>NC_132934.1:56033000-66033000 GCF_034638445.1 Ciconia boyciana
AGCACAAAGGGATAGAGCCTGGAGTCCAGTTCCCCTCAGCAAGTTCCATGACCCACCAAGAGGGGCCCTGCTGTCCCCAGGCTTTGTGGCCTTGTGGGGACCAGGCAGGAAGGCCTGCTGCGAATTCTCCTGCCATACACCACCCCTCTTTGCCTGTCACTGTTCGCTCCTGGGGGTGGGGGAAAGGCCCACAGCAAGAGTTACCACTGTTTGTACTATAGGGTCTTGAATGCAGAGGCATTTCAAAGACGGGCACAGATTTTTGAATCACTCAATCAGGAACCTGGTACTTGACACAATATAATAAATTTTCCAACCCAGCTCCTAGCAGCATGTCTTGTAAGTTAATTATCTACTCCTATTTCCATGAATCTCACAGCTTACAAGGACAAGAGCCACTTACCCATACTGTGACCCATCAGGGTGAACCGTCTCCACTGCAAAGCTAAGTGGCAACAGACAGAAACAGACAGTGCTGCATTAGAAACCAGAGCAGCGGCATCTTGCTGCTTCTCCACTAACATGGGCCCCTTCTCCCAGGAGGGCTTCTGCACTGCTTAATTTGCTTCCTAATCCAGAAATGAGGTGGCTAAGCAGGCCAGTTTTAAAGAAAAAGAGCATCTACCACCCTCATTTCCTTGGTAGTTAAGTCACGCAGCTCTCAAGCTCTCTCTGTATGGCAAACAAACTACAGCAAAATCCCATTCATTGCCAGACACGAGACTGGCAAGAAGCAAAGGAGCCTAACTGGGCAGCATCTGCTGGAAGAGAGAAGACCTTGACAGCATCCTGCTGCAGGGCATTCCCACTCTTGTGCCCTGAGGACACAGAGCCATGTCCACTGCCTTGAGGAAAGCATGATCATTCCAAGTGAAAGCTCTCTGCACCATTTAGCACATCAGGCTCTTCAGTCCATTTTTAGGGCACTCTGAAAGGCTTATGAGAAACTACTGCTTCATCAGTGCTGCCCATCTGAAATACACCTCACTGAAAGATGTGTTTTACCTTCTGGCATGTCAAAGAACTTCTAGAGGCTCTTTGTATACTGAATGAGAGATGTAAAACTGCACATGCCACAACCTCCCGCATGATCAGCATACAGATGGGCAGTTAGATCAGGAATTATTAGAAGCCCAAGACACCTTGGCTTTCAGATTTCTTCGTATGATACTAAAGCAAGCAGCAAGTTGCCATCGGGGAGAACCAGAAGAGTCTCCAACTTACACCTAACACTGGTTAGAGGTCACTGGCTGCTTACAAAAAAGTCAGTCTAGCAAAACTATTTAGTTGCATCCACCACTTTGCCACTACTGCTTTTTAGTACAGAAACACTTGCTTCCCAGGGCTTACTGTTTCTTCCTCTCACAAAATAGTGAGGAAGAGGGATGCTTATTCAGTCTGTGGTCACAAAGCACCGGCTAACATCAGGCAGGGGAGAAGCAGAGGGATCTGACCCCTCTCCTGGCAGTAAATGCTGCCTAAAAGGAGCAGGAGCAATATAGCACCCCCTGCACAAACATCCCCTCAGGGGTCCCTTCAACCACCCACCTGCTGCCACCCGGCGCACATCGCTCACATAATCCAGAAAATGGTAGGGGGAGCCTGCAGGTCGGTGGGATGACAAGCCATGGCCAGAAAAATCCATTGCCACATAATAGTAATCTGAAAGGGAGAGAGTATCAGATGTGCAGCCCTGCAACACAACAAGAACCATCCTGATGAACCAGACCTACCTCTGGGGAGCAGTGGAATGAGCTTGTCAAAGGTGTTGGCATTGTCCAGCCAACCGTGCAAGCACAGCACAGGGTGTCCCTCTGATGGTCCCCAGGCCTTGGCTGCCACGTGGCCCCAGGGCACAGGGAACTTAATCTCTGAGAACATGCCCGAAACAGAGTGCTTGCAAGTGATGTCCCTGGAGAGCCACGAGCTCGGAGTAGGTCCCAGGGATCTTGCTAATGGCCCAGAGCTCTGAAAAGAGTAATACAGGTCTTTAGTAACTCACCAGCCTCCTGTGGTCTTAATTAGCAGCTTGCTGATTTATAGCTCCTCGTTCAACTTCCCAAGCTGCCATCCCTGCCTGCCTGTTTGGGGAATCCTCCTCCCAGCACGTACTAGCGATGCTCCTAGGAAGAAACAAGCTTTCCCTGCGCAGGACGAGAAAGCCTCTTCTCTGTGTCTCCGCAGCAGCTGCAACCTGACCAGAAGGCGCAGGAGATCTGGCAAGAGGGAACTACACAGAATTCCCCCAGCTAGCTGCAGTCAGCCAGGCACCTGTCCTGGACCAAAAAGACAATTTTGGAAATAAGGATGCTGCCTCCAGTACTACACTGTTAGCACCTTCTCCTCTTTTCCTCGGTGCTTCCCCTCTTTCACACCACCAGTCGGCACCTTTGAGAGAGCAGCTGGCTACATGCCACACAGCAGGTTACTGCTGCCACCATCCCGTGCACCCCTCAGGACCAGGGACTCTGCATGGGATATGGGTCCAAAACCTGCCAGGCACCTGCTCAACCTCAAATCTGTCCCATCACTGCCAATCTGCCTGGCAGTCACTGAGCTACATCTGACCCTTCCTCAACCCCAGGCTTCTGAGTGAACCCCCCAGTACTACTCAGCCTCTGGGGATCTTCCAGGGGTGGTGTGAGTATCTCCCCTTTACCCCCAAGCCCTTCTGACCCCTGGGGCCCCTCATGGGCAGCCTGATTATCCCCAAGCCTCTCATGCCATATCCCCTTCCCAGTGACTTGTCTCAGGTCTCTGCTCCCTTAAATAGCCCCATGAGACCCCACAGCAATTAAATCACGCTACAGCAAGTCCCTCCTGAGCCCGTACCTCTGGAAGGTGTGAGGACAGAGGGGGCGGGCTGAGAGGGGAGCCTGCTGTCAGGGCCCTGAGAGCACTTTCATGCCCTCATGGTCCCAATCAGCCACACCTGGGGCCTCTCCTACATCCTTCCCTCCTGCCCATGAGCCTGTTTAAGCTCAGCCCAGGACCAGCCCCAGCAATGCTGCAGGAGTGCTGGTCTTCAGCAGCAATGCCCTAGCCCCAGGGACCGTGGTCCTGCCTGCTGATCACGGGGCTGTGTCTGACCCTGGCTGCCCTCACCGGGCCTGATCCTGACAACCGTGGGCTGGCTTCCTGGCATGACCATGGACCTGCCCCTTCCTCACAGACCTGCCTGACGACCTGGACTCCAGAGAGAGCCTGGTTGCCCTCCTCAGGCCCGCCCTCCCTGGGCCCAGCAGGTCTCCGGCCCTGGGGTCCCCCCCCGGCTCTAGGATGGGGGTATCCCCAGGCCGGCAGGAAGGGCCGCCACACTCGGGCCTTCGCCTCAGGGCGCCCCGGGGCAGCTGGTCCTGGCCCCGGGGAAGGGCTGCCCGGGGACCGGCCCCCGTCCGGCGCCGAGAGCGGCCCCCGGAGCGCCGCGGCTGCCCCGGCCCCGCTCCCCGCGCCGCCCGCACGCTGCGCCCTGGCCCCCTCCTACCGCTCTGTCTGGCCGGGACGGCAGAGCAAGGCCGCGGCAGACGGACGCAGCCCGGCGGCGGGGCGGGTCGGGCAGGGCCGGCTGCACCGCCCTGCTCCCCGCCTCCCCGGGGCGCCCCGGGCTTCCGCCTCCTGCCGCTCCACCGGCCCGGGGCCGCCACAGCCCGAGGGAGGCGGCGGGGCGAGTGCCGCCATTTTTGTCTTCCCTCATCACCTCACGGCTCCGGGGATCCACCTGGGAAACGGGGGTGGTGGGCGGGTGGGGGCATAACAGCGCGGCCTCCCCTGCCTGGGGAGCATTTCCCCGTTCCCCACCACTCCTCACCCTTGGCCCTACAGCAAGGGGCCCTGGCAAACACGCGACCCTCCACAGCACCGCTCCTACATGCTTTCCTCCTGGCCTGGCTCTTCCCCCAGTCACAGCAACCCAGCCTGCCCCCTTCTCCAAGCCCCGAAACCTCTTGTCTGAGCAAACAGGTGAAACCATGGCAGCCTCCACCTCCTCCAGCTGGTCCTGGAGCCCCTAGCCAGACCCAGCTCCATGCAAGCTCTCCCCTGCGTTCCCTGGGGCAGGGAGGAGCTGTGGGGAGGTAGCGGGTGCCTCGCATGGAGCCTGTGTTCAGATGGGGCTGTGTAAGAGTAATGAGGAGTTAATGATGCCTGTGGGGTCTGAAGCTGTGATCAACCTACTAGGCATGATAGGCATCTGTGAGGAGCCGCAGTCATGGAGGTATGGCTGTGTCCTTGACTACCTCCAGAAGACACATTACTGATAATGGAAACCGTCTGTACTGCAGCGTCGCAGTGTGAGATGTTTTAACTGTGACCCAGGAGCATCGTAGCAACATCAAACAGGCTCAGTGCTTGACACCAGTGCTGAACTTCTGTCGCTCTCTGATGGAGAAACTCTTCTGAACTCTTAACGCTTGCTGGAATCGTGTTGCTCCAGGGGCGAGAGTCACTCTCCCATACTGTGACCCACCACAGTGAACTGACTCTACTGTGCGGCCAAGTTGCAGCAGATAAACAGCAGACAGCACTGCCTTAGCCGTTCCACTCCTCTTCTGCAAAAACAGACCCCTCTCAGCCAGAGAGGTTTCTACACAGTTTTCCTCATTAGTTGCCCAGAAAGGGGGTGGCTGCATAGACCAGGCTTTGAGAAAGTCAATACCCGAGTACGGCTGGGAATACTGCTTGCTGGTGCCTTGCATTCCCTCCAGCAGTCAGAGTCTACCAGGCCTAATGCAGACCACAACCATTCCCTTTCAGTCAAGGACTCAGCAGTCAAATGAAGCAAAGTCAAACCGTGCTGTGAGCAATGGGACGCCTTGCTGGAACAGTTGGAGAGAGCAGAATGAATGTCTGTTCTTAGGGAGTCATTTTTACATTGGTAATTGAAAACTCTCTGCTCAGTTCAGCACATCAGTCTCCTAAATTACACAATACATTTTCAGAACAGCCTGCAAAGCTTGAAAGAAACCAGCGTAGAAACTTACAGCCCTGTTCCTCCTGCCTAGCTCAAACTCATCCTGGCAAAAAATGGTAACCTTGGGGACCCATCACAGAGAAGAAATGAGAGCTATGCAGCTCACAACCTCCCCTCCAGGTAAGCCATTAGAAAGGAAATCAGAGCATGAATTCTTATAGGTTTGGAAAGTCCAGTGCATTGTTTTTTCTTAGGCCTCCATGGAGGAGGAGCAGGAAAGCAGACCACAAGCGCTGGGAACCATGTGGAGGGAGAGGGGCCACAGTACCATCTACGGCTTCTTTCCTACAACTGTCAGAGGTGGGTGTCTGATTACAAAAGGTGAAAAGCAAGAACACATTTGTTTTTGGTAGAACAGATTTGTAAAATGCACTCAATAATCAATTGCTGCTGCTGCTGTTACAGAGGGCCGGGTCTTCCTGTGAATTGCTGGGATTTCTTCACGACAAGCCACCGGAAAGCAGTGTAATTGTTAGGCAGTGGCTGCTAGGCTTGCAGTTCTTCTGTCTATGGCATGGCTCTTGAGGAAGAGGAGCCTGTGTCAGCAGCAGGAGTTATACGGACCCCTTGCACAAACCTCTGCGGCTGGTGGGACAACAGGCCATGGCCAGGAAAATCCATTGCCAATTAACTGTAATCTGAAAAGGAGAGAGCATCAGGCATGCAGACCTGAAGCATGACACACAGCCCATCCTTGCGAGCCAGTCCCACCTCTGGGGAGCAGTGGAATGAACCCATCAAAGGTGGTGGCATTGTCCAGCCAGCTGTGCAAGCACAGCACAGGGTATCACTCCAGGGTCCGAAGGCCTTGGCTTCCACATGTCCCCAGGGCACGGGGAACTTCACCTCTGAGAACTTGTACCCACAAGGAACATGCTTGTACCCACAAGGAGTGCTACATGCTGAGAGCTGGTGCCAGGGAGCTTGTTAACAGCCTAGAGCTCTGAACCGAGCTTGTAGCTATGTGGTAGTTACCAAATTTATCTGGCACCCATGACCTCTGCTTAATACCAGTTTTCAGGCACAAGCCTTGTTTGCGATAACCCTGGGATCTTGCTGTAAATGCTTACCCTGGTAGTATGTGCATCACCATTCACAGGTCTTGGACCCTCTCCCCCATCGCCTTGGACCCTCTCCCCTACTCCAGCAGCCAGTAGGGTCTTGACTCTCTTTGCTTTGGGTCACACAGATGATCTCTGGGTCTTGGGTGGGAAGGATGTGTTCTCTAGTGAATTCTGACTCCCATGACCTGCATCCCAAGTCACTTCTGGTAGGAGGCTCCATCAGCAAGGACCTCATGGGAAAGGAAAAATTCCTCACGGAAATCATCAGCAATAGCTGATGTGGGATAGAGCTCCAAGTGGAGAAGGCTGCACTGGGATGCAGCCCTGGACCCTTCCTCAGCAGCAGTACTGTCATACTATAAGCCAAAGCCAGACTGTTGAAATCTTCTCCAAGTCCCTCATGTCTTCTCTAGCAATGCTACTTACCCCTCTGAAACAGCAGCCCAGCATCTTACAAGACTGCGTATCTCCCCCGGCACCGCCTGGCAAACCACCCCCCAGGAGAAAGGCCCTATGCAGGATGCATGGGAAAATTTGGATGGCTCACAAAATTAATTTTGCTGCATCTACTTCTAAGAAGTGCTGCAGGCTACTGCAGTGGAATTGCTGCCTGTGGAGGACCAAATTAGACTCCACCTGGCAAGGTGCTGGGGTGTTGGCTGGGCCGCACTGGCCTGGTGGTTAAGAAAGGCTGGTTTTGCTTAAGAACTGGGAATTAGAGATATCCCATGTACTTAGCAAAGGATAATTTAACGTCTGTGTCCTTGCAAAGCAGGAGGAGACTTGCAACGGTGAACATTGGGACATGCAAAGTGGTTATGCTCTGCTGACTTGGAACAGCATTGATCAGTTTGTGTTAGCTGCAGATCTGGTGAGGAAACTTTAAGTACAGCAGATTGATTGCTACCAAGGGACAAATTCCCCATAGCTGGTTGGATTCAAGCACTGAAGTACTAACATATTGATCTATTTATGGTGATTTATTAGTAATAGCCCTGTACCCCAAACTCTCTTGTGCAGTTATACAAGTAAAAAAGCATCCTGTTGCTAGCTTAACTGATTTCTTCCAGAGGATATATAGAGGATATACCTCTATATAAAGCCCCACATTGTGAGCATATGCTGCAATCTACAGTGGACAGGAAAATAAAAGTGATCACAGGGCAAAATGTATCCCATAACCAGCTCCAGCATGCTGGCTCCCAGGCTTTGGGTTTGCGGGCAGCAGGCAGGTCTGGGGTACTGTCGGGGCACACAGAGCAGTTCCTGCTCTGGGACAGGGACCAGCTCCTTCCCTGCTCCAGCAGCCCAAGAGCAGGGGAAGGATCCCTGCAAGGAGACAAGGGAAGCCTGGTGAGTGCAGAGCTGTTGGTGTTGGGTGTGGGCACTGCTTGGGCAGCCCACAGTGGGATCAGCAGGAGCAGAGAGGCACTTAATGACTACAGGGAAGCCCCCACCTCCCCAGTGCATGGATCCCTAATGGGTCTTCTGCCCTTTGCCATGCACACTGCTTGGTGTCCCTCTGCCTGAAGAAAGCTGCAGTCCCATCCCTGCCCTCTGCACAAGGTTGCGGAGGCGAGAACCTCATCCTGATTTGACTTGTTCTGCAAGGAGAACAGGACTTACGAGAAGGAGAGGCCTCAGTGAGGGGCTGAGCCACAGATCTGCACCCTGCAGACATTTCCCAGTGGACATCTCTGTCCCTTGAGCTCCGTATTCAAACCTTGCTTGCCCCGGAGATGGTCTCAGGGAGTCACAAGGGTTTAAATGAGCTTCCCACATGGGAAGAGTTGAGGTAGGATGTGAATGTCCTGCAGCCTGAGAGGTCTTGCCATCCCAGGCTCTGCTCAACAGCTGCAGATCCATCCAGGTACCTCATGCGGTATACTTCTATTTTGGTTTTCCCTAATTGCCTGTTGAATTTCATTGATGTGAATGCGCTTCTGATGCCTGAAATAGCTGCTGACGTATTAAGCTCAAAAAATGCTGTGATGGCTTGAGTTGGTTTCTCTCCCCTTGCTCCAGGCACGTGCTTGTTGCGCTCCTTGTCCCAGAGCTCTCCAGCCCTGCAGAAGGTGGGAGAGACAAATAGATGCTGGCTTTTTACCCACCACAGTCTGGGGCCAATGTGATAGTTTAAGTGGAAATCTTTGGCAGTTTAAGTTAATAAGCCAAGCTATGAGTGGTTGAAAAAGTGGCGTGCATCTGCTCCAGAGATTAACCTGGAGCAGAATTTGGATAGTGGGGCTGCTGGAGTGTTAAATCATCCCCACGTGAACCACTGCCATTCCGCTGGAAGCAGCCCCAGGCACACACCATGCATCAGCTGCAAGTGGTGCACATTTGTATCACTTTATTTGCAACTAATGAAATAGCTAGAAACATTTATTGCGTATAAATTATATATGAGCACCCATCATACAAATAAACTCTTTCCTGTCTCAGCTTTCTATTTCCTCCTTAATCAGAAAGTCTTTTCTATTTGGGACAGATTCAGGAGTCTCTGCTGGTTCCCATCCCCTGGGCCTGGTTTGTTTAACTAGCCAGGCAAGCTACTCTCCAGGTCTCTACAAAACCCGTACACATTGTTAGAGTAAGCGCCTATTTTAATGTATTTAATTGAGAAGCAGCAGGGGAAGGAGAGGAGTTTCTCTCCAGCTTTTGTCTAGACTTAACCTTCCTTCACTTTGAAAATCCAGTAGATTCCCCATAGGCTGAGACAAAATAATAGTGAAAACCATAAGTAATCTGACACTTGTAATTACAGGCCTACCAGCTCCTTATTGACCTCAGACAGCATAAGGAAATGGCACATACAAGGATCATTTAAAAACAAGGGAAGAGTTCTAGTAAATGCCAAGTCTCATGTGTTTATGGAAAAGAATCCATAAAACTGAGCTGGTAACTTTTGG
Organism: Ciconia boyciana; assembly: GCF_034638445.1. Lineage (NCBI taxonomy): Eukaryota > Metazoa > Chordata > Aves > Ciconiiformes > Ciconiidae > Ciconia > Ciconia boyciana. The sequence continues at coordinate 56,041,946 of NC_132934.1, forward strand.
AGGTGTAAATTATAGGTTTGGATTATGGATTTGGCTGATAAATGTAAAAGCTGTTGACGTAATATGGCTCCAGCAAGGAATGTGATAGAGTCTTACAATGTGCTTTGATTCTTTAAAAACTGAAATGATACCAAATTAACAAATTTTGTAGTAATTGGACTGAAAATGACTAACTAGCAAGTGTCAAAATGTTAAAGTTGGTACAAGCCCGTAACGTGTGTTTTTGAAACAGCCCAATGGTAAATTACTCCACGTGAGCCACACTTCTTGTCTGACAGCTCTGTCCGTGGAAGAAGTGACTCCCGCAAAGGCTTGACTCATGATGTAGGAGTAGCTGAATGTGAGCTCCCAGCACAACGCTGCAATCAGAAAGGCTAATTCCATCCTCGGATGTATAAGCAGGGAATGCGGAGCAGGTGTAATGAGATTATATTGCAGGAGATTATATTGCATCTGCTAATTCCACGGATGTGATTACTGATGTGAAAGAATTCCCAGTTTTGACATCTACAATTCAAGGAGGAAGTTAACAAGCTGGAGAGGCTTCCTGCAAGAGCTCTAAGGACTGTTAAGGGGTTTGAAGGCATCTTATGGAGAAGGAGAGGTTAGAACTGATATGATCAAAGCTTAAATACACCCATGTAGGATTACATTTTTGCTCCTCTACTAGCTGCTCTGCCCAACAATGGCACAAGAAAAAACAGTCTAGGGATGAGGTATACATTTTATAAATGGAGAAAGTAGTTAAGTACTTGAGCAGTTTACTTAGGGTGGTGGCAACTTCCCAACCATCAGCAGTTTTTGAATCAAGATAAGATGTTTAACAAAGCAACAATGATTAATGTGAGAGAGTCTTTTGTCCTGTGACCATCAGGAAAGCAGACCAGTCTTGGAAATTAGCCTAGTGCAGCAGACACCGCTGTCAGGTGGTACCAGCCTGCAATGGTTCTGCTACAACCACTCCCAAAATTATAGCCCATAGCTATACTCCTTCTTGCCTTCTATGTTGTTTTTCTTCATTTAGAGGCTCAGCTTCCTCAGCTGAAGAAGCCCCTGCTTCTAGGTCCAGCAATGACTTAGGACCTTTCTGCAATGGGGTCTGTGTCTTGGATCGCTGCCTGTGCTCCTTTGGGGTGGCCTCTCGTGGCTGTTTTGGTTTGCTTTGGGGAAGACCCTGAAGCAGCATAGGACAGAACTTGGTGCCTGTCTCCTGTGGGTGGGGTGCAGCACCACCTCCCGTCTCAGCATGGTGGAAGAAATCTGGGGAAGCATGGGCAGGGGTGCTCCAGGCAAGGTCCACCACTTTTGGACAGCACTCCAGGAACGTGGCCTGAAAATGTGGGATAATGTGGAGAAGCAATAGGCCTCAGGGGCACAATGAAATCCTTAACTGAGCTTCTCCCTCCGTGTCTGGTAGGCAGCAACATTAGGAGGCGTTAGCTGAGGTGGTTACGGATTTATGGGGCCACGGAGCCCCAGAGAGCTCACACCTGAGTCCATTGGCGCAGCAGGCTGGTAGCTCCTTGCCCCTGTTCCAGATCTTCCTCTGTTACTGCTCTAGGGTGTTTGACATATAGGCCAGATTCAGAGGGGAGGGAGCAGTTTGCTATACAGTTATAAAAGGCTGTTTGTTTTCTCTGCAGCTGCTTAAATCTGACCTAAATACCTTCCAGGCTATGCAGCCTGGTGCTTTCTTTGAAAACCTAGAAGGTCACTGACTGCTGGGTCTTCCTCCCCCAACCAAACCAGGGCGTGTACAGAGCCATAACTGCGCTGGCAACGAGCGGGAACTAGCCTGCCTTTTTTCCCCTCCTCTGCCTTTGGAGGTTGGCAATACTAAACATACAAGGTCTTGCTAGACTTGTTTCTTCACAGAAATAACTGTGCATATTATAAAAGCCTGAAGCAGAAGATTGCATTTCAGTCTCAGCTTTTTGGGCCTTGTGATTGTGGGGAAAGGAGCTGGTTGTGCCCACCTGCCCTGCTTTGCACAGGGAAGCCCCTTCTTTGAAAGCAGCCTGAACAGCCACCAGCAAAGCATCCCTCCATCCCGCTGGGCTACCTCTGCCCAGCCGCTGCTCGCTGCAGCTCAGCTCTGGGCCGCTGCACCGCGCAGCAGCCACCCTGCGAAGCCCAGCCTCCTGATGGCAACCCCTGCGCCCGGTCTCAGCAGCGCGCCAGCTTGCTTGGCTTCCCAGCTTCACCTCCCGCCCTTGCTGCCTGCAGGCACGTCAGGTTGCACGTTACCCGATGGTGCTGGGAGAACGGGCCCATGTTCCCCGCTGCTCCGTGAACCTCAGGCCCAGCTGAGGTACGTGCAAGAACTCCATGCCGGGCTGGGAGGGCAGGCTGAAGCGCATGAGCACGGTGTCTGCCGCAGCTGTGGGGGAAAGCCAGAACAGCAGAGGGTGTTGCAGACTGGAATGAAGGCGCATCGGCACCAGCGTGTGGGGTGCCCATTGTACCACTGGTTATGACTCCCCACCCTTGAGCCTGCCCATGCCAAGCGGTCCTGCCCGCTGCCACACGCAGCTTTGCTCAGTACAGGAGCGCACCAGCTCCGTGCCGGAGGTTGGCAGCCTGCAAGCAGCAGCACGTAGCTCCCCGCAGCTGCGCTAGGTCACTCCGCTCTGGGCAGCCCCTGTACCTTTGCTTTCCTGGAAAGCAGTTCCTCTTCGTTACTGAGAAGAGCCCTGCTCTCAGAGGGGAAGGAGGGGCCTGGCCACCGCTTCACACAAAGGGGCCACTACTTGTGCTAATTTTCCTCATAAGAGTCGAACTAATACAGCCTCTGCTCATTCTAAACCACAGAAAGGTGTTTTCGTTTTGGGTTTTTTTTTTTTTTTCTGGGGGGAGGAAGGGGGCTGGGGGAATTTTGTGTGTTGGTTTTGTCCTGGCTTTCTCTTTTTGTGGTGGTGTTGGGTTTTTTTCTTTTTCTTAATGCTTCACTGTCAGCATCTCCTAAAAGGAGGCTTTTAGAAAGTTAAGAGAGGGACCACCTAAAAAGGGGAGGAAGGGTCAAATGGGAAAACCACCTAAGACTGTATGCAGTCAAAGGTTGTACATTTTGTACTGTTTGCAGGCTGGACTTGCAGCACATCAGGAGATCGTGGCAGTCATTTCCTACCCACCCGCCAAGCATCCTTCCATCCTCCTCTCTGTACAAAATGTCATGCACTGCCTGTGTCATCTCTCATGCTAAGGTACCCAGGCCTGCCCCATGCTTTCTTCTCTCCCTTTCCTTCCCATTTGACCACCTGGCAGGAACCCCCCAGCTTATGTCTGGGCCACTCAGATCGCTCCATCGGCAGGGCAGACTAAGCGTGGTGTGTTTCACCTCCCACTCACATCCCATCCACAAAGCCAGTCTACACACTGTTGGGTGACAACACGTTTGGGTCTGGCTGGGGACCCAGTAAGGCACTGAGCCCCTAAATAATTGGTCACCGTTCATCTGGAGATGATGCTCCAGCCCCAGCTGAGCTTCCACTCACAGGTTTGCTGGCTGAAGGGCAAAGCAGTACTGACACATCTAATGCGTTCACCCGTCTTCCAACCCCCAGTACACCCCTATGCCCTCTACGTTCTTCTCATTTAACTTTTCTGCACCTCTCTTCCTTTCTTCTCCAGATTTTCAGTGCTTTGTTCTCTCCATCTCTGTTCTTTTCTGTTCTAAGCCACATTACTTTCTCCCTTCCTCCGGGGCAATGCATGCCTTTTGCTTTCTCAGAAAACCATCTTTATCCAGCAGCTTGCAGTGACCTGCCCCAAAATACCTTTCTTCTTCCCACACCTCTCAAATTGACAGGGGCAAATAGGCAGCTTGTGGCTCTTTTTACCTTGTGCAGGCCATAAGGAATCCGCAGGCTGAGAAAGAGTGAAGCTGTTAGGGTGTTACTGGCTCTTGGGCTGTTGAATATCAACATCTTTGAACTTACCAAAGATTTGGGAGTTGCTGAAGAACAAGCAGAGAAATGCCACAAAGCAGAACTATGATCCAAAGGTAGAATGAACTCAGACCTACTGCCCTCAGCAGCTGGACTTCAAACAAAACTCTCTGGAAATGGTTCAATCCATCAGCAGCTCTATCAATTAATACTTTCATGTTTCATGTTTTTTAAAGTTTTAGTATCAGGGATTGTGAGGGTATACATATCCTCAGGCAGAGGAAAAAATGAGGGGTAGGATAAAACTTGTAAATCATAAGAACAAATCCTGGCCTCTTCTAGGGAGCTACTCCTTTCCATGCTGTCATCAGCTTCCTGGGCATCTTGGAAACCCTGTCTTTAGGATGGATCCAGCTTTCTCCAGAGATGCACCAGCAGGCATTGTTCAAAGTGGGTTGCACATGGCAGGACCGTGAGCCTGTCTGCATCCTCACTGTCATTACATAAAGCCTTTCAGGCGGGTATCCGTGCGCTGAAAGCAGTTGGGGGAAAAAAGCATCAATCCAGCAGTGAGAGAGTGGGGAGTCTCTGGGTTCTAGGGAATTTGCTTGTATTCTTTTTTTCTTAAGAAAACTCACTAAAGGCAGGGCTTGTTTTTCACCTTAAACACATCCAGGCTTGGTTTCAGGCTAGCAGGGAAGAAATGCAGCACTAGCGAAGCTGGTGCTTGAGCATGGTTTGCTTGCCGTCTCCTCCTTTGTGTCACAGGACACAAAGCTACTTCGGCATCCTTGTGTTTTCCATCTATAATGAAGCCACCTCAGAAGTACCTCGATCCTGAACACCTTTTGGTCCTTGTGAGTCAAGTCTGAGCTTTGGAAAATTGTGGTCAATGGTGCCATCGTGACATGTCTCACCAGCTTTTATTGCTGAAGAGGATTGCTGTAATATGCTTCAGCAGCTACTGCGAGGTCACGGTTTCAAGTGGATGAGAGAGAGAAGAGCAAGACCCACAAACAATCTACGAGCAGTGAGGCTCGTTATTACTTTTCGCAGGCAACGATAGAGAGGAAAAATAAAAGGCAGAATTAGACTGGTCCATTTAACGTTAAGGCAGGGTGGCTGGTAGAGTCTATGAAGTCACCCAATAAATGCTATAAATATCCATAGAGAGAAACGGACTCCCTACTAGGCAACTGTAAAGCAAACCACAGGATATTTTTGAAGCTGCCATCCAAAAATACAAAGAAAAGTGTGACAAGCCTACTTATAAACCAAAAATGGAACAGATGAGCACTTCGTCTCTGCTGTGATTTAGGGCTCCAGCGACAAGTCCTCCCACTGAAGCCTCCCTGAAAAAGAATTAAGCGCTTTGGCCAGACTCGTGTGGAAGTTCAGAAATTCTTCTGTGGTCAGCAGCACCTTCATGCTTGGTTGAAAGAAAAAAACAAGGACTGATGTCTCAATACGCAGTGGAACTTCTGGCAAGGCTGCAGATCACATTCAGTGGTGTGTTTCTGACTGCTTTGTGCTCCCTAGCAATGCAAAGCAGCTGTAAAGCTCTTTTAGTCAGTTGCTTAACCCGGAGCTACAGCTGCTTTGCATCACTAGACTGGTGCAGAGCAGCCAGAGCACGTCTGTGTTCAGTGTTTGCATACAGCTTTTTCAACAGGGCAATTCACCTGGTATGCATGCACCGGGAAATGCATGCAGCAGTCTTGGTGGGATCTGGATCTGGTGAAAGTACATAGATGAATGAGAGCTCCGATGGTGTGGTCAAGTCATAGCCTAATTGCAGGCTAGGCCTTTAACAACTGTGGGGTTTGTACTGAATTGCAAAGTTTACCTTTTATCCGATTATGTCTATTCGCTTTGAGCAATACTCTGCTTACGGTATGCACCGTGTGGTGCACTATTTATATTTTACATCATAAAATTTTTGTGCATTTTCCCATTTTTTCGTGATTTCCAGTATTTTCATTTGACCCACCAAGGCAACAGCGTGCGTTTTGAGGCATGCTCCTCAAGTGTGGCGTACCCTGCCAGACGCTCTGTGCTGCCAGGGTGCCCGGTGCCCTTCTGGGGCTCCTGCAGCGCCCGAGAGGAGCCGGGAGAACTCCGGCGGTGAAGGTAAAGGCCGGGACAGCCTCCCCATTTTCCGCTGGTGTGAAGGGCCCTCGTTTGCTGGCTCTGCTGCCCCGGCCCTATGCATTGCCCCCCGCCCTGGTGTTTCATCGCTCTGCGGCCCCAGCCCGGGCACAGCAACCCCCTCTCCGGTGCTTGCGAGCTCCGATGCCTCAGCCCAGTGTCGGAGGGCAGCAGACCGTAACTGGGAGGAGGGGCAGAGCCCCGGTCCCCCGCTGCCGCCGTCGGGGCCCTCCACCTCCCCGGGACGGCGCGTGGCTCCGGCGGGTCCCGGGGGGCGGTGGATGCTGCGGTGCCTCCCGGTGCGGTTCCTGTGCCAGTCTGCAGCGGAGGGGCTTTCACAGCCGCTTTTTTTTTCTCTTTCCCTCTCTCTCCCCCAATCCGTCCAACTTTTCTTAAAAAAAACCAAAAACTTTTTTCTTCTTTTTTTTTTTTCCCCTTGCAAGAGCCACGCCGTGGAAAGACGGGGTGGTGGAGGAGGGAGAAACCCCTCCCCTTCCCCTCCCCCGTGGCTCCTTCCTCGGAAAAGAAACACTCGGGGGGTTTCCTCCCCTCCTTTCCCCTCCCCTCCCCTCCGCGCCGCTCCGCTCCGCTCCCCGGAGCCGAAGCCGCCGCCGCGGCGCCCGCCCGCCCCGCGGCCGAGGAGGGCCCGGCGGGCAGCCGAGCCGCCTCCGGTAAGCCGCGCACCGGCCCCTTTGTGAGTTGAGGGGCCGGGGGGGAATGCGGAGCGCGGCGGCAGCGGGCGGCGGGGAGCGGGGCCGCCTCGGTTTCGCTTCGGGGCGGGAGAGCGGCGGCGGCGGGGGCAGGGCCGGGCAGCGCCGCTGTCGCCCCGGCACTGAGCGCTCGCTCGCACCGGCGGCAGCACCGCCCGCGGCCCCGGAGGTGCCGAGAGTAAGTTGTGCGGCGTTAACTGAAAAGAGCCTTTTTTGGGGGGTGTGGGGGAGGTGTTGTCTGTCTGTCTGTCTCCTCCGTCCCCCTCTTGGCTTCTTACGAGGGCGGGAGCCGGGGGGTGCAGCCCCCCGCTGGCTTGGCTCCGGGGGGCGTCGGGGCTCTCGCTGGCTGGGGAGGAGGGAGTGTGCTGGGGCTTGGGGTGCCTTTCCCGGGGGGGGTCAAGGGAGGATTTGGGGTGCTGGCAATTCACTGCCGGCCCTGAAGGGAGCCATGTGATGTGCTGGGGTGGCGGTGGGGTGCTGGGAGCATCCTGGGAGGCTCCGTGGGGCTTGGGGCTTGTCCTGCCGTCAAGGTGTTCTCCACAGCATCGGGGCAGGGAGATGCTTGTTTTAAAGTGAAACCTGCAAATTATGTAATGTCTCAGATGGGTCTGTAGGGAAGCAGCCGCACAGGTCCAGGGAGCGGGTAACTCGGTCTTCAAGCCACTTCTTTCCCTTCACATAAACCACTGGAGAAGCAGTGTGCAGGGTGTTACGCTTAGTCTTAGCTGGAAACGCGAGCTGCCTGCCAAAATCGAAGGCGTTACAGGGAAACGGGGTAACCGTGAACCAGGAGCATACGTGCCCGTTGGGGTTGCTCTTGAAAGGCAGAGGAACTCACCATCCTCCAGAGCCGGCACAGTCAGAATGCAGCATCACACCTGCCTTTTCTCAGAAGATCAGTGCCGCGTGCCCATGAAAAGCCTCGTCGGCAAAGGTTATCGCTAAAACCTCCTTCTTTGTGCAATCTGAGTCATGGTGCTCGCAGCCATGTAGGATCTGCTACTCACTTTTTCCCACAAACACACACGCTCTTACTGAGAATTTTGGAATAGTTACCACCTAAAACCTCAGCTCGTGCTGCTCTTAGGATCTTTTTTTTTTCTTTTTTTTAAATTTAGTTGAAGGGCATGTTCCTTCCTGCTCAGTAGAAGCTTGGAAACAGGATCTGGATGAACCCCAGAGGTAACTGAGAGGAACGCAAGAATGTTAAATTAATGTCCCTGGCTTTTTTCTTCCCCTGCATGGGTGAAGGAGGGGGATGTGGCTTGACCGTTGTTCTGGAAAGTTGAGGGTAAAGAGTATTGTTAGCAAGCTGCTATTTAGGACTATGTGGTCCAGACAGTGCCATTTGCTAGTTCTAGTCTTTGCAGCTCTCAGGGAACTTAAATAAAAAACCCAGTCACATGCTGATCATGCTCAACTCTGTAAAATGGTGTGGGATCAGAAATTTGTCATTATATTATACAGTTTCCTGATGTTTCATTCTCTACTGACTGTGCCCTTAAGACGGTATGCAGGCATATCTTCTTTCTCCAAACAATTGTGACTGCAGTTCAGATGCTGTGTGAACGTCAAATAGCCCATTCAGTCAGAGCGGGGCTGTGGTCATGTGCTTAAAAATTATGCACATGCACAGAAGTTTGTGGGACTGAGGCTCTATTATCACATAATGTTGGTCTTGGTTGAATCAAGTTACGACGAGATGTGGCCAGTCGCTGCAGATGAAGCCAAGCTTTGTTTCTCTGTTCATGAGCGATTCTGCTGGGTATGTGATTTCAAACATAGTTGTTGAAGTATGGATTCTTGTCCCCTCCGGAGTGGAAGGCTCTTGGGCACAAACCTGTGGGATTACTGGGATGCCAGCCTCCCACACAGGTTCCCATATTTTCCTGAGCTAGACTGGGATCTGGGCCTTTGTTATTGCCATGCTCCTTGTTATCGTTCAGTATGTCGTATGCCCTTCAATAACCTTGCTTATAGCTTAAATGTAGTGGGGTTGAGAGGCAGCACAGGGCTTTTGTTTAAGATTGCATTGGAAGGCACAGGTAAACTGTGCTGGGGTCCCAAAAAGCAGGCATAGAGGAGCACCAGGGAAAGGCTGAGCTTCCGCAAATCCTTCCAGGTGTGTGTTCCCTGTCCCTGCCGTGCCTGCTCGAAGAAGACCAAATTCAGTTTCCAGATGACAGCTTCAAGCACGTAGCCAGTGCCACTTACCCTCAATCCAACTGGGATTTCCGTGAAGTTGGTTGTTGGTTTGCGCAAGGATAGAGCTGGAGTTGGGTGGTGAAAATTCTTAGTTGCTGTCACTAATGCTGTGGTTGCATTGCTGAGAAACAAAGGAGAAAATGTGCCTTTGGAGCCGTGTTTCTTCTCTTGCTCCTCCTTCTCTCTGTCCCCGCTGGGGTTTTGCTCTTTCCTCTAAGTCTTTCCCTGCAGCTTCTTGACAGCCCCATCTCCCCCTACCACCCCCAGGCTTCTCTCTCCTGGTTTCTCCTACCTTAGTTTGGTCAGCAATAAACAGATAGTGCCAATACTTAAATATTACATCATTTTGGGTCGGGTTGACGCTGTGGTTAGATTAATAAAAGCTGTGGGGAGGTAGCATGTTCCTGAGCCATTATTCCAGGCCGCTGCAGACCTCGGCTAGTGGTGCTTGCCAAAAGCTTGCAAGCTGGGAGAGGTGGGCACCTGCATCTCTTTCTGTAAAGGAAAATGTGGATGGTACAAGAGCTGAGTATGTCATACAGTGATGATCTCTTTTTACAGAGTAAAGGTATTAAGTGTGTGTGTCATTAGGAGGCATCATATATTTATTTAAAGTAATGCAACTAAATGCTGCATTAATTAGATCCTTGGTTACATGTAAGTAGAGGCAGGAGGCAGGCATGATGTCAACTTACCCCCTTCTATCCTGTCAGTCTACTTCACTACTGCCTGCTCTTCTGGTTTGCATTTGTGCATATCCTGCAGCCTTCTGCCTCAGTAAGGTATTTATTAGCTCACCATTTTGCTGAAATCAGTCTCAGACCCTTAAAAAAAAAAAGTGCAGTGGTGGTTGATGTAGCAGGATTTGGTGGCTTTGTGTTAGTGAGTGGTCAAAATGACTCGAGCAAAATTCATTTCCCCCCCCACAACTAAGTGCAAGATTTCAAGTTAAGATTTAGAAGTGGGAGGTGTAGAAAGTCCTACTTTTTAAACTTCTGGGAATCTCTGCTTCTGTTCAATAGGTATTTAATAGTATAAAAATGTTAATTCAGTTTTAGTAAAATCGCTAAATGCTGGTTTTGTGTTGTCTTTGGAGACTTCAGAGCTGCCCCCTTATTTTCGTCCTCTTTAGTGGAGAAATGAAAAGGCCTGTGTGCACTTCACAGGAAATGAGTGTCTGATACAGGCTTGCAGGCTGCACATTTCCAAGAACTGCTCTCAAGGTATTTTGATAATGCACATTCTCTCTGCCTTCTCCCTTCCTGCTCCCCATGCGCTTTCTTTGCCTCTGCTTGTTCGCAAACACATGCAAAGGACGAGGGAAAGAATTGAACGTGCCAATATTAAGTTTGTAAATAGGCTGCCTTAGCTTTACATTGGCTCTTTGGGAGCTGTGGCTGGCAAAATTGGGTTAAGCTGTCAGCATTCAGTTGCCTTTGTCTAAGCAGCGAGTTTTTGTCCTCCCCCTCATTCCCTGCAAATGCTGAAGAAAAATTTTGACTTCAGATTATGACTTGTGCAACAGGGGGTTTTTTGTGATTCTGCAGTTCAGAAACAGTTTGGATCTACTTTCGTACTTCCTCGGTAGCAAAGTTTATTTGGAAACTTAGGCTAAGGCTGTCAGGGAAGAAAATAAGTGTAATTATTAGCAGTTGGAAAATGTCAAAGATCTCCATTCCTGTTCCTGCAGTCTGAACCGCGTAGCTAGGCTTCTGCGCAGCTTGCTGAAGGTGCCTTGCTAAAGCTGAGGGGGGTTCGGCATGGGTTTGCCTGGGTCAGCACGCTTGTGGTGATGCGCACAGATGCCCGCAGGAATGGTTTGATTATGGTTTTTGACAGACCGGCAATGTTATTCTTAATCCGTGTTATTCTTCATGCATATTTGAGTTCTTCCTTGTTTTCTGGCGAGAGATTTTGGGATGTGGAGGGAGGGAAGCTGGAGCTGGAGAAACATTCTCCAATCCCCCCTGCTAGAAGTTATGTTCATCCTCCGAGGCTCAGCTAAGTGACACAGTGACCAAGAGTCCCACTCAAGGGGATGCTGAGACAGAGGGAGTATTTCTTTCTGACTTCATTGTCACAGCCATTTCTGATTCAGAGCTCTTTTAGCACTAATCACTGAAATGGCCCGTTTGTGTAGGATGCACACCAATATTCAAGTCAGCACATAAAAGCAAGAGGTGCTGATCTTTTTAATCATTTAAAAAATTAGGACAAAATGGGCTTGAGTGACTTTAACTACTCTGCAGCAGGTCCACAGTTGATTCCTTGTAGTGACTTTATAAACCCTTGTTTACTTCTTCAGTTTTGCACGACTAAAGGACATTTATGCCTTGTGCTGGGCTCCCTTTAGTCTTACGTAAGGTTTGAATGGTTAAGAAGTGGCTTAAAAAGGTGATGCTAAAAAAACCCAGCCCTCTGCATAAGGTCTGCGAAAGCCTGGGATGGTGGGTACTTTACAGAGGCAAAGCAGAGACATTTGAGAAAGAAGAGAAATGAGAATCCTCAGATCAACTCTCTCACTTTCCCCAGCAGCAGCATTTTAATGTCTGTGTGATTGGAGTTTTTCCTTTTATGAGTTTTAAAATTAGTTACTTTTCAATCTCGGTCACCTTTGAACTTCCTCTCTTCTAGCTCTATGAAAGAGCATAAAAAGAACGGCCTGATTGTACTGTACCTTTCTCTTGCATCCCCTTGTATCTATTTGCTCTCTAAACTGAGCATGAAGTTTCTCCAGTCTCTCTCTCAGAACACTTACATGTGACTTCTTATCACCCATCTTTAGGCCCATCCCCTTTGTTTCAGCTCTATCTGTTTTTATTTAAGGTGACTGGAACTGAATGTATTATCTCAGGTGGTGACATTACTGTTAGGTTTCCACCCATCCATTTTGCAACCTCACGCTCGTGTTTTTTGCTTTCTTGGTTTTTAATGACTGCTTTTGCATTCGGAGTTAGAGCTTTCCTTAATGAAGTCTCAGCACAGTTACTCGGCTCGTTCGCCAGCTGTGCCACTTAATTTATCGCTCTTCAAAATATAGACCCAGTTTGTTTTCCTACAAGTCTGCGTCCAGTTGCATTTGTAAGGACAGAGTCTCACTTGGCCTCCTGGTGCTTGCCCGCCTGCCGAATTTTGAGTGACCTCTGACTTCTCTGGCCTGCAGAGAGTGAAGTGATTTTGTCACTGTTCACCCTGGGAAGGTGATGGAGGGGGCTCACCGCTTTTCCAGCTGGCTGCCTAGATTTAAGTAACATGAGGCTGGAAGCTGCCTGCTGGGGAGTGAGGTTAGACCGCCGGTGTTTGAGGTGTCGTGGGCAATGGCAGCTTGAAGACAGGGGGAGACCATTTCGAGAAAGGGGCCTGGGTCAACGTGTGTGTTTGCATGGGCAGGGGGAAGGGAGCCTTTCACACCTGAGCTGGGGGAGGCTTTGGGCTACTTGTACCCACGACCTGTCACGGGGTCGGTGGGTACAAGGGCTGCTCTGCAAAGTGGACTGGGTCGATCAGGGGGGAAGACACAGCGGCTGGGAGGGTGGCAGAGAGGTGATGGGCTGTGCAGGGGCTGAAATGCCTTGGTTTCCTCAGGACAGCCCTTTTCCACCTCTCATCACCCCAGGGCGCGACTGCTCCTTGTCTTCTGTCCATCTGCTTTACTGGTCCCGGGGTGCTGCTGGCTCTTTACCTCGTGCACCACATCTCGCTTTTTGGCACACTTCTGGCATGGAGGCTTTAGGGAAGCGCAAGGCATGTCCCGGCAGCTGTTGCTGCTTCAGATACCGTCTTCATGATGGAGAGCCCTGTCCAGGGATTGCCTCTCCCCCACATGCAGGTAGCCACGTGCTGCTCCTGCCTTAGCAGCGCCTGTCAAAAAAACGTTCCTTAGAACACTTGCAGCCGTCTGGCAGTTGGTAGTAGCAGCTGATTTGATTGAGAGAGCACCTCTCTTTGCATCTTCACCAGCCATTTCCAAATTCCTTCAAAATCCCTGGGTATAGTCCACTGTGTCCCACTGACTTTCTGCTCTTTAATGTCATTTTTCCCCATCTCTTACAGAGCACCTCCTTCCCCCCTCTTCAGGTTAAATAGCATTAAATACTGGGGAATCTCCTCAGCATCCTGTGCAAGAAAAAAAAAGAATATCTGCTTGCTTATGTAGCTTTTCTGCAGTGTCCTTGTCCCCACTTGCTGGTATCCCACTGAACTAAATGATTCCCCCAGATGTTTTCTGGTTTTGATAAACTGAAAATGCCATTTGTTTTCTGATTTTTTTCTTTTGTTTATCTTGGCTACCTACTCTCCCAGTTTCATGACAGCCATCCTTATGTAAATTTACTCCCTACCGTCAGAAATTTATATTCCTTTATATCAGCGCTGACAGGGTTACCTTTTCATCTTCTGAAGGATTATTGAGGTTGTAGAGAGATTTGGGCAGGGACTGTGGTTTTGTAGTGTGTGTGTTTGGTGCCTCTGATCCATGGCAGGGGCCCTTGCAAGCTGTCGTACCTAGAGCTAATACCTGCGATGTGACCTGTGTTGTCCCCCGAGCCTGTCCTGTTAGCCAGCCAGTGTCTCTCCTCCGTCGTTGGTGGGAGGTCTGCATGCTTTGTCACTTTAAGATTTCCTAAATAACCTCTCATGACTTAATTTTTTTTCCTTTTCACTTTTGACTCTCAGGACTAGTTTCTGTATTTTGTGTGTTGGAAATCCCCCATTATAAAACTTAGTGCTGTGGTGCACTTGTGCTTTGTGACCCTCGCCCCTTCCTCTGAAGGCAGGGTAGCTGGTACTGCTCAGTGGCCCCTCACATCTTCTGAAGCTGGTCCTTCTTAAGAGCCAAGGCAGGATCTCTCCTCTGTGCTCTGGCTCACGTTGGTTAAGCTCCTGGGAGTCTTCTCTCAAATCCTAGTTCTGATCATGATACTGAATCAATTTTAGCTGCAGACACTGCTCATTTCTTAGAGTTAGCTGCTGCTTTGAATTCCTTTCCTGCTAAGTGCGATGGTTTTGATAAGACGCCATGGCCATCGCCAGGCTGCTGATGGCCTTCGCTTCTCAGGATTTACTCGTTTCCTCAAACAGGGTGCTGGAACAACTGAAAAAAGTCAGTTTAGCTGAGAGAGGCTGGAATGGAGGAAACATACCTGTGCTGCTGGTCTGGGGATGGGGGGAGCTGGTGAGGCTGAGGAGCTGTGACCGGTGGATGCAGAGCTCTGCCCCGAGGGTGAGGATGTAGCCCCAGGCATCGCTACCCCCTTCCCACTGATCCTCCTCTCGGCGGGGCGACGGGACAGCGTTTCCAATAGGGAACCATGACGGACTGGTGTTGTATTGGCCTCTTTCTTCCTTCTCATTGTGTCCTCTCCCCATCTCCTCATTTCTGCACCCAAACTGAGGAGAGCCCCGGCTGCCTTCGTGGAGGGCTGCTTCCCCAGCCGGCAGGCGGTGGGGAGGGAGGCAAGGCACGGCAAGGCACGGCACGGCAGCCGCACAGAGGCTGTGTTCCCTGGCCGAGCACAGGGCTGAGGCGTCATGTAGCTCTGCTGCACCAACATTCGTAGGGATGGCTGCTCACTATGAAACTGCAAGGGTCAGGAGCAACGTGACCAGGCTTCCCTCGCTTACGAAAAATGCTGTTGTGTTGGCCAGAGGTAAGCAACAACTGTTTTTCCTTAAGCCATGGCAGGATAGCCTCAGCTGCAGCTATGAAACTTAGCAGTAACCCCTACTGATTTCCTTTTTCTAACTTTTCTTTTTTTAAATTCTCTTCTCCCCAGTTATGGGGCGGGGGGAATAAATCAGCCTCCAATAGAAGCTGTCTTTGCCAGAAGTCAGTTGGCAGTTCTGGTAGTTTTACTTGTGGAACAAGCTGTAGTTGCTTGTGGCTACTGCACAGCAGCCTTTGAGCTCAGGGGAGCGATGTGGCTTCTCTGTTATCCTGAAATGGCAGGATTACAGTTTCACACTGGGCTATTTCTACGAGGAATGGGCTGTTTCGTTTGGAAGTAGTTGTTCTGAATGTGCATAGTATTTCCAAGGTGTGAGGAGTGCACCCTGAAAACGGGGTCTGTCTTTCAGCTCTTTTGGTTAGTCCAGCAAAAGCAATTATCTTTCCCTGTAAACTGCCACCTTCCTTTTTCTTGAAGCAAGTTATACAGAAACTAAACACGCTTGCAGACTTCCCTGCCTTGAAGAATACTGGGTGCACATCACACTGTCTTGTGGGTTTTCCTGGGGTAAAAACCTTTCAGCCTGTATCGGTGTCACGTTAACGCAGAAAACACGTTATAGAAAAATATGATAAGAAGTACAAAACCTAAATATCAGGTCCGTGGGAAGTTATTTGTGGGTTTTGAAGTATGTTCTCCAAGCCCAAAATGTTGGGAAGGGTTCGATAAGGCCAGTCCTCTTGAAAGGTGTCCAGCAGCTGGTTCCCGGAGCCCGCATGCAGGATCCTCCTGCTCAGCATCTCTTCCGCGTGGAAGCAGGAACTGTGACAGTGTGTGTGCTGCCTCAGCTTATTTTGTTTTATTAAATATTGCATCTTTGTTGAATGCTGGTTGTATAGGGAAACAGTTTTGGTTTGGGGTGTGTATGTGTGGTGTGGGTGTTTTTCTTTTTTCCACGTATTCCTTCACGTGTCAGATGTAATGGCAGCCTCGCATCAAACTCTATTTATAGCCGTGGCATAAAAGATAAAGGGACCTGCAACGTCTCCTAGGCCTGGTTTGTGCTGGAGAAATTGGCTGTGATTAACATTGGTCCTCTGAGCTGAGCTGCACCGCATTCCTCGCCTAACCACAGCTCCCTCTGCGCTCTTTGGCGTGCATCTGCCTGTGCGTCTCCTGCCTTTCCCTTCCCCCTCCACGAGCCCTTTCTGGATCAGCCCCAGTCACCTTGGCCATGGGAGGGTGCTCACGACAAGGGGCACTGGTGTGGCTGCGCAGCCACGCACCGTGGCGGTGACAGTGTGGTTTAAACCGGTGTCGGTGTGTGGCAGACGGTGGCAGCCGTGGGAACCAGCCTGGCCCACCATTAAAACACAGCGCTGCGTGCTTGGCTCTTACCAGGGAGGTTTCTCTTCCAGCCGTTTGCTCAAGCTTTCCTTTGAAACATCCTCTCCAGCCACAAATCAGTAGGCAGCGCATTTCTGTGGGATGCAGACTTGCAAGCAAGAGATGTCTGCTCAGGCTCTGCTGCCTGGAATAGGGATGCTGCTGCAAGGCCTTGCAGGGTACCTCAGGGAGAGCTTTTCCAAATTATCCCAGCCTCCATCTAACTGCTCTGGGAACTGTGGGATTGATAACTGGGAGATGTCAAAGGTGAATGGAGCGGGTAGTGTAGTAGTGGGATAGACCTGCAGTTCTGCTAGCTGCAAGTCAATGTGGCTTGTGGGGTGTGTGCCCAGTCCGGGCTCTGCTGGGGGGGATGCAGAGTCGTGATGTGAAGTAATGGAGGATAGGTATAAGTGAAGCCTTACAGGGTCTGCCTCTGAAAGGTGTGCAGAAGGCTGGGTTCATTTTTTCAGCTTGCTGCTGCATCCACTGACAGATAACGTGATTGCACAAGTGATGCTCTGCTGCTCCACCAGGTCAGCAGGTTTAGTTTTCCATCCATGAGGTGAGAAAGAAAAGCCTCGAGAGCTGGGGAAGCAGGGCGGAAGAGCATGGGCCAGAACGGACCCGGTCACTATTCGGATAACTTAGCAGCAAATGGCTATCTGCGCTGTTTCAGATAAGATACTCTAAATGATGTGCGTTGCATTGAGCACAAGTTTGAGTTTGCTGTTCCAAATCCTAAAGCTTATTCCTGTTGCCATCATCTCTTAACATTTGGGTTTTATGGTTCCTGCTTCCAGAAGATGATGGCAACTTTATGGTCTTTGCATTTGTCCTTAGGCCATCTGTGAGCTGTCTGGACCTAATCAGCTCATGGCTTTGGAAGTAGCAATAATAATAATAATAATAACAACAACAACAATAATCTGTCATCTGTTGCTATCTGAAGTGCTGTAGACATGCTTCTACAGTAATACAGGTCAAAGAGGTTAAGACAGACCACCTGTCCCCAGATTTGTTGTATTTTAGATCCGCATTACGGCGAACCAGTGGGCTTAGTCACCTGTTTGATGAACGTCTCTTTCTTTTCAAAGGATGGATCTGCTCTTAAGTAAAGCTTTGCAAAAACTGGGAAGTGCTGCATCGGAGCTCTTGAATTTGGACCACTTCCAGGCCTGACGTCCAGAAACTCATCCCTATGGGTGGTAAATATAGAGAGGTAAGCTCTTTCAAGTGTCCTAGAGGAAGAGTGCAAGAACAAATCGTAACTGAGGACTTGAAGCTGTTGTTGAACGTGCCAGATTTGTCAAGCCCCAGGGTGCAGGGCTGGCTTGGCTGACACCAGAGGCTGCGTACAGTCCCCTAGTTTACTAGAATTGTCTCCTTATATGAAATACGCTGCTTTGCCTGGGTGGTGAGTGAGGAGGAAATCAGAATGCCCTGTGTCAAGAGCACTTATTTTGAAAAGCTCTTGAACTTGCAGTAAATTAGAAGGTCTGGGGAAACTTATCCAGCCTTTTAATTAGTGGGACACTGGCTTTTTAGGGTATATTGCTTTGGCTGCAAGCGCTGTTCTGACTGTCTTGCAGTAGGGAGGTAGTAACATATTTGGGCTTTGGGGTTTTTTGGAGGGGGGAGGTGGGAAAGCAAATCATGGTGTGGCAAATCAGAAGCAGAACTAATTATGCATGTGTATTTCATTACACCCCTGGGCTGGCTTATTCCTAATCCTGAGAGTCTGCTCATCCTCCTTGACGTGGGAGGCCATGTACACGTAGGACCTGTTCACCCATTAAAAGTGAACCTTAAAGGTAGTATCAGGAAGCACTTCTAGAGCTAATATTAATATAACTAATACTGTGCTGCAGGCCAGGCAGTCATCTGTTGGAAATGGGTCACTGAAGCTAAACAAATTCACACCATCTGAGGCTCTGACCCATATGTAGATTTCAAACCGAGTGAACAAATTGTGAGGGTGCTATTTTTGCATTTATTTTGAATTCGAAACGATGACACAGTCTCAGTTCTTAGTCAGTCAGACTTCTAGTAGCAGTGGATTTTTCTTAAAGGACTTGGGAGAATGACTCAAGGTTGAAAACTGGGACAAACAAGTGTTCTTTTTTTTCTGTCAAATAGCATCTGCAGCTTTAAACAAATTATCTATTTGTTATTTTTAAAACTAGCCTGGAAATGAAAGACAGCTGCCTGCTTCTGTTTTCCTGCTTGAATTCATTTTTCCAACCTAGACCCATGAGATTGTCAAAATTTCCATTTGGACCCAAGAGAAGTCGCTGTTTGGGAAGAGTAGCTGCTGGTGGGAGCAAGGCTCGTTGCTATCGAGGCTGTAGCTGCAGCCCTGGAGGCAGCTGGCAGGAGTAAGACCTTTATCTATAATAGCTTATGTCAGAGGGCTCTATAGCTTCCTTGCCCAGCAGAGAGGAGGAGGAAAGGGACAGAGATGCTGCAACTTCTCGTGGCACCTAGTGTTGGGTTTTCAGTGGTGATAGATCGCCCTGGTCGCTGCACGTGGTGACTGTGTTTACTTGCGTTCTGCTCACTAAATCAGCTTCCCCTAGGATTTATTCTGACTTGCTGAACCATCCGAGCAGCTTTCGACTGCTGCCCTTTTTTTTTTTTTAAATGGAAAAGAAAAAACCCGACTTGATTAACTCCTTCCTACCCCTCCCACCTTTCTCTAAGCGTGGAATTTCCCTCCCGCAGTGACACGCAGCTGAAGGGCAGGATCAGCAGCATTCAGAGCAGTACCAGGGATGTTAGCGGCTTGTAGACTGCAAAGCAGAGGACTAGAAACGGGAGAAGCTTTCCAAGCTGCTCTTGGAAAGGGTGTTTATGACTCCATGTATGGAGACCTGCCTAACAACTACATTATTGGTATTACTGTTAAGTATTGAGAGATGTTAGGAGAGAAAACATGTAGGGAAGGCATCGCTGGGCAGATGCCTCCTTTTCAAAACTACTGTGCTCGTACAAGGAAAGACGTTTGGCCCTGCCACTCCATGTCCTCTCCCTGGGCGCAGAGTGGGCTCCGTGTTGCCATCCAGCTGGTACGAGCACCGAAAGGAGCGTGAGGCTTTTGAATAGCCAGCAAAGGGTGCGAGATAAGGGGAACCTCACAAGGAGCTAAGCCTAACCTAAAGCTCTCCCTCCAGAGCAAGCCCTCCGCAGGTCCCCACATGTCCCTGGGGGTCTGCCTGCCCGCTAAGAGCCCCGATGCTCCCGTGAACCTGCGGTGGGGGGGACTGCTGGAGACGGAGGAGCGTGTCTCTGCCTCCGCTGCAGGCTGTGTGTCAGCAGTCTGTTCTGCTCCGAGCATGGCTGCGCTGTCAGCGAGTGTGACTGGGTTAATGGAGTATGTCAAGGGACCGAGGGCAGGGTTTGGTGGTGAGCTACTGACTTGTCAGGCCTGGGGAAGTGGTATGTAACAGCTCAGCTTCTCACACAGAATGAGCCTCTGGCTTGGGGCTGTGGTTTTTATGTTTGTACATATATATATATATATACACACACACATATGCAGAATATGTATTTTTTAATATAATTGAAATGACTTGGATGGCTGACGGCAACACTGGGTTCAGGAATTTGCGTTGCTGAAAACAGACAGCCTGGTGATAACATGAGGTGCAGGAGATGAGCAGGGTTGTGGCAGTAAGGGGGGCACTCTGAACGCAGCACATGAATGGAGGATGGTGACTGGGAGAGGGCAGCATCGTCTGCTGGCCGCAGAAACAAGAAGTTAAGGGGCTGGAAGGGCCTGAGCAAAACCGTTCCTGGGATGTCAGCAGTGTCTGGTATTGGCGTTAAGTGGTCTCATTCGTGGCAGTCCCAGCCCTGAAGTTGATGGTGTAACGTTTCTTGAAGGGGTCTTGATCCAAGACCCTTGCTTTCTCCTGACACAGTGAAACAGGCATGTCCTGGATGAGGGAGTGGTTCATGGGGTTTGGTGGGAAGGGCTCATTCCCATCTTCTGCTTCTTCTAAGTCCTGTTGTTTGTCCTTTTTGTTGGAGAAAGGGTTGGAGAGGCAAGAGGAAACCTTTCCACCTTTCACTGAATGACAAAGTGAACGATACTTTCCTGCTTTGGGAAATTTTTCCCTTCTGATTTGGGGTGTCATTTCCCTTTGCCATTCTCAAGGCCACTATGAAAAGCCCCTAAACATCCAACAGGGAAATCTCGAAATACTGAGATCTGCTAGGTTCAAACCAGCCTGCCAGAGGGTGTGCTGGGGAGCCCCTGGCTCTGAATCACAGAAACTCAGTGGATGCAGAGCTCTCTAAGGTGCTACGTTGCGCTGGTGGGGACCCAGCTGGAGCCCTTCCTGCATGTATTTCCTTGGTTGTCCCTACAACTGTGGGTTAGGGACATACAGTAACTCCCTGGTACCCTCTTTGGTACTCTTGCTTCTGTGTTCTCCCTGTGAAGTGTCTTCACTTGCCCAGTTAGAAGAAAGTATTGGCTTTGCCTCACTCTCCTTCTGTCCTGCAGGCTGGATGCAAAGGAGGAAGCATGGTAAAGGCAGCATCTTTCCAGGATCCATGGGCTCTTTGAGAGATGATCAGAGGGAGGCCAGATGATCTGCACAACACTCACTCCACTGTTTCTCGTCCACAAAGGCAGCATCGGAGCATTCTCCCCAGCCCTGCACCCCCCAGCTTGCCCGATCGTTTCCGAATGTTTCGCAGCTGCGAGTGGGAGGTCCTGGAGCGATCCCTCAATATCCTCCAGGCCAGCGACTTCTACTGGGGCCCCTTGTCCGTGGGGGAGGCTCACGCCAAGCTTCAGAGGGAGCCCGTCGGCACCTACTTGGTGCGGGACAGCTCGCAGGGGAACTGCTTGTTCAGCCTGAGCGTGCGGATGCCGACAGGGCCTGTCAGCCTTCGGATCTCTTTCCAGGAGGGCTATTTCCGCCTGAAGAACTGGTTTTCAGACTGCGTGGTCCGGCTGCTGGAGCTGGTGGTGGCGGGGACCCGAAACAACCCCTTGCACTTTGATGAGATGGGGGGAACCCCCCTGGTCTTCTCCGAGCCCCTGTGCCGGAGCCGCCGGGCAGTGCCCACGCTGCGAGAACTGTGCTGCCGGAGCCTGCCCGCTGGTGCTGCGATGGGGGACAGAGCAGGGCTGGGGGGCTCCTCGGGGATGTGCCCAAGGGAGCAGGTGGTCTCACCCCCAGGCAGAAGGGGAGGGTCAGAGGGGAGCATCGTCCCCAGCCCCTCTCCATCCTGGGCTGGGAGATGATGCCACGCGCATGGGAGACAAAGGGAGGTGTCTGCTACGTGGCTGTGCTGGTGGGACGCGTGCCACACCAGTGGGGCTGGACTGGCTGCTGGGAGCGGAAGGGGAGGGCAGGGGGAGCAGGGCTTGAACCTGGTGGCTGTGACAGCTGTGTCCTCATACATGCACAGCGTGTGTGGCCTTCCCCAGAGATGCCTGGGATAAAGCCAACCTGAAGAGCAGGTATTCCCCCCCCCCCCCCAAGTCCTGCTCTTTGCTCTGTTTATAACTTACAAGCTTGAGAAGAAGGTGAGTTCTGTGAGCCTGTCCTCCCAGGTCAGCCCTGTGTTTTCCTCTATCCCAAAGTGCCTAAGCTCATTTCTGCTACAAATCTGCCCTCGTGAAGTGGTACAGCTGAGTCCAGTCCCACAGCAGTGCAGCTTGGGCATCGGTGGGCACGACCCCTGTGCCGACCGGATACACACGTTGCCGCAGTGGCGCGAGAGCACGTGTCACTCCTTGCAGCACGAATGCGATGCCTGCCACTTCGGAGGCCAACGTTTGCACTAGAGGGAAAACATTGCAGCCACGTACCATGCAGCCATGATACGTGCATCTTCACTGGCTTTTGCGTTGCTTTATTTGAACAGATTTTTGGGAGCGCAGATGAGTTACGTTATACGAAGAGCATGGTACCCCTGCGGAGGTAACCCTGGTCTGGAGCGTCGGGTCTGCCCTGGGAGGGTGTGAACAGATGGGATCCAGTGCGCTTTCTTTGGCTCATCTGATAGTACGCTGCTGCCACCTACAGAGCGTAAAAGGACATTTTGGTTTTGCCTCAAAAAAGGCAAAGAATTTTTATAAAGACTTTTAAAAATTTTAATACACGTTTTTATACTTGTTTTTAAAAGTCAGTGAATACATGGTGATGTTTTCATTCCCTGGTGGTGTTGGAAACCTGGTTAATTTAGTGCCAAAACATGGCAATCAAACTGAAACTGAACAAGTGAATTTCTTACAAAGACCAAAAGCAGGACATAAATGAATGGTCCTAGCTGGGAACAATAAACTTAATTCATAGTGTAATCTAGTAAAGAATTTTCTAAACATAAGATACTTCCTAAAAATGTAGGGGTGAGATTTTCAGAAGTATTTTTAGTACCTTAAAATTTGTACTGAGTGTTTGAAAGAAACGTGAGTAAGTCAAGATCCTAGAACAGGGCACAGCATCAGTGAACTCAAACTGGTGAGGATGAGTACAAATGAGAGAAACAGAGTCGGCTGAAATAGGGTTATGGTTCGTTTCAGGGGTGCAGGCAGGTATGATGCCTTTGAAATAAGTGACTGAAAACAGCTATGTAAAAGGAGAAATTCAGATACTGTAAAATTTGAGCCAAAACATTTTGCACGCTGCCAAGGATCCACAGCCAGGCGGGTAGCCTGCTGAGCTCACGGTGACGTTCCCCTTCAGACCTGTACAGGGGAAAAAAGCCGAACGTGGAGAGAGCAAACATTACTCTGAATTTGCTCTTTTGGCTTCAGGTATCTTATCTGAGGAACCAAAGCGTGCGGTCAGCACAGAGAGAGAGATACAGGGTGTGATTCATCACAGGAGCCTAACTTGGACACTGAATTATTCTCTGGAGGGCTCTGTCGCTCTGCTGACAGCAAGGTGCCTGGCTTCCTATCTCAGGGCACTGGCCTATGAACCAAGGTAGTTAAATAAGTGCCGGAGAAGTGGCCATCGTCTCCCTGCTGCCTGCTCCTCTTGGTCTCAGGGAGGCCAGGGGCAGCTGGGTAGCCCTGCAGCTGCGGCAGCTCTCTGCCCAGTGCAAAAGCGCGAGCTGGGATTGTGGACTTTCACAGGGTACATGCACACGGTGCTGTCTGACACCTGGGTCTGGTGTTGCTTGCTGCTGGAGCTGTAATCTCATGCAGGGACAGGGCAAAAAGCTAAGCAGGTAATTGCATCTGTCATCGTGGCTGGGTCCATTAGAGGTGGTGAATTGGAGCCCTTGGATGCCTGAGTCAGGCTGTGGTACCCTGGGTGAGGGCTGAGGTGCCCTGCGTTACCCCAGGCAGCATCACATGCAGGGGCTGGGGTTTGACCCACCCTGAGAGGATAGCCCTGTGCATCCCCTGCTCAAACACACGCCCTGTCGCTCAAGGTTTTCGGTATCTCCAGCTCCTGAAGCAGCCCTGTCCGAGCACTGTAACCTGGGCAAGGACCAGGGGTCTTGGCAGCAAAGCTGAATCCTGTCTGGCAGCAAAGGCCAGCAGCATCCTGGCTGCACTAACAGGAGCACTGCCAGCAGACGAGGGGAGTGATTACCTCCCTGTACTCGCCACTTCTTAGACCCCAGTTAGAGTATTTCATCCAGTTTGGGGCTCCCTGGTGCAACAAAAGTGTAATAAATTGGAGTGAGGTCAGGGTGGTGACATGACATCAAGAAGATCAGAGGGCTGGAGCATGTGCCCTGTAAGGAGAGGCTGAGGGAGCTGGGCTCATTCAGCCTGGAGAGGAGATGGCTTCGGAGGTACCTCATAGCAGCCTGCCTGTACCTGCGAGGAGGCCAGCAAGAAGCCAGGATCACCACAGTGGTGCACGACAGATGTAGGGGAAACAAGTCCAGGCTGGCTGTGAGGAGACCCTTTTTCCCGTGACGGTAGTCTGGTTGGGGGGCAGGTTGCCCAGAGAGGTACAGTCTCCACACTTGGAAGTTTCAAGACCCAACTGGGTCAAGCCTGGAGCAACCTGGTGTGACCTCGGAGCTGGCCCTGGCGTGAGCCCCAGGTTGGACTAGAGACCTCCTGGGGTCCCTTCCCCTGAACAACTCTGCGGTCCTGCATTTTCATCGGGCAGGGAGGTGGGACTAGCCGTGGAGGAGATGGGGTGGTGGTGCTGTCACTGCAAGTGCCGTGCCTGCAAAGCTGTCTGCAGAGGGACCGGGGTTGTGCCAGTGCCAGCCAGGTGCTGTGGGATGTTGGTGGATGGAAAACCACTTCCCTCCTACTTTCCCCACACTACATGGAGCACCCCTGGGTCATGCACGTGCTCTGGGTGCTGCTGCCTGCCGTGGATTTTGCCTGGACTCGGGCACCATCCCACTGCTCACCCTCGATGCTCTTTGAGCAGAGCTCCAGCAGTGTGCAAGTCTCCTGTAGCTCCTACGCCTGCCCTGCCAGCCCCTGTGGGCATCTCAGGTAGCTCTGGGCACCTGTGTTTTGGGACCGTGCCCTGGCTCTCAGGTGTAAGCCCCTGCCTCGATGGGGTCAGCCGCACGGCTGTCCTCCCTCTCTGCCCGCTATGGGAGGAGTGGGACCAGGTCTGCCGCCCTGGGCACCCTGCCCATCCCCTCGCTCCTTTTCTTCCTTGGGGGTGTTGTCACCGAGGCACCTTGGCTGCCTTCCCTTTAGAAACCAGGGAGGGGGGAAGGGGTGGGCTAATTTCTTCCACGTTTATAACTGAGCACAGGAATGCTTCTGTTTTTATGGCCGCTGTTATAGCTTGTTGAGGGAAGAGCTTTCTAACTGGATTGCTTTGACCTGGCTGTGAACCATTCTCATTTGGCCGAAAACGAGCATCTTGGGTTGTATGGCTGGGGGCTGCGGAAGAGCCCTGTTTGCAGCCAAGATTGTGCCTTAGGAAAATCACACCAAGGGAGGAGGAAATAGTTTGGATTTTAATAAAGTCTGCTTTATTTTGTTCATTTATATATTTTTTTTAATTGCACAGCAAGTGCTCATCTCTGTCTTAGAAGTAAGTCAATTCCATGCAGGGCTGTAGCGAATTGATTTGAGATCTGTGGATGAAAAGCAGTGAATGACTGCCAAGCATTGTTATATTAGGAAAGTTTAAAGCACATTATGGGTGAGTATCCTCATTATTCCTGAGGAGAGGTCACTTTGCAGATCAGGATTGGTGCAAGAAAGGAAACCAATTTGGGAAGAACAGGGACGTGAAAAGTGCATTGGCTGCAACTGGCTTTACAGAGTCCTCCTTCGTTTTCTGCTTGGATGTTGGAAGAGTTACCTTTTTCTTTCAACTCTTGAGAAAAAGATGTACAAAGCAAAACTGTGAGAGTTTACTTCCACGGGGTGACTGCAAACGACATCCTGCTGCTTTCATTAATGAGTGGGAGATGTTCACTTTAATCACCCTGCCTCTGAACCAGTCCCTCTGCTCTGTAGCAGCAGCTCCTGGTGGCCCGCATCCAAACGTTTCTTTTGGTGGCTCCTAAAGGGACTTAATAAATAAATTACAAACTTCCTCACAACCTCTTGAGCACCATTCGGGGAATAGAAGAAAATTGTTTGCATTTTTATGTGTTATGTTATACATTTCTCCAGCTGACTCATTTCAGTTTGTCGAGGAAACTTATGCAGCCTCGCAGATGGTTTTTTCCAACCATTCTTCCTAACAGCAGAAGTTGAAAAGTTTAGTCCTTGTGAGAGGGGCTTCCTCTACTGGGCTGCAAAGGGTCTGGATTTCAGTCCCAACATGCCGCAGGCATCCAGCAGGAAACTGCTCTTCATCTGCTCCCGACTAGCTGTCTGTTAGCCGTGCTCTGGGGCCCCAGTGGTTAATTTCCCAAAATCCTTCGCTGAAACTTGTTAATAACTTCCATATGTACCCATGTGTGTGCACAGGAGGGGCCCCACAGCCAACAGCTCTTGTAATAATACTTGATTACCTCTGACATAAGGGTCTGTGTGCCATTAGGGATCTGCCTTGATGGATCAGGATTCATTGAAAAACACAAGTTTGTGCAAGAGCGTTTCAAAAAATGTATTAACGTTTGGGCATCCTCAGTGTTTGGAAATGAGCTCTTCCTAGGTAGGCAAGCTTTCAAAATAAAACCTTCTGTGCACACGCACACGGATCTCATTTTTGGACCCTTACCCCGATGTCCCTCCGCAAATGTGTATTTGCATCATCAGTCTTTAAACGTGCTAAACCCCTTAATTTACAGGGGTTACCTTGGTTAGGGGAATGTGATTACTTTGTCTAATTGAGTTCGTTTTGCACCAATTCCTTAGATGTTTGGCATCTGTAAAGTTATACTAACTGCATGCACTGGAGCTTTCTGCTTGCCCTGCGCCGTTGCCTGGTGCAAAGGCAGGGCTACTGAGGGCAGTGTTCAAAGAGAGAGTGGGTGTCAAAGGGAGAGGGAGATGGAGCAGAGCCGCTCTGCGACTCCCGATGCCTCCCTGCAGAGCCGCCTGGGTCTCTGCGTGCTCCCGCTGCCCTGTGATCTCAGCTGGGGCTGGCGGAGCTGGGGTTTTGATTCAGGCAAAGCAGAGTATTTCCAAATGCTTGCCGTGTAAGGGCTGGCTCGAAAGACTAGGACTTTTCAGCCAGAAGGGAGATGAGTGAGGTCTGCGGCAGAGATCCGTGAAGCCTAAATGCCATGGAGTAGGTGACTTAGTAAGTGTGTTTCCTTAAAAAACCAAGGAGGCATCAGGTTAAATACTCAAGTGCAAGACTCAAAAGAAACAAAAGGAGACATTTCTTCACGCGACATATAGCTTAAGCTGTGGGAGACCCTGCCACAGGCCACCGGCGAGTCTAACTCTTTGTGGGTACAAAAAGGGATTAATGATGATTAATGGAGCACCTCTGGAGCAGGAAATACTGAGCCAGGGAATAGGGGAGAGGTGGGATCTAGGGGCAGCTTTGAGCTCTGTGCCTCGTTGGGCACACCTCTGCTATGGCAGGAGTGCGGGAACAAGCCAGCCTAAGCTCAGTCTTAGGCTCAACAGCACGGGGTGCAGCCCAGGCCAGGGGATAGCTGTGTGAGCTCCGGGTCTGCATGTAGCTCCTGTGCTGAGCTCCAGGTGTGCACAGAGCTCCTGGTACCCGTGCTGGGGCCTCTCGAGGCAGAGGGGGTGTCTGCACGTGGCAGACCCCTACACCCACCCCTACAGCGTGCAGTTGCGTGCCCTAGCAGTGGTTTGATGGCAGTCCCAGCAGGAGCAGCCCTCGGTCACTTCTTCCCAGCTTTCACGAACAGAAAAATGAGGACAATCTGTCTGATGCTTGGAGGCAAGCACCAACACAGGCTAGGGAGAAAAATGTCACCATCGTCCAGAATGAGTGAAAGAGTCTTGTCAGCTGAGGGCATCAGGGGAGGCCAGCGTCGGCCCGAGGTGACGGCTGGGACAGCTCTGCCCAGCTGTGCTGGTTGGGGCAGGGCTGGGGGGGTCCCAGCCTGACTAACCTCATGTCAGAAAGGAGCTGCACAGCTTTGGAAAAGCTGTGCAAAACGCCGTATAGCAATGGCAGCCTCCTAGATCTGCGGCTGATTCATCCAACCAAGAGCAAACAATGTGCATACACTTTTAAAGGAAGGTTTTTTTGGCTCCTGGGCTACCTGCTTTCCCAAGATACCACTCTTGCTGTCAGAGCTGTCGACCTTCGAGCTGGTCCCAGATGCCACTGAAATCAATGACCAGATTGTTGTTCCCCTCAGAAGATTTTGGATTAGGCCCCCACCCCATTTCCTCAGGCCGATGTGAGCAAACGTGGGTTTTCCACACTAAACGTAATCAAAACAAACCCCGCTCCCACTGGCTTGTGCAACAAATCATGCTGGGGGAATTGCTGGCATTTGGCATGATTAGCCCAAGTGCAGATGCCTTCCAGCTCGTAAACAATAGCCTAAAGGATTGGAGAGGATCACAAACAAAGCACTTACAGGCAAGACAGCATTTTCAAAAGGGACTTGAGAGCTTATGTCCATTGGGGGTTTGTCTTTTAAAAATAAACCAGAAGTAAACAAATTGACAAAGACGGCTCTGAAGGATCTAAGAGAATGAAAGCGAGGAGAATGGATGTAATACTCCAAAAATGAAGTTGGGGGAGAACTTAAGGCAGGACTAATGGGTCCTTTTAAACTCCTCAACAAAATGTGCCCACAGCCTTAGGAATGGGCAGGCACTGGAAACCCCACCTGTCCGTGCTGATGAGGCCAGGTGGGATGTGGAAGGGGTGCAGGAGAAGCCCCTGCTCCAATTCACAGGAGGAAAAAAAATCCCTTAAAAAGCAGTGAGAGCAAGAAAAGAATTAGGCAGCTTGTGTTTGTTAAGTTTTATGTGGATTCGGTCTGAAAGGGATGTTCCCTGCACTGTAAGCTAGTGAAAAATTGCTGTGAATTTCAGACTGAAAACAGTTCAGTTTATGTAAACCATAGTTTTTGTATCATGCTTTTATTAATTTTTTTAAATCTCATTTCTTTATAGTAACATTTTTAAACGGGTTGAATTACTTCGAATTGTGTCTGTTTTCTCCTGGCCCTGGCAGAGTGAAGTAGCAAGTGCCCAGCTTCATGCCCAAGAGCTCCTGTAAGGGGCCAGCAAAGTTCTTGACATTGATGGAGCTGCTTGCTCATTTAGACGCCACAGTGAATGGGAGCTGCAGTGGGAGCTTGCCAGCATCACTGTAACTGAGATGGCGTTGCAAGTAAAGCTGAGTCCAGAAAGACGCCAGCATCCGTCACGCCTTCCCTGGTTCTGTGCATGCCGGGAACACGCGCATGCAGCAGACCCCTTCGTTTGAAACCTTCAGCCTGAAAGGTAGCAAATGTTCTGACTGCAGGGCGGGTACATGAGCACAAGGTATGTGCCAGGTCCTTGCCGCTAGACTTCTAGGTGCATCTAGGGTTGTTTTGGGATTCATTGAATCTCAAGCCTAAAATAATACAGGTGCAAATCCAGATGTTCTAGGTAGTATCCATCCTCTAGGTTGTAACCCTTGTTCTGTGGTGCTGGGTTGGGTGGGGAAGGACTGATGGCTCCTTTTATCCTTGGACTTCTGTGAAGAGCTCTCCAAGAAACTGGAGTGGGAGAACGGGGTGGTGGAGAACAGGAGCCGAAGATCCTTTCCTGCTCTTACAGATTGTGCAGGGAATTGGCCAGATACGAAGGCAGCTCTAATGTACGTGCTGAAATACCTAAAATAAGCCATGCAAACAAATCAGTCGTATGTTATCCAGATGGGACTGTTCAAATCCAATAATAGCAGTAAAGTGCTCCCGAACTCTGCGGAGAGAGAGATTATAGAAGGATCAGGTATAATTATAGTGCCTTATTATTACCATTCTCATCATTCTTTCTAACAAAGCTTTTCAATAGGATGAAAAAACTTCTTGCAGGAGAATATAATGTGTTTGCTGGCATTTTTTCATTCTTCCTTCCAAGGCTGTTCAAGTCAGTCCCTGTAAATGGTGTTAATAAATACCATAATGGTCTTGGACTATATTATCTTTCAGATGATACGTTCTTTAGCATCTGTCTATGGCCTTGACTACAGCAAACCCTTCTCCTGAAACGCCTCACTGTTGCTACCACTAGTCAGAGTACCAGCAAAAATACCTTGCTGCTGCTCTGATCCTTGCTTCGATACATGCCTTTCCAAGCAGGGTTAAGCAACACCCTTAAAATATTAGTGGCTGCAAGTGGCTTGTCTGTCTATGTACTGCTCCAGAGCTGGAGGAATATAGGTGGAATCACTTTGCAAATATTCTCTACTTTGGAGAAAGTCATAGAGCCTGAGGTACATATCTGCAAGCTGTTCTCCCTCACCCAAGTCCTGTCTCCTCTGAACACCATCAGGGCTTGTGAGAAAAGCCCAGGGTTATCAGAATCAGACCCTGGGTAAAATGAGCGTGGGAAACACACATCCTTGTGTGCAGGTTGGTCTTGTGGGCTGCCACCAGTGAGAGAAGGAAAAAGGCCTCCCAGCATTTTTTCAGCGGTATCCCTTTCCGGGTTACTGCAAATTCCTGGAATTATTGCCGTTGGAGGAGCCTGATGGTACAAGGGAGCCGTGCTCACGGCGGAGGCATGGCACAGCCCCACAGCAGCTCTGCAACCCAACATGGACTTCCCAGGGAGGGGATTTCTCACAGGAGGGAAGTCCCAGGCAGCTCTTCCACTTCTGTGGCTCCCCCAGCCTCGGAGCAACTTAGTATGGGGAAAAGCTGTCGGTGAGTGTGTGGACAGTAAAAACTCTACTGACATGTCTCATTCTTAATCTGCAGCACTCCCCGCGTTGCCGACTGCGTGGCCCTGATTCGGCGAAACTCTCGCGGCTCTCTCAGCCTGGGGAGATGCCCACGCCTGCGTCAAGTGTTGCAGGGCAGGAGAGCATCTCTCCCAGGCTTCACGTCTCTGTGCCCTGCTCGCCTTGCAGGTCCTGGGAAAGCCAGGAGGAGAGGTGGTGCAGTTCAAACAGACACAGCAGGCTTTGGGGGACGGTGAGGTTTGTTTCTCGGGGTGGGAGGAAGGGGCAGTTTGCTGAGATGGGTCTTTGTCTTTTCTCCTTCTCTCCTCTTCTGCTCTCCCCTGAGCACCTTGGCAGAGCCTTGCTCTCAGCTCAATGAAAGTAGGGCAGAGTCTAACCACATTTCAAGCTGTCTGCGTTTTTGGATTCTGGGTAACTGCGATCTCTATCTGTTCCTAGAATAGGTTTAAACAACTTATAAACCACAGCTGGGCAGAGATAATAAAGGAAGCAGTACTGGGGTGGGGAAGGATCTCCCCAGTGCGTGCAGAGTGGAGAGAGGGGGTCTGCGGGAGAAGCCGTGCGCCTGGCTGTGGTAGAGGGTCTCCACATGGCTACTTGGGCTATGGGGGGACCCAGGTGGGCTGCCTTAGGTAAACCTCAGCAGGTATTAGTAGCTAGGTATAAAATGCGTGCGTGTGTACATGTCTATATATATACACATATATATATAAAGAGCAAGTGGAGATATATTTAGCCACAGGAGAAGGGATCTGAATCCCGCTATGGTATCCACCTAGTCCCATCTCCATGCACTTGTTCTCACTGAGGTTGTGTCTCGTGCAGACAGGACATGCCTCCTCTTGCACTCCAGGGTTTTTTGCATTTCCCATTTCCCATCCCTGTTGGACCCACACCTACCATCACACAGTTTTCCAGGCAAGAGAGACCCCTTTCACTGCAGGGTTTGGAGTGGGTTCAGGCTCAGTTCCCAACCTCCAGGCCCACAGAGAGGTTCAGAAAACCCCTCACAGGTCTCCCCCTGCCCCACCGCAGCCTTGGCTGCTCCCGGCGGGCTCAGCAGTGCTCTTCAAGGGTTTGAAAAATAAAACCCAGTGATGATCCTCTTGCACGAGGCCAAAACTGCAGATCCTTGTCGTGCAGTCCTGTCAGCCAGGGATATAGATGGCAGGTGGGAAACTGGGGGGTGAGGAGGGAAGACAGAAAGAAACACATCTCTATATAAGCAAAAACCCCAGCAGAGAGGCGGTTCTTCCAGCAAATGCTTTTGCCAGGATGCTTTATTTAGTTTGGATGGCCACAATAGGGTCTGGTGGTGAAAATATGTTTTTCCACCCTAGGAGAGTGTGCTATAACAGCTGTATCAGCCTGTGTATTCTCCACAGTTCACGATAAAAGCAAAGTTGAGGAATTAATAGAAAAAAAAAGGCAATATTCATTTGCCAGTGAGATACTTAGCTACTTAATCCCTTCCCAGCTTTCCTCCCAGGAGCTGGCAGAGGCCTGGTGTACACAAGAAAAGCCATGCCCATCTAAATTGGGGTGTAACTGCACTTGTGTTTCTGCTGCAGGGGTCCATGCTGGTTCCTGAGGTCGCTGTCGCTGTGATGAGGGTCATGCCCCCCAATACCCTGAGCTGGAAAGCTGCCACAGGCCAAAGAAAGGGTCCCAGCTCAAAAAAAACGTAGGGTAGGCATTAAAAGGAAAGGGGGGGGAAAAAAGACAGAAAAGAGCAGGAGGAGGAACAGGGAGGGAATGAGGTGGTCTGGGTGCAGGGCAGTGCAGGGTCTCCTTGAAAGAGCTTGGGGGGAAGGAGCTTGGATTTCGAGGCAGCTGTGGGGCCGGCCTGGGTACCCGGAGGTGGTCAGAAGCTGCTCCCTGCCAGGGTGCAGGGAGCTGGGGCTGGCACAGCCGGCTGGCTCAAAGCGGGACTTGCTGAGGCTGGAGCAGTTTTCCTGTGCAAACGAAGCCAGAAGGGCCATCTGGCGAGGCCGTCGCTGGCAGGGACCGGTCCTGTGGCTCCCTCGCAACCACTGCCACCTTGTCTGACACGATCCTCCCTGTGTCTGCCCTGCGCAGGACCCAGCCCCTGCCAAACCTGCCTGTCTCCCACCCTGTGCCCCTTACAGAGAGGATGCGCAGCCCTTCACTCAGGAGGATTTCAGGGCACGATGTGCACACCTCAAGGCAAGCAGCTGGTGAGGAGAGGGGTCAGGGGCTCCTGTTTTAAGAGAGCACGGCTGGGAGCTGTCAGCAGCATGCCCTGCTCCTGGCCAGCATCCCACCCCCACCATTTTTGCTGCTAATGTGAGAAGGTTCGGGCTGGCCTGGCCATGGCATCTCGGGGCTGGTGACACATCCCGTGGCTGTGGGAGGGCTGTGCGCCTGTGACTCCTATTCTCGTACTCCCACGGGGGCAGGCAAGGCGTGCTGCCGGGGCCGCTGACAGCAGCCACACGCCCTTGGGGCTCAGCAGCCAGCCAGAGGCTGTTTGTAGAGGCACTGATTTGAGCCTGCCGCTGTTGAGGCAACCAGGGCGAGCTAAACACCATCACCAGAGCCTTGACTAATGCAGCATCACCAGTTAGCGGCACAAAATAGGTGCCTGGGCTTCGCTGGTCATGGAAAGCATGTAAAAAGCTTTCCCAGGAAAAATTGGTGTACAGATCATCTCTGCTTCCTCACTTGCTGCAGCGAGAGCCCAGCCGGGGGCCCACACGTGGTGCCATGAGGCCTCTGCAAGCTGAGAAGTATCATTCATAATAAAACTGCGCTCCTCACCAGCGCTGGCAGGAGTTTCCAGAGTACCCTCGACGTAGGAGGGACAGCTTGCGAGCGGCTGGGGCAGACGGTGCCAGGCGCTGGAAGCAACGCTGCCCACAGCTCCCCACGCTTCACCCCCCCAGCTGGGGGCCGCTGCCCCCAAAAGGGCTCGGCAAAAGTGACTCAGCCACCACCACTCGGCTGCTGTTGCTGGAAAGGGGCTGCGAGCTGGGGCTGCAAGGGGAGCCGCCGGCGGTGGGGCAAGAGGGGTGCGTGGCGTGACAGGTCCAGGTGACAGTGACCTCTGGCAGCAGAGGGGGCCGAGGAAGGCAGCTGGGACTGGGGATGGATTAAACCCATTACAGCAGGGCCATGTGTCCGACAGAGCCTGCAGTAAGGTTTCTTTTCCTTTTCTGCACCCCATCTTCTGCTTGCTCCCGCCTAGTAGGCAAACCACTACTGCAGTATCTGCAGCTTGCTGAGTAAATGTTGTTCTTCGAGTGGTTGATTACGGTTAATTAGCATTAATTTTGCCTTAAATGGATCCTAGCTGTGCTTGTTTTCTCTGGGGTTATGGCTGCGGTGCTGCTGAGCAGAGATGCTGAGTGGTACCGGGTGTGAAACACGGTGGCTCCCCCGGTGACCTGGGACCGTGGCGGTGGGTGCGGGAGGGAGGGGGAGGACGGGCCCAGCACAGCGCAGGCTTTTCGCACACTTCATTTTCTGAGCGCCCTGTACGAGCCCGGCCCTGTATTGCATTTTGCCTGAGCTGAAACGCAGGTGGCACAACCCTCAGCTGCGCTGGCAGGGCAGCCTGCTGCTGTGCGGGGGAGCTGGACGGCGAGTATTCACCTGCCCCGAAAGGGAAAAATACAGCCATCGCCGCTTATCGCATCGCGGGCCGCGGGGCTCCGCCGTGCCGCAGCCGCCCCGCCGCGGGGCCGGGAGGGCGCGGGGCCGAGGCCGGGGCGGGCCCCGCCGGCGGGCGGGAGCGGGGACGGCGGTGGCGCGCGGCCGGGGAGACGGCGCCATCTTGTGGGTGAGGGCGCGGGTTGGCGGGCAACGGCCGCCGCCCCTCAGCCCCCGCCCCGCGACCGGGGCAGGCCGGGGCTCTGTGGCGGGGGGACACCCGAGGCGGCTCTGCTGTCCCTCCCGGTGCGGGTGAGCTGCCTGGGGGAAGCTTTTACTCTCTTGCACGAGTGGGCGAAACGTGGCCCGCTCTGCTGTCAGCAGGGCAGCTCTCGCCCCGCTTCTGCCCCGGGCTCGGCCGGGTGGACGTCCTCCTAGAAGGTAGCAGCCCGAGAAGGAAAATAAGTCCTTCCAGGCAAAGTCCCGCTCGCCCCGCCTTGCCACACAAGCTGTAAGAGGGAGCCTGTGAAGGGGAGCCGTAGGGAATGCCGTGGGGTTGAGGCGCAGCCATGCGGCGTCAGCCCCGGAGTGGGCATCGGGCGTGTGATGACAATTTAGTCCTGGGGAATCTTTCCAGTAGATGAACAGAAAAACAGCAGAAGCAGGGTGATTTCTGAGGCAGACTCATTTTGCTGGTGAAAGGGAGTTATAGACGTGCCCCCTCCCTTCCCCACGGGGGTGTCAACACCTTTCTTTTTCTGGTTTCCCCTTGAGTAGCTGATTGTTCTCTTCCCTAGAGCAGTTCAACGGGTAGAAGCATAGCGAGGGCATTGGCAGCTTTTACCTCAGCATCACCCAGCCCTGCTGAGAGGCACTCGACACACAACAGTGGTAAAAATGCTGGCAGAGGTACGGCCCTGCTCGCGCTGGCTCTCCTATCGCTCCTGCCGCCAGACAGAAGGAAACCGTACGCTGCAGAGTCGGGGGTTAGAGGAGTCAAAGAGATTGTGAATCCTCAGAGGTGCGTGTGTTGCCGCTGGCTGGCTTTCCAGCAATGGGGGATTGAGCTGGTCTCTGACAAGGCAGCAAATCCAGAGCTGCCGTGCTGGGGAATGCTCTGAAGCGTGCTCTGCAATCAGGCTCGTTGAGTTGCTGCAGCTCTTCTCTGCGCCAAGCGGTGTTTCTCTTTTGGATGGTGGTGGTGTTAAACGCTTCAGCAATAAAGAGGCTTTGTTGTGGTCTCTGCAGCATTGCTTTTGCCTTGGCTAGCAGCAGCCTTTTTGTTTGAATAAATGCTTTCCCTGGAGTTGGCTGTGGGGGCATGTGTGGGCACGTGTGTGTGTGCCTTTACTTGCGGGTGTACATTGGACACAGCTGTGAACAGGCAATTCTGGTAGGTTCAGCACTTGCCCAAACTTGTTGTTCGTGCGCGCCAGAACAATGTGCTTTTCCTCACAGTTGGGAATGCTGGCCACTGTTGCGGGCTTTTAACAGCGCTTGAGTGAAATTAATGGCCGCTTTCCAGCTACAAGCAGAAACTGTTGCTAGCACCTGGCCCAATCCTGTATTTAGTCTCGGGAAGTGATTAGCATTCGCTGCATCAAAGGAAGGACCAAGCCATACGAATCCTGGCCAGTCTGTGCTGTGGTGGGGCTACAGCTGGACAGGCAGTTCCCTCCTCGTCATGCTGCAGGGACCAGCTCACACGCAGCAGCGTACTGTATAATGCATGAGTGAAGGTCACACAGTGACCTATTCCTTTGGAGCTTTGTAATTTATTTCCTTTGGCAC
Source organism: Ciconia boyciana (assembly GCF_034638445.1). NCBI lineage: Eukaryota > Metazoa > Chordata > Aves > Ciconiiformes > Ciconiidae > Ciconia > Ciconia boyciana. The sequence continues at coordinate 56,077,612 of NC_132934.1, forward strand.
AGGTATCCTGGTTAGTTCCACCTAAGTTTCGGGGGGATCAGTTCAGCCCTGCTACAGGCTGGTAATAAAAACACACAACTCTCTAGCTTTTCCTCATCTTCCTCCCATTTATGTCTCCAGGGTTAAAACCCAGTCCAGAATCCCCAGACCAAATTGAATTAGAATTTAACATTCAAAGATTCAGGCTCCCTTTAGGCTCTAAGGAACAGAATGTCATCCTGTCTCGCAGTTAATAGCTGCTGGGTAGTCGTTTCAAAGCCATTTCTTTTCAGCAAGCTCTACCATAGCAAATTCCAGCAGTGAATGTATTTCTGGCCTGGCCGTGCCTCTAATCCCACAGCTGAGTCTTATGTGTGATCTCTTTTGAAATGCTAGATCTATATATATTTTTTTTTTTAAATTCCAGACAGTGATATTTCTAGGACTTGGCATTTAGAGTGGCAACAGGGTTGTTTATAGGAAGAGAAGGGAAAGGACGGAAGGAGGATGTTGACCTAGCACCCCTACAAACCTACCGCACTTAATCCACTTATCACTCTGAATTCTTGAAGCAGATAAATGCTGATAACAGTTAAAACACATCACTGACAGGAGCAGCATGTTCTGTCCTCTAGAAATACATCAATGCTCGAAATTGCAAAGCGGTGCGCTACCATGGGGATGAGTGTGATATAAGAGCTGAGGAAGCCCTCACAGTTCAGCAGAGTTCTTCCACAGGAGGGTAGTAAGCCCCTGCCCCCTTCTCCCTCCCTGCCCCAACTACCTTGAGATGCCATTCAGGCCTGAAAAATGCTGCCGAGCACTGTTGTAACCCCACAGCCCCCCAGAGCCACAGCTGCCTGATCTGTGCCTACATATCTGAAATACCAAGTGGGCCCCAAGTGTCTTGTTACCGCTCTTGATTGTCCTTGCTGCTCAGCGTTAAGACCTGCGAGGAGCGATTTCCAGCTGAGACCAGCCCCGTGCAGCTCATGTCAGCATGTCTTGGGGAGAGGAGTTAGTTTTGGCTAATCTGAGCTAAACCTTCCCTGGAGGAGTGCAGCTGCTGCACCAGCCTTGCAGAGCCACACAAAGCCACTTGCTCCTCTCCCCATCTGTCAGGGCTCTCAGCAAGGTACTGGAGCCATCCCTGGGCTCCGGGGGCCACAGCGGCCACAGCTGCGTGCCACCCCCTGTGTCAAGACTCCTTCCTCTTGAGGACCTGTCCCAGGCTGAACAGGAGGAAAAATGCTGTAAACCAAAGGCTGCTTTGGAGCAAACCTCTCTCCTACAAACTCTAGAGGGACGAAACAACCGATAGAGAGTGCTTTCGACTACGCGCAGTTTACAGGCTCATCTGCCTTCTTAGGTCTTTCCCAGCATGGTCATCCCACACCAGTCTACACAGCCCAGCACCCCGTGTGAGCAGGCACCCTTGAAATTGCAGCAAAGGGCTGTCTTGTGGACAGTGCAAATGTCTCGCAAGAAGTGCAAAAGGAGGAAGCTGCCTAGAGAGAAGTGAAGACCTCTCAGACATCGGGGGTTTTTTCTGAGTCAGATGCTGCTCAGCTGTTGCATTGCAGATGTCTTAGCTAAAAACAAGCTTTCATTGAAATCAAAGACTCTTCATGAGTATAGGCGGCAGGATCCTCCCACAGAGAGGGTTTTCTTCTTCAAAGGGCTCTCCTTAGATTTCCCTACAATAGGTTTCTTAAGGCTTGCCTGCATTGCGAAGCTGATTCAGAGCCAGCATCATGTGGATCTGAAACATCACAGCTGTTAGGGATGAATTTGCTGTCCGGTTGTTCTCACTTCTGGAATATGAGTGCCTTCCTCCAAAGTGACCTAGTGGAGGAGTTGACTGTGGAGGGAAGTTTTGTGCAGTTGGGAGGACAGTGGAGCTGTTCCTCTGTACTGACTGCTGGTGCGGGTACTTGTTTTTCATGTTGAAGGCAAAACAGGTGATCCCACACTTGAGTGTTCACATAAAGGAGGAGTTTGACGGTGCTACTCTGCCCTGAACCCGCACCCTGTGGCACTGCTCAGTAGCTTCCCCATGTGAACAAAGCACTCAATTAAGATAAAGTAAGGTGCCCTTGTTCCAAAACTTGGATGGTCCATGCAGTGAGATAATCAGGAATAGCTGTTCCAAAACAACTGTGTAAACAAATCCTTGCAAAATTATGGTAAAAATCCCACTGTGCCACTTTTAAGCTTGTCCATTGCTCCAGAGTCAGTTGAATCCTTCACAGAATTTGACCACATTCACCTCAAATGGCCTTGATCTGCATCAGTCAAAGCTCATTTTTTTCCATATTCCAACATGGGGCTTCAGTCACTGTGGAAGGTGACAAAGTTTGCTTTAAATGCATGTGATATTTTACAGTCATCAGGAGACAAAGTGTTAAAGAGCTTATGGTCTAATCTTTGGACACCCACTGGTAGGTGTAACACCATTGCAATAGTACAGAGAAATTAACCCTGGTGTGGGGAGGAGTCTGACCGAAAAGCAGAAGAGCCTGCATCTGCCAGGAACAGCTTGCCAAAAGCAGTGTGTGTCCATCCCGCCTGTCCCTTCGCAAATGGGAGGGGATCAATCAGCTGACTGGGCGTGGAAATACCTGACAAACCCCCATCTCTTATGCCTTTTGGATCTTCATATCTGGTTGCTTTCTTACAGCCTTTGACCCCCATCATGGCCTCTAATCTAAAAGTCATCTTCCTGTTTCTTTGGTTGCTTCAGTGTGAAGGTAAAAAAGTGTTTTTTAATTCCTTTTGTTTACTCTCATGTTTGTTCATATTGGAGCATTTCCAGCTGCTATCTTTTGCTAATTTCCAGAGATCCCCTCTAGGAATTTGCACGCTGCTGCTATTTCTGTCTTTTAAGCATTTCAAAGCTGAGAGAGAGAATCCTCAAGAAAGGGGGAACATGGGAGAAGGGTTAGATAACCTAAATAAAATGGTTTGGCTTTTTCCCTGGCATGTTCTTCTCAAGCTAATGGCTCCTGGGATACTGTAAGAAGATGGATCTCTCCTCTGTTTTGTTACAGCAGTGCTTAGCCATGTCTTGTATAGAAACTATATTCATGTGTGTTCTGCCGGGTAGAGATGAGGAGAAGGATGATGAATGATTTTAGAAAATAAGGCCCAGAAGAGACCACTCGGGTTATCACTCCCACCGTGTCTGCAGAATTTTCTGTTACTGTCTTTCCATAATATTGTATCTAGCATACACAGGACTGTGCACTCACAACGAATGAGCATGTCCCTTGGGACTGTACTGTATCTCAGTTGCTTTTACAGCTAGGAACCTTCTTTGAGTGATGTAACCTAAGCTCTTCCTTACTCTCAGGCTATTGTCCCTGGCTATGTCATCTGTAGAGGATTTTCCTTAACTGAGGTTACTTCCCAACAGTCCTTTCTGGACAGTGGCTGTGCCCTCCTGTTATTGCCCCCCACAACGCTTCCTCAGTGCTCGGCATTCAGTGGCGCTAAGTCTGAGTTGCCTTTTCCCATGCTAAGTCCCACTGTGCAGAGGTGATGCTGCTGTTGCGATGCAGTGTTAGCGCACAATGACAGGAAGCAAGCCTGGCTGTGATCTGGGACAGCTTTAATGCCTTGTTATGAGCCTGTTCATAGATGCAGAACCCCAGGGAATCCCATGAATGGAAAAACCTGCCCATCCCCTACTTTCTCTCTCTACTTTTTTTTTCCCTTTCTATTTTCATGTCTCTGAAAGAATCCTTCATTTTGTAAGAAGACTTGTGTGTAAGTTTCCAGTTCCCTTTTTTAAAGACAACAATGGTTTGCATGGGCCTCCTCTTAAGTTGCTTTATGTGTGGTGTTATGTCAGCTGCCAAACAAATAGATCCAGAGACTGCCTGATGTTAAACCCAGATTTGGCTGGGAAGCCAAAGAGGTCCTGTACCCCAGGCTCCTTACTAGCCCATGGCTTACTCTTAGCTTTTTTTATTTAAAAAAAAAAAAAACAGGGAGTGAAACACAGTATGGTTCCCCATCTGTGCTTATTCATCCTCTCTTGTAACTCCCGACATCATTGTCTACTGAATTGTAGCGATAGATCACTTTCAACAGCCCTGTCTGTGTAAGGAGGAAGCACATGAAGGGCATGATCTCCCATCTCTCTGCCTGACATACTGTCACGTATAGATACTTAAGATCTGCAGTCTTTTGCAGATAGTTCCCATATCTAGCATCGAGTCTTGCGCTTTGCTGCCCATTTATGGCAGCAACAGTTTGGAGTGATTAGGCTGTGCCTTATTTCTCATGGCCCCGGTGCTGGCCCCTGTGCAGAATATGCAATTTCCTTCCTCGCTCATGCTTCAGAAATACACAATCCCCCCGATAACACCTGCTTGTGTACAGCACCTTCACTGGTGCGGAGTCATCACACGGGCACACGTAGACACCCAAGCAGAGGTTTGTAACTCAGGAGTTTCAGGAGATGTCCAGCTAGCATTTGTCTTGGAAAATTGCTTTCTATTCATCTGCTGTAAATATAGTCTCACACCACTGCAAAATCAGTTCGCTTCCTCCTTCATTTCCTGTCTTTCTGTGTGCTGGTGTTGTACAGAGGAGCTCACAAGGGAAAAGGGGAAGCCTGTGAATGCAACAGGCTATCGCAAATCACACAGCAATTACCTAAGAGATGTGGCAAATCGCACAGGGCACATGCTCTGAATCACTCAATTTCTGACAAGGGCCAACACTGTATGCTAAGGGCATGCTTCCTGACATAGGGTTATTTTCACCATGTGATCCTGTGTTTGGGGCAGCAGTCCTCTCCTGACTTAGTGATGTTAGGTGACTGCTAACAATTATTACCCTTACAGGGGGAAATGTCGATGTACAGCAGACACCTCCCATCCAGGTTGCACTGCTCAAGGAAGGAATATCCATCCCCTGTACAGTCATCTTCCCTTACATGCCGCAATACACCAAATTTTCAATCTTCTATTACTGGATTAATTCACTGGGCCAGGAAACATCCATCTATAGTAGGTCGGAAAACGTAGTCATCCCTTCTGGAAAAGAGAATAAGAGTGCTGCCATACCTTACAACCACAGAATCATGCCACTTGAACACACCTCTTCTACTGGCACATACTACTGCAAGGTCAAATGGAATAACATCCAGAAAATGGGAAAGGGAGTGTTTGTCCTTGCTAGAGGTAAGTGAACAACCAGAAAGGAAGGGCAGGTAGGTAAAAATCAGCTGGATCTGGCTATGAGAAGATGATCTTTGCCCTTCTTTTCCTCTACCCAAACATGCTATAAAGTCAGGTGGGAACAATACTTTATGCCCAATACTTAATGCCATCAGAGTTGAATGTGTTTTACATAGGTGACTTGTGCTACTGTTCCCAATGCACCAATGGGGACATGAAGATGCAGTAATTTATATCTGCCCTGCCACAGCCTTCTGGGAACAGCAGGTGTAAAGTCAGGGTCTAACCAGGGAGCCTGGGCACTGGATCAGAGGATGCTTTTAGGTGTCAGTGCCCAGGACACAGTGTGGTTTGGCCTTTCGCAGTGTGACAGAGACGGTTGAACACAAGGTCAGTGGTTAGGGTGCTTGCTGTAATCAGATGTACAGGTTAGGCGCTCACCGTTAGGGGCTCACTGTAATCCCTCCCCCTTTTCCATGTGGTACAAGGGGTTGGTTGTACCGTTAGTGCGCAGACTGGAAAGCGAGGGAGAGCTTCAGGCCATGATAAGAGGAATATTATTAAGAAGTGATAAGGACATGCATGCTGCTGACTGGCTGGATTTGCATTACTGAATGCTAGATATGAAAAACTTCTCAGAAAGTGGAAATGCAAAGAGCTGTGATGAAAGAGCTTTGCTACACTGGTTAGAGGATGCCTACAGTACCTACCCCACTAGTTTGTGTGGCCTGTGTGCTTTCCACCATCTGTCTGTCTGCCCCTATCACTAAAGACCTTTGCCAGCCTCTAACTACCACCTTTCTTGGCTCTCATAGTTATGTCACTTCCCTCTAATCTACATGAAGTGCAGCTGCTTATATCCTGTCTCTTTTGTGTGATTCTTCAGCTGCACCCTGCTCTCCGTTCAGTCAGACTAGGTTTTGAAGGGTGTGTGCATCTGTGCCACCATATTCTGCACTGCTTCTGTATTTTAGTGCTCTCAAGGCTCTTTCCAGGGTTACATATGCAGCAGGATTGTAACTTCCACTCACACTGTGAATCTTTTGCTTTCTTTCTTACAGGTACAGGGTACGTAGAGACCTCTTATGGGTGGGAAATCCTTGTTACTCTTACCACTCTTCTTGCTGCATTGAGCATTACCGCAACAGGTCTGCTTCTGTGGAAAAGAAAGGCAAGTTATAACCAAATAAAAAGCAATACCTGACAGGACCTATTCTAGGAATTTATTTCACTTGCTTCTAACTTGGCTGGATTGGAAGTCCCCGTGCTGAAATTTTCCATGCTGGGTGACTGCCTCAGGTTCATTTTCTTTTTTTAAGTTCAGTCTCTCTGAGAAAAAAGATTACAGGAAAGACAAAACGAGTCATTGATTTGTCTATTAAAGAACTTCTGGTAATCATTTTGACTCTGGCATGCTCTGCTTTAGAGCAAAGATCTAACACAGGCCAAGAAGTCACACCAGCAGTGTGCTGGCCCTGAGAATATTCAAGGAGATGTAGGCTTGTGATGGGTCTTTGGAAGATTGTAGTTTGTGCATGCTCAGTCGTGGCTCTTGTCAGTTTAGCAGCTCACTTGTCTAAAGGAGCCCCTGTGAGGCTGCCTTTCCACACAGGTAACATCCTGTGCACCCAAGCAAGTCTGTTGCAGCCCTGGTGGCAGGAGGAGAGCAGGACTTTCCCTGTTTCTAATCCTCTTTCAAGATGAGGGCTATTCTGGTGCAAGGGCATGACCTGGTTGCAAGGAGACTGTGCAACGGCATTCCTGAGCCATGGCTCGGGCACCACAGAAGAAAACAATCTGCAGTGTGGAGGGGATGGGGACCAGAGCCTTGGGCATGTGTTTGGCAGAGAAAACATTGAGAGACAGAGTGAGAGGGGAAGGTCAGGACAAGGATCCCAAGGAAGCCTGCGTGGAAGTCCCAGCTAACTGGAAAAAAAGAGAGAGACAAGGACCTGAGGAGCAACCTGCTTTAGTTGACTCTGCTTTGAGCAGAGGAGGCTTGGACTAGACAATCTCCAGAGGCACCTTCCAACAGCAGTGATTCTGTGAGGCTGGAAGAAGGAGCCTCGGGAGGGAAACTGGGACTGGAATCTGGAGCGAGGAAGCACTGGAGCTTGGAGGAGGGTGTTTAAGACTGGACTGACAGGGCCTCTCAGGTGAGCAGACCAGTGGCACAGGTTGGGACCAGCTGGGTGAGGAAGTGGAAGCTGGGACGAGTAGCTGAGGGCAAAGGGGAAACCAGGAGTGGGGAAGAAAGGATGTAGAGAGCAAGAGAAGAAAAGCCAAAAGTAGGGCTGAAAGAGCTGGATGAGACAGGGGGCCTGTGGAAAAAACTGGAGTTGTAATACTGGAATCCCTGTTGTCTGGGGAAAACCTACTGCTCCTAGTCCTGCTACCCTCAGGTGTTCAAAATAACATCCTCTGCATTCTTCCAGAGATTTTAAGGCTGGCTTAAAGAAACCTGAATGTAATTTAGAATGTAATTTGGGGATTGTTGTTTTCTAGGTGGAGTATCCCCCATATTTACTCTTTCAACCTGCTCTCTGCCACCATGACAGCAGACTCCCTGCATGCATTGTTATGTGGAGGCTGTGCTGCTGGTACAGTCCTATGACTCCAAGGAGCATCAGGCTTCAGCACACACAGTCAGAGATCATGAGGTTGAAAACAGAATGGCAGCAGTTGGCAGACCTGCTAATCTCGTGAGACTTTCGTTGCAGGCACTCTGATGGAGGGGGAAGGAGTGTAAGCAGCAGAGTGACTAGGCTGGAGACAGGCCCCCATCTCTGCTTGCCTCGACAGTGTCTCCATGGGGATGAGGAGGGAGGCATTGTCACAACTTGCCGATTGGCATCTCTAGGTTTTGAGGTGGGCCAACAAGTCTCAGACCTGCGGGCTCCCCTTGGGGCCCGAAGAGATTGTGCAGTCATTACATTTGCCCTCCTGCAGAACACAGCCCATATTTCTCACCACAGCTTGCTCAGACCTGCTGGTTTAAAAATGTTTATCTTTAAGAGAAGCTATTTAGCATCCTCCTTAGTTACTAATGGACTGGAAAGCAGTTCATCGTTTTCATGTGATGTGAATATAATCATCCCACTTCTTTCCGAATTAGAACAGAGATACTTAGCAAAGCCTTCTGCCGTTTCTGCCTCCTCTCTTGCTTGCTGAGCAGGGCTAACCCTTATCTGTGCATGAATGGAGCGTGTTCAAGGAGAACTCATCCGATGCAAGAAACGTTTCAGAGGAAGAGACCTGCTTCCTTCAACTCCATGCTGGACTTGCACATTAGTGTATCACTGACTACATGTCATCATTAATGGTTGTCTGGTTCTCTTCTCTAGACTCTATGTATTAGCAAAAGCTTCCCAGCCAAATCCTGACAAGAGTCACTGCATTTTGCTTCTGTGAAATTCCCACACACACTTTGAACAGGGCCCTGCTTTACTCCCTGTCCTACAGCACTGTTGTGTGCTGTTAAATGCTTACACCCTCCATCCAGCTAAGTTTCAGTGGTTGTCGTGGTTTAACCCCAGCCGGCAACTAAGCCCCACACAGTCGCTCATTCACTCCCCCCAGCTGGGATGGGGAAGAGAATCAGAAGAGTAAAAGTGAGAAAACTCGTGGGTTGAGATAAAGACAGTTTAATAGGTAAAGCAAAAGCCACGCAAGCAATGCAAAGCAAGGAATTCATTCACTACTTCTGATCGGCAGGCAGGTATTCAGCCATCTCGAGGAAAGCAGGGCTCTATCACAAGTAACAGTTACTTGGGAAGACAAAATGCTATAACTCTAAACATGCCCTCCTTTCTTCTTCGTCCCCCAGCTTTATATGCTGAGCATGGCGTCATATGGTATGGAATACCCCTTTGGCCAGTTTGGGTCAGCTGTTCCAGCTGTGTTCCCTCCCAACTTCTTGTGCACCCCCAGCCTCCTCGGTGGTGGGATAGTGTGAGAAGCAGAAAAGGCCTTGACTCTGTGTAAGCACTGCTCAGCAGTAACTAAAACATCCCTGAATTATCAATGCCGTTTTCAGCACAAATCGAAAACATAGCTCCATACTAGCTACTATGAAGAAAATTAACTCTATCCCAGCCAAAACCAGCACAGTGGTGGAAGTGATTTCTGTGTACACACAGAAGCCAGTTTCTCCTTTCCACTGCTCCAGTGTAAGTCATCAGACTCCTCCATTTTGCCCTGCGGTGAGGAAAAGGACCAGCCCATGTTGTGCAGAGAGTGCCAGCACTCTGCTGTGGAAACACTCAGGGGTTGTGTGAGCAGCTGGCTTTGACATGACATTGGTGTTCACTTCATCTTTGGGGAGATGGTGTTTTCTCCAAATATGTCATTTGGTGCCTTGTCCTCAGCAGGTGTTGTGCCCTAGAAGGAACCAGCTAAATATCCTGAGACAGAAGGTGGAAACACAGCCCCCTTCAGCCAGCCCACCACCACCATCTCCCGTCTATGACGTGAGTACCAGAATCGCCCTCCATCCCTTCTGTCCGCATCATGGTACAACCCTTCCTTTCCCTGCCCTGCTGTGGTACAGACAATGCCAGTATCATGATGTGAAACATGAGCAATACCTGCGTACCAGCCTGGTACTGGTGACCTTGCTTCTGTGCTCTGCCCTGCTTAGCTCCTCTCAGGACTGTGCATGTTGCATGTCTCCATCCTGGTCCCACTCATGGCCTCCCCAGTGCCAAAGCCTTGCACCGTGCCCTGCTGGGCAGCACCCTTCCCTCTGCCAGCAGTGTGGCAGCACAGAGTAGCAAGTATGGGGCCAGAGAGGGTTCCTGGTGGTAGAGATAGAATGGTCTCCAGGAGTCAGGAAGGAAGAAGGGATCTCAGCCCCACTTTGTACTGCAGAGTGTCTCAAGGACATGCCCTCCCCAGCTGGAGAATGATGGATCAGGAAAGGGGCAGAAAGAAGTGCTCCCCACAACAACCCCAGCTGTTTAGAGCTCCTGCTGTGACACCTTCACCGGTGTCAGTGTCACAGACCACTACAGACCTGAGCAGGCTGACTAGCTCTCGGGGGGGGGGAAGGGCAGGAAGAAAGCAAAGGGAGTCTCTTTTTTGGAACATTTCCCTATTCATTGCATAGGATCTCCTTTTTCCATTTCCCAAACTGGGGAATGCTGACTGCTCGCACTCCCTGAGCCCAGTAGCGGCAGCGTCATAGGTAATAGGATTGGAGTGGCTCTCCTGAAATGTCAGGCCCAGACCTCAGCTACCTCAAGTAACCATGACCCCTAATCCCATTTACAACCCATCCAGCTCCATTTAAAATGGATTCCTTTTTCTCCTTTTACTCCCATGGGAGGGCTGCTCCACTAAGAAGGGAAGGGGTTTTTTTTCCCCATGATCTGTGGGACAAACGAGGAAGAATAAAATGAAAAGTGAGTAGAGAAGGATGTTGCCTGAATATTAGGAAACCTTTCTGACTGCGAGGTCTATAAAGGCTGGAAAAGTCTCTCCGAGGAAAACCTGTAAGCTTTGCTGCATTAATCATTTAAACTAAACAAAACGAAGCTCTGGAGAATGTAGCTCCAGACACAAAATGAAGCTCCTCTGCAGAGAGGAGCCAAGCTCTGCCAGGGAGGCAGGAGACCTGATGGGGGCAGATATGAAAAAGAGGATGGGCCTGCTCCCTTCTCATTCTCACTTCGGGGAGGGGGGCACCGTTTTGTGGCCCTTTCATCTTTGGAGTAGAGGTTTAAAAGAAAGCACTATATATTGTAAGTGACATTTATTCTGGGCAAAAAGCAATGCTTTGGGTAAAGGAGGTTGCAGGTTATAAACTTTTTCATGGGTACCAAATAATTTCTTTTTAATTTGGGCTTATAAAAATCTGAATGGGTAGTTTCCTGCTGAAGTGGATGATTTCTGCAAGGAGACAAAAAAAAAATCAAATCCATTTCTCGCTCAGTCGGCCTCGTCATGCATCCTTAGCTCTATCTTAATTACATGTTTCATCATGTTGTTCTGTTCAGGAGGCCCCACTAAGGCTAATATCGCAAGCCAGCAGAGCCAGCCTTAGGCACAGGCAGTCCCGGGAGCTGGCTGGGCCCCTTGCTTGCAGGAGCCCTATGGACCTGGCCCAGCTGGCCTTCCCCCCAAGCCCATTCACTACACACCAGCTGTGTGGGGCTCTCAGCCAGCCCGGTGTGCAGGGCAGGTGGCTCAGCCCTCTTTGGCAGAGCTGCAAGCAGCCTCAGACCGTCTCCTGCGTGCTGGGGGGTACCAGCCCGCCCACCAGAGGTTACTTTACTGTGAAGCAGCTGCTGCAGGGTGACTCGTTCAGACGTGAAGCAGCAACTCCCACCGCAGACACCGCACGTGGTGAGAGCAGGGCTGCAAGGTGAGGAGGGGGAGCACAGCGGGGCTGCGAGGTGTAACAGGGAATTTAATGGGGGAGAGAGGGCGAGGGCCCTGGGATGGAGACCCTGCATTGGATGGGTGAAGGGAGTGGAAACTCAACAAACCTTATTTCCTTTGAAAGATGACTCTGGTGCCCTGCTGCTAAATTTTGTTGGGACTCTGCATGGTGTAAACCCAGCCCTGCAAACTGCGTTTGAAATTAGGTGTGTTGTGAAAAGCCGTTGGTGTTAAATCGGGTGTTGAACACTTAGTACTTAATTCACGAGGAGGGCAGAAATCTGTAGTCAGCATGGGGGTAAGCTAAGGCAAGGAAATGGAAAGGACAAGTGAGAAGCAATTCCAAGCAATGAGACAAAGAAGGAGATCAGAGATTAGGGGATGGGACAGGAGGCCAGCACGTGCCAGATGTGCTATCTGTGGGGGAAAGCAAGAAGTCAGAGTCTGGAAAAAAATCAGCTCAGAGAACCACAGTGTCCTTGCAGGCCTGGAGCTGAGAGCAGGAGCAACAGGAGGCAGCACTGGACATCAAAGTAAGGGCTTTGAACTGGCTGGTGCAGCTCATTAAATGTTCTGTGTTACCTGACACGGCAGCAAGGCTCACCCCTGGTGTGGGAAGGGTCCTAGCACACCTTCCGCAAAGCCATCCTGCTGAGCATCCCTAGGAGCAAATGCCTTCCCCACTGGCTTTTTCAGGTGCCACCGTTTACCTTGTGGTCCCTGGGGGTGGGTGTATGCAGTGAAAAGCAGCAGGTAGCAAAAAGTCCTGGTAATAAGGGGGCAGCTGGGCACCCACTTTGCTCCCACTACACTGCCAGGTGTTCTAGACCTCTTTGTCCTCCTGCAGCCCCGGAGCAGCTCTACCTCACTGCACTGCCCAGACCCAAACCTGTATTTTCCTCTGTCTTCCAGTTTAGCTGCCTAGTTAACAAGCAGCTTGGAAATAACAGTCCGAGGGACTCGCTTCATCCACTTTACACTTCAAGCAAGCTTTTTTGAGTAGCAAACAGAACTCCTGTGGTGCAGGCAGGTTCCAGAGCAAAGGAGCTTTTCCTGGTGCGAGGCAGAGAAGGAGGCTGCTTGGGGATGGGAAGGCATCTGCCAGCAGGGAGGAGAGAGGCCTTTGTGCCTCTGCTGTGACAGTAGCAGGTGGTCAGTGACCAAGTGAAAGTAAGTAATTTGCAAATGGCGGTTGGAGACACCAGCTTTCCAACTGGCCAGCAAAGGACCAGCATTGTCAACAGCCTCCATGGGAAGAGGGCTTGTGGAGGGAGGGAATCTTTTTTGGAGGTTAAACACCAAAAGGATCCTTCTTGCTTGCGAGTGGCTTCAGACTAGAGCAGTGAAAGAGGCTGTCTGTCCTGCCAAGGGGACATGGAGCCAGGCTGCGAGCATCACAAAGAGAATTGAAAATGAGGACAGGGAAATGGGATTTTCCGTGTGCGCATGTGCACATGTGAGTAGTTGGGAATGTCGGTGTGGGCAAGTGGGTTGTTGGGACTGGGAAGCAGACAGGTGAAATAATTTGACTGTTCTGGAGGAGGAGTGGGAATGGGAGAGCCGTGTGGTGCTCCATTCCCTGCGGCCCCCTCCTGTCTGAGTGCCTGTTTGTTGCAAGCCCCGCTCCCAAATGCTGCTCCTCTGTCATCTGGTCCTGTTCAAACCACCGTCCTGCTGACTATGAACCTGAAAGATGCTGAGCGTTTGCAACTCCGGATGAAATGATGGGCGTTCAGGTGACTGGCAGCCCCAGAATCAAGCCTCCATGTTTGGCTCGTCCTCCTCGCTGTGTTGCAGGGCGCCTCGCTCCCTTTGCAGTCTCTCCACTAATACCATCTGCCCCTCTTGCGGCCGGAGCTCCTCCCATCTTCCTGTTGCCAGAGAAACAGCCACCTTGGCAACCTGCTGTCATCCTTGAAACACACATGGAAAAGTCCTCCTGATTGTTATGTTTGATCCTTCAGGCAGATCTGGAACATCACTCAAACTGACACACATCTCCTGTGACATGATTACCTGGGGGACCAGCGGGTGCATACACATGTAGGGCGTGTGTGTGTTTTTCTGTGTAGCTGTGTGGGACCATGGATATGTTTGAGGGCCTGGGAGTGTATTGATTTTTTTTATTATTCTTTGCTCACTCTAAGAAGAAAGGAGAGTTCTGGGTTGGGAAAAAAACCCAGAAAATAAATAGAAATCATGCCCAATATAGGGTTTCCCATTTTTGACAGCCCCTGTGCTTCTGGACCTCAGCCTCGCCTCTCTTCTCACCCTTGTGTGCCCAGAATAATCGTGAGCAAGAGCTTGTGGATTTCAGGCACCTAAAGAGTCTTGGGCAATGCAGAGCACTGCTGGTTACCTGCAGTCCCCATGGTGCACAATATCCTTTCATGTGGCAGAGGGGTCTTTATTCTGCATTCTGGGACAATTTGGAGTGGAGGGAGGCAGGGGCATTGGCATTGTTCTCCACTGCCTTACACAGGGTAGGTAACATCAAAGCCCATCTCTGTGAGCCTGAAAAAGGAAGATGATGCAGCTGCACCGTAAAGATTTCAGGGGAAAAGGATTTTCTTTTTCCTGAAGTTCAGGTCAGGAACTTCAACATTTTGGAGATGGCAGGGGTTTCTAAAAAATGTCAGGCATGAGATGGGGAACAACCCAGTGAGCAATTAGTTGTCTTAAACTGAAGTAATTTATTTGACCCCTGCTCTCTTCTCTCTTCCCTGTGCAGTGCCTGGATTTGCAGCAAGTTGATGTCTATTCTACCCTCGAGAACAACACAAACAACCCATCACCCAGAAAGAGTCCTCCAAGAAAGGTAAGGGCTGGGACCCTGTTCTTGGAGAGTTCCCTTATGCACTGGGCACATGGAGAAAGAAAACCCACAGAGTCGCCATGGCCCTAGCAGGCAGTAAGTGTATCTCCAGTCCCACCAAAAGGGGAAAATGGGATGTGGCATCCACTTGCCAGCTAGGCTGCACATGTAGCCTATCTTCCCTCTTCCAGCAGAACCCTTGCTCCTGCAGCTCTACCAGTTCAGGCAGTCCCGGTTTCATGCAGATGCTTTGCTGTGTGACGTATGCTGAAAGGCATTGAGGGGTTTGGCGTCGCTGCTCCCTCTGAATGGGACGGACATTCATGGAGAGTTGGCCAGATGCTGATCCCCACTATTGCCCTTTCCAGATTATTTAGGCAGCTGAGAAGTCCTCTGGGGTAGAGGAATCTGTGCACTGGGGGCAGACCCTGGACACAGCTTTGCTGTCACCGGCATTAAGCATCTGAGAGACATTTCATCGTAGCAGAAGCTAAGATGGTCTGAACAGAGGCTGAACTAATACAGTCTCTGTCAGCTCTGGGGCTCAGGAAAAGGCAGCGTGGGTACATTTTGGGTTTGGATCTTCTTGCTGGGCTGGGAGTTACGAGTTAGAGACAAGGAACTAAATCCACTCATAGTGAAAGTAGCTGCAACTTGGAATATGCAGGTGCAGATCAGTTGTGGGGGCCACATGAAGCAGACCAGAAGCCCACACAGCCCTCTACCCTGCCTTTGGCAGGCATCAGCTGTTTCATAGGGACAAAACTTGCATCAGGCACACCAGGGAACATTTCCTTCATGTCCTCAGAACTTCGTTGTTCTTTTCCCCTGCAGACCTCTTATCTGCTTAAAAAATACATTCACTCTTCTAACGTTGGAAAATGTTCCTGAAAAATGTCTCCTGCTTCCTCCCACTGATGTCCTGTTGGGGAGAGTTCCCCAGGTTGCCTGTGCAGTGTGGAGCATGCCGCCAGCTTCAGCTGGCACCAGCCCTCTGTTTCATGAAGGACAGTATTTTCCAGTGTCTGAGGCATTTTCACAACTTCCACCTTTTAGGAAAAGGTGGTCTAAAATCAAGCAGCCTCCTCTGTGCCAGACCTACTTGCCATGTGGTCTGGTCCCAAGGCTACTGGCCTCCTGCAGTTACTGCAGTGGCACCACAGTGGTTGGTGGTAGCAAAGGCTACCTGATTGGTAGCCTTTGTTGGTAGCAAAGGTATCTGATTATTGAGGGGAAGGATGGGTTGTTTTATATAAGCTGTTTTATACCCCAGTGCATCATCTGCACTGGAAAAGACAGCATCCCTGGTTTTGTGTTCTTGCTGCACTTGGAATTAGTTGGATAGGGAGAACAGTAGGTCCTGATCCCTCTTCCCTGTCCTATTTATTCTTCTGTATACCTTTACCAGCTGCCCCCTTAGAAATTATTCAGTCTGGATGATGAGATGTAGTATGTGTGGGGTTTTTTCCCTCCTGTGGAGCTGTCTGGGCTGTGCTGAATTGCTTGTGTGTGGCCCACACCACTCAACCGCTGCTTGGGGGGGCAGCGGGTCTGTAAAACAGAGCAGGAGCAAAGCAACAAAGCAGGAGCAAAGGAGCATCTGTGTATGAGTGGTTCTGGTGATGGTAGTCTCAGACAGGTAAAGGTCAAAGCAGAGATGGGAGAAACAAAGGAGAAGAAAGCAAAGAGAGGGGATGGGATGAGCTCTCGCACCAAGAGCAGACACCACCAAATGTCCTCCGTTCTTGTGCTGGACAGAAGGAAGCGTGAGTGGCAGGGCCCCATGATCGCAGCACAGCAGAATTTGACTGCGCTTTCCACTACTGTTGCAAGCATCTTGATCAGCTTCCCTCTCAGTCATCCTGGGCTGTGACCGCCTGGGACACTCGTCCTCCAGCTGGCTGTGCCAGAGTATAACAGGGTGTTTTCCCTAAGAGTGAGACTTGTGGGCCAGTGGGTTTGGCCTGTGAGTGGGAGCTGGGATTGCTGAACAGTGGCTGACTCTGCTGCAGAGGGTCCAGGACAGCCCTTGCTGTGGGATCCTGCACATAGAGGGGGAGCTGTAAAGAGAAGCAGAGCAGAGAGCCCCTCAAACAAGAGCCTGCTGTCGTGCTGGACTGTCGGCCAGCTTGGGTAGCGAGGGGTTAATCCTGTATGCTTTGGAGGTGCCCACACTCAGCATTTTTGTAAAATGTTTCCCTTTGGTGGTGGCAACAGAGAAAATGCTAGTGTAGGTAGGGCTTCATTCACCCGGTGGCATTTCAGCTACTTGCTGTGTAACCTTGCTTACAGCAGGCCTGTGCCACACAGCGCTTAAAATATCAGTCTGTCAGCGCCTTGTCTACACAAGGAACGGTTGTGAGGAATAGACTCAACTGTTGAAGAAACAGGATTGAGGAGGTCAGGGAATTCCTCCTTCACAGAATCCAAAGTGATTTATTTTTTTACCAAGTCCAATTTTCCCTCCCCTCCCTGTCTGACAGCTTTTTGGGGGAAGAGTGACAAGTAAAGGAGGCATCTTTATCCCTTGGGCTGGATTAGTCACGTTCGTCTCTGGCGGAGCAACATTTCTCACTGTAGTGGCTTCCGTTTCAGTGGATCACTTATAGCCGTTTCTAACAGAACAAATGTCAGCGTCTGCTTATTAAGAATTAATTCATCTTCTTTTGAATAATTTTCCTCCATTTCTTTTTTCTCCTTTTCATCATTCTGCAGACACCTAAGAAGCAAGCAACTCTAGAAGAATCCTCTGATACATTGTATGAGAATATCTAACAGGGAAAATCTGACCCTGTGTGGACCAGACATCTTTCTATATGGCAGAACTACTCTATTACATCACTAGTTCTCTGCAGAGATCCACAGCGACTTCAGGGGGCAGCCACGAGGGACTTGTGAACCCCTGGCTCCTTCTAAACTGCCCTTCATTAACAACAGAATGCATCTGTTCAAATCCCACCGGGGCTCAGTCTGCATTGATGCAGCAAAGCTATTTTGCAGCAAAGCCGTTTGATGCAAAAGAAAAGCTGCTTTTGTCGAGCACTCACATGTATCTTAGAAATGGTGCAGATGGGATCTGTGCAGGTTTCTCTCACCTGGCCTGGCTGAAATACTTAAACCTCAATCCTCTGTTAATGATAGGACAATCCAGAGACCTCCCTGCTTGCTGGCTTGATCTTCCAATCCTGACCTGCAGCAGTCCTGATCCTGTGCCTACAGCTTTCCTGACATGGCCATCAGGCCTTCATGCATAGTTTAACGGAGATCCAAGCATCCACCTGCCCATTTTTCCTTTCTCAGGAACCCCACAGTGAAACATGCTTTTTCATAATCTGCTAATCCCATCAAGTAGTCACAGATGCCTGCTGTGATCATACTCAGTCGACTCAAATCAGTGCCTCCGAGTAAATGCTTTCCCTTCAGCAGTATCAGCAGTATACGGTGAGGACTGGATGCACAGACAGAGATAAAGATGGAGAAAAGGAAAACAGAGAAAATATCCCTGCCTGGCAACATGTCTCAGTGGCAGTGCCCTTTCCAGAACAAGGAAGAGGAACAAGGAGGTGGGAACCCAAGGAAACTCCCTTGCTAGGGCTGCGTAAGCCAAGTGGATCTGGGGCCAGGTTCCAGCCCAGAGAAGTTCAAGCCAAGCTCCCCAGTTTCCTGTTCTTCTGGGCAATGGGCATTATTATTGCTTGGGATTTTGAGCCTCTGTGGGAGCAGGCATGGCACCTCTGCCCCACCAAAACCAATAGGTTTGCCTTTGTTTCAGCTGGCTGGTATTTCCCAACAAGGGTGTAAGGCTCCTTTACCCCCATCCCCATATGTTATTTGGCCAGGTAGACCAGTTCTGAAACTTAGAACAACTGGAGGGAGGAGGGAGGCCCTAGAGGTGAATTTTCTATCCAAGCTCTTCTCTCTCCTGTCAGCTGGAACTTACCTACCATTTGTGCTGATGCATATTCTAGTTCTGATAGGGAAGAGGTTACATTAAATATCCATATAACATGATCAAACCAGTGGATCAAAAAGCTGAGGCTGTTTTATCTCAGATTAAAAAACAACAACAAAATAAGAACCAAACAAAACCAACCCAAAATAAGAATATGCAGCATAACTTGAGAGGAATCATAGAAACCTCTTTAAAGAAGAAGATCAAATTAAAATTGAGCTCCAGGGTCATAGGACCCTCTCTAGTTGAAGATAATGTTGCTATGCATCAGAGATAGAGGCTATGGAAAATGTCTCCGGGGCCTCCAGCCTTCCTATACTATGTTTAAAGAGATAATCCGCTTATTGCTTTGCTCTTTTTATTAGAAGAGATTTCAAACATGCAATTTGGACTTTCTTTAACCACAGGAAAATGCTTTTTCTCTTCCCAGTGTGGAGGAATTCATTTCAGAAAGAGCAATGAATAGACAGCGTGGCTTATTAGACCTGTTTTCCCTTTGTTAAGTGATCGTGACAATTATAAATAAATATTTTTGAAGTCTACAATTTTAGTGTTTACTAATATGACCAGAAAACATTTGTGTTCACAGAACACAACAAATTTCAAGAAATGAAATTTCTTCCTTTCCTTAACAAATTTGAAGAAATGATGAGGTGAATTATAAATATGTTGCAGTATGGCAATAAAATATTCAGCAGAAGCTGGTGAATTAGATGAAAAGTGAAAACTTGCAAAATAATGCTGCTTAGTTTTTGTGGTTTGCTTTTTAAATTTTATAAATGCTAAAAATACTGGGTGCTACTGGAAATTTCCTGGCAAGGATCTCACTTTACAGTGAATTGATTTGTCTTGTTTTTCTGTTACCTTTTTAAACAGTGTGTTTCTTACATTTATGCCTGAACTATTCTATATAATAGGTAGCTGAAGCTGTTTAAAATGAAACGTGAGAGGAAGCACGGTATTTGGAATAGAAAAGGCTATTCTAGAACAGTCAGTGCTAAAGTACTGGAAGAATCACACCAGGTTGTGATCAATTAAGTGAAAAAGTAAAAATTTCCAAGAAACACTGGCAAGTCTGGGGATTTGGGCTGTGTGCCAAAGCTTGCCAAAGTCGGGGGGAGTCGCTGTGTTGATTTCAATGGGTTTTGGATTGGCCCTGCAAGGGTAAACGGCTGCTGCATGAGAAAAAGGAAGTTTTGAAGCTATGTGGCCACAAGCTAATATAACTTCTTTAGCATCGTGCACCATGGGCAGCCGCAGTAGCATCAGAGTGTGTGAGAGAGAAGGTATAAAGCAGAAGACTGTGAGAGCATATTTTTAAATGGTATGGAGTTTTCCAAGGAGGTATGAGGAAATGCCTTCAGGCACAGGTAGGAGAGACTAGGAAATATAATTTATATAATATTGGTATAGCTACTTTGTAGCAGAGATTTGTTCAGGAAAAAAAGGCAGTCATTTAGTCTTTTTGTCTTACCTGACTCTATGGTCCATGAGGTTAGATGCAGAAAATGAGTACTACTAGCAAGAGGAAAGGAGTTCATTTTTAAGTGTTGAGCAATTGAAAAAAAAAAAAAAGAGAGAAATTAAGGATCGGCTCCCCCAGCTCCACAAAGGTGAGAAGTGATGACTGGCTTGCTGTGTTCACTCTAGATGTTTAGCTTTAAAATGAATGTTGAGAATGGATTTATCTTAAAAACTGTGTCCCTAAGGGCCTCAGCTCCACTTGCTTCCCGCAGCATGGTGCTGTTATGCACAGAGCATGCTCTCAGGTTATGGTGGTATAATCTTTGATTCCCAGGTGTTGAATTACCCCTTTGTATTGACAGGATTTCAGGGAAGTGGAGACCCATTATCAGTAAAGTAAGCAGAGGTGTGAGGTGGAAATGTGCTGCCTGTCTTCTTCTAAAGGAGGTGCTGTGTTAGCACTAGGATCCTTTGCCCTCTGCACCAGGTGTGAGCCTTTGGTCTTGAGAGATGCGGTCTCTCACCATGATCATCCTCAATGTGTTGTCTTAGCTGGCATTGCTGCAAAGGGTGTTGCTGACACTGAGGTCATCTAGTCCCTTTAAAACAACTCCTTCACAATGCTTTACAGCAAATCGTAATTTGAGAAGGCAAAAACTGGGATGAACTTGAGTGGTCCATTGGTTTATTGGTTTCATCCTTTTCTGCAGAGGACAAGCTCTTGCATGGGTATTGTTCTGTTGTATGAAACACGCCAACTATATTTTGCCTTTATCTGTAGATAAGAAAGACCTTGTTGTGGTGGATAACAACAATGAAATGTGTGTCCAAGGTGTAGTCCAAGGTGTTCTCCTTCATCGCTCTTGTCTTCTACTCCTCTTCTTTTTCCTTGTCAGGGGTGTCACTACTGTAAATCATATCTAAATACCTAGCTAGGGCTGGTTCTTTATCAAGGGAGGTGCTTGACTGAACAGCACCCAAGTGAAGTGGTTATTACTGCTCTGGTGTGCACCGCTGTCCCACCCAGCAGTGCGCTAAGGGTGTGCAAGTCTGGGCCAAGGGCAGGGGTCTCTTCTTCCTGCTGGCCTGTCTCTTGGAAAGACCTGGTGTTTCTTCAGCCCTTGGCCATGCAATACTGTGACCCTGTGAGACAGGTATTTAGGGAAGGCAGTGAGCGAAGCCACCAGATGGTGCCCTAGGTCCTCTCTGTTCCCTTTCCTGTCCCCTGCCTGCCCACATCCCCCTGCCGGCTCCCCTGGTAGCCCCCAGACCACAGACTCCCGGGGATGGGCGCCTAGAGCCATGCAGAACGTCCCCAGCCATGACTGCCTTCTACCCCTGGGGTTGGTGCCTCTGACACCCTTCACAGCTCTGCGCTATGGCCCAGGTGCCACCAGTACCTGTGAAGAGATGGGGACAGGACAGGTTCCCCTTCTTTGCATCCATGAAGTCTGGAGAAATAGCTTCATCGGATACCAGCGTCTTGGCATGGGGCTGCCCATGTGAGGGACAGGAGAGTGGCTGCTGACACCATCATTGGGTCACACTGGCATCTGAAATGCAAAATTGGCCAGATGTTGGGGGCTGTTTGGAGCTGCCGCCACTTTCTTTTACTGTTTGGAAATGGCATCTTATCTTGGGTTTGGGAAAATTTACTGTGTGTCCATGGTGAAAAAATCCTTTGCAGCATATGCTGCTCCTCTTCTTTGTTGTGTCAGGAAGCTGATGAAGGCTCAGGTACTGCTGTTTCTGTGTTTTGGGATTCTGTGGTGGTCAAGATTTGCTATGCACAGTGAAGTATCATTAAGAGTTTATAAATAAAAAAGAAGGTCAGAGAGCACCAGTGACTGCCTGATGTCCAAGGGAAGAGGAGAATGTGAACCTTCAACATCTTCTCTTGTTTGATTCTAGGGCAAGCCAGTCTCCACTTACTGTCAGGGATAAAATGTTTTTCCTTGTTAATGATAAAATAGAAATGCAGGTTACTATTAGTAACTAGTATATTACTAGGTACTTCACTATTAATAACCAGGCCTTTAAGCTGCTAAACTGTGTTATGAGCTGTGGATCTGCAAGGTTCACAGCACCAGTGCTGCAATGACACAGCCACCTGGGCACAAAGCGTGATGGCGCTTTGACAATACCAGGCAGGTTCCCATGAGAAGTGACACAGGAGGGCAACTTGTCAGCTCCTGAGGCAAGGACTCTTTAGGCAGGAGGGGAGGGCTCCCATTCTGGGAGGGAGTCTTTCTCCCCACCAGCCAATGAACCTCTCCTGAAGCTCCTCTTTCCCTTCAGCTCTTTGAAATATGTGAGTTGTGTTGTATTGCTCTGGGCCACATGAAGATTCGGATATACAGCTGGTAGGGCCAGGCAGGTCAGCCACCCTGCTTTAAGGAGTCAGAATGTAATTATCCAAATTGGAACAGGGTGAACATGGAAAAGCTAACATATGGGCTTCTTCAAAATGTTACGTTTTTTAATAACCAGTCAGGGCCTCTGGTTTCTATCCTATCTGAAAGATTTGTCTGCCTACAATTTTATGCAATGATATCTGAGCACTTCCAGGGGTAATAATGGTACCCAAAATATCTGTACCACATTGAGCACATTGAGCTTCCCTCCCTTGTGAGGGAATTAGCCCTGTAATGCTGCTAACGGTACTTTTGGCATTGACATGTGCCATTAAAACCAAAGATTTGAGAAGTCCTTGCAAGGCTCAGTACGACATTTCAACTTCATACATGGCAAAAATGGAGACTCAGGAGGTTAAATGACTTTTCCACAATTGCAGAGGGTCAGGGGTGAAGTCGGGAACAGAATTCAGGTTCCTATGTTCTTATTTGTATCAGGTTGTCCAGGTAGGAGCCAGTAGCTGGGTAAGTAGGGGCTGCTGAGCTCCTTATAGTTTAGGGGAAAAAAAAGGTTTCTTCCTGAGTCATCGGCACCAGTTTCTGCAGCACTTTGCTTTTCATTTTTGATTTCTCGTGCAGGTATTGATCAGGCTCATGTCTGCCTGGCTGGGGTCTGTTTGCTGAGATAGCAGAGCTGCAGGAGAAGTTACTGCTCTCTTTTATGGAGGTATCCACCATTTTGGCAATCAGGAAAGCTTGTCAGAGCCAAATTACCATGGAAAGCCCAAATATGTATGCTGCAATTCCCCAAATAAATGTGTTTATGGAGGGAATGTGCTGAGTTGCTGCTCATCCACCCAATAAAGTCTTCCTGACTGCTGAAGAAGTTCCTGAGCTTGTTGAGAGGGTTTAGACAAGGAAGAGCAAATGGCTGAAGCTGAGTCGCAAAGGCGCTCTCTGCTTGCACGGAAAGGAGGCAGGGAAGTCCCTACCATCCCAACAGTTAGATGCTGGAGAAGAAGGAGGTGTGAGGAGAGGTGATAATGCTGATAATTACGTGAATGGAAATGCTTGCCATTCTTTTTAATGTTTAAAGGAAACCACAGTTTTGAGGTGATGTAATTCCTGCTCGGTTGGGTTGTTTATTCAAGCAGTGCAGC
Source organism: Ciconia boyciana (assembly GCF_034638445.1). Taxonomy (NCBI): domain Eukaryota; kingdom Metazoa; phylum Chordata; class Aves; order Ciconiiformes; family Ciconiidae; genus Ciconia; species Ciconia boyciana. The sequence goes on from NC_132934.1 coordinate 56,100,906, forward strand.
GCTGCACTAGCACATGGGGAAGAGAAAGTAAAACTTCAGCTCGGCTTTTGCTCTCTTGGGATTTCTGTACGCTTTCAGACTCATTCAGGGCAAGGCAGGGTGTGAATGTGAAGCACAGCAGCTCTTCCGGCATGGCCCTCTGTACAGACTGGCCCTTTGCTAAGGAATGTGTAAAACGCAGATGGGGGTTTTGAAGAAACCAGTTTAATAGAAGGAGCTGTAACTCTTCTTCTTCTCCTCCCCAAAAGATTTAAAATAATCTTGCTGTCCATAAAAATCAGGTTAGCTATTTTGGGTTCTTGCAGAGCTAAAATGAATGCAGTGTCTCATTTCCAGTCACGATAAGTCACTAGATATCAATTCTTAATTGCTTGATTAATCTTGAATTTTCAGAGCTGACAGTGCCTGCCCTAGCACTTAGACAAGAGCTACATTTAAAAGAAAGGAGAAAACACTTCCTTTTTTTTGTTGTTGTTCTTTAAACATAGCCTGCAAGGTAAGAGCATGAAGTTACAGAGGTTTGTAACATACGTTGTCCTGAGAAAGATGGGCCATTAAGCAGAGTGCAAGTGAAACGGTCAGAGGTTCATGATAAACTAGGGGGTGTGATGAATTAATTTTAGCATATGCTTCAGCAATTCATTATAAGACTATCTCAAACCCAAATGTTAGTACACTTATATTTGCTGTATGCTCGTGTGTGTTAGGCCATGTTTTTCATTTAAATAAAAAAGCAGAAAGGTTTCCTTCATGAAGATCGTGACATTTCTATGTAGAGAAAGGCCATTTAAGGTCAAGAGTTATGGGGGACTATACCTTTGTGTGCTTTGTGTATGGTTGGACTGATAATTATCACTGCACATGCCTCCCTAAGGGGTGTTGTTAAAAATATAGAGACCAAATAAGAAAGACATTTAAACTCCTTCTAGAACATCTATGAAATTGTTTGGGCTTTTTTTTTTGTTCTTTTTCCCCCAGCAACGTGTGTCTGGCACATCCAGGATGAGCAGCAACATGGTATATCAGCCGTTGCTTGGGAGGAACATATTATACTGTCAGGTCTCCTTTTCTGTATGACAGGCAGGCCAGAATATATGATGGCACAGTGCGATGTAAAGGTGTTATGGGTACAAGTTCAAGTTGGCTTTCCTATGTTAGTAAAAGGACTTATCTTGATCTCATCCCTTTAACTGAGGAATACTAAAGCCTCTGATTTTTTTCATTCCATTTAAGTGCTGTATCTGGATGCCACAGACTTCTTGGGAGAGGTAAGTGCTGTCCAGGACATCTACTCAAAGGTCTGTGTAATCCAAGGGAATGTTAAGGTGACAATATTAAAACACAGGAGTGCCATTGCCGCTGTTCTTACCAGATGATGAGCCAGTGACCTCTCAAGAAAATCCCAGTGGTAAAAGGGAAAAATTCTGACAATACACACCCCCCACACCCCCCCAACCTCTCTGAGTACAGCAGTCCCTCCATGGTTACCTGCTGGAACTAAGCATGGTTATTTTGGTCTACAAGTGTCTCCAGCAATGGTGTAGAGAAGGGAAAGTTTCCACCGTGTACTGGGCTGAGACCTATTGCTCTGCAGATGTCCCAGTTAGTGGGCAGTTAAACGGTCCCAAAGGCATATTATGCTCATCTAATCCCTTCCTACAGTCAGGGTTTCTTAAGTGGTTTCTTGTGCGCTTTGCTCCATCCAGTCTTGTGTGAATCAGGTGATGGGAGCTCCTCTGGGATGGTGTCTTGCAGTCTTGTAGATTAATGTTTCCTTCGCTTAATTTAATTTACATTTATACCACTTATACTCCCTCAGACAACCCTAAACAGTCTGTCTCGCTCCCTGGTGCTTCTGCACCCCTGAAGTTCTCGTACGCAATTCCCGTGATGCTCTTCACAGTTGTTATTTGGCCAACCTACACACGCTGTAATCCCTTCCAGCTTTTTTATCATTTTATGTTCCCCCTTTTTTTTATTTCCCTCCAAGTTGTTGACATCTAGCTAGCACGGAGTTGTCCAGAACTAAACATGTCTTCAAACAGCGGTCTCACCACTATATTAAAAAATGGGACTATTGCCTATATCTCTGAGAAGAGGTCTCTGCCTTTACAACCCCAAATTAAATTAACTGCATGATTTTTGCTGCCATATCACATTGCAAAAACATATTAAATCTGCTGTCTACTGTCTCCCTGCGGTCTTCTGGTATTTCTGCTTTCAGTGCTTGAGCACAGATGATTCCTCTCTTCACCTCAGTTTCTATCTTTCAGTAGCTCGTATGTTGTACCTACTGCCTTTTTAGACACGTGGGATCATTCAGGGTTCCTCTTTGAGGAACAGCAGTGTGATTCCTTACACATAAGTAAATTCTCTCTACTTTTTAGCATGAAATAGTCTGTCTTCACCATTTCCCCTCCAAGCTGTCCTATGATAGTCTGCCTCAGTGCAATTAAAAGGCATGTTACTCTTTTTGGTTTCCAGATTTTCCTATTTATAACTGTATAGAATGCTGGCCTGTATGTTAATAATCTGCAACAATCTGTTTGAACATCACATACTGGGGATCACGGGTTGAAACTCTTTTTCTGGAGAAAGGGAAATGCTGTTCTTTCCTTAGGAAGTTTCTGTCCCAAATGTCAAGAATATGGCTTAGCTTTTCTTTGGTGGGGAATGACATATTAAAACATCTTTCTACAGGTGGCTCAATGCTCTGAAATTAACTTCCCTGGGAAATAACGTCTATCACAGAAATTGCCATCATCTTAATTTTCTGTGTTATAAACGCAGAGCAACAAGAATAGAGGAAAGGAAAAAACCATCTCTCAAACCCAAAACACTTTGCTCCATGCATCATTTTTTTCCTGGGGAGAGAACAAGAACAAGAAAAACAAACCCTCCCTGTGACAGATGTTAGTCAGATCAGCTAATATAGTCCTAGAAGGTACTTGGATATTATGTTTATGAAAACAGTATAAGAATTGATACAGAACAGAATACATTTTATCATATTCTATTTCACAGATAAGAGAATCTGGAAGAATTGGTTAAAGCAGGCAAGACATTAAAAGTAAAAGTGTTGTTGTAGCCGTGATGGTCTAAAGATCCTAGGGAAGCAAGGTTTGCGGTGAAAGGCAATATCTTTTATTAGATCAACTGATAGAGCTGGAAAAAGCAAACAAGCTTTTGGGCTCAGGGTCTCTTTATCAGATCTGACAGAAAGCAGCAAAATTCAAGCTAACTACAGGTTAGATGCAATTGCTCTTAGTTTAATCTAATTATATTAATCAATTTGACCACTTTAGAAAAAAAAGGATCACCTATGGAGCGGAAAGGGGTGTGAGCAGAAGTGACTGACAGGCTGCTGGTTCTCTGCTGGACCCCTAGCGAAAAAGGCTTGGTTGTGCTGGTGACAAAGGGAGAGGTCAGCAGGGAGGCCGTAATGGGCTAGGAAGGCAACATCTCTGTTAAATCCACGAGCTTTAGTGTCTAAGGATTATAAGTTTTAGCTCTGAGCTTTATCTTTTGGGAATATTTCGTAGGTCTCCTTTGGGATAAGGATTGAGGGGTTCGAGTTGTTGCTGTCTGACAAATATTCTAATGATGAGTACGTGTTTCTGTCCTTTATTGGCTGGCTGTATGTGCTCGTTCAAGACAGTAATTATTTAGTTTCATTCACATGGTTTCTGTGGGGGTATCTCATGTGCTGGATGAAGTGATGAACTGTAGAGATTTGGGACGAGCACACACAGGAACAAAGAATTTTGGCGGTTTTGCTGTGGGAGGAAGGGCATTGATTATGCTGTCTGTGGAGCGGTACTGGCGTATTTCATGTTTGATGCTCTGGTGGTGTCTGGTTCTATTTCATGTGTTTTCATCTGCGGATTTGCTTCCTGTAATGAGCTGGGAAAGGCAGAGCCTGAAGGTTAGGAGAAGAGGCACTGGGAAAAAAAAATCTTTCAGAGACAGTAATTTAAAATATTATTTTATGTGTGGATTTTAGTGTGGAATATTATTGCTGTCAGGGGCACGTGGTTGCAGGAGGGAATGTTACAGTAGAGACTCTAAAATAAAAAGCAGAAAAACAAATTTGCAGAAAGCTAATGTGGTGAGAGACTTTGCCAGTCCTTGTTAATTTTGGTTGCACTAGACAAACACCAAATAAACCTTGATCCCTTGAAAACTGATTTTCTAAAATTGCTGTTGTTGCTGTCCTATCTTTATTGTAGTAAATTTGTATCTATTTTGCTGGAAGAGTGACCTTGTTGGATAAAGCAGATCACCAGTGTTCCTCTCAGAGCAGGTGCAACAATATCTGCAGGGCTGGCTGAATCTCACAGCTTCTTGGTGCACTTTGGATGGCTGCTGGTCTTATTGCATCCGCTTTATAGAGGAAGTTTTATGGTCTGTAGGTTCTTGTGTATGTGCTAGCTTGCAGGGTGCCATTTATTAATGTCAATTGTGGTGTCTAGAAAGCTGATGCCAGTGTAGGCACAATCTTGGGACTGACTAGAGCAGCAGGGAAGCTGCTCATTGAATTTGCGGTTGTATTTGATGAAGGAGTCCAAGGTTTTCTGAGCTGTCTGCATTTCTAATAGAAGTGTCATCTATGTTTCCTATATACGGCCTGGCTTGGTGGTGTAATGTTTTTCAGACTTGGCTTGTGAAGAAAAATGGCATATTGGGGCATTAAAGAGCTGCAGAAAGGTGATCTTTCTCTGCCCCCCACTTAGAGCTTGGCAAACAAAAGGAGATGACTAAATGCTGTCTGAAGAAGAGAGCTGGATGCTTGCTGCATGATGTAGCAGATACGAAAATTTCACATGGTTCAAAAAAAAAAAAAAGGGTGAATGCATTGAAGAAAAATCCTTTGGAAGCTGTTAAATACGAAGACCCCAGCTGTGGGTCGGGAAGTGCCTGACTGCAGGATCACTAGGTCATGGGGGATTCTTCTGGGGCAGTGTCGCGGTCCGCGTGTTGGAGCTGACAGTCTGTCTTACGGTTTGTCTGTTCAGCACTCTCAGAAGCAGGATGCTGATCTGACTCAGTACTGCTATTTCTCTGATCTCTTCTAGAGAAAACGAGGGGTTTTCCTCTCTTCTATTGCGAGCCCCAACTAGAACGCACATAATTACATTTTTATTTACTTTCCAGACTGCTGCGGCAGGCCCAGGCCTATGCATCAGGGCCCGAAGTGCAGCAATAGCAGCCTCAGGAGGGGAACAAACGCACTGTTCAGGGGTCCGTTTTATCCGCTGCTCCCCCACGCTGAAGGAGGCCGGCGAAGCCCCTGCCTACCTGAGTCCCCTGCGGCCCCCGTAACACCCCACTGGCCGTGAGGCGGCCGCCGGCCGTTCCTCTAGGAAAGCCGGCGCCTGCCCCGAGGCCCACCGCCGCTCTGTTTCCCCCGCCGCAGCGGACGGGCGGCGGGGCCTTACCGCCCCGGAGCGGGGCCTGCCGGGCCGGGGCAGAGGCCGATCCCACCGAGGCCCCGGGGGAGGACGGGCCCGCGGCGCCGCCTCCTCTCAGGAAACGGGGGCGAGGGCGGGAGCGGGGGCGGGGGAGACGACACACGACGGGGCGCAGGGGCCTGGGGCAGTGTCCTCCCCCGCCGCCTCCCCCTCCAGGCAGCGCTGTGAGATGCCAGAGCCCTCCTCCGCGCCCGGCCCTGCCGAGGGAGCCCGCCCCGCCGGCGGCTCCTCCTCCTCCTCCCCCGCCGCCGCCGCTCTGCCAGCAGCCAGTCGGGCCTGAGACCCGCGCCCAGCTGCGGGGTCTGCCCTGAGCGCCGGCGGAGGGCGGGCAGGGGAGAGTGGAGGAAAAACCAGCAAGGAAAAGCCCCGGAGACCGAGCCCACCGCGTCACATGAGCTGACAGGATCCGTACCCGCTCCCCTCCGCGCAACAAAGAATCGGGAGCCCCTCTGCCCGCCGCGAGACGGGACGGGGCTGCCATGAGACCCTGAGGGCCGGCCCCCACAGGTAAGCGGCGGCCGTTACGGCGGTTGCCCGCCCGCCTCACCTTGCGCGCGAGGGCGCCCCCCCCACCTCGCGGGAGGGGCGGGGGGGCAGGTGAGGCTGGGGGCGGGGCGGGGGTCTGACCCTGACGGGGGCGGCCCGCCTCGGCGGTGTGGGGGGGCTGGCACCCCCCTTCGCCTCTTCCCCCCCCGGTTGCTCTGAGGTGACTTTTTTAATCTCTTGGGTTTTGTGTCGTGTCCCCCCCTCCCCGGCGTGCGCGGCGTTTACTGGGGGTTTTATTTGTTTTTAAGCGGGCCGTAACCCGAGCTGTCCCCGCGCCCCCCGGGGACGCGGCGCTGCGGGAGGGGGACCCGCCGCCCTCGCGTCTCGCGTTCCTCAGCCGCCTTCCCCGCCTGTGAAGGGCAGGCGCCTCCACGCCGGTGCGCGGGGGGCTCCGGCAGCCGGGCCTGCCGGCGGCGGGGAGAGCGGGCCAGTCTCTCTGGGGCCGCTGAGAGCGGGGGAAAGCGCTGATGCTTCCCGCAGGCTGCCGCTCATCCCCTCGCGTGAGTTTCTGTCCGGCTGTCTGTGTGCAGCCGTCGTTAATCTCCCATTCCTTCATATTATTTTCTTTTTATGGCGAACAAACAGTTAACGCCCCGCAGTTTTGTGCATTGCCTCCCCCCTCCTTCCCCTCCCTTCGCCCATCTTCCACCCCCCCACTCATGGACCACCATGTCGTGACCTTTCTGGCTGTTAAGAAGAATATTAAGGTGATCTTTATTTTTGTTAAAGCACCATCCCGCTTACGAGCTGCCTTTCCCAAGCCAGATTACTGCTGGCGGTGGTAGGCAGCCCCTCGCCCACCCGGAACTTGCCCACCTGGACCGTGACTGGAAGTTGTTGACAGTGGCGGGGGCGTGCACATGTGCCACAAGCTCCTCGAGTGAGCGGCCTCGCAGCCACCGAGGTTTACGGCTGGAAACTCCTGGTGGGAGCCCCGGCAGTGGTGTGGCGAGACCTGCCGCCGGGTGAAAAATACCCCAGCAAGGCTGGCGTCTGAAGCCTCTTCTCATTTGGGAAGCGCTCTCCCCCGGTTTTGCTGCGTGTAGGTGCTGAGAGTGTGATGCTGGCAGGGGTTTAGGGGGTGTAGAGGTCAGGGGAAGTTTGTAGGTAGGGGAAGAGGGTCCTGGAGAGGTGGGCTAGGGGTGCAGGAGGGGCTTGCAGGGAGCTGGGGTGGCGCGGGGACACACTGGAGGTCAGGGAAGAGCGGACAAGGGGAGAGCACGAGTGATGGGAACAGGGGGCAGTGGGCAGCCTGGGCGGGGGGCTCGGCCCTGTGAGCGCTCTCCCCTCTTTGTGTGTATGGTGCAGTGTGATGCTGCTGAAGGGAATGGTTTTATGTATGAGGGTTTGGGTTTTTTTCCTTTCATTTTTTTTAATTTTATTTTTGACCCGTGACCCTGTCTGCTGTGATACGAAAATAATCTGGTCCTGGGCATGGCTAACATCTTCCTTCATATGCCAAGCAGCCGCCTAGCTTGAGTCTTCACTCAAGGGCCCGTTAGCCCTGGCTCTGTCCAACTGGGAGTGTCCCTGGGAAGGAGTCTTCCCCTGCGCGGTTATCTTGGCTTGTGGGGGGACAGAGAAGAAACCACAGTTCCTTTCAGAGGGAGGTGCTAGGCCGGCCTCGATAATTGTGTTAAATCTCTTCTCTTAAGTCAAAATTAAACATAAGTAAAGCTACGAGGTGAGGAGAAACAAGCCACCCAATGCCCCCTGGGTGCCCGGTGCCTGTGAGGGCAGAAACAGCCCTGGTGAAGCCATTTGTGTTCAGGTGGTGGGGCAGGGCTGTGGTTGAAGCAGCAGGAAGCCGACTGCATGCCAGGGAAGGCAGTGGGGAGAGGGAAGCTGAGGGTGTGTAGCACCTTCCAGTGCAGCTAATGTGTCCCGAAATGTTTCACATCTCCTCTCGCTGCAAGCTTTGGAAAGAAAGGGGGTGCGTGAGCGAGGAGGTTGGGCAGATACCACTGTCAGCCTCAACCGTTCAAAGACTATGAGTTAGCCCGCTTGTGCCACCCCCACCCCGGCGTTTTTAAGGAGTGGTGTTGGGGTCCTTGTTGGCGTCCTTCAGGGTGAACCAGATTTGCAAGTTCATGCATATCTTCATACAGACTTGGACCTGGAATTTATTTTTAATGAAATCCACGAATCTTACGTATTGTGCCTTCAGTTAAAGCAGCAAATGCTCCAAAATACAGGGCAAGACTGTGAAAGCAGGCAATACTGATTTTAATTGCTCATTTTTCCCCAACCCCTTCTTTTTCTAAGATTTCTGTCCTGACTCCCCTCCCTTTGCAGGGTGTTTCTTGGTTGTGATGGGGAATAGAAGATAACTTGTCAATAGCCAGCTCAAATTCTGCTGATTAGTGCTGAAAGTATGACTGATTTTTAATGTAACCAGCTGTGTCATGAGGGCCTGGACTGGGACCCTGGCTGTTTCGTGTGTGTCATTAGCTGCAGTGGAAGACTAATGACTGTGGCTGACAACTTGTGTCTTCACAAAACAGGAGAAAAGGTTGGCTTTTCCCCTAGAGTGGACAGGAGGTTTGAAGTGAAAGTTAGTTTGTCTGTCCCTTCCCTTCAAAAAAATGTACAGCACATTTTTGAAACTGAGTCATCAGGGACAATTTATGTCAAGTATTTTTAAGCTATTGTGAATTTGATGCACTTTGGCCACATGCTCACTGGAAATTGTAAGGCAGTCTTGCTCAGATTTGCCCTGGCTGGGCTCGAAAAGGTGATGAGGGAGTTTACTTGCTGTGGCCCTTTTAGATCCAAGCAGAGCACAAGTGTCTTAAGGGCAGGATGAGCGCCACACAATATGCTCTCTACAGAGGTGGTATAGGAGCAACATAAACTATCCAGTGCCATCTTTCTGGGCAGCCTTTGCTGACAGGGGTGAGCTGGCAGCAGGTGAGGTCGGAAGCAGGAAGGGGTGGAATATTTTGATGCCCTGTGTTCTGGACAAACTGGGAAGGCTCTTGTCCATCAGCCAAGCTTGTGCCGAGGGTCCTGCTACCTCCCTGACCGACCAGCGTTACCTTTCGGCTCTCTCTGAGCTGTGCACCTTGAGAGGTGTAGCACAGGGTCGGATACATGGTGTGCGGGGGGGCAAATCCTGCCCCCTCCACCCCCCCCAAGTCACTTGTCATGGAAGTCATAACAGGGATGCACAGCTTCAGGAATGATTATTAGTGTCTGATGACCTGGCCAGGATTGTGTAATGACACAGAGTGAGAGATAAAAGGTTTTATATCCCATAAACTTGGTTCTCGCTTCAGGGTCAACCGCAAGGCTTTTGAAAATGTGTGAGTTTGACGGCTTTCTGGTAACTGCAAATAGGTGCAAACCTTAATCACTTGAAAAAAGTCCTTAAACATAAGAACAGACACAGATGCAGGCTATAGGCAGGAAACTGAAAGAAGAGCTAATTGCTGGTTTTTTTGGTGTATTTTTAAAATCACGTTTAATCCTGCATATATGATTCTGTGAGTGACCCAGCAGCTCCAGCAGTTTATTCATTTATTTAAAACAGCTTTGTAGTTCACCTTGAAAACCACTTCCTGCCATATGGTTATATTATTTCCCTATGCCACGTTTTTTGCTAATTATCAAGACCATTTGCTTTAAAATAGGTGTTTTTAATTTCACAGCCTTGTCTGCCTCTCCTGCTTGATCCTGCCCTGGAGTCAAGAGGCTGTGTCTGTTCATTCTCCATGGCAACAGGCTGTGATTTACTTATTTCAATTTAATTAAAAAGCAGCTATCAAATTCTAGGCATCTTATATGTTCCTTATATTAGAAAAATATCAGTGGATCAGTCTCCACAACAGATCTACCAACCTCAAAAATAAAATTCTCAGCCTGAGACACTGGTTTCTTTCCCAGTCCATCCCATTTAGAAGAGTTTAGGAGGGGGAGGACTGTGGCCTGTCCTCAGGTGGAGCGGATGGTGGCTGCTGGACTGGGGTCATGGTAGGAGTTAAGTTCTGGACTCCCGTAGCATTGCTGATAACATTGGGGTGCCAGTTTAAACTGCAGGACTACCTATTCAAGCCCATTAGGTTGCCTCTCTCCTCCTGCTGTTGTTGTGCAGCTGTTCGGAGGTTTAGGGACTTGATGGGTTGGCAGGAACACCCCAGACCTTGCCTGGAAAGGGGAGCGTGGGTTGCGTGCTCTGTGCATGGACTCCTGCTTGCTGGGGCAGGTGCCTTCTGCAGCAGCTACATCTGCTGAGCTATTTTTGGGGCTAGTGTGAGGTTGTGATGCCATTGCAGGCTTGGGTGAAAAGGGCACAAGTATCAGTGGGCACAAACATCTGTACTTGCTGCAGTGAAAATGCAGAAAATGGCAGTTCTGCTAGAAATGTTATTGTGTTTATCAGCTCTCCCTATGTGAGAGGTTTTACAAGTCCAAATCCTTTGTGTTGTGTTTGGTTTTTTGGTCCACCTTGAAGCCTATCTGTTTTTTGACGCGTGCATGATACGGCTTTTGGTTTTAAGCTAGTCACAGCACAGAAGCCCACAACGCCCTGTTGGTTTAAGCATGCCTGGTATTTGTATGCAGGCTAGAAATGAAGGCCTTAATCCTAAATTAGTTTTCCAAGCGCTGTGGTTGTACAAATACTAGTTTGTGTTAGTCAGGGATAAGGAAACATACGGGCAATGACAGGTGATTGTTGGCTAAAGAGGGGACAGCATCAGGAAAGCATCTTGGGGATGGATGGAGGAGCGTGGTGAATTTACTAACCTACAGATGTTAGGTTCGGTAGTAAATGGATGGAGTGGAACCAGTGTAATTAAGGGGTGCCAAAATTAACACTCCTTTTTGTCTTTAATACCAACACCCCAATTCCTAATAGGATTATTTCCCCTTCAAGGGACTGTTTGGATGACTCAGCCTTCAGAGTACCTGCATGCTGGTAGTGTTTTCTTCCTGGGAGAAGCTGGGCCTGCTGAGTTGTGTAACTAGACTCAGGTGCTATTTCTGAGCTCTACTAATGTGTGGAAGAAGAAACGTTGGCCATGCATTTTTATTAAGCCTTAAGGAGCGGTTATCATCAGAAGAGTGCCTGTACAAAACTGCACTTCCCCCCCCCCCCCCGCCTTTAGCGTTGCTACTCCTGGTGCTTTTTCAAAGTCACCGCTGGCAATTTTAACAACAGACGTAGGTTTTTGCTCCTCCTTGCCAAGCCAAAGCCAGTGAGGCTGTGGCAGAAAACATTGGACTCTCTTCTGGTTTACTTATCTTCATCAATTAAAATTATGTGTAGAGTTTCTAGCTGCAGATTCCTGGTGATCATGCACCAACTGGGAAGACCCAGTCCCCTTTGAGTCTGTGAGGTTAGCAGTTAAGCATGTGTTTACTAGTAAAGCAAGCATGTTTGGTTTATGGGATGCTGAGCAGTAAATCTGAAATCTCATGATGTTGTTCCCAATAAAAATAGAATAAAAACAAGCAAAACCTCAAAGGAAACTTTTGTTTGTTACTGTATTTAAGGAGATACATTCATGGAATTTATATCCAACTGGTAACATCCTTAATTCTTTATTACTGGTTTTACTAGAGTACAGGCATGATCTGTATTCTTTAAGAGTTCATCTGTTCCTCTTGCTTATCCAGCTTTGAAGTAGACCTCGCTGATATTAATTTCTGTATAGCCTGTAACCTCATCTATAAAATGAAGGGAATACTTCATACAGGCAGCTGTGAAGTTACATTTATTGTCTGTAAATTGCTTTTAGTAATTGAGCAGAGGAGGTGGAGAGGAATAAAGACAGTGGAGTAATACGGGCTTGGGTTTGGTTTTTTTTTTTAATCTAAAAGAACTGCATTATTTTTGTTCATCTGATGATGTAGAAGGTGATGGGGAAAGGAAAATGCTTTTATCAAGAGCACCCTGAAACTAACTCTGAAGTTTATAATGAAAAAGACATTTCTGAGCATAGTGATGAAGGCAGCCATCTTGTTTGATAATAACAGAGTCCAATTTAGAAATAGGCACGATTATTACTGGAAATCCTGCAGTATGTCTTATGTTTCTCTCTGGTTTGGGTCTGCTCAGTTTTAGTGTCAGTCTTTACCTACATGGCTGCCTTCATCATCCAGTTCAGAAATGCTATTGATAGGTAGAGCCTAATAATAGGTAAAACTCCCTGTTTTAAGATTATTAACAAACACCTCTGTTGCAGGCTTTTCAGATAGGCCCCTTTTGTGCTGACCGGTATACTTGCTGGGTGAAACCACAGTTTCATGTGGGTAAAGATGGATTTTCTTGCTGTGGCTGAACCAATCTAACCACTTGCTCCTTCTAAGAGGGGTGGTCATGCCTCGCTCGTGGCTCTGTGGCCGTATTCCTTGCCTTGTGCCCACTCTGGTGCTAAACGGATCCAGCTTGTTCAGCTTTCAGAAAACTGACTTGCCCCAAAATATAAGAGAGTGAATAGTTTTCTCCTGGGACAGAGAGCTGAACCTGCTCACCGGGTTCAGGCTAGTATCAGAGCTGCTGTGCAGGAGGGGCAAGATTTGTTTTGCCAGCAGTGAAAGGTAGGGAATGAAAGAAAGGTGGAAGTGGGGCCCCCCTTTTTTGGCAGCAGTGAACTATTAGCCTGGTTCAGCTGTAATGTGAAACCTCACCCTCAGCCTTCATTTTCAGGTCCCTCCCTTCCCCTCCGCTCCTCTCATTCTTTCCCCGGGATATACTTGTGTGTGTCTAGATGCTGACTCCATTCCCAAGCAGTATTTTCAAAAGGGGAAAAAAAGGGAAAACGTTGAGTTTCAGTGCCTCTGCAGTAAGAGACATACTGTAGTTCCTGAGAGCCCATTGCTAACAGCCCATTGCAATAAGCCCAAGAATTATTATTATTAGGCTCATATATTATTATTAAAGGGCTCAAAAAATAGTAGCCATAAACCTCCCCTATGAGAGGGCAAAAGGAGACTCCTTGAGGAGATAGCTGTAGGGTGAGTTTGTGAAAGAGCTTCACCATGGTGGTGGCGGCCGTTTGGACTGAGGCCTCGGAGTTGGTGGGACCAGGTGGTCCCTGAGGCCTGGGATAAATGGCAAGGGCAGGGAAATGTCTGGAGAATTGTCTGCACGCCTGTGGTGAGCCAAGCCTGAAGCTGGGTACCACAGCACCAGGAGGAAGTCTCTCCATCTCTGAACTCTGACTTACAGTTGCCCCAGGTGTTACTGCCTAACTAATTTTCCAGCACCAGCAGAAATTGGGAAGGCCTTGTGCAACCTGCTGTGGTATTGCAGAACGGTGCCGTCTTGCTATGGGGATGCAATGAAGCCAGGGGTGTGCTGAAGCTCAGACTCCGTGGGAGCTGGCCAAGGCGAACTTTGCTTCTGCTGACCAGCGTGAACAGTGTTTCTGCCTCAGCTTTGCTGTTGGTGTATTGGTGTATCTGTATTAGCCCTTGCTGACGGTGGGGAAGGAGGGATGTGTCACCTAAGTAGACGCTGGGGCATGCATCTCGTTAGCAGGGGCACGGTGCAGGTCAGAGTGTGCATTTGGGAGACTAGATGGAGGCGTCTGTTGGCCTACAGTGATTGCTTTATGGCTAAAGGAGCAGATACTGTGTCTGTCTGGTGAATGAGGGTGAAGATGATGTCAGTGAAGAGTAGTGTGCCAGAGGCAGCAGGATGCAGTGAGCCTATGCATGTGTGGACCGACTTGAGCGGCCGTACCTGGCGGGAGGGGCAGGTTGTAATTGGTGTGGTGCACAAATTAGAAATGTTTGTGCAGCTATTTTCAAATAAGGAAAGTAGGGAGGGCTGAGGGAATTTGCTCCAACTTGAGAGTTGTTAGAGATTTGTTTCATGCTGTACTGCAGTTGGTTGGGGGTTTTTTTTAAGCATTTAAGCCTAAATTCTTCTTGTTGGTATGTGAAGACATTATGGCAGGAGAAAGATTATTGTAGGGTTGTGTTGCTTTGCATGGTAAGATTATACACTGGGTGGCTGTTACAGTGGCGTTGTGTTCCAAGGATGGAGTGAATAAAGGAAGGAACCAGTGTATTGATATTAAATAATGGTGCCACTGGATATGCTGAGCACAAAGTGTCTTTGTTTTCAAGGATATATATATATTTTTTTAAATCTGACACACTTAGAAGCCAGCTGCAATATTTTTTTTTAAAAGACACATTTATAAGAGAGGGGGCAATATAGAAAATGCTGTAAGTAATCTCACTTCTGTTTTTCTTCCATCCCCTTGCACATGCGTGCAGCCTCTGGGGAAGATGTTAGTGAAGAAGCTGGATAATCGGGGTCTTCTCCAGAGCTGCCATTGTTCTGATTGATGTAGTGGGTATTAGCTGGGGGATGTGTACAGATGCAGGGGCTGTCTGGGGTTTCATCTCTGCAGTCTCCCTTTTTTTTTCCACTCCTTCTGGATAGAGATATGTATCCTGGCACTTTTGTCTTCCACCTACATCTCTTTCTCATCTCCTGTAAATACTTGCTGATTTTTTTTCTGTTGTTCTTCTGGCAAATCTTCAATTGTGCTTGTAATGGGTGACTCTCCTCCTGCGCTGCTTAACCTGGCTCATGATGATGGGTGTTCCTGTAAGCCAGTCTTTTCCTGGATCTCTTTGCTGAATTTTCATGCAATCTGCCCAGTCTGGGGCCTTCTCTGCCATTGCTTTGGTCGCTCTAGTGAAGATCAAGGTAGCGTAGCTGACTCTAGCAATGCTCCAGCTGCTCTGTGGAGTGCGAAGGAACGCAGTGAAAGCAGCAGCCGTTCCAGGGCCCTGTTTGTCCTCAGACTGTAAATGCTGAGGGCACGTTAGAGTTCCCGGGTAGCACTGCAATAATTAAATAGTGCTGGGGGAGAGGGGGGAGGAGAGCATGTGATGGTCACTTCAGATATATTAACAAAGAGGGGCTATTACGGTGCCAGCAGAAGACATCCTTCTGTGGAAGTTCCTATCCAGGAAATATTTTAAAAAGCTGTCCCAGAGAGTGAGAGGAAAGCCTGATAGGTCTGTGCTATAATTAATTGCCCAGATACCACTGGAGGAGCAGTTTGGAGAAGGGAACTCATACGTGAGCCGGGTGTGGTGTAGAGAGGGAAACGGGAATTTCCTGACTTTTGTTTGCAAAGCTCAAGCATACAAGGAATTTTAGACATAATAGGTGGAAAGAAGGACTAAAATTAATAGGTAGTTCCTTTTTTTTTTTTTTTGCAGTGCGTGCTCCTGGCTAGTGTTAGTTGAACATCAATTGAAGCAGTACAGAGCATGCTTGGGAACTGGAAACATGAAGCAGAAAGAGAGAGTGAATCTGATTAGCTCTGCTTTTCGTGCATTAAGCAGAAAGACGGGCTGAAATGTGATTGCAAACAGATAATAGCAGCAGGCTCCTGAGGCACCACCACGACCCAGCATATGGGGTGATGGATCTAACCATGCCATAGAGCCGTTTCTTGTAATAGAAGCCGCTTGTTTTTATGTTGCGGTTTCTGTTGTACTTTCTAATTATCCTATTCATCGCTGTCTGCCATTTTGAGCCTGGCCACACGGGATGGCTCAGCCCCCTGGAATGTGTGCCCTGCTGAGCACTTCTGCCCTGAATAGTAACCGTAGCTCTGGTAGCCAAACGGTGGGAGGGAAGAGGTGCCAAGGCTCAAGAGTCCTAGCTATTTCCCTCCTTATTTCCAAGAATAATGGAAGTAACAGCTGCTGCTTTTGCCATGCTGTGAAAGATGAGTGCTGGTGTTGCGTGTAAAGCTCTTAACTTCCCTCTGAAAGTATTGGAGTTTGCTGGGAGAAGGTTCCTAGTGACTTGAAAAAAAGGTGCATCTATCAGGACTACTTATAAATAATAAATAAAAGCTGGCTTTGCTACACCAGCCACTTTCTCAGCAAAGTAGTAGAGATCCCAGAGCCACTTCCAGTCCGTGGCCTCTCCTCCACACGGAGCAAAGGCAGCAGAGAAAACAGGCTGGCAGAGGCTTGGCCAGTGCAGGCTGGAATTGGCACTGCTGATAGAGCATCCAGCGTCCCTGCATGCTGCTAGGGGAGTTTTCTGTGTCAATGTGGTGACTCCTTCCCTGAAACAAGCTGCTCTCCTTTCTCTCCACCCGAGGTTTTCATTGATGGAAAGCCTAAATAACCATTTCCAGAACTGGTGTGGATTGGAGGAATGCCAAGGGAGTGGGAAGAGCAGAGCTCTCCTTAAAATGTCTGAACAAAGCAGAGTAGTAAGAAGCTCACACATGTGTGTGTATATATGTATTTTAAGGCCAGAAGGGGCGGGTCAGACTAGTGTTTCTGTGACCTTTTCTCAGCTGTGTCTTGCCTTTCCTGCCTGCTGCCTCTCCTTGCCTGTCAGGGGACTTCCACTTCCTTCCCGCTGACCTGCAGGGCTGCAGGCAGCCTCCCTGCCCTTGTGGCAGCTCCCAGCTCTGGCTCTGAGCCCAAGCTAATAATCCCGACAGATTTTACTGGCTTGTGCTCTGCTCCATGCCTTGCTGTAGGGGAGATGATGTGCGAGGTTGTGGTTTGCATGACTTTCGGCATCACGCTGGCCCTGGGATTCCATCCGGCAGCATCCGTGTGAAACCCAAACCTTGTAATAAGCACCGGCTGAGCCTCTGGTAGAACCTGGCTTTGCTCAGCAAGGCCTCTTGCTTCCCCTACCTGCAGATGACTGGCTAGCATAGATGTCATCCAAACACACCTCCTAATTGTCTCTGGCTGTCCAGATGATTGCCAGCAGTATGGGGTTCGGGTGGAAGTAGGAGGTGTTGATAGCCAGGAAAGGAAAAATTCATCAGGTATCAGAGAGGGTAATGAAGATCTCCTCTCACCACTCTCCCCATGCATCAAAGCACACTTTAAAAAAATAGAGCGTTCATCTTTGACCCCCATTAATGGCTGGCTTGGTCTGTGTAAGAGTTTTATGAGTCTGCTGCTGCTCCCACAGAGTTTAATTATTTAGAGCATGAGGTGGAGGTTTGTGCTTTCACTGCTGATGGTCCAGGGTTCAGGCCCTCCTGACGGGCCGGGGGGGTTGGTTACAAAGGCAGTCTGGCTGGGTATGCAACCGCGTGCTCTGAGGAGCCTAAAGGAAGCGCAAGCTGCAGCTGTGCAGTCTTTGGCAGGGCTGGGAGCGTATCCTTCTCTCATTGTGCGAACTCCAAGTGACCGCGTCGAACTCAAGGTCTGTGTCCTTATCTTCAGGGTACTTAATGGTCTGGACCTGAGATCTCTTGAATGACTACCTGAAGCGGCTGGGTGGGCACGCTTGTGGCAGATCCTGCTTGTTGCTGAGCCTGGAGCCCCCTGGTCAGCAGTAGAGGCTTTAAGGGCTGGTGTAAGACTTTGGCAGTGATACCTGATTTATCAGACCTGGGCTACATGCCCTTCCTGCTCCCTGTGGTGGCGTGCCTTCGCCTGCCTTCTTTCTGCTAACAGCCCCCTCCTGTTTCCCCCAGCTCCTGCTCCGCACTGTAGCAACCACTTTTCCTACTGCAAGATCCCATCTTCAGCCTGCTGCTCCCTTCCCTTTGCAGTACATCAGCTTGTTCTTGCCTTCCCTACTTTTCCCCATCCAGCTCTTCTCTGCTGCTAATCCTCCCAAGACTTGGGAACACAGAACAGATGTAAGGAACAACTGGGCGACTGACTGATGTGCCCGGAGACCTTTGTGCAGCTCGTATTCCCAAACAGGCGGCTGGCCAGCTAGACCAGGGGTATTTCCCAGCTGTCCTGCTGACTATTCAGCCATGTTTCCACTTCTAGTGGGAAGGTGCCTGGCTCCAGGTCAGTTGACTGGGACATGGGCTGGTCTGACGCATCAGCTGGCCTGCTGGAAGGGTCACACTGACGATGCTGGCTTTCTGGCCATGGCTGGAATGTGTCAATTCTTCTTGGGGTTGTGCTGCTTCTTACATTGGCGGGTCCTGAGGGCTTGCAGTGCTCATCAGTGCTGAAATGAAACAGCGGCAACTGTTCAGTGCAAGACTGTAAGTGGAGGCTTGTTTCAGAGCAAAAGTGGTTGATATTGGTGGATCTGGATTTGGCTGATAGCAAAATGAATTTATGGGCAGACTGGGAACCCTTGTTTAACGTGGAAGGTTCACGCTATATTTCTCGTACCATGCCTGTCGATAATGAAAATGCCTATCACAGCAGACACCAAGCTAGTGGGTCACCTGGTGTGTTGCTGCTTCTGAAGGCTGAGCTCGTTGTGCATGCTGGGTCTCACTTCTGTACTCTGCCTGCTGCCATTTCTTACCCCCTGAGCTCAGGGACCACTTGAACCTTCACCTTCTCACATCTGCTCTCCTGCCATCTCCTCATATGTGCCTGATCTCCTGTTTTCTGCCGTAGCAAGAGCCTGTGCAGGCTCTTGGTTGCATGCCAATGGGCTCTTTATGCTGCCCCTATTTACCCTGGTTTATCTCTTCCCACTCCTTTCCCTATTCCTGTTTAATTTCCTCTGGTATGGGACTAATGTTCCAGGTTGTGCTGGGAGACTGCGTTGAGCTGAGATGGCAGAAAGAGGGTGGAGGGGAGGAAGGGACTTATACTGGTAGATGTGAGTTTCTGCCATCAGTCTTTAATCTGTTGATTATTATGAACCTAGCTAAATCAGCTGGATCTGCTAGACAAACATCAGGTGCTCTGTGTCCTGCCTCCATATTCTACTCTGTTTTTCTATTTTTTTTTTTTCTGAAAATTAATAGGATTCTGCCCATTGATGATTAAAACATCGCCTGGAGTTTTGGAATGGATCAGATGCGTCAATCAAATGTTACCACATTGCATCCAAAGAGAGGAATGCCATCCAGCTGGGGGTAGGGTCTGTTTTTTCTTTGCCCCCATCAGTGTCTAGAGTTATTGGAAACCTTTTTGTTTTTTTTAAATGCAAGAATTTTTAATAGAAAGTACTAGTTTTCAAAATTAATTGCTTTATTGTGTGAAAATTTGACTGCTTTCTTTTTTTTTTATTGGTATAGAGCAATATTGTACCTCTTTATATTCAGAATGTTATTAATAATCTTGAGACTTTGCAGGGCTTTGGTAAAGAAAACATTTCAGTAACTACTTCAAATATTTTGGGAGGGAAATTTGGTGTTTTAAATGAAAAGTAAATCTATTCTGATTACTAAGAAAGATTAAAATAATTTAACTTTTTTCAGAAATGTCAAAGTTCAGGTCATTTGTCCCAGTTCTAGAAATTAATGTAAAGCAGATTAATACCCCTGCATAAACTGTTCCTTTTGCAACAGGAGAAAGAAAGCAAATAGATCAGTAGAAAGCCACATCTCTTTGTGTGCTGCTTACGGGTACTTGGCTACTGTGGCAGCAGGTATAGCATGAGACCTGGAATTAAATAAAAGGTTGGAGGGAATGTGAATCCAGAGCCTCTCACGGGCTTAAAGCACAGGTTGCAGCCCAACCGTCAAACTGAAGTGGCTTTTTGGCTCCCTTCCACTTGCTAGTGCACGGCTACCCATTATTCTCTCACTGGTATGCCACCCGGCTGTTTCAGCAGAGAGGCTGCAGAGACAAAACACTTATCTGGCTCTCAGAAGTGGGATGGACTTTCCAGGTGTTGTGATTTAACCCCAGCTGGCAACTAAGCCCCACACAGCCGCTTGCTCACTCCCCCCAGCTGGGATGGGGGAGAGAATCAGAAGAGTAAAAGTGAGAAAACTTGTGGGTTGAGATAAAGACAGTTTAATAGGTAAAGCAAAAACTGTGTGCACAAGCAAAGCAAACGGAGGAGTTCATTCACTACTTCCCATTGGCAGGCAGGTGTTCAGCCATCTCCAGGAAAGCAGGGCTCCATCACGAGTAATGGTTACTTGGGAAGACAAAACACCATAACTCTGAATGTCCCCCCCTTCCTCCTTCTTCCCCCAGCTTTATATGCTGAGCATGATGTCATATGGTATGGAATATTCCTTCAGCTGTGTCTCCTCCCAACTTCTTGTGCACCCCCAGCCTCCTTGCTGGTGGGATGGTGTGAGAAGCAGAAAAGGCCTTGACTCTGTGTAAGCACTACTCAGCAGTAATGAAAACATCCTTGAATTATCAGCACAGCACAAATCGAAAACATAGCCCCATACTAGCTACTATGAAGAAAATTAACTCTATCCCAGCCAAAACCAGCACACCAGATCAGGCATGAGAAGAGGTGTGTTAGGGTTTGTGTCCGGAAGTAATGCTGTTCCAGTGTTGCTCACTTGAAATCCGAAGTGCCTTATGCTTCATGTCGATTTCCTGTTCTTGTTAAAATTGCTTTTGCTTTAGAAATGAAGGGTCTTAACGCTGAGGGGTTTGACAGAGCATGCTGCAGAATGATTCTTTTCTCCTCAGTGTGTAAGTTTCCTGAATGAATGATTTTGAAGTAAAGTAATATTTCCCTGCAGAGCCTGCCTCTGTTAAGTTTTCAGACTGTCACAGCAACAGCGAGACTACTAGTGCAATATTAATAATTTATGTGTGTCCCTCATTTTGGACCTTTGTCAGTCATTTCAGCCGCGGCAGGCTGGGAGAGATGAGAAAAGCACGTATGTGTTTTGCTGCTGTTCTCTCTGCATATCTTCTCAGGGTAGGCAAAGGATTTTGGTCTCCAGAGAATGTCTATCTGGAACCTTTTAGCAGTGCTAAATTTACAGAAATAATACCAGAAAATAGCGTAACGGTGTCACATTTCAGTCAGCTCTGCATAGGGTTGTACTGCTTTCATTGGACGTCTGCAACAAGTGTGGTTCAGATGTTTGTGAGCTTTGCCTGGCTGCAGTAGGTGAGGGAGAGGTGAACCTTTTATGGGTCCCTTCTGTGGGATGAGTCCAGCCAGGGTGTTGCTGTGTGTGTATAATCAGCCCCAAATGTTTCTGTGCTGCTGCAGCTGCACATAGCTTTCTTCAAAACTGGGCTTCATGTCCTCGATTCTCTCCCTCACCCTCTTCTAAAGGGAGAGAGATGGTCAGGTAATTTGTGTGTTTCCTGAGTGGGTCTTGCTTGAGATGAGGAGCAGAAGACTCTAAGCCAAATGAAAATGGGTCTTCAGAAGTGAGGCTGATGAGAGGATGTCACCAGAGAATTCAGCTGGTTTAAATACAAAGTGTTAGTGAATTCTGGAGTTAACTGTTGCAGGCTTGCACTTGGTGTTAGCAATCATCTGAACACCTTCCAGCTTGGCTGTCTACTAGATACTTCTCCTTCAAATCCTGTTGGAAGCACGGCACTGCATTTCGGGAAGTTTTGAAGAGCCACTAGGGTAGCATGCATGAACTAGTTGACGTGTTTCAGCGAGTCTGTGTTCTTGCAGGCAGGTACTGAACAGTTTGAGTCAGATTGGTCTACTTCAAGTGGTATTTAGCAAGTGGGTGAGTAGTTTGCAGGAAGTTGGAGAGTTAGCTCCCATATGTTGCTCATGGTCCAAAGTGGTTGATTCACCCCAGGCAATGGGGAACCTACAGGTTCTGTGCTGCTGGGTCACGGATGGATGGATGGGACCGTCTAGGAGAGGAGAATGTTCTGCAAATAATTTAATCTGTATATTAAACCTGAAATAGCTTTACTGAGGAAAGACAGATTTCTAGAATCATTGTTGGGGGAAACTAATGTTTTTTTAAAACTGGATTACATTGTTTCAAATTCCATTTTTGAACATCTTGGCTTGGAAAAAAGTTTGGCTCAAAAATTGCTGTGTGTGTGCAGAAGGATCTGAAGAAAGATTAACGGATAAGATGAAACTTGGTCTAATTGTTTTGTGTTGCACTCATTAAAAGATCTTTTCATTTGAGACTGAATTTTTTGCCATGGTTTGTACCTTTGTAGTTCAAACATATTCTCCTCCCGGATTCTCTGTTTTGTTAAGTCTCCCTGAAAGCTTGTATGTACAGTTTGAAGAAAACAAGATGTAACAGAGTTAAGATTTCTTGAACTTAATACTTAAATTGCATAGCCAAATGGCTTGGCTGCTGGTGAATGGTTATAGTTCAGAAAGAAACTAAGATGCCTTGTTGGACTTCAGATGTCTTGGTTGCAGCAATGAGATTTTTTTTTCTTTTTCTTTTTTTTGGACTGAGAAGGGGCTAGAGTCTTACTCCTGGCTCTGCACTTGCGTGCTTCGTCTAATATACATATACATTTCTAACAAAACGCTTCTTGCAAAGCAGCACTGATTTCGTCTGCGAAACAGAATTGGGAAGCTCAGTTGGAAGACTCTCCTTTTTTTTTTTTTTCTTCTTCACCCCCTCCCCCCCTCTTTACAAGAAGTTACTTTAAATAGGGAGCTGTTCAGCAGGTTGCAACCAGAATTCTATAATAAGATCTCTGTTCGCTCTCCCTACTTTTTCACATGCAAAGTTGTGGCTGTAATTATATGACAGCTGCCCTCTTGGCTGACATGCAGCAGATTGAACTGGGGATCTCCAGAGCTAAAAGTGTGAGCTGCTACTCTGTGAGCTAAAGCTCTATAGCTGGAGGCTGTAATGATCTATATCCTTCATGACTGAGTGTAGAAGGGAGCTGCAAAAAGCACTTGCTGAGTTATGGTGTGTACAGGGTACTACTCGCTGTGTACATGGTTACTTCCCGGGTGTACTGGAAGCTTTCTTTTGGTGGTTTGTGATAATTGTACAAACTGTTGTCAACTCACAGGTGCTTTAAAATGACACTCCATTTTGAAGCCTTTCTACCTTAAATAAAATAACTTTACTAGCCTGTTAGTCAGGCACAGATGTTTGTTGCTGTATGTGTACGTTGTGCTGAGCATGAGGGACCCTGATGTTACTGAAGTCCTCCAACTCTAATGCAATGTAAGGAATTGTTACCACTACTAAGCGCAATATGAAAAATTCTACAGCACCAGTGATGTTCAGACAAATTTGTCTTTATGCTTTGCCATTACAATAGTTTTTTTAGAAATGGCACCATGGGAGCTTTGTAAAAGCAAAGGAAGGAGAAGCTGGAATTGTTGGAATCTCTCCTGTTTCTTAAGGACCAGGAAAACCTGAGCAGTGCCAAAGTTTGTCAGGCTGAAGAAAAATGAAGGGAAGCAGAACCATATGGAGCTTCATGAGTAGTGTCAGCCGTGGGTAGCTTCTGCAACCAGTGTTGCGGGAGAGGGGGAAGTGTGTTACAAGTTGAGACACTAAGTTTGAACTTTGTGATGTTCTTAACACCTCCTTTCTTCCCATCCCCAAACCAAAAAAATAACAAACCCAAAAAGGGAGGTAGGTGTCTGCTAGCTTTAAATGGGGCAAAGTATGCGTTCCTGTCGATCTGCACACTTCAAAACCAAGCTGATCTTTCCCCCATTCAAAAAATATAAAAAGGAAACGTTTAAGGGAGGCAATTAAACATTAAATAAAGTCAAAACTGAGACAGTCTTTCAGACCTGAAACACTAAGTTAGTGCCAGCTCAGTGTGTCAGAAACTTACTTGATACCGTATATATTATTAACAGGGACATTCTCTGCTGTAAATGAAGATATTTTCCATGTATGTTAGGTCATGTCCAATTACACAAGTCTGACCGTACTAAATCATGGTTTAGTTAACGCCCTCCACCCTAGTTGCATTCTCCACTGCCTTTCCTTGCATGAATTCATGCACACAGGGTTAGTATAAAAATACCTGTAGCACGGCCTAAGAAATTCCTATTTCCTCACCTACCACCTCACGTTCCTGTCCTGTACCACCACTGTCATCCCATTGGTTGTGTGGATGCAACCATTGGTAAGACCATGGTGTAAAATGCATCAGTGACCTGCTGTGGGTCAAAAGCCCCCTCCCTCCAAATAACGTGAAATGACCCAGGCTACAGTCATCTAGTCCATGGTGCTGCCTTGCAAGCAGCAGTGTTGGCAGAACTGGGGAGGACATGTTGCAGGAGGGGCAGAGGGAATTTCTTAAGTTGGTCTTACTCCTGAAAGGGGCGTCTTGTGGGACTGGCCCCATCAGGCCGTGTCACCAGTCCTGGGGCTCGATTCTCTACTGCCTGCCCCATCGCTCTGTACAGAGACAGTGGGATGAGGCTTCCCCCGCTTCCTGTGGGAGCCTGTTCCACAGCCTAATAGACTTCACAGTCAGGAAACATTTCTTGATTATGCTTTAATCATGGGTGTCAAACTCCTGGTCCCTGGGATGACCTTAGCCTGCATCAATACAAGTGCCTTCCTTGCACGTGCTGCCTAAAGCCTGCCCCCCCTTCTCTTCTGGCATTTATTGCAGGCCTGTTTCAGCTGCAGGCAGCTGTACCTTGGCTCAAACTCTGCTGTCCTTAGCACTGCTGTTGGAGGCCATTGGAGAAGTACAGATCTGGTAGCCCACATCAAGGGCGTGAGTTGCGATCTGAGATGGGCTAGTCACTTGGAGCAGGTTTTCAAGAATCCAGGCTGCTGGCAAGTGAGCAGATACAAGCTGAAGCAGCATTTGTGTGCATGTCTACCTTGGATAGAGCCAAGTCTGAGGAATCCGTTAACAGCACAGCTATCCCCTGACCTAATTACATTGCTGTCAAACTTGGGAGTGCAGGTAAGGCTCCAGTATATTCCTGCAATCGGTTTAAAGCAGGTCTCAGTTTCTTTTACATGACAGAGTTTGGGCCATCTGTGTTGAAGTGGGTAGGGAGAGCAACCCAGCCAAGCCGTTTGTCTGTGAGCCTGTGGAAATACCAACCATGAGGCTCCTCAGTGAAGACTCTGCGTGCAGTGTATCCAGTTTGGCAGGTGTGGGGAAAGAGTCTGCCTTGCTATCTGTTCAAGGGATGGCTCTCTCCCATGCCTGATGGCAATTACTGCCAGGTTGCGGTGGCTGGCGGTGAGAGGATGGATGGGTTTCCTGGGGAGAGCAGCGTGCACCCACTGTGTCGCAGCCCTGGTACACAGTAATAGTCTGGTTGCACTAGAAGACTTTTTCCCCCCCCTAGGACATAGCTGTTGTTCTGCACGTGTGTACTTCACGTAAGCATTTGCTGTCTTCCAAGTCTTTTCTCTTTGTTGCCACTTGCTGAACCCCCTCAGTTCCTTCTATTCCCTTTCCAAGGTGAGTTGAGCAGGTTTCAGTGCTGCAGAGATGAATATATCTTTTGACTTGTATCATATCATTATGAAATCAGCACTATTTTTCTGGTCTGTTCCTAGTATGGTCAGACATTTTGCTTACTCTCCCATCCGCTTCTGTGATATTGGTAGACCTCATTATGTGATGTCTTTTTACAGAATGGATGTAATTACTCCAGAACCAGGGGGTGTATGAACTGTTCAGATAATGACCTGTTAAACTCTTCACAACGGGAATGGTTGTGACACCGGAGATCTGAAGTAGCTTCCTTAGTGTTTCTCCTGATCCCCTCCTCTGTGCCCAGGGTGGACCCCTCAACATCCGCATCCTGCCTCTGTGTAATGCAGTTCATGTCCTGGCTTCCTTCTGCTCCTCACTGCTCTGCCAGGGAGCTATTTCTGTGGTGTCCTCACACAGTTTCCACTCCTCACCGGCCATGGGTTCTCATCCTCCTCCTTGCTCCTCAGAGGTCCTTGTCCACCTTTCATTGGTGCTTTGCCATGGTCAGCTCTTCTGCAGAGCTCTGCCTTTCCTGACTGTACTGCCTGCTTCACAAGGGCGAGCTTTTTGCTTTCCCCCATTTCCATGGGAGAAATAAAACTTATGTCTCATCTAGAGGTGCATAAAACATGGCCACACTGTCACCAGATTTTTCTTTTTCTACGTCCTATTTGGCTCAGGTCATCTCTTTCCAGTTAGCTGTGCATGAAGTATCCCTCTTCCCTTGTCTTTGTTTTCATGGGGTTTGCATGCAGCATCTTGCTCTCCTGGGGCTAAGTGCCATGCCTCTTGAATCCGAGGGTGTAGTTTTACGAGCGTTGTTTTCTGCAGCCGCTGCTGCTGCTGCTCCTGAGCTGCTTGTTCAGCTGTGCCAGTGCAGCTGAACGTGCTGCTGCACACTGAACTGGATCAGGGAATTGATCTGGATTAAAGTAGCCAGGGTGGAGAGGAAAGCTGCTTGACCCAGCGATTTGCCCAAAGAAATACTTGAGAAACTACAGTTTAAGGGCACTTTGACTTGATAGCCCTTTGACTAACACTCCCCTGGTATAGAAATCCCTTGTTTAAATGTAGAGTTGCTGCCTCCTGCCTTTCAAACCCTCCTCCCAAACTAGTAACACCAGCAGCCACCTGCTTCAGGCATAGAGCAGCTGCTGCAGGTTAAGAAGTGCTGTGCAGCTGCTCTGGGAAGCGTGGGCCATGATGCTGTTCAGAAGGGTCGAGGACCCCCTGGAGTAAAAACGGATGTGTGTCAAAACCATCCTTGTTGTGCAACATCTTAGAAAAAGCCTCTTGCTTATCGTAGTTGCTGGTCTAGTTTTACCCTAAGCCTTATTAATGTTCCAGGATGTTGCTGTGTCACTAAGTTTCTGGGAAATACAGCATACCTCTGGATGCTGGCTTGAAACTTTGAAAATACTTGCCCCTGCCCCGCTCTGCATGACATGTTTAACCTGCCCCATCCCTCCCGAGCTGCTTGAGTGGAGCCCTGTCTGGTGGCTCTGCTCCTGCTCTTCCACTCAGCTTTCACGCACCCTTCCCTGCCTTATCTGTTTGTGTGCTCCCAACTTCATGCTGTCCTGGGTTTAATTTTTGTTTAAGATCTTCGTTCCTTTAATGACAGCAGGAACCGAAGGCTGTTCTCTGTGGGGGCTGTGGTGCGCGGCTGTGCTTGAGGTAATGAGACTTGATGAAAACCTCTTGTTACTGTGGCAAGATTTCTTCCCTCTCTGTGTTGGGGGGGGGGAGGGAGGAAGAGAAAAAGTGACAGACCCTGCTGGGTATGTTAATATATTTTTAATGGCTTGCATGTGGCTAGCTGAAGACTTACTTGTCCAGCCCCTGAGAAAAGTGGAGCAGCGTGTTATTCTTGTACACCTTTGACTGAGCTTAGCCAGGAGTTGAAATGGGAGAGAGGGAGAGTTGGGTGAAAATTTCACAGAAATCCTGATGATACAAATGAAATCTGCTGGAGATGGAGGGGGGTTGGCAGGGAAAGGAAGAAGATTGGATCCCAGATACCTCCTCCCCTCCCCCTCCCCAAATCTTCCTCTTTTTCTGGAATATTCTACCGTCTGCGATCATCAAGAGAGCTTCTGTCTCAGACTGTGGTATTTCTACCAGTGGTGAGGGGAGAGATTTTTCTGAAATAATTGCCATATTTCTCACGAGAAACAAAAGGGTTTATGCTACGGTGGCGAGCTGGGGAGGGGAGGGAGCTGGCGGGGTTGCAGAGGGAGGTGTGGGTGGTGGGGTGCTGGGTATTTTCCCCATCCAGCCTTAACGTGCTAGTTAAGCTGCAGGCAGGATGAGGCTGGCGGTCTGAGCTGGCTCCCCAGGGCGATGGGGGGGTTTGCTGCTTTCTTGTTCCAAACGCACACAGAGTGCCACCGGGGCTGGGGGGCAGCTGGGCTGGGGCAGCTGTGGGTCCTGGGGGTCAGGAGCCCGGTGGCCGGGGCTGCGGGTCAGAGCAGAGGTGTGCTTGATGGAGCCGTGAGGAGAAACATGCACGAGGAGAGCGAGAAAATTAATGCTGCATAGCCCTGGTGAGAGGGGGAGAGAGCAAGCAGCGAGGAGCCCTGGCACTGGTGCATGCCAATTAGATAGAACAGCCGGGAGAGGATGGCCCTAACATCTTTGACAGGTTGGCTGGAAGGGGTTGTGGTATGGACCGGTACGATGGACTGAGGACACCCCCAGCTGCCTCCCAATGCAAGAGGGTTGGGGGAGCAGTGGCATCTCTCTTCCATCCTTGCACTTTCATTCTTATAAAATCCCAATCAAGGGTGATGTAACCCTGGGGCAGGAAGGACAGAAAATCTGGTAAACTATAAAACAGCATTTTTCTTGGTGCCAGCAACTTGTTGTTCCTCAGGAAACAGCTACTGTGCCAGCTCTGTATTTCCCCTGTATTCAGCGATGAGCTCTGACCCCTGTGTCTACTCACAGGAGGTCTGTCCACCCAGTGTTGAGCCTGCGTGGTTTGGGGGGCCTCCTCCAAGTGAGGAAGCCAACACGAGAGGCATCTTCTCGTCAAGGCAATAAAGGCATGCTAGCATCTCTTGAGGCAGGGGCACAGCTGGGGTCACTGTTGGGAGGAGGTTGGGAAATCATTCTCTTGAGTCCCTGCCCAGTCCTGGAGTAACGTGCGTGAGAGTTGCCAACAGCCCTCGCCTGGCTTCTTGTTTCTGTCAAGTGACTGTGGTGCTGGAAAATGTCCTGCTGCAGATGAATACCCCTTCTTGGTGGCAACATCTCTGGGTGTTCCTGAGGCAGCATCCCAGCAGGGTCAAAGCTTTCTGTCTTTTTTTAGGAAAATTAAAAGTTTGACTGTCTATTTAATTTTGGAGCTGAGGAACAGTGCTAGACTGGCAACTCTAGGGACATCCTTTGTAGCATGCCCCTGCCAACGTACCAGATTGCTGACTCCCAGCCAAACTGTCCCCTCTGATTTTTAAGTAGCACAAAAACAGTTTGTGGGAGATTTCTTTGAGGATACTGTAAGTTTCTTTGCGTTACAGAAGACTGGAAGCACATATGGTGAGTTACCGATATCTAACTGAAAGGACGGCAACTTGTTAGCCTGCACTGACTGGATTGCTTGGCTGATCTGACCATACCCTTATTTAGATTTAAATTAACTTTCAGCTGATTTAGTAAAAATCGGTTTAGTAGTGAAGCAGGCAAATCAGGGACACATTTGCATTCTGTGTAAATCTCTCCACACAGGGGTTTAATGCCATTTTACCCATCTGCTTAAAGTGCTCCAGCTTGCCTCTCCTGTGTGTCCCCGTGCAGGCAAGCCCTAGTTTTCGGTGAGCGTCCACTGCTTTCTTAACCCAGTTTTCCAGCTGGGCTGAAGTTGCTGACGGCATCATGACTTATCCAGGAGCATAAGTGAATGTGAATTGGCACAAAATCAAAACCAGAGACCCACCAGGCTCCCAGTCCTGTAAATTCTGGGTTGTTGAAGCCCTACTTTGCTTGAGTAGCCAACAATAACAGTCAGCTAATACCGTCATATAGTATTATTTTTACTCGGGCGTCTTCCACTGATAGTATGCTTATAAAACAATTGGAAGGTTTTTGTTTGTCTTCTTAAGTGTGCTTTCTAGTGTCATGTCCAGATTAGTTTTAAAGATGACCCAAAGGGAATGCTTGTTTCACACTGGGCTTGTACCAATTTATCTCCCCCCTCCACTCCGCCATGATGGATTTAAAAAATGGTACTGTCATCAACCCTGATATAGCTAAGGCTACAATAAAGAGTAATGCGTGCTCTGTGTTTTAATTTTTTGGGGGCTTAGTTAGAGAACTGCTGCTGAGGTATAACGGATGTTTCTGTGAGCTCTAGTACTTTAATTGTAGGTAGGAGAATTTTTAGTCTACTGGCTGTCTTCAGCTTAAAACAACTGAATAAATACAAGTCTTGGTATAGACAGTAGCAAAAGCAAGTGCAGACCAACCAGAATTTGACATAGGCTGAGTAAAATCTCATTCCCTTTTAACATCACAGCTTTCAGCTTCTCGCTGTTCAGGAGGACGTAATTTTCTTGGTCCGCTGATTGTCATAGTCTTTCAGCCTAGAAAAAACTTTTGTTGCTAGATGGGGAAGATGGGGGAGGTAAAGGAAATGGCCAGAATTTTTGTGTTGATGTTCTTTGTGTAGTACGTTTTAAAAAATAAAATAAAATCCCCAAACTAAAACAAAAAACAAACCACAAAGTCACATGCACCTGTCTATTTTTAATTTTAAAGATTATTTTAAGGTCATCTCTAGCAATCTCATGCCATAAGACACTTGCTGTACCATCACCTCTGCTAAGATGTATTGTCATAGCCCTGCTTTTCTGTAGGCTTTACAAGCACAAGGCTGTGCAACATGGTTTTCTTGCTTTCTGGTTGTTTACTAAGGCAGAGCTGAAGACATTGATTTGATTTCATAAAAGGAAGCCATTGGGGAGTGTCTCAGAAGACCATGGAGTATCTTGCTGATGTTGCATGCAGGTAAAAAGTGGGCATGTTATTTCTGGGAGGGGAAAGGAGTCTTCTGACTGCGGTGTTTAATTCCCTTACGCAGGAGGGGGAACACACAAGGCTGGGGGAAGGCAGCTGACATGGGTGCCCATCGGGGTCCAACAAGGGTGTCCCAATGAAGTGGCAGTGACATTTGTTCACTAATTTAATAATCCTGCACCCCAAGCGTGCCCCTGCGCCTCTTCTCTCACTCCCGTTAGCCCTTCCCCCTCCTTGGGAATCTGCAGTCCCGTTGGGGGGAGTAGGGAATTGCAGCCTGTGAACTGCACCCAGCAGCTCGTGGTGACGGTTGCGGCTGCTGCTAAATCAGACAGCTGAGCACCTGCTGTCTGCCAGCTAAGGGAACTGAGCAGCCAGCTATTTGTTGTTAAAGTGACATTGTCAAAATAAAAATCCTATTTTAAGCAGCCTCTTCCTTGCGTTCCTGAATAATGCACTGGAGTATTAAACTAAATGAAATTTAAGAAATCGCATTGGTCTCCCATTTGTAGCCAGAGGGGATGGCCTTGAGCATCAGGTATGAATTACCTACACGCCCTGCAACCACAACTTTGAATCCCAGCAGGCTTGACTTAGCCCTGTGTGCCGAGGTCGATAAATTGACTTCCATGCAGCTTATTATGTGGGGCTCTTTCAGATGTGACCTTATTAAAACCTGGAGTCCTCTCTGGACATTAACAATCCCATGGCTGTTTCCCTAAGTATAGGGGAGGGTGTTGCTGCAGTGTCCTTGACAAAAATCTCTTCCTTCCCCAAAATCTCTGCTGAGACTGGCACGTGCTGGTCATTCGCCGATCCTCAGACTTGACTGCAGCATGTTGCTGAGTGAACGGATTCTTCTGTGAGGGGCATCAAAAGCAGGTGTCAGCCTCATGCTAGTGTAAGGGCTAGAGCTACTATCAGGGAGGCTCTTCCCTGAACTGGTAGTTGCGTACTACACTTGATTACATTGTATTGTTGGTGAGATTCCTGTTTGTCATTTAAAAAAAAACAAAACCAAAAAAA
This sequence comes from Ciconia boyciana, assembly GCF_034638445.1. NCBI lineage: Eukaryota > Metazoa > Chordata > Aves > Ciconiiformes > Ciconiidae > Ciconia > Ciconia boyciana. Next base: position 56,132,000 of record NC_132934.1, read on the forward strand.
CCAAAAAACCAAAACCCCAGCTCTAGTCAGCTGTTGTATCATTTCGTAACCTCAGACTGTTTCCTTCCCTTCTCCTGACCTATCAGTTCGTTTTTGTAGTGCCCTCAGAGCCGCTGCCTTCTCGGTCTCCTCTTGAACTTCCTACCCCCATTCTTCATATGCTTGGCCACAAGTCAACATCAAAACGCCTGTGTGCTCAGATGGGAGTTTAAACTGCTCTGAGATATTTAATATGTGGAAGACAAAACTGACTTGCCACAGACATGTGGGAAAGAGAAGGGAGTGACCCAGCATCCTAGGCTGAGGATCGAGCTAGCGCCTGCTCTTTTCTCCCCTGCCTCCCAGCCTCCTGAGAAAGTTGGAGGTTTCTGCCAGTGTGTCATGTCTTTGCTCCTGCTTATCTTCCAGAGCTCTTTTTTCCTGGCCCTTTTCATCCTTGCTCAGAGCATCTTGGGTGGCACGCAAGTAGAGAACAGGCCTTTGTACCTGACGCTGGCTCTTTTGTCAGGAGGGAAAGAGGAGCACCGTGGTTAGGGCACTGTCCCTGGCTTTGGTTCCCCTGTTCAAATGCTCTGCTATCTGCAAAATGGGGCTGTTGCAGCCCACAGGGCTGGAGGATGTGCATGCTTACAGGCTGCGAAGCACTCGACAGCAGGAGAGGGGAAGGCTGGGGATCAACAGCTGCAGAGCTGCCCCTGTCCTGCGGTAGCAAAGTGGAATTGGCACCTTGGGCTTCGCTGGGAAACAGAGGGTGAGAGCTAATAAAAGATCAGTTTCTAATCTTCTGTTTTGGGGGAAACGCTGAGCAGCAGCAGAAGTGCTGGAGCTGCTGATCTACAGATTGCAGTGGCTTGGCTTAGTCTTGTTTCACATTATAATGATTTTCTACGAGCTCGTGTGTGTGTGTGTGTGTGTGTTAATTAAGGCTTTGGTTCAGTACAAGTTGTTATTACTGGACCACGATTTCTTGGTCTCTTTCACAAGCAAGTGAATTTTCCCAACGTCCTGCCTCTCTGTATGCACATGCATGCACATGTGTGTGCACTTGGGGATCTTTCAGGATGGAAAGTGCAGTGGAAATGTAAAATACTATAATTACGTGCAGCGTTCATTTCTATTTTTGCTCTGCAGTCAGCTTGGCAAGTGGAACTCTGTGTCTGGGCAGTCTCATATCTGATCTGATCTATTTGTCTGTGCTTTTTTGCATTGTGGTTTACAAGCCCTGCAATTGAAACCTTCAAGATTACTTAAAGATGGAATGAGAGTGTGCTTCCATTGAGCTTTGTAAAGGCCATTTCTTCTAGTGCAAAATAATGGGCCTAAATAACTTGACAGTGCTCCTTTTAAATCCACCACTTGGTTCCTGAGGGGGCGGGGGCGAGGAGGTAATGTATAGGTCTTACAGGAATAAAGCCAGTGTTTTGTGCTCCCCTGCGGCTCTGCAGCAGTAGCTCACTGACTGACCCTATTAGCAGAGCCGTGCTGTCATTGCGGGTGAGTCCGGTGTGCGGACGGGGAACTGAACTAAACACATAGCATGAAGTTAGGGGATGCGGTGAGGCTACGACAGTGACGGCCAAGTGGGGAACAAATGAAATGCTGGTGGGGAGGAAGGGATGCTCCCTTATAGCTCAGTAGTAAAAAAATATCCAAGTCTTTCCTTCTGTCCAGTTTCTTTTGGAGGTGCAGCCATGGGAATGACAAGTCCGAGGCGTTCCAGTGCAGGCAATGCCACGCAGTGCTGTAGAAAGGCAGGTGGGAGGGTACCAGAGGGGTGCATTTCTTTCTGAGCTGCTCCTGAGCCCGTGCACCAGCATCGTTCTTGGAGAAGCTGCAACTATTGCTGGAACCTCTTATGGATGAGAGGTAGAGCCGAGGCCTTGATCAATCGATTGTTAAAGATCCCACCGCACTTTTCATGAGATGAGGGGGCAATAACCTCTGTGTCCTGGCCAGATTCCAGTTCATTACTTTCTGCCCGTCTAAAATTTCCCCTTCCCCTCCCCCTGCCGTTTATCCTGGAGAAGTTATCATTTGCTTCCTCTCCTAATGACTCACGGGTAATGCTGCTGGCACACAACTGATGCTTTATTTCATCCTGGTGATGAGGGAGTGATCCCTGTGATTTGGGGTCTTTGGGCTGAAAGAGGTGCTATGGAAACACAAAGATGTTTGGAGTGTACACATATATGCAAAAGTGCTGTTCCCTTCAGCTGCCGTTTCGAAACAGGTAAACAGGTTTTCCAGCTGCATCTTCCAGCTAAATCCAAATCATAAATGTGCGTGTGTCTTCAGTGTATGTGTGTGCGCAAGCCTGTCTCTTCCCCCCCTTCCGTCTTGGAACAAGAAGAATGTGTCAAGCCCTCTGGCTGCAATCCAGGACTCTCCGTGGAACTATAAATCGACCCGTCAGGGAGGGGGAAAGAGATTAACGTTGGCCGTCTTCATTAGTGAGTCCCCAGAGGAAACTGGGTCTGCCATGAGCTGTGAATGAGACCAGCTGAGAGAGGAGGGGGAGAATTTGCGGTTTTTATCACTGCCTCCAGAGACCCTGGAGGAGTGGAGGAAAAGAGTGTGATAGGGATGGGAGGATGTAAAATGAAGGAAGCTGGAGCTTTCCAGCACATTGCTCGCTCCCTCATTGGAGGGCAGGTAGCTGGTTGCTGCTCCTCCGCGCCAATCCCTGACCCGTGAGCCCATGTGTGTGGCTGGAGTACTTGGCATGCTAATTGGGAGCAGAGAGGAGTGAGCCCAGTGGCAGTGCAATGCCCTGCCACGCTAAACAAGTGCTGGTAATTGCATTCAAGGTACTTTCATTATGTCAGATTTTTCACAGAACCAGAAAAGTGCATTTATCACGAGCGGCGTAATTCTTCCTGGGCATTGCTCCGGGTGTGTGTGTGCTTAATTCCCTGCCCCCCTCTCCCTCCCAGAAAGATGAAAGTAATTCTTGCCTGTGTTTCATTCTCACTTGCACACTGATTTTTACAAATAGCTTCTTTGAGCTTCAAACAACAATCTCTTTCTTCCTCACTCTGTTTATTGTATATGTTTGCACTGCAGGCTCATGCAAACACATGCATGCACTAACGCACACGTGTGCTAACTGTTGTTTTTCCAGGCTGAAGGAGGGTACGGAGGCTGCAACTGCAGCTGGTAACGTTTCAGGTTCCCTTGTAAAGTCCCTGAGAGCCTGGATTGTGGTGGTGCTCCTACCAGTAAAATCTGGTTTAAGCTGGTAGTTGTCTCCCCCCCCCGCCCCCCCCGCTTCTTGCAGTGAGTGACGCAGGCTCGACAGCTCCAGATAGTGATGCTCTTTATTCACGGAGCAAGCATCACACACATTGTGGCAATACCAGCTATGCACACACACCATTCCTACCTGGGTACCTAGCCGTGACCTGAGGGGACCGGGGAGAGGGAGGCTTCTTGTCTGTGCCCATGTGGTCCTTGTCACCTCTGCAGCATGACAACAAGAGAACCAATTAGTGTCAGTTGTGGTGGCTGTTCTTACTGATAGGGACACGGACCCAGCTAAAATGTGAACTGAGACATCATATGTCTTCCTGCTCTGCCTCCCCATGGGTCTCTGGGGTGGGGGAGTCGCACTTGGGAGCAAGGGAGCTCCTGGGAAATACAGCCAGTGCCTGCAGCCACTCTGCTTGCTGGAGGTGTGAGAGACCTTTGCAGGCGGTTGCGGTTACCAGTCTGCCTGGCACAGATTCCCTGCTAAAACTTGTTGTCCTCTTCTCCCTCCCCTCCTCACCGCTGCATTTTTATTCTCTTGCTGTTTTCCCCTTAGACAACTTACTGCCCTCAATACGTGCACAGCTTCCCTTCTCCGCTCTACCTTGATATCTGCAGTCCTTTGTAAAATACAGTGCAAGGCTTCGCCTTTGCCTTTACACGCCCCGCTGGTGCGTAGACACCTCTGCTGTGGAATTTGTCAGCTTCTTGAAATTGTTTTCTAACTAGCATTTGCAACACAGCTGTGACTTGTGGTTCTAAGCAGTTAATATTTACTAAGTTAAATGATGCTCCTTGGTAGTAAGTAAATGTAATAATCCATTTTTCTGATATTTATAAATTTTTTAAATGTTTTGTTTCATAAAGACCAACCCATAGCTTATAGGTCCCTAGCTTCAGGTGTTTGCAGGCAGAACTGGAAAAACAACTACTAATATTTGGAGTAGAAATGTGGGCAGGAAGGAGAACAGAAAGCTGGGGGGAAGGAGCTGCTGTTGATGTGAAAGGAGAGTACTACTGGTGCTAAAAAGTGGCATTTCAGGTGAGTCAGCCCCAGAGTTGGTCTAAAAGCCAGGAATCCTGCTGCTTCCTAGTTCCCGTTTACACCTCTCACTGTTCCCAGGTGAGGAGCACGCACTGATGTTTTGCCATACCTTGGAAGGAGAAGAAATAAATGATGATGAGTAGAAGGGTAACTGCACTATGGTGTGTCATAACACAACACCAGCTACAGTGTCACTAATGAACAAGCTGATGGATGAGTTATTTACTCCACGGTCCAGAGGGAAGAGGCCACCTTTGCGGACACCCACCTCTGAGCAGCGTGAGGGCTCTGCACTGAGAGTAGTACTGTAATCTGCAGCAGCAAAATCCCCCTTTTCCTTGTGCAGCTGGATGCCCTTTGGAAACCTCCAGTTCAAGCCTGATCCTGCTTAGCTTGTGGTGTGGTGTGAGGTGGTTTGGCCTGCGAGGCAACCTGCTGCCAGCCAGGGTACAGCTCTCTGCTGCTGGGGGACTTCTGTCCTGGTGGAAGAGTGCAGGAGGGACAAGGGGAACACAGCCTGCTGTGGGGGAGAAGTGCTGCGGTAGATTAAAGCAGCTGCTGAGGGACTACTCCAGTGAAGCTTGAAATCAGATTGTTTGACAAACATCATGTTAGAAGCACCTGGCTGGTTCTGTTTGCCCCACAGCTCCCTACCTCAGAGAGAAAACAAGGATTTTCACTGCTCCAGAATTACTTTACTCTTCCCTCTTCCCTTCTTTCGCTATGCCCCAGAGGGCAGATTGCCTGCCTGCAGTGAGCCACGGGTGTCTGCTGCAGATGGAGGGTGGTAGAAGGCTTTGGGAACCCCTCACCCTGATGGCATCCCCCTGTCTGAGAGACAGAGAGCTTATGGAGAGGTAGGTTTGTTTGGTGTGATTTTATTTTTTCCAGCTCTGATTTTTGTTCTGCCTCATTTGCATATTGTGGTTTTTTTTCCCAAGCCTCTGCATCTCCTTTCTTCCTTTTTTTCTTTTTTTTTTTTTAAATTCTCTTCTCTCTGCTAAAGATTGCTCCCTAACTCTCAAATGTCCCTCCCCCGCCTCACTCCCCCCCACTGCATTTTTCTTTCATCCTTTGTTCTTGATTGCTTGTGCCCGGGAGCAAAGAAAGGAAAAGGAAAGGATACCATCTCTCTGTGAAATACAGGAGAGAGAGAAAGGCAGGCAGGCAAAGTTGTCAGCCTGGCAGAGTGAGACTGAATCCATCTCAGGAACACGCCGCGCGCCTTGAACACACAGGATTCACCTCCTCCATTACATTTGCCGTGCCATGCCATGTGATGAGCCTCTGGTCCTGCCAGCCCTGGATGGGACTCCCCTGCAGAAATGTTGCTTTTGGCATCTGCTGCCCCAGGGGAATGAAATGGGGATCAGGGATGGACCAAAACCACCTGCTCTGCCAGCCTAGATTACTGACAGGGTCCCATGCACAGTCCCCTCCCAGTCCTGGTCTCACTGTGAATCCACTGTGTCTCTCTCACACAGGAGTGTAGGTATTCATCTGAAATGTGTGCGCACACTGGCTGATACATCACATCGTCTCTTTCCTTCCATCTCCTCTCCCCCTGCATCAGCAGCGCTGCCGTAATCTCTCAAAATCAACAGGCCATTACAGTCTGATGTAACTCAATGAGTACTCTGAGACAGAAATCCTGCAGTGTACTTAAAAATCCTAAGGTAGAAACACAGCGCTGTCCTGCATTCTCCCTCCACCTTGTTTCCTGGTTTCTAGTGTAAAATCAGCATTGTTCTGTGCCTGCACATAGGGTTTTTAGCAGAGTGGATTGCTAAGGCTTCAACTAGCCTTTTATTCTCTTTCAGCTCCCAGAATCTCAAATACAGAGTCTGATCTCTTCCCTCCACCCCAACAGTCTCCCTTTTTTCCATTAGGTTTTTGGAGTGATGACTTTCAGCTCGTGCCTTGGGAGAGCGGAGGTCACAGACACCTCGCAGAGGCCCTCTGTTTTGTCCGTCTTTACCCATCTGGCCTGTCCCTCGCCAGTGGAACATGTGCTTTTGTTGATTAGACCCTGTGGGTGGGCAGTTCAGGTGAAGATGGGCCATGCTGGGTTTTGCACAGCAGAAATGTCTTTCTGCTATTTGCCTTGTTTCTCTAAAAGAGCTTTATCTTAGATGTAGCCCTACATTTCAATCCTTCTTCTTAGTCCCCTCCCCCAAGTTTTTGTTGTGAGCCACGTTTCTGCCCGAGAGGACTGTGATCTGTAAGCCTTATTGGGAAGGAACATCTGCTTTCCTGATATTTGCAGGTTATTCCTATTTCTCATAGGACTCTTTTGTATCTGAGACCTAGGTTGCAGGTCAATGCAATGGGGTAGCCCAAACATCAATGTCATATCCCACAGAACTGAATTTTTCATGATTCTTTTGGTTACATAAGATAAACATGAATGATGGACAAAATTGAGCGAGATGCTTGCTGTATGAATCACGTCTACTGTCAACTGTTCTTCCAAGCCTCTTACTGTGGATGGGAGGACTGAGGTATCACAGTTCGTGTGTCGCTGCTCTATCAGTGATGAGATGCTGTTAGTTCTCCTTTCTGACCTGGCCTGAGAAGGAGCATAAATGAGTTGCCTGAGGTGGAATTCCAAAACTGGATGCCAGAAGATACCTTACCCCATAGCTCCTCTCCAGCCTGCCTGAGGTCTGAAGACAGGCATCGAACTGCTTATCAAAACCTGTAAGGTAAGGTACATCCTGAGATGTAGAGAAAACAGTTGGTTTTGCTGTCTAGGATCCTGTGCATGATGCTGGTGACTTGGTCCCCTTCAAGAGCAGTCTCTCTTTTGCTGCTGTGGTCCTCTGATGTTGACTAACTGCAAGCAGATGACCAATACAAAAGAGCTGGCAGAGATGCATGATTTTCATTAGCTGTCAAAAAGAGATGAGCAATTAGCAGAGTCTCTTACCTCTTCTGCCTCCAGGCCTAATCCAAAACTCTCCTTCATGACAAGAGTGAAAATGGTAGATTAGTGATGTGGTCCTCTTGTTCAAAGGAAGTATTTGGGGTTCTTACCAGTAGCAAAAACATCTGTTTTAACCAGGTAGTTCACCACCCAAAACTTTCTGTGATGGGGTGGGTGCTTGGTTATCTCAGTGGAACCGAAGAAGCATGGTCTTTGCTTCGTGCCCATGTTAGCATAAGGTGCCAGAGGCACACCGTCATGCTGCTTGGACCACTCACCCGTTTGGTCTGATATGCTGTCCTGGATGCTGGAGCTGGCTGTGATGCTGGAGCTGAGACGAACTGTTGGTTGGAAAGTGAAGAGCAACTCCACTGTGGTTAGTTTGGAGCAACAAACCGGAGACAGAAGCTGCTGCTTTATGTCTCTTTTGGTTGGCTTTATTATACTTTGAAATGCAAGGGTCTGTACTAGTTTATAACTGATTTCCTATCTGATACCACTGTGGATGTTTTCATTATCCTTAGAAAAGTCTAATTGAATTAAGATACTGGCCATTTTTTTCTGGACTGTCTAAGCAACTTTATCACTCCATGTGCATCTATCCTGTGGCTGCAGAGGCTGTGATTTGGCAAGACCACCTCTCAGGTGGTGCCTTCATCTAAGAACCTTCACTTGTCCTCCATGTCCAAGTATCCAGGGAGCCTCATGCCAGAACTGCAGGCACTGGCGATGAAAATGAGGGACCCCTCTGTTTGTGCTTATCCATACATCCAGCCAATGTGTTTTACAGCTTATTGTCCACTGGTCCCAGTCACAGCATTACAGCTGCTTGAGCAGCTTGAACTTCCCTTTTCTTTTACTTTCCCTTCTCTTCACCCCCCTACCTTGCACTCCTTTAGAGCAGCTTCTTCTCTGGCTTGCTATAAAATCTGTCCTCTGGTACAGAAAGCTCCTATACAGCTGCATGACTCTGGAAAAGACTTGCTGACCATATCTGTTTTGTCAGTTCTCTCTCACATTCCCCATTTCATCTGAAAACACTCTCCTTTCCCTCTCTTGTCCCTCTTAGCATTTCTCTTCTCCTTCCGTTGTAGATATGAGCGCTTGAGCCAGTTGGGAATATTGATTAAATGTTTTTTTTTCTCTTTTGGAAAGTGTAAGTTTAAACAGTAATAAGTGTCTGTCTAAGACACAGCATTTCATACAAGTTTCACAGGGAAAGGAATGCGGTGTTGTCCGGCTGCCCAGAATATCCCCTAGCCTGCTGGCTTAAAGGCCCTCCTCTGAGCTAGAGCAAGGCTTTGCGCCTGAGGTGGTCGGCAGAGTGGTTTTTTGGTGGTTGTCCTTACCGAAACAGATCCTGCTTCCCAGTCACGCCTGGGGACAGTGCGAGGGGATGGAGGGAGCACCAGTGGCTTCGTAAACCGGCTTTGTCACCAGCAGCCAGGATCCAGCTGTGCCTCCGGGCCCTTCTGTTAGGAGGGGGAGGAGAGGCTTGTTTTGTTTTGTGTTTTGTTTCCTTAAGGCTTTGAAAAGGTGTGTGATCTACTGCAGCATAATTAAGGCATTCTTACATCTGTTTGAGTTTGGAAGTTGGTGTGCAATAAGTTTTTCCTGGAAAATGCCGTCAAAAGGTGTTGGAGGGTGAAAGGACAGGATTGGGTGGCAAGTTATGATCCAGGTACTTGTTGATATGATGCACTAAGCAATTGCTTGTCAAGCTGCAGGTTTGTATTAAGTTGTACTGGCAGTGCCGTGGATGCGGTATCGTTTACAACACATGCAGCTCAAGGAAAGGAGAGAAGGTATGCCATAACACTGGAGGGAAGGTGCTGGACGAGGACTCAACATGCCATGGTTCAAACCCAAGCTTGCCTCTGCTGACGACGTCGTTTAGCTTCTCTGCATCTCCAGAGGAGGATGTGCCGGAGGGCTCCCCTTTGTAAGCTGTGGCTGTGGGCGTCTGACAAGGAAAGCAGAAATTAGGCTTGAACCCCTTCCGACTGAGCTGGGGGAAGGGAAGCAGACAGACAAACCCGAATGGAAGCAGACTTGCGTTTGATCTGTACCGTTCACGATTTGGAGCTGAAATCTACGACTCAGAGATGAGGCAGTATTGGGGTTTGGGTTGCAGGTTTCAGGGTGTTTATAAGGGCATGGTTTGTGGTGGGTTGAAGTAGATACAGATCAGCATGGTTGCCAAATAGAATGGACCCAGTTGCCTCCCACGTTCCTGGTTACTGCTGCAAGTGTTCTGTGGTAAACTAACCTAGTAAAAACATCATTTTTCAGCCAGATCTAGTCAGGGAAATGTGCTGGGGGAGGGAGGGAAGAGGCAGGAGGGGCTTGATTGCCCCTCTCAGGAGAAGTAAGGACTTGGATTGTCTCGAGGTGTTATCTGACAACTTGTTTTCAGATTATTTAGATAACTCGCCTGCCTCTACCCTTTGCCCTCTTCTGTTATCCCCATTTAATAGTATTTCCCAGCTTCACGAGGGCGTGATGAGGGTATCGCAGGCTGTGAAGTGATCAGATGCAACATGCGCGTGTGTGTATACGTGTGCGAGAGGGAGAGAGACCTAAGATAATGATCTCCTCTGGCAAAACCTCTGCGGGGCAAGAAATGGCATTGGCAAGGGCTGCTGACGGGAGGGAGCGGGCTGCCTTGGCATGGCCAGGTCTGCGCAGAGCTTTCCAACACACGGCCTGGCCCGGTTGTGTTGTGCTGACCGTGCGTGACTCAGCCGAGCGCTCGCATGCCTCGGTGGCATTTTGCAGTTTGTCTGTAACACAATAGCGCCGGAGCGCTGCCGCCCATCAATTCTGAAACTAAAGGGGGTGGCAGCAGTGGGCAGAAACCTATTGATTGTGCTGTAAATCAGAAGGCTAAGGGAAAAAGTCCGATTCCCAGGAAAATTGCAGGTCCGTCTCTCACCTGCTGCAGGCAGAAGAGTCTTTCTGCCACCTCGTCTGGGCACATGCCACATCAGTACTTAAATCTTTTGTGTACAGGGACAATTGGTAGTCCAGGGTCTAAGATCAGTGCTAATTCTTTCCATGTTTTGTGCAGGCAAAGGATGGGATTTCAGCAGGGCTGAATTAGGTCTGATAACGATGCTAGAAGGTTCAGCCTTGCTTGAAAAGTAACCCCGAAAAGAAATGGGACAAGTGAGCTACTGGAGCTAGTGTGAGCCAGTGTAGAAAGGAGGCAGAACTTGATGTCTCTGCTTTTGGGATTGATGCCTGTTTTTGCAGCAGAAGACAAAGGTCTGTGCCATAGGATTGCCCCTCTCCCTTTTGCAAGCAGTGGGCTCTGCCCCTTTGTGCCCTGGGTACCACCTGGCTTTTGGAATGGAAAAATGGAGAATTTCCCTGGTGTCAGTCTGTGAAAGGAGACAAGAGAGCTCCAGGAAGAACAAAGATGTTGCTCTAGGGTGGGATGTGACCGGATTAACGTGGGACGGAGATGGGAGCCAATGTCGGGGCTGGAGAACGCAGTAGAGTTAGAGATTTGGGGGACACGAATTGCTGGGCAGGAGATGGACAGATGGAGAGAGATCTTGGAGGAGGTCCCAAAATTGCCCTATTTAGTACATTTGGGAGAGTCATCACTCTTCTCATCACACATATGTTTTGGGAATGGGCCAGGGGAGGTTTCAACAGAATCGGAATCACAATCTCAGCTTTTTTTTTTTTAAAAAAAAACCCAAACAAAACCAGACTCATTATTTTGGGGTCATTTTTATAATCATTTAGAAGCTTTTTTTTTTTTAAAAAAAAAATCTGTTAACTGTTAATACCTCTTGGTTTTCCTACCCTTCCATTCTAAGAGGGAATTTTTGCCACGCTCTGGATAGAGTATAAACAGGACTTTCATATAGATTCATGACAGATGTAGAGGCAACCTGGGAAAAGTGGAATGGCAGGAAATTATGTTGGTCACAACTGAAATGCTCAGCACAGCCAAAGCACTTGAGCTAGTGAACCTTTTTTACAGCACGTCTTGCCCCTGTGCCATAGATTGTTAATTTTTTTTACTGGGAGCAGATGGAGAAAACCTCTGGGGATGGGATATTTCTCCTGTGACTGGAGAAGAGTCTGCGTGTGCTCCAGAGAGAGGAGTCGCACCTCTTGCTTTGCATACATCTGGGTTAGCAGGAAAGCTCTGTGAGGATCACGGCTGTACCGGATCCGTGTTTGCTTAAGGTGCTGAGGGATGCTGAGGTCAGACGAGCTTCCTCTGCTGCAGTGGGGAACTGTTATAATAACTGCTGTTTCTGCTGTTACAGGCCACACAACGATGAGATATTTATTAGGCTAATGAGCAAATTATGATTCAAAGCTTCAGGATGAACAAAAAAAGAAATGTATGTTAGCTCCCAACTGGTAATGGTTGTAGGATCAGAGTCACAGAATCCTTGAATTTCAAAGTTTTCCCAAGTGACCAGCGCTTGGATGAGATGCAGCTATATACGAGTATGCGGTTATATTCTTAAACTTAGAAATGTGTGTGTGCGTTGTGGTCACAATATAGAGAATGAGGGAAAAAGCAACCTTACCTCATTTCCTGCCTTTTTCTGTGTGAATTCTCATTCATAAAGCACAGAGAAGGGATATTTTTATACAGTGTTTCCTAGGGGGATTTTCCCCCCCCCTGCTAAAAGAAAATGCAGAAAACTTTGGTCATGCATTCAAATGCAGCTGTGTTTGGTTTGTGGTGTAGAGGTCTAAGCGTGCATTAGGACACGACCTGCCTAGTGTACCTGTTTTGTATCACCTCCGTACACAGAGAGGGGTTTTGTGTAAACTATATTGACCTGCTATCCAAAGGCAGTTTTGGATTACAGTTTGTCTGGGCTGGATTCAAATGGTGGCCTCAAGGAGAAAAGCTCTTTAATCATTTGAGCTGGATGCTGCCTGAGTTTTGGAATCTTGCAAATATGTTGGCATTTATGTAATAAATACAAACTTTAAGAGTATTTCTTTTCCTTGAGGAACTCTTGACTTCATAAGCTTTTATTGTGAGCTGGTTGTTAGGGCTGAGAATTTGCCAGTGGCTCCCTCTCCCCACCCCAAAACAAACAAATAAATAGAGCCATATGTAGTTGACTTCATCCTCCAAACAGCCTCTTAGGCTACTTCCCTATGAAATCAGCAGCTTTTTTTTTTTTTTTTCTTTCAAGTTTTGAGACATGCCAGACCACTGTAGGCTGTGCGGAGAAGGAAGGTGTTAGCCCTAGCGATGACTCTTAAGTCAGCTGTCAGCTCAATCCAAAGTATCAGTCATTTTCCCATAGCTAAAGTCACTGCAACATGTTTTTCTTGCCTTGTTCCCTGTGTGAAATGAGCTGCTGTAGCAAAGGGGTTTTAAAGACATTCTTTGTTGTTTGTTTTTTGGGTTATTTTTTTCCAAAATAGAAACATTTAATCATCTTTTTAATCATACTTCTCGATGTACAGCCAACAGACATTATTTTTTTCAGTGGCTGTTTCTGGTTTAGACTCGGCATAAATCTGTTTCGATTTGTCAATTGTGCGATCCGGTTCTAGATGATGAAGTGACCCAAGTACAGATCGGCCTGATTCTGTGTTTTATTCCGGCCGATACTACTGACTTCCCATGTGGTCTTTGCTCAGTCACTCACAAATTTATCTTTTATTTCCATTAGCTTTGAAATCAGGGTAGCTCCTGGTAAACTCTCAAAGGTTTTGTGGCTCTTTAATTCAGTTGATATTGGTAGAGTGTGCACTGGATCCTAATATTAGAGAAGGAGGGAAGCACCCTGTGACCCAGCAGAATTAGGGTGAGAGCATGAAGGAACAGAAAGGGACCAGTGACGGAAAAAAAGGAAGAGGAAGTTCAGACCAAGGGGTACTGGAGGGAGGCTGGTGTTGAGCTGTGGGGAGTGTGGAGGATTATGCAGAAGGGTGACAAGAAGGGAGATGCTGCAGATCAAAGAAGGAAAGGAAGTGGAGCACAAATGAAAGCAGTGGTTTGGAGAAAGGTGGGTTGAGTCAAGGAGCTGGTAGAAAGAAAAAGGAGGAAATAAGGAAAAAGGTTCATTTGGGTCAATTAGCTTTATAGATTACATTTATTTGATTTTTACTTTTGAGGCACTACCCTATGTTTCTAAACTTTGCTTTAATGATGCTTTCTTTTGTTTTAAGCATCTGACCACTCTAAGTTATCATGTTAAATAATTTTGAGTAGGAAGACCTCTAAAATTTGCTCCTGAGGTCATATGGTGTCTGATACCACCCTTCTTTCCCTAGGAAATAGCCCCTTGAATTCTTGAAAGTTTTAATGGCTTGGCACGGTCACCTGCCAATTTGTCCTGGTGGCTTTCAAATTGTTGTCCTGTGTTGTAGATGAGAACTTCCTAACCTGTAAAGCATTTAAGAACGTCAACAAAAAGTAACTACGGAAAGATTCTTGTGTGTGGATTTTTTTTCCTTTTACTTTTCAGGGAATAATGTGCCTGGTTTACAACTGTGCCCGATAACGCCTCTGGTTTTGTTTGTTTGGGTCTCAGTGGTGGTTGTCCTCTTTTTCCTACTGCCAGCTGTGAGGAAGGAGGGGTGAGGAGAAGGGATGCAGCTGGGATGGTTTGCAGTGACTTGTTTCGGGAAATAAGAGGGGGGTGGCTGATGCTGGTCTGAAACAGGGGGGCTGGGGGGTGCTGCTGTTCCTATTGTTCTGCCAGACCACGGGGTTCAGCCACAAAGCAGCTGATTTTCAAAATTAAATCTTTAAACTTTCCATTTTGAAAGATACCAATTTAAAAAATAATGAAGCACAATAAGAAATGTTAAGACCAGTACTTTCAAATGACCTGAGGATAGATGAATCACTTGAAAATTCTCCCAGTAAAAATATTTGTATTTTCTCTCACTGGACCAGTATGTTGAAGCATAACCTTTGGGTCTCACAGAAGCTTCTGCAGTGACTAATTAGGCAGCGGAAAAGCAGAGAAATCACCTCACCTCTGACTGCAGCACTAGTTAAAAAAGTTGTGGAAAATATAGGCAACTGCTGCAATCCCAGCCTGTAAGAGGGGGTGGAGATAGAGGGGCTGTCTTCCCCAGGGCTCGGGTTGGTGTTGCACTGACTAGCAGCACTCATAACTGCTGCTTCCAAGACTGATAGGGAGGAGAGAGACTGTTCCTTAATGCACGATGGTCATCTGTAGGAGCCAAAGGAGGCTCCTTGGGGGTCCTGCTGCCACCCATCAACAGTGGCACGGGATGGGGCAGGTGCCTTGTGCTGTCAGCGGTGTTGGGCAGCAGCCGCCTGCGGGACACGGTGGGACGTGGCGTCCCGGGCAGGACGGACCAAAGGCCTCACTGGAAACAGCAGCTCCCGTGTTGGCCTTTTATCTCCTCCTTCGCCGTTGGCTTGTCTCCTTCAGATGGTGACAGCCCTGTGAAATCTTCCAGGAGCCGCAGCATCTGTCTCCCTTGAAACTTGGGAGGGCAGGGGATTGGGGGGGGGGGGGAGAGGATGGGGGCTTTTTTTTCTTGTTTTAGGCTTTTATTTACCTGTTTTTTTTCCCCTGGAGAGCCCACAGCTCAGTATTTCAGGCTGGTTTTTGCCTTCAAGAAATTCCTGTGAAATGATCAGAGGATTTGAGGTTCTGTGAGATGCTTCTGTATTTTGAGTCCTAATCACTTAGGTGAAAAAGAATAAGTAAATTATATATTGAACCGCTAACTGGTGCTGAGGCCTGGTGGTTTCCATGGCAACCGGGCTGGAAATAGCAGCCTGTGACGTCACCAGCACGGCACAGGTAGAGTCGGATCCCGCCGCTGTCTCCCCCCTGAAGAAGTGAGCGTAGCAGGCACAAACACCTTGACATTGGAATTAACATATGCAAATATCCCAGCCACCCCAGAGTACCTGTCCATCGCCAAGGATAACCGAGTTCGCCTCATGCACAGCAGAAGTGTCCAGGCCCTCTTGCAGGTACTAAGGGAGGCCGGAACCCCCCATCCCACACCTGCCCTCTCTGCCTTGCCTGCGTTGGGGTGCGGAGCCACAGGGTGAGGCCTTTCAGCCCATGCCAGCAGCCCTGTGTCTGTGTTGAGGAGCTCAGGTCTTCTCCTCCAGTGCCCTGTGATGCCCCAGTTGCCCGAGTTGCTCCTCTAATTCATCTTCCAGCTGCAGTATTGCACGTGAGAGGGGAGAGGTTTCTAAACAGCTCGGCTTGGACACCATTTCTTCTTTCTGGAGATGGATAAAAGACCTGGTATGTTTGGTTTTGGTCTATTTTTTTTTATTTGATTGGTGTGTTTTGTTTTGTTTTGTTGTTTTCTGGAGGATTTGGTTTTATTTTCCCTTTCTCTTTTATCTTTGAGATGCCAAGAATGTAAACTCTGCTCTTTTCTGGCATTGCTGAAGGACAAGTAGGAGGTGTAAATGAATCTAGGAATGTGAACATTTAAAACCTTAATTGAAGGGGTGAATATGGTGAATCTTTAACAAAGGCCTTCTCTACTCAAAATATTTTAATTACTTGTTGAAGTAAATACGTTTTGAGCAAAACAAACAACCAGCCTGATTCAGCATGGTTATTTGATTATCCTTGTAGAGTCAAGAATGGAGGTTCTGCCTGAAGCCTCTTGCACTGTACTGTATAGTAGGTAAAGGTGTGTCCCACTCCGTGTGACAGGGACCGTCCCAAACTGGAGCCTGGGTAGACAATGGCAAGGTGGAAGTGAAGAGTAAGTCACTGTTGATCTGTGGAATTGAATATCCTTTAGCCAGCAACAACAAAAAAACCCACCCCACTGATCTGATTACCTAACTCTACACATGATCAAAACACAGTAGATGTGATACTTCCTTCCGTGCGTTTTCTGGTGTTTGCATTCAATTTAGTTTGAGCTGTCCTGAGTGATTGCATTTCCAACATTTTCCTGAGAAGACGAGACCATATGCCTCCCTGTTAAGGTGATTTGTCCTCTTTTCCCCATGCAGCAACAATCCTGTATTTTTCCTTTCTTGGTTTCCACTGGACCTAAGCACAGTCCAGGTAGCTTTGAACGATTCCCGCTTTTGTTTGTGCCTGTCAGAGGTTTGTAGACAGTTCAGTTCCCAGCTCACTGGCCGTTGCTTAGCAAACTCTCATATTTAGTCCTTGTGTTTGTAAATTGATTTCTGGTTCTTGGTAATGTACTTGTTGCTCTTCTGCAACCTTCTGCTTTGTCATGAGCTTTTTGAACAGGTTTAGCCCAGAATTAAATACCAGCTTTCAGGTATGGTTACAACCAATACAATTTGAGGCTTGTCAGCTCTAGAGACTGCTAATAATACTGCAAGCACGTGCAGCAAGTGCAGCTATTTGCTTGCAGCAGTGCCCACCTGTACATAGAATTAGCTCTGTTACAACAGTCTTCTCCAGGAGACCGCCCACCAATGCATCCTGCATCTCCTATGCCTGCATCATTGCAATGACTGTGAGTAGAAAATGCTGGTGTTTCAGTGATGATGGCTGGCTCTCTCAGGAAGGGTCTCATACTGTCTCTTCCCTTTGGTCAAAATAGATGCACTCTGGATGGTGTTTTACATTTAGATGTAAATGCTTATCTGTCATACAGGCATAAAAACATTCAGTGTTTATAATGAGAAAAATGACACAGGGCAATGGATGGGGAGTTTTATTAGGTGCTGTGGCTCACTGAGTGTTGTTTGCAGATAGCGTGCTGCATGGACCACCTA
The DNA here is from genome assembly GCF_034638445.1 of Ciconia boyciana. NCBI lineage: Eukaryota > Metazoa > Chordata > Aves > Ciconiiformes > Ciconiidae > Ciconia > Ciconia boyciana. The sequence continues at coordinate 56,148,935 of NC_132934.1, forward strand.
TTGTTTCACAGGTCAGCAGTGACCTGTGGACCACAGTTTGGGTGATGCTGTTCTAGGGCCTTATCTATACTAGGAAAAGGAAGACAAATGATGCATGGTTTATCATCTCATTGTAAAGCTAAATGACATTGTGGGGTGGTGTTTTTTTTTTTTTTTTTAATATCAGGAGTTGATTCTTGAGTGTGCTGCAGCTGTGTTTCTGCTGCCAGAGGTGAAATAACTGTCCTGATTTCATCAGTGTAGGCGCAGATAAATGTGGAACTACAGAAGACTCCTACCTTTATCATGTACCTCCTTTTGGAAGCATCTCCAAGTATTAGTAGCTCCTTTTTCCTTCTTTGGATGGACTACTTTAAATCATTCATATTGTGGTGACTTCCAAGGGTTTTTTCTTCCCTAGATACTTGGTTTGTAGGCAGTGCCACCAAGAAGTGAACAGATATGAATATGAAAAATATGAAGATCTCCAAAAACTTACTGACAAAAGGGAAACCTTGCAATGCATTTCACTGCTGCCATGCCTAGTTAGCTGTGCTACCACTAGTGATGAGGCAGAGGAGTTTGAGATCATCTGTGGCTCATTAGAGGCAACAGAATTTAGAAGAAGTAAACACCTACTGCTCATGGCTCCTGAGCGGTTGTGAAAACCTGGTCTTTGTTTAGACACCTTAGTGTTAGCTGAGCTTTTAGAAGATGCTTTCCCTATTTAGACCTGCAGTGATCTGGTATGGTAGGATGCGTGAAGGACTACCTTAAGGTAGTTCTTACTTCTACCTTAAGGTACCTGCTGCTATTAACACTTGTAGCATTCCTCAGGGTTTCCTAATGCCTCCTATCTTTTATGCACCTTCTGTCTTTCAGAAGGTGAAATCTTTGGACCAAAACCGGACACAGTTTTGTCATAGAGGCATATTGATAAGATGAGAAAGAACAGCACTGCTGAATGTTCCCATCAGTGTCACTGGCAAATGCATCCATCAGGAAGGATTTGGTGATGGGTATTAGGATAATGAGCCACAGGGAGGTGGACTGACTTTTCACTCCTTGTCGCCTCTACTTTTCTCCCAGTTCATAAGGTCTTCACAAAAAGGAGAAGCTGTTACTACTTCTGGCTGCTCAACACGTAGTTCTTGGTCTCTGCAGATGCTGTGTATAATACCTGTGCACTGCTTGGAAAGGGTGAAAGCTGAGAAGATAGGAGTTTATTGTCTTCTACGCTGAGGCTTGCTCCAGTCTCAGTGGCTGCAGTCTCCAGCATTAGATGGTTTCTGTTTGGAGTTAGGATATCATCAGTGGGGCCTACTGAGGTGAACCAGCTGTTTATGCACCCTAAAAACACCACTTTGTCTTTCCTCTGCCACAGGGTGGACGGGAGGGGGAACAGGACCGAGTGCGGGGCTCAGGGAGTGAGAGGGACAGAGGGTGGGTGGGGGACGAACTTCCAGGAGTGAGTCTGGCGGCTGGAAGGAGTTGGGCCCAGTTTAAAATGGCTGCCGCCGCATTCAAGGGGCCATTTTAAGTGCCTGTTATCCTACTCTCGCTTAAGGGTGTAATTTGAATGAATGCGAAGCCAACAAAAATGTTAGATTCCAGTACAAATCTGTTCTGATTTGGGGATTCATCTGAGTCCCAACAATGCGTAAAGTACTGTGGGATGAGAGGTGATATATTGTGGAAATGTAAGATATGGATTTTATATTTATTACTGACTTGGCAGGGTGCTTTTCACGTCACCATTCTGGTACAATTTTGATTAGATTTTTATGCTGAGCATCGGAGAAACACTGCTTGTGTGTACGTAATTCTCTCTCCCTTTTGTGCTTCTCTTCTCTGATAAGGAGAACTCTGTGCTGATGAAAGAGACAGGGTTGACAGTCCTTGCACTGTAACGATACAGTTTAGACAATGCCAGTAAAAACTTTCTCTGCCAGAATGGAGGACGTGTGTTGACACGGAGCAGAGTGCCGCTAGCAGCGGGAGGACAGGTAAGTTTCTGTCTTGCCCAATTCCTGACGTCTGCAAGAGTTCAGAAGGGTGATGGTAGCTTCCCTGATGTTGATGTGTATGGGGACTTGTTCAGCGGTCCTCAGTCCATGTGTTGCTCTCATTTGTCACAAATTGTTGTCTCGTAACGGATTTTGTTTACTCCCAGCATGTGCTGGCTCTGAACTAGCATTGAAAGCAGATAAAATTCATCTGCAGATGGAGTGCTGTCTGTTCTCTCACAGGTACTTGTTTTCATTAAATGGGTAAGCATCAGGAAAATAACCCTTCTCTACAGACTACCTTACAAAGTCAGAGTTCTGAGGCAGTCTGAGGTAAATCTGTTGTGTATATTTATATTTAGTTATTTATACAACCCTTGTCTTTTGTACAGAGCTTTCTACAAGCATTGATGCATGTATTCTACCTTGCTTTGTGTCAAAACTAGTAGCATCCCCATTTTATAGCCTCATAAAGAATTGTGTTGTGTGGTTCAAGATGGTGCAGAAGGTCTGCATCAAAACTGGGAACTGAACCCAGACTTCTGGGATTCTTGCTTCGGTGTCCAATACCCAGGAAGAATGCGGGAGGAGGCAGGATGATTTTTGTGCTTACTTAAAGATATACTTACATATGTTTGTGTTGAATCTGCTTCTGGAGATGAACAGCTTTGGTGTGGCACTTAGAATAATTGTCTTGAGAAGGGGCTTAAAAGGATACAAATGTAGTACATTTTTGCATCTTCACCACAAACAGCATTGCAATTGTACTGCAGAAATGCATTTGGCTTGTGGCATTTGGTGGAACCAAAACATTTGACTCAGTCTGATATTGGCAGAGCAAAATGTATGAACAGACGATTGCCAGCAAGGTGGTTTACCATGATGAGATTGTAAGTTGTCATGTGGGCTATAGTAGTTGACTCTGTGATCCTTCTTCATTGCAATAAGAAGTAAAATGCTTGCTTAAACCATCAGGAGGTTGGTTGGTTCCATGTTACTGTGACTCAGCTGGCAAATGGTAACTTGTTAGTCATGGTAACTCAGTTGCTTACTTCTGTGTTTGCATCTCTTGGACTGATTTTGGTGGGTAGCCATTGTCAGTGGAAGGCAAGTGACAGGAAAAGCCTGGGAGTTACCTGGTTGTAATCACTCTCCTCACCACTAGCCTGGATAGAAGCAAATCTGCCTGCAGAGCTGCTGGCTGGTTGGAGAAAAGAAACGGAAAAAGATTTGTCTGGGTCTAAGTTGCTGGCCTACTAAAGTAAATTTGTCACCCTTATCAGAGCTGTGAATTCTTATATTTTAAGTTTTGGCAGCAAATGGACAAGGCTTAAGGTGGTGTCACAGGGGGTAGTAGTTCAGTCCCTGCCCTCCCATAGCTGGAAGACTGACTCTTTGCAGCAAAGGTGGAGAACTTTTCCCCTGTTGAGAGCCAAGCTGGCCTTTTGGGCAGCCACGCGTTAGCCCGTACCTTCATGTGAAGTGATGTGTGAAGTCAGGAGGCTCCAGCCTATGCAAAATGAACCTGTGGACTGTGCTCAGCCCCTGGGCTGCGGATCTTCTACCCGAGGTCTAAAACCTTAAATAGCCCATGATGAGGGCCGCCTCTCCAGGCGGAAACCTTGCTTGCAGCGTAAAACCACTACGCACTTAAGCCTGTTTATGCAGAGAAGTTAGCATGCAGTAAGCTGGGGTGTGAGTTTATAGCTCCCTAGCTGTTCCGGACTATTTTGTGTGGGCATCGTTCATACGCAATTAAGAACTGAGCTGCTAGCTCCAGTGGCATCGAGTAAGAGTGGCTACGGCGTGAGCTGATGTGCAGTGCTCAGCATGCTGTCTGTTCAGAGCCTGGCTTATTGCCCCCTTCCCAGGGCGAACAACCCCTTGGATAACTTTTGGTTTTTACAGGAGGCTGCACAGGATCAGAGCAGCAGCGAGGTGATGGGGTGGGACCAAGGAACTGTGTGACCAGCAGGGCTGCGCGCACCGCACCAGACACAGCTGGGACAAGGCTGGCTTAAGCGTGCCATGCACAAGGCATGAACATCGGTAATGCAAGTGGAAAGCGCCTGTATGGGGAAGGCGGCAGCGTCCCAGAGAGCGGAAGGAAGGGGAGCCCCCGGATCCCACTGGCTGCAGGTTGTGCCGGTGGGACCCTGCCTCTCCCCTGCCTTTGCCCCGTACTGGCCTCGGCAGAGCCCACCAGCAGGCCGCTGGTGCTTGGCGGAGGAAGGAGAGGAGCAAGCGTTTCTTGTGGTGGAGCGTGAGCTGGCATCTGAGCAGCCTCCCCTCTGCCCCGCTGGCTCTCGCCGGCCCTTCCTGGCTGCCTGCCGCCTCTCCCTGGCTGCCAGCCCCCTGCCCACCGGCAGACACCCCATCCCCTGCCCGGCCTGGGAGTGGGGAGGTGAGAGATGGGCTGCAGAGAGGACCAGCTCCCTCGGGTCCCCGATCCGCCCCAGCAGAGCAGCCGGCCTCCCCCTGGCTCCCCGTGTCAAGCGCGTGTTTAAGCTTGTGCTAGTCTCCTGGACACCTTCCCGGTGAGTTTTCCAGAGAATGACTACAGATGAAATGCAATTAGACACAGATGGACGGGGGGTGGGGGAGGGGTGGGAGACGAGCCGAGTTTGAAAATGGGGGGAGGGGAGCGATTAATTGCGAGGCCGTGAGGCAGACCGGCGCGTGCAAGAGAGAGATGTGCACGAGGATCAGAGGTCCCCACTGGGAGATGCTCGCTGGGCCGGGGCCGGGAACCTGAGGAGGTCTCTCTGCTCTCAACTGCTGCCGCCGCCGCTGTTGTGGTTGTTGGAGAGCCAGAGGGAAGCAGCAGGCGTGTCTCAGGGATGATTAATCATGTATGGCAGCAGCGAGGAAGGAGGACGCGGTGCGCACACGGAGACCAGCACCTCCCCTACCCCTGCGCGCCTTTGGCTCGCTGACAGCAATCTCTTCTGCTCTGAAATCCAGCCCTGGAGGAGGGCAGGCAGAGGGGGACCGAGTTTCGCCTGAGCCAAGAGACGGCTCCATACCCACCCCATCCTCCGGGAGCTTTGAGTCTCGAGAAACTTAAATCTCCTGGGTCTGAGGAAGAATGAAAAAAATGTGAAAGCAGGGAGTTGAGCTAGTCCAGGTGGGAGGAGAAGCAGACCTGACTGAAGGTTTAATTAGCGAGGAGCATGGAAAAAATAAAAGGGGGTTTGGCAACAGCAGGCTGCGAGTGCTTCCCAGTTGGAGAGGTGGGGACAGGGCACAGAGCAGTCCAGATTGGTGCAGGTGTCCCTTTGCCTCAGGACTTGTCAGCCTCCACACCCTGGCACTACCTGAAAAAAAAGAGATTTAAACATAAATTGGTTTCTGGTTGGGGGAAGGAGTTTGGTTTTAAGTCTCCAGGATTCGACTTCTTACTGCTTTGAAGAAAAGCTTAAGAACCAGAACCCTGCTTTTTTTTTGTGTGTGTGCAATTTTTTGAGAGGTCAGAGTCCTGCACAAGGAGAGAACCAGAAGATGAGAATATCAGAAGCTTCCGAAGTAGGAGACTTTGGTTAAACCGGGACAGCTGGCAGGCCTGCAACTTTTAGCCAGGCTTCCCAGCCTAATGGCCATTACCTGCAGTGGTCTGCACACACATCTTCCCCTTGCAAATTCCCCTCACAATTTCTCCTGCAAGTAGCTGACAGCGTCCCCTTTTCTCTGCATCCCCCATCAAAGCTAAGGCAATATTCTTCCCACTGTGACTATTATTTACAGTGGAATGTGTCAAAGTGTTCATACTTTTTCCCCTTAACCTCAAAGACTCCCGTTTCACGGTCTGTAACAGTTCTTTTTGGGACCTTTGGACTGAAGGCAGGTGTTTGATCATATTTTTCTGCCCCTTATTTCCCTGTGCTCAAGACTTGCTCAGACACCCTTAACTACAGTGCTGTCTTCTGTCACTGAGGTGGGATCTCTGGGCTAATTTTTGTAGAGTTGCTTGGGCGCGCTGCCTTTACGTTTGTCCCTGCAAGCCTGCTAGAGAGTGTTATTTAATGCTTATAAACAGCTCCACATTTTCCATGTGCCACTTCCTCATGCTATGCAGAGTAGTGGCCAGAATATGGAATGTACTAATTTCTTTAATGTTCCTCCTTTTTTTTCTTAATTCTGCTAAGTGTAGCTAAGTATTTCACAATGCTAAATATTATCACAAAATAAGAGAGGAGTAGGGCATACAAATTGTTCAGAGGCAGGACCGGAGTGGGTCTCTCCAGGCAGAGTTCAGTTTGTTGTGAAACATGTGCTGCAGAGCTATGGAAAGCTAGGGTACTGCTGATGAGGTTGGAGGTACCTTTGCAGGGTTGTTTTGGGATCCCTGGATTAAAAAAAAGCCATGTAGTTTTCCAAGCAGAATCGAAACACGTTGGTGGCATCAGAAGCTGACAAAACTGAGAGCTGGAATAAATACTTAATGCTCCTCCCTGTGAGACCTCTGCTCACAGCCAGTAGTCATGGAAAACAGGACAAAACAGATGTGGATGCCCGAGTGAGTGAATAGTGCTCCTTTATTCGTCGCTGTTGTGAAGCGAGGTGTTTTCCTCTCCTCACCAATTTGGCGAGCCTCCTTTGTGGTGTTGGTGGCTTGGGGTGGTGGCGGGAGGAAGGTGCTGGAAGCAGCTGGCACATTGTACCCGCAGCAGCCCAGCGGATTTAATTTTGGGATCTGGGCAGCATAACGAGCTCCTCTGCTGAGGCTGTGTGGAGGGACGTCTCTGCCTTGCCTGAAAGGACTGTCTACCTGTTTTGAACGGAGGGACCAAGAGCAGGCGGAGGGGCGGGAGGGTGTCCGTGCACTTGAGGCCGGTACAACATCAATGTTTTCATTTGGAGCTCTTCCTGAGACAGCTTTCTCTAAGGGTGAGCAGCAAAGGACAGGGCAGCTTGTCCTCTGTCTCCTCTCCCACGTCCACCAAGGGGGCAATGGGAGCGGGGTGCTCACGCTAAGGCTTACCTCGTGGCGTACGTGATTTAAGAGAAAGGAAGAAAACCAGGGACAAGAGGACATAATTTGCTTGCTCAGCTGGCGGATGGGCAGCAAGAGGAGTGTGTTGCTAATTAATGTGAACTATTGATCATGTTTGGACAGAGGGGATGCTGTGATGGGGAGTAGCATTCACCTTTGCACCGTTGGACCATCCCAGGGGGTTATTTAGTCCTTTCCCAGTCCAGGGATCGTTTTGGTGAGCTCTCCAGCTTTGTGTTGCCCTCCAGCACCAGCACCGGTGGCAGTGGTGGTGTCCCTGGCTCCCTGGGGACCACAGCTTGCCAGAGTGGGGACAGACAGTACTCCCCCCATCTCAGGTGGCACCTTGGGGGTCATCTGGCCCCCTTCCCTGCCTGGGGGTGCTTTCTGACAGTGTAAGGGGAGCTTTTTGAGGAGCCGGGGGCTGGCTGCCAGGCTGCCTTTAATTCCCCCAGCTGGCAAACAGGAGGCCTGTGTCGGTTGCTGGGGCAATGGCGGGAAGCTGTGTTAGTTTAATGAAGCATTGGGAAGGCTGCTGTTTATTTGAGGGGAGCGGGGGCTCTCTTGCCTGCGAGGATGCTCCCCCGGGGCAGAGGGGCGGCTGCCACAGGGCTCCTAGGCCACGGGCACCATGCTCTTCCCCTGGACTGCCGCCCTCAGCCCTTCCCGGGGTGCGGAGGCCGGCCTCGGGCCATCCCTCAACACAACATGTCTGCCTGCTCCCCTTCCACCCGAGCCCAGCGTGTTTGGTGCCGTGCCCTCAAACTTGTCCTCCTCCAAAAGTGCCTGCCCCTTCCCAGGGAAGCCCCCCCTGCCCCACTCATGCGTCGGAGGACCTGGTCCTTGCCCCATGCAGGTTGCCTCCTTCCCTGGCACCGGGATGCTGGGATGGATGCCCCTTCCCTTTTGTTGCCCACCTGGGATATGGCAGTTACCTGATTGGGGTGTTGAACTTACTCTTGATTTACGCAAATGAAGACTTGAAGCATCAATGTCTTCATAGTAAAGGTGACCTACAAAGGAGAAGGGCGGGGGGGGGGAAGCCTTGCATTTATGCCCCTTTTCCAGTGTCTCTTTATGATTTAAAAAGGACCGAATGTGGGGCTTGGGCTTTTATATCCTTCTTCGCTTCTTTTCTTCCCAGTGTGTTATTTCAAGTACAAAAGGATTTCTGGTCTTGTTTAACCTCTGGGGGGGAGGGGGAATTCGATGGACAACTCAAGCACTAATAGGCTTATGACTATTCAGCTAAAACTTCATAAGCGATTGTTTAAAAAAATAAGCCTTATTCAGACCTTAAAAATCAAGGAAGTGTAAATGGGTGTGAACAAACAAATACTAGGTGGAGAGCTTGTTTGAAAGTTCAGTAAGCCGTGTCCATTTAGGCTAAGAAAAAGCCTCTCAGGCCACAGACCCATGAATTTTCAGCAAAAAAATGGCAAAATAAGACTATTGTCTTGCAAAGAAAAAGCAGGCCTTTTCATATGTGAAAAGAGAGATGTATTTGGTAAAGATGTACAAACAGAAATGCACCTGATTTTTTCCCCTTTCCCCTCCCCCCCCTTTTTTCTTGTTCCCATTTCAAATGCCATATAAACAGACGCTGTCCTGGATGGTGCCTTCTCAGCTGGTGTAGCAGAGCCACCCCTTGTCCTGCAGGAGCAGCTTTCCGCATCAGCTCTTGCAGGACTGAATCACCCCCCTTTCCCCAAACACAGCGGTCACCCGCCCTGCACCTGCCAGCGTGCCTGTGCTCGCTGCCAGGGCAGCAGCATCCCGACGGGGTTTGCAGGTTGCCTGTGCCAGCCCTGCCATGTGGATGGAGGACAAGGAGCCCATCCCTCGGCTGAAGCCCGCATCAGCCCAAACTCTCTGACCCCCTGTTGCAAGCCTCCCTCTCCGGCCCGTTTCTCTCTGTACGTGCGAGTCTCGCGCCCTGTGCACGGCTGGTAATTAAAAAATCTTGGAGGGAGATATTATTGAGTTAACAGTAGTTATTTGTCAGGCTGCTGGAGGGGGGGGAGAGTGATCTATCCCCAGGGAAAGCGGCACTGACGAGGGGTGGGGGGGAGCAGGAGGGAGGAGGAAGTGGGGGCGAGATTGGCAGGTGACTGCCAGCTCTGAGGAGATGACAGCGGCAGCAGCTCCGCCAGTCCCACTTGAACACTGCACTGCAGGTACTGGGTTAATGGGTGGGAAGTGGTGAAGAAGAATATCAGGGTGGGTGGCTGGAGGGGAGGGTGTTGGCGTGGGGGAGTTGATTTCTGCTAAACGCCAAGATAGAGATGACACTCTCTATATACATGTAATCATTAGACTTTTCATTCCCAAGAATATTTTCCTTCATATAATTTTTTAAAATGCAGAGAAAGCTTTCCCCAAACCTGACAGTATTCTACCTACAATCACTTCCCCCTTGCCAATATTACCATGCTCTACAAAAATGGTCTGAAATGCTGTACTATTTTTGACCATTTCTTTAGGATATTTGTAGTGAAATTTTAATTTTTAAGGTGCTAGGAATAGGCTCCTCAGTCCCACATCATCTCCATGTAGCAAGGCCTTTTTACTGAACGTGAGACTGCATTACAATCTAAACCTCACAATTTTCTTGTTTGATGATACTGACTATCCAACTAGAAAATTCATGTATCCTCCTTTTGCAGGACTGGCAGGTTAGACCTAGACTGAAGTCCTGATTGACATCTGCAGACAGCATTCTTGCTCATGCTCTCTCTCTCCCCCCTGCCCCCCCCCCCCCCCCCCCCCCCGTGCTCGCACTCTCTCTCTCTCTCCCCCCCCCTCTTTTCCCTTTCGGAGGGCAAAACATCTGTTTGCAAAGGGCTGAGGACATGCACTGCACAGGGAGATAAAAGCAAAGAGCCCTCATCCCATGTAAGAGTTCATAGATCTGTAACTCAGGGGCTGGCGACAGGGTTTGGCAAGGGTTGAAATCCTTCTGTCTTTCTCCCTTCTCATATGTTTGAGTTTGAAAAACAACAACCAGGGTTATCTCAGATGTGCAATAGTGAGGATTTAGATGTCAGTTTCGCTATCAGCTTCATTCTTTGTGTACAAAGAGAGAAAGAGGATCACAGATTTGCACCTAAGCTACACAGAGCGATGCTTGGGTTTATCACAGCGAAGGAAGCCCATGCCTCTCCCCTTCCACTACAGCAGAGTTAAGCCCCAAGGGCCTTATGCAGGCGGTGCCTGGGTTGGAGTCCCATCCTCCCCCTCCCTGCAGCAGGAGCCAAGTTTAAGGAATCGGTTGAGAGTTCAAGGCACACGTGTGATTGTAGACCTGCATGATATATAGCAGATAGAGGAAGCTTCAAAAATGTCTCTGTTCTAATGTGTCTCCCTCCTACTGCCAACAGCCTTCTGTAAACTGTTTAGCCATAAAAATGTTGCAATTTCTCTTTGACCTGTCATGACTGTGGAGAGGGCCACCACCTATGCACCCGTGGTGTTACATACAGGTTTTAGTCCAGAGACTAGGTAAGATGTTCTGAGCTGTGAAAACAGCTGGTCTATACATCCGAATTAACCTATGGCTCAGGTACCATACTGGTGCACTTATCAGAAACGCCTGCAACAAAAGTGGCAAACTCCCTTTTATTTTCCAGCGCTGACATAGGCCTGCTGATTTATATTACATGGACATACATATTTTGACTGCTTGACAAAGAAAATCATGCCCACGACAGCTTATTTTCATGCAAGTAATACTGCTAAATGGAAGCATGACCAGCGTCATCCGTTTTGAGGTGTCTTCTGTGTGGTGGTTTCCACAGTCCTGGTGTGGCCAGTTTCAGGGAACTGTTTTAGCCTGGCGACTGCCTGCAGTCTTCACTGAACAGCACTAGGAGCTTTGGGCATTTAGGAGCTTTGAAAATTACATCATAGGCATCTTAAATGGTACTTTTCAAGTGTGCATTGGTTTTAAAGCTTAGCAGCTGGCCTTTTGGCCATATATATAGATCACACACACACTGAACTGCTTACTAGGAACGGCAGTTATTTGAATTCAGAGAGAAATTACACGTTTCTCTCCTGCCTTCATCCTTCCTTTTTCTGTCTTCCCTGTGGAACGAGTATCCCGGGGGTGCACCTTCTGGTCCCTGACATGCAGTGAGACCTTGAGCTGGACCGTGAACCTACTGACCTGTCAGTTTTGCTAGGCGTAGAAGGGGGTTGCTGTGTAAAGCGCTACCTGCTCTTTGGATGCTTGCACTACAACCTGCTATATTTTCACTGTTACTAGTGCGTGCAGCAAGAGTTCAGATGCGTGCAGCCTTGCTTGGGGGTGAAGGGGGCTGGGGGAAGACACCAGCAGAAGACACAAACGAAACCCCTAGTTCAGAGCTCACAACTAATAGGACTGAAATTTTGGGCAGGTCTCAGGGTAGCAGGAGCGGGTAACACAAAGCCAGCATTGGGAGCTCATTTTAATTTCAACCATCTTGTGCGTGTGTAGTTGGCTGTCTTTGTTTAAAGAACTTGGCCTTCAGGTAGATTTTATTTGGACGGCTTGCTTATCCAAAGAACATTAATGACTTTCCTTGAGGAGTTCCAGCCAGTACCTTTGCACCCCCGTTCTCCTCTAGCCCTGTTTTCTCTTTTCCATAATCTCCCGGTGCCCGGCAGCAAGCCTTTAGGGTACATGCGCAAGCGAAAGGAGCTTGAGTTGGGGAATTAATATTCCTGGAACATAACACCAGCAGCATGCACACGCTGAGGAGAATATTAGAGCTATTAGCGGTGGGAGTTTGGAGTGCATGCAATATCTAGATGGAGAATTCAGTGTGATTAATCTGCCTCTAAGCAGCAGCCTCCGGGCTCTGGGAATTCTGTGGCACGTTTGAAATCAGAACTTTTTTTAATTACCTTTCTGCATCAACAAAACAATCGCAGTTGTGTGAAAATAAGCCCATTCAGTCCCTGCCCTGTCTCTTTTTTTTTTTTCTTTCTCCTTTTTGGATGAGATGTGCTGCCGAAGCCCTAACTATTCGTGGTCCCAGCAGCTCTGACAGCACTTTGCACAAGTGCAGAGGGACTTAGCCTGGGAGCCTTGGCCAGCCTCCAAGTCAGGTAATTGCGTCGTGGGCCAAGTTGGAGCAAGCCCATGCTAGTCGGCGTGCGCGTGTTAGATTCCTTCCTCTTCCCCATTTCTTTATTCCGCTTCCCAACAAATGCCCGTGCCTCCCTCTCTCCCCCCTTCACCTCCTCGCCTTGCTGGCATCCTGGCGCGCTGGCAGCCATGTTGCCTCCCCGCCACGGGCTGGTTGAGAGAGATTCCCCGAGAGAGAAGGAGTGGGATAAATGTGGAGGTTTCTCTCATGCAGTCAGCAGGGTGGAAAAAAATAATTTCAAAAGATGAAAGGAGATTCAGTCAGTATAAAAATGGTAGCAAAGTTGTGGCCAAACAAGGAGCAAGACTTGCTGAAGGATACGAGATCGGATGGAGACCTCCCTGCTTGCAATTCATACATTTTCCCTCTCTCTCACAAGCGGAGGCAGAAGGAGAGTTTATTCCTTCCATTGCAGCCTGGTTTATTGCTGTACTGGCACAGAGAAGCTGTAAAATGACAGGGGAAATCTTCCCTGGTGCCGTGGCCGTGCCAGGGCTGGGGCGATGCCCCAAGGCGCTGGGATTCAGAGTTGGTGCAGGAACGGAGGCTTCAGCCATGGAGGAGCTCCCACCTGGAAGAGCGTCTTCTGGCCACCTAGGTTTTACACTGGAAGCACGAAGAGCTGCCGGGGTACAAAAGTTTCCAACAACCTCCTCTCGCCCCTGTGTGCTGCCGGGCTTCCAGCTCCGCTGCACATGCTGCTAGCCCTCTGGGGCACCTCGGGCACTCGTGGGGTGCTCCTGCCGTCCGGCAGCAGCAAGCCGGGAACGTATCTGCCAGCCGGTTCGTGGCAGGGATCTGGATCGTTTCCTCCTCGCTTCTCGCTCGCTCCACGTACAGATTTCCCTCCTGCCGCACTGGCAGGTTGCGGGAAGGGCAGGCTGCAATGGCAGTGCTGTTTTCTCCTCCCTTCCAGGTCAGCGCGGTGGTGGGGAATGCTTTGCAGGTCTCGGCGAGGGCAGGGATGGAGGCTGGAGTGAGGAGTGGACACACTGTGAGGAGCAGAAGCTGTCTCCCCTTTGGCTCTGCAGTTCAAATAACTTTATAAATATAACGTCCGCAATTAGCACTGTTTGATTTTTTAAAAATTTTTTTTATTTCACTTGGCTGTGGCTGTGCCCTTGGCTTATCCCTCTGAATTCCTGGCCTTCAGGCATGATTAACACAGTGCAAGTGTTTGAGCTGCCTTGCTTCAAAAGGAGAATAAAAATATTCCATTTTAAACACAACAGATTTTTTTTTTTTTGGCTTATTTACCAACATGTTTGAGGTTGTGTTAAATTTTGAGAAATTGATGTTAAAAAAAAATCCTCCAGCTGAATAAACATAAAAACCCCCAAACCTTACAACTTTCCAGGTCACATTAAGCCAATAGCTACTTAATAACCCTTTTTTTTTCTATTAGGGTTTATTTCAGAAATTACCACAGAAGTCTATATCATCAGCTTTTGCTCCCAGAGCAACATCCAAGCATTGCCTTGTATTGGGAGTCCATCAAAGCCTCCTGGCCTTTCTTTCACCTACCCCAGCCTCCCTGCCCCTCCCCAGGGCACCTACAACCTAAAAATATGCTAGGGAACCAAAAACCTCACTCTTTAACCCTATTGCCTTGCTTAGGCCTCACATACAACTCTGTTACCTTAACCCTGACCTTTAATACCTCTTTTACTCCGGTTATAGTTTAAAAGTGGTTTTGGATCGTCAGGTGGGGAAAAAAACCCCCAAGTGCACACTCATGAGCGTTACCTCAGCCCAGCTCACGGCTCCCAGACCTCTGCCACCGAGCTTCGGTCGCACCGCGCAGCCCCGCTTGCCCGGCGGCTCTCAGCGCCTGCCTTCCTAGGCATCACCCGCAGCATCCGCCTGTTTCGGCCCTTTCCCCTCCATCCCCCTCCGCCGTCCCCCCCAGAGCCTCTCCCGTGGCTGCCAGCACTCCTCGATTTTTACCCCAGCACCTCGTCCTACTCCAGCCCCGGCAGGTCCAGCGTGGCCGCAGCGAGTGGCTCTGTCCCAAAAGGGCTGCGGGAGGATGTGCTGCGCTGGAGGATGACGCCTGGGCTGGCGCTTGCTGTCTGTCCTGCCCAGACCACTTTCGAAAGGTATTTCCATCGTGGTCACAAACTTTATTTAGGAAAAAAAACCCCCACAAAATAACACAACAAGAAAAGAGAGTATGTTTTATACCAAAAAAAAGCCATTTTCTTGGCCAGCCATTTCCTGAGTTCCCTTTGTTACTACTGCAGATATGTGTTTGAATAAGAGCCTTTTCCCCTCCCCTCTCCTATTCCTGCCTGTTCTACCCTGCAGTGAAGTCACAATCCGGCGTTTGTGGGCTCCGTGTGATGTCAGAGACTCAGCCTTGTGACTTCACCGGCGGGCTCAGGCAGAAGGTGCAGACGGGGCTGAGAGAAGAGAAAAAAAGCCCCCTCCTCTTCCCTTCCCCCCCCCCCCCCTCGGTTTATAAAACCAGTAGCTGAGATAAATCGGAAGGGGGTGGGGAGAAGCAGCAGGGAAAGCTGAGAAAGATGCCAGAAAGGTACAGTAAATGGGCTTTATCTCTCTCTCCCTCTCCCTGAAAGTTGAGAGTGGAAAATTGCCCTGCAGAGGCCAGCTCTCGCCGACCACGCGTGCGGCGGCGGCGGCGGCCGTGTGTCTGCGGCGCCCTGTGCGTGTCACCCGCCCAAGTGATGCCGCCGTGCTCGCCCGGGGTGCCCGCGGGTGGGGGCGTCTGGGGTGGGGTGACAGGCAGGCGGGTGGGTGCGTGGGTGGGCGGCGAGGGCCGGGGGCGGCTGGGCGGCGTGGCGGCGGGGGGCAGCCGGAGTCCGGCGTGGCCAGGCGCGGGGAGCCGCTCGCCTTGTCCCTTTTCAAAGGCCCCAGCTGTTGGCTGCTCGCTGCAGTCTGTCTCCTGCTCCGAGACCGACGTAAATAGGTTATGGGGTTTATGTATGTGCGGGGGGGGAGGGGGGCTTTTTCCCCCCCTTCCTTCCTCCTGCATCTCTCCTTGACGATGGTTTTGGTTTTTTTTATTTTGTTTTGGTTTTGGATGCGTTTTTATTTTTTTTCTCGCTCTGCAGGTTCGGAGTAGCGCGGGGGTGGATGGGGTGGGGGCCTGCCATTTCCCCGTGATGGGTGGGTACATCAGGAGGGAGAAGGGCAGGGCCTCAGGGTCACATTCTCAAGGGCTGTGAGATAGGATTTCTTCTTTAATATCTCCATCGGTTTTGGTTGTTGTTTTTTTTTAACTGACAACCGCACAATAGCAATGTGGGTGCACCAGCGAAGAGCAACCTCAAAAAAAAGGGGGGGGGGAGGGGGGGAGGAGGAAGGGGGGGGTTAGCTTGCCCCTCCCTTCTTCCTCAGCAATTTTTTTTTCCTGTGTCCAATTTACCGTTCACTTGAGATTTTGGACAAAGACAGGGGCAGTGGGTGGGCTGCTTTGAGTTTTGTGATATAATATGACTGGAGAGAGAGAGAGTAAAGCGCAGACAATTAAGGACCGGCGCGAGGGCTTTGCTCATTCAGTCTGTTGAGGAAGCCGTCATTTTGTGTTAGTGTGTGTGTCTGGAGGAGGAAGGATAGTGGAGAGTGACAGTGGAAGGATGCCTAACGTTGTGGTATATTTATACTTGCTAAACGCCTGCTCCAGGAAAGGGGGGGCTTTGAAAGAAAGGGATGAGGGAAAGGGGGTCCTTCTGAATTTGCCCCTGCAGTGAAGCCACTTCGGACCAGACTCTCACTGCTGGGAACGTGATGTTTTGTTGCTTCCTCGAAAGGGGAGGGCTGAGGAAGGAAAAGTGCATGCAGGTGTCAGGCAGGCTCCTTGCTGTCACAGCTCTGCCTACGCACCTCACCCCGGTGACTGGTGGCTTCTCCACCACTCTGGTTCACGAAGCTCCTGGGCAAAGCACTGCATCCCGACCAGCTGCAGCGCCAGGCTCCTCTCTGCTCCCGGGTCACTTGGGTCCCGCCGCTGCACTTCACTCCTAACGACCCCAGAGCGCATCCTGCTTTTGTAGTTATTTATTTCTTTATTTCAA
Source organism: Ciconia boyciana (assembly GCF_034638445.1). NCBI lineage: Eukaryota > Metazoa > Chordata > Aves > Ciconiiformes > Ciconiidae > Ciconia > Ciconia boyciana. The sequence continues at coordinate 56,165,085 of NC_132934.1, forward strand.
CTACTGGACCCTGGCTGTCCTCTGCCAATGCGTTTCAAGGCTGATGAATAGCACCCCCTGCAGTTATAGAGCTGATCTTTTGTAGCACAGATGTATAATTAATTGTGCGGCACTTTTGCAGTCTGAACAGGCAAGTGGATTCTTGGAAGACACCCATGTACTGGCGCCTGCTTCTCAGACCCCCAAATCCATGGCCCTCGGGAAAGGGACCTGCTGGCCACGGCTTGAGAGCCTCTGTCCTACCGTACCATCCGTAGTGATCTGAAACAGGATTTGAGTCTTTGGTGTAAAAGCCAAAAATACCACCAAAAAACCCGTACCCAAACCACTGCTGCACAGCAGGACTTCTCTGCCCCTGCTCTGACATGAAAGGACTTTTGGGGTTATTTGTACCTCTGCTCCATCATGGTGGTGATGTTTAGGGATTTTTCTTTCTTTCTTTCTTTCTTTCTTTCTTTCTTCTCTCAGAGGGGAAGTAAGGATTTGTTACTTTGTAAAGCACTTTGAAGATAAAAATCATTGTCTGCGCTGAGTGGTGTCTGTTTGCTCGTCTGAGTCACGACCCAGGCTTGGCTGGGAAGGGAAGCCTGGAATCAGCCTGCAGCCCCTTCGGAGGATTAAGTCAAACGAGCCCGTGGATGGGTCCTCCTTTGGACCTGTGGCCCCGGGGAAGGGCAGAAGTTGGGGTGACCAGGTGGGACTGGACGCTGCGAGTGAGCATAGGAAGTGGGGGACGATGAGTGAAATGCACCCTGCGAAACTGAGGGTAGAGGACGTCGGGGATGTGATTTAGCTAAGATTAGATACGGAAGAGATTTTAAGCCTCATCATCTTGTTTGGGTACAGGAGGATTGTCCCCTATGGGGTTTTCCTTGGTTCTTTATCTACACCTGCTTTTAAATGACTTCTGAAAGAGCAGAAAACAGTGGAGGAAACCCTTTCCTTTGATTTCTCTTCAGCCGGGGACATCCGTTGCCCAGGACTGTAGCCATAGGTGTTCGGGGAGGGGGGAGGCGTGCATCACTTCAGCTCCACGCTAGGATATGAAAGGATTAAATCTCTTTCCTAAGCAAAGTGGAAGGTCCCCAGGTGTCTTCTCTCAGGATCACAGATTGCAGTGGGAGAAGGAGGCAGGATCCAGCTGGGTAAGAGACCTCATCAAGAGGATAAAAGCATTTAGGGTAAAGGACAGTCTGTCTCCCTGAGTAGGGGAAGTAATCAGTGAGGATATGCAGGGGTCTCTCAAAAAGCCCTAGGCAGGCAATGCTTATATCAGAGGAGAATTTCCAGGCAGTGGTGAAGGGGAAGGAGCTGAAAGTGTTAATTGTTCCCTCCCCCCCCCCCCCCTTTCTGTTAAGATACTCCCTTTCTTGTAACCACCACAACCACCACTGCTTTTTTCTTCTTTTTTTTTTTTTTTTTTTTAAACTTCTCTTCAATCTTAGTGAAGAGGACTGTTAAGGAAACCCCCTACTTTTCACCTAAGGCTAGCTGCTGACTTACTGTTTCTTGAGATGAGATAATGCTAGCTGATTATAAATAGGGTGACTACCCTTTTTCATCAATATTAGGAGTAAGCCGACACCTTGATCTTCAGCCCGTGGAATGAATCACATTGTAAGAGTTTGAAGCATTGCTGGTTTCGGAGAAGAGTAGTCATCACTTCTCTCACCCCCCACTCCCTGCTGTGGAAAGGCTTGGCCCTGATGGGGAGATCTCTGAGCTGTGGGCAGGTACCCCAGGGAATGTGAAATTTCACCCCCAGTGAAATGCTTTCTCTCCACCAACGTAAGCAGTGTCTCTTCATTAGACCTGCGTTCAGCCAGGGTTATTAGGGGACCACCTTGAGGACTGCAGCCCCCCCCAAATGCTGCTGCTTCTCGTGAAAGTGTTGTGTTGTGTTTTCTTATTTGTGGGTTTGGGCTATTTCTAAAACTTGCTAAAACCAGTGGAGACTTATTGACTTGGTAGGTTGACATGAATTATGCTTGCTGAGGCTTCTGTTCTTGCTTCTGTGCTCACTGGTGATGTCCTAAGAAGAAGTGCCTATCTTATTTTCAGAGCCCTGATAGAACCAACAGTATTTTTTTTAGGTCTAATTACTCTGAGCACGTTTACAGAAAAGTTAAATGGGGGGCCTTCAGTCCTAATGACCTCCCAGGACAAATGTGAGTGCCAGCAGGATTCCTAGCTGCAGAAGATAATCTCTTCAAGAGGGATGATGAAAGCCACGATATATAAGCAGAGGTTTTGTTAGGTTGAACCTGAACTTCAGCAGGCAACTGGAAGAGTCCCTTGAATTCTGAAACAGAAACAAGTTACTTAAGATTTTACTGCATGCCTTGGACTGTATAAAGATAGGTCTGTCCAGTCTTTACAAAATTAAATGCTGATTTTCTTAACCCAGGACGGTTACCTCTATTACCTGATAGCTTTTAAGGCATTGTCATCAAGGTTAGGTGACCTGAATGAAAATATGCTTCTTTCCCTCACCCCCCAACATGTCAGTAGTGTTCATAAATAGTTGAATATGTTGTGTTTAAAGTCGTAAGTTCTGTATGTTCTCGTGTGCCCTATCCTGACTTGGATTTGAGTGCAACTTTAAAGTAATGCAGGGTACTAAAATAAGACATTAATGTCTTTTGAAATGTAGAATTAGAGGGTTTGAGCATTGAATGTACTTTTATGAGTCTCGAGATACAAAGTAATTAAAGTGGTTGTGTTTGAAGTAGGTTTTTTTCCTCATGTTTTGTTAACAATAGGAGATACATAAGAAACTGTGGTGGAACTTTAAAAATATTTTTAATAAACCAATCTCTCTGATGAATCGGGACCAGAGAACATCACCATACATAACAGAAAAAGCAGAAGTCCGTTTCTGTGACAAGAAGTTAATGAGATTTCATGCAAAGTATATCTTCACTGGACCCTTAGATTACTACTACCCAATATAAATACAGCCTTCTTACCAGATTAACATAGAAGACCTCTTGGTTTTGGTCCAGTCTGATGCCCTCTGCTTTTGCCTCTTGCTGCTGCAAGCCCTTCTCATGTGCTGAATTCTGGAGTGTGGTAGCAGCAAGGTGGCTGGAAGTACTAACACTGTTCCTTCGGGGACCTTTTTTTTTTTCTTCTGTTGGAACAGCTGAGATTCAAAACAGCTATTGCATGCATCAGGGAGAAAACCAACAGGGAGCGAAATAAGAATCAAAATCTTAGTTGCCTCTAAAATTTGGGACTATATGTCATGGGGATTTAAGCTTGTTAAGCCTGGAAATTCCCACTTCCCTGTAGGCAGAAAAAAACCCCCAGCAAATAAAACCTCTGTAAAAGGCCAGCAGAAGTAAAAGAAAAAAAACCCAAACCCTTTCTGTAAAGCATGTTCAGGCAAGGAAGAGTTGGTTTTATATAAGACCATTTAAAAAGATGAGTTCTAATATTTGAATTTCTCCTTTTATTTAGATATGTTTAGCAATTCAGATAATGAAGATTTATTGATGGCCTTTTCTGGCTTGCTGGAGACAGTCTTGCTAGAGAATCATATTTGTGTGGCTTTCTATTTTAATTTCCACCTTTATTACTTTGGACATCTGCATGGAAATGCGATCCGCTTTTCCTCGGAAGTCCAGCTTCTGTTGTTTCTCGCTTTTTTTACTGGACTCAGATTCTTTTGTCTGCAGCATCACAGTCACTTTCACAGCAACAAATTCTGATTCTGCCAGAAGCAGCGTTTTGGCAGGAGGTAAAAGGAATAAGCAGAAGAAGCTGAGCAGGTCTTAAGGTACAAAGATCTTATTTTCATGAATCAGCTCCTTGTAACGGGAGGATGAGAGGACAGAAGTGTTGCAGTATTAAAAGATGGAGCAGAATTGTCTCCCATATAGGTGATTTAATTTTTTTCCTGCTGTGATTCACGCTACCTACCTTCAGCTGCTTTATCACTTTCCTTCCTTTGAGATGCTCCAAAGTCTTTCAATCCAGTTGTTGCTCTGTTGCAGGAATTGGGCTGTAGGACTTAACACTACAGCTTATGGAGACGCTTCGTGTGTCTGGAGGAGAGAGGCTTCCAAGTGATGCACCCAAGACATGACAGTCAGTATGTTGAGAATCTGTGCTCGTCCAAAATACTTTCCAGCAAGCACACAGATCCTTTGGCTGTCTCAAGGGGAAAAGTTCAATATCAGTGAATTAATGAGAGGAGAGCCCTCCCTGTCTTTGCTGCAGTTCCTTGGGAGACGTCTGATACTGCTTCTCCCTTGTGTAGGGTCAGATGTAACACTTTTTATCTGAAGTAAGCGTAAAAGAAATAGGAGGAAGGTATGGGAAATCCTGGGGCTAGATAGGAAGAGAGGTAGGAAATGTTAATGAATGCAGCCATGCTGATGTCTTTCTTGGAGAAACAGGCTAGCTGCCCTTGCTTTACACTTGCTTAAAGATGTAGCTGTCCCACCGTGAATATAAGTTTCAGTCCCTGGTTGTGTGACCTGTAGGTGCCCGATCTTGCTGTCATCTTTTGTATTATCTGTCTTCAAGCTAGTCTCTAATGCCCATTCCCATAGCATCTAAGTGCCTCTAGATGAAAGCTGTAAAAGTGCAGTGGCGAGCCTGTGCATGACATGAAATTGTGTAACAGGGGAAAGGATTAGGATAAGGGTAATACTTTGAGGGGACAGGTGCCGTGCCTGTGAGAAATCTGCGTGCCTGACTCTGCGGAGACTTCAGCCTCCTGGTGCTGCTAGTTCAGTGCTTTTCATCAGCAATGAAACCTTTGTAAAGAAGAAGAAATCTCTCAGAGGACCCCACCAGCTGCATTCAGGAATCGTCTTTCCTGTAACAAACACTGAGGCGCTCAGAGCCTTTCCAGCGTATGTTACCTGCAAATTTGTTCTCGATCCCCCAAGCTGCATCACTTGCTGTCCTCCCTTCTTCCAGACAGTGGGAGCTCAGAGGGTGCGTAGAGATGAGACGTGGTTGAGGTCAGGAATGCTGTCATCCTTCTGCTCCCCCCTCCCTCCCCAAGCTAATGTATGCTTCTGGAGAGCCACACGAACCGAGTAATTACTGAATTACAGTTAGATCAGAAGTGGTGACCTCAGAGACAGAAGGAGACTCTCCATCTCCATTTGTCAGTCCTCTCAGGGTCAGAAGGACCTTTTTTCTCCGGGATCTGTAGGAGAGGGGAAAAGGATGTGCAAGGTAAGCCTTACATTAAGGCATAACGGGAAAAAATGTTTGCTTTTGCCATTGCAGAGTTCATGTGCAGTGAAAGAGTCAGCATTGCTGGCATGTGTGCTGTGACAGCAGCACTGGTAGGAGCAATAGCACTAACCCTGAGGGCTACTCAGGGGGCTTTATTTTGCCCAGAATCTCCCATCCGTGGTAGAGGAGTGTTCCAAGTCTTGAGGCCATTTTCCTGCCTGTCTCTGCCTTGTTTGTGCCTCTGTGCTCAGAAGCACTTTGATTAGGAGGTGGGGGGAGGGTGTCTGGGAGGAAATGGGTAGGATTTGGAAGGTTTCTCTTGTGGTAGTACCGTAGTGGCTCTGTACAATTATGGCTGAGCTCATTTTCTTGCACTAAAAGCAGAGACTTTGGTCTTTCTTTTGACTGTGGTGTAGTGCATCTGCTCGATTTATAGCACTTACTCTCCAATGATGGAATGTATTTGCTGGAAATTTACATGCAAACCTGTTTAGTTTGTTGCATTGATTTTAAAATTGATCCTTTAAGGGTTTATTTTGGTAAGTAACCATTTTTGGCCTTAAATCCCTGGATTTTATCTTCTTTTCAGAATTGAAGGGTGATCTGCTTATAGGTTGTTTTAAGAGCGTATAGACACTACTGATGACTTTACCCTGAACTAGAACTGCTTGCATGGATGTTAGATTCCCGCCCTATCATGTGTTTGCAGGATCAGAGCCCTAGTAGCATGATGGGGTTACTTTCTTCATTAGTCCTAACAATGTTTTATTTATAACAATTTTTTTTGTGTAACTGATGGTAGTCAAGTAGTTGTCACTGAACGGCCAAGTCAGAAGGTTGAATTTCTTTCTTCTGGAAAGAAAGTGAAATGTTCAGTGGCAAAGAAAAACTCAGCGATGTGAACAAGGTGTACTAATGACAGTGGTTTTTCATCTGGAGTCTGCAGACAGCCAAAAATTAGTTTCTGAGAGAATTAAATTCTCCATTAAGCTCAGTGGAGTTGTACGTTAAAGCCTGATACATCACTTCAAAAGCTGTAAAGGATATGGCGTCTCTGCTCGTGTGATGTTTCACTAATATAGTTTGGTAACTTTGTTTTCATTCTGCACTTTTAATGACCCTGTATATTGCCAGTGATGCCGACTGTAGTGCAACAGCTGATGATGGTGTGGCATTTGCCTGTATTTATAGCATGAGTTTTTTTTAAAGTTCATTTCATCCTTTAAAATCAGCCGTATAGTTTTGAGCTTTTAAATATTTTAAAAAGCAACTCCTCTTGTACTTCCCTTGTTAACACCTATTAGCGGAGATGGGAAATGCTGCTGTGCAGCAGACTAGAGATCCAGGTATTTAAGTATGCAAATTCACTTATTTTTGGTCCTTTGAGAAATGTTTGACTTGTGAATGTTAGCTGTCCTTATAGTTTTATAGTGCCGTTTTGAGCATTTTACAAAACTTTTTCTATTTATGCTGCAACTTCATTTTGCACATTAGGTAAAAAATACCTCGATATACCAAGCTTATATAGATAAGCTATGTTCTCATGTATTTGTATATACAAAAGGGTTTTACCTTAAGGTAAGTTTAACTTGAGGTGGAGCACTCTAAGCACTCCTACCTTATAAATCTACATAAAGGATTGACCTCAATTGATGGTTCGCTTCAAAATCAGAAAACAGATAATGGAAAATCAAATTATAAAAACCTTATCGAGTTCCCCCACCCCATTATGGCTTTTATCACAGTCCTGGATCCCCAGAGGGAATGCTGCTCTAAGCAAGCTCTTAGCATGCCGTGGCAGTCAACAAGATTAAGGCTGTTTGCGACTAGAGCAACCTCACGGTTTGTCACGGCGAATGTGCTGTCGGAGCCTCTTCTTCAGGCAAAGGAAGCAGTGACCTCCACCTCCCATAAGTGAAGCACCGTGCCTTAAACGCTACTCACAAATGGGCAACAAGTGCTGAGGGGAGCAGGGGCGTACTGTACTGCGAGAGGGAAAGAATGCAATAAGACAGCGCCTGCGTGCTCCAGCTGCGATTCCCAGGTAGCTGATGCAGAGCACATTGCAGTAATCTCATCTGAAGGAGATAACGCATAGATCACAGCAGAAGGCTTGCCTCCGAAAGGAGCCGTCACCTATCGAGTCCAAAGAGGAGCGGAGGAGCAGATGAGTCCTTCCTGGATGCTCCTGCTGCACGATTGCCCGGCTGGCAGCTGGGGAGTCCCCAACACCCGCGAATTGTTAACTTGAAAGACAAATGGTAGGAGCACATGTAATTGTTGTCTGCTCCGGTTGTTTTCCCCAGACTATTGCTGTCGTTGCAGTCTTATCTAGATGGAATTTCAGCTAGTCTCCGAATTATTTTTGACAGATAATGCATGGTACAAGATGTGGTGGTTTGTATTTATTTTTCATAAAGAGCAAGTCACCTGTGGAGGAGCCATCAGTGAAGTTGTCAACTGGCTGTGCTTACAACACAGTCCTCCTAAGCAGTTCATTGCTTTTTGGGATGAGCTATAAGCAGGGGCCTTCTCTCAGAATAAGGCTTGCAGAGGATCTGGGGAACAAAGCTTGGGAAACAGGGCAGTTATTGAAACTGTCATATCTGCTCAGTAAAGTTCCTGGCAAAGCAAGTTTCAAATGATGCTCGAGCTTTCTCTGCCCAGCACTTAGAGCTGCTCAGGCTGCCAGCCTCCTGCGTTTTCACGTGAATTGCTCTGAGTGGCAGATGGAGGAAGCTGTAGTGTCATACAGAGCTTCCTTTGCTGGCATGCAGGCTTAAATGAAGGAGACGATGATTTGACAGGCGCTGCATCCTCGCGCTCAAGCTGCCCCCTCCACCAGTCTCCTTGCCCCCCTCGCTCTCAAAAATTAAAACCAAAAACTAGTGAATATTCTTAAAAAAGCTTAATCGTTTCTCCAGTGCAGAAGTACAATTGGGCATACTTAACTCCCAAATTTAAGGCTTACAGGGGACTCGGGAGGGCTGAGAGCCCTGTTTTTAATTGTCCAAGCGGCGCTGGACTCGCGGGGCACTCCGAGCAGGGAGGAGAGCCCCCGCACCGCCGGTGCCCCGCGCCTGGCACCGCGCACCGAGCCGCCCGCAGCCTCCATGTTGTTTCCCGAGCTCCCCGCGGCTCCGCTAAGGCACCTCCGGTTGGGGGCCGGTTCGGGACCGCCCAGCCCCGGTGTGCGGCCTGGCCGCCGACTCAGGGTGTGCTCTGGGGCTGCGGGCCGGGGAAGGGGCTACCCCGCCCCCCGGCCCGGCCACAGCTGCCTGCCTCCTGCCTGGGAGGAGGCCGGGCGGGGAGGGAGAAGTGGCCAAACGGAATAAATCCGGTTCTTAAAATAACTTGGCGGGGGGGCGGAATAGGCAAATTTTTAAAAACAAGTATGTGTGTGTTACCGGTATTGATTTATGAGAAGATTAAAATGGAAACTGCCACGGTCCCTCCCCCGAAAAGGCCGAAGGAGGCCCGGCAGCTGCTCGGAGGGCCCGGCGCCCTGCCCCGCTCTGCCTCCGCGCCGTCCGGGCCCGATCCGCCGGCCTCCCTCACCCGGCGGCGGCCGCGCCGCCTTCGCCCTGAGAGGCCGCCGGGCGGGGGTCTCGGTGCCCGACGCTTGGGGGGGAGGGGGGGGACGGGCGGGGGTGACACGCGCGCCGGGCGTGCCTCGCCCACGTGCGGCGGCACCGCCCGCTCCCAGCCGACGGGACGGGACGGGACGGGACGGGACGGACCTGCCCCTGCCCCTGCCCCTGTCGCCGCCCTCCCCCGTCCCCGCGGCGGGGAGGCGGCACCAACCGCCCCCTCCCCGAGGCGGCGGCGCGCGGCCCCTTTAAGCGGGCGCGTGGTGGGAGGGGAGGCGGCTCCGTCACGGGCCCCCCCCCGCCCGCTGCCGCGCTCGCGCGCGCACGCAGACACATACATGTACACAGGCGCGCGCGCACGCGCCGCTCCCCCTCCCCGCTCCCTCGCCCGGCCGGGACCCGCCGCCTCGCGCCGTTCCCGCTGGCGCGCGCTGCTCCCCAGCGCCCGCCGCTATTGGCTGGCGGGGGTCAGCTGACCCCGTGTTATTTCCTGTGTGTGTGTGTGCGCCCCTGCGTGTGTGAGGGGAGAATGGAGCGAGACGCCCCCGGGCCCCCGCGGTCCCCCCGGACCGGCCCCCGGCCTGCAGCCGCGCCCCGCCGCCCGCGCTGCTGAGCCGCCCCCGCCCCGCCCGCACCTCCCGCGGCGGCGGGGGGCGCTGGGGAAGGCGGCGGGGGGACGGGTCGCAGGTAAGGGTCACCCGCGCTCGGGCCGGGCCGGGGGGTGTCGGGGTGTGGGGGAGGCCTGGGGAGGGGAAGGCTCCCCGCGGGGTCCGCCAGCCCTCCGCTGGGGAGGCCGAGGCCCCCTCGGTAGTTGCGGGAGGTTGTGTGGGAGAGGGCGTGGGGGGTCTCATCCGTGAGCCGGAGGGCGAGTGTTGGGTGTGAGGAGGACTTGTGAAAGGGCTCTTGGGAAGTTCTCTTCTTACCGCATTTAACCCTACCCCCCTTGTTTTTTTTCCTTTAAATAAAAAATTGCTGTGTTTATGCGTGTTTAAAGAGGCCCTCGTGCTCCGTGGTGAGGTCCCCACCTGTTTTCCTGTCCCAAAAGAACGGTCTCTTGCAAGAATAGTGAAGTTTTTACGGGGCTGTGAGGATTGGTGCTTCCGTTGAAGGGGTAAATGATTAAAAATGCTGGAGAAGATGGGTGCACCCCGTGCACAAATTGCAGTAGGCGGACAGACTGTGTTGTGAACGCTTGAGGTTCGTAGTGCTTTTTTCTTTCTGGAGGGTTAACCTAGTGTAGTTAATTTGCAGAGATAATCAGAATATAATGTGTTTGTGTTTGGGCTGCTGTGAGGATCAGGTTGTCTTTTGTAACGCTGCTTACTTTGCTGGAAGTTGTGTTTAGGACTGCAGTTGGGAGTTCATTTTCCTTACCTTCAAGGAAGGAATAAGAGAAAGTTATGTAACCTAAGTGTTTTAACCTATGTATCAGAGCTGTCTGATGATACTGGGACTCTGTTATTGAGAATAGGAGCACATTTGTATGTGAATCAACAAGTGATTGTCTCTGTGGGTAGATTTGGCACCGTCAGAATCCTTTATTTCTGTGTTCATGCTGTCTTATCCATGACATTCCCCCCTTCATTAAAAGGGCAGGCAGTTTGATTAAATTGCAGCAGTTTCCTGTACCATTCCTTTTTTTTTTTAATCCTCCTTTGAAAACAAAAGGAAAAATACCTGTGAGGGGATTGAGGATCAGTTACAGAGCTTTCTGTGTTTAGGTTAGCATTTTGAAAGCTATTCACATTTGTATCACTTGTTGCCATCTGTTGATTCATCCATGGGTAATTCTTTGGAGTGTTTCATTCTTTTAGCGTGCTTCCTGATCAATAGGTGTGCATGTAGCAGTTGGCTCACCTTTACCCAGTCTTTGTAGAACAATAAAGTGGCTGGATGATGGAGGTGCAGCAACCTCTGAGTTAGAGTTACAGCATATCAGCTGAATTCAATTCAGGAAGAGCTGGGTTTTTGCACTTATTTTCTAGGCTGCTTTTTGGTTAGATAACTTGGTTTCTGAGGTTTATAGATGGGTATTGTGTAGCATAACTAAATCCATTTGGTTAAGTGTATGTGATAAATACTTCTTAATCTTGTTACTTGTGAATTTTCACTTGGTTGAAATGTGTTTGTTGGGTTTTTTTTCTTAAATCTACATCTTTAAATAGAGTTCCATATTGGTTTACTTTAACTTGAGTTGTTTGAAGCTGTATTTTTTTAATCTGTTATCTCTGCATTAGGTTCCGTTGGCATATAAAAAGGCAGCTGCATTAGCGTACTGCAGAGAGAATTACTGTAAAAAAAAAAAAAGGAAAGGTACTTACTAGTTTAGTCATCTGTGTCTTAAACTTTGTTAATGTTATGAGGAGAATAGTATTTGCTCATTTCTGTAAATTGCTGGTACATGAAATGTATATTTTTGTGTTTTCTGGTTAAATTAGCAAGCAAACTACTATGCTTTCTGAGTGGGAGTATGACAACACCTTTTATATGAAAAAATATGACTTGCTACTGTACATTTTTATTGCTTATAGCTTTGGGAATGACCTTAGACAAGCAGATAGCTTTTGGGCTTTGTATTAATAAGCTTAAATGTCTAGGGGAGGTTTTTGGAGCTTCTTGCAAGTTTGGTATTCTTTTGACTACTTAGCTTTAAATCTGTTAGCATCCTTTCTAGTGGAATAGTATGTGTTTTGACACAGTTTGGGCTTTGATCTCTAAATCAGATTTCAGAGGCTTTGGGATTGATGAAACCTGCGTTTTTGCTGAAATGTATTCTTTAATATATCTTTGCAGCCTGGGGCAGGTTAAGCCTGGTTCCCTATATTAAAGCACTAGGAGCAACGTGGTTGTGAGTGTCTTTAACAGGAGATCAGGAAATTTTTTTTTGTCATTTTCTTAATTGCTAATGCTTCATAAAGAAGGCTTGGGGTGAATTTTTATTAAAGGGCTAAATCTGTTTCTATAATGCATAAATAAGATCTGAAGGTTATTCAAATGAAGCAGAAAACTTGTTTGTGTATTAGTTGTAAAGGAGACTTTTTTTTTGGTCAGAAGTTTCCTTAACCTTCAACTGAAGAACTGGGGAGATACTAACCTCTTCTTTACTACATTTTAAAGGATACTTGGATTAAATTTAAAGACTTAAAGCAGTATAAGTAAAAACGTTCTTAATATGGTTCTGTCTATGATTGATATGTGCATAAAGTCTGTAGGAAAAAGTGAAATGTGTAGGTTTTGGGGTTTCCCCCCCCCCCCTCCCTCTTCCTGTTGTGGAAATGTGTGCAAAGAAGTCCTTTTGGGCTCTTGGTACAATGTTAAAAAGAAAATCATTGCATACCCCCTTTCTCCCTTCCTTTTTAGGTCATGTTTAACTAAACCACCCATGAAGCACAGCAAAATGGCAATAATGCTGCTCTTGGAAGGGTCCCTTCACAGGAATTGTACTGCACAATTCCTGTTGCTACTCTACCAGCTTGGCAGGTCGCTATCTGGAATGAGGGCATAATATGTAATAAACTTGAGTAATTTCATGCTGCTTACTTGGCTTCCCTATAATTTGAGATAAGGGTATATTTAAGAGTTTATAGCTGGCTTATGCGTATCTTGCCTTTTGACACAGGGTATGCCAGATCTCCGTTTGGGTGGAGTAGCTTTTTAATTAAAACATACATTTATTTTTTCATACCCTATTCAATTATATTTTATACTTATGAAGGGTGTTAGACTAATGTTTTTGGAACCTGAGTTCTTACAGCTCTCAAAGATTCAGAAATGTTTTTGGCAGTGCTAGCTTCTCAGGCTTCAAGTGTACCTTAACTGGCTGTGTGAGAATTTGTGTTACTTAATCCCGTGATTGGCCTCTGAGACAGGAAAGATTATGCACAACAGTTTCTGAAGAGCCAACTAACATGCTGATTTGGTTGGTCTCAGTCCGGTCTCTACCAACAACTCTTCCCATTCAAGTCATTAAACTTGTCCAATAGCAAAAGGTGTTTTGTCTTGACTGTTTTTGGTGAGATCTCTCTCCAAAAAATCTTAATTTCTGGTTTACCTTTTGGACTTAAAGGTAGTCTTAAGTATTTTTAACCACTTCTAATAGTGTTGATGTGATATGTAAAACTTTTTTTGTAGAAAACTGTTTAGTACTGCTGATAGGGCACACAAACACAATGTAAGTGCAGAGGTTTGTACTTCTCTAAAATCATACAGGAGAGGCTATTGTATTCTGGTAATGGGATCCTAATGTGCAATTCTGTTTCTATCAAACTCTTTTCTTATTAAAAAAAAGTTGGTACTGTTATTCTTCTGACATGGGTCCCCTCCCTTACAGTTCTTGACTACGGTCTCGACTGACTGGAAAAATGGAAGATCTATCTTACAGCCATGTACAGCAGTGATGATACATCTGTGTCACACTAGTGTCTAGCTACACCACTCCTTGATTTCTTCAGCTGAGCCTTTCTGCTACTGCTTACCACTAAGTTATGTATTGGTTTATTTTGGGACACTTGGAAAAGCTTATGATTTTCTTCACTATGCTTATACATGGGTTTCCTGCCATTTTAAAAAAGGAGAGGGGGAAAAAAAAGTCAAACCCAAAGACTCGAAAGTTGAGGCTGACGTGTAATCAAAAGTGGATTCTGTTTAGCCCTGTTGGAGGATAAGATCAGTTCAGGATGTTCTAGAGTCTATGATATGCTGCCTATTTGCCTTTGAAGACAAAAAAATGTGAAAATTAAATTTTACCAACTCTTGAACTTGTTTGTGCTGCATTTGTGAACAACAGCACAAGCAGTCAAACTTCCAGGTTTTGACCTGGATACAACAAAGCATTCATGTTGCAGTAAAACTCCTGGTTTTTTTTCCTGCTTCTTGTCTAGTGATTCCTCAAGAACAGAGTTAAGAAGTGGTAGAAGAAAGCACAAGCATCCTCTTGTCGGCTTGATCTGGTGACAGGGAACATGCATGTGCTTTTCCCAGTGCTCTTTGTGTTTCTTCTTTTTACCACAATGTTTATAACTGGTGATAATATTGGAAGAGTGGAAAAAGTGTTACCAGGTTCTTTGTCTGGAAGTCCTGGCTTGAGTCCCTTTGAGACTTCATCTGTTCTGCATTTGAGAAGCCCGTTATTTCTTGCCTGCGTTGTGATGCAACAAATACAAAAAAGCTAGGAAAATTACTTTTTTTTTCTCTTCTTTGTAAGCACGCAGCATGTCTATGTTCATACCAATAACTGCATATGGAATTATTGTGTATTCTGTGCTGGAATATGATTATTTATTTTGGAGTATTTTACTAGTATGAACTCAGTCATCTAATTGCTAGTAAATTGCAAGTCGTAAACAGAACCCTCCGATGAGTTCTGATAAGAGCTCAGTACTTAGCTAGAAATTGTATGGGGAGCTACTATGCTAGAAGCTTTAACACAGTTTATTGGGAGTATTGTTCATATCACTTTTCCTGTAAAAAATACGTGCTGCGAACTGTCTTGGTAATGCCTTTTAACGGAACTAGAGACTAGGTATTAGTAGAGCTGACTATAGATGGCTTGTGTCCATATACAACATTGCTAATGACTATGAAAAACATACCTAAAACTTATTAGCTGAAAGAAAAATATGTGCTGTCACACCTGCCAGAATTTAAAGCAATAAACCATTGTATACCGTAATGAAATATTGTTAATCAGCTTCCAATTCAATATCTGCAATTTGCTGTTACCTTTGGTCAAATGCCTGGATACACTTGAGTTTCTATGAGATTTGATTTGGCCAACAATATTTCCTGTGAGTAGAAGTTCTGGAATAGTGGGAACACTGTATGTGACTTTTTCTTTTTAATTAACATACGTGGTTATCTGATAAATGTAGTGAATGCTGCATGATCAGCATTATATTGTCTGCTGGAAATACAATACAGCAGAGAGGAAACTGTCTAGGAGGTTCCTGGAGCGTGTGGAGTATAACTTCCTGACACAGCTGGTGAGTGAGCCAACTAGGGAATGCGCCCCGCTGGACCTGTTGTTTGCAAACAGAGGAGGACTTGTGGGTGATGTGATGATTGGAGGCTGTCTTGGGCATAGCGATCATGAAGTCATAAGAGTTTTCAATTCTTGGAGAAGTAAGGAGGGGGGTCAGCAGAACTGCCACCTTGGACTTCCGGAGGGCAGGCTTTGGCCTGGCCAGGAAGGCTGGACATTCTTCAAGAAGGAAATCTTAAAGGCACAGGAGCAGGCCATCCCCATGTGCTGAAAGATGAGCTGGCAGGGAAGACCACTGGCCTGGCTGAACAGAGAACTTTGGCTGCAGCTGAGGAAAAAAAGGAGAGTTTATGACCTTTGGAGGAAGGGGCAGGCAACTCAGGAGGACTACAAGGATGTCGTGAGGTTATGCAGGGAGAAAATTAGAAGGGCCAAAGCCCAGCTAGAACTTAATCTGGCTACTGCTGTAAAAGACAATAAAAAATGTTTCTATAAATACATTAGCAGCAAAAGGAGAGCTAAGAAGAATCTCCAGCCCCTAGTAGATGGGGGAGGGACCACAGTGACAAAGGAAGAGGAAAAGGCTGAGATACTTAATGTGTTCTTTGCCTCAGTCTTTAATAGTAAGATCAGTTGTTCTCTGGGTACCCAGCCCCCCGAGTCGGAAGATAGGGACAGGGACCAGAATCGAGCCCCCATAATCCAGGGGGAAATGGTTAGTGACCTGCTGCACCACTTAGACGCACACAAGTCTATGGGGCCAGATGGGATCCACCCAAGGGTACTGAGGGAGCTGGTGGAAGTGCTCACCAAGCCCCTTCACATCATTTACCAGCAGTCCTGGCTAACTGGGGAGGTCTCAGTTGACTGGAGGTTTGCAAATGTGACACCCATCTACAAGAAGGGCCGGAAGGAGGACCCAGGGAACTACAGGCCTGTCAGTCTGACCTCGGTGCCAGGGAAGGTTATGGAGCAGATCATCCTGAGTGCCATCGTGTGGCATGTACGGGACAACCAAGGGATCAGGCCCAGTCAGCATGGGTTTATGAAAGGCAGGTCCTGCTTGACTAATCTGATCTCCTTCTATGACAAGGTGACCTGCTCTAGTGGATGAGGGAAAGGCTGTGGATGTTGTCTATCTAGACTTCAGTAAAGCCTTTGACACTGTTTCCCCCAGCATTCTCCTGGAGAAACTGGCTGCTCATGGCTTGGACAGGTGTACTCTTCGCTGGGTAAAAAACTGGCTGGATGGCCGGGCCCAAAGAGTTGTGGTGAATGGAGTTTACTCCAGTTGGCAGCCGGTCACAAGTGGTGTTCCCAGGGCTCTGTGTTGGGGCCACTTCTGTTTAATACCATTATCAGTGATCTGGACAAGGAGATCAAGTGCACCCTCAGTAAGTTTGCAGCTGACACCAAGCTGGGCAGGAGTGTCAATCTTCTTGAGGCAAGGAAGGCTCTACAGAGGGACCTGGACAGGCTGGATCAATGGGCTGGGGCCAATTGTATGAGGTTCAACAAGGCCAAGTGCAAGGTCCTGCACTTGGGCCACAGCAACCCCATGCAATGCTACAGGCTTGGGGAAGAGTGGCTGGAAAGCTGCCTGGCAGAAAGGGACCTGGGGGTGTTGGTTGCCAGGTGGCTGAATATGAGCCAGCAGTGTGCCCAGGTGGCCAAGAAAGCCAATGGCATCCTGGCTTGTAGGAGAAACAGTGTGGCCAGCAGGACTAGGGAAGTGATCATGCCCCTGTGCTCAGCACTGGCGAGGCCGCACCTTGAATACTGTGTTCAGTTTTGGGCCCCTCACTACAAGAGAGACATTGAGGGGCTGGAGCGTGTCCAGAGAAGGGCAATGAAGCTGGTGAAGGGTCTAGAGCACAAGTCTTCTGAGGAGCGGCTGAGGGATCTGGGGTTGTTTAGCCTGGAGAAAAAAGGAGGCTGAGGGGAGACCTTATGGCTCTCTACAACTACCTGAAAGGAGGTTGTAGAGAGGTGGATGTTGGTCTCTTCTCCCAAGTAACAAATGATAGGACGAGAGGAAATGGCCTCAAGTTGTGCCAGGGGAGGTTTAGACTGGATATTAGGAAATTTTACTTTACCGAAAGGGTTGTCAAGCATTGGAACAGGCTGCCCAGGGAAGTGGTTGAGTTGCCATCGTTGGAGGTATTTAAATATGTGTAGATGTGGTGCTTAGGGACATGGCTTAGTGGGACTTGGCAATGTTAGGTTAATGGTTGGACTTGATCTTAAGGGTCTTTTCCAATGTAAATGATTCTATATTATCATGTCTTTTCCTTTTGTTTCTTATCTTGAATTCAAGGAAAAAAAAGAGTGAAGTCAACAGTGTTCTGTCATATGGTGTACATTTTAGTTTGCCACTGTAAGTTTTCCCTGTCTCTCTTCATGCATATGAAGTGGGGAAGTTTCCCTTCTCCCCCTTGTTCAACGTATTTTCATGAGATGTGCTCATCAGATTTTCTGATGTTCTTGATCCTGACCATACCTTGTGTACATTGCTACATAAAAATGGTCTTTTAGATAGGTCTTGAAAAGTATGATAGACACATAGAAGGCAGTGAATTAAGTGAGTTGGGCAAAATTGTTACAGAAGGTGGTAGCAGATTGTCTTTGTATTGCAGGGCATCGCTGAGTGAGTGGCAGATTCTCTTCTGTAGTACTGGAGAGCAGAAGTAGCAGGGGCATAATTGAGAATTGCTCCAAAGTGATGATATTTATTTTGCATGAAAAAACCTGAACTGTGCTATTGTTATCCTCCTTCCCTCCAAATCACTGCATGGTAATGGAGAAACGTCGTTCCTTTTCCTTTCTTAGTCTCCCGCTTACTGTGAGAGTGCATACAGAGAACTTTACTGATGCAGAATTGTTTGGTTGCCAGCTGTGGTAGGGGATTGGCTTTGGTGATGACCCAGGGAGGTCCACTGCAGTGTGGTATTCTGCATCTCTGCACTTCTGACTTCAGTCAGTATCATGTTTGCTGCAGTTTTGGGGAGCAAGGGGTGATTCTTGCCTTCCGGTCTTTTTCCCTTTTGTTCTGGGGTACTTTTCTACATTTGGTATCTTACGCCTCTTCTGCGTTTGGTATCATCTTGTATTCCAGTTATCAGAGACAAAACTGTTTTCTTTCTTGAGAGTTGCTCAGTTGAGTACCTGTTTTTTTGAATTATGGTAGTATCCCGCAATTAGGATATAGAAATTTGACTTGTCGTGTTCATTTTGTTTGTTTTCTTGTCTTTTTGCCTTGCAGAAATACAGCTTGCTGTATGTCTGAAAGGTGGAATTTGTGGAAAACCAAAGGGGTGTCTGTATATAATAGAGCTGCTGGAAGTTGCAAGGGGAGAAGAGGTTAACTATATGTATTCTCTACAGCCTAATCAAAAGCCTTTTGAAGTTGGTGGAAAAAGATGACTTAAGTGAATCTGGATCAGGCGTACCAGGGAAAGCACATATCTTAGCTCAACGAGATACAGGATCAGGAAGCTCCTAAATGTGGACGGGAGGAGGAATTAGGAAATAAACTTCCTTGCTCATCCACAGAACTGTAGTGTTTATAAAGACTTTGTTAGGCTATGTTTACTCATTAAATTTTTTCTGATTAGCTCCATGTATACGTTGCCCTTCTGAAATAAGCTAAGGAGTAAGAACCTTTTGCCCAGTTGGTTAACAAGACATAAAAAATGAAATCAGGAGCAATTCTCAAGGTAAAAGTCAATGACTTGTTTTTGTTGTCATCTTTCTAGCTGAAACAAGGTAGCAAACTTTTCAGTTTTTCATTGAATGTTTGGATGTTTTAGAGCAAGGGAGGAAACAGCATCTCGTCTTTATGTTCCTGTAATAGAACTCTAGGAATACATTAGCATTATGGAATGTTTATATATAATCCATCATGTATGGTTTATGTTAATTGTCCCTCTTTATTTAGCCTCCTCTTGAGGGGAGGCAGGATGGAGAAAGAAACAGTGGAGACTTCTGGTTTTGTTTTTTCTCTTCTCTCCAGTGTACAGGAATGAATGACTGCAGGAGCTCAAGTTTAACAGAATGGTGGGGCTGATTCTCAGACTAGTGGACTAAAGCTCCCTCTGTCTTACTTTGGAATCTTAACTCTAGCATTTCTGAAAATAATGCTCAGAGTGCAGCGTCTTTGTTATCCTCCACTAATCTGTATTTATAGAGGTGTTCTTTCTTCTCTGGTGATGAATTTATCCGTGCTCTTTGTTTTCAGTTGTTGACTTTCTTCAGGATATATGCTCTAGGATACAAGATGGAATACATGCAGTGGAAGCTTCATCCATCAACTTTCCAAGTGTGTCTCCATCAACAACCTCAAACACTGCACGACACTATCACTGTGGTGATACTGAAATCTGCTGGGGGAGGAGAAAGCTTTACACCCCAGTTGTGAGAGGATCTGCAGTTGTAGCTTG
Organism: Ciconia boyciana; assembly: GCF_034638445.1. Classification (NCBI taxonomy): domain Eukaryota; kingdom Metazoa; phylum Chordata; class Aves; order Ciconiiformes; family Ciconiidae; genus Ciconia; species Ciconia boyciana. Next base: position 56,184,293 of record NC_132934.1, read on the forward strand.
TTCACTTCTGTGAACTGCTTATGCTCATTAGAGTTAATTTTTTGTCTGTGGTGTGGTCTGACTACTGTTGTCACTCGCCATGCCTTCGGCTGGAGTAGCAGAACTTAGAAGCATGGAGTTAAGTGTCTGCAATTTAAAGTAGCAGGGTATGGTATCTTGTTTGGTTATGGTGTCCTGAGATTATATGTATAATTTCAGACATTTAACTGAGGTATATTAGAAGTTTAATCACCTTATAAAATTGATGTGGAAAGAGACCTTCTGGAAGGCTTTTGTTGACTCCATGGGGAAGCTGGTGAGAGTGAACCAATTTAAGTGCTTTAGGCTAAGGCTTTTAGTGATACAGGAATTTCAAAAAGTACAAACTTAAGGAGTTCTTAACTGTTTGCTCCAACACTGCAGTGTGCTGCCTCCTCTCTGTCATCTGTCTGTTGGTTACACCAGTATAACTACAGTGGGGATGCACAATGAGATGGTTCAAGAAACTAGTCCAATCTGAAAAATCCAAAGAAAGCCTGCAGTGCTGGGGTGGGAATGAGAGTCTTGGGGATGGGAAGGTAGGAGGGGGGAGGAACTCCTTAAAATAGCGCTGCCACTGAAGTAATCTTTTTGTTGAATCACTTAAGTGTTTGCAGTTATTTTGTGTTAATCTGAACTGTTTCTCCTGTTTCCCTGTAACTGTGGCTGTAGTCTTGGTTCTCTCCCTGTTAGTCTTTCTCAGGAGACAACACTTAAATTGTAGGAACGGATCTGCTTCAACTTTTGGCTCCAGCATGAGGCAGATGCTGTGGAACCCAGAGGGTGGAGGAATGAGCAGAGTGATGTTTAGAGGACATAGATTGCAGGAGACAAGGAAAGATGTTGGGGAAAGAAAAGTTGTTGGCTTTTTTAGTGTGAAAATCTTAAAAATGCTTGGAACCTTTTTTTGAGGGAAGTTCAACCCCTTCTTTCTTATGTTAGGGGAAAAGAAGGTTTTTCTCTAACATTTTATCAGTAAGCATCATACAGCCTTGACTATATTTTTGTCTCAAGTCTTCCATAGCAGGAGTATTTGCAGATCTTCCACACCCAAATTGCACTTAAATCTTCCTCACTTCAGGGGGATGAAGTGCTAAATTGATAGGAAGAATGATAACCTTGGCTAGTGAAACTTGAAAGTGGTATAGTGCATAGCTAAATTTCTTGTGTTATCTTAAAGGAACAAAAATTATCTGTAAGAAGTTTGGAGGATATAAATTTGAGTACAGCTTTTCTGCAATTGGACAGTAATTCTTTAATTTGTTAGTTTAAGTAGATTGAGGTTATATTTCTACCTGATTTTAATGTTATTGCATATAATGTAACTAGGTGGTATTATCCTCAACAATGGTTTTATCCTAATCAATGGATTTAATTCTTGTATACAGTGCGTAACCTGTATTGTAATAATACTTGCACATAACTGATAGAGACTTTGTGTTAATTTACTTCATTTGCCTTGAGGAGTTCCCAGGAGTCTTAGTTACAGGCTCATTGCACCACGCATTGTAAAACACAATAAAAAGACTTAATTGTGTAGACTACATTGAATAGAAAAGACAGACATGTATTACAGGTAATATTCAATATGACCTAAGTATTCATCTTGGCAACTTGTCATAATTTGAAGAGATAATGCATTTAAGACTTTAAAGGCAGGGGCTAGTACTTAGTATGAACAATTTATAAAAGTTAATTAAAATAATATGGGGTTTTTTACTGCTGTGTAGTTCTGAGTATTTGTAGTACTGGATTCATTTCTGCAATGAAAGTAGGAGCTTGGACAGGTAGAACCTAGCAACCCTGCTCACTCTTTTCTGCTTTCCTCTTGCAATTAATAATTGACTTCTTTTCACTGTCTTCAATTTTGTAACTGAAAGGGGAAGGTTTGGTGAGAGTTGTAATTCCTTTGCTGAACCTTCTGTCTTGCATGACTCAGGAGGTGAAGCGCAGATCAGGAGCTGTCCTTGAGATGGTAATGGTTGCTTGGATTTTGCTGTATTGTGGAAGCAGACATGATATTTGACTGTATGGAGACACTGGAGATATGGACACAGGTGAATTTGCAATAAGAGGCATGTAATGAGTTGTCAAACTTCTCAGAGGACTAGTGAATTGGGTTAGGATGTGCAAACAGCTGATCTGCAGCTTGGAGAAAATAAATGAGGAGCTGAGGGTTCAGTATTATTTTCATTTTGATGGTGGGAGGGGTGGTTTGTTGTGTAAAGATGAAGAGCCTTTTAAATATGAACTTCTGATTTCAAGTGCACTTCAGTAGCCATGCCACTTAAGCAGTTCCTGCTGTGTCCGTTTTGCTGGTACAGATGTTTGTGTGACGGTACAGTGAATGGATCAGTCAGTTCAGAAATGGCTTTTCTCTCTTGCAGAATTGTTTCTCAACCATATCAGTTCCCTGGTCTGGCTTGCTGTATGAATGGCTGTGTTAGCACCATGGAGGAGGTGGGATCTCTTAAGCTAGGGCATAGAGGACTGACCCTGTATGTGAAACCAGAATTGTTTTAATCTTTGACATAAAATGGAATCTGACTGATTTGCACAGGTTCTTTTTAAAATAGCAGTATCTGTTAAAAATTTAGATGTATAACTTTCAGCAGTCTGTTGGTAGATTTTTAAAAGCTATTTCAGTGCATCTGTGCTGTTAATTGAGACCGAGAACCAGTGACATAATAATAAAATCAGATATATAAAATCACATAAAATTCTGCTGAACTTTTATTACTTATATTTCTAGAAATACATGTTGTCATAGCACCACAACTTTAATACCAACTTACAACAACATTTTGTTCATGTCAAATTTCTTCTTTCTTCATGTTTAGGAATATGAATTTAACATACACTTAAAGTGCAGAGTTAAACTGGAGATGGTATTTTGGTTCTGTTCCTGTAGTGAGTAAGGAAGACTTGCAGCTGCAAAAAATCTAGTTGGATATTTTTAATTTGATGTATCCAAATATTTTTTGAAAAAAAAAAAAAATTCAGAAAAAATATTTCGAGGGTGGGGGAAGAAATCAGCAGTCAAATAATATCCACATGCAAAATTCTGATTATTTTATATGGTGCCTTTTATTATACCAGTTGAATACACTGAATATGTCTGTTCACGTCTCCCCTGTGAGATAGGAAGATGCAATGACTCAGGCTTAGTAAAATTTTCTGTGGCCACTTAGGGAAATATATGAAATAAGAAGTGAATGTAGATCTTATCTAGCACAATAATCCCCAGAGCATTCCCCTCTCTCAACTGACAAAGCTCACTGTGTTCCTTCTGCCACGCTCATCTGTTCTTCACCCATTCTGTGAAAAACATCTCCTTAATTGTTTGGATTTAAGCTCACACATACTGACTTTCTAAAAAGCTATACCAACATTTTGATAAAGAAGGCATAGTGTCTCTGTGAGATGATGGAAACTAGTTACAATCTACTTGGCCACGCTTTAACTTATTTGAGGAATCTTTTGATTAAGTTTTTCATTAGGCAGGACAAAATGTAGGTTTTATGTCAAGGCCAGTATTAGCAATGATTTGCAAGGCATGTTGCTAATATGTATTATTATTAGACACTTAAGCATGTGTAATAACTACATATGGGTGTTTTTAAGACATAATGTTGTGATTTTTTTGGAATGTAAAATTCAGTTTTCAGTAATACAGCATTCTGGTTTTAAAGTCAATTTTTATATACTTTCCAAGATACTTTATCTACTTCAGTTTATCTACTTCAACAGGTTCTGGCACTCTCAGTGAAAATTAATTGTATACTGTTTAAAGTTTGAGTGGTGTAGTAAGGCTTCTTTGATAGAATAAATTATGATGGCTTGGTGAGAGCCAGATCTGACTGCTGTTTTCTCTAGTGTGGTGGTGAATAAGACAATACGAGAGTTTCCTATGCCTTATATAATTCTGTTTATTTGTAGTATGCAAAAGTAACTCTTGGAGCAGGAACTGAAACAGCTTTATAGAAAGGTATGAAGAAAATCTGTTTGCAGTTCAGGGTAACACAACTTTTTGAAAGAAGTGAGCAGTGAGTATTATTGCTTGGACAAACTGACCTTTTGAAGTGCTGGTTGTCTTGGTTTACTTCCATATCACACTGAAGGTTAAAAACTAAAACTGGTTTCCCTTTTATTTTAAAAAGGCATCAAATGTAGAAGAAATAAGTTAGATCTGTTACTTTGTTAAATGCAGTCTTAGGTTTGATCCTTGAGTTAATCTACTTGTGGCATAGCTGATTTGCCTTTTCTTAAAAGCAGTAGACAGGGTAATGGTCCTCCAGAACTGAATCAAGATCAGTCTATTCCCAGCCATTGCTCAGATGTGCAAGTAATAACTGTGTACCTGCAGAAATGAGGGTTAGCAACTTGGCTTTGACAATGGAAATGATAGTCAGTACATGGAAATTTTTTTTTTCCTCTATGTTTCAGGCTTAATTCAGATCCTGGGGATTGTTTACTTACAAATTATGCCACTGAATTGCTCATACTCAAGTTCTGGCTTGGTGGGGCTTTTTTTGGTTGTGGATGTGCTCTGCTACTTTAAGAAGTTACAGTGAGGAAGGAAAAAAATGGTAACTTTTGCATTTTGTATGGGTTGTGACTAGAAATGGCTATGGACATGTATGTATATCTGTTATTTGCACAGCATTTAGCAAATAAGTCTTTTAATCAGAAGCCTGGACACTCTATAAAAAATCCACTTGTTTGTGTACATTTTTGACTATGGAAAATGCTATCTTACTCTGTCACCTGCCTGTAACTACATTTTCTTTCCTGATAAGCATGCTAAGAAGTGAGAGGTCTTTGACAGATCACTGAAAATATATTGCATTTGACTGCTGCCTGAGACTTCTCTGCACAGATGGGTCGCAGTAGTCAACCCAAATCTAAAGAAAACTTAACGAAGCAGAAAGACCTCACTTACCTCCTACAGAATTAAGTGATGCTGGTTTCGTTTGCTCCTTTATACGCTTTTTGTTAAGAATTAAGCATATCCCCGCTTAGCTCACTTGTTTTGAGTTGTCTCTCTGTAGTGCTGCACTACTATGCTGGCATCAGTGTTACGTGGGAAAATCTGGGCAGCTGTCCTGTATTTGTCCAGTCTTTGATAACTGGGACAAAAAAGTTTTAAAGATTTATATGGATTTTAAAAACCTAGCACAGTATGTTGCAGAAGATCATTTCACACAGTAATCTTGGTGTGGGAGGACTGATGAACCCTGTTAATCAGCAATGGTTGGGGGCAGTGTCATATACATGCAGGAACTGTTGAAGGAGGCTTACGTGCTGTTGACTACCATTTAATAATCTTGCTCACAGTAGGATCAGAATGCAGTAGCTCCATATTTTGAGGAACTCCTATGTTAACAAAGTTGTTCTACAAGGCTGTTTCGGACGATTAAACAAGAAACAATCTGCATTGTAGATGTGCTTAAATATAAGTTCACATGGAGAAGGCAGGTTGAAAGACTGCCTGAAATAACTTCAGATGTTTCACAAATAAGTCTGAGATATGGATAAGAGGACCTACTGCTTTTCTCTATTTGTGACTTATGTGCAGTGATTTTGTCACTGGGGTTGTTTCTTTATTAGCCACACAAACTTGTAATATGCTTCCTTTGTTCCTACCAGGTTGAAGGCAAATTTTGATTACTGGGCTATTGGGGAAGAAACAAAAGTGTTGGAGCAGAGTGAAACTGCTTAGCTTAGTGAATGTAGTCTGTAATATCTAGATAGATATGCTTAGATGGCTCTACAGCTACAGGCTATAAATACTTGAGAAGAATCATGAAGCTTTATTGATAGAGCTGGGTGCACATGTAGTGAGAGTGTAGGTGTGACACTGGAGTAGTAAAAGCTGTGCCAGAATCTTACCTTTCCTTTGAATAAATGGGGAGGGCTTTGGATGTGTGTGTTGGAAAACACTGCAAATGTGTGTAATTTGTGGATGTTAATGGAGCACATTTTTGGAGTGAGACTTTGCCCCTTCTGCTGGGGATGGGATTACAGATGTGTACCACCATTATGGAGTTTTATATGATTATGTTGTAATCTCTAGTCAGCAGCTAGTGTATAATTCTCTTGAGTTTTGCATGTGGAGGAGTATGTACCAGCTGAAAATGTTTTCTTTAAAGGCTTCCAGTAAAAAATTTAATCAAATAAATATATTTTTTTCCTGTGGATCTAGGTAGACTTTGAAGGCCTCATCTGTCGAATGTATTTTATTAACAAGGCTTGCCCATGGAATTATTCTTAGTGGTTTTGTTGAGAACACAGCATTTGGATCTATGCACTTTACAGTGCTGTTATTATTAAGAAAGATTATTACAATAGTAATTGTAATAGTCCTGTATTTATAGTACATTAATGACAGGAAATGTGCTATATGTCTTAAGTTATCAATGATGTAATGGATTGAAGCACCTCCTATCTTTTCTTACTCCTGTTATTAATGCTTTTTTTTTTTTTGGCTGCTATTCTACTGGTTGTGTTACTCAAGCACCTTGTGAGATATTAAAAGGAAGTGTTCTGTAGGAGACTTGAAAACAGAAAGCATTTGCTTAGGGCACCAGCAGTTTAAGTTCTCCTGATGAAAACTTTATTTATTTGTCAGGATAAAATCGAAGATTAAGAAGAATACTAAATTGAAGGCGAAAAACATGTTCTTCCTGTTTTGAGTTAGTGTATGTATCTTTTGGACTAACTAAATATTACATGATTGCATGAGATTATGGAGGATAGGAATTTGTGCCTCTGGTTGACCTTTACTAGATCTCTGTTCCTAAAGGTATTTTACGGCATCTTGTCCTATTTCTGTTCCATTATGTAATTAAAGTGATTATTTTTTAATAGTGAGGAGGTCTTAAGAATGTTTCCTAGCATTGTTAGTGTATGTTAGCAGTTTTCAAGCCTGTGTTAGTAGTATTATAGGAGAATGAATATCATCAGTGATGAAAGTTTTTGTATGATGTAATACAAAACAGGTTTTCTGAGACCTTGTTCAGACTACACAAAGTAAGCTGTATTAAAGTCATGTTTAAAAATTAGTCTGAGATTCCGTTAGAGATTGAGCCTGTGATGAGGATGGAAATGTTGCTTTCATGAGAAGAGGATGCAAAGCACGTGACTGCCAGGGTGTGCATGCAATCTCCATACCACATGAATGTTGCTGATTGCAGAGCTCTAAACTGCTTATCTAGAGAAGCTGCTTTCTAACATCTGCCAGTTACAGTAGATGTTCTCTTACCTTTAGTTTGATAACTTCCTTCTATTTCTATGTATATTTTATTTCCTGCCTTTTTTGGTCCAATTTTTCACCTTAACAGCAAGTCATATGAAAAGGGAGAAAGGTTATATTAGGTATCCCAATTTTGAGGGCAGGAGCTTCAATCTGATGAAACATCAAAGGCAATAATTCAGAAAAGGGAGGGTTTTATCCATAAGAAGCCCAAACTGGACAGATTGGCACAGTGTGGCATTCATAGAAGTGTTCTTCATATGATATATGTAGTCTCTAAAATGCTAAAAAAGTGGCAGTTCAGCAGAACAGCAGATCTCTCTTACAGTATGACACTTAAAATATTAGAGTATAAGATTAAAACAGCAGTAAAGTTGACTTCCTAGAAGGGGAGAGACCAAACTGGAAGTATCAACAATTTGAAAGTTCCCTTCTGATTCTAGTAAATGTTTCACTGATACTCGTGTGAACATCAAGCGGGATGAACCAGGGCTGCAACACAAAGATGCCCTTGAGTTAGCAGAGAGAGATTGCGGAGATGTGCATTGCAGTGGGGGTCTTTGTGTGTGTTCTGTAGCCTGCATGCACAAACAGATGGTGGAAACCCAAATATAACTAGGATGCCTTTCTGAAAGACCCTAATGGTGGAGTTAGAGCCTTCTTTATATAACATACATATTAGTAAAAAAAAAAATAAATCCTGAGAGGCAGATGGGAAAAGAGCATGATGCCAGACATCACCTGCATCTCCTCATTTGTATGCCTGTTTTCTTGGGACTCTGGTGATCTTCTACTTGAACAAAACTTTTAAGTGTAAAACTAGACTTTAATTTTGTGCGGGTTCAATTGAATGTGGCAACAAAACAAATATAAAAAATATATAAAAGTTCTAAGGGATGAAGTTGTAGACCCTTTTGCTCAAATAGAGTGGACTTGTCCATCTTCTGAAACAAAGCAGATGGGGAAAAAATACCATGTGTTGTCTTGCTGTGTTGGTTTTCAGCTAAAAGTGTCACTGAACAGAACATGGAGCAGATGTCTTTGAGCATGCTGGTGCCAGTTCTTTCACAGATTCCCATAGATCCTTTTCACTGGAGTATCTTGGTTTGAGCTTTGGTCAATTGTATCTTGAGTGTTTTCTAACAGATCTTTCCCAGAGTGAAATATGGGCCTTGGATATCATTCCTACAGTAGATCCAAGATTTGTTTGAGAGTGTTGCAGGCTTCTCATTGTTGCATCTTTTAACATGGTAGGAAAATACTTGATTACTCCCAGTATTTGCCATAGAGAATAGCTGAAGGGTGAGGATTGTTCTCCTTTGCTTTGCAAAATATTGTTGGAAGTTTGTTTCTTCAGGGGTACATAAACAGACCCAGTTAGTAAATGACTGCAGGGAAATATTAATGCTGAAAATGCACTCCAGCTGGTAGTAGGCTACTGACTTGTATTTTCTTGGAAGCGAGTGATTCGTCTTACTTGCACTACCTAGAAGGTTGGAAAGTTGCAAGGAGAGGGGATATACATTGATGTACCAGAAAGTAGGAGACAAATACTAAATTTTAATTGCTATTAAAACAGTGAAATTGAGCAGTGGTATTGGTGTGACTGGGAGATGTGGATGCTATACCTTTTTTTTTTTCCCTCTTTCTTTTTTTCCCCTTTTAGGAGGGCTTTCGAGCTGCCGCTCTGCTGCTGAACAGCATGCAGTCCTTTCGGGAGCAAAGTAGTTACCACGGAAACCAGCAGAGCTACCCGCAGGAAGTGCACGGTTCATCCCGACTGGAAGAGTTCAGCCCGCGCCAGCAGGCCCAGATGTTCCAGAGCTTTGGAGGAGGTGCTGGCAGTGGACGTCGTGGAGCAACAGGAGCCCCTACAGCAATGCCTGGTGAGAGCTCTGGCCATCAGAGCTACCAAGGTTTCAGAAAAGAAGCAGGAGAGTTTTACTATATGGCTGCCAACAAAGATCCAGTGGCATCAGGAGGGCAGCAGCCACCTCAGCGCAGGCCTTCTGGACCAGTACAGAGCTATGGGCCCCCTCAAGGGAGTAGCTTTGGGAGTCAGTATGGGAGTGAGGGACATGTGGGCCAGTTTCAAACACAGCACTCGACCCTTGGGGGTGTATCCCACTATCAACAGGATTATACTGGTCCTTTTTCTCCAGGGAGTGCCCAGTATCAGCAGCAGGCTTCAAGCCAGCAGCAGCAGGTGCAGCAGCTGAGACAGCAGATCTATCAATCTCATCAGCCTTTACCCCAGGCTTCCAGCCAGTCTGCTTCTAGCACCTCACACTTGCAGCCAATGCAGCGTCCATCCACCCTGCCTTCCTCTGCTTCTGGGTACCAGTTACGAGTGGGTCAGTTCAGCCAACACTATCAGCCACCTTCGTCGTCCTCCTCCTCTTCTTTCCCCTCCCCACAGCGTTTTGGCCAGTCAGGACAGAATTACGATGGAAGCTACAGTGTGAATTCTGGGTCGCAGTATGAAGGCCATGCTGTGGGTTCTAATGCACAGGCATATGGGACCCAGTCAAACTACAGCTTTCAGACTCAACCAATGAAAAGCTTTGAGCAGTCTAAGCTGCCCCAAAGTGGGCAGCAGGGGCAGCAGCAACAGCACCCACCTCAGCATGTAATGCAGTATTCAAATGCTGCCAGCAAGCTCTCTCTTCAAAGTCAAGTGGGACAGTACAGCCAGACTGAAGTTCCTGTAAGGTCACCGATGCAGTTCCACCAAAACTTCAGTCCAATCTCTAATCCATCTCCTGCTGCATCTGTGGTTCAGTCTCCAAGCTGCAGCTCTACCCCTTCTCCACTCATGCCAGGTGGAGAAAATCTCCAGTGTGGGCAAGGCAACATGTCCATGGGTTCTAGAAACCGAATCCTGCAGATGATGCCTCAGCTTAGTCCTACACCATCTATGATGCCAAGCCCCAATGCTCATGCAGGGGGATTCAAGGGGTTTGGGCTGGAAGGACTGCAGGAAAAAAGGCTCACAGATCCAGGGCTGAGCAGCCTGAGTGCTCTAAGTTCTCAAGTGGCCAATCTACCCAACACAGTCCAGCACATGTTGCTCTCGGATGCCTTGGCACCTCAGAAAAAAAGTTCCAAAAGGTCATCCTCTTCAAAGAAGGCAGACAGCTGCACCAACTCAGAAGGCTCCTCCCAGGCAGAGGAGCAACTCAAGTCTCCCCTGGCAGAGTCGCTTGATGGTGGCTGTTCCAGTAGTTCAGAGGACCATGGGGAAAGGGTGAGACAGCTGAGTGGCCAGAGCACCAGCTCAGACACCACTTACAAAGGGGGTAACTTAGAGAGATCCAACTCCTCACCAGCACAAGGCTCTCAGAATGAGCCATCAAAACTCAGCAGCAGCCCTGCAGCTAGGGAAGATGTGACCTCCCCTGATGGGAAGGAAGCTGTGGTGGCTGTGGAAAATGCCCCAAAAGTGAATGAAAAGGCAGTTGGGGTGATTGTCTCCCGGGAAGCCATGGCAGGAAGAGTAGAAAAGTCAGGTGGACAAGATAAACCTGCACAAGATGATGCTTCCACAGCCACTCAGGCACCAGCTAGTGCTAGTGGAGCGAAAGAAGCTGGGCATGCAGGGACGCAGCCAGAAACTCAAGGAGGAAGTAAAGGGAGCAAAAGCGGAGATAACACTAACCATAATGGAGAGGGGAACAGCCAGCCTGGTCATGCAGTTGTTGGGCCAAATTTTCCTGCAAGAACAGAACCTTCCAAATCTCCTGGCAGTTTAAGATACAGTTACAAGGATAATATAGCAGCTGGTATACAGAGAAATATTGGTGGCTTTCCACAGTATCCTTCTGGTCAAGAAAAAGGGGATTTTCCAGGGCACAGTGAGCGCAAAGGCCGGAATGAGAAGTTTCCTAGCCTCCTACAGGAGGTCTTACAGGGGTATCACCATCATCCAGACAGAAGGTATTCTAGGAACGCACAGGAGCATTCTGGGATGGCTGGGAGTTTGGAGGGAGCCATGAGGCCCAATATCTTAATTAGTCAAACCAATGAATTGACCAATAGAGGCCTCTTAAATAAAACCATGGGGTCTCTCCTGGAAGGCCCTCACTGGGGTCCCTGGGATAGGAAGTCTAGCAGCGCGGCTCCTGACATGAAGCAGATAAATCTAGCTGATTACCCTATTGCTAGAAAGTTTGATGTGGAGTCTCAGTCTTCTGCCCATGAAGGGGGAGCACTCTCAGAGAGGAGATCAGTGATCTGTGACATATCTCCATTAAGGCAACTTGTTAGAGATCCTGGCCCTCACCCAATGGGTCACATGGGTCCTGAGGCCAGAAGTGGAAGGAGTGAACGTCTTGCCCCTGGCTTGAGCCAGTCAGTAATACTCCCTGGTGGTTTAGTATCTATGGAAACAAAGATGAAGGCTCACAGTGGGCAAATAAAAGAGGAAGATTTTGAACAGTCAAAGAGCTCAGCTAGTCTCAATAATAAAAAAACAGGAGACCATTGTCATCCTGCTGGCATCAAGCATGAATCTTTCCGAGGCAACGCTAGCCCTGGAGCTGCAGTCTCCGATGCTGCTCCAGACTACATTTCCCAGCAGGACAGCAGATCAACACAGATGAGACGAGCAACTGGCAGAACTGGAAGCAGCAGGGGTAAATCACCTTCTCAGTTTCAGGATCTTGCTGATAAGCTGAAAATGTCACCAGGCAGAAGCCGAGGCCCAGGGACAGATCTGCATCACATGAACCCACACATGACACTATCTGAAAGAGTTAACAGGGGTTCCTTGCATTCTGCTTACTCTCAGAATTCAGAAGGCCCATCTTTGGCTTCAGCATATCACACAAATACTAGGCCTCATGCTTTTGGTGACCCTAACCAGAGTTTAAATTCCCAGTATCATTACAAGAGGCAGATATACCAGCAACAGCAAGAAGAATACAAAGATTGGGCAAGCAGCACTGCTCAGGGTGTGATTGCTGCAGCTCAGCACAGGCAGGAAGGAGCAAGGAAAAGCCCAAGACAACAACAGTTTCTGGAAAGAGTAAGGAGTCCCTTAAAAAATGACAAAGATGGAATGATGTACCTTCAAGGTAGCTCTTATCACGATACTGGAAGCCAGGAAGCTGGGCGCTGCATTATGGGGAGTGACAGTACTCAGAGCAAATGCACCGAACTGAAACACGGCAACCAGAAGCTGCAGCATCACGAATCTGGTTGGGACCTCTCTCGGCAAACTTCTCCTGCCAAAAGCAGTGGCCCTCTTGGAGCAGCCAACCAAAAAAGATTTTGCCCTCAAGAAAGTGATGGGCATCGACGAGAGGAATCTACAGATTTGCCCAAGCCTAGTAATGCCATGCTCAGGCTCCCTGGCCAGGAAGACCAGTCTCCTCAAAATCCATTAATTATGAGGAGGAGAGTCCGTTCTTTCATCTCGCCCATCCCTACCAAAAGACAGCCACAGGATATGAAGAACAGTGGCAGTGAAGATAAAGGGCGACTGATGACTTCAGCAAAAGAAGGAGCTGATAAAACATACAATTCCTATGCCCATTCATCTCAAAGCCAAGATGTTGGCAAGTCAGTTGCAAAGGGAGATTCCTTCAAGGACCTGCCAAGTCCTGATAATAGGAATTGCCCTGCTGTTTCCCTCACGAGCCCGGCTAAGACCAAAATATTGCCCCCAAGAAAGGGGCGAGGATTAAAACTGGAAGCTATTGTTCAAAAAATTACATCTCCTAATATTAGGAGGAGTGTTTCTACCAACAGTGCTGAAACTGGTGCAGATACTGTCACTCTTGATGACATCCTGTCCCTTAAGAGTGGACCTGAAGGAGGAAATGTGGCTGGACATGGACCAGAGGCTGAGAAGAGAAAAGGAGAGATGTCAGATCAAGTGGGGCCAGCAAGCCAGGATACAACTGGTGAAATAACTCTTCCAAGATCTTCAGAAGAGTGGCAAAGCAGTGAGGATGATAAAACCAAGAAAGAGGTCCCTGAAACTGCAAGCGTTGGTAAAGAAGGAGCAGGACCCAGTGCAGCACCACCACCTTCTCAGAAGTCAGGTGGTCAGGGAAGGTCTGATGGATCTGTAAGCGGAGCTGGAACTCTGACCTTTTCTGACTCAAAAACAATTTCCCCTTCCAGTGTGTTTACTTCTGAACCAAATCTGAAGTCTGAGGAAAAAGATGGAGATGTGACAAACATTTCACCCAAGCCAGATGGTTTCCCTCCAAAGGGATATTTTCCCTCTGGAAAGAAAAAGGGGAGGCCAATTGGGAGCGTGAACAAGCAGAAGAAGCAGCAGCAGCAACAGCAGCAGCAACTGCCACCGCCCCCACCACCCCCACCAGTACCTTCACAGTCTTCAGAAGGGGTAGGTGGTGGTGAGCCAAAACCGAAGAGGCAAAGGAGGGAGAGGCGAAAACCTGCAGCGCAGCCACGGAAGCGGAAGCCTAGACGGGCTGCTCCGATTGTGGAGCCTCAAGAACCAGAGATCAAGCTTAAATATGCTACCCAATCTGTAGATAAAACTGACTCCAAGAATAAGTCCTTTTTCCCTTATATTCATGTGGTAAACAAGTGTGAATTAGGCGCTGTGTGCACAATCATTAATGCGGAGGAAGAGGAGCAGAACAAATTGGTGAGGGGTCGGAAAGGACAGAGGTCTTCAACACCCCCTCCTAGCAATGCGGAGAGCAAAGTGCTGCCCACCTCAACTTTCATGCTGCAGGGCCCTGTAGTAACAGAGTCTTCTGTCTTAGGGCATCTGGTTTGCTGCCTGTGTGGCAAATGGGCCAGCTATCGTAACATGGGTGACCTCTTTGGTCCTTTCTACCCCCAGGATTATGCAGCCACCTTGCCCAAGAACCCACCTCCAAAGAGGGCCACAGAAATGCAGAGCAAGGTCAAGGTACGGCACAAAAGTGCTTCTAATGGTTCCAAGACAGATACGGAAGAGGAGGAGGAACAGCAACAACAGAAGGAACAAAGAAGCCTAGCTGCTCATCCCCGCTTTAAGAGGCGGCACCGCTCTGAGGACTGTAGTGGAGCCTCTCGGTCACTTTCAAGGGGAGCTTCTTGTAAAAAAACAACCACTGACGGTGGCAGTGGTGGTGAAAAGACTCCTTTGGACTCAAAACCCTCTATGCCCACTTCAGAAGGTGGCACTGAGCTGGAGTTACAAATTCCTGAACTACCTCTTGACAGCAATGAATTTTGGGTCCATGAGGGTTGTATTCTCTGGGCCAATGGGATCTACCTGGTCTGTGGCAGGCTCTATGGGCTGCAGGAAGCTGTGGAGATTGCAAGAGAGATGGTGAGTGCCTAACCTTGCTATACAAAATTACTTGTTTTCATTTGCAATATGTATATCACTTGGAATACCATTTTTCCTTGTTCTTCTCTCATGTCTTAAGCGATCATCTTTCATCTTAAATCTCTAGTGATGTCCTTTTGATGGCCTGGTTTAGATCTCTGCCACATCTGGTCAGACAGATTTTTCAGGCATCAAAAAGCTGGATACTCATTACCTACTAAAAGTTCTGGATGTCCAAAGGCTTTCTCATGACTACAGTGATCTCTTTTTCTCCTCCTTATTCTGTGCTATCAGATACTGAATATTCTCTAGGGCTGCTCTTGGAGGCATACAGTGAAAGGACAAGTGGCAGCAGACACAAATTGCAACAAAGAAAATTCCAATGCAGTATTAGGCAAAAAATCTGACAGTGAGGATGGTCAAACATTGAATTGAGGGAGGGGGAAAGACAGAGCAGCTGTGGAATAGCTGTTCTTGGAGACGCACAAATGTGACTGGGCAAGGCCCTAAGCAACCCACTTTACCTCTGAAGTTGGATATAGCTTCAAAGTTGTCTCTGCTTTCAGCAGGGGTCCCTTCCAACCTACGTTATTCTGTGACTGTAATACGTATTACACAACTGCAAGAGAATTTGCAGTCCTTAAAAAATAAGGTGGATAGAGTAGAATCACACAGAGGTTTGTAAGCTTTAAGTGAAACGTGGATGGGTTTAGTATTGATGAATTCAATACGAATTATGCCACAAATCATACTGATAATTGACTTTCTCCAAAGTGTGGGTATACAATGAGTGAGAAGAAATATGTAAAATTAAAGCAGGGACAAAGGGAGAACTTTATTCACAACCACCTGGTTGTGGATGGAGACACTCGCTATTCTTGATTTTTTTGAGACATAAGCTGACACTTTAAAACCACAGTTATGCGGCTTGCTTTGCCATCATCAGTATGCTGCATCCCTTTATTTATGGTTACCTTTTGTATTATGCTTTCTGTCCTGGGCCAGACCATAGAAGAGGCACTAGACTACTTTTTCTGTTGCCTTCAGATTCTTCCTTTTCTAAAGAGTGTTGGGATCCAGTTTTTATCTTCTCTTTGCTCTGTATTGTTACATACAGTGTGCTTCTTTCGTCCCCATGAGCTTTTCTCTTCAGGTTTGATTCCTGGCTTGTTCTGCATTTTCACTCACTGTGCTTTGACAGTAATTACATGCTTCTTTGCCCTAACTTGATTTGGCCTGCGTTCTTGTTTCTAGCCTCTCATTAAACAAAGTCAGTTAATTTCATTTGGTTTTCATCGAGCCGTGCCAGCATGCTTGTTCTGATGCAACTGCTGAGTTTCTTATCTCTGATAATTGCAAGGTTTCTTTTGGGATCTCCACCACCGTTTGGATTCTACTCACAATGTGGCCATGCTTTCATGTGTCTTGTAGTTCACCAGTATTTTGAAATTGGATCACTCCAGCCTAATTTTCCCTTTTTCCTGTTTTCAGGGTGTGTCTTTTATTTATGATCCTTGCTCTCCCAATAGCAAATGCCTTCCCTGCAAGTTCTCAAACCACTTGAGTTTGTCCTCCAGCAATCCTTTTTGTGTTCCTGTACCTGCAAAGGGGGTATGCCCAGCAGAAACATGCTATGCTGATAGGCTCTAATCAGACTTGACAAATAGTAGCCCATTATCCACAACATTTTTATATGGGTTTTGCATGTTGTTTGACGTCTAGTTCTTTCTCTGCATGGGGTCTTGATGACTTTCTGACTGAATGCACTTTGGCCTACCCTTTACCACTTTCTTCCAACCATTATGATCATCTCCTTGTCAAAAATAGAATTTATTTTTTTCTCCTCTTAACCCTTTCATCTGCCCTTATGGCACCGTACATGAACATCTCTTTATCTCCCTTGAACCTTGTGTCCTTTCTCTCTACCTCTTTCCTTTAATCACTTGCTCAACTCCTAGCTTTTCTTTTCCCTCATAGTGCCTGTAGACATGACTGTTTTTCTTTTTTAAAAAAAAAGGTGTACAAAATGCCTCTCTTGCCTTTGCAGCTACCTCTTAATTTCCTTTCCCTTTTTTTCATCTGAAAATTCTTTGAGTGCATTGTCTGGAGCTCTTGTCCTCCACTGTGGCTTCGATTGTGCTCTACTACAATTGCAATGAGTGTTTACGGTGATCTCTTCGTAGCTAAGGTTCAGATCCAGTACTTAATTTTCCTTTCCCTGTCAGCTACATTTGTCACTATCAGCTGTGCTACTCTTGAAGTGTTGTTCCACCGTTGTTTCCTGTCTGTGTCCTCTTTTGATTACCTCCTTTCTTTCCACTATTTTTTGCAGAGGCTGTTGTTCATTATTCCCAGCTTTTTGTGAGGGTTTCACTGAAGTTCTGCTTGTGCTTTCCTTCCCTTTATCCTGGAATACCATGCCTTTGGGTAGCTTTTGGTAACCTGGTCACTTTTTTCCAGAGTCTTGTAGAGCTTCCTTTTTGCTCCAGGTTCATGTTCTTCTGCCACAAACTTAAAAATTGTTCTTGAGTTCATGGTGAGTTCTCAGACTCTCACTTCAAAACATGGCTTTTAACCTACATCATCCTTAATCCATTGTCTGCCATCTTGTTCTGATTTTCTGTCACAATCTCCTAATTTGATTTTAAAATTATTTCTTCCTAATCATTCCTATTTAAGGCTGTAAGAAATACTGCTTACTTTCTGTGTATGAGAAGTAATATGTAGCCTTTCAGTGCTCTCCACTGTTCTGTCTGGGTCTGCTTTTAATCTAGGTATAAAACTGAACTTTCAGAGGCAGGGACCATTTTCTTGTGTGCTTTGTTTCGTTATGTCTTACACAAACACAGTAACAGGTGTCCTAGCTGAATGCTGGGCTCTTCTGCATTACATCCATAAGAGTAATCCATCTTTCTCTTTTACCTCTGTCACAAATAATAGAATAGGTTTTCTCCTAGCATTATCTTTTCCTTAACCTTTTTATACTATTGTAGCAAATTGTAGTGCTGTATTCTTCTCTGGAAGCAGTATATCCTCCCCCCTTCAGTTAGGAGAGGGTTACGTGCAACACGAAGATGGCAGTCAGGGTATTCAGAGATGTACGTGCCAGAAGCCATCCTCAGGCAATGGAAAGGTTCTGTTGAACTAGACTCTGTTGCCCTGCTGCCTGAGGATAGCCTTCTGGCTCAGACAGCTGATTTCCTATGCTTGTTGTATATGCTCTTTCTTTACCTCCTCCTTGCTTTGCAAGTGCATTTTCTTTTTGTTCCCTCTGACATGCAGTTCATCAGGGTTAGTGTCTTGGAAAAGCAGATGTGCAAACCATGTAGCTGCTTGCTAGCAGGAGAGAGTAGACAGATGTGTGCACAAGCATACAGGAATCTAGGTCTTAAATTTGGTCTAGGATAAGAAAAGACATTAGTTTATGTCATATGAGGGGTCATGAGCCTGGAAGTGAATAATCCATGTATGTAACGCATTCTGTGCAAATGAAATACTGCCACAATTCAAAATCTATGTAAACTGTTTGTAATACCCACAAAGGGCAAATGCGCACCAGGTTTAAGCTAAATCCATAACATTGAGTTGAAATATTTTCTTTAGAGATCTGGCTCTATTGTTGTTGCTTATGCAGCATCCTAGTATAGAAATAAGAAACTTAAACTTCTAGTCAAAGGCCATAAACCATTGAACCATGATGTAGAGGTAGTGGCATAAGCAACCCACCCCGCATTTCTTCTTCTCACACAAGCTCACCTCTTTTTTTTCTCTGGCATGGAAGCTTATTATATATTCCCCCCCTCCCCAATACCTCTGTTTCTTGTTTGCCTTCCAGAATCAGGAAGGAATTTGAAGCATTTTTCTTGCTGTGTTAAGTTTTCTGTTCCTTCTATGAATAAATGCGTGTGTCTTACTGCAGTTTTTTTGAGAACAGCCCCATAGTCGATCTCAAGGAAGGCTTAGAACGTATGTGAGGTTGCTCAAAGATTGGCTTGTACCAGATGCTCTAGAAGAATTTGAGATAAGGTATTATCTTAAAAAGGTTTATCAAACTGTGAAGTGACTCTCCTGAGCTTTGAGCTTTCCTTAAAGTTTGATTTCACCCTAGACTGAAAATGGTGTGGATGTATTAACTTCCAAGCAGCCATCTAGCTGGTTTCCAAAGTGCTAGAATCTGCCTTTCTTGAAGGCAAAAAGGTGTTTCTCTTGCTGTGGCCGCTCTAGAGGGCTTCTTGGTTCCGAGAATGTGAATAGCTAATCAGATGAATTGGGCTGCTTCACATGCAGAATGGCTTAATCCTCCTTATTTTGAGGTTTAAAGTAGATAACCCAGCAGATGGACCTACCTGCCAAGTAGTCTGATTTTCTCTCTTAAACTGCTTATTAAACCATAGTAAGGGTGCTAACTGGCCTTCTTGCAGTTGGACATTTTTGGTTTAAGGCTAATGAAATCTTGAACTATAAAAATGCTGTCTCCCTAGTGCTGGATGATCCTGTTGCCTATAGAATGCTTTCTTTCAGATATTGAAGGTGACCATGTTTTGGACTAGGTAGAGCAGATTATAAGTGATTTGGCATAAGATCTTTGCCTTATGATTCTAGGAATCTTACAGCAGGTCTTCCTGCAACAAGTTTGCAAAAAATACCCATATTCTTCCTGTGGAAATTTTTTGGTCTCTCTTCTTACAGTCATGTCAACCATTTCTTTGCATTTATAGATTTGGAAAACTAACAGTTGTGTGCAGTTTGCTATAAATACCTTTAAGGAAACAGTTTCCTACCTTGTTTATCTTCTCATTGTTTTCCTATTCATGAGAAACTCATTTTCATGCAAGATGAAATCTTGGTTACCCTTGAAACTGGCAAAATTATGAAGTCACTTCGGTAGTTGTCAGCAGATTTAATATTCAAAATAATTTATGGTCTTTATTCTCAGTATTAAATTTAAGAAGCTGTAAGTGAAGAGAAGAACAATGCAGAGAACATTCTTTGTGTTAGGTTGAGTTGCAGAATCCAAGAAGATAGTTCTACTATTGTTTTCTAAAAAGCTGTTCACTAGGAAGTGGTATGCTGTTTCTTGGAAATTTTTTTATAAAACACTTTTTTTTTTTTTTTCCCCAAGGCAGAGGCTCTGGCCTAGCACAGGTATTACTTCTGGGGGTTTTTTTGTGGTGGTGGGGTTTTTTTTGTGTGTGTGTCCCCACTCCTGTCAGAATTGACCTTGCTGAAGGTAAATCTCGCTCTTGTTTCTGCTGACAGTGCTCTGTGAAAGGAAAACTTGTTTATCCCCCCTTTAAAGATCTCTATTAAAAGGTCTGAAGAATTTAATGCTTTTCTCATCAATCTCTGCTTCGTTCCCAGCTCGAGAAATCTTTTAATCCTTATACATGGAAATAAGTCCTTGGAACCTGCTTCCTTTGTTGCTTCTTATTGAAAGCAACATCAAGGATCATCTTGGGTTTCAGTCAGGAGAACTTCAGAGTAACAAACAGTGAAGGGTAAAATCTGCCCATCATCTGCAGTATAATGGAAGGACATTCTGGGCTTTCTGTCACCAATCTGGAATTTTGTCTGTCCGACTCTCCATGGATTATCTTTCAAAGCCTGCTGGTTACCTGAAGAGGAGAAATCTACCTGCTTTAGGACTGTTAACAAGCCTGTTCAGAAGGTCAGACTGACTTTGGAGAAAGTTCTTAAGAACCACATATGGGCTCACAGAAGTTCAGAACCTAAATGCATGTCTCTTTGCAAATTGATACTTAGATATTTGAATTTTTCATTACTGTGGGGCAGTGGCAGCCTTCTGGCTCATGTTGAGTGTGCCTTTGTTAGTTTGTAGGGCTGGAGGTAGGTTTACACATGCTATCCAATTTCACAGAGAACGACTTCTGGTTTTGCGCAGAAAAGTTGTCCTTGACCACTTAAGACTCCTGCTAGTTGATCTCCCAGAGTATCTTGTCTGTGGAAATCTGTATTGTAGTGGAAATAAGGATTGCCTATCTATAATACTTTTACTCTGTTGCTTTCATAGAACTATTTTCTTTTGTTTACCTCTACCATTCTGGACCCTAGCTGAAAATTGGGTAAAGAAAGGTGCCTAGAGGGATCACTAGGAATTAAGCTATTTATATTCTCAGATTTGGGAAATCAAAGCCTAACAAAAATGCTCCTACATGCTGTAAGTAATTGCTTTTAAAAGGTTCCTAACTGTGTGGCTAATCAAATGCGTAAGCTAGGGGATCAGTATGAACTAAGAAAATTGTGGAAGGTTAGCTACCTCTGGCAAAACAAAGCAAAACAGTTTCTAGCCCCAGAAACCTGAGTAGTGTAGTGCCATGAGTCTGAAGGTGTCAGTTTATTCTGAATGTCTCATTTGGCACAGGTGTCCTTTGTTATCCCTAAGCCAGGCTGGGAGTGAGTTGCTGTCAAGAGAGGTGATCCTACTTTATCCTCTTTGCAAGCTGCTTGCTCCCACTGTTTCCCTTGTGCTAGATCTACTGACTGTGCATTTGCACAGTGGGTTGAATTTTAGCTAGCTAATCCGTCAGAAGACTAGCTTGGAGTGGGGTATCTTTGTGCCAGATCAGCCATCTGAATCCGCTTACTCTCTGAACCATGTTTGCTGTGTCTGACAGGGAGGGCCCTTCCACTGGTAATTATAACCATTAGATCAAGTTAGCCATAACACAAAATTGTGCCCAGGTGACACCACCACTTGAAAGTGTTTTAGGCCCACAGTGCTACTGTTTCTAAGTGTTGGGAGATGAATGCTGACCTTTTATTCATTATCCTTCTTTTTAGAGAAGAAAAATGTGCAGAACCTGACTTCTTTTTTTCCATCTCCAAAAAGCCCCTCAAGTGAAGTTCTGCATCAGGTCAGGGTTCAGCTGAAATAATAATCTGCTGCTTCAAAGACCACATGCCTGACAAACACAGGAAGGAAAACCTGTGTTTCTTACACCCAGACTTGTAATAGTAGGGAGAAATTTCCAGAGTAGGAAGAAGTGACACTGGAGCTTGTTAATTTTTCACTGTGGGGAAAGGGAAACCAGTAATGAATTTAAAAACTGCCTGTTAGCAGTGGTTGAAAAAAGGTTGTATTGAGAACATTGTCTGCTTATTTTTATCTCTGGCAACAGCTTTTGGTATGCTTTAACCCCTCAAGTAAGGAGTGCCACAGAATCTCGAGGCACCTTCTACAATTACCCTTAAAGTGGTTGAGTATCTTTGTTTTCATTGACGGACTGTGTCCAAACACCTAGTTGTCTGAGATGGAAATGTGCTTTTTCTTTCTTGAATATAGTCCTTAGTACAATTAGTTTAACATTCATTTCCATTCCTCAGGAAATGGCAGCATTTTAATACTCTTCCGCAGTGTTAGAAATATAAGGAAGCATGAAATTTTGGGTGGAGAAGAAATTCTGAAAGACAGGCTGAATAATGAACTTCAGATTTGGTTTTCTCAGAAAAGCATTGCCATCTGCTGTGCTACTGAAACACTCTGTGCTGTCATGGCTCCTGGTCTGTCAAAGTGTGCCACCACAGAGATGAGAACCTGGTAGTAGCCCCTGTTGTATCTCAGTTCATTGCCTTCCTCTGGGAGGGACCTAGAAGTGTGAATGACTAGTGCTACAGCACTTTGCAGCTCATAGCAGCTCTGTATATTGGTATCACAAGCCTCAAACGCTGAAGAGGTGAGCAGACAGAATCCACATCTACATTTCTGATGCATATATTTCAGTATCTTGGGTGATTGGAAGCCATTAATTACATCTGTGAAATGAAACTGGCTTTTCTTGGCTTTATTGTGAGTAGAAATCAGGTAAAACTGATGCAGCATATTGATGATCGTGGATTGTAGATGGCAGGAAGTACAGTTTGGTTGAGGTCTCAAACATAAAGGTGATATTGGGAAAAGAGAAAAGACTTCTCCAGTATTGACCTTTTGGATGGGGGCAGAGAGAAGATGAAGGGTAGGCAGGGAAGTAGTTTCTGTGCATCTTTATTAGCAGACTCCTTTGCCATTAGTTTATCCCAAAGTACGGGCATTATGTCTGCTCTTGCATGTGGTTTTGTATTTTACTGTTTGTCTAGCATGTGGAGTGAGGAAAGCGGAAAATAGATCTACTGACAATAGAATGTTGGGAAAGAATAGGATGTTTAACCACTTACATTAGTTGTAGCCAAGAGCACTGGAAACTTGTATGTAAAAAGGAGCTTGCTCATTCCACAGTTGTGGCCTTTCTATAAAGCATCAGGGATCCTTGAAATCTATGTACAATTCTCATTTAAAAATACATTTAAGTAACTTTAATTTCAAAGAAGCTCTTCCAAATTTGAATGGGGCCTTCTCTGTGCAGGAGATTTCTAAACAAAGCTTTAGAGCTTTTTGTCTGCTATCCACAAGCTCACACAATCCTTTTTTTAGGATTTAAGTTGCCTGTTACTGTAGAGATGCCAAACTCTTGCTAAATTCTTAATAGTGAATGAATACAATCCATTTATGTATCATTTTAGCTTGAATCTTTTTAAGCTGTGCTGGCAAAAAGGTTGTTAAGATTCCCCAAAAGTGGGGAGGAGGGTTGTTGTGCTGTTTGTGTTTTGTTTTGTTAACTTAAACTGAACTAACTTTTTTTAACTTGGTCCAATTCCAGATGGTAGTCACTTGAGCTATATCCCCTTAACTTCGTTAGAAGAATGCTACTAACAAATAAGTGTTGAAGGACATTCAAGAACTTCAGAAGTTTATTCTGCTCCACACCTCTGTGTTTAAAATGGCCTGTATTTGATTACAGCTAGGCAAAAATGAAAATGTTTAAAAATATTTTCCCTGATTTTGAAAAAATTACTACTACTTAATTTTTCTTTGCTTGTTCAGTTTGATAAGAGGTTAATTTCTGGAGGTAATAATTCATTACTTTCTGTTATATAATATTGTATGGATTATCAGAATTACATTCTATCTTTTGTAAGACTTTTTAAACAAAGATTTACAGTTTCTCCATTTTATTTTTAAAATAAAAGTTATCCTGAATCCTTTGATCACTGAATAAGCAAAAATAATGCTTCAATATACTAATGTTCTACCATTCATAATAAAGGAAAGCTCTTCAAAGGCTGCAAACCAAGTTCATAAAAAGCTATGTAAGCATAGTGCTTTGTGCAGTAGCCAGACTGGGGTAGGAATGGTGCGGGCAAAACTGAGACACTTACTGATGGTGGTGTAAGATTTTGTTAAAATATAACACAGAGAGCAGTTTTTAAACTTTTTCTTTTCAAAAGTAAATTTTCATCTATCTGCCCATTATAAACCTAGTTATATAACCCCAATATATATTTTTTTAATTAGAGAAATATGTTCTGAAAGAGGTTAATTTCCCTAGATTTGGAAAGAGGAGTAAAAATAAAACTGAAGTGTGATGAGTATTCATGTAATAATTTTAGAAACTACAGTGAAATGAAAACTCAGTCTTTTACCTTGAAGAATGTTACTCTGCAGATACAAGAATTGGAGAAAAGAGGTTCTGTCTGTGCTGCACACTTTGCCTGAGGTTATGGAAGAAGCTAGGAACTGAGTTTGAGTTCCCTGAATCTTAAAACCATCCTTTTCAGCTAATCTAAACCATGCTACTCTTACACTGTTGTGCTCTGGGTAGTTTTTCTTTCTTTCTTGGCAGAGGAGATATTTTTCAAACAATTTCATACACTTAGCTGGACTCTGTGTGAAGTATAGGATAGTCTTCATGGATAGAGCACTTCGGAAAAAAGTTATTAATGAACCTTCATTGTTACGGATTGGATCTCAGCCAGCTGCTTAGTGATTAAAGTTTAATTGCATGATGATTAGTTTTCATTAGTAAGCAATTAGCATTTAACAGCAGTCTTGTATTGCTAAAGCTAGGGGCGAGCATAAGTGGCTTGAGCCATGTGGAGAAGGTATGTAGCTGGAGATGTGGGTATGAAGTTGTTTGGGGAATATGGGGATGGGAATTCTGACATTAGTTGCCCTCAACAGCTCACTCCTGCTACAGCATTGAGCCAGGAATGGAGATAGAAGTGGGAAATGGAGCAAATGGCCAGAGCAGCACAGCCTGGATATAGGGCACAGAGGCTGGCTGTGGATTAGCCCTCATGTAGGGAGTTATCAAAAATAATTGTCTTCCTCAAAGGGCCCTTTGAAGTTCCGAGTTGTTCTCACAGTAATGCTGGTTTTCATAGTCTTATCCCACTCCTTGCTGCAACTAAAACTCTGTTTTCAGAATCCCCTCCTGAACTTGATGAAATTCTCACTTTTACTGTGATAGCAATCCTTGATTGCTTTGTGCCACAGTGGGGTAAATTAGGGGAAAGATTAGTGAAAGGGCTGGGGGAAGTGGAATAAGATGAAGGTAGAGGGAGGCAGGGATATAGCAAAAGGTCAAGGCTCCTTTGCTGTTAAAGGTACAAAAGTGAAGAGTGTCCCTTGAGGGATGATATGCCACGGTTAGAGGGAACGGGTGCCAGCGAGGGCACTCAGCCTGTGTCTCTGAGATGTGCTGGGTACACTGGTGCACAGTTGAAGTCGAACAGAGTTGAGCTAGGGGATACTGAGGCAATAGGAGCCGAGAGGCAAACGCCAGTGAAACACCTCAAAGTATATAAGGGGTGTTCCTCTATGAAGGAGACATGGATGACAGCCCAGCTGAAGTGCCTCTACACCAATGCACACTGCATGGGCGCAACAAGCAGGAGGAGTTGGAAGCCGTTGTACATCAGGAAAACTATGATATGGTTGCCATCACGGAAGCATGGTGGGATGACTCGCACAACTGGAGTGTGGCGGTGGATGGCTATAAACTCTTCAGGAGGGATAGGAGAGGCAGTGGGGTAGCCCTGTACGTTAGGGAGTGTCTGGATAGTTTAGAGCTTAATGATGGTGATGATAGGGTGGAGTGCCTATGGGTAAGAATCGGGGAAGGCCAACAAGGCAGATATTGTGGTGGGAGTCTGTTACAGACCACCCAACCAGGATGAGGAGACGGATGAACTATTCCATAAGCAGCTGGGAGAAGCCTCACGATCGCTAGCCCTTGTTCTTGTGGGGGACTTCAACCTACCGGATGTCTGCTGGAAATACAATACAGCAGAGAGGAAACAGTCTTGGAGGTTCCTGGAGTGTGTGGAGTATAACTTCCTGACACAGCTGGTAGTGAGCCAACTAGGGAAGGTGCCCCACTGGACCTCTTGTTCACAAACAGAGAAGGACTTGTGAGCGATGTGATGGTTGGAGGCGGTCTTGGGCAGAGTGATCACGAAATGATAGTTTTTGAGATGTGGAGGAGCGGCTAGGGAGGTCAGCAAAACTGCCACCTTGGACTTCCAGAGGGCAGACTTTGGCCTGTTTAGGAGACTGGTTGACAGAGTCCCCTGGGAGGCAGCCCTAAAGGGCAGAGAAGTCCAGGAAGGCTGGACATTCTTTAAGGAGGAAGTCCTAAAGGCACAAGAGCAGGCTGTCCCCAGGTGTCAAAAGATGAGCCAGCGGGGAAGAAGACCAGCCTGGCTGAATAGAGAGCTTTGGCTAGAACTCAGAAAAAAGAGGAGAGTTTACGACCTTTGGAGGAAGGGGCAGGCAAGTCGAGGACTACAAA
Source organism: Ciconia boyciana (assembly GCF_034638445.1). Taxonomy (NCBI): domain Eukaryota; kingdom Metazoa; phylum Chordata; class Aves; order Ciconiiformes; family Ciconiidae; genus Ciconia; species Ciconia boyciana. The sequence continues at coordinate 56,210,493 of NC_132934.1, forward strand.
GGTGTAGCAAGGTTGTGCAGGGAGAAAATTAGAAGGGCCAAAGCTGAGTTAGAGCTCAATCTGGCTACTGTCGTAAAAGACAACAAAAAATACTTCTTAAAATACATTAGCAGCAAAAGGAGAGCTAAGAAGAATCTCCAGCCCCTAGTAGATGGGGGAGGGACCACAGTGACAAAGGAAGAGGAAAAGGCTGAGATACTTAATGTGTTCTTTGCCTCAGTCTTTAATAGTAGGGCCAATTGTTCTCCGGGTACCCAGCCCCCCGAGTCGGAAGATAGGGACAGGGACCAGAATCGAGCCCCCATAATCCAGGGGGAAATGGTTAGTGACCTGCTGCACCACTTAGACGCACACAAGTCTATGGGGCCAGATGGGATCCACCCGAGAGTACTGAAGGAACTGGCAGAAGTGCTCACCAAGCCCCTTCACATCATTTACCAGCAGTCCTGGCTAACTGGGGAGGTCTCAGTTGACTGGAGGTTTGCAAATGTGACACCCATCTACAAGAAGGGCCGGAAGGAGGACCCAGGGAACTACAGGCCTGTCAGCCTGACCTCGGTACCGGGGAGGCTGATGGAGCAGATCATCCTGAGTGCCATCGTGTGGCACGTACGGGACAACCAAGGGATCAGGCCCAGTCAGCATGGGTTTATGAAAGGCAGGTCCTGCTTGACTAATCTGATCTCCTTCTATGACAAGGTGACCTGCTCTAGTGGATGAGGGAAAGGCTGGGGATGTTGTCTATCTAGACTTCAGTAAAGCCTTTGACACTGTTTCCCCCAGCATTCTCCTGGAGAAACTGGCTGCTCATGGCTTGGACAGGTGTACTCTTCGCTGGGTAAAAAACTGGCTGGATGGCCGGGCCCAAAGAGTTGTGGTGAATGGAGTTTACTCCAGTTGGCAGCCGGTCACAAGTGGTGTTCCCAGGGCTCTGTGTTGGGGCCACTTCTGTTTAATACCATTATCAGTGATCTGGACAAGGAGATCAAGTGCACCCTCAGTAAGTTTGCAGCTGACACCAAGCTGGGCAGGAGTGTCAATCTTCTTGAGGCAAGGAAGGCTCTACAGAGGGACCTGGACAGGCTGGATCAATGGGCTGGGGCCAATTGTATGAGGTTCAACAAGGCCAAGTGCAAGGTCCTGCACTTGGGCCACAGCAACCCCATGCAATGCTACAGGCTTGGGGAAGAGTGGCTGGAAAGCTGCCTGGCAGAAAGGGACCTGGGGGTGTTGGTTGCCAGGTGGCTGAATATGAGCCAGCAGTGTGCCCAGGTGGCCAAGAAAGCCAATGGCATCCTGGCTTGTAGGAGAAACAGTGTGGCCAGCAGGACTAGGGAAGTGATCATGCCCCTGTGCTCAGCACTGGCGAGGCCGCACCTTGAATACTGTGTTCAGTTTTGGGCCCCTCACTACAAGAGAGACATTGAGGGGCTGGAGCGTGTCCAGAGAAGGGCAATGAAGCTGGTGAAGGGTCTAGAGCACAAGTCTTCTGAGGAGCGGCTGAGGGATCTGGGGTTGTTTAGCCTGGAGAAAAAAGGAGGCTGAGGGGAGACCTTATGGCTCTCTACAACTACCTGAAAGGAGGTTGTAGAGAGGTGGATGTTGGTCTCTTCTCCCAAGTAACAAATGATAGGACGAGAGGAAATGGCCTCAAGTTGTGCCAGGGGAGGTTTAGACTGGATATTAGGAAATTTTACTTTACCGAAAGGGTTGTCAAGCATTGGAACAGGCTGCCCAGGGAAGTGGTTGAGTTGCCATCGTTGGAGGTATTTAAAAGACGTTTGGATGAGGTGCTTAGGGACATGGTGTAGTGGTAGTCTTGGTAGCGTTAGGTTTACGGTTGGACTCGATGATCTTAAAGGTCTTTTCCAACCTATACGATTCTGTGATTCTGTAAACCACTTCTGCTCCCCTAAGGAGTCTGTTGTGAAGATGAAATATGATGGTAACTTCATCTAGGCTAAGTTAGGGTTGTTAGAAGCCATTCTTCTCCTCCACACCTCCACTTCTGCCAGCACTACTGCTCTGTGACTGAACCAAGTCAGGTAGCTGATCTTGTCAGCTAATTCCCCCCCCACCCTTTTATCAAGCTAATTTTTTTGGCTGGACCGGCTTTCTTGACTGATTGGTACTGACTGTGTTGACTTCTTGGTACTGATACAAGGTACTGATACAAGACAGTCAGTTGGTACTGACTGTCTTGACTGTGTTGGTACTGATACAGAGAAATGCCCCAGCTAGAGATAGGAGGGGGCAGCAGGTTGTGCAAGTACAAACTCATGTCTTAAAATGGTCTGGAAGTGAGTGGACTGGTCAAGACCATGACTTCAAATAGAAAGTTTTCCCAGAATGATATTACTAATTACACAAACTAGTAAATAAAGGTACAATTTAGTCAATACTAAACAAACTAGTCAATAAAAGGTACATTTTTAAATTTGTGTAAGGTGGTTCTCAAACGTATATAGCTTTGCAGCATTTATTACTGATGTCAGGTGCAACCATCTAGTTGTCTAGACACATGAAAAGGTAGGGTTTTTCTTTATTATTATCCCATGATCTAGAAGCACTAGGGACTGGATGCTCCGTCCCCTCCTCTGGCCTAATTTACTAGCCAGAGTAACCTAAAGCAGGCATTTATTTCTCTTCAGTTAAAAGGACTAAAATAGCTGCAGTTTCTTTTGAGAAATTCTAGCAGTGCTCAGGGTGTGACTTTAATCATATAGATTTACTTAAGTTGTCTTCAGACTTGCTGAACTCTTGGTAAGAGTAGACATAACAGCGTAGGACTTAGTGCAAAATACTAACCCTACTCAAGACACAAAGAATGTGGTGAGTGGCAAAGCCCACCCAGGGCTCTGCGTGCTGCAGCTGCACTGTTTGTCAGTACCTGAGCTTCCAGTGGTAAAAATAGATTGCATATGTCTTCCTGAGGTCTGGTTGCACAACTGATCATAGCATAGATACACTTAAGTCTTATCTCAACCAGCTAATTGTTGTCTGTGTCCTAAGCTTTCCTTCTGTTTAGGAAAATATTAAAGGGTGATGTTAAAAACTGGTTGTGCAGTCTTCACTTCCTAGTGATTTTTTTTTTCTGTTTCTAGCTCCTTGCATGTTTTCTTTTGAGTTATGCTTAGGTCCCTTAGTTCTAACTCAGCTGTATGTTTGTCTTTTTCTCATGGCTTATTTCACAAAATGTGGTTTTGTTGGTACTTTGCACTATACTCCTGTTAATTGCAGCTTTTCTTGCACCTCTGACTCCTTTATTCTTACTGAGAACTCAGACTTGCTAAGTTTCAGAAAGTTATTGATGATTAAAGGAGACTGTCCAGCTTCATAAAAGACTTAGTAGTAAGGGAGGGGAAAAAGGAAGAGGGTGTCCTGGCATGAATCTCTGAAGCGGGGACTTTCTCTAAAGGACACTGCTGCTCAATGTGAAACTTAAAAGGAGAAAAAAAAAAAGGGGGGGGGGGGGTGGGAATGGGAGGGAAAGGCAACTTCGTGTACTTGACTTCAGGTTTGAGAGCTGTGAACTTCTCAGACTTTGTGCCTGCGCCGTCAAAAATTCCCTGCATGGCCTTTGACAAGTCAGTTAATTATTCTGTAAAGTAGGCTTTAAAAACGCTTATTTTGTGGCCATTAAGACAAATTTGTAGGGTGCTTTGAAAATTGAAAGTACAGTATGTGTTTAAATTGTCATATGTTCTTAATTAAATTGGAAGATTAAGGAGGTGATACAACGTTGCATGTTCTAGTTGCATAGATGTAATGGGAGAAAGCTAAGTTTAAAGTTTGTTCATGTATTATTTAGAGTCAGGTCCACAGATGATAATAAAAACGTTTTGTTATGTATTCATCTGATGTTAGCTTTCTCTTTTCTTGTAGAAAGTTAAAATGCTGAAGATCCTAACTTGAATGTACTGGTACCATATGTATATTCATTATTATATTTGATTAAGTGTTTTCTGGGGGAATAACTCTTCAAGTTAAATGTGTCAACCTTGAAATTTTAGTGATTACAATGCATAACCAATGCTTTCCAGGAAATCAACAAATTTTTTTTAGATGTTAATTTTAGGAAATTGTTTAGGTTAGATTAGAAAAATTCCAGTACCCACATTATAGGTACATAAAACTATTTTATGAGGTTTTAATGCAGTCTTAACTCCTATACTTAAATTTAATTATTCGTCCTTTGAAGTGTCACACATTATCATTGGGGAGAATAAGGATTCTTTAGCGATGCCACATGGTACTATTCCTCTAAGCAGAAATCTGTAGAGGCAGTTCCTGGGGAACAGGAGATTTGAATAGTTACCAATAAATTCAGTTTTCTGGACAAATAGCTTCAAGGGTAATGCCAAAAGAAGAATTTCCTGTTCTGAGTCTCTGAAGCTGTCTAACAAAGAAGACTTTACTGCTGACTTACACTTCTGCTTTTGGGCTAGAGCCTTCAGAAGATGGAGGAATAAGAAGTGAGAAGAGGGTGTGCCTGTGTAAAATAAATGAAAAACAAAACAAAAATGCCTGTATCCTTCAATTTCTGCCTCAGGTGAAAAAAAGATTGACATTTCTCTTTGGTCTTGCGCAGTGACTTATTTCTAGTAGTCTATGGCTCATACCAGTCCTTTTTATCTTAGTATAGATTGATCTAGATTTATAAAAACTGAAGATGTGGCTTGCAAATAGTTAGATAATATTATTGCCTTTACTACAATTCAGCAGTGTTCTGAGCCGACAGGTCTTCATTATTTTTTTTCCCTTCAGATCGGGGGAGAACCACACAGCTCCTTAATGCTTAAGATGGAGGAAGTTCTTCCCCCAGGAGAACAACACTAAGTCTGTCCTTTAAGGAAACTACCTCAGCTGCTTAGTAATATCCAGCCGGAATGCCATCCGGCCTTGGACTTCTGCTGCTATTTATATTTACTACCACTCCTAAACTGCTGCTAGCTCACACGAAGTTTTCCTGTGTCGTGCGTCTCTGGCAAGCCTACTGACCCTAGGTATTTCTGAATAAATTCAGTTTAGAATTCATGAAAAGTAGCTATTATTGTAATGGGCAGTTTAAGCAGCACGTATATCATTATGGTTTGTAGGTTTTTTCCTGATGATTATTGAATAGTGAAATAACATATTCCTCTTTAAACCCATTCAGATTTTTGGCCAGCAAACATTATTTTCCATAGAGCACCTCCTCTGTGTCTGAAGTCATTTCATCAATGTGTGTTACTAATTTGTTTAGTAACTCAACTATGATTGATTATTTATTGCTGTAGTTCATGAGCTTGTATCTTCTTTTCAATTATTTTTTTTAACACTGTGTTACTTGACAGGTTATCACTAAAGAGAGGTGTACTGACTCGCAGGCGTTTCTCCTTCTACAAGCATTGCACCTTTACCTCTTCTCTTGGATTCATTTGACCTGCTGTTGTTGCTCATCTTTGGCTGCTTTTCTAGAGTGGTAGCAGCAGCTACCAGTGACCTCAGGAATACTTGTGTGCACTTTGCTACTCCTTATTATAGCTCTGCCACCAACTACGGCTTCAGCAGCCTTCTGGAGGAGCCATCTTCTTCTTGTCATTCTCTCTTTAACAGTATTGAGTAGTATTTTTATTTGCTACCCTTTTTCTAGAGACACAAGTTGTTCATTTTCCAGTAAGATGAGCATTGTACCTTTTTCACCTATCCTTACTTGCAGTGGAATATGTTTTGACTGTGCAATAGGAGTGGCTCTTCAGACATTAATTTAAGAATTGGTATTCTTATTAATAAGTAAATGTCCATTTGGAATACCGTTACAGAATAATTTTTTCTAAACTATGATTTCCACATACCTTCTTTCACATTCATCTGCCGGCTTCCTCTTTTCTTATGTCTCAAACATAAGTTACCTGTCATTATTTTATCTGCCTTCATCCTGCTTCTTTTTCTTCTTTCAGTTTCAAGAACTTAGGATCTACTTCCAATCAGTGAATCCTGGCTAATTTTATAATTTCCTAAATGAAGTGCCTCACTTTCAAAACCCTCCACATTTACCTTTGTTTTCCTTCACACATTTCTTCAAAGCCCCTCTTGTCTGGGATTTCTGCTGAGCAATTGGATATGCTTAGCCTGCTGCTGTGATGGACTCTGCCCAACGCTGCTGGCTCAGTCTCACCATTCCTGTTTCATCCCTTTGCATCCACCAACGCTTTGTTCTGTATTACCAAAATGTCTTGCACAGTGGGGCTCTGTTCATGATGAGGGCTTGCACAGATTATTACAAATAATGACAAATGGTTTATTTCTGTCCAATGTTAGAAGTCTTTGAGTTGTTGGCAGGGGTGGATTTGTGCTGCACCCTTTTTCCTGCCAGGTTGCATAGGTATTTAATATCTTGTCAAAATCTTTTCCGTTTACAGTTTGCCTTGCTCAAAAGCATTTCCTTATTTTTAAGCCTTTACAAAGGTTTTGTTTCTGTTGAATCCACTGCCAGTAATAACATAGTGATTGTATCCTTAATGAACTAGACCTTTTTTCTTCGAGCCTTTTAGTAAATACTAAGCATCGTCTCCCTTTTTTTTTCCGTCATGCAGTTTGCCTCTTGAAAACAAATTCCTTGAGTTGAATTTATTGCATTTTCTTGCTTATGTCAGTTTTTTCCTTTTTTATGTCACTCCAGTCATTGATATTCAAAGGTATTGCTTTACAGGGGAGAGCTTTTGGTAATTATTTAATTCATCAAAAAACTCTTCCCTTGTGGTGGTGATGTTGCTTTGTTTTAAGACAACTGCATGCTGTTGTTTTATACTGCACTTGGTAGACCTTGTGCTAAATAGAAATTCGCCATATATTTGGATATTTCCTGTAATCGGTACCCAAGATGGTTGGGGAAAAAAATCTAGTACTGGCAGAAAATCCAACTGGAGTAAGTCCTCTCTCTTGCTGACTGTGCTGTTCCTGCAACTCTGTATGTCCTTATCACATAATCGTTGCTTGAAAATTTGAATTTCTTTTTCCTCTTAAGTCTGCTCTTCTATCTTTCAGAGTTTTTCGTAACTAAATTGCACTTATTGTTGCACATTTAATTCCCCAAATGAATAGCCAAGATAACATAAACTGAATAATTTTTTCTGCTAGACTTGCATACTTTAGCAAATTCAAATCCCTATACTTGTAAGTGGTTGTCTGAAATGTTTCTCTTTGTCATCAAAGGAAACAAGATTTATGCATTTCTTGTCATCTTGGACTTGGTAGTCTATGTATTATTTTAATATTCCTTTTAAAATATTGAATGAATACATAGGTGTGTACTTAGCCTGCTTAATTTGAAATTAAACATGCTTTTTCATTACCATTTAAAGTTACTATTTTTTGTCAATTCTGCTAAACCTGTTTTAGTTGACCATTAGTTTACTCTTAAAGTATCTAACCTCTGTTCTGGTTCAGTTATGCTTGGTCCTTATTTCATTTGTGTTTTTTTCTCTTTCCATTGTTTGAGGGGGAGGGTTCATCCTCCTCCATGACTTTCTCAGCTTTTCACCAGTCTCTTCTGGAATATGTTCACGCACATTTAGGCCTTTGATCACTCCACCGAGTGAATGAAACACTTAGGCTTGTATGGAGTAGTGAACATGAATTTATCACTTAGATCAAATTTCAACCCTTTTATATAGTATTACAGTTTAGCTTAGCCTTCCTGTTATGGAGGTAAGACTGAAGAGTCTTAAAAACTTGTAACTGAACAGTATAATTCCTGGGTGCCTACATTCTTTTCAGTAATCATGGGGGTTTTTTGTTGTTCATTGTGGAATTTCACAATCAAATCTCTTGGTCTACAAAAGAACTGCTATTCCAGGCAGGTGCGAAAGTGTGTTTTGTTGTGGTGTCCTGTCTCCAGCAACAGCCAGGAGCAGTTATCGTCAGAGATGTGTAGTAAACCAGGCACATAGAGAGTGATACTTGCATATTTTCTCCCTCCTTTCAGCAGTCACAGCCTTAGAGAAGTCTCTTTCGCATCACTGTGTTTAACAGGCAGTGGCATACCTATCCTTGATGAATTTGTCTAATCTGTTTTTGAACTCACTTATCTTTTGGCCAGTGCAGCATTCTTTGGCAGTGACTTTTATAGTTTATTTGTTGTGTGGAAAAAAGTGGATTTATTTTAAATGTAAACCTGTTATTTGCTCTTCCTTCTTGGAAATGGCTAAGAATCATTCCCTTACGCACACCGTATTTGATTTTGTAGATCTCAATCCCCCTTCGGTTACCTCTTCCAAAATACTTAGTCTTTTCTCATATGGAAGCTTTTTATCTTCCTAGTTATCTCCGTGGGCTGTCTGTTTTTTTTCTGATCTGTTGTATTCCGTTAGAAATAGGGTGACCAGAACCACACACAATATTCAGATGTCAGGATACTACAAGAGTAACAGATAGACATAATGAAGATTTGGGTTTCATTATCGATTTATTTTCCTAATAATGTCTTACGTTCTGGCTGTCTTTTTTTGCGGTTGCAGGGACTGCATGATGTTTCTGTCCAGGATGACTACTAATACCTTCCCATGAGTAGTAAAAGCTAATTTAGAGTCTGTCATCATGTATATGCATAGGTGAAAATATTTTCCCCATGTGCATCACTTTGCACTTAACAACATTCATTTTCATCTCCATTTTATCATATAGTCATCCAGGATTGTGACATGTTTTTGCAGCTCTTTACCATCAGTTTGAGATCTGACTACTCTGGATAATTTTACTAACTTCACAAGTTTTCACACCTTGTTGTTCACCCCCCTTTTCGAGAGTCTCTGTAAGTACAGTTGAATAACTTAAGTGTCTGCACAGGACCTTAGAAATTTTTGCTGGCAAACCATTCCTTGTTAAAACTAACCATTTATTTCTGTTCTTGTTACTTTCTCTTTTTCCTTCAAGTTGAGGGAAATAGAATGCTCTGTTCTTCATTTCAAGTGCTTCCGTGGTACTTTAATCAGCTTTGTATGTATTGAATAGGATTTCCCTTTTTTAAGGCATTTTTCAGTTCTTGTATTTCTTCTGGGTTTTTTTTCCATGCCATCCATTTTGAGCTGCAGCTTTCCTTTGTGCTTCAGCAGCCCGTGCAGCACTGCAGTTCTGACTTTTTACTGTTTCCTAATGCAGCTTTATTAGCATAGCATCTTCCAGATCATTGATTTGTCTGTTTGCTGAAATCTTGGAATCTAAATTTGCCCATAGTTTCTTGACTTGAAGGTAGCTGCCCAATTTTACTATTTTCCTTTATTATCACTCTATTTGCTTGCTATAGGAGTGTATCATCATTGGCAAGAGATACCTTTTAATAATGCAAGTTTAAAGGATTTTTATCTTTTTAATTGTGGGGTTCATTTTTCTGATATTCTGTGCCTGTTTTTTGGAGAACTTAAATTGTTTGACAGGAAATGGAAACAAATAATTCTGCCGCCTTCAGTACTGGTTGTTATCTTTAGCTGCAGTCACATAAGCAAATTTTTTCATTAACCAGTATCTGCATGTCAGAGTGAAAGTGCTGCTTTCCTCTCCTATTTCCTAAAAACGTCTGCTCACCCTCTCTTTTTTCATCTCAATCCCTTTTTGCAGCAGTCTTCCAAAATCACTTATTCCTTTCTCCTACAGCAAATGCTACAAACATTTTTTTGTTTTTTGTTTTTTTTTTTTAGTTTTCCTCATAGCTTGGTGGAGTAAGTTGTCTCTCTGCATCCTGCTTTCCAGGAAAGAGAATGCGGCTGCCTGCTGCTTCTGTTGCCCTTTCGCCTGGATATTCAATCTGAGCTTCTGCCCAGCCTGCCAACTCTCTAATCAGAAATAGTCAGAAGGCCCTCCTTCCTAATATTGCAGCTGACTCTGAAATCCTCGTTATCTTACATCTGCATTTGTGCAGTGCACTTACACAGAAGCAATTATTTTCCTAAAAGCTTATAATTTAAACAGATGAAGGAGAGAGTATGAAAAATGCATATAACTTGTAAAGTGAAGACTTGTACCTGTATCATTAACGCCACATACATTTAATTTTTTGCTTGCTTTTCTTTTTTAGTAACCTTCAGTTGTTGCTTTCCATTTTATTCCGTCTGTGCATTCTTGACACTGATATGCAAGAAGGGGAAAAACAAGGAGATACCTAGAAAGCAAAGCAAAGGAAAAGGGAAGAAGACAGAGAGCAAAGGAAAAACTGGGGCTTTGAAGAGAGGAAGTTAGAATGAGGCCTGCCTGGGTGTGGGGCACAGGTGAGCAAACTGAAAGAAGCAACCCATCAGCAAGAAGAGACTCTTTGGATTATAGACAGTAGAAAATATGATACAGTTATATCTGTTGTGAGTGTCCTTGCTTAAACTGCTTTGGTAATTGTTCCACAAGAAAGATAGTGGGGGAATCATCTGAAGACATCTTGTATTAGTGTTAGGCAGAAGCAGTTTATTTCTGCTTCTAAGCAACTGTTCCTGCTGCTGCCCAGAATGTGTTGGAAGGGCTAGTCCAGCGGCTCCTGTCCTTCCACCAGCAAAACCCTGTCCACTGTGGGATTCCAGTACTCCTAGACAATGGCATTATCTCTGTCAGTGCAGAGCCAAAGGGAAAAGTTCAGGTGTGTGTTTTACTTGAGCGTCTTGGAGCTGCTTTTTTCACAAGCCTAAGAGCTTGTGCTTGGTTGGGAGGAGGAAGGTGGGTAGCTCAGGACATATTTATGTTATAACACCTATGTGGAGTTGGGTACAAATCTGAGGCAGGTAAAAAAAGGTATCCAAAACCCACACCCCTATTTATTACATTTTAGAGCAGTGTGCTGTCAGAAGAGTTTACTCTTGTAGTAATGAAGGAATACCAGTTGCAGTGAAAAAAAGCCCTTAAAGCAAAAGAAATATAGCTAGTGAATGTTTTAGTATTTTGAATGAATTGGAACAGCTTTGCTGCTGCTGTGGTAGCTGTCCCCCAACTGTTCACACTTCCAGGTCGGGTGTTACTTCATTTTGGTAGACAGAGAATGATGAGCTGTAGCAAAGAAGAAATGGGCTGCTAATAGCGTGGAGAGGTAGAGACAATGTATCTGGCTTTAATACTATTGATAATTTAGTTCAAGGGATGGAGTGTCTCTTCTAAATGGCACTTTTCAGTCTCTCCAGCCTATTCTAAGTGAGATATATGTGCCTTGTGGCCAGAGATGGATTGTGGAGATAGGACCTCTGAATCAATCTTCACTGTGTGGTCTTTTTTTTGTTGTTATTCGTGGTTTTTTTTCTCCTTTTTTCCCTTTTTTAATGTAAGCCAGGAGTTGATTAGATGCCTGGCAATGATTACTGTCCATTGGCACCTCCCGTTGGGAGCACACTCCAAGTATCAGCCTTCAGCTCTTTCAAGCAGGGGAGGTTAAGCAGGCTGCTTACTGAGCAAAAGGAATTTCTTTTCCCATGAGAGCTTGAGTGCTGTTTCCCTGGCTAAGAATGCTATAATTCCTTTACAAGTGACAAGCAGGCTGCTACCATCTGCTGGTGAATGGCTGCAGGATGGTGGAGTTTGAGTGAAAATTTGCTCATGGACCAAAGAGAACAATTAGTGGTTATTAAGCTGAATTCACACATTTCCTGTGTGAAGTTCTGTGATTTTATTTTGGGTTTAGAATGTTTTCTAGTTGTAGTGTACATCTTTTTTCTTTTTTTTTGAAACATAAATATATAAGGATAAGGATTCTGACCAAAGCCACAAAAAGTACTAGTAGGACCTATGCATCTTTTAATCTTTTAAGGCACAGCAGTGATGTCTTGCAAAAGAAGACTGAGACCATCCAGAAATTTTTTAATCACTTTGTTCTGTCTTTCTAGAAACACCTGGATATATTTGGAAACCACGTGGCAGTACATGATGATAGTCTTTTTCAAAGATAGTGATAGACTCGTAAGTTGTTTTAGAACCATACGGCTTTGTAGGGTGTCTGCTTTGTTCAGTCACTCTGTGGTGTGTCAAGAAGGAAGAACTCGAAAGAAAAGAGTAGTTATTGTGTATGTGGTTCCCCCAGCTTCCCCTGAAAGAAGCAGATGGTCGGGGGTCCCAGGAGGTAGAAGAAATGGGGCCATTAGACTGTCAGTGGCTTGTGAAAAGCAGAAGCATCTGCCAGAATGGAGACTTGTTCAGCAGCAGGGGAGCCAGCAGCAGCAGATGATCTCTGCCTTGAGCAGTCAATGGTATTGTAGTCCACTGGGGAATTGCTGTTGTGGGCGTAGCTGCAGGTAACATTGGTAAAATCTAGTTGGTCTGGCAGACAAAAAAAAAAGGGAAATGAAGGCTTGATGCTCATGCTCTGGCATCTTAACTACTCACTTTTCCTAATCAGTCCTAACTACAACTGATTTGAAAGTATTCTGTACCCATTCTCAGCTGAGCACTACAGGCACACTTCAAATTCGTTAAAGTGCCTGTCGTGTTTCTGCTGCAAGTTTCAGAATAGCAAGATGAACCATGCTAGATGCAACAAAGAATAAGTTCAAAAACTAAATTAACATTTGGAAAAAGTATCAAAAATTTTGCTAGGGGTCGTCTTGTTTTCAGTTGTATCGTACAGTGCACTCTTTTAAGACATGCCTTTTTAGTGTTAAGAAATATTTTACACAGCTGCAGTTTAATCTCTACTGCTGTAGTTCTTATGCTTTTATTGACTGCTCTGTACAGGACACAGTGTTCCAGGGAAGAATGACCTCTTCTGTTGCAACAGTGTGATGGTACTTCAAAGACGAGATAAAGTGGGGAGGACAGAATGCCTCTGAGGAACAAAACTAGAAATTCATATCTGTGTTTGAAAAGAATAGTCAATTTGGGTTCTGTCCTGTTAGAATAATTAATCTGTCAGCCACATCTAAAAGCTAGAATAAAGCACACAGGTAAAGAGCTCTGGTTCAGAGGTCTTCAAGCTGCACTTTGTGAATACTTGGCATAGGTGAATCTGGGACTATTGCCAGTACATAATATTCTTCTAGGGTTGACTTCATAGCCAGGAAAAGACATTTTCTATGCATGAAACTTGGTTTTACTCCCATGAGAGAGTGAATTACATTACAGTTTGGCTAGAGGTCCATACATTTTAGTGTGCATTTAAATATTGGGTTAGATTTTTTTTTTACCTTTGGAAACTAGTGTTCGTGTTCTGACAGGCAAAAATAAGCTGCTTGGGTGTCTCTTTCTAGGCCTCGGGAATGCTTTCCTTATATCATAAATACTGCAATAGTTTGTCATGATACACATCCACTGCTTAGAAGATAGACATGATTTAATAGGGAACACTGAAGTTCAGGCTCAGGATGGTTTGGCATAACCGAAAAGAGAAGGCAGTATTCGAAGGCAGTATTCGAAACTGCAGTTGTAGATGTCATGAGAACTGACGTCTCACAAGCTTTTCTGTTAGTTGCATCTGCTTTGATTTGGAGAGGGCCACCTGCTTTATGGCTGGAGCTAGTTTTGCTTTCATCCTCGTTCAATCATTTAAATACAAACTATAGTCGTCTCTGCATAGCATAGAATAGTAGGAAGAGCAATGCGTGTCACATTCTTAGTGTTTTTTGAAATGTTGTAACCAAAACCCTGTTTACTATGCAGAGCAAGGAACTTCACTGTGGCTGTTGTCTTTGGCCACATCTATTCTGCAGACCTCCACTGCCACATGCATGTTATTCAGGGATGTGAAGAAGTGTGGTCTAGCTGATGTAGCTATCTTGGCATATGAGCCTCCCTGTATGATAAAAAAACCCCCATGCTTTTGTCCAATGCCAGGTGCACTGCTGGTTCAAGCACATCTGTTCTGTGCGCTGTACAAGGTATAGCTTGCTGATAGTGTTAATAGAGCACGTGTAGTTTGACACTAGCTTTTCCGATAGAAAAAGAGTTTTTAGATCATGTCATCATCTCTCTGTGTGGAGTCAGTGACCAAAGGAAACTTCTTATAGCCTAAACTCAAGGTGAATTGTACCAGTTATACAAGGCCTTATTGTGGTGTTGGTTGTGTTTATCAGCAAAAACCAGAATTCCTGTGTTTCTTAAGTATAACTCAAAAGTTATTGTAGGTCGTCATTTCTTTTTCTGTCAGTAGTCTATTCGCATTTTAATTTTTAAATAGTAGTGGTCTCTTAGCCTTTGGTGGTTTCTGCCATACGTGCTTTGTTTTCTTTTTAGAAGGGAAAAATGTCAACCTATCAGAAATCAGCTTTCACCAGAATGTTAGAAATAAAGTTGTGTGTCTGAAAGTTGCTGTCTGAATGAGATGCACGATAGGCTTACTTCCTTAGGTCATTCCTTAAGTCATTCAGGATAAAGTAAATGGTGAGTGGCTTCATTCTGCTGCATTCGCATTTGTCTGGTAATGTGGTTAAATACATCATTGACCAGTTGAGATAATAGGATTTAAGAAAAATGAAAATTGAATGTGGTCATCAGATGAGTCTTACTACTTTGCAAATAAATGTATGAGCACCTTTCTAGCACTGCACGTGTTTCTTCTGGAGATGGGCCATTTCCGTGATGGTGAGGTATTTTCCTTTGATGACATCTTCTCCTGCTCCCAGTAAGCATTTTTTTATCACCTGTGAAAAAATGTTCAACTTGGCCTTGATCTTCTTGGACTGCTAGTGATAATGAAAATGATGTAACCAAATTACTTTTACGCTAATGGTATCTTCTAAATCATTCTTTGTCATGCTAATTCTCATTTTAAAGCTGCTATGGATTCAAAAAAGCTCTTTTCCTCCAATTTTAACACTGATGTCATTGTCAGGTACTGAAACGTAGGCCAGTGAAACAGATTTGAGAAGTGTTTCAAGTTCTTTCTGAATGGTTGGTTTGAACATTTGGTATCACTTGCCTGGTTAGCACAGCTGAAAAGTTTGTTGTTTGAAAGAGCTTATGTCATTAACTGTTCAAAAGGCCTTTCTTTGTATGGTGTGGAAAGATACAGTCTAACATTGTGATACTTGAGAAAACTGTGCTGGAATGCAGTTGACTAAATTCCCAGGAAAATACAGATATTTGGAAAGATGATTGCAGTCTTCATTGCCATTTCTTGATTTCCCTTTCAGAAATGTTCCCATTGCCAGGAACCGGGAGCCACCTTAGGCTGCTACAACAAAGGCTGCTCCTTCCGATACCATTACCCATGTGCCATCGATGCAGGTAAGAACAAATGACATTACATGGCATTCAAAACATATGACACTAAATAATTCCAAGGTACTCTACAAATTTATTCCCTCTCAGTTTCTCACCTACTATGAAGATACAATAATACAAATGGTGAGAAATGGCATCAGATAAACAGTGTACAGTAACGCGTTGGGATAAGATGGAACTTGTAATGAAAGAGAATCCACCTGAAAATGGAGAAAAAACCTGGGGGAATGCAGCTACAGTGACAGAAATTTGGCTGCAATACAAGAACTGACCCCTCTTTTCTTGCAAAAAATAGAAACCCTTTGTTAAAAGGGTGCAAGTAACCAGGAATGCGTTTCCTCTTTCAGGGTTACACTCTTATGGATAGTCATAGTAACGATTTCAAGTGCAAAGTGTTTGTATAATCATCAGTACCACTTGCAGCACACCCTTCCTTCTCCCTCCTTAGAAGCATTTCAGCCAGTCTCTTGACTAGGTCCAATTTTCATAATTGGACAAGCTAATGGTTTGGATAGTATTATCTCCAGCTATGAGCCTGGGGTTGTGAGTTGGTGTTTTGTGTACAATAGTGAAAGTTTTTCATGGAGATAAACTTTATTCTTGGGTAAAAAAATCCCAGCTTAGAATGAATAATGTCCCACTATTCCAGTACACTGTAACTCACTTCTCCTATCATACAAAACTTAGTCTGATAACAAGCAGGTAAGGATTCAAGATTACAACTCTTGACTGGCAAATAATTGTAAGCTTCTTGTTTGTTATCCCACTTCCACAGCAGCCCACTTGTTTTACCACCTATTTTATGATGTTTTTCAAATGTTACAGTATTTGAAGTACACATGCTCATTTCTGAATGACTGCATTGCATTCTCACTGTGAAATCCCACCCTATTGGAGCACCACATTTTATTCTAATAGAAATGTTTTTAATGAAATTAATATTGCAGTTGAATACTACTAGTACCACAGTATAGATGGAGAATCCTTGATTTTACATGAAATAAGGTGTTAAAGAAATAGTATTCAGGTTGCAAACATGACACGCTCAAAAAATTGCCAGAAATAAGGGTGTCCCTGTAAGTTTAATTTTGGACTCTTATGAATGTATTGTGTAGTAATTGCCTTATTAAAGACAGTCTTTTTCCATAAGGTCCTACCTCAGCCTGTAGGATGAAAGGGTACTCATTCATGAACATACGTTGTCCTCACTGATTCTGTATGTCGTTTACTGCATATGATTCCATCTCAGTTCTGAAAGTGGAACTGTGGAATTTTCTGTCATGTTCATCTCTGTCATGCCTAAGAGTTTCATGAACAAACTTTTTATATACAGTACATTTGAGACACAATCATCAGATTTGCATTCATATTGCGTTTAGTAATTTGTTTCTGGTTTGTGACTGGCCCTTTTTAATACCATGAAAAAACCAAAATAATTTATAATTAATGTTCCTAATAGTTTGGGGTGCTTAATTTGAATTCTTGTGTTACTAGGTACAGTATGTAGCATTTTCTATGTTCTAAGCCCAGGTATCAAAATTAAGATACTGTCCTTTTTCTTCAGATACACCTTCCTCATTAACTCTACTCCACTTCAGCAAATGCGGTAGGATCATCCAGATGACAAATTTACTGAACAATCATGACTGATTCCCAAAAACAGTTCTGTGTTGTGCATGGAAGAGGCAGTGTCCTGTACAAAACCTAGTATATAATCATACTATTTAGTCCATATTAAATGTAATATAATATGTCTACCATATAATATGTGGAAGTGGGCTACATTAAATTTGGCTTTTCCTCACATTTGTCTTGACTTTGCAGCCTTTGAGGTTTTTTTTTAGAGTAGCTCTTTGTGTTCAAGTTGCAAGGCTATGCTTGCTTCATTTTCTTTTAATCTTATGAGACATCAAGTTGTCATGTGGCCATCTGTCAGAGTGCACCATTCCAAGCTAACTTCCTTCCTTTGAGTAATACAGCAGTAATAAATTGCAAGCCACTCAGTAGGCTAGAGCTGTATGGAGATGGGATACTTCATGAGTTTCACAAACATATTTAAATAGTAGCAGAGGAGGGGTATAACTGGTGAATCTCTGGTTTCACTGCAAGCAGAGTATGATTTAGTGAGAACAAAGACTTCTCTTTGTTTCTTTATACCTTTTCCTTTCTGTTTCTTCCTCTTCCGTCTGTGTGTGCCTGATATATTCTCCACTCCAGCTCTTCATACCAACCACAGGCTCTTTATCTAGTTGGTCTCAGGTTCCTCTTCTCAAATTTCTTATCCCCGTCTCTTTGTAAGACCCAATTCTCCTTACTCCTTTCCAGCTTCTCCTTTGCCCAGTTTTTTCTAGCTGTCATTCTGGCTTCTTCCTGTCTGCCCTTATATCACCACCGCCTCTCCTTTCTTGCTCCTAGTTCTTTCATCTCTAGGCTTCTTACTCCCCTTTGGTTCTCCTAACTTAGCTCCTTGTCACACTTAACCCTGCTAGTCCCTGTTTGTTCTTGTATATCGCCCTTGATCTTCTTCACCTTTCTCTGCCTTGTCCCACTAGTTCTTAGTCTCCAGTCTTCTGGCTGAATCAATCCTGATTCAGTCTTAGCCTCCTTCTGCTGGCACTCATCCTTAATTCCCTGCTTCTAACTTCTACTATCACTAGTCTCCTCATCCTGTTAGCGTCCACTCTTCCTCCAGTTCCAGATTCCCTTTCTCAGTAACCTTTTTACTTCTGCTGCCTTCTGGACCTGTGCCTTTGCATTTTGCAGTGTTGAAATGGTCACCTTCTTCCTTCAGGCTGCCTGAGCCTTACAAGTGTTCCCTGACAGCTTCAGTTCTGGTGCCTAAATCTCAGGCCAGAGGTTTGTTTGCAAGAAAGACCTGCTCACCCCCAAACAAAAGCTTATTTGTTAGAATTTTCAAATTATCTAGCTACTAAATATCTAAGAAACCTTTTCTGAGGATGTGCAGATTAAAATCCCTTTCCCTCTTTGCAAAGAGTTGTATTTGCTGATTTTGTGGTAAGCTGGCAAGGACATGCTTTAGCTAAAATTCAGGTCCTACTGCAAATCAGGATATGTTAGAGTGTTTCAGAGAAAACTTGCTGGGATGTTTAACATGGGCAGAATAACTTTTTCCAAGAAAGAGTTTTAAGGAAATGGTTAGGCTGCTTTAGCTGAAGTTTTCAACCAAAACAAAAGAGCTCAGCTTGGAGTACATTCTCAGCATTCAAAATTTCAGCCTGATGGTATGATAGTAAAAGACTTTCTTTGCAGTTGGTTTTATCTGTGGGTGTAATCAAGCTGTCTTTAATCTATAGCTCCTCTTCCAATAAATCTGTATAAAAGAAATAAGCAAGCTATATGGAATAGGACTTGATTTTCATTTATGCCCAAGCAGAAAATATAGGCTTCCTTGAGAAGCAAATAAGTATTCTTTTCTCTTTCCTCAGCCTGCTGCCTGCCTATAAACCCTTTTTATTGGTTATGCAGTGCTGCTGTCTTTCCTGTAGTGAATCAGATACAGATATTTCTCAAGTTCCTTGAGCTCTGTGGTAGTTCTATTTGAAGCTGACTGTCCTGCTTTGAAGGATGGTGCCACCTTGCTTTATTGAGGATTTGCGACAGATCCTGAATCCTCAGAAGTTTGTGCTGATGTTTACAAGGGCTCTCAGGCTTTTGGAATATGTATGACTGGTTTTGTATCTTAAAAAAACCCCCAAACTAGAAAACACTTGCTGGAGTGTTTTTTAGGGTATGTCAAGCCATAAACACTTGGTGTTTGACTGAGTTACTCTGACATCCCTGGAAGTGACCATGCCTTAGCTGGGATGAAGCATGCATGTTGTACTCCTAGGCAGTTGCGCTGTGAGCATGTTTTTACCTTTGTATTGGTGTGGATTAGAAGTTAGTACCCTGTCAGTTACTGTGCCTCATTTGAAAGGTAGTGCATTTTTGGTGAGGGACTGGAGGGTGAAATATCTCAAAACAGCTTCAGTTAGTTACAGCGCTGAAGGCTGGCCCTGCGGTGCGACCTGGGCTCTGGCTTCTGCGCCGATGCTCGGCTTCCAATCCCACCCTGGTGAGGAGCCAGGTTTTGCACCGCTGTTGCTAATTGGCTGCTATGCAAGGCACGTGGCTTCAGAAGCTGCCAGTTCATACATATGGATGCTTTTATATAGCCTAATTCAGCCTTCCTTTAGATCTCCTTTCACAGAAAGTAATCTTCGGCAATATAGGGTGCAAGAGAGCTGAACTCCTCTTAGCCATTTGCATAAAAATCAGGATCAGTAGTGCCACTTAAGTAATTTTTATACGGAAATGACTGTGGTTAACATTGTCTGTGTTTGGCTTGCATCTGTCCAAATTTATGAAGAGCCTCTGATGTCTCAAGATAACTTAGTCCTGGGGACGTCTCCATGGAAACAGGATCTTTGTTTTCTGAAATTTTTTATCTGCTTCCTCTGCTTGTTCCTCCCCACCTGGAGTCAGATCCTGATTGTTGCAGCACACTTGTCCCCACAACATGTATTGTAGGCAGTTTCACATACAAAAGATTTTTGACTGTAAATTAGGAAAAGATTAGCAGCAAAATAAAACAAATTTTCAGAGAACAGAAATCCTGTGTCTTCACAAGTATCGTTAAAGATGAGTAACAAGCAGAACACAGAGGGTGAGACAAAGCGTGAAGCTTACAAAAGAATAATTGCTTCTATTAAAAATGTTTTAGGTTTTTCCTGACTACTTTATGGAGAAAAATCTGTACAAACAAGGACGAGTATCGGTTCTTTTTCCCTTTCTGCCACAATGAACTGATCGTAGCTATGTGTCTGGTGACTTCATGATGAATTGTAATCTGTGATATAAAATACTTGGAACTGCTAACTGAAATCCAGGCCAGCTTTGTAATGATGAACAAGTTTTGCCTTATTGGTATTCGGCTGATTTTCTACAGTGAGATGATGAAATTTTTCACAGTTGTCCCTTAAGAGAAACAAAAATTGCTATTAATTGGATCTGCTATTAGTATTTGCAACAAAAATGCCAACCTGAGTAAGAAATTGAGCTCCATGTGCAGATCAGGCACGAGGTATGAGGTTTTTCCACAGTTCCTCCTGATCCTTGTACGATCTTCCTTTCTGATGTACTAGCTAGAGAAGTGCATTCATTACCAATGTTGGGTTTCCAAGAAAGAAAACTCCATCCTGTTCTAACATACTGTGTATGTTTTTGATGATTGCTCTGTATATTTTTGATGATTGCTGTATTATGCAGTGATAATTCATGCTGCAGTCTAAATGTACAATTCCTGCCCTTATAATGAGACATTTATTTCCTGTTATTTGCTAATACCACATTTGAAACTGTGATCTGTGTCAGGATTAAGGGTTTTACTCCCCTTTGCTAAAATCTCTCAAGTAACTTAGCCTATTGCCTGCCGTTTCCCTTTGATTCAGGCCAGGGGCATTCATGTTGAAACATAAGCGTTTCATAGCAGAGGGATGCTCTGCCAAAGCTTGGGTGTCTAGAAAGCTTTTCCCTCAAGCTTTAGTTGCAGTCTCCTGCTGTCTGCTAAACTCTTCCAGCAGATTGAAACAGCAGGTAGCGCTGGTTATGCTACATACTTAAGAGCGTTTTAAATTAGCACATTTTATTTACCATTGTGCTTCTTTACTTGGTAGCTATTTGGGTAGGTAGGAGCAGACAGGAGGTCATAAGCACCTTGCTGAATTCTCACGGTGTCGGTCACACTGAGGTGGTGATGGTGCTCAGTCAGCCTGCCTTTGGTGCATGAAGCAATTGGAAAGAACGATGTCAGAAGTTTGGGCAGGCTGAGAGGTGGCCGTGCAGTTCAGGATGCCCAGGGGAGGCAGCTGAATTCTCTTGGGAGAGTGCTGCTTTTTCACTTGGCTGTGAGGGTGAAATACAGGGTATCTGGAAGGTACAAATGGAGGGCAGAGAGCTGGCTGCTGGTGCTCCTGGTGTGGGCATAGTGCTGAAGTTCTGGGAGCTGCCGACTCCGCATCCCTTAAAGGCATCATCTGGGAGGGAGGGTGAAAGGCAAAGCAACACTTACACTGGCAGCGCCACTAAAGAAATGCTCTTCAAACGACAGTATTGCTTAATTTGTTCCTAAATAAGCAGTTCTATGTAGGTGCCCCACTTTCTGCGATAGGTTTAAATCATTAATTAAATGATTTCTTAGATCATAGAAGCTTCACATATATGAATCATGGAAGCAAATTCAAGAGCAGCATGAGTGACCTGACTACCAGACATAGTGTCAAAGTGTAAAGTGATCACCAGGATTTGAGATTGCAAATAAACTGTCATATACACCCATACCTAGAGACACACACCTCTTCTCCCCATGATGTTGGCAGGGCCTTGGGGTAAGGATAAAAGGCAGCGATTTTCCCATCAAGTATAAAGCAGGGATCGTCTGTTCAGATGGGATGAATGCATCCATCTT
Organism: Ciconia boyciana; assembly: GCF_034638445.1. Lineage (NCBI taxonomy): Eukaryota > Metazoa > Chordata > Aves > Ciconiiformes > Ciconiidae > Ciconia > Ciconia boyciana. The sequence continues at coordinate 56,232,118 of NC_132934.1, forward strand.
CCTTGTGCTGTAGCAAGGAAGGCTGGAATAGCTGAAGGGGGTTAGGATGTAGGATTTGTAGACTTGCTGTTGTGATTCTTACTCTATAGAGAGGACTGGGGAGTCTGGGGATGCTTGGACTTGGCTTGGTAATCCAGGCCACGTTGTCACTTGGGGTGTTTAGTAATTTCATTTGCTAAAACTTTGGGGGTGGAAGGGATGAACCTGCTAATAAGGTAGTATTCCTATAAGAGATCTTTGAATGAAAAATATATACCTGTGAGGCAACATTAACACATGTGATGTATTATTCAGGTTGTTTTTTAAATAAAAAAGTAATAAATTGCTGTCTTCTTCTCTAGATTGTTTACTAAACGAAGAGAATTTCTCAGTGAGGTGCCCCAAGCACAAGGTAAGAATCCTCTCCTGGATTAGACCTGTTTTTTGCTGCCCTCTTCTGGTATCTAAATTTGGATTAGTAATTTTATACCTGGATAACATCTGTAGTCAGAGATGCTTTTAGATGAATTCTTCTGTGATGTGTGTTTGTGGTATATTCTGGGGGCAAACATCGACTTGAGAAGAATACAGAGTTTAAGAAGATAAAATAAGTTTTTGCCCTATCTGTTCAGTTGTTCTTTAGAGCCTTGATGACTCTTTAGAAAGCCCAGCTTCATTTCCTGTCTTCTGTGATAGAATCAGTACATTGCTCGCTGTTTCTGTTTGAGTGCTACATTGAAACTGGCGATGGTTTTTCTTGGATTTACTGAGGATGCAAGGAGGAAGAAAAACGGCTCATGGAAAAGTTTCAGCCAGTTTTTGGAAACATTTAGACTATGTCATGAACCACTGTAGTGATGAACCTGAAACACCTTGTTCTAGTTTAAGTGGTAGTAACTAGACTGAGTCCTACTACTCAGCCTTCAATATATCTGTTTAGTTGTTCTGTAGATCTTTGACTCTTCAGAAGACCCATCATCGTTTTCAGTTTTTGGTGATGGATTCAGCATGCTGCTTCTGCCTAGGGTTTGGGCATCCTTAACAATGTCCCTGGAGCCTGCAAACACAGTGGTGCTAAGAGCTGGACTGCTGTTGCTCTGTCCATATGGAAAGAGGAGACAAGGCAGACAGTACATATTCTCTTGTACATATAAGCAATGTGATACAGTGCTGGGAATACCCCTCCCAGCCCTTAAGGGAGGATACATCTCTGGGAGGCTGTGGATACCAGTCCACCAGTTTTAAATGCTCAGAAGTGTCCAGAAAAATGGCTATTCTTGTGGCCAGTTGGATACAACAGGAATTGCACAAGAGTGTGGATGGCATATGCTGGAAAGTAAATAATAACAGGGAAGAATTGTGTTGCTTTCTAGCAGGGATTAGTCTCCATTTAGTCCTTGTCTGCAGATCTCTTCTCTGCCTAGAATTAGACTGACATCTGGTGGTCTTTTGTCTAAACAGATTATCTTTAATCTGTCTTTTGTAAACATACAAGAATTAGTCTCATGTTTCTTTCTGGATGTTCTACCACAATATGATGTATTTATACACACGTATTTAAAATGCGCTTGAAGATTCTGGGGGCATTCAGGCTGTGATCCAGAACTGGCCTACTTTTCATCATATAAAAGAAAATTAATTATTCTGCACAATTGTGGAATAATGTTGAAAACGTACAGCAAGCTTAAACTGATGCATTAATGCTACACAAACCTGCAGATGTTGCCAAACAAAAACGGGAAGGATGAGCTCCCCTTACTGTGGAATGCAACTACCTAAGTGCCACTCTCTGCCCAACTTTGGATACTTGACTAAAGAGAATAGGAAGGTTATGTCTTTGAAGGCTGTGTTATTTTTGCTACACATTGCCTGAAGTGTTACAGCAAAACAAAGTGTTAAAGCTTTTCATAGCTGGCTTCGGTCACTGCTGCTGTATATGAGTACTTGCAGTGATGGTGCTCAAACTGTGAAAGGAAACAACCATTTTACAGAATCCAGCCTCCTGGAGAAGATACTGGGCAGGCACATTGGTTTCTAAAGTAATCTTGGGGGTTGGGAGGGGGAAAACTGCCAATTAAGTTGATAAAGATACTTCATGAGGCAATAGAATTTTGAATGTTATTCAAAACTATCCCACTGCAGATCACTTTCTGTGTTACGTCAAAAATGGAAATTCAACACCAGCAGCCTTTCTTTGACACTGAAGTGTATTGGCTTTTGCTTAGTAAAGACATGAATCATTTGTTTGAAGTCAAGCAGAGTTTTCTTTGCTTGACTGTGACTCTTCCCTTGCCCCGTGGTTCACTGATCACTAGTGGTTTGTTCCAAATCCTTCTGCAGGGCAGAATAGGATCACCCTGCTCCTTCTGTTGTAGTGGCTGGAAAGGGGAGTTCCAGCCATTTGCGAGGCAGGAACAGGAAGGTTGAAAACCATTGCTCTAGAGTGACTGGAGAACAAATTGCATCAATTTTTTGCATGATGTGAACATGAGCAATTGAGAGGAAGAAAGACTTCAGATTAGACCATTTAAAACTATGCTTTTAGGTAACACCAGTTTAACATTAGTAGCTAATTAGTAGCTGTCTAATACCTCATTCTTCTGTTCTGTAGTTAATGGGTGGAAGAACTAACTTCATAAATCTGCTAACACTGAGTAAGTCCCCCAGTATAGTGCCTCTTACCCTTTTTCAGTCCATGCCTCGCATCGGTAAATACACCTCATCATAATAAGTGGCTACTGGAGAGCAAAGGTGCTTCTTGCCTCATTAACTGCACTTGACACTTCAGGCATAAGCAAGCTAAGTCCAGCGGGACTAGTCCTGCCTTTCCCTGTGCTCCCCAGTGAGCTTTCCCATTTCCTTCTGTCAGCACTGATGCTTCAACCATCCATGTCCTGAATGTGCTACTTTTGCAAAATAGCAGCTTTTATCACAGGGAAAACGCTGTCTGAAAACTAATCATCTTTTGAAGGGTTAGCTTCCTCTCACAAATCCAACTAGCTGTGTGTCTGCATCGCAGCAAGTGCTGTTGCAACAGAACTGATGAGGATGCCGAGGCACTGGGGAGGATATAAAGGGGATGGGATACCTCACCTTTTGGTGGCACTGCAGTCTTAGATTGTCTTAAGCCATCTGTGGGGCAATTTTAAGTGATGTTTCTCAGCTTGTTCTACATTTTTGTGTTAAATTCTGTGTTTCTTAAAATTAACCAGGCTTTCATATCCCAAACTCTTTACTTTTGAGGAATTGCCTGCTTTTATCATAGGGAAAACTCTGTCTGAAAAATCTATGTCTGGTTCCAATACTGACTTCTCTTTCTCTCTCTCACTTTCTGTATGTTTACTTTCCCTACCCCTGTCTTCCTTTTCTCCCTCATTTTCTTTTTCCTCCTCCTTTTGGCTTGCTGGTTCGTCAGCCCCTCCTTCCTTGCTCTCTTCCCTCCTTGCAGAACAAGATGGTGAAAGGCAGCCTCAGCACAGAGCAGTCGGAGCGGGGGTGAGGGGGGAAGTGTACTCCTGGGAATGGAAATAAAAGCAAGCACAGGTGAGTTGGGGAGAGTTTCCAGTTTCCACCTGCTGCCTTCTGTGGCTCCTTACCTCCAGTGCCCTCCCCATTTCTATGAGAAATCAAGGTGCTCTGGTGTATATTCAGAAAATTTGTAATAACTGTTTGTTTTTTTTTTTCCCCTGCTACCATTCTGTTCAGGCTAGTGATTTCACTTTTTTTGTATTTCCGCAGCAGTTCCTTCTGTTTAGCGGTGAGAGGCAAAGCTTGTTAGCTGTTACAACTGCCTGATTACTCTCCCAGCTAAACCAGTGGCAGAAATCTCCTTTCATATTGCCATGATCATGTCCATAAGGATCTGAAAGTTTTTTTCCGTAAGTCTCAGAGTAGTTAATAGTAAGCTTCCATATAAACAAATTCATCAAAGTCTCTTAAATTTTGTATGTAAGGAAGAATTAATAATACTGATGAGTTCAAGATTATTGTAATCTTGATTCCCTTTTTTCTGGAAATGTAAATACAGGGATAAGTAAATTAATCTTACCAGGAGCCCATTACATTCCTTTCAGACCAGCATTTTCCTCTATTTTGCAAACAGACATGGGTGATAGAAGGTGGAACTCTATCCACAAGTGGCCACGATTTCATAAGTTTGTAATGTTTACTCTGGTCCCTTACCTCCCCTCACTCTGGATCCAGGGTGGGCTGTAGTTGCCATAAGTCAGCAGTGCTGTGGAAAGCAGCAGTTGTGCTCTCGCGCCGCAACTCCCCCTCTGCTCTTCCTTCCTTCCTGCCTCCTCCTTTGTCTAGTTCCAGCATTCATACAGCCATGTGTAAACTTGGCGGGGAATTCAATTTGTCTGAAACTCCGTTTTGTCATGTTAGCATCTGAGTTGGGTCATTTTCCTTATCTGGTTCACTCTGTAGCTGGGCAAGTATCCTGGCACAAGGAGGGAGTAGCACAGAGGTGGGAGTTAGCACCCAGGGAGTGGGATGAGGTTGGAGTTTCTTATTTCATTTCCACCAAGTGCATTGCCATTCGGTGGCAACAGGGAGGTCTAAAAGAAATAAGTGGTTTCAAATTAATACTTATTGGCACCCTTTTGCATAAACTGCAGTCCAAGAAGGTCTTCTGCCTTCATTTCACCGCCGAGTTGCATTTCTTACTCAAGCTAGTTGCTTCTCTTTTTCTTGCAGTCATGCAGGTGAAGTTGCTCTTTCATGTCTGTTCTCTGAGCTGATTATAACAATCCCCTTCCCTCACTGCCGTTCCCTTGCTTCCCAGGCACCTCCATTACCCTAAAATCTTACCTATTTCTCGAGTTAAGTAATTGTGAAGTGCTTTTAATGGTGTTCTCTGTGAAGGATGAGAGATTAATCAGAGAATTCTGTTTTTTAGTGCAGTAGCAGAAGACAGGTAGTGTTTCATATAAACACTTTGAGACTAACTGCTGACTTAGTTTAGCTCTGCTGTGTTCTGTGATTTTTTTTTTTTCATTTTTAACAGCATTCTTTCTTGGCTTTGGAGTGTTGTTAAAAAAATTACCATGCAAACAGTATTTAAAGTTCATTATTTGAGTAACTTTTTCCTTCTATGGTAAAGGTCATGGGGATTCTTTTAAGCTTTTCTCTTTCCTTAAAGTGTAAAAGGCAATATAATTCATAATGCTAAAACAGGATGATAGTCTCACAGACAGGACGTCTGTTACAACTGTTTAACACTAGAGAAGTCTTCTCAGTGATTATGTTTTGGGCCATTTCTTTAAGGCGCTAGTGAACATTACTATGTCCGAGAAACTTTTACACAGCTTTGTCTCCTGCATTATTGTCCAGTGCTAACTCTTTGTTTATATATCATAGGAATGTATTGGCTTAAGACCTTACAGGCTGTGGAATCTCTGCACCATGTTCACTGTGTGCTCTAGATATCTCTCTAAGGCATCATTTCTTTCCAAGTCCACTTTTGCCTCAAGTAGTTCTTATGTGAAGGTCCTATTTAGCCTTCCCCTTTTGTTGCTGAGAATGTCTTGAAGATGAAGTTCTCCAACCTGACTTTGACTCCCAAAGTAAAAACCATGCAAATCTAAAAGATCCAATTATTTTGTTAAAAATAAAATTTAAAAATTGCTGCATTACTGTGGTAATTAAAGAAGTTTAGAGGAATTCTGTAGCAGTGCTGGTAGTATAGGAGCTGCCCTTCTGCTGGCCTTAGTGTAAGATAGAATGGGCACTCAGCTGTTAGATCATTGGGCTGGTTTAGTCCTGGTTCACTCCTAGGCCCAGCAAGTTAGGAAAAATCCTGCATGTTGGATAACATCCAGGCAAGTCAGTGTATTCTGTCTCTGTTGCTTCTCTCTCCCTGAGCCAGTTGCCTCTAGAACATTTGGATCAAATCCAGATCTGGAGAGTGACTGTGAGAGTGAGTCTGGTGCTCTGAATCTTGTCCAGGAACGGGGAAGGACTCTCTCTGTGTGGTGAGTCTGTTTCCTCCCTGAGGCAGTGCCTAATGCTCTGGACTGATTCCAGGCATGGGCAAGCTGCAGTTGTACAGGAGCCAGAGACAGCAACACAGCCTTGACACCCCTTCAGCGAGGGCTCACAGTTGTACAGTAATGAATACCACAAAGGTCGGCTGCCTGAACTCTCTAGGAACCTCCCTCCCTTCCTCTTTAGCTGTAGTTCCATGGCTTGCCCTTCTGTTTTTCATACATACTCGCCTGACTCTTTCTTCACTCTTAGCCTGGCACCCCTGTATGAGGGGATATTTGCAGCCAAGAGGTAGGCTTGCTGGGATGTAATCTAATTGGTGTGCCGATAATCAGAACAGCATTGACTTCTGTATCACACTTAGTTAGGGTTCCTGGAGTTTAATTGCCAGCTATGAATAAACATGGGTGTTACTTCATTCCCAGGCACACCTCTAATGCCGTTAACCGCTCTCCATATGTGTCACTTATGTTACGGGCTTCTTTCCTTTTCCCAAGCTCACTAGCTGGTGGGGAGGGATTTATCCAAGTTATATCAAAGGGTTAACCTTACTAAATAAACAAATTGCTTCTGGGCTTACGTGTGTTATGGGAGAAGGGAAGAAAGGAATGTATTATTTCAAGCTTTGCTTTCTCGGCTGTGCAGATTAAGAATGAGAACCGTGGCTTAGAGAAATGAAATTTTAACTTTGTCTGCAGTTTCTCTTTTGAACTGAGCCTCCACCAACTCAGCAAACCCCTGAAGTTAATTTTCTCACCTCAGAGAATTTCTGGACAGGGAGAATGAGTGTGCCAAGCATTTGGACATTTCCACATTTGTCTTGAAAGACATCACAAGCTTAGTCCTTCCATGAACTGTCACCCCCACCATAATGTGATAATTAGAAAAGGCAACGGAAAGAAACCTTACCCGACCTCCAATTAGTTTAACTGCAGCTTTACCTTTAGCTTGTGAAATCTAGCCGTTCCTTAAATTTGGTTCCTGCAGCTGAACTCCTGTAACTTTGTTACCAGTTTCACTATCTGCTACATATTCACTGAAAACTACTGTTGGATGGTAGCGTGGTGACCTGTATGAAAATACTTGGGTCCAGTCCCTGAGGGGCAGCGTGGCATCCCAGAAGCTGTCATCGCATTTGAACATGCTTGGTCCCTCTGTTTCCAGTTTTCATAGTCAAGATGAGGAACTAACATGAGGCAGACGAGCTCCTTTCTGGCTGCTGGAGGTAGCTGTTCTGTACAAGTGCTGTGCCGTTGTCGTGGCACAGATTGTCCTGTCATCCTGGAACTCCTCCATAGCTGGGCTTATTTAGTTTTCTGCTGGTCGTTAAACTAATACTTTTTATCACATGGATTTGCCTTTATGAACTACTCACTGTTGTGCTTCCATCCATTTTTAGTCCACAAAACTAAAGAGCTCTTGGTGTTACTGCTGTGGTAGGCTGCTGAGTGGGTTTTTCCGAAGCCTGGGGGGCATGTTGGCAGGTGGAGGGAAGGAACCATGCCAATACTACTGTTTCACTTTGTTTTTCAGGTTAGGCTGTTGAGATAAAAAGCGGTGGACATTCGTGACTGAATGGAATCTCTCCCACTGTGCAGCCATGCCCCCTCTCGACGTGCCTGCCAATGCCAGCACTTCCTTCATAAATTCTTACATCACACTCAAGACTGATGACATCACAGAATCTGACCAAGGAGTCTGAACCAGCTGTTTCCATGGACACAATCTCCATAGTGACAGTGGGAAGGGGAGGGGGAAAAAGGAAACAGGTGGGGGGAATTAAAGAGGGAGGGATAAATATATATATATATAAAGATCTATTTTTTAGTCTTGAAAGACTTTGTTTTAAATGAAAGGTGCGCTATATCCCTTTTGATGCTTTTGATTAAAATTTTAAAAACCCCATATAAATTAAAGAAAACTGTAGCTAAAGTAAATATTAAATCCAAAATCAAAGCAAGGCTCGTGGAGCCTAACGTTTTGTGGGAAAGAATAGCAGAACTGGGAGTACTCCAAACAGGACTTGTCTCCCTTCCTCTTCCTTTCTCACAACATCCAAGGAAGTTCAATTTTAAAAGGCAAATAAAATCATGATAAATTGTTTGTAGGGTGTGGGAGGAAGGCTTGGATGGTTGCAGGTGATGGGGTGTCAGTACTTGTGTATGCGGGGTAGGGAGGTTGTTGGTTTTGAGAAACACTATATATTAACAGTGAAAGCTTGAAAAACATCTGAAGACTCTTAGGACATGAGACTCATTAAGTAAGAGGTAGCTGCTGCTTGCTAGATCCCGTACACCTTGTTCATGTGGGAACGTCTACCATGCGGGAGAAAGGAGTATCTGCCCTTTGTGGCAACAACATGCACCCCCAAGTCATTCCAAGAAGCTGCCTTCAGTTTTGAAGGCAGGTGAGAGGAAGATACGGTTTACCTGCCAGATTGGGGAACTGGAAAGGAAGTCTGAATGTTGGTGGAGTCAATGTATCTTCAAACTGATCAGGAAAATCCACATAGCCCTTTTTTATTTTACCTTTTGCTTTTCCTAAGGAAGGAAGAGGGAATGTCAGTGTAACAGCCTACACTATATGGTTATTTGGGGTAGATTTTTTTTGTAAATTATGTAATTTTAAAACATTTGGGTTTAAGGAACAACAACAAAAAAAACCAACAACCCGTAATTTTTTCTTGTTAAGGCCTTAAGAAAGGGGTTAGTGCATCTTTCAGGGGTCACTCTGCCATGGGAATAAAATAGCTGTTTCACAAACAGTTTTATATAAAAAAAGCTTAAAAAAACCAAAAAAACTAATAAACTTCATTTTAACCTTGTCTCCTTTTGTTTTGTGCGAACTTGATTTGTTTAAAAGGACAGAGAGACAGTACTATCTGCTGCTTTTTGGTTTCTTTGCCTTCATCAGTTCTGCCTTCAGTGATGACCTTCTGAACTGGCCCAGCAAGAGGAAGACCACAAAAGCTTTTAAAAACTAAAGCTTAGAATTTGTTTGCTGTTCAGAGATAACGAGCCAATGACTGGATGAATTTTCTGTTCGTGTGAGTTGGTGGTATTTCACCAGGTCACTGACTTCGTTCACTCATAGGATGGTAGCATATCCTAGTGATATCAAACAGCGTGGTGTTTACTGGGAAGTCACTAGAGATAGGGATCTAACCAGCATGACTTGGATTAAAAAATGGGGTTGATATTGTGGGGAGGGAAGAACTATTTTAAAAAGTTATGTACTGGATGCTTGCTCAACTACTCGCATTTTGTGGAGTATTCAGCACATAAAAAAAAATCTATGATAGCTCATATTAAGATATCTATTTTAACTCTATTTTTAAAAGATCGATTTAAAGATTTGGGAGATAATTTGGCAGTTATTTATTTCTAGAAGTTGCTACTCTCACTGATAAGTATTTGGAAAGAAAGAGCAGTCTTCTGCTTACTCCTTTCCCAGTAGCAGCTACTGAAGTTAGTATGTCCTTCTACATTAAGAAATAGACCTGTTGTGATAAATGTCACTAATGTGTCCTGAATTGGTGCTGAAAATATTTAACTGCTGGTGTAGTCAGAAAAAAAATCATTTTTAGCATAGTTAATGTGATTGAGTAAATGACTTCTTTTCAACTGAATAAAAATTGTTTTTTTTTTTTTCCTAGTGTCTGTTCTATTCTGCCTGTTCTGGAAAAAAAAAAAGGAGTTACTGTTACTACATTGATTTATTTTGATTAAGAATCAGCTTTGTAGTAGTATGACAGCAGCGGACTCTGGTGAAACTGCTGAATTTGATACTTTTGGCTCTTCAGGGTGGCATCATGCAGCGGAGGGAGAAGGTTTTTGGGTAGCTGGGAGGGAATCTCGGAGGTTTTCCTTGTGGGTGCTCATGGCAATTGTGGAGATTCAATAGCTCCTCATGCACTGTGGTTGGAAAGTAGTGGGAGTCATGTAGAGCAAATAAATAAATGGTACCACACTTGACTCCATGAGAAATATTTCTCAGTGGGGAGTGCTTAAAACGCTTCAAATGAGCTGCTGCTTAGCCCCTCATCAGTGCTGTTGTCGGATGTAAGGGGTGTGCTCTCTAGTAGAGAGAAGTGTTGTGAGTTGGTCATCTTTGTTGGTCAAGTCTTTACGGAAACCAGAGCTACCATGATTCTCTAAAACCAAGTCAGGAGGAGTCTAAAACAATGTCTAATGGCTTCTTGGGAGAACCTGGAAATGATCTGGAGCACTCATAAAATCCAGTTGGAAATAAATTTTATTTTCGCTCAGAAGTTACAAAGTGCTGAAAGCTTTTGTAAAAACGTTCACCAGCTCCATCCTGCAAAAGCAATTAACAGCTTGATATCATGGATACCCCAAACTTGAAAGAAAGAAAAGGTTTGGAAATCTTGGCTAATTTGGAATTTGTGGAGCAGAAGTGACCCACAGCAGAACATTAAAACACGGAGATTGTGTCAAGAAGAAAATGAGTGGCCCGCCAGCCACTTGGGAACTAGTCATTTGGATGAGGAATGAACTAATGAGAGTTTGCATTAGGCAGCTTATTTTCAAAGTGTTTGTCCACACTGTCTGACTCCTATCAGGATCTCTGAAAGGAAAGAGACTTAACCTCTTTCCCAGGAAACTTACATGATGGTTTAATGGTATTTCCCAAGTGTGTGATTGCCATTTAGAAAGGAAGCTCCAACAGCTAACCTGAGTGAGTCAACGCTGCTGAACGTCAAAGAAAAAGATGACTTTTTTTCCATAAAGGATATGCAATGGATTCAATATGCAAAGGGTGTATATCAATAGGAGCTGATCAGTGTTCAGCTGGAGATGAGGATAAAGGAACTCCTCCCGCAGGAACTGCTGGAGGCCCTGGGATAAGTACAGCAAGCATATCTCGATACCAGGAGCTGCTGACTGATACAGTCATCATGGATTTTTATTGCATGTGAAATCAACACTTGGAAATCCAAGGCATAGACTACTGTGGAGTTTATAGCAAGATTGTGCAGCACAGAAAGCAGTCTCAGCTGCCACTGCAGAAGGTGGTGGCCATCCTCACTAATCTGTGTATCACATAGGTATGGGGGGGGATTTTACCTGGGTTTGTGATGTTCTTGAACCTTTTGAACTGGTCTTAGAACAAGATAAACTGGCGATGTGTAACAGCATTGAAATAAAAAAAAGTTAAGGGGTTCAGGGCAGAGCATCTGGCAAAGAATGTTGTACATCTAGTTCATGGAGTCCAGCTAATGCCAAGCTAAAGAAAAACATTTTTGGTGGGACATGCATTTAAAAAAAAATAGTTTGTAAAGATACGGGCAATTAAATGACAGCTCTGGTATTTTGGCTGTTTAATGTGTAGTATGAACTGTAATGTATATAAGAAGGTATGTGAGGAAAGTTAATACCTTTAATTAAACTGGTACAGTTTACAGAGAACATTTGGGGGCTGAGTTGGATATAAACTTTCTAAATTATCATGTCTAATAACAGTATTATTAGATCAGTAATTACCTATGCCATCTTGAGTGCAGTGGTTGTCCTGGACATGGTAAAACTACTTGGTACAGGGACACAGAACCACTTTGTCTGACTTAGTCCCTGGCTTATCAGAATGACTGGAAGAAGCAGTCCTCTATGTAAAAATGTAGAAAATTGAGTTTAAATATCAGACCTTTGGAAGTGCAACAGGATACCTGGATGGTTGACGATGAATACATCCTCATTGGTCTGGATTTTTTTTTTTTTTGTGATTAAAAGTTGTGTGAAAAAGAACAGAAAGAGTACAGGTAATCCAGGTTCAGTTACAGATCTAGCAAATACAAATATGTGGCAAATATTTTGTGGCTCTGCTGACTTTCCTATGTGAAGTTGAAAGTGTAGTTACAATATTAGTTTTGGGTTATAAATTTCTCTCTTGTGAAACAGGATGAGATTCTTGTTTGTCTGTGGAATATTTCTAACACGTTTGGTTTTGTTGGGGTTTTTGTTTGTGGGGTTTTTTTGTTGTTGTTGGGTTTTTTTAGATAGACCTACTGCAGTATATTATGAGTCAGAGAATTTATTCAATAAAGGTAGAGGGCAAAAGTAATTATTAGAAAATTGTGGGAGACCAATAACTCTCCGGTACTTTCTCTATGGCATTGCTGCATTGCCAAAGAGAGTTTGGCTAATGCACATCACGGGAAAAATCACCTCCATACGGATACCCTGCACTATCAGCTCCCAAACTGACTTGTGCTGTTCAGCTACAGATTATTATGTAAAGCTGTAAAGGAAAGAATGAGGTTTTCCTTTCAGTGTAAAGGTCAGTGAAATATCATTGCTGTCATTATCTCTAACATGAGTGTTTAGGTTTTTGCTCTGCCTGTACTTTTGGTTGCATCCAAAGGTTCGCTCTGTCATCCATCTGAAAAGTGAACAGGGTGCTGCTTACAGAGTCTTTTTGTAGGATTTAATTTCTTAAGTGGGACCCATATCCTAGTTAGTACCTCTGCAGAAGAGAGCCTGAATTAGAGGGAAAACATTGCTTGTTTGCTGGCTTCTTTCATGAGGCTATATTGAGAGCCAAGATTGCTTGCTTTTCCTCCTCGTCCTCTAGAGGTTTCTTGTAATTTATTGCTTAACTCGGTTTTAATGCTATGGTTTCAGAGTTTCAGGTTTTTTACCTTACCTGGCTAGCTTTAGAAATGCTGATATTTCTTAGCAGCCCTAGAGAGAGTTATCTCCCATCCAAATAATTTGGAAAATACTCTTAGCTCATAGCAAACGTCCTGTGAAGGAAATCTTCCACTCTAGCTGGGGATCAGGATTCAGACTGACTGTGTACTCTTCTGTGTGATAAAACCTGCATGCACATATTACTGAATGTGAACATATCAAGGTCATCTGCAAATACTACCTGCATCACATTAGTGGCTTTTGGGTTGTAGCTAGACCTGCTAACAACGAAACTTGGAGGTTGCAGTGGGTTTGGAGGTCAGTGCTCCCTGGCTTTGAGGTACATCGTGACAATGGTTTTTCTGAGTTTTACTGAAATTATTTATTTTCAGTGGCAGATCTTTTAGTGGGGAGCAGCAAAAAATGGCAGAGAAATTTTCAGGGGAGGAGCTGGGAGGCACTCTGCATTTACACTAAAGATAAGTATAGAGTTGTAAAGATAAGGCTGCATTGTATAGTGAGAGTCCCGTGAGCTGAAGTCAATTTATCAAAGAAGCGTCACCACATCTAATTGTTTTATTAAAAAGGGAGAAGTCCGTACATTTTACAGCATTTGTATTAGGAAAACTTAATTGGACTTCCACCTGAGTTCCTGCTCCTGAGCCATGTTTCCCTCTCAGAAGAGAGGTTGAATCATTAGATTCTTATAAATTGCAGATTATTTTGAGAACATTATTTTGGGGACTGTTGGAATTTCCATGAATAGGTATTTGACCTGGATTATGGGGCATAACAGTATCTACTTCATGTGCACTTTTTAATCAGCTGGTGTCAAAGTACCTTACAAGTAAGACAAATCTCACGGTTCCCATTTGTAGTTGGAAGAAATACATAAAAGCAGACAAATTATTGTTCAGTGTTGTATGAAAAGATGAAATTAGGAATTGGCAGGTGGTAATGGATCTCAAAGAGGCAAGAAAGGACTGTGTGTATAAGCAGAAGAAAGACTGCAATTTAATGTAACGCTTCTGGTTTTTGAAGATCTTTGCTGCTTTGGAAACCAAGATGAGGAGGTTACTGTATAAAATGGATGTTGCAGTCTGTCCGTTCAGCTGGTGTCCTGCTGTGGCTAGAACTTCTGAGGAGGAATTGCTACCTGTACAAGTGATAGATGGCAAAACTATAAGTGACCATTTGGAAATGAAACCAAAGAGCTGCACTCCGCAAGAAAATAAGCAAAGCTTGTGAAACACCGCTGATGAAAACATTTCCAGCAACCAAAAGCAGAGGCCATACAGAATGGACCAATTTTACAGACTCTAAGCAGATTTCCAGGGTTGTGTTCGGTTCTGCTCCAAGTATGAAACATTCTTGGCTTCACAGGACAGGAAAAGGTGCTGGGAGAAGAAACATTTTCCAGAGCCATAAGATGGAAGTGGGCATTTGCAGCCTTAAAGAGGGCATTGATGGCTGCAGTCATCATGGCCTACTTCAGCCACACAACTCATTTTTATTAAAAGCAATAGCAGCATGTTGCCACAGGAACACAAAAGACTTAGAAAAGATGCTGTTACAGCAGAAATGTAAGCATTCCTTATGATAAATGTGAAAGACGGACATAGCAAACATTGAGTTTGTGGTTTGTTGCTTCAGAAGAAGAGGGAAAGAAGGTGCATCTTTTGGACTGTACAGAATTGTTGCAGTCTAGAAGATGAACAAATTCAAAGATGAACAAATTACAAGCGGAAATCACTAAGACTAATCCCTGTCTCTAATAATCGGCAATAGTGACTGTAGACTGCCAGCAACTGGGATGAATTCTGCTTTGGAGTGTGGCCCATTGGCCTCAAACACTGCCCATCACCCACATTTGATGGATTCACCCCTGAGCTGAGGGTCAGCAGTGCAGCTTTATGGTCCAAAGTTCCTCTCGAAAATAAGGAGAAGTGAGAAAACCTTTTACAAGTGGCCTAATCATGTGACAGAGCCATGGAGAAATAACAGGTCGGTAGAAAAAGTCACAGAAGGTTTGTTCTTGGGGCTCCTTTTAGGGAGTGCTAAGACATGAGAAGAGGAGACCTGAGACCAGCGGAAAGGTACTTGAAGGCCTGGAGTCCTCACTGATGGAAGTGGCTGTTCCTGCTGACCTTTTCTGTGTGAAGTTGCATGTGTGTGAGTTTTGGAAGAACAGTCTAGGTAGGTACCATACCAAACTCGTTCTGTGCCATTTATTAGACTACACAGCAACAGGCCCTGAAATCAACTCTTTAACGTAGGACAACGTTTTTGCATCCAAAGAGAGGATAGTCTCTGTTGTGCTTAAAAAGGGAATGTTGGCCAGGTCACCTGGCTTGGTTTGTCCCTCTTCAAAGCACACATACTTCATCTTGGTTTTCTACCTCCAGTCAGTAGCAGAAACTGTGGAACACAAAGGCTGATGTTCGTTTTCTAGGGTTTCATTTGAGCTAATTAAAAGAGCTGCTTGAGACAGGGAGACACCAGAAGTCTGTGCAACCTGTATTTACCATTTCTGCAGAGAGAGAGAGATACTCACCCCTTATTTTTAGCGTTTATTGGTGTTTACTTGGACTTTGAGAGTAGCTGATCAAAAACCTAAACAACCCTTCTCATTCTGCAGTCAAGTATTCAGTGAAGAGTCTGGTGGAACTTTCCTTTCTTGGCCTTCACAATGCAAGAGAAAGAACCAGTCTGGGGCTTGTCTGAAAAGCCTTTTCATCTGGCTATTTGCAACAGCCCTCTGACCTACCTTTTTCTTCACTAGGTGCATTAAGGATATACCGATTAGCGGTTTTTAAGAATACATGTACTTATCTTTTTTATTTGTAAGCGTATACATATGTCTGGAAACATACGAGTACAAGGGTTCCATAGCTGAGAAAAAATGTTTACGTTCATTGACCAGCTTGCATGATGTTGGGTGGGAGTGGTAAAAACCACAGCTAAGGTCTGTCATGAGTTCAGGGGGCACTTCGGCAACTTAAATGTCACGATTCAAAGTCTCCCACAAGGCACTGTGCCTCTGCAAAAGCAAACAGGCAACGTTCATGAAAGAATAAAATCCTTCCTTGCAGTAAGCAGGCTTTGTACCTTCAGGCCACAACTTCCTAAGTGCCCGTCCTTGAAATAAGCTTCTGACAGCCACACAACGTGGCAACTCATGTTAGAGGACAGAGAAACCACTAACTTCTGTATTTCCCCTTTGTTTTCACTTCTGCCGCAACTGACAGCAAGTGTTTGAGCTTGATTTCTACTGCAACTTGTGCAGCCTGGGCTGCTGTAATTGCCAGAGCAGATAAGTATCCCTAGTCGTTCTGAAAAGCCTTGTGGTGCTACGATTCAAAAAGCACCTGAGAGTTCGTTACAGGTGTGAACAGGCCAAGACATTTTCATTCTCGTTTCCATTGATTACAGGAGTCTTTGTGAGACTATCGTTGCATTCTCCATCTTTTACATTACTTTCAGGTAATTTGTGTATTGCACGTCTGCGTTGCTTGCAGGTAACTCATTCTGTTTTTCATAATTCATCTTGGGTTGTGTTTTGGAGTTATAGCCCAAAGGATTTGGGATGCAGGAGCTCACATTTTCCAGCCCTCCCTCTTACCCTGAGGTGCGACGAAAGGCATCTGTAGCTGGTCTCTGTTCCTCAGACAGCACAGAAAGCTCCAGCACCTCCAGGCTCACCCAGAGGTTACTCCCCTGGTATCTGGTGGCTATTTCAGTGCTGTTACACTTCAGCAACTTCTCCAACTGGTTTTTGGCCTATCACATGTCCTCATCATCCGGGCAGGTCAGAAGTCCTGAAATTCTGCCTTTTTCTTTCCCCCCCTTTTTTATTTTTTTAATAGAATCAGTAAGTTTATTCCAGACTTCTTCAGCTTTGCTTTTTTATTTTCCAAAACTGAGGAAATCATCTCCATTGGTCACAAAGGTATACCTGCTCTAGATCAAGAGTTAAATAAGAATTCAAATTGTGTCTATGATCAGGAATCCCGGTCCAGCAACCATGACTATTACACAAAGGACACACATGAACTTTTTACCTGTCATCCACATTCACGTTTTAAAGCTATCTGGAAATCCTGTTCTATAACAGACTGGAAGAGGGACCTCTTGAGGTCTCTGGTCCAACCTCATGGCTCGGTGAAGGCCAGCCTCAGAACTATACCAGGTTTGGACAGTCAAGTTTTGAAAACTTTCAGGGTGGAGACTCCACACCCTCTCTGGGCCCCCGTTCCTGTGCTGAGCTGTTCTCCTGGAGCAGCAATTCCTCCTTGTATCTAGTCACAATTCCCATTGCTGCAGCTTGTGACTTGCCTCTTGTCCTGTCACCATGCAGTTTGGAGAAGAATCTGACTCCATCCTGCTTATAAATGCAGCAGTTGACGGTGGTATGACAAGTTAGGGCAGTCAGGCTGCGTGGATCCCTGAATATATTTAGCAGTGGTTTTAATCCCAAAATCCAGCACACCTGTGGGGCTTTGGTGTAGCTGTCCAGAGCAGCTCAGGGAGTTGCGGCAGCAGCGGGTGGATATTCTGGACCTCGTTCCTGCAGGGAACTGTGCCGTGATCTCTCCCTCTGCAGAAGGAGGAAAGGGGAGCGTGGACCGCTGCCTGCATGAAGCCTTTGGAAAAGAGTTATCAGAGGCTCCGTCGTCAAAGCCTTAATTCTTCTAATTAAAACTTCTTTCTAATTGAAACTCCCCGCTTGTTCCCCGCTTGCTTTTTTCCTGCTTTCTAGCAAGCCTGACGTTGGGGTTGGTACTCTGGAGACCAGAGGTCTTCAGCCTGACTTCAGTCAAGCCTAGCCTGCTTGAGGGAAGTGGGACTGAAGCCCCAGGCCATGTACACCATGGAGTACGTCAGGTGGCAGCGGCTTTCCATCACTGCTAGCACGGGCACTCCTCAGGCTGGTGAACCATCTCAACCTTGCGTAGAAACTGCAGGTCCCAGACCACCTCACCTAATCCTATGCGGTGCAAAATTCACCCAGGCCTGTTGGGTGTGAAGGAGTTTACCTTTTTTTCTTATAGCCCCGACCTCTCTCCACACCCTCCTCTGCCTGCCTGCTCACCTGCCGACTCTTGAATCGCTCTTGTCTCCCACCTTTGGTCTTTGGTCTTTGGTCTTTCTGCCTTTGGTCTTTCTGCCTCTGCCGACCACCTGGCCCAGCCCAGGGCTGCGCTGCGGGCGTGAGGGCTGTCTGGTGCTGCCACCTTAAGGCTTTCTGAATTCATACCGCAGCAAAACCCATGCACAAATTAAGCTGGGGGACAGAGAGTGAGGAGCTGGGGACCGACCAAAGGCTGTTCGTAGCAGTTTGAGGGTGGCATAGAGCGGTTGCCTTGCTCTCGCTGAGCCCTGTGGCTGCTCCACTGGCGCTCATGGAAAAATATAGAGGAATTTCAGCCAAGGTCTTTGCGTGCACCTCTTGATTTTGCAGGCTGATGAGAAACCACCCTTTGTAATCTGCAGGGCAGAGTCGGAGCAGATGAGGCAGAAGATTAAAGTTCCTCTCTCAGAGGAGATTTTTACAGCACCAGTTTCTGGCAGGGGTGGGTGCAGAGGTGGGTGGCAGCACTGCTGCCTGTCTGCTGCCCCCAGCCGCGCCCCAAAGCTCAGGGCTTGACGCTTGTTTTCATCGGCTCTCAGCAACATATAAGAGGTGCAAATGAGTTTGCACATTGCATTTGCACTCTGAATGCTTTTCGGTGGCAAATTTTGTTGTTCATTGACTTCTCGTGTGATCTGCAGCCTTTCCCTCCCTATTGCGCTCCTGGCTGAAAACTCCTGCGCTGTGTGACCCTGAGAGTGGGCACCACTGGCCTGAGGGTCTGAAGCTGCTTCCCTGGAGCAACCAGCCAGGAGAAGACAGCATGGTCAGTGGTGGCTCTCACCCTCGCACCAGAGAACGCAGAAGACAGCTTGGCCAGTGTTGGCAGCTTTTTCCTCTGCTGCTGTTCCCTCTAGGTACCACGAGCAGCAAGGTGTGCTTGTACGGACCCACGTGGACTCTGTTTCCACAGGTGCGCTCGGATGGTGGGATCCACTTGCCACGAAGCTGTCATCACTGGAGGTGCCATTCGCTATCAAATTTATAAGACTTGCACAGGAAAACAGGTAACGTTAGAAATAGTAGTTGAATTTTTAATCCTGAGTACAAAGGCTATCCCAGATATTAGGCCTTAGTTCAAAACACAGTGAAGACAAATCAAAAAGCCTTGGACTTTGGAATAGGCAATAAAGAGTACAAAGTAATTAAGGATTTGTCTTAGGCCTTTCCCTCTTTCTGGATATGAACTAATATGTCTTACCCTGAAGTAATACAAATCAGAAGGGAGCTGCAGAAAGACGTTAATTCACATACATAGTGCCTGTATTCAGTACATAGAAGGACTAAGGTTTGTCATCTCCATATGTGGCATGGTTTTCACAATTTCCAAGTTTCTGTTTTTTTAAGCAACCCAACATTTTTTGAAGTGTCATACCCACAAAACCATTCATTTTTCCGGACTAGCTCAGCAAGAGCCTGCACATTGCTGGTGCTCAGCGATGCCTCGCTCTGAGCTGTGAGCGTGTGCCCATGCAGCCGTCCCTGTGGGACCTGGGAACCGGCAGGTTTAGGAAGCTGCTGTTTCTCTGCAGGTGAGGAGGTGTCACTTATGCCGAGGAGCTTGGTGTTTTGCCGTTGGGAGGGGGGGAGCAGGTTCAGTCCACTGGAGGCCCCGACGCTTCCCATGTCGTTTCTCTCCCACTCACGACCCACAGCATGGCAGCCTCATGTCTTTAGGTATCCGTTCAGTCTTTTGGCCAGCTTAAAAAACACAGAGAAAATACTTTCCTTTTCAGTTTTCCTTGCAGCCACTACCTCTGGTCCTTCCTCCTTCCTGTGGAAAGATCACTGCTTATGGATAACTCCTGGGTAAAAGAGTGAGGGTATATTTTGTTGATGCAATTTTTGTTAACACAAAACCACAATTACATAGCTGTAGAAAATATAAAACTGAACACAGAAAAATCAGCTTGTTATGTACAGTTGCTATGAGAATGTAGCAACTATTATCAGCAAAAGTAACCTACAGATCATTTGGGATGGAATACCAAAGGTAACCGACTAGCTAAACACTCCATAGTAAGATTTTGCCTGCATTTTCATCATTTCTAATTTCTGTTTCACTCCATATGCTCCCACTGTTATTAATCAAACTGTGAGCATGACTGAGCCAATGTTTCAAACCAAAACAGTTATTTGTGGATTTCCTATTCATAAAAAAATAAAATATACATTCTGATTTCCAATGCACATTTGGATTTGTGAAGCATAAACTATCATTAGGAGCATCACACAGAAATCAAACATAAACAACCTGTTTCACTGTCATAGTAACACACAACAATCTTCTGTTTCCAGCACACTGATAAAAACTTCTAAATGCTGACTTGTATTCAAGCCATTGTTTATACTGACAGAAAAAGTGCAGATAAAACCATGAAAAATTGCTAACGAGAGCTTGACACTGTGTTATTCATGAAAATAGCGAAATAATAAACTCTGTACTCTAACAACAAGCACACTATGCTCTCAGAAATTATGAACAGAGGTTTTGGATCATCAAAATTGTATGTTTGAGTATTTTCATTTTAAGTGGATTAATAATCATTTGGGCAAAAAGTGCTGGGACAAATGCACATTTTATTTTTGCTGTTAAAGTTATTTAGTTTCCTAATAGAATCGCTGTAAGTTCTTCAGCTCATCATCTGCTGCTGCCTTAATGGACTGCTGAACAAAGGGCAGAATTCAGGAGATCATGAATTGCTTGACAGAACAATCATCAATTTGTACCCAGTGAGCAGCAGTCACATTTTCTTCTGCAGTTAAGCCTGACCTGCCAGTACACGTGCCTTTGCCAGCGACAGTCTGCTCTCCAGACCGTGCTGTCTTTTCCATTGCTCCCCTTCTCTCCTTGGATTTCCCTATCAGTCACTATTTTTTCTCTATCTTATCATTAATTCCTGCCCCTTGAAGCTCCTCAGGTGCCTGGGAGTAAGACAGGAGCGTTGAGATTGTTGGGATTTGTGCCGGTTTGTTAGTGAGTAAAGCCACACACAGAAGTATCTTTTGGTTTTCGTGGATTGCCAGGAGAAGCCACCTGGTTTTTAGTGGTTGGAGGAGGATCTGCTGGCAGCCTGCTGTCAGCTCGTTGCAGGGATGGAAAACTCTCCAGTTGGGACCCCCCGTGGGGTACCAGCTGGGCTTATGTCGCTTTTACTGTGGCAGTGGGAACCACGTCCCCAACGCTGTCCCTACCATGCGATTCACAGGTGCCCATGACGTGCCCAACCTGCAGGTACTTCCCACCGCCTGCAAGGCGCAGGCTCAGCCACACAGCAGTGAATGCCTGCACTTGGTGCTATGTAAGGTTAATAAATAGCTATATTAAACATCCAAGTTCATGCAAATGCACTGGGCCTGCGTTCACTGTCCCTTAAACCTGGGAAAAATTGCAGTGTCGCTTCTGCTTGCAACTTTTTTGCTGGTGCCATGGAGGGTGGTCTGCACCCCTCGCATTGGCGGTCTGAGCCCAGACTGGCAAAAGTGACTGGACTTGGTTCGCTCAGGCGTTTACTTGTGTTTGATGACCTGCGTTTTAGTTCCCCTGCAGTTTAGTCTTAGTTTAAGTCCTGGGGAGCAGATACCTGCTATCGGCCCTCTGTAGAGACCAGCACAGCAGGGCCCCGAACTAGGTATGGCTCTACTGTTTCTGTAGGATCCGCTGTATCTACCAGAACTAGCCTAAGGCAAACACACAAAAAGACCATGTTTTAGAGGCTAATGTCTGCACACCTTATCGTACAGTGACAGGTCAGCCAACACAAGCTTCCCTATACAAAACAGCTGTGCAAATGTGGCAACACAGGGGGAGAAAAGGGATCCCGAGCTGAGCGGCAGCATATGCTCACAATGTTGAAAATGGCTGCGTAACTTAAATGAGGCAGGAGCTAACAGCATGCACCAAAATAAACGCTGTGGCATCGCTCTGAGCACACGCTTAAATGGACGAAGTAGATAATGCGCCACTTTACCAGAACAAGAATATTTTTACTTTCACCATTGGAGTAATCACAGCCACCAAGCCAGGAGGAAGGTGGTGTGAACAGAGACAGTCACTTCTACCTTTATCGACTCTAAGGAAATTGTAACAGCAAGTATGTTTTAGAAGTAATGCCTCTCTTCAACTCTTCTTTCTGAGATGTGCTGAGCACATGCAGCTCTGAACGCTTTCCTGGGAAGCCAGGGATGTTCAGGAGCAATCAGAAACAGGCTAATGAGCCTGGAGTGAAAAGAGAGAGAATTACCACTGAAACCTGAAATCTGACTTACCTACTAGGAGACAGCATCACCCAAGGTTATTCTGTCTGCTCCCGAGTTCCATAAGCACAGGAGAAAAATGCAATTGTCTTTTTAGCTAGATTAGCTTCCCTTTTTATTTTGATTCATAAATAACTGAATTGAGGACCTAACTATGAAAAAACAGCAACCCCAGCTATCCTTCCAACACACAGAAACAGCAGCAAAATGCTCCCTGTGAAATACTCTCTCTACCAGAAGAAAAAGATCAGTTAGATGTTTCCTGGAACAAGCGCGAGTCTTCAAATTAAGTTTTTATCTTTTGTAACCTCTATTCTGAAATCTTTGGCAACCCGCCTCTTTGCTATCTAATAATTACAGTATCAGTCTTCATTAATATACTTTGTACCTAGATTTGTAGATGCTTTATCACAACTGGGTAAACAGCCCCATTAAACACATTTTACAAGCAAGGAAACTGAGCTAGCAGCCAGCTGAGTGCTTGCCTCTTAACTCACAGGGCAAATCAATGGCAGAAGCTAAACTGAGATGCTTTTGTCTCTTTGGCTTCCAAACCTGGATTTAATCACCTCATTATTTTCAAAGGTGTCTCACTGATCTCACACTTCAGGAAAGCAGGATGAGTTTCCCCATACGGATTTAAGTGCATCTCTTATGGGGGAAAAAAAAAAAAGAAAAACCCACCGGGTTTTTAACCAGTACCTCTGTCCAAAATTCCCCTGGATGCTCCCATTACAGCAAAGAAAAACCCCATGGTATCAGTACTAAACCAAAAATGAAAAGAAAAGCAATATATTCACAGCTCTCAAGAAGCTTAAAGAACAAGAAACCAAAACCAGCAGCTGAGACAAATCAACAGCCTATGGTATCGGGGGCGTAAGCCATATTTTTCTGACAGTTTCACAGGAGAGTGTGAGTCAAGGCAACTGCTGCCAGTCATTTTTTGAAGGAGCAGGTGTCTTCCCAGAGCTCAGCCACATCACAGAGGTTTAACAGTATCTTTAGGAGGCATTTTAGACTAGTCCTGCTACCACAGCCCGTGCAAAGCAGCACTTTGATTCATTATCTCTCCATCCTAGGGTTAGAAATTGTACATGCTGAGCTCTGTTTGGCTAACTCAGGTTAAAGTAATGGTGCAAACATCTTAGTGTGAGGAATTAAGGCCTGTAGGAGAATCTGAACTTGAATTCGGCAATGAGCCGAGTTAAAACTGAGCCAGCTTGTTTTGATTTCTGCTTTAACCCCAGTTAACATCATGAAGATACCAGGGTTAGGGCCCATAGCTACCACGATCTAGTCATTTGCTGAACTGGTGAAACCCTCACTGGGCAGTGTTAACGTGTATGTGTGAGATCAGTTCAATATAATCTCAAGCTATGTGAAGTACCAAGTCAAGATAAAGCCATTCTGCTCTTTCAGTTTGCCTTTAGTATCCGAGGCTTGTCTGGGGGTAACTTGTTTCAGAAAACAAACTTGATCTCAGCGGCTGCTTTATTCATCCGGATGCTGATGCCTGCAGCGACTACACAGCTCACACTGCCAAGCTGTTTGCAGCAGTCGCTAGAGCCTGACTCCTCGACATCGTGCAGCACCAGCGTAAAGTTGTCTCTCTGGGGTGAAAAATGAGGCCCAAGACCCATCTCGCTTTCGATATCAAGTTCAGAGTCGTGGCTCTTTAACAGCAAGGAATGTGTTATGGGGATGGGATGGGACGGGATGGGATGGGATGGGATGGGATGGGGTGGGTGAAAGAAGCAACGTCCAACTAAGCCTCGCTTTGGAGATAGGTGAGCTGCTGTGATTGATATAGCAAAAAGAGTAGGAAGCCACAGGAAATTTAAAGAAAAGCCTGAAGAACAGATTTCCTTGCAACGTGGGAAGGCTGGCAGTAAGTCATAGTAACAGTAACTATGAAAGAATTGGCTATTTCAGTTCTGCTGACTGCTTTATTGTGAACAAGCTGTTAGCACAGTCCATCTTAAGGCTGTAGAAGTACTTCCAATACATAAAACCCCATCTGAAGGCCAAGAAAGTCACAATGAACTGGCTGAGACCAAAATTTCCCAAGTTGGGGTTGTGCCTCAGGCTAAATTTGTTTGGGAACGTTCAGCCAAAAATTTTTTAATCCCTTTCTAATGGCTGACATCATTCTTAGAAATCCATTGTTTATCTGACCTTCTCCTAACTCGTTAGAAAAATTTCTGGCGATATTTTCCTTTCTCAGTTTAATGCTTTGAAGAATTACACGCGAAATTTGGCAGGCGGCAGCTTTCTGTTAGGAAGACACATTGCACCAGCTCTCTAAAACTGTGCTCAAACTTGGCCACGTTACAAGCACTTGAAAACCCGGTTTACGTGCGCTTGATCGAGTTCTCAGTTTTTCAGCTAAAATTCCCCAGAGACGCATGAACGGAGCAGGTGGTGGTTATTGCCAGCTGCTGGAGGCTAACAAGGGTGAATGACAAGTGTGAAGCTGGTTTTCTCTGCGCTCCCCTTGCCCCCTTCCAGCACTGAAACAGTCAGGAGGAGAGGCCGCCCGAGTGAAGGCAAAACAGGCAAAAGATAGATGGTGGGCTGAAAAAAGGAGGTGAAGGACCAAAAAAGTCTGGGACCGGGCGGGAGACCATCTTTTCTAGGCTTAGAAGAGGTGACCAAAGAGCAAAGGTTTCTGGGGTCTCCACCAGCCCCAGCTCTGCTGTAGCCTGGGAGGTGGACAGCCAGGGAACGAAAGCTGCAGGCTTCAATCTGATCATTTGTGCTCTTGCAAGAGGCTTTGCTCCTCCAGAATGAAACATTGCTGAGGCTTGGATCCATCTAACGGTGCTAGGGGGAAAGCAGACAGCCTGCTGGGATTTGGATGAAAAATTTCTGAAAATTCAAGGAAATATTCATATTATGTGACCAGTGCTTCCTGGCTGGCTCCAGTATTGAAGCAGAGAGAGAGAAGGAAGAGTGTTTCTTTGGCCATTGAAAGATTTTCACCACACATCTGCGAAGGAAGGAGTATGTGATACTGGGTAATTACTGAAACAGCAGTTTTCATAAACAGGCAGTAATCTGTGACCTTCATGTCCAGGGTGCCAAACTTGTGATCCTGCAGGAAGATCTGCAGAAGCCGCTTGCAACTCCAGCTGGGAGCTGGGCACGGGTCCTGGAGAGCTGTGTGTGGCAGTCAGGAGCAATCAAACCCAGCTTCTAGGCTTTTCCTATTAGGTACCAACACTTAGAAGGTCATTTGGACTTAACGTTTCCATTTTCTCCATTGGTGGCACCTCAGAGGGATGCTGTGAGTACAAAAGACTGCCTGCTCTGAACCCACGCAGTCACTGCTGACCACTGTGGAAAAGTCCAGCTAAAACACCCTTCTGGGCAGGGTGCAAACAGCAGGTGGCAAAATAGGCTTTGAAGCCAAATACTATAATTATAACAGGATTAGTAAATGATCATCATCTATCCCGTGCACTGAATGAAGGGAGGGTCCGTCAGAAAGGAAAAATAGCACGAGACAGTAATTAAAGATTATCTTATGGAACATACGGACAAAAAGGCTCAATTAAAATTGTGCAGGCAGCTCTTGCATTACCTTACTTCTGGATGATTCGTTTTGCAATATTAATAAGCTTTTTCTTAAAGCTGCCTTTCTGTTTGTATCGCAGGTTGTCCAGTCAAAGAACAGTAATGTCTGCATGTAACTTCATTTAGCTCATCTCTTAACTGACTGTGCACAAAGACATGCACCCAGCACAGCAGGGCTGCAGCTAGCTAAAATTAATATGTATGGATTCTGAGGTTTTTTTTCTCTGACTTGAAAATCGCTCAAAATATTACTGTATTGAAAAGAAATGCAAATGAACGTTTTTCATTCTTCAGAAGGATAATTACCCTTTTCTCTTTCTCTCCCTCAGAAAGAGATTTGTTGTCTATTGTTTCTTTGCTTGCTTTGAAAACTGTTCTTTTGAAATTACCTAAGCTATAACACTTGCTCCAGTTCTTTGCAGGAATGGCAGTCCAAGCTACTAACCAGAAGTGGAGGAGTTGTCTAGTTCACAGCCTGAAGGGGACAGAGGAAAACAACATTTGTCCAGAGACCTTTTAGAGAGGTGTATGGGGCAAGAAGGGGGGAGAAAGTATTTTTGTTCTTAGGCTGGTGCATTTCTTAGGTTGCAGCTTTGTCGCCTTATGTCAAGGCCAAGCCCCAGGAAGAAGAGCAGCTGGAGAGTTACTCTTCCAATGGCCTTTCAGGGCAATGTTCATTAAAAGTAAGTCCACTTCCCAAATTCCAATCAGCTATCCTTCTGACAGCCCGGAGGTGAGTGATGGGAGTCCGACAGCCTTTGGCTCTAGCTCAGATGAGCAAAAAGGAAAGAACCCAGGTGGATATTTTTCAGCTGAACTTTGTAAAGTTGGAGCTCAAAATAAATTGAAACCAGCAGGGTAACATCCTTTTACCAGTGGGGTGATCAGGAAATGTCCACTGTCGTTCTTGGGACCACATTTCCCATCTTTTCACTTGTCATCTGAGTGCGTAGGTCATGAAAATTGGTGTGAGAGGAACCCCTTGATCACCTTTTAGCATCCAGCCATCTCCTGCTCAAGCCAGTCCACTGAGTACAGGACTGTCACAGCTCTGTCTCCTGAGACCTCGCAGTAGAGCTCTTCGAAATGTGGTGGGTACTTAGAAGCCAACAAACTCCCAAACTACTCTGCAAACATACTTCAGCTCTCGTCAGCCCTCCCAGGCTGTACTTGCTGAGTGCTCTCTGTCCCATCATCCAGCTTGTTAATAAATAAGCTAAACTTTATGAGCCCCATATGGATACCTAAGGGACGTCAATAGTGACCAGCCACCAGCTGGACTCTGTATCGCTGATCCCAACTCGTTGAGCCCCATGGTCTGAACAATCTTCCACCCACTTTATCATCTACCTTGCCAGTCTGTATCTCATTGATTTAGCTACAAGGATACTGTGGGAGATGGTGTCAAAGGCTTTGCCAAAGTCAAGGTCAATGACATGCACTGCTTTCATGCTTTGAGGAGACTGCCCTTGAAGAACAAACAGCTCTCCTGGGCCCCTTTGCTCTCCAGGACAGCTCCCTTTGGGATACTACCAAGCAGATTCCTGAACAAGGTGAAATCTTCCCTCCTGAAGGCAAGGGCAGTAATGCTGTTTGTCCTGCTGACTTCTTGCAGGATTTAATATTCCACGGTCTCATGGTTGCTTAAGGCAAACTTACCCTTGACCATCACGTCCAGGACCAATTCTTCCTTGTTTCTGAATAGCAAACCCAGAGCATCTCCCCTAGTTGTCTTATCAATCGCCTGTGTCAAGAAGTTGTCTTCAGCACACTCCAGAAACCACCTGGATTGTGCCCAATCATATAGCCCTTCCAGTTAAAGTACACCCGTGAGTCCCAAGGCCTGTAATTGTGTGAGATGGTTTCATTGACTTGCTCTCCTTGATCAGCTAGTCTGTAGTGAGTGCCTATCACAACATTGCCCATGTTTCTTTGCCGCCTTCTCCTTGCCCAGAAGCACTCGACTGGCTCAGCACCTGTCCCATGGCACAGCCCTGGGCACTCCTCTGCATAAAACACAACCACTCCTCACCCTTTCCCACCTGGCTTTCCTGAAAAGCCTATGTCCATCTGTGGCAGCTCTCCAGTCATGTGAACTATCCATCCCACATCATGCCTCTGTAATCCAAAAGAAATCATAACTCTGCAGTTGTGTGGGGGCTAGTAATTCCCCCAATTGTTTCCCGTGCTGCATACGTTTGTTTACAGATACTGGAGATGAACCCTGAGTCACCCTGAGTCACAAGGGGCACACAGGATCACGCTGTGGAGACTCCAGTGAGGAGACCTCTGCACACAGATAATAAGCGTTTAGGTGCCTTTTTGGACAAGGGGCATTTTGATGCCCTGGCTGCATACCAGAGCTGACTGCACAGTCTTTGCAGGTGCATCACTTTGCAGTCTGAGGTCTCCATCACTGTTGCAGCAATTGCTCCATTAGGAGGTTTTCTCTGATCACACTGAGATCACAGATCAAACCGTGATGGGTTTACTGCTTCTTTTTAGCTAGAACTAACTGTCATGAGAGTGAGCTTTATTGATCTCCGATGGCAGCAATGCCGGGAGGACATAGCTGTGCTGTTTTAGGAAATACTTTGACTATCTCCGTAATTGTGTTTGCATTACTGCTGCCCCAAAGGCTGGAAATTCAAGGCTTCTTGCAATACATGTGCTTTCTCCCTTGTAGCTGAGCTGTATTCTACAAAAAATCAAGGTCATCGTGCTGACTGATATTTGGAGTTGGATAAAGATTGTTATTCCCAGAAACATTTTTAAGGTCTCAGGTCACCGTTTTAGGCTAATTTCTGTGACAAGTGCTTTCTGTAAGGGGAAGCTTGACCTAACCTGAGCTTTCTCAAGCTCCAATGGAACAAATACTCAGTCTTGCAAACAGAAACCTGGATGTTTTTTTTGTTTAGGAGCTGCTTCTCCCTTGTCTTGTCTGTACAAACAAGAAGGCGACACAGATTTAAACAAACTAACTTTCAAAATCACCCCAGGGCATGCAGCAAGACTGGACTGCTTGTTGTGAACTGCGATCCCACCTCAGCTGTGGGAGAGGGCACCCAAACACCTGGACCTCACCCAGCCCTGCCCCACGGAGAGCACCACTGCAGGAGCTGCCACCGGCAGCAGCGACAAAGCAGCCTCTGAGCTCTGGCTTTGGAGGAGGAGGAGGAGGAGGGATGACCCTCATCACCACTCCCCCAAGGCTGAGCTGAGCAGCGGAGGAGCTTCGGGTCTGAGACAAGTCCTACATATCACAGGCCAGCAACTACAGGGAGAGAGGAGCAGGGAGACAGAAAAAGAGAGTGTGGGGAAGAGGAGAAAGCAAGGAAAAGAGGACAGCTGCCTGGGGAAAGGAGTGAAAGAGGAGGAGAGGAGAGGAGAGGAGAGGAGAGGAGAGGAGAGGAGAGGAGAGGAGAGGAGAGGAGAGGAGAGGAGAGGAGAGGAGAGGAGAGGAGAGGAGAGGGAGAGGAGAGGAGAGGAGAGGAGAGGAGAGGAGAGGAGAGGAGAGGAGAGGAGAGGAGAGGAGAGGAGAGGAGAGGAGAGGAGAGAGAGAGAAGAGAGGAGAAGAGAAGAGAAGAGAGAGAAGAGAAGAGAAGAGAAGAGAAGAGAAGAGAAGAGAAGAGAAGAGAAGAGAAGAGAAGAGAAGAGAAGAGAAGAGAAGAGAAGAGAAGAGAAGAGAAGAGAAGAGAAGAGAAGAGAAGAGAAGAGAAGAGGCAAAAGGAGGCAGAAACAGTCTTGGGTCAAAAGAGGAAGACCAAGGAGTAGACAGGCTATGAAATGGCATTGCTCCTGTGGCTGGGGTCCAAGCTGTCATCCTGGTGGAGCAACATCTCTATACTAGGAGTTTTTCTTGCAGTCTTTGCTTTACTTCTTGACTTCATGAAGCGCAGGAAGAAGGGGAGCCATTACCCCCCAGGCCCAGTGTCACTGCCGTTCATTGGGACCATGCTGCACATTGACTTCCGCAACCCCCACCGCTCCTTCAACCAGGTGAGTGCTGGCCCCTGTGACGAAACGCCCCTCGCACGACCGTGGGCCCAGGAGGGGTGGGGATGCCCTGGCACAATCTACCCTTGCACAAAGCCGAAGGGCAATGCCCTCTCCAAAGTCCAGGAATAAGCAAATCACTGCCTAAAGACACTGACCTGGCCCATACAGATAAATAGATAATCACACACCAACACTTGCCAGCCTCCATCTGCCGATCTCTGCATGAGCTCAGTGGGAGATGCTGTTGTGCCCCCAAAGTTAGATGATGCTTGCTCTGCTGTAGAGCTGGCCACCAACTTAACACGTGGGCAGGTGTGGGGGCAAGGGAACAGGGAGATGTACAAACAAGGGAAGACAAGCAAATACCTGTGGGCTGGGGATGTGGTTGCAGGAATTGCAGACTTCCCTGTGAGTTACTTAAGCATGCCTACAGGCATGTGACAGTTTCAGTTAAAGAGATAAGCTTGTGGGATTTGCCCCAGCAGCAATGCCCAAAATCTCGGTAGCGCTCCTATTCAAGGTCAGGGCTTAGCTTTTCTCAAAGGAAAAGCACAGCACAGCTTGCAGCAGATAAACCACAGGGGGTTTGTGCTTCAATCTGCAAACTCTAAAGGCCTTTTCTCTAGGACAGCACTGTTCAGCTGTCTGTCCAAAATCTGCCAAATGGAGAAACTAAATATAACATTTGTATTATTTGCTTGCATATAGTCCAAAACATTACCATTTTCAAATCACATCATGTCAGGGTCATGCTAACCACAATCTTGACCAGTAATTGCTTTTAATGATGTATTTCTAGTGCCAGTGAAGTGCTAATTCCCTTTCCCACCCCACTGCAAATACAGTCTTAAGTACTTAAATGCCTTGCATTCCTACAGTGCAGAAATGAAGACACTTAGCTTTTTAACAACAACAAAAAAAGACAACAGAGAAAAGAACAAGAAAACAAGGCACAGTCTGTGGGGCATTGCTACTATTGCACTGTCTTCTAGCAACATGCTCCCGAGTGCTTTGTCCAGTGTTACTGATTAGCAGGGGGGCTTCGACCTGCCTTCCTGGGAGTCTATGTCCAGTCAAAGGGCTTGTCTTCCTGGAGGAGACTTAGCTCCATGGCAAGCTCCCATGGTGAGTGTATGGCTGACAGGCTGACCTGTGCAGCCATCCTGCTGTCAGCATTCTGTCTCATAGATCACAACAGATGTAGGGTGTGTGCCAGTTACCAGTCTTACTAGATGTGTACGCTCCTTTTAGGGAGAAAGCTGACATGAAACTCCAGGGTGGAACTGCCTCTTCCAACCATGTTTCTGGGAACTGGGCTCTGGGTAGATCTTTAGGAACAAATGGATATTAAAAAAAAATATTACATATCAGCTTATCATCAATATTTCCTTCTAGCAGAAGCAGACTAACTCAAAACTTGCCTAGTCTTTCAGATCAAAATAAATACAAGTATTAGGAAATAATTCATTGTTGAGCATGCAGCCTTTGAAAATCCCCAGAAAGGTCCTTGACATTGTGTTGTCAGACAAAATCCAAAATACTTGCACAATGGTCATGGCAACAGTTTGGCCAGGATAGGCGTATTCTAAATCTTTCCACTCACAGAGCATTGATCCCTGATTCAGCTGTTGTTTGGCACCACTCTGAGCTGGTGCACTGCAAAGACAAAGGTCAAAGATCAGCCGAAGGTCTCCTAATAAAAGCACCTCAAAAATCACAAAATACTAAAGGCCCTAAGGAAGGATATGGTGATATTTTTGATGTGACATTCAGCTCATCTTCAGGGATGTACTTTCTTACCTTGGCAGCTTCACAAGAAGTTTGGAAACGTCTTCAATCTCCAGAACTGCTGGACCAACCTGGTAGTACTGAATGGGTATAAAACAGTGAAGGAAGCCCTGGTCCACAGATCGGAGGACTTTGCTGACCGGCCATACTTTCCAGTATATGAACTTCTGGGCTACGGAAATAAATCTGAAGGCAAGTCCCTTGGAAATGGACATTCCCTGCTGGCACTAGCACAAGGAGGACGGGGTAGATGGAAGATTTTCTGAGTACGGTGCCACCTTCTCATGTCCCTCTGGTCAATCTCCTTGTATGTCTGCCACCCTTTGATAGTGACAAAATCAGATTTGATGAAAAGGGGACTCCCCTTAGTGGCTGTAGTACAGCTCCAGGTGCTAGCACACACCTCTTCAGCAGTGTTAGGGCACTATTAGTGGTACAACTTTCCTGCCAGCGTTGGAGCTGGTAGCTCCTGACACACAGTGATTAGCGCTTATGCTCACACACTATGTGCGTGTCATTGTTGTCACAAAAAAAATGGTAACTTTCTTCCAAGACAGAGTATTATCCAGCATCCAGCCCACATCTCTCATCCTCAGCTCCTGTGTGGTGGCACAAGCTGCTACCGAGTTCACACAGGCTAAGGGTGCAATACTGAATGGTTTGGGGGAGTGATTCCTTTATCCTTAGCAGCACTTGTTGCTCCCATTGCATCCCCCCTCCACCTTCGCTAGCCATGCACATGCATTAGAAGGTGCAGTAATCCGTTTGTAGAATTACTGTATGAACAAGCTGTACAAGATCAGACTCTTTCCTCTATCCACACAGACCTGTACCTCCAAACTCACATTTGCTATTCTCTAGCGAACTTTGCTTGATATATGGGTCAGAGCTCCTGACATTTCTTGCTCATCCATAATTCCAGGGATTGTTATAGCGAGATACGGGCACGTCTGGAAGGAGCTAAGGAAATTCATGCTCTCTACCTTGAGGAACTTTGGGATGGGAAATAAATCCTTGGAGGAGCGAGTGACAGAAGAAGCGGGATTTCTGTGCTCTGCAGTCAGTTCTGAAGAAGGTTTGTTACATCCAGAAGGATGGGGAAATCATAGAAGAAGGCAATACTGTGATGCAGAGAGAGAAGTAATACTACAGCCATTCTTGTTTGCATGCAGCGCCCTCTTCCTAAGCAAATGCAGTGTTTCTAGTCTATATGTATTAGTGACCCTGCTCTGCCTTGAAGCCACTTCTACTTTACACAGTGGGGCTACTGTAACACTAATCCATTTGAAACAGGAAACAAATAGGAAATAAATAGAAATAAAGAGGTAAAATGCAATTATTCCCAGAGATGGGTAACTATTACCTTTATGAAGTTTAGTGGAACATATTGATATTATCACATGCAATAAAAGTGCAGCTGAGAGTTTTCACAGCACATCACCTGTCATCTAGACACAAAGCAAAGTGTTATCTGTGAAGTCACAGAACAACCCTGCAACTCAGCTTTTCTTGGGAGTTTTCTCCTTTAAACAAGGATCGACCAAATAGTAGTAGGAGATGAGAAAATCTTCACTCCCTAGTATGATGCATTTGTACTTTGAGTGGTTTGGGGGCTTTTTCTCTTGAAGGCATCAGGGAGGCATTTGTGTATTCTTGTTGCTGACGGCTGAGGTCCAACAGCTTGGTGTTGCTTAGCTTCATTGCTTGGTCTCCATTTCCATTTTTAGGTCGTCCTTTCGATTTACGTTTTCTTGTAAATAATGCAGTCTGCAACGTGATCTGCACCACCATCTATGGAGAGCGTTTCAACTACGGTGATGAGACATTCAAGAAGCTGTTACATTTGTTTGAAAACTCCCTGAATGAAGAAGTTGGATTCCTGCCTCAGGTAAACCAAGAGCGTAATATGTTCTGCAAGAAGCTGCCCTCTGTTGCTTGAGAGCATTGTTTTTTCATTATTTTTCTTTTTGCATCACATATTATCTTCTCTTTCTCTCTCTCTCTCTCTGGTTCTGACATCCCAGCTTCTTAACATGGTGCCCATTTTGTTGCGCATCCCCAGAGTGCCACAGAAAGTCTTCCATCGGCAAAAGGCATTCATGGACTTCATAGATGGGCTCATAGATAAGCACATAGAGACCTGGAACCCTGCTTACATCTGAGATTTCACTGATGCATTTTTAAAGGAAATGGAGAAGGTAGGGTGACACCAGCAGAATCTCAGGGTCCAGCAGCAATTCCTCTGCCTGTTTAAGCTTGTTGATAGAAGCTGACTTTCCTCATAAAGCTGTATAAAACCTCTTACTAATTTCCTACTTTTTCATTCCACATTGTATCTTGAGAAGAAAGGTGTTAACTTCTTCATGCTGTAACCTCCTTTATTGTCTTAAGAGACCATATTATCTGCTGATGTTCTTGTTCCCATTTTCTACCTTCACATTCCCCTCAGAGTCTAGCAACTCCCTTCTTTCCAGCCTACACCATTTTGAAGGCATTTAAAAGGCAATAATTGAGAATTCACTAATATTTCTAAGTTTGCGCTGGGGACAAGTCAACACGCAAGATTCTGTGTATGTCAGTGCCTTAATGACTGATGTCTCAAAATCAGTTACAAAACTGCAGCAACAGACTGGCTTTTTGGTGTCATTGCCCAGTTCGTAGCCTGCCTTTAAACCAAGTTATGACTTGGAAAGACAGCATCTCCTTCGCGATGTGCATCTTTGAATTGCTTGCTAAGAACTAGTTCCCTACAGATCAGATGAAGGCCTAAATCTGAACCTCACTGAAATTAAAAAGAGTCTTTCCTTTGATTCAGTCAGGCATGAAGTCAGTATAAAATCAAAGGTACTTGCATCAGTCCATCCATCCACCATATGTTTCTGCACATGGATTCACTAAATTTCAAGTGCCAGATGAACAATAGTAGCAAATTCTGCCTGCAAATTGCTTCCGCTATCCAAGTCCTCAGGCTGGACTGCTGCTCAGCATAACGAACCCTGCTGTGCTGCGGGCGCCGGGCACCTCCAGTCCATGTGTTAGCCCCCCCAGCTCACGCAGGCAGAGCAACGTGACCTACGTTACTCTGCACTGAGCAGTGCTATTTGGGGGTGGATGTGAGCTTGACCATGTTGCCGCTTGTCACATCTCTCTTCTGTTCGCTAAGGTCCCCTGATAAGCCAGTCTGATAAATCCCTCTACTGGGTTAACTTTGGTCAGTCAGCCCCATAGCTCCCTTGCCAGCAATCTTTTACTGGAATAACAGTTGAGTCTTAAATGCCTTATTATTGCTATCCATATTACAACAGCATCAAAATATACAGAATAACTTAACAGAAGCTAGTCCCTAGGAAAGAAAAGTATAAAGAGGATTAGAAAAGACAAGCAGATGAACTCATGCAGAGTGCTTGTCATATCTCATATGCTAACAAATTTGAGCTCAATTAGCATTTGGATGAGAGACCAGTTTTGCTGAAATTGGTGTTGCAGACTTAATAGGCAGCAATGATACCCTGATCTTTTTTTTTTTTCCCGATTGTAAAAAAATAGCAGGGCAGAAGCAGAGAGAATCTGTAATACATAGCTATAGATAACCCCTCAAAATACTGTTAATTTTCCATTTGCCACATCAATGCAGCCTCCTCTCTACTGCGTGGGTTTTATGATCTGATCAACCCTCAATAACTGTGTTCCACCTCCTCTGGGGGAGGACATTATGGCAAATGGCAGGGGCCTGCTGTCTGTTTGAGTTGAGAGCACAAGGCGTTCACTTCTGTCCTGAAAGCAGGTGTAGCATTCATCTCTCAGGATACAGGAGGTGACAACCTCCAAATACAGGAGGTAATGGGGTTACCAAAGCATATCAGTCACACACAGACCGTTGCCTGCATTAATGCTTTACTCTTCCAATGAACTTCTTGGTCAGCAAAAACAGATCTAGTGCTTCTCAGTACTGCTCTGGAACAACGGTCTTCTCACCCAGCAAGTAACCCAGCTCCAATCACACACTTGTTTCCTCTCTGCAGGGTAAAGAGGCTGAAGAGAATGGTTTCAACTATAACAGTCTTCGTCTGGTGACCGCAGACTTGTTTGCAGCTGGTTCTGAGACCACCTCCACCACTCTCCAGTGGGCATTTCTGTACATGCTTCTCCACCCAGAAATACAGAGTAAGTGAGAAGACAGGCAGAGGTGTGGCGTGTTCCCTTCAACCCTCATTTTTCTGTGAGGAGACTGAACATCTGCTCTCCATGGTTTGGGGATTTTGCAATGAGGAAAAGCTTTGGTGATGGTTGGTCTAGCAGAAACCAGGAGAAATACGTCCCAAACATAGCTGTTCTGGCAGGGCCTGGTGTCAGGGGGGAAACCCTAATGAAAAGAGTGGAGTCGGAAGGGCAAGTTCACTCTCTCCTTCATTTTGAAGGCTACTTGGGAACTTCTGGTGGCCAGAGTACCTGCCTTCCTGTATTCGGAATAGATCCTAATCTGTTTTAATTCTCTAATGCTGCATGCCCAGGTACCCTTTCAGCCACATAGAGGAGGGGTAAGGTAGCATGTCGAGTGACAAGACCTTTATTAAAGACACTGTGCATAAAGAATAGTTATACAGATGGCTCTGGGCAACTGAAAACAAATGCATTCCCCTCTAGTTTCTGTTCCTTTCTCTAATTGCTTGTGCTGCTTTCACCCAGTGTCTACCGATCTCATGCCACCAGCTTTCCTACAGCTTGTACCAGCCCCTTCTGCTTGTCTAAGGGCACTCGAGTTCCTTAGCTGTGCTGCTTTCAGGTAAGGTCCAAGCAGAGATTGATAAGGTGATTGGCAGAGAGAGATCACCCACCATGGAGGACCAAGTGAGCATGCCCTACACCAATGCTGTGATCCATGAAGTGCAACGCTACGGGGATGTCGTTCCTATTGGACTACCTCACATGACATACCGGGACACCAAGTTGCAAGGCTTCTTCATTCCCAAGGTGACCGCAGCCAGACAGGCAATGCAGCATCCTCTCCCTGTGCAGACGCCAGGCCTGGGGTGTGGGTGACCCCATGCAACTCTGCAGCATTGCACTTCCAGCCCCAAATCACAGTCACTGGCAAGCACTGACGTAGGACATTTTGAAATGCTAAGACCAGGCACACTATCACCTTTGTGCTCTAGGGTTGTGCTGGTTATGTGGGAACCCAACTGCAGCAGCAGCTCAGTGCAAAGGTTTGCTTTCCTCTCAATAAGCTGACATCCACTGCCCTGCCTGTGTTGGAAGGAGAAAGTAACAGCCTAACGGGCTCTCTGGAGGCACATGACACCAGCTTACAGGCTTTCCTAAGATGGTAGTGAAGCTATTCAAATGCCACTGGCATTCAGCCCACTGCCACTGTGACAGGCAGCTGCCCTGGCAGCACTGGTAGCAATGCCAGCCTGGGATTTATTTTTTTTTTTTTAGCCTTGC
Source organism: Ciconia boyciana (assembly GCF_034638445.1). Lineage (NCBI taxonomy): Eukaryota > Metazoa > Chordata > Aves > Ciconiiformes > Ciconiidae > Ciconia > Ciconia boyciana. The sequence continues at coordinate 56,268,934 of NC_132934.1, forward strand.
GATATCTCCTCTAGCTTAGAACATTGATGTGTGAAACAGGAAAGCTTTGCAATTTCCCATGGCCCCTGCAAAAGTTGGGTTTTGAAGTCTGTCAGTCAGCTTTTTCTCTCCAGCTATAAAACAAGTCCAGGAGGATCTGAGAAGCAGAGGCTGTTTCCACTGTGTAGCCATGAAATTGGCATTTGCATGCAATGGCCTTTGCAAGGAATCAAACTGCAAAAGTTCAGATGCTTCAGAGCATAGGGCAGGCACCATATGTCATTGGAAAAGTGCCCTGCTTTACCTCTGTTTTAAATAAGATACAGAAGAGGAGATCGGTGCCTTATTCTGAAGCACCAAATGATGGTTGCTATTAGACGGGAGACACGGACCAAAGAGTCCAGCACGGATCCGTTGTGCCAAGATAATGTTGCTGTTCTCATGTAAGTTGTTTCCTCTTGTGGAGGAGCACAGGGGACGACAATCATCACCAACTTGTCTTCCGTGCTGAAGGATGAGGCAGTCTGGGAGAAGCCAAACGAGTTTTACCCCGAACACTTCCTGGATGCAAACGGGAAGTTTGTGAAACCAGAGGCCTTCCTGCCTTTCTCCGCAGGTAAATCTGAGGGGAGAATCCAGCCGCAAGTCAGAGGCACAGCAAGACGGGTGATCTGCTCCTCCTGCAGCGATTCCAGCGTGGTTTAATGTCCTCTTTCACGGACACTTTCTACTCCCTCTCTTGCAGGTCGCCGTGCCTGCCTGGGGGAACAGCTGGCCAGGATGGAGCTCTTTATTTTCTTTACCACTCTCCTGCAGAAATTCACCTTCGTGCTCCCCGAGGACCAGCCCAGGCCACGGGAGGATGGTCGCTTTGCCCTCGTGAGCTCCCCACACCCATACCAGGTGCAATCTGTCCCAAGATAAGTGCACACCACTCTCCTTTCACTCAGAGACCACCACCAATGCAAACTCTGTCAGAAATGTTGCAGGTCTAGGCAGGATCATGCTGGGTTCCACTCAAGACCTCTCAAGTCTGTGCAGATGTCCCCAGCTGTGTAAAGTAAGGATCTGGCCCAATACATAGTTTATCATAATTCCAGTCCTGGATCTTGAATCAGACAGCCATAGCAAGTTATGAATGATGATCAAGTTTGCAAGTACATATATGCCTAATCAGCCAGCTCTGCTGTACTTTGGGCTCTCATCGGTTGCAGAAGCAGTTCACTGAGCACACAGCTACTGAAAGAATTATTAGTCCTGAATTAGTTTACTGAAATACAAGGGTATCCTGGGTAAAACACAACCCTGGGGTCTTGCCAATTCTAGGAGCAAAAAAACTTGGAAAAATTTGTAAGGTACTCCTGGCCCACTCCCTTCCTTGTTAGCCCCGCTGCATACCCAGCCATGCTCTGCCTCCCGTGCAGTGCTGTCCCACAGCAGCGTGTGCCTCTGCCTGGTGCTCAGCGGAGTCCAGCTCTGGCTTGGTTCCTGCAAAAACAATCCATGGCCTGTCAGCTGATTTGGCATGTGCTGCTGGTGGGCAGGGAGAGAACTTCAGCTCGGACACAAGGTGACATTTAAATGCAGTTTCAGAGCACTGCTCCTGAAAAATTTTACCATCCGATAAATACATACCCCCTTCATTCCTTCCTGTTTATTGCATACTCCTGTCTATTGCACACATATTACGTTGCCTTTATTTATAGCCCCAAAGAAAGTAAGTTTTAATCCAGAGAAATGCCTGACAGCCTGTACGTCACACTATCCCTCCAGTAGAAGTAAATACCAAGAAGGAGTACATAAATAATCTGTATGTTTCAGCCACAGAAGCAGGTCATTTGTGAAATACAGAAATTCCTATATTTTAAGAGGAATCCTGGTGTCTAGATTTACCCTCTCCTATCTAAATAGTTCCTGAAAACTGCTTTTTTCAGCATTACATAAAGTGAGCTCTTGGACAGGTTTGGAACTCACAAAGGGATGGAGTTATGCTGTTTGAAACAGTGCAGCTGTAGATTTCAGAGCTACCTTTCTTCCTGCAATATTCCTGACAAATTGTTTTGCAAGGTGCTAAGATATGTTGATATTTAGATTAGTAGTAACTACCTTTTAACTATGTGGCTGAAAAGACCACAGCATAAAGGAGCTTCTACGCATAATCACAACTAAAAAAAGTCTCTGAAACTGAGTGCATGTGTGTGCACACATTCATATCTATCCAGCTAATAGTAATTTTGGAAGCTATGAAAGCTATTGAATTATGCCAATACTTATTAATACCATTGTTAAGATTTTTACTTCAGCAGGAACTGCACATTTATGCTTTTAATCTACAAAAGAATACAAATAATATGAAAAGTCTTCTTTCTTGGCCCTCCTCTTTGTCTCACAGACCTGCCTCAGATACTTGACAATCCTCTCCTTAGAGCCAGCACCTCGCCTGTTTTTTTTCAAGACCTTTTCAGTGTTACTTTTCTGGTTGATTCAATGACACTGAACTGAACATGCTTGGGTTTATAGTTACCAGCAGACACATAAGTGTTTTTAAAAAGAAGCTGTCGGTGAACTAAACTTTAAACAGAAATGATTCCTGCAATCATGTATTTGGATACAAAGCATGGGTATACCTGGGGCAGGGACGGTCTTTCTAGCATGCAAGAACACACTGGAAGAAAGTCAGCCTGCCTGTGCAAACATCAGCTGGTGTAGCGCTTTGGAAGCAAAAGGGAACAAATAGATCATTGCAAAATACAGATCTAGCACTGATAATCGGGAAGGGGAAAGCATTTCCAAGCCAGAAATGGCCGTAAAAGCTAACCAGCTGGTGTTGGCAGCAGGGGGCCGGCGCTGCCGCACCACAGGTAGGAAGGAGGGGGTCCTTGCTGAGAAGCGTCCTGCTGCCTCCTGTCACCCACTGCCTCGGGGCCTGCACCTGAGGGTGACTCCGCGGCGGCAGGGACGGGGGGCTCACCAGGGGAGGGACGGGGATCTCACCAGGGGAGGGACGGAGGGCTCACTAGGGGCCTGCGGCAACTGCTGCGCCCTCCCCGGCCGCAGTCCCCTCCTCCAGGGAGGCTGTCATGAGGACGCGGCACCTTGAAGGCCACGCCTCGGTGAGCCTTGCGAGACAACCCGCCCCTCCTCGTATCGACCCCGTACCCCCGCTCCCCTTGCTCGGCTTTCCCTTCGCCTCCCGCCTTCCTCCGGGCCCCCGGCTCCCCCCGGCCCCAGCCTAGCCCCCCGGGCGGCGCAGGCCGTGAGAGGCGGTGCGGGCCCCATCGCCCCGGGAGGCGGGCCCCGCCACGGCCCCGCCCACCCGGTCTGTTCCTCCCCTCGCAGCCAGCGGTGATTGGCGTTTCTTCCGACCAATCTGATGGGAGGCCCAAAAAAAAAAAAAAAAAAGGCTGGAGTGGCAGCGTTGCCGGCCAATAGAGAGTCGCCGTGCCGGTGCGCGGTCCCACCGGCGGCGGGGAAGGGGCGGAACGGACTGCCCGGAGGGGTCGCCGCGGAGATGGCGGTGGCGGGCAAAGGAGCGGTGTCTGCCGCGGTGAAGCCGATCTTCAGCCGGGACCTGGGCGAGGCGAAGCGGCGCGTGAGGGAGCTGTACCGGGCCTGGTACCGCGAGGTGCCCAACACGGGTGAGGGGCGCGGAGCCAGCCACGCATGCGCGGGCGGGAGCGCGAGCTCAAGGTCGTAACGGCCGCCCCGCAGCCGTTGGACTCTTAAAGGGCTCGTCGAGGGGTTCCGGTTGTCCCCGGGTGCGAGGGGTCCTGCCTCAACCCGTCGCTGCCCTGCCCCGGCCTCTGCCGCAGCCCGTTCCCCGCCCTGGCCCGCTGCGGGTGGAGCGGGTGAACACGGTGGTTCGGGGCCTTGCGGGGCTGCGGGCTCTCGGCCGCTCCCTGGCGCGGGCACAGGCCCGCCGGCCCGGCCCAGCCGGGTTTGCCTTGCTCGCCCCGGCCCGGCTGCCTCCACTGCTGGAGGCTGAGGGAGGTCTGGACGGGGAACCCCGGTCTCCTCATGCCTTACTTGCCACTTGGTTTTCCTAGCTAAACAAAAGAGAAATCTAGCTTTCATTTTCCAGAACGGGGGTGTGTGGTGTTTATTCGCTTTAAATTAATCATATTAGTGAAGCTGGCAGACGTTGCAAGAACAAATGATCGTGTAGTGTTTTGTCGGCTTGAGTGGCACATTGTCAGTGGAAAAAATGAAAAGCAATATAGATTACCTCTGTGGGTGTTGTGTTTTTTGTAGTACACCTATACCAGCTGGACATCACGGTGAAACAGGGGCGGAACAAGGTGCGGGAGATGTTCATGAAGAATGCCCACATTACAGATCCACGGGTGATAGACATGCTGGTTATTAAGGTACAAACGAGCTATTCCTGTTTTGTTGAAGCTGCAGAGAATGTGAGAGTGGATAACTGGTGGTGAGTGTGATGGAGGAGAGGGGCAGTTTTATTCCAGCTTGCGCTGTGAAGGAGTTATCTCTTGCAATCCAGATTGGTTTATCTCTGTCAACAAACCTGTTGATAAGGGATCAAGCTGCTTTAGCATGCAGAGGAATAGGGTCTTAACTCACCTAAGTCAGAGTTGCTAGAATATGGATTTCTGTCACTCAATGTCCTGGCTCTTCCAGTTTGCAGATGTTTAAAAGAGGAATTGTATGGCAAACAAAATGGTAGTTTAAATATCACGTTTGTTGGTTTGATGGTGCGGGGTTTTTTTTGTTTGCGTTTGGTTTTTGATTTTGGTTTTTTTTTAGAAAACAATGGCAATCAAAGAAAGGGGGAAAAAGATGCTGCTAGCTAGTTTACCATTAAAAATGACCTTTCTACTCCCTACAGTGCTTTCTTAGATTGGGATGTGGTTTTCTTCACCGATTCTGAAACATACATTAGAGTGGCAGTACTTGGTGGGAGGCTGGCTTTGGGTGGCAAACACCCCAACTCTGTAACACATCTGGTTATGTCTCAGGCCTGAGAGACCTGTCTGGTTCAAAGCAATAATCGGCATACCAAGAGTAGGGCAAGGCTTCAAAATGGGTCTGAGCCACAGTAACTGACCTCTGCAGTTCTAATGCATGAGAAAGCTTCTGACCAAAGACTGCCGTGCTCACCTGTTGTATTTCTTGCATTTCAAGACAGTTAGTCTGTCTTTACGTGATGGAAAAAAATCTGGAAACAGAATCCTAGATAATACGGTAGGTGACAGCTCCGGGCAGTCTCATTTTGCCCTGTGCTGCCATCCTCCGAAACCAGTACAATAATTCATAGACTGGAGTCATGAAGAAGTTATGTTTAATATCTCTGTGGTAGTGATACTGGTGCAAAGCACTTAGCAGCAATTTTACTTAGTTTTACAGCTAACTTGCTGCTATAAAAAAAAATTAAATAGAAGTGCATGAAAGTTAAGTTAGGAACATTGCGTAGAATTTTATGGGGGTGCTGGTCATGAGAGAAACAAGGCAGGTTCTAAGAAGGGGGCAGGGTCCTTTGCCTTTTCCACAGGGCTGGAAAGCTGTGCTCTAGAGAGAAGAGACTTGTTAATATAGGACATGAAGCAATAAAGTCACAAGGCAGGAACAGTATATATATTTGTGTCACGGTATAGGTGATACAAGCAGTCTTTAGAAGTACAGAGTTGTTGATGCAGCTGTCTTAAGGGTGTTTCTAAGTGCATTCAAATAACTTCCACAATGCTGTGTAATTAGACTTGGGCTCTAACTGAGAACTAGTCTAAAATTCTTTTTCTGCGTGCAGGGAAAAATGGATCTTCAAGAAACCATTCAGGTATGGAAGCAGAGGACTCACATCATGAGGTATTTCCACGAGACGGAAACCCCACGGCCTAAAGACTTTCTGTCCAAATTCTATGCGGGCCACGATCCCTGAGAGATTGACTCTGTGTCTTCCTGCCTTGTATTACAAATAAGGTTCTATATAGTAGAAAAAATAAAATCTGTACAGAAAGATTGTATAATATACGAGGAGCCTAATGACTAACTCTGAGTGTGTGCAAGTCGTTATGATCTGTATGAAGAGCTGTAACTTCTGAGCTTTTGCCAATGTGTATTTTCAGTGGATGGAGTTTATCCCATCACTTGCCCTGGAGCATCTGCTGAATAACCACAACACAACCTGTCTGTGGGGCTTTCTGCCTAGCCTGGAGCCCTGGGCATAGGTCTTAGCTCTGTGGAAGAAAGAGCAGAAAAGCCAGTGTAGTTGCAGAAATATTCTTGTGCTTGAGGCCCATCTGTAGTCATGCAGTGTTTTGCAATTTCATGCTATGACTTTGTTGACCTTGTGTTTTTTAGTTGGATGCTATTCTGTGTTTACTTCCTCACAGAGAATGGCGTAAAATCCAATAGGCCAGTAAAGCCCTTTGTGCAATAAAAAGATCAGCAGAGTCTATTTCTCTGCTGCAGAATGAAATTACATGGAAAAATGGGGTTTTGTACTGTTGTCTAGAATAGGGAGGCTCTGTAAGAGCTTCTGATGCCTAGCAGAAGATGGTGTCCTACCATGACCTCCTTAATTGAATCAGGAATTACTAGCTCCCTTTTGAAAAGGGTAAGGAGAACTTGTTTTTTCACCAGTCAGAACGGGTTTTCAGCAGGTAACTCGGTGCTGGAGCTCCCCCATGCGTGATCAGCATTGAATCCTTGTAATACGCTCAAACTTCTTTTTATCTGGCGTCTTCTTCCCCATATGAGGACTGCAAAGGAGCACTCTTCAGGGATGTATACATACATGTACTTAGGAACTTTTGGAGTGGGGTGTTTTTAAGGACAGAGTCGAAGAAGGAACACAGCCATGAGAGATGGTGGGATAAAGCAGTGATAAAGAGTTCATCAGCATAGAAAACAAGCAGGGACACGTTTGGCTCCCAAGAACAGATGAACTGAGCAACCACTTCTCAGAAGGCCTTGCGGAAGGAGGGACAACTCTGATACCAAGTGTCTCAAGAACTTGCCAGCTGCCTTCAGCTCCAGCTGTGGTGGTTACTCAGATTGCAGGCTCCTTTTTCTCTCAACAGCTACACTGGAGAGTTACAGAGCAAACATCAAAGGCCGTGCCAAATAATAAGGGAGCAAATATGGCTGTTTGAACTATACACTGTGCTAATGTGTGTGACATTTAAAAAGTTTCTTTTACAACTACGTGAATACTGCAGGGAAAAGTGGGCAGTCAAGAGGCCAGATCTAGTGACCAGAAACCATGAGAGAGACACTGGGACAATGCTGGCTTAAAAAAAAAAAAAAAAAAATTTTTACTTTAACCTTTCAAGGTATTTGAGGAAACAGCTGGTCTAATGTGACTGAAGATACTCTACGCATGCCCTGGCAGTAGAGAAGACCTTTTAAGTCTATTATGCAAGGATTTAATTGCAATAGTAAACACTTCTATGAAAAGAAGAGTTGAAGTTTATACACAGTTAAGAAAATAAATATATTAGGGCTCATACAGAAGGAAGTACTGAACTACCTAGGAAATACTAGGTACTTGGAGCCAGAGTGTTCAGAGATTTTCACTCTTCATAGATTAAATGCAGTAACACACATCAGCAAGTCTTAACCTTTTACCAAACCTACCCAAAACTTTTAGCTCTGTGAAAATAATACTGTATTTAGTCCTCAGTGAGGTGAAATTAATGATAGTGTCCATCAGACACAAGTGTGTAGGCTAGGTTGTAAATCAATGTTATCTGAACTGCAGTGCCAGCGTCAATGTGATCTCCATTCTTTTAATGGGGCTGTGTTGTGGGGCTGCTCCTTCCTCTAGGACTCCTGTCATGTGCTGTAGATGAGTACAGAATGATTACAGAAGGGGCTCATAAAAGGAAATAAATATGAAGAGAGCCTCCGTACTGGAGCAGACATATGGAGGTAGAAAGGTTAAGACAGAAATGCTAGGTCACAGGCACATAATCTATAAAAACACAAGACCAAAGCCATACATCTTAATCTCTTCATCTTTAATTAAGTGTTTCCCATATTGCTAATAAAAGGCATCCCAAGCAGTCTTTGAGGTGAGTGTGTGTGTGCAAGGATGCAGGGCCTATCAAGCACTTCCTTCAACCCTGATCTACAGATTTCCGTCATACAGACAGGCGCAGGACACTCACTGGCAAAGGGGATGCAGAGCCCCCATCCTGTTTAGGAAGGACAAAACACAGGTGACAGATGTTGGAACCATTGCTTTGTCAATGGTTTTCTCCCTTCTGTTCTTCCATTACAGTTCTGCAAATAGAATAATAAGCTGTTACTCTTCAGATATACTGTACTGAGCGCCAGTCTGTACCCTCCCCCTGAACCACACGAGGTGGGGGTTTACATAAAAGGAGTTTCTAACAGGCCATTGCAGTCTTTACAACCTTTTAATTCTCTGGGTTTAGCTGCACAGTGCATGCTGGAAAATCTCTTTATCAAACAGAATACATACACCAAACTGATTACAAAACAACACTATTTACAACAACTTCTTTAAGACAACTTCTTTGTTCTCTAAAAAAAATCAAATACACCCAAACTCAAGTCTTTACACAAGGGCAAGCCAAATGCAATAACATAAAATGCAGGGAAGTGTAGTGTAATGTAGACAAAGGAAGAGCAGAAATCATTCACCTTTATCTGATGAGTCTGAATGGTCCAGCTACTCTAGAGATCAGTGTTGTAACACCCACCGGACAGTTTGTTCTGATGGGTTCTGCAGCTCTCTCAGATTGTGCACGTCTATATCAGAATTTTTCTCTTTTACAATAGCCATTCTGGGAGTTGGCAGAAGACTTAAACAGGTAAACGCGTAATAACGCTGAAGTCCCTCTTTTCTGTCTGCAGTATAAATGCTTCCTGACTACAGTTTATTTATGATTCAAATTACAAGATCTAAAACGCCATCCGCTTACTATGATCTCTAATGAATGTATGTTGTGGAGATTTCACATTCAGACACCAGTCTGGCCTACTCCAGTATAAAGGAACGGAAAAGTTTGTAGCCAGAGGCAATACAGCTGCAGGTGTCCATGTATTTCACTGCAAATGCATCTTTCAGAGCCGTTGCTGTCTGTACTTCCGAGGTTCTCCTCCTTGCTCCAAGCCAAACAGGAAGCACAAACAGTTAGATTGCTGGTGATATTAATGACATACCCTTTAATCATCATCGTCATCATCCTCTGGGACAAAGATATCATGTTCTTCAAGTAGGGCTGCGAAGTTCTTACTGATCTGCGTCCCGACATACAGGAAAGGGATCACAACGCTGAATACCCTCAGGAGGCCGAAGGGCGTCTGCAAGGAGTCGACTGGAGACGATTAATCTTTACCGGCAAGTTGCACCTTGGCTGAACCTACGTACCCCCGGCTCCACCGGCGCGCAGAGGGCCTGGGGAGCAGCGGGAAGCTCGGTTTGCTGTCCCTGGTGCCAAACCCGCAGCCACCGCACCGCACTTCATTATAAAAACTCCAGCGCCGGGAGAGCAGGAACCCGCGGGGAGCTCGGGACTTAGGAAGGGAGCGCGGTTGCCGGTGAGAAACGGCAGTGTACAGGCGGGTGCCCATCTCCTTACGGAGGGGACCACCGCCGGGTCAACGCCGCCTCGCTCGGAGGGAAACGGCCGGCCCCGGCCCCGGCCCCGGCCCCGGCCCCGGCCCCTCAGGGCCGCTCCCGCCACCCCCCCGCTGGCGAGCGCTTCCGCATCGCCGCCCCGCCCACAGCCTAGCTCATTAGCCTAGCGCCTGTCACTCAATCCCACCGGCCCCGCCCGCAGCAGATGCACCCGCACCGATTGGCCACCGCTCCCATCCGTTACGCCACGATTGGCTGCCGCTCCCACCCGCTCGTCCCTCACTCACCTTAACCGGCTTGGGCAAAATGGCGCCGCTGCGGGTGACGGTGGCGCTCCGGGAGGGCACAAGCGGCACGGCCGGGGTGCGGCGCGGCCTGCCCCAGCCCGCTCGCCCCGAGTAAGCCGCAGCCGCCGCCAGGAGCCGCCCGCCTGCCGCTGCCATCCTCCCTCCTGCCCCTCGCCGGGCTCCGGTAGCGGCCGAGCCGAGGCGTCACCCGGGGCGGCGGAGCCTCCGGCTCTCGCGAGGCTTGAGGGGGAGGGGCGAGATCGCCAGTGCGCATGCGTGGGGCGGGGCGGTGGCTTCCCCGCGGGTCTGCGCGCCACGGAGCGGCCTGCGGGGCCGTGGGCGGGGCCGCTGCCGCCGGGCGGCCTCTCTTGCTGCAACCGGGAGGCCTCCCGCCCAAGGGCCCGTTAAGGCTCGGCAGAGGAAAACCGGGCCGGGTGACCCTAAAAACGGGCAGGGCGGGAATCGCCAGGCCCTGCAGCCGCTTCCCGCGGGTGTTGGGGTTCACAGCTCCCTTGGCAACGCACGGGCTACAAATCAAAACGGTTTATTCGGCTTCACGGCATAAAATACAAACGTTAACAATGTCTTGAAATGCATAATACAAGCTCCACATGTAAGACAAAGGCGCATGCAAAATCGCCTCTTAAAAAAGACCACGTCGTCTACCTAAAATAGAAGCCCTTCAAAAGGCGGGAGTGTTTCCGCAGGTTGCTCGTAGTGTTGCCTGTGCAGATTATAAAGCACGCTTGGTGCCGGTGAAAGATGCTACTGGCATGGGAACTTCACACGTTCCCCATGCGTTTCACTGGGGGTTATTTAAGTTTCTCTACAAAGGCAGTTGAGAGGGGTAAGATTGGGGGGTTACCCACTCCCAAACTATTCATGTGGTAGCTATTGTAACAGAAAATGTCCAATCTTAGTTGTGAACGTCCACCAAATGGCTAGCGGTGGCCATGGGTAAAAATCTTAAGGTTATTCTTATCGCTAGGACCTGGATTCAGTGGAAAACATCACCACAGTTGTTTTATAAAAAGGTAAGTGTGCAGAAATAATACATTATGGGCCTCAATCTGAAATCCCAGCCTAAGAAAAATACAAGGATTTCATCAACTATTTTAGCAGGATTGGGAGCCCTTCTTGGCACAGCATACAAAGGCCATGTCAGAATCTCCCTCCCTCTTTCAGTCTTCAATTTCTTTTAAATTCAAGCATTCAGATTCAAGCATTTTTCTCTCACCACTTTTGCATTATTATGCTAAAGAAAACTCTTGGAAAAGGATTTGACTTCAGTACTTTAAGAAAAGTAGCCATACAGCTTTAGTGTTCAGCCCTCCCTTTGCTAGGGAACCTGTTTTGTGCTGCCCAGACATTTTTCTATTTTTAAAAAATAATAAGGGAAAGTGAAGGCAGGAGGTGAAACAGTCCAAACCTGAATGACCAGAGAAAAAACAGTGTGTGGCAATCAGTCTCATTTTGTTGTAGGGGACAATGAAAACTTTCTGCTTTTCCTGTAATGATCTCTGCCTGCAGACAGAAAGAGAGGACACTCCATCAGCCAGAGGCATGTGCAATCTCAGGAAGCTGAAATCCCAACCTTCTGCCTGGGGGCTGCTTCAAAGGTGCTGCCAGCACAACTGATCCTCAGCCCAGCTGGTTTAATAGCCTCCATCTCAGAGGAGGTGGCGGAGCACCCAGGTGCTTCCTGCCTAATGAAGCAAGCAGCAGTGGTCATTAAAAAAACTGTACTCCCATACAAATTTGGGCATGGCTCCAATTATGTCTCTTTTTAGTCACAAAAAGGCCATCCCTGCTATATGAGCGGGATGGTGAGGAAGCCCTGACCAAGCGCATCCAAAGTCATGCAGCGCTTTGGAGACCTAGCAAAGCCCAGGCACGGACAGCTGGGCCGAGCACAAATACTGTTCAGGATTCAGCCGTTTCTTGGCGCTGCAGAATAAAACACAAAATTATTCCAAATGCGATCAGACAGAAAGCAGAGCGCAGCTCCTCATTTGCCGGATTTAGGATTTAGTTGGGATATGTACTAACGCAAAGGCAGGTAGCATGGAAATTGTGCCATTTGAATGGGACAGATTAAAGCATTAAATATAAGCTCTTTAGTAGTGTTACTAGCACAATCCTGGCTTATTAAAGCAAACTAAGCTTCTTAAAAGTGAAACTGCCCTTAAATGAATAATACTGTTTCAGTTCCAGTTCTGACAGAACTGGCTTTGTTAATTTATTTTCCCTTTCAAGCCACTCCCGATTCTTGGGTCTCATGTAGGAACTGCCATTACATTTTGATTTAGTTTGGAAGTTAAATCTTTACCGTCAAACTGCCTTATGTAAGTCTGAGACATCAGGAATACTCTTCTCCCTGTATTACATTTAAAAAAAAAAAAAACAAAAACCAGAAAAATGCTTGCCAAATCTGACCCTGGCCCCAAAATACCCATGCTCAGAGGGAGGAGGCACCAGGTAGTGCCATCCCCTGATGCTGCTGCCCCGCCATGGGAAGGGGGACTGTCTCCCAGCCAGGAATGCTGCAGCACTGAACAATTTAAGCAGCAGGTAGGGAGGCAGAGCTGGCCCGTAAGTCCAGACAGCTGGGCTGCTGACAGAGCCTGGGCACTGGCCCGTGGCCACCTGCTCCTGGTTTTTCCAAACTGTTTTAACTTAAAGGAGAACAAAAAAAATCCTCCTGCACTCGAAGATCCCTACTGTGAAGAAATACAGACGCTAACTGGAGAGGACTGGATTGCATCACTTGTATGTGAAGGTTACACTCCCGCTGCCCAAAGTCATATTTGTAAGATCTGATTTAAGATCTGATTTCCTGTAATATACCATCGAGCTATAATTAGGCAGGAGGCTGGAAGCTTGTCATCCAAAACTACCAGAGATATATTTGCAAAGGCACCAAAAGTTAATGGAAGTCATTTGATTTCTCCATTGACAATCTCTACTGGCTATTGCAAAGTATTAAGCTGAGTGCGTTTAACTCCAGAAAGGCAAATAGGTTCCTACCAGTCATGACCTGGAATAGCCTCTTGCTTTTCTAGCAAGGCTCCTTAATAAAACAGGGCAATAAAAACAGGTTTAACACTGTTAGATATGAAGCACAAGACTGCTTCACATATTTTTTCTGCTTTGAAAAACAGCCCTTGCCAAGAGGCTAAGGGAGAAGATTTATCAACCCCGTCTCCAGGGTGCTGCAGCCCCTGGACTCAGCACCCACCTACTTGTACCATCTGCCTCGTGACCAAGGTTTCTGACCTGAGGAAGGACAAGTCCATTTCTGTAGCGAGGTGACAGGCGTGCCTCCCTGCAGCCCTCCTCACCCGCCGGGAGGATGGGACGTGCTACGGAGATCAGCCGAGTGATGCTGACATGAAATCAGAGGGAAGCACCAGCAGGTTAGGCGCTGGCTTTGGCAGAAGGCAGCGATATGGCTTTGATGCTAGAGGGGCAAGCCCAGACACTGCTGACACACTGTCAGTCAGTGCAACCTGTAACTCACCTCCACACCTTCACTTCTCCCGGGGCCAGCCCTTTCCTCCTCCCCGCTCCTCCACAGCCTCTCCTCCGACTGCGCAGTTCTGCCAGGAGCTGGGCAGAGCCACAACAGCGAGAGAGGTTCTGCAAGAGTACGGCTCTGGACACCATCTCGGGCAAGCTGCCCAACGAGCCGGCTGAGCCCTATATGGCACTTTGCAGGAGCTACAGTCTGCGCAGAAGCTGGTAAATTCACCCTTGGCAAGGCAAAGAAGCTTTAGCGTCCCTATTTTGGAACAGGGAAGGCTTGAGCTGGAGACATTAACAGGCTCGACAGAGTCCAGATCAGCCCTGGGGAGCTCCTAGTCCTTGCTGTTGCTTCAGACCAGGCTCGGTGCTTCCATTTCAGCCTCGCTGCTGAGCTCAGGCACCCAAAGAGATGGATGCAAGCCCATGAAATCCACATCCTGAGGGATTTAGCAGGGAGGAGGGTTAGTGCAGATGAAAGTGAAAAAAAAAAACGACGCAAGAGCCCGGTCCTTGTTGCCCTGGCTGCTGGGCCAGCCACAGCCATGGTGGCTCACGCGCGTCCTGTGGCAAGAGAGGCACAAGGCTGGAGGCACCCGCCAGGGCCAGTGGCCCATCGGAGACATTTTGTAAGAGCCCAGCCTTATCTACAGCAAAAGAGCAAAGGCAGAAGGACTTTGGCGCAAGACCACAGACAATAATAAATGCTGACCTGTGCAAACTTCCACGCTGAGAAACAAAACCAAAAAAAAGTGGTGAAGGAGAGGCGGGTGATGAAGCACCCAGAGCATCCACCATGCCAGGATGGCAAAGGAGCCAAGCCCACTGGGTGAGGTTCGTTGCATACGTGCCGATTTGGGCCCCCTCCACACCTTGTGTCACCAGCAGAGGAGAGTTCAAAGGCAGCTCCCCTGGTACTACACACTCTCCAGCTGTATAAAGCCTCATGGAAATGAAACGTGAGGTTTGGGAAAGACCTGGGTCCCTCCCACACACCCCGTGAAGCACACACGCACTGCACACTCGGCCACCGACCAGGGCAGGGGGCAAGCAGCGTCCCTCGCTTCGCTTTTCCTGCATGGGAGACAGGCTGCTGGGCATCAGCTGGCCGGTGGCTCGTGCCCCGTGCCCCTGGTCACGGGTGTCCTCTCTTCTGCCTCTCCTGCCACTCCCGTCTCAGCACCGCGATCTCCTGCCCGTACCAGCTGTGCAGCTTGGAGAAGCAGGCAGTCTCCGGTGACACCGGGCTCTCTGGCATGGCTGGCGAGAGGCCAGGCGCCGGGGACCCCGTGGCACTGCTGGCAGCCGAGCGCCGGCGCGGAGGCAGAGGTGGGGGCTTCACGTGCCCCCCGTCACGGTCAGGGCAGGCAGCCCCCCCGGGGACACCACCACCACTACCCCATGTGGAGTAACCGTTCTCCAGGATGGCGGGCTTCTCCTGGAGAGGCAGCAAGGCGGGGTTGGAGAGGTGCCTCTTCCTGCCGGAGGAGGAGGACCTCCGCGGAGACTTGTGGCAAGCGGCCAAGCTCTTGCAGGCCTCCTCCAGCTGCTTCTCCAGCTCCCTCACCACCAGCCGCATGTAGTCGAAGCTGGCCCGCGAGAGCGCCTTCACCCAGGCCTCCATGGCAGCTTGCCCGTCGGCCACCAGCACGTAAGCCCTGGCACCGGCATCGTCAAAGCGGATGGCGAAGGCAAACTCCTCGGTGGCCTCGCACAGCTCCACGGTGCAGCCCTCCAGCACCACCAGCCCCACGGGCTCCCGGCTCTCCCGCTCCTCAAAGTAGAAGAGGAGGTTGCCCTTGAGGACGAACCAGCGGCGCTGGTAGGAGGTGGCATGGTGGTGGTGGGCATGGTGGTGGTGCCGCTCCACCCGCTTGCGGAGGAAGCCGGCATGGTCGGCGGGCGAGTCGCAGGTGGCGTAGTGGGCCACGCTCCGCTCGTTCAGCTTCATCGCCCTGCCTAGGAGCAGAGGAAGAGAGGGGGAAGAAGTCAGCTCGGGGCAAGGAACATCTCACCCTCCCTGCCAGGAGAGGCCTGGTCCTGCCCCTAGCCTGCCACGGGGAAAAGCAGCCCCAACTCCAGCAGCCAGCACTGCAGGACAGCATGTAACCCAGCAAGTACCCCTGCAAACTGCAGCCTGGTTCCTCGCTGCTGCAGAGAGGAGGTCATCACCAGAGCCCCACCACCAAGACACCTGCCTTGTCCGGGGATGACAACACCGCTGCTTTGTTTCTTATTCCACGAGTGACCTACTTCGATGGTTTTTTATGGGGTACATCAAAGAAATTTGCCTGCGAGGCATTCATTTCCCTCTCTCCTCAATTATAGGGCAGGATAAGGAGGGTGTTTTCAGACCCAAGGGCTCTGGGACCTCTGTTTGAGCACCTTCTTCCTGCTCCCCGTCTCCACACAGGACCACCCATCCCCGCCAGCGCTCCCAGCAGCAGCACCCCCAGCCCCGGCAGGTTAACCGGCAGCAGGGTGCGAGGTGCCATACCGGCTGTGTGGGTCAGACCGCAACCCCTTGCTGTCTTCCTTGGGTGGGCTGCTCCCTTGCCGAGGGCCTCCGAAACTTCACCGTGCCGAGCCTCATCCCTGGTCAGAGGAAAGGTGGCAGAGCGGGAGTCACAAACCAGAACAGCTTGGGACTGAAAGAGCAAAGAGCTGCATCGCTCCCACCCCAGAAAGCCAGGGCCCTCGGTGCACAGGAGTGGCCAGGACCGGGCACTGCAGGCGGGCGGCTCCGGAAACCGGGGTGGCGAAACTGATGGCACTTGCGTTGGCTTCAAAGCCAGAGCCCCATCCCAGCTCAGGCCAGTGCTCCTGGAGGTTTGGTTTTTGGCTCCTGTGGGTTTGTTTTGGTTTTATTAAAAATAAAAAAAAGAGCTTTTGTAGAAGCACGTTACTGCACCATCTGCGGAGGCCCCGCGGCAGGCGATTCGGCAAGCTGGCAGGTCCCACAGAAGGACGCAGCAAGCGCAGCCTTTGCGCTTCTACAGCTGCAAATGGATGTCCAACCGCTAAAACTCCACATAAAGAAATATGCAGAAAACAAGCCATAGCCGCCACTCCCTGGCCAGATCCAGGCGGGGGAAGCTCCCCACTGCTGAGCAACCTCCACCATCCCTCCCGGAGCCCTTCTCCCCCATCCGGGCTTGTGGGGCAGGACTCTGAGGACAAGGGGGCATGGGCCCCTGTTGGAAAATGGACAAAAATCCCATCAGACATAAGGAAACGCTGTTCACCGGGGGTGCTTTGCCCTTGGCACACCACCCTGAGGAATCTCCAGCCTTGCACTCAGGCTGAGGACAGCTGGGGTGGCCACACCAACCCTGACGTGAGGGGGCTGGGGGGGTCCCGGGGTCCGAATAGGCAGCGTGTGTGTGTGTGCGTGCAATGCTGGGCTCTGTGTGTGTGTGTGTGTGTGTGTGCGCAATGCTGGGCTCTGTGTGTGTGTGTGTGCAATTGGGCTCTGTGTGTGTGTGCGTGTGCAACTGGGCTCTGTGTCTTTGTGCGTGTGTGTGCACGCGTGTGCAGTGGGGCTGCGTGTCTTTGTGTGCGTGTGTGCAACTCTGGGCTGCGTGTCTTTGTGTGTGCAGTGCCGGGCTGGCAGTGTCTGTGTCTCCGTGTGTGCCTGCCCTGTGCCTGCCGGCCCCCGCGGCCTCGGCCCGGCCTCGCCGCCCGCTCCCGCCCCGCCGCCGCCGCCGCCGCCCCGGCCCCGCCGCCCGCCGGCCCTTGCCCAGCGCCTCGTCCCGGCGGCGGGACCGCGGGCCCCGGCCCGTCCCGGCTCACCTCGGGCCCTTCCTGCTCGTCGGTGCTCCCGGCGCGGCCGGGCGGTGCGGGGCAGCCGGGGCCGGCCGCGGCCGGGCGGGGGAGGGCTCCTGCGGCCTCCGGGGCCGTCCCGCCGCGCCGGCAGCACCGCCCCGCCGGCGGCGGCGGCAGCGGGGGGCGGGGGGGGGCCGGCGGGCACGGCAGCCTGCCGGGAGCTGCTTTCTCCCGGACCTCTTCGCTCCGCCCGACACCCCTTCGGGTACCCCTGGGGTCCCATCCGGGGGGACCTAAAGTCCCCTTCTCCTCCCAGTGTAACTATTGGGGTGCAGCAGCCGTGTGGTGCGGCGGTGATAGGGTGCCAGTAATAGGGAGCAGCAGCAGTGGGGTGCAATGGCAATGGGGTGCAATAGCCGTGGGGTGCAATACCGACTGGGCGCAGTGCTGACGGGGTGCAACACTGATGAGGTGCGGCAGCTGTGGGGCGCAGCAGCAATGGGTGTAAATTGCTGTGGGGTTCAATGGGTCTGTTACTGACGGGGTGCAGCAGCGCAGGGGGGCGATACCAATGGGGTGCCAGGGCTGTGGGGCGCCGCACCCGTACGATGCAACGGCCGTGGGGTGCAGCAGCAAGGCGGTGCGGTACCGGCGGGGTCGGTGGCCGTGGGGCGCAGCGGGGCTGGGTGCAATGCCGCGCCCCGCCGGGCCGGGCGGGAGGGAGGCGGGCGGTCAGGTGATGCGGGCGGTATCATGTGAGCGGGGCCGGGCCGGGGCGGGGAGAGACGCTCGGTGCTCCGGCGGCGGCGGGGACGATGGGGCCGGTGGTGCTGAGCGGGCTGGCCCTGGCCCTGGCGCTGCCCGCCCTGGCCCTGGAGAACGGGCTGGCGCTCACCCCCCCCATGGGCTGGCTGGCCTGGGAGAGGTTCCGCTGCAACGTGGACTGCCGGGCGGACCCCCGCAACTGCATCAGGTCAGCGGGGCGGGGAGCGGAGGGGGGAGGCCCCCCCCCCGCCCCGGGGCTCCCTGCCAAGGAGGGGCTCGGCATCCCCCCCTCGCTGCAAGGAGGAGCGGGCCTGCGTGTCCCCTGCCCGAGGGAACCAGCTCGGAAAGGCCGGGCTGGTGTCTGGGGTCTGCCCCGGGAGGGTGCATGGGTGGACGGGGCGATGGCAGGGCAGGGGAGGGCGGATGGACGGGTCGGGTCGGGCACCAGGCCCGGGATGGCTCTGGCACCCTCTGTGTCCCTGGGGCGAGCCCTGCAGCAGCGGGATCTCGAGGAGCATGGTGCGTGGGAGGCAGGGGGCTTGGGCCCCCCCGGGGCTGGGGTTGGAGAGCCCCCGGCGCTGAAGGAGGTGGCCGGGCTTTGCGGGTGTTGGGGAAACGCTTCCCCTAGGTGAGATCAACGAACGGGACATGGATGGGGTTTAAATGGGAACCCATATGGTCCAGGCCAGCCCTGTGGTGACCGACCCTCCAGAGCCCCCACTTAGCCCCAAAGTCCCGCTGGCTGCCTGCAGCTGGTGGGGCGTGGAGGTCGCAGGGGCTCAGCCTGCCATGTCCCTGTCCCCCCGACCCACAGCGAGACACTCTTCTTCGAGATGGCAGACCGCCTGGCAGAGGACGGCTGGAGGGAGCTGGGCTACAAGTACATCAACATCGATGACTGCTGGTCTGCCAAGCAGCGGGATGCGGCAGGACGGCTGGTTGCTGACCCCGAGAGGTTTCCCAGGGGGATTAAGGCCCTGGCTGACTATGTGAGTGCCTGCTGGGGATGGTGGGGGGGGCCTCCATGTCCCCATGCCGCCTGGTTCCCGGGAGGCACCTCAGACCCTCTCGTCCCCTCCTTGCAGCTCTCCTCTCCTCGCAGGTCCATGCCCGGGGCCTGAAGCTGGGGATTTATGGCGACCTGGGCACCCTCACCTGCGGGGGCTACCCAGGCACCACGCTGGGCTATGTGGAGCAGGATGCCCAGACCTTTGCGGAGTGGGGTGTGGACATGCTGAAGCTGGATGGGTGCTACTCGTCGAGGGAGGAGCAGGCGGAGGGTAAAGGCTCCCCAGCTGGCTGGCGTTTTTCCCCTTGCTGCTTCGGTCAGGGCGGCTGGCCATCTGCAGAAACGCTTGGCCAGCTTCGGTTCTTCCCTTGCATCTCCTGTTGCAGCTCTTGGGCAAAGAGGAGGGAGTTTGGGTGCCCTAGAGCCGCTGTAAGGCAGGAGGCCAGGCTGGCCTGGGGTACCCCTGAGCGGGTGGGCTGTGGACACAAGCTGCTGCCAGCCATCTCCTTCACCAGTTGTCTTCTCCTCTCCCCAAGGCTACCCAGAAATGGCGAGGGCCTTGAACTCCACAGGCCGCCCCATCGTCTACTCCTGCAGCTGGCCAGCATATCAGGGGGGGCTCCCCCCCAAGGTGAGGGTTGTCCCATCTGGTGGCTGTTTCCCGTGTCCCCTGTGCCCTGGGGGAGCTCTTGTTGGAGCTGCAGGAGCCGGGTGCTACACCCTGCTTATTGCTCTGCCCCTGGTAGGATGGGGCTGCAGGTCCCTGGAGGGGATGTGGCCTCCCTGCCAGGCATCTGGGGACGCTTGGGGTTCCCAGCATGACTAGGTGATGGGAGTTTGGGGGAAGAAGGCCCTGGGGCATGCCCTCTCCACCCCACTCAGCTGGTGTGGGGTTGATCCTGGCAGTCTGTCCTTCTGAGATGGGTCCTGTCTGGTTTAAGTGCTTGAAATAGGGTGTTCCTCCTAGTAATATTTCTTGAGAATTGATTGCATTTATTTATTTCCTCTTCCACCTTCTGAGTCACCCTCATTCCACCCTCATTCTTGCAGCTGATCATATTTCCCCATGGCCTCTGCAGTAGTTTTGCCAGACATCCTATCATACTGAGGTGTGCCCAGTCATATTGGGGTATGACTCTGTCCTCCTTCATTACGTGATGCTGCCCTTCTACACATCCCTGTGTTTTGCAAACACCAACCATCTTCTGGATGCTGCAGCTCTCAACAAGTCTGGTTGCCCCTTCTCCCCCAGCTTGCAGACCCTGTCCTTTCTCCCTCCTGCCTGACCCTGTGCTCCTCTCCAGGTGAACTACACCGTCCTGGCAGAGGTCTGCAACCTGTGGCGTAACTACGATGACATCCAGGACTCCTGGGACAGTGTGCTTTCCATCCTGGACTGGTTCTCCGCAAACCAGGATGTGCTGCAGCCGGTGGCTGGCCCTGGCCACTGGAATGACCCAGACATGGTGCGGCTGGGTGGTGGGTGCACTGACCCTGGCCGGGGATGGGGATTCTCCAGGGATCCCCTTCTAGGGGCAGGGTGAAGGAAAAGTGCCAGGAGTAGGAGCCCTCTTGCTGCAGAGAGGCAACGCTCGTGTTGCCCTTGGCTAAGCTGTGGGAAAAGCCTATGGTTGCAACGAACCCTTCACCGCTCAAGTTTACCTGTCCTGTTGTCCAGGTGTCCCTGTCCTTCCCTGCACAGCCTGAGGGGGGATAGTGGTGAAGCGAAGGGTGTTAGTGAATGCGTTTGAATGTGTGCTGATGGCTCAGCACCTAGCAGGGGTGGGATGTCCCAGCAGTGGTAGGCTGCTCAAGGGAAAGCAAAAGCATGTCTGAGCTTTCTCATGTGTGCTTCCCCCCAGCAAGCTGCAGCATCACCAAGTGTGGCAACGGACCAGTTTCTAACCCTTTTCTGCCCTCCTGTCTTTTCCCCCTCTCCCCTCCAGCTCATCATTGGAAACTTTGGCCTTAGCTATGAGCAGTCCCGCTCCCAAATGGCCTTGTGGACAGTGATGGCAGCTCCGCTCCTCATGTCCACGGATCTCCGCACCATCTCCCCGAGCGCCAAGGAGATCCTGCAGAACCGCCTGATGATCCAGATCAACCAGGACCCCCTGGGAATCCAGGGGCGCAGGATTGTCAAGGTTAGGGGGACGGCAGACGTGTTTGGGAGAGCAGACAGGAGCAGCACAGGGGGTCACAATAAGGAGGGAGAGGGAGGCGACGCAGAGAAACATGAGCAGGAGAGCTGTGGGAGCTGGCGACCTGCTGGCACAGCAGCTCCACAGGGCAAGGTCAGAAGTTATGGGCCAGCACTGGTCCCAGCAGCTCTGGCTTACCCACCCATCCCCACCCCTAGGAGAAATCCCACATTGAGGTGTTCCTGCGCCCACTGTCCCACGCCGCCAGCGCCCTCGTCTTCTTCAGCCGGAGGACGGATATGCCCTTCCTCTACACCACCAGCCTGGCCAAGCTCCACTTCCCCGAGGATGCGGTGTATGAGGTGAGCCCTACTGGCACGCTGCATGGTGGGGTAGCCCCACAGCACTTGGATCCCCCTCTTCCCAGTTTCCCCTGTTGACACCCTGTGCATTTTTGGGTGGGGAAGGACTCCCACTCCCTGCCTCCAGGATGAAGGGGCAGCCACCCGTTGGGTTGCTCTCCTGTTGCCCACTGCTGTGCCCCATCCCACCACGCCATGTCAGTGACCATGGCTGGACCTCAGGGTGAAAGGTCTGTGGAAATCCTGGTAGCCACGGTCTCTCTCTTCCAGGTACAAGATGTGTACAGTGGGAAGATCATCAGCGGCTTAAAGACGGGAGACAGCTTCTCGGTCGTTATTAACCCCTCAGGGGTGGTGATGTGGTATCTCTATCCCATGGCGCTGCCAGCGCAGCCCTGGCATGTTGTCAGACAGCAAGCCCCCAGTGAGGGTTTCCACCCAGTCCTCCTGTGACGAGGCTCAGCAGATGGGGGTGTGGGTCAGTGCCAGGGTGAGCTGCGAGACCCTGGGGCACATGGCTCTTCACTGCACAAGTGCCTTTTGCTGGCATGCCCAGCAGTGCTGGGGAGTGACCATCAGGTCATTCCTCCGGTACCAGCTTGGTGATGTCTACTTGGTCTGCGTAAAGCAGGAATTCTTGTTACCCACCTCCTAAGGGTGTGCAGAGCGTGATTCCTCGGTGATTGCAAAGCGCTTTGAGATCCTCCTGTGGAAGATGCCATACGAGCAGAGTTCAGCCACTGTTGGAGTTTGTCAGCTCTGACACCTGAGCATTTTACCACTTTGAACTGAGCATCAACTGCTGCAGGGGCTGTTTGAACTATGCCTGTAGAAAGGCCTTGGATGCTTTAGTATCTTCTAGGATGGTGACACTCCTCCCCCCCCCCGCAATGTGTGATGGTGGATCAGACTTGGCCACCTTCTTTCCTCTGCTATAATCAGCTTGGCTTAGAATAAGGGGCTGTCAATAGGGCTGCACCCTTCCCATGTAACCTCCCCAGGACCAAGAGCTCCTGGAGGCATGATGGTCCTGTGCAGAGAGGCTTTGCTTGCAGGTCTGATACTGCTGCCAGGATCCTGGAGGCCAGCATTACTACAGCCTAGCATGCATGCTAGCACTGGATTAAAGCCCTTCTGGTTTTACAGTTTACAGCAGAGCAGAGCAAACACCTGAATTGGCCATGCACAACCCCAGCAGTCTTGCTGTGGTATAGCACCAAAAACTGCAGAGCCGTAGTGTGTTGTGCACGAGTGGTGTCGGGAAGATGCCGATGCTTGGTTGAGGTCTTTTGAGTTGGGAGATGGTCACAGGTGCCTCTGAGCTGCAAGCTCCACCTTGTTCTTGCTCTAGCAGGAAATTCCAGCTGAAAGGGGGCTCAGGCCCTCCTCCAGTGGGCTGAACCCTCAGGGATTCTCAGGGAGAGGCTCCTCCTTCTCCCAAGGGCAGCTACATCCACAGCCCCATCCTGAAGAGGAGCCTGCACTAATAAACTAGAAGTGAGCAGCAGGACAGACTCGAGCCCTCAACTGATCCACCTTCATACAGCACATCCTACAGAGGAGTTTTAGGTGAGACATGGTCCACCTCAACTGTCCCAGAGAGGGTGCAGCATTTGTGAAGATTGCCTCTGAAGACCGTAGCCCAGAGAGACCGACAAGATTAAGCCTCAAACCAGAGAAATACCACATTTTAGATTAGCCCACCCCCCAAAAAAAGTTTCCTTTTTCTATTCAGATGACAAAGGAAGGTTGGGAGCCCACACCGGTTCCTGCAGGACCAAATGGCTGATTCTGGCCACTTCCAGAAACTTTCTGTGAGTGCAGCAGCAAGATACTCAACACAATACTTGCAGTGCTAATAGGGAAGTACAAATGCACTTCATGTCTGTATACAGGAGCTGGCTTTGTTCTTGGGGAGTGATTAAGACAATTTAACTGAAATAAAAGGGAAGCAGGTCACAGGCTCTGTTTCATGTTTATTCAGTGTTGCTAGTTATAGCTACTTGGTTAATGTAGGATTACAGGGTCAGTACCTCAAAACAGGAACAACTATGGTAAGAAACAGAACTGGTTTCCTGTCAGAGGCTGGACTGATGCAGAGTAGAAAACTGCTTTCCAGTAGTTACACCATGTTCAGCAGGGCACCAGCTTTCCTTGGCACAAGGGGAAACTCAGATTTTAGGTCCCCAGTTAAATGCCATTTTCCTTTACCATGTATTTGTTTTTCCCTCACTGGAAAAAAATTAGCTAGAGAGGAGTTCCTCTTAAAGACAGGCCTTCTTACTGCCTAAAGATAGGCAGTAAATGTAAATGGACGCAGGAGAGCTGCTAAGAATACAGCCTTAGGGAGTGGCAGGGTGGTGACAGTGTTGTGCCTGCCCCGAGGACATGAACACGTGCCAGTTCAGGATATCTGGGTGAGAGCAAAGGCGCAAACCAGCCTTGCCACCCTCCCCAGGCAGCAAGAGGATGAGCCCCACCTTCCTCTCTCCCCCCAGTTACTTGATTCCAGATCCAGCTTAGCCATGCACCAGGGAGAGAGGAGGAGTGGCCCACAGCCCACCCCAGAACACCACCAGTGGCTGTTGGTTGTTCCAGCCTTCATGCAGTAGGCAGGAATGAAGGTCAACACAACACACACGCAACACTGAAGAGGGAGCTAAAGGTATCAACACGCCTGTATTAAAGTGCAATTCAAAAATTACAAACATTCATGGTTGATTTTTTTTTTTAAATACAGAGTTATTAGAATATCTCTAACTTAGACTTAAACAGTGTTTATAGATAAGGAAATTTACTTCCCCCCATGCGGGGCTGCTTTAGGAATTCACACTTGCAAGTTGTGCAAGCCCGACTTACAGGAGAGCCCTGGCACACAGGGAAGTAAGAGTAAAACACTCCTTCCCCTTCACTGTGAAGGTAGGAAAGGTGTAGGAAGAAGTACGATCACCCCATATGTAAAGGATCACAAGGGTCTCCACCAGACTAGAGAGACTCTCTTCAGAGCAGGTTTAATGGCACTATGTCCTAAGGAAGAAGGAAAGGTTGTGGCTGAGCAGCCAGAGTCTCTGCAAGAGAGCCAAGTGTTAGTAACATCTGCACCAGACAGCGGTTCCCAGCTGAGAGAGGGCACTGCACCCCTAAGCAACCCAACTCCGGTATTACAGCGCCCACCCGCCCACGTTGCTCAGATGTGGGCATACACACCCTGGCTGCAGCATCTGAAGGAAAAGTTGAAGGCCAGTTTTCCCCTGCGGAGCTAGCACACAGCGCAAGCTTGCTCAGCAGAGGGAGCCAGGGCTGCGGGACCTGTCTACTGACAAGGCTAGTGCCAGGTCATCTTCCTAATGTAACATATTTTGCTCCAAGGCAAGCAGGCTCCTGTGCAGCACTTGACTCCATTACGCTTGAAGAACAGCTGCTTGACACAGGATCATTGCACAGATATGGGACCTGCTTCTAAGAGAGGGAAAGGAAGACTGATTCGCACGCCTGCCAGTCTACCAGCTCACTGCCCTGCAGCACATCTTTGTTTGCTTTTCTATTCAATGCCTACAAAGGCAGGCTGATTGGGGCCCATCCTCTTCCCTCTTGCATAGCCAAATGCTTCAATGTCTCTTAGGACGCACTTCTGAAGTTAGTCACCCCATGACTGTTAATCCAGGACATGAAACACACGCTTCCAGCACGATACAGGATTTCCAGAGTCCCATCTCACGCTGAATTGTGCCAGAATTTAAGGAAATTTAACACCCTTCTGGGGCACCCAAGGGTCTGTGCAAGGAACCTCATGGCTCTCTATACCTTTCCTCTTGGATGGTGCTTCAGAAGTCAAAAGTTTGGCATTCCAAGTAGTTTTACTCCAAGATCCCAGAGCCTTTGCATTTTAGTCCTAGATCAGTAATGTGGTCTACTGGTGGTTTAATAAGAAGTCCATCTCTCTCCTCAAGCCAATGGCAGAGCAAAAGGTTAGTGCTTCGACCCCATGAGATAAAGCAAATAAGCAGGAAAGTGCTGTTGTTCCACCCTGTATTGCCACTGACTTAATGTTTAAGGAGGGCAGGTGCTCAGCTGCCCAGCACTACATATATTGTATATATACAAAGAGACCTAGAGAGATGCTAACCCGAGGGGTGGTAACAGCCAAGTTGTCTTCAGGGAGAGAGTGTGGGAGGCTGGTTGCAGTTTCCTTCTGTTAGTTGTTCTTCTTATCCTCAGGGGGTGCATAAGGAGGTGGCTGATCCTGGAAGGAGATACAGTAGAGTCAACAACCCTGCTCGTTTTATGATGAGCTCTTCCCAGGCTTGGCTTACAAGAAATGACTGCTCTTCAGTGAGCTACAGACAGAACCAGGTGCTGTTTTAAGCTGTCATTTCATCACACCATTCCTCTCTAGTATCAGTTACATGCCAGAATATATGCTGCCTCCCATAACATTTCTAGTGAAGGTCCCCTCAAAGCCAGGTAACAAATGGTCTATTGCAAATAGACCATTTAATCTGTTTTAATCAACATCCTCGCTTCACTTCCAGGGCTTTGTCTCTGTCGATGTTCATAGCTCTGACCCAGCAGATGGCAAGCCCCTGGGCTGAGGGCCAGCTTTGCTGCTCCATCCGTCTCCAGCCCACCACAGAGCCAAGCGAGGCAGTGAAGGGCACAGCCGACTGGCTGTCACATACCAGACACAGGCTACAGCCTACCTACTCGCTGCCACTGACTGAACAGTAAGAGACTTCCCCATCTCCGTGCAGCCCAGAAAAAAATGAAAACGAAACCCACATGCTCTCATCCTTCAGTGACCTGCTCTTCTTTAACTCTCCCCGCTTTCAGGCCCAACAGAAGCAGACACCTTGTCGTACTGAATGGCTGCTACTGGATGAATCTTAAGGCCCTCCTTCTGTCCTGACTGAGGCTTTAACAAGCCTTCTTCATGGCACTATCATCCACACCTCCCAGGAAAATGCATATTTTCTGTGCATTTTCAAAATGAAGGCATGCTAGGCTTTGCTAGGAAAGCAAACTGCTGTCTCTAGTAGTGACGGAAGAGGGAGCAGGCACACGCGGGCCACAGGCGCAGTACTCACCATGGGCATGTATACATTGTGTGGGTTGGCAGGGTTGTAATATGCACTGGAAGCGGCTTCCATAGCCTTACTGTCACCTAGACAGGAAAGAGAAGAAGCAAGCGTAGGACACACTCACCTACATGCCTTAGGCAGTAGCCCCAGCCCCAGAGCCTTCTCCCCAGCCTTCTCCCCAGCCATAGCTCTTTTGAAGAGTCAATAAATGTCCAAAGAGCTAGCAGCAACCGCAGCAAGCTGGGTTTGAATTCAGAGCAGTTCAGGAAAGCTGGAAGCTGGCTAGAGCTGACCACAAGCTGTGCGATGCAGAGCTGAGCAGCTCCCCCCACACTCTGTTATCTCAAATAATAGATCAGGATGACTTTGACCTCCTGCAAACAGCTTCCCCAGCCCACGCTGCGCCTACAACGCCACCCACAGCCCAAGCCCCCATGCACCCTTTTGCACCTGGATGCTGGCAGCCCCCCAGGCCCATTACCTGGCATCCCTGGGCCCACCCAAGCTGGGGGAGCTGAGGGTCCCGCAGGAGACGGCCCAGAGTACGGGGGAGGAGGTGGCACATACATGGGGTTCATGTTTGGAAGTGGTGGGTAAATACCTGAAAAAGATGACACCGGATCGATGCTTTGGACCATGGCAATGGGACAGAGGGCAAGAGAGCTCACAAGCCCAGCAGCACATTAGCCCTGGACAGTTGGGGAAGCTCTGCAGGCTTGGCAGGGATGCAGACAGCAAGGATTTGACATTTTGCTAATATCTGTCATGCCAGCAGGCAACAATTCTCTGCCAAGCAGCAGCACAATTTACAAACCACATTTTCACCGCCCATCCAGCTGCAACTATAGACACACACAGGTGTGATCAACAGCACGCACAGATTTTTGCAAGGACAAGGATCCTTGATGGGAGACAAAACTACAGTAACCCTCACCGTATCATTGTGATTTCTTTACAACTAACACCAAACACACCCTGCCAGTCATCATTACACAACTTCCAAACCTGGAGTCTGGGCATATGGATATCCCATGGGCTGTGGAGCAGGTCCATAGGCATTCATTGGAGGTGGTGTATAAGGATATGGTCCGTTTGGTGGTGGAGGGGCAGCATAGCCCCCCGGCGCAGGTGAATACCCCCCTGGAGCAGGCGGGGCGGGTGCATACCCTCCGGGCACAGGTGTATAGCCATAGCCAGGGTTCTGGAGAGGAACACCACTGGAAGCTAAGGAGCACATGTTTAGTAAGCCAGACATCCTTTTGTTACAATTAAACATATAGAATAGTCTTGTTCATGCAGCACCACTTCCAATCATCTAAATTCACTATACAGTCTGGCAAAGTACTGTGCTTGAAAATCATTAGCCTCCTCGCTGCAACTTCACAGGGTGCTAAAGGAAATCAGCTGCAAAAATACCAGCTATCAGGTACCTGTTCAATCACAGAGCTTCTGCTGCTGGAAGAAAACACCATTCTAAAGCAAGTATCAGTAGGGTGGTTTTTACTTATTTTTAAACTTTCTTATCAGAAAAAAATGTACATTTTCCCCCCCATTTGAAAGTTTTAAATAGAAGTTATTATTTTAAATTTATTTTTCCCTCCTCCAAATGTGGACATGTTAACTTCCCCCTTCTTACTCCGCTGTTATAGAACTGAGCTGAGGGTAGATAAGTGAATCAATTTTTCACCACTGCATACTTCAACTTTACTCCAGGAGGAATAAGGTTCTGTAGAAAAAGCTGGTCCACCTCAGCAGCACAAACACCAGAATATTCTGATTACACAAAGTGTTACCATGAAATAAAGAAAAAGGATTGCAAGGAAAAACAAAAGTTCCCCTGGAAAAAAACCCCACAACGTTGCTGTGGAAGAGTGCATAGAGTACCCCTCTTCCCCCAGCCCGTGAAGTTCAAAAACAGCACTATTCTCTAACTAGCTCAGCCAATCATGGGGGAACTGCAGGCTCTGAAGATCCCTTACCATTAGAGGCAGCTTTGAACATCAACTGTCCAAACTCAATGGCTCCTCCACTGTTGAAAGTCAGTTTAAATGTCCCTTGCCCTTCCCAGCCACCTAGGAGAGAGAGAATTAGAACTGAAACAGACTATTAACCTCCTCAGTAGCAGTCAAGCCAGCAAAACAGTTAATACTCCAATTAATTTTTTCTTCTTTATTTCAAAACTATTTTGCGTCATATTGCCGGGGGAAGGAATCATGGCACTGCTATCAGATGTCCCCCAAAATAATATCTCAAGAAGATCAGGAATTTATTTCTTTACCCTTTAAAAGACGATCCCCACTATAGTTACGTAGAAGCAGCCTACTCTAGATACTAGGATGTTTTGTCCTTTCCCAAAAGGTTTAACAGAAACTAATAATGAACACAGTGTAAAGCAAGAACACTTAATTCACTGAGGATTTTAATTGAAAGTCCTCAAATGAAGTTTTATTGCTGACCTCAATGGACTACAGATCAGGATCTGCAACTCAAGCTAGGATTTAAATCAAATGCAACATTTTTAATCTCTTTGACCCACAGAAACTCAGATAGATTATAAATGCTTAGGTATAATAACACTTTTCAGAAAAAAAAGCAAGCAGGTGATGACATTGCAGGATAAGAATGTTTTGTAAAGGGTTTTTGGTGTTGTGTTTGGGGCTGGGGGGGTGGTTTGGGGGATTTTTTTTTAGAAAATAAGATGTCTTTTAAATAAAAGATTTCATAAAATAAGTTTTATCTTCCTTGTCTGACTAACAATGACATTAGTAGAAGTAGAGAGAATCTCTTGGGGACAAAGTAGAAATAAAGGGCAGAAATATAACAAAGCAATCCACCATGGATAAAGTCATCGTCTTGGAGATTCACCGCTTTAAAGTCACTGTCTTAGTACGATTTCAACGCGAGAAAGTGGGATGATCCACAATCCAGAGGACTCAGCCACTTTAAGACATTGTTAGGAACAGGAAGTAAAAGCATAAGCTCTCCAGATGTCATCAAAATCCACATAAACTAGTTCTAGGGCTGAAGAGGGAAGAAATTTGAACCAGAAGCCTTGTTTTTAATCCCTGGTTCCCTTCTGCAATTCCCTATGTTTGGTCATGACCATGACTAAGTCTTATCACAGTTTCATCATCAAATTGGGAACAAAGCTAAATCAATGATATACAGCAGCATCCGAGATGCATGCAAACGTACCCAATCTGGTAAGTGATTAACGACCTCCAGAAAACAAAAGTGGTTGCTAATTCTGTCTATCAATACCAATGACCGGTGACTTGGTCACTTACCCACCCTTCCAGGTCAAAGATGGGAAAACAAGCACATGGGGAAGCCAAGTAAACGTGACATACACAGCAAGACAGAAGTTACAGGATTAAACAAAAGCCATCCTGTGAAAGTCAGTTATTAGCTTTGGGGGCAGAAAGTAACACTGAAGCAGTGCCTTAAAGTTCAGAAGACACAGGTTACCTTAGCATGGACATGCTAGCTATACTGCTGTAGCTACGCTGTCCGTCTTTCCTGTGCACATAAGCCATCTATCTGATGTTCAGCAGAAGATAGAAGGACTTGTGACACTTGGGAAGAGTTCAGTCAACAAAGCACGGGCACATACCTCCTGCCTCGGCCTGAATCTGTCCTTTGATGTAATTGGCAGAGAAAACAGGCTGCTCAATTGAGCATCCTTTCACCAAATAAAATGGCATCATGAAAGACAGCATAGGATCCTTGCCCTTCGACACAAAGATCATCTGCAAGACAGGAGGGAACGCCTCTGAATTACTTGAATTAGATACAAAGGGTGGTCACGGAGTTCTAGTTGTAGCAGCATCCAAAAAGAGGATAACTTAACTCCTAGTATCAGTATGCATTGTGTTATTTCACAGCTTTAATGCTGCGGGATCCCAAACAGATTGATGGCACGTGGCTCACTCGCCTGAAGCACGTCTGTTGCAAAATAATATACCACTTAAAACACACATGCACAGAGTTTTATTGTTCTGCTTTTTAAGGATAAGCTATGACAGTTTTCAAAGAAAGTAATATTGACTGGCGCATGATATGAAATATATTCTCTAGACAGTGATTTCCAGGACTGCATGTGCCTTTGTAGGGAATTGGGATTGTGACACAGGCACCAACTATCCTATTTCCACACTCCCTTCTCCTACCTAGTACTCTCAGTGGTTCCTCCCATAACAAAAATAACTTATTCTATCACCTAGGTTTCTGGTCTAAAGTCTACAAGATCCCTTGAGAAAGAAGAAGTCCTGCTGGCATCAGACTTACCCGGTAAGGGGTGAGATATAACATCCCTTTCTTGGTGCCTTTGAAGGCTTCAGGCTTGCCCGTCACGTCACTGAAGGAGAGCTCCACATCTTTACAATGTTTGAGAACACTACAGGAGGAAATCAGACAAATTGGAGAGACAAACTCAGCAACAGGTCTGACACGCACAAACCCATCACACAGGGAGGGGGATAGCACACCAGAAGCTCTGAATATTATCCCAAAAGACTCAGTTCTGATGTGGGCCCTGCCGTTTTTTCTTTGAACAGAGAGGGATGATTTATGCAGAGCAGAAGAATTCATCCTCTAACCTGTGACAACCCCTGCTCCTCCTCCACAAAGCTTTAAGTGACAGTTTCTCTTTCTGTCTCCAAAACCATCAGGCTGAGGAATTCCTCTCTCCACATGAGAAGAGCCTCAGCCCAAAGGTCAGGGCACAGAAAGGGGTGAGGTGTCTGAAACCACCCCCCTTGAAGCCAAGATATCACCTCAGAGCAAGCCCCTCTCTCCAAGTCCATGCTCAAATCCAGGACCAGCCACCACACGGGAAAACAGCACTGCTGTAACACCGCACCCACTGTGCAAACAGAGGAAGCTGCTTCACTGCTGACCCTCTTTCACATGATTTAATTAAATATTTGTAATAAGCAGCACCATGCTAAGGAACAAAACGAGGAGCCAGTAATGTCAGCAATAAGGTTATTATTGTTGGATATCTGTGAGAACATTAGTGAAGTTTGTTAATGACACCAAAGCCAGATGGGAACTGTGAACATTGCAGGGTCAGGGGTATGGAGGTGACTGAAAAATTAAATATATTTTTAGGAAAAATGGAAGAGTCACCTTGGGAAAGCGTGTCACTGAATCTACAGGGCAGACCCTAAACATACCACCTAGTAAGAAAATTTGCACAATAAACAAAAGAGACTTGGGGGTGACAAGTTTGCAGTGTGCTACAGTGCCAGAAGAATCCGAGGCCTTTTATTGTTCAAGAGCATAGAAAAAGAAAAACCAAAATCCTAACCCAACACAAGCCTGAAGAGGCCACATCTAAAATGATCCTTATATATTCTGATCAGCCTATAGTAGAAGTCAGATCAAGTAAGGATTCAGGAAATTGCAAAATTATTGGGGGAAGGGAAGGAGTCAGCAGGGCCAGCATACGGGAAAACAACAAAAAGCCCTGTAGTTTCCGGTTGTGGGCTCTGAGGGAAGAAAAAAAGTAACAGTATAGATGTATCTGAAAGACATAGCTACCCAAGGAGGAAGACATTAAAAAGGTCTAGCTTTAATGTGAAAAAAAAAAATCCTAACCAAGAAATTCTACTGGGACATTACTTCATAGCTGACCTAGTTGCAGACTCTCAGACTGGCTGAGGCTGACAAACTGACAAGGCAGCAGAGCTCTTTCCATTTCCAAGATGCAAAGGGGAAACGTTTCTTCTAAGCTAAATAAAACCAACTCCTTGACAGTCTGGATCTTACCAGAACACTTCCTCAACTGTACCAGTGTTTCGTGTCAGTTTGCCTCACTGGGAAGAATTTCTACATAGTCCCTTTAATGTTTACTCCCTCCCAGATACTCACACAAGCAAGTAACACGCAGCCACCACGACTGGGGGTAATTAGGCTGCTGAACTGGTTTGCATCTGCATGCCCATCCAGAGCTGTCACGGGAGGGCTGTGCACCCCACGCAGCACCCACCTGTGACTAAGCAGCACCTCGAAGAATGGCTTGAGGTCAAGGTTAGAGAGATCTCCTTTAAACCAGCAAAAGCTCTACATGTCAAAGGACTTCCCTGACCGAAGCATTAGCATTCAGTTACAAACTCAACATTATACGGAGCATATTTTTGGAGGGTATTTTTCCTATTGCTTACCAGCCCCAAACCAACTCGATGATCCTTTACCAGGCCTCTGGTTTCTAGGATTTCTCTAGCCAAGGCCAGGATGCCGGGAGCACCTGAGTACAACCAAAGCGAAGCCCAAGCCTGTCAAGCTGGTCTGTCAATCCCCACTCGGGGCGAGGGCAGACATCGAGTGGCCGGCTGTGCTTTCACGAAGAGAGGAGGGGACCTGCTCTGCCCAGGCCTCACCTCCGACAGCGAGTTTTCCTTACTTTGAACTCAAGCGATTAAGACTCCTACCTTACGTGGTCTCTTCTTCTCTGACATCACTAACTAATTGCATGACACTAAAAAAAGCCAATTCCTTCTCTTTTACAGGCGATGGCAGCTCACTCCTCCCCCAGGAGGCCCGCTGGAGCGGCACTAAGGACCGCCGAGCTTCAGTAGCGACGACGGGGCAGCTCTGTCGGCTCCAGCCAGGCCTGCTCCCCACTGCCACCCCAGCCCCTTCCCACGCTGCCAGGGAGGGCTTTAATAACACGGCCCCCGGGTCGGGGCTGGGAGGGGACGCGGGGCCGCCCCAGCGGGGCCGCCCGCCTCCCACCACCGGGCCCCGCCGGCCCCCGGCCCGGCCCTGCGGCGAGGACAGGGGGTGAGGGGGAACCCCCCAGCGCAGCGCGGCCCCTGCCCCGCAGGCCCCACGGCCCCGCGGCCGCCCGCCGGTACCTCTCGGCGTTGGGGATGACGACACCGCCCTCCTGCGAGTGGTTCCTGTTCAGCGCCATCTTGCCCCCGCTAGCCCCGCCCCTGACCCTGTGACGTCCGCCCCCGAGAGCCCCGCCGCGCTCCGCCCCGGCAACGCCCCGCCCTGGCAACGCCCCGCCCCCCGTGACGTCCCGCCCTCCCCCGTGACGCCTCCCGGCAGGCGGCGGGCGCGAGGCGGAAATGAGGCGGCGGCGGTCGCGAGGCGAGGCTGGTTTAATGGCCGCCGGCGGAGGGAACGCTACAGCGGGCGGCACCGCCCGGCCCGCCCCGGCCACCGCGTCTTCCCCGCGACGGGCCGCGGAGCAGCCCCGGTGTTCGGTGTGCCCAAGGCCAGCTGGCGGACGCCGAGGAGGGCCGCGGCCCGGCCCCTCCCCTCCCGCCCTGGCGGCGGCACCGCGGGCCTGCGGCTGGCCTGCAGTTGGGCCCGAGGCGGCCGGGGAAGGCGCTTTCCCTGAAGCCTCGGTCCGGTGTCTGGGTGAAGCGCGGTTTTTGCCGTCTTCTGTTCCTGTAGCCCTCGCAGCGCCGCTTTCCAAGACCTCTGCTGGGGTGGGGAAGGTGCTGGCATCGCGTCTTAGGCAGCCTGTCCCCCGCGCCGCCCGCTTACAAACCATAGTGAACCGTAACTAACTTGTCCTCACAACTAACGACAAAAACTAGTGCCTACACGTAGTACTGCTTGCTCTTCTTGCTCTCTTTGCTCACAGCGTAACCGCACCTGCCGTGATGTTTGTTACCATCTTAGCCTAAATGGAATTTGTCCAGCGTAAAAAAAAAAAGACCTTTAGGATTTACCATACATTGCAAAATTTTCTGGTGAATGGCTTACATGGTGAAGAGTTCATGAGTCTCTGAACGCATCGAGAGGGTACCTCCAGTGTAAAATTTAGCCCCTGCTCCCCCATCATATCGTTCAAGCGATATCTCTGAGGGGAACATCTGATGTGCTGTGGTCATCCTGGGACTCAGCTGGTGGCACACAAGAGCTAGGATCTGTTCGGGCTTTTCCCAGCTTATCCATCGGCAGAGGCTTTTTCCCAACAGTATCTCCCGCTGTCGCCCAACATGGGAAATTTTTTATATTTGCTATTTGTAGACTTCCTGGTAGATATGCAGATACCGGTAGGATATTTGCATGAGCAGATGGCAGTGAGGAGTACCTGAGCTTGCTTTTCTGAGTGAGCTTTTATGGATCCTTTAGAAGTAGTCCATGATCCGACAGGAAATTACAGAGCAGAGCTTAAAAACCACCTTATTACAACAAAACAAAAATTCCTAAACATATAGGGCAAAACATACAGCCTTGTCCT
The DNA here is from genome assembly GCF_034638445.1 of Ciconia boyciana. Taxonomy (NCBI): domain Eukaryota; kingdom Metazoa; phylum Chordata; class Aves; order Ciconiiformes; family Ciconiidae; genus Ciconia; species Ciconia boyciana. Next base: position 56,303,613 of record NC_132934.1, read on the forward strand.
TGCAATCCACGTTACAGGCAAAGGAAAATCTCTCTCTTCTGTCGCGTGAGGTCTGTTTTGCTTTCCTGAAGCAGGGCAGTGTTGGCTCTCTGCTATGACCCTTGTTTGGGCCCAAAAACTGTAGAAATGACCACACCGCAGCCCAGGGTGATGCAGCCCAGTGGCAAGAGAGTTCCTCTAGAGCAGTCGCATGGCCACCAAAGAGCTGTGTGAGAAAGCAAGTGCAGGGAACACCTCCGCACACCCCTGCTAAAGACAACGGAGCATGGCTTCGTGCTTCAGTGCAGTGAAGAGGAGCCCTGGGTGAGTCTTTCCTATTGCGCTGGGTTTAAAACATTATGTAGAGGCTAGGCAGGAGCAGCCACAGCAGAGTAGCCTGAGAAGATGCTCCTGGTAGCCAGTGATGCTGGGGACACCTCCACGCCAGGCTGGCCAGTGGAGACGAGCTGGGAGGAGACTTTGACCCCACATTGGGCTGTGGACGGCCAGTGTGGGTGGTGGGATGGGTAGCAGCGTAGCAGGATGGTTTCTGCAGGGTTGGTGGTACGGCTGCTGGCACTGGCAACGAGGCTTTTGTTCTCTGCGGGGCTGAGGAGGCCTGGTGCAGGTGGGAAGGCGGGTGCAAGGCTATATGCACATGCTGCATATAGGAACGCCAGGAGCCGTGAACGTGGGTGGTAAAAGGACCGCGAAGGGCTGGTATGGCCCTCATGTCCTAGCGGTGCTGCGAATGGCTGATTTGTATGGACAGGTGGGAGCGAGAGTGAAGAGACCTTTGCTTTGCAGTGACAGCACCAGAGAAAGCCACAAGATGGACATACACTCTTAGACGGTTTTGCTAAGGCTTGGAGCACCCTCTTCCCAGCCCTGGCCCCTGTACAGCTCTGTCAACCAACCTCAGTCCTGGCTTCAGTCCTTCTCTGCTGTTCCCTCGCTGGGACCTCTTCCTCCCTCCCGCGCTAGCCTTTCCAACCCCCCTCCCAAACCCACCGCACTTCCCCTTACTCGCAGCACTGCCATCCCGTGCCATGGCATTCTGAACATGCATTTTAAGTGCAACCTGCTATTCTCCTGGAGGTGACAACCCCTGCCAGCCATGTGACATGCTAGGTGACAGGCAGACCCTGCCAAACTCAGGACATCTGTGATTTTCTCCCCTCCTCCCTTCTGCCCAGCCAGCCCTGATGCTTTCCACCTGGCTCAGGGACATTCAGAAAAGAGCTGACACCAGCTAGACACAAGCATATAGTCTTCAGTAAAGCTGTGCCTCTTTCTTCTCCTGGGTCTTTACCTTCCCTCCCCATCCCCTCCAGGGGAAGGTAAAACAACAGCTTCTCAACAGGACACAAAAGCACATTGATGAGGAGGTGTGAGAGCTTGGGAGAGGGAGACGGAGGAAAAAGCTTGGAGAAGAGGAGGATTCAAGTACTTGGAGAAATGAAGGAGAGACAGAAAGGGTCAAGAGCAGAGAAAGTGAGATAGAGAAAGAAAGGAAGGAAGAAAGCTATGGAGGGCTAAAAGGGAATGACAATAAAAGCACAGGCGAGGAGGACATGGAAGCTGGGAGGGCAGTAGGAGGGCAGAGGAGCAGCACAAGCTGAGACTGCAGGAGTAGCAAACACAGTCATTTCAGTGAGGAGGAGGTATCTCTTGTGTTCCCACCATCAGTGGAGACCCAGGGAACACCCTGGCCCAGTGCTTTTCAATCCATGGCTCTTTGCACTCCTCCAAGATCCTGAAGGCCCTGTGCCGAGCAGGGCTGTCCCTGGGGGAGCTCCCAGCAGGGACACCCTGTGGCACTGTGTTCCCTGCGCTCTCACAGCAGAAGGGCCATGTTGTGGGGGGAAGGTTTGGCTGGTGGAGAGAAATGGCTGCAATGCGGGATGAGGTGGGGTGACCTCAGGACAGCTTGGTCTGGTCTGCACAGGATGTAAAGCCTGTGACACAAGCGTGGCTTTTGATCTTAGCGCTGGGCAGGGCAAATGCACCCTCTGGAGCAGGAACATGTTCTTTACCTCTGGATTTTGCTTCTTTTGGAAAATATGGCTATTTTCCTTAAGTACTTTGATGCTTCTCAAATAGACACTATAGCCCAAGAACTAATTCTGTCTCTTCCCACTGGTCACTTCCCCTGAACCACAAAACATGTCAGTCTGTCACTTCTCCCATCTATCCACTTCCAAGCTGCTGTTTCCCCTTGGGAAGCCACAGCAAGAAATGGGGATAAAATGCTGGGCCACCATGCCCTCAGACCAACCAGCTGCCTTCCCACCCACCAAGGACCCAAGAGAAATCTCTGCTGCCATCACTTGAAGACACTGCATGCACCGACTCCACCATCTCTCCTGCAGTCTCTCCTTGCCATGTCTCCAAGTGATAAAAACAGGACCAACGCATGCCCCACACCTCCCACCTCCAAAGCCCTCCTGCCCCCAGAAATCCTTCCCCCTCATCCCTGTTTCCCCCAGGCAAGACACACAGCTGAGACACAGAAACAAGAAAAAGGAAGATGACGGACAGTCCGCTGTGCAAAAAACAAACCGAGAATGAGGACACTCTGGGAAGGATGGGGGAGATGCCTTTGGTCCCTCTCTGGCACACAGGTAGGCACACACCCACACTCATGCACTCATGCTCACGTCCTCTCGCACACGGAGGATGCACCACATGCTTCAGAGACAGGCCCATGGTAGAGTCAAGGGTAGCAGGGGGGGGTTGTCGTATCCAGAGACACCAGGTGACAGCGGGGGGGATGTCATTCACAGGTTACTTTCGTGGTTTTCCTCTGTCTCGACAGTCATGGGGGGCAGCCCTCCGTTGTCATTCAGCCGCTTGGCCCTGTAGGTCTCATAGTGGATGTTGTGGGTCACTTCTTTTAGGTCCTGAAGGTGGGTCCTGCAGGGGCGCAAAGTGAAGATGGAGTCGGAAAGAGGATATGATAACCAATATCAGTGCAGTCAGTATTAATCTTCTGATGATCATTTTATTCCCCGAGATAAATGGAAGATTTCTTCAGTCAGTCTGGCTAAAGAGCGTACCCCTCTTTCTGCATGGATAGCATGGGTGCCATCATACACAACTGAGAATGCTGGAGCATCAGCATTCAAGAGCACATACGCAGGATGCAGGATATGGGCTGAAATCCCTGGCTGTGCTTGCCGGTGACCTGCCTCTCTCACACCTGTGCCAGCCACTGGCCGTCCTGGTGTGTCAGAGCAGACATGGGCTTATCTCATCTGAGGCGGTGGTGAGACAAGGAAGCACCAGGACGGTGTATCAGGTCCACTGCAGACCATAACCTGCAGGACACTGCTGTGAGCATTGTCCCTAACCTCCATAGAAAGCCTGTGGGCTTGGATTGCTATATGCTTTGTGATGATCACTTGGTTAAGATGTTTTTACTGGAAGACTTAGGGAAAGCACGTCTGCTGCAGAACGTATTGCAGAACAAAAAGAGGGCAGTAGGGTGATGTCAAAGCATTGTACCTGGCCAAGTGTCTCAATACTACCATACCCACAGGTGGAATGAGCCACAGGGCTCTGGCTTTGAAGTGTTTTTCCCTTATTTTCTTTTTTTTGGTGTTGTTTTAAACCTTATGTATTTATAGGGAACAGAGATGACCGTGGATCTGCAGCTCTTCTACAGAATTTGGGGCAGATATCACTTGTGCTGAGACAACTTCATGCAACAAAGTAGAAATAAGACAGGACAACGAAAGCTGAATGAAATATGGAGCTTTTCACTTCCAGATCATATGTTCCAGCACATCCCTCAGCCTGATAGGACACATGGTCTAGGATGTGGTAGTGGCCTCTTTCTCACTGACTCCAGCCCAGACCTGTTGTCAGCAACAAATAGAAGTTGTTGCAACCTAATATCCTTAATGGGATATAAGGGGGGTGGTAGTACCCTGCTTTTCTCCAGGCGTCCAGCCCATACATGAAAACTAGCACCTACTTGACATAGTGGTCATGTCACTAAGAAAGGCACTAGCATATCTACCCCTTAACTCAATCCAGCCGTACCCCACATAAGCTTTCACTGCCTGAAATGTACTTTATTTTCCTTTCCATAGAGGCTATTTCACTCTATGAGGGTCTCAGGAAGACTCCCTGCTCATCAAGAGCAAACTGGTGCATGACCATGGCCTTACCTGATAACAAAATCTCGAAGTAGGGCAAATTCACAGTGAGTGAGGTTTTCCACTGAAAAGAAAGCAAGCAACTGTTACATTTGATTTTTTTAACAACCTCTTTGTGCTTACAGAGCATGGGAAGGTCATTGCCATGGGGCAGGTTCCAGGTGGGCAGAGCCTGCCTACTTCAGAAAGGACAGACAGTTGTCTGAACGCCACACTGTCAGGCATTGAGGAGACAGGCTAAGAGGTGCTGAGCAGTCACATGAGAATTTTCATTTGAAAACCAAGGCAACCTCAGGAACTCAGCTTCATACACTGTGGCATTGAGTGGCTCCAGCTTCTGCCAGTTGGCGGTAGTGGTACTGCGTTGACCGTGGCAGTTCCCTCCCAGCAGAGCTATTTGAGAATTCTCCTCTTGATTGGTTTCAAAAAGTTTGTCGCAAAAGGGATAGGAAGGTAGCCATGGGATATGTGATCTGGACCCTTGTCTGTTACTGGGGCCTACAGAGATACTTTCAGCTCCCAGAAGCAAGGGGTTTTTTACCTTCAATGATTCCCCAGGGTGTTTTCCTGCCCAGGACTCTTTTGCCATTCACTTGGTACTCCTTGTCGCTGCCCACTACTGCGAAGGGCATGCTTTCCTGCTGGGGAGAGACATGTGGAGAGACCTATTGAACCCATTCCAGAGAGCAGCACCATCACTGTTCCCCATCCACCTTTCCTCCTCAAACACAAAACACCACTCACAGCTCACCAAACACAAGGCCTTCTCCAAGGGAAGAGGTTCTCCAGAGCAACACTTCACTGGCTGTCCTCTTCACCTGTCAGTGCTATCCCTAGCATTTTGGGCCCTTGCTTTATAGGTGTCCTTGCATCCCCTGAGCTTAGTGGGTAGCCTGCAGCAGTGCCAAGGGCTCTGGAGTAGGGGGCAGAGCTTTTCTGCCCCCTTTTCCAGCATTTCCGAAGAGGGGGATGACCAGAGAAGTACCTTGGTGTAACCAGGAGAGGGTCTGTCAGCCCAGGGCTGCTCATACGGATAGTTTGCGGTGAGTATTTCTGACCAAGTTTGTAGTTCTTCACCAGAAGAAGGAGAGGAATCAAAATAATCCTCCCCAACAAGACACATGAACATTCAACAAGTTTAATGGCTGAAGTGGTTGTACTGAGGAAGGCCAGAAATGGGGTAGGGGTGCAGCTTTCCTGGGAAGTGGGACAGTAGGTGACTCTGTTGGGGACCCAGATATCTCTAAGCACGGGGACAAACCATCCAGAGCACAGGGTGCAGGAGACCCTGCTGTCCATAAGGTTGTGCAGATGTCCATAGATTTACTCTGCTTTATAGATGTCCCTGGGCCTGGGAAGGGACTGCGATTACCACAGGGATGGAGATTAAAATGCAGTTTATTTCTTATGTGTGAGACTATCCAAACCTAGGGCAATGATGCTGAAGTGCAGAACAAAATGCAGTGCCCTCCTCAAAACCAGTAAAAATTTGGAGAAGAAGCAAAACCCATCTAGTCTTCTCCAGAATGTGTGATGTATTGCCAAAGGGGAAATGATTAATTAAGATGGGGAAGGTGGGAATTTCTGTTGGGGCTGTGACAGCTGGGGGAATTGAAAGGGCAAGTGTCAGGCTGCAATGCAAGACTCCTGGAGTTTCTTGAGGACTGCCACGGAGGCCAATCTATTTTCATTAATGGCCTAGCCACAAAGATGATGAGTGGGATAATTAAATGCACTAGCATCACAAGGCCAAGAGGTGTTGTCAGTACAAAGGCAGACTGGGTTATTATCCGGGAAGATGTAAGTTTGAAGCGCGAAGAGCAGCATTTAGGGAATAACATCAAGAATTTCTGCTGTGACTTCGGAGCTCATGAACAAGCAGCGACTGAAGGAGTGGAAGGACCCCACATGCTAGTCAGTTGCAAGATGACCATGAGCCTCCAGTGTGATGCAGTTGTTTAAAAAGCACATGTGGTCCATGGGCTTAGCAGTTCAGCTCTCAGAAGAGATGGGGGACCATGAGGTACCAGCACCAGTGCTAGAAAATCAAATCAAACTGGAGCAGGCATGGAAAAAAGTGACTAGGAGCATGGACTACTGAGGAATGTGAAGCTCTTCCAAAGGAGCTTGTCTCCTTTAGCTGACCAGAAGGTCAGCAAAGGATAATATTGTTCTTTATAAATGTCTTGAGTGGTGGAGGGGACCACTAGGTAGAAGAACTGCTTGAGTCAGTGTTGGCACAAGAACACAGATATAATCCTGGGTACAATCTGGCCATGAACAAACACAGGCTGGAAATTAGGAGACAGTTTCTAACGCTCTGAGGAGGGAAGGATGGGACAAGCCTTCTCACAGGGGCTGTGGGAGCAAAGAACTGAACTGCTTTTCAGGTCAAGTTTGGTCAACAGACGAGAGGGCTCGTGGGGCAGTTGTTTGGGACAGAGGCTGGACATCAGCCACACACCAGGCCTCTTTGGTCCTTAACAGTGGCCAAACAGAGCATTCAGAAGAGGAGGTGAAACATAGTCCTTCCTCACTCAGCCCTTGTAGCAGCCTGTAGTAGCGACAGGGGCAAATAAAGCTGGGAAGGAGGAATGACCATCCCTTACATCCATTGCATCTTTCATTCAGGGACCATGAAGCACTTAAAACCTTCTAGTGACATGTCTGTTTTACACTCATTCAATATGACCAGCCCTCATCCCCCCTTCCCCTCCCACAATAAAATGTTTCCTACCCTGATTTTGTCATTCTCCGTTTTATCCTCCAAGTCCTCATCAAATTCTTTCTGGGGGTAAAACTCGATCCCATTTACTTCTAGCTCTTTGCGCACCTGGGCAGAGAGACATTTTGGAGCACAGAGCAACACAAACCTGAAGGGAGGGCAGGTGGGACGGCTGGGTAAAGACATCTGGGACATCCTTCCAGTGGGCAGGGGCTGGAGGGATTGTCCCCAGGGAAGCGTGAAGCGTGCAGCAAAGTGAGGACACACGGCAGCAATGATGAGTCTTTCTTCCCCAACCCCAGTTACTTTTCTGCCTCTGTAGTTCCCGTGACAGAGCATATCACAAGATGTCACAGGATTACACACGTTTCTTCCCCCTTTAACAGATGCCCTCAGAGCCATGAACAGCTGCATCTTCAGGACTTACCCACCAACCCAGCATTGGACTCTGTGCATGCCCTGGGGACTGTGCTGGCCCTTACATCACCAGGAAAAAGGATACTGCTCATTTCTCCCACCTCCAAGCTGGGGCAGGGAAGGATCCCATGCAGGAGAGGAGATACTCACTCTTTGTTTGAATTCGGTCTTCTCCTCCAAGGTCATGGTGTCAGCCTTGGCAATAACCGGGATGATGTTCACTACCTTGCTGAGATGTTTCATGAACTCCAGGTCCAAAGGCCGCAGGCTGCAGCCCAAGAGGGAACAACATGGAAGGTGTCACTTTACCCTCCTTGCCTTTCATCCTAGTGACTCTCCCAGCATCAGGGCATCAATGAAACCTGCCTTGTACATACCCTGCTTGCTGCCACCATGCTCTCTTCTCCTTCTTCCCATCCATCCTGCCCTCTCCCAAAAAACACAGTGGCGTTTCTCCTGCCCTTCTTATCCTAAACCTTTTCAAGCCCCGCAGCACTCGAAGTTAAGCTAAACAGTGGCCAGCCCCGTAGGCAGGACCCCTGGGTCCGTGGCTGAGACGGAGCAGTGCAGGGTAAATATCTGGCACGGAGGCACCAAGGGCTTGAGGAAGGACAAGGGACTGTGTACGTACGAGTGGCCCGTGGGTGAGATGAAGTAGAGGCAGCAGTGCACTCGTGTGTCTGGAATTCGTTTCTTCCTTGCAATATTCACCTCCTCTTTCAAAAATTTTTCATATTGCTCGTTGATGTATTTCTCAATAGGCTCCCAGCTGTTAAGGTGGGAGAGAGAGATGAATAGACAGGTACAAATCTCCTCATGTTCCTGCCTACAGTGTTCCCGGCTCTGACAGCAGCAAAGCAGGCTCAGGCATAAAAAATATCCACCACAAGCATCTCGCCATCAGCAGAGATGTTTAAGAGTTTCTGTAACTAAGCACAGAAATAGGCACTTGCTATGTAATGTGTGCCTACCCCCGAGCATGCACACAGACCCATGGCGTTCGCAATTCCACATCCCCATTACCAGCCCCCTGAGTGCAATAGGACACCAGACACTTTCCAGGACAAGTAGATGAGAGTCACTCCATATACCATCTTAACTCCATCCCTTTCTGGGACACAAGGCCTTGACCATGTAAAACTCACCAGTTCTCGTTGTTGATCTGGTCCCCAAATCCTGGGGTATCGATCACTGTCAGCTTCATTTTGACACCACCTTCTTCAATGACTGGGGAAGAAATTGCAAACAGTCATACGCCTCCCTGCAGACCTGCTCCATCATGAAACACATCTCTCTGCCCTACAAGGGAACAAGAGCACTCTGCCCTCATCCCTGCCCAGCAAGCATGACCAGACCAGGCTGGGTCATGCCTCAACAGTTGTGACCCCCACTTGCATTTCTGACCCCAAATTTTGGTATCCTCTGCACCAAAGCCACCTTCTACCACTCTGCCACAGGAAAATGGATTTGTGCTCAGTCTGTGACCCAGAGGTAGTACCTACCTTACACAACTTGTTGTCCCCTCCAACGCATCATCCTGAATCTGAGATGATGCTCATTACTCTGCACTGCTGTAGAAGCTGTGCTGATGCTTTGCCATGAGGAGATGTGCTCTACCAGGCTTGGGATGGGACCCACCAATGCAATTTGTATAGATCATTAAGCGTCTGCAGGTGGCAATGACTTACAGCAAGGTTTAATCCACACATGCACACTAATGTCTTGGCAGAAAAAATATCTGTAACTCTTTTTCTACCCCTCACTTTTGGCTGTGAGATCAGTGGCATTGCTGTTTAAGAAACACCTTGGCTGGGTCTGAGGCCATCTAAAACTGGCACTTGTCCTTTAGCTTCCCATGGAGAAAGGGCTGCCTAACAGCAAAGAACTATTTGCATAGACTACTGGGATCTTCTGCAAGACTGTGCTGAAGCATCAGTACTGCCTCCGCCCCAGCAGCCTGGCTCTTACCGTGCCCGATGGCTTTGATCTCCACTGTCTTGGGGATCTTCTCCTCCCGGTTCCAGCCCGAAGATTTGCGGCTCACCTGGGATTTGAAGAGGGTGTTCACCAACGTCGACTTCCCCAGTCCACTTTGACCTGAGGATTGCAAAGAGGAAGCTCGTGACATCTGCCACAGCCTGGCGATGACAGCAGGCCCAGGGGACAGAGCCAGGATGGCAGGGGAAGGGGCAGTAGGTGTCTCCTTGCCTTGTGCAGGCTCTCCTTTCCCCCAGAGCAAGCACTGTCTGCTCCCTCCTGCCCTCCCTGCAGGGCTTGCTGGGCTCATAGGACAGTCCCTGGCCATGGTTCCCAGTACCTCAGCTGGTCCCTGCCTACCTACAACCATGATGTTGAAGTCGAAACCTGTCTTCATGGTTTTCTTGCGCATCTGCTCAATGATGGTGTCAATACCGATGTAGCCCAGCAAGTTGGCATTAATGCCCATGGGTTTCATCGGTACGACTGGCTTTTGTCGCGGCTCAGGGACCAGCTCAGACATGGCTGCTTCGTTTTTGCTCTCCACTGGCCCTGCATGGGGAGAAAGATTGAAAAATCATCATTGAGGTGTAATGAGGACCTCCCTGCTGACCTGTCACAGGGGCTGAGGGCAACTTTGAGCATCCATTCCAAGGGCTACTGAGGATGACTGAACGGCAAGATTTTAGCAGTATGGCTCTTCGTGGAGGAACATCTACTTGAGTTTCCAGCACACTCGTCTATGTATCATTCCAGATGAAGAGGTGGAGAAGTGGGGTTCATTGAGCATGCAACGTATTGATGGCTACCTCCAAGCAGCAGGAGCAGACCCAATGAAGCTGGCTGGGCTCCTAATCGGGTGCCCAAAGCTCTGTGTGTCTCCTCATTTTTCTCTCCCAGTTCTCACCAGGATCACCAGTGTTTTGCCCCTCCAACTTTAGCATGAAATTTGTGATGGAACAGACTTTCAAAAATTATCATGTGTCAAGTCCCGGCATTGAAACAGAGTTTGGGATTTACCATGAGGACTTGCAAGCTTGCCCCTTGCCAGGGGTGGCTGCATGACTGGCTGTGCTGTGCAGGCTGAGCTCCTCAGAGGAAGGCAGTGGTGGAAGTGCAAAGCGTGGCCACAGCCTCTGCTCTTGCCTCCTGCCCATAGATCGATGGTTTTTGTCACGCTCAAGAACCTAATCATCGTCATCAATAAACAAATCAGCTGCACCTTTCCCCCTCGCCTCCCCCTCCTCGCTTCTTCCACAGGCAAAAAGAAAAGCCCTGCAGGCTTTCTGGCCTCCCCAACTCTTTTTCGGGTGATGGCACACACTGCTTGGGGCGGGCCTCGTCCATCTATCTCCGTCTCTTGTCTCATTAGTGAGCAGCTCCCACCCGCTGGGAGGAAGATGGAGGCTGGGAGAGGAGAGGGCACGGAAGAAAAGCTGTAATTGGTGGGGAAGGGAGGCGTGAGGGATGAATCTAGAAAGGAAGATGAAGGGGATGGGAATTAAATACTTTTCATATACAAACCAGCTGCAAACTAGAGCCTCTCCCACTCTAATTACTTGACTCCCCCATGCTTTGTCTCATTAGATGGTTATTTTTCCAGGACAGGGGCAGCATGTGTTTTTGCTTGGTAAGCACTCTGCTTGTTTTGGATGCCACTTCAGTTCAAGTATCTCACTCTAAATTATCCCTTTCCATCATTTTGGCAGAGTTTTTTGCTCCTCTCAGCAGAACCCACTGGCTGCAGAGGAGCACATGAGCGGCAGGGCAGGCAACTTCCATTTGGTGGGTGACACATGCCTCTTGGAGAGGAAGACGACGCAGAGGTCACGGGGCTGGGGACACTGAGAGCACCAGTCTGGGGTCCCTGTGACAGCTCAGCCAGGCCAGGCAGAGGTAGGGGTTGGGGGGAGGTCAGAAAGATTTTGTTCAAGGAGAAGGTTAGGCTGCAACAGGCTGCATGGCTGGCTGGCGACCCTGCCTAGAGTTCCCACATGAAAGCTCCTGTGCAGACACAAAGCGCTGCTCAACACAGGGAAAAATTTACATTTTATAGATAAGCTTTAATAACCCACTGTGCTGGGTTATAGGGGTAGACCTTGTGGAAGGGCCGCCCTTGGCAAGGCTGGGTGCCTTCACCTAGCTCCTTTTACACCAGTTGGGAAGTCTTTTATGTTAAACTGGGAGAAGGGATCTTCCCTCCGCGTGTGAGGACGGCAGCGCAGCCACTGTGTACAGCACCGTGGGTAATGACCAAAGGGTCTTGTACCACCTCCATTCCACCTTGCCCGCAGGGGAGAGGTCTGCCAGAGGATGCTCCCCCCCCCTCCCCAGTTCTTCCCCATGGAGCAGGGGCACTCTGAGCTATCATCAACCTCTCCTGAAGCAGTGAGCAACACCCTGGGGGGACCAGAGCCCAAGACGGACCATTGGCTTGAGCCAGGCTGGCAATTCGGAGCACCTCATGCTGCCGGGCAGCTGCCGGAGGAGGCAGCCTGCCGAGCCGAGCGCTCCTCAGCTGCAATCCACTCTTACACCCGTCACAGCTAGTCTGTGCCTTTCCTGCTGACAAAGCATCCCCTGAGGCTCCTGTTGTCTTTTTCCAGCTTTCTCAAAGCTGCTGCCAGCCAGGAAAGCCCATCTCTCTGGCACAGCATGGAGTGCCAAGCCAGGTGGCTCTCCTGCGCCCTATCCTTCGGTCGTCCTCTCCCGGTCTGGCCCACGCCACCTGTACCGTAGTCGCGTGGCTGTGCCGTGCCCCTCGTCCCGCTGCGGCATCCTCCAGTGCGCACCCCACACAGCCCTGCTGGGGTCCCACCTACCACAGAGAGAGGGAGAAGAGAGAGGGAGACAGGGAATGATGAGGGGACATGGGGCAGGGGGCTGTGGCCCCAGTGAGGCACTTGGCTACTGCAGTAATTGGGGCAAATAAAACCCAGAGGTGGACAGGGAACAGGCTGAGGTAGGAAGAAAGCCCAGCTGAGCCGCTGCAGGGGATGGGCGCAGGACCTGGGCCATGCGGGCTGCGATCCCTTTGCTGCCCGGGCAGTAGCTACCAGTAGTCCTCAGGTAGTCTGTTGCCCTCTCCTTTATTCCTTCAACTCCTTGTTCTTACACAGGGAGGAGGAAGGAGAGAAGTTGCTGGCAGCCAACCTCAGGGCTCACAAAGATGTTTGTAACTCATCCCCCAGTCTCAGGGAGGGATGCTTTGCCCAGAGCCAGCAAATGTTGCTAACTCTGCTGTGGACATCGCAATACGTGGCCATCCCTTTGCAGGCTTCGCTGCTGGAGCCAGGAGCTTGCAGTGGCTGGAGCAGGTATTTCAGAGTCATGTTCCTGAGCACCTATAAAAAGCCCTGAGACCAGGAGAAAAGATCTCCAGAAGTCTCCTTAAATATTTCCTGGATGTTATATCAGTGATACCACCCTGGGCATTTTGGTTTTGGACATTCAAGGTCTCGGGAGAAAAACTCCCTTTTTCCTCTCGGTCACTTGCCTTCCTCTCTGTGTGGGGTGCCTTCCCATACAGCCTCAGGAAGGGAAGCCCCCATTTTGCAAAGAGGTCCCCAAGGGCTCAGCTTTCTGCACACGATCTTCCACCTCTTGACTCCCACAGAGGAATCCAAGGAGCCAACTGAGGAACAGCCTGCCGGGGAGGTCAGGGTGTGCCAAACCAGGGCCAGAGCTATGAGATGCACCTTGAGACGTGAAACGTGCCTCCCTGGTCTCCTGGGAATGGCTCTGTTTTACGTGCAGTAACGCTAATGCTGCTATGAAGCCCCATTAGCGCTCTGACTGACGGGTCAAGGGGGAGCATTATGCATCCTAGGCACATCCCGTAGCCCCTCCAGCTGTCCCCTGTAATGAATACATGATAGGGCACTATGGCCAGTACAGCTGATAATGAACAGAGGGTTAGCCAAGGTTAAACACTTACATCCGCCGTTTGCATTGCCACCCTTTTCCCTGCTGCTTTGTTCTGTGTGCTAAGCAAAGCTCATTTAAGAGGGCAGTTGCTGGTGATAACTCTGCTGCCCGGTTCCCGGTGGGAGGTGGCCTGGGCTGGGCTGCCGGCGGATAATCTCTGGCTCACACGAGATGCTCCGCTCAGCTCCGGAGCAGGGAGAGGTGCAGCACCTGGGGCTGGGGCAGGCAGGGCCAGAAGGGCAACGGGTGCCTGGAGAGGTCCCAGCAGTCCCAGCTAGCTCCTGCTTCTGACACGCACTGATCTCCCCCAAATCCGCTCCCTGGAAGGCCGGCGTACGTGGCCAGCAGCACACACCACTACCGCAGCTCGCCCTTCATGTCCGCCTGCCTCTGACGTTCGCAGCAGCTAGCTGGGTGGCCCTGCAGGTCCCTTAGGGGCTCAGGTAGTGGGGAGTAACATCTACTCTGTCCCGATAACCCAGATACAGTCGCATCCCCTCCCCCTGCCTTCCCGTCCTTTGTCTGAGTGGCAAGAGGGAGGGAGGGCTGCCAACAGTCGCTCACCACAACCCAGCTTCCAGCAAGGAAAGGCTATTTAACCCCCACGTAACACATGGACGGCCTCGCCGTGGCTCTCCTCCCATGCGGCACGAGGCCGTCCCGCTCTGGCTGGAGGCAGCGATCCACACACACCTCTCGTCCCAGCCCCCTCCACCCGCGTGGCCCCGGACCCACGGTCCCACTCCCTGCAGACGTGGAACAGGGAGGAGGGGTGGGTTCAGAGCCTGAAGGCAGCTGGCAGGAGCAGGCCCTCAGGCAGGAGCAGGCCCTCGGCGGGCGATGCCAGGTCCCTAGGAAGGAAAGCAAGCAGCTGCTTCAGTAGCACAGCCTCCCTGGGGCTTGCAGGCGTTAGGATCTGCTCCTTGCTTCAGATCTGCAGAGGTGCTGGGCTGAGCATCTCTCCACTGGAGAAAATCCCTTTCCCCCTCAGCTTCCGTGGTGACCCCGGGGCATTTCTCCCAGCCGTGCAGGACAAAGGCCGAGCCCTGCCGGATGCACCGCCTGACCTCAGGGTGCAGAACAGAGCCATCCTTCTTACCAGATCTTTTTGCCTGGTCTGAAGATCACCGGGCATTTCGAGTGAGGCAGGGAAACTCATCCCTTTGGGCTGCTGCAGCCTTCCCGGCAGCAACCTTCCTTCCCCTCAGCGCTCCGCAGAGGGCTTGGGCAGGAGCCCGGCTCTGCCAGGGCCACAGTGAAATCTAGGGCAGTGTGTGCCGAAGCCTCTCTGGAGATGCAGGAGCTGGAGGTGAAGGGGCTGGGCACGTCCCCAGCCCGGCCGCTGCAGGGTTAGATGCTCACCTCAGCCCTGGCCGAACCCTCTGTGCCGCTCCCCAGCTGTGCAATCCTTACCCCGTACCCTGGCTTGCTGCCTGGGCGGCACGGCTGTATCACAAGGCGAGAGGATGCTGAGCACCCCTGGACCAGGGTACTCATGCCACCGCAGCTGTCTGTCCCCCTAACCGCCCGCCGGTGCCGGGGCTCCCTGCCCGCCCGCTGGCTCCTGCGCAGATGCCCAGGGAGCAGCACAGGACGTCCCCGCTGCCCCCACAGCGACTGCCTGTCACTGGCAAGGGACAAGCCAGTCGCCAAGCAGCTTGTGAGCTTTTCCCAGCCCTGGACCAGCTGGGATTATCTCTTTCTTTCAGAGCAGCCCCTGGCGCCAGCTACTCCCCATCAGCACCACAACCAGCCCCGCTTCATGCCAGGAAAAAAGGAAAAAAAAGAGAAAAGACAAAGCCAGGACCGATTTCCCCCGCTGCCCTTCGGGGTTATTCCTCCCCCATGGCCAGAGCTGGGCAGCGTGGGAGTACAGCGGAGGGTGCCTGCACAAAAAGCCCCAGCGGCGTCCCTCCGGCATCGCCCAGCCCTGCCAAGCCCAGAGCATCCTACCTTTGAACATGAAGCTTCCTTTGTCTCCGAATCCTCTCCCAAGGGGGTGGGTCTCCCCCCACTTTTCTAGCCTGACACTGACGCGGTGTGGTGGGCTACGAGGCTCTCCGCTTTTACCTCTCTCTTTCTTCCCTGTGTCCTCTTCTCCCCCCCTCTCCTTCCCCTCCTTCTCCAGTGGCTATTTCAGCGGAGCGGGGATGCTGGTGCTGCTCCTGCTGCCATCGTCATGTGACCTGAATATTAAACATCGCCGCAAAATCTCCCCCCGCACACCCTCCCCCGGCTCCATCCCAGGCCCCCGGCTCTATCCCAGGCCCCCGCCAGCCTCACCGCCTGGGTGGGCACGGACATGGGGGCGGAGGGGCTGCGGCCGATGGGCCCCCCGTGTCCCCCCTCATACACCCGCACCCCTCCTCCCGCCACACACCGTGCAGACCTTTTCTTGCCCCTTTCCCTCCCAATTCCCCAGCGGTTCAGCATCTCTGCTTGTTTAGGGAGGGGGATATTTAACCCGTTGTGGCTTCGCTCCGGCAGGGCTGAGAAAGGGCGCTCTCTCTCCCCCTAGGTATTTGTTTGGTTCAGGGGATTGCCAGGCCTCCTTCTGCTTTCCCAGAAGGAGGAAACTGGGAACATTTTGGCTCATCAAAAGCGATTTGCCCTTCAGCTCCGCTTGCGGAGGTGTGAGAAACCTTTTCTCCTCCGGCACCGCGATTCCTGGCTGTCAGCCCACGGTGCAGAGGCAGAGCGAGCGCCGTCCCCTCTGCGCGTGTGTGTGTACACACATGTGTGCATGCGTGTGCACGTGCATGTGCGTGCGTGCATGTGGGGAGCGGGGAGAGGTGCCGGCTGTGGGCCATCTTGGGGCACGCAGCTCACATCCCTGCCTGCCCCGGCAGGCGTCCGTGCCTGGCAGTGCCCACCTGCATGTGTCTGGTGGATGTGCCCACACCTGGAGAGCCGTGCGGATGCCGCTGGCTGCCGGTGCCTTTGGAGGGGGATGCCCCTTCCTCCCTCTGCTTTTCCTTCTCCTACAGTTGTGAGCCCCAGCCCCACCACACACCACGGCCCCGCCACGCCATGCTGGGGGATGAACATCTGGGACTGCTCTGATGTTCTGACGTCCTTTCAGGGCTGTCCCCATGTGTCCCCCCACCGCGCAGCAGCCCCCTGGGTGGGGGCCAGGCTGCGGGTGCCTGGCAGACTCGGGAAGGGTTTTGGGTGCCTCTTTTTGCAGTGCCCCGGGGCAAAAAGGAAAC
The DNA here is from genome assembly GCF_034638445.1 of Ciconia boyciana. NCBI lineage: Eukaryota > Metazoa > Chordata > Aves > Ciconiiformes > Ciconiidae > Ciconia > Ciconia boyciana. The sequence goes on from NC_132934.1 coordinate 56,320,010, forward strand.
TGCACCCGCTGTGGGTTACAACCACCATGGGCGCTGAGAAGTTACCCAGGCTAGGCTGAGTGGTCGGACAAACCAGCTGTGTCGCGACAGACAGACAGACGGGCATCCCAGCACCCGCAACAGTTCCTGACATGGCACCGCAGCCGCCCATTTCCCCGCCGGGTGCTGGACTCCCAGCCACATGGGCTCACCTCCCACCCACCTTTGCCCACCAACTCCCAGTCCTCCCCCACATCCCCCCTGCCACTTCCGAAGGGCCCTGCCCCACGCCGAGCCCCATGGCACCGTCGGGGGACACCTTGGTGCCTCCCTCCTCCTGCCCAGCCCAGCCCATCCCGGCAGCGGAGACCCACCGGAGCGTGGCGGGGAGCAGGGCACCCCCATCTTCGCCGCCGGGGCGGCCTCGGCCCCGCCAGGGCTGCCATGTCGCTGGGGCCCCTCGGCCACCGTGGGACGGGGGCGAGGGGGGACAGGGGTGACCGGGGCCGGGCCCCGCAGCCGCTCCCAGGGGGGCCCCCCACCGCCCCCGCCGACCCGGCGCAGGGTGACCGAGAGGCAGCTCCGCTTCGTGGGGGCGGCGGGGGCGCTGAGGGGGCTGTCCCGCCGCGGCGGGGGGCCTGGGATGCGGCTGGGGCCGGTGGGGCCGCCCGGGGCGGGCAGGCGGCTGCGGCGAGGGGCGACGTCCTCCTCCATGGCGGGCGGCAGCGGGTTGGAAGGAGAGGTGCGAGGGCGGGGGGCAGGCCGGGCCGGGCCGGGCCGGGGGGGGCACAGGCCTTCCCCGCTGCCCGGGCCGCAGCGTCCTGGGCCGCAGCGCTCCCCGGAGCCGCCGTCATCCGTGGGCCCGAGCCCCCGCCGGCGGCCCTGCCAGGCCAACCAGCCCGCCTCCGGCCGGGACAATGGGGCGCTTGTGGCCTGCCCGGCAGGCTCCCACGCCTGGCGCCGCGGCCACTCCTGCCCCCTGCCCCAGCGCCTGCCTGGCCCCGCCACCGGCAGCCCCACAAGCACGGGCAGCCCCACAACCATGGGCAGCCCCATGCCACGGGCAGCCCCACGGCACGGCCCCCGGCCCCGCTCCCACGGTGGGAGGTGGAGGAGCGGTGCAGACCCGCCAGGTCAGGCCTGTGCCGCCTGCTCCTGAGGACAACGGGTGCAATTAAAAAAAAAACCAAACATTTAAAATCTCTGAATTTTCGAAATGTTTTCCCTTCCTCTCTTCTTTTTTTCCCTCAAATGGCAGATTCCAGTTCAACGATTTATGCCCCATTGAGGAAGTTCAGTGTTCGCTTGTCGGGTGTTCGTCCAGGTCGATGCTTCTTTCCCTTATTCTGATTTTCTTTTGCTTCTTCATTATTCTGGTGGTTTCTTAATTTTGCCAGCTTTGGGGCATTTTCAGGGTCAAGAGGGCATCCATTACAGAGAGCCAGCTTGCCGCTCTACGCCATCCTCACTATAACAGAGACTTTGAAGGGCAACGCCATAACTGAAGAGGAAAGGAAGAAAGTGTTTTGGTGGGGAGGGACAAGGATACGTGTGGTTTGGTGGGCAAACAGGAGCAAAGAGAAGGAGAGCCGGGCACCCATAGCACCCGCAGTGTGGCAGGGGCGATGCTCGCCTGCCTTCGGGTGGCCAGGGCTGAGGGGGAACCACTGTCCCGTGGCCTGCAGCAAGCCATGGGGAGTGCTGGGGGAAGGCAGGGCTCAGGGTGGTGTAACTTCTCTGCTTCTTTAAAGGCAAAGGGACAGAGAAGGTGGAAAAGACCAACCTGATGCTGTGCAGTATTTCTAGCACTAAGTATCTTCTCTGATGCAGTTTAATTCAGTATCTGTGACTATTTCCCTCTCCCCTGAGGTCTCTCTAGCTGCATAGGTCCCACAGGGGAGAAACAGTCTCAGTTTTCAGGCAGCGTTTGCCTTTGGCTTAATTATTCCCAGATAGCCCCGCAGCGTAGCCGGCACAGAAACCAGGCGGATGAAGACCTACGCTGCCGTAAAGGAAACCCCGCCGCAGACTGGTCCTTGCTGCCTGCCCCGAGCTGGAGGGAGGCAGCTCCCAAGGGGAACAGCAGGAAAATAAAGCATCAGCCACGTGGTTTGTCACACGCTTTTATTCCACTGGGGAGGGCTTTGACACCGTTGGCAATAAAGTCCTTCGTACCCATGGAAAATACCTGGCTTAATACTGATTGTGTCAGGACTAAACAGCGCAAAACATAAGCCAGAGGAGATGAATAACTAGTTTCTCTCTAGTCCAGCCCTGACCTGTTTGTCGTCTTATTTTTGCTCGGTTTCTGTGGCGAGTCGTGGGCAGAGCGGAGGTGAAAACAGGCAGGACGACACACAGAGAAGGACACAGAGGAGGGGAGAGGGGACCTCCGCGGGGAGCCCCATCACACCACAGATGCCAGCTGGCCGAGAGCAGCGGCGGCAGACCCAGCCTTTCGTTTTTAGCAGGCTGGTGGTTTTCTCTCTTCTCTTTTGACTCAGCAGGCGAAAATGGGTTTGGAGGAGATGTGATGGCAGAACAGCCTGCGCTGGTGCAGGCCGCGGGGACCAGGCTCCCCTTCCCACAGGAACGGTTTAACCTGTCCCTGACTGCTCCAAGCCCCTCAGCTCCTGTAAGAGGTTTTTATTGCTACCCCATGGCTCATCTGGGGTCTGTTCGCAGGGCAGTCCCAGCTACGAGGGAGTCAAGGCAAGGAAGCATGTTTCCAAGCTAGTGCTTGGAGATACGGCTGTGTTGTGCCGGAGGGCAGGGGATGTGAGCCATGCAGCCGAGGGCGGCACGTCAGACCATGCAGCCTAGCCCTGTGGCATTTCCCTTTTGCAGCCCCAAATCACCAAGGCACAAAAATACGTGGGATTTACCTGTTTCAGGTTGTGCTTTGAGCCTTTGCTTGCCAGAGCGAGCGTAATTTTGGGCGCAGGAGTAATCCTGCTCACTGCATTTCCCTGCCGAGCAAGACTCCCCAGTAGGGTACTCCCATCACGATCTCTTGTTTTGGGCTGACTGGAAGGACTCTTGACTTGTCCTCTGGCTGAAACTGAGCCAGAAAGCTCCTGCCTGTATGCCTGGTTTTGGTGTGGAAGATAATGGTGATTGGGAGAGGCTTATGTGATAAGTCTGGCAGCACCCCTTCATGGAGAGCTGCAGAATATTCTCAGCTTGACACAGGACTTGGACAAACCTCTTTACTAAAGATCTTTAATTTGAATGTAGTGCATCTGGAATGGATGGATGGGTGGACGGATGTTCTCCAGCTCCCAAACAGACACAGAGAAGCGGTGCACCTTTAGCAGGGATAAAGGCATTCAGTCTCTGGGGCTCGCTGATCCCTTGGCCCCTCTGCACAGAGCTTCAGCAAGCTTACCATCCCAGCACCAAGGGTGGGTGCTGTGAAGAGCTCAGCTGAAGCAACGATCTGGGTCAAAATCCCATTTATTTCCCCCAAAATACCCCCTGGACTTAAGCAGACTGGGTTAGATTTAACCCAGTTACTAGGAGTAAAAGGCTCTCTATCCCTTTGCAAGCCTGATACCCTTGCAGAGACCTTTCTTACTGAGGGTCCTGTCAAGATGCCAGGCAGCTCAAACTCAAGTGATTAACAAGGGACCTTTCACTTGAGTGATTCATCACACTCAGCCATGGGGAGGAGCAGAAGTCCTTGGCTGGTGAAGGGCTGTGAGCGCGTGGGAAGCCCTGAGTCTACAGTGCCACACAAACTTTTTACCTAAGAAGCAAAGGGGCAGAAAGGTGAGTGGTGAGGACGAGACTCAGATCAGCAAAGAGCGAAGCGACGATCAGCCCCACTTGTGCAGGGCAGGAGTGCCATCCCTACCGAGGCTTGTGGCCTGCTGCCCGCCCAGGAGAGGCTCTTCTGGACTCGATGGGCAGCATGTCAGACCTCGGGCACCCCGAAGGCCAGGTTGTCCCGAATCATCAGTGTCTTCCGAAGGTCCCGTTCCATGATCGGCCTCTGCGTTCGCCACTTATGGGCTTCCTGGAGTCCTGGCTCAAAGTAGTAAATGCAAGCTCCAAAGCCCACCAGGATGAGAATGGAGATCATCAGATACACCGGCACAAACCAATCCAAGAAGTGAGGCATGGCTGCCAGAGAAAAAGGGAGAAAGCTTGTGCAGTGGGAGCACCCAAAAAACACCTCCACTGGGCTTCATCACGAGACATCGGTCTCATCAGCAGTGCCCAGCCTCCCTGCACCCCTCCTCACAGCCCCACTGCACCCTGTTTTGTGCTTGGTTGCACCCCAAGGCACCTCAGCCTTCGGGAGCGGGCAATCCCCCTGGCTCGTCTCTGGGACCCCCTCACTGAGCAGCAGTCCTGCTCCCTCCCCACAGAGCTGGGTGAGCCCGCATGCCCCCAGCCCTGCTGGAGCGATTAAAGGTAGGCAGTGGGTGCCTGGCTAAGCCAAGCTCCTGCAGCGGGTAAATACAGCTGCTTCTCATCTCCCGCCTGGGGGAAAATCTGCTGCCCCTTCCCCTGACACTCCACGACCCCTTTGAATTCCCAGTCTGAGTTGGTCTAGCTTGGGGCTGAGCCCTCCCTTGCTGCACCCCTATTGAGCGTCCTGCTTTGCCGGGGCTTGGGGACCTTGCGGCTTTTGGCCTCTGCCTTGCCTGGCCTGGGCTTGCACCAGTTTCCCACATGCTCCTGAGCCTCCTAGGCTTTTCCCCAGCAATATTCAGGAGGCACTGGTTGGGTTTATCAGCCCTCCCCAGTAGGTATCGCTGCCTATGACATTTATTAGTTCTGCTGTGGGATCCTTTTGAGCAGGGTCTCCAGTTTGCCGGCTGCCGTGCACCAGAGCGGAGCCCAGATCCCCACCGCATCAGCCGCTGGGCAGCGGGAGCCACTTACCGGGAGCGGCCGATCTGCCTTGCCGGGAGCCCTTCGCCACCCAGGCGCAAGGTGCCGAGTCCGGAGCAGCACCGCCCTGGGGAACACAAAACAACGCGCCGCACGATCGCTGTCGACCCGGGGCTAAAAATGAGCAAGCAGGAAGGAGTAAATATGTCCCTGCCCAGCCGTCAGGGCTGAAGCTTTCTGGAGGGGCGGACAGACGGGGTCCCTGCTGGTGCCCTGGCCCACTCCCTCCCCACCGTTATGGCCCATCTGATGCCGTGCTCAGGGCATACGCCCTGACTCAGGGCCATTTAAAAGCTGTAATGGCACCACGTTTGTGCCCATCCCTTACCCCGTCCTTTGGGAGGGAGGGAGGAACACACATTGCAACCCACAGCAGTGCCCAACTTGTCTGACTCCCAGCTGCATGCTCTTACCGAAACACCTCACCCTGGGTCATGCAGGGGCAGAAAAGGGGATCGAGAAGCATCCCCCCCTAAAAAGCACAGCTACAGCCTCCCCTGGGCGCCAGGGCTGCTGGGTTTTGCACGGTGAGCATGCCACTTGTCACAGGCTTCAGTGGATTAAACCGGGGACCCTCAGGCTTGGGAAAGCACAATAGTGCTGGGCTCAGGCACAAAAAGCAGTCCTGAACAGAGGCTTTCCAAAACCCTCACCCCTTGGTGGGGGTGATGAAATGCCCCTTGACTTCAGCGGGGACGGAGTTAGGGTAGAGCTGCGCCTGCGTTGAGCTCCTGCTTTTCCAGACACCTGAAAGCTGCCACCTGCAACAGTCACCCCTCTGCTAATAACCACGTGTCCCCGGCCTCCCTTGTGTGGGGCAGTTAAGGGGAGGCTGGGGAGAGCTCTGAGCATCTCCATCCTCTTCCCCGCCCCTGGCCGGTAAGGCTGCTACCCTTTCCCACACCAGAGGCTGGACTATGTTGAGTTTGGGGTTTTTTTTAATACCACAGCCATCAGTTGATTCCAATGTGCCCAGCAACATTTATCGGCTGGACGCCTCTTGCAGCAGGAGAGCCCGTCCCTGCCTGCTCGCCCTGAGACTAGCAGCAGGAAGCATGAGGTTCATCTCTACCCTCTGAATAACACCTTTTTTGTCACAGGGTTAGATTTGAAATGAGCTGCAATTCTTGTCAACATAAGCAAGAAACTGCCAGCATTGGAGAAAACACCTGATTTCCTCCCACTTATTGGCATGGATGTTGATAATTATCTGTTCTCCTTGCATGTCAGGGGAGACCTCAGTGGATTTTGCCTCCTCCTACCATGCTCTTTGGCTTTCAGCAGTCCTTGGTTTTGCTACCCATGGTGCTGCCCCTACCATTGCCAAGTCCTACAGGACTTTTCCTGTCTCCCTCTCAATGATTCGCACCTCCCTTCTGCCGGGCCCCAGCTCCACCTGATTGAGAGCAATGGGACCGGGTGGCTCAGCATCGGCCACCATTTGGCTGGGAACAAAGGGGCAGTCTGGGCACTGCTCCGGCCTCTTCATGGCTGCTTCTGCCTTCCTCAGGTGAGTAACTTGAGAGGAAACCCACCGCCCCAGCCTGCAATAACATCGCAGACCTGTTGTGGGGAGCAGGGATCCCGCTGTGGGGTTTCCCTCGCTCAGGTCATCCTCAGGGACCGCGGAAGGAATTAGGCAGGAACCCCCCTCCCCGACAGAAGCTGGGTCTGAGGTCTGGGTTTGGCCAGAGGCCCCTCAGCACAGCTTTCCTACGTGCTCTGCAAAAGTAGCTCCTGTGCACCCCCTGCACCCCCCAGCTGCTACTGCAGCCAGGCTGGGGGGCCAAGGCTGCTGCAAACCCCTTCTCCAGAGGTGCCCCAGCAGCTGATACCAGTCCCCAGCTGGCAACAGCAATAGGCAGGGTTAGAGGGCCTGGGAAGGTGACTCCGGGGCGAGGGCGATGGGAGGAAAGCCAGAAACCTCATTTCCTTCCCTGATCATCTGTTTTCCAAACCTGGGAGTGAAGCTGCCATCCAAAAAGCACTGCAATAAAATGCAGCCCTACAGACTTCCCAATTTATCTTTCCTCCATGACTAGCAGAGCCAGCATTTCCCAGCTCCTCACCAGCAATCTATTATTCAGTCTACTTGCTATGCAGCCCTCACCTCGTGTGGCGTCCCCCCCACTTGCCCGTCCCTGCCCCCCCCAACGAAAGGTCCTTGCCATGGCCAAGCTGAGTGCTGGGTGAGGTGTCAGAGCCCCCCCCCAGCCTCTGCAGGGCCAGCCTGGCAAAGCACTTGCTCTCATCAGGTGGGTGAGCAGATTTTGGCTGCAAATGCTGAAAAGAGGGAGTTTTGTTCAAAGATGTCAGCTTTCCAGAGCAGCTCTGCAGATATTAAATGTGCCTTAACCCTTGCTGGACCGGTTGTTCTCAGCACCCCATTTTGCAGTGGGACATCCGTGTCCTCCCAAAGCCACAAAAGAGTCCCCGGTCTTTCAGCTGAGACAGCATCTCATAGAGGTAAGCTGACTGACCCTTTATAAATCCATGCTACACATGTCACTGCAGCTGCTCTCCTTCAATGTCACCCCCAGCTCCCCCGTGCCGCCTCCCGCTGCCCCCCAAGGTGCCGTGGGTACACTTGTGACGGGCATCCTGGGGGGCCCACTGCAAGTGACAGGGCAGAAACTGCTCGGGGGAGGCCAGGAGCAGGGAGAGGGGGTTTGCGGGAGACACGGAGACGCAGCGGTGACCGGGCAGGGCGTGAGTGAGGCAGGAGTGGTGCCCGTGCAGGGTGCCAGGACACGGGTGACTTTGGGCACAAAACCCTCCCGTGTGCATGGTCGGGAGTGCAAACCAGGTTGCAGCGTTACCAGCCACGGGCTCACCCTGACCACAGAAGATCCTCCCAGGACTGGGCACCCCGGGGCGGCTTGCGGCTTGCAGCTTGGGGCAAGGAGCTGCCGATGGCCGGGGACCCGGACATGACCCCGTTCCCACGCACTGCATCCCCGGCACGCACCCGCTACCTGCCCTGCAGCGTGCCACCTACCTCCTTCCACGGGCGCAGGGCGACGGGCTGAGGCTGCTCCCTCCGGCATCTGCCGGGGCCGGGCCGGGATGAATCCGGCTGCTTTCCCAGCCAGGCAGTGCCGGGGAGAAGGGACCCCGCTCCGGGAGAGCAGGGCGACAGCGAGAGGCGACAGGCGCGGGGCGGGCGGGAGGGACGGCGGGAGCAGCCGCGGCTGGCGGCAGCGTGCGGGGACGAGAGGCAGCCAGCGGCGCGGCCTCATTTCCCCCCGCCGGGGCTCCGGGGGGCTTCCCCCATCGCCTCCCCGGCAGAGCAGCCCCCCCCAGCCTCCCCAGGGCACCCCACCGCCGGCCTCCCCCCCGAAGGAGGGACCGTCTGCAACCAATTGCATCCCCGCGCGGGGGGGGGGCATTTTAGCAGCGGTCGTTATGGCAACGGGCCTCCCGAGCCCACCCGCACATGGTACCCGGGCGAGAGCCACGGGAGAGGCGGCCGAGGGATGCTCTCCCTCCTCCCGCATCATCCGCAGCCCGGCTGCAGCGCCGGAGGACCTGCTCTCCGCCGGGCTGATGGGGTTGGGGAGGAGGAGAAATGCTGGGGGAGACGTGTGTGAGCCCGGGCTGATGGAGATTCACGGGATTTTAAGGCTCCACAGATGTACTGGTGTGTCCACCCCAGGCTCTGGGGGCTGGCGGCTTGTCGGCAGCAGGATGGAGGCAGAGAGAGAGGGAGGGTGGAAGGGGGAGGGAGGTTAGTCCTCCCTTTAGGGGTTTTATGCAAAAATAAAATAATCAACACTTTGACCAAAAGTATCTTACAGCAGAAAACAGAAAAACGTTGCTGTCTGAAGTAATATTTTTGCTTTCAGTGAAATACCTTGTTGCCTGAATCCATACCTGGCTCTGTCATTGCTGCTGCTGCTGACGGAAGAGGTTTTGTTAAAACATTTGCAGCTTTTCAACGGCACAGAAACGGGAGCAAATAAACTGCTTTGGTATTTTGGTTGGGTTTTTTTTTTTGTACACAGGGAAATTTTCACCGTGAGCCACAAGTCATTTAATGCAAATATGGTTTAACAAAATCAATCAAACAACTGGCTCCAGCCCCAAGAGCTGCCTGCTCTCCTGCCTGCGCTCTCCAGCCCTGCCCGCTTAGTCTCTGACACCTACAGCCCTGCAGGTGCACCGCAGGGGGGTGGTTGTAAAGGCTTGCAGGGCTAATAATATCCACCAAACTGTCTGAGCCCCGAATTTGTGCCCTCTACACGCCTATGCCGCAGGAGCCACGAGATGTGAGGTTTGGCTTCCCAGTAGATTGTGTTTCAGGCACAAATGGGCTTGTCCCCTCCGCAAGCCAACCTGCGGACAGTGACAGAGTCCACGTGCGCTTGCTGGCTCCAAAGGTAATGCACCCAGGGGTCTGTCGCCTGGTCTGCGCCAGGGTTTCATCCATCAGTGCAGAGACAGGGCTGTGCTGGGAGCTGTGGGAGCTGGCTGGCATGCTCCGTCATTTCCTCCTCATCCTCCTTTTGTCTTCCTGAGCCCCACTTCTGCTTGACGTAACTTTGTCATAGCGCAGAAGCATTGAGTATAGGCTTGCGATCCCCTTGTACCTAGCAGAATATCTGCACGGAGGATCAGATCCATTAGGATCAGACAGGATCTTGGTTTGCTCCAGCAAGGTGGGCACTCCAGATGATTGCCATGTGCCTCCAGAGAGAAGCCTGCAATCGCACCTTAATTTTAACCTCACTGAAGTTCAGCCACGATGATCACCTTGACCATCAGTGCAGTAACTGCTTCACTAATCCCACTGCAGAGGGAGGAAAACACAAGCGTCACGGTTTTGACCATACTGGGAGAGAAACATGTGGCTTGGACAAACCAAAAGCCAAACAGATTTTAAAAAAATAACGTTGAAAGGATATTGTTTATTGTGTTCCCACAGCAAACCCTAAGGGCAGGCAAAGACACAGTACATTTGAGAGGGCAGATGGGAAACCACTTTCCAGGTATGCAAAGAAAATGAGAGGGAGATCAGTGGTGGCTGGCACAAGGCAGGAGACTATTCATTTCTCCAGGAGACTGGTCAGTGCTGGAGCCACAGGCCACCCCGGTAGGGCCTGCCGGGCCAGGCGTCCTCGAGGACATCGTGCTGAAACGTGTAAGATCCCTCCCCAGCCAACTGTCCCAGCTCTCTGTTGTAGGTCACCCCAGGGGGACACCAGAGCCAGTGTATGTCCATTGGGCTGCAACTTCTCCCTGGGTGTAAGCTCAGGTTTAATGCTAGCATGCTGCTCATGCAGCCAAAACCCCAGAACAGCAATAGTTTTGTCTCTATTGGGGTCATTTTTTCCCCTGCCATGCAAGCACTGGGAGGGCATGGTGAGGAGCAGGGATCAGCTCTTTCCGCAGCCGCCACCACACCAGTGGGTTTGTGCAAGTCACAACATGGCAGCCTCAATTGCTTCAAGCAGAAACCCCCCCAGCTGAGTTTGAAGCACACTTGGAGGTAGCAGGAAATGAGCATCGGGCTTTGTGCTGCCGGAGCTGGGACACGCTTGCAGACCCCCTGCCTCTGACGCCGTGGCAGCTGCTTGCTGCCTGTGACACGGCTCTCAGGTGCTGTCATATCCTTCGGTTTCCGACAAGAGCTGCAGCGCTGAGACGGCTCCAGGCATCGACGTGCCATCTACAGCTCGAACCATGTGGAAACGCTTCAGCTGCAGTTCAGCTTTCACTACGAATAAGGCTGCCGTGTGCCACTCAGTATCTTCCAGGCATAAGCACGTGCATATCATCCTGCCCAGTGCCTGGGGGGCTTCCAGCCCCTTCCACCTGGCTTGGAGGAAGCCCCATAGCAGCTGTGCACACATGAGCCCCCCAAAGCCATTCACCCCAGGATACGTGCCCACCACCAAGCCTCCGACTCCCTCCATATCTCTGGGCAACCACAAATTCACCTGCGCAATGAAGGCAAGTGCGGGGTCAGGTCTGATGTGAGAGGACCACCCAGCCAGAGCAGAAATCGTGAAACCCTTCTCAGACAAAAGCCCTGGCTGGAGAAAGAGGAGATGGTTGGGCAACCTCAGGCACACACTTCCTTCTTGTAACATGCCCATAAATCGCAGCATGAGTGACATACTGAGCTCAGCTTAATCCCAAGCCTGATTAAGTGTTATTCCAGTTTTTCCTAACAAGTTCCCTTGCTCTTCTTTAGTGTCCTTTAGGCTTTTATCAGCATCTTCTGAGATGATCAGACACAAGTCTCTGCCTGTCTTAAGGCAATACCAGTCCCCCAAATACTGCTCTTCCAAGGTAGGTAGAGGCATGGGAGAGGATGGACTTTATCAAACTAGCCTCCCCCAAGGTCCACAGTAGAGGACAAAACTCCAGCAAGAGTCACAGAAATACTTCCCTGCTCAGCTGCTGAGGGTGAGGGAGTTGCTGCAGGATGCAGAAGGCACCCTGGATGCATGACAGGACATCAGTCAGATACTTTGGTGGGAAAGCAGGGTAACCTGCCTTCTGGGTGATACTGCAGCTTCAAATAAGGAAACACATTTGAGAAGCTTGGCTGAGTTGATCAAAAAGCTAAGGAAATGTGTATGGTGAGTTAAATTAAAGAGCAGAATGGGAAAAGCTGACTTACTTGGGGTCTAACAATAGCTGGAGAGAGCCTTTGCCAAAGGAAGTTGAAGTTGCCAGCGACATATGTGGAAATGTCATTAGTTTCCCTAATAATTTGCACTTGCTGCAAATTATATCATTTTTGTCTATTAGTGAGAGAACAAGTGTAATCAAATACACACGAGTTTGTATTCTGCGCGCTTCCTGGGCAGCACTGCGAGTTCAGCCTGGAGCCAGTGACGCATGGCCAGGCAACATCTCACAAAACTTGTGCTGGACAGGGCTGGGATGAAGCCACCACTGCCAGGAGGTCTGGGAGTGGGTGCTGAGACAACTGGGACCATGCTGGGGTCAGCAGTGCTCCCGAGAACATCTCCAAAGCCTGTCTCCATCGCTCCTCTGGCTGCTCAGGGAGAACCAAGAGAGAAATCAGAGAGAAAATATCCCAAGATCCAGCCACCAACCTGCTGGATGAAGCACACAGCAAACTGGCCAAGGATATCCAAGGGCAATATGTGTTGTACAATATTTTCTGTAGCGGCTGGTCCTGTCCTGCTGCAGGAGCGACTGCATCATTCCCAGGGAGCACTGGTGATGGCCAGGCCAAGTCTCGCTGATGCTAATTGCTTTCATTGGCAGCACCAGAGCATCTTCACAGGGGCTACATTACACTTCTACTCATTTTTGGAATGGTTTGTGCTACCAGAGCAATGTACAATGGCTCACAGAGTAAAATCAGGAGCTCTCCCCTTCCGTATCATGCCCTGCTCTCGCCCCTTCTGCCTGCGCTGGGGGCCAGTGCACTGACACTCCTGCTTCAGCTCTCCTGCACCACTCGGAAGCAGAGATTGACTTATTATTCTCATTTTGCAAACTGGAAACAGGGCGGAGAGAGGTGAAACAGCCTGATATAGCCACGCAGTGATATGTAAAATACACCCCAGCCTCCAACATCAACCGTGTCTCATCCCTCTCCTCTCCTCTCCTCTCCTTGCCGAGCTACAGATCTCGACAAGAGCTGCAGGCATATTGCCAGCCTGAGTCTCCACCTCCTTATGACATCCTCTACCATGAAAAACAGTTTTTAAATGCTACCCTTTTACATTAGATCTGTTTTACACCCCTTGGGCCATGGGTAAATAGCTAACGAGGGTGCAGGACGATGACTCCTGTTCTCCCCCCTGCTTCCCCACAGAGCTGAGCTCGCTCTGCAGGCTTTGCATCCCCCCGTGGAGCATCCCTGCCTGCGTTTCAAAGAGGAAGGAAAGCAAAGTGAATCTGCCTGGCGCAGCTTGCCATGCCAGCTGTCGGGCAATGGCTTTGCATCCCAGGAGGAAACTGACTGTGCCAAAGCCTGGACTTTCAGGCAGGGACGATCAGCACTACCGCTGCCTCCCTCTGAGTCACCCTCAGGTGGGCCGTGCACCCAAGGGTCCTTTGTTATTAAGGGGCTAAGGGGGAGGCATCCCCCCAGGGAAAGGGTGCAGTGAAGGTGGGGCATGCAGAGGAGGGAGCAGGGCGAATCTCCGTGTCCCCACGGGAAGGTGGGGGTCAGCCCTGTGGAGGGAATTCTGCCAAGGGATGGCCAAGAAACCTGCTGGGGACAAGGAAAAATAACTGTGGGATCGGTGGTAGCTCATCTGGACACGCTGAACCTCAACAGGCACCAGTGTCACCAGAAGCCTGCAGTGACAGAGGGGACAGCGAGCATGTCCCCGACTGGACACTGAAGCCACTCAGGTCTTTCTGCAGGGCTGGAGAGCAGGCAACGGGGACTAGCAGGGGGATGAAAGAGAAGAAACACCTTTTAGGTGGGTGCTGCAGCTTTTAGCGTATTTCTACACCCTCAGCAGCCCAAAAGCAGCGTTGTCCAAATTGCTTTCTATGCCCCCCCGACCCGGGAGCTGGCTCTTGTTATTTATCGCATCTGCCTGCCTCCCATCTTTAGGACATGTCTGCCCTGGATTCATCCTCCCTCCGCCCCGCCAAACTCAACAACAACCAGAAATATCCTGTAATCTCTTCTGCTTCACCTGTAATCTGTCTCATGCTGGCAACGAGCGGAACCGTCTGCCTTTGTCAAGATCAAAAAAACCACGGCAGCCATGTGATGTCAGCTTACATTAAACCCCCTCCTCTCCCCCCTGCCTCCCCTTTCCAGCTCGCTGCAGAGGGGGAGATGCATCTTCGTCCTCCTGCGGCCTTCTTCCCCCCCCCGGCACGTCTCCTGCCATTCACAGGTGCCCTGGTTGAAGGGGCAGGGAGGGCCAGCCCCAGCAGGCAGCTGAGGGGGTCCTGGACCCTCCTCCACACCGAGCTGGAGCCGAACCCGCAAATGAAGCAAAGAGCAAGACATGCAGCAAGGTGCACCATAGGCCACTGAGGGACAGTGGACCACCGAGGGCTTTTACATCACTGCACGTCATCCTCCTGCTCTGACCTTGGAGGGAGAAAAGCTCAGCCTACATCCACAACTGCAGTGCTTCTGCACAGGCTGCCTCCTGCCTGTACCACGGGCAGGGGAGCGCCGGGCCGGGCAGAGGGCAGGCAGCCAGGCGAGGGGGCGAGGGGGCGAGGGGGCGAGGGGGCAGGTGCCCAGGAAGGGGCAGGACGGAGGCTGGGGCTGCTGGAGCTGCCGCAAAACCTCCCACAGAACCATTCGGCGTGCAAAGCCGGGCACTGCTGCTGTACGTGGTTAGGAATTCCCTTCCCTAGCTATTATAGCAAGCAGTCTTCATAGCATGAAAGTGTATTAACTTTGTTAACGTGTATTAGTCCACATTATACACTGCGATGGTAGCGGAATTTTACTGCAGCCTTTGGTATCGTTCAGGCTTGAGCCAACTATTGGACACCAGCTCATCGCAAGGACCAGGGGGACAGCCCAGCCCTGGAAATAACTTTGCTTCTCGGAGGCTTAGGGCTGCCCATGATACCCCTGGGCAGCCAAGGCGAGGCCAGCCTCCTACCCCTCTCACACGGCCCTGAAACCCTCGAGCATCGCCTGGCGCCACCGCTAAGTGCCTCGGGCACGACTGAGCCCCGGGACGCCTGGACGCTGCAGGAATACAGTTGCTTGCGGGGTGTCGCTGTGATGACTAGCAATCGGTAGCGCGGTTGCCAGCGGCCAGTCGAGCCGTGCGGTGCCCGAACGCTTGGAGGCTGCCACCGCCCCGCGCAGGCCCCACCCGCGGTGCCCCGCTGCGGCCGGGACACCCTCTGCGCATGACTGAAAGCCTCGGAGCGCCACCTTCCGCCCGCCCGCTCCCTGGTGGGCCCAATGCGCACGCGCGCCGGAAGCCCCTCCCCTCCCCTGAGGCCCCGCCCCCGACGTGCTACGTCAGCGCGACGCGTGGCGGCGGTTTGAATCTCGGCGGGCGGGCGGCGCTGTCTCCCGCGGGGATGGCGGTGCTGCGGCCCTTCGACAAGCTCCCGGCGCTCAACTCCGCCGTCTTACTGGTAGGTCCGGCGGCGCCGCACCCTGCCCCCGCCACCCCCTCCCGGGGCCCGGCCCTGCGGCCGGCGCCCGCCTGTCCCGCGCCCTCCGCCGCTGCGGGCCGCGCTGCAGGGGCAACGGCCCTGCCTCAGCAGCGGCGGCCGGGCTGGCCCCGCCCCCCGCGGGGATAGGCCGCCTGGCTGCGATATGCAAATGTAGCCGCCGGGGCTGGCCCCGCCCCCCGGCGCCGGTTCACGCGGGGCCCCGGCGCGGTGGCGGGGAGCGAGCCCCGGGCCGCGGGGCTGCCCCGGCTGGGAGCCGCCTCCGGGGCGGCCTCTGACCGTGCTTTTCCCTCCTGTCTGCGCAGCTGGTGGGTTCGGACGAAGGCCTCCAGCAGAAGCTGGCGGAGGCGATGCTCCGAGAGAAGAAGAACTTCAAGATCAATATGTGAGTGGTAGGGAGGGGGATGCGCCGCCTGCGGCCCCGGCCCCGGCCGCAGGACCGCAGCGGGGTCGTGCAGGGGCCCTCTGCCGCCTTGTCCAAGAGACGGAGCCAAAGCAGCCGCTGTGATGCGAATTCACGAAAAGTTTCTTCTTCAGAAGTGCACGCACTGAGATTGCTTATAAATGCAGCTTCTACCCAAGTGGCGGTAGTTGGAACTGCAGGGCGTTCGTTTCAAAGAGAACTGGCTCTTGTGAACGCGAGAGTGCGCTACTGCACAGATGTGGCTGGCATCTGCAGAAGGCAAACTGCTCTGTCTTCAGGGCAAGCAGTTCGGGCATGATTATACATGGTGGTGGAAATAATTCTCACATTCATCATGTTCACTATGCACATACCATTGCCCTTTGCATGTTGCACAGGTGTTTGATTAATAAATTGCAAGGGTATGAGAGGAGCACAGATTTTTTTTTTTTTTCTCCTGGGAGACAGACAAATACAGGAATTAAACATCCTGGGACAAACTGGGACAAGTACAATGCTTGTAACTACTTGCAAGCAAACAAGTTTTCCTGAAACATGTCCATTACTTTTGGTGCTCTTCATAACCATTTTCTGGTTTGTATGCACACACGTGCTTTTCCTCCTCAAGCTATTAAGATGCATTTGGAATTTTAACTTTAGCTGCATGACAAGTCCTGTCTTAAAAGCTTGATTAACTAACTTTTTATGATATAATGTCCTTGACAGCTCTCCTGCCAAGATCAAATGAGTTTAGTCAGCTCTTCAGAAGGCGTTTGTGTTATTTTGCGGCTGTAATCCAAGGCTATGCAGTAAAGGCAAACCTGAGCTAATGTTCTACTAGCCAGTTAGAGTGACTGTACTGCTCTGATCATGGCATCTTGTATGTTTGTGCTAACTAATAGTAAATTAATTACCCTATTCTCTTTGCAAATCCTGCAGCCTCTGCTGAGCTGTGGAGTGCCATAACTAGATGGCTACTGGTACTGCAGCTGAGTAACTACCCAAAGGCATGGAAACTTATGCTCTACCACAGAGCAAGAAAAGCCCCTGCGCTAGTATCACTAGGGAAGAGCAGAAGTCCATGAGGAAGCAGAAGTCCGTGACAGTTTTTTTCCCCACTGGGTTGCTTTGGGATTATACACATTACAAAGAAATATGGTATCTTGTCTGGCAAGTCTACCTGCCAGATACAGCTGTTGGGAGAAGAATTGCAGGGCTGGGGTTTTTGTCTCTTACCACTAGGGAAAAAAAAGCTTCTGCAGCGCATATCTGGAGGCTGCTCCATCTAGTGTCGCCATCTAGGCAACATCATCTAGTGATGTTGGTTTAAATATAGTAGAATTGCAAATCATGGAGGGTGGTGTGTTTGTTGTCTTTTGTTTTTTGTTCCTCCCCACCCCCGACAATGAGATCTGATACTTTCCTTTCACCACAACTTCTCCCTAAATTTCACCTTGAATTTATAAGCTTGTTTGTGTTGCAATGTGTCTTTCAAGTGCACTTTGCTCATATCTTTTGTTAGTTTCAGAATGTTTTTGTTAAATCATACCTTCCTTATTTATAGGAAACAAAACACCTTTATTTGGGGAGTGGCAGACAAAACTACAAACTGCATATGATTAATAGAAGGGAATGTGTACCGTGGTCTGTGGCCGCTGGGGAAAACTGTTAAGTCCTTAAGATTTAATTGCTAGAAGTAATATTCATATTCCCCAAGGAGACCAAAATCAGTGTTTCTCTCTCGGCTTCCAGAGAAGAAGTGGATTGTGAGAGAGACTGAAATTCTAGGATTTTTGTTTGTCCAATCTGTCTTTCAGGCAATCTTCCAAAAATATGGTGCTGATAATATCCTTCCCTGTGGAAGGCCCAGATATGGACTACTGAAGCCTTTTTTTTTTTTTTTAATTTGTAGTGGGAAGAGACACAAAAAATCCTCACCCTGTAATTCGTCTTCCAACAGCTTTATCAGCAGTGGTGGTATTGTGTAGAAGGACACCTAAACTAACCTAGTAACTCCTGACACAGTGAAAGGGATAAAAAGGGGGGTAGTATACCAAAAAATGGTATAATAGAAGCTCTTTCTGAGTTATAACTTCATCTATAAAGCTATACTAGTGATAAATTTCTAGTTTAAGGTTTTGCGAATACAACACACCTTTCTGTAACATGGACGCCTGAGAAGGTAGCCTTTCCTGTGTGAGCATATGAGCAGTATCTCTGGAACGTGACAGGAGAGCACTGACACATTTTAACTGAAACTTGGCAGTAAAATATACCAGTAAAGTATTGGGGTTTGCTTTGTTAGAAAGGACTCTTCTTCACAATTAAATAAAATGACTGCCACACAGATCTGTGTGGAGAAAATGTTTCTGTCAGTCTTGTTATGCTCTAATAAGCTTCCCATTATAAACAACCTTGTCTAGCAAGTATTGTTGTGGCTGTCAGCAACTATGAGTAGGCCTAACATACGAGAATACCACTTGGAGAATCACAGTGTCTCTTCAGTGCCTATGTGTTTAGTAATTAGCGGGCTTCCTGGTAACTTGCTACATGGTGAACTGCAATGGTTATGTGGTTATGGTTAGGTGGATACTGCTTTGCCAAGCTATTTGGTTAAACTGGCAAACTTATTATCTTTCAGTCACCTTGCTACATCCCTTCCCTTACCTTCAGAGAGGGATCACCTTCGGCCCAGGATAGATCTGATTGTGTTTATGATTGACATCAAGAGCAAATACAGGTAAAAGAAGGGCAAAAAGATGAGAGGGGAAACTGATATTTCTTGGATTGATGGCTAAATCTACATTTTTTTACTGTGTCGGAATCGCTGAATAGTGGATTTCAAACCCAAGACTTGCTGTGGTGGGAGAGCTCAGTAATACATACAGTGGTTTTCTGGCCTCCAGCAATGGATCAGAACTGAACCACTCTGTCCAATAACATGCTTGTTGTGCACTAAGTTGTCATAGCAGAGAAGGGGGAATTTATTCCTGGATCCAGACATGGGATGATATGAACTGAGCTTTGGAAAGATGCTGTCTGTAAAATTAGATGGAAACGATGGTGGTGCTGTGAAGTTCTGTAATATGCAGATGGCTGATGCGTGCTGGGCAGTGCTACCTGATAACCAGCCAGTTGCTGTGTCTGTGGCCCTAGTTCACCAATGCTGCTGGTCAAGTGGGATCAGCACTACGGATGTCTCTAGGCAAAAGAGAAAGGTCTGCAGGGATTGATCCCTTTTCTCTCATCTTGTGCTCATCTTTGTAGAAATGATATTTGTGTCCCCAGGCCATAAGTAAAGACTTGCTAAGGCACAAAAGTCAGCACTTTATTACTTGCTTAACTTGTGACTGATGATCCTGGGCTCTCATTTACCAAAAATGACAGGCCGGGCTGCATACTTACAGCACAGATGGTGCTACAGAAATGTGTGGACTAGCTCTTCAGAAAGAGCTGAAGTAGTGCTGAATTCTCATTGGATGCTAATGAATTTGGATGCTTAGTGTCTGCAGATCATGGAGGACACCGTTTAAACTAAGTCTAACTGTTGAGTCTTGGGTAGAAAGGGTATGTTATGTATTATTAAACAGCTGTGGGTATTACAGAGGCCTCTGCTGCCATGCTTTTAGCATAGAGCATAACTCTGCCGGCTCACGGATCAGCAGATGTTAACATCATTGGTTTTTTAATTGTGCTTCTGAAAGTTATTTCCTTTGTCCTTATGCTGCACTGGTTTTACCTCTCTGTCCAGCTGGGTTGTCTGTGCTTTTCTGACAGCTTGAAGAATGTTGAAGCTTCCCTAGCTCATGTGGATGCCAGCTTCTTCCTGGGGAAAGTGTGCTTTCTTGTCACTGGGGGTACGTATGGCACCTGCCCTCTTCCTCCTCCCTGAGCAGCACAACTCACCATTGCTTTCCTTAAAACAGTGCAGTGACTTAACTTGAAACAAAGGAAAGGAAACCAGCGGCTTTGCTGAAAGCTTTGTTTAAATTATATCTGAACTTATCTGCCTTTTTTTATTACTTTATTGGATAAAACATGGTTCTCTTCTCTCGTGCTCACTTGCACTCTCCCTTTTGTTTTTGCCAGTCAGACCTCTCTTCTTTGTCACTAATCCCTGAATATGATTTGTGTTATTGATTTTTATAGTTTTTTTCCTGTGGCATTGCAGAAGTCTGTTCTATCTGCTCTTGCAGATCTCTCTTAATGATAAACTTAATGAGCAGTGAGGAACATATGATACTGTGGTAATAAAATGAATCTAGATGGATGAGCTACTAAACTATTAAGTACAGTTTTAATACAAGACTGGTATCCCTGCTGTGTGCTGTCTGGCTCTGTTGAGCCTTTAACATCACTCCCCACCTCCCCTGTCCCCCAAAAGCGGAGAGGGCGCTTTCCTGCATAATCTCCCTACTTCAGCTCTGAGGAACAGGAGAGACCAGCCTATAGTGCTCAGTGTTGGAACAGTGGTGCTGTGTCCCTGGAATCTGGGGGTCAGGAGGCCTAATTTTGGGGTGGAAAAGAGTCTTGGCATTGTCTTGTGCTGTGGCTCTCCTGATGGAGTGAAGTCCTTGGAGACATCACCCTGTGATACCACATGAGCCAGGAGGGCTTCTGATTAATGAGTAGAAGATTCTGCCCCTGCTGATAGTGTACTGATCCCTTATCCAAAATGTTAATGTTACAGTACTCAGTAATGTGGCGATACTATTCCTGCTGCCAGTATTATGAACGACTTCTGTGCTAATTCAGTTGCGAATCTTGTACCATTCTGTTTGTACTGCTCACTGTTGCCTTACCTTCTATGGTGCTCTCAAAATTAGCTCTGGATCGTTTTGTGGATGTGGAATTTCCCACTACTTTTCTTCACTGAATGTTGATTATGGGGCTTGTAATGAGGGAAAACTTTTTCTGTAGTTGGCAGAGTGAATTACTGCAGTGTAGAGATGAATGCCATCTGGAAACTGGGAGAAGTCTACTGCAGTCCTGTGCTATTCTGTGAGCTGGAGGTAAGGTACTTATTTGGTGTCTGAAGGGATTTGTGAATTCCACTGCTCTCTGATCCTTAGGAACATGATTACATTAGCAATAAATACATGTACATATGCTACTGTCTGGCGTAAGTGCAGAGATCAGACTCTTTCTACAAGAACAGTAGAGCTACAGGAGTCTGACTGTCCTTGAAATGAGTCTTCTAGATTACTTGCTCCTTCCTGTGCTGCTTCAAAGCCTCAAGAAGCCAAGTCAAAATTAACAAAGCTTTCTCTGATATGCAAAGCCTTGGTACACTTGTTCCTTGAGGCATTTTCTCTTCCTGGGAGCTCCTGAGCTGTTATTTGCCATGTGACTCTCTTGCCCACGTAATGCTTCCTGTTAGCCAGGCTTTGTTGCTTCACAGACTGTTTTGCCATCTGATATGCCACTCTTTCCAATTACCTGCTTGGTCTGAAAAGCTAGAGGGAGAGTCTGGCATTCAGCAGTAGCACACTTCACTTTTCCATGTACCCATCATTCCACCCTCAGAGACTGCTTCCCTACCAGCAGGTAATATCTGTGCCTTTGGCAAGCCCTTCAGGGTTTTCAGCTGACAACACTGTACCTTCCTTAACATTAGGGGGGTAAATGGGCCTTTTTGAGGTTTTCTGTAGCTAGCCACTCTGAACCTTACTTAATGCCTGCTCCAGTTCTTTCTTTTATCACAGCTTAGCACTGCTTTTCTTCTTTTCTATTGATTAAATAATTTCTCCTTTTTTTTTTTTCCAGTTGGAAGGGATACGAGTTGCCACTGCTCAGCGACTTCTCCGGATGTTACAGATCTGTGCTGGTCACGTACCAGGAGTTTCTGCCTTGTCC
Organism: Ciconia boyciana; assembly: GCF_034638445.1. Classification (NCBI taxonomy): domain Eukaryota; kingdom Metazoa; phylum Chordata; class Aves; order Ciconiiformes; family Ciconiidae; genus Ciconia; species Ciconia boyciana. Next base: position 56,341,254 of record NC_132934.1, read on the forward strand.
TTTGGCTCACTGATGAGGAACTCTGCTGATGACTAGCTTCTCATTGTGAGAATTCAGTCACATTCATCAGTTTTTTCACTTCAGGCATTCAAGCTGCTGCAGTTGGAATCACATTGGGAAGCTTTTTTGCCTGACTTGTCAGGACCACTTATCCAGAGCTGTTCCTAGTTGCTAATCTCTCAAGAAAAGCTTGGTTCCTGTTCAGTGGATAACGTATAGGTGCTGGGGGGAGGGCAGTTTGAATTGGGGATTCCTATCCATTATTACATCTGAATCCCATTGCATGATCAAGTTTGAGTTCTACCCGCTTTGCCAGTGGCCAGGAGCTACATGTTTTACTGAGACAATATCAGAAGAACAGGCCACTATCCCAAATGCTGCCTGTCACGGTTGAGTATCTTAGTTTCAGTGTCCCCAGAGTACTAGAGAAGAGGCAGCAGGCTCCTGCTTCCTTTCAGTTAAAATATAGCACCTTGGACTAATGTGAAGCCTTGCTGCCAGGTTTTGTCTCCCCACCAAGAGAATAACGGGGAAGTAAGGCTGTCCTGCAGCTTCTAGATAGACCCAGTTGGCAGTTAATGATCCAGCTGTGTGAGCATCTGCCCAGTGAAGGGCTCAGTATTTCCATGCCTGATACCTAATTGCAGAGGAAGGGACTAAAGAAGATAATCTAGACCTTTAGCTTTCTTTTAGATCTTTAAAGAAAAAGGCTCCATCTATCAAGCCCAGGATAACCCTAGCAACCCAGCCTCCGGGGCTGACCAGAGGTGAAATACAGCAGACTGGACTACAGCAACATTCAGAAAACGCATGTTGTCTCTTGCAAGTTGGATGAATGCTGTGTATAATCCCTTAACTAACAGGTTCTTATCAGCAGTAATTCATGCCTTATTCTTACTGCAAGTCAGTAGTGTGTTTTGAGTTCTAAGTTAATAAAATGTGTAATATTTATAATTAGTTGTATGCTCTTTGTTTAGGTGCGTGGCACAGGCTCTAAAACCTACAAACATTTGCCCCAGTTTGTCCTGGCAGCGAGGCTGGTCCTTGCTGGCAGTTTGAAGTCCCAGTTAGTTGGTGGGCTGCAGTCATGGTTTCAGCCACGTGGTGGTGGCAAAAGCTTTCCAAATTCAATCCTTCCTGTCTACTGAGTTGAGCCACCTGCCAGAATAGAGTGTTTCTTCGAACGCTGGGATGTTTCTTACCCAGAATTGCATGCCAGGTAGAAATGAAGCCTAGAGAGAATGTGTTAAGCTCCCCTCTGGTTTAATTTATTTAATCCCAAATAGTCTGCTTTAATGTTCCTAGGTGCAGAGCTCTAGCTGTGTGTGCTGTTTTGGTTAGCTCGTTTCTGACATCTGTGAACAGGAAAAAGCAGAAAACAGCACTGCAGGCTTAATCAGCTGTGAGTGTTGGCAGTCCTTGCAAAGACAACTCGGCAAGGCACAAAGCCTGTATCCTTGCTCAGAGGACACGCAAATCCTAGCTCCAGTTGTATTGTTGCTGGCGGGGGAGGGCTAGGTTGTTTGTCAGCTGGAACAAAAGGAGCTAAACCATTCAGCTGTGTTATGGTGCCCAAAAGGGCTGGACTCTGGCTAAAACCCAAAGGAGAAAGACATGTGCAAACCCTCGTGGCTGTGTAAGAAGGATTGGAACCTTAATGGGCATGCCCTACTTTCAGCTAGCTTTGTGATCCTGAAGGTGCTAGCCAGGGCTTTGCCACCAGAGAGGGGCAATCATGCTGAGAAACAAGTTTCTCTGCTGGTTATGCTGTCTCAGCCTTGCTCTCACTTTGGGTCCCTCAAAATAAATGAGACCATGGTTTAGAATAGACTGGTTTCGATTTGCTCTTGATGTGCAGGTGCAGTCTGGGGGAGGGACGGAAGGGCTGCGGCATGAAATGAGCCAGTCTTTCATGTCCTCCACAACTGCTGTAAGGTAAGGAGACTCTTCCGTCTCCTAGGTCGCTCTCCAGTTGCCTCTAATAACTATTGGACTTGGGTAAAATCCCTTCGGCCTCAAGAGTAATTTCGCTGTGCTTTCTTAACTGGTGAAAACGAAACTTTCTTTGGTTCACCCAGAATGCTTTGTAGCAACCCACATGTGCTACTGTCCGTTCCTGCACCTTCAAGCATAGGGGTTTTTTCCACTGCTATGTTTCAGATGCAGTATTTCTTTCCTTCTACTACTTTCAAAGAAGAAAGATGCTGCTTGTACTTCCTACAGGTGGCCGAATCCCAGCTGGTACAAAATACAATCTAGTTCCTTAAGAGCATCATCTCACTTCACCTTGGGGCAAATATTTTTCTTACTCTTAGGAAAAAGTCTTTACTCGAACTGGCAGGGGAAGTGGAGCGTATCTAAGAATATGACACTGTGTCTCAGGTCCATCATGTTTTACAGCTGAAAGTAGTTGGGACATATCTAAAGCTACAGCTTCAGCTATGTAAATACCTCTAGGAACTGTCAGCTATTAGTTTAGACAGGCCGTAACACTGCCCCTGCCAGAGAAGACAAGGCAGCGGAGGATATCTTTCATCTGGATGGAGTAGCCAGGGCTAATGTTTGATAAAGGTCTTGTGAAAGTAGTACTTGGATTGGGATCAGAGGCATGGAAGGCCTGAAGCTGAATTAAGGCTAGTGACTCAGGTTCTGTTGTGTTTAAACATCATGAAAGAGCTTGCCAAGCTGGCTGAAATCTAAACTAACAGAAATATTTTGGAGTTACTTGCTTTCTGTTCTCTCTGTTGCCTCAGTTCCCTGTCCCTGTGGAGATCTACAAAGAGAAATCCCCCCTCTCTGTGGCAAAAGTACCCATGAGTGTTGCTGGTTTGACTGTTTCAGTTTGTGGACGTGTTTTTGTTTGTCAGCTATGTCAGCAAAATTAGCATAAAAGCAGTTTAATTAGTATAGAAGACCTTGCACCATTTACACTGGTATAAGCTTCGGTCATGCAGTGGTTTTTTTTGGGTGGAACTGAATGAGGCTGTAATAGAGTCTTTTCTGCTACAGCAGGTTGACCAGCAGGATTTTGCTTTCAGTTCAGTCACTTGAAGATTTTGTATCCTCAGCTGCTACCAAGCTGCTCACGGAGGTGCTCTGTGAGAGATTTCGGCACAAATCAGCTTGGTTGGCATTACCTGTTGGGATTATAGCTCTCTGCTGGCCCAGGTTTTCCAAGGGAAGGGGTTTTTTGCTGGCTTTGCCACAGCAGCAGCAGTTAAATCAGACCAACTTTTAAGCATGATAAGACATAATATGCTCGGTCTATACTAACAGGAGAGAAAGTCTGTGTACTGATATGGCGCCTATAGTAAAAGATATCTGTGTCCTGGAACACAAATCAGAGCTAATTCCAGCCCTGGGGATTTATCTGTCCCTCCAAACCTTGAAACTGCTGGTAGAGGTTTAGATTCAAGGCCACCTCTAATATTTGCTTTGGGGACTGGTTAAAACTGGATGTCTCTGCTTGCCAGGACCTGTAGTGTGAAGGGGCTGGCTGGGTTAGGTCAGCAGTGGTGCTCAGCAGCTGTGGTCACGCTGTAAGAGCTGCTTGGTAGCTCTCATCATGACCCCTGTCCACAGCACCGGTGGACAAGAAGGGACTCCTGCTCTGCTGCCTGGAGCTGGTCTGCAGAGCTGTGGCAGAGGTACCTGCTCTGCTGGCAAAAGCAAGGGAGATGCTTTCTCCTGTGGGGTTTTTAACTTGTCTTGATTTTGCAGGAGCACTGGGCTTTGCTCTGGCCAGATTCCAGCTGCTCTGTCTCCATTCAGCTGGCCCAGATCCTCTGGCAGTCTCCTCTGCACACTGAGTGTTCTCCACTTCCCACCCTAAGCTGGTGTGCAGCGTTGCTGTGGGCTGCTGAACAACTGCCACTCTCCATTCGGTGACCAGCTGCCCTTCACTGGTGGGGAAAAGTGATTTATATGCAAGAGAAAGCAATAGCTGGCACAGCCCAGAGCTGGGAGCCAGAAATGCTGGGCTCATTTCACCTCTGTGGCTGATTTCCTGCATGACCCTAGGCACGTGTGTTAAAATTCACTGTGCCTCGCTTGCTCTGCCCCCACAGCAGGAGCCCCCTCTGCTGGAGGGGTGTGATGAGGGCGAATTGACGTTGCTTTGGGGTCACAAATCTGGAATTGGGTAGAAACATACAGAAGAAACTATTTTTTCCTAATTAGCAGAGTTTGATTTTTATCTAAGCTTGAGTTTTACCTAGGAGGGTTTGGTGGGACCTGCCTGCCGGGCACCTCCAGAGATGGGCTGTGTTTTGTGCTGCTTACCTGCCTGACTGTGCTGCAGGCAGGGAGGCTGCCTGAAATTGGGCTATGATCCTTCTCATAAGGCGTTGTGGCATGGTTGGGTTCTGTTGTGAACTGGAACAAAACCACCCTCTGAAACGCTGAAATTCCCCCACAGTTCAATTATCCTTGAATCGGCCAGTGGGAGAAATCAAAGTCTCTGGATCTCTTCCTCACTGTTAAATATTAATACGGTGCGGCGATGCTAGGCAGGATGGCATTCCCTCGGGTCGGCTCTGCTCAGGAGGGGCCATCTTGGCTGTGAAGACCCAGTGCATGCGAGAGGTTGGGCGCAGGGGACTCGGGAGTGATGTGACTTGCTCAGACTCCTTGGCAGCTGAGTAGCGCGGGCTCCCAGCCCGTGCTGGGCCACGTTTCCCTTGCCATGGGCTCCTTCTGCGGGAGCTGACACGTGCCGCGATGCTGACATCCCTCGTCCTCCTCGGGCTCGCCGTGTGGTAGGGTGTTTTATGAGAAGCCAGGAAAGGCGCCGTGCCCGTCCCCCCGCCCCGCCGCCTCCTTTGCTGAGGGAAGTCAGCGGTGTGTGAAAGAGAGCCCGTGTTTTACATACGCGCAGGCTGCCTCCCCGCCGCTGGCCCAGGTGCAGCTGCGGGCTGGGTGCGAGAGCCCCGTGGGCTCTGCGCGTCACGGGAAGGAGCACCGAGGTGGGGCGAGGAAAAAAACAAAGAGAGAAGCCACCTCCCCTTGGGAAACCTGGCCCCGGTGCACAGAGGCTGCTCTGTCCTTCGGATCCTGCCACCCTCTCCGCACTACAACAAGCTGTGCCAGGGCCAGCTGAAGCACCTGTGCTCTAGAGTGGTCCGCAAGCAGGAGTGAGGAAGAGGCACACTGGTGAGCACTTGGAAAGACCTAAAAAGCCCAGCTAGCATTAAACATGCTGAGGAGGCTTCCCCTGTTTTCTGGCAGCATGGAGTATTTTCCTTTCTTGTCTTCCCATGGAAGCTGTCTGGTCCCACTGTGTGCCCACTCTGCAGTGATGGGGTGACGGTGCTGTGCTGTGGCTGGGCCTGCCTTGCTCCTGCCCTACTGCCTATGTCGTCGCGGCACTCGTTGGCAAAACACCTTGGGTGTTTGCTGAGGGTCGGCAGTCCTTGAGGCACTATCGCTGTCTGCACTGGTCAGCTCAAAGCTCTCCTGAACCTCTGTGCTGGCCGCTCTCCTAGGTTTGACGGCAGAGTTGGCATCACCCCAGTGTGAACATTCTCCACCCCCCTCCCCGCTACATTTCCTTTTCTTGCTCTTCCAGAGATGACGGATATGAAGCCAGGGCTGCATTTGACTCAGCTCGGTACGTAACAACCTGTGGCTCATGCTGCAGCGGAGCACCTCTCTTCAAAGCAATGTGCCAGCATCAACTAATTAATCCTCATTCCCCCGTGGGACGGAGGGGTGACTCAGTGCCTCGTGCTGTTATGCTGAGCAGCAGAGGATCAAAGGCATTGAAGCTGGGGAAGCCCTGGGATAGCGCAGTGTTGCTCTGTGCCAGCACACCGGGCACCTGTAGTCTCGGTCTCGCACACTTGTCTCCAGGGCTCTGCCCAGGCTCCTTTTAAGCCATGCAGCGAAGGACTGAAAGCCCTGTGCTACCTTAGAGTTGGGGCTGGAGCTGCCTTCACCTCACTTTGCAGGGAGTGTTTTTACTACCTGGTGTTGCCTTTTGATCTTTTCCATCCTGTTGCTCCTTCGTTATAACCCAACTTGGCCATCCTGAGCAATTCTCCCTCCTGTTCTCACCTACAGGTCCTTCACACCTCCCTGGCATCCCTGCTTGGCTGTGCTGAGTGGCAGGCGTGGGCGTCCGGGTGAAAAGCAGGGGCAGGGAAGCTTAGGCACCGTGGAAATAGAGCTGCCGTGTTGGTGCACATCCCCCTCGAGCTTCGTGACCCCCAACAAGCTGCACGCCAGGCTGTGCTGGCACAGCATGGTGGCCCTGAAGAAGTGCAAACAAACTCCAACACCTGGCCTTGGGCTGCCCTGGCATCCACTGTGCCGCCGCATGTGAGCTGCTCCTGGGGAAGGGAAGGGGAGTTGCTTGCGCACAGATGTTGCATAATACTGACCTAGTTCAAACACAAGTTTGTGGGCTGGGAAGTGTTTGCCTGGCCCGTGGGGAAAAGAAAACCTCTCCGGGGTGAGGGCTGCTGCACAGTGTCCTCTGCTCTGTGTTACAAAGGAGATGAAACGTGAAGTCTGTGCTCTCTCCAGAACCTGGCTCTTCCCTCTTGCCTAGGTTGCACGTGGAGCATCACCTGCGCCAGTCCCCTCTGCGTGTGCATGAGCCGTGGTTTGTCTGAGCTCAGCCACTGCATGGGACTAATACATAGTGATGGTGTCCTATAAATTATATAGTCGGTATGTTTGCCATCTGCTCTGCGCTGAAAGCTGAGTGTGATTGAGACCTTCCCCCCTTCCCAAAGCTTGACTCTCTTGCCAAGCTTGAAATGTGTGCGGATCTCCTGTAAGTGGTTCTGATTGAATCAGGTAAAGAGGGAATTTTTTAAGCAGGCTGCAATGTTCCTTGCACCCGAAGTAAGAGCTGAAGCATAGGCCAGCATCCTATTACCATGAGACTATGAGTAAAAAGCGAGTCTGATGTCATGCTAATTAGATTCTAAAGGGAGCAAATCTTGATTGCAGTGGTCATATCAAAGAATCAAAATAGTAATGCAAAAAGCAAAGGAAACCCCAGAGTGATTCATATGAGAAGGGGAAATAAAGACAGTCATGAAGGAAGAAGGAGTTTGAGGGGGACTGAATTACTCTGCTGCCCAAAAGCAGAGGGGATTTGAATCAGATTATCCTCATTAGATGTCTCTTTAAAGCATCATCAAGCCAAATGAATGGTCCGGGGGAGAGCTTGCAGGCATGGTGTCTGTGATTATCACCAGGGATTTACAGTCCTAGTTATCTAGTTTAGAGACAAGATTATTAGGGGGTATAGAGCTGTATCTGCCCTCAGCCTCTAATGTGTGTTTTTAGGTTGGGTGATGGGAGATGCTATGTTGCTGCACGGTCCCTCGGAAGCCTGCCTGCATCCTCTGGTGGTCCAGCCCTCCGTGGCACTGTGGGTGCAGCGTGGCGGGGGAAGGCAAGTGTGAGCCAGGGAGCTGTGGTGGTCAGGAGATGTTCCCTGGGGGCGGATGGGCAGCCTCCCCGGTGGGTGCTCTCACTGAGACACGGGAAATGGGGAAAGGGATCTCGGAGGGGAGATTATGTCCGCCTGCCTCAGCAGTACCGCTCACCCCCCCCAGCATCTCCCTTCCTGTGGCAGCCTGTGCCGGTGCAACTCATCCTTCTTCCAGCCAGAGCCTTTGTGGCCCCAAAGGCTCAGAAGTCGGTGGGGCTGTTACGGGGGGAGCCCCTGCGAGCTGTGGGGAGGACCCTCCCTTTGAAAGGGAATCGATGGACTTTGCCTGCAGGTCCCTTGGAGGCTGGGGGCTGAGCATGGCACAAGGCTGCTGGCAGTCCCTCTCCACCTCTCCAGCCCTGCATCCGCAGCAGCCCGTCACCCTTCCTTTCCTCTCCTTCCCACCCAGTGCATCGCTCCCCTGTTGCTTCTCTGGGCTTTGGCAGGATGGCTGAGGCATTGTGCCCAGATACCGGCCAGGAGAGGAGGGGTGCCAGCCAAATCCTCCCGTCAGCTCTCTCCTACATCACATCCTTAACGTGGCCATTGAAATTTGTGATGATATGTGGAGGTATTGGCAAGCGTGACGATGCCACCACAGACTAATGAAACGCTGTCAGCGCGGAGGTTCTTCGGCTGGAGAGGGAGGAGAGGGGAGGCTGTCAGCTGGAGCCTCGCAGCCGACAGCACGGCGGTGACGAGCTCGCTGCTGGAGGCAGCCGGCCGGCCGCAGGGCCCGCTTCGGCTCAGCGGAAACGTGCTTTCTTGCTTCTCATCCCAGATTGGGGCTGCACTCATGTCCAAACACGTGCCACTCGTTCTTCCTGCAGCGCTGCAGTCCCTCTCAATGCTCCGGGGCTAAAACCAGCTTGAGTTTGGCATCTGACCGGCCAAGCAGCCTACAGTCAAAATCCCGGTACTCCCTCGGCTCAGCCGCTCGCGGGGCATCGTCCAGCAGTGACAAACAGAAAAGTCTGAGCTCCCTGGCAGTGGGGGCGAGGGAGGCTGGCCTTGCACCTACCGCCACTGCCAGAGCCCGGGGTGGTGGGAGGCTGCAGGGCAGCCTCAAAAGCCAGCTCAGGGACTCGTTTCTGGAGCAGTGGTTAGTACTGGAAACCACGCAGGCTCTTGTACCCTTACTCCTGCTTAGACTGCTGCAATCTGCAGGTGTCACAGGAATTTGGGCGGCTTTTTTGGTGCATTCTGTTTGTTGTTTGAGCTGTGCTTGAAGTTATCCAGGCACGCTGGTGGTTTTTAGCATCTCCGGTAGGATGGCTCCTGTGGCCAGTGCTGAGGAGCGTGACTGTGGAGCAGCCGTGCTGGGGCTGGGCTCCAGTCGTGGGGGGCAGTGGGGTGTTATTTGTGTACAGGGAAGAAGAGTGGTTGGATGGCAGGCAGCAGAGTAAATTGCAACAAATGAGTGCAATCAGGACAAACATAATTTCTTCTGTGTTGGAGTCACTTGCAAGCACCTTCCTATTTTCTCCGGTTGCCTGCTTGGTCAAATGTATTCATCAAACCATTCCCGCACGTGAGCCGGAGCTGCAGCTCTCCTGCGAGGAGTTCATTTTAATGAAGTGCTATGCAAAATGCAGTCGGGGCTGCTTGGTTTAGTTTTGACTTCCAGGCTGACCCAACCAGTTTCCTGTCCCTTGCTGCTGGAGCAAGCTGCAAAGGGTGGGAGCTCAAAGGGAGACAGCCTGTTGCCTTCAGCAGACTTTGATTTTTGGCTCTGGAGTTGTCTGCTGGAGACCGCCGTGCCCCGAGAGCGCAGCGGTGGGGCTCCCCACTGCAAGTGCTGGGGAGGTTTCTGCCCTGGTGTACGCATGCCTGAACCAGCTGAACCCACCTGCTTGGAGGTTTGTAGTGCGGCGGTACATCACCCTCAGCCATTTGTTTCTGTTTCGGTGCTGGAGGTGCTGCCCGGCCCTGCCAGGGCACATGAACGCTCCCTAATCAGCCACAGGCGAAGCTGGGGGGGCACTTGGCCTCCACCCACCCAAGGGGGTCAGCACGAGCTCCCACCCATCCTTAGGGTGGGGATGGGGGCAGCATCCCTGCCACAGGCAGAGCGGGCAGGGGCATTTGCTCGCGGGGACGTTCAGGCAGAAGAGCTGGGCTCGGCTAATGGTGTGTCGCTCATGACATGGGGGGGCTTGTGAGAGCCCGGGCAGCGTCCGGGGATGCAAGCCTTGCTAAAAGAGTCCTGCCGCACTCTGCAGAGCAACAAGAGCAGCCAGCACACCGGCTGGAAACACCCCTCGCTCCCCCCACCGCCTGTTCCTGTCAGGAGAGGTCAGGGGCTCAGCTCCCCCAGGGCAGGATCGGGGAGGAGGGGTTCCCCCATGTCCTCAGCGCTGCTGTGTCCCGTTGGGCTCTCTGGAGCAGGAAGGGGGAATGGGCAGGGGGAGCTTGAGCCCAGGTAGTGCTGACCCACCGCTTTCCCTCTGCAACCCTGGAGGGGTCTTCAAAGGGCAGCCCACCGTAGAAGCCTGATTTGGGTGCTCAGCATCACCCCTGGAGGGTCCAAGTCCCCTTGCAGAGGGAGCCAAGGACACCTGCTCGTTTTTCCTTAACCTCACGGACAAGCACAGCTCCAGGGGCTTTTAAACAAGAAGGGGAGGAGACAAACGATCTTCAGCAGAGCCGCTGCCGCCGGGGCACTGCCCCACGCCACGCTCCTCGTGCAGGTGCAGAGCAGTGCCACAAAAATCCTCGGTAAGAAGCAGAGGGCCTATGGAGGGCTCTGGCTTTAGGGCGTCGGCGAATCTCTTGAAGCCTTCAGTTTCCCACCTTATTCCTAAAATCTTCCCAGATCTTGTCCCTAAGCCCGGCTGGCTTTGAGAAGGCAGAGCAAAGGGGGGGCTGGGCCGTGCTGGGGCGTCCTGGCAGATCCCAAGGAGGAGGTTTGTGCTGGAGCCCTAAGAAACCAGCTCCCGACAGCCATAGTGGGACCTTTCAGGAGGGGGTGCTTCCCGCCAGCTGGTGCGCTGGGAAGGGGCGCAGGGGTGAAGTGCCAAATGTGCTTTGGGGGTTGGCTCCAACCAAAGCCTTCCAGCGGCACCATCTGGATGCAGGGCAGACGTCAGGCTGTGCTGAGGCGCTCCCGGGGCATTGGGTGCATCCTGTCAGAGGTTTGTCCCAAGGTAACTGGGTCTGCTTGATAAACACCTCGCAGCTTCTCTGATCGACAAGCCTTCGGGTTTCCGGTGCACACGAGCACAAGGTGAACTTTCGGTGGATATTTTCTGCTGCAGGCAGTTCTGCAAGCATGTGCGTGAGTCACTTCATCCAACCCTGACACCAAAGGAACCGCTCGCACGAGTCTGGTCGCTCATGTGTGCACAAGCACTCGCAGGACGCTGCCATCCCTCCTCACTCCTGGGATCACCGGTGCTGCCCCGTCCCTGGCTGGGTTCTCCATGGGGATCCCAGCAGCCGACCTCGGCCGAAGCCGGCCCTCTCAATGCACGGTTGGAGCAAACAGCACTGGAAATTGAGCTCTCCGACTCCAGGATTAAGACATAATTTTTAAATAGCTCGTTTGATATCTTTGCTGGTTTATTTGTTTAATAAAAGCACTTAGTTAGCCGGAGTCCCAGGCTCCTGGGGCTTTCGTTTCTCTGCAGAGTAGATAAGAAAAGCGCATTTCCTTATCCAGTGAGTCATTTTTTCTGCTCTTTAATTATGCATTTGTGCTATTATCAAGCGTATTCAGCTCTTAGATGCAAACAGTTCAAACTACTCACCAAGCTTTAACTTTTGCTGCTCTGAAAACAATCAACAGCCGTTATGAAGGACAGGGGAGGCAAAGACGGGGGAGATGAAGAGGGGGACGGCTGATGCCTGGAGCCGGCCCGGCAGCCTGGGCCACGCTGGTGAGCAAGCACACGTGCGAGTGCCACTGGGGAAGTCAGCGGTGATTTTCTCCATGAGTAAGTGTTATCATGTGTGAACTCAAACATCGTTTTCTTGGCCCAGGAGGCAGCAGACGGGCTGGGAAGGGAGTGTGAGAGCTGTAGAGGGGGATAAAGAGGGCTTAGAAAATGGGAGGGAATAGGGTAAGATCAATCGTGGCGATGAGGCTGCAACATCCTTCCATGTAACAGGACCTGGAGCGCTTTATCTGCAGGAGGACATCACGGCTGCCATCCCTGGGCTCCCCACCATGCATTTGCAGCTTCAGGTTTTCACTCCAGGTACCAAAACGGGAGCCATCAGCTCCTGAGCTCTATTGTAAATCTCACCCTCTGTGTCAAAAGCAACATGTAGGTACCTTGGTTTGGGCTTTCCCTGGTGCATATATTTGACTGCAGGGGTCATAGAGTTAATCTGTAAGCGTGGTACAGCAGATGCCAGGACCCATTTCCCCAGCCCTGCATTAAGCCAAGCAGGGAGGGGAGAGGGGAGGGAGAGGGGCACGGTGACAGTGCTACAGCGGGACCCATGGGAACAGGGGCTGGGGGTCGCCGAGAGACGACTGACACAGGGGAAGCACAGCAGGGGCATTTCGGGGAGGGATGGTGAGAGGGGGATAGTGGAGGAGCATCCCCCTTTGGGAAAAGGAGACCAGCGGGTGGAAACACCCTGTGGTAAGAGGAACAGCAAAGCCTTTGGAGCAGGGAGGTGTTTCAGGGGCAGGTGTCCTGACAGAGTACTGGCTGTTTTGTTGGGGGTCCTCTGCCTCCGTGCACGGCTCCAGCCCCACCAGCCCACAAAGCAGGACGTTTTCTGCTCCCTAGTCCTTACCCTTATGCTTCTGTGAGCTGCCTGCCAGGGACAGCGAGTTCTCCGGGTGCCCTCTCCTCCCCGGGGCTCTCCGCTGTGGAGCTCACGTGTGGCCTGGAGTGAGCCTGAGCTTTTCTCCTGACCCCTCAGCCCTCCCTGCTGTGGCTTTCTGACTCCCAGAGGTGCTCCTGGTGCACCCTGCTGCTGGGCGCATGCCTCTCCTGCTCCCGTGCTTGCACCACAGCCCCTCTCCTCACCCGGGGCGCACGAGGGGCAGGGAGCCAGGTGAGGTGGGATACGGAGAGATGTCCTCCCCCAGCAGGTACCTGCGCAGAAGCGACCGCAGCCTGTTCAGCACAAGCATTGAGATGGAGGGTGCTGAGCTGGCCATGCCGCTCGTGGCTTTGGAGCTCAGGGCTGTGCCGAGAGAAGGAAGTGCTTGGCGTGCCCCCGCTCACTCGGGGAGTTTTACTTTGACTAAGATGGAGGGGGAATAACTGAGTCACAAGCGCAGGAATGGCGGCCGGGCTCTCACAGCTCCTCGGAGGAGCCCGCAGCTCGCCGGCCTTGGCACGGTCATCGCCGCCAGCGCAGCGCAGCCGGGCAGGGCGCTCCCCTGCAGCCAGGCACGTGTGCGAGGGGCGAGGGAGCGAGCGGCTGGGCACGCCGGCTGGAAAGGGAAGTGAAATCGCGGCAGGCGTGGAACCGGTGGGCAGTGACCGGTTTTGGTCGGGACTTTCACTCACCCGGGGCCCCGCAGCACCCAGCGGGGAGCGCTGAGATGGTGCTGGGGCTGCTTTGGCACTGCCCTGGTGCGAGCCACCCTCCGGGAATGCTGCCGGCAGGGAGGGAGACACGGCCGGGCGGCTGGGAGGTCCCTGCTGTAGGGCAGCTCCTGCCCGGCAGGGCATGGGGAGCTGGAGAGCTGTGCTTGGGCTGCAACCCAGTGTGGGGAGCTGGTACCTGCGTCCCACCTGGGGCTTCAGGGGGTGGGGTGTGGAGGCTATGGGCTCAGCTTGCCCAAAAGCCATTGGAGAGGGGCAGGCACATCCAGGGACCAAGTCCTCTGGCCTGTCTCAGAGGAGCTCAGTTGCCCAGTGGGGACGCCTGGTACTCTGTCACCTCAAGCCAGAGCGTCCTTTGGCTTTTCTCCTCCTCCCCTCCCAGCCTCGGTCCAGGACAGCGAGTGGCAGCTGCTGCAAGGATGGGACTCCAGTGGTGAAGCCCCATTAGGGGTCTCCTGGCCAGGGCAGGTCTCCTGCACTGCTTCCTTCAGCTGAGAGCAAACCAGCGACTGTGGCTGGTCCCTTTCTTTCCTACGGGGTGAAGAAAAAGGGGACGTGACTTTTGTTTGGTAAGGATGGAGAAGAGCCACCTACAGCACTGATAATCCATCACTTATCCACTTCAGATCTCAAGCATCGGGCTTTGATGTGTGGGTACCGGTGGCAGGACGTTTCTCCTGCTCCTGATCAGGAACACCTAAGACCATTTAGTCCCTTCCAAGGGTGTGAGGACCAGACTTGCTTGGTGTGACCTGCTTTGCCCGTGCCCTGGGCAGTTACTGAGCAGAGCCAGATCTGAATCCTGCAGAATGAGACATGGTGCCAAGGGGCTGGGAGGGTCCTTGCCATGGGTCTGGGTCTGGGATGGAGAGAGCAAGGTGATGGAGAGCACCATCATTAGTAGGGATGGAGAACACACACCAGTTGGCCTGCCCACGCAACAAGCACTAACAGCCCATGTCCTGGGGGCAGTGGGAGCTTGGAAAAGGGGAAACCTCAGTGCCCCTGCACTCTTTTTTCCGCCGGTCCATTTATGCATTTTCCATCCAAGCCGGATCTGTGGCCCTGGGATGGGGTCTTGTAAAGATCTGGGCACAGGAAAGGCTCCTGTAGGCACTGGAGGATGCTGAGGGGGCTTTTTGCCGGCCGGCGAGGGAGGGTGCGGGCTGGGGGACATGTCCGGGCTGGGGGCAACGTATGGGTGGGCTGGGGAAGGGTGAGGGCCGAGGACATGACACCGTCGGGCTGGGGTGCCGTGCCGCTGGGCAAGGGGTGCTGCATGGCTGGGGCACACCGGGGCTGCGGGGATTTTGGAAGCATATTTTGGAGGAGAGGGGTAGTTCGAGCGCGCGTTGCATGGGCAGGCAGGGGTAGGGCTTGGGCGCTCGCTCTCCTCCTCCCCGGTGAAGATCCGCCCCAGGGCAAGCGCAGCGATCTCAAGCCCCAAGGGAGACGACGCAGCTTGACAGACTGTATCTCCCTCTGACACGGGCCCCGGGGCGCTGCGATTTCACACTCGAGCGGCGCCTTTGCCGCCGCGCCATGCGGGAGCCGGGCTCTTACTCCCACTCCGCCATGTCCTCATCAGGAAAAGGCGCCGCTCCCTGCCTCTCCTCCCAGTGCTTCGACCTCCTGACCAGGTCCTGCGTCAAGTGCTCCGACTTATTCAAGGACAACACAAAGGACAACACAAGTAAGGGGACGAGGGCGTCCAGGGACCGAGCTCCCCAGGGCTGGGCGGTGGTGGGCCAAGGGGGCTGGGGGCACCCCAGGGGGTGGGCAGGTGGAGGGGACCTTCTCCTGCAGATGGTGATGGAGGTGGTGATGGAGGATGGAGCGCTGCCTTCACCTGGAGGAGGAAGAGGAGGAGAGAGGAAGAGGGCGGCGAGTTCCAGGGAGGGGAACGTGGTGCGGGGAGAAGAGGGATGATCCAGCCCGAAGCAGGGGTCACAGCCTGCCCCAGGGGTGACCGTGGGAAGAGCAGGATGCCCTCATCTCCCACCAGCCAGGAATGGCAGCGGGTGGGACGAGGGTCCCGTCGGGCAGGGGGATGGTTCGCTGGGGGTGGTGAGCGGGTAGCGGTGAAGAACCACTCTCCTTCCCCGCCACTGCAGCCCCAAGGCTGGCCAGATGGGTGGGTAACTCTGCTGCCCTCCTTCCCTTGCCCCAGCTCTCCCCCTCCTGACACTGCTGGCGTCTCGCCCCACAGCAGAGCCCACCCGCGTGGCACCCACCTCCGCCCTGGTGCCCACCCTCCCTGCGGTGGACCTGCCCAGCACCCTCCTGATCATCGGGGTCCCAGCGGTGGTGGGGCTCATCCTGGCTCTGGCCGCCCTCTGGGGCTTTCTGGCCTGCAAGGTGGGGAAGCGGAGGAGGAAGAGGAAGGCAGCAGACGAGGAGGCCGAAGGTAGGAGACCTCTTGCTCTCCCTGTCACAGCTCCCTGAGGACCCCGGGGCAGATGGGATCACTCGCCGCCAGCTCCCCTGAGGCATATCCCTGTCAAGGCCGGCTCCTCCACCTCGACACGGGCTCCATAGGCACCCCGGGGCATTTCGGGGCAGCTGAGCTGCCCCCTGAGTGACGGTGTCCCGCGTCCCCTGGGAATGCATGCCGGAACCTGACCGCCAGCGCAACCCTGCTGATCCGTCGCTCCATTTGCTGGGTCTCCCTGTGCCTTTGCTTGCTTAAAGCACCTGCTGGCACCGTCCCCTCTCCATGGGGACACGTACAGAGCACTGGTGAGGAGCCTCTCCCTCTCCCCCGGTAGCCGGAGGACCGTGGATGGAGCAGGGGTTGCAGGGGCAGCGGTGGACATCTGGGGACAGCTCCAGAGGGAGCCTCTGCCCGCTGTGCTGCAAATGGGGGTCCCGTGTTGACTGCCCAGCTTGCCATTCCCCCTTGGGATGCCCGGCGCCCTCCAACGCGCACCCCAAAGACCCCGACAGTGTCAGGGCCAGCCACATCGGCAGGACGCCGGAGCACCACACGGGGTCATCCCCAAAGGCATCGAAAATAGGGCTGGGGGGCAAGGGACGGGGCTGAGCGTTTCCTGGCGAGGTATTTCCAGGAGGGGTGAGGCCACGGTGCGCCGTGATGGCCCATCCTGTTGGGGCATCAGCCAGCAGCTGGGCGGCCATTTCCTCCCCTGGGGACCCCCGCCTTGGCGCTGACTCAACCCTGGCCACTCTTCTTGGAAACGGCCTTGCCTGGCTTCACCCCTCCCCATCCCCGGGCAGGGGGTATGGCTCCCCGGGACGTCCATGAGGGACCACCCCAGGGATGCCGGCACCTGCCACTGCCCCAGCACCACCCAGGTGGGCACCCTTGGGGGGTGGTGGGGCTGGGGTCAGCCAGTCCTCGCACCCTGGCTTGCCTGCACGCCGCCGGCAGTGCCGGACGGGTGACTCAGACCGGGTGGGTCATTACGTGGGGTCTTTCTGCTAAAGTGAGTGTGGCTGCAACAGCCCATGACGTGCATGTCTGGGAAAAATACCAAGAACGAAAGAGGAGTGAGAAATCCAGTGGTAAGAGAGGTCCGGCCATGATAGAGAGCGTCAGAGGCATCCCTCGGCTACTCCCGTGCCACATGCCCTGGTCCCTGTCTCCCCCGTCCCCCCAGGCTGCACCCCAGCAAGCCCACCGCTGCAGCACTGGATGCGTGGAAAGTCACAGGAGGCTTGGGGCTGGCGGCATGCGCCTGTGTTCGAAGCGTGTAAACAAGTCTATTTTTAAGCGGGAGGCGGTCGGGGAGGGCGAGCCACCAAGGGCCGGGCTGCTCTGCCACCGGCAGGGTTTAGCGAGAGGGCTCAAAGTGCAAGTGCAAGTTTCTGCCTTTCCCTGTTGTTTTTTGAAGGGGGAAAAACCCATCAGTTGTAAGCAGGAGCTCTGCCGCAGGAGAGGTGCAGTGGGGACCTTGCAGGATCCTCCTGCTCCAGCTCCATCTTCCCCTCTGTGTGTCCCCAGGGATGGGACCCTCTCCCTGGGACCCGCCTGGCCCCACTTTGTGAGCCCCTTAACCCCTTTTTCTTGCCCCTTCCCAGCAAACATGGACGCCACCAGCCCCCTGCCCAGCCCAGGTTGCCAGGACCCTGCCATGCCAGAGGGAGATGCTGCCATGGCCCCAGCCCCATGCCTGCATCTCAATGGAGGCCTGAAGATGCCAGGACCACCTGGGAAAGCTGGGGCAAAGCGGAGACCGTGCTGCCGGGGCGATGCCGACGGCGACATCGTCCTGCTCTCCGCCGTGTACCCCCGGCACGAGGAGTGCAACCACGGCTTCCCGCTGCCTGCCACTGAGCTGGGGGCCACGGCTCTGGTCACCACCAAAACCACCCAGAACTGTGCTGGTGAGGAGAGAGCCTGAGGGCAGGGGGAACGGGGCTGGAGCGCTCCGGCTGCTCCCTGCGGACACCCAGAGCCCATCACCAGGGTGGACAAAGCCTTGCACAGATGTGAGCTGCCTGAGGACCGGGTTTTGCCTCGAGGAAGATCAGCCTTCTAAGACAACTGCCCTTTTCCACTTTCCCGTTTGTGCCGAGTCCCAAGTTATGCCTGTAAGCGCTGGAGGAAGCCGAAGCGGATCACGCCGAATTACACCGAGTTGCCGACAGCTGCCACGGCCGTGCTGTCAGGAGGAGGCAGAGGAGACGCGGTTGGCAAGGACGGAGCCTGGTGGGGGCTGCTGTGCCATTTATGAGGCTGCCACTGCACCAAGACGGGTTTGCTGCTGGATGGGCGATTCCTGGGGACACGGGGCTGGAATGGCAGAAAGAGCGGGGGGGAAGGAAGATGGAGAGGGAAGCAGGGAGTTACATTAGGATCAAGTCCCACACCGCTGCCATTAGCTCGATTGTTGCTACTGACCTCAATAAAAGGCGGCTTGGGGCCATATGGAGCAAGGCGCATCCAGCATCTGCTCCATTCACACTCCTGCCCCCCCCATCTTCTGCACGCCCTAATGTCCAGGTCTCTCCTCCCTCTGGGTGCTCTCATGCCGTGGCAGGCATCCACCGACAGTCGTAGGAACCCCGTCCACAGCCAGGTACCCAGGGGATGGGAAAGGAGTCTGTCTTCCCAAGCAGGGAGCGAGGGAGGGAAGTGGGGGGAAAAAATCTGTCTTTGCTCTGACCTACAATCACTGAAATCAGGGAGGACCAGGGGCAGGCAATGGAGACTGCTGGTCTAGAGCAGCTCCATGAGCTTGTCGTTACAGCCCCAGACAACCGTCACTTCAGCTCATGGTGGCTGCAGAAATACCACATGTCACTTGGGATGACAGGGTTCCTGGTGATGGATGTTTCCACGCCGCACAGAACGAGGGAGTGATGCAAGTGTAGGCGGGATGACTTAATTTACGTGTCTTCAAGGCTCTGCCTGTGTGCCAGAGCTGGCCGGCGGTGCTGGTCCAAGGCATCTCTCTGTAGATGGTCTTGTTCACCCGCCTGCAAGTGGCTTCCCGCGAGTGCAGGAAGGGCTCTGCTTTGGAAACGAACTCATTAGTGCGGGATTGCTGTTCCCAAGTAATTACAGCAGCCGATCCCCCTGGCTGAACAGAGCCTGGCCAACGGCTTGGGTGAGAAACCCTGCTGGCCCCGGAGGGGGTGGTTAGGCAATTAGAAGTGCCCGGGAGGCTGTTATTTGCATGAAGTGCCGTCTTGGTGGAAGCCCAGGTGAGCTCTTCCTTCGGCAAGGTGGCTTCCTTGCCCAGGAGGCTGCGGGTAGTGAGCAGCGGTGGCCAAGCAAGGTGTGGGAGCACTGCCACCAAGCGCCAGCGGGCCACTGAAGGCCACAGCTCGTGGTAGTCACCCACAGGTCCGTCTGATGACAGGGAGGTGACTCCCTGCCCAAGCCTGAGCTCCCTCTGGGGCTGCAGGACCAGATGCTGCTGTTGAAGGGTGACCCTCCCTCTTCTCCCTTGCCATGGCAATGGAGCCGGACTCGCAGCATCTGTCCCATAAGGGGAACCACAGGAGCTGCCACAGGTGCCAAGGCCTAAATTCCTCACCACGACTCCTCTCCCAGACCTAAACGCGCTGGCAGAGGTGAGCCTTCATCCAGCTGAGGCTCCACATGGCCCAGGATGGGATGAGTCCCCATTTCAGCCTCGGGGCCGGGTATGGCAGACGGGCTGGTCCACGTGCCCAGCGACTGTCCCTTGGGGCTCCAGGTGCCCGTGGCTCGTCAGCAGGAGCTGTTGAGGCTCCAGAGCTGGGCTCCCAGTTATGCACAGCAGCCATGCCGCCCATCGCAGGAGGGGCATCCCCGCAGCACGCATCGGGCGTCTCCTCATCCCCGTGCTCTGCACCTGGCCCTGCAAAGTGACTTTGAGCAACCTTTGTGTGTCTGGAGTGGGGAAATGAGCCGAAGCCAGGCCGGGGGATGTTTTGGTGCTGGAAGAAGGACTGCTCATGGGAGTCAGAGCAATCTGCTTCACAGGAGACGGGGGCGAGAGGGAAAGAGAGCAGGACTGGCGAGCTCCTCTCCCGATTCCCGCCCGGTGACTGCCGTGGCTCAGCCCTGTGGATGCTCCACCCACCCTGACCGACGTGACAATTTGAAAAAGAAATTTCCGTGCAAATCCTGCTGAAAAAGCCCCTCTTTCTGCTCAGGTAAGGGCTTCTGCTCTCATTTCTGCTAGAGCTGCAGCCAGGCGTCTCCTCTACGGGACGCCACTGGCATCTGCAGTTGGCAGAAGCGGCATTTCGATCCACATTGGATTCCTCAGCCGGCTAATGCCCCTCGGATCCCCTCTCTGTTATGGCGTGCGGGCCATCTTCCCTGCGTCCTGCCTGCCCGACTGCCAGCATGGCGAGGCAGTGCTCCCCTCCTGCCCGTCGTGCCTGCCTGGGCCTGGGGAAGATTTGCAACCCCCTCTGTGCGTGCTTCTCCGTCCTTATGTACAGGGCAGGGGGCTGTCCGTCTTATCTGCATGGAGAGCAGAGGGAATGGAGATGCAAAATATGGTTGTAAAAATTAAAGAATAAAGTGAACCCATTGCCAATGCATGCTCAGAGGTCTGTATGGGGAGATGCCTTCTCAATCCCCATTCCCCTGGCTTCAGGGGTCTCCAACACCGCGGTCCCAGGGGCACAGCAGGGTCTTGAGCTGGAGAGGCTCCCTCTGTGCTGGCTTCACCGGCATGTCCCCTGCACACAGCCACCTGCTTGGCCAGGGACCAGCTGAGCCCGGTCACCTCCATCACCCCCACGGCCTCCCCAGGAGCTGGTTGACGGGACGGGGAGCAGAGTGAGTGGTTTTGGGGGGGTTGTTGCCCATCTTTGAATTTCCACAGCAGTTTCTCACTTCCCCCTACGAGGCAGGAGCTGTGCTTCCTCCCCAGCCCGGCGCCCGCCCCGCTGCCTGCGCAACTGCCTAGAAAGGCTGGCGAGGCCGGGCTTCACCTGGCCACAGGGTGCGGGATTTCGGAGAGAGACAGCGGAAAGTCTGAGGAAACTCCAGGGCAAGAGGAAGGAGCACGGGCTAAACTCCTCCTCACTGCAAAACCACCTCAGGCGTATCCCTAGCCATTTCAACCCCACTGACGCCCCTGTGACGGAGGTCACAGCGGTATTTGAGCTTCTGCAAGTCCCACCAACGATGCTGGTGGTAAAGGACGGAAGCCTTGGTGTCCCTGGGGATGGGGGGTGGTTTCATCCCTGGTCCTAAAGGCAGGAGCCAGCTGGCCAACAGAGTGTGGTGGGCACAGGGAGGAGAGGCACTGGGGGTACCCTGGCCAAGGGTCTTCTTCTGCAGCCACTGGTCACATCTGCCAAACCTCCTCAATCCCACAGGCTCCCCAGCTTCCAAAGTGCTCGGCTTTCCTCCACCAGCCTCCCTGCCTGGGTCCTTCTCCCTCACTTTCTCCTCTCTCCTCTTGCTGCTGGTTCACCCACTAGTTTATTCTCCTGACAGCCCACCACGGGCCCAGCTACTCCAGCCCAAAGCACCCCCCCACAGACCCAGCTTGCCCATCCATGGCTTTCTGTGGGTGCTGGACAGGCAGGGCAGGCAGGGTAAGGTGGGCACCATTTTATCCCATGCACAAAGCAATACTCCAATGGCCAATGTCCAGCAGGGACTGCCCGACTCTGGGTACAGCCTCTAATCGCCCCACTTGCTGCAAAAAGACCAGGGCTGCATGGCCACCCCATCACCCACTTGCGGGGCACGGACCTTGTCCTGCCCCACAGGAGCCTTCCCCACCACCCGCTTCCCAGTGCCAGCCATGGCAGAGGGACATGTGGGTGCCCCTGCAATCCCTGGGGGACACCCGTGGGAGGCGGTGGGTGACGATGAGAGGCCAGCAGGCCGGGGCGCCTGCCACGGGATGGCACTGACACCGCACACTGCCCGCATGGCTGCAGGGGAGCTGCATGGAGGGTGAATGCCCAAATGCAGGAAGGGCAGCCAGGGAGGGCCAGGCAGGCTGGTGGCCAGCCCCGCTTTGGCCAGACAGAAGGGTGACAGCTGGGCCTGACTCCGCCTGGCCACACAGCCCATCCCCATGGCCTCTGGGCTGCCCGGGAGAAACAGCTGCTGGTGGATCTGGCTGCGAGGCCCATCACCACAGCCTCTGGGCTGCCCAGGAGAAATGGTCATTGGTGGCTGGACACCTGTGGGCAGAGCAGGCATAGAGTGGTGAGACAACCAGAGGCAGAGCGGGATGCAGTGAGCTGCTGCTCCTTCCCCCAGCAGCACTGAGCACCTCTACCATCGCCCCGCTCCCCGGAGCAGCCCCCTGCTGTGGTGTCAGGCCTCCCCAGGGTCTCCCCAGGACTTGGACCTGCCAGCCAGCACCTCCCTTCCCCATCCCCTCTCCCTCGTCCTCCACCAAAAAAGAAAGCACCGTGCTATCCGCCAAGCTCCCCCGCTGGAAAAGGCTGCGGGCTGGGGAGAAGAGGCCGCCCGGCCGCCTGTGCGAGGTGTCGGGGGAACCACGGTCTTCCTGATGCCGCTCATCAGCATCCCTCCCTCATCACTACCCACTGCCTAATGACAGTAATTAGGAAGAGCAAAGCTGCCTGGGGACTGGAAGCGCTGACAGAGTTGGGGGAGCCAGATGGTGTTCGCACTTAAGGAAAGACTTAAAAAAAAAAAAAAGAAAAGAAAAGAAAAAAAACCACTGGGCTTCGATCAGCCTCCCTTTCCTTCGCTTAGTCTCAGGATCACTTTGGTCCATGGGCACACTGGGGAGATGCTGAGGCATGGCACTGGCCGCCCTCCCCCCCCATCTCCAGGTGTTTTAGGGTGCCGGGGGAGCGGTGGGAGGGGGCACGGTGCCTGCCTGGTGCCCTGCACAGAGGGGGTTTCCTCGCTGCCTTCGCGGGCCGATACTCTCCCCCGGGGCCGCCCCCGCTGCTCCCCGCTTTGCTGGCCGTGCTCAGCGAGCCCTTTCCCAGGGGGATAAGTGGGGGGGCCAGCCAAAAAACCGCCCCGAGGGGCTGTGGTGAGCGGGCAGCGGCTCCCCTGGCAGAAAGGCCTGCCTCTGTTTTGGGGAGGCGAAGGGACAGCCCCGCACTTTCCCCGGCACGGCGGAGCAAGGCCACCGCCCCAGGGTTTGCAGGGGAGCGCCCGAAACCTGACTTCGAGGACCAAAGCGGTCGGGCAGGGAGGGCGATGCCCTCAGCTTCTCCTCCCTGGTGAAACCCCACCCGCAGCCAAACCCCTCCAAACCCTTCACCTCGCGCCTTCCCCGCGCCCCGAGGCGATGCCACTGCCCCCAGAGCCACCTGCCAGGCTGCGGGTGCAGCGGGGTATGGGGGGGCACGGGGGTGTGGGGGGAACCCCCCTCTTGCCCCCACAGCTGCCCCGAGTGCTCTCAGGGTGCCCGGGCCTTTGTCCCCCATCGCACCCCGGGGACGCAGGGACAGGGACGTGGAGGATGCTCAGCCTCATGGAGGAGGATGCTCGATGGAGGAGGATGCTCGGCCCCATGCCATGGCGTCAGCCTGGCCCTGCTCGGGATGCTGCACGAGGAGGCCCCGAGGCAGGTGTAGGGCAAACCCGCACGTCCCCTGGGCTTTGGGGGGTGACTTCCCCCCCTTCCACAGCAAGTGGGGTCGTTTTAAACCCACTCTTTGTCCCGGTCCCAGCTAGCAAGGGGGGGAGAGCCCCGCCGAGTGACACAAACCCCATCTGACACCTGAAGTGATCGGCGGCGACAGGCAGATTGCGTGGGGAGAGCCGCTGCACTCCTGTCAAGGTGCTGCCGTGACAGGGACCGACCCCCCCGCTGCCGGGGACGCCTCTGAGGGATGCAGGGCTCTCCTCCTGCCGGGAGGTTGGCTGCCCCACCACGCTGTTCCCAAAGGGCTGTGGAAGTGGACACGGGATGTGGAAGACACCCAAAAGTGAGGCTCCGCTTTTGGACCCCCCCCAAAAGGGATCAGCCAGGTGGCGAGGTGGCCGGTGCCGGAGCTGGAGCACATGGCGCGGCCCACCCTGCGACAAGCCTGTGTTGCATCCTCCTCTCTTCCACCTGCTTAATGTTATTTCCCCTTTTTCCCACCTTTTCCAAGCATTGGGGCTGTGCTGGGAGCCTGGGGTGCAGCCAGAGGAGTGCAGGGGGAGGGGGGTCACCAGCAGTGGGGTGCTGTGGGGGCGAGGCCCCACGTCCTTCCAGCGGCTCCAGTGTCGGCCGGCCACGGCTCGCCGGCTGCTGGCAGGAGCCATTCTGAGCCCGGATCGATGGGCGAGCGTGGGGGTTTGGGTGACAGCCACAGGAGGCATGTTGGGAGGAGGGCTGTGGGCAAGGAAGAGCAGGTGGGATTTTTCAGGAGGTTCCCCCATCCTTTCCCCCCCACCCTGTCCTGAAAGGTTTCAATGATGCAGATGTCTTTCTTGTTTCCTTCCCTAGGGGGGTTGCAGTCTGACTGGGTCCTGCTACCCAGGTGCCACTTCTTGATGTGAGAAACACCGGCATTTCACGGAGTGGCGAAACTCCGGGATGAAAGCACCTGCAGCCAAAAGCTGTGGCCGAGACCAAGCTCAGGATGGCAATTTAAATAGGAGTTTATGGTAGGGGTGACATGCAAAAGAGCATCTTCTTCTTCCTCCAGAAAAACCTGCGATTCTTACTCTTTGATAATAATAATATTTTTGGTAAGAATTTCCAAGGCTGTTAATTCCTTCAAGAAGTTAGGGTAATTTTAAAGCAGGTGCTTTAAACGCAACACTGGTAAATTTGGGTATCGGGTAAATTCAAGTATTTGAATAATTTTTCTTTTTTGTTATTGCTGTTTTCCCTAGCCAAGAGGTTCGCCTTCTCTGAGAGCATCCCCAGGGGTGAGATGCGGGAGCACCCCCAGGGGCGTCCGCCAAGGACCACAGCCCTCACCGAGGGGGCCAAGTCCCCTTCCCCGGCGCAGAGCAGGGGCAAAGGACGGGCATAGGAGGGACGGCCATGGCTGGTCACCCTCGCTGGCCCCTCGTGGCCATCACCGCTCTCCCCTGAGGGTGGCCCTGGCTTATTTGCAGTGGGAGATGCTGAAAGCACTTCCTGTTCCAAACAAGAGGGAGCATCGTTTTGATGCTGGGCAATCCTATTGCGGGGGGGCAGAAAGAGCTGGAGCAGTGGATTGGGATGAGGTGTAAGGAGAGACCCATCACCCCTCTCCCAAGCCCCCCTCAGAGCCCCCCCCCCAGCTCCAGCCCCCCACGCCTGCCCCCCTCAATCCCCTCCTGCCAAATTCTCTGCTGTCTCTGCTCCACCCCACCCCACTCCCCAATATCAAAATGAAATCTATAAATGCTGCTGGGGTGACGTGTTTCCCAGCGTATTCTTGATAATGGTCTCTCTGGGTTTCCAGTTTGCTATTCAGCTCCTCAATTATTTATCTCCACAAGGAAACAGGGAAACAAACTCAGTGAAGCAAACTTCATGCCCTGTAGTGACACCACGAGTTATTAAAAAAATAATAAAAATTCCCCAATGAGTCATTTAAGATGTATTTAATCAGCTCTAACCACAGAGACGATAGTCATGACTAGCTGCTTACTGCTGGCATCGGCTGGGGAGGGCCAGTGGCAGGGCTGAATCTGGATCCCCCTGCGGCATTTCCCCACAGGGATATTTGGGGGGAGTCCTGCTGGTGAAGGGTAAACCCTGAATGTCCTCATTTACAGTTTAGAGTGGTTGGGGGGTAATTGTAAGCTCCCCATAACCCACATATATGTCCGGGGTGGGGGAATGCGGGGATGCAGGGGATGCGGGGGATGCAGAGGGATGTAGGGGGATGCAGAGGGATGTGGGGGACGTGGTAGGAGGTGGGGGATGCAGGGCACACAGGAGAAGGCAGGTGATGCAGGAGATGGAGCGGACTGGGGGGATGCAGGGGGCGTGGGGGGGATGCCCACCTGCATGGACACGTCATGCCAGGGTGCTGCTGAGAGCCCTTTGCAGGGACTTGGAGAGCAGCGGGGTGTGTGCCCGGCCAGTTCCTCGGGAGCCCCACTGATGTGTCCCCAGCACTGCCCTGCCTGCCCGAGCCCCATCCCAGCTCCAGTGCCGCATGGCCGTGGGGGTGGCGGTGAAAGGGCCCCCCAAACACCATCTCCCTGTGACGGTGGGTGTCCGCCGCAACCAACTGGGCACTGACCCCCTGCTCAGGAGAGACCCCCTTGCCCCTGGGTTTTGCTTTCTGTGGGACCCACCTGCTCGCTGCTTCTCGCACCACGGCCAGACCTCTCTGCTCCCTCAGCCGCAGGGACCCCCCGGGGCACACCCCACGTCCCCGCTCCCGGCCCAGAGAGTGGTGGTGGCAATGCAGGAGATGGCTAAAGGCTGTGCAGGGAGTGTGTACAGCCCAGTATGGGTGGGCTCCAGTAGGGAGAAACTGGGAGGGAAACCACTGGCCTGGGAGGTGTTAAGAGCAGCTTATCTTTAGCTGACCCCTTGTTTTCAGCCCAAATCCAGAACCACCCACAGCTAAAATGCTCGTGCCTAAATTGTGATGTGCTTTGAATTTGGGTTTATGTGTGCTGCAGAAGGGAAGTGCTGAAACCTGTCTTGCTTCAAGGGATGCTCGGATCCACCCTCCTCTCCCCACTGAGGGCATCCACGAAGTCCAGCACAGACCCCTGCTGTCACCCCACAGCTCCCTGGCTCTGCACTTTCCAACTCTCCGGTCTTCTGCCCCGGGAGCGAATGCTCACTTGGGCAGTGCTTAACCTCTCGCTCCACCGCCCCCGGAGCCAGGCGCAGCCGGCGAGCTGCTCTCCCCGCATGCTGCCGGCACGCCGGGCTCCGCTTCAGCTTGAACGCCGGGAAAAGCAAAGGGCATAATTTTAGGAGAAGCGTGTGAAATGTGTTCTGGCAGATCAGCCGAAGAGCTCTCCAGCGAAAGGAAAGCATTAACATTTGCAAAAGGTCCTTGCAACAAAGCAAAACATTCCCAGCAGGCAAATCCAGATGTGGGGATGTACAAGCCCCAGGATGCAGACGGGGATGGGACAGGTCCACGGGTTTGGGGAATGGTCTGGGAGCATCCTGGGAAGGAAATGTCCCCGGGCAGGAGTGTTATGCTGGCAGGTTGAAATGGTGGAGGCAGTCGGAGCGGGAGGGACCATTGGATCCTGGCTGGCATTGACGCAGAGGCACAAAGGGATGGGTTTAGACTTGCTTGGGACAGGATCTCCCCTGGGTCTGAGCTCCTTTCCTGTACCAGCCCCTCCCCCCCACATGATGGATTTGCAGAGAAAGGAGGGGAAAAAAGCCCCTGAAGCTTGCAGCCTGTGATTCATCCTTACTATATTTGCACTTATTATTAGAAAGACTAAAATATAGCCAGAGCTGGAATTACAGATTTAGTAAGCAGGACTGCCTATTTCAGCATATACTGCTCTCCCAATCACTCTGACGCTCCAGGAGACCGACTTACACCCTCATTAGCATTAAGGCATTGCCCCACACAGTCTGGTGATACATCTGGGTGGATATATTAAGCGAGCAAGTCCTTCAGGGATGGCAACGTTTGGGTTCCTGGTGATGCCCGCCCAGCATGCTGCACCACCCGCTGATGCCCGCAAACCTCTGCCTCGATATTCAGCCTCCTGCTAACACTCGCCCAGATTTTGGGGATATATCAGTCCATGAAAGCCATAAGCAGGAGAGACTGGTTTGCTCTCTGCTTTACAAACCTTCTCCCTTCCTGGCACAGAGCCTGTGCCAAGAGGGAAGGGGGGAGACCCTGAGCTTGCCAGCTCCTTGCTGTAACTCGCCCCTTTGCCCCGAGCCCCCAGCTTTTTATGGACAAATTATTAACAAACCCTGCAAGGGCTGAGTGCCACCTTCTTGAACCCAGGGGTCTCGGCAACCATGCCCATCCCCGTGCCAGCCCTCATCCCCGTGCCTGGCCAGTGGGGTCTGCGCCCACCAGGGAGGGAAAGCAGCTGATGTCTCCCCATGACACGTCTCTGTGTTACCCCATGCGAGGAGACCTGCTGCCATCCCTGAGCCTGGGCAGCCTGCCCGAAGGCCACAACATTCTCCTGCATGGGTTTTTCCTCCCCCCTGAACTGCTAGTTGCAGTCAAGCAGCCAGGGTATCTGCTGCAGTCTGGTTGCTTGTTTTAAGACCTTTTGATTTGCTAAGAAACCAGGTTCATTCAATATTGTGGCTGCTTGCGAAAGATGTTTTCCAAGGTTTAATAAAGCAGCAGGCGGCTGCATGACCTGAAGCAAAGCTGAAGAAGAGAATTACCAGGTACCGGGTGCGGTTGCTGGTCTCCAGCATCTTGCTTGCAAAGCATTGGTGTGCTGAGCTGACTCCAAGTGCAAAAGCCAACACGGAGGGGCCAGGAAGGCAGCACCAGATCCCCCACCACCAACCCAGACCTTGCCCTGCCGCCAGCCCAGGGCTGCCCCTCCTTGCCAGGCACAGTGGGACGGGGACAGGGAGGGAGGTAGCAGGCTCCCATCCGAGAATGGTGAGCACCGTGCCCTGCTCATAGCCATGTTGTTTGGAAGGGTCTTATTTGTCCAGGCAGGTCTCCTCAGCAGCCCAGCATTGGGAAGACCCCCTTGGTCCCCAGACCCAAGCCGGTGGTCAGCTGAGAGCTGGGGAGCAATCCAGCAGCAAGGCTTGCAAGATGTATCGAGCTGCCCCACTGCACATCCAGCAACCACCTTTTCCACGGCAGCTCTTGGCCAAGGCATGGGACCTGCACTCATCACTCCATGGCAAATCCCACCGCCATCACCTCCCACGCTGACAGCCAGCTCGCCTACCCACTCGCTGCTGGCGGTGGGTGCTGGGGGGATGGAGAGGACAAGTCCCAGGCCACCGGGTTTCACCCTGCACCCGCGCACCTGGGCTGGCCTGGCTCGCCTCCCCGAATGGACCAGGTCACCACGCAGAGCACAGGGTGTCTTGCTGAAAGGCATTGGCAGGCTGAGAATAACTCTGCCCAGAGGCACAGGAAATTCGGGCACATTTTCCCATGAGATGGCAATACGGCACCTGGAGCAGCTCAGGCCAGGGAGGCGAGCCGGGCCCCGGCATCCATCCCTCCGGCCACCGCAGCCCATGCAGGGATGCAACCCCAACGGGACAAGCAGTGTGGCGAGAGGCATTTTGGCAGCAGCACGGTGACCCGTGTGGCCGGGGTCTGTGGGGAACACATCCTTGCAAGATGCTTTCCTCCCTTTGCTGTCCATAAGGGAGAGCCACTGCTTTTGGGGGGCAGTTTCCAATTGCTCTGGCCCCAGGGAAGGAAAGGGAGGGCACAAGGGAGATGGCTCTTGGGACCGCACATGGCAGGAGGCTCTGAGCCCCCTGTGTGGTTGTGTTTGCTGTGAGAAGCACTGGGGGACTCCACCTTTGGGATTGCAAAATACTGGGTGACCCCAACTGCTCTCCAGAGAGGTGATGGCACCCCTATTTCTGTCCCTGGCCTCCTAGGGAACATGTGGGAGGTATTTTTATCCTCCTGCCAGCTCCTTTAGTCACCGGTGCTTGCTTTAAATGGGTCAAGAGGGAATAAAGATGCCTCAGCCCTTGTTCCCTCGCTGCCTGTCTGGGAGCACATTTACCGGCAGGACTGACGCTCCCTCTGCTTGTTCTCCATCCAGGCCAAGTGCTGCCATGGACCCGGGGACCCAGGAGAGATCTTCCCCACTCAGGCAGTGTCCGCTGCAATTAACTCCCCATTAAAAGCCCAGTGGTGAGGCATCCCCGCTGCAGAGGTGCCGCACATCAGGACAGCACGGGCTCTCTCCCGGGACGGCGGGGAGGAAGGTGGCCGCCCTGACAGTGGCAGAGGCAGCGTGCCGGGGCGGATGGATGCGCAGGGGAAAGGGGCAGCAGGAAAACTACGTCCATCCAGAGTGCCCAGACACGTGGGTACACGGTGGCAGGGCTGGCCCTGGGGTATCGGGGGCAAGTATGGCCCCACTGAGTCATTTCAGGAAGGGGATGAGGTGCACCGGGAGAGCCCACAAGATTTGCAGCTGTTGCCAGCGAGGCTGTAACAGCATTTGACGTCAATGACCCCAAAGCAATGGTGATCTTCCTGGGACGTAGTGCCACTCACTGCTGCAAGTCCCAGCGCGCTCTGCCATGTGCTCTTGTACGCCTCGGGATCATCATGCTGGCACGGCTCAGGCGAGCCCGCCTGGGCACCGTGTTTCATGGGCGAGCATCTGGCTACGCCTCCCGCTTCCACCCGGGAACCACAGGAAACCTTGGAGGGTTTGGAGCCGGGGCTCTGCCTGAGCATATCCCCTGCCCTGGCTCCAGCCCCCCTGCCCTGGTGCAGCCGGGCTGGCTCTGCGAGCGGCGCATCCCTCTTCCAGCGGCGACACTAGCTGGTCGCCAGGCCAAGGCATTTTAAAGGGTTTGCTCACGAAGGGTGACAACAGAGCTCCGCGTCTGCCTGCGCCCAGTGTTTCGAGGGTGCGATTTCCACGGCAGTTGCCTTTGCGGCTGACACCCAGTTTGGAGAGGACAGAGCTAGCCTCCAAGGTGACCTCAAGAGATGAGCAGGGGGTGAGCCACAGCACCCAGGGGAGATTTGGGCCTAATCCTTGTGACATCTTATACCCAGAGAGAGACAAAAACAGCAGGAGACAAGCTGGGTGCAGGGGCGGGGCGATGGCTGACAGAACCAGGCAGTCGCCTCCATCGCATTTAAGGGAGTTCATTTTCCTCCTGTCTCCTCGGATCTGTCCTCCCACGGCGCTTGCACAGAGCCACATGGCGCAGCCGCCCCGGAGAAGAGGCAAGGGGAGGGGGACTGGCTCACCTGGAGACGTCCCAGAGAGGATCCACAGCTCCAGGCACGTCGTGAGGATGGTGGTGTGTCCCCCGGTGTGAGTTGGATGGAGACTGGGGGGCTGGCAGCCTGCCCGGGACCCCTACCACGCACAGGGGGGTGCGATGGGTGCTGGCAGCCCAGCTTGCCCACTCTGGTGGGAAAGCATCTTTGGTGCAGGAGGAGACTGCAAAGTCCTCCCAGGCCACCAGCAGCCTTCTTGGGGGTCCGTGGCACAGTGCTACCCTCGCGTACCTCGAGGCAGGAGCCAGGCCTGCCGAAAGCCAAAAACTGGCATAAAGATGGCGAGATTAAAAAAAAAAAGGAAAAAAACAAAGTTTTGGAACTTCTCTTATTTCATCTCCAGCTCCTGAGCCTCCAGGCTACACTTGCTTTACCTTCGCAAGGCTTTTCTCTGTGAGCCGGAGGACAAGAAACCCACATCTTGCTAATGAAGGCAGAGCTCCGCAGGCACTTGTGTGGGTGGGGAACCTGGCAGGGCTTTCAGGGCTCCAGCCCCTTCGATTTCTAAAGCCACTGAGCCCCCCTCGCACGGCCAGGGAGGGGGAAGCGGCACAAGAGCGGCAACGAGGGCAGCGCAGCTTGCGGAGGCATCCGTCCCCCGAGGTAAGGCCAGTGCAACAGGAAAATGTCTCTGGCGATGATGTGGAAGATGGCAGAAGGGCTGCTCAGGTGTTGCTAATTTTTAAGACGGAGCTTTTTTTGTCTTTGCAATTCGGCTGCTCGGCAAGGCATGACATTTCCCTGCCGCTTCCTCCGTCCCGGCTGCCTCTTCTCCCACTGGTCCTGCTGCCCGCCGAGGGCAGGCTCATGGTGGCCACTGTCACCACGCAGCCAGCAAGCTCTTGTTCGGGGCTGAAGGACAACCTGGAAAAGTGAGCTAAACACCTAAATGTGAGCTCCATGCTAAAACATCCCCTGCCCCTCCAAAGAGCCCTTTGGTACGAGGCATCTCTGATGTACATACCACTTCGCCGCTGCAGGATGGTGCAAGTGTCTGGGGTTTTCCCCTTCACCTAAAGCATTGGAAATATACTTTAGGTAGAGCAGCCTCGAGCTTTCAGTCCTCCCCATGAAACGGGGGCTCCAGCCTTCACTCAAGAGGGGCAAACTGGGGCAAGAGAGCTCCCACATTTCCAAACGCTTAGTGCTCTGCATCCTCCAAGCCTCCCAAAGTCAGGGGCCCAAGGTCTTGTCTCAGGCTCCTAAACGCCAAGGGAATAGAAATCAGGAGATGCTTCTGGCTGGGCTGTGCTCAGCGACGTGCCTGGGACAACTCAGCAGCTCTGGGGCAGGCAGGGAGCTGCTTTCTGACCCAGCTTTGCTCTGCCCTGAGTCCGCTTCCCCTTTCCCACCGCCCAGGCAGGACCCCGGTGAAGGGACCCCCTGGCCGAGCTTCTCTCCCAGCGCCCGACCTGGGGCACAGCAGCCTCCCCTTCCCCAGCGGTGCCAGGGCCAGCTGCTCCATCCATACCGGCTGCTCCATCCTTCAAAGGGATGGCAGCCGGGAATTTTTACACCTATTTCGGACGTGGCCCAAGACTGTTGGGCTCTCCTTGCTGCCGGCCATAGAGGGGAAACTCATTGCTGGTGGATGCCAAGTGCTTATTTTTCTCCTTGCATTTGCGATTACCTCTGTTGGTTGTGACAACTATTGGCAAGCTTTAAAAATTAGCAGGGCAGCCGCAACCCTGCATTTACGCCCCTTGCTCCGGCAGCCCCGACCTTGCATTTAAGCCCATCACCAGCCAGGGCATGAGCATCATCATCCTCTGCCTGCGAAAGGCCGACGGCACATCCTGAAACACAGCGCGGGGGGTAAAAAGCAAAGGGCAAGACAAACGTCAGCACCAGCAGGCGACCGCACAGGGTGTCCATGGGCTCTCATCACAACATGAATGTCTATCACTGAGAGCCCTGTTTGGGGGGACATCAGGGACATCGGGGACCTCTCTCTCTGCAGCAACTATGAGACTGTGAACTAGTCCTCCAAGAGGAGCGACGGGCGAGGATTAACACCTGCCCTACAGAAGGCTGGGGAGGCTCGAATGCAGCTCTCCCCGATGGGTCGCGGGCCTTCCCTGCCCGCCGTACATGAGCTGGCGCAGGTGAGGCTTCACCGTCCCCTCCGCCCACGCCCCGCCGGTGGGATCCCACGTGCGCGGTACATGCCCCAGCCGCCTCGGCCGCCGCGCTCGGGCGGTTGCAGAAGTGAGAGCAGACCTGTCACATCCTCCGCCCTGAGCCCGCTCTGCTGCGTTGGCACGTTTTTAATGATGCTTGGCTTGCTCCAGCCTGAGATGCTCCTATAGCCACATACGTCTTGCTGCCTGGATTTTCAGGTTGTCTCCTGTTCTTCTTAATTTAGTCCTATTCCTATCATTACACATTTTCCCTCTTACCCTGTCCTTCGTGGAGCTGCAAGTGGTTACTGAGCCTCTCGTCTGGTCTCAGCACTTCACAAACCTCATGTAGATCTTCAGAAATAATTTGTTGGGAGTCAGTATCTCACCTTCTTTTCCTTCCCTTCTTTTCCCCAAGATTTTCCACTCAACCCCCTGCATCCCTGGTCACTGGAGTTTCTGCTGTCACTTGTCTCCCAGTCCCTTGTCTCCTCAGGCTGGGGACGATGCCCTTTGGTTTGGCTCAAATCTGCTCACTTAATTGCTCTCTTCTCACCTTTAGAGTACACCGAGCAGTGCCAGCCTTACCCCTTCCTTGCTTTATATGGGATTTTTTATCCCCAGAAATATTCACTTAAGCTGGATCTCACTCCACGAGCTTGCAATTGCCGTATGCTCTGGTGGTGCACACCGGGCGGGCGATGTGCGCACACGTGTTGAGGGATGGTCCCTCGCTGCCTGTTGAGACGGGGGGCAGGAGGGGTGCAGGATCTCCAAGGCACGGGAGCAACCCGGCCCCAATGCCAAGGCTCTTCTGCTGTTGTTAGAAACGGTGGCAAGCAGACAAATGGCATTTAAAAATGAGTTTCAGGAAGGTATAGTGAATATTTTGCATTTATCCAGTGCATGGCAAAGAGGAGTGGGATGGAGGGGGTGGCTGAGGCTTGGCAGCGGGGACTTTACACCCCTGGCTATCGCAGGTGATGAGCACTTACTTGGGTTCAAGGGAAGCCTGGACAAGCTCAGGAAGGAGAAACCCTTTGAGACGTACCAAACCCAAGAAACAGCCCCTGGGTCAGAGTCCTTCAGCCCCAGGCTGCTGGAGGTGAGGAGATGGCCTGGGAAAGTCTCATTAAACACTTGCCCTCCTACTATCTCCTCAGCATCTCCCTTTGGTCGCTCTCAGAGATGCTTCCTGGGGCTGGACAACCCCTTGGTCTGACCCTGCCTGCTCTTACCCTTCCTTCCGAGGGGCTCAAAGCCACGATGGCTTTGGCTGGTGTCCCTGGGTGACAAACACAGGACTTGTTTCTCCCAGAGCCCTGCTGCTGGCGGCATCTGTCCTTGTCCCCGGGCTGGGATTTGGGAGGCAGAAGGAAAATGCTGTATCTGGTGGGAAAACCAAGGTGACTCCCGATTGCTGCAGCGAGGCTCCTGCCAGCACGGCGCAGGGATGGTTCCCATGGGGGGAAAGCCGCACGCTTGGTTTTTAGTCTCCCAAAAGACAGAGGCTTATTGCACAGCGCAATGTCATCGGCATAATGACAGGAGACCTGAAGCAAATCCCTGACGCTAATAGGATTGGGCCATCTTCAGCAGGTCTCACTCGCAAAGGCAGATCAGGCCAAAACAAGCTGGCTTGAGAGCCAGCAGCCTCCCAGCGGGCAAGCAAGCTCTGCCTGCAGCCAGCCCTCTGATAGCAAAGCCCTCTCCCTCCTCTCTAATCCGGGAAAAAGAGACATCAAAGGGCGAGCGCATCTGCCCCGGGACGGCTTTTGGGAAGCCAAGGGCAAACAGAGCCCATGGTCTGCCAATGGAGAGGGGAAGAGGCAGCTCCGCATGTGCCCGGGGAAGGGCGGCCGGAGGAAGGTGATGGTCCCAAAGGCGGCACGCTGCTCCGTATGGAGGTGATGCAAGGGGGCAGCACGTCCGCACCTCCACTTTAGCTTCTTGCTCACCCTGGTCCTCTGCCATGTGAAAAGCAAACCTGATATGCTGGGCTTCCCCTTCCCCTTCCCTGGTATTAGTTAAGGACATTTCCTGCCCAGTTCTGCTCATGAGCCTTCTCTGATGCCTGCCCGAAACCCCTCTTTCTCTGGACACATCCCTGATTGCTTTTTCACCCCTTTGCACCTCAAGAAAGGGCAGGAGTGGGAGGTCTGGGGCCAGCCTTTGCTGGAAAAGGGCTACTGTGAGAGGTGGGAGATGCTGAGCCCCTCCATGCCCCCGCTGGAGGAGCCTGTCCCCTGGCGTGGGGCAGAGCAGGCGGAGGAGGAGGTGGATGTGACCCTGCTGCCAGTGTCCCACTAGCCATCCTCTGTTTCCATGTTTAAACACTGTCCTTGTAGAAGAAAAGATTTAATCCGCTTGCTGGGAGGTCTGCAGGCACCAGGCAGCCCTGTTCGGCTGCCAGCCGGCCACCCTGGCCAGCCTACCTGGCGCGCGGGCTCGAGCAGTAGATCGGCTGCTCTGGCCACTCCGGCCACCTCACTCCCCGCGGGCTCCCCTGGCCACGGCACGTCCACCCGACCTCTCCCTGAGATGGCCGCCAGCACAGGGCCATGTAGCACACGCCTGCACCCCTCTGCCATGCATTGACACATGCACGCCCCGCTCTGCCAGGCGCTTATATGTATGCACGTGCCCACGCACGTGCAGCTCCCCATGCATTTACACGTACACACACACACACACACACACACTCACACCCCCCCCACGCGCATTCACGTCCCCCACCACACACTCAGACACGCACACCACACACACACATTTACATGGCTGCGTCCCCTTCCACATGCTCACCCCAGCTCACCGGCACTTACACTTTGCCACAACCACAGGCACAGGTACACCCACTTGGCCCAAACCCGTGCTGGGTGGGTGTGACGAGCCCCCTCACGTCCCCTGCTGCCTGGGGAAGAGGAGGGGCAGGTGGCTTGCACGGAGATGTCCCACCGTGCCGGCCGTGGCGTGCCGCCCCGCGGGCTCCAAGCCTCCCATGGCACCTGAGTGTACCTGGCAGCCGGCCGGTGCCTGTGCCGGAGCCCGCGCTTGGCACGGTCACCCTTCCCAAGGAGAGGCTCTGCCTGCTGCTGCCGGTCTGCTGCCGGGACGGCACGCTGCACGCTGCTCCCAGCCATATGGCCTCCTCCCGCCGACCCTGCCTTGGCTGCCAGAACAAGCGCCCTAAATCCACTCCGCAGCAAATGCCAACAGCTCACTCTGCCGCCACAGCCATCTCGGGTCCTGAAGTGCGGAGGGAAAGCGTTGGGTCCCTTTTGCTGCCACTGCCTGGTTTTTACTGCTCCGCGGCTGGCAAAAGCAGCCCGGGGCTGGCCCAGCTGCCTCCTACCCGCTCTGCAATGGACCCCCCTTTACACACAGCAGTCTCCCCCAGCCCTGGGGATGCCTCACGTGGGCCGGTTGCTCTCATCCCTTCTCCGTTTGTGTGTGTTTTGCCGTAAATGATTGTGGTTTGAATTAGTGCCTTGCATGAGGGGTGGTCAGGGGTAAGAGCGGCCGGGGAAGGGGGATCACAGCCAGGGATGTGGCAGCACTGCCAGGTAAGCTGGGCTGTGCACCACCACCTCCAGGTGTGCTTATATGGCCTTCTAATGCTTGAAAAAGCTGGTGGAAACTTGCTTTAAACAGGAAAGCAGAGGATGCTTGGGCTCCCCCCAGGATAGCGGCAGGGACCGGCCGCACAAGCCCAGCATGGGAGGGAGGTTTGGGGCTGGGCTGTTCCTGCTTCGCCTGCAGGCGCCGGTGAGGGGACAGTTTTGGGTCCAATGTCCCATCGGCCACCGCAAGCTCAGATGAGTGTAAAGGTGGCTGCAAAGACCCCGCACCCATCTGCAACACGATCTCCAGGCCGTGCCAGCAAAGCCCCAGGTGCCAGCAAGCTGCTGGGTACCAGTGCCTGCACAGGGGGAGCATTTACCAGAGTGGCCCCCACCACCAGCACGGTCTCCTGGATTAATCCTAAATGCAAAGTCCATATGCAGCCAGCCCCGCGGGGACCCTGGGGGTCGCAGCTGATGCTCAGGGGTCTCTGCGGCTGTATCTGGGGGCACGGCTGCCCTCTAACAGCAGCAGCTGGGGGAGCTCGGGCAGCCAGCCCGGATCCTGCTTACCCATACCGTAGCGTAAATTAAAAATAAATGCTTGCTTTGAGCTGATTTTCTCCTGATTCCTCTGGATGTCATTTGGAGTTGAATTCAGCCGCCTTTGGGAACCTGGGAGCTCGCAAATCTCAACTTTTGAATGTTTGCAATTACGATCATAATGGTAAAGGCACATATGCTTCTGTGTTTTCTATAAGCCGTTATGAGGCATAGTTGCTCTTTTACAGCTGTTTTACAGCCAGAGCATCAAGCACAGGCGGGGGAATAAAATCCTTGCGCATGTTGGGCTGGAAATAGGGTGGTTGGGGCTGCTCCAGGCTCTGCCACCATGTCCCTGTGCTCCCAAAAATCCCAAAATTTAACTTTCCCCCACTTTAGCTCTCTACCACTGACACCAGAAGCCCAAGCTCTCCTTCAGGTTCCTTCATCTGTTGAGCCCATGAGGATGTGCGGAGGGGAGCAGCATCCTACTGTGCATTAGCTCAGCACCTGAGCCCGGGGATCCCTTATCCCAGCCGCAGACAGCAGGTCTGGGAAAAGTCAGGGTTTCCCAGCAGGATGCTGATGTCCAAAGAAATTTCCTGCATAGTGAATGGGAAATGCAAGGAGAGCCTCTTACCCCACTCTGCCCCCGGCTGGAACGGCACCAGCTTCAGCAGCCAAAGTTTTGGAGGAGAGCAGGTTTCTCCCGGGTGTCCTGGGGGAGGGAGGGAGGTGTGGGGGACACCAGTGCCCCATGTACCCCCAGGGACGGTGGCAGGAGCTCTGCCTCTGCTCTGCCTCCAGGCAGGGCACAGCGTTGCAGTGCGTGCTGGAAGCTCTTCCCGACAGCCTTCCTTCGCCTTCGGTCCTTCCCAGCTGACGATGTCAGGCATTAGCTGCTGATTTGCAAGCAGCAAAACCCACCCCAGCAGCGCTCCTCGGCACACAGGCAGGAGGTGCTGGCTGGCAGGAGCCCTCCTGCCCCGGCACAGCCCTTCGGCGTGGGGCATCCACCCCACAGCAGTATCCTTTCCTCCATTCACCCCTCGGCCCAGGGTCAGCTCAGTCCTGCATGGCAAAAAATCACTTTTTTGGGCAAATGGCTCTGATTCCCCAGCTCTAGGGGGGGCTCCCTGGGTACCTTTGGGGCTCCGACCACCCACTGCCAGCTTTTCCTGGGAGCTGATTGCACCCCAAAGCCTCCCACGCTCAGGGAGGCTCCTGTGGCTTTGCTTCCCATTGGTGATGGTGATGGCTCCTTCCTCCTCCTCCTCGGGCGGGGGCCTGGCAGCTCTGCCTGGCTTGCACCCCCACAGTCGGTGGGGATCTGGGTCTGTTGGGCTCTCTGGCTGCAACAGAGAGGATCTCCTCCAGATTGCCATGCCCTGCCAGAAACAATCTGTTTATAGTGTCACCGCTTGGTGTATCCCTCCCTGCTCAGTGTTGAACCGCCCATATCCTATTTCTGCAGGCACAGAGACACCCTTCTGTAGTTCGGGTGGCGTTGTCACCGCAGGGGATATTTCCATGACATCCTCCAAAACTTGTGGCCAAAGCCTACCAGAGCTCCTCTCCCAAATCCCCATCCCCAGAAGTGCCCACGGATGTTGCAAGCACATCCTTTGCTTTTTCTCCGAAGGTCGCTGCTGACCTGAATTTTCCTACGGGTCCTGCTGCTGATTCCTGGGGATGTGAGAGGTGTGGGTGCCGGGCTATAGGATTTCCCTCCCGCAGCCCCCTCCCTTTTGGGATGCAGCTAGCGGCCGGGTCACTTATTTGACGAAGATGAGCTGACAGCTCAGCGGGGCTGCGGGCTGCAGCCGCCAGTGCCAGCACCGCACGGAGCCAGCCCCTGCAGGGTCTTGCCCTGCATGCTGGGGATGTGCTGGGGGGGTTCTCCTCCATGCTGTGCTCTTGGGTTTGGTTTCCTTCTGGATTGATGCATGCAGCTAACGCCTGCGAGCGTCTCGCCCTCCCTCCCTCTTGCTCCCAGAGACCCTTTAAATCAGCTGCTTCACACTCAGTGAACATCCTCTCCCCCTTAAAAGCGTTCCCTTTCTCCCAGGTCATGCCAGGCAACCATTTTCCAGCAAACTCCCCAATTTTGGCCAGTTTTTCACTCTGCCTGCTAACAGCCTGCTAAAGCCTCCTGGCCCCTGGGGCGGCTCTGCTCGCACGCACGTCGGGAGCGATTGCCCGGCGCCTGGGAAATGATTGCTGGCATTACCTGGGCAGCCAGCAAACTTTGCTTGCGCAGCTTCTCTCAAGGCCAACACTGCTGTTGACTATTAGCACTAACAACCCTCATGTCTGCAACTTCCAGCCAGTGGGGCTCTTCATCAGAGACCCCCTCCGAGATTTGGGGAAAGCGTGGCTTTTGGAGACATGCAGTTTTTTTCCACCTCACTGGCTTTTTATCTCTTTTGGGAAGCTCTGGAGGCTGCAAGCTACCTTACCTAATGGATCTCTATTAGGTTGTGGCACTGGGGGCCGATTGGACATGTCCCGGGCTCCAGCTGCTCTCCTTAGCCATGTTTTCAATGTCTTTGGCTTTTGCCAGCCTCCAGATGGGAAGCGGCCGGGACCCTGCAGGGCCCAAGCTTGGTGACCAGGGAGAGGATATTTTATCCGCTAAATCCCTCCTGCAGCAAAACACGGCAGCGTTTCACCATCGCTGGGGGGGAAGCTGTTTGTACAAACCTCTGGCCCGAAACATCAAGTCGCCATGATGCGCGGGGAGGATGATGAAGGCATGTTTCGTCCCCCTGTGCGGCATGTGGCGCAGCACTCTCCCACCGGAGCAGCTCGCACCAGCCAGCTCCAGCCCCACGTCCCCGCAGGAGGCTGCCCAAGCCCCCAGCCAGGACGGTTGTCTCTGCAGGAGCTCCACGTCGGTATGAGTCCCTCAGCCTGCCGCCCATGGTAGGGCAGGTAAGGGATGGGTCCTGGGGACAGGCTGGTCCACGGGGCTTCAGTGTTGGCCCAAAGGAGGCACCCGTTGGAGGGAGGTGAGCCTCCCCGACCTGTTTAATCCCACCTCCATCATTACCATGTCTTTTTGTATCACTGCTTGGCTGGGGGCTGGGGTCTCCCGTGCCGGCACTGTGCAGCCCAGAGGCAGCCCCGTCCCCCAGGTTCGGGTACTGCCAGGGCAAGGCAGGATGAGGCCGTATCCAGCCTCCCTGTCCTGGAGCATGGGGGAATGATTTGTCCCGAGAGACAGAGGTGATGCCAGATTTGCTGCCCTTCGCTGGGGCAGGATGCAAGGACTGTCCAGAGAAGGATGAGGCTGCAGCTACAGGTCCCACGTGTCGCTGCCCCTCGCTCCAGCCACCCTTGTCCCAAGCTGCACAACGTGCCAGTGCTGGGCAAGGGGCTCGATGGTGCCTCAGTTTCCCCCACCCTGCTCTTGCCGCAACAGCCCCAGAGCAGGGAAAGCAAATCCCACCCTTCTGGGGAGAGGACCTGGCAGTGAGGATTCATACCGTCTTTACGGGTGGCACCGGCCAGAGAGCAGAGCAGTGGGTGCACGTCACCCAGAGACGTCCAGACTTTCAGGCCCAAACAAGGGACCGGCCAGTGGCTTGCTAAAAATTATCGTGGCTCTGGGGAGGATGCGTTTCTGGGGGTGCCCCAGTAGCTCCCCACTTCGCCCGTCCTGCAGCCCCCCCTGTGCACAGCTCCCGTTGGGGGATGCTCTGATGCTCACGCAGGACCGGGGCTGCTGCTCTCCCCCCTTTCCCCGCGTGGCCCCAGCTGTGGGGCTGCAGGAGGGCACCCCACCGCCCGCGAGCTGTGACCCCCCAGCACAAACTCGTCCAGCACCCCAAGGTGCCCGCCTGCCGCCCCGCACCTCCCGCCCGGGGACTGGGGGTCTCGCTGCCGGGGGGGGGGTTGCTTAGGGGGCAGGCGGGCAGCGTGGGGCGGGTGCCACGCGTGCCCGGCCGCCCGCGGCAGCAGCCCGACGGGGAGGGCGGGCGTCCTGCCGCCCGGTGGCGGCGGGGAGCCTGGCAGAGGACTCGGTGAAGGACCTTCTCCGGTTTCCTCGGGAGGCTGCCAGGCGGCGGGGGAGCCGAGCCCCCCGCGCCTCGCTGGCCGCGCCGGCTCCCTCCCTCCCTGCCCCCGCCCTCCTCCTCCTCCTCCTCCTGCTGCTCCTCCCGCCCTGGTGCGAAGGGCTTTCGCTGCTTTTCCCTTTTCTTTCCTGCCCTCTCCCCTCCGCGGAGCGCGGTGCCGGGAGGCGCGGGGATGGGGCGGCCGCCGGCCCCCAGCCCGCCCGCCGTCTCCCGCCGCCCGCCGCCGCGTCCCCTCCCCGGCCGGCGGGAGGCGGCGGCTCTCCCCCGCCGCCCGCCTCGCCTCCTGCTCTGAATTTCTGCCCGTCGGCCGATCAGGGGAGAGGCGGGGAAGGGGGTACGTCCCCTTCCACTTTTTTCCCCCCATTTCTTTTTTCCCCCCCTTTTTTTGCCTTCCCCCCATTATCCCCCCCCCAGCCCGTTTCTCCGCCGCGGGGGCTCTTCGGCGGCCATGCGGCCGGTCCCGGGCGAGCGGCTCTAACTCGCCCCCTCGCCCGGATGGCCCCCCGGAGCCGCGGGCGGATGGAGCCGAGCTACGTCGTGGGTATCTGCTGCCTGGTGCTGCTGGAGCCGGGCCGGGTGTGGAGCGGCGAGCCCAGCACCGGGGGGCCCGGTGAGAGCGGGAACGGCAGCCAGGCACCGGCGGCGGAGACCACGGCCCCCGCGCCCACCGGGGCGG
This sequence comes from Ciconia boyciana, assembly GCF_034638445.1. Classification (NCBI taxonomy): domain Eukaryota; kingdom Metazoa; phylum Chordata; class Aves; order Ciconiiformes; family Ciconiidae; genus Ciconia; species Ciconia boyciana. Next base: position 56,382,463 of record NC_132934.1, read on the forward strand.
CACCAGCGGGGGGGGACCGCTGCCGCGGGTACTACGACGTGATGGGGCAGTGGGACCCGCCGTTCAACTGCAACGCCGGCATCTACCAGTACTGCTGCGGGACCTGCGGGTACCGCTTCTGCTGCCAGTTCAAGCCCGGGCGGCTGGACCAGAGCGGCTGCTCCAACTACGACACCCCCAACTGGGTCAACACGGGGCAGCCGCCCACCCGGGTGGACGAAACCCCCGAGGACCCCACTCGCGACAAGACCAACATGATCGTCTACATCATCTGCGGCGTGGTGGCCATCATGGTGCTGGTGGGCATCTTCACCAAGCTGGGCCTGGAGAAGGCACAGGGTCCCCAGACAGAGATGACCGTCTCCAGGTAAAGGGGTGCGATCCCCCCACCCGCCCTGCTCGATCCCCCCACGGATGGCAGCCCACATCCCCAGCCCCTTGCGTAGGGTGAGCCCCGGCCTCACCCTGGGGCTGCCAAGGGGGTGAGGTGGCCCCTGTCCCGACATGCTGAGACACCGAGGGGGGGGTGGGGGGTGGGGGTGGGGGTTGGCTGCAGCCTCCCAACCTGTTCCAGCAGGGAGGGCTGCCAGCCAGGACAGCCTCCACGAGAAAGGGTGATCGTACACCCGTCCCCTCTCAAAATGACCCGCTCCGTCCCTTGAGCAGGCCTGTCCCTGGGTCAGGAGAGCCATCCCCACCGGCCAGTGGGGTGGGTGACATGTGAGCTATAGGATGTGGCTTCCACCCCCAAAACAAAGCTGTGGTTCCCAATGTGTGGGGGAGGCGAGGCTGGGTCCGACTGTGCATGGGGTGACTTGGGACTGCAGTCCCCTTGGGCTCAGCCTTGCTGGCAGTGCGGGGGGAGAGGAGACAGCAAAGACAGCTCCGCCGTGGCTGCTGCGCCTCCTTAGTGTGCACACACGTGTGCACGTGTGTGCACACACATGTGTGTGTGTGCATGGGTGTGCACAGGTGTGCACGGGTGCCTGCCTGTGTGCAGCGGGGTGGGACATCGCCCTTGCAGGGGGGCCGGGCTGCACACTCCCTGGGGCTCAGCCTGCAGCAGAAAGTTGGGCAGCCTTCCCCCGGCCCCCGCGCCCTGCAGCTCCAGCCCCTGGCTTTTCAGCCCACTCGTGGGACTGAGCGTGGGGCTGGTGGGGGGAAGGTCTGGGTGTCAAGCACACTTTGGCATTGGGGACCCCCTTGCGCCTCCCCCTGCTCCCACCCAGTTCCCGTGGCCGTCGGTGCATCTTCCCCTCTCCCTCCCGTACCTGTCCTGGCTCCAGATACATGCTTCTCGCCCCATTTCAGCCCACCCCCCCCTCTTGCCGCACGGCCTCCCCCCAGCTCCCAGCACTGAGGTGTCACGAGCAGCTCGGCCTCAGCCCCGCAGGGTGCACCGCCAGCTTCCCTGCGGGCAGTGGGCTCGTCTGCCCGATGCTGGGGCACATGGGGACAGGCAGGAGGGGCAGGTGACCCCCCTGGCCTGGGGTGGGGAGGGGCAGGGCCAGGCAGGGTGGGGCAGGGCGTGGCAGGGCAAGGGAGGATGTGCAGGCAAGGGAGGGCAGGGCTGGTGGCCCCAGCCCCAGCAATGGCTCCGCTGTCTCACTTTCCCCTCGGTGTCATGTTGTACGGGTCCTCCACTTAGGTAGGTTTTTTCTTCTCCATCCTTTTTTTAAATTAATTAAATAATTTTTTTTTACTGATCACATTCAATGAGTTTAACACTTCGGAGCGGCTGCCGGCAGCTCCAGCCTCCCCAGCACAGCTCTGCCCCTGCGGCTCTGACTCAGAACTGTCCCTTCTCAGCCTCCCCCCGGCGCGCACACGATGCACACGTGTGCACACATGTGTGCACGCACACACACAGGAGTGGAGCCAGGGCAGGTTCACCAAGGTGGTCATGTCGTGGTCGTGTCGTGGTCATGTCATGGGTGCCCCAAATCAAAAGGGGAGGGATGGAGAGGGGACCCAGTGAGGGCTGCAGGGGCAGAAAGAGAGGCCGGGGCTGAGCCGAATCCAGCACCTTGCTGAGCAGCAGGGTCCACGCTCTACTTCACGTCTTCCCAGTGAGGACATCGAGCCTGACGATAAACCCATTTTTATGCCATTTTGTTCAGGGATTTTAGCTTCAAAAAAAAAAAAGCAGGGCTGGAGGAAATGTTTTCACCGGGACAATCAGGGAGCCACCCTGATTGCACCCCCCAGCACAGACACCCTCTCTCCTTCCCCTGGGGCGCCTGCCTCCCCCTGCCCACCTGGGGCTTGGGCAGCCACGCGGTGCTGCACCCCAACTCCGGACCTACTGCATCCCAGACCCACCCCACTCCTTGCACCCACCTGGGGGAGCAGAGGCTGACCCCCCTGCTTGGAGGAGGGTCATATCTGGGCACTGATGGGGGTCGCAGGGCCCTCCTGAGCCATGCGAGGCAGTTTTGGGGGGATCCATGCTGCGGCCCCCCCTTGGCAGGGAGCCTGGCTGGGTGCCGCTGTGAGCCTGCGCCTCCCCCCCCGCATCGCCTGAGGAAGCGCTGGCACCTTGACAGGATCAATACAGCCTCCGCCAGCCTCCCTGCCTCCCGACTCCCCTTCCACTCGCCCGCCACCGTGTCTTTTTTTGGTCTCCCCCCCCACCTCCTGGGAAGGAGATAGTGTGCTTGGGCAGGGGTCGGCCCCGTGACGCCTGGACCTGGGTCCTCATCCCCTGCCAGCGTGCCTTGCCTTCTCCCATCACCAGCCGCCGGTGGGACTGCTGCCACTCACTGGGGGGTGTTTTCTGCGGGCAGCCTCAATTCTGTGCTGCCGGAGCCATGTGTTTCTCCATGTCCCCCCCTCCCTCTTGCTCGTGCAAGTCCAAACTTTCCCGAGGAGGTTGGGGCGATAAGTGCCTTTTCTCCCCAAAGCTGCAGATCTTTTGGGCATTGGGATACGGACCGGGAGAAGGCGAGTTTTCCTCGCCCGCCTTTGTGGGACAAATTCAGAAGGGCACCTCCATCACTGCAGAAGTCAGGAGAGGTCTCGCCATCTCCCGTGCCCTGTGTCCTTCTGCATAAGCCATGAGTGGTTCCAGTTCCATGGGGACGGTGACCGGCAAGCCACGGCAGGGTGGGAGCGGTGCATCGGGTACAGAGCCCCAGGCACCAGGCAAGGCACCAGGCCGGCACGGCTTCCCGGGTGCTGGGCTGATGGAGACAGTGCCAGGGGCTGGGTACATGGCACAGGCATCTGAAAAGGGATGCTGTCACCTCCATCCCGCTGTGCGCCCGGTTGGCCCAGGCAATACATTTCATCTCGGTGCCTCCGAGAGAGCGGGGCTATTTCTAGCTGCCTCGCCCCTGTACCTACGTGCAGCCCGAGGCATGGGCAGTGCCACCTCGCCTCCCTCCCGGCGCCTCAGGTAGGAGCTTCTCATTTGCTCCTCGGGCACCGCATCGTGGCCTCGGGCCAGCTCCCTGTTGCACGGCCGGCTTGGTTTCCATTCCCATCCCTCCCTCCCGCCAGGGTTTTTCCGCTCCTGGGGAGCACTGCCTGCTGCCCCGGGACGGCTCCCGCCACCGCTGCTTGCAGGCTTTCCACTTGTGGGGGGGAAGGTCAACCGTTTCTGCACCTCCAGACGTTGTTTGTCATGGTCCTGGTCCTGGTCTGAGCCCAGGAAGAGGGACCAGGTGCAGAAACCCCACTATCTCCTCCCAGATGGAGGCACCTGAGCCCTCATCCAGCTTGTCCTGAGACCCCCCATGCCTCGGTGGCCTCCAACACAGCTTCTCCTCCTAGCTTTGGCTGCTGGTCCACCCAGGGGAGTGGGCACCTGAGTGGCTGCAGCTACCTGGTGCGTTCTCCCCTCCCCATCTGCCTTCCTCCCGCAGGGCCTTATGGCAGCTCCCGCAAACCCCTTTCCTTTCTGCTCAGCTCACGCTTGGCACCCGTCCCCGGCACTCACTCAGCCTGGCCAAACCCCGCGTTGAGTCAGGAACACCTGCCCGTGTTTTTCTTCAGGCCCCGGATCTCCGGGGACGTCAGGTCCTTGGGGGCCACCGGGATCTGGCTGTGCCCATTGCAGGAGAGCAGACATGCACCCCGGGCCTCTCCCTGAAACCTCATGGCGGGGGAATTCAGGTTATAGCTGGGGTGAACATCCCTATGGGAAGAGTTGGGCAAGGAGCAGCTTCCTGGGGGGCAGTGGGGATGCTGGAGAGGGGCAAAACAGCCGGTGGGAGCAGGTGCCCGGGCAGCCACAGTAGCTGAGCCCCTGATGCTGGCTTTTCACTCTCTGGGCCTCCCTGTGCTATTTGGGGTCCCAAAACCCAGCCCCACTGTGCATCTGACTGCACCGGGTGTTTCTCTAGCAACGCTCCAGTCCATGGCCATGCCTGCGGTCGATGCCCATGGTAGCAGGTGGCAGTGAAGACCTAGAAAAGGTGTTTGCAGGCAGCATGGCAAGTCGTCACATGCCACCCCGGCTCTCTGGGGGACGAGAGAGGGGACCCAGCTCCGGCAGGGAGAGACACCCGGACCCCTGTCCCGGGACTAGATGCGATGTCCAGCCAGGTGGGCTCACTCCCACCACCCAATGCTTTGCCCAAGCTCCGTTACCCCCGCTGCAACTCATTTTGCAAAGGCACCTTGCTACCCCCAAGCCTTCCTGAGCATCCCCGAGTGTCCCAGCCCCGCCGGGCGGGTGTCCCGTAGTGCCCGCGCTGCTCAGTTGCACGGACGGGCACCCCCTGCCCCGAGCAGACGCACTGTAAGCCATAGGAAATGTCCCCCCCCGCGAGGTGAAGGTGACGCTCTCGCTGGGCACGGAGGCGGCTGGCCGGGGTGCCAGCCCACCCGCAGCCACGGTGTGCTGTGTGTCTCCTTCACCACCGCGCCTCTGCTCCAAACCTCACCGCCCCGCTCGGCTGGCGGCTACCACCTTCTGTGTCCCCTCCAAGGGTTCACTTCAGCTCGGGGCAATGTCACTTTGGCCGTCACTCCGTCATCTCTCCTCTGGTGGCTGCGTTCCTGTCTCCTCCCATCACTCCCTGCCCTCTCACCCAGGACTTGCAGCCACTCTCCTGCTGGGCTTGCTGGGTGTGGGGCTTGGGCCTCCCAAAAGCGTGTCAGCCCCTAGGCTGGGGTGCTGTGCCAGGCCCTAGGTCCTGCTCCTACGCAGGCACCTCCATTTCAGGCGCTGGCGGCTCCCCCAGGGATAGCTCGGGAGCACCGAGCGCTGCATGGCAGCTCCTGCTGTGGAGCTGTCTTGGCCTCCGTCGTCACTACTCCTGGATCTGCCTCTTCGCTTGGTCTCAGGGCTTGCACCAAGCTGGTTTGGGGGACCTCGGTTGCACCCGTTGGCACAACCAGGCTTGCTGAGGAGGTGGCTGCACGCCCACGCAAGCCGGGTGGCAAGCGACCTTCACACGTGGCCTCATGCACTCAGCATCTGTGGCCACAGTGGTGCCACTCATTAGTGTTTTGTTGCAGATGAGCAGTGCAGGTTTAAAGCCACATCTGCCCTGTGTTCCACACCTCCATGTGCACCCTGGAGCCGTCTTGGTGCCACAGACCACCAGGTGACCTAGGGAGATGTGGCCTGAGCTTCCCCAAGCCCCCCCAGCCACGGGACCAGGCTAGGGCTCATAAAACCCCCAAAACACGTACGGTGAGACAGCAGCTCCTCAGCACGGTGTCACCCTCCAGGTCCACCTCCCCTTGCACCGCACTGCCTGGGGACGGGCAGGGGCTGCAGCCCCCGGTGGCCCTGCTGGTAGCCCTGGCCGGCGGCATGGCTCGTGGTGCAAGGGTCTGGGGGGTGAGTCGGGGTGTTGCCAGGACTGAGGGCTCATGCATGCTTCTCACCTCAGCAAAATAGCTCGTTAAGAGCTGCTCGTGCCATTATTGTTAATTGTTATCGTCCCCACACCCCGGGCAGTCGGTGCGGAGGGCAGGCTTATGAGAAAGAGCACTGATGGATTTATCTGGAGAGGAAGTCACAGATAAAGGATTGCTCAAGCTTCATAAAGAGACCTGAGGGAAAAAAAATTCAAAAAATAGGTCATATCGCATTGAACTTCCTGGTGAAACAAGCCTGTTTGAGCGCTGGGCCCCGGGGACAGGCGAGAGCAGGCAGTGGCCAGTGGGGAGGGGGCCACCAAGCACTGCACCCCAAGGAACATGGGAGCCGACGGGGCAGCAGGTCCCCAGGTTGACAGTCTGTGCCCACGGCCTCGGAGGACCTGCTCCCCCCCGCCCTGCCTGGGCACAGCCCGCCGCCCGCCCAGGCTTGTGCTCAGAGCTTCTCTGGGTGCAGCACCCATGGCCAAAGGATCCTGGCGGGGCCCAGAGCTGGGGTCAGTCGGCTGCAGGAGGGCTCCTGGGGAGGTGCGGGGTTTGGGTAGCTGCAGGATGGAGCTGCCACACCCTCCCCGGGCAGCCTGGTCCAGCATTTGACCACCCTCACAGGAAAAAAGGTCGTTTCTTTTGTTTAAACAGAATTTCCTGTGTTTTGGTTTGCGCCCATTGCCTCTTGTCAGCCTGGCGCTGTCCTTGTTCCACTCTGCCTTCAGATATTCACATACATTGATAAGATCCCCCTGAGCCTTCTCTTCTCCAGGCTGAACAGTCCCAGCTCTCCCAGCCTCTCCTCATAGGAGAGATGCTCCAGTCCATCATCTTTGTGGCCCTTTGCTGGACCCTCTCCAGTATGTCCATGTCTCTCCTGTACTGGGGAGCCCAGAGCTGGAGCCAGCACTCCAAGTGTGGCCTCACCAGTGCTGAGCAGAGGGGAAGGATCACCTCCCTCGGACCTGCTGGCAACGCTTTGCCTAACGCAGCCTACGAGACCATTTGCTGCCTTTGCCCCAAGGACACATTGCTGGCTCATGGTCAACTTGGTGTCCACCAGGAACCCCAGGCCCTTTTCTGCCAAGCTGCCTTCCAGCTGGTCAGTCCCCAGTATATACTGGTGCCAGAGGTTGTTCCTCCCTCATTTCAATTTGTTTGGCTCCCTGAGGGTCCTGTTGGCCCATTTGGAGATTAAGTGATCCCAGGGGGGTTGTTACCCAAAGCTCCCCAAGAATTATGTGAAATGAACCCAAAGGGCAAGCGACCCTCCCTTGTAGCTTTGCTCTTGCCAACGCCCTGTGATGTTGACTGGATCCAAACTGGGAGGGAAAATGTCCCGGGAACAGCCCTCAGGGCCCTCCGAGCATCTGCACCCCCGGGCATAACGCATTGCTTTCCCCCTTGTTCTCGCTGCCTTCCCTGGCAATTCCCTGCACCAGGTTCGCTGGGCTTCTGAGCGCTCTGGAGCCATGAGCTGACACATCCACCAAGTCAGGATTATTCCCCCCTTCCTCTCCAATTTGCATTTATGTACTTTGAGTTTAATCTGCTCTTTTATCGTCCAGCCACTTGCTAACCGTGAGCTCCTGCCACAGCTTCCAGTGTGCGTCTATGAGCCAGCCAGAGCCTTCGAGGCACCAGGCATGCTGACAGTGAGCCGGGGATTAGGGAGCCAAAAAAAGCCTCGAGTGGACACCCCTGCGCCCTTGCAGTCACGCAGGGCCAGTCTCTGCAGGGGGAATGGCGGGTTTCCTCATCCCGAAGCCCCACGCCAGCAGGACCATCCTGTGCTGCCCCAGGACTCGCTGCCAAAGGCCGCAACGCTGCATGGGCATGCCCTGCTCCGGCACTGCCGGTGTGCCCCGCTCTGGCACTGTCGGTGTGCCCTGCTCCGGCACCGCCGGTGTGCCGCGGTGGGACTGCAGCATCTCCGTCCATGAATGTTAAACGAAATAGGGCTTTATCTTATGTAATGGTGTTTAATGTTTAATGCTGTTACTTACAAGGAGGGCGTTATGCACGGACAGCGCGTGCGCTGGAGGCCGCCACTAGTTCATCCTCCTCCCCGAAGGGGCACAAGTGGCCTCTCTAATCCCTTCCTCGGGGTCTTTTCGGCTTTGAAGGGACTCGAGTGGAGGTGTCGCCTCCTCTCCCCGCCTTCACCGGGCTCTCGCTCCAGGGGAGCATCCCCGAGGTGTTGCTCCAGCCACCCTCAGGTCGGGTTCCTCCGGCTCGGTTCGTCGCACCCTTGCAGCCTGCTCCGAGCCACGCGTCTCCCTCTCCACCCTCACCCGCTGACACTCCCGGCCCTGGGAGGGCTTAGCCCCAGCCAGACCCCAACTCACTGTTGGGGGGGCTCGCCAGCCCCCTTGCAAAAGCTGGGTTGGGAGCCTGGACATGCTCCTTGCTCCCAGCGGCCATTTCCTAGCCCCGGGCCGCCCAGCTCTGCCTCTAAAGAGGGGGGTTCAGGACTGGGACGCATTGGTGGGGCCGGGGGAGCGGGGTATCACCCTAACAGCCCTTTGCCCCCTCCCAGGACGCTGACGGACCTGCTGAAGCAGCCGGGCCATGGCCCCTCCGAGCCCGCGGACGGCCTCATGGCGGGTGTGCAGGTCCCGCTGGGCGAGGGGCTGGCCCGGGGGCCCCCCAGGAACGGCACAGGTAAGGCGCTGGCGCGGTGGGGAAAACTTAAGTCCCCGTGGGTGAATAAAGGCGGCGGGAGGGCGCTGCCCGCGGCTGAGCCCCCCGCCCGCCTGCCTCTGCCCCCCAGACAAGCCGCACTTGAACAACGCGGTGGCCATCGCCCCGCCGCTGGGGCGGCCCCACGGCCACGGCAAGCGCCTGCCGCTGGCCACCAGCCTGGCCCTGCCGGCCCCCGCCTACGCTGCCTACGCCACCCTCACGGCTGGAGGTGAGTGCCGCTGCCGCGGGGGCCCGGAGGGCGGCCGGAGGGGGTTGCGCCCCGTGGACCCCGCAGACGGGTGGGGAGGGGAGCGGCGCGGGCAGGACAAGCACCCCCGTCCCCCGGGGCTGCCGGGCGGCTGCTCCCGGCAGGGCCTCTGCAGCTCCCCCGCTGCCCCACCGAACTGCTGCGCTGCCCAGCCAATCAGCGCCCAGGATCCCCCATGGACCCACTGCACTGCCCAGCCAATCAGCGCCCAGGATCCCCCATGGACCCACTGCACTGCCCAGCCAATCAGCGCCCAGGATCCCACACAGACCCGCAGCACTGCCCAGCCAGTCAATCAGTGCCCAGGATCCCCCATGGACCCACTGCACTCCCCAGCCAATCAGCGCCCAGGATCCCCCATGGACCCACTGCACTCCCCAGCCAATCAGCGCCCAGGATCCCACGCAGACCCCCCCCACCCCCACCCCCACCACCACCCCCTGCAGCACTGCCCAGCCGATCAAAAGCTCAGGATCCCCCACGGACCCACTGCACTGCCCAGCCAATCCGTGCCCAAAACCCGACAGCACTCCCCACCCAATCCGTGGCCAAGATCCCCCCACACGCCAGCCAATCAGCACCCAGGATCCCTCCCACCCCCCAATCCCCCGTGCCTGCGGAGTGGGGTGTCCCTGCAGGGGTGACACCGCACCCTGTCCCCACAGAGAACGCCCCTGAGGACTTCTACAGGCGGTTCGGGGGACCGGAGGCGCCCCCCGCCAGCGCCCTGCCCTTCCCGCCCACCGAGGCCCCAGCGCTGCCCGAGGGCTGCCCCCCGCCCGCGGCCAAGGCCAAGGGCCCCAAGCTGCCGGGGGGCCCAGCCTTCCCGGGGGGCTGGGAGGGCGGCCCCCCCCGCGGCCCCCGCCGGCCCGGCCTGGCCGCCCTGCACCCCGAGGGGCCACCCGAGGCCTTCAGCACCGCCACCCCACTGTACGGCCAGCCCGCCCGGCACCTCGCCACCAACAGCAAGACCGAGGTCACTGTCTGATGGCCAGTGCCGTCGAGGACCAGGGCTGGGGCTGCCCCCTCGTCTGAGCATCGCTGACGGCCTCCCCTGGGGACCGCCCGCATCGTAGGTCCTACGTAAACCACGACAGCGGGAGATGCACCGTCCTTCCTCTCCCGGGGACGGGGGCTGCCGGCTGCACTTCACCACCGAGGAGGCACCGCGGGCCAGGCCGTCCCTCTCCTCCGGGCAACAAGTTTCAGCTGTTCTCAGCCCGCCCCACGAAGAGGCTGAGCCCGGGGCACGTTGGCAGAGCAGCGCACTGCTCCGGGGACCGGGGCCGATGCTGGACAGACCACAGCCCCCCGGGACAGGGGGACACATCCTGCTGGGGCCAGGCACCCCCACCGAGCCCCTGTGTCCAGGCAGGGGAAGAGCACCGTCCCAGCACTGCCGGCAGAGCCCACATAGCCTCTTTCCCTCTCCAGCCTCCCCTTCCCCAGCCTCCACCTTGTCAATAAATAATACATTAAACTGTATGGGCTTGGTATAGACTGGCTGGGGGACCCCGCGCTGCTCCCAAAACCCCAACCCCTTCCCCACGGGCAGTAGAGTGCAAAGCCCACTCCCACAGGGCCTGGGGAACCCCCCCTGATGGGGAACGTGGTGGGAACACAGCTTCCAGGGCCAACTGCAAAACCCTTTGAGCAGCTACACGAAAACCAAACAGATCTCCTCTGTCTGAAGTTTAATGGTTCTGACAGAGTTTTACCAGGGGGAGCAGAGAAAGGAAGAGATGGAGCGAAAGGACATTGTTCCAAGCAAGGTCAGGTAAAACCTTTCCTCCCATATAGATGCTCTTAAAATTGCAGGCTTCGGGCCCAGCTCTGCCTTGCTTCCAAGCCATCAGCCTCTTGCTTCCAAAGGAGCACAAGCACCCCACGCTTGCCCCACGACGGGACCATCTTTCGTTGCAAGCCGTACACCTCCATTTTCCAGGTTATCTGGACAAAGGAGTGACACCTTCCTGAGGCACTGGTGTGGTTGGATCTCTCTGAAGGACATTTCAGGCTCACCTATGCTTAAGAGCAGCTGCTGGGTGGGATGAAGAGGGCTGAGAGAAAGAGGGCAGGCAGGAGGTGGTGGTAACATTCGCCTTTATTAGGTAACAGGTGCCCATGAGCCCTGGAACAGGGTTTTCAGACAGCAGATATGTTCCCTGGGGAACCTCCCCACCACCAGTTGCACCTCATTTCACAAAGCATCCCTACTCTGAAATCCACGTGGATAAATAGACTTTCTTCACATAATCCATAAAACAATTTCCTCCCACCCACAAACAAAAAAAAGTTACAGTATATACACACACATATAAAAAAAGTTGTAGGGACAGACGGGCAGCAAATTTATGAACAGTGTAGAAAAAACAGGACAAAGATCCCTTGCCCTGGAGGGGAGAGAAGTACCAGCAGTGCTAGGACCCTCCGTGGATCATGCCATTAGCTACCAGGGTTTCGGCCTCCCACCCCCAGCCCAGCCGGACTCCCTGCAGCCCGTCCCCCAGGACTCGGTCCACTGTTAGTGACAAAGTGAAGCCTCAGCATCTCTGTTTTCCAAAAGTCTCGCTTCCTCTTTTACTAAAGCACAAAACTTTCCACATGTCGGACGCAGATCTGGGGAAATAAGAAGTAACTCGGAGGTTGCCACAGGTAAGGAGTTTCTGTATTTTAGGAAAAACCCATGACCAGGAAGTGAGTGCGAGAGCCGCTTAAGAGGAGAAAAAGCAGGAGGATGTGATCCACCCCCCAAAATAGGATCACTGATAAGCTAAGAAACTGAGGATGGGCAACCAAAACCCACTCAAACCCAAGAGCTGTTCTGCACGCTTAGGATACCTGCTCAAAGCAGAAGCGGCTGCCACCAGAGCACCCCTACACTGATCAAAGACACCCAAGAGCAACCTCTCCCCCTCACAGATGAGCTCCCCTCCAACTGCTGACACTGGGAAGCAAGGGACAGCCCTGCCTGCCAGGAGGGCGAGAAGCACAGGCTGCCAGCCATTGCAGCTGGGTGTCCACCAGCTATTCCCCAAATACGGGGGAGGGAGGGAAGCGTCTTCTGGTCCCCATGCTTCTGTTCGCAGCCATAGCCCAGGATCACTGGGAACAGGCTTTGCTGGGAGACAGGATTCTCCTGGCCCCCGTTTCCATCTTGTTGAAGCCAGGCAATTCTAAGGCTAGCATTACTTGCGTTAAATTCCTGCAGCACATGAAATCCCCCTCCCAGATGCCAAAAGAACCCATGCAAGGCAGGACAACAAGCCCCCATCCTTTTCCCTTCATTTGGGAAGGAGCTCAAGCTCTTGTGCCCCTCTGCAAAAGCTGGATACGTGCAGAAGCTTCTTGCAAAACAGCCCAAGTTCTGATTTCGCAGGAGTCAGCCTGTGCGGGCCCGACTGGGACACGATAGGATTGGGCTGCTGGCCATACCTAAGTGCTACTAGCTGCCGACACGGAGCACATGCCAGCTACGCACAGAGAAACAGCAATGCCCACCTGCCAAAGGCTGGTTCCCGCATTTGCACACGTGAGAGCAACCGCTTTGCACTTCTTTGGAGAGATGCAACAGGAAAGGCAGAGAGAAGGAGGGCAAACCGTTCCCTCCCTGTCCCCAATCTGCCTCCCCCTCTTGGAAAGTCACAGGCGACTCAACACCTCCAAGTCAAACTGCTCTGAATAGCGATGGTAACAGAGCTGGGAGACTCGCACCCTGAACCAGTGCCTCCCAGTCCCTGCAGGAGCTCAGGAGCTGTTGAGCAGTTGGAGAAGGGAAGGAGAAACACCTGAAGACAAGTTCTGGGAGTTGAGTAAAATTAAAAAACTGTTTCTAAAAATTGTTTCTTCATCAACAAAAAGGCACCAGAGAAGCATTCACCCTTCATGCCGAGCGCAGGGGCCTGCATGTCCGCCTCTGCTGCCACCCAGCACCAGATGACCAGGGACACCCTGGCCTTCTACAAGGCTCTGCTTGTCATAGGCTGCCACAAACCCAGCCCCCTGCCAAAAACCAGAGGCAGCTATCACAGGAAGGAGACACATGAAGTGGAGAGGAAGGGAAGTCTGCTGCATCGTTCCCTACGTTTTTGTAAAGCCACAAACACTCCTATAAAAAGACCGGTATAAAAACTGTAGAGAAAGTTGCTGGGCAGCACTGGACCCAAGCGATACTCCCAGAGCACCTCTAAGTTGGGTCTAGGGGGCTTCAGTTTCCTGACACACAGCTCAAGGAAAGCTGGTGCCTTCCCCCTCTCTCTCGGGAACAGCCCCTGACCCCAGCAGCCCCGCGGGGCAAGGCTTGAGCAGATCCTCTGCCCTCCCCAAAGGTTTCTTTCCGCAGAGGTGTTTGGAAAGGGAACAAAATGCCCTTGAGGACAGACACGGGATGTGCCTCTTCTCTATGCCTTGGGCTTGTGGGCTTCTCCCCCCCCGCAGGGATGGGGGCTCCAGGTCAGGGCAGCGCTTCCCAACAGCCCCAGGCACAGTCGCAAAAACCACAACTAGACAGATTTCTGCTGCAGCGCCTGAGAACAAGCAAGGGGGCTAATAAAGCTAAACTTGGGGCAAGTTAAAAAAAACCAAAACCCTCCCTCCCTCCCCACCCCATCGCAATCCCACCAGCACAGCCCTAACCTAGCACTTGGGGGTTTTTTTTTGTTTTTTTGTTTGTTGTTGTTTTTTTTTTAAGCTCCAGAAGGGAAGTCCAGGCTGATGGTCAACCAGGCTGTCTTTGCACGAGGCGGCCCCGCGCCAGCATTAGGAGGCAGCGATGGCTGTGCCCCCGCTCAGCTTGACGATCATCTGCTGGCAGTCGTTGCAGGAGCGCTTGTCCCCCACCTTCTCCAGGGTACGGGCGGCCTCAGCCAGCAGGACTGCTCGCTGGCCCGGCGAGGAGAGGAAGGAGAGGGGGAGATGGCGGCAGGCCAGCAGGATGGCCGTGGCTCGCTCCCTCTGGCCCGGCAGGGTGTCCAGTTCACCTATGCGCAAAGAGGAGAGAGAAAGCTCACGATGAAGCTACCACCTTGCATGATGAAACCCCGCCATGCAGGCCCTCGGCTGGCACCAGTTAGCACAGGCATCCCTTGCTGGTGTCTCCCAGCTGTACCAAGAGCGAGGGGCACCCTGCGGATCCCCAAGCAGCTGCTTTAGGCTGGCAGGGGAGAACAGTCTGAGCTGGAGTCAGGCAGAGACGGGCAATCCTGTCTTCTACAGAGACGGTCCCGTTCACTTCCCTTCCTAGGGCTCATCCCAGCATGGGCACACACATCTGCCCATTTTCTTAAACCCCCAAGGGATTTTACAGCCAGCACATCTCTTGACTCTCCCTTTTAGGATTCCTGGCTTCTGCCTTTGCATTGACTGCCCTGAACTCCAGCCTGCCATTTCATGCACGCGTGGCTACACAAAGGCAAATGTTTTCCAGCCCGTTCGCCAACACCTCCAGCCCAGGGCTGGCAGCTCACGTTAGCCAGCTTGTAGAGAGCGTGGCAAAAGCATCGCCGTGAGCCAAAGGCTGACAGGAGCTCATTATCCTGAGCCTCTGACATGGGGAAGACACTGCAGGCTGCAGCTAATGCCCCCTCCCGAGCGCTGCCCCTTCCCAGTCCCCCCGGCAGTGGGTTGCTGCCCCAGCCCCGGGGCTGACCTTGCTTGCTGCTCTGGGGTGTGCGTCGCCTCAAGCTGTGCTCCAGCAGCTGGTGGGTGCGGGTAGGGCTGGCACCCGCCATCAGGCGCACGGTGGCCTCGTGGAGGAAGACCTGGAAGGGAAGGCAGGACAGGGGATGAGAGGTGGGCCAGCACGGGGGTGATGCTGCGGCTGAACTCGCATCAGCCCTCAGCCACCGCGTTTCGAGAGCAGAGCGCTGATGCCTCGACAACAACACAGACCCACTTCCATGCTTCTCCCTCATTTTTCCACCTGTCTCCGGGGAATTTGCAGGTCAGAGCAACCATGAGGAGGAAAAACAAAAGCTTTTGACACATAACTGTGAGTGGCCTGGAAAGGGGGAGGAACGAGAGCAGGAAACAGGGTGGAAAACGGGAGAGCAAACCCTGGCACTGTGGCCTAGGCGGGCGTCTCGCCCCAGGCTGCTCGTGCAGTGCCCCAGTAACAGCATCAAACTTTTAAATCCAGAGTTTGGACAATACCAGGACAACTCTCTCGGCTAAGTAGTAGACTACACTTCCTCTACAGAGGCTTAAATCTAGATAAGACTAAACAGAACAGAAGTGGGGGGAAAACCCCCAGAGAAGCACCTGGTGCTCTACAGGTGCAGAAGGCATCTGACCCCCCGCTACCCGCAGAGCCAACATGGCTGAGGAAGCCTCCTTCCACACTCCCTAGAGGGACTGACCCAGTCCGAAGCCACGTTACAGAACAGGATACCATTGTATTTGCTTGGCAATACAGACGTGCTGATGGTTTTCTACGTAGAAACTAAGGCGGATACCTCCCCACACGCACGGACTCCCATGAGAGCCTCCCTCATCACCCACCAAGAGAAAGTATGGAGGCTGCTGGTGGCAGACCCCATCCCACCTCAAGCCCAGGTACACCCTACGCTTCCAAGGGCCACAGCTTCCCCATTGCCCCCCCAGGAAGGGCTATAGCTAAGCTGGAGGCAGAGCGGGCAGGGGATGCAAGCCGTCACCTTGCGATAGGCGGGCCTGAA
The DNA here is from genome assembly GCF_034638445.1 of Ciconia boyciana. Classification (NCBI taxonomy): domain Eukaryota; kingdom Metazoa; phylum Chordata; class Aves; order Ciconiiformes; family Ciconiidae; genus Ciconia; species Ciconia boyciana. The sequence goes on from NC_132934.1 coordinate 56,397,913, forward strand.
GCCGTGGGCCAGCTTGCGCAGGCTGCCGAGGTCACGCTGGAAGCCCGTCAGCTCGGGGGCCGAGGCATGGTAGGTCTCACCCAGGGCCTGGCTGGCGTTCGCCTGCTTCTGCCACAGGCTGGTGCGGAGAGAGAGCAGCAAGTCACAGGCCAGCAGCTGGATCATCTGCAAGAGCCAGGGGGCCCGGGCACACACGCTTATTAACACAACCCATCAGGCGAGTAACAGGCCGTTTGCTACACAGCTGCTGACACGGCCCACGGGAGGGCAGCCGCAGCACCTCCTGCCCACCCGGGGGGCTCCCCGGCCCTCCCAGCCGAGTCGCCCCACCACGATGCACCGAAGGGAGCAGGACTTTGCCTTTTGCCCATGCGGCATCTCTGGGGCCTGGCACCGAGAGGTCCAGCCTAAGGAACAAGTGCCAGGTTGTGCCCAAGGAGCGGCTGTCCCCTCCAGGAGAGCCACCACCCCCGCAAGACTGACCCCGACCCCACTCCAGACAAGACGTGCCAAGGGGATATTGCACCAGCAATGCCCCAGCCTTCTGCAAAGGCTTTCCTGCCCAAATGGCGATACTAACTAGTGCGAAACAGCAAAGACAGCCTTGCTGCCTGCAGAGAAAAAAAGGCAATCTTGACACAGCCCACAGTGGCTGCCCAAATCCCTTTTCCCCATCTGCTGCTGCCTCCTAGCATCGCTCGCTGTCCTAGTTGCTCTTAGGGCACTCTACTCGCGCTGCCGAAGCAGAGAGTGCCTCTGTACTGCACTGCAGAAACATTGCACAGTTACTGCCACAACATGCAATGCAACTACAATGCACTACAGCTGCCACCCAGGAGCGACAGAAGGGACCAGAACGGTGTCCCACATGCCATGCAGGGAAGCTCCAGCTTTAGGTAATCCTGGAAAGAAGAGAAACAAGCCCCACACAAACTCAGGAATAGCACGGCATAGTCCTACTTTTGCGGTAGAGGGTTCAAACACTCATGAGTGCTGCCCAAAACAGAGCAGACTTGACTTAATGAGGTCCTGCTTTACAGGTGTCAGCAACTTCATTTGGAGGACAGAGATGGATGCTTTCCATGGACCAAGTTCAAAGTGGTCAAAGCACCAGAAAGGGGTGACAGGTACTGGCAGGAGAAGAGTGGGAGCTCAGCCAACTCCCAGAGTGGGAGACCATGCCCAGGGAAATGGTGTTGTACCTGCAGCTCTGCTCCTCCATACAGCAGGGGCAGAAAGATGTCAATGCCCTTTGGAAGGAAAGGGAGGAAGTTTCCATTCTACTCCCATCGGACACAGGATCGATGGAGAATGCAGATACACACAATGGGGAAGTGATACACCTGCAGCAAGACCAACAACTACAACAGACGACGTGTTATCCCGGGGCTTATAGTTCTTACGTTGTTGAGGACGGTGCTGGAGACGCCGCTGCTCATGTTGAGGCTGTTCCACAACTGACTGCTGGCCCTCTCGCAGTGACCCAGGGAGCTCTGCTGTCCATCTGCCTTCCCAGACAGCGAGGTCTGCATGGCTTTACAGACGTAGAAGGTGGCTTTCACCAGGGCATTCCTGAAAGAGAAAGAGCGCGCTGCTTTCAAGCAGTACCACGTCATGCTGCCACAGGGCAGCCCTAGGAGCTGAGCTCAAGCAGCAACCAGCATCAGCTTTCACCCTCCCATCTCCAAGAGCAGAGATATCATTTCTTAGAGTGAAAAAATATGGAAATTATTCCTCACCTACACAGACTGCTCAGAGAAATGGAAGGAAACTGGCTAAGCAGCTTTAATGCAAAAGAACCAAGATGGTGACACTAGCCTTTCCATCAGTGCGTGAGTTCTGTTGTTTGATTTTGGAAGGCGGGAGGCTGTGCAATTAGAACAAAGCCAAAAGACATCCCTAAAGCACCAATTCTGACACTTCCAGTCCACAGTTCTAATATCAGCCTTCAAGCCTTGATCTACACATCGATTTCTGAGCATGGTGCATTATTGCGTCCCAGAGCACAAGAGATGTGCAACTCCAGAGCACAGATAGGGGTAGCCCACAGGACAGGGGTTGGGGGAAGAGCTGCTCCTCTTTAGAAGGAGTAGGGGTTTGAAAGTCGTACAAGGCCTACGCACTCTGACATCTCCAGGGATTTCGGCATGCGCTCCACTTCCGCGAAATGTGACCTCACAGCTGCGTCATCCCCTCTGAGCCAACCGATTGCCATAGCCACTGCTGCTGACCACCATCTGCACACCACATCAGGGCCTGTGAAACAGAATCACAAACTGCAACCCAGGAGAGGACACCCGGCTCCTTCCTGCTCAGAGAATCGGGCAGGCGTCACGTGCCCTTGCCAGTGCCTTCTGCCAAGATCGATGCTAACGAGCCCAAACTGATCCCATGGGAATGCAGCTGTCTGGGTAAACGCTGAAACATGCTGCAGGAACACAAAGGGACTTGGAAACACCCCACATCTGACCGCAGAGTTTTGGGTGCTGAGTTTGTATCTTGTCAACAAGAACTTACCCCATCTACTTGTCTAGAAATCTGTTGATTTTCTTCCTGACAAGGATCTCCGCTCACCACCCCAAAGTAACAACTCTACTTGTACATACTGTGCCTTGGCACTAATCACCATCAAGCTCGTAAATAATACATCAGGTTCCCTGTAGCACTTCCTCCGTTATTTAACATCCCTTCAAAAACTTCCCAAAGCTTATCTAGGGCCAAAGGACATAGGCTGTGCTACTCTGAGTTGCTTTTAAATTTCATTACAAGATTGACCCAAATATAGACTTCCCTTTATAAAAAAAACCAATCCCTTGAAAAAGAAGTATCTAGTTTTCTTTCAGTGTTTGCTCTACACATCTTAGGTATAGCACAGTTAGTCTGTGTCTAAAGCTCCAGCAGCATCCCTGTGAGCTGTCAGGTGCTGTCTGTAGCAACACCAAGCAAGACAAATACTCCAGCAGCCTGCTATCAGCCAAGCCCAGATGAGCGCACGGCTCAGAGGGACTCTACAGCTCTCATTATCCCACTAAATATACACCAAGGGACCAAAACAAGTGCCTCCCAATAGATGCCCAGAGCTTGTCTACAGCAGGGGTTGCAGGTCTCTGGAGATTGAGGAATATACACGACAGCTGCTGTGAAAGGGAGGTCAATCTGTATTTTGTCCAATAGGTAATTAAGTGGGAAAAGAAAAAAACTTTCTGTACCTCAACTGCAACACTGCTATGCTCGTTTATACGCTACACCCTTCCTCTTGCTTTGCATTGCCAGGAGCAAGCTTTCAGGTGAGGGCACAGGTTTCAGCTTGGAAAATGCCCATCGATACAAGTAACTGCAGTCCCACCTGGGCACCCAGCATTACGACACACAGCCGAATTTACGAGCCTTCCCAACCACCCTCTTCCAGTCTGAGCTGCCATACCACATTGTGGTGTGCTGCTGCTCAGCAATCAAGTTTCACTCCAAGGACCACGCTCCTCCTTGCCTGGAGTTTGAGAAGCGATGGGGAGAGAGGGAACACGTATCAGCAGTAGTTCCTGCAGCTGGGAGAGCTTCGGTTCTGCTGGACTTACCCAAGGCAGACTTGAGTACAGAATTGCTGGCAAAGGGTGGGGCTCCACTTCCCATCGAGTCCAAGAAAGAGTTGAGCAATTTCAGGTACTCCATGGCACTAGAGAACTCACTGAAACAAGAAGCAAGGCAGACCTTCGCTATGCTGTCAAACAGGAGATACCAAAGCCTGAAGGCATTTCTCATCAGTCACAAGGCATTTTTAAACAATGTTGACCTGTTAAGCCAGCAGGAAGTTCAAGCTCCACAAGTAACACAACACCATCAGACTGATGAGACTGCCCTGAGTGGAAGCGCACCGACAGATGCTCATGGAGGAGTAGCCTCACACCTCCCCATGCAAGGAGACCAGCACAGCACTAGAGTCAACCTCAGGAGTCTCACCTCAACTACAGAGTTGCTGGACATGACATATGTTACAAGTTGATTACAGGCTCCTTTTCAATCGCTGCCTCCAAAAGAGACTGAACTACAGTTCTGCGAGTGACTATTTGCATACATGCAAATATATATGAATGCAAGTGATAACGTGTTCATAGTGTTGGTCAAAGTAGCGCATGTGGCAATGATCTAATTTCCTGGGACATGCTACAGAGGAAGACCTTGAGCTCCTACCCCCGGTGGAGGTGGGGGCGGAAGGCTTGCTGTATTATTAAAGCTAGTCCTTTCCATGAGACAGGACTCCCACAAGTATATTGGCAATCCACCTCACTTATACAAATCCTGCTACCTTCTCTCATCATCAACAGCAGCATCGCATCACAAGCATTTGTATTTTGCAAGCAATTAGACCAAACTGCTGCTCGTTCTCTGCAATGCTGCTAGAAAACAGACGTGAGATTGCGAGGGGGGGGGGGGGGGGGGGGGAGCTAAACGTGCAATATTTTCCCTACACAGGTAGGGAAACCAGGTTATATTCCCATTTGAGGCTTTTACCCACACTTTTTGGGGACAGGATCCTTACAGAGTTTCCCATATATTTACCTACTGTTTGCCTGGCATTAGCAAATCTGGAGATCAGCTAGAAACAGTGCAGAATTACTGGAAAAGGCTGGGGCTCCACCTCCCGCCGAGTCCAGGAAAGAGCTGCTCCAATTCCCACCTATCAGCCCCTTTCATTTGGTTACAGAGCTTGCAGAGACCAAGGACAATTTCGGCCAACATCATCTCTCCCACTCTTGCCACGCGCCGGTTTGATTTTTCACTGGTGGTAAGTGTGGCACTTCGTTGAGTTAGGAGAACACCCTCATGCATAACATAGTGAGCTGGAGGGGTCACTCTCTGACATGCCAGACCTTCATGCTCTTAGAGGCCAGGACGTATGTTCTGGTCTATAGAAGTGGTAGGTGCACACTAATTTTAGTGTTCCTGAACATTAAGCTTTGTCAGCAGAGAAAGTGCCATCCATCCAGTTGAGGAATCAACCAGCACTATGCCAGCTGACACCAAAAACCCTTACCACACCCGGGTTCACCTTTGACTTCAGAGGTTTTAATATGAAGAGGTAGAGCTCACCCATCTAATAAGCTGTGGTGATCAGACTTACGCTGTCGTTTCAAGTCTTTAGTAAGGACCAACCACTCAGTTTGCCCCAGAGCACTTGGTCAATGGTTGTGAGCTCTGCCTCAGAGCCTGCAGCTGCGGCCAGCAGTCCCCAGCACAGCACACAAACTTACCATGGCTCCTCCTCCTCTTCCTGTCCCGCTAGCTCTTTCCTAGTCTGAGGCTTCACGAGCGAATCCACTGCTCGCTCTAGCAGGTTCTCACAAAATGCCTGGTGAACTTGTGCAATGGGATCCGCTAGAGAGGAATTAAAAAACCAAACCATTTCACTTGCCTACAATGATAGCCACCTCCCAACACAACCAAAAAGAATCAAAATGTAGGAGCAAGAGGAAGAGCAGTAGAGGAAAATTCTTGAGGAATTAATGCAAAAATTTCTAAAGACTAAGTTTCAGGGCCTTTTAAACTACCATTCGTACTCATTAGCCATTACTCTTACTTATTACCCATTACAAGCTGCAGCCCTTGGCCAAACATCCCTGTGCCACTTCAGCCACTCAGCAAAATGGTGGTGATGCTGCTCTGCGGAGGATAAACCTTGGTCACCCCAAAGTCACCCCCCAGTCATTTGGGGCCACATCTAGGTTGTGCTCCAGCATACAAAGACACAAGCGGGACGACACAGCACAGTATACAAAGGGAAGAGAACCAGCTCCTGCAGGCTGAGGAGACGTCCCTCAGCTCCACAGCCCCTCTCGCCCATCAAGACCACAAGCAGGCCAGACGTACAAGAGCACGCTCTCAAACAAGACACCCGCTTTTGTCCCAGAGGTGGAGAGACTGCCAGGCTTGAAGTGCTGGGAGGCCACGCACTCGGGACACAAGCAGCTCTCACCGGGGTTCCTTTGGGTGCAGTACAGGCTCTCCTTCGCAGCAGACTTCACCGTCCAGCTTCGCTCCACAAAAAACTTCTGTCCCAGGGGATGGCACAGCCAACGCAACGAGTCAGGAATGGCACTCCGCTCCGAGCTGCACAGGCTTTGAGCTTGGCTTAGAAAGTAGCTCTGGGGAAAGGAGAGGCTAAGATTGAGAACAGCACCCAGGGAGACACACCACCGAGGACGAAGGTCATTACAGCTCGTATCGTAATTGCGGGCCATATTGTAATTGTAGTGCTAGCAGATGCCCTGAGCTACAGCAGTGCCAGCTTGCAGGCCTTCCTAGAGCTCTGCTTGAAGGTATGATGGGAGAGGAGACGACAACTCACCGCCAGGAAGCCAAGCTTGCCTCCACAGCGGGTTTTCAAGCCAACTGCAGCCGTCAGGTGGATTTCTGCCATTGTGCTGGGTGGGATCTTTTCTTCTGCGCACTCAGCCAGATTCACAGCACACAGGGCCATGTGCAAGCCTGAGTAAGCTGAGCTGGAGGGAAGTTTACCTGCACCAGAAAGGACAGGAAAAGGGTTAACTTTTGACATCACAGTACCAGCTACTAAATACTACTGTGATTTGCAGCGCTACTACCCTAAAGAGACAAATGAGAACCTGTTAACACGAGACATTTACAACATCATATGCCTACTTTGTATTCAGGCAACAGAACAACTTTAACTGAGTCTTCCCTCCACAGATACCAAGGTTGGCATCCACAGCTTTGTTTCTGCAAGAAAGCCCTGCATAGCTAAACCAGTTATGATAAAACCATCAGCAAATTTTGTCTCGCTATATTCATCATTATCTTAAAACTGAACTCCTTTGCAATCCACACCTGTACCTACACAGATAACATTAAGGACAGGAACTTATCCCTGGCGGCATGGCTGCAATTCACACAGCATGATTAGGCAGAAGGAAGTTTAGCTGGATTTCTGATGTGCTCGGAGCCTATTAACACCGCAAATTGGTTTGCCAAGGAAACGCCAAAAACAACCATTCACAAGGAACATTCAAGCACTTCCTTAGTACATGTGCACACGCCCAGGTTTTCAAAGCATATCAACACCAACTGGCAATCTGCGCTCTGCACAGCTTCGGAAATGTAAATTCTTCCAGCAATTAACCCCAGCCCCTGCTTCCACATCACGTTCCCAAGCGATAGGGACGAAACAAGCCCTTAACAGCAGCAAAAAGTGACTGGACTCCATCAGCTGCTGCTTGGGAAAGACTCTCAGCCACCTCTGCAGACTCAGGAACACGTAACTCAAGACACTGCTGTTGCTTCGGCCGTTCTTACAGAGCTCTTTTATTGCATGAACCTGCTGTGTTTTAGTAAGTGGCTCCTGAAATTCATCAGGCTAATTTCCAACAGCAGCCCTCCCAGAGGAGGGAGGCCAAAGTGCTCTCCCTGTATTGCCCAGGATCAGCTCTGAGCCTCCTCATTTGGCAAAACGAGGACAGCAGATCTGCCACCTCTGCTCCTACCTGTTATGTGGAGCTGATGGAGCTTGTGATACGCTAGAGCCGCATCCCGAGCACTGGTCTTGGCCTCGTCCTCGAAGCCTGCAGTGGCCTCCCTTGCCCGCCACTGATGAGAAGTCCTCTTCAGCAGCCACCGCACCAGCGCCAGCTTCTGCAGGCTGTAGCGGATCACGTTCCAGGACAGGCTGCAGGCCAAGTCCAGGCGGGAAGCTGGCAGCGCTCGGCCGAGTACCGACAGGCAAGTCTGCAAGTTTGACGCAGCTGCAGCAAAATCCCCCTGGCAAATAACACGACAAAAGGTTCAACAACAAAAAGCACCATCAGAGACACTTTGGGACCTCCTTAGCATTGGGAGCGAGACAAACTGATGTGCAAGCTAGGACAAGATCTTTAGCTGAGGGAAGTCAGTCCCGGTAAACATGAAAGCAATTTACACCAGCTTCAAATCTGGCCCTACGCATATCTTTCCACACATGGCTCTGATCCTGCACTGCCCGTGAGACACATCGGCACTAGGTGAGAGGAGCTTCCTGCCTTCTCAAACAACATAGAAGTTTCAGGGTCCCCATATCAAGAGCCAAATGTTGCCTCAACGATGGAGAAGACTTCCAAGAGGCAGGAGGACAGTAAACAGACAGACACAGCAGAGGCCAGATTCTGGACAAAAACCAAGACCTTGCTGCCAAAGATTGCTACAAGATGCAGCAGCAAGGAACAAGGACAGATGTTAGGAGCCTCTTCCAATGCTGATGTCCATGCCTCACTAATTTAGGCTGAGGGAGGACGGCAATCCACTCAAGACAACCTAGCACCAGCTTCTCTGAAGTCAGACAGGATAATCCACTCGAGGAATACCATGCTCTTGCAAGTGCCGAGCCACTGCCTCACTAAGCTGCATTTACCCGCACCCCCTCCTAGAAGATGTGTTTGATGCAAAACAACAAGTCAACTTTACCCGTGCCAAATCCAGGTCCGCTTGCTTGCGATGCCTCCAGAACGTGACCGATGACCTTGAGTGCAGCCGGGTCACCGGCTCTCCATGCACAAGGAGCTTTATGAACACACTCAGTACAATCACTCCATTCACGAGCCACAGGATCAGCGTGGGCATCATCCAGCCAAACCAACCACCTGCATCTGCAATGGACATCCCAAAAGGAAAGTTAAAAGTTAATCTGGACACCAAAAGCCTAGCAACAGGATGAGCACAGATCCAGAAGGATGTCTTGCTACGCTTGCCACATGTGGTATCAACTTCTGCAAAGACTGCATTTTAATCAGGAAACACCTGTATCAACAGCTCTTCATCCAAACTCCAAGCCACAACATTCCCAACTAAATAAAAATAGTTATTTTTACAAGACTGATTTATAAAATAACTGAGTCAGCATTTAGTTTTCCTAGACCACCTTGTATTCTGATTTCTCTATCATACACCCATGGGTACTCAATACTTCAGTGTCATTTTCTGGTGTTAATTAAGTTTACAAAGCGACACTGAGGAAGCATATTTACCAGTCCGGGAAATGACAGCACGCCTACAGAATCCCCTGCCCTCCCCTAAGCTGCTGTACTCTAAACTAGGAATATTATGGAATAAGTGTATTGAACGGGCCAGTTGCAAGAGTCTATAGCAACAGTGTTTCTGAAGTAATTCTTCACCTATTACTTTATTATTAAGTTACAAAAAGCAGCCAGTTACCTTAAAAACAAATATAAAGTGAACATGCCTCAAAGACTGGTAAGGACAGGAGGACTCCCCTTATCCTGAACTACTTTTCAAGGGTCTGTCCCAAGAGCCCAGGCTGCTGGGGTACAAATGGGTGCCCCCTCTACCTCACCATGCTGAGCAATGGCTGGTTTTGTGCATGAAGAACACTGGATGCGGATGTCAACCAGAACCACATCCAAGCACTCTGGGCTGGCTCTCCTCCCACACCCAGCCCTGCAGTTACTACCCCTCCCCAACCATTAAACAGAGGTCGTACAACTCCCAGAACACACAAAACCACTCTACTGAATCACACCGACAATCCACCTCGTGGCCTGCAGCCGTCGTAGCTGGAGATGGTCTTCAGGGAGACCACGTAAGCCTGGCCACTTTCTGTGGTCCAAACTATTCTAGTTCGTTACCTGACTCAATGGTCAGCACGTTCCTGCCAGAGCCGTGGCGCACCGGGCTGTCGGACTCCGGGGTTCCCCGGGCGTCCAGGAGGGATGTCAGAGGATTGAAGGAAAGGCAAAGGAACGTGAGAGCACAGAGAAGTATTCGAGAGCGATCCACCATACCAAGGGCCGCAGGAGGAGAGTCAGGCTCATCTTTAACCTTCAAAGGAATAGGAGTGGAGAGAAAAGAGGAGAGAAAAAGCTGCTTACCATTCTGTAGAACAAAAAAATGCTTACGCCAAGGGAGGGGTAGGGAAGAAGGAGAAACAGAACATGTTTTAAAATTTGCTTTTAAGATCAAGATCAGCAACTCAGTGAAGCTTTCCCTGGCTTAGTAAGATAAGGCTGAAGTATTTGAGTACCTTCACCTTCCTTCTGCTCCCAGTCATTTCAATTATCATTAACTGGATCCCTGGTTTAGGCTAGGATTAACCTTTGCTGCCCTTACTCTTTTGAGGATCTCCCAGAAGACCCACTTCTTCTGTGATATCCACAAAACAAACCTGTCAGCCGAAGACAGCTAACAGCTTTCTGTTACTGTGGTTACTTATGGTCTCATTAACCACAGCTAATGTCATCATCCTTTTCCAATTTCTCCTGCTTTATTCACTGGACATACATATCCCTGGAAAGCCACGGGCTCTTTGGGTCATGAACATGCACTGTAAGTCCACAGAGACTCCACAGGGGCTGAAGGCTAAGTACAGCTCAGATAATACAGCTCAGGAAGTAGTCTTTTAAGAAATCATAACCACATAATTACTACTTTTAAGTAATCATTTAAGAAAAGATAAAACACACCCGTGCACCTTCCTCATCCTTACAAAGGATCTCTGACCCCTACAGATCTGCTTGCCAGATGTCCGCTGGTTCCACTGTTGAGAATTAGGAGAATTTAAATTCTGGCCCTTAGGTATCCCTGAAGTAGATGCCTCGAATTTGACAACTGAAGTCACAAATACCTTTGCATCATCAAGGAGTGGGCTTCCTGGCTCTGAATCAATGGAGTAGGGAGAGAAGCCAGCCTGGGATCCTGAGTCAGAGGCTGGAGGAGACATCAGCAGCACGTTCTGGTTGAAGTCATCTATCTTCAGATCCACATCGTTGTCAACCAGACTGCTTAGGTCAATGCCCTTCAACAGCTCTGCAAAAATCAGTGCACACGTTTCTCAATCCTGCATCCTGCTAGCATCACTCAGATTGGCTCTGTCATCTGCAGTAACACTGGCCACTATCAATGCAACGTGCACGTTATCTACCTTTGCCAAGGGTAAGAAACTGCAAAAGGCATCCGACGTTCATGCTGACTGCCTCCCCCCTGCCGCACAGCCTCCACAACTTACTGTTTTTTTGGTTAGCCAGCTTCAGAACCATGTTCTCCTGCCTCAGCTTATGGTTGGCCTGCTGTAGGTATTTAATGTAATCAATGGCTTTTCTCAGGACTCCAGACTTGTGCATCTGCAAGGAATTAAGACGTACAGAAAGCAGTTTATATGAAGAGCGACAAAGGGTCACTCCTGCTTGTAGGGATACCACAACCTTTTGTATCGTGTGGTGATAGATAGAAAGAAAAGAGTGTAAAGGACCACGCAGCAGCTGCAAAAAAACTAGTAGCGGGGCACACTCTGTGGGCAAGGTATCAGACTTTGAAAGACACACAAGGACTGGGGTCTCTCAAAGATCTTATAAAAATAGTACAATGGAAACAGATTAACATCCAAATTACAACAGAGTTCACATTTAGGTTTCAGCCAGACATAGTCCTTTGAAAGTACCACATTTTTTAAATTAAGTGGCTCTCTTCTGGGATGGAACAAGCTGCTGTCTGTTAACTATTGTTCACTGTTTAATTCTGAGATAAGTGGTTCTCTCTTGCCTCACTCCCTTGGCCATCCCCATGAACATACTTGCTTCCAGCAGCAGCAAAGTTTAGCTTGTAAACACAAGCCCAAAGTACTACGAAGCCACCACACATTACCAATGTTTTTAAAATGTAAGCTTCCAATTCCACCCAGCAACAGGAATTGACTTCACTAGTGAATGTATTTGTATGGAGACCATGCAAGGTATCAAGAATACTACTCCCGGCTCTGCCAGCATAAAGTGAATAGGACAAAGTGAATAGCATAAAGTGAATAGGACAACCCTGAATACCTGGTGCAATAAAGCTTCTAATATTTGAGCAAGCAAGAGTTTGTACAACTCAGTATCTAAAGGAAACAAACTAGAAAGCTCTGTAAACCCTCGTCCCTACTGCAGTCACACAGAAAAGGAAACTTAAATCAAGCAAGCTCTGGTTTGGCAGAGTTATCAGAACAGCCACTTGGATATTTTACCTAGAGGGCCTATTTAAGTTAGACCTGATATAAGAACAAATGCATAAGATGTAGCTTATTTTCAAGAAACAGTACCACTAAGATAGTAAAATAAACATTTTGCAGGTGAACCTTCCTGAATACAATGATCAAGCTTTCCATCACACAAGTGTTTCTCACCAGTCTTATCCCAGCGTACGTGTGCATACTACTAACAGTCGCATGTACCCAACTACTTCATTTGGTAGAGCAATGAGCACCTGAAGACAAAGTATTATGACACTAGATTTGCTCTTATTCCACATCTTTACCTTGGCATCTGTCCCCATGACAAGGTCCTTCAGCTCAATTATCTTGTCATTTATGGATGACCGGTAACGCTTTTCAATTATATTGTGAGTTGTTCTCCTCTCTCCTTCTTTAGGTGGTTCTGGTTGCTTGACAGCCCCAGGAACTTGTTTGATAGGCACCTTTTCTTGTCCCACCATCACCGGCATTGTCGTCAAAATGGTCCCATTGCTCCCAACGAGGGTCTACGAAGACCATGCGTAACAAGGGCCATGAGCAATCAGCCAATTTAGATCAGGTTTACGATGGCAAAAGAAAAAGGAGTAAACAAAAGAAGAATCAGGACAAGTTTCTACAGCTCAGAAAAGAAGAGATATGTCAATTTCCTCCCGTCTTCCTTAGCTGGCACAAGCATTGGCACAGCAGCACAGGAAAAATCTGCCACTCTGCCTCCCACACTGGTCACTAGGGAGTAAGGACATCTCTTGTTCTCCAAGAGCATCAACACTCCTCCGCCAATACCGTGCTCTATTCATCCACTAAATAGAGAAACAGACCAAGGCTCCTCCTTGCTCCTACAATCCTTACACCCCAAGTGTCCAAATCTACCTTTTCTGTGGACAAATTAAGTCATCAAATCACCAACAGGGAATGCTACTTCCAAACTGGTAACGGCAATGTTAGAAAGGACCTGACTATGGAAAAACAAACCTTGGCTTGAGCAATGCAGTTGATCTGAATTCAATTAAATGGAAAAAAAATAGATGCATAAGCTATAAAGATGCCTTAAGATGAGGAACTAAGGCAATGAGTGATACACACTGGTGTGAAAAGCTCAAACTTGGGACATCTCGATGTAGGACAGGCCATCTACACCAAACTAAAGCAGTATGTACTCTGCGATAAAGATTATGAGTCCCACCAGAACAGTTGCACAGAGGGGCTTCTAGGGCAGTTGGGGTAAAGTTAGTTTAGATTAACCCAGCAAAACAAGATTGAGAAGGGTACACATGCTCTCTAAAGTACACCAAGGATCAGGGAAGTGGTTACGGAGAGGAAGAGGTATTTCTGTCAAAAGACAGACTAACATAAATGAGAATAAACTAGCCGTGAGCAACTTCAGGAACAATTTTGACTCCGAAATATTATTTTAATTGGGATATTAGAAATTAATTTAGTTTCATTTCAAGCTGGACCTTGACAAATAAGTGAATTCAAGTCCTACACTTTTCCTTGGCTAATTTCCACCAAATTTCCATGTGTTCAAAATGCTTTATGGATTGTCGCTCAGCCAGACACAATCACATAAGCCTCACCTCTGGGTGAAAATGTCACCTAAAAGCAAGGAGGTTAATTGAAGACTAGCCTGGCTGCTAATAAGTACATAAGAAGCCTACCATGCTATGCAAAAGAAGTCAAAACTTAAGTCCAGACTTGCAAGTTTATCTCCCCCAGTAAATACTTGAACAGAGATATCTGTTCAGAATGTACTAGATTATAATAAATGCGTCTTTGGGGGCACAAGTTTCTCTGAGTTGATAAGAAGTGGAGGCCATGAAGCACAGCTGCCATCTCCAATGATTATACTGAATCCTCACTGCAAACACCCTTTGAAAAGAAGCTTAATTAGTTTTCACATTCAACATACTGCTCTTAGACACTACTGAGGGGGACAAGGAAGTTCCACAGGTATTCTGAGTGAGTTAGCTTTCAGTTTCAAATATCTTCCAGAGGTTAAAAACTGGATGGAATTTTTAGGTCATATTCCTCTCCTTGTAATACCAGAAAAAGGTAAACAGAAACGTGCCCTTGGTCTTTGCTTACTGGCCATGGGAGGCTGCCAAAAAAAGTACAATCTGTGTGTTTAGCCTTGGCAGAAACAGGGTATTACTCACTCTGGATATGTTTGGGGCAGCCCTTGAAACCCCTCCCATTTGCACCACTACAGAATACTAAAGCCCACACCTCTTCCTTGCATTAAGAGGGATGGACGTCAGCGAGGAGAGGGAAGGAAGAAGAACATCTGTATGGTACCTGCAGAGCTGTGGTCTGAATGGGAGCAGTGAGTGCTGTCAGCGCTGGGTTCTGTACCGCGGCCATAACGGGATTACCGTCCGCTTTCAGGGTCGTCAAGACAAGGGAGTCCGTTTTTATGATCTGAGGTTGGACCAGAACCTAGGTTGAAAGAAGTTACAGGTGATGCAGAGAGTAGGCATGTATTTCTCTGGTGATCTCAGTAGCCAGAGGTAAGCGACGACATCTCAGTGGATGGCAAAAGAGCAGAGTGAGTATTTCTTTCACCTTGCACCCTGCATCACCTGAATGGTTTTTGTCAGCCCCTGATGCAAACTCTGACCATGAGACAGTCTAAACAGCACTGGTGGGAGGGGAGCAGAGGAAACACCAGCACACTGGTTTTCAAATCAGTCACCAGAAGTAAGCGAGTATGTAAAAACACGGAAGAGCTGATGGAAAAGTTCCCTTCCCCTCTCCAATTACACCTATAATTAGCTCTCTGCAGTAACTGGTTGAGTACCCAGAGTCTAACATGGCTAGAACAGCCTGCTTTGGCTACAGCACTTCCCAGATAGCTGCAGTAGCTTTTCCCCCCTCTGATTTCACTGAAAGGATCTGTACCATGAATGTTAAGCAGATCAAAACCAACAGTAAGTTATTTTGCCATAAGACAGCTTGCTCTTACGTGTTCAAATACCTCGCTGAGTCTCAAATACAGAGAACACTATAGATAGCATGGTACAATTGAACCAAAGCAACTTTGCCATACTGAGAATATCCCCTAGCCATGTTTTTATCTAACACAAAGAAATACAAGACTTTTTCACTCTCATATGTATGTTTTAAAACAAAAGTCACACGACACTGTAGCAGCAAAAAGATCAAAGAAACTGTGGCAGAAGAATTGGAAGAAAACATTCCCGTATCACCCGTCCCTTATAAGACATGGTAGAGGTGGTGGACTTTCAAAGAAGGAGGAAAAAGTCAAAGAAAGCTTGTTCAAGTAAGGTTTCCAATCCAGTTTGGCAGCACCAAGTTACAAAAATATTTTAGACCAAGTTTAGTTACGCAGATGTTTTAGTGAAAACGGTTTCTGAGCCTTCTTGCCCATTACTTCAAGTCACATCACGGCTCACAACAGGGACTCTCATGCACGACTTGCATGAAGTAAAACGCTTCTGGAACATAGGCTGGCTAGAAATACCTCTCACACTTTGTGCAAAAGTAATCCTAGCCAGGACCGCCACCCCCACAAGCTTCACCACCTTCTCCCTGGCAAGCCAGGAGACCAGACCCACAAAAGCAATTTATTCTGCTGCTGGATCCCTGTTTCATTCCTCGTTTTTACTTACTGGAACTTGCTGGACCTGTGGTGCAGTGACCGTCTGGACCGTGGCCGGTGTTAACGTCTGGATGGTGCCATTGGCAGCCTGCGTTAGCACTCGCTGGGCCTGCACAGTCTGCACTTGCTGCTGGATGGCAACCGGCTGAACCTGGGAGGATGTCACCAGGCTCTGGACTTGAGGCTGGAGAACTGAAAAGCAGAAGAGATGTCAGGAATAGTCCAGAGACATAGGTCTCTGTGCTGGAACCCATAAACGCTCCTAGCTTCACTCCTCCTCTTCCCAGAGCTTCTCTGTAGGCAGCCTTCAGCTAACACATCCCACACCTTGGGAAGCTTCCAGCTCCTTTGGTGCCTCCTGCAAGAAGACACTGCATCTAGAATAGCAGCTTTCCAGGAGGCACGGAGGATCAGCTAAGAGAAAATAAAGTAAAAAACCATTGGTTTGATAGCACAGGACTCATTACTTCAGTGACATTACGGAGTACTTGCCCACTCCTGCTGATCTTGGTGTACCCTAGGATCCTGTTTATCATGTAAAGAATCAACACCTACTGAAAAGGATCAAGACCGACCAGCATTCACAAAGGAAGATCCGGTCATCGTTAAACATCCCTATGAGTGTCTTTGTTCAATACAAGTACTGTACTTGAGACTTCGGTAATTAAAATGTCCCTTCATTCCAGACTGCCACATGGGACAGACCAGAGCTTCAGCACTGGACCTGCCTACTGCACCCATCAGCAGGACAGGGCTGCTGACAACCATTTTTTTAGACATACTTTTCTCAGGCCTCCAAAGAGGCATAGGAGAGAAGACCATAACAGAGGAGAGCAGCAAGATGACAACTATCACAAGAGGACACATGAAGACTTCAGATCTCATTTATGACAGTTTCTCACGCCCCCCCCAACTCCAAAGCCATGTAGGCAGGAGAAGGGACACCCCACAGACAGCACTGCAAAAGAAGGATCATCATGCTTGTGGTGGCTGAGGATGCTTTTGGAGTTTGAACACCAACACCATTTATCACGAGTGCACCATGCGCACCCGTAGCCTGAGCACCCCAAAATCATGAGTGCACCATGCGCACCCATAGCCTGAGCACCCCAAAATCACGAATGCACCATGCGCACCCGTAGCCTAAGCACCCTGAAATCACGAGTGCACCATGCGCACCCATAGCCTGAGCACCCTGACCGCTACCTTGGAAACTCGTGGCCGCGTTCTGGTAGATCACCGGCTGCTGGATAATCCTGGTCTGGGGAGCAGAGCTGAACGTTGGCGTAATCATCACGGCCTGCTGCTGGAGCTGAGGCTGGAGCGGGGGCCGGGGCTGAAGGAGAGGGGCCGACCGCGGAGGGGCCGGAGGTGTTGCCTGCACCGCTTTGACCGGCAGGCTCTGGAGCTGGGGGGAGGCGGGAGGCGGTGGGAAGGGCTGGAGCTGCACCTGGCTGTACGGTCGCTGCAACTGCGGCTCCAGGGTCCCACCGCCGCCGCTGCTGCTGCTGCTGCTGCTGCCGCCACTGCCCTGGAAGGTGCCGCAGAAGTGATCCGAAAACAGATCTGGAAAGTCCCCTGCCTGGTTACTGACGAACTGCAGCATCTCTGCAAAACAGAAGAAAAAGCATTCAGTGCTATTTTATTGCCCATACACCTTGTCACCTGCCACGAGGTCAGGACTCGAATGCTGGCGTGCATGCACAGAAGGGAGGTCCAGGTCCTTCAAAACCTCTGGAGAACATATCACACCAATCTAACATCTCCAGAGAGAAACCAAGAGGTGGCCAGCAGTGGGGCACTGCTGCTGCTGCTCAGGGGGAAAGGCAGGACTCTCCTACAACACTTTTCCAGGCTACAGGCTCCAAGCAAATACTAGAATGTAAAGCCATCTCCAATACATTTAAAATATTAGAGTCTCATTCCGTCACTGCTCCAACCTAATCCTTGCAGAAGGGAGAAACCAAGCACCTCCACAATTCCAGCACTAACTGTTCTCCCACCCAACTTTTAGGGTGGCTTCAAGTCCCCTATCCCTCCTGCCCCACTGAGTACCTGGAAAATGAAGAAATAGGATAAGAATTCATCTTAACTTTGTTCTACTTTCAAGCGTACCAGGAATTGGGGAAAAAACACTAAAGGAAACAACACTTTATAGAACTGTAACAGGAGAAATCCATGCGTGTGTTTAAACCACCAGAATAACTTTTTTTGGGTTTTTTTGCCTATTTATCCCCTGCCTGCAACCCCTGCACAGCAGTTTCTCTCCATCCCACCCTCTCCAGTATTTTATCAGCCCACATCAAGAGGCTCCTACCACAACACTACACAACACTACAGCCTTCCCCCCACAGAAAAAAAATTCACAACCGAGAAGTCATTGTTCATAAGCAAGGCTTCCTCTTCCCTCCGTCTAATCCAATTTAATCCAATTATGTACCTTAAGCTACCTGAACGCTTTCCCTGATCTGTGCATGGGCGGTGGCGTGAGGAGTCAGACATCCTTCCCCACCCCAGGATCTGCCCACGCTGCACTGGCTCTTCCACAGCTTTCTCCAAGGCCTGTTTATTTTTTTTCTGGAAGTAGGAAAAAAGGAAGGGGACCCACAAACATAACAGAGGGTTTATAACTAAATAATAAATTCAGGTTTAGAAAGTAGAAAATAGACTTCCGATTTAGAGGAAAAAATATGGCAAAGTGCTCCTTACACCAGGAGCTTTCCAATCCACAAACCCAAAGGACGTTGATGCTGTGGTTTATGAAGGGGGTTCGAAGAAGCAGACTTTTCACAAAATGTTTCTGTGGAAATTGTCCCAGCAATAAGAGGACTATTAATTTGCTTCTCCAAAATGCCACCCACACTTCATCCAATTAATTTGCCTGACACTCCTGAGACAGAGCACAGGGATCGTCCTCCAAGCCTCTTGCTCCCTCAACAAATGTTTCGCCATATTTCTATATTTCTACGATAGTACTCTTCTCCCCTTCCGACAGCAATCTCTCCACGCCCTGACACACATTTAAGCACTGACCACAACCACTGCTCTTAAGAACTTGAGTCTGTTGGATGGAGGAGCTTGGGAGGAGATGTGTCCTCCTGACCTATTTATAACCCGACAGTAAGTGGGGACGCGCAGTTCCCCCGGCACGGAGCAGCAGCCGCCCTCGGGGACCAGCCGGACCAAACCTTTGTCTCCGCTTTTAACTAGATGAACGAAAGATTTATTTATTTTTTTTTTAATGCAATGCCTCAGGAAACTTTCACAAAACATTACCAGAGCAAGGAGGGCTGTTTAAAGATTAACACTTCTGCATAACATCTAGATGGGTATTAAGCAGCTTTTCACCCTCTAACCGACTGCAGCTGAGACCATCCCAAATAAATGCCGACATGATAAACTTGATAATCCCAACTACGTACTTCTCAAGCTCTTCATTTGATGGCACTGCTATTTCACTATCAGACCGCACTACTGCAAGCGGGGAATAAACATAAATCGGATGAGATTTGCTCTGGAAGAGCAAATTCCAGTGTAAGAGACAAATTTCAAGTACTGTATTTTAAAGAACATTGTGTTCAACGCAGCAGATTTAGTACCTTATTTAAAAACCTACTCTTGCTCTCACAAGTTAAATCACATCTTTATCATAAATAACAATTTTGACTAAATGCAAAAAGTCTAAACATTCATTCTTAAAAATCAGACTGCCAGGGGATCAAACCCACTTCTTTTAGAGTGCCGAAGAATTGCCCTAGCAGCAACACAAGGAAAATAAAAAGCAGGAGAAACGGCAAAATCCTAATCTCTTTCTTTTAAAACACCTTTGCCTACACAGAGAACAGAGCAAGTGTCTACATTAACTGTTAGGAAGCTCGGGTGCTTTGGGAGGATGGCTATCGGTGATAAACCCATCGTCGCCAGATCACCGGCACCCTTGGTGCCAAAGAGTTCTCAGTCCCTAAGGTGGAGTGAGATGTTACTGCAGAAAACTATCCCAGCCCAGCCCAAGGCTAAAAAAATGTCAACAAGGTATTACGAAACCAAGCCCACCAAGGACTTCTGCTGCTTGTATTAGCCCAGCGCCCGAATACCTGGCAGAAAGGCGAGGGCTGGGCTTTAGCTGCCTCTCCCAGGTGGTAGCTCAGAGCCTGCACACGGGCGGCCCTTCCTCAAGCTGCTGGAGACGCCGTGCTTTGAGAAATACAAAGTGGCGGAGATCCCAACCTCGACAGAAACAACCCCTCTGCCCCAAACCCAGACCCGCTTCGCACCCATGACCGACTCGGGCCTCGCTCTCCGGCGTTACCCCCAGGGCAAGGCGGCACCCGGCAGCACCCCTCCAGCAAGGAGGTACCTGCGGCCACGCAGGACAGCCCACGGACGGCGGAGGAGCTTGTGCCAAGGCAGAGCCAGACACCTTCGGCTCAGCGCCGGGACCCCCCCGACCAGCCTCGCGCCCCGTCCTGGTGTGCGACCCGGTGAGCGCCGGCATCCCAGAGGCGTCGGCACATCTGCTGGACCGGCGTGGTTCCTCCTCCACCGCGGAAAACCAAAAGCCATGGAGCAGGCGGTGAGGGCCCCTCGGCCTGAACGGGAGAGGAACGCCGAGACCCGCCAACAAGAAGACTTAAAAACCTAATCAAAACCCTTGCAGAATTTCAAACCCTGAGATGAATCCGTGTCGGAGTACCAAAAAAAAAAAAAAAAATCAGGATTGTCATATACCTCCCCCACCCCAGGAAAATCCACCCCAGGAGCTGGGGAGGAAGGGGAAGCTCTTTCTCCTGAGCTACTCATCGCTCTGAATCACACCTCCCTGGGCACACCGCGCTTCAGAGCTGGCTCCGGGTTCATCGGAATTCGTCTCCGTTTCCATATGGATCCTGAGAAGTCATTACGTTGCGCTTAAACAAGAGCAAACACCACCTTCGATTTGCACCGGCAACTTTATGAGTGATAACTAAGCCCCTTACATTCTCATAAGGTATATTCTTCTTTTATGTATGATAAAGAAAAAAAAAAAAAGTATAAATTTTGCCCCTAGCTACACCACAAATCAATTGCAATTAGAAACTTAAAAGCACTAGTTTAATTTTACTTCCTAACTGCTAAACGAGGACGCTTTAGGCATCACCCCCCAAAGCCGCGCTCTGGCTGGGATTCCAGCTGAGCAGAGCAGGGGAGCTGAGCCCGCTCCCGTCCCCAGCCTACGGCAGAGCTCGTCGAGAAATGACATCTTTCCTGGGCTTTCAGGCGCTGTTTGGGGAAACACTGAGTACGGCGCCGCGCGCGGGCGCTTCGTTCCGCTGCGCTTCGGTGGAAAACGGGGATTTTCTCGTGGGTCTGAGCTCTGGCGTCGATGCGGTGAAGTTTTAGGGTGGGACGGGGGGGAAAAAAAGGGACATTTAAGGAGTTACACCTGTTTTGGTGGAGGAGGGCGAGGAGGCACGGCCTCCTCCCACAGACACTAGTGGCGGCACAGCTCCAGCAATCATTTGGCACTGACTTTAAGAGAGCCACGAGGAAACACGAGGGGAACCCGGGCCGCACCATTTGCCCCGTGGGTCTGAGGCAGGAGGATAGAGGCAAGGTAATCACTTTCTCCAACCCTCTCCCGTGCCGGCAGCGGCCACGGCTGGGAGGAAGGGCTCGGCGGCTGTGTGGGCTCGGACCCCCACGCGGCTTCTTGCGGTTACTGCCTCGACGCCCCCCGGCGTGGGTCAGCCTCATGAAAGTCACTCAAAAGCGCTCCCCAGGCGGAGCTGGCCGTCGGCTGCCCGCGCCACGTGGGGAGACACGCGTGGCCGCTCGCCAGGCGAGCGTTGCCCGGCGGGACGCGCCCCGCACCGCCGCCTTTACCCACCCGGGACGGGGGATTCCCCGCTAACCCCCCCCACGCGCGCTGGAAGCCCGTACCGCGTGGGAAGCGCACCCCACGCCGCGGGCCCAAGCCGGTGCGGCCACCCTGCGCTCCCACTCCCCACTTGGGGGGGGGGGGGGAACACCCCACGCAGCGAGATCCTAGAGCCACCCCACCCACGCACCCTACCCCCCGGGCGGCACCAGCAGCCCCGGACCCGCGCGGACGGGCATGAGAGCTCCCCCCCCCCCGCGTGGGGGAGCCCACGCGCGCCGCCTCCCCACCCCACCCCCTTTCCGCGGCGCCCACCGTCGATGTCGCCCAGGGTGAGCTCGTCGCCCAGCTCGGTCAGGGTCTCCATGTTCTCCACGCCCAGCTCGCCGCCCTCCATCGCGCAGGGGCCTGCCGCGGCCGGGCGCACCGGCGCATGAACCCCCGCCGCCGCCCCGGGCGCTCAAGCGGAGGCTGCCGGCGAGCGCCGCCGACCCCGCGCCATCTTGGGCCGCCCCGGCCGGCCGGCGGCCCCGCCCCCACCTGCCCGCCGCCACGGCAGCGGCGCGCGCGCCCCCCGCGGTTTGTTGTCAATGAGACCAGGTCGCCCCCGGCCAATCGGCGGCCGCGGCGGCGCGTGGTGTGATGGCGCGTCAGCGATCAGCAGCTGCGATTAGCATAGGCCGCCCCGCCCCGCGCCCCCCCGCCCTCCCGATTAGAATATTCATGAGGGGGGCGGTGCCGGCGGGGAGCGGGGATGCGCTGCGCTGTGCAGCGCCGAGCACGGCGGGCGGCGGACACGCGTGGGAGCCGGACGAGCGCTGCCGCCTCCCCCTCTGCCCACAGAAAACCCGGCAGGGGCCGAGCTGGCACCCGCGGGCACCCAGCCCGGCCGCAGAGGGGAAAGGCCAGGTGGAAGGCGGCGGCGGAGGTTAGAGGAAGGGGTTTGTTCTCCCCCCGTTAGCATCTCCGACCCGCCGCAGCTCCCCACGGACCCTCACCTCCTGAGGGCCAGACCAGACGCCCGCTCCCACCAGGAACAGGAGCAACAGCTAGGCTTCTTTTACTTAAAAAAAAAAAAAAAGTCAATTTTATTCAAGAAAAACAAAAACACGCGCCCATTGCCCCCCCCCCCGCCGGACGGACCTGGCTCCGCAGTTAGAAATTGCGGACATTTCCCCTTTCCCGGAGGCCACGGTGCCCCCAGCCCGGCACAGAGCACCCACTTCTCGGGGACGGTCCCTCTGCAAGAGCCTCCTCTGGTCCGAGTTCATCTGCAACCATGAGAAAAGGCAGGGTGGTTGTGCCGGGTCCCGGGGCCAGCCCCTCGCCTCTGCTCCCGCTGCAGCCCAGACGCCCCACAGAGGGTCGCAACCCCTCGGCTGGCTCCCTCCCTGCTTCAGCCCTACTGTCCCCATGTGCCTGCAGCCGGCTGTCCCCCTGAGAAGGGGGTTTGGGGGACTAAAATTAGAGAGGATCAGCCCCACACCAGAGGGATGGGGGCAGGACGGCGTGGGCAGGGCGTGGGGTGCAGGACAGGCTCACAGGGGTTCAGGGCTGGTTCCCCAGCACCTTCAACATCAGCGGTGCTTACACTACAGGCACACATCGGCTGCAGAGAGGGCCAAAAGCTGAGATCCCTCCTTCCCAAAAATTCACTGCATATTTGCCTCCCTGCGGGGATGCGCTGCGGTAGCCACCCAGGAGAGCGGGATGCCGTCGGGCCAGGAACCAGCACCATTGGCCTTTTCAACTACGGCTGACCGATGAAATGCGTGTTGCTCGGTAAAATAGCCGCTGGGAAGAGGGGAGAGCTGATCTGGCAGAGGTAGCAGCTGGGCAGAGACCAGGTATAACCGGGTGGGGGGGTGCCAATGAGATCAGCGGCTTAAAAAAAAAAAAAAAAAAACAAACAAAACCAAAAAAACCCCAAAACTGAGAGAAGCAGCATTGCTCATGAGGCTGTTTGGCGTGACGCGCTCCCCAGCCCACCCACGACGGAGGAGGCAGGTTCAGCACGGGGCACCCTGTCCTGCGGAGGGGAAGGCTCCCCGGGCTCCCCGTGGGGCTCAGCCGCAGCATGTCCCCCTCGCCCTACCCCACCAGGGGTGGCAGCACCCCGACCAGCCCAGGGGATGGCCCCGCTGCCTTCCCGTCTGTGCTTTGGCTCTGGGGAAGGGGTACCCCACTTCAGCTCCCCCCAGCCCCATTGGGGCAACCCACCGGCACTGCCACCTGGCCCCTGCCGAACGAAAGGGAAAGGCAACAAAACAAAACCCACGGCACAAACGGAAAGGGGACCGCCGGGCACCGGCCCGAGGCCGCCGAGAGGGAGCGAGCCGCTCCGTGTCCCGGCAGCGTCGCCCCTGCCGCGAGGCACAAGCCCCCGCGTGCTACAGCTCCGACTGCGAGCGGGAGATGCGCGGGCCCTTGCGGATCTCCTTCCGCTTCTCCTCCTTCTTCCTCCGCTTCTCCTCCTCCCGCAGCGCCTTCTGGAAGGTGTCGGCACTGGGGAAAAACTGCAGGGTGACAGCGGGGCGTCAGCACGGGGGGTCAGCACGGGGGAGCCCCCGCAGCCTCACAGATACACAACCCCCCCCCAAACCCACCAAAGCCATCACGCAAGCCCCACAGTGCCAGGGGGCTTGAGGTTGGATGTGGCATGAGGTGAATGGGGTCCCGATGCTCCCACGGGGCAGGTGGCCACAGGACGGGAGAGATGGCACCGGGCACCCAAAACCAGCCACAGCCCAGCTGGGGAATTCAATGCACACATTTCGGCCAAGCTTCCTCCATGCTGGGGGTTTTTGGCCGTTCCCCACCAAGCCACCCATTCCCTTCCCCAGCCAGTTGCTTGGAGCTGCAATGGGGATGGGGAAGCCCACGGGGCGAGCTGGCGATGTTGCCATCTTACCTCAGAGTGGTCTGTTTTAAAGGGATTGCGGTAATCGGGTGATTTCTCGCTGATTCCCAGCTCCTGAGCCATCTGCGGAGCAAAGCGGAGACCACTTCGGGGAGCGGTGCCTCCCACACCACACCCCCCCCGTGACCAGGGTCCCCTCCTCCCCATCAACCCCCTCTGTGCTCTTCCCCATCCCTCAGCCCAAGGACACCCCTCAGATGTGGGGTACACTCCCCCTGCCCTCTGCCCACCCTCCTTTTACCCCAAAAACCTCACACCCCAGCCCCAGCAGCGGAGAGGGGACACGGCCGGGGGGGACCAGGAGCCGTACCAGCCCCAGGACCTGGGAGTGGGGTCCCTGCTCGAACACGCCCGTCAGATTGCAGAAGCCGATGCCCCAGCGGATGAGGCTGTTCCAGTTGGAGTTGCGGTCGAAGTAGTGGTGCACAATCTTGGGGAAGCGCAGGACGACGTCCCCGAAGAAGGCGGTGTTCTCCACCACGTGGGAGTATGCTGCAGGGACAGCCACCCACCCCATCGGTACACTGGTACGTGCACCCCGTCCCACCGGCACCTACGGCCCCGCTGGGAGGTGGGGAGGCTGAAGGCAAACGGGTAGGCTCCCCAGTACGAACTGGTAAGAGAGGCAGCAATAGGGTCCCCGACAGACAGGTACCAGCCCAGGTCTGGTGTGGGTACGTGGGGTTTTCATACCCCGGTGCCGGTCCCAGAAGGAATGTCGGCAATGCACCAGAGCACTGGAAAAGGGAGGGGGGTAAGGACCGGAGAGGACCTACCATCCTTTATCTTCTCATCCTGAGGGAAAGGCCCATCGGGAGGCACGTCGGCAGCGATGAGCACAGCGCGGGAGTCCTCCAGCACCTGCCAGAGCCCTCTGTTACTGCCCCGTCCTGCCGGCCCTTCCCTGTACCCCAGGGGTGCTGCCCCAGCTGCCCCGCTTTGAAGCCCCACAGTGTTCCCCTTCAGGTCCTAAAGCCCACATGGCCACCCCACTCTTCTCTTTGACCCCACGGAGGCCCCCTGGCCCTCCCCGCTTCTCCTGCTCACCCTCCCCGGCCCCACGGCACACTGAGTCCAGAGGGCAGCCCACGCTGTGGCTCACTTTGAAGAGTCCCTTGAGCATGATGTCAATGATTTTGTACTGCTGGTTGACGTCGTTGAGCTCGATCAGGTTCTTCAGCGCGTTCATCTGGTCCTTGCGCTTCACCTCAAACAGCTTCTTATCTGCACTGCCGTCAAGGGTGCCGCCGGCACGCTCCCACCATGCTCCCACTCTCCCCCTCCGCCGGGCACCCGGCACCATCCCAGTCCCCCCAGTTCTCCAGGGGGTGCCTGAGGGCCAGGGGGCACCGCCTGAGACAGGATGAAACATGGGTTTCCAGTGAGCCCCTTTGCCCAGACACCCCAGCAGGGCACTTAACAACGCCGGGTGCTCGTGGGGAGCTTCCTACTTGCCAGCCCCCCCTGCTCTGGCTGACGGGCTGGAGGAGGAACGTGAACTCCCACCTTCCCCATACGTGTCTCCACGAGCACACGTATTAAATATCTTTTCGTACTTTGCCTGTTCACCAGGGGATGCTGCTGTGTGCTAAGAAGGGCTTGCATTAGCCCACCTCCTCGTGGGCAATAAATGCCTGTGGCACAGAGGAGACCAAGTCCCACCAGCCCAGGAGCCCTTTTCCATCATCCCAGCCGGTGACCCCAAAGCACTGAGACCTGCAGGCGTGCTCTGCCACCTGGCTGCCCACGCCACTCCCAAGAGCGGACTGGGAAACGTGCTTGGTGCCCAGCATGCTGGACCAGAAAGGAAAAGCGCTGCGCTCGGGAGAACACCAGGCACCACTGATAAACTCGTCTCTGCTCCTGCACCGAGCCAGGCACTTGGTTAGCAAACCCAGAAGAGCAGAGAAGCAACTGCCCAGCAGTTCTGGGTCCTCTCTCTTCTACCCCACTGTGCCCCTTTCCGTGGTCTCTGACCATTTCCCTGCGCATGAGCTCCCTCCAGCCTCAGCAGGCGCGAGCGCGTACGCAGGACGCGAGGGGCAGGCTGCAGAGGATACAGATTTCCAAGCCAGAGTCCACCCTCTGTTTTTCCAGGTCTGCGAAGCTGCCCCGGGACAGCAGCAGCACCAGCAGAAAGGGGCAGATGAAGAGAAAATCCATGTCGGCCGCTGCAGCCTGGAACAAAATGGACCAACAAAACCAATGACCAGCGAGGAGACTGACCAAAGGGAGAAGTCACACGAGCCTCTCGGGACCGGTGGCACATCGCCCCCGGCACCAGGGTCCTTGCCCACCTCTCCCTTCTCCCCGCAAGCGGTTTGAGGGAGACAGCGGCCAGAGCAGGGCCACGGGGCGATGCTACAGCCGGCCTGCTCTCCCCCGCGAGGGAAGCCCTGGTCTCCCCCTCCTCTCCTCCTGCCTCCACTGCCGGCTGGGCCCCCAAGGATCTGACTGAGCACTGACACAGCAGAAAAATTAAGTCCTATCCCTTCCCCCAAAAATAACAGCTAGCTTTTTGCTGGGTTTGCGAGTCAGAGCAGCCCAGCAACTGAAGCAGCAGGGCCAAAGGGAGAAGAAGGATCGCCAAGGGACTGAAATCCACCCCTCCTTCAAGCACCAGGCTTGACCAGCTCAGCCATCTCACTTCACCTCTTGGGGTGCTGGTACCTGGACCCTTCCCCTCGCTACAAGCCGGGAGCCAGCTGCGGGCCCCACGCCGAAAAGCAGCAGTTG
This sequence comes from Ciconia boyciana, assembly GCF_034638445.1. Classification (NCBI taxonomy): domain Eukaryota; kingdom Metazoa; phylum Chordata; class Aves; order Ciconiiformes; family Ciconiidae; genus Ciconia; species Ciconia boyciana. Next base: position 56,425,046 of record NC_132934.1, read on the forward strand.
GGTGACCTGGTGGTAACTCCCCCCTCGCCCCAAGCACGTCCCTCCCCAGGCAGCGCCTGGGGCTCTGCAGGGATGCAGTCGGGCAGAGCTGCTCCTGGCCACGAGGGTCCCTCAGACAGAGCCAGCGTGCAGAAGAGAGGCTAGAGGAGAAGGTCCTTCAGAGCGAGGACTCCGGTCCCTGGGACAGCCTAGACCTTGAAAAGGAGAGCAGTACCTCAGCCTCCAGGCAGCGGGACTCGAGGCAGCCTGTCCGCAGGGACGAGGTTTCCGCAGAGCCAAGCAGTGGCCACCAGCAATTATGGAAGCAGCAGCTCCTTCAGAGGCATCCCCCAAGCCGCCTCCTGCTCGCAAGGGAAAGGCGGACACATAAGGCCACCAGAGCTGCCCTCACCCTGCCACCTCGCTCCCATCCCGAGCCCAAGCTCGCATGCCCAGCCAAGCCTCTCTGCGATGCCCTAACACTGGAACAGAAACAAATCCCTTCTTCACACCAAATCTGTTGGGTTTTTTTTTCTTGTTGTTTTTCTTTTTTCAGCAAATACAATTTTTCAACCCCAGGCCCCTGAGTGAGGCAAAGTGGGCAGCACCGGCAGCTCTCCCAGCCCTGAGAGGAGCAGCGGCTCGCGCCATGCACCTCCTGCCGAGGCCGAGCCAAGCGCCCTCGCACGCCCGGCTCGGGCAGGGAAATGGTGTCAGGCAAACACGAGAAACCCTCTGCGTTTCTTTTTGCTGTTGTGCTTTGCAAAAGGCAGCACCCCTGGAAGGGAACAGACCAGAGTACCTACCACCAGCATTGCAGAGGAAGACACAGCTGCCCCTGGAGCGGGCTCAGCAACACAACCCGTGTTTCAGACGCGATGCAGAGCCAGGATGGCAGCACGAGCCTCTCACACTGGGGGCCAGGGTCTGTCCCTTTTGCCCGCTGTGGTGCGAGGCTCAAGGCATATTCCAGCCACCCTGAAGGCTGCAAAGCACGCCAACAGGCTGCGGCTGTAAGGAGAAATTCTCCAGCCCGGGCAAGCAGAAGCTCTGCTAGACCCACCAGCCTGGTTGGCTTCCGAGAGACTGCTTCACCCTGCCAAAAACCACAACTCAAGGGCCCAAGGCCTGGCTCAGTGATGGGGTGAGGGTCCCCCCTCTGCAGAGCCTCCCATAGCTGCTCGCTCCCTCCCCAGGGTCACGGGAAGGAGGAAGAGCAGCAACTTAAAAGCACAAACTGCAACTGCCCTGGGACCCTGGCTCCTGTTTGCCCCTTGGATCAGACACGCGGCCATAAGGACCAGGGTGGCTATTTGCTGGGTTTGTGGACAATTGGAGAAAGACCTTGGAGGCAGCCAGTGGCCTCCAGACCAGGCTGAAAGGCAAACAGTAGAAATGCTGCCCGTGACGGCTCTGCCGCGCTGCCCGCAGCAGTCCCAGCACGCCTGGTCAGGGCAGAGGCTCCCACGTTCCCCCCTTCCGACACGGGAGCCGGGTGGCTGGAGGATGCCCCGTGGCCACTCTGAGGAGGAAGACGCTGAGCTGCAAAAAAACCTGCTCAGGCAACAGCACAGCAAAGCATGGCTCCTGGCTGAAGCAGTTGCCAGCCAGCTGGTTGCTGCAGCAGAAAGCCCACCAGCCTGCCTGGCTGCCCCCGAGTGTCAGAACGGAGACAGGCTTTTCCAGAGACACGACAGCAGATGCTGCATTATAGGTGGTTGGTGTTTTCAATGGAAATGTTTTTAATGACCTTACAAATCCTCCTGCAGCAGCCCTACAGATTGTGCCATGGGACGGGGTCGGAAGAAGAGGATTGGAGAACCACACCATACCAGAAGCCCATCACCTTTTTGTCTGACCCCTTCCCTGCTGACACTCATTCTCACGTCAAAGCTACTGACCACCGTTGTCCATCAGGGCTGAAACACCCCAGTGACAATGAAGCAGGAGCCAGTTTTTGCCCTCACCCGTAGGGAAAGTGAGGCTGCTGGTGCCACGTGGGACCAGCTTGAGCTTATTGCCCTTCGCTGCCCTCCCCATTTCACCCCGTTTTAATAGCAGGGGACATTCCCTCCTCCCCAAGCTGGACTGTGTAAGCACAAGGATGCCAAAGCTTCTTGCAGATGTTCCTCCATGCTTTCCCCAAGAACCCTCCCTCGCGTCTTCACACCCGCTGAGGGACAAGATGAGACAGAAACACCACGGACCTGCTCCTCTCTTCCCTCCCTGCTTCTCCCTGAACTGATCCCTGCCAAAGCCGGCTCTGCCCGGCGCTCCCAGAGCAGTCCGGGGAGCCAGGGCCTGGCCTGATGCTACAGATGGGAAGGAGTTTCCACCAATATTCCCTCGCAGCCCCGGCCAGCTGGTTGCTTCAGCAGAAAGCCCACCAGTCTGTCTCGTTGTCTCGCATCCTCTTAATTTAGACGTGTTTTTCCAGAGACACGACAACAGATGCTGTGTTATAGATGGTTAGTACTTTCCATTAAAATGTTTTTAATGACTTTATAAATTCTCCTGTAGGAGCCCCATCTGAACCAAGCATCCCAGGATTTATTCGCTTAATGAGTTCGCAAGACAGAGCCACGCTGCCACGCTTTGGTTCCCAGGAGAGATTTTCACAGGACCCCCCCCTTCCCCTCTGCAGGGCACTGAAACGCAGAGGGAAAAGCATCATCAGCCAGCTTGCCCCAGGAGCACGCCGCAGCAAAACAAGGAATGAAAACTCCCCGCCCCACGAATCCATCCCCGAGCCACTCCTCCGTCAACCAGATGAGGATTAATCTCTTGTCACAGCCGAACCAAAAGCTTCAGAAGTGAAACACAGGCTGCTCAGACGACTTCTTCTGCTAGCGCATTTCTATACAGGGCTTACAGGATCAGGTGCTTCAGTGAAACAACAACAGCCGTGTACATCTGCTTACCTCAAAAGTCCCTTAAACACCAAAACCAGATCTCACGTATCGGAGGGGCGGCTGCCAGCCGGGGTTAGGTAGCCCCGACCGAAGCCAGCGAGCTGCTGTGATTTCCACCAGGGACGGATCCATCCCAGCCCACCTCCGTGCCTCCCACCCCGCCGGAGGGGACCAGCAGCACCCCGAGGGGCTCGGGCGGCTGCGGGCACGGGGCGATGGGGATTCTCTTTCAAGCGCAGCTGAAACTAATGGCAATCACATGGGGACGGAGGCGTGGAAGTCGCGTTAGCCGAGACTCACCCCGCTGGGAAACCCACCCAGAGCCGTGTCAAGTGGACGCAGCAGGCAGCAGGCGAGGGGATGCGAACCCGCGGGGCGGGACGGCTGCCTCCCCGGCAGCCTGCTCCTCACACCCGCTCCAACACGGGGCTCCGGCCAGGAGCGAGGGACGAGGAGGGGGGAGAGCAAGCGGCGATGGCAGAGCCCTTCGGGGGAGGGCAAAGCCCTTCAACCAAAGGTCCAGCGAGGCGCCCCGGGGCCGCACCGCCCGCCCCGCTCACCGGCCACCCCGGCTGCACGGGCTGGCTTCCCTCCCTCCCGGGTCTCCCTCCGGCAGCGGCCGGCGGTAGAGGGGGGCAACGCCGCAGCGGCCGCCCGCGCCCCCGGAGCGGCCCCCGGGCTGCCCCCGCCTCCGCCCTTCCCTCCTGCCCCGCCACGGCCGGGCCGGGCCGGCCCCGCTGAGACCCCCGGGGAGGGGAGGGCGGCCGGTTCCCCCGGCCCCCTCCGCCGGGCGGCGCGGCGCGGCCGGCCCCCCTCACCTGCGGGCCGGGTACCGGTAGCGGGATCGGCGCTCACGCTCGCCGCGCTGCCATGCCGCCGCTGCCGCCGCTTCCCCGCCCCGCCCCGTCACTTCCTGAGCTCCCGCCCCGCCCCGGCCCCGGCCCGGCCCGGCCCCGGCGGGGCTCCCGCGGGCGGCCGGGGCTGGAGAGAGCGGGGCCCCGCGCCCCCCGGGGCTGCTCCCGTTGCTCGGCCCCAGCAGCGGGACGGTTTCCCCGGCTCTGCAAGGGAAGGAACCTCCTTAATTAAAGCCCCAACGAGAGAGAGGCACTTAGAGAGGCCGGAGGCAAGTGGGGGTCTGGGGCTGTAGCCTAGGGGGTCACCCGTGAACTGGAGGAGAGGTCTCCTCCTCCCGGTGGGACAAGCAGCGTATCTGCTTCCCCGGGGGTCCGGGCCGGAGCCCCCCAGCGCCCCTGCCAGCCCCGAGGAAAGGGGCCATCCCGCAGCACCACCAGCTACGGCAGGGGAGCAGAGCAGCTCTTCCAGGGCGCCTGCCACCCCATCCGACATGGCTTTCGCCAGGCAGTTCTGTATTTGGTAACTGAAGAGCATCAACCAAGCCTCATCCCACACAGAAAACGAAACGAGGAGCCATTTCAATAACGGGGCTTTATAAAGGATTTTCAACAAACCTTTTTCTGAAAGTGAGCTACAACTGACTTCCTTCACCCATCTTCTCTCTACTACTCACTGGGAATAAAAGGCAGGATGGGGTCTCCTGTTCCGTTCTTGCCTTGCTCCTCTGCTGCGTGCACCGTATCTTCTCATTTCAGTCTCCAATGTGTGAGAGGGACACTGCCACACTTCCCAGACATCTGTCATTGATGGCATGAGTGGAAATCAAAGGGAAGGCATGGCTGAAACTCCAGCATGCTACGGGAATTCCCACAGTTGACACTTTGCTGACAGGAGGTTTTCATTACTAAAGCAACCCTCCCCCAAGCCATGGAACCACCCCCCCAACACGTGTGAGAAACACCAGTGTGGGGGAACCTGAAAAAAGTCCCTTCTTGACAAAACTGATGTCAAAGCTTGTTTCTGACCAGAGGATTTTGTCTTCCATGTTCATGACTATCCCATTCGGGTAGCCACCACTGCTGCTCTTTGACCATATCCAAAACCCTTCCTAACAACCAAGATTTGAAGGCTTCTTCATATGTGGAAAACCCAGAAATGAGAAGCCACTTTAGCAATGTAAAAAGACCTCCCGTCCACCTTCCCTCACCCCCGTACAGTCAAGCAAAGGCAGCTGAGACAAACTTCACGGGGCTGGATCATCTCCACCTGGACAACTTGCGCTCTGAGCATCCGACCATAGAGCAGTGGTACCACATTGGGGGTAAGCACAAGGAGAAGCTACTCACAGATAGCAGACACCTCAGCCAGTACACACCCTGCACATGGCTGATGGCAGTGTCCCACAATGGAGGAAGTCCCCACCCCAACAGGAAATCACTACTATCACTGCCACCTGTCTGAGGCAATGTGGCATGATGAAAACAGGAAGGCAAAAGCAGACAGATTGAGAAATAAGTAAATATTGCATCAGGCTCCCTCTTTCTCCACAAGTAAGCTGGGAGCAGGCCCTGCCTCCCATCCACAGAGAAGAGGAGGATTCAGTTCTCAGCAGAGGACTCTAAGACCAAGCAGAACACAATTTGGTAACTCCACTCAGCAGTTTCCAAATGCTCGCTGTACTTTGAAAGTGCTCAAGTCATCTTTGGGTTTCCACGACTTCACAGGCATACTGGCGCTAGTTAGCACACAGACAGAGGTTAAGTGATCATCCTTCAGGGAAATCAATACAAGGGATCGTTACTGCTTTGAAGTCACAGGCTCCCTGGCCTGCTCCCCTTTTATCAGATCACCTCTGCCATACAGACGAATGCAATCCCAGCAGAGACACTCATCTTTCATCCCAAATGTCTCCTCATTTCCCAAATATCTTCTCAAATTTGGGGATGATGAAGTCTTTCATCCCAAATTTAGCCAAGTGTAGCAACCACTCAGAGTTTTTCCACTTCTGTTTGCCTTCAGCTGGAGCAAGGGAAGGATTAAGTATCCCTTCTACCCCTGTTACACCTACCACCCTCACATCACCTATCAAAGGCATCTGCCCAGCAAAGGATACACAATGTCCTGATGTCTCGCACAAGTGCTCCTCTGTCCCATGAGGCGCTCCAGCAAGGTCTGAATGGTCCCTGACTGCACTGGCTCCACCTGGCAATGACTGCTCTGAATCTGAGCAGTCAGAAGAAAGAATGACTTCCAGACCAACAGGAAACTGTTGGGCTTGTTCCTTCATACCTCCCTCCCTCATCTCCACACAGAGCAATGTCACCTTCAAACTTTGATCTGCAGGGAATCAAGGGGCCTCCCAATATGATGACACAGTTTAGGCAGCTGCTGGCATCACTCTCTTTCCAATTTCACCGTACATCCCTCAAGGCAGTAGGCCAAGCTAGCAGCTGCAGGATTCTTCTTCATCTTACTATAACCTCCCCAAAGGAAGTTTATGGCTCCCCATCAAAGGCTAAAGCAATTCCCCAGGGATTCCCTTCTCACTTTCTAAGGCAGTCACCGCTCTCTTACCTGACAAAGGAAGAGGTGGAGAGCACGAGATGTGGCCTCAGGCAGCTCTGCTAAGTTGGCTTCTGCTGCCTCCTGGAGAATCTGGCTAATTTCTTTTTGAGAAATAATATTGCTGCTCTGATATCTCAGAAACTTGAACAAAGGAAAAAATAGAGGCATTAAATAGCAAAAGACCCACAGACTCCAACAGTGACTCATCTCCTGGAAAGACCTCTTCTGTGTAATGGGATGCTGCAGCACCTTAACCACAGGCCTGATTTTTATATCACTTCTAATAGAACCAGTGCAAATATCCGTGTTGATGGTGCTCTGATTTATAACCAGACTTATTTTGGTTTAGGTTGGGAAGGAACTGAAACAAACCAGGTAACCTTTAAAAAGTGAAATAACAAAGATTCACAGAGCCATCATGTATTTGGAGGGGGAAGGTTCACATTAATAACCCCTTCCTCTCATCCACTGCCATGAGGGCTTTATCTTCAGTATTTCTGCTGGGTAGGACCACATTCCCTCTCTTGCTTGCAGGCCCCAGGTACAGCAGCATAGTAGGCTGCAGTAACTGCCTGCCCTGAAAAGTCAGGTCTGTAAGGTCAAAGACGGGGAGACAAGCTGTGATGCCAAGCAGAGCTCTGCTCTCCAGAGAGCCGCAGCATGCTCCCTTACTGGAAACAGCAGTGGCATGCTCTCTATAGGTTTCCCCTCTCATCCCCATGGGTCCTAGATGATAGAAATAAATGCTACAAACACCAGAAGAACAGGACGTGCTCACTAACAGCAGTCAGTTTCTGCAGGGTGTGGAAGGGAAGTTCACTTGAAAGTATCATTATTATAGGGCACGAATACAGTGACAGACAAAGCCACAGCAGTATCTGAGATTGTGTGTGCGTAGGGGGTAAGTTCCAATAACTGACCCACATGCACTGTACCAACGTACTGGAAAAAACGGAGAACACCCTGCCCTTCCCTGCTCACCAAAGTCATCAGCCTGAGAACTTCTGGCTGCAGAAAGGACTTCTGGCCCCCACTGAGTAGTGTGAAGAGCAGGAATTGGTGCCAGGGCTGTGAGGCAACATGTAGAGCTGGGAGAGAAGGAGAAGCCAATCAAAGCTTTAAAATCAGCCAAGTGACAGGCTGGACCCGGATAAGGACAGTCTTCAATACTGACCCCAAGTTTTCTCTTCTAGACCCCACGCTGTGAAACACTAAGGGGATATTTTGCTCCGTTCTTATTTGCTTTTTAATCTGTCACTCTGGGCAAGAGTTTAGTCATGAGGACAAAAGCTTAGTAGCTTTCTAAAGCAGAAAATACATTTTGTCCATCTTTGTGCTGCTACAGGAAGAGAAACCTTCTCCTGGGGTGCATGTCATAAAATAGTAAGGGGGTATCTTCAGCCCAGGGTTTTAAAAATAATACCCTCTGGTTTCAATATGAGGACAAGTTTCCTGACCACGGGTTTTATTTAGCTGCAGAATACTCTTTGGGGAATGAAGAAAGACCTATAACATTAGCTGCACAAACTGAGCCTGGAACTGCATCAGAGAGCGTACTATGGGGACCAGCCAGGCTGATGGAGGCAATGCAAACGATCAGTAGAGAAAATGTTCTTAATAAGGAGCATACATGTTAAACAGAGGTAAGGCTCAAGGTCACCATCCGTGACAGCGTGAAGTCTCTTACTGAACGCTAAAGTTAAGTGTTATTACCTTGTATTTATTGCAGGTTAGGATGTATTTATTGCATGGGATGGACAGTTACAATAGGTCAGCTGATATAGCTTGTTACACCATGGCAACTCACCAGAGTTTCAGAAAGGTCCCTTTTCCACTGGCACTCACGTAACCTCCCTATTGCCACTACAAGAATCTTTTCTATGGGAAAACAACACTAAAAAATAATGTAAAATGTTTGGGGGGGTATCTTTTAGCTGGTGGAAATGACAAAGTACCAGCACTGTGCACTGAGCCTGCTCTGCACATCTGTAAAAATCTCTGGACCAAGACGGGCTTTTAGAAAGCCTCAAATGAGGCAACTCCTAGAGGCAGAGTCCAGGCCACACTCCTTGCAGTGTTCTCGCATCTTTCAGTCAAATATAGCTATGACCCTCATTCTCCTTGGAATAAGAAGACTCCTGTTATCGCTGTTGTGAACTTCTGCACCACAGCAAGAATTTAGGCAGCCAAAGTGACAGGTCCAGCTGTTGCTGAAGCAGCATTTCATTAACTTAATCCCAAATCAGTGGAACCTCCCCATAACATGCCACCTTCTCTTTTTTTAACCCAGCCTTTTAATAGCCTCCCTTCATCTACTGGCTGTCATTCATCTGCAGTATTACATTTTCATTCAACTGCTTCCTCTCTCCCACCAATGTCCCTTTTGTCTGGTGTTCATTCACTCCATCCCCTTCTCTCTCAGTGTTTAAATGACTGAATTGAACAGGTCAAGGTACAGAGAACTTGCTGTCTGTTTTAAGATCAGAGCCAGCACCTGGACTTTGCGGCAGAAGGCTGACAATAAGCAGAAGGGTCTATTCTCCCCCCGACTGTACCATGCTGTCATATTATGTTATATTGCTAACATGGTATACATTAGGTCTGACATGGACTCTGGAAACCAAGGTCTGCATTCGCTCCTGGAAATCTAGAATTTCCAGCTTCCATTCCTTAAGGCTGCCTAGTACCCTGGTCTCCCTTCCCCTCCCTCAGGGCCAAACTGTGACCAACACTGTCCATGTGGAAGACACAACATATTCAGATCCTCCCTCCCCTATATTTATGCTCTAAAGGTTTGCTACAATTGGCCTGGAAGTGAAAGACTATCCCTATACTCCCTCCATTCCTAAACCTTTCACTCTTACCATATGGGGGGTAGGGAATGACTTTTTTCCTTCTGGAAAGTGTCTTGGTGTCCAGAGCCAAAGTGAGGGCTCATGCCTGCAGGGGAGCCAGGCACTGTGATTTCATCCCACAAAGCACATGATTAACTTTAGGCATACAAATAATTTTTTCTTATTAGGTATAAACTCATTAAGCATCTGCTCCAGGGTACTACTGGATGGAGATCAAAGAGCTCAAAATCACTGTAGGAGGGAAACCCAGGAGAAGAAAGAGGAAGACTTTACCAACATCCTGGTTCTTCATGTACAGGTATTCCACCAAGGTTTCCAGGCAGGCAACCACAGCTTGAGAGAGCGGCAAGTCTTTCTGGAATACCAAGAGGGGGAAAAAAAAGAAGAAGAAAAAAAACCCAAAAAAACAGTCAACAGCTATTGCAAGAGGAAAATTCATAAAGTGGTGGGATCTGAAGAGCATGCAGCACAGGAAAATAACACCCTTCATCTCCTTCACGGGATGCAACGTCCTGCAAATTATCTGTCACATCAAGGAGCCAGACAAAGGCACAACTACTTATTCTGAGACTAAAAAAAAAAAAAAAATGAAGTAACAGCCTCCAAAGAATAAAGATGGGAGCCCAACATCACTCGAGAGAGTTAAATGTAAACTGATGTACTATCCCCTGGAGCCCGACATCACTTCAGCAAGTTAAATGTACACTGATGTGCTACCCCCAAAGCATCTTGCCAGGGGCATGGGGGAGGGACCGGGATTTGTTACACTTTTCCCACCTCTGTCCCTATGGGTGTGTCGTCCCTGCAGAGCAGGAGATGGGAAAACAGAGATCGTCATTAGTACATAGAATTTCAGCTATCCAGTTCAGCAGCAGGGAGTACTGCATAGCTTGATTTACCTTCTTTCTTACTGCGCCATGCTGCAGCAAGAGTATTTTCCCTCCTCCTCATCACATGTCTGTAAGGGGTGGAAAATACAGGCAGAAGAAAAAAAAAGGCAGCCCCTTAGGTTCTGCAACAGCGTGGTTTCTCCTCAGGTTAGTGGTCCTGCTTGAAGCCCAACAACACTAGTGTTGTTCCAAAAGTCATATTTTATATACCTGCAACTGGACATGCACCAAAAGGTTCTGCAGACTGACAACAAGTGAGAAGACCTGTCGCATGGCAAGGGGGTGCAAGGCAGCATCCTGCAGTGATGATGGCTGTGGTTGCGTAGCACCTTGGGCTGTGTTTTGGCCAATGATCACCAGCAGAGAGGAGGAGAAGTTCTGTCGCAGGACAGCTCTCAGGAACTGCATGATGCTCACTAGACAGGGAGTCGCTTATTAGTGTGTGTCAGTGTTTTCCTCTCCCCTGCCCTGTGTGTTGGTGCCTGTGTAACAGCATGGGAGAAGGTGAGGAGAGAAAATTTGGGCTTAAGGGCCCCAGCTGCAGGCAGGAATGGCAACATGAGTTCCCTTGTTCATGTCCTCCCTGTGAGACACTATCCCAGTTCACACTCAGTTCCAGAGTGTGACTCACTACCAACCTCCAAGGAAGATTTGTCCAAACGCAGCAGAACTCCAGACAGTACCCTTTTGCCCTTTCTCACCACCAGTTACGTACTCCCAAAGCCAAATGGACCAAAGCTTCCAGATTCCCACCAGCACCATGCACCATCCCATCCCATAGTCACTGGTTCTCCCTTGTTGCTTCTAGCATGGTACTAGCAGCTGCTTCCAGTCAAATCTCTGTAACATGCAAAATACCTAACAGCAGGATTGGCTTCTTCTTCCTGAAGATGACTGCATTCAGGACTTCTGTTAGGTCTAGAGAGAGTGTCTGGTGAACCTAGAGGAGAATGAAATATAACAGAATAAATGGTGCTGGTTTGGACCAGGTCAAAAGCTCCCTTACATACTTTCAGTCTTTAGACACTACCTCGTGATGACCACTGAAAAACAACAGGGTTTCAGGAGTCCGATCCAGAAGGGAGAGTCACATCACTGGGCTCTCAAGTTTCACTCACCACCAGTTGCCAGCCCTGCACAGCTTCCAAGCCACAGTGCAACTCGTTTGCCTGTCTCGCGCTCACTACTCCCTGCAGGTCCTCTGGCTCATGGCTGGCAGACTGCCAAGCACATGGAGTAGCAGGAACAGCCATCACCAAACATGGCTGTACCTTAGCCCCACAGCCAGTCAGCAAGACTGAGGAGCGAGGCAGCGATGACAAGAATCTGGCCCTGCCTGCTGGAGCTGGGAAGCCTGCAGAGAGCCCAGGGCTAGGACATATGGCATGGGTGAAGGAGGCAGAGGAGGTTAGGGACTTGGGAACTGGGGAAACAGGAAAGGTGGGCTTGAGAGGGCAGTCTGCAATACACCATTTCCCTCACAGAGCAGCCATTCAGCCACGATGGCATAAAGCCTCACAGAGCCCCAGAAGGGTTCAAGCTCTTCAGTAAGGCAGAGAGTTCACAAGGGAGGGCAGGCATAAGGGCTGATTCCTTCAAACTGTCTTCTGAAGAAAGAAATTTCAATGGGAGAGCTAGGAGTACCTCTTGCAACAGGGTGGCAGTGGTTACTTGTCTAAGAACTGACAAGCCAAAGCCTTTAATAGCCTACCATCCATGACCCATGTTTATCCACAGGCTTCTGCTAAAGCCAGCAGCAGTAACACAGTTAACACGCAAGCTTGCTATGGCCAGACAAGTCCTCACTATTAACACCAGTCTGAGATGAACGTGGCCATTTCTCAGAGCCACTGTTCCCCTCTGAAAAACTGCAGGGTCGGGGAGACAGCCTAGCATCAGCTCACATTCACAGCCACAAACGCCAAAGGATCTCTTACGAGGGCCTCCAGGATGCTTTGTGCAGCTTCAGCTATACTGAGCAGCAGAAAGCAGCAGAAGTGACTCTTCCTCTTACTGCCTCTCCTTCCCCCTCAGCAGAAGATTAGAAACACTGAAGCTTAGAAATGCTGAAGATCAGAAATGCTGAAGCATCCTTGAACACCTTCCATTTGCCACCTGCATCTGTAGTTTCTTTCCCCATCTCTGGTGCAAGAAGGATTTTGGATTGCAGGTCACAGCACATCAAACCAGCAAGGTATTGATGAAGCCAAACAACAGGCTTATAAGTTGCACTTCACTAAAGTGCACTAAATCACTAAAAGATTGCACTGCAAGGATCAATATGACCCGAGAGGGTCACTCCCAGAAGATGAAGCTCAACACTAGCCGCTAGAATTTAATCCGTTTTGGGACTGACACAACACTGAACACCCAGACACAGCCCTGACTTGGAAACTGAGAAGGTAAATTGTCCTCAGCAGTTAATAGAGCAGGGACAGGCAGGAATTGCTATGCATTCACACAGCTGACAGTTCATACAAGTCCCATGCTGTAAGACCTAAGCAGAGGCAGCACACCCATGAAGCAACAGGTGCAGACTTGGTCTGGGTTGGCCTTTTGGAAAACGTCTTCCCTCAGCATTAGAAAACCAACCCTTGCCTCTCTGTGCAGATGCACACATGTCCTTAATGGGATTTTATCATCTGCAAATAGGTGCACTGACTCCCAAAGCACATAATCTGCTGGGCATAACTGCAAGAGCAGAGCTCACAACTCATGACGTGCTGTTTAACTCCATATCAAGAGAGGGAGAGAGGGCTGCATAGATACTTCAAAAGGAAACGTTATCCCCTTACGTTGGCATTAGAAAGTGCTTCCCTCAAAGTTGTAATTCCAACATCAGCTGACAACTCCAGCTTAGCTCTCTTGTCGGACTGCAAAGCATCAAATACAATGACAGCTGCCCACATTCGTATGAGCTTGCTAATATTGAACACTTACTTGCCAATAATAGGTTTGGATTGTGAGTGTTCTACTGTTGATCATTTTAGTACCAAAAAAGCAGTTTACAACATGGGAGCTGTGTCTCCCACCTCCAGCCTTCCCTTGAGAAAGGCCTTAAAATGTATTTTTCTCTGTCCTGAAAAGGAAAGTGATTTGGATCAGGTGTATGCACTTTTTCCCCCAGGATTTCTGCCCCTCTCTAACTCTCCAATGATTTGGGTCTCAGCCTTCAGCAATATGCTAACTTCCAGTCCTGCTGGAGAAGTGCACCAGGGAATAACTTGTGGACAGTAACAAAGGAGCAACCAAGGCAAGCAGATTCCAGGCCAAAGCAAACCACTTTCCTCTGCTAATTAAGATTTTTTTTTTTTTTTTAAGGTTTAGCCACTCCCTGGATCTGAACACTAGAGTGGTTCTAACCTTAGTATTGTAGCGATGCTGATAAAGTAAGAGGGATGCAACCAACAGCCATCCAGAGCACAGCAAAGCATCCTCAGACGATAGGTAAGCAGGTTCAGAGGGAGGGGACCGCAACCAGGTACACTCCAAAACCTTCTGCAGGAGCTCTAGCAAGGACACGTTGGAGAGCAGCACAGCCACTGCTGTGTGGGAGAAACATAATCAGAGAGGCTGACGGGATGGCACAGGTTAAACCAGCTTGACAAGCAGAAGAGAAGTATAGAGCACACCCCTGCTGCAGTGAGGCAGCCTCAGCTGCCACAGCTCATCAGAGTAAGGCTGTCCAGCTACACTGGTATTCATCTCCCACAGCACAAGCAACCGCTCGGCCAGCTAATAAAATGACCAGCCTTCAGCTAACACAGCTGGAAGGTTGGTTAGAGCTGTTCTCTACTATTGTTTAATTTTTTGAACCATGGCAATACCAGGACATTTCAAACAAGGCACCAAAGTCCCACTACTGTGTTTTATGAACAAGAAAAATACAGTGGTTCTGTCTCTCAGCAGCCAATTCCTGAATCATCAGAAGGCAGCAAAACCAAACCAAAACAGAACAAAACCCCCAACTGAAAAAACCTCATCCCAAATACAAAATGGTCTTTGTTAACTGTAATGCTGCATCTGGAAGGGGAAAAATCCACTTTACGGGCCGAGACAGTCAGAATACAGTCTGATGGCCAAGCTACAACCTCGCTGAGATTAACTTAGCAATCAATAGTCTTGCCTCACCTCTCTGTTGACTACAAGGTGTTGTCTGATGAAGGTTCCAGTACAGAAAGTTCAGCGATGGCTGCAGGAGGTCAGTGTCCCTCGGCCTGCATTTCCCACAGAGATTACTGACTGGAAACAAAAGAACATGCATAACGCAAGACGCCAACATAACAGAGCACCTCAGCACAAGAAAGAAGCCGGTCAGTGGGGAGAGAATTTGGACAAAAGCGACACAACCTGAAGTGAAAATAAACGGAGCATGGTACAGACAAAGCAATAGGCATCTGCCCTAGAGTGTTTGCTTTAGACCAGACAGTGCAGTGGAGGATGATAACGGGGAGGGGGGAATAGAAAAGGGTATATTAAAGGGCATATATCACACTGGGCAGTAATGAATCCAAGAGCAACCAACTATAAATGACCTGTTTCCACAGAGTGAGTTAGATCCTAATACTAGGTCAACCGTAAACAGCCATGTGCCTATCTCACATGGTGACCAGACTGGGGAATGGCATGGAGAGCTGTGCTCCTCCACTCTCACCAACTCTGCTCACACTTGGGAATAGAAGTGCCATGTTTGTTGTAAGCACCAAACACTTAGAAACAATGTTTAGCCAGAGTTTGGGAGGGAAATCCAGGACTGCAGGGCTCAGCAACACTGTCACAGGAGATCTTTTGAAGAGCTTAAAGTCTGAGTAAACAATTCTCAAAAAACACACATCAACATGCCTCCCCACACCCCTTCCATCTACGAGCTGGTTTCACGTAAGTCTCATCAGAGGAGAGTGCCCTGCACACCCACCCCTGAAGAACATAGCCTGGGGAGCCAAGCAGGGAATGAAGGGGGCAGCTGGGGCACGGAGAGAGTTGTGTTGAAACATACAGAGCAGAAAGCAAGAGCAGAAGGAGCTTGTGACTCCTGGGAGCAGCTGAGCTGTACTCTGAAATCACAGCAGCTAAAAAGGGCTGGTATAAAGAGGACATGCTTCTTCCACACCCCCAGTTCCCTTGGATAATGAATGTCTGAGAAACACTGCTTCTTCACAAGGGCAACACAGGCAGCCCCAAGACATGGAACATTTCAAATTGAAGGGGATAGTCCTTCAAAGTCTGCTGGGGAGATCAATTTGTCAGCGCAGGGAAGAGATGAGAGGAAGGATCAGCTGAACTTCCCTCTAGTATCTATTATTTTTTCACAGCCTACATGAACCTCCTCCAATAGCCAAGTAAGAAGGGAGAATTCACTGAGTAAGGATCACTGGACAAGAGAGCAGGTCACGGTATGGTGAGTAAACAAACACAGCCCACTCTTGTATGTCTCTGGGGTGGAGTGAGCAAGTCCTGCAGCTGGTTGGGACCCATATACTCTGGACTCACACTTCAGGGAGAGCCCACGTTCACTAGGCTGCTGGTCCCTCATGGCTGGTTCACAGGACATCCCTGTGGCCTGAATCCCACAGTAGTGTGTTAGCAAGTGTGGACAGGGAAGGATATTTCAGGAAGCACATCAGCAATACTGTCATGTGCCAAGTCAACAACAGTCACAGACCCTGAAATTGTGTCACAGCCAGGAGAATACTTTGGCCACCTTGTGAGGTTTCAGACCACAAACATATTGTAAAAGCAAGAGGCAGAGAACCTGGGGTTTTTTGACTGAACTGGTAATTAGGGCTCTTTACAATGCTCTGGCTATGGAAGTATCTCAAAGCAACCATAACTGTAATGCAAGATACGCCTTTTCCTCAAAGGACAAAGAGCCAGCCCCTAATCATCTTAAGGAACAATTAACAAACACAGATCAAAGTCCCCTGGGAGAAGATGGAGGTACCAACTCACCCTGGTGAAGCAGCCTGAAGTCTGTGCTGTCCAGCTCCCTCACACCCTTGCTCCGCAGCTGCACCAGGAAAAGGAGGCTCAGCAAAATGGGCAGGTTCCTGTTAGCTAAGAAGGATGCAGACAGCTTAGCTTGTCAGTGAACTTTAAACTGTTGTACCTTAAAGCGTGGCAAGAATTGTTAATTTTCCGGCTCAGGAATGAGGGTGGGTTAGAGGAGGAAGTATTCCCCCTTTTCAGAGACACACATGCTCCCAACTTAATTCTCATCTCTACAGTCCCCTCTGGATCAGGCCCCCTTTCTGCCACTGTGGGTTGGCCTGAGTTACACGCTGGGTCCTGCCAACACCATTCTAGGAACAACTAGAAAAGAGGGGGGAGAAGGAGGCTAGGGTCTTTTACACCCTTAGTGAACCATGTAAGGGGCATGGTCACTGCACATCCAAACTGACACCTCTAATAAGCTAGAAGTCACCAGCCCTTTGCAGACTGCTCTCTTCCCATCTACTTGACCATCACTGGCAGCCCATGCTTTGACGCAGCCCAGAACCTCAGAGTGCTCGGCTGCACAGCATCTTGTGAGGCTGGAAAATGCTGTCTATCCCACCCCACAGGGCAGAGCAGAGACAGTAGAGGTGAGAGCCCCACACAGCAGGTCTGTACGTGAGAAGAATGGAGATGCTCAGACCACCAACTCCCCAGGGCAACTCCCTCCCTAGTATATTCACTCTTCTGCAGCACTGTAAACAGGTAAAGATTTTGCATTGTATATAGCCATACCTACAGCAAGCAACTATCACCTCCAGAAGATGTCTTCACAGAGTCTCGGGAGTTTTTGGTTTTGAAGAGGAAATGTTTACAGGTGTCTTTAATGTTAACATATTCTTGATGGAGACCCACTGTTGGGCCTTCTTGTTGTCTAAGAGCAGACTACTGGTTGAACAAGGATGCAGATCCCCTGGACTTATCTGCCCCAGACCTCACAGAGAGCTGCCTGTGTGCTGGAAGACAAGAAAGTCATGTCTCCAGAGTACATCTGGTGTTTGACTTTCTGGATGGGGCTGCCAGTAACTCAGCTAACGAATTCAAGGTGCATTATGAAGAGGAGCTGGGGATATTAGACACAGCAGAAGGGCTCTAATCTTGCAAAAGTCCCTCTAGCCCAGTGTCCCGTCTCCATCACCAGCAGTTTGGAGGAATAGGTCTGAATCCCGCAACAGGAAATGGACAATCTACCTCCCCACAGACCCTGGCACCCCTAGATCAGTGACAGAGGGACACCACAACTCCAAATGTGCACAATTCCAAACAAGATCAGATCTGGCAGATGCCAGCATTGTCTTCTTTATCCATAACCTTGTAGCCTCATGCTCTACCATGCTCCTGCTTTCAACCCCCCTCTTCTCCAGCCTACTGACTTTGCTGGAGGTAAGGCAAAAACACTTTCCCTCTTGCTGCTTTCATCCCAACTGCTGCACAGCAAAACACCCCAAAGAGAGCAAGGCTGTTACAAGTGTCAGCGGCCCCCTCGGGAACAAGCAAAACCTGTGCTGGGCCCCTATCCAGGGGAGCCAGGGACATCCTAGCACTGCTCCCTTTTTCAGTTCAAGCTCACAGACTGCTTTGCACAGCACCATTCACGATGGAACAACAGTCCTAACTCCACAGCCAGGGCTAGTAAGGAAAACAGAGGGATTTCCCCCAGTCACAACCCTTCTAAATCTTTGAGAGATTTAATATAATTATGAGATCTGGTGATACCACAGTTCCTGCTTGGAGATCAATATCATGAATGATTCAAACAATCTCTGCTCCTGGTCCCTGTGCCCTGGGAACTGAGTGTACTCAGGCACATCAAGCTGTTTTGCACAGAGAAGAGGCAAAAAGGAGGATGTCTTTCAGCCATCAGTTGAGCCCCTGTTCAAGCTGGGAGATTTACCAGTACAGCTCTCCACTTGAACACTTACGACAGCATAAGAAAACCTTGCCTTGGTTTAACAATCACAGTTTGAAGCCAGAACAACCTAAATCAGAAAAAGACTCTCTCACTTCAAAACAAGAATCTCCGGAGAAGGAAACTAAATCAGCGCAGTTCTGTCCGTAAACTTCCTCATGCAGGTAAGTACTGAAGCTACATCAGCAGTTCAAAAATACTTTATCCCAGACTGCATCCCTTCAGCCATCTACCCTGCTAGTTGATCTTACAGCAAGACCGAGTCACAGAGGGGAGTCACCTTGTAAGGAGGCCGAGCTGCTCTCTACCAGCAGCTGCTGCAGAATCTGTAGGAACTGACTCCGGAGGAGGTCACAGACAAGGACATCCTCATTTCTTTCCAGGAAGGTCCTTAGAGTCATCAGCACCTTCCAAGCCACCTCCACAGAGCTTGAGCAGACCAGGTCCTGTGAGGGAAGAAGCACACACATTACCTTTCTGCCCTGATTAGGCAGAAGTCACTGCTATTTAATACCATTATGCTAATCTGGTGCCTTGGGAAACAGCCTAATAAAGCACCGCTCAGATTAAGTATGTCCTGATTAAACAGAGAACTGAATAAAGCAGACGGACTCTCATCTGATAGGCACCTCTGAGTAATATCCCGTTTAAAGCATGCATTTGGCTATGTAACTCCCATCCAGCACACGAGTGTAGGGGTAACGTACATTTAAGGTCAAGGTTTTAGACAAGTGAGATCCTAAAGCCAGGGCCCTGTTTCCAACAGCACAGAGCCTCTGGCACTTCTGCTCTCCTTGTTGTTTTGAAAAATCAGGTTGCACATTAAAGATGCTTACCTAAAATCAAGCTTATGAGTCAGTCCATAGTTACTCATTTTCAAAAGGCTGGCAGCCTTGTATCTGCAGTAGCAACATAACAGCTAAACTGCATGAAACGTACATAAACCAGACAAGCAATCACTCAATCACGGAAAATGGAAGAGTCGTGTACACAGCATTCAGCCCACGAGCCTGCTTCTTGACTACAGAGCTCTGTCTGGAGTCTCTGAGCTGAATCCCACAGCCAATAGCCTTAATTTGGTCATACTTTTGTTGTTAAGGTGTTTAACATTAAATTCACCTGCACAGCATGTACAGATGCAGTTCCATAAAGATCAGGCAGAAAATGCCTGGTAGCGCTGACATAATATGATCGTCTCAACATGTATTATGTCAGCACTACCTTTCCTCTCCTCCCCCAGTAGTCCTGGCTACTGCATTGCAAATGGTACAGCTGAAAGAGGTAAACAGAAAACTGGTCTCAGCAACCAAGCCTACAGCCTGCCAGGACAGCCTACTGCCTTTTCCAGCTGCCTTCCCCTATCACACAGTAGTCATGCATCCAGACTGGAATGATGGAGAAGAAATGTCTGTGGGACCCCATACCCAGGGAAAGCAGTTAACGTAAGAACAGGCTGCCTGTGCCAGAAAAACCTCTCTAGTTCTGAGCCTGATTCCTGCCCATAACTGAGACCTTCAGAAATAAGGAGCAGGGAGCTGTCTGCACAATTGGCTCCACTGACATAGATCTGCTCCATGAGACATTCAGGAATGTAATCTAACATCAGTCAGCCTATCTCCGTTCTCTGAGAGAGCAGCTCAGATCTGGAGCATAGAAAAAACAAGTGGGACAGTGTGTGATCATGACCACATTTACCCCCAGATGAACACACACAGAACAAAATGGTACTAACCAAGGGCCACAGCCTTCCTGGTCCTGGTAAATGCATCACTGTGTTAACATTTTCCTTCCTACTCAGGAGCTCAAGGTGTCAGATGAAGCCACTAACCATCTGGTCTATCTAATCCAGAGAATTATTAAAAGCAGATAAGCAAATAAATCATCCTTGAAAGGACATTCATTTTTGTTTCACTGTACCATGCAGAGGCCTTTCCATTTTACTAGTGCATTCTCAGGCTGAGGTTATTCACCTCATAAGTTTTGTTTACATCTGACAGTATATTTATCCCAGGATATTGCACTGTTTTATTAGCCCATCTAAATTCAGATTGATTATGCTCTTCCCCAACTGAAAGGTGAATTGTCAAAGCCTGTGATTTATTACAACTCACTTTAAAGACCAGGACAGCGCTAAATTAATTTATTTCTGCAAAAGCACGTGGCAAGACAGGGAAGGGAAAGCAGGAATGTTGTACCATTCAGGGAAGGAGCCAGTGTTTCTCTTTTCCTTACTGACAGACCTCTGATGCATACATCTGCTTTAGTTTATGGAGTGGTAGGTTCCAGAACTACTGCCAAAGGTAACAGCGTAGGCAAGTCTCATGGGACACTTCTCCTTAATTTGTACTGATACAGTACCCTGATCACTTTTACTAATGCTGTGCCATGGTATCAAATGCCTGGATGTTGCTACCTACTCTGCAATATCAACCTAACTGTGAAAGAACTGCCCTATGCAAGAGCCCTCCTGTCACTCATTTCAGTAACCCGGGATATTAAAATTTACTTCATAGCCTCTTGGATCAGAACAAATACATGCCAATCTGTAATGCCTGATGGGTGCCCACTTAGAACCAAACCTTGCCTCTTCGCTGACATGGGCTTCTATTCTCAATGATACATAGTTTTAATTTCTCTAACAGGCTGGAAAAGAAACATCACAGCTCTTAACTTCCGCCCTTACAGGCAAATCTCACGTTCTTGTGTGGAAATGTTAGCAAGAATTTACTATGTGACTGGCTGAACAGTCATGGGACAAGTGGCCACTGATGGGGAGGGGTGACAGGGCAGGTGGGAGAGGTGGAAATGAGAGAAGGCCTCTGAGCAGCCATCAGGACCTGGATTCTGTCATGATTACATCCATTAACAGAGCTCATTACACCAGCTAAAGGCAAACACACTAGTCCTGCTACTTCAAGACCCCTTTCTCCCTTGCACTGATTATTTTTCCCTGTCCCAAGATTTTTATTTTATCTTTTAAGAGCAATAAAATGTGCTATTTGCAGTTCTGAAAACTCAGGAGTACTGCAAAAATCTCTGACAAGACTCTCCAGTTAAAAACAAACAAAATTAAAACCCCAAGCAAACAGAAAACCGTGCCCTTAAGACCAGTTCTCTGCACGCTGCCTTTTCAAAGTTCTTTGTTCCTCATACCCTTCTCATCTATCAGTAGTAAACCATTGCTCCCAAATTAGCAAAACAGCTTCTTGAAAGGCTGCCACAGAAGAATCTGGAGTACTCAGCAGTATATCTGGATAGAGAAAGGAATGGGGTTTTTCATGGCATACATCAGCAGCACCTTTCCGATCCCTTCCTAGCCAACTCTCAAAAGACCCCTTTCTATCACAGTGGATGGATGAGAGAAAGAGCTAACACACATACACAGTCACATTTTCCATATCGGGCTTCCCTGGGAGGTGGAAGTCTGTGTATATACACATGGGCCCTTCTAACAGAATCCTTGGCCTCATAACAGCACTAAGAGCTTTAAGAACCAAAAAGCTCCCCATATCAGGGCCAGGATAGCAGCCTGTCCTTGTGAAAGCCACATACCAGTAAAATAAGCAAAATGCTGGAATTGCTCTTCAGAATGGGAAGTAACGGGTTAGCACTGTTTAGCTGCTCAGACATGCCAAAACCAGCTTCTTCAGTCTCAGCCTGCTTGCAGGCTCCCCAGGAAAACCAGAGTTGGAGGACTTGGTGTCCAAATCTACCCATAAGTTCAGGGTAGCGCAGGAAGAATTTCAGCAGGAGAGGACAATGGACGTAGACCAAGCTCAGATCTGGAAGATTATCCAGGATCCTCCTTATGGTACACAACGACCTCTGGTAAGTGTGTGGGAGAGAAAGGGGGAGGGAGAGAGAGAACAAAATAATCACTAGATACTGAATATCGAAAAGCTGAAGTGATGAGAGTTTACCGTGAGAAACAGTCACACTGCCTTTTAAGTAGACAATCAAATATATCAGTTAAACATCATTTTGTGAAGCCCATTTGCATCACAAAGGCTAAGAAACTTGTAGGCTTTATACAGTGCTCAAAGCTGTGCAGCAGCAAAGAGCCATATGGGAACACTAGAAAGCCTGCTGCAGAGGCTGTAGATGTGTTCAGGAGACTGAAGCTATGAAATTTATTATATTCTGTATGTGAATTCACAGCCTGTCCAACGCATTTACACTTCCCACACATGCACAAGTTTATTCAGTCAAATCTATATTCCCTAGTGGCTTTTCACAGTTAACTTTCCAGAGTGTAGATGCACTGCACACTCTTCACTCATTCACCGCTCACCACCTATGTCAAAATACTTTCTGCACAAGGGTTGATAGGAGTGGGGAGAAACCTTAGTTTCAACAAAAAGGGTCCAAGAGGTAGGAAAGACATCTTCTTTTACCAAGTCCAGGGCTTTGCCTTTGTCCTGACAGACAGCAAGGAGGTAGAGTGCAGCTCTGAGTATGTATGGAGGGGGACAGTCTCCATGGTCCTGTGCTGATAGGAGGAAATTTCTTATGGCTAAAAATAATTCTGCTTCTGGGACAAACCTGCATTCAAGGAGATTGGAGTGGAAACAATAACATCAGACATGCCTTACTCACCAATACATGGTATGTAATGGCCACAAAACCACTTGCCTTGTTTCTCTTGGCTCACCTGTCCCCAAGGGTGTAGGCAAAGTATAAGAGTAGTATGAAGCAGTGTTGGTGGCTGCAAAGAGACTGATCCAAAGAGAAAGGCTCAGGGGTTTCAGCCAGGAGGAGAAGGCTTTCAGCAACGGTGTAGTTTAATTGAGGTAGACCCTTCTGCAGGAGCTCAGACATCTCTTGCTCTAGAAATAAAACTAATATGAGCAGGCAGGCAGTGATGAGGAATGTCTATGACAAAGCAGAGTGGAACAGGGGGATGGAAGCATCTGCCTGCCCTAACTCAAGCACATTAAATTAGGGAAGCTCCTGATGTAAGATATATCAAAGCCAACCTACTACCCCACAGCCTGCATATGGCAAGCACACCTCTATGATTTAGCATGAATACGGGTGTGAGATCTGATTTAATAAAGCTGGCTTTGAGGATGAAAAGACACTTCTGTTAGAGGTTCCCAGCTCTTTGCTGATGCTGCCTGTATGGTGACCAACCACTGCCAGTGGGAAAAGTGGCTTTTGTGATGTGGAAACTTTCATCTCTTTTATTTGGGACTTACCTATTATAGAAAGTCACAGTATAGACAGGAAAGCTTTATAGAGTATGCCAGAGGAAAAAATGACCTTAAACTGCAGATATGGGTAACTATGTGGCAGGTAATATTGTTCCAATTAAGCCATGCACACTTGTGCTAATAAATGTCACCATGTAAACAAAACCATAGGCAGATGAAACACGTTCTTTCAGGTACGGTTCCAAACTCTTCAAAAGGCATTCTCTGAGTGTTATCTCCTTGCTGGACCAGCTTAAAAAAAGCTGGGAAAAAAAATCTCTAGATAGAGCGCATGTGTGTCCTCCCTTCCCTCCTCCTTTGTCTTTTTTTTTTTTTTTTTTTTTAATTTTTGCACCTATTGCCTAAATAGAGGGTGGCAGGGCCTCAAACTAAATGAAGCAATTTGTCTCTTTCCCCAAACTTGCCCTCCTGAGAAGAAGTTCTCTTCTTCTCTGTGGCAGAATAAAGGCTCAGGCACAAGCTGCAGAGGAAGCTGGAACAGGCCTGATTCAAGGCAGGATTACTGTGAAGAAGAGCAGAAACATACAGTGAAGAAGGCTAGAATCATCCTCTTCATACTGCTAATATCACATGCTGTCTGCCAGAACCTCAGTTTACCGAATGATCACATACAAGCAGCACCTGCCCCATCACAACAAGACTCCAGGACCCAACCTGGGCTTCCAGGAAAATGAGGAGTTCCCAAAGGAGAGTCAGCTCACAGATGTGGCGGGTAAGCACAGTGACGACAGAGAACATGTTCACATACCTTGGGACAATATGAATACAGTGGGGTACTCTCACAATCATCATACCTGGCATACACAGGGAGTCCTGTAAGGGCAGGACCCCTAACACTCCAGAGAATGGGAGGTTTTTGAGGGTGGCTCCCGATACCTGATTCCACTGGCAAACACCAGTAAGGAGATTTTGTAGCAATGGTGTTTCCAGGGATGAACAATGAAGAATGCCAAAACGTTAACTAAAAGTGTGAGAACAGCTCTATTTCCAGGTATTTCTCTCTCTCCAATGATTTCCTTGCAGAATAGGACATAACCAAACACCTTTGCACTGTAACACACCATCCTTGGTGCCCCACACTACTGTATTGAGAGGCCTAGATCACTCCCTCCACACACCATTCACAGGCATAAACATCCCCACTCCAAGTTCCACAGTGGTAACCTGGACTAGGGGTGCTGTGTGTTTTGTTTGCTCTTTTAATGAGATGTAGTCACAGGAAAGAGGAGGTAAAACATCTCTGCAGACCCACAAAGAGTCTCCCCAAGTGCTCCTCAACCTAGAAATCATAGCCTCTGCTACAGAAGACCCTTTGCAATGTCTGCTGTTGAAATCTTCCTCCTCCCTCCCATTTCTTACACACTATCACACCATGGGGAACCAAGATAGTGGTAATATGTGCCTAGGAAGCCAGAGCTCAGATGGAACTGATGCTACTGTTACTTCTCTTCAAAACACCCACTGATTTGACTACTCCAAAGTCAGGAGGCTTTATCTCTATCTGCACAGCTCACAAAGGAGCACAGAATTCTCACAACGCTGTGTAAATCTACCCGCCCCCTATCCGACTGCTTCTCCCTTCTCCCACATCCAGCTTTTCCATTGTCAGTTACCATTTACATTTTGCAATAGGATACAACCAACTCTTGAGTCTTTTCAGCCTCCCATGTTGCCTGATCAGGTGCATTAGATAAGGCATGATCTGCTTTCCCATCTGGAAATTTTTTACTTGCTCACAATACCCACATCACAATACCTTTGTACAGAGCAAAATCTGGCCTTCAGCTCCAGTGTCAGTCGGATGAAGGAGGAGGATGCTAGACAGAAAGCAAGACAAAAACGTCGAAGGAGCACAGAACGTGTACAATAAGGGAGAAAAGTAGGCAGGTCCCATAACCGTCCCCACACATCTCCACGCAAACCTGGTGAACAGGGCAGGCCATCTCAGTAAGAATACATTTTTTAGGCCTTCTCTCCCAAAGCAAACTACTCCAAGTTTGGTTTGGAGGGGAGTATCTGAGATTCATTTGTTTTCTCAGGAGGAGAAGGGAAGATTTGCCAGCTTCACATGTTTAGAATAGAGGAATTCTCTACATCACCTCTCTGATGTCCAAAGAGTAAGGAATACAAAGAGTAGATAGGATTTCTACATAGTAAAATCCCACCAACAATTCCAGCATAATCCCTGTCTACAGGAACAGCGAATTCTGAATATTCCAGAGGAAAGGGTAAAGCTGACACAACTTACTTATCTAAAATAAAATCTGTCCCATCATCATTGCTAGACCAAGTAACTTTTTCATCCTGCTGAACATGACTGCACACTCTATTCTTACTCATATAAACATGTAATATAATCCTCCACATAAAGTCTCGTTAAGCTCATTGCCTCAGTAATATGCAGTAGCAGCAAGTTCCATCAGTTAAGAGCACAGAGAACATGATCCCACACTACCCCATACCCAGCTTTTTGGAGAACTTATTCCGCATGTTTGGCACCACTGTAAAGAGGGTATTAAGTGTTGAGATGAAAACCTCCATCACTGATGGGCTGACAGCCCTTTCCAGGTAGTTCTGTGGAAAGAAGAAAAGATCAGGTGTGTGATACACAATAAACACTGAAAGCAGCAGCTTTCTTCAAGCCTCCTGCCCGCCCAGAAAGTTAGATTTCTAAACCCAAACAAATGGAGTAACAGTTCTACCAAAATGCCTGGCAGCAAGTACACAGGCTTACAGAGCACTTTGAAAGCAACTAACTCTCCCCTCTGCCAACATTACGAGCTGTGCTGCTAACTCTGCAAGACATTACATCAAACAAGAAACGTCTTAGTGATTCCAGCTCACAACCAGTTAGGCCTTAATGCACAGCAACTGACGTTACTGCCCATATTGCCCTGGAAGTAATTGGTCTCACAGGTCAGATGGCTAATTCTCCAGCATGGCATACAACATAAGACATACGCTTAAGTGCAGCTGACTTCAGTAACACTTAACATCTGTGCTTCAGCATTTTATTGAGTAGTGGCAAACACAGGCATTTAAGCTCTCTACAGAGTCCAGCCCTAAACTGTTTAGAACAGAACGACTCAACTCACTCTTGTAGAAGGTCACTGGACAATTTTCTCACAGTCCATTAATTTTTACCCAAGTTCAATGAGCAAGAAACAGCACGCTGACTCCAGCTTTGCCAAACTGGATATGCACTGCACCCTCCCTTCAGGGACGAGAACAGCAATGCCACTGCAGCTGCCTACCAAGAGACTGGTTAAAAACATACAAAACGAAACATCTCCAAGCCCCCAACAACTGCAAGAATCCATACACCTGAACCTGTGGCAAAGCACAAGCAAAATTTAGCCAACATTTAGAACCACAACCAGAGTCCCATTGTTTTGACAATTCTGCTCAAAGTGTCTTAGTGACAGGTCTGTATGGAGCACTAAAGCACACATGACTCTCCATGGCTGATTTTTAAACCATGTCCCTGGCCTTACTGAGGCACAATGCTTAGTACTGCCCTTGCCTTGTAGACTGGGCAGCCTCCTCAATACCTTCTGGAAAGAAGTGTGAAAACGAAGTTGCAGATGCAAAATACCGCTGCTTTCCGGGACACAGGCAAGTTTTGAAAAAGTGGCAGAAGGGGAAACAACAGTTCAGGCACTCTTCATTTTCTGCAACATCCAGAGCTGCCATGGATTAGATAACATGGCAGGTAGGCTATGGGGATTGCACAGTCTGAAGAAACACACTGCCATCTACATGGAAGCTTTATTAATTTCTCCACCCCCTGAGATGGTACACTCCCATTTTGCATGAACTGTATAATGCCACATTTGGCTCTGGAGAGTTGGCAAATGCCACACCTGTTCTTGGTTTACTCTACATGCTCTCTTCCCAAAAAAAAACTTGTGCAACCCACTCTTGGTACCTTTCCAGGTACCCAAGGAATAGACCAAGTTCAAAAGAAACCCTACCATGACCATGGGGATGCAGAGACTGTCACAAATCCTCAACAGGAACTCAGAGAAGTTGCTCAGCGTGTCCTTGCTCTCAGAGTTAGGGGCAGTGAAAGCATTCTCCTGGGCCATGGGGTCACTCTGGAATTCCACTGCTAACCTACAAACACACAGCGGATACCAGAGGAGAGAGGAATCCTCCTCACTCTGCAAAGGAAGTTGGGAAATACTGCATTTCCATCACAACTTTCACCATTAAGGACCCCACAAACACTTGATGGGTTGGAAACACAGGAACCTGGCAATCACAGAGAGCTTGAGTGATAGCTCTTGAGTGAAGCTATTAAAAGCTATTAGAAGTCAGCAATGTTGCACAACAGTACAAGTTGGGAAAGGAAGACTTAACTTCTGTGAAGAAAGTATCTGGTGTGGGAAGCCCTAGTGTGGCAAGACTAGAGGTTCCCAGCCAGGCCAGAGTGCCTGGAGCACAATACAGCAAACCTCATGACAATCAGCCAGGGGACCATTCAGCTGCTCTAAAAACCATGACAGAACCCGAGTGCCCTGTAACACCACCCCAAGACACTGGGTCAGTGCAGACAGGGACACCTGCTTCTGACTGAATGATCTCAGCCAAACCAAATGCAAGTGATGAAAGGCAAAATAACTAAGTTGGCCAGACTTCCCTAACAACAGATCTGGTTTCACACACCACTGCCTGCTGTGCAGCTAAGAGTGAGAGATAGCTCTCATCCAGAAAAACAGGAAAAGTTGGTGCCTATAAACCCACTTGAGTAACAGGTCACAGACATGAGCAAATCCAAGGCCAGCATCTGGAGCAGACACACATTTGTTAAATGGTTAATTCCCTCCAGCAGTGAGACCACATACCCCACGGCACAGGAATATGGTTTCACACATACCTTCCAACCATTCTTACATCATCATCAGTTTTGGCTAACTTTCAAGCAGTTCCTCAAAGGCCAAAGACATGAAATAAACTTATATGTCCCAGGCAAATTTCTTGGGAGACACATACAGGTGTCACAAATTTTCACTATCACTCCATATCCCTCCTTCTTTTGTTTCACTGACAAGTGCCACGCATTGAACTCACCTGTGATATTTCATTGGTGGGGTTGGGTAGAGGAACTCCGTTACAAGGACAGACGGACATGGACACACACAACACCCACCCAGCTCCTTGACTTGTCCTCACCTGCAAGCATTTCTGAAACTTTCCAGGGTGTTGAGCAAGAACTGTCCCTGTCTCTGAGGAACTCTGCTGAGATTTCTGCTTGCTGGGTGACTCTGAGACACTGAGAAGAGGAGATCACCCTGTTAAAGGAGAGAAGTCTAAAAATCTTATGTCCACTGTTGGAAAAAATAGGTTTCTTCTCTGATACCAGCAGCAGGAAGAACAACAGATTTCCATTCACTCACTTATTTCACATAACTTTTTTTTCTATTGTGCTTTTTCCAGGGAGGGCAGAGTTAGAAAGCTTCCGTGCCCTTCCTAGGGAGGACAGAGTTACAGAGATACTAGTTCTACACTGCCCTGTCTTTACAGTCTGTATTGCCATGGTTTGGTCTAATCTGAGTTTTAAACAGCTCAGCTAATGGAGCTTCAAACCCTTTGGGAAAACTTGGTATTTTTAAAAAATTTTGTTTCTTCCAATTACTCTTCAGACAATGCTGAACAGTTCCTCTCCCTGCTCAGCACTGAACTCTTAGAAGTTCTCTACTTTGGCTCAGATTTGTAAGCAACTATCCATGTACTAGCTCTTGTTCCCACACAGCATCCTACTGAGTTCAGCCAGAAGCCAACTGCAGCGTCAGAGTTAATCATTTGCCAAAACTGGGAACCACTTGGAACTCAAAATCTGCCTTTAAGCCTTACCCTGTTGTGGTGGTCTTCTCCAAATACTACCAGAGGAGGGCATGGCCTGGCAGTTCAGAACTCCTTCTCCTTCTGCATTTGATGGCTGAGATACCTTAGTACAGGTACAATCACTTTCCCTTTTCTCCCATTAAAGACAGCCTGGATGTCCTTCTGATCTGCCTAATTTCCTTCCTGTGAAGCTCCTTATTCTGAATGGGACACCACACTCTGTGTGGGTGCAAACAGACTGACCAACATCTGCCTGTGCAGCAGAAAGCAGTTCTGCCTCCTCCAGGCAAAGAAGACAGACATCTAGTACCACAGAACTTGGGCTTAAAGACAGTTCAGCAGGCATTTGGAGCTCTGCTACTCCAGCAAGATGCTCTTGCCACTACAGACATGCGATCTAAACCTACATGGCTCTAACCCTAGAGCAAGAAGGCTCAGCCTGTGTCTTTTCACTAGCCACTTGTAATGGAGGCTCTCCTCAGAAGTGCATAGGTCCCAGAAGCACATCACACTAACTACATATTCCAGGAATAGGAAAGGATTTGCAGTTCAAAGAGTGGCTACCAGCTCCCTTGCTGAGGCATCACAGTGCATGTATGATGACCCTCTTGGTCTGAAGGCACAGCAAGAGATGTTCATTGCCAAAAAAATAGATTGACCAACACAGCCTACAAGGTGGGGGCCTGAAGAAGGGAAGTTCAAATGACCTTGGAGTACTGGACACATAAAGAGAGCAGCACGCTCAAGTGGTGCCCCACAAATCTTCATGAATTTAGAAAGACAACATTCACGAGCATCCATCTTCAGCTGCTTCAAAGACAAAGATTGGTACCATCTCAAGGCATGAGGATCAAAAGAAACACTAGAGAACCCAACAGCCACAGGGTAAGGGGACGGAACATATATACAACATCTACATAGTGTGCTAGGAGGATCAGGGATGATCCCTGTCCTGCTTGGTCCTACCAACAAGCAACAACAACTTTTGACTTACTGCATGCCTCTTGCTACTCTGTGGTGGGGAAAGGTCAGCACATCGCTTCAGCACTGCCTCCAGCAGCTTCTGTAGCTCTTCATATGGGACTGGAGGGGAGCTCAGATGGTCCTTCCTGAACAAGCGGAGAGAAAGACAGCATGCACATTCCCTGCTGGGGACATTCCACCTGGGAAGGCAACACCAGCAGAAATAACTGCTCTTCTGACAGCAATATGCCATTGCCACTTCTCTCTAGTGCAGCATACTAAGGTCACCGTATCTGAACAGTGCCTTCATCCAGATGTGAGCCCAAACACACCCTCACTGCATTCACTGTCTGCTCCCACTACAGTCTGGAAGCATGTGACTGTGCAGAGTCTTATGCTAGCTGTTATCTATCTGGATGGGGCACAGAGTGACAAAGCCACAGCAGCTGCAGTACAAACCTGCCTGGGATGCGGGGTCCTTGCTGCAGCGACTTGCTGCCTACCACAGCTTCATTGCCCTGGCAGCCTTTTGAGGTGGGTGGGAAGCTAGCTCTGCTGTACCCACGCCTGTCTCAGCCAGAAGTCCCACTGCAGAGCATGCTCACCCACACAGCCACTGGGGAGCTGCAGAGACCAACATGGTATCAACAGATGTATCTAAAGAAAAGCCTGCAAAGACTTTCCTGCCTACCTCAGGAAAGCTGCCACAGCTCTTACAGCCTCCACTACCACCTCCAGCACTGGGCAGTTCACTGTCTCCATCAGAACATCAATGGCTTCTATACATACACCGCGGTTTGTGAATAATTTGATTTCCACTGGTTGCCTGAGAAGAGGAAATGAAGTAAACAAGGAGAATATTGTCAGACTTAAGTAACTGTAGTGCCCTCTCCTCATTTCACCAAATGGACAGCTGAGCCGTGTGGTTCCAGACATGTTTTTCAGTATTCAGAGCCAGCTGCTCTCAAGGATGTAGTCTCAAACTTCAGCAGGTGGGGGGTTTGCTACAAAGAGTGAACTTCAGCAGGTCTGGAGCCCTACTACGATGAAAAAAACCCACAGCCTGGATAACTGTGTGACTGCACCAGCAAACACTGACATGAAAAGCACAGGAAAAACAGGCTTTGCAAAACACCACCATCTCTCTCCCTAGGACTCTATGCTGAGGCCATCTGCTCTGGCATTTGCGGGTTCATCTGGCAACTCATATTTCTGAGTAAACAAGCAAACACAACCATCCTAGAACAAGGACGATACCATGAGAATAGCTTCTCTCACAGTCCTATAGCACTTCCAATGCCAGATGCTGCCAGAAGGGCAGGGACTTTCATGAATTTGAAAAGTAATCAGGAAAATAAACACAATCCAACTGTTCTGACAATTCTTCTTGATAGTGAGCATTTTGGTCATCTGATCACCTTGTGGCTCAACACCTTTGAGCATTCAGCATGAGAGCATGGAGGGATGACAAGCCATTAATCCCATTATTGGACAGAGCTGTATAAATGGCAGACTGTGCTCATTTGGCTCCTGGCAAGTCAGGTAGTTGGGAAGGCAGGGAGAAGACAGGCAGTTACATGCGGACAAGAGGCACTAACACCCTGCCAGAGGGCCTCTCCGAAGTGAAGCAAGAAAAGCAGCACAGCACGACAGGAGCCAGACTTGGGAGCCAAAAGTATTCCCTGTTATTCAGTTTTCACAGATGTGCCTGACTAAAGTAAGCCAGGAGCACATGCTCCCATGCACAAATGGAACAGGAAAGTGAACTTCAGCAGAATTACACCAGTAGCCCAGCTACAGGACAAAAAGTGAACAAAGGCAGAACCACTCTTTTTAGTCACTCAGTGGGATGAAACCCAGCTTGGCAGTCACCTCATGTTCTGCTGTGAGAAAAAGCTGTGAGGTGGGCAAGGCAAGGAAAAGGCCTTGTGGAACTCAGGCACCAGGAGCAGCCTCTGGCCCAAGCCATAAGCGATGTGCTGAACTTCCAAATTGTTTCTACTTATACTGTAATTCTATTAATCCTCTGTATTGCCTTTCTTTAATCACTGACCTTCTGAAATAAAACACATCAGGGAAAAAAAAAAGTCTTCACTGACTCATGCAGGGAGGAAGGGATGGAGGAGTATTGCTGACTCATTCAAGAGGCACAAACCCACTTGCAATATGGTACACTATGATGTCTTCAGGGCCTGGGAGAAAAGTGTGACGGACAGCACTCTCGCAGCTTCCTGCAGCCTCTCGTCTTTGGGCCCCAAACTGTGTCTGCCACTCTGGTTGTGCTGGGAGAGACAAGGGACACGCCAGGGAGAGCTACCCACCATTCCTGACATACTGCCAAGGGGAGTAGTATGTCCTGCTTGGACAACACCAGAGCATGGGGCTCGCTTACACAAGAGAATCCAGCTGCAAGGAAAAACCAAGAAGAGAGGTTCCAGGATGAGACCCCTTTCCCCACTACAAGATAGTTTTAAATAAAACATCATTTCTAAGGCAAGGCTCAGAGAAACAGAATGGGTATGCTAGAAAATGAGAGTAATTGCACAGAGCGTTCTCTTTGTTTTACAAGCATAAATGCTGTAATTAGTGTTTCCCACATCCTGGTTTCTCTTTTTGACAGATCCCACACTGGCATCATCACACTGTTCTAGCACTGTTGCTTTTTCTTCTCCTTTTTACCCTGCCATTTGCTACAAAATTGACTATGACATTTCCAAAATTCAGCTCAAGGGCTCTCTTGAGGGAACTAAGTGGCAAAAACAAGACTCTGTCACTAGCATGACAGGACAGGAACAAGATCATAGAGGCAAGAACAGGAAGCACAGAAGAAAAACAAGCCAGGTTATGTTATTCCTTAGCAGAAAACAAGAGGGAAAAAAGTGACAGAAGACATTAATATTTCAGCCTAGAATTTGTTTTTGCTGTTCGAATTTAGCTCAGATGATGATACAAGACTAGAAGCCATGGAATTTGCATGCTCTGTTTTGTCACACAGGTGCACTTAGCAGGAGCTGGCCTGTTCACATACGCCTGGACCTTCCCAGCCCTCCTTCCTGCTCTATCTACAGCTGAAAAGAGATTTCACCTCCCAGATTGACAAGGAAGCAGGAAGAGGCAGATATACTGGTGGATGTATGCGCAAAGAGGACAAGCTGGGAGGTTCGGAAACAACCATCAGGCCCTTCTTCACAAGAATAAAGAAGATGCATTTGTTTAGCAATGTCTTTCAAACACAAAGGCTCTGGGGGTGTATATGTTTGGTCTCGGACAAAAAACCTTAAAAAGCAAAAGCACCACAGCCTCCATTTTGGGGCACCAAACTCTGCCTGTGCAAGCTTGAAGGGGGTACTCCCTTACCGTTTCAGTATTTCAGTGAAGAGCAGGAGCCCTTGTTTGTGCAACTCCACATTGTTCAGCTGCAGGACATCTTGGAGACTCCTCACCAGAGATTCAATGCCTGCACGTGTTCAAGAGAAGTCACAGAGAGAGCTTTTAACACCCCAAATTGCAGGACAGAAGCAAAATTAATTTTTAAAAGGAAGGAAGATTTTAACAATTATTCTTCTGAGCCACTGACAAAAACAACTGCCCAAAACTGCTGAGTGTTCACTCAGCTCCCTGATAATAGGCCCCAACCTCCACTGCTGGAGGTAAGTCCAGAAGAACGGAAGGATTTTAGCATTTCTTCCTAAATCCACTCTTGGCATGTCCACAGAAACACCTAATAGTAACTTAGGTAGCGTCAGTCATGATAACTGGTTATTATAACAAATGCATGCTCATCAGGAACTCATTAGGACAGTGACACTGTAAATCCAAGCTATGTTGGACATCACAAACATGTCTGATAGGTACTCATTTCCAGTCCTTTATCCATCCTGACTGGGAATTGTGATTGTGTGTAAAGTGTTGAAATTCAGCCAGAGGCACAACAAATGCCCACAGTATTACTGCAGTCACTCTGTCAGAAAGGTTGATGACTCACCATAGACTGTGTGACACTTCGAGAAGAAAAGGTGTTCTTCAGTTAGGAGAAGCAGGCAGCAATACACTGACCAGATGAGAATTTCACTGTTGCACGAGAGACACTCAAATAGGAATTCTGCAAACACACACACACAAATAAGGTCACCCTGGTAAGAGGCAGTCTGCTCACAGCACGGCGCAGCTGCTCCTAGAACAGAGCAGAGGAAGAAGGAAACAAGGAAACATAGCAACAGCCACAGGGAGAACGGTTATATTACGAAATGCCAGGAATGGAGAATGGACTGGATGCTTGGGGGTATGCTAATCTTCAAAACAAGGTGACTGGAGAGCAGAGTCCCACAGGCCGGCATCTTCCCAGCACAAACTCAGCAGGCAGGAGCTGACTTGTGGCTCTAGCCTTTGGCAGAAATGAAAAGTCACAAAGCAAGCTTTACCGTAGATGCAGTGATCTTTTTTTCCTCAGAACTTTTACATCTCCCAAAAAATTTGTAAAATGAAAGCATTTCTGTCTTTTGGAATTAGAGATAAATAATAAACCATCTTCCACAGCCGCATTCTAAAGCTAAATCCTAGACCGAATTCTGTGCAAACTTACAATATTTAGTGGGATAAGATGGAAGCCCAGTCTGTTCAGGCTTGTATCTAAGGTCCTGCAAGAAGGACCTTGACCTCAAGGACTTATCCAAATTCTTGCTGTGGAAATTCCATTCTGCCTGTTGACAGCTGCTTTTATACTTTCAGTTGAAAACTTACTCTCCCCTTCTATTCCTAAAATCACATTAGCCATTTTTACTGGTATAAAATGGTCACCGCACACATTGTGCCATCAGTGGATTTCATGGAGCCAGACTGATTCCTAAAACAAACAGCCAGGGAATGCTTTGATATTGGGAGATGAACAATAAGATGCTACTGCATTTCTTCACCTGGTACATCCGCATGGATAAAAGCAGGAGCATATCTGCTGGGAGAGTGAACCAGCACTGCAGTCACACAGTGAGAACTTGCTGCCTGTAACATCTCATCTCTGGTCAACAAAAGCTGTTGGGAAACAAAAGTCAAAATGAGAGAGGAAGTCAACTATGCAGATATAAGTAGGAAACAGTTTCCTCTACATTTTAAAATTTAAAACATAAATGAAGATCTCTCTTTTGGCATGTAGTTCACAGATCAAACTTGCTAAGGCAAGATAAAACACTGGACCAAATACACTAAAAAAAATGCAAAATGAGAACCACAACAGAGAAGATTATGAGTAAGAATAGCTCTGCTCCCATGCTTAGTCATGCTGGCACTACAAATGCTGTATCAGACCTCAAGTGTGAGTGAGTAAAATCAGCTGAGGTCAGGAGTAAAATTTCCCCCCTCCAGGATGCAGGAATGAACAATGAGGTGATCTATGGGGGTGTCCTCATTTCCCACTGCAGCCTCTATTGCTGGTGTTGGCAACAGCATACTCAAGTGCCTCAGATAAAGATTCAATACAGGCCAGCAAATTCTTTACGTCTACTGACAATTCACGACTACTTCAGCAAGCACCTTTTTGAGAACAAGTGGCAGTGGATTTTCCCCTTCTAAGAAGTCAGGGTTCTCAGACTCCTCCTCTGTCCTTGAATTATTCATAAGAATGGATACAAAATAGTCAGATTTCAGCAGCTCCTTTAGCAAACCTGCAAAAGGGGGAGCAAGAGTGAGCACCATACTGGGCATAGCAAGGATTATATTAACACAGGAGTATTTACAGCCTAAGACTTGTTGCCAACTTCTCTCCTTTCCTGCACTCCTAACAAAGGCCCTCACCTCCAGTTTAGGGAGCTGCTTCTCACTGTGTCCCCAGATACTGCCATGAGCCCCAGGTCTTGCAATCCCTTGCCACTGATGCTTTTTGCTGGGTCTGATTTGCTGAGTACCCTGTTCCTTCTCAGAGACGTGCATCCGCACTGGTATGTGATCTCAGGAGCACTGTACTCGCATTGTCTTCTGTGCTCCAG
Organism: Ciconia boyciana; assembly: GCF_034638445.1. Classification (NCBI taxonomy): domain Eukaryota; kingdom Metazoa; phylum Chordata; class Aves; order Ciconiiformes; family Ciconiidae; genus Ciconia; species Ciconia boyciana. The sequence goes on from NC_132934.1 coordinate 56,461,003, forward strand.
TACCCACCCCTTAAACTGTTTTTTGGGAGAGCTCTTGACCTGCATTTTTCTCCATGCTACAGTCAGTGACCCAACAATAACTTGACACTTTCCCTGGAATACTTCCTAGAGAACTGGCATTTATCTTCCCCTTTTACTTTCACAGGCTCTTACTGAAACAGCTGTGTCTAGCTAAAGGATATCCACACACACAAAAAAGCCCTCAGGATAAAAGTATAGAGCACTGCTACAGGTATTGATGCAAATCATCAGTACATGTCAGTACAAATTCACAAGGGGTATCGTCTGAGCTATAGAATTCTACTTTCAAAGGAGACATCATCCATTTCTAGTAGCTGAGTAGATGATCTGAGGAGCAATCCAGTTCCTGCTTACCTCCTACAAGAAAAAGGAATTCCCTGGATGGTTTACAAACAAGCAATGTCAGAGATGCTGAAACTGTGCTCCCCAGCAACAGCTGATATGTGCAGTTGGAAGCATTAATGCAAGAAAGCGCCATTTCCACATTAGCTTTCTAACCTAAATAACATGATGCCCCACATCTAACGACCATACTTGTTAGACTTCATCCCACTGCTCTACAAAACCCACCTGTCTGTACATAGTGTTTGCATTCGGACACTTTGAGGGATGCTCTGTTCCTAGGATGAAACATCAAATTGAGACAGGCCAGGCCACTGTGCAAGCTCTGAAGAGACTCCGAAGATTAGTCAGTGCTAGGCAAATGTGGGGCTCGAGGGACAATGGAGGGCTGGGGGAGCTCAGCAGCAGGTCTGAGCCATTTGATTGCTATGGCATAACAGAAAGGATTGACTGCTTCAGACAAGCAGCAAAAAGCTCTTCTAGGGAACAACCCACATTAGAGCGTCTAAACCAGCCAAGGATTTCTTCCTCATTCTAAGCCTTCCCTTGCACCTTGCAGTTTCTCTCAGCAATGCCTTACCCAAACAATTAACCTGCAGCTCCTTTGTCTGTGCACGCCCCAAGGTATTCAAGAAGAGACCACACAGCCTTTCTTCAAAGTGTGCTGAGAGCCGTTCCGTGCCAACAGGAGAGGAGTACAGCTTGCCATATAAGTAGCAGACAGCAGCCTTTATACCTTCATTTGGGTACATCAAGCCCATCAGCAGATGATCCACTAAATTACCTAGCGTGAGGAACAGAAACGGCAAACATTCACACTAACGAACTGACTTTTTAGAAGGACCAACCTATTTCCCTTGAAAACTTGCAAAAGCCCACTGGACAGACTGGTGTATGCAGATTAATGAATGCCACAATTAGATGATATGCTCACCACCATCTGTCCCTCTGAGCAGAGGTACAGTAATAAACAGCTAGAGGAACTCGCTGTTCACCATATGAAGATCCATCATCCCAGCTACTTCCACAAACAGCTAAGCTTGCTCACCAGACCCCCAGGGGCTGGACCAAGGAAAAAAAAACTAAATGTATGTTGCCTGTGAGGCAGACCCACAAATCCCAGTTCACAGAGGCTGGTTTTGCCAGGCTGGCTAAGAGCACAATGACAAGCCTGCTATGAAGGTACTGACCTGCAACCCAGGAGGCCTGAACACCACTCCGACTTCTGGACAGGCTTCTGTGTGACCTTCATGAATTCGCACAGGGAACAGGGGAGTGCGTGCATGCACATGTGTATTAGGGCTGTGAATAATACCCTTCAGTGGGGCATGACACATTACTCACTGTGCTCTACCACCAGTATATCAGCAAAGCCTGGGATGGCATCTGCCAGCTTGCCCAAGAGAGTGAATGTGGGCAGGCTGCCTCTCATGGTATTTGCTTTGCACAGCTGTAGAGGAGACAGAGAAAGAAAATGCTTCACTGGCGAGGACACAGTCCAAAGGCAGAAAGGCACCCAAACCAGCAAGCTCTCGGTGATGCATAATCCTCCAGAACAGGATCTCTTCCTAAACTGGGTCCTCTTCACCACTTAGGATAAACCACAGGAAAACCCTGAACACACTGCTAAGTGTCCAAAATGTCTTTTAATTAATCCAAGAAATCTCTTGTTTGTTGCTCCTTTTCTTCTCTCTCCCCTCCAGCTCTTACATGAGCAGATGAACCAGCTGAACTTCTCCCCACTTTTGCTACTTCCCAATTTTTTGTACCCCATGGGACCATCACAAACTTAGGAATGAAGAGAGCAAGAGCCCACTGCACAGGCTGGGAAAGCTCCCCATATCACTGAAACAGTAAGGTAGGAAAAGAAGAGCCTGAGGAAGCCACACAGCTTCACAAGAGCATCAGTGAAGCCATATGGCTGCAAGGCATCATGGGAACAATGGGAAAACTCTAGGGTAGACACCAACAACACTGCCAAAATCACGGCAGGGGAGCTGGCACTAGGACATCCCACTGCAACAGAGGCTGCATCCCAGCACAGTAGCTGCAGTCTTGCAGGGCCACTCATTCCCATCTCCTCAACCTCTGAAGGATTCAAAGAAAGGGCAGGGAATTCATCTTCACTGACCTCTTTTTGGCTTTCATCCAAAATGCAGCGCAAGTACTGTTCTGACTTCAGCTCCACTACAAGCCGCACCAGAACTAGGCAGAAGAAACAGGATCAGTAATTCACACCCAAGAGCACTCACAATCCATCTTCCACAGGGTTTTAGCAGACCAGTGAGCACAGAGCTTAGAAATTAAATGAGCACGGAGGTGCTGAGAGAGCAGGGTAATGTCAGCATTCCCAGCACTATTACTTCTGATAGCCCAGCCCGAGCTCTCTTCAGCAACATTACAGCAGTCCTGTTCTAGCTGCACTACAAACCATGCATGGAAATGAACCGCAAGCGACAAACTGAGCATCAGCACACCAAGTAAACACAAGGAACTAAGAAGGGAAGGAAACAAAGCCCTGGCTTAAAAGCATAAAAATTTCTGGTAATTGAATAGAGCAGGCTTCCTACAGTATGAAAATTGGTCTTTAAAAACATATATTTCCAGATAAGATAGCAGAACTGAAACTGCTGAGTATCCTTAGATGCAGACTGAGAGCTCCTCCTCCAGCTGCTACTGTCCCTGAGGTAACAGTGCAGTCTATCAGCCGTTCCTCCCCACTGCAGTTACCCCATATACCTCGCCAGAAAGCAAGGCCCCAGTCACCTTTGTGGTACTGTTCACCTCCTCAGCCCCAAGTAAGGGCTGTCATTCTTGGTTCACTGCAACTTTAAGAACTCTGCCGGCTCTGTCCTAGTAAGAGGAATCAACAAGAAACTATGTTTACCAGGCACTGGCTGCACATCACCTGGGGCTTCCCTAACAAAATCACAAGGGAGTTGCCTGATGCTGGCAGGCTGCCTCTGCCTCCACACATATACCAGTGGACCAGATTCAGGAAGCAAAGATCCTCTTCTGGTATTTTTAGAACCTGGGCACCTAAATGTTCAGTAGATAAGGTTTTGACAATAGCCCCATTATTGAGACACTGTGCAGAATATTGTTCCATAGGATTTGGTGAGGCTGTCTTGGATGCATCTTGCTGTCATGGCATGACTCATTTGAAAAACACACTCTTGATTTGTATTCTAGGAAAGCATCATAAAAAAAAATACCAGAGACTTCTAGGTTCACCATCTCTTGGTATATCCGGGGCAATATTGGAGGTTTATCTAGGAGACCTGCTTTAGCTAAAGAGCTACGCATCTCAGCGGAGGCATATCTTGAGAGGGGTGATTTATAGATGGTTTAATGGCCCTTTCTTGCCCTGAATTCTCAGAATCTCTAAAAATTTTCAAAAGTTAGGGAACACTAAGTTAAAATTCCTTTGTTTGAAAGCATCCATCTCTCAACAGACTGGTAACATGACAGAGACTTTTCACCTTTTCAACATCATTTAAATCAAGTGCCTGAAAACTGAAACCCCTCTGGAAGGAGGAGCTGGTCACACCCTCTTTCATCTTTCATGGCTGGACAGGAGGAAATCATTCCATTGCTAATATCACTAGACTCAGCAGAGATGCCCAAGGTTAACTGGACTGCAGAGTTTCCTTTGTCAGCCCTGCAGGTGTTTCCTTCAGATTTCAAATGAAGGACTGCTCACAAAGAGGAATCTGCAGCCTGTACAGGTAAATCCCAAATACTCTGTCCTGAGGAGAAAGCAGTAGATCCCAAAGACTGGAGCCTACAGGAAGATTTCCATTTGCTTTGAGACTTTGGTCAGGTCCAAAGATGAGGCATTGTTTACCACTGTTACCCATCTCACACTAAATTCATGGCACACACAGAACCTGAGAGAGAAATGCTAAATATTTAAATCTGCATGCACTCCCCTGTCCCCAAATATTGGAACAGTCTGCTCATCACTGGTGCATTGACAGAAAATAGATGCTCTTCCCAATTCAAGCTGTGTAGAAGCTGAGCATCTCACCATAGTTATCAGACAAGACAGAGCCTCCCTTCACAAACTGCCAGTAATTGACACATGGCATCTGCCTCTCACCTTCTACGAATAGGTCCAGGGCACTGCTGTCTTCCACAGTATGCAACATCCCTAAAAGATAAACCACAATCAGTCACAGAACTCATTCCTGCTTGTGATCATCAGTGCTGTAATGCCTTCTTGTAAGAAGAGCTGCAAATTTTTTTCAGAACTGTTTTGTTTTCCCCACTTTGCATGACACCAGCCTGACTTTGACAAAGGAAGGCCGATACTCTCAGGGAGTATTGCAAAAGGTGCCTCCATAAGCAGGACACCGGCATTTGGTTTTCTTGCAAATTTTTTATGTACTTTATAGTTGAAGTCAATGGCTCCACCTATGTAAGTAAATATGTAACTGCTACCATCACCACATCTCACTGCTTGTATCCAATATTATCCATCTGAAACAACACTCCAGAATGACAGAAGTTAGAGCCCAGCCATGAGTTCTCCCTTCTATCTTCCATTCATACCAGTTACCATGAATAGTCTTCTCCCTCCACAGTACTGAAAATCCCAAGACCAAACTTGAACACCAGGTTTAAAGCATAAGGAAACTATTCCAACATTAAATTGAAACTGAAGGCACCACTTTACAAGTCATTTGTACAACGACAGCGTAAGATTGGATATATTAAAATAAGCCACTGTCTCACTCTACTACACCACAACAGACAAGAAACTCTACCTCCCAGCTCCTTCCAACTTCAGGTACCTACAGCATCAGGCATCTGGTTCAGACCTCCACTTCTGCCACACCAAACCACTTGTTTCAACACATCCAGTCAAATTACCTCCACTCCAGAGACTCCATGACCTCTCATAAATTTGACCAGCTAAAGCAATGTTATGACATTGCAGGTGAAGAAATTACTTATTTCCTGCCTCATGCGCCCAATCCTCAGTAACTTCCTTATATTTTGGAAAAGATTTGCATACAGCATTAGTGAACATTGCAATATTAGCCGGGTGAAATTCAGGCTTACCTGAAATTCACCATCTCCTCATATGTAACACTCCACACTACACCTCTGTTCTCTTAACCCTCTTTCTTCTGCCTGTGCTTATCCCAATATTCTCTCTCCAAAAATGAATGTATTTTCCTGAATTTACTATTAATATTTCCTCCACAGCACTGCTCAAACCTTTGGGGATCCCCCTTATACTCTTGCACCAAATGATCCTTGGTTCATTCAAGCTCTATCCAAAATGTACGTCATTGTTTGTAGCCCCAAACTTAGACTGGGATTCCAACTGCTCTAGCAGTTACACCAAGTACAGTAAAATCCCAAAGCTGCCCCGAAACCATCCAATTGTAAAGCTTTGTAAAGAGAGAGAGAATTATTATTTAAAAGCAGACAAGAGCACTGAAATGCAAGCACAGCTCCCCTGTCTTCTAGGGTATTTCGTGTTAGGGTCATATAGTGTAGAACTGAATTGGCCATAAGCACCACTCCCTCCACATCTGTATAGGATTATTTGCGCAGACAGCGCTCAGTAAAAATTTGTGCAACAGAGAGAACTAAACCTGCAGAAAGTTCTGTTTCTAACAAAGCTGCTTTCAAAACATGCACAACACAGTTTGTGCTGGGAAATCAACTGGGAAAACACTGTTTGAATTATTCAGTGAGTCAAGGCAGGGGAAGGGGCTTGTAAGTCACTTTCCCCCAAAGAACAAGAATACCTGTGATGTGCAAATGAGATCATGGAATTAAAGGAATCCAGTATCTTTCCCCTTTGAAAGCACTCACATTCATACCCTCCACCTTTCTCTTCCTGCCTTACTGTTCCCTCATTTAGACCATTATTTCTTCTCCATCAAGATTTCAGGCAACGTTTTAAAGACCTTTCCCACAGCACTGCTGTGCAAACACAAACCAATAAGAGATGTTCAGGATCACAGAGACTGTTACTGGAAAGGCACTTTCTGACATCCTGCTGAGCACTATTCTGCTGTGAGGCTGACCCACCAGAAAGAAGCAGGTATTACAGTCCTGTGGCTACAAGAACTTCTACAAACGTGAAGTGATGGTGTGAAAATACCAGCATGTAGATTTGTATTTTGCACATTTGATATTAAATCCTGCAACACCTTTTTAAGCTCACACTTTCATCTCTGTATGAATCTTCATATAATGCCACAGTTCAGCAAGATGAGAAAGCACTGAGGCATGAGACCAGAATGGAAGGCATTCAGGGAAGAGTCATACGCCAGGCACTCCCTGTTCTCCAGAAAGACTTTACAGATACATCAAGATACTTTGGAAAATTGCAAGAGCTTTACAAACATGCCAATCCTGCTCCTCGGGGAATAAGGAAATTAATTAACCTATTCTAAATCAAATGACAGGCAGTTTTCCACAGAGAGTAATAGCACACCTAACACAGAATGGTGGAAGTATGGAATTAGGTACCTCAATATCCTTTCGCCTTTTTTTTTTTTTCCGAATGTGGAGAAGCTTCACGTGTATACAAAAAAAGGTAACTGCCTTCTCCCTGCTGCTGCACTAGGCCACAGCAGAGCTCTTACCAAAGAGAGTTCCTATCAAATGAATGCAGACCCTCTCATCCGGTGCCAGCAGCTGGACGACTGGCAGCGCCTGCCAGGCCAGGGCATCCTGCAGACGGGAGAGGACGTGCTTCTTGCGCACCAGCTACGGATCAGAGACAACAACCCGTTAGCACTTAGGTCCGAGCCACCCCGCCGCTCCCACCGCCCTGGGGGGAAAGAGTGCCACCAGGGCCCGAGTGCCAAGGTGAGACACCTGGCCGGCCCCCAGCCCCACAGCCAGCGTAGGGGAGGGGGCAGCCAGGCCGGCGGGGCGGGGACCGCTGAGGGCTGCCGCAGGGCCAGCTGTGAGGGGCCAACGCTCAGGGGCCAACGCTCCGCGGCCGGCGGCGGCCAGCTCTGTCCGGGAAGGGGCGGCGGCGGGGCAGGCGCTGCCCACCGAGGCGCTGCTGTCGCCCAGGGTCTCCACCGCGCAGGCGAGGCAGAGCGGCGGGCGGAGCGGCAGGGCCCAGCGCTGCCCGTGCCCGCCCGAGGGACGCGCGCACCCCGCCGCCATCGCCCAACCGCCGCCCGGCGCCACGCCCTGCGCATGCGCGGGGCCGCTGCCCGTGGCGGGCCGGGCAGGGAGAGGCGGGGGGTCCCGGCGGATCCCCTGCCCTCCGTCCGTGCCCTCCCCTGCGCTCCGGGGGCGGCCTCCTCAGGCTGCCGCTGCCGCCCCCTCCCCTCTCTCGCAGGGCTGCATGCTCTTACAGGGTCCTTTTACAGGTCACCCCCACCCGCACAGCTTGGTCGTGTCGGAACGATGCTCCCGTGAGGCGCTACTGCGCAGCCTGAGCGCCCTGGGGAGCGGTAACCGGCCCTGAGGCGCTGAGCCTGGCTCGGCAGGGGAGAAATAAACCACCAGGTGGGATTCCTCAGTGCCCCTGCGGCGACACTGTGTGTCACAGCGTGCACCGCTGCAGTGTGCGCGCTCCTGTAACGCCGTATGCACCCGCAGCTGCCGCTGGAGAGCCGCGCTCGGCCGCGCCCTGACCGCCCGCCCCGCCCCGGCCTGGGCCGGGCGCCGCTGGGCGGTGCCGCACCACGCGGGGGCGGAGGCTCCGCCCCTGGCCCCGTCCCGCCTCCCGGGCCCCGCCCCCGGGCTCGCGGACGCCTGACTTCCGGCGGCGACGCGACGCGGCGCGCAGCGCGCAGGAGCGCTCCCGCCTCCTCCCCCTCAACGCACTCGGGCTGAGGGGAGCGACCGGGCCGCGCCGCGCCGCTCCGCACCGCGCTGCCCAGGCCAGGCCGCGGCCATGGTGAGTGGGGCTGGGCGACGGTGTCCTCCTCCTCCTCCTCAGGGGACACCACGCCGGGGGGCCCTGGGGCGGAGGGACGCTGCCTCCCCGGCGGCTGCGGGGCAGAGAGCACGTGGAGGCCGGGCGCCGCGGGCGGGCGGGGCTGCGGCCGGTTACGGGTCTCCTGCTCGGCGCTCTGCGCCGGAGGGAGGATGCTTGGGGTGCCCCCAGGACCCGCTCTCCCGGCCCGGCACCGTGTCCCGGCCCCACTGTGCCCCCGCGGGGAGCGGGAACATGTGCTCGGCTGGCGGGAGAGCGGCCGGGGCAGGGTTGTAGTTGGGTGTGAGGGCAGGCGGCAGAGCATCGCGGCGTGGGGTGACCCCTGCTAGGCGCTGGGAGCGCCTGCCTTGGCTGCAGCGGCGGGAGCTAAAGAAGTTGCCGTTCTGCCAGTGCCGGTCGTTAATGCCGCTTGTGGCTTCGTTGCCGTTCCGCTACGCCGTTGATGTTAACATTTAGAAGCTACTTGTAACTTGCGGAAATAAACCCGATACGTGCTCTTCTCGGGATTTCTTTAAAATTCATGTCTGAGCTTGTTAACTTGCTGCTGGCAGGAGCTTGTTCCTCGTGCACTGAAACACTTCATTTTGTGTAGTATCCGTGGTAGCAAGTGCGTGAAGATTGCCTTGTAAGTTCACTGCCGCTAGTTTGTAGGATCTAAACTGGCTGTCTGTAAGTAGAGATAGTGTCTACTTTGAATATGAGAAGAATCCCTTTTTATAAATAAAATGCAGTGGGATTTTTAGTGTATGTGCAGAGCAACTGAGAATGGTGAGGTGACTCCAGTAGTCAGTATATGTGGTGGACACGATGCCTATGTAGTGTTGTTCAGAACAAAGCTCCCTTTGCTCCTGTTGTAATACTCTTTTATTTTTTCCTTTCTCTAGAGTGAGGCAGAAGTGAATCCCAAAGCTTACCCCCTGGCTGATGCACAGCTCACCAAAACGCTGTTGGACCTTGTGCAGCAATCCTGCAACTATAAGCAGCTACGCAAGGGAGCCAATGAAGGTGGGACCTGTGTGTTGCTAGAAATCATAGCAAGGATTTTGTGAGAAGCTGTGGCTAGAGATTGTCTCTTCTCTCTAGCGGTGGGCCACTAATGTTACATAGATCTGGATATTGCAAGTGTCCCTCTCCTTCCTCCTCCTTCTGGCCTGCTTAAGCAATATTCGGGGACAGAACTAAACTGTAATCTTTTCAACATTTATATACAGTTCTGTTAGACCCCCAAACTGTGCTCCTGGTGCGTGTCCTGTGATCACGCATACTTTAGTGGTGTGGCACTGGGATTACCAGATGCCTAGCCAGTTTAGAATCATAAAAAGATTTGGGTTTGAGGGGACCTCTGGAGGTCTCTAGTGCAACCTGCTCAGGGAGTGGCTCCCTTCACAGTTGGATCAGGTTGCTCGGGGCTTTCCCTAGTCAAACTTTTTAAAAAAAACAATCCCTGAGGATAGGCACTCCACAATCTCTCAGGACCCATGTCCCATGCCTTAAACCCCTCTCATAAGGGAGGAAAAAAAATACAAAATTCCAGCACGTCCCCAGAATCTCCCTGAGGCAACAGTCACAGCCTGCAACTTGTCCTTTTTCCTGTGCACTCACAAGGACAGTCTGTCTCCATCTTCTCTGCAGTCCCCTTGAAGCAGTAGAAGACAGCAGCTGCATCCCCCCCACTTCCACCTCAGCCCTCTCTTCTCCAGGCTAAACAAACCCCGCTCCCTCAGTCTCCCCCTCATCCATGATGCGCCCCAGCCCCCTGCCCGTCAGCAGCTGGGGGCTGGCCTCTCTCCCTCGTGAATCTCTCCGCTGTGCTCGAGGGCAACGCTGGGCACAGAACCCCCAGGTGCAGCCCTGTGAAGAACCCCCTCCCTGGCCCTATGGCTGCCACTTTCCTTTGGCCTGTCCTCATGCTACCACTAGATCTCCTTCTTGCTCGTGCCAATTTCGACATCTCCTAATGTTGTTTTTCATTAGATGTGCTTTCCAGAAGGACCTAGACTTACTCTTCAGTTTCTTTTACAGCCACCAAAACACTGAACCGAGGGATAGCAGAGTTCATTGTGATGGCGGCAGATGCAGAGCCCTTGGAGATCATCCTGCACCTCCCTCTTCTCTGCGAGGACAAGAATGTACCTTATGTGTTTGTGCGTTCCAAGCAAGCCCTGGGCCGGGCATGTGGTGTTTCCCGGCCTGTCATCGCCTGCTCCATCACCATCAAGGAGGGATCACAGCTAAAGCCTCAGATCCAGTCTGTCCAGCAAGCTATAGAAAGACTGTTGGTCTAAATGCCTATGTGTTTAAGTGTGTGTGGAATAGGAAAGTTGAAGTCGGGGGAATTTAATCTCAGCTGAAGCTAGACATTTAGTTTATATATCAGTGTTTCATTTCAAAACACCACATTTTTGTTTAATAACAGCTTAATTTTTAGTGTTTCTGCCTCTCCTCCCCCTCTTTTCTATTATTCCACTCCAACACATTCATTCTCATTGTATTAATTCTTGAAAAGTGATTGTACAACTGTATTTCCTGTTTGATGTTTAAAAGAAAGAAAAAAAAATATCCCCCCCTTATCTCCATGTCTGCCTGCTCAGGGCTTTTTTTAACCCACCCAGTAGCTTACTCTGCGTTGCAGTATTTCTGCTAAGCTTCAGCCTCTAACAGGTGTGAGTAATTCTGTGTTTCTGAATGGTTTAGTCTACTGAGGATAAGGCATGTCATTTCCCTGCACAGTGTGTGCATGCAGACTGCTGGATTTGTTGGTTTCAGCGATGGAGCAGCGTAAGACCATGTATAAGGCAGGCAGCAGCTACTCTGTAGCATGACAGCCAAGATCAGTACTCATAGCACAATCCTTTTTCTTCTTGAAACCAGACAAGAGACTTCTGTAAGAGGTGTATGGGGAGCAGAAATCTTATGGCAGTGCGCAAGGGGAAATATCTTCTCTCACTTATTTTTAAATACTGACTTTTTAAGAAAAATAAAAATTGCTGACAAAGCTAAATACAATTGTCATTCCCTCAGGGAAGCATTTGCAACTAACTGAAGTGTTCCTGCTTGTGAAGCTAAACTACTCAGATTGCCTAAAGGCTATTGCAGTGTAGTAGTTCATATTCCTTGAGTTTTCTTTGCGTGGACCATATCAATGAGCTTGGGCTTCCTGGGGTATTTAAGTACAAAACACATGGTAGAGAGCAGCCTGCTGTGGGTGACAAGTAGCCTACATATCTCATGCTTTTAGGGAAGCTGCTATACTGTACATCACCTGACTAAAGATAAACCCTTTCAGTCATGGCCAAGGCAACAGAGAGCAAGTAATTTTTCAGATAAAACAACTTGTGTCTCAAGAAGAGAATGTTAGATAATCTCATCTTCTGGAAAAGCGTGAAGCACCACCAGCATTCTGGATTAGTGGTGGTTTTATGGAGCTAGCTTTAGTTGAATATTGTAAAATAAATCCACTTACTGCTCTGAGCAGAAGAGTCTAAACCTCTGTGTTGGAATGGGTCCTACCAAACCTGTCTTCTATTGCAGGATGCGAAAGCAAAGCTAGCATGGAAAGATCAATAGGTACAACAGCAGAAGGGAAAGTAAGTTCTCCTGTAATGTTTCCACAGAGGCACTAACTTCATACCTTTAGTTAAGTACATCCCAAGCAGATGAAATCAGCTTACAGAAGACTGAAGACAAATCACGTCTGTATATTTTTGTAAATGGCTAATATCCTTACTGAGGTGAACTTAATGCAAAGATCTGAGAGTCCTTCCATTTGTATGGTTTAGAAATGCTGCTGTTCCCTTCTGCTGGTGCTGACTGTTGAGCTAGTTGTGTTTAGAACCACAGCTTTGCAAAGGACTTGCCCTGTTGTACCATGCCAAGACAGCTGATGTAAGACAAAGCACATAAGGAGCAGAAATAAAGGATTCTTGAGCAAGCAAAACTGTCTTAATTTTCTGCTCTGAAGCCTTCCATCACCATCCCTATTGAACTTTTCCTTAATGCAATAGCCTGCTTTAAAAAAAAAAGCAAACCAGGAGGAAGATCTAATAAGCTAGACAAAACATGCCATAATCATCCAAAGCCTGGAACATATTATGCCTGGGGGTTAGCAAGCCAAGAGAGAAGTTAACAAGGGCATTTGGGGAATGAAAACTTACAGAATTAAGGACAGGATAGTCTCACTATTTTATTGCATTCAATTCACGTCTTGCTACAACAAGCATTTACAGTAACTTATTTGCCAAAGGGCAAAATAAATTGATTGCTTAGACAAATTTTTATTAAAAATAACTACTATAATGCAGGCTGATTACAAGTAAAATAGACTACGTAGCTTCAATACTGCAGAGCTCAACATGGGCTAGCTGCTCTTCTGAGAGGAGCTGTGGAGGTGGAAGTGAGCAGCGTGCTGGCACAGCGAGGGTGGTCACAGTGCCAAGAGAGTGGTCACAGCTGGCTCCGATCCGTGTGCCACACTACAGCATGGGCACAACCTTAATATACGACTTAATTCTTTGATAAGTTGCCCAATAGTTTCTGTGCCAAACACAGGAATCCCTAAAAACACCACACAGACCAAAATGGATACCTCATGTATCCCATGTTTGCATCTCGTAGAAAGTTACAGTTTAGCTAAACAATTAGTACTGTTTCCTAGAGCAAGGGCAATGACTATTGGGTTTAATCATCTCGCACTGCAAGGCAAGTGGAACGTGCCAGGCGTGGAAGTTTAAAAACCAAAACAGACAGCCCCAGATGCAGCCTCCAGAAGTACGATTAAAAAAATAAAAATACTGGAAGTAACAAGGGCTACTCTCCACAACTTACTGTTTTTTTATTTTTAAAGCACAGATTTGAGTACAGAAGCCTGCACAATAGTCTGAGTCATACTCGCTACAGAGGTGGAAAAGCTCTATACCATCTCAGTAATTTAACTGGGGTGTTTGCAGCCTTCCATGGAACATGACTTAGTTTTTTCCTTTTTTAAACCAGCTTTTGCTATTACCATTTAAAAATGGAAGACCTGGCTGTGCAGCTTTGTGAAGTGCTGACTTTTTGCCCAAAGGATTGGCTACTGCTTCCCAGTAATGATTCTCTCCTTTATGATCTGCTGGTAATCTTTATAGCGCCGATGATGGAAAAGAACCCAATTTGATTACAAGTACTGACATTGGCTGTTTTGGAGAGCAGGAGAGTAATACACCACATTTATACCCTCTGTTAGCACACAGACTTGACCTGCTGCTTGAATTCATGTGGTGCCATTAACACAGATCATTGTTTTCTTACACTGAAGTAAGTTTTGCTGTCTTTATGATGCAAAGACGGTATAGCCAGTGTTGCAAAGTAAGAAGTCCAAAATAACTTTTATTAAGAAACCAGGAAGGCACAACTGTGTTTACTTGCAGTGGGTGACCTGAGTTTTAGCAGGGAATTTAATTCTGCCTTTGGCTACTGTGAATAGAACCCAACTTTGCAGAGATGTTTCACAGCTAAGAGTAAAAAGTTTCTCCACTGCTAGATTCAGCAACATTTAGTCGCCTTCTCCTCCATAGCAAGATTAAACAGACACAGCATCCACACAGGACAACCAAAACTTTAAGCAGATGGAAGTCAACCAGGGCCTTCTGCTCCTGCTTAGTGCTCATTAAAGTATTCAGTTAGCGCGTCCATGAGCTCCTGCTTCTTCCCCCCACCCTTCAGCCCATAAAGCCTGCATGCGTCCTTCAGAACAGATACAGTGAGCTTGCCTAGAGTGCCATTCTGCACGTGACTCCACAGCTCATCTTTTGACACTTCTACCTTGGGCCTCTTCTCGGTTTGACCATCGGAAGCTAGAAAGATAAATTTTAGATCACCAAGATTTAAAAATGTTTCTTAATAGAATGACATCAATGTTTCTTATACATACCACAGTTAATGGCTGTTAGCACATGGTACTTTAACAGCTACCTACACACTCACAGACCTAGTTTCCATATTTTGTTTTATGAAGGGGGTGTCACTCACTACATAAGTCATATACTATATTTCATTGATATGAGTGATCTCAAATTCAAGTATGAAACTTTGTGTTCTGATGGAAAGATCACCCCCAAATGAAACTTCTAAGGGATTCTCATCTAGACAGGACAATGCAACTATTCCACAGGGAGTTCAGCTAACTGACACCTCCACTTTATGCAGAATTTCATAGACTGCCAAACTACACATGTACTTCAGCATTACCTAGACATTTAGCCCCAAAGATGCCTATCTTGGACTTGCTAAACAGCCCATGCATAAAAGTCTGCTTCCTCACCAAGAAAGAACACAAACTGAAAGCATGAATTATTTTACTACTCTGTTGTAAAAAAAACAAAGTTGTTAAAAATGATAATGATAAAAATAATAATAAATATATATTTTGCAGTAATTTACCCACATTGCTTCCTATACTTCTCTGTTTTTTCACTATGCAGTTTCTCATTCCAGCAGTTCTCTAGCTGGATACCACAATATCCTCTACTCTCTAAGAATCACCGCCAGATATAAGTCCACTTCATTGCAGAGATGAGTAAAGAGTTATTGCACAAGCAGCTTCTTTAAACTATGAGACGAACTGAAATTGCAGAAGCCTCTAAACAAAGAACATAGACACCATGCTGCATGTCTGCACTGTCATTACTTACCTTGTTTTCGCTTTAAAGCCTTCCCATCAGGATTGTAGTCAGGGGGATAAACCAGCTGCTTAAACTCCTCCACCAGGTTGCCCAGCCTGCGGTTCATCTCTTCAGTCTTTGGCACTGGCAAAAGAGAAAGATTTGCCCTCTCAAAAACAAAGTGACCACAGGAAAGTCTAAACAAGACCATCACCAGATACAATTGTGCTTCTGTGATAACTAGCATGCAAGTGTCTTGCAAGCATGCAAAATACAAAGACCTATGTTATGATATTCACAAATGAGAAATTTACAGCTCTTGGTAATATCTAGAGTTTGTATTATACATATGTAATGGACTCGCACATATCCCCGAACAGGAAATATATGCGCAGAACAAAACTGACACGGTGGAAGTGATATAGAAGATCTCCTACCTGGTTGCACTGTTACTCAGGTCTAACCTCAGACATTTAAAATACAACAGGTTCCTATGTAAGGTTGTGAGTAGTTTAAGGCAGAACAGTGCCTGGTTTCTGTCATGTATTTGTATGATATCTAGCACAGGGACCTAGACTATTTGTGAGGTATGACTTCAGAAGAGACAAATAGTTACTCTAACACTATTCCTGGAGTACAACATAATTTTAAAAAAGGAACTTCCCCTTCGGGAGTAGGTTTCTATCCTTTGACAAGATATTCTTCTATAGAAACTCTCACAAGGCGGCATCATTGCCTCCTAACAGAATAATTCTCAAAGTAATTCTGCCCATTTATCAGAATGAATTATTAATAAGGCTCTTGAAGAGAGGAACTTCAGAGAAAACATTTGTCACCATAGAAAAAACGTGATTCAATTTTAATTTTGGCAGGTAAAGTGATCAATTTTTCCTTTATATTAAAAGTGACAGCATTAGAAAGTAAGGTTTCAATATTTGAGAATGGACACACCCAGAATTCTACATCTTAGAACTGCACACAACTAAAATATTTTTTAAGAGACATTTGGTTTTGTAGTAGCACATCTCTGACTTAGAACAAAGTCAAGAGCCCTCTATCCCACCTCCCTTCGCACCAACCAATAATTCTTACTTGTAAGATCCTCAGCTGGTTCTGGTTCCATCATATCCAGCGCCAAAGCCTCCAGATTCCTGAAGTGCTGCTGCAAAACTGGGTTCTCAAAGCTGTCAATCCTGTCAAGAATCCCCAAAAATGTCAATGCATGCTGCCAAGAAGACAGACAAGACACATAAGATCTGCCACCATTCTATTTCAAAGTAAAACTTCCCTCTTTCCCACATAACAATCCATCTCATTCGAAGAACTGCTTTTCCTCTTTTCAATTTACCTGCTGAATCACTATCCCGTCATGCATCAACCACATCAGAAAGCTGTGTGAGACTTAGAAAGCTGTGCAAGACTTAGAAAGGTGTGTGAGACAAATGGAGACAGTGGCATTCTACTTTAATACCAGTTATGCTACTTTCCACAAACATAGAAAAAAAATCTCCCTGTAAAAGCACTTCATAAAATTTATCTTATCTATAATGAAAAAGGCCTAACTATTCTCTCTAAAGTGCTCTAATTTAAACGATCCAGGTCTGATCTGCAATAGATTGGCAGAACCACAATAAAATGTGATACCTCTGCAACAAATGACAACAGCCCAGAGAACAAGAGCAATTCTATAAAGAACTCCAGAATGTGCTACATACTCCATGTGGTGCCTGGGTATTCAGAATAATTAAGAATAAAGTTTGGACAAAGCTACTGCAAAGGGAAGCATTTTGCATTAAAATGCATCAAAATCTCACCTTGTGGACACCACAGCTGAACAACATATGCAACAGAGCAAGCAATAGTGTTGCGTTTTCTTCCCCATGCCACCCCCTCACATGCACACTATTTATCTCCATGTACCTGTATTTGAATCGGAGTTTTTGAATTATTTCCTTCATTTTGTCTACCTGCTCTCGACTGGCTGGCACCTTTTCTGTAAAATCAACATTCCGTTTGTCATCTGCATATGGTAGGAAAATGATGTGGAAACCTACACAGAAGACAGAGAGCAGAGAACAGTTATGCAGAACCATCGTCTCAAAACCATAATTTATGGGAAAGACCAAGATGCTTACTAGATAGCTCTGATGACTCCCCAAACTAGCTACTATTTTGCTGTAAACAGCAGCAATCCATAATACTTCCTAGTACCTACAGCATGACAGTCAATCCCAGTCTCAATGTATATAACCAACATCACTAATGGCTTTTTGAAAGTGATTCGAACTAAATGCATAGCTAAGAGCTGGAAACTTGTTGCCTGCTTTTTATACACAAGATCAACTCGTGCACCTTCCCCATCTCTCACTGGATATGAGCTTGAAAAAGGCTTGTTTGAAAATTAAGTTAATGCCCACATTTTATTTCTGAAATGCTTTACATTGTACACAAGCAGCGTTATTCCCCTACTTTCCATCCTTCCTAGAAGAGGATTTTCCAGTTAAAGGGGTGAGAAAATGGAAAAGAGCAAGAGTCTGCCTTTCCTCCCTGATCATTCCCCACTCAGCTGCTATGGTGCGAGGCTCAGTATGTGAGATTATTTAATTAAGGCTTTAAAATGTATCCAAGGATACAATAAAATTCAGGGAAAGACATTCCGTCTAGTCAGCAAACAGAAAAAAGGGCTTTTAATTTTTAGGTCAGTTACTTGAATCTGCTAAAAAAAGGTAGGAGGCGGGAAAATACTGTAGCCATCTTATACCTGAGCAAGCACTGATGCAACTGGAGTTTTAGAAACAGATTCAACATCAGATGCTTACAATGACACAACTGAAGAAAAGGGATGCTGGAAAGCACTCTCCCCAGTTTTAAGGGGAGCAGCACCAAGAATATTTTTACGCTATACAGGAGGCTATTATGGTGACTGCATCCAATCGTGCAGGGAAAGGCAGCATCTCTTCCCATACCTGGAGGGGCTATCTGCACTTTCTGCTCATCCACCTCTTCCTCCTGGGGAACGAGGGCCACGAAACGAGGGGGAGTGTTCCGGCGGGCGGTGTATCTGCACAATGCCATTACCTCCTTCTCCAAGCATTTCATCAATAAGGCATTAAACAGCGTTGTACTCCCTGCAAAGTAAAGACTGTACTGGTCAGATTGACAGCTTTGATCCTTTGTTCAGGAATGTAACCCTAGATATTACAGTTTCAATACCTGTGACTTCTTTGAGATACTTGCAATATTCCAGAGCTAAAAAGCAACTTTTGGAAGGGGGAGCCCTCGAAAATGACAATGTTAGTGTCTCTCCTGACCAGCCAGTGAGAGGTCTGGTGAAAGAAATGAAATCACTAGCATATAAACAATGAAATACGGTTGAAAATTGGAAACAGCTATCTACAAAGCCTCTTTCTGGTCTGGTGGGACATCATAGTAGCAGCACATCATAGGACCTTTTGCAGAAGTAACACACTAAGAATTCAGATTGCAATATTCCTCTCTTGAGGAACATGTTTGCTTTGTATTTTATCAGACATGGCGGTCAGGAAAAGACTGACATATAAGTAAGGTATTTGATTCAGGAAATGGCAAAGCTAGAGAAGCTAGTGTAAAGATTCTTCTTTAGTCAGACACTGAAAAGCATCTGGTCATAACTCAGCCCTCTTTATCCACTGGTAGATTGAGGAGCTGGAGTTCTTTCCTTACTATTGCAGCTTGGGATGGATTAATACTAGATTTCTAGATAAGTAGACTTACATATACACATAAAAAGGGGAGAAAAAGCAGTCCTAAGCATCCTCTCCTTCTCTCTTTACAAGCCCATAAAGTGCTGTTAATTCAACTGTACCTCCTGAGTATTGTGTTTCCACTCCTAGCTGATATGGACTTAAAAACAGCAATTATCTTCACTGGTTTGGGGTTTTTTGTTTGTTTTTTTAACCACCTTTGCCTTCTTGTCAGGTACTAGGATCCTTCACTTTCATGAATGACAAAACCAAGTATTTTGGGACTATATCTGCATAGTTTGATTAGCTGCTTGTCATGATAGATGAAACATGAAGCCCAATCGGCTCTTCTGCTATTGAAGAAAACAAGAATTAACTGCAGCTGAGAGGGGCAGTAACAGTTAATTCTATAATTTTTAACATTAGCAAGTTTTTAAGTTAGACAAAGATTTTACACTCAATGATCCCCACTCAAACACACTGTGAATCAGCTGGTCACCCTAATGTAAGGTAGTGAATCTTCTCTCGCCATCTTTACTTACCACTTACTATGGACTCCTCAGGATAGATGAACTGGGAGGGCTTGATATGGTGGTGCCGTTTTAGCATTGAAAGTGGTTTGAAGCCAATCAGAAACAAGCCCGGAGAATCAAACCGTTTTAATTCTTCTGTTTCCTCTTTCTCCAGTACAATCTGGCGGTTTCCATATGTCTAAACCAGGAAAGAGCAGATAGCAGTGCTGCCAGCATAAAAAAAATGGTGGGGTGGTGGGGGGAGAGCAGGAAGAGGATGCAATTGCTGTCTTCCACTACTGAAAAGAGGGTTATAGACAAGACAGAGCAAACTCTTATCATTAGTGCACAATGAAATGGCAAGTCACAGTCTGTGACCATTATCCCAAGGGAAATTCCACCTGGACATTAGCAAAATACACTTTCCTAAGACAATGGTTAAGCCCTGGCACAAAGAGGCTGTCACATCGCATCCCTGGCATTCTTCAGAGCTGTCCCAAACAAACCCTTAGCGACCTGATCTGGTTTTGTGAATCTTGCTCTGGGCTGGGTTGGACCAGACATTTTCAGAGGTCCTGTCTGATTCTAAACTTCCTTCAGCAGATGCACATCAGCTACCTACTCCTGGCAGAAACAGTAACCAAGAAACAATGCTTTTGAAGCATCACAATATGAAAACAAACGTCACAAAACAAAAAACAAAAAAAACATCACATACATCACAAAAACAAAAACATATTGTAGTCCAGCTGCTGAAGTTAGACATCAGGGCTTAATGCTCAGCTTTCTGTTCATCTCCTGTACTTTACTTCAAGAAACTAATGTCCAATATAAATAAACTTAATATTTAATCTTAAGACAACAACTTTAAGAGCCTTTAGCATGGAAGGACACACAAAGTGCGCTTGTGACAATATACCTAGCAACTGCATATCCTGCTTTGAAATAAGGCTGTGCCTGAACAGAATGTGACATTCAATCTACATCAGCCAAACTATCAAGCAGGAAGGCAAAGCAAAGAATAAAATAACAAAAAACAAAGGTAATATGCCTTTTTTGTTGTTTGGAAAAGAGCTCTGACACCCACCCCACCCCCCCACCCCCGTGATTCACACTTGTATGTTCAATAAAATGGACAAAATCTGTTCCTAATGAATCAAAAGATAACACCAGCAGTGATAGCACAAGGCCACATAAGGTCAGGCTCTGACAACCTGGTTCTGCCTCACAGAAGGAAATGACCTGTATTTCTGAGTGCACTTCCACCACTAGCTATGCTTTCCCTTGACAGTCATGCCAGAGAAACAACCCACTCTCACTCTGCATGGCTTACAAAGTGACCAGGCTATCCCCAGGGGCACACAGATGTAAATATTTCTGCATCTGATATTGAAAGTGAAATACAAACAAAAGCAGCAAGAGAATCAGTATCTCCCCCCCACATCACAGAGACAGGAAAAAGCAGGCACATAATCAATACGTTACCTGAGCCCTTTTTGTGTCACTAGGCAGGAGCAAGCTGCCTGTTTTTCCATTAAACATCCTTGTTTTTGTTTTAACCGGTTCATTAGTTTCCCGATAAAGCTTCACGGGATATGGCTTATAAGCTTTTTGAACAAGGTTGTAAACACCAACAGAAAGTGACAGATCTTTGTTCAGATATAGATTTATCCTGTGTAAAAAAGCAGATACAGACTTGAGACTTCCAAAAGATCGCTTTTGCAAAAGAAAGTAATCTCCTCAAATAACTTATTTTCTTTGACCTCCTCCTATCCTTCTCCCCCAAAATCACATGTATCTCTGGAAACATACTGTTACTTGAGTCATAATCTCACTTGTATAAAAAAATGCTTGAAATGCTGTCACTTCTCTTCATAAAAATGATTTAAACACAAATAATTTACCATATTTCTTTCACCTTTTTTCACTCTGAAGGGCAGCTATGCTCAAGCAGAGCACAGGACAAATTCACATTTGGGCACCCCACTTGTGCTTAATACAATGTGACCTCTGAATTCACACAGCTGTGCATGCAGAAGGCAAAATTCCCCAAAAGAACCCCATCAAGACAAACAATACTACAATTTAAGAAAAAAAAAATCAGAAGTTAGAGAAAAATTCAGAAGTAAAGGTTTAAAATTGGAGGTAATCTTCAAGTTCTGAGAGCAGAACAGTGAATTACTGTGAATATTACTTCCTCTCCTCTAAAAGGTATCACTGGTATGGGATTCTTCCTCCTCAGTTAGTAGAAAACTTGAGGAACATTCCCAGAAGAGGAAAATAAAGCTGTGAGCAGGAGCAAGAATGCCAGTGACAACAGCTCAGGTTGGGATTTTTTTTTTTAATATATATTAAAAAAACACCAGGCTGTGAAGTTCATTCCCTTACTGTGCTTCCACATCATTCTGCTATGAACTCACTCATTATAAAAACCAACTGTTATGGAGTACATGGTTCCAAAAATACTTTCTATCTGCTTTGTCAAGATCCCTTTAATCTCTCTGTAAGTACCTCTGATCTTTCAGTAGGAGATCAGAAATATCAAGGCTGTGTGAATCCACGCCAAGTGTCTAGACAGACTGGCCACATATAACTATTTAATAATAGGCCAAAATACATACCAGTTACATTGAGATGAAATTTTTCTAAGTTAACACTAGTAAGAAAAGCCTGATTTCAATCAGATTTCACTATAAACTAACCATTTTACATGTTGCAGATTTTTTTGGTAAGGATTTTACTTAGCAGTGATGTCATTTTTTGAAAAATTATAATTTCTGGCCAAGCTCAATACAAGAGATGTCACACAGAGGAAAAAAGGAGGCCTAGCTTCACTCTCCACTCTTCTCATCCACCAAGGACAAATATCCTTGGAAGCTATGGAAGAAACACCAATCTTGGACTAAGGAATTAAGATTGAGGAATGTAAGCACTGATGCCTTTATAGACCAATCATTCCAGAAGAGGGAGGTGAGATGTAATCTAAAAATAACATCAGGTGCCTCCATTGAATGAAACTGTGACTAGGCACAAACCTGACTAAAGTCCGTTTCTTGGTCTCCTTTGCTCGTACTTTCTTCTTGAGATGTTCCAGTTTCTCTGACTCCTCAGGTTGGATCCCAAGGTCCTCATCCTCTGCTATGTTTACGATATCCCTGTAGAACAATGAGATATCGAACCCTCCAGGCTTCTTTAAGTGCATCAAGTCCAGGATGATACCTAGAAACAAAGTAAGAGATAGGAGGAAGATCACAGACACTGCTTTCTTCTTACATTGGCATGTTTCTCAGAACTCTCAGATTTCTCTAACTAAGCAAAGAATTTAAGCAAGAATAAGCTCCAAATTGTCATCTGCACCAGATGTGAAAGTTTCTAGGGAAAGAGGCCAAAGACATTCTTCAACTTCAGTCAAAACAACGTAGCATAGAAAATGTTTCCTCCCTAATTAAGAATCTGGACAACATTGTGGATGAAACAGCTCTGACAAGCTCCTATAAAACATAATCTTACCTCAGGCATAGTGAGGAATAATGAGTTCAGAAATTTCCCCTTTCCCAGTTATAAGGGCTAATGGATTAAGGAAGCCTCACATCTTCTAGATCCAGCACATCTGCTGAACTCCAAAAACATTGGTTATCATCTCAGCTACATAGTTGAACTCATGGAGCATTTGCTCTCTAGTCTCTGAGCTCAGGTTGCTGTTCTTCAGCTAATTCAAAATGGAGCCATAAATTTTCCTTTTGTGTTAACTTGGTGTTGTTATTCCCTTCCTGGAAAATGGTGGAACAATGAAATAAAGTAGAGTTTTTCAACAGCTCTCTCAAGCCCTGATTTATGCTATCAGAGTAGAAAAATTGATCCTAGAAAATAAGTGTTAGTTGTTGGATACCAGATTGGATAACAGATTTTCTAATTTAGATGAGATACCAAATTTCTAATTTAGAAAGCTTCAGAAAGATTCCCCAGTTCTGATGATTTTACATTCTTTTTCCATCACAAATTTGCAATGCAGTTAACATCTGCTGCAAGGATACATCACTTTTATTCTGCCTGAAATTAAAGGGGAAAATAATGACCTGTGTCTCTCAGATCACCAGCTCTGGTCCTGGCCAGCTTGGCTTTAGCACTATCATTGGCATGAGGGTCATCCTCGTTGGTGAAGAGCATGATCCTTTTGTGGCTCAGTCTGACTCGGACATCACTGAAGAGATTAGAGCAAGCCCAGAGTGCTTCACCCAGTGAATAGTCAGCATTGTGGCCAAAGGTCTCACGGAAAAGTACTCGTCCTTCGTCTCCGCTGTAGTCGTTCAGCTCTAGAACACGCTTTGCACCTAGGGGCAATAACAGCATTCACGTGCATTCAAAATACTGAAAGAAGTACTGCAAACTCTTCTAAACATGCACCGAGAGTCCCTTGCAGCTGACGTCTGAGTAATGTCCCCTAGCACCTCTGTGGCGGTGCTCTTCTAACACCTGGCTGAGAAAATTGTTTTGGATAGCCTAACATTTGCAATATTGCAAGCTGGTTACCACTTGAAAGCACCTACTAGGGCCAAGAGGACACAAAGTGCCCTGGCACCTTCCTGCTGGAGGAGGGATACAGGCAGGGATGAAAGTATTGCCAATCCTCTACACTGAAAGGACAAGTTCTCAGCAGGAAAGGCAGCAATTGCACCCGCTGCAGAGGCACAGCAGATTGCTGTGCCACCAGAGAAAGGAGAGGAGGCTGAAATATATCCTGCATCTGCACGGCACACTGGGAAGGTGGAGAATTCTTCCTGCTCCCTTGCCCTACATGCCAGATAGCATCAACCTAGAGGTCAGATTCAGCCCACAGATCATCACATGGAGCACAGCAACATTCAGGGCAGGTATTGATGACCTTTTTAAAGCTCTGCAGATTACTCCAGCCCAACTATGGCTCCTTTTCCCACTTGTCTAATAGCAGATTCTCTGTCTTCTCCCATAACTCTACAAAGGGAGACAAGCTTTCATTTTTCAGCTACTGCATTCTGCAGAGCTTCTTCCTTTGTCCTTCACTCAAATTCTATAGCACTTTTGAAATCTCATCGGAACGTGTCTTCCCCCTCCCATTTGCTATTTTACTTTTATCTCCTCAGCTGCCATTTAATTAATAGCATAAGTGTTCATAATTATGTACTACATAATAACTAACTGTAGTATTTCTTCCCTCTCCAGAACATGCTGATCTCCAGGGGCAGAAAATACACAATTCTATTCCTTTTTAACAACACCCACCTTTCACCTGCACTGTATCAGCATGGTGAAGCTACTGCCTCTAACACAGGGAAAAGGACAAGCAGGGAAGGAGGAGGAAAAAGGATGAGCGAGAAGCCTAGGGTGCTTGCTGCCAGGAAAGGGAGAGGAACCTAGGGCAGTCTTGTCAGGTCCCCATTGTAATTAATTCTGAAACTAGGACAAGGCACAGTTCTTTCAGGAGAACCCCATGTGTTATTAAACCTGCACCTCCTGGTTAAGAAAATGAAATCGAACCTCCTCAGAGATAAAGCCTGCTATTAAAAGCTAGTAGACAAAATCCCCCTACAAGACTTACCGCTGTCAGAAAATTTGTCACCACTAGCATGCATTCTTGGCACTCCTCCTACTACCTTTTCCAATTCAGCAACTGGCACTCATTATCAAGAAGATGCTAGGGAATTCTAAGAAATTCTAAGAAAATGGAAGACCTAAATTCAAGAATTGCAAAACTTATTATGAAATAAGAGACAGAACATCCCAAACAGGTTAACATATTGGACAACCTGTTCTAGGTGACCGTGCTTGAGCAAGAGGGTTGGACAAGATGACCTCCAGAAATCCCATCCAACCTCAGTCATTCTGTGGTATTCTCCATCAGCTGGAATCCGTGGTGCCTTAGCATGTACATGCACTTTTATGAAGTTTGGCAGACACATGATGGGCTTTCAAGAGTTCTATTGAGATCCTCTTAGGTTTAGCAGACAGCAGGTGAACCACCACGTTAAAATAGAAGAAAAGGCATAGGAAAGGGATCTGCACCAAGTATAACAGAAAAACTTGAGCTCCCACTAAGTTTCCAAGCTTTCAATAAATTTCTCAATCTATCCCCACCCCCCAACATATCTCAGTAACAGGCATTTTTTTTGTTATATGATAGCTCTGTTTCCAGAGAGATCAGTTACCAACAATGCTACTACACAGATTTCCTTACTCCATCTTTTTACATAACCTTCATATCACTTTACTGCCTTTACCTGGATTGTCCAGCTCCTGAAGAACATAGACGTGCTTGAAATCTGCTGAGTTCTTGTTCTTTTCTGTACCATAGAACACGACACTTAAGAGGTCCCTGTCACTACTAATGATTTTGCTGGTATACACATTCCGGATGCACTGAAAAAAATGTACACAGGTCAGAATATGAAGAACATCAGTCGCATTAATGAGGCAAAAGTTTTGTCTTTGGCAATTAGCAGTTTATACAAGTAGACTCTAGCAAACAGAGGAACTGTAACAAATGCTTTAAGGTACATTTCAATGGCAGAAAGAATTTGGGATCTCGTTTTTCAAAAAGCTTTTTTTCAGTACACAGCCTTATGTATTTTTCATTACCATTCCCCTTCTATGAGCAAGATCAATGAAATAGGCATCTGTTAAATACACCACTCTGAACACGGA
Source organism: Ciconia boyciana (assembly GCF_034638445.1). NCBI lineage: Eukaryota > Metazoa > Chordata > Aves > Ciconiiformes > Ciconiidae > Ciconia > Ciconia boyciana. The sequence goes on from NC_132934.1 coordinate 56,486,843, forward strand.
TTGACCATTCATTCTGTAAAACATTTCCCTCACCGAACTCTGGACACGGCCCATCAGGCAACAGATCTTTCCAAACCCACAGCCATTCAGCGATCTGAGTTGCTTGAGTTCCACGGTGACCTTACGCCAACAGATGAGGCCGAGCGACAAGCCGGTAGCTGTACCCGTGGCGGTGCAGAAGGCTATCCCTGGGGGGGGTTGTGAAGCGCCCCGGGGCTCCCTGAGCAGCCTTACCTGGATGGTCATGTCGAAGGGAGTCACTCCGTCCCCGTCCGACTCAAACATGGCCTTGGAGGCATCGACTAAGAAAATGAGGCTGTCCCGACCTGAGAACCTGTAGTTCGCTACGGAATGGGAGGGAAACAGATTTAGCAGCGGCCCCCTCCGCCCGCTGACCCCCGAGAGCAGCGGGCCCCCGGCTGCCCTCCGTGAGGGGGTGGTGGGCCCTTACCGACAGCCTCAGTCCCCTCCTCCTGCTGTTCGTCCTCCTCCTCCTCCTCCGGCCCCTCGCTCCGGTAGTAGGACACCCACTCCGACATGGCTCCCAGCACGGCGCGAGCGCCCAACGGCCGTGGAACCGCAGGGGGAGGGGGAGGGGCGGCCCGTGCCCGCACCGGCCGCGCGAGCTGGCCCCGCCCGCTCTTACCTGCCCTAAACGCTCAACCAACGTGCTGCGCGCCGCTGCCTGCCACTCATCAGGGGACCCGCCTCCCATAGTATCTCTGGCCAATGGCGAGAGAGGAAGGGCGCCGCGCCCTGCCCCTCCCACGGGAAGCCGCTCCTCCCCTTCGCGTGGATTGGTTGCGGGAAGGGAAAGAAGGCGGAAGCTCTGCCCGCCCTGAGCGTGGCTCCGGCTAGCAAGTCGGAAGAGGCGGCAGGGGGACTGCCCCATCCCCGCCCACCGCCTCTAGCTCCGCCCCCGCAACGACCCCCCGCGCTGCATAACGGCGCAGTGACGGGGCAGCCCGGCCGGTCGCCGGCTGCCGCGCATGCGCAGAGGCAGCGTCGCCCCTTCCGCTCCGTCTGTCACCTCACGGTTGGCGCTGCCGCACCCGGGAGCGGCGGCGGAACCAGCCCCGGGGTTGCCCTTTCCCTTTCCCTTTCCCCGCCGCTTCCCGGCGGGCGGCGGGCGTCTGCCAGGGCTCCGGGTGCCGCCCGGCGGCCGTGCCCGCACCCCCATGGAGGAGCCGCTGGCCCTGCACCCCGTGAAGCTCTATGTGTACGACCTGTCCAAGGGCATGGCCCGGCGCCTCAGCCCCCTCATGCTGGGTAAGAGCACGGCAGGGGCACCGGCACCGCCCCGCCTCCGCGCGGGGCCCGGCCCGGCCCAGCCCACCGCTCCCGCCGCCGCCTCCTCCCGGGGGCTCGCGTCCCCCCCACCGACCGCCGCGGCCCGGCCTCGCCGCGCCGGGAAACGGGGCCGAAATCACTCCCTTCAGCCCCGGGGGTGGCTTTCCCCCGCCCGGTACCGCTTTCCCGAGGGAACGGCCCGTCGGGGAAGGGCTCCCCGAGGGTGCGGGCAGCCCTCGGCGGCTGCGGGCACCGGGCCGCGGCGGTGGCCGGTGGCTGAAGCACGACTTGCGAGTCTGCAGGCCTGGCTTGGGGGCCCGATGCGTGGGAACAAAGTGGGTTTTAGCTGCCGCGTCCCTGTCTCCGTTGTCAGCGGGACGAGCTTTGTCAGTAAAGGCAGCTCCAGGTGAACAGGGTCCAGCCTCTTTTCCCCATCTGTCCTTTGCCACTTCGTTGGCGTTATTTACTAAAGGCCAGTTAAAAGTAGTACATAGCCCCTGAAGTGAGGGAAAGCTCAGGTCCTGATGCTCTGACTGCTGTGACACCTTGGCAGGAAGGCTGAACTGGAAGAAAGCCTTCCGCTGTTTACAAGGTTATTGAGTTCAAGTGGCTCCATGTTGTGGTGAGGCTGGACTGGGCTAGGTGTTGCATGGTTTGCGATGTGCAATTAGCCACCTTCTCCTTCCGAGGAGTTTGTAAAAGTTTGTTGTATGTCCTATCAAGAATGTGTGCTTTTCCACTGAACCTTGGACTGGGGATGTGAAGGAAACTTAGGTTTTGCTTGAAGTTTTGGAAGCGTGAATTAGGAACGCAACGAGAGAGTGGTTCATGCCTGTTACATGTAGACTCTGGCCTGTGTCAGACCAGCAGTCTGTGAGATGTGACTTCTCAACAGGCTCAGTGTCTGAACAGATGGCTCCATGTAATCTTGTTTTACAGTTTGTTGGCATTCACTTCACTCATCTGTCCTACAAGGAGATTCTGTGCTTTCCTGCAAGCTTAAAATGAAAGTCCAAATAATTCTTAGCATGAGGTTTCATACACGTCAATGACAGGCTTGCAAAGTTGAGAAGAAAATATTATAGAGATTGTATGTGTTGCGGTCTGTTAGCCAGACAGCAACAACAACTTTGGGGGATGTGTGTTTCCTGCACTGGATAACCTCAAAACTTTTTGTGTGGTCAGAGATGCTTCTGTTGTAGCTCTCAGGGAAGTAACTCTTCACCTGTTAGTTCATAATAGCCATGTTTTATCTTGTGCTAAGAGTTATAAATCTTAAGATGCAGATTACATGTGTGCATGACTTACCTGTGTTTGAGGTGAGCAGATTTTAACCAGTCTTATTTCAAACTGTTGGTCCAGGCAAAGACTCATGCAGAAATAGGTTGTCACTATATGTATCTCCATGCCAATCTTCACACAGATCAAGTGAAGGCTTTTTAGCTCTCTTCTTACCCACAAAGTCAATCTTGGGATCTTGGAGCTTTCTGAATTTCCACATAAAAACACTAAGTGCATGACTTCATTTTGGGTGCTTTTTATGCTATCCAAACAACAACTTAAAAACTTTGTGCTTGTGATACAGTTTGGCGCTAAATTTCTAGGAGTCTGAGCAATGAAAAGGAAAACTTTAAAATCTGAACACGTCTCAGTAGTGTGGGAAGTGTTGCTCCCTAGTACTGCCTGGTAACTAGCTGAGTTCAGTCATGTTTGTGGAACAGGGCCAACTAGGCCTGCGTGGTCACAGTGACAACGCAGACCGCAGAATATTTGCGATTATGTAGATCCAGCAACTGGATTGTCCATAAAACAAACCATTGTTTCTTCCTTTTTTTCCTTCAAGTTAAGTATCTTCTGTGCGTTTACACTCAGCTCTGTCATACCTCCGGATTATTTAGAAACCTCCCCAAGAGCAAAGTGATGGAGAGAATACTCCTCTTGCTTCATGTACCTTCATGTACACACCTTTTTTTTTTCTTGAAGAACAACAAAAACTGTTGTTACTTCTCTGTATGTCAATTTTCAGATGGTCAGTAGCTATTTTTCCTTTTTTTTTTTTTGTCAGTGATGTTCATAAACTGTTCATCATCAGAGAAAGTCATAGAAATTGAAGAGAAAAGGATTTCTTAGATGATTTAGTGCTAAACATTTGTCATCTCTACTTATGGTATTCTTTCCATAGATGCCAAGTTTGATCGAAACAATGCTTTTGCTTTGAGTGATAATTCTGTAACATCACCTATATTGAAATACATGTGTTTTAGAGAGAAGAAACAAATACAATAATTGATTGCGCTAAAATCAATTCCTAGCATGCTCGAAAACAGAAGCTCAGATCCCCCTGCCAGAGGGGGATGAACCCCTTCTTATGGAGCTGACCACTGCGAGAGCATCACCACATGGTGTCTTCAGTTGTGCCAATAGGATCCAGAGGTATTATGGATTATGTCAGTACAGCATTCAAGGATCAGCTCTCACTACTAAACGTTATCCTAACTTTTTCACTGCCATTTCTCTCCGTTGTTGTTGAATGATGAACCTGGAAAGCAGAGCTATACAGCAGTGTTCATAGCAGGCTTTAGAGTGACTTAGTCATGCCCTTGGGCATGTCTTCACTTTTCTTGGCAAGTTTACTCTTTTTCTACCCAGACTACTTTTGTTCTTCTTACTTTTCTGTGAGTTTCCTGTAATTTTTCAGCGAATATTTCTATTCTAAAGTACACATGAGCAAATATTGTAGTTCAGTTGTCTTTGATAATCAGAAGTGGCGTGTTTAATTTTTGTGTGCTTTTGCTCTATGTGCATCTTCTCTACAGGTACTGTTCTCCCTCTCTCCCCCATTCGCAGTCTGTGAGACTACATTTGTCTGTCCAACTATGTGATCTAATAATAATAAATGTTAACCTGAAGGCAATGAGATTTCTGTTTTCAAGACAGAAAACATAATCCACCTGATTCTGTGGGGGGTAGAGAGGAAAACAAAATAGTTCAGCTTGCGGTGCTGATTTTGAAGTAGATGTCCAAAGGCAGAGAAATCTTTTAAGGAGGACTAAAATCCTATTGCATCATGGGCTTAAAGAAAAATGTCTTGTAGCTCTCAAAGTTCTCCTGTCCTGTAACTGAGGTTATTGCTCATGTGACACACAGAATGGGCAGGAGCTTAGTTTAGCACAGCAGCTTTGGCTCAGTGTAGTATAAATTAATGGTGAGTTGAGTGGGAGTATGTATTGGCTGAAATTTAGGTGGTGCATTCAGCTGTAGGGACTTAACAGCCCAGAAGGAATCGGAGCAAAAGGTAACTGCTAAAAGGAGGTACCTTCTGCTTTGTTCCTTTTTTCCAGACCCAGCGCATTACTCTGCCTCTCCTCCACCAGTTCTGAAGAGTTTTGAATTGCTCCAGCGTAAGATTCCATTAGCTTTGCTCCAGAGCATTTGCTAGAGATTTAATGAAAATCAAGTGCACTACCCTCCCCCAGTCTAGCCTACTTCTTGGTCTCTCGAGGCACCTCAAGGAGAAGGGAACTGAAGCAGGCTCCTCCCTCTCCGCTAGGTTTTTTTGCTTCAGTTGAGCACCCTGGGTAGCACATAGGATAATTTTCAATTCAAAAAGGGCAGGAATCTTAATGGATTGGCCTAAGGAAATTGCAACAATATGCAAAAGAATGCACTGCTAGAAATACCCATGGTGGTTGACCAAATTATATTGCTTCCAGTTCCACAGGAGACCAGTTCACTACTTTTTTTGGGTCTTTTAGGGTCTTCTGGGGCTTGCATATCCATTGCAGAGCATAGATATGTTGTTAAAAATACTAAGCTTCCTGTTATTTCTTTACTTTACAGCTCAGGAACAGGTGTTGTTCTTGTGCTGAGGGATGAGTGGCCTAAGCTCTGAGTGGGGTAAAATAAGTGTGCATCTCCTTATATAATTCCTTCATGTCTCGGAACTCTTATGTCCTTCAGTCTAATAATTTGGATTAATATACAAACGCCACTTTGATTTGATATTTGAAATGCAGGGGAATAAACTACATCGCGTGGCCCTCAAGATTAACAAATTAACAGTGCCAGTAAAATAGATTGGCGAGCGTCTAATCTCCCTTCTGCTTGGCCTTCCAGATAAATCCAAGCATGGAAGTAATCCTGTTTGATTGTATTCTAAAATTATACAGGCTTGCTTGCTTCTTTCAAAATACCCTCGTATCCTAACTATGACAGTCTCCTGAATCAGTTGTACAACAAGCAAATCCAACTACTTCATTCTCCACATTCCTGTGACTAAGCTGAGGGTCCTGGAATTAATGCGTTTGAATGTTGTATTTTTCTCATAGGTTTCTGGCTCATGTAAGCACCATGAAAGTGTTTGAGCTATGAATGTTATAAAGAAAAATAACAGCAAATAAAAAAACCTTGTTTACTTGACAGATGATACTCTCCCTCATTCAAACAATTTGAATCTTTGAGATGCTTAAGCACACAGATCTATGCTGAATTGGCATCCCTTCCTGAGTTCTAGTGAGTATTTTCAGGAAAGATCCATATAAGCACCTCAGCAAGTAAAAACAAAAAAGACTTAAAGATAGGTATGTGATCAGGTTTCCAAAGACTGACAAGCTATCACCCTAAACTCTCACAGATATAACCCAGTAACTTTCATGTCGGGGTTTGTGGTCTGTGACAAACGCAAGGTAGCTTGACTTGCGTTAGCTTGTAATGGAAGCAGATCAAATTAAGCTGAATTGCCTCACTTCAGGCTGAGCTTGAACACAGGCAATTACTGTGGGACAGCTGATACCTGGTAACTTGACCGTGTGCACTAATTGTTGTATGGTTAAGTGTATACATCTAAATTTGCAACACCCTTTCCTGCTGAACAGCCCTCTGTCCCTTGGAATATTTAAACTCTTTAGGCATCCTGCTGTTTCTCTGTTTTACCTGGATGAACAGTAGATGCCCAAAAGAGTATCATCCTATCAGGACATTCCTCTTCTGCATTATATGACTGTGCATCGTTTGGATTAGATTTGCTGTAGGTATTGAGTGAAGGGTAATGCCTGCAATCTAAAGGCTTTTGCAGCTCAAATGGAAATTACTAGGGAATCAGACTTTTCTATATAGTTATAGACAGCCTCAGGTTATGAGTAAATGTGTTGGTTTTGGTGGCAGTACCAGCGTATAGTTCTGCCCACGTTGCAGCATGCCACGGGAGTTTGGAGTGTTGTGGCAAGGAGTGGAAGAGCATGAAAAGCAATGATGTTTGCCAGTATCCCAGATGGTATTTGCAATCCCTTCTAGACCACTCAATTGACTACAGGATGTAAGCTCTCCTGCACTGTGGGATTATTTGGGGAGGCTCCCTGGCAAGCTTGACCTTCTATTTTTTTTTAAGCTGGACAGTGCTGCCAGAAGCAGCTTTATTGGAAAGTGTCGCTGCAAGGCCTGGATACGACTTGTGCCTTAGCACTGCTACAGTGATGCTGTACTCATGCTCTCACTTGGGCAGCTGGCTGCGGAAACAGAGCCGTACTGACCCTTGCTTAGTCATACTGTTGGGGCTGGTATGTGTATCAAGCCTTCAGAGGCTGCGAGCAATGTATTTTCTATATAGTGGACAATGTCCAGCAGAAGGCAAGACATAACTCCTTAGTGCAGGCTGCCCTGATTGCTTTATGTGAGCTTGTCAGGAGTGGCAGTTGTTGTGAGCTGTCACCTGTTCTGTGCAATGTCTGAGTTTGAGAGAAGGGCAAGAAGAGTCATATAGGAGGACCACCAACAGAGGCAAAACTTCAGGAGGAAGATGATGGTGTCCATGAAGGTCTGCACATGATGCAACAGACAAACAACATTGAGATTCTTGCTGAGCAGCAGGAAAGGGAGCTGCCCAAGTTCCTCAGAACCTGGTGGCCATTGACTTATTCCCTCTGTTGGTCAGTTTGGAGTTGAGATGACAACAGACAGCTGTGCAGTGTGAGAAACTGCAGCAGCATACCAAAAGTTCTTGGTCTTGGGTGTCTCTGGGTGATGCGTATATGGCCAATAATGGCAGGTTTCTTAGGCATGGGATTCCCCAACGGTGTTGTCATTGGAGAGGCTTGCACTGCCTCTGACCAAGCACAATCCACCAGTGGCAGAAAGGGATTTTATTTTGTCTGCAAGCAGGCTGGAGAGCTACCATGGATGCCTTAGCGTCATCAGTGCTGCAGATCTGGCATGTGTTTTCCACAGTGCCAACCTGGTTAATGTCTTACAGGAGCCAAGGAAAAATAGCAGGTCAGCAGCTCCATTAAGATCATCAAACCAGCACTTGGCACAAACTGACCTAGCTGAGCAGCCTCAGACGGACCTGCCTTGTGAAGACAGACAGCTTCACTTGCCAAGAGCTGTCCTATTATTGCCCTGGCAGTTGCTGCCTGTTGTTGGCTACGGATTCCATGTATAGCAGCCAGAGAGGAGCCCCTCAGGGCTGGACTGCAGTCTAATGCAAAGTCCCTTACCTGAATTCTGTTTGGGTTTTGTTCATGCAATCAGAGAATTGCATTGGTGGAAAGGGACCTCTGGAGGTCCTGCTCAAGGTAGATCCAGCAAGAGCAGATTCTTCAGGGCCCTGGGCAGCTGAGTTCTGAGTATCTCCAAGAATGGAATCCACATGCTTTCTGGACCCCTGCCCCAGTGTTTGACCACCTTCATGGTAATTTTTTTCCTCCTCTTACTAAGTTGAGAATTGCCCATTTTCCAACTAGCACCTGTGGCCTTTCACTGTGCACCTCCGAGTAGAATAAGGCTCCCTCTCCTCCATACCCATTAGGTAGGTGTAGACAGCAATAAGGACTCTTGGCCTTCTCTTCTTGAGGCTGAACAGACCGGTTCTCTCAGCCGCTCTTCAATACAGCAAGTGCTCCAGCCCAGTATGTCTGTGTCTTTTGTACCGGGGGGATCCAAAAGTGGACATGGCACTCCCGATGTGGTCTCACAGGTATCAAATGGGGGGAAGAGTCACCTCCCTTGAGCTGCTGGCTGCAGTCTTCCTAGAGCAGCCCAATGTGTGGTAGCCTTTGCTGCAATGATCTTTTCAAGTAGGTGTTGTAGTTGCGTGAGCTGGTTCCTGGCAGCACCTGTGACATTGTCAGCATCTGCTATAACTCTTTCACCTGCACACAGAATCTAGGTGCAAAGTGGCAGCTTTGTGGAAAGCTTTTCGTCATTGTTTGCTGGAAATGTGTGTGAAAGTAAATATTAAGATGTTCTTTTTCCATTTTGCATGCAAAAGGGCAGATACAATTCTAGTATGTGCTGCCTTTGAAACAGTTTGTTTCTCTGCCCTGAAGGATAAAGTTCAAGTTTCTAGTGGAAAACAGTGATTTATTGTGAACAAATGTGTAATAATTTATTAACAGACATGCAGAACACTAACTATGCAAAGCCAAGCGTTAGAGCCTATTGTAGGCCAGCTGCTAAAGTTAGGGCAGTGCACTATACCCTACCTCACGTGTTGCTGATGAGCCTGCAGTGTCACTGGTTTCTGGCAGCTCTAGACAGCAAGGTGAAAGCTCTGATGGGGAAGGTGTGGAACAAGGGCCAGAGGATCGAGGAGCACAACAGCATGGGACACGCTAAAGGGGCAGCAAATGTTCCTGAGATGTTGCAACACACTGCTCCGCTTCTCTCATCATTGCTACTATCTTTTGGCCTTCATCCTACTCCATGCCTACATTTCTGTGCGATGGGTTGACAGCGAATATGCTTGCTGCCTGGCTGTGATCCATCATAGTGACAGATCAGTCCACCTACTTCAAAACCATGTGTGCTCGCTTTGAGTGATGTCTCTATTGTCACAACAGCCTTTTCCCTGCCTCTGCTCTTACATGACCCTTGTCTGAAGCAGGTATCTATCTCTGTGCCTATTTTGCTTCAGACTTGAGCAGAAAAAATATGGTAGTGATTGTTTATTCCTTACTTGGACACATAAACATCCTTTTCTCAGAACTCTTGAAGGATTATCCTCATCAGTTTTGTTCCTCTGTTTTACCCAGTCCTGATGACAGGAAGTTGCTTTTGCCCAAGAGAAGGAACTCGTGAAGAACTACTGCTGCTTCAAAGTAGCATATTCGCTCCTGGCACTCAGAGACCAAAGCAGCCCTACCAGAGGAGTAGGAGGGGATAAATACCCCAAGACTCTCTGCCTATTAGAAAGGGAAGGGCAATGCCTCTGCCTCCCTGTATGCCATTGATGCCGTGGCACTAATCTAAGTAAGGACAGTCAGAGAATGTCTTTCCACAGGACAAGTGGAACTGGGATGACGTACCCCATCACTGCTACCGCACCGGGTATCTTAGAAGAAGCTGGACACCCACAGAAGAAGAGTGACCCCTAAAGTTTCAGCAGAGAAGCCAGCATCCTGGAGGCTGAGGGATTAAATATTGCTCTGTCAAACTACGGTTTAGCTTTAGGCCCCTGATACGCTAACTGCGGCCCAGTGTGTAACATTCTGCTTCCTCTTTGGGAATCGTGGGGGAAGAGCAGGGGAATGCAACTGAGCCAAGCTTCATTTTTACCAAACTTTTTTTTAATGAGTGGAATAATTGATTGTTATTCTGAGCATCTGATTCCAGCCTTTTGAAAAGCAGTCACAGTGCACTTTCAGCATCATAAGCTGTGGGAATACAAGCAGGGTGGCTGCTGGAATATTTGCTAGGGAGAGGCAAAGCTGACAGTGTGATGAGGGATGCAGCTGAATCCTGAGTTACGCTCAGTTAAGGCAGTGGCCCTCAAGATAGCTAAGAAAAGCCTGAATGTCACAAGCATTTGAAAAAAACATTCAAAAGAAGACCACAGCTCTGAGGCTGTGTCTAAAGGAGGATAATATCTAGGCATAATGGCCCAGGATTCGGGAAGCAAGAAAGTCTGTGGCTAGCTCTGGGAGACCTGAGGCTGGTGTGATGCAAACAGATGGTGTCCAAACCAGAGCAAAGCCTGTTGGCCAAAAGTTTTGGCCAGCTGATGGGTCAGAAAGCTGACCCATCAGCCTTCCGCACAAATTTTTACTAGAACAGTGCCTCTCATGTTCAAGTGGCTTTTTTGTCATGTCTACAGTGGTTTTTATCTAGCTCTGGGAAACCTGCAGATGACTTTAGCAGATCATCACATCACATTCTTGTATCTAAAAGTTGAACAATAACAACAAAACATCTTGGAAGAGGTGCTGCTTGGATATAAAGGGTAGTGGTGTGGGAAGTGGTCTGCTGGGGGAGAGCACTTACACATGGAGGCTGACTAAAAGGATCTGGAGCCTGCTGCAAGCAAGCAGAAGCTACAGCAGAGGAGCACCCAGCCTGCCGCTTGAGTTCAGGAGAATACCAAATGTTGGTATGCACACATTTTTTCTGTTCTAAATTCACTTTTCTGGGTGTTATGCACCTTGTTTGGCAAAATAAAGTTATAGCGCATCTGTCATAGCATGCTCTTGCTGCGTACAAGTTTACGAAGGGGTACGATACCAGGGACCAAGCCTTTAGGTTATGATAGATAAAATAATTGAGCCTAGAGCAGTAACAGCTGGTGACCCTTTGAAGAGAGGTTTGATCTTGAGATCCTACCATGAACACAGAGAGGTTTAGGTTTCCCGCTTCTAGGGAACTGGAAAATCATTTCGGAAGGGCCTTTTTCTCTAAGACACAATGATATTATCAGTTTAGTGGTGCCTGAAGCAAGTCTTTGCTGCTGTGTTCTACAAAACACACAATTTTATAACTTGTATAAATTTCAACCCTGCACTTCTCCCCCCCCCCCCCCCAACTCCCACTTAAACTGTTAATTTTTATGGGCAGGGGGAGGGAGGGGAAGGAGGAAACCACAGACCATATGTTTAAGTCAGATCTCTCATCAGTTACTGAAAAAGAAAACTGAATACTCTGTGCTGGCTAACTGCCTGAAATTATGAAATCAGTGTAAAATGCAACTCTTCTGGCCCTGACTGAAGACTCTAATTTTAGGAAAAGGTTTCTTTTCTTGTCTGTAGACAAAGCCCAAGGAAGGTGAGCACTGGCAGGATAGGATGGCATTGTCACCTCTGCATGCAGGAGGAAAAAAGTACAGCAGTAGTGTGGACGGAGTAGTTCATTTGAAAGAAAGATATTCTGTTTCTTTAGAAGCAGCTCTGGGATGAAATCTTTGGTATTACTGTCATGGTGCAATAATAAGCATGGTTCCTAAGTGACTGACAGAAAGTAGGCTGAAATCTGGAAAGTACGTTGCTAATAACTCTTCTTTTCTCTGCATACAGGGAAACAGCTGGATGGCATCTGGTAAGTGACTAGATTTAAATTGCATAATGTGTGTTAAACACTGTGTGGTGTAGGAAGTATTTTCAATATGAGATTATATATGCTTCAGATCTTAAGAACATTTTGGTGCTGAAGAGAGACCAAGGCACTTTTTGTTCCTGAATACAGATTGACAGTAAGATGATGTACAGATAGGTGCTGGTTAAACTTCTCCATTCAAAGCTCAGTGGACCCCATGAAAAAAGTGTTGGTAGTAGTTGTTGTGTTTTAGTGCACTTGTACACTTTTTCAAGGGTAGGATGTTGTCCTTGTCCCAAGCACTTCATCTTCTGATTGCAGGCATGACTAAACATGAGAGTAAAAGAGTAGGTGGGAAGAAGGTATTACAGAATCAGGCCTTCTGGCACATAAGAGCAGTGGCTACATTCAGTTAAAAAGCACCCCCCAATTTGCTATAACTCATATCAATAGCTTTTTTTTTTAAAAAAAAAAAGGCAACAAAAACCCCAAACCTTTGTGCATCTATTTTCCTCTCTGTTGATCCATCTCCAGTGATTGTCTGACCTTCTCAGTCAGTGTCTATCAGACATGCACTTCTGTCAATGTGGTAGCAGGGCTAGCTCTGTGTCTCTGTCTCTGTGACTTCACTCTCAACCCTTTAGCTGAAAGAGGCTGCTGCTTCCACATGCTGGTGTGGAAGTCCCTCTCTTCCTGTGTTCCTTCATGCTTGGGCACCTAGCTAAGCATGTTCTTTTCCAGCTGCTTACAGAGTTACAGTAGGCTTGATAATCATTGCTTCCATATCCATTCATGTCCCAGCAGATCCTGTTCCTACTCACAGAAACACATTGACCTTTTCTTTCAGTTATTAACTTCATTATGTCCTTGAGTGCACAAATTTACCAGTGATTTATGTGCTAGGTTAAATATTTCCTTTATTTCACCCATTTTTTGTTCTCTGTGGCAGGCACACCTCCATAATAGTCCATAAGGATGAGTTCTTCTATGGCAGTGGAGGAATCTCCAGCTGTGCACCTGTAAGTTAAACTTATTTTTCTGATAAAATAATTTTGTGATAGGGTTACCTGATCAGAATTGCTTGTGTCACTGTCTTTTAGAAAAGCAGCAAGAGGCTTCTGAATTCAGCCAGATGTGGCTGCTTGCCACGGTTGCCCAGAGCATCTGAGGGAAAGGGAGCATGGACAGTGGGTTTAAGCCCAACTAAATACAGGTTGGGGGTTGCTTCTGGTGGTGGAGTCTATCTCTCTGAGACACCTTCTGCAGCTGCATTGCCAGAGTGACACCTTGTCTAATTCTGTATCGATAGGTTTTACGTGCAGACTTGGCAACTCAAGGCATCCTTTTTAAGATTAAAAAAAAAAATCATGATGCTTTGTCAGACCTTTCTGTTCTTGGAGAGGCAAAACTGATGGGCCATTCTTCTAAAGCAGAATTTTGCCATAGCTTAGAGCTTTCAGCACAAAGAGCCGAGTATATGAGCTGAAACGTAAGTTGCATGTTACTTCTCATTCTCCGAGTGCAGAACAGAGGAGGCCAGTAGGGCTTTTTGCTTAACAAACATACCAAAAGTTTCTCCTTTTGTGCCTGGACAAGCCACAATAGCTGTATTCAGTAGAGTCCTCCAAAAGAATTCAGTCTGTCCGTTTAACATTATCTTCTGGCTGTTAATTTTTACAGGGCGGGACACTTCTTGGCCCCCCAGACTCAGTTGTTGACCTGGGGAACACTGAAGTCACAGAAGAAATTTTTCTAGAGTATCTTTCCTCTTTGGGGGAATCCATGTTCCGGTAAGTAGCAGCTTGTACTGTAAAATCTGTATAACAAAAAAAGCCTTTAGGCGAAGGGGTGCAGAATGGAGGAAAGTATTATGAAACCAGTCCTGCTCACAAGGCTTTATCTGTTTAGTGTAGTATTTGGTACTCTCCAAATATGAGACTGGAACTGATGTACCAATATAGAAGGAGCTACCAGATATGCAACCCGCTGGTGTGCCAGCCTTGAGCTAGGCTGGGAAAGCATTCTTCCAGGAAGTCTTTCACACTGTTTTTTGTAAAATGGAATAATGCCTGAAAAGCCTTTGAGAGAATCACCAGGGAAAATGAAGGCACTATATGAAATATTTCACTAAATAGTGCTTTGCCCCACGAGTCATAGGTGAAGCATTGTAATAAAGCCGCCAACGTTCAGACATGTAAAAGCAAGGTCTTCACTGTTAAAGAGTCTAGTCTACTTCTCACAAGAATAGGAAACAGTAGCATTTAGTGTTCTGGCTATATTTCAGTGTCAATAATTCATGTGATTTCTTGTTATTCCTTCTGCGGTTTTAATTGAAGAAACCTGACCTCACTTATCCTCCAAAAAAACATTGTATAAAGTCAGTGATGCAGAGAGATGTCATTTTCCACCCTGATTCAATTGAATTTGAAGGTGAATTGATGTCTATTTTACCTATTTGCCTTAGAATTCTTCATGGGGGAAAGAAGCGCTAATGTAAGGAGATGTTCCTCATTAGGGGTCTAAGTTTTTCTGCTTGTTAGATTTATTGCTGAGTCTGTCTTTTTTATGTTTCAATTCCTTTCCTGTGGCACAGAGGAGAGTCTTACAACCTCTTTGAACATAACTGCAACACCTTCAGTAATGAAGTGGCACAGTTCCTGACAGGAAGAAAAATCCCTTCCTACATCACTGACCTTCCAGCTGAAGTTCTTGCCACGTGAGTATGCATGCCACTTCTCTCTGTAGTGTATTGCTTCATGCTAATGCTTAAACATTGGACAGAGCCAGCAGTACCAATTTCTGCTGGCTCTCTCTGAGGACCAGCATAAGATTAAGGAGAGGATGCTATTTGCTTTACTTCAACACTTACAACACTCTACGACAAATGCTGACTGGCACTGGCATTAGTAAGAAGGCAGGAAAAGGTTGTTCTTCTGCCTTTAACTAAAACTAGTTATTTTGTGATAGTCTGTCATATGTGACCAGACAAGCATAGAAAGTTTCAGAAAATGGTGCAAGTTTTTTTGTCTTAGGAAACCAGCGTCTGTTCAAGGTCACTTCTCTTACTCTAAGCGCCATAATTGCAGTGGAGGTGTCAGCTTTGCTTGTGACGAGGCAGGGGAGATGTAATTTTTAAATTGATGCTGCAGTTTTAAAGCTAGGACTGGATGGAAAAAGAGGATAGAAAACAGAGGAAATTAAGAATTCCTGCCCTGGTAGTTCAGCTCAACCTTCCCCCCCCCCCCCCCCCCCCCCTTTAAACTCTCAGCTAGTGAGGATCCCAGTGAGATGATTTAAGCTCCATCATTTAGGTCTTATTTCTCATAACAATGGTATACCACATTATTTGGGAGACACATGTCTTCTACCCTGGGCTCTTATTGCTTCAGATCTCTCAAAATCAGATAAAGTCTATAGCAGAGTGAGTCATACTGAAAGATAAACCAGGTGCCACAGATTGCAACAGAAATTATTCTGTGAGTGTTGAACCACTGTCTTATGAGGGAGCTAAAGGCTATTCTTCTAGCAGTCTTTAATATTGATGTGGTACTTAATGGAGCACAGCGGTTGCATAACAGGGATTTCGTTTGCACACTTAAGTAGAATGAGTTACTAAAAGCCAGTTTCAGACACAGTATTACCACAGTAGCAGTCTGGGCATGTTGGGACTCAGAACTAGCTTATATAAAATCATGTTTAAGATTCTTAGTTATTGAACAGTAAACTCTCTTTAATAGGTTAAATTACTTTGCTTTAGTTTGTAGTGGAAGTCTGTTCTTCAAATTTGCTTCTACAATGTTGGTTTGATTGCACTCTAGGAAGTGAGTGCACTTCAGTAGTAAATGGGAAAAGTTGTTCATCAAGTAAGCTATTTGAGATGTTTATTTCTTTACCTTCTCAGACCTTTTGGACAAGCTTTAAGGCCCCTCCTGGACTCCATCCAGATCCAGCCACCCGGAGGAAATACCTTCAGCAGACATAATGGGCAGAGCTAACAGGAGTGACCCAGTGTGCCCAGCCTCACCAGGCCTCTTCCTTTTTAAACATCTACCAGATTTCTATTTTATAATTTCCCATCAGAATTAACTCTACAGAAGTTACAAGACAAGTTTTAAAATTTCCTAGGGAGAGGATTTATCAGGGTGCATGTAAGACAATGCTACCAAAAAGATTGCCATAATTTCTAATAGTATTATACTAATTTATAAAGGCTATCTTGTCCGAGTAGGCTGAGACTTTCTAAGTAACTCCTGTGCTGGTAAGTGGGAATTCATTCCATGAGCATTCAAGGGCCCGTTACACAATTTGGAGTAAATAAGGGGATGTCCAAGCCATCCCTTGCAGGCTTGCATCTCTTTCTCCTGTCACTGCCTATATTATTGGGGGTATTTGCTGAAGTCTGTAGCAAAAAGACAAAGGAAGTATTGGTAGCCTAGGAAGTGAAGGTGTCCCAGGATTAGTCTTCTGCATATTTCATTGACATTATGTTATTTGCTCAGGGGAAAAGCTGAACTCATCTGATTAGAATATTTGCAATGGCACAGCTGTGTGGGAAAGGTGATCAAGCTGAATTGTGTGTCAGCGTCACACTCAAAAGTTGAAACTTTCAATGGGACTAGCTGTGTGTGGGAGGGAGGCTGGAACTGAAGGTTACCAAGAGCCTCGTAATGCTAGATCCAAGAGTTATGGGAAAGAACCAGCTGAAAGAACAGAATCTCATGAGCAGAAGTGGTGGAAATAAATTTCAGGTGAAAGTAAAATGAAGTGAAATGTTTCCTTTTCTCACATGTAAGCTTATCAGCAGATAGACAGAAGCTTTTTAACTATTTACCTTTGCATAAGAGCTTTTTTTTTCCTTACCAAGCCAGGGTTACAATACAGTAAGGCAGGAATAGCGTGGCAACTGCACGATAATATAAGGTGGACCAATTCTGTCTTCAATATCTAGTTGCAGACAGAGTAGGAGTTCCAACTTTCTTTGATATTGCTGTCCTTTCCAAAGCAGTCAAGCACATCAGAGAGGGCTCTGCTTAAGTGTAAGAGAAATAGGTAGTAGGTCTCCCCAAATGTAAAGAAAATGAGGAAGAGTAAAATTAAGCTTTTCTGTGGAGCAATTGAGTTCATTGGGATACATGCAGAAGCAGTCCTGTCCTTAGATTGACATTAGATTGTATCAATACTGCATCTTCTAGTTTAAGATTCTTATAGCTTTGCACTTATTTGCAGTGGAAAAAGATCAGGGGAATGAAAGAATAGGCACACTGATTTCTTTTCATGCATGTATATACACTATTTTCCTGAACAATTTTGTAGCAGTTACATTTAGGAAGGAACAAAGACAGACATCGGACAAACCCCATAACATTGCTGATGCTCCATAAATGGGGATTGCACGTCCCAGATGCTGCTGAAAAAGCATCTATGCAAATGTATAGCCCTTTGTCCAGTGCTTTGTTGTGAAAAGTATTTCTGCAAGTTCAGTCCTGCATCTCAGACTTCCTGCACTGGAAACTTCCTGCATACCTAAAGGAGATGTCTTTCCTCTGCTGGGCTCTTTCTCCCAGAAGAATACGGTCTGATAAGTTTCTCACCCTGTTAGTTGGTGTGGACTATAATGGTTCATATTTTTGAGGGGATGGAATGGAGGAAAACTGCAGTTTAGTCACTCTGTCAAATAATCTGTTGCCCTGCACCTGATGGAGTCACTACACAAGTGGAAATAGGGTACTGTCAGTCCCTTTTGCATTTATGTGTGTACCTGCTCTCAGTGCACAGCAGTGGCCCTTGCAGCCTAGATTTTTTTTTTTTCCTTGTCATTCTCTGCTTGTGCCATCAGCTTCTCCTTAAGCATTTCATTTGATGGACTGGACTTGGAGACAACTGTAGCAGTTAGTACAGATTGGTTTATAGAAAAGCTTTCAATCTTTTCCCATCAAAATGCCCTGTTTGCAGAAAGCATTCTATAATAAGTCATTTATGAATACCTTTTGGTGCTCCTGGAGGAAGGATTGGTGTTTGTTTTCTGCTAAGCCATAGCTTAGTTTTCCTGTTTAGTATGTATATCCTCTCCAGTCTTTTTCCATACCTATTCTGTGAAGACTAACCAGTCTCTCATCTTAATACACACATGACTGTGCCACAAAATGCTGTAGCATGTTTGAGATCTTGGAGCTTCCTCAGTTGAACAGGTATACTCAAGCTGATACAGTGCAGCCCAACATCTAGGTATGTTGGTTTGGTACCTGCAAGCAGCACAGCTGTGGTTGCTTGTCTTTCAGCAAACTATCACTTCAGGCACAGCTGCCTGCGGTGGAAGCACCGGTGCCATGGTTTCTGCCCCACACCCTTGCACAATGAGGATATCCCCTCTATGTCTACCACCTTAGAGGGCCTGAGCCTGGTTTCTGCTTGGCTGCCTACTTCAGGCCTTTTTACATCCTCTCAGAAGGCATGGAAAAAAAAAGGAAAATGTTCACCTCATGCATTTTGCAATCTGCCTTTTCCTCTCCTGAGCAGCCCCTCTGCAGAGATAATGCTGCTACTTTAAGGTCACTGGGTAAAATTTCACTTGGCCATTTACTGTTCACAATAGCCAAGGAGCTCCTACAGGGTCTCCGGGGCTCGGGACCTACTCTGTGTTTCATGGCAAAAGAACTATAGGAGGGAATCCTGTTTGCTTGGTCTTGCTGGGTAATGAGACCCCTGTACCCTGTAGGCCTCTTAGGAAACCCGTTTTCTCCAAAGATGGTTACATGTAAATTGCAGGACTGTGCCCCCAGCGTTCTACCCAGCCATACCTACTCATAGGAATATAAACTAGACTGAGAAGTGTATGTAAGTGTATATAGATGATGAACTTCAGCCAGCTGATTGACAAAGGGGCAGGGAAACTGAACTCCTGAAAGGGAACAGAACCCTTTTGCCCACACTTACTATTCTGTCTTGTATTGCTGGGGTTCCCCCGTGCCATTTTAAAAATGTTAATAACGTCTTTAGGCAGAAAGTGATGTTTTGATTTATTTGTGGTTTTTTTCTATTACAATAAAAAGAAATACAGCAAGTTTTCCTGTTTGAATGTATGTGTCCACACAGCTGCCCAGCAAATGCAGCTGTCCAGAAGTCGTCTTCACTCTGGTCCCAGCTGGAAAGTGCAAGATGAGAAACTGTCCAAGAAGTTTGTGCCAGGTACTGCTACTGGAAGTAGCGATGGCTACTGCCCTTTGCTAGAACTGGTCACAGGCAATACTCTTATTTAAGTCTGGGAAAATTTTCCTTCTGTAAGCACCGTGGTATCTTATCAAGACCACGCTCCTGAGGCCTGACACAGCTTGGATGAGGTGAATGAAGGCTGGACAGTAGGTGTTCTGTCAGCACAGGTTTTGTGCAGCCCTTGCTCATCTAAGTGTGCAAGAATGAAATGTCTAATGTCTGCTGTTGAAGAAGAGGCCCAACAGAGCTTAAACATAGGAAAAGGCTCTAAGCTTTTCCTGATTGTCTTGATGCTACTACTGTCAAAAGGAAAAAAGCAGCTTTAAGAAGTAGATTTCATGCCTGGGTTCCTCTGGAGCTGCAGAGAGGATATTGGTGAGGATTATGTAGCACTGCCCATCCTGCTTCTGCTGGTAGGCTGTTAAGGAGCAGGGGAAATATCTGGCTCTGGGGAAGAAATGAATTCTGCTTGGTTCAGCCTTCTGAATGCTTATCAGGGGCATCCAAATGATAAACCACACGGTTTGCTGTTTGTATAACAGTCTGTATCAGTGTAATACAGAAGAGGGCTTGTAACAGAAGGGGGCTGTAACTAAGATTCATGATTGTGGTTATTTTGGGCTGTGTTATTCAGATGTGGTGCTGGTTTGCTATCAAGTACTGGTACTAGCCCCACATAAAATACCTGGGAACATGTATAAAAGGAAAACCTTGACCTTAATGGCAGCCCTAGACAGTAAGCCAGCGCTCACAGCCACTTACCTTCTAAATGTCAAACAAAATATTTGCCCTTGCTGCTAGTAACAGAGATTTTATTCATGACAGTGGCTGCTGCCTATCCGAGCAGCAATCAAGGGAATGTATCAAGAGTGCTTTACGTGCAAAGTATTAAATAACTGAAACAGCTGCAGCAGCCCTGTTCTCGGAGCTAACTCGGATGAAGGAACGAGCACAGCTGTACACTTCACCAAAAGGCAGACTCATTCTCTCGGGGAAACCAAGATGGCACAAGTCCTCATGGGCTGATACCAAATAGCAGTCGGGGTGCTGGGAGAGGTGTTTTGACTTGAACAGAGTTTCTAAAGCAGCATGACAAATAAGCTGGAGAAAGCACAGCAGGTAGTTCAAGTTTTGGAAAGCTCTCCTGGTAGCATAAACCCAATGGCACTGTAGGAGTGCAAAAATGTGAACGCTGACCCGTATTTTAGCAGACTTCCCAATTCTGGGAAGTGCCCCGAGGTGGCACTGCTGCCTTGCAGCGCAGGGATGCACCTGAGCCCGGGGAGAGCAGCTCCTGCTTTTGGGATGTCCAGAGTAATGTCAATGCAAAGAGGCAAAGAGGAAGGAAGGTGTCTCCCAGACAAGAAAGCTGCAGGTAGGAGACAAGACCATAGGGCAGCTTGGGCTCCAGCAAGAACTGAGTGCCGCTACAATGCCAGGGCTGCAACAGGAGTGAGCTGGCAGGTTTTCCTAACACCATGCCTCTTCCACCCAGATGTGGGAAGTCTCATCCTCGTACCATGTCGTGGCTTATGAAAAATAAAGGCTTGCATTCCTGAACCTCTGGGAGTTCACCGTGTATCTGACCCCCTGGCTGTCTTTTGAGAGTCCTGGGCGTTAGCTCACGGCTCTGCTGCATGGGAGAGCAGCTCTTTGGTTTCTGGTAGGCAAGCAACCCGAATCCATGAAGGAATCTCTACTCACTCTTCAGCATGCCATGTGTAGACACACTTTGAAGTGTAGACACACTTTGAAGTATTCATATTCTGGAGTAAGCGTCCACACATTAACTGATGAGGGATATATGTAATCGCACCTAGACAAGCCCCATAAATGAGCATAACCCTAAACTGAACTAAAAATTCAGCACCCAACTGCATACTAAGAAGCTGGGTGCCGAGAAACCGTTCTGGGAGTTTCAACGCATCTGAAAAAAGAGTCCAGCTTTCCAGAGGTGGGAGCTCATAACCAGGGTCTGATCCAGAAGGCCCCAGAGGCCGTGATTTTGCAGGAACATCAATGCCAGGGCAAATACCATGTGTAATACCCATCCAAGACTGCCTGACTCACTATGTTATGGAGGCAACTCACAGAAACAGTGTGGAAATAGCTATCCTGGTGACATTAACTGGTGGATGCAATTAATGCCTCCCCCAGTGAGTAGCTGAGGATGTTTTGGTAAACCTTGTCCAAGGCAATGGGACAGAGGTAAATTATTAACGTTGTTTCTGCACATCCCCCTTTCATTGAGTGGGAGCAGGAAAAACAAAACCATGAGCAAAAAAACCAGAATCTGTGAAGCCACCTGAATGCTTCATTTTGAGAGGAATCTGGTGGAGAACTGGGGAAAGGGGTTGCACGATGTCCTGGAAGCAAATAATACTGAGAAAAAACAATCAGACTGAAAAAAATCTCCCCCCCCCCCCAGTTCCAACCTAGCTCAGCACACTGACCGCCATCCGGGGAGAGAAA
Source organism: Ciconia boyciana (assembly GCF_034638445.1). Lineage (NCBI taxonomy): Eukaryota > Metazoa > Chordata > Aves > Ciconiiformes > Ciconiidae > Ciconia > Ciconia boyciana. The sequence goes on from NC_132934.1 coordinate 56,508,110, forward strand.
GCAAGCTAACTGCTGAGCACAAAGCATTGAATGTTCCACACACGTTGTTTTTGATGTCGGAAAATAACTCAGGAATTCTTGGAGGAGATGGCAGCCTGGCAGGCTGTCCACCATTACGTATCAGGCCAGCATAATATGGAGCCATATGAATATGATCTGACCAGATGGTCTGATTAAATCCTAAACGACTCATGGGGTAACTGCTAAGTGGGCCAAAGCAAAAGTTACTGCAAGAAATAGATTTAGCTTTGTGCAGAGGGGTGGAGGTTGAAAACTGCACTTCTCCCGTGAAAATCTTAGCTATTAACAGCATCCTATTAGAAATGCAAGGTGAGGCACGGGGACCGACCGGGTAAAATGCACGCTGCTCCTGTCCCCTTCCTTAGGACACAGAAACCCCCAGAGGACCTGAGCTTACCGGGTAGCTCAATCCAGACCCCCAGCCCCTAAATGCAGGGGGGCACTGCGGTAATAGCAGCAAAGGCGATGCACCCCCATGCACCCCCAAACTCCCAGGTCCTTCCTTAGCGCTCTGAAGGGAAAGGATTTAACGAAAGAGCTGAAGCGGGGGAAGCCGTTCAAGACCTGCACGTTACGGCAGCATTGGAGGGGCCTTCGGAGACGTGGGGGTACGGATGATGGGGTGCTGGAGGGGTCCTCCGGGGCCGCGCCGGCCCTCCCCGGGCAGCCGCCGCACATTCGTGCGGCGGCTGCCCGGGGAGGGCGGCGCGGCCGCCATCGCCTCCTCAGCGCGGTCCCGCCTCCCGCTCGCAGAGGCCGGGTCGGTGGCGGGGATGGCGGCAGCGGCGGCGGCAAGGGGTCGGGTGCTGTGCCTCTTCGACGTGGACGGGACCCTGACGCCGGCTCGGCAGGTAGCAAAGCACGGGGGCATTGAGGTTGCTTTTGGTTTGTTTGGGTTTTGGTTTGGTTTTTTTTTGGGGGGGGGTGCGAGGTCAGCATGGCGGAGCTTGTCCCGCCGGTTGCGGCCCTCACCCGCTGCTTCCCCTGCAGAAAATCGAGCCGGAGGTGGACGCGTTCCTGCGGGAGTTGCGGGAGAGGGTCCACATCGGCGTGGTGGGAGGCTCCGACTACGCCAAGATAGCCGAGCAGCTGGGGGACGGGGACGAAGGTGAGATGCAGACGACGAGGTCCCCCGGGGGTCACCTGTCTCCTAAATCTGAGCCCCAAGCCTGCCCTTGGGGCGGCTTGCCGTGCCCAGGCGGCAGCCGCCGCTCGGCTCCTTCTCCCTCTGCGGCGAGCAGGCAGGGATGCTCCAGCCCACGCTGCCGGCTCCAGCGTCGGGTTTGTATGAGCTTCATCTGTGCTCTGACAGCTTCCCCCCCTCCTCCCCGAGCGGGCAGGAGCCCCTTGCAAATTTTGCCTCCCTGCTGCTCCATGGTGGGGTCTCCGGGGGTTCCTCGTGGTGTTCAAACAGGGACATGGGGTAGAGGAGGGAGCGGGAGGGCGAGGGGCCAGCTCCCGCTCCCTCCACCTTGTTTTTCTTCTCTGGCATGGATGCCAAGCGCGGCTGGGCTCCGAGCTCTGTCTCCTGCCTTGTTAGCAGAGGGAGGCCGAGAAATTCCCGGCTGAGGCTGATTGCTGAGTCGGCAGCGCTGTGTGTCCGGGTTGCAGGGGGGGCTGGAGTTAGATAACCAGTAACTGCATCACCCCAGCACCCTGGCAGTGGGGAGGGGAGGAGGGAGAGCAGAGTAACACAACACGCACGTGGTTGAAAGCCTGACATTTTGGAGCCCTTATCTTCGTCCTGCCACTGATTCAGCCCGTGACCTCGGTCAGGTCGTTTCCCCCTGCGTGCGTCAGCTCCCCACCTGTGAGCAGAAGATAATCTCCTTGCCCACTTTGCAGAGAGTGAGGAGGGTCGGTGGCCCTTTGCGGAGCACAGGAGATGTGGAAAGCACAGTACTAAGGAACTGGGAGGATGGCTCACTCAGGCCTGAGGCCAGACCTTTTGGCCCCTCTTCCCAGGCAGTACTCATGTTTCCTCTTGTGTTTCCTCCCCCCTCAGTCATCAATAAGTTTGACTACGTCTTCGCAGAGAACGGCACAGTGCAATACAAGAACGGGCAGCTGGTCTCCAAGCAGGTAGGTCCAGCCCCCCTTGCAGCCATGGCTCTCCTTCCCCGTGCCCTGCACGCCATGGGGAGCAGCACCTGGCCCCAGGCAGATGGGCAGTCTCATCTCATCTCGTCTCGTCTCGTCTCTTCTCTTCTCTCCTCTCCTCTTCTCCCCAAATGCCAGATCTGAATGTCCCACTCCTCCAGGTCATGTTCTCGGGTGGGCTTCATGGGAGGTCAGGCATCTTCCTCACTCCTCCTTCTCTTCCCGCAGGCCATTCAGGACCACCTGGGGGAAGAGCTGCTGCAGGATCTAATCAACTTCTGTCTCAACTACATGGCGCTGCTGAAGCTGCCCAAGAAACGGTAATGGCCCAGGCCCATGCAAATGGCAGTTATATCACTGATTTCTGTGGAGCTCTGGGCTCCGGAGCTCTCCCAAGAACAGCTGAGCTACTGAGCTTGTCTTGCTCCAGGTTTTATCTTAGCATCTAGAGGCCCTGTGTAGGATCAGTGTCCCACCAAGCTGGGCACTGGGGGCAAATTATGGAGGAGGTTCTTTGTTCTGGAGAGTCTGCACTATTTTTTAGTATAATGCCTGCTCTTTTCCCCCTTGGATTTTCTTCCCTGGGAAGCAGGGTACAGCCACTGTGTGCATCAGGGTACAGCCACTGCGTGCGTCTCATTTAGGACAATGGTACCAGCTCGTTACTGGTCAGGGCATCAGGCATCATTGGTTGTATGAGTTTCCAAACAGATAAACAATGGCTCTTAAGATGGGAGGTCCAGTGCCTGAGCACACAGTTTCACGCTGTTTCTAACCCAGTGTCGCTTGGTGCCACTGGTAATAGGGCTGGCCCTGCTCTGCCCCCGACCGTGTGTTCCTGTCTGCTTCCCCCTGTGAGATCCAGCAGCCACAGGGTGAGTTGGGTTGGTACACCTCCTCTGAAGGAAGACTAGGCCACTGCCAGGAAAGAAAAGGGTAGTTTTCCATTGGATCGGCTTGCCCTGTTACCATAGAAAGGAGAGGGAGGGAACAGATGGGATGAAGGTGGAAGCGGAGAGCAGGAGGACCTCTTTCAGAGGCAGCCTGCAGTTAAACCAGCCTGGGTGCAGTGTCAAACCACCCCTCAGACCACAGTTTCACAAATGCTTGAAGCCAGCGTGAGCCAGCAGGGCTGTTGAAAGCAGTGACTCTGCCCTCCCCTCGCCCCGGCTGGTTTGTTCCTGCTCTCCCTTTCTGTTTGTACGGTGAACCTGAGCAGGCGAGCTGTCCGGTCAAAATTAAACTGGTAAAAGTTGCTAAACTGTGATCCAGATTAGTTGCCTGATGTGTCACCATGTGGCAATACGAGGACCCGTGAGAGGGGCCAGGGTGGCTCCTTGCAACAGGACTGCCGGCTGAACGTGCCCCTGAAAGCGTGGGCTGTAACCCAGAACCCTCGAGGCTGTTTGGTTGCCTCATTGCTGTCTGGTTGCCCAACACCCTGGTGAAGTTTCAGCTCCCAAGTGCCTCTGTGGATTTAGGCTTATGGGATTTCTAGCAAAGCAAGGACTTTAACCCACATCTCCTGAGTCTTGGCCTGGGGCATGAGCCACCAAACCCTTGGTGCTGCAGAGATGCTGCTCCCAGGCTGCAGGCATCACTGCCTGTGTCTGTTACCCATGATGTTCTTCACTGTGTTATGAGACAGGAGGTGGAGAGTTTTTCCCCCAGACTCAGAGTGTTAAGCACTTTATCACAGAGAAACAGCAGGCAGGGCTGGGAGGGACATCGGAGGGTTAATGAGCTCAGGGCTCCTCAGCTGGACAGGGAAGGGAATCTCCCTGCTCCAGCTCAGTTTCCACAAGAGTTTCAATCTCTTTTCAAATTGGCAGTGCTGCCATCCCCTGTTGTTTCTGCCCCACCAGTGCTGGTACCTGTCTGACCCCTCGGTGAGCTATTCCAAGGCGATAAACAAACAGAACTGGATGGGTTTATAGCAACAAGAAAAGAAGGGAGCTGTTTTCTGCCGGCTTAGTGCTTTGAACCAGCCCACCGGGGAAGTGGCAAGAGTAGTGATCCCAGTGCAAGGTGGGGGTGAAAGCAGGAACTGGGTCCTGTCCGTGCAAACTTAGATAAGAGTTGCAGTCAAAGGTGCAGGCGACAAACAGGAGATACAAAGGCAGGTCCTACCTGATTTATGTCCCACGAGGAGGTCCTGATTGCTCATCAGCCTGCCACCGGACATCAGCAGTGAGTTACACTGACCTGTTCCATCCCACTGCCCCAAGGTACTGCCAGCTTCACCCAACGTTTCTTAAAAGCCTCCAGGAGTGGAGATGCCACAGTCTCATCAGGCAGTTGGTCCAGACCAGGCAATAGCTGTCCTTGCAGTTATTACAACATTAGAAAATGTTTCCTATCATCTCACCTAAGCTTGTTGCTTCCAGCCCCAGGACACACAGGAACTGTTTATTCCTCTTCTCTTACAGTCTCTTTTTATAAAACTATGAGCCCCTTGGAGACCTTAAGCAGAGTTGTTGATGCCTGGTCTCTGCCTGGTGTGAAGCACCTGTGAGCGGGCATTGACTTCTCTCCTCCTGAGTGTCCCTGCAGAGACTGCATGCCTCACCAAGCAGCCATTTCCCTGGAAAGGTCTGTTTCTCTCTCCCTGTCCCATTAACCTCGTGCCCTTGCCCATCCACAGAGGAACCTTCATTGAGTTTCGCAACGGGATGCTGAACATCTCCCCCATCGGACGGAGCTGCACGCCAGAGGAGCGAATCGAGTTCTCCGAGCTGGACAAGGTAGACGGGCCAGATTTGGGCTCACCCTTTGCTGGTTTTGCACCACTGCAGATCTCAGGTCTTACCTGCTTCCCCCCACCCTGAGGAGAAAGGAGCCCAGCTCCGAGCTGTGCACCAGGCCAACACATGCAGCAAGGTGGAGACAGGGCTGGGGGTTAGAAAACCCAAGTAGAGACACAGATGAGTGGAATAATTTGACTTCATTGGGAACCACCAATGCAGTGGGATGGCCAGCAGGATTCCTTGTGCTGTGGGAGAGCCCCAGGGAATAAGGCATTTATTTAACAGGGTGTTTCCTTGTTTACAGTAACCAAAGATGGCCCAGCAGCTGTCTTCTCTCTCCCACTCTCCCAGCCCCAACAGAGCTGGAACTAATGGGCTTTCCAGACTGGGAGGGCCACAGTGGATCTGCTGGGCAGATCTCTGGAGCGCTTGGCCCATGCTCACAGCAGTTTCTGCCTGGGGGAGCTTTCTTGGGGTTGAGGGATCAGTCGGACTTTGCAAGACTTTTTAAGCAAAGCTGGAGACTTTGGGTTATGAACTGGGCTTCTGGGAAACTGAAGCAGTTGCATTTCATTGCCAGGGAAGGGCTGGGATCTGCTCTTCCCAGGAGCCTGCTGGAGCTGCCCTGAGCTGGTGGCCTTTTATGATGACACTGGGCAGGACTGGTGAAAGCTGGCTAAATGGCATTACACTGGGGCTTGGCGCAGGTGGGAAGGGAGCAGAGCAATAAGCCAGAGTTGCCCAGCACACAGCTTACGGTGGATTCTGGTAGACTGTCAACATCTAATTATTCAAACCCTCTTTCCTTCCCTTTCCTCCTCCTCCACAGAAAGAGCGGATCCGGGAGAAGTTTGTGGCAGCCTTGCAGAGGGAGTTTGCTGGCAAAGGTCTGCGTTTCTCTCGAGGTGAGCAGAGGGGGCTTCCCTGGCTTTGCCTTGGCCTCTTTATCGTGTTTCCCATAAAATGCTGGGAAGGGGAGTGGGAATCCTGGTTGTTCCCTCTGGGGGCCTGGAGACCCCGGGAACAGCACAAGGAGCTTCTGGTCCTGGAAAGCCACCGCAGAGGCGTCACGTTCACATCCGTGGCAGGGTGACAGCAGAGAATAAACCGTGCTGCAGATTTGCCTCCCTAGGAATCAGCCAGACAGGTGGGTTTCTGTCCTGTGACGTTATCCCTGCTTTAATTTCAGTGAGCTCTGCGGAGCCCACCCCTGCCTAGAAGGTCTGTTCTGGCTCGAGCATCAGCAGCAGGGTGGCCAGCAGAGCTCCGGGCATATGCACTCCTCTCTAGGAATGAGACAGGAGCCTTATGCGTGTCTCAGCTCTGGGGTTTTCTTGGGAGGGTTGGCTACAAGGGAAATATCTTTCTTCCTGGAGGAAGAGCTGCCGAGAGGCAAGGAGTTTGCAGCTGTATGCCATGGGCTTTCTCAGGACCACTTCTTGGGGTGGCTCTTACAGCCAGCTTACTGAAGATGAGGAACCGAAGGAGGGGCTTGAGCAATCCCAGGAGTCTGGCCAGGATGGGGAGGAAAATAAGGGTGTGTAAGTGGTGGGGCTGACGCTGGAAGACCCTCAGCAGAGCAGATGGGTTATGTGTGGGATGAGGAGGTGCCGTGTGACAGCCTAGCCAAAGGGCAAGGGGATGACGAGGCTGGGAGGCGGCAGGTGACTCCCCACTCTTGCACCCAGTGTGGGCCAGTACCAAGGGTCTGGCCCTCTGGTTCTCCAAGGGCTTTCCTCCTGAGAGCCTCCCCTTGCCTTCAGCGTCCTGCCAGGGGCATCCTGTGCTGCCCACAGCACTGACACACACCGTTTGTCACAGCAGAGAAAGACGAGGTCCCCACTGCCGTGTCCCTGTAGGCACGGGGGACGAGAGCAGAACAATGGGCCTTTCTGCTCTGACCTTGGGAAGCCACCATGAAGAGCCCGTTGTGTAAAAGCATAAAGACAAGGGGAGCTGCGGGCCCCGCGCTCCTCCACAAAGAAAACGTGGGGTGTCTCAGGTCAGGCATCCAAAAACAGGGACATGCAGAAACGGGGCTCTTGTGCCAAGCTGGCTCCGTGTGCCTTGTCCCAGGCTGTGGAGGACGCAAGCCCCAGAGGTTGTAGGAGATCTCCCTGCAGCCCCCCAGACCCATGCTCTGCCTAGGCAAGGGACAGTGCTGGCTGTCCTCCACACCACCTCTTCTCCCTTTGATTTCCTACCCTCTCCAGATGGCATCAGGCGCCCCTTCTTGCTGCCTAGCTCTGTTTAAAAGGCCAGAACGCAGCAAAATGCAGCGTTTTTCACAGGTAAATGTCTTTGGATACAAAACCAGGAAGCATTTTAATGAAGGCAACCAAGTTTAGCTCCTGCTGTGATGCTGGCTCCTGCTGCAAGCCTGGGGACATCCCCATCCCTGAGCTTGTAGGGCACTTGCTCCTGTCCGTACCGCAGTGCCCTGCCCAGGGCGTCCTGTCCAGTGAATCCTCTGCCCCAAGCTGGACACACAGGCACCATCCCTGGCTCCTCAGGCTCCAAGGAGGGTTGGTTTGGGATCAACAGGAGCACCTCAAGCAGCCAGGGAAGAGAGGAGCATGGCATCAGGATGTACGTGTTTGAACAGCCTGGGGGATCAGTGCCTCTCCCACAGCAGGGACCGTCCCCTGAGGGTACCTGTCTCCTCTCTCTCTTCCTAAGAGAGGTGGATTTATGATTTATGAAGAAGGAGAGTGAAACTCCAGGATTGCTGGTGGCTCAGTAGACTGCCTGGAGAAGCAGGGGGGCCCCCTTGAAAGGAAGAGGAGCAGAAACCTGATCTGGCAGGGAAAGGCACATCCCAGCTGAAATCCCTGTTCCTCCAGGTTCCAAGCGAGACCCAAACATATGCGTGCCCTAAGTTGCTGGTTTTGTTTTGGGAGGAGCGTGTCACCTGTGTCAGTGATGGGACAAGGGACTGGCTCTGCAGCCTGTGCACAGAGCGGGGCAGCTCGAGAAGACGGGGAAGGTGCTGTCTCTGTGCACCCCCAAAAGGCAGCGCAGTGCTGGGGTAAACTCTGCCTGGTCTAAGAGCAAGGGCTAGGAAGTTCGTTAACCCTTGGTGGCTGTGGGTGTCCATGTGCACGCATATGCATCCTCTCTGGGAAAGCTCCTTTACCTCTGTACGTTTGCTCCGCCTGCCTTGGTGGCCCTCCCGATGTTGGCAACCTGCAGTTGACTCTTGTGGTGAGAGGTGACAGGGTGGGGTTGTGCCCCAATTATGTCGACGGGTTCATGGTACCTCCGTGGCAAGGTCCTTGGTCCTTGATCAGTGTGCAGAGCCTGCTCGGGGCCTGCAGCGCAGCCAGCTGGGACCCCTGAGCTGTGCGGTGCAGGGGGTTTGCTTCGCATGTGCAGGGTGCTGGGAGCCCCTGGTCCCTGTAGGGCTAAGGAGCGTTGGAGCAGTGGTTGTAGAAGGGCCAGTGATGTCCACGCAGGAGCCTAGGAGACAGAGTGGTGCCAGTCTCTGAGGCGTTGTCCCCCGCTGGGACACAGAACCTGCTGATGCTATCTGCAAGGCGTGACCCCAGATCGCCCCCACAGATGCGTCTCTTGGGACCTCCCACTCCAGTATCCCCCCCTGCAGCCTGCTGGTTCCTGCTTGCCTGCCTGCCTGCAGTCAGGGGAGCCTTGCTGATGTCACCCCAGCCTTGCTGATGTCACTCCAGCCTGTTGTCATAGGAACAGCATCTGCCACTGTCCTAGCCACATGCTGGAGAGGCACACCAAGGCAGAGCCGGTGCCTGGCTGCTGTTTGGGGGGGGGCTTCCCCACATGTCCAGCCCTCTTCCCTCCTCCTGCCTGTCCCATGGTGGGGGGACACCCTGCTGGCTCCCACCAACGTTGCCCGATGCCCTCCCTTCTGCTGACAGGTGGCATGATCAGCTTTGACGTCTTCCCGGAGGGCTGGGACAAGCGCTACTGCCTCAACGTGCTTGACGACGAGAGATTTGACACCATCCACTTCTTTGGGAATGAGACAACCCCTGTGAGTATGCCCCGCTCGCCCCACACACGGCTGCTTTCCCTCCTTTGGCCTGGTAAGCCTGCACGGAGCTGCTCCATCACGGGTCCCGCCGCCTGGGTCACGCCGGCGGCCGACACAGACCTCTGGTGGTGCGAGAGGGAGAGATGGTCTCGTGCGGCACGTGCTCGCGGCGGGCTCGTGACGGCGGCAGGCCCGCTGGGTTGTGGGGAAATCGCCGTGGATTCACTGTGCTGGGCAGCAGGTCCACCTCAGCATCGCCTTCCTCCCGCCGGCACCCTCGGGAGGGGGGCAGCCACTCCTGCAGCCCAAAACGTGAGCCCCCAGCACTTAGGAGAGGGCTTTTCAACAGCAGGAACAGCTTCGCCCTCCCTTTAGAGTGGTGGAGGGTGCTTCCTTGCAGCTGTAGACCAGCTTGGCTCTTTCCAGATGATGGCAGCCTCTGCCCCCCCCAATGTGCCCACCCCACCTTCTACTAGCCCCTCCACAGGCAGGGCAGGGGTTAACCCCAGGCTCCTGGACAAGCTTTGCTGGTCTAGGACCTTCCCCATCCTTTCTAGGCTCCTCTTCTGGCACTGAAGGGGGAGGCAAGAGGGAGGGAGCCGGGCTCCCAGCCCAGCAGCCAGCACAGCGCTGGCAGCCCCTTCCCAGCAGGTCCCTACCTGCCCAGCCGCTGGCTCCCACCCCAGCTCCTCACAGGACAGAGCAAGAGGCCGGTTCACGGATGAGGATGCTCTGTTGACGGAAAAGGAGGAAAACCCTGCTAACGTTTTCCCTATCTTCTATTCCCCTGCAGGGAGGGAACGATTATGAAATCTACGACGATCCCCGCACGGTGGGACACAGCGTCCAGTCCCCCCAGGACACGGTCCAGCGATGCCGCGAAATCTTCTTTCCAGAGAGAGCAAACGAGTGCTGACTGCCAGGTCCCCGCAGCCCTGCCCCGGCCCCACTCTCTCCCCCCGCCAGGAAAAGCACCTTCATTTGAGGAATCTGCTCAGGGTAGACCGAAAAAAAAACCACTTTCCAGAGCTGGTCGGGATGTACCGCGTGAGTGCGGGTGGGTGTGCCGGAGGGGGCCTTCGCTGAGCAGCCCTTCGGCACTCCCCATCTACGGCTGGGGCTCACGGGACCAGACACTCCTCACCTCCAGCAAAACTTCTCTCTTGGCAGTTCGGGCGTGGTGGGCAGCGATGCAGATGCTTTCATGGTCGGAAAGCATTTGAAAGGGCCAGTCATGAGAGCACGTGTGTGTCCATCCCGTGCTCCCTCCCCTCTTCTCTTCTTTTTCGCTCTGTTTCTCTTAACATTTCTGCACGAGAGAACATGCGTCTCACCTTTCTCTCCCCCTTGCGTCCTGGCTGGGGAGGATGGGGCTGCTGAGGCCCCAGGCACTCTCACCAGGGCTGCTCTGAAGCGGGAGGCCAGGAAGGCTGTTTGCTCCAAGCTGTGGTAGGAAGGGGTAGCTGCGACCCCAGCTCGTTGCAGCATCGTGCATCCTAATGGAGAGGATCACCATGTCCTTCACCTCCGTGCCATACCGTGCCAGTCCCTACAGGTGACCTGGGAATGACAGTTTTAAAATTACTCTGCTCCTGCTCTGAGCTTTGCTCAGGTGCATGAAGAAACTAATTCCCTCATTAGCTTACCAAAAAAAAAAAGGCTACCGTGGGTTTATTTCCCATGTTCTGCATAAGTTGTCAACTCAGACCTTGCCTGCTACAACTTTGCTGTCTACAACTACCTGAAAGGAGGTTGTAGAGAGGTGGGGGTCGGTCTCTTCTCCCAAGTAACAAATGATAGGACGAGAGGAAATGGCCTCAAGTTGCACCAGGGGAGGTTTAGACTGGATATTAGGAAATTTTACTTTACTGAAAGGGTTATCAAGCATTGGAACAGGCTGCCCAGGGAAGTGGTTGAGTCACCATCCCTGGAAGTATTTAAAAGACATTTGGACGAGGTGCTTAGGGACATGGTGTAGTGGTGGTCTTGGTAGTGTTAGGTTTACGGTTGGACTCGATGATCTTAAAGGTCTTTTCCAACCTATACGATTCTGTGATTCTGTGCTGCGGCTGGAGGACCCCGGGTGCCTGGCGTGTGCCAAGCACCCTGCGGAGTTGTTGGGGGCAGAAGGCTTCCCAACAGTCTTCCCACTCACGTGTCCATTAGGTGTCAGAGATGTGTCAGTGTAAAACCTTACCCAGGGCATTCATAACAGACTGAGTCCCCTTCCTTCCCAGTGCTCAGCTTTCCATCATGTTGCCAGAGACATTTTCAGAGCAGGCCAACATTGGCCACACCTGGTTTCTAGTGCCAACAGAGGTACACACTCAACAGTGCCCTCCAAGCTTGCTTTTCCACCCCATCTCGTCCCACACACTTGGTTTACATGGTCACCCTTAGGGACGCAAGTTCTCCAGTGCAGCTGTCGTGTCCTCCTGCTCCTCTCTTCTCCTGGGTCTTCGTGGGCTGCAAAACCACATGTCTCCTTTGGCCCTTGACCTCCTCCCTCACGTTGCCCCTTTATTCCTGGCCGTTATGCTGGGCTGTGTGATCACACCAGTGACGCTAGTCACAACTCGGTGCTCAAGAGGAGCTCAGGGATCCCCTCCAGGGAGATGTCCTGCTTATAGCTCCCCAGGACACCACACGTGTCTGGCGTTTGTGGACCCGGAGGGTGCCAGAGGTTCCTGCAAAAGCTCCCCACATTGCTCCCTGGGAGCCTTTCTCAGCATATCCCTGCTGGTATGGCACTGCCCCATCTCTTGGTCTTGTTTTCTCTCCTCTTTTTCTCCTGTTCCTGCTTTCCTCACTGTTGCTCTTCATCTCCCACCTAGCAGCTGGACTGCAGAGAGAAGTTTCTCCGCTGGCTACTGCCACTTAAACCAAGGGGCCAAGTTCCTCAGGCAAGATAACGTTGGTGCTTTTAGACCCAGGGCAGGGCTCCCATGTTGCCACGGGCAAGAGTCCCGAGTGGACCTTGGCACTGCTGCCTGGCTGCAGGCGCAGGAGCAGGGGTGCTGCATGACCAGCACTGGCAGGGTGCCATCTCCTCCACCTGACTGCACCTCTTAACTCTACAACACATCAGGTCTGTAATGCATCACATTTGCATGAGTGCAGCCGTCTGCCCAGCATCTGGAAATCCCCAACAAATGCACAAATTCCTCTTTCTACCCAGAGAAAATTTCTGTGTGGGAGAAGAGGACCTGTTGCGGAAGCCTGGATGCAGGGTGCCTTTTTCACAGGCCACTGGTTTTGGCCCTCCACTGCAACCTTCATGGAGGAATCGTGTGTTTTGTGGTTCCTCCTTCTCTGTTTCACTGTGGATCAGGTTATGTGTGGGTTTTGGGGGTTTATTTTTCCTGTAAGTCTATTCAAAGTCAGCAGGATCTCTAGAGAGCTTGGTGGTGGGTGAAGAGCAGGTCTTGGCCCTGAAGGCACAAGGCACCGTGGTGCCCTTGGGGGCCAAGATGCCTTGCGTATTTGAAGGGAAGGGCAGGCTCTGTCCGAGTGTGCTCCTGATGGCAGCACGTCCCTTGCTCAGGGTGAGGGGAGTTGCAGGGTGAGCAGAGCAGAGGCAGGGATGACCTTCGAGGTACCAGCCATCACTTTCTCTGCTCAGGAACTCACATGTGCATGGGTGAGATCAAGTTCAGGAACATTCCCCATTCCTGTCTCTGTCTTACACCAAGCTTGGGCTAGTTGAGGGCACCTCCTGCCAGGAGACCCTGTCTTGTGGGAAGGATGAGGAGGAGGATGGCATCAGAAGTAGCTGGGACAGCCCCAGGGTCTCAGAGCCACAGAATGGTTGAGGTTGAAGGGACCTCTGGAGGTCTTCTGGTCCCACCTCCCTGCTGAAGCAGGGCCACCGAGAGCCCCGGCTGCCTGCCCTGTGTTTTTAGGGCAGGGATGAGGCACAGCGGTGGCATGGGAGCCCTACACCTAGGGGACGGTGCACGCCTATCCCTGGGACCCCTTTGCCATGATGCCCCTCTCCCAGTGGGTGCCCACGGCGTGAGTGGGGGTTTCTCCCTGCGTGTGCATGAGCAAGCGGACATGGCAGGCCCCACGTTGGGGACTGTCGTGCCATATGGCTCCATATCTGTGCGAGATGGGTGGCTCCTGTCTGGCTGATACCAACTGTTAAATAAGAAATATATTTAAAGACATAGATATATGTATATTAAAAAAAATAAAATCAATCATACTAAAGCTACAACATGCAGTGGTTGGAGGCAGCGTGTGCTTTGTGCTGGGCTCTGCTGGGGTGAAACGGAGCCAGACGGCAGGCAGCTGCACTTTGAAATCCCTGCAGCAGCGGGGGACCAGCCCCGGTCCCAGTCACCCCTCCTGGTGGGCAGCAGCCTCCCATCCCAGGCTCAGGGTCTGCTCCCCCAAGCAAGGCTGGAGCACCCTGGGACCCCCTGGGACATGCTGTGTGGAGGTGGGTGAGTCCGTCCTGCCGTCTGGATAAATCCCTGGGCACTCCAGGTCCTTTACCTGGGAGAGTCACCAGTGTCCCCACTGCGACACACGTACACAGGACAAAGAGCCAGGATGGGCAGGGCTCATGGGAAAGTCACTTTTAATGGTTTATTGCCAATGTTACAAAGGTCGACACACGGTCAGACAGGCGGGAACCACACCAGAGTTGTAAAAACACCAACAAGTCTAGGGTTTTAGTTTATTTCCAAAAAAAAGAGAGAGGGAAAAAAAAGAATCAAACAAAGTTTGCCGTGGCCAAGCTGACTGGGTGTCCCAGGGATGCCTGGGGCCTGAGCCAGCGTCGTTGCAGCCCCTGGGTGAGCTGGCCTTCAGGTTGGCAGTGTGATGGGCTGCAGGGGCCTGGGGCGGTCCCCACGCCAGCACGGGCTGGGGCAGTGCACGGTGGTCCTCCCGAATCCACAGGGCCCCAGCTGTCCCACGTGGCACCAGCCTTGCTCCCCTCCTCTCCCCGCTTACAGCAGACCCCTGTCCCCACCGCAACAGCGGCAGCAAGAAAGGTGGAAAACTTCCCTCTCCATCAGTGCTGAGGACTGGCAGCGCCGGCGGCTCCTACCGAGTGGGTGCCTGGGGAGCCGGCCATCGTCACCCACCCTGCTTGGGGGGCTGCTTGCCCTGCTTCGAAATAAACCCCTTAAGATGCTGATAATCTCCGGAGTGCCTGCACCGTTTCCCTGGGGTCAGTTCAGGCCCAGCCGGGTGCATTCTGCCCCTGTCCTGCCACCCTCTGCCCTGTCCCTCCCCAGGGCCGCGGAAGCCACCTGGCCAGGGTATGGTGGAGAAGACCAAAAACTAAGTTTGTGCTTTGTATACGAGACCCTGCCTACACCGAGGGGCTGGGGAGGAGGTGGCTGTGCTCACCCTATGGCCGAGGCTACTCAAATCCCTCAGCCCCTCGCCCCCCCGCAGCAAGCTACGGATGTGCACACACACATACACACACACACACACGTGCGTGTGGAAGGGGGGTCCCCAGGGAGCTGGGGGGACAAGGGGAGGAGGAGGAGGAGGCGGCCATCTCCCGAAAACCATGTCAGCACCGAGCCAAGAAAAGTGCATTACCAGCCCAGCAGCGGCAGGGACCACAGAGATGCCAAGTGCACGCCCAGGCGCACTCCCTGGGCACAACGCCGAGCACCCCTGGCACCCTGCCAGCAGCTGTTTGCCCCTTAAAACTAAATTTTTTTCTTTCTGTAAGCCACTTGCCTCCCCGTGGCACAGCTGACCTGAGATCTTTTGATGGAGGGACGTGGCTCAGGCAGGTGCCGTGAGCTGCCAGCGATGGGGATGGGTCTCAGCCACCCAGTCCCCGCACAGTGATATGCCACCACAGGCCACCCCATTTCCCCCCAGCCCCACAGCATGCCCTGCTGCTGCCGTGCTGTGGGCAGCGGGACCAAGCGAGGTGCCCGTCTTGCCAGACCAGGGTTCAGGAGGCTGAGCCGAGCCCCCCCAGCCTCCCCCTGGCCCCCTCCTGCTCTCAGCACCTGCTCCAGCCCAGGGCAGCCAGGGGGCTGGGGTGTAGGACTGGTTCCCCTGCTCCCCACGGCCTCGGGGGCAAGGAAGGGGACATGGGGCTTGGCGCTGCCCCCGGAGCTGGGGGACAGCAGGGGAGGGCTCTGCTTCCCCCGTCCCCCTCGACAGACACTTACAAACACACACAGAGAAAGGAAACTGTAACCTTATAAAAGACACCGAACGCAAACGCCTGCATGTTTGGGGGCAGCCCCGGCCCCATTGCCACCTCGGCTCCCCCCATGCCCCCCGTGAGCGGCCAGGCAGGCTTACTCTGTGGGGCCGAGCGGCTGGCGGCCCCCCCTGGGCGCCTAGGAGCCGATGATCTGGCCGGACCACGTCTCATGCTTCGTGTGGGGCGCCAGGTTGGTGAGGACCACCTCCACTGCCTGGAACTTCTGGTTCTTGGGAGGGATGGGGCAGACCTTGTACGTCACCTCGTCCCCCTCCACCGGGACGTACTCCCCCTCAATGCTGCGGGAGAGGAGAAGTGGTGGGGCTGGGCCCAAGAGCTGGACCCCCATCCCGGACCACCCAGCACCAAGGAAGGCACCCAACCCACCATCTGCACCTTGGGAAAGAAAACCCACTGCAATGGGGGGTAGAGAACAGGCAGAGCCCCCTCCCCACCCCATGGAGACATTCCCACCCCAGCCCACGGGTCTCCAGCCCCATGCTGATGGCACAGCTCCCCCAGGGTGTCCCGGCACCACAAGACCCCCAGACTTACTCAGACACGTGGACAAAAATGTCCTCTGTGCCGTTCTCGGGAGTGATGAACCCGTGGCCCTGGGAGCGAGAGAACTGTTTGCAGACACCCTTGAAGATGGGGCCAGCGGAGGCACGTGCCGTCCTGTGGGAGGAAAAGGACGGAGATGTCTCACCGGTGGCACTCGCCCAGGGAGCAGCACGGGGAGAGGTCTGCTATAAAAACATGGCATTCCCGGGAGAGCGCATGGCACCCACCCGCAGCACCCCAGGCAGGTGGGTGCGGTGATGCCCGGCACCGCAATGGCGGCGTGCACCAGGCATAAAGGGTTCTGCAGGCGCTGCTGGTGACCACGGTCCCAGCTCGGCTCAGCCGGGCAGTCCCAAGCCTGCTCACAGAGTGCCGGGTACTTACGCCGAGTAGGTCCTGGTCCTCTTGGTGGGGAGGGGGCTGGGCAGGTCCCGCAGCAGGAGGTTGCCCCGCTCCCAGATGCGGCTGCCCTCCCGCTGGAAGGGGAAGGTGGGCCACACCGGCGACTTGGGGGAGTGCAGAGGTGGCACCGCTGGCGGGGCGCTGGGGTCCGACGACATGGTGGGGCCGGCGGGCTCCTCCGTTTTGGGGACGGGCAGGCAGGCGGCAGAAGAAAGGGTGCCCGGGCGCACGGGTCTGCTGCCTGCGACCTGGGGAGCAAGGCGGGGGGTGGTTACAGGCCCCCCAGGGGGGCTTGTGGCAGGGACAGTTTGCTGTCAGGAATTGCCCCCTCTGCTCCTGGCCGCACATCTGTGGGGGCAGGCAGTGTGCCGCCAGCCTTTGGTACTGGGCACCAACCCCCAGCGCTGGGAATCACCCCGGGAAGCCTGTCCCGGCTTGGAGCAACCCAGGATGTTCCAGCAAATCAATCCCGAGGGATGGAAAGAGCCTGGTCTGTGGCTTCATCTTTCATTTTCCGGGATAATCCCACATATTAGAGATGAAGTTGCTAAAAAGCATGCCCTGGGAGAAGGAGCAGCTGAGCACGGGCTGCCATGGGCAGGGACCATTTTGGGAAGGATGCCCACGCAGTGCCAGCATGCCCAGGCCCCCAGCCCTGGCCTCTGAGATCTCTCCTCAGCCCAAGATTTCTGCTAAAAGGGTGAAGGAAAAAGGCTGAGACAACAGGTAGGTCAAGGTCAGGGGTCTGAGGTCTCCCCACTGATGGAGGTTGTCTCAGTGCTATGCGATTTAGGACCAAACCCAGCCCCAGCCAGCGACTCGCTGCCCACCCAGGCATATCCCTATGGGGAAGGGACACCAGGAGGCTATTCTGGGGCCACCAGCAGCACACACATCCCTCGGGCACCTCAGACAAGCCACGACAGAAGCACAACCTCCTGCTACTGCCATCATCAGACTCCAGGTTTTGGCTGGCATCATGCGGTTTGCAAGGACTTAAAGCCCCAAGGGGCAGAAACCCCACAACCTTTGGCTGCCCGAGGATGTGCAAGACGTGGTCTGGGCAAGGTCGCCTGCTGAAGAGCAGGAGCCAGAACAAGCGTGGGCATGGCTGTCCTCACCGAACCACCCTGAGCATGAAACTGGGGGGATTTAAGCCTCCCAGTGAGATGCTCTGGTGCGTGATCAGCACTGTGGCCGCTTGCTCAGAAAGCCTTTGCTCTGCTGATTTCTCTTCCCATCAGCTGCTGCATCTGATGCCGGGTGCCTCTGTCTCAGGGTGCCCCACTCCAGAAGCTGCCTGGGGGCACCACTCTTTGAGGGTGCTGGCGGGGGGCTCACCCATCTCCATCACTCCTCAGGCTTGGGGGTTTCCCCATCATCCGGAGCTGAGGAGCCCAACATCCCACGGAGTTACCATCCCCTTCCCCGCCACCCCCTCCAGCCCCTCCCGCCCTGCTGGGGCGTGCGGCAACTTTTGGGATGACACCTGCACACACCGGGAAACCTGGAGAATATTTAATTTGGTTTCTGACTCATCTGCGGCCCCTTGAGTACACAGAGGCCCTGGGGGGACGTGTGAAAGGGGGTCACCTCCGCTCTGAAATTAGCAGGCACCAAGGACATGGGAAAAGGTTTCTAGAGCAGCTGAAGTTTCAGGGAGGGACCAGGTGACTCCTGTTCCCCTCGCCCACCTCCGCCTGCTTCCCCTGCCAGGGGATCTGCCTGCCACCGGGTCCTGACTGCTGCCAGTCCAGCCTTGGTGCCCATCCATGCCCTAACAGCAGTCCTAATAGCTGCCCCCTCTCAGCCCTGCAGAGCTTCACCCCTAGGTCCAGGCAGCAGAGGCCACACTAGAGTCCCACCCCGAGGCAGAAGCCACCACTTTCCTCCTGCCCTCCGAGACGCCTGCCAGCCACGGCCGCAAACCCCTCCAAAACGTCTCTCCCCTCGCTGGCTTCCCATCTGCCCCCGCACCAAACCCTTCTTGCGCTTCAGCGGCTCCTCTCTGCCATGAAGCCACTGGAGCACACACACCTGCCTTCTGCTCCACGGCCCACCCCGCAGCAGGGCTGCTCAGCTCCCAGCCTGCCGGGCCCAGCATCTCCTGCCTCCATGCCCAGGCCCAGCATCTCCTTCCCCCATGCCCAGGCCCAGCATCTCCTTCTCCCATGCCCAGGCTCAGGCTCACCATCTCCTTCCCCCATGCCCGAGGAGCTTGGAGAGGCTCAGGGAGCACCCAAACGAGACACCCAAAAGACGGGACAGCCACCAAGCTGCTTCTTTGCTCCATTTGTGCCCCTGTCCATCTGCCCTGCCTGCGCTGGCGAGCAGCCTGGCTGCTTTTGGGCAGCAAAAAGCGATGTGGTCCCCAAGCATCGCTGCAGGATCCGGTGCCTTCCCAGGAGGTGTCAGGGCTGGATGAGGGGGACAATTTGGGGGAAGTGGCCCTTGGTTCTCTGCCACATCTCGGAGCTGCCACTATGAAAATGGCCTCACCACGGCGTGCCTCCTCGGTATGCGCTTTCGCTGACGAGGCCTTCCGGTTCCCCCACCAGATTAGGGACAATGGAGGGTATTTAACCTGAATAACGATGCTTGGAGCAAACTATTAGTATGCTGAGGGAGTTGGTTGGCGCCAGGAGAAAGAGCTTCCTCTGACGGGTCCACAAGGGGCTGGAAAAATTGAAGTTTCCCAGAGGCAAAAGAAAAATAAGAGGCGAAGGGGAAGGGGCATGCAAGAGGGGGAGCCTTGCAGGGACAAAATGGCGTGGGCAGATGAAGTGGCAACAGAGAGTGGGTTTGCCCCAGGTTCACCTGTGGGACCAGCCCAGGCTGGGGTGCCCTGGAAGGCTCCCTGGTTCGGGGGACGAGCGGTGGTGGGGAGCAGGAGCATGGTGGGCATGGGGGAGCAGAGGCAGACAGCCCCCTCCTGAGGCCCAAGGGCAGCAGCGGAGGGTGCCCTCCTGGGGCTGCTGTTTGCCCCCATGAGCTGAGCTTGCCCCACATGGGAGAACAAGCTGGGTGCAATCGCCCACAGGCACTTTGAGGGGCTCCGGCTGCCCCATGGGGACGTGGGGGAGAGCCCTGGCACGGGGCGGCAGCTCACCGGAATGAGCATGGGGACAGGGCACAGGGAGACTGTGGGATCCCCGTCCCTGGGGGTATGCAACCCCCCCGGCCACGTCCCTGAGCAGCCTGCTCTAACTGAGGCATTGCAGCTAACCCCTGCTTGCAGTGGGGGCTGGAGCAGAGACCCCGTCCTGAGGCCATGCCAAGGCTGGCTCCCACCGCCAGCAGTGCTCTGCCCCTCTCCAGCACCCAGCTCGAGCACCCCAAATTTGTGGGTCAGCCGTGGGGCCTGGCGGCTGAACACCCGGCTTTGCTGGTGCCGGTGAAGCTGAGGCTGAGCGGGAGCTTTGGCACCACGGGGGGCTCCGGGGCGGCATCCTGCCTCCCACCTCATTTAAATCCCCGCAGCAAACAAAGGGACTGAGAAAATTAAACTCACGGCAAAAGCAGGCTGAGAGAAGAGGGGAGACACTAGCATGTCCTCGCCCGTGTCTCCTCCCCTCCCAGCCCAGCCAGAGAGCGGGGAAAGCCTCTCCTGTCCTTCTCCTTCCCTCCCTGTGCTCCACCCCACCATCCTCTCCCCAGCCCTTTCTCCACGCTGCAGCCCCAGCAGGCGACAAGGAGGGGGCACCTGGGGCACGGGAGGCACTTGCCCTCTCTCCTCCATCGCCAGCGGTCATGCCAACCTCTGCCGGGGCCGAGAGCATCTCTCCCCGCCCCGGGTCTCTCTCACACCACCCACGACACCGTGTCCACCCCATGCATGTATACGGTGCAGGGACAAAATCGGGTCACTTGAGGAGGCGAGCAGAGGCTGCAGCAGCCCGGCTCTGCCGCGGGGCAGGGGAAGCCTTTCCAGCGTAACCCCCCCTCCGCCACCGCTGCCGGACCTCCACCTCGCTCCTCCCTGTCTCCCCTCGGTGGCTTTGCTCCGAGGGTCCCCCGGGGTGACAGTCCTCCAAGCCAAGGACGTGTGTAAGTGGCGCTGAGCCCAGCGCTCCCTGGAAGGATGCTCTTTGTAAAAAACACACCCCACCCTGTCCGTCTTTCCCCCTTCCCAAAGAAACCATCTCGGAGCGAAACCCCAGAACCCTCTGCTGATGGGGTTTCCTTCGGCAGCGGCAGCCAGCTTTGCTTTTATATTTTTCAGAGGGCAGGCTTCCGAGCAGAGCTGACAGTCGGGAGCGCTCGCAGGCGAACGCAGGAAACCCAGGCCAATTAAGGCAGACAGACAGTAGACACATCAGCTTTTATCTCGAGATCCAAGTACCCCATTCATCACTAGCAACTGAAAGGTCTGCGGTTTATCAAATAAAATCACTGCCTCTCTCCCTCTCTTTAAAGCCAAACACATTGACTTGGGTGCTGGCTGTGACCTTGTTTAACTAAACAGCCTTTCAAGGTCCCCCAGAAGGGGGGAAGAAGCCTTTTGAAGAGGCACCAGCCTCTCTCTGCCACTCCCCGTTCATTAGCGGCAGCGAAGAAAAACCCCTCACGTGTCCCTCAGCCGGGTGAGGGAATACATATTTAATTGGCTTAATCGCCCTCGGCGAGTCGGCCCTCCCGCGCGGCGCTTCTTTGTGCTCCTTCCCATCCGCCGGAACCCCCGGACTGCTCAGGACGGATGGACAGACAGCTGTCACGCTCCGGCTCTGGACGTAACCTTTCGGTTGGCCCGCCATCGTCTTTATGGGACGTTTCCTTTCACGCTGCTGCGTCCCTTTGCAAATCCCCGGCTCGGATGCTGTCTGCCACCACGCTCGGGTCTCCCGAGTGCCGCCGCTCCCCTGCCCCAGTCGAGGAGCTGGAGGTTATTTTCCCTCTGCTGCCTTTTCCAGCGAGCTCCCGCACGGGCTCTTCCCTGCCGCTCGCCATCACGTTTTCTCCATCCCTCGCGACTGCCAGTAGCCCCAGTTTAGGAGTCAGGGTTACCTCCCCTGCTCCTTCCACCCCAGTAGCAAAAAGGTCTCTGTATGCCAAAAAGACACCCCATCTCCACAGCCGGCTGCCGGCAGCCATCTCCTCACTCCACGGAGCAGGGAAAGCGACGTTCTGGCCCGCCGCCATCCTCGGGGAGGCTGATGCCCCCCCAGACCCAGCCTGTCTAGACACGGGCTGAAACAGAGAAGAGCTACACCCCTCCAGACGCGGGAGCGTGTCCCCAGAGCTCGATGCAAAAACAAAAATCCCATTTTTCAGCTGCTTGGCACGTTCACACGCCGAGGGACCCACCAACAACGCGGTGGCCAGCAGAGATCCCGAATCGGCATTTCCCGAGGGGCTGCTGTGAAGGGCAGGAACCAGCTGGGGGACCGGGATGGCTCCAGGCAGGGGTTACCACAAGCAGGGCCTCCACAGCGCTCGCTGGGCTACGCTTCTCCATCCTCCCTTCCTCGGAGGAGGCTCACAGCCGTGGCGTCTGGCAGGTTTTTATAAATGCTGTCTCTGTCCGATGCTAATGAAAGCCTCTCAGCCCCCCCCCCCCCCTTTTTGGTTACCAGATCATGCTGTTAAGAGTTAAATAGCAAGCAAAGCGATTTCCTTGCCTACCCTGCATGTTAAAAACCCTTTTGCTGAGACAAATTACTATAGGAAAAATAAACTAGGCGGTTTTTGGGGAATACACCCTGACAGCGTCCCCTCCCCAGCTAAGCCAATCACACTCACAACTCCAGGGATCTTTGCTGAGATAGTCTCGCCTACGATACAGCCTGCTTAGCGCTAAAATATGAATGTCACCTTTATGGATCAATTATAAAAAGCTCCCTTAGTGCCGGGCTGCCCAATTCTCGGGGAGGCCATGGGGGAGAGCAAGCAGGCTGCCAGATGCAAAGGGGAAGCAAAGGGGAAGCCATCATGGAGGCTTGATTTACCTTTTAAGCATATATGCATAATAATCACTCCCAAATACCAAGTTTGTGGGATTTGGTTGTTTTGTTGTGGTTTTTTTTTTTTCATTGGAATAGTGTCTGTTCAAAGACCGGGCGCAAACGTCCTCGTCTGTGTCCTTCCTTCCTCCTTTGTGGATCTAACTTGCCGTCTGCAGGAATGAATAGTGCAGCCAGTCCCAAAGAAACCTCAATTCAAGCCCCCATCATTATCAGCCCGCTTTAATAAGACAGATTTTTTTACAAATCGCCCTTTTACTCCCTCTCACCCGGCAATCGGAGAGCTGCGTCCCAGCTGATCTCAGCCCTCGTGGCAAAGCCCCGGCAATTTGCCCCCCAGCCAAAGCAGACATGCAACGCCACCGCCGCCACCCCCAGAGGAGTTATTGTTCCTGAGGCTGGTGGGGAATAACCAAACTGGAGGAGGGAAGTCGCACTTCACCCTTGCACCTCTCCGTCGTCAAAAGGAAAAAGCAGGTTTGAAAGAAAAAGGCAGTGCGTGAAGTTTAACCTCCAGCTACAATAGCCCGGGCAAGCTGGATGGCCATTGTGCCTCCCCTTACCTCCTTAGCAGTGACGGGCTCCCTGGAGCTGCGCTCCGCAAAGCATCGGTGCTCGGTGGGGCCAAACGCTCCTCTGCTACCTTGCGAGGAGCAGCGGTCTCGCCTGCAGCCCGGCTCTGGGGGGCTTTCTCTGCCCGCCTGCCTGCCTGCCTGCCTGCCTGCCGGCTGCCTGCTGATGGATCTGCGGTATCTGATGCGTGTGTATGATGTGCGCCTCGCAAACACACGCATCCGCACGCCTTCCCCTGACGTCAGGGCCAGGCCAGCGGGAGCGGGCAGGTGGGAGGGATCAGCCTGGTCATTTCTGAGCTAGGCTTAAAGGAGAAAGTCTGTATGGGGGGCCAGAGGGGATGAGGGTCGGCCCCGGGGGGCTGCATTGCTCCGGTTACACAGTGACGCGCATCGGTGGCACAGCCGGACGCAACGGGGCTGCCCCACGGGCTGCAGGGACAGCGGGACGGGGTGGTGGGAAGGCACCGGAGGGGGGAATGGGCCAGGAGGCCAGGTCTGGACCGGGAGGAGTCCCCTGCGATGGGTCAAACCTTTCCCTTGTCACCCCGAGTCCCGCTGGTGCCGCTGCAGCCGCTCTCCCTGCCTGCCCAAGCCTGCAGCCCCCCAGCACCCACGGGTGCCGCGGTCACCCCCAGCACAGCTGGGGAGCACAGGGGGCACATGCCACAAATCCACCCTACCGCCCTGCTCCCCTGCTCCGGGCTCGTAGCCGTCACAAACCCAGGTGCTTTCTAAGGGTCTCATTTCTAGCAGTGCACGATGCCAACCCCCCGACCTCAAAAGATCTTTTCTTTCCATTTTCCCCTGTGCCGGCGTGCCGGTGCTCAGGAAAGCCATCTCCACGGACAGAGGCAACGTCATAAATCGGCCCGAGACTTTCTCTCTTGGGGGCACAGGGCGATGCGATGAGGACGGGAATCAATCGTTTGCTGCGTCCGCTGGGGAATAGGGTGAGGAGTAATGGGGTTTAAATTGCAAGGAGCAAGATTGATGCTAGACATTAGGAAACACTTTCTAACAGAACAGACAGTTAATTACTCAAGTAGATTGCCTGGGGAAGCACCAGAGCCTCCATGACTGGAGGTTTTTAAGAACTGGCTGGGTAGGCATCCTTTGGGGGGAATTCAGGTGATGCAGGGAGCCGTCACAGGCATCTTGTGACGTAGGGTGGTTGTGGGTTGTTTTTGGTTTCTTAAACATGACTCTTTCCTTGAGTCATTCTAAGTAGCTGAACGCGATGGTGCCAACCGGACGTGTTCCACCAACGACCCCCGGGGCTGCAGGGTGGCTTACAAGTTGTGTGGGAAGCTGCAAGGCACGGCGCAGAGTCAGGAGATGGGGTCACAACTGCTCTGCCTGGCTGTATCCATCCATCCAGGTAGGTGGGTGTTGATCCGTGGCTGTCCAGGGGCTTTGGCAAAGGGACTGGATCACAAAGCAGTTGTGTCTCTCCTGTCAATGCACTATAGTGCAGAAAAAGGCTCCGTAGGCAGAAGAGACCGGCGCATGGCAAGACCACCAAGAAGCACTGAAACCCCACGTGCCAGTGGGTTCTGCCATTGCCCATCACACTCTGCATGTGGCTTTTCAAGCAGTTTTCTATGACAAAAGGGAAGCCCCATTCACCCCCTACAGACACCACAAGGCTCATCTCCCCAGTCTACCCTTCAAAAGCTTGCAAAAGAAGGGGAGAAGAAACCCAGCCAGCTCTCTTCTCCTGAGATGGCCCATCCTCTCCTTGAGGGATAGCTCTACACATCCAGACCAGGAGGGTCCTGAGCTGGAAACAGCTGGAGGCCAGAAGAGTGCTGGGGACGTGCAGTACGGGCATGCCTTCTTCTTCCCCAGGCATTCATTTAACATTTAACATTTGTACATTGAATATCATAATTACCCGTACTTCCTCACCTGATTTGTGGTACACCAGGGTTAGCCATGTGCCCAGCTGCAGGTGTTAAACAATATAAACTGAACAGAGGAGACAAGCGTCAGAACCTGACTCTCCCACATAGTCACTAAAGGCTCTCGATGGAAAAGGCCCCGGGAACTCAAAGTATGTTTGACTGGAAAGCAGCTGGGCATGCGCTGCAGCAGAGGAGGCAGAGAGTCTAAAGTATGCAAAAATGATAAAAGGAGAAGAGGGGAAGCTTTGATCAAACAGAGAGCGGGAGTGGGGGTGCTGGAGATGCCTGCAGAGACAGAAGCAAAGGCAGGAGCGTGGAGGACTTTGTACATGAGAAGATACATAATTCCTTTGGAGTCAATCAAAGGAGGGCCAAAACAGTCTAGATGCAAATTACCACTCATCTCCTTCAATGTCCCTGAGCCAGTTTTCCCCATCACCCATGGGGATGTGGTGGCAGAGGAGATCTTAAGCAAAATAATTTGGGGGTTCCTTTCATTTTCCTCCCAGTTTCTGAGCCTTCAGGCACTTCAAATAGTATTTTCCAATTTTTCTGTACAATCCTGAGAATGAGAAATGTCTGGGATTTTCTCTGAGTGACAGAAAGACCCTTGTGCAATCCCTGGATTCCAGCAGCTGAAGCTTCAAAAAAAGTAGCAACCAAAAACCATGCTCCCAAAATTCGGAAAAGCACCAATACTGCTGAGAGAGACTCTAGAGACTTTATGGTTATGTATGAAAAGTTGTGTACAGGTGCTGTGGATTTGTGGATATTCATTGTGCCAGTACTACTGGGACAAAAAGAGACAACTCAGCAAAATGAGGCTGTCCACACAATCTCCAACATCAAGATACCTTGGCTGCAGCGTTAAATATAGCGTAACTCTGAGCACTATCAATAGCTGAATTGAGACAACACCCAGGTTTTACAGGGCAAAGTTTGGCTTTTGTTTTTATTTTTGCGTTGGAGACGGTGCTTATGAAATACACAGTTCCTCCAGGGAGAAAACCTAGGTGGTAACAGAGCAACATCCATCCTGTGTACAAAGGTCCAGGCACACACCACTTGGGATCAGGGGGGTTACCTGCAGAGAGTGAGACTGGAAATCATTTCCCACAGCCTGTGATGTTACTGGTGGAGGCTGAGAACTTGTCAGTCAGACTCAGCTCTGGTGGTGTTTGTAGCCTGGTATCTAAGGCAATGAAGCTCATCTGACACTGCCATTTCCAGCTTTCCCTCCACACATTTCAACTCCGTTTCCCCAGAGTATTATCAAAGTACCTGCAAGTTTCACCAAAATACGTAGCTGCATAGAGAAGAGGAAGCCTGTCATCCTTCCCGAGGAACAGCCTGCAGCGTTCAGCCCTTGTTGGCAATCATAGAGCCGATACAGGAGGGAGAGATTCTGCATGTCCCCACCCTAGAAGAGCTTGCTTGGTGCCTGCACTTTACAAGACACCTAAGACCCAACCATAAGACAGGAGCCAGTACAAAGCAAGGCCTCGCAGCCCCGCTGCTCACACAGCTGGTTTTTGGGGGCTGTGGATCAGGCTGAAGGGAGATGCATCTGCTTCGTATTGGGCACCCAACAGCCCCCAATGGGGCATGGCTATTGGAAGCATGAAAAATGTTAGCTCAAGGATGGGCTAGAAATGGAAGTGTGATATGACTCTGTCCAAATCCACTTCTCTCCATCTCCCATGTTCTCGCAGGTATTCAGCCTACTATTCCCCTGAACCCCTGCCCCTACGTAACCTGGCAGTTCTTACATACAAAAGCATCCAGAGTGATCACCTTGCCGATATCAACAGTGTCTAACTTCTACCTCCTCGTGTGATACCAAGGCTATTTCTTCCCCTGCCATCAGAAAGAGGGACAGGGTCAGGAACTATTCTCTCTTCTGAAAAAGTAGCTACAGATACCTGCAAAACCTGCACCCCAGCTAAAGGTCAAACCTTGCACTGCCAGACCTGCGTGAGGCCAGGACAGAACAGCAAGGGATGTGGCACGTGTGCCAGCAAAACTGTGCCGTGCCGAGATTAGCGCAGCCGCGACTGTAGTGGAGGAGAAAAGAGCCTTTGTAAGGCTCCCTGAAGTAGGACGAGAAGAGCAAGAAATGCTGGGGATTTGGGTTGAGGTGTTCTGATAGAGCGGTGTTTGCTGCGTTGGCAGCAGAGCTCCTTGCTGAAAAGGTAGATGCCACTCCAAGAAAAATGCTGTTCTTCTCAGGTGACGGGGGAAAACTTGTTCCTGGGCCCCCCATTTAATACAAACACACCAAACATGCAGACCAGCCATGTTTATTTAAAAAAAACCCAACAACCCAACAGATCCTGGTGAAACAGGAGTCACTGCAAAGAGATCAGAAACTCCTTGGCCAAGACAGGTATCTTGTTAATGAGGCCTAGCCACAGTATTTGCAACCTCATTTTCCCCTTCCCGCTCCAAGACAGCTCAACATTTAATGATTTCTTATCTAAAACACTCATTACTGTCCCACCATGCGCTGCTGGGGGGTGTGGGGGATGACACACTTAGCCTTTGCTTCAAAGCCATTATGCTGACAGCACAGTTTTGCCTGTCAGCCAGAGATGCTTGGTTTTCCTGGCGAATCTTTTTTTAAACTCACTTCAAACAACCTTTCATTTTTCCCAACAAATTTCAGACATTTGCACACCCCCTTGTTTTCTGCCATCCCTCATGCTGCTTACCTCACTGCAGAATGCACTAAGGGCTGCAAAATCATACCACAGGGATTTTTTTTTTTGGTAATTAACACTCAGAATAAATTATTCCAGCTGTATGTGATGCTAATTTGTACCTGGTAATAACTTTGACCTAAGTATTGGGCAGTCACCGCCGTGAAGAATACCTTCCAGGGGCACGGGGGCTATAAACCCATCCAGTTTTGCTGTAGAGGTAGGCAAACAGCTGAAGGCAAACTGGCTCTCGGAGAGACGCAAACTTTGATCTCTGCTGCCCTGTCGGGATTGAAGCTTACGAAAACGATAAGTGAAATGGCAATAGCTGCGGCACCGCAACCGCTGCCCGGGGGGCGGCCCAGGGAGACACCTGGGGCGGGGGTGGGGTAGGCAGGTACAGCGCAGCCCTGCGCAGGGCGCCCGGCTGCTGAGGGCCTTTCCCTGTTTATATTGACCAAAACCACCTCCCTCACGGGGGCCACCAGAAACCACCGCAGCCCAGCTCCGCCGGGCCCGGCCCCGCACCGGTAACGCAGGTAACGGGCCAGGCCCCCCCCCCCCCGCACTGAGGAGGGACAAAATGGCCGCCGCGGGGCGGGACGGGGCGGGACGCTTCGCTCCGCCCGGCGCGGCAGGGCTCCGCCCCCACGTCCCGGGAGCGCTCCGCCCCGCGTCAGTCATAGCGCGGGCCCGCCTGCCGAGGGTGATTGGCTGAGGCGCCGGAAGGGCCGTGAGGCCCGGGAGCGCGCGGCCGGGCTCCGCGTGCGGCAGGTGGGTGAGGAGCGGCCGCGGCCGCTGCTGCGGCTCCGGCTCCGCCGGGCCGGGCGGGCTCACCCGCCTCCGGCCTGCCCGCCGCCAGCCCCGCTCCTCCGGGCTCCCGGCTGCCGAGCGGCGCGGCTGTTGGTGCGCTCCCCCCGCTCCCTGCAACGGCGGCTGCCTGGCCGCCCGTCTCCGACAGCGGTTGCGTGGCCGCCTTCAACCCCCTCTCCTTCTTCCCCTCCCCCCAACAGCCGTTGCGCGGCCGCCTTCAGACCCCCCCCCCCCCCCCCCATTTTGGGATAACCAGGGTGCTGCCCCACTAAACTGCGTGCAAGACGTTGGGGTGGTTTCCCAGGCCCGCCCCGCGTCAGTTGTTGGGAGTCTTGGTTGCCTGTGCGGTGCTCTGGTTCCTGAGGCTGTTGGTGTCTTCTCTCTCTCAGAGGCGCTCCCCGCCACCATGTTTGTCCTGGTAGAGATGACTGACACAGTAAGAATTCCTCCCTGGCAGTTTGAAAGGAAACTGAATGAATCCATTGCGGAAGAGCTAAACAAGAAATTGGCCAATAAGGTAAAGCGTGGGTCACGTACAGGTTGATGCAAGCGTCATAACATCCCTGAGCGTTTCTTCCTTTTATTTGTTTCTAATGAGATGTGTGGCTGAGGTATCAGAACAGTTTAGATGTGAAGGCCATCCCCAGAGACTGAAATATTAGAGACTGTAAACAAAGAGACAGCCATGTATCATCTCAAAAGGGACTTTTTTCTAATGGCTGATGCTGTAATGCAAAGATACTGAGACACCAGATGGGGCAGGGAAGCATGGAAGAGAAATGAGAGTAACTGCTGGCTTGTGTGTGGAGCAGCAATCCAAAACACAGTCTGAAAAACAGATGCAAACCAATCCATCCCGTGGGGGAATTTTAAAAAAGACAATGTAAACAAATGTGGAACAGTAGTACTGGAAGAGAAATGAAGGTGTTAATGGAAGGCAAAACTCTTCCCTCATCCACTGATGACTAGTAGGCGCCTCAAATTTTGTAGGCTGTGAAGCTGTCTCAGAAGTAGCAGAGAAATCAAGAGTTCTTGTCTCTCCCTGGAGCTAATATAATTTAAGACAAAGGCAAGCCTAGAGGCTTCTGAGAGTGTAACTCCAGCGAAAAGTATGTTTAGCCTTTGGACGAGCTGTGGGGCTGGTGAATGATGTCTGTGGGCAACTGTTTACTATCTTGGCAGGTCAAGTTCTCTCACCGCTGACAATTACCCCGAGCATTTCTGTTTGTAGTGGTGCTCTTTGCAGTGCCAATGAAAACACATCCTCCCATAACATTTGAATAAGTTAGGGGTTCTCCTAGAATGCAATGTGGTTAGGGCTGGGGCTGTTGAAGGAGTGTACCAAAACAGCCTCCCTCCCATCTTGCCACCCTTCTGTTGCCTTCTTTGAAATGGTGTGCACAGTGTATAAATTTGATGGTTTGCTTGATTTAACCTGGTGGATTGCTTGATTTATTGCTTTTTAATTATTTTTTTTTCTTTGAGCAGGTTGTATACAATGTTGGCCTCTGCATCTGTCTGTATGATATCACAAAGCTGGAAGATTCATACATATTCCCTGGAGATGGTGCATCACATACCAAAGGTATATTCTTGTCCTCAGTTACACAGTTTTGCAGAATGTTAGTGATCTGGAAATGTAAACTAAGTTCAGTTGTTAGGGAAAGTAAGTTTAAAGGAACTTACCGAAGTTTGTAGCCATAACTCTGTTCCTTTTAGGAGGGCAAGAGGAACACGCCAAAAGTATCTTTCCTTTGCATTTTTTGGGGTACAAATACACCTTTAAACAGCCAGTCCTGTTTGTCTTCTCCAGCAGTCCATCTCTGTTCCACAATTAGGGCCATAAGCGTGGGGTAAAGAAGGGGTTAATTTAATTTAAAATTATTGGAAATCTGCACGTAGAAAGTAAGTTGTATTAATTGCACTGCGTTTCTCTAGTATGTTTTCTTTTTGAAGCTTATTTTCCCTATCTAGAATGTTGAAACATGTTTCTAAATATAACATTTGCAGAGCATTTGATGCTGTTTTCCTAGCTGGAAGTTTTGCGACGTTTTTCTTTGAGACTTAGACAGATCTGGTTCAGCACACATTTCTAGTGACTTTTTTTTTTAATAAGAAATGACTGATTTCTTTACTTTGACTTTTGGCAAATCTGTCTGAGTAAAAATTGAAAGTAAATGCATAAAAGCAAATTTCATATTTTTTAAAGTTAAAATAAGTTTCTTTAAACTGGAAAGAGATGCATTTTTTTCTAGGTTCAATTTTCAATGTGGAAGCGTAGCTTGAGCAAATGAAATCTTTCCTGTTAGAAGGGAACTAGGCTGACTGTATGTGGCTACCCTTGTTTAAATTTTAATTCCAACAGAACTCCCTGCAAATAAAAGCCTCTCTAATACTGAAGGAGAATGGCAGACTTTCCTGCTTGCTTTAATCTCCATTCAGCTTCTTAACTTTTAATTACTCCTTGAACTGAAACAAGAGAATATATTCTCTCTGAGCTTGGAAAAAAGCCTCCTGCTTTCAGAATCTGGGGTAGCACTTCAGTAAATCCTGCTGTGTCTGGTAATAACTCTTTCTCTAATGTACTGCCTGATTTTATGTAAAAGAGGAGCACAGAGTATGGACAGCTAAAATTACCTTAAATTGCTCATAAGCATTGTTTGGTTAAGATTGTCTTAGTATAGCATTCTTATAATTTATCAATTATGTTAGAAACATTTTATTTAACCTGGATGAAAAACACAGTTATGTTAGAGAGTTATGTTATCTTATTTACTCTAATAATATTTGATAGCAAATATTTCATTTAAAGAAAATACAGCATTGCTGACAAAGATAGAAGGAGCAGAAGTATTATGAGAAAGTATAATTTCAACTAATATTCTTTGCCTTGAAGCATTGTGCAGAAATGCTCACATCATAACTAAAGCAGAGGTTCTGCTCCATGTTCTTCATTTATAGCTTCATTCTGTGAACTTAAACTCTTGCAAGCTTGAAGAGTAGAGAACAGGAGGCTGCTGATCAACCACTGTCATAATTCATACAAGACAGTTAGGAATCAGAGCTCTTATTCCCATTTTTCTATCTAATCAGTGCCTGTAAGGAAATTGTGGAAGAAACTGGGTAAGCATTTTAGAAGGCATATAGGATGTGGGATTTTGTTTTACTTGCTGCCACCCTGTGGAAAGAGTATAGTTCACTAACATGGACCTAACGTTAATGATGTATTTTCTTTTAAGTGCATTTCCGCTACGTGGTCTTCCATCCCTTCCTGGATGAGATTCTGATTGGACAGATTAAAAGCTGCAGTCAGGATGGCGTTCATGGTAAACCGCAACTTCTAACATTGGGGACCCATGAGCTGCAGAGCTCTTGGGTCTTTGAGATACTCTGATTTCAGGTGGTATAGTGCTGTCTGTAGGCTGGTTAAAGGCTATTACTGGCCTCTAGTGCTGCTCTGACCTGAGGGTGGTTGGTAGTTTGAGCCTGGCAGCTTCCCCTGCCCTTGATGGTTTTGTCTGTGCTCCCCTTTCTTTCTGTCATTCATGTGCATGCCCAAGAAGAACAGGCAAGCCCATTTGGAGCGTAGACTGGATTCATTTTCTCGCTTCAGTTAACAGAACTTGTTTTTTTTTAAAGTGGTAGTATCATCGGCTTGTATTGGTCTGATATAGTTATGTGCCCTATAGTTATGTGCAAATTCATGATCGTTTCCTGTACCTGAAAACATGGCAGGGAAACGTCTTTGTGGGTGCAGAGTGCTGTCAGATTAATGGAATACATAATTGATGAGTTGCTTTCCTTTCTTGTAGGAGTCTTCCATGCAAGTGAGCTCCTCTGCTCTGTTGTTAAGTTAGGACAATAAGATTATCTTGGCTGCATTTGTTGCTGAATTTGGGCATGTCCACTCTCTGTTAAAATTCAACATCATGAAGTTTCAAGGGGGAGGTGGGGGCTGTTCTAACTTTATATTGGTCTTTATTTAACATGTTACATCTGTGATTTCTAAGCTCTTTTCTGTCACAGACCTCTATAGCATCTGACTCATTTCTTGGAACGCTTTCGTTTCCAATCCTGCTCCAAACAGCCTTTTCCTTTCCCAGCGGGCGTGAAGACTGTGCCCTCTGTTGCTGTATGTACTTTTCAGCTGGGTGGTTGCTTTGCTGCCAGCTGAAATTGAGCGTTGTGGCTCAAAGAATAATTCCTGCATGATCTCAGATGTCCTTCCTGAAAGAGGAAGGAGAATGAGTCTAGAAATGCATTTTAGGAATTGCTGTGGTACATCATTTGCGAAGAATCATTTCAGTCTTTAAGTTTTTTTCTCCACAGTTTCTATTGGATTCTTTGATGATATTGTCATCCCACCAGAATCCCTGCAGCAGCCGGCTAAGTTGTATCCTTTGATCACCTTTGATAACTTTACTACTTCATTTCAAAAGATTGTGCAGTGCTGGCCCAACAGGCATTCACTGTTGCAACAATGAAGGTGCTCAGTGGCAGAAGCTAAGCTGTTGTGTCGGGCAAGTCCCACAGACTGTTATCACAGCTAGACAGGCCTCACGCTTATTAGGTTTTGCAGGATCATTGTGCCCACTGATAGAAACGAATGGCAATGTCCCCCGAACAACTGCATTGTAATCCCTGCCTCTAATCTTGGCGGCTGCTGAAGACAGAATGCTGGTTTTACTGCATCATGTAATGTCTAGATACATGGTGTGTCTGATATACTTACTTGTGGTAGATGAGGTCTTCTTGGGTTTGAGGGGGTTTGCTTGTTTGGGGGTCTTTTTTGTTGTTGGGTTTTTTTGTGGGTGGGGGTAACCCCAACTCTGCCCAGCAGCATACACCTTGAAACAGGAAAACCAGAAACAAGATGGGGGTCCTGGACTGTGCAGATGATGACCTAGGACAGTGCGTTGTGGTTTGAGAAATAATTGTGGAAAGGCTTTGAGTTGAGTCTATTCCCAAAACTGTCAGAAAGTGATCTGTCAGGCGGAATACTGAGTGTTTCCATCCTTAACCCTTGGTGTGGCCAGCGATGAAGCAGAGCAGGTGTGGGTGTGGGAATATGAGACGGAAGAAGGGGCCCATGACCTTTACATGGACATTGGGGAGGAGATCCGCTTCCGAGTCGTGGATGAAACATTTGTCGATACATCACCAACAGGTCCGAGCTCTGCAGAGGCTTCCACTTCAAGTGCCACAGAAGAAGTTCAGAAGAAAGAGGCACCCTACACTCTTGTGGTAACTATATGCATAATTCATACAGCCTTGTGAACGTTGCAGTTTATTCTATGTCTAAAATAGCATCCCTTACCCAAGGAACTGATTGCTTTAAGCTGACTGTGAAGCAAACAGAGTCACAAAATGAAAGGAGTGGAAAAGGGGGGAAATGAGATTGTTCTTGTGGTCGCTCTGTGTTCACTGTGTGTTTTCATCGGAACACTTTGTGGTGGTTGGTGGAGTTCCCCCTGGGAGGCTGATTTAAAGCAGACTGTGGATGCAGGATCTGCAGGTGGGAGTGAGCATACAAGGAGCACAGAGCTGGGAGAACCACATCGATGTTTACACAGCGGCTAAACAGTCTTTCCCATGCAGTGTTTTGGCTAAGACCCACCGGCGTACAATGCAAGAGAAAGATGGATCTAAACCAATGAAAGCTGTGTTTTCTCACAGCTGGAGTATATTGGGACAGTCAGAGGTGGAATGGGCAAGTGCTTGATTTTCAAGCGTTGAATGTTTGGTGTGGTGCTGACAAGGTTTAAAGGAGTCTGGGCAAGTGCTGGGCAGGCTCTGATAGGAAAAAAAGTGAGTACCTCATCCGTAACTCAGGGGGGAGAGATTTTATATTTGTATGCGTTTACTCCTGTATTCTCTATGCAGTTTATAATTGCACGCTCTCTTCTCTCTGTGAACAGGGATCAATCAGTGAGCCAGGCCTGGGCCTCCTGTCGTGGTGGACAAACAGTTAGCTGCAATCGGAGCCTGCTCCGCAGAAAGTCTTTTCCGGTGGATGTTTGGGGGCTTATGGGATCCTGCTGGTGCTCATTGCTCCTCTGAAGCTGAATGAGAAATTGGACCTGCCATTCTCTGTTTCCCCTTCAGCTTCCAACCTGCCAGATCGAGACAGTCGCTTTCAAGAAATGTCTTCACTGATCTGTAGAAGTGAATTTACAGGCACAAAAAGCCTTGAGCACAGCAGCAACAAACTCAGCTGGAGCTTTGGTCTCCTGCCCTGGAGGGAAAACTGGGGAGGTCTTTACTTGCCTGAATTAAGAAGGGAGTTGACTTCAGCAAGTGAAAGCAGGAGAGAATGCCTGTCAAGAAATACTGCTTCCTTGGGCTGAGAGCTTGATCTCAGAGGCATAGAAACCTGCCCTTCTCTTGACAGGAAATGGAGAAGAAACAGCGAAAGACTAGAGGTAATAGAGGTGTGGTACTCTGGAGACCTGGAAAATGCTGCTGCTGGGAGGGCAGGGGAGGTGGTGGTAATATTCTGCTAAGAATGGGCACTTAACCCACTGATGAAGTCAGCCAAAGAGAACTGAAATGACAGTAGTTTACCCAAAAGTAGCTTAGGCTCTGTGAAGATGACGACTGTGGAAGGCTACAGGCTGCTTACTGTGCTGAATGGAAATACAGTATTGGGTGGGCTGTATTGATGTAGAATGAGCTACACTTTGCAGGAGTTTGACTGAAAATACAGTCAAACTTACTTTATGAACTGAAATGGACCAAGGCTGCTTTGAACAAGTTAAATACTTGTTTGTGGGGGTGTGCTAATACCAGAAATGAAATAAATAGTAAAAACCACACAGCCTGCCTTCCTGTACAATTTGTGGGGAAACTATTAGCTTCCTGCCTAGCAGGAAGAAAAAAGTTGCCTCCTGCAGTGTAGCTACTTGGATTTCAAGGCAGACAGTGTTGAGACCAACACTTTGCTCTGCTCTAACAGCCAGTAACAATTGCCATCACCCTCCCTGACAGCAGTGAAAGGAAAGGGGGGAACAAAACAGTGAGTAAAATCTATGCAGGGCCCATTGCCAAGAGAACGATGTTGCACATAATTACAAAGCCAGCCACGTTTGGCAGGAAGGGGCTATAATTCCCTGGGATAGTGGGTCTGCTTAACCTCCAACTGTGAAAACAAAGCCTGAGTCACCAGTGCCCTCCCTGCAGCGTTGTTAGAACCCCTTAATTCTGAACTGTTATTCCTGGTGCATTGCCCTAATTAAAAGAGAGCCTAGAATTCTTTAGGTTCACATAGTAACTGAGGTCCATCTGCTCAGACAATAAGCTTACTGAATGCTGTCTATAGAGCAGTAGTGCTCAGACATGCAATCATCTAGACATGGTGGAAACAAACTGTTTGCACAACACTTCCAGCTGTTTGTACAGGTGGAAATTCAGGTGAAGTGAGTTAGAGCCTCAACAGCCAGAGAGGCTTCCATGCAGGCTGTTCTGGGGGTAGTGCCTAGTGCAGGGCAGGGGGAAGAAAACAGCC
The DNA here is from genome assembly GCF_034638445.1 of Ciconia boyciana. Lineage (NCBI taxonomy): Eukaryota > Metazoa > Chordata > Aves > Ciconiiformes > Ciconiidae > Ciconia > Ciconia boyciana. The sequence goes on from NC_132934.1 coordinate 56,543,598, forward strand.
CAGGTACCTCCAAGTAGCTGATGTGCTCAGCTCCCATTTCACAGGGTCAGAGCTCCCAGGAGTGTGGCAAGGTGGTAGCTGCATGGCTTTACATGCTGATCTAATGAGATACTCCTCAACATCAGTCTCCTGTTGTGGAGAAGGGAAGCCGTGCTTGAGGAAACTAGTTTACTGCACAATGCTGGGAAAGCATATAAATCACTCACTCCTTGCAAGTTTGTCATTGGTGCAGTAGTGGCACTGTTGCCCTGGCCAGGAATGTAGTTGGGAGGGTGGTGATAGTCACGAGCATAGCCTGCAGTAGGTTAATGTCAAGGGATAAATAGTGCAAGACAGCTGTGAGGGCTCTTTTTACCATGTGTGTCTGTGCACAGCAATGATTTACAGAATAAGAACTAGGCAGGTACCATCTCATCTCCCTAAGAAGTTCTTTCCCAGCAACAGTGACAGGGGAAGCAGGGGCTGAAGAGCAGGATTGTGAACATAACATGAGACAGAAGAGATGGTCACATTCTTTATTTTCATTTTATTTCTTTAACCATCAGTAAAGTGAATGGGCAGAAAACAACCAACTGAGCAGACAAACCCACCTTAGCTGGTTATTTCCAAATATAAATAACTGTGGGACAACCGAAATTGAGCCAAAATAGAAAAAGGGAGCTGGGGAATTTAAAAGACAAAAGTAAGCCTAGCTGCACTCCCTTTTCATAGTGTCAGTGAAGAGGAAGTACCATAACAAAAAGGAAGCTATGGTTACATTTGATCAGACATTTATTCCAACAGTAGGCATGGAATTGCACTTTCATGAAAATGCCAAAGCTGAATCGAGTCCAGTGCACTGGGGCATTGTGCACACTTAGCTTGATTTCTGCTGCAGCTCCTTCATTCTGTTCAGGGCACTGCCAGCTTGAAACCACTCTATCTGTGACTCGTTGAAGGTGTGGTTCAGCATGATTGTTTCTTGGCTCCCATTGGGATGCTTGATGATGCATTTCAGAGGCTAAAGGAAGAAGACAGTTTTTATTTCCCCCCTTCTCTTTCAAGGGAGCAAGTTAACTGAAGCTTCTCAGAGGAAAATTCCTACATGTTTTTAAAGGGTTGAAAATGAAAAATTACAGCTCAGGGGGGTCTTAACATAGAAGTGCGGATGCAGTTCCTTGTGGGATAACACTTCTAGGGAGCACTCGTGCCTAAGGCAGCAAGTCCAGGAATTCAGAATATTGTACAAGGGTTTCTCGTAACTGTTCAGAATAACATGATCTGGTTCTGACTTGCTCTCTAGCCCCCAGACCACTGGCGCAAAGTGTCTCATCTGGCTGGCTGGCAGGCTGCACTGCCCGTGGGTGCCTGTGCTGCTTCAGGCCTCCGGCACACAGCTCCACACTGCTCCCGGACAGTGGCACATCCCCGATCCCTGCCCCCCGAGTGCAATGACAAGACACCCAGACAGTTACCTTTCCAGGTGCGAAGTCTGCCAGCCCCACAATGCTTAGCTTGTCCACAGGATGAATCTTGTTGTAGTCCGCTGGATCAGCAAAAGTGAGAGGCAGTAGACCTTGCTTCTTCAGATTGGTTTCTGTGGAGAACAAACCACCAAGCACGCTTGTAAGAACACACTGCAGGGGATCAGGAGTACCTTCTGGCTGCCTAGTGCTTCTCAGAGTAGTATTCCAGCAACAATTACTGTCTTTGTAGCAAAATCAGCACATCCACTGTTTGTGGCATATCTAACTAGATACGTAACAGGATTCCTGACAAGAAGGACCATGCGATCTGTCAGCAGATAGGGTTTGTGCCCATAGGTGTTGAGCCCTGGGGCAAGGTGAACACCGCTTCCACCCAAACCAAATACATCCTGTTTACACACATCACAGGGGAAATGCAACTCACCGTGGATCCTGGCAAAGCTCTTGGTGATGATGACCCTGCCCCCCAAGTGACGTGGCTCCAATGCTGCGTGCTCCCGGCTTGATCCCTCACCATAGTTTTCATCCCCAATAACTGCCCATTTGACACCCATTTTCTGTGACAAAAGAAACAGATTTACATTTCTGCAGTCACTCAAGTGAGGAACTAACAATAAATATCCACCCACACATGTAATTTCCGTGCTACCCTACTGACATTGCTGTGCTATGACACCTCCCAGAAGGCTCCCTTTGGTTCTGAGGAAGGACAGAAATAAAGGAATTAAGTGCTTCACAGCAGTTAGGGACTGCCATCCTTCGCTAACGAGGGCTGAGGAGGATTGCGCTTGGGACCCAGAGCAAATCCTTGCTGCCACCTTTCCTTCCATGGTCCTGTGCCAGAGCAGCGTTCACAGCAGTCATGATCCCTGCTTTACTTCTGGAAGCAATACAGAAAACTTTAACTTCTGTCCACTGGAAGAACCAATCTGAGACCACCAGAGGGTGAAAGGACATTGCTGGAGGTTCTAAGCCAAGTTTTAAAGAATGAAGGGGACAAGATTAGAATTTATTTAAACATTAGACTAGTCACAGGTGAAACAGTCCAGGAGGCAAGATTTAGTTGCAGTCTGTTCACACCCGTGCCTTGTAAGGTGTGCAGTGCCTAAAGGAGTTCTTCCCCTTTCGTCTATGATTTCTGGTCCCCTCTGGGTCAACAAGATCCTCCTCCCTCTTCCCCATAGCAGGTAGGGAGAGAATCTCCTACAGGAACTGCCACCAGAGTAAGTCCCAAGAAAAAGCCTCAACACTGAGTGAATTCACAGCTGCTGTTACTTGAGAGCAGGAGGGTGAGATCCTCGGTCTTGGCACAGACTGCCTGATGTGTAAACGTCCTCTTAAAATAGATACATCAGGGAAAAGTCTCACCTTGTAGTAACGGGCTGTGTCTGGGACTGGCCCAAACTCCTGTGTTAATGCATTCCTCACAGAGTTGGCTTTGCCATTTTCAATGTTGATGGCACCGATGAGCAGGTTGTTGGAGATGTTGTCCAGATGGCCACGGAATTTGAGCCACGGTCCGGCTGCAGAAATATGGTCAGTGGTGCATTTCCCTTTTACCTAAAGGGTAGTAGAAGAGAAGAATGTCTTAGGATGGATCAGTGACTTGACCCTTCCTCAACACTTTTTATTCTGAAGGATCCTCACATCTCTTTTTAAGGGCATGAACCCAAGAGAATTGCATCTGTTACAGAATCAAGACACTCTAAGGCAGAACACAATGGTCATTCTGCATGCATTGAGGAGGAAGAACATCCCTGTTCCAAAGGGTAAATTACAAAAATGAGCTTAGCCATGACACCTCCTGCCATGTCCCACTTCCCTCAGTAGCAGGTTCTTCAGGTACAAAAAGCAATTAAGCCCTTCCTGCTACAGCTCGGCCTCCCTGCTGGGGGAGTTCAGCAAGATGCCAGGTGTTTCCTTTAAGTTTCCAATCTGCACATAAGCCTTCTCAGCTTGTAAGAACAGAATTCCCAACCAGAGATAATGGCCTTCCAACTGCTAAGTCCCAAAGTGCTTGCAAAGGAATTGCCTGTGTCAAAAACTCAAGCACAGCTCAGTATGGCCCTTGGGAGTACCTGCAACTCTCTGCCATTGAGAATCAGCAATGTTCCTGAAGGTCAGTTCCTAAGGGATTGCATTTCAGAACTCATCATTGTATTAACTGAAGTTTTCATCCTGTTAACTCACCATAGGCAGTGAGGAGAAACTCATGTCTTCATTAAGAGGCTGAAATGCAATGCTTAACTATTGTAATTTATCTTTCTGTACAATGGGAAGAGAACACACATACTGATGGATGAGAAGTTCCTAACAACCTCATTTCAGACAAAATGCATCTTGGAACAGTCAGGTATTAGAGATGCTAATTAAAGAACCCATCCACCTTTCTGCTGCAGGTTATAACTGGGACAAATTCTGCAGACTGCATGGTATGGGTAGGATCATATCACATGGTATAACAAGCTTCATTTTTCATGGTATTAGCTAACCACTAGCCCAAAGGAGAAAAGTCTCTTAGTTATAATAGAAGTATCAGAAGGAAACACTTGGAAGGAAGGAAGACCCTTGCTTCACCTTCCATAACAATGTGGTTGTAGGGGAGGGAATCACAGATAGCTCAGAGGCACATCCAAAGCTTCTAGCAATTGATGTGCAAACCCCTGTTCAAGCAATCCTGTCATAGCCGGTGTTCCCCAACTTCACTGCTGACCTTGATGAGGATCAGCATGTCTTCTAGATCCTTGCCATCCCACTTATCGAAGGGCTCGAGAAGCTGGAGGCGCTGGCTGGTGGGGCTCACATCCACATGCTGCCCGCTGCCATCCTTGGGAGGGTACTGATAGGTGTCCTGGCCTGGGTCAAACTCCTTCCAAAGAAGAAAGGAAAATCATCAGCCATCTCCAACAGCACACTAAGAGAACAAGCCAATACAGGCAGCTGCACCCATTCTAGCTTTAACACTAAGGAAGAAGTCAGTGCATGAAAGTTCCCTTACTACATATACAACACTACTTGTGACAGGCCTTCCCTCCCCCCATCTCCAGACTGAGCAGTTACCAGCTTGGGCAGCTCATCTGCATCAGGTGCTTCTAGTTTAAACTTCTTCCCATCTGCTCCTGTCAGGTAATCTGTCTCAGGGTTAAATTTTAGAGTGCCAGCAATGGACAGGGCTGTGACAATCTGAAAGAAAAAAATGACAAATTTAAAGGCATATTCTAGCACCAATCTCTTCATTTGAAAGTCCTACGCCTAACAGTCTCAAAGCCAGCAGCCAAGCTACACTGGGTGTCTTCTGCAGGCAGAGGAATTAGGTCCCAAGACATCCTGAACAACTCCACGGCCCCCCTCTGGCTTTTTCTTACCTCCGGAGAGGTCACAAATGCATGAGTTTCTGGATTGGCATCATTGCGACCTGTGAAATTCCTGTTGTAGGACGTAACTATTGTGTTTTTCTCTCCTTTCTTGATGTCCTTCCTGTGAAAGAAACAAACATGCTCATCAAATCCAAAGGGAATATTGCTTCTACTTGTCTCACTGCTAAAATCCCCCAGCTTGGTTTTGGTAGCAATCACTATCTTTTGGCATGAATTGGTGCCTGGACATGTTTTCCTCCCTTAAGCACAGACTCAAAACCAAGGACAGTGCAAAACCAAGTCAGACACTGATTCCTGGAGTAGTTTTCATAGCCCATGTTGTGCACTGTTGAACTGTCTAAACAATAATCAAATAAGCACATTGCCTCTGGACATCCACCATTAGCAATGACAAAGCCACATGAGAATGTGGCTCCCATCCCTTCTATTGGGAATTTTCCTCCCTGCCACTCCAATGATTGAAGTCGGACTAATTCACTTTTCCTATTTTAAAAAGACCATACAAACTCCAGTCCACCCTCTCACAGATAACAAATCTCTCTCCCCAGTTTTTGCCTACTGTAAGAAGCCTCCAGGTGTGGCCACACTTGTGGCCATTCTGTAGCTTCCTTCATCTAAAGGCTCAATATAAATCTGCAGTCTTTCATTTCTCCTCCTCCAGTGCATATCAGACAGCTATGGCCAATGGGTTTTTAAGCATTTATTTTTAATTCCCAGTGTGTTACACTTACAATCAAATTTGGCTTCACAGAGTGCTTTAGGAGCTAAGAGATACAAAGCTAGAGTGAGGTCAGTCTTTCACTTTACCTGTCCCACTGGCCAATGCATGGCCCACAAGCGTTGGCAAGAACCAGCCCTCCAACATCTCGCAGGACTTGCGCCTGGGGGCAGAGAACAACTTTGTTACTAGTAGGAAGTCTGGAATAAGTTTCTGGGGTTGCTCTTTCAGGGGAAGAGGACACCTGCCTTCTAACAGAAAGCACCGAGCCTGAGAAAATTCCCCTTGTTTCACTTGCGAGTTTTGAGTCACTTTTATAAATACATGGGGTTTGATCCCAGTAAAGCTGTAAATTAACACTGGAGAAGAGCACAGGATGACTTGTCATGATGTTCCCATTCTCTGCGTACTTCAAATTGAGCAATCCAGCTACTCGCAGATATTTGACTGAAGGGCAGTGCCTGGTCTGATCAATACCCTACATACCTCCTGTCCACGTAAGGAGAATTGGTGAAAGTGCAGGCAAGCATGTGTGTCTGCTCAGTCCATTCAGCAAATGATTCAATTGAGAGGGCAGCTGTTAAGGAAAAGTATGACTGTGGACTTGTTGGAGGAGGCATTAAGCATTGGCTGGACATATCCACATGTAGACTTACATAGTTGGTCCCCAAGCTGTGACAGCATCTAGTATTTACTAAAATACTAGAACTAATCAAAACATCATTTTCTGCTCCCCACAGAAAAGGGGAGAAAGTAGGTGGTGGTTCCTCTACAGAAACACTTCATTTTAATCAAACATGAGTTTCGCCATAAGTTTAGTCTAGAATGGGAACTTCCTTCCTACAGACAAATGGCTTGCTCACATCTTAAACTGTTCTTAAAGGAGAAAACTGGATTGCAGGTGGGTGCTAGCCCTTCATCAGCCACGTCCATCCACAGAATCCCAGAAACAAAAGGCATTCCTTGCTATCCATACTGTTATCTCCTCAGGGCCCCAGGTCCTGATAACTGCCTCAGCTCTGCCCAGTTCCAATCCCAGTCTTATACGCCCAGGTAGTAAAGATATTACTATCAAAACACCATCAAGGTGATTGGCAGGACCCACAGGCATAGTAACACAAGACTGGTTACTACACCAGTAATTGCACCTCTAGCAATAAGTGAAGACAAAGTTTAAGAAGTTTCCATTAGTTACATCTGGACTCCCGAATACTGTCTGGAAGAGAGTTTAACACTTACTGTTTGGAAGCGTAAAGAGCAGTCATACTCACATAACCATCTCTTTCAATGGTGGCACGGATCTGCTCTGAGCCTGGTGTGATTGTGAACTGAGATTTGCACTTCAATCCATGCGCTAGTGCCTGTTTTGCCACAGCTGCAGAGCGTCCCATGTCCTCATAGCTGGAGTTGGTGCAGCTGCCAATCAAGCCTGTGGTGTTTGACAGAAACAGGGAGGTGGTTACTGCAGCCCCCCATTCTAGGAATCTTCTCCCTGACTCATCTCTCAGGAAGAAAAACAAGGGACAACCATGTTTTCTGCTGACAAGGAATCTGAAACAATTTCAGGTACTAACACTGCCAAGCCTCCCAGCAAGATACTGTGGACACAAGCAATCCCTTGTCCAGCTTTGGAAGTTGCAAAGTCAGAACACACTACCTGGTCACTAGTCTGGTTATTGTTTTACAAGATCAGAGTGTCGCCTACTTGCACTTTGGTTAAGCAAATTACCACAGAGAGGTATTGTTCCACGAAGACAGAAGAGGCTTCAAATCAAGATGGCAAGAAATGGAGGAAATGATGAAAAGAAAGCATCCTTTGTTACAGTACAAAGACCACATGAGGACATCCTATACTGTCCTGACAGCATTCTGGTGCTAACCAGCAAAAAATAAACTCTTGCAGTTACAGCTGCTCTTGATCCTATTTGTAACACTATCAAATAATACATTTCCCACCTAGGATGTGGCCTTTACAACATAGTTGCATTCTTTTCTTTCCCCCAGTGACCAACACTTGAGTAGCCAAACGACAGGTTACCATCCCACAAGTGAGTGTGTAAGTATCCAAGCCTGCTCTTTAGGACATACTAACTTTACTATGTCCCAAGCGCTCAACAGCCAGCTGCTGGGAGGACTGACAATCATGCTCCTGGCTCCTGACAGATCTTGCAACAGACAAATCCATCCAACAGACTTTTAACAAAGGTGCTCTTCAACAGGTAACATTCCCACCAACCCAATCATTCAAAAATTTCCAAGAAGGAAAAAAAACAAACTTGTCTGCCTCTTGAGATTAAAATCCCTCCAACTATCCCAGATCTCATCCCACACACCTGACCCAGGTGGTCACTAATCTTCCCAGCAAATTCATATGGCCATGAAGAGATGACACTGCAGCAAAGTCAAAGGGCATACAGCAGTAATTAAAGGACTGGATCCCAAGCTGCGTGATCAACCGCTTATCCCAAGACAGCAACATTTACGCTACAAGGATGAAGGCAGAGGAAAGAGCAAATGCTACCCACCAACTCTGATATCAACAGGCCAGCCCTCCTTTTCTGCCACAGCACCAATCTCTGACACAGGGTGCGCCAGGTCTGGTGTGAAAGGTCCATTGATATGCGGTTTCAGCTTTAAGAAACAGTGACAAAGTCAGAAATTACAGTAGCCAAGAAAAACCCCAAAACACAGCAGCAAATCAATTCCTTTCATAGCTCTATCTGGAAGCTGTTTAAATAGGATTCTCCCACACAAACACCAGAGCAGGAGCTGTCAGTGAAGCAGACCTGAGTGTTTTTTGTATGTTCTAGCACAGCACCAGGGGTGTCGCATCAAACTCCCAGCTTGGTCCTCATTCACACAAAGCAGAGTCACATCACAACATCCAAGATGGCAAGCAGGAAGGAAGCCTTACCTCACTGAGGTTGATTTCTATCACCTGGTCATACTGACAACCAGAATCTGGTACCAAGTGTTGCTGGAATTCGTCCGCCAGCGCAGCTATGTCTGGAATAAGAAAGAAGGGATATCTGGAAAGTGCAGCAAATATGAGGGAAAAGAAAAAAACTTGGAACAGCTAAATACAGGGGGTCCACCATATACTTCCCCAGCCACTTCATCTACAGACTTCCCGCTTGTATCAGGTGACCTACAGGACCATGCAAGGTCAGAAGTCACATCAGACACCATTGTAGGAGGATGCTGCTCTCAGAATACACCTCTCCACTTGAACCCACACTTCTATGCACTTCAACCCCCAAACCCTCTTACCAGCTCGCCCAGTCTTGCCCAAGTATTTCTTCATCCGTGCGTTGTAAGGGAAGACTGATGTAGTAGCTCCGATTTCAGCCCCCATGTTACAGATTGTTGCCATTCCTAGAGAAGGAGAGGGAGAAGAGACCACAGGGTCAATGAGAAAGTCCACGGCCATCCAATTCTGCAAAAGTCAGTCCATGGAAAAGACAGCAAAGCCAAGAGAGACCAGGGCATTTTTCACAGAAACCCAATTTCACAGCAGAGAGGACACACTGGCTACATAATGGCTGGCTCAGCCCCTAACATTTCTGATCGATACAGTGCTTGTGACCACTTTTCTGCAAAGAAGGAGCTGAAAGCTACACTGATTCTTGCAAATACTGGAAGGGATGACAGGGAACCCCCTCTCTGCACTGAGCACCAAATATATTTACAGCAATGAGCAGTGTCCCTGCTACCTGCAATGGGTGTCCTGTCCCTCCCTACCATCTCATTTATCTTTACTGCAAGAGCCAGAAATTTGTGAGAAACTTCATGGGTCGAATAAAAAGCTTCCAGTGATGGAACACAATAAAGAAAAAATATTTGCTCACAGCACGGGGATCACCTATGCCTTTCAGGGACACAGCAATGAAGCTGCAGAAGCTGCTTTTACATTTAATGAGCTAGAAGCAGATATCACAGGTCAAGTTCCTCTGATTTCACAGAAGAAAAATCCCAAATCGCTCTCACGTTTGTAAAACCAAATATTCCAAGTTGTAGCCAAGCCATGCAAACGGAGATGAGAAGCCCAGATTGAAGGCTGCACTTCAAGCCAAAGGAAGGGACACTTCTCATAATTCGGTCCTAACTAGCATTATTACAGACAACTGCAATTTTTGCTGGTTCAAATTCAGCAGCCAAAGACCCACAATTAGCTAGTGTAAGACTGCATGTTACAAACTGCTGCTTTCTGGTCTCCCGTCTGCCCTGCTTTTCTAAAAAGCTTTTTCTTTAGCAGTTGTCACACATGTACGCCCTTCAACCTGTTTCTTTCCTCTCTCCACAGCCTATTTTAGGCTGAAATGAAAATGTCATCCTTTATCTCTGACATCTCCACCCTCTAAGCATACGCTGGAATACCTCCACCCTTACTCTTATCCTGATGCCACCACCTTCCAGGATTCTTCACAATTAACCATTCAGTGTTCTCAAAGTCACAAGAAGATTTAACAGAGAGAGTTAACTTTTTCACTGAGAGGCAGTGCTATCTTGTTACACCACTCTCACCCACTCTCCCAGTTTGCCATGTACTAATCATCTGGCCAGGCTAAGGGAGAACATTTAGCACTTCTTGCCTGATTCCCTTCCCAGCCTCCACAGACAACACCCAACTCCAACAACAATCCACTCCAGATAAGAGATTCGTGTTGTCTTACCAGTGCAAGAGATTGAATCCACACCAGGCCCGTGGTATTCGATGATGGCGCCTGTTCCACCCTTGACAGTGAGGATGCCAGCCACTTTCAGGATCACATCTTTAGGAGAACTCCAGCCTGAAAGCTTGCCAGTCAGTTTTACACCAATAACCTGAGCAACATTAATGGGTGGGGAAAAAAAAAAAAATACTGACACCATTTCCTTTCAGCAGCCAAAACAATTCCTCAGAATTTTTCCTAAGAATCTGAGTGGTCGCAATACCAAAAAAGAGAAAATCCTGAAGTATCAGAACATGTGCACAAGGGCTGAAACCACTGACAGGGCCAACTGAAGGGAAATCACTACTCACCTATCACTCTCAGTCCCTGAATAAAAAGGCTGGAAATGGAAACTCAGAGCTGCCAATGAATCAGATACCAGCTGTTTAAGCCAGTGTGTGATTACCACCAAGACCATAATGGTATATAGTGCCTTATATACATAGTGCCTGAAAATCAACTTTTCTTACATATCTTATATCTCACCCTTCACATTGATGATTAGTATTCCTTTTGCTCCTACCTTTGGGCATTTGAGCTCCCAAGGGATTCCCGCCATGACATCTACAGCATCAGCTCCACCCACACCAATGCAGATTCCTCCCAAGCCACCTCCATTGGGGGTGTGTGAATCTGTGCCGATCAGCATAACCCCAGGGTAGGAGTAGTTCTCCAGAATGATCTGAAAATAAAAATGGATTGTTTGCTTGCTTGTTTGTTGGGAAAGGAGGGGGAAGACAGCAAGAAAGAAGACAAGAATAATAATTTAGATCAGTTTGTATTTGCAGATTTCAGTAGCAAGAAAGTAATTGAATTTGGTTTGGATTGGAAATTCACATCTGTTTCAAACTCCTTGCGGAGGATGTAATGACAGAACAAAGTACCAAGTCTCAGCCTCAACAGCATGCCCACATGGCATGCTGTTGGCACTGCCTAATCATGCATCAGGTTACAGTTTGACCAAAATAACCTTTAAGAAACACCACTCTTGGCAAGATAACTGAGAGAGAGCAAGCAAGAAACTTCACCCACCTCAAGGAAAGCAAGTTGTTTCCCTAAGTCTCAGCCCCTGCGATAAGCCCCTTGCTCATCCCAGAACAGTAAGAAAACTTAAAAAGTGATCTCCATTTTTTCACTGGAAGACTGCTTCCTTCCACTTTAGGCTTTCGCTAAGGCGCCACCTTTGTTAGGGGTCAAGAGTCTGTTCCTTAGTCTCCACACCCTTAATCAATTGCTGAGCAAGCCAATTCACCTATCCAATGCTAGCGAGACCTTTCATAGTCTTTATACTCCCACAGCAGCAGAATACCAACATGCTCCTCCAATCCATGCTGCCAGCCAAAACCTAATCACATAGAAGAATCCCTCACAAATACACCAAGAGGCTGCCCTTCCCTTACTGCTGCTATTGATTCCACACAAGACTCTTCAACTACTAGCAAAGCCACAAGACAGTTCTTCAATGAAAAATTATGAGTTTTCTATGGTAGCAAAACAGTAGAGAACTCAATGCTAATGAACTTCTCACTGCATATGTGCCATACCAACATTATGGACAGCCTTTCTGGGAAGCGCAGACCTCACAGCACGTGTGTTACAGAACAGCTTGGAGAGAACTAAGGTGGTCCTTTATTACGATGACCAAGGTTTTGCCTCTAGTACTTCCAGCTTTATTTGCTTGTAGTTCACATTAATATACTTGTGCAAGAAAGGTCACTTTCAAGGACTCACTTTGCAAGAGTTGGACTCTGAAGCTATACAACACGACCAATTTTCTCCAGCTGGAGAAAGTCAGCCCCAAGAAAGCTGGTAACCACACACAGCATGGAGCTATGTTGCCATGTGACAGATGTTACAAGCGGTTTCAGAACACAAATGACCTGAGGTGTTCCCATAACCTTTTGGGGAGTTCACCTGTTCTATTTCCTTTCTCTGTTGCGTCACACCACGTTGAAGTAACCTTAGTAACTCATTTTGTAGCTAAGAAAACATAGGACAGAGCTCTTGACTCCACCTGGTCACAAGTTCCCTGCTGACAGGATGCTTACCAGTCATGCATTCTCCTCTCCACTCCTTTTGCTTCGTGCTGCACTTCAATTTTTACTGCCTGTGACTCAGAGGAACAATGAAAAATGTCTACTGGACCCACAAAGCAAATCAACCAAAAGCAAGTTACGGAAATCCTGCCAGAGTTGTTGGTTTTAAAAAACAAAAAGCCTCATTAAGTGGAAAGTTATCTTGGGACAGTCATATTCTTTTAAGGTGCAAGTGCTATAACAAGAGAATCTCATACTTGGAAACTGTTGGAAACTGTTTTGCATTCTAATCAGTTCACATAGCAACTCATTAAGTGTTGCCATTCTTGAGTACTTAAAGTAAGCTTCTCTATTTTGTGTCCTTATATACTCTCCTGGTTTTTATGGAACCAAACACATACAAAATAACCCTAAAAAAAAGTATATTCCCAAAGCTGCTTTCCTTACCACCAAAAGCAATTCACATTAGCCCTATGTAGCCAGCTTCATGGCATCACCTTACTGTCCCAATCATACCAAGAGGAGCCAGCCCACAAGCAGTTATTTCAAGCTTCTGTGATTCACATGGCATGCTGTTGGCACTGCCTAATCATGCATCAGGTTACAGTTTGACCAAAATAACCTTTAAGAAACACCTCTCTGGGCAAGATAACTGAAAGAGAGCAAGCAAGAAACCTCACCCACCTCAACAAAAGCAAGTTGTTTCCCTAAGCTGGTGAAATTCTCTAAGGGTTGCACTTGAGCTCTCTCTTCACCATAAGGTAAAAGAGCCACTGCATGTTCAAAGATTGCAAACACATACACACACTTTACCTGGTGAATGATTCCCGACCCAGGTTTCCAGAATCCCACTCCATACTTGGCACCAGCCGTTGCTAGAAAGTTGTACACCTCCTGGTTTATGTCCTATTCACGCAGGGAAACACATAGTATTAGTAACACACTTTGTTCTTCCGTACATCAAGAGCTCATTCAAACACATTCCCTTCCCTCCCATGCCTGTCCATAGTTTGCTCCACAGTTTTGTAGCAGCTACAGGGAGGTGTATATCACTTTTAAAACCAAAAGGGATGAAGACTGTTTGCCAGTCAGTTGTTAACAGACCATTTAATTTCATCCAACTTGTAGCTCTACTAAAGCAACTTTTTTAGTTTCCAATTCCAAACAGCACAAGGGAAATAGCACAATTAAAGGAAAACCCTGCCAATAAGGCATTTCAAAATGCTCTGCTCATTTCTTGTATTCTCAGGGGGTTTTTTTAACCTGTTTCCCTTTCTTCTTCTAGCCCCTCCTTCCTTCTCTACCAGCTGCTCCTTTTGCTTTACAGATGCTTTGCAGACATTTCAAACCCTTTAGATAAGCCTTTCTCCTTTATTTTTACAGATTAAGAAATGGAACTGGAAGTTTCTTGCTGCCAGCGGAGTTGGTGGGTGTCATTTCTCATTCTACCAAGTCCCCTGTTTAAGACTCACACAATGCTGCCTTTCTTGCTGCACTATAACCATTACTGGTGGAGGTCACACTGTGAAAATTGCTTGTGAGAATAACCATGGTTGCCAAGGAAGTATGACACTCTTATGTCCTGACAGTTCTTGGCAGAGGAGTGGCAGAGTAGATAAGATAAGCGCTAGGAGGAGAGAGTTTCTTAAAGACTGTTCTCATGCATCTACGCTTCAGAATAAAGAGAAAGGGGAAACTGGAGATAATGGAAGAATTGTCTCAACACACATTTGCTGAAGTTTCCCATGAGGCAGCAGCAGTTCTTTAAGCCTCGTTTTCCACTGGGAGTCGGGTCACTTCACTCTGTTTGTGCATCCCTCCCCCAGTAAAGCATGCTGATATGCCAGGAGCAGATCCAAACCGCTCTCCAGCCTGCCAGCATTCATTGTGTGCCAACTGGCAGCAGCAGAAGCAGAACCCAGTCAGAAGAAGGCAGGACCTTTACTTGCTCTGCTCAGAGCGGATGGCAAAGGAGGGACTCGGCTCAGCTCAGGACTGCAGTGAATATAATTGCACTACAGAGAACAAATGCAGGAATAGGGGGAAGGGGAAGACTGGAGGTGAAAGGAAGAAGAGAAACCATCTTATTTAGTAAGTCCCAAATTCTTAATTGCACAATTTGGGCACAACTTAGGACTGAGATAAGCGGAGCAAGAACTCCCCAGATTCACTCCTGAGTGGTGTAAGTTGCTTTACTGTGGCCTGAAGGAGGAAGCCAGAAGCAGTTACTTCAACATCAGGAGTTTCTGAGAATAGATACGGACTAAAACCTTAAAATGCAGCTGAGCCCCCACAAACTGTTTACTGTTCGTAAATTTTGGTATCAACATCCAAGGCACAATTCCTCCTGGCTCTGACAGTGAACTTAGGCTAGGACCACTTGGAGTAACGAGATTTTCCTCACCTCCCTGCTATGCTAAGAGCATGTTCTTTCTTGGCAGATACATTGTGGTATGTAAGACAGAGTGAATGTGTCTGTATTTAACAGAAGCCCCTACAGAGGAATAAGCAGTAAAACAGTGAACGGGAAGTTTAAAAAAGACAGTGAATCAGCAGTTGGACAAACAACACATTGAAATTCCCAAATAAAAACCAACATCCTCCTTGCTTCTATACACATTTATACCTACCCTCGTTAGCCCTGAAAGCTGCACATGCTTCAGTGAGTGTTCTTCAGCTAATCACTAGCAAATGGTTTGGGAAACGAAAGTAGTTATTTGCTCCCCCCTCACAGGATACACCAGTGCAATGCAGACACATGTTCAGGAAGTTTTCACACTGCCATACTGCGGCATAAAGAGCATAACTCTCTAGAGTAATCTGTATTCCTTTTTTTCCCTTTGAAATAGATTTTCCTCTTCCCTTAGCTGAAGTATCTTCTCACTCTCCAGAACACACATATGACCTGGGCTTCCACCATTAATAGATTAAGACTAGCTTTTCCTACATTCATGGTCCTTTAAACCATGTAATGGATGAATCACAGCTGAAAAACTGTGGGGGGAAAAAAAACAACTAAAAATCTCTTCCTTCAACTGGAAAGAGGCTTTCAAACAGACAGAAAATTCACAGTCTCTGCAATAGTGACCTTGGCTCTTCGAAGATCCTTTTCACCACCTGACTGGGCTTCAATGAGGTGATCACAGTGGATGGTGGAAGGCACAGCCACTTTTGGCAGCCCGCTGCTGATGAACTGTAGCATTGCCATCTGAGCAGTGGCATCCTGCATGGCCACGCGGTCTGGCCGTAAGCGCAGATAGGTCTTGCCCCGCTCAATCTCCTGTTTTGCTGGGTCATCCAGGTGTCCATATACAATCTTCTCAGACAAGGTCAGGGGACGGTCAAGCCTAGGGAGAAAAATTTTAGTATCTGCATCTTGTGCACTTCAACATTTGCCCTTTTAAGCATGTAACAGAACGTTTCCCTGTATCACTCAGACTGTTAAGACCTATTAACACACAGAAACCTGCATGCTCTTCTTACAGCACTAAAATATCAACTGGCAGCCGGCTAAAACAGGAGCTCAGTTCAGAAAGTTCAAAAGTATATGGATTGATGTAACTTTATGCTTTCTTTTATAATCTTCCTATATAGTAAAAAAACCATTGACTCTGCTCATTTCTTGAGTCATACCTCAGGGCAGCAAATGTGGAGGAGAGACAGAGGTCAGATTCAATTCACAAATACCAGATCCCACAGCAAGCAAGTACAACTAAGCAGAGTTTCATGACCTCAGACCTTTCATCTTGCAGCTGTATCAGTTGAGGAACCTATTTATGTCAGTGGTGAGACCTTCTGAGAAGTAACTAAGTAGATACAATGACTTGAAATGAGAGCTACCGCATTTAACAAAGGATGCAAAGACTGAAGGACATGTCATACAAACCACTGCCGAGGCAAGTGGAGCAGGAATGACAACTTAGCAGGCACACAAGCCCCTATCAGCAGATTAAGGTCACTATGTTTACATATGCTACAAATTCCCAGCCATCCTTTCCGTGCCTAACGCCTACAGTGGAACACAGGAGAACATTCACTGTCGAAACACAGTGCAAAGGAGCATTACCCTATAATGACCGCTGCCCACGCGCTGCTTCCCGAGAAAGGAGCAAGGGCCAATATGAAGGCTCCTCAAAGAGGGCATTAAACAAAGAGGACAGAGCCCTTTCTAGCATCTCCTCTGCGCTGGCCTGGTTCTCTGCATGTCGCAGTGCTTCATCGTAACCTTCAACCCTTCCCACAGTGCCCCACCACTACCTGGGGACACTACAACTCCTGTTTCACTACATTTGTGACTGCCACCGCGCAAAGCTGCTCTCCCTAGTAAATATTCCCTGTGCCAGGGCCCATGACATTTTTTTCCTCCTCTCCCATCACTGCATAGCTGCATGCTACACATTGACCCCTCCCCTCTTCCCTCCTCCACTCGTACCTCTTACGGACAATGTTGATGTTCTTCTCCAGCTTTTCATAATTTATGTGTTCATTAGGCTCAAAGTGGCTCATGGCCACCTTGGCCCGCTGGCACAGGACAGGAGCAACATGGTAGCGTCGTATCCCACTGTTCAAGGCATGCTGGAAAAAGGAGAGTATTAGCACTAGAACCTTGCAGAGTGAATTCCTATAAAATATCAGTAAACCAATTGTTTTTCAGTTGTTATTCCTGGGATTTTACGGGCTGAGGAACAGAAAAATTGCAAATGTTTTCAAAGGCACCCAAGGAACATTTGATTGTACAATATTGCATATTATGTTAAACAGTGAGACACCAGGTTACCCAGAACAGGTAGCATTTACCAAATTATTTTACATTTCTATTTACAGCACCAGATGCCTTACACTTTCAGTGAGAAATCTGCTTTCAGGCAATGCTGAAATAATTCTTAAGCAAACACCAGTTTGCTATACTCCTGACATACTACAGCCATGGTGGAGAAGAACCTATTCAGTTTCCAAAGCAAGCTAACCTTAGGTTTGTATTTGCTCACTGGTATTGAGTTTATATTGACAGACTGGCAGGTGACACAGTATGGGACTAAGTAGATACCCATCTCTTCCACTATCACATACTAAGTTCCCTATGCAGGGTCCCTGCATGCCGTTACAAAGCTTATTATATTTCCACTTAAGGTGAACCACGTTTCAATGCTAGCTAGAGTGACTTTGATGTACGCGTCTGGTCTACGATGTAACGCAAAGCAGGAGAGAGGCAAGATGTGGAACAAACAAATCAGCTTCACCAACCTGGCTGTGCAGATCCACGTGCTATTTATCTTCACTCTCACCAAGGCATCCTCACCCTTCCCCTAAGAAAAGCCTTGCACTTGCCCTACAGGTGAGTTAACAGCAGGACAGATGAACTATACTGTTGGCTGAACACATCAGCAGAAAATGCCATTAAAAAAAAAAAGCTCAAGTTTTGCTTGTCAGCCTCCACACTGAAACAGTTCCCTGGAACATGGAAGAAGGGCAAGCTATGGCGAGACACCTTTACAGCTCTTGACCTAGAAGAGACAGGTCAGTGCCCAGGGTTAAAGGGCTCTCACGCAGCTTTGAAAACTGAGTCAGAGGACAGCCTCCATAAAAACTTCCAAGGATTTGGCACATGCATTTCTTGCATCCTTTGAAAGTCTCAGTCATCGGCACTAGAAGTCTGGAAACAGACTGAAGACAGGAGTTCAGAGTTCTTCCTTCTCCAGTATTACACTTTAATCTTAATCCTTTTTTTCCTATTCATCCTCTACTTCAACGTTACAAGGTTTTGATAAGTACAGGTTAATAAACATAGCAGTATTGCACTAAATATCCCTTTTGTACATATGACTGTAAATCAGCAAATGTTCCTTGCGCAGAACACAATCACAATACCAACCACTGTTTTTGCATTATCAAAAATGCTAGTCAATTCTTTAGATCTGTTCAAGCATTTTTAATTTTTCCCTGTGAATATTTTTTCCAGTTTTCTTGTTACCAGCATTGAAAACATTGCCTGAAATAATCATGATCAATGAGACATCACCAATTTTTATCCAAATCTCTTGTCTTATTGTCCTTTTGATAACATTTGTTAGTATCTTACACAATAAAATTTCAGGAAATCTAGGCAAGATCATAATAGCCAGCACATTAGCAATAAGGGTGTAGTTTGTTTTTTTACTAAAGTCCTAAGCTGTTAGATATACAGCTTTCAGTAAGAGCAATACAGACCTAGCAGCTGCACACCATTTTCTTTAAAGAAAATCTGAAGCAAGTGAACACGGTGATACAAGAGAGGGCACTGCTCTTCCAGAAGTGCAAATGAAACCCACTCATCAAATTTCACTGTGCTGCACTTTAGTTTAGAACTTCCAGAACGTATCACAGGTGTCAGAGGTGAGACTTTTCCTTCCTTCACCAGCAAAGAAATCAAAAAACCCAAACCAAACACCAGCCAGCTTCTCATTGTTTAACATACATAAGCTGCTCTTTACCTAGTAGCCACGTAACTTCTGTTTTTGTTTTGTTCTGCCTTTTTTTTTTCTTTTTTGTTCACCCCCCTCCCCACTTAAGCATTTACCCAGCACAATTAATGCTGTAGACAATGTTGTCTTTACGTCACAAGATATCCATTATATTGTGAAAGTCTCCAACTGCTGGAGTGGCTGGAAAAACCACTGAGGTATCTCCACAATGTTCATGGAAAAACAATTATCTCTTCCCCAGACCAGGAAAGGTATTTTTTTTAACACAGTAATTCCTTCCTCCCCTGCCGCCCCCAATCTAACCCTGTAGCACAACTGATTAATGGAGTTTCTCCATGTCACCCATTAAACTGAAAGCTAAATTTCACCTTAATTCAGAGTACAGAAGGGGAACAGATTTGCAAATTAAAGCAATGGCAGGGGCTTCATAGCATTCTAGTCTTGCCTGGGACCAAAGCTGATTATGATAAAAAGAGCTCTCCAAAAAGAGGTGCAAAGAAATGTGTCAGATAAAATTCAGACAAAATCTCTTCTGTTTAAATATACACATCTATGTACCTTTTTAATTCCTTAAATGGCTTGGTTAAATCTAGTATTTATTCAAATACTATATAAATATTCAAATGGTAATCACAGAAGTAGCAATACAAAGTAGTTGACTTCTGCTTGACCACAACTTCAGGCTGCCAGAAGTGGGAAGGGAGAGAAATGAGCATGTTTGAAGTGAAGAATGCTGGCTGGACATGGAGAGTGGCAAGAGAAGTCTGGAAAACTGAAGGTCTGTTTCTGTGATGGCCAGTAAGACCGGGTGAAAATGATCACTTAGGCCAATCGATTTCAGAAGACTAGAGAATCATTTTTGTCTATGTAAGACTTTTAAAAGACACCTTTTAAAAGAAAGATATCTTCATTTTACTAGGATGTAAATCTCATTCCACATCTCTACTCTGTTGAGAACTGATTTGATTCAATATGGTTGTTCTCACGTTGGCACCTAACAAGCCTAAGGATCCATCACCAGCGATGAGCAACAGCATACACTGCCTGGTTCAAAAGTCTGACCTCTCCTCATAAAGAGTCGACAATATATTACTGATCACACTTGTTGATTCTTTGTGCCTGTCCTTTTTCCACTGTATCCTCAGAAATGAGGTGGCAGAACTACAAGATTAAGGAAAAGCCACAAGCCTAACAGTTTCCAGCTTCATTCCCTCTCACTCTTCCCTGAAATAGCAGGTGGTCTGGGGGGGCTTCTGTAGTGTTTTTTTTTTTACTGAGTAGCAAGAAGTGCCTTGAGAGCAACAGCCAAGGGAAGTAGGCAGCCAGCAATCTATACATTTTCCTTTTTATCCAGGAACTGTTAATTTCTGGACTGATCACCCAGGAAACAGCTGCCAAGTGATCTCCTCTCATCTGGCATTGAATTTGTTATCCCAGCACCTGAGTGTCCTTATTCAGATTTCAGTAAAAGAAATGGCAGTAATCATTACAGGGCTCCTAAGTCTATCGGTATTTTGGTAGGTGAAAAGCTTCCTTAAAAGACACAAAAAAGCTAGCCTATTAAATGGGTCATTACTTTTGAAATCTCCTTAAGAGAGCCAACACTTATCTTTATAGATTTTAAAAGCTCATCTTGAAAAGCTAGCTGTCTTGCATTTAGCTCACTACAGTGAATGGTCCAGATGCAAGAGAAGTCTGAATTCAGAAACTAGCTTACATTTTGGCAGCAGATATGGTAGATAAATCCAGTAAGCAAAAGCATAGCAACTGTGCTACACACACTCCTAGAAATCCTAGCTGAAACCCAAAATACCATCTTTCCTCATCCTCCCAGATCTAAGAACACTGGCCAAGTTTCCAAGATTCACCATGATTCAGCCTAAAAAAAGCAGTGTGGTATAATCAAATTGTAAACGCAGTCTAATTTTCTAGACCCGCCTCCAAAGAGGAACCAAAATTACGGTTCTGAAGATCAGTTTAGTTCTAGCCAACACTGCATTTTGCCAGCATACACAAAGCTTCCCATATACAATTTCAGTACTTACCTACAAGGCCTTCAATAAAACCCTGATACTTCAGGTGGTTTAGCATTTGACAGTACTACTCATTCAGTCAATCCTCAGCCAACGTGGCTTGAGAAATGGGGCGCTACTAAAAGCATCTCTCAGATAGGCATGAAAAAGATCCTGACCCTTTGAGACTATTAGAATAATAGCACTTTAAATAGGACAGCCCAAACCAGGCTAATTCCAATTTAATTCCTTCAGAGGTAAGCTTCCTATGCAGTTCCAATTCCAAAACAGTTCTAGGATGGGAGATGAGTAGAATCGACGTTAATAACACATGCCATGGTCAATGCTGGCACTATCACAGTGATTGGCAAGGTGATTCTCCTATTCATTAATCTCTAGGCTGCTACATATGTGCAAAAAAAAAATTTGCCTCCTAAAGAGATAACCTAGAAGCATGTTTGATTACCACCACAGATTTAGTCCTTCACAGGGGAAAAACATGTACCCTGAGCCTGACAATAGAAGACAGCCTCCCAGAATACTAAATTCCCCACATTCACTGTGCTAGCACAGCCTTTAGCAAATGACTGCTTGTTCTCATGCAATGACACACCACAAAACGAGAACCAATTCATTATCCTAATAAAGGATTTACCTTCATTTTATGAGTAGTCATTTCTGTTCAAAGGAAAAATTAAAAACTATTTAACAAGTAGAATGAATATACCAAGTTAACTGAAATGGTGCTATTCTGTAACTTTTGCTTAAACTAAAAAAGCTTTACTAAAACACCTACCTGTAAAGTAAGAAAGTAATACAAAACATAAATTAAGCTTCACAAAGTACTTTCAGAATACTACAAGCCAAGTTTTTACTTTGGCTCTGTAAGAAAAGGGTACACGTTGGCCAAGGTCACAAATGGCAAACTAAAAAGTCAAATTGCCTGACTTCATCACATGCTTTATTAAGGGGAGCAAGGCTTCCTTATCCCTGTTAGTAGCCCTAAAAAAAGAAAATTGCATCCTGATATTTGCCTTCCAGGCTTTAAAAGATCATGAAATCTTTATTATTGAGTACACATTAAACACAATAATGTCTCGAGTAAGAGAATCTCTGTGGCGAGCTCATACTACAGGCAGATATGATTTTTAGAGGTCGCGATAGACAAGACTATGAGAATCACTATCACTGCCTTAGAAAAAGAGACAGTTAATGTGCCTGTCCGGGTTGCTTTTCAGTCTTTCTAGGTCCCGTTTATAATATAGACCCTGGCATCTTTTTCACCCAAGGGCCTCTGTTGTTATTAAAAGTAGAAGTTTTGAAGCAAAGTAGGCAAAAGATAGCGAGCCTTTGTGCTCACTAAACACAACGAGAGTCACCTTGTGCTGCCGCACGCTGATAAGGGGAACAAACAGAAAACAAGAGGAAGAAAAACGCACGCCCCGGGAAAGGCTTTTTATTCCACCGTTAGAGCCTATGGCCTCAGGCTCACCCCCCCGCCGGGCCCGGGGTTTGACAGCGACCCCAGCCCACCGAGGCGGGGTCCGGCCGGGGGAGGCGGCGGGGCCAGGCCACGTCTCCGCCGCCCCGTTCACCTTGCGCTCACCTTGAGGGCCGGCCGGGCGCAGCGGCGGGAGGCGCCCTGCCCCGGGGCCCGGGAGGCGGCCGCGCTGCCGCCGCGGCCTCCCCGCCATCGCCATGGAAACGGGGCGCTGGGCCGCGCCGGGGACACGCTGACCTACACGCGGAGGCGGGGACAGGCGGGGACGGCCCGGCCCGGAGGCTGCAGCCGGCCACCCGCCCGGCGGGTAACGGCCCTGGCCCCGCCACGACTCGCTCCCTCCCGACCGCCACCCGCCCCGCCCGCCCGCCGCCGGCGCCCCGCTCACCCGCAGCCGAGCCGCCAGGACGCAGTACGGCGCCATTTTGTTCACTGACAAAGATGAAGTCGCGCCCCGATGGCGTCACGCGGCCCATTTCAAACCTCCGGCGCGCGGGCGGGGCGCCGCGGGGCGGGGTCTCGCAGGTCCTAGCAGGGTTGTACCAGCACCAAGAGGAGGGCCACCGGCCGACGCGGGTCTCCCCTGAGCGGGGGAAGGTTAACGATGGAGCGGCTCCGCGGAGAGAGTTGTCTCTGCAGCCCTCCGCGCGATCGCGCTCCGGCGTTCCCTCTCGGGGCGAGTGCTTTGGCAGGCGCTGCGCTCACCCCAGCCAGGACCGGGGCGGTGGTGGAGCGCGGGTCGGAGGTGAGCGCGCGAGGCGGCGGCGGCAGCGCCAGGCGGGTGTCGCGTCGCCATGGCCAAGCACCATCCGGACCTCATCTTCTGCCGCAAGCAGGCGGGCGTGGGTGAGTCCCGGAGGGGTCCCCCCTCACCCTCTCTCCGCTGCGAGGGGAGGGGGAGGCGCGTGGGCGTGTGTGTGCGTGCGCCGTTAGTGGCCGTTAGGCGCGCGCGTGGCCGTTAGGCCTGGCGGGGGGGAGGGGCGCGCGGCTCGCTCCTCCTTTCCTATTTTATTTAACTTTTATTTTGATGTTCTGCCGCGGTTTATGGGTTCTTCCCCCGCAGCGGGAGAGGAGGCTCTGTAAGGAGGGCTCCCGGGTCACCCTGTCCTGCGGGATGCCCCCGGGGGCCCGCCCTGACGTGCAGGTGCTCCTGGGCCTCTCTCGGTAGAGCGGAATGGCTTTAACGCGTGCGTGACCGCAGCCTCTTATTCCTCAGGTTGGGGGGAAAGGCAGATGGAGTTGATGGCTGTACCCAGAAAAAGATTATTTTCATGTACTTTACTCCTGTTGCGTTGGCCATACCAGTGCAGCCAGGAGAATGAGTTGAAGGCTTCAGCCAGCGCTGGGAGTATCTGTCTGGCTGCAAGATAAAATTGTCTTCCAGGTTATACCTGTATACAGATAATGAGCTTTGTTCTTGGCACTCGGGTCAGCATCTGCTCTGCTGAGTCTTAAAGAAGTCTTATACAAGATTAGAAGTCAAGATATCTCTTCCAGATTTTTTTCACTTCTTGGAAAAGCAAATTTAACATGTAGTTTTCTGAAAGAACTGTAAACACAAAATATTCAGCTGCGCTGTCTATAGGAAACTGCTTTTTAGAACAGTTAATGCAGCTAACAGTCTATCTATGGTGAAAATTCATTTCCAGCCTGACGAATCCCTTGACCCTCAAACTTCAGCTGACTCACTATTTAGTCTTTGTGAAGGTGGACATCTGGTCTTTAGAATTTGATATTCATGGCATTTTTCCAAGTTACTAACATCATTGTTGTGAGTTTCCTAGGCAAGTGACAAGACTTCTAAGATACGTTTAACTACCTTCCTGTTCTGAAGTGAAGAAGGTATTTGAGCTGCCTTAAATCAAATAAACACTTGATTTTTTTTTTTTTGGTCTCATTAAAACCAGTGTAAAAACTATGCTAAGACTTATGTATAGGATTTCCTTTGGTCAGGTACATTGGCTATGTTTGAAATGGAATAATGAGTGTAGGTTTTCTTACTGTCAATGGGTATCATTACGTATTCACAGTGCATCTAAACATTGATCTTGGTAAATGTCTCCAGGAGGATATATATTGTTTATGATAAATGTGTTTGTATTTATGCTCAAACTGTTTCTGTAGTTTACTTTTTAAAAAAAAAAAAGGCGGCTCACTGCAGAAGATAATTATTTGACATTCAAGTTTGTAGTTACTTATATTTTTCTCCTGCTTCTGCCTCAAATAATTTTTTTTCTTCTTTTTCTTCTTACAGCAATCGGAAGACTTTGTGAAAAATGTAAGTATAGCTTCTACATATAGTTGCTTGAGAACATGGTGTTGTGGCTAGAGCATATAGTTTGGATTTGGGGATTGGATTCTATTTTTGCTTTAACCACAAACGTGATATTACCTTTTGAGATGGGAAGAGTTACTTGTGTATTGCAAGTGTAAATCAATGAATACTTACAAAGTTACACGCTTAAATAGATTTCACATAAATGCATGCTGTTCTAAAGCATATGCTGCCAGCATTTTCAGTAGCTGAAGCTACAGTGACTTCTTGATTGGTTCCTTGTAATCTGTAATACAAAATGATCAGCCTGATCATTTCAAAAATGAAAAAAAGGGGAAAAAAATGCATTTTTGGAATCTGACTTCTTCACACCTTGAGGAAGGTTCTCTTCAGCAGAAGGTTCTCTGTTATTCTAGGAGAATAAGAAATGGGGGGGGGAACATCTAGAGTTAGACCAGAAAAAAACCCGCAGAATCAAATGCCAGTGCTCAACTGTAGAAGGGAAGAAAGAGTATGATCTGTCATTAGATCCTTGTAGGGGAACAGAACAAATAAGATGACTAGTTCACGACTCAAAAATAGTATGAAAGTAACCAAAGTGGGGAGAAACACAGTCTGAAGCAACAAGATTGTTTTCAAGAGCACTTAGCAGTGAAACGGATTCCCATTGGTAGTAGTTGAGGGCTGTTGTGCTGGAGATTTAAGAACAGGTTAGATGCACTGTTTGTGGGAGTCAGGATTAGATGCCTTGGGAACTGGTAATAGGATATGAAGCCTTTCATCCCTAGGTCAGTGTTTTGGATAAGGTCCAGCACAGCAGAGCCTGTTAATGGCATCTGATGGCTGTTTGCCTGTATGATATGAGTACTTGAGTTTCACTCAGTTCCTCGTGAGAAAGCAAGAGCAACTTTTGTGAAATGGCTGTTTATGCCAGTTTGCCCTTTCTTTGGCCTTCTCACAGATGAAGGATTAAAAGGACCACGAGTACAATCTCTTATCTCATCTCTTTGAGGATAGTAACTCCAGACTTTTGTTGATGTGGCACTGTGGGAGAAGCTTACACTGCTGCTTCTGTGTAGGTAAGGACGCTAGTCCTGTCAGTCCAGCATTTTTTCACAAGTGAAAAATTCAGGAAAAGTTCTAGAGTAAAAGTAATGGTATGATCTAAGCTGGTGTTGGCTTATCACAAACGTGACTTTGGGTTTCTTCTTTGATTGTGGAATGCATTATTTAAAAAAAAAAAAAAAAGAACTGAAATATTGCAGGCTACTGGCCCTTATTCTTCTCAAGTCTGTGTGCAAATACAAAGTTTCACCCTGTGCCTGCAAAATGAATTTCTGTGGTTCAGTTGTATTGTCTTTGAGCGTACAGGCAAGTTCCTTGACTAGGAAGCTTTTTCTCTTCTGTGTGGGAGTGGAGAAAAGGACGTTCTGTAACCAAAGGCTCTGCTGTACTTGCAGGTGATGGCAAATGCGTGATCTGTGACTCCTATGTGCGGCCCTGCACTCTCGTGCGCATATGTGATGAGTGTAACTACGGCTCGTACCAAGGGCGCTGTGTGATCTGCGGAGGTCCAGGAGTGTCTGATGCCTACTACTGCAAGGAGTGTACCATCCAGGAAAAAGATGTATGTTATCATACAGTCTCCTGTTGAATTGGTTATGTCTTTATTTAGTAGCCATGCTTATCTTTGAGGAGCCTGGAGCTGGTGTTGGAACAGGGGTTCCGCAACCAATATTGGCACTGGTTTTCATTACCTCATACCTTTCTTCCCCTGTTGGTAGTTCCCTGTGTTTGCAAAGCATTTTGAAGTATCGTATTTTGAGGTTTCGTAACTCTCTTCATCCCGAAGGATCTCTGACTACTTTGCACTGCACACTCACAGTTCACTTCCTCCCCACACTGCTTGTTACAGCTTGAAGTTGCTGTCTTGCTAGATCTCTCAGCCTAGGTTTTATCAGGGTCAGAGATATTCCAGACACTGCAAAGGCTGTGGTAGGAGCAGCTCCTCACTAGAAGTCCATTATGAACCACTGACCAAGGGTGCGTACAGTACTGTAAGGCCTATGGAGTCACCACCTGTGTTTTACTTTGTATTCCAACATAAAGCTAGATCTTAGTGTCCTGTGTCTGCACTACTAATGCAGTCTGCACGCTGTCTGTGTTTTACAAGTTTAAAGTTTCTTGTATAATTTCAGTGGGATATGATTTAATTTTTTTTTTTTTCTTTTCTGGAATGGCCTATATTGTAGACATCTCTTTTTCTGCCAACACTTTTTGGTGTAATGATCCCTTATTTCTATAGTCAGTGCTGTTTAATCTTCTTGTGCTGAAAGATAGCCACTGCGCATATGAAGGGAGGCAGCTGTTCACCCCTGGTAAGGTATTTGTTAATATCCAACACAACGAGTGCAGGACATGAAGAGCTCCAAATGAAGTGGTAGAAAGACCTTAGGGAGAATCAAGAACATGACGCTTACAGTTGCAATATCCCCAGAATACTGACCTGATAGCTGTGAGAGTGTCTGTTAAAGGTTGTTTCGGTTTTGGTGCTTTGCAAATGCCATTTCCAGCATACCCTGATGACAGTGGAGAATATGCTGAGAGAATGGTTCAGATTGATTTAGAGGAACATGCTCAGCTGAGTGAGTTGCTGGTTTAATTCTCTGCAGTGCCTACATTTTCTCTAGAGACCTGCAGCTAAATTCTGGACAGGGGCAAGTCCTTGTCTGAATTTAGTCATTAGATCTGACAGGTCCATAATCTTTCTTAGTATCTAAGTATGGATATAAGTGCTGTGATGGTGGTGCTGCCTCCTGCTTTAGAAATGCTGTGAGAAACAGTAGTTTTGTTCGCTTGCCTTTGGAACCAAGACACCTGGCTTGATATGTCATGAGTAAAATAGTCTTGGTTTTATTTTTACCAGTTCATATTGATTCCCAACAGGTATTTTTTCAAAACCTAAGCTCACCTGTAGCTTATGATGTCTGGTTCAGGTCTGAAATAGCCAGCTGCTCTGCAAGGGAGGATTGTAGAAAACATAGAGCTGGAGGAGCAGGAGAATGATAAGTCAGAACTGAGGTATTCTGACAGCTGGGTGAAGGCTGCAGTGGGTGAAGACAGTTGCTCTGTACCAGCAAACTGAAATGTTAGGGATTATTACAGATGTGAAGTTGCAGATCTGAAACAGCAGGTTTGACATGATTGACTTGCAGGATTGAAAAGTGCTGGCACAGGTGCAGATGCCCGGAATGAGAACAGTTGTGTGCCGCCTGTCACAATTATGGTAGCTAGTGCTGAAGTGAATAAGAAAAGCAGATGGACAGAGGTACCTGAAGCTCTAACACTCCAAGGTTTCAGTAACAGCACTTCCTCAGGGAAAGAATTAAAAAGATAGTGAAGCAAGAAAGCAAACCCTAAAATGGAGGGAGGAGGTGGAACGCTGTTGGGCACGAGGCAAAGGGCCTGGTTACTCTTGGTTTGTTTGTTCTGATGGAGGGAGGAATGAGGTATTGTTTCACCTCACTTCTCTCTGTGGGTAAGGGCCAAAATTCTGCCATGTTACCCAGGACAGCTCTGAGTTGCAAAAAGTAATCTTTTACTGGGGACAGGAGCATGCTCTTGTGCTGCCTCCTTAGGAGGAGGTGGAAGAATGAACAGAGCTCTGCAATAATACTGTCAAGATTGTCACAGACTCCCCGGATCGTGGGAGGCAAGGCTTGGAAAAGTCCTTCTATTGAGGTTCAAAATCAAATAAGGAGACAATAGCTAGATACGGGTTGTGGCAGGTGTATGGGGGAGGGATGATGGTTTTTCCCCCCCTCTCCTGTTATTTCTACCATGCAGACCCTCCCCGCCGGGTTGCATCTCCTGCACAGGAGCAGGTATTGGTGGGGCAGCTTGGGTGCAGTTTCTACAGCGGCTGACATCTGCCCAGAGGCTTTCTAAATCTAATCCACTCGGGCTTACACAACAGCCAAGGACACGTGTTCCTCTGCCTGCTGGAACCCTCACAGCTGCTGTTGCCAGCCACAACATTTTGCCCTTAAGAGTTATGCAGATGCTGGACTCAGATGGCCCAAGGACAAATGGCACACCGAGAGGTACATCTCTGATTTGTGTTTGCAACCACACCTCTAAGGTGGGTCTCCCCTGCTCCCCTTCTTGCTTTTTTTTGTGGCTTTTTTCTCACCGTCCTCTGGAATTCAGGTATAAGAACTTATCCATGTAGCTGCTGTGAATAGCTGTCCTCTCCCAAGATGACCATACAGCCTCTGCAGTAATCAATCCAGGATGCAGGAAATCTGAGATTCAGTTCTGCTGTCACAGCTGAGAGGGGTCCCTAAACACGAGAATGGCTTGGTGACATCTAAAGCAACAAGATTCTTTTTGGCTAAGGAGGGGAAAGGTTATTCCTCTGGGCCCTATCAATCCTTTGTATCCTAATTTAGAAAGAATCCAATCTTGAGGCTCTGAGCATCCTTTTCATTAAGCTGCTGATGTTATACGAGCTGTTTTCCATCTTCACCCTGAGGAAGAGAATATCCTAGAGTGATGTTAAAAAGGTATCCATCCTCTTCTCTGTTCCACTCTCTTACTGGTAGTAACCAGAATTGGAGGGCAATTTGTCTGCACAGATGTTCGAAATGCGTCTTAAGGATGGGGTGAGGAGCATGGGACCTGAGAACCTGCTTAGACCAGTGTAAGTGATGATGATGTTCTGTTTGCCCATTTCCTAACTTACATCCTCTTTTCTTCTTACAGAGAGATGGTTGCCCTAAGATTGTCAACCTGGGCAGTTCCAAGACAGATCTCTTCTATGAAAGGAAAAAGTATGGCTTCAAGAAGAGGTGATCCTATCTGTACGTGGCTACACCTCCTGTCGGGTTGGCAAGAGGGTCTTGGAACATCTCTGGACTTTACTATTGAAAACCGGTTGATTATTTTTTTTCTAAAGCAGTACAAATTCAGTAGTATACTTGGGGTTGGAGAAGTAACAGACTGAGTGGGGACTGAAACCTGATCAGAACTGACTATCAGAAAGAGCAAATGAGGATTACTGTCTCTTGACTTTTCAGAAGCTCTGCTAGTAGCTGCCCCAGCTTGCTATAAAAATCCTGGTGGGCAAGTATTTACACATGGGGGAGACCAGCTCAGTAAAAAGCAAGTGCCATTTTTGGTGCGGGGAAACACCTTGCGGTTGTTCTTACCAGGCCTCTTCTCAATTGTTTGAAATCGCCCCATACATCAGTATTGAAGAACAGAGCGCCAATCCCATATGTCAGCTCCGCCCTGCCTCCCTTCCTCCAGTATATTTCCATGCTGCCCTGTTTTGTAAGGAACCTGCTCATGGCTGGTGCCTTCCTAGGGAGAGCGCAGCTGTTCCATGTTTTCTTTGACAGATTAATCCAAGGTCCTTTCTTGTAACTATTTCTGTAGGATGCATACCAATAAAGCTTCTTCTTTTGTTTTTATTTTTTTGTATAACAAGGATTTCTCTCCAGCTCATTCTGTGCCTAGCCTCTCTGGAGCTTTCTGGGGACATGCAGGATTAGCCCAGCTAGAACTGCACAATGGGTTATCTGGTTTCTGACAGTGTCTGCTTATGGCCATGTGACCTTGCTGCAAGGAGCTTCAGGGAATGGCTGTCGCTTTTGTCTGCCTGTGATCCCAGCCACTGATCATTTTGTCCCGTAGCGTGAGGATCGCTGAGCTTGTAACCCTTATCCTGGCTAATACGGCTGTGGATGTTGTTTCACCATGCAAACATCCAATCCCTTTCTAAAACCTACTAAGCTATTTGACTTGCTATCCTGTTCTTGTGAATAAGTTAAAGCCTTCCCTGCTGTAACTGGAAACCAACTATTGTGTTCTAGGCTATTAGCCATATGCATGCTGAAAACCAGAGGCTGCTTGTTTGTCAAATACCAGCACAGGCTAAAAGCAGTCTGTTGGCTCAGCAGAGATCTGGGAACGGGCGCCTTTATGCAGAGGTGGAACTGAGTTCCCTACTAGTGTGTGCGCTCCTGAGATGGTTAAATTAGAGTCCTAGCTCAGCGTGCCCTGTAGTCCTTAAAGTCTTCATAGTCTGAGCAGAGTGCGCGCTACAGTAACGGGATTCTCTTTGCGCAGTCTTGGGGTGCAGAGCCTGTTTTGTGCCCCTTCCAGGATTTCGGTTGTTCCCCTGAGGTTAGTACTGATTCCTCTAACTCCTCTCTGGCTTAAATGCCTCTTCTACCTGCTCCAGCCACTTAGGTGTTTTGGATAAGAGTGAAAACAAGCAGACAAGTTGTGATCATCCTTCCCTTAAAAGTCATTTCTTCCTGCTGCGGCTGGCTTTAGCTATGACTGGTCCTACAGCTATCTCAGCTGCTCCTCCCTCTCCTCCCCCTATCTACTAATTATGTCAGGTTTCTCTTCCAAGCTTTTTGCAGTGCTGAGAGTATCTCTATGTCTTCTTCCCTGCACCATGGTTCCCTTACACAGCTTCTGGTTAATTTTTACTAATGTGGATGCCATTTGCCAAGATGTTCAGAGCAAACTGGTTCTTTGGTTCCAGCAAACACACTCTCTCAAAGGAATTCTACCTGAATAAGCAGCTGCCTCTTGCTCCTGACTTGGAGGCCCATGTCAGAGCCATTATCAGCTGTGTTAAATTCTGTATTTCTTTAAAAGCAGGGCATGACATGCAGATTTTTTTGTACCTGGAACTTTATCACTTCAACCAGAATTTATCATTTGCTCTCAGGCCACCCAAGTTATCACATTAGGAATGCAGAAGGTTTATACGTTGGTTTTTTTTTTCTTTCCGGGAAGTTTCTAAGATAACAAAAGTTGTTCGGGGAAGGTAGAGGAAAATGAAGTTTGAATTATTTCTTTTGTCTCAGAGTTATTGCCCCAGGTGCAGGGACCCCTAGAAGATCTAATTTTAGAGTAGCCCATGTTCCTGACCATTTAGCAGGATCAGTCAGGCAGGGGTTGCTATAGAGATACGAGTGTCCCCATCCCTTCCCCCACCCCCAAAAACGGCTGAGCATACTTACTTTCTTGGCACTCCAGATGCCCCCAAACTGACCGCTGGGTCTATCAGTCTGCGTTCTGGCAGCAATGAGAGTTAAGCTGCCATTTCTAGTTGTTCTGAGTCACTGGGCAGGTGGAGAGAGGGAGGGACAGGCTTTTTCCCCTTTGCCTTGTTTGCTCAGACAGCTCTGGGGAGAATGCCAAATGCTGCTGGTGCTCAGATCAGTTCAGTGCCGCTGCCTTTCTGGTACTTTCAGAGCATGGACGGGACATTGCCTTGAAGCTGCTAATTCAGACAAGGGTAAGGGATACAGTTGGGTAGCCCAGAAAAACAGCCTTGCTGGCGTGGTAATGATTTCTGTTCACCAGCAAATGAAACCCAAGCAGGGCCCTTAGAAAAGTGCAATATTTCTTACCTAAATAGATTTTAAAGTACTTGTCCAGTAGAAGGAGATTTCCTGGCAGTACTGGAGACCAGAGCACATGCTAAAAGGGCGAGCTTCCCTGCAGGGGGGGAGTGAGACAAGACATGTCCTGCTACTGTGTGCCTGCCAAGCTCTGGAAGGGCTTCATCAGACCTTGGAGTCTTAAGCAGCCTGAGTCAGGGGCTCCCTGGCTGCCAGCTGTGAAGCACTTGCATGACAACTGCAAGGAAGGGTGGGAGGGATGGCTGCGTCTCTGTGGCAGCTGAACCCCCGTGGTGCTGCCTGCAAATCGTAATTGCATTGCATGGAGCTAAATGTGTCTTCCTGCCATTACTTTTCTAGGTAGGGTTGTCGCTTTTTTTTCTTTTTTAATCAAAAGGATGTTATGTAATAAGTAAAAAAAATCCCTCTATTTCAAATATTTACACTGGTGGGGGGGGACATGGGACCTCTTGGCCTATTAAGTAATTGGCCTCTTTGTTGCCAGTACTAACAAGGCATTGCCGTGTTCTGAAATGTAGATGTTCCCTGTTGCACAACTCTTCAGATCAACTACCAGCCACAGCTACAACCGAGCTCAGCAAATAGCTCCGTAACACACCTCTGGTCCTTTGAATCATCTAGACCTTCTCTTGACAAAGCCCTTGAGCCCGAAGCGTTACCTTTCTTTAAAAAAACCCAAAGGTGGGCAAAGACCTGTGAGCTTTCCCCGCAGGAGCTGCATAGACAAAATCCTGCTTCTGGAACCTTATCTGCACAGGAGCTGTTATTTTCTCATTACGGGCATCAGCTGGAGATGTTGTTTGCCTGTTTCAATAGCAGGAAAGAATTTTTCATTTCCTTGAGGTTGTCATGTGACTTGAATGTCAAGAGGATTCAGGGTATGGTGGTGTTAATTACACCCGATTATAACCTGACTGCCCTTCCTTGGCATTAAATAACCCAGCAAAACGAGCTCTGTCCCGTTGGCCTGGCGATTCCTTCCCTCCCTGCGCACACATGATTCGGTAGCTTTGCTTTGACGTAATAGCCAAATGGCTGAGAATGCGTGAGCGGATACTGTGACAGAATTCCTCTGCCTGCATGTGTACCAGGGCGATGCGATAATTAAAGGAGCACGGTCAAGGCGCAAGTATTTTAAAGAGCCCTAATGTGTAACACCCTCATAGTAACACCTTATTAAAACAACAATAGAATTTTAGAAATGTAATGGCCTTTTTTTCTTAACAATGCTAAAAATAGCGCAGTCATTTTAATTTCCTGATCTCTGGCTGACAGCGTGATTTTTGTTTCCAGCAAAGCAAGGGAGTATTAGGAAAAAAAAGCGTTCTTTTGTAACTAAATTCCTTTTAAACTAGGAGTGATGAAAATAAGGCTGCTCATAATAGATCTCATAAATCTTCCCCTTCTCTTCCTCCCCCTTCCCCTGCAGAAGAAAAAACAACTTCAAAAGTTGTTGAGGGGTTTTTTTTGTTTTTTTTTTAATCTGTGAGAAAATGAGCAAGGACGGCTGCTGTAGTACTGTGGCTAGGAAGGACAGCATTAACAAATTCCTTATCGCGTGGTGTTGACTGCCTTTTGAAGGAGCCCTTGTCAGTGGCAAAGGCAGTACCTAAGGTAAAGGGTTCCTGAGTGAGAGAGGACAAACCAAACCCAGAAAGATGCTGAGGATCTTTGTGGAAACGGGGCAAGAGAGGAACTTTGTATTTTTGCACTTAGGAGACGGTTGCTACGGAGAAGTATTTAACCAGAGGGCACGGAGCAGCTTGGGAAGCGTCTGTGGTCTTTGTCCCTTTTGGAAATGGCTGATAAATTAAACATTCAAGCGTAACTCTGTATTACTGAGAAGATCCCATTCCAAGATGGAATGTGACTCCACGATGGGATTGTTCTCTGGAATTCTTCAGAACCAAGACAAACGGGACATTTCATGGGCCAGGCAAGCTACCCCCGCTGCAACAGGGATTGCGGTAGCACTTTGGTCACCGAGACCGTCTCTCCCTCCCTGGTCTGCTTGTATCAGCTCTGAGGAAGATGTCTGACACGTGTCTGGGAGAGCCTGGAAATGCCGTTCTTGGTGTCCCTTCCACTTGTTTGGAGCTTTACTCGGATCAAAAGCTGCCTTACATGTGGGCAGCGAGAGCCCTTTGCAAGCGGTGTCTGTCCAAGGTGATGGCCTTGGACCATAAAATACATGGCCTGCGGGTGCCTGTAGGGATTTTCTTCATTTCCCTCAGAACTAGTAGTAGGTCTGGTTTAAAATACAGAGCGCGGAGCTGTGTGTGCTGGCAGCTAGAGCCCTTTAAATGCGTATGGTGATATTGTACGTGAGAAAAATACAGCCCCCCCTGTAACACTTCCCCTTGTGTGGCTGCTTTAGGTGACTTTGTAACCACACCCGGGTGTCTCCTACCCCAAAGCAAGTGCACTTGTTTTTTCTTCATTGTTGAGGTTTGCAGAATAAAAAGCCGTGTGGAGCTAGGTGAGTGCCTTCAGCTTGCTAGTGGGCGGCTGAGGCTCAGCCTTTGGGGGTGCAGGTGCCTGCCGTCTGCCCGTGACCCGGACGGGCGCCTGGGTGGCCCCGGGGACGGTCATCTCCGTGGCTGTCCTTCCCCAGGGCAGCACGCAACCCCCGCCTTGCACCAGCCACGGCGCCGGCTTACATAACGGCTCTCCCGGCCGCTACGGCGACGGCGGGCGAGGCCCGCCCGGCCCGGCCCGGCCCGGCCGGAGCCCTCGAACACCCCGCGGTGCGGGACGGGGGCGGCCAAGCGGGGTCAGGCCGCCGCCGCCCTGGCGACTACAACTCCCGGCAGCCCCCGCGCCGCGCCCGTCACCGCCCCCCTGCGCACACCCCCTTCGGCTCACTGGCTGAGGCAGCGCACCAATCCGAAGGCGCCGCCGGGCCCGGCTAGCCAATGGGAAGGCTGTTGCTAACACGCCGCAGTTATTTTTAGCACGGCCGCCGCTCGCGCACCTTGCGGGTCCCTCGCCGCGGCCGGGCCGGGCTGGCCCGGCCCTCCGCTGAAGGCGGAGGCGCACAGGCGTGTGGAGACAAAGTAGTCCGCGGGTTCTGCGCCGCGGGGCGGCGAGCGCGGTGCCGGTGGGCGTGAGGCGCCCTCCCTGCCTCGGGGTGCTGGGGCACGGGGCCGTAGGGGCGGTTGTGCCTGCTCCTGCCCTCCCTGGGGTGACAGCGGCAGGCCTGCTTGGCCTTGTCCCGTTGTCCCGTGAGGAGATGTACCTGCCCCCCCCCCCCCCCGCGTCACAGGGCCGGGGGTCCCAAGGGGTTTGCCGTGAGGGAAGGAGCCGGTGTTGCCTGTTCTCCTCACACCCTTCTGGGCGCCTCACCCCCAAACTCCCTCGCCCGCGCTGCTAGCAGGGCTTCGGGGTTCCAGCACGGGAGTTCGTGAAGACTTTGCTGGGGTTGTGCAGGGGACTTGTCCCCTCGGGAGACCGAATTCCCCAGGGCCCCCGCATCCCAGGGCCGGCCCTCCCACGGAGCCGGGGCCTGACAGCACCAGGACCCCCCGGCCTGCTGTGGCGGCTGCTGCCAAGCACCCGTCCTGCGCGGAAGCGAGGAAAACGCCGGCCGGTTCCCATTCGGTCACCTCGCTGTGCTCCCCCCCCCCGGCCCCCGCCTCAGGCTAAGCCGCTTGGGGAAATCCTCGGGTCAATCCTCATCCCCGCTAAACCCGCTGCCCCTTCCTTCCCCTGGCGCCCAGAGTCGGGGCAGTCCCCGGTGCCACGCGGCTGGCAGCGCCCCCGGCCGCGGCTGTTGCACCGGCAGCGGAGGGAGAAAAGGGGAATTAAACCGTCCCCGTCCCCGGGGCGCTGCGGGCGGCGCGGCTGAGCGGGCGGCGAGGGGAGGGGGAAGTAGTCCCGGCCCGCCCTCCAGTGCCGCATCACGCTGGGCGGGAGCGCGGATCCCTGCGCGGGGTTGCTAAGGGTGAAAGTTTGCCGTGAGTTGGCTCACTTGGGGCCAGGGCGCGGGCGGCTCCGGGCCGGCGGGGCGAAGAGAGGCGGCGGCCACGACGACACAGGCACCGGCATCCGCACCCCCATCTCCGGGCGTCCCGCACCACCTCCGGCCCGCGCTGCAGCCCCCCGGGCCCGCCCCGCGGAAGAACCGCACCGCCGGGGATAAGGCGAGGGAGGGGACGGGACGGGGCAGAGACCCGCTCGCACCGCCCGGGCTCCGCCGGCAGCGCCCACGGCCCCTGCCCGCCGACAGCCGCCACCAGCCGCCGGCCCTGGAGCCGAGGACGAAGTAAGTGAGGCCGGGGGTGCTTCCCTCCCTCTCCCCCCTGCTCGGGCTGGGTCCTCCCAGCCCCCATCCCCTTTGTGGGCTCGGCCTGAGGGGGCTCATCGTCCCCTTCCCCGCCCGGGGGGGATAATTTATTCCTCCGTGGAGCGACTGTGCGGCTGCCGGTCCCCGGGGGGATTAATGGGGCTTCAAGGGAGCGGGGGGTGTGAAAGTCATTGGGTCGGTGACGCTTTGCAGTGCCCCAGTTCACCATTTTGTTCGGTGTCTTCCCCCCCCAGTCTGATGGGGGAACGGGGGCGGGGTGCGGCTCAGCCCCAGCAGCCGCCCCGAAAAGGGCAGGCTGGGCCCGGGGGCGGCGGCGGGCACCCTGGGCTGCCGGGGGAAGGGCGGGTGTCGCCGGGGTGTCTCCCTTCCCGCACAGCGGATCCAGCCCCCACGGGCTCCGGGGGGGAGAAGCCCGGCGACAACAAAGGCGCTGCTGGGGCTGGGCTGGGCGCCGCCGGCGGCCCCTCTCCCGGCGGAGGGACCCTGCCTCTCCCGTGAAGGCGGGGGGGCCCGTCCGAGGTGCCCTTCGCGGGCACGGCCGCCCCTGGGAAGGGGTCATGCGGCTGCGGAGGAAGGCCGGGCCTGGGTTTCCCTCGGGGGAGGGTGTTGGGGAGGGGCGGGGGTACTCACCCCCTCCCCACCACACCCCGGTCCTTTAGGCCTCGGGGGCCGCCGTGGTGCCCCGCCGGGTGTGCGGGGCCAGGAGCTCGCCCTTGGGGGGGACCTTTCCCCCGCTCCGTCGAAGGGCTCTTTTGGGGACCTTGTTTGCGACCCTGCGTGCCCCACCGGGGGGACGGGGACAGGTGGGGGGGGGGTGCGACGGACACGGGGCTTGTGGCCACCTGGGCTCCGTCCCGCAGCCGTGCGGCGGGGGGAGGCTGCTGTGGGGTGGGGACGCGCCTCCCCGTCCCTGCCGAGAGGGAGGGGAAGGGAAGGGAAGAAGGGGGCGGCTGCCCGCCGGTCCCGAGCGCCGGGCCGCGGGGCGTGTTCCCCGCCGTGGGCAGCGCCGGGGCGGGCGGGCCGCCAGGGCGCATGTGCCGTGGAAAATTTTGTGCCCTGCCCCGCCGAGCAAAGGGCCGGGCCGGCCGCGGGGCGCGACGGGAGGCGTAGGCCGGGGGCGAAGTAGGTCGCGGGGCGGGGAGGGCGAGGACTACAACTCCCAGGGTGCCCCGCGGGGGGAGGGGGAGGGCGGCCCACCTGTCTGGCCGGGTCACCAGAAATGGCCGCTCTCCCGGGGAGGGGTCGGCCGGCCGCTTGCCTCGGGTGCGTCCCCACAGGGCCTCTCGCCTCGAGTGGGGGAGCCCCTCCGCCGCCCGTGGGTGGGGGGAAGGCTGGAAGGGGGGCCCTTGTTCCGGACGGGTGTGGCCTGCTGTGGGACCACAGGTCGTCGTGGCAGCCGTCAGTTAAAGTCACTGGAAGCGCCGCTGGTGAGGGTGAGGCGGCAGCCGGCCGGTTCCCGGGGGGCCAGACCTCTCTCAGGAGCGTGGAGGGTTACTCGCAAGGTCACCCGCCGTGTTTGCGTAGCGAGGAGGAGAGGGCATCGTTCCCGTGTTTGCTCTCCTCTGATGCAAGTGATTGTTTGGCCTCTCCTTCAGCACGTCGGTGTGCTGATAGACGGGGGGTCTGAGGGGGCTCCTACGTTCCCTCCGCAGAGCAGAGGAGCAGCCCTTTGTTCCCTGCCGGCACCTCGGTGTTCTGCCCATGGTACAGTAAGCCTTTACTTTGGAAATGCTGTCAATGTGGGCAAGCCTCTATAGAAGCCTTGTCAAATACCTTTTACAATTGATACGTAGTTGTTTCTTGTCTTGGAGCTATGCTGCTTCAGCTGTTTTTTTTCTTCTTCTTCTTTTATTGCGATATTATCACATTTTGGTGCAGTAGAAAGAGATTGAGGGGGTCCTACAGGAGCACATCTTGCTGTGTCAACAGCCTGAGGAGTCAGTGGTATCTCTGACTTTTTGTGCCTTCTGCAAGTAACAGCTACATGCAGCTACCTTGGCAGCTGTTGGTATTATTAGGCTAATTAACTCATCTTTTTCATAGTCAAGGTACTGAGTATTCCCCTTTTAGGAAGGGGGAGTACTTCTTTAAGAAGAGAAAAAAGGAGGCAATGATTTATAATTGTATCTTCTCACTGTCTTCTGCAGAAGGTTGATGAGGGTGTGGGCTCCTCAAAGTATATTGAGGCATTTGTGTTGCAAATAGGGTGGTAACAAATTTTGGCCTTTGTTTCTTTCCCAGTCTGTAATTTCTGATTTCTTAATAGATTTTTGGATCTGGATTAGAATTTATCACATGAGATTAAAAGATTTACAAACTGGCCGTTCTCTTCCTGCTTAATTTGCTGGGATCCCAAGCTGTCCTCTCCCTCAGATGCCTTAAAGCCAAAGGAGCGAAAGGGCCCCATGTAATCCCCTCTTGAGGTAGTATGGGCCGTATAAGCTCTTGTTAACATTTAGGTGTGCTCTTTCAGGGTTTTGCTTTGTGCCGTTTTCTCTGGAAAAGGCTCTGTCTTTGTGCCAAGACTCTTGCCTTCTAAAAATGGCTTCTCCTTGCTGTTCTCTGAAAAACTCTGGTTGCTTATTTCTTTGGTGTTCATCTGTTCTTATTTGAACTTGGTCAGGTCTTGGTGACCTACCAAAAGTTGTTACACTGCAGTAATTCCTTAAAGCAGGTTTTAAAGGCAAGACTTCTTTTTCCATCCCCTTGTTTCTGTGGTTTTTTTGTTGCCGAGTCAAACCCAAAGGGGATTTCTTCCAGAACTGACCACCTTGTTGGCAGACTTGAGGTTTGGGATCTGCTTCTGGTTATCATCATCCTGAAGCCAAGCCTCTCTGAACTCAGACTAGTACAGAAAAAGCATAGAATGTGCACCCCCTTTTTTTGTAATAAAGCCTCAAAATACTTGAAGGTTTCTTCAAAATTTGTTTAATCCTTCTTGTCCACTAAACCAGGCCAAAGCAAACAAGTCTGGTCAGTTTTTTCTTCCTCCTGACCTAGGCCAGTGTGGATACCTGGTTGTGCTGCCGGGCCTCCCAGTTTTTCAGGGGAATGCTGACACCGTACGTTTGTACTCCATCCCCACCCCCAAATAATTGGCACAAGTTGTAAATGTTGGCTTGAGTGCTGCGTGAGAGCATCCCTGAAGCCCATTTTAGGAAGACTGTTGAACACAATGTGTCTGTTTGAGCAAGGTGAGGGCAGCTGAAGACAGAGAGGCCTCTGACTAAGCTGTCAATTAAAAACTGGATATTCTGCTTCCCCCTGGAGAGGCGTGGAGGCTACTGGAAGTGTGCTTCCTCTTAAAATATCTGTGGGATTCATTTTCTTTGGATGGGTGACAGAGCGTGGTGCTGACCTACCTGGGGTTTTTTGTACCCAGATGAACATTGTTTGCAAATCTGTGTATAATGGGAGAGTTGAGTGTTGTGGCTTTGCATTGTGCTTTTGTGGGTTCTCTCCATTTCAGAGACTTCCTAACGAGGGAAGGAAGGAGGATTACTTCAGTCTTTGGCAAGCAATTTCAGTTTTTATTAAGTAGGTACCTGATCCTGGCAGAGCTCATCTTCCCTCTGCGCAGGGATAAGCGATGTGAACTGTATTGGACAGGCTGTTGGCACGTGTGTGTGTTGTGACCCCACACATATTTCCTACCCCCCTCTCCTCCCCCAACTGAATTAAACTGGGATTTTAGGCTTGTAGCTAGGCAGAGCCTCAACTGGGTACACTTAATAAGATACGTGCCTGCCAGTCAAGGAGATAGTAAACACGAGCTGGCAGCTGGTGCCTCAGCACCCTCCCTTGCTCCTTCTCGTCCCTCCTGCGCTTGTGCCAGCAGGACATGGCACCCGGCACGACCACCCGGCCTCCTGGAGGAGAGGCTGGCCCTGCCGTTCTGACCGCAAGCAGGTCTCTGCACAAGCTGCTGAGCGAGTCACGAGGCTGTTCAGGTGGTGCGCTTATGTTCTGGAGTGGCTGGTGCAGGTGAGCCGTGCTGGAAGCAGACGAGTTGCCAGGACATAGGGAGGAGTGTTAGATGTGCTGAAATAGCTCTGCCAGAGCAGACAGTTGGCCTGCCGGGTTTCAGCAGTGGTACTTGGCAGCGAGGTGAGTATAATGTACATGCCTGTGCGCGGGTAGTAGTTACACCCTTATTTTTTCTGTAGAGGAGCAGGGAGACTCCTCCCTACCAGCATCTCTCTGTTTTGAGGGCCAGTAGATTTGGGGTGACTCTCCTAGAGAGCATCAATGCTTGTTACTGTTTGTGCAAACTGCTCATTCTGCTTTTGTTAATGAGAAAGCATGGCTGTTCATCTCAACAAGTGGAGAGTTGTTGTGTTTGCTCATCTTCATCCATCCTTTTCTTTCTTTCCCTAGGTCTGTTTGGAGCCAAATCTTGTCTATGCGTGTGTCATTTTGTCTCTTTTAATACACTGCCCTGACTTGCTTGCTGTGAAGGGAGTATGCATCTGGAGATCAAAGTTGCTCTTAACTTCATCATCTCATACTTGTACAACAAGCTTCCTCGGAGGCGGGCAGACCTGTTTGGTGAGGAGCTAGAGCGCCTGCTGAAGAAGAAATATGAGGGTCACTGGTACCCGGAGAAGCCTCTGAAGGGATCTGGCTATCGCTGTGTTCATATAGGGGAGACAGTGGATCCGGTGGTGGAGCTGGCAGCCAAGCGGAGTGGGCTGGCTGTGGAGGATGTGCGTGCCAATGTGCCAGAAGAGCTGAGTGTCTGGATCGATCCTTTTGAGGTTTCCTACCAGATCGGCGAGAAGGGCTCTGTTAAGGTCCTCTACCTGGATGACAGCGAGGGCTGCAGCGCCGTGGAGCTGGACAAAGAAATCAAGAGCAGCTTCAACCCTGACGCCCAGGTATTTGTCCCCATCGGCAGCCAGGACAACTCACTGTCCAACTCTCCATCCCCCTCCTTCGGCCAGTCACCTAGCCCCACCTTCATCCCTCGCTCTGCCCAGCCCATCACTTTCACCACTGCCACCTTTGCTGCCACAAAGTTTGGCTCTACCAAGATGAAGAAGAGCGGAGGAGCCGGAGGAGGGGGCGGTGGAGCAGGGGCTGGGCAGCAGCCGAGGATGGTCAGGTCTCCCACCACCAACCTGCTGAAGCACAAGGGTCTCTCCCTGTCTATGCACTCTCTGAACTTCGTCGGGAGCGCTGGGAGCCAAGCCCCACAGTCGCAGCTCTCCCCCAACGCCAAGGAGTTCGTTTACAGTGGCGGGTCGCCGGGAGCCAGCAGTCTCTTCTTCGATGGTGTTGCCAGTGAGAGCCAGGCCAGCAGCATCCCGCCGACATCGCAGTTCAACACCGGTACGGGTGGTACCTTTGATATGGCTCAGGTCTTCGGTGGCAGCACCAACAGCCTCTTTTTGGAGAAGTCTCCCTTTGTGGAAGGACTCAGCTACAACCTGAATGCCATGCAGTATCCAAGCCAGTCGTTCCAGCCTGTCGTCCTGGCCAACTGAACACAAGGAAGGAGAGTATTTGGGGGGGGAGGGTGGGGGTGGGGGAACAAGAACAAAACAAACAAAAAAGAGGGAGAGAAAAGAAAAATAGAAATATACAGAAAATATTCAAATCTTATAAATATAGCTTCTTGGGAAAAGAGAGAGCCCAGTGTTGTTGTGCTGTGCTGGCAACGCTCCTGAAGCACTGACTTGTTTTTTAACTCAGTCCCTGTGCTTTTTTCCTACTCACTTTTTTACTCCTTAAATGAGTCTTGGGATTTTTTTTGGTTTGTGTTCCCCCTTCCCCCACCCCAGCCCAGGACTGGTGCAAACATAGGTCACGATGCTCCTGATTCCCTGCACCCCTCCCAGCGCTGGACACAGGGTCCTTCCACCTGGGTGTAGGGATGTTGTCTTTGTACCACCTCGCTGGAGGAGGGATGGGGAGAGGATGAGTCGGTGTCAGTGGAGATACACACACTGTTGTTGTGTGCTAGCCAGAAATGGGTGGGTGAGCTTGCTTTCTGTTACAGCTCTGCATGTAGATGGAGAGCTTCTGCTGTGCCCACGGGCATAGACCATTGTGCAGTTGTTGCTCCAGGCTCTCCAGCCCAGGCTGGCGTCAACTGTTCTGTGTGCTGAAAAGCACTAACTCTTCTCTTTGACCATCTCCCAGCACGCAGCAGGGAGGGCAGAGCGTTACTGTGAAATGGCTTCTTCCTGCTCCCTTCCTCATCTGCACTTCCAGCCGCAGCTATGGGAGAACAGCGCTTTGAGTGACTCTGGTTATCATCCCCTTCTGCGTGTGAGCGAGGGGGCTTTTCTGTGCCCTCTTGGGGCCGGCTGGTCGGTCTGGGTGACAGCCCTGTGGTGTAGAAACACCACCCGCCTGTCCCTGCGGCTGGGGGAGGTGGCACTGAGCAAGGCGGCCCCACTTGGATCTTGCCCCCGCTTCCTGGACATTCTCCCCAGCAGCAGGGGCCAGCATCCACTGGTGGT
Source organism: Ciconia boyciana (assembly GCF_034638445.1). Classification (NCBI taxonomy): domain Eukaryota; kingdom Metazoa; phylum Chordata; class Aves; order Ciconiiformes; family Ciconiidae; genus Ciconia; species Ciconia boyciana. The sequence continues at coordinate 56,586,377 of NC_132934.1, forward strand.
CATCTGGGGCGGCCTCCTGGGTCTGAGTTCTCATTCCCTGCTGCGAATTCATCATATTGTCTCAGAGAGGGAGTTCCCTCTTTCCTTTTTTTTTTTTTTTTGAGAGGCAGCACTACTTTTGAGGAAGAGAAAGGGCTATGTTGTTGAAGCTGCTCTCTTGAGTGGTAGCATAAGGTTTTGTGCTTTCAGCCAGGTATACACATGACTAAATCCCCTCCCCTGCCCTTCTGGAGGAGTGGGAGGAGGTGGCTGATCTGGTGCAGAAGGGAAGCACCTAGCGTAAACTCATCATTCCAACCAGATCACATCAGCGCAGACGGTGGCAGGCTTAGAGCAGAGCAGGGATGGGCGCTCCGAAGGCGAGTGGCCGTCCCAGCATGTGAATGTACAGTGCCTCCCCGCTGCAGGGCCCGGATCTGGGAACGCCCCTGCAGCTTTCCCCAGGATGATATGCTGCAGTCAGGCGATAGTGGCTTCTCAGCTAGGTCGCTTCTGTGTCAGAGACTCCAAAACCCACCTTCACAGGAAGCCAAAGGAGGGCTGCTTCTTGCCCAGGCAGGGTGGAGGCTCTCTAGGTGGGAAGGAGGTCTCCTTGGAGGCTGTTGTGGGAGTATGGAAGCGTGCAAAAAGGAGAGAGGTGGAGATGATGAGACTCCAGTCTTTGAAGTTCTCAGTTTAAAAGAAAAATAAGCTTTTTGCTGCCTCCCAAACTTGAGGTTTGGTTTTCTTTTAATGATGTGTCTGGAGCACCCTCTGAAACCCACTTCTCCTGTATCTGTCGAACCAATGTGCTCTTTCAAGACATCCCTGTTTCAGGGGAGATGGGCTTGAACTCGTGCTTTTCCCACTCCCTTCCCTCGAGCTGAGATGAAGGCACTCCAGCCCTCTTGTAGTTGTGTTGCCAGTGAGCCTTTGCAGAGGTAATGGCCTGTCCCAGGGAGACTGCCACTGCCCGGAGCTCTTTAAGGAGGGTTTCCAGTGCACCCTTCCCCTTGCTGGGTGACTGGGGGAGGCACGGTCCCAACCTCGCACCCAGCATGGGTTCCCGAGCAGGCTGCTTGCCATCGAGCTATGACCAACGTGGCGGGTGGGCGAGGAGAGCGGAGCCCAGCTAGCTTCACCCAAACTGGCAGCCTCAACTGCAGGTTTCCAGACTAGGACAAGTTCTTGAGGAACAGCTGAGCTGTTGGGTTTCCCTTTTTTCTTCTTTTTGAACTCCCCACTTAGGGATGTTACCACTGCCACTCTGTCCTTCTCCCCAGGAGTGTGCTGCTGAGTGCCAGCCCACTTGCCACGCTGGACTGAGGGGTGTTCAGCCTGTGATTGCAGGACCCGATCCAGTTGCCCCCACTGTCCCCACATCTGGCAAAGCCACCTGTGAGCTGCTGCTGTGGGACAGTGTGCTCTCCTCTGGCACAGGGAGGGAGGGGAGAGGTGGGGATGCCCCATGGCCACCTGCTTATGCGTGTGAAGCTTTGATGCCGCTTTGCCCTGCCACACGTATTATACCTGCTTTAAAAATAGTGGTGTGAGTGGAAGGAGGAAAAGAGGAGGGACCAACCTCTTTGTATCTTAAAAGGAAAAAAGCGTGCTTCAGAAATGTTCCTCCAGCATCAGGCAGCAATGGAAACTAACGGCCTTTTCGGGTCTTTTCTAGTCTTGGATGTAGATGTTCAGCTTCAATTTTATTTTTTAAAAACCTGCACTAATTTACCTGGTTTCTTAGGAAGAGAAGAGAGAAATTTTTTTTTAACTTTTATTTTTTATGGGTTTGTGTTCTTTTTGTTGATGTCCGTTTGTATTGAATAATTTGCTACATTTGTAAAATGTAAGAGGTATATATAATATATGTATATTTCTAACGTAAAAAAACTGTAATTTTTTTCTTTTCAAGATTTTTTCTTAAAAAGAGGAGAGAAAAAAATATTTTTTCAGGAAAAAAACTTTAAAAAAAAAAGAAGTGGTGAAGATTCCTTTCTCCCCAGTCAGCCTCCCTCCTTTCCTTCCCACCCCTCTCTGAAGAGTGAATCAACAGTTGCCTTGTGGGAGAGAATGAGTGAAAGAGGACAGAAGTCTGTATGTCTCCGAGCGGAGGGTTTCTGTGTGTGCTCTGCTTGGGTTTCTTTCTGAGAAGGGGGCTACTGAGAGGGGGAACCAGGGAGTTGCTGTCTTTTTTTTCTTTTTTTTTTCTTTAGCAAAGGAGGAATACAATCAGAGTTTTGTATTCAGAATGTTGTGCAATATTTTGGAACGGGACATTGGTGTGTCTAGAGATTTAGTTAAAAACAAAAAAAACAAAGGTTGATCAAATCTGTACAGTTTCTATTGTTCCAGATTTTTTTAAGTTTGTATTAAAAGCATGATATAATAACTGGTTGTCATGTGGTGTGTGCTTGGTGGGGAGAGAACACCTCTGCTGTGCCTGTTCCTGGGCGAGGAGGGACGTGGCTGCCTTCCCTGCCTGCCTTTGGATGAATCGGTGCTTGTCATCTCCTCGCAGGCAAGGTCACTGGTTTGCAGTGCGCTTGGCGGAGGTTTCGTTGCATTAGGAATAGCCTGGTGATGCCCAGGCTTGTGCAACACGGTGAGGGCAGCTGTCTCCCTGACCTCTTGTGCTGCCAAGAATAGCAGGGGCATAGGAAAAAGCGGCGGTGTGCCTGGCCTTCCCCTGTCCTGCTGTGATTCAGCTCCCCGGGGTGGGGGGGAGAGCTGGCCCTCCTCCATGGGGGCAAGGGGGGAGCGGGACACTTTGCCTTTGGTGCGTGGTGCCTCAGGGGCCTTCAGTCGATCAGCAGAGTTCCTAAAATACCCGGCTTCTGCTGCAGCTTGCCAGCACCTGCAGGGCTGGGCTGGGCTGGGATCTGTCTGCTGTCATTGCATGGGGTAGATGAAGCCTTCCCAGGCGGTCGTTCCTGCAGAGGGTTGATTTCTGCTTGAGGGTTGATTTCTCTCCCCTCTGTACAAACCAGTTTGGGTTTATCCTGGGGCATCTGGGGTACTTGATAAGCAAAGGAAGCCTCAAGGTGTGTGTGCAGGCCGTGCCCTCCCTGCTGTGAATGCTCAGCCAGGGTGACTTCTCATAGCAGGGTGGGCTTGAGGCTGGGTATGAGAACAAGCAGTGATTATGAGGGTCTGATTTTGTTTCCCTCTTCTTTCTAACCTCTCATTGCTCAGCTGTAATCAGAATTTCTGCCAGAGGGATCTGCTCCTTTTTAGCAAAACGAGATGAGATGGCCCCTCTGTGCTGAAGAAGATGCTGAAATGCCTGTCCCACCCCATATGTGCTGGGTGGCTGTGTGACCCAGCTTCCCCAGCCCCACCGTGCTCCTGCTGCCTCCTGCTTGAGGCGTGGCTCGCAGCTCCCCACACCGCCTCCTTAAAAAGCTGTTGAAGGGAGCTGCTCTGAATGTATGTGAGGAAACCAAATGTGGAGCTGGTACAGGCTGCTGGCTCCCACTAGCATCCTTACCCATGCTCCCTCAGCCCCTCTAGCCTGAATTTCTTCCTGGAAGAGCTTGGGCTGCTTGGCCCTTGGCTTTGCAAGCCCTGGGAGCTAGGCTGCTGCTCGTGCCTGCTGCACGCTATGTGACTATCACACTCTGCTAAGCAACAAAACTATTTTTTCCCCCTTTGTGTCTCAAACCCCTTGTAATCATTTATCTAAAGCACACACAGATGCTTGCCCTTAGACATGTTTCTGGAAATGGAAAATCGAGGGCAAGTATGTGCCTTCCTGATCCTTGCCCTGCATTTGCTTGGTTGTGATGCAGGGAGGCACGGAGCCTTTCCCTTTTTGGGCACAGGTACGCCGAGCGATAGGGCCTGGAGTTAGTTTACAGCTGATAGCTGCGCAGTCCTGGGTAGGGATTAGGGAAAAGGTTTAGTAGAGCCTTGTTCCTTGTGAGGTGCTTGCCCCTGTGCTGTCTCAGGGAGCTGGAAGGGTGTGGAGGGGTGAAACACCCCCCTGGAAGCGACGCGCAGGGGTGGGGATCTGCCCTCTGTCAGCCTTCAGAGAGGAAAGGAGGTGCCAGAGCCCTGCGCTTGGCTGGTGCGGGTGGTGCCTGGGTGTGGGAATATTTGCCTGGTCTTTGGGCAGTGACGAGTTGGTCCCCGAATAGGGTGCTCCAGCAAGGCATGTCAACAAGATGGGACTTGTCTCCTGAAACCTCCAAAGTGAGGGGCGTGGGGGTGTTGTTTAGACACTCGTCACAGGGGACTCCGTTATTATGAAGGAAACATGCAACTTGAGTCACCGAGCGGGCGGGCTCCCACCTGAAAGGAGGAGACAGCTTGCGTAGAAAATGTCATGCTTCAGCCTTGGGCTTTTCAGTCTGTGACAGCAGTTTCTGACATGCATTGGGCTGTTCTGGGAGAGGGAAGGGGCTGGTGCCCGGAGGAAAGCCTTATGCAAGCGTGAAAAGCCGTCTGTAAGGTGGCTGCGCCCTGGACTGTGTTTTAAATACAGGCCCAACAAAACAGCCCGAGTTTGGTCTGGCAGGAGAGCATCTCCCGGTGCCCCAGAGCTTCCCGGAGACTTGGGATTATTGGGATTGAGTAACACATGGCGCAGGCGCCGCTGACAGCAGGTGCCTCCCCGTGCCCCGGCACTTGCCGACGTGCCAGGACCGAGAGGTGGAAAAACACCAGGGGGAGGACCGGGACCCGCCGAGTCCTTGGCGTCCCCGAGGAGTGCTCCTGCCAATGCCACCTGCTCCCTGCTCACGTGGCTGCAGCCCCGGGTGCTGCCCGCGGCCCCGGCGGGTGCAAGGGGTGAGGCTGACGCCACAGTCGCAGAGGGACAGCCAGGTCTTCCCACCCTGCGTGCGTCCTCTGCGGGAACGCAAGCACCAGCCCAGAGGCAGGTTGTGGCCAAGGTTAGCTGCCTGCCCAAACCTTGTGCTTTTTCCTTGGGTTTCTATGGCCGGGCTCCAATTCAAACATGGCCGGGAACATGCTCACCCCAGCCCTTGCAGAGCTGTTCTTCCACTGTCCCCCCTGCCGCCGCTTGCGTTGTCACCTCCAGAAACTTGGTCTGCTTTTTATAAAGCTGTTGAAGAGCGAAGCTTTCACTCCCTGCCCCCAAGACGCCTCGGTGAAGGCTAAGCCCCGGCCAGCACGCGTGGTGCTTTTGAGTCGTAGTGAAGGGCCAATTTGCACGACGGCCAATTTGTGTGCGGCCATTGCCAGCGGCAAAAGTGACTCCAGCATGGTAAGTGTGTGTGCCGGGGAGGGACACATGATTTTTTTTTCCCCAAGAAGCTCTCAGAGGCACGGCAGCGGGTTAGGAAAAGGAGATCTCTGTGAAGGAGTTTCAGGGTCAAATTTTGCTGCTTTGCCTTGAGGAGGGGCAGGGAATGGTGCAGGTGGAGGCATGGGGGAACTCGCTCCTTCTTCACCGAATGTCGAGGAGGCAAGTGTGGTCCCCGTGTTATTCCGCAGTTGTTGAGACCTAGTTGAGGGGTTTTTTTGCTTATTTTTGTTGGCCTTTGCAGCCTGCTGCACTGCCTGCGCAGCCTGACTGCTGAAGGAAGCAGATCCCCAGGAGGGAGCATGTCCCTCCCACTTGGCAGGGTGTTTCCACCAAGGACAAAGTTTTCCTTCGAGTGAATCAGACAGAAACTGCTTGCAGAAGGTGCAGCTGGGGCTTTCATCAGAAAAAAAAACAAACCCAAAATAATCCACACAAGGTGATGTGCAGGGAGGGCAACGGGCAATGTTGCTGCAGCAGGACATGCTTCTTCCATGGGCCTCACTTTGCCCACAAAGCTTGGTGAATTCACACAAGGGCCAATTCCAGCTTCCCTCAGCAACAGGCGCTTTTGCATTTCCTGATCTTCCTGCGGTCAGGTTCGGCGTCAACATGTGCTGCTCTGGGCTCCCGCAGAGGCCTGAGCGACGTCACAGCAGGCCCTGGGCGCCTTTCCAAAATCTGCCGAGGTCACCCTCTGTCCCTGCCTCTGCCCAGCATCGCTGTGCAGCGCCTGGCTGCAGCCGGGAGGACACACTGGTGTCACCCACGGAGCCTGCCGCCTGCCAAAGCGGCAGCGCTCGCACAATGCACGGGGCAAGTGAGAGACCATGGGCACGCAGGAAAACTGGGGGGAACCAAAGAGACCTCATCTGCTGGCAGAGCGCTGGGGTTTGCATCCTTGGGGGGGGACAGACTGGCAACACAGCAGAGAACACGGGGGAAAGGAGCAGCAGAGATGTCTGAAAGACCACGAACGCAAGCCAGGGAAGAACTGAGGAGCAGAGGGAAGGAGGACAGCACCCTGGGGACATCCGAGGTGTTTACACAGAGGTGCAAACGTTGCAGTGGGGCAAGGGAGGCTAGAACTCCCCTCTTCCCTTCACCACCCAGTGAAACAGTGCGTGTTCCTGGTGACCCAACATGGGCAGCAGCTGCACAGGCCTCCTTCCTGGCTGGCACAGCCCAACGTAACCTCCCCGTCCCCACCTGGGTCCCTGCTTGTCACACTCTCCTGCACGATCATCCTCTGACTCTTCCTCTGGGCTGGTCCCGACACGGTGGTTCCCCTCTGAGGACACGGCCAGCTCTCGCAGCGTGCCCGTGAGTCACAGCGCTGTCATTGCCTCCAGCGCAGACATGGAGACGTGGAGGCTCAGGGAGGGGCCGTGGCTTCACCATGCTCATGGGGAGCATAAGCGCTGCGGCCGGCACCCATCGGTCTCTCCTGCCGCCTCACGCTGACCCCACCAGCACCAGGAGCTGCCCCGAGTGCGAAAGGAGGTGATGCAGAGGGAGGGGATGGAGACAGTCCAGGGGAGGACAGCTTATCCCTTGCAGCCACACCATTGCCAGCCATCCACTGAGGAAGGGAAAGGACTTGACAAACCCAGATGAAAATAGGATTCAACAAAATAAACCCAGAAAGAGCACGGGTGGCCTGTGATGCCCCGAGGCAGAGCCGAAGGTGCCCAGCGCTGCTGAGGAGCGCAGTCTCACTGTGTAAGCTGTCGCTGTTGGACAGGGCATTGAACTCTATAAACTACAGCCTAAGTGCTAACACATCAGCACAGGCAACCACAAATTGCTGATTTTTGGAAACGTAAGCAAAGAAACTTTCCTATATTCCAGATTATAAATCACAGCACAGAACAAGTGTATAAAACCATGCAAGAGAGACCTCACTTGGTCCTTCAAACTAGAAACTTGGCCATTGAGACTAACTGGTCGATACAAAGCCAGCTAAGAAAGACTATTTTATTCCGGTAAGACCTTATTTTTAATCTTGGAGTTATTCTCTTCTCCAAAGGCACAGTAGTCTTTGAAAAATATTATTTTCCTCCATGGAGATACTTGTTCTTGGAATTTTTTGAGCAACCAGTGCACATAAGTAGAAACCTTCCCAAAGTCAGTGGTTACAGAGGTGGTAGTGGGGACTACAATAGCTCCATAACAAGGAGAGAATAATACAGCATCTAACCAGCATGTACTCCATCAAAGTCATATTAGACCGGTATTTATTGCAGGAGAAAGCCACTGACCACATCTCTTTGTCATACAGATAGTCAGCACACAGACAACATCACAGCTGAGGAGATTTTCCTACTTTATATTTTTAATAAAAAACTCCAGGCTTCCCAATGTGCACCTTAAAATGCTACGAAGGGACCTGAGTCCATCCAAACTTGGCCCCAGTGTTTTATATCATGGCGTGCCTGAGACTGAAGCACTGACTCCTCTGAGCACACAGAGTAACTGCTAAGAGCTGCTGCATGGACCCGTGGGTCTTCCAGCAGCACCCGATTGATCTCTGCTCCGTCACTGAGCTTCCCTGGAAAGCAGGATGAACTGGTTGAACGAGGTCCTCTGAGGACCACAACACTAATCTGCAAAGCATCACTAGGAAGTGGAGGTCTGTGTTAGTAACTGTGTGCTGACCCTTCCCTTGCCTGGCCAGTAGAGCTTCATAGTACAGAACCGGCTGGGGCTGGACATCTTCCTTTAACATACCTGGAGTGTCCTGCAAAGTTGCGCAAGCATCTTCCCTAGAGCTGCTCTCCCCATGTAGGGCTGCAAGAGCTGGTGGGAGCTGCCCATTACCATGAGGAAGCCACAAAAGCAAGACCACAGCACCCCATTGGAGAAGCCCATGTCGCCTCAGTGGTGCAGCAAAGCTTCCCGCAAAAGGTTGAAGGTGCCTTTCGGCTTCCACAGCCTGGGAGGTAAAAGGGGGGGTCGCTCTGTCTGCCTGGTTGAAAAACCATATTGATTTTATCCAGTGTGATCTCGACAGAATTGGGTACAGGGAGCTGGCTATGATCTCCCAAAAAAACCCCCACACCTCCCCAGGTATTTTTCTGTGATACAATTCTGTTGAGGAAGGTACGATTAGTGAGGGTACCCCCATTTACTTCACTGTCTTTAATTTTGCCCTCTCCCTTCAAGGTCTGCAAACAGAAAAGAGTCTCCATTGCAGGCTGTGCCATGGCCCTGCCAGCCGAATACACAGAGAGCTCTTCCTCTCCTCCTGTGCCTGGTGAGGCTGTTGGCCACCCTCTTCACCTGAAGATATTGGTGGGGGAATTAGTAACTGCTGCTCCTGGAGGGAGCCATGCTTCCTCCTGGAGGTAATTGTCACTTGGCAGGGTCTTACTCATCTTGTGGTGGCAGTGGCTGGCTTTCCAGGCTCTGCCACCAGCAAAGCAGGCTGCAGGGCCATGGCTCTTCACCTCTCAGCCACTCAAAAGCCTCCTGCCCTGAGGCACAGCCAGCTTCACTCCTGCCTGGAGCCTGCCCTGCCAAAGCATTTGCTTGTGCTGTGTTCTTCACACCTTGCCAAGCAAAGCAGGTTGGACCTCAGGGAGTTAAACACTCACACTGGCCCGCAGCTGAGTCTGCTCTCCCTTGTGGATGCTCTTCACCAAGCAGACTAGAAAGGAAGGATGCAACTGCATCTCTATAATGTTTGCCGTTACATGCACCTGCTGCAGAGGCTATAGGAAGACCCCAAGAGTGTGGAAGGGTTTCCCAGCTCTCTGAGACCAGCTAATGCCACCATGGGTGCTGGTACTCCCCAGGTGGGAACTCATCCACCTCTGGAATTTGGGAAGCATCCTTCTCTAGAGCCCCAGCCTTCTCCTCTTCTTTGCCTCTCTATCTTCCTTGCTCCAGTGGATTATTTTCCCTGAATACTGTGGTCTGGTCCTGGGAGCAAACAGCAGCCAGCAGCAGAGAACAAGGGAGAGTTCTGCCACCAGTGAGCAGCCATATCTCTCCCCATAGTCCCTTTGCCTCCTGCTGGACCAATCCTCCCGTGCCATTCACCTGTGATCGGCTGGTTCCTTTTTTTCCGCCCTCCACAGCTCCTCCTGGTCTTCTCCACTCCTCACACATGCCCTGCCTGGCTGGTAACAGCTGCCCTCCGTGTAGCAACACAGAATTTGCAAAAATATCTGCATGGCACGTAGCTGCGGGAGCTCGTCCCTGCATTGTAGCGCAGGGGGCTTCAAGCACAGTGAGAGCGCTGGCTGCCCACTGGCACATCTTGGAGCAGTTGGCTTGGCTGGCAGAGGCGTCCCAGCGCTGTAGCGCTGCTGCAATAGCCCAATTAGTAGTTCAGGTGTTGCCACAGTCTTTGGCTATGGCCCAAGAGCTAATGACAGAGCAGGTGGCAGATGTGAGGATTGCAGAAGCGTGGCTGGAGATGAGGGGAGCTCGTTCTGAACAGCTTGTTGAGACCAGTCTCTGCTGACCAGCTGGGACGATGGGTTTTGCAAGGTGGATTCTTGCTTTGTGGAAGTCTCCAAAACACCCTTCAGCCTTTGAAGGATGCTGCAGCTGCATTTAGCTCTGCCACCCCTCCCAGGATGTCCAAAATTATCTTGGGATTACTGGGGTGACCATACCCATGACCACTGGTTTACAGCAGCAGGAAAACTCATTAAACCCCAAAGGTGTTTAATCAGAAGCAAAGTGGCAATGGGGCATTGACACACCATGCATGTTGATGCAATATGATGGACATAAATGTCATTGTCTGATGAAAGACAGCTTTGTATTACCGAATTCCTGTGCTGTGTGTCTACCACAAATGGCCTGAGGCACTTGGGAACTACTGACCCCAAAGCAAACCTATGGAGGGAAGCTGGGAGGGAGGAGAGGCTGAAGAGTGGCAGTGGAAACTGTAGAAGCATACAGGCAGTGCAGCAAAGAACGTGCAACTTGACACGCAGCAAGAGCTTGAGGAGATTTTTCCAAGCAGGTTGAAGAACTGGTTAAAAAGAGGCTTAGAGCTATGACCAAAGAAGCTGTTGATGCAGTTTGACTCCCGCTGTGCTTACAGAAGCAGGAGTTTGTATATTCTTTGGAGGCAAACAGGATTATGTCAAACTACCTAATGCCATCATTCAGTTCGCTTACTAATGGAAACATTGAGTATGGGCTAATTGCTTAAGCCAAAAGGGAGGCAGGTTTTTGTGATCACCGCGCTGCGTTATCTATGAGTACAAACTGCTCCTGTAGAGCTCTGTATAAAGCAGGAGTATTGATGCAGCTCTGCTTGCTTACGCACACAGAGGAGTCAGGGAACAGGGACCCTCTGAATCTTCTCTGTCCCAAGCTCTTGTCATTGCTGTCCTTCCCCAGGGCCTGCTTCTGCTTCTGTCGCGCTCAATATCAGAGTTGACTTCAGTGGGAGCATTACAGGCCCTCAGGTGTCAGCCCCCAAGTGGGCTGCGAAGAAAAGGGGTCAAAAGGTCTGCTCTTGGGTCTCTGTCCACTACATTGATGCTTTTTTCCTCCAATGGCTCCAAAAACACCTTCAAGACCACCCATTGCTGCTGAAATACAGCCCCATCTTGAAAAGAGCTGTGTGGCAGTGGGTGTCAGGGCAGTCATTTTGTACTAATAACAATAATTTTGTACTAATACCATGTTGCAGTAGGGAAGACAGAAATGACTAATTAAAATGTTGGGGAGATAGTCAAGTCATGAGAGCATTACTCAAGTGCAATTTAGCTGGGAAGCTGCAATTCACAGCTCTGCTATTACAAAAATACCACAGGACTTAATTCACCAGACATCGTCGTCAAGGTATCAGGTTATCATCCCACCTGAAAGCAGCTCCAGGCTACCCATCACCAAGCCCAGGCATCGATTCAGAGCCATCCACAGAGCACAGCCCTGGCTCCCAAGTGTTCGATGCCATTTCCAGCAACCATAATTTTTTCTGGCCTAATACCAGGCAGGCCCAAGATGTCTCAGCTTGCAAAGAGGATTGTAGCTCAGTGTGGTCTTACTCAAGATCAGGATAAGACTATCATCAATGGGAAGCAGAATCCCAAAGCCCTACTGTTCCTCATGTAAATACTTCTTCATGCCCTGTATCATTTTGCAACTGTTAGTCTCTGTCCTGACCCCTCTCCAGCTCCTCTAATGAAGACAAGGATGAAGAAACTACTTCAAAGTGAAGGGAGAGACCCGAGAGAACAGCTTGGTGCTTGTTAGCTGGGGGTCAGGACAGGCTCAAAGTGGACTCTACGCAGCCCCTGAGTGCGTCCCATCACTGCAGTGAAGGTCCCAAGGTGTGCAGGGGCCTGTGGCACACGGACTTCAGGCAGTGGAGAGAAGACATGCAATAAAAACATCAGCCTTTACGGGCCTGATGTAGATTAACAGGAGAGCTGGTGCATGAAGCACCTGGTTTTAGCAGCTACTATCCCTCCCCTGCTGTGTCAGACTCTGCTTTTACAGCTGTAGCAACAAGTAGCGGAGGTCTAGTGTGGTGGAGCTGCGTAGGAGGAGGGCTTAGCTGGGAGAGGTTTGAGCTGCAGATGGGCTTGGAGCCCACAGCCTCGGGTAGAAATGGTGTTTGGGGCTGTAATATGGTTTGTAGGAGTTGCAGAGCTCTTTTATTGGCAGCTTCGGCACTGCTTTGGCTCGTGGCCACCACTGACTGGTGAATGAAGGGGGAGAGAGATGAGGCAGTGGGGGGGAGAGGGAAAAGGACAAGGAAGAGGACAGAGCAAAAGAAATGCAAAGATCAAAGTCTAGCCAAGAGAAAAATTAAGCGTAGAAAGCAAAGGAGATGGAAGGAGGGAGAATCAAGGAGTAACACAAAGGGAGAGATGGAAGAGAGACAGCAGCCCTCCAACAGGCCAGAAAAGGGAGGCAGGAAGGAGCTGGGCGTGGAGAGGACGACAGCTCCCAATACCTGGCACATTTCTTCCCTGCTGTTGCTATCTTGGAAAGGATGAGCCTGTTTTTTTTCCAGAAATGCTTAATGAGCAATTAGCACAAATACCTTCCCTGATACCTTTTGTGATGCTTTGAAGTTAAATGACCTATGTTACAGGAGAGAAAAGTGATCCTGTGTAGGCTCAAGGAATCATCGCACCCCTGTGAAAAAGACCCTCCCTGAGAGGTTAATGCGCAAGAGGCAGCAGAAGCAGCCAGGGAAGGGCTGTTTTGGTCCCAGGAGGCCCGGTCCAAAGGAAGGGAAAGCTGTGGACGCATCCTGGCAGCTCGGTGCCCTGCAACCAGTGAGAGCAGCCCTGTACTTTCACTGCCCCAGACTGGGAAATCACAGGCGCTTCCCCTGCCCTGGGCCAGAGAAAATCACTTTCGCAAGGAAACACAGCTGAGAGCTTACGTCTAGCTGGTCTGCACGTGGTCCTCCTGCAAAACTCTGCTTTGCTCTTTCAGCTCCTCACCGCTGACTGCCAATGCGGATGTCACGCTCACCAGTGACCCCTCACTTTCCATATGCTAGAAATGCCTGGTGTCACCTCAGCTTGGCCAGCAGCACTCCCTCAAACCTCCTGCCAGGACACGAGGCTTACTACCTCTCCTCAGTGGGGCAGGACGGGGTGGCTGTGGCGAGGCTCAGCCTAAGCACGGTGTGTGCCTGGGACCTCAGTTGGTGCCAGCGGAATGCAGGGGGAGAATGAGCTTCCCTGAGCCTGAATTCATTCATAGGCCAGCGGCCTCACAGCAGGTCCGGCTGAGTGATGCAGAGCCAGGAAGGACATACAGTGGGACTTACTCATTGCTCTGGGATGTCAGTCCTAATGGAAAACAGCAGGGAGTTGTTAGAATATGCCATAAATATTTACTAGCTAAGACATCAATTTCCCCAACAGTTGTTAGAAGTCCGTAGCTGCCTGAAGTTTCAGGATTGGACTCTGGCTGCTGCTCCAGCACCAGGAGAACCCAAGCATCATCCCAGTACCATGCTGGTGGCTCCAGGTCATGCCTCCCGTGCAGCAGGTGGCTGCATGGCTGCCAAACCAGCCCCAGGCCTGCTGAGCCCCCAGGTGACAAATTGGTCACCTCCTGTGAAGCATGGTTGGTTTGTGGTTATGGAAATAGCTCAGCATTGCTTGAGCCTGGGCTGAGCTGTGTTGTTCTCCCCACCAAGGGGGGGGCTGCTGATAAATGCCGAGGTTTCCCTTTGCTCTGGGAGAAGCTGACCAGGGCTCAGCATTTCTTTCGGCATCCAGCCCTCTGCGTGTAAGCTCTGGGGTCCGACTGCGCTTTCCTTCTCAGCCTGCACAGCACAGGCACGTGGCTAGCACTCAGAAGACACACTTTAAATAACCGCACCACAATGACTCATGCCTTACCCAAGGCAGTCTGGCTGCTGGCGTATAAAGCATGAAAGCCGGTGATCTTTGGAAGAAGAGAGGATCCTACAGTGAGCAGACATATGGCTCAGTTCCTGGCCAGAAGGTGGGAGGGGTGGAAGTGTTTCTAGATGAGATCGGCTGGGAGGCTCAGGATTGCAGGCGCAGAGCGGCAGCCTCCCCACCACTGCCCAACTCTGTCCTCCTAACCTGCCACCACATGTGCAGCCCCTTGTCTCTGGAATTTCCCCCAGTCAGCAGTTTTCAGAGCTCAGGGTGGCTTGGGGAGGTAGGCAAAAGGCATGTGGGAGCAGTGCCCGAGCCCAAGCGTGGCTGACATGGGGGGGACGGACACACAACGTGGAGCGCTCTTTTGCCCTTTGCAGCGTTTGGCCTGTAGCACCGAGGAGGCAGACAAGGATAGGCAGTCCTGACAGCTTGGATGGACCTTCACCCTTCCCTCAGGCACTCGAATCATCCTCCATTTCCCCAGCCCCCACCGGTCCCAGCACTGCCCTTCTCACCCTGCCTCCCTCTCAAACGCTCCCCATCCACTCCCCCCCACTCCTCTGCCAGCTCCCCTCAGCACTGTCCTTCCCTGCACTGCCTGCCCCTCTCCTCCTCCCCCAGATCTGTCCTCCCACGCCTCCCGCTCTCCCCACTTTCTAAGCCTCCTGGGGAGCTGCTCTGCACCCCCTTTCCTTCCCCACTTCCTGGTGCCATCTCTGCACCCCTCCTCCTCCACCGCCTGCAGCCACATCTTCCCCTCTGGCAAACCTCAGGACCTACCGTGGCATTTCGCCCAGCCATCCCCACAGCCCCCCGACCCCTTCCCACAGCCGTTTGTCCCAGAAGCACCGCAGCAGCTCGGCAGCTCCTGCCTGCTTTCTGCCAGCAGCCCATACCAAGAGGTCAGCCTTCGCCTTTGGGCTGCACCCCGCTCTCCCTCACCTCCTCCCTAGCCCGTGGCTGCGGCTGGGTTGCCCCTGCCAGCCATGCGAGCTGCTTTCCCCAGCCTGGAGGCTCTTTCCAGGGCCCCGGCACCCGGGAGCTGCTCATCGGCTTTGGCAAGGCATGTAAATGTCACGTCCCTGCCTGTTCCCGGCCCGAAGCGATGCCCGTGTGTCTCCCATTATGTAAGGCATAGTGTGTACAGGAGCTGGGAGGCCTCGGGCTTGCTTACGCACCATGAATGACAGCTGCAAAAATGAGACAAGGACTATTTTTAAATCTCCCCCCCCGCCTCCCTTCTCCAGCTCTTCCCCGCAGCCCCAGCCAGGCTGTGCGGATGTCCAGCCCCAGCCCCATGGGAGCAACTGGTACTGCCGGGCTCTGCCCAGCCGGTCCTGAGCAATGCTTTGTACTGCTACAGAGGGACATGCAGCACCTCAGCATGGGGCTGGTGGTACCTGGAGGACACATCCTCGTCCAGCCCTCCTTGCCCATCAACAGTCCCCTGACATCCTCTCCACCTCTCGCAGCCCTCCTTGCCGGCAGGACTCGCGGTGCCCTTTTCCTCCCCCCAGCCTCTCCCTGTAACGTTAGAAAGGTCACTCCCTCCTCCTTGAGCCGCAGGGTTATTGCAATTCCTCAGAACAGAGCGGAAGGGATCTCGAGGGGGAAAAAAGAAACAACCTACCTTCTCATGTGGAAATGTGACACCCCAGCACCACCCTGTCCCTCAGATCGAGGGCAAGAGACAGATGGTCTGGAACAGGGGACTGCATAACATCTCATTTCCCACTGAACGCTGCTGGCACTGGAGAGGCAAGGTGGGTGAGGAGCTGGCTAAGAGAGAGGTGGTGTCGGTCACAGGGAAACGAGAGTTGTCAAAACCAGCAGTGTTTTGCCCCAGAATGCTGTAAGACAGGTGCCCCTCAAGCTGGAGTGATGGAAGAAGACTGGCAGTGGGTGGATGCTGCCCATGCGCTGCCACTTTGGCTCTGAATAAAGACACTCAGTTCAAGGATATGCCCATCAAAGAATTGTCTGGAGAGACTAACAAGTATGAGGTACCACTTCACCTGCATTGTAGATGCTGCTCTAGACATCTCTCCGCAGGAAGGCTGGAACTGACCCGCAGCAGGTACAGAGCAGGCTTGTGAGCAGCCATTGTGAGCGTGCAGCTTGTTTAATCTAAAACAGGAGAAGCTGAGGGGGGCACAGGATCTACGCATCATAAATACATGCTAGGGCGAAAGTCTAATTTGTACTCCTAGAAGCTCATCTGGATCACAAATATATTTAGACTTAAAATTAGAAAGAAGTTCCTAGCCAGCCATGGTATAAACTTCTGCGACAGCCTGTCAGGCTGGAAGGTGGGCAGAAGAAGCCTGATTTGGTAAGAGATGCAGCCGGCTGATAGTCACTGCATGGCAGGAGAGGAGGGAGCCAGAATGAGCCATACACATGTCTGAAATGAAGCTTGCACTCGTCCCCAAGCTGGTCCCCAGAGGGATTGGTACAGAGCTGAAACCTCAATGTGTTGCATCCTCTTTAGGTTACATGTTATTAGTCTTCTGCTTCAGGGTCCTCCCAGATCCTTGCAGAGGCAAGGAAGAGGTCACCTCTTTTCCTTCTGGGTTTTTAGGAACTTGTTTAATCTCCTTCATCTCTGTAACGTTTCTGGCTGGGGCTAGCCACAGGGTTGGGGTGAGGCAGGGAGGAGGAACAGGGCCACTCCTGCTGCTCTTAGTCATGCTTTGGGTTTGTTGGTTTGCCTTGCTCACAGGCTCAAGACAAAGCCAGCTCTAGGGCCGGGAAGGCATTTCCCTTGGGCTTGGTGTGCTGGGGTGACCTGGGGAGCTAGAGCTGTTGTTCATTGTGGGAAGCAATGCCCTTATGGGACTCCTTGGCTGCATTTTCCCTGTTGCAGGAGCTCGGGGATGCTAGAGACACCTTTGCTCTCTCCCACTTGCTCCCTCTGCTGTGTTCATATCTTTAGGCTTCTGTGGACCTTCACCATGGGAAGTGAGGGTGTGCCTTCAGGATGAGGTGGTCAGGATGTTCCCTGGATGGTCCCTACATGTCTGGACTCAGGCACTACACTACGGTGTGTGCAGGTCAGGATAGGAGTACCAGGCCTACACTTCTGTGTGGTGTGGAGCCCATGTTACCACATTACCATGACAAGGTCCTCAGGCTTGTGACGAGGGTGCCAGCTATTTTTGCCTGCTCTGAGTCCTCCTCAGTGCCAGGGGCAGCTGGGCAGAGCCCCAGGCAGAGCTGTCCTGAAGTGGTAGCCTTGATGAGGACTACGGTCGGGTTAGTTCAGGAGGCTGTGGAGAGCTGTCAGGGGACAGCAGTTCCCTGCAGGAGGGTTGAGGCTGCCTCCTCCAGCCTCTCATCTCTTAGAGGTTACTCCCAGGCCATCACTGTGTCCCACCCAAGCGCCTCAGCTGATCCTCGCTGTTCTCCCCCCCACCGCAGAGGTTGCCTGGTTTGCTGTCGGGCTGCAGGGACCAGGAGGGAGCTGTGCCTAGCGCCGGGCCGGAGGAGGGGTGCTGGCTCCCGTGGCCATGGGGTGAGGGAGAGCCTTCCCGCCCGGGCCGTGAGGCGGGCGGCAGAGGCCGCGGGCGCTGCCGCCGTCTGCCCGCCCAGGCCCGGGCAGGTCGGTGCGGTGCGCGCTCCCGCAGCGCCACCTCGCGGCGGCCGTTGGAAGGGCGCGGCCCAACCGCCATTTGGGGGCTGCCCGGGGCGGGGGGCGTTCGCTTCCCGGTGGCTGCTCGCCGGGCTGGCAAAAGCCCTGCTGGGGCGGCACAGACAGGGGCCGAGCTCGCCCCGGGGCGCGGTGCTGCCTGTGCCAGCTGCCTCCTTCCAGAGTCAAGCTGGGCCACGCCGAGCGGGCACCGGTAGCACCCAGCTTGGCCTGCTTGTGAGCCGCCGCGCATTTCTTCACAGCTGGGTTTAGGTATTGAGGCTAGTATTAACTGGGCAGGGAAACGCAAAGGGTTTGAAACGCCTGCCTTTCTCCGTGAGCAGCCCTGCCTGTCGTGCATGCATACCCTGGAGCCTCAAGAGGCCAGTGACTCTGGGCAGGGGGGAGCCATGTGCCCCTCTGTGAGCTGCAGCAAGCAAACACAACCATGCCCTGGCTGCACGGACAGGAGAGCTGATCCCCAGCTCTTGCACTCACAACTTTTCACCACGCCCATCATTGTTTTGATGCCCCAGTGTTCAAAGGCAACTTAAACACAAAATAATCTTTCCTCAACATTTTGGGACCACAAACAGCCCTCCAGCAGCACTACTCAAATGAGTGCCCCAGCCAGCCATCTGCTCCCCAGCCACTGGGAGGTTTGGGGTGGGGGAAGAGAGCATTACATCCAGCCTGCCACACTGGCAGCACAGCCCCAACCTGAGGGTGCAGGATGGTGCCTTGGCCGCCATGATCCCTCCTCTCCCAAGCAGCAGCACCCAGGGACCCTCCCCAGGCCTGGCACTCCCCAGCTAGGCTCTGATGGAGACTGGCTTTCTGCCCAAATATAAGGCTGCCCCCACCAAATGGCAGCACACCACAACAACGTGATATTAATCCCTTCTCAGGAGCCATTTTTGGTCAGCAGGCCTTGGTAGTACAAAGAGTAGCTGAGATGTCGTTGTGGTGAAGCTACTTGTAGGTTATGTGTCCTCAGCTCTGGGAACATCCCTGATCTCACAGATTCTGATAGGGGTTGTGCTGCACGAGGCAGTGAGCATCCGTGGCAGCTCCTAGTTGCCGAGAAGGGATGTGCAGCAAGTCCCCAGACCTCATGTCCTGCAGTAAGCCTGTAGTCTTGTAGCTCGGTGAAGCCAGCCTTACCTTCCGATGAGAAGGATTTGGAAATGGCACCTTTTCCTGGGCTGCAGCAGTGTCCCAAGCAGCAGCAGGACACTGGAGCACCCATTGCTTGCTGGATTGAGGCAGTACATGAATCTAGGAGAATGTGAGGAGGCTACTTCTCCTCAAATCATGTATTTTACATTTATAGATAGCATATAAAGCCTTAGGAGCAAACAAGCAGCCAGCAGGATAAAATGAATGCATTAGCTGACTGATGACAAAGACTGAAGCTGGCTTAAGCAGCTGCTGTTTGGGAGCTACAGGCAATCTCCTCAAGCACGAGTGGGTTGAGAAGCACTGTGGCACGGAGTGCACCCGCAGCACAAAGTCTGGAGCATGGCCTCCAAAGTGCAGGTGCATGGCCTATTGCTGCCATGCTGCCACCACAGAGCATGCACACGGATCTGGCTCAAAGGCTTGCTGCTCCTGCTCAGCCATGCTGGGGTGCTGAGCCTGCTCTCACAAGCTGGAAGCAAATTTCAGAATTAAAGCATTCAAGAGCCAGTTTTGACCATAAACTTGTGATCAAGCACAAGAGGGAAAAGGTACTTGAACTCACATCTTTCCATGTCTGGAATACTGCCAAGCACCTTTCCTCTCTACTCTGCCTAGCTACCTCCCAAGCCAGCCTCTTCTGCTACCTCCCCTTTCCAGAGGGGAGGAAGGCTGGTCCCATGTTGTCCTTTTGCAACTACCTAAACCACCAACTTCTGGCTTGATGCCCTCACCGTCAGTTTGCTCCCAGTTTCCTTCCACTGCCCTCTCACTCCTTAGAAGCCTGCTCAGGTCTTACATGCAGCACTGATCTCCCTTCCCACCTCCCCTTCCAGCATCAAGGCTGGACAACTGAGGCAGGGCAGAAGACAGACTCTTGCTTCAAGGCCTCTACACAACAGCATCTCCAGCCCCTCTGCCTCTTCCAGGGCAGGCAAGTGGCTCCAGTGTCATCCTGTAGGCAGAGGCTACATTGGCTGGTGGGTCTGGTATATACACAGGGTCTCCAGCAAGGTTTCACCCACATCCATGAGCTGGGACTCCCACCCTGTTGCAGGTCCTGCTGCTTCCCCAGGCACCACAGTAGGCTGCCTCTCAGCTTTGCATATCAGCAGAGAAGGTGTTAGCCTGCTCTTCAGTCACCTCCATTCCTTCTTGCTTGAACAGTCACACAGGGCTACAATGCCATGGGATGCCTGAAGGGGAATTCAGGGGCAAGTGGAAGTTGAAACCACTTTTGCAACCTGGTCACCCCACAGATTTAGCCTCTCAAAGCCCAACAGTCTTCCCAGCTGTAAGAGAATTGTATCACTTGAAAGACACCTAAGACACTTCAAATGTTTTCTCAGCGGCCATGTCTAGCCAACAACCACAACCAACAACAAGCAAAACCCAGAAGAGCTTGGTGGATGCAGCTCTTGCACATTTCTCAACCAAGGCATTCCAGTTGCCGCTACAGAGCGCTACAAACCAAACAGGAGCCAGACCCTTTCTGCGCTCTTTTGCGGATCTGGTGTAGCCAGGAGGAGCAAAAATGAGTACAAACGCATTTGAAGTCCTGAGGTCAGCACAGGAATTCCAACACAATAGGAAGGAGGTTGAGTAAGAGGTTGCCATTTTTTCCATTGCTATCTTTCAGATCACTAATGGCTGCAAAATTTCCTGAAGGGAACTAGTAATATAATGTGCAGAGTTAGCACATTTATAAACTCGCTCCCCACCCACCCAAGAGAACATACAAGCTCCTTGAAAAGAAGGCACTGTAGAATAAACATGTGCTGCTGCCAGCTGCCATCACAACAGGAAAAAGATACCAAATATCCTCCACTGATTCTATGTTAAGGCCCCATAAGACCAGAAAGACATCCAACACATCCTTGTATCCACTCAGTTTCTACTGCAATTCCTTATTTTGGCCATGTCAAGTCCTTGGCCTTCAGTACATGGTACGGGTCAGGTCCCTCCCTCTATATTTAGGTTTTTAGCTTTCATACACAAATTGCCTGAATCACTAATCATGGCATGGCTCTAGAAGATAGCCAAACAACTAATTGACACTTAATTTCTTCCTTCTGCAAAACCGTATGCATTTATTTCTGTATCCACTATGGTAGGTTGCAGGTAGTCATCTTCATACACGCGTTTCAAAATTATACTGCTGAGTGGCCAGACAAGATGCCAAACCAGTCTTCATAGATCTTCTAGTGCCTGGACTAGATACCTCTTCCTCAAATGTCAGGAAATGGTCATCGAGTGTCCATGTAGGTGAGAGCCCTACCTGCAGAGTTGGATGAGAAATCCTATCTTACCCCCCTTCCTCCTGTTTAGAATTTTATTTCCTTGCTACCACCCCCCATCGCTAACCATACAAGATACCTTTTACAAAAGCAAAGAACCAACAAAGGCTGCCTTACTGCAGTTTCTAGGTAGGCTAAAATACTCCAGATAAACTAAAACACCAGTGATCTCATTTTCCTTGAGAGCATGCATCTCAAGTAGAAATATCATGGACTGTAAGAAGCAAAAGAAAGTGAACACAGCCTTCTCTGGAAGCCATCCTTTCCAGTCAGATGCAGTGAATATACAGAAGATACATGTTTCTTACCAGGTTGACATTCACCTACCAGCTCTTGAACACACACCCACACCCCACACCCTCCCCCACCAAAACAACCAACCAACCAAGGTTTAAGTCAAAAAATGGAAAGGCATGGAGAAAACTGTCCTCATGGTCAAAGCTTACTTACTCTAAATTTTACTTCTTCCCATGAAAGAAACTAAATTCTGATTATTTTATGGATGTCAGCCCCAAAGTAACAGACAGAGCAAGGTCCGAGTGTCTGTGGCTGACTACTAATTGTCAGGATTTCTCCCCCTACCTGAAAGAGCTCAACCTAGAGTCACTACAGGACAAATGCAAAACCTTGCAAAGTTTTTGAAATAAATTAATCCAGAAAATAAAAGTAGAGAATTGTATACCTGTTACCAGCACACCTAACAGTTAACACATGGGAAATGCACAGCAAGAGCCTAATCCTAAAAGGTGATCAGCTGCTTTCATGTCTACCAACTTCAGTGTAAATTGCAGGTGTAATGCTGGCAGTTGAGGTGTACAGCACACAGTATGCTATCTAGAGAACAAAATTACTGGATCTCAGCGTAGTGGAATATACATTTTATTTCTTAAAAAGAAAGGGTACTAACAGAATTTAATACAGTCAAAATTTTACATTTTAAACAAAAGCTTTTCTTTTTCTTAAAAACCAGTTATGAGCAGAGAGGTGAGAGCATTTAAACTACTCACAAAATCCAAGCTGAAGACTTTGAGAATTCAAATCTGTGGTTTATACATTTAAAAAAGTGTAATAAATGGAAATATAAAATAATACCAACTCTGCAACAGTGAAATGCCCTTTCCTCATTAGATTGCTGTTTAAGCACCTTTATTTTCACCCATCAGCTGCCAGGAGTGTGTAGGTTTATGTACAAAATAAGCAGTTTGGGACACAAGAGTCATATATAAATTAAAACCATTTATGGCAATACAGTTTTACCCAGCCGCTTTACAATCTTTATTATCTCTTTCATTTCTATAGAATCTTTCAGTCAGGATGATCTCAAATGCACTTGATGGACTGCTTCAAAAAGCAGCTACATTTACAGGAATTATACAGACAACCTCAAGGAATAGACATCCAAGAGATTAAACAACTTAACACGCAGTAAAACTAAGATCAGATTTATATCTTATATAAATACTGTGCAGATTTATCATCCATCCCACTGAATGAATGGGACAGATCAGTGTCACATCTGAAGCCATAAAAATACTTTTATCCAAGAGGCAACAGAATTTCAGGCCAAATATAGGAGATAGGAGTTCCCTCCATTTAGTTAAAAACTGTATATGTCTGAAAAAGCTTTACAGGAACAGAGTTTTCTGAATAACTTGCACATATGCTTAGCTGTTTCATAGCTATTTTACAGCCTAGAGACACTGAGAGGGGAGGAAAAAAAAGAACGGGGGGGTGGGGGGAGAGATGCCACCATCTCTGCCCACTACAAAAGATGTTGTGGCTTTGTCATTTATGGAACACTGCAGACGCAGCTGTTAGCAGAGAGGAGACTGCTCCAGTACGGCATTAAAGACAAAGAAGTTACGTTAAGGCTGGAGAAAGTGTCATCACAGGCTAGTGTCTTTAGATGAAGGCTGATGGATCAATCTCACCTCCTCCTCAAAACCCAAGTGTTTGTATTTCCTAGCAGACTGCTCATGATTCTCCCTCCACTGTTTTTTTTTCTTTTAACATGAGATAGAAAAGGTCATGAAAGCTGATGAAAGTCTTAACAGTGAACATGTACTCAGCAAAACCTCAAGTCATTAATCACTTTCTCTCCACATCACAACAGGATATCTGTGTCATCTATGTACATAACAGAACTAATAAAGATGTAGACTATCTAGGTTAACAAATGAGCTTCAGTAACAGTCACTCACTGTTTCATTGCAACTTGCTGCAGTCTGGCTGAAGGGTGGAGACAGATCTGTTTGAGCCAAAAGAGAGAATAGTTAAAAAAAAAAACCAAAACAAATAAAAACCACCTTTAATTTTCCTCAGTCACTAAGCTTTATGAATCATTAATACTGCCACTTTCCAAATGCTACTCTAAAACAACAAGTCAACTCTCCAGCTAATGGGATGCAAAGAGTACAATTACGAATGTCATCAGTGACTACTGTTAAAGAAAGACTGGAAGAGAATCAATTCCCTCAAACTCTCAGTTTCTCTGCTTAAGTAGCTCATTACTATTTTTTAAAACATTTTTTGTTGATAGAAAGCATCACAACTAGACTAGAATTCCACAACATCAATCTTTGTTTTGATTTCTGTAGTTCTCTAGGAAAAAAATAATCCCAAATCAAGCTACATGAAGCATTAACAATATTCAGATATTACAATGGAAGCACTTATTTATTACTTCATAGAACAGATTCGTTTTAAAAGTGTATTTACATGTTCTAAGTTATACAAAATACAGTATTCCAATAATCATGTTAATCACCATATTTCAGACAACTTCACATAAAAGTGCAGAGGATGCATCCATCCATGAACCTGGCCAGTAGCAAGCAGTCACCCGCAGCATGACAGATGAGAGCTGCTATTGTGCCCCCTCAGGAAAACAAATCCCACCATCCCTTCTCACTGAGACACAGCTGCAGATCTAAGAAAACATTCAGGCAGGTACACAAGCAAAGTTTGTTGAGACCCACAGATCAAAATCACATGCCTTAATTTATTAGACGTATGTGAAGTACTTTTTTTTTTTTTTTTTTAAACAGATGTTGTACAGCAAAGGGCTTCTGCTCATGCCTTAGTTGGGAAAATGAAGTAACAAGGGTTTTGGCTATGTAACAGGCACCCAAATTACACTTAATATCAACAGCCTTATAACTACAACTGATCGTGTGTTAAGGACACAATTCTGCATCTGACTGCCTGAGCAGAGCTTCACATTCAAGAACAGATCCTGTGAAGTCCACATGGTTCTCTACAGATACAGGGCTCATCCCATGCAGAAATGACAGCAGAATTGAGGCCTTAAAATACTGGGGCCTCAGATAGCAATTTCCTCACAACACAGCACTATCAGTTCACACCGGCAGGTCAAGCCCCAGTGCAACAGTGCACTTAGTTAAAGCAATACCTATTTTTTCATGCCTTTCTGCAGTAACTCTCCTCCCTATCTGTATATTCCTTTCACTTCCTTCTGGACTGTGGAAACGAGATCAAGAAAAGGAGATTCCCAAAATCTAAACAAGTATGTATCTTCTGTTTGATGCTAAACTGAGGGGATCCAAATTGTCCTACAATTGTAATCAGTGAGGCTTCAGTTTTAGCAATCTGGCTCAGGTCATCCTCTTGCATTACTCTTCTCTTCCTGCTTTCATTCTTTACTCTCCTTGCCAAGTATCTGTACGTTTATCTATACATGTATCTTCCTCAAAGCATTCCCTTACTCCTGTAGCTGCTTGAACTTTAAGAAGTTTGCATTCCAAAAGTGACTCACTAGGCAATAGCACACTATCAAACTAACA
This sequence comes from Ciconia boyciana, assembly GCF_034638445.1. Lineage (NCBI taxonomy): Eukaryota > Metazoa > Chordata > Aves > Ciconiiformes > Ciconiidae > Ciconia > Ciconia boyciana. The sequence continues at coordinate 56,610,883 of NC_132934.1, forward strand.
AATTACATTCTATATGACAAATTTGCATTATCATGAATTAAATCATTGTAATTTCTCAATTAGCGTTATGTTAGCATCTCCACAGAAGTTTAGTTAAGCCCATTTTTTCTACCTTTTTCCCAGTCTTTCATTGTGAGTTTATCTATCTTCACCATGTTACAGTGGCAGATATACAGATCAGAGTAATTATCTAAGAATCTAGAAAGCCAGCCAGTGTCTTGTAGTGCTGCAAAGGCAAAACACTAGCATTAACAAATGATTTTGCTGTTTATGGATTTAGATGTAGTTGCCAAAAATATGAGATTTATGCATTAAGACAAATTTGCATTTCTCATCTTGTGCTTAGCAGCTAAAACTGTAAGGGTGAACAAAACCCTATCTGGATTTTACAAAGGTCTGACATACCTCCACTCTCACTAAAAAGGCAGGCATCTGATCACAAGGAACAAAGCCCTGTTATGCTGAGGAGGCTTACATGGCTGAAGCAGCAATATTCTCTTCTGTGCAAGTCCATTATTTCTGCTGTCTACACAAAAATATTTTTCCACACAAGTGGTTTTATTGCAGTATTCCCAAAGCTGCTGGCCTTCCACTGCACCTCCCAACTTGAAATGAATTTGGTACAACTAGTGGCAGTCCTGCAGATAATGCTGAAGGTGATTTCTACAGCTAGAACACCTTGGGCTTTCAAACAGCACAGCAGGGAAATGGAGAATTGTCAGAAAATAAATAAAATGTTACTAGAAGAACTGCAAAAAGCCACGCTTAACTTTTTTTTTTTTTAAAAAAACATTTCTTCTCCCAGCACAAGTTTATACTTTTTCCACCCTGTCCATGCAGGGCAAAAAGAAAAGCAGAATTTGGATTATCTGAATGTTAAAACTATCACTAACTGTGTAAAAGAACAAGTGACAGGACCAGTTTACCAACATTGCACCTGCAATCTGAGATACATCCACCTGATCCCAGCACAGAATGCTCCAGAGTAAAGCAAAGACACTCATGCCTCCAGTGCTTGCTAAAACTTTATGATAATCATGTGAGAGTAAAGACTTTTTCCTGTGGGAGTTAATGAGATCTTTGTTACTGGCTTCAATGGGAGCAGATCTTGGCAACAGGTGAAAGATTAAGCTTCTAGGGAATTTTTAAATATAAAAATGCATTATTATAAGGAGATATAACTATATGTAGATTAGAAGACCACGTATGAAAGCAATACTGTATTAAATGTGGTGCATCATTTATTCATAGTCTGTTTCTTCTGTAGAATAAGACAACACTCATTGCCCACAAATCTCATCAACAGTTTATGTATTTTCAAAGTTAGTACTGTGAAATGGCCATTTGGTGTCAATATACTTCCTAATGAATGTACAGCTGTGTCAAAAACTGCTCCCTTTACTGGCAATCCCTGCAGTGATGCTGAAAGGTGCACTCCCTTTATTCTCTCCCCTTGGAGATGGTCCCTTTATGGTTGGAATGGGGTACATAGGCATCAGACACACTTATGGCCTCTACTGAGCATGTTCCAAGGTTAGAGAACTTCAGACTCTAACAGTGTCAATTCAGCATCTTTTAACATTCAAACTGAGCTAAAAGAATATTGGTCTTATGACCACCATGAAAACATACCCAAGTTATCACTTATGGGTAGGATTGTCATCCTAGTCAAAGAAACAAGATTATACAGTTAATTGTTCTCAGAGGAGCAGAGAGCTCTGAAGCAGTAAGCTTAACTTCCTGAGACTGCAAAAACTGATAAAGGAATTCAGCATTGCACAGAATTTTTTGTCTGGCAATACCTACACTCCTTTAAATAGTTACTACCTTCTCATCTATCTTTGAAGATGTTGCTTCTTAACAAAAAAAATTCTCCAACTACAAAAGTTGAGCCGCACTCACCCTAAAGTGAGGTTTTCCAGTTTTGCAACCCGTAGACACATGAATCATAGAATGTGCAAATTTGCACTGTCCTACCGGGAAGCACAAGAGTTTGCTAACAGTCTTCTCAGAAAGAAAGATCTAATGAACATTCACTGTTAGTTTCCATTGTGTAAGCTTTTGATACAACAGAAAAAGCTAACAGAATTGCACATACTATTCTCACTGACTGAGTATTTTGCTGTTAAAATAGCATGACATACTGCAAAACCAAATCCTGTATACAATATCTAAGTATTTAAAAGATATTCCTAAAGCAGTAAGACAGCAAGACCCAAATGAAGGACTAGCTCCTTGCCCAGTTACAATACCGTTTAGCTTTGTGATTTTAACAGGAAGCATGACTTTCAAGAACAGCCATTCCAAGCTAACTGAAAATTTAGAAATGATAAATGCAAAAAGAGTTGCTACATTTACATGCTGTCAGGGTTGTTGGTTTGGGGGGGGTTTTTTTGTTTGGTTGTTTTTTAAATCCATGGTTTGGCCTTTATCACCAAAAAAAACCCCCAAAACCAACAACAAAAACGAGTACATACCAAAAATATCAGTCCAAATCAGCAATACTTGATACAGATAGAGATCTATGCTGACATTTCAGCAACATGGAGCTAAACTATTCATCTATTTGAAGAGAACACCCCAAGATTATCTCAGAGCTTTAGAATCCCAAATTATAATAATACACTCATAAGTATACTTTTGTAACCAGCAAAAAAGTTAAAAGCACTTCCTTGACTTCAGAACATGGTCCATTAAAAATAATAGGTCAATAACTGCATTTAATGTATATTCTCTTTACAAAAGGTTATGCCTTCAAAAAACTGGTTATGAATTCTGGGTTTTAAGATTTTTATTATTTTTTAAATGAAGTTTACAAGATTAGCTGCTTCTTTGCACCTTTTTCTCTTTGCCTTTCTGCTCTGAAATTAGGGGGTGGAATCTCTTGGGTAAATGCAAAGTCAAAATACTTGTTCAACATGATAGTGTCAAGCTTTGCTGGTAACTAATTGTGCCTCATAATTTCGGCACTTGTGCTTCTGAAAGCTTTCAAGATTATTCTTCTTGAGGTGTATGCTGTTTATCAATCTCCAGGCATGAATACACTACTGTCTTACAAGCTCCATTTTGGCTACAAGCATGGCCCTGTACTACTTTCCCAGAAATTAAATACTCTTTCTTCCCACACAAATTTAGCTCTTAAGCTTCTTCAACATGAGAGTAGATTCTTGTTTTGCTGATGAAACTCTTACAAAGGAACTTCCACCTACTTCCTCCACCTTCTACACACAATAAACACCCCCGCAATCTGTCCAAGCTTTCATCTACTCTCCCACACCAGCACAAGGGCCTTGATACTTAAGCTGCCCGTTGTAACTGTGGGAAATCATGGGCTGTTTCTGTTTTATAAAACAGATGAACAAAGTACTCTTTCGCCACCACAGTTCTCATGTAGTCAAGAAACAGAAAATTGTAATATGGCAGCCAATAGCCATTGTTTTGCCGGAGCTAATACTCATTTGGTAGTTTCAGAGTGCCAAAAGACATGGGGATCAGCAGCTCAGACTAGCACCTTTTCCATGATTGCTAAATTGTTCACAGAAGAATAGATCTTGTTTCAGCAAGATACCGTAAAAGAAAGTGAGCCTCATAAAAGAAACAAAGGAAAAGGCAGGTTACAACAGTGTAGCCATGGAGCGGGAAAGCAACCGAAGTGTTTTACTATTACATGGGTCATTTGATAGAGGTTTATTACTACTCTTTGTATGGCACACTGTGGTGCTTTCTGGATTGTTTCAATATATCTGCTGTACTTTTCTGCACTGGAAGTCTCACACATCACAGACTGCTGTTTTCCTGGTGTGTCTAACTCTGCACTCACGGTACTCCACAAGATGCTACACTGTACCACAAGTGATCTGCAGTATTAAATAAAATTAATTCTACTGCAGGGAAGAGAGTCTTAAAATATAGCAGTTATTAATATATACAGACACTTTCATTTAAAACTCCCTATTTTCTTCCACTCAAGTGCCAAAACAAAGAGTCACTATTCACACAGGCTGTCAACAGACTTTGAGACATGAACTTTGAGTGTCTTGACAAAACCCCAATAAGTAAGCTTATTGTAGTTCATAGTTACAGTGAGAAAGACAGATAAGAAAGCCATATACAGAATTAAGGAGACTTTGCACTTTTCATCATGCCCAGCCCCGGGTAGTTCAGGTGGGGTACTTGCAGGCAAGCAGGCAGGCAGGGTCATCGTCAGTTGTTTGTGTTGGGACACCTCATAGATTTCACTGCTCACTCTGAAGACTGGCGATTCATGTGTGCTTTTTAGTTTCTTTGTTTTTAAAAGTCTTTAAAGTTGCATCACTCGGAATCAGATAAGTCACTTTAAACAAAGCAAAGTGTTAAGTGTGACAATTTATTTATAACATACTTCCCACCATCACCACCACACACCACCCTGTGAAAGAAAAACCCCTGCTGAAAGGGTGACAATTTTTAGTATGTTTGAAAGAAATTAGACCAACACTGTATGAAGAGCCACTCTAGTCAAATTAAGAGCATAACGGAGGGGAGATAGTTCAAACCATACATTTACTTTAAGCATTCTGGATTAGCCTGCTCCTCCACTTCCTTAAGTCAATACGCCATTGGTCTAAATTCATACCAATTTCCACACTATGTTTAAAAGACAAGCTAGGCAAGAAGTCTGTAGTATAGAAAATAAACCCCAATGCTTTTTCAATATACTTTTCAGTTTTCAATAGGCAAACTGGCAACTAGCCTAACCATCTTCTATCCCACATTTACTCCCTAATATAAATATTAGCCCAGGAAGTGTAGCCTAAGAGTTCTGACACAGGCACTATCTTAAGATAGGTTCTCTCGTTAAGAGGACTTCTAGACATATACTTCTGTTAAAGCTTCTGGTTCTTGCAGTTGTAGGTCATGTAGAAGGTCCCAACATCACACACAACATTATTCTTTGAACACCACGTACTGTTGAAGCAGCGCTTGGTGCTGAGAATGGATTACTTCCACGAGGGCAAGTCTTGTGTGCTAATTTTGTAACAGGAAACATGCTGGAGAGAGAACCAGCAGGCATGGAGAGACCAGATATGCTGCTACACAGGAGATAGTGAGGTAAACTGTTCATATTTAGAGTGGGTATAGCTTGTTCCATAGAGTGTTCACAAGGCAAAGGACCAAAACTCTTTCTCAAGCTCTTGTACAACAGTTAAGGTGCAGTAAAGTAACAGTGGCTTGTTTGTCTGTTTCTTAAACAAAAAAAACCCCAAAAAACCCCAAACAACAACAAACAAACAAAACCCCCCAAACCAAAACCTTCCTTCAAAACATAAGGTACTGGCAATTCCTTAACAGATGGGCCGCAAGGTTCAGCCTAACGAGCCAGTCCTCTTTTTCTAAATCTCCCTTACTTCTCAGTTAAGTGTAATGTCCTGCTTTATCAGCAGTTCAAGAGAGAAGTCCAAGGAAAAAAGGAGGGGTGGTGGTAGAAACACAGCCTAAAACCCACAGCAAATTATTTGTCCATATCTGTAAAGTGAGAGATCCCCTACTGTTCTCCCTCCTTGGATTCTGGAAGTTATCCAAGACTAGAACCTACCAAGATGTTTGAGCAGTATTTTTATCAACACTGCACTGACTCTGGTCTGCATAACACTTGTGCATTAACCTCAAGATATCTCAGTTTTTACAAGAGACTGAATATTTTCCTGTCTTCCTGTCCTAAAGGTTCCCTATTCCTCTTCAACAGGAACAGAGTTCTATACAACAGGTACTTTCTTCAGTGGCACTCCTCTGAAGGGAAGAGGAAATAATTTCATGATGCTGCCCAGCAACATCTACTTATATCTTAAAATTATGTTTTACAATTGCACTGGGGGTGGGGGTCATGGAGAGGGAGAAAAGAGCAGGAGTTTAAAAAGAAAAAAAAAAAAGCAAGGAGAGTCTCCTAGGCTCTTTCTCCACTTAAAATGGAGATTAGAACAGACCGCAAAAGCCCTGTCCAGTCAGGAGGGACCAACATCTGTTCCTCCAGACAGGTGAATCTGTTCTATTGTATGACATCAGAAAATGGTTTATCAGTGTTAAAAACAAAACTTGTAAATATGGACACTAAGATTTTGGGCAACACAATGATCAGGAAAGGGCCTGAACAAGTTGTGCCAACAGAAACAGGGTTTGGGGTTTTTTTTTGTGTAGATGCAAAATGGCAAAGCCTCCACAAACTTTATTTCTGGGAGTCTCTGCAGAAAGCAGAGAAGTCTAAGAGGCTAAAACAAGGAGCCCTAGCAAGGAAAAGGGGTGTGCTTACAAGGGTCCGTATCTGGTCTCGTATTTAGAAACAATGTTCTTGCATCGTCCCACTTCCTTGCGCAGCTCTGCAACCTCCGTCCTCAGGGCCGTATTCTCTTTCTCAAGAAAGGCTGCCCGAATTGTGATCTGATTCTCCTTTAATCGCCGAGCATCACGGGAACGCTTTGCTGCCACATTGTTCTTCTTTCGCCTCGTCCAGTATTTTTCATCCTGTAGCAAAAAAGGAAAGAAAAAAAAAAAAACAGATGCCAACCTGACAACTATATCAGACAGACACCTCTTTATTCTATAACAACATTCACACTGACTGCTATATTGAAGAATCTCCTTCATCAGTTTGCAGGGCTCAGACACCAAAATGCAGGCCACAGAGTACTGTAAGATTTCATCCTTACACGAGTCTTGTTTTAGGATAAACCAAGTGCACTGCTAGAGCTAGGGAGATTAAGAGACTTGGCTACTAAGAAGCTGTCTAACTGAAATGCTCCCTTGACTTTGTTTCAATTCAGGAATGAACTTCACAGAGAACAACCTGTTCTGTTGCCCAGGCTGCTTAAAGCAGGATCAGACATCACACTGGGCAAATATATACCACGGCCTTCAAAAGTGCAGTTGACGAGGATGTGACTTGACAGTTCTTCTAATTTCTGTGTATAGCATGATAAGTTGCTCCTGCCCAGTAATTATATCATGATACCAAAACAGCAAGAACAGCAGTTGACTTGTGTTGTGGTTTTGGCTGAGATGGAGTTAATTTTCTTCCTAGTAGCTGGTACAGTGCTGTGTTTTGGATTTAGCATGAGAATAATGTGATAAAACACTGATGTTTTAGTTGTTGCTAAGCAGTGACTTTATAAGTCGTCAAGGACTTTTCAGCTTCCCATACTCTGCCAGCAAGGAGGTGCACAAGAAGCTGGGAGGGAGCATAGCCAGGACAGCTGACCCAAACTGGCCAAAGGGATATTCCATACCATATGATGTCGTGCTCAGTATATAAGCTGGGGAGAGTTGGCCGAGGGACAGTGATAGCTGCTTGGGGACTGGCTGGGCATCAGTCAGTGGGTGGCGAGAAGTTGCATCACTTGTTTTTCCTGAGTTTTGTTCCTCTCTCTCTCTTTTGTTGTTTTCATTAAAATTTATTATTATTATAGTTTATTTAAATTATTAAACTGTTCTTATCTCAACCCACAAGTTTTCTCACTCCTACCCTTCTGATTCTCTTCCTCCTCCCACTGGGGGGGAGTGAATGAGCGGCTGCGTGGTGCTTAGTTGCCAGCTGCGGTTAAACCACAACAGCTTGCCAATTCTATTCTTGGCAGTGCTTCTGCCCAATCATGTATGTATAGCGCATTAGCTTTATATGTCAAAATGTTTGGGCAAAGAGTCATAAATTTTGATCAAGGCCTAGAGAAGTTTGCAGCAATAAATCTGTTACCTTTTGCTCATCTGGGACAAAAACCTTCTTGGCTTTTTTAATCATTGGTTGTGGTTTCAGGTCCTCTTCAGTAAACTTGTGCTTGCGAGGATTGAAGAGCTCACCACCAGGCACACTGGACAGCACTAAATCAGCAGGGTCGGGGTTAAAATTCACCTCAACTTCTACGCAGTCAGGATCAATGGGGCTGGGAGTATTTCTCTCATTTTGTGGTGGGGACTCTGGCAACAACAGGAGAAGTTACAATACATTCAGCAGGATGATGAGAATTAACTAAGAAGCCAACGTGGGTATCTCTATTTATTGCCCTACTGTGGGCAGTATTTAATAGTATTACTTGGTATTTCCCTAAGGTGTGCTTGGTGCTGTGCAGCTGCTGGTACAGAGAGAAGCTACACAGTCCAGTTTGTAATACAAACCCTAGGAACATATGCCACACTAACAGACATGAATAGATAGATGCAGGACAAGACTTAACACTTCCTCGGCAAAAACTACATGCTTTGTACACTTAAGAAGCGCCTTCCACAGCAATAAGAAGTGAGAACCTTGTACCAGCCTGAGTTTTGTGCCACAGAAGGCCTTATGGAAACAAGCCTGCCCAAAGACCACAGTCCCTGGGTCCTTCAAAGGTCAGATAATTGTATTTCCAAACAAAGCATTAAATAAAGGTGCGTTTGTTACAACTACAACAGTATTCTACTTCTTCACCACAAGGAAGCAAATGTCCCAACGGATTGTCTGACACTGATAGCGTTCATATGAACTTTGTCATATTTGTCTACTGTTTACAAACTTCATACACATGAATTGCAAATGTCAGTGCAATTTGAAGTAGTGATCAACGAATAAGTTTTTTCATACACAACCTAGAAAAAAGCCACACCCTATGCCTTATTGAAGGAGTTCCACATTTTGCCTTTCTCTCACAGATTCACAGGAGAGGCTCTGAGCAAAATGCTTTCTGTAAAGTCTGCTCATAAAATAGTACTGTGAAAGTTTAGTGGCTATCATGTTTAAACTCCAAATCTAGAGCAAACTGAGCTGCTAAATTCTTTAATAGAGAAGATCTCCATACTACAAATGAAGAGTAGAAGTTTCCTAGTACCATTTAAGTACAGTTTTGTTTCTTTGTTCCTCCATTCCCACTTCAAAGCACCACAGAACAAACGGCATCATTAACACACCTTTTCCAAGTGTCCTCACATTTCACAGGCTAGCATGAAAAGATTGCTTCATTGGTTTTCTATTAAGCATTGTTATTTGAGGTACATTAAGTTAGCATAAGTTCACCCAAGCAGACCAAGCCACCAAGGTAGCACAAATGACTTATCACAAACTATCAAATCTGTTGTAAAATAACCTGAGCTTTTTCTCAATGTGTCCAGCTTTTCACTAGATTAGCAATACCAAGAAAGCAAATACTTCATGTTGGTGTTTCAGCTCTTCTAATTTCAAAAAGAGAAACAGACTGCACACTGAGAGACACTCATTTTTTCCAGGAGGCAGAGAGGGGAAGAAGAGGAGACGCAGCATCTTCATGAATTGACACATGGACTAAGGCTCTACATCGAGCATGTCTGTGCTACTTCACCTGCCACAGCTAACACTGACAGGTTAGCATGTCTCCTCTTTGATCTAAAGAGGCACCTTTTAATACAAGAACAACAAAAGTCCCTCAGAGCCCCGTATTATTCCATCTACCTGTGCTGGAGGCTGCTTCAGATTGCTGGTAAACTGCAGTGGAAGAGGATGATGCAGGAGAACCAGTGGAAGCACTGGCAGACTCCTTTCCTTCCAGCTCAGCCACAGGCAAGAGTGGATTCTGGTTCAAATCCAGGTGAGTAGGGCTGGAAGGAATTCCATTCTCCAGCAGGAACTCATCCAGATCCATGTACTCCAGGTGGAAAGACTCGCCATCGTAAGGAATAGTTTTGTCCCAAATGGGTGGCATAAGGGAAGCCGAGACTGCCATAGTGCTAGCAGCTGCTGCCTCATCTTCCTCAAGCTTTATCTTCTCCTTCTCTTTATCTGAAAGATATAAGTAGGTCACTGTACAAGCTGCAACACAGGAGAGACTCAAGGTTTAAGAGTCTAACAAAATCCCAGTGAAAGGAAATTCGGTGAGCTATCGTTCTGCCTCATGACATTGGAAAAATCAGATGTTGAAAGGCAACATTCATACATTCATATGTAACTCAGTATGGAGTGCTCTGACTCCCTGTGACGGCTGGACCACAGACATTTGAGTAGCCTTGAAGACCAGCATCTTTGCTGTGATAACTTACCAAAGTGTGATATAATGCTGCATCTAGCTTATTAACTAGTCACTGCAAAATAGCCTGTTTTTCACAGGCTCATCTTGGAAGACAGCAAAAGTGAGTGTCCGTAAGTAGGATTACATGGGAAGCCACTAAGAAAACTCCGAGGAAGCAGAGTAGTTTATTCTATGCACAAAGAAAGAAGGTGCAGAAGAATAATCTAGATACAAACAAGAAGGGAATATGGGTTTTCAGATTACATTTGAAAATTAGTCAAAAGGTCCACAGGACACCAGGGACCTGGATGTCTCTTGCTCAGTATTTTAGAAGAATTTCTTTCTGAAATGACTCAGCATGTCCACACAAAGCAATAGCTCCAAATGCTGTTCACTATAGATAGCTCAGAGTTTCTACATACCATTTTCACTCTTTGGGGAGATGTCTAATAAGGCATACTCCCACACCCCATCCCCAAGCCACAAAAGACTGATGAAATTTTCTCCATTTACTATGCTACAGTGCACATATTACAGAAAAATGGCTGTTCCCATGTTCCCCATAGCTACTGAATCTTAACAATTGTCTGGGACAGAATCCAAGCAGAAAACTGAAGTTATGGATTAATTACATAATTTAAGAGATAAAAATAAGCTGGCAGAAAAAAAAAAAATCTAAGTCGTCTTCCTATCCAGTTCTCCATGTAGCCATGCAGTTCTACCAGCACTGAAGGAGGCATTGCAGAAGCAGTGCTAGCGCTGCCAGCACTGAGCCAGCACTGCCGTCAAAAGGAACGGTCACCAGTTGTACTCTTAACCAACTGCAAACTGGTTCTTACCATGGAAGCTGACAAATACTCAGTTCAATGGAACAAGGACTCCACGGACATACACTGGACCAGTTTGGATCTCCAGTATTCACACAGGTTAGTCCAACAAAATGCACAAATCTGGCATTAGGGTTTTCTAGACCGGCTACAATATGCTAACGGAGTATTTTTCTTCACTGGGGGTGGGAGTAAAACTCTGCTCTAAATCAGAAAAGCCTATTTATATAAAACCTATTCTGATAGAACTGGCATTCCTTCTGCTGTTGCCTTAGCTGGTGTGGAACTGAGACTGAAAGAGCTTTTTATGGCTTAAAGAACAGTGCTGCCATACAAAGTAAGTTATCATTTTAACCTACCATACTCTGAACATTTTATACAAAAGAAGATACCGATTTTAAACTAAACAGCTAAGAAAATATTCACCAGCCGCTCACTTGGGACTAAGAGCAAGAACTTAAAGAACACATTAAATTCAGACCAGTGGCTCCTGGACCTGAGCTTTGTTACCATCTTCTTGCAGCTTTTGGCCTTCCCCCTTGCCACTTCACAGTGTTGCCTCTGAACTGCCATCTCCCAGCTCCTATCCCTGCCATAAACTCCTTTTTGCAGGGGCGTTTTACAACTTTCCTACCCTTTACCTGGGGCAAAGCAAATGTGCAGGTTAACAGTCATGATCCAAATAACTTGAATGTTTCTAAACAGCTCCTACTTGAAGCTAGAAAAGAAACAGCATCTACTCCACATATAAAGATGATTTCACTTACTACTGAAGCACACCCCACCAAATTGGAACCGCCATTTTACATCCAACTTGTGAATGAGGGATTGTGAGTTTCCATAAGGTTTGCACAGTGCCCTGCACAACCAAACTCAGATTTGCATTGAGAGTTGTGGATGATATCCTACTAAAGACATCACCAAAACAAATGCAAGGGACAATAATGAATTCTTTGTAAATCACTTTATTTTTTAAATTAACATAACAACAAGCTTGTGAATGTTGAGTCAAAATGTCAACTAAAAAGAAAAAAATCATTCTTTACTCTTGAAAACAATAGTATTCCATTATAAGTTATGCTCGTTGTAACGCAAGCCAGCAGTGCTTCTGTTTTGCAAGATCTAATACATCTCCAACAGAGGAGAAAAGAAACCTTAAGTGATTAGTAGACTAAACATAAGGCTTAAATATTTTTCAGAAGGTAGATGCCAAAAAGACTATACTGCTGGCATACGTGGCTCTTCTCACATCTTTTAATGCCTTTTACATGTGCACCATCATCCTGCTGTACTTCAGTAACCTGAAAAGGCTGTGGCCCTCCAAATTCCTCTTGCTATCATCCCTGTCTCACACCAGATTAGATCCTTTCTTCACATGAGAAGACCATCTGATTTTTTTTCCTTTTGCTACACATTGACAACTGGACAAGCACTGGGCCCCCAGTGCTGTCTTTGTTTAGCTACGCTCTCTCTCCCCCCCCCTTCTAACAGCAATATCTGAAGCAAATTAAAATAGCAGAAGTTAACATGCATATTGGGTGCCCATGTATTTCAAACATGACACATAAAACGATAAAACTGTTGTATGATCATTTTTGCATTGACATTTTCCCGCTGGCTTTCAATTCGTTTAATCTTTATTTCTGCTGCACAACATCCTGCTGGGTGCACAATATCTAATGAAACACTAATTAACTGCTTGCATCTTGAGGGGTAAGTTTCCGCCTGCCCCTGCACAGGGACCTGAAACTTTAATTCTCTGAAGATATTTATAGTGTAAACAGGTATTACCTGACAGCAGAGCTGCAGTATCCTAAGAGGCTCCATTTGCAGTGATTCAAGGTCACCCTGATAAATCTGGACTGTACTTCTGCAGCTGATAGCTCATGTCCGATTTAGCCCCCTCATTCTGCTACTGTGACGTATTAACTAGGCTGTACATCTGCTGTTAACAGAGAGGTCACTAGTTTATGCTAAGTAATTTACGCAGAGCATTCCAGTTCTTGAATTGTTGGAAAGACTGCTGTTTTAGCCAAAAGCAGCAGCCTGGAAAGAGCTTTATTCCACGTCCTGGTTTTTCCTCAGAAAAACCCCTACAAACAAACCAAACCCAGATCAAAAAAAATTTTGGCCACAACTGTCAAGTGCTATCCCAGCTACAAACACAACAAACACTTCTTTGACAAAGCCCCCCTCGTTCATCAAAAAATATTGTCAAATTATACTGAAAACACTATACAGACTAAGGCTGATTGCTCCATAAATCTTTAGTCCCACTTGTGACAATGGAACAAGACAGGTTATAGGGTTCTGTACTCCTGATGCCCATTACTGTGATGTTTGTTGAGGCACTCCTCCTGTCACAGCAGCACACAACTGGTGATTAAGACATCCTTCGGAGAATATGCAGAGCAGGTCATTATTAATAGGAGAGACCTACACTCCTGCTCCAGAATACTAACTCTCTTCCCTTACCCCACAGGACTTTTTATGAAAAGGTTATTATTTTTATTTATTTAATCCCTACAATGTATATGACAACAATTTACAGCAAGGCCGGTCAGATATACTTGGTATATGGCAGGGCATTCAAGATGATGGCATTCAGTTGGAACTGGATGTCCTCCTCTGTTGCTCAGAAGGATTAGAAAGTCTGCTTGCTTACTGGGTAGTCAAATTACCTACGGCAGTTGGAAAACCCATAGGTAGCTTGTGGAGACTATAAATGGACACTGCAGCTAGCTGATACAGTTTCTCGCAGAATAAGACAGAAAATTGTATTTTTGTCAACAGGCATGCTAGACAAAAGGCATAGGGTTTTTTCTCAGAAAGCTTGCTGAAAACACACCACTGCATTAAGTAAATTGGTAATTATTTAACATTTTGGCTGTGTCACTACACTGTAAAGGAACAGAAAACAAACAAGGATCCTCTGAAGTCAGTTGAGTCACAATTCTACTGACAAGTCTTTTGTAAAATTAGGAGTAACCACCTGCTAACACAGAAGGCATTCTTTCTTTTGTCTTGCAAATATGCAAACGAGAAAAGCATCAGAGATCAAAATAAACAGAAAGCAACAAGTTCCACAAGGTGTGAAGTGAAACAGTACAAGGTGGACTAAGGAAATCTATGGGAGAAATGTTAAGAATGAGAACAATCTGAACTTCATCACAGCATGAATGGAAAGGGGTAATCAAGATGCAATGGACGCACTAGCAAGCTTTAGAGAATAAGCTGAACACCTTCCCAAGCTGGAATGGGGTCATCTAGTAAAAGGAAAAGTATCAAATGTTTCTAATTTTAGAAAAATGCACTACCTCAAAATCGTATTAATTTTAAAATGTTACATCTCCATAAGCCAGATCACATGATTCTGGACAAGAAAACCACCGCTAAGACAAAGTCACCATATCCCAATCACCTACCATCATAGTTTCGACACATGAACTTAAATTGCTCCTGCTGGCACTATGCCCTTTAAAAAGGACTGGGTGAAGAAGTATCTTAAGAAATCCCATAACGCTGTAGATCCAAGATTCTATGTACTGCAGCATCCTGCACCATAGCAGCAGAACTAAAACCTTTATCAGAGGCTGACTTTTTTTTTTTTTTTAACAGAAAGGATAAAAAATATTTGCCCGGATCACAAGATGTGCAATGTTAGACATACAAAGTAAATGGATCTTAACAAGGACCCTCACTAGGAACAATCCTGCCAACCTTGCTTGCACTGTGGTCTACCCTGGATATTGTCTGATGTTCCAAAAATTATTCCCAACCTCAAAATTCCTAAATGTAGGGACTTACTTTATTATACACCAGTACAATGGGCATTACAGTGGTGCAGATAAACCTGAGCCTTCCTCAAAATCAAACTGATACTCAGAAAGGTAACGATACTGCCAGGTGAAAAAAAAAAAAAAAGTAAAAAAAAAAAGTGTGCCATCAGCAATGAGCACTACAAGCACCAGCACTGTTATTTACACAGCTGTTGTCTGCACAACCAGCGGGAGAGAGACAGCTCCAGCCTATATAGGATTGCATGCACAGGCAGTCAGTTACACCCTTACGGATTATCACCAAACCTAATCTGAAGCGATCTGCTGTTTATGCGTGTCACCACACAACTTTTCAGCAATTAAGGTCAAGGAAGACTCAAAACCTTTTCATTGCTGCTTCCAACTATGTGTCTAAAGGTAGGGGAGACTTCAGACAGCTAAGGGAATAAAACCAGCGTGTCACGTCCTGACTTCTACCTAATCCCTCGTACCCGAAGCACTTCATTTTGCCCAGCGCAGACACCTAAATACACCCGAAAGGACGATGGCAGCAGCTGAATTTTCCAGTCACACCGGCTCGCCGGGGAGACCCAGCCCTCGGGGCGGCCACCGCTGCCCTGCGCCTCTGAGGCGGGGAGGCGGCCCGGCTCCAGGCCAGCGGCCGCCCCGTGAGGCCGAGCCCTTCCTGCCGAGCCCGGCGGGCTGGGATCCCGTGCTGCCGGCGCTTGGCACAGCCGGCCGGAGGGGCGGGGGGAAGGGGCGCGGGGCGTACCGGGGGAGGACGCCAGGCCCGGGCGTGCGGCCTCTCCCGCGGGCGCTCCCCCCGCGCACACCACGGCCAGTCCCACCGTGACCCGGCGGGTCCCGCCCTCCGAGGCACGGGGCGGGAAGACGGCGGGGGAGGGGAGGGAAGGGGAGGGGAGAGGGGGGAGCTGGAGGGTGTCGCGCGCTCCCGCCGTCCCCGCGCGCGCTCCCGCGCTCACCCGGGCGCGCCTCCCGCGGCGGGTTCTCCATCAGCTTCTTCAGCACCAGCGGGAAGGCGCCCGCCAGGCCCCGCTGCTCCTGCTGCGCGGCGGCCCCCGCGCTCCCCCCGGCTGCAGTGGGCTCTGGTCCTCCCGCCGCCGCCGCCTCCTGGCGCGCGGCGCGGCCGGGCATACTCCCCGCGAGCAGGCGGGCGGGCGGGCGGGCGGGCTGTCAACGGTCGCCAGCGGCCGCAGCGCCCGGCGCGAGGCTGCGACAGCTCTTCGGGACCCGTCGGCGGCAACGACGAGCACGGAGCGGACGGCGCGCGAGAGGCCGACGGCGCATGCGCAGCCGGCTGACGCCTCGCGCGTCTTTCAGTATTCATGAGCGCCGGGGCCTCGCCCACCCAAGCGGTCGCGACCCGCCCCGCCCTCTCCGCCCCGCTGATTGGCCCGCGCCGCTCGGGGGGCGGCTCCGCGCGGGCAGGCCCCGCCCTCCCCGCCTCTCCGCGGCCGGCGCGGGCACGCGCCCCCCGCCCGCCGGGGCACGTGCAGAGGCAGGCTCCAGCGGCTCATTAGCATGCCGTGCTCCTCCCCCCCACACCTCCTCCGGGCGCTGCGTCACCTCCAGCTGCTCCTGAAGGCGGGGGGGGGTGCGCGGGGGGGAGGAGGAAGCGCGCGCGGGGGCGGCGGAGGAGCAGCAGCGCCTGCCGCGGGGCGCGCGCCCGCCACTCGCCTTCTGGGCGGCGGGGGGGCCGCGCCGCCTCTGCGCCTGCGCGAGAGCCCTCCCCCCCGCCGCCCTGAGGTGGTCGTTAGCGGCTGAGGGGCCGTGCAGGCTGCTCGTGCTGCGCGGCGCGCGAGGCCCTTCTCAGCCGCAGGCTGCTCCCTGCTGCCTCGGCCCCGGCCCCGGCCCCGGCCCCGGCTCGGCTGGGCTCGACGGCCAGGGCAGCCGGTGCGGCGTGGGAGGGCGGTGGGCCCGGGCTCGGAGGTCGCATAACCGCCGCGGCCGTCGGGGTCAAGGCGGGAGGCCGCCGCTCCCGAACCGCCGCCGGTGCCAGCACTCTAGCCGGTCCTTCAAAATCCTCGTTTAGGATCCTGAGATCACCTTTCCCACATGACCTGGATCTAATCTCCCTCTGTCCTACATCATGCCAGCAGCAGCCGCAGCGGCGTGCCCTATATAACGTTAGCAGGGAGAAGGACTTCACTGCGGCTGCTGGCGTGGCTGTGCAGCTGGAGAGGGGGTCTCTCCAAGTTTTCACAATCACAAGCAATTCCTTGTGATTCCCCAGCCAGTCCCCCTGTTCCAGCAACAGGGATGCCGCCCTGGGATTTAAGCTTCTGAACATACAAAAGGAGCAAATGTTGCCAGGTGGATACTGAGCGAGCTTCTGCAGAATGAATAAGCTCGCAGAAGCGACAGACGCTACAGCCACAGGCTTCTCCTGTCAGCAGTTGCTGCCTCTTGCCGCAGAAGGGCAGGCTGCAGCAAACCTACCGCATAGCACTGCGAGTGGGGAAAGGAAAGGGTGTGCAACCTCCCTGGGATGGCCTCATCTGCACCCAACAGAGCCACAGGGACCACGGCGGAGATGTCCCCCTAAGTGCCAGCAGAAAAGGGACCTCTTCTTCCCAGGTAGACACTCAGGCATCTGCTTGGTTCAGCTGCCCCTCCGCAAACCTCGGACATTTCATTTTGGTGGCAAGGCACAATTTGACCTGACCCTTGCTAATAAATCCTGATGGTCTTTGTAATACAAAATCAGGTCTGAAATCCTCCCCACGCACCCCAGGAAAAGGAATGGATTGGAAGTCGTGTGGGGTAGGTGCTTTCCCCTGTTGCCTTACTGCAACGAGGACCAGGGGATGTCCCCATCCAACCTCGGCAGACAGGGAGCTGCCCTACCTGCCAGCTACTTCTCTTGCGTAGGCTGGGAGGCTGAATCTGCTGCCTCCTTCACAGGGGACAAGGGTGGGACGCCCGACGCAACTCCTGCGCGTGTGCTGCCCAGTGGGGAGCTGGGAAAGGGCCACCTTGTTAATACAGGCTGGAACAGCACAGGTTAATGCATCATTTATCAAGGCTGATAAATCCATCTGCAAGAAGGAGCCAGAACAGGTCATGCTCCACTGCCCAGCGTGCTCCAGGGCTGCTGCTTGTCCTTTGCAGACTCCCTCTGCCTTGCCAAGCTCAGCTGGCAGAAGAAAAAAGCACATGCGTGAAAGGGAGATGCCACTTCACACGGGGCAATGAAACACAGATGTTGGACCACACATGACAGAGGCAGCACACACAGCTCGGCAAGGGGCAGTGGGCTCGCAGTGATGCTTTTGCCTGGGAAACATCAGGTAGACAGAGAACACAACCTAGTGGTAGGTGGTAGGTGGTAGACAGAGAACACAACCTAGTGCGGCCAGGAAGGGGCAGCTTCTAGGAACAGGGCAAGGGGATGTAGCCAAAGCAGGGCAGGCCGCAGGCTTCCCATGCCATTACGGCTCTCATGGTCACTTTGTTCCATTGTTGTTGATGCTGGAGGCCCCCAGGGACGATGCTGTGTCTCAGTACTGTACAGCACTCCTTCAAGGAACAGGCTCTGCACGCATCCCCCCTGCAGATCTCAATGGCAACTGCTTTGCTGGGTAACGTCCATATGAATGGAGGTTATTAAACCCACTCAGCAGCCTTTACTCCAGGGCTTTTCCCTTTAGATCAACCATGTTCTTCCTCCAGCACATTTCCACCCAAGCTCCACCGCACTAAGGTTTATTCTGCACCACCACTGGGTTGTGACTTTGCTTGGAGAGGGTTTAGCCTGTACAGTGTTAGCTGCTTGGCCCGAAGGCGGGAAGGAGTTCTGGGGGAGCATTCCTGTGGGTTCCCTCTCACAGCACCCTGCTCGGGCATCAGCCCTGCCCTGCCAGCTAGGAGGGAGGTTGCTCTGAGAGCTTTGCCTCACCGCCTCTGGGGATTAGTGGCTCAAGCCACTGCCAGCAGAAATTAGACACTGCACCATCAGCTGTACCTTGTTGGTTAAGCTGGGATCTGCCTGGATTTTCACAATTTCTCTTTTGCTCTGCAGCTGAGAAGGAAGAGAGGAGGACAATGAGATGTGTGGAGAGGAATGCAGCGGCCTTGGCTGTTACTGCTGGGAGTCTTGTCAGGGCCAGATGATGCAGAACAGCCCAGCTCTGATGCTGCAGGGAGGCAAGCAAGAAGTAGCCCTGCACTAGGCACAGAGTGGGGGGGACACATACAACAAGCCCCACTGGGAGGTTTGAATAGCAGAACACATTTCAGACAGAGGCCTGAGACCCAGCAAATCCAGATGCGTGCTGTGTAGGTATGGAGACCCAGAAGGAGAGAACTGAGCTCTGTGGGAAGAGGACCATGATAGGAACGCTGGTCTGGGGAGGGAAGTGGCATAATAAGTACAATTCTAAGGATTATGGGAGGTGATGCTGAGAGTCAGGGTGTTCGTGGGGCTGAGGAAGAAAGCTGCCACAAAACAGCACCCTCAGCTGCCAAATAAGCCACACTGAGTTAAGACTAAATTATTCCCTCTGCAAATCATTGATCCCTCCTCTACCCCCCACTCCAACTCTTGCCAACCAGATAAATCTTGCCAGCACTCCTCCCTTGGATTAATTCAATCCACTTGGATGTGGAGACCAGAGATCCCACAGAGGCAGCCAAACTTACAGCTTAGCCACAGCAAGGCTCCATGCCACGTGAACCTCCCTTGGCCGTTACTCCCTCCTCCCAGCCAGGTCTGTTTTCTACCTGGGTATCAGTCAGCTTGGAAAACATGCCCTGGTCCTCACACACAGCTTCGTACTGTGTGATATGTAAACACACCCGTTAGCGGGCAAAGTCTCAGCAAAGGAGAGAGCCAGCTGACAGGTGGCAGCAGTGGAGCAATGGGACAAAATGAGTCCCTTAGGGGGTATGGCAGTTCCCCTTGCCCTATTAACCCCTTTCCCACAGGGAGCTGTGCGGGTGCCACAGGGCTCGCTGTATTCCAGCAGGTGTAGGCAGCTGCCTTTCCTGCCACAAATGCTTTACTGCTGCAGCAGCAGCAGCCTTTTCTCCCATTGACCGCAGAGCGAGAGCAGGATCCCACTCCACATTGTGCATCTGGCTTTTCTGCTCCCACCTCCTGGATCACGCTTGCCCCTCACGACTGCAGAGCCATCTGCATGTCCTGGTAGCGACTCCCTACAGAAGAGTGAGCTCAGTGCATGTTTGTTTCTGTGTGTTCAACTCACTCGTGCCTAGACATGAGCTTGTTGAGCCGAGGTGTTCCCACACACCTCCCCAGCACTGGGCAGCGAACATGACAACAACCAAGAAGCAGCTTGCCAAGGGTGTGTGGCATCCTATCCAAAACCAGAGAGTCCCCGAGTTGTGCGATGGGCAGTTGGAGCATGCCCAGCAATAGAGATGTGATCAGTCCAGCAAGAGCACAGTGTTCAGCACAGCAGAAGCCCAGACTAAACAACCTCCTGGGTCCTTTCCATTTGTTTTCTAGGATGCTGCATAGAGAGCAGGAAAGCCTAGGAGTACAGGAGTACAGCTAGGAGTACAGGAGTACAGCCTAGGAGTACAGCTCTCACAAACAAAATACAACATTTGCTGTGTTCCCTACCCCAGATTTCCACTGATAAACAACTGCAGCATCAAACACGAAGTTTGCACAGAGTCAGCCTGCCCCACGCGGGCTGGGCTCCCTGGACAGTCTGGGAAGAAGCAGGGTCTGGAGGCTCAGCAGTTGTTAACCATGGGAAAACCTGGATGGAAATCCTGGAAGTCGGTCCTATGTGAGCATGGAGATTTGTGCCCAAGCCTTCTCTGTGCACAAAGCTTTGAGGATTTCCAAGAAGTAGCTGAGCACAAAGATTAAAAGGATCAGGAGCCCAGCACTCTTGACTGATTTTGTAATCAGTCCATTGCTGCCGTTTTTCCTCCTAGCTGCACAACACAGTGCCAGAACTCCCCATCTGACTTTGACACTTGGGGGAAACACAGCCTTGAAGGGCTTGCAGCAAACAAGATCTTCTGCCCCATTCTTGCCTTGCAACTTAAGGAGAAGGAGAAATCAAAACAGAAACCCCAGCATGCGTTCCCTCAATCCTACCTGTCATCTTGTTGGTCCAGGGTAAGGAGTACTCCAGCAGGGACTTCAGGACTTCTGGAAAGTCCAGGGCAGCAGGGCCCCCGGGGCTGTTGCAGCTTGACATGTCCTGTCCTGGGACTGCGCTAGCACGGCTAAGGGAGGGCCAGGTGCCTGGCCGCCAACGCTACACCCCACTCGCCTGGGCGTTGCAAGAAGAGCTCGGAGGCACCCAGAGCAGGCTTGCCAAACTACTCCGCTGAGAAAAAACAAGGAGGAAGGGAAGCAGCCTGGCGGAGATGCAGTTTTCCTGGCTGTCTTCACCTCCCCCTCTCCCACTCTGAAGTGGCCAATTGTGGAAATAGCTTGCAGCCTCGCAGGGCTGGGCCGGGCGGCTGGCCAGCGTGGTTTTACAGGACCTCTCCCAGCCAATCCGGCAGCAAAGAACTGGGCCAGTTATCTAACTTTGCAAAGGCAGCACCCTTTTCCTTCCCAAGGTGTTATAACAAATATACATGTTGGGAGAAAAAACACCCAAGCACGCGCTGTCAGGGGTACACACGTCAGCTGCAAATGCAACAGCAAAGGGATCCTCTGAAGGGCTCTGGGGAGGCTCTGAGTTGCTCCGAGCTGCGCAGGCTCCCCTGCTGAGATACACACGCTGTCTGCATCTGCCAGCTAACTTTTCGGTTCTCTGAGATGTAGATAGTGACAATATTTGTATATGATTCAACACTTACTGCGTGTCCCTCCTAAGTCAATAATGATAACGGCTTAAGGCATCTTTCTTAAGTGTGCATCATCCCCAAAATGCAGAATTTGTCTTCATGAGTGACACAGAGTTTTATCAGAAAGCTGACAGCCTCCTCTCAGAGCAGTGATGTAAGGCAAGAGAGTTCATGCACCCTGCAAATACTCTGATAACATCTGGTTAAGTAAGTAAGATCTTGAGCATGCCAAGCCCCTCCTCTCCTGTTAGTGAAGTTTTTTAGCATGGAGGGATGGATTGGAGACAGGTGGATAAAGGTCTTATCTTCTTTATCGGGACCTGGCTTGGGAAGGAGCATCTTACACATGTCGGGGTCTTCTCTTTTGCTGGGTGTGATAATTAGAACAGAAGTGCCTTTATTTCTCAGTTCGCTCCTGTTCATTTTGCCAGGATCAGCCTTACAGCACCAGTGTGAGTTGATAGGAGCCAGGTATTCCTACACTGGTCTGTGAGTCCCAGCTCTCGGGGACAGTCCAGCAAAACCGTTCATGTCTCTAAGCATGGAAGTGGCCTGAGTGAAATCATTAGGACTTTTCTTGTGCCTAAAGTGAAGCATTTCACTGGCCCAGCATTTAGCATCTTGAAAACTGATAGGGTTTTGCTCACTTCCAATAGCATGGTGTTTCTGTTTGGTCCCATAAGGAAATGCATTTAATTTAACCCAATAGAAACCAAAAATAAAGAATTACCTAGCCAGGCTGGGTGGTTGGGAATTTCAGTGATCTAGCTGGGGAAGTGTAATGATCTAGATCCCAATCTAATCAGGCTCAGAAATCACACAGTAGATGCTTTGGTAGAATTTTTAATTATGATACAACTACATCACAACCTCTTGGGATTTTCCCTGTGGTTTGCTCCCCCCATTCCCCAGAGAGAATGTAAGAAAACAGCCAGTGATAACTATCGGTGGTGAAGCCATTCAGGGAGAACAGTCCCCTACTAACCCCAGCCCGCTATGGTGTCCTCTACCCACCCAAAGCTGGAGACAGCAGACAGACCCTGCAGACATTCTCAAAGGTCAGTGGATTCTGGCTGCTGGGAGCAAGAGAAGTGATCGCATCTCTCCCTCCTGGAGCACAGCCTGCCAGCCAGGAGGTCCATGTCCTTTCCCAAAATCTTCTGGTCCATTCTGGCGGGTCAAGGCAAAGGGAGCAGGGGTCACTCAATCCTGCCAGGCATCGCTAACGTCTGGGACAGCTCTGTCATATATGCCTAGGCCTGCTTCTCGTCAAATGACAGCAAGGTAAAGGGACTGGGCATGTGGTAGCTGCCCAATGCCAGGGGCAGCTGGACCTCCTGGTTTTGCCCCAGGCTCAAACTTGTCCTGAAAGCTGGACAAACATCTGACTGCATGTCTGGAGGCACCCAAGGACTTCAGAGCAGCTGCTACAGCAATTGACTGACATTTATGGCTTCAGAAAATGAAGAAGTTCATTGAGAGGAAATTGTCACTTAGCATTTTGAATTATTAGCCTGCAAGGGAGATTTACAAGTTTTTGTCTAGAGATCTGAGAGCACATATCTCTTGTTTGCCAAAGCTTCCTGCCAACACTGTGTGTCCTTCTTGATTCATAATCCCTGGAAAATGAGCTCCCACCCAGGAGAAGAGCTTGGGTAACATCACTAGCAAGATGCATCAACACTGCCCTGACTTCAAGCCCTGGGGAAGCAGAAACCATACTATGGAGTGGAGTCATAGCAATGGGGAGTGTCCGTCTGCCCTTGTGTCCCCATGGAGAGCACTTGAGCTGCTTTAGCAAATGGAGTTGAAATGTTGGCTCTGGAAAGCTGCAGGCATGGCCACAGATTGCATCATGTGTGCTGGCTGCACTGTTATCAGATCAGATCATTATTTATTATTATTGTAATCCCATATTAGTGGAGGTCTCAGCCGCTCTGCTCCATCACTTGGAAGCCCAATCAGCCCTTAACAGCACATTTTCTCACAGACTCAACCAGCCATAGTCAACTTACGCTGGCCCTAAGTGGGTGGCACACAGAAGAGGGCACTGAACATGATGGAGAGGGCCAAACTCCAGGAACACCAATTTAAATAGCAGAGGCCAGGGCTACCCTCAGGGTCTTTTCTGTAGGTCTCCTGGTGCAGCTACCCACACCGCCCAGCAGTGCTGGCTGGGCTCCTCGGCACATTTGCTTGAGGGGCATGTTCAGCAGTGCCATAGCTGCACGCAGTCCCGAGGGGAGGAGTAGGGGTCCTTCAACATTTGCCTTGTCCATGCTCTCCCTCCTTTTCGATTTTCATTCCAACAAGTTGCTTTTTTTTTTTTAAGCACAACCAAATTCTTGTCCTTTGGTCCCCCCGCCCCGACCCCTTCGCCTCTCTGCAGTGCTCAGGTACTTCTGTTGGTACTAGAGCATGTAAATGTCCCTTTTTAAACCCCCAATTCTACTCCTGTCTTTAGAGGGATCTCTCTACAGAGGTCTGCGGTCAGGCCCAAAGCACACCAGGAACTACAGAGCACCGCTGCTCAAGTGTTATCAGTAGGTACAGCCTTCCTGGAAGTTTGAGACCCCGAAGAATCATTTTGGACATTCAGACCGCCGATACAACCCTGTTCATTACAAGGAGCTGGGCGATGGGGCTCTTTGTGCATCTCTTCAAGTTGCCATCCTTCCCTCGGCCCCAGGAGTGCTCCCTCAACTCCTTCACAGGCCCACATCCACAGTGCTTCTGGAGCTGCCTTTCTGCTGCCTCCCCTCCTGCTGGTGTCTTGCAGCTACCCTCGGCCCTGAAGCAAGAGATGGTGGCACGGGTGCCTCCATCGGTCAGAAACTCCTGCGGATTGCTGCTGTGGGTCTTGTACTTGGTGGTGGCACCTGGCTGCACACCGATTTCTGAGGCCACCATTACAGAAGGGAACTTAGTTGTTTCTTACATGTATCTGAAAGCACAGCTTGTGGGGAACACACCAGCAGCAGTGACACTTGACCAAAGAAAGGCATTATTGGTTATTATTACTAATTGCTGTTATCCCAGCTTCCTCTGATGAGATGAAAGCTTGGCTTGATAATCTAATGGAATGTGTCTTCTTAGAAAATAAAAACCATTTTTGTCTGTTTTTCTAAGGACACAAAGCTTACACAACAATATTATCTATCCATCCATCCATCCATACACCGCTCCCTCCCCAGAACACGCTACCCACCTTGGCAAAGGGATAAATATATTTAAATATCTTTTTCTATTTGAAAGATAAGCTAGGAAGAAGAGAGTTGAATTAATGCCTCCTCAGAGAGAAAACCTGCTGTTATTTGTTCTTTTTCATCTGCCGCACAGGCACTGGCAGCCAACATCCCAAAGCACATGCTGCCCCTGGCAGGCAATAGTGAGGGGACAGGCAGAAGCCAGCAGTATTGAGGGGACTTTGTGGTGACAGACAAGGTATGAAATAAGGACAAAAGCCTGTAGAAATCTCTAGAAGCTTTAGAAATCCTGCTGCTCTTGAAACAGCTTTCTTTTTTTCAGTCACCTGAGACCATTCACCTTAGCAGCACAGCCATTATTCAGAAATTTCCGTATCACCTCACATGGGGATGTCTTCTGCTGCAGGTCCCACAGATCAGTCGTACTCCTCATGGTCTGTGTGGAGGTTCCAGGCCCACACACAGGGTTTGGTTCTTGCACCAATCCCAGCTTGGTAAGTGGTTTCCTCTTTCTTCTTTTATCCAAGCAAACCCTTTGCCAGAAGTCAGCCACTGCTTCTTTGTAGACATCCATAATTTTTTTTTGTTCTTATGCTAGCTCCTAGGACAAACACACATTCCACTGACAGCTTCCAGATTTAACTATTTATTTCCATAGTACATTGGGCTTGATAGGGAATTTTTTTCACCTTGGCAGGGATGGGCAGGCTGAGTTTCACTGTGGCCTTTCTGAAAGGAGGCTTGCCCCACATCCCAGCATCTTGTCTTCTATGGGGTTGAGGTGCTGCTGCTAGCAGTGACGCACATCTACAGAGCTACAAGGACACCCAGAACAGCAGCAGCAGCAGGGAAGGCTGTGGCCAGACCAGCAGTGTCTGCATCCACAGCAGATTACTTTAAAAGAAAAGGAGGTGGGAGAAGGAGCGACGAAGCCAGCGCAGGAGGGCGGGCAGCTAAGGGCGGTAAAAGAGGGACTGGGGCTCTGTTGGCTAAGGACTCTGCCTGGCAGCTGAAACGCAGGCGTGCGACCCCTTCGGTACTTTTGATGATATCAACATGGGGCACAGACACGCAGGCTTGATGAGGCCTTGCACTGAGCCCCCTTCCCAACTCTGAAGGGGCTGCCCCTTCCCCAGGCAGGGTATTGCACGCATACACGTGCATACGTATGTGTACGTATGTGCCTG
Organism: Ciconia boyciana; assembly: GCF_034638445.1. Taxonomy (NCBI): domain Eukaryota; kingdom Metazoa; phylum Chordata; class Aves; order Ciconiiformes; family Ciconiidae; genus Ciconia; species Ciconia boyciana. The sequence continues at coordinate 56,636,663 of NC_132934.1, forward strand.
TCTCCCTATGTGGAGGAGCAGTGCTGGGATCCCTGAGTGAGTGGTGCAGCTCAGATGAAGGAACCGCCTGCACCTCTCGCCTGAGGCGAAAGGATTTCTAAAAACTAATTCCCCAAAATGAGTGCCAAAAAGCTAATGAGCTTTGCTTCCCCACGCCCTCTGCCAAGACATCCCCCCCTTCTTGGGGTGCTCACGTGGCAGCCAGGCTTACCACAGCTCTGCTCCTCTGCACGTGGCCTTCCCCTGTGAGGTGCCATTTGCCAGAAAACTAGGTGCTAGGCAGGAAGAAAATGTGAGAAAGACTCCTGGGATCACCAGAAGTTGTGCTGCCCTGGGCAGGAAGGACACCTAGAGCTGCCTTTGTGCATTTCCCTGCTCTGGAAACTCTGGGAGCCTGGGCAGAGCCGGCTTTGGGAGCTCGCCGAACAAGCCTTGGCAGGAGGTAGAGCCCAGGAGGTGCCAAGAGCAGCAATAAAACAGGGCATTTAAAGCAGGATGGGGAAATCCAAGAACAGTGATTGCTGGGCCTCTGCCAGGGTCCATGGGAGACTGTTGGGTGGGACAGCAAGGAAAATACATGCTCCTCCGGCTGTTTCCTTCTCAAAACGAAGAGGCTGGCTGTAAGGACCTCGGCTGTCCCTTGGCCATCCCTTTCCAGGCTCACTCACCTCACCCAGGAATGACGTGGCCCCCAGCAGGAGCAGGGATCCTGCAGCATCACCGCCCAAGAGGTCAGAGCCTGATGGATGGGTACAGGAATCAGCTGAGCCTAGGGAAGGCATGCGGGCTGAAAGAAAACAACCGATCCTCCAAGAAGCCTGGGCAGTTTGGCTGCCGCTGATCCCCAAAAGCCAAGATATGAGCGGTCTTGAACAGGAGAAGATCCAGCCTGCTGAGAGCTTCTTTTGAAACACTGCTTCTGTACTGAATCCCCACCACAGCTCCCAGGGGCAACGTCCAGCCGTGTTGCAGTTATCCTCAGGCCGTTTGGCTGAGGAAAACTGAAGCCATCTCACTCCCATGGAAGCAGAACTTTCCCTCTGTGCCTCAGCTTTGCTGGGGTACAGACAGGGGAGCGTGCCTTGGTATTCAATTAGAGAAACTATGCAGCTCATCATCCTTCCCGACCGTCTGCCTGGAGGGCCCCAAGCACTACTGAAAGCCCACAGCTAAGGCAGACAGAGGAAATCCACAGAGAACAAGGGAAATACACCAAAGAGCACCTCCAGCGCTGAGTATTTTTCCGGTTCCAAGTAAGCCAAATCTATTCTGGCATCTGGGTTTAGAGATTTCCATCCCAGCCCTGGGTAAATGTCATTTTTGGGAGGATTAATCCAGATGGTAACAAATAACCCTATTTCCTGGAACTCTCTGCTGTGTCTGTGCCTCCCGAGGCTCTCAGGAAAAAGTAGGAGTTTTCGGGGATGCTGCTATCCGTAAGTTAACTGCAGAGAGGAGCACCCCTGAAAGGGGCAGTCTTGGGAGCTGCCAGGGCCAGGACTTTTGCAGTGGGGAAGGAGTCAGCTGGAGCTGTCATCTCGTCTGATCCCTGCTCTCATCCTTGCTGCACCTGGATCTGCTTTCAGAAAACACCACCCCTGCCCTGGGGCACCAGGGGCTGCTGCTCCGGCCTGGAGGGAGAACTGCAAAGAAGCAGGAGGCGACAATCCAGCTGGGAAGGGAGAGAGGTTATTGGGAATGGATGGGCCCTGTCCTGTCCCCTCACATCCTGGGGAGAAAGGGGCGAGGCTGGATAAGGCATGGCACAGAGCTCCTCAGCAGTGCCCACAGCTTTCCAGGAAGCTCCAAGAGCTAGCTGTCCACAGGACCTCTTCCTAGAGCCACCCCATAGGCACCCAACCAAGTCTGTTCAGCACCTTCGTCTGCCCCACACCAAATGGCTGTCTGCTCCAGCCGGTGCTCCTGCAGCCATTCCTCCTCCACTTCCCTCCCACCAGTCGCTCCCACCCAGGCCTCTTTTACTATTTAGGACATCCCTTTCCACCCAATGTTTCCCCCACCAAGTGCCCAACAGCATTACCTCCTCTGTGCCCTCCACCCCAGCCAGTGACCAGCACACCTCTGCAGGTCCTGCAGGGCAGGAACTCTCTGCTGCTCTCCTTGCACAGAACACAACGTAACATGCCCCTGTTCTTGGTTGCAACGGCTGCACCAAACACAATTAAGAGTGATGACAGCATTTGCATCACCTGTTCTCACTGCCCAGAAATGTTTCCTTATAGTGTGGGCAGACAGACTCAGTCACAGAATTGCTTAGGAATCCCATCTGCGGCTTGCACGCTTTGCGCAAGGCAAACTCCCTCTGCCAGGCTGCTGTGTGATGGCATTAAAGGTCTTTAGTATGAAGCCTTCCTCCCACCTCTCAGGAGTCTCTACCCCTGCTCCTCTCAATCCTCCGTTGGACCTGGATCCTTCCTGGCTGACCTGGGGCTCTCCCCCCTGTCTTTGTATCTGCTGAAGTTCCTATGAGGATCTGAATACTGAAGTCACTACTCCTTTCCCTGCCTCTTCAAAATACAAGTTTATTTTCTTCAATGAAGAAACACCGGTGAGGAGGGGTTTACAGCTGAGGCTCAAACCTGCAAGGAAAACACCATCGTTTTTCTCCTCATGCTTTGTCTGCCTCTCAATTTGACAGTTTTAGTCCCCATTGTACTGGAAAAGCTACCCACACTCTCCCCAGCACGGCCTCAATAATCTTTGGAGAGTAAAACTAATGCCCTTCACATTGCATGTACTCAGTAGATGCACCTTAAGAGTGCATCAGTCTCCTCAATCCCTCTGCACTACAAGCTTGTATCCAGACCTCTCCTCCTATGACTAGAAGCATGTGAGTCCTTGTGTCTGTATCCAGGCGCATCGGGGAGATGCGTAACGAGTCTCCTCTCCGCAGGTCTTGCTGGATATGACCTTCTGGTTACTCTACCAGTTTAAACAGCAGTAGCAGGGTGTCTCCATGGGACTCCCTTGTCTTTGCCACATCTCCAGTTTTGGCTTCATCAAGAATCCAGATTAATCTGCCTCATGATGGATTTGAAAAATAAAGAAAACAGTTTTATTAATAAATGCTTTCACACTGACCTCTTTCCCCAGGTGCGATCTTCACCACACAGCATCCTTGTCAGGGGGAATCTGCACAGACACTTCTCATGGCCCAAGCTGCATGCGACTCAGTGGGAAGGGCTAAGGGCATTTTCCCTGGCAGGAAAAAGAACTGGCTGACCCAGCTGAACAGAGCAGCCTACACAGCGAAACAACCTCTAGATGAAGGTGATTACAAGACCTGATTACTGGAAGTTTCAAAACACAAGTTACCCAAACACCTGAAACTATGTGTTAATGCAGAGCGTGTAGATTCTTGGTGCTTGGGGGAAAGGAAAAAAAAAAAACCTTAAACACACTTAAAGTTCACCAGAACTGCGCATCTGATGAAGAACTGCAGAATCTGTTAATACACACACAGGCAATTTTCCACTCAGCAAGAAGAGCAGCAGATTATACTTAAGGATGGGAGAAAGCAAAAGCAATCCAATGCTTGCAGTCCTCCCTTTGCTTCCCTCCTTACAGTAGGGAAACCTGAAACCAAGATAAAAAGCCTTTGCGGGCTATTTGAAAAATGCAAACACACACTGGATCAGGAGAGGGTTTAAAGTGCACACTTTTATTTTCTATTACAAAGGCTAAAAGAAGCAAGTTTGTTTTTTTATTTAAGAACAAAAACAAAAATGTTGTTAAAACATCTACATTATTATCCTGATACTAGACCTTATGAAAGATACTAAGTTCTTTTTAATAGTAAAGCGTGGTATTCTTAAATTATATTAATACAAAGACATATTAAAGGACTCGAAATCATTACTACCCAGCTCAGAACTGCAGCATCCCCTTGCTACCTTTTCCTTTCACTTGCTAAAACCCATCCATTTTTGACATACAGTTTCATACAAGCTAAGTAGGGTATTTTTTGTTCCTTTACTTCTCCCTGTAAAGGCCAGGTTAACTCCAACACCAGCATCACTTAAATATCCCTGGCCCCTACCAAAGGATTTGGGGAAAGATTTTCACTAAGTCCTTCAGCATTTAACAAGCTGATCTGAATCAAAGCCTCTACTCTGTGTGAGTGTGTGTCTGTGGTTATTTTACAGGATATGAAATTTCTTCTAATGTTACAAAATTAAAACATCACTTCTTTTGTTAATAACCCTCAGATTTGGTTCTGCACTGCAAAATTTTCTTTTTCCCTCACATGAATGAAGAAAAGAGAGAGTTATCACAGGGTCTTGTGAATACACCACTAAAGCAGCCCCTACAACGTGTGGTTTATCTGTTGTAGAGCCATGAGCGCTGAGCAGTTCTGCTGAGAGTACATAACGTGCTGAAGAAAAACCCTCTTGGCTTGATAAAGTGAGCCTGGGAAGTCAAGTGTGAAGCTTCCTGCCTTTTACAATATCTCTTTAAATAATATAAGCAAAGCCTTATCATTAAAACTTTACTCACTAGTTAGCAGTATAATACTCTTTCACTGAGATGGGACTGCGAGGATATCCTAGGGGTTTCAAAAATGTGAACGGGGAAACCTGTCCCATCTCAAAATTTATACCTATCTATATAAAACCCTCCCCTCTTTGTTATTTCCCTTTCCCTAACCCAAATAAAAGTCTTCATATTTAAACTGGAGATGCTGCGTTTCCTGGCCCGAGTCCTTTTCCTTTACCCTCATTTAAAAGATTCCTTCGATACCACACACATATAATATTATATAGAGCGATATATTTAATACCTGTGTATATATGCTTCATGGGAGGGGTCACATATATACACAGTAAAACAAGTCTGGTGACAAAGTACTGCAACACCACAGACCAGGTTATCATATCAGGGAAAACAAAAAGAGATACTCGATGCAACCCCCGTGACTGTGGGCCTCCCTCACCTCAGGCACGCTCGTCCTCTCCCCGCCTCGGCCCCACTCTGTCCCTCCAAAGCCACACTGAGCATCTCGGCTCTCATCGCAGAGACGGGGAGAGGGGACAGCGACCCACTCTGTAACCTAAACAAGTTATTGTATGAGAAATCACAGCGCAGCGAACGCCAGAGTCACACTAGAGATGCAGATTTGTTTTAAAAATAAAAACCACATTCCAACGTTCCCTGATCCAGATTCGCTTCCTTGGCGTCTCTGCCCAAGAAGAGTAGAACAAGATAACCCAGGAGTTGATGCCTACCTCCTCCCCCGTCTCTCTCTGTGATAAAGTTGACCACTTGAGCACAAGGAGCACCAGGAGAAGATACAATCCCAGCAGCTACAGTGAAGGGCAGAGGAGAAAATACATCACCTGACCGCTCAAAAACTGCCACGCCTGATATTGCGTTGGTCACTCTCTTTCCCCACAGCACGACAAATCCTTCCTCATCTCATCCTCCTCCCCATACGTGAGCAGAGGTAGAAACAACCATTTCCCTCCCCAGTTCTCCCAGATCTCTCATAAGCCATCTGTGTATCATCTGATGTTACAGCCCTGGCCCCTTCCAGGCCAGATCTCGAGGTGCTGTACAGCCAAGAAGGGAAGCTCATACCAAACCAGTGACCACCATCCACATTTTAAAGGAAATGAAACAAGCTCAGAAGGACATTCAGCTTACTTGGAGCACATAGTATCACTGGAAAGACCCAAGACCAGCATGCAGCACACTCTGCTCCTGAGCTGTAACCACCCCAGGGGAGCTGATGCACCTACCTGGAGGCTGGTTTAGAAAGGTGCCAGCTCAGCATCTCCTGCATTTCCACATCTCCTGTATTTCCACATCCCATCTCCCCTGAAGCTGGGAACCCCAAGGATATGGGAGCAGGGAGGGAAAAGGGGGACCCAGCAATGCCAAAGCACCAAGCAGTTCACGGCCAGAGGGTATTTACCACAGATACAGCACTGGCAGCCCCAAGAGCTCTGAGCTTGCTGTTCTGGGAGACTGTATGGAAAAGACATCCCCTGTGAAGGCTGGGAGGGAGACATGTTTGTATTTGAGTGGATGGTGCCATCCATGCATGCAAACCTGCAGAGCACAGCTGGACTGCAGAAGAGAGAAGGAGAGGGAAGCTCAGGACAGGACACACGTTTACTGCTTACAGGATGAGACCGCCAGAAAGGACAAGGCTGGCACACAGAGCAGTACCACCTCTCACCGCTGCCACTATAAAAGCCAAAAATCCTGTCCCAGAGCTCAGCATCACTGGTTCCCCCATTGTGGCACACATCAGGAGGGACAGGAGCAAGCACATGGCTGGGTCCCACTGTGCCACTCACCCTCCACCGCAGTCCCCGCCCTGGGTCACATCCTGGCTGCACTGTGCATCTGCAAGCTCCCTGCCCCGGCTCCGAGGAGGAGGGGCTGGACCTCCGGTGCTGGTAAGCACCCTTCCAGCTGGATTCCCATCAGCGAAGCATTGCCCATGCTGCTCAATGGTGTCCTTTTAAATGGGTCCCCACCCAGTTCTTCTGGCAGTGCAGGGAATAACGGAGCTCTGAATAACCAGTAACACACGCCTTTTAAAGAGCAAGAAGGGAACCCCATTACCTCCCTCCCTCTCTGCAGGACACAAGGCAACACAGAACCACAGGCTCCTTTTGGTTACAACCTTCCTCCTGCCTGATACTGCTGCATGGACTACAGTGACACAGGGTGTGTCACAGTCTCCACTACACCTTCTAGACGGCTTCAGTCTTACTTGCACCAATCACACCAGCCAAAAAACCAAACCCAAACTACCCACCCTGAATACCTGTCGCACACTGAGAAAGACATCTAATGAGGAGTCACCAATTTGCTTTCTAGGTACAGTCAGCTGAAACGGTCTGAAGTCACCTACAATAACAGTTCCTGCTGCTGCAAGCAGTTTTATTACCTTGCTGCTTTTAGCTACACTCTTTACACCAGACGGCTGTTACCCTCCTCAGCGCCAGTTGATGCCTCAGGGCAATATAGACAGCAGGAGCTTAAGCCTAGATGTTTTAAGCCAGATCTGGTGGTTTTCCTTCTTCTGCACCTCAATTCCTAATTCTTCTGGTACTGAACTCCAGGAGAGCAGGCCGGCTGTGGCAGCATAAGCGGGCCTTGCTCTGCAGCACTGAGAAAAGGAGCACATGAACTTCATGGTCACCTTTTCACCAGATGTCTGGCCCTTTCTCTCAGCTTTGTCCTCCAGACTTCTGCAGCCACACTCCAAATTGAAGGGCAGGAGAATGACACAAGAAGAAATTCTCCAATTCGCAGCCCAGTACAGACTGGATTCATTCCTCTGAATGAAGGACAGTGAAACCAAAAGATGGAGAGGAAGGAGAACTTGGGGGAAAGAAGAGAGAGAAGACGGATCACAAACTGAGTGAGCATGGCGTTCGCTGGCCAAGGAGAATCAAATTCACGATTTCATTCACCACTAATAAATCATTGTCTCATAATCTTAAAATAAAAGAAAAGAAAAAGTTCTCTTTGCGAGATACAGATCTTGCTCTCCCTGCTACTGCCACTCTCGGAAAACCCGCCCCGTGTTTCTCCAGCCGACAGGCTCCCCCCCAACCCTTACTATACACCATCCCGCAATAGGAAGTTGTATTTCCCGAAGTCGTCATCCCTGGGGCAGAGCAGCATGTCCTTGCGGGCTTTGGCCAGTTTCTGTTTCAGCACCTCCCTCCGGTCTAGCCACTCCGTCAGCTCGTCCTGGCCATGGGCATAGCGGCACTCGTCTCCTTCGGGGCAGGCCTTGCTCTTCTGGAACCTGCCGGCACAAGGAGCACGATCAGGAGAGCACCCCCAGGACAGGGTTTTGAGTTCCCCATCTGGGATACTCAATCGGGGCCCACCAAAACATGCTGTAAACTCCCTTTCTAAGGGCAAGGAGATTCTCCTACAAACCATGTGCAGCCAGGGAAGGCAACACAGAGGCCGGGGACAGAAACAGAGCAGCGAATGGACCAACGTCTATGAGGGGATTTAGTCAACAGAACGAAACGACGTGAGCTGGAATTGGACCAGCAGGGATGAGGAGAAATCACCACATAGGAGAGGAAATGCCAGGCAACAGTCACGAGAGACAGCCTTCTCTCTAACCAAAACGGCATTTCTAACCATCACAAGCCTTCTGAAGACACCTCAAGGCGCTGATTCAGAAGGTGTGAGACATTCAAACTGTTTAATAAAGCACCTGGGATTCCCGCAAGCATCAGGCCAAGCAGACTGATAGTAGCCTGAGAGCTAAGAGGATCCTGGCTATGGAGGGCACAGGTGCAGACATGAAGCTCGCTCTCATTTTCTAAAGACGTGCTCAGAAATGTATTTTTACCACTCAGTAGTGTGGCTGAGCTGGGATCCAACAGCAGCCTGACCGTCACCTAAACCTGTCAGCTTGTCCCACTCCTCCTCCAAGCAGAAGTCCCTGGGGACTCTGTGAGAGGAGGAGGAGGTGGTGGTAAAGGAGCAGGAGGAGGGATGATGGAGGCCCTGGGCCTGTCGCCCCATCCCTGCAGCAGCAGGACAGGAGGGAGATGAGGCAACAGTACCTTTCGCAGAGCCGGAACTCGCCCATGGGGAAGCGGTAGCTCCAGCAGCTGGAGTCACTGTCCGAGGTGAAGACCTTCTCCTTGTGCTTCTCCGACTGGATGTGCTGCTGCCATTGCTTCTTGCTGTTGCTGTTCTTCCCACACAGCCAGCAGTGGTAGCCCATCTAACCAGTGCAGACAGGGCAAAGGGCCAGTCAGTGCGTTAACCCATCGGCCTTCCCCATGCTGGCACTGCCTCTCCCTCTCTCCTTCCAGAGCATCCTGGAAACTCTGCTCAGTCTACGATCTCCCACACTTCCCTGCCATGTCATCTTCAAGGCATCGTGCTGCCACTAAGGGGGAGCAGAGGAGATGCTTTGCTGAGGTCTACCTACAGCTCAAATGGGCTCAGAGAACAGGACAGCTCAGTTTACTGACACAGTCCCCCGGCTCCTGCTGACAGCCCAGATAGGGTCTGACTGCAAGGCCCCCAGGTGCACAGGCAATGCAAGACTCTTCAGGAGCACAAACCCTTACATCAGCCACCACCTGGGCTAAGGAGACACATCCGCCTCTAGTTTTCCCAGGCCTCTGTGCTCCAGACCCAGCTCTTCTCCAACCTTCTCCCTCTTTCCCGACAGGCCAGCAATGGCTTTGCTAGCTTTCCCAGGAGTATGCAGGAACCCTGGGGAGAGGCTGAGCCCACGCAGAAGGGAACCTCAGGTAGACTCCTACTGACTCGAGGATTAACAGAAAAGCCATTGCAGAGCCTTGCTGACCCCAGGTCAATCCCTTCCTGCCTCATCTGTGCTGCTCCAAGCTGTCCATTTAACCTACATTAGCATGGGCTCTTTCCCACAAGAGCAATGCATCCCTGCCAGCTCACACCTGGAGCACAGGAGAGGGCATGCTATCAGCACTGAGGAGGAGAAGGAGGGATGAAGGACAAGAGATCAGCTGATTACCATGATGTCAGCGTAGTCGGTGGGCATCTGGATCTGTTTCTCCCCTTCTCGCGAGGTGAGTGGTGTCCCCTCTCCAGGCTTCCCAGGATTGTGTTTCTTTAGCCACATGTCATAGGTCTGCTGCATATCTAGTACTGCACAAAGGCGACCCATGAAGTCAGCCTCCCGTGAAGACAACCTCCCGCACCGTGCACAAACTATGAGAAAAGGACGAATGCTGGGGCAGCCCTTCCCTCCCCTCTCCTAGGCAGCAGCAGCTGCTGTCAGACTGAAGGCCTGTGCTCGGGAGGCCTGATGTCACCTCCTCAGATGAAAGCCCTGGGGAGAGGAACCAAATGCGCACCACACCACCTGGCACAGGGAGGTGTCTTCTATGAGTCAAGGGGCAACTGTTAGAGCAGCTACACAAAGCATTCAGGAAGGAGGGAAGGTGCCTCAAAATCTCCATGGGGTTTACCCCACGAGGTGATTCTCCATCAGGCCTGATTCTGCTTGACCTCAGCAGACATCTCACTCCAGCCACAGCAAAGGCAGGGGCTGGATTTGGATCTGTCCCTTCCCCCTAAGACTATGCTTCACCCTCAGCACTCAAGAGGGAGGAGAGCCCTTAAGCAAGCTGGCCACAGGAAGCATTGGGGAGGGGAGGAAGACCTAATGATAGCTTGCCCCAAGTTCAAAACCTGCGCAGAGGAGTGCAGTCGACATCTCTTGGTGCTTTTGGTTTAAAACCCACTCAGGATACTAGTGGGAAGGGAAATTTTGGGTGGAAGCTTTGACTGCACATCTGCCTTTCCAAGATCAGCTCCTGAGAGAGGCTATGGAAACATAAATGTTTGCAGACACTGATGTGATGCTGCAAGTGTGGTGTGTTAGTGATTTACTCCTCGCTAAATGGGTAATTGAGGAACTCAAGGCAATTGGGGATAATGAACGCAAATTCCACCAAACTGAAACAACGCTGTCATTTGAAGATTCACCTTCATGCTTGAGCAAACACACCCAGACTGGTCTGATGTGCTTTAAAGGCCTCAGCAGTTAAATGACTTGAACTGTAACAAATAACAGCGTTTGGCCCAGCAGAGAGAAAGACCCTCCATCCAAGCATAAAGACTGAAAAAAGTCAGGGCAGGCCCGAAACCCTTCAAGCTTTCCAGCATCTCCCAACAGAGCTAGCTGAGCACCTGGACAGCTGGGCCTTGCAAAGAGAGTCTTTTTTCCCAGCTTGCTGTTGGTCTGAATAAACAAGGATTGCTGCCAGAGAGCTGGCCGTCCAGGACATGGCAACCCCCCAGCTATCCCCCAAAAGGTAAGTTGGGAGCCTGCACAATTCCAGACAAGCTCCTCCACAAAGGCACCACCCAACGATGTTCTCATTCAGGATCTCAAATCCACCCTTTTGAATACAATGCCATAAGCAGGGAGTGCCACAGCCCAGGAGCAAGGGATATGAGCAGAAGTGGGCAAGAAAGCCAAGGCAGATACAAGACAGACAAGAAAGATATAGGAGCAGCTACAGGTCAGGACTGGTGCTTTGGCAGAGCTCCATACAGAGCCAGGCCTGGGACAGCACAGGCAACTGGAGGGACAGCAGAGGGTGGATTCAAAGAGCTGCAGAAAGGGAGGGCAGCAATGGAGCAATGCAAGACATGGGACCAATGTGCACTAGTTCCAGAGCGAGGGACTCAAGACATACATGCATGTTTAAGAAAAGAGCAGCTCTAAACTACTGTAGACAGACCTGCCCCATAATCCCACCTAAGCTCATGGTACCAGCTCCGTCCAGCTCCAACTCTGTTGTCAAGAGTATGTCTTAACAGACTCTGCATCCACTGCCCAAATGTCCTCTTCCCTCTCCCCAAACTCTCTGGCCCATGTTTCCCCCACTCACTTTTATTTTCCTTCATGAAGGTCCACATGTCTCTCTCCTCAGGGCTGTGGGCGAAGGAGCAGTTGCCCACATACTGGCACTTCCTGCCATTTTGTGCATGGATACACAGCTGTTAAAAGACAGAGCAAAATTTAGCATCTGTACAAACACTCCTTGCTAGAGGGGAAAGTGGGTTCAAAAAAACAGCTAGGACATTAAATTACACAGAGGAGAAGTCACAAACAGGACACGTCACACGTCACTAACTCGTGCTTCTTTTCCTCAAGCTCCTGATGACATGAAAGGTAAAGACTTCCCTATAAACATGCAGGCAGCTCAGTTCAGCACCTGGCCTCTCTCTGGTTGCCATTTCCATAGGCGACCAGATGCATGTATGCTTAGCGCTGGCCCTGGGGGAGGTAGCAGGGAGCAACCTGGATCGATCCAACAGTGTCTCCTCCTGGTCATGCTGCTGGTCCCCAAAGGTGACTCATTCTCCAGCCATCTCCAAGCAGGTGAAGAGTGGCCTTACAGGTTGCTTAGACTGCACTAGCGCGCACAACTTCACCTCACAGCTACCAACAGCATCATTGCCAGAGAAAACGAGAAGCTTTCCAAGCACTGTATTTACTGATCATCCCTTCTCCCCCAGTCCTGCCACCAGAGCAGTACAGCAGTTGTGGAGACCAGCTGGCCCACGCAAACTGGAGGGAAGAGACAACGCTGTTCCTCTCTGGCGGGGGCTGGGTGTAAGCTCAGGCAAAGCACGCACTCGTATGGCAACTTGCCTTTGCTGCACAATCTGCGACTCACCTGCTGGCCTTGTCTCCTACTGCAGCAGCTGTAAATAACTCTTGCTCCCCTCCCCAGCTTCTAGCAACTGGACTGCACCTGGAGAGCGCTCAAGGCCTTGCACGTGGCCTTGCACCTGCCCATGAACTAAGGAGCAGCAGATCCCATAGGGTAGGAGGGAGAGGAGCTTTCTCCTTTCAGGGAGAAAGGAAAGGAGAGGGAGAGAGAAATTATCAATTGCCATATTTGGGGCTGGGGTTGGAGGTTGGATATCTGTAGTTTTCCTCACTGCACATCTTTTTAGCCCAGTTCTTAGTTTTGCTTTCAAAACACACCGTGAGCAAGTTTCACCATCTACGGCAGCACAATCACAGCAAAGGCAGGGATAGGCTTCTCCCAAGCGCTCCATCTCACCTCTCACCCACATTGAGAAACCCTGACCTAAGGGGAGACTTAAATCTCATTCCCAAACTCTGTGCCAGCCACTTCTTGAGGTGGTGACTGCATTAACAGCAACATCAGAAACTCGCATACGTGCAGAGTGGTTTAAGCAGGTGCTGCTCCTTCTTCTGCTCCACCCTTTCGCTGGATGCATGTGAGATTTTGCTGCCATCAGTCTGTCCTTGCCTCCCACCTCTGCCAACACGTGCCTGCTTCCCTGCCAGGTCTACAAGGGACCAGTCCTCAAAGCGCTACACCATGCTGGGAGAGAAGGGGAAGGGGCACCTGGCTGTGCTGGGCATGGGGCTTACATCATATTGCTGTGGGAAGTTGCGGATGGAAGGCAGTGGTCGGACAGACACCCACTTCTTCTTTGCTTTGGACATCACCAGCAGGACGCGACGCTCCTTCGTCCAACTGAAGAAAAGAGAGTAAATCAAGAGGAGTAAAAGAAAGAGCAGAACAAGGTTTTGTTTTCCTCAGAGACCTTTAAATATTGAGAGATGACCAGATCCTCCTGTCCAGCTTGTCCCTGCACTATCCGACTGCTCCTGGACACGCACATCTGTGACAGAGAAGCCACAAGAATGGTGTTTTAGGAGGATTTCTCCCCGTACTTATCACATATTTCCTGGGGTATCTCTTCTCATAAAGCCACAAAAGTCTCCCCCAAGTCTCACATGGCATCACCATGGATTACTAAACAGCTGCATTCCACCCTTCGACACGGCCAATTCTTGTGCAATCAGATCCATGAAAAACATTTGGGAATATTTTCTGCTTGAAAGGTGCAGTAGAAATGCAAGTCATTACAAGCACTGTCTTATGAACAGGTGCCAGGAAGTATTAATTTTCCTGCAGCTCCAGCAAACAACCACCAGGAGATACCCTGGGTAAAACCCCCAGCTCTATTCAGCAGCTGCACAAAGAGGTGTTATCCTTCCCGTTCCAGGAAGCGATCCTCACCTGCACACTTCCTCCAGCAACTGCTGCTTCTGTCTCTTTTTCAACAAAGGTCCTACATTTGCAATAGGATGCTGGACTGTGCCTTTGTGGCTTGTGTTATGGGAAGTGAAGTCCTATAAACCCTTCCACCCTATCCTGTCAGGCTGCCTGGGTGAGAGGTGCCACAGTTTCCATGACCCAATGGTGACTTCCCAGCTGATATTCTTCTTCTATCACACCAAGGAGCCAGGAGGTGCAAACAGACAAGACGTGTCAGAGAAGAGCAATCAAAGCAAAGAGCCAAGGAAACTAATTTAAAAGGAAGCAGAATACCTTGAATCATTGCTAATAGTGACCTGACAGACATCTGCAAACAGCTTGGAGTATAAACAAGTGCAGAAGAGAACTATCTTAGTGACCTTGCTAATAAGAAATTATAGCAACTGGGAAAAAAGGGAACTGTGGGAGCTGGATTGCATGCACCAGGGCTAACAGTCTGCACAATGCTGGCAGCAAATACAAACAGTAAAGAGAGCTAGAAACTGGAAAACAGCTATCTGCAATGCTTGCTATACTGACAAACATCCCGAGCAGCAAGAGGCTGCTAGGAAACCTTACAGCCTCTTCCAAAGAGGCCAAATGAAGCCCTGGAGAAGGTAAGAGGAGAAATTCGGGCCCTTGAGGAGGGGTGGGGGAAAGAGAAGGTTGCATTGCTCACCAGTGACGGGCTTTGGCACTACAGTACTTGAGGTCTTTATCTGGCTCCACCAGCTGCCCGTTCCTCCAGCACTGGCCACAGACGAATTTCATCTGGAGGTCAAAGGTGCTTGACGTGGGAGCCCGGGGAGAAGCCTGGGGAAGAGAACCACAACCTCAGGCAAACAGAGCCGAAATGCACCCCACAAACTGCCACAGAGACGCTGGCGGCTCCCTGCACGCCTGTGTGCCAGCGACAAGCCAGATTAAATCAGAGACAGCCCAGCTCTCCTTTGCCAGTGTTAGCTGGTGGCCCATCGAGATACCAGACAGGAGCAAAACCACCGCTTGCTTCAGCATGGTTTCCTGGGCTTTGACGTCTGGCCAAAAGCACAGCCTGGCAGCTTCAAGCACTGACCAGGCCTGGCTGCAAAACCCCTGAAGCGTATCTTCATGTACAGACAAGATCTGTGAGACCTGCCCCAGCGCTTAATCCCCGCTTCCCCGCAGGGAGGGCAATCCACGTCCCCCTCGCTACCCATGGAGAGAGCTCAGTCAGACAGCTGAGAGAACCCTCTTGGGAGGGGGCCAGGCTGTGCCACAGCACAGGACCCACCACTCCTGCTTTTGGACCAGAAGGCTCATGTCACATCTAGCATTTGATGCACTGAAGTCAGAGCTGGGTCCTTTTGTTAATACCCATCAAAGCCATTTCGGGGCAGCTTTCCATCCCTTACAGTTCCTTTGCACCAGGCCTCACAGGCAGTTAATCATGATCTCTGGACAGAGGTACAATTGTCAATGCACATATTTCATATACTCTCAGCCACTTAACTTCATCGGCCTTCTACCTGTCTCCTTCAGAAGGCTCTTTTGGGATTACGACTAATAATTGTGGAGGGGAAAAAAAATGGAGCCAGTTCCATATCACTGCCGCCTTGCGTTTTCTGAGCAATGTCTGGAAAGCCATTCACATTTTGTACCACCACTGGAAGACATGAGGCTGGTGTCTCCAGTTCATTTCCAAACCAAAGAGCAAACCTGACTGGATGCCAGTAGCCCTGGGCACAGGAGTATATGAGGGTACAAGCAAGAACCTAAAAGCACACCCTGGTCATTGAGCCAACTGTGAAGCACAAAGGTCACGTACCAGTAAAACAGTTCTCTGACTGCTAACCACATAAGCAGCCCATCCCAGCTGCCACATCTTGACTTCTAACCCTGACCATCTCACAATGAGCAGACAGGCAAACCACGTCCCTGAGGAGCAGGCTTCTGCCAGCAACTGATTAGCAGTAGTGTGGACCCTACGTGCATCCCTTGGCAAAGGGAAAACAGGAAGCACAGGCAGTGCAGAATCAAAGCATCTCCCAGGAAACACCACATAAGCTATCGACTACCACTCTGCATCCTCCAGCCCTAGTCTTTCGGAGAAGCAGAGCTGACATATAAAAGGTCCTCCATTGCTGTGAAAAGCTGACTGGAGAGCTGACCTTTGCCTGTGCTGACTACAAGAGGCCATCACTGCTCTGGATGTCCCAGCAAAAGGACCCTTCCAGAGAACCATCATCTCTCTTGAAAAGCAGCAGTGATTCTGGCCTACTTGCCTGCAAGATGGCCTTTCTGGTGGCATCCGGCATGTGACTCGTTCATCTGTCAGCCTTCACCAGTGCTGGTCACCACCAAGTACTCATCAAAGTGGCCGGCTGCAGAATGAGCAGGGTTGAGATCTGGGATATCACAGAAGGCAGTAAGGTGCCTCCCTCTCAGATGTGTGGCCTTTGAACAGTAGTTTTAACCTCCACTTGACTCCAAAGAAAATTACACTACAGCTCACCACTGACCCACCAAACCTATAGGCCTACGGTAACAAAATGGCACTGCTGGCATATTCCCTTTTATCAGCCCAATGCTATCTGCCATCTAATCCTCCAGGTGACAGATCTCTCAGCACAGCCAGGAAGCTTGGCTCAAATCTACTGATCCAGCAAAACAAAAAATCAAGTGGCTCCAGAAGGCCCAATAGATCAGAGATAAAGAAAATGTTTCTCAAGTAATTCTGGTGATCTGGGCTGCCTTTTCCACAAATTCTTAACCAAAAGAAGCCCTGTGCATTTCTTCATCAGTCACGCAAACTGCTGGTCAATCCGGTGGGCATGTATGCTCCCAGGGGATTAGGAGCCAAGTGAAAACTCAAAGCTGCTGTTGTTGCTGCTACATGACTGTATTTGTAAAGGCAAGACGCATACCTGGCAGGCTGCTGATAACCAACAGTGTGGAAATTAGTATCACATGAGGCTCTAGCAGACGAAGCCAGGCAGAAGTGCCTCGGGCTGTGGCACCACCCCTTGCTATGAAGCCAGACAATATAGTGTTAGCTATGCACCATGGTAACCAAATAAATAAAAGTCTTCGGCACGACAGCTCTCCACTTCAGGCTTTGCAGAAAGCAGCAGCCCCAGCACGGCCACTCATATCTCACAGCTTCAGGAACCCCTCTCAGCGATACTGAAATGCTCTCTGGAGGAGCCACGTGCCTTGGGGGACCATATGAGGAGCTCAGGTTACTCAGTCACCTAACCGAGTGAGCTGTACTTAGGTGCAAGTACCCCTTATTAGAGTCTTTCCTTTCCTCTCCATGCTTAAATTGCTAATTCTGCGGCCAGTTTTTATGGGGGTCCTGCAGCTGGCTAGTGAGGTAAAACAGAACAGCCCTCAAAAACCAGAAAAATGGAGGGCTAAAACCCCTGAATTCCCAGGGATACAATGGGAGTCGAGGACACCCAGCTACCTACAACAGTCTCTCCTGCTGACTGCCTCTTCCATCTGCAGCCACTGGGTTTACTCCTACAGCAGCCTCCATGGGGCCAAATTTGTGGGGCCAAGTGCAAGATCCCTGCTAGGTGTTTAGGAAGCGGTGTATCTTCATCTTCCACTTGTTGCTAAGTCTCCTGACTTGCATCATCACAGCTGCTGGGTCCCTGTATGCTGCCTGCCTCTTTTCTCCACAACCAGATAGCCCCAGCCACTGAGTCCAACTGGCAGCTGTGACAAAACTGCAGCAAAATCCCTGGGAGCGACTTTGCTTCTGCTGACCAGAGGGCACCGGGGTGAGCGTGGATCACACAGGATGGTGGGAAGGAGGGGTCTGCTTTTACAGCACTCCTGGGAAGTTGTCTTTGCCAGGCAGCCAACTTCAAAAGCTGGAAGGACGCTGAGAAAACTCTGAGTCACGTTAGCCTGCTTGGATGGGAGAAAATAATGGCAAAAGCAAACATCTCTCAACAGATACGTTAGTCCTGCCCCCGGGGTCTTCAGCAGCAAGCCAGTGTCTCATCCCGGAGCACAGCCCTCTGGCTGCGTACGTGCTGATGCCAAAGCCACGGTTTGCTGTTGCAAACACATGCATCTGACCGACTTAACGTTGTCTCCCTGCACGGTGCCAGTGCCAGGCTGCCAATCCCTACAGACAATTGATGGTGCTGCTGGTAGGCACTTTCTGACTGTACCAACAAGGTTGCTGCTTCATCTCTGCACAAAGTGATGGGTGGAGGGAAGCAGTCCAGCTCTGCGACAGGCATTTGTGGCACACAACCAGACTTTGCCATTGGCCATCAGCCCTAACACTGCCCAACAGGGCCCAGAAACTGTAGCTCTCTGCTCATCCCCTGACAGCTGATGTAGCAGGCGCTGGTGTTTCTCTTCCTGATCCTCTGCCCCCTGCAAGCCCCAACAGCCAGAAATGAAACCCTCACTCAGCATCCAGATCCCACATGCTTCAGAGGACATGCTCTGACCATGCTCGCTGAACAACTTGTTCTTCCGACAGCAGCACCTCCAGACAAAGGTGAATTTGAAGCTGCAAGGCTTACAGGAAAACAGCTGTCCATCTATCTTTTTTTATCCCCAGATTATGCACAGAGAATGGCAAGACAAAGCTTTCTGGAAAATGCAGGCAGATTCACAGCAGGCAGGACAGAACCAGTCACTAGACTTCACTCTCCATGGGGCAGGGATTGCTGATATAAATCCAACTACTGTCACAAACTGCTGCAAATTCACACTTAGTTTCTTCCACTGTGGGGATGCAGGCAGCTGCCTCTGTCCTCACACCAGGCAGAAAGAGATCATAGCCAGCTCTGTCTGCAGGGACCATTCAGATCATTCAAGGCTCCCTTCTCATATAATACAGACTGGAGAAACTTGTCCTCTCAGCTTCCTGAGAGGCTAGAACATATTTCTTAAGCAAGTCAGACGGCTTTGGGAATTAGAGACCTTGGTCACTCTGGACTGCTGCTTCTCATTCCTCTCCCCCAACCATTTCAGACCACAACAGCAGAATGGGTTGCACAGGTATGTTGCTGAGCATCTCCTCAGAGATGACTCCCATCTCATGCAGCGTAACCAGTACATAGGTGGACACAGAGCCCACTGCAAGCATCAGTGCAGTCACCTGCATCTTTCCTGTTGGGCTAACCCATGCCCATCAGACCAGCTTTCCCCAGCATCAGTGCCCTACAGCCTTCAGAACACTTCTGCTGGCCCGTAACCTATCCAAAAAAGCTGCTACACACCACGTGAGTGACTCAGATCTCTTTCCTATAAAACACCTCCTCCGCAGGGTGCTCACAGGCTGCACTCAGTGCTGGTCTCTGCAGAGGGACTCCTGGGTGAGAGGTCCCAGACAAAGGTGAAGTACTCTTGCTCTGACAGTAAGGCACAGGCCAAAGGGTGGCAAGCTCAGGCCTCTACAAGGGGAAAGAAAGCTGTCAAGTGGGAACAAAAAGGATTCAAAACACTTTCCCCACCATTTTGCAGGGGAGAGAATTGCTCCTACGCCTGAGAGCTTGCTAGCAGGCATGAAGTTTCTCATCTCATCAGACATATCTTCTGAAAGTAATTAGAGAACAAAAAACTCCCTGTTCTAATGGCAAAACTGCTTTAGTTCAACCTCAGGGCTGGGCTGGGAATTGTCCTCACTGGGTGAGCTCTGCTCCTACACTACAGAACACCTCCTTGGGGAAAAAAAAGGATAAGGCGGCACCACTCGTAGCCAACAGGTTGGAAGAAAGCAAAGACATGCCCTTTGCTTATAACACACCTCTTCAGAGAAAGCTCTTGGCAGTGCTGGAGGGTGCAGCCAGAGGCACCTTCTCCCACACTGAGAGATTGGCGGCACAAAGAGAGGCAAAGCTCACAGCCTCCTCCTGGCAAAGTGCCACTAAGATCTCTGCCCACCCTCAACAGCACCTGACGGGCAAGTTCCACCCACTCCTGCGTTTAGAGCAGTCTTGTGGGTCACAAGTCATTTCTTAAGAGTCCTTCAAACTGCCGTATTGTCCCTTGGCCACTGAAGGGCAGCAGGACACCTTTGGTCTCCACTCTGTGCAGCCATGGTCCCTGAAGTCTCACGATTTCACTAGCGAGGTGTCGCAGGAAGCGCCATTCTCTGTGCGTTGCCCTCCCTGCTCTGGAGGCTTCACCCCACCATGGAACAGAGCAGATAACAACGCTGCAAAACAAGGCACAAAGCTCATCACTAGCACTGCAACCAGGAAAGCTCTCAGCTGTCCTCCTCCTCAATGGCCAGCCTGGTCTGCCTGGGACCTGTCAGGCAACAGCACCGGGAAGAAAAGAGAGAAAGTGCTGGAACAGTTGGGAGCAAAACCAGGCTGCAAGCCACCTTACTTACCATGCTGGTGGCTGGTTTGCTGGCATGTGCCTCCATCTGCTGCCAGTACTTCTTTGATTCCTGCACGATATCTTCATGGGTCATTCCTGGGAACAAAAGGAGACAGGACTGAGCTATTCTGCTTTGGCCAAGAGAAGAGAGGGAGGGAAGGGTTGCAGGACTTCCTATGCTGGGGCTTAGGAACCCCTGTGTGGCTGACAGCAACCAACAGTCCCACTGGTAATGTCAGGACATGGGTTGTGAGGGGACCCACCACAGGACATGTTTAAGCACCGGCTAAAGAAGCTCCTCTCTCCACACAAGCCAAATGAAAGGGGAAGAGTTCGGTCTCCTGGGCTCATTCAGACCGGGCGTTCTGCTCCGGCTGTCTGCAAAGGACCCAGATGCTGCCTCCAAGATGATGATTCTTGACTAGGGGTCAAGACCTTGACCAAGGCTGTCCCCCAACACCATATCAACAGATCCTACCCAAGGCCCTGAACACAATGCTTTGTTACTGTTGATTTACTGCATATTGGAGTTTTTGCCACTAGCTTGGAAGACCACAGATATGCCACTGAGACATCTAGCATCTCCAAGACCCTAGAAATCTCACCTAATCCCTGCTGGGATTAATTAGCCTGTTACACACTTCAAGTTGTGGGGGATGCCCATCAATCAACTGGTGAAGAGGAAAGCTGAAATTCAACACAAACACACACCAAGTGCAATTAAGGTAGCAAGGAAAGATCAACGGTGCAAAATCAACCAAGGAACAGCTGCTAGTATGTAACCAGCAAGGAAAGACCTGCAAGGTTTCAGGAATCAGAAATGCAACATCGGACAACAAGAAAAAGGGTTGGTCGGACCTTATCTAAGGAATTAGGTCCCGACCAACTCAAGTGGTGAGGAAACAGCCCCTGCCAGCACCAACCAGCTAGATGGGCGCTACGATTCTCAGAGCACTGAACAGCAAGAGAAAAGTATGTAAGAGTAGGAACTGTCTGGTCAATGTGAGGACTCTGTTACAAAAAAGCCATGTTATTTAAGTGCTATAAAGACCCAAGATAGCTGCCAAAACAAACTGAAGCAAGTATCTTACAACAGCCAGCTGACTGCAACAAGTGGGGTGCTGAGGATGGCCTTGATGCAGCACCCCCAACACAGAGAGGCTGCAAAACTGCTTGCTTTGCTTTTGCCTACAGCTCTTATTATTGAAGTGAGGTGTTCCCCAGGCATGCCACATTGACACGATCTTTGATCTGGGAGCCAGCACGTTCCAGACTTAAGGGCCAGCAGGTTTTCATCTCAGCTTAGGCTGTGTGTAACTTGGTAAGTCACAGCATTCCTGACCTCAGTTTCCCCATCTGTGATTTCAGCTGTCCAGGTCCCTGCCAGGCAACAATAGTGCTGTTTGTACAGGGCTTCGACAGGATGAAAAGCATTCAGGGAACTTTACCATTCTTCAAGAACATTTGCTCAGGCCTCCAAAATGGCAGCTGCTGCATAGCTGGTACTACTTCTCCTTCTTAACAATTAATCCCAGAAGAAACTGTGTGGAGTTAGAAAAACTGCAACTCCCTCTTCCATGTCCAAGTAATCCAGGGCTGGACACAACGCAGATCTGTATTTTGGGGACAAAAACTATAAAGCTGGGAAAACCACAGCAAAAAGTTAACGTGCTGCACTGGACCTGGCAGAGAAAGGGCCGAAGCAGCTCCCGTCTTCTCCATTCTGAACACCTGCACTGTGATCCTCAGGGTGCAGAACCAACAGGAAAAGCATATACAGCTCTTGTCAGAAGACTGAATTTCAAATGAGGTTCTTAGCAAGTGACTGCCTTCTTTCAGTCCCAGAAATCTGAACTAACTCAACAATACGGTCTAGAAATGTGGTGGTTGGCAAAAAAACCCCTCACAAATATGAAAGGGTGTTTTCCAATACACCAGCTCTCCAAAGCACAAACTGTCCCAAAGAGATGATCTGGGAACCAAAAGGCCCATGTGTTGATTACTTACAACATTTCAGCATCTTTTGCAACATCATCAGTGAGGACAAATACTCTGTGATTTCCACTGATGGAAGAAGATAGCAAAATATGCCTGTGAAAAGCTACAGTGAACAAGAAAACAGTCCTGCCTGTCCACATTTTCAGATCTTGGGAACCTTTACTCCACTAATACAAACCTTTATCCCCATGAACAAAGTCACAAGCTCTGTAAAAGCTTAAATGGCTGTGAAATGCAACAGCCCACTGGTTTCAAATGCAAGCTGCTATGAATGATGCCCCCTTCCTATTCTTGCCGAGCAAATGGTGCCCAAATCAAACTCTCTGTTCCAAAGCTAAAGCATTCCCAGAGAATGGTGACAACTACCTTTCATCTCTGCTTCCATAATGAGGGCTACACTTAAGAGAGGTAATAAACTACCACTCCAGGAAGGCAAACTCACAAGGTAAGCAGGCTTATATATATAGCCCTGCAGAAAAAAAACCAAAAAGATGATGGCTCTCCCATTGTTGGAAAAGATGGGAATAAGCACAAGGCTTACTGACCACCTCTGCAGCTAAACTCATGGCTTGTTTAATCCCCTCAGCTTCCCCTTTGGAAATTACTTCTTCAAGTAAAGAAGGCAAGAAGCAAAAATCAGTCTAACCATTTTTTCTACAGGCTGAAGAGGAAGGAATAGGGAGGGAGGGAAGGAGGGAGCAAAGAAACTTTTTCTAAAAAAAACACCAACAAAAATAAACCAACCATGGGGTGGGGAAAAGAACAAGGTGCCTGAATATTAGAGTGTCCAGAGTACTACGGGCAGTATCATAAGCATGTAATGCAGCAATGGTGGCCTATGGCTCACAGGCAACATGCTGTCTTGGAAACTCTGGTGTTGTAATTTTTTAATTTCCTGTGGCCACAAGTGAGGCCAAACAGGAAGAATAAAAGATGGCATTTGCCACAGTGTGCTACTTGTTCATCACTGTCCCTCATGAGCCAAGGCAAGGCCAAGGACTGCACTGAACAACAGTGACAGGCACTTGAACAATAAATTAAAGAAGTTGCCCCCAATTACATCAAAGAATGGTGAGAAACATCCATAACGTGTTTCCTCTCTGAAGTACTTCCATTACCAGGCTGGGTCCTGCACTAAACAAGACCCTGGGGTGAAAAAAGATGTAGGTAGCATTGTGGGTGGACCAGCATCCACTCAGTTAACAGGACAGCAGCAAGAGAAACCCTCCAACGTGTCAGAGAGAGAGAGAGGACTGAAAGTGCCAGATGCGGAAGTGTCATTATATGAGTGAACTGAATATAATTTCTGCAATAGCCTCTTCAGAAGCATGTCATCAAAGCCTTTTTGGGAAACATGGAGTATCTTGTCTTTTCCCACTGTTGGTGAGTTTGTTTAGAGAAAGTGGAGATGCACAACCTTGCTTTATATAACTGCTTTGTCACCTGTGCATGCTGCCATTCTCACTGCACCAGACAGTCACTCAGGGGGCCAGCTGCTATTTAGGGTCTTGCACAGGATTTAAGCACCAAAACACCTCTGGGGATTCAGCCCTACCTAGTAATCATTTCAACTTATGCAGCTGGTTCCAAGGGAAAGGCTTCCTGGCCTGCAAATTACATTAGCACATGTAAAGGGACAAGGGCCAAATCATCTCACAGAACACCTTGGCCCTCTTTTCTGTGTCCCTGAGGAGACAGAGTAAGTATATGCACAAGTGAGTGACAACTTCTCAGTACTCCTAAATCACCCTCTTCCCCTCTCAACTGGCCTCACGTACACACTGGAGGAAACTCAGGTATACACATCACCAGCCCTACACCAAGTCACGCTCACCTGAATATTGCTGCAGCAGCCAGACCTTGAGCTCGATGAAACTATGAGCAAAGTGGCAGCTGTCCTCGCGCAGGCAACCATAACGCACCTCATGTCGGCACACGTCGAACTGGAAGTGCTCCTGGAACTGGCGGATCTTGGAGTATTTCAGGGAGGTGGAACGCACAATGTGGACCAGACACCTGCAGCCAGGCCAGAGAAATATGAAGCACCAGAGGATCAAATCTTCACCCCCTCCTCCTTACATATGACTTTCAGACATTTGACTGGGCCAGCAAAGGACACAGAAAATCAACTCTGGGAGAGGCAGACCCCCACTGGGAAAATCAAACCCCTGCCCTCCCACTCTATCAACCCTAGGTAGGTATTTTCAACCTCCTCAGCCCATGGGTGATGCTCTGCTTAAGTTCAGAGATCAGACACATTTCAAAATATGCAGCAAAGATACCAACTCCTCTGGCTCAGCAAGTGCCTAAGTCTAAGGTTGCCAGGAACCAGAAGGGGTTGTATTACTTTACATGCTTCTTATACTTGTTTTCCTAAATGTTCATTACCAGCCAGTCAGAGGCAGGATCCTGAGGTAGAGGATCTTTGGTTTGACTTTTATGTAAAGCCCAAACTGAAAGGCAAATTAAGTCAATGGAAAACTTAGGCTGACTCCAAAGGGCTTTGCTGATGCCTGAAATCCCTCAGCACCAGAGGCAAACACAGAGGGTGAAGCACACAGTGCTATTTATCATGCTTTGAGCTGCCCTATGATTGGAACCCACTGGGAGGAAAGAAAGAAAGAGACCAGGGCCCTGGAGTTAAACTGGCTGGACTTGTGAGAAATTGTTCCCATCAGCACAAAAAATGTTCACTCACTTGTTGTCATGGAAACTGTGTTTGGCAGAAAGGTTGGAGCAGACAGATGGTGTGTCCTTGGTCCCTTTGCTGATAATCCGGGGTTTGCTGTCAAAGCAAATCTGAGAAGAGAAGAATTATCATGCTGGGAAAACCTTAGAGAGCAGCGAACCAGAGCCACTTCACTTGGAAGGGGAAGAAGAACCAGAGCCAGCCTATTCTAAGGTTCAAAGTTAGAAGAAGCCTGGTGAAAACTTTGTGGTAGGGCTTTAAAATAAAGCAAGTGAATTTTTGGAAAAGCTTCCAGACAACATTTCTTGGCTTATTCTCAACAGTACCCTCCATTGTGGTTGGAAAAATTTTGGTCAGCGCCACATATTCTTTCCCAGTTAGCCAACAGAGGAAGAACAAGGGAGAAACGATGGGGAGAAATAAAAAAACCAGCCAGTTCACAGCAAAGAACATGTCCCTTTACATGTACTACTGCCAGTGTGGGAAACTCTCTGCTGCAGAGCATCAAGACGGTACAAGCCAATCCTTAACTGATTGACTCAGTGGCTCAGCACAGACATCAAGTGGGAATTTGTTGCATTACGGGGTTCTGATTTCTTAAGTAGCTGGGGCTAAATTACAATTTAAAGCAACACCTCAAGACAGAGAAAGAGACAGGTGATCCCATGAGGCTGTGTGCACCTGGTTCAGCTGCAGGGCTAAGGAGGAAAACTACCTCTCCTTTCTCCTGCACAGCTGCATCCACTGCTCACTGCCCTTCTGGGATCAGGGCACTGGCTGGCACATATAGAACCATAGAACCATTTAGGTTGGAAAAGACCTTTAAGATCATCAAGTCCAACTGTTAACCTAGCACTGCCAAGTCCACCACTAAACCATGTCCCTAAGCACCACATCTACACGTCTTCTAAATACCTCCAACGATGGTGACTCAACCACTTCCCTGGGCAGCCTGTTCCAATGCTTGACAGCCCTTTGGGTGAAGAAATTTTTCCTAATATCCAATCTAAACCTCCCCTGGTGCAACTTGAGGCCATTTCCTTTTGTCCTATGGCTTGTTACTTGGGAGAAGAGACCGACCCCCACCTCGCTACAACCTCCTTTCAGGTAGTTGTAGAGAGCGATAAGGTCTCCCCTGAGCCTCCACTTCTCCAGGCTGAACAACCCCAGTTCCCTCAGCTGCTCCTCAGAAGACTTGTGCTCTAGACCCTTCACCAGTTTCGCTGCCCTTCTCTGGACACACTCCAGCACCTCAATGTCTCTCTTGTAATGAGGGGCCCAAAACTGAACACAGGTCAGGTGAGGTCTCATCAGTGCCGAGCACAGGGGGACAATCACTTCCCTAGGCCTGCTGGACACACTGTTTCTGATATGAGCCAGGATGCTATTGGCCTTCTTGGCCACCTGGGCACACTGCTGGCTCATATTCAGGCGGCTGTCGACCAACACCCCCAGGTCCTTTTCTGCCAGGCAGCTTTCCAGCCACTCTTCCCCAAGCCTGTAGCGTTGCATGGGGTTGTTGTGACCCAAGTGCAGGACCTTGCACTTGGCCTTGTTGAACCTCATACAATTGGCCCCAGCCTGTCCAGGTCCCTCTGTAGAGCCTTCCTTGCCTCAAGAAGATCACTCCTGCCCAACTTGGTGTCAGCTGCAAACTTACTGAGGGTGCACTCGATCCCCTTGCCCAGATCATTGATAAAGATATTAAACGGAACTGGCCCCAATACTGAGCCCTGGGGAACACCACTTGTGACCGGCTGCCAACTGGAGTAAACTCCATTCACCACAACTCTTTGGGCCCGGCCATCCAGCCAGTTTTTTACCCAGCGAAGAGTACACCTGTCCAAGCCACGAGCAGCCAGTTTCTCCAGGAGAATGCTGGGGGAAACGGTGTCAAAGGCTTTACTGACGTCTAGATAGACAACATCCACAGCCTTTCCCTCATCCACTAAGCAGGTCACCTTGTCATAGAAGGAGATCAGGTTAGTCAAGCAGGACCTGCCTTTCATAAACCCATGCTGACTGGGCCTGATCACCTGGTTGTCCTGTACGTGCCACACGATGGCACTCAAGATGATCTGCTCCATAACCTTCCCTGGCACCGAGGTCAGGCTGACAGGCCTGTAATTCCCGAGACCCTCCTTCTGGCCTTTCTTGTAGATGGGCGTCACATTTGCTAACTTCCAGTCAACTGGGACCTTCCCAGTTAGCCAGGACTGCTGGTAAATGATGGAAAGGGGCTTGGTGAGCACTTCCACCAGCTCCCTCAGTACCCTTGGGTGGATCCCATCTGGCCCCATAGACTTGTGTGTGTCTAAATGGTATAGCAGGTCACTAACCATTTCCCCTTGGATTATGGGGGCTTCATTCTGCTCCCCATCCCTGTCTTCCAGCTCAGGGGCTGGGTACCCAGAGAACAACTGGTCTTACTATTAAAGACTGAGGCAAAGAAGGCTTTAAGTACCTCAGCCTTTTCCTTATCCTTTATCATTAGGTTTCCCCCCACATCCAATAAAGGATGGAGATTCTCCTTAGCCCTCCTTTTGGTGCTAATGTATTTATAGAAACATTTTTTACTGTCTTTTACGGCAGTAGCCAGATTAAGTTCTAGCTGGGCTTTGGCCCTTCTAATTTTCTCCCTGCATAACCTCACGACATCCTTGTAGTCCTCCTGAGTTGCCTGCCTCTTCTTCCAAAGGTCATAAACTCTCCTTTTTTTCCTCAGCTGCAGCCAAAGTTCTCTGTTCAGCCAGGCTGGTCTTCTTCCCTGCCAGCTCGTCTTTCAGCATGTGGGGACGGCCTGCTCCTGTGCCTTTAAGATTTCCTTCTTGAAGAATGTCCAGCCTTCCTGGACTCCTTTGCCCTTCAGGGCTGCCTCCCAAGGGACTCTGTCAACCAGTCTCCTAACCAGGCCAAAGTCTGCCCTCCAGAAGTCCAAGGTGGCAGTTCTGCTGATCCCCCTCCTTACTTCTCCAAGAATCAAAAACTCTATAATTTCATGACTGCTTATGCCCAAGGTGGCCTCCAACCATCACATCACCCACAAGTCCTTCTCTGTTCACAAACAACAGGTCCAGCAGGGCACCCTCCCTAGTTGGCTCACTCACCAGCTGTGTCAGGAAGTTATCTTCCACACACTCCAGGAACCTCCTAGACTGTTTCCTCTCTGCTGTATTGTATTTCCAGCAGACATCTGGGAAGTTGAAGTCCCCCACGAGAACAAGGGCTAGTGATTGTGAAACTTCTCCAAGCTGCTTACAGAATATTTGGTCTGCCTCTTCATCCTGGTTGGGCGGTCTATAACAGACTCCCACCACGATATCTGCCCTGTTAGCCTTCTCCCTGATTTTTACCCATAACACTCAACCCTATCGTCACCATCATTAAGCTCTAGACAGTCAAAACACTCCCTAACATACAGGGCTACCCCACCGCCTCTCCTGCCTCGCCTATCCCTCCTGAAGAGTTTATAGCCATCCATTGCAGCACTCCAGTTGTGCAAGTCATTCCACCATGTTTCCGTGATGGCAACTGTCAACACATCAATTGTCCAGATATATACTGAGGAGATGATGAAGGGTGCCTGCTCCCTCCCACCAGCTCTGTACCTCACAGAGGAAGGTGAAGATGCCCTGATGTTCCTTGAGGAGCTTGGCAATGGTGAGGCTGCTCTGCTTGATCCCACCTAGCGGGTCAAAGAGGAGGTCACGGTTGAGGGTCCCCTTCCTCTCCTCCGTCCACACGTCGATCTCTTCCTGGTGGTACGCGAAGGTGCAGTTATCCCCGTACTTACAGTCCTGCTTGTTAAGCATATCTACAAAGCAACAAACAGCACACACCACCACACAGGGAGGGCAGCCCAGTCAGAAACTAAACTCTCTCTTGTCTCCTCCCACTGCCCACACCTCACAAGGAGCTGAAAGCAAGAAAATACAGAGTTAAAGAAAAAAGAAAAGACATCTCCCCCCAAGTTTGTCTACACCAAGACATTCAGGAAAGTTAATGCAAACCACTGAATTGTGACAATCTCAAGTAATGCCATCTGTTGTGGAAACCATCTCAAAATGGAGGCCTGCTTTAATTCAGTGCCTGGCCAGGGACAGACCACGATTTAACCGTCTCCTTTTAAAGCCAATCCAGATTAAGTTCTCCTAGCAGCCCAGCACTAAGGAGCCCTGTTATCTTGGCTCTTGCAATCTCCCCACTTCATTAGGTACTTTGTAATGACACTGCCTCAGCGACAAGTCTGGTCACATTGCCTGCATGTACGGAGGGATGGGCTGGAGCAAAGGAGCAGGCAGAGAGAGCTTTTCCCTAGGCAGAACCACAACCCTACCATGGGGCTGCTGGGTGGAGTAGGACTAATGCAGGCACATGTACAGGAGGCAGGTTCTCAGCAAAGCCCACATCAACAGGGCAGCTCTGAGTGCTTGGCTGTGCACAGCACCTCACTATGCCTTTGCAACTCTTCTGCTCCACCACTTTAAAAGCCGCCTGCTCTCCGCAGCATGGCAGCTCATTGCCTTTCATTATACTGAGCCTCCCAGTCCATGGGCTACTGATGGGACAGGAAGACCCCAAAGACAGCAGGTGATACCAACTGGAAGTCCTCTCCCAACCTCCCCTGGCACGCACCATACAGCCCCTTCCCAGCCACCTATCCCCTCCAGATCACCTTTGCACAGGTAATAGGATCCTACAAAGTTGGTTTTGGTTGGGCGAGGACGGATCCTCTTCCAGGTCTTGTCTTCTGAGTTCTTCAGCCTGCCCAGCAGGATGTCCCGCTTACACTTGTGCTCCAAGCCTTCCCGATAGGTGTAATCACCAGCCTTGGGCCCTGCAAGAGAGAATAACCCCATCAGCCCAGGGAAAGACAACCTCTAGCCCAGGCCAGCGCTCTGGGTGGCAGAGCAAACGCATCACCTGTTTTGGGGTAGCAGATATGACAGGCTTGTTTGAAGATGTGAGTAGATGCCAGGGGGTTCTTCACCAGCAGGGCTGTGTTGGGCATTACTGGTTCCGGCTGGGACAGCAGGTGCTCGGTGACCTTGGGCACAGCTGGGTGACTCACTCCACCAAGGCTGACCTGAGCAAAACCACATGTACCTCTTTTCTCAGCTCTGCAACCGCATGGGTAAGAAACCTCTCTAATCCCTTGCCCCATTCCTGTCTCACAAAAACCTTCCTCATTTTCTCTCTCATCAAAATATTCACATCTGAAACTGCATTTCCAAAAGAGCTGCACACAACCTTTTCAAAGACAACAAACAGCATGGTATGTTCTCTTCAAAGATGGGCCTTTTTCTCTCTTGGTAAGGGACCTCAGTTTTCTATCACAAGCCACAGAACAAAATGTCCCCCTCACTCCTTCCCATCCCTTCCATCATGACCAACTCTGCATTTGAAGACTCTCAAATCAACCCTATCCCAACCTGGGTAAAAAACAAACCACTTATCAGTGAGTCTTTAGGGAGCAGATTAATCTGAGGACAGAGACTTAGCTTCACATTGAAGTAGCAGGGATAGCAGGATGCCAGGAACTTAAGAATAATTCTTGTTCCAAGCTTGCTAACCATAGATAATCCTCCCCTTTTCCTCCAAGACTGGATACATGGGACAGGGCCAGGACAGTGTATCTGGAAAAGCCTCCTGACAGGGGCAGAGAGGAGCAAAGAACCTCACTAGTTTTAAGACAAAGCTGGCTTACTCCACCTCATCCTTCAGTGTTATGTGGCTGCCAGATATAGTGTGACACTGGCCTCCATGATCCCGTTTAGCCTACAACCTAGGTCACAGCATGTTTACCTTGGCAATATGCACAGCTGCAGACAAAAATGAAGATGGAACAAACGCCTTCCTACTGACTGGGGAAATCTTTACCTGCCTTGCCGCAACATGGGAGGCAACACTCACTGGGGCAGGTTAAGAAGAGGGGCCCAAATTACCTACAAGTCACTACTACCTTGGCTCCAGAGCACCTTGGGACATCAGCACGGGGGAGCGGCTCACTCACCACGGGGGATGGTTTTTGGCTGCCAGGTGGGTGTCGCAGTTCCTGAGGGCTAGTTTCTTCTGGGCAAAAGAAGGGGAAAAAAGCCCCACAAAACAAAAACAATCATTTTACTTTCAGAGGCAGTTCTGCTCACAGAAAGACAAACAAATGCTTATTAAATCCATTTGCTTTATTTATTTCATAACATTTTAGTACTTTTTCCCCAAACCACCTGTCTAAGTCTTTGAAAAACTTCAGGAAAGGCCTTCTTGCTCCCCAAACCCTACTGAACCCAACTCTGTGCTGCTGAGCACTGGCATTCCCACGGTGGCAGCTCCAAGGCAGCCCAATCCTGAGGTGAATATGAGTGTTGAAGTGCTGACTGGACAATCTCTGCTTTTCTCAAAATACTTTTGCTGCAATACTGGGGACACGTTAGTCAAGAAGAAACCTGTCTTCCCTCCTGGGACAGGAGGGGACCTACTCTTTGCCGACCATCCTCCACAGCTTTGCTCCTATAGCCTTTCTCATTACTCCTGAGCTCGACATATTCAGCTGCTCTGTCCAAGACATTCTACATTTGTACTCCCATTCTGCAGCACTGGCAGACAGAGCTATATGACAGATGTTCTCAGCACTGAAGGAAATAATTTTGGCATGCATTCACAGGTAAAGCAGCACAAAACCCCGTCAGCCCTGCACCTACCAATGGCAAAGGAATCCAACTGCAGTGCCCCATTCAACAGGATACTCACTGCCCTGAATCCAGAGATGGGAGAGACCCACCTTGGCCTCTACCATTCTGCCCAGCACAACAAGGTCCTATATCATCTAAAACACTCACCAGGATTTTGCTCCTTTGGTCCAAAATGTCAAAGAGTCATTGGGGAGGGTGGAGGAATCATGTTATAGCCTAGCAAATTCTGCCAAGGGAGGTGTCCTGGACACCAAGCCAGGTTTAAATCTCATCACTCATCATTATACACCTTTGTGTTCCTTTCTCCTCTGAGATTTCACACCATGCACATACTGGTTATCTGGGATTACACACACCTATAGCCTTTCTCATTACTGCTGATCTCGACATATTCAGCTGCTCTGTCCAAGACATTCTACATTTGTACTCCCATTCTGCAGCACTGGCAGACAGAGCTATATGACAGATGTTCTCAGCACTGAAGGAAATAATTTTGGCACGCATTCACAGGTAAAGCAGCACAAAACCCCGTCAGCCCTGCACCTACCAATGGCAAAGGAATCCAAGGCATCCAGTGACCCTCTGCTTGTCCCAAAGGAGTCCAGGGCATCAAGCCGTGAGTCTGTGTAGGGGAGCAGATCCAGGGAATCCAGTGAATCTAAGGTGGAGCCGCCACTTCCTCCCGGTGGGGCCTCGAAGGCATCCAGGACAGAGGAGGAGGAGAGCTGCTTGGTGGGATCCATCACCAGGCCAAAGGAAGCAGGTGGCAGCGGGGTGGAGACAGGGATGCTGGCTGTCACGACTGGGGGCAGCAGTGGAGTTCCCCCCGGAAACACAGGGATCAGCTGGGGCATCTCTGTTGGCAGGTTGGTAGGAATGGTGCCCTGGACCAGAGACTTTGGGGAATTGGGAAGGGGAGGATAAACAGCACATTAGGAACGAGGAGCAAAGAGTGAGCGAACACAGAGAGCAACAGGCTCCCACTCAAGTGCGTACTGTATTATCTGAAGCAAAAGGATACCTGGCAGCTCCATCCTCCTGCAGACTTCCCACAGACTTTCTAATCTATCTACATGGCACACAGTCTGGACCGAGGGCCCTGAGGAGGTGTCGGGCTACCTGAGCTCATCAGTCTGCAAGACAGAGCCCTGCACTGGACACTTAAACCAGCTCAGGTTGAGAAATGGTGCAGCTGAGTACACACAGCGCCGAGGTCAGGGTAATGACCATTACTCGTGGCACCTCTCATTAGAGCTTTTTGGCTCGAGTGGTAACCTGCATGAATATGATTATATTGCTTCCAGACCCAAGTTGGCTCACATAACATCAGCAACACTGGCAACTAAAATCCAACATAAATATGAAGACAGATTGTCTCTACAGCTCCTAGACCTCTTCAAAGAGCTTAGGCTGAATGCAGCCTGCACAAAATACAAGGAGATTAGAGCATGCCCACTGTATAAAATACATCCATCATTCCTGCTTCAGCACACTCACTTCTACCCTCAGGCCTGCTTCAACTCCATGGACACCAGAGGCCAGGGGGAAGGTGATGGCAAGGGAAGGCTACCTTGGGTATCTTTTGAGGGGCAGCTCCATGAAGTTGCAGACAGCAAAGCAGGCTTGGAGGTGGGCTCTTTAGATACTCACAAGCCAGTTGCAGAAATAAAGGAAGGAATTAATGAGTTTTGCCAGAGGAAGAGCTAGGAGGAAAGAGTGACAGAAAGAGAGAGAGGCAGCATGCGTATCCACCTGCTCCAAGGACCTATTTGGAACAAGAAGCAGGGGATCCATGCAGCACCCACTCTTACTAGAGGGTATGGTGACCCTTCGGCGAGGGAGTCCAGGAGGGAGTCCAGTTCTTCCCCAATGATGTCCCCATCTGTGAAATCCTCCACACTCTCAGGCACTGGCAGGGACACGCAGTCTGGAGACGGGAGCAAGCCGGCAGCAGGGAGCGAGGTAGGCAAGCCCTTTGCATCTGAGTCAGAGGGCAAAGGGGGCAGCCCCTCGCTCACAGGGATGGAAGTGGCCACAGGAGCTGGGAGGCACTGCAGGTCCATAGAGCAGTCTGTGATGAGGGAGAAACAGAGCCAGTCACCCAGGACAGCCTCTTGCAGGGGGCAAGCAGAGCACAGCCTGGCAAAAACAGTATTGTACAACTCCATCAAATCACAAAAACCAAGTATGCCAATTTTCCAAGAGGAGGGGCTCTGGTCTGAAGAGGTTTTGCCCTTTCATTTTTGTTTCCAGTCTCCAATGGCTCACTGATAGCTGAAATAAGCTCTAAGGGCCAGTGCCCAGACTGACTGTCAGGATTTGGCAAGCACGTACAGTAACCAGGAACAACAAAAAACCTGTGGCTGAGCAGTTACTGAATTCACTGTGGCCAGGACTAAAGGCCAGGGGCACATAATCCAATTTCACTATAACCCACCACCTAGTGTTTTCTTTAATGTTCCTCACTAATGCATTTGGCAGAGATCACTGCCTTCTCTACTCCTTGGAGCTTTCATATCCCAGCTGAAAGCTTGCTTATTCACACGCCCTCTCTAAAACCTCAGGCATCCTAATTGGCAGAAGATAAAAAACACAAGATCCTCCCGGGAAGAGAGTCACAGATTGGGTGCTCAGACCAGGTTGTGCTAACAATGTGTCCCCCAAAAACGCCATCAGACTCACTCAGCTGTCTTTACCCAAGTAAATTCCCTGCTCTTGAGTGCTTCCTGATGTCCGCAGGTGGGAGGTTGCTGCTCACACTCCCGCTCAACACCTCAGCAGCAAACATCCCCTTGGGAACTTGTGTGAGCCACAGTCGGGGCAGGAGAGAGACAGTGATTTTACTTGCCTCTCCAGTACATTACTGAAACAGTAAGATGGTCCCATCATGCAATATAAACCTCTGTTATGTGAAGTTAAGGTTACAAGCACATATTCTTCACAGAAGAGCATTTTATTCTCCAAAAAATTAAAGGTTAAAAAAAAAAAAGTCAAATGTTAGAAATTCAGAAAATGCAGCGTTATATTTGCAGTTCTCAAACCAAGCACCCAAACTACCTTAATTCTGCCCCTGTGCAGATGTCCTGGAATAAAAGAAAAGAAATAAGACAAAGATGCTACCTTCTCCATCCACATAGCAGTGGCTGCACTATAGCTATGATGGTCTAAGGCTACAAGCAAGGCAAAGTTTGGAAGGAGAGACAATAGCTTTTATTAGAAAGACTGGTAAGAGCAGGAAAGAAATTAGACAAGCTTCCAAGACACAAATCTTGATCCAGCAAGAAATGCTGCATCCTGTCTGTACAAGCTCTGTTCACTCAGCCCCCAGGAGAACTCAGCTATCCCTTTCTAACTGGGACTGGACAAGTGAGCCATGTTGCTATCCTCTACACTGCATGTTCACTGACCGAGGACTGTGTTGGTGCCCTTCTTAGAGAGCTCAGCAAATCAGCAATTCCTGCAAACCCCCAAGTCCTGAACAAAACAACAGCAGAGACCACACACACAGGCTCTCTTATCTCTCACCCCACTAGGAGCACACCACCACCCCCTGCAATCTTTCCTCCAGCATTTGTTGTGAGTGGTCCATGTGGATGGACCGTGTGGATGGACCACAGCCAAGGTCGCTGTGCAAGGCCTGGAGGCCAAGCCGTGACAAAAGGCAGGGAAAGCAGGGGGAAGCAGCAAGGGACAGACACAGGTCCCTCTCCACAACCTCATGCATGCAATCGAAGGAAGGCGCATGTTGTGCCTTATGGGATCCAAACACAGGTTTTCAGTGCTGCAGCTGGACACATTCCCCACAGGCAGCGGCTCAAAGGAAGGCTGTAAACGTCCTTAGTTTTTCAGCTGCCCCCCAGATCAGGCTCGGCTCCAACGCCATGTCCCCTTTGCAATGACTTCTCTCAGCTCATCTCCCTTTGGCACGGGCCCCCCAGCCACACTTGGGAGCCAGCCATCCAGCTTCCCTCGGCGCTGGCCTCATCACTGGTAGCTCAGCCAGATTTCCCTCAGTACAAAGGGATGGCTTGTGCCCTCCCGTTCTTCAGATGTTTAAATCTGGAGTACTGCCAAGATCCCCATGGGGCCAACAAGATGTTCAGGACACGCTAGAAGGGCCAGGGACACATGCAGGGGCGAGCAAAAGGGTTCACAACGACAAGGCCCCAAAGGATCCAGAAGTTCAGACCTTCTCTGAGGAATGAACGAGGCCCTCTGGTTCCCACTCAGACTGGGAAGCAGAGGAAAGAGGCCTTCACACACCCTAAGAGGCCTAAAACCATAAAAAGCTGAACGCATGACCAAAAGGCAGAGAATGATATGGGACCCCCACAGCTCAGTGCATGTGAAGGTCGAGGAGAAAAGCAGGGACCAACAGGTTCCACTACTTGCAAGGGGCAGAGGGGAGATGTCTGCTCCCCTCTCCCCGACCACCCAAACCCTGCCATTCCTTCAGCCGCTTCCTCCCATTCCCCTCTGTCCAATCTTTGCCCCTGTCCCTCCTTTCCCATTCCTGCTTTCCTCAGGACACCCAATCTGTTGACCTCACTCACCAGCCACCATACCCACATCTCATGTACTCTCCTTCCAGAAAGCTCATGCACCTCCTGCATTCACCTAATGTCTGCTCCATCTTAAAAAAATAAAACAGCCTTCTTTGATGAGCAGATCACAAGCACACACCTGCCTCCCTCTGATTTCTGCCACTGTCATGATACTAAGCTCCACGTATTATTATTATAAGCCCAATGAGGGTCTTGTCCATCTGCTCCCCCGAATCAAGTCTCTCATACCATGCCCCCCACCTGGTAGCTTCTCTGGCCGTACACCTGCCTGTCCCAGAGGGGCAAGTACAGTGCTTTTAAAAGCCTGTACTTTTAAAGCTTTTAAAAGCTTTTTTTCTAGCTCTGCTTCCCAAGACAGCAGTGGTTCCCTAGTGCATTAGCTGGCCAAAGGCCACGCTGAGCCAGATCTGAGCCATGATCTGTGCAGGGCAGGGCTGAGTTAATCAGATGACTTCAAGCAAAGCATGGGAGAAGGGGCTTCAGGAGTTTGCATCTTAAAACAAAACAACAACAACAAAAAACCCTTGCTAAAAAAGCTTTGAATCTGAAACTCTCGAGGTACCCAGCACCCACAGCCCTCCTGGTGGCACACCACTCTCAGGGCAATGGGATAACATGTAATTTCAGTGCTTTTGAAAAGATTTCCTAGCAGTAAAGGTTCTCTCTGCCTGAACTGCAGCAAAGGTGGCATACTGCTCTTACACTAAATCATGATTAGATAAAGAGCTTACTGGATGCAATCACTCTTTACTCTGCAGTAGGAGTCCAGTTCATTTTAGCACAACAAAATAATGTGAAAAACTCTCTTTAATTCACAGAACTGGGTCTCATGATTGCATGTAGCATTCAGTTGCTGAACTGGCATTCAACAGAGAACTAACATGTTTTCCAAAATAGACACCAAAGCACTCTAATAATGAAATTAGTTTTTTCTATAAAAAGAGAAATTGCTACTTGCAGTGGTTAAGTGTTCACACTTACCTTCACACACACAGCTACCTTTCAAAGGAGCAAAGACTGATGTGCTCAGAGGCATGAGTTCAATGCTCCAGCACACAACAAAGGGCAAAGCACATAGCAAGCCTTTTTACAGGGGCAGAGTTAAGGTCACTTGTTTCCTGGCATGAGAAAAGCAACCCTGTAGCCCTCCTCCTGCTCCTCCTGGGTGCCTAACCCTGAACACAGCTCTCCCTGGGTCCCTCCCAACTCCATTTGTTTTAACTTCCTCCACCTCAACATCTTGGAGGACCATACATGCTCAGAGCACAAACAGCCGCCTACAACCTTAACTTCACTTTATCTGGACTGTTTTGGCTGGGAGCAGAGTTTCAGAAGTTTTGCCAAGCCCAGCTTTAAGAAAGCACAACTGGAGAGAGCTGTGTACCTCAGCAGACCGTTTTAATTTCCAGACGTGTCCTTCACTGGGCCTGGACAAAAAGCTTTTCTGCAGGAAAAACACTCCTGCTTCGCACCACCTTTTCCTCCTCCTAGTTACCAAAGCCAGGAGTGTGCAGAAGAGACACAAATGAAGGCGATGAGCCTCTCAGGCCTGTCAGCCTGCTCAGATACCTTACCAAAGCCACAAAAATCAGAGAAGAGAAATGTCTTTACCTGTTTCAATGTCATCTATTGAACCCAATCCATTGGAAGTGGTCTGCAAAGAGGGTGCAGGAAAGGGTAGAGAAAAATATCACCAGAAATTAATCTTTAAAAAGATATTCATACTTCACAGATGAGACCCCTTACTACT
Source organism: Ciconia boyciana (assembly GCF_034638445.1). Classification (NCBI taxonomy): domain Eukaryota; kingdom Metazoa; phylum Chordata; class Aves; order Ciconiiformes; family Ciconiidae; genus Ciconia; species Ciconia boyciana. Next base: position 56,674,294 of record NC_132934.1, read on the forward strand.
CCTAAATGCATTTGGCCCTGTCTTTTCCTTTATGGCCTCTTTCAGTGCAAGAGCAGTAAAACCAACAAACTTTAAGAGGCCATTAATCCAAAGAGCCTATTCATTTTTACCTCCAGCAGTGGACAAACCCTGTTGCTGCAAAGGAATACTAGCACTGCATAATATGCAACCATGTCAGCAAATCTGTACATAGAATAGGGTTTTTCATGTGTGGATGAGAACGCTGTGTCCCAAGTCCCAGGACACATCAATCGGTCAGCCCCATGCAGTGTGAGATCTGATTAGCCTGATCTTACAAAACGTTCCGTTTCTTAGTTCACATATTTTGCAATCTAACAACCACAAACTTTTACAGCAAACTCAAAACAGGGGAAGGTTTCCACCAAGACAACTGCTGACTTGGAGCTCCAGGCAAGGAATAAAATGAGCCCGTATTTTACAGAAACATAAACAGAGGTAAGCACGTGTGCCTGCAGCTTAAACTTAAAAAGGCACAAGTAAAGCATTACTTTTGAGATACTGCATCTACTGCAATAGTTTTTGCAACTTCTAGTTTTTCAACTACTTTCATTTCTTGCAAAAGGGAAAATTTTCCAATGAAAAACTAGGCACAACTATGAAAGCTGACTGGCTGTCCTAGAAAGATGTAAAGGCAAGTCACTGAATGGTGGGAGGTAAACTAATTCTTTAGTATCCCATCTTGTTGTACAAAATGTCAATTTTTACGGTTTTACAGTTTGTTTGCTTTAAGAAGTAGTGTGAAGTACCAAATAGCCTGTAAAACCGGCAAGTGTTTGGGGTTTTTTTTGGTCAGTGGTGGAACAAGGAAATCAGCAATTTCTTATATTTTAGCTTAGTATTTGTACAGTGTCCTGCCCAAGCTGGATCTCCCAGGTGACAGGACAACACAAAGAATACATAAAATGTGTATGTACCTTGCTCAGTACATCTCATGATTTGATTTTGTATGTTTCTTCAGCAGTAGCACCTTCTGATTTTTACTTAGCGTTGCCCTAACTATGTAAAAACTTGAAAACGGAAACTTTTATTTAAAATGCAAGAAAAAGCAAACATTCACAATAACTAAGAAAAATAACCATCTTCAGTGATCTAATTACTGACATCAAAAATGTTGTCACTAGAAATATTTTCAAAGAAATTAATTTCCTTGGCAATATTCCTTAAAAGCAGAAAACACTAATTAATACATTTAAATCCTAAAAGACAGCTATAAATTTGCATGTAAATAAAACTGCAAAGCATTCTAGTAGCACAATCCATGAACAGTAAGAACCACAGAATGCAAACTCTACCTGGTTTGACAAATTGATTGACGTGCCGTTACTGAGTAGTGAGAATGTTTCCAATTCCTGCTGCAAGGAAGAGAGAGGTCTTAGAACAGAGACAGCCCATGAATGCTTGTAAACTAGATAAAGCTGGGTTACAATACAGTTTCCTTCCAGGCACTGCCCGTAAAATAAAAGCCACCCCAAAAGGCATGCCACTGTGACACAAGGCTACAGTTTTCTGAACACTGAAAGGGACATATATTTGTTCTGGACACCTCAACGCAAAACACCCAACATCCAACATGCAATCAGGAAGCAAAGAACTTCCCTGAGGAAGAGAAGTTTTTGTCTTTTCATTAAGATATTACTACTTTGGGAAAGCACTACAGCACTGGAATGAAAGCTGGAAGTGAACACATGAGATAGCAAGGTGTTATCAAAATACCAATCACTAAACTTCAAATAATAAAAAGCATTTTGGAGTTTTTAATTTTTATTTTTCTAACATACAGGTGGTTTAAGCCCATCACAGCTGAGTAACATGACAGCAGCAAAAAGGTGGCAAGGCCAACACAGTGAGCAGCTACAAAAAATATTTCTACATAAAACTTCCCTTTCTTTGAGACAGAATCATTTCAGAAGGTTGAGAGCTGCTACAACGCTGAGGGTTTTTGGGGGGGTAGGCCAATCACACGTGAGATCGGTCAGAGAGAGTAATAAGATGCTACAGCCAAATTTACTCCAAAAGCTCTCTGCAAATTGGATGCCCACCAATCACTTCACCACATACTGCAAAGATGCCCCTCTGGAGGTGGAACGTACTGGCTGTTTAACACACCACTGCGCACAGGGCTGAGATGCAAATGTAAGCCTCGACTACTAGGTAATGTTCCCTACTCCTGAAAACGCATCCTGGGATTTTACGTGACCAAGGCAGCTTTATCCAAGAGTGCTAGCAGTGGCCTAACGCCCTCTAGCTCCATCCCAGGGTATACATTTAAGTACCAACAGTACTCCAGCTACAGCAGCACTTTCTTGTAGAGCCAGTTACGGATTCAGACACTGGGGTCAATTTACTGGACCCACGACTTGGTTTTTGCTGCCTTCTTTCCTAGTATCTGACCAGATATGTACTTGTCATTTGCCCAAAGCACAAGCCTTTCCCACACCACGAAGAAGGTGTATTCCTAGATATGGGGCAAGAACCCCTCATGACCCATTGCACTACAAAGCCAGATATGCCTCCGATGCAACAGAGGATCCCGCTCTTCTCATCCTGTAACAGGGAAAGGACTGTGATGGAAAACCTCCTTTGGGATCAGGCCACATGTCACTCTCCTCCCAAAAACACAGGCTCCCAGTGCATCAGAAGCCTCTCCTGCAGCACCAGCCCAGCTCTGCCCAGCTTAGCTGGGGACACAGCAAACATCCTGGCAGTAGACACAGACCGGCAATGGGGTTAGAAATGGATCAAGGCAAAGTGAGTCAGAGGGTCAGGACAAGGACGGTAGCCAGCGGCCTGCTAGAGGGATCACAGGGTAGTGTACGCGTGTCTATAGCTGTAGAGCAGCACATACCACTTGTGCAAAAGTAAATATGAAAGAGCCAAAGAACAGCCTCTAAGAAAAAAAAAGTCATACCTGAGGTCTTTTGTATGCCTTTCGAACCCTCAGCCCCAGCTTCTGGGCAAGCTCCTGTCCCAGCTGCGTGACGCTTTCATCCTGGGGACAAAAACCATTGGCAGGACACTTTCAGTTTTGCCTTTGCAGCACACACAATTAAATAAACAGGAATGCAGTTACCCACACTGGGCTGTGCCAAGAAGCCTCACGTGTGGACAGCAGCAGGTGGACAATTGCCAGAGCAGCCCTAGGAGAGTCCATGCAGACCTAAGTGTTCTTGTCATTCAGACGTGCTGAGATACTGAGGTTGCACCAGGACCTTGCCCCACACTCTTTCAATGCTGCAGAAAATCAGAATCAAGTGTCTGCTTCCAAGAAAGCACCCACTCTCCGAAAGCAGGGTTCACAAGTCCCACTGGCAAGATGGCTGAAGGAGCTGCCAAGGCTGGCTGCTAGCAGCCCCCATGCTGGGGGCTGATACAGCTTCCACAAGGTGCCCTGGTGTGGCAAGAAGGAACCTGCATGCCTAACTGCATGCACAGCCCGTATACTTTCCCTCTCCACCAGCCACAGAGCTAATAATCAGTTTGATATGCAGACAGTATTCACTAGCCTGTTTTGCTTGTTTGTTTTTAAGGCTGAAAACAAGTCTCAAGTTTCCAACTTACTAGCTACAAGGCATTTTCACCGTCTCTGGTCCTGGTTAAACTGCCTCAGCTTAGTCAAGCAGATCCTTCTGCTTTCCTGGCTGCGTGCCATTAACCATCCTCCCTCCTCACTGCCCAGGCCCACTCACACACCACTGTGGGCTTTAGACAAAATTCTGGGCCGTGGTCCATTCCCTGCTCCATCCTCTCCAGTTCTGCCTGGACTAACAACCTGCCACAGCCTTCTTCACCTATTTATCACCAACAGCCCTTTCCTTCTGCTTTCCTCTCTCTCCCTGTTCGCAAAACTATTGGAGTACTTTAACAGTTTCTTCAAAGAAGAAAAAAAATATATGCCCAACCTATTGTGAAACCCCTCCTTAATGTCCCAGTATCTCCTCCCTCATCTCCAACCTTGAAGCTTGCTCTCCTCTCTCTACTTGCCATGCTGGTCTTTCCAACCTCCTTCTCCCTGCAGGTTCATCCTTTCCCTTTCAACCCCTCACTGGTCTCTGGTTCTTCGGCCCAGAGTATCAGTAACTTTTCCTTTCAATTTGGAGTGCCATTTTTTGACTGTACTTGCTCCCACACACCCTCAACATTGGTCTTGTCACCATCTTCTTTGAACTCAGTGAAGACAGAATCTATATTGTCCATTTCCTCTTCTCTCTCCATCTTACACCCCTTCAGGATGCACCTTCTCCTGAAACTGTTCCTGCACCCTCCAGAGACCTCTTCTTGGTCAAATCTCATGGTCACTGCTCCCTCCTCACTCTCTTCCACTTCTCAGATCTAACACCAATCACATTTTCATTGTTCTGTTTGCCTCTGCTAAGTCTGCCTTTCCAAACACTCTCTCAGGTGTCTTCTGAAGTCTGCCATTTTCTTGCTCCCTGTGGAAAACTCACCAGAAAGACTTCTGACATAATTTCTTTTCATTGATCTCATACTCGCACCTACTAGGTTTACCCTATCCAACTCCACATGCCAACATAACTCCGAGATGTCTTCTCAGATTCCTGGACAAGATCAAGAACATATTTCTCTCTATACTGCCTCCACTTCCGTTCCCAACAACACGTAGTTAATTACTGTCCTTTTTGTCAGCAGGCCTGAGGTTTGGGGGTGGCGGTTTATTTGCTCTTTGTCACCCCCAAGATCTTCCTTTAGCTTTCCCTTCCCTCAGCCAAATGCCACCCTGAGGTGCTTACTATCTCCCACCAAAATGAGGGGATGCTCAAAAAGGTCATGCAATATGCTCTCCTCCAACACCCTAAAAAACCCATACCATACCAAAAAAAGCATACCACAGAGGATTATCAACCTCACCATGCTGGGAACCTCTGCAAACTATCAGCACCGAGTATCTGCACCTAGAAACAAGTTAACTCTGCTAGACAGTGACTCAACTGAGTGGCAGATCCTTCATCATCGGAAGTTTTAATACATGCTCTACTTTGACCACAACAAAGTTCTCAGCTGTTACAGCAATGCAAGCTGGAAGTACCTGTGTGCTCCAGAGGCTTAGCAACTGGTGTAATGGAAACAAGAGCAAGATGATGGATAGCATGACTTGCCTTTAATGCAGAGAAGGTTTATGATTTCTGTTAATCAGGTAATAAGGCAATGGGGCATGTTAATTTGCAAGACTGAACTGTTTAGAATAGAGAATGCAGATCACTTCATATGGAGTTTGTAAGGCTGAACTTTCCTGCCACAGAGAAGTTTGATAAAGTGTTTCTAGACGACAATGATTGTAATGATAATAATGGGAGATATGTAAACATAAGTATATGGTTACAAAATAAATTCAATTAAGTGGCTCAACTGCAATATAAAATATAGCCAGATATGGCTTTACATTAACACATATATTAGATGGTTTTGTTTATAAAAGGGTTTGTTTAAAAAAGTTCTTTGGAACTCCCCTAACATGATACCTTTAAATGTGTTTTGATCACCCTGTTCTGACAAGTCAAAGAAACTAGAATTTACAAGCTATGCAAAAGGGATAACTAACTGCTAACAAGGCTTTCAAAGATTGCTTCTGTAACACTAATAATAAAGGAAAGTTAACTTCTCCTGCTGAAGTAGATGCATTTTTCTTGTAATAGCATTACTGTGATGGATCAGAACCAAATTTAGCAAAGACAACCAGTGCTCACTAGAATCTATCTAATCACAGTCTGGTTTCCTGTGCAATATTTGGCCTAAAAGGACACTCAACAAAAGCACTGTCAGGAAAATATCTAGGGCCTAGTATATGTAGATAGTCCCCTCTGAATGCAAAAAATTTACACACCTGTGAACATAAAAATAACTATGACGTGATGTCAAGGACACCTTCACATGTCCAACAAGAAATAAAAAGCTTTATCAGCTTGCCTTAGCAATCAGTAAGTAAAATGTGAGACATTTTTATCTAAAACAGGAAAAGTGTACACGTTGCTCTTCCAGTGCGCTAGTTCCCATTTGTCCCATGCTACTACTTACTCCCATTAGACATACAAAATCAGCTAATTAAAACAATCTCATGGCCTTGGTTCACATTTTGTTAGGGTATGGTTTTGCTCTTCACAAACAGGCCACCAAAACTGCTGTCACTAACTGGTGTCTCTGGCTGGCACTGTCTGCAAAGGGTGACATGGACTGAAGAAACATGTGAGGTCAAACATCTTCTTTGAGTCAGAGAGACAGAATTTCTGGGCATAAGCATGTTCCCAGGAACAGCCAAGCTTCCTCTTCCACTATCCTCTGGCCTCACACTAAGCATGTTATGGAGGAGGAAGGTGGTGAGCCACAGAAATCAAGATGAGTTGTATGTCAAAAACTTACATGTGGGAGGGACAGCAAGCATCGGCTATTGCACTCATATGCTTCTTTGTGTCTTCCAAGTTCATTTAAGGAGCGGGCTTTCCGGAAGAGTGCTCGGATGTTCTCCTTGTCAAGACTTAAAGCCTTTTCACTGTCTTCCAGTGCCTTCTCATACAACCCCTGCATCGAAGAGACCACCTCGAGTCAGCTGAGGCACAGCAGACTATCCCCTCCTTCTGTGTGAATGCAAGTGTTTTATCTCTCAGCAGAAAACAGGAATGTAAAAGGCAGTTGGAAATACATATATTATCGCATACATAGACCAGCGAACAAACACACAAAACCTACAGATATAGAACATTTTGTTAAGTCTTGCAAAACCCAAAACACTTCAAAGTCAGTGAATGCCAGAATTAAGCCTGCTTGAGCAACCTTATCTTGTCTCCCCCTCTACCTTGGGCATGTGATATTTGACAGTCCTTAATTATGTGACTACTTGCTAATTTCTTTCATGGGACTCAGCCCCCATTACGAACAGGATGGACCTGCTCTGGGGTTGTGCCATAAAAGAAAGCTGTTAGATTCCTTAGGAAAATGGAAGCACGCAGCCTTTTAGAGCCTGAGTATTGCAGAATCCTTTTCCATGTGTGTGCTGAAAGTTCTGTCAGAACCCAAAGCCTTCTCACTGTCTTCCAGTGCCTCACTTAGGGAGGCAGGAGTCTCCAGAGCAATACTCAAACAGTATTCCAGAGAAATACTCAGTCAGTACTGGAAGGCACTGGCTCTTTCCAATCTCCAGATTGTACTAACTCATCACCAACATGGAACAGATCTGCATTCTCAGGACCTTAGGCAGGGCCCCTCTCCTTCACATCCTTCCTCTGGTCTCACAAGACACAGTGTGATAGTGGGAAGAGATCAGAGTTTTCTGTGTGTCATTGTCTCCTCCAGTGTTGGAGAAGGGAGCAGACAAAATCAACTGAAACCCCTCTTAACATCTTTTCCAATTGCATGGCACTGCAACCATCATGTCCTCCCTGGCACCTGGGGATGCCTGGGGAAGGTGCTCACCATGGCAAAGTAGCAGGCAGCTCGGTTGACATGCAGCTTGCACAGGAGTTCCTTTGGGATGGTCACCTCGTCGGAGGCTGCGTAATCAGCCACGTTCAGCCCTTCTACATACTGTACCAGCGAAAGCTTGAAATCCTTCTCTCGAAACAAATCATTGCCCTCTGCAAACAGGTTTCTCACCAGCTTCTGCAAAAAGGCCTGGGCAGCAAGGAGAGAGCAAATAGACCGAAGTGGATATTCAGAGACAGAAGAGGTTTCCCAATTTCCCATTCCTTTCCATATGTTTTAGCAAGCTTCCTGCCCATTAAGATTCTCCTGCCTCCTCACCCTCCAGTAAAACATCACTCTTTTGGTAGAAGAGAATAATCCAGTCAAATCTCCTTCCTTCTTGAACACTCAAGTGTCTTCTCCTTTTCCTGAAAGTTGTCGTTGTCAGAACCTTAAAGCTTCAAGTTACAGACAAAAACTGTGACAGACCATCCCACGCTCTCCACTTTTGGTATGTAAACTAATGGCTATGCAACAGAACAAATCTTGCTAACCAAAGATTTCCCTACTTCAGAAAACAAATTCTTCATTACCTCGTAATCTTCTTGGCTTAGGGGTAATGTGGACCTGAAAAAAAGAAGAGAAAATTCTCATGAAACAGGCATCCATACAAACACAGGCTTTTGTCTGATGAAGAAACCATCTTTCTCATCCTGTGTTGATGATCTCAGTGAGTTGCTGAACAATTTATCACTTTAAAGGCAGTTGGGGCAAAGAGAACACAATTAGGGAGCGCTGTGCTCAGTGATGGCCACAGTGGTGTCAAGACATAGTCAGGTCCCAAAGGGATTTGAGACTAGAGGAATCTTATTCTCAGCTATTTTCTGCACATACACGATCCTCTGTAATGTGCCTTTAGCCAGCCACCTAGAAAAACCCCATCTTTGAGAAAGTCACATGAGAGATTGTCATGGAAAATACAAGTGTATTTTAAGTGCATCTGGCTCTAATGAGAGGCACCAGACTGGCACTCCAAGACCTCCTCAAATCCTCTGTGCGACCAAAGACATACAGTGATAAATGCAATCGCTTTCCTCTGCATTAAGTTAGCCACACGCCTTTAGGCCTACAACACAAAAGGAAAGGAGAAAATGCAGGTTCAGAAGGCCATTTAACTCCAGCTGTCTTGGCCAAGGCTGCCAGGCTGTGCCACAAAACTGGCAGTCCTTGTGTGGGTAACACCTACCCCGCAACAGCACTGAGACTTAGATGAAAGGTTCCATTCTTCAAATCAGACCACCCAGGCCATCCAGGTTTGGTCCACATATATTTGTTTTTTTATCTTCAAGGAGAAAACAATAGGCTCTAGAGAAATCCTTAGCACCTTTCATGGCCCTCCTCACGTTTGAAATACAACATCACATACATGATCTTATCCGTCAAAGAATAAACTTTTTTTAGATTTCATATAATCTAATCATCATCTGCTCCTTAAAATTAACTGCAGGAAATGCCTTGGCTTTGTAAGAAACATTCGTGCTGCTTATAAAATTGGACTACCCCTCTTCCACATCAAAACAAGCCAACAAATGACACTGCCCCTGATTTGGAGTATAAGATATGCTCCAGAAGCATGAACAACACCCCATATTTCTAAATTGTTTTCTTTCTAATAAATAAACCTCACAATTGCCTCTCTGAAACTGGGTTATCAGTCCCATTTAGTCTTGGTCTGGGGCAAAAATATCACTGCCATGCCACAGGATATAAATATGTAACATGGAAGATTTGTCTTTTTTTCCTATTGCAGATGCACAGATTTCAGCCATAATAACTGCAGGACTCAAAGCAGACCTTAAAAAATGCCAAAACAACCTGATTACAATCTTGCTGCTTCCTTACTCACCATGGAACCTGGATCCAAGTCTGAGGCCTTTGCTAACTCAAACACTGGAGGGAAAAAACACTACTGTACTTTATAAGCAAGCACTTGGCCTTGTAGCTACCACATGAGCAACCACCTCAACCTCTAGAAGGCCACATGATACTCACAAAAGAGTGACCTGAGGCACCTACCAGGTTGGCTACTGTAAAAGAGCCCAGGTCATCTATTTCTGATATAGGCACTATATGGGGCACCTGGCAAGTAATTTACCCTGCTTTCCCCACCTACAAAGTAGAAACACCATCTCCCTTCCTAAGAAAGGTGGGATAACCTTGTTGAGAAAGCACTTTGAGATCATCACACTGAAGATAAAGTAGGAGGTCCAAGTACTATTTGCATTATGCTGACTATAAAGATCATCCTGGAACTGCAGTGGAGGGCAAAACCCAAGGCAATTAAAATTATACAATTTCAAGTTCAGAGAGATGGAAGGACAAGAAGCACCCTGAAGAATCACAGTGAAAATCCTCAGGACCAGTATCTCTCTCCCACGCAGCAGCCCCAAAGTGGTGAATAGGAAGAACTCAGTTCCTGCAATCCTTGGTACGAAGACAACCGCCTCCAAAGCCACAGGAAACAATGAGGTTGTCCACTTACTGAATGAACTGAAGTCCTTTCTCTATTTCTTGTTTTCTCTTTTGTCTCTCCATTATAGTTGCTGCGGAGGAGGAATAAAAAAAAAGAACACAAAATGAGTCATTATAGGTCTTGCTGGCAATTAAGCAGCACAGTATTTTGTGTGTGCCTGAATTTACTACTAACAAAATGTTCCAGACCAGATGCCCTGAACACCAAAGTCCATGATTTATCCACACAGCAGACACAGGACAGCAAGCAGCTCACTACCAAGTACCTGCTTTTTTTCACATGCCACTGCCAGGATACATGGGCAAAGAAGAATTACTTCAATTTGAGCTGTCTACTTAGATTGCCAGTAAATAAAGCCATAGGAACCAACTGTAATCATGACTGCCTTCTAAGAAGGGGGGGGGGTGTGTGTGTAAATCAACATTTTGCCTGCACTGGCAGTCATTTCAGGAATTTGTGCTGGTGTGCTGGGACCCTCCCATGATAAGCAACTCTGACCACTGTTTATCTGGGACAGATTTAAAATGGTTTACCACATGGCATACAAAACAAGTAATCTATGTAAGGTGTCTGGAGACATATCACAGAGAGAGATGCAAGGAGATGGACCTCCATTCCCCATAAAAGAACAGTGATGAATCTAAGCAATGGGAATTTTGTGTGGAAAATCAGCAGGCAAGAGCAGTAGAGACTTGGGAATGCTCCTTCGGAGAGGGGACAGGGCCCCATCCTGCAGTGTTTTAAATTGGGGTGGGCAGCACCTGAGGAAGACTCAAGAGCAAGTTATCCCCACCTAGTCAGCAACACAAATGGGCACAGTAACTTGTCTCGGTTTGACCAAATCCAGTCTGGGTCTCTGTGACTGCAGACAAGTAAGGAGTACGATGGAGCCATTTTGGAGTAATGACCCTTTTCTCAACCAAAATGGGTTTGAATCACACCATTAGATACATAAGCTTCATCCCCTGTGTTTTGGGAGCAAATCTTGGAATGGCTCCTCCCTGACCTCTCCCCAAGGTACACAGGTCTGCCACACAAGACAAGAATAAAGAAGGGGAGAAGGGATGGCACTTTTTGGCAAAATAGAGTTGCTGGTGACAGCAAATTTCCCAGCCTTGCCATCAATCAGCTGTGATCACAAACAATGCTCAGCATTTGAGGAATGGTAACCTGGGGACAAAGGCAGCAAGCACAGAAACATGGAGATGAGATGGAGCTGAAGACACTGTGCCCTCCCAGCCTGGGATCATCTCTGAAGAGATTACGAGAAAAACAAAAGTAATTTCTCTAACTCTACACTACAACAGCTTGGAGAGCATTACCGCCCAGCTCCGTTTTACATTAAGACCATCCCAACCATTCTAAGGTATCTTACGGTATCTATGGCTCGTTCAGCCTGGCACAGAGTGAAGGGACCTTTAAGGTACGTGAAAATCAATCCTAACAACTCAGCAAGCCCTTATTGATTGTGCTCTGCACCATGCAAAATGCAGAAGAATTAATACCTGCCCTTTACCAAGAAGGAGAGTTGGGGGAAGGGGGAAAGGCAGGACCGAGAGAAAGACCAGAAAGAAGTGGTAGCAGAAGGAAGCAAGAGCTTGAAAGTGACACTGTGCAGTTTGTAAGTCATCAGACATAAAATTTGAGAGCAATCTGGTCTGAGCAGCAGGTAGAAGATTTTAAGCAGCTGCATTTGGAATGGGATGGGCAGCGCAGCAAGAAAGGGAAAGCCAACAGACAAGGTGAGTGATGATCAGCATCTCTATAAAGGCTTTTAACAGAAGCGATGGAGAAGAGCAGCTAGACTTCAGTATAATGCCAACAGAAGGCCTGGAAGGATTTATAAATAACCTGGATAATGAGCAATCAGGAAGAAAGAAGGAAATTTAACAAGGAGACTGTGAGGTTAATATGATCACTAACACTACAGACAGACAGGCTTGAGGGGTAGAAAAAGAGACAGAGTCCATTTATTTTACATTTCTCCTTGCATGAAATTCTGCAAAGACAGAAGAAGTAAGAGAGAACAGTCAAGGTGAAGAGGAGCAGTAGGAACCATTTCCACACAGACAGCAGTGAAAGCCATGAAAGAGGACAGAGCAACCCCAGAGCACTGTAGGGGAGAACTGCAAGGGCCATCAGAGACAAGGGTGGGGAAAGAGCCACAATGGGAATGACAAGAGATAACTTGGGGGAGCGAGAAGAGGAGTTAAAAGGTCAAGGGGACCCTCACAAAGGCTAATGGGAGAAAGGACAGGGAGGAAGGAGGAACTTCTAGCTCGCTGGGCCCTGAGTGCACAAACAGGCTTTAAATGCCCCAAATAGCCTCACCTCAGATGCCCACCCATGCACCTTCTGCCCATGGTCGAGGAGCTCCATTTAAGCTCAGATCCAGGCATACTGCCTCATCTGAGCCATACTGTAGGTGCACCTGTCCTCAGTCATATCTCCTGGACAAACCCTGAACCCACACTGTAGGCAGGCTTGTCTCCAGTCCTGTATCTGGCACCATCTCCTACTGCTGGACTTGCTGGGTAGACCCTGGACCCAATTAACCACCTCATCTTCTCTGGGACTGTTGATGGACCCCTGCTATCAGTATCTTGTTTTGCCTGCCCTGTTCAGATATGGTGGGACTGTACCCTAGTTAATGAGGGCACTGCTGGTGGCTATCATCACCTTTGGCTCCTAGCTTGTCCTCCCTGGAGGAGCAGCCCTGCTCTTGCTGCTCCCTGACATGAGCCACGCTGGAGAGAACAAAAATCACGGAAGTGAAGTGGCAGCCCATGGATCTGATGAAAAGGGAGATTGTTGGCGACTGTGGGGAGAGCAGCTGAACACTGGCTGGTCATCACAAAGTCAATGGCTGCACTCCAAAAATGCTGTGGCACACCTTCACAGTTGTGTATATCCACAAAACAGATCATTACCTTGAAAAGCTTCCGATATGCACAGTCTACTTCAACCTCTGCTTCTGAGCTCAGCTCTTAAAACACTACTGCAAGGAGCGAAGAAGAGATCAGTACCTGCTCTCATGGCTACCCTGACTCCACTGCTAAAACATCCTACACAGCAGGATGTGGGCATGTGTTACACAAGAACTGGTTACTGCTGCTTGCCTACAGAGAAGGGCATTCAAACATTACTGACCAAAAGCTGGAGTGGAGCCAAAGGACTACAGGGAAAGGCTCCAGAATGTCTCCTTCCTAGAGTTATCCAACTCCTCTTGCATCCTGGAGCTCCCCTTCTGTTTCTTCTCTCCTCACCACCATTGCCACCACATCCAACATGCATATCTCCATTCTTGCTTCATGTGGATGGCTGACCAACCTACTGCATCTCTTAAGTCCTACAATACCCAGCTACAGTTTTGATCTTTGCTACAAAACCCTCATTAAAAAAAACTCCTCTGTGCCCTAGATGCTGTTTAATCTCTGCAGTACTACCCTCATCTTCCACAGTGAACATTCTCCAACCCAAGACCCTCCACTGTCTTCTTTAGACATAAACCGCAGGCCTGATCTCCCCTCCAGACTGTTGCTCCCTGATACTGCCCCACATTCCTCTCTCCTTGCAAGTGGGTGACCAGCTTCCCCTGCTAAAGCTCCGTCACGCCTTCACGCTTATGTCACGACTTTGCACATAAGACTCATCTCCTCATAGCAACACCCTCAAAATGCACACCACATGCTGCTGCCCTAACAACTTCTTTCACATCTCTCAAGAACAACCACCTTTCCTTTTCAATCCGACTCCACACCAGCCCCCTCCTCCACGCATGGCAGAGCTCTCCCCCGTCCTGCCTGACCCATCGCTGGTGGAGGCTACCATTCGCACTCCTCCTTTTGCTCCTCAAGCCTCCTCCCCGGCAAACTCAGGTCACTGCTGTCTCCACTCGTTGTCCCAGCCTCTTCACTGTGTCTCCTTTGACCCTCGGACCAAGCCGCACACCCATTACACCAGCAAACCCCAGACACAGCAAGCCACCCATACGTGCAACACTTCAGTTCTGCTGCACACCATACCACGGCTGATGCATAATTAATTTTAAGCACAGAGCCTGTTTAGCTTTTGTTTTCTCAGTCTTCTAAATATTTTTAGAAACACAGCAGAAAACATTTCATGAAGCAGTGTGCCTGAGCGTCCTTTTTTTTTTCCCCACCAAAACTGTCTGTCCAGACTTGTCTGCTCAAATCACCAGAGGAATTCGAATCCAGAGTATTTATATCCCCACTACAAAGCTCTTATCCTTTCCGTCCAGAAATGTTTATCCTCTCTGGTCCAGCATCTAGAGAGGACTTTATTCATAGTTTGTCAATGAGTTACAAACCATTTGCCAGACAGAAATAAAATACCACAGATAAGCAAAATGGTTTTCTTGCCCTCAGAAGGAAGCACGAGCCAGTAAACAGGGTGACTCAAACACAAACTGGGTAGATTCACTCTGCAAGACACTACGAGAGAACGGAAAGACTTGAATTTACCTTATCATGGACTGGGTGTTATTCCCAACCCTGCCAGAGCTGAATTTGGGCAAAGTTTTTCATACTATATTTCTGGGATGGCAATGAGTTCACGCTTGACCAACTTCCAGGCTTTGACTGTAACATTTCAGCCAGAAATAAGTGCACCGAGGTGCAAGTGGCAGGTTGTAGAGCTGAGACAAGAGCTCAGCCCCAGGCTGTGTGCGCTCTCCTCTCAAAAGGCTCCAGGATGTGCTAGTCTGCAACATGGAGTCTTTCACTGGTTGCAGTTTGGCCACCTCGGTGGTGCAGCAGAACAGGTAACTGGGCTCACGTCAAGCAGAGGACAAGCCGCACAGCCCACTACAAACACGGGCTCCCACTCATCCCATGGCTGCTCTCTGCCATGCCCCACTCCCTGGGTTTGAACGCTTCTCACAGTCGACAGTTCTTGGGGTCCCCACCACCATGCTGTGCACACCGAGTCTGACGACTGTGTCCCTCCACACACCAGACACCCCAAGGTACCTCCGTGGCCACTCTCCCACACCCTGGCACCCCACTAGTCCCAACCCTGCCCCGCAGCACCATCAGGGCGGATGGCTTTGGGGTACCACCAGCTTCACCCAGCAATACCTCCAGCAAATGCAGGGTGAGGCAGCAATGACCCCCTCACCCCCAGCTGAAAATAAAAGCATCAACCAGATGTTTCCCTGAGAAGGGGATGGAGATAGCAGCCAAAGCCTCAAGAGACCACCCTGGCCCCCATCACCCCATTTTCCACTCCCTCCAGCCCTGCACCCCACGCATAACACTCTGTTTACTGCAGGCCACCCCACACGTAACACCCCCATGTACTGTGGGGCACCCTTCCTCCTGCCCCAGCCCGCCGGGCCCTGCCCGAGGGGCACTGCAGTGCGGCCCGGGGGGTGAGGAGGGGGCGGTGGGGTGACGCTGCCCGTCCCTCGGCCACTTGCTCTTGGTTTCGTGCCCAGCCAGCTCGCCCTCCCCTGCCTCGCTTTAAAAATCAAATCCCGGGGCCGGTTTCCACACGGGTGGAGCGGGAGCCCCCGCTCGTCTCCTCGCCCCACCCCCAGCACTAGGCCGCCGATCCCCGGCCTTGCCTAGCGGTGGCCGCGGCCGGAAGCGCCTCCTCGGCCGGCCAGGGCGGAAAGGGGCCGGCGGCGCCTCCCGCACCCCCGCGGCTCGGTCGGGCACCGGCACCCCGGCATCCCCCCCCACCCCGGTCCTGCTGAGAGGGGTTTCCCGCGGTAGGAGACATCCAGACTTCCCCGGGAAAAGGAAAACAAACCAAAACATACTCTTCCTCCTTCCCCACCCCCCATCCGCTTAAATAAAAATCACACATCTCCAGGAGTCTGGGAGGCGAGTTTAAAAAAAAAAAGATAACCTCCCCTGCCACCCGGAAACTGTCTCAAGCATTAAAGAATTTGGAAAAAAAAAAGAAGAAAAGGAATAAAAAAATCCCACAACCTTCTTATTTGATAAACTTTACAAGCCCCTACGGAAGGTGCATCTGAAAAGCTATTCCGTAAGGGCTTCTCTGCTGCTTCATGAGGTTTATACCAAACAAGAGGGGGAAACTGCAGCCTAAATACGGATCTCAACACAGCTCTTAAACCTACAAACCACAAACAGGCACAAACGCAATTAATACTAAGTTTTTCATATAAACCCAGGGGCTTTTCCCCTAGCTTTCCACTTTTAGACTACTACCACATTTTTTCCAGGGGGTGGGATTAGGATCTCTGACAATTATTTTTTTGCAAACCCCACATTTTTGGCGGAAGAGGGGGTTAGCTTCAAAATCTCGCCCATATTATTTTTCACTTTTTTTTTTACATTTGCAATTACACAACGTTTCATCCATACAGTTACCACCTGAAACCTTTACTTTCTAATGAAGCAACATCCAGATTTTCTCGTTTCTTAAGTCCACCCCTTTCTACACACACAAACACACACCCATACAGAATTGGTTTAAGACAAAAATAATCCCCCCAAAACAATAATAAAGGACTCACCTCTCCTTGGGTTTTCCCCCCCACACTATGTATAAACTTTCCTTGATAAATGGTATTGTATTACTAGAGATATTATTAATGTATTATTACTAGAAGTAATAATAATAGTAAGTGCTATTTAATTATAGAAGGCAGCATTCTGCTTCTGGATCGGCTGCCCCTGCAGCTCCCTCCATGTGCCTCCTGATCTCTTTACTTTCATTTCCAGGTCTCGATCGCTCGCTCGCTCTCAGCTGCACCAGCAAGAGAAAATGCCTCCCTGCATATCCTCTGGGCCCTAGAGGCTACCGCTTTCCATTACAAAAATTCACAGATCTTTCCCTTGTGGTTGGTTTTGAGATTCTTTAAGGTGACTTAGGCTTAAAAAAAAAAAAAAAAAAAAAAAAAAAGCGCTTAAGCAGTCGAGGCTCCGTTCTTATTTTTATGCAACGTTTTTCTTCTTCCTGGTTGTCTTTGCTGATCTATAAAATAAACCCCAAAAGAAAGGAAAGCTGCCTCTGCAGAGTGATTGCATGCATGCGAAGCACAGCAATGAACTGAATTACGAGCCCCCCCCCCCCCCGGGATTATCACATACGTGAAGCAGTGACCCTTTTGCCCACCCATATATGTTTGCTGGAGGGGGGCCAGAGCCGTTGCTTCTGCCAGAGCAATTATCTATTCCAGCCAGACCTCACTTATTCCACTCCGTACTGCTGAGGGGGTTCCCTGTAAATAAGATCTTCTGAAAACATAAATCTTTGGGTGGAGAGGAATATGCAGTATTTGTATCTATAACATATTATTATTACATTATATACTATTGTGTATTATACAATACACATATAATATGTATGTACATGCATATATATTTTTATACTTATGTATACACATATGAATTTAGGTACTTTTTTTGAACCAGATTTTTGGCTTGTTTTCATCCCAAATCCCTCAATATTTCAGAAAGTGGACTGAATCTCCACAGCAGCCCATGCCGGCAGAGCCCCAGGAACGGAGTTGCCAGTGGGAAACGGGGGCCCAGAGGCACACGTTATTCCGTGGCAGGAAATGGTTGTGAAGACAGAGATACACAGACTGCCTTAGACGGGGATTCATCCATCCCTGCCCAGCTGCACTACCATTAACTTCAAATAACCCTCTGAAATGAGTTTCATGCTCGGCTCCCAGTCCAGCCTCCCTGGTAGGATAGATTTTCCTCTCCCTAAAGGATTCTGTCTACCGTCAGATCATCATTTCCAGACTGACACTGGTTTAAATTATCAGCTCTTTTCCAATGTAATCAGTGGTATGTTTACTCCTCAAGTGTCTCGCTTCTCTACTTAAAAGAGTGTCACTTTGTGCTTTGCGGCTAAGCAACTCCGACAAGATTCAGGGGCAGGTAGAAGGTATCATCTGAAGTGTACTAAACTTGTTTAATATTTAAAACACGCTGATCAGAAAAGGAGAGACTTTATTATATTGAGTAGGATTGGCTTCTGGCAGTTCTGTCAACACAATAAACTGATAATTTATGAAATATAGGCTGTGAATTGTATAATGTACCATATGACACTGGAGAACACAGTCTTACGCTCCTTGCAGTATTTAATCACAATGCACTTTTTTTTAGATATTCATTATGATCCAAAGATTGCTGTTATTCATGGATAAGACAATGTTTATTTTTATTATCTCTCCAGCAGATTTGTTTCCTCTTATTTTTAGGCAATGACACCGTGACAATGAGTAGAGTCTAACCAAGCTGGGCCTCTGCTGTAGAAGCTGTTGGCAAAATGTACATTAAATGACAATTCCTGTCGAGGGGTGGCTTTGAGCAGAAGGAAGGTGGAGCAGGCCTGGTGGGGGAAAGTAAACATGGGGAGACTTGACATGCCAGATCATATTGGGAGGGCAGCGTCACAGAGCTGTTAAGCATCAAATGAGTCACAAAGACCAGGATGCCTCCAACCGTGCAGCACCTCTGAAAGGCAAGACATCACAGCTGGATGAGAAGAAGAGGGCTTAGGAGGAGCTGAGGAGAAAGAGGAACAAAACAAAATCTACACACAATCAACAGTTACACTGGAATAAGCGCTATTTTTTAATTTGAGAACATTCATTTTCAGGACTGCATTTCCCAATTGAATGTCATGTTATACTTCCCTCCAGCCCAATTTCCTTTGCCAGTAAGACTGAGAGGTGTCCTGCAAGGTCATGATCCAGCATGTACTGCTCCTCTCATGAAACCACATCATTCCTTAGTGGTTAACATGAAGATTTTCACAATTTGCAAGCACGGTTATCGAGGTCTCGTGTGCAGGTAGTCAGCAGAGTCAAAACGCCACCAATCCCTACTACGAACTAGTTACAGTGTTGTAAAAATTACTTTGATTTGTAAAGCTATTCTTTTAGGGAGAATGAATCTATGGATCTGTGCTACCATGGCACAGTACACCTTCATTCCAATATAGCTGCACCCACAGTTAAAGACTTTATTCTTGCCCCTCTGGCCCAGGTAATTAGCCAATATTTGGGAGAACAACAGAGAAGGGAAACAGATGTATTTGGTATGATCTTGTTTATTGCTAAAGATCGCGAGGAACTACTAACAAGCGCCAAATTCCTTGCTTATATTTTCCAAGTTCAAGCTCCTTCTCGAGATCGCACTGATTTATTCCCTCATCTGCTCTATGTTTTCTGGCAGCTTTATGCTTCTCACATACAACCGTAACCCAGTCAGTGCCTCAGCTTCTTAATTTTCTTCAGTTGCAAGAGAAATGCCTCTTATAATTTATGAGTTAGCTTTTGCTCAAGTTTTCTATCTGGTTGCTGTACTGGTTTATGGCTTTTATTCTTCCAGCTGTCATGCTCCATAAAGAAACTTAATTGCTTTTTGTATTCCCTCAGAACAAACAAGGTCTACCATGCCCTTCAACCTCAACACAGTCTACCAGGTCACCCAGTGTTGCCAATTATTGATAGTCTTTTCTTGGGTCCATGTAAGCATTTGATACTGTTTCTTAAAACCACAGTTGGGAGAATTGTGACAGAAGTAAAAATGCCTCTTATAATGTTTTGGGACCAAATGGCAGAATAAATCCAGCCTATTACCCACCTCAATTCTGAGCTCACCAGGTATCTGCGGCTGCCACCTGAAATGGTACCTACGTCAGTGCCTGTAGGTTGCAACTCGGACAGAAGGGCTTGCGTTGAGAGGACCTGTGCAAACACACTGCAGTAGCAAGCAGGTTTACGCACAGCTCAGCTTGTCCCATCAGATGTACTTTTATTTCTATACTCAAGAGGAAAATGTCACACACGGTGCACACGCGAAGCTGTCAACCAAACCAATGCTTTTTGCATCCTTAAGTAGGAATGACTGCGCGCTCCTGGACAAAACGCTTTCCTCAGCAGAAAGGTTTGACAACAACACACAAGTGCAGAGATGAGATCTGCAGAGACATTCTCTAAATGAGGGTTCACAGAAAAAGGCACTCGTGTCTCATCTGTGGGTATCTGGGAGGCCTACAGAGCAACTCGGAGCTCCTGCGGCGACATCTTCCCTGAACGCCTGTTGTGAGAGGGGCCCGGGCACACCCAGCCCTCCGAGGCCGGTGGCACGGCTGCCGCGCCTTGGAGCCCGCGCGCTGGAGAGGCAGGAGCGGAGGTGACCGAGGGCAGCGACAGAGGCCGGTATCCCACGGCCTCACTCGCACCACGGTTTGCGGCTGGGACAGGGCCCGGCCCAGGCCCACGCCACCTCCCCACAGGGCGGCTCCGCGCGAGGCATGCCGGGTACTCCCCCCACAGGACTACACGTCCCGGCGTGCCCCGCGGCCGGCGGCGCGGCGCGGGCCCCGTAGCCCCGCCCACGCGCGGCGAGGCTGGCCGGCTGCGGCACGCCGGCCGTCAGAGCGGGGCGGAGGGGGGCAGTCCCTGTGACGTCACGCGGCGCAGCCAATCCCGGAGGGGAGAGCAAAACTGCCGGCTTTCAAATCCTCCGCCTCCCCCGCCCGCCCCTCCCCCATCGTCCCCGGCGGCGGCAGCGGCGGCAGCGGCGGCAGCGTGAGGGCTTGGGCCGGCGCCACTCGATCGCCTCCCCCGGCAGCCAGCGGCCCACGGCGGCGGCGCCGGATCCCTCGCGGCGCGGAGGTGAGGAGAGGGGAGAGGAGGCGGCAGCCGCCGCCGCCGCCGTTGGTGGCCGGGGAAGGGGGGTGTGCGTGAGGTGAGGCGATCCTGCGGACTAACACTCCCCCCCCCGCCGCCGCCGCCGCCGCGGCTCCTCGCGCGGGGGGGGAGCGGGAAGGGAACGCCTCGCGGCGCTCCCACGCGGAGGCGAGGGTACCCCCTCATGGATGCAGGTCACGCGTGCCCAGCCACGGGGGCCGCCCGCGCGTGGGGCGGGAAGGGGGGCATCGGCGCCGTCTCCCGCGGCGGCGGGGCCCGTTATGTGGGGCCGGGGGAGGGGTCACGGGGGCCGCCGCGGAGAGCAGGTGGCGGCGTGGCCGGCGCTCAGCAGCCTCCGCGGGGGAAGAGAAGAGCCCTCAGCCGCCGTGGGGGGAAAGCCGCGTTGGGAGGCTGTCAGGGGCTGGCTGGAGGGTAACCTTGGGCTGTCACCCAGCGCTCCCGGGTGCTGGGCCCTCCGTTGCCGGGAGAGCAGGGCAGGCTCTTCCTCAGGCTGGCACAGCAGGTAGCCGATGCGTTGTCTGTTGGTGTGGACAAAGTGTTGTAATTAAAGCATTCAGCTGAACTAACTTTTCTGACCATCGGGAAGCATACAGCTTCATACCATCTTTAAGTAACGAGGAAACCTCTCTTCAGGCATTTCCACAGCTTGGTTTTATTTGCCAAACTTACTA
This sequence comes from Ciconia boyciana, assembly GCF_034638445.1. Lineage (NCBI taxonomy): Eukaryota > Metazoa > Chordata > Aves > Ciconiiformes > Ciconiidae > Ciconia > Ciconia boyciana. Next base: position 56,695,604 of record NC_132934.1, read on the forward strand.
ACCCTTCAATTTCATTTTGTGTTTTTAAAGCTTTCCCTGCAGAAGAACTAGCAGTGAAGAGACCTCTGGTAGGTTGACAATTGGATGTGGCTGACATCTTTGCAATAAAACGTGCTTCAGGATGTGATGATTAAGTCGTATGTTGAAATTAGGAAGTGGCCTGTGCGTAAGGTGAAGAAAGTAAAAGGGGATTTAAGGGAAAGAGAAGCAAAGGGAATGAGTACACCTGTGGAGTATAGAAGAGCATCATAGTAGAACAGAACTTTTTTTTTTTTAAAAACAGTAGGGTGATGAGCTATTTAAAAGTAAAGTTAATAATTGAACCAGGTGAACAGACTGACTTCTTTGGATCCTAACTTTTGTTCCTGTCTAGTAAAGCCTTTACAGGTTGGAGGATGTCCTCTCTTTCTTCCTTCTCGGTGTTGGATTGGCAGAGGTTGGGAATGTCCATCAGTCTGGTGTCTGTGTGGCCTGGTGGGGTGGAGTAAGTTATGTGAGCATCTTTCTACTGGCAGCACCTACTTGAGAGGACAGGACAGTCATCCTAGAAAAGTGATGTTGATCAACCTTGGGGATGTTTTTTTCCCCCTGTGTCTAAAAGCAATACTAAAGTTAATGAAAGCTGAAGAGAAGCTGTACTCTGGGGAAGCTGAAGGCAACTACTTCACAGCTAGGTATCGGGAGGAAAGGATGTATGTACAACTTCTGTTTAGGGGGTGTTTTAAAACCAGCGCTGTTGAGCTCAAAGAGCTGCAAGAGCACGGGGCCACTTGTAAGTCAGACAAGAACGGAAGGGAACCAGTTTTCTGTTGTAGGAATGAACCTTCATTCCTTCTGACACCAGAAGTCTGTTTTATAAGTATGTTGCTTCTAAGCACTAGTTGTGTGTAGCCTTTTATCCCAGCGGAGGTGCTGGGATAAGAAACATGCTCTGTTTATCCTGCTGAATTAATGGAGCCCAGTTACTTCACACAGTGATTGATATCCATTAAATAATGGTATGCAGATGCTACTAGGCATGGCTAGCTTCAAACTTGTGCCTCAAGGCAAAATGTTCGCTAATTCATCATCAGTGTAGGATCATCCTGTTTAATATGTGTGATAAATCTGTGTGGGACATCCGAAAGGAAAGAGAACCCACAAACCTGAGAGAGAGAGTTTTGTATGCAACACACATGATGTTTTCAGCAACTCGGTGGTTCTAGAACTGTGCTGACAAGGGCACTACTGGGAATATAATTGAAAAGGAAAAACAGTTGTGTTCATTCTACCTTGCTTTGGAGAACAGGGGATATGTGCAGTGTGTATGATTAAAGGATGGGGGTTTGGGGAGAGAGGAATGTTACATTTTAATTGTGAAAGTGTTATGCAAACAATAATGTCTTAATGTGGCCTTAATCCGTAGTTTTAGCTACTGGCTATTTATGAATTGTAACAACTCCATCAAAACCCAAGTCTCATCAGTATTGGAAGAATCAACACCATCTGACTGATTGGCTTTGGAATATTGATCTAGCCTAGCTGCCATAAGTGAGCTATGGGGAAAACACTAATGATCCTGAAAATTCAATTCGATATCCCAGCAACGAAAAACACATTAGTGTTCGAATAAATATGATTATTCATACAGATTATGTATTGTAGTTTGCTTTTTTTTACGTTGACAATTTATTTTAATTGGCAGCTCTTAATATTTGGAAAGGCAGAAAAATGGCATCAGAAGACATCACTAAGCTTGCGGAGTCACTTGCGAAAACCAAAGTGGGTGGTGGACAGTTGAGCTTCAAAGGCCAGAGCCTTAAACTCAATACAGCTGAAGATGGTAAGAGAAAATACCCTTGTGTTTGGGAAGCGTGTCCCTGAAATTCTAAAGTCTTGTGGTAAACTTCCTGCTAATCCTGCATGGCCAAGTTGTCATGTTAGCTGTGTTGGAAGGGTCTTTCAGCTACAGCTGCTTCTGACAGAGACATTTCCTTCCCTTCTTGTATCCTGCTTTGACCTGCTACAGTGGCAGTGCTACAGCTGACAGAATTGGGGTTTGGCTCTCAGGTGTGTGATTCTTGTTTTCTTGCTGTTCTCTCCAAGTGCTTTTGACAGTCACTGTGCGTTAGAAGTTAGTGCTCCTTTTAAAAAGAGTAAGCAAGTGCATGACAGCGCTTGGAACAAGTAGATGCTTCAAAGACCTGCACAGAGGAATGGGCTGATACGTTAGTTCGCTGCAATAGTCCAGTTTCTTCTTAAATTCTGATGAATTTGTTAAACTCTTGCTATTTTGTTTTTTTTTTTCCGGAATATCTCTCTTGCTGGTGTATGTGTGTTTCCCAATTAAAAATGTCTTGCAGTGGTGGCTAATGTAGTAAATATCTGGAGAATATGTGTATATTCTTAGATGAACATTTCTGCCACATGAAGAAACAGCATGTTCTTCAGAGAGGTTATTTGCTATAGTGCGTACCTTTTTTACTGATTCCAAAGGTGATACTTTTTTATATGCCATTTTAGTATCATTGAATCATAGAATTGTTTTGGTTGGAAGGGACCTTTACAGGTCATCTAGTCCAACCCCCCTTGCAATAAGCAGGGACATCTTCAACTAGACCAGGTTGCTCAGAGCCCAATCCAGCCTGACCTTGAATGTTTCCAGGGATGGGGCATCTATAGCCTCTCTGGCAACCTGTTCCAGTGTTTCACCACCCTCATTGTAAAGAATTTCCATGTAGTGCAAAGCCACTGAACTATGGGGAAAGGCTTTGGCGCTTGGGAATGATAACAAGTGCCCAGTGACAGGAGAGAGTCTGCAGCCTGCTCCTCTGTCTTGCACAGGATTACTCTAGAGTTAAATTGTTCCACCCTGATATATTTGCTAAACAGGCATCTACTTTTGTCAATCAGTGGGAACTTCTTCCTGTTGATGTGGCACCAATTTCCATCAACTTTTAGCTTAGTCCTTGCATCTTTGTAGGCACATGCACTCTAGCTCCTAAACCATGTGCTGAATGGCAGAGGAATCTTACTTAGGAGTAAGTAAGGAAACTTACTTTTGCAAATAGGAGGATGGCTATCAGAGAATAGAACTAGAAATAAATTATGAAAAGGCAGGGTGGTGAATGGAGAATGTTCTCTCTAGTGACCTGACATTTTAGCTCTGTTTCCATTGCTGTTTCAGGATTCTTTCAGATAATATTGGTCAGCTGTTTTCGCTAAGGGTAGAGTTGAGCAAGTATTGCTGCATCAGAGTGTTACTGTGGCACCTAAGATGATAGTTAAAAGGCCAACGAGACTGTCTGCTTTTTGCAGCTGAAGAAGTGATCAAGCAAATTGAGGAATTTGATGGCCTGGAAGCATTGCGCCTGGAAGGCAACACAGTGGGTGTGGAGGCAGCAAAGGTCATTGCCAAAGCCTTGGAGAAGAAATCGGAGCTTAAGGTGAGATCCTCAAGTGGGTGGTGGTGAAGGGGAAGAAGTAATGTAGAAATACTGAAGGCCTATCTACGCTCTTCCTCCAGTAGATTGTCTTGAGTTAGCCCCAAAGCTTGCTTGATGGTTCTTCCAGTAGGAAGAACAACTATATGGAAATATGGCAGAACCTGGGGACTTTGGGATAGTGGGAATGCTTTCTGCATTCCTAACTGTTCCTGTCCAGAAGACTTCCAATCTTAAAGGTGGGAAGCTGTGCAAGGAAGAGCCTCTCTGCGGAGGAAGCATCTATAAACAAAGAACCGTGGCAACAGAATTTAAGTTCTAATGGAAAAGCTGGGTCATATCTTCTGGAGAATGATCAGATCTTCTGAAGAATGAGTCTTCAGAGAATGCCTGAATAGGGAAGAAATAATGGAGGAAATGCACCAAGAGGTTTTTCCGTGTCCAAGCTATGTTTTCCTACTAGTGTTCTAGCCTAATGGTAGGAGGATGCTGTGCTGCTAGAGGCACTGTCCTTTGCAGGAGAGGATTATGAAATATTGATTCACGTTCATCACCCAAGTGTGGTTTTTCAAGCAAGTCCAGATTGTTGAGCTCCGTACCTTAGTAAAATCTGCATTCCTAATGTATCCTTTGGTTTCCTGCTGCTTTTTCCTGCGGTAATTTTCTCAGCAGAAAAGAATTCCAGCTTGAATGCAAGCAAGAATTCTTGTATAGTGTTATTTACAATGTGCATTTCAGTGGCTTTATGTCCTTGCAAGTGAAGTAATTGTAACCTTAGTTCTCGTAGCTCTTTAGTACAATCAAATGACAAGCCTAAGGGAAGGCAGACAGTATTAAGCTGTCCCCAGTGATGTAATGCGGCTTGTATGTGTAAACCTCTGTACAACTGTGTTGTCCTAAATATTTTTAATGGTTTCTATCTGTATGTTTCTTATTTTAGAGGTGTCATTGGAGTGACATGTTCACAGGGAGACTAAGGTCTGAGATCCCTCCTGCCTTGGTAAGTAAAAACTAGATCTGAGGCTTCTGACTAATATAACTTATTTTCTCACCTGTCATGCTTTTTGTGGGAGTATGTTTTTTAGCACAGAGCTGATCTTTCTCTATGCTGTTAACACTAAGTGTCTCAGAATAGGTGAGTGGTTCTTTTTTGCTCCTTCTGTATGAGGTGGAGAAGAGCTGATAAAAGGCCAAATGCAAGTCCATGCTAGTGAAGAAGCTTGTCACTGAGGAAAACATTCTCATCCGATAGATAGAATGGGAACTAAGCTTTCTAAATAAAAGCATATGGCCATGTCTTCCAAGAGCATTACAGAGCTCCCTGCCTCCTTGAGTTCTGTGAAGCAAGAACATGACAAACTCAACAGAATGAAAACAATATTTCTTTTAGCAGTGTAGAGGGGGAAACTCACTTTGAAAAATGTGTATTTGACCTAAAGGGATGGGATAACTTCTTGGTAACTGCCTTATGGTTATCTTTAGCTTAATTTGCACAACTTCTTCTCTGGCTTTAGCTGTAAAGTTTTATTTCCCCATGCAGCTTTGCCGAATGTCTTCAAAGTGGAAATTTTTTGCAGCATCACTGTCATACCTAGCCACTGCAGTGATGCTGTCACTAAAAGTCAATCCACTCCCTCCCACCCACGGCCATCTGTTTCCTTACAGATCTCTTTGGGGGATGCACTCATCACTGCTGGAGCCCAGCTGGTGGAGCTGGACCTGAGTGACAATGCCTTTGGACCAGATGGTGTGCGTGGCTTTGAGGCACTGCTGAAGAGCCCCGCATGCTACACCCTACAAGAACTCAAGCTCAATAACTGTGGCATGGGCATTGGTGGTGGCAAGGTAAGGGTTGTCTCCTTTTTGGGAATAAGGTCAGAGCCAGGACTTGGCTTCAGACTGCCCTACACAGAATCACAGAATGATTGAGGTTGGAAGGGATCTTTGGTGATTGTATAGTTCAACTCCCCTGCTCAAGGCAAGTAGACCAGGTTGCTCAGGGCTGTGTCTAGTCAGGTTTTGAATATCTCAAAGGAAGGAGACTTCACAAGTTCTCTGGATAGTCTGTCCCAGTGTTTAATAACCCTCACAGTAAAAAAGGTGGTTTTGCATTGAAATGGAATTTTCTCTGCATCAGTTTGTGTGCATTTGTGTCTGGCTCTGCCTTCTTTACACCACCTTCTCCCTCCATCCTGTTATTCTGGCTGTTCTTACGCATGGATAAGATCTCCCCCAGAGCCTTCTCTTCTCCAGCCTTAATAACCCCAGCTCTCAGCACTCTCCCAGTACGTAAAATTCTCCAATTCGTTAATTATCCTTGGAACCCTTTGCTGGACTCACCCCAGTATGTCCATGTAGGAGCCTGGAACTGGACACAGTACTCAGATTCATTTCACAGGGCTGAGTAGAGGAGAAGGATCACTTCCCTCGACCTGCTGACAATGCTCTTCCCAAGGCAGCCCAGTAGACTTGCTTTGCTGCAAGTGCATATTGCTAGCTCATAGTCAATTTCTCACCCACTAGGACACCCCGAGTTCTTTTCTGCCAAGCTATTTTGCCCCCAATTGACCCCCAGCTTATGCTTGGTACATGGGGTTATTTCTCCCCATTTGCAGGACTTTGCATTTCCCTTTAAAATTAATGAGATTCTTGTTGACCCGCTTCTCCAGTCTCAAGATTCCTTCCCTCTACACGTTTTCATGGATAAATTTCTGAAGTATGAAAAGCTCATCTGTTTATCCAGGATAGGAAAACAGTTCTATCCTAAACATTAGATTCCATGTCAAGGGAGCTAGCAGCCTTGGATTTGAGAGAACAGTATTACCAAGCCTAGCACTGAAGGGATGCCTGTTGGATGAAGCAGAAAACTGGGACTAACTGTCATTATCACTAAGACCCTACATGTTTGCCTGTTTAAGAATCAAATGTTCTTAATGGGATCAATGTGTTCTAGTGTTGCAAAGTTATCACTTCTTGTCTGACTGTAGTATGCAAGTGTTGTAGTTACAGACAGTTTTATTATATACCCTACTGTACAAGCAGGTGCATTTCAGTGGTGACTGAAGTATTTCTTGAGAGCTGGATATACAAAACACATTTGGATTCCTTCAGAATGAGACGCTGAGGTAGCATAAACTGCTTGTTTTACCTTTAGATATTGGCAGCCGCTCTGAAAGAGTGTCACAGGAAATCAAGTGCCCAGGGCAAGCCTCTTGCTTTGAAAATATTTGTGGCTGGCAGAAACCGTCTGGAGAATGATGGTGCCACTGCCCTGGCTGAAGCCTTTGGGGTAAGTACCAAGCCAGAGCTTCTTGGCAGCAAATTGGAGCAAGGTGTGCTTAAGTGCTAATGTTAAAGATAATGCACACAGAGCTTGCCTCAGCTTGGAGGCAGTGGCTGGTTGTTGGTTCACTAAAGTCACGATGTTGTTTGCTGCTGAAACTGGAGTCTTCAACAAGTGCAATTAGAATTGATGACTGAATGTTTCTGTGACCTAAGTTTCCAAACACATAACTAGTGGCTGTGTAAAGTAGTTACTTGAGAAAGAAATAGGCATCTGCTGAGTAATTTAATAGTAGTCCTATTCCTTCTCCTCCCTCTGTGCTAATGGAGGTTATCTGGCACTGGGATAGGTGTACCAGCTGACCTCTTGAGTGCTTCTTTGCCTAGTTCAATCATCTGGCAAAAGCAACCTAGTGTTTTCACTAGGATCATCCTGTGAGGACTCTAAATGCTGCCTAGCTTTCTCTAGCTGTCACTGGCTAACTTGTACTTCTGTTGGAGGAAGAGAATTCATTGTGGATGGGGCCACCTAATTCCCTTTTCTTTCCTCCATTGCTGCTAGAAGTGACTTCTGAATTATAATGCATATTGTCAGATATATTAACAATGATATTGCAGGTTGTAGGTTGTTCTTTTTGTAAAGAGCTGTCTGGATGTGATTTTGACTAATTAGTAATCATGGCAAAAATAAGACTTCTTACATACTTGAGGTGCATAACAAAGTGATTCATGAGGAATTCAGACTGAATGGCACTACCAAAATGTGATTCATTATTGTGTTTTGTGACATGCTGTTTAGTCTGTAAACAGTGTTCATACTAATTTTCTTACAGGTTTGCTTCTGCAGTCAGGGCAAAATGTAGATCTTAATTAGAAAAATACCGTATCCAGTGATGTTGCTTGGTCTGTTTCAATGCTGTTGAACCACAGGTGAAGAACTCTTGTTTTAAGATATCTAGAGCAGGCACACTAGGAGGATGCTACTTGTGACTCTTAAACTCAGGGCTTTGTGTTAATCTGACACTTGCCATGAGCCTGCAATTTCACTTAGGTTTGTGACATAATTGCTGGTAAATAATTCTATGTAGAAGAACTAATGGAGTTTTGAGTTGGAGGAAAACAATTTTAACCACATCCTAAAGAGTGGAGCGCTATACTCTTGAGTTGAAGTATGTCTCCTAATAGCTTTTTTTCATCTGCATCCTTTCCTAGATCATTGGGACTCTAGAAGAAGTCCATATGCCACAGAATGGAATTAACCATCCTGGCATCACGGCACTAGCCCAGGCGTTTGCTATCAACCCACTGCTTAAGGTTATAAACTTGAATGACAACACCTTCACAGAGAAAGGAGCTGTGGCCATGGCAGAGGTGAGTTGTTCTAAGCAGTTGCTTTGGGTTTGTCTTCTGTTTCCCAGTCTCCTCAAATATAGTTAGCATTAGCACCTCTGGGTTGGTGGAGCTGCATGCCATGCTGCAGCGGGAAAGATGACCTTTCAGGAGTGATAGGATATTAATTTACTTGCATGTCTGTACTTTCAAATTTGTGCTGTCTTGCAGACTCTGAAGGCGCTTCGGCAGATTGAAGTGATCAACTTTGGGGACTGCCTGGTGCGTTCGAAGGGCGCTGTTGCTATTGCTGATGCTGTTAAAGAAGGGCTTCATAAATTAAAGGTATTGTCTTCTTGCTGTTCAGCTTTGAATCTCTTTTGAAAATGCCTTCCCATTTCCTGTTTTTTCTGTCCATTCTCCTACCACTACTGATTATTTTGAAGTGGAATTCACTTCAGTGTGGGCTCTGCGCTCACAACGCGAAAGCAATAAGCTGTATTGTAGATCAGTGGCATTGCCACATCCAGCTAAGGCTATGCTATATGGAGGTGTACCAGTGATCTGTTTAGACTCCGCTTGATGTTTTTGAAGCTGTTGGTTCAACTCAGCAAGCGCTATTCAAGAAATCTGATAATGGAAGTATCTGCTTTTAGAACCTCTCAGAGGGTTGTGAGCGGGGACTGAGATGTTCGTCTTCATGAATGAGCTTGTAATCTATTCAGCATTTCAGAGTTCATACAGTTAATGCTCTTTCTTTGTTAGGGCGTGTATCAAAAGTCCAAATATTTTTATTTTTTTGGCAACCACAGCGTCCTACATCAGTATTTGCACAGGACGTGCATTTTACAACATTCTAGACAAGCCTAAGTCCAGTCAGTAACATAAGTAAACTAGGATCTCTAGAAACACCTGCCATGGGTCACAGCTGCACCGGGACAGATGCTGAACACATAATTCCTAATCTTGCAAGCTTACAGTCAAAGACAAAAATTCAGCTGAGTGCTAATATTTATTTACGTATATGAACCTGGTACAGAAAGAAGTAGGTGCTTTGTGGTGTGAGATCTGTTGCTCAGGCTTCTGCTGGTTCTGGTGGAACTTACGTCTGAATTTCCCAGGAAAACTTAAGTAAGGATTCTAATGGGGGCATTGAGATGAACCACCAGAATTTAAATACTTTTTTCTAGAGCCGAAGTGGTTAAGGGAGGGTAGCATGAAGCAATTGTAGCTGATTCATTCTGTTCAAGGACTGCTTCCCTTTTGCTGTTAATATTAAATCTCTTCTCAGGAAAGGGTTGATTGAGCACAACGTGGAATGGTGGGGGATGGTGCCTGGCTTTTGAATAACTTTACTCTTACTAGTCTGTCCACACTGTTTCTCTGCTGGCTGTCTTTATCAGAAGTAGTACCACTCATAGTTTGTCTTTTGAAGGCCTTAACTTGCAACGTAAGTGTTCAAAAGCAAATGTGCCAACCATTTAGTATAGTAGCTACCCTTCTTCAGTAAGACTTACTGGTGTGTGAATTCTGGAATGCTCTTGTGACCCTTGAATAAGTGAAGATCTCCAGTCAGCTGATTGCTAAGGACTGAAATGTCTGCTACGTTTTAGGTTAGCAGTCAGAATGGTCTGGTCTCTATAGCTATTCTAGTAAAGTGGTTACTTTCAGTAGTTCTGCTTTTAAAAATAGTATGTTTCAAAATGCCCCTTTTAGGTATATGAAGTAGGAGTATGTGTCAGGTTTTATTTCCAATTAAAAATACTTTTTTTTGCTCAGAGCCCCTTCAAATGAGATTCTTTCCAGAACACTTGTGAACACATGAAGCTTATGGAGATGACAGATGTTAATAGGAATTCTGCAAACAAATATTCTTCTACTTCTTAGGAACTGAATTTGTCCTTCTGTGAGATCAAACGAGATGCTGCTCTGACTGTTGCTGAAGCTATTGAAGATAAGGCAGAGTTGGAGAAGTTGGATCTCAATGGTATGTAAGTTTGCTAGATCAAAGTATTCTAGTCTGATCGCAACTAGAAACCACTAGGAAGAATGTTGACAGTATCACATATTCTAGTCTTGCAATTGTCAGCATTTCAAAATGGTACTCTGAGAGCAGTTGAACTTGGATGACCTCGGGGCAGGAAGCAGTTATATCCTGAAAGTTTTCTTAAGCCATGAACTCACTTAGTTGTTAAAGTTAAGCAGTTTCGGTATATCTCATAAGGTGGAAAGATTAAACTGATACCTATACCTGTTTTTTCAGTAAAAGTTTTTTTAATTGTTCATTGTGATCTCAGATATTTCATACTTGCAAACAAAAACCTCTGTGTACATCTCTGCAGAAGAGTGGGAGAACTTTGACCAGTGTTGGCTTTTGCTGTTCATACCTTGAGTCACTGCATTTCAGTGGTACTTGAATGCACACAAGCCGTGTGTCCTTGTTTTAGAATCGCTGAGAACAAGAGCTGTTTATAGAACTAGCAGGAAGTCCCTCAAAGACACTCTGAAAAATTATGAGTTTGTTTGTCTCCAACCGTTGTGTAATGCTGCTGAAATTTGTTTAACAACTGTTTGATTCTGGTAACTGAAGGCTGCATTGCTGCCTCTAAGGTGTTGTGTAGAAATGACTGATAACTGTTCAATTTGAGAAATAAGAGATAGACAAGAATCTATAGCAAAATCCTTAAGAACAAACATGTGCATTTGTTAAGTCTACTCCCTTTCCCCTATCAACCTAGGTAACTGTCTGGGAGAAGAGGGATGTGAGCAACTCCAGGAGATCCTTGAAGGCTTCAATATGGCAGCTGTGCTGGGATCTTTGAGGTAGGCAGGGTACCAGAGTTTAAATCAGAAATTTTCCAACCATTTTCATCAACACTTTCATTCACCTATCTGTTTTAAATAAGACCTGTAACATTGCAGATGGATGTTGGTTTCAGTGTGCAGTGTGGAGCACCATTAGGGGATTCCATAAGCAGGATAAGCCTTGTGTCTTATTTTCATCGATGGACTTATCTCAATCTTAGTTATGGATTGCATTCCTTGCTCTTTGCTTGCCATTGTCAATGGGATGACTGAAGCCTGAGTGTCCTCTTAATCTATTGTAGATGGAGATGCACTTCTTGCAGTAAGACTTGAGGGGAGGCTGCTTTTTTGTTTTTGAAAAAATGTTTTGAGTTCCAGTGTACAGGAATTGCAAGTGTGTAATTAACGTAACATGTAACTCAAACCTTAGTGATGATGAAGGGGAGGAAGAGGATGACGAAGAGGAGGAGGAGGAGGATGAAGAGGAAGAGGAGGAGGAAGAGGAGGAGGAAGAACAGCAACAGTTGAAGGAGAGAGGACAGGGAGAACAGGAGTCACTGACTCCTAAGAAGATAATTGATTCACAGGTAAGCTTACTTCCAGATGCATTCCTGTTTCCTCAGCTGGAGGGGAGTAAAGGAGGAAATGAGATCTGGAGTGAGTCTGAACTTGGAGTGCTGGCAGGCGTTCACATTCCTGCGTGGGCTGGCACTGTAGTAACAGTCAGGGAGATAACATGCAGGAAATAAAGAAAATGGATGACTTGGAAACATGTTTTGTTAAAGTGTGCATGTGTACACATGCGTGAAGGGAAAGGCTGAGTAATGGTTCTGACAAACACAGGTAGAAAAAGTCTTCCCACGTCCAGAAAATGATGGGAACCTTGTCTGTGCAATGCCATGCAGTCATGCTACCATATTCTGGATATTCCAACTCTGGGCTCATTCTAGCCTCAAATAGTTTTCAAATAGAACAAATCCTGACCTGATGTACCTGTGTCCTGACCTGTCCTATGTGCCTTTGCTGCTGAACCAATTTATTTAGTTCCAAGAGTAAACTTGAGATGGATTCTGCCTGTTTCAGGATTCAAGTCCAGTGCCATCTCCTCCTGTGGATGTTGCCACGTTCCTTGCTTTCCCATCACCAGAGAAGTTGCTGCGACTAGGACCAAAGTGCTCTGTACTGATAGCTCAGCAGGTAGGTGAGCTGGTGGTTTTCTGTACTTGATTCTCAGAATCACTTAATTCCCAGAGGTGATAACTTTCTCTCTTGAGACCTAGATTTGCATCTTCTCCCCAGTGATCCTGAGGAACCTTATGGAAGCAGATGATGCAGTTAATGCGTATACTGCCATCAGAGCTTCTACATAGAGTAACTTTGTTTCACAGTGTTGCTTATGCCTTGTGGTATGGCCAAGGCAAAACTGATGTCAGTCAGCTGAAGGCTGTAATTCTTATCACAGCCCTAGCAAAGACCCATCTTCTGTAGCTGGTGAGCAGTGAACTGAATGGCCCCTGATGTGTTTTTTTTCTTGTCTTTCAGACAGATACATCTGATGTAGAGAAAGTAGTTACAACTCTCCTAAGGATATCCTCGGTCTTCAAAGATGAAGCCCCAGTGAAAACAGCAGTGCATGAAACAACAGGTGACTGGGCCTTTCTTCACTTCATGGTGTGACCTGCTTCCGTGTCAAGGGCACCAGTGCGATGCAGAGGAAGGCCCCTGTGGGCCAGGCCATTGGACTGTTTCGTCCCTGGCAGCAGGAAACCCCAGATTACAAAGTACTAAGCTGTGCCATGCTGTTATGTGGAGTGAAAGCAGAGATTCATTCTGAACTTAGCGTATCTTGTGCTTCCAGAATATTGGTCCTGAGGGAGCCCAGAAAACAGTTGAACAAGTTTTCTCATTGGGTTCTCATTCCTTTTGGTTTCAAATGAAAGGTGAATTCTTGCTGACCTTAAAAATTTTAAGGCTCTAACTCTTGCTGCTCTACTTCATCTGATCATATTTATTTGCGTGTATGCACATAGCATGCATGTCCAAATGCATTGAGCAGAGCATTTTGTGATGCATAGGACTGAGGTCAAACTACATCTGAAGCTTGGCAGTGTGCGAATTTTGGGGTTTTTTGCATTTTTTTGTTGTTGGGTGTGGTTCTTTTCCTTTGTATCAGGCCTTATACCTAAGGACTGGGTTTTATCTGTCTCAGTGTTTCAGAGGACATAAAGGTATGCAGGGACATACCTAGTCTCTGCAGAGACAACTGGAAACCTCCCAAAACTCCTTTAACAGCTGATATTCCCTGAGGTCCTTTATGATCAATCTTGATCTTAAAATCTGTAACAGCATCCCTTTCTGTATTGTTTAATATGCATTTATTTCTTTTTAGATGCCTTGATGAGAAAAGCCTTCACTTCTGCCACATTTAATTCAGATGCATTCATCACAAGCCTTTTGATCCACATGGGACTACTTAAGGTGAGGAAGCAGGAAAGAGTTAAGTCATGGTCTGTTTAGGCTGTTGAAGACCAGACTGGCTGGGTTTTGGGTAATTATGTTGCCATGGAAGCAGCTGGGTGCCTGTGCATGCCTGATGCCCAGGGACAATGGAAGTCTGCAGGTCCAGCAGAAATTGCAAATTGCAAGGTTGCATTAGGATGAAGGAGGTGTCAGCTCTTTGTACCTCTTCTGCTTAATGTGCTCTGCATTCTCAGTCATCCCCTAAAGGTAGGGAGGGTCAGGTAAGGAAATAGTGCTGTTGCTGGATTATGGTGTCTAGGAAAAGCCATGTCCAGGAGTCTAATCTACAATATTATTAGTTAATGTGGTCCTTTAGGGCATCTCTTAGTAGCATGGCTTAAAAACTACTACTCAGCCAACTACTATCCAACTACTCATGCTAGATCAGTAGCATTCAACTTCATGCTTTGTAGTATCATTGCCAAATACTAGTGTTAAGTATGTAGTTACAGGGAATAAACTTTCTTGTGAGAAAAGATGGAGGGTCAGTAGGAAACCTGTGAATCGCATTAGAATACCTGTAGCTTTTCTTTCAGTGAGGTGACTAGGGAGAGGTTCTGTCTGCAAACTTAAGCACCTTTGCCTATTTGTGCTACAAGGGTTAATGTTTCTCACTGCCTTAAGACCTAGAAGCTGAGAATGGAAACTTGGACCAAGACAATTCTAAACCACAGAATAGCCATAATCTATGTTATAGCAGCCTGCTCTTAATTAGGTTTATGGATTTCCTTCTGGTAATATCGAGCTTGTACAGACAGCTGTTGACATGCTTGGATACATCTTAACTTCCTAAAAATCAGTTTAGCCTTTCCCCTGTGTTCATTGAACATTGGACTAATGCTGAGCTTCCCACTTCTCAGGTCAACAGAACCCAAGATGGCTTTTTCTTCTGCAGAATGCTTGTTTCAGGGACTACCACCTACCTCTTACCCGTATAGAAAATAGTGAATATGCATGAGGCACAAAGCACAGACTTGTGCTTCAGAAGAACTCTTTCAGGCCAGGAAGTGGCATTGATAATAAAGCCCTTGAGGATCAGCCAGCTGATTGTCATCTGTGATATAGAGGACTAGTGATGAATTAGGCATAATTGGAGAAGGAGCAGCTTCCATCATTTTCTGTCCCACATAACTTGAAGCACGTGAGCAACAGATATTCTTAGCACCATGAACTCCAGGGTCATACACATAGGAACACAGGTCTAGATCCTGTCTACAGAATGAAGGGCTTTAGCTGAAATGGCAGTGGAAAAATAAATGAAAACAATGTAAGAGTTGGGACATGTAGGTTAGCATCATGTTAGGAGCAAGAATAACTTATGCATCATGTAAGCAGGGGGATGACTATTAGCTTTATCTTGTACATAATTGTGAGACTGGTTCTGGGAATACTGCATCGAGTTCTGGAGGAAGCCTGCCGAAGAACTAGAGATGGTATGAAAGTGAGCTACAGAATAATACAAGAAAAAATTATGTAATTAAGGCAGCTGAATTCTTTATAAATTGAAGTCTGGTGGAATTCCTTAGGAGAACACTTTGACACAAGGGCCTCTGAGAAGATTTGGCTGTTTCACTTGCAAGTTCATTACTTCCCTTTCCCCATTACTACTGCTGTCAATTGATAAGTACTGGAATGTTGTCGATGCTGCTTTATTTCAGATGCTGGTGCTGGGAGGCTATGGAATTGGCTACCTTTGTCTTGAGGAACTACACTTATGTAGTGACCAGCTTTCTCTCCTACAGTGTATGGGAGCACTTCATTCAATAGAGAATTCATTGCCTCTGTGAAGTACAATGGATTACATAAAATAGTGATTGTCTTAAGTCTGACTTCATCTTCTTGTCCTTTTCTCAGAGTGAAGAGAAGATCAAAGCTGTCCCAAGCCTCTACGGTATTCTTATGACCTTGAACTATATGGTCCAGCAGGATTATTTCCCTAAATCCCTGGCCCCAGTTCTCTCAGCTTTTGTCACAAAGTGAGTATAGTACTTGCCTTGCAGTCTTCTCCATGGGAGCTAGTGAAACTGAGGGTTAATAGCTACATGCAAGCTGTTCTGTTAAAGCCCACTAAATATCTGTTCTGAAATTAAGGATTAATAGTTTAATGGGCCTCTACTTTTCTCTTGCTTACTCCACTATGCAAGGTTTAGAGTAAAAAAATCTTGATCCTAAAGAAGAAATAGTGGAAAGGTGGCTTTGCAACTGACTGGCTCTGAAGCAGAGACTGCTAATGCCAGTCACAGGTGTTTTGAGCCTAAGGAAACCTGCTGGGTTTCTAGCCCGTTTGAGTGAACTATGAGTACACTGGATCTAACTGCACCCTCCAAATAATCCTTCTGAGTATGAGGGTCAGCAGAGCTCTACCTGAATTGTCATGCTGTGTAACACTGAACGCTAGCAGATCAAAACACAAAGACTGAATTTGTTTCTAAATGAAACTTCTTACTGTGACAGCAACAAGGTTAGTGATTTTTCTGAGAACTAAATTGGGAGCATAAGCGTTGAAGAAGTTGCTTCTACTGCCTGCCTCTATTTAATGTTGTTACTTCCAGTATAGGTATAGAATCAACCCCTGCCCCACCAGCTTTAGTTTCTTTATTGTCTTAAAAGCATAGTAAATGCAATAGCTGTGGAAGCTGTATCTCTTCTGGATTAAATCAGTGTGAACTTCAGCATTGATAAGACTTGGAAAAAACACACCAAATAGACCTCCCCTTAGGTCTATTGACCTGAAGAGAGGAAGGATTAAATACTACTCTTCAGCAGTGAAGAGGAGAAACAGTTCAAAATTGTCACTTCAGGCAAAACCAGCAGAGGTCTGAAATCCATTTGGAGCTTGGTGGCTGTTTGGCTCAGCATGAACCACGTGCCATGTAGGGTGACAGCAGCTTTTTAACAGGTTCCAAAATGAGGCTTTAGCCTTCCTGGTTTTCGTGGTATGGGTAATATGCAGACGCTTATGATCTCTTGCCGATGAAAGGCAGAGGCATCAAATACATGTGGTCAGTACAAAACATGGGTGATAGGGATGCAGTCAAATTTTGGTAGTCAGTCTTTTCTTAGTTCTACTGGGATTGGAAGCAGGCCAGTTGTGATAGGGGAGAAGAATTTTTCCAAGCGTTGGTGTGGCTGAAGCTGTCAAAGCTGATGTGTAGCAGTAGTATGTGTCCAGCAACCAGCCATGCTAAGGTCAGTTTTGGAAAATAAAACTATGTAACTAGCTTGTTTACACATGTGCGAATGCTAACCTAGAGGCCCTTCTGGTGGAACAGTTTGTCTGCTGTCTCCTCTGTTTGGCTTGATCAGGCTAAGAATTAGGCAGTTACAAGCCAATGAATGCTTTACCAAAAGCCAATGAATGCTTTACCAACTGAAAAAATATACCTCCAGCCCAATCATTATAGGTTTAAGCAAGAAGTATCAGGACTTGCCATGTGAAGTTGTCCGGACAGATCCACTGGATTTCTGCTGTTTCCTACACTGCTGCCTGTGCCTGTGATCTTGCTTGTTGATCAAGTAGATATGTATAGTGTAAGGATCCAATACCAGCCCTAAAATAAGAGGGTGAAGAAAATGATGGCTTACTTCATCAGGCACTAGTTATGCAGAGACCCAGCTTGATCAAAACAAGTGCCACTCAGTGTCTATCAGCCCCAGGCCTCCAAACAGAGGATTTAAATTACTTGAAGCTGGGAATACAGAAAATGTGACTTTGGGTCAGTGCATTTGACCCTTCTAATTGGTTTCATGTCAGGTTCCAGTGCCTAGAGTAGCCTCATAACTCAACTTGACATGTCCTTCTAAACGAATTTGCTCACAAAAGACACTTGTCCCCCTCTCCCTGTATGTGTGTATGTAGGCCTCTCCCAGGTTCCAGGCCTGCAAAATACCAATAAATGTTTTTCATCTGTAGATGGTGCTGTACATGACGAAACAAGAGGAAAATTCTAGTCTTAATGAATCCGCCAACAAAAATTCTATTGAATCCATAGCCAGCATTTCACTACAATTACAAGAAGGCAAAGTCTCTTTCTGAAAGTGTGAGATTGTTCAGAGGTCCTGTATAAGTTGCATGAGAGCCAAGAGCCTCCCACAGTAGAAGGCAGATCTGTCTGTCTGCCTGCCTTTGGTATGTAAGGGTGCTTATGCCAAGCCTGCAGAGTGTCCCTGGTGCTGTGAAATTCCTGGAGCTGAAGCTTTCTCTGATTTGCAAACCCTTCTGTTGCAAGGTGTGATATTATCATAGGGAAATTCATGTCCTGTGCAGCATAATGAAGTCAACACTATATACAAGCGATATATCTTTGTGTTTTATAAATATATGTATTGCTTAAAATGCTTTCCCTAAGGGAACAAGGAGAACAACTATTAAATCCTTTACAGTTGCCTGGAGAGAATAAGAGCAGTTCAAGAACCACAAAGTCCAGTTAAAACAGCTTCTCAATTAACCTTGCCTTTCCTTGGAATTCAGTCAGAACAAAATCATGCCCTAACCTTAAATCAAACCTCTAACTGGTTAACCTAGTAATCTGCAGAACTCATTTGGGCTCTGTTTCTGCAACAAATCTACTTTTTCTGTCAGACCCATGAGTCCTTCATTTGCAGCAAACTGGTATGCATTTTTGTGATATTTTCTAGGTTTTTCCTTTAGGATTGCAGTTAGCTCCTTTGGGCTTCTAGAGCTGTAAAGTTCTTGTAGCTGCCTAGGCTAGAGCTCTGCTGCTTTTTGCTTCAAGGGGCTTACTTCTGGAGTAGTCATTCTCCTCCTTTCTTTTGTGACAATTTGTGATGATGTAGGTAGTGTTCTCCATTCAAAAATAATAATAAAATTATGGATATGGACTGTAAGCAGCATCCATCTTACTCTGCTGCTGTCAGTCCTTATTTTCTTTTTTTGGACACAAGAGGGTGCTGTGAATCCACATGTGCTTTTCCATAATTCTTTCAGTGGAAACACTGAAAGTATGTGGATGTCTGCCTGCCGGCTTGTGACTTGCTGGAGATGGTGGTAGTTTGGTTTTTTGTTTGTTTTGTTTTTTGGAAGGGTTGGGTTTTTTGTTTGGTTGGGGGGTGTGTGTGTGGGTGTTTTGTTTTTCCTGCTCTTCGCTGCAGGATTGGATCATATCACTGGCCTCTTCAAACAGTCTGTAGCACAGAGTGGCAGGCAGTTTAGCTCCGCAGCAAGTAAGGAGGCTCTTAGTGTTAGAGGAGGTTTGGTGTTAGGAGTGGAGGCTGTGAGGGAGGTTGGCTGTGATCAACATCAGCAGTTCAGGTTCTCTATTTCCAAAAATGGGAAGCTGCCTAGGCAAAATCAGCCTGCTCATTGCAAACAGGGCTGGGTCTTCCGAAGATGACGATTGAAATACCTCACCCAGCCACTTTGAAGATAAACTGCAAGTTGTAATTGTGTCCTGTCTGTTCAGTGTGGGGTATTGAATGGCTCTTGGGGGGGATAAAAGGGGTTAACTCTTCTCCAGGATGCGGTTCTGTTAAACCGTAGCATACATGGAGTCCTATACCAAACAGCTTCTGCAGCCATTACCTGTGTACTATAAATCCAGAGATTAATTTTTTGCTCCTACCTAGATACTCCCATCTTTATTTCATCTCCTCCTTCTTTTCCAAAATGAGTAGACCGCACTGCTATTAAGAGTATTTTGCTGTGTTGGAGTAGGAGAAAGGTAAAATTAATGATTTCCATTCTCAGAACAGTGGAAAACGTTGGATTAAAATTATTTGGAGGAAGTTCCCTAATGGGTGGATACAGACTGTTGGAAGTTTCAGTGATGCTTAGAGAACAGCTAGCCTGTGGAAACAGAAATATACATTACTGGGCGGTGATGGGAAGGTTAGGGAGATTTAGCCCACATTAACCCTGATGTGACTATAGTCCCATCATCTAGTTTCAAGCAGCAGGTTATTCTGCATGAGGTAGATCTCACTATTGCAATCTCTGTGCCAGGTGCTTTCAGCCGATGCTTTGCAGGTTCTGTGGGCTATTTGTAAGGCCCCCAAAAGGTGGCCCAGCAAAGCCAGTCAGGTGCTACTTGACCTTGGGGGGCGGAGAGGGCCTCTTTAAAAGACTTAAGCCCTGAAACCAAAGTCACCATTGGGTCAAAGATAACAGATGACTGGGTGAGAAAAGAATTGCGTACAAGCAGGCTTGTCTTCTGTGTTTTGGGGTCCTAAACAGTGCATCTATATGGAAAATTCCATTGCTGGGAGGGAGAGGGGCTTCCACCCCCACCCACTTCCTGCTACTGAAACTGAGGCACCGGGCTGCAGAGATCAACAATCTGCTGCTGGTTTTTGTACCTGTGGAAATAAATGTTCTGGTTCTTGGCTGTTGTCTTCCTGACTCAGACTCAGCAACAGGAGAGAGAATTTTCAACAGCAAGCTCTGGGTGGGAAGCAGTGATCTGTGCAGAGGTCGGGGAATGGTCTCAGAAGAGATGACCAAGAGGAAAAGATGTAGACTTTTGGGCATGCAAGTCTTAGTGCGTTTGAAATAGTGTTTATTTGCCCATTCAGAATCAGATACAAAGCAGTTCTTAAATTTGGTATTTTAAATCTCTCTCTCTCCTCTCTTTCCACAGACCAAACCGTGCTCTTGACTCCTGTTCATTTGCTCGTCACATGCTCTTACAAACCCTCCACCAGCTGTAAGAGACAAGAGATGTGCTGCTGTGCCCTTCCCTCCTCATAGGACTGTCGTCAGCAGAGAACTCAGAGCTGCATGATGGGAGAGGATCCCAGAGCCCATACAGACATGCTGTCCTGTCTTTTTTTTTTTCCTTCCCCCCCTGCCCTGTAGGAGGTCTGTCCTTCCTTCTGCTTTCATAAACTTGGACAAATCCTGCTGAATTTTTTTTCTACTCCTCATGAAGTGACTCCCTAGTCTGCAGGGCAGGTGCTTATGCTAGAATAAGTCAGTGCTGCTCTGAGCTCTGCATGAATTAGAGTCCTCCACTTTGGTCACATTGGCAAGGGTGTGCCAAGACTAACATGGGCCTCAGAAGCGCTCTCATCAGTATCAACCCAGCTGTGCATTTTATTTTATTTTATTGGACTGTGACTCCTGCCTGATAGCATTCAGCACTGTGCAGGAGGGAGGCTACGCTGCTGCTGCTGCCGCCCCTGCTTCTCCAGGCCAGGGGAGTGCTTGACCCCCTTCTGCTGCTGCCGGGTCAGAGGGGCAAGGTGTGCTCCCCTTTGTTTCTTCTTTCAAGTCCATTTGTCAAAGGCAGTGTGTGGCTGATTTGTATTTTTAATATACTACTCCCCTGCTGCTGTGGCTTGGAATATTCGTGTAGTGTGGCTGACCCTGGTGGCCATTGCTTAAGGGAGCAAGCGTATTTTTATTGTAAATTTTTTTGCCATAGCCTGTGTTGTTCCCTCTTCCTGCCCTTACCCTGTCCCTTTCCCTTCTCTTCCTAATTAAATAGGCTTGGTTTGGAAATGAATACAATCCATGAAATCCCTGGGGCATATGTGTTCTCTTTCTGCTCCCATTGACAAAACACTGGCACTGTGTGCACTGTTCACATGTTTGAAAGCTGAGTATGTGTAAGAGCACGAAGAATTAGGGCTGTGGTGATCGTTTGCAGGTAGGGCTGTGCTTTTTTTCTTGTGCTGAAAGAGTAGCAGCAGATATCCCTAAATCTCTGTATTGAGGATTGTCCATGTGCTTACACGTTTGTGGCACCTACCTGTACCACTCCTGAGCAAACAAGTTTACAGACTGGTCCTGCTCCCTCTTCTTTCAAGCCTCGGAGAATCAACACATCTCTTTCTCTTTAGGTAGCAAAGAGTTGTTCCTTCCCGCTCTGTTTTCAGTTGGAGGAGACTATTCATCTGACCTTACAATCGACGGGCAGTATAAATAGGGCCAGTGCCAGGAAGAAGTCAAGGAAATTGAGTTAGCTGTCCCTTCGTTGTGAGAGGCAGCGTGTACCACAGCTGTCAGGGTGCATGTGCTTTGCTTAAATGCAGGAAAAGCTGGTGTTAACTCACAGGGTGTGCAGGCAGCATGGACAGAAAAAAAGGCTTGGGGCACTGGATTGAAATAAAATGCATAGTATGTGCAAGATCTACTTGCACGCACTCTCTACTTAAATTCCCCCAGGTTGTGGGCCTGTTCAAGCCAACTACTGGTGAAACTGGGGTAGCTGTGGGAAGTTTTGTGTGGCTATGATCCAGCAGGGTTGGGAAAGCAGTGTCTGTCATTGCTCTGGCAGGGGAGGTACTGGCCTTTGTGTAGGAGCAGGGTCCCCTCATTAAAAAAAGGCTGCCCTAAGGCTAAGAGCAAAATGTGTTTTCTCCCAGTTTCTGTGACTGAAGCTGGAACTCCTCTGTGTCCAAATTGGTAAAAATCAACTGAAGTGAAGGTACCTGCACCTACAGAAGGAGCTTCAAGCACTGCAGGCCGAGCCCTGCCTCCTTCACCTCATCCCATCCCGTTCCTTCAGCTGTTAGTTGAAAAGCAAGTCTGTTAAGTTTTGCCACGAGCTTGAGGGCAAAATCGAGACACAAAATAATCTGTATTTTCTGTAAGTCTGAACTAGCATAGCTTTCCTTGGAGCTCTCTGGCCTCTTGCTGCTCTTCAGGTCCCTCTGCCCTGGAGGAGGGTCATGGAGAAAAGGAACATGATGCAGAACAGGGATGCAGAGACCAAGCCAAGGGGTTAACCTCTACAGGAGGACATCTGCAATGGGTCCCATGGAGCACGTCGTGTGTGCAAGGCTGTCTGACAGAGCCCGCGAAGGTCAGAGGGATGCTGCTGCTTGTGCAAAGGCCTGTGGGCCAGGTTGCGGGGAGAACCTGTGAGAGAAGCTTTGAGTAGCCAAGCCATGGTAGCAGAACAAGCGTGAGCTTTGATCCCTAAGTTTCCTTTGAAAGCAAACAATATTTAGAAACAGGATTTTCCTGGTCCTGGTATTCAGTGTCAAGATTAGATGTCTATAGGAAAAAAGGGTGTGTGAGGGTAGAAGTGACAGTCTCTGCAGAAGACAGATTCGCTTCTAGGAGGACACGGAGTCAGAAGTCCCTTAAAATTGGCTTATGCCTCAGGATTAGGGAAAAAAATAGAATGGGAATTTCTAACTCTGGTTTCCATTAGAAGTTGCTCCCAGAGGATGACGGTTTCCCAGTGGTGTCCTGGAGGAACGTGGGGTCATTCCAGTGCTGCTTCAGCCTGTCTTGTGCAACCATCTCACCCCAAAAGCACCACGGTTGTTGGAAAGTATTTTTAATTTGAACTTTATTATTCCAGCAAAGCGGTGAGGGCAAAGAGCGGTGAGGGCAGTTTTGGGGGCACCTGTAAGCAGTGAATCCCTGTAGTGGTAGTAATGGGATCGGGCTCCTTGCAGGTGAAGGTGAAACATTTTCTTTAAGGGAAAGCAAAAGTACCAGGCCTGGCAGAGGTGGGTTAAACCCCACCCAGTGGAAGTTCAAGTGTGCTGCCCTCATGGCCCATGCCCCACCAGAGAGAGCAGAGTCTGGCTGCCTCCCTGTAGCCTCAGTAGATGCCAAAGACGGCAAGATCATTGCTAGGTAAATGAACAAACTAAAAGCCTGTGGGGAGGCTGGGGAAAGGGCAGATGTGTTACTTGGTGCCTGGGCACCTGGTACTGCACCTTGACCTCCCTGTGGTCCCCTGTCAGAGCCCAGGCCAACACGAGGGAAGTGTCACTGCCCACGCAGTCAGCCAGGCAGGGGCTGGGCAGTGGCCAGGGCTGTGGCGGGGGTGATGGCGGCTGCGGCGCGTGGTTCCACGTCAGCCTGCGGATGGGGTTGCCGCTGGAGTGCAGGGTGGCCAGCAGCGGGGTGGTGGAGGTTGTAGTTCAGGTGAAGGTGGTCGAGGTCCCCACCAGGCTCCCAAAAGTCACTGGCCAGAGCTCCTCCACCCTGCTGCCTCCCAGGCGGAGGGCAGTGATGTCCAGCAGATCTGGGAAGAAGCTGGCCCCTGGTACGGGAAAGAGGAGGTGCTGCAGGGCCAGCTCCGTGGTGGCACAGGGGGATGCCAGTGGGCAGCGAGGACAGGCTGGCGTTGGGGCAGCGGACGAAGCACTGCTAGACGGAGCGGGAGCAGCCCGGAGGGGCATGAGAGCCCATCTTCACCTGGCTGTCCCCAAGGCCTCGCTCACGTTCCCGAGCAAAGCCTCACTTTCCTCCTGCTGCTGGCAGAGCCATGGGGTTGCTGCCGGCTCCCCCCAGCCCGGCATCAGCTCGGACCCCCCTCGGGGAGCACGGCAGTGCTCGGGGCCCAGGCACAAGGGATGGGGCTGTGCTGAGGAGCAAACATTGCTGGGCCTTAGGGCTGCTGGCCCTGTGCCAGGAGCAGGGACCCTCAGGAAGCCCTTGCTCAGGACCAGCAGGTGGGACGAAAACCCTCGCGGCTGCAGGTGTTTCCCAGTGCCCACCAGACTGCCTCCCCCCATCCTGATGCCGCTAGGTCACAACACCCCCCCAGCATGAAGCGTCCTAATGAGAGCATCGTCACCCATCCCTGAACATGACTTCGGCCAGCTCAGCGACAGTCTGCAGGCACTTTCCTCCTCCCAGCTGCAGTGCAGCCGATGAGGGAGCAGAGCCTGAGCCGGGGGCTTCCTCCTGTTGTGTGCAGGGGACCAGGAGAAAGTGGAGGGCACTGGCGGAGACCCCAGGTTGGGAGCAAATGCAAACACCTGGCTCCCAGCTGCTTCATTTTGGGGCTGCTCCTCAGCCCACCCCAAACTCGGCACCAGACGTGGTGGGGGGGGGTCAGCCAGTCACGAACCCGAAATAGCTCTTGGTGATTTGGCACAGGCAGCGAGCTCCCCGGGGCGACTCCTGCCAGCCTGGGGCAGGTTCAGTCCCCCTAGACCTGCAGCCCCAATGGTCCTCCCTGCACAGCAGAGCGGGGATGAGCATCAGAGCCGGTGCCTCCGAGCTGCCCCACGCATCGGTGCGGTCGGGCCATGTCACAGGAGCACCAAGCACCCCTAGGAGCTGGCCCGAGGTGGTGGCCAAGGAGGCTTTGGCCATCCAGCTGTGGGGAGGCTTGCAGACCCCAGGCAGCGTGTCCATCGCTCACAGCTGGCACTGGGATGGGACATAGCGGTTCTGGCAGCTGAGATTGCTGAATAGGGGAAGGGCTTGAAGGGGAGTATCAAATTTGATACATTAGTATCAAATCTTCCAGATTTTTGTCGGGCTGCAGATCTGTTAGTGTTTCCTGGGAGAGCAAAACGCAGAGCCCAAAAAGGGAAAGGACAGAGGTGGGGAGGAAAAAATGAAGGTCTCCATGGCCTTCTGCGAGTAAATGATGTTTCACACAGGCACTGCCAGCCTGGCCTCTTTGAAACAAGCAGAGAAACAAAATGAGAAGAATTGAGGGCTGTAAATGTGGCACGGCCCCGCAGCCCGGCTTGCCAGCTGCTTCTTTCCTTTTGCTCAGGCTTACTGCCGCCGTTGCAAATTTGGCTGGATGTCACCTTTCTGCCCTGCATCTCTGTAGCTCCTGTGACTTACGCAGCAAGGAAAGGAAAGGCAGAGCCCAGGAAACAGTGGGTGCAAATCCCACACGGGCTCTGACCGGGCTGGCGCTGCGACACGCCAGGCTTTGACTCCCCAGTGCCGGTGCTCCTGGCCCCCTTCGAGGCGAGGGGGAGGCGATGTCTGGGTGGCTGCCCTCTCTCCAGGGGTGCTCTACCCTTCCCCCCGCTCCTTCTTCTCCTCCTCCCGCATTTCTGGCTCCGTCCGGCGAGCGCTGCTGGGAAGGCGACACAACGGGGCCCATTCAGCTCTCACTTCTGCGAGGAGAGCAAACACCGGCACAGGAGCTTGGCAGCCACGGGACGGCGGAGGACGCTTTCCCCTCTTTTTTTGCTGCCTCTTGAGGAGCAGGTACCCCCAGCCCCCGGGTGCGTGATCCCCCCAGATGCGCGGGAGGGGGTGGCAGGATGGTGCCCAGTGCATGGCAGTGCCCAGGCGCAGGATGGGGGCTGAGCTGGGGGCGTTGCGTTGGTGGCACTCGCTGGTGGCTGCGTAGGAGGGAGGTGACCCCAGTGTGTGGGGGTCACCTCCCTGAGGCAGGGCTGGCTGTGGTGGCGGCAGGAGGGCAGAGTGGGGGCACGGGACCGTGGCAGACGATGAGCCAAGGTGGCTCCACAGGTTTGAGCCTTGAAGACCCCACTGTTGCTGTTCCCCAGAGCCTGGGGGGGGGTGTATGGGCCATATCTGCAGCCCCGCCGCCCCCTCTGTGCTCGCCCCAGCCTTGGCCCCTCTCTGGCACCTCCATCCCAGGGGCTCGCTCCTGCCTGGCCAAAACCAACCCGTCCTTCCTGCAGCTAAACAGTGGAGATCTATTCCAAACCCGGCTATGAATAGCTTGTGGGGGGGGAGCAGGGAATGGGCAGGGTGGGAGGTGCAGAGCTGGGAGGTGACGGAGATGGGACATTTGCAATTAAAAGAAAGGTGGCAGCTCAGAAAGGCAGTGTGATCACATCCGCTGGATCGCTATACCTGCTTGTCTTTCTTACAAAAAAACCCAAGCCTCAGTTGCAGGAGGAATATTAATACTCTGTATAGATCAAGACAATTTTATACTAGTGATATAAGAAGAAAAGGGGGGGTGTGAGTCTGCTCCAAGCCGGTTCCCCACGAGTGACCCTGTGCTCCTGCCGAGCCCCTCGCAGGTCCTCCCAAGCGTCCCTCGGGGGTTTAGATAACCAGAAAAGCTCTTTACAAGTGGAGACCTGCTCTCTGTGACCTTCACTTTTCATTCTAAATATTTCTTTTCTCTTTCTTCCACTCTCTTCCTCATTTATAACCTATAAAATCATGGTGTGAGAGCAAGAGATGGTGAGGCCTGCCTCACTAGGTCACAGCAAT
This sequence comes from Ciconia boyciana, assembly GCF_034638445.1. Classification (NCBI taxonomy): domain Eukaryota; kingdom Metazoa; phylum Chordata; class Aves; order Ciconiiformes; family Ciconiidae; genus Ciconia; species Ciconia boyciana. The sequence continues at coordinate 56,721,836 of NC_132934.1, forward strand.
GGCCCCCATGACACCAGGTGTTTGGGGACGCATGGGAGCCTGGCCCCTCTCCTGGCCTCGCTGCCATCTCTCCCCGCCCGCAGGTCCTCTCCGCCATGAGGCTGTCCTTGGGGCTCCTCCGGCTCGCGGTGGCCCTGGCGCTGGGGGCGATGGCTGCCGCCCGCTGCCCCACGCCCTGTGTCTGCGACAACCTCCGTGCCCACGTCCTCTGCCTCAACGGGAACCTGACGGCTGTCCCCAGCCCCATCCCGCAGGTGGGCAAAGGGATGGGCAGGGAACCGGGGGAAGAGGAGGTGGGGATGGCAGCCCTGGGGTAACTCAGTGTTTATTTGTGTTACTGACAGCTCACCAAAAAACTGGACCTTCGGGGCAACAGCTTCACGGTCATCCCGGTGGGAGCCTTCCTTGACACCCCATACCTCACGCACTTGGACCTGCAGCGCTGCAAGGTGGAGAGGCTGGAGGAAGGGGCTTTCCGGGGGCTGGGGAGGCTGGTCTACCTCAACCTGGCCTCCAACGGCATAGCCCTCCTCTACCAGGAGTCCCTCGATGGGCTGTCCTCCCTCCAGCAGCTCATCCTGGAGGGGAACCGCATTGAGGAGATCCAGCCAGGTGCTTTTGGCCATCTGGGGTCCCTCACTGTCCTTGACCTGAGGGCGAATGCCTTGGTCTACCTCCCAGACATGGTCTTCCAGGGTCTGCAGGTCCTCAGGTGGCTCCGGCTGTCCCACAACGCCCTCCATGTACTGGGCAGCGAGGCCTTCGCCGCCCTGCCCGCCCTGCGCAGGCTGAGCCTGGACCACAATGAGCTGCAGGCGCTGCCTGGCGAGGCCCTGGCCAGGCTGGATGGGGCTACCCGGCTGGACCTGGGCCACAACCCCATCACCTACGTGGCCGAGGAGGCCCTGGCCATGGCCTCTCTGAAGCACCTCTTCCTGGACCACGCTGCCCTCCAGGACGTGGCACCCGAAGCCTTCGCCCGCAGCCCCCAGCTGCGCATGCTGGACCTCCGCGAAAACCAGCTGCAGGGGCTGCCACCCCTGGCCGGGGCTGGGGGGCTGGCGAGGGTCAGCCTGGCCGGGAACCCCCTGCTCTGCTCCTGCCTCCTGCGCCCCTTCCGTGACTGGCTGACGAGGGCGCGGGTGCAGGCAGAAGGGACCTGCTCCGCACCCCCTGCCCTCCGTGGCCGGCCCCTCAACTCCCTGAGGCCCCCCGAGATGAGATGCGACCATCCCCGGCTGCCCCCCAGCCCCGCCGTGCCATCGGAGCAGCCAAGGGTGACTGGCAGTGGGCAGTGCCCCCAGGGGTGTGCCTGCTCCCCCGATTTCCGTCACGGGTCCTGCGAGAACAGGGACCTGCGGGAGATTCCCCGGGGCTTCCCCAGGGACACCCGCCTCCTCGACCTGCGCCGAAATGCCTTCGGGACGGTGCCGCCAGGCGCCTTCCCTGGCCTGAAGGAGCTGGTGTCCCTCCACCTGCAGAGCTGCAGCATTGGGGCGCTGCGCCCTGGGGCGCTGCGGGGGTTGGAGAGCCTGGTCTACCTCTACCTCACCAACAACCACCTCTCCACCTTGGCGGCCACCGCCTTTGAGGGGGCCCCGCGGCTGGCCTACCTCGACCTGGACCGCAACGCCTTCACCCGCCTGCCCACAGGTGCCTTCCAGCTCCTGCCCAACCTCATCTCCCTCCACCTGCAGCACAACGCCATCAGGGAGCTGGCAGAGGGTGACCTGGCCGGGGCCGGTGGGCTGCGCTGGCTGTACCTCACCGGGAACACCATCAGGCGCATCGCCCCCACCGCCCTGGCTCCTGCCAAGATGCTGGAGAAGCTGCACCTGGAGGGAAACCGCCTGGCGGAGGTGCCCACGGCAGCCCTGCGGGGCCTGCCCGCCCTGAGCGAGCTGAAGCTGTCCCGAAACCCCATCACGTACGTGGGGGACAGCGCCTTCCTGCCAGTGGCCTCCAGCCTGCAGCACCTCTACCTGGACAACATGGGCCTGGAGCGGGTGCGCATGGTTGGGGACCCCCCAAGAGGCAGGGCCACCGCAGGGCATAGCCATAGGTCCCATCTCATTCCAGCACCCAGGGCTGGTGACCCCCACAGGGACATCTGAATGGATGTCCCCAAACTCCAAAGGCTTCAGGAGATGCTCCATAGCCTGGCTGGGAGGAAGGGGCTTCCTTGGGCTTGGCTGGAGTGTTGTCTCACTCCAACCTATCCCCCAGCTCCTCCAGGACAGGCTCACTCCCCCTGGTCCTTAAAGACACCCAGTTTCAGTGGGGTCCAGAGCATTCCCCAAACCACTCCCTTCCTCCAGCCCTGGCCGTATTTCTCCTGCTCTTACTACAAGCTTTCCTGGGGGACTTTTCACTATTATCCTGAATTCCTCCATCCTCTAAAGAAAGAGCGTTAGCACCAGTCTTGCAAGGACCATCCACCTTTAACAGGGCCCAGAGATCGCTCTAAGACCTCCTGCGTGTCACCACCTTTCCAGGAAGACTGAGCAGGGTCTAGGGAGCCCCAAAATGTGACCGAAACTGGTTGAGCTAATTAACAGTTCCCAAGCACATGTGCTGCTGCTTAAAACAGCTCTTTCACGGGGCCACCAGTTTCAGGACAGACCTCTCTGCCACTCAGGCTGATTAGCAGTGCAGGGGCAGAGATTTTCTCCCCTGCCTCCATCAGGACCCCCCTGACTCACCCTCGCTTCGTTGCAGATTTCCCCTGGTGCCTTTGCTGGCCTTGGTCCCAAGATCAGAAGCCTCTACCTGGAGAGCAACAAAGTGAGCAACATCCCTGACATGAGCAACTTCACGGGGCTGGAGATCCTCAACCTGAGGGATGTGCCTTTCCACTGCGACTGCCAGCTCCTTCCCCTGCGCAGGTGAGTGCCACGAGGTGGGCACAGCCCCAGGGGACAACTGAACCCTGCTGTGCCAGAGGCATGAGCCCATGGCACACTGGCCACTTTGGGTCTTCTCCCACAGCACACTGGCCCTTTTGGGTCTTCTCCCACAGTGGCGAGATGCCTATGTGCAAGGATGGAATTAGCCTGGGCTTTCCTGGTGTAGGGAAAGCAGCCACAAGCTGGGGTGGGCAGAGCTCAGATATTCACAGCTCCCCCAGGTGAGGCCATGAGCAACCTGGCCTGGCTTTGAAGCAACCCGTGTCCACTCAGAGGCATGAAGTTTAGCCTCTCCCTTTGCCCCGCCCCGTTCCTTTCCCTGATCTCCTGCCACGCTTCCAGGTGGATCCACAAACTCAACCTCCGTGTAGGGGCTACCTGTGGGTCCCCTGCAGAAGCCCGGGGGCTGAAGGTGAAGCTTTCCACCACTTTCCAAACCTGCCCTGGCTGGGGCCAAGGCAAGGCTGGGGGAGCCAGTCCTGACAAGACCAAGGCTGCAAGCAAGCCCAGCAAGAAAAAGAGATCGGGAAAATCACCAGCCAGAGGCTTCAAGAAGAGCAGAGCTTAGGAAGCATGTGCAGGACGCAACAGGGCCGTACCTACAGTCTGGTGAGAGCAGTTTTGCTGGATTTGTCCCCACCACGGCAACACGGATATTGCACAAGGTGCAAAGGAGAGAGCCTGGTGCCACCAGAGCGATGCCAATTTCCCAAAGATGCAGGGTTTGTTTTTTGCAGGACACAGAGCACATTACCCTGGAAAGAACTAGTGCAAAAGCTTCTGTAGTGTTTGCAGCATGCTTTGATGACTTGAACAACAAAGCCAAATACTTGCTTTTTCTTCCCCAGGTTCCCTTCAGCCATGCAGAAAAGCTGGAATCCACAAGTTTGTTTTTAAGAGTGCTGTGCTTTCACAGCTTCAGAAACAATTAGAGAGCCCTGAGCAGGACTGCAAACAGCACCAACACAAGATCCTGCACTAGCTCAAATCTTAGAGCAGAAAACTTAAAAATTATCATCAGTGATAACACTGCCTGAATTCCCAACAGCTCCTCAGAATTAAAACATAAGCAGATTGAAAACTTTCTATTTCCTGCAAAATTTGATTGGTGGTTCCCACATCCCATTCATAAGCGATGTACCCAACCTATTCCCCATGGCAGCCCAGGCTGGGACCCCCCCCAACCCCAGGAGGAACACAAGGTGATTCTTCTTTTTAACGTCAGAAATTTGTTCAAATTGGGAAGGCTTTAAAAGGCTTTTAACACTTCTAGCTGTTAAATGACCATGCAGGGCATGGAACTGTTACAGCAAAAACCAGGAGGAAGAAAGCCAAAGGCGTTTGGAAATTACCATCCTATAAAGACAGCTGGCCCTACAAGCCCAGCTGTTTGACAAGGCTGGGGAAAGGTGGCAGCCCAAGAGGGAGGGGAAGAGAGAAACACTATGGCTTTGCCCTGAAACGGGATCCTCCCACTTTAAGACATCTCTCGCAAGCTGGTGACAGGCAGAGCTGCCAGGCCAGGCCAGCAGGCAGGGGAGCCCCATTACATGCCTTCGATAAAAATCCCACCCCCTGCCACGCTCACCCCATCGTGGTTTCCCCAGGAGCCCAGGGCCCTCCCGGGGGTGAGTTAGGGATGGGCCGAGAGGGCACAGCTCTCGTGCCCGGTTTGACACAGACCCTCCACAGTTTTTCCACTTGTGTTTCATTGCTCCCCCACGGCCCCTTTTCTTCTCTCTCCAGTTAAAGGCTCTTTTTGCCTCTTTAGAGGGGAAAAGAGGAAGACTGTGTTAATTACTCCCAGTCTCTACCCAGGGTTTTCTAGACAGTTAGCTTGCCAACTTTTTTTTTTTTTTTTGTCATGAACCACTGTGCAAAGCCAGAACTATTTTGGCATCACAAGCTCTCGCCTGGAAACTTGAGGGGAACATGGCCAAGGCAGCCATTTCGTGGCCAAGGCGGTGTCCTGGGCAACCACCATTTCCCTGTAAGGTTTGACAAGGCACTTGCCCTACAGCCAGCTGGGCCCAACAGTGGCACCAACAGGCAGGGCACTTCCTCACCTGCAGAAAGTTCACAGGAACTTGCTACAGGAGATTTAAAACTGTTTTTCATCACTGTTGCCACACTGACCTTTCTGATTTCTGTCCTGAATTTTGATGGCCAGTCTGGGGAAAGAGAGGAATGTTACAATTTTGCTCTAAAATGGGAAATGGCATCCCTCACCTTAAGTTACCTACTGCATTCTTGTGATATTCAGCAGAGCTGGCAAACAGACAGGGGAATGTGCCCCGAAAAAGCCTATTGCACGCCTCAAAAATAAAAAATCTCCAAACAGCACAAAACACTGTTTACTTATACCCACCCACTTACAGCCGTTTTCTCCTCCCCATCTTGGCTAACCCTGCTGTTTTGGTGACCTGGAAAACAATACACAAGCCTTTGGCCTCTTCCTCAAGTTTAATTCACAGGGCTTTAGGGTACAGATCATAGATCAAATTTACAGTAGGACTACTAAAAAATTAAAAATTCAAACTGTGCACCATGTCCTCTGCAGTTCTGGATTCAAAAGCAAGAAATGATGACACTCAAAAAGGTCTCTTGCTCCCTCAAGAGGGATCATCATCCCTTTTTGGTTTTTTTTTCACCTCTTTCCACTCTTCCTGTCCTGACTTTCTTGGGGGTTGCAGGGCCTAGACCAGGGAGCACAGCACCGATGTCCTACGAGGACAGCCGATTTCCTGATGCATGTGACCTGCACACATCATCTCAGACTGCAGCTCGCCACCTCCAGCCACGGCCAAGAAGCCAAACTGCCCCTTCGTGCTCTGGCAGCCTCTTTCCCCATTGTGAGCTCCTGCTTGGAAAGGTGCCTTCAAAGCCAGGCACACACAACCCCAGCAGCCACCCTGGTCATGCTCCTCAGCACACCTGCGGCCTTTCTGGAGTCTATTTTCCAAGGCTTAAAATTACAAGTCGGGGGGAAATTTTCTTGCACGCCAAGAAGGCAGAGTTGTGACGTTGCAGGGTGGTCTGCCTCAAAAAGGAAAGGCTCTTTTAGTCTTCTGCTTCCCTTTGCCAGGACCTTCCCCAAAGAGCCACAAGGTGAAGTGCAGGCTGCTGTGGGCAGCTGGGCGATACTCCAGGATCAGTCTGTGACCTCCTGCTTTATGCTGCTGACAGGAATAGGAAGCTCTGTGGCTCCAAACTCTGCTACTGAGGGGTCAATGGTTTCTTCCTTTACCTGCACGGCAATGACTAGCAAGAGACAGAAAGAGAGAGGGAAATATAAATAAGTAAAATCAACCCATGCTGCCTTGCTCTACCTGCAGCACCCCAGAACCAGCTCTGTTCATGCAGATACTCAAAATGCCCCAGGTTTCCAGCCCACTTCTTGAGGGTCCCTTACCACAGGCAGCCCTGTCTTGCTGGCACAAATCTATCCGTGGTCACAGCAGCAATCAGCATGGGCCTAAACCCTGGCAGCATTCAGCTGCCTGCTCTCAAGAACAACTTCTCCTAGGGCCGAGGGAGGAAAAGCTAGTGTGGTCCATTCTCTACCTGCCTGGGTCCACACAAGAGAAATTAAATCTTTGTGAGCAATGGGGACCTTCATGAGGCTCCATCCCCACGTGCACAAAGCACCTCAGCCACCCTCTTCCCCAACACCCATTAGGGTTGGCAGGTGACCCAGTTGCCAGATGCTCTTCTGGTCACCACATCTCTTGGTGCTCAGCACGATGGGCTGTGTTCACATGCTGCAACAGCCCTTATGGGGACTGGGATTTGACAGCAGACTTTTGACACGTCTGTCTTGACTCTCCTCCCTAACTGACCTCACACAACCAGACTGCTCAGTAGGGCAGCCAGGCCCTCAGCAGGCATCAGCAGTGTCAACATATCCAGCTATACTGGTGTCACCAAACCTCCTCAGGAGGCAAAACCTCCCAGGGGAAGATGGCAAAGGCCTTCTTCCACTCTCTCTTGTCTCTGGAGGAGTAGTGAAGGACATTTGTCATGTACTGCCTTTCCCTGCCTAGGGGCACCCATGACTTAACGGCCAAGAGGCAGCACAGGCCTCAAGAGGGCCGGTGGCACGCAGGGCATATGCGAGGGAGTTGCATGTGGCTGCTGGGTAGAGTAACTCACTCCCTTACTCTCATCAGGTGCTGGCTCTGGCAAAGCCTTGCTGGCAGCTTTTGCTTCACGTTTCGTCTTCGGGGCAGAAGGCTTCTTGACAGTCTGCTTGATGTTGCGGGTTTTGGCAGGTAACTTTTTTCCTTAACAAAGAGATAACAGAGTATGGGGAAAAGTGTGGGTTTTTTCCCCTGTAAAATCAGCAACCCTGCTCCACTGAGAAACCACAGGCCAGGGACCAGCACAACTGACCAGCAAGCTACACGGTCATTAGCTGCCAACTGGTTACTCGACAGAAATGGCCTACTGGAGAAAAACTCTATAGTCATCATCTTAAAATACGCTCCTCCGTGTTCTCCTTCATTAAAGGCAAGGCACTTCAGCGTGTGCTTAACTTCCGAGGAGCGGGTCCTGTTGGAATCAGTCTAGAGTCAGCTTTGCTTACCTGTCTGGGTCTAGTCCTAGGCAATGGGCATGGTGGCTCCAAGGCATGGACACTGTAGCATTAATGTTTTCATTTTTAGCTGACGTTTTTATTTAGGTTGAACGTCTTTATATTTTTTAGATGTCCTTTCCTCTCCACCCCCCAGGAAGGAATTTCTTGCCTTTCTACACATGATTTGCCACAGCTACTGCAACAATGACGACAACAACGACAAGATGAAACAATAACATGGTCCAGCCCCACTACTGGCCTCTTCAGCCATCTTAAAGCCTTCTTTCCCTCAGCACGAAGCAGGCAGGGTTGCTCTCCAGCTACCCTCCAGCTGCAGCAAACAATCTCCCTCCGACCACAGACACAGTGGGGAAAGCAGCACAACCTCACGCCTGGAAGCAAGCGCCATCTATACCTCGGCCAACAGAAAACAGACTGCAAAACAGATCCTTCCCACACACACAGCTCTCTGCTCTCTTAGGCAATGGGGGCGGTTAAGAAGGATGAAGCTGTGCTGTCAAACCCACAGCTGACTGAGGGCATCCACAGCAAGACAAGGCCTCTCTCTCCTGCTCTGACAGGACATGGACAGGGTTCCTCTAACTGGGCCCAGCCTGCGAGCGAGCGGGAGGGCACTAATCAAACATCACTCACTCTTCTTTCCATAGGGTTTCTTCTTCTTCTTGGGCACCTCCTTGGCCTTCACTGGAGTTGTGGGCTCTGTCATGGAGACGAGAGGGAAACGAAAGCCAAGTCCCATAACCAGTAGGTAACTGGGATGAAGTGACATAAGCGAGAAACAAGATATACCCGTCCCCCCGAGCCAACGCCCTCTTCCCGAGACAACCAGCTGAGGGGAAAGCAAGGCTCTAGCGCAGTTGCTGTCTGTGCTTCCAGGCGAGGGCCCAGGGTGGCAGGCTGGGGCAGCATAGGGGAGAGAGGCCCAGTAGAGATTTGGCAGGGGCAGTAGAGAAACAAGATTTGTAGCTTGGGACAAGAAGGAAAACATCTGCAAAGGTGAGGCAGTGGCCTCCCTGCGACAAGGGCAGGAATAAACTTGTGAGAGGGATGCTCTTACCTTTTACAGACAGAGTCAGAGAATTTATGAGAAAAGGGAGCAGGGGCCAAGGTCCCCCTGCTACCTGGCTGAGGTTGTAAGTATGCTTAGTAAAAGGGAGCTGTGCAGGGATAGGACCACCTGGAACTCTACCCAACTTCATCAGGAGCAATTCTCTGTTGGTGTGCAGGTGGGGGAACAGAGGGAAAACAGAGTCAACCTCAAATCTCAGGCTGTTTTCTCCCCACCACAGACTCCTCCCTCTGCCAGCTGCTAGAATGTGTGGCAGCAGAGGAAGACTTACAGTAGCCAGCACAAATCAAAGAGGCAATTTTCTCCTCCCTACCAGGCCCAAAAAGGAGGAGCCACTCACAGAGCAGGAGGAAGGAAACCTTTGCCTCTAGCATTAGAAACCACAGTCAAATCTTCACTCACCTGGAACAACAGGTGGTTGAAGCTGGTAACCTGTCAGCTCGCACCACCCCACAGGATAAATGTCTGGAGACTCGCAGTCCACCCACTGGTCATACTCGTTGTCCCAGCCATCAAAATGGATGCTAAGGAGACGGTGGACTACACGCTTCACTGTGGCCACGCAGATGAGTCGGGGCTCCATCAGGTCCACTGCTTCCACCTTCATGCCTGCCTTGAAGCCGTGGTTTGGGCAGTCCTGGGTACAGAAAAAATGAAAAGAGAAAACCCAAGGGCATTGCACCTAGTCCAAACCCACACCCAGCTACCAGCAGCCTAGAACAGCTACAGGCTTGCCTCCAGCTTAAAGCAAGCAGAGAGAGAACAAGCCCACAGTCGCGCAACAGAACCAAGCAGTCGCGTTAACAGAAGGGGGCACACATGAACAGATCGAAGGCCAGCTGTGTCCTTAGTGAATCTCAGCCCAGCCTTTAGAAACAAGATCCTGACCTAGGGGGAGCAGCAGGCAGCTGTTAAGGGACACCCAATCAAACCCATTAACCTGAGATAGCCCTGGGAAATCAGAAAGATCAGCACAGGCCCAGGTGCAGCAGCAGTTTTACTGATGCAAAGCAGACCCCCTCCACCCAAGTGCGAACCACATGTCCACAGGCAATAAGCAGTGCAGAACCCACCAGGAGCCTGGAGCTCCTGGAAACACTAGAGAATCACAGGTCACACTCAGAGAGACCGAGATATCATTACACCCACAAAGGCATGACACTGCTGGTCCCAGCCAACCAAACAGGGGCTTTGCCTGGAGAGCACACACTTCTGTGCTTTGCTGACTGGCAGCAAAGAGCAGCCTAATAGAGACATTGGATATTGTCTACCTTGACTTCAGGAAGACTTTTGACACTGTCTCCCATAAGATCCTCATAGAGAAGCTGATGGAAGTATGGGCTGGGTGAGGAGACAGTGAGGTGGACTGAAAACTGGCTGAGTGGCTGGGCCCAGAGGGTGGCAATTAGTGGCATGAAGTCTAGCTGGAGGCCAGTAATTAGCAGCGTACCCCAAGGGTCAATACTGGGTCCAATCCTGTTCGACATCTTCATTAATTATCTGGATGACATAACAGTGTCATGTCAAACTCAGCAAGTTTGCTGGATACAAAACTGGGAGGAGAGACTGATATACTAGAGGGTTGTGCTGCCATCCAGAGGGACCTTGACAAGCTGAAGAAATGGTCTGACAGGAACCTCATGCAGTTCAACAAAAGGAAATGTAAAGTCCTGCACCTAGGGAGGAACAACCTCAGGCACCAGCACATGCTGGGGGCCAAGTGGCTGGAAAGCAGCTTGGCAGAAAAGGACCTGGAGGTCCTGGTGGACACCAAGTTGAACACAAGACGGCAATGTACCCTTGGGACAAAGAAGGCTAATGTATCCCCAGCTGCATTTGTGTAGTCTAACAGAATTTATCTAAACTATATGAAGTAATGCAGAGCGATAAGGAAATCTTGTCAGCCTTCTATGAGAGAGTGTGAAGTAGCTCGAAAATGGACAGATCTGGATCCAGAAGATGATAGCAATTCAAAGTTATTTAACATGCTGTTATTGGTCAAGCGGCAGCAGATATAAGAAAGAAATTACAAAAGGTAGAGGGTGCGGATGGAATGACAATCTCACAGTTACTGTCAATCACATATAAGGTGTATAAAGTTTCCCCAGCTGATCCTCTGGTTCCAGTCAAGCTGGGGAATTAAATAACATATTTTTTAATTGATAATGGAGCCACACATTCTGTAGTAACTAATTGTAGGGGACCCTTAAGTAGAACTAAAATAAACATTGTTGGTGCAACAGAGAAAAAGACTTTAAGGCTGTTTTTACAACCTACGGAATGTTCAATTGGAAATACTAAGTTAACTCATGAATTCCTTTATATGCCAGAATACCCCTTACCATTGCTTGGACAGGATTCACTTTGTAAACTTAATGCACAACTAACTTTTTCTGAAGACTCTGTTCAGTTGCGTATTCCTCCAGAGACTGCCTGGAAAGCCCAGATACATTTGTTAACCAAGAGATCCTAATGAAGAAATGAGTATTTCAGAGGAAGTACTGAACGCGGTCACACCTCTAGCTTGGGCATCGAAGATACCTGGATGAGTGAAGAATGCGACCCTGGTAAAGACTGAACTGAAACCAGGAGCTCAACTGGTAAGAAACAATACCCCATTAAGCTGGAGGCCCAAACAGGATTAGAACCTATAAGCAGCTCCTTTTTAGAACATGGATTGTTACGGGAGTGTCAACTGGAATGTAATATTCCCATCCTACCTGTAAAGAAGCCCTATTCTTCTGAATATAGACTGGTACAGGACTTACAGGAAATTAATGCAAGGACAGTAGATGTCCACACTATGGTTCCAAACCCATATACCCTCCTTACTACAATGCCTAACAGTAATACTTATTTCACAGTATTAGATTTAAAGGATGCTTTCTTCTGTATATACCTGTGGATGAGCAGAGCCAGACCATCTTCACCTTTGAATGGAAAAATCCAACTACAGGATGAAAGACACAACTCTGCTGGACTGTCCTTGCCCAGTGATTCAAGAACAGCCCTACCTTGTTTGGTAACCTACTAGCCAAAGAATTGGAACTACACAAAATGATCATGATGCTGTAACATTGTTGCAATATGTTGATGATTTGCTAATTGGTTCTGACAGTTATGAGGCACATCTGGAAGCCACCATCAGTTTGCTTAACTTTCTGGGCTTGGCAGGGTATCAGGTTTCTAAGAAAAAGGCTCAGATTGGCAAAAAAAGGTTCAATATATGGGGTTTGAAATCACAAAAGGACAGAGAGAATGAAGTACGGAAAGAAAAGAGGCAATTTATAGAATTGCTGTACCTACATCAAAGAAGCAATTAACAGGATTTCTGGGAATGGCCGGATGGTGTTGCTTATGGATTCCCAATTTTGGACTAATTGCCAAACCACTGTATGCTGCTGTGAAAGGACCTGAGGGGGTTCTTGAATGGACACCTGAATGTAGGAAGAGTTTTGATGAAATCAAAAGGAAACTCATGGACGCTTCTGCTTTGGGACTCCCGAATTTGAGGACTGTGTTTGTACCTCATGCTGTATCTTCCCTCCTTGAAAATAAAGGGCATCACTGGATCTCCCCAAGCAGGTTAGGTAAATACCAAGTGGTGCTGCTGGAACAAGATGATGTTGTAATCTCCCTGACCTTTGCTCTAAATCGTGCAACCCTGCTAATTTCTGAAAAGATTATGGAAATTCTACTCAAGAAACTGCACCAAGAAACACACTTGGGAGCAGATGCATTGGTACTAATTGCCAAAAGACATGTCATTGGGCCAAGAATGCAAAGCCTAGCAGATATAATAGTTAAACAGTGCACTATTTGTTGCGCAAATAACCCAAAAAGTGCAAAGAAAATCATGGGAGGAATCATAAAACAAGGAATAACTCCTGGGGAATACTGGCAAATAGATTTTATGAAATTGCCAAGGTGTAATCTGTATAAATATTTATTGGTAATGGTAGACACCTTTTCTGGTTGGCCCGAAGTTTTCCCTTGTTGCACTAACAAGGCTAGGGAAATGATTAAAATTTTATTGAAAGAAATTATCCCCAGATTCGGTGTTCCAGAAGGTCCGATAACGGACCCCATTTTATTGCAGAAATAGTGCAGGGAGTTTCTAGATTTCTAGACATTAAATGGGATTTGCATACCCCTTGGAGGCGACAGTCCAGTGGCAAAGTAGAAAGAATGAATCAAACACTAAAAGGACAGATTTCTAAAGTGTGTCAGGAAACTCAAATGAAATGGGTAGGTATTCTACCCATAGCATTAATGAGAGTATGAATTACACCCACAGTTAGGGAAGGTGTTAGTCCATTTGAGATCCTGTATGGGAACCATATCCAATCAATCATTTAATCACAAAGGGAGACGAAATGCATATAAAGGGACAGGCTGTAATTAAAGAGTATTTGATCTCTCTCTTGCAGAATTTATCCTCCCTGCTTAGGTACCTAAACCAGAAGACTCCCACTCCCTTGGACACTCCAGTACACCCATTCCAACCAGGAGACACGGTCTATGTACAAACTTGGAAAGATGAGCCCTTGAAAGAAAAGTGGAAAGGACCTTTTACAGTGCTATTAAAAACTTATACAGCAGTAAAGGTGAAAAGGATCGACTCCTGGATTCATTATACTAGAGTAAAGAAGGCGCCAGACCAGGACAAGTGGACCTCCATGCCAACTGCAGAACTGAAACTCTGACTAATCAGGGACTGCCGATGAATTGTATCAAGGTTTTTCTTTTAGAAAACTATTATTGAAATTACTCCTAGGACACTCTCAGAAAGCGTTATTAATTTAGCATAGTTATAATGAAAATTGTATCTCTGACATTGATTAACCTAGCATTTACTTTTTGTAACAGAAATCTAGTCTTAAAACTTGTCCAATCCTTTGGAAGAATCCATAACATCAGCAGTATAATGGCCTGTTCGCCATTACCTAAAACTGCAGCCGATCCCCTCGAGTGGGGAATTTTAACTTTAGATTTAAACTGAAGCTTTCTTCAGTTTCCAAGTGACCTCCTTTCAGAGTCAAATGTGGTTGTACAATCTAACTATTAGAACTATTAGTGAATGCAACTAGAGCAGGATTAAAACACTCAATTACAGGAAACTTCAAAGATGACGTTGCAGAACAGGCTAACCTTAGATTTAATATTATAACATAAGCACAGGGTATGTGGGTACCTAAAACTGAAAAACAAAATATTCAGGCCTCTAAACAAAATATTACAAATTTTCGGATTCTCCCTAACTGGATAGTTGGCAAGTTTACTTCAAATGATAATTATAATTGTACTAATCATGATAGTAATCTGTATTATTGTTAGTTGTGCCTTAAGATGTGTTAGATGACTAATTGTATAAGTTATGAATGAGAACTAATAATGAAACATATGAGGACTATGAAGAAAAGTCTCATAGTCTCAAAGGGGGGAACTGTAGTCTAACAGTGTAGTCTAACAGGAGCTGCTGGAAGGCCAAGGCTTACGTAAAGCTGATAGGGGGAAGTCAGACTAGAAAATGGAACATCTAAACAAGAATTACTGTCCTTGAGAGAGAAGCACATCCTGGAGAAATATGCAAGCTAATTAAGATGTTTTGGGAACCATCTGAAACAACTAGTAGAAGTGTGATAAGAAGCACTCTCACATGAACTAGCCTCATTATAATACTAAAAGTCACACCCCTTGAGCTGGAGACCCCAGCCCAAGCAGAGACCCCTCACCTTTGAGCATGCGCAGAATATTAAAGTAGTGCTGTAGCTTTAAGTTGAAATAAGAGAAATGTAGACCAATAGAAAACTGCTTTGTGTAATTACTTATGCATATGCATAACTAGACTGTATAAATACTGTACCTGCATAACTGAACTTTGTGCTAGCTTTGTGGAGCTACCACCTAGCACCCATCTCTGCGCAGACATGAAATAAAAATACCTCTGCCCTGTGTGTATATTGGCATCTCTCACACCGGGTAGACAACCTCACACTTGTGGGATAACATTAGGAGGAATGTTCCCAGCAGATCAGGGGAGGTGATCCTTCCCCTCTACTCAGCACTGGTGAGGCCATACCTAGAGTGCTGGGTCTAGGTCTGGGCTCCCCAGTACAAGACAGACATGAACATACTAGAGAGTCCAGCAAAGGGCCACAAAGATTATGAGGGGACTAGAGCATCTTTTATATGATTAGAGGCTGAGAGAGCTGGGACTGTTCAGACTGGAGAAGAGAAGGCTCAGGAGGATCTTATCAATGTATGTGAATATCTGAAGGCAGGGTACAAAGAAGACAGAGCCAGGCTCTTCTCAGTGGTGCCCAGGGACAGGACCAGAGGCAATGGGCACAAACTGAAACACAGGAGGTTCCCTCTGAACATCACGAAACACTTTTTACTGTGAGGGTAACTGAGCACTGGCACAGGTTGCCCAGAGAAGCTGCAGAGTCTCCATCCATGGAGATATTCAAAAGCCATCTGGACATGGTCCTGGGCAACCGGCTCTAGGTGACCCTGCTTGAGCAGTGCTGTTGGAGATTACGACCTCCACAGGTCCCTTCCACCTAAGCATTCTGTGACAGCCAGAGCTCTTGTGCTCTTCCGTGCTGACTGCAAGCATCCCTACACATCTCTTCTTCCTGGCAGCACTCACTGTGTTGAAGAGCCGTGCTGGAACAGGTCTTGATTTAGTCTTTTCCAGGTAACTTTCCCAGTTGAAAGTCTGTGCATCTAGCCCTGCAGCAGAAAGAAACGGTCAGTGGGAAAAAGGCAGACACTGGGCAGACCAGCTGGGAGAAGAGGCAGAAGAGGCAGGAAGGAGGCATAGCAACTGGTTGCAAAGCAGTTTCATTAACCAGCACATACAGCCTGATCTTGGACGTAAATCTAGTGCACAGATTCCATGGCAGTCTAGCACCCCGCTGCAGCAGGCAAATACATAAAAGTGCAAGCTGCAACTCTGAACACCTGTGTCAGTCACATATCCAGACCACAGAGAAAGGCGAGGAGAAGCAGCAAGGCAGGAAGAAGTATGTTCAAAACACACCACTAAGACCAGTCTTTCTCCCACCAGCAGGAACATCAGCGGAAGACAGAATAGCACTGCACAAGTGTGCTGCAACACAGAAATTCAGAGCAGGCCTTTTTGGGTATGGCCAGATGAGGCAGTAAAAACACAGAGGTGATTGCCTCTCAGGATTTTGCAGAAGTATTGGTCTCAGATTTATTCATACAAGAAGAATAGAGGTGACTCCTGCCACTCAAGTACTGAGTCATGCAGCAATGGCTCTACTTATCCCTTCCCACCCGCCTTGTCCTTTAAACCTTTGATTCTGTTCAGTTTGGGGATCGTATAACTCTCCCACTGATCTGCCAGGAGCTAACCACCATGCCATTAATGCCCTCTGGAGATGTTACTTCCTTCCATAAAGCACCAAGACTTGGTATATGGACAGAACTCAAATGGACAGGCTCTCTGAACCAGCCCTATCTCCCTGAAAAACAGGCAGATTGGGACCTTGTGGTTTTGATTCATCTGAACCTGACACCTCTCAGAAAAGCACAGCCCAGCAGATTCTGCACACAGGTTTGTACCACAGGGCAGAGTCCAAATCTCACCTTTTGGAGGGGTCAGATCAATGCTGTTCTTCTGACAGAAGTTGACGGGGAAGATGGCGTGTGAGGAGGCATGATAGCAGAACCAGTCAGAGCCATCAGCAGATGTGGCTCCATCAATGCTGATCATGAGATACCCATCCAAGAGGACCTAAGATGGGAGTGAAAGGCATGAGTGTAGAGCTTCACTTGCTCTAAAGCCTCTCCTCTCATAGGATCCTCCCAAGAGTCCCCACAAGTGGATCACAATTGCCACTAGATAGTCAAATGCAATGTTATATGCTCCAGGGCATGCAGTAGCTTCCTCTGGTATGTTAGTCAACACAAGCTAACCCCCAAAGCAGCAATTTCTGCAGGACTGTGACCAACACTAATAGCCTTGTGAAAAGGACTCAGCCAGAAACAGTCAGGAGCAATGTTCTCCCTCAGAAACAGACTTTATTGGCAGCCCAGAGACCCTCTACACCAGCCAGGTCATGAATTTGTTACTGGGCAAAAGGGAAGGGCACCACCTTCAGACTTGCCACTTCCTGAACAGCAACAAGACTTGTCCCATCCTGTCCCTCACTGGTGATTGGTGCCTACCAAGTGTGATAGGCATGTCTGCCCCAACCTCTTCCAATTTCCAAGCAATGGCTGAAGGGAACATTTTACACACACACAGAGCTTTCCTAGCATCCCCCTGCCAAACCCCAAGTGTCAAAGTCCTCTGCTTGGGTTCTACAAGGGCAAACAGCTTCTTGAGGGAGGAGCAAGAAAAGCCCAAGTCGACGCTATGCTTTAGGACATACAACACACCTCGCTGAGGAAATCTGACCAAGCAATTTACTTCCCAACACTAGCACAGGAGTAGAGCTCACTACTACCTCATCAAGAGAGACTGCAGGAGACACGTCCATCCTCAGCTTCCTACACCAGTGAATGCTGCCCATACAGATACACCCCATTCCCCACAACTCTTCCCCTCTCCTTTCTCTCCTCAGGGCAGCACTAGAGAGGCCTCTCTTTATGCACTCCAAGAACTGGAGAACAAATCTTCCCTACTGCATGGCCCAGGGTGAAGGAAGGGTGGCTGGCAGTCACACACACTGGACAGTTAGCTTGCAGACCAAGCATGCTTATCTTCATGCTGTCCACTTAGGCACATGTGGACAACTGCTGGTCTCATCAGCTTCTCAGACCTCTGAGGCAATGCCCCAATTCCCTCCACACACCAGCTCCCTACCTCCCTTGACAGCCCTCCCCTCTCCCTCATGCAAAATCCTTCCCAGTCTTATACATTTGCAAAGACCCGAGGAGAGGCTGGGTTATCTCAGGTAAACACAGTAGACCCCCTTCTGCCCACTGAACTTACCTTGCAAACAGTGGCCACACAAATGTTGCCCAGATTCAGGGGGTCAATGGCCTCCAGTTTCATGCCTTCCTCAAACCATCCACCTTCAGCATAGACAGCTCGTACCTAAGGGAGACTCTGGTATACCATGTGCTGTCAGGGGTATGGGACAGTCCCATCCCAACAGCGGTCATGCCAAGTGCAAACAGGATTAGAACTTCTTTACTTGGCTCAACCCAAGTTGCAAGGGGAAAGAAGAAAAATTACAAGAAATACAAAGAGGCAGCCAAACCAACGCTGTGTTTGTGTCAGCAATCTCCTGCCAAGGCTCTGGTCAGTCAGAGAGTCAGGCCCAGCACTCAGCCACTGCTCCACAGCAGAGCAAGCCTCCTTCTCATCTCAGTCCTTACCAGTACGATCCAGCCCCTTGCCTGAACTGGTCCCTTCCGTGCAATCACCTTCCCTCTCCAACTCAAAGTTCCAAGCAACTGCTTGCCCTTCAGTTAAGTACCTCAATCTGTCATTTAGTTCTTCCATCTTTCTATTTTGACCTACCCCTGCCCAACCACAGCCTTGACACCCCAAACACCTTACTGCCCTATAGCTGTAAGAGACAAACGAGCCATCCTCAACAACCCACAGAGCAGCATATATACCCAAGGAAGGAAGTGGTATCATTGCTTCCTTTGCTGTGGCCAACACAGAAAGGCAGACTTGTCCTACCTTCTTAAACAGATAGGGTACAGCATCACAGTAAATCTTCCGGAAGGTGGGATGGTTTGCCATGTCACTGCGTTTTTCTTCTGTGAGGAATGGAAGAAACAAAGAGAGGTAAGAAACCTGCAGCAACTGCAGTAAGAAAACACACTGGCTATTAATTATCTGGTGAAAGCTCAGCAGCTATAAAAGAGCTAGATCAGAGACCATGGGAAGAGTAATAAAAAACCAAACCAGAACAGATCAGTCCCTCTACACCTTCTCATAACATGGGCTATGATGCAGGACCTTCTCAAAAGCAGATGAATGATCTTTCTGAGCGCTAGTGATAACACCTCTACATGCAGCTGTAATCACAAGGGAGAGGCAGCAAGTAAGGGAGACACAATCAAAAGGATCAGCAGGGCTCAGGTCTTGTTTTTTCTGCCAGTCCAAGCTGATCAAGAATTCCTCTCTGTAAAGTCCAGAAAAAACATAACCTGATGGCATCCAGTCTTACAGAAGCCAGCATGAATTTTCTCAAAAACACTAGACATACTTGTGATGTTGCACATTGCATTCTCACACTGTGGGGATAGACTATATGCTTCAGGTAAGAAACCCTACAGCCCCCCTGTCCCGACCTGTGGCAGCAGACTGCTGGGCTTTTATCTACACAGGGGGAAAAGCAGCAGACACACAACTGTGTAGACCTTATCTGTCAGGTCCTGAGGCAGCTGCCTGGCTCCCAGCATGTCAAGGCTGGTGTCAACAGCAGGGCCCAGGCATCTCATAGCAAATCAGAAGATGCCTGTGGTGACCTGATCCCTACCTGTCTTCTTCATGCTGTGGCCCACTCTCCGTGACCAGCCCACAGGATGGATGAGAGGACTCCACATGTGGCACCAGAAGTCATCATCGCTGTCACCATCCTCATAGAGGAGTCTCAGTCTGCCCCCGATCACTGTGTCCACCACTGCCATGCGTGTCCGGGACACATGGTTCTTATCCACCACCTCCACCCGCATACCCTGCCGGAATGGGTACTTCATGCTCTCCGCCATCTGGCAACAACCAACAGAGGAGGTGAGATCAATCGCACTTGGTGTTTTCCTTATCCAAACACTTCAGAGAACAGCTTTCCCCACAGACATGCTGGCCAACCCCCTACACTGCCCAAAGCCAACTGGGAGACACCTCTGGGAAGGGATGCATTGGAGTGGGTTCATCAGGGGGACAGGGAGCTGCCAGCCCCACACGTGACAGAACAGTTGGACAAACACGCCCTAAGGCTCCCCTGTCCTGTGGCCCCATAACAGCTACCCCCACCCTTGCCCAGCAGCCATGCTCAGCCAGCACCTTGCGTGAATGTTCTGAGTGCGAGAAACAGATGTCACTTCTGATCAGCAGGAACTGAGTGAGGAATTGCATGCCTTTCTCAGTTATGAAAGAGACCATAAGGGTTTCAAGGCTGGAAGCAGTTAGAGGTGTAGCTTCCCAAATGGCAACAGGATTTTCAGTTGACTTTAAAAGAGGTCAGGCCCTTTTTGCTCTGATCAGAGGCTGAGCAACATGATGATGTATCTGCCAACTCCACCTCCAATGCCAGAGTTACTCTGCAGACTGACTCAAAGGCACAGGCACATGAAAAGAGCCACTGGCTGCCTTCTGATTTTTTTTTTTTTTTGTAGACCTTCAGTTTGCTGATACAGCCTAGCCCTACTCATCCACAAATATCCGAAGGTGTTTATAGAACACCTGACATTTTGGCACTGGAGATCCCAGAATGCTGTGCAGCAACTAAGAGCCACAGCTCAAAACAGACGCAGACATCCAAACTAGCCTACACCTGAATCCAGAAGAACTTTTAAGGGATGATCTTCCCCTTCCACCTCCTGTTCATTAGGTGGGAGTGGAGATGCTGGGGGGGAGAAAGACACTGACAACATCTGTCTCCCTCTACCACTTCCCTTCCGTCGTATGAGCTCTCAGCTACAAGCTGTGACCCAGGCACAAGCAGCTACAAACATCCTCTCAACTTTGAGAAGCAACAAAGGAAACACCAACTACATCCAGGTCTCCAGCTCTGTGTCACCGATTACCTCACACACAGGAAAACCCATCACCTGCCTTCCTGCCTGCTGTCTCTGGGATTGTCTTCTTTATCTGTGGTTTACAAAGTTGCCAGCAACAAACGAGTCTCTTCTCCCCAACAAGGTCTAACCTCAATGCAGGCTACACAAAACAACCACAAGAGCTACAAAGCTGGCAAGACCATGGCACAGCTGCTTCCACACACTTCGAGGGAGCCTGCGCCCCTCTCACTCCACAGGCTGCTGTGCTACCAACACTGAAGGCAAAGGTTTTTGACTCTCAGAGCCATTCCCCAGCACTGAAACAGGGCAGGGAAAGGCCAGGTTGGAACTGCATTGGCCTCTCCCTTCAGCAAAAAAGAAAACTCATCCCCAGTATTTTCCAGCAGAGGTTGACATGACAACAGCTTTTAAAGCCCACCTATGACTAAAAAGAGAAATGGTTGTGCTGACAGAGCATAGGGGCTGTGCCATTACTTATAGCATCATGACAGGTGTCTCACTGCCCCTGGCCTGCCCAGGTTTTGAGGGGACACATAGAGGAGTTGCACAGATCAGAACCAGAAGAGACATGTTGCACACACATATCTTGGCTTCGGCTTCATTTCCACACATAAAATGACAGCCTCCCACATTTACCTTGATGTGGAAATCCACTGGGATGGTCCTGGCTCCCACCAGTTTTTTCATGAGGTAACTTCTCCAGTCAGTGTACTTGGCATGGATAGCTACATATGCACAGGGAAAAAGCACATCTTTATGACTGAAGGAATTACAGCATCACACCACACCTTTCTTCCTCTCTGAGAATCCATCTGCATTAAAAGGCCTTCTTCACATTCAGATCCTGTACCTGCTCTCAGGCAGACCCTGTTCTGCAAGCTCGCCCCCACAACTGGCTGCAAGGGATCACCATTACAGAATGGACTGGGCCACGCAGACACCCAATTCCACTGATCTAGATGTAGAAGTGGTATTAGAGCAAAAACATGCAAGCCATACCAAGCAAACCCCAGCTTGCCAGAATTCTGCTAAACTACCATTCCTCTCCTAACCGCTAGCTGAGCGGTGACGGGATCCAGTGCGCTCCCCAGAGACACTGTCCAAGATGTAGGACCAAAAACTTCCCCCAAAGGTTAAGCCTAGCCACTGTGTGGGTCAGAAGGAGGAAGAGCTACCTGCATTAGCCTCTGTCCGTAGGTCTGACACCAGCTCTGCATTCAGCACCCCCAGGGTCAACCAATAGGAGATGCAGAGGGAGCAGTCCAAGCAGTCTCCAGCTTCCCAAAGAGCTAACTGTTCCTTGTAACTGGGAGCACAAATGAAGCTGTGGTCCCATGTACAGTGAGAGCACCTGTCCCACTTATGCTAGGTATAAACCAAGGCTCTTCCATGCCTAGACACGTGCTGACCCCTCTTGCCCCACACTCACTTTGTGGTGGTACCAGGATTTTGCTGTTGATGGCACACCAGCCAATGGGGTGAATATCCACTGTGCCCAAATTGCACCAGAAGTCATGGCCAGCATCATTCTCAAAGCCCTCATATCGCAGAAGGGCCCTGTACCCTGCCAGGACAGAGCAGACAACCAGAGAAAGGTGTTAGAGGCCAAGAATTTCTCCTCTCCCTGTTGGGTGCCACAGGCTTAGTCCCTACAGCACGGCCTTCAGAGATCTGCATAGGTTATCAGAGCTTCTTCAGCCATTCTGGAGGCAGAACTGTCCTTGCAAATAGCCCAGCAACCAGAAAAGGAACCAGATGCTCATTTCCTCCCACCCCCGCACCGTGGTATTTCCTGTTCCAAAATCTCTCAGCAGTTGCCAAGCTCCAGAGAGTTTTGCTTGACCAGCTACACTCGGCTCTCTAAAGCTTCCCTCGGAGGTTAGCCATCCCCAGCTGTCAGGAATTACATCGGAGACATACCTACAGTCTGGATGACAGACGCAATCCAGTACACGCGGCTGGGGAGCACGGCATCACTGTTCAGCACTTCCACTTTCATACCTTTCACCACATCATCCCACTGATCGAAGAGCGGCACCTGAAGGATTGAAGCAGCCACATTGCGAGAGGAACCTTGACAGTCAGAGCAGGGCTCGGGCCTTTGTTCTATCTTTCAGAGATATGTTTAGGCCCTTACCTAAAGGGCCTAAGACCTTAGGCCCAGGTTTACATGCATAACCCTTCCTATATGTGCCAACAGCTTGAAATGCAACCAAACTGTCCCAACATCTCACTGGGGTGTTCACAGAGGATCCCAAAAGGCAGAACATTGTATAGCAACACTTAACTATTTCACTGCCAGCTGTCCTATTATCCCAAAGTAGCTGCTGCCATTCCTCTATGGTATCAAAATCCCTAACCATCAAACTGGCGTGTCTTCCTGACCTATCCTCAAGAAAAATAAAATTTTGTCAGTATTATCACAGATCACAACTCAAAAGGAATGTAACAAGTGAGTCTTAATACACAGAGAGGCTGGGGCTGCTATAATACCTAAGAGCTGCCATTATTCCATGTATGCCTCAGCTACTTGGCCCACAAGGATTGCAAATCAGTATGACAGGAACCAGACATGCTGGAGGGGCAGCTACTGCCAGGCCCACATATGCTGAGCTCCTCCCTGCACATGACCCTGGGCTGTGGTCACCCACACAAACCGCAAAGGCAACCAGGAGCTTTCTGCTATCCCCTTCAGTCAGAACTAATTCTGTCCCCAGCCAGCACTGGGCCATCACCACTGGCAGTGCTTCTACCAAGTCCCCCCTCTACCAAGTGCTTCTGCTTCCTCCCCCAAAACTCCTGGTCCCTCTGTGGGACTCCAATTCTTAGCTGTGAGAAGCCCCCACTTCCTTCCTTGCATCAGCTGAGGCTTAATAACCAGCTCCCCAGGTCTCTCCCCACCACTTGTCACAGGAGTCAGGAGAGCCCCATGCACATGACATGTCCCACGCACACTGCAAGGCACAGCAAAGAAGAACTCACATGTTTGAAGCAGCTCACAGGAGCTGCCTTGAAGCCATGCTCCTGCAGGTACTTTCCCCAGTCAAAGCCCAGGACAAGTGCTATAGGCAGACATGAGAGAAAAAAATCAGGTGAGATTATAGAAAAGGCAGAGTGCTCAGTTACCTCTGGACTAGAGCTTGCAGCCACATTGTGGTCTGCTCTGAGACAGAGACCTCTGCCCCAGCACATAGGGACTCTGTTCCAGTGCATCTTCCCTGGTGGGGAACTAGATCCTACAAGTGCATGGGGACCAGTCCCCACAAAAGGCACAATATATTATTAATTAATCCTTGCTGTCACTTGCTTTTGTGGAAGCAGGGGCAGGAGGGGTAAAAAAAGCAGTCAAGTCTAGCCCAGGGCTCAAGCACTCCAGGGAGAGTGGAGACTGCGTCCTGTCAGCGCTAAACCACTTAGCAGCTTTGCCTGTCAGCAGCAACACTGCAGGGTCATATCAGCAGCGCTTGCTTCCCCAGAGGGTGCTAGGAAAAATCAGAGGGAAGTACTGGGATATTAATCCCACGGTCACTCCTGATCCAAGGCTATATCTCTGCTCCAGCAGCAGTCTGCTCAGGGATCAATTCCTGCTGCCACCCCCTGGGGCTCACTTTTGCCCTAACATAGCAGCTTGCTACTCCTTCAGCTGCAGTGACTGGTTGTTCCTCAAGTTGATCAATGAGTGACTCAGGTTAAATATAACTCCACAGGCAACTGGGCAGTGAATGGCTGGGAGCAGCAGGACACCTTTAAGTCAGCTTTGCCAGCAGAAGTCAGCACCTTGTGGGACTGTGACTACAGAGCTTACACTCCAGGCCAAGTTGCACCGGGAGCAAGGATGAGGCTGCAATAGTGGATGGGCAGGAACCCACCAGGGCTCCGTTAGCACTGACAGGGAGAGAGACGTGACCTGTGTCCTGCCAGCCTGTGTCAGAGTGATCCACATACATTGTTTCAGTACAAGGCAGTGTATCAGAGGGGAGGGAGAGTAGACTGTAGAGCTTAGAGCCCTCCAGGTGTCCCCATTTGTGTGGCTCCAGTAGTTGCATCTCCTCATGCCTCCTACACTCACCATCCTGGCCTGTCAGTGTCCCATCTGCCAGCTGCCCCGTGCCCTGCGAGTGGAGGAAGGCCCCAATCTTGGCCGACCAGGCTGCCTTGTGCAGGACTTTAGCTTTCTTCGTTGGTGGCTTCCCCTACAAAATAAGGAACATTAGGGGCACAGGAGACAAAGCCAGTCCCTGCAACTGGCCAGCAGGGCATGCATCTCTTCCTTGGAATGATTTTCAGGTTACTACAGTTTTTACTAATGCTCACAGGAACAAGAAGAAACGGCAGGTAAAATATCAATGTGTCCTTCCTCAGCTTCAAGGGAGCATCACCTATCAGCTGGCATGCATTCTCTGGGGACTTCAGGCAGGAAGAACAAGCCATTGGTAAGGGCAGTCTGATCTTTAACTAGAGAGCAATCACCCACCCCTGTGTACAGGCACACCCTGCTCCATCCCCAGGGAATAAGGAAGGGGTTTGACTCACCTGCAATCTGGCCAGGATGCTGGCCTTCTTGGAGTTTGAGGAGTAGCTTCTGGAGCAGGAGACACTGCAGAAACGTTTGGTCTTGGAGAAGAAAGCCTCCCTGGTGCCCACAATGCCACACATCTCACACACAGCTGAGAAAAGGGAGGCACAAAAATGTGAGCAGTTGTCAGGGTCAATAAACTACAAGGACAGAGTGAGCCCAGGTAACCGTCATTACACACAGCAGCTCCCCCATGTAGCCCAGAAAATGCAGTCTCAATCCAGTGCTGCTCCCAAAGCATATTCAAGATGCAGTCATGCACCCTTCAGCTTCCCCCAGCCCTTGTTCTTTCCATCACGCACGTGCTTTAGGCAGAACATGCAGGCAGGTCAGTACCTGGCTCGGAGCCACTGTCCTCTGTGAGCCGGCCTGTGGACGGCTGGTGCACAGGAGAGGTCGGAAGCTCTCCAGCTTCCCGGTCTGCCACCTCATCGTCACTAGACTCATCCAGACAGGAGCTGCTGTCGCTGCCCATGCTGCTGTTGTAGCCCCGGAAGCTGTCATAACCCCCAAAGATGTCCAATTCATCATCCTCCTCATCATCATCACCCTCCTCCATCCGCTCCAAAGATGAAGTCTTGTGGCAGAAGGTAGACACCAACTGAAAAAAGAGCCAGTCTGCTTTAAAACACGAGATTTTACACCACACCCCACAACAAGTCTGCCTTCACTGCTGGGGGGCCTCCAGGACCGGGGAGAGGCCTTGGGGTGAGCAAGGAGTCCACTTAACAACCCCAAAGGCAGGAGACTGAAACCCTAGCAGGGAAGCTATTCCCCTTGCAGCAGGGCCCTTTACAGACATTTCACCGGCTGCATTCTGCTTCCTAAGAGCAAACAAACAGCCAGGGAGCTGCAGCTACATAGAAAAAAGTTTGAGGAACATGGAAAGAATACAGGGAACTACACTGCTATGCTGACAAAGACAGAGGAGACTGTGTCCTTCTAGGCACTGTCTCTCCCAACAACTGCACAGCAGTGCAAACACCATCAACATTAAAGTCACTGCAAACTTCCAGCGCAGAGCACAAAGCTGCACACTCTGGTCACCACAGCTCACAAGACCAGTACAGCCTGGATGTCAGCAGGAAAAACTCGACTTTGGAGAAAGTTCATGTTCTCTGGAAACTGCATAGTCCATAGCTGACCTCAGTTCAGAAGCTGCATCAGCAGGACAACAGAACAACATCTGTTAAGAGGCCTTCCCTACAACCAGATGTCTTTACAACCAAACATCTTCACTAGCTCTTCGTACTTGCTGTTACAGCAAGAGAGCACAGAGGCAGCGACTGAAGAAAGAGCACAGAAATCCAGTGACTGTTTCTCAGACTAGAATAATCTTGCACCAGGCTCCAAATAAGCACAAAAGAAGCTGGGAAAAGGTGTTAGCAACTCATGAAAGAGCAGCAAGAAGTCAGCATCAACAAAGGGAGCGATGGAACAGAAAGGTAGATTAGAACAGCCACGTGAGGCACCAGGATACAATTATTAATCCAAGCAGGCAACAACAAAAGATCAGCAGCAAGTCCATCACCTTCCAGTGCTAAATTCTCTCCGATCCCTGGCTCCTGGGTATTATAATAGGCACATGAACAGGAAGATCAGACTTCACTCACTGCTGTCTCCCCACATCCTCCCTAGTTTTCACACAAAACAGATCCAAGGTACCCAGGTTGTTCCCTGAAGACAGAGTTGCTCTCCTACAGATCCACATCCTCAGACAGCGTTCCTGACACCTGAAAGGCCTGAACTCCTCAAAAAAGCACATTCATCTCTTTCTCACCCCTTTCTGGGGGTGCACCTTCCTTCAGCTCATAGGAAGCGAGCATCTTTGGATCGTTACTCTTCCACCAAACGCGAATGAAACTTGCGGACACGTTACAAGTTCCCAGGCCTGACAAGCGGGGACAGCACCACTCGCAACCTCCTCAGGGAGGCGAGGGGGACGCAAAGTCCCATCCCGCCCGGGTCAGACCCATCACCCCCTCCATCACCAGCCCGGCCCGCTGCAGCACAGAGGCGGGGCGGGCGGCCACGCCGGCAACCACAACAACAGGACGGCCAGGAGGAGGCGGCCCGGCGCTCCTCGCCCCCTCCCGGCCGCGGGCAGCCGTCACCCCAGTACCACACCGCAGCCGTTACCCCGCTAACGCAGCCCGCGCCTCGCGCCCTCCCTCAGAGCACCGGGCGGCCCAGCCCGGTGCCCCAAGGCTTTCTCCAGCACCCTGTGGGCAGCTCCGCGGCTGTAGGAGCGGACGACCTCCCTCCGGCTCCGGCTCCGGCCCCGGCCCCGGCCCCGGCCCCGGCCCCGGCCCCGGCCCCGGCCCCGGCTCCGGCCCCGGCCCCGGCCCCGGCCCTGGCGGAGCCCCCGGCCCGGCCTGGCGCCGCTCACCTCCCCCCGATCCTGCTCCATGGCTCCTAAGGCGCCGCTAGCCCGCCTCATGCGCGGGGAGCACGTCCCCGCCCCAGCGACGCATCTGATTGGCGGGAGCCGGGAAAAGAAAGCCAATAAGCGAAGAGCTTGTTCTCGCCGCGCTCCCCGCGGGGCACGACGGGAGCTGTAGTTCTTTTCCCGCCACGGCGGCGGTGAGGAGCGGCCATGGCGCCTCGCGGCCGTCCCACCCAGGGGCGGAGGAGAGGCCGGGCACCGCTCCCGGCTCCCTGTGCACGGCGCCGGGAACTGCTGGCGGGCCCACCCCATCCGTTCTCGTAGTTCTGGATTAGGTCTCTCAGTCCCAGAAGCTTGTGTAAACAACAAAACAAATGAAAAAAACCATCAGCGTGTGGGTGCGAACGTGGCGTCCCTGAAACAACGTGAGCCCCATGGAGATGGACAGCTGGAGTTGTGTGTCTTAAACGTAACCGAGGATGCACACAGCTTCCTAGAAATCTTGGTAAGGATTTGGTTTTAGATGGGAGGAATGCCTTTAGCATGGCAGGTACCTAATGTCACACTAGCAACGCCTTTGTCCCTGTCCTGCACCGCTGACGTAACCAGCGTGTCACCCAGGCTGGGGAACCAGCAGTGGATGCTGGTAAGCGCTGCCAGCCAAGCAGGGTGCAGAGGACAGAGAACTCGCTCGTTCACTCCCACCCTGCCCTGCCGTGTCCAAAAATCGCATGGTAAATAACCCACACGAGTTAATGCTGCTGCTCCCCATGTCCTCAAATGATCAGTCTCAGAGATTTTGTAGTCCATTAAATGTTGTCAATTAAAATTCAGTATTATACAGCTATGTATTCAGTATTATACAGTTATGTGGGAAGATTCGGATGTGAGAAGTACGCTAGAGCTGGTGGAAGGCCGAGGCATACGTAAAGCTGATAAGGGGCATTCATACTGGAATGTGGAACATCTAATCAAGAATTATTGTCCTTGGGAGTGAAACACATCCTGAAGAAGTATGTGAGCTGACTGAGACATTGTTACAACAATCTGACCTCATGAGTAGAAGGGTGATAAGAAGCACCCTTACACGAACTATCCTCATTATAATACTAAAAATCACACCCCTTGAGCCAGAGAACCTGGCCGAAGTGGAGACCCCTCATCTCTGAGCATGTGTAGAACATTAAAGTAGTACTGTAGCTTTAAGAGTAAGGTACAGAAATGTAGACCAATAAGAAACTGTTTTATGTAATCACCTATGCATATGTATAACTAAACCGTATAAATATTGTACCTGTTTGAACGATTGCTGTGCTAGCTTTGTGGAGTTACCACCTAGCACCCCATCTTGTGCAAAACTTGGAATAAACTGATATCTCGGCTCTGTGTGTGATATTGGGTGTTGCACACCGGGTAACGAACTCCGTTTGTGAGACAACAATTTCATGCATAAATAGATATTTTATTTGGCAAAGGAACTATTACCTATGCAAAAGAGGCCTTGAAGTGCTTACTGTGCTATGCAATTGGTTTTAAAGTTTTTACGCATTTATAGCATAGCTTCTTCATAGTACAAATGCTTCTCTCCCTTTCAGCTTTTTTTTTGCCCATGGAAAAGTAGCGTGGTCCTAGTTGTACTGGTAGCAACATCCCTCATCCCAGCTCGCTGTCAAGAACAGCCAAGAAGCAAGCGTCCCTCCGTATGTCTCTGGCATTGATTCTCTTTTACACAAAAGGTAAGTTCCCTGGAGTAAGTGAACTATTTCCCATTCTACTCCTTTTATTCTGTTATCACCTTCATTGTGTTGACATTGTAAAAAGAAAAAAGAAAAAAAAAAGCCTGTACTCAATGTTCCTACTCTCTACAGACTTCGTAGTGAGTAGCTAAACAAATAATGTGTGAAGCACACACACAGTTCCTCTCTTGTGCATATAGTACGGCCTTAGTTGCAGGCTAAAGTAAGGCAGCATGGAAGAGGTTCATTCCAAAGACTTACCTGTGTTATGGGTACACACGGATTGCTCTTCCAGGCAATCCAAAGGCTGTAACACGAGGCTACAGCCTGTCACTCTAAATGCAAAGGAGTGTCACTATCAGCGTGAACCACGCTGAGGCTCCTGGGTGGCAATTGGGGTCACAGCCTAATTACAGAGGGACAGTGGCGGGGAGCTTGCAAAGCCTACTGCCTGCAACTTGATCAGCAAATTTCCGTAGCGTCAGGGGTCCTCCAGGTTCAGGTTTTCCAAACAATCCTCCAGCCCTGTTAATAAACAGAAAATTGCTTTTAAAGTATTTAAATGATGTAGTTGATAATGAAATAAATTATAAAGGCTGTTATTCCCTTGCAAATACTGCTAGACAGTGCACTGCATGACAGACAACAAAGCTGTTTTCAGAAGACACAGATACAAAATTAAAGGTTCATTAAATCTTTCTACTGCAATAATCTTTCATGTAACACTTTAAGAGCTATTGCTGGTGTGCATCCCCTGCTTCCTTCCCAGAGCTGAACAAGCAGCACTGCTCCCTTAGGTCACAGACAGGCTGGCTCAAGGCTTCTTGAGAGATTAAGCAAAAATGAGTTCTGTCTTGACACGGAACAGGCTTAAAGGCAGTCCCCATCCCATGGCTGTTCATTTGTCATTGTGGTTCTAAATAACCTTTTCAATAAATAATAGTATTTAAATAATTTCATGTTAATTTGAATCAAATTCAAATTGATTAAGGAATACTTATATTCTCTCTTTAATAATAAAAACTTTGTTCTGTACCATTAATCGTAATACCTTTGTAAAGCCAGCTCCTTTCTTTAGGGATATAACAGCACTGACAATCTCAAGAAACCAAACCCCAAAACTTAGATTAGCCTTCACTTTTCTTATCTCCTTCCCTACTGGTGCTCTGGGTCTGGTCTCTGTTTTGATGCCATCTGAAATAAAAATTTTAGAAAGATCATTACAAAAAGGCTGCTGTCAGGTGAAAGCACAGGAGTCCAGGATGCAATGGGAGGGATTATTCCTGCAGGGCAGAGGCCAGGCTGCTTTCTCAGAGCTGGACACAGGCACTCAGCTCAAAGTTGTGCAGCTGGAGAAGCTTTTTGTACTTCAGCACCAGCTCTGTCCCTCATGACCACAACTTCCTTTAGGACCATTGGCACACTGGCTCTTTGTGCTTGTCTACTGGGACTGTCCCCTCACCCATGCTCTGGGGTGAGGAGCTCATGCTCCAGGTCCCCAGGCTTCATAAATTCATCCACTGCTCCTCCAGAGCCTCCTTTTTTAGTTTTCTACTCTCTGTCATTTCAAAGAGCTCATGAGAATCCTGGCAGTCCTTGGGCCTAGTTTCACTTCCAGCACCAAGTGGCAGCCATTCTGGTTACAGGGCCAGCTTCCAAATTCTTAAGTGCAGTGGGAAGTGGCACATGGCTTTAGTAATGCTTTTCCTCTCACTTCCTATGCTGACACCATAAGAAAACAAAAAAGATTGCAAGGATTTCATTTCTGTCATCAGCACTGGGGAAGGCAGCCATTTTGAAGAAAAAATGTTTATAGACTTGTAACCCTTAGTCATACATACGTTCATGATACTGTCCTTTGGAAAAGGAAAGTAAAGTAGAACAGCTCAGCAAACCTATGAGCAAACAGAAAAAATTTTAAAAACCCCCATGTGTGCTGCGTAACTTTTGTCAGACTAATTTTACAAAGGTAACTGTGAAATGAAAAGAGGGAAATGGTCACCACCACGATGACCATGGACAGTACAGGATGCCCCTGCACCAGGTAGTCAGTAACCCAACTGTTCTTACTTGCAGACATCCCTGGCTGGGGCTGTCCCATGTTGGGCCCTTGATTCATGGGAGCCTGTGGCATGCCCGGAGCATTTGGGATCATGTTTTGCTTCTGCAGCCTGGTTCTTCGTTTCTCCTCCAACTCCTTCTGAATCTTATAGATCTTCTCAGCTAGCAGGTGATAGTACTCCGCCTGTTGGGGAGGAATACAAGTCAGGAAAGGAGATGACACACACATTAAGTAAAGGCAACAGGTCCCAGTGATCCAAGCTTGGAAAACAGCCTTCCACACACACATTTCGGCTTGGGTGGGGGTGGCTCTCCCTTTGCAGGGGCTGCGGGGCAGACAGGAGGTCAAAAAGGGGCACTGCTCAGGGCATTGCTGGCAACCATTAGGCCAACACCGGACATTTCTCTTCTCATGTCCAACACTTCTTTGTGCACCCTCCCTCTGAGGCGGGGAGGGTCCCTCAATGCACACAATTATTATTAATTTTTTTAAATACCCCCTGT
Organism: Ciconia boyciana; assembly: GCF_034638445.1. Lineage (NCBI taxonomy): Eukaryota > Metazoa > Chordata > Aves > Ciconiiformes > Ciconiidae > Ciconia > Ciconia boyciana. The sequence goes on from NC_132934.1 coordinate 56,753,413, forward strand.
ATTGATTTGAGATCCTCAGGCAGAATCTTATGTCGCAAGTGCAACGCAGCCAGCATGCCGGTTGTGTTTCCTCAAGCGAAGGCACATCCTGCACTGTGTAAGAACAGGTAACAGCCTACTCAGAGGTAGGAGATTTAAGCTGCTGCTGTTTTCTAGTTCTCTCTCATGGGCTGCAGAACTTACAGAAAACCCTTGTCAGATCATCCTTAATGTTACATTGATGTTCTTACGTATTTCCAAGCAACTTGTCATTAAATCACACTGTGCAATAAACACAGCAATTAAACGGTTTGTGTGGTGAACAAATAATCCAACCCCAGACCCAGCAAGCATCCCAGTTAAGGGCACAGATACTAAGTTAACCTGTCCTTTCTTGCTATTTTACTACCATGCTAGCTCTGCCAGTATATGTCAACACAGCTCAACTTACAAAGAATAAAAACAACCCTTAAAACAAAAAATGTGTCCAGATTTAAAAAAAACCCTATGCCCAGTTCCAAGGCTGCCCTGAGAAGGGGAGAGAAGAGTCTGGGAGAGAAACCTCTCAGTTTTAAGTACTTACCCCATCCTAGTCCCCCAAGAAATCTGGCTTTTGAGTGCTGAGCTGTGCTGCCTGTTTGATTCCTCTGCAAGCCTGTGAAGATGTGGGGCACTGCCATGCCCTGCCAGGTCACCTTCCCCAGCAGAAGGGGCAGCCAGGAGGACCAGTAAGTCCAGCTAATAGCAGAAGATGAGACATTACAACATCCATATGGCCTGGCACATTATATGGAGTTTGCCAAGGTGGAAACCCCTCAACGTATGCTTTCCCAAGTCGCAGATAAGGGCCCTCTCTCACTTTTTATGGAGACACCAGGGAATTGGGCCCAGGTGACAGAAAAAAGGCTTGAAATCCTTCAGTACAAGCTCAGACTGAGAAAAGAGGGAGCAAACACAAGAGCACCTGAGGTCTTTATTTTTAAACTCATGATTATGGGATTCTAACTTCTGGTGGCTTTAACCCATCCAGTGAATGCAGTTACAAGCCATGGCAGCATGGGTGCTGTTAGACCCAGGTCACACCTCAGGCTGTCCTAGCTTGCAATTGATAGGGCTGGTGAGATATGCCAGACCTCCGCTAACCAGGGAGACCCTGTATTGGGAGCTCGTTTCAGTGCCACACTCCAATCTTCATACCTTACTGATGGAAAAAGGAGGAGGGAAGGCCCCACAAAATCATCCTGGAAATAAGCCTTCTGATTGTAACTCCTCGCCTTATCCCAGTGCTGGACAAAGATTCGCTTTGGAATAATCTTGTTCTCCCCTTGATTCCTCAGAGCCGACTGAATTGTGGGAGAAACAGCTATGAGCTTCTGTAATAAGAAACCGCCTGAGTCTAAAAGGAAAGGGAAATGCATTAGTCTCACTCCCTTGCCACCACCACCTGCCCATGCCCCAGCAGTATGAACATGTTAAACCATATATCGCCTCCATAAGGCTATATAGGTGCCTGCCTGCCTATGTACAACTGCATGGGGCCTGGTGTACCCCAGTGCTGTTGGAAATGAAGGCAAGAGGAGGCTGCATCTGCTGAAGCCGAGTAGAGGCCATGGCATGAGCAGGAGGGAGCCATTTTCTCAGGTGGCTCACACACATCTCATGCTCCACAGCATGGTTCATTGCAGCAAGAGAATCAGGGTCTTCCCAGCATGTACCTGATCTTTTAAATTTATTTCAGATATTTACATATGTTTGGGAACACTGAGCTGCAACTCAGTGCAACTTGCAGCACAAAGCCACATCATGAGAAAATGAAACATTGCAAGGCAAGATAAACAAGACCTTTGTAAGAAGTTGGGTCTCACTGAAATATGTGGCTCTTTTTAATGGAAGCTGTGCATTTCCGTTGACCCGGGACATGCACAGACAATCCCAGATGAGGATGGAGATAAAAGGGTGAGAGAAGCCACTGCTTTCATAAAGTAGATAAGAAGTATCACAAGTAGCAGAGAGTGGCCTAGAAGCCTCTGTCATGGCACAGCAATGCATGATCCAAGGAAGAATCCATCTTTAAAACAAGGCACTTGTTTTATTGCACAGCTGATCATCACAGGGTGGATGTAGAGACCAGATTCCTGAATTCCCCTTCAAAACGGATACAAGAGAACAAGGGTGCCATAGGTACCTGCTTTGAGTCACGGGGGGTGCAGTGGGGAGGGATTTACATTCAGCTTCACTTCTTCCCCCTGGTCATTTTGAGAAGTGGCATCTCTGGTCTGGCTGCCCTGTCTCCTACGCCAACATCACCATCTGCAGACCATTGCCAGAAAAGCAGTGATGAAGTCCTGCTGCCCGAACATGATCCTGCAGGACATTCATACCAGTGTCATCTGCTGGTTTAATTGCTGTCTTCCACCTTGTATTGGACAGTTGAAGCTGCAGGGTGGCTCCTAGTGACTCCAGATTAGGACAAGTGAATTAGCTCATCTAGTCTCGCAGGTTGCAGAACACCAGCTGGGCTGGGCAGTGTGTGCTGTGGGTTTCAGTGGCAACGCTAAGCAAGGACAGAGACTTGTCTTGCCTGTGGGTTTGCATGACTCAGTGTAGACCACAGACTGGAAGCTGTTTGGGATACCAACTTAAAAAGCAAGTCCCAATCTTTGGCTGGACAGAGATGTAATCTCCACTGCAGCTGTGATCAAAGCGAATGAAATTCTTTGCTTCAGCACAGTACTGATCTAGCACCACAGCGGGTAGCTAGTGCCTCTCCTATGACTTGTTGTCAGCTCTCCTTCCCCCAGAGGAACCTTTCAGATCTTCTTCTTACAACAGAAAAGAAAACGTGCTGCTCCATGAACCAAGCAGCCTGCATGAGTTGTGTAGGAATGGGCATCCTTTTCCTCCCTCACATCCTCCCATGTGCCCCTATAATACCCTGTAATACCTTTTCAGGCAAGACACATGGTCCACAGTCCAGGGGAGGAAGGACACAGCTTACAGTAGGTGGGCTGGAAAAAAAAGATGTCCAAATACCAGCCCCAAGGGTTTTCTTTACAGAAACTTGAAGTTACTGACCCGCTGCCAGAACAGCAGACCACATTTGCACAGGAGGAACACAGGCTTCCCTGACCACTGCTGTTGCTATCATTGCTATCACAAGAAAGCACAGGGAAAGCAAATGCCTGAAGGACCTTCAGCTTAGGGAGCTGGGTTGCTACGAGCAGAAAATGGGGCCCAGGCTTCCAGTGCTGTGTTGCAATCCCCACTCCTGCCCCACAGCCCCTACCCCTGAGGCCGCTACTGCCGGCAGTAGTGTGGAGGGATGGGCCCTAGCTTATCAGGCCTCATTTCCCAGCCAAAATTTAACACCCAAGTCCTGCCTTCCAGCCCCTGGAGATCCTTTCTATATCAGCCCTGGGATGCCCCTACATCTGAGCCCCTGCTTCACCAGCCCCAGAGTCCCCATGCTGCTGCGACTCTTCCTCCACAAGGTACACAGCCGTACCTGCATTCTTTCCCCATTTTAGAAAGGCTACAGCAATGGTGTGGGGCAACAAAGACAACAAAAAGAAAAAGTGAAGAAGGAAGCAAACCTAAGTGAAGGACTCCCTGCTTTTCTGGGCAGCAGAAGCTATGCCCTTTCAGCCAGAGGAGCAGGGTTGGCAAAGAGTGTTCTTCTTGTAATGCCTCTGTCACTGCCTTCCCATTCCTGCTATTGCCCTGGGGACTGTGGGGGCATGAGGAGAAGCAAAACACCCACTGACAGAGCTTGTGGTTGCATCCCATATAGCTCTGTGCTCCCAAGATACGCCAGAGCCTGCCACCACCCAACACACCTGGGGAAAACAACAGTCTGAGCCATGCCAACTTCACCAGGAGCTAAGAAGGGCTTCAAAGATGGCTATCGGAGACGGTGCCAATAATAATTCCTCCACCCTCCCTAAATCCACCACACTCCCTGCAACAGGGAGCATAGACTGGAGCCATGGCTGATTGCCCATAGGCTACCCACAGCACCGGTTACAGAACAGGTTTGCCTTTCAAACATCCACTGTGCACAGGATCCCTGCTGGGGAGTTACAACCAAGACCCTGTTCTAAGGGAGTGCAGCTGAGGCAACTCAAGCAAATCATCACACCCCCCCTCCTTTTTCTAAACAAAGTGCCAGATCAAAGTTGGGCAGGCAAATGCCAATGCACGCAACATGCCTGTCAAGGCTGATGGAGCAGCTCTGTGGCTTTTTAACCGCGATGCAGGCGTAGATGCTGCCGAAACCACTGCAGATGGAGCCTGTTGTGGTCTCACACTTTCAGGGGCCGGGCTAGGCTCTGTCTCAGGCTGAGATCTATAGCACGTGATCTGTTTTGACAAGCCGAGGGAGGAAATGGCTCCTTGTGCAAACTGACAGTTACCCAAGGGTTGTGTTGTACAAAGGCAGCTGCTAAGAGGGTTTGTAAAAACAAACATTCCCCAGCCAGGGCAACCTATGGCTGTTCTTCAAAGAAAAGCTCATTTTAAGGGTCGGAGGCCTCTTCACACACTTAGGCAGAACCAGTCATTAGCAGCAGATGCTTCTGACCACTGCTGTCTTTCAATACAGGACCCGCTTCAGACTCTCCAGAGAGTCTGGACCAGAGTCCTTGAGTTTGGCTGGAACTGGGAGCAGCACAATCAAGGACATGGTTTGTGTAAAAAGATCGTCTTGGAAACAGGAGGTGGTGTTTCTTGCAGAGGAACTAAGTGTGTACCAAACACTGGAAGAAGCACCGGAAAAGGAAGCAGAAGCTGGAACGGCTGTCACTGTCACATCGTGTACCTCAGCCTTGTCGTGGTGCTGCCACTGCTTGTAAGAGGCCACAAACTCTGTGCTATGTGAGTAATTAGGGCCCTGTCAGGCTCTGTCTGGACTTGTCTTGGCCTCCAGGAGCTGTGTTGTAGCTCATTTTGCTGTTACAACAATTGTCTAATGACCAGGTGACTGTTACCAACCTTGTTTTAGTTTTTGTACAATTATCTCATGTGACACTTACTGCATATATAGTATTGTAATTAATAGACAGCAAGTACTAGGGAGAAGCCTATGTAACTGCTGGGCCTAGAGTGCAGCTCCTGGAGAGCAGCAAACAGATGCCGGGGTTTGCAGAGCTGGGGTGCACAGACGGGGTCAGAGTCCCCATGCTCAGCAATGGTGGTGACATGCCACATGGCATGGTCTCCTGCAGCCACTGGAACAGCTCTCCCTGTAATGTCAGAGCCTCTACCCAGGCTGAGCTCTCCTGGGGGAGGATACGGCTTTGCTGATACCGAAGGCAGAGTCTGTGCTCATTGGGTTGGGAATCAGTGACTCCTACGATGACGAAGGCTGGAAGCTTGTGACTTCTGGCACCAGGAGGACGTCTCCTGCTCCACCTGCGTATGTACAGGACAACAACTGAATCGGTTCAGTGCCCTCACAGCAGATGTGAGGCTGGGAGCTGTGTCCAGTGAAATGTCTGAACTGCCTGAGTCTGGGCCTGAGCCATGCAGCAGCACCACGCAGAAGTGGTGAGTGCTAGTAGTGAGAGACTCCCTGCAGGGGGGACGGAGGTCTCCATCTACCAACCTGCCTACGGAGATATGCTGCTTGCTGGGGTCTCAGATCTGGGATGTTATGGAGAGGCTGCCAAGGTTTGTCCAGCCCGCACACTGTTACCCCCGCTGCTGCTCTTCCATGTGGGCATCGATGATACGACCCGGAGCTTATCAAGTGTGACTTCATGGCTCTGGATGCAATGGGCATAAGTATGGGGGCTGAACGGTCTTCTGCTGGTGAGGGGAAAGTACTTGAGGGGGAACAGATGCAGCCTGCAGGTCAACAACTGGTTGTGCAGCTGGTGTCAATAGGGACTCAGCTTCTGTGACCATGGGACCCTCTTCAAGGATCAAGGACTGCTATAAAGAGATGGGATTCACCTGACCAAGGGGGCAAAAACATCTTTGCTAAGCAGACAAAGGCTGCCCAACCTGTGGAGAAGAGCTTTAAACTAGGGACAACAGGTGAGGGACAGGAGAAATGACAATCAAGTGAGGAAGTGATGGACTAGCTTGGCAAGCAAAGATTGCAGTGTGATGTGGACAGGAGAGATCTTGATACATGGCAGATGGGCGCCCAGCCCACATGTATGCATGAAAACAAGGACGTGCTGGGAGGACAGCTTCCTGAGGAAAGCTCTCATAACTTTTCTGGGAAATCAGCACATCTAGGTGCCTCTCTTGAAGTTCCCTGCTTTCAGCAATCCCAGCTCCCTGAGACCAGTGGGAATGTCTGGAGCAAGGGAGACACTCTCAGTGAAGTAGAATCAGGGTAGAGAACATTTAAACTAGACATGCTCAGGTCCATGGGACTTGACGGTTGCACACCCAAGTGCTGAGGGAGCTGCCTGATGTCATTGCAAGGCCACTCTCTCTTATCTTTGAAAGGTCACAGTGACCAGGGGAAGTTCCTGAGAAGTGGAAGAATGAGACTCCTGTCTCAAAGGAGGAGAATCTTGGGAACTACAGGCCAGTCAATCCCTGGGAAGGTGACAGAGCAAATCTTCCCAGAAGCCATTTCCAAACACACTAAGGACAAGAATGTGAATGGGATTAGTCACCATGGATTTATGAAGGGGAAATCATGCTTGAGCAACATTACAGCCTGCTATGATTCTATGACTGTCTTGTGAATGAGAGGAGAGCAGTTAACATTGTTTATCTTGAATTTACTTCAGGCTTTTGACACCATCTCTGACAGCTTCCTCACCAACTGAGGAAGTATGGGCTAGATAAATAGATAGCAAGGTGGATTGATGGGTTGGGATCAGTGGCACAAAGTCCAGTGGCTGCAAGTCACTTGTGATGTACCCCAGGGGTTGGTACTGGGGCCAATACTGTTTAACATAATCTTCATTAGTGACCTGAACAATGGGGCAGAGTACATCCCCAGGAATTTCACAGATGGTACAAAACAGAGAGGAGTGCCAGATAGCACAACCTTTTGGTGTGCCATCCAGAGGGACCTCAACAGGCTGAAGGAATGGGCTGATAGGAACTTCATGAAGTTCAACAAAGGGAAACATAAAGTCTTGCACCTGGGAGGGACAGCCCCCATGTACCAGCATATGCTGGAAGGCAGCGTGACAGAAAAGGGCCTGGGGGTCCTGGTGGCAAGTTGAATATGCCAACGTACCTTTGTGGCAAAGGCAGCCAACAGAAAGAGCATTGCCAGCAGGTGGAGGAAGGTGATCCCATCAGCACTGGTGAGACACATCTGGAATGCCGTGTCCAGGTATGGGCTCCCCAGTACAAGAGAGACATGGACATAGTTGAGCAAGTCTAGCAAAGGGCTGGGAAGATAATGAGGGGAGTGGAGCATCTGTCATATGAGAGGCTGGGAGACCTAGGACTGTTCAGCCTGGAGAAGAGAAGACTCAGGGGGATTCCATCCATATGTATAGATACCTGGTGGGGGGAGTACACAGAGAGGCTGTGACACCTCCATCCTGGAAATATTCATCTGGACATAGCTGTGTGCAACCTGCTTTAGGTGACCCTGCTTTGAGCAGGGAGGTGGACTAAACTATCTCCAGAGGTGCCTGCCCACCTCAGCCATTCTGTGATTCTGTAATAACAAGTGGCCCCGTGTAGAACAGAGTATCTATGATGCTAGAATTTGGGGGGGGGGGGGAAGAAGGAGTAGACACATACAGCCACAGGACAATACTGCAGGCCCAAGGCTATAAGCAATTCACCAGTAGCCAAGTCATCAGAATAACCAGGAGCTGGATAAAACCAGTTTTAGGGGTGACAAACAACAAGTATGCAACATATGTAAAACACTCCATATTACGTACAAATTTACTGTTTATGGAACAACAAACCAGGGAAGAGCAAGGTTTAGAGTATTTTTTTACAAACAGATGACCCCAAGACTGAGGGAGAAACCATGATTATACTCCTCCATGTGACTGTGAGCCCTCCCCACCTGCAACTTCAGTCATTGACCCTAGGACTCAAAGGGACAGTGGAAGGGGTAGACGTTAGAAAGTTTACATCACTGAACTGCGTATTATTTGACTATAAGCACCATTGTAACTGGACAATAAGTCTTTGACTGGACTGCTAAAATGTTGGGTGTGAGTTCTTTTTGCTGGTCCAAGAAGTGAAACAACCTACTCTAACTTGGATGCAACTGAGTGGCAAGAACACACTGCAGTGATACAGATGACATCCTAATTTTGTTGCCATCCTGAAGTCCTACCACTTCCCCAGTCAGCCATAGTATTTCCTTCCCCAAGTGGTGGGTTCTGGTTCTCCAGTAGGATCAGGGAAAGCAGAGGGCTGTAAGGGAAAGAAACCCCATGCAAATTCAAGACCCTCGATCATCCACACCACTTCAAAAAAAGTTTCAACTTGGCTCAGAGACAGCATCTACAAAGAGGGACACAGCAGCTGTGGTGTCACATAAAACGCCTTGTAGCATCTTTTAAGCAAGTCACTATGTTGGCATTCAAAGCTGGAAGATCTATAACTCTTTGAATCAAAGCTGCTCTGCAAGGTCTCGAGGCTTCCCCACTTCAGCATGGACCAGATGCTCCCATGCAGGCCAGGACAAACTGAAAACAGACTTTTTTGTGCTAACATAGCAAACAGCTTTCATTCATGCTTTTGCGTATGCACAAAAAGCATACAAGTCAGAAAGCTGGGTACACTTTACAGTTCACTAGCCAGTACATGCTCAAAAGGAATTTTATTTATTTTAAACCATGACAACTCCAACCCGAGAAGCCCCAAGTCTGAAAGTAAAACTAGGCTTCGCTTGGGTGGGGGGAAGGAAGAAGAAAGCTTGCCATGATCAGCATGGAGAATGCAGATGTAAACCATCCTAGTCTGCTGCCCTGGCATTCCACCTGTGGCTTGTTGTTTTCTGCTCTCCTTTAGAGCAGGTCAACAGCAGTCCCTCCAAAAGCAGACGAGGTAATTGTGGGCTTGGTGCAGAGCTGGTCTGCACCACACAGGGGTGATCAGTATGAGGATTACCTAAGGGAGAATACCAAAGCACAGGGCTGCTTTCCTTAAGCCTCCCAGGGACTTTCCACCATCTTCCTGAAGGCTTCTTGCTATCAAATACACCTTTTTTTTGTGTGTGTAAGATTCATTGTCCTACATGTGTTTATACCCAAATATCAAGCATTTTACTCCCATTGTAACAGCCTTGAACATCCGTCCACATTGCAATACACCATTACTTTTGTTTGGCACTTGGCTGAGGCTCCCATCTGCCCAGGTTCCCCCCTCCATCCTCTTCCACCAGCAGTTTCCTGAGGGCAGCTTGCTCAGGTTGTTATTTGCTTGGGATTTGTGGATATGCTGATGCTCACAACACAGCTGGTGTTACACAGATGATGTGCTCTGGTCACATCTAGGTCTTCCAGGTGTGTAATGCCATGGTACAAGTTATTCCCTAGGCAGCCAGCACTATAGGTACACGCACAGAATAAGGCTGTATTTTGGGAAGCCCTCAATGGACCAGCTGCATACGTGGTGCCCAGCCAGCGCACAACACGCAACGTGTTCTTACATGATGGGATTAACTCCATGTGCACAGAGCTACGGGCAGCACACAACTGGGTTGACTACACACGCGCTCCACAGTTGAAGCATTTCTGTTCAGGAAATCCCCAAAATATATATAATATACAGTAACCAACCACACGCCCTACATCTGGCAGATGACCGGACGCAACACAGGGTGACAGGCACCCACTCACACGGCATCTTGGTGCAGTGTCTACGGGACATCCACACAAGCTTACCTCATGCTCACACTTCGGTGCCAAAAGGTGTACAATATATTCCAAGTGAAATAGGATCTTTTAATATCACATATCCAAACAATAGTTCTCATTTCAAAATGCAAAATAGGTCCTTTGAAGATCAGCTGCTCCCAGGCTGTGTGAGCAGGGTGGGGTACAGCTGACTGGCACAACTGCTGAGGTCAGACCTCGTTTCTTTGGTAAGATACATGCCGGGAACAAACGCGAATGCAGAGTTGTACCAAAAGTGTCCATTTAGAAGACTAATTATTACTCCACGTCCCTTATTAGAGATTTGCATTTTAAAACAGTCATATACATTAAATAGCTCTCCGACATCTAAATAGCGAACATTCAAAGTAGCATATATTCTGCTACCCCCACCATTTTAAGAACAAGCAACACATGTGGGAGAAAAGGGAAACATTAAAAACAGGCTGTCTGTCTCACACAGTTTATTTAACAATAGGTAATAAGAAATCAATTTTTAACAGTCTATACAGTGATCGAAAGTTCATATTTATAAGTAATCAACTTTAATTGCATGATTTACAACATTTGAGGGTCTTTTTTGCTTTCTATTTTCAAGTTTTACAGAAAGTGGAAGAGGATGGGGAAAGGGGCACAGGAGAGAGAAAGCAAGCATAAAGAAGAAACCCCAGGGACTTTTTCTCAGGTTAAAATCATCCCCTTGGAATTGTTTCTTACCCTCTTTTTTATTTTTTTTCCTTTGTTAGATGTAAAAATAACAAAAAAAAATTCTTTCAAGAAAACAGAAACCACAATATATATACTACATCCATTTGGCAGCTGCCCCTGTGTATTTGCAAAAATGTTGTCTTCTCTCTACATGTACAAATTATTTTAATACTTGAAGTTTTTTTTTAAGTTCAGACTCTTGTATAGAAAATTCTTGGAGGACAAAAGTAGACTTCAGGAGGGGACTGAGTTATTTAATATTTTTACATTTTTCAAAGAATTGACATATTTCCAACCAAAGAGGAAAAGATTGGTATTTATTTTTATATATATATATTTATATATGTAATGTATTTTTAAAGCAACATTAACCCCTTTTGTCCTCCGGTTTTAGGAAAAGGTTCTCCTGTGGTGTTTTTTTTTGTTTTTGTTGTGGTTTTTTGCAGTGACATGAAGAAAAACCAGAATAGGGAAAATGTTTACCATCTGCCTCAGTAAATAATAACTATCAATATTACATATTTTCATTAATTTAAAAAAAAATAAAACCTATTGGAGGCGTGAGTAGGGCATCCTTTGGTGAACAGCCAAAAGACCACCTGCTTCCCCCAACCTCCCCAACGCACACGAGGAAAAAAAAACAAGAAAAAGGACTGGTTATGATTCCAGCCATAACAAAAATATATTCTTTGTACTCTACTGTCCCTCAGGTTCATTGTTGGTTGGAACTGCTGCAGAGTTCAGATGTGTTCCAGGGAAAAATGTTGTTTTAGCTAAGAAAGATTCAAAAAAATTTGTCTTCAGTACAAAAAGTCTTGAGAAAATAAGTTTTTTCTTTCTTTTTTTATTTTTTAAATTTTTTTTTGCTCCCAAAATGCTACAATGTGTCTAGTGTATGTCTAGTGTACTCTGTGAAAGGTTTGAATTCAAGTCTGAGTTCTCGGAGCTGAGCCCCAGTTCCGTGGCGCTTGTACCATGGAGGCCTGCCATGCCGGGATTGCTAGCAAGCTGGGAAAGCATTGCACTCTGGTCCGGGCTGGCAAAGTGCCCTTGATCCATGGGGTTAGCCTGGGCAGCTACCAGTCCTGGATGTGGGGAGCTGGTCTGCGGGGAGACGTGGTGTGGAGAAGGCTGAGGTTGCATCCGGGGGGACGGGCTGGAATGGGGGGGCTGGGACTGGGGCCGCGGTGAGGGTACAGGCTGCGGAGAACGCACTTGATTGGTGAGCGATGAAGGGAGCTGCTGGCCCTGTAGGTGTGGGGACTGGGCTTGATTGGGGAGCATGTGCTGTTGGGGGCTCATAGGATTGGGCTGAGCTGGGGACCCCATCTGCTGCTGAAGTAGCCTCTGCTGAAAAGCCTGCTGCAAACTGGCTCCTGTCTCTGCACTCATCGCCTGTGGAAGCTGGCTTATTTGTCCCATGTTTCCTTGCTGCATCTGCTGCATGTGATGCTGCATTCGCTGCTGCTGTTGCTGCTGCTGCTGCTGTTGGGGATACCCGACGCCCTGGGGCTGCTGAAACTGGTTGTGGTTGGCCATCCCCGGCCCCAGTGCTGGTCCTGCTCCCTGCTGCTGCTGTTGCTGCTGGTGGCGCTGCTGCTCAATCATCTGGTGCCGTCTCATCAGGAGGTCTCGGAACTGGGGAGCCATCCCCGAGTGATTCATATTCATCTGCTGCGCCTGAGGATTCATCCCAGACATGGCCTGCTGTGGCTGCTGCTGTGGCTGCTGCTGGGGCATGCTGGGCCTCTGAACTCCCGCTTGCATGGGGTTCATGTTCTGCATGGCTGGGTTGGGGTGCACCCCTCCTTGCTGCCCTTGCATGGCCTGCTGTGGCTGGAGACCTGGCTGACCCTGGGGGATGCCAGGCTGACCTGTCATCCCCTGGGGGTTCTGGGACCCCGCATACTTGGCAGCCCGCTGCTTGATGAAAGCAGCCAGCAGCTGAGGATTGGAGTGAAGGATGTTAAGCACCTGCTGCTGCTGCATGGGTGAGCTGGGAGACCTGAGAGTCCGCAGTAGGTTTTGTAAGGCTGCCTGGGGCAGAGGTGGTTGTTTGGGCTGAGCAGCGCCAGGTACCTGACCCATCCCTGGCTGAGGTGCCATATTCATCGGCTGACCTGGCTGGGCTACTGACATCATGGATGGCCTCTGCATTCCTGGCTGTAGCTGAGCTTGGGGTAAGCCCCCCTGCACCCATGGTGGCTGCTGCTGGATTCCTGCCGGCCCCATTCCTTGGTCTATATGACCACCAGGACCTCTGCCCATCTGTGGAGGGTTCATTCCCATAGGCGGCATCTGGGGCATCTGGTGCTGAATCGGCCTTTGGAAGATCTGAACCTGTGCCATCTGACGCTGGGTCTCTGCTGCCCGCTGGATCTGCATGGCCATTTCCACTGCTGCTGGAGGAGGACCTTGAACTGGTGGTTGAGGTGGCTGGGGTGGAGTTGGAGGAGTCACCTGGCCACCTGCCTTGCCCTGGGACACAGCACTGGGGGGCTGAGTTCTTGGCATGGTGTAGGGTGGCATACTGTTGGGAGGTGCAGGTTGAGGCTGCGAGGCAGGCTGGGGCGGAGGCTGGGGTTGTGGCGTTTGCGGCGTTGGGGGCTGCTGGCCTGTTGGAGTTGTGGGGGTGGCTGGCGTTGGCGAGGGCAATCCTTGCTGCTGGCCTACCACACCTGTCCGCTGCATACTTGCCATCCTCCTTCGGAGCATCTGTGCCTGTTGCAGGCGGTGCTGAAGTTGCTGTTGACGGAGCTTGTGTTTAATGTTGAGGCAGAAGGGCACTGGGCACTTGTTCTCCTGGCAGTGCTTTGCATGGTAGCAGCAGAGAGCAATGAGTTGCTTGCAGATGGGGCACCCTCCGTTGGTTTTGCGTTTGCAGCCTTTGGTGTGTTGAACAACCCGTTTCATCTTCTGACAGGACGGCAGTGAGCAGTTGGCATTACGACACTGGCAGGCATGGACCAGAGACTGGATACAGCGCTGAATGCTCAGGCGGCGGGAATCACCAGGGCTCTGGGTGGTTGCAGTCTGCTGGTTGTTGCTCTCATCATCTAGACCAAGGCCTAATTTTTCCATCTTGTGGTCATGGTTTTTAGTGTTATAGCAGGTGATGCACAGGTCATAATCCTGGAAAGACAACGAAGCAAGAGTTATCAGTGCTCCTGAAACTCCATATAATAAACAAATGATGTCATGCCACCTCAACAAATTCCTCCCTGTCTGTTCCAGGCAAATTGTTGCTCTAGGGAAAAAGTTAATCTTTCACACCATGTTGAGGTACTAGAGAAGGGATAAATCCAAATTATAGCCAGGGAAAGTGTGTGGGTGCAAGGGTGTCTGAAATCTACACAAAATATATATGGCTTGAAAAACAAGTTTGCTCTGAGCTAGTAAGTCACACATTATTCAGCTGGACCAGAAAAATCCCTTTCTTTCCTGATAGGAAAGAAGAAAAAGGCCAGGAACAAATAGCTGCCCATCTGCTGCTGCTTCAAAGGAAGAGGGCAAGAGTGGCAGGAGAGGTACCAATTTTCAAAAAAAAAGGAGAATGAAAGCTGCATTTTCAGTTTTCAGGCAACAGCAGAGTGTACTGGGCAGAAGAATAGAACAGCATTTGCATTCTGTGAAAGCAACAGCACAAGAGTTTGGGCTCCATAATTGATCCAAGTCCTCAGGACTCATTAATCCATAGGAAATTTATAATTTATTTTCTGGTATATATGAGGAAATGGGAGCATCAAATTTTAATCAGAGCTTTTCAGAACTGAATCCGAGACAGTCATTTACTTCCAACAGGCTAAAAAATTTAGTTACAAGCCAGATTCAAGGTTAGTCTAGCTTCTGGAGGGTTCAGCATTGACCCAGACCACTGAACTTGATCTTCAAACACACTGGTATTGCAAACACTTCTGAAGACAAAAATGCTGTTTGCAGCATGCTACAGAAAGACAACAGGGCAGAGGAAGAGTCACCCAAATATAGGAATCTGACTTCTAGCATAGAAAAACCTCTATGCCAGTAAACCAAGGGAGGGCCCTATTTACAGAAATACTGCAGCACAACACTTCTGACTCTGGAAGAAGAAAGGATGCATTGCTCTTCAGAAAAATCAGCTGATCCTACCATTACAGCTCAAGCAATTACTACACTTCCCAACTGCTTAAGCAGCAGCACCTTAAATGAACTACAGGAAATACAATTCTACTTCTACTTTCAAGCTGTGGAGAACTGAAGACAAAAATCACACCAAGTAGCAGATTAGTAGAATCACTTGTTACAGAAAACGTTTCCTCTCCTTTCTTTCTGAACTGCCAGAGGATGAGCTGTACAGATCTTTTTCCATCAGTTAATACTGACAAATTAGTTCAGGTAAAGAGCACTCTGGGCACAGAGATACGGGGACACAAGTAGGGAAAACTTCACCAAGCATACCTCACAAACAGTGCAGTGCCATCTGGTCTCCACATGATGCTTGCACTCGTTGCAGGTGTAAACAAAGCGGTCTTGGCTCTGGGTATGCAGTTCCACCAGCATGCACATGGTTGACCACTGAGCCCTTCGTAGTGAGGAGAACTCCAGGTGCTTGTCTCTAGCAAGGGTTAGGAAAGCATCACGCCCATCCATCAGGTCACATGGAATGAGTGGGTCAGGCTCAACAATGGGGGGCAGGGAGTTGGCTGCAGGGCCAGCAATGAGACGGATGACAAAAAAGACCTGAAACGTAAAAAGACAATGCTAGAACTTATCAAGATGTTTTGGTTGCCAAACTTCATTACAGAGCATACAATCCCAGGACCAACTAACACCTGAATGATGTGCCACCAAGGTGGTGTGCTTGTAAGGGCTGGGAAATTTCAAACCTCTGGGTGCCCTGCAGGTTCACCTTCTTCAGAAGCATTAGGTAAGGAACACTGGACTGAACAGTAACAGTAAAACTGTTGTGACAATCTAGATTAGGAAGTTCTGTATGGGAACAGTTGTATTTATCCCCACTGCCCTCGCAGCAAAGAGCGCCCAGACTTACTGGTACTTGTCTGGTGTGCCACTCAATTCTCCAGCCAAACCTGTATAGTTTACAGGGCACAACTCTGGAGTATCAAAGCTTTGAACACCTCTCTACTTAAGTAAAATACATATTTCTCATTCTATCAACTCTTACCTCCTTGTGCTTCTCCATAGTGGCATACAACTTTTGGGAGAGGTCATTTGACACATTGGGCATGCCAGGCTTTTTCTTATTGCCACGACTCAAGCTGCTCTTGTTCTTACTTGTCTTCTTATTGTTCTTCTTTTTGGCATTTTTGCTGTCTCCCTTGCTCACCTATTAATTTTTAAAGGCATTTTGTGTCAGGTATCTAAGTCACACCACATCAGCATTTTATTACTTTCACATCTTCTATAACTGCAGGAAGAAACACACTTTACAATAATTTACTCCGAAGACACTTACCAGGGTCCCCTGAAACATTAAATTAATTCCATTAGAATCACTCCAGAAGATAAAGATCAGCAGTACATTGTTCTAAAAATATTAAAAGCATGAATGCTCAGGAGGTGCAAGGGAAACGTTATTTACTGAAACCTGTTTGTCTGCTATAGTTGAACACTGAAGAACCTCTTGGATAATCACAAAGGAGTTCAGCAAATGGCTTCTCAATGCAATTCAAAACTAAAAACAACTGAAAAGTACAAGTGATATTGCACTGACCAGAGGTGAGAAAGACTTAATCTGCCTAGATGTAGTTTGTTACAGCTCTGACAGATTTGTTTTTATTTAATAGAGTGCATTAAACTGATTTTGATATGCAGCTGTTGTTCTGAGTCCAAAAGGCATTAGTAGTGCAATTTCTAGTATGCACCTTCCTCCTGTCATATCCTGCAACAGTCGAACAAAACAGGTCAGCTTAATTTCAATTATAATCAATTAGCAATGAACAGTTTATTCCTCTGTGCTTCTCAGAGGGCCGCTCAAAACACTACAGCATATGATGATCAAGGATCAAAGCAATTCTTATCCAAATAAGCATTTTTCCTAAGCTTAAAATAACTTTGTCAGGATGGAAATTTCCAGTGAACATGAATGACTACCACTTAATTTGAGAATACAGTTTATTATTGCCTCATTTTCAAGAAGTGAAACATGGGGTCAATAAAGAGTTTAAATTATTTTTAATAATAAAGGTTAAATAATAATATGCTGCAAGCTTCCCCCACCACAGGATTTTGGGGCCAAACTGCTGTGGGAGATCAACTGAGCATTGACCAACCTCACACACAGAGCTAGGTCAGATTCCTTGCCACTGATTTCTGGTATATTAGAGAGATGGGAACTCGCAGCTATGCCAAGTGGAAACCAAACCTTTAAATAATACCTTCCAAAGTAAGATGTTAGTTAATGCAAATTTGATATCAGGTTGCCTAATTCCCAGGTTACTCTTGCACTTAGTTTATTCAAAATCCTTGAAAGGAGGCATTGCAAAGAGCAGCACAGGAGAACCTCAAATTCTAGTTTTAATGTTAAATCTAACTTTTTTGATCCAAAAGATCTTTTAGGAAAAAGATTAATTCTAAAGCCCAACAAAAATCTAATAAGGTGACGAAGCAGCAGTGTTCAAACAGACTCAACTAACAAGTACTACTGTGTGAGCAAAACTACTAACTTCATCCTAGATTCACTACCCCTTCCATAAAAGCTCAGAAGATCCAAGGATGGGCAGATACATAAATTCTGCATCTGTTAATTTTCAAAGTTATTACTGAATTAAGAGGCATACCTTTTTTTGTTCTTTGTGGAATGTGAAAGCACAGTTGATTGCATGTTCTCCAAAAAAATTGCACAAGATACCAGCAAGAAATTTCTCTAGTTTAAGTAGCCCAACAACAGTTCAGCAGTATTTTGTGCTTCAGATCAATGCCTTAAAACTTTCTAGTAAAAAAAACTATACTGAGTAAACTACTAAATCACAATGTTACTTTCTCAGAACATTCTGCTAAGATTGGTATTATAACATCTAAGTTGGATAAAGAGTTAGCCACTGTCCAAAAGCTAAAGCTTAAGGAAAGAGCTTCCAAGTCAGGCTGAGGTTGCAGCATGAACGTTGATAACAACTGGATTTCAGCACCAAAATATTCAACTAGCAGCTGTTTCAATCTAATTGACTTTGGTAATTAGTTGGGTTTATAACCATATAAACAGCCACTGCTCATACGAATGTAGCTTAGTGGTATTTTAACAGCTCTAATTTATAAAATGTAAAATTGAAATTTATATTACAGTGAAGCTAGAAAGGTAAAAAAGCCAGTTAACCAAAGTGCCTAGGCCCCCCCCCTTTTTTTTTAATTAGCCATATGTAATCACAACTTTGCATTAGATCATGAAATACCAGAAGCATTCTTACATCCGTGCTTTCATTACTAGTGTTTTCTTCTCTCTTCCGTTCTTCTTCCTCTTGCTCTAGTTCCTTAATGCTCTCCTCTAGAACATTAGGCCAGAAATCCCCTTCGAAGTAAGGTAGCTCTTTTGCACTTGTTAGACGATCTTCTGTTGCCTGCTTAAATATATCCTGAAAAAGAGCAAAACACTTGGTTACCACTGTTACAAGCCTCATAAAGGCAACCTTTTCAATAAGTGATAAAAAAAGGCACCAGCGAATCAAACAGAGGAGAGCTTAATATGTCAATTCATTTTGAGAGCACGTTCTAAGTGCAGATTTAACACTGCATCAGTTACAGACAGTTAGTCAAACACATCTCAAATATTTCCGCTCCGAAGAAATAAATCATTACCATGTGCTAGACTTCAATATGCATACTTACCAAATGGGACAATATGATCACTATATTGTCAACACTAGCTGAAGTCCTGATAATTCCAAAGCTTTTACATACTTCTTACCACATCAGCAGCCTAACTCTGCAATTTTATTTAACACAGGAAGATTAAAGATTCCATGTATTTTCTTTGTATAAATGAAATGAGATTTGCTCTCTTTTACAGTATTCCTCAAGAATTTAGTTTGTTCTAAGGAATAATTTCAATTCTCTTGCTAGAATGATTTCAGAAGCTACATGCTTTGAAAAGGGTATCTTTTAACTCTTAAACTTTTAGTGCTCAGTTCACTTAAAACAACACAGTAAACTCCAAGAATCAGGCACAACGCATAAGGCAAGGAAGAAACCAAGACAAGACTGGTCAACCAACCCTCCCCCCCCGCCGCCCCCCCCCCCCACTAACACACACTTAACAAACCTTGTAATCATGGACAATGCGCTCCGACACAGATTTGTCCAGCATCTTTTTGTACCACTCTTGAAGTCGTTTGGGTTTAGGTATCTTTTGATCAGGAGGATGGCAATGGAAGATGTAGTCATCTCCTTCACTAGGTGGGCATGCCCAGATATGTCCAGTAGTATACCTAGCATGATTAGACAAAAAAAGAGTACATGTGGGCTCTGATGATTAACACTAGAGCTTGCTCTCCTCTCTGCCACGAGATGGAGCCACCACAAAGCTGGCTCCTGTTACCAGATGGACAATAATTCTAGCTCTCCAAGACTTTAATTCTAGTGTTCATTCCAGCTTCATTCATCTTTTCACTAATTTTTTAAAATTCAGCACTGTATGTGGAGTCGTTTATATAAAGTGTATGCATTTTCCAGTCTAGATAAAAATCAAAGCCTGATATAGACCTGCAATTGCCACCTCCCAATTAACTAAGAAAGATGGAGACTAGGTATTTCAGTAGTAAAAGCCAGAATTCTTTTTCCTTGAGACAGTGCAGTCATTCATTATCTAGCAACATTTTTAAAACAGATTTACTTAAACACACTACTTGTTTTTCTACTGTAAATCCTCTGGTTTTTAACTTTGAGGATCAGTTTTAAAAGGTTTCACAATTATATCTGGGAATAAACAGTCACTGTCAACCTATGCTATTTGGTGTACAATCTAAGTACTATGAAGATGACATCCAAATAGTAGCAGCTGCAGAGAATATAATACTACAAAGATCACTTCTTCATCCTCGTTCTTCTCTATTAGTTTTTGAAAAGAACTCCAGTAGGAGGAATAATCAGATCTCAAGTCAGAGAAAAGTAACCATCCTCGCCATGCTGAGAAATGGCTCTGCAGAACCCTACCCAAACCCTGGGAACTGCAGCCAGTTGTCATTCCTTCTGCCTGAGAAGGGAGAGATGATACTGCGTGACAAATATTGTTCTCCCAAAATGAGAACCTGATGTTACCCATTAGCACAGAAAACAGCATTAAGTAAAACTGAGGCCTGAGCTCTATGCAGCAATTTTACAGGTTAGAAAATACACAATAAATAAAGCAGAAAGGAGTCTAACGTATGCCTTTGAAGTACTGAGGAATATATCCTCTCACTGAGGTACCGAAGACAGCACCAGCCACCTCCATTCTGACTCCCCTAATTTTTCTCATGCAAACTACTCTCAACATAGTCCCTAACAGTTTCTTCATGAATAACTGTCAAGCTACACCAGATACCTTTGACAATAGATTGATGTTTACTTCACTGCCTTTTCTACTTCAGTAATCATGGTCATTTAATTTCCACCTTTCTCATTTCTTCAGTTGTTCTGTGTTCTCTTTTGTGCTGTCCCAAGTATACTCTCCTCTTTCTCTTTTAACTTTTCAGTTTCTCACAATTTCAACTACTCATTCTATAAGAGATTTCTTCGTGGCCTTACACAGCTGTTAGAGTTAATCAGTACAGGCAGAATACACTTACCTTTCTCCTAATAAACATGGCTAAGAACTTAACTTGCCAGCCCAAAGGAATAACCTGATTAAAGCAGTGGCATTACACAAGGACTGCACTATCAACAAGCCCAGCAAGATTTTATGGTCCAGATAAAAAGGCTCACTTTCTACTTAGACTTAAGGAATTTTTACATAAGTTTGGAAACCTAAAATAATCTGAAGCATAAGCCTCTCCTGAAAAGTCTGCAATCCCTTTTTGTCTTTTCTCCTTTGCAACTATACACAGTTGTTGCCAAGTTATTCTACCACCAGTTGATATTTAGGTACCATATTCTGCACAACAGGATGTAGTAATTTCATTTGCAATAAGAACACAAATGCTGCACAGAAGAAAACACTAAAAAAAGACTTACCCTAGTTTCTTGACATATTCTAGATACCCAATTAGTATTTCGTGATAGACAGCAGTCCTCAAGCATTTAGGGCGGAAGAAATGAACACTGTCAAGGTAAGATATATACACTCGCCTAAAAAAAAAAAAAGACATGATGAGAAGCAGAGATTTCAAGGCAGTTCTGCAAGTTTATTCACGTTATTTTATACATTTGAAGCATCCAGTACAACAGCAATTTCAAAGCCTCTGATGCTAATTTACCTCTAGAAACTCAGCTTTCTTTTGGTATCCTAGCCTCGTTTCTCTAGAACTATGCAATCCCTTCCTTGAGAATACAGACAACTGCTCCTTAAGGCAACACTGCCTGCCAGCCAGCATCCCCAGTAGTGACTCTAACTGACATATTCCCTATCGAAGCTACTTTGTTTCTAGAAGCTAACAGCACTAAGAGTCTTCATAGGTGCAACACCGAAGCTCTACACAGAACTTTGGAAGGTTCACCCAACTGAGACACAGTTCCAAAATAAAATAAAACTTTCATGCAGCTCCTCACCTTTGATTGGGTGGAGGACAGTCTGAGCCATACTCCTGTACATGCATCCCAAAGAAGCATAAGTCTACACCATCAATCTCCTCAAAGGCAAAAAGCGCTTTTGTTCGATAAGGGAAAGACTCAGCCATCTCTCCGCTGTCTACAAACCTGCAGGTTACAGAGGGTAAAAGTGGAATACCAAATATATTCACATATTAGAGAATACATGTCACTAGGCAAAGGCAACAATGATGAGGGCTACTGTAAGTGTAACTTTAGTGCAAAAGTTAAATGCTTACAGACTACTCAAAAGACCAGGCATCCACTTTTTACTATAAAAAAAGATGACACTCATCAGAAATAATTAATATGCTGCTGTAACATCTGTTTGTCAAGAACTGGTCAGTGGTGAGGTTTTGAATACAACAGCCTATTTTTAAAAAATAGTTACATGTAAGTAAATTCAAATAGCTTCCACCTCCCCCCAAAAGAAAGCAAAATTAGAAATGGAAAGAACATACCTTGCTTTCATTCCTGGTTTTACTTCGACAGTTTTGTCAGATGCATGTACCACCCTAACTGTAACCTCTCCTGCCTCAGGGTGATTCTGTCGTCTTAGGAAATCATTGACCCTGTTCTCCAAGAAGGTACCAAGTCTTGTAGCCGGTAACCCTGCAGGAGAAAAGTACAGCGCTCTATATATACAAAACTGAACTGCTCAAATGAGATTTCTCTATTCAGATGTTAAATGAAAAGTGACTCTTAATGCATACAGTACATTACCATAAATTAAAGCTTTACCTTTAACTATAGTTTTAACATTTAAATAATTTATTAAATAATTTATACATTATTTAAATGAAGAAAGAAATTGGGTTGAAATACAGATTCTATCTGTCTTAAAAGTCAATCACAATTAAGGCTCCTCCTGAATAGAAGCTATTAATTACTTAAACTGGATTACAAAACACTGCTCTCAGACATAGCTTCAAGAGCAGACATTGCATTTGGAAGTATATTCTGCCTATAAAGCCACACTAGCCAAGTTAGTCTCTCCACTTACCAAAATAATATATTTTAATAATGGAAAGAACAACTAAATATAACTGTATCTGCAAGTAACGTAGTTAGTTTAGAAGTTTCTAATTTTCAAACAATCTTCATACAGAAGAAGTACAAGCATAATGTTAGCAGACACAAAACCTAAAGCTGAAAGAGAGTTTGAGGGCTGGTGTAACAGGGCTTGTCTCATTGCTGTCCATTACTTCTGGCAGAGTTACAGATCTGCTGATCTGCTTTTCATTTTTCCAGTTTGACACCCTTCAGTAAAGCATCACTATACTACGTTAAGTATGCAATACATACAGGTTGCTAGAAACAAAAGCTGATAAAAACTGTAAAAAAACCCCTAGTATTCTTCCTGTATTCTTGGTGAATCTAGGGAGTTTTGATTTTGGAAAAAGACTCAGATGTTGAAACCATTCCTTAAATGGTTTGCTGAATCTTGATTCCTGGTTGGCCAGGGATTTTTTTTATTTTTTATTTTAATTTTTTTAGCAGAAATGTAAATACTATTTGTAAGAAGTACACCAACCTAAGCAGCTTCTGAAAGACTTATTTTGTCTATAGAACAGATGGACAATGACTGCACAAATTTCCTCCTACACTGCCTTCAAATCAGTTGCCTTGATCAAGAGGAAATGTCTATGGAGAGTTTTGTCACCAGGTGATGCAACCTTTATCTCAACCAAAGCTTTTAAGAGCAGAGTCACGGTGACTTGAACACGTTATCAAAAATTTAAGTGAGACTGCAGTCACACAGCAACTATTTCCCAACGCTATTAATACTGCAATTGAGATAAAAGGATGTGTATCTTGTATTAGTAGTGCTCTAAAACAGTACGTTAACCCTCTACAACAGACTATTAACCAACGACAACACCTGTGAATGCAAACATTCTGAACACTACAGAACTGATGTTCAGAACTGACCAAAAGTATCCTCCTTTAACTCAAAAAACCTGAAATAAATGCAAAACGAGCATAAGAGCAACGTCTTCCCCATTCTTAAATTATTTAAGATTTGTTGGTGCAAGTGTCAGAATCTTACTTTTAGCAGAGAATTTGTTCTCTTTCCTGGTTCGTCCTGTTTTCTTTAGGCAGCCATCACAGACAAAGCTGAAGCAAAATACGAGAAAGTGAAAAACCACCCCAAGTCAGACCATAAAGTTCCTTAGCATCTTACCATTAGAAGCAAAATCTTTCACCAGATCTTACCTGGTCTGGAAAATACCTTAACTGAAATTTGAAATAAAAGACAGCACAAAGAAAAGAACAGTGCCAGCAGAAACAGCCCAACTGTTTCAGAGCTGCAGAGGAGGATCTAAGCTCCAGGGGGTGCATCTCCTGTCAGTCACCCATGACACCACCTGCAAGCCCAGGAAACAGGGTCTCCACTGGCATGTCTAACAATATTGGCTTAAAGTATTCTTGGAACAAATAGTCTCAAACTGCTGTCTCTGATGAAGATGAGATACCACAACACACAAAACAAAAGGCTGATTTTTTTCTAAACACCCAAATACGCTGCAGCATGAAATGATGGGCAGATTCTTCCTCATTTACAGGATGTCTACCCTCTTCTGCAGCAATGTGGATGGGACAACAGAATGGAAAAAGTCATAGCTTTCTTGTCAAGAAAGGGAACATTTAAGCTCTTACAGAGCTTTATCTACATATAATCTATCAGCTTTTTTAAAAAGCTTTTAAAGCAATCAGAAGAAAATCCAGTATGTTGATCAAGAACTATGGAGTATCTAAAGAACACTAGATTGTTTTTCAGATTTAATCTGATCACCAAGGTCATAAAAGTGAATTCACCTGTTAAATTCTTTAGTTGTTACAATTTTTTTTTTGAAGATGACAAAGCAATATGATTTGTGCAGAAAATAGATCAGTATGAAATTGTTACCAGAACTAGAAACATCTTTTCATGAAGGACTAGTATCTTTAAACATAAAAGGCTGAAATGTAAGGCTGAAAGGCCCTCTTCCCAACAAAGGAATGTTAAAAACATTTAAGATTAGAAACAACTTCACACACAACACAGTAAGATATGATGTCTAAATTTGATGTTACCCTATAGATTCTGTAAAACTTTCAGGTGGGAATGCAACTTCTTCCATTAGACATGCTTTTAAATACAACCAGTATAAGGAAGTTTATGCACTAACTCTAGTAAATCTATCATATACTCTTTACTTAAGGAGGAGAAATTCCTCACCCAGAAGGCCAGATTATCTCATTATGAAGAACACAGATCTGGTGCATTTTTCTTCCACACTCTATACATTCAACAAATCTGCAGAAGGAAAAAAAGGGGGAAGGGAAGCAAGGTTAGTAGCATCATTACTTGCTTGTGTATTTTGTAATATTTTATTAGAGGAGTTCTAGCGTTTAGGCTCTTGAGCCTATTTAACGTAGAGGGCAAATCTATGCTGAGAACTGCCTCCAGAATGAATTAAGAATCTGTCAGCTCAAGTCAGGTAGACTATGCGGGGACACATTATTATTATCACCATTTGCTTGCCTTACTGCCATTCACTTAATTCATTTTTTTGAAGTGAAGCCCTTCTAAGGATAAAATCTGTAAACTGCTTGTTGCTATAATGAAGAGGGGAAAATTGATTCATAGGTGTCAGAAGCAACGAACGAGGAGCAATACTTGGCTGTTAGTTGCCCCACTATGCTTGAAGCCTGGGGTACATTGCAAATATACTGCAGAAAGGTGGGAAGGAAGAAAACAGAAGCAATATCGAAGTCACTTTCAGAAGACTAGCAGAGATTTAAGGACAACTGAGGTAAGTGATATGGTCTACTTCACAGATGTTGGTGAATATAATTCTCCAAAATACCTAAGGTTGCTTCATGTATCAGGACAATCTGACTCCTTTTGAACGTGTCTATTTGTAAGAGTCCGAGACTTCGAATGAATAGCTGTCATTTAAGTAGAGCATATGGTATCATACTGTAAGTTAGGCTTGTATTCTAGTGTTAGCCTGCATCTTCACTATAACAAAGGGAAAGAAAAGTTATGAATCAAGTTACTATTCTCTCCTTCCCACAGCCCTTGTAAAACAGAAGAACTGGCTGACCCTTATGCCCTTACAAGGATGGTGTAGGAAGAATACATATCCTTTTTGCTCATTCATTTGAGAATGAAG
Source organism: Ciconia boyciana (assembly GCF_034638445.1). Classification (NCBI taxonomy): domain Eukaryota; kingdom Metazoa; phylum Chordata; class Aves; order Ciconiiformes; family Ciconiidae; genus Ciconia; species Ciconia boyciana. Next base: position 56,778,803 of record NC_132934.1, read on the forward strand.
ATAATGTTTGCAGAGTAGCAGCATAGGTGTATAATGCAGGACCATGTAAAGTGGCTTCAAAAAAACGCTCGGAATATGAAGAAAAGCAGCCAAGTCACCATCATCTTAACTTTACTGAATGTCTACAGTTCTGCTGCCAGAGCAGCATAGAAACCTGGTTGATTCAAATTTAACAACTTTTCCTTCTACTACAGCTGCCCATAAAATATGACAACTAGAAAAGCCAACAGCACCAGAAGAGCTACTGCCAAATGACTCAATCAGTTCTAAGACTTGAGCATTTGTGACAACAGGGTTTCAAAGCAGAGTTATCTGCATTCATCCTTCTGTTGAATCCACTTTCAAGACAACAAAATACAATAATTTTGGCCCATACATACAGCATTATGTATTTCTTAAGTACAGCTGTGGTGGTTTGGGTTCTCAGGACAGAATGCCAGATATGCTGCTTACAGAGCAGCCCCTGCCAGTTAACAGAGCTACATGAAATTTGGAACACATTGAAAAACCAAGATGATGGTGAATGAGTAACATGTCTTTTACAAAATAATTATAATGAAACGAGGATCATTCAAAGTGTGACAGCATTACTTACAGTTCAGGGTCCAGTGTATCGTTTTTCCTTTTTGAAAACTGTTCTTTGTTTATCGTGCTACGGAGAAACAGGCAATAGAACTCAGTTTTAACACAAGACAACATACATTCATGCCTTACCACACATATCCACACACTAAGACAAAACTTGCAAGCAGATTTTTTTAAACGCTTACTGGCACTACAGGGAAAGGAGTTGTATTTTACAGAGTGACAGACAACTAAAGTATACGGTACCTTTGACTCTGCCCATGGAAAACATTCTTTTCTATGGAACAATAGCTTGTAGAGAACCACCTCGCTCCCTCATTCAGTTTTACTACAGGATAAATGGTAAAACTTGCTGACATTCAAGTTTTGGACCAGTCTGATCAGTATTTCATAGTGAAAGGACTATTTGATATGCCCCTCTGATATTCTGAAGGCAGAGAATTCCAATTATCTTTGATTACCAATAAAGGTAGGTTATCTTATTTCAGATTCCCCTAGCCCTCCTCCTAGATTAACTTCAAAGGATAAATTTCAGCTTCCAAATCCTGCAACCCCAGCCCAGCCATTACTCCACGCTATCTTCTTTACCTTCCCTACAGCATTTGCAAGGCTAGAAATTCCGTCCTTTTGACAGTGAAGTCCCAGTTATCTTTTACACCAATCTGGTTCAAAATAGTCCAGAACAGTCATACAAGAATACCCAGATCTCTGAGAATTTACCCCAAAGAGGGTGCTGTATAACATGAGGAGATCAGTACATGCCTCTCTGAGAAGCAATGAGAGACTCAATCCAACTTGCATGAGGTGCATTAACCTTCCTATCCTTTTATTTCAGTGTTTACTCTGAATAGTGCCACCTGCAGAATACTTCAAGCTCCTTACCAGATAAATGAGGAAAAGTTCAATCTCCCAATTACCTCAAACTATTATTATAATATGGTGAGTAGAACTGTAAACAGGACCTGAGATATATATTCCTAAGCTTTTTTGCTTTTGTTCATTCTAACTTCAGCTTGTGGGAAGAGAGGAAGGGAGCAGGATGTCTGTGCCCCAATAAAATGAGTTCCTAAGAGAAAGCCTGTAAGCAGGTGAGAGAACATTCAAAAGTGTACTTGCTCCTCATGTGCAGCCTATAGCCTCCATTTTCACTGCACAACAACCAAGCACTTAAACCAGCTACGAAAAAGAATACCAGGAGCTGGAAGTACCTTCTTACCATTGCTTGTGTTCAAAGAGCTTTTGATTGTTTTCATTATTGGGGGGGGGGGGGGAAATTGTATCTAGCATCTGTGTTTCCAAATCTAGTGTAAAAATCAAAAGCACTCTATGCTGCCTTCTACCCTGACTCAAACGTTTGTGGCAAACCATTCCAACTTCTGTGTATGGGAAAGATCATACTCTCTCAGCAACTAAACAAAAATTTATTTATAAACTTGAATATATTTGATGTTTGTTTACACACAGATTTACAAGTATATAGACACTTGCTTCTCCTGTAAGTACTTCATATCCACATCTCATATTAACAAAACTGGACAATATTGATTAAATTTTGGGTCTTTGCTTCTACTAGAGTAGTAATCCATACTATCCACAGGGACATGGCCCATTGTACTGACCAGCATATGAACATTATTTCTTCCTTTTTCCTTCCAGAAAGGCAGATGCACTCTTACATCTTCCCAAGCCCCAATGGATTATTTCACTACTGTTCTAGATACATCCATCAGCACAACCAGGATTTGGTAACATGCTGCTAAAGACTACTTCTACTTCCAGTGAAAGTTAACTCAGTTTGTCCAGTTACCAGCTTCGACAGCTCTCCCCCTGGCTTCAGACTTTCCTAAGTTCCTCACTTGCTTCTACCCATGGTGTTCCTGCAATGCCCTCCTCAAAGAGCTTTCTTCAACAGCTCAAAGAGTAACTGCTTGGCACTCATTTGTCCCTCAAAGGCTTCCTTAGCCTCCCAAAATTCTGTTTCAAGACTTTCTGGGGGAGGTGTGAGGAGGGTACAGCAGAATGAAAGCCTGTCCCAGCAGTTTGCCACCAGCATGGAAAAGGCAAGTAAAACCATGCACAGCCTTTTACTGTGATCTCCTCAACAACTGCACAGCATTTCTCATAAGCAGATGGCGCTCCAACAGTAAAATATTTGTATGGCAAAAGGAGGTTGCCTGCTTCTGATTTGGCTGAAAACCAATCTGAAGTTGAATACAAGTTTAATAGCATAGCCAGTCTATAAACAGAATGGTATGTTTGACTATTTCAAACTATGTCTGTCACCTGCAGGCATGGTTATTTTTCTGCAGAAGAATACTTTCATATCTTTTTCAGGGAAAAAAAGCGATTCTCTTCTTTCCCCTCTATTGGTACAGTTGCAATTTTAAGCACTAAGTGCTTATTTTTCACTACAGTTCAGTCAGTCCAGATTTTAAAGAAAAAAATCTACAGCATAAGTCCAGGCTTTTATGAAGAACATCCAGTCCACCTTCTACCAGCCTACAAACAGCAAGGATTACCTAAAACTAAACTCCTTCCCTTTGAGAAAGCACTATAGACCATGATAAAGCTTACGAATGCACAGCCCAAGCAAACACAAATAACTCACGTTTGAGGTTGTGATGGGTCATCTCCCAGAGAAACGCTCTCCCCTTGGATTTCATTGAAGCACTTCTCACAGAAATGATACCTGTCAGCAAGAAGGCCATATTTGGGTGAACTGCTCCGTCCACACAACACAGCCCAAGTCAAGCAACGGAGCCACCAATCACAGCAGGCCAAGGAAGGGACAGGAGCAGAGAGCAGGTCATCAACGGCGACAAGGATATTCAATGATGCAGATTTATGGGCCCCACATTGTGTTTGGTTGGTTTGGTTTTTTTTTTGGTTTGTGTTTTGGTTTTGTTTTTTTTTTTTTTTTTCACAATCAAAGCCAAATGCAGACAAATGACAAGCATGAAGGAGAAATAAAAAAAATAACACACACACGAACAAAGAAATGGGGGTTTGCAGGACAAAAACAAAAACATAGAAGCAAGACAAGACAACACAAAGCAGAAAGCCAAGGCAAAGCACAGATTAGCATTAAATCTCTCAAATGAGTTCACAAGCAGCAAATGATTAAAGCAAATTAAACAAGAGTATTCCATTTTAGCATACCCATACCCTCTTCATTTTAATAATCCATGCCATGTACAGCAAAGAATTAAAATGAGAAAGGGGAAAGAGCAGAACGAAGGAAGAACTGCTACTCTGACTTGTACATCAGCACAGCAGTTCTTCTGGCAAGAGGATCTGCAGGAGATCAATGGAAGAGGGATAGTCTTCCATCTTAAATGTAAAAATGCTGAAAGGCCACAGGATTCTCTCCCAGTTGAAAGGGAAAGCTAAACATCAGAAGCTTAAAGAACAGTAAAATCTGTCCTCAAAATCTTACAGACATTAATTACAGAACTCTTGAACTGTATGTTAACTAAATACCTGACACTAACTACACACATAACGCCTTACATCGATATGATTCTGCCATAGCCAGTTTGAGTGTAGAACAGTCCAGGTATCAATACAGTAAGCATTACAGAGAAAGATTTCATTTACACTTGAATAAAATAGCGATTAATTCAAGATTCTACCCCAGCCCTCAAAATGTTCTAAAATTGTGGCCTCTCCATTACTAAGGCATGTTAATTGAGTGCACAAGACATCTAAAAATAAAAAGAAATAAAAGAAAATTCAAACAAGTCTATTATAAAGCCACACAAACCAACACTATAGCAGCTGTTAAGCTAAAAAAAACAGGTCTCATAACCCTCTCTCCCAATTTTCATCTGAGAATGCAGAGAATAGTACTTCTGGAATTGCACATTTCATTCTATACATATATATGCATGTGTATATAACAATTTACAAGTCACATGTATGCACGTGTTACAGTGCAAACATTCCCTTCTAATGTTTGAAAACATGTAAAGCATGTCAGATTTTTGAGTCAGTCTTTTAGTCCATTTAGTGCTTGCCCACAGATAAACATAAGCAGAAAATACTGACTTATGATAACAAAAAGCTCTATGCTATGTAAGTCTAAAACAACAATAGCTATTATGGGATACTATAAGCTTATTTTCTACTTCTTCACTCCTAAAAACCTCCATTCACTGCTATAAACCTTTACGAAGCCTAAGAAGGTTAAGATATAACTCCTGTAGCTCTTTGGTTGCTTTCACCTGACCAGGTGCTTAAGAAAACTACAATTCTTGCAAAAACTTCATGGCTTTCAGGTAAAAGCCTTAGTAGTTTTGTTGTTTTGGGGGTTTTGTTTGCTTGTTTAAGGTGTTGGAAAGAACAGAGAGCAGGAACTAAATTGATGGAGGTGACAGTTTGGAGGTAACAGCCCTCTGCTCTACCAGGTGCATTGTGGTGACAGGCCAGGGATATGGGAGCATTATAGCATGTACTTCCCTGCTTCTTCCTGCCTTGCTTCCCCAACTGGCAAAGAGACACCTAGCAAGAAACCTTCTTTCAGAAGTCAAATAGGTTTAAACCCTTTAATAAACCCAAAGTCAAAAAGAAATATTCAAAAGAGCTGTAGAAGTGACAGCACTTTACACAGCTGCTGACAGCTACTGCAAGACAACTCTCTTAAGGGAACTTGGGGAAGAAAAAGCAAGCATCAATCTATTGAAGATCTGAATACACAAATCTTCCAACAAAGATTTGCACCACAAAAATAAGTTTGCTCTTCAGTGTTAACATCATGAGAAAAACAAAGACTTGCCAAGTATAATACGTATTACAAGCATTAATATACTTGCTGCATAATTTACTCAGTGTTCTGCATGAAAAATACTGCTGCATGGTAGGAAGCAAAAGACAACAGACTTGTATATATGATTTGTAGATAACTGAAGATTTAATTAACTGCAGGATAAAAATTTAATAAAACATCACATTTCTGCAAACAAAAGAGGAAGAGCAAAGACTTGCAGTGAACTTTTGCAGAAAGGAATCATTAACACACAAGGTAAGCTATTCGAGGGCACTTCCAGCAAATTTTTATCTTAAAACACAAAGGTATACACATATAAAGAGGGTGTACATGTAAATACATGCATGCCTTTTACCAGATTGATTGCAGCATGCACAAAACTGCACCAAGTGAGTTTTCCTTACCTGTTCTGGTAACTGTAGTAAGTGGCATCTCGAGGGATTGTGCATAGCTGTTTGCCATAGCAACACAAAGTCTGTGGCGAGAACTCCAACTGCAAAGAGGAATGGGTCATCTTAATACTCATATGTGTTTTCACTTGCTCTCCATGGGAAGCAAGTGTGACCCAGACAACAGTCATTTCCACTTTATTCTGTGCACAGATCTCAGAGTACAGCAAGTCTATGAAGTGCTAGTCCTAAAAAACGTTCAGCAATCTGTTATTCTCAAGTTAGCTCTTCTCCAAAGATGGAAAGCATATCAAAACAAGACAATGGAAATACACAGTCTCAATATACAGTGAAATAGAGAGCACTTCTTCTGCAGTAACAAAACCACATCTGTTTAATGTGCAACAGCAAATGGTTTCTCCTTAATCAAAATAAGCCTTTAGTTACTGACTTTTTCCCCCACACGGGCTTATATATGAACAGATGATTTAAGCACTAGATAGAATTAGAAGATCCATAAAAACCTCAAAATCAGATTACTCGGGATTACTAAATCCTGGTAAACTTTCAAATTTTTGATACACTGTAACTGCTAACAACTGCAACTGCTGTATTTTTCCCCCCTTCAATACCAGGAAGCAAGCAGCAGACTAAAAATATTTATTTTCTTACCTTTCTTCCACAGCAATAACCAAGGCTCTGCATAACTGGGTCAATTTCCTGCTCAAACACTTCTGCCAGTTTGGAACAGTACTTATACACCCGGGATGTTTTGCGGTTATACAGCCAGGCATTATTGAACATGAGCCAGATGTCATCTACATATTGCCACGGTTCCTGATACTGTCCTGTGTCTAGCTTCCTCTTGATAGTAGAAAGGTCCATGGGGTTCTTCACTATGTCAAAATAATCCTGCAAGAATACACAGCGTATCAAAACACTACTTCTGAACTATGCTGTGACATGACAGCATGTGCATTCTCAGCATATAAATTCTTCTGCAGTACATCAAGAAAAACAGGTTCTTCCCTGACTCAATCAAACTGCTTGTGACATACAATGAAATCTCTAAGCAATACCATTTCACTCCCCAGTGCTTCCTTTTCATTATTCCTTTATTTCTCAGGCTCTATTGCTCTTCCACTCCTGATGAAATAAAGCCACTCTAATTTTAGTCAGCAAAACAAGTATTACAAAAAGTCGGAAATGGCAATGTTTTTGCAGCCACTGTGATCTGAGGATATACGCAAGAGCATTAATAGAAAGTGACTGTTTTTAGTAGACCAGTCAACCTATTAAACAAAAATAACTTTATTATATGATAAAAGATATCATGTTTCCTCTAGAGAATGCCTTTTTCCAATCCTCCCAGCAGTTATAGAATCACTTTTCCTACAAAAGTCCTCAGAATATGACAGCCAATTGAGAGCTTGTTAAAGAACATTAGCAACATTTATGCCTGCTTATAATACAGCAGGCCTTGAATTTCTGCTCTATCTATCCTAAAAAAAACCCACACCAAAACCAAACAAAAAACCTTCCAGGCAAAAAATGCTGCCCAAAGCACCTAAGTAGGACTTCTATGTATACATATTTGTGTATAAATAGTAAACTTGTGTGGTCAGTCCAGAGAGATTAAAACACAGATCCTTGAAGGATAGCAATGTCTTCTGAAGATAATTCTAAAACAAGCAGAAAATTCAAGCTAAACAAAAACTAGAGGTTGAATAGTCTCCTCCTTGCTTTTAACAGATTAATAATCATTGATGGATTTTTTTTTTTAAAGTGGTCTTGATCTGCTTAACTTCCCACATATTCAGCCAAATTTTATATATGATGAGAAACACCTATGGACTTAAGCCATTCTCGAACAGGTATGTCATAATATAGTAGTTTTGAATTAAAGTATCTTGCTAAGACACTCACAGGAATTCCCAGTAGTTGGGGATCCACTGGCTGTCGAAATGGAAGAGACTCTGGATCCTGACGGTAAAGTGCCTCCAGTGTTGGCATAAGCGCCTGCCGCAACTCTTCTGGCTTGAAAACTTTTGAAAAACAATCAACATAAGAAAGATAGCAGAAACAGCTGTAAGGAAGAAACCTGCTGGAAAATGTGAGGTCTGTGGAAAAAGACTACAGACAATGGGTTTAAGTTACTTAGCATGGCTTGTTTATCCTCTGCAACAATGAGTTCTGAGGAGGGTATTAAAATGATCACCTGGACACAAGGAGATGGCCAAAATATTAAAGAGAATCTTTTTTTTATCATAGGAAGACAGTGCTAAGTTTAACAGAGCGGGTTTACATTCCGAATATGGCCCCGCTCTGAGGTCCCAAGAAAAAACTTGTCTAGAAAATCTGTAACTGAGGAGTATTTCAAATCTCTATTGTATTGACAATTTTACTAAGGCTTAATGTCTAATACTAAAAAAGAACTTGCCCGAAGCCAATTAGAAGCACATGCCTTATTAGACATTTTTGTCCAAAAGCCACAAAGAACAATCCATATAAGCCTACTGAGTACCAGTGAAGAAAGCTCAGGTTTTTTTCCCTGAAGATTTCTCTAGGGAGATGTAGTGAATTTCAGTCAACACTGTTCCTGCTTACTTTTTTTCTTAGACTGCCCAGCTGCCGGAGAAGACTGAGTAGCTGGAGTAGTAGGTCTTTCCTCTCCCTCTGGTATTTCAGTCTTCACTTCAGATTTCTTCTCTTCTTGTTCCATTGGGTCTGGTTTACACTCCTCCACAACTGGTTCCACTTTAACCTGGAAAGTAGTTTGGAGCTTGTCACTTAGTCTCCTGTGAAGTCACCCATCCATGTTTCTGTCCTTTAAACCTACCTGCCATCCTGCCCACCACTCTTCCCTAGAATTAAGGGTATCTTATTTTGTAGTCAAAACTTGCCTCAAACTTGAGCAGATGTGCTAGAACACATCTTTAAACATTGCAGTAGTAGCAACAATGAGATGCTAACCAGTTCTGAGCTGCAAGTAGACACACAGGTACTCATCCAGCTCTTCGGGCAGGTCTGACAGTCTCCCATATACCGGGGCTGCCAGGGTGATGTTGCCAGCAGCCACACACCTAGCTGTCCTCAGTGACAAGTTGTCAGAGCCTGGTAAAGCAGCCTATCATGTACATATCTGCTATTCTAACATTTAACAGCTGCCAGTAACATATGAAGGACTGAGCTGAGTGCCCTCTTACATGGGCATTTACCAAAAAGCCTCACAGCCGCAACCACATTGTCATGGTCCTTCCTGTGGCCACTGGCTTCTATCACCATTTCACCACAAAATAGAGACCCTTCTTTAGGAAGAAGTAGAGGAAGACAACAAGCAAAATAGCAGCAGCAGGTAGCACCTACAGCTCTCATTGAACTCTGGAAGAAATGGCTTGCATGGAGACAGAAAGCATCTAGCAGCACAAGATAAAGATATTCTACCCAACAGCTGGCCAACAATCTCACCTCAGGTTTCTCCTCCATTTGCAGCTCTGTTTGTTCTGGTTCCCCTTCATCTGTTTTAATCTCCATTTTCACCTCCTGCAAGGGTGGCTGCTGCTGCTCTGGAACAGTCTGCTGAGAGTTCACCTCTGTGCTGCTGGTGGATGGGGGGTTGGACACCTGCCCGTCAATGCTTACGGCCGGCTGTGAAAGCTGAGGGAACAAAACTCACATTACAAGCAGGCTTCTAATGAACTTATTTTTCTTTCTTTAATCTACCTTTTACCCATACTACGTTTCCACCAAGTTTAAATGCACTCTAGTCCTTCTACTTGCTTCACCTGTGGAACATACTACTGTACAACTCCAGTTACAGAAAAACATGCAACAAACATGCACTGGAAGGCCTAGTATACAGAAAATTACACACTGTTTCCCTGTTGTACACCACCACCACACATATGTAGACGTAACTAAAGACCTCATCCATGTTTCACAGTTAGTTTCAAACCATGCAGTAGAATTCTGAAAAATACTCCCTCTCCGGAAACACCAGATGACCTACAGACTTGTCTGGATGCAAAAAGTTACCTCCCAAATGCAATAAAACCTATTTTGATGTTAAATACACCAGGAGGTACCTCCATTATCACAGACTCACACAGAAATGAAGACCAACTGAAAACTAAACCTTACACTTAAACATTTGCAGGGAAAGCACAATTAAAGTATTTCCTTACAGGTGTTGTAGGGTGCTGAGGCTGCAGTGGTGCTGTTGGTGTGGGAACAGATGCAGTCGTGCTCTGCTGTGACAAGGGTTGCTGCTGTTGCTCTGCAGAAGGGGTAACTGGAACTGGAGGCTGGACTTGTGGAGGCAGCTGTGCCTGCGGAGGCGTTGGAGTCTGCCTTTGCGGGGGGTGCATAGTTTGTGACTGTGGTCCAGGTGGCATTGCCTGAGCAGTAGGTGTGGGGGCAGTGGTGGCAGCTGCTGCTGCCTGCTGTTGCTGTGATCCCAAGCCTGGGGGCGTGTGGTGAGGTGTTGGGGTTCGACTAGGTACTGGAGAAGGAGAATTTCGGTGCATGGGAGGCTGTGGAAGAGGTGGGCAGTGAATATGGCTCCCTTGAGAACCTGGAGCCATTGCAGGAGAATTCACAGGACAGGAAGCGCTGGTCATTTGTGCCTGTGGGAAAACAAGTACATTTGCAATGACTTGAAATAGAAAGAGGAGAGGAATTACTGTTAAATGGCTGCTTTCCCACAGTTACTGGCATACTTTTAAAAATGTGACAAATTATCTGTTGGTTTGTTGTTTTTTTTTTTAAACTATTTCAAAAGCAGAAACGGTCTATTCAGTTTATTTTGCTCCTCACGAACATAAAGCTGTTTTAAAGTTTATTCAGCTCTAAAAGAGACATTTCAATAGAATAACTTATACTTCTGGATATGTTTAAAGAATGGCACACCTACACTCCCAGTCTGCAAAACATTTCTTTCTAAAACTGCAGATTTGTACATCCTGGATATGGGACAGTGCACCACAATGAAAAATTGCAAATACACGTAGTCTGCCCATGCCCCCACCCCCAAGACTAGAAACTGAATTTATCATCAGAAATAAGTACAGCCATAACTGTACCATTACGAGATTACAAAAAAATTGTATTGGTCAAGGAAAAAAGCTGTCACTCCACAATAATCTTGCCTGCAAACTAGGAAGAAGCATCAACGAGAAGCAAACTGACGTTCCCTACTTCTTCCTGGCCTGAAAGGTTCTTGCTGAAAAGGGAGAGGGAAAGGACAGAAAGGAAACTGCTGGACTGTAAGTTCAGATCTTTAGTAGTGATATCCCTCCTATCCCCCAAAGCCAGTTAACACACATTGGTCCTGGATAGACATGCCTTTTTATGACTTATGCTTCTGCGATCTCTTAATTTCTTAGGCTCTGCTGCCTCGCTGTTAAGCAAGAAATTAATTACTGCATGCTGAGTAACAATTTCTTCTTTGCTCCATAAAACCAAACTTAAAGAAATTCTTCTGTCACGCTTAAAACTTAAGCCTGAGAACAAGCCAACAATGTTTCACCCTTGCCAGTCCCAGTGCTACATCAGGAAAATGCAGAATCTCAATAAATCAATTCAGTTGACTATAATTCCAAAAGCATCTTGAAAAAACAAGTTCTCCTCCATTACTACTAACTGAACAATGAAACCAGTATATGACAGAGCCCACTGACACCGCTTCCAGAAATAAGAAACTTACTTGAGAAACTGGTGTCTGATTGCCAGGCTGAGTCATAGGCATGCTCGCTGTGTTCATTCCTGGGGAAGAAGCAGGGAACTGGGTCTGTTGCAGAAACTGATTCTGACCAGAAGGTTGACCAACTCCTGGTTGCTGCATACGTGAAGGAAATCCCATCTGTTGGGAAAGAAAGGAACTCATTTCGCACAATGTACATACACCTCCATAACATTGTACAAAAACCATTTACCTTGCTGCAGAAATTCATGCTTGCTGCTTATCTTTAGGGTAAAATATGGAAAGCTTGCTTATAGCTCCCTCTCAAAAGACAGGAATTATGATTTCCCTTGTAAGCTAAGGAAAAGGATATTGATTTCAGATTGGGACTGTGACTTAAGATTTATCTTTGTTCCTTCTTTTAAGGATGCAACAGCACAAAAAGCCACTTAAACTTAATTTTTAGGCAATTTTTACCACCAAGATGTAAGGGCTTACCACAGACCAAACAAATTTTTCAGTGGAGATGCAAAAGGAGGAACCAAAGGGTCAAGGGAATGAAGAAATAATGCTTGATTTTTAAAATTTCTTTATTTCTTTTAAGGAAACCACAGCCAACAGAAGCAAACCTGTGAGCTCAACAGCCTGGATGAAGTGCACACTGACCTGGTTCATGGCCCCAGCCTGGCTTAGCTGTCCAGGGTGCTGAAGAGGAGGGGTTTGCCGGGGTCCCATTGGTGACAGCTGCATGTTCATCTGGCCAAACTGATTCATTCCTGTGTGTTTGTGCCAAAAAAATACTTATAAACAAAGGCCCGAATTCTCCTTTGGGCACCATTCAACATTTGGAGAAGAAATGCTGTCAGTTTCTTCCTAGTTTTCATTTTCTAGCAACCAGTTTTCAAGCATGCAGTACAATAAAGGAAGTATTTCCTTCTATCAACCAGTTACATGGAACAATTTTAAATATAAAGTGTCCAAGGTACCATACTCCTTCAGAATACAGACTAGGTTTTTTTCCCCCAAAAGACTTGTTTCCACTAGCTGTTATCAAAGCTCTGAAGTTTGAGAACTACTGGAGTACATGATAAATAACCAGAAGCGTCATACCAACTGCTGAAGGTCAACTTTCTACAGAAAGTTGCATTATCTTAGTTACGTATTAGAAATTCACTTATTGAATCCCAAACTGTATCTTCACTTTAAAGTGCTTTGTATGTTGGCTACAATACTTCTTGCATACATAACAAAGGTTCTGCCCCTTCCTTCTGAGCAATAGTTCTCACCATCTTCCCTCTGCCACCAACATGTCTTCATCTAAGCTGGCGAGGCCCACCATGTTTGACTGACCCCACCATCCTACGTTGACACGATCAGAAATTCCAAAAGCATCGAGTTCTTTATTTAAAAAAGCAAGCAGCTAGCATGCAGCTCTTAAATTCACAAGATCATGAAATATAGAGAGATATATAGTTTTTATATATATTATATAGAGTTATGCAAGTATTATACAATATAGATAACTATTTTCTTAATCAAATGGGAAAACTGCAGGTGAAAAGGGTTATCACACTTCAGCAAGAGCAGCCCAATTCCAAGATACCTTCAAAATCACAGTAGCAAATTTTCTTAAAATATTTACCTGGCTGTGCCTGCATGCGATTCATCATCTGGTTTGGCACATTGGCACGTATCAAGGTTGGGTCAGGAAGAGGACCATCTGGAAAAAAAGACATTGGAATAAGATTACGGCATTTAGAAGACCACCAGGTTTTATCTACCAAACATTTTAGTGAGAATTACACACTAAAACCCATATGTAAAAAAACAAACAAACAAAAAAAAACCCAAAAAAACCCCCAAAAAACACCAAAAGTACGGAAACAGTCCAGTAACTCTAAACGCTCTTGAAGAGTCCTCAAGTGTGAAGCAAAACCAGAGACTTCCTTGAAAATATGACCATGTCCCATTGACAGAAATATCCTCTGACTTAGAGTCAGCTTTCAGAAATTGAGGACAAATTTGAAGTGTGTTATTGAGGCACAATGACAAACTCAGCAGCTCACGAACATTCCAGACCACAACAAGGTCTACAGACCACTCTACACTGTTAATGCACCTGTAGAGTTAAAACACGATGAAAACTATATGGTTCAGAGTATTTATCAAAGCTCTAAAGTTTGAGAACTACTGGAGTACATGATAAATAGCCAAAAGTGTCACATCTACTGCTGAAGATCAACTTTCTACAGAAGTTAAAGCAAATCAAGTCACAGCATCAACCTTCAAGATTCTTTCCTGGATCTTGGTAATGCATCTCGGTAAATCCTGTTCTGACTTCAAGCATAAAAAGACCCAGAACTGGATTTACCAAGATACATTCAAATTTAAGCAGGAGAAAGAGAACTCAGATTAAGATTCTTGTAGCATATGCCTGGAGCTACTGAATCTTTCTGCAGTGTTAGGGAAAAAAAAAAAAAAACCCCAAACAAAAAAGCCAGGAAGTTTTCTGTCTCCTCAGTTGACTAATTCAAATTTTGACCCTATCTTCTTAGGCAACTTATTACAGTGTCATTGACAGCTATACCTCTGTTCCCATGAAATGTCTTAAGAACTCAATTCTTAACTGTAGAGTTAGCTAAGAACATGCAGGACTGAATGAATTAAGCAGAAAATCCTTTTCTTCTCAGAAGGAAGCTCTCAGGAGAGACACAGGAGTGGTGTGGTGTGTGTTCTAGAAAGTAATTTGCAGAACTGTTGCACTTAGTTTTAAGAAAGATTATTTCAGTCTCCAAAGCTGTCAGTCCAGAATCACAGACAAAAAAAAAAATATCTTAAAACAGATTTTGGCTCAAATAGTTACAAAAAATATTACTTTTCTTTTACAGTTAAATCAGACTAAGGGATGCAATTCTGTTTAGAAATTTACAGTTTAAAATCCTATATTTCAATTATTTACAGGACTTAACCAGAAATACAAGATTACAATGTCAGCAGATGCCTTTCTCCACTTTCTAACTAAAAATATCATCCATAATAACTACTGTTACCTGTTTTTATCTGTCACCCAAATCAAAATATACTAGATACTTGACAGCCTACAGCACTTCGTCCCTTCCTGATGTTGTAAAGAGACATTATACTCTTTAGCAGCATGATAGTTTTGATCTTTAACTCCTCTACAAAGTCAATTTTATTCTAGTATAAAAATGTATGGTTAGCAGGGAATCTAATAGTAACAATAATCTGTTTAGCATTAGGAAGGTCGATTCAAGTAACAGAACTACTGTGAAACAGAAGACAGCTGCACAGGGAAAAAAAGGGAAATCTGGTTTTCATAGCATGCTGGAAAGGCCATTTGTCTGAAAAAATAAACGTGGCATAGAACAAGCACTATCTAAACTTTCAAAGGCTTAAATACCTAAGCAGTCCAATCATCATACTCTCTGTTTAGTAACAATAGTAATAGTGATGATCATTTTGAACACCATACAACTAAATATTATGAAAATATATTTCTCTTACAGTAACTGAAGTTATCTTTAAATCAATTAATTCTAGAAGTGAATCTAATGAGACTGAAGTTCTATGACATTAAGAATGCAACTTAGTCTCCATTCCATCCACCTTCAAAGTACATGTAAAGGTTTACAGTATTGCAATTTGTTCAGAAGACTAAATGCGTTTAGATAATAGTCATTAATTAACACATAAGCAAGGCAAAGATTTTGCAAGTACTAATCAACAAAGAGGAGAAAGTTCTATTTAACTTTGAGCAAGCCAGGTACCTGTGAAACAAGGGCAAAATGGTCACAAGCCTACCAAAATGACAGTACAGGATGTCCCTGCACCAGGTAGTCAGTAACCCAACTGTTCTTACTTGCAGACATCCCTGGCTGGGGCTGTCCCATGTTGGGCCCTTGATTCATGGGAGCCTGTGGCATGCCCGGAGCATTTGGGATCATGTTTTGCTTCTGCAGCCTGGTTCTTCGTTTCTCCTCCAACTCCTTCTGAATCTTATAGATCTTCTCAGCTAGCAGGTGATAGTACTCCGCCTGTTGGGGAGGAATACAAGTCAGGAAAGGAGATGACACACACATTAAGTAAAGGCAACAGGTCCCAGTGATCCAAGCTTGGAAAACAGCCTTCCACACACACATTTCGGCTTGGGTGGGGGTGGCTCTCCCTTTGCAGGGGCTGCCGGGCAGACAGGAAGTCAAAAAGGGGCACTGCTCAGGGCATTGCTGGCAACCATTAGGCCAACACCAGACACTTCTCTTCTCGTGTCCAACACTTCTTTGGGAGAATCACAGTGAAGAGCTTCATGCTGCCTTCAGGGAATCCTGAGAAGTCTCAGGCACAGCACACCCTGACAGGCACTACCCCAACTCCTGGCACACCCAGGCAGAAGCTTGCAGCTGGCTGGTTCCTAGACCCCATCCAACAGCCCCGGAACACACGCTTCCTCAGCCTGGGACTCTCATCTGTGCTTTCGCTCCTCCTCCTCCCTTATTACTATGGGATCGAGGCAGACACACATGCGACTGGATGACAGAGGATGGCATCTCACCCTGCTGTTTGCTGATTCATACATATCCCCTTCCACTTTCCGAGCATATGCCACCAGATTCTCCATACGCCGATCCTTCAGTGCTGCAGGGTCAGGAGTAGGAAATATGGCTTGGACTCTGTGGGGGGGGAGGGAGGAGGGAGGGGGGTAAGGAAGAAAAAATAAAAACAAACACAAACAAAAAAAGGCACACAAGTGATTAGGATGTCCCCAGACTGGGACATCAGCACTAACTCCAGCAATCCAAACACAAAGCAGCAAGCAAATCCTCCGACAGACTGCAGCACTGCTACTGCTTGCAGGGGACACTGCCCCCATATAGATGGCTTGAGTACAGAGTGGGACACTTCCAATACAACAGCCCCAAACCAGAAGTTGAAGCTCCATTAACGGCCAAGAAAGCAAGAACACACCTTTCAGGCTTCTGCTTTCCCTTCTCACAAACCCTGACAAAACTCACACCCTGACCCTCTGGTTTTGGAAGCTGCGCTTCCTCCTGCCCCACACATACACCTCAGAGGCAGCAACTCACCCAACAGGAGACTGTTTCGGTATTAGCTACTCACAATTTATGAACAAGGTGGTTTCGGAGGTCCTGAGTAATGTCTTCATGCCACTGCTTTCGAATTCCAGTATTGGATGGTTGAGCTGTTGGCATGGCTCCCAAACTGGCAACGTTGGCGCTTTCACTCATCATGGGGCTTCAAAAACAGAGCAAGAATTGAGGGCAAAAGTCTAGCCCAAGCTTAGTCATCTTACAGTCATAGCCTCTTTTAGGCTAATGTTAGGACAAAGTGCTAGTTCAGCCATTCCCTAATCAATGGACAAACTCTGCAGAAATAGCTGCACAGACACCAAAACAATGCTGTGAAAGAGTACATGCTGTCCTACCCAAGGATTTGGGAAACTGTAACAAAAGCTACAAAATCCAAAGGGAGAGACAGCCATCAATGGAATTTACCCCACTGTTTATGCAAAAAGTGGCAATGAAATTATTAGGCACAAGGATTGCTTTTACACCCCAGTGAATAACTTGCCCCTTACTCTCACTGCAGCTCAATGGCAGGTTTGTGGTACGCCACCCTGATCAGTAAATGCACTGGAGCTTCAGATCTGCCCAGATACTAAAGCAGATAATGCGTGTAACCTCTGTGGCCTAAAAAAGTCAGTTTGCAAGTAGTGACAAAGTTAAAATGGACACCAAGACCTATAGAAAGGATAAGAACAAAGACATCACAACTATGAGGCTTCTTTTCCAACTATCCTTTAGCAGCAAGCATCCGTTAGTCCCTCCCAGTATAAGCATGCAATTATAGTGCACCTATAGGTGCACCTATAGTGCACCTACAGTGCACCTTAGTGCACCCCCTTCCATCTCATTTGTTATGAGCAATCATCAGCATTTGCAGCTGAACAAAATCATTGGGGTGCAAAGGATAATTCAACTTACTTTTGTGAATTCATGGTTGAATGTAACATTGAATCAGACAGCAGATTAGGGGTTTGAACCCCTACTCCTCCATTCACTCCCATTGGATTTGCACCTAGAAAACAGAAGAATAAGTATTCTTAAATGAACAGCCCAATTGTGCAAAATCAGTAATTGCTCAGCAATAACAAGGATTTAGACTTTCAAGTACTTGGAATTCTGTGAAGGGAGTTTAATTAACAGTTGCTCTATTCACTCTCATCTTACAAACTTAGAAAAAGTCTGAGACACAACACTGGTGACCTCCAAGTGAAGCATCACACCACACTGATCTTCTGCACATCTCAACAAACAAGCAATTTCAATTTGCTGCAAACGCTACGTACCAGAGTCCTTTTCTGTGACTCCCTAACGAAAGATTCAGCACTACCAACCACTTCTGGTTTTTTGTTTAGAAGTGGTTTGGGGTTTTTTTTGTCATTCAAGGGCTTAGAATATGTATTCACAAAGGCTTCAAAAACTTAAAACATCAGCTACCACCTACATCTGACAAGGTCCCCTCTCACCCACTCCATATTTAAGGATCCTACAACTAACTCCAATGTTTGTACTAAGAAGGAAAATCTGACAATCCTTTGCAGGAAAAACCTCTAGCAATTTGTTACGTACCAAAACCAGCTTTTCTGAATCACAGCAGATCTCAATCACCATTTAAAAATTGCCTATTTTCTTCATACACTACAGTTAAGACTCAAATAGTGAAGAAAAATGCAGCCATACTTCTGTCTGGAACTTCTGAATAGATCACTTTATTAAGTTGTGAGAGCAGCATAAAGCCATTACCAAGCTTCACATGTATTTAGGACATCTGAATCCTTCAGAATCTCTATTTCAAGCAAAATTAGACACTGCACACAAGAGAAATCCACTAAAATGAAGTGTATCAATACCTCTACTATCACAACTAAGTTTTTAACAGACTTCATAAAGCTGCCTCCAGCTTCCCCTCCCTTAGTCACTCTTCTCTCCTTCCCAGATTCACTGCCATCTGAGAGCAAGCTGATGTAGAAGACAACTGTGAACCTCTGCCTTAATTCTCCCTTTTCAACTGCCAAAACCAATCATTTGTTTGATTTACTCAGGATCGCACCTCTTCACATTGCAGTCCTCACCAAATCCTGCTGTTTCTCCTAAACTAGCCCTGTTGTCATGTAGGCCATGATCTGATGATTGCTATCTCAATTGTTGTAATTCCCTCCCTAGCCACTGGCTCCTAATAATGAAACAATAGTCAAAAGTCTACACTCTCCATGCTTGTCCTTTCTACATGAAGCTGCAGTTCTTCACCCTCCAAGAGCTTTTCAACCCCATCTCATTGGATTTTCTTATCAGTGCTACAAGGAGTGCCCATTAAGAATGCACAGGCCAAAATCCATGTCTATAAATAAATAAAAAACCAGAACCATTTTGGTTCAGAAAAATTCATAACACATTCCTTTCAACCTTTCAAGGCCCTCATTATAACATTTTGGGGCTTCTAGAAATTCATCTATTTGTAAAACACTCTAATGCACAGTAGAAAACCATATTATTTTAATGTAATTGTTCTAAGACTAAGCTCTCAGGATCTTCCCCCCTCCTTTTTTGAAAAATGCTTTACACACTGGAAGGCAAAGTTTTAGCAGTACACAGGTCGCACGCAACCTGTGAGGACCAGTCATCTCATTAACAAGTCTACTCTACCCAATAGCCTTTTCCCGAGTAACTCAGGAGTAGCATATCCTTCGGTGCAAAAACAGCACAAACTGCAACCTGCAACCAACTCTACTTTCTTCTGCAATCTCTCAGGTCCTTTCCCATGGCATTCTTGTGCACTCATTCCGTACGTGAGCTTGTCACGGGGCATATAGGCAGGATCACTGCAATCCCTTACAAGCTTGTGACAGATCTCTACCAGCTCATCTTTCCTCTTTTGCATTAAAAAAAAAAAACAAACCAAACACCTCTACGTAAGCAACTCAAGCAAAGAGCTGGGGGTGAGAAAGATTCTTGTGATATAATCTCAAATTATCAAAATTAGATTTGATGGTTAAAGGTTACTTCATTTGACACCAGTGATAACCAGGTTAGAATTCACTGCACTTCAAATAAAAAATCTTATGTAGTCTTTTGTGATTTTGCAATAAGCCACCCAGACAGTTTACAGTTATGTGAGTCCACATGACAGGATTCAGAGAGAAAGTCTGTTATTTACTACTTTTCATTTTTAAAACAAACATTACATATCTGAGATACAACTGTAAAATGCTGCAGTCTGAGTGACAAGGAAGTACACTTGAATACAGGCATTCCAATCCATGCATTTCCAATTAAAAACTCCTAAAGAGCCCAAAACTCGCATTACAGTACAATTATAAAGCTACAAAACAACATTAAATAAAATGCTTTCGGAAATTGGTTCTCAAAAATAAAAATCATTTTTCTGAAGAAAGTACTTTTCCCAGAGAACCTGTTTTCCAAGAGAAAGCATCTGGGTCCTCTCATGTTCCTGTTTCACTGAGTAGCTTGCTATCTCAAGTCTAAAATATTGCAAAGCCATACCTTTTGCACATTAATGAGCAGTATTAAGCTAGCAGGTTAAGAAAATTTACATTAGATATAGCATGGGAAAGTTGCCTGTAGTTTGTATTTTAACACTAACAGATAAACTTACTCATAGGATTCATAGGGCGCAGACCCTGGGGTGACTGTCCTTGTTGCTGATTCTTCACTTGAGCCTGGGGCTGGGTCTGCATTTGGTTCCCTTGATAGGTCAATCCAAGGGCTGCATAGGCTCTCTCGATAGAGCTGGGGTCTATCTGACTGGTAGTGTTTATGCTGGGTGTTGTCTGCTGCCCCACGCCCACAGAGCCAGTATTTGCAAGTCCTACTGCAGCGCCGCCCAACAGTGCTGGAAGAGACATACCAAGTTAATAAGGACAGCAGGAGGTAGCCAAAGAGGTCCACTGAACAGGGAAAGAACATAAAGAGTGTGCTGTCTGTTCAGAACTAAAACATCTCCTTCTAGGAGCATGCAGAGAAGAGGCCAGGTCTGGAAAACCTGTCATGAAACAGGGAGACAAGTTTTTACCCAACCAGCCATTTCAACAACATGCTGCTTTCCCTTTGAGCTGCTGAGAGGAAATCCCACTCTAAGTATTTAGGACACATCTGTTTGCTTCAAACTGAAAACAGAGGCACACCATGTCACAGAGGCTAAAGGCAGAAGGGTACCTACTCTTCAGCAGCCACTGTAATGCCTTTTTTTTTTTAAATTTTCTTAAAACAAGAAATAGCTCACATTAGTCATGAGAAGAGCCCAAATTAACATTAAGAAAAGATAAAGGAAAAAAAACATACAGGTAACTGACAAAATCTTGCCAAAGATTTTGGCAGGAAAACCAAGGGGACACAAAGAGAAGGGGGAAGAGACATCTGATGCAAACAAAGGATGAAGACAGAATCAAATATAATCAGGGCTGAAGTGACACAACCCTCTGTATGTGTGCACATCTGTCTCCAGAACCTGGCCAGCTGGAAGAGGTGGTAGTAAAAAGCCAATCACTTGGTTGAGAGAGCTATGACTTGTTCACTCTTACCACTCTCCTGCTAGGAAAATCATCCAATAAAGTTAGAAAGCTTCCATAAACACTAGCTAGCAGAGACAGAAAAATACTCTGCGACTCTAAAGCAAGAGGAAAATCATATTACATATTCCCAGGTTCAAGAGCATCACCACTATCACCTGGGTGCACCACAGTTTAACTCCCAACATGCATTTTTTGGTTTATCCAATACACAGAATTCCCCAGTAGACTTACATTGTTGATTTCTTTTGTCCCCAGCATTTTTGAGAGGCAAACATACAGGACAGTCATGTCTCGTACAATTCTTCCAGTGCGAGATGATTTGTCGGGAAGACGCGCAGTGTGCCACTGAGGAAGCGAGGGGAATGAAAAACCTTTACAAACTACTGCCAGTATCTCCACATGGTCAACACAAACTGGGTAGGGAGCAACTACTTCTCTCAGGGCACACATCTATAGCAACACAGGTCAGTAAAGTATTCCATGAAACAGTTCAGCACTAACTAGCCCTGAAAACATAGCTAGATTTCTTCAAGTACTATTGGCTCAACTAAAGCTTACTTGAAAGCTCTGTTATACACCCAAGCTTATGTCTCCCTGGCTTGAAGGATAACACCATATACATCAGGCATCAGGCAGACTGTATCAAGGAATTGAGATGCCAGCAATTGGCACAATCCAGATGAGCCCAGGCTACCAAAAAGGTAGCATACATTTTCTTTGGCTACTAGGATAGACCAAGTTCACCAGTGCCAGTAGCAGCTTAATTCCTGGCTAGCTATGGCTCGAGATTTGTCTCTTCTGTTTAATGGAGACAGGTAGACTCTTACTTGCAGATTCCTGCTTTGTGTCTACCCTTATCAGAAGGCAGCATCCAAAAGATCTTACAGTGAGTTACGAAGTTAAGCAAAAGATTTTCACTCATCTCTTTGTGCTATCTTGTCCCCTCTAACTTGCCTAAACTTTAAAGGCTCAGAAGAAGTTTATGATTTCCATTCTTAAGGGGACAGATAGGTAAAAAAAAAAAATTCTACTTCCGAAGCCACCCACTAGTTCTCCATCTCTTTCTAGGAGCCCTTCTTGTCCTGCAAATGTTGACCACATCTATATAACCCACTCCTCTACTTACCCTGGCAAGATTTGCCAGCCTGACAATGTGTCATGTGGTTCAGGACATTCTTCATGGTTCGGCAATGAGGGAGGTTGCACTGTCGCACCTCCCCGTTGGCCTGTTCTCGCCGCTGACACTTGTGAGCATGTAAGAGGAGAACTAGTTGCTGCTGAATGAGTTTGCGTTTTTCTGGATCCGCTGTCGGTGCTCCAGACCCCATTCCTTGAGAAGCTGTTGGCCCCATCCCAGCTTGCTGAACTTGTGGAGCCTGCTGCTGGCCCTGAAGAAGGTGGAAAGGAAATTCCTGGAAATAAATCTATTTTTGAGAATAATCCATTTAACAAGTAAACAACAACAACAAAATCAAAGAAGAGAAACAACTACTACATTCTGTGATGAAGGGAATAGCCCACCTATCTGTAGTTCTGGATGACTCATATTAAATATACCCCTTAGCAACAGTCCTGGCAATAATTCTCTTGCCAGCCACAATTTCTTCCCCATATCACTCTCCTAGTCCTAGCTCTTGCCTTATCAAAGACCAGCAAAACTCTGCACATGCTCACAGGATAATTTTCGGTGCTAGACCAACCAGAAAATACTAACAGCACTGAGACCTCAAAATCTCCTCCTCATTTTGGAGGCTAGAAAGTGCCATCCACAATTCTTGCATTAACGGAAGAAAGCACCTTTTAGAGTGAATAGAGTTTTCTCTCTATTTCAGTATAAGGTGCCTCAGTTTGACTGTTCCTAGAAAAGGAGAGTGAAGAGGAAGTTCTGGGAACCTTTTTCCATTGGGGAAACTTGCACGTAGGCATTCAAAACAAGGCTCTCCTAGTCTCTGCTAGAGATGAAGCACAACTTCAGGATAATACATGCCACAGAACTAATGTCAAGTATTGCAGCATCTAGTACTTCTTCTGTACTTCTGTTTATTTCTTCAGACTTCTTCGTATTTCTTCCAGGTGACATTTGAGGAGTACTCAGCAAAGAAGAGAGGCTGAGGGACTTTATGTTGCTTGTATCACTTCAGTTCAACAGCGTTCAGTTTCTAACAGACTCTTCACAGAGGGTTTTAGAGGATGTTTCTGGAGATCTCCTGATTTTTAGAGCTCAGCTACCTGCATTCCTAAACCCCAGTTCTCCCATAGCTCTTCAATACTAGTATTAACCTTCCATTTTACAAGGAGACTTCACCAATTGCTCAGTCCCCTCAGGGTTTGTATATGTTCCAACATGACCTAACTACCTTGTTTGCAGCCTGTCATTCTAAACGACAACTGAGATAGCAGCAACTTTTCATTCCTAGGTTCAGCTAGGTAGCAGTTCAACTTCAAGAGTTATATACTCTGCACTGAATACAAGCTTGACAGCTGGGGTTCTGAACTGTAAGTTCTGGCTGCTTCTTGATTGGTTCATACAACCAACTGGTTTGCTAGACTTCCAATGTTTCATGCTCAACTTAAAAAACATTAACTAAAACTCACAGGATTGAGCTCTTTTTAATTCAAAGGTACAAAAGTTACCTGGAAATGGTTTTTCAGCAACAGTTACTAAGATGAAGAGACTGACCTTCCTGGGGGGTGGGGGGGGATGGAATTTGAAGCAGGGAGAAATACAAGCTATATTCAGAAATGTGAATTTGTTTCCCAAATTAAAATATATACATGGGGGGGAAAAGGTGGGACATGTTGCATGTCATACCCTTAACCAATTCAGCTAATGAGACAAAAACATTCATCCACCACTCTTAAGCTCAAGCTAGAGAACCTAATGTTCAGGCCTGTCATTTATAAGCTTGGGCCATCCACTTTTGGGCCATCCACTTTTCCTACCACTCTTACTTCCCCTTTCCTTAAATCCTGCTGCAATAACAGTGTGGGGGGTGAAAGGGGGAGGCAACAGGGCTACTACAGCAACAACTGCCAAGGAACCTCCAGCATCGGGACTGTTGTGTGTGTTCACATCATTCAGAACAGCAACGAATGCATGACTGGGGCTTCTAAGCCGTATCATATGTAACACCTGTTTTAGAAAAGATACTTCTCTCTCCCAAAAGCATCAGTGAGTACAAGCAGGAAAACAAGCCTCAAGACAAAGCTACACCAAGGAGAAGTGGCCCGATACACCAACCACAGAAGAAGGGATGGGAGAGGAGAGCAGAGGTGTCCAAATAGGTGGCAAAGTTCACTTCAGTTAGGGAGCTCCATTTAATTTTCTCTGCTAACAGGGTTTGAAGGATGAAGAGTGGAGGTGCAGCTTATCAACAGAGAAAGCACAACTCAGCCCTCTCCTTCATATTAGTCTCTTCAGGAGTTGAAGCAAGCGCATTATGTTTGGATTCAGAGCATGCATTCACACTGGGTATGACAGCTGCAAAAACTTGTAACATGGCAACACCAGAGCATATTGCTCCACTTTGGTCTGCTATGACATTTTCTGGAGACAACTTTCATTCTACTTACCATGTTAGGCATTCCTGCCCCAGGAACTGGCTTCTTGTCCATTGGAAACTGTGGTAAGCTATTCTGCAGTCCAGCTTTATTCTGAATCTGAGGCCCAAGTCCACTGGCTCCAATCTGCTGCCCGGTATTCTGACTATATGGCTGGCCGTAAGGGCTGGGATTGCTCATCATTCCCATCTAGGAATTAAAATAGTAAGATGTTCAAGTAAAATAGCTTAAGTTCACAATGTAAAAGGCAAATGAATACTTCAGAGAAGCAAGAGCGATCACAGCCACAAACCAGCTGCAATGCAATACTGATCCACATGCTTCCCCTCCTCCCTTATGTGCATGTATTTTACCCATCACACAACATTAACTCCTCAACCAGACAGTTCCTATAAACAGAGTGAGGCCAGTTACCAACTTACCAACCCTTGAGGTCAGTCTGGTCAGAATTGTCCTGACTATTTCTTTATAAAAGATTTTTTCCAACAGATTTCTCATTTCAGCTTTCCCAATCACAAATTTCTACCATGGACTATATAACTTACAAGTCTGGAAGAATTTTTCTGCTTCCTGCATCTGTGCAGACTCCAAATGGAGACAAATACCACCTTCATTCATATCAGCAGGGTTTATCCCAGAAACCTCCTACCCAACTGTCAGCACTCCCACAGCTCCTCTCCAGACAGCCATAACGATGCATGTCTGCATTTTCAGTACACAACCGTATTCAATTTAAGAACACGCCATAGGCATAGGTAACACCACACACAGTCACACAGGCACAGCAACTCATTTGCAGTGAGCGGTACTGGAGGTCAAAGGAGATAGTAGGAAGGAACTCTGCAAACAAAACAAAGCTGGTGAACCATTCATCCATAGGGGAAGTAGATTCATATTTCACACAAGCGATATGCTCCTTTCTGCAATATGCATTGCCTATTTGCATATTCAACAGTTTTAGCATGCCAGAATATACCATTTGTTGCCATAGAATGCCCCAGAATCTAAAGAACAGTCAGGATCAATCTTGCTAATAAAATTGTTTGTCCTCTGACATTTTTTTTCCATTCCTTGCATTCCCATCTATTTTTTCATGGGAAATTTGGCCTTCTAAGACCAAAACAACTAGCCAGAGGACCAGGAAAACTGGAGATCTTTGTTAAGATTACCAAGCTCTCACCATTACTCCAGACAGGATCTCAGAAGAGCCACAGCTCATAATAATAAAGGCACACAAATACTTTAAGGAGCTGTATTGTTTCAACTCACATTAGCATTTGACTAGACAATGCTCAGTCTCTTTGATGCTTTTTGGTTCAAGTCTAGGCATTTTCCTGCGTCCAAAAAAGTGCATACAAGTGCCTATGGTAGGTTTGTTTCCAATCACTCCCACATTTATTCTCAAAGCATCCTTCCCTAGCAGAAACACCTTGCTTCTGCTCCTTACCAAGCTTCTCCAACCTGCACAGAGAAGTAGCCTACATGGCCAGAGATTACCTGCGATTAGTCAAACACTTTCCTTTTTCAGGTTGTAACATCTGCCAATCCATTATAATGGCCTTCAGTTTGCTTTTACAAAATAAAGCAGGATCAAACCCAAGCCACAGGAAAAGGAGCACAAAACTCACTAAAGAACCTGCCACTTTAGACATCTGATATGTACAAGTGAATTCCCTTGAGGACAGCCTCCCCCCTCCACACACAAGCAATAACCATAATCACACAGCAGTAATTCATTAGACAGCAAAGAAAAGAATCTCTACACATGGCAGATAAACAAACTACGCAATGATCAGGCAGAACTAAAGCAGCTTCCTCTCCTCTGTCGTCTTTGGCACCACCCCTCCCGTGTCTCGACTGCGATGAATACACATATGGTGACCGATGAGGCAGCTGCTGCCAAAAACAGAACAGGTAAGGCTCAAACCCTTCCTGCCTCTCCCTCAGAAGACTAATAAGATCTTACGTGCAATTGAGCAGAAAGGAACAGAGAAGAAAAACGTAAGGATTCAGCAAACACACTTTCAGGACTCTTCCCCATCATCACTGCTGCCTCAAATTGACCAACAGGTTCAAGACTTAGTGAAGGACTGACAGTGGGAATTTGTTTTCCTTAAGAAAACAAAATATGGTTTCCTGTAAGATAGCCTGATCCCTTTGGCTCCAGAAAGGATTTTGAAAGCAGCTATGTCCCCCAAAATAGAAATTTCTAAGCTAAGTTTTCAAGTTCATTAACAATCACAGCTGCCAAAGTTAGCTGACACCTGAGAGTACACTAAAGCATAGACTATGTTGGCCATCACTAACACTGCCCCCACATGACTTCTGCAACTTACACTGCTAACAGCCTTAAAAGAGACCTAACCAAACAATTCAGAATTGAAGGCTGAAGGCACATTTTCACACCCTGGTGTCACATGGAGAAATCAAGATGCCCAACTCAGACAACTGGGGACTTCACACATTGATACCAAAGGATTCAGAATAACTGAGCCAGCTCTGTCCTGGCTGCTGGGGGAGAAACCCAAACCTAGACTTAAAAAAGCACCTTTGCTATGTCACCCAAAATGGAAGCTTTCTGATGAAACTCAGGGATGAGGTTTAACCAGGCCAGTCAACCTTTGTATCTGCAACACAGCTGGATGCAAACTTTATGTGAAGCATCTGGCTTTTTCAAATGTACTAATCAAGTTGGCCCGGCACAAAGATCTCTGATGTTTTTTTTCAAGCATGCACCTTGGCACTGTTTCAGGTGCAAAACCAACCCCTTCAAACAAGGCTGTCTCCATGGCAGAAATGCAGGGCTCCCCTCTCCCTAGGGCTGAGAACCATTATTCACCTCACCAAGGGGAATCCCTTCACACTGCTGTGCCCAGGGACCTGGTAGCAGCAGACTACATACCCAGCCCAGCTGCTCCCGACAGGGGTAATCCTCAATTCCCCATCTCAGCCTACAGGAGAGGCAAAGACCAGAGAAGCAACAGGCCAGGCTGGAGGGCAAGCATGCCCAACTGACCCAGAAAGCCACACACTCAAGCAACACCTAACAAGGATGCTAAAAAACAAATGCCACAAGGTCTCCTGGAACAAATCAGCAGCCATCACTTGGTCCAGGTGAGACTGACACCTCCAGATCCACAGCTGAACCTCACAGCAATGCCCCCCGGTCCTGCTGTCACAGACCCACTAACCTGACACCAACAACCTGCATGCAACTCTAGACTGAGTCAAGAGAAGGGTCATTTGGGAGATTCTTCGCCTGGCACAAGGTGGCCTTGTGACCCTGGCACAAGAAGCAGGAGAATGCTCATGTCATTTGTTGTGATATGTTGAGAAACATGAATAAAAGAAAACATCAAACAGGAAGAAATGGATGACCTCATGACTACAGAAGGAAGATAAAAATAATCCTGTAGAATTTTATCAGTAGGAAACAACCAGAAAGACTGACATATAGTTCATCATCATATTAATGATCTATTGGGAGTGAGGAGTAGATAAACAACCAAGTGTAAAAGAACCAGCCAAAGAAAGGCGGTGTTAGCACCACTGCATGAGACTAGTACAAGGTTTCATCTGCAATACCATGCAAAAACATACATGGCTGAATCATAGCTACAAGTCAGCAAGTGCAACCTCTACTCACTCCTTCCTGGCCACCACCACCTTCCACTGCTCTTCCCATTTCTCTTCTTATCCATCCCATCTGTTGTTTTTCTTCCTCTCCTCACAGCCTCAACTTACTTTCATCACATACGCAAGGACTTGCACACAAGGAAGAGCGGACAGAAATCCACATCACGGTAAAGAGAGGAGGAGGAGGAGGAAACAAGGAAAACAGCAAAAGATGATGGTGCATGGCTAATAGATGGCAAAGGTAATCTCAAATGGTTATACCTTCTACATACACAGTAGAAAAAACTTGACTTTCCTGCTTGTAATGGAAGCAGGGGCTGTCATTACCAGAATGGTGGAAGATGTGCACCTCTCACCCTGTAAAGAGCATGGATGACAAGTTCAGGAAACATCCTAGTTCACAAGCACAAGCATGAGCAGCATCAGATAGGGCCATTCAGACACTCCCCCCATTTGAGAAGAGCAACTGCAAGAGTGGAAGAAATTCCCTGAAGTTTTGTTCTAATGCCATGAAACACATGCATCTTCCATTCGGAAGAAGGTCAAGTAACTAACTCTGCTTCTAGTTTTACTGTTGATACCACAGAGTACAAATTGAGAAGGAATACCTGTTACAGCTGTGCACATCGGCATTACGATATTCTACTGTTTCTCTATAAAAACAACTGCTTAACTGACAGTCTAATATTTGAAAGACAACTAGATACCAGCAATAGTATTGAACAATGATCTGTTTTAAGATTTACAAAGATAAATGCAAGCATGGAGAAGTGACGAAATACAATTAAGTTTTAGTAACATTCTTCCAAGTAATCCAACATTTGCAGTATCAACTATGTATCTCTTATGAGGGTAACTGCAGTGCATGCACTAGTTTAAGACCATACTGATGGTATCGAGTATCTTTCCCCATCTACATGTGCACAAGTGGAAGTTAATTAGCTTTCCTGAAACTGGAAAGTTAGTTTTATTAAATTCCAGCTGGCTCTTTAAAAACAAGAATTTATAATTGGTAAGTTATACATTGTTTTCTAGTGCCATTCTAGTGACTGGTAGAGTATTACTGAACCCAGACACAATCAACTTAACAACAAAATTTTTCCAGTGGTATCTGCTGCATTCCTTCCAAGGACTATTATCGATCATTATTCTTTGCACTTGACTACATTATGTTTTAAGATACCTATTGCAAGACACTAGCATTATTTCACTGCCATCTATGCAAGACACTCCTCTATCCACCCCAGAAACTTAGACTCAAGACAAATCTTTACTGCTCCACTTCTCCCTCAAACACACATGTTCCTCCCTTACACTGGGATAAAGTAAGAAATTATCTATTTTTTCACCCTGGTTCACCAAAGAAGAAAAAGGACCAGAACACGCAATTACTCTTTTAATGGATTAGTACTTGATCATATGGTACACTTGGTACCAGAGTCTAAACAGTATGGATACATTTACCTGTTGAATCAAGCAGCTATTGAAAATAATAAGGCAATCAAGAACACTGACCTTCTACATAAAATGTGACACATAACATGCTAACACTAAGGAACATAAGATGCTTTTATTTTCTTTATCTAATTTTACAGTTTGAGGGTGACATCATCTTCAATCTCTCTGCAACTTTGAACAGGACTATTATTTTGATATTTCTTGTTTTACTTAGAGGAAGTTATAGAGATTCTGAAAAACTACATTTGTCTTTGCAAAATATTGCCATCAATTCTTCTTAACAGAGGTTAAACTGATAAAAAACAAGTGTATTCATTACAATAGGAGAGAAGCCTGTATATACTCAAACAGTAAGCCAAGTGACTAATGGAACTCTAAACATTACAAGTAATTTCACATGCAAGTGAAATACTCACATAGGAGAGGTAGCAGTAACGCCCTTACTAATCTGAACTGCCTTCACATCCATTTCATTACTTGAGTAACAGAACATTTCTTGAATCAGTGGGAGATGAAATCTAAATGACCTGAAGGCCAGGTGAACTTAGTCACTTTGTGATAGAGCACTGCTGTCACAGAAAGACACACACCAACTTATACACAAAATACTCTCCCCTCCTCTAATAAGCAGCTGGACAGTAAGACCGTAACTGGGCACTCTCAACAGAACCCAGTGGAACAAACTGAAGGTTTTAACCAGATGTAACTCCAAATGAAGAATGGTTCAAAACAAGTTAAGAACAAATTCATGTTTCCTATTATAGAACTTGAATTTGCTATCTGTGTACTTTTAACTTAATCAAAGCTGTAAAATTATCTAGTGAAACAAAAAGCCCAAAAAATGCTTAAACACTGAAAGAACCAAAGCATTACAAACAATTTCCAAAATTCAATTTTAAGAGTAATAGGCACATCTGTTGTCCTCCTAACTTGCACACAGGCAAGCACATAGAAAAGAAAAAGCTATTCAAGAAAGCAAAACTTGTTACAATTCCTTTCCCCTCCAAACTTCTAACAGTTCCTTCCTTTCAGGCTAGATCTTCACAAGCATTTTTAAGCTGGTACTGTCACCAAAGCAAGGTCCACACCCTCCTCTCAACTCCTTTAATATGTCCCCTCCCTAGTATCAGCACTAGCTTTTCAACTGATCAGTATAAATTGGATCAGAAAAACAATTCAAATTAAAACTTTTTTTTAAATGACCATGTGAGTTTCAAGCCTGGATTAGTTCCTCAACACAGCCTGTCATGCAACTGGCACAGAGATGGCATGCAGACAGAATTGCTTCTTTGTATGTCAGTGACTGCTTACATCATACATAGAACTACAGCATTAGGCCACAGCATGTAAGCAGATTATGACAGTACAAGTTTATGTATACCAGGTGACCCCAAATCAATCATTTACATTGACATTTGGGACTTTGAGTCCTAAAAAGTAATATACACAACTAGAAAAGTTGGGAAGTACGTGGCTAATGTGTAAAGCAAGTGTTCCACACTGTTGCTAGCCAATGTTTTGGGAGAAGAAGAAAACAATTCAGTAACTCCACAGGACAACAAAAGAAAGCAGAAATGTAACCAATTATGCTTTCCAAATTGACTAGCCACTTGGAGCTCATCTTTACTGTTAGAAGAGCATAACATCTTCCCTCCCAATTAGTTAATATCACAGGAAACCTAAGCTATTCCTCCATACAAACCATTGCAGACAACACACCTGTTTTACTGAGAGAAAACTCAGAGGCAACCCTCCCATCACCTAAAGGAGGGGACTTTGGCAAGCTAACATGATGAAGTTGAACACAACCAAAGTGTCTGGTCTATTCTTTTCTCCTACTGAAGGACATATTCTGGATAATGAACATTTTTTGCAGCAATGAAGGAAACCTACAGACATTATTACACAAACTCCCACATTAACAGCAACACAGTACTAAATTTACCAATTAAAAAAAATTGCTTTTAAAAACAACTGCTTAGGGTCCCCTGTTTTCATCTACTTTTTGAAGATTTGTAGGTGGGAAAAACAAAAGCAGATGGGTGGAGATAAAATGGTCAGGCATAACTGTTGTCAGATTTTGCTAACTCCACTGCATGAAGTGAAACACAGGCTTCCTGCCAACAACCAAACCAACTGAAGACATTCTGGAATTTCAGCCTCCATTTCAGACTGTTCTTTCTCATCCGGCAGTTTCAACTCCTTTACGAGGGCTATACCCACTACACTTACACTAAAAGTCTCAAGGGTTTTTTTTATCAGCAATTAAAGAACTCTAAGTATTTTTAACCAGTCTGGGACTATGAACTAAAAACCAGAAGTTATCATGTATTTAGTCTGAATATTCCCAAAAGCACAAAATGTTCTTACTTTAGATGTACAGCCCATTTCGGAATTTAAGCAAGTGAGGAAGACAATTTAATTTTGGAGTGCATCAGCCAAAAGTTTGATTTTGTGTCCTTCTCCTAGATAAATGAGTTTATTATAGTTCATAACCCTACTTCAGCTCTGCTAAGTAAGGATTAAAAAGTTGCATTTCACTCAAATACCCAATACGTCAATTTTTTACCTCTGAAAACAGCTTTCTGAAGATCAAAGTTTTTCTGGTTTTTTTTTTTTTTCAGACAAGGAGTAATGAATAAGACATTATATAATTCCAATACAAGAATACTTCTAAGTAGTTACATATTTCTTTCCACTGTAAACTGCATACCAACTTTCTACTGTAGTGATCACGCTTTGCAACAGCTTTCCTATCAGGCAAAAATATCTGAAATGACCAGACCACAAAATTGACAGAGAGAGAGAGAGAGAGAGAGAGAGAGAGAGAGAGAGATCAGAACCATTGTTAGCAGCACACTGAGCTTAAGCAAGCAGCTAAGATCAAAGAACTTCAAAATTAATAACATTCACAAGACACTAAAATAATTTTACTTAATGCACTAAAGCATAGCAAAACCATTAATACAGAGCATAGTTTTCATTTATGTTTCAAATACATTTATAGACTATGTTACTTATCATGCCAGGCCCTCCAAGTGGATTGACTTTAGGCACTCCAAGATGGATCTAAGCAGGTATTGCAAAGCACCTTAGACAATCTTTCTCCTCACTAGCCAAGAAACACAAAATATCCACCTAAAGTGAATGGAAATATGTAAGTATTTTCTAGGCTTTTGATCAAAACACTAAAAACTTGAGAATATACTCAACAGGCTCCCTACTCTAAGAAAGCTAATTGTGTGTGACAAAAATTTTAGACAACTCCTTGTAACTTAAACCATCAGGTCTTCTCTCATCTTTTCAGAGTGACCCACAACAACTTTCTTCCAAACTCCTAAATTAAAAAAGCACATCTATTTCCCCCTCCAGTATAAAAAGGGTTTTTCCCCCAGCTTTCTGGTTTACTCTCCTATACACAAAACCCTTCTAAATTTTAAAACTAGAACTGGGTTGGATTAACAGTCATTAAGAACCCAACATTTGTCTTCAGGTGTTTACACAAGCATTCTTTCTCCACCAATAACTCAAATACGTGTTTCTTAACAAGGTCAATGTACGTCTTAGCACATATAATGCATCAGTCCATTAAACCTGTATGTGCCTCTTCTCATCTGCTACAGCATGAACAAATCCTGATCTCGGACAACAAATACCCTCACTAAGTGTCACACAGAAAAAAAGCACCACATCGTCTAAAAGGCCCGGATGGATTTCCATCACACTCACAATACCAGCATCACATTAGATGGGAAAATACCTTTGTGGACAAAGCATAAAACAGAATAAATACAATCAAGTTACTTTTCAGTGTTGTTGATAATCTATACTGCCACAAGATTTCTAAAAAAGGCTTTTAAATCTAGCAAAAGTCTTGCTTGTTGTGCAAGCCTCAATTTTCACCTCCTATGACTGCCACAAATTCCACTTTAGCAGCTTATAAACTATTTCCCACATGATCCAGGATGCTTAAAAAAAAAATATCTTTTTCTATAGAACCCATATTGCAGAGGAATACAACTTACAAAATAAAGTCAACAAGAAGGAAGGTAATAAAGTCAAGCTTAGTTTGTCTTACCTTGTTCATGGCTCCAGGCTGCGGCCCTCTCAGTCCACCCTGACCTCCCATCTGTGGAGAGCCTTGCTGCAGCGTCTCAGCCAACAAGTTACCAGCACCACCCATTCCTGGGTTTGGGTACGGCATGTTAGGTCGCCCTCTGCCTGCTCCAATTGAACCATTCATGACTTGCCCCTGCATCATCCCCTGTCCATTGCCTGCTGCCAACATCCCAGGATTCATGCCAGCATTCATCCCTGTGTTCATTCCCATGCCAGGCTGATTAACTGCACTGTTTACTGTTGGCATCATTCCTGCTGTGGATTGGGCTGAAGGACCCTGATTTGGTCCGCTTGCACCCATCGTCATACTGGGAGAAGTCAACCCAGCCTGTGCCATGGGGCTTTTCACCATGCTGTTTAACATTCCCATTCCAGGACTATTTTGCTGGGTTTGACTGGCCATGCCCTGGCCAGGGCCACCAACCCCCATATTGAGATTTGGGGAGCTACCAGCCCGTAAAAGTTCAGACAGCTGCTTGTGTTTAGAGGCAGCATCTTGTGCCAGGCCAAGGCTGGTCTGCAGCTGATTAATGTCACCGCCATTGGTGAGTCCCAGTTCTGTGGAGCTGATCAGTTCATCTGGCAAGTCATGTTCCAGATCAAAGAGAGATCCAAAATCTGAAAAACAAAATAAATTTTACATGAGGTCAGAGTAACCAGTAGTGTCTTGAAGAAAAATCTTGTTCATTACTTCCTATTTTTTTTAAGTAACTAGCAAAACTTTACTTTCTATGTTCCAGCAAAATTCCCGTGTCAGTCATTACTGAAAACTACCCAATTTGTCGTGATATAAGTATTTTCTAAACTTACAGAGTCTAAACTAGAGAAGACCATTCTACTTCACTCTCCTACAATGCTGTGTTGAAAGATCACTGGGTATCTCAGACTATGACCTCTGAACTTAAAAATTTGACAAGGAAGTAAAGAAAAAAAACTGTATTAAAAAAACCCCACAGTTAGCCAATGGACTTAGACTACTAAAAGGCTGATGGGAAAGCACAGTAATTTTTAACTTTCACTGAACTACGTCTGTTCCAAAAGTGACAGAACTAATATAGTAATACAGTTTCCAAAAAAATGTTTACTGTTTATAAAATAATAAATAGAGGTTTGGTTGTGGGTTTGGTTTTTTTTTGGTTGTTTTTTTTGTTGTTGGGTGGGTTTGGTTGTTTTTGTTGGGTTTTTTTTTTTTTTTTTTTTTTTTAAAATCTTCCACATCCAGTCATTCCCAGCACAGAATTGCAAAATTCCATTGAACTTCACTGGACAGCCAGTATCTTCCCACAACGAACACTGTCAGAAAACAATCAAAGTAACCCTCCTAGCCACAAAGCTGTGAAAAAACACTAGGATGAAAAATAAAATTCACATCTCAAGGGCCTGTGCAAAGCAATCCCCAAGGTAACCAAGTAGAGAAAGTTTACTATTTGGGATATATAGATACAAGAATATTACAGAGTACCCAGAATCAATTTGCTCAAGAAAACAAGAAGTTCTTAGGTCTGCAGAAGCAGCATGCACCTTGATCTGTATATTTAATCTATGGTAGTTAAAAATAACCTAGAAAGTTTATGGCTAAAAACTGATCCACTGTGTGACGTAGCTATGCACAACTAGGCTGTAAAGCTTAATATTTGGAATCTGAGAATACCTAGTAAAGGAGGGTTTTTTTAATGTTAACCACTGGAACACTTCAGCACCACTTCTGCCAGAAAGGTCATTTTATGGATGCTCTGTAGGAGGTATTGCACCGCATTTTCAAAAATTTCAGATCTAGACAATAACCTAAAATACTACTCATTATCTCAGCAACTGCATTTAAAAGGAAATATCAATTACACTGAATTTGAGAAAGGCTGGCAAGATGACTTGGTCCAAATACTAATGGAAAAAGACTACAGTTAAACAGCACGTAAGTCAGAAAAAGCTCATCAGCATTAGAAATCTATTCAAAATATTTCACACGATACCATACCCAAACTGCCAAACTCCAGTACTAACAGAGCTTCTACAACTTCACAACTGTTATCACAAGGAAGATCATGACTTAAGAATTCTGAAAATACGGTATGAGGTTGGCAAGAATGCAGGTATACCACAACAGAGGATATTTTATAACTCTATTTATATATTCTTCATTACTGCAAAGCACCAGAGACAGAATGAAAATTTCCACTGAAGAACTATGTTTTAAACTATTAAAATCAGTTAGCCCATTCTTCATTAACGTAAATCTCATGCTAAAAGTTATGCTTTGCAACACATACTAAGGACTGATCTTTCATTTGCATCACTGGTATTCTTCAGCATGACTGGTATTTTTGAAGATTCAGAAGTGAAGGAAAAATCAGAATAATAAAGCTTTGTCCAAGCTCTCCTCCATTTAAAATAATGAATTCAGAGTTTTGTGTCAGTGGACTTATCTCAAAACACACCCCCTCCCCCCAAAAAAACCAACTTACAATGCTCAGTGGTTAGCTTAAGAATTAAATATTCATGAACATGGGAAGAGTTACAGTAGAAGAGACTCTTGAATTAGAGGGGAGATCAAGGAAATGGACAAAGCAATCAAAAAAAATACATGACAGTTTAAAACAGCTTCAACAGGCATCTTAAGATGCCTGTTAGGATACCTTTAGCAGGCAAATGTTGAAGCACCACATCCAGAAAACACTCTGGCTAATAACCAGGCAAACAGGCTGTGAGTGAGGAAGGAGTAAAAAATGTGATCAGTAATTCACAAGTTAGCCTGCTGTCCAGAAAAAAAAAAGTTCTTCTTAATGATGAACAAACAAAACTGAAAACAAAAGTTAAGTGTCTGGGAGGAACATGAGCCAGCACAAACCCTGTACCTACCTAACATAACCATAAGGGCAGCACGCAGTAACCTCCCATCTGGAAACTGGGAAACAGCTGTTGAGGCAAAGATGCTTATACAGCTCAAAGGCCAGTTTTGTGCCTGATTGTAGCTGGGGTAAAAACTTCTGCTCTTGAATAGACACAGCTTCCAGGACAGGATGAGCCCCAAAACAAAAATCTCCACTTCACCTTTCTTGAGATGAGACCACTGTATATTAAGCCTTTCACAAAACCACCTAGAAAAGTGATCAGTAAGTGTCTAAGTATGAAGAACTAATTCGTTTTTCAAACCACCACAGAATATTTTCTCAGAAAGACCCATTTAGATGATTTCAGATATAACACTGCAAAGGGGCAGTGCAATTCTTGTTTTGAGATACAAAGATTTGTTCATCTTTCTTCACAAGAAAACATTAATCTGCTTCTCTGAAGACCTCACTCTTTTTGAAATTCCCCCTCCTCATAAATGAGAAGATAATTCCAGCTTTAAGGCTTACTCGCTCATATCCAACTGGGGTATCCAGGTACAAGCTACCTGAGCTCCTTGGCCTGGTCATTCTGTGCCACCCATGAACAGGGAGAAAAGTGTCATAAAAACTCAGTGCTTTTAATTCTTTTTATTAATGTCTCAAAACACAACAAATCAACAGCTACGTTAATTAAAAAAAAAAAAAAACACACCACCAAAACTAAATGGTTGTGTGATAATCCCAATTGGATTAGTTCTTTACATCAAAAAATGTAAACTGTTCTTTCCATATAAGACTAACTTGTCAGAATTTTTAATCCTAGAGAATACACAACAGGAAATTTATCATAAAAGAATACTATCAGCTACAAGCCAAAATCATAAGTAGTAAGTACCAACAATGCAATATTCTGGTGTGAGTTTGCTCTTTTTACAAGTCTTTTCCAAAAACAAAACTTCAAAGTATTCTTCAGCCAGTAGATAAACAACAAAACTAGAAAAAACTTTCAATTGTCTGGTCAACTATGAAAATTACATTTTTAGTCAACTGCCACAAGGCGGAAGTTTTCAGATACAGGACTGAAACAAACAGTCTCAAAAGACCATAAAGATCAATAAGACTTTGTGTATATCTAGCAACAGTTTGCAATCCATTTCACCACAGTCTTTTAAATATAATACTTATGCTAAAGCACACTGTAGAGAGTTCTACCTACAACCAATCCCAAAACTGACAAGGCTGGGCCAGACAGCTCATAGACTACATGAAAATAATGGCACATACACTCACACAAGAGCCAAAGGCATAGCTTAAGACAATGGTGATAAATATCCAGAGAACTGACTGACTTTCCAGCACACTGAGTCCACTGCTAGCCTTGCAATCTGTTTCATTAAGGATACACACGAAGATTTCTTACTAACAAAATTAACCTTGTGGGAAGGCACAAGAGGCAAGTTAGTCCTGCAAAGGTTTGTCTACCTGATTCATAATCCCTAGAGATCTTAGGGTATAGCCAGACACAGTATCTGGCCCAAGAGCCTAACACACCGTATCTGGCCTAAGAGCTCAAAAACATCCAGTTATATGCAGGCAGTAAGTGGTAGAGCTACATCTTGATCAGTGGCACAGAGTGATTCCACATTATGTTATTTCTGGTATTGCTAGTGTATCTCTTTCCATAGGTAACAAGAAGATATAGAATAGATTGCTACTGCCACCTAAGATTCAAAGGAAAGAGAAGGAAAGTACCTCCACAAAACAACATCTAAGTAGGTAATCAGAAAGTCTTAACCCAAGGTAGTCTCACCATGCAAAGGCATATAATAATTCCTTTTAGGAACTGTACCACTACTGAACACTTAAGCAAGTCTTTCTTTGTAGAGTCAAGAAACTGGCCTGACTTGCCCTGGCTACATCAGATCTGTAGTGACAAAGTTGGTCAGAAAAGACAGTAGATGGAGCAGGTCCATTTCTTCCAATGGCAGTCCAGTTAGACTGGATTAAGTAGTATGAACTGCACCCTAAACTGTGAGAAAGCAGCTTCAAAAAATCAGTGTGCTAACTTGTGTTGCATACTATGGAGTATTTTCTTAGGTTTGGACCCTACTTCTAAAAAGTCTGCCTTTGACAGTGTCTGATCTGCAAGATGCAAGGGAACTGTCGGCCTGGGTTGGAAACCCACCTGGCACCAAAATGGAGTTTAAACTAGTACAGATTCAGAGTGTGCAATCAAAATCCTTAAGTGAGTAAGACATCGGTGCCTCATCAAGTGATCAATTTTCAAATCAGTGATGTAACAGCTCTCAAAGCATGCAAGGCAAGGTAGAGATTTCTGACAATGCTTACAATACAAGGAAAATATATCCATACTAACTACTTAGCAAAGAAATCCACATGTGGGTTCAAGTGGCACATGCTAGTTTCTTTTGTCTGCTTTCT
The DNA here is from genome assembly GCF_034638445.1 of Ciconia boyciana. NCBI lineage: Eukaryota > Metazoa > Chordata > Aves > Ciconiiformes > Ciconiidae > Ciconia > Ciconia boyciana. The sequence continues at coordinate 56,817,894 of NC_132934.1, forward strand.
AGCCTTCAGTCATTTTCTCATTTCTGGATTAAGACAACAGACATCTATTCCCCTTTCAGAATAAAACAGGCATTTTATCAATATGGAGATTATCTGGTTCTAGCAAATAGGCTGCAGTGAATAATACTAGCTTTCTAAGAACTTGCCCACATGCTACAAAATAGCAATAATAGTAGTAGCTTTACTCTCATGTGTACTGTACCCTCAGACTCAAGACATTCAAGCATTCAGTCTCAAAGAACAGTTGGTATATCTGAAGAAACAGCATCATGTGTGAACAGTGACACCTGAAGAACCCTGCATGCCAGGCATGTAAGACAACTTACTCCAGTGCTTACCTCGTTGCTGATCTTACAGAGGTAAGAGACTTTACAGTTCCTGTCCCTGCATCCTATTTATTGTATTATATTCTAAACACAGACATATCAAGTTAGAAAGCTGCTGAACAGTCACCTCTTTGCACAAATGTTTCTGGGCTCCAGAAACATATCAGTGCATCAAATTATATCACAGTCGTTAGGTTCACAACAAAACAACTGGACAAGGCTTAATACAGGACACTGAATACAAAGCATGCATATGACAGGGTTGACTGGAGCCACAGATGATGTTGGACTACACAGAAAACATTATACCTTTGCTGCGCTTTCAGACAAAGAATAACAATAAGCTGCCGTGGTCCCTATCTTCCCTGCATGGCGACATGAAAGCTATCCAGGAATTGAACAGGGCCAAGTTGTAACAGAGAAAGTGCCCAGAGGATACAACCAATATCCCAGAGAAACCACGCATTCAAGCTTGCAGCCAACCACCAGCGTGACAGGCCCTGAAATGTATTGTCTGAAATGCCCTTAAAAAAGCACCAGAACTCAAAACATAAAAATAAAAAAGGCAGAACAAGATAAGGAGACACATTCTCACAAGATGATTCTCAGGTATGCATGAAAAATGCAAAAGCAAAGGTGAAGCACAGACATCAAACAAAGTGCTAATAAAGAAACTCATCAATTCCCAAGGCCTCTGCAATGGCAGAAAATTAAGCTAAGACATGTTCAGACAATTTTATCAGGGGAACCCAAGTCTAAGAAAGAGGCAAAAACTCTAAGATTCCTACCAGGTGGGTGTGAGAGAATTTTGCTATACGGTATTTTGGAGATCAGATTTATTCTTACCATTAAAGCCCATTAAGGAGAAGGCTTTTCATGTAGATCCTTTGCGAAGCCACAATTACCCAATGGTAACACAAACTCTGCCAAACCGTTTTTCCTACCATAAAATGTAGAGTTAATTTAAATCAATCTACTAATCTGATGCAAGACAAGTGAGCAAAAATTCAAGATTAGCCTAAAATACTGAGGTCTAGATTCATCATTGCAACTACTGCTTCTAGAATCCTAGGACATCAGTCCCTATATAAACCTAATCATCGCTCACCCCCAAAGTGGAAGTATGATGCAGAGGTCTTCACTATCGCTTATGTAACAGCAACTGAGAATCCTTATTCTGTATTACACTATTTGGGTAACAAAGTCTTCAGCATTAGACTTCAATATTAATTCTGTGCCCTGCAAGAAACTGGGGAAGCACTGCCTCCTTCTTTCCCTGCTAATCCAGAAATGACCTGAATTGCTCACCACATCAAGAAACTTGATAATTTGAAGTAAGACTGCAAACAATACAAGCAGAAAACACATCTAAAAAGGACATACTCAAAACCCCTGGAAGACCACACACACAAAGGCACAAAGCATGTTAGCGTGTCATGGTAGTGCACAACTTCAGGCACAGATTTTTTAAAAACAACCAAATGTTTGTTGGTGAAAAAGTCCGATTCACCATCTAGAACGCACATGAATTCATTATTAGTTGTAACAACCAGGTATAAACATTTTACAAGTCTAAAAAAAAAAATCATTCTAAAGAAGCAACAACTTATTGCTCAACATCTATCAAAGACTATTGTAGGACCTCACTCATTTCATTTTAAGCTATCCTAATCCTTAATCAAACACTGGTGTCAAAAAAAAGCCTGAATTTTGCAAAGTCTCAATCATCTGCAAGTTTAAGTCTTACTTGTCACAAACTAATATAAACAGAAATGCCAGTTTTAACAGATTCTGGTTGATGCATGTTTTTTGCAACTTCAGAAGAAAATTGTATTTATAACAAGCTTTTCATTTTCATAATCACATTCAAAGTTCTTCAAAAATACAATTTTTAGAGACATAGACAATACCAGGTGTTTACCACTGAAAGCCATAGTGAAAATTCAATGGTTATGATTCCGGAATATGGAATTGTAGCTGTTCTAGGGAAACAGAATTGGTGTAATCATATGGAAAAGACTGGGTGCAAGAATCAAGATACAGTACATTTAATGTTTTAACATCACTTAAGGGGGAATTTCGCAGACACTGTTGTTTGTGTACCTGCCTATTCATGCTTTTACCTAACAGTGCAAAGGTATAGTCATGCCATCACTGATGAGCCAAATAAGATGAATTTTTGAAATTTTAATTCCAAAACGCTAAAGTTGCAGAGTTAATAATTTGCTTGTGAACATGTTGCTATTTGCATTAATTTCATTGGGCTACCTTTAACTTCAGTGAAAAGTCTCTACGTTAGTATTCTTATTCCCAAGACTATCCTGTGTATGCCACTGAAATTCCCATAAGACCACCTTAAGTTACCTACTCTTGGTCTGTGGTATCGTTAAATAGTAAGAATGGCACGTCAGTTGGGAGTCTGATAAATTGTGGACCACCACGCACACAAGTCTGGAAAGTTAGAGATGCCTTGCTGGTCTGCTATATTGGTGGGCAAAAAATAGGTACGTGCAGATAGGAAGGGAACACTCATATGTGCACAAACACACTGAATCAGTTTCATTTTAGAAGTGATTACAAACCAGTTTCAAGAAAAGAGTAAAGTTCACTTCATTGTCAAGTTAATGACTTTTAAATGATGCAATCTGCATATACAATTGGCAAAAAATCAAGTCAGTTTTCTGAGTATTACTGACTTGAGTTCATTCAACATTACTCCCAAGTAAAGCCAAAACATAATGCTGAATTTATGTACAAAAAAAATATAAAAATAAACAAAAAAACAGAAGTCAGCAGATCAGACGACTCTATCTTGAACCAGTAATTCCCCAGAGCTCCTGAAGTTATATTCACAAATACATAAAAGGGACTTTAGCTTCAGCAGAATTTGTACTGAGCAAGCCATATACCAGCATTTTGCCGGAGTTTTATTTTTAATTAGAATTCTAAGAGAAAAAAAAATGAGATACTATTTTAGTTCATTAACACAGTAAGAGTATGTTGTAAGAGTGATTACCTATTCACGTATATTTGGGAGTTCTACAAAGCAAGAAACAGTAAATCATGATTCTGCAAGCAAACATACGGTTCAAAACTCTACTTACATCTCTTACGGAGGTGCAAAAAAAAGGTGTAGTACAGAGGTGTTTTGCACCATCAAATGGAAAAAAGCAAAATCTTTCTCTGCCTCATCTCACATCCACCAGTAACAGAAAAAAACCTGCACTGTTTTGAAGGTCCTAACTTGCACTTTTTTGTGAAAATCCTAGTTTGGACCATGATTTCATCTCCTTGCTCTTCCTATAAACACACCTGACATTGCCAACTAAACTACAAGTTACTACGATTGGAGCCCACCAGAATTCAACACCCCTTTTTCTGATTTTCTTCAAAAAGTTTTGGAAGAAATGTGTGCTTCAAGAAAAATATAGCACGTCCAGTTTTTAAGAGAATTTTAAATACATTCATATGCCATTCCATTTTAAGAAAACTTGTTGGTATTTAGGAAGAGAACGAAGTCATGTTGTCAGATATGTCACTCACGGCTCAGGGAAAGGATTTCTGTGAATTGCCCTCATTCAACTTGTACTTGAAGTTCTACAAATTCAATGTAACCACGGATGTTTTGTCAGTGCACACATCCATATGCAAAGACAGATGTATTTTACTTCAGCCTGCTGCTACAGTTTAAGTAAAGACAGAAAAGCCAAATCCTCGGAGAGAGGTGTGCACTGTTTATCTGACAGTGAAATCTATGCGTCAAAATTACTCTGTTTGTCAAATAATAAATCTAAATTACTTTTGGCCAAGCCCTCTCAGAGGGGGCACTAGTTAGGGTGATGAGAAAGGTTAAAGTAGTATCATTACATTGTTGGAACAAGCACTGAAAGGCTGCCCCTGCTTTAGCAGCTAAGCAAGTGACACATTGGAGATAATCAAGCAGCCTACAGAGAAGATGCAAGAAATACACACTAAATCATACAAAATTAATATCTAATAATAAAGTAATTTTCTCCAAGTTGTAAAGGTACAAGAAATTAGAATTTCTACAGTAGAAGTTCAGCATTTATCCCCAGTACGTTATGAAACCCGCATCCCCTAAAAATGTACGCTAAACCTTAGAGTCTGCTAGACCCTTCCCAGATAAACTTTGGTTTTCTGCAAATACAGAACTGACCAATAACCTGAACTAGGGACCCTCTAGACTAAATCCAAACCCTGCTCTAGGACTGTGAGGAACAAGATGCGAAAGTTAGTACTTTTTTTCAATCTAGTCTTTAAATGCCCAAGTTCAGCAACAAAAGTTTTCCCTGCAATATCAAACTCGTGATTCTGTATTTTTAAATTGCAACTGTAAACTGGTTTTCTAGTCTCAAAGGTTTTTTATTTGTAAGGGCTCAAGATTCAGTTTTACATCATGGTATGTACGGTCCTTGTGTTGCAGTGGATATTTTTTTAAAAAGATTAGGTACCTTTCTAACACTGCTCAGAAAAAGTAGATACCTATGTCAAAGACACACACACAATCCATGTGGTGAAAGGGGCAAAAAAAGCAGAGATACAGCAGTTTGGAAATCTACAAGGTTCAAAAGTCTGCAAGATTTTCTTTTAAAAAGTCACTAAGCACCATATGAATGATCGGTTTACTTTAAGGAAAATCTTGCAGACTTAAATTCTCTTAATTTAAATTTACTCCTTATGCAGTTACTTCAAGAACCTACTCAGCTACAAGGCAAAGATCCCCCTTTTTGCCACGCAAGCATCCACCACAGCAATACTTGATTTACAGTATATGTCATCCATCAAACCATATTTTAAGGCACCTCTCATCTCAGAACAACTAATACTTGGGAAAAAAACAGCAAAAAAAAAAGTGGCTCTCAACAAGAACGGATAAAAATATTTAACTGATAGCTGCAAGTTAAATGTAGCTAATGACTTGGTCTTAAACATTACCCAGAAAACAGATTTGTGAAAAGTATTTAAAAGTAGTATATACAAACAGTGGGGGGGGGGGAACCCATAGCTGTCTGAAAACAGACTAGAACACCGTGCATATGCCTCTGGAAAAGGCAGTGAGACAAGATTAATATGATTCATTGCAAGCAAAGAAACATCCTGATACATTTGGAACAAATGAAAGATGAGCATCAGTCAAAATTGCAGTAGTCCAGGCAAGAAGTTCTGTTACAAGTCTTAGACCTTTGATGTAAGGGAGAGTAAAATTTTAAAGGTCACAAGCAGTTCCTGAAAAAAAAGGAACACACAAACTTTACAAGAGACGGGTACTGAAAGGGAGATTGAAGATATGCTATTACTCAGAATACTTTTGGGTATACTGAAGGATGTCAAGGCACATACCACAAATACGTACACTGATCTCTGATATAACACACGTGCCAACTAATTGTAGAAAACATGGGAAGTCAGTTACAGCAAGCCAGAAACACTAAGCACTTAAAATCCTGTTTTTGGATCTAGCAACCCAAAGACATGATACCATACAACCACGCTGCAGCAAAGAGTATACTCCATTTTTATTCCTTGACGAAACACAGCAGTTTTGAACCCAGAGCCCAAAAAGCTTTCCTAGGTCACAGAAAACAGGTTATTTCTAAGGGGGGGCCCTGTAAAACATTATTAAACTCTCCCTTCCTGAATATACCACATAGAAATCTGTATGTGGCAATTTCAGTGCACCTACATTACTGCAGGAAAAATTGAGGGGTTCACAAATAAAAAGTCCCCCGCCCCTCCCCCATCACTGGTTTAAGGCATCCAGTTAAAATGTATCTTTATGAAAGACTTCCACTCATTTACTCAAGGAGATAACTCTTCAGGATGCACTCAAATTATTCTGTTATAGTGGGGGAAAAAAATAGACTGCTGTACACCAGTTTGCTAATACAATGTTTAAGAAAGTCTTGTTAGACTAGACGCAACACATCAAAACAGTGTTTCTACCAGTAAGGAAAAGTAAGCAAAATGAGCTACACTGGCAAAGTATTTATGCCAGTGTAACCATGCTGGTACAGAAGAGCTGTACTAGCATCGAGTGTCAAAAACTCACATCCCATACTAAGGATACTGTACCAACAAAAGGTGACCCCACTGTGGAGCTGCAATAGTATTCAGAAAACTTTGGTTCAAAAACATCTGGACAAGATATATGTATAATTACCATTCTTCTTTGCAACAAATTTAACATTTAAATTGAAAAAAAGTTGTAGAAAAACCTCTGGCAGTTTAAGGGAATCCACACAGTCCTGCTCCTGAAGCTATTCTAGAACTACACAACATTTAAGAAAAAAAATGAGACCATCCAAAAATTCTAATATACTAAACAACACCGACAATACCAAGACTTTCTAAACTACTTCAAAATGTTTATTACAAAATGTGCTACAAACCTTTCAGCTTCCCTGTAAGTCTAAGTTATTCTTAACTCCTAAAGAAGGGATTGGCACTAATAAAGCAACTCAAAACTACGCTAATGCAGTATGTTCTACGGCAAAGCAAATTCTGAGCAGGGAACACATGAACCATTTAAGACTTTTAAGACAGAAGGAGATGCAGCACTGCAACAACAGTGGGAAATGCAGCTATATTTGGCTGCTGCCAATAAATCAAGCGTATTAGGACAATCTTTGCCGACTTCTTTTTAAAAGAAAACCACCAACTTTTGAGTTTAGTACATTCCAAGCCCAGAATATCAGCATCATCCAGGTCTACAGTGAAAGCATAAGTGAATTAGACTCAACTTAGTCTTCAATATAAATACGCTTAACACCTGCAAGTTTGAGAATAAGTTAACTAGAGTCATTAATTGTTTTAGGTATCTAACAAGCTAAAAGAGTATTTCAAATTAAGAAATTCATCAAAAAGTTAACAGCAAGAGAGACACACCGAAAGATCCACTACACACGTGCTGGAAAAAGTTTCACCAACAGCACAAGTTTCTTACCTTTCTCCTTCCCTCTCTCTAATGATGCGTGAATCTAACAGTTTTAGAAAGAGTGCTTGAGTAAGTACATAAGCACCACGTTATTTATTTTCTATAATTAACTAAGGAGTGGGGACAACACAACAGATTCTATAAGTGGAACTGACTTAATGAAATCTGTTTGCAGTATTTCAAAGCAAATTTAAGGAGCAAATAGGTTAAAAAAAATGTAAACTTCAAAGCAGTTTCCCACAACAGCAAAAGTGGGAGGAAAAAAGACTGCAGTCTCTCAAGCAGCAAATGAAAAAATATAACCCTCAAAACACATTTACTGGTTAAGAGGTTCGATTTTATTTAGAGAAACAGATATGATATCATATTAAAAAAACACAGAAAGTGGAACTGTCACAAATCCAGGTAATAAGTTGTCAACAAAAAAAAAAATCCAGAAGAGTAAGAATCCTTTAATAGTTTCTACCTAGCACATATAAAGTGTTCGCACCACTATAAACCTTTGCATAGCTATCAGGTGATGCCAATCTCAATCACTTTGAGAAAAATTAACCCATTTGTGCACTACTGAAACTGTCCAACAATCCCTAGTGTTTCACCATAACTAAAAAGTTCATTTATTAAGCTGCCCAGTAAGCTAATAATTAAAACAGACTAAGTATTCTGTGAAAATCTACACCTGTTAAACTGAAATACATTCAAAAATTATCCAAACCTTATTTGATCATAAATGTCTTAACTTAGATATGTGCATTCACCTGAATCAAAATACACCTTTAACTTTCATATTTTTCAAGTATCAGGACTTCTCTCACAAAATACATCTTTATTTCACCTCTCTAAACAGAGCAAGATAACCACTATCAAGACAAATTAAAAATGGTTACTACTAAATTAAGTACTGGTTTCCAAGTCTAGCTAGAGCTAGTTCTTGGGGTTTTTTTGTGCTAAAGAGCAGCTTCTCCAACCCTCTTCTACTCTCTTACTAGAGACCTGTTGATATTAGGAATAGTCATATCCTCCTAGTTACAACATAATATTGCCTATATCTAATATGCTCTAAAAGTTACACACAAACTTTTCAAAACTAACATGTCATTCACCAAAAATAGAGAAGGCAAAAATCAAAATTTTTTGTCATTTTCCAAATTTTCCAATTTTCCAATCATCTTGGAAGATGATTCCAAGTAGAATCACATCCACTGTTCAACCAAAAACCAGCTTCTAAAACCTTCTGTTTACTGTCAAATGAGGTTTTTTTAAAAAAAAAAAACAAAACAAACCCAACTCTTCCTTTTTCTTGCCAGCTGTAACTGCATTGAACAAGACCACCGGTGGCATCAGAAATGCCACCATTCACTAGACTCTGGCCGGAGGAAGCCTATGGGATATGGAGGAGGCCAAGAAGATCTAAAGTGAGTTCAAAGAAACTCCTGCAAGACAGGTAACCAAGTACTCTCATAGCAAAATGACACCAAATACTCATCTGCTTCACAAGAAGCATTAAAAAGCTGAACAGCCCTTTGTTACTCCCTCCCCCCTCCCAGTACAACCAGTTCATATTTGCTAGGGATTGGGACACTTAAGATTTCCAACCTCTAGCTTGCCTTCACAGCATCCCTGAAGACCTTTGCAGGACTGCAGAGAAGCCCCTTTATCTTCACAGCCCTTAAGTCTACAGGGGAATTTCAGACATTTTGGTCTCGCAGCAAAGAAATGGGAGATGCAAGATGAACTGCACTCCATATTGATTCTTAATGCAAATAAGGTGAAATAACATTTCATTTCTAAGAAGGTAAGAGTCTCGATAAACCTTATGCCCCAAGCTTGGGATCTGGATTTTGGTTTTAGCTAGTTTTTCCTAAAGTCGATGGACTGCTTGAATCAGAAAAGCAGGTTTTAGATATCCTTCTGCAGGGAAGAGTAAGAAGAATTGTAAAAAGTAAATCAGATAAGCAGACTGCATGTAAGAAGAGAATAGAAAAATCACAGAGAAAAAAAATCTCGTTTCTAAACAAGCTGTAGAAAAACCTTGTATATGTAAAATAAAATAAGAAACAAGACACATTTGTGTGCACGAACATACACATGTAATTCAACAATAAAGTGTACAAAAGCATCATCTTTAGCACTATTTCGTATTTGTGCAATTGGCATTAAAGGCATATGCTAAGCAAGGAGCTCAGTAATAACTACTATTGTGAAACACACGAAAATGACAAACTGTTAAGTCTCGTCTGCAGTTGATCAAAAGCACAATAAACTGCACAGCTTTGCTTTCAATCACTTCCAAAAAACCAGAAAGGCAGAAACACCCGAACACCCTCCCTATGCCATTAACGCCACTAGGTTCAAACGGAGCGAAAACGGGAGAAACAAGACAGAAAGGACGAAGGCAGGCACGAGTTAACAGCAGCAAAAGGGAGGAGGAGATTTAGGCAGAAGAGGGGAGAAAAGGGCAGTAATTGCGGCACCGAGAGGTGGGGAGGGCCTGGGCCCCCGAGACTGACCTGTGCCGTCGCTGGCGGACACGGAGAGCGCCGGTGAGGAGAGTTTAGGCCGCTTGGCTGAAGGCGGGCCCGGCTCCACCACATTCTCGGCCATTTTTAATTCTTTTTTAGACAATCACTCAGAGCAGAGAGACGGTGGGGGGTGAACCCCAAAACCTTCACCTTCTTCTCGGGCCCCGAGTCGGCTGAAGAACAACAATAACGCCGAGAGCGAGCGAGGAGGACCTGGCGGAGGAGGGGGGCCAAGTTCCCCTTTTTCTGCCCCTCGGGCTCCGGGAGGGCGGCAGCGGAGGAGCGGGGAGAAGGTGGGAGCTGGGGCGGGGGGGGAAGAGGCCTCTTCCCCCAGGCGAAAGGGCTGAGCGAAGATGGGAAGAGCAGGTAAAGCCCCCGCCAAAGGAAAAAAAAAATTAAAAAAAAAAGAGGCTGGTGGGTTTTGGGTTTTTTTTTTCAGTAAAATTAATCCCGGCTGTTGTGCTGCTGGTGCTTCCTTGCCGCCGCCACCATCATCATCTTCATCCTTCGGGGGGTCTCCTCCTCCTGCTGCTGCCTCCTCACCGCCGCCATCAGCCTCTTCCTCCTCGGCGCCGTCCTCCTCCTCCTCATCGCCACAAGGAGGCGGGCGAAGGAGGGGAGAGGAGGAGGAAAAAAGAAAAAAAGATCACCGTCCTCTAGCAGCAGCTCCTTCCCCCTCCAACACCACCCTGCAAAAAAATACCCACCGCCAGCGACAAGGCTGGGGGGGAGGCGGCGGGGAGAGAGGCAAGGCGTGCGCGGGGTCCCCAGCTCCACTCGCTTCTTCCTCGCCCGTCGCTAATGGCTGCAGAAAAGGGAGCTGTAAGGATGAGGAGGGTGAGGATAAGTCCCAGGAGTCTCCGCTTCACATCTTGTTGTGCAGGGAAGGAGGAGGGGTTGTTGTCCTGATGGAGGCAGCACCGATCGCGGGATTGGAAGGTGGGGGGCGGGTTTCAACACCCTCTCTGCCCCCCCCCTTCTTCTCTTCTTTCCCCTTCCTCTTTCTCTCGCTCTCAGTAGCAGGCTGCCCCCCCCTCCGGCGCAGGCAGAGGGGCCGATCCCACAGCAGCGGCAGGAGGAGGAGGAGGAGGAGGAAGAAGCCGGCCCCTCCCCCCCTCTCTGCCTACCTTCCCCCCTCCCGGGCGGCCGAGGATGGTTGCGAGCGCTGGCGCCGGGCAGGGAGGGGGCTGCCCGTCTCCGCTCCCGCGGACCCACGGGCTATGCGGGGCGCGGAAAGCGAGGGAGAAAAACCTCGGCCGCTGCGCGGGCGCGGCGGGGACTCCCTCTTCGCCTCTGCGAGGGTGGGGAAGGAAGCGAAGAGGTTGGTAGTCGGGGGGGGAGGGGGAGGTCGGTCAGCGACCTCTCCGAGAAAAGGAGGGGGGAAAAATTAAAATAATAAAATAGAAGAAAAATTACGGCGGGGGACTCGCCCCAGGGTGGGTTAAATGGCCGGGAGGGGTCCTCGGCGCTCCCCGGCGGGGGGTGGGGGTGGGGTGGGGCGGGACGGCGCAGGCAGCGCGGGGGCCGAGCGCAGGCTCCCTACTGCCCCTGCCTGGCGCTCGGCGGCGGCCCGGCTGCGGCCGCTCCTGTGGCGTGTGTGGCGGAGCGGGCAGAAGCGGGGACGGAGGGGAGCGGGGGAAAGAAAAGAAGTCGGGGAGAAGGAGAAGAGAGAAAAGGAGAGAGAGAGGAGAGAGAAGGGACAGGCAGGCTGGCGCGGGGGGGGTGGGGGGGGGGCGTCTCGGCTCCTCGCTTCTCTCCCCGTCCCCTGGCCGGGCCCCTGGGTCTCTCTGCGCTGCCCTCCCCCTGGCTCGCCCCGTCCGGCTCGGCCTCTCGCTCTCGCTCCCTCCCTCAGTCGCTCACACACAAACAAAATGGCGGCTGTTGTTTCTTCACTCTCCCGAGTCCTCGGAGGGAAGCGAGCGGCGGCGGCGGCGGCCGGAAATGAGCCAAGAGAAAAAAGGGGGCGGGGCCAGGCCTGGGGGCGGGGCCAGGCGGCGCTGGCGCACACAATGGAACGCGGGGGGCTGGCGTGCCGCGGGGGGGGTAGGGGAGTGGACCCGCCCAGCCGCCGTCACGAGACTGCGCCTGCCCAATCAGCGCCCGCCTCTCGTCGGACTCTTCCGCAAACTGCCTTGGCTCCGCCCCTTAAAGGCGAAGGCGTTTTTTAATTAAAAAAAAAAAAAAAGGCTCCTTCTTCCTCCTCCTTCCTCCGCCCCTCACGCTCTTTTCTGTCGGCCGAAAAGTGCACGGCGGCGGCCCGGGGGAGGCCGGCCGTAACCTGCCGCCCAGGGCAGGCAGGGAGGCGGCCGCTCCGCCCCGCCGCGCTCCCCGGTACCCGCGGCCCGGCCCGGTGGGCTGAGGGGCCGGCGGGCGGAGCGGGTTTCTCCCGCCGCGGCCCTCCCTCACCCTCACGGGTGTCTGCGCCCGGTCGTTTCCCCGCCGTGCCGGCGGGCGGGGCGCTCCTCCCGCCGGTGCTGGGCCTTGCTGCGCCACAGACATGGCAGCCCGGGCCAGCAGGCAGGCCCCGGGGCGGCGCGGCGCCTGGGCGGGGGTACAGCCCCCCCCGGCCTGGGAGAAGCCGGGATGGGGAGCAGCACCCCGGTCCGCACAGACCCCCAAGGCCCGGCGGGCGGTGAATGTACGCGATCTAGAGACACCCTTTACATACAGCTTAACTCGGGGATGCGAGCTGCCGCAGGTTTCCGTTGACGTTACAAAAAAATTCTAAAAAACCCCAAACACACCCCCCCCACCGCTTTATGCCACAGAGAAATAAAGGCACAAAACACACCCTTTATGCCAAAAAACCCCGTGTGTGCTGGGGAAGGCGGCAGGAGCATTAACGTGGTACAGCAGCGTCCTGAAAACGCACCTGCTCGTCCGAGGCTGGGCATGGGCCGACTCTTGGGCTGTGGGTAGGGACATGTCATATTTACGTCGTCCTTCGTAAGCCTTCACGGCCCCTGAGCCCTTTCAGAGCTTAGTGAGGATTACTGACCCACCAAGAGTTTTCCTCAAATCTTTGAGGGCTCATCAGCCATAATTAGCAAGGAAATACCCCATCCCGGCTTTTCCCTCTGCTGTGTTTGGGCTCTTTTGGGCCGTACACCGTTAGGGGATAGGAGTGGAAGGGAAACGTGGGCCTGCGTATGTTTGTAATGGAAAAAGCAGTTTTATTTCATCCAAGCAGGGTGTTTGCGAGGATTTCTGTCACCACCCACCCGCAGGTCTGAGCTTTCTACAATCCTGCATGTTAAAACCGAAGCAGGTATTTGGGAAGAGCCTAGTCTAAACACCAGAATAAATACCACAAGCGATGAGAGAAAGCATGAGCGGGGATTCACAGCCCTGTAACAGTTATCCACCGGCTCCCTCACACACTCCCACACTTCAGCTTCCCTTGTTTGGGCTTTATTTCCAGCAAGATTGTTGTTGTCTCCCCCGGCACAAAAGGGAAAACGCAAATAGGGTTACACTCAAACCGCTCCAGAAATGCTTAAAAGATTGTACATGTATTAGCCTTCCGGAAAAGTCTTGGAGCCATAGGCAGTGTGCAAACCTATATGTTTTAAAAGAGAGGTGGAGAGAGAGTTGCAAGGACAAATAAGCGATAGGAAAATAGTCTGGAGAGCAGCAAGTCTCAGAACTAAAGCTGTCGGGGTTAACAGCACCAAACCTAACAGCATCACCTTAGGAACGATGTTATGGTTCTCACAGGTTTTTTGCCTCTTATTGCTACTAAATTGCCCAAAATATTCCAGTTATAGAAGCCTTGTATTACCTCCATTTATTTATTTTGTCAGATTGACTGTTTCCGTTGCTTGTGAAGCACTTTTTTTAACACAGCTGAGACTACTTTTAACTTTTTTTTTTGAAGTCTCCTTAGACTTAAAAGTTGACTGAAATAAGACTATATAAGGTTTTCAGACTCTCTAGAGGCCCTTAATCCATAGTTCAAGAAGGAATTAGTGCCAGCTTTATAAAGACACCAAGGTGCACATAAACACCTAAATGCTTTTAAAAGCCAGGCCCTTACTAAACAACAAGTTTGGAGGAAAGCAGATGTTTCAAATAAGAGTTTCATGACACTAGTTCCTATCTAGAGACTTGATCCTACCAATAGTTGCATGTGTGCTTAGTTTTATATAGCACATAGTTCCACTGAAATCGCACTGTGCTACTCGCCATAGTAAAACTAAGCACATGCGTGCTTGCTGGAGCACAGCCTGAGAGATAAAAGTCAAAGAATTGGGTAGTTATTTGCTACTCTGGAGAGTATCATATGAATCGGTTAGTTTTGTTAAGTACTAGAAAAATCTGACAAACAAAATAAAGTCCTTTTTTTTTTGGTGCAGCTTCCCCTCTGCTCTGGCTACCTGTTTATCTGCCCTTCGAATGAGTTCACGGAAGCGTACCTGAACTGTGGGAAGCACATACCCTTTGGTGAATGCTACCGAACAGCATATGTCTTCTGAATATGAATTACAGGTATAAGTAATTAACCGATATATTAGTAAAACCATACCTCTGCCTTAGCAGCTTCACAACCAGTAGAATATCTTAGTTCTTTACATATTAGAAAGTCGCATTCAGATAGCTTTCCATATTAGAGACTTCAATGCAAGGTGAAGTATATGAAAAAATAAATAGAAAAGAATGCTACTTGTGGTTTTTTTCTCTAAAAGAAGGTAATCTAAAACAAGAGAAGGAGGAAGAAAAAGGAAAACCCAGGAAAATAGCTTTAAGATAAATCCACTATATACATAAACAAAAAAAAATCCCTGCAGCATCTGTTAATTTTTCTAAAAACACTGCAGTTTTCTTAAATGAACCTTAGTACATACACACAACCAACTGTTGCTAAATGCTATCTGCCAAAACAATAACATACAAAATTACTGGAAAGCAATAATAGAACACAAAGCATTCTAAGAAGCAAATACATAAACCTACACAAATAAAACCAGGAAAGGATTATACTATTAGAAGTAAAACAAACATATTTACCCAGCAACTGCTGCTCCTTGCCTCAGTTTCCCCATTCTTACAGCAAGGATAGTAGCATTTATTCCTTGAAAATAATACCCAGAAGAATTAATTAGCTCGTTATTGCCAGTAATTACAGCAGTCATTATGTACTTTGAGATAACTGGATGAAAGTACTGTAAGTCCGATTAAAATGGGAATCTGCTCAGGAAAGCAATAAGAAGAGGAATGCAGGGCCTTGAACTTTTATCATGGGATCTCGTTTGGCCTGAGCTGGTAGTTCCCGAAATGTGTAAGCATGGCCAGCTGTTTTGAGGGCTACAAGGAACAAGACAAGATCGCCTTGTACTGCAAGGGTCAACGCGATGCCCAGAGCTCAGCATCCCAGGGTCAGCAAGAGGAGCAGGCAGAGGAATAATCACGTCCCTCAGCTCGGAGGGAGCTGGGGCTGTGGCCTTCCCCTTCCAGCTGCTGGACGGAGAAGCAGCGTGTGATCTCCAAGTCACCAACCAACCCCTCCCTAAAGCCGTTCGGGAAGTCACTTATACTAAATAAAACTTCCCCGCTCCTCTTCGGCAGGATTTGCCCTGCAGTCCTGAGGCCATGCAAGTGTCTCCGAAAGAGGGGGGCTCGTGACATGGGGGGCAGGAGCTGGGGATGGGGCACTCCCCATCTTCTCAGCCCTGTTTCTGCCTGCAGTTTCCAGCTGTATTATCTTTTTTCCTGAGCTTTCCAGAGCCGTTGCCCGTGGCTGGCAGGTAATTTCTCTGGTTCCACATCTACCTTCTGCCGCCGCAGCTCTCTGCTCACACAGCACCATTCCCGGGGAGCGAAGGAGGAACGAACCCCTTCTCCATAGCAGCGGGGAGATCTGCATGTGGAGGGTCCTTCCTGGCACAGGTCAGAGGGGTGAGGAAATGATTTAAAGCTGCAATTTTTGCAAGTAATGCCAGGGCGCAGCTATATTTCTGGAAAGCAAGAGCCAGCTGTGCCGGAGCAGAGAACATCGCTCAGCACGGCGTCAAC
This sequence comes from Ciconia boyciana, assembly GCF_034638445.1. Lineage (NCBI taxonomy): Eukaryota > Metazoa > Chordata > Aves > Ciconiiformes > Ciconiidae > Ciconia > Ciconia boyciana. The sequence continues at coordinate 56,833,709 of NC_132934.1, forward strand.
ATTAAAACCCAGCAGCGTTTTGATAAGAGACAAATTTTATTAAAACCATAAGAAGTAACCGTCCAATAGCTGGTTCTTGCATCTAGTGTATGCATAAAAGAAAGGGCTGGCTTTCTGACAACAAGCAAAATGCTTTCAGTCCTCGGCCCCAGAAACGCAGGCTTCCTCGCTCACACAGTTTTCAATAGCTGCAAACACAGAGTTATGTTGCTAAATGTTAAGGGCTCAGCTGTTTACCAGAAGAATGTTTCCTCCCTGGAACACATGGTTTTGCTTAAAAGAAGTTCTCCAAAAAAACCCCACTTTATTTCATTAGCAAATGCAACATTATAGTCCTAACAAACATGCCATGCAGTCTCCCCTTGCAAGAACGAAATAGAAAAAGAAGATGGAAATTCACCTCTCAGTTTAAGAGAGGGGCAGAGGTACACTCTGCCTAGGAAATACTGCAGCTTTGAGGTCTGGTGATCTAAAGCCGAATCTGGTGCTCTGAAATGTATATATCTTCATACATTGTTTTCATATTCTGGTTCACGTTGAAAGCACAAATGTGGAATAGGAGGGAGAGGCTTGCGTGCTCCCCCAGCTTTACCAAGGGCCGGCCAAATCACTGCCTTTCACTTCCCAGGCTCAGCTCTCCCCTCCCTAACAGGGAGCTGATGCTACTCCCCCCTTACAGAAAGCACATCCGAATCATTAAATGAAAATGTAATGCTCTCATATCTTCTAAATAAAATTACACTGAAATTAATGCATTTACATCAGCAGTTGATTTATCCCAGAGTATTACGGGGACACAAGCAAGAGGTTCTGGAGTGAAAGTATAATATTTTTAATTAAGAGCCCTTGAACTTGCCACATGCTTTGAGCTTGTGGAAGGTGAAAGGATGGCAAATTTCTGAACAACTCAGTCAGCTCAGCACTGTATTTACAATGATCTGCTAAAAACGATCATTGTGCAATGGAGCTCAAGCTAACATGGGAAATCTGCGCCGAAAGAATTACAGTTATTGTAATGACCTGGAGGAAGCACGCTGTTCACATTCTTCTTACTTCTTTTGACTCTGGTATCCAATGAGAAAGTCCTTGATAAGCTTTATTGTACTGCAGAAGGTATAAACAATGTGCTTTGAAATCTTCTGAGCCTAAACCCAAAACTTATCTTTTGTTTCCTGAATTGTCTCACAGATACAAATTCACTGTCCACATGTGTTTATAAAGAATGAAGTACAATTATTTTGGTTATACCTCCCCTTCCTTTGCTGTTTTTCCACGTAGTGTTCCTTAATTCAGGTTATTTTTTTTACGTGCTACAACATTCTTCTATACGCTGAACTGCGATGTGTTGTTTGATGTCTGCAATCAAAATGCAAAGAGGGAAAAAGTAACATTTTTTTCTGATTTATTAGTTTTCATGCTTCACGATATAAAGTGATCCCTTCAATGGGATCAGGCAGGAATTTACTCTGTGGCAGAGAAATGTACTGAATCGAGAGGTTTTCAGTACGGAGGGTATTGGCCTTCTGACAGAGCTAATGGGACCCTGTTGTTAGGGGATAATACACTTAGTTAATCAACACAATCTGAGCTGTTTTTACAGTTGCCATGGAAGAAAAATTTTCCACAGGAAATATAGGTCTGGTTGTTTTTCTTTTTTTTCTTTTTCTGCTTTTCTCTAAAAAGATCTTGTATTTTCTTGGCTTTTTGGCATGCTAGAAAAGGCAATGCCTTCATGAGTGCTTTCCTTCTACACGCAGATAAAAGTCAATAATTAACCACAAACACCAAAAGCCAACGTGATGACTCTGTGTAAAACAATAGGGTTAACCCTCATTTCCTTACCTTCCTAATTTATATGGGCTTATCGCTTCTCTTCCCAGAAGTTCCCTCGTGAACCCCCGGTTTCAACACCTGCGAGGTTTTTTTTCTCTTGGTCTCTTCTAGCGAAGGGACACCGACATCAGGCAGCCCTGGACTTTCTGTTCGCATCCTCTGACCGCCCCGTACATGAGACCTGTGAGCCTCGGAGAAGGGAGCATCAGCCCCTGATGGGGCTGTGCTATCAAAAGCCACCAAGAGGGCAGCAAGAAGGCAGAAGCTGTAGCAGTCCTTGGCAGCACGCTTTTCCTCCTGGTGCTCTCACATTGCCTGAAGCCCTGGAAAGATAATTTCTGCAGAGCAGGGCTGCTTTGTGAGCTGATTTTTGATATTTACTCCAAACTCTTTTGCTATCTATCTCAGACGCTTTCCCTTTGATCTCAGGACAGGCATGGGAGAGGGATGCCACGGCGCACCCCGGATTAAATGCACGGAGGTGGACACAAAGAGTCTGTCGGTGGGATGTCAGGGGAGGGCTGGTTGCCTGGTTCAGTGCAGGCACCACAATAAGGATGCAACCACCTGGGAGTAAAGCTGAAAATTTTGAGACGGCTGGACCGGCCATTAAAAAACTTTCATACACTGGCAGGCTGCGATGGGAAGTGAAAGTCGTGGTTGGCACGATATTTTGGCAGCAAGGACTTGTTTATCTTTTGTTAGAGGTGAAGAAACATTTAGGTAACTTTTGGGGGAAGGTAGAGAGTTTTTCTAGTGATCAGAAAAGTAACAATTTCAAGGTTGATGTTACTCCTCTTTTGTCAATATTTATATGACTGCTTCAAGAAAGCCAAAGTGTGAGATGCACAATCGGCATAACAAAATGACAGAAAGTTTGGTTCCTTCATCACCGTATATGTGACAAGTAAATGTTTTGTGTGAGCGTTTGGGCCCCGTACAAAGGGGCTTGGCCATGGCCATTCTGCGTGGTGCTGCAGGGCCAAGCACCAACCCCCAGGACAAGCTTCCCTGGGCAACCAGGGCACTGAGCTCCCCTGGGCAGAGAAAAATCAGTCGTCTCAGCAGGAGAAAAGAGGATTGTAACATCGACCCCACAACAAAACCTTGCAACACCATCAACCCCCTGCTTCCGCTGCTGCTGTCCTGCGTGGTGAGCATTGGCCCCATGTTTGAGAATGGAGAGAGGGGACTGTGCCTGGCCACGCTGGACGTGCTCCCGGTGTGCCTGCCGCCTGCCTCCCTGGGGACATCTTGGTGGTGATGTCTCAAACAGCTGCTCCGGCAAAAAGGACAGTGCTGCTGGGCATGTGGAGATGCAAAACTTAAAACACCGGAGTGAGTAGTGTAGCGAAAAGTCTGGCGGCTGGATGTGCTGGTTGTCTTGGCAGCTACGCAGGGTTTTTTTCTTGTTGCTCTGCTACATGTAGGCATCTGAATTCCTACTGGAAGGAAACAGAGGTGACTGAGGCCTCTTGTGATTCTGCAGTTTGCTGGTTCATGTGTCTTCCTATCTGTGGCACTGCCACAGATATGTAAATATATATATGTATATTTATATACCTCGGGGGTATAGAAATGAAATGTGTTTTGTTTAGAATATTCAAGCCATCCCAGCATATTCATCCCCTGCAAGAAAAATCTTCAACAATTATTTGCACCGAGGTGAGCATCTCTCTATTCGCAGAGGAGTGCACCAGCTGCCAGAAGGTGAGACGCGTGTGGAAGATTCCCTGTTCCCATGCGAAGGAGCCGAGCCAAGGGCTAACAACAGTGGCCTGACACTACGATACGAAGGGCGAGCGTGTCTGTGCTCACGCGCGAGTATCCCCCATCAGTGCAAAACAGGCGCGTGGATTCCTCCGTCCCTACTGGGTATTTCAATTAAAAGCCGGGGAGGAAATCCAAGAAAATGCCTAAAATGGCTTGAGTCCTTCCTCACGATCTGGAAATGGAAGTTGGCGGTGACTAACTCCAGCCCAGCCACCAAACCCCTCCCTCCCCGACTCTGCATCGCTCTGTTCGTTCCCAGCTCCCCTCCTGCCTTTGCAAACAGTCGGCAGTGGAAACAGTGAAGCAGCCTGGCCTCGAATGCCAGGAATGCACGAGCGGTATGCGACTGCAGCAGTGACCGTCATCCACCCGTCCTGGTGTCTAACCTAGGAAGAAGTGATTAAAATCTGACAGGGGCAAGTCTTGATTGTAAGCAGAGGAATGATTTTAAAAGAGGCTGCCGCCAAGCCTGGAAACAAAGCCCAATTTAATCCTGCCATTGACTTAAATTGGCTTCAAACCAGGCCTCTAACAGCTTCTCCAGTAAAAAAAAAATAAATGCTTGTTTATAATTTTTTAAGCCAGTTCGGGCAATGTCTTCCAACCTCCTCACAAAGCTAACAGATAGCAATATCCATAAAGAACAAGATTAACTCACTCAGTGGTCAGGAAAGCCGCATCCCATATTCACTCACGGTGTGATGGCCTCTGTAATAGGTGCATTTTTGCTGTTGATTCAGTCGTGGTTATGCAGTTGACCTGAATTTGAAAGCATCAACACCAAAAGAAGAGTCACCTGGATGCTGGGACCAGCGGGAGCATGTGCTCTGATGGTGGGTAACTCCACGGGCACCAGCCCGGTTCCTTCTCTCTCCGTTCACTCCCATCCTGTGCCAAGTGTGAAGTCTCAGCCCTTCTGTGCAAAATTTCTAACCGTCTCTGTGCAAATACCCAATGGAGAGCCTTTTTGTTGGATTTCAGCTGCCGCTTTCCTTCCACCACCCATCCATCTCACATAAAAGTCCATCAAGACTTGCTCTTCGCATGGTACCTACCCCATGGAGGTTGTGATCTCTCCTGGTATCCAAGAACTACGATAATGCAAAAAATAAAGAACAGAATGGGATGCTTATGATCCCAGCAATGTGTTATTCAAAATCTTACAGTTCAAAACCTCACCTCTTCCAGTTTACTTTGGTCGCAGCTCTTTCCCCAAGGACTTTAAAAGAGTCAGAGCTCTGCGTGCTCGCAAGTGAAGGCTGAGGGAGGATAAACCACCCAGTGTGGGGCCCGGGATGCCCTGTCCTCTCCTCCTCGGTGGTGCAGCATGGAGAAAGATGTCCTCAAAAAGTTTGACTGCTTCTGAGATGAAGCCCTCCATGCCCCTCGTTCAGCAGTGCCGTAGGGTGTCTTTGGGAGGTGCTGGAGACCAAACGTGCTTGGAGATGACTTTATTCACAGGGTGTGCGAGGTGTTGGCTGGAGAGCTGCAGCGCTGAGCTGCCTGCATGTGCCTTACCCAAATTTACCGCTGCTCTCAGGTTTGTGACCTCAGTTACTGTTCAACAGGGTAAACCTACCTTGGATATTCCCTGCAGAGGTAATTAAAAAGGATGAGCGGATGAAGGCACACCTGAGCAAGGATACTGCTAAACTAATTCATTATTTTTACTAAGCTAATTAAAGGCAGACCAAGGAAGTGATCACACCGCAAGCATGATTAAGATCAAATCAATAAATCAATAGATTCAAATGATCGGTCATCAGATTATATATCTGTCTATCAATCAAAGTGATTTGAGAAGTTGCCACTGAAGGAATTACTTAGATTTAATCTTGTCTAGGGAGATTTTGAAGAGGAGGCAGAGTCTTTTCAGGCTAAAACCCCAGCGAGCTTCCCAGCAGATGCAGTGACCCCCCTGGTGAAGAACGCAGGTCTTCAAAGGATGTAAGGATATATATCCCCCCTTTGAAAGTTACATCTCCCCTGCTCCGAAGGGGGATGTAGCTGTCCGTTCTTGTTTGGATTTTCTGCCAAGCTACATGACCCAGGTCATGCAATAATTTTGTGTTAGCTCTGTTTGGAGAAGTAACGTGATAGGTATCTTCACGGTAACTTTCCTTTAACACATCTTCCTTAAACCTTAAGCTTATTTTTAAACGTATTAACATTTATTGTCTGTATATTCCCCATTTCACAAATGGCCCAGTTTTCCTCCACTGCTAAAGCAGAGGGAGTGGTCAGGGCAAACCCAGCTATTTCTGAATAATCTTCTTTTCAACTCTGAAGATTGCCACCCTAATTCATTTACAACTTAATTTTAGTAGTCCTCCAAGCATATTTTTCCCGCCAACACATCCGTTCACCCATTCATACCAACAGAAAATTGGAAAAACAAGAAGTGAGGGGATCAGTTCATTAAAACAAAGGTAAAAATAAACAATGTAATGTCATCTGCATCGTTCCTTGGGGTTTTTAATTCATGTCTGTATTTCTTTGTTATGCTGAGCACAGCGTTGAAGGCTTCCTCTGGGCACACAGCCTGGAGCCTGACGTGGTCCCGGAGCAGGCTGCAGCGTGCCCAGCCTGGTGAGAGCCTTTGCTCGAGTCCAGTTCGTCTTCCTCTGCATGGGTTATCCAGTGCAGGGCAGAGAGGTGATGTTGGTGTTTTTATTTTGGGGAATGGATAATACAAAAAGAACCCTGTTTCCTGCATCGTTATCATTTGTATAGGTGTAACTCCTGTTTAGATTGGGTTTGGGCTGTACGGCTGGCGGGCCAGTTGTGAACCCTGGTGTTTTGGATGGTATCTGTCATCCAGGTCCCTCACAACTTGTCCCATCAGCAGGTGACCCTTCATTTTACCTGATCATACCTTATATATGTATATACATATATATATATATATATATGATAAAATATAGACATGTATGGGAGGAAGCCTTGTCAGTAAGGCAGATGCCAGTCTCGCAGCGGAGGTAAAAGGAAGTATAACATGCTGTCAGCAGAAATCAGCTTTCAGAAAAATATCCTGCTCAACACACTTTCTCCTGAGTACATTTTCCTCATGCCAGTTCCTCCTCCAGTGTTGTCAGCAGTTGTTAAAATACTGTGAACTTTTTAATGGAAAAGAATTGTGGAACTAACTTTGGGTGAATTTTTTACGTACTCTCATGGCTTCTGACCTAAAACTACAAAATGCTGTTATATTAATCAGTATTTGACTGTTAAAATTTTCTCAGGATCGACTCTAATTTGGGCCTATTTTCATCCCACAACCTCCAGTCCAAGCAGGGTCAAAATGCATTTGAATTCCCAATTTGTGGAGGCTTCAGGCTTGCTGGTAACGCGGTGAAGGCTTTTCACATTTCTTTGTCACCGGTGTGAATTATAGCGTGCCTGAGGCAAAATGGGGGCCTTAAAAATAAAAAATGAAAATGTAAAATAAAAGATGCTCTGGTTCCCCTTTTACAGAGACGGCACAAATCGGGAGGTGAGCTCTGCACAGTGCTCTGGTAGAAAGCAATTTCCTGATTTAGGGTGATATGTAGCTAAGGATTTTGACTGATCTCATCTATATGTATATTCAGTCTTTCCAAGATGCTATTAGTAAGCATACCCAAAATTTGAATGTCTTATTTTATTTTATGAAGCCCCTTTTATATTATTTTTAGGGAGAGTTATCTGTGTTACTTGCAGCCTGACACAGTTTGGGGTCATCTGCAGGTTTAGCCAGCCTAATCTTTCTTCTTCCAGGCAGATAATTTATATGAAAGCCGTGTACGGGCCTGTACCCGGGACAGATCCTGGCTCAGCCTCACTCCATACAACCTTTCATTTTGAAAATGAATCATTGTTAAACACCAGAATAGCACAGGGTTTTGCCACCCGTCCTCTACTAGTCTGATCCAGCGAGTTTCTCTGCCTGGTTTAGGAGAGCATTGCGTGAGACTGTGCCAAAGCCTGGCTGGAGCCGAGCTGCAGCACCTCTGGAGCTTCTCCTTTCGCCTCAGAGCCTGCTGCTAGTCTGCTTTAGGAGGAAAGCGGGTTGGTTTGGTATGTCTTGCCCTGGACAAATCCAAGTTGGCTGCTTCTCATCTCGTTGCCATCTCCTGGATGTTTACAAATAAATTATTTGTTCCAGAGCGTTAAAGTTAAGCTGACCAGTCTGTAATTCCCTTGGCTCCTCTCGTCTTCCCTTTTCTGTTGATAGGAACTCCTTTGCCCTTTTTTAATCTTGGGGTACCCTGACGTGTCGGTCACAAATTCCCAAATTAACCACCTACCGTTCTGAGGTAATGTCAGTCAGTACTGGGTGAAATCCCTCCTGCACAATGAGACTGAAAACATTTACCTCATCCAGGTACTCTCTAACCACTTCTTTCTTCCAGGCTTGCACTGCATTCCCTTTCTTGGCTGCCTGCTCAGCAGCAATATATTCACTGAAGACCGATAATAAAAAAAGTATTAGGCACTTTGACTTTATTGACATTATTTATCAATATTATTTGCTATTTATTGAGTAGCAGAGCAACACTTTTCCTTACTCATCTTCTTATTACAGCGTGAGATAAAGTCCTCTGTGAACTGTGCCCTGTGCTGGAGTCAGGGGCATCCAATGCTCTTTTTTTTATCGGTTCACGACAGGGAAGATTGTGTGGAGCCAAGCTGGTTCATTGTGGCCTCTGTCGGGTTTTAATATATATTTTTAAAGTTCTTCTGCACTCACTTTCAAATAGAAATTTGGACTGGTGAAGACACTGAGGTCACCTCCCTTCCCCAACGCTTGCGTTAAGCCCGGATGACTCAGTGGCTGTCCTAAGGCCACGTTTCGGAGGGTCCCCTCCCAAGATCCAAAATCCCCACATCTGCCCAATGACTCCTTCGGCAAGGGGGCCGGCAGGGACGACCCTGTCTGCGCAACCTCCCGCCTGCCCCCCGAGCGGCTCCCTGCGAAGGACAACCCCGTCCCCCCGTCAGGATGCTCGTGGTTCTCCGGGTGCTGTGGATGCTGGCGATGCTCTCAGCGGCTGAGGCTCCCCTGCATCCTTTCGGAAGCCCCGTCGCTATGGCGACCGTGTGCAGCTTTACGATCTGCTGGTTGTCCACTTATTTCAATCGGAAACGCTTCTGGAGCTTTTATATTTTCAGTGATTTTAATTCAAATCACTAGCGGTTGGTTTTGAATTCGAGAGGGAAATGATACACTGCGAGGAAAAACTTTTAGAAACCTTTGTGGTCCACTGTTGCATTCATTTATTTTTTAATTATTAAAAGAGACTTTTTGTCCATTTTGTATCTGTTTTGTGTCATTGTCAAGGTGCTCTGAGAACATTGGAGAGAAAGAGAAAAGTCTTTACTTAGGCCCCTGGTTTGGGAGCAAAACCCACCAAATCGCTCATTATGACCTGGCTAGGGTGGCCTGCGGCAGCGGGAGGAGCGGCAGGGCTGCCCAGGCGCTCCCCTGCCCCGATTCCCAGGGGACTGGCAGGAGCCCGGCAGGATGGGCCGGGAGCTCTTCGGGGTCTGCAGCCTAAAGGTAATTTTGGCCTGGAGCGGACCTACGGATTGCCCAGGGGGATCCCCGTCTTGGTGCTCTCAGCTCAACCAGGGGGCGGACAGCAAGGAGAAGCAACGAAGGTGAAGCCTCAGAGTGTGCACCTGGTAACTTCACCCACCTTTGCTCGCCTGCAGATGCTTGTTCATCACAGAGGGACATTTCAGACCCTGGCGGTCGCTCCTCCCGGATAAGGAGTTAATGCTTTTACCTGCCAGAATGTAGCACTTCCGATCTGATGACTATTTTAAGGAAGGATCGCAACTTGCATCTGCATCCTTCTTGGCCTGTCCCCCACCATGGTTTCTGCCTCTGTTTGGCAGAGAGAGTTTTTATTCCTTGCTTTCTGCGTGTTCCTCCAGCTGCTCTGACCCCTTCCCCGGCCACAGAGGTCCCCCAACACCTCCCCCAAATATCTTCTTCTTTTCAGCACGTCTTAGGAGGTGAAAAGCTGTTCAACTTTGACAAATAGTAGTACTTCTGCATTTAATAGTAGTATTTTACGGAGGCATTTGCTTTCAAAGGCATTGAAATATCTCTCTACCTTTGTTGCATTTCAAACTTTCGCATCGAGGTGCTGACATGGGAAGAGCTGTTTGGTTGGAAACTTGTGGTTTGCTCTGTAGGTTTGAGGTTATCAATGAGGAAATCTTATTTCTCAACATGTAGTTTAGTAAGAGCTACCAGGTGACTAATAATAAAAATGTACAGATGTGAAATCAAGAGATTATTGGGGAGAAAAATTGAACTCTGCTCAGAATGCTTTCAAATAAAGAAAGTAAGGACTATGGTTTTAGTTGCGTTTTCATGTAGTTTGGTTACTAGCGTTCATTTGTTCTGGACAGTCAAAATAAACTACTTTCTTTTTAGATTTCCTAACATTTTTACTTACAGAGCATGGCATGATGCTCTTGGATTTGGTCTTCTAAAACAGTGGCATTCTTAAATAAAGCTGCTTAAATGGCAAAGGGCTTCCTAGATACTTCAACAGCAAGTTTTGATAAACCTTTCAGTTTTATGGACAGAACCAAAACGTTGGGAAGCTTTTTGCCGGAGTCCTGTGGAAAGGACCTTTCTTTTTTGTCTAGCCTTTGGTGTGGTGCTGGGAAGAAGTCTGGGACAAGGGATGAAGGGACAGGTTTGCACCCAGCACCCCAGGAGCCGGGGAGCTCACCGGGATGCTCCTCTCCTCCCTGGGTACGGGGCAGAGCCACGATGGGAGCAAAGAGTGACAGCAGTTCACACTACTGAGTAGCTTTTTCTGAAGGATATGCTGGGCACAAAAAAAGGGGTCTGTGTCGTTCACCATTTTCGGTCACAGCCAACCCTTTGCAGGCACTTTTGCTCCATGCTGCTGAGCTTGCTGGCAATCGCAGCCTGCCCCAAGCCCACTTTATCCTCCAAGCGCCAATTGCGATCCCACAGGGCGATGCTCAGCTGCGGGGTGATGGCTGCCAAGACCAGCTCCTTGAAGGAAGTCTCTTCCCTATTTACAACAGCAAATACCCAGCAGAAGCCAGCCCCGATGGCTGTGCCCCTCCTCAGGATAGCACCCACCTGCAAATGGGAACACGGAAAAATGTCAGTCTTCTCACCTCGCCACACGTTTGAGACCAAGGCCAAGTGCTGGCCCTCGGAGAGGAAAGAAACGAAATACTAAGATGGCACAGAAATGCTCAAACAAAGAGAAAACATCGCCTTAAGTTACTAGACAGCACGAACACAAATGTGGCTGGATGCCTGGGATAACTAGGACTGGTCTGAGGTGCTTCTGCTGATCACCCCCCCGCACATCAGGGACCTTGATGTGCATCAGCCAGTTGAAGGGTAATGGTGGGTGCTTTGAAAACATGCAAACGAGGTCCAGCCCTTGGCCCAAGATTTGCAGGGAGCAATGTGTGGTATTTGCCCTTGCTGAAGAAGGCGGCGATGAAAAGTCTCCTCCCTGTTCTGGTGGCACCGTGTTGACTTCTGGGAGGCTGTTCCTACCAGCGATGAGCTCAAGTTGGCCCAGACATTATTAAAAAGCTATTCCAAGCGCTCTGGCTGGCTGTACGCATTAGTGACAAGATTATTAGCATCAGAGGAAATCCCAACTTTTGTTAGGAGAAAGTAAACAACTGCTGTTCACAAAAGAGCTGCTTCATTCAGCATTCAGGAAAGAAAAGAAAGAGAAAACCCTCTCAGGCCATCGCTGCACGGCTGGCTTCTGCCAGAGTACTCTCCTGCTCCTAAGCAAAGAGCCTGAAGGCTGTTTAGGGACTAACAACAGGGAAAAAGCATAAACTTAAATGCAGCATTTCACATGAAAAATGCCTGCATACAGGTTTAGATGTCATCCCACCCCAAAGCCAGCCCCTGCTCCCCATCAGTCGAGCTCAGAGCATCGTTTCCATACATATATATATATATACACACACACACTTCTAACAAAAGTTACAAGTGGACACAGCGTTTTGTGAGTTCCCAGAGATTTGGGATATATAAAGGACTGTAAATATGAGAAGTGTTGAACTCGTTGCAGTCCAGGGTCCCATACTGGAATTACCCTCACCCCCGGCCATGATCTTGTGGCAGAGCTCAGTACATGCGCTCAGCATTGCCCTTATCCTCTACTATAAAGAAAAGGAGTCAGTTTGAAAAATCCCTATTTTACTGCATTTTCATCTTAGGGAGCTGAAAGAGCAGCAGTTGAATTCAGGACAAAACAATCACATCATTGAGGTTTTTTTCTTTCTTCTTATAAATAGCCTGTCTCCAACTATAAAAGCAACCATCTTCTGGTGAGCCATCTTTGCTGAAGGACCCAGTTTCAAATTATTACTGGCCCAACCCCACTGGGGCTGAGATTGGGCTGAGACACAAGCTCGCCCTGCAGCAGCCCCTCAGATGTTTGTTTTCTGGAGCTACAAGTAGGTCCCAGAGTGGTGTCACCAGGATGTCCAGGAGCGGATGGCAATGGCTCTGGACGGGGCAGGCTCTGTGCCTGTTACTAATCCCAGCTGTCATGGCATGGCGGGGCACGAAACAGTCCTGGGGGCCGGGGGGTGCTGCGCAGAGCAGAGGAGGACACATCTCCCATCCACACTGTTTAGCAGCACATGTGCCAAGCAGGGAAATCATTTGCAGAATGCTGCCAGTGGGAAACCTCAACGATGAGTGTGTTTGGCCTCTTACTGCCCAGAGACGTCTTGGTTTTGGGGTCATTTATGGGATAAGGATAAAGCAGGGATGAGTTGGGATGCTGCAGTCCGGTTCCTGAGCAAATATCTAGGCTCAGCTCCTCTGAAACACCCCATGGACATTTTAAACCCAAGCACCAGCCAGCAGCCAGCAGTATGGGTGGCATGGTAACAGGTTGCAGAACGCACCGAGATTTTGAGCAGCCTCTTGAGCTCACCCCTACCCTGTGATCCCTGTTTCAGTGCTTTTCTGAGCGAAGCTAACCCCACAGCCCTTTTTACTCCAGTTGGGAGTTCATTGCTTTTAGGGTCATTGAATCCCTCTGCCTCTCTAGAGAATGGCAGTATCCAATAGTGTCAGATACTGCTGTCACAAAATTGCATGGGCTCAAGGGGAACTGGAGCTAGTCTAGAGACGCCCCCATAAGACCTCCCAGCTAGAGATTATCTCTCCTATTGTGCTGGTGCCATCTAGCAAGTCCATGATGATGTCCCACCGTGCCAGACAGGCTCTGGGCATCACACCGGAGTTGCAGGGAGAGCCGAGTGCTTGTGGCTCTGTGGTACCCATGCTGCTCTTGGATAAAACATCACCAGAAGATGGGAAAGGCCACAGTGAAGGCGGTGGGAGGGCTCTGACGGTGGCAGAGCAGCCTGCTCTCCGCTCTGCTGCAGCTGCCTGAGTTTGCAGCAGCTCCAGGGTGATTCATCCCAGACCGGGAGTAATTGGTGTTGGCTGCTGAAACGCCGAGTCCTGAAACTTGTTTTGTCATATTTAACATTTCCCGCTATATGACATGCAACTTTGCAAAGTGCTCTGCTTGGTGTTTGTGCTGGAGCAAAGCGCTTAGTCACCTCCTGGTCCCAGCAGCGGTGTGTTAGTCCTGGGGAAGGAGTAGGCAAAACAGCTCTTGCAAGAACAGGCAGATTACTTTCACTTGCTCAAGGAAAAAAAAAGAAGATAGTAAGAGGAAGTGAATAATTTAAAGCAGCAGCATGCAAAGTGTGTTCCTTTATTATAGAAAAGCCTGAATCATCTACCGGCATGGTAGGGGGGGTACGAGTGCCCGAGTGATGGCAGGGAAATCCTTCCATGCAAGAAGGCGCACATACTGATGGCAAAACAAGTAAACTAGACTTTGCTAACTGCTTGCTGTGGTTTTATCTGACAGGGCTCCTCGCTCAGAGCTGAGAAAATGACTGCCCTGGGGCTGCCTTACCCCAGCGAACCTCCACGGGGCCCAGAGGACTGACAAGTCCAGGCTCCAACATGCTCTAAGAGGAAGATAATCCTATGAAGATCTTCTACAGAGAACATTTAGCATCGTGTTTTAAGATGTTTGGTTGCCTAAAATGTTGATGGATTTGTTTTCCAAGCCAGGCGTTTTGCCCATGGGCACCTGGAGAGCTTTATCAGAGCATTTTGCTCCCCACACCACCACCTCAGTCAACCCCAGAAATGAACAGGTAGAGGTTGCAGTGATCGTAGTGCTCCTGATGGGAGGCACCAACCAGGTGCTCTTGAAGATTGCCAGGTTTTCCTATACAGGACTTCCTATACTGTAACCAGTCCCCCGAAAGAGGCTGCAGCATGAGCCCCCCGAGCATGGTACGGTGCCTTTGCAGGGCTCACTCCCCCGTGCCAGCAGCCAGCTGCACTCTGCAATTTGCTGTAGCCTCCAAATCATCTCCAAAGGTGATCCCAACTACCCCCATTGGCAATTCAGCGGTGGGGAGTCCACCATCCTTGGTACGGTATCAAAACCTGCATCGGGCTGTGAGGCTCCCACACCTCTGGCAGTAAGAGAGGCCTCTGCCAAAACTCCCACCCCAGCAGCCAGATTTATGGGCTGGCGAAAGGCTGGACCTGCCACGTTCTTCTCCAGCCATAAACCAGGCAGCCCTTGTAGAAATAAGCCTTGTCGTTAAGTCCCAGTTGAGATGCACAGTGCAGCGCATCTCTTGTTTGAGCTACAGCTCCAGAATCTCCATGGACTCCAGGCGACATCTTCTAGGTGATGTTTTCAAATTTCCTCTCAGTATGATGAAAGACTGGAAGTTCAATTTATTAAAAGAAATAATCTCTGCTCCTGGAGCTGAGATTTCGATTTCATCACCTTGCTCCAGGAGCTGGGACCTTGGCACAGATGGATAGTGCCTATCTGTTAATCCAGCGCCGGAGAGAAGAAAGGAAGAAAAAGCTCGTAGTTTCGTAGCAAACCAAAGAGAGAAATCATTTCAGGGCCCTGCTCCTACCCAAGACTCAAAGAGCACTGATGCATCGAGGCCTTAGAGTGGTTTTTTTTGCAAAGGTCAAGTGCATGTCCCTGGCACGGAATGAACGGAATAAAAATCGGCATTAAATTCTCTATGACTAAAACCTTGATGCAGAGTCACTGCGAGTGAAAACCCCAGAGAACATGAAACGCTGTTATAGTTGTACTACAAGGCTTCAGATTTTTTTTTCCTCTACCCCTCTGGTGCCTGATGTTCCTGCAATTAATTTAGTCTGTGTTTCTAACAGTGTGTGAGCAAATGGAGGGGACAGGAATGGAGCATGAAGCAAATTGATTTTTGGTTTTCCTCGTATCCAAACACTACGACTTGTTAAAAGAAGAGCTTACATTTTAGCCCCAGCATAAATCTCTCTTACATTCTGGGTAATCCGTGAAAAAAAGAACCCAAAGAATACATTTTGGGGAGGAAAAAAGATGCACACACAGAGGCATGTGGAGGGACCCCTGTACCGCCACTGGCAGAAGACAGGTGAGGACCGGGGCCGTGCACGGGGATGCTGGATGCTGGCACCGGCAGTGGAGGCCACCCGGCGGGATGGGAAGCAGCTGCTCAGGACAGGTAACTGAGGATGCGAAGCCACCGATAAATTACTCCTGATCTCACTGTGACTCACTACAGAAACTTCCCTACCTTAGCTTGTCTTTTCAAGACAGTTTCACTGAAGACTGATTCGTGGTGTTTTGATTTTTTTAAAACCAAACTTAGAAAGCAACTCAAACACATCAGCACTGAATAATTACCGTACACGTTTAGCACCTACATAATAAAAGTGCTTGCGCTACACTTTTCTGATCTGGAGTGCCATAGATTCTGAGTAATCGTATCTAACCCTGTGCTACCAATGTTCATGTTGCTTTCCCAGGCCTGCCGACGAGAAAGCCGAGGTGGAGGGTGAGGCCAACGTCCTGGAAAGGCCACAGAGTCAGACCGAAAGAGCACGGGTGTCACAGATTTTCAGCTCTCCCTGCTGCACACAGCCTTTTCAGAAAGGCAGAGCCAGGACTCGTTGCCTGTATTTCTCTTCCTGCTGCCCCTTTGAACACCATTCTGCACGCAAACATGCCCATGGACTAAATATCTCGAAGCACATCCTTTCCAGTAGCCATACACTACCTTGTCTTCTTCAAGCCTCTGTACTGCTTACGCTGCAGCTGAACCCAAAGCAGCGGTGTGGGGAAAAATGGTGATGGAAATAATTTGAGGAAAGAAGGAAGCCAGAGCAGCTCTGCCAGCTTTTATATCTCCTCCTAAAGTTGGCATGGATGTACACGGCTTGGAGGAAGCACATGCAGCCACGTTCCTTGCTCACAGCAGTTTTGAATGGGGGTAGGAGGACCTGTCACCCCAAGAGCGAGCAATTTTCCTGGGTGCGCTGTGTCCAAGGGTTGGTGGTGCAGCTTGGCACACTGTGGTGCCCGTTGGGATGCTCTCCACGACGGTCCCTGAAGCTGTTGGAGATCTTTGGTGCTCATCTCCCATAGCCACCTCCCAGCTCGCCAGGGCAGGTGGGCGAGGTGTTATCCCACAAGAGCTCCTCCAGCAGTGCCTGCAAGTGCATGGGAAGAGAGCAGAGGCACGGCCAGGGAAACGGGGAGGTGTGGAGTAGGGTGGATGGACTGACTGTCCAGCACATGGAGAGAAAATCTAAATCCCACAAAGGGACGAGTTCTTTGCTTGGAGGGCTGTTTGAAGGGCTGTTTTAAAAGATTTCTCCAGTGGACTGAGGAGGAAGAAGAAGACATTTTAGGTGCTCGAGGGACAGCGCATGTTGCTTTCAGGTATGTTCATGGGGGATTTAGGGACAGCTTGATCTACTTAAGATGCAAAAGATAGTCCAAGATAGACTGAAAATTTGGAACAAAACTGAAGGACATTATGTTGTTACAACCAGATAAACACTCTGTTCCTCTTTCAAAGATAAGCAGATTTTACTGCAGATCTTTCTACTTTTTATCCTTGTATTTTGTACTTCTGATGAACTGTTCACTCAAGAGAAGGCAACCCCTCCATGTCCATGTTGCTGAGGGGAGCTGCTCCAGGTCCGGCTGGGGAATGAAATCTCCTTGAAAGAAGTTATCCATAATCAGTGAAAAGACTTCTCAAAATTGTATGGAGAGCATTTTAATTTAAAAAAAACCCCAAAACAACCAAAAAGCAGCCTGGTTATGTTAGTCCCATCATAAGGAATTCAGCCTACTCTTACTTTACTGCACCTACTTCAGCTCTGCTTTTTCAATGGCTGGGAATGGAAATACAAATTCAATGCCAGTCCTGGTTCCAGAACTGTCGGCAGTCCAAAATGTAAAACCTCTTTGGTTAATAGTTTTAGCTCTGTCCTTCTTCAGTCTCCAGCCTTTAAGCATTTGCTCATCAGTGAAGTGCCAGTGTTCAGCCCCCAGCTCTCGTCTGGAGGCATCTCCTCAAGGATGTCAGAGGTTTGCACAGTCAGGCGTTGGATAAAACCCCGCTTTTCAAGGAGCCTCTCACAAACCATTGGAGCTTTCTGAGCCTATTTTGTCCAAGAAAAATTATTTTAGATCCATAATAAGGAGTTTATTCCAGGTCTTCCTCTATTTTGTACGCAATATTTTAGTTCTGGCTCTACCTTTGCCAACACCATAGGCTGCTATTTTGTTGTTATTCCTGCTAATAAAGTAAATAGCTTTGCGTTCCAGCTCACGATTATAACACAGCTATATTCCTAGTTGGCCTTGGCCAAGACAAGCTAGTAAATGAGTTTTGTTTTGTCACGTTTCATTTTCTGAATCACCTTCAGGAGGCGTGGAGCTGGTGGAAAGGCACCAAATAGGCTGAGAGTCAAAGGCAGGAAAAACATGAGACGAACCCGCCACGCCAAGCTCTGCTAGGACAAAAACAGTAACATTGCTTGTCTCCTAATGCCGTGCAAAGACATGTGTGAGAAAAGGCTAAATTTTTTGTGTGTTTGAAGTACGGTCCCTTTTTTTTTTCTTAATCTGTCACTTGTAACTCATGGTGAAATGCCTGCACAGACCGTCCACTGGCTTTTGCTGCAGGAAGGTGGGCAGTGGAAAATTCAGTGCTGGGCTTTGCCGAGTGGTTCCCCGTTACTGGAGTAATTTTGCTCAGCGGCGTCTGTTCTGATGGGGGGAAAAAAAACCAGATTATTTCACATTACTTGAACTCTGCAGCCTGATACGATCATTAGAAAGCTTTCACTGTGTTATTTATAACTTTTGATGCTAGCACAGCTTTGTGCAGGCTCCTCTCTCCGCCATCAGCAGCCTCGTGTAACGTGGAGGTATCCATGATGGCAGTCACTGGTGGGGATGGTGGGCTGAAGAGATCATCTTTGCATTCACCGTGTGATGCTGCTGCCTTCTGCTTTGCTGGAGATGAGGAAGGCTCGAGCCCTTTCCTCTCCCCACAGCCACCACCCCATGCGCTCCTTGACACGGGCTCATTTCTTTAGCTATGTAGGGTTGCATCCACGCCTGGATCCCATAGGACCTTGGCATGGATCCAGCATTACTCATTGCATGGGCAAACCTTTTTTGAAAGGGACCAGCAAATTTCAGGGCAGCCAGGAAAAAAGCCTTCTCCTCAGCAAAATGAGCTTCTGAGCGGCTGACAATTAGCTGCTGCAACAGCTGATGATGTCAGGTAGTGTTTGAAAGTCAGAGATTTATAATCCAGCGTCACATAAAGTCTATAGCAAATCAAATCTGTGATGAAAAAAAAAGCATGTAATAAAAAGATTCAACACAGGAAGTCTGATAAACTGTTAATTTTACTTAGGATCATTACAGTATTTACATCTAGGTAGCGCTGACAGTTCAGGGCTTTGATATACTCTAATGTGATTTATGGGCAGCAGAAAGCAGCTGGGTTGAGGTCATCATCTTCGCCACAGGAACATCCGCTCTCCATGCAAAGCTCTGATGAGGGTGTGCCACCCCAGCAGATACGACCGACCACAGGTGCCTCCCATCTGAAGCATGGCATCTTCGTGGGCTGCTGCTCAGAGATGACCCTACATCTTCCTGATTAAATGCTAATGAAGATACTACATTTACAGACAACTCAAACTGCTTGACAAAGATCCCAAGGGAATAAGCCAAAAATGGTGTACTGATCCCGGAAGAGACAAGTGGGAGAGGAGAAAGGAAATGAGGCTGCCTCATCTTCCAGGAGCTGCTTTTGGGGCTTCAGTAGACAGTTCATCAACAGCAGCCACAGCCCCAGGTATGAAAGAGGCCACCATCATCACCCACAGCTCCGTTCTGCCAATGTAACCTACAGCATTGGGCTAAGGAAGCAGACACAAAATGAGCAACAGCTGGGGCTCTAACATGGATTTTCAGCACAAATGCTGCAGCTGCTTGTGTCTTTGAGGATTTGCTGTGTCCCACTCTCATGGATGCCATCCTCCCCCTTGGAGGTCTCCAGCTGTAAGCAGGACAAGTCATGTCAGTGAGGTGGTGGAGACTGTCACAACCCAGGACAGAAATGTTGCATAAGCACAGTGGTTGCAGAAACAGTAAAAGCAATTTTTGAGAGAGATGTCGTATGTAATATGGGAACGGAATAAGGATGGGCTCCATTTCTCCATCAGCAGAAGGAGTACCTCTGGGTGCCAGTCCCAGATTTTAAAGGCGGGTAGCAACTTGACCAAAAAAAGGAGACTGTTGTTTGGGTTTATCAACAGCTGGTCACTGTCTGAAAAGAGGCTGATGCTTGTGGGTGACACCAGTGGGGTCTGGGAAATAGGTAAAAACCTCCTGAAGCAAATCCAGCACAGGCCTTTCTGAATTTTACCCTCCTGGAAGTGGTGTCCAGTAGACCTATTGGGATTCACATTTACCTCAACCCTCTCAAGAAGATCCCACATGGATAAAATGAAATCTGTCCTAAAATGCCTGAAAAAGGATGGGGTATCTCATTCTGCCTCCTACATGGGAGCAACACCTCTTTGGCATCTCACCGCCCTGCAGGAAAGGTACACAGTGGCACTGAGAGACACCCAAAATATCTGCCTGGGAGGACAAGTCTGGGTTGTTCCTCACACCAATCCCTTTAGGGAGGGGTTTATCTTGTTAGAAGGTTTCTGGAGAAACCAGAGGCTCAGGGACGATCTTCACAGAGCTGTTGTCTTTCTTTGTAGGCTTTCATCTCTGAACGGTTCGGAGATCAGTGATTTATGAGTATTTTAAATGTTCAGTCTCCGCTTAGCTGAGCAGGGAGATGGATGGCCACTCGCTCCGTGTGGAGCAGTGGCATGCGAGAGCCTCGGCACCTGGGGCCAGCTCTCCCACCCAAAACCGAACATGAGTGAAAGGGTTTTGTGACAAGCATAATGACTTACACACTGAAACTGTACAAAACTGAACTCACATTTTACAAAAAAGGCTGTAGCTCTAGGATGAATTTTGGCAAACACATGCCCTTCAAAAAATCCACAATACTGACATGCGGGGCGGGGCGGGGGGAGGACAGGAAGTACACAGAACATCCAAGCCTATGTTTTTCATTAAAAAATCATAACATTTCTTGTCTAAAATGTCAAAATGAATCATTTCAATGCATCAAATACAAGTGGAATGAAGACACTGCTCCAACAGTGCACCACCTCTCTCAGTGAGCGGACAGGAGATGAATGCCCCTTTTGATTTGCATTGCAGCTGATGTCTTCTAGGACATGGAAGAGGAAGGGGAATGAAAAGGATACTATGCAGGCTGCGTCTCCAGAGAAGAAAACCTCCTTTAATCCCCTTCCCCAGCACACGAGCATCCACTTGAGACCCAGCACAGGAAGACGAAGAGGAGATGAGAGTGACTGAGGAAGAACAGCACAACCAGAAGAAGAGGACACGTTCTCAAAGGCACTGCCAGCGCGCTGCCATCTAGAATCATCTGCCTGTGACAGCAGATCAACTGAAAATACCTACCTGATGCCCCATGGACAGAAAATCCTGATGCGACAGGGTCATACTGCTTTGCAGTCTCATCTTGAGTTTTGATACCTACCATGCTGGTACCTCTGGTACTTTTCCAGAGGCAACCGCCATGCCCTCCTCCTGGCTTATGTGCTGGAGCAGTGAGGCCAGGACTCACCTTTCATGCAAAGACCAAGAAATCAGGTGGCTGAGCCATGTTCACAGTAATATGGAAAGAAAAGGCAGCAAACAAGCGAACACCAGGCTGCTGCAGTGGAGCGGGTAAATTCAGCAAGGTGGCAGGCAGTGGTGTGTCCCCAAACCTGGATTTTGCCTTTCCAGAATCAGCTGGTGCTAATTTTCAACAGATTTTTAAATTGCAACCTCAAATGCTTTTTTTTTTTTTCTTTTGCAGCTGGGACCGTTGCTGGCAATGGCACGATGTGACGGCCCAGTGAGCTGCGCTGTCACAGGGCTGAGCTTTGGGCAGCATCCCCTTCCACATCCGATGGGGAGAGGCTGGAAAGCAGCCGAAAAAAAGTGAGACAACAGGCCAACGACCTACTGTTGTGAAGGAGTTAAGTGACAGAGAGACAAAACAGACCTTCCAGCAACTTGTCGCTTGACTTCTGGGATTGGATGCAACTTCAGCCCAGGTGAGCCAAAAATCATCCCACCAACCCCCACCCCCAGGCTGCAGAGAGAGGAACGGCACCATTGATGCCTTGGGATCTCCATGGGAACTGGATCAGAGAGGGGGAAAGTGGAAGAGGAGAGCAGAACACAGACCCGAGCGAACAGCAGCAGGGAATGGGGAGGTGGCAGCAGCGGGGATGAGCAGTGCATGGAAGCCATCCGTGTGCCCGAGACGCCCCGTGGTGAGCAATAACAAGCTTGCTGCAAAACCTGCTGCACTGGGAAAGAAAACGAAGCAACGTACAGTGCGTGTGGCAGGGGGATGGCATGTTTCCTCACAGCAGATTAAAGCCAGCAGCAATATCAGTGGAGTGAGCTTGTGGGGAAAAGCAAAAACAGGCAAGAAGAGTTGCTTTTCCCACAGGTTTTGTGGGGAGGAGAAGAACAGGGTGAACAAAGCAGGGAGACAAGGGGTGCTTCTCCACCCATGTCTTCTTCCTCCCCCCTGGGGAACCCATGGTAGGAAAACAGCCTCAGCAGTATCACCTCCACCCTCTTCTCTCCAGCCGTGGCCTGGGGGTCTCTGTGCAGTGGTGGCTTTCACCTGGGCTGGGGTGAGCAGCCTGGGGCACCAGTGCCCGTGGAGCCCACCCAAAGCCTCATCATTCACCACCGAGGGGCTCACCCCTTCGCTGGGTGGCAAAGCAGCTGCCGTAGGGCAGAAGCACGGGAGTTCATGGCAGGCCAGGGAAAGAACCAGCAGCAGGCCAGCTGAGCGCCGCTCACGGGCATTAGCTCTGCACCTCGCAAGCGCTTCTCTGCTGTCCCGTGATGGCACCACGTTCCTGCTGCCCGAGAACAACGTGGGAGCATTCCCACACTGCCGAGGTGAAGACCTTGTGCTCTCCACCAACACCTGCACTGGTAGCCCCCACTCGCTGGGATGTCTCCTCACCTGCCTCCTGATGGGAGCAGTGTCTTGGGCAAGCACAGGCAGCAACTTAGTCTTGGTCTCTGCCTCTGCCCATCTCTTCTTCACGTTATCTTCCCTACCATTCTTCTCCCCTGCTCCTTTCTAGCTGCGGGAATGAAACCCACGGTGGTGTCAGTCAGGGAAGTGGTGGTGTTGCCATCCTCTGCCCTGATGCCTTTGGAGGAGGGAGTTTTCCAGAAACAGTGCAGATCTCCCTGCCCCGGGTACTTCCCTTCTGGAAGCTCAGCTCTGCCTGCACTGGCTCACACGACACCAGTGCTGCTTGGGTCATCTTCACATCAGCTTTGCCGAGCATTTTGTGGCCCCAGACTACTGTGGGATGCCATTAGCTTCTTCACAAGGAGCTAGTGGGAGAGAACTGATGGATGCTGGTGTCTTTGCTTGCCTGCACACACAGATGCAGATGGCTACTCCTGCCTCCCCTCTTGAAGGTGTATTTTCACACGTGTGAGTTGGGTTTCACCATTGTGCCTGACTGCACAGTGGTGGGAGCAGCTCGCAGGGCTCCCCATGAGAGGTACGGGCATGGGGCCACCCAAAGCAGTGGCAAAGCTTCCTCATCCCAACTCAAACATCTGCATCTCTGCAGATACTTCTTCCTCATCCGACTGAGGCAGGAGGACACAGCCGTGAAGTTCACTCCACAGTGTGTTGCTACAAGCCTGGCAATCTGGTTGAGGTTTCAGCCATTCCTCTTGGACAAAGAGGCACCTTTCAACCAGCAGACTCCTCATGGCTTGCCATTATTTTAATGTATGGCCCATAAGGTGATTTTGAGGAGGAAAACACCCTGAGTTTCCCCCTCACACCCTCAGTTTCCCCCTCAATCTGCTGCTCAGTTTGGTTGCTGTCTGTCCCCTCCTACTTCCGCACAGCCCAACGTGCTGTCTCGGCATCACATTGTCCCAATTCTGGCATTTTACGCAAGAGCAGCAAGGGATTTGGTGCACGAGGCAGAGCCGATGCTGCACAGCACCTGGAACTCATTGCCTCCTTTCCAAAAGGAAGAGAAGGAAGCCGCTCTCTGGTCATTTTGGCCTGCCCAGAGCACTGTCCGCCAGGGCCTGCTCGGCAATGCAGCTCACCTCAGCTACCAAACTTGTGGAAAGCATCAGAAATGTCAAAATTGCCTTCTGCTCTGCATCAGGTCTACCAGTGATTTGTTTTTCTCTAAGCTGGGCAGCTGCAGGATATGCTACTCTCTGCAGTTTTAACCGTCATGTCCTCCTGATTATATTTTTGGGTCCACAGCTCAGACACATCCTCCATTTATAGGACAGGCAAACAGCACTGACATGGTCATCGTTTCTCCCCTGCACGCCCACCTTCCCCCAGAAATGCTTAGAAATGTGTCCAACTCCTCCTTCCACCCCAAAAAGCTGTCTGTATTTTGCAAGAAGGGGAAGCTGTAGTCGAAAATGATTGTTGCTTCAGGACAAAAGAAAAAGGCCGTGGGAAGGAATGGGCTTTCCCTCTCCCCCCACATCCAGCCGAGATGGAGGCCAAACCATAAAAGTCAGGACAGAGTGATGCCAGCCTGAGCAAGCAACCATGCCCCGGGGAAATGGGGCTCTCCGCCTTTGGACAACATCGATCCCTCTTACCTTCACTTGATGCTGCCTGTGCTGCGGAGCTTCTCTCTTAGGTCGCTCGCTGAAGCTTTTCTTTCTCTCCCCCAAACACAAGCCTTAATGTGTGCTACAAAAACGGGACTGCTGGCAGCCCTGCGCTGGAGCTGCCATGGATCGCCACAGAGCTCGGGCCCTTTGCGGCAGGGGAACAGCAGCAGGGCCATTTCAATGGGCAGCAGCTGAAAAAGGATTTTCTTTCCCAGGTCTGTAAGCATTTGCTGCTTTACAGTCCATATTTTCCCCTTTGAAATCAACTTATAGAGTTACGGCTTTACACGCTGCACCAGAACAGAGGTTCAAAGGGTGTGGGGGAAGAGTGCCTGTAGCCTGCCATTTGGAGGGATCCATTAAAAAAAAGCAATAAAAAAAAATACAAAAAGAAACTGTCTTCTTGCAGGCACAGCCTCAAGCAAATACACACAAAGCCATGAAGAAGGAAATGCCTGCACTGATGTGTCTGTCCCCAGCCAAAATCAGATGCTCAGGGCAATATGCACAGACTAAAGGGAGATGAACCAGAATGATGTAGCTGGACCCAAAACAAAGTTCTCAAGGAAATAAATTCCCCCATCAGTGAGCATCTGGGTTCCAGGTCCTGAAAAATCAAACACTGCAAACAAAATGGACTATCATAAACAGGGACATCTGACATTTTACTCAGCTGCACAGGACATGCAAATGGGAGTTCAAATTCCAGGGAATGGCATTTAACCTGCATATCCCGCTGCCTGGATGAATGCTTTGACCACTGTTGAGAAGATCACCTTTCTCTCCCCGCCTCTTCTGTTCCATTCCTGCCCCCATCACCAAAACCACCTTGCAAATTTGGGATGAGCTTTCTAACAGCTAAACCTGGTAAATAAAGTGTCCAGCTCTAAACTCTCTGGATTATAGTTGCTTCTTTTTTTCTTCTTCAGGGTGGAAAACAGTGAACCGTATCATTTCAGAGCACTGACACCAGCTGATAAAATAATCCTGACATTTGCTTGCTGCAGATTAAAGAAAGCCCCAGCAATTACTGAAAAACCTGCAAGTTTTAGTTCTGTCATGACCATCTTTATTCCCTATCACTATAGTACACTAATGTTTAACATCAGCTATCAAATTTCCCATCCTCAGTATCTAGCAAAAAAGTGGTGTTCCAAAGGTGGCATCATGAACAACCAATAAAAGAAATTTACTGTATCTACCGCTGCCGACATGAAGGGACACAGCCTCTTGTAGCAGGAAGAATTTCTTTGACCTTGTTTGAGTTCCCAGCATCTGCTGAGGCTGTCAACACAGGGGCCAAAATTTGATGCAGTGAGGAGGATACCAGGCCATTTGGCACAGAAGATACCAAACAAAACATTATGTAGTTTTCAGAGTAACAATTTTTGGCCACTAAGAACAACGGCTTGGCTTGAACTGGGAAAATACCAGTAGAAAGCCAACCAAGAATTGGTTTGTTCATACACTGCTTATTTTTAGTTTTCCAGCCAACCTAATGTGAATTTCCTGAGTTTACTTTCACCAGACATGTGAAAGTGCTTTATGAGCACTGATAAAAACTAACATTCAGTTAATGTCCCCCGAGCTAAACAGATGGAACTGGGAACAGTTAGTGAAATTCTCCTCTGCAGGGGAGCTGGTCTAGTCAAACTCAAGAGCAGAAGCAAGAGAGTTTCTAATAATGACACAACCCCTAATTGTATAGATCATCATTTCAACTCAGCTGCAAGAAAGCATGTCCACACGAAATGCTATTTGCATAAATTACACTTAGCCAGGCCAAGTCCTGCACCCATTGCACTACATGATGGAGCTTAATGCCGACCTCAGTGAGCCAGGGGTGTGGTTCTCAATTGCGTGGGAGTAAGACCAAACCGACAGTCAAAAACTGGGCATAGCAACAAGGAGAGCTGCCCAGCTTAAGAGTTGCCTAGCTTAAGTCCCCAGTCTCCAGATAATTCTCCTCCCTCATTCACTGACTGCCCACTCCTGAACGCAAGACAAAAAACTCTGACAGGAAGCTCCAGCAAGATTTTATTCAATGGTATACAACAGGGAGAAATTAAGATTAAAGAAGAATTGTATACATTACTGGTTTTTCAAGTTGCTAAAACAGACCCATAGTGACACGAACAACTGAGGCTGACGACATAACAAGAAGCGTGGTCACCATCTCTCTAGTGTCCATACCTGCAAATACATAATATGTTAATGCTTTTTAAAAAATTATGTTTCATACTAATGCTGATTTGGGCAGATTTATTCTCATTCTACCATGACATAATTAAGATGTAAACCAGATGAAGGTGAAATGCTATGGTATGGAAACCTTAGGAAGTTCTCCGTATTTCACTTCCCCCAAAAGTCTATCCAGATACTAGTTAGAAGAGAGACTGAGCCATCCACAATATCATATGCAAAAGACCCTCAGTATCATAATCTTTTGCCCTCAATCCCACTTCAAATATACCCTGCATGAAAACAAGGCCAAAGCCTGCCATAGCCCCAGATGTATTACTGAGCACCCACAAGAAGATACTCATTCATGTCTCCATTTCTCATCATGCTGCCCATGCAATATTAAGTCACTAGACAAGCAACATGGGCTCAGTTTTCACTGTGTTCACTAAAACATCTTAATATCAAAACTATGGTACTCAAGTTGTCATGTCAATGATGATTTGCACAACTGATTGTGAACCAGATCCCAGTGACAATCCTGAACAGTTATAATATCTGTTTTGCTCTGTTTTAATCTGGACTCTGGTTAGAATTAATAAGTTTGTTTGTTTGTTTTTAAAAGGGTGCGGGGAGAGGGAAAATGCACAGTTAAGAAAAGATTAATGGATAAATGGTGCAGAATGAAGCAAGTGACAGGCAAACTTCCTAACCACTCTCAATGTACAATTACCTCTCAAAACACAATTACGCCTCAAAAACCCATCCATGGACCTCCTATTATTATTCTAACAACAGACCTTTGAAAAACACAAAACAAAACAAAGAATACAGAAATTATGAATAAATGGGCCAAGGCTGTAGCAATGGCTACATGGATATTTGATTTCCAGATGCTAGGAAATCAGCTGTATTAATCTCTGAGCCTATTAGAGTTATAAAACAAATCACCAAGATACAGAGGGACCCAAAAGGACGTCTGGCACCTCAGCAGAAATGCTTTGGAACACAAGAAGTTAAATTCAGGTCATTTTCTAAACCCAAATTGCTCATGCGGCAGTATAGTATTCACCTGAGGCTCCACTTTCAGTGAATTCTATTTCTCTTCTGCTCTCCATTCTTTAGAGAGAATGTCAATAGAAATCACTACTTTTTAACAACTCCCACCTACCCCACAGCTATCTGGGCTTCCTTCAGAGCTCATTTACCACTGGGTGACTAAGGAAAGGTCCCTATACAGCAAGGTGGAGAAAAAACCTTCCCCAACAGCAACTATGCCCTCAGACTCACAGATGAGAGAGATTACCCACATATCTGACATTGATCATTTCTATTAACAGAAGGACAATTGGATTTTTCATCTTGAAATCTGTGCAGGATACCTACTTTTGGAACTCCCATTCTCTGTTGTCCAGCGGACATACTTGGCGAGTTTTGAGCCAGCGAGAGATGCAGTGGAAGTGGAAAGCATGCTGGAAGAGAAAGTGCAGATCACATTATTTCAGAACACATGAATGTATCCCAATGTGAAAACTACCATTGAAAGCATCATGGTGAGAAGAGAGTAGCAAGCGTTTACAGACAAAGGTGGGGAGGACTAATCAGCGAGCTCACTGGTAAACACCAAGGAATTGATCCACATTTTCAGAGAGGAAGGGAACATTAGTGAAATGGCAGCAGGGAGCCTGTTCCACAGTGCATGCAGTGGCAAGCGACTGACTTCTGATGAAGGAGAGAACGCACAGTTTAGCAGCTGCTAAAATTGGCAGAGCAGATGCTGATAAGAAGCATAATCAGAAAGACAAGAAAGAGGATTTCACTGTGAGTAGCAGGGATGATATGCATGTACACATGCTGAAGCTTTCTGCCAGTCTTCTGGACAAACTGAAGTCTGAATAAAAAGGAACTTGCAAAATTAGAAAGAAAAAAAAAAAATCTCTATTACATGTTGAATAAGGACACCCTTCTCCATATCCCATACAGCTACTTATAAACAAGTTCCACTTGTGGTAACTCTTGCACACAAAAACATAATTTTGACACTAGAATATTCTGACATGGTTAAAAAAGTTGCTCTTGTCCTCTACAAACAGAATTGCAACATTTATAATGCTGTTCCAGCATTATCCTGCTGTAACTTCATCCCACAGCATAGTGAGGATGGGCCTGAGGAACAGGTAGCTATTCCATTACAGAAAATTTTATCTTCCAACTCAGGCCCAGGTTAGTTAAGAGGTATGCACGTTTGAGTTCACACGCTAGTGGGACCATGTACAAAGGAGTGCATACAGCAACAAATTGAAGAGCTGGAGATTATACACTAGAACCGATTTGATCTTCCTCCAAAAGGGGAAGCAAATCACCTAGTTACCCCATATTGACTCCTTGAATCAGCCCTGCACAAAGACAAATCAAGCACGCTGACATCCAAGTAATCCTATTACCAGGAAAAAGAAAGGCATAGCTCCTAGGCAGAACCTTGATCAGGAAAATCATGCTCAAAATTAAAGATCTATTATGCTTCAAAAAAATATGGGTAAAGGCCCATCTTCCTTCTCTTCTGTGTCTTCCCTATTGTACCCCTCCAACTTTCACTCTTTCTTATTTTTTCTTCAAAGTTCTTTTTTCTGGTGGATTATCTGAAACATTTTATAGAATTTGTTTTGTCCTGAGTCATGAAAAAGGGGGATAGCATCACCACACATAAGCTCCACAATAAAACAGTTTTCCTTACATTGCAGACACCCCATGCAACTGTGCACTCTTCAGAGGTAGCTGATGCTTGGTTTGCTTGACATTCTATGCCTGTGAAAACAAAGATTAAGCACATATATGCAGGAGTAGAAGATGTACATGCAACACCAACTGGTAGATTTCTTGATAATAGCAAGGTGGGGGGTAGAAGAGCTCTTTGTTTTGTTACGTTTATTACACCAGGAAGAGTCAAGAGCTGTTGGTTTAATGTGTACCGTTTTCCCAAAAGTATCAGATCAAAATATACTTCATCCTGCTTTCCCCCTTCCTCTACACTTTTAGTATTCCAAATTTCCAGAGGGCAGGAGCACATAGCTCATCTACCGGTAACATGTGTCTGCTTTCCAAATTTTAAGGATAAATACTTTTAATTTGTTCTCTCATGTTTTAATAGATGTCTTTTGATGTTCAGTTAGTTCAGTAGCAGATCCATGAAAGAAAGTTTACTTAAATTTGTTACCCAGGTTTCTCTAAATATAATTCACTGTCTTGTTAGACATTTTGTACTATCCGTTATATTTACAAATTAATTTGCTCGTGTAATGCTGGAGTTTGCCAGTCTCTCTTCTAAAGTCTTGTGACAGATAAGCACAGCCCAAAAATACACAATAGAAAATACAGTTCAAAATGTATTTTTGGAACTTTTTACACCTTAGCTGAGTACCTAGGATGATCCCAAAAAAGATAAATACTATTTATGGGTTTGGGTTATGTTTTACTTTTTGTGTCAGGTGGCATAGATAAAGTAGATGAGAGAGAGAAAAGAAGGAAGAACAGCACTGAGAAAATAAATCCAGCAACCTGGTTCTTCATTCTAGAGCCTGAAAAATTCACTTCTGCTCTAGCTCAAGAAGAAACTTCAGGAGAAAAAAAGGTATTTCCAACTCCTCCACAGCCAGCAGCACAAACTTATGAGACCAACATTTTACTTTCTGCAAAAGGATACTTTCTTTAAAAGTCAAGCCCAAATGGTTTAAAAAGACATGCTGATAGATGATCAGCTTAGGTTGTTGGGTTGTTCCCCCAACGATACATGGGCTTGTTCCTTGCTTGTTTTGCAGATCTTTTTTTCCTGGCAAAGAAAATGTCTGAATGAGCTCCAATTCTCTGTTCACTTTTAGTGTGCCCAAATATGTTCAGAAGAAAATGAATTTGATTCACCAATTAAAGATTCAAAAACTTTCAAACCCCACAGGTTTGGCTGAAAAATGTTATCTTTATTTGCTCTGTCCTACTCATCCCTTTCTCATTTTTCACTCTCAGGTGTGGAGATGAACAAAATAAGAGAAAGGCCCATTTTTCCTGAGATGTGAGAGAGATCAGTTAACCTTGGTCACAAGAAACTACTCAAAACAAGACTGAGGTCTAAAGAAACTCAGTAGCAGCAACTGTTCTGCAAGATTTGAATGAATCTGTATTTATTATACAGTTTACATCAAGATATGATATACTACAGCAGGAAGTCCAAAGCTCAATCCCTGGCCTGCCTATAAGAGAACAAAATCCAGTGCACCTGAAATGTCTGATGTTTTAATTCCTTAAGCCCTCAATACATACAGCAATAAATCTGATTAAGAAAATGGAAGATGCTCAAGAACCTTGAAGAGCTTCAATTACTTTGGACATTTGTTTAAAATTTGACACCCAAGATTGCTGCAACAATTTTACTGTTACTGCAGTATAGACTCATGGTTTTGCTGAGTATCATGGGGCCTATTATATTAAGTTTTAAATATTTGGCATGAGTCCATACAGTAACAGAAAATTGTGAGATGAGTAGTAGAAAATGGAGAGGAAATTCATTTGAAGGAAGAAAAGTCAACTGGTAAGCAAACTTTAACTCAGGAAGTCTCTGTCTGCTGAAAGCAAGGAAAATATTCCAGTGCACAAAATACTCATCTTGTTTCTTCTCCTCTTTCCCTGCTGGAAAGAGGATATTGAGCATATTAGATTTGAAGTCCATCTAGCCCATTTTTATGTCATTTTCCCCCCCTCTCCTAGTGGCCTTAACCTGTGAGCTGTATGCTTTGGAACACAATACAATTTATTTTTTTTTCAGGCTTTAAAGGACTCTATTTTGACTGGGAGTGAGAGCAAAGAAAGGTGGTTTAGGTAAGGAAGAAAAGCAGCACTGAAATTCATTTTAGTGTTACTCAAACATTCGCTGACCAGCAAGTACAGTCTAGAACATGACAGTCCCAAAAGCTTAAGAGGGCTGAAAGATACAGCTAAAACCTGAAATACCTGTAAATAATTATGAAAGATGCAATGGAAGCGTTTCAACTCAGGGAGTTACAGAAATGCATATTATATAATGGTAACTTCTGAATCTTGGCATCTATTAAGAACCATCTCTCTTCCTATACACCTTCTATTGCAGAAATCTTCTGTATATTTATGTAACAAGAAAAGTAGCCCAAGATTTAAGTAGCCATAATGGCAGGTAACAGAAGTAAAGTGCATGTCTTTTGTTCACAGCTACAGTAACAGCCCAATGCACTGGTAAATTTGATGATAAGAGCTCTGCAAAGCAGCTTCCGCTTGAGCAAGGGTAACCACTGTATGGGTTCCCCTTTCTCTTTACATGTTGCCTTCTAAAATTATGTCGTGAAGGGATGGACTTATTGGGAAGAAGAGAAATAAATACACATATCTTGGCTAACACAACACATCATGTACTCACTCAGAAAAGAGAGACAGATAAAACATATAACCAGGCTAATAAACTTAAAGTACACTTGTTACTTGTCCTATGAGGAGCAGCTATGGACTTTGGGCTTGTCTAGTTCGGAGAAAAGGAGGTTGAGGGGTGACCTCATTGCTCTCCACAGCTTCCTGAGGAGGGGAAATGGAGAGGGAGGTGCTGATCTCTTCTCCCTGGTATCCAGTGATAGGACGTGTGGGAATGGTTCAAAGCTGCGCCAGGGGAGGTTTAGTCTGAGCATTAGGAAGTATTTCTTTACCGAGAGGGTGGTCAAACACGGGAACAGGCTTCCTAGAGAGGTGGTTGATGCCCCAATCCTGTGACTGTTAAAGAAGCATTTGGACAACGTCCTTAATAACATGCTTTAGCTTTCAGTCAGCCCTGAAGTGGTCAGCAGTTGCACTAGATGATCATTGTAGGTCCCTTCCAACTGAAATATTCTATTCTATTCTATACCCCCAAAACGTAGGATGAGCTCTCCAATTTAGTCTTTCAAACTTCAGAGGAATTTCAGAATTTTCCACTTGCAATTCTCTCCAGTTTCTTAGGAATTATCTACAGATTTTACTAAATACTTACCCTAAGTTCCCCCCCATCATATCATTCCTTCTACTTATAACCCCCTTGCATGACACTTAGTATTTCCTGTTAGTATCACATTCTCAAAATATATGTACACAGCTATCATCTTCCACTCCTACTTATGACTTCACAAATATGCTTAGTTCTATTCTTTTATTCCTCTCATAAATCGAAAATCATTCAACCTGTTAAGCATCCTGATATTCTTCTTTGGATTCTATCTGATCTATCTGTCTTTGTGAAGCTGGAATATCAAATGCGATACTTTGCATCTTACTATCAAAGAAAGGGAATAGTATTTTGATGGCACATTTTACACAGTTCAAAACTATACCGGTTACCTTACTACAATATTCCATTCCATGTTTTAGACCAGAAGGCAATCCACTGTAATAAACATAGTGTTTAGTTAACACTCCCCAACTTACCATGTTGCAATGACAGCACCAGAAAGCAAGCCTTTGAAGAAATCAAGAACACTGCTTAAGTAAAATCTAAATAGGACCTGGGTTTTTCCAGAGAAGAATGAAAACAAAACACTGAAAATCTACTCATTCCTCCTGTACACTGAATACAAACCATATTGAGGGCGGGTGGAATCCTTTGACCATATTATTACCAAGTCATAATGTACACACATGAGAATAACTGCATGACACCTTAACATTGTTATATCCTAGCTTTCAGATGCCTGACTTCATAATGTTAACAATCTTGCATTAGCATGGCTGGCGTTACTTATCACTCTTGTAATGTTTTTCCTTTCAAGGCTTCTCTTCATCACTAGGAGAGGGAGACATTTGTATTCTGCATTTTATCAAATTGAATCTTGTGTTGTTCTTCCCTGCACATTCTATTAAGTTTTTCTCAATTTCCCATCACTTCACATCTTATGTTTGAAAATCTAATTAAACTGCTGTTTAACAACATTAATGACCTGTAACAAGGAAGTAAGTAAATCCAGAGCCAACACTGATCTTGGAACACCAATTTATATACCACTTCTACTCTGTATACTGTCAATTTTCATCTGTCATTTGCAGTCCAGGCTTTTTATAACATTGCTTATACCCAAACTAAACCAATAACGTGTTATGCTTGAGCAACTCAAAAAAGAAAGAAAGAAAGAAAGAAAGTTACCTATGGCCTCTTCCTTCACTGTTTTTCCTAATCTACCTATACACTCTTAACCCCACCCTTTTTTTGGTAGGATTTCTTTTTTTTTTTTTAAAGAACCGACACACAAAATTCACTACTGGAAAATAACATCTGTCCATTCTCCTTCCAGCTCCTCCACATCTCTCCTTCATCCTCATATGTCCTATTTGCTATTTATAAAAAATAGCAAATATACGAGACTGTATTTGGTCTCTCAGGGGAGGCACTATTAATTTTGAGGCAGATTAATAGAATGAAACATGCCAGCATCCATTATCTTACAACATATCCCACTTATCATGAATAACGATCTTGAATTACAGGATTT
This sequence comes from Ciconia boyciana, assembly GCF_034638445.1. Lineage (NCBI taxonomy): Eukaryota > Metazoa > Chordata > Aves > Ciconiiformes > Ciconiidae > Ciconia > Ciconia boyciana. The sequence goes on from NC_132934.1 coordinate 56,867,223, forward strand.
TATCTATTTATTCTATATATTTGTAAATTCTCTAAATGTAACTTATGTTCTAACAAATCTTTAAAATTCCATTTGCCTGTCAGTGGCATGCTTTCTTCTCTTAATATATCATAAATGTGAGAGCCTAAGTAGTAGTCCAGTGTCCACCTCAACTACTTTTCAAGATGGTACAGGTTAGAAGTACTTAAAAAGGAAATCTTTACATCAAAGGACCTCGGCGTATTTCATAACCCCTATTCTCACTTGCTTCTCTTAAGTGTTATCATTCCATTTCTAATAACCAAGAATAAACTGAGGCATGGATAAACTGAGGCAGTAGCTGGCTCAAAATACAAACGCATCTGTCCCAAAGCAAAGAATTGAACTTGCTTAACCCATTTTCAGCCCTGTGCGTTACAGTGTGTTTTCTCTTTATCTAAAAAAACCTTCTGAAAGTAGTTTTGTAATTATTATTTAAATATGATGTAAAATCAGGCGCATCTCTCACTAGTTGTTACTATAAACTTGAGGTCTCATTTTTCTGAAACGTTTTATTTTCATATAGGCTTACTGACAGTAAGATACCATTACCAGTAGTTCCAAGGGCTACTGCATAAAAACAAAGTGCAACAAAACTATCACAATGGGATCATGACAGGCTGTTCCCAGACACCGTAGCTGTATCTGCTCTTGTTTTGGGGGGTTCCACATTTTAGTAGTACTGGCAAATTTCTGTCTATTAAAAGGTCTTCTGTCCTTCGTGACTTAAACAAGATGGACAGTTATGGTGCCAACAATATATTTTCAGTTTGGGGGGAGGAAAATGGTTTTGTACTCATTACCAATCCTTTATGGGGCTGAAACCAGTGACTTTGTGTATGCACACCTATTTCACGACAGAAATTTGTATACTTAATTCCATTAATTCCACTTTATCTTCCTACATAGCAAGCATATTTGTTAATTGAACCATCTAGATTATACAGCAAAAACTCAAACCAATACTAGCAATACTTTGGTTTTTATTTCAGCATTTGATTATTCTCCTTTGTAAAGGAACAATTAATTCTCTAGGTGGCTACAAAATTCCCCATACTATAACATTAACTAACTTATACAAGGTAGTTTTTGTAGAATGAGGAATCAAATGAAGTCACTGGTCCAAGCCTTTCCTGGTCAGACACAGAAAGTGTTACAAGATTTCATCCTAATGAGTGTCATTAAAAAGTTGATACCTATAGCAACATCCCCAACCTAATACCCTAATCCCCAATCTAATACCTCTCTTTGTGAGCAATAGCTTGGACCCTGAGTAATTTCAGTTCCTGCTGCCTCTTTATCATTACTCCTTTTCCTCTTTGTTGCACCCCAAATACACTCAGCAACATCATCTCATCTGTAGATGTGGTACCAAGTGATTCTACTCTTTACAAGAAAAGGGTGAGGGAAAAGCAGTATGGTGACAGAGGTCACAAAAATAGATTATAGGACTTCAGCGTTACATAAAATAGAGCTTAGTATTTGCACTGTGAAGACTTAGTTCCTAACTGAAAGCTGCATTTGCTGAATTATACCCTCAAGAGGGGAAATTTCAGCTGTGCATCATGTACAAGTCAAAACCATCAACTGTCTTCCCCACCATTACTTACATAGATCCATAATATGGTTTCTGCAAATGGCACAGTTATCAACCACAATGTCCCATGCCCACAGAGCTACTGCGTTCCACTAGAGAGAGGGGAAAAAAGAAAAAGAAAAACATAGTTTTGACTCAGTTTACAGCACATAGAAATCCTTATTATTCCTCAAGATCCTATGTATTTTTTAAATGGAAAAGCTGGGATATTTAAAAAAAAAAATCTTAGAAGTCCAGAGTAATTCTTTATCATGAGTTCAGAAGCTTACTATAAAGCAGTGGTACATTCCTCTCACATACCTCCCAGACCCAGTGTCTCCTTACAACTTCAGAAACAACAAGATAACTCCCATAGTCCCCTTTTTTGTGAAACAAATGCAAACATCTGCATTTCTATTCAAGATCCAGAGGCAAGGATGCAGCTCATGCCACATCCTCAATTCTGATGGAAAGGACAGTCCCCTGCAGAAAGGCCAATCCAGATGCCATTTTGTTAAGAGGAATTTCCATTATTCGCAGCAGTTCTTCTAGTAATCACCCCCCCAGAGCAGTTGGGGCCAAGAACTAAAATAATTTCTAATGCTACCCTTTGCTGACTCCTGAACAATCTCCTCTGCAAAAAGGTTACTAGGCAATCACCTACCAGCAAGGCTGAATATAAAAATTTGAAAGTACTACCAAATTAACCTTTCAAAGACTTTGTTTATTAAAAAAACACAAACAAAAAAAGGAATATCTCTGTCCCATGCTACTTCAGGGGAAGCATTGGCTACAAATTTCCATCACAATTTTAGAAAACTGATTCAGAATGAGGACTTTAAAACAAGCTATGCAGAAAAGCATAGCACCTTTTTATTCCTCCCCATAAAAAACATAATTAGGTCTTTTGTAAATTCATTAATTAGGTGGGCTTGCCTTCAATATTCAAAGCAATCCAACAGCATATTGGTAGACAGGACAATCTTCATTTACTACTTAAGTATTCTTGGTATTTGTTTCCTTCCATTTTTTCTGTATATGATTGTATTGACTGCACTACAGTAAATCTTCTCTACTTTATTCCATTTATGTCTCAATGTTTTCACTGCTTCCCCTCAGTTCGGGATTCTGAAGAAGGAATGCATATCGCCAAGTATTGACAAGCAGTATCAATTTTGATAAGCACTTCAATTTTTCATTAGTACTGATATAAAAAGTCATCACAATACTACTAAGTCTTTCAGGAAATGGGTCAGTAGTGATTTCATTTTTTCTCCCCATCTTCTCATTTCAAGTCTAGCCAGCCTTCTGGCTGAGGTACTCATCTCTCAAGGACTTCATCCACACTTCAAGGCAGCTAGGATAAGAGTTCCCAGCACCTTTATCTCTCCCACACTCTCAGGTACTTAATCTCTTGTCCCAACATAAGCTACTCTTGGGACCCACAGACCTGTACTGAGCCACACATGCAACAAATGCACCTTGGTACCTTGCTGGGGACGAGGAATGCCACTGACACATAAAAGGTGCCACTTCGTGCTCCTCTCACGTGATTTTGCATCTGACCCTATTCCCAAAGAACAAGCAATCACGTCATCCAAACGTCATCCAATCCTTCTGCATAGACCTGCAGCCCTATACAGAGATATGGCTTTCCATCATCACTGATGACAGCTGCATTTCAAACAAACTAGGCCTGGAGACCGTCCTTCAAGCAGGAATCACTGTCTGGAAATGTCTGCTGATATCCAGTCCAGGGGTCATTTTTCCTCAAATTCTACCTTAGTGCAAGCCCACACAGCCTCTCTACTTCCTCTGTGCCCTCGTGCAACAGGTTTGGACTATTACCAGGATTCAGCTGACAAACTGGTGGCACTGGACAGAACAGCGGTACTCTGGCTGTTTTGGGGATGCAAACAAAGCCATGGTGACAGAAGAATATTTGCTGACTACACACACGTTGTTATGGCTTGATTTAAAGACGAAGAAAAAAAAAAGCGGCCACACAAATTTGTGCGAAGTGTCTTACAGAGCACATGGGGCAGCTGGGGTGACTGGGCCAGAGCGGCCAGGGCTAAGGAGGAGGCAGCACTCCACGCCTGCTCCCCAGCCCGAGCTGCCCAGAGGCTCCGCGTAACGCGGCCCGGCCGGGGAGGGCACAGAGCAGCCGAGGCCCGGCAGGGTGCCAGCGCCCAAGGGGAGCCGGCGGCGGAGCCCCCTGACAGGGGCAGCCCCCTCAGGCCTCCCTCCTCCCGCCCGCGGGCCCACGCCAGCTGCGCCCGCTGATTGGTCAGCCTTCGCTCCACGTGCGGCGATTCGCCTCAGTCATTGGCCCGGACGCACGCCAAGACTCCCCGCAGTCACCGTCCCGCCTCTCCCGCTGCGCCGGTGCGGAACCGGGCGCCCGGCTCTGTGAGGAGAGCGAGAAGTCGCCCTCCCCCTCGCCCCGCTCGCCGCCAACAGGCCAGCCCCGGTCCCCCCTCCCTCTCGGGCCAGCTGGAGGAGCGCGCCGGCGAGCCTCACTTTCTTCACTTCGAAGCGCTTCTTGCCGGCGCCGCTGTTGGTGCCGCTAGGGGTGTCCACATCCATCGCGGCCGCCATTTTGGATGCGTGAATCGCCTGTCCTGCTCCACGCGCATGCGCGACGGGGAGGGGCACGGGGACGGCGAGCGGAAGGCGTGGGCGGGGCTCCCTCCTGGTCCCGCCTCCTCGCTCGCCCCGCCCCGCCCCGCCGCCAACAGGTGCGGGGAGGGTAGAGAGCGCGTCGCCGGGGGGAGGCCCCGAGTGCGGTCACGTGAGGCGGGCTCTTAAAGGCTCCGGTCAGGGTGGGGCCGCGCGCTCCCTCCGCCGTTACCTCATCCCCTCCTCCCCCGCCCCGGGGGTTGCACAATGGGAGGGGAGGGGAGGGGGCGCGCGAGGAGCGCGTGGGGGAGGTGCATTTAAAGCCGTACGCACCCGCAGCGCTGGGGCGGGTGCGGTCCCGCCGGGCGGGGCCCTGTCGTCAGGCGAAGCGGGGGAGGGGGGCGGAGTGCGCCGAGACCGGCGGCGGCTCTCGGTCGAGCGTCGCTCTCGCCTCCCCGTGGCCGGGGAGCAAGTGCCGCGGGCCGGGCCGGCCTGTCTGGCCCGGCTGTAGCCCCCTGGGAGGGCTCGCCGGGGGAGCCGGGCCACCGCTGCCCGGCCTCGCCTCAGGCAGCGGCAGGGGCGTCGCCGGCCTCCGCAAGGGCCGAGCGAGGCGGGAGAAAGACGGGGAGAGGTGCGGGGCCACGGCGGCAGAGGGGCGAGCGGGGCCCGGGAGCCGGCGCCGGAGCGGGACGCGGCTGGGAAGGAGCGGACATGGGGCAGGCGACCGGCGCTTGTGTGGGAAACAGCCCCGCTTCGCTGCTGTTGCTGCAGCGGGCGCTCCCCTGTCGCGCTTGACCGACTGGCAGGCACGGCTGAGTGCTGGGCGGCAGGCGGCCCGGTGAGGCGGCGTGCCGGGGGAGGCTGGCTCCCTGCCCGAAGGATCGCTTCTGGGTACAACCCCAGACCCCGCAAGCTGCTTGGCATGCTCGGGCTCTGATTCTTGTTTAGCGCTTCACTAAAATCACTTGGGATTTGTCTCTCTGCCCTACTACGAAGGGCTTCAGCCCTTAATAAACTTTTTGCTCGTTTGCTTGCATCCCAATTGATCTCCAGTAAGTGGAGAATGAGGTGGGCTCGTTGGTGTTACTACTTGTGTTTGCTAGCGGTCCAGTTTTTTTTAAATGGAATATCAGAATTGCTAGAGAAAGAATTTGCATTGTCCGGACTACTCTCTTAGTACACAAATTAGGCTAACAATAGTTATGATCAACATGGGTTTTACTTGTGGTGCTAGAGCTGCCCAAGTCCTGCCTACTCTGTTGCAAAGATGGAGACAACAGGCATGGGAGCTGGTACTGGGAGCTTCCTCTCTCCGTCAGTACAGCTCAAAGTACTTTTCTGAGAAGGTCAGTAGTAGTATTCCCCAAGATGTGGAAACTGAGGGGAAGATACTCCCCAGCAGGACAACAGCAGGTCTTGAAATGTCACCCAGCTTCGCAGGTCCCTGTAGACGTGCTATCTCTATGCAGAATCAACCCTTTTAAATCCATTTTTACACCATGTTGCTGCATAGATGCAGGAAGGAGGAGGTAGTAGAAGCATAGAAAGGGCATTCCCTTGCATAGGTACAGGCAAACAATATCCATGCTGTACCTATCATAAGCATTTGTGCCAAACAGCACAGTTCCAGTCTGGCTCCATCATACCCATCTTGCTGTATGCACACAGCTTTTACCTGTGATCCAGTGCCTGCTGGGATGAGATGTCTGGCAGTCTCCAAATAAACTTTAACCTAAAGTAGGGGCCTGCGGTAAGGACAAGATGATGCTGCCGTTGGATGTGTTAGAATAATTTTCAATGAGATTCATATTTGAAAGACATGTAACACTTGTGCCTTGAGTTAAGCACATACCTAATTGTCTGCAGGGTCAGGTTGAGCCTGAAAGTTGCACACGCACAATGAAGGTAAGTATGAAGAAGAAAAATGCCCTCTCTCGTTTATATACCCTTTAACACCTCTAGTTGTCTGCATGGAAAGTTTCCATGTCACTTAACTGCTCCTTTCCCCAGATGCTGCTCAGTTATGGTGCGTCTCTTATTGCTAACAATAAAATGAAGCTGCACAGATTCAGGTTTTCGTCCTGTTGCTCCTTATTCAGGACTGTAGGTTGAAGGCCACTGCAAAGGAGTATTTTGAAAATGGGAGGTGGGTGCTTGAGAACTGATTTTTCAGCTTCAAGAAACTAGTTCTTTTCAAAGCAGAATTTTCAAGATTTTCTTTTTAATAGAAACATGAATTTTAACCCTAAATGTGTATGGTAATGTCCCCAGTAGGACAGTACTCAGTAGGAATCCAGGACGTTCAACAAACATGTACAGTAGGGCATATGCATACCAGAGAAATGTTAGCATTCATTTTCACTTTAAATGACTAGTGCAATATAAAATTATAGTCTTCCCACCTCAGCTGATGTCACCACGGGGAGATGGGTGCCAACAGGTAAAAGCCATGCAGCCAGCAATCGTATGGTCTGGATTTATCTTTCTGTATCTGGCAGCAAAAAGAATATAGCAATGTAGATCTTGAGTTAAGTCTTGCTAAAAAGGTGGTGGTGGTTTTGGAAAAAAGATAACAAACATGGTGCAGAATAGAACATATATCTGCGTGCTTATTTATTTAATATTTACTGATTTGTGTATGCAGATACATAATACCAACATTGGGAAGTGCATTAAGAGGCCTCCAGTGTGCTTCACAAAGTGAAATTAGTGATGGTATTCCCTAATAGTCTTGCACTTCATAAAAAGGTCTGAACTTACCCTCTTTACTGTACATTAAATAATCTGTTTTCTGTTGATTTTAGTGCTATCTCTCATTTCTTTCCTCCTAGGAAAAGTGCAGCCCCTCAGACCTGTTTTCCCCCTCCTAGGGCTATATGTTATAGAGAGGTGTCAGTAGCTGCTGCAGAAAGAAAGGCTGCAGCTTTGAAAAGCATCGGCCTCAAAAGAAAAAACACTGTGGTCCAAATTACCAGGGATGCTTTGAAGAATGGATCATTTTTCAAATCATTGGGATATGGAGGGGAAAAAGAGGAGACTGCCAAGCTGTAAAGGCAGGGAGGGAGACAGACTAGGTGACACGTGACAACTGCTCTGAATATGGTGAGTCCCAATTAAAATGAGACAAACTCCCTCTCCCAGTTGTCAAAACTATTCCAAAAGGCAACAACAACCCAGTGACTCCAGTGCAATTACCTTCCAAAACCAGTGTCTTTCACTTTGGTTATTGTCTTTCTCCTTTACAGTCCTTCTGTTGGTGTGTTTTTTTCTGCAGCCACCAACATTGTCCTACGTGGGATTTATCCCCCAAATGATTTCCCTCCCCCATACCTGCACCCTTTGAAAGCGCGTGTCTGACTGGACTGCTGTGGAGCTGCTAGTGGAGGGGCAGCTGCTCGCAGCCCTGGCTCTCCACAACTGCACCCACACGGGGACCGGGCAGAAGGCCCGGTGGTGGTACTGACAAAACTTCTTCTTCCAAGGCACCAGAACAGAGGGATCCACACGGCAGGGGGAGGATCCCCCAGAACTGAGTCAGGGGGAAGACGCACACAGGAAAGGTTGTTTTGCTTTTCAGTCCTCGCTGCCTGAGCCTTTTGCATTCCACTTCCCAGCCCCGCAGACAAGATAAGCGGTGCATCCGCTGTTATCACGACTCATCCTCAGCGCGCACAGCAATGCCACAGGATCTCTCTGGGGCACTCGAGGCACTCTCAAGAATGAAGCTGTTCTGACAGAGAGGAGAGAATTGCAACACCTTCAAACACTCTTCAGAGCAACACCTTTCCTTTACTGTACAGTCATGAGAGTAGGGATGGGCCTTCCAAGACTGCCAGGAGCAAAGAGCGGGGAAAAATGGAGGTGGCCCCTTTCTAAGTGCTTACAAACCTCAAGTTTTTCTGCTGCCTTTCTGTGCTTCACCCTCTCAGTGCTGCCTGCTTAAGGTGGGAATTCAATGGTGCCCTAAGCAGCATCAAGCAGGAATTACCTGGTATATGAGACTAGTTCCTGTTCAGTGGTTGCAAACCAAGGAGTAAAAATCAAGTGCATTTTACTACTTTTTAAAGAACTGTAGGGCTGGCTGGCTGCCCTCCAGTTGCTGATGCTACTAAAACCATTTGAACTGACTACGTTGGGATTTCAAGCATCCGTTGCTTTCGGATGGCCAGACCCACAGACAGCATTCACAATTGACTGTCGGGGCAAAACTGAATCTACTATCTTTCCGTGTTGCCACAAAACTTCTCGAAGTTCATGAAGTAAGCAAACAACCTCCCACCAAGGCTCTGTAGCATCCCCAGCTGATTCAGTGTGCTTGGCATAGGAAAGCTGAATTCAAAGAACAGAGCCAGAGGGGTAGATTAAGCAATATATCCCATAGATTTTTGGACCAGACTGTGCTTGGTTTCTGCAGAAACCCAAACCCCCTGCCTCTGTGCATGTTTTCCAGATGATGGTCACATTATACCCCATATAGTACCCCTGGCTTTGCAATCCATTATTAAAACCTCAGGAGAGAAATGGAGCCTCCAGCCCCCAGTAATCCAGCTAAGAAGAACAGATGACATTCTGAGAGAAGAGCAGGTTGTGCCATTTCACGAGATGGTGACTAATTGTTGCTCTTCCTTTCTCATTGTATTTTACCTAAAGCTGCTTGATAACTTGCAGATAAAATAACATACAACCATCGTGACAGCCTGCAGGTAAGTAGGTGCTTGCAAAAACCATGATACTTAATGACTGTGCCCAATCCCCTGCAGACAGCCTTTCCCCACACGTGAAAAAGAGCAGCTGGGGATGTGGCTCTAGGCTCAACAAATGACACTGTCCCCACAGTGGGCATCCCAGCCCCACATCACACCTGGCAATCATCATCAGCTGATACAGAGAAATATGATCAGGATCAACAGACCCCAGTGTGTTACGGTGAGGATGTTGGGCTGATTCCACTCTGCTTCAAGAATGTGTTTGAAGTCATCCCTCTTATGCATCAACACCCCTGCGCTCCCCATCCTAATCCTCGCCCCCACCAAGGAACTCCACCTCAGAAGGAATCCAACACCAACGCCACCTCCTCCCTGCCACTCCCTTTGCCACCCTTCTGGGTGCCAGGCTGCAGATGCTGATCACATCTGGCTGTGCTGCCACCTCCCGAGAGAAACCAGCATCCCAGCTTCTGCTCAGAGGAGAGGACATGTTCTGGAGCCAAGCTCACCACCTGTGCAGAGGTCCTCAGGGGAGCCAGGGCTCTCCATGCCGCCTGTAGCCTGGGGACACAAGACATGGGCCCAAGAATCACCATACCTCTAGGTCAACTGCAGCCTGGCCGCCTCTTTTATTCACAAGGCTGAAGAAGAGGTGGGAGGGTGAGACTCCTACAGCAACCGAGACAAAAAATGCACACATGGGAAAGAGTGAGGGCGTGAGAGAGAAAGACTCCTGCTTTAACCTGAGCTGGGATCCTGAAGAGATGTCAGAGACAGAGGCTGAGATTGTAATTCAGAGAGAGGGCAGGTCTTTCAGAGGATAACAGGAAAGCAGTGGCAGGGGAGTGATTGTTTTTAACCTGAACATCCCAGGAGAACTGCATGAGGTGACAAGAGGCTGTGGGATAATCCAAGTGCAGGAGCCAGCACCACTAACCACACTAGAGACATCATTTGAGTACCAGGTCACAGTCTGGATCTCCTTAATTGCTTAGACAAGAGTTTTCAAAGTGCCTTTTATCCTTTTAAGGAGGATGCAAAAAAAGGAGAATGTTATGATAGTTCAATACAAGTAGTTATATTCATCTACTACTGCATGTAAGCAACATTGGAAGATGCTGCCAGGGTAATTAACAGTAGCCAGGAAAAACCATGAGAGTAACCAAAGTAGTAACACAAGCTTGCCTGCATATAAATCAATAAACTCCTACTGATTTGGGAAATCCATGAACCTTCAGTAACACAAGGAGAGGCAGTTCCAGACTGCTGTGTGGGAGACACTACAACAATGTTTACAGATATTCTTATCTACAACTTCTCCCTGACGGTCTTGAATGTGGGGAGAGAGTCACAGAGATGGAATAAGCACTAAAATCAGAAAAAACCATTATCAACAAAGGGAGGTCTGGAAGCTACTTCCACTGAGTCTAAGGTTTTGAAGCTGTTTGAAAGGGGGTGAGAACCATAGAGCTACAGCTTTGCATTTGTCTTCCCCCATTAATTCTTTGTCCTTTCTCCAAGAAATATAGCACCCGAAAATTCCTCCAAAGATCTCTTCTAACTGAATCAAGTTCTTAACTGCAGGCTCTGCTCAAGAAGTCACAATTCATTAGCCTTTGCCATCCTTCTTTGTCACAATAGGAGAGATGCTGCTATCAGTAAAAGCATTTTATTGAAGCCCCTGGTAGTCATAGCAAAGGCACCATTTGGTAATTGAAAACTGTAAAAATCCGAATCTAAGCTTTTTTTTTTTTTTGGGGGGGGGGGAGGGGGAATGTGAAGGTGGAGTTCAGATGTGATTTCAGGGAAAAAAACCCCAAAATTTATACCACTTCTTCTTGGAAAGACACAAAGGAATGGGAAAAACAAATTAGGTGGCCCACAGACACAGCAATTACTGGTGCAAAAACTATATGGATATTACAAAAGAAGCCAAGAGGGAGCCAGCAGTCCCCTACCTCTCATGCCAGTATAAGCAGGAACAAAAAATTGTGGTACCTAACTCAGGTAGTTCTCAGAAAGCAGGATTTCAAGTATTTCTGGCATTTAACTGCTCTCTCTCATTAATGGCTAGATAAAGACAATAGACTGGGTTTAGCCTTGCTTTGGACTCCACTATAAAGTTCATTATGGCATCTAGGTCAGCGAATCCCACAAGACATGGTCTGCCTGCCAGTTCTATACTGAACAATAAAATAAACTGTCATACTTCTTTGCAGGTTCATATACCTTGAACGTATCTTGCTGTGTCAAACATCCTTTTCTTTCATTTCAAAGCTCAGCACAACTGGATCCCCAGAACCCCAATGGAAAGAAGGGCCATTTGAAGCAGCGAGCTTTCACTGATCAGAAAGCACAAGCTCCTCAATCCTGACAGCTTCAGGAAATGCAAAAAATAGGAGTGAGCAGAGAAACAAGTGTAAGGTGCAGGGCCTAGTGCTTTGGTAATTTTTGCTTTTGGTAATTTACCACTGCAAAGTGATGTAGTCCCTTCTTCTCCCCCCTCCAGTCACTGTGGTTTTTTGTTTTTTTCTTTCTCCGTCTGCTCACCACATTGATAATCATATTTCTCAACCCAGTTTAAGGATTCACTGATTTCTATCTATGATATGAGGAAGGGTAAGAGCCATATCCAGCACTAGGAATACTTTCCCACCCACCTGCAGTATCAACAAGACTTTAAAAAAAAAGAACAGGACAAGATGCAACAGCTTCAGGGAGGTTTTAGCAAGACACATAGGAAGTTCTATGTTGGGTGTGAGTTTACTACAACCACCAAGGTGTTAGCTCCTTTACCTCAATATATAGAAATAACTCATGAGTTTGTCATGGAAGATCCTTATGTTCACGTTCACTCACATCCCATAACCCTCTTTTGCAAGTCTGCAATCATTCAAGACAACTGGTTGCACAGGTCTGAATGGGAATATTATAAGTAAATTTGAGGAACCAGGAAAGCTGAAAAAAGAAAGAGGCCAGAGATCTGGCACTACCACACACGTACAAACCATCAGCAGTTACCAGACACTTTTCATTGCCTGGAGGAGAAAAAACAATGCCCATTCTCTTACCTTCCTTTGTTCATACAACGAGTGACAAAGTACCTACCTTTGCATTTAGATACCTTTCTCCTGCTGGGGGTTGGACTGGCAAAGACAGCTTCTGCAAATGCCCATCAAACAACAGCCTTTGGTTAGAAAGGGTCCTGAAGCTGAGGAAGAGCCCTTATAACTATTCTTTCACACAGCAAAACTGTCAGTTAATTAAAACATTTTGGAGAGTATAAGGAAAACTGTTAGTTTTCTCTTTCTTCAGTTCTAGGACGGGGGAAAATGGAGCAGATGACAATTTATCTGGGTAAGAGTGGGGTGGGGGCTGTTGAGGGACCAATAGCCCCCAGAAGCTCATATGAGTGCAACTCACATTCTCATGTTATCTAATTAATAATTAAGGTAGTTGCTTATGCTAAAACAGTTTTCCCTCAATTTACCTTACTATTTTCTTCTATTTACTCCTTTCACCCCGGCTTTCTCTCACAGTGTATTTTATTGTATGATTATATGATTGTATGTTCACATTTCACTCTATTTTTAAACGCAATCATTAAAACCCAGGTTGCAGGTTTGTTCGTGTGTAGAAATTATCAGGTAATCTTTTCCTTCTACAAACACTTTTCATTCCATCTTATTTGCATTACGAATCAATATGGAGTGCGGTTCATTTTGCATCTCCCATTTCTTTGCTTTGAGAGCAAAATCTCTGAAATTCCCCTGTAGACTTATGGGTTGTGAAGATAAAGGGGCTTCTCCGCAGTCCTGCAAAGGTCTTTGGTGAGGTTTCAGGGGAGAGGAATAATCTACTCCGTGAAAACACCAGAGCTGATGTGAAGGCAAGATAAAGGTTGGAAACCTTAGGTGTCCCAATCCCTAGCAAGCACAAACTAGAGGGGATTTCCTTTAAACTTACTTTGGATCTTTTTAGCCTGTGGGATACGGAGGAGGCCTCCTCCTGCCAGAGTCTGGTGAGTGGCGGTATTCCTGATGCCACCCGCCTTGTTCACTGCAGTTACAGCTGGCAAGAGAGAAGAGCAAAAAACATCCGTCATTTGATAGTGAACAGGTTTACAAATGCAACTTTCAGATGAACCTTGGATGTCTGGAAGCTTCTTACCGTGGTTGACTGCAAAGTCATCCCTACTTTCCTGACGGGGGATGAGCAGATTTCACTCCATTAACTGTATCTCCTTCGGGTTCTCTGTTCAAGTTAAAAAGAAAGTTCTCAAAGAACTTGGAGGGCACATTTGGGATTTGCTTACAACACAACAGTGGTTTGTTTGCAGCAGCTTAATTTAAATTGGATTTCACATCAATTCGTTGAACAGCTGAGGAACCCCGTGTGGACACACTTATTTGCCTTAAGAGTTGGCTTAAAATCAGTTCCTAATCGATTTAAGCTCCACTGATCAGATTTAAATATATATTTAAAAGGTCAACACAACCTTTTGCATTGATTTAATGAAATGATATTGAAAGCAACGCTTGAGTAAACTGGTGCAGCTCTGTGTAAAAGCTGTCTGAATTAGTGTAATATGGATTGTCAAAAGATGGAGAAACATTTCTCCCCCTCGAAGCTTGCAAATTCAGCCTCTTTATTGAATGCTAGCAAGATAGAGGCTGATGGATCTCTCCTCTATGGAGCCACGTATTGATTTTATCATTAGATATACAAAACAAATGCCTAATTCAGTAATAGGCACATTTTATGCCTTCCCTTGATGGTGTTGACCTTAGCCCTCCATATATATATTTTAGCTCAAAATCACATATATTCCCTCTTCAATATGAAAGTTCAAAATTCAGGCCTGGGAATGTTTGTGAAATTATGATCTTTGAAAGATTATAATCTGGAAAGATAGGACCTTTTAAAAAATTTAGATAAATAACAGCATGAAAGGATCACTTATGTCAGGAGCCTTTTTCTCTGTTTAACAGGTGCAGATATTCACCATAAATTAAATCTCATTTGTGCTGAGTGGTTGAATTGCTGAGGAATCACTTTATTGGTATGTGAAATATTTACTATGTATAGCTGGATAGCTTCCCAGGAATTCTGATGAAACACATTAATGCACAAGAAAGAAAGAACATCCTTTCTTCATAAGACTTGTGAAAACGTAAGCTTTGCTCCTCTCAGTATCTTATACAGGGCTTTTTAAAACTATCTGAATTGTTCATACAAATTCATCTAGAATAATTATTAAGAAAGAACTTTTTAGGTAGAAAATTCTCTCTCTGTTTAGGAAAGCCGCTATTATAAACATGAATGTCCAAAATAAAATACACTTTTATTTAAATTACATTTTTCTTCACCCTATTTAGAAATTGCCTTTTTCTTATAGAAGGGTGAGAAATCACATGTTGCTTTTAAACAATTTCAGATGCCCAAAAGAGAAGAGTGATATTGAGATCACTTCAAAAAGCACATGAACTTAGAAGCCAATAACTAGCATTTGGCTGGCAATTATTTGCATGTGTCCTTTGAATAAGAGGCATTATTTGCTAAGAAGGATTTATTTAGACAATTCAGCTATGGATTTCTGTATCTGTGGAACAACCAAAATATGGCACAAAGATAGGAGAGACTTCCAGTTACCATCTAAAAGTTCTGGGTTCCCACCTGTAATATGAGATCTGGGTTTGCTATGTAGAGTAATTGATCTGCATGACAAATACAGGCAAGTTTAGCTCTTAGAGAGTGTTACAATATGCAAGAAAAAAGGACATCAATAGCAGGTTTACACAGACAAGAAAAGTTTCAAACAAGCGTAGGCCACATTCCTTGCAGCTGAGGAGCCACATAAAAAACCCAACCTAAATTAAACAGCAATAAAAGCCAGTATGAACTGTGTTATATTAAAAAACTAATACTGAGAGCCATGAAAGCTCAAGGGTTTACATGAGCAGCCTATAAAATGCTAATGTAACTAACACCAGGGAACTCTGTAGAAACCATGCCTCTGCAAATCTCAAACTATATTAAAAAAAAAAAAATCAAACTATTTCCAGGACCAGGAATAACAGATGTATACAAATTTGCAAGGTTAAAATTTGTTCTCTGTTCCTGATTCACAGGTGTACATCACCAAAGTATACATATAATTTTCAAGGATATGTTTCTCTGAGATGAAAGCGAGTCCTCCATCCCACCTGGTATAAACTGCCTCTGAGTTTAAGTTCAGGGAACCTGAACGCTAGTAGTACAATTGCTTTTCCATCCTCTAAACTTTATGGCTATGCAGCATACTGCTCATGATAGTCTGAAGAACTCCTTTAGACTGGCTGTGAACAACAGTATTTATATTATTTTTGCACAGATGCTTGTAACAGTATTTTGAATATTCATGCTTTATTCAAATTACATGGAAAAGACTAGGTGCACAAGGCAGCGTGTGTATGTGTGTGTTGGCTTTGAGTCTAGAGTGAGGACATTTCATTCACTGGACAGTCAGGGAAAGAATGTGAAAAAGAGACAACAATTTTTTATTTATTTACTATGATGCACAGAAAACTGCTGGAAATCAGTCAAGGGTCAAATTTTTCAAGTCTTTTTCCCCAAGAAGATACAAACTGCCCAAGTAACGAGTGGATGAAGGGTTGCTCCATGAACACTGCATACATTAGGCTAAAATCATTGCGCTACTTTATTTTGACTCTAAAATTGCAGAATAAGTGAAGAAAGCATCTTTTTATTATAACATTGAACATTTTAATTAAAAGAGGAATCGTGGCTTCTGCCATTAGTGCTAGCACATTCATACAGATTTGCAAAAAGAACTTACTTTCTCACAGAAGTTTCTTTCTGGCCCCATATGCAAAAGCTCGTATAGAGCTTGTAGTCTCGCTATATCCAACACAGCAGCAGTCACATGGAGAACGGTCCTTTGAGTAAAGGAGCGGCCAGATCAGTTGGGAGACATTTTTTCCATAATTTGAATGCATCGTTAATACTTAACGTTTCAAATACTCATTAGAGTATGACAGAGAACGCCAGTCACTTCCACCGAGACTGGAATTCGTAGGAGCAAAAGTCCTATCCCAACAACTAAAACATTGCTGGGATAACACTGGAAACACTTGTTCCTGTTTCCATAGGCTCAGCAATACTTCAGCTGGCCTTTTTATGAATATCAGCTGAGTGTATGATATGCAATAGCAGACCATACAGAAATCATACTTCCAGTCAGAGACTGGAACATGCCAGTTAACTTCAAGATCACTCTAATCTCAACTACTTACTTAGGAGTTTTTATACCTGGGAGCAGTGAAAAGGATACTTTAAAACTTTTATATATTAAGCAGTTATAAAATTAATTACAATTCATATTGTTCGCTTTTCTAAATCAGTTCATCTCCTACTTAAAATTTTATTCTTTTTGTAAATATGTTTCTTGAATAAAAAAGCTAGAAATAAAGAATCAACTTCCATTTTGCCCAGATCTTTAAAAGCCAAAAATGTTTTTAATCTTCTAATTTATGTAACAACTTTGTATTGGGTTTGCATGGCAAGGTTTTGGTAGCGGGGCGACTACAGGGGTGGCTTTTGTGAGAAGCTGCCAGAAGCTTCCTCTATGTCCAGTAGAGCCAATGCCAGCCAGCTCCAAGACGGACCCACCGCCGGCCAAGGCCAAGCCCATCAGCGACGTTGGTAGTGCCTCTGTGATAACATATTTAAGAAGGGGGAAAAAAAACCCCTGCGCAACACCAGCAGCAGCTGGAGAGAGGAGTGAGAATATGTGAGACAAACAACCCTGCAGACACCAGGGTCAGTGAAGGAAGAGGGGGAGGAGGTGCTGCAGGCACCAGAACAGAGGTTCCCCCTGCAGCCCCTGGTGAAGACCATGGTGAGGCAGGCTGTCCCCCTGCAGCCCATGGAGGTTAACGGTGAGCAGATACCCACCTGCAGCCCGTGGAGGAACCCACACTGGAGCAGGTGGATGCCTGAAGGAGGCTGTGACCCCATGGGAAGCCTCTGCTGGAGCAGGCTCCTGGCAGGACCCGTGGCCGCATGGAGAGAGGAGTCCATGCTGGAGCAGGTTTGCTGGCAGGACTTGTGACCCCAAGGGGGACCCACGCTGCAGCAGGATGTTCCTGAAGGACTGCACCCCGTGGAAGGGACCCACGCTGGAGCAGTTCGTGAAGAACTGCAGCCTGTGTGAAGGACTCATGCTGGAGAAGTTCCTGGAGGACTGTCTCCTGTGGGAGGGACCCCACACTGGAGCTGGGGAAGAGTGTGAGGAGTCCTGAGGAGGAAGGAGAGGCAGAGACAACGTGTGATGAACTGACTGCAACCCCCGTTCCCTGTCCCCCTGTGCCACTGGGTGGGAGGAGGTAGAGAAAATCAGGAGTGAAGTTGAGCCCAGGAAGAAGGAAGGGGTGGAGGGAAGGTGTTCTAAGATTTGGTTTTATTTCTCATTACCCTACTCTAATTTGATTGGTAATAAATAAAATTAATTTTCCCCAAGTCGAGTCTGTTTTGCCCATGACAGTAACTGCTGAGTGATCTCCCTGTCCTTATCTCTACCCACAAGCCTTTTGTTATATTTTCTCTCCCCTGTCCAGCTGAGGAGGGGAGTGATAGAGCAGCTTTGGTGGGCACCTGACATCTGGCCAGGGTCAACCCACCACAAATTTCAAAGCTGGGGGAAGAGGATATGACATCTGCAACAAGCATAAATTTCAAGAATGCTTCTATTTTCCATGTGGAAGTTAAATAATATTCTTCTGAAGAAATAATATACATAATAAAGGAGATAATGCAAGTTGTTGTTCCTTGATGCTGGTGACCTCTAAAAACTTCCTGAAACAGATTAAATATTATCATCAGTCCAGCCACCTCCAGATAAAATGAAATAATACTTTGTGGCACAAGCAGGTTACGAGAGACTGAACAGAAGAGCCTGAGCAGAGCAAAATTCAAAATGGAGCAATGCACACTGAGACCAAAATAATGATATGACTGATTTGAAAAGATAGAGGAAATAATGAATTCAAAATAAGCAATAGAGACTGCCCATCACTGTGTGCTGTTTGCAATTGCTGCACCGTATGGTCACTTCTCTTGGATTAATTACTGAAAAGAGGAAAGTAGGTGCGTATCTACTCCCTCGTTTGAATTTAAAAGGAAGCATGCAGAAAAGCACACAGTGCTGTGTACAGCAGGGTGTACACAGGCTCACACGCCTTCTTGTCCAGGCGTAGAATAAAGCTCTCACGGAGCCATCCTGCTGGTCAATGCGTGGGGTTGGGAATGGCTGCCTGGGTCAGTCTCCTCCAGACCTTCTCCAAACCGTTTTCAGGGCAAATACAGGTTATGGACCCTGTAAAAGGTCACCCCTCCTTTTAACTACACTCAGTGGCATTCATATCTTCCAGCATGCAATCTGGAGCAAGCTTTCCAATGGAAACATCAGGTGACAGGATGGAAACATCTCCTGCCAGAGTATGTTTGTTACCTGTTCAATATATTATAGCTGGATCAATACAAGTTTACCAAGTGGGATGGAAAAATGTTGGAGGTACATAAAATTTGTATCATGCCTGTTAGATTTCAAATGTGAAGCAAGAACAACAAACAGACATTGAGGATTTCAAGGGAAGACCTTTGCTGTTGAGGAGGTTAAAGTGATCAAGTGTAACAGAACACAGACAGTTTCAAGGACGGGCCTTTTCTGAAACACCAGATCCTGAGTCCAGAATGTAACCCAACAGGCAACATCGATTCACAGGCTTACTCTCCTTTTGTTCTCTCCTTTGCATTTACTCTTCAGGATTTGGATTTTTTCTTTCACTTTGTGTTGCCATGAGTAGTCTGAGATCTGCAAAGCCAGGTGATTCAGGGAATAAATGGGAGATTTAGATAACATCTGGACTATGCTTGTGTCCTGCATAATTGCTTATTTTTACTGGAACAAACATGATGGCAAAAAGAGGGGCAGGCCCCAGTGTAGTAGGGATCCAGGTCCAGAGGAGCCACTTTGCAGCCCCTTTTGCAACTTTACATTTAATTTTTTAAACACACAAATATTATGTTAAGTACTAAGGAAAAAAGAATGAAAAGGAGATGGCACTATTTACTGGAAGACTTGATTTTGTTTTGTGTGTGTGTGTACATGTCCAATATCTTTCTACCGGAGGAGAGCCATGCAACACGTATGTCTCTTCATTGCTTATTTTCTTCCTTTCCTCTCTAGTTCTTTGTCCTTCTGGGTTTGCTTTCCTTGCTAAACTGTGAACAGCCCTGTTGTGCAGCTCTGGGGACTCAGAAATGCAACTGAAGGAGGACCTGAAGTTCAGAGTTGTAGGCATTTGTATGTCACACTTCCACTGTCAAGGCTAAACTGAACCCAGAGCAGGTATCCAAGCTCTTCATTAAACATATAAAGTTGCTCCTTATCCTCCCTATAATGCCTGCTGGGAGGGGTGGGGGGTGGGCAAAAAACTGAAAAGGTTCATAGATTTTTAATGATGGGGTGGTTAACAGCTGGAGCAAATGACTAAAAGAAACAATCCTCCATCTCATCCTTCTCCCTCCCCCAGCCTTCAGATCCAGGCTTGATGCCTTACTGAGGGATCTGCTGCTGTCACGCATGAGCTACCAGGCTCAGCACTAAATTGAGGATGTAAAATGCAATGGCTGTAATAGGAAGGCACTCAAACTACTTGATCAAAGGCTGCCTCCTACCTTTTCATTCAGTGACTCTATTAACTGAAGATAGGCAATATTCTAGAGGATTTTCAACTCAGTCCTCTATTAGCTTGTGACTCATTAAAAATCGAGTCCTTAAGAAATGTAGCATTTTATGCATTTCTTGTCTTAAATGAGTTTAGAGAAACAGCTTATCAGTCTTCTAATTTATTATTAACATTCACTAAAATTTCAGAGAGAATTGCACACTGGAGGAAAATAGCTCTCATATCTAATTGCTGAGATTAATTTGCAGTTATCGGTATATTAGGAATTTAGGTTTGCACTACAATCCTCCTCTTCATTAATTGCTACACTTGTTCTATTTTATTTCTCTAAGAAACTAAGTTCAAATGATACATTTGGGTTCAAAACTCCCATAGTTTACAGTTTTGAATTTCAAGAGTAATAATCACATCTTTCAGATAGCACATTCTCACCTTTTTTTGGAAAGGCACTCCTCAGGTGAGAATCACAGAATGCTGTGTCCTCAAAAGTCTCATACTGCAGGGAAATTACACTGTAAAACTGAAAAAAACCCTGAAGATGGAGGCAATGTTAAGGCTACATGGCAATGATTTACAGTAAAATATATTACAGAGGTAATGCAATTATTCAAACACCAAGAACTATAAACCCTGGAAATTCTAAGGTAAAAGTAAATTTAACAAGAAATCCAAATAAAGCATAAAGAAATGAAGAGTCAAATATCTAAACAATCTTAATTATGCTTGGAGAAAATCTCTCCTAAATCTCTAACTAGCTAGAAGTCACAACATTTGTTTGCATAATATGTGTGTGTTTGTATATATATATATACTAATACACACATGCTTTGGAAGATGAATCATACATTTCCACTTTATACTGTGTAACTGAAAGTTCATTAGAAACCTCTCTCTCTTCTGCAGGGAAGGGCGAAAAATACAGCGTGCCTTTAAAAATCTCTTAATCATATCCAAGTCCACAAATGTAGAACTATCTCAATACTAACTGTATGGTTTTGCCTGGTTACAGTCACCACAGTAACACCCATGTAGCTGTTAAAAAGCTCATCTCCTGGAAAAAAGAACAGGGTAAAGCATAAATTAGAAAGCAATATACATACCAGATATCTGCAATGCATCACAGGAATCTCAGTGGTACCTTATGGAATCTGACAAGTAACGGGTCAGTGCAATGAGCACACCGGAGGCTCCGGCTCTTTCGGCTGCAGACTGGTACCTCTACAAGTCTGGAGGGGGAACAGTTAGAAGGACAGTCGGAGATTTAAGGCCTCCGTGACATGGGCAGCTGCATGGGGATGTGAGGGCTGGAGATTCCTGAGCCGTCAGCAGAGCCGTGTCTCTCTGCCCCTCTGAGAATGAGAAGACATGTGCAACTGGGCTGAGGGAGTATGTGCACGGTGTGCGAGGAGTCAGCCAGACCAGCTCCACAGCAGTTTCAATCCCATGGTGGGAATTCTCCTAATCCCTGATGCCATATCAAACCTTGTCTGTCCTAGGGGCAATGCTAAAAATGTTAAGCAGTTACTAGATCAAAAAGGAGTCCTGATGGCACATTAGGACAACAGCACAGAAATGCCAACACAAATTACAAACTTCACCCAGGCCACTAAACAGAAATGATCTGCCAAAAGGAGGTAAGAAAGGGTGTTCGTAGGCAGTACCAGTTGCCTGCTTTTGTAGCCTGGTAAGAGACCTGCACTGAGAAAGCTTAAACCCCCACCCCTTCTGTATCATGCACTTTCTCTGAATGACTACAATGCTGGCTAACATGTCCATAACCGAGATGCAATACTATTAATTACAGAGGTATTGCTTGTAGCTCCCATAGGCAAAACTGGTGTTATATGTTGCACTCTGTGTGCACATTAGACTGGAAAAACAAAGTATATTATCACCAAACTTAAAGCACTACCTCTCTGAGTAAAAGATTCACATGATAAGAAATTACCTGACATCTGCTAACTATTTCCTGGTACAAGAGTCAGACTGCTTAATCTTAACTTGCATCAGTGGCCAACCCCATTTTGCATTAATCTCTCAAAAGCAGACAGAGGCAGAAGCTTCGTTCTGCCTAAGAATAAAGAGAAGATGAGCCCCTCTCCCCTTTACACAATATTGTTCATATTGGCCCAGTTTACTGACAAAAAACCACAGTGAGCCTATTTCCCTGGAAAGAACTGCATTTCAACCAGTTTTTGCTGGACTGCCAACTTCTAGTTGATGATTGAACCACAGGCTGAGTGTTCCCAACCTCTGCTGCCATGATATTCCTGCCCGAATCATGAAAAAAAGAGATTCCTTTAAAAAGCCACAGGCTCTTCATGGTCTTGAGAGGGGAAAACCAACACAGAGCTTCAAGCACTGTCAATTCTGGCTCATCACAGCATGTCTGAGACCAGCATTCACAAGAAGATCCCAAACCGAAACTGCACATGGCTCCTGCAGTGCTACTTGTTTCCCCAACATCCAAGGGGAAGGCACATTGTGAACCCTACAGTAGCCATTCCCACTCCTGGGTCTACAACCAGCTTTCTCATTTAGTCTTTCTTTGCTTAAAGATCTGGTCATAACGCTTACCCAGACAGGAATAATTTTTTTTTCCTTTGCCATTATTAATGGATAACTCTGTCATGGCAGTTAAAAAGGCACACGTGGTATGAGTCAGCAAGAGAAGGTAACACACATGGAGGACCTGGAAATTCTTCCTTGTTCCTTTCTGCCCATCTTCGGAAGAGTCTAGGTTTGGTTAGCCAAATATCAGTTGGTGCTTCAGAGAAACAACCAGGTGGGCTGAGGCATAACTTGTCCCAGAAGACAGGAGTTCACTGCTCCGCTTGCTGCTAGTGAGGAAGGCTCAGAGCTGGCAGCCAGTTAAGACAGCAAGACAAACTCCAAGAAGGTGAAAGGAGCTGAGGGGAGAAATTGAGCGCCATTGAGCCCACTGTGTCTCACTATCCATTTTGATTATAAATTCTGCTTTAAAATGTAACTTGTTGTTACACCTCTGAAATATAATGAATTTTATAAGTTAGACCCACTCCTAGAGCCAGCATTTTAAAAGTGTCCAAATGATGATTTTTAATCAAGTAGAGGCTGAGCATGCATGTAGGGAGCACATATAACAGAGATGCTGTAATGATCTCAGAAAATTATAAACTTAAATGCAGTTTAGATCTGCATACTAATGAAGAGATGCCTATATAGGCTTCTAGACAACTCGGTTTAAAAGAAATTAAAAAATGTCAGTTTATTGCAGTGCAGAGTTTCATTATCCAATGACACAAAGTATTAAGCATCTCATCATAATTAAAGCATTTTTGTCATTTATCTCATATAGATTTTTTCCTAAGTTTAACCCTAACTCTTTTTGCTTTATGGTAATTCTCCTGGGAGTAATTACTAGATTTCCATAGCAGTAATTTGGGTAGCATAACAGCATGTAATCTCAGCCTTGCTCCCTTCAGTGTAATGAAGATTTTGCCTAGAAATGTACTCTTTCCCCTTCACATTATTTAAAATATGACACATGATCAATAACATGAAACTGCAGAAAACTTTCTCATTGATAATTCTATTGATTTTTAAAAGGAATAATTAAACTAACTGTTAAGACCAAGTTCAATACAATCTGACTCCTTTGTTGCCCCCTCCTGAGTAGGACAAATCAATCAGGGTCTCCGGGTTAGCATAACCAGTTTCCTGGAGCTATTGCACCACTCTGACAACATACTGAATAGCCATTTTATACCCTGTTGTTCTCTCCTTGCTCTCACACCCACCTGCACATCCCCACAGCTCCAAATCGCACCCTTCTCCTGAATCTTCTCTATTGCACTGTACATTCCCAAAAACCTCCATCTCCATTCTCTTTTATGTGCTGCCTCAGTTTGCTTCTTCCTACACCATCAGGTTCCTTTGCAAAATAATGAATGTAATTTTAGGAAAGACATATTGTGTTTTTCACAGATAACAGAGATAGAATGCCAAACTGTGTTAAATGCCAAATTTCTTTCCACTTTGATGACAGAAGCATATCTGCAAATTAGCACCTCTGCTCAGACTGTACTTTAACAACAGGACTTTACTACTAACTAGCTCTCTGCAAGGCAAAGCAGGCCCCTGGTAGAAGGTGAAACGGGAAAACCAAGAAAAGCCTCCCAGGCTTCTTCTGAAAGCAAAGCAGCTTCTCCATAGGGATGTCTGGCTCTCATTTTCTCTCGTACTCTGATGCCCTTAAGACCTGTGCCATAATTGCAATAAAATGTCTCCCCAAGTGAACTTGCATATACCTCAACTTCTCTTTCGCTTCCAGTGATCCCACCAACACCCTCATCAAGCAGCTGGCAACTTGTGCTGCCACTGAGAGCTGCTCCTGCACCCAAGTGGCTGGAGTGAGGAATCTCTTCTGTGGCAGAGACAGACCGTAAATCTGTCAGTATGGGATTGGTGACTGGGGAGGTATGCCACGGGTATGTGCAGACAGACAAGGGATTCTTTAGAGTTTCTCAATAAAGGCCATGTAAAATGTTAATGGATTTGGCTGTATTCAAGGGACACTGCAGCATGGGTGTAGGTCCCAGATGATACTCTGATTATCCACCTCTGCAACAAGTGAGAAAACACCTTCGAAAATTTAGGTTGATAAGACTCAGATTTAATACCTTCTGCAAAATGAACTCTTCTTTACATGGAACAACACATTCAAAACATTAGCAGCAGTTTATGCTGAAGAAATGGCTGAACACTGTGGAAGAATTACAGAACATGGAGCAATCCACACCCTAAATCAGACACGCTTAGCCACGCTTAGCGTGGTGGAGCACAGCAGCCCTAGCAAGATCCATTACTCTCCACTCAGCGGAGTCACAAACACTTCTTTACTGACAGAAACATTAATCCACAACATTCCTAAAATCTATTGGTGTTTGCAAGTTGCAGGATTTTCCTGAGAGGAGTAGGAATTAGTGTGTGCCTGCATTAGACAATGTTATTTCAAGTCCAAGATAGGTTACAGATAATTTATAAATCTCCCTGAAAAATAATGCTCTTTCTGGAGGTGCTTATATCTATTCAATAGCCATGCAACTTGATGGCCTGAGAAATTACTTTCTACAAATTGTTTTATTTTAAAAATAACTTTTTTATAGGTATTTCAAAGGCTTATTTACAGTAAGTACAATTATTAACTCTGTTAGGTACACGGGCAGATGTGAAGATCAGCACACATATGTAGCTCTCAGGTTAATGTTATTTTAAGCTGCTTCCATAGTTCCAAAATCCAAGATTTTTCCCAGTTGACATGGCTCTAACAGGTGTAATTGGAACAACAAATGTGTTACAGATCAGAACAACATCAAAAGTATTCATCAGTTCTGTGTCCACACTTAACAAGCCTTTCTTCTAACAATTTACATTGTACATATCACTGTAATGCATGAGCATCTAACAAAGGTTTCCATCCTCTTAACTACGTGAAACTTGATACACTAAACTCTGTAAAAGCATTTACATTTCGTCATGTTTAAAAAATAAAATTATGGCATGTCTTGGCTGCCTTTCAAGTGCCAAATTCAAACCCCAGTGCATGCACCCAGCTCCCATTAAAAGCAATGAGAGATGCAAGACACTGTCCATTTGGCCTTCACTAAGTGAAATGACACACAGAAAAGAAAAAAGAAAAGAGAAAAAGAAGCAGATTTTGCTAAAGGTTACACAGCAACAGAGCCAGAGGTCAAACTCGGGAACCTTGACTACCTTCCCCATATGCTTCTGACTACATTCACTGTGGCGAATTAGGGCAAAATGGGCAAGAGGCAGTGACATTGATTAGAAAGAAAAACTGATTAGGAAGCAGTGACATATTAGCGGGTCAAAAATAGACAATATATGAAGAGAAGAGAAAAAGAAAGAGAACTCAGAGTAACAGATGAAAAATACTGAAATCTGCCATGAGAAAGGAAGCAAGATGATGTGATACAACAGCAAGCATAAATAAAAGGAGACGCACTGATGAGAGGCATTTTTCAGACATGTTAAGGAGCTGATTGCCAAAATATTTTCAGTAAATACACAGACGCCATGTTTGCCTCTAGTGGGTGTATTTACGACTGCATACAATGGCCTGGGTGGTAGGCTGATGTTGAGGGAAGACAACTCTCCTCTTTACTGCTCATCCATCCTAGCCCCTAATCACATTTGCAGCTGCCTCAAAAATACTATCACAGAGCATTAGTTACTGAGTGCACTTGGGAAACCCAAAAGGCAGCTGTGATCTTGCCCTCAGGATTTTTAAAAAGAATTACTTTAAATTCTGTATAAAAGCCATGTAAATACTTGAGACTTACCATAGGGCAGACTCTTCAAAAATACACTGCTGAAGTTGCTGGCACTTACAGCATAAACCAGAAAGGTGCTGTGACTGTCCCAGAATCGCACACCTCACATCTAGGTGACAAGCAGCAGCTCACCAGTGGAGTCCAGCACAGCCAACATGGCCCTGCTTCCCAGTATAGAGGTGGGCTCAGAACAGGAGACTGGAATGGACATTTCGGACAAAAAGAAGGGAATATGGAAGACAGCAAGAATGGGTATGTCCAACCTCCTGAACCCTATCTGTCCTTTCTGAAATTACCAAACACTCCACTAAGCTGAAAGACCACGAGATGGTTTTTCCTGCTGTTGGCCTATTTTGCATATGCTTGAACAAGGCCCAAACACATCCTTATCCTTAAATACTAAAAGCATTCTCCACAGGCTTCAGATAACACTACCTCCCAACCAAACCCATCTTCCTGACTACCAAAACCCCTCCTTCCAGGGTGTATAAAAATCAAAGCTGTCTGACACACTTTATCCCCCCAAAACAGCATTTATCAAAGCTTCATTTTTAAAATCTGACTGTTGTGAAACTACTGCTAAAGAGGAAAAAACAGGGCCCTGGTCTCAGCAGTTGCACCTATGCATCTGGAGAGGGATCAGGCAGAAGCCCTGCTGGTGGCACTGACAAGATTCATCCCTCCAAGGGCGCCAGAACAGATGGATCCACAAAGCAGAGAAATGAATCCACCCCCATGTCCTACAACAGCTCAACATCAGCACTAATCAAATCAGAAGGAAAATGCACACAGAAAAGGTTGCTTTGCTTTTTCATCCCTCAGTACTCAAGCCTTTTCCATTCCACTTCCCAGCCCCAGTCTTGGAAACAGCCATCAACTGTCCACACCCTCCATCACTTCACAACTACAGCCAGCTACAGGGACCTGCATCCCTGGAGGGCTGCATCTCCTGAGGAGGATGAAAGAGGCAGAGAAGGGGCATCATGAGCTGCGGCCACAGATCTGCTCGATGTGGTAGATCTCCTTGGGACAGTCAGCAGACAAGATGAGAGGCGCATCCTCTGTTATCACAACATCATCCTCGATGCGCACACCAATGCCACGAAACCTCTCTGGGGCACTCACGTCATCCTCAGGGATATAAATGCCTGAAAGAAGGAAGGGAATTAAAACACACAACGCTCTCCATAACACCATTCCTTTACTGCAGCACCATGAGAGCAGGGTTGGATTTTCAGCAACATAACATTAGTCTGATCCCGAGAATTTTTAATAAGGAAAGTTACTCTCTTTCCCCTCACTCACGGCAGCTGGTGGGCAAAGAAAGGAAAGTGTCTGTCAGTGCCTACAGACACTAGCATGTTAATAAAAACTTCCACAATTACAGCTGGCCTTTCCACACTTCTTGCTCTCAATGCTATGTTCACAATGACGATTCTAACAATGTTCTGAATAGAGAGAAGAGCCAAGCATCAAATATCAGTTTCCGGCTGACAGCTCCAAATCCAGTGACAAGCAGAAAGGAAGATTCATCGTGAAATGCCTAATTTACAAAGCTAAGTTGTGAATGCCTCTAATTGCAGACTGCAACGCTTGAGACTTACACTACCAGTGACTGGTAGTTTAGTCACAGTAACACAGAACACAGCACAAGTGAATTGACCCTGCTTCTCTGCACTGCACTCGATCACTGTCTGAGAGTTTACTCCCACAATCTCTTACCTTGGCTGTGTTTGGGAGGGAAATAGGGTTTTCTAATACTGTAGTGACTTTGGGAGGGGAATAACTTCAGGTTTTCCAATACTGTAATAATTTTCCATTTCATCAGAAAGGACCTGAATGCTTTGGTCTGAGGGACCACCTAACTACTGAAAGCAATACTGTTATTCTCAGTGTTGCATGTTTTTGTCCACCACTGACTGCATATCTTTTTTACCTGGTTCAATGGTTATCACCATGCCTGGCTGGAGCGGGAGTGATCGAGATATATCTGGGGTATCATGAACATCCATGCCCAAGTAATGACCCACATGATGTGGGCAGTACTTTCGAACAGCCTAGCAGAAGACAAAACAAGTGTCACGGAGGCAGTTAAACACAGCCCAACCTCTTGTTCCAATACAAAAGATGGGGAGAAGAGACAGAATAGTTATGTGCTTAACTAGCAATCTTACTGCCATGACTAGGTCACCAGGGGCTGTCTTCCATTTACCAGAACTGGATGGCCCTCAAAACCCACCAGTACCAGGTGCCTATTATAAGCATATTGCAGACTGCCTTTCCCCCTCACTGAAAAGAACAACCCAAGCCCATCACCACATCAGCATGTCAGGCAAGACTTCAGTTTTCGGCTCACTGAGCTTTGCTGCCCCAATCCTTTCCATCCCTTAAACATCCAAGCCCTGCATTGCTCCCATCTGCAGACCCTGACAACCGGCAGCAGCTGATACAGCTGCTACGTGATGCAGCAAAGAGGTCTCCTACGCACGACAGAGTGGATGCTGTGCCGATTTCACTCAGCAGCTACAGCAGGATTTTAATCCACCTCTACAGGGCACTGACACCACCTCCCCCCGCACTATCTTAATCCCCCTCCCTCCAGAGAGGGGCTCCCTGACAGCAGGAATCAATGAGCTAATTCCTCCTCTGCCCCACGCTCCTCGCATTCACTGGGGAGTGAGCTGCAGACAGACGCTGGTCTCATCTGGCTGTGCTGCCGCCTGCCGAGAGAAACCGGCATGATAGCCTCTGTTCACAGGCAAGAACTTGTGCTGTCATTGCACTGACACTGCAGGGCAATTAAATCTGGCAGAAATCTGTCCTGCTGCCAAAGGGGTAGTTCCATCATCTTTCTTGTATTGGCATCAGCAATCATGCAGGTTTGCAGTGAGTGGGATTGGATAAACTTCTCTAACTGCAAACCAATCCTATTTTATCTGCAGGTTCAGCTCTGAGGCAGACCAGTTTCCCAGTCTTGTTCACCAGGTAGCTTGTGAATCCCAATACTGACGCAAAATGGCGCAGAAGAGGCAGCAGGTGGAATGACTGAGAAGAATGGGCTGCACCTTTTAGTGACACTGCAGATTTATGCTATGTTAAACAGATCACAAAACTATGACTAATTGCCTGCAGCCAGCCCTGGACCCAGAATTTTGTGTTAGTGCCAATGTCTCTATAGATCCCTTCAGACTGTTCATACTCCAAAGCTGCATCTACTCTAACAAGTAGCACAGACCAATGGGAATGGATCTGCAGAGTGAAATAGCAGGTGTTGAGGAACACATATTCACACCATGTGCATATAAGACTGGGGAGTTACTTCAGACCAAATTGTGCGCTGAATGGTTGAAACACATCTGCAAGTTTAGCCTTGTCTGAGGGAAATCCAATCCTGTGCTGAGACCAGCCCACAACATGAATTAAAGCATAGTGAGTGGGGACAATTAGAAGATTAATCTCAAAATTCCTGAGCCAAACTAAAGCTACTAACATAACCCAAGGAGAAAAGAGTCAGGCCTAGTGGGGGGAAGCTGGAGTAAAAAAAACTTCAAGTACATTGAAGAAGTGGCTCTCAGTGATGCTGCTCTTTAGGATCCCCAACTCTTTCAGTTTCTGTCCAATAAGGCTCAGCATGAGGCTGTAGATATTTTCTAGACTCACGCCTGGGGAGCAGAGGCTCAGGCAGGACTTCTGGATATCGAGGACAGCCTGGTATAGTTCTGCTTGGGGTTTGGTGAACCTGAAAACCATTGAGAAAAGGAACAAAGGACACTTGTCACAATTAAACCTCCACCCAGAACCTATTCCGGGGACAGATTCAGTTCAATGGTGGAGCAGGGAAAGTCAGAAAGGAAAGCAACTGCTCCTTATATGAAATGCCAGACAAGGCATCACTGCAACATACCCTTCAATACACTGGGTAGAGGCAGGGTTTCTCAGCTGACAACCTAACCCCAAAGCAAAGCAAGGCAAAGCTACTGCAGGAAAAAGAATGCACTTGACCCAAAACATACAGGAATCAAACACACAACCACAGGGACACCACACCAGCAAATACACAACTGACAGAGCCACATACAGGTCAACTAAACTCCTGTTTTCTTACACACAACCACAGCTAGCCACAGCTGAATGCACAAAAGCCCTCTCTGCACTTTAAGCATGCTGTAGTAGCTGAAAATAGCAGTAATCACACATATTCATGCAGTAATTAATAAGGCAGTGGGGAATACAGCTTCTCAATCTGAAAGATTAGTTTATATAATTTGATTGCTCTGAAGAACCACAGAATGGGACATGTTAAAACTACTCACACAGAGATTAAACACACATACACTCAATCCATCAATTATTTAAGAGCTTCTCAAAATTCTTCAAAACAGCCTTATCGCAGCATACCTTCCATTGACAGGCCAGGTACGTGTGATGTCACTTACGTAGCAGGAAGACTCACATCCACCATCTAGCAAGACCAGTTCACCATCCTGGAGAATAACAGGAAAAAATGCCCTGTGGGTCAGTCCGGCTATTAACTGAGTTGATTTTTCTGTCTGAGAGCAGGAAAGGAGATTATGTATTTATTTTTGCAAAGCAAATGCAGATATGTGAATTCCTTTTGCAGAACAACACCCCAGGTGCTACTGTTTATAAATAGGCTATTCCAGTTGGATTGTTTCTCTGCAAGTTAGTCTCTGACTGTTATGCTTATCTACAGCCTGACCTCTTAACACGCTGATTTTCAAGCACTTTGGAGTAAAAGAAGACATTTTCCTTGAACTATTCTGTGCTCTGAGACATCAGTCCCATTCACACCTGGACTGCTTACTCCAGCAAATTACACCAGCGACTCCTTTCACTAGAAGTTCTCTGCTAGTGGCTGAGACAGAAGGGTTTTGCAACAAAAACATAGATTTCTGAGCTACCCACAAGATCACTAACAACTAAAGATTTAGCCTTGTCACAAAGTAGGAGGACCCAGCAAAATCACTTCTCTGACAGTGTATCACTACTGTAAATGCACAACTGAATAGCTTGTACCATCTTCCCTGTTCTCTTCTGGGACTTTCTGGACTGCTCTAAGATATACTTCTGAATCTATCTGGTGATGAAGAAAAAACTTTCGGAGATGTGAACTTCCAATTCACTTCAGCAAAACTGTTCCATGTCAATTAAATCACTGACTGCACATCTTCCAAAAGCCACACAAAAATGACAAACGGCCAGGAACAAAATCACTGCCTTGCTTTCCCTCCTTAAAGGGGCTAACAACAAATAGAGCAGTGAGATCTGTAAAAAGTTTGGATTAAATTCTCTATGGATTTACATTACATGTAATCCAAGGCCTTTTATAGAGATTCACTCCACAGATCCGTGACTGTGCCAGCAGCCATGATGTGGAATGACAAGGAATAGTTCTAGCACGTTAAGGGAAAAAATAAGAAGCAGAATTTCACTCCTAGCACTACTTCCAGTGCTAGTTACTATCATTGTGTACAGTTAAGTGCCACAAATACTCACACAGTAGATAAACTAGCAGTGAGCAGATCTCACTGAATAGACAGGCCATTAACTATCCACTTAAATTGTATTTTTAACTTTTTCAGAATAGCTGGTTCAATTCTTTAAGTAAAATATGAAATTATAGCACCTGCCTTCTTCTAAGCAATCAAACAAGCTAAGTAACAATTTATTGGCTAAGGGAATTCAGCCTGTGGTTTGATTGTCCAGTAAGTGCCTTATGTCATGTGTCTTGTCCTCTTTCTTTAAAACTGAGTCCACTAAGTGGCAGACTGAATGAAGTCCACATGAGGCCATAAGCAGCCTTCAGATACCTTCCAAATTAGACACTTTGTTAGCCTATTTGGCAACAGGATCTGTAGGAAGTAGCACAC
This sequence comes from Ciconia boyciana, assembly GCF_034638445.1. Taxonomy (NCBI): domain Eukaryota; kingdom Metazoa; phylum Chordata; class Aves; order Ciconiiformes; family Ciconiidae; genus Ciconia; species Ciconia boyciana. The sequence continues at coordinate 56,899,122 of NC_132934.1, forward strand.
AAAGGAAAAGAAAGAGTCAAGTTTCTGGGTTTAACAGTTTTGAAAAAAACAAGTGACAGTCATTTAACTGAACAACTTTAACAGAAACAACTGGAGTTACATGAGCACGCCTGACCTTGGATGACAGTACAACAAAGGAGGCTGCTTTCTGCCAAAAGCAGCCTGTCATATCTTTTGTACATCTGTCTCTGCAGATCATTTCAAGGTCTGCTAGCATGCCAGCTTCAAGACAAGACAATGCTAGTGGGAAAGTTTCATCCTGCATTAAGACAGAGGAAAAATATGCTCCTCTGAAAAGTGAATCATGAGTAAGTGGGGGAATAGTGCTCCTGAAAATACTTATCTGAGTCTAAAGATGTATTGTAAGGAAAGCTGGAGAGGATTCAATTCAATAATGTGAATCTTCAAAATAAGACAAGACACGTTAATTTACCTACAGCCATCTAATCCGCCTCTCAACATTTCACACCGATCCTTTCCCTCCTTGTTCCCCTACCCTGCTTTGCTGCCCTACGTGGAGTTCAAAATGCTTTTCAGCTTCACCAGAGCAAGAATGCACTATTGCACCTTATGTTGCAAAGCAAGGCCAAGCAATGCAAGAGAAAGCAGAAGACCCCCCCACAGTGCCTTCACCCTGCCTGCTGCAGTGGTCGCTCTCTTTTGTGAGGTTAGCAACCCACCCAGCACTGCACACTGCTGCACACAGTGTGGGAACAGACATGCTTGCCAAATGAAGTTATTTGCAAGTCCTTCCACTGTTCAGAAAATACTGGAGCAAGTGCAAAGAGGAGACAAAGAGACTTAGACGGAGTGAAGTTAATCTGTCACTGACAGTAAAACTAATCAGGGCAAGATTCCTTTTCCCTGATCACTTGAAAATATATATTTAAGTGTTTTGATCGGTTCAGTCAAAACAAAGAGCAGCTAGGGGACAAATATGGGGACAGCGTGTCACAGCACTGCATTTTAAGTTACTGGTTTACCTTGATGAGCTGATTGTTCTTCACGTAGTGCAAAGTGTTTGATCTGTTGCCACCAGCAACAACAGGGGGGTACGCCAAGATGTCAGCACCACGAGCCCGGCACTCGAATTCAAACTGGAATACCAATTCAGAGAGAAAGAAACTGTTAGTGCTGATTCAGGTGATTAACTGCCCCGGGGCTATTATAATTCATGTCTGACAACTGTTTTCTTAATTTGTACAACACAAAGTGAAACTGCAAAGTGAGTTCACTAAATGAAAGCAGCCTTGAAGGTTTTCCAAGAACACTGGAGAAAAAAAATACAGAACTATCCACTTTTCAAGAGAGCGTTTTAAGCCTGCATCTGGTCTCATGGAAGCTCTTTCTGGTGCAAGCTGTTCAATACTGTATCAAACATTCATTACGTTGTCATAAATCCAGGTGAGGATTTGTTCTTACATAAAGTAATGCTCTTAGTTGCCATACGACTTTGCAAATTTTCAAAGATCCTAAATGTCAGCATGACAACAGTCATGTTTTGTTGTTGTCTTTTAAAATTATAAAGTACCAGCGTATTTACAGCAGTATCTATTTTCATAACTGTTGAACTAAGAAGGTCTGAAAGCATGCACTACCTTGACGTCCGAGGAAAAAAAAAAGGGCACTGTAAGCCTCAAGATCTTTACCTTTCTTGAGTGATGAACCTGATGAAAGCATGGAAATGAATAAACTTACATCTATAAAGACCCTCTATATCCTCAATATATTAATAACACATCTTTTCTATAATTAACAAAACCACATGGGACAGAACACTTCAGGATACCTACATGTAGTAAAGTAGGTTTTACGATCCTGATCTGGAGTAAAAAATTTATCTGTAAAATACACTTTAATTAAAATAATTTTCTTTACAAGTCAGTACTGCTGCTCAGTGCCATGTCAGCACAGGCCCATCTGTGTCACAACAGAGGGTCAAATCCTGCTGATGTTTCTCAAACAGGCATCTCACTGCAATTCCTTACAAAATTCCTTACCAAATATGCAGGCCAATTAGTCCTTATTTTGTAACTGAGAGGCGTCTACAACTGCTTCAAGATAGCTGTGGTAATCTGATATAGTAAGAGGCTAGAGTCAAGAGAAGCAGGCTTTACAAATAGGTGTTATAACTACTTAAATTCTGTACAACAGAACTGTACTATAGAATAAGATAACTATACCTCTGATTGTTTAGCAGGTTTTGTATTTAAATACAGTAGAAAAAGACATCATTTATTGTATTTTATTGTATTTAAATACAGTAGAAAGCAGATAAACTTAGACAACCACTATTTTCCTTCAATAAGGGTATGGGAAGTACAGCTGACGAATTCCTCACACTGACTTTTCTGCATGTCCTAGGAACCATAAGAAATAGGTGAAGGAGAAATGTGCTACAGTGGGAGGCACATTATAGAGAGATCTGATATTTCTATTTTCCTGGCAGGATGAACAACATCCATCCCTTCTATCTCACCTCCAGCCACGAAGTACTCACCTTTGCATACAGAAAGGCTTCATCCACTGGGGCTTTGCTGGCAAACATTGTCTCTGTGAAAGCCTATGAAAAAGAAGGGCCTTTCAGTTAGCAAAGGAGCCTGAACTTGAGGGAAGTTCTTTTTTTTTTTACTTGCTGTCTTTTGAGGAAGGCCTATAATCAGCTGGCCCAGAAGATGGGAACCAGAGGCAGCTGAAAATGCAGAGCACTGTCAAGACTAGAACCAATTAAGCTCTGTTCCCTGTGACACTCTATTTAGGGGCTGATTGACTCTAGTTTTTGAAAAAGGATTAGATGATTGAAGCTGATCCCATGGGTTGGCATTTTATAAGTTCTCTATGGATTCCCTCACGTATAATATGAGTGCCTTATGCAGCTTTTCCTTCAGAGAAGGACAAGCTCTGCCTCTCTTTTCTATTTGGCTATCCATTTAAATAATATTCACAAAAACGTAATTGCATTTGAGGTATCTGTCAGATTTGTTTAAAACTGGCCAACGAGTTCAAAAGGTATTTGAGGGAGAAACGGGAATATGGAGACATACACAGGCAATGTGTTCACAAAAATCCCGTTTCCTCAAAATCAACGGGGTAAATGGGAAAGAAAATGGCGTGGGGAAGGAGAAGGGAAGCTGGGAAGAGTGAAGAGGCTACCCCTGTTCCTGAATAGATATTGCTTTTAAGCAAATTCTAACAGCTGCTGGCTTGTCTTTGCTGGAGTTACACTAATTGAGAGAAGCTGGTAGTCCAAGCAGTCTTCCTGTTTCTCCTTGTCACGTAGAGGGAGCTGAGCCCAGACAACGGTTGAGACACAGCAGTTCAGTAGCAGATTAGACCAAAACTATCCTTCCAACCCACATCACCCTATCAACAGCCCTCTCCCCTTTCTTCTTTAAAGGAATGCACTGGTTCAATTGGAGAGCACACAACCCCATACCTCTGCTGTCATCCGTCCAGCTATCTTCATCCTTTCAATCTCTGCAGGAGATTTGATCAGCCGAAGGTTTTGCACTAGATGTCGGATGCCCTGGATGTGGTTTTTGTTCCGAGCTTTTATCTCAGCCAGGGGCTGCATGTAGTCAGAGTGCAGCTCTGTATGCACTGGTTTCCTCAAGTCGTACCAAACAATGTTTGACTCACCTGGAATACAAAACAAAAGCTGACACAGACGAAAATAAATGTAGAAATGTCCTCCCCCTACTGATCAAACTTACTCCTCTGAAACTAGACTTGTTGCTATATTTGAGAAAATAATTTCCTCTGAATCTGCATTTACAGACCATATAGACACTTTCGCTGCCACAGGATACTAGCAATCTCTTAAAAATCTGGAAGATTACCAATTCATAGCATGTAGATTTGACAAATTCCCACTTCTATGCAAATATTAGGTTTTACGATCATCACTGAATATATGTATCTTGCATAGATCCATTCAGAGTTTGTATATCAAAGTTGCACTTGTGTAAGCTAAGTAGCCACTGCACTGCAGTGGTGCACGTTCTGAATCGTTCTCTCATTTAGCCTGACACCCCTGCTGCTGTAAGGCAATTTACCTTTTACGCATCGCGTGGAATCAGGGTCATTATCAACTACGCTTCAGAGTATCTTTGGGGAACAACTGCTTATTTCAGCCATTCAGAGAAGAATAATTTACTGAGGACAAACATATTTATCTATGTGGAAATTTATTTAGAACACCAGAGTTAGCACCCACATTCTCCCCACAGGAGCATTTTAAATGGAAATGAGTAGAAAAGCCATGCTGAGTCACAGCTGATATCCGCCTAGGCCCTCCCTCTTTGGTGACAGTAGCCATTAGCAGGTGCTTACAAAAAGTCTCTAAGAAACTGGGCATTTATGAAAGAGTATTTCCCTTAGCACATCCTCCCCACTTCTGGTTTCTTCATTTCAAGGCTGCATCTTCGTAACAGTGATTAACTGCTTTTCATGGACCTCTCCCCCATGGAACTAAAAACTTTTGAATCCATTTATACTTTTGACATTCTAAAGCTTCCATGAATGATCTACAACTTAAAACTTAAAAGGTGTCAAAACCTGCCATGTGATCATTTCATTCAGTGTTCCCTTTGTTTGTAAATTATGAAAAATAGCAACTAATCATTCCTACTCATCCTCTCTGTGCTTTCCATAACCATACAACCATACACATCTCTCATACCTTACCTTCTGTTTTTTCTTTTTCAAACTGACCAGGTTTGTCCAGCATGTATCTCACACACACTCCATACTTTTGATCATCTTTGTTGCCCTTTCTGTGACTTTTCTATTTTCAATATATCCTTTTTTGAAACAAAATAACTAGAATCTGAGATGGTATTTAAGACTCCAGAATTCACTCGGGGGATTATTTGTGTAATCCCCCAAGCACTTGCCCTTTTTATATTGTCATAAGCCTTCAACTTCATTTTATAATGCATTTAAGTTCACCCTGGATTGTAAATATTGAGGCTACATGGTGATGTTAGATGCAGCAGAACACATCTAAAGGACAGCAACATTCGTATTTCAAGAGTAAGTCAACATCTAGCTGAAAAAGATGAGTGGACTAACAGCCTCCCTGTGTGGATCATTTTCCAAGTCTATTACAAATAAAATACCTTCAAGTTTCCTACACTTCATCTGGTTCTGGCTCTGTCAGCAAAAAGATACGACTAAAACAGTTAACACGGTTTGTGATGTTCTCTTGCTTATCCTGTTGCTTACATTTCACAGATGTGCACACTGGCATTCACATGAGTACACAAGACATTCAAAGGGGAGGAAAAACTATTATTTTCAAAACTACATTTCCACTGATGACCCTCAAGAAGCTAACAAGAACTTCCAACTGCCTTTGTCATACTGTCATACCCCCTGCACCTCCCTAAATTCATGATAGTCTTGAATTGGTGTCACAGACCACCTTCCAAACCCGTACCATTCAGACCCTGCAAACCACATCTCATCTCATTCCCCCTCCATTTTTTGTTACCTTTCAGCTTGGCCACCAAGTGCCTGAACTCCTCGATGGTGTAAGCTTCATCTACTCCCGTAAGAGCAATTGCCCCATCTGTGCCTGATCTAGGCCCGTCCCACAGCTCTCGGCTTGGATCTCTCCGAGGCACAAAAAGTATCGATTTGTGGGAGGGCAGCGCTTTGCCAGGAATGCTCTGCAGCACCAGGATGCTGTCAGGCTCCTGGAACCCACAGAGGTACAGGAAGTTAGTGTCCTGGTGGAAAATATAGGGGATGTCATTGCTCATGTAGTACATGGGGTTGGATAGCAGAATCACTGTGTGGTCCAATCCATCCCAGCCATGGGCTTCTTTCTGGATCAATGCCATCAGTTTGTGTCGGCGAAGAGCATATTCCACCTGTGACAGTCCTGGGGTTACCTCTCCTATGAATACAAAACAAATCAGATCAAGAAATTCAAGGCACTCGTGATATTTTACTAGTCTCGTGCCTGATTCCTACCTACTCCCTGATGCCTTTCATATGCATGGCTTCATTGTGGTCCCTCATTAGCCTTTCCATTGCTCTCTCATGCAAATCTTCAGCTTCCATCCCTACAACACATCCTCACTCAATCTGCTCCTCCATCATGCAAACACAGAAATTTATTTTAACAAATCTGATTTTGTGTTATGTATTTCTGTGCAAAAGCAGGAATCACAAAACTGGTAGATTTAGACAAATATCCAAAACAGATGGATGTTTTCAGAAAGACATGTTAAAAAAGCAGAAGGGGTAAGGCAAACTGGACTTTGACTGCTGAAAACTGATGGGTTTTATAGCATCTGGACATTGAACAGAAGATTACCTCCTGAGGTTGAGCATTAATTTCCTCAGATAAAGCTAGAATGACTATTCAAATACACACTAAGTCAACTCATAAAGTAACTAGTTCTAACCCATCAGGGGCGGATTGAGTGTTACAGATACTGAGAGATCAGGCAGAAACACAGAGGTTGCAGAGTCTAACCAGTCACAAGATTCCAGGCAGAAAGAAACCACAAACTGCAGGCTGGCAGCAGACTCCGATTAAGAGAAGGAATCTTCTCCAGGGCAGACGTAGCTTTTCTCAAGAATTAACAATTCTGATTTTTCCAAAGTTAAACACTATATTCCTAATGACTCTAACTAAACAAATTATCTCTTAGATGAAAGTACATTTTAAACTGCTCCAGTCATGAAGGATATGAAGTACGGTGATCAAGATACTCACCAAAACCAGACTGAAGTTGAAAGAACAACCAACAACAGCTTAAGTATGTATATTTAAAAATGTGAGACTCCTTAACTATGATTTAAATTAATACATGAGCCTTAATCAGTACTTTGGCTAATACCCTATTTTAACATAGATCGCATTTTCATACTGCTAACTTTCTACTTTCATAATCTTTTCTTCCTCTTTAACGTATGACGCAGTGACAATTCTAGAATAAAAACTGAAATTTGACTTGTACTGTAAGTGGATTCTTGCATGGGTGGGGTGGGAGGGGGAAGTCCTATCCAGAATGTTTTTACTTGACAAAAGAGATTTTAAGAAAATCACGTATGTTGCATTTGCATTAAACTTTACACCTTTTCAACACCATAACATCCCCAAGACCTATTTGGTGTAAAAGTTGTTTGGTTTTTTTTAAGAAAAAAACAAAACCACCCAATTTGTTTTACTCTGTAGATCTAGAAATTACAGAGAACACAGAAACTGTTTTAATGCAATCTGACCCCACATTTTGCAATATTATACCGCACATTTCCTACGCTCCGCTACATTCCAGTCAACTTTCTAACTATCACAAACAGTCCAGTGAAGTTTAGAAGCTGCAGTAGGGTGGAACATGGGAATCACATTTGTCTTCTGACTGCAAGGCCTGGAAATTCTCTTTCCCTTAAAGGCATTTGCTTTTTAAAACAATAATTGCACTAAAACAATGTTATATTAATTTAAGGAAAACACCACTCCTTTATTAAATGGAAAATTACTATGGGCAGCTAGAATTAATCTCCAGTGTTTCAGCTGTGAGTACTTTTAAAGTGTTAGCCTCATTTACTGTGAGCTATTAATCAGTGCCCTGAGCACCCTGATCTAATACTGAAGTTAGCTCAGCTTTGAGCAGAGGGTGGACCTAGTAACTTCCTGAGGTCCCTTCTGACCTGAATTATTCTAAAGTTAAATATTTAAGTGCATGGTTATATATTCATCTGTTCTCTCTGTATACCTATCTATGGAAAAAGAACACAGAAACAGAATATTTTCCTGGACATATTCTTGAATATATTTTTACTACCAATTTTTTTTAGATTTAATCATGGTCATCTCATACCTACATGCGCATTTTCATTAATCTCATAAAACTGCACAACCTCAGCTTCTCTTTCATCACTACCTTCTAACTTTATAGCCACAAGTCTCTTTTTCTTCTTTTCCTCACAGCTTGAATATTCTTCTGAAGGGGGCATGCTTTTTAGACAAGTGGTGTCCATCTCTCAGTAAGTCTCTCCTGATCTCCTTTCCTGAATTACACCTTTATTTGTGACCCACAAGACATTAGATATGAAGCATTCTAGCAGTTCAGCTTGCACAAGGGACTCCCCCTTAATATAAATTGTATTGTACTTGCAGGACAATGAGCTCCCAAGATGCCACTGCCATGAAAGGTCTGTAGTATTGAAGTCATTGACACTGAGCACCCCATGAGAAAAAGGTAAAAAAGCTAACATGTGAAGCTTATTTTTGGAATCAGTATCATCTCAGACAAGGAAATGAACTACTAAATATAATTACTGCCTAATGAAGGTAATCATAAACAGATGAAATCATGGACACCTGTGATGCAGCAAATCAATACTCTGTCCTAGACATCTCAGCAAAATAGAGAAAAGAAAGAATACCAATGACTGGCTCACACAGGGCCCGAACCTAACCTGGTTTGAGAAGGTGTGGGTGTGTGAAGGGGCTGGGCTGGCCCAAATACCGGTTTGGAATCTTCTTCTGCTGGGCAGGCTGGATGGAAAATCTTCGGGGAGCATGTGACTTGCAAACTAGAGGAAAAAAAATGCACGATGTCAAGGTAAAAGACCCTTCCAGTTAGAAAACTGCAGAATTATACTCCAGTCATCTCACTCTTAGTAGCATTCATTCACCTTATATGACATAAATATGCCTCCTTAGCATTTCAATTTGTTTTATACCATAATAGTTTATGAAACAATGTGCACACAACTCAACTAATGATCAAATATTCATAAAACAGATTGAAATAAATTAACATACACTAAACCTGACAATCGAGCAAGAAAACCCAGAAAGCTGTCAGTTTGCACCTCCCAATTTCTACACTTGGTGTTCATGATGCACTCAGCAGTCTCCCTCCCTTGCTTCCCTCAAACACTGCAGGGCTTGAAGCACAACACCTGTATACTGTCTTTTCTTGACTATGTCTTCAAAAAGTACCACTCATCTGGAACAATTATACAGGTTTCAAGGCCCTTCCAGTTCTTTTTTTACTAATAACGCCACAAAGAAACCATCAAATGACACAGGTTTATACAGCAATGCGATTTTTTTTCTGTATGAAAGATACTCAAGAGTCCCTGTTTATGTATTTAACTTACTTGACAGTAGCATTGGCCAAATTGAAAACGGTTCCTCAGAAGCATAGTTATGTATCTCACTTCCAAATCCACACGCAGCCAAAGCAGACAAGTTTTAAAGAGAATTACAAGTGTGCATTTGGGAGCTGGGGGTGTGCACGATAAGACAAAAACTAAAATTAAATAGTCACAAACTTTACCAACTTTGGAATTCTCAGTCACAGCCTTTTGCAGCTGAAGAATTGCTTGTGCCTACATACAAACCATCAGACACATGGAAGGAGATGGTAATCAGTTTCCTAACATCTACCAGCTGATGTTTTGGAAACTGGTTCTCTTTTATGTCACTTACCATGTGCCTACTAAGAAATCAATTCATGCTGCCAAGGCATGGCACTGGATTCTTAGAACAAATGATAATCAACTCTTCACTAGCATAAGCAAGTGTAACACAAGCAGAACAGCTGCTGCCTTTCAGGGAGCTGGGACTCAGAGACTTATAGCAGAACATATAGACCGTGGATTTTCTGTGGGAGCCAGTATAATTAGCCACTAATTGACTACTTATGCATGACAACTGATAGTCACAACATAAAGCATTCACTACGTGATGACTGACTGGAGTAACAGTCTGGAGACCCAGGCAGTGAAATACAATTACTGCTTTTTGTGCAGTTTAAAAAGAGAGGGTTTTCACTGTTTCTCTCCACCTACACAGAAGACAAACAGGACACCTTGCAACGAGACAAGAGAACACAACAGGCATTAAACAAAGCAGTATTTTGAAGACGGCAAGGAGCTTTCCACATCGTTGCTTTATTTTTCAAATAATAAGCCGTTCTTCCCTCGGATTCAACCGTGACTGGGGCTACCACTCCGTTACCGGAGAGAGCTGCTTTCCCGCGCCCCTCACACGCATAGGGTAACGGATGTGAGGGCCGCCGTGGTGCCGGGGGAAGGAAGGGCTCTAAGCGGCGATAATGCTTAGCGTGCCCCGGGCAGTCAGTTACCGCGGCCCCGGGGACGGGCGCGGGGCTGGACAGGGCCCAGCGGCACCGAGCCGGGCTGCACCGGTGAGGTGAAGTAAGGCGTGTGGGGGAAGAAGGAGTCTCTGACCTGAGAAGCCGCGCCAGCCCCTCGCCGCCGCGACAAGCCTCTGGGCCGGAAGGCGCGACATGTCGGAGGGACACGGCTAGCGCGGGGCTCGGCCGCCCGCCCGCACCCCCGCCAGGCCCAGGCCCCCCCGCGCCGGCCCGGCCCGCGCATGGCGGGGCCTTCCGCCGCCGCGGCGCCGCGCGCTTACACCATCAACGAGCGCGGGCGCCCGGCGCCACCCGCCCCTCCCCGCCGCCAATGAGCGGCGCCACACCGGCTTAGGCGCCCGCGGAGGCCGCCTGTCTCGCCCGTCGGGGAGGCGCGGGGAGAAACCCCGGCCACGGCGGGACCCCGACAGCGGAGGGGGGGCGAGCAACAACGCCGAGGGGGGAGAGATGGCGCGCCCGGAGGGACTCGCCCGCGCGGCAGCCACCTCCGCTTCTAGAACGTTCCCGCCGCTGCGCGGCGGCGGGGCGGGGCCAGGGCTCGGGGTGGGCGGGGCCCGGCGGGCGAGGGCGGGGCCTCGGGGTGGGCGGGGCGGGCTGGAAGCTTCCACGGCGCCGCGCGGCGGTTGGGCAGGGAAGCGAGCGCGCCTCGGCCGCCGCCGCTGCCTCCCCGCCGATCCGCCATGGACTCGCGCAAGCTGAGCGAGCTGCGGGCCTTCGTCAGGCTCTGCAAGCAGAACCCGGGCCTGCTGCACACCGAGGAGCTGGCCTTCCTCCGCGAGTGGGTGGAGAGGTCGGTCACGGGCCGCGCCGCCTTTGAACTGGCCGTGAGGGGAGGTGGGGGAGGGGTGGTCTCGCGCGGGACTTGGGGGAGGGCGTGTCTCGCCAGCGGGGGAGGGGGAGGGGCGGGGGGGGGCGGCACGTGTCGGCGCGCGGCCCCGCCGCGTGGCCGGGGGGGGGGGGGAGCGGACTGTTGCCGCTGCGGGTCCAGCCCGGTCCTGTTTGGCAGGTCTTCGCCGGGGAGCGGCTCCGGTGCGCTGCCGCCTTCCCTCCCCTCCCCTCCCTTCCCGCCGCAGAGCACGCCGGGGTTACAACTCGAGCGTTAAAAAGACTTGTTGTTTTTTGTTTTGTTTTGTTTTGTTTTTTCAACTGTGGCTATTCCCGTTGCAAAAGCCTGCCCCCTGGCCATCTCGGTGGCTCAGCTTTCCAGGCTGGAAAGCCCCAGAGTAATACTTACCGAGCTAATTCTCGCATTATGCAGCAGAGTTGGCTAGCCTGTCTTAAAAGGAGCCGAGTTTGTGGGGAGGTGAGTGGCGTTGATTTACATCCTGGTACCCAAAAGCATAAAATACCTGACAGTTTAACACGTGGAATGGTTCCTGGCCAAAAATGTGTTTTGCCCCTCGAAGTTTCATGTATCAAGTAGTTGATATCTTCCTCCCCTGTGAGGCACTTCAAATGTGTGCTCTTTACACTGCACATAATCTTCTGTGCACGTGTGGCATGTCATAGCAGATGCTTCTCAATATAAAAGCATCCTTGGGTTCCACCCTGAGTGCCCAGAAACACCAGGTTGGAAGGGTTGAGGTCCTTTGCTGCTGGCAGAGAATCCGCAGAACCCTTGTATTCAGCTAGGGTACTTCTGCTTGGCTTTCATAGCTACAAGCCTCGCTACTCTAAAGGACTCTGAGAAGTGAGGAAAGTCCTTGCAGATACACCTTTCACAAAAGGGGAAGTGGAAGGATTCTGTCTAGTGGCAAACTGGGATTTGTTTTGGAAAATTTGCTTTAAATTTTAATCTGAAAGTATTTTAATTGTATTTTCTGTTGCATAGTACTTGTAATCAGTTGAAAAACTAGTGGGGCTTTGTGTGCATATATGTATAAGTACAGGCATTTCACAGTATGGCATATAATGAAGATTGCTACAATGAAGTATTTATTTAGAGTTTTTTACAGTGATGTTTAAACTTTTTTATGCATCTGAATATTAGCGTGGTTGTAAAACCGCTGCTATTTAACTTCACTTGGTTTTGCAGTACTGAGAGTAGCTGCACGTACGCCTAGGAAGGAGGGGCATGTTTATTTTGTCCTACTGCAAGTCTGTAGTTCCTTTTGCTACTGTGTGAAAGACTTAGGTGCCTCACCCTAGGTTACTTCCATTCTTCTGTTGTGTAATTCTGAAGGTGTGAACAGAGTATTTTGGGAGGGAGAGGAAGGAACACTGACTTATTTTGACCAGAGAAAGCGTTAGGGACTGGAAAGGTGATAATCTGATTTCTGACTTTCTCCATGTTAATGGGGAGGGCTCTAACTTCCAGATTAATTTTTAGAGTTTGTATTTGGTTAATAGAAGGGTGCTTGTATTATAAGGATAAAAATTAGGTTTTGAACTTCGGAATGTTTTTTCCATGTAGAGTCTTCACTGGATATCTTTATCTCAGAAGTTAAAAAACATTTCAGAGTAGAACCTCCTATAGCTCTCAAGTTTTCTGGTTCTTTGCATATTTGACCTAAATATTTGGGTAAGTTATACACTGGGATATTTGGACTGGTAGCCAAATTACTCTTCATGTCAAACTGTCTGGAAGTCTGGTGGATTCCCCTCTTCCCTTCCATAGTAGTACTGTTTGCAGTAGGACTATTAAGTGCGTTTATAGGGTCTTCTCATTCTTTGGAAACTGCTTGAAACTTAGCATGGCCTGGCTTCAGGTGGAGATAAACTTGATGAGTCTGATATCTCTGTCAGGCTTACCTGTATTAATCTAAAAGACATAGGTTTAGTCACCGAGGTAATGTTGTGAGTGATTACAGAATAGTGACTAAATGGTACTGAAATCCATCACTAAATTTTTCAACTAAAATTCTGATGATTGATTTTATTTTTTTTTTTCCTTAAAGCTAATGATTCTAACTTAAATGATGCTAACTGCTTGTAAAGCCAGAATGGGATGCTTTATTTCTGACTAGCCGTTAATATTACATCAGAAACCTTAAGTCTTATCTGTTTTGATGCACTTGTTATCTTCTAACCTTCATTCTGTCTAGCTGTTGTATTTAATTTCTATATAGATGCTCTCTGTATAGAAAGCATACACTAGTGTATGATTATGTTTGGAAAGTGTTTTGACATCCCTTTTAATCATGCCTGCTTTTTCATAAATGCATAAAAATAGAAATATTTTGACTTTGTTATGAAATGAGTCATTAAAGGGAACATGTTTCAAAAACCTGCAATTGAGCAGAAAAACAATAGCAGTCCTTAAAAGTAAAGCACAGAATCCCTAATTGATGAATAGAGCTTTTTGCCTTTTTTTTGTTGTTTTGTTGAGATATATTTTGACCCTTTTGAATTCTTGGTAATCCAGTTTCTCTCTAAAGATAATTTTGCTGTCACTGATGAAAGTGAATGCAGAAATAACATTTGCAGTTGTTCCAACAAGTCATAAAAGCAGCACTTCTCATCACTATGATGAGTGAAAGTATGGCGTCATTGTTGCAATGGAGTCCTGACAGCTCCCAAGAGTTGTTACTGGAATTGCACAACTCTGTTTTAGCACAAAGATTTAATTTTAAAATCTTGTGTATACCATTGAGGTTAAATACACTGCAAACTTTGCATATCCTTGCTGTGCATTCAGTCATTGTAATCAAATACTGTTTTAAGGGATTATTTTAGAGTAGCTTGCTTTTGAATTGTTCTGGCATTGTAACTCTAGATTCAATAGAGGATAACTGGATAGTAAAAACATTTTCAAGGACTAGGAGTTAAACTGTTTAGCCTTGGCAGTTCATGAAATAGCATATTTTAAAATGTGTATATGTATTGGTTAAACATATCTCACAGACTGTTATAAGCTTGAATAGTTTTGGGGAGGATGTGAAGAGGGCAGAGGAGACTGACCAAGTTGTTTCAGCCTATAGATGATTCAAGGTGTCAGACTTAAAACCAGCTGATCTTGAGACCGATAATTTGGAATTGCTCAAGAATTTGATTCCTGCTTTTTTTTAGCTTGAGCTGTTCTTAAACACATAATTGGAAGCTGGGAATGTTATTGACCTTTTTGAGTTAGAGGGTTCTCAGTCTTTTTCCAGTAAGCCAGGCTTTGAAAGAGTCTTACTGTTTAAAAAAAAAAGAAAAAAGTGTTGCCAACAAACATTAGATGCATCTTAACTTGTGAGCATTGTGTTGCCCTGGTTGTTAGCTATTAGCACTACTAAAATGCTTCAGAATTTGTAGTTTCCTAGCAGAAGTGAAGTTCCAAGGCTTGTCTAGACAGTCTCTGTAGTCCTAGGGAAAACGCCTTGATTTTTACAGACTGGTAGAGAATTATATGCCCTATTGTCAGCCTACAAGGGTAAAAATGCAGGAGGAACAGTTACTACATGTACTGTGTTTTTTTTCTAGCTCTATAATGATTTATCAGACTGCAGTTGTTTAGTCCTTGCAGTATAACTTACATTAAATAATGTCAGCATTCCAGGGACACATCTAGATTTTTGCAATAGCTTCAGAAGATGCCTTTTTTTGTAACTTGTGGTATTTTTTTCTTGACAGTTTATCCTTGTAAACTAGAGGTAGCGTAGTGCTGTTTGCCTGCCTTTGCTGCAGGGCTGGGTGCCAGGACCTGTCAATCCTGCCTCCTCCTCTTCCCTCTTCTACCCTCTCTTCCCTCAATTCATCCCTGTCTCTGTCCTATTCTCCCCATCCGGGTTTGTTTTCAGCCAGCTTGGGGCCTGACTGTAAGATGGTGCTGGTGACAGGAGGGAGGAAAGAGGGGAGAACAGGACTGCAGCAGCCTGACTGAAGAAGCTGTAGGATCTCATCCTTAGGATATAGTTTTGTGTTGCACTAATTCCTGAAAGCAGATAGTCCTGCACCCTTCTGGTTCCTATTGCCTGTTTGCCCACTTCCTACTTCTCTCCCCTGCATCACTTCTGACCAGTTGTGTGGGGCCCCAAGGAGTTGGCCTGTTGAGCTGATAGAAATGTTTTTTTCCCTTTGAAGTGTGTATGGCCAGGGCAATTGAAAACTTATCAGTAGATGGGAATGGTAGTCCTTGTGGCAGCCTGCCATTAGGTATGATTAGATGGTACATGAAACAGCTGGAGAATTCAGCCTACGCTTATTTCTGGCTGCTAACCAGTTGCTATAATATAGAAGTTTATTCTGTATTGAAAGATTGCTGTGTATACAGAGAATGCTCCTTAACTTGTAGCTAAGGAAAGGCATGAATATTGCAGTACATAAGAGAAATGAAATTGTTTTCTAGGCAGCAATTTTTTTAATTGCCTAAGCATTTTAGGCCATTAGGGTTCTCTTAACTTGTTTGATCTCTGTTCCAAAAATAATTTGAATTTTAGTAGTATCTATAATAATAATACTTAGTTATGACTTAAAACGTAAGTTACATTTTAAGGAGAAAATCCATTTCAGCCAAGGAGGCGGCTTTTCCTGTGAGAAAGGGTGGGTGGGTAATGTGTGATGTACATGAGTACAAGTCACAGTGGAGTTCTAGGTGAAAGAGCCAACAGACACAGTGTGCGTTATGTTACACTGAGGAAAGCATGGTGGCTGTGTGCTTTTTATTTGCTGGTTTTACAGTGAATTGGATCATCATGTTTTGTGTCACAACAAAAAGCTGAGATAATCAGCAGGATTTGAATCAATAAAATACTTCTTACTATTTTGATAATCTTACTGTTTTGTTTTTTCTATTCTCTATTTTTCTGAAAAGCATGGGAGGCACAATACCACCTGCTCCAGCCAATGCCTCCACAGAGGAGACAAGTAAGGTGAGATATGAAGAATTTATCATTGAAAACTAATATTTGGACTCTGCAAAAATTACTGAGCAGGAGAAGGGAAAAAATTGCTGTCAAT
Source organism: Ciconia boyciana (assembly GCF_034638445.1). NCBI lineage: Eukaryota > Metazoa > Chordata > Aves > Ciconiiformes > Ciconiidae > Ciconia > Ciconia boyciana. The sequence goes on from NC_132934.1 coordinate 56,915,153, forward strand.
TTTCACTCAAGTAGGGGGGGTGAATGTGCTAGGGTGAGGGAGTGTGACAGTTCACTCTGAAGCCTGCCCATTGCATGATGTAGATGACTTGTTACAAATGGCTTCCGAGTTTGTTTCAAGTGTTACCATGCTCCATTTCCCTAATCCTGAATGCCTGATGTTCTGTGCAATGCAAATGCCAAACAAAGTCTTGATTTCTTTTTTTTATGTTTTCACTGTCTGTTTATATGCCTCTTCTGTAGTCATTAATGGATTAAATTATAATATTTGCATGAGAAGGAATATTAGTAAACATGATGGGTAATGAATTGAACAGTTGAACTATCAAGTTTTTAAGGCAGTATTGTGGAAGAGTTTTTTCATTGGGTTTTGTTCATTTGTTTTAAGGGAGATAATAAATTTGTCTTGTAGATATTTATAGCAGGATTTTCCCAAGCTTGAAATTTTTTTTGAAAAAGTAGAATTCTTTCCTTTGGATTTAACAAGATACTGGATGCTGGAATTACTGGCTAGTTAGAACTGTATGGAGGGATTGTGTATATGTAGTGAGTATAGTCTGTGACAGTGAAAATGAAGATGAGCAGCTTATGTCTGTGATAGAGTAGGACGTGCTAAGTTATGGGATTCAGAGGAAATTGGTAGTGTAGTTAAAGTTGATAGGAGAACATTTGAGAAAACATTCGAAGTATGTATAAGTGGCAAAGATCTCTGACCTTAGCAAATGGAAACCATATTTTGGTCATTGACACCAGCTTATTGCTCACTGCTAAAGGACCTTAGCTTAATAGTATTAGATTGAGATAATTTTTGATCCAAAGAACGCGTGAGGGAAGGCAGGAAGATTGGAAGGGTTGGTTAGTTGCAAAACTGGTTCTGAATTGGGTATTATCTGGATTATTTGGTTTTGATTATTGAACTACACAATTTGAAGGACAGGCTTTACCAATAATAGAAGTTCATGAGTCAAAATCTGGGCTCTGAATTACTTGCGTGCATGATAGACTTAGTCTGAGAGGAGGAAAAAGGAGATTTGTATCTTTAAAACAGTTTAGCCATAGAGCAATCTGGCGATTTGAAGATTAATTCTGTTTTTTCTGATGCATTGTTATTTATTAGAGTGGGAATAGAATATCAGTCAGAAATAATGTATGCTTAGAAATACATTTCTCTTTCAGGGCAAAGCAGAGGAACAGCCAGAGGAGCCAGTTAAATCACCTGAACCAGAAAGTGAAGAGAGTGACTTAGGTGTGGAAAATAGATGACTTTATCACATTTCACTAATTTGAACATGATTCTGGAAATCCTCTCTCTGTTTGTAGATGGAGCTTAATCTTGCTTTCTGTTTTTCACCCAGAAATTGACAATGAGGGAGTGATTGAACCAGACAGTGATGACCCTCAAGAAATGGGAGATGAAAATGTGGAGGTAAGCACAATATTTTCAATGTCTGTGGCAGTAGGAAAGATAGGGAGAGGTTTTGAGTTTAGTCAAGGATAGCAGCTGAGGGGGGAGTACTATATTAGCTAGGTAGCCAGCTGTTGCTTTGGCTCTTTTTCTCCTAAATAGAAAACTTACTGGCTTAAAACCACAGTCTTTTCTTATTCAAGGTTAGAGTCCATCAGAAAGTTCAGTGAGGAAAATCAGGTCAGGAAACACACAAAAAAATTACCAAAACGCCCATGAAAACTAGGTATGTAGAAATCTGACACTATTCAACTTACCTTTTCAACGTTTTCTAGCTAAAAATAATAGTAGCTGATGTCTCCAAGCTGAAAGCAAAAAGTTATATTTTTTTGAAATATACTTTTGAAAAGTTATATTTATTTCAATGCAAACTAAAAACAAGATTCTGGAATAAGAAAACTGGAGCTCCCTTCTTTGGCGCTGTCTTAGCATGGTAATTTTGGCCTGGACTCTACAGCGTTTGGGTTTTGTGTGGTTTTCATTTTTTTTATTTTCTTAGGTAACTGAAGAGATGATGGATCAAGCTAATGAGAAGAAGGTTGAAGCGATAAATGCTCTAAGTGAAGGTGATAAATTATTTTTTAGTACATATTCAAGGACATTACAGAATCACAGAATCTTTTAGGTTGGAAAAGACCTTTAAGATCATCAAGTCCAACCGTAAACCTAACACTACCAAGACCACCACTATACCATGTCCCTAAGCACCTCATCCAAACGTCTTTTAAATACCTCCAGGGATGGCCACTCAACCACTTCACTGGGCAGCCTGTTCCAATGCTTGATAACCCTTTCAGTGAAGTAAAATTTCCTAATATCCAGTCTAAACCTCCCCTGGCGCAACTTGAGGCCATTTCCTCTTGTCCTATCACTTGTTACTTGGGAGAAGAGACCGACATCCACCTCGCTACAACCTCCTTTCAGGTAGTTGTAGAGAGCGATAAGGTCTCCCCTGAGCCTCCTTTTCTCCAGGCTAAACAACCCCAGATCCCTCAGCTGCTCCTCAGAAGACTTGTGCTCTAGACCCTTCACCAGCTTCATTGCCCTTCTCTGGACACGCTCCAGCACCTCAATGTCTTTCTTGTAGTGAGGGGCCCAAAACTGAACACAGTATTCAAGGTGCGGCCTCACCAGTGCTGAGTACAGGGGCACGATTAGGTTTGGTTTTCCTTTTAAAAAAAGGAATTCAATATCTTGGACCATTTTGAATGTTTTCAGGGAAGAGAAAACTCACTTCCTGTTGGATACCCAAAACTATCTAGAACATGAAAGCTTCTTTAAGTACTCTCTTCCCAATGTAGGGGAAGTTTTGGGCAGGGCCGGGGGGAATGAAGTACTGCAGCATCTTAATTACAAATTGATCCTTATAAGTACTTAACTACATACTGTGATTAGTTTCTCTACTGGTTGGTCTTAATGCAGTGAAAAGCTGTGTAATAAAGAGGTGACCTCCTATTGGATTGCATACAAAGTTAAATGCACAAATTTAACTGGGAAAAGTCTCTCCTCCCCTCCAGCATTAATTCTGAAGTTTGTACTTCAGTAACGTAGCAAGAGGGAGAAGTTGATTTTCCTTTGTTGATAATGTTCCATTTATGAAGTGCCTAGGAACATAACACCCTGTAAAGCAAGTTTGGCAATTTGGATGTAATTTCATTGTGTAATGATTGAAACTTTACTGATGCTCGTATTTAGGTGAACTTCAGAAGGCTGTCGACTTGTTCACAGATGCTATCAAGCTGAATCCTTGTTTGGCCATCTTGTACGCCAAGAGGGCAAGGTGAGTCATTATAAACTAGTGATTTATATTTCTGCCTGTTCTGTTATTTTCCTTAAGGAACGTGAACATAATGGCAACTTGAGGATCTATGTAAACTTAAAACACATGAGGGAAAGAGAAAAGTACACTTCATGCATTTTCTCTTATGTGTGATTAACCAGATTTGCTGAAGCAGCCATATAAAGAATCTTGATAATAGAGTAAGTAACAGAATGATGTTCCAAAATGCATTGTGGTATGGCTTTTTGTATGTAGAGTTAGTATAATGCTGGATAACGAACACTTGTAAAATCCGAAGTTTATTCTGGGATTAAGATGATGGTTGAAATCATGTTCCTGTTTAGATGCGAAGTTAATTGTGGATCATGTGAATTCTCTCCCTGTTGTACCTGCTAAATGAATTCATTCACTGTGAAGTAGACTTGTTTCTGTTCAACAGTCCTACGTTTGAACAGGACACACCTATTTATCAACCCACTCAATACCCAGTTTACTGCTAGTTATATCTACCAAACTGCAGAGAACGGATTGGGAACATTGTCAGATTTGATGTGTGGTAGCCCTAACTTCATAATGCACAAACATATCTATGTTCCTTATTCTTGAGGAAGGCTGGGCAAGTATGGGTTGCAGAAGCAGAAGTTCCCACGGATTTTTTTTCTCTCCTTTTACACACAAAAAAAATCACTAAACGTGGATGATTTGATAGTTTAATGGATCTTTTCCATAGCAAGGTACAATTCAAAGAAATGTTCAACTTGTGATGACTTTTATGTGATTAATTAGTGTCCTTTAACTGTTCCATTCTAGTATATCTTAACTGGTATGTGCCTTGTTGTTTTTTCCTTTCCGTATCAAAGTTTTTGCATGTAATACCACTTTTGTGTAGCTTAATACACTGTTGTTGTTGTTGCCATCATAGTGGTATTTTTAAAACCTCTTGTAGTGCCGTATCTTCTCAGGACTGGGATTAGCAATGACAAATAAGAGTGTTAGGAGAAGTTTAAAAGTTACCTCAATTTGGTCTATTGTAGAAATAAGCAAACAATATATTAGGATATTGTAAAACCTGCAGTATATCAGCAGTGCTGATGAAGCGCTGTGAGTAATCCACCTCTCTCTGGTGGACTTGGGTTTTGGTTCTGGGGGGCTGTGTGTTTGGGAGACTAGGATTTTTGTGCAGCCAGTAGCATTGGAACGTCTCTCATTGGTGAGGTGTAGCTTTGGGACAGTTTCCTGCCACATTGTCTACCTGTTTGTTTCTAGAAGAGAATGTGTGACTTCGTGCTTGCTTTATAACAAGCCTTAATGATGAAGTTACTTACAGGCGCTCTAATTGCTGATAATTTTTTTTCAAGTAGACGTAAAAGGGCAGAAATTCTGACGTGGAGCATCTTGAATATCAAATACTTTTGTCAATTCACGAATGTGTTTTTAGTGTTTCCTTCAGAGATTTTTTATTTGAAATGCCTGAACCTCCTAAATGTACTGCTGTACTAGTTAATCTGATGTACTTGTGTGTTGTAAAATTTGCAGTTATTTCACTTAACTGACAAAGGATTGGGGCTACTTTCTGGGTTTGTGTTTTGTTTTGCCTCTTTTAATTTTGATGACTTATCTCCTATCTCCTTTTGTAGTTCCTGATGATTCTAGCTGTTGATCCTTGTAGCCTGTATGATAACTCGTACTTTCTTTGTCTTACTGTTTTAAAGGCTATGTAATATGGCATGCATAATATTACTGTTGTTTTGATCAAATTCCTAGTTGCCATTGGCTATAGACTCCAAACACCATGGAATTGAACTGTCCTTTGCATTTATGTATCCTTTCCTTGTGCACTGAAGTTACTCTTGCTGGCGAGGCTTGAGTCTGAACAAAGAACGCTTTTGCTTCTTGCTGATGATTCACCTACAGTGGTGGTGGTGGGGGAACTAAATTTCAGTGACTTCATTATCACTACAAAATCTTTTTGAACTCAGATCTTCAAATGTATTATCTCACTACCTTGCCTGTTAGTCATCCAAAATTATTTCCAGCTTAAGTTAGTAACTTGGTATTTCAATATGTACAATAAATGTTCTTGTTCCCACAGTGTTTTTGTGAAACTACAGAAGCCAAATGCTGCCATTAGAGATTGTGACAGAGCCATCAAGATTAATCCTGACTCAGCACAGACCTACAAATGGAGGGGGAAAGCGCATAGGTAATGCACTGCACCTGTACTTGCTATTCTCTTTACTTACCTGGGGGGGGAACAGTTTTGTTTATGCATTCTCCCCTTCTCTGTGTCTCTGAACTGTCTGTCTTGTACCCGAGAGCAGTAGTCATGAGCCAAGAAACCATTGTGCTGAGTGTATGGCTTACAGGAAAGAAAGGATGATGGTGATTTATTGATGGCAATTTATGAGTAGTCTTTCTGGCACTGTCTTTTTTTTTTCCTCCCCCCCCCCCATATCTTCTAATGGCTTACTGCTGTTCTGAATAGCATTTTCTAATCATTTGGTAAAGATTATGAGTTCTAGGACTGTGGAGTTTATTTGTTTAGAGGTCTTTTGTTTTTACTTAGTTCAGTTTTCATTTACTAACCTTCAGTTTTTATTTACAAACCTGGAGCATAGTTTGGATTAACACCTCTGTCTGTAAGCAGAAGTGCTTCGACCATTTAGGAATACCACCATTTGCTTAAATTTTTGATTATCAAGAGTTTGTATGAATTAATAGTTAAGAAGTGCACACAGTAGCTTGTATGACCTCTTCAACTAAGACATGGTGCATCCAGTTAGCTAGGATGTTTGAGTAAAGAGGGTCCACTTAAGCTTGAGTAGTGGTGTAGGCTTGTACAGAACTGAATGGGTAGTTTTATGCTGAACCATGTGCCTAGTGGTGCAGAGTATTTTTATTAATGTGCTTCATGTGTTTAGGTAGGATACCTTCTCCCTATTAGACCCTTCTTGTTGATAGCAAACAATGACACTAGCTGTTTGAGTTTTTTTTTTCCTCATTGTTACTTCAAGCAAAAGTTATTGTAAGGTTATGAAGACAGCAAGTAGCTTCTAATGGCATCACAGTGTTCAGGTTACAGAAAACACCATGACTATTAAACTTTAAACTTCTGTAAGTCCATATAGCTGCAGGTAAAAATACTGAATGCTGCATGGTTGTAAATATTTTTAAGAACTATAAGAGTTCAGTTTGCTTTTTCCTTCTGAATGTTGGTGTCTTCTGAATTCCAGACTTCTGGGTCACTGGGAGGAGGCTGCTCGTGATCTTGCATTAGCTTGTAAACTGGATTACGATGAAGATGCTAGTGCCATGCTGAAGGAGGTGCAACCAAGAGTAAGTGGGGAGGCATAATGGAGGACCCTCCTCTGTTTGTTTGAGTGGCATTGCTGCCTTCAAATTCTTCTAATATGCATTGTCTTGTGGGAATGTGTTCATGTGTCATCTGACACTTCAGACTGAGTTTATAAATACTTCTGTCTTCAGTCACAGCTGTTTATGGCTGTGTGTAGAGAAATTGAGTTTCTGGGGCTGGGTCTGTAACCAAACTATGAAATAATATGTTCCTCTTCAAAATCTTAACAGAAGAATCTGAAGCAGTTGAAGTTTGCCAGGCATTTTAGAATCTAGACTAAAAACATTCAGAAGAGCAAGGGACTACTGATAATGTATTTTTTTCAAGGTGTTTCTGAATTGATCAAAGCTTCATCCTAAACACGTTTTACAAAGGAAGCACTCTTTGCTGTGATTTGTACTTTCATTAGTCTACCCCATGAGGGCGGTGTAATCTCTGTAAGACTGGTTTTCAGCTTTTCTCAAGTGATGATTGACCCCAGCATTCTTCTAAGGAAGAACTTTTGTGGGGGGAAAAAAAAAAAAAGTAAGACTCTTGATAGCAGGCTTTCTTTTTCATCTGTTTTATGTATTCCTTTAAAGTGGTTGATAGACCACAGATTGCAGCTGTTGCATTGTATTGGGTTTATATGGCAAGGTTGGGGGGAGGTGGAGACTGCAGGGCTGGCGTCTTGTAAGAAGAGACATGTGGCTGCCCCTGTGTCAGACAGCCAGTTCCAGCTGGCTCCAAAACAGACCCACTGCTAGCCAAAGCTGAGCTAGTCAGTGATGCTGGTGGTGCTTCTGTGATAACATATTTAAGAAACGGTTAAAAAATGCAGCACAACAGCTGTGAGAGAGGGGGGAGTAAAGAAAAAAAATATGAGAGAAGCAGCCCTGCAGACACCAAGATCAGTGAAGAAGGAAGGGGATGAGGTGTGCCAGGCACAGGAGCAGAGATTCCTCTGCAGCTCATGGAGAATACCATGGTTAAGCAGGTTGTCCCTCTTGAGCCCATGGAGGTCCACAGTGGAGCAGATATGCACCCTGCAGCCCGTGGAGGACCCCATGCCAGAGCACGTGGTTATGCCCTGAAGGAAGCTGCAGCCTGTGGAGAGTCCACACTGGAGCAGGCTCCTGGCAGAAACTGTGGCCCATGGAGAGGAGCCCATGCAGAAGCTGGTTTTCTGGCAGGAGCTGCAGCCCATGGGGGACCCATGGCGGAACAGTCTGTTGGTTAAGGACCGTACCCTGAGGAAAGGACCCACACTGGAGTAGTTCTTAAAGAACTACAGCCTGTGGGAAGGACCCATGTTGTAGCAGTTTGTGAAGAACTGTATCCCTTGGGGGGGACCCCATGCTGGAGCAGGAAAAAAGTGTGAGGCAGAGGGAGTGGCAGAGGTGCAGTGTTATGAACTGCCCACAGCCCCCATCCCGCTGTGCTGCTTGGGGTGGGGGGAGGAGTTGGAAGAGTGGGGAATGAAGGAGTGAAGTTGAGCTTTGGGAAGAAGGGGAGTGGGGGGAAGGTGGTTTTAGTTTTGTCTTTGTTTCTTATCATCCTACTCTATTTTTAATTGGCAATAAATTCAGTTAAACTTAGAATAGAATCATAGAATCATTTAGGTTGGAAAAGACCTTTAAGATCATCAAGTCCAACTGTTAACCTAGTACTGCCAAGTCCACCACTACACCATGTCCCTAAGCACCACATCTACACGTCTTCTAAATACCTCCAACGATGGTGACTCAACCACTTCCCTGGGCAGCCTGTTCCAAATGCTTGACAGCCCTTTGGGTGAAGAAGTTTTTCCTAATATCCAATCTAAGCCTCCCCTGGTGCAAGTTGAGGCCATTTCCTTTTGTCCTATGGCTTGTTACTTGGGAGAAGAGACCGACATCCACCTCGCTACAACCTCCTTTCAGGTAGTTGTAGAGAGCCATAAGGTCTCCCCTGAGCCTCCTTTTCTCCAGGCTGAACAACCCCAGTTCCCTCAGCCGCTCCTCAGAAGACTTGTGCTCTAGACCCTCCACCAGCTTCATTGCCCTTCTCTGGACACGCTCCAGCACCTCAATGTCTTTCTTGTAGTGAGAGGTCCAAAACTGAACACAAATTTGAGGTGCAGCCTAAATCTTCCCCATTTTGAGTCTGTTTTGCCCATGATGGTGGTGGATAAGTGATCTCCCTGTCTTTACCTCAACCCAGGAGCTTCTCCATCTTATTTTCTCTCCCTCTCCTGTTGATGAGGGGGAGTGAGAGAGTGGCTTAGTAAGCATCTGTCAGCCAGCCAAGGTTAACCTACCACATGCATAAACGTTCCTGTGTCTAATAACTTCAGCTTTCAGTTTTCCTACCACACCTTTGTAAAAGACAGTCTCCAGCAAAACAGCAATTGAAACCATCTTACAATCTATTAGTCTTCTGTGTTGGAGACTATTGATCTGTGGTAAATCTAATTAGGCCTTAGGTCTCAGCCTTTTTTGTAAGAGGTATACTTAATGCTTGGCTGAGGGGGAACCTTTTATTCCCAGTTAATCTGCCCATGCACAGAAACAGCAGAGTATGTCTGTGATACATTGAGGTGTACTTGCCAACTGTGTGAGAATTTGTGTATGTAGCTCAAGGAAAAATGTATGATCTTTTCACGGGTGATTTTTTTATCTTTAATAAGTGAAGATTATATGTGCACATAATTTATTCACTTCAAGCTTTACTAGCACTTTTTAATTTGTAGCATTTTCAGCTGAAAGTCTGAGTTAAGTTCTGAAAATGCTTAGTTCATTTAGAGAAATACTTAGAAGCAATGAAATTTAAAACTTTGGAAAGTCTCCTGTTTTGTTGAAAAAATACTTACCTTTCTCTTAGTGAACTATTTAATGACCATAACATCAGGTTCTGATAACTTGTACTGCATTCAATATCAGTCAGTCCTGTTGCCTGCAATGTGCTTTCCCTGGCAGATGTACTTCAAGAATGATGTGGTATGGAATCCTAGCTAAAATAAGTGGTATTGAAACTTCACTACTTATAAAATAATTTCTTTGTTTAAAGGGTAGCCTGAAAGAATAGAAGAGTGTCCATTGTAGTAGTAGTTAGTATCTCTGTTCTTGAACCTTGATTTTGCTATGTTTTTTAGTTACAGAAGTATTACAGGGTAACCGTCATACACAATTTGTGAAATCATGAACCATTTTTTGTAGTGCTGTATAAGGATACATTCCAGTTTCAGGAAAGCAGTGCTACAGTTAGTGTTCTATTGTTAAAATGAGCCCTGAGTGAGGAGCCTTGGGCAGTTCACTGCTAACTACTCTCTGCTGGGGCTGTAGATTTGATAGACTTGAGGAAAAGTTAATAATAGGAAGCAAACTTTCTCCCCACCAATCCTTTCTTGATTTGGTTCAGGTATTCTTTAGTCTGCTTGTGTCTAGCTGTATATGCTGCAAAGGCATCTGGAACAGCAATACCGCTATCTAAAGTCTGTCTGTGTGCAGGAGGAATTATACTTCCTGTTGTTATGCCAGTGAAAATTCCCTTTTCCGGGGCAGTTGCTGGTTTTAGCCCTGGAGAAATTAATATTTCAGCATAAAATCACAAAGGGACATGGAATGGTAATGTGTTTAAGTTCTAACTATGGTGCAAGTCTCAGAGCTCTAGAGCAAAAAAGTATACTAGAGTGCATGTTCTGGTGAATCCAGTTAGGGCCTAGTAGGCATGAATAACTGATTGCCGTAGAGAGGAAGTAGCAAATTACTCTAAAACAAAGGGGCTTTTAGGATGTGAAGTCAAATCTTATGCTTAAGAACTGTTAAAAGCAGATGGTTATACTTACATGTATTTTGTATTGAAATATGTTGTGTGATATGCTGGAAATATATATGAAATCTTGGTATTCTATTGTAACAGGCTCAGAAAATTGCAGAACATCGCCGAAAATATGAGCGGAAGCGTGAAGAAAAGGAAATCAAGGAAAGAATGGAAAGAGTGAAGAAAGCACGAGAGGAGCATGAGAGAGCACAAAGGGTGAGTACTTAGGCTTTTATATTTCTTAATAATTTGGAAAGCATAGTTTAGCATAAAGCATAGTTATTTTGCTTAAAAATAATTGCAGAGAAGAATTACTTTCATTTTTAAGTCTTAGAATTAAATTTTACAGAGTTGATTTCTGTCTTGGTTACTTAACCAATAATGAAATCTGGAGAAGAGGGCATTGTACTGACTCAGCTTTTATTGCTTATGACAAAAACAAGCTGTGGACTCTCTACTAATCCTGTATTTCAAGAAGTCACTTATTGTATGACTGTACCAGAATAGTTTTCACTTCAAGTACTTATGTCTTCCGAAGTGGGAGGTTTTAAATTCAAATAATACTTTGCTTCTCTTCCTCACTTCCTGACACAGTTTGCTTGCTTTTTCTTCATGCTTTACTGATATGTTTTAATACATCGGGGGTGGGAGTTAGTTCTAAAAATGTAAGTTGAAGAGCTAAAACAAATCATAGAGTTCATATTGAGTAAAAACATACTCTGCATAACTTATCTGCAAGAACATACGAAAGTAAGAGTAGACATCGCTATTTCTTGTCGGTGGTCTTGTACATAGTGAAGTGCTTTGTTTATTGTGATAACCTACCTGCCTGAAACAGTCTCGGCTATTTTTCTTCTAAAACCAGTTGAGCAGTAGAAAACAGCCTGTAGTTCCATTGCTTTATGTGAAATGATGTGCTTTCATCTGCAGGAGGAAGAAGCAAGACGACAGGCAGGAGGAGCTCAGTTTGGCGGCTTCCCAGGTGGCTTCCCAGGTATTTTATCTTTAAGCATCAATACTTGAGGTAGAGGTGACTGTTGGAGTTTTATATGTTTATGTGTTTCCGTGTGGAGTATTATAACCACAGTTTTTATAGCATTTGTTCTAAAGACAGAGAGAACAATATTTTATGAAGTTTAGAACTTGTCTACAAATAACTCTTTGAGCACTAGTGGAAAGAGGGATGGGATTCTTTCTCTTAAAGAGGATTGATGCTCGGTAGCAAGTAGAGGGAAGACAAATCCAGTAATGATGGATAACAGAATGAAAGGATTTAGGTCTGAGAAAACAACAAAGGTGCAGTATTTGCTTAATAATATGTGCTGAAAAACTAGTATTAAAATGTTTTCTAAATTATCCAGGGTACCTTGGGCCTCTTCTGCTTAAGAACAATAGTTTTTAAATTGAAAATTTGCATTGAATATTAGGGAAATCTGTGCTGGTTGCAAGCTATTGTTGAAGAAAATAGTTTCTCAAAGGAGGTAGTGCAGTTTACCTTATAGAAAAGCTGTCCTGGAACAGTTCCACGAAAATTGGGCTCTCCATGTTATTTTTGGGTACAATAAATTGGGGAGAAACAAGAGTGAGTACTAATGCTCTTGAAGATTGAGATGTAGCTGAGGTAAACTGCATGCATGCTCCAACCAGATCAGCTTGTCAGGAGAACCAAAGAGAGACCATATCTACCCTGCTTGGCACAACTAGGGTAGCTGCTGATTAAGGATTCAAAAACAGACCTCAAGCATTTTGCTTCAGGGATTATTTTTTTTTTTCTTTGGTGGTACAATTTTTTCAAACTTTAAGTTCCCACCAAATGTGGGATGCGCCTGGGACGTACTACTACTGATCTGCTTTTGCCCTGAATTGTTCACCCCAGACATTCAAAGTCCTTATGTTCCTGGGCTTGAGACCTACCTGATTTAAGTTAACCAGAAAAATAACTGCATCTGTGTACAAGGCGCTAGAACCTGACACTATAAGCCTCCTATTCAATTGGGTTTAAAACATGGATGAAATAAGATGTAGGTCTTCACAGAAAGAAAGTGAAGACCCTGCTTTCCATTCAGTGGACCAGCTGTAACCTTACGGAAGACATGGCTTTAGAGGTGTGGCAAAGGAATTACGTCTTGGTCTCTCTCAGTGACCCTCCTGTATAGATGAATTAAATGTTTTTCATTGTGCATTCTTCTTGTCTTGGGTTTTCAGGTGGATTTCCTGGGGCTATGCCTGGAGGTATGCCAGGAATGGCAGGTATGCCAGGTCTCAATGAGATTCTCAGTGATCCAGAAGTCCTTGCAGCCATGCAGGTGAGTATTTGTTAAAATCAAAGCTAAATGGTCTGAACAAGGGAAGAATAGCGCCTATGAGCTAAGGGAATGAAGATGTGACCTTCTGGATAGTAATGGGATGCTTGCTTATTTCTGTTATAAAGTTCTCTCCTTGTGTGTGTGGCACCAGACTGTCTGGAATCAATGTTAGCTATTTTTCAAACTGATGGGAGCTTAATTAAAGATGCCCCCCCACCCCATACTCACCTATGATAGGCAAAACTATGTGCTATGTAGAGTTCTTCATCTCTTTTGAGTCTCTTGAATGGTTATTTTCCACATGGTATAATTCACTTGCTCCTTTTTTTGAATGCACACACATTGTGGCGAGATAATTATGCACAAACAAACAATGATTGTTAATATTGTTGCAACACAATATATTACAATGATATTGAGATGAGAATTGTCGTTCTCTTAGGGGATTAAGTGTTTGGGTTTTGCCAGAGGCAAAGTAGTATCAGAATAGTTCTGCATCTGGCATTTTCTACATTTATGTTCAGAAAGCTTACTTCCCCAGTGGGCTTGATTAATTGTTCAGTTAACTGCTCAATGTCATGACTACTTTTGTACAAGAAAAGTATTCCAGCAGATTAAGTAGAACATATCTGACAATGTCAGTTTTAGGGGCAGGTGGGCTAGGAAAAATCTGAGCTATATAGTTATATTTGCATGCTAATATGATCAAGTATAGAAGTGCCTTGTTGCTTTTTCTGGATTGCTGTGGTTAAGCTAGAATTACTTGTTGTTCTCAGCTCATTGAACAGCTATGATCCCCATCTAAATAAAAGCATCACAAGGGACCCTTATTTGGTATGCCCTGAAATCACAAAAAAGGCATCACTTTCCATGCAAAAGTTCATGGGTTCCCTTAATGGTTGCTGGTATTTGGAAACACACCTTTACTTAGGCTGCCACATGCATGACTTGCATGCAAAGCATCCAAAAAAAGCCCATGACTTATAGTTGTATTCATTACCTGGCTAATTTATGCTATAATACAGGAGTTTGAAATTAGAGTTGCTGAAAACAGAGCTTTGAGGTGCAGCTAAATATTAAGTGCTTGCCACATGCCTTTAAGAACACTCCACTGCATGCTGATTATATATACCCCAACATATTGTAGGACTCTGTTGCAAGAATGTGTGTTGACAGTGTTTTCTGATAATGCAGGCAGGCTTTAACATGTAGAACCTGTCAGCAAAATGTTGAGTCTCTTGCTGACCTCTCTGATCAAACTTTGCATCTAGATATGATTTATTCAGCATTTCACCTATGTCTGCACTGCTGCCTTTTCATAAAATGTCCAGCTGACTATGTTCTGGTCCTCTCTGAATTGGCAGTGTAAACTCTAGTCTTAAAAGACAGTAGTTTCTACTGCTTGGCTTCTGCTCAGTGCAGCTGTGGAATATATTGACAGTGGTAGCTGGCAGCTATTACAAAGGTTATCTGAGGTGTTACAAAAAAGTCTGAAGATACTGAATCACACAAGACTCTCCCAAATCGTTAATCTTAAAGTATTATTTTAACTGACAGTATGTAGAGGTTTTTCATAGTGAGGAGTTACTCTCAGACTACTCCAGTTTCAGTAGTAAAGACCATCTTCTCAATCTCTTTATACTTAGTGACTATTGTCTCATCATCTTCGAGACCATTCTCCATGAGCTAACATTGAAATATGCCTGAGTCTGTTAACATCTTGGTAAACCTTACAACTGTGTGTGCCTGAACATGAGCTAGATTAAACTGGTTATGCTGTCAACTTCAGCTTGTCATCTGTAGAAGCAATTCAAGAAACAGATATGGCTGCCTATGAACATGTTTATAGAAGTTATTGCTCATCATTGGCATAAAGATAAGAATCTCTGCAAACTGGTATAAAAACTTTTTTCTTGATGAAGATTTCTGGTTCCATTACCTGAAGATCTGTTGTCTTCAGGAGATTTCCTTTTGTCTTTCTCTTTTTTTTTTTTTTTTTTTTTAATTGTGGCTGATACTAGTCTTTTACACATAAAAGACTCCAAGTGACAAAACTTCTGTTGCATTTGTTTTCATAGCTTCTTAACGGTAGTAGTTGTGACCTTTTGCAATGACTTCTAATGCATGTTATTTTAGCTCATTTGCCCCTAAGCTTTTTAGTATCCAGAAGAATTGGCTGAAATCTTTGTGCATGTGTTTCTCTTATTTTACTGTTTTGGCTGTCTGGAGGGTTCTGTAGTACTTCCTGTCTTGCATGTGCAACTGCTTTCTCTGGACGCAACGTGACATTTGTGTTTTGGAGAGTTGTCATGGGTCAAATATGAGTTCTTTTCAAAAGGAGTGATGTGTAAGATGAACCTATGGATCCCTTATTTTCATGTAGTCATATGTTAGATGCAGACTTCCACCAAAATGTATAAGTTGGAAAAAAGAATAGTGCTGACTCTTTCCTTAGAAGTATTTTTCATCCTTCTGCAACTAAAGACTAGAGCATTAGAAAACTGAATGTTTCACTAATGCTGTTTACACAATGGTTCCCATTCCACCTTGTGTACTAAATATTTCCCTATGGGAATGTTGATATCTTCAGTCTTAAACTTTATTCTGATAATATTGCTTATAAGTGTGAAACCTTGCATGTGTTTAAACATTTTTATAAACAATCTAAGGTTGAGGGCTTCCAGGGAGTTGCACAAGTACAGAATAATTTACTTGCTGTGAATTTATAGGACAATAAAACACATAGCATAAAATTGGATATTTAACATTCATTTAGGTGTGCTTTGACACACCTAAAAAAACCAGTGACTAAGCTTACTCAGCTTTTTATTCCAGATTCATATACAGGTGAAAACACAGATTTAACAACATGACATGGTCTTTGTAGTCATGTGCCCTATTTTGAAATCAGAAATTCAAGAAGTTTGAGGTTGTGAAAGCCTTATTTTTTTTTCTTTGCATTGGAATCCTGTAAAGTGGACAAAATAGATCTAGTGCCTGTTTTCTGAACTTCAGCATCCTATTTTTCATAGGCTTTGCAGATTCCCTTTTGTGAGGGAGACAAAACACTTGTAAATCCTTCTAACAGAAAACAAGACCTGACTCTTGGTTCCCAACATGTATAAAACATGACTGAACCGTGTGGGTGATTTCAGTGGAGTCCACACCTACCAAATGCAATTTTGAATCAGACTTGTTAAACAGCTTTTGTCTGTGTCTGATGCTAAAGTAGATACAGGGTGGTGTTATTGTAGCACAGACAGCTCTGAGGACACCGGTTGGTTTTTTATGGTTTCCAAAGAACACATCTGCGGTAGCAATGGGCTAGAAGTCTTAGGGAAGATTGTATCTGTCAGTGAAACTACTTAAATGTGCTCTTTCTAAAGAGCAGCAAATGAAATAACAGCTGATGCAGATGATTTGTATTGGACATAATAAACTGCTTGCACTTTAGCTGGATTAAAGAAAACTTGAATCTTTGCAGAAGTTGCTTATAATGGAAACATTTTTCCAGGCTGAGATGTAAAATCAGTCTATACAGATTTATTAAAGGGCACTGTTCAAAACATGCACGTGTAAAATGAGTAAAAACAATTCTAGTTTAATGGACGCCAAAGTTGTACTAGAAGTACAGAAAAAAGTATTAATGCTTCTCGTACTAAATAGAGAAGATGAAGTTGGTATTCTTTTGACCAATGACTTTAATGTATATGTGAATGAATGTATTGACTGCAACACAGCAGTGTGATGAGAGATAACAAGGTTCTTCTCCAGTTGTGGTTTCTCAGAGGAGGTGGGGAATAACTGAGAATTAGATGCATTTTTAAAAGCCAAACATTGCCCCATCATCTGCTCACAGTCCAGCAGATTAAAGTTTCTCCTGCTAGAAGGAACAGAGGTGAAAGTGATGAGTAACAGCTGTTGCTCAGAGGAGGGTTATCCTATCATGCGTGCTACACGCATAGAGCTCCTGCCTCCTTCAAAATGCATTTGAAGATGCCCAAATAGAAATAAACCAGTAGGTGTGGCTGTGTTTGATGGCTCCTGTTTTGGGGAAAAAGAACTCTTACCTTATCCCCCTTCTCACACATTGTGCCATTACTGTACCAAGTTCAGTAATGGCTCTGGTGTTTACTGATGCAGCGTTAACAGCGTGCACTATATCATTGGGTTCCCTTTAGAGACCTCTTGCCCAAAACTCTAATCTAGTCTTGTCATGCGAAAAGCTGAGCAAGACTAGATTTGTTTTGGAAGTACACAACCACTAACTTTTGTAGACTTGTTTTATAAATGCCCTAATTTCTTTTGCTTTTTGTCCTGCAGGATCCAGAAGTTATGGTTGCATTCCAAGATGTTGCCCAGAACCCAGCAAATATGTCCAAGTACCAGAACAATCCCAAGGTCATGAATCTCATCAGTAAATTGTCTGCCAAATTTGGCAGTAAACCATAATATCCCTGGTTCTTAAAAATCATATCTGAAGGGGAAGGATTGGATTTGGCTAACCAGTGTTGCAATAAAACAAACCATTGTACCTCTGATCTTCTTAAGAAGAGAAATGGGGTGTTCTAAGAGGAACTGTTCTCTAGCCCCAAGCATTGACTTATTCAATAATTAGTTTATAGTACTCAAATTACATTCAGATGACCTAGTTTAAACCATCCCTCCTTGTTCAAGAGTTGCAACCTTTTATTATAATTATTACAGAGAGTTTCCTTTGAATGAACGCTCCTGTAAAAAATCGTAATATTCCAGGAGTGTAAGATAAAAACCTGCTGTTGTGTTATTTTGAAAAAATATTTTTTTTATTACCCTCAGTGAGCAAAGAGGAAGGAACTTTAACAGCTGAAGTCTGTCTTAATCCCCTTAGGACAGAAAAGTTGGCTTAGTCATAAATAGAAAAGGTGGGACAAGTCTGAAGAATTAACTGGATAAAGGAATTGCCTGCAAATACAAGTCCTTATGTTTTTTTAAATGGGTGACTGACTTTGTATAGCTATTAAAATTATCAGTATAACCATGCTAGCTAGTTACACACTGGAACTTCGGGCAGTACTGCAAATAATGTAGTATTTTGATCACCACAACTGTGCAGCAAAGGTACAGTCCTATCCTTTGCACCACCTGGCATGAGGTACATATTGCAGAGGCCACAGAGGTTTTGTTACTTGCTCAATTCTTGTCCAGCACCTTTACATAACATTTACTTATCAGTCTGGGTATGGGAGAGCAGCTTACTGTCAGTGCTTGTGCACTTGTCCTTTCCCAGTTGGCAGGTCCTCAGCTGGTTGCACTCGCCCTTCCTTGGGGCCATGCTTACCAGGTTTCATCTATTTAGAAACTTTAGGGAAGGAATCTTGTTCCCATTGCTACCTCTGTCCCACTGAATGCAAGCCATCCAGAACATGTAAATGGAGAGTTATAAATCAGTGAAGGGGAGGATACCCAACAAAATTGCAGCTCTGGGTTCTGAGTCGGTTTGAGTCCTTACACGCTTACTGATTAAAATTTCTTGGCCAAAGTCCTGCTGTCTCTTTAGAGGTGATGACTCTTCCTTCACCGCATACTGTAGTCTTCCATCTTTTCTTGTATCCTTTTCTTTAAAACAAACAAACAAACAAAACCAAAACAAAAAGCTGTTGTCATGGTTTCATACTTCCATGTTTTTGAGGCTTGTGATATGGAGGAAAAGGTGAAGTAATTGGAGCAGACAGAACATTCTTCTTAACACTTGTGGATTAAGAGCATGGGTATCCTGGAAGCAGTGTCAGGGCTTATGATGTTCAGTTGATTTGTCTACCAATAAAGACAGTTGTTGCTTCTGTTCGTCTTAGCTAAAACATTATCTTTCTGTGGAAAAATGACCATGGTTACCTGTTCACCACTTGAGTCTCAACATTTGTGTCACTCTTTTGTAATTCTGTATCTTAAGCCATAACTGATGTTACCATTTTTAAATAAATCTGGATTGGTGTAGGAACTCAACGACAGTTGCAAAAAATAAATCCCCAAATGCTTTTTCCCATACTAATGACCCTGCAGAATGAAATGTGAATCTTTTTGCTTAAGAAATATAGTTCTGAATACTTCTCTTAGCCTTTGAAAATAAAATATGGTTTTGAAAAATAAAGCTGTTTGGGTTTGTGTAACTTTCTGATAAAACGTATTTTGTTTAAATTAAATGTGGAAGTGCTTCAATTAAACTGTATATATAACTTGTGATTTCAATTGGAACTAAATGCTTAAGGGCTTGTCTTCATGACCAAATGAACTCAAGTTATGATTGAGTGTTGCTGTGTGCCTGGCTTTTGGTCATACTCTTGATCTCCTGTTCCCAAGAGGAGATACTTGAAGTAGGTCACCCCTCAGTATAGGCTGAAACTTGACGACTTCATTCAGGTTGGTGCATATGTGCTGTGCATGAATTAGAACATCTTGAATTTATTCCCTATGGTTTCTTGTTACTCCATCTTAGCTGTTTGTGTCTGTGTACCCACGACTAGTCAAAAGTAGGTTACTGCTAGCTAGTAGAAATGGTCGTATTTGTGTCCTGCCTGCTTGCTTACACATCAGTTGCCCTTATTCAGAGCTGATTGACTCAAGAAAAACTTTCTCCCTAATTTTGGTGTTAGCATTAGCAATCTAGCTGAATTCTTGTGATCCTTTGGGAATGCACATCCCATGACTCCCTTGGTTTGTGGGTTTTTTTGGTTTTAATGTTATCTGGTAAGTTAATTGAGGAGATGCCTGGACCTCATCTCAGTTCCCAAAGTCGGTATGTGGACATCTAAGCAGCTAAACTGGTTTGAACAGAAGTGCAAGTGCAGAAAGTTAACCGCCCAGGAGATGAGCAAGGATGGTAAGTTCCAGGTGTGGGATGTAAGTAGCTATATGAGGAGGGTAGTTATTTTGTTTAGTGCTTGCTCAAGTATTTACTGGCAGCTCCTTCAGGTTATTTGCTTCCATTGCAGCACAGAGCAGGGGTGGTTCTTGGCTCACAATTTGACTCTAAAAACACTTGAGCTGCCAGCATGTATGGTTCAGCTAGCACAGTGTGGCGTCTGAGGTGCTGACCCAGGTTCAGGTGTGCATTTCTGCCGTTTGAAGCCAGTCATGTACTGCGCTGTTTGGCCAATCCAGTGCCACAGATTGGGTGATCTGGTCTGCCAGAAAGTAGTATGATATACATGCAGTTGACTGGTAGTAAAGGGTCATAGCCCTGTTACATTGTGTGTGTCAGTCTGAGTGACTTGTCTGTCCTCTCTGTGGTTCAACTGCTGCCCCAAGAGAAAATAGGAAATGTCAGGTCAGATGCTACTGCCAGACTGTACTACTTCAGTGAGCCCTGTTGCATAGTGATGTGGAGAATGCAAGGCTTGGTGCCTGTCCCATAATTTACCAGATTTTTTTTTTTTAATTTCTCTTGCTTCAGTGTTGGGCTGTGAATAAAAGCCATTTGTCAAAGTGGCTTGGTTTTGTCTTCATTGGAAGGCAATGATCAGATGGGCAGGAGCCAGACTGTCTCAAAGTTAGATGAAGGCAGGTGGGAGAAGACTGGGCAGAGCAGTGATGGGCCAGAGGCAAAATGGGTCAATGAGTATTAAAAAGCCATGTAAAGGTAAAACCATGTCATAAAAACAGCTCATTGCAAATGGCCAGCAGTAGTATCTGTAGTTTAAAATACCTGCCTTTAAAGACCACTTTGTTTTTCTTCTTTGTTACCTTCAGGGCCTTTGCATAAAGCTCATACAAGCCACAATCTCGTATATGCCTGTACATCCCTCTCCTGTGAGATGTAAGAGCAAACAATATTGTTATGGGAGCTTGTAGCAACTACTGTCTGAGCAGAATCCTTCACCCAAAGGGATGGGAGGTTGTAGACCTAGCCAGGGTGAGTTGGAGCCAGGTCAGCTTTGGCAGGTACCTTCCTGTGGATCGTGGCATACTCCTGACTGGAAGTGTTTGGAGCCCCTTTGAAATACCATCTAGGCTGAGGGGTACTGCAGTGCTTTCAGGGTTGTAGGGCAAGCAGGTTGTTGGAATAGTGGTAGAGGCTAGAGGGTTGTTCCCTTTCATTGTCTGCAGGGTAGTCTGATAGTGGCTGGTATGGGTACAGAAGTGGGTTGGCATCCTTGAGCAGGAGGGTGGTTCACTAGGAAAATGGTAGCAGTGTTTGCTTCTGATGTCTAGAGAAAGGTGTCTCATGAACCTTAATCAGAGCTTTGCAGAGGTGGGCCTCAACCTTACTTCATACATGATGGAGTGAGGGCGGCATTGTAGAAAGGTAATTCTGGACTACCAAAGAGCTGAAATGGAGTAAAAATGGCAACTTCCAACTGGATGCAGAGACCACTACCTTGGGTACTACAGGAAAAGTGATAGGAGGCCAGTAGTACGATAATACCGGGGAAGCAGGAACAGTTTTAATGTGACAAAGAAATGAAGCAGGTCAGGTGGGGGCCAGTGGATCTGTGCTATGGAGCAAAAAAAGATTCAGGTGACTTTGGGCTACAAATACTTGATCACCTTGTGAATCAGAGCTTAGGTAACTCACGTTCTCCTGGTGTGGTCCTCACAAACAGGAACTTTATGTGAGACAAACCTTTCACCCCCACTGACTGGAGATCCTATTGAATGTAAATACCAAGGACTTTCCTGTAAATCTGAATCTTGATGACTAACCAAATCAAGATGTTAACTTGTAATCTTGCTAACAAAGTGTTATTACTGTACCTGTCTTTGATGTACAAATACGCTTTTGAAATGTATATTCTAGATGGGTGGTCTCAGACAAGCTTGAGATCCTGTCAATAAATAAATGTATTTGCAGAATGTGTTACGACTCTTTTTGTAAAGTGGGTAACAAACTTTGGCACCTTTGTTGTTGCACACATTTACTAAAACCAGGATTTTTTTAATGTACAAAGATTTCAGTGGCTACTGAATACAAGTTGCTACCAGGTGTAAATAAATGCAAAAGATTACAGGATTGGGGGTAGCAGTTTTATCTTGGAATTTCTTTCTGAAGTACAGCAGCTGAAGCAGATAGATGGTAAGCGTAATTTGTATAGACCAAAGGTATCCAGAAAAAGGTACTTATTTGTGAACTACAAAGTAAATAACAAGGAGGTGACGTCTAAATCAGTTAATAGTAAAGGGAATTCCATTACTGAAACCCTTAGTTTTCTAAATCCAATGTTCTCACTTTGGACGGTAAGAGTTTCTAGAAATGAGTTTGTTTGCATCTTGCATTTCAGAAAAAAAAGTATCATAGCAGAAAATCAGAGCAGTCACCCAACAACTAGTGCAGTGTTTAATAAAATTACCTTTTAAAATAGGCTGAAGGTACAAGTTATTAGGAAGTCATCAGAATTAGATGGAAAAATATCAAGGTATTATGTTGAGAACAAAGAGGCTGAGCTGCTGCCAACTGCACTACCTCTCATTAGAGAAAATTCAAGCCACTAGTGTCTAGTTCTCATCTGGAAAAGAAAAGCACCAAGTGCCACCTGTGCTTTCTTATTTCTGATTTTTAAAGAAGTATCTTAAAAATGGCTTATTGTGAACACTTTATAAGGAAAAATAAACACAACTGTTCTAAAAGAAGATTTGCTCTAGCTTTTTTGTGTGTTACCCCACAATACAGAAAAGTGCTTGAGAAAAATGGATTTTCAGAAGCCATTTTGTAATCCGTGATGTTTTTTCTTTGGTCTCGTGTGAAAACTTTTCAAAACAAAAGAAATAAAAATCAAAACTGGAATGAATTACTAGCCTTTTTGGAAAAAAAACAGAAGACCACAAAAATGTGCAATTAGAACAGATGTTAGACATTTATAAAGTGCCTGGGGAAAAAAAAATGAACACCAAGACACCAAAATTTGTGTTTGACAGTTACTTAGTCTATGTAAAACTAAAGGTGGCTAAGGAACATTTGGTCCAAACTAGTAAGGCTGTTGAACAAGTAGCATGATAGGAGATTAAATTTAATAATGGCATATGCAAGTAATTTAAACTGAAATTTCAACTTCTCTGATGTCCCTGAGCCTAGATGAAGTGCATAGGGAAAACTAAGCAGCATTCCAGAGGCTCAGTCAAAATCTGTTCAGGCAAAACACACACACACGTGTACTCAAGAAATTGTCTTTTTAATACATTTGTCATTACAATGCTTGCTTCTGGAATAGGCAGGTCTTTCCGTGGTCTTATACTTAAGCCCAATCTTGCTAAGTTTGTGTGATCAAACATTGTGCTATTTAATGAATTCAAATTGTCAGCGCATGCAGTCTCATTTGTTAATCTCTAGTTGCTTTAATCCATGCTGTGCTGGGAATATGATCCAGTTCATCAACCTTTTCTGAAAGATAAGTTTTGCAACAGATTCAGAAAGTCCTTTTGAAAGTAGTAATTAAATCTGTTTGAACATGTTTTCACTCTCTAATGAATTTAATTTCTAAGCAAAAAAAGGAGACATGCATTTCTAAATTTTTTTTTTTTTTGTAAATTAATGTTAAAACAAGGAGAGTAGTAGGGTAAAATCAGTTTAAGTTCAGAGTTCATCCTTTATTTGCTAAGGTAAGATACAGCGCAGAAGCAGTAAATTTGATCTCTGGAGTCATTAACAGTGTCCTCATTCTTTGTCATGAATCAGAAACAAAGCTGTGGGCTGGCCAAAGAAACTCTGTCAAGGTTAAATTTTCTCAAGATCTGTTACCTCCTTGTACAGGAACCTACAGAATTAAAATTATGCAAACAATAAATTACTAAGATGCTGTTCATGTACAGAGAATGTGTTTGTATTTGTAGTTGCTTAACTTGGTTCACTTCTAGGCTTTCTACTAGAATTGAAAAGTTTGAGGAAAAGGAGGTAACTTGGGCCTTCTGTCCTTCAGTAAGCTCCGCTTGCGCGTATTATGCATTTGCCTGGAGACATGTTGAATTTGTGGCATTTCTGTGAAGACCTAAGGCCATGTCTTCATGAAACTTTTTATAGGAAGGTTCCATTTTTTTCTCTACAGAACACACTGATACGTCTTGTTTAACCTAATCTGTAGCATTTCCATTGTTTTTCTTGGACAGCTTCACTAGGTCTGTATGTTCCAACAATAAAGTAAGTTGGTTTTGGAATATTGCAGTTGTTGCCATTACCTGTTAATATTCTGTTTTGCAATATATATGGGGCATAGTGTTGTATTAAAAATGTTGCTAAATAGTAATAGTATAGAATGATTTGGGCGCACATTTACGATGGAAATCCAATCTGTAGTACAAACTGACCCTTAGTGAAAGCTTCCCTCTGCACAAGAGGGACAGAATCACCAAGAACAGCAGTAATGTGAGTTTGTGTCCCGCTTGAGGCGTTTCTTCCAAAAGTACATGTACCTGCTTGTGCAAAGTCACTTGGCGTAATTGTTTCCTGGTTTTGTAAAACCTAAGCTGCTCCTGGCTGCTTCCGTGACAGGAGATAGCCAGTGAAGAGTGTACACCTTAATTCTAAATTAAGGTTTGAGTCTTTTGCATGTAGGGGGGTGTCACAGGTGAATTACTAAGATAAGTCATCATTGTGGGGTTAACTAAAAGGGTTTTATTAATGATTAAATTATGATCAAATTATAATTAATCAATGGTTGAATGAAAATTAAATGGTAATTGAATAGTTATTAAGCAATACTTGAATGGTAATTAAACAGTGGTTTGACAATGATTTAAATTACGATTTAAACAATAATTTAGACGGTGGTCAAACACTCTACTACTTACTACGCTTCTAATAATTAAGCTATAGCTGGATATATATATAAATGCCGTTAGCATACAGTATACTTTTAGGCCTAATGTAAAACGTCACTTACCTAGTTATAGACATTAGATGCCAGGTAAGGGGTCTCTCAGCCTTGAGGAGTAACCCTGAGAGGTGTCCCTGCTCAAGGGGGAGATCATTGCTGAGCAGCCTGCTGCCGTACAGGAGAGCTCCATGGGCTCATGGGGGCTACAGATGTTTATAGCGTAAAGTGGTTGACTCGTAGTCAAACCCCCTTTTGGTGCGTGTGCAGTTGTGCAGCTGTAGCAGTTTTAGTTTTGTCCAGTCCCAGCTCAGGCTGGTGCTGTTAGCACCTGACAAGATATGGCCTAAACTCCTTAGCTCCTGAGAATATACGGCCTAGCACAATTCTGGAGATTCGCACAGCAGGGCTGATTTCAGTCAGGCCTACTTGTTGGTGAAGCCTGAACCAAAATACTGTTCACTCACAGTAGGTGCATCCATCAGAGGGGATCTTACTTAAAAAAAAAAAAAAAAAAAAAAAAAGACTGGGACTACCAGTGGTATCAGCCTTGCATAAAACAGTTGACAGTTGTGGCCTCTTAGATTGCTGGTGTCAGCATCTAACGTTGGAGCACAGGGATGTCGGAGCACTGCACTGGAAGAATGTTTTTCTCAAACTGAAACGCTTGTCTTAGGCAGAGTAGCCTGCGTTCTTTATAGTCCCCCTCCCTCCCAAAAGATCATGGGATTTTCCTCACAGAAGGGTAAATAAAGATGAGTGGTCTGTTATTAGGCCACCTGATGAAGGAATGTCTTCCCAAAAGGAAATTGTTTATCCGGCTGTGTAGTAGTGAAACTCTTGGGAAGTGTGTCATGGGCTAACTGCCCTATCCTTGTTCAGATAACGGATGGCATGGTGATTCCTACCACAGGTGTAAGCGCTCAGAGCTCTTGCAGCTCAAGCAACAGGCAGCTGAAGAGTTGTGGTCGAAGAACTAAGAACTGCAAACATGAAGAACAAGTTATGGAGTTATTTTTCTCTGTTCAGAAAGTGAGAATGAAAGATGGAGTAACAATAGAAAAGAAAAAGAGCCCAGTAGTAATGTGATACAAAGCTAAGGAGAATTTTCATTCTTATCTTTATATTTCGCTAAGAAGAGGGGAAGGATTGTTAACACAGGCAAAACCTTGAAGCTATCTGGAAAGCAGCATATGATGTGAGAATGGGGAAAAAAAACAGGACAGGAACAGACACAGATATCATCCCAAGTGATTTTATGAATTGTGGCACGTCCAACCTCATTTCATTTCCTCAGCTCCTTCCTACCCTGCAGAACCTCTTCTACATAAAAGGTTAAGAGGAGGCTATAGTATTCTTGACCTTTTCCAGACTGTGTATTTAACAGTCTTGTCACTGCATGCCCTAATTAACTGCTGTGAGCCGTGGCTACCCTGTCCTTTGGCCAGCTAGCTGTGTCTAGTTCTGTCTTTGTAGCACGTCTTATTCCATCCCTAGCCAGCAAAGTGAGTGACAAGCCTGGAGATGCTCTGTTTGTAATGGTGTGCTCTGGCTGCAGGCACTGGGCAGCCTCTCTGCCACGAAGGCAGAGGAGGAGTAAGAAAGGGCTTACCGACTGGGAAAAGGAGCAAACAAAATAGTTGGAAAAAGTAACAAGCTTGATCAGTCCACATAAAATAACAAATTATCATCTTGAAAAAGTGTTATTTTAAAAGATACTGGACTTCAGGTACAAGGAAAGGGGCTGAAGTGAGAAAAAGTAGAAAAAATGTTAAGTATTGTCTCCTGTTTGTAATTAAATGCTTATGCTAAACGTTTGGGAAAGGGAAGCTGGTGGTGGAGAAAAAAGGTATTACTGAACTTTCACAGGAAGGCACAACGGACTTCCTCAGTATTCCCAGTACCTACCCTACTTCTGCATTTTTCTTAAAGCTGCAGCAAGTATTCTAAGCTTCCATGAAGGCCTACTTGGTGTAGAGAAAAAATGTGATGTACAAAACTAGATATATAAAAAGCACTTCAGATCTGTTCTTCCAACATAACTGCTTTTCAGTGCCCCGGGTTTCCATTAATGCATTTCCCCCCCGGCTTGCTTTCTTACACCGAGGTGCTAAAATTCCCCGCGTAACGCTTTCCCGAGCTTTCCCTCCACCCCTTCTCGTGGGTGTTCACTGCCGACCTGCGTGACCACCCTGGTTCCACTCCCACGGAGGGCTCCAGACTCCCCCTCAGCCCGGCCTCGATCGCCAGCCCCTGCTTGTCGGTCGAAGCTCGGCAGCGCGCATGCGCCGGGTCCGCGGGAGGGCGGGCCCGCTGGCGGCGAGGGGGCGGGGCGATGCGCCACGTGACGGGAGGGCGGGCGCCGTGGCGCGAGTGGGAGCGGCCGTTAGCAGCCTGGATCTCACCGGTGCCGCGGTGCAGCCCGGCCGGCTGGCGACGGAGCCCGCCGGAGCCGCGGCGATGTCTTCCATCGCCTCCTACGAGAGCCTGGTGCACGCCGTGTCCGGGGCTGTGGTGAGCGAGCGGGTCGTGGCTCGCGCCGCGGTAGCCGTTGCGGGCGGCGCCGGGTGGGGGGAGGGGGCGTCTAGCTCGGCGGCGGCCGTTGGCGCTGGCGGGGCGGAGGGATCTGGCAGGGAATGTGTGCCCGGGCGAGCGGGGAGGAAGGGCGGGCGGAGCGGCCTCAGCAGCCTGGTGGGGGGTGCCGAGGAGGTCGTGGGCCGCCTTAAGCCTTTGTTTGACTGAGGGGCCGCCGGCGGGCCGCGCCTGAGGGGCGGCTTCGGTGGGGTGCGGAGACGGGGAGCCCAGGGCAGTGCGGGCGGGCAGGCCCAGCAGGGCTGGGGTAACCTGGCTGGGGCGTTGAGGCGTGCGTGGCCGTGCTCAAACCCTTCTCGGTCACAAGAAGAGGATGCGGGGTGAGGGACTCCCTGACACCAAGTCTCAGCTCCGCCACCCATCCCGCGCGAGCACGCTTGCCCTAGTTTTGCTCCTCGCTAGTTTTGGATGGGGGATTTGATAAACCTGGAGGCTGGCTCTCTGCCTGAGCAGCTGGAGCCTCCTGTGAACCCGATAAGAGCTGCAGCTGTTCTCCCTTAGAAAGTGAGCATGTAAGCATCTGAAGTTGGCCATCAAATCAACTATGAAAATGTAAGCCTCCCAGAAGTTAAGGTAGAGGGACAACACTTCAGCTGTGTAAAATAAAGAGTTGTACTAAGCATCCGCATTCTGTGTTTGTTTTATAAATACTTACAAGTTATGAAGGGTGAGGTGTTAATCAAAACATGAAACAAGTGCAGTGCAGCTAGAGGAGGTTTGTATAGGTTATTGAATTGGATTTTTCATGACACTTGTAAAAAGCAGTGTTTAGTTTCTGTAGATTTCCTAGTATGCCCAGCCCTTGAATGAATGAGTGCTAGCTCTGTAAATAGCAAATCAGTCTTGTACTTCCAACAGATTAAGAATTTTAGCACAATGTAGCATGTTGGACCAGACGTATTGATGGATTTCAAGCAAGCTGGTGCAGCTCTACTCTTGGGTTATTCCAGACTGGCAAGAACGCCTAAATATGTATTTTAGCAATTGCTGATCTACTGTTCTGGCAAAACTTCCTGTTCTAATTTGAGTCCTTAAAATAACTCACAATGTCTTGTATAGGATGAAAGTCACTAAATGTTATTGAACAATAAAGGCTGATTCTAAACTGGCCTGCCAGAGAAAGCAAAAAAAGACTCTAAAGGTTGTTTTGTCTTTATCATAAATAAACATGGCATTATTGTCAGCTCTTTAAAGTGTTTTAAGTCTGCTTATTTATGCATCAAAGGCAATGGGGATTTTGTTTCCCCTTTCAAGAAATGGAACTCTCTCAAATGATCTCATTGAAATACTGCTCGCTCTCCTTTTGCCTGGTGTGCAGAAGTTGGTAATACTTTCTAGCCCTCACTGTTAGCTTCTTGCTCTCATGTACGGATGGCTATAATCAGGCTGTCCTCCTGAACAAAGTTTGTGGTATGAACCGAACTTATAAATCCAGCCATAAACTTGAAACGCATGGTAAAATGGTATCTTAAGTCCCTTGGTGGTGTTAATTAAGTTAAGAGAAATTCCCTGTTGCATTTAAAGATGCTTATATCTCTGCTGCCATGATGTTCCTGTGAAGAAAGATGGAACTTTTTGGAGTTATTGGACTTCTGTACCCTTGTGACTTCCACTTGCTGTCACTAATATCATAGACAGTTTAAAGCTCTGGAGCAAGAATTTTTTTCCTAAAATGAGGTGGCTTTTTTTTACTGCCTTATGCTGGAAACCTTGATTTTTTTTATTTTTTTTTTAATTATAGTAAAGATGAACTCATCAATTTAGAGATTTGTTTGCTGCTGTAATGTATACATTTTGGAAAGATCTTTGACATGGGTGCTAACTGTTCTGATATTGTCTTACCATTTATTTAAATTATTATAAAGCATGCTAATGTGCGGATGTGATGCAAGAATTTAAAAAAAAAAAAGAAAAAGCAACCCACAGAACTGTGCTGAGGTAATGAATCAGAAGGACATGTGAGATCACAACATGATAATTTTTGTTTCTGTTCTAACATGGTGAAAGTTCATATATCTTCTAGGCTACCTAGTCAAACCTGAGACAAATGAATAGTTTTGTGAGCAGCAAAAAAATCAGTGCTTGATTTCCTGTGAACTTTAATTGAATTGCATAAGTATTCTTTAACTCTGCATAATAGCTATAAAGTAACCTTCCTGTTACAAAAGCTGTAGGAATGAGAATTTTATAGGAGTATTATGGCCGTAGTCAAGCTGCTTTGTTTGGCTCTGAATGTTGGCTGACAACATAATTTTTTAAATATATTTTTAAAATTTTTTATTATTATTATTTTTTAGAAAACCAATCTTCAGGCTGTGGTCCTGCACAGCTCTTCCTGGCAGCAGTCACCTCAGGCCATTCGTTCTGGCCGCTTATTGCCACCTCTCGGCTAGTGCACAGTTGTTTATGTG
Source organism: Ciconia boyciana (assembly GCF_034638445.1). Taxonomy (NCBI): domain Eukaryota; kingdom Metazoa; phylum Chordata; class Aves; order Ciconiiformes; family Ciconiidae; genus Ciconia; species Ciconia boyciana. The sequence continues at coordinate 56,944,621 of NC_132934.1, forward strand.
GTGCTGTGGCTGATCAGGGAACTGATCTGACTGAGGAAGTAGCCCAGTGGAAAAAATTATTTTTCATCCAGATTAGTTTCCTTGTCTGTGTCATCGTGCAGGTGCCCAAAATGTTATGCCACCAGAACGGAGGAGGCAGGGATGCAAATACAGTTGATGAAGAGCTGGGATTGCTTAAGCCAGTTTGTACATGTCCTAGTGATCATTCAGTGATAGCATGACTTGACTTGGCAAACTGCCGAGGTTCATCACTGACAGGGAGGTGGTGGGAGGGCAGACAGCGAAGCCTCACCCTTTCAACAGTATGGGGTCACATGCTTTATCGTATGTACCTGCAGTCAGTAATATGAGTTACTTTCCCTACCGATCTCAAGTCCAATTCAGTAAGGAATCTGAGCCCTTGTCAAGAGTTTTTGTTGCTGGGGAAAGGGCTGGTCCTGCTCATCCCTCTCCTTTCCCTTACTTCTAGCTATGAGATCCTGTCTCCTTCATATGATGCATCTGGCAGTCTTCTCGCCATGTAGTTGAGTTGTTCCATTTATAAACCTAGGAGAAAAGTAACTCTGTTTTTCTGAGTTTATTTCCCTCAATTTAGCAAAAGGAGGGGAGAGGGTACAAATTATTTTTTGTTGGCAGCAATCTGTTAGATCAGCTGAATTATCTCATGACATTCTATTGAGCTATAGCTTCATGTATGTTTTAAGCCAGTTTTAAGAAGCCTGTAAGGATCATTGTGTGGGAATGGTTCAAAGCTGCGCCAGGGGAGGTTTAGTCTGGGCATTAGGAAGCATTTCTTTACCGAGAGGGTGGTCAAACACTGGAACAGGCTTCCTAGAGAGGTGGTTGATGCCCCAAGCCTGTCAGTGTTTAAGAGCCATTTGGACAATGCCCTTAATAACGTGCTTTAGCTTTTGGTCAGCCCTGAAGTGGTCAGGCAGTTGCACTAGATGATTGTTGTAGGTCCCTTCCAACTGAAATATTCTATTCTGTACCTTGTGTCCATGCTTTTGTACTGTGTGCCACTACCCCAACTATTTCCCTGTTTGTGTTTTCTGATTTTGAGTGCAGTGTTTGTGTTGCTTTATGGTGGACTGCACTGAGAGTAGGTTTCAGGATGAATCTTGCTTCGAGAGAGTGGAAGCAGGGGAAGGCTGGAACGTGTAGTGACTGTGCAGTCTTGTGGCTGTTTTGTGCATAGGTGTGTGTAACTGTTTTCAGGTTGGCTTCTGCATTGCTGTAATGCAGCTGTCATTAGGAGGTATATTTTGGCTCTTTCTGGCACTTCTTTTTGTGCTGGTACTAGCCTAACTGAAATTTATTTTTTGTAAATTTTTAGTCAGATGGGTTCATTAATCCTACTTGCTGTCTAGCTGTGTACACAGTAGGTACTGAGAATGAGCAGACATGGGACAAGTAGGTGGGAGAGCAGAACTAAGCCTTTTGGCTAGAGCCCAAACTAAATGGGTTAAAATAACTGGGTAATTATGGCCAAGTGTTTCCTTTCATCTGCTACCTGGTGTTACGAAAACTGAGAAACTTAAGTCTTGTTAAGACTTCAACCAAGAGTTGTCTTAGTGAGGAAACATTGCCTGAAAAACAATCTTCTGTTGCTGGTTGTAGGGATAGGTCCAAGCAGCCTGCTCAGGAGCTGGAGTGTTTCCAGTGGCAAAGCTCACTTAAATGTATGGCATAACATAGCTCTAGAAAAGTTCAAGTCAGACTGTATAGTGTGCTTTAAACACAGTGCTTGTCTGACTTGCGGTATCGCAGACCTTCCTGCCATTTAAACAGTTTGCATGGCTACTAACTGAAGAGTGCCACAGCTTTAGCAGCCACTTGATGCATTTAATACTACCATAGAGTGTTAACAGGTTTACACCAAGCCAGGGTCTTTTTGAGTTAGATGTCTTTTCCAAAAGCTGTGCAATATTAATGCTAGAGTACTAAAGAATGAAGAGGCTGAATGGTGGTGGAGAGAGAGGAAACAACTGCTTGATAAGGGCATTTGCAAATACAGTATTTAACCCTGTTGTAAAAGAGAGTGGCTGCTGGTTTTTCCATTTAGAGGCTTTAATGGTTGGATCACACAGGAAGTGAAGAGAGCGTTGGATTTACATGAAGTGAATCTGGTCACATCTAGGTCATGATTTAATTGATCATATATAACTCAGGCCACAGGGGGTGTCTTGGTAGGCAGGTCTTTATTGACTAAATTGGAATTTAGTACAATGCTAGATTAAGTCCTGAAAAACTTGTACTATCAGTTTTTTAATGGACAAAAGTATTTTGGTTTTTTTTTCTTAAGTCTAAACAAGGTTATTGTAACACAACGGTTGCTTGTGTCATTTTCTTTCTTTTTTTTTATAACCAGAAATTGAGTACTGAGGCTAATGGGAGGTAGAGAAAGTGCAACATGTTTGTCTCCTGATACCCACTTTGTCAGCTCTCAGACTTCAAAAACTTTCTAATGGTTTTAACTTTAGCTTGATCTAATACAAGAGAAAAAACTTGTTTTCTAAGCATGGGACCAAAAAACACTTCAAAAAGACATTGTTACGTATGGAGTTTATCCCCTTTTTAAACTTATTCAGTACACTGGCTTCTGGGTGAGAAGTGAAGGGCTACAAAGAGTCTGGCAGGCATCTAGGCATCTGTACAAGCAACTGATACACTATATAGCCAGTTTATTTTGTTTTTCAGGGCAGTATGACTGCAATGACTGTATTTTTTCCTTTGGATACAGCTAGGCTTAGACTTCAGGGTAAGTGTCAAACTCTAGTTTCTTTGTACAATGGTGTTTCTGTTCATCTTGGCTTGGGCACTTGTAAGGGTGGTTGTAGGGGGACCTATCTTGCATGAACAGGAATCTTACTTGTGTAACACTAACACGATTTAATCACTAATGCCATTTTTCCAGCTGAAGGTAATTCTCCCTTTTGAAAGTATTAGGCAATCTTTTAATTAGCTGAAAAGGCTGTGTAATGTGTGGCTAGACATGGCTTTTAAATGGTTATCTAAGACCAAAAAGAAAAATAAAGATGTGAGATTACACAGGATTACATTTGTGTGTTGCTGCTTTTGGCTGCTGAGAACACTTCAAAATGCAGGGGCAGTATCATGAAAAACTAGTTTACAGTTATTCCTGAGAATGGTTTAAAGGGAAAAGCCAGGGTTAGAACTAGGAATAGGAATGTCTGATATTTACAAAAATGCAATCTGGGTACAAAATTTGTTGTTCTAATGCTCTATCTCTCAATCAAAAGTCACAGAATCACCAAGCACCTTAGCACTGTGACTAAAGTGTTATTAAGAACTACAGGGAGATCATCAGCCAGATTGTCAGAAATACGTGGTTGAGAAATTAGCACCATATTGCTGTTGAGCAGCTTTCAATGCAGGAAGAGACAGTGTTTTGCTAAGGTTTAGCTGTTTGCAGATTAACTATAAGAGATTGCTCTGCTAGTGGTGCTAGTCTGGAGTCCAAGGTACAATTTTGAGAGCAGTTGGGCAGGCCCAGTTCTAGTCTCTTACTTATGGTGAACCTACCTTCAGTTCACGTCACAACTATTGGGTTAGGAATTGGTAACTGCAGATACTCTGGTGTCCAACAGAACCTGCTAGTCTGGGGAAGAATGAACAAAGGAAGTAGCCTTACCTAGCAAATGAAAATAAGGAGATACTTTCTGGATTTTCTGCAGAAGTAAGGAATGCCTGTCCTTTATGAGGAAGAAGAAACATGTTCTTCTGGAGTATGTTCAGAATAGGAAGGATAAAGAGTTGAAAATAAGTGCTAAAAATCAGAATAATCTAAAAGTTTGATTCTTCTGTTTTCTAGTTGATGAGAAGCGGAAGTCTAAGACAACACCGGCAGTCCTATTGGAAATAATCAAAGAAGAAGGCCTGTGAGTAGATACTAATTTTGCTCTTGTCTTCTTGTAGGCAAGCTCTAAAACTAATTTGAATTTGCTGTTAAAGTGGAGTAGTTAGCCCATGCAGACAGATTTTTACTTTGAATTAAAATGTCTTCATATAAGTGTGATATGACTTACATAATCTTATGTGTTCATCTTGTACTAATTCAAATTAACTATCTGGAGCACCTTATGCCATCGAGCTGTTCAGTGATGTAACTGTGCCTCCATTAGGGAGGTAGCTGTGCCCCCTCAGAAATGCAGGTTTGTATGCAAATGTACCTTCATGTGCCTGATAAACCAGCTTCGTCTGCCTGGGTTCTTGGGTGTGTCCATTTCTCATAACCAAGATGAAACTCTTGGGCAGCTGAGCCACATTCAATAGGAGAATTAAGACACGTTTCCCAGTTGGAAGTTTTTTTTCCTCCTAAGCATGTGGAGGTAAACAAGTGATTTTTTTATGCTGATGAGATTGAAGATCTGTCTAAAAGCAGTTAACTTTCAGCAGTGCTGTGCTTTATTTGCCACACAATCTGAGCTGAGCTGGCTGGGAAAAACAGTTGTATGCGTGTCCTTGTTACAAGTATATTCTTAAGTGAATCCCTGGAACTCTTACGTAGACCAGACCAGACCTGACAAAAGTTTAGCTTGGCCAATAATGTTTTGCCACCTTTGAACGTGAGCAGTTGGCAGCTGTACACACAAGTACTTCTCTGTCAGTTGGTGATCTCTTTTGTTCACATTCCCGTGTTACATTTGTTACATGAGGATGTCAAATAAATGTCAATTTAAAAAAAAAAGTAAAAAAGAAAAATTAAGAGGTTAACTGAAATGGAGAGACTGCAAAAGTGGTCATCCTACTTTTCCTGTGGAACAGAAAAATCAGTAATTCTGGCAAGAGGTAAACATTGTTTCTTCCAAAGGTATTGGCAAGGCCTGGCTAAGCAGTGCTGCTAGTTTTAGAGATGAATTAAAAAACCCAACAAAACCACAGAGCAAATCCAAAATCTGTGATGTGAGATTGTAAACATCTTGTTCGCATTATTTTGTAGAGTCTTGTCTCATATTACACTTCTTTGAGACTGCTTTTCTCATTTGGATGTAACATAAAGCAAATAGGTTTAGCTAATGGACTTTCTGTGGAAGTTTATCAAACAGCTTTGCTTTCTTCCCTGTGCTTTCATCCTTTTCTAGGGGATATGAAAGTTGTTCACTGGTGTACAGTGAGTTCTTCTCAAGGTTGCTGTTTGGAACACAAACTTAGGTTTTATTTGTGTGCAGAAGGATTTGTATGTGAATTACAAATGCTAGCACTGACAGCTTAAGTCATTAAAATAAATGCAGTTTTTTGTCATAGTTCATGTTTTGTACTGTAAGATGTTTCCTTTAAGAATTTCTGATGATGATTTTCAATAAATCAAGCAAAACCAAACTAACACTCTCAGAGGACATCATCCCCAGAGGGTGTTTCTCCCCCTCCCCCCCCCCCTTTTTTTTTTGGCAGCACAGAAGAGATAGGTGATGCAAAAATTGCTTTAATTCTACTAATGACTAACTGTATAGTCATGTAATTAATGCAGTTAATTTGTAATTGTAACTGTATGGTTAGCTAAGCCTGTAACTTCAGAAACAGACCTAATAATGCGGTGTATTTCCAGCTACATGGGAGGGAGAAGCACTTGTTGCATCAGAGATGAAAACCTAGCATTTACATCATAAGAACAGTCAGATGCTGCATTTACCAGCCTTGCATCTTTTAAGGATCCCCAAGGAGACCATATATTCTGTATATTTCCAATATTTTAGTGAATACTAAAGAGCATCCATGATTACTGCTGGTCATTGAGGAGATTTCTTATGCTCTTAACATGATACCAGTTCTCTGTCTGGCCTGTGCAGCTTCAGTGAAGGTGCATATCATTATTCTTTTTGGATGTCTTGTAGAACATGCTGGGGATGTAGGGCAGTTGTTGAGGTGTCCCTGTTTTACAGGCTCATCAGGCCTGTCAGAGAAGGAAGCCTTGTTAGTCAGCTGTTATGAAATCATTCTTAAATCAAGATAGATTTAGATGATCCACAAACAATTACAATTATTCACAACACCTAACAAAAATAAGATAGCTGTGAATCATAAGAGGGTATTCAGTTTTTCATCTGTGATTAAGCTAGTTAAATTTAAATAGGTAATGTCTTTTTCTCACTTACCTGACTGATTTGCTGTAGACTTTAATGCAAGGCATTTATTAGCAATTCCTCCCACCTGCATATCTCATGCCCCAGGTTGCATCCTTTGGAAGACTCTCCTTGGTGGAGTATATTAATTTCAGTAACTAGTATTCTATCTTTACATTTTACGTGAGAATCTAGACAGAGATATTTTTTTTCTTCCTTACTCTAGTTTTTTTAATTATTATTTCATATTGAAGGAGTAGTTGTCTTAATTTTTTTTCCAGCTGTGTTAAGTGTTGCTTTGTTTCCTTGGAGATGTGAGCACCTCTTTACTGGGGTGTTATCTTTTGTATTGGGCTGACAACTCTGTTTCTCAACAAAGATGGGAATTCTCCTCATGCCTTAGTATGTTTTAGGATATGGTTTGAACTGACTGTATCAGTCTGTATGTTAACATTCATACTTCAAACATATATTCATCCTCTGGATGTTTGTAGTTCATCACTGGCTGTTCGTAGAGAGCAAATATGGTGGTAATACTCACTTTTGGAGTGAGTGAGCCTCAAGCTTCTCACTGTAGAGCCCCAGCTGTACCTCTACAGCTCCTTTTCAATGGAATTATTCCTGATTACTACAATTTATAAATATAAGTGCTTAATATTTTTTATGGTACAGTCAGGAGTTTAGTATGGTATGATTTGTTACTGTTAATGATAGAGACATATTTAGTTACTATTGTATGTGGTATACAATATTGTGTCTCTGGGACCCTCCACCAACATGTAAAATCAACCAGATCACACGAATACTTTGCTGATCCCTTACCATGACTTTTTTCCTCTCCATTAGGTTGGCACCATATCGAGGATGGTTCCCTGTTATCTCCAGCCTTTGCTGCTCCAATTTTGTTTATTTTTATACGTTTAATAGTCTTAAAGCTCTCTGGGTCAAAGGTCAACATTCAACCACTGGAAAAGACTTGGTTCTTGGGGTTGTTGCAGGTAATGCTTACAAATTTAAATTTCGTCCAAAATGTATTTTTGGTGTGTTCTATGTAATGTTTTTCTTTATGAAGTCTACAGGAGGTCACACTGAGTGCTTACACCTCCCACTGCATGCAGACCTGCTTTGTTGTACAGCTCTGTTTCTCTTCTGTGTCCTCCCCACCTCCCCATGGGATTAACTGTTCCTGTTGTGAATTCTGGCACATAGCACAGAGCTGTTGAAGTCTAGCATTTTATTTGTCTGGTGTGTTGTTTACCATGGTATCTAAGCATCATCTTTTAGATGTTGAAGACAAGTGGCAGGGAGAAGTGATACTTTTTTTCAGAGGGAAAGATATATGCCAATTCTGAAGTACTTTTGATTAGGATAAGTAAGAGCTTTTAATGTAAGGATTTGGGTGCCAGTCTTCAGACTTCTTTCTGGATCATCATCCGAAAGTGACAGTAAGTTCCTAGATATATGCAAGTATAGTGGGAACTTTATGTTCTTTTTTTATCCCTTCCTCTCATGTGGATGCTACAGTGGCTTCTTTGAAGGAATGATGACACTAGTGGCTTTTCTAGCAAATCAAATGTGAAAAATTACCACTGTGTGCCTGTGTTTGCCTGTGCTATTCTACAGGAACAATTGCTCATGCAACCACACTGAAACAAGCTGATTTTAAAAAACCTGCAAAAAACCGCCGGTGATCATTTGTGTGTGTGGAGTGTTGTTTACTTTTTGCTAGTCTCTTGTACTTTCAGTGTCTAGACACAATGAGTGGCTGAATAGTTGGGGGAAAGTAAGGAAAGGAATTCTTAAGTTGGCTTTATCACTGGGGGAAACTTTCTTATAATTACATTCTGGAACAAAGGCTACAGAAATTAGGGTAATAGCTTGTCAGTTAAATGACTTCTTCAATGTCCATAGTTTTTATCCTTATAATGGAATACTATCTGGTATAAATTGAAAAATTCCACTTGAGGTGTTATGAATTCTCCCTACCCATCTCTCATTCCTCCTACTGGTAGCAAATACAGATTGGAAAAATATATTTAAAAAAAAAATCACCTTTCAGTCTGGAAAATAAAGTTTTACCTCCTTTAACTGAGTCTGGGTGAAAAATTACAAGTATATTGTGCTCTAACCTGTTGCTCCATAATGTAATCACCTTGACTTTGGTTAAGAGAGATTAATGTGACTTGCCTTTTCTAGTGCTTGATTTTGCTCAAAACTTCTTTTGAGAGCTGATTGTAGTCCTTATGAAGGATACTGAAATATTATGTTTGTTCTGCTTTTCTGAACTCTCTTAAAGAAAAAGAAAAAGAACAAACAGGCACAACGTAGGTAGTAAAGTTGCACCTTTTTCAGATTTACTGTTCTTGATAGTGATAGACTGTGTCCATCTCAATATAGTGGAATAATTCAGTCCGTCACTCAGACTCCTACCAAAGCAACCAGTGTAGAAGCAATTGCTAATTTCTGTGATGCAGAAATATTAGTAAGAAAGATCAGAACCTTGTTTTTACATAGTTACTTCACAGTAACTGCCTCAATCATTACTGAACAGGAAAGACCTGTACCAGGTGATTGCAGAAGTAATATAATCCTTCTCCCTGTTTAGAACTGTACTTTGCAATACCTGTTTGTTGCAGCCTTATGTGTGTTTGTCCATATTTCCTCCCCCATCCTACTTTCTGATACTCAACTTTCAAACTTGGCTGTTAGGGTTTGTAATTGTGTGTAATCTCTTGGCACTTCTAAGCCTCACTTAAACTATTTGCAGAATCCTGTGTTTGACACCTTAAGTGTACTACTTAGTGACTCTAGAAACTAGGTATTCTTTTGGCAGTGTAGGAGCTCTGTTGTGGTAATCAAGCTGCATGCGTTTATCTGTCCTGATCTCTCCTCATAAAATAATCCTTATAACCTTGTCACTCTGTGTTTCTTTCTGAAAGTAGGCAGGCAGCAAGTCATCATGGAGTGAAGTAGGGCGTGAAAAAGTGGAGTATCTTGTGCTCCAGTGTGGTGTAGTATGCAGCAAAGTAACAAGTTCACTTCAGATTCCTCCAACATGTTCATATTTGGTGTGTTTTGTTGTTTGGTGTTGTGTGTGGTTTTTTGGTGTGTGTTTTTGGTTTTTTTGTTTGTTTGTTTTTAAGTTTTGCAGAGGAGTAGCAGAAATGTCTTCCCACTGTGTGCAATCTGCTGACAGCTAATTCATGGCGGAGCTGTGGGGGGGATACCTGAAGTAGCTTATTACAAATTACCAGTTTACTTTTGCCGTTATGCTGTGTTGATTTTTTTTCCCTCTCTTCTTACCAGTAATTTCAGTAGCGTGTGAATTGGGGTAAAAGGGGATTAAAAAACCATGGGAAATCTTCTGGTTGCAGCTGATTTTTTTTCTGCTGTGTTTTGCATTAGGTGTAGTGAATGTCCTGTTGACCACTCCTCTTTGGGTAGTGAACACACGTCTGAAGCTGCAGGGAGCAAAATTTAGAAATGAAGACATTGTACCAACCAATTATAAAGGCATAATAGGTAAGCACCTGTTGTCTTCAACCAAAGAGAAGTTCATTAAATGAAATATATTGAGGACTCTGAAGTTTGAAGACTTTTATTCATGTAACCAATTTCACCCTGGAATCTCTATGCTTCCCTATAACTTTGAGTTTTACAGGCAACTGGACTTGGCCATTTCTGGTGGTAATGAAGAGTTTGTAGTATGCACGCCTGTGACTAAAATATCTTTTGCAAAGGCTGGTATCTTATACAAATCCTGGAGTAGTAGTGAGCCCAGTGAGGTGGTAGCTGGGAGACTGAGTTTGGACAGATAATCTGCAAATTAAACTTCACTCAGCTTAATCTCTTAATCACCCACATGTTCAGGATGTCTTCCTCTTAAAAATAAGTAAATAAATATTGTTGGTTTTTTGAAGAAGGCTTAGAAGACCTTAATTTTGATGCTGAGCTTGTACTAAAAAGAGCAGGGTGTCTGTGCAGATGATGAGCTTTGCTTATGTTAATGGTGATGTGAGCAAGAACCTCCTTTGTCACTGTTTTTCTGTTAACTTCCAGATTAGAATGGAAGATAAAAAAGTTGCATAAAAGACTGCAGTGGATTTTTATACGCTTTGACTATTGGGCTTTAAGTGTAACTTTTCTACAGTCATAATTTTGTACTCAAAATTCCAATGATTTTTTTTTCCCTACCTTCTCAGATGCCTTTCATCAGATAATACGAGATGAAGGAGTCTTAGCTTTATGGAATGGTACTTTCCCCTCCTTGCTGCTGGTCTTCAATCCTGCCATACATTTCATGTTTTATGAAGGCTTTAAACGGAAGCTTTTGAAAAAGCAGCTGCAAGTGAGTATATTTTGAGGCCAGGTGATGGACATGCTCTGTTATAAGACGGGTTCTTTGACATGTGTTACTTGAGCAAATTCAGAATTGTAGGTTTGGTTTTGGTTCTTGTATTTTCGAGGGTTTTTTTGAGTTAGTGTATCTTTTAAAAAAGATCCATCATCGTGAAGTGAGACGTGAATCTTTCATGTCCCTAGGAAGGATATGCCTGTGATGAATTCCTCGTCCTGTAAAAATAAAACTGCACCTCTTGTCCACATTTGTTTAGATTTTTTCACAGGTCTTGATTTAAAGTAGAGATTTCAATTCTAATATATCTGTTTTATAAGTATGTACGTACAGACTGTTTTGAAGTCACCTCTTAACCCTTTCTCCAGTCAATAAAGTATATGGAGCCTTTGAAGTATTACAGATTTGTTCTGGACCCTGTCATTTTAATAACACTTTTTTCCTGAAGCCCTCAATTTTTCAATATCCCTTTTCCAAGGGTGGACACTAGAATTGAACATAGCATTGCAACCATACCTCCCCAATTCTCTAAATAGAGGTAGAATCACTTTTTTGTCCCTGCTTTATAGTCCCCTTTTTCTTTATTCTTTTTCTTTTTTCTTTGTATCAGATATAGCATCTCACCTGAACTCATGTTTCTTCTATCTTCTAGCAAATTGAAAAGCATTTTGGTTACATTTTAAGATAATTTCATAACATATATGTTTAAGCTGCAGTGCTTTGCTGTTAGTTTGTGACTTTAGAATGCATTTGGCTGTATTAAAGTTAGATCACATCATTATGTTACAAAGCCATCTTGTTTTTTCTCAAGACACAATGAAATTATTTTTACATGAGATTTTGCATCATAAATGAGGCTTGGGTTTTTTACCATCTTTAGTCAATACTGCAGCTGTAGCACTCTATTTGTGCCTGATGGATCTATCCAGTTACATTATGGATAATACATTGTTTGAGTGATGAGCTGAGCTTCCCTCTGCATGGTTATTTGCCTGTTGGCTAATTGCTGTATTTATTTCTTGTGTTTCTTTTAAATTACTTAGTTCTGCCTTAAATTAGGGCATGTCTTGTCCATGATCAGTGGAGAGGGAAAATACTTTTTCCCTTAGCAATGGTTATTTTTATTTTGGACATTTTTCTTCCTATTTGATCTTTTCCTTATTGTCTTAAGTATATCAAAGTGACTTTTTAAAGATGTGCATGCGTGTGCATATTTCTGATTGCAATCAACATATTTTGCAAATTTGGAGCATGTTTTGATATGGGCACCTATTTATTTTCAGTGATGAATTGACACTGTTAGACTGAGATGCACCGTAATCAGCTTAGGCTGTAACAATGTATTTGGTGCATTGTGGAACACTGTGGGCTTTGGAGGTGAGGATGGGCTTCTAGCAGGTGTTCTTAAGTAATAGTGGATGAGATTTTAGCCTACGTCATCAAGATGAAAATTCTGCCTGATAGCGTAGTGATTATGTCTCGGGATTATACAGTGATGTTCAAGGAGTCTTTCACTGTCACCTTTTCACAAGTGCTGTGTGACTTGTTAGTTTAAATGTTGCAAAAGTTGAAATGCTTATTGATTGATGGTACATTTAAATGCTACTTCCCTATCCTTTGTTTACTCTTGGTGCTTTAAATTGGTCTAGTTGTATGGCTTTATTTCCAATATGTTTTAGTAACCTAGTTATAGTGAGAAATGCAAAAGCTTGTGGGCAGGTAGAAGTTACAAATAAACTTTAGTTGTGGGAAAGTAAGTTGGTTGAACTATAACTAACTCTTTAAAATGAGAAGACCCAGAGACTTCATGGAATCTTTATGCCAAAGATACTTAGATAACCTGGTAGCAGGTACCAGTACAGAATCCCCAAACACATATGGGTAACTGGCTGTTTTGGTACTATGTTGAAGTAATACGTTCTTTATCAATTGAACAGCTCACATCTTTGGATGCTTTTGTCATTGGTGCAATAGCCAAAGCAGTTGCCACCACGCTCACTTATCCTCTGCAGACAGTACAGTCCATTCTGCGGGTAAGTAATAATTTCATTTCAGTGTAACTGCCTCTGACTTGTTCTGTATAATGCAAGTCCGGTTCATATGGCTTGTTTTCCTTTGTGTTAATGAACCCATCATTTTGGGAGCTCCTTTTGCACAATGCAAGTCACTGATAAGGATTCCTCTCTTCTTTGATCCTGTACTGACAGATTCTGATAGAACTTGGTATTATTGGTGCACATTTGTTTCAAGTAGCTGGTAGGATTGATAACATAATGCATTGGTACAGTGTCTCGCAGAAGCTGATGCACTGTGCTGCTTTTAGGCACTACAAAAATGTAGATTTATTTCTTTGAATATAAATAGAAAATGTGTCAAGTGGGAAGGTAAAATTAAATCATCTAAACCCAGTTTGTTTCCAGATGACCTAGGGTAATAAAAAAAAAGTTCTGTTCATAGGTTTTGTTTTATTTCAATGATGGCCTGACCTTGTCAGTAGCCGGAATGTGATTCATCAGGGGAAGATGAGCTCCCTCATAAATAATATCTTTAACCACTTGCCTGGCTTTGTACGCTAATTGTAGTGGTAATGAAAACACTTGCATTTATCCTCACTTGCAATTTGTACGTATGCTGGATAATGCTGCTATCTTCAATATGTACCAGTATTGTTGTAATATTGAAACAAGACAAAGCTAGGGGGTGAAGAGACCTGACCATACATAAGCAAGCATATTGTAGTTTAATTTCGGTGCTTTTTAATCTATTTTTGTAAGTAGTTTCTTGATGATTTTTCTAACAGTTAAATATTAATGTTTCCACATGAAATATAATGCTATTTTCCTAAGTAAGGAGAAGCCATAACTTGTGTGTATGGTAAAGCCATTATATATGTTCTAAAACTCATATAAATCTGGAGAATTAGTTGATTATTGAATGTGAGCCTTCCATGCTAAGGATATCGCTTTTCAGACTTGTCTAATAGGGGATTTTTCTTGTTAACTATTCATCTGGAAAAAGTGATTTTCATGCAAGTTTTGTAATTATTTTAGTTTTTCTTCTCACTAATTAGTGGGCTAAATGTATTTTGATTTTTTGATAGCCTGTAAAAAGATAGTTTGGATGCTCTATTTCAGACTAACAGGACTTGAATATATTTACTGTGTGGTTGCTGCTACCTTGAAAAGATGCTAGGTAAAACTTGTGTGCCTGCACAGCTTTCTGCTTCACCCTGATGATGCACAAAATGGCATCCACATTGTAGATGTGTCAGCCACATTGCAGTTTTGTCAGCAGTAATTTTTTCTGAAGTTTTTCTAATTTATGATGATCAGCTGAGCTAGTGCCTTCATTCAGTGTCTTATCCTGTTTTAACAGCCTGGACATGTCTCAGGAATTAAACTTAGTAACACAGACTTCTATTACTGAGTGACAGATACAGAAAAACATTTAAGCAAATTTAGCTTTGTTTGGATAAGTTGCAACATCAGTCTGTTTTTAATTTGTGATGTGTTGTCTGCTGGTGTGAAGGAGAACTGGAAGGAAAGTTGGAGTGCTGTATTTTAGCTTTAGCATTGCACAGCAGAGTGCAATTTTCATGGGGCTACATCAAAGTAACAGCTTCAACCCTTGTTCCTTTCCATGGTTGCTATAGAAATGGTTACAATCTTGTGACTATTACTTCATGTTTCATCTGCCTCCTTTTGGCTTTTTGAACAAAATTCTTCTGTCTCTTGGTGACAGTGTCATTCTTTAAAAAAAGGGCAGCTCTGGTAGGTTGTGCTGCCAGCATGATGTACTAACCAGCTGCTTACTGCTCACCTCAGCTGAAGTCAGCTAGTTCACTGCTGGCTTGCCTGAGCAGTGGTAAGTTGCCTTTCTGTTAGAGCACAGCTAACCATCAGTGTCCTGGTGGTGGTGGTATTCTTCTCAGTGACCCACTGTGAAATAAAGTGGCATATGTGCTACTTCTCCATGCCAGTCCATCCTCTCCCAGTGATGATGGGGAATATAAGGACCCTGTCTCTAGTTCTGCAGTCACTAGGGATGAGTTCTTTCCCTTTGCTCTATGAAAGAAGTAATAGCCAGAAACCCTGAACGCTTCTGGCGAGAACAGCAGAAACATGCATCTGTGATATCCGTGCTGTCCAGTTCAAACTTGCAATACTTCGTAATGTGTTTTCTAATCTAAAGCTAGCATTGTTATATTTGATGAAGTTTTTGTCACTCACGCTAAGTGATGTTCAAAAAAATAAAGTTATGAATAAATGTTTAGTATTTTCAGAAATAACATTCTGCATGAAGTATACTTTGTATAGTTGTGGGGTTTTTTTAAACAACTTTCGCAGATTTCCACACAAGCCAATACAAGCTCGATATAATTCATAAAAACTTACACATCATAATTAAGTTCTATCATCAAATTAGAAGTACAAGGTTCTTTTCAACCTTAAACCTTTAGAAACTTACTATTGTTGGGAAGTTATTAGGATTCTTTGTAGTGAAGTCTCTACACCTTTGCTTTCAACTTTTTGGCAAAGCGCTCTTCTTGCTTCCATATAATGAACAGTTATCCTGTGTAATTGATAGTGGTAAGCAGCTTCCAGCCTTGCCATTTGGTATGTCTGTCTCCTTTTCAGTCATTAAAAATACACGGCACTGGTGTTACTCATTATGCACTGAAACCGTTCTTTAGCCCCTGTGTTGGTAAACAGTGAATAAATTAAATTTGCCTCTGGAGAAATAGCAATACTGTTAATGTTCTTAGTGTTCCTGGGTGAAAAAGTTCTCTTTAAAACTCAAGTCTCTCTTCTCTAGTGTAGAGAATGCTAGTGCTTTTGGGAAATCTTCTGCAGTAATCGGTGAAGTATTGACATCCTAGAGGAGAAATGAACGTGTTTTTCCCCCTTGATGAACCTTTGTTTGCAGTACAAAAATAGTCTGAAGGTGGAAAAGAGAGGAGAAGGAAGCACCTTATCCTGGTGTAGTTTGGAAGCCTATGAGTAATCTAGGTGGTGACTGGTATTGTAACTTGGAACCTAGTTAGCAATTTTTTGGGGGTGTGTCTGAGTCTTTGAAAATAATCCTTAACATTGATTTATCAATATCAAATGAGTTAGTTGCTGATGAGAAGATCGTGGATTGTGAGCATGTATTTACCTAATAGAGAGATTTCCAATAGCATTCTGTTGCTGCTGTTTCCATCTGAGTTAAGACATACAACATGTGTCATCCTGGCATTTTCTTATAATTTCTGAACTGCCTAAATCTGCTTGCGTACTCTACCTACTGTCAATGGTAATTTCTTCGGCCTAAGAAGTAGCAGTTGCCTGAGTAAGTTCTGGGAGAACTCATCCACAGGCAGTTGCTCAAGTTCACCTTTCTTAGCACAGAATCATAATACAAGCTTCAAAAGCTATTTGGCTATGTTGTTATAAATACAAGTGTGTCAACCCTTGTATATTAATAATTCATAGTTGCAGCATGCTGGCAGTACTATCAACCTGTATCAGGTAAGAGTATCAATGAATGCTAGAAAAGAAGTTGCTGGAATTGCTAGTTTAACTCTGAGACATAAAATTACAGCAGCAGCTATCATGTCTACTGAAAAACAGTTTGGAGATAAGCAAATGCAGTGAGTAAGAGAGAAGTATTATTTAGGCCAGGTAGGTGGATCAAACAATTTTGGATTCTTCCACAACAGTTCACATGTAAATGTCTTGCTCAAAAACCATTGCTGGGCTGATAAATTTTGGGTTTAGCTATGCAATCTCAATGTAATAATAGTTTCCAGATGCATGAGGCTTTGAATCTTTGTTAAATGAAAGCTGAGCAAGCCGGAAAGAACTTGCTTTGAATGTCATATCCCTACTAAGACTCTGCAAGTTATGCTTTTGAGATCTTGAAAACTGTTCCCTCCAGAGCAACTGAAAGAGAGCAAATATGGCCATGTGTAACACTTTCTTAGAATCCATCTTAAAACCAAAACGAAGTATTGTAGCACATACAGTTTTAATGTTTTCTGTGTAAATTTCAATAGTGTGAGCTTTGGCCTCAGTTCTTTACTGATGGCTAGTATAACCTGGAAAATGTTAAAGAGGTTTAAGATAGGCTCTCCAGATTTTACGCATGTGTTGGGTTCTCTGCCTAGCACCATGGGGAAATAGTACAACAACATGCTCTTCCTTTTTTTCAGTTTGGACGCCACAGGTTGAACCCAGAGAACCGAACACTAGGCAGTCTTAGAAATATTCTTTACCTTCTTCAACAGAGAGTAAGGTGAGCTTTCTGTTTTTTTTCTAACATGATATAGAAGACTTGAGTATTACTAATATGTTGAAAATGTTGCTGGATCTGACTTCTGTTTCTTTTTGCTCCCCCTTAAACTTGACATTTGAGTCAACCTGGTTTTTGTAATATATTGCAGAATAAGTACACAAAACTAAATTCTCCTAAATATCTGTACAGTAAGTGGTATCAAGGATATCTGTGGATACCAATTCATTCGCCTCTCATCTTGAAAAGAGGCAAGTTTCTTGCACAAAAGACTTAAGTTTCTGCAGAATTTTTTCTTGAAAATATTATTAAATGTAGCTGGCACTCAAGAGATCAAGAATGAGTTTAAGATTCTTACAGTTGTCATTAACTTTACTTGTGATATTCTTTTTTGTAGTATACTGATACAGAAGGCTATTCACACTTTCTTTTTTCTTTTTTTTTTTTTCCCCACTTCTTAGGCGTTTTGGATTAATGGGGCTCTACAAAGGCCTTGAGGCAAAGCTCCTGCAGACAGTCCTTACTGCTGCTCTTATGTTTCTAGTGTACGAGAAACTGACTGCTGCAACCTTCACAGTCATGGGATTAAAGCGTTCGCGCAGACATTGAAAAAGGAACCTATGCCAAAGATTATGGGGTCTAGAAAACATGTTCCATTTCTGAGACCAGGCTGGGTAACAAAGGGTCCTCACTTTCTCTTTCTTTTTAGCCACCTCCATCTCCATTATTTGGAGAAATTTGGAATACTGCTTTATGGGACCTGTTGCCATGAATTCAGGGATAGCTTATTCCCTACTCTTCTGTGGACTCACTGTGTTAAGCAAAGCAGAGACCTTATTTAAGCACTTGACATGAAATTTTAACTACTATATGATTTGATTTACATTCTTGGCAAGAATGAGTCTGTCTCACTATGCTTTCTTGTTTTCCCTCCAATCATCCTCAACTATTCTTCTATCTTTACTATCTGTCAGCTGCTGGTGGGGTGATTTCATGTTATTTTCCTCGACCTGCGTTTATGTCACTTCATATTTGGTTTATTAAAATAATAAAGAACAAGATTTTTGACATAGTTTTCTTTTAACTTCAGGTATGTTTGTGACACAGAATGATAGGATATTGTCCCAAATATCTGGTGGTGAGATTTCTGAACTGCTAGAACGTACGTTACCAGTGAGTAGGCATGCTGCCTTCTTGAATCCACCTATATTGAAAATTTTGAATGCAGATACTGGCTAGATAGGAGGAACATAACGTTTTGCTTTTTCAAGTTGAGTAGCTCAAGCTGCTTCAAGAAAATGGGCTTGCTACACACAAGTACATGATGTTCTGTAATCTGGTTCCTTGTGAGAATATGTAAATTCATACCCTGTTCCCGTACAGACAGGGAGCACTACCCTATGCTTCAGAAGTGGTATGCCCTCTCAAAAATGTGCTTTAATTATTTTTTCACTGATCTTCCCAGACACTTTCCTGACCATAAAGCATAAAAGTCATAACTGTAATCCCAGTTAATGTAAGTGTATATGTTCTTTTTTGCATAGTTTTTTTTAATAGTCCTAGGCCATAAAATCAAAATACATCGTGCTGTGTCCATCATTAAGTTTGCAGTAGGATTGTGCTAAGGAACAGTTTTATATTTGAAGTATTGACAAATTCCATGGTAGTTTAACACCAAGAATGTCTGGGAGAAGAATTCAGTGCTGCAGGAAATATGTTACCGAATTTTGCTAAATCACACCCTTTTTTGAGTCTCAAATGAGTCAATTCTAAGTATGAAATTGGAATGCAGTTCTGCAGATAATGTCTTCTGGACAGGAATAAAAACCTTTACACTGACTGCTGCTTTTAAGAGTATTGGGAGTACCTGTATACAAGAAAAATGCTCTTTATTCAGTGCTGGATGCTTTTAATTCCAAATGGGATTTACATATGACAAGTAGGAATGAAAAAGCACAATAAGCTCTAATTATACTTTGATAGATGCTGTGAAATTTAATGAAAGACTCTGTCAACCTCACCAGTGGAAAAGAAACAATCACAATTCTGAGAATTTCAGTGAAAATATTCTGCTGACTGAACTGAGTTACCCTGTGGAAAGATAGTCTGCTGTCTTTTTTGTGTTTTCAATAAGGGGTTTGGAATCAGTAGTATGGCTCTTAATGGGTTACCTCACTTTGAAATTCCACCTGTCAGAATCATTGCAGGAAGCTGAGAGGCTGTTGGTTTTACGCAAACGCAAAGTGGTTCTGATGCCACTTTGGCTGAAATCTTTATGGCTGCTAGGAGCTTTAGTTTGCATCTCTCGGATTTTTCTGGTCTGTGGCATGAAGGAGCAATTCCTGCAAACACAGGAAGGTTGTTCTGGTTGCTTTACCCATAAGAAAGTAAGTAAATGCTTTCTTGCATTCAAGCTGAAAAATACTTGTGTACCAGCCAGTGGTTTCAAAAGAATAAAAAAGTATCTCATTTCTGCAAAAAAGCCGGATACAGAACAACTGTATAGAGAGGAGTGCTGGCCTTTGCTGTGTCTGTGTTACTGTTAAATCTGGAATAGACATTTTGCACTAAACTCTCTACTTGGCTCTACTAACCAGTTGTTATAATGAAACAGTTTCATAAAGGGATGAAAACAGAAGTAATTGAAGCTGGGAGCATCGTCGGCCTCTTTTTAGTGATAGACCTACGGTATTTAAAACTTCTTTGTTCCTGCATTCTGCAGTGTTGATTTAGACATTAGACTGAATTTACTGAAAGACTACTTAATCTCATGTGACTGAGCTGAACTCAAGATGGTTGAGGAATTGTTCAGTCATTTGTTCAATCGGCAGGCAAATGTTCGTGTTACAGGTGGTACCTCCGCCTAAGTTTTCTCAGGTGTAGTTTGAACAGATGATGACATTTCCGTTAGAATTGCTAAAATGATTTCAGGCTTCAAAGGCGTATGTGAGTATCTTTGAGATTAAAAAAGCATAATTTGTCAAAGCAAACTATGAAAGACAATATTTCTAATCTTGGTACTAAAGCTGTAAGTCACCCATGGTAGGTAGATACTGTCAGAAGCAAAATCATAATACAATAATTTTACTATATTTTAAAATATATTTTCTGATGTCCCCCTCATAAACAAATGTATAGTTTCAGGTCTTGTTATAAAGACAAGATTCAGCTAATCTGGCTCTGGAGTTAAGTCATTTCACTGAAAAAATAGTTGTAGGAGAACTAGTTACGCATTTCCATGACAAACAGCACAAAACATACAAGTGTTGTTTTGGACAAAAGTGACTCCTAATGGATGTGGCTTGGGCATTTGGAGCTGGAGATGGACATGGAGACAGAGTATGAGATGTTGTGGCACAAGAAGCTCTACGTGCAAGTATTTGCAATGAAAGCCTCGATTCTGGGATTGCTGTGTGGCCAGTATGTAACTGCATGTTCCAGCCAAAAAATTGTGTCAATTCACTTCTAGAGAACCTGACAAGAAAATATTTTCATCTTGAAGTGAAAAACAAACCTCCTCCCTCCTTTTTCTTTTTTTTTCCTGTTTTAAAATACTATTTTTGAGGGAAGAAAGAAGAGATGATTACAAAGGACAGCAGCAGAGAGGATCGTCTGTCTTAGCCAAATTTCGTCATGGATAATTCTGTCCTTGGCTCGATTTAGGAGATGTAAATTTAATCCTGTCCTGTTCCTTCTCTTGCCTGCCCCACACTTTGACTGAAGCTAGGAGACCCTTAAGGCACCTTAGAGATTGTGAAGCAAGTGGCTCCTCAGGTATCTGTGAAGTTTGGGATGAATTCTGCTCCTATTTGTATTCTAGATCATGCCTCTCATCATTACATAGATTGTTTGCCTGTATAAATAATAGCAGGACAGTATTTAACACATTTTGGCTTCTTTTAATGTTATTCACTAAGCCTCAGGTTAGAGGTTGAGAGTTGATAGGGTATAACACATACTCTTTGTCTTAAATAATGTTGTTGAGTTGCTGAATGCTGCTAAATAGCAGTATCTGTTACAGAGCTGGTTGTACTTTGCTGGAAGAGAGTCACTCCATCGTATGGTTTGCCTCTGCTGGCTGCACCAAAGAAAATTCTTAAAACTTGAAGGTTGGCACATACCCTGTGTGGGAGGAAAACCATGATTTACCTCTAGTCTGTCCGAGAGGAATAGAGTGTAGTGCACTGTAAAGCTTCTCATACAGTTTAATCCTTCCATTATGCATCTTATTACTCATCTGCTTAGGAAGGAAAAAGGGAGTGCTGTCCTTTTGTAGTAAAGGCAGGCAAACACAGTCCATTCAGATAAAAACAGGTGAACCGTCAAGACAGGGATATTCCAGCACAGGGGTCTGTTGAAAAATGCAATTATTGCCATTGATGGAATTATTTTTCCATCACTTGTGAAAAGCATTTCTCAACTGGTGCGTGTGGGGCAGGAGAGTACAGAGCCATGGGAGAGCAGAAGCTCCTTAGGAGGCCAGCAGCACTTTTGCCTGTGCTTGGGTTTTATGTGGTTTTTCCCCCGTCCGTTTTTTTTCCCCTCCTCAATATGATTTAAAGCACAGTGTTAGATGGGGAGGCAGGATATCTAAACCAGTTGTTTTCTTATAATTGTTTAATCACCTAGTCTAAAAGGCTGAATTCTGTGTCTGCAAAGGCTGCTTCATGCGGGGGGGGGGAAAAGATGCTCTGCGTAACAGACCTCTCTCTGCTTCTTGCAGTTGCTGTCTCTTGCAGCAGAAACCTCTCATTTTTAGGGCATGCTCTGATGGCATAGCCTACAGAGACCTCATCAAAGCAAGTTTTCATGGTACGGAGAGGGGTAAGGTCCATCTCTTGCACAAGTAAAGCTGTGCACAACTGCATGGTTTGCACGGGGCTGCTCATACAGGCCCACTGTAGACCTAGCGTATAACTTCACCAGCGTGTAACATAAGGATGGAATTTACTTAATAATGTTTATAGCTTACAGGTTTTGATAGCACTAGGTAAAATAGTAAGGTTAGTTTTAGGATTTGATAAACAACAGTGAAAGAGCTTGTTTTGAACTGGCGCTACACCATGCAAGAAGTTGCCTGGTACAGAATTAGTTTCACTTCTCTCTTCTTCCTTTGGTTTGTGTTTGAAAGAAACAGACTCCAGAACCTTCTGGAAAATAGTAATTTAAGAAATATATCCACCTTTCTGTTTGGCTAACAACAGTTCTCTGTGCTGTTTGTAGCAATGTATTGAATCTGTCAAAACAGCTAGGAGGACAGCGCAGCCACTTTAAGGTAAGCAGAAGCTTGCACAAAGGTAGTTTTATTTCTGCATCCTCTGCAGTCAGGGAGGTACCAGTGCAGTCATTGCAGCTGGAGGAGAGGGAAGACCTGTAATTTGGTGGTGGTTCAGATGAGAAAGCTCAGTGAGACAAGTGCCTGCCCCCATAGCTAGCAGCGATGGAGGTGTACAAGTGATAGCAAGGGCAAAAACTATCTGTGAGAGGTTCACAGATGTACATCTCCAGCATGTTAACAGATCCTGACGTAGCACTTGCGCAGTGGGTCTGGCTCACGGGGGTGCTATCGCAGCAGTAATGAACTACCCAGTTCACATCATCCCCTCAGCCAGTGGTGAGAGTCTTTGTTGTTACAATCACTGGCTAAAAAATGGGATGTATATTCTTTTGGAGCTGGAATGGTTTGGATAGGGTTTTTTTCTTGCAGAATACCCCACTACTTAGTGCTTTTAATTTACTGTGTTGTTTGCTGTGATTTTTCAAAGCACCTGAAGGAAGTGATAGGTGTGTCCAGACCTCCAGGATTTTCGCTTGGATTTTGGCTGCCCGAATTGCATTAAGGCATTTAGGAGGTCCCCCAACCACGCCGATACGTTAGGTTGTAACTGAGTCGGAAGTGACTTAAAAGGCACGCGGTTACTGGTCACATTGGGAACAGCACCTCAGAGGAACAGATTTTAAGAACAGGGAAATCCTCTTCACAATCTTGTATTTGTAGCTTTATCTCTAATGCTGAATGCCAGCTGGACACACTTACGCTGGGCTCAGGGGCATCTATGCAGAAGGGGCCTGGGATCAAACCCTTCCAGCCTCGGCGCAGGGGGATCAGCCCTGGTTTATCCATAGGAAAACACATTTTTCTGGCTTCACCCAGTGCTCAGCTCACACTGGGAGAATTGCGATCGTTAGTGCTTGTTATCCAGCTGTCGTCACAGCACAGTGTTAGTCTTATTCTTAGTAACAGCTAATCTCTTCTGTATGCTTACATCCAGATATGGAGGATGTGTTTTGGTTTTTTTCCCCAATAGGATTTATTTGGAATTAGAGACAAATGCCGATCAGGCTTTGGCAGGCTTCGCTGTAGCTTCCTTAATGAAAATTGTCTCTTTACAATTCTTGGCTTGGCCTTTCTCATCTTAATCTGTGATGGACAGAAGATTTCAGCATGTCTGGCTGGATTAGAGACGTGATAGGGCCCCACTAAATGTCCCGTTATCTCAGCTGAGTGATGGCACATCGAGGCCCAGAGTTGCTGTTTTGAACAAAAAAAATCTCCCTGTCCTGTTGTTCTTAGGAAGTTTGTCGTTCTTTTAATGTCCTTGAGGAGCTGTGGTGACTTGCTGATGTGAAGGTTTTATGAAGCGCTGCCTTTCGTGAATGCTGATGTGAGAAAACTAATTTGATGGATTTTTTTCTCATCATCTTTCCTTGTGCACATGTCCATGCAGTCCTAAGCCTTGGAGTCACCCATTGCATACAAAATAAATGTCTTCCTTTTTTCTGAATTATTTCTTCTAGACTTGACTTGTGGCTGTGAATCAAAAAATACTTCGACATCACAGTTTTATAGTTTTGAGATTCCTCAGATTACAGCAGGCAACGTATGAGTATTTTATAATTTTTTTCACAAGACAGACAGCATTTTATCTCCCTGTTGCATTTTTACTCTTTCTATAACATTTTGAAAGATACAAGTTGGAGACTTCATATGCTGCTTTCAAAACTCTTAAAGTGTTTATCAAGAATAAAACAGAATGTTCTGAGAACTGAAATATTGTATTTAGTGTTAGAGGATAAAGTGGGAAAATTTTCTCCTTTCCTCATGAGCAGGGAAGAGGACAAAGAAATGGAGAAAGAAGTAATAATTCTTACTTCCTCATTGCTTTTCTCTGGAACAAATACATATAAGCTTTATCTAAAGCTGAAAGAGAAACATTAATGGAAGTCTTTTTGTAACGGAGTGGCATGTTGGCCTCACCTTTGAGAAGCTGTATGTTTGACTGATCTTTTAAAAATGACAACTGACTCTGGAGACCTTGTAGCTCCCATCTGCAAGATGTTAACAGCTCCTGTAGCATGCCATGAGCCTTCACAGCCGAGTCTGAAACTGTATGAATTTGTGAAGCTCAGCACCCTTAAGCTCAGCAACCTGATCACGCACCTCTTCTCCTTGAGGAGCCTGTTTCATTCTTGCTGAGTTAGAGGGGGCATGATCTAGGGAGCCAGAGGGCAGTGCCTGTATTATTTGTATTTTGGGTATTTTCTGGTTTTTTTCTGTCTTCTCGTGTTTTTTGGTATGTGCCTGGTGGAGGCCGGACACCGGCAGGTGGCAGCCCAGCCCCGCTTCCCCGCTCCGCTCTCGCTGTCGGGGACCAGGCAGGGCAGTACTGAAGCAGAGGGACTTTTACGTGATCCAGAAGAAATCCAACTACAACCTGAAGATTTTGGACCTTAACCTGGAGGAAGGGTACACCAGGAGCTGGAAATGAGGATAGGGTCAATGCTGTTCTGCATAGAAAAGCTGCATCCCCTTGCTGGGGGGGGATGCTCGCTTTTGGACTATGCTGTCTGCATCATACACTGCTCGTGCAAATTGGTGGCGTTCAATTTTTTTCCATGGTGTCATTGTAGCATTATAGTGAATTAAAATCCTAGATGAACGTGAGGCCTTTGTTTTAATACGGGCAAAATTTTTGTTTGATGTCATGTCAGAACACTAACGAATTGAATGTGCTGCCTATTGCATTGAATGCTGCTGGGAAAAAAATGCTCTAGTTGGGTAAATATGTGTTGAATCAAACAAGGGACAGTTTGGTGGGAAGAAAAAGAAGTAGCCAAGTGGTGTGTTTCAGTGCAAGACATTTCAGAGGCGAGTGAAATCCATGGAGTTACACGGAATAGAAAAATTAAGTTACGAGAAGGAAGCATTTGTAAAGTGATTGTGGCAAAGGGTTATATCTGAACTCAGGACACCCCAGAGATGTGGTGGGATGATATTTTTATATTGCTGCCACCACCACCAAAACCTGCTAGGCCACTTCAGTGTAATCTTTATTTCGTAGATTTGGCATGATTTTGCGAGGCAGAATGAATTACTTGGGCTGGTAAAAACAGATGTTGCTATGTGTGATTGTTTGCATTTTGGGCGGGTTTCTTACTAGCACTTGGCTTAAAGATATCACCGGATAATTTCACAGTGCTACCAACAGTCATGATTTTGGTCTCTGCTTTCTGGTTGGTACAATTGAGTCCCTTCTAATGAACTGAGCCTGAGCCATCCTTCCTCTGCCCATCTATGACTTCATCACAGCTCTCATCCCACCTAAATATACTCCTTTTTTTTCTGAGGAGTTTGCTTTGTAGTTGCATTAGAAAGTCAGAGGTGAATGAAAGAATGTGGCCTGATAGCTCTGGAAATACACTTTTTCAGTTGTAAAAGTGTATGTGGTTTCTAGGGTGGTTGTAGTTATGGTCTTCCTTTGTTTGAGGCAGCAAATGAAGACTTTGAAGCTTTGTGTTAAGAAAACTAACCCTTTTCAATAAGAACTGTCCAAGGCAGCCACCTCTTCAGTTCAGCCCAGTTGCTTTCCAGAAGCTAGAGGGATTTAGGTTGGTTGCCACAGGGCAGTTATCTAGTATTGTATATACTGGAAGAAATGGGGAGGAAAAGTCAAAATCATCAGTTAAGCACAACGATTGTGAACTCCTTTATTCTGTCCTGACAGATCTTAATGCTCTGTCATTTTCTGTTGGTGGAAGGAAGTGTGCGGTTCTGGTAGGCGAAGGAAGGGAAAAACGAAGTAGCGTCACCCTGCTGGGGCACATCAGCGAAGGACAGATGTGCTTGTCAAAAGGCTCCTTTGCAGCACTGCTCTACAAACGCAATTAACGTTAAAACCGCATTAATGAATCTTGACTGTCCCTTCATAGCTACTTGAGCGGCTAATGTGATGTATGATATGATGTCTGAGCATGAACCTCAGCTTCCCAATGCCACACAGAAGGACATCCGACTGCTCTTGGCAGGGGTGCATGGCAGAGCCTCCCCAGACCGGGCTCAGCCAGCTGCCCTCAAGAGCAGAGGCACTGGCCATGTCCAAAGGGCTGGCTGTGGCCCAGCAGAGCAACTTCTCCTCCCTGGGGCTTCCTCCTTGCCCCTCTCTTTCCCAGGCATCTCTCAGGCACAGACTGGAGGAATTGCTCTCTGCTGTTTCCTCCCTGCAGCCCTCTTTGCTGAGGAACTCCCAAGCCCCTTGGCCAGTATACAACCAGAAATGAAGCTGTGGCCTGTGGTGTGAGGATGATGGATCCCAGTAAATGACCAGGGTCTGCATGCAAGCAGGGCCATGTGGTAAGTGGTGCATGCATTGCCCAACATCCAACTGGCTCTACCATATGATACAAAACTGAGCACAGGGCACTTTGGTACATGTGAAGAGACCTTGAGTAGTTCCTCAGGAAGGTATGTGGGCTACCAAGCTCAACAACGTGGGCTCTGTGATCCTCCAGCCATCTTAGTTCAGTTCAGACCATGTTGTAAACCTTTCCCAGGTGTTTCATGCTGTGTAAGAAAGGGAACATGTGCTTGATTTTACAGCAAAATGTGGTCCTTTTGTTTATCTCATGATTAGTAAAATGGGGATAACATCTGACCACACTCCCTGAGAGGCGAGGACTTTAAAAATCATTTCGTTGTTCAGTGCTTTGGGGTCAATGCAAATGCCATGTGAACGTGACCTGCTTTTAAGCTTGAAAAGTTAAGCTGGTTCAAAGCAGACTTTTGGAGCAATCACTGCTGACAGAATACCATCTTGCAGAGATGTGGCCAAATCAAGTTCAGGGTAGGTTACAGCAAGCGAAGTCCATCTCTGACAGCTTACAAAGCAGGTAGGCTTTCATAACCCTGTCTACCCTGGTGGTACTATTGGTGAGACAGAGCAGGAATTACAGCTTGATGCTCACTTAGAATGCTTTGCTCCAATCTAGACACAGCTGCAGAAAGTTACCTTGTCCACCAAGCATGTAGTCAGAGATGTGAACCCAATGTGGTTCCTGTTTTTTCTAACCACAAGTGGAGGTGCTTAGAAAAGCCCAGCTTACCACCAGGAGAGGCTTTGAATAACCTGGGATGGCAGTTTAACATCTTTCTTCTCTTGGCCACAATGCGACTTGTGGCTGGGGGAGTGCACTGAGCCATCTCAGCTGGTGGGGGACCTTTAGGAGACCTCCTGAACCTCAGCAACTCTGCCCGGAGATGTTGTAAGCCCAGGAATTCCCCCTGTGATGGCTGCTTTGATGAGCCAGGCTGAGTTGTTCAATGCAATTGGCTTCTTCTGAACAGGAATCTACACTGTACCAGCACCATTACAACTGGTAATGATTTATTCCTGCCCTGTCTTGCAAGGAGTCTAGTAAGAGAAGCTACAGGGACTGTGAAAGCTGCCTTTCTCCTGGTCTCCTACTGATTGTCCCTTGTGTGATGCTGCCTCTTACAGAGAGGCAGCATCATACATATTTTATATTTATATTTAAATAAATTTATTAATTTAATAATTAATTTATATTTAAATTATTTTATTTTATAGTTATTTTATATTTTATTTATTTATATTTATTTTATAATACGTATTTTGCATCCATCGTTGCAGTGATCACTACTATGGACTACAGGTAAAAAATGCAAGAAAAGCAAGTACAGTTTGAACTCACCTGGAAAGGTGAGTTTGGGTTGCTGGTTATGCAGAAGACATCAGAGATCTTCTTAGATCTTCTTACTAGCTCTCTTATTGAGAAAAGAACTGGCAGGAATGAGGACAGTCTCTAGCAAGCCATTATTTTTTATAGTTCTGCTCTCTAGTGTTCATTTTAAGATGCAAACAGAAAAGGAAGAAAGGGCCCCCTTCCTCTTTCTACCCTCACTGTACAAACCCCTTTTTGTCATGATAAGAGGTGGAAACCTTAAGCTTTAAACGCTTTTCAATGGAAAGAAAATGTGAAGCTCCTGGTTTAATTTCTCATGTGTCACTTTGCTAGGATTGGCACTAGGCAGAAAAGGAGACGATACATATAGTGGAAAAATAGTTTCCTTCTCCATGGCTAGAGTTATTTGTGCAAAATAGGGGCATAATTTTTCTCTCTGCTTTTCAGTCTTGGGATGCGAAGTTGGGATGTGGGGGAGTCAACTGGCTGAACTGATTCTCCTCAGGAGAGAATTAGTAATTTTACAGAGAATGAGTAATCTTTCCCCTTGTCCTTTTCCATAGTGGACCCAGAAAAAGAAATAGGATGGGAGCTAAAAATACTTATGCATTTTTCTTGTGGTTGTCCTTATCTGGACTATCACAGCACTCAAGGGAGTCGCAGCATTGCAGATGGATCTTTCATAAGCCAAGTGGGTGACTTTGGTCGGGGAGCGCCCAGCAGTGGAGTGTCCCCTGCTGCTTTGCCCAAGGTGAGAGTGCACGGTCCAGGATAGGAAACGAAAGACCCCGCCACGTGCAGCCAGCGAATGCGCTCAGGCTGGCTTTTGCGCACTCACACGAGCAGCTGATGAACAGTTTTCATCTGCCCCCTCCCTGCACTCACTACTGATGTTTCATGTCGGACTTACTGAATCCATTTTCCCTTCCTCCCAGGCTTGCTACTAAGCCGGGGCAGGCGACTTGGGGAGTCTGTCGTAGCATGGGGCAGTTTGCCTGCAGATGGGCGTTGAGCAGCTCCCTGTCCTGAAGGGTAGGGGACCATCGCTTCTCCTGCCTCCTTCCACTGCCATCAGGCAAGCCTTACCCCTAAGGTGAGCTACAGCCAGAAATGTCTGAAAACTCTTAGCATTGGGTCAGTGGTCAACTTCTAAAATTTCATATGTGTGTCAGAAAACAAAAGGAAAATAAATCTGTGGCTTCTGGAACACACAAAAGAGCTTGGGAGTCTCATCTGGAGTGAGATCTGGTCTTGTGAAATTTGGGCTGTTTGGTAAAAAATACCGAATGGCTCAAATTTGTGATACTGATTGAGGAAAGTTGTGGGATCGGGGTTGATTTTTCAAAGCAAGTACCTCTTGTTCTGGATCAGTTCTCAGGCAGGTGTCTGGGTTGAAATCAGACAGCAGCCATCTGTCTCGTATTAAACAGTATGTGTAGATCACTGATACAAAATTCATGCTGGGTAGTTTAAATATTTTTTAAATATAAGGTTACTCTTATAATTTCCCTGGCCAGTCGCATACATATAATTTCCACCCCACTTCGCGACCTAGACCACTTCTCCAAACATTTACAAGATTAATTCTTGCATAGATTGATTGTTCATCAAAGCGGATCAAAGCCTGAGGTGGCTGCTGGCATGCCGGCCCGGCAGTGCGGGGTGCACGGAGCTGGCACAGGCAGGGCGGGAGGTGCCATCGCTGCATCCCTGCAAGCTGAAGCACGTCTGGATGGAGCAGTCCCCGGTGTTCCCGGCCAGGAAGGGTGAGGAATCCAGTTCTCCCTTATGCAAAGGTCCCTGCATCTCATGGTGGTTTCATAAAGCACTTCAGGGCCTCTCAGGGATGAGTTTCATCCCCTTTAAGATTCCCCAGTGATAGCAGAGGAAAGAAATCCTGCCAGGTTTTGTTTGCACAGGAAGGTACTCGGGAGCAGTTGATCAAAATTAATTTCCTGACCATGTAATTGCAGGAACAGGCAAGCCCATGTGTGCTGTTTGGGTAAAGCCACTTTATTCTTTAATTCCTGTCAGCTTCTGCAGGTGGATGTGTCCACGAGGGGCTGATGGTCTCGTGGCAGGGTGAGCCAGGGACTCTCCCACTGCCAGAAGGAGGTGATACCTCTGCCTTTTCTAGGCCCCTTCTTTTTACAACCTATACTTTCTTTACCCAAGTGTAAAAAAAAAAAAAACCAACCAAACAAAAACAAACAAACAAACAAAACCCCCCCAAAACCCCAAACCAAACGAAACAAAAAAACAAACCAAAAAAACCTAAACAGCCCCAAAATGAAAAAATAACCCCATATCTTCTCCCTGGAAACATGCAAATATGTGGGAAAAATAAAATAAGTGAAAGGCAACCAAAGCAGCCTTTTTGGAGACTGATTTCTAATGCCACCAACAAAAAAATCAGCAGCATCAACCCCCTCCCGCACATGTAGGGATGGTGCTGGGCTGAACCTGCAGCCTTGCATTTCATCCCAGCTGCGCTGCAGGTGGGAACCTCCCGGCAGAGAAGGGCTGGGTAGAAGAGGCAAGTGCTGCTGCTGGTCGCCTGTAACATGAGCGGGCAGCTAATCCATGTGAAAACCTGCTGCCATTTCTGCCCCCTGCTCGTACCCCCGCATGTGCTGCTGCCATTGCCTGCCGGCTCCTGCCTTTCACCCCAGAGGCCTTGTAGAGGCTGGCATTGCCATCATCATCGTCACTCGCTCCCTTTGCACAATGTGTGGCTCGAGGAACTTTCACACGCCCGGACACCCACCTAAGGGTATTGCAAAGTATCTGCTGCTAAAATGCAACTGGCAAAACTATAAACCCTTTGCCAAAAGCCCTCTGTGCTTTTCTTTCTCCTGCACCTGGTCCTTTAGCATCCCTTCCTCCTACATCAGCTTTGCAATTTGCCCCGAAATGCAGTGTATTTGAGTAATTTGAGACCAACAGGAGCCCTGAGGTTTCCACCAAAGGCCGTTTCTCATGAAGACCATTAAGGCAGCCATCCCTTTGTGCTCGGAGGGACCCCCAGCATTGCTGGCTCTGCTGTGCTTGAAAACTGCAGCAATGTAACGTGGCAAAACCTAAAGAGAACGGGCCTGAAGCCACGTAACACTTCACAGGCCAAAACCAGCTTGTCTAATCTTCCACAAATCTGGGAATGCAATGTCCCTGTGTGCTTCCACCGAGGCAAACCTGTATGGGTACAGGGGGTCTGCCCGAGGTTCCCCCCACTACCCTCCATGATATCCTGATCGTGCGATGCAGGGTGGCTGGGACCCAGTGCCAGGCCACGGTGTGTTCCCCGTGCTGTGCCTACGCAACTCTGGTGATGTTTGTGGATCCCAGGCGTAGGTGGATCCCAGGAGCCGTTAGGAAGCTGTGATGAGGAAGGATCCTGCGTGAGCACCCTTCCCTTCCTGCCCTTGTTCCCGGCGGACTTTCCGCCCACCTCGTGCCTGCTCGGTTGCCACCAGTTCCCCGCTCCTCTGTGCTCAACATCCTCCTGCCCCTCGGCCGTGGCATGTCTCGCTGGCTGCCTGCCCCCTCAGTGCCCTGGGTGAGTTTGCTGGCCCTTCCGGAGGTGACAGCCGACCCGAGGGGCACCGGTTATTTTCAAGTTTGGAATCTGACACTGCGGATGTGCACGTCCACCAGCGGCCTCAGCAAGCACAGATGGGTTATGGGCGCAAATGGATGGGCTCCTTCTTCCGGGCTCTGAAGTTAAGGGACAGGAACCCCCCGCTCTTTGAGCTGTTCTTAATAAAAGCCCTTCTTTGTCCGTCCTAGCTATCATTCAGTGCTCCTGGCATTTCACGCCCATATGGCTTTGCTTCCTCCTGCCTCCATCCCAACCCACCCTCCCACTAATTCTGCTTTGTGCCGAAATATTCGTCTCTCAGGCAATTGGCAGCTTCATCCCCTCAGTGTGCCAGCTGCCCTGCAACCAGCAAGAAGGGTGCGCTTAGAGAAAAGGCCGGCTCCGTTTTAGCAGGTGTCAGACACCCTGCGTGCACAAAAGCTGCCGGTGAGGGACATGCTGTGCCAAGACTTAGTGATGGGAAAGAAGAACCAAGTCATGTTTTTGTCTAACATATCACTTTGAGTACACGTGTGAGAGCGGGTGGGTGAGAGCCCTTCGGAGGAGATGCTGTGGGGACCGGTGGCAGAGATTGCTGCTCTCCTGCTTTTCCTGTTCATCCTGCCTTTGTTTTCCCACTACCTCTCTCATTTTCTCTCCCTCAGTTAATCTTGTGCCGATTCAGCTCTTCTTGACAGGAGCTCAGGCTGCAGTTTTAGCAGGACCCGCTAGCACTGGCAGGGAAACATACTGATCTTTTTCTCCTGCTGCTTTTCCCCTTTTCCCTCTTCTTGGATCAACTTGCCCAACAGTACCCTCATATCAGCAACAGAAACCCCATCTTTTTGGCAACAGCTCACAGCTCCTGTCATCTCCCAGCCCCATGGCGGCTGCTGGGACCTGTCGATACTTCAGCAAAGGCAAATTAAATCAGCAAGAGATGTTCAGGAGAGGCCTGCAATAGTGCGGGGGGATTTGGCAACGGGGAGTCGCGCATGGGCTCTGGCCATGGTCCCAGCCCTGTGCTGGCGATGATGTGGAGGTCAGAATCAAGCCGTGGCTTGGATGCAGGGGTTTTGCTGCAGCTGAAGAAACTCCTGTTCTTGCCCCGTGCCTTGCAGCACCAGCCATGCCTGCCCCCATGTTGGGATCCGTTCCCGCTTTGGGAGACACTACAGGCAGGGAGTACTGTCACCTTGATGTCTCTGTGGGTGGTTGAGATTTTCCCAAAACCCCTGCGTGTATCTCTCCTTCTGACGATGCTGTAGCAGGTGCATCCCAGGGGCACCACGGTGGGTGCTGAAGCTGCGTCCCACAAGCTCCCTCCCTTCCCCCTCCTGTCTGCAGCTTACAAGAGAGCTGTGCACATCGCCCCGTTCATCATTCCACAGACACAGACACCAGGTGGGGACAGGGGACACATGGGGACATCCGTGTGAGTGGGATGAGGTTTCGCA
This sequence comes from Ciconia boyciana, assembly GCF_034638445.1. Classification (NCBI taxonomy): domain Eukaryota; kingdom Metazoa; phylum Chordata; class Aves; order Ciconiiformes; family Ciconiidae; genus Ciconia; species Ciconia boyciana. The sequence continues at coordinate 56,977,345 of NC_132934.1, forward strand.
CCTCCATTCCTGAGACCCTAGAAGAGGGTTGCTGACCCAAACAGCTTGGGAGCTGCTGGTGCAACCATCACAGAGGCAGCTGGCGCGAAACCTGGAGGCGTGGGGACGAAATCCTGCCTGCTCAAATGCAGAGCTGGGGTGGCCGAGGTGCTCCAGGAGCCGAGCTGCTGCTCCTCAGCATCCCCGCCTGCCCCCTCGGCCAGGCCCCCGCTCCTCTGGCAGCAGCGACGGACCGGGTCGCTGGGGGAGAGCTGCTGGCCAAAAGCAGTTTCTCTTCTCTTCTCTTCTCTTCTGCTGTACCGGGGCAGTGGCCACGGGAGGGCAAAAGCTCCTCAGAGCAGCTAGACAATAGCAGAACGAGTTTGTCAGGCTTTTTTATTTTATTTACTGGTAATTTTAGCTGTGACATCACCAATGAAGTTGAATAATTTAAATCATCTTTTTAATAATAAAAGTGAAGCTTATTTCCCACAGAATTTCCCTTTTGTTCTTTGCTTACATACTCTTGCTTAAAACACCCTTTGGCTGTTATTAATTACATCCACCATTTTCTAAACAACTTAATCTGTGGAAATTAGAGTTTACAGAGAGGGCCAAGATCTAGTACATCTGAGAACAATATTCCTGTCCCTTTTAAACACAATTAATTTGCATTGATTCTTACAGCAGTATGAAAACAAAATGCAAGCTGTACAGCAGAGGATAAAAATATATGCCAGTGAAGCTGAGCAAATCAACTGCTTTGGGCTTTGCCCTTCCCCTGCCTCTTGGGAAGGGCTGGGTTGCAAGACTCGCAAACATAGGTGCGGGTAGAAGGGCACAACAGTAGTCCTATGTATTTTATATGGGCAGAAGGACACAATAATTGTCCTCTGTATTTTAAAAGCACACCATCACCACAGCATTAGATACTGTCACCAGCCATTTGAAAGGGGCTAAGTTGCTATTTCTGCTCTCAAGCCACTCTGCTTGGCGTCTTTGCTTTCAATGCATCGAAGAGTCCTTCATGTCCAGTGCATGAGCAATCAAATGATTCGACTATCCCCCAAAAAAGGGACAAACTCCTTATTTTATTAAGGAAATCTATTTAAAACTGAAGGGAAAAGTGGTTGTTCACCTGCCTGAAAACACTGTTTTTTCAAAACAAGCATGTAAGGTCTCCCGTAGGACAGCATGTGAGGCTGCTGCAAGGATGTTAGTATTTAAAGTTACTTTTGCAACAGAAATTGCAATTTTGGCTTCTTCAAAGGAGGGGAATCAGCACCCCAGCTTCTCTGGGATACAGAAATCAGCACATTATCCTGCAGAGCTGCTGGCACTGTAGCAGGGGAGTCCCCATCTATATATTCTCTGGGCTACAAAGATGTCAGAGTCAGTGTATTTACAATGTTTATTTTTGAGCAAAGCTGGGGTTTTCAGCCCTCAGTCACTGGCAGAGGTCAATGAGGTAGTGGCTCCAGCAGGCACGTAGCCGGCATGGATGCTGTTGAAGGGGCCTGCATAGTTTCTTGGTGGCTTTTCGTCATCTGTGTCAGGTGAAGGGAAACTCCCAGCGGGTACAAGCACACCCCCAAGGCTTTTGGGACACTCACCTATTTCAGCTCATTTGCTTCCTTTTTTTGCTCCCTGATCGTATCTCAGACTGAGCTGAACAGGATGTCAGCTTTGTGGCATGTGAAAGGAGAAGGTCACCATGAAGACTTTTCCCTTGAAATCTCTTGCTGCCCTCAAGGGGAAACTGTGCGGGTGGGTTTGGGGTACTGGTGGCACACAGTGCTCTCAGCATCCACCCCGCAGCACGCTGCTGGCTGCGGTGCTCTGCCGGGGCCGGTGTCACCAGCTACTGCTAGGGACACTGGTAGCTGATGCTCTCCAAAGCCACCCACGTTTGGGTGTGGAAGAACTTGTCCTCAAGTTCTCTTCCCATAAGTATTTGTCCAGCACAGGCTGGCAGGCTTCTCCGCCAAGCCCAATCCCATCTATCATGTGGTGCAGGACCGCTGATGGCAGCTGGTTGACATGACAACTGCATTTCCCAGCACTGGAAATAGTGTTTCCTGTTGCCCATCTTTCATTCCCATAATCCCGAGTGGAGGCTTTTGCTCTGTTTTTCTTTTATTTTCCTTCTGAGGAAGAAATAAACACATTTTTTAGTTTCCTGCTTGGAGCAAAGTGGCCGAGTCAGGACCAAAATTGCCTCTGGGCGCCTGCTTGGGGTGAAGGTGGGGACCAGGTGGTGCAGGGTGGCTGCAGACTGTCGCCTCAGTTCCCTCTGCTCCTGAGTTCACCTTTCTATGCTCTTCAGACAGGACTTTGCACAGTCTGTGGCCATCCCTCCTCTTACACTCTCTGCCTTTCAGCAGTTTTTCCTTGACCTCTTAAAACTGGAAAGCTCTGCATAGCTGCAGCCACTGCCGGCAGCCAGCCAGCCCTGTGAACACCACTTCCAACCAGCCCTCTAGAGTCCTTTTCTCCCTCTGAGCCCTTGTGCATCTCAATTTTTCCAGTAAAGCCCCCTCGCCTCCGTGACAGACCATGAGCTTTGCCTGGTCCCCAGCGTGGTGCAGGGCTGCCACCTCAGGGACCCTCCGGCCTCTTGCTGGCTCCGGGGAAGTTGCTGGCTGCTGCGGCCAGGAGCCTCAGCCAGTGGGGATGTTTGCTGGCTTTGCAGGCAACCAAATTTCAGTCTACTCCTTTTAGAGGGGTCTTAGCCCCGCTGGCTCTTACACATCCCGACTGTGTGTGTCACAGTGCACACCAAGTGCTGGTGCGGGCGATGCTGTGAGGGAGCTGCACCATCCACAGGAGCTCTCCCCACTGGCAGTCTTTTAGCTCTATGAGGGGACATTGATGGCTGGAGGAGGCAGGGCACGGCAGCCAAACCATTGCAATCGCATTCGTTTCCCCGCTGGAGAAACTTCAGGCTGAGATGAATGGCTTCAGCCCACAGAGGGATGCAGGCAAGGGATCGGAGAGAAGTGTTTTTTATAACACTTGCGGTGTTTCAGGAAAAAAGGGCAAACAAGCTCTCAGATCTCTGACCCTGGGGCTGCAGGCAGCAACGTTTGTCCTGCAACACATGAGAAATCGCCCAAACATCCCAGGGAACTTCTTTGGCAGGTCTTGGGAAGCTGAGCTCAGTGTCACTCCCCTTTCCCCAGTTGTTCATTCCCTGCTTCGAGCTGTCCCCAGCATTCGCATGGTCACTCACGACATCCTGCCTCCCAGATTTCACCTGGTTTATTTTGCATCCGGCGTCCCCTGCTTGAGTGCTTTGTGTCACCTGGCCAGCAGCCAGGCAAGGCCAGGGCAGGGGCGATGCGAGGACGGGAGCAAGCGGGGCCACCCTCACCCTGGTATAATCCTCGCTGAAGCCTTTAATGAGCCAACGCAGGGAGCAGATCTGACAAAAATGCTTTTCTGTTTGTTCTTTTAAAGCTCTGCTTAATTTTATCTTTTTCTAAATTCTACCTACTCCGACTGGTTCTCCGTGGGATGAGACAGCAATGTTGCCATGGGTGGCACAAGAGTGGTCGGCGGGGTGGCTTCTCTCAGTGGCAGAGCTCTCCTGCCAAGGGGGAGAGGCCGGGGAACCATAACACTGGATGGAAAGCCAGTTTACGAAGGAAATGCTCTTTTCATCATCAACCAAACTTCCTACCTGCACACCAATGGATGGCAGCACTGTCAAGCCTTCGCAGCAGACATCCAACAGAAATGGACTTCGCATCCAACAGAAATGGACTAGCGAATGCAATTCCTTGAGTGGTGCTAATGTAATAAACCATGCAGGTCCTCAAAGGCAAGGACAGGGGACATGGGATGGGGAGGACAGACAACAACAGCCTGGAGGTGTTTTCCTGGCCACAAGTGAGCTTAGGCCTGAAGTAGTGCTTCTCCCCTTCCCAAACAATGAGTGTCTGGAACCAGCTCTTCCTGGGCTTTGCTTGATGCAATCATGCCTAGAGAAGTCAGAAAACAGCTGGGGCCATGGACTGGACTTTATTAGGGCCTCTTGGAGAGGTTCTCGCTCAAGCAAGGCATGTAGGCAAGGGCTGGCTGAGTCATGGCTGCGGGAGAGGCTGCAGCCAGCAGATAAAAGGTCTGCATCACCAGGAGCTGTCAGAATGAGTGTTAAATTAAGTGTAAGAGAGACATGTTGTGCTTAAGGCTCAATTTACTGTTCCTTTTCACCATGAAGGCTCGCACTCATGCTTTTACTATGCCCCCTGCTTTTCAACAGAGCTTGGACTATCACTGGCTATTTAGCAGCAATATCTGCCTGGGGTTCAGCCCACGTCCACGTGTGGGCAGCTCTTTCAGGGCTGTGGTTGAAGCGAGCGGTGAACTTCAAAAGGACAACCACATGCAACAACTTATTTCACCAACTGAATAAGCAGAGCTCGGGCTGCAGGAGGCTCTGAAGTGGGGGTAGCCATCAGCTATGGCAGCAGTGGGAAGCCCAAAAGCCGTGTAAGAGGAAGCTGAACTGCAAGCAGAACTGGGGTCTGTGGCTGTGATTTGAGGAACAGGTTTTATTAGGGTGTAACACTGTGAGTGCTGTCCACTTCTGGGAGGTTTTGTATTTGCAAAGCGAATTTACCAGTGAAATTCTGTGCAATGACTGTTTTCCGATTGCTCTAGGAAACTTTACCTTTCACTGCTTCTTTCTGCCAGTTGCTCATCAGTCCCCTCAGTGGCACACAGAGCTCCAGGTGGTCTCGATGAACTCATTTCCCCTCCCTCAGATTTCCCCTGAATGTTGCAGCAGCTGGTGGCTCACACAACTGCTCCTTCTTTATCACCAGAAGCTTTCAAGGGAACCAGCTTGCTAAGACCTGAATTTCTGACACAGAGGAAAAATTTGAAGGTGAGGAAAGGCACCTTCCCAACCACTTTTGTTTATCATTGAGTAGTGAAAAAAGTCGGGGCAGAAAGGCACCCCCCTTCTTTTTTTCCAAGTGAAGATTATCTCTGAACACAGGAACAGCCCCGGTTGGTGGAACAAAGCAGGGCAACCACACAGATGGGTTTCCTTTGGCACATTTGCTTTTCCCACCTCAAACGGTCCCCTGGACAGCCTGTGGGTGTTTGTCTGGGGTTTCCAGCCCTGAGCAGGCTTCAGGATGTCTGGAAGCACCAGTATGGCCACAGACTGCTGGGTGCCTGGTGCCCACCTGCTCTGCTGGGGAAAGGCAGGCAGGACTGGGGGAGCCCCATGCTCACACATCCAGGCAGGACTGGTCATGCTCATGGCTGGCCACATGAAGCCCAGGGGCTACATTTTCCTGAAGGGCGTTTTATGGCAACACCCGTTTAAAGAGATCGAGCCCTCTTCTCCCCCTACCATATTGGGTTTTTAGCCTGGATCAGTTCCCTGATGGGGTTGAACACTTGGGTCTGTAACCCATCATGCTGGCACTGCAGAAGTGGTGGTGTGCTGAGATGCAGCTGAAGGAAGGAATGGCTGGAGATGTAAGGGGAAAGCAATGAGTCCACGAGCATTGGCATTGCTAGTGAGGACTTTGAATCAGGAGATGATGGTCTCAGACTTCTGTCCAGAGATCTACTGCACAGGCTATAGAAATAAAGCCACAGAGCTGGATCTTTTTCCCCTGAAGACCCCTGTTGCCAAGTGCTTCCCCAAGACCCCCTCGGGCGGCTCTGCTGCTGGGGATGTCCCCCTGCAGAGCGAGGTGCTGGAGCTCATGCTACTGGGTCACAGAGCCCTGCCACGGCAAATCCAAAACACAAACAAGCATGGACTGAGACAGCCTGACCTTGCTGACATCTGTGTTTTCCCTCTTGATATCACTAATGAAACAGCCCTTGAACTGGCAAATATAAGAACACTTTGCCTATTTTGGACAGTGCCCGATTTTCTCAGGATATGGATGTCTGAACTGCAAGAAAAGACATGCAGTCACGTTTGTTCCTGATGATTCTGACCTAGGCTTTGTCCAGCTACTTCCATGGTCACATTTTCAGTGGCAAGCACAAATCCCACTGTTGATTCACCGGTGTTACAGACCCATCACTGTGAGCAATAAGAGGGGTGGGTGCTCAGAGAGGATGTAGGTGTTATTCCTCCACTCCACAAGCCGTCCTGCTGGATATCCTCTGTCCTTTTACATTGCTGCCTTTGCCACAAAGCAATAAGGATAGCTAAATATTACAGTTTTCTGAAGGGACATGTGGCTCCTCCAGTGTCTCACCTAGCTATAAAACTGCTGACCAGGCAAGATGAACAAGGCTAGATCTCATTGTGAGAGGCACAGGAATACTGACAGCTGAGGTTACTTGACCCTTCCTTTTATCAAGTCTTATTTAAAGTTGCTGATGACATTGACCAGTGGTATGGGCAGAAAGTTTCTATGTTGGGTGTCTATCTGTGGCCTGTGTTGTCTCAGGAAAATTTCAGCTAAAACAACTCAGCCATTTCTTCAAACCTGACTAAGGGAAACAAGCTTTGTTAGTGTAAAAAGAAAATCGTATCCTCTTTCATTAAGGTTTTCTAACACAGCCCCGCCCTGAAGCAGGGACTTCAGATGTGAGGCTAGTCTGTCTACTACCCTCTGCTCCACGCCTGTTGAGATTATAAGCTTTTAAATAAAAACACAGAGCACCACCGTCTTGGTTCCTATATCTCCCTCAGCACGGGCAGGCGATGTCCCCAAAGCATGTGCCAACCTTGGATGGAGCAGAGCTTTCCCAGCAGTTGTTCCTCCCAGCTGTAGGATCCTGTTATGTTACTGGCATTATTTTACCTGTTTTATATATTATTGTAATTATTACATGGTGTTATGTTAATAATAATAATAAATAATAACGTTGAGAGAGACTGTCCCTGGCATGTTCAGGGCTCCCAGTATTTGTGTTCAAGTGTAGGAGCTGGGTGTGTGCTAGTAGAGGGGATAAAGGGGTTAAAACAAAAATCAGGAGATGTGGCAAAAAAATCAGTGGTAGAAATTTGGGGAACAGAGGATAATAAACAGGATCCAAAAAGAGGGAAGGATGGGGCTTGGGAGGGAGAGGACGATGCAGGACTCGGTGGCAAAACAAGAGAGAGGATTTAAACCCGTCTCCGTGTGCTTTGCTAACTGACGGGGCACTGCGGTTCATCTCCCCACCCTGCATCGGCTGAAGCAGTCCAGAGCCTTCTCCAGCGTATCAGCAGCGCTGTCACCCCAGGGCTGCTGTGCCAAGCAGAGAAATAGCAGAGCACTGCCAGCACGGCACGTCTCGCCTGCCACTGAGGGCTGGGACGGGGCGGCGGGCTCTGGCCCGGGGCCAGCCGGGGAGCCTCCCCTGCAAACAACACCCAGGCGCCAGTTTGAGCACCGATTTCTGCTATCTCGGGTGGGATGGTGAGCGCTGGGCCTGCGGGCTTTGTCTGAAGAAAGATTGCAGATGCTAGTGTGTGCTGGTAGCTCCTGGGCCTCATACGTCCATCTTGTAAAACATGCTGAGGATTTTCCCAGATTAAAAAAAGGCGCATCGCTTGGCAGACAGTTACATCTGCAAATATATGTGAACGAAAACATCCTGAGAGCGCTGCCCTTGAAGCAAAATGCCCGAAAGCTCAAAAACACAAACAGAAGGGAACGGAGAGTGCCATGATGGTGGTGCGTTCCTATCGCCTGCCTCGTCCCTGCCTGCAACCACTGTCCTGCCCCGGCCCCAAAACCCCGCAGAGAGGTGGGAGCTGAGCCAGCTGCCTTCGGTGCGGAAACCGGGGGGAGCGGGAAGGAGCAAAGCGATGGCTCTGCACGGCCTGGCCCTGCCGGGGCCAGGCAGAGTGGGGGAGTGCGGTGACTTGCTGCCCGGCACTGCGCCGTGCCCTTTTAAAATCATCATTCCGGTTTCCAGCAGGAACCCCAGGCCTTCTTCATCAAAGCATAAACACGGAGCAACAAGTGCTCATTGATTGCACATTTGTTTGTTTTAAGACCCAAAGTTTATATAGTTTAAAACTTCCATGTACCGCTTTCGCTGGTGCCTCTGCACCCTGGTAACTTGTATGTGACAGAGAGAAATAAGCAGCAGAGCACTTTAGCATGATCTAACAGCGGAGTTATTTGATCTGGGGTTTGGTATGTACTGAAAATACCAGTGGTTAATGTACTGCGAACATGGCGCAGCAGCTCTTTGCCTCCCCGCTCGCGCAGGAGTCAATGCTTCATAAAGCTGAAGAGGACGCTCTCCTTCGCAGCATCTGTCCTGCTGATCCAGGGACCGCTCATCCACCAAAGTGCAGCCATCAGTATACAGATAATTCTAGCCTTCATTTTAAAAAACCTTCATCGGAAAACAGGAAAAGTCCACCTGGGAAGATCAACTTTGATCTCTGTTTTAGCCATTAACCTGACTTCAAATTTTCATGTCTTTAAACATTTGGTTTAGCTACTGCTACAATTTTCTAACACAGTGCATAAATTTAAAGACTATTTCTGTTGTTGTCTGAAGTTTTAACATTTCCTCCACTTGGACTGAACATACTTTATCACATCCTCTAAACCCCAGGGACACTCCAGTGAAGAGAGAACACTGCCGATGTGAAAAGTAGCGATATTTTCTCAGTTTCAGACCCCTCATCTGCACCAGACTCTTACCCAGATCAGACACTTTTTTTTCTCTGCACTTAAAGCTCACCAGGAAAAGGAGGAAACAAAAAAAAAAAAGAGAAAAAAGTGCATAACTTCTGTAGTAAGAAGACAAATCACTCTTCTCAAATTTATTTGTCTCCATAACTGGAAGAAGTACTTTTTATAGGCTTTTTATTTTAGACACGGAAAATCATGATGTGTCTGTCCTCTATGTGCAATGCCCAACAGAAAATTGTGCCATTCACTATATGCGTCATTTACTGTACGTGCCAGGTTTCTGTTCAATTTTAATTTACTGCTTCTGAGGGGTTTCAGCCTCTCCCTTTCGGGGATTATTCAAATCAAGCAGAGATTATTGTTGGCTCTTTCCATTTTAGGCAGCCACCATCACCATAATTTTTTGAGTGGCTCCCATATAAAAACTTGTAACAAGAGTGAAGCTCTCAGAGAACTCCATGTAGTATCTCATACTTTTCCTCTTTCAAAATAACTACTTGGAGGAAAGGTTTTGTTTGGTTTCTTAGGCTTTGTACAGTTACGTATTTTAGGTTGCTTTATTTAGTTTATATTTTTGTTCCTTGTACTGAGCCAAGATTTTCCTTTTCTCAAATTTACTTGAGTTGTCCTGGCTGTCACACTAGTACCACCGTAACCACTCCTCCCTTCCTTGACATTTATATCCTCCGAAGTTTCATGAATTATCATCACATTCTCTTCTAGAGTTGTCACTTGACCAAATTATACATCTGATTTGTTTAAACATTTTAAAGCATGGATTCACCAGGGAAAATTAAACACTCTTTTGAAGCCTTTCTGGACTTGAGGCACCTGTACACAATACTCGGTCTCCCCTTTAGATTGAATACTTTTAATCTTTGGCTTGCTATCTGCCTCCTGGCAACAGTGCGGTCAGTCCCTGCCAGTCCTGGGCCACTGACCTGACAGAGAGATCCAGTGACAGCTCTCGTGACCCACCAAGTACACGGGGGGATGAGCCAGCTCTGTGCACACCCCAGGATGATAGGCACGTTTCAGGTGCAAGAGCAGATGAGGATCGGAGGGTGTATGTATCTATGGCAGCAAGTGATACCGTGCCCAGCAGATAGAGAAGACCAGACATACAGCAATAGCAATTTGTGTGGCTCACTTCACTGTCAGCTGGGCACTTTGCTGGACAGCTGGGGCAGAAGAGACTTAATCTTTCGGAGTATCTGCATGCAGGCAGCACCACATGAGGAGTGAAGGTCACTACAGGACACAGCCGGAGTAGGGACAGTGAATGCCAGAACCTCTGGCACCATCAGGGCCAGGATAAACCTGGATGGAGCCAAACCAGGGTAATGCGGATGAGGATGTGCCCACAGGAGGCAAATGATCAAGTCAGCAAGAGGGGATTTCCAACACCTTAGGGAGAAGATTGGTGAACAGTGGCTAAATATCAGTCTATGGACACAGCAGTGAGAACAGGGGCACTGGGGAACTTCAGACTTCCATAGCAGGGGGAGCGAACATGGGGTCTCCCAACGTGCCAGACCCCACTGCCCATACGCTGACAGATCCCAAAGACGAACCGCTATGGAAAGACTGAAGACGTCTGGAACATGGTGGCACCAGAGAAGGTTGGATTTCTTCACTACAGCAGAAATGGCAATAGAGATGCAGACAACGTCCAGGAGATAGATGATGCCCAAGATACAAGGCTGGACAATATTAACCTAAGAGATGCTCTGAAGACTGGGTTGCTGTGAAAAAAGAAGCATAGTCACAAAATACAGATTTAATATTTTTTTTTCTTATGCTTGGGATAGAATCGAATGGTGGGAAAAAAGTGTCAGTCAGTATACCTCTACCTACATCTGTCAACTATTTTTCTGCCAATTAAAGTGGCCTGGAAGCAGTCTTTGAAATTCCAGCTCGTACCTTTACTAACACACCCCAGCTGTAACAAACACACCAAAATAAATACCCCTGCAGGCTACTATCCTATCTATGACAGAAACCAGCAGAAGATTACTCCCAGAAAAGTTCAAGAGAAGAATAGGATAATTTGCCCACACAAGAAGTTATTTCTAGTCATGGGCTTTCTGAGGTTGCTCTGTGCCCTGAAGCTAGTGGGATTTTATCCCTCAAACATGAAAGAGAGAATAAAAGTAGCAACCTCTAATTATCCTCTTTTCCCCCCTCTAATCCTATTTAAGACTTAAGCTGACTCTTGTTCTCAATGATGGTCTGTGAAACTCTCACAAATAACATTATTCTGTAGTAAATACATTTCCTGTACACACGTAACATTATTCTGTAATAAACTCATCTCCTGTTACCCATTTTAAAATGCATCACTTTTCAGGTTCACTGAGTCGTCATTCAGTATAGGAGCAAGCAGCACCCAACAGAGCACCTTTATAGTCTTCAGTATTTTCTGCTTTTCTATTATGCTCCCTTTTCTGAATGTCTCCCTGTAAACTAAATAATCACAGCGGGCTTCAGCACAGCAATCTCTCCCTCCCTTTAATCATATCTGTCCTTCAATGCCCAACCTACCCCCTTTCTCCAGTATCCAGTTTTTTGAAACAAGATCCCCCAGATATTTCAGGCAAAGCTGCCTCCTGACATTACATACTGGCACCACGCACATTTCTGGAGAAATCAGCTCTGCAGAGAGCGCTTTATCATCAGGCCCTTTAACCAGACATTTAACTCTGACTCTGACGAATGGCTCCCTGCGAGCAGAAGGAGTTGCGGAGTGCTGGCATCCAAGATGCTGAGCCGTCCCCAGTGCTAACAAACCGCCCACACGCGCTTCTCTGATTTACGTGGGCTCCATCAGGAGAGCCCTGGCCAGGAGCCCATCACTCTTGCTATGTTGCCAGCAGCTGGAAGAGTCTTTAGTGTCTGCCGGGCAACTCTGCCACACAAGGATATCTTTCTTTGGGAGCAAATTTGTCTGCTCAGTTTCAATGTTGTGCTGCAGCAGGGGCAGGGGAAAGTGGAAAGTAGCTCCACTTGAATTTCATTCCTACTTCCTTTGTTCATGTCTCTTTTTTTTTTTCTGGGACGCTCATTCCTGGATTGGTTATTTTGTAGGAACATCAGGCCTGTCTGAGAGAGGCAGCTGCTGTGTTCCCCAGACAGCATTAAGCACTCGTTCTTTTTTCCTTTCATTTGATCCCTCTTTTCTCAGACATAAATCAGAATACTCTGATTTCCCTCCAGAGCTTTCCCCTCCACTGCTTTTAAGATATATTTTAAATCACATTTAAAAATGTTTATTATCACAACTGTAAATCTCGTTATTAAGGCTGGAAGGCTGAATGTTATGTTAACAAGCCCTACCCAGACTAGGGAGAATTCTGGAAGTACCAGGCATGGTAGTTGGTTTGAGGTAAACAGATAAAGGTAAACTGAGGCAGAAGAGGAGCCTGCAGTCAGGTTGGTGAATATCAGTGTGCTCTGCCGTTGTGCTGCACGATTTCCCTGTGGACCATCTTCATTTGGGCACTGCCAAATTCCTGCTCCAGGGACTATTTAATGCAGCTAAGCTATGTGAAGGTGATTGGCAAGATCAAAACACCGAAGAAACACTTTCCCAGTGGATGGCGATCATTTTCCTCTACTAATTTCTGCCTTTGTGGTCTGTTTGCTTTGAAGCCTGAGGGGTCATGGCAGCGTCCAGTTTTTACTGAGCCTCTCGGACGCTCTTGGACAGCACGCTCTCTGTCTAGCACCTCTTCCAGAGAGTGGGACCCCACGGTGCAACTCCCCCGAGCTCTGAAAATAGCTCTGAACTTTCCCAGCCTCTGCATGTGTTCCTTGGAGCTGCAGCCCTGCTGGATGAGTCAGCTCTTTCGGGATGACATCACAGCTGAAATCAGACCCAGGCTTTGCAAAGAGAAATCCAAAGATCCTCTTGTACTCACTTGCTCCACGGGAAACATCTAAACAAAGAAAAGATGTGAGTGTCACACACTTCCTCTCCCCATGCTGATTGCTCACCTCTCTGGGGAGCCCCGGGGTTGTGTGGGGATCAAATCTCCTCTTTCCAAATCCTCCAGCTGCACCTTCTCTAGTAATGAAAGTTGGAGAATGTAACTCTTTCAAGAGCAGACTTTGGAGTTAGAACGGCAGCTGGGAAATAATACAGTCCTGATGAGGATGTGCTAAACCAGAGTGGGCTCCAGCACCTTTTCTTTCTTCACAGCAAGGGGCTGGAAGAGGACGCTCCGTCCAAAAGACTGGTCTGGCACCAGAAAACCCTTCTCAGCTTCCTCAACTGTTTGATTGTCACAAGCTCTTGCTGCACACCACATGCCTCTGCAAAAGGGATAAACTATAGTGACCGCTGCAAGTGCAACCATCAAAACCATAAAACCACAGGGAGATAAAAACAGACACAGACCTCTGCTCTAGGTAATCACACATTTGTATCACTGGGATATTACTGACACATAGTGTCTGTGTTTCAATTTGTCTTTTGTGATTCAGTGTGAACACTAAGTAGCAGGATAACAAGACTGGCCCGCTAAATATAAAGGCCTTTTGAGAAAATTATCAGCTTTGCTGTCTTGCTTAAAAATAAAAGCCTAGCAAAAGGGCACTCTGTCTATACAGTAAGTTGCCTCAGATGTTTCCACAACACTTTCAAGTCCAACGTAATGAAACCTGTTGCCAGGTAAGTAAAATCAGTGTGGAAATATTTACTCTTGCCTCTTACTGGGACATGAGCGGCTTTGCACTGTGCTGAACACAGATGTTGAGACGCCTTCCTTGGCTCTTGAAATGAGCAAAGAACTTTGAGTTGCTGTCAGCAGGGTAGCTATGATTTCTTACTCCTGAAGGCTGGAAAAGCTCGCTCCTTACCCTGCAACGCTCTTATCCTTGTTTGGCTGATAGTTGTGTCTGTCTTCCTTACACAGTTTTTGGATCAATTTGCTGTAATTTAGCTATCACTTCAGAGGTGGCAGAGACTGGAGACTCCTCCTCTCTGTTCTCCAAAGCTCCTACTTTCTATTACAAGTCATTGCATTGCATTCGTAGATCCCAAACTTTTTGCAGCAGAAGTCCAGTCACAAGACCTGGTAGATCAGAATTTTGCTCAAGATCACAGTGTGACAGTGGAAGGAAGAAGCCTCTAAGACATGTCTCCTAAGACCCTTTCTAATGCCTTATCCATTCAATATGCAGAAGAATAGACCAATAGCCAAAGCTGTGATATAACGTGTAGTTAGAAAGGTAATATTTGTAACATCTGAAAAACATTTCCCCTCAAGCTCTATGGGAAGGTCAGCGTTGGTTTAGCGCTTTCGTGTGTCATTGCCTGTTGCCGCTGCACTGTGGGAACAGACCTGGGAGACAGTGAAACAGTATTAGGGAGTCAGCCTAGGGGAATGGGCAAGAAATGGGGCTTGGGGACACATGACAAACTCTGCTCCTCTGTGATTTTGGGGAAGCTGCAGTCATCGTTGGTGAGTCACATGCAGCTGGACGATGTGAGTTTGGCTCCATCTATAGGAAGCAGTAAAATACTACAATAACCCCAGAAATGAGCTGGTGTCTGTTCCAGTCCTTTCAGACCAAAAGATTATGGCCAACCTTCAACTTTTCTCATAAACCACAACGTATCTTTATCACTGCACTTTTGAACCGATGAGTTTGTAAACTGTGTTGTTTACTATGGTAAACACTTTTCTACCCATGTGGATTGCAACTTGGAAGCCACACCCTTAAGTTAATAATTTATGTATTCTTTGACAGAAGACACTGTAATTATCAAGCCTGAACTCTGATACTAGTCCATGCACTTTTACATGCACTTACCACTTCCCCAAACAATTTCTTTATTGGAAATTCTTGTGCTTGGTGTTTGCCAGAAGGACATACTTTTTTAAAGATTTCAGTTGCTTTTGCTCTCCTCCTCCTATATGTTACTCTTTCTTTGGGCAGCTGAGTGTGCAAAATCCTCTTTTCTTGAAAAGGACAGATAGGAAAGTAGATTGCTCGCCCAGCAAAACTTACATGAATAGAAATATGTTGTTGTTTACCAAACTGAAACTGTTGACCCACTTCAAACCAGAAAATCCTTAGTAAGATAGGAAAACCGGTTGTCTCTCATGCTTTGAACGCAGCCATTAAACTACCTCTGTAAGATGTTTATGTCCCCTCCCAACTCCTTTCGCAAGAGGCACTTGTACTGGGGGGATTATAGGACAGCAACCAGCTGCTGACATGCAGGACATGGAAAATAAGAATGAAACCATGTAAAGAACATGATTCAATCAAAAAAGTGCAAGCAACTGGCTCCTCTGAAGGCAGGGAATAATGTCAGGCACTTCCTCCGGTCGTCTCTTATTCTTGCTTGTCAGGACTTGACTAAACAAAGCTGAGAACATACTATCTCCTCCTAGTTTTACAACACAACCCCAAACTCAACCACTGCCTTTAAAGCTCCCACAGGGGCTCCTAACATAGCATGGCTGTGGTACCACCCTGGGTGGTTGCAGCAGCTGCCTGCTCAGAGCTGGACCATGTGCAGAAGGGCGTCTTCACACCGCACTCCATTAGGAGCCCAATCTTCAGCGTCTACAGCCCATTACTCCTCCTGTGTATTCAAATACACGTCTGAACTCCGGTACCCGTTTCTGCACCCTCCTATTCCTTTCCCTGCCCATCCCTGTCAGGTACACCCTCCTCGTCAACCTTTGCCCTGCAGCCTGAGAGGCTCTGGCTTGAGGTCACACACAGAAGCCGAGCTGATTAAATGACTGACAGCGCTCGGTCTGGTGGAAGAGCTCATACAGCCTCGATGCAGGCATTTATAGCCCAGCAGAAACCATCTACGTGCAAGTGCTCAGCAGAGCTGCTGGGGGAGAGGTGCCACAGAGGTGGTTTCCCTTGCAGCCCAGGTCAGCGCCTTGCAGGAACCTGGCCACGGCAGCCGGTGTACAGGCCCTTTCTGAGCCCAGAACTGGCAATCACCTCTGCTTGGCCAAGTGCCTCTGGGAGCAGTTTCCCCAGGGCCCTGGAAAGCCCCTGCATGCTCTTTCTTGTGCGTAGACACACACATGAGCATCTGCTGGTGTGGCCCATGCAAACCACTGGAAAACTTGGATCTTGCTGAGCTGCTAAGGTGCGTATAACTAGTCAGAAGCCAAGTTAGCAGAATTCATTACTTTCAAAAAAATTAGGCTGGAATACTTAGCTGTGCCAACCAGGTTCTTTCTCCATCAGGAGATGATTTGTCCATCAGCCTAATGCCAAGACAATAAACATTATTAGGCATGTTCTGAGTTGTTGAGCCATTAAGGTTTCTTTAATAGCTTATGGTTTTAAGCAGAGTCATCTTTAGATGGCTGAAGGCCATCCAGCCTTGAAGGTTAAGCTTAGCATTGAGCCATTTTAAGAATTTTATCTTTAGAGACACTCTTAGGGACACCTTTTAGCTTTGTTCTCTTTTAGTGTTTTTTCCCCCCCTTCCTCCTGCTTTTCTTTAAAGAGAAAGGAAATCCAAATGCAAAACTGAATGTAATGCTAAGTCAGTGATGACTAAGACATCAGGTTGGGAAAATCAAATATTTCTGTGTGAGATTCCAAGCTTAGCTGCTCATGGTAGGCACCCAGAAGTAACTTGATTTTGTAATTATGCAATCGAGTTGAGAATTGCACTTCGAATTAGTCCCACTGTAACTAGATTGAATTCTGCTGTATTCTGTTACACCTCACTGGTGTTTTCTTTGTTAGTGTAAACCTTCATCTAACATAAAATCAAACGGAAGTCATTTAATATACTTGATCTGCTGCCTTTACCAATACTGCAAACTGTTCTTATGCATCTGTTAATAAAACGTGAATTTAGTTCATTCATTGTAAGTCTTAAGGAAACTGAAAGCTACTGAAAATAGGAAAGAGGCCTTCAAAACTAAAACAAAAAATATAGCTTGCATGTAATATGTGTTCTTCACTTTTCATTATTCCTGGTGAAGACAGAGAGCTTTTATGGGCAAGCAGATTTCTTGCTTTCTGTTTTTCCCTATCAAGGTCTGTAAATACCTTTGGAACTTTAGAAAAAGGTAGTAGTAGATACTGAAAACAATCAGTAATATGTTGAGTATGTAAATCAGTAGAGACATTAGCAAACCAATGAAACCTAAGCACAGAAATGAAGGGAAAGGCTTCCATCTCTTAAATGTTCACCTGTTTGAAGGAAGATATAGCCTAGTGAATAGGACTCTGGCTTGTGAATTGAAAACATGGGCATAGCTGTGAGCTTTGCCATCAGTTTGTGGTATGCCCTTGGACACATCATCTCTCCCCCCCACTGTAAACAGATCTACTAACAAGTCTCCTAAGCAAATGATTTCAAGAACAAGCCATGCACCATTCTTGCTAAAACCAGCAATGTAAACCAGAAAGACATCCATGCTTTCTCATCCACTTGGTGCAGTTCTCTCAGATCCCTAAAGAGCTATTCTTAGAAAACATGGGAGAAAAGGAAGGTAAATATTCCTGACTTGTCATTAAACCTAAAACTCCCAGAATTACCATCATCTATGGGAACGTGCCATGGTTTTGACTTCACTCTTTCACTACACTACCTCTGGAGGGCTAACCCTGTCAAAGAGCATGGAGAAGAATTACGTTACATCAAGATTTATGTGCATAGCCAAAGCTGAACGGAATCCCTGGGAATGAAAAGCAAAGAGCTGTAAATGTCAGGATTAGAAACTAGGGCAAGACAGTGGCTGGCTGGTAGTAACTGGCCAACTGTTTGGTTCTTCTTAACATTCTTGTATCACCAAGCTTCTTATCATTAATTTAATAGGTTAATTGTGCATAGCACAAACATTTTTTCCTAACTACTTCACATACATTGCTTTGCAGTTATATCATGTCCTCTAGTTCTTTGACTACACGAGAGGATAAGGAAAGGCCAATCTTGCCTTCTTTATACCATTTATTATTTTATACCTTCCTCATGTCCCCTTTTTTGTTTTGAAAGGCAACCCTAATTTTTTTAGCTTTGCAGTGTGAGACAATCCTTCATTGAGCATTGTTACAGCTTCTGTCATGACTCAAGTCCTTAACATCCTTTTAAGACACAATAAGCAGGGGTGAGAGCAATGTTGCAGGTAGACATTCACCAACTATTTATAACAATATTATAATAGTCTAACTATGATCCTCTGTTCTGCTCTTTAGGTACAGCATCATTCCTTTATTTTCTCAGCAATCCCACCCCAGTTAACTGAAGTTTTGATTATGGACATTTCACCCATTTGCAATTTCTTTTCCCAGCTTCATAGTAAATAAACAAACAGCACACTTCTCTTAAGAGAAGCACACCCCCAGCCAGACATTTGGAGGTTTCAGCCACTGGAGGGGCAGCTGAAACCTCCAAATCAGCTGAAACCTCCAATTCAGTCACAGGTCAGGCAGCAATGGCAACATGGCACCTGACCTCTCCCCACCACCTCTGGCAGGGGCCTCCCGCTCCCCCATGGCTGGGCACCCACCCAGGCCCACCCCAAGGATTAGGGGTGGATGGCGTTGGGAAGGCACATCCCGGGGCTGGGGGAGGCAGGGTGAAGGGGGCAGCTAGGCTTGCACCGCGCTGCCCTCGCCTCAGGGCCGCCCTGGTGGGCCTCGCCTAGCCCCGTGGTGCCATCTCCGGGTCTAGGGGGCCCCGCTCACCCGCTGGCACCAGCTAGGCCTTCGCCGCGCCGTTCCCACAGCACCTTTTGGAAAATATCCCCTTAGAAAACACCAACAAAACCGTAAACCCAATAAAAGACAAACGTCGGCCAGCCCCGCGACAGACCCAGACCCAAGGCCACAAGGCCGTCGCTGTCCCTTTAAGGGCGAAGAGCGCCCCTCCCCGCCACCGCCTTCCCAGGGGACGCCCCGCCCCCGCCCCTCCACCGATGACATCATCTCTGCCTTTCGATTGGCTGCCCCCCCCGTCAGGCACGCGGTGCCCGCCCCGCCCCCGCCCCCTCGCCCTGCCTCCGGCCCGTTAGCTTCCCCAGGTGCTCGCGGCCCATTGGCGAGCCCCGGTGGCGCTCACCCGTGCCTCTCCGCTCTGATTGGCGGAGCCCTGCGCGAGTCGCCGAGGCAGGGAGGCGCGGGGTGGGCGCTTCCGCGGTTGCGAGGCGCCGGTCGGCGGTGGTGAGGCCGGGTTGCACGCTCGGGGGAAGCGCGTTCTCGGCGGGCGGCGGCGGCAGCGGCTCCGCTAGGGACGGGCGGGGTCGGAGCGAGATGGAGCCGTGACCAGGTGAGTACGGAGCTCCAGCTCGGCCGGGAGCTGCGAGGCGACCGCTGCCGCCAGGGGCGAAGAAAGCGAGGGGGTGGGCGCGGGCCCGCCGCGGGGACCCGCCCCGGCGCCGGTCTCGCGCCGCCGCCCGGACCTCTCCTCAGCGGCGGCCGTTGGTGCGGGGGGGAGGGGGCAGCGCGTGCCGCCCGATGCCGCCCGTCCCCCGTCCCTCCCACCGACGGTCGCGGGGGCGCGGCGGGTGCCCGGCGCGGCTGGACAGCTCCGCTCCGCGGGGCCCCGGCCCTCCCGGAGGGGCCTCCCCTCGCCGGGGCACGGCCGCTCCCTCCAGCCGTGGGCCGGCTTCGCCCCCTCCGAAGCCCCCGCGCCTGTTTCCCCTCGGCCCCCGGCTCGCTTTTGCCTCCCTCCGGCCTCTCCCCACCTTCTCCCTCTGAGGGGCTCGGCGCACCGTTTCGCCTCCCTTGTCCAGAGCGCCTCGCGGTTAGTAGGTCGGCAGTGGGTTTTTTCGGTGCTCTCTTACCGATTTTACAGGCCTGGTAGCGGTGACAGCAGTTCACAAGGGTTCGTGCAGCAGCAGTCTCCTGCCATCCCCACTGCTCCATGCACACACCAGGTTGTATTAAGCGGGGTTAATTTTCCCCACTGAAAAGGTGCTTGTCCATGCTAAGGTGTCCGTGTGTCCCAGGCATCCATCCAGTGGGGACTAGATCTCCCTCTCTGTGACTGTAAAATCTTGTATCAAAGAGGACTGTAATTTCACATATCCCCCGACCAAGGATGAAAACTCTGACCATTTGCCTTGTGCGTAAGTGGAAATGCCCTCCTGAGGCATTATGATCTGTGTACCCTTATACTGCATCATGCAAACTGTGTGCTAACATGGTTCTGTGTGGTTCTCTTTTACAAGATGAACCTTGAGTGGGCTGAATAAGGGGTTTCAGGTTTGCTGCTGCTTATAGCACTTCCTTTCTTGTATCATGTTTGTCCAGACAATATTGGGGCCTCTGCTATGAAACTGCATCTTAGTCTACCATCAATAGAAAACACATTTTGAAGGCATTAAAAATATTTCTGTTTAAGTCTGTAGCTTCTTTGCTGGATCGTGGAAACCAAAATGTGCTTTTTATTTCTTGGTAGGATTTGAAGACACAGCTCTGAATATTTGGAAAATATCAAATGTAGCTATTCTGGACTGAATGTGTCTATCCCAACATTGCCAGCATGGGGACTGAGACAACTCAGTGTGCAATTCTGTCTTTAGTTTAGATTTGCATTTGACATCAGGGCTAGTTAGCCATGGCATAGCTGACTTATTGAAAGTGTGTTTTCTAATTGTGTGTTGGTTTTACTTTCAGGTAAATACACAAACAAACTTTCAGCACTGATTTCAAAGTATATCTTGCTGCTTGCATGACACCCATCAGTAGGCTTTTGTAAAGGCTTTTGTAAAGACACTGTTAAAATCCATAGTGTAGAAGTGCTAGAAGTGCTTTTAGGTCTTCATAAGTATTGCCAAAAATACTTCAATCATTTCTGAATATGAAATGAGAGGGACACCCATTTGTTCCCATTTGCTGCAGTGATTAAATGAGTGATCTAATAGTTGTGATTAAATAGAATCTAATAATAGATTTTAAAATAAGTGAATGATCTGAAGCTGACTGTGAACTCCTTTTCTGTTCTTGAGATTAATGCTTTCTGCTGAAAGGAGAAAGAGACTCAGGGCTGAAAGCAAATGCCATAAGCTTTTCACAAGTAGGAGAATTTGCCCTTCTTAATTACCAGGTATTAGCTTACTGAGCCCTTTTCAGTCCTTCCTCACTTATAATTTACATACCAAATGTGATTTCAAGAAAAGAGTGAAATACTGCTAGTTATATCTTCTTGGGCATCATACAGTTCTGTGCAAAATGTAAGTAGTGCTGTGTTTGGTGGTTCCAACAGTTGCAGAAGCGGCCTTAATTTCTATTTAATTAAGGCCATCTACTCTAACATCCTGTGGGAGAAGACCCCCAAATCTTCAGGCAACAAACAGATCATGAAATAAAATGCAAAGAGAGGGAGTACAGAAGACATTTTGACATAGGGCTGTATGACATATTTGAGATATTCTCTTGAATATGGGGGTTTTCCAAAAGCAGTCTTTAGATTTTCCTCCCCTTGAATATGAAATAATAGGAAACTCTTGGGTTTGGGGAGGAGTACTTGGTTGTGACTGTTTTTTATAACTCTGGCATGGTAAAGCAGGAGCATTTTTCACAGACCCTTTCATCCTCCAGGTGAAATGTACATTCAGGCAATGAAAATACCCATTAATTTAATAATAATAATAAAAAGCCCTACTGGATTTCCTTCACTGTTGAGCCATGATTACATTACTGTGTGATATTTGGTGGGGGGAAAGGGCAGCTGTACTAGATACAGAGGAGGATCAGAGCAAAAAGTGTTTGGGTGTTAGAGCAGAAAGATAAATTCTTAGGATGCGTCAAAACATTATCACAAGATTAGTTGTTATACTCATTTGGAATGTGTGAGGTGTCTCCATGTATGCTTTTTACCTCAAAATCACAATTTATAGCAATTCCATGAGTCTTCTGTCTTTACTCTCTATACTCAGCTGTCCTTCCTATGTTGTAGATTATATAATTGGACTGTCTCAATGTCTGTTTACTTACTGGTAACTCAGTATTATGATTAAGATCCCTTTTGAAGAGTACAGTTTATTTCCTCTGTGTAAAAAGAGGTAACAATTAGTAAATCTTATTATAGTTACACAATGCTCTTCCTTTAAAGATTTTTTTTTTTCATCAACTGTGTCCTGAGGGTCAATGTCTTTTCCTGAGAAACTGTTGAAGAGGAAGCAGAAAAAGCAACTGTTCAGCAGTCTGAAACCATCAAACACCTACTCTGGGAAAGCCAAATCTAATTATTTCCTGCTGGACATATTGCTGAACTGAGACTGAAAACAGAGGATGTGGTTACAGACGTTTCTTTTAGTGGTGGGGCTGTCTTAAACAGCTCATATTCCCATCTGCCTTTTTTTTTTTTTCCCCTCCCCACCATGTGCTGTCACATCAGTAGCAATGGTATGTTGGTGGGGCTGCACACTGAGCCAGGTTAGAGACCCGATTTTTAATCTGTGCATGTTCTATTCCTCTCCCCCTCAGCCCTCCGAAATAAAAGGTGGGAGAGGGCCAAACGAATGCATAGCTTGAGTGGAGGGGAGGGAGTGCAGAAGTGGATTAGTAAGAGCTACAGCTAGAGGGAACAATTTTGGAACCATAGTTTAAAACTGTTCCTATGATTCTTCTTTTATGCGTGTTCATCAAATAGATGAAATGGATGAGTTTGTGTGAACTCAGAAACTCATTCCTTTGTCAAATACTCTGTTCAGTCTTTCAGGGACATAATGTGTGTGGTTAATGTGTATATTTTACCTTCCCTCCTTTGAGTGCTTTATGGAGTGCAAACACTGTTAAGTGGCTTCTTCAAGGGAAATGAATGGCATTGGGGTGAGGACAGTTTACATTACCAGGCTTAGGTATGCCATAGTGGTCAGTCAATGCTTTGAGATTTTTAAATGCAGGTTGTCCTTGTGGAGGGCAAATGGTGCTTGCAGCTTACACAGGAATCTGCCATCGGTCTGATACTATGTTTTCAGAGGTTAAGAAACAATGCCAGTAACAGTAGCTCACTTTCTTTGATCCTTTTCTATTTCTGATATGAGACACTTATTTTCCACACAGATAAATTTCAGAGTTTGCCACTGAGCAAGGTACTGTAATTGTTTAAATTAGATTGGTTTGTATTTCAGAAACTGAAGTAATTAATTTAGTTTGTGCAGCATTCCTTTCCCCTTCCCTCCCCCTTTTTCTTGTGTGTGTGCAGCATCATTATTCTTGTGTGAAGAAATATTTTGGATTTAGGCATGCAGCCATATTGATAACATCTCTGTAAGAAGGTGAAATTTAACACACAGTCACAAGTCTTTTTAAATCTTGAAAGCTAAAGGCTGAGCTTTTAATTGGGGATTTTCTTTTGCACCTTAACCTCATGCTATCCATCTGCTTTTGCTCTCCTACCACAAACTAGCATGTCGACTACTTCTACTTATCCTTCTTAATTAACTTGTGCTGCCTATTTCAGCTTGTTTTGGCCCTGCTGATCCAGAAAAGCAGGGTTTTTGCGGAGCAGAACAGAAGAAGCATGGTAGCTGCTGCTGCATGTGCCAGGATGTTACTTGTTACAGCTGATCATTGGAGGCTGCCTCTGTGGAAGTTCCTAATTCACTGGAATAAAAATTTTCTCCTGGACATGGTCAGGAGCTGCTGCTGCTGTCATCTCTGCTTGCCATAGGTGCATGTTGAAGTGTGTATGTACGACAATGCAGGAGCCTCTAGCATAAGGCAGTGCAGAAAATTCCCTATTTTGCCATCTTCCAGTGAGGCAAATAAATGCGCTGCCTACACATCATCTTCAGAGTACCTTCATGTTAGGGGAACAGGAGACTGAAATGATTTGTCTATTTTGTGAAATTAATTTTGTTTTGTGACAGGAGTCTACATCACAGATTGCTTCAACCTCAAATTAATGCTTCCTGTAATATATGGCAATTACGACAAGTTCTAGCCACACTAGGGAGGGAGTGTGGTTCCTTGAGTTCTACCCTTTCTGTGGTTTAGTAGAGACACTGAGGATATGTCTTCACTGCACGATTGATCCATACGGTCGACACCCTATTTAGGCTTACTCAAATGAGATCATCCTTTACACACAGCCATACCCATGTTATGATGAACTCATTCTTTCTGCAGCTGTTTATATGTGTGAAGGTACAGCTCTGAGCAGGGATGAGACAGGATTCACTTTCTGTCAATTACAGGGAAACTTTTCCTCCTTCAGGAAGAAACTTTTGGAAAAGCATTGAAAGATTCTACTTGGATGATTAATTTATTTTTTAAAAAAATTATTATTTTTGCCCTCTCTTCTGATTTTTATAGCATTACAAGAAGTTTCCCAACAGCTGCATTGTAACTTAATTTCTATTCCATTGTGTAAGATGGACCCAAACCTGGGTGAGAGGTTTCTCTGAGTGATTCGTAGGGCCAAGTTAATGTTAGGCCTAATATAACTGTGTCTCTAAATTCACACTTGTACGTCCTGTCAGGCCTGCTTTACAGCAACAGATCGCCTGGAGTCTGAATCTTTTCAAATCTTCCATCTGAGAGGTAGTATGTCTGTTAGAAGGATGGGATATGAATTCTGCATTGCCATGTTCAGATCAGACTTGTGAATCATGTCAGTGAGTTTCTGTGTTGTTCAGACGTGCTCAAACTCCAAGTCACCAGTGAAGGCAATAAGCCATTGTAATCACTGGAATAGCAGCCATTTGGCTTGAACATGTAAACACTGACATATAAACATTTCCATTGGATGGAGAAGTTTATCAGCGAGATGAGACTTCTGCATTTCTTAGGGATGACACTATTTTTTCTTCAGAAAATCTGGGACAGTAGAGTTTTGCCTGTGTTGACTGTATAGTGAGAGGAAAAAGGAGAGTTGGAGGAATGTTTTGATTGTGCTATAAGCAAAGAATAACAAAAGCAGTTTAACTGTGGGATTTTGCCAGAAAATGTTTCAGTTATCAGATTAATCTTTGCTCACTTGCTGTAATATAGAAGGAGAAGTAAAGAGCTTGTCTTTCATTACAGTTGTAAGGCTGTTCTGCTAAATTTTTGTGAAGTCTGACTTGCTATTTTGAAGGCGGGGTGTATTTGTGTTTTCTATTATTCCGTCTTCAAGCTGGATTGAAATTCCATGGGGTGACTGAATAAGAATAATGATAGAAATACATTATACCTGCAGCATCTCTTAGCTTAATGGCATACATATTAGAAAAAAAGTTGATGACTGTCTATGCCCATTGCAAGCCAATTTATCCCCTACTTGGGGTTCAGATGACTAAGCAGTAAATTGCAGGATGCAATACTTCAACCACCTGCTAAGACTGAGTAGGAACTTCCTTGACAAATAGGACTGAAAGTTTAAAGTTGGCCTTTTATTGGCCAGAGTATCTGGAATAAAACTTTAGTTTTATTAGTAGAGAAAGAAGGATAAATATATACTGTCCTGGAGGATGAGTTATGTGTGGGAGGACAAGGATCTCTGGACACCTGAGAAGGCTAATAGAAGTGCTGGAAACTCAGAAGAGGTAAATAAACTGAGGCAAGGAAGTTATTGAAATAATTTTTCGTGTTTTCTGAGTGTGTGTTTGCATGTACACATACACACACACACGCATGTTCTTTTCTGAAGGATAGTGCTAAATTTTTACATGGCTAAATATGCCATTTACATTTTGGCTAAATATGCCAAAAATCACTGAGGGTATGTGTGTATTTAACTATATATATTTTTAATCTTCATGCATACCTTAAGAGGTAAGACTTCAAGGTCTTCCGTATTGTGCCAGGTGAGATGTGTGTCCAGCCTGGTGTCTTGTGTTGGCCAGTTACTGGTAATGAGTGCCTTGGAAGGGATGTAGAACTGGGGGTGTACAGAGAGATTCTTCCCCCTTCTGCCTCACCCTGCCAGCTGATTAGGGGTAGCCTGATATATTCTTCAGACCTGGAATATTCAGCAGTCTAAAGTTTTCCAGAGAAAAACATGCTGAAGAAACTCCAAAGATTTTCTGACTGGTTATGGGGTCTCACTTCTGTAAAAGACTAGCAGATGCCCTGTACCAGGTGGTAGGACAGGCAGACCAAGAAAAGGCTCAGTGTTGGAGCTGTCTTGACTCAAATGAGATTCAGGAGAACATGGATCTTAAGTGCTGGAAATGAAATGCAGCATGACGATGATTGTCCAGCTTTCAGTGCTGTTTCAATTTTAAATTGGAAGAGAATATCCACTGAACTAAGATTACTGGGAATTAGGGACTGGCATTTAAAGAAGAAATCTTTAAATGAAATGCGTCTCTAACTTCTCCATGCTTTCTTGTGTGAAAAGCGATTTCAGGGGTACCTGTGTCTCAAAAACAAAACAAAACAAAAAACCACACAGGAAAACCAAACCCCAAATAAAAAAATCCCACTCAAAGCCAAATGATGCCAAACACTCGCACTGGAGTGAAGATTTAATATATGGATAAATTTCACTTATAATTTGTGATTTTAAAAAAACAACACCATCACAAGCAAACATTCCATACCTAAATTTTGATGTTATGTGCTTAATGCTGTCAGAAGAATGCTCCAGCAAAATGATTTTATGAGATTATATAATAAGGAACTTTGTTCATCAGACTGGAATATTGAATTCTTAACAGTGGTTAGTTTTTTACTGTCTTTGTGGAAGACTTTCCTTGACTTCTTGAGGCCTTTTTGCCTTGCCTTTTAGGAAATCTAGGATCTGCCATTCTGTAAAAAGTACATTGTACGTATATATTTGGTTTTGTAGCCTTGCATCATTATTGTATTTTAATTACAGTTGTATCAGTTTGGCTGCTTTATTAAAGAAAAAAATAATTGTTTGTTATGGGTTTCGCATTCAATTAATTGTTTAAGTGGTTGTAAGTAATTCTAAATATTGACTTGATGAAAAATACTGTAAGAGGTGGCAGAGTGACTTCTTGATTCTGTGGTAGAGCCATGATTAATGTGTGCTGACACATTTTATTCAAAGAAAAATTGAAACATTCTCTGAAAGGGATTGTAAGGGAAGCTTCTAACGTAGTGAGTGTCCTTACTTTTTTTATTTGTATGAGTATCGTAAATCCCTTCTCCTGCAAATTGTTAACTGGAGGAGAGTTGACCAAGTAGATGTGCAATTCATTACCTGTAGCTGCTTCTAAACAGCTTCCTTCTTTTATTTGTTGGGAATCAGGGAACTCTTTCAAATTTTGCAATATGCTGACTATCCAACTGTCTAGCTGTAGTCATTCTTCCTGCCCCCCCCCCCCCCCCCCCCTCCAGCTATGTTAATGCCTGTGTCCTAAGTCCATCCGGTCTGAAGTTTGTATTTGGGGAGGTGCCTGGGTTTCTTTTATTTTCTCTTATTGACAGAATATCATGGCATCTCAGCTGCAGTTCTGTGCTTCTGGTGTCTAGGAAGCCCTAAAGTCTGCAAAGCTCAGAGGAGGAAATGGAATGGAAACTTTGTGTTAAAACCTTCATATGATGATTTGTATTTTTTTTTTTAAGGTGTCTAAGGAAGTAGGAGTGAAAGTATGGCAACTACAAATCAACTTCTGACCCTTTTTATTGCTGTTTCAGACAATAGTCTTCCAGAGCCTCTGAAGTAATTATTTTCTACTCAAGTACTGCTGTGCACGCCTGTTAAAACTGTATGGCCAAAGTGGTGTGTTACTTCAGTACGTTTATGAGTTTTTAAGGTGCGCAGGATGGCTCCCCCCTCCCTACCCCCCCAATGGGATTCCCATTGCAGTCTTGACAGATCTCTGAAATGTACTTTTTTTTTTTACCTTTCTCTGTTTTTGTTTGGCTGGATAACATGGTGTAATAAACTAGTCATAACAGTCTCCAACTTCTACTATCCAATGTTTAAGAATGATTTCAGTACAAGGACGGGAAGATTGAGTGTATCGTTTGGTGAATATTCTGGCTTAGTAAATCTGAAACAATGCATTCTTCAGAACTGACAAACCAATAGTCCTAAAATAAAAGTTCTGCTCTGCAAGTAGCATGGGTATGTGTATACAAGTGTAGCAGTCTTTATGGTATTTCAGTCCAACTTCTGTTGTGTATGCCAAATGAATTAAAGATCACACGAAAAAAAGAATCCTAGATGAAGGGCTTCACTCCTTACTCTTAAACGAGAAAATGAGCTGTTATTTTTTTTTTTTTTAAGATCTCTGAATATGTGTCCTGTTTTCCCTTTCAGTGACTGAGGAGAGAGCTGCTGGCATGGAATTGAGCTGGGTTTGTCCGTGGGAACTGTGAGTAAGGTATGTATTGTGTTCTCTTTGCTGTCTTTAGTCTGCACCTTTTATTCTTATGTGCTGAACTGAAAATTGCTTGTGGTCACTAAACATGAGGGATAGTAGTGTGTTAGAGATGGAATATTTTTAATTTATACTAGCATCAGGTGTGACAGCTGTCCAGGAAGGACTTTATAGTGTAAGTATAAATGACACACTTGTCCCCTTTTCACTGCTGCCTAGCAATTAGTCAGACTTGTCACAAGTTAGCTGGTACCGTTGCAAACTGTTTTCAGTGTTACTGATACTTGGCGCACTAGACTGATTTATTCAAGTATATAAAGGCAGACAATTGTATCTATACAGTAAAATTGTAATGTCTGCAAAACTGTAACTGAGCTTACCATGATACAGTAGCACTAAAAAGAGAGGATGATACATTCAGACATTATCTGTGGTCCCAGGCTGAGGCTTGTAGTAAAGAATAGAAAATGTTTTAATCTATTCTAGTACCAGAACAAAAGTCTTGGTTTAGATGTACTTCATGTGCTGGCTCTTAGTATTGTTGCTTCGAAGAAAGTAGTAGTAAAGGTTGAATTTGGTATCCTTTGAATTGGCAAAGAACAGCAGCAGTACTGATTCCCCCACCCCACCACCATGTTCTTTACCCAGATTCATTAGATTTGCATGTTAGGGAGCACCTCTTGAGTACTTACTACTTCTTTTAGCTGAGACAAGACAGTAATATTGATATACGCTTCTCTGTGAATCACTGAAGAAAATTCTTACCTGTTTTTCAGTAGTGGGGAAAGCCAAGGGTGGAAAGTCAGCTCTCATAGGGGAAAAAGGGAACAGAAGATCTGGTAACTCAGTCTCAATTGCTGGACCTTCCACTTAAATGAATGTCATGCTGGGTAGCTGCATTAGGAGATGCTAATAAATTCAAAGAAATTTGGATTCCACACCCAGTGTCCATTGATGGGGAGGAGAGGCAAAGTCAATTCAGATTGGTTTAATTTCTGTAGACAGTTTCATACTGTCATGACTAAAGAATGTGACTGGGGTCAGAAAACTTCTTGCAGACTCTGTTTCAGGCTTTGGTTTCACACTGTACCTAACACGAGGTAACTGAAAGCTGTCACTTTTCAGTGGGCCCTGCTCCTCTGGTTTTTTTTTTTGGATGAGATCTAATGAACCTGTGGTTGCAGGGTTCAGATTGCCAGCACGATGGGAAAACAAGCGTGTTTCAAGGTGTAGCTTTCCATCAGAACAGCAAGCTGAATTAACTTGCTCTGTGGCTGCAGAGCCACTAGATTTGAAGGAGAGAAGATGAGAATTTCAAACTGAGATGAGGTGATACAATGTGGACCTACGCTCTCAGTCACAGCCCACGATCAGTCTGGATTAGATAAAATGTAAAACTACTTCCTCAGACACACAAAAGCAAGTTGCCAAAAACTTTGCCATAAACTCTTTAAGATTCTTAAGTTCTGCAGTTTTGCCTGCTGCTTTGTGCTGACATGAATGCTTGTGCCAGGAACTGAACTGACTGAAATCGAACTACTTTACCTTTGTTTTATTTCATTTTTTTCCTTTTTAAAATTTATTTTCTTTTATTTTAGTCTAGATTGGTTCTCTGAGCTATCTTTCCTTCCTTGCCCAAGTCACCACTTTGTTATGCCCTAGGTCATCCAGTCCTTGTCCCAAAGTTCAAATCTTCTGCATTTGAAAGCGTATTGTTTCTTGTGAGGTCTTATTTCCACTCTCCTCTTGTCCAACTACTTTCTCATCCGAATCTGCCCTAAATTCATATTCAACATGAGTTCCTTCATACTTTCTCAGCCCCTCAGTTTTCCTGCCATGAATTTCCAAGTCAAAGCTCACATCTGGCTGCAGATCGTCAGCATTCCCTTTTCTAGCTTGCTGCAGCCTCCCTGCCTCCATTGGTTGTTGGCATCCATTGCCACATGCCTTTGCTGCTGGCTGAATCCATTGCTTCATGAGCTTGCCCCTATGGGGAGGGGAGGAATGCTTTGCCTCCGACATGAAGGAAATTTTAAAAAATGCATCAGACAGCAATTGCAAGGAAGTCAGTCAGAAGGTGGTGGAAAACAGGCAATCCTGTTCTAAACACGCTGTAGTTCATCATGCGTTTCTTTGGCACCAGTGCAGGCTTAAACAGCTTGCTCCCTTTCATGGCTCCCTCTGTTTTGCTGGTATAGCTGTTTTTGTGGCCATAGTGAGCCACTCTGGGGAACAGATCCTCCTGGAAAGAAGTGTTTTTTTCTAGATTATTTTTCATCTCGTCCAGTACATGTTGTCTCCATAAGATTTATGCCTGTTTCACAATGAGGAAGGTATGAGAGTGGGAATGTGTAGCAGACTGCTTAAGTTGGCACCGCTGCTAGATGTTTAAGTGTGCTCTTTGACATTACAGTTAAGTTGATCTTTCAGTGAGCTGCTATTGCAAAGGCTGGTCAAACCCCTATGCAGCTGTGCACTCCTGCTTCTTCCTTTGCATCAGAGCTAGTGATTGTGCAGCCACAGGGCACGTCCAACTAGCTGACTGATCCTGTAGAAAATGGTGTCTAATCTTTTGCAGAGTTAATCGTTTGCTGGTTCAGCTGACCTGAGTCACCCCGTGGGTGCACACTCATTAGATCAGACAAAAGGGAAGCAGCAGGAACCAATAGCTCAGTAGCAGAAGGCTGGATTCCTCTTTTAATTAAGACATTGAGCTATTATCATGACCAAGGCCTAAAACATACAAGTGTACCCATTGACACATGAGACCTGAACATCGCATCTTTTTTGCTCTTTTTCGTTCTTTGAACTTCAGTAGAAATTGTTATTTCTTCAGTAGCTATAATTTTCAGTTTCACAAACTAGATTATTAATTCAACACACTGAGGGGTATGATAGAATTATGTGTCTATAAACTGCTTCACCGGTTTACGGCTCAACGTCCTCTGAAATTAGAAGGATGTCTTCCTCATTCATGCTTTGAGCTTAAATAAGAACTTCAGAAATCAGTGGGAAGTTCATTCTTTTTGAGCAAGGATTGTTTATTATAAATATCATTGTGATTCTCCAAACTAGCTTTGGTATTATCAGCTCTTCTGTGTACCCAGAGTTCCATGAGCTTGAAAGCCACAAAGTTCCTCCAAATACATATTGAACCATGAAAAGTATTTCTTAAAAAACATCTGGAATGCCAAATTACATTTCTTAGCCTGCTATTTGTGGTTTTAAGAAATGGATGTTTGATGATGATTTTTCAAGACCTCTTAAAGACTTTCTATCACTGCTGGACCGAGTGAAACAAATGCTAGTGTCTTATGAAGGAAATACCTGGGGCTTGAAAAATATGGTTCTTGATGAGTGGTTGTTAAAATCATGTGCGAGGCTGTGTTTGTCTACAGCAGAAATTATGCAGTTGATTGCTTTGCACTAGATGTGTTCTTTGCGTCTTTTCTGCCTCAAGTCCTAACATCTCTATACAGCTGTTCATGCCTTTTGTCTGATAACATTTCTTGCCATTTTCTTGCTGGCCTGAGCATGTTTTTTTGACTCTTGTACTGCTAGATTTGCTGGAGGGCGTAGTGGAGAGACTTCTGGTGATGATTCAAAGATGTCCTTTCTTACTGCCATGTTACTGGCACGGTATACATACAGATTCAGATTCTTTAGCTCCGATAGAAAGTTGTGCTCATTCATGTTTTATCAGTATCTTTGTTCACATGTGTTGCAATCTTTGCATTTTTAATAGGGGCTTTGTGGGTTAGTGGCTTGTGAGGCTTGTGATCATGGTAAAATGGACAGTTTACACCTTCAAATAACTGGTTCTAATCCAGAAAGAATTTGGCTACTTTTTGACTATTTTTGCCTTTCCCCCCCCAATTACTGTGAAAGTGAAGGAAGTTAATCACTGGTTCATTTTGCAGAAGACAAATGCGTGTGGAATATGTGTGTTAAAATAAAATTCCGTAATCTAAGAAGGTCTCTCTTTAGTTGTCTGCATAGTTTGGTTTCTTAACTTAAGGTGGTTCCTCAAGAACAAGCTATTACATTGTCAGGGTACAGTCTTTGTAATGCTTGGGCTATTGCTTACTGTATTGTATATACTTTATGGACAGTGCCATCAGTTTAACTCTCAATTAACTGGAGAAGTAATTCTGCTAACAGTTGTGTGCCTGGGTTGAGCTGACTGACAGGAAACTAATTTTTTTTTTTAATACAACCTTGGAGGTCTTCCTGTTGGTGATTTTTCTTTGATATCTATAAAGATAAAAGGAATATCTCTCAGTCTGATCGTTACAGATTCTCAAGCTAATGTGATGCTTCGGCTCCCATGTGCTGCAAACTTCACTTCTCCTGGGTTATTCTTTTGATTTGTGATGACCTGGGGGGTATAGTTGCCTTTGGACATGTCATGGCATTCTTTTCCTCTCTTCTCACTCATTTCAAAGATTCATCCACTTAAAGCCACTTTGCCCCAAGATTGCCTCTTCTCTTGGCTGGATGATCTCAGCTGGCATAATCATTTAACAGAAGGCTGCTCTTAAGTTTAAAATAAAAAAACCTGTCTTCTCAAAATAGCCCAGCTGCACACACATGCTGTTGCTGTTAGGTGCTGGAGGTTGCTTAGCAATTCTTAAATTGGTAGGAAATTGCTATTACCCTGGCAACTCAGCCCCAAAATGCAAACAAGGGAAAGCTGTTTATAGAGGTGTCCTTACTTGATTTGGGAATTGTGCTCTTTTTTTTTTTTTTCTGTGCCTCTCTGGTTTTTACTTACTTATTGTTAAATTCCTTCTGTTTCATATATTTTACTCTGGTTATTGAGGTTTCCTGTTAGGGAAGGTGGCACTGTTCTTTGGTTCATTTAATCAAGATCTTGACAGTATTTACGCTATGAGTATGTGAATATTGTGAAAATCAAGAGAAGTCTAATGCATGAAGAGCTAGTGCATGTGTCCATGTCCAACATGAATGTTGGGTAGATTAATCTGTATAACAACACCTTAAAGTGACAATGCTACCAAAAGTAGCCATCCTGATTTATTTTTTTATTTCCTTGTGCCTCATTCTCCCCCATGCTAGCCCAAGTTTTTGTGTGGCTGGGTGGCAACCCAGATGAGGAACTGATGCAGATTAAAACTAGTAGTTTATGTGTGTGTGTGTCCAGGTCAAATTTAACACAGATCAGTTCCTTGATCTGGTTCATCCTGTGCTGGCCCACAAGAGGTGAGGAATGAGCAGGCTGCACTGTTCCTTTTGTTGGCAATGCCAGTTTAGTGTCTAACCAGAGGATGTGGTCTTATGATACAGCTAAGTTGATCTAAGCTAGCTCTTGCCAAAAGGGGCGGTCTTGGATGCATGCCTTTGTTGCTTCCTTGTGCCAACATTGGTGCTTGTCTGGCCTTATGATGGGATGATTAATGGAGCTAAAATGGCAGGAAACTAATCCTAATCCCTTCTCCCCTTCCCAGTTTTCTTTTCACTTAGCTCTGTGAACTACCTTACTGTGGGTCAGACGGGTTTCAGTACTGCATGTGTGTCTATTTCATTTCCCTTTCACCTCTTTTGGGGCTTTGAGCTATCCTTCAGTGATTCTGCACGAGCAGCTTTACGAGAAGTTTCTATAAGTAATTTTGTCATATGGTAAATGCAAAGTAGAATACTTTTTTCACCAAGGAGTAAGCTAATCAGGTTTACTGTGTGTTTACTGTGATATAGTGTTGGGATGGCAAGAGAATGCACCTAAAAAGCTACCATGTAAAAGTTGCAGAGCAATTTAGTCTTTGTAGTTTGCAGGTTTGATTAAAGATAATATTTTTCCAAAAATTCTTACTGGCTGTGGTTCTTAATCTTATCACTTGCACAAAAATGACTCTGCCATGTTTGTCTATCTGAAATTAAAGTTGGTTAGATGCCTTCAGAAGTTGGAAAGGGATAAAGATTATTTATATACTTAGGAGTAGTCTGTAATGTTTCTTTTGAGTAGCTCCATCTTCTCCCTAGTGCTGTGGTTCATGCTTGTATTGTTGAAGCAGTTGTTTTGTGCTTTATAGCAACGTAATTTGAGCACTCCTGGCTCCTGAGAGCTCACTGTTGCCGCTGCATTATGGTGACACAGCTGTGTGTGTAGTTGGCAATGGACTAGATTGGGGAATTGATTTTGCTGAATACACAGAAAAAATGGCTGTTTTTCAGCTAAATGGATTCCCCAGTTGAAGAAAGGGCAGTGTAGGGACAGAAATGAGCAGCTGGACAGTGGAGGACTTGAGGGTTGCTTAAACTGGTGTTGCTGCTGTAGAACATCTGTGGGATCACAGCCACTCTTGTCCCGGAAGCAGCTGGCCCAAAAGTAGAAAAATGCCATGATAGAAAGCTTTTGTCTGGTTAGGCAACAGATACAAATCCTTGAGGGCACTCACCCCGAAACCCTTGTTGAGGATAAGAAATACTTGCTTTTAAGACTGTCCATCAGCTTCTGGATGACTCACTTAAAAGATCATGGTATGGCACATTTCTTTATGGGAAAATTTCTAGTCTGTTCAGAAATGACAGGAAAACAAACATTTTACAATTTTAATTAGGTTCTAAAAATTCATGTGTGTAATGAACTGATTGATCATTCTACAATGACAGTTACAGAGTGGTATGACTCTGGGAAGTCTAAAAACAGCCTTACTGTTGGTTACAGAAAAGGATTCCATGCCTTTCACAGGACTTCCAAATAATGCAGCATGGGTGATTATAAATCCACAAAGCATCTTCCAAATCCCTCTATGTCCTCATCAGACTTTTAATTGAAAACATTAAAATCAAACTTACCCAATTATAGCTTTTACTGTAGTCTTGTGGACTGGAAGCTTTTTTTTTTTAAGTGAGGGTATGTTTCATACTAAGACTTGGCATTGCTCTGAAAAAAGTTCTCTTTCCCTTAGGTAGTGGCTAGATATTTGGATGTACTAATAGTGTAAGTGGGTTCTCTTCCCTGTGCTGTGCTGGCACAAGCGTTGATGTGGCTGCACAGCAAACTGCACCAGGGTCCTGATTTAGCTGGAGTGTGAACCAGAGGACTAGCTTTTACACCTGGGTCAGTTTTCTCATTGGTTTATCATGTGTCAATGTGCAGATTCTTGTGCTCACCTGGAATGGGAGGGGATGTGGACAAAGGAGAAGGCAGAATTTCCTAAGGCATTTAGTGGTTCATCCCAGTTTAGTTTCATTTGAGCTGCAACCCTACTTGGAGTAATAGAATTGTTGTCCAGGCTGTTTGAGATGCACAGAGTCAGACTGTGATTTTTTTGTATTTTGTGGCAGTGTTTCCCTGTACTGTGCTGGTTCAACTGTGGCTTGTATGGAGGAGTTGATCCAGCTGAAAATAACCTAGGAAAAATTGCATTTCAGCTGAATCGGCTTTCTGGTATGGTTCGCAGTGTGGCTATACAAGCAGCACTGCAAGCACAATGCAGGACATAGCGGCAGGGCAAGAATGAATGTCAAGGCAAGGCAAGGTTTGCTTAAGCTGTGTTACCTTTGATGTGGGACAAACATTGAATGACATGCCAACTAGGATTAAGAAGATACCTTCCATCTGTGTCATCTTCTGCATGAGTTAGGAAACCTGCAGATCCAGGTACAACTCTAGTGATAATCCAGCCCCCATGCTGAAGTTCCATTGGACAATTTACTGGAGAAACTGTGGTTTATAATCCCAGTACCAATTAACACCACTTGGTATGGTGTTGCTCAGGGTTACATAGCAAACTGGTGTGTGAGCACTGATCTGCTCTGCTCTACGTTGTGACTGGCTAGGCTAGACTGCTTTTACTGTAGCTTGGTACTGTGCTTTTACATTAAGGATACATAGTTTCAGTGGACTGGCTAATGTGAATATACCTAGATTAGGAAAACAGGTTCTGTTTTACAACACTGTTGTTAGAATGGTGTTTGAAATGTGTGATTTCAGGTTACAAACTCCTGTTGAAAAGAAACTCCAGCATGTCAGAAGTTCCTAAATACGTTTGCTGTTTTCCTAGTTGAAGCAGATCTGACTTTTTGAGACATGTCAAGTTTTTTTTTCCCCTTGTGAGAAGGGGAAGGAACTCTTTTCCTTTTCTAGGATGGATTGAGGGGGGAAGGTTGAGTCGTCTGCCATTCCAAATCCTTGCTGGGTGGGTGTTAGATATGTCTGTCACCTGCTTGTGGATTCAGGCCTGGCTGCACTTGTCCTCCTGCATGGTCTGACCTAACCATCGTGTGGTACTAGGCAAAGTGTAATGTTTCCAGTACATGTCCTTCGATAAAGCAAATTGGCTTTGGCTCCTTTAAGATGGTGACAGCAGTCCTTACTAGCCAGCCTCCTAACTGAGCAATTACTCTTCCTTTTAGCCCCTTTCCACAGGCCTCCCATGCTACAGTGATAGGGCCTGAGGCCAATTATATTGGTCATGATTTAACTCTTTACAACCTTTGCAAGGATTGTTATGGCATTATTCTAAGTCTGTGGTTTAAGGGTGTTTGTTTCCAGGCTTTCTGTATACATTGTAAAGAGAAGAAGGGCGCAATCCCAATTTTTTCTCTTTGCAGATTACTGTTACAATTTGCTCTCAAATGGATATGAGCGATGTTTGCTTTGGACAGGAAATATATCAAGGAGGGGGTACGCACTTTCTAGCCAAATTGTAACTGAAATAAAAGCCAATACTTCATATGGCAGTAAGGTTTGGCTCAGTTTCATTTGTTTTGTTATAACAAACACCAACTTCGGTTGGTGGTTTTTGTTGTTTTCTTTTTTTTCCTCCACCCTTCTTTTCCTTGCTTCTCTTCAGATCATGACATAAGGTCCTGGGAATGAATGTATGACGACATGGATGAAATAGCATGTATTAATCACCAGTAATTCTTATTGTTGCCTTGAATATACACTGAATAAATTTTTGAAACAAATGTACTACCACTTATAACTTTGTTCTGAGTGTTACAGAGCAAACATTACTAATCAACTGAAGTACGAAACTGAACTGGAAGTGGGGAAAATGACTATTTGAGCTACTTTATCAGCTATTAATGTGTTGAATGTTGTCACACTCATTCAGGTTAATTATGAGTGTTAAGTGGGGAATACTTATAAAAAAACCTGTACTGTTAAAAACGTTGCTCCAAGTTTATGCTTTCTGATTGATTTCTAGAGGATTATCCTGATGGTTTTTACTTTGCTTCTTTGCAGCTTGCTTTACCGGCATCTTTTTGAAGCTGAAGGTTAGCCTCTGGAAATACCTTTTGCTTGATAAATGAATGCAGTGCAGCAGAATTATGTAGTGGTAGTCTTCTGAGTTTAGACTGGTTGAAACAGCAGCATACTAAGAAGCAGGAGACTTCCATCTTCATTAATCAAAACCAAATATGATTGCCCTTGTACAATGTCCGTTACTGTTTAAATGTTGACACAGTAACCATTTCACTGGAGACTTCCAGCTGGTTTGTTTCTGTTTAAATTACTGAACATAAGAGTTTTAATTCTAATATAGTAGTAGATTTTAAATACTTATTTAAAGAATTACGGAAATATCATGAAACATTTAAAAATTGCTTATTTCATTAAAGCCCTTTATATATTGCACATTTCAGTTGGTGTAGCTGAGGTTTTAGACAGGAAAGCTTTTTTTGAGCTTTTTTTGTTTACTTTATGTGGAATATTTTTCTTGCATTCATTTTCACTGATAGTGAATGGGGAAGAGAGAATGGGGCAAGAGCATTATTTTTTGAAATACAAATGATTTTTATTTGAAAATCCTCATTTGTTGTACTCAGCTGCCCTTCCAGGTTTATTATGAAGGATTACTTTACCTGACTGGATTTCTAATTGACAGTTGTCCTGTTAAAACACCATTGTTGGTATAGAAGGAGAGTAATCAAGAGTTCAGCGAGGTTCTAGATAGGCTGACTTTACTGGAACAACTCAATCTGTATCTTCTCAGGATTGGGTTCCTAAAGTATCAAAAGTTGAGAATGTTCTCATACTTTTAAGAAAATGATAATAATCTGTAGTTTCATCAGTAGTTTCTGTGGTGATGCTGTTGGAGGTTTATGCAAGTTTATAAACTGCAGAGTTTAGCAAGTTTCGATCACTAGTTGGATTTGAATTGAGGATGATAACACAAACACTGTGCTAAAGAACATGTTTCTCTAGAATAGGGAGACGCCATGATGAACTGTACATATGGGTTAAGACTCATGTGACATTTACCTTTTTTTTTTTTAATTTATTTTTTTGTCTTGCAGGTTGCCATCACGAAAGCCAAAGTGGATTTCTCCGGTGTGGTGTGCCTGCCCCCTTCCGTCATTGCTGGAAATGGGCTGGACGGAGGAGGGGCTGGCGAAAATGATGATGAGCCGGTGCTGGTGTCACTTTCGGCGGCCCCCAGCCCTCAGAGTGAAGCTGTTGCTAATGAGCTGCAGGAGCTCTCCTTGCAGCCCGAGCTGACCCTCAGCCTCCATCATGGCCGAAACCCCAACCTTCCTCCACTCAGTGAAAGGAAGAACGGTAAGTGGTGCAGTGCACTCATGTCTCACATAGTATGTCCTCACCAAGGAAGTACTGTGGTGTTGTCATGGTACGTGTTCTGATGACAGGGCTGCTGCTTATTGCTTCTTACAACGTTTTATTTGTATGAAGAACTAATAATCTAGAGTTGGCAAAACGAATTTACATTGTTCAATGGGAAGGATTGATGTTACCGACTGTGGAAGTTCCAGAGAGCTCCACTGACAAATGCTTTAGATTATTGTTTTAGGTGAATACCAGAAACAACTTCCATGTGCTTTGTGGTGACTAAAAGTTATGCAAAGCTGAGACAGTCCATCAAAGGAGGTATAAGCTCATCTTCAGACTATAGCCATCTGTAGATTTTTTTCTTTGCCACTTTGGTCTGCACTTACCAAGGGTGAGTAATTTTCTCACTGTAAATGTCTGAAAGATTCTGTCAGACTTGTTAGAAGGAGGAACAAGACCTAGAGTTAAACATTAAATGTCCCAGTAGGCCTTCTAATCCTAGAGTGAGAATGACCTACCTATGTTTCTCAAGTTGCGGGTAGCTTATGGACAACTATGGTATGAATCCCTCTAACCGTTTGGTGGGTGACAGTGGAGTGGCAAAATACAGGGTCACTTGGAGACCAGGATCCCTGGTTTTGGAAGAATGTGAACTGCCTGAAGCTCAGGATCACCAGGCTGCCATGAAAAGCATTTGCACGTTCAGCCCCAGCCTGTGACAGACTGATGAAATCATTTGATAACTGGTGGCTTCTGTTTGTGAATTCCTCTTGGTGATCTCCCTTCACTCCACCCTCTGGGGTATATGTTGGTGGCTCTTGGCAATATGAAAGTCTTGCTAGAGTCTGAATTCTTGCTGTCACCTTTACCTGCAAGATACTATGGATTTGAGCATGGTTGAGTCCTGGGCGCCTTATAGTTTTGGGCATTGTATGTTGCATTATATGCATTACATAGAGTTGCATGGCACAACATATTGGAAATGCTGGGGAGCTTTGGAGTGGCTTTATAGCCAGAACATAATGCTTATGGTAAAGTGATTTAGAATATGTGAACTGTAGGACAGTAATTTGGTTTGGAGGGATACCTCACTTGACATGCCTGGTTCTTTACCTCCAGAAACTGAGCATGCCCTTCTCTGAACAGTGTATCAGTGTTTTGCTAGTTGGAAGAATTAATTAACTTCGATCCAAAATACTGTTTTTTAAGAGGATAAAAAGAGTTTCCTTGTTCATATACATTATACTATCATTATGTAATTACAGTCATGTTTACAGGCCTTAAAAAGGGAGAAGCTAGAAACTGCAAAAACAGAACAAAAAGCTTCTAATCCTTAATGTTTGCAGTCCTCTAAGTATAAGATAAAAGACAACAGATGGAGATAAAGGTGGTGGTGATAAATGAGAGAGAAGAAATTGGAATATTAGTCAGCATGGTAGCCTGTGATCTCAACACATCTCAACTAGTGGTAGACTTGGGCATTTTATAGTTATGAAGGCAAGGAGCTATTTCAAATGAAATTTAACTGAGGTAGTTTTAAAACTGGTAGAGGGCTTGAAGGCAGCACGGGAAAAGCATATGAGCTTTTGTTTCCAAAACCTGACAGTTGGCCACCTGAAGGTGACGTGAATTTACTGGAGGCAGGTTTCTTCTCTTCTTCATGAATAAGACATGATTAAGGGTCCTGAATTGGGAAGAAGCAGTTTATTCTTGATGCCACAGGGAAAGGGATACTAGTGTTGGGAACAGATAAGAGTACCTTTTTAGGAAAATGAGACTTGTAGCAGCACTTTGAATGGATACAAGCAGGACACAACAGCATGTTATGGTCAAAGGAAAGGATATTCTGTTACAGAAATGAAAGAGTCTTTATATTATTTGGTTGTTTGGATAGGTTTAAAAATTGGTGTCTTGGGAATATTTTACAGAAATAGATGGTTTTCCTCTATCAGAATAATATTATTTTTATGGACTCAATCTTGAAGCCATATCATTGTGGGCTGCAAATTTGCTTGTCTGGAACAGGTAAAATAGAGTTGGGCTTAAAAAGTATTTGAAAAGGAACACCTCTGCCCATACCTTTTGCTGAAGAAAATTAGGATATTCCCGGAAATGACTCATTAGGTGGGTCTCTTCAGAGCTGATTCTTTATCAGGGCTCAGCACAATAGTGGGAATTTTACTGCTGGAGGTACAGCTTTTCAGACAAGGCATAATGTTCAAAGTCCCTGATCTAGACTACCTGAATATTCCTTATCTTCAGAGGTATACAATGCTCTTTTCTCCTAGGCTGCAGTATGTCATTATGTGTTGTTTGTGTGCACATTCATTAAAGTATTGTGGGACTGAAAAGTGCTGTTGAAATATGGTTATCTGCAAACTGTCACAGCATAAAAGCAGACTTGGTTTAGTGAGCTGTTGAGAAACATAGCTGATGCATTTTGAATTAATAAACTTGTTCCCTCAAATGGGAACGTTCCAGTTATCTTGGGGTAGAGGTTGCACAGCTGTTGAAAGCTGTTGAGCTTGTTACAGCTCCTTTTTTAAGTATGGTGTATCTTTGTTGTTGTGCCTTTGGCTTCAAACATGTTAAAAAAACCTTTAGAGATGATCTGCCAGTTGAGATGGCAATCTGCTTAAACATTTGAGCAATGCAAAATGGTTGTAGAAGCATATCTTTGTGCAGTGAAACTGCTTCTGTGACAACTTGCCAAATTCAAGGTATGAGGAAGATTCAAGCTGAGTGGCAGTGGGAGGGGAGGAGATGGTAAATAAGAGACTTGCTGGAAGCTGCCTATCTGTGTCAAAGGGTCTCCTGTTTGCAGTTCTAGACAGGCATTGCTGACTCACAGCTGAACTAACTACTTAGGCTGAGTGCTTCTAAAGGTTAACCCTTTGTGTAACTTTTGCTTACAGAAGACTTTGTTTATCTGTAGATGTCTGTAGAAAAATATTACATGGATTTGTACTGAATTCGTTACTTCAGGCTGTGGTTCTGGAACATAAACTATTAGCTGAGTTAAAATAGAAATTTCTTTGGCATGCGAAGCATCATGGAATTATGTATCCCATGGGAGAACTGGGAGTGCAGTCCTGCATGCTTATGCTGCCATATGTGCTAGGGCAGCGGATTCCTTTTTTTTTTTTTTTCCCCTCTCCTGCTCTTAGAGAACTGAAGAGCAGCAAGAGGCAATTTCTGGGGGTTTCCTTGTTGGTTTTGCTTTGTTTCGGACCTAGACTCCTCTTCATATTCTTCTCCCTTACCACAGCTACACATTATTCTTGTAGGTGTGTGTACCTACAAGGATAGGTACACCTAGGTAGATGGGTGTAAAGACCTTAAACATCTTGACTGAATTGTTGTTATTAAGTTACACTAAATTAAAATGCAATAAAAGCTATTAAGGATATGTGTGAAGTGTTGGAACATAACAGATAGATAGGAAACCATTTCTTGTCACTTCAGTGGAAGGAAACCTTATGTGGTAAGGTGTTAGTAAAATATTTTGACACAATTATTAGATTCTATTCAGACATCAGGCTTAATGGAACATTTAAGGTGTAGTTATTTAATTTGTCTTTGTGCTTCACAGTGAATTTTCTACTGAAAATTCACGTTCCTTCTCCTCTTTTACCCACGTTCATCAAGGCCTCAACTTTCTTTAACTATGAGAGATTACCTGTGACTGACTCATTCGTTGCCACACAAGCTGAAAAAAGGTCATTACAGAGTCATCTGAAGCTCTTAAGTGTATCTTGATTTTTTTTTTTTCTCAGTCACCTGTACTAAGATGCCAAGATAACTTTTTCCAACCCTTAGGGCAGGGTTAGAGCAAGGCCCTGATGAATGTGGTTACAAAA
Source organism: Ciconia boyciana (assembly GCF_034638445.1). Lineage (NCBI taxonomy): Eukaryota > Metazoa > Chordata > Aves > Ciconiiformes > Ciconiidae > Ciconia > Ciconia boyciana. The sequence goes on from NC_132934.1 coordinate 57,019,577, forward strand.
AAGAGAAAAAACAGGTGATGAATATAAAATCTTATGCAGTTTGATAATTTCTGATCAAAATTGTCCTTCTATTTAGCTTTCATTTGTAATTATGATAATTGCTACATTAGCTTATTGACCGTCTCTCTTGACCCATTTCCCCAGGTGAATTCATAGTTATCTTTGTTCAGAGGTCATGAAAAACATTGTGTTAGAAGCTTACAACAGTCCTGGTTTCTCCTCACCATAGGCTTGTTTAAGATGAGGTAACATTCTTTTGAATGAACTGTTGCATTTTATGATTACAGGTTTAGACAAAACTTGTACCAGCTTGTCAATTTTTGGGGTTTACTTGATCTGGGATGCTTGCCTTCTACAAAGTACCATATGTGCTGTGGGGAAAGAGACTAGTTGGAATGTGTGGAATTTCAATATGACTCGAAGTCATATAACAGGCGTGTGCTTTAGGTATCAGAAGGTACTCCTGTTACTGTAAAGACTGAGTGCTGTACAAAGCATGGGATTAATTGTTGCCACATAAGCTGTTGGTGATTATACTCACTTACAAATTACAGAGTTGAACTTTCTAAATGGTTCTAAGGAGCTAATTTAGTGCCTATATGCCTATGCCCATTTACTGTTAAAAGACAGGGGTAATATTTTAAATGTTTATTAGGGCACCTGGTTTTATTTTAAATAATTTTGTAGGTGATTGCTCCTATAGTTCTTTTATTAGGTTATATGTTCCTGTCTCCCTCTCCTTCTTTCCCTTTCCCATCCTGGATTGTCATTACATTGAATGCAGTCAGATTCAGGATTTATTTCAAATATAATATATTACGGTGGTTTTGCAGATTTTATAGCTGTCTTCTTGCTACAGTGACTTTAAAAACATTGATAATGTTTTCTTAAAGTCATGTCATAAACTGTCCTTTTAAAAAGTGAATATTGTGACTTGTGAACTCATTTAAGAAGTTAGGCATGTTTGCTTATCAACAAGGGTGGTATTTTATTCCTGAGAAAGGGTTTTAAAGAGACAGGATTATTCTGAAATGAATTTTTTTGTTTGGTTGTTTTTTTGTTTTTTTTCTGTTCTAGTGTATATCCGACTTCTGGAATAGTGTGACTCAAAGTTACATTTAATTACCAAGTGGTGGTTACTGCCTCATCTAGAACTTATATGTGAAGAAGATTGAGTCTGTATTGTAACAAAAGGACCAAGACAGGAAATATGTAGCTTTCTCTGATCTGCCCTTCACACACATTCCAATGAGGCTTACTGTTTTCTCTTGTGTGTGAGTAAGGGGAATGGTTGTTAGAATAAAAACAACCAGTCTATCTTGGATAGATTTGTGTTAAGAGACTTTATGTCCCAGGAGGCTATAAATTTAGCATACTGTCTGAAAGTTTCTGATAGAGCTATGAGATTCAGAGCATGATAGAAATGACTGGCCTGTTACTGATGGGAGCTACTAAACAGCTGAGAAGTGGTAATCTCTTGAAATATTTAAAACAAACTTTTAAATAGTGATGGGGGAATAGTTGAGCTGGAAGGAGTAATGCCAAAGGAAGCTTTAATGTGGTGGCTTTAACAAGTTAGCTTTCAACACAGTTTTTATTTGTTCCTGATCAAGTTAACAAGATTGTAATGCCCTTCTCCAATCACTGGTTTGTAATATTCTTCTCCCTTCTGTTTCTCCATTCCAGTTTCTCTCTTATTTCAGTTTGCCTCTGAGATTTCAAGGTTCAGGGCTGATGGATGAACATTAGACATATAATTTGATAGCTATTTAAAAAACATTCCTGTTTCATGAATTTAAACTGCTTGTGAAACAAGTCAGGCCCAGATCTGGGCAGCACTTTTGTCTGCATGAATAAGGACTTCTGCTGCTGGTTTTGCTGTTTTAAATATTAAGGGTAGTAATGGGGAAAGGAAGTCTGGTTCTTTAAAGGGAGAATGTCATTCAGAAGAATTCTCTGTCTGTTTTACTTAAACAGTGAGCGGCTGCTTCACAGAAGAAAGATTGCACCATTTCACAATAGTGACTTGCTGCTAGTACTTAGCAAACTGAATCCTAGCTTTGGGTGATAGCCCACTTCTGTAATGTGTGGCTTTCCTTATGAAAATTTCAAGTTTTCTAGAATTCATTTATACTGGGATACTATCAGCCACTTCTGCAGGCTGTAACTCCACCACAATCAATACATTACCACAAAGAACAATGAAGGAGTCTCTGTCTGAAGACATTCAGTAGTGCAATCTTCATCTTCCTTGCTGGTCAAATAAGCAATGTGATGGTTAATGCTTTAAAATTAATCTATCTGTTCATGGTCACTGACAGTGCACATGTATATACTTCAGGGAGTTAAGTGATGTTTCTGGACACTATAGGACCTTTCCTCTTTGCTCATGCTCCTTCCCCTTATATTACCTATCACCACAAAAATAAGCATACATTCTGCTGAAAATTGATGGTTTCCTTCATTTATGATGAATATGGATATTCAGGGTAGGCATTAAAGTTGGCTTATTTCTGTCACTATTGTCTCTAAATTCTTAGGATACAGTGCACCACTGCAGTTCCTTTCCATAAGGATTGCACAGCAAGAAGGAACATTTAGGCCTGCAGTTTTTGCCTAGTCTGGCTGCAAATCTAGGACTGCATAGGGGGCGTTTGAATATGAAAGAAGCGCAAATGAGCTGATTCTTGTCCTTTTACAACACGCTACTGATGTAAGGACTATGGAAACCAGATAAATACTACAATATCAGCACTGTAAGGGATTTTCCTGTATTGTTTAAAGCTGCCAAATGAGTTTCTGCTGCCTTCTTTGAAGCCCCAGATGTGTTTGTGTGAGGGAAGGAAGGTATGTTGCTAAAACCTGCCATGCTCTTCTCTCAGCTGTCGAGCAGCTGTTGGGGAGTTCTTGCATCTGAGTGCTAGAGAAGCCCTGAAGTTATTTAAGATTGGAGAGGTCAGAAAACAGCGCTAAAGCAGTTTTGCACACCCAGTTACTCATCTTCATGAATACTGTTGTGGCAGGAGAGGGATTCTAACTTGCTACAAAGGGATTTTAAATCTAAAAATTGGTCTGTATCTTTGATACAGAGCTCAATATATTTTTGGGCTTGGTGCAAATATATGCAGTTACTTACTTAGATGACCTAATGAGAAATGACAATGAGCCTTGGGGAAAGATGGGGAATAAGGGAAAGCTGCTCTGGGGACAGAAGCGTTGGAATTAGTTTATTAAGATAATTAAATTATCTGTTGGGCAAATTACTTGAGACTCTTTAGAGACCGAAATTGAATTTCCTTTCTGTTGGGAGCTAGAATCGTCTAGTGAGGAAAGACTTAATTCTATTTTTATCTTTTACTCAAGAAATATTTGACTATAAAAGTTTTGTCCACTATCCCAAATAATTTGAAACTAATCACCTGGAGGGTGTGGTCCACAATGGGAAAAGTCTGAAGGAGAAGAGGCATTTTGTTTGTTTTTAAGAAACAGATGCTACCATCTATTTGGAAGAAGTTCCAGTCCTTTGTTACAGTAGCTCAGGTTTAGTGATCAGCAAGGGGAGTTGATAGGGATAGGGGAATAGTGCAATTATTAAGAAAAAGGACTGGTAAAGACTGAAGAAAAGTGACTCGTCTATCAGCAGGATGTATATGGTTTTGGCCATGTTGTTTCGAAGCTGAGGATGTCTGCATGTTTATGTTAACACTGGGTCTCCTTGTCCTTGGAATGAAATTGCCTCATCAGCAGAGCCCCTTAGGGGATTGGAAGTCTACCCAAGACGTCATCCTTCTCTTTTATAGGGGAGAAAACTGCCAGTTCTAGTGTGTCTGACCCCTTCCTCCCCCCTCCCTTTTACTTACAGAGCATCAAGGGGCGGACCTTACTTCTGCAAACTACACATCTTGCGTTCCCCTTTGAGTATTCATTTTTCTCCGAGCAGTAATTTGATTCTGGGCTGTTCCAACTTGCCTGTAGTGAATAAGCAGAGAACTGCGTGTTGAAAGGCTGAGTTTTCTCCGTAGGCACAGTTTTCATCATATAAGGATGAGAATTTCTTGCAAGTTTTGAACGAGATTAAAGTTGAGAGGTCCTCTTGGATTTTTTTTTTTTTTTTTTACATATCTATATCTATCTATCTATGTATAAAGAGAGGCCTTTAAAGGATTGTAACTGTTGAGGAAAGGATCAACATGACACTGCTGGAACCAGAAATGCAGATGGCAACACTCCAATCAGGTATCACCCCAAACATATCCCATGGGTAAATTTTGCTAGGGAATCATGGTCGCTGAACTGTATAGGGAGTGCCAGGAGGCTATGTGACTTTGAGTAAAGACAAATTAGAGAGCTGTGGTAACTTCATGTGCAGGTTGCAGATGGATACTAGTTGGATGTTAAATACTGATCACTTTAAAGCTTCATCAGAGATAAAATTATCTTTCTGTTCTTCAATTGTTGGTCCCCAGTGTTAAATTTAAGTGCCTCATGAAGATTAGAAAATCCCAGTCAAATTTAGGACTTGTTCTAAATAAATTTCCTCTGTTCAGCTTTTGGCTGATTTATGCGGTTTTATTGTTAATTATTTTTTGATGAAACACATTCTTTATACTTTGGAGAGATTTTAAATTGCCTATTTTGGGGAAAAACACTTCTGCTTTAAAACTTTCCAATACTTGTTTTATACCTTGAAAGACTGTTTCCTTGAGAATTAAAATGGTATTGTGTTTATATGATTTTGTCCTAAATACTATGGTCTATTTTGTGATACTGTGCTTACCTTTTAGACATGTACAGAGTTGCATTTATGCCGTGTAAGACATCCTAGAATGAGAATTATCTGTTAATGACAGTATGGTGTACTTCTGTAGAGCATTTTTATCTGAGGCTTTAGAACATTCTGTAGTTATGAAACTTAACAAATATGTATAGATATGAGTGTCCTCTGTTCTATGGATGGGAACAGAGACTGACTGTAACCTTGATAAGATCCGACTGCAAGCTAGTAGTAGCCTAGGAGTTTGGGTTTGCATTTGTGTACTCTTAATCTCTTGTAGAGTGTTGCCTGAAAAGCAGCACATACGTAATGCCAAAAGTGTCAAGACAGACTTGTTTCTGAAAGTTAAATGCTTTTTCTTTTCCTCAATTAGTGATGTTGAAAGAGACAAATAAAACAATAACTTCATAGTTTAATATAGTTTTTTCAGAAGTTGCTGTTATTTTTTCTGAATTTGTGGCACTGATTTCCCTTAGAGTCTTACGTTTTGTAAAATATCTGTGAAGATTGTGTATGTTTATAAAGATCCTCCTGTATGACCTTTATTTTATAGTTCTGATATATGGTTGTATTCTTTGTTGTTTAGAGAACCAAAGCATGTTTTTTCCACCTCCTGTTGTGGATAGGAAAGGCAAGAGAGGTGTTATGGCAGGCTGCATCTTATATGGAATACATAGTTCTTGTCTCAATTCAGAAGGGTGGTTGGACGCAATACATCATCCCTCCGGTCATAGTCTTTCAGTCTGTGAATTTTGGAGGTAGGATTTAGACATTAGCAAGGTGTTTGGTATTGAACAGGATGTGTATGGCAAGACGGTATGTAATCTGTCTTTGCTGTAAAGACACTTTTTTTTTCTTGATATGACAGTTGTTACGTAAAGGCCTGAAAAAGATGTTTACCTCAATGTGCTTTGTTTCTAATAGATTTTCTAATTAATTTTTTTGCAGACAGGGAAGAGCCATGGAATTTACATTTCAGGGTTCTTGTAACTGAATTTGTGCATGATATTCTGGGGAAACTCACAGAATAAAGTAGGACTTGTTAACATTAGGGAAATAGCCTTCATATTAGTATTACTTTTTTCAAAACTTTTTATTTGTGGCTGTGTTTCTCGTTTCTTCCAAATCATGAAAACTCCTGAGGCTTGCATTTAATTTTTAGGGTGAGAGTTTCTCCCACTAAAGAGTACTTGTATGTAGCTTTCCCCTCAGTCAGCTAACCCTAGTCATAGATTATGCAGTGGCGTTCTGCAATGTTGAGGCAATTTCCTGGCAAGCTTAGCTTACCTAATGAAGGATACGGATTTATTGCACCTCTTCCATCAGTGGCAGCTCTCTTTTCTCCTGGATCAACCACTGATGGAAAAATATTAAGCAAGAAGCAGGCAAATATTTACGTAAATGGATTCACAAGATTGGTGGGGAAATTAAGTATGACAACAGGATGGAACCTTATGCTTAGTAAGTTTTAAAGATCAGTCTTGAAGAATAGAAGTGTATTACAAGCTTCTAGATAAGGAAAAAAGCTACTTGATGCTGAGACCAAATTGTTCAACATATTTTTTCTAAGAAGAAATTAATATTTAGTGACTTCAGCTGCTGTTGGTTGCTACTGTTATTTGGCTTAGTGAGGTAATTAAGTTGTCAGTTGGGCAAACCACTTGAGACTTTTTAGAGACTGAAATTGGATCTCCTTTCCATTGAGAGCTAGAATCATCTAATGAGGAAAGACTTAACTTCTCAAGGCTTCTTGGTCATTATGTTCATCTCCAGAAGCCCTACTGGAAAAATGGAAGCTGGAAACAGTTGTCCCAGTCAACTCATCAAGGTTTCTGAACAGCCATTGAAGAAGTAGGAGAATCGTGACCTAAGCTGGGTAAATAAATTATCCTGATAGACCTTACACAGCTTGCACTCCATAGACCAAATGTTCTTAAAAGCATGTGGGTCATAAGACTGTGCTTATTTAATGCTTGGGTACTAATGGGAGTCCATTCAAGAACAGTATCTGAAGCTGTAGCTGACATAGGAAATAATGTTTGTATTCCATGTTGGTGGGCACATAAAAAGCAACACCTTTGATACTAAAGATGAGAAAACATTCTTAATATTTTAGAGAAAGAACTGAGAGGGAGAATACAACTTTACTATTCTGGGAGCAGAATAGCTTAAGCAGGGAGGGACTAGTTCTTCAGAACAAACCATAAGTGAAGCAGGAACAATATGACTAGTGAGGTGCACATTGTATTAACCAGAAAAAATTAAACACACCTGTCAAACCAAAAAAGGGAAGAGTAAAAAATCAATACAAGTGATGACAGCTGACGAAGAAAAAGTAAAAGTGAAAATCAGTCTGAAAAGACATTTCAAAAAGGCAGTAGGCCCAGAAAAAATTGCGAAAATAAGAGCAGAAACTTAACTACTGTATTTGATATCTCATTGGACTACTGAACTTTTTTGAAGAATGGTGGTATTACTGACCCAGTCATTCAAAAAGCAGTCATACACAGTGAGGCAAAATTCTACATTCATATTCAAGAATACAGTTTTGGAAACAGCCCTGTGCCAGTTTGTGTGTTTTCATTCTGTTGAAAATGAAGCTGATGTGCAGGTCTATACCAAGCTCTTGGCAGTGGGAGGTCCCTCATTAGTGTTTTTCTCCAAGAGTCACTTGGTCCTTTTTGCTGCCTTGACTCTCTCAGCATATGACTCATTTGTTTTCTTTATATTTATTTGCTGATTCCAAAAGCTTGCTGTTTCCTTCTCATTATCTACTTCAACCTAATCTCCCTATGTAGCCTCTTTTTGTGTTCCCCTGAAGCCTTTGTGTTATTCATGTCAATACCTAATTATCCCATGTGGAGATCTTGCAAATTCTTTTGCTGTTGGTCACTGTTCGGTCAAGATATGGACTGAATAGTTTGTTGATATGACCTGGCTTTGTTTGTAATAGACTGTTTGGCCCACTGAAAGAATGAGTCATGATTATTATTTTCTTTTTCTTTTTTCTTTCTTTTTTTTTAATGAAGAGGGAAGAGTGCTAGAAGAATACTTTTTTGACACAATCTACAATCCAGTAACACTTAAAACTGTTTTTGTTTTTGAACAGCCATATGAGGGACTCGTGCAACTTAGGGAAATCTCAGGAGTCTTGGATGTGCTACTGGCCTCTATATAAAAATTTTGTGCTTAAATGGCAAATACAAACTTCCAGAGATAATTTAACTTTCTTTATTTTAGTTATTATTGTTCACAAGTTTCTTTTTATGACTCCTAGCAGGTGGCTGGGCAGAAATGTGTGTGCAGTACACATAGAGAGGTACAATCAGCCAGATAGATAAACCCTAAATTTCAGATAATTTTTTGCAGACATTTTGCATGTATGGGTAAGTTATGGCCACTTCGGGTCACTTACAGTCTAACAGTGCATTGCCAGAATTAATGGATGTTAACACTTGGCCAAATGGCTACTTTTATTAATGAATTCTATTTCCCCTAAATTTTGCTCTACTTAAAACCTTCTTTGTTTACTGTTCTGGGTAGCATTGGTTTGTTTCTGTGCACTACACTGTGGTTTGCACTGTCTTGGTATATGTTGCATGTTAATAATTGTCTCTGTGTAATCTTAATTTCTTTCTGTGAGTATACTGGAAAAAATTAAAATCTGTTCAGCATAGAGTGATCTATTGGATAGCATCTTTGGGTTTTGGTACGTTGTTCCATTGACCTGCTGAAAAAAATCTTAGAATCTATTACAGATCAAGCCAGGTATGCAAACCGGAAGCAGGTTGTTCTAAACTGTTAGAACTGTGGTTTAGATGAACCAAGATGGTTTTCTCCATGCGTATTGAGAGAACAAAAGAAGTGTTGTTTTGAAGTCAGCACTGTAAATGAGTATAGAAATAATTCAGTTCTCTATAGTGGATAAAACTTGACTTCTCTGATCTAATTTGCTTTGTATCCATCTGGTTCTGAAAAAGGAACAATCATTTCAGCTGAAAATCAGTGTCATCCTGAACTGAATGTAAAACTTCACTCTTTTTCAGGGGAAAAGTTGCATGTTTGAGCTACTTTAGCAGATTAGGGTTATATTAAACTCAATTTAGGACAAACCGATGCTGATCCCATTCATTCTTTCTTTCAAAACACATCTCCCAGGCTCTTTCTCTTCCCTCTTTAAAGGATTTAAGTTGAAGTGCTTTAGGCATGTCAGCTGCTAAACTACTTTTAATGGGAAGAAAGGGGACAGCATGTCTGTGTATTCATATTCAGCTCTTTCAGGAGTGACAAATGTCAGAGCTGCAGTTTTTGTGGTTAGTTATCTCTTTTTCGTGTTTTAAATAAAGTTTAAATTCAGTGCTGGGTTTTGGTACTCATAAGAATAACCTCTCATTCATGCACTAAAATGCCTTCTAACTTCATCTTGTCTTTTTCAAGCACCTGTTAGTAGGATTGTTTCCTTACTGTTGTTCTCATTTCCTAGTAAGAGGTTTTTCTAGTTGTGAGTTGTTTCCTCTAGTTTTTGGCATTTCATTTTGTTTGAATAGTAGAACTTAAAATACCGATTATTTTTTTGTCGTCGTCTTTCTTTTTCCTCTCCCGCATCCCCCCCCGCACCCCCCATCCCACCCCGGAGTTTCGAGATTGCAATGAGTTCTTGAATCAACACAATCAGGATTTTCGTTTTGGATGGAGGGTGAAGGTGAGGGGAAAACATTCCTACCTTTATAGTTTGCATCATCACCACTTTAAAAATAGAACTTTTCATTTCAGTTTGGAATGTATGGCATTTGGAAATGTAACCTTTTGTATCTAGGTAGCAAGTTCCTGGGGAGTGTAAAGAGTTCCCTGGTTGCTGGTACAGTTCCCTGAGATGTGTATATTCTGAGTAGTGATAAAATGACTCTTCGCTGGCTTTTAACCAGAATCCTGCATGTGATCCAAAGGCTGAACAAAGTTATGTGAGCTTCGTCGTCATCATGCAGTGGGAATTCTTTCCGAAGCAGCAAATGGGACGTTCCTGAAGTCAGCTTTGAATATGGAAATTTTTATGCCAGAGCTACTAACTGCGTGAAGTTCTGAGTTGGCTGTTACAAGACATGGAGTGAGGAGTGCACAACTGTAAGCTGCACATTACTGAGTTATTCCATTCATGAAAGATTTGAACATATCCTTTTGCTGCCTTTTATCCCTGTGATTAACTATTGAGTAATCAAATCACTGTGGTGTTGTGTTAGCCAAACTAGAGTTAAAGGACTGTATAGAAACTAAATATGTAAAGGATGCTTTCTTTTTTTTTGTCAAGAATGACAGCCTACAATAAAGACTACTCATTAGAATCACTTAGTTGAGCAGTACCAATTCTGCTGACAACTTTAAATTTAAACAAGAAACTGCTGCATATCTGTTAAAACCTGGAGTAAGTATTTGTTGAAGTGTTAAATTACCTTTTAAAAATAGTAATTTTTTCTCTATTTGCTTTGAAAATACTCTGTTCATTCATTTTATGCAGCAAGTGTTACACCACAGGTTGAGAAAAAAGGGAGTAGGAAAAAAACACCCAGGCAGCTTTTTGTCTTTATCCATTCTGTGAACTAAGATGAACTTGCAAGGGCACACAGAGGCTGCATTTGTTCTAAAACAGCAAAGATGTGGTAGACACAAAACAATTATTCATGGACTGCTTTGTTTCCTAACCTTTCTTACGGCTCCAGCTTACTTTAAATTGTAACTATTGAGAAATAACTTTAAGGGAGGGGGGTGTGTGTGTGTGCGTTTTAACCAGTTTCCAGTCTACATACTAAGATTGTCATCATCATACTGTAATTTTTTGTATCATTCACCAATTGTTATTAAAAACTAAATTAAAGTTTAAAATGCATGTAAACTCATGTCAGGTTTTATATGCTGTAACTTTAATCAAAGCAGAGTCTTCCTTGCTGCAAAATTAATGCATTATGTATAATGGGCCCTATTTAATTGCTGTCATCATATTCTGTAAGTTACCTGTTCATTTACATGATGAATATGAATCAACCTTTCTTTAGGAACATAGTTCAAGTGCATGAGCAAAATGAATTAAAAAAGAATTATTTAAATCAGCTTCTTATTTGGGGTCTTTAGGCATGATTGTATAAAAATTACTTAATGATTATTTAAATAGGCTCAGACTGATCATTGTTATCTTTGTGGCTCAGGCTGATCATAGTCATCTTTGTGGCCTGGCACTAATTTAGGTTCTGGATTAATATCTGAACGTGTGTTATGCTGAGTCTCTCTAAACTGGTATGATGATTACACCGTGCATGCTTTGCCTGAAGGGATACAGTGCAGACGCACATCCGTTCTATCTTCCAGTTACCTGGTTACTCCTTACTATCCAGTGTTTGCCAGATTTAAGAGATGACTAATGTTTAACAAAGCGCTCAAGTTTCCATTCCTGTGTGATAGCAGAAATTTACATTAGGGTTTAGATTCAGGAATTTTTTTTTTTGTAATAATGGGATTCATGTCCAGTCTACATTTTGATTCTAGGCATTAAAATATGAATTTTTTTATATCTAAGCTTCAATATGAATCTCTCTAATGTATGCCCAGAGCTGTATAGATCAGTGGTGGAGATTATAGGTAACTGTTAAGGTTTTTGGAATGTCTGTGATGTTGTTGTTTGATGTTATGTGGAAACTGACATAGATACATTTTAATATTTAACTGTTTGCTGTCTGCTTTTACCAGTCTCAAATGACTCCTGCAGCACAAACACCCCCCTCCCCCAACCAAACAAAAAATCCCACAAAAAAACCAAACCCCCAAACCTGAGGTAACCTACAGCTTCCTGTTGCATCTGGATGCTCCTTGCTGCTGAGCTGATGCACCTCAGTTCAGACTTACAGCACCCTCTGCTGTTCTGACCTTGGGGTTCTTCCAAGAAGAGACTGACACTTGTTTCAAATTGTCTTTTCAAATGCAGAACCTCAGCTGGTTATCTTGAGGCGGTCTGAACTTTTTTTTTCGCTTGTGACTAAGGAAACATGAGCCCTGCTTTATGGGGGTGAAACTAGAATCATCTTCTTAGTGGAAGAAATATTGCCCCCCTGTCCCCTCAGTTTCTTTGTCAAGAGAATTTTACTAACAGAATCAATATAGGAAAGTAGTTTAATTACATTGGCACAGCTCCCTTTTGTAATTAACCTTAGTGTGGTTTAAGAATGTTGTATAACTTAGCAATAGTTTAAGTAGGTAAAGAGTTATAAAGAAACAGAACTGGAATTACCCTTCAGGGTCACAGAGCCCACTCCCCTGCTTTTGCAAGTAATCAGGTCATATAATCCCCTTCAAAGTTTATCAAGCACCATTTTAAAAAGTGTTAGATTTCTCACTTGTCAGCAACTCATACTGGAAAGTTGTCCTAGAATTTCTCTCTTTGGTTAAAAATCTTCTAATTTTCAATATTAAATGAACATGTGTGTCAGTGTCTTTTAGTCCAAATAGCTTTTTGTGGTTAAACTGATTCAAACCTTAATGCAGGCAAAATATCTTCACTAGAAGAAGATGCATCCACTTATGATATCCTTAAGTAGGCAAGTGCTAAAGTAGTGTCTGCTAATGTGAGCTGCTGAATAATTTTTTGTATCTTTCTATCATGATGCTTATTTTAAATCAGATCCTCTAAGTAATGTTAATGATACTTCCTAGGCATTATGCGCAGCATTGGAATCCCAACAGGTTAGGAACCTATTTAATTATCCAGCGTGAGAAGTAGGTTGAAAAATGTATTTATGGTTTTGTAGTCTTTTCCATTTTCTTTGCCCTGATTGTTTTTTCTCAAACAAGTGTATCCCAAATAAAGAAGTTGCAGCTTCCAGTGGAGCACAAGCTGGCTTGATCAGCCTGTAATGATAAATGACCTTGATGAGGATGAGATCCCCTCCCCCCGCTGGAGATATTGAAGCTGGTTTTCCTTGTCTATGTCTTTCAATATTTGAGAATTGGATTTTGCTTTCACTGGTGTCAACTCAAATTAAATATATGCCTTTTAAAAATAAATGGAGTAGTTCTGATTTATTAAAGTTACTATCTGACACTGAGGTACCGTTAGTTAAAAATTACAACTCTGAAAACTTTTGGTTAAGCTCTTCAGAAAGTACCTTGAGCTTGACTTATTGCAAAACACTCCCAAGGCTTAGAGCCTTCAACGTTCTTTCACTGAAAGCTGAAATAAACAGAAAACACTTTGCAGTACGCCTTTGCTGACCCCATGTTACCTCAAACTAAGCAAGAACAAGATCCAGATTAATCCAGAGACTAACATGTGAGTGTCTGAAACAGTGTAGTGTATGAAAAGTGGTCTCTCAGGCAGGAAAACTTTAGCCCATTTAAAGGTTGAAGCGTCTTTAAGTTTAAGCTAGAAAGTTACCTGCAGCCTAAATGGGCCAGAAAAGAATAGCAATTTTAAACAGAAATGCAATATTCTACAGAAGTTTAAGTAAGTTGTTGGGTTTTTTATTTTATTTTGGTTTCCATACAACTTTAAATGTACTACACACAATCTCATTTCTGTTTGGGTTTTTTTTTTGGTGTGTGGTTTTTTTTTTTCTTTTTTCTTTTCTTTTGTTAAGCTTTGTTTTCTTCTCCTCCTTGTACTGGGCTTTTGCATTTTGGTGGCAGACTAAGTGATTGCTTATAATAAACTGCTCCACTCCTCCCAGTTTTCCTCAGAGAGAGGCACTCACTGTTTGCTGTGGCTGTTGATTTAGTGCCTGGGAAGAATGAGGTTTTTTGGACCACTTCCTCGTCACTCTCTCGCTAAGGGAGCCTGCGTCATTGAGAAATGTTTAACCTTCTGGCCCTGAAGCGGGACTGGAAACTTTGCTGCAAAATCTAGAAGCTAAAACTAGATCTTGAAAATGTTATTTATGCAAGCTACTCTTTCCTTTGATTTAATTAGGACAGGAGATTGCAGAGCTTGATTTAGAGTTTTGAGTAGCTAATAATTTGGAGAGTGAGCAGGAGGGAAAAATTAGTTCTTTAGTGAAGAATGGTGAGTAACTAGTTTAGGGGAGGAGGAGAGAAGAGTTGGGGGCAGAAGACGGGAAAGTGTGGGAGGACTGCGTGGGGAAAGGCAGTCCTAAGATTGTAATTCTGGCATTGTCAAATGCTTAAGTAGTTCTCTCTAATTTGTGTAAGGAGGCTGGCTTTGCATAATTTTATTCATATTACACGATGGTTTCAAGATGCTGATAGCAGAAGCATATCCTGAAAAAGCATTGTGGAACAGTTGTTTTCAGACTTAACCTTGAAGCATGAGTTGGTTGTGGAGAGCTAGGGGCCTAAATTGTGGTGGAAGCTTTTATTTCCAGAGGTTTGAGCTAATAATAGATACTGCCTCTCCCTGTAAACTTTGGTATGACTACTATATGTCTGATTTTTCCAGACTGTCCACTTTTTTTCCTCCCTCCACTCCCCCCATCTGGACTACAGGGGTTCTTCTAAGACTTGTGCAGAATTTCCAGATGTCTGGCTGCCCTGCTGGAACTACACCCCATTAACTGAGAGGGCAGAAGACATTCAGGAATCCCAGACGTTTCTGCAGCATAATCATAATAAATCTGACATATCTCGAAAATGTTGTCCTTTTGCAAATTAAGTATATAATGTGCTTGTAGTGCAGAGAGTAATCCTCGTGTGTCCACAGAGTGTTGGACTTATTGTACATGCTCTGGCAATCTACACAACATGTGCTTGTGTGTTTTATATTCCAAACAGAAATGTGTCAGCTCTGTCTCTTGGGGTCCAACCTCTTCATGGTAAAGAGATTGAAACTAAAATGAAGAAGCTTGACTGAAGGTTGAAATAACAGGAAATGGTTTGAACTGTCCCAATGATTTGTCATGACACATGGAAGGGAGGGGAAGGGGCTGTACTTTTCACTCCTCTCTTTTTCATCATTAGCAACTCAGTGCACCTGCTGCTTACCCCCAGCTAGTGTGGATGTAAATTGGACAATTGGACTTTTTTGTGAGCAGCCTAATTCACTTTTGAAAACAAAGCCATTTAAAAAAAAAGTTTTCTGCTGGATCAGTGAGCTGAATTAACTCACTGAACTTTCTTAGGAAACCTAGAGCCATCAAAAAGAAGGATGAGAAGTGGAGCAAGATGCTAGATTATTTCATCTGGCTTTGGTCACATCACTCAAACTGTCTGTACTAAATAGTGAAACTGAGTAAGGTAGAAGAGAACCAATTTCAACTCTGAAGTCATCAGTAGGATGAGAAAACTGCTGAACACTAGATCATGGAACCAGTAAAGAGTGGCAGTGGCTGGGCAATAAGTCTAGGAGAGAGAAAAGATCAGGCAGCAAGGAAGGATATACAGTGTGTGATAGACTCAAATAATTAAGAAATGTATGAAATTAGAAGTGGGTAATTTTTTAGGGTCCAGAGTACGTCACTCTGGAGAATATTAAAAATATGTGCATTTTCCCAGTATGAGGTTTGTAATGTTAGAAATTTTTTTTTTGTTTTTACTCTGAGGTTGCTACATATCTATGAACAGACAAGCAAGCTGCTGGAAAAAGGATGATTATATGTCTATCACAGAATGGTTGAAGTTGGAAGGGACCTCTGTAGGTCATCTTGTCCAACACCCCTGCTCAAACAGGGCCACCTAGAGCCAGTTGCATAGGACCATGTCCAGACAGCTTTTGAATATTTCCAAGGATGGAGACTCCACAACCTCCCTGGGCAAACTGTGGCAGTGTTCAGTCACCCTCACAGTAAAAAAGTGTTTCCTGATGTTCAGAGGGAACCTCCTGTGTTTCAGTTTGTGCCCATTGCCTCTGGTCCTGCCCTGTCCCTGGGCACCACTGAGAAGAGCCTGGCTCTGTCTTCTTTCTACCCTTCCTTCAAGTATTTATACACATTTGAGGCCAAATGTGTGGCCTCACCAATGCTGAGTAGAGGGGAAGGATCACTTCCCATGATCTGCTGGGAACATTCCTCCTAATCCAGCCGGGGATACATTAGCCTTCTTTGTCCCAAGGGCACGTTGCTGGCTCGTGTTAAACTTGGTGTCCACCAGGACCTCCAGGTCCTTTTCTGCCAAGCTGCTTTCCAGCCACTCAGCCCCCAGCATGTGCTGGTACATCCTCTGGGCCCAGCCATTCAGGCAGTTTTGAATCCACCTCACTGTCTCCTCATCCAGCCCATACTTCCATCAGCTTCTTTATGAGGCTTTTACAGGACACAGTGTCAAAAGCCTTCCTGAAGTCAGGGTAGACAATATCCAGTGCCCTCCCCTCTTCTACCATGTCTGTCTCTCCACATTGTAGCTCAAACCTAAAGACGAGTTTTGCGCAATAGCTGTCATGCTCAGGCAAAAATATTTTCTGATAGGAGAGAATTGTGAGTTTATAGTAAATTCTGGACTTAGTATAGCATGGTTGCCAAAGGAAGCATATGGCAATGTCTATACTGTTAAAATTGTTTTTGTTCTACAGAGTTTGTTTGTAAGTGACTTCTGTTCAGCCAGCTGTTAGATGTATTGGGAGCGAGCAGACAAGTCCTGTCAGATCATAAGAACTGGCAGGCATATAAAAACCATATCTTTTTCAGTTGCATGTTTGTCTATTCAATTAGATCATCAACCTGTTTGCTTTTATGCAGTCCCACTTTAATTATCCCTCTCTTGTGTCTGGATTCATAAAATAGATTCAGTAGCCAAGGAAGGATGCTAGGATTTCTAATTCCAGTTCTGACACACAGACTCTGTGTTACATGTAAATCTCTCTACTTGTTTTAACTCAGTTTATCAAACCAAAGTTTTTTTAATAAATTGAACTGTTTAGAATCCATAAATGTGAGGTTCTGAGTGATGAGTTCTGGTAACTCATACCAAAGTGACAAATAGGAGATCTTAAAGGGTTGCCAGACAACTGATGAAAGATAGTGACTGAAGAGGTTTCTCTGCATATTGTTTCAGGTGAGCTCACAGATTTAGGAGGAGGGAAGCGGAACAGGAAGCTGAGGCCTGAATCAGAATGTTCCAAGCACAGTTATCTTTACAGTTATAAGCACTTAGGCTACGTGCCTTTCAATGCTTTTAAGCCAGTTGGGGGTTAAAACTCATAAGACTTGGCAGGTTTTGCTGGGGCAACAGAAGAGGATACACCCTCCTGGTTACGTGCCTTCTCTCTTTGCTTTCATGGCCAGGATTACCAGAACTCCTTGGTTGTGAGATAAAATTTGTTTTAAAAGTAATCATGCTCCTTGCAAAGGAGGCCTGTGTCTTTGCTTCCTCTCCCCCCTTCTTTTGGGTAACCACATAGGTCAGATCAAACCATGTGCAGTATTTTATTGTACTTTCCCTACCTCTCTAAAATCTTTTCTGCCTTAAACTTCTGCCAGTGATGGTAGTATCATGGCTGCTTAAAAATTTGCAGTCTAGCCTATGTGGAAAGGTCTTTGGGGCAGAGGTTTGGAACTTGGATACGTGCAGGCTAACTTTAGGATGTAAAGCTACAGTGTTACGTTTTGTGGCAATTCCCTTCACATGTGAACTTACACTGAGGTACAAAGCAGTAAAAGCAAGGTAGCTCACCCTGGTTTTCACTGAAGGGAGCTCTTGTCTCTATCTATGCAAAATTACTGTTTCTTGCTTGAGTCTGGTTTTTGGTGAGCTTTTTTCCATCCAGAAATGGTTCTTTTCAAATGCTTGGAAAATGGGATTTATTGTGAACCATGTGAATATTTTAAGTCAATTCAGGTTGTTTGGGGAAAATACTATATTTTGGTCTGGTACCTGCGAGTATTGTGACCAAATCACTGGGGAGAAGTACAAATGATGTATGAACTGGGAGAAGTTGTACATGTCATACCAAGAGTCTGTCTTCTGTTATAGCCTTGAACAGCTTCAAGGAAAATAAACCTTTGGTTTGGTTAATGCAGAATATGATTTACTTAAAAATGTAGTCTATGAAGAAGGAATGGTAGTACTGTCAAAACTGCATCTTCCTGAAGTGATAGGCAAGTGAATGCCATGAAGGCATTAAAGGACTCCGCCCACTGTAGCATAACCAGGATATTTTTTCCTGCTAATCAAAAGTTGAATAATTCAGTGGCATGCAGGTAAAAAAACTATCCCAAATCCATTCTCACTCTGTCTCCCTCTTGAGATTCATGCTTTATGTTGCAGTTAAAGTCTGAAATGTCTGCACATTAGAGGGGCATAAGTCCATAGCAGATCCTGGAAGCCCTTTCCTTCTGCATCAGTGCAGTCCATTCCATGAAATTAAATGCTTGCACGCCTTGACATTGTCTCAGGCCTATTTTATGTTGTAGCTAAAGATTAAAACTCGAACATGCTATGCAGTTTTATATTTGGAACATAAATTCAGTTGACAAAGCCACCATGAAAGCTTGAGATTGGCATCTGTCCAGGGGATAGCTGAGAATTTCGGCACTAAAGGAGGAGTTTGAGCATTTGACATTGGAGGTGATTTATAGATCTTTGTCAATGCAAGAACTGAATTTTACATTCTAAGGACGAAATTATTTCCTGTCTCAAAAAATCCTGACAATAGCTATTTTTTACTGTGGCGTGAGATGAGCATCCGTGACAGTGGAAAAGGGGACCACCACTTTCAGTGGCAGCTAACCACTGAATTGGCTTAGCAGTATCATAAAACTTGCCCTCCTACTTTACCTCATCCGAGCCTCTGCTACTACGTGTCTATGACAAAGCACCTGAACCATTTTTGGAGAAAAAGTTAACAGTTGAAAAAACCCCACATCTAAAATTATTAACATTGGCTACTAAAATATTAAATGAATGGGATGGTTTATGGTCTTTTTAGAATTATACCTCCATTAGTGCATTGTTTCAAGTTGGGAAGCAGTCTGCTGCAACCATAAAAGGTAAACATATTTTAATAAAAATCTAGGTTCTGGAATTGCAATTCTGTATCAGATTAACAAAAAATAATTGTCATATTGGGCCTCAACAATGTTGTTATTTCCCATGTAACTGATGTGTTTGGAGAAGGAACAGTAGGTTTCTAGGCAAAAGTCACAATCCTGTTGCGAGAGTTTACCTAGTAGCTATTCTGCTAGTATAAACTGCGAAGCAAATGAAGGGTTTGCTAATCCTTTCACAGGTAGTGCATGAACATCGAGTGCAGACTGGCTGTTCCTCTCTTACTTTGGTAGTTTAAAAATAGACTGCATTTTCCAAGTGTTTGCAGGTAGCCCCTTTGTGCAGAAGGAGGGTTTGATAGAGAGAAAACCTTTTATTGCCAGAAGCTGAAAGGATGTGGGAGGAAGAAGTGCGAGGTATCTTCTGCTCAGCAACCACAGGAATTAGTGACATAACTTCTCAAACTCTCAGACATGCCTTAACATGAGGGGAAGGGTATCTTTCTCCTGTCCTTTCCCAGTTATTCCCTCCTAAAAAGAAATTGCTGTTTTAAGAGAAATTCAAATTGCCTCCTTTTCCACTCTGTCCTGCTCACTACCCCTCTTGGTCTGGCAGACAGAACTTCCTCCCAGAACTTCCTCTTTTTTTCTGCTCTCGAAAGCAAACCCAAATGTTTTGGGTTTTTCTGTTTTCACTTGTTCATAGTAGTTTAAATTAAAGCCTGGAATATCTGCAAGAGGAAACGTTTTGAAAAGTCTGGTCTCTTGTGCTCAGTGTTCTTCACTGGGCACAGTATATACTTACACATGTCAGTCTTCCTGCAACCTCTTGATGTTCCTGCCTGTGTGCGGTAGTGGTAGTGGGGAAATGCACATCTACATGTGTGTGAGCACATCTGCCTACCCCTGGAGAGGTTAAAGTTATTTGGGGTGCATGTGGGTGAATTAGCAGACCTAACTGTAGGTGGGAAGGCTGATAAGAACAATTTTAACTTTGTTGAATCTTGGGTGACTGTCTCTGTCTTGAAACCTTTGACTCTTTTATAACAGGTAAACTATTGCTCTTAGGTAAGAGCAGGAAACTTATTACTCTTACTTCCTTTGGTCTTAAGTAATTATTTTAGAGCAAGATGGGTAATAGCTGAACTAAAGGAATATATGGGAATTCTGTTGCAATTCCAGCTGGAGCAGCTCTCAGTTAAGCCCCTCCACTGGAGATACCCGCCCCACGTTTGAGATGCCGTACTTGATGTGTGAGCTGTCACTGTGAAGCTCGTTGGCTTAGCAAAGGTAATTTGAGCTAATCTTTCTACCTTTGCACTGGAACAGAGTGACAGCATTCATACACCCAGTTCTGGGGGCTCAGCAGGGGGTGGTAACTTGAAGAAGGGCTAGTAACTTTGAACTATAAAGAGGTATGCAACAGTGTTTGCATCTAACCAGAATTTATCAACCAAAATGGTAAAAATAACAAATAAAATGTGTTTGGATATGTGTTTTTAATTTACTTGCTTGTTTTTTTAGGCTCGTATGCACAGTGGACTGCAGTTGTTTGGGAACTAGCTATAAAACTTCTTTCTCTTCATCCCTCTGCTTTCCTCCGTCCCTCTACTCTGAAGTTTTCTGTTGTAGACAGAGTCCTTCCACTACATGAGACAGAGAAATCCACCTACTGGTTGCATTTCTTCTCTTGGATAGAAATCTTTACATAGGCAACACCGTTTTGTAGTCAAGGAGTGTATGTACAGCTTTCTGGAGGACAGCATTGACAGAACTGTTGCCAGTGGTTTTCGAAAACAAAAAGAGGTGATTTAACTGACTTGTCTTTAAAAGTTGTACTGCTTTCTTTGGCTGTGTGGATGACATATTCGGAGTGGGTGTAACACTTCCATTTAGTAATATTAGGAGCATGTGCTGCCTAATGCTTTTGTTTTGATATGATCTAGAGTAGGGTAGACTTCTGAACCGTTTCCTTCTCTTCATCACCCCTTGGCATCCTCAGTACAACAGGTCCTGGAGGGAGGGAGGGAAGAGGAGAGCATGGACCATCAGTGAACCAACATCTCTGCTTCCCTTCCTCTCTCTTCTTCCCCTCTTTTCTGCCCTTGTAGCAATATTGCTGCAGTCTCTTTGCAGATGACCTTTGGTCAGCAACACTGACCAAGTGAGTTCTTGGTTTGGGGAGGGGAGACTTGGGAAAAGCAAAGGTTTCGGCTTCCTTCTTCTGCTTCTCCTTCCTCCTCAGGTCTGCAGAGCCTGGGAGAGAGGCAAGGCTGAGTGACTCGGTGTTAGGGAGAGGGGGATGGGGCATCGCTGCTGCCTCTCCACACCTCACTGACAATGTTGACTTGCCTTGCTGGTTGGAAACTGCTTATCTACGGAGTTAATCAAATGCAGATCAGCGTTGCATTCCTTGGGCTGAACTGATTCTTCTCGCTCCTGTGTTTTGCAGATAGGGATCCCGGATTTCATGAGTGTGTTTTCAGGGAAAGGCAAATGACATCTTGGCTGAATCCCAAGGAATGGGGTGGGTGGCAGAGTTTATATATGTGCTGGGGGTTGATTTGGCTCTAGCTGCTGTGTCAAGTTCACTTTGGCAGCTGAAAGATGCAGAGAGAAGCACTTTCAGAATTGGAGACAGTGAGGTAATGAGAAAGTGACATAGGAAAGGAAGTGGGGGGGGGGGGGGGGGGGAGGGCTCAAAACGCGCCTTGACATCATCTGATAGGTTTTCCAGCCTGTGCAGCAGCTATTTTTATGCTTTCAACTCGCAGTATTTACAGCTCAATAACAGCCAACTTGCCAAAAGTGGGGGTGGTGGTATATCCCAGAGTGGGTTGGGGGACTGAAGAGCCGCTCACAAGCCACGGCAAAGGTCCAGGTTCCCAGGCATGCCTGCTGCTGTTGCCTTTTTTTACATCTGCATGGTGGTTTACCTTTGGCTACCTGACATGTCTAGGAGTTTTCTGAATGCTGACTGGCAGCACTAGCTGTCACCAACTAGTTGAAAAGATCAGAGTGTGTAAACTTCAGGCTCTTCCTGAGAACTGGAGAAGCAAGAATGTACAGTGCTCCCAGCTTGATGTTTCTACTTCTTCCTGAAGGTCACTGTTGGTGGGAGGCAGGATCCTGGGAATATCCAAAGCAAACTCACATTACATAAATGTGATCCTTAGCTGAGAAAAAGTAAGCGACACAAGTGTCAGTGTGACGTCTGTATTTATTCTGAAATATAAAATGAATAGAGTCATAAGACATCAAAGCTTTACAGTGATGTAGGTTCAGCTTTCTATTATTTTTCCAGCTTTTGTCTGCTTACTAGAAATATCAGAGACAGTTCTTCAAATATAGTGGGCTCATACTTACTTCTAAGGGTTCACCTGGCTTAGACCTTGACTGAGGTCTTTCTCACATTGCCTGAGTGTGCATATATTGCAGCTGTTTGCCAGTTTTTAGCAGTACATTGTTTGGATTTCATCACTAAATTGTGTGCATGCAGATTCTTGCAGGCATTGTGTCGTTGAGAACATTATTACTGGGGGAAGGAAGACAGAGAACCTGCTGCAGGGAGGACTGGAGGTGAAAGGAGGAAAAAAGGCACATTTTAGGTTGGTGCGAGTGGATTGTCAGCAAATTTTCTATCAGCTCATTAATTTGAATTTAAAGAATACATTAATTTTTGGGGATAAAACTAATGATGCAGTTTTGTGTTACAGTTAAGCTGATCCAAAGTTTAGCCTGTGTCAAGACTGGTGTAGTCTCTCTCTCTCTCTCTTCCCAGCTGTGTTCACCAGCCAGGACCTCTGGTGCTCATCCCACCTCTTGGTAATGTTGTTTAGTAGGCTGAATCGTGTCATTAAGATACCATATGAATGTCAGAACTGGTTTTAAGGAGGCTAAGAGAAGGACAGGAGAAGGTGAACTGGGGAGAGATCCTTTTGGTGGTAGCAAGCTTTAAGCTGTAGCACCTTGCAGGTCTGATGCTAACTTTGCACAGGCAAAACTTTGTGTGCTCCTGGAATTTAAAGGTCAAATATCTATGACAGGGTTAGAACTTAACTTGAGGGTGGTTCACTCTTCTGTATTTCTCTTCTAGCACAGAATGGGAATTTGAAAAAGCTGCTGCTTATATGCTGTATTGGCTTTTGAGGATAGAAAAATAAAAGAAGAGAAAGTTAATGACTTTGTTCAAAATAGTGAGTAAGTAGTGATAACTGGCATTCAAATACAAGTATTGCATTCTGTGCACCAGGCCTCAGAACTGTGCACCAGGCCTGTGCACCAGGCCTCAGAACCAGCAGCAGTATCTGTGCAAGCCATATGTGTACCTGATGTTACTTTTTATTTCTGTGTGAGGGTTTAAATAGTAATGCAGTGTCTTGAGGAAGAATACATTCCCACAGTCTGTATCTTATTTCACCCTGGAAAGTCAAAGGATGTAAGGCTCAATAGATGTCTCAGGGACAGATTATGAAAATTGGGCCTGATGTTTTCCAAACGAGAAATCTGTGGCAAATACCTAGGTCCTGTTGACAAAGGTGATCTTTCTGCCAACAGCACTGCTGCCAATTCCAGGGTAAAGGTTGTGCAAGACACTGAATGTTGGACATGCATTGGTGTGGGTTGATCCTACTTTTCTGGAGTGGTTAAGCAACTGAAACTGTTGTTGGAAATCCTACCTCTGCCATGAAACGGACCTTCCCTTCTACCTTGCTGATTTCCAAATTAACTGTCAAAGTTACTCATCAGGCCTTACTTGTTCTTACGGTGCATTGACATTTCTGTCCATGTGATCATTGATCAGATTTTCAAGATCTCTTACCAGGACATCAGGATCCAATAAAACAAATTAAACTTTTGTTTAACTTTTTGATGCTCATCAACATCTGACAGTAGTGTCAGTGTTTCATACAAGACAGGTTGCTCTTGGTCTTTACTCATCTATCAGAATCCATATTTTGCAATAAGGTACCCCACAAGTGCTAGCTTGTGTGTCAAAGATATCTTCCAACCTGGGCCCCTCGGAGCTTGTCTTCTTACAGCATGTAGGGTATTATCCAAGTCCTTTTTGGAGTGTTCTGGCCCATCTTTTTCTGTTTTGGATAATTGTTCCTTCTTTCAGAACACTAAATAACACTGTAGGACAAATTCGATGCTGTAGGACAAAATTTTAGAATATCTTGGTCAGCGAATAAAAGATTTATCTACCTACCATTGAGCCAATCAGGTGTTTTTCTTTCCAAGCTGTTTTCTACATAGGAAGAAAGGTATGTCTGCATACATATCTGCAGCTCTGCAATAATACATTGAGAGGATCAAATCTGCATCAAGTTGGAGTTGTCAATTATAGCAGCAGAGGATTGGTTATATCATCAGATTGCCAAAACTGGCAATATATTTCATGTATTACTAGCTGTTTGGCGCCTCTCTTCTTTCAGTTCTTAAAGTTTTCTTCGTCAGAACTTGGGCAACATCTTAGGGCTGTTTTGGCAATACCGGGGTATTGATGAGTCAGCTGGATAGAGCAACCGGCTCATATGTCCCAGGCCTTGTACACTGTAGTGAGCTGCTAGCTCAGAGGCCCTGATTGGCAAAGTAATAGCAGTTTTTGACCTCTGTAGCTAAATCTTGTTATTTCCACTGTCCAGGTGGTGTATTGCTTGCCAGAAGAAGTAGGACTCAGTCTGGCACAGGATAGTTGTTCTTTAGTTGTTACAGTAATTATGGGACCTATCTGCACAGAGTATCAGGCCTGATTCAATGTGCAGTTGTGTGTTGTTGCTGAAAGGGGAGATCTGTACAGTGTGTTTCTTTCTTCCCTCCTTCGTCCTGGCTTTAGCACTCTTGTGGTCTGCCAGGTCAGCTTCCCGAGGCAGCTCTCTGCAGCGTCACGACTGCTAATGCTCACGCAAAAGCGGGCTCATCTATTTATGCAGTAATTTGACCTTATTGGCCAAAGTTCATTGTGAAACTGAACCTTTACCTGACTTTTACAAATCCTAAATTTAAGATGGGAGTTTGTGTTGAGTATACATTGGTAGTTTAGGAATAACGCGATACGGAGCTTTATATTATCACCAAAGGTATTTTTTTACCCACAGGAACTTTAGAGTTTGTATTCTTTCCTGAGTGAAGGTTGAACATTCTAAAGTAAGAAGAGTACTGTTGAAGGTACTCAGAAATGTCACTGATGCCATCTAGCATCATTATTTAGTAAACAAGTAACATTCTGTATATTAGTTTTTAGTTTGTAACTTAAAAATATGTTAGATTGTTTTGTTGCTCTAGTGCAGCTTATGGGAGAGTTAAAGTCATGCTTTTTAAATTTGGCTGATCACCACTTTTCTTAGACATTAGCTTCATTATTAGAGACTTATTTTTTTCCCCTGTCGTTGTTATTCCAGCCTTGCTTTATAAAATGGCTTGGATGCCTGTCAAACTATTTGGAGATGAGAAATTTCTGTCTTGATTGGGAGCGCAGAATATGAAATGGAGACTGTTCCAATAGTGTTTAGAGTATTCACCTTCTTATTTTTGTAATGTCCATGTGCCTATCTTTGCTTCAGGCTTGTAGGATGACACCAATTACGATTAATCTTTTTTTCTCTGGAAAGGTACCAGAATACTTTTTTTCAGGTATGTGTACTCATTGGACAACTTCCCCCCCCCCCCTCTTTTTTCTCTTTCTCTCAGACTTCATTGCACCTTTTCTGATGCATGCTTAGTGAGATTAAAAACCAACAAAGCCACCAGCTGTACTGGTGAGAATACCTCCTGGCTGTTGCTCGGATGGAGCGTGCTTTTCCCTGGCCACTTCCAATTCCAGTACCATGCTGGGTAGTACATATAACCAAAGTTTGTCAACCATATGGCATCTGTTCATACTGCACATTAAATAAGCTCCAGGTGAGATGACTGCCTCCATACAGGCACAGATTCTGAAGTTTTAGTGCTTGCAGTAGAGGGTTATTGATTGGGGGCTGCTGGTTATCTTCAGGTAGGTGTTTCTACTAGGTTGGGAGAATGGATTTAAGGGAAGAAGAGGAGAGAATGTGCTTGTACAGAAGTAGGCTGCTGTTACTTACATGTGGTCTCAGAGAAAATGCATATAAGAACTCTGTTTCCCAGATTATCAGTTTAGCTTTCTCCACAAGTAAAATTCCATTTCTAATAGTTTAAACAGGAAGGGACAAAAGGCAGTGTGGCTTCTGCACTCAAGAGTGGTGGTGTTCTAGCTGTGTGCATGGCGTGCTGACAGTCGGGAGGTGCAGGGGGAGAGAGAGTAGTGCTCAATCACATGATATTGCCTGTCTGGCAGGTGTCTGTAGTGTGAGTAGAGAAACCAACTGTTCACTATTTTGGGTGAATGAGGTTGGCTGTTACTGCAAGTGGCCCCATGAAGAAGTCCACGCATCTGTTGATAAGCACCGCTCTGCATACTGGGATCCTGAATGCTTACAGCCGCTTGCTGAAACAGTGAAGTTTCTGTCTGAGCTTTGAGATAGTAGGAAGAAAAGTTTTGCCAAGAGCCTTGCTGATTTTAATCTTTAGATGTTGGCTGTCAGGATTTGTCTCTGCCTCGAGTACCTCTCTGTTCCTATGCAAGCACAGCTTTGGAATCTAGCAGTAAACTAATTTTTTTTTCCACTCTCCCGCTTGGTGCAGTGACCGAAACCTGGTAGAGAGGGATTGTGGTTGGGTCTCTTGTGAGGATTAAGCACCCCTTCCACTAGCCTGAGACGCCTCCTGTGTTACAGAATCTGCCTTCAGGTCCAGGGATTTCCTCTAATATGTTGGATAAAGCCAAGACACTCCAGCCTGCCTATGTCGGGATTGTGCCGCTTGCAGAGACTGTGTCAAAGCAAGGGAAGAGCTGTTCAAGCACATATCAGGATTCATACCACAGCTTACGAGAAGGTTAGCAGGCTCTGCTTTCTTTGTTGTAGGCACTGTGTAATTGGTTTGCGGGTTGGGGTTTTTTTTTTTCCTTTTTTTTTTTCCTCTTGCATATTGAATCTGCCTGCTTTTTCTTTTCTGGGCAGTAGTCCAGATTTTGGGTTTCCCACTGACTCCTGTGACCTGTTGTCCCTGAGGGCGCTCATAAGCATGTCACAGGACGAGGTTGGAGTGCTGTATGTAGTGAATTGCAGTGCCTGGACCTTGGGACAATTTCACTTGCGTTTGGAAGTTTTAATTTCAGAGTTTAAATTTCGTCCTCTCCTGTATGTCTATAGGGCTCTTGTGAGCAATGTTTTAAGGCTGTTTTACTGAAGATGTAAAGGCTTGTTCTGGACTGGCAACTCTGCTTTGAAGGAGATAGAGTATCATGTTTTAAGTTTCAGTATGTTGCTGTTTGGAGAGTGTGGAAGGAGTGGGGTCTGTATATCTAAATGTGATTCTGTTTTAGATAATGGTATTCTCCTGTAAATATATCTGATTTTTTATGGAGGTTTGACAATTCTGAAAGATTTGTCAAACAGACAGATAGAGGTCAAATTTCAGGGAGTGATATCTACAAGGAAAGAAGATCTGGAGGGATTGATAAAAGACTGAGAAGATGAAAACAGACCGTGATCCATTCATAGTGTGCAGCATAATCAATAGCAACAAACAGGAACCGGGAGAAGATTACAGGCAAGAATGGCAGAACATAACAAAATGCCGATGGCAAACATAACAAGATTTATGTTGTATCAGAAATACTGGATCCATCTAGTTACAGGTGAGATTTTAATAGGAACGTGCAGGAGTGAATGAAGATCTTGAGCACAGTGGCCTCAGAAATAAGGTGATGACTGATTTTGAGAGTGAGTAATGTGATCTGAGAGGAGAGGAAAATGACTTTCAGTGACATTTTGGACAGAAAAGTAAAGTGAAGGGTGGTAGGAGTTGAGGACAAAAAGCCAGGTAGAATAAGGCCATGTTTGTTGCAGAAAGATGGCCAGTGTGTGGAAGATGATTTTAGCAGTTGCATTTAGAGGATTTTTCTCTCATATGCAGCTCTAGGCCTGCTGAGTCTGCCAAACAAAACTGTTAAGTTTCTACCCCCTGTTGTCACTCCCCTTACCAAGCCTCTTTAACAGATATCAAGAGTTAGCTTGTTATTAGATTTTTAAAACATTGCTATTTTTGTTGCTTGTTTTCATTGGAATATACTTTGTCAAACAAATAAGGAAAAGGAAAAGAAAACTGAAGTCACAGTCCTCAAATTCAAGTTTGGGAGTCATAAATCTATTAGTATAGGCAGTATTCCCAGATTACTTCGTCTGCCCTGGAGGCAAAGAACTGCAGCACATCAATCTTCGGAGGAAAAAAACCAAACCAAAATAAAAAAAGCCAGAACTTGCAGCTGTCTTGTATTTGCAAGGCATTGATTTTCACAGAAGGTGAGCACTTGGCATTTGAATGTGCCAGGATGCATCTTTCATCCAGTCGCTAAATATCACAAGCTCTACAGTGGGATAACATGCCGAATGAGGAAAATGCAATTCTGTAGTACCTTAATCGACATAAAAACGTTTGCTGCTGTCTCAAGTTGAAGTGAATTAAGGTCATTGAATACTTGTACAATTCTGATTATTGAAAAAGCTGTGTTGACTCTGCAAAGTCTAGCAATATCACCAGCCTACCCCATGTCTAATTCATGTTACTGTAATATCATATGTGATGAGGAAAGCTACTTTCTACCAGCTACCAAACAGGAATGGTAGGGAAGAGAAATAGATACTGCCATCTTCTTTCGTGTCAGAAGAGAAAAGAATAACCCTTTAGTTTTGCTGCTGCTCCATTCCAGTGTCCTGCAGTCTCGGGATGCCTGTTGTATTTATGCTGTAGGATGCACTGTATTTTGCAGAGCCAAATCTTACAGGCAGTGGAGAAGCAGATAGACTCACGTGTAAACCCTTATGGAAGCTCTGGAAGTCCAGAGTTAGCATTGAGCTGAAACTGTAATGACTGTTGTACCTTAGTTTTGGTCCCCCTAAAAATGGGACATCTTAGTTTTGTTATCGCCCAGGACAGAAAATTCATGCACTTCTCTTCCTCACTCTTTACCACACACAGGTGAATGGGTGCCAGTCTGCTTTCTCCTCTTTATAAAGCTGGGCAAATAAGGGGTGTCTGTATTATGCTGACAATGCTCATACCTGTTCTCTTAATGAATCTCACGGGAAGCGGCTATCTGGAATAGACTTCATCTTGTTTCCTTGCCTCTGGAAAACAGATGGTGTCCTAAATCTGATTTATTTATGTTTTTGAATTGGGACTTGACATTGAAGTTTGGAACTTGCTGATCCTTTCCACACAGAAATGGATGTGACATAGGGAAGTCAAAGAACATATGCCAGTATTTTTCAAAGTATGTGTTGGGGCAGTTATTTGTAAAATTCCTAGAATTCAGGAATTCATAAACATGTTTTCTATTCAAGAATGCCTTGGAAAGATTTAGTTTTCAAATACCAGAGCCCAGTTTACAGTTCCTAGACCAGTTGACACAACAGTATGGTAGCCCTTAATGAAAGAGAAGAAGAGGAAATTGCAAGCTTTAGAAAACTGCAGAAAGCTACTCAAAAACCAGTTAGCATTTATGTGAGTCTAGCTTACAATTAAGTACTTCCAAAAGTAAATTCCAACTTTTCCACCTCTGTGCAATGTCTTTCATTTGCTGCTCTTAAACTAAACACTTTTTTTGGCAAGTCCTCCTTTCAAAAACGTTCAATGTGAGTTGGGGGCTGACAGTGAAACTCACCTGTCTTTTTCCAAGATTTGTGTCTCAGGGCCCAGACACACGAACAGGTTCCTGCATGCCATCTGATCTGCAGTAACTGTGTGCACATTCTTGGTCCACAGCAAATGTGAGGTAATTTGAGTTAGCTTAGCCTTTGATTAAACTATTAATATCTGTTCAGTACTTTGAAGAGATCAGGAGTCATGCAAGTGCTTGTTAACATAGGGCTTTCTTCACGAGTGATCTAGACCTTATTGTTGTAAGCTGAAGGGCACCTGAAGGTAAGGCCGGTCGGTGGCCGTACCTCATCCAGTAGAGGGCAGAAGAATCTGCACGTGTAGACTTGGAAGCTCTCAACACCAAGGAGATCCCCAGCAAGAGGGCAGCCCCTGGTCTGAGGCATGTCGCAGGAATGCAGGGTGACATTTTTCTGTAAAGGTTGATCTGCATCTTCCTAGTTCAGAGTGGACCTGAAGATGCTGTGGGAGATGCCAAAGCAATGCCTCATGCAAATGCATGGGTAAGGAACAGCAGAAACCAGTCACAAAATGCAACAGGTGCATCTCTGAATTATGGCCAGATATGTCCCACAGTTCAGAATTATTTATGCAAGTAGTGCTCTGACACAGAAGAACATAGAAGATGTGTTGAACGTACGGGGAGCTAAGCTGCTGTCATTTCTTATGGCAAATCCAGAGGCACACCAAACATAGGTAGTTAGACTCCCTGTAGCCTCGTGCTCCAACCACTCTTTGCAAATGTGCAGCACAGTGACTGTGATTATGCTTAAAAGGTAAGAGGTGCATGAAGGTAAGATAATGATATATTAATGTGAGGTGCCTCAAAGTTGGCAGTAAGATGGCAATTTAAATTTATTTTTGCTTAATTCCCAGCGTGCCTCATTTGACTGTGAAGACTTAGAGGTGTTTCAGGGTATTTGTTAACTTTATAACATGACTGGGAAGCTTAGGGAAAGGGTTAACACTGAATGACCAGGGTTTTTACAAGTCAGTGGTTATCAGTGGAAGGAGAGTGGTAGCATTATCCCTGGAGTTGAATTCACATATTTTTTTGGTCCTGCTGCCCTAATGTGTTTTTGGTTTTTTTGGATATGACATGTTTTCCCCTCTTGGAGTTTACTGAACTATTCCTGTCAGTGTAATGATCCCCAGCTGTTGCTTTAGCCCTAGCTATTTTCATGCTGGGAATGGGAGGAGGAGGAGAGGAACAGAGGCTAGGTTGTTTACCACACTGTGATCTACTTCATTTGTCAAAAAATGGCTACTATAATACTTTCTTTAGCACAAAGTAATACTAAAAGGAAAGAGTTGTAGACTTGGACCTGCAAGAGCAAGGAGAGGTAAGGACTCAACACATGCAGAAAACAAAAAGAATAGAAACTGGGTGTGGTGCAATGAGTGCAGCTGTCAGTAGCATTTATGCAGACAATGCTTTGAACTAGTAATGATACCAAGTAAAATTTGCAGTAAGTACTTTCCTGCCCTGTCAACTGAATTTTCTTCACAGTTAAACTGAGCGTCATGTTCAATGGCAGTGGTGCTGGGGTATTGATAATCCCAGCAACTGGGAAACATGTTAATAAAGCTTGAAAAAACTTGTGTGGCTTTCGAATTATTCATTATTTGATAATTATCTGTTGTTTATTTTTTGAAGAAAATATCTGTATTTATACTTTTGAACAGAAAATGACTGATGCTTAGACTTCCCAGGAGCTGTTGAAAAGCAGATGCTTTTTTGAAATCAGAACTATGATACTTAAGCTCAGATTGCCTGTTTTGCATCCAGAAACAACTTCTGCAGTTAACATGCTTGTTCAGAGTCCTTGCCAGACAGATGTCACTGTGACTCTCCTGCCCAAAGAAGATAAGGGTCAGTGACAGCTGTGGCTTCTGCTCGTGTTTTTGGATCCACATCAGGCTGCCTGTGTAAATCTTATCTCAGTACTTTTATCATCTATAAGATCTGTCACTAGTCACTTCAGATTTTTCAGCATTCTGTCACACCTGCAAGTCATTGATCAACAACTTAACGAATATCTACACCAAAAATAAGTGCCTGCTTAGATCTTTCCTTTCGTGCCCCAACTCCCATCTATCCAGTCTTTTCTGAGCATTGAGTTACTGATCTAGTCACCTGCTGCATCAATAAATTTCGATCCAAAATGTTAAAGCAGCACATTTCTTGGCAAGAACCTCTGCAGCCTATGGTAGAAAATGGGATATGGCTCCTGACATAGCTTAGGTTTATCAAACAAAAAGATGTAGTGAGCCTATGGGGCAAATTGTGTTCCTTTTTCTTGCAGGAGGCCTGTAAGTGGATGCATAATCTGCTGAATGGTATTAACATGGAGCAGAACTCATGGTTTTCTTTCTTTTACTTGGGATAGCGGAAGTAGATACAATGTTTTTCCCTGGAGGTATATAAAATTTACTAACCTGATATCTCCTAACTAAGAGCAGACCTGCAATAGCTGAAGTACATTGCAATATGGTAATTACTAATAAGAGCTACTAAAAAGAGTTTTTTGCTCATCAGTATATTCAGGATTTTTCCTGGTGTTCAATGAGATGGGTAGAAGAACTGTGCAGGTCACCTACTGTCAAAGTTTATTTTGTATGTAATAAAGTAAGCATTCTTCCAAGAAAACAAAGATTTGAACTTTCTAGTTTGCAGTTCTGCCATCTAAAGTTAGACTAAGCCTAACAATGAGGCTAACAAGAAATGTGTAAGAAGGTCAATAATAAGGAAGAGGTTATTTTGCTCTGGGACATGGATTCTTTCTAGAATTGACAGGGAAAATTGGTGAAATCCAGGCTTTCTAGACAATCTCATTTGAATATAGCCTTTCAGAAGTAAGCAGCTGTAAAGAAAATCTTTTGTAAAAAAATAGCTATTTGAAAGTTTTCAGTAGAAGTGTCCATAATGGATTTTTCTCCATGGTAGGGACAGGGATCATCTGTTGCAGCCACGCTTATAAAGAACTCGTTTTGTGGTCTCCATCCCCAAAGGCAGATCATGGAGCTGAAGCACAAACTGGAGTCTGAGGGCCTGTCACCTTTCTGAGGGTACTTCCCATAACGTCTCTGCTGCACCCTACCAGCTGACACATTTAACATCTTTTTGGTAACCTTCCTCACTGAAACACTTGTCAGGGCACAAACATTGTGCTCCCCAGCTGGATTGTTGGGGGGAACCGAGTGATGCCCTCTGGGTGACAGAAGGAAGAGATCCACTTTTGACTTTCTCTGCGTGGAGTTTCCCCAGCTTCATGCTGCTACTTGTTTCTCTAGTATTAAATGCGTGGAGACTATAGCTGTGTTTTTTGTAGGAACTGAATGTGGCAGTAGCTATGTTCTTTGGTTACTCATCTCTGCAAATTTCACAGCAGTGCTGGAAGCCAGGATGTACAAGCTCCCTTTGCGGAATTTGGTCGGTATTACAAGCAGCATGTAACCTGTCCCTGCAAATAGTTGTGGGGTTTTGTTTCTTATTTTGGTGAATGCTCTTTGTGAGGCTTTTTTGATGCTATTTTTCTTCACTTTCACTTTCCTAAGCTTTCATGCCTCTTTCTGTATTATACTGACATGTAAAAGTCCTTCTAAGCCTGCTTGCAGCTCACACCCTTTTCCATGCTCTGATGTCAAATTCTCCCTTTTCAGAAGTGGAAGACAACATTTTAGAAGTAGATGCTAAACCTTTGTGCCTCACCAAGAGACTGTTTTACTGCTGCGAATAATAGCTGTCCCATTGACTGTAGGCAGTTTAGACCGAGGATTGTGTCTTCAGGACTGACATGTGACCGTGAATCTAACTACGGCAGTTGCAAGTACTGTCACCACGTAGCTATCTCCCCTATCTCTTTGCTGGAGGGAGCAGCAGAAAGGAAACGTGTCTGCCCTTCACTTGCCTTTGTTCATTATATTAGCGAAAGCCTACCTCTATTAGCAGTTGGAGAGAATCTTCCACTGTGTGTAATGAGTGTGGGAGTACCTGCTGCTGCCGGCAAGTCTCCTCGGTGCCCTTCAGTAGAGGACTGAGCCAGCAGTAACATTTTAAACATCTAGAGAATTTGTCCACCAGTCTGAAGTCAGTGGTCATGCAGGCCATTCTGGACTGCTGGGTTTTTTTAGTTTGCTGATTGTCCTGTTACACAGAATTATATTATTTAGATATTTATAGCTATGATAGCACTTAAGAACCACATTAAGCCTCGTAGCTGGATTTGTTTTCAATGCTGTGGATCTTCCCTCATGGAAAAACCCAAGGAAGTCGGTCCTGGAGATCTGTAGTCCAGAGGTTTGAAAGAAAGTAAATATCCAAAGAGAAAGGAAGTAAAAAGTAGTAGACAGATGTTGTATGATCACTGTTTAAAGAGTTTGAGGGAATTTGGTGTGCTTTTTATGTGTAATGCAAATTCTGGGGATCAGCTTCCATACTCGGCTGCTGTGAAGGAACTGATTTCTAATGTAGAGGGATATGATGGCCATAGCTGAATCTTGTAACTTTTTTACAAGTAGAAACAGAATTGTAATAGAATTTGTACTTAAACTGTAAAGAAGGTGTCAGATTGTTGCAGTACAAGGGCTGGGATCTTTATTTGAACTTCAGATGCCATGATTGTGGCATGTGTTCTTTGCAGTCTTTGAGAAAACAGCAAAGATGTTTCTCTCTACCATGAACTGAAGAAATATGGTAACTCCTTGTAGCATTCACCTGGAATTCTTGCTAAGAGAGGATGCTGGGGCTTGGGCAAGAGCTGGTGGCAGGAATGCTAACCAGATAGGGAATGCTCTGAGTCTTTATTTTGCATGCAATATGCATGCTGGGCAAAACCACTTTTGTTCCATGTCCCATGAAATAACTGTCAGCACCATCAACCAACTGAAGCTGGGAGATGCTCAAGCTAGCTAATTTAAAATTATAAGGGCCAGCTTTCTGAGTTCCCTATATGACCAGTTAATTACTTCTTCCAAAGAACTGCTGGCTTTGTATTTAAATTTGCATACTTCTAAGTCCTTTTTTCTACCACTTGCGGAAAAATGCAGTTGCTCTCCTTTGCATTTGGTTTCAGTAAACCAAACATCTTTAGGTGGTTAAGAATCTGAAATTGTCTTGGAAATACAGAATTGTTCCACGTTTAAGTGGAAAACCCAAAAACACAGCTCATATGTCGAGGCGTCCCAGCTGTTGCCACAGAAGTTCTGTGGTATCTTGACCATTAGATGATTTCTGTGAAGGGAGCTTTTAACTTCTATCTGTAGAGGGTGCCCTGTGGCAGAAGGAAGGCTGAATCATTGGGCCAACACCACAGTCTCTGGCAAATGTTTGAGGAAGTTTTTGGCCTTGATCTGAGAGGCTGTTAGTACACTGGAGTGCTGTGTAGTAGCAGAAGTTGCGGCATGGGGGGTGAGCTATGAAGGAAAAATATTACACCATGTCTCTTGTTGCTGAAAGAGGCATGGAAGGATTTCCTCATCAATTTTAGTATTATAAACATGTCTAATCAATCGTGTTTCATGGATGTGTCTTGGCACTGTCTTAAGACTTGATTTTTTTCTGCTTAATAGGAACACACAAAAACATATTATCCCTTGAACCTAGAGTTTTAAATAAAATGAAAAATTGTTCAGATTCTGATGTATCTCCAAATGTGTTTTTTCTTTTTTCTTCTGTATAATTTTTCAGAAAAAATATAAACAACTCTCATGTCTCATCTTTAAGGAAAATAAAAAGGTTGGAGCTCTTTCTTCTTCTAGGCCAAGATATCTCTCTCTTTACAAGAAAAAAATGAAAAGGGTTCAAACTTGTTTTTCCCTTGTGTAGCTTGCCTTTTGTACTGTCAGACAGCTAGTAGATCTGATTGTCAGGATATATCTACCCATTCCTTCTTCTTCCTTCATTTGTCCCCATCTGCCACGTCATATTAAATTATCTGGGAGAATTTCTTTCTAGGGTCTTCTTTGCAAGGTGGTTAAGGGCAATGTTAGTTCCTCCTTGTTCATTGTTTCATGGAAACATATAAATCAGTCACAGTATAGACTGTGACTCAAGTTTACATGGGGAGTTGGGAAATTCTCTGTGTTTTTCCCCCCTCAAGACTTCTTTTCCAGCTATAGATAGTAACAATGGATATATAGATGGCATCAACAAGCACTGATTACAGATAATATTTACTGTCTTACGATACTGGTGTGTCAATTTTAGGTAGACCTTTCCACCTAGGTATTTTGTTACAGGTCATCGTGTTGAATCATGCATGGTAGCCAGATTCCATAGATATGGATATGTGCCTAGTTATTCACACGCTTAATTTTCACCTAACCAGTATTACTGGGACGAAATGATTTTATAAAAACCTGTACCCTGCACAGAAAGCAAACCAACTTTTCCTGTTGACAAGCTTGTTGCACATTTTTATGTTGCATATGTTACTAAATATACCAGGTTACATGTATTTCAGGTTAATTTCGTAAAGTTCTATTCTATTTTAACAGTTTCAGTGAGTGCTGAAATGGACTATTAGGTGTACCAAGATTTTGTGATGAGTGGGCTTCTATGCATTCAGTAGAAAGACTTATGTACTAATAGTAACACATTTATCTGATTTTAAAATTTTAGTATTAAAGAAGAAAAAGCTGGCATTGCATTAAAAAGTAGCAATGATTAAAATGGCATTAAACCCCCCTAAATTTTACATGTTTAATGGAAATGGCAGGAGTTAAATAATGAAGGAAGAATGTAAAGGCAAATGCTGTTTTTTATTTTAAATAAGCATAAAAAGAACCCTACAAAATTCAGCATAACTTTTGTAGTAATAATCAAGTTTGCATATATTTAGAGTCATTATACATGAGTAGCACCCGTGAAATAAGCAGGTTCAATTGTGTGCAATATTGAGGACTGAGACTGTAAATTTCTAAGACTATGAACTGGTTCTTCCTTTTGTATCTGCACATTTTACCACCCCAGAATGCCAATGTTGACTTGAGCCTTTGAGAACCACCGACAGGAGTAACTATTCTGTCCTGTCTGGAGGTTAGATCCTATTATGTTGTGATACTTGGACCATGCTACCGCTTTTGTATGTTTTGTAGTGCTATGTCCTAACAAAACTAAAATTGCTGGCTTTATCTTCTAAGATAAAGCCAGTGATTTTAAACTAAACGGTGGCTTTGTCTTCTAAGTACAGTTTTTAATTAACATTAATTTGATTTCCACATTGTATCAAATTTGATATGATGCCTCAAAAATGACCTGCTGAGGTAGCTTGTTGTTCTGTGCTCATGGTGTGAGCCAGCTACCTTGTGGTAATATGTGACGATGGAAATAGATCCTTTTGATTGTGTATTTGCTTCTGATTCCATATTCTTTGGGGACCAGTTTCTTCTGTAGGTTGGGATCTTTGATTCTGCTAAATTAACCATATCAAAGAATCCGTATTTGTCTGTCTCCACTAAGAAAGCTGTTTAATGTCTCATAACATTGACTCACTAAAAGATCATACATGCAAGTATTTCATCATCCTTTGAAAACATTTTTTAAAATTATTCCTATTTCATATTTCTCTTCCAACAGCATCCTCCCAACAAAAAGGGACTATTGCCCTGTACCTGGTTTTTTGTTTCTAGTAGCCAAAACTAGTCTTCTGGAACACAGTCATATGGACAATGCATCTAATATGTCAGCAGGCATGTGTAAGCTGCATGGCATGTCAGTGATTTTATATGACTCAAGAACATTTTGAGCTGTAGAAGCTTTGAAGAATGTGATTTTATCAAGAAACAGGCCCTTCTTGTCCTGAGGGTGAGAGTCAGTTGATTTTTTCTCTTCCTCCTCTTTTTGTGTTCTTAAATGACCAGTTACTCCTTTTTCTGTATGTTTCAGATGCTTTTAAAAGCTTCTGGACATTTGAGAGCCTGAAGGCTTTTGGAAGTGCTGGATGGAGAAAAACAAGCCTAGTGTTATGTGACCCACATTACATCCTTGGATTATTACTAGCACATCTACTGTGAAATATTTTGAAAGTTGTTGCTTTGGAGGTGAAGGATCTGCTCTGTCTTTTAAGAATCTCTTGATAGAGGTTTTAGGTCTACATCAGGCAGAATTGTACTCCTGTTTTCACCTGTACAAATTTTTAATGCTCTCAAAAGCTTACTAAGAGGATAAGAAAGAAAAGTTGGTCATGAAAAAAGTTTCAAGTCCTCTATCCTAGGTCTGCCTTTGATGCAGCTGTATGGCGTTCTTGGTTGAACCTCCTGTTTGGCTTTGTGCCTACAGTCATCTCTGTTGGACAAGCACAGCTGGGTAAGGAGTTTATCAGTGTTCCCCAAACTGATATGAGACACCTGCTCATCTAAGCATATTGCGGCAGAACATGCTGATTTCTGCAGTGCTGCTAAGAAATGCACTTTCATCATTCATGTCACCTGCAATAGGGAACCGCTCCTGATCCTAGTTTTGTTTCCCATTCAGGATCTGCTTCACAGCCTTCCGCTTTGGGTGTAGGGAGAGCGAGCCCAATCCTACTTCTCACAAAGAGAAGACCACAGCATGAATATAAATAAGTGGCTTTTGCCTCTAGTGTGAAAGGTTCTTGTAACAGTTTAAGAGACCAAAACAAATTATCTTTCTATTCTTTACCCTGCCAAACTCCATTTTCTCCTTAGTATGGTTGCTAAGGAAGAGATGAGGAAACTGCTTGCATTTTAATAGCAGCCGTTGTTGCTGCAGTAGAGAAAAGAGGTAGTGGAATGTGAGATAGTCTCAAATAGTAAAGAAATAAACTTCTGCTTAACTGTCCCTTTGCCCAGGCTTGCTTCAAGCTATTCTTTAAAATGCATTGAGATGAATAGAACGGTATGGCTGCTATCCCAACAACAGTGAATGCTTGCAAATTGTGAGGATCAACAGTGTACCTGCTGCTTCTCCTTCACCCCACAGAGGGACATGAATTTTTGGCATGCCCTTGCCAGGGTAGCAAACTGTCATATAATCCCTGCAGTTTGGGTGTCATTTACAGTCTGCTTCACTTAAATGCTTCTCTGTTAACTGCACAGTCTGCTTAAATGCAAAGCCAGTGTGTATTCCCCATCAGCAGTCAGTGGATTAAAATGCTGTTAGGCTCAGAAAATTGCCTTTAAAAAAGGCCCGAAAAGTTGGCTTTTCTTTGTTGGTAACCCCCATTCTAGCACATTCTGTGCGATGTGGGGGGTGTTGTCGACAGCGCCAGAAAAACGCAGCTCTGAAAAAAAATTAAGTCGTCCACCTCAGCAATTTGAATTATTTTCAGAATTGATTTTGACCATTGTATACTCACTCATTGATCACAGACTATCATAGCTGAATTTTTATTACAGCTTCTTGTGGACAGTACAAAAACTTGGTAATACTAACCGCCCTTGGCTGCTTCTGTACAGAAAGGTGTTGCAACTGGAGCTTAGCAGATGCTGCTCTTGCTGGTGTATGAACCAGAATCTAATCTGGCTTCCCGTTGAAGCATGAAAGAGCTAATGCGAGTCAACATTTGTTTTGTAAGCAGGCACAGCTGAAAAATGATCAGAGACCATTTTTGGTGTGAGGGAAAGGTTTTCTCACCACATCTCCAAGGGACTAAATTCAGTCATAAATGCGGGATATAACCTCCACTGAAAACAACGGCTGATGTGCTGCATATTCCAAAGCTGAATTTGGCATTGGCTACTGGTCAAATGTGACTGTTTAATCAGAAACTAGGAAAAAAATTCTCCTCTCAATGTAATTAGAACAGCTGCTGCTGGCCAAGTAGTAAGTGGAAAGGTGGCTTTACCCTTCAAAGCAGTAGCAACATGGCACTGTGATATTTAAGTTAGAGGTTCTTACCCAGTTCTGCACAAACAGCTGTGATGCTTTTGTTCAGCAAATATCCCATGTCGTCAAAGTCATCTTTTATGGTTGCATATTATAATTAAGTTGGTTGCATACAGGCTGTTGGTTTAATCTAATGGTGGTGTAGACATTGTACTGAAAAATTGAAAAATATGTGTGGGCTGCAAATGGTGGCCTAGTGCCATGTTTCCTTAGGCTGTGGTCTCTGACCTTCACAAAGTAAACCCAGTCAGACTTACTCAGTGCTAGGCCAGTGAAAATCCTCCTAAAAAATCTTTGTCGCTACTGAAAGGTAGAGGTGTTGATGAACTAACTGGTAGGTTTCCATCCCAGCTCGTGCTGTATTAATGCTTTCTTGAGAGTTAAGTGGATGCTGTAGCACAGGGCTTTCAAATGGGGTATGCAGAGGTGCTGAACAGCATATAAATAAATGACTGTGAACCCTTATGAGCATTAAAATGCACAGTTTGCTTTCTGCTGCTTTTACTTACGCTTGCACTTTCCTCAGCTTAGATAATGAAGTTAGGCTAATTTCACTTGTTCTTCAGTAGTTTCTCTTTCTAATCACATGGCTTATTGATTGGGTTGCAAGGATGATTTTTTCTGTCAGGCAAACTGCTTTCCCTGAATTTACAAAATCGATAATTCACGTCTGTGAGCATACAGCCTATGTAGTTATATATGTGGGTTATGTTTTGCACTCTCCCTTTTTGCACGGGTATCCTAGCCCGAATTCCAGGGAATTCTGCCTCCCTCAGCCCCTCTATAGGGTTTTCTTTGGCTATAGCAGCCTTCCTCCCTTCCTGTTCTGTGCT
The DNA here is from genome assembly GCF_034638445.1 of Ciconia boyciana. NCBI lineage: Eukaryota > Metazoa > Chordata > Aves > Ciconiiformes > Ciconiidae > Ciconia > Ciconia boyciana. The sequence goes on from NC_132934.1 coordinate 57,059,687, forward strand.
ACTGCTCGTGCTGTCTGTTGTAATGCACCGTATTGCTGTGCTTAATCATTACCTTGGTTGGGCAACCTTGAGTATCACTTGGGATTCCTTAGAAGAAAAGGTTTTGTAGAAATGTGAACACAGTCCCTTTGGCAGTAAGTCGGTATTCAGCATAACATGCACAGGGCCTTACCACAAGCTGCAGTTCAGAGCTGTGTGCTTTTCTTCACTAGTTCTCAAAAAACAGGAAATGCAGAATATTTTTTTAATTTGTTGTTATAAACCTGCCCTGGTATGTGACATAGTCTCAAAGATAAGATTAATTTTTTTTCCTCTTGAGATGCTGAGATGCAGAGGCTGTAGTCTAGCTTCTGTAGTAGTTCTAGTCAAACTATTAAACACGAAGTGTGGTTTAGAAATAGAAGGGCTTTCAGGTACGTATGTGTAAGGGCAGGCGTGCTGTTGCAGATTTAGATGACAAGCTGCAAAAAACACTTTAGCTCATCATAAATATTTGCTCTTGCTGCTGCTTACTACTAATGCACCCCTGTACTACAACTAGAGTTGTAAGTGTCCTGAAAGTGTCCATATTGGTGCAGCCTCTGTATATTAAGCATATGCTGCTCTGACCTGCCACCAGTCATGAGTAGGCAGGAGTAAGCTCTGGTCTTAGACTATGCCTGTGGGTTCCCTGTTAAGGCAGTTCTATGGTAAGACAAACAAAAAATAATCACGACTTGCTGTATTTCATTAACAGTAACTCTGTTGATAGTAGCTGTATCGCAATGTTATTTGTCTCTTAGTATACCACCACCACCCCACCATCACCACCCCCCCTGATTCTTCTCTACCCCTCCTCTTAAACTGCTGGCAGCAGTCCTCTGTACCAGCTCCCAGATTTCTCTGGAATGTTTCACTAATTCTTGGAACAGTTCATTAAAGATATAAAAACCTTCTTCAAACTTTAACTATATTTCAGAATTTTTCATACTTGTGAAATAAATAAATTATGCTTATTTTTGGGTGGGAAAATCAGACAAGCATACAAAGCCCACAAAATGTTGCATAGACTGTGACACGAGTTGAATGAAAGAGGTGGGTAGAAGGGTACCAGTATGGAACTTATTTTCTAGCCAGCAGAGATATCTCTCCTTTATATGACCTGATTTATTCCTAATTTGAAAATTAATTTCAAGGTTAAGTAGAGGGATAAAAGAAACAGAAGATTGTTGGTTTGTGATTGAAAGGCTTACACTCCAGCCTGTCTTTGAGTAACTTTGAATTTCTCTGGTCATTCTAGACCTTTGGCTAAGCTCCATGTACAACAGCCTTGGATTGGCTCTTGGGACATCTGTTAATCTATATATAGGATTCACACACTTGAACATGTAAACAGGTGATCTCCTAAATATATGAAATGGTATTGGGAACTCCAAGTACTTATTTAAGCCAAAATGAATTCAGGAGTGAACTGAAGTAATCCTTTTGCCCTCCTCCCTGCCACAAAAATAAGCTGTATTGGAAAAAAAGTGCATTATGTGCTGATTATAACTTGTGCTTAATATGTATGTATATACACATTCATAAACCTCGGGAATTACTTAGTGCCTATTAAAAGTATCCTGAAAAATGACCTTTTTCCTATTCTCCCGTTTAGTCCTCTTGACAGTTGCTAGTTCCTTGCTGTGAAGGGACATAGTGTTTAAAAATAAAAGGTGCATATAATGGGTAGAGAAAAAGGGTAGTAGATGGTAACTGATATAGAAATAAGATTTATTTAGAAAATTAATAAAGGAAGCTGAAGTCAGGAAGGGAATTTTAAGTCATTTGATGAAGTCTCTAGCTGTCTGACTGAGACTGATTTCTAATAAATGGGAACAGCAGGGAGACTTTGGAAGAGCGAAAGACCAGTAACATTTTGCATCACTACTGAAAAAGGGTGAGTGAGTAAAGAGTGGCTAATCTGGTATCAGTTCCAGGAAAAAAACTATGGAAAATTTGATAAAGAATTTAGATGGTATAAGAATAGCAGTATAATCACGCTATTCATCTCTTCAATTTGTGAAAACAGGTCTGTTCAAATGCGATTTTGTCGTTTGGATACGTGAAATTTCATTGCTAGGAGTTTTCTCTTGGTGTAATAGACTTTTATAAGGTCTTTAACTTAGTAGTGTGGTATATTTTGGTTTTAAAAAGCATCTTTGAATTTAATGAAGTATCACTTAAGTGGATTAAGAACTGACTGTAATCAAAGAAAGCAGAAAAGTGTTTCTAGTTGGGATCAGCAGGGTGCTGTCTGGAAACAAATGCAAGATGGTAACAGTGTGGACAGGACAAAGATTAGTGGAGGCATAAATAATGACATTACAAAAATGGATTAGATCATTTAGGCAAACTGAGACCGTTGGGCAAAATGTGCATAAATACAGGTGAGGGCAGTGTTATGCACCAAGGAGCAAAAAATGCCAATCACACATGTGTGGGGGAGTTTTTTGCTGAAAATCCCTAACTCTGGGAGGTGAAAGGTAAATAGTACATATAGCTGGAAATGGGAGGGAAAGTAGATGGTCCTAGCAAGTAAATAGTAAAGTGGCAAAAAGAACTAACATACATTGCTAGCTGTGTAAGTGGGAAGACATGAGTAATAATGAGATTACCTGCACTTAAAGCTGTGGAAATAGACCTGATGCTATAGATCTGTGCCTTGCCTGTATACATTTAGTGAGATGTGCTAATTTAGGGTATGGAAATGAGTCCCTGAAATGGCTCACTAGTGGAAATAATGCCACATAGTGAGAGATTTAATGTGCTGTTACCTAATAGGGCTGAAATCACTTAGTGGCATACTGCTGCTGGAAGGATGAAGTCTCACTCCCACCTTGTGTTAGTGTTAGCAAATACCTGGCTATACAGTTGTCCTCTTCAACTCACTAATGAGACAGAAAACTATTCCCCTTTTTGGTTGGGCTGTGGTCTCTGTCATGTCAGTGAGTCCAGCCACCAGTCAGGGGAACATGAGAGATGATGTGGGGAGTGAGAGATTCAACTCCATCGCAGCAAGCTGTTAGATCAAGTGCTCATGTAGATGTGTCATCACCTGATTTGGGTTTTGATCACCTCAAAATGAATCCAGCAAATGAAGAGGTCTGTGAACAGGCCAGCCGTGAGACTGTATTAGCCTTCACGCTAGCACAGAAGTAGGAGTGCGATTGCGTGCTGAGTGGGAGGAAGAGTCTGGGACTACCCTGTGAAACTGTTTGCAGTTTCACGGCCAAACGAAGGGCCTGTTCCTTCCCCTCTGCGTTCCCTCCTCCTCGCTCTGGCTCTTGGCTGATCCCACACAGAATTAGCATGGTGCTCTGTACACCCTCCCTCCCTCCCTTTCTCCCTTCCCCGTACTAAAGGAAGTAGTTTCCTGCCCAGGGTGTATATATTAAGAAATCGTAGTTTGGCTTAAGAAAGAGAAGAGAGATAACTTGGTTGCACACTGTGTACAGAAGTACCTCCACAGGTAGGAAATATATTCTCACTGTCATAAACCTTTCAAAGAAAGGTACATCAAGAGCCAAGGGAAAAGTGGAAGCTAGACAAATCCAAGTGAAAAATTTAAGTGTGCGTTTAAGTGAGGGTGATTAGCTGCTGTGCAAACAACCAAGGAAGAGATGGATCTCTTGTTAACTTCGTATGAAGACCAGAACCCTTATTGGAAGATGTGTCTTAATCAAATGCAAACGGCAAATAGGAGGTTGAAAGAAACAGGTAAAATGTGATAATGTGTGTAAGTACATGAAGTGGTATCGTCTCCTTAAATTTTTTGATCCCTACTTTAGGGAGTGTACAGTATAAATTTGGATATAATGTATGAAATTAATGTATTGGACAAGAAGAGTCCTTGAGAAAGGAAGCATAAGGGTTATAATGAGATTGTATAGCTGGACTGTAGAGTAGTTTTCCTGTCCGGTGGTTCCACTACATTTGTGTGGACTTGTCTTATGTGGACTATACAATGGACATAAGCTTGACAGAGAAATTGAAATGAAAACAAGGAAGATGCCATGCCATTCATTCTATAATATTTTATGTTGAGTATACTTAGGAGCTTGGGCTTGATTGCAGACAGGATTCAGTATCTATTGATGTTCACTCAGGTTGTCCTAAATTGATGCGTGTGTGTGTGCACACACGTGTGCATGCGCACACGTGTGTGCACACACGCATGTGCTTTTTTCTTCAATTTTGTAAGGTCCCTTTTGTATGGAAGCTGTCTTTGTTTGCAAGAGCAATCTCTAGAATATTGCTTTGATTGTGTAGTTTAAAGGGAAACAGCTGTTATAATCCAAATGTTGAAATTATTACTATTCCAGAGATTAGCATTAGAAAACAAATATAATTGCATTTCATACAGGTAATGCATATGTTCTGTTACTCTAAGATAAATAGGAAAAATCCTAGTGATAAGGGATTCCTTTTACTGTGCAACAAGGACACTTCTAGATATATCCATGATATTTCACTTTCATGAGATGTTTCTGGAGGTGAATTTCTGAGTTGAGGAAGGAAATCAGCCTTGTAATTTAGAGTAATGACCAATAATTTTGTCGTATCAATTTAATCTACACATGGTAATTAGAGTTTTCAGGAGTCATTAGCAGCTGGGGTGTCACTCTGTGTTTATTGGAGGACTGTCAGCCGGTGTTTCTCTTTGTTTGTTTTTTAATATTAATGGTTTGGAAAGAAGTTGGTGCTCTAGAAAGAATTGAGAAACAGGCCTGGCTTTGCGGATTTTTATCACCCTGCCAAGACCCTGCGCAACTTCCTCTCCCTGTTGCCCACAGCAGAATACGGAAACCTGACTGCTGAAGGCCACTTCTGCAATTGCAGTGGTGCAGGGGAGCAGGGTGGGAAGGGGGTCTTTTTGTTCTGCTGCTCGCTAGCGCCTTGGCATCCAAAGAAAACAAGATGCATTTGAAAATGTCTCTTCAGTTGTTCCTCGCACTGATGGGTTTCCTTCTCTTCCCTCTCTCTGCTGTTGTGCAGTGCTGCAGTTGAAGCTCCAGCAGCGACGCACACGGGAGGAGCTGGTGAGCCAAGGGATCATGCCGCGTAAGTATCACTTAAGCTCTTTGTCTTGGTGTTTTTATGCATGTTTTTGAGTGCAGAGTGGTTTCATATTTGATTTGAAAGATCAGATTCTCTGTTTCTGGATGAAAAACATCAGATATAGGAACCCCACCCTGTCCCACCCAACTTGGTTCTTCTGAAGTGTTGGTACTCTAGGTATGGGGCCACTTCTGATACTGAGGAAGAGAGTAATGGCTCCAAGTGTAACTGTACTCCAAAACAATGTTTATATTTGATCACAGTGGAGAAGAGTCTTCTGGAGAACATGCTATGTTAGAAGTGCCTTATATACTTCATACATGCTGGTAATCACTCTTTTAACAGGCTTCCTGCCTCTGCAGTTTCTGTTCTTGTTTGTCAGCTCCCCAGACCTCTGAGGCAGTTGTAACTTTGTATGTACATATTCCATAAACTGAGTGAAAACAGGCTGTGTGTACAAGATGTTAACCAACAAGGGACCATATTTTATGTTTATAGCTAGAAAACAGCTAGAAAGAGCCCTATGGGTATCAGCCAGTCTCCTTCCTGCAGGGGAAGGCAAAATCTGCAGAGCCAGAGAACTTTTACTTGTCTGTGTGGACACATAGGATATACCCTAATGCCAAGCTTTAATAAATTCACTGTCATGTTAGTGTTGGAGAAGGTATTTTTTTGTTTTGTTCCTCTCCTTCCCCCCAAAATGCAAAAAGATACCTGACAAATAGTTTTGTCATGCTTTGGTACCTCCGAACTAGATGACTTATAGGTAACAACTTGAAGCAAGACCAAAGGGCAAGTGTTTTATTTTTGAGGTCGTCTCAGTTTCACTTAACAGCTTCAGTAAAAGGCAATGGATCAGGTATATGTTTTCTTCTTTCAAAAACTTTCCCCCTTCCCCATTTCACAAACCTTTTTTGAAGACAGTGTAGTAATGAGGAGTTTCTCATTCCTTCTGTTTCTGGGGTGCACACTGTAATATGATACAGTGATGTGACTTTGCTAAAGGTGTAAGCTTAGGCTGTCAGTTCTCTCTCTGAATGAAGAGAACCTGTCAGCAGCACTCTCTCAGCTGAAGTGGCTCTCTGGAAGGTAGTGACACGCTCAAGATGTTTCTGGGACCCCTACTTGAAATTCTATTACCAAATCAAAAAGGAAAGCTTGTCCTGTCTGGATATAGTACATCATGCCTGTCATCTTATTTTTACTTGGGGAACTCGTATACGTGCTTCTACAGAATACTCTTGCTTTTGGATGAAAGACTAGTGTCCCGGTGGCTGCGCCCTTTTAGTAATGCTTCCCAGAAGAAAATGTTCCTGACTTCTTTGTGGTCTCCTGCTTTAGGTGGATATGTATGCAAATACTGTATTAAGTTATGTTCAGTACTGGCTTTCTTCAGAGTGTGGCTGGCCAAACTTGTGATTCCTGAGAGGGGTCTGTTTTACGGGCCCTTTGAAAATGAGGCCCTTGCAAGTAATTCAAGTAAGGCACACAAGTAATTAGTCAGTCTTAAATTTGCTTAAAATATAGCCTAAATGACTAGTCTTTGCAGACTTGTGCCCTTCGTTGCTTCATTTATGTCTCTTGCATGTGAGTTTTATGACAGACCAAAGAAGAATGCTCAGTGAAATATCATTGTGAAAATATTGGCGACACATGAAAAGGTCCTTTCTGCAATGAAGAAAAACCACTTTAGCAGATCTGTTCTAAAAATGATTTGAAATTAGTTCCCTCCAAGCCATGGTATCATTTACCCATACCTGCCAACTGGAAATAACCACACATAGGGAAATGTTTAAAACATTATTTGCCTGGGCCATTTTTAATGAGAAGATCAGATGTGAGATAAATTGTGATACTTAAAGCAAAAGTCCCATTTTTAACCTGAGAAGTACAGAGGATGACTAGGGACCATGTTGCTCCTGAAGGGGTCACAGAGCCATGACAGCTTTGCTTCTACTTTCACCAGATCAGAACAGACATTTTTACTTACTACTGGGAATGTGCAGGTATCCTATATTCTTTCATCTCTCTGCCCTGCACACTCTGTCTGTGAAAACATTTAGGTACTTAATCTTGTTCCTCTGTCATCTACTACTAAGCATGGCTATACTGGGCCCCATGTCTCCTTCTTGAGTTTGTTAGTCAGGAACCAAGACCCACACAGCCCTTTATGATGATTTAACAAAAATACAAAAGTAGGAATCCAGAGGATGGTTTGGTGCTGAATGAAATGAGCTGGAGCACTCTTTCCATGTGAAATACTGGTTGGCTTCTAGCCTTTATTTTCCATCTGGAGAGCCTTAACACTCTTGAAAGAATTGTGGTAGTTGCAGCTGTATCTACATTAGCATTATAGCTTGCATCAGGAAGGTGCGTTTGAAGTGAAGATCCTGATTGCACCTGCCTACTGTACCTTGCTTTGCACCATGAAATGAAGTTTGAGAGTTGGATTAAATTGGGATGAAAGTGAAGTGGAAAATACTCTACCTACAGCTAATATGCATTCAGTCCATGGGACCAGACTAGTTCTTGTCTGACACAATACCTCCCATTTCACCTTCACGTATGGAGTGTGGATGTCAGTTCCTCAGCATCAACTGTTATTCTGTGCAGATTTGGTCTTACTATGCTATCCTACATGTTCGTTTAGATTAGCCTTTAATACAGATCAGTTCCTGGATCTTGTAGCCAAACAGGCACGCAAAAATCCATGAAACAAGTATGGGAGCAGTAAAAGTTTTTGTTTTACATTAAAAGCTATCATCTAGTGTGCAAACTCACTTTGGTACCTTTGGTTCTCCTGACTGCAGTGTAAGTCTTACATGGTGTTTAGATTCAGCTTGGTGCCCTAAATGAGAAATTGTATTTCAGGCTTCCATCAACACAAGGTTTTTGGACACTGTTAACCTGAGGAGTGGGAGAAGACGCATTGGTGTCCCCTTGAAGTGAGAGTGAGAGTCACACCACTCCTGCTTTGCTTGTTTGGAACAGTGCTGGGAATCGCTTACTTTGTTCCCATGTGGAATTTTGTTTATGTGGTAGAGAGGAAAGGCAAATGTTTCAACATTTTTTTACCAAGTACACTTAATCTTGCTTGAATAACCTTTCCAACCCACCAACCACCTAAAGCAGGGCTGTGCTTCACTAAAAGATTAGTGTATTGTAGTAAGAAATAAAGCATTTATAAGTAGTGACAGAGGATTCAAAATAATTGGTTTTTATGCTTCATTAATTCTTCTTGCTTTTCTGTTATCACTTTGTGTAACCTTTTACCAGTAGCAGGATTCATTAGTTGAAGATTAAAATTCTCAGTTGCCCATAGAAAAGAGGTGGGAAGCAAGTCTTCATCTGCATCTGACATACCTGTGATTTGAGCTAGAAGGACTGTATCTAGAAACAAGGAGAGCCGAGTTTTCATATTTATTCAAGTTTTCACCTATTTTCTGATAGTGCAAATAGACAAGCTTTTTTGCTATTTGCATTTTTTTGTAGCTGTGCAGAGGTGATTTTTATCTTCTCGTCCTCATAAAATACAAGCTAAACAAAAACTGCTGTCTGTGCTCAACTCTTTGAACTCTGTCATGCTGTAGAAGAACAGTCAGATGCTGTCAGTTTGAGAGTTGTCAGTGTCAAATTTAAAGGTTACAGCTATTGTACGGTTTTTGGGGGAGCATTAAACACCCAGTTTTCCACCCTTGAAAAGAATGTTTAAAACAGTAGCTAACATGCATCTAAGTAGAAAGACACGTGGAAAGTATCTTCAACTAAAACAGCAAAAATTTTTAGGGGAAATATTTGGCAAACGTAGCAATACTCTGCTTTGCAAAATATGTTGCGCTTTTTCTGTTTTGCAAGGTTTAAAGCTTCACATGCCCGTTGTTTTATCCATCGGGATCGGGATCTTTGGCTTCTGGCTGCAAACACAAAATATAGGCAAGCACGCAGGGTTGTCACGTGGCAGAATCCTGCAGGAAAGCTGTTGTTGTGACCATCAGATTCACCTACCAGGCGAAACAGAAGTAGAAGATCATTTCTGGGAATGTGCCTTCTATTGCTCTATAGCACTGCTTTGTGAATATCTGAAAGGTGACACAGGCAGCCTTTGAAAAGGGCATTGTTTGGACTGAAAACTAGAAGGAGGGTGGCTGCAGCACAGGCAGAGAATTTCCAGGAGCTTCTTTTTTGTTTCAGTGTATTGGATGTTTGCCAGTTTTGGTTTCCACATCCAGCTACTCTGACTGTATGTTTGGGTTCCAGGAAGAGATATATGGAGGATGCATGAATGTGTGTAGAATCCAAACAGGATGGAGTTTGTGCTCTTTTTCTAATGTGAATGTTTTTACAGACACTGAGGTGTTTCCATGCTATAGGTGTGTGTTACCAACACTCCGATGCAGTTTTCTGCTTGGACGTGCAGCCTCTTACTTGCTTGAGCGTATTTTGGAATACAAGATTTGTGAATCTTGTGCTGCTGGGTCTCAGGCTCTCCTGAAGAGAGTGTATTTTATCTCCGGACTACACGAGGGGAGTGCGCCATAGTTCAATTGCAACATGTCACGCAATTAGGAATGATTGTAATACAGCAGGCAGTCTAATGATTATAATCTCATTAGGCCTCTCATATCACTAGCTGTGGTTTTTTTGTAGCCAAAAGGTTAATGGAGAAAATTTAATATTTGTTATAAAACTAAAATACAGTATTTGCTTTTTTGGAGGGCTGTGAGACATTGCTTAGAATTAATTCTAAAGGAATTGCCATTTCCTGGGGACACGTAGTGATTTGAGGATACAGAGCACAGGTTATGCTTTGGCATATCAGTATTGATCATCATCAACAAAGGCAAAGTTTGTAACTGGTCTTCTGCATTCAGCATAGCTACCATCACAAGAAAACAAGGATCTTTGAGGTATTGATTTCAGGAAGCAAAATGCTTGCCATGTGTGTTTCTAAAGTTAAACCACATCTCTAGACTTGAACACCTCAACTCCCAGATTTGGCCATACATCCACACTTGTGTCTGTGTAGGGTCTCTAAAAATTATATGGCTGCTTTAGCCTTTACCTGATAGTCTAACCACTTCTCAATTTTAAAAAAGTAATTTGGTTGATGAAAATGATGCACTTCCAACTTTATTGCATAGTTCTATATTTAATATTTTATTCATGTTCATATTTTCTATTAAGCTGCCAGTTTTAAACCTGAAACTTGTCAATACAGTATATGGGACAGTAGTTGAAGGAGACCTGTCCTTTGAGGATATAGTCAACTTCTGATTCCTGTCACAAACAATAGCTACAGCAGAACATATTAAATGTTGTCAGAAACAAAAGAAAACAAAAAACCTAGCTTTTTTAATTGGTTAACTGTTAATTGTGAAATAGGAGCATCTTTTGATGTATGTCAAAGAAAGGAGAGGCAGTAAGCTGTTGGAACATACACAGTTATCTACATGTGCAGTATTTTTCATGGCAGGAATCATTCTGCAGTCATGCTGATGACTTCAGGTGCAATTCTTAATGTCTCAACAATATTTTATCTTCCACGTAAAGGCTGGGATAGAAGATGAACTGCTATGCCTATGTGGAGTTTTACTGATTCTTAAGTGTTGCAGTGTGGCTATGCAGTCGACATTTCGAGACCGTTGCATGTTATATTTGAGCTGCAGATAAACCAGTTGCTTTAACACCCCAAAAGAGCTCTTCCTGCTTTACCTATCTCTGCTGCGTAACGTGTTCCTGTCATTCTCTCGCTGCTTTACATATCAGGTCTTTGTAGTGATGTTCCTTATAGTTTTTGGAATATATTTATAGTAACAAAACAAAAATACAAATTTTTACTTCCCTGCCATCTAGTGTCTGCTATTCTGCCCATTGGTGACTGCTTCACTTTCATACCTTTTTTTTCCACAAAACAGGCTGAAACTGTACTTTCATTTAGGATAAGGAGTTAAAAACAAACATATAGCCTGTAAATATAATTACTCCCAGACTTGTTTAATAAAGTGTGCAAATCTGTCAGGTCTTGAAGATCTAAAAATAATAACAACTTTTTTTTAATACTCCATTTAACCTCTGAAACCTTGCTGTTTCCTGGTTCATTGTGTACAGAATGGGACCTCAAAAAGAGAGGCTGCAGTGAGACTTTTGATATACTCGATGTCATGCTCTGAGAGTAAGGCTGGAACACTAAGCAGGTATCGTAAAACAAACAAAAGCTGTAGAGGGCACTTGCAGCTGTATTTCTGTTTGTGGCATGTAGCACAGAAATCTGTAACTGGTTTTATTTTAATTTGATCATCTACCTGTAACTTGTCTCCCAGGAATTATTTGCTGGTTCTTTGACTTTGATCTCTTCTCTTGAAGCACAATTTCAAAGCCTTGAGGCTTTGTGTGGAGAAGGAGTCTGTGCATTTAAGCTGAGAGCCTCATTGTCAGGGGCCTAATAACTGCACCTGGTTTGTTTATATTTTTAGATAGCTGTCTGTGTTTGTTTTCCATGTGTTTATATCATCTGTGATTAATGAGACATGGTTAGAGTAGGGAAGTTCATTTTGTTAGTAATGGAAATGTGCTGTTTGCCCTTTCTGAAGTTGTAGAAAGAAAAGGCCATTCTCAGGGGTTTGATAGGCTGTGTTTAGTCCTTGATCTCTGCAATGATAAAAGAATTGACTCTGCCGGTTGCGAGATAAATATAATTCAGGGGAGTAAAATCTGGTATGTAATAACAGCTTTTTCCCCTTCATGTTCCCACAGTCATCTTAGGTTCATTCTTACTCGTTGGCTGGAATGGTCTCTCCTTTTTCTTCTCATGGCCCCACACCTCTCCTAGCCTGGGCACTCCGTAAAGTTGTCAGAAGAGTTTGCAAAGGGCGATTATCCGTCCAAGAAGCAGGCATGAAGTCTGGTCTAGCAATGCATGGATCAAAGGGTTCTCGCTACAAGTTCCTTATCTCCCTTTTCCTCTTCAGTTTGGAGGTGGCATAATCCTAATTGTAATGAAGCTTTCTTTTATCTTTTTTATTTTTCAGTTCAAGATTTAGGTGATGTCTTTTGAATACCAAGAGTTAATGGGGATGGACAGAGCAGGTTATACTATCTGTGTTTGCTGTAAATGTTCTTTGACACAAAGCTGTAGCCATACTCACCCATAGATCTGATACTGTTACCATGGGTGACAATTTCTATTTTGCTCCTAAAGAGGGTGAACTTCCTGAGAAATTACACATATCTGTTAGAGTTTAAAGTAACTCGGTGTAGAGCCTTGAAAAATCTTAGCCCTTTCTGTCAATTTCTACACTTCAGGCTTTTCACACAGTTAAAACTAATGAAAATCTTACACTTCAGCTGTATTGTAAAGGAGATACCACTGTAATAAAGTTACTGACAGCTTTGCTGAGTTGTGGATGTGGGCTCTGGAGAGGTGCTTGGTTCAGGCGATCGAAGCAGCTCAGCTGGTGCGCAGCTCCATGATGAGCTGAGCTGAGGCAGGGTACCACAGTCCCACCTGTATGGATGCTCATGCAACCAGGGCAAGCCCAGTTCAGGGAGCTGGAAAGTGGCTTTTTTGGGGAGCAACAGCTCCATGAGCCAGTATGCAGTGCAGGCTCATGAGTGTAATGCAGGAGAAGGAGTGGCTCTATGAGGTAGGGTGTCAGGAAAGCAGGACTTCTTCAGCTCTGGCTTCCACAACAGCTTGAGCCTCACCAAACAATCTAGCTAACACAGCCTTTATTTGGCTGCTGTCTTCTGTGCCATATCTCTATTGATTGGAATAGCTCGGTCATAGGGAAGGCTCTGTAAAGCCGTAGCACTGTAACTGTAATGCCATGCTTTGGCAGTGCTGGCAACACTAACGATGTGGGGAAGAACCTTTCTTCAGCCTTCCTTCAGTTTGAGACTAGAAACACTCATAATTCTTTAATAACAATGACATTATGCTTGAAGGGTGTCACTGAAGGGCAAAGCTGCCTTTGTTTGGGGCCAGAGATGTGTTTCTCACCTTCATAAAAATATTTGGATTAGTTTTTTAGGTCAATCTTAATTTTGAATTTTCTGAGTTTATATGTTTTGGGGTTTGCATAATCACAATTTACCAGTTATGGCTTCTTTTCTTATCCTTAACTTGATACTCAGATCTTAGTCTTAATTCGAGGGCTCTTACCAATGCCAGGGGTATGAAGTCAGCAAGAATTCTCAAGTATCATCAGGTCTGTGTACCAGATGTGAAACTTCCTGGAGCTGCATATGGAGAAAAAGGTGCTGATGGAGATCTCTTTTCTATCACCTGTGTATTCCTCACCCCCTTTTCATATTTCTACAGCATGCTGCTCTTTGATACTGCCCCACTAGCAAGATGATGGCTCCTTCTGTGCATGTGACCCAGTTTGTGAATACTTTTTTCTTCCATGCTATGAGAAAAGCTTTTTGGAAGTGGGGTGAAGATGAAGGGGGGAAGAAAATGCCAACTGCCTTGATCTGTGGTTCAGGTTTTGTGTCTCTTACCATATGCTACACGCCGAATGCTATGGGGTGGGAGCCCCACCCTGAACCAACAGAGGAAGTCGTCGAGCCTATTTGCAGCACTTTATCTCATGTTTTTACGAAAGCATAGTAAACAAGAGAGAGAAACTAGAATTTGGTTGAGAGCAGAGGTGAATAGCTGCAGCAGAAGGCCTTCTGCTGTTCTGAATTAAGTCAGCATGTCTGAGGTTGGGTTTGGACATGACACGAGCTTCTCTTTGTCATAGCAAAGGATGATTTTACCTTTCCCTCAGGAACTGATCTAACTGAGGAGCAGAATACTTGAATCAGTAGGCTTTCTACAAAGACTGCATGTTGTCTCACCAACTGTTTTGCAGTTCAAATATCACCTTGTTGTCTGTGATGAGGTAGATACTGTGGCCAAGGAAAGCTCATGTGCTGTCTCTCCTCTGTCAGCCTACATATCTGATAGCCTCCAGTAGTGATCTTACCAATTGCAGAAGGTTTTGCAGCCTCTCCTCCCCCCTAGACACTTGAGCTATGAGGGCCTGTGAAGACCCTTTTGCCTTTCATTCTTCCCTTTACTTGGTTCCTTGCAAACCTTGGTGTCTTCTGTCAGCTGCATAAGTAAATGCAGGGTGTACAAATGTTTTGACCTCTTTTTCTCAGCAGTTGGGTCAGTCCCCTTCCCCTGATATGTTTCGTTCTTAGAGTGACTGCTTTTGGTTCTGATTCCACTTATTTCTCACATTAGGTAACAGGAACTTGGAGATCTGCGTATGACTATCTTTGAAAGCTTTGCAAGGCTAAAATTTGCTTTTGTATGCTGCGGGGTAAACCCTGAACACAAAATGTTTGAAGCATTTTGCCCGGCTTTTTGTCTCTGCTGTTGTATTGGAAATTTGGGTTTGATTCCTGGGCCTTGATTCAGTCTGTTTATAGCAGCACCAGTTTGATGCTTTGCAGCAGTATCTCCCTAAATTCATGCATTGCCATCTTCAAAACGTGTCTTGGACTGAGGGAACACTGAATTCATGCATTGCAGTTTTGGACCCTGTTTCATAGGAATTAGTACATTGCTATGAAGCGAAGATTAGCAGCATCCATCTCCGTGCTTTGTATGGAAAGGTGTGCATCATCATAGATGGTCCTCTGTGCTGCTGCTTAACTTGGGGGGGGTCAGATGGAAGGACAGTAGTTGCAATGTATAGCTGCAAACATTTTTGAAGCAGGGTGGAGGCACAAAACAGTTGCATCATTCATCTCCAGGGAGATTTCTCATGGTAGCTAAGGGTGTGACCACAAAGATACTAATGCTTCAGGAATTCTGGTGATGAAGCATCAAAATGCTCCACAATAAGTAGCAGAGAGACTAAAAAACTAGGATGTATGTGGTAGAAATTTCATGAGATCCTTGCTAGCCAACCCATCTGTGGCAGGGAAATCATGTCCTGCTGTCAGTCATCTAAAGGTGAGGGGTATCAAGCTCATCCCTTTAACAGTAGATGTTGCAACTTGCCAGGTGGTTGTCTGAGTGGGACAAATGTATTTACAACTCAGTGAGGGGCACCTGCTGGACTGTGCTGTCCCAAACCCTGTTGGTGATGCTGTTGTCCCTTCTATTCTTTCACTAAACCATTTTTAGTGCTTGTTCAGCCATTTGTAACATCAGGCCGTTTTCCTAAGGTGTATGGGGCAGTCCGCAGACACTGAGGGCTGTGGTTCAGCAGCGCGGGGGGCTCCTGCTGCAGCGCTGGCTTTAAACCCAGCCTCTTCTGACTTTGTCTGGCAGGGCAGTTTTTGCTCAGTTTTGCTGACACTTTCGTTTGTGGAGCTGTACTGTAAACCAGCAATACCAGTCCAGGTTAAAATAATTCTTTCAAAAGAACTGTGATCTGAGTCCACAAATGTCAGCATAACTGAGGGCTAACATACTTTTCCCAGGCCTAGGTACAAGAACGAGGGCAGAAAGTGTAACTGCAGTTTATTGTGGATGAAAATACCACGTACATACCATGTAAAAACAAAATCAGAAGGGCAGGCAAAAGGTATACCTAACTGAAACTGGGCATTGCAGAAGTTACTTCTGCATTCTCAAATATCCCTGTAGCAGAGAAGTATCAAGGAATTTTTTGCATACAGTGGAAAACAAAAACTCTCAATGGCTAATACTACTGTTGTAGTTTGACAAGTTTTTTTTTCTCTGGCAGCACTCTGTTCTCATCAAGAGCTCACCCAAAGTTTTGCTAGCAAAGCTAGCGAAGCTGGCCACGCAGTTAGACAGATCAAGGATTCAAACCGAGTTAACTAGTACCTCTTTCGGAGGAGGGGCAAGTGCCCTGGGGAAGTGCTGGAGTTACTTTATGGTGACAGTTCCCTAGTACAGCTCCCTGTGTGGCATGAGTACCATTGGACCATGAATGGCGAGGCAGAAATGAGTGGGACATGGGGGAGGGGGAAGAAGAGGTCATTACTTAAGCTGGACCTACCACCAGACTAAACATTTGTTGAACTGCCTCCCCAGGAAGTCAGGATGTTAAATGTCTTTTTGCAGTTCTTGGGTTTAGTAAGGTGTTTGACACAGGCTTGCCTGACATTTTTGTAAGCAAGCTGGGACAACTTGAAGCTGCACATGCAACTGGTGAGAGAACAGTATTGGAATAAAGGCTTGGTGTCAGACTGGGAGGATGTGTTGAGCAGGGCTTTTGAGTGGGGAAGGAGGAGGTCCATGTCTGATACTATTTGGTATTTTCAGTAATGTGGTGTAAACAAAGGAATAGTGTGCATGTTTATAAGCTTGCAGATTAGTATGCTGGGAGGAGGACAGTGTTGGGACTCAAAATATTTGGAGAAGCTGAAAAATATGGGACAAAACCAAATTAAAATGCAGAGTTTCTACATTTTGGTACGTCTAGTCAGTGGCGTGAATTGAGGATGGGGAGTGGCTGGCTAGATAGCAGTTCTGCAGAAGAGGACTGGAGACCTTTCATGGTTTGTGGGCCAAGCTCAAGTGAACATGTTACGCATTTTACGTACACAAAAAAGGCAAACTGGTTGGGACGTATAACTGAGAAGTATTATTTAATAATCATTTAGCTCTATAAAAGCTGATAAAGCCTAGACTGGAATATGTACCAAATTTTGGACACTATACTTCAAGAAAAATGCAGATCAAATGGAAGGAGTCCAAAAGAGAGTAAACAAGCAAAGGTCTGGGAAATGTTATCTATAAGGGAAGGTTGAAACAACTGGCTTTGGCCATTTTGTATAGCAGAACACTATAGGAAAACCAAAGTTTTCAAATATATAGGGATAGATGCAAAGAGGAAGATAATAAATTGTTCTCTGTAATGATTGCAGGTAAGACAAGGAATAATGACTATAAATTGTAGGAAGGGAAATGTAAGTTAGACATTCAGAAAAGGTTTTTAAATAGTAAGGATATCTCTGCACTGGGATAATTTCTCTGCAACAACATTGCATTTTTTCGTGAGAGGTCTTCAAGAACAGGTTAGATAAACTACTGTAAGGAATGGTTTAGTACATTTTATCCAGCCTAAGCAGTCAGAAAGGATTAGGTGATTGGAGTTTCTTCATCCTTTTCTGTGGTTATATCCGCTGCTTCAGGTACCAAGGGCTGTGGACATGAATCCTATGTCAGTGATAGAAGTGCTGGCCCATGCCTACCTGGTTACCACTGCTTCTGCTCTGCCAGCTGAGCTGCTCATTTGCATACACCATCAGAATGAGCCAGAACAGCTGATATGGCTGAGAACAGTAGAGCTTTGTCGATATGGGTAATTTTGAGTGGAATGGATAAAGCAGCACTCGGGTGAGCAAGCCATCAGGGTACGGAGGGCAGGAATAGTTTCACAGGGATCATTGCCAAGTGGCCAGGAAGGGCAGTGGTGGGAACTGGAAGAGGGGCATGTCTACATGGTGGGTCTCCTGTAGAGCTTACCCAGAGCCTTACTGTTTCAGAGTTCTTCATAGGATTTTTCTTTTTTACCATTTGCTATAGCAAAGTTAACAGAGTTGCTCCACAGCTCTGGCCTATGTAGTCATTTCAAAGCCAGAAAAATGTGCAAGGCTTAGTTAACTTCGAATGGAGTATGATTTTACAATAGACACTCTCTTCTGACACGTCAGCCCCATCCTAGATTGCTGAGGGAAGCAGTGAATGATTGGTGCCCTCTTGACATTTTCAGAGGTCGAATATGAAGTCCTCTGTAATGTTGCCAGCCCAGAGAGCTACAACCAAGTGCTTGTTTCCAGAGGACTAGTCATGAGAGACTGAAATTGTTCTTTACAAGACTCTTCCTGTAGCAGTTTTGCATTACTTACTATTTAATGTGTATGTGATTTGGGGGAGGGTTTTTCTTTTTTTTTTCTTTGTTACTTGGGGATTCTTTTCTTCTTGCTTTGTCCTTCTGTATGCAAGAGTTTTCTTGGACTACCTGTGAAATCAGCTGAACTCATGCAGTTGGCTTTCCTGACCATTTGCTATCGTCAGGGAAATGTCACTTAAAGTTCATGTGCTGCCTCTTACTGACAGCAGAGGTGGGCAGGAAGGGGAGAGTAAAGAATTACTGCCATGCCTGCACATTCCGGTGGTAGAGAGCTTTTGAAGACTCAAGATGAAGCCTGCTTTGCTTGTCTCCAGGGTAGATTTTTATAGTGATTTATGTATTGCATGGTGTCTTTGCCCAAGTCTACCTGAACTTCTATTTCACTTTTCTGTGATACGCATACAATGAAAGAAATGTGTGTTTAAGTTCAAGCACGTGCATATTGACAAGCAGTTCATGCGGCTTGAAAAGAGTATTTCCCAATATTATTTGTTGCTTGCTCTTAATTGAAGAGTGATGGTCAGACTGCCCAGGAGTTGATGTCTCAGCTAGCCAGTGAAGTTTTTTGTATTATTTGTGCAGTTATTGCAAAACCACATCTCTACCCTTACTTTGGTTTATCCCAAAATGCAATCAGTGCACTCCCATTTCACAGCTTGCATAACTTTCTCTGGTGATTTCTCTCCATAACCAGCTTGTATGAAACTGTCTTTAGTGTGAACAGGAACTATTTGCCCCATCATTGTAGGGGTCTGTATACTCAGTCGCTATGGTTAGTTCTCAATTATTGTTAATTTATTCTACAAATTATTCTTCGTTCACTTCTGTAGTCTGAATCCCATCTATGATGCCCTGGTGTGTTCAGAATTCCTGGCATATGGACTAAATTCTACTTTTTATCCCATTGATGTGAGCCTAGAGGGACTCTGTTTATATTTCGCAGAAATATTGTCTGTCTTAACACTTTGTCTTTGGCTACTCCATTTTATTCTGTAGGAAAGTTTAGAAATCTACATGTGCATTAGAAGTAGTTTCTTACATTGTATTTACTCGAGGGCTTTTATTTTTTAATAGCCTTTTGAGATTTCATTATGAAGTTACATTTGAGAAATACTTAATCATTGGTCTTAAGTGAAAAATAATACAAGTAGATTATATTTCATAGGGCCTAGATGCAATACTTTGGAGTTATTAACTGTACAATTTAGATTTCTGTCTTCAAAAGACTTGCAACTTATCTTTAAAGCTGAAGTTTTTTAACTTTGCTGTTTAGCTTGATGGTGATTTAGGAACTTCACCAGGCAGTTTTAAATATGAGTATTTCAGAAATATGACGAGAAATTCTTACGTTCCATTCAGCTAGTACTGAATACAAGCCACAATGTGATTGTTTTAAAAAACAAGCTATTTGTGGATTCGGGAAAACTGTGAGGAGCTAGTGACACTTACCGTTGCTGAGTTAGAACTAATGTTACCCTCTTTCTCCGGTTTTACTGTGGGACGTGAGCTTTGTGTGCTCCAGAGGAGCCAGGCAGAGTGAGAGATTCCTCCAGGGTTAGTACGGTCCTGGACAGCAGAGGATCGGTTTCTTAAAACATGATCCATTTTGGCTCTGGGTTTATACTGGGCCTGAGGGGGCGAGGAGGTCTGTTATATGGAGAGCTGCTGTTAATTCCTCAAGTCTTGGTTTTCTGTCAAGAGACAGATGTACTTTCCTGTCCAAGTGTTCCTGTTTTCACGATAGTTTCTCTTACATGGAGCAATATATATGTCCTGTGGACCTGCAGAATTTGTAACCGGCCCTTGCATGTATGCAAAACACAGGTGCAGATTAAGGAAAGACTTGCAGCTTCCTTTGACATTAAAAGGTAGTAAAGAGGATTTACAGTTCATTAGGATCCTCCCCCATCCTTCCAACCATTTCATGTATCTCTTCAGTGTTTCAGTGCCATTCCCTTACTTAAGGGTCCTGGATATTTTACTCCATGTTGAAGCTTGTAAAAGGCATTTGTTGGGGGGCTGTTTTTGACTCATGTTCCTGGACCCAACTTTGTGAACAGTGGTTAGTTCAACTAGAAGTATAGCCCATATTACTTTCTTCAGTAGCCCACAAAAAGTCCAGGTCAGCTCCTGTAGCTCCTGTGCTGTCAAATGGAGTATGTCAATTTGCATCGCTTTATACCAGCTGGAGATCTGGTCCAGTGTGTTGAAAGATGCAGGAGGCAGTTGCTGTGGCGTATTTGTTAACTTAGTTGGCCTGAAGGGACGTGCAGTGAGAGAACTTCCATCATTCTAATTCATTCTCTAAATGTTTTTCTCTCAACAGCTCTGAAAAGTCCAGCTGCATTTCATGAACAAAGAAGGAGTTTGGAGCGGGCCAGGGTAAGATGCAATATGCTCTTTAATGCTCTTTTGGGGAAGTCAGGAGTAGTATGTCTTATGTTTTGGGCATCCTGTAGCTGTTAATGAGATGCAGAAGCAAATCGTTCATATTCTGGATGTAATACAGTGCTATGCAGTCAGAGATGTATTGTATGGGGTGTTCTTTAGCTTGTATGTGGTGGTGGTGAACACTTGGTGAACTAGTCCTGCCTAAAAACCATTGAATATGGTGCCTGGATTTCCCCTGGCGTCTTCTCTCTGGAAGTCACTAATATTCTTCTTCCCCACTGTCCATATACTTTACATTTTTATTTTTATGATGTCTGTTTTGCCCTTAAATGCTCCTATCATGTGGAGCTCAGTTCCACCTTTGAGGAAAGCATATGGTTTTTCTGTTACCTGCACATGCACTTGTTCATCTAGGACATTAGAAATTGAAAATTTAGTAGAGAGGATCGCCCCCCAAATCTTGTAACACTGAAATCACACAGACTTATGGCTCTATAGAAAGAGGAAGCCAGGCGTCACACTTCATGCAGCACCTTTGCTAACTGGGGGGTTTCTTGATGATTTCTGTTCCTCAAAAGGCCTCTGGGGATAGTTTTTTTTCTGATTAGCCTACAGGGGAATAAAACCTGTTATGTTTTGTTTTAAAAGTGAAAGCAACATAAGTGAAAAAATAACAGCTGTGATTAAAACCTGTAAGGGAGTGTTAGCAGTTTAAACTGTGGAAGGATTGGAACAGTGGACTTTGCATTAAGACCAGTGTCCCAAAGGCTTTTGCTTCTTCCTCCTCTTTTTTCCTAAAACCTTCTTATTAAGTTAATATTTTGGTATGGGCAATTGAGCAAGTATGGTGCAGTTTTGTGATTTACTTTAATATTTATTTTCTCTGAAGGCCCATTCTGATGGCCAGTACTTACCAGTCTGTTACCCACTGCTCCCAGATTCCGATCTGGCTGTGTAAAGGGTAACGTGTGTGGCCTGGACAGGGTCATCTCTGTACATTGCTCTGTAGTGCATTCTCCAAAGACAGAGCTAAAAGCAGTTCTGGAAATTAAATGGGTCTTGACATAGCATTTAGGTTCTGCCTGACAAGGGGGTCCATGGGGTCTTTATCTTAACAAATAACATATCTTTAAACAAATAAAAGAGTATGCCCAAACCACAAGTAAGCCCCGAATGCCAGCAGTATATGAAAGTATTTGCTGTGAACAATGGAACCAGTGCATCTATCTGTAATGTAAAAAGGAATGTCTTGAATTTCACCCTGACACAAGTTAGTGGTGTTACATAAAAGGGGAAAAGACGGCTTCAGCTCTTGAGGAAGTCCTTTCCAGTTTCTGTTCTGTGGGGCAGCAGGGCAATCCTATACTGAGGTGATGTACAGTAGAAGGTCATCTTTAGAATAAGCTCATTCTCTGGGTGCTCTGGGACAGAAGATATGCCCCTTCTCTGTTCTGTGTTTATTTAGATCTCACTAACAACTAAAGATGGTTCTTTCTCTTGTTTGTGCTGTCCAAGATTACCTCACTCCTCTGTCTGATCAACTGAAATTGTTTCTTGCTTGTCTGTTTTTGCTGCAGACAGAGGACTATCTGAAACGGAAAATCCGGTCCCGGCCAGAGAGATCAGAGCTGGTTAGGATGCACATTCTGGAAGGTATGGCACATGCCAAATAGGAGAACATCAACAATAAACTTTATTGTAATTACTTATTTAACAGCTTTCTATTTTGCCTCTGACCCCCAAGTCTTTCTTTCAGTTGGGAGCAGGCAGAAGATCATGCCTGTTGCATGATTTCTTGAGAGGGATTCAACTCTGCTTGCATGGAGATTCTCAGAAGAATCTGTTATGTGAACTCAAAATTGTGCAGTTTTGTGCAGCTGAGCAACAATGAAATGGAATGACCATGGATTGCTCTTCTACCAAGGGAAGACACTGTAAAATATCCAAGAGGGAGTGAGGCAGATTTGATCTAATTAGTAAGCACCTCAGTTTCAGAGAGGGAGTACTATACTGCTGCTGAGTACCACATCTTTGGACACAACTGAAAGGGAAATGATGAATGAGAATTGGATGACATCAGTTTGAGAACAGTGAATTTATCCTATTCTAGAGTCACAAGGGCTACTGTAGTTATCTTTATAATTTAAATATTCATAATATCTATAATCTCTTTATAGTGCATAGTTATCTATTGTTATCTGCAACTATTTTTCTGTACAGTTACCTACTGTTATCTACAGTTACATTTCTGAATAGAAGTAAAATACTGCTGAAGTGCATAGGTTGACCATTGCTGGATTGATGCCATTTTATTTACTTTCCCCTGAACAGAGACCTCAGCTGAACCCTCCTTGCAGGCAAAGCAGCTGAAGCTAAAGAGAGCCAGACTGGCAGATGACCTCAATGAGAAGATAGCGCAGAGGCCAGGTCCCATGGAGCTGGTGGAGAAGAACATCTTGCCTGTGGAATCAAGCCTGAAGGAAGCCATTATAGGTAAGGCCAGAGGAGGATGTTGAGGGCATTTCCCATAGGTGGCTGTGATTTCCTATCAGTTCACCTGCCTGTCTAAGGGAGTGCAATCCCATGGTTGGTCTTGTTTTCCTGTCTCAGAATCACAGTCTTTCAGCCCCAAGGATTCTGAAAAGTAGAACTCCCTCTGGCCCAGATAGTGCTACAGTGACATTAAATTAAAGGGAGTATGGACATTCCAGAATAACGTGAAAGCAACTGCATACCCTAAAGACTTGAAAGACTGTTGAAGATTGCATTCCCTAGATTCTCTCCTCAAAAATCCCTCTCTCAGTATAACATGTCAGCAACCTTGGTCAGGGAGAACCCACTGACTTACTCGGATCAGGGAGAGGAGACAGAATATAAACAGGTGTGATGAAACAAAAGCTGTCTGTGAACTTAAAAACTTCAGAGGATTCAACCTCTTTAAAAATAAACCAGAACAGATGTAAATCATGCCAGTGCCATTCCAAGGGCTGAAAGGAATGCTGAGGAATAGCCTTCCCACTGCCTCAGCAGTGCTCTTTCCCGTCTCCCCAGACTGAGCAGTCTGTGTACGTCTGTGGTTATTCATCCCCTCAAACACGCATAGCTACTTTAAAGACAAATGGGACACAACTGTGAGCAAGATGGAATACTTTTCATGAAAAAGGAAAAGGACAGTGTTGTGGGAGAGCCTGCCTTCACTATTGCACAAGAAGTGGTTGAGGAAGAGAAAAAGTGAACTTGTGAACTGGAGCATTAGAGATGTGGCTTCCTTCTGACTTTGACATCTCTCTGGATTTCTGTTGCTTTTATGTTTGTTGTAAATGATAGTATTTTCCTGCTTACCAGGATTAATTTGAGATAATGTAATCTAAAAAACATCAGTGCATTACAGATGTACACTCAAGTGAATTATGTACTGGACACGCAGATAGACAGAAATGCTAGTAGCAGTCAGGGCCACCACTTAATCCATAGCCCTCGTTGCTTATAAGACAAGAGGACAATTTGGGATACTGTCTTGAGGAGGGATTCTACCTTCCACCACATAGGATGAACACCAAAGAAACCAGGACTCAACCTTACACTGTCTAACCTCCTCCTCCTTTAGTGCCAAATGATAATCAAATAAGCCATGCCACAGATCTAGGTTTGGGCAGAGTTAAGTAGCTCTTGTTATACTTCCTGATCTTGTCTGGCTAAGAACCAAGGGAAATGGGTCACCCTAGTCTGCATCATTTTATTCTACTGATAGCAGAGATGAATGTAAACACTTAAAACTGATGCAGTTTGGGCTCTGTTCTCTCATTTTTAGTTGGTGCTTTAAGCACAACTCAGACTCAGCTCTCTCCATGCCTTATTATCTTTGTGAAACATCTAGTGTCAAGTGAAATAATTTCTTATTCCACTTTAAAGACCACAGTTGATGTTTGTGTTTCTAGTTGGACAGGTGAACTACCCAAAGGTTGCAGACAATTCCTCCTTTGATGAGGACAGCAGTGATGCCCTCTCCCCAGAACAGCCAGCCAGCCATGAGTCCCAGGGGTCTGTCCCATCGCCTATGGACTCCCGGATTTGTGAGCCTCTCCCTAGCACCACTGGCACATCACTAGCTCAGGTGAGAACGTGGTGGCCTCCTGCAGTGTCCTGGAGCTTCACAGCTACTGCTGATTTGTGGCAGAGCATCCTAAAAAGTGAGACCGAGGGATCCTTAAAAGGTATAGTCTGTGAGATTTCACAAGGGGTCTTAGCTCTGCATGGTGTTACTGAAGTCCTCGGGTTATTCAGAAGTCCCCGTAGTGGTGCCATGTGGCGAAGGGGGGCAGTCATTACTTGGTGATACAGCCTGTGTCGGTGTGTGACTGATACTGGCAGGCAAAGCTGGGAGATACAGGTGTGGGATTTTGATTCCTTTTCTGCCCTAAGAAGTTGTGCTGCTTCTCAGGGACAGCTGAAGCAGTGGGTTAAAGGAATCTAACTAATGACTTGAAACCTGTGCTGCTTCCTTGTAAGTGGACACTTCCTGCACTCTCTTAAACTGTTTCCCTCCTCGTACATGTATTCATTATGGCTTTTTCTGTCCCTGCAGGGTACATCCCAATTGCAGATCAGCGCAGACTCCAGTGAAACACTTTTCCTACCTGAACAGCCACCCCCGCCTCTGCCACCTCCACCTCTTCTGCCTCCTAGTCTTACCAATGGAGCGGCTCTTACTGCTGCCAAGCCCCCACCAACACTCATTAAGGTATTATTTTGGCTGATTTCTTCATTGTTGTAGTCCGAAGGAAGATAAGATGGTTACTCTGAAGAAGGTTTGGAGTTGAAGTATTGTATTAACAGATGCAAAGGAAGGAAAGCTTATTTCTCACTAGTGTCATCTTCTGACACTAGTTGTAACATATTTAATAGTTTTTTCTGTTCTGTGATGTATTCACCTTCTGTAAAATGGGTGCTGATGTGAAATGTTTTGAAACAATCAGCATTATCCATAATTAGAGACAGTGAGTCTGCACTGGATGAGCAAGTGAAGACCTTTCTGATGTGCTGGGAAAGATGACCTGCGTTATGGTGCAGTGTAAGCTGCTGTGGGTGCTGTGACTATACTGTTGCCTGAGTTAGAGAAGCATGGAAAGACCCTGAGGTTAAATCTGGAGAATTTTGAAATGAAAATCCCAGTGTGTGTTCTGGTTTACATGGGTTGTTATGTTATTTCAGTGTTCCCATTCTTATTTGCTTCCTCCTTTTCTTCTAAATAGCAAAGCCAGCCCAAGTCTGCTAGTGAGAAGTCTCAGCGCAGTAAAAAAGCCAAGGAGTTGAAGCCGAAAGTCAAGAAGCTTAAATATCATCAGTATATTCCCCCGGACCAAAAGCAGGACAAGGGAGCTCCTCCCATGGATTCATCCTATGCCAAAATACTGCAGCAGCAGCAGCTCTTTCTCCAGCTTCAGATCCTCAACCAGCAGCAGCAGCAGCACTACAACTATCAGACCATCCTGCCAGCTCCACCAAAGTATGGGTCCTAAATGGCAGCTCTCTCAGGAGGCACTTGCTTCC
This sequence comes from Ciconia boyciana, assembly GCF_034638445.1. Lineage (NCBI taxonomy): Eukaryota > Metazoa > Chordata > Aves > Ciconiiformes > Ciconiidae > Ciconia > Ciconia boyciana. The sequence goes on from NC_132934.1 coordinate 57,085,537, forward strand.
CCAGTACTGTTATCAAAGGCGTTGTGTTCTGGGTGTGAGGTGTGCTGGTTGGGTGTAATGCACTCAATCTCGTTAAGTTACAGCAGGCGGCAAAAAGGGCCAGTGTTAGATGAATCAGACAAAAGCAGCTGAAGTGAGTTGGTTGGCCGGGTAAGGGGCATGGATATAGTCAAAGGCACTGGTGTGCATTAATGTCTAGGGTGGCACTAATGACCCAGATGTTTCTGAACGCATATGATTGTTGACACGGAGGGCCTCCAGTGCCTTTCACCTTGGTTTTGATGCCTATGTTTTTTCTTTCCCTGAAGGCCTCCAGGAGAGCAGCAGAGTGGTACCAGTGCCCCTGCTGTACGCAATCTCTCTGCCACAGTCAGCAGTGCATCTTCAGTATCCTCTGGTTCCAGTGGGCTGATGCGACAAAACAGTAATGCTGCAGTGGGCAAGCCTGGCCCTCTCCCTGCCAACCTAGATGAGATGAAGGTAAATGTCTTGTGAAACCGCACAGCCCTTTTTTGCCATTGTCAGTGGAGAGGGCAGTACTGAATGATGTTGCTGCCACAGAGCGGGGCTGAGGTGGACTGACAGGAGTTAGTGATAGCAGCTGGCATTGCTACCCTGCAGTCTGTACCTGAGGTGCAGGTTTGTTGGCCTGCAGGAGGGTCAGTTTAGTCCTTTAGTCCTTACCCATGGCTCTGGTAGCTGTTAATAGTTGTTCCGGTTAAAGTGTATGTTCTCTTAATGTTGCCCTCTTTTTTTTTTTCCCCCCATATCAGGTAGCAGAGCTGAAGCAAGAACTGAAGTTGAGGGCCTTGCCTGTCTCGGGCACAAAAACGGACCTGATTGAGCGTCTCAGAGCTTACCAAGAGCAGAACGGTGCAACCGGCCAAACAACCCCCACTCCCAAGCCCAGCACAGCAGCCATCCTCCCAAAAGCTGCTGAAGTGGTGGTAGCCTTCCCAGCTGCCAGGCTGAGCACAGGGCCAGCCCTGGTCACCACTGGCATTGCACCAGCAGAAGTAGTTGTGGCCACAGTCACCGGTGGTGGCGTGATGAAGTTTGGCAGCACAGGCTCGACTCCTCCTGTTTCTCCAACTCCTTCTGAGCGCTCGCAAATGAGCACAGGGGACGAGAACTCGGCCACCGGAGACACCTTTGGAGAGATGGTGACTTCACCCCTGACCCAGCTCACCTTGCAGGCATCTCCAGTGCAGTTCCTGGTGAAGGAAGAAAGCTCCAAGTCTGCCTCGTGCAGCGTGAATGCAGCACCCAGGTCGGAGCAGTGCAGCACCGGTTACAGCAGAGATGCAGAAGTTAGGGACAAAGACCAGATGCTGCAGGAGAAGGACAAGCAGATCGAGGAACTCACCCGCATGCTGAAGCAGAAGCAGCAGCTGGTTGAGATGCTTAGACTACAGCTAGAGCAGGAGAAGCGCTCTCAGCAGTCACTACCCGCCCCAGCGGCTGTGGGAGAAGGAACAGCCCTTGCCTCCAACCCACCAGCATTTGGCACCCAGGTCAAGAGTGAAAACGGTTTCCTAAGTTGCCAGTCTGCAAAGCAATCTAGTGGCCAAACAGACCAATTCAGCCCTGCACCAACCGCTAGCCAAATGGACACTTCGAATCCAAGCCCAGTGCCAAAGAAAGCCGTGATGGTGAAGCAGGAGGTGCCAGCCGCGGAAGCAGAGCCGCCGTGCCAGTCCCACAGCCCGCGGCTTTTCCTTGGCCAGCAAGGGAGCGCCCTGAGTGACCTCATCAAGGGCACCCCTCCCCCCACCCTCATCACCGACTCCACAGGGACCCACATCGTCCTCACCGTGACCAAGCAGAGCACCGAGAGGCAGGGCCTCTCGCCCCACGGGAAGGCAGGGAGTAGCTGCCCAGCCTTGCAGGTAGGCAAGAGTTAGATCACATCCCTGCTGCAGGCAGTTGGGTTCCTCTCTCCCTCTTCCCGCTCCTGTGGTTCAGGTTACCATAGGATGACTTAATGCAGTGGGAATTCAATGTAGTAAATACTAAAATGGCTGAGTTGCTTGCTACGATGGCTGGTAGTTCATGGCTTTGTAAAACAGAGCAGCGTAAGCAGATCTTCAGCAAAAAGACTGGCATTTGACAATGATGAACTGTATACAGCAATGCACGACTGACTATGTGCATCACAGGCTGTTCAGCATTCTTCCAAACACATGGTTCTGCCTTTTGTCAGGCAGGAACTCAGGCTTGGTGGACAAGGGTTTGCTGCCACATTTCACTACTTTTTGGAAGAACAACTATGCCTGTGGTATTAAAAAAAGCAGGGTGTATTTCACCTCTTGTCCTTTATTAGAGAGATTGTAGTTGAGTGATAGATAGGTCACCTTGTCTACCAAGAGCTGAAATCAGATGCTGGGAGCAGACTTTTTGCTTTTTGACTGCTCTTTGTTTTAATGCGTGTCAGTATTTCAGCGTTAGCAGCGTCTTTCATCAGAGATGATCTACTGTTCCCCTGTTGGTATGAGCTCAGCACTTAACAGAAGTGTTCTGAGTGTTTCTTCCAGGAAGGGATAAATATGCCCAGCTTTTATGGCATAAGTCAAACCCCAGCATCTTCTGTGGCATCAGAGAAGATTTTCATTCTCTGCTGCCACATTTCTTGCACCTTCTGCAGAGCAAGTGGCAGTATCTACTATCGGGGCAGGCACTGAGCAGGCTGCATTTGCTGCGTAGCAGGTGAGATGCAAGTCAGCTGTCTAAATATCAGTGTCCGGTGTCACCCTTGATATCCCAGGGTATCTCACCTGAACTCCAGCTGCTGCTCCAGAAGGTCCTGTGTCAGGTCTGCCAGCCCTTGAAGGATGTCATGGATAGCCTAGTGATTTAGAGTGGTAGTACCTCCTCTTTTAGGACTCTGAATCCCACTCCAATCTGATCTCTCTGCTTGCTGAAACAGAATGATTGACTGAATTTCCTAAAGAATAAAGAATGGGGAAAAACAAACTTCATAAATCCCTTAAGAAACACAAGCCTTGCTCCATGATGCATCTGGGGAATAGCTTCTCACGGATACCCTTTTCTTTTCAGAGAGTACAATCATCACCCGCTAAAACTTCCAGCCAACCACTATGTCAGCTACCTGCAAGCACCCCTCAGCAGCCCACGCAGCAGCAGAAGCAGCAGCAGCAGCCGAGAGGACTAAACCAATCTGTCAGAAAGGTAGCTCGCTGCCTGCTCACTTTTCTTCCTTGTTTTTCTTTGCCTGCTGCCGGGGTTTGTAGCAGCGGTGGGAAGGGGACACATGCACAATCCTGGTCAGAGACCATCATCACAGCAAGTGAGATCTCACAGCGGCTTCTGCCACAGCTTGCAGCTGCACAGAGTGTTTGGTTTTCAGCTTGAATGTGGCAGCAGAAGGAGTGCCTGGCATAGCCTCTCCATTCCCCTGCCTCCTGCTGAACTAGCTATGATGGACAGCCCATCAGGCATGAAGTTTCAGGAGCACTAAATGTCCATGAGGTCTTCCCCTATGGGCACGCTTGGAAGTGATGTGGAGGCTTTACAGCAAAGAGCTACAGTTTACTAGCTTCTGCCCTTTGGTTCCACATCTGGATAGAATACCAGCTGGTGTTTTAAACAAGCATTGTCTTACCAGTTAAAAACGATGAGAGGCCAGAGTGGGTTCACATATTGGTTCACAATGGTGTCCCAGATTCTTGAAGGAGTGCTGCTGAACTGAAAAGGTGGCTACTGCGTGGCGAGAGGGTGGTGTGGGTAGTATGTCTGCTACTGCAGGTGGCGTGGGAGCTCTGAGAGGGGCAAAAGGATGTGACCTTTTACTCTCTGGTACTGATGAACATGCTGTAATTTCCATTCCTGTGCCTTGAGCATACCTGTTAATCATCTCTTCGTGAAGTGCAATGCCACTTCAGGAAAGAGAGCACCTCTGGCTTTACCCCTTCTCCAGGTGATGGCTGTAAAGAGGCTCTGCTGTGCATCTCCTCCCTTTCTAGCCCACATCAGGGATGACTTAGCTCTCTCTCTAACATGTAATTAAGATAAGTTACAGAAAGATTATGAAGAGTTTTTAGAGCTTGGAGGATCACTTCTGGGTCAGATGTGGAAAGGATATGAAATCAGGAGTCATTTCTAGTGTAGTCAGAGTGGGATATCCAGTTTGCAAAGGGTCAGTGCCTTCATTTGCTTTGAGACCTTTGAGGAAATGCAGAAGGTAAATGAAGGTACCTTTTCCCTCAGACTGCCATAGCTCGTGTGCTGTGGAGGCATCTGTAGTGACTTTCCTAATCCTTTTGCCTCCCTGTAGGGTCAGAAGGCAGGTCTGCAAGTGGTCACGGGGCAGCTGCCCCACACCATATTATCTCTCTCAGCACCTCCAAACCTGCAGCCCTTCTTCCCCAACGGTTTCCAGAAACGGTCCCTGAAAAGTGGTGCTCCTGGCAAAGCCGGCCCACCCAGTGTGTCAAAAAAGGTACCCTCCCAGCACATTCCAGTGGCCTGTGCCACAACGCCAGCTTCCAGCCCCTCTCAGGGAGAGAGCAGACCTCAGAGCAGCTCTGCTGGCCGTGGCCTGGGGTCGCTGCTCTATCTGCAGGCCACAGAACAGATGAACAGCATTCCAGGGAAAACAGGGTGGGGAAGAGCATCAACACGTACAAGTGTTGGAACTGGCATTCAGTTACCGCCTGGGGACCACTGCTCCAGGGGAGCAAGCTTCAGTGTGGATCACGCATAACTGCTGTAGAGGCAAAGACCTGATCCACATTTTAACTTTTCTTATGGGCAGTTGTGTGCTGATTCATCTGGTAAAGCTGAGTCACGAGCACCACTTCCTGCAACACTTGGGGTTTCCTTTGGAGGTCTCTGGTGCTGCTGAGTGCTCTGGTGCTCTCTGCCCACCATCAGGCTGTGAAACTTGCTGCTAGTGAAGCTGGATTGTGTCCCCACAGCAGGCACTGCAGAGGGAGATGGATAAAAGACAGGTCCTGGGTATATTGCTCAGAGCAGGCTGAACACAGCAAGGGACGTGCCCTCTCTCTCCAAAGTGCTAGAGGAATCCCCCACTTGGAGAGATGAGGCTCTCCCCATCCAGGAGCAGCCCCGTGGCGGTTTGTGGTGTGGTTGCTTTAGCGTTAGAAAAATCAGTAAAAGATTTCCAGCTGTGAGTAGGAGGGGAAATCTGTCTTCCTCCCCTGCAGCCAGGGCACAGTGCACAGAGTACACAGAAGAAGCCAGGCTGCTGGGAGCATAGCAGTGCAGACCTCTGTGCAGCACTCACCAAGAGAGGGGGAGATGGTCTCTAAAAGCAGCTGTGAGACAGGAGTTGATCTGGGCTTTCCCCTGATCACTCCTCCTGCCTTTGTTCTAAACAGCCCTCATCGCAGCCCGGCTCTCCTGCTGCCCCTTCCCCATCCCAGATGGACCTGGAGCAGCAGCAGCACACGTCGCTTTTTGGAACTCCTCCACCTCCTCTCCCTGTTCCCTCAGTCCCAATGAAAGAGCCACCAGGGTATGAAGAGGCCATGAAGCAACAGCCAAAGGCCCAGGTGAGAGCAATTCTTCTCCCTGTTTTCCTTGGAGAGCAGGTGAAAAGTTGCCATGGTAAATCTGCTTAGATTCCTGATCTGGGCCAGTAATAGAGAATGGAGATATAATGTCCCTTTCTAACTGCGCCTTCCTAGCTGAATTACTTCTGGAGGGTTTGGGGCTGACCCTAAACCACAGGTAGAGATCCCAAACCACTCACTGCCTGGTGAGTGTTAGTACAGCAGTTGCTGACTATACCTTCCCATCCAGTAACAGCCTGGGGTTACAGAGGATTCTGGTGCCATGCCTTTGTGTGCCCATTCTTGCTACGTAACAGCCCTGTCCCGGGGGCAAGGGAGGAGAGCCAGCAGCCAAGGGTGTTGCTGGAGGTGGAAGCTCCCCTGGTAAATAGGAAGCTAATCCTGCACTCTCTCTCCCCAGGAGAATGGCTGTTCCAGCCAGCAGATGGACGACCTGTTTGACATTCTCATCGAAAGTGGAGGTAAGGAGACAAAGCCAGCATTTCCATAGTCTTTGGATTTGAGCCCGGGGATTATAGAGCATGCAGGTCTTTGCTCCTGCATCCCTGGCAGTGCCTTTAGCGTAGGCAGTAGTCATTAAGGCACGAAGGGAGATGTCAGTCAAGCATTAATATGATACAAAGCTTCTTGGTGGATCTGCTGCATCAGATCTGGGCACATCCCTTATGCAATACCTGACAGAGCTTGAATTCCCCAGAGGTGGCTGAAAACTCCCCATATGTTGTGGTTTAACCCCAGCTGGCAACTAAGCACCACACAGCTGCTCGCTCACTCCCCCCTGCCATGGGATGGGGGAGAGAATCAGAAAAGTGAGAAAACTCGTGGGTTGAGATAAAGACAGTTTAATAGGTAAAGCAAAAGCCACGCAAGCAAGCAAAGCAAAACAAGAAATTCACTGCTTCCCATGGGCAGGCAGGTGTCCAGCCATCCCCAGGAAAGCAGGGCTCCATCACACGTAACGGTTACTTGGGAAGACAAACGCCATCACTCCGAACGTCCCCCCCTTCCTCCTTCTTCCCCCAGCTTTATATGCTGATCATGACATCATGTGGTATGGAATATGCCTTTGGTCATTTGGGGTCAGCTGTCCCAGCTGTGTCCCCTCCCAGCTTCTTGTGCACCCCCAGCCTACTCACTGGTGGGGTGGTGTGAGAAGCAGAAAAGGCCTTGACTCTGCGTAAGCACCGCTCAGCAGTAACTAAAACATCCCTGAATTATCAACACTGTTTCCAGCACAAATCCAAAACACAGCCCCACACTAGCTACTCTGAAGAAAATTAACTGTCCCAGCCAAAACGAGCACATTCGCCACCCCTTATTTCATACCATTTACATCATGCTCAGGTCCCACACTATCCAATACATTCTCATTAGCCACCACCCTCCTTCCCATCCTTTGATATAATACACAGATGTAATTCCCGTAGTCTATGGACCACCCCTGTGAAATGTCTGTAAAATGTCCACTGAGTTAATTTAGTCCATGACTTTGGGCTCCATCTGTTATGGTGGTCACTCAGGACAGGAGAGGTGGTGTGTTGCATGGAGTGAGTTACCACCAAAGCCAGCTCAGGTCAGGTCACTGCTGCACTTGCACTGCTTCTTTTAAGACTTGTCCTCCATTGGTTCAGGTGGTTCCTGCTATAGTAATTCCTATAACATGCAGCTCAAATCCCAGGTTACAGCAATTTAAAGGTATTTCCATTACAATCTCCACCCCTGGTCTCTTTGGACCAGACCATCGGGTTTAACATTGCAGTGAACTCCTCCCCTTGCCCCTGCTCTGGCTTGGACTTATCCACAGACAGCAGTCCTTAGGGGAGTACCTGCTCCAAGTGGAGCCTTATCTATGAGCCACAGTCTCTCCAGGGGTATACCTGCTGCGGCATAGACTTATCCACAGCCACAGTTGCTTCGAGGTGCACCTGTTCCAGCATGGCCTTCTCCATGGGCCACAATGCCTTCAGAGACAGACCTGCTCCAGCGTGGCTTTACCCACAGCCACAGTCCCTTCAGAAGTAAACCTGCTCCAACATGGCCTTACCCATGGCTGCAGTCCCTCTGGGGGTGTACCTGCTTTGTCGTGGGCTTATCCATGGCCACATGCTTTGAGGTGCTCCAGCATGACCTCATGCACAGCCACTGATGCTTCAGGGTGTAACTGCTGCAGCATGGACTTATCCTCAGCCACAGTTGCTTCAAGGTGTACCTTCTCCAGCATGGACTTATCCTTGGGCCACAATTCCTTCAGAAGCGTACCTGCTGTGGCACAGACGTAACCATGGCCACAGACGCTTTGAGATGTACCTGCTCTGGCATGGGCTTATCCACAGCCACAGATGCTGCAGGGTGTCCTGCTCCCACGTGGACTCATCCACAGGTCACAGTCCCTTCGACTCGAGTTCACACTGGAGTTCCAGCCTGTCCCGTACAGCAGCACAGAAACAGCAGCAATGCCCTGGCCCTCTGCCAGCCCAGGTGCATCACCATTGCTGTTATCAAAATGTTCCCAGGCACAGCCGAGTAAGCTGATAAGCAGTACAGCAAGCAGTGAAGGCAAAAAGCAGCCACTAATGAGCACTACACTCTAATATACAGTAAGGCAAACAAGCCCCATGGCAAGCACAGAAGCCTGCCAATTAATAGCTAAACAGCAATTACAGCTATAAATTCGATCTAGCACATTCCAATCAAATCTGTCGTTATCTTGAACCCTTTGTGCCCCACGCTGGGTGGTTTAACCCCAGCTGGCAACTAAGCACCACACAGCTGCTCCCCCCTACCCCGATGGGATGGGGGAGAGAATCGGAAGGGTTAAAGTGAGAAAACTCGTGGGTTGAGATAAAGACAGTTTAATAGGTAAAACAAAAGCCACGCAAGCAAGCAAAGCAAAACAAGAAATTCATTCACTGCTTCCCATGGGCAGGCAGGTGTTCAGCCATCCCCAGGAAAGCAGGGCTCCATCGTGCGTAATGGTTACTTGGGAAGACAAACGCCATCACTCCGAATGTCCCCCCCCTTCCTTCTTCTTCCCCGGCTTTATATGCTGAGCATGACATCATGTGGTATGGAATATGCCTTTGGTCATTTGGGGTCAGCTGTCCCAGCTGTGTCCCCTCCCAGCTTCTTGTGCACCCCCAGCCTACTCACTGGTGGGGTGGTGTGAGAAGCAGAAAAGGCCTTGACTCTGCGTAAGCACTGCTCAGCAGTAACTAAAACATCCCTGAATTATCAACACTGTTTCCAGCACAAATCCAAAACATAGCCCCACACTAGCTACTCTGAAGAAAATTATTCCAGCCAAAACCAGCACACCATAGCAAGCCAAGTGTGGGCACAGGGTGAGCTTCCTTATCCCAATTGGTGGTCAGTGATGGCTCAGTCTGGGGGGTGCCTGTTGCCCTGGTGGGTGGGAGGGATCCTTCCAGTGTTCGGCCAAGCTCTGCCTCACCCTGGCTTGTCCGGTTGTTCCCTGTACAGAGATCTCTGCTGACTTCAAGGATCAGTCGTCCCCAGCTGGGAAAGAACCACCCGTGGCCCCAGCCTGCTCCTCACCGCCCAGCAGCCACCAATCCTCAGAGCTGGCGGTGCCAGTGTCCTTGGGGCAGCCGGTGCCCGTCGGCCGGCTGGAGGACTTCCTGGAGAGCAGCACCGGCCTCCCGCTGCTGACAGCAGGCCACGATGGGCCGGAGCCCCTGTCCCTGATTGATGACCTCCACAGTGAGATGCTGAGCAGCTCGGCCATCCTGGACCACCCGCCTTCACCTATGGACACCTCGGAATTGCACTTTGCTCACGAGCCGTCCGGGGGCATAGCCCTGGATCTGGCTGAGGCTAACTTGGACAGCATGGACTGGTTGGAGCTGCCGGGGGGGCCCGTCATGAGCCTGGCTCCCCTTAACACTGCAACTCCCAGCCTCTTTTCCACAGACTTCCTTGATGGACATGATCTGCAGCTGCACTGGGATTCTTGCTTGTAACTCTGTGAGCAGAGACTGAAGGGAATGGGAGTGGGAGGGCACAGGCATGCAGGGGGGAAGAGGCCAGTCAACCAAAAAAAAACAAAAAAAAACCCCCACAAAACCAAACCCCAAGAAAAAAACCCAAGCTCCTAGTATTTGTACTCCTCCCCCAACAGTGTCCTTCCTGCACGAAGCCAGCAGTGGTGGCAAAGGCAGGCCTGCTGCTTGAGTCACTGCTGCCTGGGCAGCAGGCCAGGGCAGGGAGAACGGCTGCTGGGGGGGAAAAAGAGGCTGCAGGAGCTCTGGGGCTGGTGGCCTCCTGCCCCCTCAGTGCAGCCTGACCGAGCTCGGGTGAGAACGGAGCCGGCAGCCCCTTTTCCTCCAGGCAGGAGCAGCGATGGCAGTGCATGGGGCAGAACGCTGCCTAACGTCTCGCAGCGGGACAGAGCATGACTGGGCCTGAGCCGTTTCCAGAAGCAGCACCCTGCGCCTTGCTGGGATTGGCAAATAAAGGGTGTTGTGCTGCCCCGACATGGTCGGTTTAACGGTTGCAGAAGGGGATTCTACCTCTGGAGCAGGATGCAAATGTGGGAGTGCTGTCTGGGCTCTGCACCACCTGCTGTCTGTCAGGGGAGGGTCTGGTCTGCCCCAGGGCTGTGAGGAGCTGGGCAGAACAGACACCTTTTCCAAGTGTAGCCAAAGGGAACCAGGGTTCCCCACCAACCTGGTAACGTCTAAGCTGGTTTCCCAAATATTGCTGAGCTTGGCAGAGGCCTGCCTGCTTGCTTCACTCGCTTTGGGCTGCAAAACAGATTTTTAAGGTGCTAAAATCCAGGTCCTTATATGTTAAATCTGTCCTTTGCTGCCCCAGACCTCTGGCTGTGCCTGGAGTCCAGCCTTCAGGCACACCCCCTCTCCCCCCAGCTTCCACAGCACTTGTGACATCCCCGGTGAGCAAGGCAGTCAGCCTGTGTTGGGGGTTAGGGACAAGAAAGTGTCTGTGTGTCCTGGGGACCGTGTGAGGGGCACAGCTAGCAATGAGCAACATATCATTAGGGGCCATGTGCAATCTGTCTCCTGCCTTCAGCTGTGCTGTTGCCTCCCTGTAGCAGGTGCCCCAGTGGAAAGAAGCAGCTGAGGATGTCAGACCCAACAGGCAAGGAAGGGGAAGCGACACTGCAAACCAGGCGTTGTGTGGCACAGTACAGGTCCTCGCTCAGTAGTGCGACTGTGAGGGCCTCTTTCTGGGGAGACGTGGGAGCCTGAAAGCAAGAAATGGGCAGCTGACCTCTGTGCTGCCTTCCCTCCAGGCCCATGGGTAAAAGGCAAAAGCAAATGGCTGCTTACTGTGAGCTGCTGCCCTGTGTCCAGACAGCTTCTGCCAGGTAGGGCGCCGGGCTGGTGCCTCGGGGTAGCAGCTGCTGACGAGTGGGCGATGGGTACCCCAAGCCCCCAGAGCCATGGCAATGCTATTCCTTGTGCAGGGTTTTGTGTTGCAAACCCAGGCCTGAGGCGCGCTCGCTCTCTGTTACTCCTGTCACTTTTAAATTCCTGTGTTTGTTAGTAGTAACTCACCACCATATTTACCAGTTGAGACATAGCCGAGCTGTGCCCCACGCGGCCGCCTCCCCACGCAGCTATCCCTGCTTTGGCCCTGAGCTAGGTCTGGGCTGCTTGGGCTGGGGGAGGTGGGGGAGGCAGTGGCTTTTGATCGTATGGACTAAGGTGCTGACCCTGCTCAGGCAATGGAAGGATGAACTGCCATCCTTTTAATAGCTCCTTGAGGATGCTGTCCCCATCTTACCCCCCCCACGCCAGGCTGCAGTGCTGCCTGCTGGGGAGGGGTAGGTGCGGGTGGGCACATGCTGCTCCCCTGCCTCTTTGGTACCTGGTGCTCTTCTCAGGGGGAGGCCTTGCTGCAGGGGTGTGGGTACCTCTGCTCTGTGCTGGGGCAGGTGAGTGCCAGCCCTGCACGACGTGCTCTCTATCAGCCACTGAACTGGCAGCCAGGTGGGGCCATGCCTGTTTTGCAGCTGGGAGAAACTCCTGCTTTCCTGAGCCCTATTTGCTTGTAAACTGCATGGGGAGCCACTTTCTTAATCATTTGCAGGGGGAGCCTGCTGGCAGCTTCCTTCCTTTCTGCCCCCTTTTCTTCCCCCACCCATTTGTAAGCAAGTCAGAGCCTCTTATCTGCCTCCCTCAGTGTCCGGGTTGGAGTGAGAGGATGCCCGCCCTCCCCCCCCCCCCCCGCTTTCTGTTGCCCAAGCTACAGCGTCATGTCCTAAAAATCAGAATAACTGGGACTGGTGGACACCCCCTTCACCCCCCCACCCCCACTTCTCTCCTGGTGCAGCCCTGGTGCTCACTGGGAGCAGCAAGTGCATTAGCAGTTGCCTTGCAGAGCTCCCAGCAGCTCCCCCCAGGGCAGCTGCCCAGCCCCTGGGACCAGGTGGGCACAGGAGGCAAATGGTTTCTTAGGAGGAAACTATGTGGGGGGGGTGGGAGCATCTTTCAAATGCTAAGGGGAAAAAGTGAGGCTGCCTGTTTGTCAAACTCAAGCAAAATCAGCTTCTTTTAGCCCACAGGGAGCAGTAAGCCCCCACAAAAAAAACAGCTGTCTGTTTTCTTTTGTACAAATAATTACAAAGATGCAACCAGTAAATAAAGAATGAAATTACTGAAGTGCAATGAGCTCCTAGAAGAAGGTGGGAGCACTCCACCTGCAGTCCTGGCCTGACCCAGTCATGGGTCCTCGCACTGGGCCACGTACCCCACTCTTTGTTGGCAGAGAGGTGCCAATGCCTGTTACTGATTTAGGCCTTCCCCAGGGTTGCTGTTGAAAGGCTGAGCTCACAGCTGCTCCCTTTCATCTTTACCCATCCACCATCACTTGTGAAACATTGTAGAAATTTAATTACCCTAGCTTTGCCCAACATACTTGAAATTGGCTGATGGGCTTAAGAGCCCTCAAGGAGCCCAAGCAATACAGAACCATGAGCCTCACCTCCTGAGGAAGCCAGCTAACCTGCCAGAGCCCCTCTGCCAGGAGAGCGAGCTGTGCCTGGGGGCAGCGGGGACAATGGTGCCTCATCCCAGGAAATATTAGAAAGTCTTGTCCCCAAGCCGTGCCCAGAGCAGGCTAGCCCAGTTCTCTGCTTTCTTACTATTATTTGTTTGAATAATAGTTCAATAGTTCTTTGTTGGAAGAGGTATTCCCCTGGACGTACATTTTTGCACCCATTGGGAAAAATGAAGTCTGACGTTCTGCCTCTACCTTGAATGTAATCCTGAATCTTTCTGCTGTAACCACTACTTGTTTGTAATGTGTATTTGACTAGCACGCACTCTCCCTTCCACTATGCAGCGAACGGCAAGGGGTGATCAGCACCATCTGAGACGATGGTGTTGGGGCATCAGATCCAGAGCAAGTATTCAACTGGAAAAGGATAAAAGTGACAAGTTAATGGGGGAGAGAATGGATCTTTAAATTGAATTATTTTTTCAGTTACAAATATTTGAAAAAAAAAAAAATCCATTTTATTAAAAAAATTCCAAACAGCTGTGTGCTCAAAAAACTTCTCTGCGATGCTGGTGGGAGGGCTTGGGGCCACTCTACCTTTTCCAGCTAAGGGTGAGTGATCCCTCTGGGTCTTTCTCAAACCTGAAAAAAAAGAAGCTTGAGTGGTGGTGCCTCATCCCTTCTCAGCTGCAGGGAGATTCCCTCTGTGTATGGAAATTACCTACCCTGCAACCAGAAATAGGTCTTACCGTAGGAGAAGCACAGGCAACTTTTACAGCCTCCCACAGCCCAATAGGCTGGTCTGGACCCCAGCTGTTACAGTGGTGAGGTGATACTGCAGCCTTCCTCAGCCACATGCCAAACTGGAATTACTTTGACTGAAAGCACTGATTTTCACACCAGTAAATACGCTGCGACTTCCACTCTACCATGAGCTTGGGCTTCTGAACACAGTTCTCCCAGGGCCCGTGCCCTGATACCGTCCCACTTTGCAGAAGAGACGCCACCTGCTTCTTCTGGAGAAGCTCGTCAATGTGCAGACAACACTGTTGTCCACCACCACCCAGCCCTGTTCTCTGCCAGCCCCTCTCCCTTTGCTTTGCTCCTCCCCCTGCAGGGTCCCTACATCCCTTCATTTTGAGTATTTCTTGCTTGTCAGGGCCTCCTGGGGCTCTGCTGCGGAGCTCTGCTTCAGGGAGAGCTGGCGGCAGAGAGGCAAGGCAGGGCTGCCACTGCGGGCAGCACAACTGCTCCTGCCCCAGCCGCTACCTGGCCTTGTGGCCTGGTCTGAGGCCAGGGCAGTGTGAGGAGCCCCCAGGGTGCCAGCGTACGCTGAGCAGAGACCTCAGCTTGACGCTAGCAGGAGCCAGTGCAGAAACGGGGTCATAATTATCAATTGGCAGAAATTAAGAATTAAAACCAGTCCTGACCCTGTCAAAAAACAAAGCCAAAGCCCAGCACTCTCCCAAGATGCAGTTTATTTACAAACCCACCGAATAAAGGAAAGTAAGAATCTAGTGTCATTTCATGAGTAGTTTGTGCTCACAGACAAGCGCTTTCAGTAGAAAGTCACAGACTCCATATCCAGAGCCACCACCACAAAGCAGCAATTCTCCACTCCTGACCTGCGTCCCTGCTGCCACCGCAGGGCGAGGAGGACGAGTCAGTCTCCCTGAGCCAGCTCCAACCTGAACCTCGTCCTGAGCTACAACGGTGCCAAAATATACACGTTCCTGGAGTTAATTTACAGCTTTTTGGTTAACAGTAAAAATCATCTAGAGACTAAAATGACAGCATGAAACACTCTTGTTTAGGGGAGAGGTGGTTTTTGTCTGCTCCCAGAGGAGACAAGGCCCATCCCCTAAGGCTGTTACAGTGGTAACAGGCCAGTGCAGTTGGGCACCTCTTGTCAACGCCCCCACACACCAGTGCCAGGGAGGTGGGATGAGGCTGATGCCGGTTCCCCCTTCTCAGCCCCAGCTCCAGGCCAGAGGAACTTGTCCAAGTGCTTCAGGGTTTGCCATCCCTCTCCCCAACAGAGGCGAGCCCTTGGCTGGCACGGGGGGATGTGCTGTCCCTGCTCCCGTACAGCGATAGTCTCTCACCAGCCCAATTCCACTTGCACCCGCAGTGCCACCTGCCAACGGCACCAGCTCTCATGGATCAAAGCCACCCCGCAAGGGCTGTCTCTTCCCCACAGCTACAGCAGCAGACACGCTCACACACCCATGCAGCTGCTGGCTCATGGGGCAGCACACGAGGGGCTCCGGGCCAGGCTGCTCCCCCAGGCACTGGGGGGAGGCAGGGCTGAGGCAAGCAGAAGATGGGGGTGGCAGAGATGGGGAAGGCTGGGCGGGGGCACTTGTTTTGGTGGCCAGAACACACTTGTCCCTTTGCAGCATCACCCTCGACCATCACCTCCCTCGGGTCTGCAGCTCGGCCTCTCGGCGCTGCTGCCATCTGTCCCAGGTGGCCTGGCAGCCCCCCAGAGGGGGATTTTGTCACAGATACAAGTGGGTGGGGTGGGGGAGGGCAGGGGGTGAGACATAATGGGGGTGGGGGAGAGGAGTGTACGCCATTGAGAAGGTTCCCCAGGATGGGGCGGGGTGGGGGTCACCCATCTATGTCCCAGCTGAAGAGATGGTGCTTCACGAGCATGTCCTGCACCCCTTCCTTCAGTGGCTTCTTCTCCTTCTCCTGCAGGATGACACAGAGACCCGGGTCAGCGCACCACACCCAGAAAAGGGGAGACCGTGTCTGCGGGCAGAGCCCAAGCACGCCGAGGTCTCCGGCACCCACACAGAGCGGCCCTTTGCACTTCCCACCTCCGCGCAGCTGAAGCAGCGAGAGGCCCTGTGGTTTGGAGAGCACCGGGGAAGGGAGGGGCCTGCCATTTCCCTCTGCCCCAGCTGGGCAGGAGCAGCCAGCGCTGCCACACAGCTCCCACGCACAGCCTGCCCTGGCAGGGAAAGTGGCCGCATCCACAGCCTCTGGTGCCGGCTCAAGAGGATGCAGAGGATGCGCTGGAGCACAAAGCTGGGAGAGGGAGGCGGTAAGCGAAGCCTGTAGCTGAGAGAGAGAATGAGAGATGCCACCTACTCACCTCCCTCTTTATTGGCAGCTCCCAGTCCTGAGAGAGGCTGAAGGCGAATTTGCAGAGGACTCTGCAATGGAAGAGAGTGATGATAACACACACATACACCCCCCCCCCCCCAGATCACACTCCCAGCCTGTGCCCCCAACTGCTGCCCCCAGAACCACAATTGCACCGGCTCCTCAGCTTGCCCTGACACACCACTAAGCTTACAAGGATGAAATTCCTTGTTTGTTGGTGTTGAAAGGGCAGCACCAGCCATCCATCCCCTGTTCCCCCCTCCTCTTTGGGCTTCACATCCTGCCAGGCCCAGGCTGGAAAGAGAAGCTTGAAGATGTGACTCAAGTGCAACCCCTACAGAGCCATGACACAGCAGCGCAGGGAGGCACAGACAGCCCCAGGCTCTGCTTAGACCACAGACACACGTGGCTGAGGACTGCATGCGGCTGGCAATGGGGGGGTTGCAGGTTCCTCTCCAGAAAGCAGACTCCTGCCAGTAGCACCTCAGAGTTTCTGCACCCCTTCCTCTCTCTCCCTGGAGTAAGAGAAGTGTCCCGACACCCATGCACAAGTGCCACACAGGGATGGCATGAGGAGCTCCCCTGCTGGACCCGGCTCTAAGCAGGGGCTGCAAGCCCAGCCTCAACTCTGTCCCTAGGACAGGGATGCACAGCTCAGACCTCCTGGCAACAAGCTCATCAGTCCTTCAGGCACAGGGGAAACTCCTATGTGGGGGTCCCCTCCAACTCCTGCAGCAGTGACGGAGGCGAGGCCCTCCACAGGAAGCTGGCTGGGAGAAATATGGCATAAGCCTCTGCTCCTGCTCCACACAAACCTGGGTGCAGCCATGAACCAGTCCCACTTAGTCCTTCGGCTGTGCTGAAGTAGCACTGCCCCCATGCTGCGAGAAAGCAGCCATGGGACATGGTAGCACAGAGGTGGAGGGGACTCCCTCCCATTCAGCAGCAGCACAAGGAGAATAGGGCACCCCGAGATGCGTACACCCAGGCCTACTTCTGGCTACAAATGCTCCCAACTGGGGCCCAGAGGCAACCGGGTGGTGCAGACAAAAGCCAGTTCCCGCAGGACAGAAGCAGGGCTGGAGTGGTGGTGGTGGTGGCGGGGAGGTTTGCTCTGCGGCTCCCTGGGACTGGATGTGGCTTTGCAGAGTGCAGGAGGGCCAGGAGCACGCAGTATGGATGTGTGCCCTGGGCTCCAAGTGATGTGCTTTGTGTGAGCTCAGCTGCTTTCAGCCCCTGACACGGCTCCCTCACTTAACCAGGAGTCGGCCGGTGAGTGACTCCTTCCCGGCCAGCGACAGCCAGACCGTCTCCCTAGCACATTCCCCGTTCCCTGCTTGGACTCATGGTGGCTGGCAGAGGACCTGGAGAGCAGGGGTTGGAAAAGGCACCATCAGAGTAGGTTCAGGGCACAGCAGGAGGTTGCTGGCAGGCAGAGGCTGCCTGCTTGTCACAACAGCTTCCCAGGAGCCAAGCTCTGCTCTTGATCAGGCAAGCACAGTGCATCGCATTAAACTGTCTAGACAGTTGCTGCTGCCTCAGCACACAGAAGGAAATCTCTGCAGTGGGGATATCTGGGCAGCCCACACTGCTACTCACTGGAGCGGGTCCAGAGCCAGCCATACCGAAGGCCACCTCCTGCAGGGGAGGAGGAAATCCACTCCAGACCCTAGCAAGGCCCATGGAGACAGACTCACCTCAGCTCACATTTGATCTGCACCCAGCCAGGACTGCGCAGGAACGACCAGGGATGGAACCACTTCTCCACAGTCTGCAGGCTTGAGCACAGCACCTCTAGCCACAAATGCAGCACCTGCTCGCTGTAGCAATGAGGCGGAGGCATGTTACTTGGCTGAGGCCAGGGAAAGAAGCCCCATCCCTTTGGGATAGTCTATTTTAAGCCCAAGCCTTGACCCCAGCCCACAGTCCTGTCCCCAGTGGGAACAGGATAACCCAGTAAACTTGTATGAGCCGCTCCATGCAATGAGAGCTACTTCTTCCAGCCAGGAGCCAGGCCAGCATGATGAACAAGAAAGGAGCAGGTCCCACTCAGTGGCTGCAGTGAGAGGGAGAAAAAGACCCTGCGGCCTAAGGTAGATTGAAACAACTGCTACGCTTGAGCCCGCTCTGCCCCCTCCCAAGTTCCTCATCCCCCCCGAGCCAGGGGTATCAGGACCAGATGACTCACTTGAGTCCAACACAGATGAGGGAACGAAGCTTCACATCCATCTGTGCATGTGCAGCATCGTGCGTCATGTTCACAGCCTGAACTGCCTGCAGGATGGGAAGATGTGGTTACTGCCTTCTCAGCTTAGCCTTAGGCTGGGCTGGGCAGCCATTTCAGCAACACAGCCAAATGCTCCCCTCCCCAGAGCTCCCCACCCTCATCCAGTGCCACCTGCTAGCATGAGAGGGGCTGAGCCTTCTCAATGGCTTCACTTTCTGCCTTTCCCCAGGCACCTGATGTCTCTACTCCTTCCCATCAGGGAAGGTCTGGGAGACTCTCGAGCATGTCCCTGGAGAAGGGCATCAGCGTCCAGCAGCCTCCATGGGAAACTTCCCTACATTAGGAGCTGGGCTCTGGCTGGGCTGGGGGCAGCACTCACCCGATAAAGCAGCTCCTCTGGAGTGAGGACTTTGCCATCTTCATCAAGCCTGCAAAGATCACAGCAGAGACCTAGCTAGCTCCAGAGCCACCCCAGGCACAAGCGGGCCTTTCCCCTCCATACCTCAACAGCTCCCTTGCTGCTGCTGAGCCCACAGGAGATCCTGCAGCCATGAGAGAGCAAGATACAGCCCCAGAAGCAAACACAGGAGTGCGAGGAAAGGGGCAAAAGCCACCGCCAGCCCCAAGTCAGCATGGCCATAGCAGCCTGCTGACACCACACCAACAGGATGATGAGACAGACCATGCCCCTTCCCAAGGTGGAGAGCAGCAGCAGTTTGATGAGCACACAGGAGCAGGGCACAGACCCAGACGCTTCGTGTGAATAAAGTGGCCTTACCTGTAAGTCTTGCAGAGCACAAGACGAGAATACACAGAGTCAAAGTCCCGTTCCACTTCCCGGCTTGCAGCCTAGTAAGGCAGAGGGACAGTCAGTACGTTCTGCCCTACAGCCCCCTCACCCCAGCGCTCTGGCAACACTGCCCCACAAAGGGAATTGAGACACCTCACCTCTTCAATGAACAGCCAGGGATGACAGGGCCCCCCCAGCAGAGATGGCTTCTTCAATCCATGTTCAAATATGGACTTCAAGGCTGGACACAGTGTCCCTCGCACCAAGTCCGTCACCCCTTCTGTGACTGAGTCATCTCCAGCGATGGAGTACTGAGGAACATGAAGAGCCAGCTCTCAGCATACTGGCGAGGGGGCAGAGCATGGCGGTGGTCCATTCACCTACAGCTTCTCTGCACACACCTCTTCCACTCCCAGGTGCCCACCAGCCCCCCCTCCCATAACCCCTTACGCTCTTGCTGGCTCTTGCATAAGGCACCATGTTCCGTGCTACTCCCCTGCAATTTGCTGGGACACCAGGACCTTTGTGCCTAGGTGCTGCCCAGGAGACCACTCTTGTGACCCCAGCACCACCCTGGCAGCGTTCAGCATGTAGGAACTCCAGTGGTTTGGTGTGATGCTGACTGAGCTAAGGTAAGGAGAAGGACTTGCACTGAGGGTCTCTGGGACTCTCTAAGCTGCTAAAAGTCAAGGCAAATGGGCGTAGATGGGAATTCCCAGGTCAGCTGGTACACCACTCCGAGGTATCACCCAAAAACGCTGTTTCTGGGTGAAGGATATTCCATAATTAGGATGAGTGGGACCCTCTCTGTTTCCACAGTTGGGAGGGGAACTACTCAGCAGTACAGGGTCTGTTTATACACAGGTGATCTGCATCTAAGGAATCAGCCCTGAGAAGGGGGTGAGGAAGCAAGTGAGATGTCAACAGTGATATCTCTCTAGGGGTTTCTCTTGGGGTCTCAGGTCAGCCTTTGAGCCCTTCCTCACTCTCCAAATGCTGAGGAGGAGAGGGAGAACAGGGCCTTCTCCACTTCCCCTGCAAATTGCGTAGGCCAACAGCTGATGACATTTGTCTCCTATCCGTTACCCCAGCCTTGGGGCCATATTGAGGTATCTGCTCTAAATAGGTGGCATTTCACCACTGCCGGTTGTGAGAGGAACTGAGACAGAGTGCCTCCTTGGGCACAGCTGCTCTGGGAGAACACACTGTGGTGACCACAAAGCATGAGCAGGACCCACAGGCACAGCCTCAAAGGAGGAAGAGAGCACAGGTAGCAGGGAGCAGGCAGAAACACTGCCCCCAGGATCCTGCTGCGTACCTGCCTGCTGCTTTCTCAGCTTTCCCAAAGCTCATCTCTAGGGGCCTTGCAAGCCCAGGCATCACATTCGGCTACCCCCTGCAGCCCCCTGGGGCCCTCATTCTCCACTTGGTCAGCATCAGGAAGTTGAGAAAGCTGCCTGATCACATCACTAAGCGCTCAATAGCCAGAGAGAGCAAACAGACTCAAGAAGGGATATATATGGCTCTTTTCAACTATGTTTTTTCAGCTGTGACATGACTTTTTTTTTATGTTGGGGTTTTTTTTGTTGTTGTTGTGTTTGTTTTTCTTAATTACCTCTTTGCTCCGCTCGTCCAAGATCTCCACAAATTTTGCAGGAAACCAACCTATAAAGAACGGACAAAGAAGCGAGTCCAACACTGAGAAACCTCTAACACAGACAAGACCAGAGCCCAGTGGAAGCTGAGAATAAATCAGAGTTCATAGGGTCCAACCCCAAAGAAGAAAGCAAGCAGCCTCAAAATCACAAGAATTAAGGCAACTGCAAGAAGAAGCCAATTACAGGACACTGCCCACAAACAGCAGACATGACATACACCCAACCACCCTGTGCCAGGAGGATGGAGCCTAAACTTGCTGTTTGCAAGAAGCAACCAGGTAGCTGCACCACTGCGCTCATACCCTGCTTTAACATTTTCCTTGTCCCTGGCAGATGCTCCGGGTAACTGGCAGAGCCTTTGCTGCAAATGTGCCAGAGCATTTGCTGTGGATGAATGGATGCTCCACATCCAGCCCCCCTCTCCCCAGTCCAACCCATCCTGCTCTCACCTCTCAGTCCATTCAGCTCTCCCACCCAACAGTGCTCATCCTTCTGGGAAATGATCTGAAAAACAGGGAGTGAAAAACAGTAGTTGAAGAGAGTGCAGTGCCAGCAGGGCTACAGCTGCCCAGCTGTGTCTGCACAATGAGGAACTGCTTTCTTCTCAACTGTTTTGCCAATGTTCTCTTCTCACGTGGCCCAGGGCGTTCAAGGGCAAAAAGCTACTGCAAACACAACGCTATCCCTCTTTTCCCCAATTTCAGATTGGACGCCCACAGCTAAAATGCAAATGGATGCTTTTACAGTCTTACCACAGCTTAGTGCCGCAGTGTTAAACCGGGACCCAGGCTGGACCAAATCAATCTTTTGCTCAGCTGTATGGCAGCCAGAAAAGGGACTTTGTGGTTGCATTGAAAATGACCCACAAGACAACGCTCACAGCAACATACTGCCTCATCCCCAGGCAGCCCCCAGAAACACCAGCTGCTTCCCTTGGGACTCCTAACTGGGGTCTAAGCTGATCTCCTCCCTTCTTTCCCTGAAGAGGTAGTGCAGCGTCCCGAAGAAGATGGGTCTGCACAGTCTTGCCCTGGTCCCTGTCACATAGGCTGACACACCGTAATGATGTCGTTCTTGCGGAAGCCCAGCTCATCGTCATCGTGGCGCTCAAAGTCCAGTAGTGCCTTGGCGCGT
The DNA here is from genome assembly GCF_034638445.1 of Ciconia boyciana. Classification (NCBI taxonomy): domain Eukaryota; kingdom Metazoa; phylum Chordata; class Aves; order Ciconiiformes; family Ciconiidae; genus Ciconia; species Ciconia boyciana. Next base: position 57,106,996 of record NC_132934.1, read on the forward strand.
CGTCGTCGGTTGCGGGAACAGGCCACGTAGTTCTCATGGTCCCGCTGGTGGCTCTCCATGCTGTAGTCTGGAGTCAGATCCTAGCATGCATGTGGATGAAGAGCAAAGAGGAATGAAAAGCAACAGGTGACTCTCAGCTGATCTGACAAAGCTTGCATGCCCCTGTTCCCAAACCTTTTCTTTCTCCTAGCAGGCAGACAACCTCTCAGCACAGCCGTCCTCCACCAGGGATGGGTTGAGCAACCCTCACCCTCCACCCCCTGCACCTGGTGTGTTCTTCCTCGAGCCCATGCACTCCAGGAGCATTTGAACAGCCCTGTCCTGTGGTGCACACTCAAAACTCATGTCTGGAGCACACAGCAGTGCAGATCCAGCTGTTCCCACTCACAATGCTGCAGTTCTTGGGATCCACACACTGGAAGTGCCGTGCCACCTGGAGAATGGCCTCACGCAGGTCGGCCACCAGCTCCGTCTGCTTGATGTTCTTGGCTTTCAGTGCCTCCAGATCATCATCCCCTGGGGGAGCCCACACAGCCAGAGGGAAGGCGAGGAAAGGAAAACAAGTATGAGGTACGTAGTGTTTTGTTAACATTAGAAATCATCGATTCTACAGAAATCAAAAAAGCCTGACATGAGAAGTGCCTACACTAAGGCAGGTACCTACTGCCAATCTATTCAATAATGTAAATAACCAATACCAATTTGACTGTCTCAAATTTTAAGGAGCTGTTATTTCAAACCACATATGGAACCAGAAGATGTCATCTTTGATCTGTCTGGACAACTAAGTATACCAAGGTACTGCATACTACTTTAGAGAAGTGTCTACGCAGTATACAGACAGCTGAATGGTGGCACACAAAACTAGGGAACTTTCAAAAATTCTCTTCAACTGAAATTCTCTTGAAACTGAAATAGCTTTTGGTTAAACTACTTGGGATTTTTGCATACCTCACAGGCTGAGAGCATATTCTTCACCGAGCTTTCAAAAAGATTTGAAAAACCAAGACAGCCCACTTTCCTGTGTCAGTCTAGAAGTCAGAGCCACGAAAGAAAAGCTGCCATCTGCTTAAGACCTCAACCTTCCTAAGAGTCAGATTTCAAAGATTTGGGTGTATAGAAATGGTCATAAGTACAAAGTAAAAGTTACCAAAGCATCTTTCAACTGTCACTAATTCCCCCAGGAGTTTTGACAGCCTATCTCTATTAATTTATGCAGAAAGATACCTAATGGGATGGATTCTTTAGGCAGTTAATATTTCTGAATGCCTTAAAAATTGGGTACATGATGTTTGGGAACAATGAACCATTTGCTTCTTTTTCTAAAAAAAATTCAGTTTGTTTTAAATTCAAAGTGTATTTTCATACATCTGTTTTTGCTCTCTCTATAATATACTGACGATGTGATAGCTTAACAAAATCAACATTTAAAACAACGTAATTTTCACTGAACTCCAATTTTTGTACAAACACAGCTTTTATGCAAGACCCAAGTAAATCATTGACTAGCAAATTAGTACTCTGCTTGCCTTCTAACAGCATTATAGAAACCAATATGAATAAAGTGTGGCCCAAGCTATACAGCTGCTGCAACAGCTGTGTACACATGAAGCTTCTGCTTATTAAAAAGTGATTAACAGTATCTTTTAATCACAAGTGATCCTAATTAAAAAGACTAAAACTTTAAGAACATAAATAGAAGCACAAAATTAGATTTAAAATTATTTTTATAATTGTTTTCTATTTGCTAAATTAAATTATTAGAGAATCAGAAACGCAGAGCTTAAGAGAAGACTGAACTTTGCTTCTGGACTAGAAAAATTGTAGGGCATACTTACTCCCAGTCCAAGCAATGACAATTAACAAAACCTCCTCCTCAGTGGCCAGGGGTAGAAACTAGAGCATGTAAGAAGTCTCACTACAGATTCAGAGATAGAAATATTGTAAATAGATAGGTGATCACGCAGACGGCGGGGATTCCCAGAAAATTCATGTTGCTAAAACAGAATGTGACTAAAGATGAAACTACTCAACCACAGCCACACTAGCTTGAGTGGGCTGCCCTCATTTACATATATCACTGATTCCTTCTGTCATCATTCAGTCCCTTCTGGCCGAAATACTGTGCTCCTCCCTCTGTATTCAGATCAATCCCACCCAAACACAAGCAGGAGATATGGGAAGCAAGTTCCACACCCTCCCACCTTAGAATACACATGATACAGAGGAAAGCAACAGGGGTTTCCACCAGATTCACCTCACTGCACCCGACACATCTGCATATACATTTCCAAAACAGGAAACGAGCGCAGGATCGGCCACATGTGAGGAGGCTCTATTTTGAGCCTGCAAAGACTGACTAGCTGCACAGTGGTGCAGAGGACGACTAGCTCTCCTGCATTTCCTTGTTGCAATGCCCAACCAACAGGAAAAGGGCAACATGCACATCTTGTTCTCCGCCAAACTACCTTTCGCTGTTTCTTCTTTCTAATCCTTCATTAGAAATCTGGTCCAACTCCTTGAATCTCAGCTAGAGAAAGCGCTGATTGACCTGATCTAGCGTGAGCAAGAGTCTGTCTTCGAGCAGGAGAGGTTGGACTACAGACATCTAGAGGCCCCTTCCAAACAGTGCTCCTATGATTCCTGTCCAAGGAATGACTCCTGTCCAAGTCACTACTAAATCCGCATTCACTTTAAGGAAGAAGAATGAAGTTCTGGGTAAGTTCTTACTCCCACCCTGACAAGAGCTATGTAACAGCTCTACACAGTAGCTATCACAGGCAGCAGACTTTACACTTAAGGTTGATTAACAGTTCCCAGTATAAAGTGAATTTATCACATCCAAGCTTTCCTTCCCCTCACTTGGGCTGAAGTTTCCCATTCTGGTCATCTGCTGCAGGATGACAACTTCTCTATTTTAACTGTTTTAATTACTAAGAATAATATTAGGAAAAAACATGACAGCCACTGTACAGAAACCCCACTAAAATGAGAAAACACTATCAATCATCTTAGTTCTACCATTGATACATTTTGAAGCTTGAACTTAAAATTTATCTTTGCGCATGGGTATAACTCACTATCACCTTCATAGAGCTACTGAAACTTGGTCAAGGAGACTATCTGAGACACAAGAAAGATGCATTTGGCAGCTAAGTTCCCTGCCAGTTCAGTCTGTACTGGCTGTATGATAACATTACACACAAGAGGTCTGAATTTAGGTTGCACAAGCAACTTTCCTGCATTTCTTCACTTCTGCATGCTTGACTTTACAGCTTCATTGGTCTTCTATCATAGCTTTTATATGTAATGCTGTATGTGCTTGTAGCAAACCTAAGACAATATACCAGCTTCCTGGAGAACATCAGAAAAGCTCTTCTCTGAAAAGACCAGTAAAACCCAGTTTTAGATTTATTCAGGCCATTTCAACCACAAGAGGAACACTGTTTGAACCCTGTAAATTCCGTATGTTGTCTTCCTCTGGAAAAACAATTTCTGTGGTGAGATGTGGCAATTTCAAGAAAGCTAACCAGTTGCAAGGAAGGTGATGACAGTGAGACTTATAATAGAAAGGGCTATTATAGAGTCACAGAAGCAAGTTACTTTTAAACCCATGCAAAACCTATTCTGGCCATGTGATTTCTGGACATAAGCTGGCTTAGCTCATAAGCAAAGAAAATTAAGACTTAAAAGTGTTCACAACATTGAACTCTCAGAGTAAGGGGGAACATCACTGATATTTGCATTTGTAAATTTTGATGGGTGACATACTGGACCATCCTGCCCTGTCTCAGATCTTCAGAGATGTTCCTGAACTGAGCAGAGTAAGATCAGGAGAGTACAACATCCAGCCTGTGGAATGCATACAGTCTGCCAGAAAATGTGTTTGACCTGTTAGTCAGTGCAAGAAGGACATCACAGCTGGGCTGAGCTGCAGCCCACTGTTAGTCACCACTTAAGGACTAACCATCTAACCTAACATTCACTTTCTGAGCTCAGACCAAAGCAAGCAAGCAGAAAACTGCACTTCTTCCCTCTCATCCTTCAGTTCTGGCTCCCTCCTCTCCTCTTCCTCTGTCCCAGTGTTTCCCTGCTTTGCTCACTCCTCCTGCTCCTAGGCTGCTATATCCATCAACACCACATGAAAGTCATAGGATCGTCCTTACCAAAAAGCAGAGAGGTGATGCCAGATTTCCTGCGCTGAGTCCTGCGCCGCACAATCTGAGGGAGAGGGAAGAGAGAGAACAAAGTGCACACATTAGGACAGATTTCAGAAATAAAATAAAGCAATCCTCCACACAGGTCAGCTCTGGGCAAGGAGTCACGACAGCTACCACTGGAAGGGGCAGGCAACTGAACTGGCAATTTTAGACAGGAGTTGTTCTAGTTCTAATGCAATGAATCAGCTCTAGTGCTTGATATGCTCCATGTGCAACAGGTTATTTATAGCTCAATGATTATGAAAGCATAATTGAAGTTCAAGAATCAGCCATGATTCGAGTGAATAATTTTAGTTCTAATTCTACTCGTTGCCAAAAGCAGTTCTACAGGTAATTATATATAAATTTCTAAGTGGATGCCTATTACATTTTAGAATTGCAGGAGCGTCTTGTGATTACTGCACAGATGAGCATCAAGAATATATCTTCCACACAGGCTTGACAAGCAGGAGCTACTACATCTGCAGCTGCAGACTGTAGTCCAAGATTAAACACAGGTGCATTTTTTATTCAGCTTCTCAAAGGCTGCTGCTGTTTTCTGACTCTACCTTCCAGAGTTATTTTAGTGTATCAGTTTCTTACTAACGGATTAACTCCAGTTCCTACTCTGCGTGCTCCAAGCAAATTCTGCCAAAAGCATATGTTGTTTCTTTTAGTTTCCATTAATAAAATGCATCACTTTCCATCATAACTCTCATTAATGATAATTACAAACAATGTCAATATCCCTTTCACCTGGGGATTTATCAGCCAGGACAGATCTGGCAGCATTTCATTAGTACAGACCTCCCCCTAACGTCCCAATACCTTTTCTCCGCTGGATGACAGAGTCATCCTGGAGCCAAAATCCTCTCAGACAGGAGGACCTCTTGCTCACAGCAATTGGGAGGGAACATGAAAGGGAATAGTAAAAACAGAGCAGCACAGGGAGATGGGATTCTGTGCACTCACTTTGGATAAATTGTTGACAGTGGTGCTGGAGTTGAGCAGCTGCCCTTGGTCAGCAATGAGGTAGGCCAAGTGTTTGCGACGCTGGGTCTCCACCGCCACATCTGTCAGCGAGCCAGCCACACGCATGGCCTCCCGCAGCAACACATCTGCATCTTCAATCTGACTTGGGATGTCCGAGAGTGTGTTGAAGATTGAGGCAGAGTTCTCAGACTGGATTAGCTCATCCTCCTGCAATGATGCAGTCATTTTGCCATACAGAACAGTGAGCATGACAGCTATGCTTTTGGGGCTGCTAGATGCAATTTTACATTCAGTGTACAGCCTGGGCCAGAAACAATGCAGGTACAACTAGATAATTCCATAGATAATTCAAACTTCAGTAGGAAGAGTCAAAGCTACCTATGGGAGGGGAACAGAATCTTTTACTACTCTCCTGTGCTGAGATCTGCCCCCAAAATTCTAGCTGGCTTGTTTTTGAATCACACCATCCATCACTGAAATGAAGTCAAATCAGCAAGCAAAGATGAAACAGAAGCTATTCTGCACCCACCGCCAGGAGTGGGCACAGCATGGATCTTGCTGGGGACAAGGGAATGGAAGCTGCTCAATCTCACACACTACAGAGCGCCTACCATGTCAAACTGTGCTCCACCTTCCCTTTACTCCCAGCAGGCTCACCCTTGCCCTTCACACAGCAAGCTGAACCACAAAATTATTTTTTGCATAAAAAGGAAAAGATCAGGTGGTTAAATGTAAGGCAGCCAAATCAAATGTAAGACAGCCAAATCAAATGTAAGGCAGCCAAATCAAATTGGAGCGTTCAACAGTGCCATCAAAAGCTTCCCAGATGATCACAACCTTGGCTTTATATCTCTGCTCAGAGATGGTGCAAAATTAAGAGGTATCTTGGTTTAGGTTAAGATGGACTCTCAGGTTGGGATCTAGACTGAATAGAGGGGGGCAGCCGATGGGGTTTAATTATGAGGGAACAAATGAGGTAGGCAGGGGAAACAGCAATCCCTGAATCCTGTGAAGTGCCTTGGAAGTTCTTCACAACCCCCAGTTCTGAAGAAGGCAGGAAGTCATCTTCCCGAGCACATTCCCAAACCACATACAGGAAGTAGATACAAAACCTTCTTGCTCCTGAAACTCAGAATTAAACACCTACGTGCTATAAAGGAGGAAGAGGAGGGGGGAATTACCTTCATACTGAGCATGCCCAAAGTGAGCTGGAACAGCACCAGAGAGCCCTGGTAGAAGAAGAGGTCCCAAATACGCAGCAGCAGCTTGATGTGGACAACACTAGCAAAAGAGGTGAGGAACCAGTGCAAGGTGATCAAGGAGAGCTCTGTGAATAGAGACATGGAAAAGAATCACAAGAGAAGAAGTCAGCCAACCAGTGAAGATAGACTCTCCTAAATGCTGTCCTCCCAGCTTAAAGATGACCATCCATTGCCTCCAGGGCCAGGAGGTTTGCTCCTAGCCCTGCTGCTCTCCTTTCGTGAAACAAGAACAATAATCTTTGTCTGCATGTCACCCTGGCAAGAAAAGCTATGGTTTCTGGGGCACACTTTTACCAATGTCATGCTCCTGGAGCAGCTTGTCCAGGCGGGGCAAGTACTGCACAATGAGCTGTCGCAGGACACGCTGGTCTGTCTGCACGCCCATCAGGGTGGTGCTGAAGTAGGAGGCAGGAACCAGTTCCTCAATGATAGCGCACATCATCCAGAAGGCATCTTCCTCCTCCAAGAAGAGCAGCAGAGAGGCAGCCACCTGGGATTTTGAAGGAAGAAGAACTGCATGCCAAGCCTGTCCCAAGAGGAGCAGAACTCTTTCCCCATTTCCTCACATGGAGAGATGGACCAGTGTATAGGTGAACAACATCTTCCTTCCTCTGCAGCAGCTCTCCTGCAGTCTCCACTGAAGGGATTTCTCCTCAGTGTAATGCCTGTCCCTCCCCAACAGATGGACTGAATTCTTCCACATCTTTGGATGCATTGTGCTACTTTGCTCTCCCTTCCCTAGGAAAAACGTTCCATGTGGAAGGGATTTCCCTTCAGCTCATCTGGAGGCCATAGCGTCCAGCAGCAATCACTGCCTCAAATTACTTGCCCCAGCATAGCCACCATAGACAAAATGATCCCTATCACAAAGACACTCTGAAAGCAGGTTACCATGCCAGTGCCTTGGCAATATCCAATCTCTGGGTAGAGCCAGGCAAGTCCCCGTAGTATCCTGCGTAGCCGTGGCACCCCGATACTGTTCATGTTGGAGAAGCAGGCATTGCTGGGCATCGTGCGGAGCAAGTCCTTTTCAATCTGCCAGACAGCCATAAACAGGGACAGGGTCAGCTTGCAGCATCTGAACAATTCCCTTCTGCTCTCTGCGCTTCCTCATGGCCCCTTGCCACAGAGAACTCTGCTTCCCCGCACCCACCCTTAAGTCCTTATGCACCAAAGAAGATGGCCCTGTCCAAGCCCCTGGGGTCAGTTTAACAGCCTTCACTGATATGTGGGAAAATGCCAGTGCAGATGGTGACTTAGTGTTTCCTAAGAAATACTTGCCAAAACTCAGCCCCTAGCTTCACCACTGAGAATAGTAGGCATACTGGTTGGGAATTTCATCTGCTTGGATTTCAAGCAAGGCTTCCCAACAAACCTATTCCAGAGAGAAACCAACAACCTGGCCACATCTGTGACAAAGGACTTGGATGTGAACAGCCCACAGATCTCCCTTGGGCAGTGGTGTTCCTCTTTCCAGCCACTTTGAACCTAACTTGGTGAGAGGTGAACATGTGCAGAGCTCAGTTTCTTTTGCCATGGCCTTTGCCTCCTCCCACAAAAGGAGAGGTCAGAGGAAGGGGGAAAACACCCTGTTACAGTCTTGTTGGTGTTCAGAGACTTTGTGTTTGGGGGAACAAAGACAGTCCCTGGAAGCAGCTGCCACGACCTCAACAGAGGTGCATTTATCAGCCTTTCACCCTTCACTTCCCTCAGTGAATATCAGGTTGTTTGCCGAGATGCAACTGCAGCACTGTTTTCTAGTCTGCAGGCAGTATGGGTCCAACCCCTTCCCTGCTGTCCCAGGAAGGAGGGGAGCGGCACTGTTGTTATTCCAACAAAGCAAAGGAGAAATATGCCCAACTGGATTAAGCTTTAGCAGGATTCAACCACACATGTCCTCTCAACTGTCCCTGCTGCAGGTGTTAGGCAGACATCCCTTCTTCCTCACACAGCAAATCTTGCCCTTTTCCCCACTCCCTTGTGCCCAGTCAGCACTAGGCAGTATCTCCTACCTGTTTGGCAGCAATGGTTTCATCGTTAGAGCTGTTTTTCACGATATCCCGATATGACATCTCTGAATTCCTCTTCTTCTGCAAGGCCCCCGACAGGCGCATCCACAGCTGGGGGGACAGGATGAACAGAGATAGGAAGAGTCAATAAGAGAGACACAGAAAGCCATGATCTGGCACCTTCTCAACCAAGAGAAAGTAGTCTTGCTCTGCTGTCTCTTACTCCAGGCAGGAGAGCCTGCCCAGAACAGGCAGCACTCTCACCTGTGGCCTCATGCTGTGCGGGATGCCGGCTAGCACCAGGGAGCGCAGCTTGTCTGAATGTGGTAGGGTGACCTCAATTTTGTCCCAGGTGAGGTCGCCCACGTCATGGTTGTGTGTGAATTCCAGATGAGCCTGCCACTTGAGCCTCTGCTGTGGCTCCTCTGTCAGTGGGACCCCCAGAAGCTTGCTGGAGTTTGGTTCAGCACCATCTGCCTCAGCAAAGGGAAGGGAAAGAAATGGAGACAAGCGAGAGAGGGAAGAGGAGAGGGAATGAACATAGAACAGGGTGGGGAAGAGGATGGCTGTCTGAAGAAAGCACATTTAAAACATTCATGTCTTCCAGCCAGAGCACGGAAAGGCAAAGCTTGGTTTCTAACCATCTTCTCCATGCAGTAAATTTTATGATCATAAGCAAAAGGCACTGGGGCCTTGAGAACTAAGAAGCTGTCAGCAGGCTTCTAGTCTCTACTTACTCATGATTTAGAGCAGAGTGTGGCTGGAATTAAACAAGACCCCGACAGCAGTCATCCTGCTGGGTTTTGTAAGGATCTATAAATCAGGCTGACAAAAGCATAGCAAGCCTCAGAGGTGGCAAGCACAAGCTATATGCTTATGCAAGTAATGAGGTGCAAAATGTTAACTTCGGGGATATTTAATCACCAAAAAGAAGCTTTAATAGGGACAATTCCAAATTCACAATGAGAGAGCACCTTAACCTGAGGCTGGCCTTCTAAAATAGATACTTTAGCACAAGTACAGGTTTGATGTAAGGCACTCTTTCCTTCATCATATAACACATCCCAACAATGCAGTCCAAATCTTTCTGCTGATTTTATAATGCACGAGTCTATCGCATGTTCTGGCTGAAGAAAATCACTGTGTCCTGTCCTCATCTCTGGGTCATTGCTTCAAAGAGGATCCTCTATGACTCACACATGCAAACAACTTCGGCCTTTGCATAGTATGGCCTGAGCCCTGGAAATGTCCTCTCAGAGCATATAAAGCAATTCCTACGTCCCCTACTCCTTTCTCTTCCTCTTTGCAAAGGCAGCCAGCTGTTGTAGTTCAATGCCCAGCTGCAACAGCTCTCCACACCTCCTCCTATTCAGTCTCCTGTCTCTATACCTTGCAGAAAAACTAGGATGTGGGTTCTGCCCCTACAATTTGCCCTACACTTTGCCAAGCTGCTGGGATAGGTAGAACACATACTGCTGCCACTCACCTTGTCGGCAAGTTTTTCAACTGACAGCGCATGTCACTGTGCCTACTATCGGTGCTTCAGTGCTACGACCACAACAGAGACCCCACTGTTAACTGGGAAAGTTGCCCTTCCTCAGCACGCAGCTGCTAATGGAAATGATAACTTCCTCTTAACTTTCCTCTCTCTTACCCATGGCACAAGCATAAGGGGATAGAAATGACTCTGCTGCATATTCTATGCTCCAGACTCCCATAATGCCAACACACCTAATGCACAGCCCTTGATTACAATGGTAGGATACAGAAAGAAGATGACGGGTAGGTAGATGAGACCTAGCACAGAATGGTTGCAAAATCACACTGCCATACTTGGAAGCATGGGAAGGGCTAGACGCAGGACACAATGGAAATGGGAGGGATGGGACTAACTTTACCTTCCTTATCAACTCGGAAACCAAATTCATCATAGTGGAACTCTGGCTGCTCAATGGATTCTTCTTTCTGGTGGATGGGAGGAAGGAGAACAGACACTTTCACCACTTTAGCACTGAACAACTGAAGAGACATGTGGATATTGCCCCACCCCACCACTGTCTGCGCTGTGCCCTCTGAGCAACTAGACTTCTTGCCCTTTTATTTTTGATGCCTCCCACCACAATTCCCAGCTGAGGAAGTGTTGCATGCAATTCCCATTTTGACTTCTCCATGGAAGTTGTGAAGTCCTGCCTTCCCACCTGCACAGATTTTCCTAGCAATCCCCTTCCCAGCAGGGCTTGAGCACAGCATTGTATCAAGATCAGAACTTCCCACCTGCAGGGGCACACAGCCTTCCTCATGGACTGAGGAAGCCACACACACCAGCTAAAGTGGTCTCTACTGTCTGCATCTCTAAGACACAGCAGTCCTCTGTTACCTCTGCGCACACACTGCAAATTCAGCTCCCTGCATTGCTCCATCTCCTGCCTGTTGCTTTCAGATTTCCTCTGAAAGACAGGAGGCAAAACTGGGACTTGCACCTGTGAAGCAAGCCCAAATTATAGGCCAAAGGAAATATGACCCAAATCTCAATTCTCCTCATCTGTGCTCATGGCTGGCATTGGGGGATACACACTGGAGGCTACAACCAGGCTTTTTTAAGGAGTGAAAAGCTACAGATACCTCCCCTTTCCTGCAAGCCCCCAGGCAGCACCTGAGAAGCGTGCTTCTAGCATAGCTCCACAATAGGCTTTAATGTGCTTCACTGGGCGGCTCAACTGCCTTCAGCAAACACTGCGGGTAAGTTACAAAATTCCATGGCTGCTTTCTTCCTTCCTGTTCTGCCCACCTGGTGACAAGTCTTGAGGCTAGCATTTCCTGCCATGCACAAGCCATCCAGAGTAGCTTGGTGGTAACAGAGACTCCCTGAGGGTGTCAACATTTTTACAGTGGAGCAATAGTTGCAAAACAGCAGGGCAATAATTCACACAAGTTTCTTTGTGCTCTGCAAGATCCTCTTGCAAGAGCCAGGATGCAGCCACAAAACACATGAAGTAGCAAACAAGTGTCCACAACCGAACCACCGGAGGAAAAGTGCACCTCTCCCTCCTTTTCCCTGCAGCTTTCAGAGACCATCAGAAATCACCAGGGTCCCTTTACTTCTGTGCAGAGCCAGAGAACACCCCCTCCCTGCCCCACATTGTACCTGTGTGTATTTTGCCAGGATCTCCTGAGGCCAGATGCTGGGAGTGAGAGCTGAGAAGGGACCCCCAGCAGAGGGAGTGTGATGGCCTAAACAGAAAGAGATCAACATATTGCAGTGAAAACCTGGAAGGACTCCCTTGGAATATGCACACTCAATACAGACTGTTCCAGCAAGGGAAGGACTCACTCAGCAGTTTGTCACTACTGCTACTCTAGCCATTGAGACAGCTCCCACTTCACCAAGGAAGCAAGTAATTTCAGATGGTTTTGTCCCTTATCACTGAGCAAAAGAAGCAGAAAGGCCAAATGGATTTCCCTCTAAGAAAGGGACTTCTAGGGAAGAGAAATAGTTCCATGGCATCATGTGATCTTTCTTCTGCTTGGAAAAGCTGTGCAATCAGTGCCAAGCCAAGGGAACCATTAAAAAAACCAAAAAATTATTATGGAGACGTAAATGCCTCCTATGGAGGCACTGACCCCAGCACCAGCAGTACTCCAGAGTTCCCTGAAACTTTGTCACCCAGGCTCCAAAATGGGAAATCAGAGCCCTTAGCAAGGTGCTCAACTGCTCCCTTTGCTCCAGAAGGGCTGCAATATTGCCAGACCATGTATAAAGAGCTGCAGCCATGAAAGTATGCCTATCATCTTGGTCTTTTGTGTTCAAGATAAGCACCTTTCCAGTCTCAGGTAGTGCCCCACTGAATAGCTTCCCTTAGAATAAAAGCAGACATCAAGTTTTGCAATTGAAGCAGATAAGCATGTCCCAGGTCTTCCACTGTGCACGTCATCAAGAAAATGGCTTACTTGGCTTTGAAGTATAGTCTCCCTCAGGGTTACATGCCCTGAAATAACCAGCTGGACCAGGAAGGAAGATTTAGACAAAAATATGGGGTGGGAGAGTTGGCCACTGTAAGAAGGAGGAGACCTAGTTTTAGTAAAGTTCAGTAGCCCACAGCTGAACTCCAGTAATTCTTCAGCCTTCTGCCTGCCCTAGAGCTACCATTATACGGCAAAAATCGCCCAGATCACAAGCAATCCATCCACTTTGACGCAAATCTTGGGAGGAGAACAGAACCAAGCAAATCTTACGAAAAATAGGGAAGGTAGACTACATTTCAGTCTCCTTCTTCCTCTGTGTTCAATGACTGAAGCAGCTTCTGCAGGCTTCAGCACAGGGTAAAAGAAGGAACTGAGTTCACCCTGAGTGAAAAGGCAGCTGGGTCACAAAGAACGGGGCGGTTTCCTCTCCCCCAATTTGACCAGACAGTATGTTAATGTAAAGAATGGCTCTTGGAACCAGTAACTTTGTTTTACTAAGTTGCACCTGAAGAAAGAACAAGCAACCAAACAAGAAGATACTGTGTCCACTTTTATCTGCTCACCTGACATTGCGCTAGGTAAGGCTGAATAACAGAGGCTGTCAGCAGGTCCAGAAATGCTGTTCTCAGAGGCGAGAGGTCACTATCCTGTTATAAAACGGAAAAAAAAAAAAATTGGTGATGAGATAATTCAGTTAGCATCTAAGAACATGGTGGGGGACAGACAGACCCCTCACACACAACTTCCCCACAGGAAAATTAAATCCCTTAGTATTTAAGTTCCCCACAAGAAAATAAAATTCCAGAGACTGGAATTTCCTCTTGGTTTCATACCTACCCATCAGCTAGAAAGAGCACACTGTCATTTACCAAATTCCTTGTGACAGTAACAGCATTGCCAATAGAAAGAATGTCAAAAACCAAGTCAACTTTCATCACCTTTTCTATCACATATCGTGAGTCCTGTATTTAATTATGAATACTAAAAAAACACAGCATACATCATCATTCTCTGAATACACTGTCCATGGAGAAGGGACTGGAATGGTGAAAAGGGTTTAAGGGGCTATCATTAGATGCAATATGCCTGAAGGAGATTTTAGGAGTAGCATCACAAACCACAGGAGCAAAGTATTAGGCTGTGGAACACAGCTCCCTGAAGGGAGCTGGGAAAGCTTCTGACAAGGATTTTCCGTGATGAACTGGGCTAGGATGTGGACAACATGCTGTCAAGTACCTCTGCAAAGAACTAAATCAGGTGATAGAGCTCAGACGATGAAACAGCCCACGTAGCTCCCCTCCTTACTTTCCTGATACCAGTTCACAGCAGATTTTTATAGAGGTTTTCCAGGACAACAATGGAATAGTTCAGTAATCAGAGAGAGAGATTTTGGACTTTAAGATCAGCCTTATAACTCTGTGTGTGGGAGACAGCAAGAGCCACCTCCACCAAGCAGATAAAGCCAGTGCTGGGATATATCAGTCACTCACACTTACTTGGGAAAGAACCTGGGAGAAACTAACATTTGCATGTCTGGGATGGGTTTTCCAGCTTCCCCTTTCCAGTAAAGCTACTTATGACTGCAAACCACTAAAAGAAGAACCCCAGGGATTCATCCAGCAGGTCCTGAGTTGTTTATAGTGTTCAGTAGTACAAGGTTATATTGCCACTCCTGCCTTTGCGTTTCAGTGAGCTTTCTAGGCTGTGAGTGCTTGTTGGAAGTGGCTTGCAACAGCACTCCAAGATAAGCGGCTGTAAAACACTGCAAAAGCATAAAAAGCATCTGTGTCTGAGACCACAAATGATAAGGCTTCTTACTCCCAAATCTAAACAGTTCTCTGCATGAGAAAGGCTGGCATGGATGAAGAGACACTCCGATCTTCTGATACCAACTCTCAGAGCAAAAAGAAAAAAAAAACCAAAACAAAACAAGAAGAAGTTCAGCTTTTGTTTCTGAGAAGTAATGTTGTCCACACAATGGCCAGTTGCTTACCCACGAGTTCTGTAAATGCTCTTCTATCCTTCCCATCACTCTAGCCCCACTTGTTCTCTTAGCACCAACTTTTTCCTCAGTAGCTGAAGACATAACAAGAATTACAAAATGAGCACCTGCACACTCATTTTACTTGGGAACGCACACAGCATGCACACCAAGCTGGTAAACCTGCTGACAATACTTATTCCCCTTTCAACATGGCCGTGAATGTATTTTCATGCTTTTTTTCAGGCTTATCACCGCCCTGCTACCACAGCTGCTCTGTTCCTGAGCCTGCAATATGTTCTTCTCGCCTGCCCTCTTTCAGCCCAGTTAACCCTGTTTCCAATGACTTTTATTGGGAATGCAGTCACTGTTTCAGCCATGTGGTACTTCTGCCATGCTTCTCGTTACCTGTGCTCTGAATCCACACTCAGCGCCTCAAGCATGTGCATAGGGATCCCCCTTGATCATTATTAACCTTCATTGCATCCACAATCACTGCTGAACCAACCTGCTACGGAGGAGCCGGGCCAGTGTGTTAGGCACATAGATGAGAAAACTCCCCATAACAAGGGAATTAACCATGGTGCTCGGGAAGGAGGGCAGGAGAGCGCCAAGGCTGAAAGTCCTTCCTCATCCCAGGACAAATGTAGCAGAGGGGAACACCTTCCCTTGTCCACGTCATGGCACACTGGCCTCTGCCTTGCTGGAGATCACTCCCCTGCCTGCTGCCTGCCCTCCCGTCCCTGACATTAGAGCACTGAACTTGGTGGGCAGGTTTTTCCTGCCTCTGGTTCCTATAGAAACCTTCCTGCAAGCACCCATTTGGGACCCGGCCCACAGAGACTGTGAGAGGCTCACCTTGCAGCTGGCACTGGGGTGTGCAGAAGGGCAGGGTGGGGAGGGTGAATCACACCAAGAGAAGGCTCCTGCTGCGGCACAAGGAGGCGGTGCACTGGGGACTACCCACGGAGCCAGCTGTCTCCAAGAGAAGGTGCCGAGGCCACTACACCAGCCCTGTAGCTCTTCATCACCCTGCTTTCTCCCTGCTCCCACTATGCCTCCAGTAAAGCATCACAGGAACTGGGAGGAAGGTTCACTGGCACAGGCAATACAGTTCAAGCCAGGAGGAGGAGGAAGAGGATACCTGGCATATGGGATTGATACAGTAAGTTCTTTCCTTTGACTGAGGGATATAAACCTAAAGCAATTCTCAAACTCTCCTAGCCAGGAGACAGCAAGTAACAAAAGGGGCTCCCATGAAGCCTGTGAAATTGCATGCCTGAAACTGCTACAGCTAACTTAGCTGTGTTATTTACATAGTACACACTCCTGAAAACGAGCAACAGTAAGGGATACAAAGGAAAAAACACATCACATCCAACAAATATTAATGGCAACTCCCAAACACTCAGAAGTGTAAAATTAAAACCAGTTTTCACCGTGCATAAGAAGCATCTCCCATGTTTAAAGGCAATTTAAGTGTCCTATATGAAGCAATTTTGGTCACACAACAGGTAGTCTTCACACTTTGAAAGAAATGCATTTTTTGTTAAAATGCAAATGGTACCTGTTATTTGCAGCTTTACTTTTTGAGTTCAGACTCTAAAACAAATCACACCACCATTGATTCCAGCCCGCTAGAAGACCGCTATAACGACAGTGTGTGTACCTGAAAAAGAAGGCTGCAAGGGAAGCATGCAGTCAGCATCAGGTACAGTCCTTTGAAGCACTCCAGCTGCAACACCTTTGTCTGAGTTCAAACACACACCACACAGGATTATATCCAGTAAGTTTGTTTTCCAGTGTAGGTGTCCTTTAGAAATAGATGTTCGCAAAGGAGACCTGCAAATTTACTTCCACTTGGCAATATCAAGCCTCCTCTGGACACACATGCTCTTCCACACAGCTGTGATATGAGAGATTTCAATTACCTGGCTTCTTGCAAACACCAGATAACAATCTCCTGCTGCCTATGTTTTACTTGCTTGGCCTCTTTTGCCACATGATCTCCACTTAAGCCTGCTGTGGTAGTGCCTGGATGTGCTAGGCATGAAGTGACGCCGTCCAGAGCCTTTCAGTAGGATCTTTATTTTGGGACAGAAACTCCTTCCCAGGAGTCTTCCCCTGCTAATTTTAGCAACAACAAAAAAAAGAATCAACCAAAAAGCCACCAAAAAAGCAACATACCTCTAGCAGACAGACTGTGAAGAAGGCAAACATTTTGCAAAGCAATGTTTTTGTATTCTGAGAACATTACAACTAGTAACTATGCAGGAGCCGTCAGTGATCATCAGAAGGTCCAGAACAAGCGTAACAATTCTTTCTAGAATTATTTTCATCCACTGTCATAGGAACAGTGTATACAACACTTCCTCTGACAGTAAGCTCGCATGGGGAAAAACTCTACTTTCCATTATGCTTAATTTGAACACGAAGCAACATCGCATGCAATAAATCCCACTACCACCTCTGGACTGTCAGCTGGTTTCCACTGCTCTCTATTCTCCTCCTTTATTAAAAAAAAAAAGGTATGTTTTGGAAGAGAGAAAAGCAATTGCAAAGCCACAGTACTCATCCAGAGGCCACGCACTTAGGTCTAGCTCTAGAAGCCTCTTCCAAGCTCAGCTTTTAAAATCCCACATAGATTGCATACAATTTAACATTTAGACTGACTCTTCCTCTCTCAGAAATCAGACAAAAATCAGACCCTGCACTGAATCAGGCAGTTCATTTCTGTTCCCTCACACCTGGAAAGCTTTGTTTTCCTAATTAAAATCCTGACTTGCCCAATGAAATGCACAAGGGGAGCTCTCAGCAGGAAGCCTTTTGCCTTCCCTTCCCCCATCAGTTTCTCCCTGAGGTCAGGCAAAGGCATATCCCGGAGCTGCAAATGCCATTAGTCCCACGGGTCAATATTTGCTTTGCACGTATACAGTCAGAAGAAAACTCCAGCTTCACAAACAACTAGGTAAGTGAACAAAGCACAGCCACAAACCTGACCAAGGGGTGGACAAGATGCAGATAATTTCTGTCCCTCGCACCCTGACACCCTGGATTTTTAAGTGATGCAGAATCCCATGCAGGCACTGACACACACCTGGTTAAGGAGTCAATATGGTGTTGGTGAACGTGGGTCATCCCAGGAAGTATCTGTTTAAGGCTTACAAACCACAACCAGCCTCACATTGCTTTGGGTGTTGAGCAACACACTACAAATGCAGGAAGGAGGTGCTGAGGTAGCCTTCATGCTTGCTTTCTACCACATGACTTGGAATTAAAAGTTGGGGGACTTTAACTGCCCTCATCCCACTTTCTTGTAGCAGAGAAAGTGAATCAGAGATAAAATAAAAGCCTACAGCAGGCCTAGAAAGGAGGACACGAGACCTGGAAAGCAGCAAAGGTAAAGGCTGTGACAGCCTTTCAGAGCCAGGTGGGCAGGCAGGAAGGATGGCAAGCTGCTGACAGCGTTAAGTCACTGACTGCAGAGGCATCACTCAGGACTCCAGTGCTGCCCAGTCACCAACTGGGATCACATACTGACTGCAGGAGTGTGGCCAGGCAAAAGTGCCTCCGCCCCACTATTAGAGCGACATATAACAAAAAGTAAAACAAAAGTAAACTCAAACTCTGTGTCTCCTGCCATAAAGCACCTTGTAGACTCCTAGCCACATTGGAAATGTAATTCCTTGCAGAAATGTAACTGAAAGGTACTTCCATGCAACAGATCGGTGCACTGCACTGATTCCCTGCACCGATCGGTGTCCAGCCAGTCTGCCTGCTGTAATGACAGAGAGCACCCCACTGGAGCTGAAGGTGCTCCAGTTTTGTATAAACATTTTTGTATAAACATTTCCAGTTTATACAAAAGGAACAGAACAAGTAACTTCCAGTTTCGTATCCACTTCATCTCCATTTTGAAAATAAGGATGTGAAAAAGCAGAATCCTGGTTCCTACCACTTACACATTGGACAGACAGACCACAGCTGGACTTCCTGATCGTAGTTCAACGTGTGAAGCTTGCCTCTAAAAAAAAAAAAAACCCCTACACAACACCTGCTTCTGTAGAACGCAGATATCCTATATATCAACATGTATTTTTCTTTTCACAGCAGAACTGCCTTTTATTTAGCTGGCTCCAAAGCAGACAGCTGATCCTTTATGCAGGAGAAGGCTGAAGCTCTTACTTCTAAAATCTGGAAATAACAAAGGCTTCCCCCCATGTGCCTCATGAAAAAAAAAAACCAAACCAAACCAGAACCAAACTTAGTTATGGCTCTGCTGATTCCCTGTGTTGCTAACACAAGCTACCACACTTTTAGCCCTGGAAAGCAGAGTGTGTCTATACTTACACAACAGACATTTGGTGCCTGCTAAGCATGAACTACACTGCTGTGGAGAACCTCTTTTGCCAAGACCCTTGGGATCAGAGGAGGAGGAGTTTCCTCTTTCCCAGTGCACCCATTATTTGAGTGGTGAGAGGATATGTGATGGGAATATAGAGTGCTCCTCCCGTGTCACCCAGGAGGATTACAATAGATCAAGCAACGGAACAACAGTTCTTGGGTTTTTTTAATCTGCATTGAGTGAGGATGGAAAAAAAGGCTAGGATACAATTTAGCAAGGTGTGCACTCTCACTGCACAGCAAAATTCTCCTTGCTTCCAACACAGAGGGAAGAAAACCCACGCGTGCCAAAAGGCAGGTCTGCAATTGCCCTCGTCTTCAAAGTTTAGGGTAAAGGTCATTCCACATTACACACCGCTATGCAAATATAATCCAAAGGTTTCTGATTAGTGTCTAAGGGGGGCCCCAAACACCTCTTCTGTGAGAGTCAATTTCTGCACAATAAACAGACACTTTCACCCCAGTACGCATGGTGCAGAACCAGGGCACTTCTGCAGAAGTCTGCAGAAACTAATTTTCTCCAAAACTCTCTGGAAATGATTTTTACCTTCTGGTCCATGAACTTCTTCAAGTCTGCAAACTATTTATAAGATGTCTGTGGAAGGTAATGGCAACTGTCCAGTTTCATTTGCTACAGAGAAGTTTGAAAGAAAATATTTCTGTTAGAGATGCAGGGTTATACCAATCAAAGAAAGGTTGAAAGACACTATTGACAGTTATTTAAAGACAGATATTATGATGTCTTTTATATGACACTCCTACCCCAAGCAGTGACAAGTGGTGCCATTCCAGGCTCTCTCCATCACCTCCAGAGTCAGCCCTGTAGCCACCCTCCAGGTGAAAGTTTGATTCTCAAGCTGGTCTCACCCTACTGCTCCCAGTGGCAAAGGAACAACAGCCTGAAGAATGGCTCTTCCTTGATACGGCCTGAATCTGCAAAGCTTTAGCTGTCAGGGTTTGCCATTCTCTTGGTGGGGCACAAGAAAGGCTAGATTCAAGTCACGCCCCTGTAGCTCTGTTGTATTACTATTTGCTCTAGTATTCGCAAAAAAATGTCACATTCACCTAGCAGGACTCTAAGCAGGTCTTACTTCATTAGGCTCCAGAAAATAGCTTTTTAAGGAAAGTATATCCCACAGCACTCAAGATTTTTCTCCTTCAGGGCTCTGTCTTTCCAGAACTCAACTTTCTGAAGAGCCTAGTAATACCCAAAACACCTCTCAGGACTGTTTGCAAAGCTCTTATCTAGCACGTCATATTAGACTATTTAGATCTTGCTTCTGCAGAAATTTATAGGCACAGATAACTCACGAGAAAAAAAGCAAAATATACAATGATCATTAACATTTGTAACAAAACAAGACAAAACCCCCAATATTTCCTGTTTCTGAGATCAGGAAGATTTCTTCTCCAGAACAAAAGGGCTGTCGGGTTATGGACATTTTCTCTCATCTCTGAATCATCAGGTACTTCCCAGCCAAGAAATACTGCACTGACTGGGCAGTGAGAACAGTTATCATAGTCATACTAATACCAACATGCTATCTTATTTTCTCCTATCTCATAAAACAAGTGTTTTCATTTCTCCTAGGGTTGTTGTTTTTTTTTTTTCCTTAAGCCAGAAACAGAATTGTTCTGTTACCAATATAACTTGTTGCACTCGAGTTTAAAAAAAGCTGAGACTTCCTCAGAGACAAAACAAATGTGGAAGGACAACATCCTCCTCTTCCCTACCTGGTGTCAACAGTAACACAGCTGACAAGTGAGATTTTCCCCAATGCTCCCAGATAATTACCCTGTGTAAGCTTTATGTATCTAAAATCTTGATCGTGTGATGAAAGGTGGCATAGAAAGAAGTTTAAACAAGTCTTTGTCTTGCTGAGGATACAAACCTGAAGTGCCAACACCTCTCCATCTCTTGAGGGACATGTGGGACACTGCACTCATGACATACAGTGAAGCTATTTGTCTACCTCATCCTACCTGACAACTGCAAAATCTCTACATCCTATCCATTTCAGCTAGGATAGGATCTAGGATAACCAGTGTGATACATATCACCAACTAGGATTACTACTGATTTAGCTAGAAGAGCTGTAGGACCACATACACCAAAATATAAGGTGCCTTACCTTTATCACTGAAGATGAAGTTGCAATACTCCTTAGGATTTATTTTTTCAAAGTTTTCTTTCCTTCTCATGTTTTGGTGAGAAATTTGCAATTAACAGCCAGGAAGACAGACATCTTCCCAGTCATTTCCAAAACAGTTACAATCTCAAATGCGGTATCACTTGGGAGGGGCAAACTCACCAATTCCTTTGTTAAAACATCCCGAATACCAAACAGCAATTTTGCAATGCACAAACCAATTCACTAAGAATGGGACTGAGACTGGCAGCTCATTTCATTCAGATCCCTTAACCAATAATCTCTACTGTTACCATGCCACCTCACATAAGAGATGCTGATTTTTAAAAGCTAAATATTTTGATTATTGCCTATCTTTTAAGATCGCCAAGGTCCCTTAGAACACTGATATTTGCAAAAGATACCACCTTGCAGAAAAGCAAGCAACAGGTTAAAAGAACAGCAAAGAATAAAAACCTAAATGATGTTAGCAGAGACCCCAAAACTGGAGAATCATTTCAGTCCTGAGTAGGCATGCAGTACTTCCCTCACCTCATTAGCTGACGTTAACTCTATCATCCCTGACCAGTGCACTTCTCCTCCAGAAATATGCCCCTCCTCTCTGCTACCCCTCATGGATTCCCCCTGTCCTTCTTCTGAGGAAGCATCACTATGAATGACATCTCCCTGAGATTACCAAGACACATTATCAAAACGTTATCCTAAACAGAAATCAAGAAAGGTGGCACCTGTCATTTTAATCTGTTAAATACAGAATTAACATAACTTTATATTAACATGACACAACCAGTCCCCACCCTGACCTCTTTAATTACGTGTCATGCCTCGTCTCATGCCCTTCCTTCCCTTTTACTTCGTGAATTCTCTGGGGTAGGAATCCAACCTTTGTTTCTGCATAGGGAAAGCCACACACACAGCGCGCGGATCTGGAAATACATAATGAAATAGATCTTCGTTCCAGTGACTGTTTCTTTCCAGGACACCACTCCAGACCCTGTAGCAACTGAAAAACTACTCTAGAATTCAGATTATCCAGCAAGCAACTGTATTCTGATCAACATCTCAGCAAAAGCACAGCAGTGCCCCACTCCTGCTAGGCCGGTAGTTCCTTCCTGAGTAATTTTAAGATCCAGCCTCTCACTACCGAACACCTACTGTTCTTAATTCCAGCAAGACTGCTCCTCTCTCCCATCTATTAGCACTAAAGGATCCTCCATTTCCTCAAGGCACTTTTACTACTTTATTCCCACCACTCCCCCCCCCCAACATCACAGCAAGCCATGCAGAGTAAGGCTGAGACATCATGAAGTAGGAAGCTATGACATCACATAAAAAACCCACACACCAATACTGAAATCTACTTGTTTAGAAGGAAAGTACCTGCCTAAATTCAGACATCACTCAAAAAATTCGGAAGGAAGAAAAGCAAACACAGGGAAGAAAATTTTCCTGTCCCACCCTTACCAGCTCTGTGAAGAGACAGCAGCTGTCCCGGAGCCCACAGCCACTGCCTGCAAAGAGATTTAAATCCGTGTTGCGGCGGTTCTTCACTCCCTTGAATTTACATGAGCAGGTACGAGGAATTGCATTTGTCTCCCGACTTCCTCCTAACATTTATTACAGCTGACAATCACAGGGCCTGCAGTGTGTCTATTTATGCCCACTGCCTAGAGGATACTGCCATATTTCCATCTCTGTTTCATGATTGTTCCTTCCCCCCAGCCAGACAGGAAACAGACTCTCTCTCCTCTGGGGCACCTCCGAAAAGACGCAGGTGTGGAGGGCAAATGAGGATGGCAGAGCTGGACGGACGAGACCTCCTCAGAGTCACAGCCGCGGAGCAGAGAAAAGGCAGGTTACAGGAGAGGCATATCCCGGGGAGCAGGGGTGGGTAGGGAAGGGAGAGCAAAGCCTGGGCAAGTGTGGAGCAGGCAGAGCACGCCCACAGGGAGAACGCGCCCCAACCAACCCAACCGAGCCTGACGATGAAGCTGTGCACAACATGAGTCACTCGCCGGAGCCCAGACCCTGCGTCAGCGCAGCAGGTGAGCGGGAGCCTGCCCAGGGGCTGGGGAGGGGGACTCCCTCCCTTCCCCCAGCCCCTGCCCGGGAAGGGGCCGGGGAGCGGAGAGGCGGCCGCGCACCCCCCGCCCCACACGCGGTCTCAGCAGCAGGGCTGCCCCAGCCGCTTTAGTCCCCCCGCACTGCCCGAGGGGCACCGCATGGGAGTAGGGAGGGGTGGGGGGACGGGGACGGGGGTGAGGTGTGTGTGGGGCGCCTCAGAGGTGGCGCGACCATTACTGGGGAGCCCGACCGTCGTGGGGGGAGGAGCAGGGCTGAAAGCCCCGGAGGGCAAGGGGGGGCCCGCCGAGCCCTGCCGCCCGACGGCAGGACCCCCCCCCCCCGCCCAGCGCTGCCCGCCACCCCTTGCTCGGCCGCGGCAGCCCCGCCGGCATTCACCTGCTCTCGTCAGCGGCGTCCTCGCCAGCGCCCGCCCGCCGCGCTGTCCCCACAGGGCGGGCGCCCGACCCCGACCCGGCGGCCCCACACGCCGCTCTGGAGGGCGGCGCGCCGCGCATGCGCGGCATCCGGGCGGTGGCGCGGGGCGCTGTGGGGGCTGTAGGCCGCGGCGGGGCCGGCGCCGCCGCTGCCACACGGTACTCAGGGAGCACGGGGACCGCCTAAAGGGGTCTGTCGGCGACAGTGACAGGCGTTGAGCAATACCGACGGCTCCTCCTGTCCCCTAACACAGAAGAGGTGGCACGAAGCTGTGAGAAGTGCAGTTAGGGTGGCGGGAGCAAGCGCTGGGGAAGGCGGCGCTTAGCCCCCTACCAGCCTCGAAGGAGGCAGCAGCAGGAGAAGCTACTCGGTTCTTTTCCATCATTCAGGTCTAGATTAATTTCTCCTCCAAGCAGGGCACAGACCCACTGCCGCTTTACCGGTCGCATCTATTGCGGACATGGGCTACAGGGATACGTATGGAAGTGCTTGATGAACTGGAAGAGTGATCTGGCCTCGTCACTTCGTGAAGAGCTGCTTCTTGAAGCACTTCTCAGCGACCTACTCCAACAACCCCGGAGAGGGGGAACTACATCACTGGCTGCTGCCTGCGCCAACTCCACTGGAAAAAAGAAAGCGAGGTCCCAAACCAAGCTCTTCTAAAGAGGGGTAGAAATCTCTAAAAGGATTTGCGTATCATGCCACAGTTTTCCAGGAGGGTGACATTTTCCCTGTGTCATTGTTATTCTTTTTAAACTTTCCAGGAAAACAAGTCCAATGCCTCACAGCTGTCAGCCTCTGCCTAGCACAAAGATTCATTTCCAGATGGTGAGAAAAGATACGTTAGCTGTTTGTTTTCTCTGCACAAGGTTATTTGTTTGGTTTTTTTTAACCCCACAAAGAAGGAGGAAAGAGGACCAAAAAAGGAGGACTTCCATATCTATCGGTTTTCTTTCTTGGCTATCCATTTGAGTAATAGTTTGCAAATTACCAGTGTTCAATTAGTTATCCTTTTCAGACAGCTGGCTAATTAAATGTTAATAGCACGAGCAGGCACAATATTTTAAACACCATAAAACTCATAAATGTTTGAGACATTTTGAATGCCATACTCTAGAGGCAAGGTAAAGCCAGAGCAATCTAGATGAGGGGAGATCATGGCCTGAAGCTTCCCACTTCTCTGACTACTTAATATAGACAAGCCTTATTAAAACATACTGTATTTTGAAATCCTCTTTAAACAATGATGGCCTCAAGGAGAGCAGGTAGCTTCTTTCAATTAGTTCTGCTTTTCTTAATTCTCTCCAGCAATCACACTTGAAAAAAGAATCCAGTAATTCTGATCATGTAATCTCTGAGAGTCTGAATAAATAACAGAGGTAAGAGGGAGGTTTTTATTGCACTCAGGCAAAAGAAATGCGCTGTAATGTAACAACACTGAAATAAGGAGTAAGGGAATCATTCCAGTTTAAGTCAAAGGGAGAAGAGTTTGGTCCAGTACTGGATGTCCAGTAAAGCACAGACATTACAAACAGAAAATTCAGGGTCAGAAATAAGACCAAAGCTCTTGAATTTCTCTGGCATCCAATGAATTCCAACATCTTTTTTCTTTCCTTATCAGACAAAACTTACTTGCAGTACAGAATGACTTTCACATGCTAGAGTCCACCTGCCATTCAGTATCAAACACCTACAGCAAAGGACCTGCAAAAGTAAATCACAATGGCTGGTTCCTAACCCACACCTGTAAATATGATTTTCAGAAGCTACAGAGCCACAGGTACAGTATTAAACCAGCAAGGGAGCACTGAAGGACCACCAGTTTGATGAGCCAAGAAGTTCCATGGCCTCTCCCTTTCATTATTCCTAATGTTTTGGCCTATTCGCTCCCCAAATCACAGTACTCTGAAAGCCAGGACAACCTTTTCTCATCTTTTGACACACCTGTGGAGAAAGTTTAAGAGCAGATGAATAAGATGGAAATGGAAGTGGGCTCAATTCCCCTTACCCCTGCTCTTCAACAAGTCATACATGAATGTCAGGCAGCACCTGGCATTGCTCTTTAAACAGCTGGCAGTGCTCTATAAGGGGCCAGTGAAAGTTACTGTGATAAAGTTACCTTGTCACAATCAAGCGTTTCTCAGTAACTCAGCACATAATAGATGGAAGCTTCATTAAACAGCAAAGAATGAAAAGCCCATCTGGAATCAGGTGGCTGTAAGCTCTGGGGGTTAAACGTACTGTAGAGAACCAAAATAACGTGACACAGTAAACAGACTTGGTTCAATAAGGCTTTTATTATCTTCCTGTACCCACACACTTTTGCAGAATATACCTAAAGTGCCAGCTCAATTTTCCCACCCATTTTGCTTTGGTATGGAATCAGCGCTGGTCGAACCTCCTCCTTCAGGAACTTTGCCACCTGTTCAAGAAAGACAGGAAAGAGAAAATTAGCAAAAGAAAAGGTTCCCTTCTCCTCCCCATTCAGACCTGCTTGTCTTACTGGGGTCTCTGTTTCACAGAGATGCCTAGCAGTCTGATACATCCACGGTCAAAAATGTGAAGCCCACAAGGAAAGACAAGGAAGCCAAGGAAAACAAAAGAGAGAAATGTGTCTGCCTTAGTAGTACAGGCAGAGGTAGATATTATGTACCCTCTCTGGCACACAAGAGGATGCAAGATTAAACAACACATTGCATTACAACCTGTAACACCCATAGCCTCTTTCCACTACTTTACCTGCTGAGGAGCACGTCCAGTAAAAGAGGAGGGATCCAACAGGCTTTCAAGTTGTTTATGGATAGGGCTGAAGTAAGGATCAGCACAGACACGGGCAATGAAGTCATTATCACCCCCTTCCTGTTTCACAACAGCAGCTGCTTGCTGGGAGAGAACACGAATCTTCTCGTGGCAATCCTGTAGGAGCAGGGGGAAGAGGAGGGGAAAAGAAAGAAGTCATTCCATTGCTACTGACAGCACATGTTCATCCTGCTAATTTGTGCAGGAGGGAGAAACATCAAAGCATACTGCACTGGACAGCTTACAAATGAGACACAGCTTGGACTGCGGTGTCTCATATACTACTATATTAAAACAAGATTTTCTTCATCCTTCCACATCTACCCTTTGAGGCTAAAACAGTCTGACTGACACATACGTTCCCTGTTCAATTACACCACAAACTTACGACACTGGAATCCTTTACTTCCTCAAACTCCCCAAATACTCTTAGGAGTCACTACAGGATTTTTTTTCAGTTGTTCTATTCCCTACTTGCATGATTTTTCCAAAGATAGACTATAGTAGCTGTTCCCAAAATATTCTATGAACAGTAATAAAGGAATTCCTTTTTCACCACTAGTCATCCCCTGTATCCCATTATGCTCCCATCTTGGGAGCATAACAATGTAAAACCTCTATAGGTTTGGAAAAGGGAAAAGAACCTGTCTAACTTAATGAGCAGCGAGACTATGTAAACCATGGCTTACATAAGGACAGACTGAAGGGGGAAAAAAAAAAAAATCTTACAAACCTGAGGGCCTTAAGACATTCTCTCCCAAACAACCCTCACATGACACTATGACCGGCAAAACCCTTATAACAATTTTTCTGAAACACTTCCTAATCCCTTGATTTCCTGTGGAATCAATCTGTAAAAACAAGGGAACCCAACTGTAGTCAGGGACCACCTGCAAAATCAGGTGCTGCCATGCTGGCCCTAAAGTCATGTGGTTGCATTTGCAGCCATGTAAGAACCTTCTCCTCACATGTATTATCCTTGATCTATCTTCAATTAGGAGGAAAAGGATCTCCTGTTCCTTGTTTCCCCCATCCAAAGGCCATCTTCTCCAGCACTGACCTGTCTCAGGTGAACAGATCTGTCTTCTGGATGTTTAGGGGAGGGAGCTGTTCAGTGGTGGGGAAAGGAAGTGAGTTTGTATGCTATCAGGTGGGAAAGCATAGAAAATGTGCTGTTCCGGAGTTCCCAGCACATGAAAACAGAACATACTAATGTGAATAAGAACAGATTTTATAAGTGTACTAAACTCTACAGATTTGTAATTAAACAGCACCAGAAAGAAGGTAGGCCAATAACAAACACAAATGAAATTCAGTCTTCAATCTAATCACAACAGAGAGGATTGTTTAGGTAAGTATGGGATACTATAGAAGACAACCAGCTAAAAAGATAATGAAACTTATCCACATGATGTGAGCCTTAATAAGTTTAGTTAGGAAGCTTGCTGACTGACCCAGTGACAAACATCAGACACACACAGGGGGGAAAAAAAAAAGGAAAAAGGATTTTTCCTGACTAACATCATGGGTGAGTTGCCAGAAGTGTTTCAGAGAACTAGAACCACACATCCTACTCAAAGCTTCTAGCAAACCCTTTCACTATTACTATCTTGCAAGTTTAACTTCTGCCCCCGATGTGGAAATAATCATAGAAGGAAAAATTACTATCTGAAGGTAAGTGTAAATAAGTTGTTTTATTAAGATATAAATTTGATTATCAGTTTTAAACTGAATTGAGAAATTAAATTATAAAGAAATATAATATTGTGTCTGGATTTATTTACTAAGGAAAACATTTAATTTCAATTTGCTTGAACACAGAAAACTGAATGGAAGACCATAAACGAAGTTAATAATAGAAAGCACTATACAGAATTAGGGAAGAGTGATACATGAATGAATGGTTCAGAATGGTCTTACTTGCTTTTTCGTTAACAGCACTGATTCATTCTTTTAATTTATATGGTAGCCAACTGCCAACATGTTCCATTTAAAGAAGCCTGGCCTGTGTTCCAAGTTCCTTCAAACATTTACAAAAGGAAAACGCCTACTAGTATCTAATATAAAAATAGGTCTCCCTCTTCTCCAGCACAGACAGCCAGATTAGCTCAAACACATAGTGTTCCTAACAGTAAATATGGATCTCCACAACTGCTCTCTGCTCAGACAGCAGAGTCTGGCTTTGCAGCACCAGTGTAATATTAATAACCCTGTGGGAGTAGGTGGAGAACAAAGAAAGGTGAGATGGTCAGGACAGGAGCCCAGTTACTTTTCTCAGGAGTGAAATGCCAGGCAGCGAACAAAGGTATTTTTGACTGCATTTGTACCTGACGATTGCCCCCTGCTTTCACCATCGCCATGATTATATTCTCTGTGGCCATGAATGGCAGCTCCTGCCGGATCCTCCTCTCAATCACCTTAAACAAAACAAAACAAACAGAAAAAAGAAACAGCATTATAGCAATTCTGTAGACAACTGGGACTCCCAGTGAAGTTTTCCTCTCCCTTTGAATCTCCAGGACTGGACAATGATGCAAAGATAATTTATGCTATGGAAATAGCATAAAAAACTTAGCTATGGAAATCCAGATATTGAAGCTGATAATACTTAGAATCTATACCTTGTAAGGGACATTACTGTGGAAAAGATGTACAATTAATTTTTTTTTTAACCTGTAGGTAAGTTACAGGGCTGTATGAGATGTGCCTTGACAGTATCTTTTGGTGGCAAGTTCTACAGATCCATCATGTAGTTCAGGGAAAAATATCCTTTTTGAGAAATTTTTAATTTAGTACCTTTTGGCTTCAACAAGTACCCTTTCATGTCTGTCCTGCAAACAGTGAAAATATAGTGAGAATGGAGAGCAAAATTCAGAAACCATTTGAACTAACAGATAAAAATGTAATCCTTTGAGTGGGAGGATTTTTATACACTTTGGCATAGCTGCAGCATTATCAAGGATGCAACACTGTACACATTATCTCCTGCTTTACCTTTGGATATACCACAAGTCCCTCGGAGATATTCTGCAGTGTACTCAGAATGATGTCAGCTGTGAGGAAAGCCTCAGCCAGACACACGCGCCTATGAAACACACATACCCAGGGCCTCAGTTAGCAATAAAGGCCATGTTCCAGTCTACCTCAGATCCAGCTCTTTAGTTTCTGTAAATAATTCTGTAAATACAATTACTGTGGCCCTAAAGCTGGAACTGTTCTCCTTATAGGTGCTTCTTGTTGCTTAAAAGTCACAACCAGGAAAGCTAAAGAACATGTAGCAGTAGCTCTCAAGCTGGGTAGATGGGAGGGTTTCGGGGTTTTTTTTTTGGTCAGTAGAGAAGGGAGAAAGAGGAAGAGAAAGGGTAAAGGCATACACAGAAAGCTCCAAGATAATTAAATGATTACACAGCTAGGAAAGAGGGCAGCAACTTACAGAGCTAGCAAACACATGAGACTATCTTCCCCTGTGTTCTGTGTTGCCCTGTCTACTGATCCTACTTCTGGAGAGTAGGATCAGTAGACAGGGCAACACAGAACACAGGGGAAGATAGTCTCAGATCAGACATGCTGCGCTGTCAAACTGTGCCTGGCTGTGATTAGTGGGGAACTTTCAAAGTGATCCAGGCATTTGGTGGGGGCTTCCTCCAAGAGACCAGCTCCTGGTCACAAAGGAGGCTCCTGCAAAAAAGAATGACAAAAAGGAAAGGAGGGACAGGAGAGGAGTAGTGGGGACTGACTTGTATCAGGCAAAAGGCTCTGTGTCACAGTGCAGCAATTGCAGTATCATCCATCTGTGACAGCAGTGCCTGGCCCATTCTAAACTGTGATCTCTTAAAATATACTAGTACTTGAACCTTGTGCTACATTTAAGGCCCCCAATTCTATCACGCTCTCTTCAAAAGGACTTTGCTGTTTTGTAGGTTGATTGCATTTTCTCTGGCTTGCTCTCCTTTCAAGACACTATAGCTTTAACAAGAAAAATCCAAGGCACATAATTTTTTAATTGGATTACGAAGTGGACAAATGACCTTTTCTGTCAGATGAGGTGAAAATAAAATTTGAAACATTCCAGTACATCTCTCAACACTTGGTAGCTATTGGGAAATAAACACACCATATCAAACAGTATCCAATTTCTTAAATTTACATTGTTTTCTGCTGCCTAGGCAGCTCTTTTCTTAACAAGACTAGCAGCTGTGGAGTAAAGTCCTTTTGGGAAAAGATATTCTATAGTTTCATGAAATTTTATGCAGACATGTTTGTGGAGATGTTTTTAAAATAACATTCTCATCAACAATGTGAACACTAGTCTATAGCCAAAACTGCTGTTGATTGTTCCACAAGCCCCATATCTTAGAAACCTAAAGATCTAAAAAGTCTAAGATTCTAGGAGATCAAATTCAGCAACAGAAGACTACTTTGAAACTTAAAACGTTTCAAAGGTAAATATGAGCTTTATGCAAATTTAGCATTAACTGGAAGATGGAAGCATTGAATTTAATTGCTATAATTTACTCGAAAATAATTATAGATAACTTTTGGTCCTCTCAAAATAGTCATAATGAAGAATCAGAAAACAAAGCAAAGTTTGCTGAGCAGTATCTAAAAGACCTGCATAGGTTTTCATGAAACATTACTTAAAAAAACCAATGTTTGTGCTCTTTCTTTAGGATCTGAACTACTTCTTGTAAAGAACAACACTTTACAAGAGATGAAAATAAGTTTCTTTAGATTATTTGGAGGGTTAAGGGATTACAGATAAAATGTTGAATTATTTCTTAAGAAGTGAAGAGGAGCAGGGTCAAAAAACACATTCGAAACAGGGAGGAAATTTTGAGAAATGTAAGAACTGCTATAGTATGCTGTTGAAACAGGAAGACTATGAGAGCAATTTATTACCATGGCTTCTGCATCCCTCCCTCTCTCTGCTGGTTTACTTTGTAGAAGATCTTGACGTTAAAAAAACTTAAGTTTTCATGTGATCTTAGAGAGGAAACCAGTTTGTAGTCTCTAGATTCTGTTGAGGCTGCTTTTCATCAAGGTGGTAACTTGTGGTTTTAGTTTAAAAATAGTATTTTCTAAATACATCAGAAGACCTTCCTGCACAAGACCTTCTGAAATTGCAGCATTGCATGATCTAAACAAACCTGTTGGCACTGTCATCCAACGTTCGTTCAAACCACTGCACAGAGGCTGTTTGGAGGGGATCCAGCATCAGAGTCATCAGGTGTCGAGCCAGGCTGCAGCAGCGTTCTGAACGCATTGGATTCCTCTTGTAAGGCATAGCACTTGAACCTGTGAAAAGAGAAAGAGTGATGGAAACCAGACATAGAAGTAGTGCATTCAGGAAGAAGAGATGAAGGTCCTCCTCCAGATAAGAAAAATGTGTCAGGAATCATGTTTTTGACTAAAGCCTCAAAACATGATGATTTTCTAAGGACAAAATGGAATAAAGAAAACGACACCACCACACTTCCCCTTCAGATTAGAAACATCCAACTGTGGAGACAAAAAAAGTGAGAAGATATTTTGCAATTCTGCAAAACAGAAGAAGTACTACCACATAAAAAGAACAAATGGACTTAATTTTTAATGCAGTATTTAGCACCATCTCTCTAGGCTACCCATGGCAACTTTAGCAGTGTTCAAGACCCCATCTGCTCAATAACATTGTCCTTCAAAGTCAGATACTTATACTGCTGCCCGTTGCTCTGGTGAATGGATATCAAAACCAACCATAGAATGTAGAATGATTCAAGTAACAAATACAACTAAGGCTTAATTTGCCAGTTCAATCCTATGCAACTATTTAGGGTGCCTGTCTGAACTTTCTTCCAGCCAAGAGCCAAAACTCTGTTTCCTTCTCCCCTTCTACCAATGTCAGAATCACATAATTGGTATTCTCCTGCCAAGGGTCCAACCTAGTTTCATTGTTCCAAATTTGTCTGTTTATAAAGACCAAAATGCTGAGTCAAGCCGAAAACCTACAGCTCCAGTTAGCTTCATGAGGAATGGAAAACACTAAGTACTCCTCATACCCAAGTCTTCCTCTGTGGGGAATACGTGACTGCTTCTGCTCTCCCCTCAAACCCAGGACGTGCAGAAATACAAATCTGATTTTAATTACTTAATATCCAGAAACCTTTGGGTATAGTGATTTTTTTTTTCTTTAAAAAGGACCCAAAATACTAACAATGTCAAACCTCAGTTAATCTAAAGCAACTTCTGTCAGTGACATTTCTAAATTTGCTTTAAAGGCTGCACCAACATAAATGAAAAGATACACACACCAGTCGAAGAAATGTCTCCCATCCCTTACCAATCTGGTCTTTCTCAAAAGGCTCCTCTATCTCCTTCAGGTTGGCCAAAAGACGAATGTCAGTACAAATCTAGAAAAAAGCCCAAGAAGTTAACAAACAGAACCAAACTAACACACACCAATATATACTCCTGTTAGTGTTCTTGTAGAAGTCTTTGCATCTGTGCCTGAGAAGTAAATTGGGAACACAGTGAAAAATTTGACAAAAAAATTGACACAGCAATTCTACTTCCCAGCCTAAAAATCCAAGTCAAGAAAGCATAAGGAAAAAATAGGTGTGCACTGTATTAGAATAGAACAGGACTCCAAGAATGGCAAATGTTTGCAGGGAATGGAAGAGATACCAGGAGGGAACAGTGAAAATGCATTAAAAAATTACACAGTGATTTGCAAACACAGATAATGTATGCTCACTGAACCAGCCAGCCTACAAAACCAAACCAAAAGAAAATACCACAGATCACTTTAGCCCAGGAGGAGGAGGAGGGAGGGAACAGAAATAAATCAATGAAAAGAATCCACAAGGACAGAGATAATAACACCAGTATCAGAGAAGCAATTAACTAGGAGCAAACAGTGAAATTTAAAAACTCATATACCACTAGGAAAGACATTTACTCTAATTGGATCAATTTAGCATACATTAGACTAATATCTGGTGTGGGATTTGTTAACCCATCTTAGAATCTGCTCAGTAAACTTGCTTTATTTGCCACTGGTCTTAAGATCTTTGAGGTTTGATTACTAGGCATGTACCCAGTGGTGAATTTACATGATCACAAAGAGAACAGTTGAACAAGGAACACCAATTAATGTTTCTTGAGAACAGTGTTCTGCACCATGAGCACATTCTCTTCAAGATCTAATACGTTTCCCCTTCTTCCCCCAATGTATACAAATAGGGCACTCACCTTGTGTATAGATGCCCCAAGACTGGCCAGCACAGACAGGACTTCAATATCCACCTTGCGACTATAGGTCTGTCCTGTGACCATATAAGCCCTAAAAATAAGCACAGAAGTTGAGTGCTCCACACAGATACAACTGTACTGCAAGACTTTGAGCAAGGAGTGACATGGCTCTTAAAGTGGAGGGTTGTCATTCTGCCCTGACGAGAACAACTTTGGATTCAGGCTGTCAATTTTGGGCAGAGAAAAGCAGAGGGAAAATGGACAGCCATGCTTTGACAGGGAGACAAGTAGAAGCAGCCTATTTAGGAGGTGAAGTTTCCTGCGGGAAGCTGCAACTGGGAATAGAAGATGGCAAAGGGAGATAAGTCAACAGCAGCACAGATGTCAGTTTGGCAGCTATGGGAATCTGGGCCAACACGGACAGCAGGAGTCACACTTTGTTAACACCAAATTTAGGTGACTAAGGATGCTTGTTACATACCGCTTAAATCCTGCCTTTGCAGTCACTAATCTGTCCAGCTCTTCAACCTCAGGGTGAAGAAAAAAACAAAACAAACAGAGCTCAGAATGCAACAACTCAGGAAGGTCAGCAACAGCAAAAAGGATTCTTTGCTTTTCTCAGTTTACTGTCAACAAATGTTATACTTGCTGGGAAGCATCCCCTCCCCAAATTCTGCTCTCTTTCACACAGGGCTTTGTCAGTGGGCCCCAGAGGGATTGCAGTGCCCTTGTGAATTTGTTGCCAGAATCTCCATGTTCCCCCAAACAGAACAGCATTCCAGAGGGGAGAACTGCAAAGACTGCAAGTCTACGCCCTGAGCTGCCTGACTTACTTTACTATGGTCTCCCTCAAAGAGCTGCAAGAAGCTGGCTTGAGTGCCAGTGGTGCCTTTTACACCCCGAAAGCGCAGGTCATCCCGAGCCCGCTCCAGGTTCTGCAGGTCCATGCACAAGTCCTGAATCCACAAGCAGCAGCGTTTCCCCACAGTGGTGAGCTGTGCAGGTCTGAAAACAACCGAGAACAGAATGCGACTCATTCACAATTTGCACAATAACTCCAGGAGGAGTCTACTGTTAAGACCTCCTTGCAGGTTGGTCTCTCTAACTCCTCTGAGCAGAAATTAAAAAGATGTGGCTTACGTAGGAAGATGTAACAGCACATATATATCGCCAGTAAACGGTACTGAGGAGATGATAATTATTTTCAGGAATTAGATGTAATTACATCAAGAGAAAACACTAATTGTAGTTTCTGCATGCGTAAGGGGATTAAGAAATAAGTGCGAATGGGTATCTGAAGGTGTTTCCCTACTACAGCTTTTGAGTTTTTTAAATAAAAGTGACCGCAGGCCCACTAGTCAGAATATCTAGAACGGGTTTCACGGCGTTTTTCCAGAGCCCCGTCAAGGGAGAAGCCTCAGCCGGCGCGACCAACGCGACCTCCCGGGCCCGCTCCCCCGCCTCCGCTGGCGGAGGGCGCCCCCTGCCGGCCGGCGGGCCGCGCCGCGCCCGGGGCTCTGCCCGCAGGGGGAGAGAAGGCAGGGGGCTGGGAGAAACCGGGGGTGCGTCTATCCCCCACCCTAATTCCGCTCGCCCGGGGCACAGGGGGCATCCTGGCTAACTTATAGCACTGGTGTGCATTTCTCAGTGCGGAAACATCTGCGGATACGTTGTGATTTTAAATGATTTCTCTAAGGGACTGTTCCTTTTTATTCATAAAAATGCATTCCTCGGCCTCTGGGCAAACGTGCAATAATTAACAGTACTGTCAGCCAAGATTTTTTGTAAGAATTCCACCTTGAAATAAATATCTGTAAGCTTGAACCACACTGTCCCCCTGCAAATGCTTTCAGGAGAAAATGGGGGTATTAGCAGAGCCTAGAAGTTGAAATATTTCAAATTATCCACATGAACTCCAAAGACAACCTCTATACTATTTCAAAAAAGCATACGTATATGAACAAGGTGCTCCTGATTAAGCTCAGACATAAAAAGGAAGCATACAAGATGTGGAAGCAGGGTCAGGTGATCCAGGAGGAATACAAAGAAACTGTCCAACACTGCAGGGATGGGGTTAGGAAAGCCAAAGCCCATTAAACCTGCAGTTTAATCTGTGGGATGTGAAAGGCGACAAGAAAAGCCTCTGCAAGTACGTAAGCAGCAAAAGGAAGGCTAGGCAAAACATGGACCTGTTCGTAAGTGGGGCAGAGGGCCTGCTGACAAAGGACACAGAAAAGACCAAGGTATCAATGCCTTCTTCACCTTCGTTTTTACAACTTCACCTTACATATACTTCTTGAATACTCCTTTGTACTCTTTCCAAAAGCCAAGACAAAACTGAGCCCAGAGAATACTCCTCTGAAAAGCTGCAGACGAAGAAGGACCTAGGACTAGGGCTGATTGAACCGACATGGCATATACAGCAAGACAGAGACCTGACCTGATGCTTCCACTCTTCTTTGGGAGAAATTTTAAAGTGCCAGACACTGAGTCTGACATGACCTGTGCTTAATTTCCCTGCCTCTGGTGTTCCGTATCACTGGGGTAGAAGATCCAGGCTTACTTCAAGGTGTACAGTTTAACACCTCTGAAAGCAAACTGTCTTCATGAAGCAGCAGAATAATCTGCCCCAACAACAGACCTATCCAGATCTCATCCTTTGACTCAGTAGTCTGCCTAAAAATATTCTATGCTATGCTACGCTATTCAGTTCAATGTCAGAAGTGCTGCACAAAAAGTAGAAGTTTCCTAAGAGACAGAGAATGATATCGTCCTGTTAAACAGAAGAAATTCTTCCTGATTCTTCCCCAGGATCCATATAGGGATGTACGAAAACTGATGGATCCTGAATCATCACTTCAGAAGAAAGCTTCAACAATAGTGATAGAGAGTAGCTGTAGTAACAAACAGCCAGTAACAAACCTTTAAGCTGCAGCTGAAACTAACTTAGCTGACAGAAAAACAAAGACAAAGAAAATATGACTTGAAGACAGGCTTACTGCGATTCCCAGTCATGCTTTTTGAAACAGCGCAGAATTTACACATCTATGTTCGCCAGGAAGTTGTTCCTTATGAAGCTGTGCTAAAACAACTGCTGACAGCTAGTCAAAGCAACAGTTCGATTTCCTGAGACAAGTTTGGAGTTAGGCATGTCCTCCTGAACCACCAACAATGTCTTAATGACATCCAGCAGTACCAAGTGCCGCTGGTCAGAGATGGGAAAAAGAAGGATGAAAGAAAGCAGTAGCAGGTCAATTTAACCAAAGCACAGTCGACAAAATGAAAGCAAAGGCTGATGGCTACTTACTGGTAGTGAGTGAAGCCCAAAGTAGGCAGGTCAGCATACTTCTCAGCAAAGTCGGCCAGCCGGCTGATCACCCTTGCGAGCTGGTTGATGGAAGAAGGATAGAAAAGAGGAAAAAAACCCCACAGCAGAAGGTGGCATGCTTAAGCACAACAACATTGTGAGAAAAAGGAGAGGGAAACAACTGTGCAATCCTTGAAGATCCCCTCTAACTGTAGAATAGGGTGTGTTTCTTTTTTTCAGGGCATGCACATTATTTTAGCTTGCTACAAAACTCAAGCAAGAGATGATACAAGTGGTTGGACTTCAGCTCAAACTAGTCTAGTCCTTGTGCCCAACCCAATCCTGCAGCTGGTTTATCCCTGGGTATTTTCTTTATTCCTGGAATTGGTCAGAAATAAAGCTGCTTGGGGTATAATTGACACATGTACAGACCAGGGCAAATTGGGTGCCAAGACACTTAGGTCAGATAGACAACAATGCACTATGCTCCCACTATATTTGACCTCAGAAAATTGTATTATATAGCTTCTTGAATGCTGACACGCTCCTAGGAATATAGTTAAGAGGATGCCTAAGCTGACCCTGAAAGCAATACAGTTGTTTTCTGAAACTAGTACCTGTGGCACAGATAAACAATGAGTTGCTTATAATTCCCATGGTGAGCAAAGCAGCTTTGGGGAAAGACTTGAGAGAGGAAAGCTAACCGTTCACTTTCTTTATAATAACTCAAACAGACAACTCCTCCTAGCTCCCCAGCAAGGCTTAGGAGAATCCAAGTTAAATACAGGCTATTCATAGGACATCAGCGCTGCCCACTTCTGAGACACTGTGCACAACCGCCTTCTCACCTTGGGTAGCAGCAGGTTAAACCCATCACGGAGGACAATCAGATCCTGAAAGAAGCAAAGAAAGGAAGTTTGGGCCATGTCTGAAGGACCAGACATAATGGCTTCTCTCAGAGAGGACACAGATAATTAAAATATGCTTTGTCTGCTCAAAAGTCTCTCCTTAAAATGAAAGCTCTGCTTTCCTTCTTGTATCAGAACTTGCAGTGAACTTGCTTATGACAAAAATGCTGGATCCATCATTGCTCCTTCTATACTATCCACAGAAAGTCATACTGGGCAGTAGGAGACCCATTTCCACTGACTGGGTATGAATGATTATTTTGAGATGCTCCTGATGCCCATGGAATGACAGACTAAATCATTCATCTCAAGTGGAAAATGCAGGCACCGTAGGCTAAAGACAGCAGGAAAGTAAGTGGACTGATCAGGCAGCAGTTGTCTTTACTTCTTCTGAGACTGAGGTACAGCGAGGTGCCAAGTGTCACAAGGGAAGGTGGTACTACCTAAAAGCCGAACAGGCTTGCAAAGGAGTAGGGTAAAAATAATCACGCAGCAGCTTCTTGTATGACAAAAGCGGATGTGAAGTTGCAATGACTTGGACACAGGGGAACAGCAATATATACTGAGAAATTAGGCTTTAGTATGCACTCAGTTTTAGACAGGTTTTTCACAAACATTTTACAGTTCTGTAGAATGGTGGTACTTCCTTTTTCACTCAACATACTTATCCATTCTCTTGGCCACTGAAAAGCTTTATTTACCCTGAATTAATACAGGGGTTCCAAGCAGCAGTTGAAAGCTCATGGGCTGTGTGTATCAGAAGTGGCCTTGTTTTGTAAGTCAGTGAACCCATTGGCATAACTGACAGTTCACACATTTCTGCACACGTTTGCAACTCACAATCCCATATCTCCTTGAATATTTAACAGGCAAGCAGAGCTTAAGGAACAGGACAGATCTTGCTTCATATCAAAAGAACGAAGGCAAGACGAACTTGCCTTTCTAGGGTAGCTAGGATAAAGGGGAATTAATTTCAACAGTAAAACTAATAAAAATGTCTGAAAAATCTATTTAGTATTATTTGATAAAGAAAAATTTATAAAGAGCTATCAAGTAAGCAACCGTAGCTTTGTTTCACCCAGCTCTGCAGGCAGGAAACTGAAAATATTACATTACCGTATTATCCCCTACGTAACAGGAAGTTGCTCCAAGGTGAATGATGGCTGCAGCTTTTGGACAGCAGTGGGCAAAGGTGTGAACATGGGCCATGACATCGTGACGCAGCTTCTTCTCTTCCTCCGCTGCCATTTTGAAGTCAATGTTGTCCAGATTTGCTTCCATCTCCTGTATCTGCTCATCTGTGATAGGAAGCCCAAGTGACTGCAAGAGGAAAAGAACTCTCTGGTTTTTTTTGTCTTAAGAGAGACAACCCAAATTGAGACTGAAGCTGTTTAGACAATTTGCTCCCATATGACATGTCACGGAAGCACGGCAATTTGGCATAATCAAGAGCTGTAACAGCAGATGCTTTCGTTCTAGGGTTGTCCAACCTTTTCCAATAGGATAGGACAGTGTTCATGCTTAGATTTTCCTCTTGGGCTTCAATACTTCACTCAATCATGTAACATCCCTGTAACAACTACAAAAATTAGAGATGTGGAGAAAAGTGATATAAAAATAGTATAGTTTTAACTTCTTTTAATGAAATTTACCCTTTGGGTGGGTACGATCCAGCTACCATGTGACAAGATAGCTTGTGTCAGGAAGAACTCTTTGGACCACAACTAGACCTACACAACTGTAAACAGTGGGCTTAGAACATATGGAAAGATACATATGTTTGTACCTTTCCAAAAGTCCTAAAATACTTCATCTCAGTCTGAATCGGGAAGCTTGGGAAATCAGTTACTTAAGCTGGAAGCAGGAGATAAATGCTCCTAGTTCATGTTAAAAAATATTTGCTAAACTTTTTCAGGAAGCTGACTTAAAAACAGGGTAAGTTATCAAACCACAGAATTATACACTGGTATAATTCTTGCACAGCTCTGTACTTGCACAAGTTAACTAAGCTGAGAAAAATGGCTTTTCCTGACACTGGGAGTTTAAAAGTCTCACAATGAACTTGGCATTACTGCCTTTTCCAAATGAAAAAGTTATTGTCTTGCACATTAGGAACTACAAGTCACCAGCCAGGAAGCTCCAGTGACACAAAGTATTTCAAAAGCTGGTTCTGTTCAGAATCAAACTGACTAAAAAAATGTTTTGCAGATGTGGAATCTGGAACTAGAGAAGACAGCAAGTGAAGCAGATGTGTCTTTAAGGTCCTAATCAGATAGTTAGTACCCACACAACTTAAAATATGATGCTGCAAGTGTATACACAACCATGAGTGCCCATATGAATGAGGAAAAGCACCTGGCCCCAGACTGCTGCCTTTGAGGTGTACCGATGCAGACTGTAACTGCCTGACAGCACACAGGCAACTCAGCAGGCAATACAGTCTTGTGCCAAGATTAAAATCTCATGCCTTGTTCACGCATCCATGATCTGTTGGGAAAAGCTGACCACCGTATGCAGTCACTGACAGCCATACAGAGAGGAAAGAAATAATCCCCAAGAAAAGGGACTACTTGTCGTAGGAATACATGCAAGGTAGAGCAGTGCCAAGGCAAATGCTGTTCTCATGCGCCCACAAACATCACATGAGGCCTCTTCCCTATGACTTTTTGCTGATACTGACAGTACCTTGGGAGAAAAGCAAGCGGATGTCCTTCAAACCTGTCTTCCTAAGAAAATTAAGTAGAAAAACTACCTGAGGGAGATTACAGAGTTTTCTCCAAAGAAACTACAGGTCAGTGACATGCTCTCCAGACTGCGCTTTTAAGGTGTCATTCCTCTGAGGCTGTTCCAATACTTTGATGCGCCGCTGTAACAACTATGACTGTTCATTCACCTCTATTCCTAAAGGGCAGAGCACAGCGGGCAGATGATATGGAATGTCTCCTGCAAGCAGAATGAGAACACTGGGCTGCTCCTCCAACAAAGAACATACAACAGAAAAATACCAAAACTTAAATTAGACAAAAAAATAAGATCGGGAGCTATAATAGGCTCTTATACAGACAAAAAAATTCAGATTCTACATGCACAAGACTTTATTAGTCAGTTTAATGCTGCAGGATGTCAAAGCTACTTCTACTAGAATGAAGAGCTCCATGAAATTTGTACTTGTCTTTCAAATAACACATTGTTTAGGTCAAGAGTACAGGATTAAAAAAAAAAAAAAAAAAAAGAATGAGGCATTAATAGAGGTATCATAATACAAAGGAATTTATGTTAAAAAAATACACTAGAGTTTTGGGATGGGTATGAATTAACACACTTCAGGTCTTAACCCAAACTTTAACTACTGTCAGCTGGGAAAAGATCAGTTTAAGGAGCTCCCTCTTACTAATCACTCATTTTGCTGCGTCTCCTCTTTCAAACTCCTGCTATTGCCTGCTGTACAGAACAAAACACAAACTGTAAAGATTTTCTGTCTAATCCAGTTTCCAGTGAAATAACTTTTCAGTTCTTATTTCACATATTCCAAGTGGACTACTCAAAAATTTCTCCCACAGGTAGGGTGACTATTGAAAGCATTTACCCAGCCCTGTACTTTACCTAAAACTTCATCACTAAACTGCATGTCCCCTCTTTTACT
Organism: Ciconia boyciana; assembly: GCF_034638445.1. Lineage (NCBI taxonomy): Eukaryota > Metazoa > Chordata > Aves > Ciconiiformes > Ciconiidae > Ciconia > Ciconia boyciana. Next base: position 57,148,343 of record NC_132934.1, read on the forward strand.
ACTTCCCTGCAGCTTTCAGAAAACTTATGGTTAGATCGTCTTAATATTCTGATTTACTACAAAACAGGAATAAGTATTGCCCATAGTTCATTCATTACTTTTTTTTTTAATGTACCCCAAAAGAAATATCATGTATCTTCAATAAGGATGATTAGAGAAGCAACATATAAATGGCTTGAAAGTGAGGATAAGTACTGTAGTAAATATTGCCCATAGCTCATTCATTACTTTCTCATAAAACGTACCCAAAAAGAAATACTATGTATCTTCGATAAGGAACCTGAGGAAACTGCTTATATCTAGAACTAACTGATCATTGACAGAGATAACAGGTGCTGAAAGTAGCTGACTCTTCCCTCTTTCAGTCCAGAGCTGACATCAGAAGACAAACTCCTCTGGAATGAGGAGACAGATAAAAATAGTAGTCTCCCTCTTCCCACTACAAAAAGGGTGCTCAAGAAATTACAAGATCTGTCTCTGCTTTCTGGGAATAAAACTCTATGGTGGCAATGAGAGGGAAAGCAAGGGTCAACAGACAGGAGAACCCCAAGTTCAGGGCTTGGGAGTGGAAACCTAGAAGTCTCACACTGGTTCTTTCAGCAGCTTGCTTTCTCCTATTAGGCAAGTCACGTAAAGCATTTTGTTCTTGAACAGTAGAAAAGGTGATTATTATCTGCTAGAATTGATATGACAGTGTTTAAATTATCATGCTCTGAACATGCAAAGCTCCTTAGCGTGGATTCTTGGTATTGACACTTCCTACACAGTCTGCTCACTCCAGCATCTTCTCAACTGTGATAACACCTAGCACATGCTAGGTGTCAGAAGACATGTCAGAAGACAACTCCTATTTATCGCAGCTGTATAATTACATCTTCAGCTTCTAAAACGTCACGTTTGGTGCAGCATACTATCGATGAGGCCGCTGTAGTGGTATGATCCTTGAATGGAGAAGGAACACATTAATGACACTGTGCACTGCTTGTTCATTCTCCAACATGGTGCTTCTCTGCCCTTATGTTAATAGTAACAGCCAGACCTAGTGCTTGGATTGCTTCCTAACAACCCCAGTACTTTGAAAACAGAAACTGAAGGTTTGTGCACAAACCAAATGGGCAGCTATTGAGTCTGAGAGCTATCCTGTCAGAAGGCAGTGTTTTTGTGGAGGCCTTCCCCCACCCACCTCTGGAACATATTACAGTGTTTTCACTGTCAAAAACCTGATATGAGCCTTCCTATCAGGGTATGCCAACAGTCACAAGGAATCAAGCTAGTCCATCTTAAAAAGTGACTGTGTCTCAACTAAGTAGTAACAATGGGCTGTACACACACCCCTAACTGGGACCAAATTCAAAGAAAGAAGGTTTAGCTTAAGCTACATTTAAAAAATGTTAACTCCATAGACTCTACTAACACAGCTTGCAATCATATGGACATACTCTCAGTCTCTGCCTCCTCATGGCTGAATTGATACCAATCCTTTGTGCTATCAGGGTTTTTTTGCAGCACTTGGCCTGTCAGAAGCGTCATAAGCATTTCTGGGGTAACTGTGCTGCTCACTTCGGCCAAAAGTGAACTTATCTCAGAAATAAGGGCTATCTAAAAACAACTGGCTGCAGATGCATGGGGTGGTCCAGTTGGCACAGACTGACAGCAATCTGATTGAACAAGAGAGCACGTCTCGTCGGTCACACCTCCTGAAAAGTAAACAGCCAAGCACTAGAGAAGGACACTAATGTTTGCTCAGAAGGCAAACCCCCCCCAAAATCCCCTGCTTAGCAAAGCTTTTACAAAACTAATTTCACACAGAGGGCAAAAGTGCAAGGGGGACGGTATGAGATAAGAACAGGTGATTTGCTGAGGGATGGCAGGTACGTAGAGGATTGTGTACAAAGGCTTGTGTAAAACTGGGCTTCTACGCTTCACCCCGCCCCTTTACCCCGAAACAGGCGAAGAGGCGCCTGTTGTTCTGGTCAGTTTTCTCCCGCTCGCCCCGGGCAGACCCAGGTCGCTGCTCGGTCTCCCGTTTCCCAAGGGCAGCTCCGGGAAGGCACGACGGGCGGTTCCCGCTGCTTCCCGCGCCGCAGACACCCAACGAGCGACGCGCGCGAAGCAAAGGGGCGGCGAGCTGCTCCAACAGCCGCCCCTCGCACCCGCCGGTAACCGGCCCTCCCCCGCCAGAGCCCTCAGGGGTCACTGAAGGGAAGCGGGACGGGGGCGTGAAGACGCTCCGCCGCGGCAGCTCTCCCCCGGGCCCAGCCCTCGTCCCTCGCCAGAGCACGGAGGTGGCTCCGGGCCGCTCTCCCCTCAGCGGCCCCGTCCCGCCGTTACCTTCTCAGCCTGGGCGAGGTAGAGCCAGAGCCGGCGCCAGGTGCCGAACTTCTTCCTCTCGCTGAAGTTGAAGCCCATCTCGGCGCTGGCGTATCGCGACACCAGCGGAGAGCGGTATCGCGCCAGCGCGTCCTCCTCGGCACCGGGGGTCGCCATGGCAGCGGCGGCGCGAGGCGATGGAGCGATCACGGCCGCCCGGGGCAGCGCGCCCGCCGGCAGCGGGGGATAAGGGCTGGCGTCGGCCCCGCCCCGCTGTCGCGAGGAGCCCCCGCCCCCGGCACGGAATACGGCGCCGCGCGCCCAGCGCGGGGAGGGGCGGGGGGGCGGCGGCAGCACCTCCCCGGCGGAGGCGGCCGCGCGCGGGGTGACAGAACCGAAGATGGCGGCGAGGGCCGAGCAGCAGGACACACGCGTGGCAAAATAAAGGTGCAGAAACCACCAGTATTAAATGCTTAGCAGCCAAACACATTTATTAGTCTTTTTCTTTTTTTTTCCAGGAACCCAAAAATATTTTGTAGTTATAATGTAAGCAACTGAGTTGCACATAATACAATCATATCTTTCAAAAAATAAAAATAAAATAAAACAAAAAAGCTGTTTAAAAGCCCAAAAAAACCTTCAGAAAACTTATATAAGTATTACACCATCTCTCAGTTTCAATGAAATGACGACGACTTAATTCCTTATTACTCTTAACTTGTCACACTCCAATAAAACATCACCCTTTTGTTTGTTTGTTTTTCTTTTTTTTTTTTCTTTTTTCTTTTTTTCCTAAATCCAGCATGAGAAATACAGTACCTGCTATGGCAAAAATACACATAAAATGCAACATTTCAGCTTATTTGTACATTAGTAGAGTTTAAACATTTTGTTGGTTTTTTTTTTCTTTTTAAGTGAACCAGTGATTTTAAGTACCACTATACTAAAAGTAAAATAAAAATATAGAAAAGGAGGAGAAGGGGGGCAGCCAGCCATACAAGAGCACCTTCTAAAGTGCTGAGTTTCTGTGTCCATGGAAAACCCTTAGCAAGTTCAAACATCTGAGAGGGTACTGGATGGAAATCAAGATGAAACCTGGATACGCAAGACATGGTGTCATCTCCTCTACATTCTCCCCATTTGTCCTGTATCTTTCTTTACTGCACACTAGAGAAGGAGGGGAGAAACCGGAGCTACGGTAAGAGTTTAGTAAAGGAAGCCATTTCAAGTATAAGAAAAAATAAACACTTATAGGTAACTTGCAAATAGCATCAATATACACACAGCCACTATTTTTATTATTACGTCTGCTTCTGGGGGACAGTGTTTCAGGCAAGAGGACTTTAGCTGTACCTTCCTGTTACCTATTTATGTGCAAAGTAGAAAAGCTGCCTTTTCTAATCCAGCCATTTTGGACATCGCTGATTTTCTGTTCTGCAACCTCCTCCCTCTGCTTTGTGAGGAGAAAGGAAGGTGGCATTATTTTACCAAGACTAGATGAAATCAATCTATTTCTCCATTCCTCTTCCAGACATACCCTTCTCCCATTGCTTGTCTGCAATGAAGAGAAACTCACCAAACATCTGATGCCCACCATTAGCCAGTTTCCTGAACAGGTAGAAGGCATTTACCTTTGTAAACATAATCCCTTATGTTTGTGGAACTCAAAGCAGCATTGCGCATCTCCATCCAAGCGGTGGAGATTAAAATAGATCAGAACGCTCCCCCGTCACTGCCTCTACTCCTCCCCTTCCCTCCCCCCGCCCCCAGAAAGATTACATTTGGTTACTTTTGTTAGAAGGTGGTTTTTTTGGTTCTTCGGGGAAAATACTTAGCATTTAATTAAAAGTAAACATTACAGAATTACCATCAGCAGACTCATACTGCTGTTTTGTTCTGCTTTCTAGATGAGAAAGAAAAAGCATCGTGCATCAGATATTTAGACAGGGTGTGGCAGAAATCCAAGCTACCCATGTATGTAAATCCCACAAGTGCACATGCATAATTTCAGCTTCTTTCTCTGCAGAATCACTGTATAACACTTCACCTTGAGTACTGGCAGAGATGGAGAGGGTGGCATACGGCAACAGTGGAGAGATGTTCCTAAGGCCACGGGGAGCAATGCAGGACAGAGAGGACCAGGGAGTGTCAGATAGGAAGAGTTCGGCTACAGAAACCGTCTTCTTGGTATTTCAAAGGCCAAATTCCAAAAGGCATGGGCTCATATGCACATCCCTGAGACGCACATCCAAGAAAGAAGAAACAGCGACCATGTGATTGGAGAGGGGAGAAAGTAGCAGAGGTTCCCTGACAGCTGTGGGATTTACCCAATGAAGACCTCTTCCCCCACCACCCTCCCAGAGACATTCTGGGAGAGCTGTAAGGCATATACGTAAGCAGCATCTACTATCATTCCCTCTGTTCCTACGTTTTACTGGGAGGTGATGGCTTCTGTATATCATGGACAAAAAGAGACACTGCATTTGAAGTGTCACTGGTAAAACACAAATTAATTCAGGGAAGGAAACAGGAAGCTACTCTGCCCTTCATCCCTGGAGCAGCAGCATAAAGTGGCAACGTTCTTCATATTACAGTCCCCTCTCTGGAACTACACACCACCACCTCCCCTTCCTGATGGCAGGAAAAGATGTGTCCACTTGAAGGATGACATTACCAAAACTCTATTTAAAGGCAGGGAAAAGTACACAAACTGATTCAGATTTGGTGGTCTGGTGAAAGAAGCAGCAAGCTCAAAGTACTTCAGTCAAGTTTGAAGGTTATCTAAAAGTACAACATGTGACCTGTAGCAACACTGGCATAACTATGTAAGTAAGAGCAGGAGAAGGAAACTGGCATAAAGACAGAGGAGGAGTATGAGTAACTGAATCTCCATCAACTTCTGTTATTCAGGATCTGAGTGTCTGATGGCTTTAGTCATTAAAAAAAAAGTTATCTCCCTCCACACAAGCAAACAATATAAAAAGAATGAGTGATCTTGCTGTAAAAACCTCGTAATACTTCTATTATGCTTTTTATCATTAAAGCACTTCACAAACATTTACTAGTTGATCCTCACAAAACCCCTGTGAGGTAGGTAAGTATTATCATCACCCCCGCTTTACAGATGAAAAAAACAAAGACAAAGAAGTTAAACGACTTGCCCAAGGCAAGGGAAGAGTAAGAGCCAATGTTAAAATTCAGGAGTTCCAGGTTTCTGGTCCTCTGCTCAAAAATCACGAGTTCAAACATCTCTTTAGAAAGGAGATAACAGATGGAAATAAAAGCCCATTAAGTTTAGAAGAAAAGGTAAGATCTAAAAGGTTACATCAGAAGGGGAAATGTACTACGAGGTATTTTTGTGAGTGAGTTTAAACTTCAGATTTTTTTTTTCCTTTTCCTTTTTTTGAAAGGCAATCTGACAGAGTGGAACCCTGATAAGATCACATCTGCAAGGCAGGCACAGATGCGAGAGTGATCATCAAGTCTATTACTTATTACAGTACTGTGAATGTCAAAAAAATAAAATTGCTGCATGAAAACACTGAATACAGGCAGGATAATCTCTCAGTTTATGATATTACATCTAAGATAATGCCAAGGATAACGCAGGTACCATGGTACACCATGGACAAAGAAAAAAGTCAAGTCAAAGGGTCCCTATTAAGATGACAAAGAGGGCAGCGAGATATACATTTTTCTGAGGAGACTGCTCCTGGAAGCTCAGCAAGCTTCAAGGAAGACACATAATTCACAATGACTGCATTTTGGAGATGTGAGAAAGTGAAACCTTTTTTATGACCATTATGATACCACCTTATAGCAAAAAGGATCATTTCTTTTAGAAGGCCTTGTCTACACATCAGTCTACATTCCCTAAAATTTCACACACTACCAACATTAATGCTAAGTCACTGGCAGTAATGCCAGACAACAAAGCACTGTAGCGGCTGATGTTGAAAAAACACAGTCCTCACAGTCATGCTTTGATCAGCACTAGAAAGTAAGTACCACCTCCACCATCTTGTCCATAGCTGTGCTGCCACTGTATGAGCCATGCCAGAAACAGCAGCAAAGAAAATTTTAGGCAGAAGAAAGCGTAGACATCAAGGACCAGCTGTGTTCCAGTTCTCCTGGAAGAGCACAAGGACTGCTGTAATGGAAAATGAGTAGTAAATCCAAAAAAGACAGTGCCTGTGGCACTGTGTTTCCTGAGCTTGACAAGGGCCAGAACACAGGAGGCGGTAGATAGTTTCCCAGGTAGAGCTGGTGTCCCATTCACCCTATTGGCCCTGGGTTAACACTGCACGGCTAGAATTCACAATCCTGCACAAGGTTTAGAGCTGATTTTGTTTTGCAGTCAACATTAGTCTTCCAAATCTCTGCCCAGTTACCTAATGGCCAACTTCTGAAAATGAGAAGTTCTTATCAACTCCTTTTTATTTCAAAGTCATCACCTCCCCACTTCCCCAAACTATAATGGATATACCATGGACACAGAAACTCCTCAACAGTTTAGCAAAGCTATCTTTGTCCCCTACACCCCCTTTGCAGAATGCATAGTTTACAATTCACTTACAAAATAAAGAAGCAATGCTGACCACATATGGGACCTTTTTTTTGAAAAAAGAACAAACAACCTCTTCTTAAGTTCAGTATCAAAATTCACATTTGCATAATAATACATTTCAAGGCCATTAGAGAGGAATGAGAGCGAAGCAAAGAAAACTGCAGAGTCTCTCCTCTCTTTGTCTTCCTGAATAGAGCTGAGGGATCCCACTGGAGTTTCTTTTCAGGGTGGGAACTACGAAGGGCTACAGCAACAGCTCTTGAACTCGTACACCTCATGTTTTGGGTGGGACGAAGAGGTGAATTATTAGGAAAAAAAACAAATGGAAGGAGACACTGCAGATTCCCATGTTTAGCTACAAACAGCTTCGAAGAAACAAAGAATTACTTCAGATTTTTTTTTCCTTTTAAACACTTCTACCTCACCATTTCAAAAACTTTTTTTTCTTCTTGTGTAATACCCTGTTCATTTACATGGCAACGTTAAGTGTGCTGGAAGTTGAAGGGTTGAAAAAAATAATTTTTCCTGTTTCTCTTATCAGGACACGGACAGAGAGGGTAAAAGTGTGCCTGCACCCACTATTTAACAGAAGCTACAAAACATCCTCTTCTCTACATGTATAAATTTGTCTCAAACATCACTGTGTTTCAATTCTCCAGTGCTTACAAAAAATAAAGCCACACGCACTCACACTCATGCACACAAACGTAAAGAGAAGCCACATAATACATATACAAACTCAACCTGCAACGGCAGACTAGCCTAGAACTATGAACAGCTTCTGTGCATCACATGACAACATCCCTTCACACCCCCCACCCCCCGATCTCTACCATATATGAATACGTATTGTGCAGTGTAGAGACCAGCCCAAAGATGCTGCTTGTCAAAAGGGACCAGTGGGCTGCAATCTCGATGTCTGACCTCTTGAAAGAATACATTGCCCATTGTCTCCCCTCCAGCCCAAGCGGTCTCCTCAATTAGACAGTCACTATACTCACAAAGGCACATTCATAAATACCACATTTAACTTACTGCTTGTAAAAACATAGGAGGAAAACGTTAAGCGCTTATACCCCAACCCATCCCTACTGACCCAGCAAGAAGTATCACAATAACGTATCACTTGGTGAGACCTTACTCTACCTTTAGAAGGTACATATTAAAGAAGTCTTCCAACACCTCTTTTTAAAATTTTTTTTGCATAAATGAATGCTTTTTTTGTTTTTGGCTTACATATTTTGGAATACAGCACACTCACTATAAAGCTCTGTTGTAAGGCTACCCCCTAAAGTAAGGCTGTTCTACCTTGGCTTGCATTTTCACTTCATTTTGCTTCTTCTCCACATGTCCCCAAAACAAAACAAAAAAACCCACACAGCGCCTTATATAGAAAGGGTAAGCCATATCTGGCAGGGAGAGGGAGGGGAAAGAAAGCACGTAATATCATAACCTTGTCACTAAAATAGCTATTCTAACAAGCTGTGCAACCTGCTCTTACTGCTCAACAGTAAATGATGGAGAAAATGCTCACTTATGGTTGTGTTTCATCTGAAACAGGAGAAGCTTCCACTTTGTCTCAATTAAAAAAAAAAACCAAACAGATTAAAAAAAAAAGTTAGTTCTGTGAATGCAACAACACACACTAATACCCAAGAGGAGGCATTTAGTGCTCAAGGAAATGCTTCTTGCTAAGCACTGCCTCCTTGTATTGCGCATCCATGCAAACTTCTCCAGTCTCTTCCCCTCTGCCCACCACAATGTTTGCTGCAAAAATACTTAATGCTGGCTGGCACAATGCATTCTTCCCTTTTTTTTTTTTTCCTTTTCCCCTGGAGTGCTCTGTATTTTTTTTACAGAAAGGCTCTCAGAGTTAAGTCAAAAAACTCCCTTTCTCACTACAAAGTTAACAGGAGCCCTAACACTGCTGAATGTCACCAGTACCAACTGTCACACATACAGGGCGAAAATGGCTCTTTGCAGAGGGCACTTGATTTGCTAGAAGCTTGCTTATATAGCACAGGATTCTGGGAGACTTTTAGAGAAAAATTTCCTGCATAGCTCGATGAAAAGCAACACGCACGCAAACCGTGGATGCAAACGGACATTGTCTGCTGCGTGCCACAGATGAAGCTGCATCTATCTTGGCCTGACAATAGTTTTAAAAATAGGCTCCAAACCATCAGGAGCTGTGGCGCTTTTTGTAGCACAGATGAAACCTTAAATCACTTTTCATATAAGGATTAGAAGCTATAGTTACTACATCACAAAGTTTAAAGTCTCACATAACACCACAAAATAGAGAGCTATATTTTAAACAGGACCCTGACTCAGTTTTAACAGCAATGTAGACAGACCCTTGAATTCTATGGTAGACAAAGCTCTGCTTGGTGAGTCACTACAAAATGGACCTGTTTCCTATTATCTACTGCAGGGGAACTTTGGTAAAATTCAGCAACACTGGTATTTACAGTGATGGGACACTTAAGCAAAGCATTGTGAGGGACATGAACTAGCAAGGCGCTAAAAATCTCCAGTTAAGCTCCTGTCATTTAGGCCAACCAACAACTCTGCTCCAGCATAATTTTTGCTTTGTGTTTTAGGTTTGGATGTGAGTTCAGCACAACAGGGAAAACAGGCTCTGTCTACATTGGGGAAACTTTACAAATTTCTCCCCATTACTGTTAACACCCTTCTGTCACAGGTGGAAGCCTAGTACTGGAGGTGAAGGAAGAGAGTTTGGGTTTTAGAAATCTGTATTTTGATCACAGCAGGAATGACTTATATGATCTAACAGTATGAGTTCCTAACATTGCAAAATAGTAGTAGCAAATAAACTAGACAAATGAAATGGTATTTTGTGCAAAATTAATTTAGACAAACCAACAGATTCTGCATATGTTGTTTCAGACTCAGGACCAAAGTTGCACTTCAACAGCATTTTTTTTTGTTTGGGGTTTTTTTTTTTTTTTTTAGAATTCATTTCAACTTAGTTTTCTTGGCATTACTTTCCTGCCCACAAATACATGCATGCACATTTACAATTAAGGAAGCTGCTTCTGTTAGTGGAACCTTACCTCTTTAGAGAGAAAAAATTACGTTTTACTCAATCAGGACTCATACCCTGAGATGTTAACCATCCACCACAAAAACAGCATTTCAATCCACTTGAGAAACCTGGATACTAAGGTCACATGATTTACAGTGAATGCGATATATGCAACATAGATGTTTGCTGCATTGGAAATACAACAGGTCCTCATCTGCTACCTTGGCCCCAATCCAGCTAAGGTTTACTTACACAAAGAGCCCCTACCCGAGCAGTACTCACTCATTTAAGGTCAGTGGGACTAATTTATGTGAGGATCACTCCTGATTTCCTGGACCAGACTTGGCCAAATTTGGGTATCTCAGATATACATACAGTACTCCTCTTAAAGTCAACAGGAGAACAATATGGACAAACAGAATTAGAAGCCTAAGAGGTAAACGTAATAAAGAATGACGAAGAAAAAAAAAATCTACAGTACTGTTTGTACTGTACAGCACTACCAAGACACAGTGGAAGATGTGGCAGCATTTTTAGGAAGAAAGAATAGGGGAAAAGTTCTAAGGAATAAACGTTTAGAAATTCCATGGCAGGGGGGAGAGGCCAACTTAAGATAAAGGCTCAATTGTTATTTAATCTTTGAGATGGTTATCCCAGACAGTTTGTTGAAAACATCCTGTTTCTATTGCAAAGGAAAAATACACTTGGATTAATGTTCTTGCTCATTACACAAGCCACTTAACTTGAAGCAAAATAAAAAACTTGTAAGAAAAACCTGATACCCTGTGATTGGGAAAAAACCCCAAACCAACAAAAAAACCATTCAAGACTGCTGGGCAAGTGTCCAAGTAAAAGCATAAAAACACTGGGGAAAGATGGCAAGTCTTCCAAAGTACATGGTATTAAAACTGCTTTCCAAAGTAAATGTCAGAGGTGTCAACACAGGTTTCTGAGCTGTATCCCATCTTTTTTTTTGCTTGCTAGACTTTGTTATCACTTCTAAAATGAAATACTCAAATGGAGCAAAGAATTATCAAAGCCATTAAAAAACTCTCAGCTTGATACACACTGAAGGGTGGGGTAAGCAAAGTGGCTGGTAACAAATAGATACTTGCTTAGAAGACTGCTAAAATGTTGGGGGTTTTTTGTTGTTTGTTTGGTTTTTTTTATGAATTAAGCACTGAAGGATTCAAAACCAGAAAAAAACAGGAATGCTGAAACCACCTGTAAAGTATGTATATGTTTAAACTGTATAACCTGAAGAACAAAAACCAAGAACAAAATGATAGAAAGAGTTCTGTTTATCATTTCAGAAAGTAAAAAGTGTTTTGCAGGGCAAGATGTTATGTTTGATTTTTATCTGGAAAGAGATGCCCATAGTCTATTCCAAAATGTACTTTCGCCAGCCTCTTTTCCCTACCTTCTTTGTCAATATGTTTAAACAAGATGCTGCCAAAGACTCCCTCCCTGGAACGGTTCTGTAAAAGCCCAGAACTACCCTAACATCAATTCCTGCTGACTTTTCGCTGTTATGAGCTCAAATGGTGGCAGAATATTTACAACATTAAGTGATGGTTGTCCCCAGAAGATGAGTCTGGTTAGCACTATGCTCAGGAATCACTTGCAATGGTTAGGAGTGGCATGACTTAGCCATACCAGCAACATCATGATTAGCTACATATAATTTGGAGAGGATCAGAACTGTCAACTATAGTTGGAAAATAGCAAGATCAACGTGGCTTTAACAATTTAGTAAAGCTATCACTGAGGAGACAGTCACTAACATTTGCAGCCCTGCACATTTAGAGAAAGGAGGAGCAGACTATTGTACTACAATAGGTTTGGACCCAGCAGACGGCTGAAGCTCCAGACTGCCAACCCTCCAGCAGTCAGTCGCAACCCACTTCCAAGTGACTGTCAAGTTCCTGGGCTCTTTTTGACTAAATCCTATGATTTCCTCTCTTTTAGGACACTGCTGATGTGATAAAACACAGCCTCTGGCAAAGCGCTCAAATTTTTTCTGTAAAATAAAAAATTAAAATAAAATCTCAAACTCCCTAAATAAAACCTCCTTTACTGGCCCATGACAGGATTTATTTTTTTTTAAAGCACATAATAATAATAATAATAATAAATGCATTATTTTCAACACACACGTATACACTCAGGTGTACACGCAGCACAACATGAAAACACTGGGCAACTGATATGAAGAGGACAGGAATTTGGCATCTCATTTTTTTTTTAAATAATAAAAGTTATTTCAACAACTGTTATATGTAACTCACTGCACGACATGCTTACACAGCATGCTCTTTTTTCTTAAGAACGGGTACATTTATTTACGTGAAGTGGCTATACTGCCTCACCTTGCCTTGTCTTCCCTCCCTTCCCCTACTGTAGGGCATGTGGGTGCATGTAAAAAGGCACTAGCGCGGTTTTTGTGGTTTGAGCCTAGCCATTTCAGGCGGAGTAAGCCCCTGACCCTTAGAGCTGGGAGACAGAAGTTGGCCATCCCAACACTGAACTCAAGTTCAAGACTGTAAGCCCTGACAGCCAGCAGCAATAGGGTGAACAAAAGAGTTTAACAGATATTTCCCTCATGTAAAGTAAAACAGAAAGACCGGGAGGTGGGGTGGGTGAAGAAAAGCAAGCGGCAAATCTCCAAGTGGGGAATAAAACTGACCAAATAGCTGAAAACAGGAAAGTTGATTTCTAATGTATATTTTACTGGAGTTTTTCCATATTCTCTCCTTTTTCTGTACTGAAAAAAGGCAGAATAATAAAACTACTTCATTACTGGGTATTCTATCAGCACTGGTTTTCTTTAGCACTACTTAAAAGTGGTTTAAAGAAGCACCATCATGTATTTCCTGCTAGTCGTCCTGAGGACTCTTTCAGTTAAACTATACTGCATTTTAATTAGGTTTTAGTTTCACTTTGCTTTTAAAAAGGTGCTTGGAAGAATATTTTTGTCGAGTTTCAATCAAGAGGGAACAAAGTGATAGATTTCCATTCACACACTTCTCTTCTCCATGCAACTGCACACATGTCTGCATGAGTAACAAAGCACTATAAATGATAACCCTTCTTCTCCCACAACTTGTTTAAGAGTACAATGAATTTCTGTTGCTGATATTGAGAAGTTTTCTTAATGTATTTTAATTTGTACAGTCTTTAAAATTCTTGATCCCCCGCTTGACAGTAACATTTGGAGATTTTTTCTTTTTTTCTTTTTCTTTTTATTTATTTTTTTTAGCATTTTTATTTTAAAGTAAAAACTTTCAAACATTTTGAAGATTCAGGAACTTGTAAAAGTTTATCAACAAGAAACAGCCATCTATCTAGGATAAGATAAGGTTAAATAAACCATCTTCAAAAAACTGGCTTCCTACCCTAGAATTCCTGAGAATGCTTGCAAATTTAAAGCAGGAAAATAAAATGTTAAAATAAAAACAAAAACACTGTTAAATGCTCCCAGAGTTAGTCTTCATCTAAAATATATATATGCACTTTTTGGTCTTTTTTTTTTTGTACGTTTTAATTTTTTTCCCTTTAAGCTTACAATGGAAGAACAATTTAGCTTTTCTTTTTAAATATTTCAAATCCCTCATTATGTCTTGTAAACAAGAGGGGCTCTAGCACCCGGCTTTCACCGTAGTATCGCAATGAACTCAACTAGCCCAAAGTGCAGGAAAAGGGACCTTAGGGCAGGTTGGGAGAGAGAAGTGAGGGTGGAACACAGCAATGAACCAGCATGTATAGCAAATCATGTGACAGAACGGATACTGGCTTAACTCAGGCCAAAGGTGCTTCACTAGGAAGGTACTGCTGGCACAGGACTTTTAAGAACCTGCTCTGCATGTCTGAGCATGGCTGGTCTTCAAGCAGAGACGAGCAGAAACAAAGCTTTATGGATGTGTGCACACGAGGGGCACTAGCTAGCAGGAGCTGGAAGAGAGCATTTTGTTTCTTTGTGCATGGTGGGATGGATGAAGAAGACATGATAGAAAAGTATATTCAGAAGGGGCCAGAGTATGCTGCACACTCCAGTTTACTAAACAAATACAAACCTACTCATACTTTTTGTCACATAACACTTTGCATACAAATCTACAGGCATGTGTATATGCAGCATTTCCCTCAGTCAGTCTTCCTCGTGACATTGGGTTTACATAGAAAGGGCGAATTAAAAAAAGCCACTCGACTCCCTAGCCCTTCCCTCCCACCCCCAGCACACAGGCATACACACACACATGCGCGTGCACACACACACACACACACCCCCCTACATTACTTGAATCTGCTTTTGCTTCTCCCCACCCAACCCATGCTTAGAGTTAAATGTGTAAGACATTGTCGTATCCTTCAATGAAAACGCTGAAGAAAGAGACTCCCCTATCCTACCCCCCAGGTAATAAAGCCTGAGCACTGCTCCCACTGAGGGCTGGAATGGACAGGTACGTGCTGGTACAGAATGTCGGCACTTTGTTAGACAGTATAACAGCTAGACAACACCACATGGAAGTCCTAGCACTTACAAAAAAAGTACCGGCATCTCTCTTGCCTCATCTCCCGGCCCCCCCCCCCCCCCCAAGACTTCCTGCTTTGTGTCAAGGGATGTTCCTTCAAGTCTGCTACAACTCTTTTCACAACAACAGGTCTTAAAAGTTTTGTTCCCAGCGCACACATGCACGCACACACTGGCTATCACTGTGGATTATAGGTCACCCCTATCCTGCCCCAGAGTACTACTACACTGATGCTAAAAAAAAAACCCCAAACCTTTCCTTAAATACAGAAATTAAAAAGCAACAGTACAGAAAAAGTAAAAACAAAAACCAAAAAGGTGCAATACTTTTTTTAAAACAAAAAAAGTCTTTGCTAGTTATATACCTCCCTAAGCAAAACCACGTACACAGGAAAAAACACAACACAGAGAAAAAAAAAGGAAACATTTGAAGTACACACTGGTTTAAGAACATTCGTAAGTAAACGTTTCTGTCAGTGATGGTCTGGTGCTGTAATACACCAAGGCCTGGCACAGGTAACGCTCACTATGAAGGACGCAGAAAGGAGTTAGCTGCATGTGCTTTCAGGAGATGAGGCAGGCCGGCCAGCGATTTGCTGACACGATTTAGTTTTTGTCAGTTTTAATACAAGCAGTAAATCAATTAAAAGGCTAATTTGGTTGGGCTGGACTTTCAAGCTTTTGATGTATTCTTCAAGAATGAATATGGGTGCCTATTTATAGGTTTGAGGGAGAAAAGAAACACTTTTTTTTTTAAAGCTACTGAAGCTTGTGAGAGACTGAATAAGAACATTTGTCTTAGCTGCACAGAAAATGGCAATGTCTTCTTTCCTTCTCTTTTCCCCTTGTTGGAAGAAAAAAAATGGCTTGCATTATATAACAAACATTCTAGGGTTCACTCAGTACAAAAACCCCACATGCAGACATAAATAAATAAATACACTGCTACTCAAAAGACAACATTGGCTCCCCTCTCACCAAATCCTTTGGATATGGCAGTGTTCTGCTCTACCACAGGGTTAGAACAAGGGCTAGGAAGCAACTACCCACTCAATGATGTGCAGACTTGAGATAGCACCCTGCTAAAATGAATTTAAAAAAACCTACTGATAGATTTTAATCCAGCCCAACTGGATTCTGCTTCAGCCACAGGGACTCCACCATGCCTGTCTTGTTTTCAGCATCAAGACATGCAGATGGCCAGCCAGCCCGTAGACCATCAGCAATGCAGCGTTTCAAGATTATATATATGTAGAGAAAAAAATGCACACACACAAACATGTGCACACGCACTCACACAGAAACAAGCACACGTGGGCAGTTACATGTGCCAGAACACACTGGTACTTATCAACCAGCCAATCACAAAGTGTTGGTTTTTTTGTTTTGTTTGTTTTTTTTTCTTTTTTTCTGTTTTGTTTTTTTTTGTGGGTTTTTTTAATTTTTAAATTTTTTTTTTTAGAATTTTTTTGTTTTTAAAGTGAGGCTCCGTCAAGTCTTCCCCCCCCCCCCCCTTTTTCTTTTGAACCCCTCCCCTACCCCAACCCAACATGGTAGACCTAAGGACGGAAACACACCCAGTGCAAACAAAGTTAAAAAGCTATTTTTTCAGTATATATGTTTCTTAGCAACAACTTCCGTATAACATGAAAAAGTGAAAAACTAGAAACTAATTTTTTTAATTTTTTGTGTTTAAATTTAAATGGTATGTGTACTTGCTTCACATTGTCTTTCTAAGTTGGCGTTCATGATTCAAGTATTTCAAGAGTGATATGTTCTCTTTTTGGATTCATATTCCAAACGAAAAACTGAAGTTATATAAGGGAGGCAACTATGTGCTCAGACAGTCTGTCAATGACCCACCTTTTTTTCTCTCTCCGTTTTCTTTTTTCCTTTTATAAATGTATTTATTGCAAGTTGAAAAAAACGAAAAGGTCAAGTTAGTGCTGCTGCTGTTCCAAAAAAGGTCACGAGGTCAGAGTTGAAAGTTCTAAGTTCAGATTGAATCCGACCCTCCTCCCAGAAGGTCTCCAGGTAGTAAGGGAGCAGGGCTGCCCATTCTGTGTGGATCCTCTACGCTTGGGACCCCCCACAAGCTTGAAGAATAGTTTGGGGGCCCCCACAATGAAGCGCCAGTGAGATCACCCCCACTGCTGCCGCTGCCGCCACCACTGCTCCACTGCCCAAGCCCTGTTGACCCACCAAAGAGATTCAAAGCAGGTCCAACTGGATCTGTCTGGTTCTGTCCTGTCTCCAGGGACTGCCAGCCTGCTGTGGGTGCACTTGGGGTTGCTGCAGGTGTAGGGGGCTGAGCTTGTGCCAGAAAGCGACTAACCTCTTCATCTGTGGCAAACTCAGCCAGGATGGTAGTGTTTCCCAACACACACCTAGAAGACAAGATACACGGAAGAAAAAAGTAGTAATTAGAGCTGGAAGGTAATGGCAAGGGATTTAGAATGCATGGAAACAACACTATTAGGTGCCCAAACCAAAGGAGATATCAGCTTACCACAATGGAGTGAGCACAGAAAACTTTAGCTGTTCTCAACAGTGAAACTGACTCAAAGCACAAGAACTTCCATTTTATAAGGCGGGGGGAAAAAAAAGGCCACACCAAACCAAACCCCTTCTCCCCAACATTGTTATGCCTGCAACAAAACCTTTATAAATTTAAACTAAGGTCCTGAACATTAACACCAAGAGCAATAAAAGTGCCTATACAGTGTAGCTAAAATGGTAAATGCACATATGCCACCTTTCAAACAAAACAGAGGAAAAACAGGTTAAAAGGCTGTGGAATTCAGGATAACATTAGTATGGTTCAAAAGTTTTCACTGAGTTTAAGGGCTTACACCCCCCCCCCCCCAATTTTTGTCTCAAAACCTCTCACATTTTCAAAACATATCAGAGCCACAGTCAGCTCCAAAAAGCTTAATAACAGGAAACCTAAGATCTGCAGCTTTTCAAATAAGCTATTTCAGGTGATCTCAAAACTATAGCAAATTCCCACACATTTGGGTTATGCATAAGAATGATTTTCATCTGAAACAATTCACAAGCTTTTATTAAATGGCCAAAATTGTACAGTAAGGTGCATACAGGTCACAATTCCATCCTATTTGCACCTTCTTAGTTCTGTATGTTCCAGTTTGTGCCAGCAATTAAAGCAACACAAACAGAAGGCATCTTTCTCTTCTTCCTCCGCCGATTAATGAAAGAGTCCCTTCCAACCACAATACTTGACACAAGTTTCCAAAGCATAGCACTGGACAGACATTTTGTGTTCATGACTAATGCAGTAACAAAGAACAGACACAGGGATTGCTTACATGTGCAATGCAGACTGGGCCTTGGCCGCCTCCTGTTTGGTGTTGTATCGGATAAGGGCGGTGCCCTGGGTCAGGTTCAGATGGAATGTCAGCAGTGGGCCATGCTGCATGCAGATCGTCCTCAAGGTTGACCCATCGATCTGAGGAAGAACAGCCAGGATAAAACAGATGTTTGTAACTATTTCTCCAAATGAACTTCAATCCTAACTTCATTCCGATAATTAAAAGATAATCTGCTCTCAGAAAGGAAAGCGGGTGAAAGCAGTGGGAAATAAGCAAAGGTGATAGGATTTAATTTTCAAACAGAATCAGTATGCCTTGACTTCTCACAACTACAATGACTTTGCTTTACTGAATAATCTGACTTATCTTTCCCGCTCACTTGTAGCTTGAGTCCAGTTTTCCCTATCTCACTGAGTTTCTTAAATTGTCACTACCCTTATGTTGGCAGGTTTTCCAGTAATTATATACAACTTGTACTTCTCACCATCTTCAGCCATGAGGATTTGTACCAAAGGAAGCAGAATTTGTTACGTCTCCAGCACTCTGATTTCAGTAGAATTCAGATCAACCAGTATTTAAAAGTTCTTTACAAAACTGGAAATATCACCTCTACAATGAGGGTTTTTTAAAATTTATTTTGGTGCTTTTTTGTCTTTGTGGTTTATGAAACAGTAAGTCACAGAAACAGTCAGTGATCCTTCTGCCAAACCCAGCAATGTTCATTCCTCCTGAACTAATGTTTTCACAGCAGTTGTTGCCTACATTCCTCCTGCAGCAGTAACAGCTTGTTACTTACCTCCAGTAACTGCTGTTCTCCAAGGTGTTCTGTACAGACAGATTCCATTCCTGGTATGCCACAGGAACATGCACACACGAATGGGATCCATATGTGCAGATACTTAAGTAAGTGCTACTTTCTTCCTTCTCCCTTTCCCCCCTATTATATAATACAACTTCAAATGAGGGAAAAGGAAGTTGTGCGTGGGTACAGATATGGACAAAGTTAAAATAGAGAGACTTGAAATGAAGATACTGTCCCTGAATCCATCTTAACACTTCCTTCTCTCTAGTGTACTGACCCACAATGAATAGAGGATTTGTTATGGAAGAGACAATTATAATCTGCTTCTTTCTCTTTTCTATTAACTTAAATGCCTCCAAAATATATTCTTCTTCCATTAAATGATTCCTAAAGCAGTATTAAACTACCTTGCACAAGGGAGACTCAGAACTATGCCTCTTCATCACACCACTCCTGTTTCCTTCACATCAAGGAAAATAGTCTTTTCTATGAAAGGAGCACAGTTTGCCATTTTGAGTGATCTGAAGGAGACCTTAGTTCCCTTCACATTGATGTTTTCTTAGACTGTAGTAGAAGCATGGTAAATTACCCTGCTGAAAAGGGGACTCTCTGTCTAGACCTAAGGGCGCTGCTGATAATCATATAGGCTTTTCCTAAGCATTGAATACAGACTAATTGGGATTGCTGAAACCAGGATCTCCACAGAATTCATTTTGAATGGAAGCAAGCTCTGAGAATACTTGCAGGAATAACCTAACTAGACTGTTTTTGGCAGGAGCGCTGGAAACATTCTGTGGTTTCACTATGGAAACACCAAAGTGAAAACTGGCAGTTACACCAGCTTTCTTATTGACAACATCCCAAAGAACAGTCTCTTTTAACAGCTATAAACCATTCCACATTATGGTCATGCAACTTATCCTCACTTCTAAGAAAAATCTTTCTGTTCCAGTAATTTTTTTTGAAACTCTAGGTAATGAAAGGTTACGACGGTCATGTAGCAAAACCTGAACATCTTAAAGTTAGCTGAAGAGATTACAATAGAAAAACCAATCAGACTGCAGCCCAGTTTAGTAGAAACACATCTTGTGTATGCCGACAAATCTGATTTTGTTAGATTTTATTCAAAGAGAAACAACTGAAGAATACACAAATCTGCATCTTGGTAAGGCAAACAAGTTCCCAGAGACAACAGAAAATACCTGTGGAGTGAGATTGTGAAGAACCAGCCAGTAGCTAGGACGAACTGAGCCACCATCACTCCAAGTAGATGCTGCAAATTAGAAGACAGAGCAATCAAGAAAAATGGTTTTCTTTGTATCAAATCTCTCTTTATGGTCAGGTCTTTCAATCCCAGAGAAATTCAGCATTATCAGCCCTGCTAACACATGAAAGCCTAATCTTCGGTCCTGAAAACAAAAATACATCTTTCCTCACATTTCACATCAAGATTCACTTTTTACTAGACTTTACCTTCGAGGAGTTTCCCACCCACAGAAAGCATCTAGTCTTGAAAGACCCCATGCAGTAGTTATTCCCTCCTGGTAGCTCCCAGCCCTCTTCACTTAACCCCTGCAGCAGGACCTGGGATTCCACACACTACCCCCACCCCAATCACTGACAGTACATTTCCATTTCAAGAAGGAACTTTTTTTCCTTTTACCAGACAACTGCAATTTTCTTTCCTCCAAACCATTAGTGCTGTAAAACGTACACTCCTCAGGTCTGATCAATGGTGCTATCAGTTGATTCTTCTCACCAGAGGCAAGCCTTGAGTCCTGTGCCCCCCAGCCCCTGACCGATCGGGATGCTGTGCTGTTCCATGGAGATGATGGTTTGGGGTTGGTCAGGCCAGGAGGTGGGCGGGGCAGCCCTGTAGTGTTCCTTGAGGAAATATGGTTTTTCCACATCTTGTTGGAGAGATGAGTGGGATTGTGTCCTATGGGATCTGGGGACCATGTCGATTTGTAATCACTGAATTTTGCTAGAAAATTAAATAAATTGAATGTATTAGAGAAACCTATGAGATTCAACTAGCCTATAACTGTACTATCACTGTTAACCCTTTGAGTGCATTTATAGCGGAGACAGGCACAAAGCACAGAACCATACAATAGTTAATTTACCATACCAAAAAAAAGCCATGCCACATGTAACTTAATCTTTGCTTATTTTATATATAGTGACAAAAAAAAATTCCCTAGATAGTTTATGGTAACGTAACCACTCGCAGTACGTTCAATCATTAATAAGATGAACAGCAACTTTTATGTCCACACTACATTTCATTTGATAATTTCTTACAACTTTGGCCACTACTGACCTTTAATGAAACTGAACCTTCTTCAGGTCATAAACTTGCGGAGAACTGAAATGAGTATTTACCACTCTTGGTCTACTAAGCTAATGCTACCTCCTAAAGATGTCCTCCTATAAGATCAAAGCTTTCTCATGAATCACAAATTTCATACAGAGTTGACACAACGGTAAGACGTAAAGAAGGCCACTCAGCTGTGTGACAGCTGGACTTTTAAACCATCTTGATAGTGCATATTATTTTTTTTTCACTAGAAAGCATTACCAAATGCCTATTAGGAAAAGTTAAGACCAATAGTGAATATCCCTAACACATTTCAAGAACCCTTTATATAAAGTCCAATAAAAAAGTTAACACACTCCCAAAAACATCACTATCGGTCATGAATGTTTGGGAGCTCTTCCTAAACCAGTTTTCCTTAAGAAGGTAGACCGCAAATTCTCCCGCACCTTCTGACACCAAGGGACATTTATCAAACCAAAACCAAACCAAAAGTCAAAATTGCTCGAGTAATTTCTTTTTTCCTTGTTCTGTAACAAGAACCAGTGAACGCAGACAGGGCAATCTGGGGGGGAAGGCACTTGTGTCATGAATTATCTTAATCACGAATTATCTTAATCAGAACTCGTGCATGTGTGTGCAAATACACATATTAAGCTCTATTCACTAACTTCTTTGAGTAGTAAATTACTTATTTGAAACAAAGGGTAAAAATCCAGGTTTGCAACATGCCAGGGTGTCACAAAATAATACATTTGGGAATCAAGACCATAAAGCTTTCAGCAAGTAAAAGCATGCTTCATTTTACAGTTGGATCAGTATATTTCCACAACAGAATAACTGTCAATAGCAAGCAGGTTTCAAGCACTAACCTATGAAAGTGTATGAAAGTGCTTAAAAACCTGCTTTCACTAGACTCACTTTGTTTTACAGATATGTGAATTATAAATCCCTAATTCAGATGACCCACTTTCTGGCTGCAAAATGCTGGTGTGTAGTTTAACAAGATGAGCAGAAGACTGTATGTGTGCCAGGCAGTGGTCTAGTTTCCTCAATTTAACTCTGACTTCAATAATTTTTTTATCTCTTGAGTCCTTCTTACATGCTAGACAAAAATTAAGCAGAGCCAAGAAGCTGATACATGTCATTCCTTTCCCCAGGCTATGAAAGAGAAATCTTTTATGTCACTGGAATGCTGCATACACAGATACTGCTTCAAACCACAGTCACCTCACAAACTGGCAGCAGGAACACTGTTTTTCTCCAGGGCTAAATAGCATTTTCAACACATTTTGTGAAGATGCTGAGATAACATATGAAGACAGCTTTTACTCAGTAAGACGCAAAACCCATGAAGTTTGGGCCAGATGCAGCTCTCATCTGTGTTCATCGCTTCTGCTATTTACACACAATTCTTCAGTTTAAGTAGTTGCCAAGACAATGATGTCTCAAGAGAAAACTCTGGCATTTGTAAGAAGTTCAAAATCCACATGATTTGTCTGGAGCAAGTATTTCCAGCATCCTTCTCAGAAGTGTGTACAGAGACCATTTTTCACAAGAAAGCTTTGGAGACCTTCCTACCAAGGATCTGAGGCAGATATCTAAATTACTATTTACAGGCCAACCATTAAAAGACAGAGGACTAAAAGCTCTCTCTCTTCAGGTTTCAGGGAATGATAAGTGCTATAAAAGGTGAGGCAAAAATGTTCCCTTCACAGCAGTCCAATATTCTAAAGTTAAAATGAATAAAATAATTCACTTTATTACTCTAATTCCTTAACTCATACATACAGCAGCAGTTAAGTTTAAAAAATTACAACAGTCCCGCAACCCCTTGGCACATGTCAACAGACTGTGCATGTGTTTTGTTTTTTTTTCCTTTAGCATCTGCTGCTCACTGCTACCCTATTCTTTAACTTGCCTAAGTAAGAATTTTGTATCGGGGGTGGGAGGAAGGGCAGAGGATCTTCGTCTAGTTTTTAAAGCAACTACAGCAGAGTACGTTATCATCAGGAGGAAAACTATCTGACCAGCCATTCAAATCTTGATTTCTAAGCTTCCTCAGAAATTACTGAAAGACTAAATATTCAAAGTGGAACAAGAATGAGGAACTAGTGACTAGGTGGAAAATGCTTTGTCCAGGTAAGTTTTGGAGCCTGCATACCTGAAGTGCTATGAACGTTGGTGAAGGAATTGTCAGAGGCACTGTAGGGCCAGGCACCAGGTGAAGGCAGCGAGGTGTTGAGGGAAGAATTAGACCCTATCAGAGGGAAAAAGGAGAGAGAAAGAGAAGAGTAGGCTAATTTCATAGAGTTTCTGTAATACTGTTAAACCTCAAGAGAGCCACAATTTGTACCAATGCCAAGCTTTCATGTGATACACAGCCACGGTGCAAAGGCACATAGGCTTCCTTCATAGTCAAATGCAATAGACTGTTACCCTGTTATGACAGGAACATCAGAATATTCTTGAACATCAGAACGGCTTAAATAATCACATACCAGTTGTTCACTGTTTTACCTGTGGTGTTGTCCCGCAGAAGTTGATGGTCAGTATCTACAATGGGAGATGTGGCTGTCCCCCCCAGCACACTTCCAGGGGTCACATAGGGGTCAGATTCAGGGTCAATGTTTTGTATACCTTTCCATGGCACTCCTGGTTGGAACTCTGGAACAGGAGGGAAAAAGGAATTAGATGCAAACAAGGCAATGCCATTTACTGGAATTAACTGTTGAAGATACTTAGAGGGTAAATAATTGTCTTCTACACTGTTCCTCAGAAAAATCAGACTTTTCTTAATTAAAATCCGTTTCACATTCCTTTTTCACATATTCCATGGCACTATCTCTAGTGTCTGAATACAAGCCTACACTACAAAAAAGTGGTGCAAGTGCATACCGTATTCCTTTGACTATTTCCGTTTTAGTACATTCAGATGAGGCTTCAATAGTTTCACCCTTCCTTAACAGATTACATACTTTTTAAGATATATAAAATTAGATTATATAAGATTAGATTCTGCACACATACTTTGTGTGCAGAAGCCTTTCTCAAGGAAAGGCTACCTACCTTAAGAGTTTGTAAACACAACATTTGACACTTTACACTGCAGGTACACACACGCTTTATACATTACCTATCAATACTGAGGTAATGCTAAGGTGAGATGCCTTGTGGTAAAAGCAATGTATATACTCATTGATGTTCTTCATGCTTCACAATGAGACGGAATATACATATCATGCTTTAGTTTCCTTTCAACTATAGGTCCAGGCATGCTAGATTTTTAAGACAAGAGGATGAGTTATATAAAAGCATGAACATACAAAAACTCCAGTTACTGTAAGAAAGATCAGTAACTTGGTTCCTTCTCTGAGTAGATGTTCAATGAATAAAGTGCTGTGGTCAATTCTGGAAGCACTGATAAGAAAGTAACACTGCCAAACACAAAAACGTGTAAAGAAGCTCCAGATACTACGTGACAACTTGGATAAATGTTAAGAGTGCCAAGGTGGCAGATTCATCCCTTGTATCTACAAGTCCAGGATATGGAATGATACCTCTATTTCCAACATGAATTTCTGAAATAATTAATGACAGAATATTTGAGTGTAATTAAAAATCCATGATTAAAAGTGGGATCCAGGATATGCTTTCTGGAATGAAACCATGTAGGGTGAATCTGGCACGGAAGGGTTCATTTCAGTCACCTTTGTAATGAAGCACAGTCAAGACTACGCACAGACACTATTAGAGAAGAAGCACAGACAAATACAGAAGAAAATGTGATACTACAGGTTCAAACAATTGGCACAGCAAGGGCAGTATTGGATTGTGATAATACACTGGCAGGAGAATCTCAGAGAAGCCATTAATAAATGCCCCACTGGGTCAGAACTGTGGTCCATCTAGCCCAGTATTCTGCTAACAGTTGTAGAAGAGATACCGTTTAGGGATAGAACACAAACCTGGTCACTATCTGTAAGCTACTGCCCTCACACTCTCCCAGGATCCATAATCCTTCTATCTAGGGTGTCATAAATAGCCTCTGCTAGCACCTGCTTGTGAAACTGTTTTTCCATCAGTTTATCCAATCACTGTTTCAACTGGTTAGTACCATCTGTCTCCAGAAGCTCTAAGAGCAACACATTTCAGAAGTTCACCACTCCAAATAGGAAAAAAAAGCTCTCATCTATTTAAAATTTATATCCTCTTAAGTCCAGCATTTGCACCATAGTTCTAGTGTTGCAGGATTCACAGAATTACAATTCTGCATTTATCTTGTCCGCTGCCTTCATGATTTTATAAACCTCAGTCACATCTCCCAACCTTTAGTAACTCAACAAAATAATCTAGGATAGCAGATATCAACATTTCTAACAGTATGAGCAATCAGCACTGCATCAAGGAAGGAATCTGCTCAGCTACTGCCAAAATACTGCAATCCCCTGTCAAACAGGACCACCTTATGCTTGAGGAACAAGCAATGCAGCTATTGGGTCTAGTCACAAGACCTTCTCTGTTCTGAGAGAAAGAATCTATGAACTCAGGTTAGGACCTGGAAATTAGAACTTGTTTGCCAAAAAAAAAAAAAAAGATAAATCCAAGTCTTGCCTTTGTAAAGATTTCTGAGAATTGGTGAGACTGAAAATTAAGTGCATAGTAAGTGCTCATCAAAAAGTTAACCAATATTGAATATTCCAACATGGCTCCAAAGATCAGGTGTACTGTATATAAATACATTTATT
Source organism: Ciconia boyciana (assembly GCF_034638445.1). Classification (NCBI taxonomy): domain Eukaryota; kingdom Metazoa; phylum Chordata; class Aves; order Ciconiiformes; family Ciconiidae; genus Ciconia; species Ciconia boyciana. The sequence goes on from NC_132934.1 coordinate 57,173,999, forward strand.
CATCAATATAATCCTCATCTGGAGAAGAGTTTTCCTTGAACTTCAACATACTGAAAAATTTCCAAACTATCCTTTGGGACTGACAGTTTCTCATGCACATTTACCAACTCTCCCTACAGACATGCTCTTTTATTTCTAGAATAAGTAAAGAGAACATGAAGTGCATTTCTCCACTGATATTTGAAAGGTCCTCCCAAAAAGTTCAAATATAAGATTATTAGGAAAACCATGACAGACACATTCAGGCCAGTTTGCCTGGCATATATGACTGAACTGCTCCTCAATGGAAAAATTACAGTCTAGTGTTAACCTAGGTATGCAAGGCTGTGTGACATAACCAAAAGATACAGTTCTCACCAATGCAGCAAAACTTGCTTTCACCTCAAGCAGTGATATCAGTTTGACTGGCTACCACTTCATTTATCTTTGTGTTGAACAATACTGCTCTCTTGAATGGCAGAATTTCTGCAGCAAATGGCGTTTAGGAGGAAAACGTGAAACGTGTAGTCACGGTGAATGCTGAGTGACCACTGTATTCATTCAAAGGAAAACCACACCCATTTCAAGAGGTTCGCTCTTGTAAGCTCATTTTCGTTAACAACTTGTATCTCCACGCCAGGAACTGACAGTGGGCCTCATCTACAAGCTCGCAGAGAAAAAGGACCTACGGCGTAAAATCATTTTGGGTCTTTATTCTTCATCAGGGGTGTTGATAAGGTGGATCATGATTTCAGCTAAGTTTTCCTTCTCAAGGAAGCCAATAAGCTAGAGAGGCTATGAGACACCTTAAGTGGCTGATAATTATAGGGCAATAACACTTGTCCCACTAGTTTGTGGACCTCATAAGAGAGGGCCAGCAATACAGCAATAATTGCATAAAAGCCACATGCCAGAACCCATGATCTGTTACATGACATCTGCAATCACAGTCATGGGCTACTCATTTACACAAAAAATTAGGATTAGTTCAGGATTTGTGAACTCCAGCTATCCTCTCACAGTGGCGAGGCAGTCAGCAACAGCAAAAATTTTACTTATCACTGACAGTGGGACTGCAGGTATCACTAACGAAGCTCTATGATATCAACGAGCAGCGAAGAGTCACTATTCAGCTTCTCACTTCTGTAACAGCCTTCTGGTACCAAGAATCTTGCCAGAGCCAGTGGCTGCTCCAAAACCTGGAAACATGGCAGAGCTGATCCCTCTCTGAACATTCCAAGCAGTACTGTGTTGCTCAGTATTATATAGGGGAATGGTGACTAAAGAAACAAGTTCAGCAACGAGTCTATGAGAGGTCCTGAAAAAAAATTAAATTTTGGGCGTTTCTGGCATTATGAACAGTAACTCCGGCTCAAGAAGCTCAGTACTTAACAACCAGGCTGACAGAAATGTAACGCAAATAAACCTCTACAGGGAGCAGTAAGTGGTATGAAATGTTGTGGGTGTGCAGAGGTTTCTGCGATAACTAATTCTTTAACTCTGTTAGCTCATGAGAAAACATTTTCTTGCCAGAGTTAGACACTGAGGGGTTCCCACATAAAAAGTAGCCTTAACTACTTTTTGTACGTTTCCTGCAGTTGTATCTGTCACACAGATTCCTAGGCTTTCTGATGCAAGGTCTGTGCTACTGGCTTACCCAAGAGATGTACTTGCACCTTTACTTTTTTGTGCTTGAAGGAATACACAGCAGAAGATTTGTGGTTAGGAATGTTTTCCTGTAACATTAAGAGTCTTCTAGGCAGAGAAAAATCACAGCATCCACTATTTGATGAACAGCACTGGTGAGCACTGGTTAATCTGTGCAACTTAATTCATTAAACAGAGTGGTGTCCTTGATTTATATAGAAAATTATGTGCGTGTTCAAATACATATGTATTTTTCCTAGATACTTGAGTTTTCTAGCGGAAAGATAAAATTCTGCCAGTGAAACTCTAGAAGACTTAAAGAATGTGCTACTGCCTGTAATCCAAAAAGCAAGAAACTTCTACTCAAGCCACAAGACTGCTGAGCAGTACTGAAACATGGCAACACTCTTCTATCCTTTACACAACACAAGCAAAGGTGAACCACAACAGTGTAGCACACGCATTGTATACATATTGTACCAATACTGCTGGCAAAAGAAACCTTGTGGTCTGCAGTGGATAATATTTGTAAACGATTACCAGAAAAGTTCATGCTACATAAAATACAAAAGGTCAAGACAAGAAAATCCTGTTCCCAACATCACAAAAAACAAGCTTTCACATCATTTGCTTTCCGAGTCCACGCTATCAAACAGAATTTTTACACCCTAACACAATGAAAATAAGGAAACAATACAAGAGGAGGGAGCTGGTATTGTGTATTCTGTGAACAACTGTTCTCATGAAAATTTCTTTAAGTGTAAAGTCACCAAACTACAGAAGAGAAGAGTTCACCTAACAAAACCCAAATACTATTCAGGCAATTCAACAGTTCATATCTAGCCCAGCAATTTTTTACCGGAAATTCAACATTTATGTTCTAATTTAATGTGAAAGAAATTTAAAAAACGAGATAGGCCAAGCAAGTATTTTCCTTGCACTGGTTATTTAAAAAGTACGATGAGGAAAGGTCCCAGTACACCTACTCTAAAGCTAGGACGTAACCCCTGCCCTTATGTAATACCTGGAGGCCAGCTGGCGTTGCTGGATTTGCTTCCAATCTTGTTTGTTGGTGGAGATTTGGCAGGTAACCAGCTATCACCAGCAGGGCCTGCATGGCCACCTAGTGGGTCGCCCTGAATTATGTCGAACTGGTTGTAGGGCGATCCTCCGCGAGCCTTTCCAGGGGGCACTATTGCACCTGAAGCATTAAAAAGATACATTTACACTCAGGAAAGGTTGGGATCTTTAGGAGTATGGTATCCTAAACCAAAAAAAAATTTAAGATGCATACTGGTGAGGTAAGACATTCACTAACTTGAAGCATAGCTTAATCTGAGCTATTTCACCTCTGGGAGGATGATACTGCAAGGGCATTCCCAAAATAGCCAGTCCCCTTCTCACCATTTTTGTGCATATTGGCATCTTGTGAAGCCACAGAGGGCAGCCCTTCCATCATAGTCCACTGCTTAAAGCGGGATTCTGTTCCAGCCTCTTTCCCTCCCACCATGCCATAATCCATGCCACTTGAGCCAAAGCCTGTGAAACAAACAAACAAAACTCCATTGTCATTCACTCTTTTTGGTTTATATCTCTTCAAGCAGGGAGTCATTGTGATCATAAGAGAGTTGTAAAAAAAAAAAAAAAAATCAACAGTAGCAAATGAAACGTTCAAGAGGCAACTTCCAAATAAGTCTGTTAGGTCAGTATGCCGCCAAGATACACTTTGTTATTAGGTTTGTCTTCTTCCCATGTAATGAAAAATAATGCAATTTGATCAAGAGTTGACACTTGTCGTAACCTTCGCTCTAGTGCTTATACATAACTAACTCATTTCTGGACCCAGACATAACTGGCTAACATGGTAACTATAGGCAATGCACCAAATCTCTTTCCACAGAGCACTTACCTGAACCGTATCCAGGTATTTGCCCTTTGGTCTGTAAATCTGAGAGACCCACATTCAAAGGATTGGGTACCATGCTGTCTAAATGTGGCTTAGGCCCAACAGGGTGGGATGGTGAATGCTTCATGCCAGGCTGTCTCTGCTGCTGCTGCTGGAGGGCACTCACCATACGAGCAATCTGCAAATGAACGAAAAAATTGGGGACAATATATCCTATACTGTAACACAGAATTCCAGTAAGTATGAAGAAACAGTGACTTGAAAGAGATCCAAAGGACCTTGCTCTCTGAAAAGTGCAATCTTAAGAGAGTGCAAACTGAAGAGAACAGATGACATTACTAAAGCCAATGCCGTCTTTGCTGCAGACTGCATTTTCCCAGTGCACTTTATACTTCATGATTGACAAAAACAGTGCCACACCTGTTGCTCCTGCTGTTGTCGCACAGCTTGAGATAACTTCCTCTGGCTCTGTAACAGCTGCTGCTGCTGCTGCTGCTGAAGGAGGAGCTGACATGCCTACAAGATAAGTGGGGGTGGGAAGAGTGAAAATACAGAGCTCATCAAGTGAAATAAAATTGCCAGGAGCTAGTCACTAGCAAATGCTTTGCTCAGAACTTGGTAAACTGTTTCTCATTCCACACACTCAAACAAAATGACAATGAATGCATTAGAAGAATACTATATCCTGCACTTGTTTCTAATTTAACATCATGCAACTACATTACCAGTACCTGCTTTATTACCATCACTAAGACTACAAGTCTGAAGAAAACGTCATTAAAAATCAACAAACAACTGCTTTCTGTACAAAGACATTGCTTAGAATCATTGCTAACCCACTGCAATAGTCACAATAATTACACAGGCCTGTTTATTTTACCTGCTGCCCTCTAATAGGGCTGTATTTTCCTGTACAACAAACAGGGAATACTTGTACAAAAATAACACAAGATCAGTAGAACAAAACAGAATTAGAACAAACATAAGAAGAAAACTCTTTCAGCAGACTATTTGAAACAGTCTGTCTCACAAGATTACTAGCTACTTACTAATTGAAACTGGGGAATCTGTGGAAGCTGGCTCAGCATGGCAATCTGTTGTGGAGAAAGCTGGGGGCCCATATTGAAAAGACCAGGATTCAAGCCACTGTTGGGAAACTGTTTGAGCATGGAGGCCGAAACCTGCATGGAAACCAGTTACATATCCTCAAGAAATGCACTGCTATGAGAAAAGATGATGAAGTAGAGTATTTCTATAAAGGAATAGGTACGACACCAATCTTAAATGGTGTTCCGGGAAAGACACTACAGGTTTATTAACACATCACATTTAAACATGCACAATCTATGACTTGAGCAGAGTGAATACCTCACTTGATTGACAATATACAGTATTACATGTGTAGATGCAGACACACACACAAAGGTTCCTCCCCCAACGAATCAGTTGCTAGAGACTGCACTAAATTAAAATGCTGATATACATGCAGCTACCCAGTAATCACAGTACTGCATTATCACATTAAAAACGTACTGCTTGACAACGGAAAAGAAAGGCATTCAAGGCAGTCACTGGAGCAAAGAAACAGTGCCTCACAGAAAGAGTTAATCTCTTTGTATGCTGAATAAGCTATAGTAAAAGACAGGAGTAGGTGGAGAAGAATCCCCCCATTTCCCCCTGCGTTGAGAGTTACACAAGTAGAATTCAAGAGAATCTCCGAAAGTCTTCACCAAGTCCAAAGCAAAAGGTAAACCTGTGTATTTGGAGACCCTGAGGTCTTAGAGCTCTGCAATGTAAATGCAACACGTAGCCCTTCATCAGGCCTCTCTTTCAGGGGGGCAGGAAGCACAGGACAAGACTGCTTGAAAAAAATTAAGCAATCTGTCACGCTTCAGAAAAAACTTTCAGCTTTCACCTTTTTTTGTTGTTTTTAAAATACTTTGCAAAAGCCTATGTAAGACACAGGATTTCTGAATCCACTTTGAGGTTTAAAAATACTGGTAGCGAGCATTTACCATCAACTGCTTGGGATGAGAAAGAAGGCTAATCCTTCTGCACTGAGTTTTAAGCACTTTCAACTATGAATTTTGATTTTCTATCTTATCTAAGTTTTCATTTTCTTAACATCAAGTCAAAACTAAGATAGATGTGTAAGTAACCTCAATGATGTGCTCTGAAGGCTGTAGCTCTACTTTTTACAAGTAACCAGTTACTATAAATTCCTTACCTGGGGAGAAAGAAATTGGGGAGGCACTTGCGCCCGGATATTGGGGGAAGGATTTAGTGGCTGCACTGGTGTGTGCATGCCCCTCGATTGTGCTGTGCTGTTTCCAAACAAACCATGATTGCCACCCTACAAAATTAAAGCAGTAGTGAGAAGATGAATCTTTCAGGATAATGGATTTCTACACTATTAACTACATATCAATAACAATGAGGCAAGTACTGACTTAAACAAAGCACCCTTATAATTACCGAGATGTTTGCCCTAAATCAGTAATATTCTACCTGGGTTAAAACTGCTGTACTACATTGTCGAGATGCAGGCTCTTTCTCCTCTACATTGAAGAGTCATGTTTATCCGCTTATTTCAAAGCACATAACAAAGCCAATGTTTTATATTTTGCACTTAACATGTTGGGAAATGGAAACTTGGAGTACAAACACCACACTCAAAAAAACATTCCATTGGCTTAAGAATATGGCAAGACTGTGTCAACAAGAATTTTGGGCCATCATTTTAGAGAATTCAGGTACTTTTTCCGAGTAGGTTGTTGAGATATCATTCATAAAACTATTACTTTCTCTGCAGGCCTTTCACTAACTGAAATTAGAATTCAAAAATTTTAGTAAAAGTTTTCCTTCTGATGTGAAAATTTCAACATTCTGGATGGGGATGTTTTTATTTTCCTTTTTTTCTCCCCACTAAAATGAAGAGCAGGAAAATTTTCAAGTGAGAAAAAACATTTGGGTTTTTTTTTTTTCTCCCAGTGATTTATTTTCTAACACAAGAATACTTGCTGTTTCTTTTGAGGTTTTTTTTTTTTAATGAGAAGTATTTACTGTTTTATAAGCAACTTCTGTAATAATAAACCCTACTGCACGAAAGAGACCAAAGAAAATTCGTCATTATGTTTCACTACTTCAGCCTCTGAGCAGACTTGTCTTTATTTGTAACATCTTTCAACAAAAGCCACAGGAAATGTTATGGACAATCTCCTACACTAACAGTCACATGCTGTTGCTTCTAAAAGCTGAAGCTTGTACTGCAAAAGGTCCTTATGTGCCATGATTCTGTCCTTTCATTTTCAAGACCCTCAGAACTTCCCATCTTCTGCTGTATATCAGGATGCCTATGATCCTCAGATACCTGGGGTTCTAAACAGTACATTTTCCATCCCTCAGCCATCATTCTCTGTTCTCCCTCTCCAGGCCAGCACTGCTGTACCCAAAATAAATTCATCATTCTTCCAAACTGAGATTGTGCAGGCCTTCTCCAAAACGTTTCCTTCCCTTATAGACCAAGATTTCATAAACTTTGCCTCCCTTCTACCATAATACTGCGCATCCTCCACTATCCTTTTGCTAAAATAGAAGCCTCTCATCCTGCTTCTACACTGGCAGCATTATGGATTGCCTCATTCACCTACATCACATTTCACCTCCTTAATGTATCTTCTCTTTCAGAAGCAACTCAAGATGTCATATTAAGCACGTAGGAGGATAAACAAAAACCCCCAGAGAAAGAGAGTTTTTATTCTGCAAAGAACTGACTGGGGTCAACTACACATTAAAATTTTTTGAGAGGCTTGAAGCTGCAGCTACACTTTCAGCCCTCCCTAAAACTCAACAGGGTTCTGCACACCGAATCCAAGAACATGCCTGCAAATTTTGGACTTAATCTGATGTTCAACACTGATTGTGTCACATAGAAACAGAAAGACAACACAGAAACACCATCATGTTAGGCATGTGACTATATAAGCTAGTCCAGTTGGTCCAGTTGCAATACGTAGGTTCTATTCTTTCATTTCCTAGTATTCCTGTAACGTTTTCTTCTAGCATAATGCAAAACATAACAGCCAGAAATTCTTCCAAACTGCAGCTACCCACTTCATTTCTTCCCCACCATTCCCCCCTATACAGAACAAAAAATAGTGCTACTTCAAGAGTTTTTGAAGGCTGCTAAATCAATCCTTTCTTTGGGCTGTGGGGAAGGGAGAAGGGAACAGGCACAACGCAAAATGATTGCACTTTTTTAAAGTCACATTTCTACATACAAGGTCATCGGGTGGAGTCTGGAAAAATTCGCTGTCAGGGGGCAGTGGGACAAATCAACAGCCTCTAACTGGGTTTGAAAACAGCAATTAAAATATAAAGGTTGCCACTAATTTCATGACCTCTGAAAAGCACATCTATCTGCTGCTGCACTGTGATTCAGGAAGTAAGAGGCCAACAAAAACAGATGGAATACATTTTGATGATAGGAACCAAAGTGGATTGATTCTCAATGGCCTGATATAGCTGAGATTTCCATTAACAATATTTATTTATTGAGTAGGAAAACAAATGCAAGCAACCAACTAACCAGGATTAAGCCCAGGTTGCAGCCTTATAACAATGCATCTTATAAGGTGGCCTGCTTACTTGTCTAGCAGCGAAGTTTTGGGGACTGAGCCCTGAGCCGATTGCCCCAAGGCCGATGTTGGATAGTGTGGAACCAGAGGGAGACAGCTTGTAGCTGGGAGAAGGGGAGAAGGGAGAGCAGGGAGCCTCATCCCCAAGGCACCCATCTTGATTGGAGAAAGGCAAAGTCAGCTGAAGCAGCAGTAAGCCAACAGCAGGAGTTGGTTAGTGAAGCAACAGAACGCAATAGGAGAGAAAGAGGGACGGTGAGTGACTAGGAAGAAGCAAAGTTAATTTGTAATAGCAATTACAAGGACAAAACTTCTGACTCAAATGATCACTTGACAATTAAGATTTTGGTCCAAGGAGATAATAAATAAATTCCTAAAGGTTTCTTTTTAAAAATACATTTTTGAACTCTCACGAAGTTTGTTTCTGACAGTGGCTATTACCACTACAGAAACAAACAAATCTTGAATGAAATCCTAATGTTAGCACACACCTACGAACATAATTTGTTAGGAATGCATTAGCTCTGCTAGTGGTATTTATTAATTAGGCCACCAGAGGGAGTTGACAAAACTGGTTTTTGGCCTGTTATACCAAAATGGAGGAGTTAAATAATTCATTGACAGTTACATGCCTTCAGAATTTTTAAACCAAATTTCTTTTCCATTACACGTGATAAACTGCATTTAAAAAACCCTAAAGCATTCTGAACCTATTGGACACTCACCAATTCATAATGTGAAGTAATTAATGTTTGATAATAACAGTGAAAGCTTCTATTTAAGATAGGCAAGAATATGAAAGAAACACTACCATAACATACAACAGATGTCACAGAGAAACAGATGTCATACAGAAGCTTACAGTACACGGACATACAGCATAAGGGGTTGGGGAATTTAGAAAGGGTGTTTCCAATAAACGACAGACATGAAAGCAGAAAAAATTTGGAAGACTGTGATTACTTATGTTTACTTAGATCTAAACCAATTTTTTACAGTAGATTATTGTAGTCAGTAGTCAAAAGAATCATTGTGATGAAACCTATAATGAATTTCACTGCTACCAGTAGTTTACCCTTCCAAGAAAAACAAAGGAATTTATTTCTGTCCATATTAAGAACAGTGTTCTAGAATAAAAAGCCTCATTCTCCCCCGATAATTTAGTTTGTCTATGCACATCTGACACCTGTTTCATATACACATTCATTCTACAAACATAACTCCCTTACACCTTTTGTTATTGAGTTTGTCCAAGGTTACTGCATTTCTAGCATTTCCAGAGGAGTAGGGTAAAAACCGGGAACTCAAACACAGAGGTTGATATTAATTTATCTAAAGATATGTGTCTCACCTTCTCAAAATAAGGCCCACTATCTGTGGTTCCCATGTCTTTGGAATTAGGTGGACGGAACCCAGATCGATCCTTTCTCATCATGTCATTAAAATCCCCGAGATTCATGGCTCGTTTATCTACCTCAAACTTCTTATCTGGGAGACCACCTGCAAAAAAAAAAAAAAAAAAAAAAGAGGAAAGACGACAAAATTAGTGCCAATAATCTCTACCACATTTCATGACAACAGGTTCACAGTCAAAGAAAGGATCTTTAAGATCAGGGTATAAGTTAGATCTGTCTTACAATTTAGCATAGTTACAGTTGCTATTAGAAGTGTTGAAAAATTAAAGTAGGAAGTTCTATTTTTAAGACTGAACAAGCCAATTTAGTTTAGCTAATATGAAGTATTTCTCACAATTTATATACAGATATAAACATATGCATTTCTCTACAGCAGCCTAATTCAACTAATGATACTCATTTATACGTAATTCTCAATGTCTTCCAAAACTCGCACTGTTATTTACTGGTATTCAGTATCTACAGACACACCACTATATAAATTCTCCATATATTCTACTTAGCCTTTACTGAGTTTGGCATTGAGAAAGAATTTCTCAAACTGCAAAACCACGCACATAATTTGATCACAACCCTCCTACAGTCATGTGAGCTTAATTCTTGAACACTACAGATCATCTGGTATAGCATAACTTCCAGACAGGCAACCCATCTCCCTCAGCCTGTATGCAATGATTACACAACCAGTAACAGAGACACTTTTCAAACATCCCCTACAGTCTCCTGCCATTGTTTAGTGAGTAATCTGGTGGAACACGAGGAAGAGGTGTTAATAACAGATGATCAAACTGTAACATACACAGTGAACAAGACATCATCTTTCTCTATAAGCTTATCATCAGCCAAGTGCTGACTGAAGGAAGTTTTCTACCTTACACACTGAACTGCTGCCAAGGAACAATTTTTTTTTGTTGTATTTGGCACCTGTAAGGTATCAGAGGCATATTATGTTGAAGTAGATGGAAAATATCTTCATTTTAAAATATGGACAACATGACAGAAATGAGCTTTACTGGTATTTTTAGATTTAAATAATTTTGTTTAGTAGCACAGATGGCCTTTCGGAGAACAGTTTAAAAAACCTGTCACCACAGTTAACCAAAATCTGACTCTTCCAAAGGAAGCTGGTGATAGATATCCTACCCTAACACTGACCAAACACTAAGTCTTTATCAAACAGAGCAGACAGCTAATCACTCTGATACCTTCAAAACACTTACCTGTTCCTCAAAAAAGAAAAGCTTCTTAAAGCCAGCATCTCTTCTTAATGCCCAATCACAAACTATTAAAATTCATAGGTATGTTATTGCCAAGAACCTATGAAATCAACCACTAATTACATGGGTTTTTCTTGTTGGCACACCTTTCAAAGTTGATGCAGCTTCATCCTCTCAGATGCCTTCCACATCACGTATCACAAACACACCTGACAAATCACCTACATATCTTGGCTTGTAACTGGAGTCATACTGACCTGGATGAGCTCATCCCTTTCTAAGGTATCCTAAAAAGCTAGAACTGGCTCTGCAAAAGCAGTCACATAAAATGTCACAGACATCTCAATCCTATCAGTACCTACATCTAACCACTACACACAACGCCAGCAATGCACTACCAAAAGGCTTGTGTGCTTCAATTCTAGACAGGAAGCCCTGTCCATTAGTTGCTTGAAAAGAAACTGAAAGCCAGACAGAGTTGCATCACTATCTGAAATGAAACTGGGTCAATGCCAACACAAGATGACTAAGCCACAGACCCTTTTGTCTTTTCAGTTATCTTGATGATCCAATCAACTCCTCAAACATTACGGAATGATGCCTTGTAAAGCGGCTTGTTAAATAACATGTAGAGCATTAAATAGCGCCTTTAAAGGCTTCAAGCATAGATATGCATGCCACTTAGTGCTGAGGCAGCTGCTTAAACTTCAGTATAAACAAGGCCTTGCTAAGAGAGATGATGGCATTCATTTATCCCATTCATAGAAAATTCTAATGCAACCTTGAAACCTGTCGTGTGACTCTATCTTTTGCACTTGCCAACAAAAGCTATAAATAATGCAGGTGGCTGAAGACTAGCTTTACATTACATAGTACAAGATGACCGTTAAAATCTGAAAAGTTTGAATTTTACCCTCTGCAGTAGGCAAGAACACTTATGCATGAGTAAATAGGAAGCCCCAAATCCTCTACATGCAGAAATGTAGAACAGGTTAAAAGTCCAACCATCTTCATAAAAGAAGACACTCATCAGTTCTTGGATTTTTCCCACTATTAACAGTTGTGAGAAACACTGTGAAAAATGCAAAATGAAACAAGAGCTTGGAAGGTGACATTCACGCCCTAGTGAGGAAAAAAACAACTATTAAGTGGATCTCTCCCACCACATGAATGCAGCTTAAAAGGAAAAAAAAAAATTAAAAAACTGAATTCTATACAAACAAAATTAATGTGATCCTGTACTGGCAGATAGGAGACAGAAACTGCTGTTGAGCAAAGTTACCTAAAACACTTGCAAACAAGAGACTCAATGTGGTGAAAATACATACACCCAATGGGGTAACCCAAATGGAAAAAAACGATTTGAAACATGTTTTCTGCTTGACCACAAAACCAAAAACATTTTGAAGATACTGGTTTTATACCTTTGCCATAAATTTACATCATCCAAGCCTACCGAGCAAGCACATGCGCTTAGATATCAAGGTGCTGCACCTGAATGCTAAATCAGGTTAATGGCTTTGTAATGTATTTAAAACAGTCAGCTGCATGAATTGCATTTGAATCAACATAAATCAAATGAATTTTCCAGTCTTTACAGGTGATTTGAGAATTCAGTGATCTGCAGAGGTTGCAACTAATACATAAAAAAAAAAAAAGACAAAGGTGGCTGTCAAACAGAGGGAAGGAAAAGATAAAATATTAAGTAGTTCTGACAAGCTACTTACTGTACCAAACTTCATGCCTCAGGACTTACATACTAGGAGAGAATTCAATGGAAAAAAAGTTGTATCCTGTTTTCAAAGTAAAACAAGCTATCCATTGAAAAGATTTGATAGAAAAATTAAAAAAAGATGAAGTAGATCTGCCTCAGACATGCTATTGATCCATGTCTTTTCTGTCTTGGTCAGTAAATAAAAGTGTCACTCCAGCACCTTGCAATAAAAGCAATGCATTTTTCAAACAAGGAGACTGAGATCAACATAGTAAGAATTACTTACTGACAACTGGACCTATTTTACAATGCATGATGGTCAGAGCCAAGGTGCTCCGTGCATACCAAAGCCAAAGTTTTCTTTGATATGTGTGGTCCCCAAGCACAGATTTAACTCTGAGATCAATGTGCATTTATCCATAAACTGGGAAAATATCATGCTGGGAGTTATCTAGTTAGGAAGACCTGGTATGTTGTAATTCTGACTGAAAACCAGTTGAAAAACAAGCCGATCTCATAAGTATGTCCAAGTTTTAAAGTTTAGAAGTAGATACAGGCTGAGCAAAACAGCTCAGTTTTCCACAAGCAACTGCCATAACCAACAAGAGCAAAACTGCTAAGCAGAAAAGTAACAGAAAAGCCTCAGGAAGATTTGTTACATTCTTAGTCTTTGAAACAGAATACAAACCATAATAAACGCCTCTACCTAGGATTGAGGATGCCACCATTAATGGGCATACCCATTAAACTTGAGTAAGTACAACATATCAAGACTAAGTATGCAACTTTTCTGTGCCATTTCATGCGATATTCTGAGCATCAGCCATCTTTCCTCAGAAGGTCTGATGGCCTTAAGGTCCTTGACAGCAGAAAGTTCTAAAGTATCCAAAAGTTTAATTTGGAGATAAAGAACTAAGAGAGCTATAGTCAGCATAATCCAGGCTACTGTTCTCTTCATTCATATATTCTTAGATCTGTTCTTTAACAGCAGCATCTAAAGGCAGATGAGAACTGAACATCCAAGAAGATGATTTATCTCCATGTAGAAGATCTTTAGAGAAGCATGATACCACCAGAGCCTGAATTCTAGAGAGGCTGTATGAGGCCAAAGCAGAGAGATCCAAAAATTCTGTTACCCTCCCCAAAACTGTGTTGTATTATACAAATGCATGCTTTAACATTTCTTATTGGGACCCTTAACTATTCAGAGGAAGAAAGCAATTTTGGGAAAAATGAACTACTTAATCCTCTATGAAGTGTGATACACATTTTAAGAATGTAATGGATTCTAAGCTGAGAGACACTGCAGCTATTTGGATTGCATTAGAATACAAAACCTGGAGTTGATATTAGATGCAAGTTAAGTCTTGACTATCACAACTCTACCTTTGGTACCAACAAAGATTAATGGATATTCCCAATAAAAGAAGTTTTTTGGTTGGGAAAATCCTGACTACAGCATCACACATGATGCTACAACAGTAGCAGATGAGGAAGTACTAAAGCTGATGACAGCACTGGTGCAAAGAGGGTCAACATTAGAGCAGACTTCTTGCAAGACATAATATTGGAATAATTTGGTCAACAATACTAGAAAGGCACAGAAGATGTATGGCACAATCAGAATGGCACAAAAGCGGCAATTATAGCACAATGGCCAGTTTCACAAAAACTGCCTCCTGTAGTCCCTAAAATCTACTATTCAAATCAAGAACGAGAAGAACGAGTATTTACACTGCTTGCATTTGCAGGGTTTGAACTTGTGCTATCTAGTCTTCCACTGTTACCAGAAGCTCCCACAGTATAGGTTCAATTTCAATCATACGGCCATTGTATCACTAGGACAGAAGACACTTTAGAGGAAAGCAGTATGTACTACTGGATTACTTTCTGGGGTGGGGGGAACCCATCAGACTAGTCAACTGTCTTGACATTTGTAAAAACATAAAACTGAAGGTGGTACTTATCTAAGAGTTGAACAAACAGCTCTTGCTACTATGCCATTCCCTACTGTCACTATTTGATGTTTAGATGAAAAAAAAACCCAACAAACCAAACCAAAACACCAACCCAAAAAACCAAAACCAAACAAACAAAAAAATCAGGCAATGAAACAAAGCAAAAGTTGCCACAAAGACAGCATCCAATGCAGCAAACTGTAGACATACATGATGCTGGAAAGTGAGATTACTTAATGCTTAGCACACATTCAGTCATAGACCTGAACACCATAACTTCTTTGACAGGTAATACCTCAGAAGTAAGTAGATTCTATACTTGATGTTGAATACAGCCAACTTGTATCACAGACCCCATGCTATTCTAACTTACAGCAATGAATTTCAGAACATATTTTGAAACTAACTGTACTTGACTTGTAAACACCAATTTTAGTTGATTCAAAGATCCCACAGACTGTGACCTGACACAGAACTACTTTTGCAGGTGGTTCTTCACAGATATCACCACAAGATCATCAGTAATTAAATCAATTGACAGGGAATACAGAAGTCTCCCATAGGAAACTTAGAACCACCAGCAGAATAAGCACTGATTCCAAGTCAGTCACCTCCTCCAGCCAGCCCTGCCCTTCTCACCAAGTCCTTTCTGTCTTTTCAGCAGCACTTTGTGCCTGTGTGCATCCATGTTTCAGCTGAGGTAGAAACTTTTGCTATTATGCAGAAGTAGCTGGAAATAAGCAGCTCGATACTGACACGTTTTTAAACATGAAACAGGTAAAACAATTACTGCATAACAGCCATACTGTGAGTCTCAGTGCTAATCACATGAGATTCAGAATCAATGGTGTCCATGCCTCTGTAAGAAACTTGATTTGCACTGATACAGGGACTCCTTCCAGACACAGAACCACTACACACACACACTTCTCTGAAGCCCACAGGGCACTGCTTGTTTACAGAGGAAATTCACTGTTCTAGATGAGAGCTTAGAATACTACTACTATTTTGACTATCACCCTTCGGAACAAGAATTCCAGACTTCTGGCTTTTGACATGGTAACTGGGAGGAATGCAAGTCCTCTGTGACATTCCTGACAGTTAGAGAAAAAGGATGAACATCTCTGCAAAATTATTTTTGGGTTTGTAAAGTGGCAATGTCCTTTAAGTGGACTATAAGATCTGCCTTTGTAGCCAAGGATATGAGATTATATTCCTGCATCTGTAGATTCTGAAGAATCAAAAACTGAACAGAAGTAGTCCCTAGAACAGGAATGAAACTCCCTTCCCCTTTTTAAGTATCAAAGACTACCTTGTACAAGTTTTTAGCCTTACTAAGCCTTTAGAGAGTTGATAACAAGTAAAAGAAGCAATCGGAACAGCAGATTTGGATCATATCTTTTTTAAAAGATACCTTAGAAATATTGTAGGAAAAACAGCTCAAATGGCAGATTTCAGAAACATGTGGTATTTCTATTGCAAGACAACGACAGTGAATATTCAGAGACAATTGGGAGAAGAACAGAATGCAAAACTAAATGTGATTTCAAGATCAAAAAAAATTTCTGTGAGAATTCACTATTTAGTTTGCCGAAGAAGAAAGTAATGACAAATTCCAAGGTGATTAAATGGGATTAATCCAAGTGGTCAATTCCAACTCTCATTTAGGATAGCGTTTTCCACACAGCCCGTCTCCCTTAAGCTGCACAGTATATGTGGTGAGGCTATCAAGAGTGAAGAATCTAGTACTACTGAGCAGTACCTTGTAATAGCCTGAGGCAAGCAACTGAAGAAATCAATGATAGAAGATAGTCTTTTCCCTCACATCACCTCCATGGAGCTGTAGTAACTGGGATGTCCTACTGCCAAGAGCTAAAAGAGTCCTCCTCTTCCACCAAATGAAAAGGCACCCTTCACTTTCTTGAAACAGTAACAATGAATACAAACTACATGGATCAAAACAGTCTTATAGGATGTCCCTTCCACAAGTTATAGATCCATTCTGTACAGGTATACAACCCAATCTTGCATACCAGCATCAGCTGTGCAACTATTCAAAGCCTACAGCCAAGATATCAGATGCTATAATTCTATCTTTCTATTATGAGGAGTGCTAAAAGTAAGGATCAAACCTTTCCAAAGCACAGCTTGTCATCCACATAAAAATACTACACATGATCTCATTTTTCAAATGCATTTAAATTAAATTATACGCACCTACAGACAAGTCCATCTTACTGCCTGGAATGTCCTCAGTTTGACTCTGGAAAAAAAAACAAACCAAAAATTCAGTTCTGACTTCTATGAAATGCTGAGGAATGTTTTAGAAAGCAGCCCTTAATGGTTAAAGGTGGAATGAAGGAAGCACATGCTTGTGCCAATGAAAGTTTTATTTTAAACTAAAATAAAATACAAGGATTCCTGATATCACCCTAGACACACCTCACCTTGACCCCCTAATGCTGTGTGTGGCAATTTTACCAATATGAAACCAGACACATGAATGCATGCGACAGAGAAAGATGGATAGACAGCTGCTCTGTGAAATGAACCTCTGTCCTCATGTTCCAGTGGTCGAGAGATGAAACACTGAAAATAGTGGTCAAAATGATAGCTCATCCTCATGACCTGTCAAGTCATCAAATCTTGAAATGTGCTGCCAAGTTATTCTTTAGTTGGCAGTTTGGGACAGGGTGTTCCCATAGCCTTCAGAAACATCTGTGGTCTAGGAGACTGAATTTGGGCTTGGGAGCCAACAGACATTACAAACTAATCCTAGTCATGTCAGTGAGAGTTTGTGCAGCCCTCGGCTTCTCACAGAACCTCTGCATTATTATCTTTTGCTAGCCTGCATTATATACTATTCCTGCTTCACAGGATGACAGTTGGCACAATATTCTGTAAAATGTTTTACAAATTAGCATGTCAGGAAGTTCTTAAAAAAATTTTGTATGTAACTATTTTTAAGGTACTTCCCTGCACATGTCCCTTCTCTCCATGATGTGCCGTTTATTTATTCACTTTACCAATGAATCTTTACGTACTGATTAATAATGAGCCCTTTTGTTCTAAAAAGACCCTGCTGTAAATCTCCTTTTCTGATTGGTGGCTGAGATTCAGAATTAATAGCCTTGGACTAATCACAGATATCTGACACTACAGCCAGGAGCTGAGGCCTCTACCTTGAGTGCTCTAAACAGCATGTTATGAAAATAAATAAATAAGGAGGGGAGGAGGGAAGGAAGGAAGCAAGCAACCAAAAAAAAACCACAAAACCCCCCAAATCCTATTACTTGCAAGGAAACTGCAATCTCAGAACAACAGCTGTCATAAAGTAACTTTGAAGAGTCAAAGCAGATCTTGGGTTTTTCTGAGAAGCCATTCTGACTAGCAAGGAAGTACTGAATACCCAGCCATTACAGGCATTATAATCAACATGCCAGCATAGCAAATGCAGATAAATAAGTAGTTACACATTGTGAAACAGCTGATCTTTTGACTTATTTAAAGCTTACTGCTTTTTTACAAAGTTGGATTTTATATTTTAAAAAAATGTACTTACTAGCAAGCTCATATTTGAAAACTGTTTGGATAAAGGGTTCATCCACGAATCACTATTTCCTCCTTTTAATGAGCACTGAAGAGAAAAAAAAAGACAAATATTTTTAAGCAATTCTTAATTTCTTAAATTCTGTTTTATCCTTGAGATGCACAAGTGTTGAATGAAAATGCTGGTATCAGAGAAATTAATCTCCTGAACAAATTTAATTTTTTCCATGGTTGGAAACATTTACCAAATACTTTTTTCTTTTCTCTCTCAAAATTGTTCATTGTTAGGTATACCGAACTGGATGAACACTTGCTGTGTAGAATGTTTACCACACCTTCAGTTTCATTCTAGAATCTGGAAAGCTTTATGAATGTGTCGCCCCCCCCCCGTAACAGTTTAATACATTCTTTAATCCACCAAACAGAAGTAGATTTCTTCCTTGGCTTTCTTCCCTTCAGGGCACATGGGCACTGTGCTGACCTGGCTCTCAATTTACTCTTTAGTCTTACTGTAATTTACAGGTGATCAAAACCAAAATTGAACACAGTTCAACAGAAAAGGTACTGAAAAGAAAAATTTTTGGACAGTTGCTTTGGTGGTTAAAATAAAACTTTAAGTGAGAAAAAAGTTCATGAGAATAATTTTTGCAAAATGGGAATTGTAAAACTCCATACCATGTCACAACAGTATTTCCACACCCTAGGAAGCTGCTCTGCACTTGCCTTTTGAGTTTGCCCTACCTATTTGATTAGAAGTAGACAAAGCATAGACCTTCTAATATTAATACAGTACCAAGTATTACTGTACTGGAGAACTTTAATGCACACAAGCCTTAGAAAGCAATTCACTCAGGACTATAGCCAAGCTCCAGCTCCTGTTTGAGGCCTAAGGTCAATTAACAATCAACACAAGTCAGACCTAATCCAACAGTCAGTAGAAATAAGAAGTGCATGTGCCAAAGGGACTGTGGAATCCGAACTTCAGCAGGCTATGCAAGGAGAACAGCAGCAGCCTAACACAAAGATGTGTCAACAAAAGACGACTAATAGCTTTGGGATACTTATTGCTCAGTTTCATTTAGTAATGGCTCCACAGCCTACATACCAAAAGAATACCAAAAGACACCTACTGGCAGATTTATTAGTCACAACAGGTGTAATACATTAAAACAAATTCAGAAACCTCACATTTTTTACACTGTTGTAACAGGCACCTTTCTAGCTGAATTCTGTAATACCTTTTTAAAAGAAGAACTATTGTAATGCTCTAACGTCATACTGCCTTCAGACAACACAGTAGTTATGAATCATTCAAGCATTTTACCTTCATTTGTGTTTTCTTTCCTCCTTGCCCCCAACTTGTTGAGTTGTGGGAGGAACTGCTTCCCTGAGAGCCTGCTGTGTTCCAGACTCCTCCCTCCTCCTCCTCTTCCCAGCTGGAATGACGCGTTCCTGTCACTGGCCCATCACTCTCTCCCCAGCCATCTTGCATAGATTTAGAACCTTTAGAAAAAGAAAAAAGCTCAAAAAGCAGCCTACAATACCATGCAGCTGGTGACTTGACACTGCAAGGTTAGCTGAGATCATCAGAACCCCAAAAGAGTTAAAAAAAAAAAAAGTGTCTCCACTCTAACAGCATAAAAACTTGTGCATGAATCCCAAAACCCATGAGATTCGGTGGCATATGTTAGCATGTCATGTTTTGCATCTATTTTAAAGCAATGTCAAACTCTTAAAGATCTAATAACCATAGGGACCTCTTCTCTTATACAGATACAGCTGTGTTGGGATTTCTTTAAAAGGCAACCTATTATTTTCTAGTGTAAATGAAAGACTTCAAGGACACTTAAAAACCAAGTATGCTGAGGACTCTGGTTCAGGTGGTTTATCACTCATTTCCTCTCCTCCTTCAAAACCATAACATTCCCCTTGCACTAAACTCTTTCACAAAATTACAGAAACAAAGAACTTTAAGGAATAACAACTAAGTACAATCTAAAGGAGAGGACCTGACATTGTACTCTGGTAGATGTAACACTAAAAGTAGTTTAATGTGGAAAAAAAAGCCCTCTACTTGAATTTCTGTTCTTAACGTCGTCACTAAAGAGAGTTTTAGCAGTGCTGTTGAAGTAGAGATGTCATTACCAGAAAGCTACAATCATTTCATCATATTAATTCGAACTAAGGACTTTTCCCTGTTGGCTTCTTTTCTTGCTGTTACTCTCTAACACCAGCTGTCAGGCAACTTAGAATTCTAACCTCTACTGACAAGCCAACAAGAGTCCAAATCCTCATCTTGTCCACTGTCCAACTGTACTCCTTCCTGCTGTAACTCTTCATTCTGCACATTTATTCCCTAAGCACTTATCTCCTTTAAAAAAGATTTCCATCATCATCACCTTTTTCATAACTAATCCTTCAACTGTCTGGTGTTTGAGTGTGGAAATCAGGGATAAGGATATTAACACACATAGCAGAAAGTGTGAATATAAAAAAAAGTCAGGAATTGTAATTAGTCTGTCAAGGGAAACTGTACCTTGATCATGCCGAAAATAAGTACAGCATCATTTCATGGCAGTTTAAGAGCTACCTTAAAATCCATCATAAATAACAAATCAGGTACTTCACAGGAAATGTAACTTTTTAAAGCATATTCATATGCGTACCAAAACTGAGGGTTGCTTCAAGCGCAAAAATCTACCTCTTGACCTTTTAATCATGCTACTTACACAGAAAAGGCTACATTTAAAGATTATGACTGCAGAGTCAAGAACTTAATCTGGAAATGTCATATATGGGGTAATCCCTGCAGCTTTAATTTATTTCCGGCCACAGTGTTTAAATGTAGTACTATAATCCTGGTTTTAACTGCATGACCATAGATCATTTTTCTGCATTGACAGCTCTCAGGTCCGAGATTCTTGAACATGAATCTGGACAGTGGTGTAAAGACGACTTGTCTGTAGGATTCCTGCTTCATTTTCTGCATTTGTTGAGTGAGGAGGCACAAATAGCTACAGTAAGCAAAGGAAACTTTCAAGACAAAAGACAAAATAATGGTGTTACAGAAAAATGAATTTTTTCCTACTTCTGCCAGAGAATTCCTATGCAATACTGATAAAACTATGTAAATCCGTTTTTTTTAAACAGGTGGGCAACGATATATGCTTCCCTTCTTTGGCTCTAAACTCTTGTTTTCTTTTCCAATCATTGCTAGTCTCTGTTTCCTGCCCTTACCTTCAACCATAAATTATGCCTTTGCAGGCTCTGTGTCCCAATTTCTTCTTCCAACTTATCCAAGACATTAAATATCTCCCCTTACATCACTGAATAATGTAGCTTTCTTCTTCATTCCTTCTGGGTGCCAATTAGAAAGGAGTTGAGAGAGCAGTCACAGAACACAGGAGAATGAAGATCTCAGCTCTTAACACTGGTGACCTACTACACCTCAACCTGAAACAGCCATCATGGGGAAACTCCCTATATTTTGCTCCTCTACAGCTGGGGACAGCTTACGTACAAAATAGTACACATATGCTGCAGCTCTTTGGTTATGTCACACATGCAGACCAGTTAGGACAAGCAAGTGACCATGCACAGACTTAAAAGATTATCTTAAGTATTAACAAATCCACAGAATTTGCAATGGATTGTTAGCATTTGAGGCTCTTATTTTGGTCATATTTAGGTGGCTTTTTACAGATAAAAGAAGAGATCCATCTATAAAAAGTCTAACATCCTGAAAAGTGCCAAGTTCGTGTGTCAGGCACAAGAAGCACTACAGACATCCAAGAAAGGCTGCTATAACGTTAACACTAAAGAAGCAATGCTTTTTTCCCAGTTCTGTTTCATAAATGGCCAAACTATTTCATTGGGGTGGGAGGAAGACAGAATGACCCAGCAGCATACCATCTGTATAGAACATTTCACTCCAAACAATTACATGTTGCAAAAGCAACTTGTAACTCGAAACAGTTTTACAGCGGGTATCAGCAGCCAAGTTCAGTAGCAGTCATGTATTATCAATATTTCCTACTGGAAACTTCATACCCAAATGTTATTGGCTTTGGCTATAACATTGCTATGTTGTATCAGCAGGTGATTGCTTTTGTTTGTTGTATTTTCCTTAAAAAAAGTGAAATAAAAATTCTAGTAACAGCTTACATCAGCAGGAATAATTTCCACAAAAATAAAACTCTTAATACAGCAAAATTGTAACTTCAAAGTAAATTTTTAAAAGATTTCAACAG
Organism: Ciconia boyciana; assembly: GCF_034638445.1. Classification (NCBI taxonomy): domain Eukaryota; kingdom Metazoa; phylum Chordata; class Aves; order Ciconiiformes; family Ciconiidae; genus Ciconia; species Ciconia boyciana. The sequence continues at coordinate 57,196,271 of NC_132934.1, forward strand.
CATCTTATTCATGGAGAACACAGCTGTAGGCAGGTAATATCCAGAAAAGAGTCATCCCTTTAGGTTCAATCACAACAGAAAGTTCAGTTCTTAAGAGTTACAATTTTCCACACTCATACAATTAAAAAAAAAATCCATTCAAAAGCAAGTTGCATTACTAAAGCATAGATTACCATGTAATGGCCTCCACCGTGAAATCTGTCAGTACTGTGCATTCCTTTTTCTGATATGATCAGGAAAAGTGATTTATCATGTAACAAGTTTATATGCTAAGTAACACATGGGCAGCCAGAGAAGACATTTTGAGAAAAAGACACATTCCCTCACTCACATGCTCTAATGTTTCAACACTTCCACATATCAGAGCTGCCCATTTAATTGCTTAGTTAAGAAATTTTTCATTACCTTAAAAGACAGTTTGGAAGCACTTAATCACTCACCCATGACAAATCATCAAAATCTTACATGACATTCAACATTGCTTCTAGGCCTCAGATAACAATTCCTCCATGGGTAACCTATATCAAAAGGCCAAATACTAAAAATCTCCAGGACCATTGCAAAGAAACGGGTATCTGGCCTATACTCACTAGATTTCATGGCATTCGGGGCGTTGGAAGGTGCATTCCCCCAGCCTGTTGTCGATGCTCCTGTATCATCTACTTCACCCCACCCAGGACTGGTTTCATTTGGCTCACCCCAGGCGGACGTACCATTATCTGGAGCAGGTGGAGTGCTTTTGCTCCAGACTGCACAAAGGAGAAAGAGGTTTCATTACAGACCATTTAGACAGTCAACTATTTACTGCAGTGTAGCACCACGTCATTAATCTACTGCTTCATTCTTTCTGTTGAGGACTTTAGATTCTCAATAGCGTGGGTGCAACAGAACTGACAACTGTTCACATCAAACTTAGAGCAGGCACTGACCTCTAGGGATGAAAAAGAAGAGAATTCTATGATAAGTAATACTATTCTCCCAGGTTGAACATGGACCCGACATCTAATGCTGTCCTCCTATCTGGTGAACTTTTGTGACTAATTAAAAGCACCAGACTAACTCAGGGTTTTCATATACTGAAGGAAGAATAAGGACATATTTGAAGTATATATTAAAACGAAAGAGTATTCTTTAAAGCATGTCTGAGTCGGAGAAGCGATTACATAACAACATCTTAATATATTTCCAGGCTATGCAACTTTTTCTTGTCCTTATTTCAAAGAAGAAAATATTTTGCAAAGTATTCTTTATCATACAGCAGAACCAAACTGAGCTAAAAAACTAAATCACAGACTTGTTCAATTTCAAGTGTTAACTGAGTGTTTCAGAGCAAAACATTTTTGACTAAAAATAAGTAACAAATTTCTCCCTGTTTCTCTAATAATTAAATATAAGAGTGATTTAGTCTAGAGAAGACGAGGCTGAGGGGAGACCTTATCACTCTCTACAACTACCTGAAAAGAGGTTGTAGCAAGGTGGGTGTTGGTCTCTTCTTCCAAGTAACAAGCCATAGGACAAGAGGAAATGGCCTCAAGTTGCACCAGGGGAGGTTTAGATTGGATATTAGGAAAAATGTCTTCACCGAAAGGGTTATCAAGCATTGGAACAGGCTGCCCAGGGAAGTGGTTGAGTCACCATCCCTGGAGGTATTTAGAAGACATGTAGATGTGGTGCTTAGGGACATGCTTTAGTGGTGGACTTGGCAGTGCTAGGTTACCAGTTGGACTTGGTGATCTTAAAGGGTCTTTTCCAACCTAAATGATTCTATAATTCAAACTGTTCTTCAGAGCTCAGATCAAATTTGTCAGCTAACAAACATTTTCTTTTACTGGCAAGCTGACCAGTATTCAGATCACAGTTACTGAGGCACAACAAACAGAGGACTGATTGATTCAAATTTTAAAGACACTTTAAATACAGAACCAAATATTCAAATAAGAAATTGGTTTTCTTTATGGAATAAAACTATTAGGAATTGGAGGCTACACGAGTATCTCTTATGCATTAAGGTTACATTTGTATATAGGAGCTTGCTGAAAAAAGGTACGAGACTGGTACCTGATGTTTGTGATTTGCTAGTCATCGGAGTAGGCAGGCTCTGCTCCCGTGGGGCCTGTCCTCCTTGTGAGTTCTTGTCCCACAGGTTCACATTCTTGTAGTTATAACTGCTAGGATCTCCCCACGCTGAAGTGCCATCATCAATATCCATTTTTCGACTGATTGATTGTGGGGAAGGTTCTTCCCAGCCACTAGGCTCCTCCTCTTTGGGGGCAGCTGGCTGTGGTCCGCTGTTCCAGTTTGGGTTTGGAGGTCGCCCATTACTTGGAGTTTGGGGCGGTGGACCCCAGGAACCAGAAGCCTCCTGCTGTTGCTGCTGGTGCTGCTGCTGCTGCTGCTTGTTCCAGGAGTTGGGCTGTCGACCCGTCTCATTCCATGTTGAAGTTCTTTTACAATCATCCCATCCACCCTTTGAAGCAGCGCTTGTATTTGCACCATTACCCCAAGTTCCAATCTCATTTTGCCCACCTTCACCCCAACCAGACACTGGCTTGTTTCCTGCACTTTCCCAGTTGCTGTTTTTTGTTTGGTCAACTTCCTCTCCCCAACCGTTCTTTCCAGAAGACCATCCTTGATTAGGTTGCCGTCCACCCCACCCCTGATCCTTACTAGAGCTGTCATTCCAAGAGGAAGATGATTTTTCTTCTGGTCTTCCTCCTCCCCAATTAGAAGAATTGGAGTTCTTATAGTCATTCCATCCTCCAGTATTTTTGGGGTCCTTCCACTCCGTTGGGGTTGAGAGCTCACCCCATCCAGACTTGATTTGATTGCTTTGGCTGGGTACATCGCCCCAGCCCCCTGAGTTCTTTGTCTGTGTGGCAGAGCTCTCCCACCCCTCAGTTCCTTTATCAGACTTCCCCTCAGGCCGTGGCATCTCTTCAATATCCCACACGGTATCTTGCTTAATTTGAGTTTGGCCCCAGCCAGTGTTTGAAAGCACTCGGGGGTCCAAATCAGTCCTGCTCAGCAAAGTCTGCAAGACTGCCTGGCAATCAGGATGCGTAGGCCTATATGATCGGCGTCCAGAATTGTGACTGTCACTACTTCCTGCTTTGTGGTTGCTTCCAGTGCTTTGACCTCCAACCTCACTTCCCGCAGAGCTGGAAGATCTTCCCCAACAGGGAGCCTGGGAATTGCCTTGGTTTTCAGGAAGAGGGTGGCCTTTTTGATTGTCCCATGCTCCAGTGCTAGAATTTGGTTGGTTTGGACCACTCCATTCTCCAATCTTCAGTTCATCAGACCCAGACAGCTGTTTCCATTCTCCCTGAGAGACCCCAGATGTTAATTTGTTCCCTTCACCCCATTTACTTTCATTTGCATGCTGAGGGCCAAAGTTCCAAGACCCACCACCCGTAGACCGGTTATTGTTATCCCAAGAATCACTTCTTGACCCATTAGGTTTTTGAACAGAAGCTCCTTTCCAGGACTCCTCTCTATCCTTCCCATTGTTCCCATGGTTTCCAGAATTGCTCTGTCCAGAGACTGTGTCAGTTCCAGAAGACCCCCTAGCTGTACCCCAAGATCCAACACTCCCAGTCTTTCTTTCTCCAGTGCTTTGTGAAGGGGTGTCAGTGCTCCTGGAGGGGTTCCCCAAGCCCATTTCAAAGGGCATTCCCTTATTCTCCATAGGGTTTGGTGAACTTAAGTTCAAGGAGTTAGTGTTTCCATTTTTTGGTCCATCAGTGTTATGAATTTGAGCCTGTTCTCTGCCAGAGACAAAGTTAACACCCGCATTTTCCATCTTTGACTGCTGTTCCCTAGAGGTCTGACCTACTGTGCTAATCTGTGCATTGGAGCTACCACTATCAGATTCCAAAGTCCCTTTCCTAGAATTGCCCTCTTGAACCAGTGCCGGCCAAGCAGACGGGTTGCTATTTGGGTTAAAGTTGCTGAAGCCAGAACTGGGACCAATTCTATCTTGTCCACTCAAGTTCCTCCAATTACCTAGTCCATTGTTACTCTCGGCAGCAGGGTTGGAAGATTGAACAGATTTAGCCTTGGGATCAGATTTCCAGGCCCCAAGATTACATTCGTTTCCAGCGCTTCCAGACTGGCACTGGCTTCCTTTTCCTTTGTTACTAGTGGTGCTTCCTGGCAGAGCATTCTTCTCCAAGCCAGGGTTCGAGGCACTGTTGTTATCGGTGGTGTTTTCGGAAGAAGACTCAGCATCTTTGCTGGCAATACAAGGCCACTCTTCCATGTCAGACCCGTCTACAATCACCTTGTCCCAGATGTGAGTTGGGTTGGCGTTGGTGCCGCTGTTGGAGGAGGCTCCAGGACCCCAAGTGGAATTTGCATAATTTGAAGCAGCAGCACCTCCAATTGCTGAATCTAAAAAAAACCCCACACCCAAAAAGGTCATTAATAATCAATATTATTTACAAGCACTGAACATCACATTTCTGACACCAATGATTACTGTTTTCATTAATAAGAACCCTTCCCTCAAATGTGTAACAAAATTCCTTTGGAAGAACATCAGGCTGGAAAACACCATCGAAAATACTGATAAAAAACTTATTTCAATGAACTCCCCACAAACATTTTGTGGGCATTTGAATTCACTGCTGACTCACTACTACTGCTAACAGTCCAGCTCTAAGTTCAACATAATAATTATAACCCAGTTAATGAACACTACTGATACCGGTTGTAGACTTTTCAAATACACGTTTAAAATCATACTATATATAGAATAAGAATGTGTATGTGCACATATTCATATGCACGTGTATGTACATGCAGTCAGCTGTTGGTCTGCTACTCAACTGACTCAAAGCAACTACAATTTATTACAGATAAAAAAGGTAAGAGATTGAAGACAAAAAGCATCTAATGAATAAAGCTGAAGAAGCCTATCCTTCAGCTTCAAATATCTTTTTCAAGTTGATTTTGCTAGTAGAAATTTATTTCAACCCTTTGCAAAACAAATAAAATTATTTCCAAAAGTTACTGTAAATAAAAAAAATCCAAAGCTACACAAATTACAATTTCTATGTACTAACGTGCAAGCTGTATTCAGTATGTAATTACCCCACGTTTCTGTCACTCCTATATTTACCCTAGAAACCATAGTTCGTGGGTTTGCGAGCAGCTAAGCTGATCTGTCTGCCACTGGATGGAGGTTAGTAAGAGATCTCACTTTTCCTTCTCTCTCTCTCTCTCACCAGCTCTACCTACTTCAAGTTCCCCAAGTTTCACCTCTCATTTGTGACAGTTCTGATGGCAGTTAAGACCTTTAACTAAGTCAACTGTATTCACTAACTCAACACAAAACTGTCCACTTTTTGATGGGCTAGTTTTTTGCTGGCTTAGCACATTGTACAGGGTAACCTGCAAGTTCAATGAGCTTTGGAGTCACTATAAGGAAATTAGCAGGATGACCAACAATGAATAGGGCCCCCTTCTTTCATCCATGGTGAACTATTATTATGTCCTATGTGGTGTGACTTCACATAGACAAGATATTTGCATATAGTTTTAAAGCAGACCTAAGTTAACACAGTGCCACAGTGGATGAAGCCTATGTCAGTGCTGGCAGCATGATGTCTGCACATATGCAGACATGTCATCATCAGTTTAAAACATCAGCCAAGGTTCCCTTGCCATCCACATATTTACCTCTGATGCTCTAAATAATTTAAGTCCATTCATACTTCTATCTAGGGTTCCACTCATTTTTCTATGTATTTTTAATACCAAGGGACCCTAAATTGTCCTCACCACAAATTCCCACTGATGAAGACTAAACATTCTCCCTTCCTCAAAACCATGTACTGAACCCTAATATATTAGCCTTATTCACTTATCCCACCCAACCAGTTTAACTTTTTTTGCAGAGCATAAAGTTCATAGTAACATCTGCATCAGTATTCATATCTGTATATGTATTGTTACTACCAATACTGGCTCATATGACAGCTTCCATGAAAATAAGGCATAATGACCTTAAAAAAGTGGATCCTCCCCCTGCCCCCCAAGTTCCTATGTTATATACTCAAAGTGAAGACCACAATTTCTGGTTGCTAATACTTTTAACAGAAGATGAACAGATCAGCTTTCAGTGCCTGTCTCAGGCTTTCAGTTCATTAGCTTAACCAATGAACATCCAGCGAATGCCTTCCAGATCCCCCTTCATTGAGGGCCACCGGTAAAGATCCAGACTTCACAGCAAGGTTAGAACTCTCTTATAAGCTTTGAATACTGACAAACAAAAGTTTGTCTTCATCCATTAAACCCTAGCCACCAAGATCCAAAAGACCGAGCAGTTCCCATGCGCATTCTGTTCCTTCTGTTGCCTGAACCTCAAGTACAAACTTAACAATAGGAAGGAAGTGTGACACACTACCGATATTTGTATCTGGCTACCTTTTTAGTACACTGAGTAACACCCCCCCCAATTTAAAAAACTTTGATTAGACTGATCACAGGAATAGCTTAAGGAGGACAGCCAAAGACAAGTTCAAAAGACTGTAAGGTTGCTGTCTTTTGAACTTAGCAATGATTCAGCAAATGAATGATGCATAGGCACCTATGCACTTAGCAAGATCTTCACGTAGGTGATTTTAACAGAGCATTTCACATTTCATTTCTGTGAAGATATTCTAAAAGTATTAAGAATGGGATGCTTCCTAACATAGCATACTAGAATAGACTGTTTTATAAAACCAGCCTCCCCTTGCTATATTTGACAGTGGCAACAAAATTTTGGCAATTTATGGTTTTGTCTTAAGGTAACGGGTAAGGGCTCTTGGTTCTTCAACAGACTCTTCCTTAATAACATGCTGAAGATAAACAAGTTTCTGATCTGACTAAAATGAAAAAAGTTACTAGCAAATAAATGGCTACTTTTAAGGATGAAAGTATGGAACTGAAATAAGTATTGAAATGGAGTCCTGAAATGAAGATGCAGTTTTGCTGTGAGAGATGGTGGTGATTCTTAGAGTGTATTGTAACTATTGAAAGACTTCCACCAATAAAATTTAAGCTTTGTTTTCCAAAACTGTCTTGCACACCCTGAATATCATTAGTATTGGAAGAATTATATACACCAGCCTCCATCCCAATCCCCCGTTATTGCTACGAGACAATAGTAAATTTGGTGTCATCTTTCAGGGAACTAGAGTTTTGCCATCTTACAGAAGAATTTAAATTCTGGTAGTAAATGATCCCCGTAAAAAAGGATTATGTATTGACTTTTTGTATTGAAGCCTCACCAACACCATCTATAGCTATCTGGTGAATGTAACAACACGAATGAGTAGGTAAGCTGCATTACTTTCCCCTTTGGGAACCTGCTTTTGTTTTCACGTGGGATGAATTAATCACAGTATCAGTGCATAAGTGCCTGACAGAACTGGGCCCAATCTGAAATCCAATTTGCAAACAGCCAGGATCTCACATGGAAGGTTTTATCAAAATCAGCCATCTCTTAAGAGATCCGTTTTTAAACTGATTAGCTAAAACTTTGCCACTGTAGTTTGAAATCCACCCCCCCCCCTTTATTAAATAGGGAACAAAGACAACAAGATAAATAATCTGTCAAACAGGGATTTGCTACAAAGGAATCCAAGTACTGAAACCACAAAACAAACGGAATTATTCATTTTCCTAGAATCCTTTTTAATAAAGGCAGCACATCCCATCCAGCTTACTTGATTCTGGAGTTCCAAGTCACCTCTGTTTTTTCTTCTGAACCACAGAGAACTATAAAAAGTTTACGCTCTCCAAGACTGTGGTAAAAAAAACCCATCCCATTAATCTGGCTTGGTTTTCAAAGGCAAACTCAGACATAGTGGTATCGTTATTTTCTTCTTTTGACTTTCAAGCATTTATTATTTCTTTTTTTAAACATCCTTATAGTTAGAACTGAAGTTGTCCTTGATTTCTCAGATCACCTAAGTTTTTCTTTAGAAGGCAGATGTCTTGAGTGGAATTTTGTTTGTTCTACTAACTTTAACTTAAGAAGGAAATAATACAGTTACTGCAATTCCCCAAGGGTCTAAAAAATTCAGGAGCAGTCATAATTTCCCCAAGCTCATAAAACAATTAATCTTAAAATCAGTTTATCTTCTGTAATTCAAAGTGAACAGAAAAGCAAAAACAGGACAGTCACCACTTTTATCAAAAGGCTTATCTAAGGAGAAAAACAAGATTACTACTAAAAAAAGTCAGGAGCAAAAGGACCATCTTTCTATTTCATCCAGATAAGAAGTGAGACACCTGCCATTTGTAGACCTGATATCTACATGTCTGTTTTACCAGATCATATAAAAAAGTGACAAGATACGAAGTCGTGTCAAAGAAACCTAAAGAGCTATTAAGAACTACTCAATGACAACCATAAAATGCTGTTTATCTGTGAATTGTGTTTACCTTGCTGTACTCTTAAAAGCATTACAGCATCTGATTCAAACCACCCAAAACATATTTACAAAAAATTAACCCTCTTTATTGTTCCATCTAGTAGTAAAAATTGCACACCCATTACCCCTAACAGCAAAAAAAAGTCTATACACTAAATAGTAAAGTAAGCTCTCCAAAAGCAATCTGAGGAGTTTTATTATATAATGATATGCTTACGCACAATTTTAGTGATCCCTTTTCTGCCATGCACACACACACATTCATTTTTTATTATTATTATTATTATTATTATTACTTGCCTGTTGCAGTCCCACTGTCGCTCTGCAGCAGTGCTCCTGTCACTGGTTGTGCGTTGTTTGGGTTTGCTCCTGGTGCTGCTGGGGGAGGAGGCCCTGCTCCGCCCCCAAGGAGCATACAGGATGGCGGAGGGGGCTGCCCACGTTTCAGTAACACTTTGTGGTCCTGCTGGCAACGGAATCGCGGCGGCACCTCCCGAGGCATGTAGCGGGCGGCGCTTGGCGGTTGTCCGTTCGGCACTGCCACCCTTTTGGCATTGTTGCCACCATTGACTGGTGGCGATGGAGAGTTGCCAATTGGGCTGGCAGCCACTGGTTGGCTTAAACTTGGTTTCGTCACTTCGGGCACTGAAAAACAGGAAGAATGAAAATCAGAAATTTTTCCACTTAAACCTGTGTTAGCTACAGGAACTCACTGCGACTCCTTCCTTTTATAATTTCATTCTTCTCTGAAATACTGTGCAACTTCAACCTTACCAAAGAACAATTTAACTAAAGAAGGAGGAATAAGCAGTAGTGGCAAAACTCTTGCTTCCATATGCAACTCTCTACCCCAGTATGAAACTCTGCCCTCAGCAAATATTTCGCTCTAAGCCACAAATTTCTTGGAAATGTGAAGTTGGCAAAGAATACCACCATGGGCAATGAGTTACTTTAAAATATGAGCAGTCAAATATAACTGGTTCCCCTGCTCCGCTCTGTTCCCTGATCTTCAACTGGTTTTTGGATTGTTATGCATCACGTTTATGGGAGATCTGAAATCAGATCCCAAGTTTTCACCTGCTTACTAGGCTACATGGCCACTGCCAAAACAGAGGGACCCACCTCCCCTCCCCCTTGGATTCAGAGTTAACAGATCTGAGTTCTCTGTACGGCTCTTAAATAAGGCAGTAATAGTTGCCTCTCACCCAAACGGCAGTCCTACATACAGCATTTGTATTGGGCTCACCTAAAGTTTCCCAGCTGGTCACCAGGTGCCCCTACAAGCAAGGACAAGCCGCTTCTGAGGGCTATTATACATTGGAGAAGAGGAAAACCACAAACAAATCCTTGAGGCACTAACACCATCACAACATTTGCTCAGGAGACTCTAGACTTGTGATCCCTTATTCACATTCTCCATGTGCTTTTTTGAAACTGAGCAAAAGAAATTCCTAGCCAGGTACCTAGAAGGTATAATCAGACTAAGACATCAGACTCCAAAGGCAAGGAAAACTTAATACATCTACTCTAGCCTTTGTTGAAGATTAATACAAGAAAGATGTCCAGAAACCCCTCCCCAGCAAAGTGAACACAATCAGTAAAACTCTGCCTCTTACGAATTTGAGATCAAAACAAGTGAGTCCCTCTTTGGCACGTGAATACATTATTCCCCACATTTTATTTTGATAAGCGTTTTCTGATTTCTCTATGTAGGCTTCATTGCCCAAAACCCAAAAAAAGGGTATTGTTAGCTGTAAAATTAAGTTACTATCTTAGTTATCTTCTGTCAATAATGGCAATTTCTCCACACAATTTTTGGAAAAACTGACACACAAATCAAGATCAAATGTATTTTTAGATCAGCTAAATAAGCTTATCTTTCAAGATGCTCACTCATCATGTCCTGCCTTATCTGTTGGACTTTTAGGTGCCTGAACTTCTCTTAAGTTTCCAAAAAAATAAGTAATTTTCACTCATTTTGGTACCTCACCAGAAGCAGTACTTTCCCTGTCTTCCATTCCATTTCTATAGGTCGTTTTAGTTTTTGGTTACTTGTCTAAAACCGTTGCAAAACTGAAAACTAAATATTTCAGCTAACCTATTTTATCTACAATCCTCATTCCCTCTTCAAATATTTTGATGCTGACAACATGGATAGTTTTAGGTTCTCCATTTTAACCACCTCAGCTTTTATTTCTTCTGGATACACATCTTCAGTATTTCATCATGACTCATAATTCCCCTTCCTTTTCCAACAGTTTTGATCAAGATCCGAGTCTTGGCTCAAGTCAATAAAAAATACTCCTTAGGATCAAAGATTCTTACCTTTGGTTTTTTGATCTGTGACCTGCAAATTAAGAGCAAGAATGTAAATAGAGTTTTAAGAACCTCAAAACAAACAGTGAACAGGCTGCGCTAAATCACGACCTTATTTATTAGCACAGGAACAGTATTTGTTGTTGCATTAAAATAATCAGCTGATGAACTACCAGTCTAAACCGTATTCCTAGTCATATATATGAAGTTTTCAAAAATACTACAGCTCCTATAATACCTTTGCCTGATGCAAAAGTCCCTGGCAGAAACAGTAATTGCTTCACTCATGATGATTTTTAGTATTCACCCCTCTCCTCTTCCCAAACATGGACTTCCAAAGCACAAACAAACATGTGCTATAGGCCTACAGTTCTTTCAGATTTTGAAGGTGAAGTATTACGGTTAAAGCGTAACAAAAACTTCCTTCTATGAGAGTATCCTTACAGCAGACTGTTGGGACTAGCAACAGAATTCGAGTAACCACAGATGAGAGCAGCAGTCTGTCTCTCTGCCATCTTCCCATTTTACCTCTCCCATGACATCTCTTCCAAGGAGAAGAAAGCCTAAACCTTACTGGATTCATTGCTACAATTACAAAAAGTACCAGCAATACCTATAGAGCACCAGACTTCAAAATCTCTTGAACGCAATAAGAAGTTGATTACTGAAGTGAGCCATCATGCTGGCCAGTGTATTCAATATGTGACTTTGCTGTACTTCTACATTCTTTCAGAATAGCAGATTTCAAGCTACAGTAGAGACAAACATACCACTGGTATATTCTCTGGAATCATGTGTATTGTAGCATGTTTTGAACCTGTCGATCATGAGTTCCACTACACAATAATGGTAAAACCGTGAAGATCATCATGTGTCAGGTTCTATGACACCTATTCTTAAAAGAAATTGCTGAACTAGTCCATAATTCTGGAAAGGACACAGTGACAGTATAGAATAATAAAAACACAAGTAAAAAGCAGTTTATTGTTTAAACCAACCAAACCAGAACTCCTTTGTATGTTAAAGAATAAAAAGACAAACTGCACTGAATTGCTATGGCATCATTTACTTTGCAAAGATGAACACAGCAATACGCAAAGTGGAACATTCACTATAATACAAAAATCTTAAGCATTGTAACTTCTCAGAATTATGTAACCCAAAAGTCTCCAAGACACTAAAAATGCACCTGTACCAAAACTGCGTCTGTACCAAGCCAGACATCAATTTTCACTTCGCTTATGAAACATCCCGTATGCATCAAATTACATCTTCTTCTGTAACACAGTTAAAAATTCTGTTAAGCACTTAAGTGACTCTGATGCTCCACTACTAAAGGAAAAGGAAGAGGAGGGAAACTTGTCTACTTGGAAGAACCCCATTTTACCAAATCTTTAAAGAATTCTACATGATAACCACAGCTTGCTTGGGGGGAGGGGGAATTACTTCTGCCTATACTGCATCTGTCTCCTAGCCAAAATGATCTGTTTTTCTGATTTTTTTTTTTTTTTTGTCTAGAATACAAAAACTGAGAAAATGTGACAGTGTCTCAGATTTACAGCTGTCATCTCTCTGTGGGCAACCTATAAGCACTGGCAGGGCAGGAGCAGCTATAGTGAACGGCAAGGTGGAGTCAAACTCAGCCTTCTGACAAGCTACCAAACAGCCCCTGAGACACTAACCACAGGAATTAAGTCTGTGAATTTGCTTGCATAACCTCTGTTTAAGTGATTTATTTTTTTTTTTTTAATATTTTAAGTTTCAGAAGATCCAGACAGAAACATTTGTTTCATGTTATACAAACTCTGTCTGAAAAAGGTACCCCTCAAATCATTACTACTTATTTGGTGAACACCACCACAGTCACTACGAACAAACACACACATTTATGTTCTGTCCACTCGGTTGCCTGCTTTGCTATTCCTAGATAACTCCAAGTATTACTGTTAAGTTTGGTCTCTAGGAGATTAACTTATTTAGTTTTTACCCTTCCCAAGATTTTGGCAAAATATTGTAAGATTTAATCATACTGAATAACTTAGTAGGTGAGGGACCACACAGGAAAGCTAGCAAATCTCCTTTGTATTCAAAGCACCAACACTCACAGCACTGTTACCAAGATGATCGGTACAACCTTTTAAAGTTTCTCTTTTATCATTGAATATCAATATATAATCCTCAAGTCACTAGTCTTTATTTACCAGGGTCTGCTTCTCCTGGTTCCTAACATACTTTTTGTACTTGAACATTAAACAGCAGAAACACTGAGGCAAAAAGACACTGAAGAAACCTTATTCTGTAGCTACTGATCTTCTGCAGTATTATTGGGGATGTATCAACAAAATGGCTGGATAAAGACAACAGAAATACACCAGTTTATCCATACCTAATTTAAACTGATAGACTCAAATTGGTGAAAGAGCCAGATTTAAAAAGACCCCAGATAAGCCAAAATTTAACTGAAATCGATGCTGGCTGTTCTTAGCAGAAACCTACAGAATCTAACACAGAGTAACGTCTGATCTTTTGTAAGATCTGTTGTTACTGAAGCAACTGAAAAACAGAGACTATTGAAAGTAAGTAAAGCCTTCTGCTTTCAATTTCACATAATCACTGAGGTTAGAAGGGACAACCTGTGGAGAAGTTCCCACCTCTGTTCCCCACCCACTCCCAGAAGTCTCCCCAACTCAAAGCAAAGCCATCAAAAACAGATTGCACAGGGCCATGTCCAACTTGTTTCTGAGTACCTCCCAAGATGGAGGCACCACAACCTCTCTGGGAAACCTGTTCCAGTGGTTGCCCAGTCACACACATGCACAAAAAAGGTCTTTTTATGATTAAGTGGAATTTCCTGTATGTCAATTCGTGCACAATGCCTTGTGTGTTGTCACTGGGCACCACTGAGAAGAGCCTGCCTCCATCTTCTTTACTCCCTCCCACAAGGTATTTATAGACATTCATTGGTAAGATCCCCCTGAGGCTTCCCTTCGCCAGGCTGAACAGTCATAGCTCTCTTAGCCTCTCCTCATTTGTCAGATACTCCAGTCCGTTAATCATCTTAGGGGCCTTTTGCTGGACCTGCTCCAGGATAGTTACAACTGTCTTGTACTGGGAAGTCCAGAACTAGACAGAAAGGATTTTACCAGTAAAAAGCATAAAGCTGCAAGAGACTCAGGTTCATATGTCAAGTTAACTCCTAGAAAAATCTACAAGATTTTCAGCAAAATAGAGAGCTTCTAATACAGCAAGTGTTAAAACCCATTTTCTGAGAAAAACTAATTTTCAGTGACTTATCAATTCTCCACGGCTCAAACTGATACACTTCAGCAAAAGTGCTATTAGCTACAGAAAATGTAAAACCTAAGTGATACTTAGCACCAAATAAAGTGAACCTTCAACAGTAAGTATTTCTATAAACTTCCTTAAGGACTTACAAAAAAAGCTATCTTCTTGCTCTAGAAAATATTCAGTCCATTTTACTGCAAGAATTGCAAAAGCCTGGCAGCATTTCCATCGCCAAACACCTCAAAACAGCAGCAGTTGCATAGACCAAGAGAGCCCATATTCAATAACTTAAGTTTAATACTTTATATCAAAAAACTTCTTTTACTTCACATGACATGCTAAGGAGAAGAATTCTAAGTTAAACACTAAGTTCCAGAAAAATTATGCAAAAAAATAGTCTTTAATGAAGCATCACTCTAAACAGACAAGTTTTTAAGCTCAAATACAAACAATTTAACATATTACCACCCCCAATACTATTTATGTTCCAGCTGGATAAAAGAATTCAAATATCAAAGCCTACCTTCTGAGCAGATTCCTTCTTTTTCTTATCCTCCTTCTTCCTTTTCTTGTCTTCCATTAACTGTTCTTCCCTTTCTTGCTCCTTCTCTCTGCCCAAACATGAAAAACAACGGTATGAGCACAATCAAGTTGTATAAGAAGAGCCACACGTACTATATCCCTCTTCCCCCAAGAAAGGAAGTCAAGATAGTAGATTCCTCTTATCATCATACTTTATTTGCATTTGAGGGTTTCGGTCTAACTGAGATAAGAAAAGCACCTTCTAGCTCTAGTGGCCACAATCATGCCACTTGCTGCATAAAGGAAAATTCCTTTATTTGGATCAGGCCTCTTATGGCAGTACCCTATATAAATTAACTACATGCCTGGTATTAGAAAATATCTTCAAGACATTTTGGCCAAAGTACCTTTTTAATTGGGTTGTGCTGCTATTTAATGAACAGCCTCATGAATCTTTTCATATGGTAAGAAAGGGGAAGTTGTAATTTAATATAAGATGGTTTGGTCTGATAAGACATTTATCTTCACAAGGGGAAGAGATTATTCTATTGCCTGTAGCTATGTCACTTGTAAGAGACTAGAAGTGTCATATCAAATCAAAACCATCATTTATTATACAAATCACTAATTTAATTTCTAGCCTATTGTACCCACCCACAGAATTTTTGTGATGAAACTTGTAATATAAATTACTTTCCAGGGAATCTATTTTTTCCACAAGAACATTCTCTCAAAAAAGGAAGAAAAATATCTGCAGCTGCTATTGTTGTCAAGCTATCATCTTGTTGCTATGTTTCATATCAAATATGAAAGTACCAGAAAATGGTTAATTTACTGCATATATGCTATTGGCTGAGCTGTTTCTATGGTGAATCACATTTTTGTTAACCAATTCTCTTCACCTCCTTAAAAGTAAATTTAGGACCAAGTTTTCAGCTCTCGGAGTCATTTATTTTTATAGGGAAAGATTAAGAAAAAGAAAATTAATGTAAAAAGATGATCTGACAGATGAGGGGTAGGATCAGAGACCAGAGATGTGTACTTTACACATGGGAAACAACTAACAAATATAACCCACAATCTTTCAGAACAAGATTTTATAAAAAACAACAGCTTTATAAACAAAACTAGACTTTATAATAGTACTGAACTACTTATATTTATGCACACATGAAAGCTCTTTTTTTGACCACAGTTTAAAAAGCTTAGAGTTGAGTTGGCTTTGCTGTCACATTACTCAGACTTTTCCTTCCATTGCATTTACATCGTATAGGTAATATTTTTGTTTGCATTTTCACTAGGTACTGCCAAGCCAGTGTACAAAGAGACATTTACATAACTAATCAATTCCTACAAAAACATTTTGAGACGTTAGGTGTTAACAGCTTCCGGATTGAGAACTTCAAAGAACTCTCTTAATGATAAAAGGTTCTATGGACAGTAATAAAGTGTCTTCCTAGTTTCCTAAAGCTAGGCTCTCCTTCTTCATGGATGGAGAAAATGGATAAAGGCAAGATGAGTCCTTAGCAATGACATCCTGAGGTTATTACCAAATGCAATTCATACATAATGGCAAGTTCAGTCTGCATTTAACAAAGTTTGAGGCAAGCATTCCACATCATACAGAACAGTGTTTTATGCGCTCTGGTATTGCTTAAGCCAGGTCAGTTCTTGCTCTTTTCTGTTCCCTATAATGTCAAAGCATACTTCCCAGCCCTAAACTCTGGCAAGGAAAAGCCCTGCAGGTTTTTCAGTTTTACTAACAGCACAAGACATGAAGCACTGGAGAGGTTAGTATACTTCGCATTATCTGTCATGGCATCGAGACAAAATTTTCTGTTTTCTTTGAGCCACAGATTGTAAGCAATATGAAAAAGCTGTCCAGTGAAACCCTCATCTTTCAAAGTTACTATAACCTCAAATTATGTTTACTTTTGTACTGTTAAGCTATGTGTGCCTTTTGGGCTGTACTGCCAGTTACAAGCACACTATTTCCAAAAATCTTTCTTGAAGCAGGCAAAAGTTTAAGAGCTGTCTTAAAAGAGCTGCTGAAAAAGGGTAGGATCAAAATACAAAATGACTGAGTAACTGCCTGGCACACAGACAGCCTTCTACTTAAAAGCACCTTCCTTAGTTTTGCGAGCAGAAGAGCGGGGAATGGAAAAGAATGAGAAAAAGGTCATATTCACAATCAAAGCTGAAGCTATGGCTTACAATGACATGTAGCACTAATGATAAAAGGAGCCAATAGAAGATCCATAGAAGAATACAGATATTCTTCTATGGATCTTCTATATGATCTTCTATAAGATAGAAGATCCATAGCCTGAAAGTAAACACCTAGTTATGGTCAACTATCTTTGTGGTAAGTTCAGGACAGAGAGATTGCTACTGGGGCTGCCTTGTTTTCAGACATATACGGACAGATATCTATGGTACTAAGACTGCAGAGAAGCCCTTTGTTTTGCATGATGACCTCCCCTTCTTCTGCTCTTTTAGTAGAGATGTGCATTTAATATTCCATTGGGCCCATCATCAACAACTACAATATAGCAATAATCAATATTTAGTAATTTAGGCTTTGATTCACTGAGTTCTCTGAGGTGGAAGGAATCTATCTGAACACTTGGGCTGCATCACATGTAAAAGACCATGAAGTTCCTGACAAAATGTAACTGAAACCTCTTAAACATGTAGGAAGTATGAAGTTGTACTCTCCAAATGACAGAGGAAGAATTGATGCTATAGACACGCTAACAATGTACCACTATGTTGAAAGTTCACTGAAGGGGGGGGGAGGGAGGGGGAGGAATAGCTTATTGCCTTTTTGGGTACCACACTTGCTATCTTCCCACTTTCACTCTTTGATGCATTTCACTAATATTTGCAATATTCGATAATATATTCAATAATATATTCAATAATATTGGCAATATTCACTAATAAGTTTTATGATGAATGGTTTCCCTTTTCAGTTGTATGCAAGGAGCTTGTTAAACACAAACTTAACTTGCAGTGTTAAGTGTTTAATAAATTTAACATAAACAAAGCTTTCAAATACCTCATTGATTCATTCAGAAGACAACGCTGCCTATTAACCTTCTCTCATTAGCTAAAAGATAATTCTTCCTGGCCTGGTCAAGGAAACTGGGGGGTCCATCATGTACATTCCAGCAATCAGCTGCTTACACTGACAAGATCAACACGGGGAGAAAATCTATCCACTCCGAACGAGTGAATTTACAGTAATACAATGGGGTGTGGTTCTGGTTTTTGTTACCAGCACATAGTAATGGGAACACAGACACACCACAACCCTGAAGAGGAAGTTTGCTAAAAAGCTATCAGCAGCCAGCTTTTTACTCTACCTTTCTTCAAGAAAGTATGTGTCGATCTTAAAAATATGACCTAATTGCACTTTAATATTTCCCACAAAATCTTAGAATTAACATTATTGAAAGTATTTTAAAAGCGTATTACAGACTTTAATTCAGATTAAAGTAAGGCATATTAACAGCTTACAAATGAAGAGAAACTATAGGTTATAATCCAAAATTTTATTGTATTTATAAAAAAACAAACCCAAACCAAACCAACTCAGTAGCTATGAGGCAGTACACTCAACACCTTATCTAAGTTTTTATAACAACTTCTTCCGTCTACGACAAAAGCAATCATTTCAGAGAAAAGAAGGTTTTTCAGCTAGTTAACTAGAGAAGTAACAGAAAATACTTGTCAAGTCCAAGTTATTAAAACAGATAGCCATTTCAGGAAAAAAAGGAAAAAAACAGGTATTCAAGAAGTGTGCCCTCCCCCAGAACAATCTACCAGTTTTGGAAAATGCTAATTTTCTGCAAAATCCCAATATTAATTTTTCCAGAAAACTCTGTTTTAAAAAGATTTATTCTCACAACGTATAGGCTTGAGGCACAGGTGAAGGACAGAAGTTGTCTTCAAAGTTCTTGCTATTGCAAACTGAACTGTGAGACGAGATGACGTACTCTATATTACATACTATCTGCTGGCAACACGCTTTGATAGGTAGAGATAAAGCGCCACACAGTATTAGTCTACACAAAAACCCCACAACCCTATAAAGTCACCCTCAAACTAAAATTGCTCGAAAAAATATAAGTAAAATGTAAGAAATGAAAATTCCTAGAAACTCAGGGGTGGCACTTCAGTGTATGCAACTCCCAGTTCCTTCCACAGGGCTACAGGCCAACAGTGTAACAGCGTTTGGAAGTTCCTCATATGTAAAGATGTGGACTAGATACCAGTATTGGGAGTCATCTTCCCTCCCCTTGACCCCACGCTTTACTTGCTTTCTGTACAGTTAACTTGGTTTAGCTATACCATAATACAACACAGGAGCTACAGTAAACTTCTATAGGTGCATCCTGTTCTCTGCATTATAGTAAGTATAGGATGATTTACAAATCTGCTTCTAAATTGTGAGCCAACTTCTGTATCTTCTTCCAGAATACGGAGGATTCTGAAAGTACACTTGTAGGATCAGCAGTACTTTAACAGAACAAGCTTTTATCTAGACAGCTACAAGGTCACATTAACGACTGTTAAATTTTCCCTAAAGTCTTTACTCATAACTAGTCAGAACTAAAGGCCATCACCTTATGTCAGATAATGATTTGCATGCATAGACCAGTCTCACTTAGAGGCAACACTTGAGCTATCAACTCCTTCTTACAGACAGGCCTCCAGTAATTAAAAAATATCAGACCACAAATATATTTCTAATCTTTTAGAAATAGACAAAGAGACTCAAAACTTGAGGGACTAAACCAGACATTTAATCTACAGTAAGGTATCCAAGTTTGTTCAAGATTTGAAGCAAGAATAATTTCCAGTGAACTCTAACTACAAGCACCTAGCTTCTTAGCATTTCTGAAAGTTTCCTCAGTATTTTGATAAATTATACAGCCTGGATACCAGCAGAATTAGGCATCACACATTGGTGTCTCAGACGTGTTGTAAAACACCTTTATAACAAGCTCAAGGCCAGGTATGCTTCCAAGGCAAAAGCTCCTCTCAATCTAAACAGGGACAAAATCTCTTAAAGAAAAGTAATCTGTCTTCAACAGTGCTATTTCATGAACAGCTTGCTGTTGCCACTGGAGAAGTGGCACTTTCTTCCACTTTATTTCTCTTCATCAAGCTCTGTCCCTGACCTTCCCCTGCTTGAGCCTTCTCTGGAACTCAGCTGATTGTATGGCAAGCAAATTCAACCCACAAGAACTCACCTGGACCATTCTCCCCCATTTTGTAAATGGAATTAGCTTAGAGTATTATCAGATGAACACCAGAAGTAGCATGCACAAGCAGCAAGGAATCTTCTCCTTTCAAAGGAACATGTTAAATTGGTTGCAACTGAATGAAACTACACCTTACTGTATTGTGACACCTCTCCACAGAGCACCCAATTAAAACTCTATAAATTGTATCATAGAAAGATCTACTAGTAAAAGTGAGTGTATTTCCTTTTGAAACAGACTCCTACATTGTTCTAATATATTAAGGAGAATGTTTCCTCTGGACTGTATTTAGTCCTTTATGCCATACTCTGCATATGTGACCTGAGCATTGTCACCTGCATCTGTGCAATTCTCCTAACTGTAACAGGGGCTTTATTAGTACAATACTCTAGCATAAGACTATTCATATATAAATACATTAAAAAGCATAAGCTGATTAGAACTAAGGGTTGTGAGCAATGAAGAAAACGCATGCTATGAACTCCCAAATGAGTTCTTGGACATCGAGGTGCAAGCCCTTCTTACTGCAGCAAAGAACACTGTCAGTCTACTGTTTCAAATGCTCAAGCTGGATGAAAGCTTTTAAATCATATCAGGAAGCTGGATGTCAGACTAAAAATGAAGCAAAAATCAAATGCACTGCTACTGGAGTATAGAAATCTTTACAGTTTTACTTCTACTTTAATTCAACATATCCCACTTAACAGACATGCTCCATTATTTCAACAGCACGAGAAGAGTATCTCATGTCCAAACACGTAAGCGTGCTCCAGCACATTTAAAACAGAACAAACAGAAGCAAGACATAACACAGCATGGGACAAATCCCAGGGATGACAGACCCTAAATTCCTAAAGGTAAAATTACATCCACAGGACGAAGCCATGTAAAGAGTTATGGTCTTGCTGATCAAAAGATTCAAAAAGTTATTAATTCATTTTATTAAAAAAAAAAAAAGTTAAAATGCACAACATCACAGCCACCTTTCTTGTTAAGCAATGCTTGCACGCATAACCTACAGACATAAGCCATACAAAAGCTGGTTAAATAGGAGATAGCCATTTAGAAAGTCAGTCTTTAGGCTGAACTGACAAAAATGAAATATGAAATTATTTTAGGCCAAATGAATTCTGATGTTTATAAGGAAAAAACCTGATCCTTCAGAACAGCACCCCTGAAGAAGCAGAGTATACAAATTTCAAGGAGGGAAAAAAAAAAAAGAAAATTACTTGTTTGCTTGAAATAAGACTTAAGTTTACAGCATCACTGAACAACTGCAATATTGAGGGGATAATCTATGCAGTTTAAAATTGACCAGTTAGTAAAAGGATGATTGTTTGAATGACAGTGAAAACAAGGTATCAGAACTCAGCCCTTCAGTAGAGTATGAAATTAAACTTTCATATTTGTAACATATATGTACACAGTATAACACACGTAATACAATAACAGAAGTGTCACACCCCTCCCCCCAGGGCAAGCTGTGGATTTTATACACTTCGCCACATATTAAATGAAACACTTCAGAAAGTGTGTTTTTAGAATTTCTCTGTAAAGCAGCGTTTTCAAAAGGCAAAAGATTATTCCTTGTCAAGAAGTTGGAATAAGCTGCTTTTTTCTTCTCTTTGGCTGAAAACCAAAACAGCGTCACAGCAAGAAGTTTGCTTACTTTAAATAGCATATCTGGAACAACTGATATGCCTTTATCGCAGCAAAACATCAGTAATTTGAAGCTGCTGTAGAAAATAATCAACTTTAAAACACTGGCATACTGACTTTGCTAAAAGTACGCTTTTCTAAAGAAAGACTCCTTATAGATTGCTATTAGACTTGTTAATAGAGTAAGATTAAGTTTTTGTGGAGTATTCTATATATATATATGCACAATGATTTACATAATAGAAAGAAAACAACTCTGACCATAAAGGGCTGTTTACTCTAAAGAACTGGACAGTATAAGCCCTACAATACAACAACAAACGCTCATAAACGAGGAGGTTTGTTCTCAACACTTCAGCAACTGGTTTGGGGGGCAGGGGGTCAATTTCAGTTTTAAGTCTCCTGTTAATAAGAAAGCCTTGGATTGTGTAAAAAAAGAACTGTTATGTTTTTAATATTCTATATTTCTTGCTTGCACTCCTTTTATAGAATTACTCTTTCCAGCTGTATCACTTATATACATTAAAAGAATGACTTCCAGGTATGATCTAAAGTTTCCAAATGCTAGCCACAGTTGACAAAAAGGAAAGTTTTAAGGAAATGGAGAGCTATAGCCAAAGTTCTAGAATGTAAGAACAGAGCGAGTTTTCTCCCCTACTTCAGTCTTCAAATGCTTCAGAGCTCTTACAGATCACTAATTATTACTTCATAGCATGTGCACTCATGCATACCAAAGACACAGATAAAGTGTGTTTAGAGAATTGTGAAATGTGGTAAAAATAGCCCAGAAAGGCAAAACATTCAGTTAGAAATCTGCCTGTAATTAAGACATCCAGTAATTTATCATATCAGAACATTCATTCAGCAAGACACAGTTCTATTCAGGACTTCAAGGTTTTATGTGATTATCAAATAACCTTATTTTCCTCTAAAAGCTATGCACATGTGTAGAAAGCTCCATTATCTACAACTGTTTACCAAGAAAAATATATTTGCAGTTCTGAAAACCACAAAAAAACCATAGATAAATGAATGCATAACAAACAATATGGAACAGTAAATGGATAAGAGCTACCACAATAAAACCTCAGTAAAGAACCTGTCCCTGCTACAGGCTTGGAGAGAAACAAATCAGTTTTTTGTCAGCTCTTCCCTTGTCAATCCTCAAGAAGTACAGTTGAGATCTCTGTTCCACTACAAATGATCTATCCAGGTACTCTTTCAAACCCTAATTCTCACTAAAGCCAAAATTTCAGCAGATAAGACAACAGACTACCTAGCAAAATATTCCTCTCTCTTCCATTAAGTGAAGGCCTTTCATTTCTGCAACTATGGGTGGGGATATCAAAGCTCTGGACAGATGACCACTCTGAGGGAGCTGCTGCTGAACTTTCCTTTGCATGTGACAGACTTCTTTTCACTACACCATCCAAAAAGAACATTTTACCTACCTCACTGTGCATACAGAAAAACTTCTAGAGTCCTACTTTGCCATACAACACGGGGTTTGAAATGAACGCAGGCTATCTGGGAAAAGTGCCAGATGTCAGTTAAAGGATTGCTTATTAGTCTGCAAGTGCAGTATACACAAGTATTTGCCAGTATTGCTCTGTATTAAGACTGAGAGATGTAAACTCTACCATTTTATAATCTCAGCTGGTTTTCATGTCAGGAGGAAAAATCCTTTCATTTGAAAACTAACAGAAGAAAAGTTACACAGAACCTTTTCCCTAAACAGTCCTTTCCAGTTTGTTTTTTAAATTATTTTTTTATTTCTATTTTTTAAACCAATTCATCTTTTGGAACTAAGTGACACTTTCTGCACTAGATACATGATACTCTTACTGGTCTCACCATCAGAATCACAAATAATTCTGACTGAAGGGACCTCTGGAGGTCACCTGGAGTCTGGTCTAACCCCACACTCAAAGAAGAGCCATCATCAATCAGGTTGCTCAGGACCTAGTCACATTCTGAGTATCTCCAAGGACAGAGACACTACCACCACTGCGGAGAGCTTATTCCTTTTTTTTTTTTTTTTTTTTTTTTACTATACCCATTGCATTTGCCTCCCCCAATATCTAATCAGAATTTCTTTTCTGCAACTTGTGTTCACCATCTTGTTTTATCACTGTACACCACCTCCAAGAAGAGTCTGGCTCTCTACACCCTCTTCATTAGGCAGCTGAAGACAATAGTAACATTACCCCCTTAGCCTTCTATTTCTAAGGCTGAACAAATTCAGTTCTCTCAGCCTCTCCTTGTGCAAGATGTGCTCCAGAACACTAAATCATCTTAGTGGCCATTTAATATGTCAGTGCCTTTCCTGTACAAGAGCCAAAACTGGACACAGTATGTCAAAGGTGGACTTTTAAGTGTTGAATAGAGAAGAATCACTTCTCTTGACCCACTGGGTATAGCCTTTCTAGTACAGCCCAGCACGTGGCTGGTTTCTTAACAGCAAGGACACCCTGCTGACTCACATTCTACTTTTTCTTTGTCAGGGCCTTCAGGTGTTTTTTCTGCAGAGCTACTTTCTAGTCAGTGGATGCCTAACCTATGCTATAGCACAGGACTATGTTGCCCCAGGTGTAGTATTTCTCCATTTACATTTGTTGAATTCCAAGAGGTTTCTGTCAGACCATTTTCTCCAGCCTACTGAGTTCCCCCTGAACAGCAATCTTACCCTCCAGAGGTGTCAACCACTCAGCCCAGTTTAGGATCGCCTGCAACCATGCTGAGGGTACATTCCATCCCATTGACCAGGTCATTAATACAGATGTTGAACACTATCAGCCCCAGCATTGACTCCCATGGGGCACCATACTGCCCAGCTGCCAGTGGTTATCACTGACCATAACCAACTCTGTATCACTGACTCTGGCAATCCAGCCCTGGAATCCTTTTTCAAAAAAAATGTATTACCTCAGACTAGAATGAACAAGTATTTCTGTACTTAGTGGTTCAGTGGGCAGGGAACTAATTACAGATAGGTCTTCTGCAGATGAACTGCAGCAGAAACCCCTAAATGAGCTACCCTCCACTTCAGGTGTCTTTATCAGTACACCACTGCATTTTGCAGCCCAGATTGACTCCACAAGTCAAGCTCAGAGCTCTACTGGCAGCTTTACCAATGCCTCTTTGGGGCTTTAAGCTGGTTACAAATCGCAACACAAGTGAAGTTGATGAGCATTACTGCCACCCTAATAACACATGCTTGTAGGTATATATGAGAAGTGCTATAAAAAAACCTGTTTACTGTTAATCTTCTGACTGCAGTTAAAAAGCAAATGCTAACTCCTGACTACAGTGTAAACTTGATTTTAACAAAAGCAGCTCTGTACCTTCTTAGATTACAAACTTCTGTCTTAAATGCCAAGAATAGAATTATATTTTAACACTAAAAATGTCCCAAGAAACTAAACTATTTGCTATGGTAACTATGCCACAGTACGCACAACAATTATGGCATTTGCTTTAATGTCAGAATGTGACATTTCAGAAAGAATACTGGAAAATTATAATATAGTTTAATTAAATGAAACATTTTTCTGCCAGAGAAATCATTTGTGGCACCAGCACAGGCCATGTAGACAGTAAGAAACTGGATCATACACAATCTTTGACAATAGAAGCAGTTATATTTAAAACAAACTTTAACATTTCTTGGATTATGACTGACATTTTTATATTTGTGTTTCTCAGTCATTTAAAAAAAAAAAAAAAAGAGACCTAAAAGCCAGCCTGGTAAAGATACAAACTATCTGGAGATACAGGACAGAATTTTAGGGGAAGGTGAAAATAAAGAAAACATTAGATAATATCACATTACAGTGTTATTGCTATAGTTTCACACCCTTTAAAATATTGGAGGTTTTCTTAACTTTTGTGGTATGGCACTTCAGGAGGGATCAAGAAAAAAAACTGAAACATACGTATGAGTGAAGCATTTTCTATTTAGTGACAGTTAAATTATTGAAGGGGAAAAAAAAAAAACCACCCCCAAACCCAGACAGAAGCATGCTGCTTAAAAGCAGCTTCTACTGCATGATGAGGTGCTTGGTATTCTAACCTGCCTGGGGATATTATAAGGACACCCTCACAGCATCAGAATGGTATAATTTATACTTCATTTTATAAGCAATCTGACTGTTTACTTTTATTCAGTTTCCAAAGAAACACTCTAAATTCACTTGCTATAAAAACCAAAACACTTCATGCAAGTTAATTAATAGCCTGACAAGCACATTACATACCTCCAGATCTGTATAATACTGTAAAATTTTCCATATACAGTGCTTCAGGGCACTATAGTAATGAAAATAACATTTATCAAACTGTAAGTCATTATTTTAATTATACTAAATCAAAATACTAAAGCAAGAATGTATTTCATTTTATCAGTGGGAAGTTAAGAACAAGGTTTTCCACACAAAGTTACTATTCATCTGTTGTAGGCCAAGCTGGAAGAACCAGCAAGTTAAGGTTGCTTGAACTTCTAATACATTTAAAAAAACCCAACTCTTACAGCTTGCTCAGATTTTCTTGGCAAAGGTATTTAAGGTTTGTATTTTCTACTCCAGTTATTGCCTGAGGCAATATTTATTTTTAACAGGTAAGAAAATTCATTCAACTACTTCCTGCAAATATTCAGTTACAAAGTTTCAGGACTGTCATGATCCATATCAGGAAGTCTAAATTAAAGACAGAAGGAAAAGTAAGTAACATATTCTGCAGGTCTGGGAAATGCTGTATAAATCTTGCCGAATTCCTGCCTCTTCAAACAAATCTATCTGCGTTATGTCCAGTATATTCAGCTGAAGTTGGGCAGGTAAATTCTGACATTCCATTACTACTAAGCATGCTCCATAGATTAAGGCTTATAACTAAGGTTATATGAAGATTATTTTTTTCCCCCCATAATTCTTGTTCTTGAAGACTACAAACCATTGTTTATCCTCAGTAGAGACAAACACTATTCCTCTTCATCCTTATGCCAGCTGAGCTGAAGCAGGACTAAAGGCAAGTGAAAGGCCCCTGTGAACAAACTGTACAACCAGACTGCAATAAATCCAGGTGCTTAATTTGAATCCACCATAATGCACATGCATAAACCAGCACTTGCATTCAGCTATGCCTCACACTTCACTGGGCAAGTTGGTTCCTTCCTAAAGTACTTCAAATAACAGTTTTGAAGCCCCTTGCTTTAAACCACATTTATGTTTTGTGTGCAATGAGTAAAATGCAAATGTAGCGTCTTGTATGAAACAAAAACCTGAAACCCTGTATTTGCACACATGAAGCACAGCAAATAACTTCATTTGATGTTATTGCGCCTTATATAATTAGACAAATGGTTAGCTGGCTAAGTCTTAAACAGATGTATACTTTTCAAACGTTCATCTGTATCTTGTAATTTTAAACGACAGTGTATAATCGTAACCTTCCTGTGTCAGATGAGGGGAAAAACCACACAAGAGATTGATATGTATATTGTTATGTAACAGCCAAATACTAGATGCTGTAAGAGCTGATTATCCATCTTGGCAATCACAAAGCTCAAATACAGACAGTACTCAGTCTGAAGTAAGAACTTGTTTACCAGCTAAATACCATGGATTAGTGAGTGAGTTCTTAGAATGCAATAAAGATTATATACACTCACTTCACAGTGAAGTTGCAGTTAAGCACAGTGTACACTGAACTTGAATGAGAAGAGATCTGTAACAGGCAAAATTCAGTCTCGTCTATGACTAGATAACACATGTTCAAGTCCTCATGCTGACTCTAAAATCCAGCTGTTACATCCACTACCTTCTCACCCTCTGCTACTTTTAATGATACATTTCCTTAAGAAATACCAGCTATGTTTAGTAGTTCAGTTAAGTTGTATACTTTTTTTTTTCCATTTAGAATTGACTTGGGGGAGGGGAGGATGACATTTAATAACACATGCCACACAACATAGAGCTTTCCCATGATACGTTACAAAACAAGAGACTGCATGACCTGCTCAAGGTTACAGAATGACTCCATTGCTCACTCTGAATTAAAAACTGGTATCCTCCTGACTCCTCCTGTATTTTCACTAATAAAATAATACCACTACAGAACACTTGCACAGCTCCTTTCATCACAGGATGTCAAAGATCTTTATAAATATTAATTAAGCATTGCAACAACACTAAGAAGTATGTAAAACAATTCTGCACATGAGTAAACCCAAGCAAAGAATAAATAACCTATGTTCAAAGTCACAGGACAAGTCAGCAGTATGGAGAATAAATGACTCTTGCCATTAAGGAGTACTCCATTAGAAACAAGGACATAATTAATACTCTAAATGTGATTTGAACTGTACAGCCCTTGATCACCAATACATTACTATAAAGCCTCAGTCATGCTCAATCCTGCTAAGATCACGCTAAATTTCAGGCAGCATTCTCATGAATACACTAAGTTTGGCTTCCTCCAAACACAGAAAACAGTTCTCATGAGATTTTTAGTAAAAGTCTGTTGTTCTTGTCTGGTAACTTTCCTTAGAGAAGACAGGTACGAGTGTGATATTCTTTGGTACTTTTACAAAACTAATTAGTATGAAGCCGAGACAATTAAAATATTAATTCAGACCCCACAAATAAAAGTAAGCTGCTACTTAACATTCAATCATGTACTCCAGTAATTAAGGAAATGAAATACCAGTTTAAGAACTCAATATCCATTCTCAAAAGAAATAACCCTTCTGAGTCCAAAATGAAAGATTTCAGCAAACTGTAGTCATCACTTAATCAAGTACTTCAGCAATCTTACAACTTAATATAAGATGCCCACACTTAACCTGCTACAAACATTACTCCTTTACAATTATTTACTCTTTCCAATGACCATACCTATCATGAGACACCAATCTGTAACACACATAGTTCTAGTGCCAACCATGCTAAAAAGCCAATCGTGCTAAAACATACCAAAGCTGATTTGCCTCTATGTGCTGCTACATTCACAGACTTTTAAGTGACAGGAGTGAAATTAATTTTTTACATTTTTTTAAAATTCCTGTTAACCTACCAAAAAGACCCCAAAGGCGACAAGCTCTGAACTCCTCCAAAAATTCCCTTTTAAATTCAGTTTGAGAATCTGACATTACTATGACTGCAAAAAATACATCTGCTTTGGAGAAAGACTACTGTTTTTGACATAAGACAAAACAAATCAAGTTTCACTAAAAACATTTGCAGATTCACTTCACAGTGAACCCTGTGTTAAAAGAGGGGACTTTGTTGTTACAATGTCGATAAATAAATTAAATGAAAAATTATCATTCATATTTCAGCCCAGCAGCTTTTTGGGGTTTTGTTAGGTTGGGTTTTTTTGGGTTTTTGTTTGGTTTTTTTTTTTTTTAAACAGCTCAAGCACAAGTTTTACTTCCCACCAAAATAACAAGATTCAGTGAAGGCTGACGAAGAGTTGGCCAAATGAAAAAAAGGTTTTTGTTTTGTGTTTTAAATTACAAAGTATGTTTTTCTTCTGACTAAGGAATGAATGCCTGGATCTAATTTTTTTAAAATTTTTTTTTTACCCTTTCAAAAGGACATAATCTGGCAGTAGAAACTTACTCTCTGGGCAATGAAGGTGTGCATCACTATTATACTATCATAATTTTATCTCAGGTTCTCTTACAGCACAAAACCAGAGAACAATTCAGTATTATATTTGATATACAGCTTTCATCACATTGAGCAGTTTGTCTTCCCTCTTACATGGGACAACAGCTAGTTAACATAGTTTATGTTATCATTCAAGCATTATGCCTTCAACAGAGAACTGATGAGATTTAACAGCTAGGCTTCAATAAATGGCGTTCCACCCCCCACCCCCAGTAATTCTTTAGAAATCAACAGCCCAAAAGTTGCTGAGTTTTCCTGGGTTAAAGTAGTTGCCCACCCTTCAACAAAAAGGTCTTGAAGATCCTAATCAACTCATCGCCACTTAGAAGCATGACCAAGTTCAAGATCAAATACTGCTGAGATGTGTCCAAGTGTACTTGGAACCAAAAGAGGTAGCAACCTTTCAGTCTGCAGCCACAGAAGCTTTACGTGAACAATATGTATGCTCTCCAGACAAACAGATCTACTACAGACATAACCATCAGACAAGTAATTCTCCAAGTCTGGAAAAGCGGAGATATGTGATCCCTTTGTTACGATACAGTATTTTCAACTTTATGCTTTGGTTCTAATGATCAGTCAAAAACATTTTTCAGTGCACTTACTCAGTTCTCAATAGACTTTTATTATATACACAAAACTGCTGATCCCTAACTTTTATCTAGTATTATGCATAATGGATATGCCATGCAAAACGTGTAATTGCGTTGAAGCATATTCTCACATTTTTAAGAGACACTCCGTAAGTCATGGAGGACCATATGCATACGAAGAAAGGAATTAGAACTATACTGTTACAGATCTTGGTTGTACTTAAGGTCATCAAGATTCCACTGCAGATGACAATAAAGTCAGGACTTGCCATGCCAGTACTACAGAGATACACTAAATACTGTATCACTAAAATACCCTATTTTATAAGGTTACTATTCAATATTCATTGCTTATAGGGCAATTACAGATGATGAAAAAATAAAATCTGGTGAAACAGCAGTGCTAAATTTAAGCCAGGTGTTTCACAACAAAAAAAGGCTTAAATACATTTACCACTTTAAGTGTATAATTAAAACAGACTGCCCTGTCGCACATCAACTTTGGCATGCATTTTAAGATCTACTCTTTACAATATACAAACTAACATAAACTTCCTCCCTCCCTACTTTTGTATGAAGATTTAAACACTCATAAAAGTTACCTTGATAAATTAAATCAAATCAGCTGTCTCCTTTAAACAGCTTTTAGAATCAGATGCACACCACTACTCATACAATGGAGTGATATTTTTAAGATGTATACATGACACTGAAGTGAGCAATTTTGTTAAAAAACCATGCCCTTTTGTTCTGTGGCTTGCACCTGCTGTTAAGGTAGACAGGCATGGATCAGGTCTCATTAAAGCCTCAATGAGGATGAAAGACTGCAGACCCAGCTCAAGAAACTAGGTAAATCACAAGTGCATTAAGTCCTCGCCTTGCTGCACTGCTACAGACATTCTGAAGGCCAAAACATGAGACTTACAGTCATAAAATATAAGTGACTAAATGAAAGGTATGGGGTTTACTACAGAATTTTATATGCTCTCAATCAATAAAGAAAAGTGAACTCTATTCTATTGCAGTTTGCTCAAAAAGAGATATGCTAGCCTTGGTATCTACTTTTAAAGCAGCAAGACCTCAGGGGCACTGAAAAATGACTGTGTTTGACTCTTGGGGAACCTCTGCATGTGTTAAGCACATAGATTCTTTGCAGAGCCCGGTATGGAAGCGTTTGTTTGCCAGATGCACGCTTCTCATCCTTCTCACTGCAACCAGCTGGCCATCTTTTTCATTAATCATTTTCCATTCAAAAGGGAGATCAATAAACTATTATTCAAAGCATCACAATTCAATACTTCATGTCATGACTCATGTGACTAATTAAGATGTAGGCTGAAATTATTCATTGGCACACAGAATGAAAACTAGAGAATTGTAAAGAAATGTGCGTAGGTAACAGGAAAAACGAAAACACCACCACAGTCCAAGTGCAAGACATGACTTGTTTTGAACTACAAGAAACTAATAATCCTTCCTCATGAAGTTACTTAAGCAGCCAAAAAATTCAAAGCATCTCCAAACTTGTCTCCTCATATAATCACTTGAGTTTTGAGGACATAAAGAAGACGTGATCATTTTGATCTGGCATTCCAAGAAAATGATTACCTAAGATCTCAAAATGGCAGAAAGAACCGAATACCCTCACCAAGGCGTGTAGTGTCTACAAACACCACTTGCACTCTTCATAACCTAGAACGTTATTTTTGCCTATCTAAAATTGTGAATTCTTCATTCATATGGAAAGCTGATCACTGTCCTGAATTAACAGTATCACGCCAACATTCTCTGGAATCTAGTGGTTTGCTATTTGCCCAAGATACTGTCACAAACAGTGGGGGGAAGATGCAGACAACCAACAAATAATAGTAAGTAAAAGTTGCATTGCTATACACTTTCCTACATTTCAAAGACTTAAAATTGCTGCTGTGTTTTTGAAGAACAATTAATTGCAGAACGTTTGATTTGACATTAGCTGTGCACCCTTCTTTCCTCATAAAGAACAAATTCTTAAACAATAATTCTAAGGGCCAACATTAAATTTCTAAGCATATTATATCATAGGTCTATGTTTTATGATATGACTAAATACATATCAAGTAAAATTCCTTCTGTTTTAGGAATCTCCTAGGAAAGCATGTACCATATACTTCAGAAAGCTAATAAAAATCAGTTTCCACATATAGCAAAGAAAAAACCTCACCCCCTTTTTTTCATGTCTACAAGCAGAGTGTATTGGCACGTAATGCTTGTACAGAAGTGTAAAAGTGCCTCAGTATTTGAAAGTCTGCGGCATCTCAAACCCTTTAAATTCTAATGTTTCGTCATGTTTTTAATTGCTTGCTTCCATTAACTGATACAATAGAGAAAAAAATAATTTCTAAGTAAACATCTCAATACTTCTTTTTGTTTGCGGGGTGGGGTTTTTGTTGGTGGTTGTTTTTTTTTTTTTGGGGGGGGGTGGGTGGTGCTGTTTGGTATTTAATACTTTTAACTTGGTTTTTGGCAAGCTATGTTTAGAAAGATAGAGACAGCTGTCAGTTCTCCATAGGAAGCATTATCAGGAAGGGTATTAGAAGTTCAGTCAAGAGCTTTGTAAGGTCACAGAAAACTGCAACTGCCTAATGATAAACACATTTTTAAAAAGAGACCACTCCGAGGATAAATTAGGTTAACACTATGGTTAACACTAGAAATGCTACTGTGTATTCACATGTTTTTGCTAAAAGAACGAACTAGAGCAGAAAGTTACTGGAATCCATAGAACAAAACCATCACAAGTAGCAGCCACTGCATTACAACAAAGTGCTGTCACCCTAAATTGCATGCCTTCCTGATTTAAATGGGAAAACACAAGCCTTTGCTAAACACAGTAGCGCATCTTAGCTGTAACCTGTGCAGATGACCCAAGACACCCATATAGCAGTAACTTAGAAAAATGTAGAAATGTCTCTTCTTCATTCCAAAAGGAATGGAAAAGTGTGGAGAACAGCATTCTGCAGGCCATACAATCGTACCTGTTTAACAGCCTATTTAAAATTTTAACTAGCCACACTAGTTACAAGGTAGAAACAAAAGAAGCTCTAGGAAATAGTCCATTAATAGCCAGAGATGATTGCCACCTCTCACGTTCAGTAATCTGATAAGCTATTTTTGATTAATCCATTTTTATAGACCTGATACTGTGCACCATTCCCTAGCTGCATTTTTAAAAAGTTAACTTTATTTCATACCTTCTGGAAATAAAGCATAGATTAAGCCACCTAGTCTAGACATGAAACTCTTACTAAGTAAACAATCATTTCCTTATTTCTTAAGCAAAGACATTAGAAAGTTTAAGTGAAAAAATGTTCACTGCATCCTCAGGCATTTGACTAAACTAAGGACAGTCTCCTACTAGGGAAAGAATTTCTTTTAACTGTGCTGTTATTTCTGCGGAATTGGTGTCTGCCCAATCTCAGCAGTCACTCATCCGAGAGCTTTTTCCTATTTGTATTGAGTGCAGAAGACAAGATTTTTGAAATCTTGATTGAGGGTTATCATTCCTTGTCTCTTTCCAAGAATGGTAATTTACAGCTTAAGTGATGATTTCTACTTGCTGTTTATGTCATTCACAGATAGAGTACCAGATCAATTTCTAACTTCAATCCCATTTAAATATCTCTTGCTTTTTAAAACAGTAGCTTAAGGTAACATAGGCATTTAAAAAAATAGTAAATAATCAGAGGACTGGATATATGCCTTGCTTGAAAAATCTAGTGTCCGTTCATACTCAAAAAGCAAGAAGGAAATATTTTTAAATTAACTATACGTTACTATCAAAGAAGAATTGTCTCCTGTAAACTAAGTCAGCTCTGAAATATCTATATTCCAGAAAGCTTAGATTCCTTCACAACATGGAAATTCACATCAGAAAGTTGCATCAACATACAAAAATTCTAAGATGACAGGAACTTGCAAACCACATACAACATGGCTATGGTTAATCTTCCAGGCACGCACCACACTTTCTGCTATGGAAGATTGAAATAAGTTGTAAAGCAAGAGGTAATCCAGAGAAGAATCTAAAATGAGGAAACCACTGAACTGCCACCTAAGAGATTACATTTAACACATTTCTAAAGTTCCAAGACTAAGCTGATTTGTCTTGTTAAATTCTCAACACAAGTAGTGTTTGCTACTTTTAGGTAATTTTTGCCTTGTTGCATTATGTAAGATTAACAGCTTATTTTTAATGAAAACAATGCTCATGTTCAGCTATGATGTCATAAGACGCAAAGAAATGCATAAAACTTAGAGACTATAATTTTCAAAGAGTAACAGACCTTTTTTACTTCCGAGTGGTTAAAAATACACACTTTTTCAACATCAGTCCTAACAGAGAAATAGCTACATCAAAACCATTTAAAGCATTCAGCATATAGAGTCACATAAGTTCTGCATGTTTCCAGCAACAAAAATAATTTTTACCTCTGCTGACAGTAGATCTGAAGACTCCTCCCATCTTTAATCAACAGCCACCTCTTCCAATCTACCACCAATGTATTTTGTAAAAGTGTGGAACAGAGCAGTTTCATTTTTTAGACACTACGCAAAAACAGTGTATGATACATGACAGGAATTTAAGATATTCACTGTTCCACAAAAAACTGCACTTCTAATCTATTCAGTTAAACCCTCTCTCTATCCTCTTTAAGAAAGGTGGCTCTGCATAAAGACAGCTCAACTCTTCGCTGCTATATAAAGTTGAAGGTTAAAATGCATAAGCTGATGTGGGAGACTATTTCCTGCAGAAAGAAAAGCCCTTTAAACACTAGAACCTGAAATCTAATTTGTCATCTTATTGATGCTTCCATGCATACTGCCAGTGCAAAGCATTATCTTTCTATGAAGCCACTGTACTGAAAAAATGGTCAATGCTACCTAGCAAAAAGGTTAGCATGACCTTATAGTAAAAGTGATACAGAATTCAATCACTCACATAAGCATTTAAAATTCAAAATCTCACATGAAGGACCAGACCTTTAGCTTTAATCAAATCCATCTGCTATGCTGGAAGCACCAGCTGGACTTACGGTAGTCAGTAAGTGTAATTTACACGTGGTAATTTAAACAGGCAAGTGCACGAAGTAAGAGTCACCAACTTTTTCTCATGCTCTCTCTCAAGAGTATTAAAAACAAAACAAAAAAACCAAACCACCCAAGCACCATTGGGCACCACTGGAAACAACATCCATAGTTAAACTGGCCTTTGATAAGCTTGCTCTTAACTAATACATTGTTTTAAAGAGAGGAAGGAGAACTTCATTCTGCCACTGAAGCTACCTCTACCAACTTAAATTAGGGGGCAACACAGCTCAAAATGAAACACTCCCAGCTGGGTCTCCCACTCACCATGGCAAGAATCTAGTCTGTAACACTGTTTCGGGTGGTGAGTGGGTAGCAACTCTACTCTAAACTCAGCCACTCATCACTATATGGTTAACAGTATTTCTGTAAGAGCTGCTAGGAAGAACTATACAATTTAATTATAGCATATTACCAGCTGTAATAGGTGAATAAAGCAAGAACTGCCACAACTATGTCAATCTCTGAAGTGGCCCAGGCTTGTGTAACAAACCTGACAGGCATCCAGCTTAAATGTCTTCTGAAGCCACAACCAAAGGGAATTGGGACTTGTAAACTCTTAAACAGCTGAAACTGAAAGGAAAACTCGGAAAGCATTTTCCATCTGGCTTCGTTAGCAGGATGCATAAAAAAGGAGAGAGAGTAAAAAAGTAGACCACTGTAATGCCCAAATTAATTATTCTGATTGTCGTTAACTACCAATGAAAAGTTTTAGATGCAGCATCAAAGTGCAAACCACTCAGTAACAATTCCTTCCAAACAGTGAGATACAGTCACACTGCACACGCCAGGAGACACTGGGGCACTGCTGCAGAGTGGCGGAGAAGACAGAAAGGAGGGCTCAAGTGTTTCAACCCCTCAGAAGTGAAATATTTTATTGTTAAGCTTTCAATACTTGGATTTCTTTTTGGAACTATTTAACATTTTTGTTATTTTCAACAGACAAAATGAAAATTACTTCCTGGTAAAACATCGAGGTGTTGTTTGTTTGTTTTGGGTTTTTTAGTTTGTCTTCTCTAGCTACATTTCATGTTAGTAATTTAGGAAAATATCCTTATACCATTTATTATCCAAATACCCCATTTGCATAGGGCCTCAGTTAGCAAGAAATGGTACACAGACAAAGCAAATGTACCTGAGGGAAAACAAAAAAAACCAAACTCTACTTTGCTGCTAGAGCTTGGAATTAATGACATTTTGCCTGGAAAAGAAAGTCCCTTTTACTGTGAAAATGGATTTACTAATTCCTGCCAAGATTTTTAATAGTACAGAAAAATAACTCATAACGGTGATGTTCATTCTGTAATATTTTAGATCAAAACCTCCTTCCTAAAGGGAACTCCTGAAATAACCAAACTGTCCATAAATGCAATGAAAGCTACTCAAAGCTAAGTTTTTACTCCAGGAACGAGGACAATACCAGTCAGCAAACCTACAGCAGGTTTTCTCTCATACTACACTGAAGGATAAGAATGTTTAAAGCCTCATTAAAAACTCCACAAGTGATAAATATACAATGTGAATTTCAGTTTAATAAACAGTAACTTCAGGAAGATTGCCTCTGAACTAGGTTTTCACTTCTATTTTAAGACATCAAAGAAAATAATGTACTTTTCAGGGAATTTTTTTTTTTTATAAAATTAATATTTCTCAAGGTAGTATGCAGGGCAGCTTTTAAGCCCTGGATTCCTCTACCCTCAGCAAAAGCCCTTAGGTCTGACCTCAAGACTGCACTACAATTTGTTACGATTTATGACCCAGCTACATGAACCATACTCCTTGGTAAGTGGAAATCCACAACCACTGAATGCAAGTTTTAACACAGAACAGAACTTTTCGCATTTGAAATTTTGAGAAAGGTGAAATACACAATTCCATCTTTTTACCCACATTATAATTTTAGTTAAATCAGCTTTATTC
Source organism: Ciconia boyciana (assembly GCF_034638445.1). Taxonomy (NCBI): domain Eukaryota; kingdom Metazoa; phylum Chordata; class Aves; order Ciconiiformes; family Ciconiidae; genus Ciconia; species Ciconia boyciana. Next base: position 57,233,056 of record NC_132934.1, read on the forward strand.
CCATAAAGCCATAAAGGAAAAAGAAACCATCATTCTATTCACAATTCAATACAGCTGTGTACGACTGGCTTCAGCCCCAGGCCACAAGCCAGGAACTTCTGAGTTCAAGTCTGGCTCTGCCACTGACTTTCTGTGTGGCCTTCAGAGAGCCTCTAAATTTCCTTGCTGCTCCTCTTCAATTCTGTATGCTTACCTTACAGAATGGCACTTGCTTTGTTTGTGCAGGCTTTTCCCAAACAAAAAACTTGAATTGACTTTGAGAGCAATTTTTACTATGGCTTTAGTGCCTAAGGTCCCCTAAGAAGTCTCCACGTGTCAGCTGATACCTGATAGTTTTTAACTGCATTAACTGCCAACATGCACATATTACATATATGCACATACATATGATACACACCCAAATACCAAAAGATGTGGTAAGTTGGAAAATAGGTAATTATTTCAAAGGTTGTTAAAAAACAGGATGAAAAAATGAAATCAAGTTATCTACTACAATTAAACTTACAATGCAGAACAACCTACAACCTTGTTCTTAATCCACTGAGCCAGTGATGAAGTCTGTTTTTTAACAGCATAACATTAAATGTACAGGGCACGCAATGCTCAAACTCAAATTATTACAACTAATATTTTAGAATATTACTTTAACAATAGAAAAATGGCCTAGGAATGTGAAGGGGAAAAAGGATTTAAGCTTAACCAAGTTACCTAGCACTAACTGAAACATCATTTAAAAGATAAGTTTTTTTAAGAAAAAGATCAAGGGAAGTTACATAAATTTAAGCTGACCATATACTTGCAAGTCTGTTGTAGAAGAGCTTCACTTCACATTATCTGACTGGAGCAGAATGTAATGGAGACTGACATTAGCTAACCTCAGCCTTTCCTGAACTCCAATGATCCAATCACGCAAATACAGCTCATCACATGTAAAACAGTATATGCTGCCTTTAAATCCACCCCTGGGAAAAAACACTTGTTCCCAAAACTTTATCAAGACAGCCTGACTTTCAAAAAATTAGTTCAGTTATTCATGGCCTAACCACAGAGAGCTAGCTTAAAGAGCTAAGCAACTGTAGCTTTATGGTACGTTAAGCTGCCAGTATAAATCCTAGACTCTCAAAGTTTAGCCTCCACCTGCTTTTACCTTTTTCATCTTGTTTTACCTAAAATCTGGTAAGAACACACTTGCTACAGTTTTTCTGTATCAGGACATAGAATTTATTTGTAGACAGTGGTAAATGTAAAGCAAAACTGTCCCCCAATTAACAACACAGCAGAGTAAGTTAATTCAGAATACTCTGTTATTTTTTGATAAAAACAGTCACTCAAGGACTTAATCAGAAACAGCCCTTCCAGAATAGCTACCATGCAAAGATGAGGTGGTTAAATGCAAATTTGTGTAGCTTTTGCGCAAGGAGGACTAAACTGGTTCAAACTGCTGAAAAATTACCTGCATGGAAGACTTAAAATTCTCCCATCCCAGGTCATTTACTTAAACTTTCCACTGTAATTCAGTGGTTTTCAAAACGTATTTGCTGATTAAACCCTAGAAAGTTAGAGAAATACCATCATGAAGAACTACATCTAAACAATCTATTAGGAAGATTAAATCTTCACTCAGATGAGATCTTGTTTTTAGTTTCCTAAATCACACTGCCATCAGTGTGTTTCCATCAGATGAAGCAGTCATGAATACTACAGCAAGGCCAGTATATTGGTTAGCAAGCACTCCTCCCAGGGTAATCTAGATCTGCTCTGAATAGGATTACAGGACACAGGTAAAGACAAAATAAAACAAAAATAACCCTAACACCTTATCCACTTTCTCTCTCAGCATTGTTTGGTCTGGTTGAGATGTATCAAACTATCTGAACATTACCTGCGAAAGAACAGAAAATTTATTTGCCTCTGTAACACAAGGCTATTTAATTTAAAACTCCCATTAATATTGCTATAACTGACTTCTGTAGCACCAGCTGGAGCCTTCTTTTACACTAGGTTCAAAAAAAGCTTTTGGGGTTTTACTTCAGGTTAACCAAGCATTTTTACAGGCAATTTGAACCTAGACATCATTTAGATTTCAACCAGTGCACATAAACTTGTAATCACATCCTCAAAGAAAAACAGAGCTAGATATAGAATGATGTATGTATAACCTAAATAGGATACCCTCTATTTCCATGTGCTGTATTTTTAAACCAGTTTTAAATTTTTTTTTAAATTTTTTTTTTTTTTTTTTAATATTTACCACAGAAGCTCCCTTGAATAAAATAGCGGGGTAATAACACTAATAGTGGCCAAGTAAAGCCTAACAGAATAGGAAAGGTTTATTTATATAATCTTAACTAGAACATAGAAGAATACATTTTTTTAAAAATTCACATGGGTATCAAACTATCTAATGACTATTTTCTGTTTTGCAGGACAATCACTTTTTGATGCACATATGAGTAAGCTAGGAAAGGATGTTAGCTAAGTTTTGGTTCCTTCTGCCCTCCCCTCCCCTGCATATAGAAGGTATCCATTTTCATTTTTATTGTCCCCCAACTCTCTCCAGTAAGAGACAAAATAGCCTGGAAAAAATCCAGCAAGAGTTACCAGATTAGAACTGCCAAGCATTAAAATACCAAAATTCACTTGTATGTTGTGATCAAATCATCCTCCCTATGAATTGTTCAGCAAAAGGCTGAGGATAAACATGTTGTATATTTCGGTGGCAAAGTGACATATCAGAATGTATCAGTCTCACTTTAGTTGATGAAGTTCTCAGTAGTAGTCACCCTCTTGCCAAAGAAAGCTGTTTTGTATACAAGTATATCTAGAGTATCAACACAGAATTAGAACCATGTGTTTCACATCAGACCCTGAATCCAGCATGATTGCTTAACTGAAATTATATACAATTAAAAATATAAATGCTAATACAGAAGCTGCAACAAGAACACGAATGCTGCTACATTAGGACTCAAATACTAAAGTTGCAAATACTACTACAAATAGTAAAATTTAAGCCAGGGAAAAAAAAGTGTAAGAAACATGGAAGACATTTTAAGGAACGTTTAAGTAACACAGGACACTGCGTCCTGGAGAACTGAATGGCTCAGGCATAACCAAGTTCACAAATGTAGACTGAACCATGATGACAACACATCTGTGTGTATTTGCCACAGAGCACATGTAAAATGGGACAATTGAGCTCAACTCTAATTAATGGTTAAGTGGCATTAACAGAACATATATTTAACCGTTCCTGTTTTCATATAGGTCAACTAGCCCAAAAAGCTCAAAAATCTACAAGCGCTATGGTATATACATGCTAAAAAAATAAATTCCAGCAGTCTCACTGTAGCTGAAGTTTTGCATGTTCTCATGCACATGGAGGCTGTGCCCAACAGCCACTATGAAATTACAGATGGACAGTAGCTTATGATTGTGCTGTTTAACAAATGCTGTGCTTAAAAAAGGAAAAAAAACCCCTGAGAACATTAGAAGCAGTTTTTCCATTGTTTTATATTTCTAAAAAAATATTTATTCTCTGATTCAGAGATTAAGACAGTGTTCGGCTCAAGTTCAAATCAGTTTTTGGGTTCAGCTCTTATACCCTTATCTGTACTTCAGGAAGCCCTAACTCTGCACCTACTAAGAATACTGGGAAAGATGAGCACCCTCCCCTTATTTCATAATTTAAGCATGCACGGTGAGGTTTTGTGTACTCTTAAGGAATTAAAAGAACGGCCACCTTCATTTAAAAATATTCGTACCTTTCTGCTTTTTAGTTGCTGAAGTAACTGTCCTGTTCAAAGCACATTCAACTATGATGGAGCTCAGTGTCAAAATAATGCTTTTTCTGACACAAATTAAACAACTGCTTATTCATTTGCAGAGAATGTATGTATCTATAAAAATAAATACAAAAAAGCTGAAGTGTTTTGTTGCTGGACTACCTCCCTCTATTATGTTTTGCTGCTCTTATTTGAGCTACTTCAAAATTTGTCGACCTCCCCTGAGGTTCAAAATGCTCTGAAGTTAAGACCTCACAAGTACCATCCCAAAAAGAGAAGCACTCCCCTGCTGGCATGAAATAAAAGACAGTTGTATCTTGATGCTTTGTTTTGGTTTTGTTGTTGTAGTAAAGTCCAAGGCTACATTTCACTTCTAAAAGTCTCAGTTTAACATAAATTTGTATTAATACACATGCTTTGTACTTCTAAGGATTTCACCATCTATTGATATTGAAGTACTTTTAGATAATTTTCTCTGCCTAACACATACAAGCATGCTTTTAATTAAATTCAGACACAAATTGTAGCACTGAAAAGAACAGTACTCAGCTCTCGTGCCTACTACCTGTGGGTTTTAACAAGACTCCCCACAGTAGTTTCTCTCCAGGTATATCAGCACACATTCTTCCATGCTGTTTAACCCTTGGTTTGATTTGTTCTGCCTTTAAAGATCATCTCGTGTTTTATTAATGTATCTTCTCTTAGGTACCTGAAATAACTCCAGGGTTTGTATCTTGTTTTATGTTTTCCCACATGACTAAACGGGCTAATTAAAAGTAGTCCTGGAACAATATTTTGAAAGAGGATCAAGGTTTGTCTTTCAATTTGCCCATACTATAATATCCAAATATCACATCAACCAGTTCTTAAGAATGACTTTTCAGAAATTATTATAAATACGTAATTCTAGTAGCACCAGAGCATTTCAGCCCTGAACTATAATGCCAGCATACTGTATACAGACAGGAAAATAACATTTTAAATGACAACATCCATAAACCCTTAGGAACTCCTTTCAGAAGTGTGTTGATGGCACTACATATAAAAAAAAATTAGGGTTTGCATATATTCATGCTGCTCCCAAAATATATGCTCTGTCTCTTACAAAAAAGAAAAAGAAACTGTTGTCTTCTTGGGTTGGAAGCCTATGTACAAAGGAGAGAAAGAATTTAAGCAGTGAAAAGTGCTAAATGCACAGCTCTGGAGCTGGAATTCACCACAGATAGAGAAAGGCACCATTTCTCTTGTGCCCTTCAAAACAATTATGGCACCATCGCTAAAACAAAATAGAAATATTTTCAGTATATAGTTTTTTATCATCTCCACGATGCCTCCACATTTGCCCTCAACGCTGAAACAGCCAAAAAGTGTTATCTTGATATACAACTTTAGATATTTTGTTTGACCAATATTTGAAATATGACACATGTAATCATACTAACTAAATTCCAGTGTACGTTAGCAACTAAAGCTGCTGTTTCTTGAAATACTGAACTTGTCTTGCTTTGAAAAGCAATAAATCCTCATATTCACCTAAACTGAATTTTACATCTGTTTATCTAATTAATTCTGCAGCAATAATTATAGCTAAATAGTTAAAGTTTAGCAACTTAAAATCTAACCAGCTTCCTCAGCAGGATTCTTCTAAGTGAAAAGACATCTTACTTTTGCCCTGGCATTACACGCCACCCTTAGCAAGACTTTCAGGAAGGTTACAAAACCAGAACCCCAATACCCACACCTGGTCCCCTTGACAGGACATGAAGTATAGCTTTTTAGAGCTAAACATCCTATGTATCTTATCTTCCTGCCTCAAATCTTGGCCTATTTAAATAGGAAACCAATACTTAACAAGCTGAAACAGCTCTTTGGAAGGAGGTAGGTTTCTTCTTAATCAAAGCAAAAAACCCTCTCAAACTTTTAAATTATAGAACTGCCAGCTGAAGACAATACCAAATGTGCAGATTCCAACAAATATTGTTCAAAATAAACTGTAAATTAAACTTCTCACTTTCCATCCTGGTCACCAAAAGGAAAGTAGATCCATAATGACCAGAATTAAAGAATTCTGCTTCAAGGTGCAAGCCACAACAAGTTTTTGCAGTGGTACTAGGAAAGGTACGGGTAAGAATTCTCTTCCAGCAATACACTAATTCTATAGATTTTTCTTCGTTTATAGATTTTGATGCTTTCTCCTCTACTGAGCCATCTATTAATAAGTAAGAGACAAAAGTCTCAAAAGGTTAAGTTTAGCTGAAACCAGCTGGCACAGACTGTATGATCTTATGAAGTTTCTTTTTTCTCCTTCCCAGCAGGAGAGAAAGAGGCTAAAAAAAGCTGCTGAAAGTAAGCATACTGATTTTTCAGTCGCTTGTTTTCCCTGAATTTTTTTCCCATTAGAACTGCAGACTCCTGTATATTGAAGCTCAATGGCAATAAGGCTTTTCTTGTCAATTATTTCTCAAGAATGTCTTAGATGTAGTGCAAAAAAATCCAGGGTCTCTGCTGACTACAGACTTCACTGTAGTTTTCAACCTACTAAAATAGTCTTCTTCGGAAAGGGACCGATTCTTATAGATACCAGTAACAATTGACACACAAGTGCAAAGCGAAAAATTAAATAAGCTTCTGAGCCCACTGTCATCACTATAAACTGAACGAAGCAAAAAAAGGCTCCCCCACTCCAACACTTCTGCAAGCTTCAAACGGATCTAGAAACTGCAACTCAAGTCTCTCAAAATTATTTTAAATAAGTATTTTGTTCCCTTTGTACTGCAGGAACATACTGAAGGCAAACAGTATTGAGAACTGCCCAGACTCACACTTTTAAAATGTATGATTTCACAGGCTGCAGAGCGCTCAACGCACCCTACACTAAGATTTAATGGGTCAAAGACATATTTATATGAGGAATTATTTTAATTGGTCCTTCCTATTCACAGTGTACTGTCTCACAAAGCTACTTAAATGTTTGACAGACTCTGTACCGGAATCACTTCTGTTATTCTCAATAGTTGCTTTTTATCTGATCCATGAGAGTTTCGACAGCTACGAGAGGTTGCAGTTATCAGAAAATATTCTGTATTCCATCTTCCTAACAATCAAGCTATACTAACATTTACACAATTTGGAAGTGTACAACATAGACAGTAATGCATGCGGGCAAAAAAAAAACCGCAGGAAAGGCAAGTACTTTTTTCAAGCGCAGATTCTGGGAAGGCTACATCCTACAATACTGACAACCCAGAACAAAATTTAGGTTTTCTTTACTTCCTCAGTTCAGCCATCCTATGCTATCGCAATTATCACATAAACTACAGAATTGATGTTCTGGTCCAGTAAGTACCAAATCTGGTAATACTACTACTTTATATTGTATTTGAAAACAGTTCTAATGTCTAATTAAGTTTGTCAATCAACAGGTATATTCAACATATTCGGGCTACATCAGGATCTCCACTAAGCCCAAGAAGGCTTTGAATAACAAAAGCCATCAGGCTGCATCAGGTCAAAGACACAGAACATTTTTATAATATTCCCTCACACAGATACATGCCAATAACACAAGGGTGGAATCTAATAAGTTCATTAACCCTACGCAGGGGGAATGTATTACTTCATACATGAACTGGGTTATCCATTACTACTAAACTTTGTAAGACCAAAATTATCAGCACAATACACTGTTTCAAATTTGAGTGGAGTTCTTTTTATTTTAAATTAGAGCAAACTGAGAAAAAAGACACCTTTAATTTCCAAGAGAAACTTAATATACTGCAGAATGATTTCAAATATTTGCTAGCCAGTGGAGGAAAAAAAAAAGCTCTGATACATACTACTACAAAACTATAATGAGGATAGCCAGATACATTTTCAGTAAACGTATCCAAATCTGTCTCCTCCATTTGTATTTAACTGTACGGATGTAAGGCTACAAAGAAATATAAAATATGATCCATCTCGTACGTTTACAAAGTTGACCTGCTAACCATAATCAATGCACGCATACACTGCAATGTGAAAGTACATTCACATGATTATTTGCTTAATTATCTGCTGCTTAAATATCCAGCTACAAAAAATATCACAGTACAAGGCCTATCAGGAAGGGGTGAAGAATAATGTATACCACCACAGAGAATTTTTTTTCATTTAACCTCACAGAAAGGAGCATTACATCACACTCTTACAATGCAGGAGGAGGGGCCTGTTCGCAGAAAGCAAGCTTCAGCTATTTCCCTTTAATTTTCTGCTTGGTTCTGGAGGGAGATGCAAAAATAACTTGATTTAAATTTTTAGTAACATAGAAGACAGGAAAAAAAAGCGAGAAAACGCAGCTTTTTAGCTACATTTACTAACATGCAGATGAATGTCCGTTTTATAAAGAACACAGAGAAAAAGTCTACAAAACATCAGTAACACCCAGCATCTTGCAAGCGTGCATTCCTAAATATCTGCCCCACATTTTATCAGTCGCCAGACCCGTTAAGCAGAGAAGGGTCCCCTTACTTCTGGGCAGCTAGACCATAGCAAGACCATTTTCAAGCCGGCACTACCTAGCACGCCTGGCCCGCTCGAACTCCCCATGCCGTGTCCGTGGGGCAGGACCATTTGGTTCCAGGGGCGGCCGACACCGCGGATCCGGCCGCCCCGGGAGGGGGAGGGGAGCGCAGCCCGAGCCCGCGCCGGGGCCCGGCGGCTGCTGTGTGCGCTCTGCCGGCAGCAGCCCTCCAAGCCCCAAACCTCCCTACCCAACCCTGGCACTGTAAACGCTTGGGTGCGTGATTTTAGGGCTGCTTCGCCCCCCCCCCCCTTCTGCCTGGGAAGGATGGCCCGGTGAGAACACTTCCCCATCTGTCCCTTGTCGGACCCAGCAGCAGAAAGAATGCAAACCCATTTTTATATATGCAAATTTTTGCAGCAGATTTAAGAGCTTCGGGTGCTGTGGGGAAGAAATCACTGTTTAAGAAGCCTCTATTTAAATAAAACAAGATTTTCAGTACTATCTTGTCCTTCACCAGCTTGGAAAATACAAACGATCTTCTGTAATTTGCCTGAGTGTTTTAAATTACAAATCTCTTCAAAATCCACGATACACTTCTATGGAGACCTCCTTCTAAAAAGCCCTAAAAATCCACTAAAAGTGCTTTACACGTAAAACCAGACAACATCTGAAGCAAGTATTTGTGCTAGAAAAAACACCTCTGCAAAACCACGGATGAAAACGGTCAGCTCAGGCTCTTAAAAAAATCTACTGATAGGTAAAAACAATAATAATAAAATATAAATGTACCACTAACCTCATAAAGTGCAGCAGTGCTTAAATCCAGCGAGTTGAGGCATACAAGGTAGAAATGGAAATGAAAAAAGATCCAAAAATGATTTTGTGTTTGTTTTGTTTTCTTTTTTTTTTTTTAATTTCAAATGTTCAGAAACCAGCAGAGACTCTGTCGGCCATTTTGGCTTAAACTCCCTCACTCACTCTCCCTCTCTCTCCCTCTCTCTCCCTCTTGCTCTCTCTAAAGGAAGCAGCTTTTTGTGACCTTCAAATAGAGGCAGGTCATGTGACTCCAGGCAAGCTGTCAATCACGAGACGGGGCCGGCCTACCTCCCGCCTTAAAGGGACAGCGCCCTGCCTGCACCGGGGGACAACTTCTCCCCGCCAAGCAACGCCGCCCTAACGCGCTCTCCACCCGCTTGGCTCTTCTCCGTTCATCATGCAAAGGCAATACACAGAAAGGGTAAAATCGGTGAGCCGTGAGAATATGGAGAGCAACTCAGCTGGAGCGTCTCTCTTTAAACCTAGCTAAAAATAAAGCAGCCAATTATGCTACTTCTACATTCAGGTTGCAGAACCAATAAACGGTGAATGATGAAATGTGTAAGTCCCACTAGCCACACGCACTCTTCTGCGGTGCACCGGGGGACACTTGACCCTAGCACTTCTCTCAAGAGGAAACCACATTTTAAGTACCCATCCTGATTCAAAGACAAGAGGAGGTTCATCTTCAGTCCAGAATGAATCCAGACTGTAACCGGACTGTCTACATGACATGCACACATAAACCCGAGATCCAAGTTCAGAGGCATGAACACCTGCAGGACAGCAGAAACTCGGTCTCTCCTACTGCCTTAACTGTTTTAAGTCTCAGGCTGCAACTCAGTCATGAGGCAGACAATAGTCCCTTCCCACAGTTTCCATAGATAAATGCTCCAACAGTTGGAAGAGAGAATCCCAGCATGTTGCAACACAAAAAAAATCTGCAGGATGTTTCCAGACATTACCTTGAATGTGCAGAAACAGTACAGAAGATAGTTCAGAAACAATATATGGTAACGCAAGTGTGATTCCGCTGTGAGGAGGCTTGCTTCCAAGTCAGCCCAACACAGGTAACAAATGCTTGAACCAACTGTGTAATGTCACCATGCCCGGTGAGATAACTGACAGCAACTCGGGAAGCTCATGGGAGCACCCTTGGGATTGAACACTTAAAATACACAAGTTTTTAATTCTGTACAGTTTTGCACTATAACTATGTAGAAAGTAAAAAAGACAACACCAGCAGTGAAAAAACACCACAGAACGAAACTGACTTGAAAAGTCATGGAGAGGCACTCCATAGGAATGGATTGAGGAGGGCAGAAGCTGCACATGTTATGAATGAGAGTAAAAATCATTAGTGTGTATTATCACACTACTTAAGTCATTGGCTAAACATTATGTTTCAAAAAAAACTCATCAGCAGGCTATGAACAGCGAATATGGCTCACGTTTTGACACGCTTTGCTCCTACTACCCTCACAGTAAGGTACAGAAACTCTCCAATGGGGATTCCCCCAGTGAGGGGATTTCTTCAACAGGACTACAGCCTGCACCCTAACCTCCCCTACCTCTATCTCTGCAGGCTCATGAAACTCTGGAAATAGCTCATTCGTGTTGCATTTACAGGTACTTAATGAAATAAAAGCAGTTAGATGCTAGCTATTCAGGTTGCTCTGTCTAAACCAGAGCAGAGAATCGGCCTGCTGGATGTAACAGCTTGAAGGCAGTGCTTTGCAGCAGAGCTAATCCAAACACAGCAATTTAAGAAATGTGGTGAAATCTCAGGGAACATCATCTTATTTGTGGCAAGACCTGAAGAGAACACCACAATTGCTCTGAATATCTAATGACAAAACCCAAACTAACTGCTAGGCATCTGATTTACACAGTTTCATAAAAGCAAATATATACACATATTTATGAAACAGCTATCCACTTTCTGAAAAATTACATTAAGTATTGCAGCTGCATGTTCTATACATGTTCACACTGAGTATGACAGTATGCACTAAGCTACAGATAATTTTACTCCCTCTCAAAAGCCAAATTGTTTTACTCAGACTTATAAATCCTCTTAACTTCAGTAGGGCTTGCCAGCTCTCCATTCTGAAGTCCTGGAAGCTTTTACTTCAAGGAGTTGATAATACTGCGATGGCTTTAAGCAACCAGCACTCACTTGAGTTGCTGTGTATCAAGTGTAAATCACTGCTATAAAATTTCACCTTGTCAATGTTCTATTGACAAAGCTTTTTTAATCACAAAATTTTTTTGGGGGGGACAAGCAAATATCAGTGAAAATATCTAGAAAGGCCAGTATGGGCAATTCTTAAATAACTGTAGCATGGATAAAACATCTTGGGTTATTTAGCATCCTGTTAAAAATGTATGGGCCTAGGTTTTACCTTGACTAGTTTGTCTTCTGTAAGAACCATGGACTCCCCTTGAAGGTGAAAATTACCCATGTTTTGTCTCCTTTAAAATGTTATTTGGAAGCAACTTCAAAATCCTTATTTTAATATAAAAATAAATTAAATAAATGCTTTAATTGAATTTTTTCAACTAAGCTAACAACTGACACATACCTCATTCTTTATCTATTCCTGTTGGCATATTGGATAAGATGGCTCACAAAAAGTTTTGGTTTGGGGTTTGTTGGGGTTTTTTTCCATTGATTTTTTTTTTGGTTGGTTTTTTTTGGGGGTTTTGTTGTTGGTTTTTGTTGGGGTGGTGGTGGGTTTTGGTTTTTTGTTTTGTTTTGGTTTTTGGTTTTTTTTTTTTTTCTGAAACACAGCATTTCCCCAACCAAAATTGTAGAAGCAGCAGCACAGTAGTTCAGAAAACAATGGAGTAGAGCATAAAAATACACAGCATATACAAAATCCGCACATCCCTTTTCAGAGGGCAATTGCATTTTAAAACCTAACCATTAAGCTTTCTGATGCTAACAGTGCTGTTAATAGCTAGTGTTAATAGGTTATATCCTTGTTATGTGCTACTAACTTATCTGATTACAAACACTTCATTTCTAAGCACCTTCCATCTGAGGATCATAAAGCACTTTAAGAACGTTAATGAAGCTTCACAGTGCTCCTATGAGGACAGTATCCAGCATGAGCAGACAGACACACACATTAAGAGAGATGCTTACAGTCACGGATTCTCTGCACTCGTATCTCATCTGAGACAGGAGAGGAGCTTTTTTTTTTTTTTATTCACATTAAGCTGCATTGTGGTTCTAGTAACAGCTCATCCTTTCTGATGACCTTTCGATAAGAATCAATAAATTAGGCTTCAACATTATGTACACAGGCATGCTCCAGTGTCCACCAGACGAACTGAGGTATCAAGGGTACCCTCTAGTTGTCATCTCAAAAAGGAGACCTGGTCTGTCTGATCTGTAGATCTTTACTCAATTTTAAAAGGACTCTAGTTCCTCCAGTCCTTATGCAAAACTCCCTGTCTCATGAGCTGGCATTTTGTTTGGGCTCAAAGTCCTATAGTCTGATGCCATATCTTACTTATTTTGAAGGCTGTGCCCTCGCCACCCTACAACACTGGACTCCACCCACTGGGCTTTCTACATTGCCCATACACATGTGGCAATAAATTTAAGACTTATTTTTCCCCCTAGAAAGTTCCTGGAACCATGAAAGTGAAAAAGTCAATTCAGCTCCTCCTGACACAATTCCTCAGCAGAAACCTCAAATATTAAACAAGTGTCTCATAGCATGAATGCCTTCTCACCAACTGTCCTTTCTCCTGCTGGTGAAGAATTTGCTTCCTGAAGTATCAGAGGCAAAAAGGCAGACTTTTTTGCCAAAGTGAACTGAAGCCTACATGCCCTCTATCCTATTGCAGCTCACCAGTTAGATTTCCCTAGACCTCCCTTCCCCAACCCCAGAAAGGGGGTGCAGTACCAAATACAAGATAATTGGAGGCCAATTCCTCCCCAGCTCCCCAACCAGTCACCAGGGGACCAACTGACCTGGTTTACAATCCTAGCAAGCACACATCTGCAAGTTAACAGGGATCAGAAAGGTCCCTTTGTCTTTCCTGAGATGAAGTTAAAAGCATGACTCTTAGGGTAGGGACATGTATGTGAGGACTAGGTTACATAGTTGCACAATTTCTAACAATAAAAAGCAAGCAGAGAACCCCTTAAATTAAGGAACAGAATTAAGACTCTTAACTATTCCTTGTGTGCTCTAACAACTGATCTATTTCAAGAGAACAATTAAAAACATTAAAGTTAAAACTAGGAGTTCAAAGCATCTTGCTTCCTAGGCTTGGTAACAACTAGGAACTTGACACAGGCATCTCAGTCCTGGATAAGGGATAGTTCAGATCACTTTTAAATTATTTTCTCTGAACAGACAGAGATGCTGAATGCCCAACACTTCTGAAAAGTGAAGATGATAGCTAAATCTGGCTGTATCAACATACTATTTTTTTTAAAGTCTTCACAGCAATTGCACATAAGCCATTGTGCAAGAAAGATGACCTCTCCTTCTGCAGGAGTGCAAAACTTCAAAATGTTCAAGCATTCTTCAAGGACAAAATACTACTTCCTAAGGAAAACTAGGGCTTTGTTTTGCACACACACCCCCCCTCCTTCACATTTAGTGAGTAGTGAGACATTTTATGCTGCAGAATTGTGAAAACAGAGCTGGCAGGGGTTTTTAACTATAATAACCAAAAGTATAATGTAAATTCTTTCTTCAGAGAGAAATACCATGACGAAAAGAGTCTGACAAAGGAAAAGCTTGCTCAGTTTCTGAAAAGGTTACAACAGCTTTTGCATCCCTTACACAAAGGCACTTATCAACACATTTTAGGAATGGAGCATACCATCATCATTATTCAAAACTTATATTGCAACAGTGCTTTGGAGCCATACTAAAGCTCAGATCTCATTCACACCTTGCCAGGGACAAAAGAGAGAATACAAGGCCTGGAAACGTCACAGCATATGAAGTTTAAGAACTATACATGACTTCAAGGCCAAGCCAAAGGTCTGACCCTATACGTTAATGAAGTGCTCACAGAAAGATAACGAGTCAGAAGGAAAACTTCATTCACCAAACTTTGCAAACACCCACTTTTCCACCTAATTTTTCCTCAATCTGCCACAATACTTTCCCTAGCTGTTCAGCCTATAAATAATCCATCACCATGCCTCCACTTCTTCAATCTCCTCAAATGCCCTTTCCAAACCAGAGAAAGATGAAGCTTTCTAGCTGCCTTTTAACAAAGTTGTTCCACGAACAATGGAACTGAAAGCTCATTTCCTACGAATCTCTGTCACACACCACCGAACCTCTACTTTACCGCACTAATCCCAGCTTCCTGCACAGCCAGTTCTCCTTTGATGCCAAGGCTCTACCAGTATGTTGAGCCCTATGCAGATCTCTTCCCATAACTTTTTTTACCTTTCAGTACCTCAGCAAAAAATAGCATATGCTGCAGCTAATCCCAAACCATACATGATGATTATCTGTTAACAGACATAACTAGAACAAGCAATATTTTTTGTCCTGAAGCCCTTATTTTAGTGGGGAAATTAATTTTGGTCTCTCCTCCAGGCGGTTACTGAAGGCTAACATATTGGTAATTACAACCATATTATAATTTCTTAGTCCTCTGCCTCACTTGACCAAAACTGGACAAGAGACTCCAGACTTACTCAGGAAAGATACAGACATGGAAAGCAATTGCATGAGACTTACCTGCTCTAGGAACTGACAGAATTGACCCCAAACATCTTCGTCCATTCAATCAAGTTCCCCTCAATGTTGAATGAGTTTTTATACCTATATCCTTGGAAATTAAACAAGTACTTTCCAGTAATGTAACATGCAAGGGAACTTGTGCAAATTAGTATTCTTAGAATTTGATAAACCTGCTCCTTACTATCATCTCAGAAGCTTCTTGACTTTGGAGACTATAGTCCTATCGTAACAGGTCTCCCCCTTTGGTTTCTAAAATCCTATAAACTGCCAAAATATCAATGAAATAGGAAAAGTTTAACCGTTTTATGCAATTCTATCTAGGCCAGTGAAAAGATAATACTTCTTTCAAACAAATAGATGTTCAGGGAAACGGGATAGGGTATCACTCCACCCATATATACAGCAAGCGGTTGTTTTCTAATTGTTATTTACGGCATGTGAATTACCATGCCAGTTAGATGATTGATTCAACTGACCTTCCATAGCTGTTACTACGCATTTCAAAAGGAGTAACCACCTCATTGGTTAAATCCTTCCTTCCCCCTGTTTAAGCCTTGAAGCTTTAAACATTTTAAAACAAATAGCAGCAAGCATTTTCATCTGACCAGGCTGGAATATTTAATGAAAAACTTATCTTTCATGTCTATAAACACTTTACCACAACAGGACCCCTTCTTTATATGGAGCCTTTAGACATGCTTCTACTGAAATTCAGTATACTCTACTCACTTTGGTTTAGTCTGCTCATACAAAGCAGATTTCTTACAAGCACTTATGCGAGGTCTCACAAAAGACCAGGAAGATTTTTGGACTGAAAAAGTTAGTCTTATTCTAGTCCTATCTTCTCCCCACCCCACCCACCCCCTGCAAAAGGAAGCTATACTGCACTTGGACTTTTCTTTTTCCCTTTTTTTTTTTTTAAATTTATTTATGGTGAGATAGACCAGTACCTCTCTACAAGTTGTTCTAACTTGCCTTTAGTTTTAGTATGGGGAGTTCAATCACTGGCCCGGAAATCTCTGAGCAAAGGAATTTCTGGCATCTTGGCTGGAGCTGGCACCAACCCATTTTCCTTTGTTCTCATTAAAGGAACCATAATATGCAAAGTTTAAAAAAAAAACTAACACCAAAGTAAAAGCAGAATACAAAAGGAATGCATATTCAGTGGATTACTGTAAGAGAAGATTTCCCTAATTCGACTCATTTTTCTAATAAAAGCACTATTTATTGCTGCAAAAATCTGTAAACTGATCTTTCCAAGTGACTTGAACATCTTCCCTGAGTAATTTGCCTTCATGTACAGCCCTTCAGTTTGAAATGTCAGGAAAGGAACAGCTAGCTATCCATGCAGAAAACTCTACAAGCTGTAGCTGTCACAAATATTCAAATACATGCACTAATCTAAAAACAGCATGACCCCCAAATATGACCAACTTCAATGAAGGGCAAAGAGTTCAGCAAATTCCATCTATCTAGGTAGGGGTAAAAGAAATCATACCAGCTCTCCAGATCACAGCATGCCAGAGGAGCAATGCAGCTGAAGAGCTCCAAAATATCTCTGTAAACAAGTTTTTAATTCATACCATGTTGACCACAGAGCACAGTATTTTTAGTCATACAAAGTCAGTCATATCTTCTACATGGAATAAACAGCTTGCTTTTTTTCCTTCCCTCTCCTTAACTAACAATGGTCACTCCCTGAAGGGCTCTGCAACTTAGAACCAGGTTCTTGGACTTTAAGACCATTTACCTTTTTTTATCCTCTAACCTCTGGTATCTCTAAGCCATAGTGGATAGTCACGAAAATTTCTATTTTCTGGACACAGGAAACAACAAGAGAGCACAAACTCTAATACAACATACAACCATTAGACTTCTTTACCCTTCCCTTCTTCATCTCCCTGAAAGGAAGATTCAACCATTCATCTAGGTGTACACACAAAAACTACCAAAGACTTGATGAGTGTATTTATTCTTTGGAGAGAACGAAGCAGGGAAAGAAGCACCAAGCAACTTAAATTCCATGCAAAAGGGAAAAAAACCAACTGTTAGGACTCTGATTCATACACATTTATGATGCGACTGACCTGTGCTAACAGTCCAAAAAGCAAATCTTTAGCAAATCAAAATGTGTGGCGCTAACTTGATGTAGATACCACAGAAATTTGTCTAAATTAATATATTTTTACATTAAGAATATAGAAAAATACTAATTTAAACAGGGCTCAAAATTATTAACAGCCCTTAAATTATTTTGCTTGCTGTTCTTTAAGTCTGTTATCTCACTCCCATATAAGATGTCATCCAACAATTGCCATCTAAAAAGCAATGAAATGCTGAAAAGAGAGCAATGTCCAGCCATCCATATAAATGATACATCAGAGGACAGTTACCTCAGGCAGCTCCTGAGGAAGTGGCAACTTGGGAGAGGGAACAGCTACTAATCAACCAGACCTAAAAAAAGACTTCTTGGACAATGAACTTAGGATGTCAATAGAGTGTCCAGTAGATAGTTTGCTTCCTGGGAAGGGACTAGAGGACAGGGGGTGGAGGGGGTGGCGGTGTCTGAAGTAAAGAGGCTCTAGGATTTTAGGAATTTCATCAGTATGCAAATGCTCTCCCCTTCAAAGTACAGTAAGCTCTTTAAGACAAGCGGTAAATCAGAATACCTTCCTTTTCACTAGCAATCAGAACTACTGCTAACTGTAGAAACTAGAGAAACCAATGGTGTCAAGGATAATATCTGACACTATCTACTCTGGGTATTTTGCAATATCATATTTATAAATCAAGCAAGCTGGAAATGGAAAATATACTTTTCTCTTGTTTTGGAAAGACAAATGTAAAGAAGTCTCTTGATCAGATGAAACTGCAAGTTCAGAAGCAGGCTTTGTGCACTTCCTACGCAGGACAAATACAGATTTTGGGCAGGGGGGTGGGATGGACCCAAACAAACTAGCCTGTTCTTACCACAAGACATCTGGAAGAAAGCACTATAAAATCCTAGGGAAAAGAAGTGCCCAAACTGTTCACACTTAGAATGTACGCTGTCCACAAATCTTTTCCTCTCTCAGTATTCAGCAGCAGTGTAGGTTAAATAGATAGTATGTGGGAACTTAACTTCCAAAGTTGACTTTTTTCTGTGTGATCTCCCATAGTTTTTTTTTTTCCCCCTCAACAGTCATCTGGCTTCTGTTTTCCCACATATTGAGAAAATACTTGCAAAATAACAGTATACTAATGGTGTAGGTTAGCTGAAGTGCATGGAAAGCCTGTATCTGTTCATGACAAAATAAAACATACAGTGCTATATGCTTTGCTACCTCCTAATTTATGGTTTGAAAGAAAAAAAAAAAATCACTTAGGAGGTGAAATGGGGGATCTTAAAAACCATGAAATGACAAATGAAAATATTTTCAAGACTAACTTGCAGAAGTGAACACCCAATTTTAAATTATTTTTGCTTAGAATACTCAGACTAGAGTTTTCCTGTGAGTAATACCTCTAGTTTTAAGTACAACAATTTCAAAAGAAATTTAAGTATAACATTAAACTGGTAAAATATGGAAGAAAATTGATGGAACTTTTGGCATTTTAAAGTGCTTAAGTTTTAAGTATAAATTCTGCATATTTGTTACATTGTTCAGAAGTACTGTACTGTAAAGGGTGCAAGCCAGCTTTTGCAACATTATTGACTTGCCAGTCTTATGGCTAAAACACAGCTGCCTCTGCAGATACAGAATTCACTGCTGTCTCATTCGTTTCTACCCACTCAATTGCACAACAAAGGGCAATTTTTTTCTCTATGCCTCAGGGCCCCCTTATATACACAGGTAGAGTTGCCTTCAAATGCAAACTTGTCCTGCCACTCACTCCACTGCAGGGAGTAAAAAGACTTCTACAATATGAAGGTGATGAAAATATTCCTTAAACCTTAGTTGGACCAGTTTTCATCTTAAATTTTAGTCTAATGGTCTCGCACCCTCAAATATCCTTTCAAATCTCCAAGGACAAAAAAGAAAAACAATTTTCAAAGTTAGAACTCTCCTACTCCGATGGCAACACCAGAGCTAGTCTGAATTACTACTGGGACAGAAGCATATTCTGACACACTAACGGAACTGCAATACTCTGTGACAAAAGTGTCTTGTATGGCCACTACAGACATAGCACATGTCTCTGTGGTGGCTTGTCAGGATGTTGGACAGAGGACTTCAGTGTTTGGGGACATTCCTCTAATGGGCTACTTATTCTACACACACACACAGAGAACAATCAGCAACAAAAAAAATCAGCTATGCCTTTACTTTTGGACATAATTGTGAATGTTTTCAAGGAAAGACATAACTTGCCATGAATTTAAACAGAATTTGGGGTGATAGATTTGGGGTACCTACATTTGGGTGAGTTGATAATCTGAATTAGGATTTGGAGGCTACTTTGAAAATCCCAGCATGAATCTTCTGGGAAAAAAAAACCAAACCAAACAAAAAACCCCCAAACATCTGCTTGGTTGGTACCATCAGTAAATTTAAAAAGTGCAGTGGTACTCAAGACAAATCTCAATACCTTCTGTAATATGGAATGTCCTTAAAACATCAAACCAACCCCCTGTTATGCAAGCATTTAGCTAACTGTTTACTTTAAATTTGGTAAGAATAGTGTTTTGTGCTACAGGGACAGAAGCTATGGCTAGGGTCCATCATGGGATTTTAACATTAAAGAAACCCTTCAAAAGAAGACTGTAGTACTTCATAACAATGTCTGGCATTCTCACGAACCAAAGCAGACATCTTCAGGATATACCACTGCAGCCTTTTTATAGTTTTCAGCAACACTATGACAGAGTAAGTTTGGTCATTTTATGCCACTGTGGCAGTGATATTCACATGTGCACTCCATATTGGCAGGCTGCTGAAAATGAAGGAAGACTGGCCTATTAACTGTCTGCTTAATTTGAAGTACAAGGAAAGGCTGATAGAGCTTGTTTCACCTAATTTTAAAATGACAAAACTAAACGGGGGGGGGGGCGGCGCATGTGAGGAATAATTCTGCTGTGTAAGCAAACATAGGAATAAGTTTTAATGAAGACTGAGCCAGACTTTCAGACATGCACACTGAAAGATGAAAGGCAATGGACATAAATTGCAACAAGACAAATTCTTACTGAATATTAGGAAATTTTCTTCACCGTGAGGGTGATCAACATTGCAACAGATTGCCCAGAAAGGCTCTAGAATAATCCTGAGAAGCCTGATACAACTCAGAAGTTAGATCTAACTTTCAAATCTGGCCCTCATTTGATCATGGGATTGGATGACATGACTTTTGGAGGTCCTTTCGAACTGAAATTAGTTTATTAATCTATGATTCCTGTTTCCAGCTTAGATCATTGTAGTTACTGCTTTCTTTTACTTGTAGTGTCAAACAAATCCAGGAAGACATTAAATATTCCTGTTGAAATGTCAAAGACTAATGTAAAAGAACATTACCAAATTTAAAACACTTTTGTGATCCTCACTGGTTGCAATCTCTTCCTGGCATTGCTGCAATTTTGGAGGGTCTCATTAAAGACTCTTGCCTCAGAATCGATACATTAAACTATCAAGCCAGGGAAAAGGCTATCCAGCAGGTCTAACCAATTACATTTTGTAAATTACGGAAATGATCCCGTTTTGCTATCTCTCTTACAATATGAATCATTTCCAGATATACAAATTGCCAAGATAGTGGAAGACTTTTCTCTCCCATTACTACAAAACAGCAGGTGGGGAATAGCTAGCTGAGTTACTTCAGACAGCAGTAATAGCTTGGCTTACCTTGCTAGTAAACATGAGTATGAACTTGAGTCACTTTTTCTCCGAATAGCTGCTGTCAACAGACCTCTCCATGTGTTAGTCAGGAACAATAAAACATTTACATTTTTTCTTATAAAAAGGAGTAGTTTTTCATTACATGATCCCTTTCATTAATAGATCAAGGTGCATAAGTTTCTGGTGGTGACAGCAGGGGATAATTTATTAGCACAGACAGAGTTGCTAATTAATACTGCTAGAACTAGGAGCACAACCTCAATTTAAGGACTTGAGTAGAATTTTTTTTCCTACCCCAAAAAAAGGTACAAAGAGAAGCTCCTCTCTGCTTATCAACAGACATTTGACTGTTTTGGAAAGATGTTTCTGGATCAAAGCTGCCTGTTAATCTTTGCTCTAGCATTGAAAAAGTAAAAGCCCTATTACAACTGGTAAGGCAACAAGAAGCTACTGTCATGTAAAATGCAAGTATTTTGGGGGGAGATAATATTTTCTCCTTAAGCATGGCAATTCAGGTCAACCTCTTCATAATGGATGAAAATATGAGAGAACGCCTGTAACAAAATGTCCACCTGCAATTAAACATAATGGTACTGATCTTTCTCCAAACTCTTCCTTTGGGAGGGAGGGAAAGGGGTTTCTTACCAAACATATTAGCCACATAACAAAATAACATGGCCAAGTGTAACAAACAGTTATATCACATACCAGAGAGCTGAGAGGAGGGAGGAATTTACAGAGTACTTAAAAACTGGGAAGTAACAATTTCTCAAGGGGTCCATTGGTCCTCTGCTGGAGTAGAAGCATGGTCCAAGACAGCCATTATCAGCTCCAGTAGTCCAGGCAGGCTCGCGTCTTTCGAAGTGTAGGTTTTAGAGTAAGTGGCAGCCCTCACTGCTGCACAATCATGACAGTTGCGTGACAAAGGCACTGTGCATAAACTGCAAATCTTTCACAGGACTTGAGACAAGTATGCCCATTCCATATTTCACTCATACTAAGGAGTTTGAATGGGTAACTTTTCTTCATAATTAGCTTCAATTGAAATCAATTATATTCATGTTGTAAATGATCAGTTGAAGATTTCTAAAGACCTTGTATACAGTCTAACAGGATAATTCCTCCCCACAAAGCTGACAGATACCAGCAGACAGCAGTTCTCAGGTATCATCTACAGTTCAATGAAAAAAATCTTAAAATGCTGCAACTTTAGTACAGTAAGTCCGCCTGAAAGAACTGTTCAGTAGAGCAAAAGAAAGGTTTGCGAGACTGAAGCAGGTTTTTTTTGTTTGTTTGTGGGGGGTTTTTTTGTTTGTTTGGTTTTTTTAATACTAGAAGGTACTCTTGCGATGCCAAGTTTTTATCCCTGATTCAAACTGAGTTGAAATAGTCTGTTGCATTTCAGAAATAAAGTGCCAGAAGTCATCCACGGATGCTGGCTCCTTATAATCCATTATGAAGCTGTACTTTAGCAAAGGAAATTTCACATGGAACCGGGGCTAGGTAAGAACTACTGCTTCCGTTGAAAGTCTCTCAGAAATATCTTTTTACTTCTGTTCTTTCATTGTCCACTTAAACTTTGAGTCCATTGGAATGCAGTTAAATATTAAGAAATTGCTGGGCTTGCCTAGGAGGTTAATGCTTGCAGACTGCTCCAGCACTCTGGAGCAAGTTAGCTCCCTTGCAGGTCAGTTGCTAAAACCGTTATCTTCTGAATACTTACTTCCTCAACAATCTCAGTATAGAGTTACCCAAATCAGACTGCCTTGAAAGGCAATGAAATTAATATGGCCAACTTTTCAGGAAAGCAAATTAGAAGCACTCAAAAAAAAATCCCATCTGCATAGCTGTAGAGGCAGTAAAGTCTAAGAAGTCTGATGAACAGCTGGAAAGGGAAGGAAGCATCTTCAGCTAGGGCAGCTATTTCTGTAGTGAACATCTGACTCTACATTCAAACTTATGATCTACTTTTCACTAACAAGTTCCAATTTTATTTCAAACCAACTAGGAGGACAACAGCAAACACAGATACACAGAATCACAGAATCATTGCAGATGGAAGGGATCTCCAAGATCATCAACCCCACCCCTTTACTCAAAGCATGGTTAACTACAGCAGACTGCTCGGGGTTATGTCCACCTGGGTTTTGAATATCTTAAAGGATGAAGAAGGCACAACCTCTCTGGGAAACCTGTTCCAAAGGTCTGACCACATTTCACAGTAAAAAAAAAAGTAATACTTTTTCCCCCCTTATGTTTGAGTAGAGTTTCCTGTATTTCAGTTTATGCCCACTGCCTCTTGCCTCTTCACCAGGCACTACTGTGAAGAGTTTGGCTCAGTCTTCCTTAGTCCCCTCATCAGGTATCTATACACATGGATAAAATCCTCCCCCAAGTCTTCTCATCTCAACAGCTCTCAGCTTCTCCTCCTCCTATGTCAGATGGTCCAGTCCCTCTCTGTGACCCTTCACTAGACCCATTCCAGGATATCCAATTAATCCCTAATGCAAGTAAGTAATAATACAAAGGGGCAATTTCAGATTTTTTTCCTTTTCTTTTGAGATCTACAGCAAAAGATTTAAAATCAATGCAGTTTTTTGGAGTCACTTAAGAATACAAATTACTGATCCTTTGTGTGTTTATCATTTGTTTCTCTCAGATGCCAGATTAATATAATTTACAGCAAAAGGTAAGCTCTACCAAGGCAGACAATTTTGTCTGTAGTGGAAAATTTGAGATTGTGGGTGGAAAAAGATTCAAGTGATTGATTTAAATTTAAGAGCAATACCCACAATAGATTTTTTGCTGGCATTATGTTACAGTTGCACAAAACAAGTATCTTTATCTCTTAGTCACATTATTAAAATTGCACCTTTATACTTTTATCAAAATATTAACAACATTATTAGGAATGATACTCCTTAGGGCAGGATCTGTATGACAAGATCCTAGATGCCACCTGAACACAAATTTATTAGTTAAAAAAATTAAAATCCTGCCTATCACTAATCTCATATTCTTTTTCTAATAACCACAGTTTGAGAAGACAGAGAGAATGTTGTAAGGCACTTGAAAAGCTCTAATTAGAAATCAGGTCAACTGTAAAGTAATTCTAGCTTCCACCTGCACCTAAAATAAGATGGCAAACACAAGGCTATGATAAATCCAATACAACATCCCTTGTATTATTCACTACAATAATGTGTTTCATTGTACTACTAGATATCTAAAGAAACAATTCAGAAGAGCAGAAATCTAACTCCTACTTTTTATTTCTGCACTGATTTTTCTTCTGGAACTTTCTGAAAGTTTCTACTTCACCAAGCTTTGTGTCTCTTGGTACCACAGTAAGTTGGGCAGTCTGAATAGAAAGAAATAGCAGCAATTACTTTGAGAAGTTTGGCGCACTTCCACCATGGAAAGAATGTGCATGTTCAGCACTACAACTTCCCTGAACCCTTGGCTACCTCCGAAACGGTTTCTCACTGTCGCAGAGGCAGTGGACTTACAGTTGCTAGCTTATCTAGAAGGCAAGGAAGACCTTCACCCCAAGTCAAATCCCAGCCTTTCTGCAACAAGTGTACTGCTGATCAATGAGAACTTCCTCCTTCTCATGAGGAAACATCCAATTAGGCATAGGGGAAAAAAAAAAAAAAAAAGTTCTGTGCTGTGGACTTCCCAAAGACCATCTTCTTGCTTGCTCCAAAAGGCAGGTCAGGAAAAAAAATTAATTATGATATCAAAATTTAATTACAATTGTATTAACTAAAGAAAAGAATATGGAAGACAACCATCACTGCAATACTTCTAGGACAATACTCTGTTCTTACCATCTGAACAAAAACCCAGGGAAAAACCCCAACTATTACTGGATATCAGTTTGAAGTCATATGAAAAAGCCATTTTTATGTGCCTTTTGCTAACGGAAATCTGTCATTTTCTCCTCTGATCAAGCATCTTTCCCTAAAGCACTGTGTACCAGCATCTTAAATTGTTCATCCTTGAAAGAACATTTTGTTTACAATTTCTGTTCCTTTATTAAAACACATTCTAAATAAGTAAGGCTTGTATTTCAGAGAGGACCAATCTACCACATGCACACCAAAAGGAAGGCCCTGGTTCTATCACATTTCACATTATTTCAGTGAAGAGCTGTATAAAAACTTCACATACAAACTCACTACCTCAGTGCCAAGCTTACAGAATGATTATCTCTTTTACAACAACTTCTGATTTACCTTCTGAAATTGTAACGCATATTTCTATGCTTTTAAATTTAAGGCAAGTCAACATCCTGCTGTTTCTTTTTCAGCCACCATCCACTATTATATATGGATATTTAAGGAACCAAAAGGGCGAGCACCAAACAACCAACCAATGCTCCCAGCACATTTAAACAGGAGTGCTTCACACCATTTACTATGGTAAGGCCCTTTTTAAATAAACATGTGACTCACTGTTTGTTTTCTTCACCAGGAGGTGGAGTCTTGCCATGCCCCTCCATTACAAAATCCTCATGTTCCATCTGCAAAGGCAAGCATTGCAGGTCAGAAATTGGTGGAGCAAAACGCACATCACCTAAAGTGGCCCTTTTCCATACACAACAACTTAAAGACAGCCACTTTATCACAGTGGCTGGTCCGGAAGAGACCATGTAGTTTCTTAGCAACATATGTACATCTCCAACCCCATTGCTATGGTATCATTTTATAGCACTATTTTCAGAAAATCTTAGAAGGGAAAAAGAATGTTTTAATGGCTATAGCAGAAGACTATCAGTCAGGGTATCTAGGTTCTAAGTTTTGCTCTGTTACAGACTTCCTTTGTCATTCTGAGTAAGTATGGCTTCTACCACTTCTGCCTTACATATAAAGCAGGAATTAAAAAACAAGTTACATCTATCAACATCTCTGGAGAAAAATCATAATTTTCAAAGAAACTTATTAACCACCAACAGAAACTGCTGTGAAAGCAGAGTACTTCTTGTTGAAAAATAACTTTTATATGAAAAAGAGACTTTCACTGCACATGCATAGCTTAGCAGGGTAAGAAAGAGGCCTAAGGGAACCTCAAATAGATGCTGTTCCAATGACAACATAAGGTAGGCATTTCCTTTGGCTCACATGTTAAAAGATTCCAAGGGCACTAAGGAAGTTTTCTGTTTAATTGTTTGCTTTTAAAATACAGTTTTAGCATACATTTTCACTAATTTATTTCTCCAGAAAGAATTACATTATATTTAATCATTAATTAATTACGCACTCTTCATTTAATTACTTCATTTGGCCAGAATTTCTTGCACAGGTAGCAAAATATTCTTCTCTTTATACAAAAATTTAACACATGCACTTAGTATTTTATATAAACATCCAAATATACAGTTAGCAATGCTCTACTTCATGTGAAGCCAGCAAACATGCCACACCACAATACTCAATAAGCCATACAACAAAGCAACTAAATCATAATCACACACAAATCTACGATCCACTACATTAAACTGGAAAGAGGAGAGAAGCACTACTCAGTCAGTAAAGATAACATGGTTTAGTCAGTCTTTGAAGGAGCAAAAAACCCAATACCAAAACAAAACAAAATCCAGCAACCACTCTCCCTTGTGCCCCTACCCTCCCCCCCAAAGGAGTCAAGTTTACTCATTTGTACCTTGATCCTCTTAACAGGTCAAAAATACTGACAAAAACCATTATCTGCATATTGACATCTAACAAGGATAACAGAAATTACCTTATTTGCCTGCACAGACACAGCCCTAAGCAAAACCACAAATGAACTGAGAAACTGATGAACTATAAGGTGGTAATGACATCCAGAAGACAGATAGTCAAATACATGTAAGGTAATTTCACATTTGTAAGTCACATTTGTAAACATGTACCCATGTGACCCACAGTCAAAACAGCATTATCATTTAAAAGCAATGTTTGAAAGCAAGAAAATTTTGCATTGCAGTTTTGTAAATAACTCGCACTTTTATCCATGTATTCCCGCCATATCAGACACACTGAAACCTATTTGTACCTCAGTCCGTATATGGCACTCAAGAGCTCTAACATTTGGACTCAAAACTGTCTAGCTGAAGAGAAAGGCATTCATTCCACTAATTCTGTTGTTGCAGATGTTAAAACATAAGTGTGACAACTGGTAAAATAGCTACAGATTTGTGGCCACATAGCAGAACAGCATGGTTCTATGAGTGAGGGTAAATGTTTAAGAGTTGCTCTTACACAACCTGAAATCAGGAGGTATTTTAGCCTGTCGCTGGTATGAGACAAGTACAATTCATATGAATGGTAAGCAAGGGAACAGTTTGTGGCCAGCACCAGGAAGAAGGATGAAATACAGCCTTTGGGAGTAAAGCAGCACTACATACTGCATATATAGTGCTAGACTAACAAGATTCCCATATAAAATAGAAATCCAATTTAATGAAGCTGTAGAAAAGGAGAGATCATAAAAACTGATGTATAAAATGGCAATGATTTTAAAGCCAACAAAAACTTAGAAAGGAACAGGAAATTATTTTATTACATCATAAACAAGAAATTTGAATGAGAACTGGAACATCTGATAGACCACCACCAGGACAAGGCAATTGCTGAAGTGCTACCAATAAAACTGTTGCTTTAATATGAATTTTATATGAAGAATGCTAGTGACACAGCTGTTCCAGACACATTATCATCTAGCTTGCATATCTATCAAAATTACCATTTCAAAGAGAAGTGGGCAAATAATTAAGAACAACAAATCGCCTGAGCTAGAAACAACAAGATTGTAGATCCAGGCAAAATCTGTTTTAAAGCAGGTAGAAAACCCCATTTACTTTAAGAAACGTTAATCAGCTTGCTCTACTTCAGACAGTAAGCAGAAGTATCTTAAATTACTAAAATCTGCATTATAAAAAAATGAAGAAGATATGGTACGATTATGTCAGCATTGAAAAAAAGAAAGGCAATGACAAAGTTCCTCACGAGAAGTTCACCAAGAAAATTAGTCACAGAGTTATAAAGTACTCATGAACACAGAAACTGTTCCAATACATGAAATAAAATATTTATTGGTAGGTTTTCACTGATAAAACAGCTAACAATAAAATGCATCAAGGCACTAAAAGAGGACATAGGAACTTCAAGAAATTGGGTATTTGTGAACTAGAAAAAAAAAAATCTCTTTAGAATGGATGAACAACTAGACTGGTAGGAAACAGTTGGCTGGTCAGGCTCAGGGGATAATGGTTACTGCATTGTATGCTACCTGAAGGCTGGTATCAAGTGGGGTGTTGCAGGGGTCTACCCTAAGACAAGTCCATTAAACAACTTTACCAATGACTTGAAGGGCCGGTAGGGTGTACCCGGATCAGAATTTTAAGATAATACTTAACTGGGGTGAAGAGCTTCAGTCAACAAGTCCAAGGGCAGGGCTACCATTCAGATGGACCTAGACAGGCTGGAGGAATGGACCCTACAGGAACTCTATGAATTCAGACGAGGCAAACACGAAGCCCCACACCTGAGAGGTCCTGGCAACAATACAGGCTGAAGACTGACTGGGGAGCAGTTCTGTGGAAAAAGTCTTGGCAGATAGCAAGCTGATCATGAGCCAGCAGTGTGCCCTGGCAGGAAAGGTCAACAATATCCCAGGCTTTATTAAGAACAACCTTGCCAGTAGATGAGGGAACTAATTATTGCCTTTACTCAGTGCTTATTATTCCAGATATGGTCTAACGCACCTTGTTTTGGGCTCCCCAGTACAAGAAATACATCCACAAAGTGGATGTAGTAGGCCACCAAGATGCTCAGAGAGCCAGAGCACTTGCCCTGTGAGGAAAGGCTGAGGGAGAAGAGACAGCTTTGGGGAGACCTAACTGCAGCCTGTCTCTATCTACAAGGAGGTCAGCAAGGAGTCAGGATCACCACAGTGGTGCACTGTGACAGGACAAGAAAAAATGAGCATAAGTTGAAACAAGAGAAGTCCAGACTGGATAGAAGATGACTCATTTTCACCATGAGGACAGTCAAGCACTAGAACAGATAGCCCAGAGAAGTTTTGTAGTCTCCTTGCTTCAAGGTTTTCAAGGCCAGACCGGATAAAATCCCTCGTAACCTGGTCTGACCTCATAGCTGACCCTGCTTTGAGCAGGGGGTCAGAATAGAGACCTCATGAGGCCCCTTCCAACCTGAATTTCCCAACAATCCTATGAACACAAGAAAAGATTCAGTTTAATGTTGAGAGGTAATATATGGGGAGGGATGGGGGGACACGGACACAAAACCCCTACCAAATTCCCAACGCAGCAAGAACCTGCACTTCAGTGTGGAAAGGTCTAAGAAAAATATCTTAGAAAGTTACATAATCAAATAACCAAAAACAAAGCAACCACCAAGGAAAACTAAACTATGCCGAACAGTAATACAGAAAGAAATACTGAAATGACTGTAGCAGAACCATAGTATGTCCTCTTTTAGAATACTGTCTATGAGTGCAGACAGTGAAGGCTCAAAACCCCTCCACAACACTCTAAAAATGTGAGAGCTCAGAATAAAAAAAAAAAAAAGGTCTGAGGCAGAGGGAAGATTTTAGATGAAAAAATCCAACGTTTGGGCTGCAGATCTCCCTCAATGCAAGACGACACATGACATACACAAAGGCACACGAGGCATACACAAAAAAAGCACAGTTTGACAGTGTTGTAACAAACATCACCCCTTTGCTACCACAATATAAATAAAACCTAACTCACTCACAAAAAAACAACACAAGAGGATATACAATTATTTGGAAAATACACTGTGAAGCAGACAAAAAATTAGTTGTTGTACAAACATCAATTGCAACACCAGATTCCACAGGTCTTGTGGATTTTGTTTTATATATCTATATGCATGAAGATTTATTTGTGTATTAGAGAATTACAGAACAATAGCAATAAAAGCTTTTCCATTTCTGGCAGTGAGATCATTTTCACAAAGTGAAAGGGGAAGTTATATATATAAGATCATTCCATGGGCCTGATCCAGTGCAGCAATTTTTGCATTCCTCTTTTTGCAGAGCCTTGCCTCTAATTTTCTTTTGCTTGCCTGCATATGTTAAACAATTTCAACATCAGTGATCTATATTTTTCACTTTGAAATTTGCAGGTTTTAAAATTTTTGCTAGAAAATGCTACACAGTTTATTCAGTGTTCTAAAAATTCTAGAATGAGCTTATAAAGTAATATCCATTTCCAGGTTTCCCTGACATTTAAAAGTAAAAGTCACTTTACTGGGTAGTTCATCTTACTTCAAAGATAGTATCTCTGACAAAGAGCCTTCTGAAAACAATTCATGAGCAAACTGCCCCAGTAAAATTCCACAGACATTGTTTACATTTTCCTAAAATTAGTTCTTAGGCCCAGCTATATATTTGAGTTATTTTTGAGATCCAAAAAAGTACTTAAAAATTAAAATATTTAGGTCTTATTTTCCCAATGACAGTAGTAACATCACATTTCAGAAAGGATGAGAACGTGGTATTTTAAGTTTTTACTTAAGTGACTACCTGAGGATGAACTGAAGAGAGGAACAGCACATAATAGCCACAGTTAGCTGAAAATCTTCTTGTCCTCCTCCACCCACAGTTCTAATAAAATTCCTATGCACATTTATTCCCCACAAGTCTCTCAGTTTCTCTTCACTCTATCATCCCCATATCATGTCCGGCACTCTTTTAAGTCTACTTTTTAAGGAAGCTGGAACCCAGAGTCCTCACTAAGTTTCAGCCATACAGCAACCACAACAGATCTGGTTAACTGCAAGGGTTCTGAAAAGGCATATTCTAAGTCTTCAGTCTCTCTTGACTTACACCATACGTAGGAAATGCAGTTGTCCTGAATATGTAGAAAAAGACTGGAAGGTTGGACGTAAGACAAAACTCTTGTATCTACTGTATTCCTCCCAAGGAAAGACAAAAAGGTGGAATGGCAGAGGATCTGACATTTTAGTTTCTCTTAAAAGGACTGCAGAGGGAGCCATTGATTCCAAGAGCAGGAATCAAAGGAAGCGCACTCCACACCTGTTCCTCCTGGCAAGTGATGGAGAAGGCTTCAAGATTCTGTCAGCTGGAAGCAGGAACCAGAAATAGACCCTTAAACAGCAGGGGGGAAGTCAATAGAAAACTTGCATTTTTAAAAAGAGGTACCACAAGTTGTTGAACTCTGTATTTTATTATTTCAAAGCTTTTTTTCCTTAAAAATCCAGGCACCTGTGAATATCCAAATTTTTACAAGAGTTTATACATTGAGTGTTCTAAATAATAAAAGACAAATTGGTTTATGTAAGTTAAAAAAACCTATTCACAATTAGACACTCAATACTTAGTTTTTAGAAGATGAAATATACCAGAAGGAGCTTAGATATAATAAATTACTACTTTTTTCCCAGAAGTGCAACACCTGTTACTACAGTTTCATACTACTCTTTCTAAAATTACCTTCAATGAGACCCTAATGGATTTGATTAATGAGTAAACCTAATCTGGAGTTCCTAGATTAAGTCAGCCACACTTTGAAGGGTCAGAAAGTTTCAAGGGCAAAAGCCTCATCTTTCCTGAATCCTGATGACGGAAAGCACATTTTCCTAACAAGATTTAACACCTTCATTAGATATCCTAGCCCACCAAAACCAAACTGAGCATAAGAGAAACCTAACATTTCCTCAGGAAAAAAGATAGATGCTTGTAACAAATCCTATACTTATTATGAAAAGCTATTAAACAGTACTTGGTCTTTTTGTCTTCACCAGTTACAGAAACATCCTAATGCAGCTTCATCAGAGAGCTACTATCACTATCTTTTCCCACTCATTCAGTAGTTCCTTTTCATAACTGTAATTTTTTTTTTCTTTTCTGTTTTAAAAAAAAGACTGCAACCAGCCCCCTGAGTGAACAGGAGATGAAGACTCTTTTAAGATTTTTCATTTGCTACCATCTCAAGCACACATGAACTGAAAACCTTATCTAGCGTACAACTAGACTCCAGGGAGGTCCAGCCAAGGTCAAAAGCTGCTTTCTGTAGGTTGTGGCAATTAATTTCCAGTGCTTTATGTTACCTGCAAATTTTAACACAGCCTACAGCAGGCCCAGCTTAAGACTGATAAATTTGGTGTTTTGTCACAACTACTGCATTAACACCAGTGCACCTTCCCAATCATCAGCAGCAACAGTGCTACTGTAAACAGGCCATAAGCATTTCTATTGTCTCACTAATACTTGCTTTAAGTAGAATTGCACAACCTAATCGTTAAAATCCAAGCAATTAGTCAGTAGTCACTACTGCTAACAGTGATGGAAGCCCTATAAATGCCAAGCAGTTAGAAGAACTTGTCAGAAATCTCAGAGACAATTTGAGGTCTAACAGAAATGTAATCACTACTACAAATGAAAGGCAAGCTGAGTCACCTCTCTGCCTGGCTTTATTATGAGCACTTTGGACAACCTGCATCAAGGAAAATTTTACTCATTAGCCACAGATTAATTAAAATTTTAATTTGACTTCTTTTAATAAAACTCAATGCAATTTTAGCTGCAAACACTTTAATAATTTTGTTAGGAATAAATTACTGTTAAGGTAGCATCTCAAAATATGCATAGAATAGCACAAATTGGTTAGCAAAGTTAGTCCCAAAAATATACTTTTTAGATTAAATCTTAATTTCAATACACATATGAACACATTAAAAAACCCCTTAGAAATAGTAATTTAAACTTAAAAGAAATAAAATAGCAAAAACAGACCCTAAAATGAGAAATAGCAAAGTATTTTTCTGAACCAGAGGAAAGTCTTAGAGACAAGATATGCATGAAAAAAGTTATCTGATTTTTTTGTCTCTTTCAGGATTTTGTTATATTGTACAGCATTGTGATGTTACTAAATTTTCATTTAAACCTATTTCTACCTTTTTTTCTCTCAATTTTGCCAAAGTGCAGTCTTGATATACAAATAATACTGACACAAGTTATGAACCATCTCCTAGCCTACTCACTATTTTCTTGAATTTTCTCATCAGCATCTAGACTGAGCATTTCAATGTTATTACCATCGTGCAGTTGTAACTGGTTTTCCTGTTAGTAAAAAGAGAAGTGAAAACTTACTAAGGTAATCCTACTGCTAAGTCACATATCACATTCAGTACTCCCTGCTAATAATTTTGAATGTTAACACACCCAAACCACATATAATTACTTTTTAAAATCACTGATCTAATACCTATGTTTGGTATATGCAGCCTAATGGTACTTTAATTCCTGACTCAAAGAAATGTTACAACATTAACTATAAATGCCAACATGTTAACATATACCATCATTAAAACATGCATCATCCTTATAGAACAATAGGACAGATTATCAATGACGGCTCAATTAATCATTAAGAATAGAGAAGTTATGTAACTCCGAATATGTAATTTATGTTTCACCTAAATAAGCACCAAACCTGCAGCAGTGGTTAAAAGACTGGAAGTTTTGCTTCTACATCCAACTGCCACTAATTAATCACCTGCACCTGCAGAAATAACCTATGGCCCATTTTCTATGTAATTTTTAAAATGTTTGTTACCTAACATTTTGTTAAATACCCAGCAGCTCAACATGAATTCCCTGCTAAGCTTAAAACAGATAGTTTTATGAATATCATGAAAACAGCAGTCACACTTTGGAAATGCTAAAAAGGTCAAGACCCCAGCTACATTTCATACTGCATAGATAAGAAAGTTTACTTAAAAATTACTTTTTCTAAAATGCATTACTTAGCTGCAAAGTATTTAAAATACAACAGCTCATCTATATATAAAATAATTCACCTGAATCTTGCTCTGAAGGTAATTTGAACTACTTAGTTGTTTGCAGCAAGATACTGTTTTGCTGTTAACACTTTCAACCATCAAAGATGTTTAAGTCACTCAAGTTATGGTATGACAGGATATCTAGAAATGCCATTTGAAAACTTCAACTCTGAAGCTGCCAAGACAGCTTTGAATAATAGTTCAGCAATCTCAGACACAAAATGCATAAAGCATGCTGACTGTAAGCAAAAGTGCTCTCCTTTTCCTGCACCACAGTTGATGATGCACTTCATCCATTTCTAAGTGTGTTCTGTATATACATAGTATGGATCCCAGAAAAATCTGAATTTCCTAAGACACGAGTAATTCCCATCTTTTATTTAACTAACTTCCTGTATTATTCTTCAGCTAAAGATCATTAGCATTTCACAAGCCATGAATTCGTGCTAACTTCTGCAATTCTGAAAAAACCTTTTACACTTCCATGACAAGTCTTTCACACTCTCCATTTAGGGGAAAAATCTGACCCAAAAGCCCTTGAACAGTTCACCCCCACCACTACTTTGAACAGCCACTCGTAAGCAGCCCAGTGATTCTATTTATCCAACTCATTTTACAGTTAATTTACTATTTATGGTGCAGACACACATGAACAAGTTATAGCAGTTTAAACTGACATCTGTAAGTGGCTGATATTTTGATATACACATTGTTAACCACCCTGACAGAGAAGAGAGAAAACATGTTAACTGCTCTCTTCCACTTAAGATTTGGAAAGCTAGATAATGCATTGCCACAAAAGGACAATAGGCACAAATACGAAAAGAATTTTTAATGCCCCAAGAAAGCAGATGATAATCATGATTACTGAAAACTAAATTACACTTTTGCACTACACATTCAATCACCTTCATTGCCACAAATATTGTTTTCTGCTGATTGTTAGGAGTGACTGAAAGTGACATAAACCAGGCACATACAAAGAGGTGCTGAAATTATTCTGCCTTAAAGAGATCTGACCAGACAGGCAAGGAAGAGAAAGAACAACTAACTTTCTTTTCTGCATTCACAGAAGAGAAATCTATTGTGTGGATTCTAAACACACAGAAACTGCCAGTGGCCCAGAAAGTTCCTGAGCAACAAACAGCTGGAGGCTGAGAGCAATTCTGTTGTAAGTATATATTAACCCTGCTTTAAGCCTGTCTTAGGCATCCACTTTTGACCACTATCAAAAAGGAGAAGGAATACAGGCTATTCACACTCACAGTATACAGCTACTTTGCAGTTTCTCCAGTTATCAGAATGTAAATCCAAACTCATTTTAGTCACAAGGGAGCCACTGACAATGCTGCTTGCTCGTATAATTTTTCCAAATTTCTCAGGATTCTTAAAATTGTTAGATATCTGACAGACCACCAAACTATTAAAACACCCACTCATCTCTGGGGCAGAACCTGGGCTTTTCTTCCTTGCATACATTACAAGTTGTCCTCAAACAAAAAACTCAAACACCACGGGAATATAAGTTATTTCTCTAGGAATCACATGTGGAAACTCTTTATCTGTTGAAACCTGCTTATATGACTTCAGAGTACTTCTATAACATTTCTTAGCAACCTAATTCCACACAGGCTTACTGCATCTGTAGACAACTATTACATTCTCCCTTCTTCATAATACACTGTCTTGTCTACTATCCAAATGTCTCAGTGAACAGACTTTAAACAAGTGACAGGAAATGCTGACATGCTTTTAATGTTGTTTTTACCCTTGGGGGAACTGATATTGGACAATGCCTTTTTGCAGAGTTCAAGTGTCCTTAGTTGTCCACACACTCTCTTACCTACTGTAATGATGACGACCATCACTACTATTTTTAGTGTCAAGAGTAATAATAAAAAAAAAAGGTCTTCTCCACAAACCCCATACCCACTTCTTCCACACCCAATGAAAAGAAAAAATTTTGAGGAACTGAAATTCATACCCATCTAGTTCACAAACTGAAAACAAAATCATCCTTGCAGGGTCATGCAAATATATGAAGTCAACAAGATCAGTGAGTTTTACACTTTTTAATGACTCAGCCAAACTAAGCAGACTACAAATGATTTGGAAGGGTAAAGTAAGATTTTACTGTCCGTGGCTCAAATTTCTCCCCAAATACCTATGCCCTCAGGCTGCCATAAGACAGTAAGATTGAAAACATTTATCAATACTTTCACATCTACAAGATTTTGTTTGCAGTGGCTGATTATAAAGAACCCTGTCACATTGACATGGACTACAACCACTGCCAATGACTCTGTAAAGCCAATACTGAATGCAAAGAGATCAAAAGGCAACATTCTGAAAAGGTAGAAACCCCTCAAATTGTGTGCCAATGGTACACCTGCATAAGAAGAGACACTGTAAGCAAAGCCACAAAGCAATGTCCCTGACTGTCTCAGTCTCCAAAATCACAGTGGGACTATACCACGTTAGGTCTCAAATGCAGAACTGCTTTCTTAAATTTAAGCAAATATTATTTGCTTTTTTGTCTGTTTTGCAAAGTATTATAAACTGCTGTAATCAACTGAAGAAGAGATGCTGTTGGTTAAGAAAAATACTAATGAGAAAACATTTATGAAAAAGAACCTTTAAAAGAATGGAAAAGGTGAGTTTAAACTGAGTTTTATTTAAGACTGAAGCATTTTTTTCTTTAGAAATCAGAGATACACACCTGTTCACTGCAACGACATTCCATGCCATTACATTTCCTCCACGTGAACTGTACATATGAAAAGGCTGGATCAAAGGGCTGTATGGTGACAGTTCTTACAGATCTCAAAGTCAATTTGGCAGATGATGGTATTTTCCAAGGGAAGGAAAAATACAACATTGTATTAACCTTCTCTTTTGTGCTTCAAAAGCACTTCAGGGTATTCTGAGACTAGAAAACAGAGAGTCATCTTTCACTTTGGTATCTATATTTTAACAGTCTTCACTATGGGTAAGTAGGTTTCAAATGAGTAATCCATCCTGCCTCTGGAGAAAACAGTACACCCAACTGGCAAAATCTTGCACTTGATCCTGAATTTCTTTAAAAATGTCCAAGCAGCTAAGCTATCAACAGCATTCTTTTACAACAGTTCAAGTAGCACCGTCTGTTTAATTCCACATTCTCTTTTGCAAATCCTCGACAATTTTACCTTGTTTGTAACTGCTGTTTTATAAAGCCAGTAGACTCTGATAACATACTGTGCTGGTTTTGGCTGGGATAGAGTTAAATTTCTACATAGTAGCTAGTATGCGGCTATGTTTTGGATCTGTGCTGAAAATAGTATTGATAACACGCTGATGTTTTAGTTATTGCTGAGCAGTGCTTACACAGTGTCAAGGCCTTTTCTGCTCTTCAGACTGCCCCACCAGCAAGTAGACTGGGGATGCACAAGAAGCTGGGAGGGGACACAGCTGGGACAGCTGACCCCAAATGACCAAGAGGATATTCCATACCATATGACATCATGCTTAGCAATAAAACTGAGGTGGGGGTGTGTGTGGAGGTTGGCAGGGGCTGCCATGGCTCAGGGACTGGCTGGGCATCAATTGGTTTGTGGTGAGCGATTGTTTTTGTTTTGCATCACTTATTTTTTCTTCGGTTTTATTCTCCTCTGTGCATTTCCCCCCCCCCCTTTTTTTTAATTATTAAACTGTCTTTATCTCAACCCACGCGTTTTCTCACTTTTATCCTTCCGATTCTCCCCCCCCATCTCACTGTGGGGGGAGTAAGTGAGCAGCTCTGTGGTGCTTAGTTGCCAGCTGGGGTTAAACCACATACCATAATTATAGCTCTTTGCTACAATGCCTTGATATTTTGAAATTCAAAGTTATAAACTCACAAGCAGGTGGTTTTTTTCCCCACGTAGAAAGGTCCCACTGTGTAGTGTTTTGTAGGAAAGTGTTATTAGGTTCTTTTGTTGGCCACAGTGTTAAAAAACTAACCCAAAATTTCTGCTCCCCTTGATGGACTATGTTAATTTATTTTTAAAAGAAGAGGAGTGTGCCATAACATTTTTATAAGCTTTAATAACATGTCATTAAAAGGGAGGACTACTTTATTAACTTTAAATCTTAAGTAATTTGATTCTTTACTGAGAGATTAATGAATTTTTATTATTATTTTTTTAA
Source organism: Ciconia boyciana (assembly GCF_034638445.1). Classification (NCBI taxonomy): domain Eukaryota; kingdom Metazoa; phylum Chordata; class Aves; order Ciconiiformes; family Ciconiidae; genus Ciconia; species Ciconia boyciana. The sequence continues at coordinate 57,270,712 of NC_132934.1, forward strand.
TACACGATATGCAAAGATTTTGGTTTTGAAATTACTCTCCTAAGGAGCTGTAACACTTTCAGGCTAGAAAAATGAAGCTAGCAGAGCATGATGAAAATGACACCAGTTTCTGTTGTGAAAAATTGTCTTTGTGCTCAGACCAGATCTTAAGCTGCTACCTTTCGGGAGAAGCATAAGTTGTTTGTTAGGCAGAATACCTCTCTAGTTCTGAAAGACTTTACAAGATAATTTATACAAAGACTTTAGGAACTTAGTATAGCTGTAGGTCAGCATTAGAAAGGCTAGCTGCTCCTACAACTCCTGTTCCAGAAAAGTGATGGAAACATACGCTGTAGATGAGGGAACAGAAGTGTTGGGAGCTCCACAAGCAACCCACCAGCAGACATCAAAAATGAATTAATACATTCTGAAAATATGGTGAGTGGTTAAAAAAAAAACAAACCACACACAACTACTTTCCTGGACCCAATGGAGAGGCAACAGCCACATGAGTAAACTGACACCTACTCTGACTTGTCAGGTATTCACAAGAAAGTACACTGAGGTTGAAAGTTCACCTCTTTGTAAAAAGCCAAAATTTAAGAGTAGCAGGGATTCATACTGCAGAGAAACCATCAAGTCTGAAAGCACCACATACCAGGCCAGTACTAGACTGGAAAACAGCTTTTTTTAATTACAGTGACAAAGCATTTTGTTCATTTCATTACTGTACAGACCTTCAGCCTTAAATTATTTAATGCCATCTGAATAGAAAGCCAGTTCTGTATCACTAAGTAGTATTATAAACCCCAGAGATACAGGCATCAAGGTTTTGGATGCTGTGTTAAGTTTAACTACCCAACTAAGATTTTCTTTTTACTATATTAATTCTAAATCCCACACAAAGAAAGCACCAGCTTAACTTTTGCACTATTGTCAGCATCAAGCAACATCCGCTATCAAAAACTGAGCATAAAACTTACCCATAAATGCAGTTAGTGTAACACTCGTGCTTTTAGGAAAGATACATCCTGACTGGCAACACTCCCTCCTAACCACACTTCCTTCTGAATTTTAAGCTTCTGTTTATAAATATAAAAACATGTAACTTAACAGATCAAATACAAATATTACTCAGGCAGGCTTAAGTTTCTTTATTCTCAACATATATGAAATAAAAGCAAGAGCTTAGATACTTGAGTAAGTGTCAAATGCTTTTTAACCTTTTCATCACCTCTGTGTGAATGCTTCTGGATAAAAAAACCAAACCAAAACAAACAACAACAAAACAAAACACATAGCCAGTGCCAACAGAGTTCTGAAGAGTGATTTAAACAGAAGGCAAATGCTAGCTCACAATTAGACACCAAGAGGCAAGAAAAATAAGAATTAACCAGGATGAAAACAGGCAGGCAATAATGCAAGGGAAAGATTCATGTTGACAGATAAGAACAGGGCAGCAACTTGAAAGGAAGTAAAACAAGGATTAACAGGTAACTGCAAGACAGCTTGCTAAGTGGCACCGGACAGTGAGACTGAACAACAGGACAAGCCTTAAAGTTTGTGTCACTGGTTTTGAAAAAGCCACCAGAGCGTGGAAAAATAACCTAATTTCTAGACTACCTATTCAGTTCAATAATTATTTCTATAAATACTAATGAAAACTTTGAATAAAAATACATTTATCTAACACCATACAATACAGAATCTTTTCCCTTTTCCTGTACTTACTAGGTGTTGAACATTATTACAAATCCTGTGCAGCCACATTTTTTCATCAAAATTTTGTGTACCTAGATTTTTATCACACAAAGAATTAAAAGCGCAGAACTAGCTATTTTTCCTCCTTTCCCTTCTACAACACTGAATCAAACCCATGATTCAAATACCTTTCTATAAATTACTTAGGTCAAAGTCCCTCCCTCCCTGCAAATTCATAGGTTTTTATACCTTGAAAGATGAAGGAACAACAAGGAGGGGAGGGGGAAATTTTAAATTTGACATTAAAATTTCAATTGCATTTTTTGAGAAAGAAGTTTGCAACATAAGCTCAAAACTCCTGCCAATATTGAAAGAAATCTAAAAATACTTCAAATCAGGCATAAAATTTTAGCTTCCTCCTGCAATATTTTACAGCAAAGGAACAACAGAGCAACAAAGTTTACGTGTTGTCTGTGCAGTAATCCTTAACAGATGGATGAAAACAGCTGAAAAGAAATCAGCCACAAACAAGAAGCTCAGTGCTTGTTGATATTTTCAGAGTACCAAGGCTGTTAATGGAAAAAGCCTAGTAATCATTAGCGGCAGATTAACTACCACAAAATATAATTAAAGAAAATAAAATAAAATCATAATCCAAAGAACAGTAGAGGGTGTGAGGTTCCAAGCAGAATTGTTGTGGGTTGGTTTTTTTTTTGTGAAGGGAGGAAAAGAGACCCTGAAAAGCCAGAAACCAGACACCCTGTCCCACAACTATTTCATAAAGTGAAAGGATACTTTGCTGTATGATATTCACTGGCAGATCATATGGATAAAACAGACCCAATATTCCTGTCAAATAAGACTTCTTCATCTGCCAAAAATAACTATGCTTTAAAAACCTCTATGCTCATTTGGAAAAGCTTACTCCTGTACAGGTTGTTTCCCCTCTTTATAATGCTAATATTAGGTAATTATTAGAATCAAGAGCATGCTATTGACAGGTGCCAGCTGTCTTTACCATGTTGATGCCATTTTAACAGAAAGAGTATTTTCTGACAGTCTGACAACAAGGAAGAAACTGTGAGATCAAACAATGGAACCAGTTAAGATGAAAAGCCCTGGCAACAAAACTACCAAGACAGTAAGTTTCTCCAAAAGCAGCCTATGGGGTGGGGCGTGGGGGAGAGAAAGGGAAAGAGCATGCAATGACAAAAAGACACACTGCCAAAAAATTAAAGGGAAGAATTGTAGAAACTTCCCAAGTATGCAAAACTGAGAAGAGCGAGAGGACAACTAAACTACCACAACACAATTTAAAAAAAAAAAAAGTATGCATTAACAACACTGGGGGAAGCAAACATTAATGGGAGAACTAAGTCCATCAGTAACTTTCCTTAAGCTTAATTACCACGAAGTTGCCAGTGGATTTCTGTCATTCATTTCAAGAGTGGCAAAGGCAAGCACGAAGACCGACTTTTGTAGCTGTGCCACCAGGTTGATAGGAGTCAAGCAAGATTATCATTCTTCATGATGCCTGACTGCAGGGATTAAATTTCTAATCATATCTCACAATGTTAATTAGTTCAAAGCACGTAAATATTTAGTCTTTAAAGTGACCTGCTCAGCTCTACATGAGGCACAATATTTTTTCTTTTTCAAAACCAGAAAGAAATCTTTTCTCTTCAAGGCTTGGTCTTGATATCTCAGAATACTATACAGCCTAGGATGCCAGAAAATCTGAAACAGTTATAGAACCAAACCAGTTCACAAGGAATAAAGCATGATATATAATTTGTTTTCCACTCTATGATAGTCTTCATCTATAACTTTTTAGGTTATTTTCAGACTGGCACCATAAGAAAGTTAATTCTTGCAGTACCCAAATCTTTATATCCTAATGTTCATGGTATCTCCATGAAAGATGATTCTGTTGTCATCCTTGACACCCTAGAATACTTCAATCAAGTATACCTCAATCTACAATAAATTTCGTTCCTCAAGTTATACTCTTGTGATTCCAGAAGAGAAGTACCAAGCCACCTTAGTGGTTAGGACTGCTGACAGCATTAACATACTGTCTCTCACCATGCTACTGGGCAAGAACATGAAAAGCAAAGCGAGTGACATCTTTTCTATCAATTAAATATTCTTTGAACTGAAGACTCTGGAAACAAATATTGATAACTGGTCATAGGATCTGCAGTCCAGGTAACTGAGACTATTAGTCTAATCACTTCTTTTCCTGCAATATGTATCAACAGGAACCCTCTTACTTTGTTGTTTTGCAGAGTCAGAAGAGTCAGTTATTAACACTCTGAGATACAGAGCTTCATGTAGTGAGCCTTACTCTTTACAAAGATAAATTATGAGCATGTCTTTCCATGGTGATAAATAAAGACAAAACACCTTGATATCAATATAACAAAGACATCTCTATAAGTTAGTGGATTTACTTTCTTTCCCTCAAGTTCAATGCATACTTATGAAAAATAAGATCAATTTTCAACTCGAGATGAGCTTAAGACAATGTCAGAAGTGATTGTCAGGTGACATTTTGGAAAAGACCCTTCTTAGACTCTGCTACAGAGTCTAAAGAATTTTCCATGTATGCTTGTTCAAGTGCTTTTCAATTTAAATTCAGGTGAAGTCATAACAAGAACATTCCGCAAGAAGCCCAAATGTAGGTTTCCCACTTCTTGTCAAGACCAAAACCGAGTAAGAGAGAAATTCTGAACTGTGGGGAAGTACCTACCAGACCCCTGAGCATCTTGCATTCCGAAAAGAAAAAAAAAAGTATCAAGCACAATCACAGCGAGGCCATTTACTACTCAACAGAAATGCTTCAAGTGTAGCTGATAAAGGCATTCCAGCATGTAGGCCTGGGGCTTTGTCTTTTGAACATAAAGAGGCTTTTAAGATACTAACATAAAATATAGGTTAAGACACAAACAAAAAAGTGTAAAAATAAATTCTACAATCTTTTCCTCCACCTTTTGCAACAATAGCTTTAATACTGTTGTTGAAGTCCTACAAGACTGAAGAAATAATTTCAAGACTGAAAGCTTCCCCACTTTTATTTCATCATTATTCTGAGGCAGCCAATAAAAGATGCTACAAATCACCATAAACAGTAATTTCATTCTTTGCATCACATGCAAAATTCTCTTTTTGGCTAGAAATGAATTATTCAGAAAAAAGGCTAAGAATGGGGCCTTAATCTGACCTCATATATGATATAATCAAACTTATCGTCACTGAAGTAGCTGGAATGTGCTTAATCAGCATTTACTGATCTCGAATACTGTGTTCAGTTTTGGGCCCCTCACCACAAGAAAGACATTGAGGTGCTGGAGCGTGTCCAAAGAAGGGCAATGAAGCTGATGAAGGGTCTAGAGCCCAAGTCTTATGAGGAGCGGCTGAGGGAACTGGGGTTGTTTAGCCTGGAGGAACGGAGGCTCAGGGGAAACCTTACTACCCCCTCTACAACTACCTGAAAGGAGGTTGTAGAGAGGTGGGGGTCAGTCTCTTCTCCCAGGTAACTAGTGATAGGACGAAAGGAAATGGCCTCAAGTTGCGCCAGGGGAGGTTTAGACTGGGTATTAGGAAATTTTACTTCACCGAAAGGGTTATCAAGCATTGGAACAGGCTGCCCAGTGAAGTGGTGGAGTCACCATCCCTGGAGGTATTTAAAAGACATTTGGATGAGGTGCTTAGGGACATGGTGTAGTGGTGGTCTTGGCAGTGTTAGGTTTACGGTTGGACTTGATGATCTTAAAGGTCTTTTCCAAGCTATATGATTCTGTGATAAGACCTATGAGCTGCAGACTCAACTTCTACAGTGTTTAAGAGAAGAGCTTCAAAGGAGCTGCTAACATATGAAATGTTTCAAGTCCTTCTTAAACATTCACAGGAAATAAAATGCTAGAAGATGATGGCTTCTTTAGATATCATTTACAGGCTCAAAAAATTATTTCTAGTGAAGGCAAAAAGATAGGTAAAGATTTTTGAGGACAGAGTGTAAACTGAGTGGGGTCCAAAAGGATTGCTGGTACTTAAATATGGGTATAAAAACAAACACCTAGAAAAACACAGAATAAAAGATCCACTGATCTGAACAATAAACATAACTACATATTTAGATCTCATTTACGGATAAGTGTTTTGGAACAGGTAAAAGGGGAGAAATGAAAGGTCCAAATAAAATACATATTAATAGATAGTTATATTAGTGTCTTCAAAGCACAAAACTAACTTCTTCCAAAAAAATTCATGTCATCTGCCTGGAGGAAGGTGGGGGGGTGGGGCAGGGGGGAAGAAGTCCTGACAGAAGCAAAAAACCTGAACTATGTTACTGAAGTTGTAAAAAATATTTCTTAGAGAAACGTATCTTTATGAAAATGGCTCAGTAGATCATGTAAACATTTGTAAATTAAGGACATCATTTTAATGATACAAGACAATATAGTGGAATATACCTTGCCTAAATTTTTCTAGGACAAATCCTTCAACTGTTATAGATATAAAACTCTCCTGAGACCAGGAAAGAGAGCATAATCATTTACAGACTAAAGAAACACTGAAAAATACACTTCCGTGCATAGTCCTGTACATCACAGGATGGGGAGAAGTTCTAGATGTAGCCATGAGTCTTTTTTGCTTAATATATACTGATCCTATATAGCTCTTTAATTAATAACACTGAATACCAGATGCATGATTCCAAATCTCCCACGTTCTCTAAATGACAATTTTTTGAAGCAATACTGCATACACACTTAGGTATTCAAAGTCAGTCAAAAAGATTTGTTTTGAAATTTAAGCTCACTAAACTTTTTGAACACCTAATGCTGGAATAGAGATACAACCTTCCCCATTACACCCAGAATTAAGAATACCAAAGAAAAGCATTGGAGGAAAAGAGTAAGTTTTACAAGACAGTTACTTCAATCTACTTCCTGCCACACAGACAAAAAAATGAAACCTACATATCCATAGATATACACACATATGTACAGACACCTGTGTATATATATATATGTACACACACACAGATTCTCTCTAGTGAAAAGTAAGCACCAGTAACCATGCTAATAAAATCAGTAATTAATTGCACCATGATGTTTCCTCTCACATGTTTATCCCCCACTGAACCTTGTAATCACATCCTTGTCAAGAGACATATTCAATACCCTGGATGGCTGCAGGTACGTCCACTGATATGTTTTCACTTGTCAGCTCCTAATCCAGTGAGCCTTGCTTCAAAGCTATTTAAAATTAACACAATTCCTAAAGCACATCCAGGACAATTGCCAAATCCTTTCTCTAATAATTAATCACCTCCTAACTTGATGCCTACAGCTTAGAAAATGTTTTGTTCTCTTAGAACATAAAAGGATGAGAACATCTCTCAAAAAGCTCCAGCTAGAAAACAACAAATTTTAATTTTAGTCCTCTAGTTTTTTTGCTTTTTCAACCAGTCTCTTACGCAAAACTACAAGCAAGCTAATAATGATTCAGAATTTAATGAAGTTTAGGAGCCATATTTTAAATACAGATCAGCTGAAAAATTAACACTAACTCATTGAGATAGTCAGGACTATAAAATAAACTTATAAACCTATTGAAGAATATGATAATCACTATGTCATTATACAAACCAAAGTAATTCATGATTCAACATCTGCATCTTCAGGAAGTAAGCAAAAACCAGGGCACAACCAACATTATATTCAACAGCACACTTTACAGCCTCTTGTCCCAACAAGGTATTTTGAGAATGAGAGGTACCTTTAAAAGCAACATACTATCCAGTCTCATAACAAAGCATATGCTGGCAAGTACAAGGAAACAAGAAGCAGAATCCCTTGAATATAGACCAGCCAGTAATCCACAAATGCTGACACCTGCACCTAAGGGCCCACATGCCTAATTCTTTAAGTCAGTTGAGAGGGTGAGTGAGTAGGACAGAAAGCTTGACAAGCCCTTCCAGTTCTAACAAATGGAATACAATCAAGGTTAGTACTTCTTTACAAGAGTTTCCTCTTTCCTTCCTGGAAGTGCCCGAAGACACACGTTCCAGTCCTTAGTAGATGGCAAAAAAGGTCATCTTTCTAAAGGCCTTTAAAAACTTTATTTTTAAAATATCTCCAGGGTAATAAATATTATTTATTTGCATGCAGGTATTTGTTAAAAATACCACCAGCAGTCAATGTTCACTCCACGTATCCTCCATTTCAGCCAAGCAAGCTCTCATTCCTCCAAAACACAGTGACATTTACCTCACTGACCTTGGGACTGCCTTCCTCCAGTATTTCTCCCTCATCAGTTTGCATGGGAACAGGATCTGTGCAAAGCTCTGCAGAAATGCAAAATACTGCCTAAAAGATAAAAAAGAAATATATATTTTAAAAATCATGATTTTTTTGCCTTTAACAGTGTTACGTGAGATCGCGGTGCACATAAATAACAATTCTAGGCTATGACCTTTAATGTTCCCATTCTGCACATATTCACTGAATTTATATGTTTTACACAAACAAGTAAAACAACTGTTATTCAGGGTAAGACATATCTGTACTTAATTAAAGAGGAAAAAAAAGCACCTAACAGGAAAATACTTTCTTTTTAATTTTAAAAGATGTCATTGCTGAGTATTTAACGTATTCATTGTGTTTACTCATTAAAGCAACAGTCAGTAAGGAATAATCACACGGACTAGAGCTGAGCAGTTCTTACTAGGAAATAGCTTTTGTGCAAATATAAGCTTCACAGATTCGGCTTACAGACGATCTAAAGGTTATTAGTTTGAAAAATTGTTAAGACTTCCACTGATCCCACAGTACCTCTGAATTCTTACTTTAGGGAATTTTTCCTTTACTTCATTTTAGAAATAAATACATTCTAGGGTCTAAGTGGTTCAGGGAACTGATAAAGTAATTCATCTTTAGATCGAGATTTCCATTCTAACCCATGTCAACAGCTCCCAGTGTTTCCAATATTCAACACTACTTGGTAACTTATTTTTAAATTTGTTTGACGGTGTCAGTGCAGTTCCAACTGAACAAAATCTACATCCCAAACTCCATTCTTAGAATTTTAAAGTAACTTATGGAAGAATGCAATACAGTTAGGGAGAGTTTGGTTAAAGAGATTAGAATGTCTTCTACTCCAGAGGATGAGCCATCTTTCAGAGGTAATGGATCAAGTTAATCAATTTAGGAGATCAAACGCACCGGCATAAATTCAGTAGGAATCTCTCACTCTCAAAATGCAAGATGTAAGCTATCAGCAGATCTGTAACATTCCAGGTATGTGGAAAATAAGGGCTCACGAGTTAAAAACTCTCTTAAAGCCAAGAGCTGTTGGCCTTTAACAGCTGTCCCTCTCAAGACGCTGTAACTCTTCAACTGCATTTAAAATCCCTTTAAAGTCTCTCCACTTCATTTTTGCACCTCAGCTACACAGCTGCTGACTCTACTGTCACCTTCACAGCAGCAATTCTAAGCCTGGAAACTGACAACTTTGGGAGTGCAAATAGTAATGAGGTCAAAAAGAGAAAGCTTGGAAATTGTTCATCCAGATTAAAGCCTGTTCATGAGGTAAGGCTGTCTGCACTGCCAACATCTTCTGTATGTTGTGCATAGGTAGACAACATCTTTCATGGCTATTAAGTTGACACAAGGAATGAAGAATATGTTCTACAAACATAACAGGCCTGAAGCTACAAAATTTTACATACAACTTATTAAAGCTTATAACCAACAAGCTGTTATGTTCAGTAATATCATATATTCTCATGCAAAGCATGAGAGCTGTAACGACTTACAGCATAGTAATTTCCTTTTCTGGGGAAACAGGAATGAGGATAAAGCAGAACTCTCACCCAAATCCTCACCAAATATTCTGCCTGCAGCACGTAATAAAAAATCGTAGGTATCAAATGCTAAGCAAGACTTGTATCATGCATCTATGCCAAGATCCTCCTGCATATAACAAGTATTTCTCACTGCCAGGCTATCTGCTGCTCTGCAGCAGGAGGGAAAGAGAACAGGCCGAGCGGTCCCTGTCCATGGTACTTCACCACGCTGAGTTTCTGAAACCCATTCAAGAACTTCTGGAGCTGGGAGTTTGAGCATGATTTTGCAATATCAGATTCAAGTAACTGGGAAGCTCCACAGACTGTTAGACAGTCTGACGTCTAATGGCCAAAACAGCTTTGGCCAGAAGGATTGCTGTGGCACTGAACTGGCTTCAAATCAGAGAAACAAGCAAGATTGAACTTGAGCTACAGAAGCATTAAAAAAAACCTTATAAAATAAAACAAGACCAGTCAGGTCCAGCCAAAACCACTGCAAGGATGGGTCACTGTTCATTCAGAGTTCTGGAAGAACTCAAATATGAACCTCTGAAAAACTGCCATGTTTATCTTCTGAGATATCCCTCACTACCAGAGGAACGGAAAGTGGCAATATTTGTCATGTTTTTATATATTACTCCTGGCAGAAGATAAAAAACTACCAACCAGTGCATCTCAAAGAAAAAAAAAGTTAGTAGAACTAGAAAATGAATAAAATAAACGGAAAGGCTACAAGAACAAAGAAAGCAAGCTCTCTCACAGGGGACAGATTAAATACACTGGAACTATCCATAGCACAGAGATCAGAGTAGGAAATAGAAAAAAGGAGAGAAATCTATAAAAAAGCAAATGTGATGGAGAAGGAAAAGAGAGCTTATTCACTCACTCTTCATTTGTCCCGTAATTCATGCTTTATCAGCTTTAACGTTCAAAACATATATCATACTATTTCATACAATGCTCAGTTAGAGTGAACTCACTCACATGGGATGGCAAGAAGGTGGAAGTTTTAAAAGGCTCTGTAATTTACCAGAAAAAAAATCACAAGGGGAAAAGAAAATCCACAAAAAAAAAAATCTTGCAGCTGGTGTAGGAAGACCCTAAGCCACAGACTGCAAGAGGTGTTGCAAGAGGAAGTTTTGCTGAACACTACCCTTCTATTGTATTTTTCCCCACTGCATTTGCTTCTGGCTTCTTTTAGGAGACAAATCATCAGGCAACAAACCATAAGCCCAATTCAATACTATCATTTTTTTATGTTCTTTCTGCATACATGAATCCTTGATTCCCATGGCCACTGGCACAAGAGTGCTGCATTTCAAGTTTATTTATTGCCAAAAGCAGGCATTTGGCGATTCCTGAGTCCATGGGAAACTACCTCAGTGGCAGACTTTTGTAGCAGTCATTTACAACTGAGGATGACTTCTCAGCCAACAAAGTGACTGCTTAGTGCCAGCATGTGAAGAAATACTATAATTATTCCATGTTGTTGACACCACCTCTTCAGCTCACTAGCTTCTGAGCAGAGGGCTGAAGGTCACACATAGGGTAATTTATTTTGTACACAGAGGATACACAGGCAATCAGAATTTGTACTAGCATCTTATAGGATTGGGAAAAAAGGCCAAATGCCAAAAGGCATTTATTTACTTATTTCCAATATTTGTGTGATATGCCAGGGTCCCAGAGGATAAAAATACATAAAGTTTATAGACAGTCCATTTAGATTTTCAGATCCAACATCTATCAACAAAGTCACACTTGGAAAAGGTCAAAAGTGAGATAATCCTCTTCTTCCATTCTTGCATATACCCACCAAAACTACTTCAGATGGGACTGAAATCCCCCAATCTTTTTATTCACCTGATACCTTCTAGAAAAATTGACCAACTTTGGCTTGAGTGAGGACTCCAAGGAAGGTCTGACAAATAGCAATGCACAGGTATGTCCACATACGATGTAGCAGATGCCATGTCTAAAGTTAGGAACAATTTTTATTTAACTATTTAAAATATCATACAGTGATGAGAATCTATTCTCAAAGGTAAAAACACTCAATAACATGAACTAACTGCAGTTCTTATGAACTTGAATGCCTACTACAATATTGTCCTGTCATAAAACAATATGGCTTTGGGACAATCCAGTTTGATATTTAGTCCTATTTATGTTCTGTCTCTTTCTGCAGCAAAGATGTACACATTTCATTCAGTGGTATCAGGATGACGGATGCAGCTACCAGTCATAAATTCAGTGTAAGCAGAACAGTGCAGAGCACCTTATGGATACTATCTCTTCACTAATGCATTCTAGCACACTCTAGCAAATAAAACCTGAGCCAAATTTCCATATACTTCTAAATCCCTGAAAATCAATACCAGTGAACAAGATACTTCCTCAGGCCTCATTTTCCCCCAGGTAGAAAGGTCCACCATTCAGAAACACAAGGTCCTCATTAGCAAGAGAGAGCTGTGTCCTGGTTCGACTGGGATAATTTTCTTCCTAGTAGCTGGTATAGTGCTGTGGTTTGGATTTTAGTATGAGAATAATATTGATAACACACTGATTTTTGGTTGTTGCTAAGTGGTGTTTACACTGGTCAAGGACTTTTCAGCTTCCCATGCTCTGCCAGGTGCACAAGAAGTTGGGAGGGGACACAGCTGGGACAGCTGACCCCAAATGACCAAAGGGCTATTCCATACTGTATTATGTCATGCTCAGTATATAAAGCCGGGGGAAGAAGAAGGAAGGGGGGGACGTTCGGAGTGATGGCGTTTGTGTTCTCAAGTAACCGTTACGCATGATGGAGCCCTGCTTTCCTGGAGATGGCTGAACACCTGCCTGCCCATGGGGAGCAGTGAATGAATTCCTTGCTTTGCTTTGCTTGTGTGCGCGGCTTTTGCTTTACCTACTAAACGGTCTTTATCTCAACCCGCAAGTTTTCTCACTTTTGCTCTTCTGATTCTCTCCCCCATCCCACCAGAGGGGAGTGAGTGAGCAGCTGTGTGGTGCTTAGATGCCAGCTAGGGTTAAACCATGACAAGCTGGAATCCAAATGTCTTCACATTTGCTGTTTATTGAACAAGCATCACTGGAACTAAGCACCTTATCTAATACACGGGCCTTTCATACAGCAACACTTTTTTTTCAGATTGCCAGCAGCAATCAAATATGGACTAAAGTGGAAAACTGTTCTTCATTTGATATAGAAGAAAAAATTATTTTAAGCTTCTGAAGAGTGCAGCTGCAAGGGAAGCACTTATTAATGTAAAACCAATTGTGGTTCCTGGGAATTCCAAAGTCTTAATTGGATATGGCCCACTGGAAAACCCTCGAAGGACCATAAGGCTGGGCAAACTGTCACCGTTAGAGACAGTAACCAGAAATTGAAGGTAGGTTCCAAACCCTCTCACAAGAGCACAAAGCAAAACAGGCGCACAAGTGCTCTTCAAAGATGGTGATCTTGTATACATGGCATACTTGGAAAAAAAGCAGTTAGAACAAGGCAGTACTGTACTGAACTATGTCTTAAATGAGACTGCTTATTTGACACAATTGTATTGATACACGATCACAATCATTAGTCTCTATCTAGGTACATAGACAAAGTTAATTTCTAACAGATGGTCTAGCCATATTGTATCTAATTTCTACAGCTTTACATCTAGTTTGTTGAGAATGTACAAAAGCAACATAAAATTTAACATATGGAAAAAGAACAGAGTATTTTTTGTCACTTTAAATGCAAGCTGAGAAGTACTGAGATGAAAGCAAGAGCATCCAGAAGATAAACAAAACTTGAATGTAACTTCATTGCTTGTAGCAACTAATCACTAACTGATTCCAGTGACTTTAAAATCTCATCATAAATTAATCAATTTTCAAAGAAAACCACCATATGCATCAACTTTAGCTGACAAAAACAAATCGCATCAGGCAGTTACAGAAAAAACTTCACACCCAGACCCACAGGAAATAACACACTAGAAAGTATATGAAAACAGAAATATACCCTATAGTTGGTTAAGAACTAGTATAGGCTAATGTTCTTCTCACCTCCAACATTCGAGAACACAATATTGAACTTTGGTTGATTTTTACCTTTGACAGTTTCCAAGGGCTGCCAAAGCCCACAAGGATCCGTCCTGGCTACATTCAGTGCAAAAACAAAACCCTAAAAGGAGACAAAAAAAACCAACACATCACTATTTAAAAGGTCAGCCAACTGTAGGCATTACTAGATAAAAAAACATATAAAAACAAAAGTCAATTGTCTTCAAAGCTCAGCAACCCTTACTCCCAAAGCATTTAGAAAAAGCCATGTTCTTCTTAATAAAATAATGTAGGGTAAACAAAAAATTGTAATTGCAAAAGAAGCAATACATCTCTCTCTCCCTCCCTCCACCATAATTTATGCAGTACCAGGGAGATGGGGGAAAAGAGCTACAGTTAGGGTTAGAGTTAAGGCAAAAAGTACCTTTCTCCTCACTATTCTTCCACTTCAACTGCCACCCCAGTCTAAGAAATTATTCTTCAAACATAAGAAATATACATATTGCAAAAAAGCATTTACTTGTTGAACCTTAGGCTCAAGTTTTAGCAAATTTAGGCTTTTACAGAATAAAGCTGCACCACTGCTGGAAATGCATCTTTAACTACCTCAGAGAAAATGTTAAGAACATCATACTGTGAATTGCTTATGCATACTTATTACTCACCCACGACGACACAACTTAGACCAACGATCAGTTTTGAGAAAAACATAAGAATCCTTATACTGTAACCCACCAAACCATTTAAGAGGTATCTTACACCTGTATTTATAGTATTTAGTCTGCTAGCTGATTAGCTTGCTCTGAATCTTCACTAAATGCCATAGATACAGGCCTGACACTTAAGTCTAACAATGTACCTTGCATAGTGCTGCACGACAGAAACCTCAAACTGATATTGAGCAGGAAATTCCCCTTCCAAGGATTTACTGTCACTACCACAGTTTCTGTAAACTTTACCACTGGAACCATTTGGAAAAAAAATGGCTAACATTTCCTCAAAGGTATAACAGCAATACCTCCTAAAATGAATGCCATCATTTAAGCCAGGCGTTGCAAATTTTATATGTGCTGAAAATGTTATTTGTATGGCAGCAAGTTACAATTTTCTCATTAATCATCATATTATCCTTTTCACAACAGTTTTAAACTGTTTACTTATTATGTATAGGTACAAAACTGAAATGTTCAGTTTTCATCCAGAAATGAACACGCAGTCAAAGCACTATCAAAGCAGATGTGCAACATGCTCAGTCTTCTCAATCACTCTTAAGTAGTTTTCCAAGTGAAAAATCTACATTAAGTACATCATCACCTTAATATTATGATGTCCCAAAAGTATTAGCAACCTTAGAGTCCACACCTAAATGGAGAATGTTTTTACCAGGCAAGGCATTTTAAAATCACTGTTAGAAACTAAGGCTCTGGAGACAGAAGTCTAATAAAACTCAAACTCTTGATTACTTTTACAATAAGTGAATGCATACTCTGAAATGAGTAAGAAGCCTTAACATTTACCACTTCGTAATATTTCCTCCATTGAAAAAAATAAGCACTGCTTTCATCTTAGCAAACTAAGTAAAGCAAGTTGCATTTACCTGGCTTCACTAGACAGTAAGAGATTAAGGAAATACTTCTACTACTGAAATATATTGAAAATAATATGTGGAGGTAAGAGTAACCCACTCTGTTGTCTGTAAGTTTTCAATTTTCCCTATTAATTTCCAAAAATATAGAAAAAAAAAATTGATTCCTTGACTGAATTTTAAACTATCATCCATCTCCCTAAAACATCTCAGAAATATCCAGCCATGCCATTGAATACACTATTATTAATCTATGCAGTCAAGTACATAATATTTTATAGGTGGAGTCAAAGGCTGTTGTTGACTTAGCAGTTTTATCATGCCAGAAACGCATGATAAAACTGACACATACCTCCATCCAATGAGAGTATCAGCCAAAAAGCAAGACTAATGAAGTGTCTGTGCAGTCTTTGACAGCATAGGATCTGAAGTTGGAGAATAGGAAATATTGCAGAAGCTGGCCAAAAAACAGCTTTTCCCAGAAAGGGGTTGTTGAAGGCTGGATACTGAAATACCGTGGCATTAGTATCTTGCAAAAGCATTCAAAGTTCCAGCCAAACCACCACATGCTTATGGACCACTAATGTCTCCATGGGAAAAAAAAAAAAAAGAGAACTGCTACTAATTATGCCAATAACCCATTGTACCTCATTACAGAATCTTATTCATGAAGAGGAGTATGGATTCCTATCCCTAACTTAAAAAAGCCTCTCGTCAGGCTCCTCTAGCTTTTAATAGATGTAAGACAACAAAAGACTGATCATCCTCTTCCTATTACTCTGACAATTTTAGGCCTATGTTTCTAGAGCAATAACAATGTTAATTAGCAAAGTCAAAGTGACACAAGAGTAGAATCCCATGAAAACAGTTTGGGTTAAAGACAGAATGCAACGTGTAGCTGAGTAAAACCGCAAAGATGTTACAGCAAGGAGAGTCCCAGTGTCTACCACAGTCAAAACAGAATTTAAATATCATGCATACATCTCTTCCCAATTCAAATCCTCAGAGTAAGTATATACTTCTGCTGGCAGCCAGGGCTTTAGGATGCATCAACCTGCTTGCCTGGTCTGCATAGGAAAAATTTTAGCCAGGAAAGCAGACACAGTTTGATTAGGTAGCCAGAGGGGAGGAAAAGGAAAAACAAACAAACAAAAAAACCCACCCACAATTTATGCACTGTGCCTCTGACAAAACAAAGGGGGGGACCTCCCCCTTCCCTCAAAGAACTGTGACAGTTCATAACCAAGTATTAATCAGCTAACTACAACACTCAGTTATTAATTCAGGCACCCAGGCACACTGAAAGATCAGACTCAGTTTCTATTATCTTGCCATAGCAGAAACAATTCATTATACCTACATATTCCTGGCTTACATATATTAAGTCCTGCCCTGATAGACTAGAACTGTATGCATGTACAGTGTAACCCTCCAAATATTCTGCATGTATTTCCCGTTCCAATATAGTCAAGAGCAGCAGTTTTCTTAGCTGGGTTAGGGATTCTATGAAGCAGCAGAATATCCTGTACAGTCAGGATTCCTAGACTAGCCTTTTTCCTCAAGTACTTTTTAGGGTGCCTCACATCTTCCCACATTTGCACACCAAGTTCTTTACTTACAGCAAATACCTCCTTTCTGGGCACCTCACATAAGCTGCCTCTGTAGGAACACCAAAATATTCCAGGTGCACAGAACTGAAAAGAACAGACTGCCATCAGGAAAATGTTTTCTTCAAATTCTACCCCTAACCTCCCATCCAAATCTGGAGAAACAGCAAACACTGGTAGCATGTGTGACAATTTCCTACTGACTATGAGATATGACAGAACAGTAGGAAGCTCTAAAAATGTAATTTCTATTCACAACTGGGAAAAAACATGGGGTGAAACTGGTTTCTTGTATAAGAACTGAGAGAACACATACAAGTGTGTTCAAGGAAAGTGATTAGGTAATCCTATGATAACTCCTAAATATTAAATATTATGTGTAAAAATGATTCCCATTACCTACCAATTGTCAGGTATTTAATCCTATTTTGAAAGAATAACGTATCAGCAGCATTGAACTGGCTAACACTCAAGCCCATTTCAAATCATTCAGAATCCACCACCCTGTCTTAACCACAGCTAGAATTAAATACTTCAATTTTGGTTTTGCAAAACATAACCAACTTCCAGGAATGAAAAGAGGTCCAGAACTATTGGTTTACCACTATACATCCAAGTTAACATCACTAAAATCTACATTATTCCAGTTGCCATTATTCAGGCACCATAAAAGAGGTTTGTTGTGAAGGTAACCAACAGGAGGCATGTTTCTGAATTCACTGCATCATCTTGTTGGCTACTGCTCATGCTTTATGTACAGCACTATCTAATTGACAAACTGTTCCTCTCATCGGACTAGCTGCCATAAACCGAGTATTTTTTTCCTGAGCTTCTAGCATTAACTAAAACCTTTCTGGCCATGATTTCCATTCAAACAATTTCTGACTAGAAACAGTACATTTGGAGACAAAAGAGGATCTCTGCTGCCACTGTGGTTTAACTGTCCCTTTGCTAAGTGGGTAAATGTTTGACAGCAGCAAATTTTAATTCTAAACTTAGTTCTGACTTATGTTGTGGAATGATTCTGATAAAGCAACCAAGAGCACACTCTCTGCTCAAAAGGCCTCAAGCTGTCTAAAAACATCACCTCACAAAAACCAGCTGCTGACATAACTACACAAAAACATCACATACCCAATTAGGATATTGGGAAGTTGGCTTAAAGTTATTCACAACTTCAAAACAATACAGAAATATTTCATGTTTTTTCATCTACAACACACTGGCACTGTAACAGCATAAAAATTATCCAGGACAATCCAGGTCTCACTGTGGTAGTCCTTCTCCACTTCACTTTTCAAGGCTGAAGAGGGAAACGTAACTTGTAATCAATTAGAAACAATTCAGTAGGAGAAGGAGAGATGCTACTGGTGCTTGAGAGAGGATTTACAACCTCTTTCTTTCACATTGTTTATAGAACCAACCTCTTTCTTTCACATTGTTTATAGAACCATCTCTTTGCATTAGTTAGGTGGAAGGACATCCAGGAAGGATTAGCACTTCAAGGAAAAATGAACTACAGATATAACTCTAAACAAAGCAGCCAGGAGGAATGGGAAAAGGCAGAAATCCTCAGCCTTTTAAAACAAACAAAAATCCAGAGAACAGCATTCAGCAATGGCAGCTGAGTACTCCACAAAATCACCGTGGTGTTCTACAGCAAAATATGACACGGGATACAACGTCCATTATGTTTAATTCAGTGTTGGTTGCACTACTTCATATTTTGTTCAATATTAACTTCTCTGTACTGATGTTTTTTGCACTATATGGAAAATAGTTCAGCTGTTAATGTAGATATGACACAGACACTTTCAACAACAAGATAAATAACACTAACTTGGAATAGGTATCATGCACATTAGTCTGTATTGCTCATCTAAGGGAACATGAGAATAGAAGGACTATACAGAAGTCATGTAACCTATACATACAGTAACCTATACATACAAAACACAAGCCCCAATTCATAGTGCTTGTCTTTTCACATCAACAGCCCAAATATAAATTAAAAAACCACTTTCATAAAACAGAACGCTCCTGGAGATGTCAGGTTTTTTTGCTAAATGGACAATTACACAACAGGATCTGCTCAAGAAAACCCAATCCTTAGTGAGTTTGGATTTGTTGGGGGTTTTTTTTTCATTAAAGGATATCTCCCTTTTTGACTCAATGTTAAGGAGGACATGAGAAACAAGTGCAAAAGGATACTTCTCAAATCACATTTATGGGGCTTTTTCTGAGCAAACTAGGAATACTTCTTAACTTGTGTCTATATAATCTTTAAAAAAGCAAAAGTTTTATTCACATGATCACCTGGCTACCAGATCATCAGTTTCAAAAGCAGGGTAAGGAAAGGCAGCCCTGGACTGCAGAAAAATGGTCCTAAATCAGACTTTCCATTTAGAAAATCCAGTTTCTAGCTCTTGAATCTGAAGACAGCCTTGAAACATGAGCTGAAGACAGAACATTGCATCGCCACCTTCCCAGTGTTCCAAAACATTTACATAAACAACATTTAAGGTGCTAAATGTTCCTCTGCCCACTAAAGGAAAAATAAATTGAAAAGTGTATTTTTAAAAATGTTTTGCTTACACCTTTTTGCCACTTTCTACTGCACAAAGCAGCATAAAAATTCACTTATTTCCTGCTCATACTGACTTTGCTAAAGAATCTGTTAAAGGTTATGGTGAACATAAAAGGTATTTGTCTCTACTTTGCCTCAGCAGCCTATCGTACACTACACATCACTTCTCAACTGTAATCAAGGTTACGTCCCAACTATAATCAGCCCAAGGCTGCCAACTGGTTAAGTTTCCCAAAGTCCTTTCTGCTTTGTCCCACTCTACCTTTTCAGTGTGGCTGAAGCATATATATACACACAAGTTTATATAGATATACACATATATATGTGCGTATACATACATACATCTATCTAATAAACTTCCTCAAAACGATTTCTACTTTTTCTCTTCAAGTCCTTCAACACTCTACCAGAATGTTTATGGAAACTATCAAAACTGAGGTTGGTAGGAGTACTCTTTACCTTAACTGACCACAACAGTGTCTTCTTGACAGCTGCATAGTAAGAGTTTTGGCGATGACTGGTGCATCTAGGAATTAAAACATGATGAGTTGAGAATACTGGCTACTTTTTCCACTCTATATCAAAGTTTTACTCAGCCAACATAATGAAATAAATTTTTTAGCAAAGTTGGAAACAAACTATCACTATAAAAAACTCGTTCTTTTCAATTGTTCATCTTCTGTTCTCTTAGGTCTTGCAAACTAATGTTTTTCAGGCACAAAAAAGGGCTATTTCACACTGCTAATACTGCTTCTACTTGATAATGGTAGCAATGCTCGGAATCTTAATCGCACACGAGCAGTCATTACCATGAGTATTACAACTATCATGTAATTTAATCGTGCCCCAGTGGCAAAAATGGGGAGGCAATCAACACGCTCAAAGTGCCAGCAATCCATGTATACTAACATTCCCAATGATTCAGCATTGCTGGAGCAAAACCAGTACAACGGTAGCAAGCCTTTATTTCAGGGCATTTGCAAAATGACAGAAAGTCTTCAGAATACAGAGAACTTGAGTTTCCTGGAGGAGAGGTGAAGAGAAGGAGGGGGGATGTTATAGTAAACCAGATACTTTAAACATTTTTCTCCATCTTAAGCAAAATGTTACGACGAGAGAGAAGCCTACTTCTCAACAGCTCAACTTTAAACCTGAAAGCTATAAATAACTCCCTTACTGCTGATAATCCCAACAGAATCATCCCATCAGATTGTTCATACCATGAAAGATGACTCAGGATCGAAGGTTTCCTTTTGAGCCACAAGTAACAGTCATCAAGTCCTATATAACAGTACGTTTATCAAAACCAGCAGTAGTAACTAATTAAAACCGATAAGGTAGTAAGCAGGCACGTGCACAGGAAAGGGGGAGGGGTGGCTTATCCATTGACACATTTAAATGGCAACTTCAGCAGTTACAGGAGTTGAAGACAGCCCTACTAAAAATCATTCAAATGCATCACAGGACTGGAAGAAACTGCCCCTTTCAAACTCTTTAGTTCCTACTATCTTCCTGTATTATAATTAGAAGAGTATCAAAGTTTCTTCTGTTATTTTGTTTTGTTATCTTTTACAGCAAGAGCTGCATTGTTAGGAAATTCACACCCGTGTGGCCATACTGGTGCTCACTCCGACAGCAGTCATGACACACGCACACACACACACACACCCTGCTGCACACAGAGAAGCTCTAGATCACGGCACTACACCCCGTAATGCAGCTTTGGGTAGACGTTTATAGCCAGACTGAGGCAAGACAGAGCCAGGAGGGGGGCTGGAGGGGTGATGGAGAATGAAGCTTAAATCAGAGTTTGCTTTTATTTTTTACTTCACTCTTTGCTAGTTTACACCCCAAAGTTTTCCAAATGAGTGTTCCGTATTTATCACATTTCTAATCATTCATAACTGAGTTTTTTGTTTTATACAAAGACATTTTGACTTCCTACTAACATGATTATATATGCAGAGAAGTCCAAGATCTTAACACTATTATTGTCAAAGAAAACAAATACTGAGCTGTTAAGCAAATAATTCAAACACCAACTTTAATTGCAACTATAAACAACAACAACTATAATTGCAAACACCCACTTTCAACAAAACTAGCTGCCAAGTTCAGCTTCATCAATATTTATAGCTTGACATCAGGCTGAATTGTACTTTTCAGCTATTTAGGCACCTAAGAAAGGAACAGGAAGCTAATTTTCAAAAATCTGCTCTATATTCAACAATGTTTTTTCAATCTTCTTCAAAGAAATGAGGCACCACACTCATTTTTTATGGCTAAACTTTTTTTTTTTTTAATTTAAGAACAAAATGAAAGTTCTTAGCAATACAATCCTAGTCTTCAACACTGCAATCTCTGATAAACATGCTCAGTTAGAACTACCGAATGTGGAATTACTTGCAAGAAGAGTTTTGGTCCTGCTCAAGTATGTGTGAGGTCAGAGCTCTAAATTTTCAGTCTTTCGGGTTTGGCACAAAACAGTTCTTCAACATTCACATCTAATTTCCTCTGAAAGTGGCATTTAAAAGATGGGTAACCAATCTTTATTATTTCTGCCAAAAACTTGCAAATCTGCCTTTAGACTACCTACTTGCAATACATGACAATTGATTTTCACAGTCAAGCTCTCCACCAGATCTAAAGACTCTTTAAATTTGCTCCTAGGTTTGAATGTTTTTCACTTTTACATGTTAGTTTTTGTTCATCCTTTATTCAATCTGAAACTGTAGTAATAAAAATTCCTAGTTATTTTTTTGAGCAAAAACTTTGTAAAACTAAAGTTACTTTTAGTTTATTTACATACCCAGCTGAAGCAGGGTCAAGTTAAGCTGATATACAGTATCCATACAGTTCCAGTTTATCTAGTTACCTAAACTGGTTAAAGTAACATTATCCAGTGTTGGATACGTACAGGGTTAGAGCTGCAGACAGAACAGACCAATTACTGTATTCTTGCCCTGAGGCCACCACTATGTTACGCTATCAGGAGCGTTTTCCATTGCTTACTAGCCAATGTCAAAAGTATTCGATACAATGGCACTTCTGCCCCCCACACACACTTCTCCACAAGCTAATTTACTTTTCAATCAATAGGAAGTCTTTCTCAATTTGAACCCATTTTCTGCATTACGTGAATTGCCAAGGACAGGGAAAATAAAGAAAGTTGGCCTTTGAATATGAAAGAACCAGAGGAGTTAAGTTCCAACAAAAGAGAAGATTATTGGCCAGTTTTGGTTGCTTCTCCGTGTACTCTAAAAATTAAAGAGGCCAAGCAAAAAAAGTTACAGACAGCTAATTTACTGAAACTACGTAGTTTAAGGAGTGAAAAAGCCTAGCTGTGCAGTAAGAAACATTTTTTCCCCTTTCAAGTACTATTCAGCAAAGTGAGTGCCATCAAAAACATAGGTAACGTTCCCCTAACCTTTTATTAAATATAACAGAAACATTGAAAAACAACTAAAATCTGCACATGTTTTTCATGCTTTCACTACACCAGCCACAGAAAGTGGATGAGCAGATCCCGAGGCACCCAAACATTTATCCAAGCAAAAAGGACAGCTATATTAAAAAAAAAAAATCAATTTAAGCTTTAGTATCTGACTTTGTTTTGAAGGGTTAGGAAATACATGAGCTGTGCCTGTATAAAAGCACCACAAAAAGGACACGTAATATAAGGGGCAGGGGAATACTAGTATAAAGACAGTATCCATCTTTAAAAACTTCCCAATGTGAGAAAAATTTCGAAAATATTAAATATTGACATTTTTTTGCAATGCCAATGAAAAATGGTCTGTATCTTGATGAACAGTCCCAAACAAGCAGTGTGGCTTCATTCTTTTTCATTCTTGTTCTCCTCATCCAAAAAAGACTCATCTGCATTTTTAATTGCAAGAATAGACATCTGTTACAATGCAATTAAAATCCAACAAGGCAGAATCTTAGCCATTTGACAAGCAGAAAAAGTTAGAAAGCTAATTTGAAACAAATTCTTCTCAGAACCCAAATACATACGGAAGGATATGAATTTAAATTACAATGGCTGTAACAGTAAAACTTCCTGTGTGGACACACATTTGTGCCAAAGTGCTCTTTTTTTTTTTTTAGCTTCTTACTTAGAAGCAGTTTAACTTGAACTTAAAAAAACAAAATAAAAAACCCAAACACAAATTTCAGAATAAGCACGTTCCCAACACAGAGTTAAACTGCTACATTTACAGCAATATAATAATATTGTTATAATCGCACAAACATATCTGGGAAAAATTTCAATACGTAAAAATCCTAGAGAGGGTCACAAACAAAGATACTAAAAAACATAAAAGTAGCTGACAATGTTGTAAAGCAACTATTTCATGCAACATGTATTATGACCTTCTTTCTTAAAGAGATTTTCAGCTGCTTCAGGTCAAGGATGGATCATAATTCATTTTGGAGTGAAGTATATTTTGGTTGCTGTAAGAAGCTGAGGTGAGGGGACACATTCCCTTCCTCTATCTCAGAGAGAACATTTTTTAATCAAAAATTTATACTAATACTTTCTCTAAGTTTGTACGAAAGACATCATTCCTCAAGCTAGTTGCACCCACTAATATTATTAACTTACAGTTTTAAGTCACAGTGTGCAAGCACCAGAAACCTCAGATGTTTGAAATAGTGTTTTATAGTATATTAGTAAAGAAAGTTAATGTATAGGTGATTTAACCTTCTGCAAAATCTAACTTCTGGGAAAACTTTTAAATCACAAAGTTATGGTACTGGTGTATAAAAAGCAGGTTCTACTGTCGGCTGTAGCGAGAAAATAAAGTGTACTCTATGGCATTTCAATCGTCACCAGAAAGAGTCAGCAGATTATTTCTAAAGATCAAAAAAATGTCCCAGGAGAGAAGTAAAAGGTTTTCAAACATACAAGCGAAGAGCTGGACAACCTGTGTCTCTTCAGCCACACATAGCTCATAAGACATCCAAGTTTATAACTAGACCATGCTGACGCAGGGTTGCCAGATAATTTATCTCTCTTGGCTCCAAGAAGCAGCAAGACAAGAGGGCCTACTCCTATTAACATTGGTGGATCGCCCTAGGGCCAAAGCATGCTTAGTCCACAGCAAGTCCCTGAAGAGTTACTTCTATCTCCTAGAGGTGAACCCCTTTCCTACCATGCATGTGATACAGCCATGAGATTTTTGCAGAGAGGTCACAGGGCCAGGAAAGCCGGTAGCGACTGCCTTAGAGCAGCCCAGATGTTTCTCAATTCTGATCATGTGCAGACTTAATAGACCAGTCTTAAGAATGCCGGCATACAGCTTTTCAAACATTTAGCTTCTTGATTTAAAATCATACTTTCAATTCAACTTGTGAAACTTTCTCACAAAGTCAGCTTTTGCCACATGAAGAACACAGTAGAGAACTGCGAGGCACAAACAATGTTTGCTTTGAAAGAAAAAGAAAAAGAAGACTCAAGCAGGAAAAAAAACCTGCAACCCTAGAATACAAGATGATCGGAGGAACACGAAGAAGCATTTTCAACTAGCAAAATAGAGGCTAGAATCTGAAAATCTCTAAACTTAACACAAGAAAGTTAACAGTATTCGTAAAAACTATGTTCTTTGTAGACCACTACCAAATCAAACAGCATAAAAGAATAAATTTCTCCTAATTCAGAACAGACATCACTACCAAAAAAATGAATACGCTACTGAAAAACCATTTGTCAGGTTGTTTTTCACTATAATACTTTTTATAACTCTGTTGAAGAGCTATGATGAAATTATAAAACTTAAATGCAAATAAAAACATGAATGACTTACTTTGCTACTCATTTAGATGGCTTAGAGGGCTTCCCCTCACACAGGCAACACAGTATTATTGTATCACCTTTTGCTTAATCCTCTGCCTGGCTATCTAAAATTATCAACTCTTTGTTTTGCAACTTTGCTTCTTATCCTTTCATCCGCTAATTAGCTTTTCAGCCTTCAATCTTCTGCCTGACAGGGTCAAAATATATTGACCACCAGTTTATACTTCACGCATTTATTCTGACCAGTGTCCTACAGCATGTAGCATGACTGCTGCCTTATAGTACCTCCCATTTCTCCTGACAAGCAGTATGTTTCTCCACAGACCTAAAAGCTAAACTGGGTTAAGAGCTACTTTCAGATCCATTTTACCCTTTTAAATAGATGTATAAAATTTTTTAAACAGTGGAAAAGACAGACTTCTGAGTGGAAGTCTCAGATAGAACGTCAATTTTCTTCCCATATTTTTTCCACAGAGGAACTATTGTGTTTTTTCTAATCCACAGACATTAAATCAGGAAATACATGCAAGATATCTGATTTCAGAACTACTAAAGCTGGCAAGGCCCAGAAATGCAATCCGTACTGACTAGCTGAAACTGGAAAAGGTCATCTCCATAGCTCACTACACGGTAAACACGGAGAACATCCAAACTCCAACCACAACCCTTGCACTGATGAAAACTTAAAAACCTCAGAACATTCCCCTACAACATGATGCAAACCATAATAAGTGCAAAACCACCATCTCCCTCTTACCGCTATAAGAAGGCAAAGGGAAAAGTTATTTAACATACTCACTGCCTACTGCTCTAAAGGAGAAAAAAAAAATGAAATAGACCAACTCCTTGCAGCAAAGCATGCTTATTTCCCTGAAGAAAAAAAAAAAAGTAAAAGTGCAATGCAAAGAAGGTATAAACAGTAAAGCAGAGAAATGTAAGGAAGTATAACAGTTTTACTATCTGCTGAAAGTGACAGGGAACAGCAATCAGAATATCCTGATTACTGTTACCCTAGTCACCTCACAAGCAGAAATACCAACAGGCAACTACTTGTCTGACAGTGACAGCTGGCTCAAGTACCAAAAAGCGCCCCTATTTTTATTAGCAGATAGTAGCAGAAAGTTCAGTTTGGATTCACAAGAAATTAAAACCAATTCTTCAGTCCCTATTCCACACATTGTTTGCTGAAAGAACAAGCGAACTTAGCATATATATTTTATCTGGAAGTAAATGTTAAGCTAAGGAAGACCATCAGCAAGAATCCATGTCTTATTCTACCACATCTGGTCAGACAATTAGAAAAATATGTTACTAACTCTGCTCAACATCTCTTTGCTAAGTTCTTGCTATTAGAACTGAAAACTGATATCTTCTTGCTATTCTTTCCCCAAGATAGCGTAACGTTTCACAAGTAACATTTTGGAAATCGCAACAAATAGATCATTAAAAGCAATTCCAGAGATAATTCAGGCAAACACATCTTATAAAAGTTTTCTGTCACCTCAGTGCTTAAGTTAAAAGAAAACCACTGGTATACATTTGCTAGTATCAGGTACTTCCCCCCATATCTATGTGCTAAATATGCTTAATTTATCATATGAAGGCAAACAATGCCAGTTCTTCAGAATGACACATTTATGGATCCATAAATTATACACAGAAAAAGGCTGAGTGAAAAATAAAATCTAATAATAAAGAATTTAATAGCTGTAAGCTATAAGGTACACTGTAAGTAGAAGTATTGCAGAATTTGTAAGTCTTCAGTGTAGACAGAATTTCTGAATCTAATAGCAGCACTAGAGAGCAATTACTAAGGAAAGCCATTGCAAAGAAGCTGAAAAAATGACTGTTAATCATTATTATTACTATTATTGCACAAACCAGACAATATCTATGTATAAAAAGACATTCCGAGAAAATAAACACGATAATGGCAATAAGTGGCTAGGACAAGAGACTGCATCCAAGCATTCTGCAGAAAATGGAGAATAAGGTAACTGAACCATTAAGGAGGCTATTAATAAACTCATTCAAGTCAATAACTAAGCTCCTTAGACTTATTCTATGATCTCCAGTTCATACTGCTTAATTATAAATCCAATCTCTTCTGCAAGCAGAAATACACCAGCTTTACTGGAGGAAAAACCCCAACAAAAAAACCAACACACTCAAAAACCCAAGACAACAAACCCCATTTGAACATATTTTCAAATGACTTATTCTATAGCAGTCCTCTCGTTCTCTCCATCATTCTGGATGCAGCTATTCATCCCATTGTTCTAGATGCAGCTATCTCTATATATGACGTACATTATGCATTGCTTCTGCAAAGCAAATTTATTTCTAATTTCCTATGACAGGAGGCAGATCTAAGGTAAAATACACTACCTCAGAACTATGCAAAATTCTCTCCTGAAGCTCCCTCCTCTTCAAGCCATCCTCCAACATCAAGTTTTAGTGATCAAACACTCATCACCAAGCAAAGCCTTGATACACATTCTACCTAAATGTTTTATTGGACTATTCAGTCACACAAACTCTGGTAGACAAAGCTTTTTTTGATTCAGTTTTGAGATTTTTATTTCCAAACATTTGAGCTTATTATTTAAGTGAAAGCTTAGATTTCCAGCTAAATTTGCAGCTATACAGAAACTGCAGTAACGCACCAGTTCATAAGCCTGCCTAATCAAGAGACACTGACTGTTTTATAATTAAGCTAAATTTTTTTTCCAGTAATTCCATATTACAGGATTGAAGTGATTCCCTTTACTAAGCATGCTGATAACAACATTATGAGAAAACAGAAACCAAGACCAAGTTCAAAAGAGAAGCATGCACATCAGAATTTTACCAATTTGCACTGAAACTTTTGTGCTAATTCTATATGCATGTACAGTTTTACATAAAATTTGATATTCACAAAACATTTACATACAATGTAGCTAGCCAAGATGAAAGTAAAAGGTATAATGATAACCTCACCTAGTTTCAACAAAGCAAGATGTGCCTGCACCTTCTTGCCCCCAGAACTCCACAGCAGAAAAGCTAACACACACTTACTACCGCTCTGGGCCCCGTTCCCCCTTCCCCAGCCTGAAATTTTTGCATTTTTTATTTCCTTACTGCAGAATTGACTAGTTTTACCTGCAACTTGGTTAAACACAGGTGAAAAGTAACCCTTACAAACCACTCCCTGAGGTAGATCTACATGGTAGTCCCTGCACTAATTGTGGATCATGTAGAAAAACTTGACCTCATCTTTAAATTCAGGACCTCAGGTAATGCAGCAGAGGAGAACATTTACCCAGCTTCTCAACAGCACGCATGTTCCAAGGAATGTGCGCCATTAGAGAGTGTCACCATAGGAGAGGAGGGAATTGTTGAGCAAATTCAGTATAGACACACTAACTACGAAGCTACTTGAATTTGTGCACATATTTAACAACCCTGCGAATTTAAGCTATTACCTCTACAACACTTGTAGCAAAAACTAAAATCCAATTCATCTGGATAGCAATGTTACTGGAAAATACTAAAACAGACCTTTCAAATACGGAGCTATACAAACTCCAGAGATCTCCCTACTATTTCTCAGTAAGATTCACCGTTTTTGTAGAGGATGAAAATGAAACACTGAAACCTAACAAGTCATGATTAAAAAATAATAATTATGGATTGTAAAAAAAAAAGTTAACTTTATAGAGGAGTATCTTAACAAATATTCTTAAGGTTAGTGAAATGTTAAACATGGAAAAATGAAGTACCGTTTACAGTGGTAAGCATATCTACCTCAGCTAGAAAACACTTTGTTGAAACTTGGTTTTATTCAACGAGCCTCAGCTCTATCCTGTAGCAGACACTCCTACATGCATTTTCATAAAGCAGATTGGAGCTTGCAAGATACCATGCTACAAACAGCGTTATCCACAACCGGTGAAGTGCCTCCAGAAACAAACATTCGCTCATTTTGCTACAAACGGCTCGGGAAACTTTTTTTTTTTTTTCCGGCCTGGGACACACCTCTGAGCACGGTCACTCCTCCCACCCACATACACACATTTTAACTAGCATCATATTCAACACATCCAGTGCGGCTTGCAGTGGTATCAACGTAACCTCAGGACTGTCCCCACGCCGCACAAAAGCACTTTTCTCCCCAGCCACAAAAAGGCTCCTCGGGGTCTTTCCGCCGCTGTACGTTTTGCCCGGCCTGGGCGAGCCGGCGGGCGGGCGGCTCTTCCCCGGGCTCGGCAGCCAGCCCAGGGCACGGCGCTGCGCAGCACAGAGCCGGGCAGCGGCCTCGGGGCCGCCCGCGCCTCCCGCCGGGGCTCTGTCGGGAAAACCGGAGGGGGCGGTGGGGGGCACCCTCGGCGGCGGCGAGGCGCAGCCGCGGCGCGCGACGGCCGCACGTGAGACGGGCGGCGAGGAGGGGGCGGCGCGAGCCTGGCTCTGCCCCGGGACAGGCGCTCTCCGGGGCGGAGGTGGGGGGGAGCAGCAGCACCCCCGGCGCCGTTCGGGGCAGCGCCCCTGAGCCGCCGCTCGGGGCCCCTCCCGCCGGCCCGGCCCCCCCCTCCCCCCCCCCCGAGGCACCACAGCTCGGGGAGGGGGGAGGGGGTGCGCGCGCTGGGCGCCAAAGGCCCCATCACGGGCGGCGCGAGGGTCCTCAGGGCGGGAAGGGCCCTGAGGGAGGCCTGCGGCCCGCCCGCCCTCCGCCCGGGGGGAGGGGGGGGGAGGAGGAGGAACGGGGGGGCCTGTCCCGCACTCACCGCTGAGGCGCCGCCGCGGTGCCCTGAGCCCCCCTTCTTCTCAGTGCCGGGGGCGGCTCCGCCCGCCCGGGAAACACGAACCCAGGAAACAAACGCGAAGAAGCTGCGAACAGCGCGCCCCCCTCCAAAAAACCCCACCGAAAAAAAAAAAAAAAAAAAAAAAACCCAAACTTTCCTCGCTGCCGTCTCCCTCCCCCGAGGAGCACGAACCCAAACACACCGAGACACGCCCCCGCGCCGCCCCTCGCGCCGCCCATTGGACGGCGCCCCGCCGACCTCCACGCTGATTGGCAGCTCCGCCTGCTCGTCTTCTCCCTCCGCTCCCCTTTCCGCCCCTACACGCTGCCCATTGGGAAGAGCCTCGGGGATCTCTCCGCCCATTAGCCACGGCCCACGTCAATCATAGCAGAGCACCCGCCTCTCAGCGCTTCTAATTGGGCTGTCGCGTCACTACACCCCTCACTGATTGGCCGCACTTGCTGACTGTCATCGGTTAACACTGCCCCCTTCGCAACCCTCACTGGCTCCCACCCCTTCTTCTTTTCTGCCAGTTGGCTGCGAGATTTGCCCCTTAAATGGGGCACCCGCTCGCCCGCCCCTACTTGCCCCGCCCTTCCGCGCTACGGATTGGGTTGCGGGTTGCACCCTCGGACACCATTGGAGAAGGGATGTGCCCGTTACATCATAACAGCGCGAAGACCCGCCCACCGAGCTGCCCTCCTTGGCGGCCCCTGCGCGGCGGCGCTGGGGACCTCCTCAGCCGAGGCGGGAGGGAAGGCTACGTCAGTGCGCCTACTTCATTTGCCGGCCCCAAGGGCGGGGCGCTGTGACGGTCACACAAGATAACGCGTACGGCCGCGGCTGTCGCCGCTCAGGGGCGCCAGGCGCTCCCGCCGCGTAACGGCAACAACGCCACTCTCCCTACCGCCCCCAACGACATTTATACCTTGCTCCGCCCCTCCCTTCACGGGCACGGCCGCACTGAAATACTTATTGGGCAGGGAAGATGTCAGTCGTGCAGCTCGCAAGGCCATTGGCAGGAGGCCGACGCCTCCGCAGCCAACTGGCAACCGCCCCCGATGTCACCCGCCGGATGACACAGCAACCGTAGTGGGGGCAGGGCGTGGAGGAGGGGAGGGGAAAGACGTCCCTTTGATTGGTTGATTTCACTGTCAATCTCCGTGGAGCGTGGAGTGGGGGCGGGGAGGGAGGTGCCGGGCCGCTGAAAGGCGGGGGCGGGGCGGGGCGATGCTGCGTGCCTGCCGGGCCCCACGTGGCCCGGGCACTTGCGCACGTGACGGGGGCCCGTGGGGGGGGGGGGGGAAGAGGGGGGAGGGGTCCAGTCCAAACGGCCGATGGCGGCAGCACGGTTCGACCTCTTTCCCTGCTGTGCGTGTCGCCGTCTGTCTCCTTACCCGGAGGTGCGGGAACACAGCGCGGTGAGCTGGGGCGAGGGAGGTTTATGGTCCACCTCGCTCTGCCGGCCTTCATGTGCCCTCAGGGCTTGCCTGCAGCTGTGGAGGCTGGTCCCCGGTGGCCTGAGGGCAGCCTGGGGGTGGCCAGTGATCCGGGCTCGCCCGATTGCCCAGCCGACACGTGTTTTTACATTTCACGGGCGGAATCTGAGTGTCGTTAGGGCTGAGAGGAGCTCGGCTGTCGGCTTCCACGAAGCAGCGTTTTGCCCTTCGTGCTTTGAGAGCCAGCTAAGGTTTCCTTTGGAACAAGGCCTGAGGCTTTGTAGGCCACAGCGCTCCAGACAGCCCCGTCCAGAATATCAACAGTCCCTTCGTTGTGCAGGCTCGCTGGGCTGAAAATGACTTTTCTAATTTTCAGATGGAAGCTGTGAATAGCAATCAGGACAGCCTGTGAAAAATGGTTTTGCAGTGACTACAGTATCATTCATAAATGTAATTGTTAAAAATAAACGCTGATCTTCAGCATCAATGGAGTGGGCTGAGCCAGAAACAGGGCTGTGGGGATGGGGCAGTGGGAGACCGAGGCAGGAACTGGTCTGGGGCCATTTTCCTGGGAGTTGATGCGAAGCCCAGGGTCAGGTGCAGCACCATTAGCACAGGGCGGGCTGGATGGGTCTGCAGAGCAGACATGGGGCAGTGCTGGTGGATCTCCAAAAGGGAAGGAAGAAAGTGGTAGATGTATAAGCAGGACCCTCATGGGACAGAGAAGGGTTTAGGATTAGCAGAGCAGAAGAGCATGGCCAGAGGAGCATGTAAGTATCTGAAACTGACAGGGAGAGAAAGCAGTGAGGAGAATACATGGAATAACAGAAGCATGTGGAGGATAAATTAGGAGGAGACAGGGGGTATCCTTGCTTGTACCAAATTTCTATGCTCATTCTCATTCTCCTTATTCTCCAGTATTTTTGAAGACTGCTGTTACCTTAACGGCTGTCACTTCCTGACCTCACCCAGGGCTGCATGCCAGTGCAATGTTTTCATTTGATGTCCTCCGGAGAATCCTGTTGCAACCTGATCAACAGAATAGTGGGGCAGCTGAAAATACCATTTTGGTGTTGAACAGAGAACTGTAGAGATGTCATGTGCCTGTTATATTAGTGAACAGGTCTATGGGTGTTCAGTGAAAACACGCTTTGTCTTGGAAGAGCCGTAGAGCCCTTCACAGGTTAGTCATCACCAGGAGGGAAAGCTGCCAGCACAGCAAAACAATGTGTGCTGCTGGCACAGACAGCAGACAAGATCCATGTGAACTCAGGCTACACAATTTAGTAAACAGCACTGAATCTTTTGATGGCTTCCCCATTCAGTAATGGTAATTGATTTTTTGCATTGATTGGTGGGGGAAAGAGCCCTATTAATATGAATAAGACTTTATACTGAGTATGTACATAGTTGTTACTGTAGTGCTTTAAGGAATGCAAAAGGCACTATATAAATCAATATGAAATAGTAGTATAAATTGGGGATGTGCCTCGCCTCTGTTCCTCATTGTTTATTCACTGAGCAGGAACTGTCTATATCCAATGTATTTTTCTCGGTGTAAGCAGAAATCACTAATATACTGAGAGTGCAGCTTGCACGCACTGGGAGAGAAGGATGTGTCCAAGATGCTGACCTTGTCTTTGCCATAAGTTAAAAAAAAAAACAAACCCTGTTTAGATTCCCTTTCCCATTATTGGTGTTCTTTTGCAGGTTTTCCTTCATATGTTTTGCTCAGGGGTTTGGTGCGCTTGTAGCAGGACATGGAAAGCAAGGTGAAGCAATATGATTTATTTTGCATAAGCCTAGGAAATCAGACATTTTCATTTCAGGGGAACAAAAGATACCACGCTCCATTGTCCCTGTAGTTTCACACTACAAAACAAATTTGAACTGTACAAAGCATGCAGATTTTGTTGGTTTGTCTGAAATGATAACGGATGACTCAGAAGTTCCCACTTGGGTTCACCTGTGGATCTGGGGAGATCACAGCTCCCAGGCTAGCTTCTGGCTCTCATAAAGTCCAAATGCTTATGGACAAAATAGTTATTCCTATTTTTTTTCATACCTCCCCCATTGCCACTTCTGTCCAAAAATGGGACCAAGTTGGCTAGTGAAATTGCATTTTTTCATCCACTGGATGTCAGTGTTACGCTACCGCTGTGGTGCATTTCCAGGTGCTGGGAAAGGTTGGGCTTCTTTGGGGTGAGGTAGACAAGTGATGTGAAAGCTCAGGGGAACGGGCTCACTGCAGTATGAATCTGCTCCCTTTGGCCTCTGCAGAAGGGACCCTGCCTGCAAACGTCTTAAAGTATCAAACCTCACAGGGACTGTAGCCTGAGAGACAGACACACTTCAGTGTTGGGGTCAATTCCACAACCTTTTGATTAGTCCAACCTCACCTCCTTATGCCGTGAAAATACACGGTCTCTTCTTTTTTTAAAATTAAGTTTACTTGTGATATCAGAGAGACAAATAATACTGCACCTGACAGGGATACAGTACAGGAAAAGGCTGTGTGAAGGGCTTTCTTCAAACAAACAAGGAGTGCTGCCAGGTTGGGACAATTCTGAATGCAGGAATGAGAGGGGACAAAACACTAGAAGCAGCTTTGATATTTGGAGCTGAAAGTCAGGGGTTTTTAGATCTGACACTGGACACTTCATTATTTCCAACAGTGCCGTAACATCTTTTTTATAGGCTTGCTAGGTTTTTTAAATTAATGTACCTGAATGAACTCTGGATAGTCAGTCACTAAAAGCTACTGATATTGAATAACAGTCTTTGCTAACCCTGCCTTTTTTCTGCTTCAGATGCTTTAAGCAGCAGCTATCTAGTGAGCACAGAAAGTAACTGGTTAGTTACCTGCTTTGCAATTAGGAGATAGGTTACTTTTGGGAAAGCCACAGTAAAGTGTATGCTGATGCTCTTTATGGTGCATTAGGCTTTGGTATGAAATGTGGTGTTTAACATATGATATAATGCTGTACTTTATCTGTGACTGAAATGCAGGCAGCTCTGGAAAAGAAGATGGCTGTTGTTAAAAGGTTGATTCATAAAAAAGTAATAAAAGAATTGATGTTCTCTTGTTATATATAAAGACAGGCTGATTAGGTTATTCTCTTGCTTATTTCTTTCCCCTGGAAGCTGTTTTTTATCTATCCCTTTCCTAGAAGACTTCAGTGAAGTTTCAGCAGGCACATGACATCAAAGTACCAAAAGAATAAAACATGAATATTTGGAAACATTTTGGTACTGTTTAAAATACCAATTATCCTTATTTAAAAGTATTTATTCTAGTAATTACTTTCAGAAAAGATATCTGCTAAGGATTTGGCATTTCCTGTTCCTTCAACTGAGTGGTGAGAAGATTTCTCAACCATTCTCCTGCATCCTTCACACAGCTTTTCAGGGAACAAGCAAGAGAGAGAGGAAGTAATATTTTGTATGCCTGGGAGCTGTAAAAATGGGGATAGGAAAAAGGAATTTGTATTTAAAATAGAGAAGAGCAGATTTCAACCCAATTATTTTTTCCTTTCTAGGTCACCTATAACAGCAGAGAACAAACACAAAAGAGCAATTTAAGGAAAAAAGTAGTAATGAATACTAGAATTAAATGAAATAGCAGGAGGAAATGAGGGAGATAATGTCAAATGTAATTTTCAAATTTCTACGTTGGTCAGGTGATTAGTGCTAACATTCCTGCTTTACAAAAAAAATGTGAAAAAATATCCTTAATGACTGTAAGCGTTCAGGATCTGAGCTTTAAGTCCCAGTCAGACGTCTTCACATCTATAACTGTTCTTAATATAATAGGCTTATTTTGACATTACCTATTTTTATGTGTCGTACCCAGGAAAGACATGCAGTTGCAATAGAAACAAGAGCAGTTTATGCATGTCTTGGGCAAAGGTCTTAGCAGAAGTTTCAATCTGTTGTGCTGTTGTGCTCACATAATACTGTTGGAAGGAAAAGGGGAAAAGAGAAGGTTGTCAGCCCACAGCTGAAGGGGAAAAATTACCAATATGATGGCAGTGTTCTTAAATGGAGAACAACTTATAATAGTATTTTGTTTTGTTTTTTTTTCCTGGAGGCAAAATTAAAACAATGCTTCATTAACATTATTTGAAGCTATTTTAAATATTGCCATTTTCAGCAAAACAATGTTAACATGTGGGGTTTTTTAATGGAAAAAAAAGGCAATTAGGAAAATGTTTTGTATAATATTGTATTCTTTTACCCAAACAGTCTTTTTTTTGTCCATTTTTTCGCTATGTTGGCAAAGGAAGATGCCTGCTTTGTGCTTTCAGTGCTGAAAGTGAACCAGTGTGCATATATGAATCATTGGCTAGGAATGGAGCAGTTATACTGAGGCTAGAGGTCATGCAGCTCTTCAGACAAGATTCTATTTACCTTTTAACCTTCCTATTCCACCAACTTGGTTAGAGCTATGATACTCAACACCAGTAGCAGCCTGTGCAAAACTGTTTTCAGTCACCTTTAGCTGAACCTAAATGAAAACTAAAGTATAGGTCTGTGAAAGCAATTATAGTATTTTATTGTCACAGGTCCACCTTCATCATCAGGGCAGCATTAGAATTTTACAGCTAGACATATGGTAACTCCTACAGGCGCTTTCTCCGTCCATTTTCCAAAGTTCAGATCTACACTGGAGTTTTTATTTCTCCCAAGTTAGCCAGTTTCATGTGTAGTACTCATTTATGTACCAATTTATGTCACCCAGCCCCATCGCAACAGAAGAATCAGGTTTGGAAGAAAGAGGAGGGCTGGGCACATTCCTGCCAGCTCCTTCCCTCTGCCATAGGAGCTATGGATATGTATATGCCTGTGCGCTTACAAGAGGGGAATAAGGAACTTACATCTGATAATATCACACATGTATGATCAATACTGATGCTGGGGAAGCTCCCACCTGTCCTTCTATCCCTAACTCTTATTAGGACTGCAAGAGCATATGATTTTTTTTTAAATTATTATTATTTTCTGGGAGTTGTAGCTGTATAGTAATTTAAGATGGCAGCTTTCCAAGGCTTTGCTGTGGTTCTAATTAATTATGCTGTTTAATTTTTTATTTTAACTCAAGCTTTTTCCTCATATTCAAAAGGGCTCCCATTGTCCTTTATTATTAATGAGATCAAAGCAAGCAGAACAGCTGCCATTTCTCCTTAGTCTGTAGAAGTGAGACTGTCCGTGGTAAAAAAGTGCAGCGCTGTCCACACTTGTCAGCAGGACTGAAAGCAATACCACTGGCAAAGCGGCTGCCCTTCTTTGGTCTAGTGAGCTGGACACAGACAGTGAGCAGGAATAATGCTCTGCGAGAAAAACATATGAGGAAACAAGGAGTGGGGCCTGGAGAACAGGGGATATAGACTGAAGAGTTACTGGAGGATGGGGCAGTGGAGTGTGCAGAATGCAGGGCAGAAAATCGGGGGGGGAAATCAGTGTCCTTTTCTAGTGTGTGGAAAATTGTGCCTCTTTCAGGCAGCTCAGGTGAAAAAGAAAAAAACACAAAAGTTGCTGTCAGTTTTGATTGATTAGGGATTTAAAGCTACAATTCGATTGTTTAAACTCTCCCATACTTTGGATGGTGGCTATATTATTCCCCCTTCACAGGTTTCCTTTTCTTCCCAAGATTTCCAAAACTGGTGTTTGATGGGGAAGCACAACAGTTACATAGTTCCATTTTTGTAAAACAAAACAAAACAAAACAACACCCCCACAAAAAAAAACAACACCAAAACCCCCTATCCCCAAGTGTTTAACTGACTGCTAACTGACACTTGCAAAGGGGCCAGAGTCAATCATAGCAGGACCTGAGGACAGAAAGTGAGAACAATTCAGGAAAGGAGCATCGTAAGTAAGAAAAATGGAGGAGAAAACCATCTGAAAGACAGCATAAAAGTGGGATTGGTAAAAAAATACAGTTACTGAAAATCTCAGTGCAAGGCAGAATGAGGATGATGGTGGGAAAAATGTGGGGAAGATGTTATGTGCCAAGGAGTGGGAAGCTATATGGGAGGTTTCTTGGATCTAGGGCCAGCGTTGCACGCAGAAGGGCGTATTTTGTCCCTCACACAGAGCTCTCATCAGCTGCAGTCTTCTCCTTGCCCTTGCATCATCCCTGATCAGCTGCAGGGAGTCCCTGGCAAAGACCCTGCAGAGATAGCTGTGCGGAGGGGCAGAAGGGAGGTCGACAGCGACAATGGGCTGAGTAGCACGAAGAAGAGCTGCAAAGGAAAATGGCCCAGGGTCACCCCACGTGAGGTGGGGTGAACCCTGACGAAGGCGGCAGCAGCCATTCCCATGATTTTGCCTCCGGCAGCTGTGGAAACAAAGAACAGCAAAGCTGGGTGGGACGACCTCTTTTTTCTTTACTACTCAAACCTGACTACTTGCAAACCCCATGACTCACTTGCTGTCCCAGCTCTGCTTCTGCAACAGTTGGCACCAAAGTCAACCCAGGTCTGTGAGTATAGCTTTCCATGTCACCTCCTCGATGAAAACCTGCCAGCAGCTTCCCTGTGGCTGCCATGGGATCGGCTGCTGGATGTTCAGGGTGGGGATGTGTGGGCAAAGCCCTTAGGCCGACTCCTGGGAGCAATTATAAGCCCTCTTGGTACTGAGAGATGATCTCTTAGGAGACACTGATAAACTGCGTGCAGGCACTAATGGAGGAAGACTCATTTGCTCAGGGGCTACAGCAGTATTTGGCCCACTGTGCCATTTTCTTTTTGCATGAGGAAGGAAAGGTAATCAAGATTCCAGTGGATTTCATCATGCGCAAACAGCCCTTCTCAAAACACCAGGTTCTCTCTCCCTCACTTGGGAAAAAAGCAAAAACTCCAGGGCTTTTCTCCTAATCCTGCCCTAAAGCGACTCCTAGATTGCTAGAGGAAAGTCAACAGTTTGTTGGGGTTTGCCGCCTTTTTTTTCTGAAAGAGAGCAAAATGTTCTTTTATGACTGCTGTTCTGGATTCAAGGACCTCGCTAAAAAGAAACTGTGTTCCCTCTCAAGAGCCCTTAGCAGCTCAGTTCTAGGCTGTTTGCTTCCAGTGCTTGTACCACACTTGATTTCTGCTGCTGGATTGCTTATTGTCATTTAGGATCTTACAGAGCCTAAACCAGCTCTGGTATCTATTGTAACCTATGGTCCTGCTTCCACAGGGTAGTGCTAGTGCACAGAGAGCAAGGCAAATACACATTTAAGCTACTCTTCCAAGACATTCCAGACCAGGGCTCTGTTCAAGAAGACAGGCTGTGTTTATCAAGGGAGCCCAACTCCTCCAGAAGACCTTCTGTTGCAGCAATTGCTTTTGCAGCAATATTCAATGCAAAGACCCTACAGCGCTTCCAAGGGTGTCCTCATGTTAACAATGCTGCTGCGCATGGGTGAATTCCCAATTACTTATACCAAGCACTACTTACGTGGAAGATTTTGAAACAAGATGGAGCCTGCCTGGAACAACACCCTCCTTTTGGCTGCAGGGTACAGCATCTGTAGCTGGCGCCTATGCTTGTCTGTCTCTCTCTTTGTTCTTGTGAGTCTGTCTCCTTGGATGCAAAGAGGAAGCTGTTGGTCATACTGTGCTGTCAGTAACTCCAGCATAAATCCAGTGTAACCTCACTGGGTGCAGGGAAATGAATCTGGCTTTGCAGAAGTGTAACTTTAGTTCTGTAGCTGAATTAACATCTTTAAAAGTGGTTAGGAAATTTGTGAGAAACCAGTAGAGACCGCTCCAACTTTTCCTTCCAGAAAACTTTTGATTTATTGAAACACTGCAGTCATAAATACAGAACAAAGGAAGTGAATATATTACAGTGTCCTTATTGTGAAAGGGCAATGGCAGATGCTTTGATAAACCAGGAGACAGGTCATTATTTCAGTGCAATGCCTGTCAGAACGTCTACCTACTGTACCTCTCCAAAAAGTTATTTTTTAACTTCCTTCCTATGAGATTTATTAGACTGTGAAGGAGAATCTCAAACAAGTAGTAGAATAATTTACCAAGTCCTAGAAAAGGTAGATTGGTGAATCGCCTTACATTGTACTGGGGCAATGGACCAGACGACCTGGTGGCCTTTTCCATTTCTAATGTCTATGATTATCGCAGTTATAGCTCAGAACACTAAACAGAGACATTTTCTTCCTTTCAGTGGCAGCAAAATGTCACTAATGGCCATGCTAAATCAGAGCAATTGATCCTTCTGCAGATGTGTTGTGCACTTAGCAAGATGGCTATAAATGATCCCACTTTGTTTAGATTTGCTATTTTCTGTTTCTGTAGTACAAGTGCTCAGCACAAGGGAACTGCCAGCCAAGGGAAAGAATTTCTGGTAGGAGATTAAGGATAACTAAGGAAATGGTTGCATGACCTATAAAGAGAGGATCATAAATATTGCAACAATAAAACCAATAGCTCTTTCAAAGTTTAAATAGCTTTTCTTTTCAAACACTTGAGGTAAATGCCCTTTTCCCAAGGTTGTCTAGCATCTACACCTTGAGATTTCGCAGAGTTTCACCAAATATACTGTAATTTCTCAGGGAGCTAGCTTTTTCTTTTAATTATCTTTCTTTGTGGAAGTGTCCCCTCCACAGAAGTTAGA
Organism: Ciconia boyciana; assembly: GCF_034638445.1. Lineage (NCBI taxonomy): Eukaryota > Metazoa > Chordata > Aves > Ciconiiformes > Ciconiidae > Ciconia > Ciconia boyciana. The sequence continues at coordinate 57,310,724 of NC_132934.1, forward strand.
CCCCAGCTACCTGGAAGTTCCTTATTGTTTCCTCTAGTACTGAAGTTTCACAAAAGCCAGAGCATAATAATAATAAAATAGCCCCTGCATTTCTTAAGCACAACTTTCTCCAAAAAATGCAAGAAGGGGCAAGTATAATTCTGCCCTTTATAACCAAGCAGCAGCACTTACACCTTTTCTTGTGTCCTAGGGGGAACCTCAGACACAAGGGTCTGCCTACATGAACACTCAGGTGTAACATTTATATTCTTCAGAATCCCAAGCATGCAAAACCCCAGACCTGGGCTGCTGCAGCTCTGCAGATACAGGTAACTGACATTCCTATCTCACACACCCTGTTGGTGTGCAAGACGTAGCCTTTGTTTTTAATGCTTGATGTAGGATCCAGCTCTGGAATAAGCAGCCTGCTCTCGTGTGCTCAATTTTTTTCCCCATTCTCCATCCTACCATTAGTCTGTAGCCAGTTCAGGGGAAGCATAGACCAATGCGTTCTACCAGCCGTATCACAAGGATGCAGATCTCGCAGAAGTGTGCCTATTCCTTTGTCGCCCCATGTTCTCATGTTTATTTAGCTTGTATGTCTTAGTCCTTGGCTTGGGAGTACTGCTTTGCACACTTTTAAATAAAAGGGCACAACACCTCCCACAGTACAAAGGCTGGAGAGTCTTGATATTAGCACTCCATCCTGCAATTAGTCAGCTATTGGTCTGATCGCAGAAAGCAATATCCTTCCTGCAACAGCCACTCCAGTTTGGTAAACCAAATAGCTGAAGAAACATGGGTGTTAATTCAGCCCACAGCAGGCATGTGCGAAATCCACCCCCAAGCCCATGCAAAATGCAGTCCACAGCCCACTGGTGCAACATACTTTTCTTTCTTGCACATTGGAAATTCACTACCTAGAAGCTTTTTTGCTTTGAATAAGTTAAAAAGGCAAAGGACCCCCTGAATACAGTCAATATGCACAAATGGAAAATATCCTTAACCTGACCTCCCTGATCCTTCCCTATGCTACTCTATGTATATGCATTAAAATCAGCTCTCATTTTTATGTTCTAGGTTTCAGGCCCTCTATAATAGCTGCAATCCTCATTATTCAAATGTTGTAGTTTGCCTCTATGCTTTCTGCACAAATTCTTTTGGTTGTGTTTTCCTGGTTATGTGCAATTTCACACATCCAGTGTCTATAAAATCGGCTTTCAGCACTCCCCGTCATCTAGAAGTTGCTGCTTTCTACCTGAGACAGGCAGAAGGGCTGTTTTATGCCTACAGTTCTCCTACAACTGACATATCTAATGTTTTAGAAAAAGAAAACAAAACCTAACAAGTCAGATGAAAAGGCAGAAGTTGATACTGCAGACAGACAGGCTGGAAAGGGAGAGAGAAGCAGGATTAGAAACATCTCCAAAATTTGAGACATCGACACATTATGTTATGAATTTAGGATACACCAGCTACTCTGCCCCTAAGTTCTTGTGCAGACACTTCTCAGCTGCTGTCCCTTACTTCCCTATCTTGCTGAAAAGCACGGCAAATTTTCCCATGTTGGGAGTGAGAATGGAGTAGCTGGGGTGCTGCATGTTATGCTGCGGGTTTTTGTATCGTAACTCCCCAAGTACACGTGCCCAGACTTGCAAGAAAGATCAGAAATAGGTGTTGTGCAAAGGGTTAGGTAAACATCTGCAAGCCTTGCTACATGCATAAAGGCCTTACCATTTCATCTACATCCATAGGTTTCTCTTACAAGATGGTTCATACAGTCACTGACTGTGCTTTTCCAAAGCCTTGCTTGAGGAAATGAGGATTCCCAAATTTGCATTTCTTCAGCAGGCCAAGGTCAGGGGACATAAGGTCTAGGGACACAAAGAGGTCATTCATTTCTGGACTGCTCCCTGATTTGAAAGAGCACAGATGAAAGTGTCAAGAAAAAAGAGAAAAGTGTAATATTAAAGTAGCAGTGAAGTGAGGACTAGGACAAGTTTATCTTACTTTCTTGGAGAACCTCCCTAAAACAAGTGCAGAAAAAGAAAAGGCACAAAGCGGTGGTGGTGCTAATACTATAAAGAAAGAGGCTCAGGATCCACGGAGCCCTGACAAACCCTGTGAAATGAGCTTGTATTAGACCGGCTCCTCTTAAACAGTATCAATGCAATTGCCATGTGGACTTTAAAGACTGAAAGAAAGACGGAGATTTTGTTTACTGCAAATACTTTTTCATGTATCTTAATGCCCAAAAGTAAAATAGAGGCTGGATTTATTCTGAAACATGGTAGGAATTTTAAAACAGGCTTTTGTATACACAAACAAAGGGAGCATGGGAACCAAGAGCTTGGGAGTTACTTAAATGTCAAGGATTACATTGTACCAGGTAAAACTGAAACGTAGCAGAGGGACTCGGTTTCATAAATGAAATGTCATTGCTGATGGGTACAAATTATATAAGAAGATGGAAAGGGAAACAGAGGTGGCACTTCATCAGATGCATTTATAGCTGCAGCAAGATACAGTTCAGCAGCAAAGAGAGCAGTAGTAAAAAATAAAGAAAATAAAAACTGAAGTGGACATCTGCTACAGCCTACTCCAGCAACAAGAAAACAGGAATGAATTAGTCTCTCTCAAGGTACTCACAGCCACAGGACACTGTACTTGCGGGAAATTTAGCTGCCCACACATCTTTTAACAAGCACCGCAAAACATTGGCCAGAGGTGTTCACATGTTCCACAGAAACCTGCTCTAATCCAGACAGTACAGGTTCTTGACAAATAAACAGAAAAATCCCCAAAACCCAGGAACCGTAGCCAAGAAATTAAAAGTGACACCAATGAACAAACTATCTGAATGTAACATAGTAAAGAGTTTATTTGTTTGACTTAGAAAAGGTCTCTGACATAATTCACTGGACACATATACATTAAATATACAAATGCATACCAAAAGAAACCCAGAAGGCACACACTCAGCAAGAGGCTCATTCAGAACCACTCACCATTTCACACCAGAAAGAAAGAGCTGCGAGCAGCCCCAGCTTCGTTATTCTCTGTCCAAAACCAGGACCGCAAGCGTAGGCCCCATGGTCTGCCATACAGATCAGCAAACCTGGGCTGACAAGCCAAAGAGTAAACAAGATCCGGAAAACAGGCGTCCTCTTGGGATTGTCCAGGGTCAGGACACAGATGCCAAAGAGAGCCAATCTTGTTCTTTAAAACAGCAACAGAACAACAAATGTCTCCCATCTTTCCCGCCCCCTTGGGAGGTTAGTGACTTGGTTGCAAGAGGTGGCTTCTTGGGCAAGGACCAAATGATAGCTTATTTGAAGACTACTGTAGGTATTGCTGTACCTTCAGCCTCCACTATCAGACTTCCAACAGAATTCATAACCACTGCTCCTTTCCCCTCTGCCCCCCAGCACAATCAACCACATTTTATCTCGTGAGTGATAGAGATTAATTCTACAGGTCACAGCTCCCAGTTTCTAGCACTCATCAAGAACCACAATTAGCAAAACTAGTCAAAATAAATGCGGTCACCTCACCCGGACTCAGATCTGTTGCCATAGGAGCAGCCAAATAGTCCAAGTTCAGCTGATCTTATCTTCAGGGAAGAACAAGTTCCACCTGAGTCTGAAACATCCAGTCTGGATCAGCAAGGCTGCATGCATCCCCAAAGAGTCACGCTGAGTTTAAGGGGCAGATTCTTATCATGCAAGAAAGCAAGTTTGCTCTCTCAAATTAAGTAATTAAACAGTGTGTGATAAGCCTAAGGAATTTTACTAGACCCTGGAGTCAAGGCATGAGACTCGACTTCTGTGACAGGGGAAGGAATGTAAAAACAACAAGCGAACACTACCTCTCAGGAACTGGTGTGGCAACAAAACAGAAGACAAACAGATGAGAGACTCTCTCTGAAAAGGAGATCCTGTTAGTTGACAAGGTTAAAGAAAAGTACTCTCACATCTGTCATAGGAAAGAGAAAGTAAAGCACGTTAATAAGTAAGCACAGAAGGAAAGGAAGGGCAAGTGAAATCAGCCTCTCGGACTATTTGTGAAGTCACTCCACCCAAGATGAAGCAACAAAGACATAAAAACAAAGAGATAGAGGACTTCCTGGAAAACCTGACCATATATATCAACATGATACTAATTAGTTAATTAACCTATTGCACAATTAAAAAATAAATAAATATTTTAAAAGTCTGGGAGAACAAGGAAGCACCAGATGACAATGTTCTTATCAGAACAAAAAGTGGAACAATGTTGGCCTGATAAATTTATCTCTGATCTCTGCTAACAAAGTGAAATAAATACAAGGAGAGAAAAAAAATCTCCCAAACATCTGGAGAATAACGTAAGTATGGCAAAATCAAGCCATTTTAGACAATCTTACATACAGCAAATAGCCTTTGGCACATGAGCCGTACCCCTGAAGCCAACAGGATAACTCATGTATTAAGTTACTTTTATGTCCAAGTGATGGTGTAATTTCCAACACCTCTTTTCTCCCATTACCAGGAACAATTTTATAAAACACTGCTGATAACAGGAGCTGACAGACTCAGCTGTAAAACTACAGCTTGTTCCCAGAAGGCTATATAGAGTAGCAAGCATTTAACTCACTGAATGAGGATGAGTATGTTTAACAGAGGGCACAGTACCCTTGGTATTTTAGGGTCTCAAGACATTCTACAGGGTAAACTCAAGAGTAGAACAGACCTGCTTGCCATTCAAGTTAAATACACTTCCAGGAAAGGCAGTTAATCAATCAATCAATTGCATTTTGTCATCAACTACAGGCAGCTGTTTCAGTGTAACAACCACTACCACAACCCAGCACCTAGAAGACTCTTTGGAATAGCTCGTTCTGTGTTGGGAGTGCAGCAGTTGCCTTTGCTGTGAATTCCTTGTGCAGTGAAAAACCTGAATGGTTTCTCTAAACAAGAAGAAAGAAAACTAAACCTGTGTTTTTCTGATGTCCAAACAGTTTTTGGCAAGTAGGTATGTTAGTTTTCAGGTGTCTACTTACAATTAGGATCTATTTTTCTTAGGTATCACAAGAGGGCTTATTTATGACAGCAGAGCATGTAATTTAGATGGCAAGAAAGCAGTGTGAAACATCAATCCACACACTGAAGAAACCAAAACAACCCGCTTCTCAACTCTGTTATTGGGTAGAACTGGAAAAGGGCCAGTGAACAAGAGGACAGAGGTGTCAAACAGGTCCCATAGAATGAATAGCTATGTATACCATGAACCTGCAACTTGGAAAAAGTTATGACTGAGGACATATATGATATAGGTCTGTAAAATCACAAATAGCAAGGAGACAAGGAATAGGGGTGGTCATCATTATATCTGACAGTGGAAGAATAAGGGCCACTCGATTAAATCATCAAGAAAACCATTAAAACAGCCTGACAACAGTTCTTTTTCATACCACACAATTAACTCAGGGTTCATTGCCACAAAACATGGTGGAGGCCAAAAGTAGAAAAAGATTTTTAAAAAGGGACTAAGTGTGTTCATTAAGGCCAGGTCCAGAAGAAACTGCCAGTTCAGAAAGTCCATAGACTGCTGGAACGGTGTCAAAGACCTCTGTATACAAGCTTTATATTTTATGCTGCTGTGATCACCTGTTACTGGCTGTCCTCAGAGACAGGATAGCAGATTAGATGGCCTTTGGTCTGATTGCAAGCAGTACTTCTTATGGATCAAAGCTCTTGATTTTGGCATGATTTAGAGTTTGGAAAGGTTAACTTAAAAAAAAAAAAAAAGGAACATTTGAAAAGCTTGTATGCTTCCTCTGCCTCCTCTTTCAAGCCTCAAAGATGTGCTCCTTAATTATTCAGTTTCCATGAATGGTAAAGAATTGCTGAATTAGCAACAAACAGGATTTTGTAACAGCCACTGAAGGCTGCATTATTGCTCCCAAATCCTGCCCAGTCCCCCTTATAAGGCATTTCTCTTGATCTAGTCTCAACTGCAGGTTAAACATCTCCCTGTATTCTATTTTTTCTCTTTACTATGTTCTTGCTAAATCACTTTGTTTGACTGCTATATTTATGACATGAAACAGTTAAGATACTAATCTGCTGGCCTCTGCTAGCTAAACCCTTCTCCCCAACCACTCATTTCTGTGCGGGTAAGTGACAAAAGGAATCTACAGGAAGACTCCTTGTGGACAAGGGATCACTACGCTATCTGTAAACATCACTTTCACCCAGAATTTGCCACTTTGATTGGATTTAGCCTTCCAGCCAGTCAGACCAATACATTTCTGCAGTGCAGTAGAGTAAACAATGCAACACAGTGATTCTGAGTCTGTAGCTAGACAGACTGAAGTAGCAGCACAAGTAAGTCAGAAAATCGCCTGCATTTATCTGGACACAGAGCGAGCTCTGAGACCAGTCATCACAGTTGTTTTTATATATAAAATATGTGTGCACACAGACATATGGACTAACAGATTCATCGCTAACCCTCATTTAAGGGACTGACCATCCAAAGTCTACGCTTCACCCAGTAAATGTGCTTTAACTGGGGGTGCCAGGTGCATCCAGGACCACGCAGAGGCTTGTCAGACCACTGTGTGAAGACATGGCTGTAGGTTCAAAATCAATCAAGAGGTTACTGTTCCAGCTTGTTCAGTCTTCAGTTCTCCAGACAATCCTTCCCAATCAAGATAACACACAGGTAGATTGTTTGTTTTTATCGCTTGTAGTGGAGTTTGGACCCAGGTTACCTGGAATGAAAAGAAGTTAAAAGTAACTTTAATGTTAAGTAAATAGGACCTAGATAAAGTCTGGATTCACGCTTCAATCCTCTCTCGCTATTTACTATACACCTTGTGTTAGACCTACATTATTCTGCACTTTCTTGTGATTTTATTTCCTACTACTGTGAAATGAAGAGACATTAAAATAAGCGCAAATTCAGAGTATACTGTGGAGAAAACCACTGGAAAAGTATTTCCAGGCTTTGGCCTGTACCCAGGCCAGCTTTAGTCTATTCTCAGTCCCAGCTGGCACTGAAAAACAGTCTGGACATGACTTGGGTGGGAGGTTTTCCAAAGAGTGAGGGATGAAAAAAAAAAAAAGTCAGGTCATCTCATCCATTTGATCCCCACACATATTCTCAGGAGAGGTTTTTTCACGTCCAGTTTTAAACATCACAAGTGCCAGTATTTCTACCATTTCCTTACAAAAGAAATCCCGAGGCCTCAGGGTCTCTCACTTAAGTAACATAGTACGCTGCCCCCATTTTTTATCATTTTAGGTTTTTTTCATTGATCCCTCTATGGATTCCTTCTGTTCCCAGTATCTGTACTTTTCACTGCTTGCACGGCTGTCTGATCTCCTTCATTACAGCCAGATGTTGGTCTGGATGCCCCAGCATATATTTTTCAAGCACTGTACCAAAGTGTGTTTGCATAGGCTTTTGCAAGCAAGGAAGCTCTGCTGTGCTCTGAGCTCAGCAACGGTTACGTGACATATAGCCCAGGGCAGTATGTACTGAGAGGGGCTGCCATGTGGCTTACAGTCATTCTGAAGAAGGGCAGACCCCACTTCTGTATTTCTACAGAAGGAAGGTATATGTGCATCTCCCAAGCAGTCGGAGCCAGTGGCCAGTACAGAGTGAGAACAGGGAGGGATAACTGCTACAGGTCATGGTGACATGCTACTGAGAAGTCTCAACCCTGCTGAGATGAGGGAGTTTTCAACCCAAGCACTGCCTCTGAAATGCGCTTCAAATGAATCATTTTTCATGTCAGTCTCTTGCTTGTGGGTATTTGATCAACATTTTCCTCACCTGTAGGTGATGGGGAAGAGAAGAGCTCTCTCCTCTTCCCCCCCTCCTCTCCACCTTCTTCTATACTGCAACTTCTTGATATTCACGTGGGAGGCTGCACTGCAACCCCCCTCACTTTTGTGGCTGCTCTGTATGCTACTGCCTCCTCCCCACATCTCCCCATGGCATTTCATTCTACCTCCTGTCGCCCCCCCCCCATATATTACGACTAAGTTTATCATTACTCCTATCTCCTCACCACCCCTGTTCCCCTCCTTATCTGTATTACATTCAAGACCCTCATGTTTACTTTCAAAAGTGTCTGTGCTCCTCTGCTTAATCTCAACTCCCAACTCCCTTATTCTTCTCACTTTCTACTCTTGTCTTCTGACCTTTTTCTACAGATCCCGCTACAATTAGAGCAAGCACCCTCCTTGTATGTACCCAACAATGTTCCTCTCTTTAGAATAGAGGTTGAACATTCCAGTTACCACCCATTCATGATCCCACTTTGGCTGAAAAACACTGGTGATAACTAAGCAGCTATTTCTGCAGCATTGCAGTGCCCAGTGTAAATCCCCTGTTTTGTTGCAAGAAGCACCCAAAAGGGAAACGCAAAATCCTGCTGTTAAGTGGATTATGTGTTCTGCAATCAACGCTTATGAGGAGCAAAGCCAATGTACAGAGAAACTCAGGATGGCAGACCCTCCTGAATGAGCCCACTTTGCTTCTTGCAGGGGAGAAAACAGAACAAAAACGCAGCGCCTTCCAAAGGCACACAGCTTTCAAACCCTTGCAGTATTTCCCAGAAACTGCATGCAGACGTCAGTGTCCTTGCTGATCACAGTCTGCCCAGCAGCAGCTTAAAATTAACAAGATTCTGGTCAGGTTCAGAGCTGCTGCTGTTGTGTTCCTAAGCAGGCAACAGTGAAATTCAAGGGTTGTGTCAATTTGATGATGTGGTTTTAAGAAAGCCTTGTAAGACAAAGCACAATCTCCATGCAGTGTGGTAGGACGACATCTCAGGATGTTAATTTGGACGCTTAGTTTGGGACATTACTATCTGTAGCCCTTGTATTCTCCAGACTCCCAATTCTGACTTGTAGGTATCATTTCCTAGCATGTAAATACCCAGTCAGATTTTCAGACTCTGTTGCGGAATGTGCTTTCATCACTTCCCTTCCCAGTTCGGATTCTCTTCATCACCATTTGCTCTTACAAGACTGAACCTGACCTTTAGCCTGCTTGAATAATGTCTTTCAATTACTCTGCAAGCTACTCGGGGTGTGGATCTTGGTCTCTCTATGCATTTGCAAGGTGGGATGTGTCCCTGTGGTACTACAGAACTAATAGTGACTTTGGAGGATGCGTGCACAGGCAGGCCCACAGGGCTTAAGCGTGCTGTTTAGACTTTACAAAAGGTAAGGGCAGCTATTTCAAGCTGTGAAGCTCTGAATAATTGCATCCTAACGTGACTGCATACCAAGCACCTTCTCCCTCCTTCATTTCCACTTCTTACCTCCCTTCTGTCACCCAGAATATCACAGCAACAGTTTTTACGAGACCTGCTCAAAGATAACTTAAACTTTTAAAACTAAGTCAGTCCTACAGTTACCCAAGAACAAAGTGCCTCCTATTTTTATCTTGAAGCTGGAACTCTATTCCATGCCCACGTTCAAGAATTTTTTACTAAATCCTAATAAAACATGTCCTACTGATCAAGTAGCTGCAGGATCCTCTGTGGTAACTCATTTTTTTCCTCTTTCTCATGAGTCTCCATCTTTCTCATGTGCCCTCTATCATCTCTGTTCACATGCCACTTTGGGACCACTAGACTAGAGAAGCTTTCTCTCAAGAACAGTGATTCAATTCAAAAGCAACACACAAGCAGTGATCTTCCTCCAGCCTTTTACAACACCGGATGACCTAAGTCTACTTAGACCATACCTCAAAAACTGTGGAGTCTCCCATTGCCACCATGAACAGGCATTCTCAATTTGCGTAAAACAAAAAAATACTTGCATGGACTCCTTGGAAAGACTTATCAGGTCAGGAACAGCACAGCAGGAAGGGTGGTATGCCAGACCTCTGTGCCTTCCCTGCACCTGTTCTCAATTCTTCCTTCCCCTTTATTGAAAGAGGTGGCAGCCCTCAGGAAGTAGCAGTGGCAATAAATAAAACCTGAACATAATAGCATCATAGTGTCTTTGTGGAAATGGTCCAGACCAAGCATCAGACTGTCTGGCACAGATCCACTGTGTTAAAAGAAATAGGGACATCCCAGCTGCCCTGACTGTGCAATGCCGAAGAAGGGCGCAGCACCCCACTGTTCAGCTAGAGATATCAATCTCTTTCGTGCCTTAATCTGGGCCTAATTTCATCATGACATTGCAGGAATGGCGGGCTGTCTGCTTTAAAACAGCTGACAGTGAGAAACGTAGGTAATCTCTGATATTGTGAAGTGCTGACAAATCAGAGATTACACAATTCCCTACTTCTGTCACTAGAGGGTAGTGCAAGCCCTCAGGTCCATTCCTCCGAGAGGCAATGCCCATACATCTCCCCATAGGTCTTCACAGATTTTGTTTTTCCTGGCTCTGAGGAATGGGGCCCAGCAGCACATATTGTCTGTGTTCAAGACATAAAGTGATTTGGAGAGAGGACCTCTTTAGACCAGGGTTTACTTCTGCTTCCCCAAATGCCAAACACACATCCTAAAATGGGTCTACTATAGTCTTAAATAAACTATTCATGCCTTCTTAGAGTTCCTCTCTCTTGTGTTCATTTGGCATTTTTGGGTCTGTCCTTCATTCAGCCAGAAATATTTCTAAGAACCTAATCAATAGCTATTGTTGACCTTCCCAATACCTTGCTTTTCTTTTTGGTCTCAGGAGAATGTCTTTCCATTTCACATCATGGCAGCCTCAAGGGAATTCAGTCTCTCTATGCCTGCATTTCGCATTCATCAGACCACAGAACGGTCTCTGGCCAGACAAGCTGAGGAGAAATTTTCTCCCTGGAACTAGTTTATTTTTCTGCTGGCACAGGATGTATTGACACCCAGCACAGCTCACAGAGAGAGGAAGACAACCAAGCTGAATAGTCCATAGATTTACTTCAATCTGACAAAACATCTAAAATGTTGGGAAGTTAGCTATGAACCCATAAATTGGGAGAAATCTTTATCATTTTTGTCTTCAACCGGATGAAGCCTTGGAAGGACTTAGTGAAAATATCAATTGTGTTAGCAAAGAAAGAAAAGTTGAGATCTAGTACTTCTCCATAGCTTCTATTTTCATGACCTTCTCCTCTGTTTCAGAAGGTGATAAAGGAGCAAATTAAAAAGACTTCCACCTTCTCCTCCACTCCTTGCCCCCTCACCTCAACATAAACACGTTCTCCTCTCTTCTCCACCAGTGACTTGTCACAGTAAACACACCCGACTAAACCCAAATGAGGAAAGGAGGGGTTACACTGGAAATCTGTCTGTACCCTCTTAGCCACAACAATAGTGAACATACTGCTGCTGTTTATTAGGGCAGTGCACTTCAAGAACTGCACATGCAACCTCTTTTACACAAGGAGACATTCACTCCCTTTGTCCCATACCCCGCTTGCTGAGAAGTACGAGAAAACATTTACATGAGAAGTACCAACTTTACAATAAGACTGCCATTAAATTGCCTTCAACTTAAATTGCCGGTATCATTCGATACAACTTCTACTCTTCTTTGATCCCGCTCATTTTAATATAGAGGAAATAACAGGATCTACTCACAGGTGCCTATATTGAATATGTTTGCACCAATCAACCAAACTCAAAATAAGGGACACAGAAGCAGAAAGTGCTCGTAGAAGAGGTTTTACCTGAGATGCCTCCAGTGCTCCGAACACTGGCATGGCCAATGCTGAGCCGCTCATATTCCAGTTTCATGTTCCCAAGGTCTTCTCCTGAATGTCCTTCACTGGCAAAAGAATTGGCCTCAATGCTTGAGCCTGGAGACCGTTTGGCCTTGCGACTGAAAAGCCCACTGGCAAACCGTTTTCCTTGCTTTGAATTGGTCTGTGCATCTTCTTTCTTCACATCTCGAATAGACTCTCTGGATTTGGATTTATTTTTCAGGTCCACATGGAGCCGGAAGCACAGTTTCTGAGGGCTCCGATTCAGCTTGCTCAAGTTCTCCAGAGGTGGATCAATTTCTGGGAACTCTTGCTCCAACGTGATTAAGTCATTCAGAAACTGATTTAACCGTTTCTTTGACTCACTTGTTTCCTCCTTTTCCATGTTCCCCTGATTATCCTGCCTGTGTCGTGAAGCCCAGAGCATCATATCACCACGGGTTGCCCCTGCCACTAAACCATACTTGGGGTTAATGAACTTCCGAGCCACGGTGGAGGAATGAAGGCCTGGCTTCCCAGTTCCGAGAAGGAATGGGTTAGCAATACCCAGTTCCTTGTAGAAATTAACTTCCTCTGAGATGGCATAGAGCTCACGAAACTCAACATCAAACATCTCCACGTGCTGTCCTGTCAAGACTAGCAGGATGTTTCTGTCAATGTGGGATGAACTCCATGTGAAGCTAAGAGTAGGAAACAGAACTGACATTAGATCTTTGGGTGCGTACTTGACCCAGCCCACCTAAAAATATCTAAAACACTACATGGGAATATGTAGCATTGTGCCATTTGCCCATATGTCCTTGCCAAGATGGGTCAGGATAGATACATGAAGCTCTTTATTATTGCTCTTCATTAGGCATGCAGACCAGATCTGGAAGAAAAGGCCCTAAAACTGAAGGACAGTTTACACTTTTAAAAAAGCAACACTGCCTCAACAGGAGGAGTCTCCAGACTGAAAACCTCACTGAAGAGAACTGAGCACAGTGGCTGGTGGGGAGTCCTTGCAGACTACCACCTGATGCAGTGTGGAACTATCTCTAGCCCACTGAAATGGTCCACTAACATGGGCATATTCCGTTCTCTCAGGAGCAGCTTGTGCTCTATGCAACCTTGTCCTGATTTTAGCTGGGATAGAGTTAATTTTCTTCCTAGTAGCTGGTATAGTGCTGTGTTTTGGATTTAGGATGAGAATAAAGTTGATAACACACTGATGTTTTAGTTGTTGCTGAGCAGCACTTACACTAAGTCAAGGACTTTTCAGCTTCTCATGCTGCCCTGCCAGCGAGGAGGCTGGAGGTGCACAAGAAGCTGGGAGGGGACACAGCCAGGACAGCTGACCCAAACTGGCCAAAGGGATATTCCATACCATATGATGTCATGCTGAACAAAAAACTGGGGAAAGTTGGCTAGGGGGTGTGCAGCTGCTGCTTAGGAACTGGCTGGGCATGGGTCAGTGGGTGGTGAGCAACTGCATCACTTGTTTTGTATATTCTTTTATCATTATTATTATTTCCCCTTCCTTTTCTGTCCTATTAAATTGTCTTTAACTCAACCCACAAGTTTTACCTTTTTTTCCAATTCTCTCCCCCATCTCACTGGGGGGGAGTGAGCGAACAACTGTGTGGTGTTTAGCTGCCTGCCAAGTTAAACCATAACACACCTTCTCTGTTGTCCCACCCCAATTTCTGCAAATGCCACACAGATTACAGAGGCTGGGACAAGAAAGGGAATGACATGGGAAGAAGATTCTCAAGCAAAGCCACAAGCCATTCTTTACACAAAGAATGTAGCTTTGCCTTAAGCAAGAGCGACCCACCTGTATGATCCAGTGGCCACCTTTTCACCATCCACCATCAGGAATCGCGATGCCAATGTGCCTCTGATCTTCCCTGTTGGCATGTAGAACCCAACTCCTGTCACAGAACGTATGCGGATATTCTAACAGGGAGGTGAAAAGACAAAATGTCACAATAAATAGGGCAGAGAACTAGATAATTGCCAGCTCCAAGTCTTAACATGTCACTCACGTTATTTCACTACTTCTGGGACTACAGCTCATTTTGTATCAGCCACCAGAAATCAGAAGGGCTGCAGAAAAGACCTGCTGTCATCCCCTGTCTATGCAAGTCACTCCCCTCCATGAGCTTATAGCCCTGTCCAATAGGTCAGCATCTTTGTAACCCTGCCTGCTGTCTTCAGCTATTCATCTTAGCCCAATGGCAAGACAATGCTTTCAAAATCAAATAATCGTCCATCTCCAGTCCTCTGCTGTAGCTCGGAAGGCCCAGCCCAGTTCAGGGGAATGAATCAGAGGAAGCTCTGAGTCACATCTGCGCTCTGAATCCTGATCCCTATTCCACGGCACTCGTGAGCTCTTCTCCAGACTACGTTAGCAGGACCACAAAACCAAGGAACTTTGCAACACCTGTGCAGTGCAAAGGCCACAGTTACTTGGAGGGTAATGTATGAGACAGATCTGTATTAGGTTCTTTTTGTACTTTTGTTCCCATCTCAACAGCACATGATTTGACAAAACCAGGCAAATTAGAAGACTGGACAATTTAATTATTACAGAAAAGAGAAAGAAACAGTTCTATTGCTCAAAACATAGATATTTTCTGTCTGTTATAACAAAAGGACAACCCCGACCTTTATCATTTTGCCAAGAACCCCAAACAGTTACAGTGTCCACCTAGATTCCTCACTGTTCAACAGAGAGTGAAAAAACACAGAACTTTCTTTGAACAAACAGAGTAGGATAAGTGTCCCTACTTTAAGCAAAGAAGAATTTCTCAAGAAGAGGAAGGAAAAACCTTTCATGAAATGAACGGAAGTAGTTAGATAATAACTCTCCCCAAACCTCCCCTCTCGCATCCTTTGGCCAGCAAACCTACAGGTGATAAAACAAAGCACTACCAGGGACAGAGAAAACACAAGATTTAAGGTTACATGATTTTCTACAACAGATGTGTGCCTGCACATACTATAAGAACATATCTGCACATTGGACTGAGTGTTATTCTGCTCATGGGTCCTGGCTGCATGAGGCTGAATTGCCAAACAGGTATATGTACTGTCTAACATGAAAAAAAAACCCCAACAAAACCCAAAAGCATTGATTGTCAGTGTAAGTTTAGAGCAAATTATCTTGTCACTCTGACACACAAATTTAGACCATTTTCTTCATTCCACCATCTGTTTCTGTAAGAATTCTTTAACAATGAAAAGCTAAAAGGTATTGTGATCTGGAGTAATAAATCCAGGGCTGGGAGTCAGATAGTCCCAAGTGTAATCACAGTTCTGACACCATTCCCTGTGATGTTCTGGGAAAGTCAATTCACCTTTGCCTCATTCTTCCCCCATCTGCAGAGCAGGAGAATCATGAGGATTTGGCTAATGCTAGCACAGCCTCAGATCCCACAAAGAGCTAACTCCTATTATTATAAACCTCACTGAAAGCTTAAATATTGATAGGCTATAAAAATCTGCATGCAGGAATGAGTGATTACAAGAACACAGATTTCTTTCAAAAACCAGTTTTCTGAATATAAGTCTTACCTTTTGAATCTGCTCCTATTTTCCCCACTAAAATACAGCACTGGCAGTACAAATTCTGACTAACAGTAACTGATGATACTACTATTTTGCATTCATCTATCGCTTGATCTGTCTGGAGTCCTGTGTGGGCATTAGCTAATTAATGCTCTCCACACTGCTGAAAGTATTATTACTCTGTTTTAAAGACGAGGAGCCTGAGAGAGAAGATGAAGTGACTTGCCCAAGGCCTAGCAGTGAGTCATATGTGTGGGATGCTGAATGCAGGTTGGGTAGAGCACAGGAGAAAGGGCGCCCTTTCCAGTATTTAGAATACCACTTGTAGTTGGCTGGCTGATCACCTGAAATATTTTTTTTTCCTTGCTGAGTAAAGCTGGGATTTGCCAAATCATGGAATATTGACTGCAAGTGTCAACAAGGACCTCAAGGACCTCCGTTCAAATCAGTCAGCAGCTCTGACGCGTCATGTAGCTTTGTGAATCAAGAAGTATCAGCCTGTGTGAACAGAAAGTTTCTTAGCATGTAACAAGCGTAGATTTTATTGTGTTTGTTATTATCACCTTCTTTTGGCGATAATTATCACCTTCTTTTGGAAAGAAAGCACATTTGAATTTCTGCAGTACCTGAGCTACACATAACACTTAGAAAGGCACAGAGAGGATAGAACCAAACAGCTGAACACATAAACCTCCTTGAACAAAGTAGGCACAGGAGTGCATAAATACATCTTGAAATGCAGAAAACAGGCACAAAGTCACATAAACATCGAGTCACTTAACAGGTTATTTGTATAATGTTTTCTGCCTTGAAGGATCTTGGAGCGTTTGTAGACTGATATATCAAGCTGTACAGAGGGGGAACAAGCTGGGGTTCATGTACTGAAGACTACATAACAACAACAGAGGAAAGACAAATATAAATGAGGTGAGATTGCAGCCATTTGGGGGGGGCACTAATGTTACAGTAGTAACAAATATTTTGGGTAGAGAACCAGTTAGTTCACCAGACAGAAGTGATCCCTCCAGATCTGTATTCTTGCAGAAGCCTGCTTAAGGTTTGTCATATCCTGGCTTATGGAAGCTGCAGTGTGCATTAAATTTCCACATTTCGTTTACACAGGCTTGCACCACTCCTCATCACAAGCAGTGACTAACGTCTCCCTGGCAGCAACTTAATACGGACTGGTAACACTCAAGCCTGACAGAGCATCCTAATACAAACAGTGAAGGAATCAGTCTTTCTTGCTTTATTGTGACACACTTTTAAACCTCACCCTGAATCCACAGAAAGTTAAATTAGACCCAGTTTAGAAAGTCAGTAATAGGTTGTGTTGTGACTGACACTTAGTTGTCCCTTGACAGACCTGGGCAGCAGTGCTCACAAGATGAGGTCGAGTAGGGCAAGATACACAAGACAGACCCTAAAAGCAAGCATTGCAAATACTTCCACCAGGGAAGCCTGTGTGTACCTTCCCTCTTAGAACAACCACTGGTATATATGTTGCAAAGCAAGCAGGGATCTTTATTTCAAGTTGTGATGGTCGCATGAATGACCTCTATAAACTAACAGATGTAAAACAGATAAATGAGAGGCAACACACAAAAGCAGTAGCTGATAGATGACAGTGACTCAACAGTCCCTTACATTCACTGCATTTTTCAAAATGTACATATCCCCTTTCTGCTGTCCCTGGAAAAATCAGATCCCTTCAGCCAACAGCATCTGCTAAGGTAGCTCTTGTCCTCTGTTCTCTTATAATACTGCTTCACCTGAGAACACGGCTGAGGGGGAGGCCCCAGATGCCTGTTATTTCCCACTCTAAAATCCTAGATGGAGGTTTCACAGAGGGGGAAAGAGGAAGAGAGATATGGGATTCATGTGGACAGGACCACAGTAACAACAGACAAGGAGTCTTTCTTATTCATGGTCTGCAAGGTTCTCATTTCTGGTGATGAGACCTCTAGGTCAGAGAGATGGGTGGTAGGTGCTCATCTTACACAGGGACACAAAAGCAGCCACAATCTGGAAGCAGCCACCAAGTAATGCTGGCAAATACTGTGGACTTATCCTATGTGTTTGCCCTGAACAGTTTTGGAAAAGGTATGCTTGTTGACAACATAGTAAAACCTGCAGATATTCAAGCAGAATAGGATGGAATGCAGCTAGCTGGAGCTGGCCTGCCAAGGTCATTACTGGGTATTATTTATTTGGGTCTTTGCTAAAAGAGGGCCTTGTAAGCCCTCATGTTTGAAAGTTCACAAGCAACCTAGAAGAATTCTCTAACAGATAATTAAAACAACAACAGCACTGCATCACATCACATCAGCTTCTCACTCACTTGAGTTAGGATTGGATGAGGAAAGCTCGGAGGTAAAGACATGAAATACTGAAATGAAATTCCAAAAATTTCTTAGGCAGAAACTTTTAAGAATTCCTGGAGTGAGGAGAGGAACTCCTTACATGTTGGGAAAACGAATGTGAAAATTATCATGAAGGTGAACTTCCTGCAGATAACTCATTCCCTGGGTTTGCTTGGAGCTCTAGGTGAACTCCCTGTCTTTGAGCAGGAGTGTCTGTTACTGGGGTTTCATTAGCAGAAGCATGGGGAGGAAGAGAACTCATCTAAAAACTGGTGAGAACATTCACCCTCAGGTCAACAAAAAGAGGACTTTTTGTGGGGCTATGAATTTTATATCTCTGAGAACTTTCCCTCATTGTGATCTCAGAACACTCTTGTGTCAAACATAACAGAAGTCTGGCAAACCATGTCCTGTAGGCTCAGGAAGCCATATGACTCATACACACAAGACACGCTCTTGCTAATGTCCCAGGATGAATGTACTGATGGATGAATTTAAATGCATTTCTAGTGATCTCTGGCCTCCAGATGAAAATTGAGTTTTTCTCATTTCATGCCTGGAGTCAGTAAAGAACTTTTTGTCTTTGCAGAGTGAGATACTGTCTTCCTACAGCAGTTTCCCTCCTGTGAGACTGTCACCAGATCGTGATACCTTGCCATCTCAAAATGATACAATAGCCAGGAATTTTGTGAAAATGCCCAGCACTGTATGTAGACAAAGGACAAAATCCAGTGTTAACAGTAAATCTTCCTGTATCAGGACCCTTGAAGTATTCACTCTGCATTGGATGAACAGGGCAATGGAAACAAAAGGGCAGGAATCACAAAGCAATCTGAGCATCTGGTGATTACAGAAGACAGAATAAGCATCCTGACTCTGCAGCAATGACAGCCCATGGTAGTGTGTCATCTCTCTCTCTCCCTGGGATCAGAACTCGCCTCTAAACCTTAAAGGTACATCACATATTGCTGCAACTTTCCAAGAAAAAGCCATCCTGTAAATCTTGCACAAACATTCCAAAGGAAAGGTGGGAAGAAGGGCAGGAAGGAAGAGTATGCAATTCCTTTGCTGACAAACTGTGGCTCACTGATGAAAATCTTTTAGAAGAAAGCAAAATGGTTACGCAAAAAGACAGTGTAAGGAGAGAATGTTTTCCCTGTTGCTGAAAATCTGTAGAAGAAACTCAGACATCAAAGCAGATGTCAGGAGAAAGACATGTTATAAATAAGAAATGGGTGAATGATAGAGTTAACTGCACTAGAGTTTCTCATTCTTCCTTAGCAATTCCAACATCCTCTGTGATCGAGCAATGTGGGACAAAATTATTCTGCCTGAACAAGACCGGAGGCCCAGCATGCCTTCTTGCTTTAAACGTGGGTCTTCAACACTAAAAGTTCAAAACAATCCTAGACACATTACATCAATGAGGTGGGGGTGGGGAGAGTCCTCAAGGGGAAGCCTTAACCTTGCTCGAGACAACTTGGGTATCTAAAGCTTGCTGTCGAGGGAATCACTATATGATGATTTCTGCCATAGTGACCCAAGCAGCAGCATGGATACATCCAAGGCAGCCTTGGGCGGGATACTAAGAGGCCATCTTCTCTGAGAGGCAAATGACCTGTTTCCCTTTACAGGAAGACTCTTCCCAGTCCTTCCATAGCACCATAGACAGGAATAAACTGCATTGACCTTAACAAGATTAACTAAAGCCTTTTTAGCCATACTGGAAAAGGAATACAACAGCCTTAAGGGGAATTTAAGATACAGTATGAGATAGCTGGGAAAAGGTTGAAGGACAGCACTCTGTGGGCTGGAGCTCTGCAGAAGAGTGAACAACTAGGTCAAAGAAGGATGTTAAAAAGCTCTTCTCAGTGGACCTCCTTCAGCTCAGCTTGTATTTGGACTTTTTTTAGCTGAAGGAGTCTAATGAAAAACACAGCAAGGGCTGCTGTGAGAGAAGGGAAGCACAGAAGGGACATGAGTTTTCTCCTGCTTTCGATGGCATCAATTCAAACTCTGCCTCTTTGGAAAAGGTGACCTTGTAACACAGCTCAGCTGCTGCAGGACCTAGTCACTGCTGTAGAATGCCACCATGATTACTGGTTTTGGATTGTAAAGCCTGTGTAGATACTTATGGAGAAAGAGATAAGAGGAAGAGCAGAAGGGGACTGCTTACTGTTTAAAGATGGAGAAGGCAGATGAAAAGGAACTCATGTCTCCAATAGCATTGCAACTTCTTCTAAAATGCCAGGGCATCTTTTCATTCACTCTTATCCAGGAGTTAAAATATGCAGTACTGAAGTCATCATCCCTGCACATGATGACATGGTGAGAAAAATACTGGAAAACAGGTACCAGAGCAAATGGAACTACTGCTGTGATTTCACAGTTTTGTACCAAAGAGATTCAAGTCTAGGCCACAGAATACCCCTGAAGCTTGAAACAGGTCTATTATAATGATGTCTGTGTCTTGCTTTCAAAGACACCAGAGGAAAGAAACTTCCATCTCTGTTTTGGAGAAAGATGAGAAAGCTGCTCGGCTGGATGTCTTTTTTGATGAAGAAGTCCAGAAACTCAGAGCAGAGTGGTAGTTCACAGGAGCACTGTTCAGATACATGCAAGTCATTTTCATCCAGATTTAAGATGGTTCTCCTAAAATGGTTAATATGAGCCACTATAGCCTCCAGAGTTTTTTGAGTTTTTGTTGTGTTTTTTTTTGAAACTATTAATTGAGTGTTTATGGAAGATCTGCCCTTCCTCCAGGCAAAAAGGCACTTTTTTTTTTCCACTGCTCAGCAGAACAGTTGGATCAAAAGAGGTGCAAGTCTTGCACCCCGTAGGTTGTTTCCAACCTAGCAACTTTTTCAGTATTTGGAACAAGTCTGTAGTAGTGACAGTGACTAAAAAACATGAAGAAAGCAAAGAATACAATACTACTGTAAACACACAAAATATTTCAGTCTGTATGTAATGGAATTGTTTGCGAACAGAGAAGGACTTGTGGGTGATGTGATGGTTGGAGGCCGTCTTGGGCATAGCAGTCATGAAATTATAGAGTCTTCAATTATTGGAGAAGTAAGGAGGGGGTTCAGCAGAACTGCCACCTTGGACTTCTGGAGGGCAGACTTTGGCCTGGTTAGGAGACTGGTTGACAGAGTCCCTTGGGAGGCAGCCCTGAAGGGCAAAGGAGTCCGGGAAGGCTGGACATTCTTCAAGAAGGAAATCTTAAAGGCCCAGGAGCAGGCCGTCCCCATGTGCCGAAAGATGAGCTGGTGGGGAAGACCACCGGCCTGGCTGAACAGAGAGCTTTGGCTGCAACTCAGGGAAAAAAAGGAGAGTTTATGACCTTTGGAAGAAGGGGCAGGCACTCAGGAGGACTACAAGGATGTCGTGAGGTTATGCAGGGAGGAAATTAGAAGGGCCAAAGCCCATCTAGATCGTAATCTGGCTACCGCCGTAAAAGACAATAAAAAATGTTTCTATAAATACATTAGCAACAAAAGGAGGGCTAAGGAGAATCTCCATCCTTTATTGGATGCGGGGGGAAACCTAGTGATGAAGGATAAGGAAAAGGCTGAGGTACTTAACGCCTTCTTTGCCTCAGTCTTTAATAGTAAGACCAGTTGTTCTCCGGGTACCCAGCCCCTGAGCTGGAAGACAGGGATGGGGAGCAGAATGAAGCCCCCATAATCCAAGGGGAAATGGTTAGTGACCTGCTATACCATTTAGACACACACAAGTCTATGGGGCCAGATGGGATCCACCCAAGGGTACTGAGGGAGCTGGTGGAAGTGCTCACCAAGCCCCTTTCCATCATTTACCAGCAGTCCTGGCTAACTGGGAAGGTCCCAGTTGACTGGAAGTTAGCAAATGTGACGCCCATCTACAAGAAAGGCCAGAAGGAGGGTCTCGGGAATTACAGGCCTGTCAGTCTGACCTCGGTGCCAGGGAAGGTTATGGAGCAGATCATCTTGAGTGCCATCACACGGCACGTACAGGACAACCAGGTGATCAGGCCCAGTCAGCATGGGTTTATGAAAGGCAGGTCCTGCTTGACTAACCTGATCTCCTTCTATGACAAGGTGACCTGCTCAGTGGATGAGGGAAAGGCTGTGGATGTTGCCTACCTAGACTTTACTAAAGCCTTTGACACCATTTCCCCCAGCATTCTCCTGGAGAAACTGGCTACTCATGGCTTGGATGGACATACTGTTTGCTGGGTAAAAAACTGGCTGGATGGCCGGACCCAAAGAGTTGTGGTGAATGGAGTTTACTCCAGTTGGCGACCAGTCACAAGTGGTGTTCCCCAGGGCTCAGTATTGGGGCCAGTTCCATTTAATATCTTTATCAATGATCTGGACAAGGGGATCGAGTGCACCTTCAGTGAGTTTGCAGACAACACCAAGTTGGGCAGGAGTGATCTGCTCGAGGCAAGGAAGGCTCTGCAGAGGGATCTGGACAGGCTGGATTGACAGGCCAAGGCCAATTGTATGAGCTTCAACAAGGCCAAGTGCAGGGTCCTGCACTTGGGCCACAGCAACCCCATGCAATGCTGCAGGCTTGGGGAAGAGTGGCTGGAAAGCTGCCCGGCAGAAAAGGACCTGGGGGTGTTGGTCGACAGCCGCCTGAATATGAGCCAGCAGTGTGCCCAGGTGGCCAAGAAGGCCAATAGCATTGTGGTTCATATCAGAAATAGTGTGGCCAGCAGGACTAGGGAAGTGATCGTCCCCCTGTACTCAGCACTGGTGAGGCCACACCTCGAATACTGTGTTCAGTTTTGGGCCCCTCACTACAACAGAGACATTGAGGTGCTGGAGTGTATCCAAAGAAGGGCAATGAAGCTGGTGAAGGGTCTGGAGCACAAGTCTTAGGAGGAGCAGCTGAGGGAACTGGGGTTGTTTAGCCTGGAGAAAAAGAGGCTGAGGGGAGACCTTATCGCTCTCTACAACTACCTGAAAGGAGGCTGTAGCGAGGTGGATGTTGGTCTCTTCTCCCAAGTAACAAGCCATAGGACAAGAGGAAATGGCCTCAAGTTGTGCTAGGAGAGGTTTAGATTGGGTATTAGGAAAAATTTCTTCACCGAAAGGGTTGTCAAGCATTGGAACAGGCTGCCCAGGGAAGTGGTTGAGTCACCATCCCTGGAGGTATTTAAAAGACATGTAGATGTAGTGCTTAGGGACATGGTTTAGTGGTGGACTTGGCAGTGCTAGGTTAATGGTTGGACTTGATGATCTTAAAGGTCTTTTCCAACCTAAATGATCCTGTGATTCTATGAATGAGATCCTACTGAGGCTGCTTCTGCCAGCCAAACTAGGCTGACTGCTGTACTGCATGCACTGTAAGAAGGCATACTCTGATGTGCTCAGGCAAAGGAGGACTACAAGCACATTCACTCCCAGATGATCACTGCTGGATAGGAAAGTCTTGATTTCACAGAGTATATGTGTCCTATAACTGGGATCCAGAGCTACTCCAAACTCTAGTTTCAGTCCTTGAATAGGAGACCCACGGGATTTTCCTCAGACAGTTTTCTTCCCAAACATGAATGTTTAGGTCACAAGAGCCAAGAAACTACACAGACCCTTGTCTCAGGTGAAAGGCAAAAACTCCAAATCTTTTCTTTTTCTTTCCTTCTGTATTAGCAAGCCACTCTCTTACCCCTCTGTGTTCCATCAATCCCTGTCTAAATGCTGTGATGTGACTTTGTAAGAGATGTGTTTGCCTGTCCAAGTGAGTTCCAAGATTCATTACAACTGAAAAAAGCCACTGACCTGCAGGAGATAATGGTTCAGTATTGAATACCTTACCCGGATCTGCAAGTCGCTGAGGTCAAGGCATCTGCACATTTCCAGGAAGAGCTTCACACCCTCCTCATCTAGGATTATATAGACTGGGATCCAGCGTTTATATGCTGCATCAACAATATCGCGGAAGATGTCCCGGTCTGTAAATACATCCATGACCACTGCAATAATCTGGAAACAAGAAGACAGTAGACAGACAACTGAATAAAATATTAGTAACTGAAAGAGATGCCCATCACAATGGTGCAAAATAAAGGAGAACACTGATACCAGAATATGGAGGAGGAGGATATAGGGGAGACAAAAGTACAGGGATGTACATGCCCAAGCACTACCAATAATCTTGTAATTTTCTGCTTGGCTCCTGCTGCACTTTGGAAGGAACCTAATAAATGTCTTTGAGAGTTCTCCTTCTTCTAGGGGAAGATGGCTTATTTCAGCAGCCTGAGGAATGCCAAAGCCAAATACCTAGTTTCTCCTCTGTGTCGTGAAACTTTCGTTGCCTCTGTAAGGATCCACTTAAATAAAGAATACTACTGAAAACAGATTGAAAAAGAAGAGTGAAAAACAGCTCTAACACTTAATCAGAAGGTGAGTAATGGAAGAATGAATGTGCAGAGGAACCAGGGCCTGAATCCTCAGCCATGGTACACAGTGGAGACAACAAGAATTTTATTTTCCTTTTTTCCCAGTTCCCTGTGAGAAGTCTGCTCTCAGGGCTGGCTTCATGAGGAATGTCTTATGGAGCACAAACATAAACACCTCATATTTGTCAGGAAGGGACTGGAGTGTGTGTTCAAGATTTGGAGGCAAAATGATCGTTCCCTCTCTTCACATGTAGATTTTTTTCTGGTATAAAACTAATCCTTCTTTCCAGCCATAGATTTTACATAAAAACAAAAGGTTGCACTGACGTGACAGACAAGCCTGAACATTCAGAGGATGAGTAACAACAAAACAAAGAAGGTTATGGGCAACTTTAATGCTGATCTTACACGTTTTGTTTTTCTCTCCCTTTCTGTATCTTTTACACCATTAGAAATATCAATTCACTTTTCTGCTTGAGAGAGTTATTCTCCCAACATTTGAAAGGCTATGAATGAAGGAAACTACTGTTTTCTTAGTCCTGCTGGGAAACATCAACCTGCCAGGTCAGAGCTCTCATGCTGACAGTATAGAATACTGGGAATAGAGTTGCCTAAATGTTAATTTCCCAGGTTCTGGGGTCACAGCGATGAGCCCAGCTGTGCTGGGGACGGCACATACAGGTGTGAATGGAGCTGAAGACTGGATTGAACAGTAGGATTTTCTTCACTTGAAGTTTGGAAGAGGTGCAGCTCAAGTTGCAGAAGCCCCCTATGGAAGGGTGAATAATTCTCCCCAGAGACCTCTCTTCTTTGAAAAATGCCCTTGAACAAATTGCTTTTGGGAAAGCGATACCACAGTAAATGTCCCCTACTGTGTTTGCTGAGTCTCTGTTTGTACGGCCAACAATAACCAACACATCTGCTCCGTCAGGCTCCTTCTCTCAACAGTGCTTACACAAGCTTTTCTTTGTTAGAAAAAGAAAAAAAAGAGCTGACATTGTGTTTATGCTCATCATTAACATGTAAGTTCCTGATACAGGTGAACTATGGTGGAGCTACATTATAAACTAATAGTAAGTCCCTCGATAGCTTCTGCTACGCAGAACTGGATTTCAGGTCCTGCCTTGGTTCTCACTTCCCAGCACAAAGGAGCGAGATGCAGGGAATGTTACTTAGAACCTCTGACAATTAAAATACAGTGAACTTGTGCCACTTTATTCCTGAACAACTTCATATACAGGCAGATTATAATTAGAGGCATGAGGAGTTCATGCATTATTTCAGGCCTGTTATGCTCCCTCTCCCCTCTACACACTGTGGTATGGATGTAGTTATTTAGGAGCAAGGATGCTAGATAATATTCATTGGAAGTAAGAATATCCACACAGGGAATTGATCAAAGTGTGAATTTGTTTTCTTTCCATCCCCTCCATTTGCGATGAGTCCAATGACTGCAGAGATTACACCATGTCCTGGACAGAACATTAATTGTTAGTACTGGCCTTGCAATAGAAGGGATGGTTCCCTCCAGGCTTTAGGGCCCTGGGTCAGTTCAGGCTTCTTTGCAAGCCTGTGGACTAAACCCATGAAAACTGCAGTCCTGTATGAAAAGCAGATGAGCTGCCTTGCAGATGGCACTTCGAAGCCAGCAAAATGTGAAACAGTGGGCAACCCCACTGTTGGTACGGTAGTCTTCCCAAACCACTGCCACAGCTACTGATCTGTCAAGATTACCTAGGAGCATTCCCAAATACAGCAAGTCAGAGCATGAGTGTTTACCCCTGCAAGAGGTTGTCCCCATTCCTCTACCTATCCATAGCAAAACAACTTACCTATAGGGCCCATAGGTGTGCCTAGCTCTTCATAGATATTTACAAATTGGCAAGCATTAACTTGCCAATCTTACTGTGGCAACGTAGCTTAATTAACATATGTTTGTAAAATGCCGATGATAAGCCACCCACAGACATGTGCCACATATTACTAGTATCTGTTTAGACCCCCTACCCTCCAAAAAAACCTGAAACAACCCAAACCTACTCTCATCTACTGAATGAAAAACTGCTACCTGGAGACTTTTTTTGCCAGGGCCAGCTCAGCTGAACACAATAGGCATAGTTATCTACGAAAAGGACCATTAAACACTTAAATGGCTGTTAAACATGAAACCACCTTTGGGTTGGGAGGGCCACAGTTCGTCCACCCAGTGAAACAATAATTAATTACTTTTAGGTGCCAGGCACAGCTATCAAAAAGAGCAAAGTTTCCCAGTCCTTCCACAGCCTGTAGAGGCATTTGCAGCAGCGCAAAGAGCATGTGAAGTTGCACTAAATCGGAGTGTAAGCATTTTACAGCTTCTGGCTCTTCTAAACGACTGATCACACCAGTCACTGAACAGGATTACAGGGTGTGCATGTATTTCTGCGAGCAGGGAGCTGAGGAGATCACCCACTGGATTAATGCCTCCCTGCAAAGTTTTCCGTGATTTGGTTTTAACAAGCCTGCGAAGGTTGTGCGTATAGCGTGTGCTACGGGGGAGCGGGTGGAAGAGGAAATAACTGCTGAATTAGAAAGCAGAAAAACCAGAAAGCAGCAAAACTAAGAGCAGGAATGAAGTGCCTTTTGCTGTTATCCCCTTTCCCCAGGGGAGATGTCAGCTCTGAGGGGGATCATTCCCTGAGTGGTCTTCCCTGGAAACTTCACCCTGACCTAGAAAAACCTCGTCATTGCCCCTTACCTATTCAACGCAAGCTCTTGTAGCATCACGGCTGCTTTGGTTTCTTGCCAGAGATGCCCTGTCACCACTAACAGTCCTTTCCAGCCAAAGATAAATAGGAGGAGCAGCCGCATATTGTCTGGACTCTGACTGCCTGCAGTCCAGGCTGGATGGTGTTGAGACCACAAAAAATAAACTAAAAAAGCACCTCCCCGTAAACAAACTCGCTGCCCTGCGTTTAACTAGGGATACCTGCACGTACAGGAGGGGCGGCTGGCACAGCATCACGACCCGTCTTCCCCTGAGCCAGTGAATCACGAAGAGCAAAACACGGGTATAAATCCCCAGTTTGGGGGGGTGCAGGGGTTTAACCCCCATCCTGCGCATCAGCTTTGGCAAACCATAACGCGACCAGCCACGAACCGCAGGGAAAGCCCTGCCTGGTGGACGCCGACCAGCTGGACGGCCAACGCGTTCCTCCCGCCTTGGAGGGGGCCAGCGAGGAAAGCCCGGCCGCGGCGGGCTCTCGCCTCCCTCCCACCCCACAGGCCCCCCAGCTGGGCCCTCGGCCCGGGCGCGAAGGCGGGCAGGGGTGGCCCGTCGAGGACGCCCGCTTTGTGCGGCGGCCGGGCCCTACCTTCTGCGCCTGCTGGATCATCTCCCGCGCCACCTCCTTCAGGTGGGGCGCGCTCTCCTCCTTGCGCGGGTGCGTGAAGAGGGCCACCCGGCTGATGCCCCGGTAGAAGGTCTTGTCGGTCCAGCCCAAGTCCAACGGGGGCACCTCCGTGTCCGAGCACTCGGGCCAGTAGGCCAGCGAGAGCGTCTCGCCGCCGGGCCCCCGTGCCACCTTGCTGCCCTCCCGGGGGTCGTCGTATCCCCGCCAGCCGCCCCGCAGGGCCTGCAGCTCCCGGCTGGAGAGAAAGTCGCGCAGCTGCTCCTTCCTCAGCGCCTCCCGGTAGGCCGCCTCGCCCCGGGTCACCAGCACCTCCAGGGCCCGGCGCTGCTCCTCGCTGTAGTAGAACCGGGCCTGGGCCTCCGTCACCTTCTCGTTGACGTGCGACTCGTCCAGCAGGAGCACCTGGGACTCCGCCATGCTGCCGGCACCCGCCGCGCCGGCCGGCCGGGAGCCTGCGGAAGGAGGGAAAGGCAGGGCTGGGACCGCCTCACCTGGCCTGCCCGAGCCCGCCCCGACGGGTGGAGCGGCCGCGCCGCCGTGCGCCGGCCCCTCACGCTGCCCTGGCTGCCTGGGGACAGGGCTGTCCCCTCTGTCCTACCCCTCTGCCAGGCCCGCACGTGGCCCGGGCCTGCAGGGGACAGGGGTGGCCGTCCCCCCGGCATGGCCAGGACCAGGGGCCCTGACCACAGCGCTTGGAGGAGAGCTAGGCCTGGGCCGCGGGCGGATTTTGGGGTGCAAATGCAGAAGTCTATTTAAGAGGGTTTTTCCCCCTTTTTCAGACGTGGCAGCCACCTGAGGGGTGCTCACAGGGAATGGGGGGGACACGAGTGGGGCCAGAGGTGCAGGCTGAGCAGCATGGTGGCCACAAGCCATGGCCCATTGGCCACAGCTGGCTGCTAGCTGGCCCTCTCCAAATCCACTGACAGAGCAGCAGTAGCAGCTCGGCGACTCCCAAAAAGCAGGAGGTGAGTACCCGGTTTACAGATGGGAAGATGACAGAGCGATTTGCCCGAGGCCCCCGAACAGGCTGGTGTCAGAGCTGGGAATAAAACCGCCCTGCTCCTAGTCTCTGGCTGGGAGCGTGAATAAATACCCCCGGCTCGACACACGTGTCCCAGCTGAGAGACTAGGGGCTCTAATGCTAAATTACGATTTTTGCGTGGTATGCGATAGTTGCTAGAGGCCCTAATCAAGATTCAGGCCCCACTGCGGTTTGCAGTGCGTACACAAAGGATAGAAAGCAGTGCTTCCCCCTTGCAGCCCAGGGACAGAGCTGGCAGGGATGAGCAAGCAAACGGGGATAAAGGCAAAGCAGTGGTGAAATACAAACATTCAGAGGCATTTGCAGCGCTTTACATATGTGATTAGCCCTAAGTGCTCACATGCCCAAAACCGGTAGGGACAGACAGAGCTGCTGTTTGTCTCCTCTCTATAAGCGATTTCCTGCGCTCAGTGAGTTAGCTTAAAAATCTAAGCATGAGGTAGGGCACCGGAGCTCATCCTGCGCTGTTCCTCTCCTTTAGGGAGAATTTTAGTATTCCAGACTGTCATCAATAGCTTTTCCTAGCATGAAATTCACTTGAAATTAGAAATTGCACTTTGCAGAGGTCTACTCCTCTGCCTATCAAGTCCCCTTTAAAAATTAATTTCAATATAGGCTCTTTTAGCTTGATTTCCAATGGAAATGAGGCTTACATGGTCATGGTGTCTGCATCCGTCTGCCTGTCTGTCCATCTCTAATTAATAACTTTTGAACCCACTGGCTGATTTCAAACAAGTTTAGCGGAAGCGTAATTACATCCCTACAGATTTTGTGAAAATAAATGGCCTGACAGGAAAAAGAGACCCTATCAGTCCCCAACAGGGAAAGTTACAATATGGGTTCACACCTTATTAGATTTCAGGTATTCCATAAAAGCAAAAACACTAATAAGTGCCTGATCTGTACGAAAAGCTTCAAATGAAGTTTATGCCATCTTAGACACCCTAGTCAATCAAACACGATATACAAATACACAGGAGATGCGGCTTTGTTAGTTCCAGTGCTCACTAAACTACTTGTTGGGTTTTTTTTCAGTACCAGAGGCTGCCATCAGCTCTGCTATTTCATGTGCGGCTAACTAAAATCTCTTTAATCCTAGGTGCTCTATTCATTTGTAGCTGCACAATGTAATCCTTTGTGTTCAGCTAAGGCTCCCACATGAAAGCAAGAGTAGGTACACAAATGTATGTTTAGTTTTGTATTTAAAAACAAACAAACGAATCCAAGTAAAAGCAGCAGAGACTTTGCAGTTTGTTGTGATGAAATGTTTAGCCCCCATCTCTCACTCTAAAAGACAAAGCGTTGTCTGTGTGTTGATAGGATAAATAGGGGCAAGGAGCTGTGCAAAAGCAGAGGGAGACCCTTTCCCAATGCATGCATGTGTCCCGTCCCCCCTCCCCATTCTCGCAGCAATACATTCCAACCAAGTGTATTTCCTATATGGAGTTTTTATAAGGTCTGATGATTCAGTCCCTTTTGATAGACTCTGACCCTGCGGCTGACAGCCTTACCTCAAAGACTGGTAAAAAGGGCCGTGCAAACAAACGGCCCTCTCTGTCACAAAGGTAACCCAACCCTTCCGGACTGGAGAAGAAGAAACACGGCAGGCAGGGTGGGGGGAAATACTTGTGCCTGGCCTTGCCTCTCTGGGATAGAGGAGTGAATTCCAGTTTCCACTCTAGAACAGGGTCATTATTCTTTCAGCTCAGGTTTTCCTCTCTGCCCTTAGTGCTGGCTCAAGAGAAAGAAGAAAGGGGAAGCCTGCTTTTGAATTGGGCTGAGGCAGCTGCAAATCCATGCAGAACTACACTATCAGTCCTTTGATTTATTTTGTTCCTGGGGATTACTTGCTGGAGGGGCTGCGTGTGCATAGGCAGGGTTTGGTCTCTTTGCTTTTTGCCTTTGTTTGGGTGTTGTCCCAGCCAAGTCCTGGTTAAGGTCTTGCTTACTTTTCTGGTCTGGTTCCAAAACGTTTTCCAAAGGATGTAAACTAACCTATCAGGAAATATTACCTCTTATTGTAACCCTCCCCCAACCCCATTACAGTGTTTTAAATCATCTGCCTTCAAACACCTCCCACGTATATTCTGGTTACTTGGGCCTAATTGCTTCACTTTCCTTTGCGAGGCAGTGCAGGTTGTGTATTAGATAAAGGTATGACACCTTATATTTAGCATTAATTGTAACTGCGCTTATCCTGAGCATACATCTCTCTTGCCAGTCCTTCCTGTGTAATTTCAGTCCCTAAATAGCCCACCTCCTGATGCATTCTTTGATAAATTTCCCAGAAGTGTTTTTCTTGTGACATAAACTGCTACAAGCTCTTGTTATAAACCTTTGGGTGCTCAGCTGTTTAGGAATAAAATTCTGATGCCTTCCCCCTCACCTTTTCTTTACATCTTATTTCTCCCAAGAGCAGTCAGCATCTACATGCAAAATAGGAGTAAAACCAGGAGAAGGTATTAAAAAGAAAGGATCATTTTGTGATCAAGTGGTTGAGAGCTGTATAGTAGAAGGCTTTTTTTGAGGGGGGGTATCCTCCAAAACAAAACAACATGATTCACCAAAATGTCTCTGATCAACCATACTACCTTTTGGGTTTTTGTTGTGGCTTTTTTTCCCCTCCATAAAAAGCAGCAACTGTTTAAAAATGAGTTTTGCAAAAAGAACAGGATGGCTTAAGTGATGGAGGATACAAGAGAGTGTTTTCTACTTCTCAGTGTCCCAGCTGCAGGTTAGCCTGAGGTGACGGGGCTTTGCCATCTTGAAATGGAAGGGTAAATAAATAGGTGCCTGTGACATGGTTGTTATTAAACACTATACTCCTTCCCTGTGCTGGCTGGCACCACAGAAAGACTCGCAGAGGCTTGGTGGAGATTGCATCTTCTCCACTCTCTTCTCTGCAGCCAGGATCCAGGAGTTTGTGGGAAGACTATTACGTGCGCAGCAAGCCGCGCTCTGCTTGTCCCGAGTCTGAAATTTCATTTGCAAGGGCTGCCAACCCAGAGCAGGAATGGGTGCATTAGTCACGTCCAAGTATTGGCAGAGCTAAAAAGCCTGAAACAAGGTGATTTTGGGGTGGAGAGGAAGAAGTGCTTGCCTTCATCGTTCTCCCTCCAGCAACCCAAAGAGCTGCAGGCGGTGGAAAGTAGGTGTGTCACTTATGCAGCAGCAGTGACAGACTGCAATCCGGAGGATGAAGAAATGCTTTCAGATGCTTCCTTTCTGTCATATTACACTGCCTCAGGGAGAAAACCTAGCTGCTGAATTGGAGAATTGCCGCAACTGAGTCAAGTGCTTCTGGCCTCCCACTCAGTTTTTCAGCTGTTGTTTCCATGTGAGAGTAAATAGGTAAGAGAGTCCTCTGAAGAGAGCAGAAAGGAACAACTGTGTTCGCAAGCTCATTTCTTGCAGCAAGGTATTTGCTGACTGAGCACGCACAGAAAGGCCTTTAGCTGTTTTCTCCAGCTGCTCCCATTCACAGGGCAACAGTTTGAGGCAGTTTCCTGTAAGAAATAGTGCTGACCCAGGTCTCTTGCTTAATCTTTCAACTCCCCTATAGGCAAGGACTCAAAATGGGTTGCAATTCAGAATTCAGGTGAGCTACCCTGTGGGGCCTTGTCCAAGTTGTCTGCCGTGCCTCAGTTCCCTACCTGTAAAATGAGGAAAATGCTGCTCTACTTCACAGGACTGCTACAGGGAAATATAAAATAAAAACCCAAACCAACATCACCTACCTTACTTTGGTTTCTCCTGCAAGGGGGGGGGGTAGGGGGGAGAAAAAAGACAGCTGTAGAGTCCCTTTGCACATGAGCCAAACCCTGAATGGAAGCTCTTAATAAAGAAAACAGTGAGAAATAAGCAATGCAGTCTCTGAATAGGATGCTTAATTGCAGCTATATTATGTAGCTCTCAAATCACACTGTGCTTTATAGACAAAGGAACAGCAGGAATGGGGGTGCTATTAAGTTAGGGCAGCAACAAGTCTACAGCATCGTGTACTTACCTGTGCACTGGCTACCTGTCAGTCTGCATTGCTACCGACTCTTTGGAGAAGATAATGCTCAGGTGAGAGTTGATGGGGAGAGGAGTGGAGCAGAGGGTAGGCTGGGATGGGTGTCCCAAGCAGAGGCTGGAGGGATGGGGAGCAGACTGGCAGGAAGCAATTAATGGGACAATCGTGGTATGGTGGAGCAGGCCACCAGCCAGTGCAGCAAGATGAGGTGAGAGATGGAGTTACGTGCTGATGACAAGGATGAGATGTCCCAATGCTATGTGGTGGATAAGAGGGAGTCAGTGGAGGGAATGCAAGAAACATGGTATGTCCAAGAATGAACAAATTCCTTTGAAAAGCTGCATGATCTGTGGAGGAAAGGAGAGCAGTGGGGAGCAGAGATGAGGCTCTGGCATCCACAAAGTTTTAGCCATCCTGG
Organism: Ciconia boyciana; assembly: GCF_034638445.1. Lineage (NCBI taxonomy): Eukaryota > Metazoa > Chordata > Aves > Ciconiiformes > Ciconiidae > Ciconia > Ciconia boyciana. Next base: position 57,343,579 of record NC_132934.1, read on the forward strand.
AAGATGGCTAAAAAAAGCCATGGCAAAAAAGGAAGCCCTGGTTTTTATAAGGAGAGGGAAAGAATAGAACTGTGAGGCTGGGCTATGGGGAGGAGAAGTTAGAAGTGGGCCCTAAACTACAAAAATGAACAGGTAGGAAGCAGTTTGGTCCCCACAATAAATGCAAAACTGTGTGAAGGGAGCAGCATAGGAAAGAAAAAGGCAACCCTCTGAGAGGAGATGCAGAAGGCTTAAGTGTAGGCTTAGACCTGGAAATGGAACAAGGAAATTTGTGATTCATGAACATAAAGAAAGACACAGCTAGATTTTAAGATGTGGTAGAAGTGTGTTTATTTGGTTTGGAAGATGCCCTTTACTGATCAGCATACATTGGCCTCTGATGTGTATTTAGCTTAAAAATATCCAGAGAGGCAATGTAAAGAAATCAGCTGCTCATGACCTTATCAGAAGCACCGCTAGCTCCAGAGGATCCTTATCTTTCACTCGCTGGTGTTTCTGTCCAGCAATGCCACAGGGAAGGCAGATGGAGTGAGTGCAAGCGACTCCCGAGAGTCGGAAAAAACAAATAAAAGGAGCCAACCAGACCTCCCTCCTGAAAGGCTGTTTCCAGAGAGATGTGTTGTAGGTGTGAAAGCAAAACTTTACAGGAAGTTATGCTTGAAATCTGCTGTTTAATTTTTTGCCTTATAAATCCAGAACTAAGGCCATAAAAAATGTACCAGGTGACATCCCCTGCCTCCGTTCTGGCTGCTCTTTCTTAGGGACAAATGACCCTTTGGCTTGACCGAGACACTGCGTGGCAGCACTTATCCCAGGCTATAATGTTGCTGCAAGTAGGGGTGCACCCCGGCCACCCCAAAGCCACACAAGGAGAAACTAGCATAGTGCCTATGTTTTGATACAGGAGACACTCCTGCCTTGGACTTCAGTAGGGAAGAGCTTCTAAGCCGGCCAGCCTGAGGAATGGTGATGGTCTTGGTCCTGAGACAGTGTCACAGGGACAGTGACCCAGGCTGTCCCTCCCTGGGTCTATGGACACCTGAATTCAGGCTTAGAATATCTTATTTTCAGATCAGAATTGGCAGAAAGATCTGGTTTTGAATTCTTCCAAAAGCAAAACCCAAATGCATAATGCACTTATGTTCCTCCAGTGCCTGTTTTTAGATCCATTTCTTTTGCAACTCAATTAATCAAGATTTCACTGCTCATTTTAAAATAAGTGGCATTTCTCTTAGGAAGGTTTCTAGCTTTTAGTCTTAGAGGTTTAAAAATAATCAAATGGATTCTGAGCTAATCCAGATTCATAAACTATTCTCATCTGTTAATATCTGAACACTTTGATCATCATATTTAAGAGATTCCTTTCTCCAGAGGGGTATTTTTCAGGTAGATTGTCCCCCACTACTCTTTATTTTGAGGCTGTGGTAGGTTACTGTGCTACATGAAAACGCATAGGAGGAAGGTAGAGGGAGGAGGAGCTGCAGCAGAAATAAGCCAGGGCTCTGAGCTTATCCATGTTCCTTTTTCCCTCTTCTGATGATGGAGAATCCATAGATCTCTCCTTGTGTTTAGCCTATCCTCCTCACCTGCTCTTTTCCATTTGCCCTGCCATCCTTTTGTGGGATCTTTTAAAAATCTCCCCTTGAGAGTGACCGTGGGCATTTTTCCTTTTACTCTTCCAGGCTGGCTCAGTAACATGTTTCTGCTTGTCAGACCCCCACACCTTCTTCCCCACCCTCCTGTATTTATTTCCTTCTGTTGGAGAAGCAGCTGCATCCCCTGGGGAAGAGTGCAGCCTGTGGCAGATCCCCATCCCTCCCAGAGTATCTCTGCTCTGACAAGCAGGATGAGAGTCCAGTATTCATGGCTCTACTTCCACTTTGTTGAGGCTGCCAATTAGTAGAGGAAGCAATGACTGGATTTTTTTTTTCCCATGCTGACAATTGACCTACGCCACAGTAAGGCAGGAAATGCAATTAGACAGCGGATGATCTTGGGAAGGACTGCAACTAATGGCTTAGCATTTTGCATTTCTCACAAACATTTAATTTATCCTTCTACTCTTCCTGCAAGTTGCGTATGGGATGCAGTGGGGTCATTTCATCCTCTCATGTAAGGTAATTGCCTTGTGATCCTCTTTCAACACTGCAGAGCAATGTGAATAGCAAATTACAGCTCAAATACTACTCATGCCAATGCTTGAGGTAACACTGTGACAAGCAATGTGAGGGATATACTGGTGGCCTTGGTCACCAGGTAGCACAGCAGCTTTCCAGCTAGGCTTCATCTGAAGGGCATTAGCAGCAGCAAGGCTCTTTTGAGCTTGGGGGGCCACATCCACCATGCAGATGGATGCAGAACAAGAGGCAGCCATGATACCCGCGGCAGAACGAGAAGCACTGTATGTGAGCCCCAGTATGGGAGACTGGGCAGGCCTGACATTTAGGATGGGAAATGGATAGGCTCCTGTTCTGGGTGTTCAGGACATGCAGCTATATACGGCTGTGGGACTACACAGCAATACTGGGGAATTAATTCAGTCGGCTGGAAGAAGGCGAGTTTGGATTGGCTTGTTTGTCTGCAGCACTAGGTAACCTACTTTTATGAACACTGCCTTGGCAAATTAGTTAGATCAGAGTGATTCCCTGCCTTCATCTACTCAGTGGCCTGCCAGTCCCTTTTGTTCTGAGCTCATCTGCGTTTGGAAGGTAAACACAAGGTACGCCCATGGTGACCTTTAGAACTAGAAGCCTTTACAGTTTGCATAACACTGCAGATATATATGCCACGATAATAAATAATCTAGGGTAATTACAGAATAAATCCTTGCCCCAAAGAGATACCCAGATGCGAATGGTGGAGCATGCTGCCAAACGTATGGCTCAACCAGAGAGGAGCGTGCTGCAAACAGCCAGGTTTTTTGCAAAAGGAGGAAAGAAAGCCTAGCCAACATGAGCAGGCTCCAAGGGCAAGCTGAAAGAAGTCAGAAAGCCAGAGGGGATGAGAAAGAAAGTGAAGGAGATGTTTAACCACTGTGTGAAGGTGAGGGCCCAAAGATTGTAAAAGACGATGAGAAATGCTACATTGGCATAAAGATAGTCATGGAAAAGGAAGAGGAGCTTTGAGTCTGACATCCACAGCTCTGGCATTGTCCTGCTCTGCTACCTTTGGCAAATCACTTCACCTTCATCTAACTTCCCTCCTCATCTTTGTACGTCTTGGCACTCTGACTTGTAAATTCTTCGGAGTAAGACTATAATTTCTACAGGCACATGAAGTACCTACTGCAACCAGGCTCTGAACATAGCCAGTGCATCTCTGTCATGAAGGACAGCAAAATCTGATGGAAGATGAAAAGCTGTTGCATAGACTTGGACACAGGCAAGGCTTGTCTGTTAATAGGGACTGACAGCCTCTGCTGTGGCGATGAGGGAGAACAGGATGCTGGAGAGGAAAGGGCAACACCAGCCACTGAGAACACAGCTTGCTCATGGCAGCGGGATAAGAGAAGGAGAAAGAAATGTTAAAATCATGATATGTGGGTGGAGGTGGGGAAGAGACAAGCAATGGTTTGGTAGAAAAGGCAGGTGCTATTTTAGTCAGACTGGGCTAATTTCAGCTCTGATGTAACTCCATTTACGTCAATTTTAGTCAGTTGAATTACACAAAGGATTAATTTAGGTCAATGAGTTGAGGTGAGTGAGTCAGCCCAAAATAAGTTTTGGGGTGCAAGGAAGAGATGTGAAACAAGGACCAGGTGAAGAACTGGAGCCATCCTGGATTTGGAGAGATGTTTAAGAAGAGAGGGTGGGGATGAGAGAGGGCGAATAAGAGGGAGCAAAGGCAAGGAGGCTACAGGACCCTGCAGGGATGTTGGCCAATGATTTTCATTCCAACCGAGGACACTTTGCAAAGAAAGGCAGCCTGCTCCCCGAACTCTGCAGCGTAGTGGTTATTTGCCCCTTACTCCTTCTCGTGGTCCATCTCCCCTTGCCACTCCTCCGGGCAGCTCGCACACCCACATACCGTACTCAATGAGAGATTATAACAATTAAGCTTTGGTTTTATTGTTTCGTGTTTAATCACAAAAACATTCCAGGTTTAACCTGAAATAGACTTTGGATCAGGGTTTCACAGGGCAACGGCTGCATTTAGCAGGGAGAATGGGTCTGATTCACTCCTGGTACAGCTTCACTGGAGTTGATGGAAATGAATTTGTTCCATTAATTCTCCAGAGACAGCGTGAAAACCAAATGAAACCAGACAGGGCCATTCTCAGGCTGACAAAAGCATCCACACCTTAACTCTCACCAGCCTGCCTATGGAACACATGGAAAAAGCATCTAAAATACTTGACACCATCTTTAAGGTTTGCAAATAAGTGCCTCTCAACAATGCATAGGAAATAAAAGAATGGTGCCATTACACTTAATGAAACGAAAATAAAAAATAATTAAGAACATCTCCTGCTTCCTTCCCATTCCACTCTCTTTTTCTTTCCCTGCACATGCTTTTCATCAATTGTTTCTGATGCCTCTTTTAAATTGGTGTTTACTTTCTTGTAATTCTGTGTACTAATTTAACACCACGAATTGCTGAGGTTTCTTTTCTCTCCTCTGTCCTCATTTGCCCTAGCTTTTATTTCCCATTCAGTTTTTATGTTTTTGTTCTTTGAAATCATAATCTTCAATTGTGTTTTATTTTCATTCTCTTCCTCTATAGCTTGGCCCTGTTTTCATTCCTCTGTTCTCTTGTCCCTTGTTCAGCATCAGCTTTAGTTAAGAGGAGAAGAAAGTCAGTAGGCTATAAGGTTAAAGATTAACTTTAACCATCTCTTTGACACCTACCCCAAACTCAGCTCCCCCAGTTTCCCACCTTCCACAAATACATGGTACTGCACAAGAAATAAACACCCACAAAGCACTCTCGTCTCATATTCAATCACCATAATAAATACAAACTCTCTTCTGTAACATTCAATCATTATATTTAGTCTTAATATCATGCTTTTCATCTGCAAACACCCACACAAGCATTGGTTAATTTGTCCTTACAACAGCCCTGCAAGGTAGGTAATTACGTGTTATTATCTCCATTTTACACATAAGGAGACTCCAGGAGAAATTATGAAACTTCTAACAAGCACACATACCCACAAATCTAAACAGGTACTAACTATATCTTCTACAAATGCACACATACACACAGGAGTGTACATACATATTAGCGTACACCGAAAATAAGGGACCAGCAAGCTTGCTGTAGGACGGGAGAGAGGCGCTCGACACATTACATCCACCAAAAAGGAAACTTCTCAGAACATGAGATCCACCTGGACAGCAGAGGAGAGGTGCAGAAAGCAAACACGAGCTCTCTGCAGCGTGCTCTGTAGTTTCTGGGCAGCATTTCATGACCTCCCTTTCCTGCAGATGAGCAAAAGTACAAGGTGAACTCCTCCTTGCCCCCATGTACTTTTTCTGAAGCACCACTGAGGTTTGATTTCACATTTGCAGTTTCACAACTGGTGACCGCCCTCGCTCTATCAACACTTTTTTCTGACAAGAAGTTGGGAAAACCCAGTCATGCACAACCCCCAAGTGAGCTCCTGACCTATGTGAATGCTAATTACCTCTTAGTGCTCTAGCCGACTCATTCTACTGCCTATCAAGATGTCAGGATGGGAAGATAATAGACCTTCTGGACCACAGGCAGCTGTGCACACAAAACCATAGAAATATGGAAGAAACATTAGTGGGAAAGTCAGAGAACGAAAATGAAGACACAAGTAATTAACTTTGATCCAGGATGTCAGCAGTCTGTGCCAGAGCATCCTGTGTGCAGCAGCTCCCCTCCAGCACGGGGATCGGATGCTCTGTTCCCATCCCACGCGGTACTCCCCTGCAGCAGCCCTTGCACAGCAGAGGTTCCAGGGACTCTGCAGGGTCTGGCGGGGTCCATTTTGGAGGGTCAGATCCTCAAGTGTAGATATTGAATTCCCACTTATGCAAGGGAGCTTCACTGCAACTAATAGGCATTAGATGCCATAAACATAAAGAAACTGGACGTGAAAATAAAGACCTCTGTAAGGATTTGGGCCTTTGTGACTCCCCATTTCAGTGTCCTCCATTCAACGTGACACGGAGGCTCTCATAGACTTGGGAGTCATGGTTCAATGAAAACTATCCTCGTCCCCCTTTGTTGGTCCTCCTGTCTTATTTTCTGAACCTGTCACATCCTCTCTCAGCATAGATACGTCCAGGCAAATGATTTCAATATTGTCTTCCTTTTACCCCTTGTGTTTTGGGTGGGACTGGGGACAAGGCTATATGACAGAGTTTGCCAAGTGGAATATACATTGCTTATTCCATAAAAACTGACACAAGGCCCCATGTCTTCTCTGTATCAATAAAAATGTTGTTACATCTTTATCATTGCTAGAATTTTTCCTATTACAGATTTTCTTAAAATCCTTTACTGTTTTTAGCTTTTCCAGCCAGGGTTGTGTCCTCGATGTATTCAGTTTTCCATGTCAGTTTTCTGCATTTTGTAATTTGTGCTTTAGAACAATTGTGGTCTCTTTTTTTCTTTCTCCTAGTTGGCATATGTTACTTTTTTATTTCTAATTGCTGTCTGTGCTCTGCCACTGAGCCAGCACAGGCTGCTGCTTCCTACAACACAGACATTGATGCCACAGCTGAAACTTCACAGAGTTCTGCCAAACCTGCTGACTCTGGATTCCTGCATCACAGGGGTCCTCTCAGCTTCATCCCTTATTAATTACAATCAATCATTCGTACCACAGGAGCGACCCAAACTTCCAGATTAGTTCATGACCCGAGTGTCTATGTGCTGTGCTGACAGGGAGGGAAGGCCAGCCCTGCCTTACAAACTACAAGTTGACAAGGTGAGGCAAAATAATTGTTCCAGGTAAAAATTGTGGTCCTACATAGATGAGTGGTCTTTGCTTTAAGGACTCTCCTTTCCTCGGTGCTCTTTGCCCAGGGGGCAAAGGATCAGACCACCAGCAGAGCACCTGTGCTGGCAAGGCTGTGCCAGACTCGCAGCACATGGACTGGCTGCCCACGTCTGGAGGGGTCCAGCTCCGCCCTGCCCCATTCACTGGATGGGGGAAACCACACGGCTTCATTGGGAGCAAAGCTGCGAGGGGAGAAGCGCCAGGGAGCACTGACAGAGGAGTTATTTCTTGCATAGTGCTGCTGCTGTAGGTCCTGTAGCATGAACAAGTCTTAAAAGGGATTTCAAGTCAGGGAGAGAAATACATCACTTGTAACATGCACTGAGATGTTCAGATGAGTCAAAAATACCTGCTGCTTTGGCCATCACAGTGATCTATCCTGCCTCATTGCTTCCTTGTGCTGCTCCTGTCTACTTGCCCTTGCCTGTATGCACCTCTTACCACTAGCTGGAAGCTGCAAGAGCTCTGGGGTGTGGCCGTAGTGCTAGCACTACAGGGCCTTGGTCTGGATTTAGCATTCCCAAGCACTTATGGCAATGTGGAAATAATAAGGATAAATACTAAAATAATACTAGCAAACCTAAAAAAAAAAAAAGAGAGAGAAAGAGTTAATGTCCATGATAGTTGTAACAAATGAAATGGAAAGCAAATCTACACACTCTTGAGAGAGAAGGTGGTGGGGGTGGTGAAGTTTAGGAACACTGCAGAATGAATTCCAGGATCATAATGAAACATTCGAGCTGGGGATGCAGGACGAAGGAATTAGAAGCTGCAATGATGAAGACAAGAGCTTCCAGTTAATGTGGGAGTGCAAAGGAGACAGTGGTGGGATGCAAATAGGTTGATGTGATTGCAGTGCTGAGCCAGACAAGCCTTGTCTATACTAGCAGTACACATCCTATTAGAGTTTTGCACCCACGCTCTAAGTAACAGGATGCTCAACATAAATTTGAATTTTGCATGAACAAAAAAGAGAGCTGCATTAAAAACAGGTTAGTCAGTCTTGGTTAATACTCTCTGAACATAACACGTGTCTTGTATATGCTAGTCTTCAGCCTCCTTGGGCACTGTATTCCTCAAAACGTTAGCTCTTCTTTACATGGGATAGTCATTTATGCACATTTACAACACGGTTGTTCTTCACTGACTCCCCTGTGAGGTCTGTTATTCTACACTGGACAGGCCTCCACCAAACACGGTGTCCTCCACTTCCTCTGTGTGGACTGCGTGCATCCATGCAGGATGCTTGGCTTGACCACTTACTGTGAAACAGTCACGCCACAGTCACCAGCTTGAGTTATTTACTGAGCTGAACTAGCTCTAAGTTAACCAGCTGTTTTTCCTAAATGACACATTTTCTCTGTACAGACATGGGTGGAAAAAAAAAACCTTTTGCAGCAGCTTTTTTAGTAAGCTGGAGGCTGCAGAAATAAGGAAGGTAGAAACAATAAAGCGTAATATGAAGAGTACATTGAGAAGAGCTTTGGAGCTGTGGTCAGCTTTGTCTGAGTCATGAGAAAAGAAAACCACGAGGCTTTGACCATATTAGACCGTCTTACACAGGTAAGTATAAAGATTCTTCAAATAGATGAAAGATGATAATTATAATTTCAAAGAGGAGTAAATCACTACCCACACCCTTTGGCTCCCTACATGAAGATCTTATCAAATTAACTTATGATCTCTTTCTGGAATAACAAGGCAGAACCTCAGCTGGTAAAAATCAGAATAGCTCCATGGACTTAAAACATACAACAGTGACTTACTCAGACAAAGCTCAGTCCCACTTGCCTGCTCAGATGCCTTCTCAGGTGTCCCTCCTCCTCCCAGAGTCACATGCAAGCCTGCGTGTGCCACAGCTGCACGCTTGGGCTAAAACAGCCTGCTGTTCAGAGACAGCTTTCTCTAGACCTGGGGAAGCCAGCACTTCAGAAAAATAGGCTTCATATTTAAGGACAATAAACACCACCAGTCTTTCGTTAGTAATGGTATCTCTCATCATAGTGGTTGGCCTTCAATGCACCAACAGAGCCAAAGGCTTCAGAAGACTGAAGGGACAGTCGTGACCATGTTCTCCAGCTTCCCATAACCAAAGCCAGAGTATTTCACCCTGTAAATCTTGTATCCAGCCCTCTTTCCAGGCTTGAGCTGGTGACTCTGTGGTAGAGAACCACAGCAAGCTTTCTACACTGTTCAAGTGGTTATGAACCTTCTCTTTTAAATATGCATGTTTTATTTTTAGTCAGAATTTGTCTAAAGTCAGTGCAAACCACCCATTTGTGTGTCTTGAAGCCTTACCCCTTATTTTTGGAGTCCTAAATTCAAGATGTTTACGACTGGTGTTCCAGAGTGCATTCTGCTGTGTAAGTGGTTGTGAAATGTCTGTGCTCTTCAAGTCATGCACATTTTAAATGAGAATATGCAGCTATCATTTTGGTCAGCTGATGCTGAAGATTTAAACTTGTAAGCACTGGTGTGCTCTCCAACCTGATAAACACGACTGATAGCTGCACCGCACCCAGAAAGAGAAGCATCAGCATCAAGTGGCACTAATTTAGCAATTTCACAGGGCAGCAAGGTACCTCTTGCTGTTATTTTTTTTTCTCCTGAAAACTGTTGTGCATGGTCCATTCCTCTCAGAGGTAATGTTGATAATAGCTTGAATGACTGAGAGTTTTACTATTGTGACCATGTTAGGAATTAGTTTTTTCCTGCTTTAATTTACAGTCCAAAAAATAACAAACTCTTACAGCTTTACTGCTTAAATGAAAAGACTTTCCGTGAGCTTCCACGGCGGCAATGTAGGCCGCACTATTTGTAGCAGGTCTGAGTTCTTTCTCCCTTTCCTGCCCCCACCCTGATCTCCCAAACAAGCTTTAAAGAAAGGATTCTCTACTCACGTAAAGGCATTATGAACCTCATAGCCAAGTAAGTTTTCATTTTGCTGAGTCTGCAGCCTAGGATGAGGTGATCTAATAGCTCCTGCTGCCAGGACTGGGAGGTTCTGTCTTCCCCTTTCCCCTCCTGGCTGTGCATTCCCACTGCTCACCCTGCACTGGCTCTGGGCCTCCTTACGCTGCCCTCAGTGAGCTGACTCAACTCATTAACCCAGCAAAAAACAAGTGGATCCTTTTCTGCAGGGTGGCAGTGAGCTGTTAGATTGACTCACATGCTCTGATGAAATCATGGCCATTGTTATTAGCAGACCATCTTCATCCGATAACAGGCAAATAGCTGCCATCACAATGGCAAGCTCAGATACATAGATATGCCGCTACGGAGAGCTGATTCTCTGCTGCCACATATCCCTCTTATTCACACCTCTGGCAAGTGAGTGTAAAAAGCTGCTAGTTCAGAATGAGCTGTTGGCGGTACACATGCGTTCGGCTCTGAAGAAATTACTCTAGAAGGGGCAGAGCAAAGGGCAGTTCCCCTTCCCCTTGGTGCTGGTAGCAAACTTGCAGTTGATTTTTTTCCCCCATAAATTTTGATGAGACCAAAAAAAAAAAAAAAAAAAAAAGGTTGATGCAGTCTCCTTCTAATTCAGCATTTTGCAACCAAACTTCTGGCGTGCTGCACCTGGCAGAAGACATTCAGTCATGAGAGGGGTCACTGCGGACTGGTTCCTACTGTTTTTTATTATCTGTTGGCACTGCGGTAGCACCGTTCTTGGAATTTGACAAGGGAGAGGGACTGGCCAGTACCACAAGGAAGTTATGGTCTGAGTCAGACACACTCAGTACAGCACAGACATAAAAGATACAATGCAAATGACCTCTAGATCAGTAGAGAAGATGCCTCTTTTTTTTTTCTTCTTTTCTTTATCTGTGGCTGGATATGACTGAATGGTTTCCCAGAAGCACCTCTTAAACAGGGAATTGAACTTTGGTCATGATATCAGGACGCTGTCACCATTTTATAGCTTTAAGTGCACAGTAGTACACTCATGTCCTACACTGCATTTTTTTCCCACAGATTTGCTCTCATTTTTATTTGTGACAAACTTGCCATGGCTATATCTTTCATAAATCCTGGTGGAAATAAGCCTGCTTGGACTAGCGGGGAGAAGCTGCAAGATATCTAGAGATCTTTTAATTTATTTGTTTCTTCTTCTTCCCTTTGTTGCTGGAGCTAATTTTATTTCTGCATGTCTACAAGGATCCCTGCACGCCTGCCATTTGTGAAATTTTGCATTTTCATGTTAGCAGGCTGGACATCCGCCAAGCGGCTCTCACTTGCACAATGACAGCAGACAATGTGCTTTGAATTTTCCCTCTGCACAAAGGTCAGTGAACTTTTCCTACTCACTTGCCTGTTCCCCTGCTGTCCTGTAGCTCACAGATAAGTCCTCGGCTGTTTTCTACTGTCAGTTCTGCTTATGTAAGAAACTTCCTTTGCATTTGATGCAAATTAAGGCTCCTGAACTCTGTCACATGAAAGCTGCCTCTAAAAATTGGAGAAATTGGCAATGCTCTGCCCTCTTCCTCAGTGCTATTAAAGGCTTTATCATACACTCAGTTCATGCTTCCCCACTGAAATGCAAAGCTTTCAGCAGCAAGGAGTGGCTGGGTGTCAGAAGCTCTTTAGTCAATGTGTATGTTTTAACCAGTAAATGTTACTGCCTGGATCATCCAGGGAACGCTAATGGTTTCAACTGATCTCTATAGGGTTTCATTTAAAAGCAGCTAAGCCAATTGCTTTGAACAAGTATTTGAAATGAGATGTCAGCAGAGGACTTTCTTATATCAGCACAGTGGCAAAAGCTGGGTGATGGGCTTTCTGGTGCATCCAGGGACAGTGAGGTGATGGGCTGCAGCTGCGGGGAGGCTTCTTGGATGCATTGGGCAGGGACAGGCAGCATCAGAAGGAACAGCACTGCCAAATACTTCTCACAGCTAGTCTGGTGCAACCCAGGCTCCTTGGCAGAGAGCTGCAGAAGCAGAGCAAGAGTTTGAGGACAGTGCTTATCCAGATGGCCACATCTCTGTCTCGTCAGACATCCTTGTTGTCCCTATGATGTGACATTGATATAATTAAAGACCTGTCACTTCCCACTCAGCGTAGAGCTTACCCCTCACCTCACTGCTGGACTACAGATTAGGGCATTGCTCCTGCAGCGCAAAATGTCCCAGCTGATACTGCATTGCTGTTCAAGGCTGATTTCTCCTGACCACGTAGTCCTGGCTGCTGGATCTTTTGCTTCTGCCATCCTTGGTTGCTCTCCACAAGGGCTGAAAGCAAAATGGCCTTCCAAGAGCCTAGCGCATCAGGATCCCACTGGGGAGGAAGGATGAGAGGTGCCGCTGAATAGAAAAGATGATGAACAGGTGCCTGTTGTGAAAAGCTCCAAATTTCCTGTACAGCCCACTGAAATTGAGAACTACTTTCAATTTAAAAAACAACCACCACCCAGGAGCTTGTTGTATCCCTGGTACAGGGGGACTGGCGTAGCAGCCTGACCAGGTGCTGACTTTGTGGCAGCACTGAGGATTGTCTCCCTGGTGCTCTCACACTGCCAGCAGTCAGACGGGAACCAGCTATGTTCCCATTGTTTCTGCAGCATGTCCAGTGAGTGCAGCTGTTATAGTAAGCATGTACACCAAGACAGACATCTCTGTTTCGTGGCACAGAAAACCACCTGGACAGCTTTTGCATGAAAGAAGATTTCCATTTACTGGTTTTTTGCTCAGTCTTATTAATCACAGAGACATTTATAAACAAAATATGACTCTGCAGCAGAATGTAGGTGAAAAGTTGATTCAGACAGGAGAAAGCACAGATCAGTTGCACTCATGAAACTTATTTTTCCATGTGCAAGTCCATCTTCCTCTGTTTCGTTATAATAATGTTTGCCTTCCCACATACTTTTCCTACTTTTATCTCTGTTTACAATCTCTTTTCTCATGAAGTCTCTTTCTTGCTTAAGAAAAATACCAAACAAAATACTTCTCTGGGTTCCTCTTTATTCCTTCCTGTTTTGGTTTCACAGTGGGCTCTCTCAGGATGTGTTCTGGAGGGTTAGTTCTTTACGAAACATTGATAAATGTCAGGTAAACTCAGTACACCACACTGTCATCTTAAGTCTCCTGTCCTATGTTGCTAACACGTGCCTTTTGCATGGGCAATAGAATCTGAGGTTTTCACAGCACAAGTGTAAGTGAAGCACTACAATATTAGCAAGGATTGTGTTACAATTATACCTGTTGGAAGAAGGAGCAGGAAAGTTGGCAGGATATATAGGTGGAGGAGTCTCTCTCTCTCTCTCCCCCCCCCCCCCCCCCTTCCTTATTAAGTGACCTGATCTATGGGAGATATCATTTCATGGGCAGACTACAGCAGAAAATGGTATGGGGCATGGAAAATGCCTCCATCCTGTGGCTACAGCACCTTCTACCCCAGCAAATTTCCCCCCTTTGCCCACACCTCTCCTTGTGTCCAGAGTCTCCATTGACTTGGGAAAGGCCATGGTTCTTCTCTGTGCTGTTGTTTTGCTGGGAGGAAAACAACTTCTACCGTGGGAGGTACTGAGGATACAAAAATGCAGTGTGATGCCTCTGCCTTCCAGCTGCTGGCATGTACAGTAAATGCAGGTAGCACTGCCTCTACTCTGGGAAGCAAGCAAGGACAAAAGCAGAGGCAAGCGAGACTGGGTCTTGCAGACCAAAGCTTGGCCAGCTGCACAAGGCAGTGCAGAACACGGCACTAGTATAGTTATCACAGATGTGACGATACCTTTGCCTCCTAGTAATTTTGGTGTCATTAGGTGCTGCTCATAATGGGAAATCATGATTTTACTGTGGTTCTGGTATGTTGTCCATAATTAGCGTGCAGTCCTTTAATGCTAATTATCTTAATTCCTTAAACATCAATTAAAAAAATCACGTGAAAATTTACTTCTTCCTCAAACGAATCGTGAGTTAACATGGGGGTATTTACAATGTACTACTTAGACTTGCTTAATTAGTTAATCTCTGTAAAGGGGTTTCAAATGTGTGAAGAGCTATCAAACTGCTAAGTGCATTATCTTAAATTAATTTTGTGCAACTACATCTTCACTACCAAGAGGGTCTTTAGAGTGCTGAAGAAAAGGAGACATTGCTTCTAATTTTAAAAGTAACTAATAAAAAAAAGAATTAATTGAAAGATGATTTGACATGGTGGGAATAAGGGTGAACATACCATTTCTTCTGTTTCAGCCAGAGCTGAAACATCGTACATATCCCTCCTCTGCCTTTGCTGGTCTCTGGTTTCTTTGCTTCCATCTTCCCCTGGTCTTAATCCTCTCTCTCACTGAATATTAACCCTCTCTCTTCCAAATTTGATATTACCTTAGCCAAAAAAAATTAAAGAGCAGCGAATCACAACAAAACAGACTTCAAACTGTGGAGTCACTGAAGTTACACCCTCATACCAACCCAATAATAAGGTAGCTTGTTCCAAAAGAAGCCTCATGGACTTCACTTCAAAAGGAGTTGCTAAAGGCCCAGAACAGAGCTCCTGCAAGAGAACAGGGCCAAGCCCAGCCCAGGAAGTCATATGGTATCTCTCTATTTCCTGAACCACCCTGGTAGCCAATGGAGATAAGCTCTTAACGTGTCTTTCAAAGTTTTCTATTCTATTTGAAGCTTATATGCCTTGTTAATTATTCTCATTTTAATTCACCCATTAATAATCTGCTTTTGGTGGAGTTCTCTCAAAAATTTGAATATGGGCTCTTTCTGCTAATACTCTGTCTAGCTGGCAGCTTTATTTAGGCCAGTTACATTGAATTGGACTTTACCAAGAACCTATTCCCAGGATTATTTTTCTCCCACTGGGACTAACAAAAGATAAAAACATTTTCTTGATCAGTCTGATTTGTTTTTAGAGTTTTTCACTTGCCTTTTCTTCCTTTCCCAAGAATGATAAATCATCACTTCCTTGCTGACTGCCAAGGTCTCACATGTTGTGAAAAATTCAGGCGGCTTGTTTAATATCAACTTGCCTGAGCAGTGGTCATGCAGCAGTGTCTCCTTCACAGGGTTTGGATCATTTTTAATGTTCATTTGCAGTATATTTGTATCACATCTGGGCATTCACTCAGCAATTATTTGAAAACCTATTCATTTACCTTATTTCATCCAAAAGAAACTGGAACAGAAAACAGGCTATTTGATGGCCACAACTTTATTCTTTGCATACTGTAAAGTAACAGCTTAACCTGTTGGATGAGGCATTCCACTAGCAAGTCAGAGTTGTGTACACAGTGATCCTGAACACCCCATGTTCTCAGGGAAAGAACTTCTGCCACCAAACCAGAAAAACCTCTTCTCTCCAACCTCTCCCCAATTCAGTTTAACAAAAGGAACCAGTGAGGGATATTCATTGTTATCCAATCCAGTGGATATTGATTTAGCTGAAGGACCTGACGTCCTCTAACCAGGATGTCTAACAGAAGTGGAGGTACTCAGAGAGCAGCTTGAAAATGGGACAAGTTGTTGTTATAGGGTGCAAAAAGAAGAGCAGAAGAAGCAAAGAAAGTAGGTTCTCACCCTCCCATACCTTCACCGCTGGTTTGTTTGTACAAAAGCTTGCAGGATCCTTTCCCTTCATCTGGTATATCCATACAGTCCACACCCACAGAAAGTACTACAGGGGTAAGCCAGAAACTATTTAGAAAAGTCAAGGTTGCCTTGCAGCTCAACCTAAGGCCCCCTCGCTCTCCTGCCCTACCTGTTGAATTAATGTGATTACCAATGACCATTTAATTCACCTGGGTGTTCCTCCTGCCTCTGAAAGAAAGGTGAAGTGGAGCCTGAAGAGACTATGAGTGCTACCAGACCCAAAAGGAAGGGGTAGGGCTACCTGAGTACTGAAGCCTGACTTGTCTGAGGTGCGTTTCCACAGAACAAACCTAATTGCAGGAAGGTATCAATACTTAGCCAAAGAAGTGACAGGGCAGGGAGGATCCAGCAAGGTCTCAATGAACAGTCCAGGATTTTTGCTCCCTCCCCTTCACGGATGTGAAAAATAGGGGAAAAAATTCCTATCCTCTTCAGAGGGTTCCCTTTCATACCAACATTTCAAAAGATCAATTGCCAATAAATTAAGACAAAACCAAAAACACCGTATGTCCTGGGGAAGATGCACTCCCTCTCTGTCCCTGTCATGTCAGAAGAGCAGCTCCAGTATGGCCCTCTGGGGCATACTGTGCCCTCACAGGGGCACCGGTGTGACATAGTTGGCAGGGAAGAGACCCAGTTCCCCACGCAGACGTCCTTTCCACCATGATGGGTTGGAGCTGTCCAGCACCTCTAAGATGTCTCCACTGCGGAAGCCCAGCTCGTCATGCTCCACAGCATCGAAGTCGTACAAGGCACGGACCCATAGTGTTCGCTGGAAAGGAGATAGAGACAGGCAGGAAAAAATGAGCCAGAACTCTTAAAGATCATCTTCCTGTCACCCCTTTTATGCCCCAGTACATATGTTCACTAAGGGAGGACAAACAATGCTGAAATTGAGACCATCTTGCAATTAAACCAGGAAGTGGCCAAGATGCCAAGAAGGAGGGACCAATTTACTGGGACACACAATGGATGGTGCTTGGGTTCTCAGCACCCTCAGTATATTTGTGGGTATTTGTACCATAAGGTGAAAAGTCAGACTGAGAGCAGATCTTTAGGAAACAGTGTTCACATGGCTCTATCTTCTCCACCCTGTAAGATCAGCTGTGGTAGCCATGTTTGAAGCCAGTTATGGGAGCACAGAGAAGGGCTCCTGCCTGAGTCCTGCTGGGCTGTACACTATAAGCAAATGGCTCTAGGAAGTGAGCTGGTGCTGGTACGGATATAGAGATGTGTCTTTGGCCAGCAAAGGACTATGAGGGATACATCAAGAGAGCCAGCACTCTGGCGAGTCTAGTGAACATTGTAAAGAATGATACTTGCTCTTTCAGGCATTTCTGGGGCATAGGGGAGGGTCTTAAACCTTCTTTGGACTCTCCCCAAGGTCAGTCCCCTGAGACAAAAAGGATTTAGGAACTGTTTGGGTGTATCAGTTTATTTTGGATTTGCACTTTAATGAGCACTACGGTCAGATTTTTTTCTTATGAGAACTTAATCGTAAGAGACTTCGCAGTCAATCTCCCATTTTGACCGGAAATCAGTTTTTAAAGAACATAGCATGGGCTTCTTTTCTCAGAAATTGTTGGCACCCACACCACTGGGCATGGACAATTTGGGAGGTATATTTTGTGGGCACAAATGGAGAGATCTGTTTGAAGACAGACTAACTTTTGCTAAATCTTCCATTCAGGGCCCTGCTTAGACATGGCTCCTAGTTATTTGGCTGGACATATAGACGTTCCTATAATTGGATTTGTGGCTTCTAGATCACTGATGGGGTGTGGCAGGAAAGGGCATGTTGTTATTCATTGCCACAGCCTCTGAGGGATAAAAGCCACTGTATTTTGAGCTGGATTATAATAAATAATGGGGCTTTTGCCAAAAGAAGACATGTCCCTGTTTTCCAGTTTGTTCCAAATTTCCTAATCCAATCTGTCCTCTTTCTCTCACACTTGAGAAAGGTCTGCTGTCCTTCCCTGCTCTCCTTGGATCTAGGATCTCTGGTTGTTCTGGGCTAAGCTGTACATTTCCTCAAGGAAGAGGAGCGTGCCTTAGGTCACACTCCTAGGAGGTGATGGAGAAATACTTTGGAGTTGGCAGTGGAATCATGGGCTGAGGCAGAGAAAGACACCATGCTCTATGCAGGCATTCACATACTGGGAATTTGCAGAGCAGGTGGTTACTTAGGTCAACTGCCAGGTATGGATACAGGTAGGGGAGCAGTCTGAGAAGTCTGCAGAGACATATCTGCATCATGCCCACATCCACTGTGCTAAGAGCCTCTGACAGATAAGGGTGACAGGTAGGTGAGTCCCACTTTGATGGCATAGTAGGTCCGAGAGGATGTGCCATGTGCAGACAAGTAGAACTGAGTGATGACGGGTCTTCTCAGGACTGAAGCAAAAAGTAGTGGAAGAGACAGTGTGACTACAAGTGCACTGCAGGACAGAAGGAGCACTGTAGCATGGCACACTATCATGAGGCAACTCTCCATAGGACTTAAAAAGAGTACTGTACATCTAGCTACTGTGCTTAGGAAGGCCTGGCTGTGGTGGCAAAGATACTTGATAGTCCCTTGCATCAGTGGACATGAAGACCTTCTAGAAAAGATCATTAGGTTTTCAGAAATGTCTTCTGCTGGACTGGACCCATGCTTGATCCAAACCCGTGGGTGAGCTTGGGCTCATTCACAATGCCTATTTTGTTGAGCTCATGCTAAGTTCCCTCTTCTACTAAGTCTTCATGTTAACTAAAACTGGCCTTGAGAACAGTCCTAGAACTACTCATATAAAACCATAGTCCTACCCTCAGAGTGCCCCAGAAGCAGATTCAAGTGGCTGGGATAGAGTCTTGAGACTCAGGAACATCTTCTAAGATATGTCCTGACAGGCTTCATACACTATTCCTCATGCAACCTCTGTGCAGGTGACATTGCCCAAACTGCTTGGCCATTGCTAAGGGACCCACTGAGTTGGGCAGATGGGGCCTTCCAGGTACATCACCTACCGGTGTCTGCTGGTGCAGTGGGTCTGTGTGTCTCCGTTGCATAGCTGCTGCACTTCCTTGGCCGTGATCCCTTAGTCCATGCAGCCCATCCTTCCTGTCCAGACTCCCACAATATCTATCCTAGAAAGAAAACAGCAAGAGAAAAGTCATGTATATGCTAAGATGTATAAATGAGGGGCTTTAAGAGTCATTGGTGGCCAGGGAGTCAGTGTCCAACCCTCGAGTAAATCATCTTAGATGTCTGCTTCCAATACAGTGCTGCAGTCCTGCAAGTAATGCCCCTCATGGAAGAGGTCACCTTAGACTGTTCTATTTTGGAGTTTTCTTCTTAGAAGTTGAAAGTTGACTGTCCTCAGCTGTGTTCCACAGCTGCTGGAAAAGGTGGTCAGAGAGGGGCTTTTTTGGCCTCTGGGACTTTTGGAGAAAACCTAAGGCTGTTCTAACTCACAGGTGAAAAGCCATGCTTGCCAAGGGGACTTTTGCCAATCTGGAGTTATTATGCCCCAGTCCTGCCCACTCCTTGCTCTTACTCTGTCCCATATGCTGGTGGAATGGCAGTGATGCTGATGCAGCTGACTGTATATCTGAGGACTCACTACTTTACTTTTTCATGGGCTGCTCCATGCTGTAAAGGGCAGGGAGCAAGCCTGAGAATCCAGTAGCCCAATTAATCAAAGAAGAAAGAGTCAAAATCAGGTTCAAAGAAAAGAAGCCATATGACCACACATCTGAAGTCATATCAACACAAATCAGCCCAGACAGATGGAGAGAGGAACTAGGCAACATCTAGGGAGCAAGTTCTCTTTTGCCTGCACAGCTGAGAGGTGCTGAGTGTCTTCATCCCTCCAGGCCCTTAGTGCATGCACTAAGCTTTTTTTATGATAATGGTGTGACAGAATCTGTTATCATGTTAGCTCAGGTTGCAGCAGTACTTCAGTGACACAGGGTCTGATCAGTTGTGTCAAGAGAGGGGAGGAAGAACAACAGCTTCTGCTTGCTGTTGCTTGTAAACAGCTTTCATCCTTGCCCTCTTGCTGCTTCTTTTCTTGCACCTACTCTTCCAAAACCTCCCTTGGTCTCACTTGCACCTTTGTCAGCCTAAAAGGTTGCTGAGGCTGCATGAGACTGGAGCACAATTTGCACCCCACCTGTCCCTGCCAGAAAGTGAGTGAACTCAATCTGGCTTTGCAGCTGCAAGACTTACTACGTGGATGGTTCACTCCTATGAGTATTTCTGCTGCATATCGAATGTGGCTCATGCATAGACTGTGCTCCAAAGAGTACAGGCCCTCAGCTTTGTGAGAAGCTGTATTAGTCCATCAGCAGTCCTCTGACAGGCAACACTGCTTGTCTGATGAGAGAATAGCCATTTCATTATTATCCCTGGCCTTGCTATAGTAAAGTATCCCTGAGTAGTATAGAGTAGTATAGTAGAGTAGTATAGTATCCCTGGCCTTGATATATATAGAACTTGCATGAGTTCTCATGCCTTAAGGGACATGGCTTTGGATTTCTTCCCTTCAGCAGGACAAATCCTCTCCTTGGATGATGCTACACTGTCTCTAGCTAGAGACATGAGCCAACCCCAGGAAAACTATTTCCCCCCAAATTAATCAGGAAGAACTCTGAAGATAGCATCAGGTACTGCTGTTGTCCTCTCCATTCCTATACAAGCAAAGGAGTAAAGAAGCCTCACATATCAGGGACGCAACATAATGAAAGAATGCAGAGAGGGTACAGATTAGGGAGGAGGAGAAGGAATGTTCTGAAGGAAACCAAACTCTCCTAGGCTTACCATAGTCATTTCTCATTCCTGTGTTGTGTTTTGTGGTGCTGAATGTCAGTAGCATAACTCAGAAAAAAGAAACAGGCAGCAAGGTTTCATTTGTTCTACAGACTAGAGAGGACGTCCTGAAACTATATATATGTGTGTGATATATGTGTGTGTGTGTGCAAGATTTGGGAGTGTTTTTCTGCACTCTCACTGGATGATAACTTTATGTCCTTTCCTAAGCAAAGCAAGAACATGACACCATTCCTTGTTTTCCAGTTTTTGGGATGGGGCTCAAGAAACTCTCTAGGAGTACTCCCAGGTTCCCAGTGAAAGGGCCACTGTACACTGACTTCTATTTTTTGCTGGTTTGTCAATCAGTCACGGATCACAGAACTAAATGAAAAGCCCACACATTTATTACACATCAAAAGAGCTCCCCAGGCCAACACCATCATCACTGCTACTCCCATACGAAGACCTAACTAACTCTGCTTCCTAAAGCAGGTTCAGGGTAGCAGATTTTTGACAAAGTGACTGTTTACTCGCTACCAAGCAATCAAGGCCAATGTTTCATGTCCCTGGGCTTGATGTCCCAGCCCCTTATTCCTGGTAGTACCTGTTGCTGCTGCAGTATGGGAAAGGGATGCTCTACGTATCTCTTGGCTATAGAAGAATGATCTTCTCCAGCTGCTCCACCCAGGTGGAATCCTTCCCGGCCCATCCATTCCAGGCTCCCACCACGCCTCTCCTGATGGAAGAAAGAGCACAAAAATGAGGTCAGGTTTTGCTTCCCACCACATCCTTGATTGAGGCTTAGCAATCGTTGCACTACCCTTTACCTTGGAGGCTCTTCCAAGGGAAAGCTCCTCGCCCTCTGAACAGAAGGACAAATTGGGAATCCCATATTTTAGATCTTTGGCATAGCTATTCCCCATCTGAAGAGTAGGTAGTAATGGGTGGTGCTGGGCTGAAAATGTGGCCACTGATGTGAGGACACAGGAGCCAAGCTCTTTTTAGAAATACTGCCCTTAGACTTCATTTGTCTCTGCACTGAAATCTGTATATCACTATCATTTTATCATATGGCTATAGCATCTAGAAATTTGAATTGTGAACAGAAACCCCACTGTGACGAGTGCTAAACATACCCTGCTGAGCCCATCACCATAACAAATGTACAATGTTTGCCAAAGCAAACTTGAATCCTGTTCTTTCATTTGCCTGTCTGCATCTTGGAGCAAATGCTGTTCTCTTTCTCTTCCTGCTCACAGTCAGCCCAAACAGGTTGTTTTACTGATATACATGCATACAGTCTTCCTTTCTCCTTCCCCAGACAATTCTTTGCTGTGATCTCTCTCTCATAGGTCCCATAGCCTCTATTTTGTACCTTACTAGTGCATTTTTAAAGCTCTGTGTAAGTGGTCTAGAAGGAGACAACAACATAAGCCCCTTCTTCAGACAGAAAAATATATCATCTCTCTTTTGGAGCCAGCAAGAATGACCAACATGCAGCCTCTAAAACTTTACTGCTGCAGTGAGCAAGTGATGTACTTTCTGCCTTGCCTCTACCTGCACATCCTGGTAATTTAATACCAGAATCCGTTTCCCAGTAAAGCAGGACTTTGGTTACTGCAGTGACCAGGCATGTTCACTCCCAGTACGTGCATGCAATGCATAGCAGTCTCTACTATGTCATTTGCTTGTTCCCCTGGCACAAAACCAGGCATTCATTGGACTGGGATTTCCCTGTCTTCTCAAACATCTACTACATCTTCCCTGAATGTACAGCTTGTTCCCACATCTGCTATGTTATTCTCAGCAGTACTTTTCAGATCCTACCAGCCACTGCTCCAGGTTCTGCCCTCTGTTCCTCCACACTCCTTACTGTGTTCACGCAGTAACAGAAGATGGCCGATTCTTCTGAGCAGACAAACTTTCAAGTGTAATAACAGCTGCACTCTGGGTGCATTCAAGGACACTAGGAAACCAGACTCAAATTCTTCTCAGACACAACCTACCAGTCAGTTGGGTACCTGCCCTTATGAAATCTAGGCATTTCAATAAGGTAAATCCTGCTTCCCTTGGATGTGTAAGGCATCTTAGAATTTCAGTTCTGGGGCCTTAGCATAGCTTTAGCAAAGCACCTCTATGCAGATTTGCAGCACTGCCTATTGGTATCCAAAACAGAATCATAAAATTCTGCTCAATTATATAACTGTACGTACCACTGAATCCACTAAAAATGTATGTTGCAGTGTAGTGATATGACTGGGTTTCCAAGGACAGACTCCCTGCTCCCGCCAAGACATTCTCATGGGCTGAATTCCTCCCACAGAAAGGTTTCTTACTGAGAAACTCCTAAGGATAGTTTGTGTTTACCTTCTCTTCTCGGCTGTTGTCCCTCAGGAAGATCTGCTTCTGCCTGGAGATGGAAGTTGTCTTGTAGTAGTCCACCAGCTTGTTTAGCGAGTGGAATTTCTCTGTCCACAAATAATAGTTACCCTTTGAATCCCTCATCACTTTGAAGTGTTGCACATCATCTTCATGCCTGGATCCAATTGGAAAAGTAAGAGATCATCAACCAGATTGCATTTTTATCTTTTTTGAAAAAGTCTTTTCCAGAAGGGTACCAAAGCTTCTTGCTTGGCCAAAATATAGACTTCTGGAAAGTAAAGCAATGGCAGTCCTTGTGTGTACTGGACCTAGATGTGGCTCTGTATTTCAAAAGACTCATCAACTTACAAACATGGAGCACTGCAGGGCTCCTCAGTCACAAAGCACTATCAGAACAAAGCATAGGGTTTTAAAACCTCTCCTTTGAAATAAAGGCCAGAGGAGCTTTGAGGGCCACAAATAGCTAATAGCTTTATTCCGTACTTTGTACAGGAGACAAAGGTGCAGTTGTAGTCTACCCACTAGCCTTTGCAGGTTCCTGTTAACATCCAGTCTGCATTGACTATAAGAGATGTATTATGCCTTTTCACACCACAGGCATCACCACTACATGCAGATATAGTCACATGAAGCCATACACTGAGTTTTATAATTGTATACTATCTAATGTAATATCATTAGTACTGGTCATTCTCCCTACCCAAAAGAAAAAAAAAGAAGGAAAAAAAGAAGTTGCTGTTACAAGCCAAATAATTAACAATCTCAACCTTATACCCCTGCTTCCCCCCTGCAACTCCCCTTCTCTTACCTCTTGCCTGATTTGGACAATTCCTCTTTGCACCAGATATGATCTGGTTTTGGTACCCACCTCCTTGCTCTGTGCAGCTCCAGGAACTCAAAACACTGGTCTCAGATGCTACATCTGCACAAATAAACTAAACGGGGACCAGGAAGGGACTGAGTGCTATCCTGGAGTGCTACAGTCGCACAAGCTGTTAAAGTGTTAGCATGGTTTTGGTCTAAACCAAAAAGCCCTCCCCTAGATAGTGCTGGGCCATGGTTAGGGGGACAGAGAGGACCAGGAACTGTTTGCAGTGAGTACTGAATACAGCTGTTCTGTTCTGTGGGCTGAAGAGCGTTTAGCCATATGGATCTGAGCTCTGCCACATTGCTTGACCTCAGGGCCAGAGAAAAAGCCTGCCTGTACTTAATTTATTGGTGTTTATTGGTGTAGATGTAACCAGAATGTTTTCCTGCATTCCTCCCAGATACTTTTTGAGCTCCCTGAATCAGAAAGTGCACAGTGCTTGGCAAAGACATTGCTAACCACTACTCTAATTTAAAACTGGTTATCAATTGTTTGACTGAAAATTGGGAAACCAACCATCATTTAAGAGCTCTGCTTTGAAGCAAACGTCCTGAGAAGGGCTGGGCTACAATAAGTTGCTGAAATGCAGCTGGGCTGCAAGCAACTAAAAGCCATTCCTATCCAATGGCTGTTCAGTGACCTGTGGGAAATAAGTTAACAGTGTAATAGTCATCTCTTAATGGGTAGTAGTGGAATTCTTGGATTTGGTAACCAGAACTGTCAGGGAATTAAAACAAATGGAAGGCACATGTTTTGCACTGTGGGAGACGTCCCATGTACCACTCTGCTTTGCTGCAGCTCTTTCAGAGAAGTAGGTCACCAGGAGATGCAGCTTTGGAATGGGGCATTCACTGTGTCACTTGAAGAGGCAGAAACATTTGGGAATCAGATGCCTAATTTGTTCTCATTCACAATACAGCAGCACTGCCAGTGACTGGCAGCGTGCAAACTTCCCCAGAGGCTACGTCACATTAGGAATCCTGTCAAGAGAAGGCTAGGGACACCATTAAACAGGAAAAGAAGCAGGAAAATGCTGTGAGAAGCAGATACCTGACAGAGATGGAGAAGTCACCATGAGAGTTCTGACTGGCTCGGACGATGAAGGAGCCAACTCCTTTGCTCATGAGGATGTTCTCTGCTTCATGGCGGGATATTCTCTCATCAAACCAGCTGTCAAGTGGGAAAAATCATGGAGACAGGAATAAGGAAGGTGAATTAAGGTAAGGAACAAAAAAATTGAGGGTAGGGAGGACGTGAATAAGCAGGGTGGAGGAAAGCCAAAACAAAAGGATCACAGGAACCCACATGCCTACTCCCAGTGGCCATCTACATGCTAAGGTACAGGGTTTTGATGGGTGCAGACCGTTTTCTTTGAGCAGTAAAAGCACGTAGATGCAAGGAGAACAATGTAAGCATTGGCCTGCTAAGAAGCAACACAGCTGAAACTGTAATTACAGGCACAGTACAGTAAGGTTAGTCAAAGAAATTTTAAATTACAAATGTGTATGTAGACATACATACACACATAACTCTCAGACACATACATCAAATTGCTTTTGGTAAACTGATTGAAAATTACTAGACTGTGATGGATATATTGCAAGGGACACACATAAATTTCTAGCAGAAGAAAGCCATGAAAGTTTTAGTACTAATAAACTGGTTCCTGCAAGAGTTATAATACCACAAAATCACAGAAACACAGAATATGTAAGCGCATTTATGTAAATTTAGCCAGGCATAACAAACAATAGTATAAGGCACTGGACTAATAATGAGAAAGTCACCATAAATAGTAAAATAATACAGTGTCAATAGGAATTTTTCCGTAGAGAAAAAAAATCATTATGTACACTCATATATGTCCACTCCACAGCTAATAAAATACACAATCTGCAGTATTCTGCTTTTACGTAATGCTTAATTACCTGTATTGCATTAAAATTAAGGACTGATAGTTTCATAAGCTCTGTCATTTCCACTTTTGAGTTTCATTATACTTCTCCTTACTACCATCACAGTTTAGGTATCATTAGCAAAAGGAAATCAGACTTTAATCAGCATTGGTAACTGGTCTCAATGATTACCTGACAAGGCAAAGATAGGAAAAAACAGCCCATCAAAAATAGGAGACAGCTTTCTTCCCTACATCTGGTTCTAGCATCTGGCCTGAACTGCTTCAAAGTGCAGACCTGCTACTCTTAGAAAGGCGTCAAAGCAGAAATATTTCTTCACAGCTCTTGCACAGAGAAAGCATCATGAGAAAAATGTGTGTGAAAAAAGAAGCTGCTAGTGTCCCTGCGTGATGCCACAGCCCTGTGAAAGAGCGAACAAGAACAACTGACTGCGAGATCTCGTCCCCCTGAGGCCCAAAAGTACAAGCCCATATTTGCACGGCAAACTCATAATGTCCTTCAGCTCAGCCAAGCAGGCTGGCTTGTGTCCAAAAAGGCCAGTAAGTGCCATCTCCAAAGGGGACAGTGGCACTTATTTGTACCCACAAAATCAGTGTACACTCCCAGTTTGCCTGCTCAGAGCACCAGTGTGTTAGAGCTAGCAGTACTGGGCTTGGTGCATGCTCTGCCTGTTCTCTCCTGAAGTGCTGTAGCACTTTTTCAAAAGAGGAGAATTAAAGGGGCTTTAGGGAGCGTTTCTGCCAACTGAAAGGAAAAGGTTGTAAAAATGCCATGCATTGTCATATTTATGGCACAGGGCCAGACAGCACATTTAACATGCATTTAAACACCTATCAGTCCTTTCTGAAAGTGCAGTGCCATCTACTCAGTGGGAAGAGAGAAATGGAGGTATGCCTGTCCTCTGACGGATCTATGTTTGGGTGTGCAGTCACGAAGCGTGGAGAAGGGTGTGTGTGTGTGTGCGTGTCTGCATGTGTGTGGGAGCAGGGTGGCATGTCTGGTCTATCATCTCTGTCAATCCATGAGTAACACCAGCTGTCACACTGCATGTAGCGTTACACTGACCTCTAGTGTACCGAGAGAAACTCACACACGCTTTGCGGGGGGAGGGAACACGGATAGCGGGGGGGGGGAGAAGGCAGTTAATGTAGTTAAGAGTCGGGGGGGAGGGAATTACATTCTTATAATTCATTTTCAGAGAGATGTCTTGCTCTTCCTTTATGTGCTCAGCCTCTGTCTCTGTTGCCAAGACTTCACATCATGACTATTCTCCTGTCCAAAGAGACCTAAATGCAGTTCCTGCCACATTGTGCTCGTTTTGACTGGGACAGAGTTAATTTTCTTCAGAGTAGCTAGTGTGGGGCTATGTTTTGGATTTGTGCTGAAAACAGTGTTGATAATTCAGGGATGTTTTAGTTACTGCTGAGCAGTGCTTACACAGAGTCAAGGCCTTTTCTGCTTCTCACACCACCCCACCAGTGAGTAGGCTGGGGGTGCACAAGAAGTTGGGAGGGGACACAGCTGGGACAGCTGACCCCAAATGACCAAAGGCATATTCCATACCGTATGATGTCATGCTGAGCATATAAAGCCGGGGGAAGAAGAAGGAAGGGGGGGGACATTCGGAGTGATGGCGTTTGTCTTCCCAAGTAACCATTACGCGTGATGGAGCCCTGCTTCCCTGGGGATGGCTGAACACCTGCCTGCCGATGGGAAGTAGTGAATGGATTCCTTGTTTTGCTTTGCTTGCGTATGCAGCTTTTGCTTTCCCTATTAAACTGTCTTTATCTCAACCCACGAGTTTTCTCACTTTAACCCTTCTGATTCTCTCCCCCATCCCACGGCACGGGGGAGTGAGCGAGTGGCTGTGTGGTGCTTACTTGCCGGCTGGGGTTAAACCCTGACACACAACCCAGTGCCACCCCTCTGAGCAACAGTAACAAAAGAGTCACTTGGGAGTGATAGAGCACATTGAGAACCATTCAGCTCTGAAAGAACACAGGATGCTTCAGGGTAGAAATAAGGTATTTTGGCAGAACTACGTATAGCGTTATGGCAATCCTTGCCAGCCTTAAATTGTAGTATGTTATAACCAATGCTTCCTCTGTCATGTCTTCCTTTGTGCATGCACACACACATGTTCTTGACAGCACTGTGGGGAAATGTGCAATGGTGGTGCACACAGTTTCCATGACACTTACGGGGGAACGTGAAAATCAATGAAGTTCTTAGGAACGTAGCCCTCTTGACTTCTGAGCTCAGCCTTGTACCACTCTTCCTGGGAGCTCAAAACCTGCAATGGAGAGATGGATGGAATAAACATGTCTCCCGAGAAAGGCAAAAGTAACCAAGATTCTGGCAGAAACCCAGGCAGAAACCCTTACAAGAATTTCTTGTAAGAATAGAACTCCGCATATGCTCTACTTCCCACCCACCATGCAGCGAGGTTAGTGGCTGATGACCACTTCAGAGCAAAGAAAGCAATAAAGAAGGCCGTGTAGAATTAGAGGGATTGCTTGTTAACTTTATCCCTTCATTTGAATGCCTCCAGGTGGCTGGGGATGCCATCTGTATGTCTCTGATGTCTGCGAAATGGAGAAATTCAGCTCTGAAGGACTTAATAGGGGTTTAAGGAGTTCTCTCTGCTGCTTTTAATAGTTGGTACTGGAGCATCTCAGTTTCAAAGGGAGAAAGAAAAAAATCTGTGAAAACTCCCCTGACATGTATGGGTATGGAGGGATATACAGCTATATCTCTGTGTGTATGCATTATGACTGCACGGATGTTACCTTGTGCTCTCACATGTCATTTTGTAAGAGATTATTTAGTAAGTCTTCAGCTGCCCTGAGCTTTGCCAAGGTAGATAAAAGAAGGAGGCAAAAAGTATTTTAAAGCCACTATTACACTTAAGAGATTGTAGGATAGCAGGAAGCCAGTCCACAGTGCACAGTGGAGCAGCTTCAAGTGTGCTCACATTAATGTTGACTGTAGTGGTCCTTAGGGACTGCACAGCTGACCAGGGACTGCCCAAATTCACTGCTCCCTGGCCCCTGATATAGCCCTCAGCTAGAGGAGAGAGGACAGGGATACAACCACATTGTGATTTTACTGCAAATGTTGTGGTCTTTGGTGTTTTGTTTGACATTCCAACTCCTGGGACAGAATTCCACTTTATGAAATAGAACATGTTTCTGTTCTCTCTGGTTTTGGAGAGGAGCCTGAAAGCATGAGCCATGACAGTTTTAAAAGGAAAAAGCAAGTGAAAAAGACTTAATTTAAAATCTATTGTTAACAACAATACTTGTTTTGTAAGCCAATCTCATGTTTTTGGGAGCCTAACGCACATTTTAACTGTTAGGTGTTGGCAACCGGATGTTACTGTCTCTGAGGCTGGTTCTCCATTGCCTTGCCTGCCACGTAGGCCTTTTTTATGCATTTGGATACAGAAAGATTGGGGAATAGAAAGCTGTGGAGTTCCCTGCTTGTATAGTCACTGTTTCCCCATCCCTGGGTGCCGGATTAAGGCTCTTTTTTGCTGCTGTGGCCAACCAAAGGGGATGATAGCTACTCCCTGCTCACACTCAGGCCCTGCTCTGTTGGCAGCAAGTTTTCCAGAAAGACCCACCTGCTGGTTCTTGGTGCAGGGCTGGCAGGTTTCTCTCAGTGTGTCATCCTCTCAGAGAAGGATGTGGGGGGGGGGGGGGCTGAGAGGGTGGATTTCCTCCTGTCACTGCTGGTTGAGGGCCTCATGTTTCCTGTTTTCTAATCTCTACATCAATACTGTTCATCTTATCTCCTTTATAAATCAGAAAAGGCAGCCAGCAGGTTGTGCAGGCAGCAGGAGGGGGCTCATGACAGGGTATGAATGTATGTGTGCGTATGCCAGAGGAGAGATGTTACTCAGGCTAATTTACTGTTACTATGGCTTGGGCGGCTAAGGTGTTATTTTGTTTACCTCAAGGACACTAAAGCAAGAGGCAGTCTGACTTTTCTGTTAGTGAAGTCTCTGTGACAACTAATAATAATACCAGACAACTAATAATAATACCAGTGTGTAGTGTTATTTGACACTTTTCACCAGTAGCTTCCAATGTACTTTGAAAGGAAGCTCTAGCTTATAATGATTTTACAGGAAGGGAAACTGAGGAACAGAAGGAAAAGTAATCTGGCCAACACCATCACCCCAGCTAGGGACTTGAAACCAGAGTCTCCTGAGGAAGAAGATATCAGGTAAAGATCACAAGACAGTAGGGACATGGGGACTGCTCTTGACCTAAGGAAGAATTAGGAATGAAAATGTTCATCTACACTGAAGAGAGGCAGTGATTTCTCCAGAACCTTCTCATAGCTCTCTGGAAAAACCTGGTATTTGATCTTAATGAGTTCTGGGTGCCATTAGCTTTGTGTAAGCTTCAGGAATTAAAAGGCCAATAAAATAAAAAATGGTGGTGATGGAAGAGACAAGGCTGAGACCCAATGTCTGGTTATTAAGTGGAACAGCTGGGACTGTACAGGGAGATAGCGAAGGCTCCCTGGCCAAACAAGGGTTTAGATCCTATTGTTGTACAACACCCCTGAGTTATACTCAGGCATTTTCAACTGAAACAGAACAGCTATGCTGGGAGCTGAGAAGTGGATAAATAATTTGGGTGGAGCAGCGTGTGGCTTCATTTGTGGGACTTTGGTAGGGTTAACAAGAACTGTTCTATCATAACACATGCAAATCAACTTTAAAGAGACTCTCACATGCTCTGTATGTATGTATACATGATTGTATATGATCAACTCTACTTCTGTCATTCCCCCACTGCTAAATTCTTGTAAGGGTGTATATATATTATTATTAGCCCAGGACCTCTTAAACTCTGCCATTATGCGTGTAACAGACTGTCTCATAGACTTTCCCTCTTCTATTTGCAATTGCCCAAAACCCCTGCGGCAACTAAGAGTACTTACAGTGAAAAGTTAGATATAAGTTCTATAATGCATGATAACTATCTTTTAAACAGTTTAAGAGCTGGAAATAAGGAAGACCGCAATCTCTCTGGACCACACTCATCCTGCCTGCTTTTAGACATAGTCATCCTGAACATAGTCATCCTAGACTACCTATACAGTCAATGAAAACAGACAGGACCCTCAAAATCTCTCTACTGAAGAACTGGATCTCCACCCCAGCAAAGGTACTTATCCTTCCCTGCTGACTACTGGAGGACTGTAGGGCAACTAAATCCATAGTTTATGGACCTCAAATCAAGTGAAGTGGACACATACTTAAATGTCCTGGGAATTGTTTGTTGACCTATAGCAAGCCCTATGGGAGACGAGTATCCTGCATTTGTATCCCAGTTTATAGACATCTGTCTTCATTTGTTTTGTCAAGGCAAATGGGAGCATAGAAAGATCTGGCAGCACTCTCAAAAATGCTGTTTAGTCAAGCCTAGGGCTGCACTTACCTTCAGCATATCTCCAGCCTGGAAGCTCAACTCATCCTCTCCAGAAGCACTGAAATCAAACTTGGCGATGGCTTCCATACTGTGTCTTAGTGGCAGAGCAAAGCTGGAAGAAGTATATACTTGTTAAAGTCTATGAGCAGCTGGGACTGCCGAGTCTAGCTTCTAGAAAGCTTAAGGCAATGCTGTGATTTGTACATGGATGAGCATGCATCAACCATTGGTAGACATTAGTTACTAGACATGGAAAGACATTAGCAGGTAGAAGAGATGGCATGGCCAAGAGGCTATCATTAGCTCAAGTCAGTAGTTCAAACAACCCATTGTGCATGCTTATTCCAACAGATCTCTTTCTCTGCAGCAGTCTCATGGAGAAGTTTGCACACATCACCCAAATAAGCTGGTAGCAGGGAAAAACCTTCTGTATAGACCAACCACTACTCTGCTGCAGTTCCCAATAAAGCAAGTGACTCTGTCATGCAATAAAAGAATGCATTTGCCCTCTGCAGTGACTTACTCTTTATCTCAAGAGTGAGACAAATTGCGGACAAAATGAACAGCCTGCAATAAATACAATTTTTTCTTGGACAGGGGCCACAGTACTGACGGTTGAAAGAGTCTTTTCTCTGTGATGGCTTAGCATGGGTGACCATAACTTTCAGCTAGGAAAAACTGTTTGCAGAAAGGCTGTATTCCCTATTTTGGAGCAGACAGAGAGTGAAACTGTAGCACTGACAAATTTAAGGCATGCACTTACTCTCCCTCAGTGTTGGTAACCCAGGAGCCTGAAATGTACCAGACAGCCTGCAAACCAAAGCCAGCTTTTCATCAGCAGAGCAGATGTGGCAGGGGAAGTAGCAACATGAGCTTTGCTTCTTCACCACTTCCTGCTCATGTAACTCAGATGTACCCCAGCAGGACCACCTCTATAATCAAGAGAGTTACTCATTTCCCATGGCTGGCTCATGGACCCGGCAGCCTAGCAGTGAGGCTGCCAGTGACAAGACAAGAAATAGCTAGGCAGTGCCACATTAAGCAAATGCGCTGCTGGTAGATGCTCTTGCAGCCCAGATTGTGAAGACCATCAGACAGCTCCAATATAGTTTTTATGGTTACTAAGCTAGGTTCGTCTGGGTACAATGATCCTGAAGCCAAAGGTTTCATTACCTAACTTCACCTCTCACAAAAACACCCAGACTTTACAGCTTGAGAAGAAGTGCCAGCTTGCCTGATCCAAAACATTCTTGACCAGAAAGCCCTACAAAGAAACCATATGAACAACCCTAGTTAGAGGGGTATTTCTTGTCTCCTGTTAGAACTGAGACAAGATCCCCAAAATATAAAGTGCTGATACTGAGCAAGCTCCAAAATTATGCCCCTTTAAAATCAACAGGCTACTGTTACCCTGCTTCTCTGCCATACCTGCTGTAAGCTTCCTGCTTTGACACCCAACCCAGGGATTTAACTACCTGTGTACCAAGGATCCAGGGCCCAGCTCTGATACAGTGCAGCTTCATTCAAACTGCTGAGAATGAGCTGGGAGAAAGTATGCACAGCAAAAATTATAGACAGAGGTAGGGCTGTTGAGACAGCACCAGCAGTAGCCCAGGGATTCAAGAGGAAAAACACCAACATGGAGAGATATAAGATCTCAGAAGAAAAACAAAACCACAGGAGGTTTAGTTGGGATAGTCAGTCTAGCTGAGGACCAGTCACGAATCATTGGGGTCACTGAGTTGAGTTGTCAGTGCCATCAGTTCTGACCCAGCTGGTAGCAGATGGCAACCATGGAGGCTGACTCTTCCCTCCTGATTGATGCCTGCCTCACCAGCAAAGACTCTTCAGGAGCCTTTACACAGGTGAGGAGTATGCTAATGCTTAGCCTAATATTTCATTAAATACCTAGCTTCTGTGTGTGTTACCTGTATAAAGCAGTTATTTATTGGCTAAGTTGTGTATTTTCTGCTTGCAGAGTCCCTTTGCACTTGAATAAAGATGCCCAGATAAAGTGATCCACAAGAGGGGCTGTAACATCACTGGACATTAGTGCTGAGATTTCTGAGATTACGTCTCATTTCTAACTATAAAAAGATCTTCACATGCTTCCTATTGGATTCTGTTAGCACCCTCTTTTTTGCTGCTTATAAGTGAACTCGTATTCAGGTGACTGATGTGAGCTATGCGGCACCAAGGCAAATTTTTTAGCAGTCCACAGACAGCTCTGCTCATTCAGCATGAACCCATCCTACAGCAACTGGGGTTGTTTCAGTGTTGGGGCCTCCCATGTAGGTTGGAGTACCTAGCTCCGTTGTGATCTACTATATGCCTGCTATTCCAGCCTGCTGCCTTAGGATTTTGTCGATATACATCAACACTGAATTATAACACCCTATGTTTTACCAAGGTACTTTATTGTCAGTCTTCAGCTTTCCAGCTATTCCAAACATTTTCACCCCCTTTTCTCTCTGTTGACTTACTGATGCTCTTTAATTCTTACTTTGGATACCCTTTGCAGATTTGCAAATATAGCGTAGGTTCGCCCTCTGATTGCCCCACTCTTATTCCAGGCATTGGGGTAACTCTGCAGATACAACTCAGGCCTGATCTGAGAACTGTCTTCTGTTCTTGCACTGACATTTTTGGAGCTTCAGTCTATAACCTCCCACAGCCAATGTGAGTACCTTGCGTGCTAACACAGCGTACGGGTATTAAATCAGAGGGCAATTAACCATTGAGGGAACTAGTTAAACAGTGATACTCTTTCATGGAAGAGAACTGAAGAAAAAGATTAAAGGAGAATTACTTTAATAAGGGATGTTTTTCAGTGTTTTATCTTGCAGCGGTGGGCTGCTGCAGAGAGATCAGAGCCAACAGTGCAGATGAATCCTGGAACTCCTAAGTACAGAGCATTAATCCCAGCCTGAGAAAAAAACATGCTTAAAAACAATAAACTGTTTAAATACAAATCCTGTCTTTGATTTTTGCCCCTTAGTCACAGAAGAGACAGTGGGAGTTCTCTCTGCAGGGGGCAAGAGGGGAGAGAGCCTTTCATTTTTCAATATCCCAAACGCTAAAGATGCTATTGGAGATGTGAACCCCTCAAAAGGAGAAGGGTTTGTGAAACAGTTAAAATCTCCTCTCTCACCTCCTTTTCAGTTTCAGCAATCCCAACCTCAGGGAGAGACCAGGAGACAGATACCTCTTCAAACAATCTAACACATGGATTAAATGTGCTTTTCATTGCCAGCGGCTGGATTTAGAAGTGACTCAAATACCATACACAGTGTTGGCTGTGTTGATAAATCAGCAATGCAGTAATGCTGTGGCCTTAAGCTCTTCCCCCACCAACTACTAAAGCAACACTAGCCAATAATCCTGTCTTTGAACTCCAGCCTACCACTTTTCATCACCTGAACTTCAAACCAGTTCTGGTTTTCTGATCCTGTTCCTCCCTCCATCTGTAACTCGAGAATCCTTGCTCCGCATGGATTAGTGCTGGGCCCTCATGAAAACTCCCCTGCCAGAGGCCCATTCTTTCCCTCTCTGCATGTGCGTGACTTCAAGCACCACCCCATGACACAGAGACACAGGAATTTTTTCATTATTGCCACAACTTAGATTTCTCAAGCACCTTTTATCCCAAAGGACAGCACTGCAGTTTGCAGACAGAGAACCAGATTCCGCTTTTAACTGCCTGGTGCAACTCCTTTAAGCTTTTGAGTAACCAAGGACAATTTTAGACTGTGCATAATGTTCTGTGTGACAATCACCTTTGTACAGAGTTTAGCATGAAGTCTAAGCAATGTTCAAAGGAGGATTTTTCAGTTCTGAGTGTGAGTTGACCAGTACCCTCCATTTTGTGCTGGCTCTCTGCGTGAAGGTGAATTTTCTCTGTGGTTCCCCATTGTAACGAGGCGGATCCAAGGGGCATAAGGCTATTGCAATTCTGTGGGACTGGTGCAATAGAAGATTCATAAAAGGAGAAGTGAAAAGCAGCGCGGCTTTGAGAGAACTAGGTAGGTATTTTAGTTTGGCAGAATGCCATTCCCTGAGCAAGAACATCAGCATCTCTCTGTTGATGAAAAGAGCCAAGGCCTAAATCATGTCAGTAAGCAACACAGTCTGACAGCAGCATCCCAAAGAGTTTAACACCGTTACCCCACACTAAGTTGGGTCAAAATTCAGTAATAACAATGCCAGGGAAGGTCACCACCTATGAAGAGTTTACCACTCAGGGACTGCCCAGGCTCAGGCCTGCTCAATCTCACATATTAACATCATAGAAGGAGGGCATAGTTACAATAACGTGCCCGCTTAAAGGAGCCATATGAACAAAAGTTTTTATTTTTATGCCTGCAGCACACACATCTCCAGCCTGCAGCTCTATCCAGTGAGGTTTTGCACTGAGATACACAGCGTGAGCTGCTGTGTCTTTGTTCGGCTCTGCAAGAACAAACTATTGGACTGACGAGCAGCCAGGGACAGAATTCAACCCTGAACATCTGTACAGAAACTCCAGATGACATTTCAGCAGAAACAATGGAGAAGGGACCCGTTATCTAGAAGAGCTGTGATAGATAGGAGCTTTGTTTTCACCAGCTAAGCCACATACAAGCGGCATGGGAATATTTCGTTCCAAAAACACAAACCTCTTGCTACGGAGTTAACGGTGCAGCTCCACTGACTGTCAGCGATAAGAGGATAAAATTTATAAGGGAGAACAAGTCACTAAAACACTCAGCACTGTCGCATTTAAGTCTTGGCTATCTTGCCATCCCGAGCAATGCATAGCACTTGGGCTCAGCCTCCGTGCGCAGACAAGCCTCCGAGGAACCGGATTCACAGAACAAACCAACTTTCAGGACTCTATAACCAACAACAGTTGGTAAGAAATGCCGCAGACTAGGATGGTGCTTAATCTCCCTGGGGAACCTGGGTCTTCTCTGCTACTTACAGTCATGACAGAGCAGAGCTGTGCAGCACCATGGGAAGCCTGTGCAACAGCAGCCCCAAAGAGAGTAGCACAATACCGCACAATATTGTGAGAGTATAAAATCATGAATCTTTGCTGTGCTGGAAGGGTTGGTGTGGAGGACTAGGGTGGGGGGAAGCACCTCCTTCTCTTTGCCCACGTCCTCCCTCAGTTTCCAGCTGGTCAAATTTGGCTGAGGCACGGGGATTTGTCCTGCAAAAGCACTGCCCTGTTGTGGAAGCTGATGAACAAGATGGCACTTGGATCCCATGCTCTTCCCCTGCCGTGCAGTACTCTACCTCTCTTTCCAAAACCCCCCTTTCCTCCTTAGTACCTTTCCCACACAGCTGCCCCCACTCAAGTCTCAGAGCCACGCTCACTCCATACCTTGTAGCAGCTCTCCTCTCCTCTGGCACTTTGCTAGAAAGCAGGAGGTGCGTTACCATCTAAGGGAAGGAAGAGAAGGAGAGCTCAGCCTGTATCAGGCTCCTCCCTGCAGCGACAGTGTGCCACATCAGTAACGGGTCCACGCGTGTGGACGATGACAGTCAGGAGTGGGCATGGGGGATAGAGGCACAGAACAGCATCTGTCACAGGACAGAGTGGGGCACGGACAATTATCAGTCTCTAATGTTGGAAATATGTGGTACACTGCATATTTCAAATGGTGGTGTCAGTTCAAAAGGACCTGCCCTTTGCTGCTGCCTCAGCCCAGGCTGGTTTAACAAGTGAATAAAGGAGGGTACTGTTCCTCAAAAAGTGCAAGTTCTACCCAAATAAGGAAAACAGAAAAGAGCACAGATCTGGTAAGTTAAATGAGAAACCATAATAAGTCTGTTGAAAAGCGTATCTTGAGGAACAAGTAGTTGAAGACATTAAAACATGTAATAAAATTATTTTCAAAGACAACAGAAGCAGGAAGCCTGCCAGCGTGTTGGTAGGGCTGACAGATGATTGAGATGTAAAAAGAGTGCTCGAAGAAGATAAGGATAAAGCACAAAAGCTAAATGAATTCTCTGCATCCACGCATCTTCCATAGAGATGTAAGGAGGTCCCTGCACTGGGGTTTTCTTTGCAGAAAAAAGCCAGGGGAACTGTCTCAAGCTGAAGAATTGGAAGAAAAGGTTTTAGGACAAATCAGTGAATGAACAAGAGTAAATCCAAGGAGTCGATATTTTAGAAATCTTGACTGAAATCTAAACTGAACATGAAATAGTAAATGCTGAGCAATTAAACTGTGGTGTACAATGTAAGACCTAACCCAGCCTCGGTACTAGGAGAAAAAGCAGCAAACACAATGCCAATGTTTGAAAAGCATTTTGAGGGGATGCAAGGGGCAGGAGGTCTAACTTCTGTATGCCTGAAATTGGTAGAAACAATAATGAAGAAAATAATTACTGGGCATAAGAGAGAAATGACATATCAATTGCCCCTCACATAGCTTTTGTAGAAGGAAGCCATACTGCATAAATCTGATTGAGTTCTGTGAGGGAGCTGATGAGCATGTGGATATGGGTGATCACTTGATATAAAACTTGCATTTCTAAATCCTTTTTGATGAAGTCTCTCACTGAAGACTCTTAAAAAACCTCCTAAGCTCTCAAAGAATAAGAGGGAATGTCCTATAGAGGATTAACAACTGATTAAAAGTTAGGAAACAACTTGAATGAGCTGTTCAACATATTCATAAATGACCTGGAAAAAATGAAGTGACAAAGCTTACTGATGAGAAAAAAAAATCAAGGTAATACAAATTAAATTTAATCACAAAGACTTGCAGATGGTTTTCAAAATACTGTTGAAATGTCACTGTACAAATCCCTGGGGCACCTGTTTGAATACTTGTAACGTGAATATGGCAGCTAGTTCTCATCCCTCTATCTCACAAATGGAGAGAGTAGCATTAGATATAGTAGAGAGAAAGTAACTAAGGATGACCAAAGGAATGGAAAGTTTCTGAACAAGGAAGGACCAAATTAAACAGACTAGGATCCTTCACCCTAGGAAAAAAGTTGATAGAGGGATAAATGCAAAAGCAATGTAGAAAATAATGAGAATCACGGAGAAGACAAACAGGAAATTTTTATCCATCATTTCTCATAACATAAGCACTAGGAGCTCATTCTCAAGAGTGTCGGGGTCTGGGAGGCCCTAGTGAAAGAAGCTTTGCTGTGTACTTGCCCTGTTCTTACCCTCCTTCCCCAAACTGCTGTTGCTGGGCACAGCATCGTGGGCTGTGTGGAACTGTAACCTGACTCGATTCATCCTTTCTTATGAGCCATGGTACTTCACAAAAACCACCACAACATGCTAGCCTAAGACAATCGGTCCAGCAGCAGGCAGTAGCAGTCCCCACACACACCACCCTTTGGGGAGGCAATAATCTCCCTGGAATACCTGTTAGTTAAAACAGAGGTAGGCTGTAAATTATGAAGCACTCAGATCAGTGAGGGGTAGAAACAATGAGAATTCCCTCTGAAGAGGATAATCCCCAATATATTTTGCTGAAAAAATATACAGGTGCAGAAAGCAGGGGGCCATAAGAAGAGTACAGCAGCTAGCTCTTGTCATGTTGTGAAAAGTTTTATGTGTGGCTATCACTGTACACATCAAGAACATAAACTTCTCTACAGGCAGGTGGGACACCAATCCTCACAGTCTTCTTGGTTTTAAGCTATGTTCATTCTCATGCTCTGTGAATGGCCTGACAGATTACATTACGTTACACATTAGAACAACCTATTTTCTCTGTTTCTACCATGATGTGATCTCATGGGCGCCCCAGCAAGAACGCTGCTGTGAGCTGTCACTCATGCTTGCTGCCTGACAATGTCACAAAACACTGTCTGGATTCCTGTTCGGTATCCAGAACTATTCCATGATAATATTAAATCTATTTAATGTCAAGCCATAAAAGACGTGGCTTCTATACCATAAAAAGAACACTCAATAGTGGCAAACCCCCAACAATGAGAAAGGATATGAAACAGGATAGGAGAAGAAATAATTCTCTTTTCTTTTTTCTCCATTTCTATATACTCCTCCCGTCACAGTTATGGTAGCATGTTTGGACTAGATGATCTTAGAGGTCTTTTCCAACCTTACTGATTCTATGTTAACCTCTGCATGTGGAATACATGCATCACAGCTATGTTGAAAAATATGAAGAAACATCCAGATACTTCAGCCATAATTAATGGAAACAAACCTTATGGGAAGGGTGTTAGAATCCCTTGCTTCCATGCTTCCAAGTTTTAGCCAGTCTCTGTTAGACAACGGGATAAAGCCCAACCCACAAGTTATTCCACAACTACCTGCTGCAGACTTCTAATGTCATCATCTACTGCTGGCACAATCCAGATGAGATAGCTGAACCATGGCTATGATACAGTCTGGGAAGACCTGGATTTAAAAAGCTTGATGCAGATAAACTTACACCTACATTTACACTTAGGTGAATAACCCAAAATAGATGTGTCTGCAAACATGTCTGAAAACTGCCTAAGAATACACTGTCTCACAAAAATGTTAGTAATTTCTTGCTGGGCTGGAATTTTCAAGAGAGAAAACCTTTTCCAAGGCATTTCATTCACTTTAGTTTCTATCTGGGAGCATGGGAGCAGCCAGAAAGAAAAGAAAAGAAAATGGAAAAGAAAAAAAAGGAAGAAAAGGAAAAAAAGTTATTTGCAATAAAACATATAAATCAAATATTTTGCCTACTCTGAATTGTTTGGGTTGATAATATATGAAAGATTAAGTGGCTAGGTTTTGTTCGTCCTCAGTGTAAACTACTTCCTCATGTTCTTAATTAGTTTGCCTCCAGAAAGTAACATTGCCAACAAGGGAAACAGAAGTCAAAGTGTGGAAACAAGGGAGATTTCAATTGCTATATTTTGTTGTAAGTAATAACTCAGCATCTGTGGATTCAGGAGCATCAGGGCTGTAAATCCACATAAAGCTGAATGTTATGAATGGAAGCTGTCTGGTCTTTCCTGATCTCCCATCTATTCCTGTCCCCACATTCAGATATGCTCCACACACAGCAATTCATCCTCTCTCGCCAATTTGCTTTCTGCAAACAGCTGCTCATACTGTCCACAGTGACAGGTCATTAGCGGGCAGTTATTTTTTTCAGGACTGAGTGCACAGGAGTGGCAGTGCTATAAAAGCTTCTCTGCAGAGCTCTACAAACTGATCTGGGCAGAGCTCTGTCCCAATTTGCTATGCTTCCTGTTAGCAAAGATTGTCTTGAAAGCTCTGCACCTTGTTGCTCACCTGCAGCGGTCCTGTTTGATCACGTCCTAGGATTTTCAAACAGCTCAGTCAACAGCATCAGCTGCATAGCTATTGCTATTCTAGTGCTGGTCTTGTCACCATCACCCTCATAAACCTCATTCAGTTTAGCTGGTATGACTACAGCCTACTGTGCTTGCACATGTGGTACAACTATTTCAATTAAAGGTGTGAAGCCATTTCTCTTACAGGAATAAGCTTTAACTGTAAGAGTACTGTTGTAATTCTACAGTTGCTCATGCACTAGAAGAGTGTACAACTTTAACTGCTGTGTACCGTCAATGTAGCACCATTTATTGCAAGATGTGGCTTTAATCCCGAACAACAGT
Organism: Ciconia boyciana; assembly: GCF_034638445.1. NCBI lineage: Eukaryota > Metazoa > Chordata > Aves > Ciconiiformes > Ciconiidae > Ciconia > Ciconia boyciana. The sequence goes on from NC_132934.1 coordinate 57,384,163, forward strand.
GTTAATTTGCTATTTGATTCATGCAACCCTTCCTATCATTCTGCTAATTCATCTCCAAAGATACCCCCTACCATTCCAGCTGATGAGCATCTCCGCAATTCTGAGAGATTTTTCTCTGGGAATATATTGCTATGATCCTCTAGTTTCCTATTCTAAAGAAGTACTGGCAAACTTGATATTTAGTATTTTCTTCAAATCCCTCCAAACCTGCCAACTTTCTCTTCTATGTTCCCCACCCCATAACTCCTGATTACTGAATTATTAGTGTCTCACTAGCATCTTTTTGTATCTAATCAGTTAGGTTCTCTACCTTCTGCATTTGCAGGGTGATTACACAGAGCCATGCTCGTGACATCCCAGACTATCATCTTGACAGCAATTACAAGATCCCAAGAACTGAACTGTCACAGAACTGACTGGATTAGCAGAGGAGGAAGGAGCAGATTACAACAGAGAAAGGCAAGTTTTGACTTCTTTTCCTTTACTACCAAACAATTCTGGATTTCCATAGATTTCCTTTAACTGCTGCATTGCTGCCCAAAAGGCCAGACAGAAGCAGCTGCCTTACAGCTTCTGTGTTGCCAGCTGCTCTGAGGACACATAGCCAACGCATGCCTGCTGTGTTGTGTAGTGTTCTGTGTCAGAGGTTTTCAGCTTGGGCCCATGAACTACTTTTTAAGGATCAGCAGATGAGACCAAAGAAGATCCATCTCACTGTCAAGGAAGCCTCTGTTCACCACACAGCAATTTATGCCTTCACTGGGAAATCTGGATGAATCTGCAAGCCCAAAGAACGTTGGAGACCACAGGAAAAGATGAACAGAATATGCTTCTCATAACAGCACTTTTTCCAAGCCTGTCCTACATTTACCTCACCTAAGAGCTAAAGAGGGCCAGTTACTCAGGGCAAGAAACCATGGATCCTGCAGCCTGACCTCTGCTCTGGAGGCTTCCCCCAGCAGGACTAGTTTTTGATCACCCTCAGCACTGAGACAGATCTAAGAAATGTTTCTCGTCCTTACTGCTCTCTTGGGAGCCAACACCACCTCTTTCAGAGACTCTTAAGAGTTAATCAGTTGATCTCCATCATCATCTATGAACTATACCAGGTTACACCAGCAGCATATTTGGCACATCTGACTTTATAATACATTGGGCTAATTCTTCTTTACAGTGTTCAAATCCAAAAAAACAGCCAGGTGAAGACAGAGAGAGAAGCGCTGCTACTGATAGAAAAAGGAGCCTCTTCCCAGTCTTTACAATTTGTTTATTATCATCCCTTCTGAACACTAACAAGTAGCAAAATAAGTCCTAGAGGCTGTTGCAATGGTACCCTGTACATCCCTGAAAGATAAGCATGACAAAAATACAGGAGTCAGACATCTAGGCCATTATGATGATAGCTAATTTTGTCATCACATTATTAGAATTTGAACTACAGATAAGCTAAGCAGGAACTCCATGCCTATCAAGTCAAAATCAACATGGGCTGCATGGGCTGCTGGTTTTCTTCTTTGCTGCATGCAAACGGTAGAGGGAGAAAGGAAGCGAGAGAAAGAAAAAGACTCTTCTTCAGTGATTTGAATCCAGTGCTGGAGTGTTCAACAAAACATTCCTTTCCAGGATTCAAATTCTCACTTTGATGAGCACCTACTGACTCAGTGGGATTTGCTAAGCTTCCATTTGAAGCTAGAGAAAAGTAATCTCACTCTTTATTTCTTCCCCTTCCCTGAGTGACACCCCTCTAATCATGATGAATATATCTAAACATGCCTGATTAAGCCAGACAGACAATGCGCCCCTAATCTGAACTGATCAGGGCTCTGGAGCTGCCAAAGTGAACCTGCTGTCTCTCTATCAGACAGAGCAATAAGGGGTCGGTAATGCAGCTCCATTAACTGCTTCCCACAGAATGAATTTTCCCTGACTGCTCCTAAAGAGCAGACACTTGAGGAATGCCGCCCGACGGGAAGTTGCCTCAAATGGTCTCTTTTGGCACAACTGTTGAGCAGCTCCTTCTCAAGCCCTCCAGACAAATAACTAAAGTATGCAAAATGTAGCCACTTCCTTCTATGCTACTTTTTAAAAAATCTCCTCATACCTTATCTAGCTAACTGCCTCTCAATTTTTCTCATCTTTTCTTGGTAAGCTTCAGCACTGGCTGATACGTGTTGTACTGCAAGTGTGTGGTTATCAGAATAACAATCCTGTTCCCACTGTGCATGTGTGTATGTATGCAAGGGATCTGCTTTTGTGTACAGGTGGAGCTTGCACTTTGTGGATTCACAGAATTTAGAGCTGCAACAGACCACTGTATCAATATACCATATCAATATATCAACATACCATGTACGTTTAGCATATTTGCACTAATATTGGAGGTTCATGGGAGGATAAATGGATATAGATCAGAACAAGCGCAAGAATGTACACCTCTGAATATGTTCTGGAATCGATGCATGTGTACGTACATCTGCTTTCATGCAGGTGTAGCCCTCTATGATCTTTATCCTCTGAGAAGATCTACTCTTAGTAAAAGACTGCAGTCGAGAGGGATTAAGGGGGCATTGGACCCTGTTTGGGCTCTGTGAAATCCTGGAACTACTTATCCTAAAACTGGTCTTTGGTATAATTACAAGTACCTTCAAAGCCTCTCTGAATCACACCAGCTGTGAACAGCTCCAGGGAACCATTCTGCTAGCAGCAAGTCAGATGGAGAATTATACTTCTCAAATTGATCATACAAGAGACTGGGATGAGGAGTGATGTTATATTTCAGACATATTTCCTATCGGGAAGGACTTTCCAAAGCAAAGGAGTCAAAACAGAATCAAGAATCTGGTACTATGAGACTTGATTAAAAATGACCAACCAACCAACCAGACAATAAAACCCACCTACAATTAGATCCAGATACTCCAAGGTGCTTTCCTTGTATTTGGGTATCTAAATATGGGAAAAAATACTCAAGATTCATTATCTCCAGCTTTGACCATCAGAGAGATATTTCAAAAAAATGTACAGTATTCAACACGCTGTTCTGTAAATCTGAGCTCTTGTACTGTAACTAAGAGCTGAGCAATTCTGGTGTTCATGCAGGCCTGCGCATGAATACACACTGTGAATGGTAAATTCCCTTTGTCTATGCGCGATCATGCATTTTGCAATGTGAAATGGAAATCTAGAAAAAAAATCTGTAAATATTTGTGCTGAAGTAGGAGTAAGTTCACCTTATGTCTTTGGTTCGTTTCCACAGCAGTTAAGAAACTCCTCTTTTCATACAGATAAGATGAAGGATGCAACAAAAGGCTATAATTTCTTTATTTCTGGGCATAGCACAACCTAGAGAGTTCATTACATGAAGGCATTAATCCAATGTGGTAAAAATAGTTTTTAATCTTATATTGGACTTTACTGTATAGCAATACATTTGAGTGGGATATGTGAACAAAATGGTATGAAAATCTGCTAGTATATACTGCTGGGTACATAATATCATGTTTCAAATCCGCTACTGCATGTTTCTTTGATCAGGCCAGCTGATAAAATTTTGTGTAAAATGGGAAGAAGACTGAGATCAGTGATGAAACTGCTATTTTCCTTGGTATTTTTTGTGTAAGATTAATCCTGGCAGCACAGATAATTGTGCAAATCTGGAACTCTAGTACTAAAATTACATTGTGTGCCAACAGATATGATTTTGCACAAAAGTAGAACTACAGTTAGCTCAGCAAAAAAAGGTAACGTTTCTTTGTCCTTTTAACCATAAATCTATTTTTGTACAAAATCGCATCTGACTGCACAAGTTGTGTTTTTTTTACCAAAAAGTTTGCCTCACCTCTTTTCCTTTATATATTTTTCCTCTCCTCTTGTGCTTTTATGAAAGAATGAAATATAAAAGTCTAGTTCAACATCCATTTACCTGTGATAATCTAAACACAAACATAGGAAACCTGATAATTAGGTTCTCAGAAGAAGATCTGATACACTTTATATACAAAGCTTCACATTTAAGTAAGGACAGAGAAACTGAAATGCTACTAGTGGTATCTGCCATGTGGTATAATGACCACTGCTGTGGTACCTTCATTGCATAATGTCACTACTTGCATATTTACCTTCTGAGCCTCTGTGTTGTATTAACTATGTTTTTTCTGCTTAATGGATCTTCATGGCTCAACTTCCATTTAAACACAGAACCCCTTTTACAAGGCCTAAGTGCTAAAAAACAGCCTTTCTATAAATTAAAGTCAGCGCATGTGCATCTGCTTTTGGGAATGCTTCTGAAAGGATTTTAAAAGCCATCAGTTACAATAATTCATACATTTAAAGATGCAACTCCAACAGTCAATCCAACTTTTCTTCTCATTATAAGGTAAATGTGAATGCCAGCTTGTTACTATTCCTGGGGTTTGTCTCTGCACAGCAATCATACCATTTTAAGTAGAAGTGTGGAACATATTTCATGTTTGTCTATGCATTTTTTAGTTCACTTGGATTATGATACCTTCAAAATTAAAGTGCAGCAGCAGTTCCTGAATGATTTAATATGTAGACGTTTTTACCCTGAAGTAGGAACAACTCGTTCTTGTTTATCTTAATCCAACATTGAGTTATATCAAATTGGAATAGTTTCTTATCTTTTGGAATAAAAATACCCAGGTCATACTCTGATGTAGGAATATTGGTTACTGAACTAACGTGCAGACTAAGACTTAATTAAACACATAAAGTTCCTTATAGGTAGATCAGGCCTGACATCCTACATTTCCCGTTCCTACAGTGTGGGCACCTTCATGACAATGAGGCTAACTGGAACCTCACTGCGTAACCCCTGTATGCCCTGCAAAAATAATCACGGTCCCACTCCTTCAGTGAGCAAGTGATCAATTGCTGCTCTGCAGCAGGGAACCATACAGACTTCAGACTATTCAATAGATTGCATGTGGCAAAAAGGGAACACTGTGCAAAGGGTGTGAATGAGTCATTCGACATTTCAGGTTGACTGAAGTCATTCTGCTACATTTATTTCTAATCTTGATGTGCTATCCACATTTGCATGTTAAGTAGGATGGGAAGAAAGATATTTAAATTACTTGCTACAATACACACATGGAAAACAGCAGACTCTGCATGTGTGTGAGAATGTGGGATTACATGCATGACTGGATGAATGCAGCATCATGTGAAGTGCCTTTTTCTACCCTCAATACAGGAGTTAGCATTCTGCATGCAAGCTTGAACACATCTGAGCAAAAGTATGTTTGAACATGTGTATCTCTAGGGATCTGATTATAAATGAAAGATGTTCATTTGCAGTATGCCTGAATGGAGGAACAGAGGTCCCATGAGCATACTTTAGGTGACATGTGTGTTGTGTTTTCTTTGGCAAATACAAATCCGAGCAAGTGTGAATGAGCTGGTCTGTGTACACTTGGAGGGTAGGGTGACAAGGAGCACCCATGAGCATGAGCAGGTGTCAGCTGAAGCTGGAATTTATACATTAGTCAATCATCATCATCAGTGAACCACCTACTTAAAGATTTCCATGGAAAGAATACACGGCAACCTCTCAAAGTATGATATGGCCTAACACTATGCTCCTTCACTCCTGGTAATACTTCCAGTTTAAAGTGCAAGTTTGCAGAGAGTCTGACGTCTTATAGCTCACCCTGAAGTGTGTTTGACCCATGCATATTTAGTAACTTTAACCATTAAGCCATTTTAAAGTACATGCTCACCTCTGAGGCTTAGGAGTCTCAGTTCAAGCACCTGGGTTTGAAATTCTGGACAAAGACACTGACTTAGCTCTCATTTAAGAGAAAAAATAGCTATCAATATGGAGACAAAGATCCTGGTGAAATGCCTCACAGGAAATATTTTCCAAGGGTGAAGAGGCAAACATAAGATACTCATGAGATACTCAAGGCTATGTCACAAGGTTTCAGTGCTTTAAACTGAAGATGGAGAATCTCACTGTGAATGTGGAACCAGTGGGCCATACATGAACTAATTCTTGAGGAGATGAAATATCAGTTGGGTGGGGCAAGCAGAGCTCTGGTATCTTGCCTCAAGCTAAAAACAGTCAGGTTTTGTTTTGCACAGAGCTAACAATGTATTTGCATCCAGAGCAACAGACTTGCAGCATGTCGCATAGGTGAAGGGCACTGCCAAGATCTGCGTGGTTTTTTTTTTTTTTTGTAATGTCCAAATTATTGTGTCCTTTAAATTATTAAGATTCGCTTACTGCATAAAGCACTGCAGATCCTCCCCCCTCACCTCTATTCTGCAAGTTATTGATACCACACTCAATTAACCTTGGTGAGTGAATATAGGATGGACATTGTCTCTCTCAGTTTCAGTCATTTTTGCTCAGTGCCACAGTTTCCATACAAACCACTGACTGGCGGTACTTAAATCTCCAAGTAAAATTGCTTTCATGGAAACAAAAGTGCACATTCGTGTATTCATATTAAGTCTCATATGCTTCATTATCTGAAAGCCTAAACATTGAGCCTAGTCTACACAGATTCTGTCCTATTAAATAAAGAAGTGAGTGCAATTCTGGTTCAGAAAGTTTAGAAAAAATGTATTCTTACATTTGTTTGGGTGGGAACTGCAGGCATATTATTGCAATTCCAACTTACCCACTGTGCTTGTCTTGGCTTTGTACAGGAGATAAAAAGGAATGAGATGGAAATCCAATTTTTATTAGTGACTCCACTCCAAGGCACACTTATTGAGGTACATAAAGGTCTAGCAGCCATTGGAACTGGTGATGAAATGAGGGGAGACACCACACAAAGGAGTCTGTATAACTCATGAGGGTCTTGAGTAGCAGTGGGAACTCTGGATGTGCTGAGGATACCTAGGTAATCAGGGCAGAGGCACAACATGATCTACAAAAGCTACAAACCAGTTCACAGATCCCCCGAGAACTGACTTTGGTCCCACCAGCTCACTTAACCGTGACAGCAGAATCGTTTTACCTCAACTTTGTTCTCAGGCTGAGAAATGGGTGTGTACGTATTTAAAGAAGCCAGCTGTTGCATTCAACATTACATTATGGTTTATGAGGGGAGGACAACATGCCATTTCTTCCACAACACAATAAAACATCAAGTACAGTTGTTCCTACAGTTATGCTCCAGAGTACACTGTGCTGATGGCAGTGTTGTCATCTAAGAATCACCTCATAAAAAAGAGTTGAAAGCAAAAAAAAAAAAAATCAGGGAATTGATGTCATATTGACAGTCTGTTGGACTAGTTATTGTGTTTCTATGTTACATCTCTTTTCCTTACCCTTTCACTGTCTTTCCTATTCATAAGGCAAACTGCTTGAAGCAAATGGTATTCTTCCATATGGTGCAACTTAACAAAACCAATGGGTCAGAGCCGTTTATAGAATCATACAATAATTAGATTAAAAGGGATCTGTGGAGATCATCCAGTTCAAGCCCCTGCTCACAGCAAGGTTAACTTTGAAATTATACAAGATGAGAATGTAACCTGATTTTTCTACAGTGACTACTCTAATGGAACACCAGTCTCATTCAGGCAATGATATAAATTATGTGCAGGTCTAGATCAAAGACATATGGAAAATCATTTAGGTAGAAGATCTGCATTAAACAATTTGACATTTCCTTTCAATATGCATTCATAAGATGATATTGACTTCAGTGCTAGACTCCAATTATACAGCTGCATATTATCAAAACACACACTAAAATGAGGCTAGCATTACAATCACTATTTCCTGACTTCTGTGTGCTTAACACCCTCATTATGTAACTTTAAAAAAATGATTATTCATAGATAGAATTCAGAAAACAAGGCAAAAGAGGAAAGAAGGAGAAAATCCAGAATGGAAAAAAAAATTAGTTGGCTAGGCACTGTGGAAAACGCTATATGTCATGTACCTCATACAGCCTTCAAGAAGGTGCTCCTCTTCTACATACCTTAGAAAGTCTGCACAAGAGAGCTGCAAACTGTAGGAACTGTGCAGCTCTCACCCTTCAAGATGCATCGTGAGTGTAGTAAGGGGTCTGCAGTGAGAAACCTGCCAAAGGCAAGAATTACTTGTCACAAAACTTAAACAAGACCCCATGCACTGCTGCAAGGAGATTCAACCCCTCACAATAGGGATTAGTGTGATTACTTCTATGATGAATGGGGTGAATTTTATCCAAATTGAATACATCTAAATGCATTATCAACACTGCAATTCTGCTTCCATATGAAAAAACCAAAACCCTATGATGCTCACTGCGCTTCCATTTTCTATTCTGTTCTCTATCAGTTTCTTCTACTCATATCTACTTTATTTGCTATCAGATTTAAGGAACTGCAATGTTCATATTCATTACTATTGCATATCTTGCTATATTTGATTACGGTAGGCTGTCTCTTTTGTCTTGAAGATGAGCCTTGCTTTTTAGTTTAGCTTTACAAAAATAATTTAATAGTGTGACCATCTTTGTAAAAGAAGCTAATCCCCGAATATCCCCAAAGCATTCACTGAATTTTGGGATACTGTTTTCTTAGTTGCTCTGTCTGAAAGTGGCTGGACTTTGCTCATCTCTGCAGCTGGTCAAGGGAAGAGGTAGATCCTCAGCCCTTCCAAAGCTCAAGTCAATTAGGCATCTGAGATTGCATAGCAGAAGTTGATGCATTCAAAACCACCCACTTAAAAATGTCATGCCAGGATTGTTTAGACTGAACAGGAGAACAACTTTTCAAAAGAACATCCTGCTCAAAAGCTAAAAACATTTCAAACAAAAAAATAAAACTAAACATACCAAACAGAAACTGTTCAAAACAGCAGTAATTCATTAAGAAAATAACCACTGTTTACCCCAAGAGATTCCCGATGTATTTCACAAATAATGAATTAAATTCAGACTCACTTTGTATTTCTGATATCCTGATAGGCTTCATCAGAGGGGGATGCAGCAGTGCTGGGCAGGGGCCCCACACTGCTGTAGTTTCTCCCTGGTGTGTTTTAAAGGATTACAGCTGCTCCTTTGGCTTCCCTTGCTAAAACTACCCAGCACTTTAATTAAGAAGCCCTGTTATGAGCTCTTTTTTTGCCGTAGCCTCCCTGAGAATAAAACTTCTCTGGACACCTCAGGTATGGGTTAGCTGAGCTGGTAAGCCTGAATGTTAAAATATGGTGACTGTGTCCTTTGACCCCAGCTTTACCCTGGAGGGTACCTCCAGTTTGGCTGCTGCTTTCCCTGACTCTCTATCTACCCCTTCATCTAACAATGAAATCCATCCTCCAGTGCTTTTCAGCAGTGCACAGCAGGTTAGGAGCAGAAGCAACAACTGCCCAATTAAAATAAAAATGTCAGATGAGCAGAAGGCAAACTGAAATCTGCCTGGGCTATCAGGGCAAATGCCTTCAGACTTATGCAATTAGCTTAAGGATAATTGATGACCACAGGCAATCAACCTACAGTTGCAGGTCTCATGTGCAAGAAATGTGCGAGGGCATATCATTCAGTATTGACTCAGAGAAAAGGGCTTGATTCTCTCTGAGTCACTAACACCATCTCCTGAAGTGCTGAGGGTTTCCTCAGAAATCTCCCCTAAATTACCAGATGAATCACAAAGTGCTTAGAAGACTCAAAGCAGTGGCTACAAGTGTGCTACCATTCCCAGTGTCTCTGTAAGTTATGGTATACAAAGAATGGTAAAAGCTCTTTAGCTGGCTGTGGAGAGGAAAGGAATCCTTCAGTTGAGAGCGGTACCCCTGATGATTTATTACAGTGAGACAGTAATAATACAGGTAAAAGCAGGTGTGGGGAGCTTTGAGGCACTACCACAGAGACAGAAATCAAGCCAGAAAAAGGAACTCTTGTTCTGGAGTACCACTGCCTACCTGAAGAACTGTCCTGAAACAATTGCCCTGGTACAACAACACTGGGAGAGCTCCTCATTCAAACAAACCCTTCATCTTTCCTCCCTTCTACTTCCCACTCTTCATTTACATTTCTTTTTAGAATGAGAGCTTGCTGAGGCCTGGGTTTTCTTCTGCTATGACTTTGCCTGCATCTCAAGAACTGATGTGTTTAGTTGTTTTTGGTTTTTTTTTAATCAAGACAGCTACTGCATAGCAAATTCCCAATGGAATTATTACCTTGATGTAGCTGTTTGAGGTACCTTCCAGGCAGGTGTATTGTATTGACCACAGCTAGCCACATTGCCATAAAATCACCTGTGCTTTCTCTTCCCTGAGATTCCACACTGAGGAATATACCTGGAGTAAACCACTTGAATATTAAAGCACTGCTTGTTTTTGGCAATGAAGACATAACCTCTGTCAGTGCAGAGCATCCAGTGTCAACAGTGTCTGAAAGTCAGTTGAAGCCTTTCTGTAAAATAACTAATTAATAATAAAGCTCAAGATGCTTAAAGAGCTGACCCTCAGAAGCCCTGGAGATTTAAGAAAGTATTTCTAAACCCATTCTGCAGTTGCAATTATTAAAGACTGATTAATTTCTACAGACATCATCTTGTGGTTGCTTCAACCCTGTTTCCCACAGTGACCTCAACAGTCAAGGGGAGCAAATCAGAACAGTGTTGAAAAACAGTTAAAAAAATAAAAGTAAAATTAATTAGTGTATACTACGGAGGTACTTGTCAAGTCTGTGTACTTACAGCTGATCTGAGTTTTGCATTTAAAATAAGGATTCGGTGGTTTTGCTATGTAAGAGAAGCATAGCGTACATCAAGAATTACAGCACTAACTGTAAGGGCACATAATTAATTTCCTGAGAAGTTACAAGTAAAATTATTCTTAAATATGGGTTCTTTAAGAAACTTGACACTTTGGGTTTGATCCTTCGTTTGTTTCTATAGCCTCAATAATGGATTGATTAATCCAGATTTTTATTCTACTTAAAGATCAGAAAAACCTTGCATTGACAACATATGAAGATTTTTCCAAGATTTTTTTTTACCTCTATGATACTTCTTATAAAAATTTTCCCTTCAAAAAACCCCCAGTGTTTAATTTATTCCTTCAGATGATGCTTCAAATTGAGCTTTCCAGACACCTGAGCTGCTCGCAGCTAGAATGGCCCTTTCAAAATGTTCATCACTTCACACTGGGATTGTCGGTAGACAGCAGAGCCTCCACCATCTTTCAACAGGGACACTTGGCTTCACTTCTATTGCAAACAGAGGGAAGCAGCTGCTGCTCTGAATGATGAAACTCTAACTGTGAGCAGCAGTATCAGCCCCACTGAGAACTGCCTTGTTCTGATGTCGTGGGAAAGGAAAAATATTTTCTTGAACATCATTTAAAGCTAATCTGACAACACAAACATTCAGAGGCTTTGATTATTGAATGGGCTCATTACAGCAAAAGGAGAAGATAGCATTAAACCATTTAGGCACGTAGTACAGGTGTAATTACTTGGGATACAGGAGACAGCAATATATGCTATATCAAATCAGTAGGCAAAGGATGCAAGTGCTCTTGCATGCCTGTGCTGGAGATATGGCCTCTGCTGAAGATAATGACACGATTATGACAACACCTATATAATTTTCAGCAATGTAATATTGCATGTCTATTCATCCCCTTGTCGAAGTACTTGATGACTTCAATGAATTAAGATTCACCTTCTGTTCAAGATGGGAAAGTATTTTCAGACTAGATTCAGTTCTCTTTGATGGTAGAGTAAATTGGGAGAATTTTTGTTTGCTTTGATGGATTTAATCTCAGAGATCTGTTACACTATCAGGATTACCAAGAAAGGAGAATCCAAGCACATAATGGTTCAATGATGGTATTATTTCTCTCTGTCAGTGTAATGATAATACAGCTAGAAACTTGATAATACAACTTGCAACTGTAAACTAATCACCCTGTTAGAGTTAGTAAGTGTTTGTTCCATCCCCACATAGAGCTCTGCACACTAGATTGATAGAGGGTTTGGTCACCTTTCTCAGAATCATTATCTTTTGACCACTATTTGGGTAGCATACTGAACGTGACAGACGAATAGTCTGATCTGGTACAGCAAATGCTGTTTACAAACAGTCAGACAGAATGCCTCCAGTGTCCTATCTTTATATGCTACCCTGTTCTGCACGAAAAACAATTACCAGGGCACATTCATGCACAGAGACAATTTTAGAAGTTTTTCCACATCGTAAGATAATCCCTGTTTAGATTGCAGGGTTATGGAGTGTTTCTCCTGTGCCAGAACTCAGCTGTAGCTTGGAGTGGCTATGACCTGGAAACATGATGTTATTTATGTAGTTAGTTTTTTAAAAATAAAAAAAGAATGCCAGGGATCTGAGGGTTAAAGTTTGCACTCTAAGGGTTACTGGTGGATTTGTCATGACAAGGTAATAAAAAAAAATTGGGGAACTAGAAAGGAAAGTCTAGCGAACGTAAGGCATACAGTGCCTCAGAAAAAAATGGCATCTAATTAGTACTGTATACTGCTCCGAAAAGATAAAGCCGTATGTAAAAAAGGTTATCAAGTTGGGGAGAGGGAGGAAGGATGGATCTTGGAGCTCCAAGAGAGGGAAAAAAGACTTTCATCATATATTGGAGCATACTGTTCATTTAGGCATTCAAGTAATTTTCTTTCATCTCATAATATTTTGCAGTACTGACCTGTGATCTTAGCGCCAGGATAATGTGTCCATTCTTAGCAAGCTTATTCCTCAAAGGTTAGTCTCCCCTGCTTAGATGTTATTTAAATGGTACTTTAGCATGGTTCTCTAATCAGCAGAACAATTAAAAAAATTTAAGGCTACAGGAAGAACTCAGACCCTTTCAAGATCACTTTTTTTCATTCTCATCTATTTGAAATCCTTCTAGAAACAGTATTTACAGCAACTATCTTCAGATATATTGTTCTGTGCTAAAGCCAAAAGAGAAGAAAGATGCCCATTCCCTCGCGCAGATTACCCAGCTGGGTAAGTCCGACATCCATGGGACAGTACTGACCAAACATCAGAAGCATTTGAGTAAAGCATCAACCCACTAGAATGGCTATATCCTGGGAATCAGTTTGTATCTTGAAGCATGAAGACTATAGTACATACACTTGTTACCCTAGCTGATATCACTACCAATACTACTCATGTTTGTGCAAGTCTCTCTCTCTCTCCCCTGTCTCTTTTTAAAAAGTGCTTATTTGAAATAATGTTTAAAATTAAACTGTCACTATAAAATGCAGAAACAAGGCAGCCTTGTTTAGTGATGAAGAAAGAAGATCAAGAATCCAGTTTCCAAGCCCAGCTCAGCTAAAGATTTGCTGTACATCCCTGGGCAAGTCACTTCACCTCTCTGTACTGTAGGACATCTAAAAAGTACAGTGTAGCCATACATGGAGATATTTAAATGGAATAGGGTACCGAAAGCCATAAAGCTGCCTTCTCAGGAGGCCAGTTCATTTTTGCAGTTTGTCAAGTTAGTTAAGCTAGTATGGCTTTGGTGCTTCTGTCATCTCAATCTCATCACATTCATGTACGTGGGCCTGATTATAGTTATAAAGTGAGAGCATTCATACTCACCTCTCTTAAGGGCAAATGGGCAAAATGCCCATCAATAGGCAAAAATGTGTGTAGACATTAAGACGAAAGGCTTATACAGGACAGGCAAAGTTACTGCCATATAACCCCTGATGGTAATACGCTTCCTTTGCTGCTGCCCAAACATACAAAGAATGGTGGAAAACTAAGCTGAAAAGACTAAGAAGTCTCCTTCAAGGGAGCTGCAAAATAAAATTTTTGAAAGATATCAAGGGATTTATGGATACCATTTGTGCTGAGTGGAATATGGCTTGCAGCCAGCCCTGAGCTTCAGATCAAGTGTGTGACAATCATTATATTCTGTATAGCAATTTGAGGAACTGAAAGAAGACAGAATAGCTACATTCCTCTTAAACTAAAACCAGACTCTGGAGAGAAGGGAGAAAGGTAGAGGAAGACGGGGCCTTATTATATTGTAAAAACTAAAGAAACTAAAATGAGCCCCAAAGACATAGGCATATCAAGTGTTGATAGCAATACTTCATTACTGGTAAAACGTGGCATTTTCTCAGCCACAGTGGGTAGGCCCTTCTGACTAATATCAGAGACTGAACTTGCCAGGGAGTGTATTTTATGGTATATATCTTACAGCTCCACTAAGAGGAGAATTTCAAGTGAAAATACTGTTAAGGGAAGAAACATAGTGAGGGGAATGAAGATCATTTTCATCGTGTCAGGCAGTAAAAAGAAACTAAAAGAGACTGCCTACAGCAGTAGTTCCAGCCCTGTGGCTTAATAGCAACTTCTTGCCTGCCAAACTTTCAGATATTGCTTGTGGCCACAGAGAGCTGCTGTCAAGCTGCAAATTGATGGGGAGGGCAAAGTATAACATTGTACAGAGGGCATTACATCCTCACTGCTGTTGCCCTTGAATCAGCAAAAACGGAGGGCACTGGCATAGGGTTGCAAGAGTAGAAGGTAAGTGTGGGGACAAAAAAGAAATTCTGTGTGATTACGTAAAGGAAGACAAAGTTTGAAGAGAAAAGGGATGTCTTTTACTAGAGTAATGGCTATAACTTACAAAAACCAGACAAGCTTGCAGACACGCTATACCTTCTGCAAACTAATGTAAGAAGGTATAAGAGATCAGGACAAACAGCTAACTTGAGCAGCAGAGCCCTGGTTCTCTGGGAGTTGTACAAAATTATATCTTGTGAAAGACCAGGTTTTGTTTTGCCCAGGCAGATCCCTCAGTCTTAACCATTTTAGGAGATATGTGCAGAAAGGATTGGTAGAGATGAAAAAAACCTCAAAATCCAGACAACAAAACTAAGCTAAGTTTAGATGTGTACATTTCACATTGCCTATCCATCCATCTCCAGGTTATTCTGTTTTCTTGATAAAAATGGGAATGACACACAGTGCTATTTTGTGTTTAATCTCTTATCTGTGGGATTGTCAAGTTTGGACGCAAGAAAGAAACAGTAGTAAATATCGCTAGATAGGAAAGTGAGGAGAATTGCTTCACAGGGAAACCAACAGCATTTTTTCACCGAGCCACTACTAAGGGAACATGTTTTCTACTTATGTTTTCCACAACTCATTTCACCATCACATCATAGCCAGGGTTTATGTCCTATTCAGAAATCTAGAAGCAGAGGCTAAAGCATGGGCATCTCTCTCTTTCCACTTACAAGCGGATGACTGGCACTGCTAGCTGCATCACCTACAGTCTTCCATGCCAAAACATAACTGGTGGTCAACTCTTTCTCATCGCAAAACCCAGCTCCTCCTGCCATGCCCGTTTACTAAAAACTCAGTCATTATAACCTTTCTTCTCCAGCCAAATATAAATGTGACAGCTTCTCCTGCTGCTACTGCTGCTGAAGAGGGTTTAGATTATTATTTTTTCTAAGAAAATTTTGTGCTGATAGGGTGCTACTAAATCATATCTTGAAGACTGATGCCCTTTTGCTCACAGGTTAACTACGAGACAAGTCAAGTAGTATGAACTTTCTCTGTGCACACAAACACACATGAAACACACAGAGACCTTGCCATACAGCTCTACCGCACTCCATTCGAAAGAAATGTCTTGTAACAATACTGTATATTCCGCTTACAATGCATCAAAAAGCTTCACAAGAACATTAAAAAGCTACTGAGGAGAAATTACATTCATGCCTGACCTCTCGAGACCCCACCACATTCCACAGGAGACACCAAAAAGAGGGTCAGCAGTGCCAGATCTACAGTTGCCAGAAGCATTTTTCTTTCTAGGCATCTTGCCCCAGCCGGTATGATCACACTGCGTTTCTCAAAGACACAATAGTCTGATGTCTGTCAGAGCAACCTTAAAGTTTCTGGGAAATCTGGATATCTCTTTGCTTTGTGCTTCTGACTGAAAAAAAAAGAAAAATTTCCCCATTTATTATTTTCTTTGCTCTGTTCCAACCCTCCTTCTGAGCACAGTCCTGATCCCCCATTGACAAGGAGAAAAACTTGATGCACCTACGGTGGAAATGAAAACACACTAAATCTTGAGCCTTGCAGCTAAGACCTTACTTGTTTAACTCTGCAGAAAATGTGACGCTAATTTAGACAAAACATCTACCCTTAAAATTTCACAGTGAAAGAAGCAAGCAGCCAAGCAGATCTGTACCTTTGAGGCAGGTGGTTGCACTCTGCTGTTTCAGGATCTGTGTTGAGACAAAGCAGTGGGGAATGGCACGAGTCTCATAACAAGATAACCAACTTGCCTCTTGTCTTCAGCGCAAGTGCTTAGCAAGGGCCAAAGTCTGTGGAGCCATGCGGGACACACAAATCTTTGCCACGGCATCTTCACCTCTCCCTCATGAAGCGCAGCCAATCAAGCCGGCAGGGTGCAAACCGCAAACCACACAGGAACTCACAGGCACAGTAGCTTACTGAGCTGGGTGTGCAGCTCAGCTTGGTGTGGTTTTATTCTCTTACTGCAAGGGTTACAGCTGCTCTAGAGCAGTTTCTCTGAATGCTACAGCTGTTAGCTGCTCCAGCTGCATGTCATGGCACCCCATAACTTACTCAACACTCAGTTACTTAATGTATCTGTCTGGAAAGCACTGGCCACTTTGGACACAAGTAGTGATCCCCAGGAGCAAGCCATCACAGGTCTCCTAAAATGTGCCCTGTTCTCTAATATGGGGTGACAGTGGCAGTTACAAGCTATCAGCATTTGAACTTGCGGAGCACCTCTCCTGCCACACATTCTGTTTGACATGACAGAGTCCATGGGTGCATACACCCAGTGCACCCACACATGAAGATGTGCTTGTATCTCTGTAAACAAAGACAGGCAAATACAAAGACCATCTTGTGCCTGTGTAGGCACAGGCCAAGAGGGAGTTGATATAAGAAAGAGTCCAGGATTTCATCAGATTCTGCGACTAGTATGAACCAGGGGGCTGACTTCAAGCTGTGAGAAAAGAGGTATGAAAATATGATTCTTTTAAGAACACAGAAAAGGCACATTTGCCTATTTAGTTGTTGCATCAGTTTAGTCACTAGCAGGAGTGCATCATGGGAGGCTGGTGGCCTGGATGAAGCGACTGTGATCTACCCAAAGCAGTGATGATTTGTCTGGCCAACACCTGTGCTATGGCTCTTTCAGATGGCAAATTATTTATGGACCACATAAATGCCATAAAAATAAAACTAAAACTATAATTAAGGCTTTCTCCTCAGGTGAGTAACGGCTGAAAAGACACTGCTGGGTTACTGCACTAAGCTGTCCCCCTCACACCTCCATCAATTCCTCTTCCCGCCACCCCTACAAAAAATGGCAGAGGTCTCCCGGCCCTCACAGCAGGGGCTGGAAGCCAGGGAGGGGTGGGGCTTGAGGAGTGATTGACAGCCCCTCTGAATGCAAGGAACCTATGGGGGAAGGGAGGGCTTATTGAAAGCATTCTGATTGGATTAGGAGATAAAGCAGGTGGGTGTTTGCAGATGATTGGCAGCAGTTTGACTCTCCCTGGGAAAAGGTTACCCAACAGTCACTGCTGTTCAGGCTTCCTGAGGTAACGAGCAGCAGGGATGAGGGGTAAGGAGAGGTCTGGTCCTAGCAGTGTGAGTCCACCCGTGTGTCCTCACCTATGTCAATCCCATTGGTAATTAACTCCACTCATTAATTACACTGGGGCAAGAGTTACCCCTGCCCGTCGCTCATCCTGTCCCTGCTGGGGCTTGGCCTCCTGAACGGCTGTTTTCCTCCCACCTTTTCTTCCTGCCCTCAGAGCTTCAGTCCCTCCTCCCGCCTCAGGGCTGCCAGGGGCCAGCAGGGCCCCTGTGGGAGAAGGGACATGGGTGATTGGAGAACTGGTTGCTACTGGAGAGCAGAAAGCCCCCTTCGGAAATGCAGCTTTTGCCCTGGCCCATGGGCTGCATGGTACTGTGCCTGCAGCCTTTAGCACCAGGCATTTTAGACAAAAGTAAAAATGAACTGACATCAAGTGAAATTTCTCCCTGCAGCCATCACTCTAAGACCACTTAAAATCATAGCCTAAAAACATAATCTAAATTCTGTCTGGTAGACTGTAAGCCAGGAAAGGACCCTTTGCTGCAGCTGAAATAGATTCATAAATTATTGAGTTCTTGAGTCAGTGAGATCCACACGCCCTGATTTCTTGAAACCACTTTTCTTGGCTTTGTACCTGTTTGAGGATCTGGATGGGATTCCATTTCCTTGAGTATGGTTCAGAGCTGGCCAAATGGTCTGTGCTTTTTCCAGCCTGCTGCTCAAAAATAGCAGAAAAAAATGGTTTAATTCCTAATTATTGTTGACTTTGAAGAACAAGCAGCCAGGTTGCTCAGGTTCCATCTGTGTCCCTCAAAAGGGCACAGCTGTTACAAAAAGAAATGGGCAAAATTTTGTTGATAATATTGAAATATCTAATATTGAAAAGAAGTATTCTTAATAATATCTTTTGTCCAAAAAGTTACAGAGAAGGATTAAGCTGTTTTGTGAATTTCTGTTAAA
Source organism: Ciconia boyciana (assembly GCF_034638445.1). NCBI lineage: Eukaryota > Metazoa > Chordata > Aves > Ciconiiformes > Ciconiidae > Ciconia > Ciconia boyciana. Next base: position 57,402,680 of record NC_132934.1, read on the forward strand.
TTACTCTTTTGCCATTTTTAATGGTTTAAGTACTTCCAATATGAAATGTTCTGATTTTTCAGCTTAAAACAGCTCTTTATCTCAAAATTTACTTTGATTTGAATAAAAAGGTAAAAACACCTTAAAAACAAACAAACAAAAATTTTGGGGCAAAACACAACTTTCCATTTGGCCTAAGATAAAATCTCTCAACTATTCAGCCAAAAATATTTTTTGTTTGGCATTAGAGATGTCAATCTTGCAAGCAAACTAAAAATCAGTTATATATGCAGCATTGTAGCACTAACCACACAGAGTTGGCTCAAGAACAGAGGCACAGAATGCAAGAATCAAATGTTGATGTCTTGTCTACTAACACTAAGACCTAAACAGTGTTCAGCTTCATTTATATGACATGATTTGTCTGACATTAACTGACAAACAAAAGCAAAAGACAGGAAATTAATGCATGGCTATATCCAGGCTTCAGGCTGTTAGAGTCTCAATGGCTCAATTTGAATATTATTTAAATGTGAACATCTACCAAATTTTACATTTCAGGTTTTTTTGGTTTTGTTGGGTTTTTTTTTGTCAGAGGAGGATCTTTTAGGCTAATAACTTTTCTTAGTTATGATTCAACTATTTTGAAATATTTTTATTCCTAGCAACACCTACCCTTTTAGTGTCTTAGAGTACTGGATAAATAACTACATCTGAGCATTAAGAGTATATGATTTGTCAATGTAGAAGCCCTGTGTGGTATTGCCCCCAAAATACTTGTATTGTAATGCCATGTCACTGTAGTACATTCTTCTTACACCTCTGAAATATTCCTGAGCTCCTGAAGCGAGGGGGATGTATATGCTGGCATTGTTCATGTTGTTCTTTTTGTATGCGTATAGAACTTCAAGCTGTCACTCTTGAACTTCTCACCATTTACTAAAACCAAAGAAACAGAAGAAAGCATGGCATACCCATCAAAATCCTAGACCTACAAAAATTGAACTGAGTGGGGACCCAGCTAAGGAAAACATGGGTACTAAGTTTTCTGTTAAAGCAAGTTATGTTTGCAGGAGGGTTATCTAATCGACTTGTAAAACAAAGCAGATCAATGTATGCTGCCATATAACCAATGTCACAGTGCAACTCAGAGAGAGAGAGAGAGAGAGAGAGAGAAAGAGAAACATACAAAGGCAAAAGAGGAATCTCATGACTGACGTTTTTAATAGCTTCATTGAGACACATGATAAAATCAGTTTCTCTCAGCAGGAGAGAGACAGATAAAAATGGACTCCATTTGAAGTGCAAACAACAAAGAAACAGGGAGTTGTAAAACATGTAGCACCCTCCTCATAAAGATCCCACTTTCTCTTAGTTCCAAGTGTTTGCAACTGTCTCTCCCTGTGAAATCTTAATTAAACCAATATATTTCCCATCTAAGTCATTTGAAGATGTGTGTAGTTTGATAAAAAGTTTAATTAGCTCTATTCTTTAAAAAATTAAAAAGGTACCATTTTGATCTTTTGCTTGAAATTCATGCCTATCCTTGCGTTAAAAATGTCCCTCAATCTGGACTGTGGTAGCTAGCAGACAGGAGAAGCATGCTCATAAGTGGGGCTGTGGGGAGGGGGCTCAGATGGAAAACAAACATTTATTATGAATTTTAATATTTTTACCTTTTGTTCTCATAAAATGCGTTACAGATTGTCTTCCTTCTTGAGGCTGGGTGTTTGTCAGGGCTTGAAATCAAATTGATACATGATGAAGGCGGTCCCTTCTCTGGTGACTCAGCTGGGAATTGCACAGAAATCTACCCAGCCTGATGCTAACTAATAAAAGGAAGGGAGGGGAACAGGAACATCTCATAAAGCTGTGAAATGACAATTCATTCCCTTTTTATGCTATTACTGCATTGACTAAAATGCACCTCCTATTGAGTATACCAGCTGTGAGAGCTGACAAGCCGATCAGTCTAGAAACACTGTTGTTACAGTATAGCAGAGCAATTCGCAGACAAATGGAAGGTCTTGTTTTAATTCCTTCACCTCTCTGCTCTTGTTTAGAGTCCTTCAACAATTCCGTAGGCAGAAGGGTTGCAATAGATTGACACGAGACATTTCCTTCCCTTCTCCCTAGTTGCAGATATTGTCCTTTTGCTGTAATGTAACTTTCACTGGATCTGACATTTGCATTTGGATCTTGTTATAGGTGTGATCAAAATGCTAGCTACGGTAGCACCATAAGTCAACCGAAGCTGTGGTTTAATAGTTGAAGGTGTTAGGCTATGTTTAAATAAGCTTACTGGAAAATAAAATTATCCATTTCTTCTTTTACTTGCTAGTGTTCTCTGTGTTCTTGGTAGACTTTTCATTGTGAAACACCTGAATATGGTGTTTTCAACCTATAAATGTCAAAGCGCTTAATTATAATGGCATACATTATTGAGTAGAACCAAGCCACTTTCCTTCTAGTTTGGTGTCAAACTGTAGTCTCGCCAAAAGGAGAGGCTAGGCATATTCTCTGTATTTTCTCCTAGGGTCTCTCATGGTTGCTATATTTTTGGTTAAGGACAGTTGAATGGGACCAAAAGGTTATTGCAGAAAGCAGTCTCTTCTATCTTCCTGTTCATTAATTTTGCTACCATGAAATCCCAATGTTGGCTGTCTTACACAGATGAGAAATGGAGAATGAAATTATTTCTGTCTCTGCTTCTTTCTCCAGAATTTTAAGTGAATGATACCATGTTTGAGCTGTTACATTTGCAGAACTGTGTCGAGTTTTCTGATTTGGAGAATAGAATAAGCACCACGAGAAATGGCTGGCATCACTTACTGACTCTAGATGCAAAATAACTTTTTACCTATGGCACTCAGGAGGCACATGAAGAACTTAATGAAGAATTATTCTGAGGCCAAAGTAAAAGTCAGAGAAGCAACCTCTAATGATTCTGCCCCCCCCCCGCAGTTCTCTAATGTCAGAGATCAGTGAACTAACATACAGTGCAGTTTCTCTTTCTGAGATTATGGACATGGTATGCCACAGGATGAATGACTGTGGAAAGAACTGGAGGCATGTGTGTAAGTGCCTCACATGGTTGGATTATTTTATAAATAATGGATCAGAGAAAGTCAGACACCATTGTCAACAGGGCTTCTTCAACATTGAGACATTGAAGAATTTTCACTATGTGGATAACACTGGAAGGAATCAAGGATGACTTGAGAAGACCTGTCAATTAAAATTAGGAAGTTTGGGGGGGATTATTTAAACTAATTGTTTAAGGAAAGATAGCAAGTAATTACAGCTGCACAAAGAAATCAGAAAAAGAGTAAGGAAAACCAACTTTTCAGTGTTATTTTCAGAAAAAAATACTTAAAAATACCAACACCTTTACAAGTAAGAACTTAGGAAAAATGACATCACTGCTGGCTTTAGGCATACATATCAGTAGAAATATTTTTGAATATAAAGACAGATGAGCTGAAATGCTGAAAATTGAAAAGAAATTAGCATCCATTTGGCATTTCTGAAAATTAGTGGCTTGAAAATAAGCAAGACAAACTAATATTTCCTGGCTCTAAAATACATATTACAACAGATTGGGGTTTATATTGCTCTCTCATAGCTATGTTTTCCTAGATTAATGAAGGGAATTGCAATGGAGAAGACAGTTAGACAGAATCTGTGTATACAAATTCCAAGTTATAGGAGTACTAATATGAGAATAAGGTAATTAATGTGGCTGCTCGGTGTGATGATAGCCCAGACAACTTAAGTTACTAAGCAGCACTCCAGGTGTATGGCAGTTAGGAAGCAAGTGCTGAAGCAGTTTCAGCTGGCAGGTTTGCTCATTCTGCAGTTCTGACAGATGCCAGCCACTGGTAGAAACAAGTTGGTTTTGAAGCAAATGTGATTTTGCCAAGAAATCATACTAAAGATGCCATAATGCACGTAAGAGCACTACTAAAGATGCCATAATGCACATAAGAGCACTACAATAGTGTACAGGGTCAGGCAAAAGGACCATCTGGCCCAGTGTCCTCTGGCTGAGAGTACTAATAAGATCTATTTACAGCAAATGGGCAGGAAGAAAAGAAACAAAGTGAGCTTTCTCTTGACATTCCTTCCAGGAATTGTTCCCTGCAACAATTTAGGGACTTGTTGAGCCAGAGATTGTATCTGAACAATTATATTTAAGAGCTACTAATTTTCTGTAAATTTGTCTATTTATGTTTTTGCCCTTCACTACATTCTGTGGCAATAAATGCCCCAATTTACTTAATGCACAGTATGGAAGAATACTTCATTCTTTTTGTTTAAAACTACTACCTGGTAATTTTGATAACGTAGGTTTGTTCCTCCTGGAGAAGTTAGGTTACACTAACTTAATGGACTTCAAGTCAGTAGTTTAATGAAGTTTACATTTAAAGACAAGACTCAATGTTTACCACTCAAACATCTTTACCATTGACATTTAAGTAACTTTTTCTATTTCATAATTAATTAAATTGGTTGAGAAACTTTGTAGTTTAGGAAACCTGTAACAGCATATAAAAGCTGTTATCTTTATTTTCAGTATCATCGCTAGACATTGTTTTTAGCTCTGAACTTGCAAGAAGTTCTTGATAATTACTGTCTAACATCTTTATAGTGAAAAGAAATGGAAATGCCAATCAATTCATAGCAGAAAAGTACCCACACTGCAAAGATGATTATCCAGTTCTTATAAATTATTCCACCTGCTGGCAATCCCTGCCGAGAATCCGAATGTAAGAGGGGCATGGAAAGTGAACTTCCTGTTGTTCATCCTGTTGTGGAGTGTTTCTTCTTGCACATTACTGACATACTGATGGCAGAACAAGACTCATGTTCTATTCTTGCCCATATGATAACTGGTATCTACTAGATAGAGGAATTGTGTATTTTAGATATTGTCATCTGGCATATTATATGAGAATCCAAATTTTGAAAACTACTTTTTCTAAGGAAAAGAAAGAATGAAGCACAAGCAGAGCACCAGAGTTTTCATTCAAAAAGAAATCAAGGTAGCTATTGCCTATATTTTCTATATGATAGACTTTTTAAAATTTAAATGAAATATCCTGGAACAATTACCAGAAAGTCAAAGCCAGAGAAACAATCTTCTTTTCCCTCCCCCTCTTCACTGAAAATACAGCACTCTCAATTAGAACTAGGGTTATTTACATAGGACACAGAATTGCTTATCAAGTCAATTTGCATTCTGGGGAACAAATAGGTGGATTACAGTATTATGTATAAAACGTATTCCTGCTGTAGTGATCCATGAAATTGCAGTTAATTTTGCTGAAATGGACCATTATATTTTTAAGTAGAAGTGAAAGAAAATGACAAAGAGGAGGTAAACTGCTAGGAACTGAACTTCAAATACAAGATTAAATTATTGGTAGGAACATAGCACTGCTGGGAACAGCATGAGCTGCTAGATGAAGCCACTGACCTGTTGGCTTTCAGACACAACCAAGTATCCACCTTGCCATAGTAAATTAGATGAATTATTGGTAGTGATGGGCCTGTCACATTGCACATTCATGTCCCCAAGTGATGTATGTGAAAGTGAATTCCTGCTGATACAAGCTCCATGCAGCTCCTGCTGGCTCTGAGGTACCAACAGCATGCATCTGTTCTGTGCAATGAAATAATTGCATTGTGACATTTCTATAGTACAGCTGTGCATAATGATTTTGCTTGATTTTGTACTGATAGATGAGATAAATTCAAGACTGTTTAATGATTGTACAAAAATCTGGGTGCTATGAGATTAGACTAAGGAAAACTCTAACTGTACCACGAGAATTTGCATTTCAATGCCTTTCTTTCCTCTCTCAGCAAAAGATGGCATGTGCTTCCACCTTGTCACTGGTTAACTTGAAAATAGTATGTGGTTTAATGTGGTTTCAGAACAAGTCAGAAAAACCAACTAACATTTGGTCACTCAGTTCTAAGAGGTGCGTCACTGTCTTAACTAGCTATTGCCCTTTGCCTGAATTTTGACAACTGACAATACATGCAGTCTTACTCCATCCCATTTGTGAAGTAAAATATCTCAACTTCAAAAACCCTCTGAAAAGCAATTTGAAAGTCCTGTACTCATCAATGACCAGAAGTAACCACCTGAACTACCCAGCTGCAACTCCAATTAATCTGTCCATCAGGTCAGTCTATTTAGGACACCCCAGAGCAGATTCATCAGTGTGACACTACTGGGAGACTAAGGATATTATCAGATTCAGTGCTTGAAAAAATTATCAACAATAGAAGCAAGGAATGAAAGAGAAAAAGTAATACACAGAGAAGGAGATCTTAGTACTGAATTTTCAGGTTTATAATTCTAAGAGAGGAGGAAGCCAGAGGTCTTTCAGTGTCTGCAACCTGTCTCTTGAGGCATTCTGTAGCATATGTTAATGTCTCTGCTCAGCATGCCAAAACCACGAAAAATCTGCCTTATCGTCCCTTTCCTATGCTTCCTGACAGCATCAGAAGAAGTAATATGACAAATAGGCATCAAGATAACTAAAACATAACTAGATGTTGTATCTCCTATATTATGCTGTCCCCTAAGAGGGCTACTATCAAAGGCTGTTCACCAACATTGTATTTCTCTCAGCTCCTACCAGAATTTCCTGGTTCAGACAAACTTCAACCTAAACAGCTCAAGCTTAAATTTTAAGAATATATGTGCTAAAACTTTAGTTGATTAAAAATGAAAATGCTTTCCATGCTAAAGAAGTGCTAGCTGTTAAAAATAAAGGTTAAAAATCCATACAATGCAAAGAGTAAAAACTACAGGTCAATGGTTTTAGAAATAGGGGAAAATTGAAGCATTTAGGAATAATGTAATGGGTCTGTTATAGTACTCCCTTGTGTAATCACAAATAGAGTTCTATTGTGGGTGTTTAAATCTAGCAAACATTTCTCTGTCTCAGTCTGTTTGTCTGTTCTCTTAGTCGCTATTTGGTACAACTTGGTTTGACCAAAAGATTTCCTTCAAAACTGAAATAGCAGGGTCTACTGATGGTTAGTCTTAAAATAGCTTGACAGAAAGTGCATTGGGATCTACAACCAGGAAAACAAAGAATTGCTTTGGGTCAAGACTGAGGTGCCTGTGCAGAGCTAGGAAGAGAGCATCAGTAGGGGAATAACAAGTGATCAGTTTAATGGACTCTTATTCAAACTGTGCAATGGCATTAGGACTGAAAACTACGTAGACCAATACTAGAAGAACAGGCATGCTGTAGAAACTGTAGATTAAATGCTCTGAAAAGGTGGGTAGAGATCAATAGAGTGGTTACACCAGATTTGTAACACAGCTTTCTTTATGCTTCATCCCAGCTACAGATATCTTGCATAATTTAGAGTCCACTGGTATTCACAGAAACTATATAGGATATATAGGTAAAAGGAGAAATTAATTATTTGGGTTTTAAGCAGGATTCAAAAAAGTCCTCCATTTTCCAGGTGGATCACTACTTTCAGAATAAAATGTCAGATGGTATTCACTGTGAAATAACATGGGAATAAGATGACTGTATGCTAGTGTTAACTAAATCAGTATGGCTCTGTGCCACAAAACAAAGAGAAATTGCCCACTGATAGCATATTTTCAGTTATTTTTGTACAGCTTTTACATATATCAGATATTACAGAGGTCTAAAAAACATCAAGGCTATTTGTTCATGAATAAATAATTCTACATAACATTTAAACTATAAAATGAAAGGAGGGGAAACTTGTGAATAATTAATATTGCCAGGAGTTAATTTTGTTCAGATAATCTTCTAAAATGCTGTAAATTTCATTTGAGCTGAAGTTGCAGTAGGAAACTTCACTAAAGAAGCCAGTGTTTAATATCAGAAAAAATCTACTCAGAATTCTTGGCTTGTTTTTCTAAGACTTAAATGCCAGATATTGAATACAAAGTTACAGGACATGACTATTCAAGTTGACATACCATCCAAACCAACCAAAGTCACTGTGTACAGCATTTAGTCTGTTGCTGCACCTTTCACCCCGACCCATCAGTCCTAAATATTTTTGCATTTTAGATGCAGTCAGTATAACATAAAGGATATAATGCTGTCTAGTTTCATTAGGAGAAAAACAGAAGGGCTGCAATTTTTGGACAGGGTGACAACAAATCTTGTGTGAGGTGACAAACTAATTTCAAACAGACAGAAGATTACATCTGTTTTTATTGGTGGGGATGTACGGTCTACTTGCTGCAGCTATTGTGGAGAGAAAGTATATGAAGTCCTTGCTAGGCCTTCCTCTGCAATAACATCTAAGATTTATCTGCGTAGCAAATCCAGGTGCAGGATGGCAGGAGGCAACTCCATGTTTATGTCAGCTATAGCGTATGGTCAACAGTTGGCAGGCATGCTGTGTTTAGGCATTGTGAGGTCTTCAAACACGGCTTAATGTTTCCATACCATATGTACTGTAATATCTAATCACCATGGGAGTAGAGTCTAATGTTTCAGCACAATTTATTTGTTGGCTGATAAAAAATCAGCTAACACTCGAAATGCTATACATTACTAGTCTTTTTTTTTTTTTTAAACCAAGATAGAGAAAATCACTATAATCTGCAGCTTTTCTGCTTTCTGCCTCCCAAGCTTGCCTTCTCCCTCTTCCAGAAAACTTAAACATTTTCAGACAAATAGTTGCAGCTGACCTATTTCTCAAATATTTGGAACACCATGTAGCTCCTAACAGAAGAAACTTGAGAAATGAATTTTCTATGGGAGATTAAATCATCCTGATATAAAAGAAATTCCTAACAGCTTATGTTCTTTTTTTTTTTTTTGCATTTCAATAGTTCCATATTGCAATATTAGCTTCAAACAGACTTGCATGGGAATCACCAGAATATTTGCTATGATTAGGGTTTTTTCCACACTAAATTCTGTTTACAGTTAACTGGGGAAAAATAATAGTCATACCAAAACTAAGAAACTGAAGAATCAAGGTGCCTCCAGTGTGTGTTCCACAATGCCTTAAAGAATATGTATCTTTCATTCATAGCCCCATAACTCTTTCTTTTCAAAGCAAATTGATGCTGAAAGATACACCTATGTAAGCTCTTCACAACACAGCAAAGGGAGTTATTTTTTTTTCATTATGATTCCTATGTCTATGTGCAATAATCCAACTATATTCAAATTTCCAAAGGGAATCATCCCATTCCTTCCTCTCAGCTCCAGCTATGCACTTGTGCAGGAAGTTGTACTCATGTTACCCCACTGGAGAACCTAATAACTTTTGGAAGGATGAATTATTTTTTTCCACTGTAGCTCCCTTAATCTCATGGTTGAAACTCTGGGGAAGAATGGGCAGGAATCCATGTTGGGGAAGAGGAGAGGAGAAGGGAAGTTGTGAGACTGCCCACTTCAACAACTGCCATCCATTGGATGCATTTAGCTGTAGTACAAAATCACACCCTTTTACACAACTCTGGCAATGATGAGACACTTTAAAATGTATATAAATTGCACTGCATTTGCGTCCACTCTAAGAACATTTTACATTGCCAGGACTATGTGAAAAACTATATTGCAAATAAAAAGTAGACCAAATACATGCGCTGTTGAATTCAGTTACCTGTAGCTTCCTTTGATCAACGGTCTCTATGGAAAATGTACTGGATAAGGGCAATTTTATTCTATTTACTGAGAAGTCCTAGAAGGCAGTGAATTTAAACCTTTTTGATCAGTGGAGCCCTAAAGATTGTACAATTAAGTTGCAGTCTTCTGCACAGAAAAAGTAAGCATAATGTCTTACCTTTCCAAGCTCTCAGATCCCCTAGAAGCAGATGATGCAATTGGTAGAATTGCATTGGTACCTTGAAAATTTGGATGAAAGCCTGAGAACCCTTTATTACAAATAATATAGCCAATAAAAGTTGCATCACCTTTCTTCAATGTTCTACAGCAGTTGCAATATGGATGTGCAAGTCCTAGCATAAAAATCTCACTTAACCAGACTGAATGTGGTTACAAAGACATTCTCACTGTCATTAACATAAATAATGAAAAATGCTCAGGTAATAGTGCATGACAGCTGTCCCCTTTGGAGCTAGGCAAAAAATGTGGTCAGCTCACCCAGCAATCCTGATTGAGTAAAAGTTTTAACAGAAATAATGCTTTTTGTTATACAGTCTTAGCAATGTAGGGTTAAAAGCTAACAGAAAACACAAAGTGTGAAAACTTTAAATAACATGATTTTTGTTGTTCTTCATTTTTACATATTAGAAATTCCAGTTTAAACTCCCCTTGGAGCAATAAAGAGGACATTTTTTCCTTTTGTATGTCAGCTATATCTGTATTTTATCAATCTAAAAGGCTTTAACTTCCTGTAACATAGGTGTTATCATATTCACTGGCATACAAGTCTTGTACCTTTTCATAAAATTACCACATTACCAAAGCTCAAAACACAGTCTCAGATTTTATTACAAGTAAAGGGTCCTGGCTTTTTTAGACTGACCCACCATCAGAGATTGTCCAGCAAGGGTTAGCTGAAAATACATTTATAGCATTCTATATGCCTTTAACCAAATCCCAAGAATAAAGGTAGATTTTCTCCACCATATCCAGAACGATATAGCCCTCTACATCTGTTTTGGGGGGGTCTCTAATCAGCTTCTCTCCTTCGTCCATGAATTATACCAACAGCCCTCCCATATTACCTTCTTACCCTGATAGAAGACTGATGGTTTTATGGTTGAATCACTTGCACTGGATACAGGCATACATTATTATTTCTGTCACAGATTTTCTGTGTAGTCTTGGACAAATAATCTCTTTATTCCTCTGATGGTAAAATGAGGCTAACACATCTCAAACTCATAAGGATATTCTGAAGATCAGTTGATTAGTCTTTGTGAGATACTCTGATATTAGAGAACAGATGCTTAAAAAAAGCCAGTAAATATACAGCGATCTTTGATTTCTGGTCTTCCACAGCTTTTTTTAAAAAAAGCTTTCCACTTAATAAATCCCAGCTGGATGACTGTTCTTTTTTACTCAGCAGCTCTCACATTAGTTTTCTAAGGTGGAGCCAATTTTCTTCCCTTCTCCTTTTTGGAGCTCTTTACCCTTTGCTGATTTAGTACAACATATCCTTTCCAAACATATTTATTTGCTGCTTTTTATCCTCACATTCCCAAGTGCCTTATAAATGCATGTCTATAAAAAACTTGAAACAAAGAAATAAGACTGCTGCAGGGATACCACATAGCAGACAGATAAATAAGCTATTAAATAGTTAGCTATATGGTCCCTTCGTTATCATATCGGAACACCCACCATGGGAGGTATGGGAGAAATACCATATATTCTATAGAAACTGCAGGGAGGAGCTTTTAATTGTGTATAATGTAATATGATCAGGACACTAAAATTAACCCCCTATTCTTTTAAGTGTAATTTGTGATAATTAACCACTCCAGGTAATAAGGATTTTGGTTTTATATCTCATCCATAGTTGGTTGCAAGGTCAGGATCTTCTATGGATATTGGTGTAATAGAAACTCAGAGAAGCATTCTGCATACTTGTCCTGGTTTCAGCTGAGAGAGATAGAGTTAATTTTCTTTACAGTGGCTGGTATGGGGCTATGTTTTGGATTTGTGCTGAAAACAGTGTTGATAATACAGAGATGTTTTAGTTGTTGCTGCACCAGTCAAGGACTTTTCAGCTTCCTGTGCTCTGCCAGGTGCAGAAGCAGCTGGGAGGGGACACAGCCAGGATAGTTGATCCAAACTGACCAAAGGGCTATTCCATACCACATGACATCATGCTCAGCATATAAAGCCAGGGAAGAAGAAGGAAGGGGGGGACATTTGGAGTGATGGCGTTTGTCTTCCCAAGTAACCACTACGCGTGATGGAGCCCTGCTTTCCTGGGGATGGCTGAACACCTGCCTGCCCATGGGAAGTAGTGAAGGAATTCCTTGCTTTGCTTTGCTTGCATGCGCGGCTTTTGCTTTACCTATTAAACTGTTCTTATCTCAACCCTCGAGTTTTCTTACTTTTGCTCTTCCGATTCTCTCCCCCATCCCACCAGGGGGGAGTGAGCGAGTGGCTGTGTGGTGCTTAGTTGTCGGCTGGGGCTAAACCACGACAATACTAAATTGTCATGACCCCAACAAAGTTCTGTTTGGAGACTCCTGGCTGAGAACTAACAAGGCATGGTCCTAATAGTCTAAGTGAAATACGGAGGTAAGAATCCAAAGTGGGGGCACATACAACCTATGTCAATTTAGGGAATGCTCTACACTGCTATACACCTCTCTGCTGAACTGGATTCTGCAATTAAGAAGTCTACAAGGGCTTGCTACCTTCTCTGGAAAGACACTGATTCAGGATACTGTCTATATGGAAAAAACTATTAAAAGCTTTCATACAGCATAATTTGAAGTAGCCAACAGAAGAACACACATACACTAAATAACAGCAACATCTTTTCATTTTCCTTCTATATTTTTTCACATATGTCTTAGGAATAAAGATTTCTCTCAGGAAATTGCAATCGTAAAAGTTGGTTTTTCAACTGCTCCCTACTCTTCTGTTTTGCTCCATGTGTTATGGGGCACGTGTCTGACATAATGGTGCAATAATGTTCCTTTTAAAGTAGTAGCTAGAAGTGGGGGAGGGGATGCTGATCCTGGTTTGCTGGGTGTTCGCTCATCTGTATAATTTTCACATAAATGAGCAAAACAACCCAGCTTCTTATATTCATGTCTCCCCTGTTAAAAAAGGAAGCATGTTTCAGACACTGGCGATATAAACACAGAAGGCAGCAGGTAAGAACAGGAGGGCTACGCTGAACTGTGAATCTGTCTGGCTTTGTCAATTATCATAAAGAGTTATAAAATCTGTTAGTATTCAACTCCAGCCATTGGCAGTTGGCATTGCAGTTAATGGACTGAATGATGCCTCAGAGGCATTTTTCTACCCGATTAACTCCAGGAAATTTAACACCTGTGTAAAAAGTATCACCCCTCCCCCCACAATAATTAAAAAAAAATTTCTCAGCAGAACATTTTTCCAAGGCAGCATCCATGTCACATTAAAACCAGCTTTCTCCAGCACCCAGGAAAGCAGCAGTGGCCCAAGAAAGACAAGTTCTTTGAAAATGTGAAATCACCAGAGGCCTATTTTATAGGTAACAGTGATGTATTTAAAGGGGAAGAGTTGATGGATGTCTAACAGATTTATTTTTAATCATCGTTCTATTCCCCCACCTTCAAAGTAACTAACAAATAGCAAACAGATGGTGTTAGCAGTCAAATACTCCAAATGAAGATGTTATCTCAGGGAGAGAGTTGTGGGACCCAAACAACTGAAACGAAGGTAGTGATTTTATCTGTCATCTTTTCCCTCTGGTATAAATGCAGTAAGAACTTGGACTTAACCATGTCTTGCCGAGTGCCTACCATATTCCCAAATACAAGGGGCCATGGTAGTTTCTCGCCTGGCTTCCACTGACAGGAATCAAACATCTATTGCAACAAATGTACAAACTGCCATTTAAAAATTACATTAGAGATAAAACTCCACAGTTTGAGCATTAAAGCTTTCTCTGGGTCATCTGTTGCTCTGTTGGATCTGCAAAGAATGATGTGCAGCTTCAGGATAGTTTTTACTGGGGCATTGTGGTATCTTGGGGTAGAGTTCATTTTATTTCATACTGTAAAACTGCACTCTCAGATCCCAGTGAGACATCCGTTTTGAATTGTGCCATGTACTCACTCATGTTTAATACTGTCTTACATCATGGGTAATCCTGTTTAAATCTATCAGGTGCTACCTAATATGAATAAAAATATCACAATTTGACTCAGCAACATAGACGGGGGATTAGGCTAGTTGAATAAATTGGTCTGGCACCTGGCTACTAGTCAGCAGAAATGAAGCCCCCTGGAATGTCAAATGCTGTGTAATTTGCAGGACTACATTTATTAATGGTGAATAAATGCATAATAATGTATATCTATAAAATTGTGTGGGTATTCCAGGGCAAAATTCTTTACCCCCTTAATGCTGCATTGGACGCCTGGCTGCTAGTTTCTGCACAAAAATCATAGAATCATAAAGGTTGGAAAAGACCTCTAGGATCATCTAGTCCAACTGTCAACCCAACACCTCCATGCCTACTAAACCATGTCCTGAAGTGCCACATCTTGTCCCATTCAGGGACAAGAATGGAGCCCCCATAATCCAGGGGGAAATGGTTAGTGACCTGCAACACCACTTAGACACTCACAAGTCTATGGGGCCCGATGGGATCCACCTGAGAGTACTGAAGGAACTGGCAGAAGTGCTCACCAAGCCCCTTTCCATCATTTACCAGCAGTCCTGGCTAACTGGGGAGGTCCCAGTTGACTGGAGATTAGCAAATGTGATGCCCATCTACAAGAAGGGCTGGAAGGAGGACCCGGGGAACTACAGGCCCCTGTCAGTCTGACCTTGGTGCCGGGGAAGCTGATGGAGCAGATCATCTTGAGTGCCATCACATGGCATGTAGAGGATAACCAAGGGATCAAGCTCAGCCAGCATGGGTTCATGAAAGGCAGGTCCTGCTTGACTAACCTGATCTCCTTCTATCACAGGGTATCCGCCTAGTGGATGAGGGGAAGGCTGTGGATGTTGTCTATCTAGACTTCAGTAAAGCCTTTGACACAGTTTCCCACAGCGTTCTCCTGGAGAAACTGGCTGCTCATATGGCTTGGATGGGTGTACTCTTCGCTGGGTAAAGAACTGTTCCAATGCTTGATAAACCTTTCAGTGAAGTAAAATTTCCTAATACCCAGTCTAAACCTCTCCTGGCACAACTTGAGGCCATTTCCTCTCGTCCTATCACTAGTTACATGGGAGAAGAGACCAACACCCACCTCGCTACAACCTCCTTTCAGGTAGTTGTAGAGAGCAATAAGGTCTCCCCTCAGCCTCCTTTTCTCCAGGCTAAACAACCCCAGTTCCCTCAGCTGCTCCTCATAAGACTTGTTCTCCAGATCCTTCACCAGCTTTGCTGCCCTTCTCTGGACACTCTCCAGCAACTCAATGTCCTTCTTGTACTTAAAAAAGACTATTTTTAAACTAGTTAATTAGTACCTCATTATCAATGTCTTACATCTGTCAAGTGTAAGAAATATTTCACCTAGGTAGTTAAAATGTTCAATTTGGAAGCTGTTTTATACATAAATATACCATCCGTATTACTGAAGGTACGTGTATAATGACAGAGTGATGAAAGATTTCAAAGCATTGAAGAACCAATAGTCTTCAAGGTAAGGCAAACATGCCTGTGCTCTTCCCTTAATATCAGAAACAGGGAAGGGCACTGGTATGACCTATATTGAAACTGGCAAACTGAAAAAAAAAAAAACCAAACTATGAAATTATCAAGCAGCTACTCATTCCTTAGAGTTTACAGTAGAGAATACAGACCATGGCTGGATCTGAATTCAGCTGCTGAGTAAATGAGATTTTCAGCAATTGAATTGCAGAACAGCAGGAGAAAAGAGAAATAAAAAAAGGAAGAAAATTCAAACCTGAAAGATTTTATCTGTCCTCAGAGAAGCTCTTTTTAAACAAATTGTAACCAGTTATAACTCTACACTGTATGACTCTGAGGACATATTCTCCAGCCAAGGCAACTAATTCTTTGTGCGCTCAGGAGGGGAGGAATTTGCCCCCAAATATTTTATGACATCTTATGAGGAAATGGAGGGCAGCCTCATCTCTGTCTTATTCCTATGTGCCTGTAATGATTATTTCAGTAGACTCTGTGAAGACCTGCTGTAACTGGTTTGCCACCTTCCTGAATACAAATAATTTCCTATAAATTGTGCCTTCTGCTTTTCAAAGAGGTTTGGAAATGATATATTTTTTTGTTTTAAAAACATTGTTATATTATGGCAATATTCCACCATATTCTTGCCAAGTTTCTTATTAGTATCAGCAGCATCCACCACAATCCAACTCTTCCCCCTGCTCAGCAAGCTGCCTTCTCAGTGGATGATGAAACTTGGCATGGATAAAGAGTAAATCTTATTAGTGATGCCCACACGTGCTGTGCAAGGGCTTGTACGTGATCTATAGTGCTGAAGGAAGTCATGCAATCTGATTACAAAAGGGGATTTTGTAAGGGGTTCATCTCTATGGTTGCTCAGTCAGCAGAGGCAAAGCTTGCACATCTCTTTTTTAAAATGGTTTGATATAAAATCTGCTTCAGTCCATTCTGATTTACATGCATAGCCCACAGGAATTTAGGAAAGCAGGGCTTTCCTTTTCCTACTTTTTCATGCTTTGTAATACTAATATTTAGCATTTAGAAAGCACTTTACTGTTTCAACTCACTGTCTAATTAAATATCCCTGTAACATATTAACTCCCCTAAAAAGGTAACAGTTATTCAGGCATAGTACTGCACAGTGATATCTGATGTTTTGCACTTCTGTTCTAAACATAGGGAACTGCTGTGATTTCTCACAATACGATAGCAGCAGGGAAACACTGAATTTTTAACAGCAATGACATTAGGTGGTACTCTTCCTGACATTAGGGGCCTAATTCTTATTTATGGGAGCACCACTGTAAGGCAATGTAAAGAGGTTTTTAGGTGTTTGAACACTACCAGGTAGTTTCATCCCCAATTTTGCTTCGTGTCCCATGTTCTCCAGTTGCCTAACCTGCTTGCATGTTAGAACGCTCCTGAGCTCCAGCTGGAACCAAATCCAGAAGTTCTCCTTGTAAGGAAGTCTGAGCACACTTTAGATGTGATTGCAGACCATGCCTAGAGCAGCCTATTCTAACACGTCCTGACAGTCCTTCCTGGTGTGGCTCAGAGCATGCATGAAATACTGTCAGCAACAAACTATAAAAACACAGTGCTGGCAAACTAAATATCAGCCTTAATATTACGTGGTCATCTATCACAGAATTACAAAATGTTTGAGATTGGAAGGGACCTCTGGAGGCCATCTGGTCCAAACCTATGCTCAAGCAGGGCTACCTAGAGCTGGTTGCCCAGGATCATGTCCAGATGGTTTTTGAATATCTCCAAAATGGGAGACTCCACAAACTCTCTGGGCAGCCTGTGCCAGTGCTTGGTCACCCTCACAGTAAAAAAGTGTTTTCTGGTGTTCAGATAGAGCCTCCTGTGTTTCAGCTTGTGCGCATTGCCTCTGGTTCTGTCAGTTAAAGGGGATGGAATGGCCCACAGCGAGCCAAGTAGATGGAAGCTAATCCACGTATTTTATTCCTGTTTCCAACTGAAGTGTGTAGCACAGGACTATGCCTCACAAAATCTTTGGTTAATTTCAGGGAAAGAAAGACGCAAGTCTTGCAGCTCATGGTGAAATGTCCTCAGCACTGTCAGCCACTCCTGGATGCAGGGTTTGGCACTGAACATGTCTTTAATTCCAAAGGTGCAAAGTATTACCTTCAGTCAACTTCACAAGCATTTTTCTTCCAAAATTTAGCCTTCAAACCCACAAATCTCAACAGCAAGTATCACACAAATCTTTAAAATTGGGCAGTAGCTAGCACCTGCTGCTTTTAACTCCTTTAACCTTTGCTGAGCTGCTGTTCTTTAAATGGCTGCTACAGCTAATTTATTGCCCTTCCCAGCATTATCACTTATTGTTATTATTATTAATTTATTTAATTATTCCTTCTCGCTTGAATGGTGGAAGATAATAGCCATGTCATGGTGATGCAGCACTAACTCTGGGAACCAGACCTAGTGATGTCATGGCTGTGTCACAGCAGACAGAACGTTGGCAGTGGCCATGGAACAGAGGAGTCACTGACACAGCAACCCAGGATGGGTATAAAAAGGGCTGCGCCAGGCCAGTCTGGTAGGTGAGGAGGCACAGGTGGGCAAAGGCTGAGAGGGGAGGACAGAGATGGAAGGGCAGGGACAGCAGGGGCTACCTGTGGTGGTGGCGGCATGAGGGGGGGGAAAATTCACTTTTTTGCTTCTCCAGACACCATAAAGGCATGAGACCAAACCATGGCACACTGCTGTCCTCTCTCTCCTTGGCCATTAAGCCAGAGAGCTGTCAGCGTGCTACAGGACAGATAAGAAAGCCCCTACCTATACTCCATCGTGGTCTCATGGGGAGCTGGAAGGCCCCCACAGCCCTGGGGAAAGGGAGCTCCGCACCTGTTCTCCCCAGTTGGCCTAGGGCTGGGTCCCACACGAGCTCCTGGCAACATCCCGAGTGCTGTAGTGGCCATGTCATAGCAGGCAGAGCACTGGTGGTGGCCCAAATCACCGTGGACTTGGTGACATGGTGGGACCAGGGCAGGTGTCTCCTGGCTGTCAGGGAGTGGTGGGATGGACAGCCTTGGTGTGAGGCAGGGAGGGCCCTGGGCACAGAGGCAGGGGCTGCCTGTGGTGACAGTGGGTGGCTATTCCGTTTGTTGATTCTCCTGTCTTTTACAGCCTCAGCCTTGGTCAGGGACACAATGAGATCGTGGTATGCTCCTGTCATCTCCCTCCTCTGCCCCTAAGCTGGAGAGTGTCATTACTTCCTACAAGGACATCTACCTAAGAACTATGGAAACACATATAACCCCTGTCTCTACCCTGTCATCATCCTTGCATGGTGCCTGCAGCCATTGAGAAAGGGAGCTCCACACAACCCACCTTCTCTGTCTTAAACTTATCTCAAAATAAATTTTCTGATTCATGTACCCATTGGCTGTTTTTTGCTGTCTTTTTTGGGAAACCTTTTGGGGCTTTTCCTTTTGCATAAGGATTCCATAAGCCTCAATTTCTTAGGAAGCTGGGCTAAAAAAGATTCAGAGCATATTGTCATAGCTAAGATTAGAGTCTGCAAGCATGGATATGTAACCCAGTTTGCTGCCTTATTTGAGCAATGTAGCAAATGTGTATGATAAAGGAAAGAGCGGGTCCTTCAGCAGTGTAACTGAACCCAACTGGCTCCTTGCGAGCTTGTGAGAATCCCTTTCGCACCTAGACTTCAAACCTCCAATGGGCTCTCTAGGATGCAGGAATGAACAAATCTTAGCTTTAGCATCAGAAGAGACAGACCCTGAGCACAGCAGAAAAGCTGAAGGACTCACTTTGATTTATATGCACCAACTATTACACCTAATAATTAATTTCATTGATAGGGCCGAGATCAGTTTCTCCTTACCCAAAAAGTGGAAGGAAAACCTTCAAGTGAAACAGCAGAAAATGCTCTCATTACGAGCCTACAACACCTAGACTGAAAAATTGTTTGCTACCATCCTGGTGAGACTGCTACTGTCACAAGAGCAGCTGAACCACTCTACTCTAGCAAAATAAGCTTTCTTACAAGATGCGCAAGTGCAATGTACTGTGAAGTTGCATGTGAGGACCTGTGCTTTTAAGGGTAAGGAACATACTGCATGGCAGCCAGCTGACCTGCGTTTACAGCTGAAGATGTAAAGCTGACCCACAGCTAACCTACAACACAGAAGGAGTGCTAGTTAAACAGACCATGTCTTTTAAAATTATAAACTGAGCAGGAGCAGCAGCATGGGGACAGGTTTGTTCTACTGCCATATGTAAGAAGCAAATCAGTTCAATACAGCATGATGAGCCACTGCTGGCAGGGAAACACAACTCAGAGTAACTCCTACCTCCTCAATATGCTGTGCTGTGGGGAGGAAAGCACACTCTTGGTATGTGGAGGCAAACCCAGACTTGGGAGTGCTCCCAGCAGTAAGTGAGATAGCAGCGTGGGCTGAGCTGGACAAACCAGGTGAGTGCTGGGGTCCCGATGCAGGCAGTTAGGCTGTGGCAAAGCCAGCGCTGCTGTGCTTTCACTGCCGCCAAGCCTGTGGCATCAAAGCTCACACAAGCAGCGACGCCCAGCCGCAAACACAGCTTGCCACGTGAGCATGGATAACCTTCAAAAAAAGCAAGGGGATAAACAGTGCGTTTATAGGGTTGCTAGGCCATAAAGAGAGGAGAGGAGGAGACAGAAGCAAAACCTTCCCCAGGTGCCGTGGTGATAATTGCATCAGCATAAGGAGAGAATCTCGCACGCATGGGACTAGGTTTTTAACCCCCACCAAACGAAGTAGCTCCGTTGAGGTCAGTACAGTGCTGCTTCACACTGTATGAGGATCTCCCCGTTGGCATAAATCAGCCTTCAGAAAAACAGGCTCCCATTTAGTTTGCTGAGTCCTGCCCCAAATACACTGACTTTTATTAGCAGAGCCTTCCCTGTCCCTCTGTGGAGCTGCATAGTCATATGGCCACTAAAGAGTACATAGGCAATTACTGCTACAGTGGAAAAGGAAAGATGTAAAAGGAAAATTCAAAGTTACTGCAAAACAAAAATGCATATCCTAAACCTGCCTATTAAAGACAAACCGTAACTGTTAATTAAGCCACCTTGCCTATAGTTAAATTACATGACACTAACGTTTCATCCCTGGCAAGCATGAGTGACAGTTCTATACTTTGGAGTTTTAGAAGACAAAACCAGAGCAAGCAAAATAGCTCTGCTGTGCTCAATACATGCATGCAAATAACCACTGCAGGAAACTATCATTAATAAAGTCCAGTTAGAAAGACATCTCCCAGATTACTCAGTGTTGCTTCTCTTTCCATTTTATTTTTATTTTTTTTAAATCTAACCATCTTTTTTTAAAACTTCACACAGACAAGACTTTTCCTGGGACCAGCAGCTCCTACCTTGCTCAAGACTGACATGTCTGGTCTGGTGCGATCAAATGGTGTCAAGGAAGATGAAGTCCAAATCTCCATGAGATAAATAATTTACTTCAATATAGGAACAGGTGTCTGAGTTTACTGTCAAAATAACATCATTCAGAGAATTTAAGAATAATTGTACAAAATCAGACAATTGTACAAAATCAGGTTCCCCTAGTTCAGTATCCTCTGTTCAGCAATAGGAGAACGTAAGTACTATCTTGGGAAGGACTACAAGAAGTAGGATAAATTCTGGGTGATCTTTTCCTGAAACAACCTTCTAGCTTCAAGTCATGTAATAGCTTGAAGGAATTGACATAAAGGGTGTATGTAGAGCATCATGTTCAGTAGCCACGAATGTATTTATCCTCTGAATTTGTTCAGTCTGGTTTTGAACCCCTTTCTGCTCCTGGCCTCCTCAAAACCCTGTGGTGCTGAGTTTCACAATTATATGCTGTGTGGAAAGGTGTTGCTTTCAGTTTGTATTAAAGCTAATTTATTATAGCTTATAAATTCACTGGGTGCCCTTTAGTTCTTGCATTGTGAGAAATAACAAGTAGTCATTTCCTATTCACTTTCTCTGCTCCACACGTCTTTTATAGATCTGCATAATATCTCCTGCTTTTTTTCCAAGCTAATGAAACCATTTAATATTTCCTCCTGTATAAGCCACTCTATACCTTAAATCACACTTGCTCTCCTCTGTAATCTTTCTAGTTCTTTGCAATAGTCAAGGTTGAAAATGCACCAGGAATTTATACAGTAGTACAACGATGCTTTCTGTCTTATTCTATTCTTTTCCCTGTAACTCTTAACATTCCCTTTGCCTTTTTCACCTCTGTGCAACACTGAGCTGATGTTTTCATAGATCTATTCAAGACAATTATAAGATTTCTTTTGCAAGCAGTAATAACTAATTTAGAACCCATCATAGAATGGCAAAGAACACTGAGAAGATAAAGATACTTAGGGTCTGAAAGGAGGAGGATTGTGACAATTCTAGCAGATTCAGTGAAAAGTAGCAATGTGGTAATTTTGCAGTAAGCTGTATTGATTTCTTGTGAGCCACCTTCCTACATAGTCTTAGTTGCTATAGAGTAACATGGAGATTTCCTGCATTGTGGCACAACAATAAAGGGATAGGTGAGCACTGGATCTGAATTGGGTGGATCAGTCAAACACGGATCCATTAATATGTGTTTAAGACTGCAGGGCCTAGAAGTAGAGATGGAAACCACATCCTCATCAGTTTTAAAGGAGGGGAGTTGGGAATCTGGGGACAAACAACCCTTTTTGATAGTAGGTATAAAGTTTTGTATTGTAACATGGGCCATTGGCGACTGATGTTTCAGACTATTTATGATTGGACTAGAAATGATGAACAAAGGAAGAGGGGGAAGATTAGAGAAGAAAAAGAAATCACAGTGGGAAAGGTTTCAAGAGAAGAGATTATTACAACAAGAAGTAACACAGGACATTTTGGTCAAATTGTTTACATGACATTGTATCTTTAAACATATGCACCAGGTAGAGTGTTAGCTGTTCTTACTTCTATAACCATATTTAATTTTTTCTTGATGCTTAATGCCTGAAAAGAAGTCCGAAGCATATTTTACTGGAAAAGTGATACACAAGCAATGCAGAGCATGAATGAGCAAAATAATAATGTTGCCTAAACTACCAATACCAATGAAATAAATACCCATTTTAAAATATCTTGGAGAGGCTCATTGATTTAGCATATAATCTCCCACTTCACCTTACACAACATAGGTCTCAGAAGAGAAGTTGGGAGAGAAAGAAAAAGAAAAAAAAATGCAAAAATACGCGAAACAAATCTTTCAGCTTAAACATTACGTTTTGAAGCAATACATTTCATCCACACAGTGCTGGACCTCCAACATCACCCATGCAGATGCTGAATTTTGAAGCAGATCAGCCCTTTTCCTTACTGTCTTGAAAATGACTTTGCTTTCTTGCTGGAACCTTCAAAAGTAAATGGCTTGGGAATTTCTCTGTTGATCAAGGCCAGCGCTCAAATTTTTCTCGTGCGAATCTAGCACTCTCATTCACCTTTGTGTTTTGTGTAAATTCTAATATATCTCCTTAGTAACTCTGACTGAAGGTGGCCTCCATGCTGAACTGGAATACTAGACCAGAAGAGAATGTTATTTTGCCACATATGCTGAAATAGTATTTACAGGTTCATAGTTATTTTAGTGGTAGTGGACATCTCAGAACAAACATGTGTGTGCCGCCTAGATTTAGAGGGAACACAGATATGTGCAGAAACATGAGCCTGGACTTTGCCTTCTCAAGCCTGAAGAGGGTGAGATAAGCCGTGGTGGACAAATAGGAAGGCTTCAGGCACGAGAACAGAAATAATGCAAGGAAAGTTTTGGAACAAGAGAGAAATGCAAACACTGACCAGGCAGCTCCAAAAAGAGACTTTCAATAGACACATACAAGTTTAAGCAAAACAAACTACGGTACTGAACTTAAACAGTTCGATTGCTGCCAAATGCATTAGTCTAAATGAAGGCAATGCTACTCAATGGATGACAGTGTACTCCACAGCTCTTGACAACCATTTCATTCCTTTACAAGACCTTGGAAAGGAGAACTGAAATTGCAGGAAGATGTCCTTTGGAACATGGGAGATAGCATTGCTATTGATCTTCATTGTTTACTTTTGTAGCTGGCTTTGCAGCTTTGCATACTTAAAAAGCTCTAAGAATCCTTTTGCTGGCTTCTAAGAATTCATCAGGTCAGAGGGAAGAGTCAGAAGTTTGGATTTAAGATCTGCAGAGTTAAGCAACTACAAACATGCAGCAAATAAAAAATTTAGACATTGAGCAAAATATCAATTAAAAATGTCTACTATCCATCACTTTGTTATTACATCAGTTCTTTTGATTGGTTTAACTACAACTGCTCTGCACTAAGACAGACCTTAAAACACAATGTTCTTTAGATCCCAAACATTGTTAATATACCTTCTTTAGCCTTTCATAAAAGTTGCAGTCTCCTTTGGCTTTTTTTCTTCCAGCTGATCCTGACACGATCAGGCATGGCTATTGGAATGATATGTCTATTAAGTGGAGCCTGATTCTCATTTAGAAACAAAACAAAATAGCAAGCCATTGTCTTAATTTGGAATTGAACCTAAACAAATAGTTTTAGAGACTCAAGAATGGTATGTCAGTTTTTTCAGTCATTTTTCATTTCAAAGTTCTCTATTTTCTTTTCAATGTGAAAAAACCACAGAAATGCTGAAAGGATTTTTTTCCCCCCAGTAATTCTGGTCTAGTCTTTCAAGTCTAAGAGGAGGGGGGAAAACAAACATCAGCCAAACTTTTGGATGCTTACATGAATTGAACTAACAAGACTTTAAAGTTGTGCCAGCTCTGAGCAGCGTAAAAGGATTTGGACTTCTCTGATATGCTCTTCCTTTGTTCTGAGAAAGAGGAGCAAACACGCATGTGGGCTATTCTTTTGTCTACTTTTCTTATTGTTGTTATAATTGTCTTGAAAAAAGATAAACAAAGACAAGAGAAGTATGAATTTCAGGGTGCTTCCTGAAGAGCTTTGTGTTCAAATCTTCATCCTGTGCATCATCATGCAACTGCTTTCCACTTCTACGTGTCTGTGTCTGTTAATCCACCCACATTGCAATCCTATAAGATCATACACATTTATGTCACTCACAGTTACTGCTTCCAGTCATATGTCAATCACTGATACTCCCTGTCTACCCTGGGTGGCTGTCAATCTGTTATCAGGGCAGAATCACTTTAACCTGCTCTAAGAATTTATGCCTTTCGTCATGACTGTAGTACAGAAATATCCTCTGCTAATAACAGGTGTTAGCAGTATAGAATCATAGAATGGTTTGGGTTGGAAGGGACCTTGTCCTGACATACTCGGATGTTATTCAACATTGTTTCAACTGTATTTCTTCTCATCATTCCCCTTTAAGCAAGTTACTTTTATTCTAGTATAGAAAAAGCCTTAGTTCCCTGTTCAATTGCTTTCAGCAGTGCACTGATAAACCCAACCTATTTAAACAACTGGTGTCCTGCTGTACTTTTTAAGCCTTTTGTGCAAAGGGGGATAAACATCTCAAATATTACATGCTTGGATACTGGTTTTGTGTGTTATCAGCCAGTATGCAAGCAGAGAAGCCCATTATCAATTTCTGATTTCTGTTTAAAAAAATCAAACCACCTTCAAGGGGAAGTCAACTAGAATTTCACCTTATGAAAACAGACACGAATTGACTGACTTCACTGGCGCAATACCCACTCATTTCACATGAAGACCTGGCCTACCATTTGGACAGAGTTAAGAGATATAAGACCTCTCTCCACATGACCTCAGATATATTTCAGTGACCCATGCCAATGTTTCCATACCTAGGAAGGCATATCAGGTATGAATTTCCTAATAAGGGCTATGTCCAAACAGGCTATATTCCCTTCCTTAGGTAGTTGGGATGCTCTGGGTGTGGTTGCACAGTGCCTTCTCCCTTTCCAGATATGTCTAGCCTTTTTATAGCCTATTACACAATAGTGCCATGCAGTCATTTAATTTAATCCTTAAGTGCTTTAACACAAAGAATACGATAAAATACAAAGTATTAGAAGCACTATCAACAGAAGTAAAACTGTCAACTGGATAAAAGACAGCCCTTCTTAAAACATATCTTTTCAATAACAGCTATGGAAATGCAGTACAAAGACTTTTTTTTTTTTTTAGAGCAAAGTTTGGTCTAAGCACAAAACTTGCCCTTTAGTAGATCAGGTCTACTAAATAGGTCCTCTACTTTGTTTTAAAGGCGATCAGAGAAGCCTGTGAGTGCTCACTGAAGGGTGCTGTCTTCTTGCTATAACAACATAAAGGAGAAGCAGCTCCAGTTGCAGTAGAAGCACTGGTGATATTACTACCTGCAGCACGGGAAATATTCTACTGTCTCCTAGCCCCTGTTGCAGAGGAGAGAAACAAACATTCAATTATTTTTGGTATTAAATATCTGCTTCTGATCATCTGAATTTCTCATGGTTACACATGCAATCATCTGCTGTCTTAAGCATTTTAAAAATACTGGCAGTTGGGCCAACAGGTTCATTACACACCAATACCAGTCAAATAGGTTGCAATTTGTAACCACCTCGCCCTTCTTCCTCCTCCTCTAACATAAAATGAGTTTAAAAAGTCATCCTCATAACGATCAGCGTGGCTTGTATATGAACAGTCACTCTTCCATTTGTAATTTCTGTGTTTCTTTTTCACTGTGACTTGATAGTGTTCAGTGAAGATGAGCAGATCCCCTCCACTACCACTTTATCATCATGCTGTTTTGCCAGAAGCTGTGCAGATGAATGGCCACCAGTGGTTAACAATGCTGTCAGAGATGCCTAGAGAAAAAGTATGATGTTTAAAATGTGCATTGCTTGAACAGGGCATATATCCTGGTTAACACAGGATCTTCAACTTCCTGAAGTTTACCAAAATAAGTCTGTTTTGAAAGTTATTGCTTAATGAAGTATTAGTACAGAAAGCAAAACAGGTCCTACCCCATATATTATCTATTCAAAAGTAAAGTCCAGTTCACCAGGAAGAAATTGTATAAACAGGGATTTCAGAAGAGGTTTGGTTTGATTCAGGCAGCTATTCACAAGTGCAGATGCACTTTGCATCTGCAGATGTTAACTTCTTGTTCTTGAAATTTCTACCCCATAGCATTAAAGTCCCCTATCAGCCCTGTTGCATACAGATTATTAGCCTCTTTGCTTGTTCATAGGCATCCTTTATCTTTACATTTTCCAGATTCTCATGTTCAGAAGCATATAATTAGATTACGTATTACAAAATAGA
The DNA here is from genome assembly GCF_034638445.1 of Ciconia boyciana. Lineage (NCBI taxonomy): Eukaryota > Metazoa > Chordata > Aves > Ciconiiformes > Ciconiidae > Ciconia > Ciconia boyciana. The sequence continues at coordinate 57,429,296 of NC_132934.1, forward strand.
GAACAATACATTGGAGTACCAAACTCAGCCTCTAGAGACATTCAGCACTGCAAGGGGGGCATTTTCAAAAGATACTGAAGAGTGGTTTGGGAAGGATGTGTAGCAGGGGAACTTTTTTGGAAGCAGGCAGGTGTAGGGAGAGAGGAAGACAGGGCAGAAAAATAGAAACAAGGATCAGAGCCAACTGACATGAAAGGGGATTTCAGGCCAGGAAGCCTGAAAGCAAAATTCTTAGATTTATTGAGAAAAAGTTATTGTTAATATTTTTCAGATCCATTTTGCATAGTGCTAGTGTAATGGAAACAGTCCCTGAAATGAAGTTTTCTGTATATGGATTTCTAACAGCTGACATGAGCTTAAAATATCTTTTTATGTAGGAGCAGTTCAACTTCCCCCCAATATGTTCTGTGCTTTCCTTCCTTCTATTTCACTGGGACTAAAATGAGCTTCTTTGAGGACAGTCCACCTCTTCCTCCTGCTGCCTCGTCTCCTGCACCTCCAATGAGAGTCCTCTATAACGTCACCATTGATGTCACTAGCAGAGGGCTAAGATGGTAAATATAAGGCATGGGGTGAAAGAAGAATCAGTAGCGGGAACAAGTGAACTATCAAGAAACTAAGAGACTGTTTTCATGGCAATGCTTGTCTCCTTAGAGATGAAAAATGAGGAGGAGTCAGATGAAGGAAATCTCAGTGATTAGGAAGTGAATTGCATTTAGATTTTTTTATGTATTCAGTGAGATTTCAGTAACTCTTTACATTCATAATGAAGACATGAAATTGAAGACATGAAACTGAAGACTTTGTCTACCTGTAAAATTGTATTTAGGTATGCATATAGGAAATGTATACAGAAGAAAAAATCCTGTTGAATTTTATTCCTTGCCTTTGACTACAAAAACATTGGAGAATGTGTAACTATTAATTGTGTATATAAAGCAGGCCATAAATTTCTTTCTACAAAGCCTGTGAAAAAACTGGTGGTAGTGGTGGTAATGCAATGACAAGAAGATTCATTTTTACTCCTGTTAATGCAGTAGGTCACCACAAAAGCTGCTGCAGCAAAAGTCAATTAAAGAGCCAAAAGAATGGAAAAAACTTAACTATACATAGGACTGCAGTCCCCTTGCATTTATCCTGAAGAGAGAAACAATCATTATATCATATTAGAAAGCCTCAAATAAATTTGAGACACTTGTATTACTATGAATATAGGGTCTGTCCAACAAACCTTGGCGTAATGGGCACAAACATTTTAACATGGCCTTAGCAAACACCTATTTTAAAATGCAGTGAATTTAATACAGGAAATTGCTACTCTGTTTTCTATATTGTTGCTTATCTCAGTTATTGTCAGTTTGACTGTATCAGAAACACATTCCTGCTCTCACCATATGTGTGAAAAGCATAGAATAGAATCTAGCCAGAGGAAGGAATTCAACATAAATAATCTAACAAAATAATAAAAAAAGGAAAGCAGTAACAGAGCATCTGCAGTAATTATACTTCTCTTCATACCTCTTGTACATCCCAAATTCTATATGTTGTCATCACTTGGTATTAACTGAACAATATATCATCAGTCTCATATATTACCAGTTATATTATCAGCATCTAGAAAGCAAACAGCTCTGTATCTAACTGCTAGATACATATTCACTTGGCAATAATCTCGATTAAATCAAGACATTATCTTCTCTAAACTGTTTGTTCCTGTCTTTTTGGTGGAGATTATGACCTGTATATTTGAACCTTGTAAAACAAAACATATGAATACTTTTCATGTGCTTCAGTGTGAGGCCAGCTCATTAGCTTAAGTAGATGATGGTGTTTTGAGGCGACTTAGTTGACTTATGAATATCCACACTTGGAATGTGAAAAGGTATTTTTACATTCCTGGCAATAGGCAGATGATTTTTTTTTTTTAATATAAAAGCTTGCATTTTAGCAGGTTATTATAAATTAGGCTATTGGTCTTGACTTTCTATCCTGATCTTCAGTAAACCTTTTTTCTATGCATTTTGTTCATGATTACCATTACATTAAGAGAGCAAGGACTGTAGAAAAAGGGCCAGTGATGAAGAAAAGTATTTTTTAAAAATAATTACTTGTACTGTGGTAGCACCTAGAGACTGCTATAAGGTCTTCATTCTGCTATAAGCCGTGATTTAAAAAACAGTCTTTGAAGAGCTTAATTTTGTTTTGTGAGAAGGCAACAGGCAAATCATAAGTGGGGGAAGGGAGCAAGTGACACAATTTTGATTAGCTTAATAAGCAGCAGAATTGTTTGTGGCTGCCTGAACTGTACTTGCCTGAGTTACAGCTTACCAGCAAGTACTTAATTTCATTTCTAGGAACAAGATCACTACAAAGAAGGCTACTTCTTTTTCAGTCCATTTTTTCCTGCTGACAAAATGGTGGAAAACTGGCAGTGCTCTCAGTTAAAGTCATTCCAGCTTTGCAAAAGCAGCCCCCAATGCTAGTCTTACTCGTGCAGTCTAGTAAATGCCATGTGTATTTCCTACTTACAAACTCAATTTCAGAGCTGCTCAGAACCTCAGCTATATCCCTTAAGAACAGAGAAAAGGTATAGTTCAATTTTTAATAAGCAGCAGCAACCTGAAATTGGTGCAAGCTGCTTAGCTCTAGATAAAGCTATGGCAGTTAAACCACAGTTAAAACCCCAAAGAGAGAATGACTGAGAATCCGGAGCGCATCCAAAAAACCTGCAGCATTTAATTGACTCTCGTGATACACTGTAAGCGAGGTATGACTATAGACATATGAAACTTAAGAAATCTGAATTTTGTTTTCTCAATCTTCCTCTTCTTTGAAAACAAAACTAATTTTGTTATTCACATTTCCTATGCTGGAGGCTTGGCTACCTGCAGTGCATTGCAGTAAAATTCGAGGCTAGCCTCTTTAACAAAACAAGACAGGTTATAACTGAGACCGTCCTATTTCCCTGCGGTAACGTTTGAAATGGATCTAGCAGCTTACTCTTGCCTTTCTCTGGCACCAGCTGCAGCCGAAAAGCACTCCAGAATGCAAGTTCCCCTGCCTTAATACTAGAAGAGCCATAGCAGAGCACTTGAATTTTACTTCCTTTTAAACTGCCCTGCCTCACAAAAAAAAGACCGTGAGCACTGGAGTCAGCCTAAAGGCATGGTACGGAGATGGCATTTTTTGACTGGCTATGCCTAAAGAGGAGACTTCTCTGCCTCTAATTTTTTTTTCAGCATCTTCAGTGATTGCTCTGTAAAAATAGCCCCGAGTTTGCCAGTAGGCATCTCTTTGAAGGGAGGAATAGACTTAAAGCATGGCCCTTGGAATAGAGCTGCAGGAAGAAGTCATTCTCTCAGCTGCATTTATAGATCCAATTTTTTCATATACCAGTACACTAAAGCAATTCTGTTTGAGTATTGGATTTCTACCCACTGCAAGTGAGAACAAGTTAGACCCGCAGCCTTTCCTGTAATATTCTGCTCAGACTTAGCACAGATGAATTATGGTAGTCAGACCACTGGCCTGGTCTTCCAAGCTTTCTCCAAGAGCAGACTAGTTCGATGCTTAAGTGCTGTTCTCTTCAAGGCAGTGACAGTAAAATTTTTTTCATCTCAGATGTCTAGAGCAACTTGACTTCTCTCTGGCTTGAACCAGATTTGGCTACTGAAACTTGTAGCCTAAATGAGCCTGCTGTCCTACCATTCTCCTTGACCTGGTTATGCTCTGGTTTCTGTTCTTCTAAAAGTTGTCAGGGATTTGTTAAAAGTTTTGGCTTCGTCGGGACAATCTGTGAGATTTGAGTATGTAACTTTTTCTTAATTCATTTTCCCAGCTCATGAGACATTAAGTGTGCTGAAGTCTCTTAAGATGGTATCAAGTTCTTTGTCCCTTGTCTAAGATGTACCAAAGCTGCTCACAGCTTTAGGAGCAAGAAAAAAAGTTTGAGACACTCAGGCCCTAACTAGCAGGCTGCACTGCAGTAATGCAGCAATAAGAGAACTGCATAAAGCAAAATTATATTGCTTTTAGCTTCCCTATGTTCCCTCGCTGGCATCCAGCCCATTTCTAAGCTATGTCAGAACAATTTCTATGGGTTAGTGTTCCTTGATGTTGGAGTAGCAGCTGAGCAATTAATTCTTTTTTACTTCATTTTGGAAATGAAAAAAGGTGAGTAACAAACCCTTCAACTACATTACAGGCAGTTTTTGCAAGCAAAGTAGTCAGATCTATTTCTGTTTAGATAAAACAGAATATATTTCTTCTGAGGTACAGCAATGAAAACAGAAAACAAGTGATTTTTAAACATTAACTGCCTGACAGTGTAAGCACAATGAGCTGCTCTGCGTCTCGCACTATGAAGCATTTAGAATAATTTCCAGGTACCTTTGAGAAACAGAACTGAGAAAGACTTGTCTAAACAGCCAAACGCTTCCGTCCTCAGTGTCGGGGCCAAAGATGCATTTTCAGATCGCATCCACAGCACTGAGCTTCTCTGAGAGACTCTCCTCAGATAACCCTTTTGGTAACGTGTTTGTCTTTTTAAAAAAAAAAAAAAAGTCTAAAATGACTGTTGGGAAATACTTCACAGCACAAAGACTGAGCCAAGCCTTCATTTAGTGTTAACAGATCTGTTAAATGTACAGATCTAGTCTGCAGAAAGCATTCATTTGGCCTGCTGACTTCCTGTGAGTGTTTGGGTATCATCTGCATCAGAGTGAGATGCAGGGAGCCCTGAAACGCTGCCAGGGCAGGGCAAGTTCAGCGAGCCCAATATTGCACTGTGCAGACAAGCTAGTTAGGATCCAGCTGCAGCACTGCCACATCCACAGAAAGCCGTCTCAGGGCTAAAGAGCCCAGCTTTTTCAATGCAATCTCCTATGCACGGCTCTACCTCTTCTGGGTATGAGCTGGTTGACGCAGCGTGGGGTGTGAAGAAGCAGTTAGAACAGTAAATAAAATCCAAATGTAAGTACCAGTGAGATTTGTCTCTATAATCTCTGTCCCTGCTTTAATGAATTTTTGCTACACAAATGGAGGGCATCGAAACAGCCTGGCTCCTAAAATATATTTGATGCTATAGATCATGCCAAGTCACCACTAGCAGAGGATCTTACAGTCACAGAGGCTTTAGATCATTGAACATGGATTAAATCTGTTCTTCCCTTCCCCCCCACCCCCCACCAGTGGGTTGGCATTAGGGTTGTGTGAACAATTTTCCCCAGTTGTTTCAGCATGCAGAACAAAAGTACTTTCCTTTGTCTGATCCAAACCAAGTTTTTTCAATTAAAAAAAAAAATTAAAAAATTGTTCAATCCAAACCAAAATATTTTTTCCTTGTGTCAGGCATCTTTAACCAAAACTAAAGCAAAGGAAGTGAACGACTATGAACCTTACCAAACACGTGTAAAGCAGCAGCTTGCCAAAAAATGGGAGAGGCAGTAATTTTTAATCTATCGTCAAAAGGTGCCTATTTTTTTAAGAGAACACTTTAACTATCTGCTTAGAGAAGATTGCGATGTAACTCCTTTATCACTATTAATGCTGCTCAGTTTGAATTAAATGCTTAAGTGTACACGACTACAGCACAGGTATCCCACTTCCCAGGTGAATGCCTAGCAATTCGTCCCCAGTCTTTGTCTCAATGGATATTTCAATTGTCCCATGCAAAGCAGAAAAGCTACAACAGGAAATTTCTGAAATGTGTTTGTGTGCCAATCTCATAGAGCCTCTCTCTCGCATCCAGGATTTCCTTGTGGGTCTGGTAGGTAGGAAAAGTAGGTTTAGGTCTTCTCGGATGGAAAAGGGATTTTTCATTTCTTGGATGATCCTGGGTGAAAATGGAAGACACTAATTCCTTCAAATTCCGTCCCAGCAAATTCAATGTTAATTCTTGAGTTGTTTTGAAAAGACTAAATAAATTACTGAACAAGAAGTCACCAAACCTTTATCTCTGTACTAACTAGACAACAAGAAAAGTCATGAAAGAGGAAAAGTATCCAGGAACTAACATTTATAGTGTATACTGTTGGTAAGATTAATTTCATTACCTGTGGGAAAAACATTAATTTATGCCAGCAGACATCCAGACTTGTTTTCAAATAATATGAGTATCATAAAGAGTAACTTTTATGCCTGTTCATGGTTAGGTAGGTTGTGGCAGGCTTGTCTTGCCCATCACAATACCAGACACACTTTGTGGTTGGTTTCAGCTAGTGCTCATCTCTCAGACAAAAATACATGACCCTTTCTTACTCTTGTAGATTACAGTCAATGAATTCTGCTTTATTTGAACAAATGGACATTCAGGCTTTTCGCACCTGTGATGTGCACACCACCGATCTCCAGCGTTAACCACACTGTTACGAAGACTATGCTTCTGTTCAGCTCTAAGACGTGCAAACAAACTAATTTGTCACTTATTACCTCAGAACTGGAGCCTCTTTATTGTGTTTTCTAATCTTCTGCCCATTAGACAGCTTTGCACGGTCAGGTTGCCGATTTGGGCAGGTAATTTGGGCAGAAAGCTACTTAGTTCAGCAATCCAGGGAGCCTTGCCTTCCCTCCTTGTTTATGAGTAAAGACAAATTGACAATGACTTTGACCTTTTTGTTAACTCAAAGAGTATTGCTAAAGAACTTAAGCTATATTACAGTGCAGAGAGTTTGCATTTTTGTTTGTTGAGACCAGGGCAGGTGGCTCTGGATGCTTGAGAAGTTGCCAGGAGTCTCTGCTGAAGCCCCACTAGTGTTTGTACCTGCAACAACTACAAGGGCTGTTTAAGCGTGGTGCCTGCTTTCAGGGCCCACGTGGAGAGCAGCACTAAAGCATTAGGTGATGGCAACATAGCAGTTAGAAGGAAGGAGGCAACACTGGTGAGGTCCTTGCCCAGAGAAGGGAGGGCCCTGCGTGGGTGGGATGGCAGAGTGCTATTTACAAGCACTTTCACACTCCTGGCTTGTGATAAACAAATGAACCTGTGTTTCTCACAAGCGGGGAGCCCATGAATGTACTTGAAAATAACATCTGAGGCTTCACATGCAGCGGGAGGCTGACAGTGACTGCTCCAAAGCCTGCCGCAAGCACTCAGTAAGGCTCTGATAGCGCCTGTTCTGTTCGCACTCCCGTTTGCTGCACGGCTCGCAGAGCAGCGGGTCTACCCAGCTCCTCCTGAAGCCTCTGGCTTAAGGGAAGACCTTTTCTAACGAGAGGGGCAAAAGATGCTTCTTCAGTGGGAGCTCTTGCATCCCTTTGAAACAACTTCATATTCTCTCTCAGTTATTTGCTTCTTGTTCCCGGGAGAGGACATTGCTCGCAGGACCAATGCCTGAATATCTTCAGATCATTAGATATTTTTTCCTGATACTACAAAATACACACCTCTCCCACTTTGTTATATACCCCACATTCTATTAAAAAGGGTATGCTCACCGCTATAAACACATTTTTTTTTGCTTTCACTGCCTATGGTTGTTTTCAAATGCCCCATTTTGCTGGCTTCTGTGCCTGCCTTTAACTGAAACAAATACATTCAATGTGATAGCCCACTAATCTTCCACAGCAGCACTGCCCACTGAGTCCCAGAGAGATAATAGTACTTCTTGCATTTTTTGTTTATGCTGAGCACCCTTTGCCAAAATTAAACTCCTGCCAAACCATGGAATTTGTAAGAACCATGGTTGTTCTTCTAAGTGCAAGTGACTGTCTTGGCTTATTTTGTTTTTCACAACATAAATAGCTCTGTATGTGTGTCGTGGTTTAGCCCCAGCCAGCAACTAAGCACCACGCAGCCGCTCGCTCACTCCCCCCTGGTGGGATGGGGGAGAGAATCGGAAGAGCAAAAGTAAGAAAACTCGAGGGTTGAGATAAAGACAGTTTAATAGGGAAAGCAAAAGCCGCGCACGCAAGCAAAGCAAAGCAAGGAATTCCTTCACTCCTTCCCATGGGCAGGCAGGTGTTCAGCCATCTCCAGGAAAGCAGGGCTCCATCACGCGTAATGGTTACTTGGGAAGACAAACGCCATCACTCCAAATGTCCCCCCTTCCTTCTTCTTCCCCAGCTTTATATACTGAGCATGATGTCATGTGGTATGGAATAGCCCTTTGGTCAGTTTGGATCAACTATCCTGGCTGTGTCCCCTCCCAGCTTCTTCTGCACCTGGCAGAGCATGGGAAGCTGAAAAGTCCTTGGCTAGTGCAGCAACAACTAAAACATCTCTGTATTATCAACACTGTTTTCAGCACAAATCCAAAACATAGCCCCATACCAGCCACTATGAAGAAAATTAACTCAATCTCAGCTGAAACCAGCACAATGTGGAGGGTTTTTTTGTGTGGACTCTGCCTTTTACATTCTCTCTGATATCTTTTCTTACAGCATTTTGAATTTTCTAGAAGAGGAATGCCAACAACACATTAACTTTATGACCACCTATTGCATATATAAGGAGTGTAACAGAGCAGTTTCTGCTCCAGTGCTCCATAGATGTATGTTTAAGCCTGTCTAGGTCCCTCTCTCAAACCACATAAAATCAACATCTCAAGTATATTGTCCATAAGCTGTTGTATGGACTGCCAAACTTCTGTTTAACAAATTCTTCTCTTTCTAACCTAGTTTTGGTTCTCTAGTGGCTGTCTTCTTCTGAAGACAGCTGCCTTGAAACTTTATTACTGCCTGATTTTTCATGAAGGACATCGGGAGACAGCAAGAAGTGGGTGAAAACATGGTTTGCCTCTTCAAACCGTTTGCAACCTATCCTAGGATCTCCCAGACTTTCCATCTTTGTACAAACGTAATACCTTTCAAATTTCTGTTACAGGGTTTCATAACTGAGTTTTACTGTTTGAGTTAACAGAAAACTATTTAACACATCTAGTGCTTCAAGCCCAGCTATTGTCAGAAAATAAAGGTCTGTTCTGATTGCCTTCCTTTTTCTGGCACACATTCCTTGCAGTAATAAAGTTCTGTTTAAATCCTTCCCAACTGTCTTCCATAATTCCAGAAAAAAAAAAAAATCTCAGATGAGGCTTTTAACTGTACCACTTTTCCATTTGGGATATTTTTAAATTTCACTTAACTCCTAGTACTATTGTTCAGCAATCATTTAAAGTCTAATACAGGTCTGCTTCATTAAGTCTCTGATTAGAATTGCATACCCCGAGCTGCTGCACAAGAAAAGCAACCTAATTGTTTCAGATGGCTGGGCCAGAGCTTCTTAACTCCCTACAAAATCAGGGTTAGAGGGCATCAGAAGGAATGGCAGAATATCCTGGCATTCCCCCAGCTACTATCCACATTTTGAATCACCCAAGTCAAATGCACCAAGCCCTAGTGCTGCCAGCTTTGTGCACTGATTAAAACACACCTTTTGTTCTTTTTGAGAAGGTTTGCAGGAAAACAAAGTGAGCAGTAGTTAAACTCCTCCAAGTGCCCTCCCCCCCCCGGTCCCCAAACCCCGGCCCTGGGAGCCTAAAACTAGATGCCAAAGTGTTTCTACAAAACCAGGAATAAATTGACCCTGACTTTTCGAGAGCAGTCTGCAGCCAGCTGCTCACCCTGGCGCATTGTGCATGCCATGGTCGTCTCTGCAGTGCAGGTCTCAGGCTGTGTCCCAGTGGTGAGGCTGGTGCAGCCTGTAGCGTCCTGCACGATCTGGTCCCTCAGATGTTGAGATCGGAGCACACCCTGGATCCCTCCCTGCCTGGGCATACAAAAGGACCGTGCACACTAGTTCTCGTCCAAACACACAGCTGAGGCAGGGGTCTGGGCACGTGAAGCAGGGTTACAAACTACACCGTGGAGCCCACCTGCCCCAGCTTTGAAAAAAATGCTGAATTCGAGCACCACCAGCGCTCTTGAAAGCCATGCAGTTTCTTGAAAATCCACAGAACAACTTAGCACGCCAACTTAAAAGCATTTAATCTTTAAAAACCTTGATATTTTCACAGCAGGCCTGCTCCCCTGCTTGTAGAAGGTGACAGCCCCCACCTCCTTTTGGGGCTGAAGTTCAGGATGGTCCTGCACAGAAGCTGTAGCCAGCCCTTCACACACAATCTGTTTTACTTCAGGAGGTTATAGAGCTTCTTGGAATGGCAGAAGCTTGGCTGATAGCATATTTGCCTGCTTAACTGTCTCTGCTGTTCTCTGATATCAAAGGAGATGAGTGTTTGGGGGGAGAGGAGGAAGATGGAGGCAGAGAGAGGAAGGAGATGAGTTAAGTGAAAGTGAATGATAAAAGCAGTATTTCCTGGTATCAGATCTTCTGTGGGAGAGTTTTGGGTGGGTAGGCCAGCGTGTACATTACAGTGATAAAGTACTAGCGTGAAAACTAGAGTCCAGTGAAGAATGAGAGCCACCCAAACCACAGGAGAGGAAAAGGATCTGCACCTACGACATTTCTCAGATGGAGCTCTGCTTTACAGAGGTTATACTCAACAGCTTCACACCAGGTTCCAATGTGAGAAAGCCAGAAGGCGTCAGCTAGCGTATACATATTGTTATCTAACTGGAAGACCTTTGGATGTGTTTTCTGCTGAAGCTTTAGCATAAGGGTCCTGAGTGAAAATGCCTACCCAAATTTAAGATGCTTAAAGCTTTTTCAAAATGTATAGTTTTGTACAGACATTTCATGTCTTTCCATTACTGGAGAGATATTATTGCCTCATTTTTGTGTAAGTGGTGGAAGAAAGAGGAAAAGAGAGAAGATTTAAAAACCTGTCTCAAATGGGGTGTCTGGTAGAACATATGCAGTCATTGTCAAAGGACACAACGTATCTACCTTTAAATCAGTTCATTGAGCAATTCAAATTCCCCACTGTATCAACTGTTTAGTACTACAAGCAATTACTACACTGGCCTTTCTATTACCTCTGAGGTCTATTTCTTTCAGCAACGTAATTATTGAAGGCAAATTTTTTTTCACTTGCACATTCTCAAATCGAGAGATAAATTTAAAATTTTTTTTAAAACCCCTTGTCATGCTTGCTGACTCTGCTTTGTAATCTTTAATGGGATATGGCATATCAGGCTACTGGAGAAATTGCTTATAGAGACAATCTCTGAAAAAAATCTAGCTTTCTCAAAGAAAGCTCCGGTTAGCAGTGCATGAAGAACAACACAGTATATCCCTACAATGAGAAGCTGAAGTAATTCAGCAATGAAGAAGGAAACGGTAGTACAGATCTGTCTAAACCACAGGTGCAGGGACTCTCATGCCATCAGCTTGTGCAGCCCAGAATTACATTACAGCTATTAGAAGAAACTGCACTCTGGATCACCCGGAGGAATCTCTTACATGACAAATAAGGCTATCTCCCCATACAGACCTCTTTCTCATGCTACTGAAGTGCCCTTAATTTGAATGTAGCTGTAAGTCACATGCAAATCTGCATTTTGTACTTTAGTAGTCAGAGTACCCCATGAACGTGACCAAACTGTGCCACAGAAGATGCGGTTTTGCTATTGCAGTTGTGCATACACTGAAATGGCATGCCCCAGGCTCAGAGCTGCCAAAGGAAGGTCTCTGAGAAACTCCTTGCACTGAGGTCTGCTGCACATCAGTCATAACGAGCAACTTGTATGTGTTAGGATAGCTGTGTTGTCAGAAATCTGCCATGAAAAAGTGACTGAGAGAAACTAGTAAGGGAGAGGAGCCACGTTAACAGACTTTTCCTACCATTTAAAGAAAAGAAGGAAAAAATATTACCATATGCTATATGGCTCTTGGATTTCTGCAGATGGTACCTTCTGTTGCACAGTTGAGAGAAAAATGGATTTTACTCAATTTTTACATAGTTCCTACAAAATTTGTGCATATCCCTCGTAAGCCAAGTAGGTATGTTTACTTCTCTTTTTAATTTACCACACTTTCCGTGCATACCTACCAGCTGCACATTGTGTTTTATACTCTACCACAGTGAGACAGCACGATGCTGTGGGGCAGCCTCTGGATATATGTACGGCTCTTTAGTCTTTTTATGCAAGCAGCTTCCAATAACTCTTATTTGGGGAGAATTTTCCGTGCAGGCTGGAAATCTCTCTCTACCTTTCCTTCTCCACATGGCTCTGAGTTTGCTAATGATCACATTTAAGACCATTTGGTGCCAGCAGCTAACTTTTAGGGCTGCTCAGTGAATATGCGGTATCAATGTGGGATGAGTGGGTGGAATGTTTTCTACTGTTTTACTTTTTATGGGAAAATAGAACTAATCTGGTGGTTTTAACAGTTGTGCTGTCACTGGTATGGCCACAGTGATAAAGAATAAATTGTTCAGTCTTGACAAGATCTTCATCAGCAACAGCAAGATTGCTCATTAGATTTCACAGCATACGCACTTCAACTACATTCTGTGCATCTGTGGTACTGTCAACTGTTTAGGATATTTTATATATATACACACACACATTTTCTTTGACTTCAAGCTTTGATGCTTGTGGGTTAGTTTATAAACAAACAGGATCTTGAATCTTGACATTTTACTTCATTGCTAATGCATAATACTCAATACTCTGACTGGGACCTAGTGCGTTGATGAGAGTCACTCTATTAAGAACCACAATATGATCATCAGAATGAATTATTTGCAAGAGTCTGCATATAATCAATTTTACTGGTTGATTTTAGTTCATTATTTTCAAACTAAGATGGGCATTTGTCTTCATGCTAAATGTTTCTGTAAATCACCTGTATTATGATGTATTAAAGCATTTATAATTTGATAGTCAGCATTAAGAGCAGCCAGATAACCAATCAACAATTTCCATGTCACTGCACAGTGCATTATATTAATTAGCAAGAAAACTTATTTTGCATTTTTTAGTAATAATGGATCCGTTAAGCCTGTGAGAAAGTTTCCATATTAATTCTGGGTGTTCTGCCTCCAGACTTCTCTCAAGCCACATATGCAACGGCAGCCAACTTTCAGGGCTAACTGTGGATGGACAAAGAAACGTGCCATTTTACAAATGCTTTCAGTGAGGGCCTTAGAATTACCTTCTCAAAGGACAGAACAAACATGAGAGGCATGATATTTTCCTCTGGTGTAATGAGTCAGAACTTAACATTGAAATATTTTCTTAAAAAAGTTTCAAGGCTATCGTCTAAAGGAACAGTAGAAAATACTTTCTTCAGGAAATAATATAAAGAGTATTCTGTGATCCTGTGGGTGCATACAAATCTTATCATGAATGTTTTCGGGGGAACAAAACAGCTCTCAATGACTTTCACCTTCTCCTGGGATTCAGTTGACCTACTGTCATCAAGCCAGTTACCAACAAGCAGCATAGGTGCCACTGAACTTTACAACAAAGTTATTTTTCCTAAAGTTTCTGGACAGGTTCATTGATCTTTTTTTTTCTGATATAAAAAAGAATTGAATCAGCTGTCATCCCTGTTGTCTGACCAGGACTTTGTTTCACAAGATCACAGGATGATGAATTATGAAGAGATGCAAGGCCTGTGTTTAGAAGCTGCAGATTAATTTGCAATAATTTGATCACTTGAGCTCACTTCCTAGAGCATTGATCATAAACTCCCAAAGAACTGACGTCATGCAAGTGCTTATTCCTATTTTTCTCATACTGACGTCTTCGCTGATTTAGACCTCCTTTGGAGAAACACAAGGAAATCCTTTTCCAGCAAATCAGGCACTATATTACAGCACCATAATGGCAATACTGGTTCAACAGCTAATGAAAAACAAGGCAATGCGATTCATAAAGGGCTTGTATCCTATGGATACTAGATTGTCAGCCCTGTGGAAAGGATCTATTCTATTGCTGAATTGTGTTAAAGTTTCATTTTTTGCCAGATGCCATTGCTAGTAACCTTTTTCAAAGTTTTGGTGGTCAGGAACTTTTAGCATTAAACCATGCGCTGATGCTATCAAAAAGATTGTCTGAGAACATCTTAATCCATCATAAATGAATAAAGAGTTTTCCTTGCCTTGACAGTAGCATACTGATACTGGATTATAAAATCAACTTCAACAGTTATAAAGTATTAAAAAAACAGCAATCAAAATGTAAAACCAACATGTTTTTCACAAGTTTTCTACCACTCATGTTTTATAGTTGTGTTTGATTTATTTATTACTGTTCTTACTGAGCTACTGAGAGTTAGATAAAATTGCTAAGAGATTCCTATCTTCTAAACTATATTTACAATTCTCTCATGACAAAGAGACCCTCATTGTCCTCCTGGACATAAGATTTGCCCAGTGCTGTCCTGTCTCAAATGTAATGAAGCCAGCAGGGTCTTCCTGACTGTAACTAAGTTTCAAGAAGAGAAGTCTCCATTCTCTGTAAACACAGTCCATTTAGCACTAGAATATGACATTCTAATCAATGAGAATTTAGTTATCTTAAATACAGTTGGTTTATCATATTTTTAAAATTCAGTAATAGAAGAAAATCTCAGGGAGTGCTAAGTCATTCTCAACTTCATCAGAATTCACTGAAAATAGCCTTTTTGCTCTAGTGCCTTGCTTCAGAATGAACCAAGAGTGCTGGTGTGATAAACTGCTCCTATTGCCTTCATGTCACCAGAGCTTAATTTTGCCAAATTGATTTATCTTGAGAAACTGTAACAATTACCTGAACACAATGTTTCCTGTATTGTTATGGATTGCCAAGGCAGGTTGGAAAATGATGTGTCCCACTGCTGCACTATTTTTAATTTTTTTTTTTTTTAGTTTACTCTTTCATCAATATTACTACTTGTAGGTAACTTTTTGGAAACAGGGCTCTTCTTTAGACCATACAGCAGCCTGAATACATTTCAAACCTTTCTAACTTTGCTGAATTGTACTGTAACTGACAAGACTTGCATGATTTCCCTTTATTAGGCAAGGAGATGGCCTTCAAGTAATTTATCTAGCCAAGCCAGAAGATTCAGTGTCCTAAATTACTGAATATGTGGATGTTTATTGCAATACCCTGCTCTGATGGCAGGCAACAATACTCATTCACCTGCTTATTTTTAACAAAATTGTACAAAATTCTCTATTGATAGCACTGGCATTAGAACAAGTCAGTAATACATGGGGGGATAAATATTCATATTCATCTAATTTAATATATTTGACTTTTCCCCCCTGGGGTCAGTGTCTCTGGCTGGCAGTCTGTCTTGCAGTTTTATTCCAGTCACACATTTCACACCACATAAACATCTAAGTGATCTTAACAGGCATCAGCAGAGAATCCCAAGGAGGAGACTTGGGTCACTCACAATGCTACCTGGTATTGCACAATACTACACTTAGTATTAAGAAATGAGTGCTTAACAGACACTGTGTGTGTAGAGGGGAGGGACTGACATCATTATAATATAATACAATACCATATGTTTTAGCAGCAGGTCAAGCTTTATCCTCTGATCATCCTGTTCATGATTCAACAACATTTTTTGATTACAGAGTGATCATATTAGTGAGGAAATGAGACTCCTCCAAGTTTAAGATCTTAGAACGCAGAGCCCATTCTGAATGCACAAATAAGCATAAAATTAAGATTATGGCTGTGTAAACTCTATATTCCTGATCAGTTAAAGTAGCTTAGCAGTTAATATTTACAGACAAGCAACCACCTCTCCCCATTTAAGTACATCAGGACTGTCCTACAAATTCCAATACCAAATCTCATTTTCCTTGGCTGATCCAGCACCAGACCAACAAGATTGAAACTTTCCTTTTGATGGTTGATGTTCTATTAATAGAAAAGAAACTTAGATTTAGCAATTTATGCTTATGTGCAATTTGCTATAGTGATTGCAATTTGATATTCATCACAGTTTCCCTTAAATTATTCTAAAGAACTACTTGATAGCAGTCAGTTCTTCTCCAGCTGTGGCATGACACAGCTGGAGCAGTCACTCTCTGTGGGAATCTCAAGCCTTCCTTCTCTGTAAATACAAAGGTATTCAACAAGATCTTCATCTGAGATTCTTAAAGAAACTAACCTGCCATGGGGTAAAGGTCCTCAAATGATCATGTAACAGGTAAAAGATAGGAAAAAAAGGGTTTCATAGTAGAAGGAGGTCACCAATAAAGTCCCTTAGGAATCTGTGCTGGGAAATTCAGAAATGATCTAGAAAAAGAACATGCCATGTGATGACAAACTTTGCTGAGACGCCTAAATTAATCAGATTATTAAAGACAAGGATCGACCGCAAAGAGTTGCCAAAATACTGAACAGAAGTGTTATAAAAAGGCAGAGAGGCGTACAGTGTAGGTAAAGCACCACCCATGGGGAATAACAGCAACTTTACATATGCTGTGATTAGTTTTGAGATGACAATCACTACAAGGTCTTAGTATTGTGAGAGAACTATGAAAATGTCAGTTCATTGCTCATCAGTGGCCAAAAAGCAAGTGGAATGGCATGACCAATTAGGAAAGGAATAGAAACCAAAGTGGATCATCATTATGCAACTGTATACATTTATGGTTCGCCCAGATTTTGAATATTGCATCATGTTCTGGTCCCCCCCACCCAAACCTACCCCCAGAATCATATAACAGAACTGTGAAAGTTAGAGATGGGCATCAGACCCCCTAAAAATCACAGGTACAATAGTAAGAGAGTGGGCAGGGAATGACTTGAGTACAAAAGCAAAGAAACAAAGATGACATTAAAAAATAAATAAAATGGTAGCTCTGTAAGTAAGGCATAGTTGAACTGTGGAACTCCTTGCCAAAGGATGTTATGAACACCAGAAGTTTACCTAGATGCAAAAAGTGACTGAATACATTCATGAGAAATAATCTATTCAGTATCATCACATCTGAAGCACCACCTCTAGCTGAGGAAGTCCCTGAGCAGTAATCAGGCTGCCTGGTCTATCTGGTTTGTTAGTTCAGATGTTCTTGTGGCACATACTCACTTGGAGAATACATTGAAATGCATGATCATATTTATGCTGAGCCATTTACACTCTGACCAACATCCAACACGTGATTGCAACATCCTCTACCCTCATTGGCCATACATTCCTTTTCTGTGACATTATTTTCATTTGCTGCCTTGCAGGTGTTGCTTCCTGTCTTTCAGAGGCAAACCAAACAGGGGGCTTAAACAGGAAAGGAGATAATATTACCTCAACCCTGCTTCCTGTGTCACCCTGAAACCTCCTTCCAAGAAACGGTTACGTGCAAGCACTCCGAAAGCCACAAAAACCATCTTGCTTGATCCTTGATTGCCAGTCCCAAAAGATGTTACAAGTAGCCATCAAAACTCAAAGTCGGATCTTCTTCCACCCAGTAGCAAAGCTTCTGTGAAGACCATCTACCTTACTTTTACATTCAATGCCTTTCAATCTTTGGGAAACACTATAATGAGCAATGCAATTCTGAAGCCAACGCCTTCCTCTCAGAATAGTGTGCAGGCAGCTGGCAAGTCTCTCTATCCTTCTCCAAGGCCAGGTGAGTTTACACAGTCCATACTACAGATATTCAGATTTCTTCATTCTCTCCACTCCCAGTCTGCTTCCTAGTGCTTGCTGAGTGTGAATTCCCTGATAGCTCAGCTAAGCACGTCAGCCCTTCACAGTTTAGTGTGTATTATGAGCATCACCCTTTGTGCTGCAGGCAATTCTTACCATCACCCCAGGTGAGTACAATATTGAATATGCCAAGCTGCTTCAACAGAGTTCAGGTTGTCCTGGAATTTAGTAATCATTATAATTTAAATCATCATTATTCAACAGTAGGTGTTATTAGTAAAGGCTAAAATCTAGTAATGAAAACAAGTAACAATCACCTTTAAGAGAGCATTTCAAAATCAGGCAACACATTTATAAATGTTCAAAATCAGGCAACACATTCACGTAAATGGTTCTATAGCTCTGGGCAGAGGCTCTGGCTTACCAATCACCAAACCAAAACTCTTCAGTTACTCATACAACATGAGCAGCTTCATCAGGGACACAGCAAGCTTTTCCTGGACCCAGGCTCCTCTGTCAGTCCCTTGACCTTGAGGGAATTCAAACCTTACAGTTATTTCTAGACATTAAACAATTGCTAAGTTAAAAACTATAATTTTTAACATTTTTGGGGCAGGTCCATAGTCAGAGAGATGTCCTTAGATCCACATGAAAACAAAAATGCATTTATTTTGTTAGCTGAGCTGGTGAAGTGACTCTTGCTTTTGCCTTGCCACACCATAGCACCATTCACTATTGGGGAATGGCCGTGGCATTCAGAGCACCCGCACTGCTGGAGGTGACGTCACTGCCAGATAAATTTTCACATCCTGCACATAGCTGTTCTGTAACATGTAGAAAATAATTTCAGAGCATCCTAGGCTGACTGACCACTCTGAAGATGCTGGAAAATGCACTTTATTCCAATAGAGAGATATTAATGCCAATGAGAAAATACTAAGCATTTCCAGAATAAAAGAGAAGCCACTACCATGGAAGTATAGAGCAGAGAAGTTTTTGTCTCAAATAGACTATTAAAAAAAAAAAAAAGCATCCTGCATGGTTACTGGCACTTGGAAGTACACAGTCAGAAAGCCAATATTGCTTGTTGCAAAAAGCTGATATGCAACAGTTCAAATCTGCATATCTCTCAAATATTTTTGAAATTAATAAATTGGTTTCTACTTACTTAAAATATTAATGTTATTCTCTTAGGCATAATATAATTTAAAAATACTTAATATACCGTAACAAAATGATTGCATCTTATCTGCATTCTCATGTGAGTTGGACTGGTGCCTAGTTATGCACTGGTATCTCGCATCAGCACATTACCATGTGACAAGTAAATGGCAGATCATTGCCCACAAGGACAATGATTGTCTTGTCTCCTAGTGAAAAGGAGCCATAAAACTTTTCTAAAAGAGACATCATTGCATTCCTCCACAGATGGGGAATTATGCCGGTTCCAGACACACTCCTGCATCCCAAAGAAGGAATATACCGAACAGTAATAAATGGCGGCAGGGTTATTTCGAACCAGCATAATTAATTAGCTCAGAGGCTGAACACATCCCCAGCTGGCCCTAGGAAGCAGAGGAAGGATATAAAGGTGGCATTCCCACTTGTGTAGTTAGTCCTCAGTGCAATCTTGTCATTGGGTTTCAAGGCAGTGCTCACGGGAACGGTGCAGAAGATAAAACTCGCAGGTGGAGAGGGAGAGAAAAGCATACATGAATCTTGAAACAGGCAGCTGCTCTGCCTGTAAATCTGCACCTTGATATGCTACTATTTAGTATGCTGCGGGCTGGGTAAGTGCTTTCTGGTACATAGATCAGGCCAACATCAAGCTTGGGACTGTGCCCAGGACGGTGTGGCACCCTGTGTGACATGTAAGACTGTGTTGCACCTAGACTTTCTGAGGATGCTTTTTTCTCTAGGTGAATGGCTGTTCTGGGAAACAGAAACCAAATCCTCCTTAAATCTGTAGGCACTTCTGCTGACAGCATCTCCCATTTAACTCTCATCCCTCTTTCCCTACTCTGATACCCCCAGGCTTCCCTTCTTAAGAGATGGATGTTTCACGGCTCTCCAGTGACAGTCCCTAAATCCCACAGCTGTCACCAGTCAGTGGAGCAGCTCCACCTCTCTCAAATTGTATATTCCACCCTGCAGGTTACAAAAATCGGTCTGAAGGAGCCTGGGAAGTGCAGAACTAGTTCAAGCTTCATCGTTCCAGAAGAGGTGTTACGTAGCTGGCTGCTATTTACTGCAGACTATAATTTTCCCCCTTCCCTTTCCTTCAGCTGGGGCCTGAAAGGTGCAGTAGTGGCAACTGCTATTACCAGTTTTTGCAGTATGAAGTGATTGCTTCTGAACAAAAGGCAGACGCCATAAATTTATTCTTCATGTCAAAACCTCAGCTTTAGTTTAGACAAGTTTCTAGTCAATAATGTAATTTAAACACATTTTCCCCTTCGATAGGGGAAAATATCTTACAAACAGTCATCAACAGCTACAGAAGCAGCACATGGAGTGAATTAAAGAAATATCTTTTCATATTTGTAAAGCTTCAATTGAAGCTTCAATTCTATTTTTAAATATTCTTGTGAAGCAATGCTTCTCAGTATTTTCTCTTGGAGAACTAAATATGATTTTCCTACTCTCCCTTTTGACTTCTCATTTAGTGGGCTGGGTCTTGCCACAGCTTCCTTCTGTATGCTTTGAGAAAGTTGAATAATGAAATGTGTGGAATTTTTTCCATCTCGATCTGTAGAATTGAGTGATCCCACAACAATGTTATAGATAAATGAGCAGCACTTGTGGGGGAAAGCTTATGGCTTTTAAAAGATCTTCTTAGCCTAAAATACAGTGGTAATCAATCCCATACTGGCCAGAGTATATGACAACCTCACACAATACCAGTACCTGGAGATTTGAGGTTTGGTACCCACCCCAGCATATAGCTGGATATGATTCCTTGCTCATTTTAAATTAAGCTTTTACACTTACTTTTGCTACAGTATGCAAAGACCTCTCATAAAACCATTGAGCAGCCTCATTATTTCCTTATTTTTGTTCCCACATCTCCTGTCCCCGCTATTGTCTATTTAAACTGGTCAAACTTAAAAAATTCACTCATTTAAGTAGGAATCAGGTCAACAAGTATTTGCATTAGATACATGTTAGCATACCCATTAGCAAATACCTGATGCAAATAACTGCATTCTCATTTCAGAATGACTATTTCTAGCAGAGTTTTTGGTGGTTAAGACATGTAGAGTTTTAGATGAAGAGTAATTTACCTTTACCTTTGTGCCATTTTCCACCACTTCTATTTGTTGATTCTTAAATCAAGCCTATACTGAAAGGGTTCAGCACACTTTTCCAACTGCCTGGTCTTCTGCAAAATACAGCTGCATTTAAACTGGGGCCTTGAGGAGCTATTTTAATGTGGCTAATTTATTCTATCCTCACTGCTAATGAGGACTCACAAATTAAACTTTCATTTTATGAAAATCTGTTATAATGTTGATTTCTGTTTCTCCCTTACGTGTATTTTAGATTCAACCATCCCCATGGCATCAACTTCTTTTTACATCTTTGTCTCATCTCCTGATTCAGTTGTTCCAGCAGACAAATCATCCTTTCCTTACTCCTGCCACAAGGTCTTAATGTTTGCCTTCACCTCAGGGGTTCTCCTCTTCCATTTCATTCAAAGAGCTCGAGGACAAGGTCATAACCTCCAGTTCTTCTTGCCCCATGCTGGAAAAGGAAAATTAAGACTCCATCATCCTGAATCTCCTTCCAGATAATTCAGGAGATACTGGTGAAAAAGCAAACAGTTTTGATAGCAGCACTTTCCACATTTCCAGTGGGAGTTGGAGGACATTTCCTCTGCAGAACAGTACTTGTGTGCGCAGCCTTCTGCTGGAGGCCCATTCTTTATGGATACTACACCGAACACCATGGTCTTGGAGATGAAAAATGCAGTTCTGATGCTCCAAGGCAATACAGGTATTATGGTCCAGGAGCTACAAATTATTAAGAGGCAGGTGGCAATCATGGTTAATGCCACTCAGCATCTGATCAGATTCTGGACAATGTCCTCCAAGTATTAAGGATTCCTCTAGTCACTTCTGGTTCTCAGGATGACTACAACAGCCTCCTTTCCAACTTTGTGCCATTATTCTCTCACAGTATATGTCACACAGGCCATCAGATTTCATTTATAGTGTTCAAGTAATTACAATCAGAAACACAGAGCTGTTCAGTTCTCTTCTTGAAAATAAACTTCTCACATCTTGTCCTTTGCATTTTGTCACTACCAAAACTATTAGCATGTCCCCATTGTTCAAGAGTTTACTCCTCAAGAACTCGCTGTGTGTACAAGACAAATGTTTGTGCAGTCATATCTGCCTGCGTGTTACTTAGCTATCTGCACATTTATCTCTATTTGCATCTGTGGGTTGTCCCTGCATTTCCCAATAATCTGATCTTCTCATAAACAGAAAAATAAAGATGTCTTATCAGCTAAGCATCAGGATAGTAGTGGGGAAATACATAAAGGGATAGTATGAAGGATGCCCATGGGTGGCTATAGGAAATAACAGGCAAGAGGTGGAAGATTTAGGATCAAAAGCTAAAAAGGACCCACGTGAAATATCTACGAAAATGTTTATTGCATCAAGAGGGAAACCACTACCCTAAACTTGGAAATATTCTATGCGATGCAAAACCTGATTTATAAGAGCTCTAAACAAGGCTCTATTTTTCCAAGTGATGGACTTCTTAAAGCATTATTTTACAGTTTGTTTTTCATACCACAGACTAAATAGACTCTGAAGCACTGTGTTTTACAATCCACAGCCTCACCATGCTTCTACAGCAATCAGAAATTTTCCTCCTGGCAGCTTGCCAGTGTATGTTCTGCATACCTTTATAAAATAGCTGGCAGCTTCTTCCCTGGCTACAAAACCGAACCAGAATAGATGAATTTTGCATTATCCTCAGAGTGAACCTGTTGCAAGGGCAAAGGACTGATGCAGGAATTGTAGGAATTGTACAGTACCCAGTGAACCGTGCAACTGACCCAAACAGGTTTGGCTACCCTATCTATCAGAGCAATGATAAACTAAACTAACTCAATGATAACTAAAATAGATGGTTTAACTTAACCCTGCCAGCACAGTCCAGATACATGCATGTATTTTCAACAATCCTGTGAACTACAAAAACAACTCTGCATTAAAGTTCTTGAGATGTTCTCACTCTTAGAATATCTCCTGAGCAGACACTTATGACATGGTCTCTGTAGAGTCCTAGCCAGAACTTAAGACATCTCCTCAGGCAGGTCCCTAAATACATATAAGCAACCTGACCTTCAGTAAAGCAGAACGCATGCACTGGCACAACGGTGTGCCAAACCACCTAAACCCTTCTTCTTTCCATGACAGGGAGTTTGCAGCAGAGAGAGGAATTGCATCTTTCCAGCAAAGGGTGTCACCAATATGATTCATTCAGGTTGGACAGAACTGAATGGTTGACTCAGAGACCTCTAAAAATACCCATGCACTGAAGAAAACAGAGGTTGTAATTCATACATGACATCCTTCCTTTTAAGCTAATATTCAGCTGATCAACAAGATGCAGAGGAAACAAGAGCTTCTGTATGCTGTCTAGCAGAGGCAGCACAGGACAGAAATAGTGAACGCTTGATATTTTTTTTGTGGTAACCTTGTCTGTGGCAAATCTTCACAAGTAAAAAAAGCCCTCCCTGCATTTTAACCACAACTCCAGTATATTTCACTTAATGTAAAAGTCCTCCTTGCGATTCTACTGAAAGTATATTTCATTCCCTGTTGTGAACTGTCACATAATATTGCTGAGAGACAGCTGAATTTAACCTCAGAAATAGCAAAGTTTCAGCTAGGGCTCAAGTACAATTTGTACAGCTATTTAGGCACTTCAGTATCTATTAGGAGAAGGCATATCGATATGTAAGGAAGAACATTACAGAAACACAGGACCTTTACAGAGAAGACCCTGCCTCCCACTCTCTCAAAATTTTGTACCAATTTCAACCCCAAAGTGTGCTTTCAGATAAACAGCTTTTCTATTACATAAAGGTGCCGGCTACACTTAATACAAAACATAACTTGTCACAGTGTTTTATATTATCGGTGGACCAATTATACATTATTCCATACGGAGTGAATGACCTTCCTTGCTAAAGGGTGTTCATATTGAACACCCAAGCAGCCATTGAACACGTGGCAGCCAAGACAGCCACGGCTTTTGCTATGCCCCTTCCAAAACAGCCTGGGGGGCAGAGCCATGGTGCTTCACCTGTGCATGTGGTTCCGTGGTGTCTGCGGACATTTACCCGCAGCAGCTCTGGGACGGAGCCGTGCCTCCAGGCACTTCTGCCTGGACAGCTCGGCCGCTGTGGCTGGCAGTGTCTGCCCACACAGCACTGCCTACTCCCTTGAAAGGCAAAACGGAGCCTTGAGCAGAAGGGGAGAGAGGCAACAACAAGGGGTTAATAGATTTACGTGCCAATATGAAGAGAATTGGCTGATGGCCTTGAGGGCACTGAAGAACACACATGATGATAGCAGAAGTTCATCAATTGGAGAAGCTGAGAACTGGAAATAGGAGTGGATATGCCAATAATAGACTCAATGTGGCTGATTTCAAGTGGCGGTTTAAACACCGTCTGATAAAGGACTAATGGGAGAATAAGTGACTGGTGAGGTTTGTTTAGAAGGCAGCACGCAGAGAGAGAGAGAGAGAGGATGGATGGGCCCTGATCGTCATGCTTCAGTGAAAGAGACAACTGCTGTTAATCAGAAGCTGTCTGGCACTAATGAATATATTAAAATCCACTATGGGCACATTGCCTTCCTCCTTCCTTCCACCCAGAGGAGCAGCTAGAAGGTTTCTGCTGTGGCTGCTGCTAGCGAGTTGTCTAAAGCTTTTTGCATTTCTAAGATATGACCCCTATGGAAGGTTTGTCTGCTGAGAATTTGGCCTCGCCTCCCCCTAACCATAAGGTGCCTAAAATAAATCCAAGTAACCCCCATCAAAAGGGCAGGACACGGGAATCTGATGATGTATAAAAGATGAGGATAAAGAGCAAACATGCACAAAGAAAATTACCCTGATGCTAGCCCCCTCTCTTCATTCTCTGTTAAAGTAATGAGCCAGTTGTGGTTGTGCAAAAAAACCACAGACAGCCTGTTCTTCTGCAGCACACACAGTTTTCCTTTTCTCATCTTAAACTACTGGAAAATGTTTTTGTTCAATGCTAATCTTTCTCCATGACCCAATTTCCACCTCCTCCACAATTTAGGATATTTTGGCAGATGCCTGTAATTTTTATGAATTAAAGTAAATGTCAGAAGGAAAGCTGCTCCTCCCACCACTCTCAAAGAGCTGGAAATAAAACCCCATGTCTAAGGTTATAAAGCTCAATGCTCCATTTTGGAAAATTGCTTGGACAAGTTCACTTAGCAGCTCCATGTTAAAGAATGTTTCCAGAAGAGTTTCTGAATTCCCTCAAACCAAATCAAAGAACAACACAAGCTATATCCCAATATCGTTTTTAAAAATGCTGTTCCCATCACAGCTTCAGTCTGCACACTCATTTTAGCACCAGTCCCTTAATGTTTTATACTTTTTCAGACAGATTTGTAACTGTAGAAGTCTTGAAACAGAATTTTTAAAGTCAAGCTGGTTGCAAGCGGAACTAACTGTACTGCATTGATCCCAAACCTCAAGACTTGGTAAGGAAAGAAAACTATTTAGTGGTTGGAGGCACAAAGCTACAGAAACAGGTGCAACTTCATACCCATTCTTAGGAGTCTAATGGGGTAGAGATGGACTCTCTCTCATCAGCTCCACTTTTTTCTTTTACTAGTTTCTCCTCCAAGCCGGTTACTGCTCCACAAAATGCAAGGAAAATGGCTTTCCCCAACTGGGCAAGAACCTTGTACTCCTTAACTACTTGTCCCCTTAAAGGCAGGAGTTTTCTCACTATGAATACTTTCTGAGATCCATAGCAACCCTCTTCTGATGCCTGCAAACGATTCCCGTGGCCTGACTTCAGGTCATTTTTGATATGAGGGAGGAGAAAAGACTTAGCAATGGGGAAAAGAGGAAAAGCTGAAAGACAGAAATGTTTCCCTACAGTGTGATGGGACAGAAGGGCACAGGTACAAGCAAGGATTCCAGCTCTGCAACTTATCTGGGGGGGTTTCCTTCCCTTCTGCCCCTTAGCACAGTAAACCTTATATGCAGCCCTTGATTTGAAGCTCCCTGAGGAACTGACCACTTTGGGATCCCTCAAGACACTATAGAGGGATAAATTATTACAGCAATGAGATATTATCTTTCTTCTACGTATCTGTAGCTTCTATATGCTTTCAAAGAACAGAGATCACATTTTTAAATAAAATATGTATTTTGAAATTCTCATTTAATAGTGTTGGACTACAGCTTCTGAAAAAATGCAGTGAGTCTGCAATACTGGATGAACATTTCTAGTCTCAAGATTAATTATGTTAATGGTCTAAGCAAAGCTAATCTCCTCTAACTCAGACAAATTAGTGTTTCCATGTGGCTCATTAATCCCTGCCTCTTCATCTGAAGAGGCCATGCTTCATAAGACCAATGTATGCAAAAGAATAGCATGCCAGGAATATCTCAGACTGGAATTGCTGAGAACAGTAGAAGCATTGCCTGATTTTATCTAGACATCGAAGGTAGCGTTTCATGCTCTGTCCACCTTTCATTTATCCCCCCCCCGCTTTAAAGAAGCCCAGGGTATACCACCAAACGCCATGATCTGCTGCAATCCTATTAAGACTAGAATTTGAAATTTAAGGAACGGCCAAGTATTGCACATTTTGTCAGAGAAAGCTTCTGCCACCTGGACAAAGGAGGAAGGAACCAAAGCATCTGCAAATCTAATAACCTTGCCACTGACATTCATTTATTAATAATAGTTAATAATCTTGCTGACACATCTTCACATATGGTTTCAGTAAAAGGGAACAACTGAATAAATTTCTTCCCAATCCTTTCAGCATTTCTTCAGAGGTTGGGCTGTCCTGTCCCTGCCAGCTCACCCAGGTGCAACTCCCTGAGAAAGGAGAAGCCCAGCACCAAGCTCAGGTTCACCTCCAAACAATCACTGCCTATGTTTTACCTGTTTACACTGAGGATGTGCCTTGGTTATAATTCTCAGCTGCCAGTACCAGTGAAAGCAATAAGCACAGATCAGTCAAGGTGCTGCTTTGGATGGTGCAAAATTTACAGCATAATTAAGTTACACTTGTGATAATTTTCAGTACTTGTATATGATCACACACAAAATCTACAACAAAGCAAGGAATTGATTTGTTCATTGTATTAGGCTTCAGGATCTAGCCCGGGTATCATATCCCTTTCCTCATAATCCCTCCTGATTTAAAATGACTTTACTGCTCTCTCAAGGTATTTGATCCCTGAGGCCTGAAATCCTCAGTGTGGGTGCCACTGCTCACAAATCAATTGCTACTGTCACATATGATATTGATTCCTACAGCGCAGTGCCTAGGAGCAGCAGACGCAAAAATGCCAATTTCAATTACTAAACAAAACAGAAGATTTATTTGCTATTAGATGACAAGAGGAAGATTACCACTAGCGACATTCTGGGGAAGAAAAAAAAAAAAAGAAAAAAGAAATCAAATGTCCTCACTTTGCAAAACATACAGAAATCTATATAGATACTAGATATATCCAGATACATTATTTCTTTTTCCATCTGTTGAAATAATTGATATATATACATATAAGTATATATAAATACACACACACACAGTTGCGCCACAACAACATATCCCCCTGAATGCAATTCAGACTAAGGAGAGGGAAGTGTGACAGGGTGATTTTCCAGTGCATTCCCTTGAACTTCTCTGTGCTACACAAATTTTGATGAATTTTAACCAGGTCCTTTTAATGCCCTCCATCATTGTTGTGTCCGGGCACCTCATTGGCATCATTGAATTTAGCCTGACAAAACACTCCCATGTGGGAAGTATATCATAGTAAACACAGGGAGACGAGCGGAGCTGAAAGAATAGGTCCAAGAACTGCAGGGGGGTGTCCCTTGGCAAAGACAAGCACTATGTCTAGATCTCCACGCCCCTGACATCACCCTCTCTTGAAGGGCAACCCACACGAGGAGAACCACATATCTCCTGGCAAAGAACCGAAGAGCAATTTCTCTTTTTTCCCCCTGTTTTGGCCACTGTTCCCGCTGACATTTTTTCAGCCCTATCTCTGCCAGCAACAATGACCCTCCCTTCGGAGCCCGGCATCCTGATGCCCGGGCTCAAAGGGCCGTGTCACGCCATGCGTCACGCTCACTGCTGTAATGAGAGTTCAGTGATCAGCCGACCTGTGGTGACAATGCCACCCCAGAGAGGGTGACAGCAGCAGCACAGAGGAGGAGAGCAAAGCCTCTCTGCATCTGATCCAGCCAACGCCGTTTTCATTAACATCTGCAGATGTGACACAGGGCTGTTCACCTTCCTATTCCTCCAGGTCTGTCTGAACTGCAGCAGGAGATGTGACTGCAACCCACGCAGGCTAGCTTCAGCAGAGGTAACCGTCGCAGGCGGGCAGGCTGTGCAGACATTGGTGTGTGTGGCCAGCTAATCGTATGACACCTGCGGAGATAGCTGTGCCTCTGTGTTCTCAGTGCAGATATTTCCTATCTGTGGTTTAATCTACCTAGGGTATGTCTGTACAGGCTGCAGTTTGGCTTTCTCATGCTGTGTAGAGAAATCTCAGTTATGTTACAGTGAGCAAATTGACACGGTACGAGGTGGGGATGCTAGAAACACCAGTGACTTACTGACATCAGCGCACCAGCCACTTCCACCAGCAGCAATGCGTGGTCAAGAAGCATTAAGAATTGGCCAGTGCAGACACTGCCAGTGGGGATGTCCTCTTGGTTCTTGACCTGGTGATGTCTACAGTCCCTGTCTTTGGCTCACATGTCATACCAAAAGCTTTTTCTGCAATCTCCTATTTCTTGAGGGGAGGGGAGGGAGACACAGTGTGTCTGCATGTAAACTGCAGCACTGTGATGTGGGTGGGTGAAACGGTGAGATCCACAGAGGTTGCAGGGCATTATTCAGGGAAGCAGACCCACTCAATTTCATGTTTTCTCTTCTGCTGGAAGGGGAGGTAGGGAAAGCAAGAGAAAAGCAGGCTAGGTACACTTCAGCTCTTTTAAAGAGAAAGAGTACTCCAGGCAGCTTTCACACAGCTTCTGGTTCAGCTCAGAGCAGGACGGAGGGGCTGCAGGGGATGCAATGCTGTGAAGGGCAACATCTGAGGCACAAGAGATATAGAATACAATCTGCACACCCTCATACTGTCCCTTCCCCTACGCTCCTCTAACTCTCTCTCTCCAGTTTAGCCTATGTATTTCTGGCTAGAAGCTGATGCGTAAGAGGAAAAGCAGATTGATTTCCTGCAGTATGGCTTCCTTTTTAAAAATAACATTACTTTTTTGGACTAGCAACATCAACAAGGTACACCTGTCAATAACACTTACGAAAAGACAATATTTTCGCGCCACTACAGATCCTTGTGCTGGCCCTTGAACTGCAATATGAGTTGAAGTTATTTCTGAGACTGTTAAAGCACAAGGAACATTTTCCTGAATCCATTTTGTTGGAAAATTACGTGCAGGACATTACTTTAGAGATCTAGAGAGGCCTGCATTTAGATTTCCATTTTTCCTTTTAAGACATCACTGATATTAATTCAGACTGAATCTTATGTGCAGAAGGGATGTGATTTGCAACTGGTACAGGCCAGATGCTGTTCCCAGTGGCACCATCAAAAATATTCCCGCTACAGCCTTGGTGCAAAGTACAGAGCAAACCCTTGACTGCTTTAGAGTCACTACCCCAGGTCCAGCTCTACAAGGGGTAACTGATCTTGTTTTTAGATGAGTAATTCCCACCTTCTGTAGCGACTTCAGTAAAAAAAGCTAAATTGCATTTGCTTACCTATGTATTTTGTTGGGTTTTATTCTACTGTATAAGAGTGTCAGGTTCCCAGGTCAGCTGGTGACATTGCAAAGATGCACAGAGCAGGTTAAGAAGGGGTGCACTCTTGCTACAGGGGGCCCTGATCCATGGTTCATGGAGAGTGACAGACAAGCCCTCATGGACTTCAGATGGCTTTGACTCAGACCTTCTGAGTGGTTTCAAGGTGGTTTCATCAAGCCCTGGGTCAGTTTTCAGCAATCTAGTATGCCTGGTGAGACCCCATGTCATCCTTCGTACTCTTCCTCTGCATCCCTTTACTTCAAAACTGAAGCTTCTAACTAGCTTTAATCTGCAGAAAGGGCAAGCCGAGTTTGCCTTTCTGGAATTGCTAATACCTTAGATCACAAAGAACACAAAACACCCTCATTGACTTCAGATCAGAATATCCAAGCCAAGCAGGCTAACAGAGAAGAGAGTAGGCTCCTTGATTTTGCAGGAATCAACAAGAGAAGACCCAGCTGTTGTAACCTCTGTGAGGCGATAGGCGAATCCTACAAAGTTCACCAAAAATGCACCAAAAGTTAAAGAAATTCCATAGCAAAAGCTTCTTAAATAAGCACTTCATCTTGCCAGGACTGTTCTGGCATGCTGCAATCAGCAAGAGCACAGACTGGGTCAAAAGGCTATTTCTTGAATGTAAAATCAAACAGCTTGGCTAAGGGAGTTTACAAACTCCACTGGCTTCTTGGGCAGAGTCCATCAGTCCCCTATCAAGGGAGAAGGGCTCAGCCAGAGCTCACCAAATTCACAGGCAGTGCTAGGAGAGGACATAACCAATTTGGACCCGAGTGGTTCAGCTAGTGGAATTCGGAAGAGTGCAGTCCAAACAACTGCCGGCTCTCTTAACCCAAGCTTATGCAGTTTGGGAACCTCAGTCCCTCTTCCACATCCCGGCACCACCAGCCTGCGGTACACCTTTTGGACAGGATCTTGAAGTGGGCTTTGTGTTGTCCAGCCTTTGCTCTCTGGAAATCCAAGCAGGCATGGATCAGAAGAGTTAGATAAGTGCTGAATGCTCTGGAAAATTCTACCTTTACAGTCTGCAGCCAGTGAGTATTGCAAAAATTCAAAGAGGCCTTGCCAAATGCTTAAAAAACATTTCCTAATTCGATCCGAAGTCACACTTTATGTCAGCATATCATCAAGGATTCTTGCAGAAACGGAGTTTCTAGGCCAAGTCACTTTCCAGAGAGAGCCTGAGAAAGAAGCATTTGCAAAAAACAAACAGCACAGTTGATATTAGAGTTTCATTCCAACAAAATGGCTTTAAATTGCCAGGAATATGGTTTATTGGCCACACATCACACAAACAAACAATCAAGAGAATGGACTTTGTTACTGAGGGGATTTAGAAGGCTTCAAAATTAGATGCAAAGCTAGTTAAAATCATTACCACATAGACATTGCCAATTTTCCGTGCTGTAAGCACATGTACACAAGTTATGTAGTCACAGGGGCTAGCTCGCTGAGGGAAAGTATAAGAAAATATTCAATTTTTGTAGAAATGTTTACTTCAGAGCCACAATATGTTCTCCTGACAAGGAGGGGTTATACTATAGATGATTAAGAGTCTGTCATTATACCAAAATTCGGATATTGCAACTCATAAAAATTGGTCTCTGACAACACCCGAGTTATTTAATAGCACCTGGCATATTAGTAGCACACACAGTATTAGCAAGAGTGTGACAGTCATTGCTAAATAATCTGTGTAGCTTTAACGAGCAAACATTGCAGATGCACGGCAGCAAAATCTTTATACAACATGCTTCAAAGATGTGAGCGTGAATGCTATTTTCAAATTCTCTTCCTCTCAGCTGTGTCATCTCCTTGTAAGATGGACCTGCCTAATATTGGTGGAAAACCCTTTTTCTAAGGGAAAAGGCTCTTTTTCTGATAAGCTTTACTTTTAACAGGGTGAGCAATCCTCGTTCATAACACAGTGTGCACTTGTCCCCATCTATACAAGTTTAACCGTTAGTCAGAAATTAAACAGTATGTTTTAAGGAGCTCTCACTTTCAAGGTCATATGGCTTCGAGCAAAGTCCATTAGAGAGCCATTTGCAAGGCTGAGTGAATCAGGATTCTTGCCTAAAGACCTGCACATTATCTGTTTGACATACATGCATTGGTGGGTTCAAGACATACATGATATAGAGGCAAAGTAGTCCACTCTCTGTTTTCTAATGTCACTGGGAAATGCTCCATTTAGCAAGACTTGAATCTATTTCCTTTAGCCTAAGGACAGCCTGAAGCCTGTGCCTACCCTAGAAGATTAGGATTTATTTTCTGGGACCACAGAGCAAATATCCTCAGTTCACAGTCTTCCCAGTGATGACCACACTTGCTGTAGACCATAGCACTTCATATTGACAAAACTAATGTCTGCATTGGGAGCCTTGAAGAAACACTAAGAAGCAAATCTATCCACCTGACCTACAGCTAGCCACAGATTAAAAGGTGAAGGGATGTGAAGAAGAATACCATTCAGTGAAAGATGCGGCTTTTCAACAAAAGGGCTCACTTTCTTAGTAATAACACTTTTGGGTGAGTATCATGGGTTGAGGTTCAGACGGGATGAAGATGATGCACTTGGATGGTTTTTTTGTTGTTGGTGGTTTTTTTGTTGTTGGTTATTTTTTGTTTGTTTTTTTTAAACTTAAGACATTACAGAAAAGACTCAGAGCATTCTGCTGTGAATTAAGAGATGCCCTAGTCTGGCCTTTGCAACCTGCCAATTGACTAAGTTGCATCAAAAAATGAGTCATAATATTTTCAAACTCAAGGTCTCAGTGGCCATTTCATAGTACCAGTCATCTGATAGTGAGCTGTCCTTGGATCATCACAGAAGATATATTGGCCCATCATTGGCTTGGACAGTGGTACCTTAGGGTACCCCAGAGGTTTATACCTGATCTACTTGGGCAAGTCAGCCAATGCCTTTACACAGAAGATCAATAGCCCTTGGAAATATTACTTTGCACACTGGAAGACACGCTGATACTGTTGTGTGCAGTCAGCTGAGCTCACTCAGGGCTGGAATACGGCAGGAAAAACTCCACCATGATGGCTGGGTGCATGTCTGAGCCCACTCCTACCGAGCCAGACTGGGAGTCCCAGCACTACGCTCCCTGGTGCTACCAGTGTGGGGAAGCCTTTCCGGCTCAGACCTCCAAACCATAAGAAAACACAGTGCCTGCTTGAGTCCAGAGAGTGAAGCGTTTCTGTATTTGTGGGAAGCATTACCCACAGGGAGAATAATCTGCCCACCAGGCGACAGAGCACTGCCTGTGCAGCATCACAGGAGCAAGGGCGATGGTGTGTTCTCCTCCATGTCCACCAGCCAAGCAGCGCTGTGGCCGCGCATTCAGGAGCTCCACTCCCAGAGGGGTATTGAGTGCTAGCCTGCAGAGAAGAGTCCTCTAAGTGAAATGAAAAATTCAGCTTCTCCTTTGCCTTGCCCTGCTGGCCTCCTCGCCCCCTCCCTCAGTAATGCGGCAGGACACTCTTTGAAGGCCAGGTGCTTCTTGACAGCCAGTGACATGATTTACATTTCCATGGCACATTTCACACTAATGGATGCCAAAGGACACTTCAAACCATCTTTTGTAGACAAAGTCTTATACCTGAGTTATGATAAAACACTGCAGCACATAAGTATCACACAGTAGCCTTATGACAAGCAGCAAAGATGAGTATCAAAGGTAGCTACAAGGGGAATTTTGGTGAGGTGAATGCAGTTTCTCACATTCATTCTGGCCAGAACATCAGAACCAGTGTCATCCCTGTTCTTACAAAGGATGGCACGGAGGTCTTAGCAGCTACAAGTTTTTATATCTCAGAAGATAATATGTCTTGGAGCCAAAATCATACAGAGAAACTGGAATTAGTAATAAATCAAAAAGAAATGAGTTCCACTTACTGGGTCAGTCCTCACCACGACCTATCATAACCTATGTCTTCCCTTCAGCACTCTCTCATCAGGCTCATAATGACTTATGATGAGATCCCAACCCAGCTCAAGGCAACATGTCTGGATGCAGAGGGCTAATCCTCTGCCGATGTACACTGGCAAGATGTCGCTGAAGTTGATGAAGCGGTATCAATTTACAAGAGCCGAGGATATGTCACATAAGGTAATCAGACTTTAAAAGAAATGTGATGGCAAGAGTCCTAAACATTTTCAAAACACTGCTGTCAGAACAAATCTCAGAGTACAAAACCCTTCTTTGAGAAGTCGTCAGAGACCCAGATGGGTTGCTGGTTTATTTTATCCTGCCTGGAACACTGTGCACTCATCTCTCCTCCTTTCCAGTTATTATTATTCCTGTACCCTAAAACCCTACTGACAGGAGTCTCTGGTATCATGTCAGCCCCAAAGCCTGGCATAAAATTGGCCAAATATTTTGCTGAGCTTTCTTTCCTCCCCTGCCTTGATTGCTAAAACTTTAGCTTAAAACATTTATTTTTCATTATGTCTGTGAAATGGGGAGTTTCAAAAGAGACAGAAAAACAACCTGTAAATGGCAATTAATAAAATATGCCAGTGCTCCCAAAACTGTTCAGAACACTTCATTCAACAAGGCATTCAGACAGAACAACAGCAAAGTTGCTAAATAGCATGCGACAAAGCAAAACCAAGGGAAAAGCAAAATAATAACCTGCATTTCTTAGCATCTTTTATCCAAAGTGCTTTGCAGACATATATGCATATTATATAGGGATCATTCATCTAACTCTGAAATATGGCTGGCTTCACATCAGAACTAAGTAAGTTATATAACAGCACATAATAAAACTATATAGCAGAGTCAGAGAGAGGAAAATGAAGAGTAACTGTTCTAGTTGAATCACAGAACAAATGCCAAGTCAGCAGAATACTACTTTCTCTAGGTGAAATTCAGTGGAACATTGAGGATTGCATTCAAACTCGTATGGAAGCTGTTATGGCATCTAACGACTAAGCCTTCGGGTTTACCTCTAAATGAAAATATAGTACCTTTGGCAGCAAAATGCCTCTACCACAGTGTTAGAGAGGGCCCAGGTGTTACCCAGTGAGTCATCAACATTCATTTCTGAATCACCTGCATTTCCTCAAAGGTCTCCCAGCTGACTATCAATCAGTGAAGTCCAGTGAAGATTAATATTTCTCCAGAGCCAGTATGATCATAGCCCAGGCACAAAGCTACTTCTAACACTTCTGTTAGGCCAGGAGCACTCAGTATGGTTTCTGAGAGAGGTCAGTCAGGCCACCGGATGCACTCAGTTACTCTAAAGACTAGTTAACAGCATGACAGGAATGAAGTCTCTCATATGCCAGTGTGATTGCATGGAGCAGGGAGGGATTGTATTTCTGGCTGTGGACCACACTAGCTAGTTAAGGTGCATGATCCCCCCTAGCTACTGGAGCTTGGAGATTTGCACAGAGATTGCTGGCAGGCCACCATGCCCATCCAGGAGCTACAATTTTAATTGCTATTATTCACATAGAAACTCACTGCTGCATTCTACATCACAAAATGCATATTACAGGCAGGAGCCTTGCTGTTAGGTGGATCTTCATTTTTCTCATTGCCTGTGAGTGCCCAGTTCTCACTTGTTTGCATCATAACAAATTTCACATATTCAAATGACCAGTATTTTATTCAGAAATTTCTGGTGATGAATGCCTGGGGGAGTCAGCTCTGCCCAAAAGCCTTAATTCTGGTTGTTTGTTGTTTCAAGCCTCAAAGTGCATGAAGTTATAATTGGTTCATGCTTGGAAGCTTTCCTTTGCAAATAAAGGCTAGAAACATTAGTGTAACACCATCTTTGATACTGCAGAGTCTAAACCTTTTCCACAGACCAAGAGTAACATCCCTGCAACAGGGATTTCCTTTATTTATCTTACAATACACGGCACTTCTCAATGGTCCATCACAGCACTGGAACCAGAACTTCTCTCGTAGGTAGCCCAATGCCTCTTTACTCTTCCAGCAGGCTTGGAAGGTGTCAGAAACGTAGGACAGTAGAAATGCGAAGTGTAATTCACCCCTCCTCCCAGCTAGAGGATGGCCAGGCAAACCAGTTTGTGTGTCCTTTTCCCGGAGAAAGTTGCACAAAAATCTTTAGTGGTGAGAAGCGAGTGGGATACCTGGGCTGGTGTTTCATCCAAAACCTGGGATCACCACACCCATGGCAGATTAGGAACTGCTGCTGGCTCAGAGCAAGGTGCATCCCCTGCCAAAGCAATATTGCTTTCTGCAACCTTCGTCTCTGTCCTTGCCTCCTCCAACCTCACGGCACAATTACAAGAAGGCTGCGGGCATGCTTGCCCTCTTTTCTTTACACAGTCTGCTTCTCTTCCTCATTCACACACATATATCAATAAAGTGATTGCTTTCTGTGGTTAAAATTATATCCCTAGACATTTTAGACCTGTAGCCAAAGCAGATTTGACTACTCTGAATTCACCTTTGAAGAATAAATAAGAACGTGGAAAGGTGTTGGAATCAAAGCTATCACAATCAAAGACTGGAAATCTCCAGCTATGTCTTGAGAGACTTGATCTAGAGATAAGAGAGCCCTTCCAATTTAAGGAAGAAAAAGGAGAGTATTGAACAACTACTGTGTGGCTTTTTCACCCCCAAGTCCTCCTATAATTTCTCATCTCCATGTGGCTTTTTTGTTCCTAAAAGCCATCTCTTTCCAAGCTATTTACTGTGGCATACCAGCCTGAGCACAGAAAATACCTCCCCAAACCAGGGAGCTTACTGGGACAGACCCGAGTCAGTCAGTCAGCACCAGCTGATAAGGAATAATTCAATACAGTCTATTCTGCAGTCTCTGGCCCTGGGACACTAATCCAGAGGCTAATAAAGCAGTAATCCCTTGCTGATCCACAGGCTCCGTTTCCCCTGCTCAGCCCCACGTCATTACTCTGGGTTATATCTGCTCTTGCTACCCTCAATCTCCCTTCCCTCCCTGCTCCCCCACCTTGTGCCGTCCTCACCGGTGCGAGATCATTATAGCCACCTTTCAGGACCCACTGAACGGAGCCATTCATATTTAGTTATTTCAGCCTTGCCTCCTGAATTATTACTATCCCAAAGCATAGGCTATTTCGTTTGCTTTTTGAGCTGGTAGGGTCGAGCTTGTCTCAGAAATGCCCCTGGTGCCCCAGCATGGGAACTGCTTCTGCTTCCTGGGGAGCTGCTGAGAGCTGGTCTGGGGAGCACCATCACCTCCGAAAAGGTTCCCCGCTCCCTGGGCGCCCCAACCTGCCCCAGGAGGGGAGATGTACAAATAAGCCAACAGGACGTCCCGGTTACAACGGGACAGCCCCCGTTGACTGGGCCAGCTGCTCATTCCTCTGGAATGGGAAGCCGTAAGTCATGCCATGGATCAGCCAACCCTCCGGTTCACTTAATCTTCCTCTAAACATCACTGGCAGCCACAAGTAAGGAGGGAGCAAGGGAAGGAGACGTGCAGCTCCCTGGCAAAGTGTAGGGCTGCTGTCCCAGGCCAAGCCCTTTACAGTTTGGTCTCCCTGTGGCCACTACCAGATGCTACAGAGAAGGTAAATGATGCAGAAGTACTCATTTTCTGTTTTTAGTCTTACCATGCTCCTAATAAATAGAAATTGGCTGAGGAACTGAAGCCCAGGGTTTAGCATACTATCAGTAAATATTATTATTTATTCTGAAACCTCTGAATTTTCTCAGTCACCTCTCGCATGTCCAGCCCAAATGAATCTTGCAGAGATCCTGCTTTTGGTGCTGTTCTGGGGCAGGGAGTTAGTTTTACAGCATGCTTTCACTTAGCAACAATCTGGAGCTTAGTTCCAAGCTTGCTATCTTTTAATTTAATCAGATGTCCTTTGAATAAGGTGCTGTATTTTAGGCATCCCAGAGAGGCTGATATGACCTGTAAAGGTCCCTTCCAATCCAAAGCGTTCTATGACTCTATGATTCTATACAGGGAGAGCTGAAATGCTGTTTCTTCCCCACCTTTGAAAAAGCACACCTATGGCCCACCACTAGAGTTCACCCTGAGACACAAGAGCCAAAGAGAAAAGAAAAAATGAGCCTTAAGAGGATATAGGAAAAGAGATGTCAAATGCTCCCAACACCCATCAACTTGTAAGCAGAAATTATTTGCTTTCAGCAGGTGTCTCAGGGTGTTGAACACTTTTACTAGCAATGAGTATAAGGGTTGCAGGGTACATTGCTGGGTAGGCTGTCAAACAGTCACGAGCTCTCTCCTTTGGTTTAGGAGACAAGAAAGGCTCCTCATCTTCCACGTGGATTTAACTTTACTCTGATTTTTAAAAACAAAGCAGCACTTAAAGAGATCTGTGTGCTTCAAATCACAATCAGATCCATGAAACACAAAATAGAGCCATGGTGGTTGCCCTGGTTGGTAAAGTACTATTTAAAGAGGACTAAGAAACTGACTACAGTCCTCATTTTCCATCTGTCCCTCCTTCATCCCTTTCAACTTCCCCACTCTCCAGATGCTAAGGAAAATGGATACACTATAAAGATCAACAGGTTGGGGTGTTTCAGCTGCTTCTTTCCTGCTGGCTAAGAAGGAATAGAGATGCAAAAGCAAGTACACAAGTCACAAGCAACAGGACTGCCTTAAAGAAGTGTGAGACATCTCTAATGCCACATCCACAGTAGCTATATATAAAAATGACCGCAACAATAAAACCTCATGTCTGAAAGGTCTCCATCCCTCGGTGAGGCTTTTCAGAGCTGTCCATTAGAGGTCACTAGCACTCAGTCACAGCAGGAGCCCGGCCCCTGCAGATGAAATCCCAGGCACCAGACCTCCAGCCAAAAAACTTTACCCCCAACCAAAGAGGAGAAACAAACAGAAAACACACACCCTTCACCCTACTGTACATGAGAAGAAAACCTTAGTAGGAAAAATGGAGCTTAGGAAAAGAGGTGCATATGCCTTTGCCACAGGTTTGAAGGAGGGAGTCTGGGGAGCCCACCAGCTGCAGGGGCGAGCAAACATTCCCTTGTAGTGATCAGAGCAGCCTCATCCAGCACTCTCAGCAGCAAACTCAGAGAAGTCATGACTTCTTAGACAAAGGCAAAGGTTTAGACAGACAAGCTATGCCCTAGGTATTAAAGCTGCCAGGCCATTCGGGGTTTGATTTCAGCTGCCAAGAGACAAACTGCAGAAAAGAAGCATACTGACGGCTAGGGCATGGGAACCAGACACGGCCTTCACTCCCCTTGGAGAGCCATGTCCCTGCTGCACCCACGGACCCGCCCTCCATCCCTCCCCTGCAGAAGGGAGCGCTCCCATTGCAGCCTGCTTGGGACACCAGGAGAGAATAACCATGCTCTGTCTGCAGCACTGTCTGCCCATCCTCGCTGAGGACCCACTGCAGCTCTCAACCAAAGCCCGTCCCCCCGCCATCCCATGAGGGTAAGGACACAACACATCCCTGCTGGCCCAGAGCTGAGTCTATGAGGAAACTTAGTGGCCTGGGTCAACATGGGAGCACAGGCATCTGATGTAAAGGGACATCACAACATCTCATGGCTTTTGAGAAAAACAAAAGAAAAATGCCAAAACGCCCCCACCCCCCATGTTGCCACCTATTTGCTGTGCTCTGTGGCTGATAACCTGCCTATAAACACTGCAATTACATTGGATCCCAAAGCAGGTGGGCAATTCATCAGCCAGCTGCATCCCTCCCACACGCCACTGTTTCCTTCTGTCCTGCAACGAAGAGAATTTGCCACCTCCCTCATTTCCCTACCAAGCACACAGGACCCTCGTGGCTCCATCCACATCACTCCTGGCTGCCTGTTGGCCCTCAAGATAACATGCTGTTATTTGATGGCACTCTTGTGGACAGGACACAAGGGCTGCGATGGAGCCATACTGCTGCATCAATGTCTGAAGACGTAAAAGTCAGGCTGCAGCCTCTTCTGACCATTGCCCACTCCTCCCTCCGAGGGAGCAAACCTGTGATGGCAATCCCTCCACATGGCCACCTTGCATCTCTGCAACTGCTCCTACCCTGGTAGTAGCTTCTGCCCTTAAGCACCTGACTAGCTCATTTGAGATTATGGTCACAGGCACAGCATATGTTTGCTGCATCCCTGTCTATATGCTCTTTATGAACCCCCAGCAGCATGAGGATGCAGTGCACGGAGGCAGCAGGGGGCTGGAGAGGGGGGAAGGATATTTGAGTGCTGACGGGGCTGTGCTCCTGATGAAGGACAATGAGAAGCCAGGATTCATCGTCCGCAGCTGCTCCCTTTTAACTGCTTATGATGAATACAGAAGGGGAGGGGGGGAGAATCATGAAATTATCTGTTATATTTTTGCAGCAGGTTTTATTGCAGAGAAGAGGCCAGTCTGACAGCCACCCAGGCTGCTCCAGCCCTCTGTTTATACCCAGCTGGCAGAGGCACTGCAAGTTTGTACGTACACACACACATCTCACTCACCTCAGTACTGACCTGCAGAAGGCTAAGGGAGGAGATCAGAGAAGTCAAAGGCTGATGAAGACACTGCTCAATGCTGTATTGATTTTTCTGACCTGGCACTGGCAGATCCAAACTGAAGCCCAAAGCTGTTACAGACCACTCCCACATCTCAGCCTGGTGTTTACGACTCGGTGTGCTGCTGACCTGGGCTGGACCCACAGCATAACTAAGCCTGAGAGGCTTAATGCCTTGCCTCTAAGGATTGCTACCATTTGACATTTCACTGCTACCAGTCAACCTACTGCATTAACCAGACTCCCCAGGGGTAATGCAACAAATCTGCCTTTACTTTGCATTCACCTTCACCCCAGGCATTGGCTGCAAGAGGGACCACAGCTTGGCAAGCCTCAGCTCATAGATGAGATCATAGAATCTTTTAGGTTGGAAAAGACCTTTAAGATCATCGAGTCCAACCATTAACCTAGCACTGCCAAGTCCACCACTAAACCACGTCCCTAAGCACCACATCTACAAGTCTTTTAAATACCTCCAGGGATGGTGACTCAACCACTTCACTGAGCAGCCTGTTCCAATGCTTGACAACCCTTTCAGTGAAGACATTTTTCCTAATATCCAATCTAAACCTCCCCTGGTGCAAGTTGAGGCCATTTCCTCTTGTCCTATGGCTTGTTACTTGGGAGAAGAGACCAACATCCACCTCACTACAGCCTCCTTTCAGGTAGTTGTAGAGAGCGATAAGGTCTCCTCTGAGCCTCCTTTTCTCCAGGCTAAACAACCCCAGTTCCCTCAGCTGCTCCTCAGAAGACTTGTGCTCTAGACCCTTCACCAGCTTCGTTGCCCTTCTCTGGACACTCTCCAGCACCTCAATGTCTTTCTTGTAGTGAGGGGCCCAAAACTGAACACAGTATTCGAGGTGCAGCCTCACCAGTGCTGAGTACAGGGGGATGATCACTTCCCTAGGCCTGCTGGACACACTGTTTCTGATATGAGCCACAATGCTATTGGCCTTCTTGGCCACCTGGGCACACTGCTGGCTCATATTCAGGCGGCTGTCGACCAACACCCCAGGTCCTTTTCTGCTGGGCAGCTTTCCAGCCACTCTTCCCCAAGCTTGTAGCGTTGCATGGGGTTGTTGTGACCCAAGTGCAGGACCTGGCACTTGGCCTTGCTGAACCTCATACAATTGGCCCCAGCCCATCGATCCAGCCTGTCCAGGTCCCTCTGTAGAGCCTTCCTTGCCTCGAGGAGATCACTCCCACCCAACTTGGTGTCGTCTGCAAACTCACTGAGGGTGCACTCGATCCCCTTGTCCAGATCATTGATAAAGATATTAAATGGAACTGGCCCCAATACTGAGCCCTGGGGAACACCCCTTGAGAATGCTGGGGGAAACGGTGTCAAAGGCTTCACTAAAGTCTAGGTAGACTTTAGTCCTAAGGTAGACTAAAGGTAGTCTAGGTAGACTAAAGTCTAGGTAGACATCCACAGCCGTTCCCTCATCCACTGAGCAGGTCACCTTGTCACAGAAGGAGATCAGGTTAGTCAAGCAGGACCTGTCTTTCATAAACCCATGCTGACTGGGCCTGATCACCTGGTTGTCCTGTACGTGCCGTGTGAAGGCACTCAAGATGATCTACTCCATAACCTTCCCTGGCACCGAGGTCAGACTGACAGGCCTGTAGTTCCCCAGACCCTCCTTCTGGCCTTTCTTGTAGATGGGCGTCACATTTGCTAACTTCTAGTCAACTGGGACCTCCCCAGTTAGCCAGGACTGCTGGTAAATGATGGAAAGGGGCTTGGTGAGCACTTCCACCAGCTCCCTCAGTACCCTTGGGTGGATCCCATCTGGCCCCATAGACTTGTGTGTGTCTAAATGGTATAGCAGGTCACTAACCATTTCCCCTTGGATTATGGGGGCTTCATTCTGCTCCCCATCCCTGTCTTCCAGCTCAGGGGCTGGGTACCCGGAGAACAACTGGTCTTACTATTAAAGACTGAGGCAAAGAAGGCGTTAAGTACCTCAGCCTTTTCCTTATCCTTCATCACTAGGTTTCCCCCCACATCCAATAAAGGATGGAGATTCTCCTTAGCCCTCCTTTTGTTGCTAATGTATTTATAGAAACATTTTTTATTGTCTTTTACGGCAGTAGCCAGATTAAGTTCTAGCTGGGCTTTGGCCCTTCTAATTTCCTCCCTGCATAACCTCACAACATCCTTGTAGACCTCCTGAGTGCCTGCCCCTTCTTCCAAAGGTCATAAACTCTCCTTTTTTTCCCTGAGTTGCAGCCAAAGCTCTCTGTTCAGCCAGGCCGGTGGTCTTCCCCACCGGCTCATCTTTCGGCACATGGGGACGGCCTGCTCCTGTGCCTTTAAGATTTCCTTCTTGAAGAATGTCCAGCCTTCCTGGACTCCTTTGCCCTTCAGGGCTGCCTCCCAAGGGACTCTGTCAACCAGTCTCCTAACCAGGCCAAAGTCTGCCCTCCAGAAGTCCAAGGTGGCAGTTCTGCTGACCCCCCTCCTTACTTCTCCAAGAATCAAAAACTCTATAATTTCATGACTGCTATGCCCAAGATGGCCTCCAACCATCACATCACCCACAAGTCCTTCTCTGTTCACAAACAACAGGTCCAGCAGGGCACCCTCCCTAGTTGGCTCACTCACCAGCTGTGTCAGGAAGTTATCTTCCACACACTCCAGGAACCTCCTAGACTGTTTCCTCTCTGCTGTATTGTATTTCCAGCAGACATCTGGGAAGTTGAGGTCCCTCATGAGAACAAGGGCTAGCAATTGTGAGACTTCTCCCAGCTGCTTACAGAATATTTGGTCTGCCTCTTCATCCTGGTTGGGCGGTCTATAACAGACT
Organism: Ciconia boyciana; assembly: GCF_034638445.1. Classification (NCBI taxonomy): domain Eukaryota; kingdom Metazoa; phylum Chordata; class Aves; order Ciconiiformes; family Ciconiidae; genus Ciconia; species Ciconia boyciana. Next base: position 57,472,154 of record NC_132934.1, read on the forward strand.
CCCACCATGATATCTGCCCTGTTAGCCTTCCCCCTGATTCTTACCCATAAACACTCAACCCTATCATCACCATCATTAACCTCTAGACAGTCAAAACACTCCCTGACATACAGGGCTACCCCACTGCCTCTCCTGCCTCGCCTATCCCTCCTGAAGAGTTTATAGCCATCCATTGCAGCACTCCAGTTGTGCAAGTCATCCCACCATGTTACTGTGATGGCAACCATATCAGAGCTTTCCTGCTGCACAATGGCTTCCAGCTCCTTCTGTTTGTTGCCCATGCTGTGTGCATTGGTGTAGATGCACTTCAGTTGGGCTCTTTGTCCTGCCACCTTTTTGGGGGGAGAAGCCCCAGTTCCTACATGAGCATTCTCAGGTGCTTCCATGGTTCCTAACACATCAATAACCCTTGTGTCTTTGCTGCCACATGGATCTCCATCCCCTACCTCCACTAAGATGGCAGACTGAACGACCTCACTAGAACACTGTCCCTCAAACATTGGTGTGCTGCCACCCCCACCCCTCCCGGCTTATTTCTAGCAAGTCTGGTTTTATCCCTTTCCCCCTTCAAATCTAGTTTAAAGCTCTTTCAGTGAGCCCTGCTAACTCCTGTGCAAAGATCCTATTCCCTCTTTGAGACAGGTGTACCCTGTCTGTTGCCAGCAGGCCTGGTGTCATGTAAACTGACCCGTGATCAAAAAAACCCAAAATTCTGCCAGTGACAACAGGCTCAGAGCCAGGTATCGATCTGCTGGCTCTTCCTGCTTCTTCTGTCGTCATTCCCTGTGACTGGAAGGACAGAGGAGAACACTACTTGTGCTCCTGATCCCTTAACCAGTCGTCCCAAGGCCCTGAAGTCTCTCTCAATTGCCCTCGGACTTCTTGTTTCAACTTCATCGCTGCCTACTTGAAAAATCATTAATGAATAAGAATCTGAGGGCCCTACCAGGGTAGGAAACTTTCTCTTCACATCGTTAACCCGGGCCCCAGGGAGGCAGCAGACTTCCCGAAGAAGTGGGTCCAGTTTGCATACTGGGCCTTCTGTTCCCTTCAGAAGGGAGTCTCCTATGACAACGACCCATCTTTTTTCTTTATGGAAGCAGTTTTGACACAGGGCATAGGCTGACTTAACCTCGGCAACACCTCCAAGCTAGATGAACCATCGTCTTTGTTATTGTTCGGTTCCACTTGCAGAGCCTCATACCTATTATGCAAAGGCACCTTGAGATGTGGCACAGCTGAAGCAGGACTCAGCCAGAAGGGATTCTCAGGAGAAAGAGCCATTTCTTTTCCCACCTTGCTGCTTTCCCCACCTCAAGAAGAGGAGACAAAAATGTGAGAGAGTTTGTTCCGCTCCTTCTCATCTGTCTGAGCTGCACGTCCCCTTGTACAGCTCTTTATTCTTTTCTGCTTTTTCAGGTTTTGCACACAGAAGCATGCTCTTGATCTCCAGGCTACATTTTCCAACACTTTGAAACAGTCCTCAAGGGGAAGGCTGGGCAGCCTGCTCTGCTGAGCCCTGCGGTTTAGGGAAGACTCAGGCGAGTTTACTTTGTTGAGCAGTCCCATGCGGGCAGCGGGGAGGAGGCCACAGGTTTGTTCTGCCCTCAGCGCCTGCCATGATATTTGGGGTTTGGAAGGACGACAGACTCCCGCTGGAGGAGCAGGTGAAGCAGCTGCTCTGTTATTTCAGTGCTCCCCAACCTCTGAGCAAAAAAAGCCTTAGCCCCAAGGATACCTTCTCTCCCATGAGAGGGTGGCAACATCTCTCCAACAGGCTGAAATACAGCTCCTTCTAGCTCCCACCCCTACCTTAAGGCTGACAAGCAACTCCCCCTGCTCTCTAATCTGGGCATCGCCCATCGGGTTTTTCCACCTTCTCCCCCAGCTGTGGAGTCATCTGTGTGCGCAGGCACCGTGCAGCCTTGTGCACAGCCTTTTGTGCAGCCGCTGATGGATGCCGATGGTTGTGGGTGGAAGGGTGGCTGAGCATGAAGAGGACCCCTTCTCAGAGGCTCAGTGGCTCGGAAGAGTTTTCCTCAAGGGGAGAGAGCAGTACAAGCACAGGATTGTCCCTGTCAGCCCGCTCATTTGCCTTACCCCTGTCCAAGTGAGTGGGAGAGCGCTGTCTGCTTGCATTAAAGCGGTTGCACTGTTGATAAGCTGCAAGCAGGCAGAGAGTTCACTTGGGGAAAAACACAAAGCATGGCAGGGCAGGAGAGGAGAGACTCTTTTAAAACACTTTTGTCTTTTGATAATCACAGTAATAAGACCTCTGGTGGAAAATCTATACCTAATAAAAAGTTTAACAAGTCCAAGGAGATATTCAAGGCTACTGAGACCAATTGGTGAGAGCCTGAGACTTACTCACTGGCCCTCAATATGTTAATTCGCAATGTACCTGAGAGAAGAAGATGACCCAGAGCTCCACAGAGTTACAAAAGCATTGCTACTGGGAGGATCAGGTGAACGTTTTGTAAGCTGGTGGTGGTAGCAGCCACTGTTCTTTCAGGAGGAAAGAGAGAAAGAAGCTGTTCAGCTATTTTGGAATAGGCTATTGCAAAAAAATCTGCCTGAATCAGTCTTGCAATCACCAAGGCTGGTCAGCCTGAGTTTCCATGGTAAGCGTTTCCACTAGGAGCTTAAAGCAAATGGCGAGGGCAGTTTTGATGGAGCGGTGCAGAGGAAGACGGGGCAGCAGGACGGGAGAGGCAGGCAGGAAGCCAGGGAAGCACATCCCGCCCAACACAGAGCAAGCTAAGCTTTGGCTGCAGAGTGCAGGCTAGGAGAGACACTTGGAGTTTTGGGCAGCTGTGTTCAGGGAAACAGGACTTTGTGTATGTTCCTTGCCAATAAAGGAAGCTGCACCGAGAGCAGACTTTCCTCCACTCTCAATTACTTATCAAAACAACCCCTGCACTCCTGAGCTGGTTGCTCAGGTCTGGAGATGGCACTGGCTGCTGGAAGGGTTTTGGGGGATGCTGCCTCTCCTGCAGCAAGCACTGTGAAGCAAACCCCAGCGGAAGGGCTGGCAACATAACTCAGGGTACAGGGGAGATAGAGCTGCCACTCGTGCTCAACATCTCCAGCTCCAAGCCCAGGGCACACAGGATCACTAACACAGGTCAACAAATACATAAGAGCAGCCGGAAGGTTTTACTCTGGGCCCCACTAGCCCAGGCATCCCCACCTCTAAACCCCCCTAAGGCCATTGGCACAGAGATGCACGCAGGGGATCGGTCCCCTCCCACCCAACTAAAAAACAGTCCCAGCACAGCAATCTCATGGCCTGGTCATGCACACATATTGCTGGGGGGAAAAAAACCCACCTTGCTACCACTGCTCGAGTCCCCATCCTTGAGCTACTCAGAAAATACCATAGCCTGTGCAATAGTGCTTTTCAGTCCCAGCAATAGCAGGAGGCAGAGGCAGCACCGGGGAGGGAGACTGCCAGCCCCCCGCCACCCCCCCGCAGAGGCAGGCATACAAACTTACCTTTCACTCCTTCCTTCACTAACTGTCTTATCGCCATAGCAACTGTAATCCTAGGTCATGCAGCTAGGGGGAAAAAAAAAATGCGGCGCAAATGAAGATATACACTATCGCCAAACACAGCCTTAGTGGTAGAATCTAATTTTCATTAGAGACATAACAGTGGTTTTGCATAATTATACATATATTAATGCCCAATATGCCCATCTTCAGTTAAAATTCATGAATTCAGTTCTAAATAAAAAGCATTGCTCATTGCAGGTTTTTTTTTTTTTTAAAGGAGAAAATATTTCTAAAAGCTCAAGTCATACTTGCACAGCTTTTTCTTAATCCTGAGATTAACAGGGAGAAGAAAATGCAAAGATTAAGTCAGCTCTCAAGTAGAAACATGGCACAAAACATAACAGGAAACTTTGCTACTTTTCCAATATGAGGAGTGAGAGTGGGCAATAAAAAAAATTGGTGAGATGCTGGAGCGTACCTGGAACTGAGACCCAAAGGAAAACATCTCACAGCCTTTCCCGTTGGTGCTTGCAGTGAAAGCAATACAGCAGCATCATACTGAGAAGCAACATACCGCTGTAAGTGACTGAGCACAGGTTTGGCTGGCACCAGAATTTACTACATAGCTTGAGGTCAGCATTTACAAGAGGAGGTTTATTTACTCTGATGGCACAGATATGAGATAGCAGCGCCAAGGGACAGCCCCAGCCAAGAAAGCCCTGTAAAGCAAAAAAACCCCTCTGTCTGTGTCCTTCCCTTTTTTATTTGCTCCTACTACTACCTTCAGGTTTCTTCATTACCCGCTAAATGCAAATGCCCTGAGGCTGGTACCCTATACCCCTCTTTATTACCAAATTTCGAGGTGGGCCTCATCCAAGAGATGGCGAGCCCTCGGTGCTGGTCAGACCCCCCCTTCTCTGGTCCTACGTGTGGGGCAGTGCCTGGAGGGTAGTTATTGCTACTACAGGTGGCAGGGACCTGGGTACGTAGGGGCTTTGAGACCTTACAGTGAGGTCTTGCATTGCAAGCATGCACGCAACTCTAAGGATGCTCGCAAACCCCTGACCTGCTGCATCCTGGACTTGATATTAAAATAAACGCGTCGTCTTTAGGAGGTGCTTCTTCTTTAATTGTATCTGTATCCTAGCCAGGCAATAAAGGGAGAAGCTACTACCTGGGTTTGTCTCCACAGAGGCTTATTTAATTCCTCACTTACAGAAATGGCAAGGAGGACTAGGACAAAAGGGAGAGGAGGGCTGGGCTTGAGGGAAGGCTTTGAGGCCAGAGAATGGGTGGAGGAAGGAAAAAGAGGGAGACGGCAAAACAAATGGAAAGACAGAAGAAGAGATGGAGAGAGGTCTGTCCTAAACAGCAATGGAAATCCCTCATGGCTGTCCATCTCCATCTCCTCTCCTCCTTGCTCTGTCATTAGTGCACAGCAGGAGGAAGAGAGGCCGAGCACAAAGCTCAGCTGGTGTGGGGGGGAAAAGCTCCCTTCTCACCCACGTTTCTGGGGGATGGAGAGGGAATCCACCACCTCTGTGTCCAAGCCCATGTCCACCCTGGCCAGGGTGTTGCTCATCCTCCCCTCTGCAGCAGGGAGCCCTGGCTGACACGGACCTTCGGCAGGTGCACAGGGTCCAAATGTGGCCCCTTCACACCCCTATGAGCACCTCCTGCCCCTGCCATGTGCCTGAGCCCTGGAAGTCCACCTGTCCATCAGGAAAAGAGAAATAACAGCTTGCTTCAGATGCTGCTGGTCACAAAGAGGTGTAATTTTTTTTTTTTTTTACATGAACATACACCTTTGGTTTACTTGTGCTCACTTTGTTCTCCCTTCTCAAGTGGTGGCCCAGACAGAAAAGATGCTTTTTAGAGATGTCAGATAGGGCCTGACAGAGGGTCCTGCTGGGCAGGAGCTGGGAGCAAAATGGAGGGAAGAACCAACCTCCTCTCCAACCGCTTCCTCCTCCTCCTCCTTGTCCTTCAGGTTGGCCCCTGGCTGGGAAGCAGAAGGTTGAAAGTAAGTACATATATGTATCTTATAGCCCATGCTTGGCAAAGCCAGCTCGTCTGTAACCGTGCTGTATAGCTGACCTGCGTACACAAAGCAACTCTGACCTGCCCAGACCACGTATGCAAGGGAGGTGCAGTGTGTGGCAGGGCTGTGCTGTAGCTAACGTGGGCTGTTTGCCCAGGATTGCCTGCTGCCTGAGAAGGCTACCCAGCCTTCTGCCTGAACAGAAAACAGTGGCATTGCTAAAACCTGCAGAAAAACAGGGAAAGTGTTCAAATGCCTTTGAGATAATATTTACTGGTGGTAACAGGACAGGCATCGAGATACAGTGACTCCACATGGGAGGAAAGCCATTAGTCCTAGTGTTAACTTCCCTGTTGCTAATCTGGAGAGAAGGTTCAAATCTTCTTTAAACTGGTGGAGGAAACAAAACCAGCCGCTCCTCTGATTTTTGTGTTATCTGCAGTTACCACCTGTGACTGCCACAAAAAGTGGGTGGGCCACAGAAAGGGGAAATGAGACACACAGGGACTTCAGATGGAGGAATGGAGAGGCAAGGAGTAAGACAGATATGAGATGTCTATGTGGCCATCGATGGTAGAATTGCAGCAGGTGAGGTCACCCCAGGTGACTTTCATTTCACACCAGTCCAGGTGCAGGGAGCAGTGAAACTACCTTGGCACAGACCTGTGCAGGACCAGTGTCCCACGTGCACTTGGGGAGTTCATGCCAAAGCCTTCTCCTTCCATCCCGTCACAAATGAGTGCCTGGAGTACCTATGTTGAAGCAAGCTTGAGTTTGTGTCCACAGTCCCTGTGGTCCACAGCCCTATGGGCTGAGTGCACCCCTGCCTCCTCACCCTGTGCCCATCACCCTGGCTGCTGGTGTGCCCTGAGCCTGGTTCCTGGGCACGGGCTACACACAGCCAGCATTGGCCAGCTAACACCTCCTTCTCCCTTCCTGCTCCCCAGGGACAGCATGGACAGAGGGTTTCCTTCTCAGGACATTTGCAGGGGATGCTCAGACCTACTGGGAGTAGTTGGAAAAGGAGCGTGCATTTCCCCACACCCTCTCCTGCCTTCCAGCACCTGTGATGTGGGATGGGCTGTGAGGGGACACTGGGGTCTTCCTGGGAGTGAGATGGGGGTGGGACCCTGAAGTGGCCGGGGAGGTCCCTGAAGAAGGCATACATCAGTCCCCCTGACAGAGGATGTAGCAGAAGTGATATTGAAAGCCGGGGGTGGGACTGGGGAAACTGGCTCAGCAAAGACATTTGTCTCAGGCAAGGGGCATTAACACGGTGATGGCTTGAAAAAAGTGAGTCCCCACTCTGAGGGAGCCAAATGGCCCAAGGTGTGTAAGGGGACCTGCACAAGCAGCCCCCACGTCAGACAAAAGGGGCTTGTGACTGAACCCCCTCCCCCATGTCCCCCATGGAGTCAAATAAATGAGCCCAGAAGAGAAAGGGACAAAAGCAGAAGAGGGGTGTGTAGGAAGGAATTACAACAAACTCAAGGAGGAGCTGAAATTATGATCGAGGAAGATTGTCTCTGCCCCAGAAACATCATCACCCCCCCTGCCCTCCCACTGGCTCCTGCAGTTTTGGTACAGGCTCAGTCTCCCCCTTGGTGTTCCTCTCCTGCAGACCCCACTGCACGCAGACATCCCTTGACATGGGGCACAAGGCGGGGGGAGCCCTGGACCCCATCTCCACTCCATTTCCTGTGGGGGATTTGCCCATGTCACCTGCTGTGGGTCCCACGGTGCTGGGGCAGTGGCAGGGAGAGTTACAGCTCTGCTGGGGACCCCAGCAGGATGGTCCCCTCCCTGCAAACATGGGCATTGAGCCACACCGAGGGAAAGCAAAGCAGCAAGGATTGAAGTGACACAGCCCCCGTTCCCCTTTGGAGGGACATTTGAGACTGTTGGAAAGGCAGAGGGGATCTGCAAGCACATCCAGCAGCACAAGCTTTATATTTAGGCAAACAGTGTAAATGCTTAAGTACTTGCATGCTAATGTCTTTCCTAGCGCTTTCACAAATGGACTCTCCTGCTCACCTGTGCAGAGGAACCTCAGCTGCAGTCTCATAGCGGGGACCTATGTAATTGCCTCCTTCTGCCTACAGGCACGCCTGGAAATCATGTCTGTGCAGTATGGCACCAGGTCCTCTCCCTCTGCCCTGCCTCCCCATCGGAGGGGACAGGCCAGTGATGCTCAGCCTGTCCTGCAACGTGCTGGGGACCTCTGCACGGTGCATGGCATCTTGGAGGGTGGTATCGAGAAGTAGGAACATAAGGCAGGGAGCAGGTGATTTGTTTCAGTGTTTTGCTGAAGTTGTCCAGCAATTCCTGACCAGATGGAGAAGTGGAAGATGCGGCAAGCCTGCACTCCCCAGTCCAGCGCTGGGCTGGAGCTGATGCACGCATGTACCAGGGTGCGGGCTCTCCTACCCCTCATGGGCCCAGATGTGCTCCACGTGTTCCCACAGCAAGAGCAAAGCAATCACATTCCTCCTTCTCTGCCGTGCACACCGATTAAAACCACACTCGTCGCAAGCGCCTTAACTCGAGCACCCGGCCCTTTAATTGCTGCAATGAAGGATACGAATGTAGGCGATTCTGAGGCCAGCAAAGCAGAAAATTAGCATTTAGTGTGAAAATGATACCACTGCATCATCACCAGTGCAAAGCAAACAACGCAACCTGCCAGGCTGCCTCTTTCCCTCCCTACCTGCATACTTGGACACATTGGGTGCTGCAACAGTCCCATAGCTGTGGGTCCTGCCCCCACAGGACTGCCACCAGGGACCCCTGGCAGGCAGGGGGCTGCGAGCTGGCATCTGCTTTCTGCCTCTGGACTTTTGATGAAGCAGATTTATACACTTGCTTCTGAGATAATTCTCCCTCAAATGTCAAAAGTGCCACATTAGCCGCTGCATTGATTCCTGCAGTATTTACAGAGCAGAAAAATGCAGTGGCAGCTCGCACAAGGCTGGAGGGAAGAAGCCCGCACCCTCAGGGTGTCCCTCAGGGTGAGCCATCTGCATCTCAAGCCAGGAGTCAGATCTTCACCTCCTCCAGACCCTTAACTAGCATCCTCCGTTGTTAGTGCAAATTCCCCTCGGGCCTTTTCACCTCTTTGTTACCTAGGCTTATTTTTGCCTGGTTGGACACAAGTAAACATTAAAATGCTGTGTCCACCCAAGCAGAAAAGGAAAGGCTGTTTACCAGTCAGGCTGGCATGGAGCCTGCACCCCCAGCCCCAGGGCTTAGCCTGCCAGTGGGTCCCACCAGATCAGGGCGTCGGGGTTAGCTGGGATGGAGGTGATGGCTCTGCCTCTGCGGTGGTCACTGAGCAGGAGTACAGATGAGGCCCGGAGAGATCACTCTGGAGCAGGATCCAGAGCCCTGGGCTTGACTCCAGTCACAGAACCAGCAGCCACACGGGCACCCTTGCTTTGTTGTGAGATTTTGGGCTGTTCAGCTATGCCCACATCAGAGCTGCCTGGGACCGAAAGCAAAATCCCAAATTATGGGTCAGACTTCAAAACAGGCTCCAGAATGTCAGGGCCAGGGGCAGGGGCTCCTGGTTCCTTCTGGCTGCCAACACTCTCCATTTCATGTGCAAACCCATGTAGAAGCAATGTTCAGGTAGATGATAACTAACCTTCCGAATTTGTGAGCAGCGCAGGGGTGCTCGCTGTGCTTGCCCGCTCCAGCCAGGGCTCTGCATGCTGCTGGTTTCTACCACAGGGAGAGCTGCCATTTCCCTGGCCTCCCTTGTGTGGATGCCTGCATGTCCTTGCCCAAAAGGGAGAGTATTTCAACGTGTTTCGACATGGACCTGTGACCTCTTTGAGTTCCTGAGGGAATCACTGATGCTGAAGTGCCACAGCTCAAGTCCTGAATTGCAGACAGACTAGCAATTTACACGGAGCGAGGAGGGTCCTGGTGGCCCCCCCACAGTGCAAGCACACGCGCACATGTACACACGCACATACACACGTGGTGGCTCCAGGTCCCTGCATGCCCGACCACGCGGTCTGCCGCAGCCCCCCGCAAACCCTGCTGCCCCTATTTCCTCTCCCCACAGACGCCGGTCCCCCGAGCAGCAGCCGTGGGCATGCCGCAAGGACCAGCGTGGGTTGCAGTCGAGCCATGCCTGGCTCCTCAGACTGCAACACTTTGAGGTTGCCCCTTGCTCCAGCCCATGGTGCATGGCTGGAGGGGGCTCTCTGTCCCGGAGTGAGCAGAGACCTCTGCAACTCGTTGTGGACAGTGGTGGAAGTGCTGCCCGGGCATTGCATGTATCAGTGCTGTGGGGACTACTGGTGAGCAGTGTCCTGTGTCAGCAGTTTGGGCTGTTTATTGCTTTCATATACACTTGAATAAAAAGTCCAGTGGGAGATCTGGTTATAAACCACAGCCACCCTGAAACAGGTACATGCCTACGCCCACATACACGCATGTGCACACAAAGCAGCAGTGACTATGGAAGCATAAGAATAAATATTGAGCAGACACCGAGGGATTTTCAGAATAGTGTCTCTGGTTTTTTATTCAATGCCATGTTGTTTGTTGTTGGTTTCTTTTTTTTTTCCTTCCTGATTTATTTCCTGTTCCTGGGCTTACTATAACAGCAGAAACTAATCAATGGCCAATGATGATTAACAGTCTCTCACGTGTTATTAACTCTACATGCAATGGAAGGTCATTTTTAAAGACTGTAGCAAGAAATATAAGTGTATGGGGGAGCAGTTGTATGTGTGTAGAGGGAATATACACACAAAAGCAGATCTTTTATCTACGCCACCCCATTTACGCTGCACTCAACTTTTTCTTAGAAATATCTATTATTATCTGGAATGTGTGTAGTATTTCTGTGTGTAGATCATATCTTGAAAAAAAACCCTTCATATGGCTCAGATAAGGAGGTGGGAGAAGAAGTGCGTAAATGGGAACATAAATTAACTGTGTTTGTGAAGTTGTAAGTGAAAGGAGAAATGGGGTCATCTGCTTTCAGCGTTGCCATCCGGGTGATTATCAGATGCAGCTAAAGGTGACGGTGGTAGTTTTAGAGGAAAGCCCACCTGGTACGTCATGTCCAAAGCTGTGATAGCTCGAAAGCAAGGCTTATACCAAGGACTTGCAGGGCAATAAGAATGCCTGCCTGTGCGCAGACCATGTACCTTGGGTTTTTGCATGACGCTTCCCCTCCTTGTGCGTGGGCAAGTAGCTCTCTCCTAAGAAAGCACTTTGCAATTTAAGAGCAAAAGCTTGGATTAAAGATGTTTCACTGAAAAATATTTTCTCTTTTGATTGTCATCCACATGGCCCGTGGTATTGCTGATGGTTTGTTTTGAAGCAGCATCTTAGCCCATATGGGTATATCTGACTGAAGGAGGGGCAGCTGCCCCGCCTGCTTGTACTGGGTGGTTGCCAGCCCCCTTTTCGGAGATGCTCTGCCAGGATCTATGAAGGAACAGTGCTATTCCCTTAGCAGCAGTCATAAGAAAGATAAGAAGAGAAAGAAAGTTGTGGCAGCAGGGCAATGACAGGCAGCAAATCCCACTGCACCATGGTCAGCACAAACAGGTAATTTACAGTGCAAAAATTTCATCCAGGATGAATAAGCTGGAGGAAAGGGAGGGGAAGAGCTGCAGGAGGAGCTGCTGGTTTTTTGCACGGTGCACTGCATGCACCAACCCTGCCCCAGCAACCAGAAACATAAAAAACCCCAAGCCACAACATCTTTCAAAGTTTTCAGAAATAATACAGATAACTAAAACAGTGTTAGCGAGAGGGGTTAAAGTACTCCGGTCTCCTGGAAAACGTCCTTGGAAAAACAGTGCCTCTCCCACTCTATCGTTCTGTGCCATGGACCATGAGACAAAGAGCGAGCCGTATCTGCTGACTTCGGTGACTACAGACAAAACTGCTAAGGACAAAGATTTGTATTCCTCTGTGTCCACAGCACTGCACAGCAAAAGGGGAGCGTGAGCTGGAGCCTGCTGTGGCTCACATGGCAACAGCCCAACTGCTAATGGGAGCAACTTCATGAGGTGCTGAGTCCTCCCTGCTCCTACTAATGTCACGAGCATGAAATGCTCAGCAGCTCTGCTGACCTGCAAAGCGACGCTGAGGATATACCCAGCCATAAGGTCCATCTGTGCAATCCCATCACCGGCATAACGGAAAGGGCAGAGACCTTATTACTATGACTGCTGTTGGAGCAAAAGCAGAGGCGCGCTGCAAACTGGAGGCTGGGATGCTGGTTTTGGTGGGGGTGAGAGCTCTTTACTTGTAAATTGAGCACATCTGCTCTGGAAGTGGCTGAGAGGCATAAATATTGAATATCACATTGCCCACTTCCACTAAAAGTGTCACAGGATCTTAGTAGAAATAAACAGGGGGCTTGGAAATATGCAGAAGGAAAAAGCGCAAGAGAAGAAACATATATGTCTAAATGAGATGGAAGAAATGAATGATAATTCAAAGATACCGAGATACTGAGTTCCTACTAGAAGCCAGTCCTTAGCAAGGAACAAAAATGACATGGAAAAAACTGAGAAGTAAGGCAGATCTCATAAAATAAAGTATTCATGAAGACCAGGGAAGGGGATACTTGGAAAGTCAGATCACATGCAGATAAACTGAACTGGGTGGCGTACATCCAAGGGCCTGACTTTACAAAGTACCAAGCGCTTCCTACAAGGTGCACTGTGTGTTTTGTATTGCAGCTAGTCAGAAAATCAGCAGGGGTTTAATTTTTCTCTGCTCTGTGAAATTCTTGTGATGAGAACAAGCAAACCAAAGCCGCTTACCTCCACATCTTCCATAAAAAATGTTGAGTTTTTAGTCACGTTGGCTAAAATCAAATCTCTGCTCCTGAGCCGCTGCTATGATGCCTTTTGCTCTCGTTGCACGGTGGGTGTGCAGGGCACATCTCCTGCAGCACCCTGTGGGCACCTCACTGCCTGGAGACCCATGTTCAGTGCCCTGTGGGGTGGGCGAGTGGCCTGGCGTCTCAAGGAAGCAGTCACCAGGGGCCACCCAGGACACGACACCTCTGTGATGCCCTGTGGGAGCATTGCGGACATGAGAGCCATTTTGGTGGGAATCATTTCATTCTCAGCAAAAAGGAAAAGTAGAAAATTCCTTGAAGACATCTCAGTTTTCTGCTTTAAGCTTCTTTTATCTGAAAAATTATTTTCCTGCTCAATGACACTTTCAATTTCCCCCTCCGCAGGCCTGCTCAACTGGTGTTAATTTCACAGAAAGCTGGTGGTGTTCAGCCCTTCACAGGACCTGGCCTCACAAAACCCCCCCAAAACAAAAAAAAACCCCAAATGCACCACACTGCCAACTTCCCATGAAAGAAAACAGCGGTCACACTGGCAATTACTTCCCATATGTCTAATTTCATAAGGAAACTTTTGGTAGTAGTAAGGAAGACCGATGAAGATGGAGAAGTCACAAGAAGAAGTACACCTAGCAGTACACTTGGTTCATTTGGCAGTGCTGAGACAGGGTCTCTGGGCGCAGAAGAAATACTAAAGATGGGTGCATCTTCCACGGGCAGGTTGGAGCAGCTGAGGATTTCATGTGCAAGAGAAGGTGGGAAGCACTAGGGATGGGCTCTGCTCTGCAGCTGCAATAAACCACACCGAAGGGCCCAGAGGCCATGGCAAGAGGGGAAAACGTACAGGGAGGGCTTAGAAAAAAAGACTTAGAAAAATGTTGAAAAGAGGTGGAGGAACCAGCTGGCAAGCCAAGATGAAAAGAGCTAAATATGCCTAGCTTGGCGGAGCAGCAGCCAGAGCAGGACACGGTAGCGGTGTGCAAGCACGTGGAGGAGCTCAGCGTGGAGCAGGGAGAGGGACTGCTTTCAGTGGCAGACGCGGGGGAGAGCCGGGCACAAGGGTAACGTGGCAGCGGGACAAAACAGAGTGATCTTGGGCTGACAACGGCAAAGAGCCTCCTGGCAGGAGCTGCCTGCAATATAGTCCTCCGTGGGAAGTGGGGAGTACAGGAGGCTGAAAAGACGCCTGGGCAAATCCGGGGCTGCCCTCAGGTGTTGTCTGGGAGGTGGGTGGGTGATGACAGAGGTTTTTCCTGGTGCCAACAGCCAGGCATAGCTGGGAAAGGCAGCTCTTGCCAGGAGAAACTGCACAACCTGCCCCGCCACAGAAATCCCCGGCAAAAACACAAGGCGTTTGCTGGGTTTTAGTATTCTGTTTCCTCTTCGGGAAGGATGGATGTTTCCTCCTTCTTCTTCAAACAGTTAGTAAATAATTAAAAGAGAGAGACAAAATATTCTCTAAAGATAACCTAGTCTTCTGTTTCCATGGCAACCTCCTTCCTAAGCCAGAAGCCTTTTGCTCGAGTCATACGGCAGAGGGTGAAAGCCCTTTTGGGGGAGGCAGGACCGGTGGCATGACCCCGCTGGGAGGCGAAGGGGAGACATCGTGCAGAGCAAAAGGACTGTCATGAACCCCAAACCACAAGAGAAACAAAGAAGTATTTCCTTGCAAGTCACTTCCAAGGACAACCGAGAATAAGCTGAGAGAGCATCCATCCTAGGGGCTGTAAGTCACCCCGTGAGGCCACCACCACCATCTTTCCCACCATCCTTTGACCTTTCTCCCCTCCCAACTATCCCAAGTGCAGGCCATACTTCTATCATGACTGAATATCAGGGTAGCTTCTAGCACTGCACCGATCTCTGGCCTTTCTCCCATTCCTCAGCTGAAATATTTCACAGCCCACACAACTGCCAGGACAGCTCAGAGTCCCACCTCCAAGTCCCCTGGTGGCCACCTTCCAGGAAACACTCTGTGCATTGAGTTGTCTGGGGTTTGGATGGGTTTTAACTGTTTGGGGTTTTTTTGGTAAGACCTGCCTCTGGCTTCAAAGCAGCTCTGGGTTTCAGTCTAAGCCTTGTGCAGCCCAAGTTCATTGTTCAGCCGTTTGGGGACTGACTGCCCTCCTTCCCTGAGGATGTGAAACCATGTGTCTTGTCTCTCCTCTCTGCCCACGGGCAAGCAGGCAGGGGCAACTCACCCAAAGAACCACCAGTGCAAAAAAAGCATTTAAAGACCCTTATTATTGCTTTAATAAATCTGGATTGGCATCCTTTCTGCAAGGACAAGGACCCAGGCTCTCCTGTCCTCTCCCCACAGGCCTGACCTCCCTGCAGTCAGTGTGCATGCTTGCAACGCAGCAAACACTCCTTCCAGCAAATAAATCAAGTCCACACAGTAATTATCCTTTTCCTGGCTGTTGGTCCCATTTGATGCGCTCGCTGTTTACAGCCCCAGTTCGTAAGATGCCGCAGCTGCTTAAAAATCAGACAGGTCACAATAAAACCAGAACATCTGTTTTGTACTGCCCACTTCACAATGCTTCATACGCCAGCTGGGAGAGCTCTGGGAGGGCTGCAGGGGCCCTCTTGATCTGATGGAAAAAATGTGACAGGAATCCCCAAGGGAGCCCTGCTCCTTCTCTGAGCAGTGCACCAGCTTCCAAACCTCCCTGTCTCCGTTGGGCTGCTATCCTCTCCCCGCTGCCCTTCTCACTCTGTCTTCTCTGACACACCTTAGTGGAGCTTCCCTGGGGTGGTAGGTGACATCTGAAATTCGTTGTGCTCCCTGGGTGGCTGGCTTTCCTTACCCACCTGCAAACCTGGGAAGGGTACGAAACCTTGGAGTTGCTGCAGGAGGAGATCCAGGCTGACCCTGGCCAGGAAGGAGACACGTGCAGTCACACCACTGGAAAGGCAAGGGCAGATACAGCCTCTGGAGGCGTTGCTGCAACCACACCGGGAGAGGATCGTGTCTGCTGGATCGAATGCTGAGGCAGGTCATGGTTCGAGGAGTTGGTCTGCGTTCGCCCTCCCCACCGCAGCCCTCCCCACTCCCAGTCCCCTGCAAGGCAGAGGCAAGGAGAGCTGCATTTCTCCTTCTCCCTCTCCCCTGTCTCTTCAGCTGCTGAGCCAGTTAGCCTGGACACAACACACATAAACATCCTTACGTTTGCGTGTGCACACACACATACACACACGCACTGATATTCCCTGCTCTCCACGTCCGCGGTTGGCACTGAGCAGGACTCTGGTCCCAGCTACACTGATGCAAATCAGGAAAATGCCAGAGGATGAAGGTGATGCTGGAGAGGAGGCAGAGCCACCAGCGAGCTGAGGATGTTCTTGCAGGGTCTTCCTGCTGGGACTTGGAACAGGGTTAGTCCTCGGCCAGGGGACTGACTACATTTTGTGTTGTTGAAACCCCCTTTGCTTTTATTTGTCTTTTTTAAAATTCTAGTTTTTGTCTTCTTTTAATATATATAGCTATAGATACAAAAATAACAGATAGGTTTCTCTAGAGATGATTTTTGCACCTTTGGGCTTCTAAAATAAAATATCACAATTACTGCAAATGAAAGGGGGAAAAGTTCAATTTCCTCTCCCCTTTTTACCTCCCCCTCCCCTTCCACCCTGCCTCTCCCGCTCCAAATTTCCCCACTTATCTTGTAATTTCTTTCCCTTCGCAGTTTTCTTTCTTTGGAAAATGAAAAAGACAAAACCAACAAACCAACAACAAAAATATGCCATGTAGCCTCTATCCCCTCCTCCCACGAGCATGCCCACTGTGATCACACATTCCCTTCAAAGCAAGGCTTTTCACCTCAAAACGTTTCCCATGCTCCATGGCTGTTTGCTTTTCCCTGCTGCTGGGGCCAGATTTTCACCTGCTGTAAATCAGCGTGAATCCACCTAAAGCCAGATCTCTGCTGCCTTATACCAACAGAAACGCACAATAGTGTTTTGACAATTTACGCTCGACCTGAAGATCTGGCCCACAATTTTTAATGTTTGAAATGGAAGCATGGACAATAAGGAAGTTCCCAGAAACAGGCAAGGCAAACCCCAGATGCTCTTCCGTTGCTGCTCACCCTGCTTCCCTTCCCTACGCCCCCACCCTCCTTGTTTGGCATAGCACCTCCTTCAGCCCCCATTTGCTCTTTCCTCCTTAGCACTTTCTGAAATTCATAATCTCTCAGTAAAAAAAATAAATAAATTGATCTCTCTATATATGTATATGTATATAACTAAACAGCTGCCACACGGCAGTCACCTGGCTGGAGGGTCTCGTCCCTCCAAGCCCCATGGCCTTTTCTTGTCACTATAGTTAGTCTCTGCGGTGATGGTCCAGGTCTTGCCCTTGGGCAGGACTGTTCCCATATTGCTTGCACTCTCCCACGCCTCTGAGGTACAGTACCAGAATATTTATTCTATATATATATATATATATTTATGTATATATATATATTTATAAATTTTTGTTTGCCTGGTTCTTTTTCTTGAAAATCTTTTGGAATTGCTGCTGGGGAGACACTAGTGAAACATGCTCCCCATGCCGGCGGCCGAACGCTCCCTCCCTGCACCCCAGGGACCCTCATCTGTTCCTCTTGCTGACTCCGTCGCCCAGCTCCAACTCAGATGGGAGCGGGGAGCTGCGGTCCCCTGTCCCCAGTCTGCCAGGGCCATCTGGCTCCTCTCCTTCCCCGGGCGAGGGGGTGTCCTTGCAGAAGTCCGTCACCCAGGAGGGCATCGAGAGGAAGCCCCGGGGGTCAACAGTGTAGAAGGGCTTGGCATGGTGGGCGGCAGGGCGGCGGGGCGAGGGGCTGGCGTGGAGGCTGCTGGTGCTGCTGCACTTCTTCACCAGCGTCAGCCCCGGCGGCGGGGGCGAGAAGAGGGAGGTCAGCGAGAGGCTGCTGAGGGTCTCCGAGGGCTCGCTGTTGTTGCCACCCCCCCGCAGGCTGCTGCCCGCCCCCTCCTCATCCGAGGGGTCCATGGAGTCGTGATGCGTGCAGCCGGGGCTGGTGCTCCCGCCGCTGCTGTGGCTGCGCTGATGCCGACGGATGCTTCGCAGGCTGAAGAGCCCCCGGCCCCGCAGGCTCCGGCGGCGGGAGGTGGGGGAGAGGGGGGCTGCCAGGGGTCTTTGGCTGCCGGCAGCTGGCACGGGGCACAGAGCCACCGGGAGGTCCAGGGTGCAGTGGGGAGAGTCACTGAGGTTGAGGCTGTCCTCCAGCGTGGTCTGCAGGCTGCCCGCTGAGCTGCTGCTCCGGCTGTCCAGCGAGGTATCGCTCTCAGGGGCCTGGGGAGCAGGGGTGTGAAAATAAACCACAATTAGCCACAACTACAGAAAAAAGGGAAAAACTTAATTCTTCTCTCTCCTCTGCTGGGGAGGGCAGCTATAAACAACCTGAACAATGCTACAAAGCTTCAGCCATTCAGTTTGCCCACGGAAATCCCTTCTGGAGGAGGAAAGGTTTCGATATTTTGAGCTCTGATTTCATTCTGCTCCATGATGAATCCTCCCCTCCCATGTGAAATGCTCCACCAAAGGGAAGGGGTGCTGGGTCTGTGAGCTCTGCAGCCCCTGCTGCCAGGGTGCCCCTGCCCACTGGCAGTGCAGGAGGCAGCGGGGCCGAGATTCCCTGTGGATCCCTGCTCTCAGCTTCCCTGTGAACCTGCCACACTGGCTGCAGACACATCAAAACCATCAGCTTGCCAGAAATCAGGGAACTTCTGTACATAGACCTCAGGCACTGTACATAGACCTCCTCATTAAAAAATCAGCAACGTCTGGGGAGGGAAAAGAGGCATCGTAGTTCTTTTGTCCAGTGCTAGTGGCAATGACCGTATTTAGGGCAGAAAGGTGGGTTCCCCTTCCAGCAGGAAGGGGAAACAGCCTTAATTTCCTTGTATCAGTGCTCAGTTAGCTAAGCTGCATTTCAGTTGTTCCTAGGAAATTGGTCTGCGCCATGAGATCATCATTGGGACACAGCACTGGGAATGATGGATGTAGGACTGGAAGCAGTCTCCTGAACCATAGCTATTCAATACAGTCTGTATCACATAATCAGAAGTCTACCAATTTCTCCTTTACAACAGTTCAGTACTTTTGCCCCAGTGGTATGCCAACTCCAGAGCTCTTTCTCTTCGTGTCTAAACTTAAGTTTCAACACCATAACAACTCAGCACCCTCAGCTCGAGGCTAAATTTATCCCTGGTGATTTTATACACATTTGTATTGTGCCAACAGTATCTGTCACATAGAACCAGATAACATGATTTTATTTTTATTTTTTAGTTTGTCTGGAATAGAGTGTCCCTGTACTCCTCAAACAGGAATTGTTCATGGAGTATCTTCCAAGAACAATAACAAAGATCTCTATTGGACTTTCATCTCTGCCTCCTCTGCTCTTCAGAGACACTTGATCTTCCCTCAACACTTTTATTCTTCTCTTTCATTAGTGAGAAATAGCTGCCTTTTCAGAAAGAGATAGCGCCTTTCTGGGATGTAAGAGCTAAGTGGGCAGGGGAAAACAGCGAGCTCAGGGACACGGTGTGTGCATGTGGCACGAAGGGCTGTGGAGGAGGTAGGTGGGGAGAAGCCTGTTCCAACCAAAGCAGGTGTGTGATCCAGAGTCACGGGGCTAAGAGGAGCTGAGGTGGCTGTGCAGTTGCCATCTCCCTGGCTTACACTGTGGCTGCTGTGCATGCAGGTGTCTGCAGCTCACTTGGCACAGGGGACCCACAAGCGAGCTAAAAGGTGATGTGATTTCGTCTTCATGTGGGGCTAGCTGCAGCTGTCAAACTATTTTTTGATCCAAAGCAGAAGAATGTATGATTTCAGGGGGTGAGAGCTATACAACACCCCTTTGCTATACAAGCCTCTCTCCTCCCCAACTTTCCTGCACTCTGCAGTCCACTGTGCTCTTCCAACAGGTTAGATACAGGTCACCCAGCCCCTGACCACAGCTGCCTCTCTCCTTCCTCTGCCCTCCTCCCCGTTCAGCCCCCTCTGTTTGGGTGTGATGTGAAAATCAAGCTTTCCTAGCAGCGGGAAGCAGGGGTCCTCACCTGATGAAGAAGTGAACAGTTCACACTTGGAGATCTCAGTGATGCCCATGAGCCTTGCAGAGAGATCTTAGGAAGGTTGCGTGGACATGAGACTTTCTCAGGCCCTGTCTGGGTGGCGGAGATGGCTGGGTGGAAAAATTCTGCTGGTACAGGTAACAAAGGGCAAGACGCACCTGGAGAGAAGGGGCTTGGAGGGACTGACAAAGCACCAGAAGAAATGGGGAGAACAGAAACAGAAAAAAAAAAAATGTTGAAGAGTCCTCCGATTTGATTTGGTGCCTTTGCTGCTGTTACACCGAGGCTCCTGCAAGCCCAGTGTATGGAGGATATTTAGCAACACACACTCCTGGTCAAAAAGACTTAATCTAGTATTCATACCATGGGTCCCACTTTCTATGCAAGGACCAAAACCTGCACCAGACCCAGAAGATCTAACACGGCTCAGAGCCATAAAGCAACAGCCCAGCTTGCCTCTCCCATTGCTGCTCTCACAGAGAAATGCCGAGCCGTAAGGCCTTGATTCAACTACATATCACTGCCAGAGGACTTTCATCCCAGATCCTGCAAGGCAAGGGATGAAGGGACATAAATAAACTGGTGGTTTGGGAAACCTGGGGACCACAGGAGGCCAGAGCATGCTCAAGAGTAGAACTGGAGCACTTCCACCAAGGACAGACAGGTATTACGTGTTCCCTGAACCTGTACCTGAAGACCCTGGTCTCAGGGGGCAGCAACATTTTACCATGCCAAGTGAGCACAGTTCATCCAGCTGGCATGCCAGGGGAGGCTGTCCCTACTCTTCTCTGACTGTGCATGGGTGCACTACCGTGAATGGGAATCAGCTCTTTCACAATACTTCACATAAGCAAGTCTGAGGGAGGATATAAGATCTAGCAGCAAAAGAAGGAACTGCTCCTCACCCCATTCCTGAGGACTGGCAAACTGGAAGCTAATTCTTGGTTAGTGTAAACCCACGTCAGATTAACTCCATCCCTGGTAGGGGTGAGGCAGGAGAAAGGCAGATGAGCTGAACCAAACCACACTTTCAGCAGACTTGGAGAATAACAAGAGCTGTGCTCACCTTTGGTACTTTCGTGCTTTAGCCAAGACTGGACTGAATTGAAAGGAGTTTTCTCCATTTCGCACAGGTAACTGTCTGGGTTTGTAGAGCCATCTGCACTGGATATTGGGAGCAGGCATTCCCCCAGATCTCCTACCCCATTGGAGTCGGGGCTGTCCTGGCCATCCTGCTGGAAAAAATAAGTGAGGACAAAGCCTTATGAAATTTAATGGCAGGTGACAGAGCAGACTTGTCAAAGCCTCAAGAGGGCTGATTCTGAAGATACCTTCAAGCTAACTAAGAGATGCTCAGGTCTCCAGCCCAAATCCCCTAAATTTAGGCTCATTCAGAGGAAGTTACTGACAGTAGTGAAGAGAACTTTCAAAAACATACATCCCTTTTTTATCCTCAAATCCTTCTCCATGATATCCCTCTATGGAGAAGCTCTTGAAAAGTGACCAGAATTTATATTCCTCAGCAGGGACACTTGGATGAATACAGAGCACTTCACATGAGCAGGGGCAGAAATACAGCGCATGGAGCAACATGCCCATGACCGCCTGAGGCTAACCTTGATCTCCTTAGGACTCAGCTGAGAAGTGCTGCGATTGTCTGACTCATCTCCTAGAAGGATGGAAGAGGACTTGTCTGAGTTGAGGGATAATGCTTCCATTTCGGCCAGCTGGACCTGCAGGAAGGGAAAGGAGCTGTCACAGGTCATGCCTGGCATCCACATTTCAAGCAGTCATACTGTTTATGGTGGATAAGTGAAAGCCTGTAGACCCGAGATCAATTTTAGGTTATATTCCTTGGATACATCAGGTACTGCCTAACCCAGACATGGGCTAGGCAGGAGAATCCACTTTTTAAGGAAGGTTGAACATATCATCTGCAAGCAGCCCACCGCCAGTCCATGCTCCTCTAGTGCCAGAATTGGAGGAAGGAGTCCTGAATCTGTCCCAGTGATACAGCTGGCACAAGGCCCTGCAAGTAAAGCCAGGCGGGGAGAGGGCTCCCTCAGGCTGGTGACAAGGCAGTCTGCTCTGCTGAGGGATGAGGAGTGGACCCCTCTCTCTGAAGGCGCCACAGACAGCCCTGCTTAAACGTGAAGGTGCTTTCATTCCAGGAATAGTCATGCCTCTTACAGTTCATGCCAGTATCATGCTTTTCATATTCTCTTACCTTCATCACTGACACCCTGTTTCCCTCCAGCTTCCCTGTGTCTTCCCTTTCCCCTCACCTCTAACCTACCCAAGACCTCAGCTAACACCATCTCCCATCCTGCTCTCCATCCCTAAACTCACCCCTTCCACCCACCCATACTTGTGCTCTCTTGCTTTCTGAAACCAAGTCTGACCACTGCATCTTTCTCATCCTTGAGCCTCCGCTCCACTCCAGTCCCATGCCTGACCTTGCTTCATCTTTTGGCCTGTTTCATACCACATGTGCCCCTCTCCCATCCTCTTTCCTCCAAGCTTTCAATTCCCCTCTGCCTGACATCTCTTTCCCACAATGCCTGAAAAGCATCTCCTTTTTCTAGTAGCCTAAGCAGCTGCTCTGTCCCTCCTGTGCTTGGCTTTCCATCGCTGCTCTCTAGAGTCCCACCAGTTCCCACCACCAGCACCTGACTCTTGAGAGCTATATTCTGGGTTGTCTCAGTCAGGACAGCTTGCTTCCTGGCCATTTATCTTGTCTTCCCCTGTGTTTGTGTTTGCAAGAGGCAGGTACAGCTTTTGTGCTATAAAAGCAGGTGGAACATTTGGAGAGATGACTCCTTCGAGCTGGGAGTTTAGTGGCTTGTGCCAATGCCAGAGACTGGAAGAGGTCTCCATCCAAGGGATAATGCACTTTGAATAAACAGGACAGAAAATCAGAGCTGGATTTAAATAAAGGGCACAAATGACTTCCTTATTTGGGATATTATTCTGACACAGGAACATGGTGCCGTTCAACCATGAAGAGAGCCCAAAACCAACAACTGCTACTCAGGGTGCAGACGCACCAGAGAACCCACAATGAAGTTATGTCAAGCACGCTACACAGCCACCAGTCAGCAACTACTTGTGTAGAGAAACACAGTCTTCATTCAGTCCCACTTAATGTGCATACTCATCCATTACTCGCCTAAGTGCTTGTTACACCAGAACAGCCTTACAGCTGTGCTTGTAGAGACGCGAGCATGAAATGTGATAACATCTGCGACTACCTTCTCCATCCATAAAAAGGGTTTCAACAAAAGCCAGAATAGTCTGTTTTTCACTGAACCGCTTGCTCACAAATTCTGGCCACCCTGGGATCGACACAAAAAACCATAATCAACAAAGTCATGAATAGATAAACTGCACGTGTGGAAACACAGTCCACCACTGCTCACTGGCAAACTCCTGCCACTGGCTAAACACACTATCAGCCACCAATACACAGATGTCTGTCAACCAGCCCAAGACTGAAAGGATAGCAATGGCAAGAGAAGAGGTTAGCAGCATGAAAAAAAGATGTTTCGTTCTTACAGCTTCCATTACTGCAGAATATTTAAAAATCTTCTGACTAAAGATGAGGAACAAAAAAATTTTAAAAATTGCAGTGGGGGGAGAAGGGGCTGTTCACTAAGAGCACAACCCATGAAAACTGCCAGGGACATCAGCCTGAGACACTGAACCATACACACATATCCCTTAGAATATAACTAGTTGCAGATATAACATATCTTTAAAAACAGAGCCATGATTACAAAAAGCCTTAATTGTACAAATAATTGGTTTGAAAATAAGATGCCAGCAGCTTAACTGGGAAAGACGCTGAGCCCTTCTACTCAATGCAACAAAAAGCTTAGCACATATTAATAACTTAAGTTTTTTAAATGTTTAAGTGTTGTGCCCATCCACTGTGCTCAGCATCTTGATGGATTAAACTACAAACAAAATGGGAGTGAATTTTTTGGCTAATGTGTGATTTTTTTCACAAGGGCAGAGTTAAGGGTGATTCAGTGGACAGCAAGCATACTATTTTGTTCGAACACACATGTATTGAACAGGACTAGCTAAAAACTGTTTTGCCTATATAACTTGCTGTTGATTGCTTCTGAGATAGTACAATTCTGTCTGTGTGTACAATGCACATTCAGATATGTTGATGTACCAGAGTACACTCTAATTTATTAATGACCATGGGCATTGCTGGTGTTAGTGCTGGGACAATCCTAGCTGTGACTCCATGTAGTGATTTCTTGTTGGAGTTTCCTCGATTCTTTTTTATACTATGAAATATGAAGAGAAGGTCATGATCAACTGTGACTTAAAATCCTGAGCTGTAGTTTTGATTCATATTATCGGAAATAAAATATCCACATTTTACTACTAACGTTATTCCTGCAGATATAGCTAATTTCTTTTCAATTCCACACTTCAGATGTATTGAAATATCAAATTTGAAAAATAATTTATGGCTCTATAACAGCCATTAGAAAATATGATCTAAGAATAATTCTTTGGTTGTGATTATTCTGTTAAACTCTTTGCTGTGGCTGTGGGTTGCACTTGAAGATTTTGCTGTCTGGTTTCCTTTCTGGGAAGGTAAGAAAATCTGTTGTTGTTGTCTTCATTCCTAGGCAGGATACTGAAGACTATCTGGAAGGTTTTCAAATGCAGCAAACTAGCTGCAAATGACTTAATTTCGGGGTAATCATTCTGGAATGCCTTAGAAGACCTGATTTTCTGAGAAGGCTGAGCACCAACTGCTGAATATAAGGACTTATATAAAGCAGTGGAAATCGCAGTTAATTGAAAACTAGTTATTTGGCTGCATTAACGCAGCAACCATTTGTGAAGTGTTGCAATACTTCACAGCAGTGAACTACAGCAATGTTCGTATTCTGATACTTTCAAAGGAAGCTATGGGGACAAGCAGATAGCTGAAAGGCTGAAAAAAATTAAAACATCAGAACTAGGTGTCTGAAGCCAAACATAATATTGTTTTCTTCAAACATGGATAGAGTAATCTGCCAATGAGAGCTCTCTTCCCAAGTTTCCTGGTTTCTTTATAAGCAATAGCAACACATGAAGTTAGTTATGGGGAAGGAGATGGTGAAGATTGCCACTGATGTCCTGACGTATTGACAGATGAGCCAAGCTACTGTCACAAGTCTGACCACGATCATAACACTTAAATACAATAAAATTATTTCAGAAACAAAATTAATTCTGCTACTCACCTAACTTCTCCCAGGCTACTTTACTCCTGAAGTTTCACAACATGAAAAGACTAATTGCTTAGGAAGTAGTTTTCCAAAGTGACTACTAGCTTTAGAAGCACAAGTCTAAGCCATTTGGTGTCCTCCTCTTAGCAACAACCCATTTGTCAGCTAACAGGTTCTACATCAGAAAAGAGACTCTCAAACTTTCTCAGTGGGCCCATTTTTATTTAGTTTTTGCTCAAACTAATGAGCCGTTTTTCACCACAAACCAATCCTTGCTCACAGACGGTGACTCCATTCAACAAGGCATTTAAGCATGTGCTTAATTCATTGACCTCAACAGGGAATAAGCAAGCACATGCTTAAAATGAAGACAAAACACATGCTTAAATCTCCCACTGGATTGTTCCTGAATGCTGTCATTGGGGTGAGATCCTTTGAGTCCTCCATACAACATGAGCTTGAACCTCTGCTTTTCTTGCAGAACTGAACACAACAAGAGCTGCCAGGATGCCTTCACAGTCATTTCTCTACAGCTCATTCAGTGCCTCCTGACCTGTGTCCTGGCACATCTCACCTTTCCACCACCTCAAACATCCCCCCGTGGCTAAGGAGGGCAGGCCTGTACTAGAGGCAGCATCAGCAGTGCATGACAGATGACAAACACAGGTCAACAAGCTCTCTGTCTACACAATCTACAGCCAGGAGCACACATCGGACGACCTGCGGGCATGTGGGTGTGGGTGTGCAGGTCTTGGGGGGAGAGTCCCCTCACGCATCCTCGTACGCAGGTTACCTCTTGCTTGTCATGGTTACACTTCTCGCGCATGGCCGGCGAGGAGTAATGATGGAAGACGGAGCCCGATAGGTTATCGATGATCATTAACTCCCCGTCGAAGGAGTCCTTAATAATTAAAGAGACACTGTCCAGCCATAAGTTCTCCTAGGGGACAAGAAAGGGGGGAGGATGGGAGAGATCATTTTAAGAATGCCGAGTTTTTTGCTTCAAAGTTTCATGTGAATTTGGGGCTGGGCTCTCCACCCTGACTGATCTGGAGCAGCATCTTGTTCTGCAGGTACCTGCATGGGGGTCACTGGGGGAGCATTTGCTCCTTAGGGTGTGTAAAGGTGCCAGAGTTCAATGCAAAAAAAAAAAAAAAAAGGAACAGGGACTGTCTTCACTCATTGTCAGTGCACCGCGGCACTGCTCACGCCTCCCTTCCAGCTCTGCTGGAGTGTCTCACTCTTGATCTGCCATTTCCCTTGCTCTGTTCTCCTGAGCTCCGCTCTCAAATTTGCTCCTAACACACCTTTAGCTGATCTGCTCCATCCCTCCTCTGCTGGCCCTCAGGTTCCTACACCATGATGACAATGAACAGGACCCACTCCTATCACAGCCTTGTCCCCACACAATGCTACCAACTCAAAAGTCTACCACTGAAAGCAAACCTTTCACCCTGAGGTGGAAGAATCTATCTGCTACAGCTAAGCCCTCTAGGCTGCCCAGCTTCTTCCCACAGCTACTTGCTGCAGTCTGGTTGGTAAGCTCAAAGGTGTACTCACCTGTGCTGGAGAGTAACATCTCATGCACAGACGTCCTTCAGGATCTGTTCTCCCAGCACCTTCTCCTGTTCCTGCTCCTTTTCCTTGTCCTGAATTTGGGGAGCCTGACTTGCGGGAGCACAGCCCATGTGCAATTTCCAGCTCAATCTCAGCATCCATCTCTGCATCCTCCTGGGCCTCCTTGTTGCTGTCGTCAAGATGTTTCATGAGCACAGCTACCACCACATTGATGAGGACAAACTGGGCTGTGAGCACAAAGCTGACAAAGTACAGTGGGGAGATGAACTGCAGGTTGCTGAGGCAGCTCCGGTCATCGTGGCTGCAGTCACGTAAGGTATCCTTGAGGGGAAGTTGGGTTTGAGAGGGAATGATGGAAGGAAGGAAGGACTAAAGTAAGAATACAAGCTTGGCTGCTCTTTCTGTCAAAAAACACTGATGCCAATGGAAAGAACAGGGCAAACATTTCTATCACCCTACATCCTCTGGGATTGTGAGGTCCTCAAAGAATCAAGGACACTATCTGATCATGTGCTCTCTGCTTCAGAGCAAATACGTCCAAAGGTGTACAGAGCAAACTACTTCCAGACCATCACATCTTGCTGCCACTGTAGCCACGCACATGTGAGCAAGAACAAAACTGAGCAGTCTGGTACTGCCTTCTCCCGTCCGGACTCAAAAGCACCATATGTGTTCAAAGAACTTTCCTCTCTCCCTGTCCTTTGAGGGAAGGAACTATTTATTTTTATTGCCCTGGTAGCTCTGCAGATGGGTGCCATGTCCAGCACACCTACATTCAGCTTTGATAACAGGCCTTATGACAGTAGATATTCCCTCTTAGCCTCGACAGTCTTCTTGTTCCTCCCAAGGACAATCTGTGCTCTTCTCAGACAGATGTCTGTAGGACTAGATAAGCCCAAGGTCTGAGTTACCATGGTGGGGAGGGAGATTCTGGCCCAAGCAGGGACCTTATCTAGCAACTCAGCTCCTGCACTCCTCCCCTTTTCTAGCCCAAGCACTGGTGAACAGAGCACACATCAGAATTTCTCCTTCCCCACAATAAGGACATCCACGCCCCTGAGGCCCAGTTACCTTCATGATCCCATTCCAGTTGTCACCCGTGGACACCTGGAAGAGTGTGAGGAAGGCCATCCCGAAGTTCTCAAAGGTGGCGTGGCGGCTCATGCCCTCGCAGGGGTTCTCATCATTGCATACTGAAAAGAAGGGGATCGCAGCTATCAGTAGAAGACACACTGCTGGCCCCGAGATCAACAGCAGGAACTGGGGAAGGGGACTTCAGGCTTCTCACAGCCTGGAGACCTCAGGTAATGGCCTCAGCACCCTGCCCAACAGTTGGCTGTTGCCCAGCAATACAGAAAAATCCCTGATGGCCCAGCCCTGGGATATCAGGCAGTGTAACTCAGTTGCTCAGAGGGATCCTCCCAACATGTTGTTGTGCTGCCTTTCTTCTTGATCAATATTCCATGGCAATAAGCCTTCCCCTGAGTTTTTCCTGTAATCTTGAAGGCAATATCAAGGTAGGCAGTGGAGAAAAAGCAAAAATTTAAGAATGAAAGAGAAACCAGACACTGCTTTTATTTTATTAGGCTGTTAGGACAATAACAATTTAGAGGGAAATTCCTCTTATCTCAATTACGCATAAGGGACAGTAAAGGCCACCAAGTAATTCGGTCCCTTTATTGAATGAGCACTGATTTTGAGAAACCTTAGCTTCCCAGCAGGTCTGTAGCTCACACTGGAGCATGGTCTCCTTGAGACTTACCCAGTTTTCCAAAGAGCTCCACTCCTAGAGCAGCGTAGATGAAAAAGAGGAGCATGAAAAGCAGTCCAAGGTTTCCCACCTGAAAGCAAACAGCATGGTCAGCCTACCCCAAAGCCTATTTAATCTGTACAGGCAAGCGTTTCTGTCTTTCAAAGCCTGAAGAGAACAGCAGCAAATTCCCAGTGTACAAACGCAAGCAAACAACTGCTCAACACTTGGGAAATCATCAGTGATGGCACTAGTTGCAACTTGATTTGAAGGATGCTCTTTTCCGAGTTGCCTCCACTCCAGCACAAGCTCTGGCCAGGGCTGACTGAAGCGCGCACTTTCTGGGCCAGGTGAAGACAAGCACATGGGAGCAGGGGCGCAGAAGGTGAAGCCAGTTTGGCTGGGTGAAGGACAAGCTATGGATTACAGCATAGAGACACGTCCTGCAGTGCTACATGCCCCACCAAAATGCCCAAGTCCCTTGAAGCTATGCTTATGTGAAGAGCGTAATAGCGGTGCTCCAAAAAGACAGGGACACAGGTACACCAGCTCCTGCTATGAACCAGGCAGAGTATGGTGGGGCAAAGCACCAGCCACATGTGGAGGTTACAGCAGGGCTTGTGGAGGGAGTAGGCAGGCGGGAAGGAAGAAGGGTAAAGTGGCCCTCTTGAAATGTGTGGAGAGGAGGAGGAGAAGAGAGGAGACTATGAAGGAGCCAAGAGGGGAAGCAGAGCTTCCTTTTCATCTTGTGAATAATAGGTCAAAGCCTGATTTCTGGGCCTCCATCAGCTGCTGTTTGGAAACCCCCCAATGCAAGGATTGCTGCTTCGTGGTGCACAAAGGCAGCAGTGCCACCAGCAACATGGGCACTGCCCCCAAGTTCTCACTCTCCCAAATCACTGCTTGCCTCTGAATCTCCTGCCTCCCAGCACGTGGGGCAGCCGGGTTATATGTGAGGAGCAGGAGAGGGTTTTGGAAGAGGTAGGCTGAGCAGTAGCAGAAAATGCCAGTAACAGTTAGCACACTGTTGGTGGAGCAAGAGAAGGCAGGGAAAACCTAACTGGTACATGGGTGTTTTTGAAAAACTGAACAGTGTCTGGTCTGAATGCATGTGGTCACTGGGCCTTTGTTAGGATCATCCACTTCAGGAATCTAATTTAGTCATTGCAACTGCTGTGCCATCCAAATTCAGGAGAGAAATGAATGATTCAGCCCACCCACTCCCCTGGGCTGCCAGATCCTGGGACCCTACACATACTCAGTGGAAGGAATTATTTCTGATGACTAAATTGGACACCATAGTAAATGCTCTGAACACAAACCTCTGGGTCTTTGTCTACAGGGCATTAAGAAAAAGAAGTTAATAAAACGTAGCTAAGGGCGAAATTTCCAAAGGGCTCTTTAAAATTAAAGCTCTATTCACTATTAAAAATTGTTGCAGTGTAACAAAGACAGGAAGGGAATTGAAACAGGACAACTGGAGACGCCTTATATGCCATTAGCAAGCCAAAATCCCTGATGTGAGTCTGTGCTCTAGGAACATAAAGAGAAAGGTCGAGAGGAAGAAAAAGCGCAAGGGAAAGGACAGCTTATTTTAAACTGCTTCTTTTGGCAAAGCCAATAAATCTTGGAGAATAATATTACAGATAATTCAATTGTCCCCCGAAGACTCAGTGTATAAAATATGGAGACTAAACTCAATCTTTTAACAGTGAAACTGGAGTTTTTTAGCCTTGCTTTAAGTGCAGATTTTTACACAACTTTAACAATGGAGTGATTTTTGATCCCTCTGTTATATAACTTTATTAAATGAAGCCAACCCATTACAGAAGGAAGCAAAAGCCAATCAGTAGGAAATGGATTGATCATAGGCTTTGATGCTGCAAGGATTAAGCACTACTTGTTATTACCTTCTAGGAAATACCTAGAGGCCAGACCTTTAGACATCTGCTTGTGAGGGTTTTGTGGCAGATATTAATGACCTCCAAAAGACCTGACTTATCACATTGGTTAGCAAAGGAGCTGTAGGTGAATGTGAGAGAGAAAAGCCAGAATGTATAAAGTATGGAAGAATATACTTGTGGTTTGTGGCTAGGACCAGACAGCAGGGCTCAGAGTCTTGAATTGAGGTCCCAGCTGTACCTTTTGTTATCCTGAGCAAAACACTTAACTGCCTGATGACTCAGTTTATCCATCTACACGACAGGGATATGAACATTTCCTCCTCTCCTATTTATTCTTTATATTTTGAGGGTAGAAGTTGAGTGTCACCATTTAAGTGCAAATATACTGGAGTCCTCTTACTGAGGGCTTCTGGATATGGCTTCAGCCAGTTCTTAATATCTGTGTGTTGCATTTATTTGGGTTGCAGAATAAACACGCCACAGACATGCAGACGCTGGATCTGGAGACCTGCTCCATTCCAGATCCTCGCCTGAGCAAATCAGCTGTTGTAGATCCTGGAATGGAAAAGAGCAACGTGCAAAGAAGCTGCACTGAGCCAGCCTGGGGCAGCGGAGCCAGAACTAACAAACATTACTGGCCCAAAGCTGCCTGCTGTAAGAACACCCTTAATCTCCTGTTCCTTCCATTGTCCATTGTATGTCAGCCCCCAACTATCCCGGATGGCAATATTATTAAATATCCTATATATGAATTATATTGTTATTATTAGACAAAAATAAAAATTATTATTGTATAATGAAAAGCATGAGAGATCAGACAGAGCACAGGATCCAGGAAAGATCACACTGTTTCCCCCTCACTTTTGTGTCACGAGATTCCTCTAATTCAGATTGACATTTATTGTCACCAACATCAGAAGTAAACTCCTTGGGTAACTACTCATGCTGTTTTCAGATTGATTCTCAGCTCTGCATCACTCACTGAGACTGGCACATTAGCTGATAAATCAACTGACAAATGCCCATGCATTTTGATATCATATAAGATAGCTGCCTGCTTGGGGCCTGCCAGGGGAATGGTCTGATGTATGATCAGTACAGCCACTTGATGCCATTACTCCTTGCTTAACAATTCTCTCTGGAGGATCCAAAAGGAAGGGGACCAGTCTCCCTGGCTGCTCATCCATCACGGAGGATCCTCACAGTGAGCTTCAAGCCTGTGTAAAGCATCGTGTCAGCATCTCATTCGGGAACAGCTGCCGCTCACAGCTCATGAAATCCTTCTGTCTAGCTGTCTTGCAGTAGACACTTAACTGCCGGCTGCGTGAGCCACAACAGAGCACGTCACTGTTTCTCATACATGAGAGGCTCAGAAACACAAAGGGATCCAGGAGGAGAAAGGAAGAAAAGAAAGTAGGAAGGGGGAGGCACTGGCTAAGAAAAGGAGTGACAGGAGTGTGAATGAAAAAGAGGAGGGGAAAAGGGGGTGCATGTGGGGAAGGGTGAGAGAGGCAGAGATGCAAAGACCTCCTTTCCTCCTGAAATGGCTGCCAGTCACTCTCCACGTCTTGTGGAGAGGGGAGAGAGGAGCTGGGGACTAGCTGCAAGTGGTAGACACTAGCTAGACATGATGGGAAGAAATCTGCCCTTATCCAAGAATCAAACCTTCTTTCATTCACCCACTGGAGAACAGAGACATGAGGTGAGCTGTACCCCCGTGATTGACATGATAACCTGGACAACACCTATCTGAGGAGAGCTGTACCCCCATGACTGACATGAAAACTTGGACATCACCTTCAGGCCGTTGCCTGTACAACACAGTAGAGACCACCTCTGAGACTCCACAAGAATCAACCCTTTGGAAAAAGGGTGCATGGCAGGGGAGTTGGACTAGATGACACTTAAAGGTCCCTTCCAATCCAAACTATTCTATGATTCTATGATTCTATGATAAAAGGAGAGTCTTTGGGGCAGCTGGTCTGTTTTACCTGGGGCAGGGCTTGAACAACTGTATCCAGCAGTGCTCGCATTCCTGTGGCCATCTTCAGTAGCTTCAGAACTGCCACAACAAGCACAAGAGAAGTGTCACTCAGACTGAGCTCAGAAGGTCCATCCTCTGTGTGACTTACTAATGGCAGTAGCACAAGACAGATGTCCTGTCTCCCCTCGCACTAGAAAAACTGTATTGTCCCTCTTGGCCCCCTTCTCCCTTTGCTCACTTCTTTTGTCTGTACAACCCCAGTGGTTCCTTATCCTCCAGTGCATTTCCTTCTTACTAAATACTCTGTTTCTGCCACCCATGCCTATCGGGCTTCTTCTGCTTCACCCAGACTGTCTGGCCAAGAGCTGTCTTTCTCCCAGCATTGTGTATCACAATTCTCTCTCTGCTCTGATTTTTAATTCCATCACATTTTCTTCCTCCAGCCACCATCTGTTAAGGCAACTTAGCATATCTTGGCCACCACTAGGAAGATTCAGTCTACTCCCTGTGCAAACTTCAACCTACTTGGTGGCCCCTTCTCCAAACACCACTGCCACACTTGCCCCATAAAAGAATAACAGGGAAGGTTCAGCTCTCGCATGATCTGCTCACCCTCCTGGTCCTTCACCTCCTGTTAAAACCACTACATCTAAATTCCTGGCTTAAGGAAGCCAAAAAGCCTTAGCCTCTAGGCTGTCCTCTGTCACATCCCCTGCCTCCCTCCCAGGGATAGAGATAGGGGGAGACCATGACTCTACAGCCACTGCTCAATGAGTCATGGCACCAAGTCACACTCCATGGCCACCTACACCCCTGTCTCTGGCCAGTGTCTCTCTCACCCCGGGCGATGCGCAGCACCCTCATGATCCGGATGATAGTTGGGTTAATTGGGAGAGCAGCATTGATTTCAATCTCTTCCAATGTGATGCCCATGACAGACAGCAGCACAATGGCCAGATCTAGCTGGTTCCACCTTAAAAAGAAAAATTAAAGGGAATAAAGGAAGATGGAGTTTTTCCATTTCCCTGAAAAAGAAAGTGAATTGTCTCCACTTTGACCTACATAGTTCTTTATGTATGAATTCAAGGCCCCACTCTGAGTCACCCTATATGGGCTTTTGCAGACAAACAGAGATTCACTTTGCACACACCCTGAGCAGCCAGAGGCAAGCCAGCCTGATCTGAAAGCATGGAGCTGTGTTACTATGGTGCTAGGCTTTGACTAATGGGCTCAGCTTCTTACAGCCTTACTACCTCAAATCAACTTCATTATATACGTTCTGCTTCAGCATGCTCCCAGTTTGCCTCAAGGGCAGGAAAAAAATGGCGCTCTCTAACCCCATCTCCTTTGCTTTCTAGCCTAACCAGCAGATGCCAACCAAGAGGCAGTTTTTGGACAACTCTTACTATTGCCTAGGCCTTGCAGCTCATGCGGGCTGAGGCTAGGTCCATGCTTGTGCTGAACTGGGAGGCAGTCAGGGCACTCTGCTACCACCTCACATGCCAGATAGGGATCCATCCTCAAAACCTCCACCCCAAATCCAGTTGTCCCACAGCCACGGTTGACATAACCCTCTGCTCACCTGTCTTTGAAGAATCGCCGCAAACCAAATGCCACCAGCTTGAGGACTGCCTCCAACACAAAGACGGTGGTGAACAGGTAGTTGCAGTACTTGAGGGCGGTCTCCAGAGACTGCCAGCAGAAAGAGAGGGTAAAGCATTGAGGCAAAAGCAACATCAAGCACATAACCTGTGGGGGGGACTCTCCTGAGTGCCAGGAATTCACTGGGAGGTGGGGAAGCTGCCCCATGCCTCCTGCCTACTTGAATGTGGAGGCTGTCTACTAAGGGCAACCAGCAGCTAGCCCCTCTGCCCCATGTTGTTCTCAGGATTGGTTATTGCTCCTTTCTCCTGTACTGCTCAGCATAATGGGGAGGAGGAGACCATTGCAAAGAGAATCCACCAAGTACCATCAGCCTCCTCTTCTGCCAGTAGCCCATGCCACCTGGATGCCACTGTGTTAATGGCACTGGGATAGCTATCAACCAGGAGTGGGGCATGAAGGTTACTCCAGTTGTGGATACATGTCATCTCTGATGGGAGGAAACCCTTCTGTGCCTTGGTCTGGGGCAGGCATATGTCATGCCTCTTAGCTGTTGGGCTTCTGGTTCTTTTATGTGCTGCCCCTTCTCCACCACCAAGGACCGATGTGAGCAGTGGGCAGCATTTGGTGGCACTTTGTACCGGAAGGGTTCGAAGCCCTTTGGCAAGATTCTTTAGCAGAGCCTGACAGCAGGCTGGCATGGCTGGACCTGCGCTCCAGGGGAAGGAGCTGAGGAGTAAGGAAGAGGAAGGACTCGTTCAGGAACAAAGGCCTGACGTGAGGATGACAACAGATAAAGGTTGAGAGTTCCTGCAGAGTAAAAATGGGCACCATCAAGGGCAGGATCAAAGCTGGGCAGTTGGGCAAGATGGGCAAGAAACAGAGGAGCCTGGCAGTGGATTTGAATGAGGACGGACAGATTCAGTTCCTGATTAAAGCCTGAGCTACCTTGGACAGCATCTGCTCAGACACCAGAGCTGTCACCTAAACCAAGGGTCTCCTGAAGAGAAAACTGAAATGCCACCAGGCCGATGTCATGATGAATGCTTTGTCTCCATATGGAAGTAGAAAGCTCCTTTGATATGTGCAGCATACATTTTTTCTGTCAAAGCATCTAGAGCTTTGCCAGGAACACTGAGAGGTACATGGTCTTCCCCAGACAAAGTATAAAACTTATTTGGCCTTCAAGGCCCTTTACTGGGAATCATCCCTGCAGCTGAGAGAGGCTCTGCTCAGTTCTTTGGCCCTGCAGCTTCTCTTATGGAAAAGGTGGCTCAGTAAAGACATCCCATCCCATGACACATAACAGCCACTCTTGTCCTCTCAGCCATATGGCGGGGGAATTGGACTGACATTTGGAAATCTGATGCAAAGCCTGAAGCTCCCAGGACACTGCTGCTTCCATCACTCCTCCTGTTAGGATGCAGGGGAACATACAAAGCAGACCAGGCAGCTAAATTTGGGTGACCCACATATCCACTTAATAATATAAAGCACAGAGACTTAATTGCACCATGCTTTCTAGGGGCCCAACTCTTGCTTAGTTGCTGTCTTTCTATTGATTTTAATGGATAACAAGTGCCTGAGTAGGGGCTACCTTTCTGGATACATACGAAACTCTTCACATAACTTTGCCTACTACATTAACTCTTACAACACTTTAACAGTATTTTTTAGAGACACTCAAGTGTCCTACCTATGCTGGTGGGCAGTGGTCATCAGAGGGCTGTAGCAAAATAACATAATGACTAGAGGCAGGGCTTATCTCCATGATCTCACTCACCACAGGTTGGTTGTAGTGCTCCAAGGACATAGTGACCACGTTGAGGCAGATGATGAAAGTGATGAAGATGTCCAGATAGTGGCTGGTGCAGACCGAATGAATAAGGAGGCGTATGGGGCAGTAGGTAGCATAGTACGGCAAACGCTGCGCCTCTTCAGTGGAAAGAGGGAGATGGGCAAGGTTAGGAAGAAATTGGAAGAAAGAGAGAAATGGGTAAGAAACACTGAGGAGGGAGCAGGCGTAAGAGTGGTGATAGGTGTTGAAAGAAAAGGGAATTAACGTGGGAGAGAGAAAGAACAGAAAAGGATAGGTAAAAGACAGGGGACACAGGAAGGAGGAAAAAAATGCAAAAAAGAGGAAAGTAGAAGTGGGGGAAAAATAAGTAGAAAAAAAGACAAGGAAAGGAATGCTAGAAAGAAAATCTGTTAGTCTATGTTTGTGGGAATGGTGCTAAATCAGCATTTCATGCCTCGTCAAATTAAGATCACAAATGATAAAAGGGAGCAGATGGTTCCAGGAGAGGCCCCAGGGTGTCACAGGAGAGAGGGGAAAAACTGGAGCAGAGGAAGGGAAAGCATGCCCACAGGCTGTGAATGGAAGAAAACCATCAGTCTAGGGTAGTAGGGATGATTTCCAGGGGCAAGTATGCTTTTGCAATTTTTGTCTGAAGGTAATACAGAAGAGGACGGAAACACCAGGAAGAGGGCTTGCTTCACCACAGAGGGTCTAGGACCCCAAGGAGTGACACTGCAACATTGATGGAAAGAGCCAGGAACAAAACACAGGGGTCTTCCTCTTTTTTTTCCCCTCCCTCTTCTTTAAATGTGGGTTTAAACACAAAAGATGGTCTGTCCAGGTCTTCCCCCAAACATCAGCTCGGTTGCAGGAAGCCCAGGTGGGACTATCCCAAGCCCAGGAGGTGTACCAATGCATGTGCGTCCTGTGTCGACAGTGCACGCCAGCACATCATGCACAGGAGTATTTTTGGTACACATTATCTCCTGAGGGGCAGGGTGCTAAAACCCCATCAGCTTCCCTGAAGTCCCAGCAGACCTCATCAGCCACCCCTCTTCCCCAGACTGCCCCAGTGAGGTGCATAGCGACACGGCAGTGGCATGGGGAGGAAGGCTGAGAGCGCGGCCACAAGCGATGCATTTTGGAGACTGGTCCGTCGGGAAAGAAAAAGAAGAGGAGAAGGTTTTTCTCAGAAAACCTTGGCCTACGAACCGACCAAACACTTAGGCTGTGTCTTACTCCTTCGCTTCTTCTCCAGGCGGCGCAGGCGCTTCTCCTCCCGCCGGCGCGCCTCCTCAGCCTCCTGGTGCTGCCGGCACTTGTGGAAGTTCTCCACCACTACCCCCACGAACATGTTGAGCACAAAGAAACTGACGATGAGGAGGAAGGAGATAAAGTAGAGGAGCATCCAGGGGTTGTTGTTGGTCACTGGCTGGAGGAGGGGGGAGAACAGAGGTGGTCAATCCGTTGGATGTGCGGTGGTATGGAAATGATGGGGGTGGGACCTGCCATGGTGATTGGCTGCTGGGGAGGTGGGGAGGGGTTATGGAAATCAGGGAAGTGGGCTGGGAAGAGCTGGGGCTACAGGCAAGGCAGTTTGTGATTGGCAGATTGGATTTCGGCATCAGCTGGCAATTGATGGAGCGGATGGGAGTCAAGGGCAAGGGCCCGCCTGCACAGAGTCATCCACAATTCAGGCACAACCCCAGACGCAGGTCGAGTACAACACCAGTATGTGGTAAAATGGGTGGTCCAGGCACCGGGAACACCTTTGGCTCAAGGGCAAGTAGAAACCACATCCAGACACCACCAAAACAGCAACGAGACCAGAACAGAATTGTCAGTCAGGCTCAGGGAGAAAGGAGGCCCTGACTTCGACTGACAAAAAGCCTACAAAGCCAATGGTGGTGCACCTTGTGTGGAGGTTCAGAGGTAAATGGAGCATTATCCTCAAGGTTCAAGTCTGTGGTACTGCATCCCATGGCAGATGCCTACACTGGACACTATCAAGGTCATTGCCTTAGCAGTAGAGGAATAGGGATGCAGTGGGCAGCAGCCCAACAGTCCCTGCTTTACAGGGTATTAAAATAACCATCGGTGGGCCAGGAGAGAGCCAGCATGTCCAGAAAGGCACATGGCATTGTTGCTCCATCATTACAAATAGATAAAGGCCTGCTGTGAGATCCAGACCAAGTAGAGGGTGAGAATTACTACAGACACCCACTGCACAGCCACAGCTGCACCTCCCTGCATGGATCAGGCATGACCCTGACTCCTTGCAATTAGGTGAGCAAAGGATTCAGAAGGGCCCTGGAAGGGATTCTTGGTTTGAGGGAGGTGTCTGAAGCAGGATGTTAAAGCATGCTTCTGCCTTACTAGTCCAAAGAAAGTGAAAAAGGTCCTTTCACAAGGAAGTCTTTGTACCTGCTGGTCAACAGCCACAGCATCTAGTCCATTATACATAATATTGACCCAGCCATCCTTGGAAGCCAGAACAAAGAGGGACATCAGAGCCTGCAACATACAAAGCAAAGCAGATGTGGAGCAGGTGCATCTGGCAGGCTGGGAAAAAAAATTGTGGGTTTACGCTCTAACACACACCACATTGAAATACTCTTCCTGCCTGTGTTTCTGCACACATCAAAACTTGCTCCTTCCCCCGTGGAGGAGAGGGAGGGGGGGACAGGAAGCCACATGCAGCCAGACCCACCAGAGGAGAGAGGTCATGAAGAACATCTGCTTCGTGGCAGGAGGAAAAAGAAAATCAAGCTCTCTGCTGCCACCACTTTTCTTTCCCCTGCAACCTGTAAGCATCATCCTGATACCAACCCACTAGTGACACAGCTTCTGCATGGATACCCATGCCAAATAACTGCCCCTTCTGGCCCAGGAATCAGGCTTTCCAGGCACTGCATCTGTGCCCTGGGGAGGGGTACATGTAAGAGGAGACAAACCTTGTGCTGGGTTCCCGTCAGAG
Source organism: Ciconia boyciana (assembly GCF_034638445.1). Classification (NCBI taxonomy): domain Eukaryota; kingdom Metazoa; phylum Chordata; class Aves; order Ciconiiformes; family Ciconiidae; genus Ciconia; species Ciconia boyciana. Next base: position 57,510,444 of record NC_132934.1, read on the forward strand.
GCAGGGGCTGTGGGCACACTCACCTGTCCCAGGTTGTCGAAGTTATACTTGTGGTGCACCCACTTGTAGTTGGCAGCCACGCAGTCAGACCGGTTGGTGATGTTCCTGATGTCAACGCCCAGGCAGTGGTAGAACTTGCCCTTGAAGAGCTGCAGGAGGGGAGTGACCCCATCAGCCCCTTTCCCCACAGGGTGCCCCATGCTCCCTGGGATGTGCAGAAGCTCCTGAGATGGTGGGTGGGCTGCAGGGCTGCAAGCCAGGTGGAGCATGACAGGTAGGGAGGACCACCAAAGCAATGTAGACCACAGGCTCAAACATTGCTAAGGAGCCAGGACCACCCTTGTAAACCCACACCTGGCTTTTCAGCCTCCTCCATCGCCCCAGGCCAGCAGTCACTGTAAGCCCTTACCATCTGACAGCCCTTAGGGCAGCCTTTCTGGGTGCAATTGGAGGCACCGGCCCAAAAGGAAAAAAAATCTTCTATTCAGTCCCCAAGAGTAATCTCCCCTCCCTGCTTCCTAGTTACTGAGAGAGGTGATGGGAAAAGAAGATCTCATCTGAGGGTAAAGAACCAGAAAAAACATCCCCTGCTTCTCAGATACTTTTTTTCGCAAAGCTGCACTGCACTGCTGTGGCTCTTCTGCCCAGGGCTCCTTTCCCCATATGGAAGGCACTGGATTGTGCATTTGTACAGATGCATCAGAGCAGACTAAGTATAGCGCATTCCCTGAGATGGAAGTAACACCCACACCCTTGCTCCTCTGCAATGCAACAGCCGAAAATAAAGAGGATTAAATAAAAAAATAAAAGAAGGTTGTGGGTGGATTTAGGGCTCAGAGCAAGGGGGAGAAACAGAGCTGACTGGAGGCAGGGTTTGTGCAAGCAGGCGGTGAGCTGCTTGCCCTTGTGGTGTGACATGGACGTGCCCAGCAAGCCCTGTGCTATGCCAGCCCTGGGCTCTCCCTCTAATGCTGACCCAAACCCTGATCCAGCTCCTGCCAGGTGTGAGCATTAACTTCTGTCTCGCACATCCAGCAACGCCTGCACTCGCTGAACACCTGGCTGTCCTTGCCAAAGTCTGCAGGGACATTATGGTGGGAGACAGCTCATGGAGGAGGGCAGGTGCAGAAAATTTCCTGGCTTGCCTGTCCCTCCTGCTCTGCTTGGTTCCCTGTGCCTGTTGTAGCACCTGGGGGTACAGGTGCCCATGGTAGGGGTGGGGAACGGGGGCTGTTTGATGGGCAGTAACAACCTACCTGCACACCCAGGATGCCAAAGATGATGAAGAAAGCGCAGCAGATGAGGACAATGTTTCCTATGGGCTTGAGGGAAGAAATGAGCGTCTCCACCACCAGCTTCAGACCAGGGGCTCGGCTGATGACTCTGGAAGGGAAGGAAGGGGAGGGGTGACAGAAGGACAGGGCAGGGATGTTTGGCTTAAGCTAAGCATTTGCAGCAGCAGCGGACCCCTGCTCTCCCTATGCAGTGACCCATCAGTGGGGATCACTCTCCTGTGACCAAAAAGCCTCTTCTGTCCCATGGGTTGTTCTCTGATGAGGCACCTCCAGGCTCACAGCCATATGGCTAAGGGGAACCTCCCTGTGGCTTATGGCTTGTCAAAGACCACACTTTGCCTGGCACAGCAGGATCTGACTCTGGGACCCTTCCTAGGGGGGCCCAGTGGGAAGAGAGGGCCGAGCAGGGCTTGGTGGGGCTCTGACCGGAGGGGACGTAAGGTGCGCAGCAGCCGGAGGACTCGCAGCACCCCCAGGATTTTGGCACCACCAGCAGAGGCCACCGAGACCACAATGTCAATGAGAGACACGAAGACCAAGAAGCCATCCAAGATGTTCCAGCTGCTGCGGAGATAAGCCTGATCCCCAAAATACAGGCCTAGAGAGACCACCTGCAAGAGAGGGGAGACGAGAGGGGATTAAATGGCTCCTCTCCATGTTGCCTGGTAGAGGGCAGCTGTGGAGAGAGGGAACAGTTATCAACTCCACATGACACTGAAGTGTCATCTCATCATCTTTTCATTTCACCTGGAAGGCTATGAAGGAAAATGTCTTTGGGGAAAGTGGTGGCACATAACTCCAGAAATAACAGGGCCATGGTGTCTTCTCACCTTTCCTCTGCCTCCCTGAGCAACAGGACACTGTAGGGAACACGCAGGAAACCTTTCCCTGCCATACCACAGACCTGGGGCAAGTCTCCCAGTCCAGAGAATACCTGGGAGGTAAAATTGGGCACCAAAACCCATGCTTTGGCTCCTAAGGGCGTGGTTCAATTCTCAGCAGTTCTCAACACCAGCAGGTGCTACAGACATTTCTGGCCTTGGGGAGAGCTGAAGACCCTGCAAATCATGGCCATAACTTAGGTATGAATTTTAGGGGGCTTAAGTTCAGGCACCCCATTTTGAGACCTTCTTTACCCAGTTTTAGGACTCTTTCCCAATCACAAGAGGGGAATAACAAGATTTCCTTATTGTTGTAAAGTACTTAGACACCTATTAAATAATTATCTCAACTAAGAGCATATTATTGATATTGTTGGTATTTCCCCCATTCTTGCTCCAGGAGGAAGGGAATGGACATTTGACATTATTACAAAATCCATACCTGGAGGCCAGCTATTCCTCCCAGATACTAAGATCCCTTTGGATTTAAAGCCTAGGATAAACATCCCCTCCATGCCTGACAAGAGGGGACTCAACCCCAGGCAGTATCTGCCTTTACCAAGGTAGGGGGAAGGACTGGCACACTGAAAAGATGGAGAGGTTTTAGAAGGGTGCTGAGCAAACATGAACCATGTTGTTCCTGACACTGGGAAAAGGCTCTGAGCTGTTCATCTCCACAGTAACTTACCTTCAGTGTCATCTCAGCTACAAAAATTGCTGTGAAAATGTAGTTGGACACAGTGAGAAAGATTCTCTCCTAGAAAAAAAACAGAAAAAGGCCTTAAATATATCTTGAATTCTTCTTGATCTTAAAGTTGGGGAAATAAGAGAGGTGCCTTTGGCAAAGGTCAGTGCTGGGCAGCTTTTAGCTCACACACCTTGGCTCAGCCCTGTGCCACAGCTGGGACAGGATCCTACGCAACTCTGCAAGAGCACAGTGGATGGGATTTGCAACATATCCTGCAAATCTGGTTTCAAGACGCCCTCTGCCCTGTTTCTGCCAGTGCTGTTCAGTCGTGACATGCTGCACCGACCTGGGACTCCTTCCCATAGGGCTGCTGAGCACCAACAACTGGATTGTGTGTAAGTGCAGTAGAGTCTGGGGGATAGCTAAGGCAGACATGCAGAAAAAGCCATTTCACTTTCCAAGCTTGAGCCATCTCCAAGGTAGCTCAAAAGCAGCATACATGAATGATGACATGCCTTTCCTACAGAATGGAAGTTACTTCTATCTTTTAGTTCCCAGTCCCTGTCTCTTTTGCCAGTCATCTCTTAACTGCAGGTGCCTGGGGGACTCTTACTCTCCAAGAGGGAGGGAACTAGGATTACTGTATTATAAAGTGGGTTGCCCCATTATAAGACCCTGCAGGGGAAGCATACACTATGTGAATTACTAATACTTGGGCACTTGAATAGATGAGTGGGAGCTGGTGTTTAATGCTGATGTTCCTCCAGAGGTCATACCAGTGCCAGGAACATTTACGAACCTCTGTCAGAGGTTATGCTAAAAAGCAGGTTGGAGGAAATGGTGCTCACCGTGCTCCTGTGTTCAATCTGTGGTCTCTCCAGGGCAATGGTGATGCAGTTCAGGAAGATGAAGGCCAGCACAACATAGTCGAAGAGCTTGTGAGCAATGATGGTTTGGCAGAGGAGGCGAAACCTGCAAGAGAGTTCCAGTAGGCACCTGTGCCTTGGGCAGAGCAAGATTAGGAGCTATGAGGATAGAGAATTGAGAGCTCTGGCCAAAACTGAGCTCTGACGTAGCAGCTTTTTTATCACTGATACTGATGTCCCTTGCCATGGCAATATCCCAGAGTGTCCCACAGCCACACAGGGAGCCTGGAGCAGAGCAAGGGCAGAGCAAGGAGCTGAACCCATTGCCCCAGTGCCAGAGTGGTTTTCTAACTGCTATGGCTCTGTGCTCCTCTCTTGCCCTGTAGAGAAGAGGCTGAGTTTCAGTTTTCCTCCCAAACTCACACTTTGTATCATCCCAGGGCAAAGAGGCCACACGCTGAAAGCTGAGGAGAGGCAGGTAGGTTGGCTGTCATGGGGACCACACTTCTATCTGCTCTGAAAGACACTGTACCCATTAGAATAGGTGTCACACAGAGCAAAGAGCTCTCCCTCATGACCCATAATGAAACTCCCTTCTTTTCAAGGAGCGATGCACATGGGTGAGAATACTGTTGGCAGGAGTACATGGACATTTTCTCCTGGTGGGAAGACCCCTTTAGCAGGAAGAATTTATCCCAAATTTCCTTTTTTCGGGCAAGAAGAATTCTAACCTTGCCCTAAAAGGTGTGATATGACTGCTGATAAGAGGGTTCTGGGACTGAAAATGAAATGGAGAGACTGTTCTGGTACCAGGGGAGGAAATATCAGTATTATGGAGTCGTTAATAATACATTCCTTCTCCTTTTTGGGTTAATGTTAGTATTCCCTGCATTGCTTTGCTATAAATATTTATGATTACACAAAAGAAAAATGGGATGCTCCAAAGGGAGGGAAAATCACAATAGCTATTTAGGATTCTCATCCTTCCTTTCATCTCCAGGATCAAGGAAGAGAAGTGTTGTTTGGCCGTAGAAGGGGCGATGGAGAAGACAAAACACATTCCCAGCTGGTAAGTTTAAAGTTGCAACCTAACATGCAGCTCAGGGTATGTGTCCAGCAGAATCTGGCAACAGAATCCACCCCATCTTCTCAACCCTCTCATGGCAAAAACTGCACAAACCTGTTTTGTGGAGAGAAGAGATATATGGACCAGTCTTCCCGTGACTCACACCAGTCTGGCTTATAGACTTCCATCATCTTCCGGATGCGAAAGCACAGGCTCTGGAGGGATGCAGCAGAAGCAAGTGCCACTGGTTACCTTCCCACTTGCCTGACAGAGGCACTCTTCCTTTTGCATCTGACCCCAAAGTCCCCAGGTGTCCCCCAGTCCCCCCAAAGTCCCCAAAGTCCCCCATCTGACCCCTGAGTCCCCAGGTGCTCTACCTGCCTTTCTTTAAGCCCCTGAATGAAGAAATGGACTCAAAGAGCAACAAACCACTGAAAAGGAGGTAGGAGCTGCTTTGCCAGGGCCTGTTTACCTCTTGGCATCTGGTTTCCTCCCCAAATCATTACAAATAAAACTGCTGTTGTCCTTTCTAGAGCAGGATGTTGTCCATTATGCCTTCTCAGAGCTGTTGGAGTGGCTCTGTTACCTGAGGACAGTGTTTCCTTGCTACCTCAGCTAAATGAGAGGCCAAGACAGGAAGGCCTTCTGTTGGCACTTGGGCTTGGAGGTGATTTAATTTCATACAGCACATACATCTGTTCAAATTTCTACTGACCCTCCTTCCATTTTTTCCACCCTTTGATCTGCTCACAGACTGGGCATTGCGGTCTCCCAGGCTGGCACCACAAAACTCACTTGCCTTGTCTCTTGTGCCTGTGCTTCCTGCTCTGATCTGCTGATGCTCCCCATGCAAAGCTCTCACTGCTAACACAGCCTGACCTTTCCTAGCCTGTAGAAATCACTGGCTGCACTGCTCTGAAGTAACAGCCCCAGATAACCATGCACATGCCTTACATCTGCCTTCCTCCCACCATCCAGCTGTACGACTGCCTTGCAGCCAGCCTGACAATGTGGTTTGAGCTTGTCTGGGCCTAGAAGGTCCCATCTGCATTCAATGTTGTCCTCCAGCTGTACTTAAAGCACCTTTGCAAGCTCTCCCATCCACATGGCAGGGAGACAGAAACTTGAGGATGGATTTGGGGTTTCCCACAGCAATACGGTGTAACCCCAGGTTCCCTCCACCAAGTACTCACATAATCTATCTCTTCATCATCCTCTCCCTGTTCCTTGCGGTTGTTCATCTTTGGGAAGATCTCCTTGGCAATACTGGGCATTTTGCCATTGCAGTCTTGATGCTCGCTGGCCCCAGACGCTGCTCCCAGCTTACGGGTCACTCTGTGGCTGGATGGGACCAAGGCCAACTCCAGAAGGTCACAGGAGCCTTTGTTGTCCAGGGAGAGCGTCCGGCGGTGATGAAACACCCTTCCCGTCCTGTCTGGCTCCCCATCTGCCGCCCTGTGCCTTTCCCCAGACAGGAGGGACTCGTGCTCGGCAGAGGGAGGTTTGTGCTTCAGGCTGTGTCCCCGGGCCAGGCTGTTCCAGCTGGAGCGACGGCTCCCCCAGGCCCCGCTGCGGCCCCAGGCACCGTAGTGGGAACTGCGGGAGCTGGACTGTAAGAGAGCAGGACGGGGACTCAGTGACTCTGGGCACAAGGAGGGAGCATGCAATCCTATTTCAGATCACAGACTTCTCCCTGGGGCCCTAAGCCAGGAGGTTACCATTTTTCAGCCATTGAGGAAGTTGCATGGTGGGAATTTAGCAGCAGTCTCTGTAAATCTGACAATAAATTGATAATGAGTGAGCAGTGGTGTTGGCTGTGATTACTTTATAGCACCATCTGTGTGCAAAAGCACTTACAGGGAAGGTAAATAATAAAGCAAAGGCCAGGTGCCTGATGTTGTTACTTACACCAGCACAGAGCAAGAATAAAGCTCTCAAAAAATCTGATTGGCAGCTTTTTACGCTGCCCTGGTGTAAAGGATAACACAAGCTACAGGGTGATGGATAATCTGACACACTGTCTTTGAGTACAGTCTTAGTAAAAGGAAGAAATGAGAGAAACAGGCTTGTTGGTTACAGTCTAGTCCAACCACATCAGCAACTTATGTAGTACATGGCTGCCAGCTCTCTCTGTTTAGAAATAACAGGGGCATGCACCCTTTGAGTACTGATGCACCCCCCCAAAGCTGTGTGTGTCAGTGGGTAGAAAGCCCAGAAGCTGATGTTACAAGGTGGACACGTCTGAGATGCATTGGCTGGACATCCAGCAGTGCTTGGGGAAGTGCTAAGGGGCAGCAGGACCTGCTATGGGGAGCTCCAAATTAAGATTTCTCTCTTCATTGTTACAAAAGCTTCCAGAAACCCATCTGTTATGGGACTTGGCAGTTCTGGCATCACCCAGATATTCCTATGCTCTTAACTCACTCAGGGCATCATTTTGTGTCCTGTGCTCTAGGAAAACAAGGAAAGGGCAAGAGGACAAAATGTGTTTCACTCTAAGTGGGAGACTCTGTCTTCTCGGTGTTCCCCCTCTCCCACCAGAAGAATATAAAAAAGCTGAATCCCACGTTCAATGGAATATAGATCAATAACCTGGAAATAGATGTCAATAATCTGGAAATTTAGATAAATAATGTGAACTGACCTGGCTTCCTAAAGACAGGCAATGTACTTGTGTTAGAAGTCTACAGCAGCAGTGCAATCCTCCACAGCAATCCCCAGATGATGGCAGAAAGACAACAAAGTGCCTGGACTTCAAAAGGAGGGTATAACACACATTTCTACTCACTCACTCACCAAGGACCGCTGGTCATAGGTCATTCTCCCCAGGGACATCACACTGCTCTTCCGGGAGCCAACAGCAACACGGATCTGGTCAGGCTGCAGGGAGTTGCGTGAAGAGTTGGTGACCGCCCCAGCAGCCACTGGTGGGTTGGAAGAGGGCAACGATGGGTCCAAGTGTCCATTAGGTGTCACAGGAATTGCACAGAGCTTGGGATCTGGGTGGAAAGATGCAGAAAGAAGAAGAAAGAGAAAGGAAGAAGGTGGGTTCCTCACTATTCAGTGACTGTTTCGATGTCTACGCTGTTTAGCATGTTAGCAGCAGCTAACACAATATTAGCTGTTTAGCATCAATCAACATCGATTCCTTCTGATTTAGGGTGTGGTGGCAAAAGCAGTGCAAGCTGGGACGGCTTTGAAGTATTCTCCTCAGTCCCCAAAATTGACAGCAGCTCTCCTTGACGACAGACAAGCAGAGTGCCGGTCAGGCAGACACAGGCTGACAGGCAGAACAAGAAGCCAAACACCGGCAGCAAGGGGAGGAGAGTGTGCTTCTGCATGCCAAGAACAGAAACCTGCATCTTCAGGTCTGAACAAATACCACCGACTGTCAGACTGGCTATTTAAAGCAATTAGGCTGACACACTGAGGAAGAGACTAAGATGTGGGGAGACCCGCAGCCATCCATGTATTGGGGTCACCTTTAAATTCTTGCAATCGTACTCTTCATCCCAGTCTATCCTACTACACTGGGCCTCTTTGAATGACTGATCATTGACCTCGAAGATCCAGGACACCTTCGAGGGGTATGTTAGGTACTATGGACGACCATCAGCATTTGTCGAGATGGATGGAGAGGATGGGGTACTGGATTTTAATGCCTGAAAGGACTGGAACAATCATTTTTGTTTGACCTATTGCATAATGAAGGTCACACTGCCTGCACACAGCATCACAGCCATGAGTGCACCAACAGGCTCTGTAACTTCTTTCCTATCTGTCCTCCTAGGGATTTGGCTGCCTACATTCAAGGTAAGCTCTGATATGGTGCAGCCACGTAACCCAGGATCAGACTGCTGTGAAAACATCTAAATTGCAGGAAAGAGCTGTGTCAAACCAATACTGGAGCCACTGCTCCTTGCTGTGGGAGCTGTATTTAAGCTCAGACCTGTGCCTGTGGTGCTTGTCTGGGTTATGCTGTGAGTATGCTTGTGCCTGTCCTTGCACCTTGCTGATCCTGATCTTGTCTCGCTGACTGAACTTCTTGGCTTGACTTCAGACCTGCCTCACCACTGTGGACTTGCCTGGCAATCATTGAACCATTGGCTGACCCTGGCTACTGTCAGCGGACCTGCTCTGCTCACCTTGTGCAAGTACTGTGCCTTTGTCGGTGTGGTCCCTGCCCTCCTGCCTGGCTGTCCCTCCCGCTCAGCTCCTGGCTCACCATCCATTGTGGAGCAAGGTACTCTTGCTGCTCCCTGCCACCAAGTCCTGTCTGAAGTATAATACCTCTTGTAGAAAGACTTGCAGTCTTCAAGGAAAGACTTCGAGGGGTGGAGACCTTACCCAGCAGTTTGTAGGCAGACTGTTCCAACAGTTAATTATCTTTCCTTAAAAATATGTGGCTTTTTTCAGTTTGAATTTGTCTTTCTTCGGCTTCCAACATTTACAATCTCATTATGCTTTTTTCTGCTCAATTAAAGAGCCATCTACCATCAGAAATCTCTCCCTATGGTTGGCACTTACAGAGTGTGTGATCAAGTCACCTCTCTGGTTTCTCTAAGCTTCATTAGCCTCTCGCTATGAGGCAAGACTTCCAGATTTGTCCGAGTCCTTTTTAATGTGTTGGTATCCCCTATCCAAATGTGGGTCCCAGATTTGACACAGTGTTCCTGAAATGGTGCCCCTGAAGCTAAGCAGAGACAGTCTCACTTCTCACTCCTAGCTGCCATTCTGTAAGTCATTCAAGAACTGCTCCCCTTAGGTATCACATTCCTCAGGATGCCAACACGGCTCTGTTTTTCCACAGATAACACCACAAACTAGCATAAAGTTCAAAATGAAAACCAGTAAGTTCTTGGAGATGGGAGTGAATTTTCTGCAGAATCTGCTTTCAGATTTCTCACTGAACAGGAACGGGAGATAATCAAATGAGGCTGTTTGAGCTATTGTACCTGAGCCTTCCTGGACCTCTTGGAACTGATCTAACTCCTCCATGTTTGATGAACTCTGATCTTCATCTGAGTATGACCGGTTGGCATCACCCTGGAACACACAAATTTAGAAGTTGGGAACTCATAAACAGAAAAGACCATTTGTTCTTGTCTTTCATTGCTGGAACAACTGTAAAATCCTCCTTGGCAGCCAGGCATCAGTGTGATCACTGGAAAGAGTCTCATGTGACCTGGGATGGCTGACATACTGTGTTCTTGCTTTTGGAGGGGCAAAGGACTCACTCTAGTAGGGTAGGGTCTGTTGCACAGGATGGAAATTTGTGACCTCCCTTCCAGAGGGCTTGTCTCTTTCCTTGCAAGGATTAACACTGTCATCTTTTTTTTTTTAATGAAGCCCACTCTGAACTTAACAAGGGAAATGACAGAGATGTGATACTTTGGGCGTCCTCCACCCCAGTACCCTCAAACTGTCTCAAAGGTCCCCTTTTTAGCACCTCTATTCCTCCCCTGATGAGGCCTTGGTGGCAACTCACCTCAGCCTGGAACCCCTCCACAAGAATGGCCACCAGCAGATTGAAGAGCACGTAATTGCCAAATGTCATGAGAGCCACAAAGTAAAGGGATGCCCATGGCGAGGTGGAGGCCATGCCATTATAGAGCACAACATTCCAGTCCTCCTGGGTTAGGATCTGCAACCAGGAGCAGAGGCCACATAAACATGAAGGAAGAACATGAAAGGGATTCTCAGAAAACGACAGTGAAAGGATACACATCAGGACCACATCAGGCCTCAACTTCCCCATAACCACACACCCACTGCCCACTGTCACTGTCTAGCTGTGGTACTGCCCCAATAACGTTAGCTGAGCAAGAAGAAACAAGAGCAACCATGAGGGCAGTCATGTGCTGAGGTGACGGTGTTAAACATGGGAGTTGCCACAACAGGAGTGACCTTTGCAAACTGTCTCCCAGGAAGGAAGGAGTGCCCCTATCTGAGAGATATACCAGTCGTTTGGTTACAACACACAATTGTTATTCCTCCAAACATCACATGCCGGAGCCTTTTGTGCGGCCTTTTGTGCTGTCGAGCGAGTGCAATGCTCCGCAATGAGAAAAAGCACCTCCTGATCCTCTTCACTTTGCCCTGGCCCACCCGTAGAGAGGAAAGTGGGCTCACCTGGAAGACGGTGACGATGGCCCACAGCAGGGAGTCAAAATTCTTCCGGTCAGGAACTGTATCTCCTGTGTCTGTCCTGAGGCTGAACTTGCAACCAAAGATGTGCATTCCTAGGATGCTGTTGGGACAAGAAGTGGAGATGGTGTCAAATATAAATATCTCTGCCACCACAATGAGCTCATCAGAGTCATTCTCTTTTCCTCCCGACAATCTAATGTAATACCCAAAGGACCGAGGGGTAGAACAACACAGCCAGACCACTGGGACCTAACGGTGAAGAAGGAGCTGTGTACTGCACCCCTATGGCTCACCAAAAAACCTTGCTTTCCATCTATACTGCCTCAGAGCTCGTGTATTCCCTCCAACCTGTCCTTCAGATCTGCTCTCTCCATCATTCTTGTTTGCTCTCATCTTTCTTCATCTCCCTACCACTGCATCCATGGGATGCACTGACAGACTTTCTTGGTTGCTTCCTGAGGCCCTTCTGCCAGAATCAGCCTCCAGACTGAACTGTTCCTGCAGCTGATGTTGATTACCAAGAGACTTCACCTATCTTGCAATGGGACATTATGTTCAACATGCGCATTTGGTGGCAGTATTTCTCCACACCGTCCAGGCCAAATCGTCAGCTGCTGAACCCAATTTAGGGCAGCAGTAACCTCAGCCCTTATGAACAAATAAATGTTTTTCAGTGCTGCCTGAACCTAGAGCAATGGGCAAGACGAGTCATGCAATCATGCTCTGAAGTTGTTGTCCACATGAGCCATGCAGTGCCTCTCCAAAACACTGTGAGGCAACTAACTGCCTCCTCACCTGAATATAAAGATGAAGAGCATGAGGAGCATACAGAAGGTGGCTACATTGTCCATAGTCTTCATCAGCACCACTAGCTGGCGGCGCAGAGCGGGCATGAAACGCACCAGCTTCAGCACCCGCAGGAGACGGAAAGTCCTCAGTACAGAAAGGCCGCCGTCCGACTGGCCAATGATCTCCCAGATACTATGGCCCAGAGAGGCATAGGGAGTATGAGGGACAAAATGAAAGACAAGTGAACAAACAGAAGAGAGAGAGGAATAACAATGCTAATCCAAGTTTTCACCTCTGCATTGGCAGCAAGTATAAAGCGGTCAGAGAGAAAATCTGTTTGAGCAAGATATAATTAGAAGTATATACTATAGGCTTATACTTATGTGTGGAAAGCTGCATTTCTCCCTTAAGAACATGAACATGGCACTGCATGTTGCAGGAATGAGAAAAGGATTGCAGCATTAAATTCCAGCAAGACAAGTTCTTCTATCACACATCAAACCTTTGTAGCATTCTTAATTTGTGCATTTTTAAAATATTTCACAGCTAATATTTGTTGTGGACTTAGAAGGCAATTGCAATTGCCTCCATTCTACAGAGGAGAGAACTGAGGAGCAGAAATGCTATGCAGCTTGCCTAGGGTCACCAAGTGTTGGGAAAAGACATCTTGGTCTCCCAATCCTTGGCCTTGTGCATCAGCTCAGCTCCTCCTAGTATAGCTGCTAAATCCTTTTTGAAAAGGCACATGAAAACTTGCAAGCTCTCTATGTGTATTTCAGTTGATCCCCAAGGCCCTTGTCACCTGATGATGACGATGATACTGTCAAAGATGTTGTAGGGGTTGCGGAGGTAATCAAAGAGACCAAAAGCAGCAAGTTTCAGGATCATCTCCAGGGCAAACATGCTTGTAAAGACAACGTTGCTGATCTCCAAGATGTTGGTCAATTCCTCTGGCTGGAGAGAAGGCAAATTCAGAGAGTCAGAACTGAAAGAGCCCTGAAATTACAGGAAATAAAGTGCCACCATTCCCAGGGGGCATGCTTTGTAGGGAGCTGCGAAGCTCCCATAGTTGAGATTAGAGTGGAGCTGGATAGAGCCACTTGCACTCAAATTCCTTTGCACATTTACTACCTTCATCATAGATTATGTCCCTAAAATTATTTTACTAGAGGTGGTCAGGAGCCCCACAACCATTCACATAGCGAAGGCTGACAAAGTGTCTCCCACATCCCACTCCATACCCTGGTCCCCCACCTAAAGGCTGCTTTACTTTGTGCAAAAAAATTGAGTATTTTTTTGAAGCAGGGAAAAAGTGGCTGATCTGTGGTCAACCTCTTTCTTCAAGGATTTCTTCTTCTGAGGTTTCCACAGGTAGCTGGCACAATTTTTTGCTGAAATTCCAAAAACATTTGAATGATAAGAAAAACAGTTCCCCATCTTCCTCTAAACCTCACTACACTTCTCTGCCCCTTTCTCCTCTATTTTTTCCCCTCCTCATTTTTCTCTCTCCTGCTCCCCACCAAATCCTTGGTATGCATTAGTTTTCCAGTCTTGCTCCAGCAGTCTTTTCTCATGCCTCTCCTCAGAGTGGTCTCAATAATTACCCAAGCGAATATCAGACTGAATGAATAAGACAACAGCAAGGAGGGGCACACTGCTAACACCTACCTGTAAGGGACAGGAAGAGCAGGACAGGGTGAGGAAAAGAGAAAAATGGACAGCAAGAGGAGAAAGGCAGATGCACAAGGTGAAAACCTCCAGGGATGACACAAGATGACTGTGTTGAAAGAAAAAAAAAAAGAAAAAAAAGGCAATCTGACCCTGTCTCAGGCATTTTTTTCTGTTGAATCTCCGACACATCTTTCAGCCCCTATGATACAGCCTTCTCCAGCAGAGACCGATGGGTTTGTGCATATGAGAGAAAGTGTTTTAATGATTCCATCAGTGAAACAAGTCTGAGCAAATTAAATTACTCCTCCTTTTGTTTTCTGAATTAATGACTTTTTCTTCAGTGTGCACAGCCTTGGAAACTTCTCTGACAAGGTCAGGAAAGGGTCTAGACCGTTTCCTCAGGAATGATGAAATGTTGCTTCAGAGGGAGACAGAGGCTGCACTGATGTCATTGATGAGGGACGCTAGGATCTTGCCATCCCCTGTGAAATGGAGGCATTCCCTGCACTGAATTTGGGATGGACTCATCTGCTCAAAGGACCTCTCACCCAGGGACTAGGACTGCACCAGGCCAAACAGCAAGGGCTGAGGTCTCGAACAAGGTCAGATACACGAGGGGCAACACATGCACAAGCCTGCCCATGTTTGCACATACTCAGACACACACATACATAGCCCAGGGAGACTACCACGGCAACGGCAAGGTACAAAATGTTCCCAAAGTGAGAGAAAAATTTCCTCCTAGTATAATGGGCTGCATCTTGGGGCCAGGCTAGACAGCCCATGGCCTTCAGACCGCACAAGACTGCTAGGGCAATTCACCTGGCTGTAGCATGCTGCTGCCATCACCTTCCCAAGCAGCAGCTGGTGGGGACCTGCTCCAGATGAAGGTGTGCCACCTTCCCACTAGGAAGGGGAGTCATGGTCTCTCCCTGAGGACTGCAAAATTGCTGTTTTTCTGAAGGGCAGCCTTTGTGTTGGGTGTGCCTGTTACTTATTCAGCTGGTGGAAGGTGAAGTGAGGGAGTAATGCAGTTCTGGGTCTGACCCTCCCCCTGAAGCTGGAGGCTGCTTTAACCCCTGCTCTGGGACCCCCAGGGGCCCAGATCCTCCCAGGTGAGCAAATGGACTGGAAACTGTTCCTCACATCTGTGGCTTCCCATGCCCTTTGCTAATTTCTTGCACTCCTCATTGCAGCTTTTTATTGAAATATTCCATTTCTTTAAAATCAAAAAAGGGGAGATAGCTTGATTTCCATCCATAATTACATTTGAATAACAAAACCATCCTGAAAATTAGGGGGAAAGGAGGAGAGATAAGGGTGAAGAGAGAGAAAGAACGAGCAAGTGCAGAAGGGGAAGGGAGGGATGAAGATCACTTCACGGAGAGCCAGGCAGTAATGACACTTGCTGGGAACATGAGGTCCATATGCTAAACAGAGATGCCAATTTCAGCCTGAATCAAATGATTATGTCAGTGAGAATGAGCAATGTAAAAAAGCGACAGGCTATGATGGTGGATTATCCTCCTCTCTGCTGTCCACACATTCTCTTGTGCTGTCGTAGGGAGCAACTGATGTTTGAAAAGCCATGGTTGCATCTTGCTTGTGAAAAGGTCACCTGTTCCCCTGTCTCTCCTTCCCTCCCTGACATCTGTTTCTCTAGTCAAGCCTCCACCTGTTAATCTTTTTCTAATGGGCCATCAATCAGCCCCAGCAAAGCATCCTTCCTAGAGAGAGGGGCAGGAAAGACTAGGCAGGGAAAGGAAAGAGAGATGGGCAGAGAGAAAGGTAGCGAAAGAGGAATCAAAAAACAAAGCTAAAAAAAAAAAGGTAAAATAAACTCACTGGCACCCACAAGAAGTAGAGAAGGAGAGATTTTTTAAAATGGAGTAGGAAAGA
Organism: Ciconia boyciana; assembly: GCF_034638445.1. Taxonomy (NCBI): domain Eukaryota; kingdom Metazoa; phylum Chordata; class Aves; order Ciconiiformes; family Ciconiidae; genus Ciconia; species Ciconia boyciana. The sequence continues at coordinate 57,525,749 of NC_132934.1, forward strand.
AGTAAAGGCTGGGGAAGGAAGAGCAACACAAAAGGAATGAACTCAGGAAAAAAAGAAGAGAAAAAGAGAGAGGAGCCAGCTGGAGAGGCACACTCACTGGCTAAAGGCAGATCCTGCATTGCAGACGTTTCTGGAGATACAGATAATTTGGCAGAGTGCGAAGAGCCATCAGCTGGGAGCCAGAGCTGCAGGGTGGGGGGCACCAGCGGCTGTGTCCTGTGTGGGGATGCCCTCGCACGTGGGGCAGTGTGGCCATGAGTGACAGTGGACAAGGCTGGTGGCTGGGACACGGCTGGTGTGGGGGACTCTCTCTGGCCAGGGAAGTGTGAACTTGAGGAAGGGGTCAAGCAAACAGGGAAAAAGTGGTTTTCTCCTTTTCTTTGTACCGATACATGGGATCCCCAACACAATGGCTGTGTCACCTCACAGTTGTGAGAGCTCCCCAGGCTCTCACAGACAGCTCTCAGGCATTTCTCATCAAAACCATTAGCAAGGCTTCCTCCTCCCAGGCCACCCAGTTTTACCTAGAAACTGTAAATTGAAGTGTCCACAAGGAAAAGCCTGAACTCAAGGCTGTTTTAGTCCAAGCAAAACCAGGGAACACCAGAAATCTCCCCACAAGAAGTCTGTTCATACTGCCAAGCCAGGATAGACTGGTTTACCCATCGCACTAGGAGAGAAACTTGAACAAAACTGTGGGAGCTGAGTATTGGGATGAGGAGGGTGGCTTGAAGGGGAGAGAAACCCCAGGGGGCAAAGCATGCCCAGAGACAGTATTTTAACCAGACTGGTTCACCTACTCTGCATAGGGATCTCTTTCCAATTCCATGAAACTACCTAATTCACATCTTCATGGCACAAAGTCCCTTCATCCTTAACAATGTAGATCAAATACTGAGAGTGAAATGTATAATTCAGATCTACTTCAGAGCTCCTGCCCAGTGATCAGAAACTAGAACTAGGGCAATAGAGGGCAGTGGCTCAGCTTTTTTCCTCCTTTTCAGTTTCTTACTAACTAACATTGGAGCTCTTGTGTCAGATTAGACTGAAAATGTAATTAGTCCATTATCTGACAGCAGCCAGAAACTCCTGCACTATAGGAAAGATTAAGAATATGCAGACCACCATGAAGCCCCTGCAGGAGAAGTTTCTCCTAACCAGGAGTAAATTTGCAACTGTCTAGAAACTGAAGAGTAATTTATGTAATCTATGCAGACCAGCCCTACCAAACCGTACCTGCACATCACTGCCTCTGAGAACATGAGAGAGAAATACTCCATAGAGAGGTCTCTCCAGCCTGTCCATTTTTACTCACCATTTCAAAGTCACTTGATAATAATCAGAAGAGTCATAGAAATCAGCCATGCAACATACCAACTAGCTTTTACTTACTCTAATCACCACCCCACAACCAATGCAGGATTTTGTGATGTTTTGTTATATCCTAGTTTTACAAGACTGAAGTAATGTGGTTTCATCTACCACCTCAGGGAGACTGTTCCATCATTTACTAAATGTCAGTACGATGAGCTGGCTTGGACATTTGCTGAATGTTTCTGACAAGGAGCAAATAGTAAAAAGAGAAGCAATAACTGTAAAATATGAACTTGTAGATGCAATAAATGCTGGTATAAAGGGAAATCACACAAGCTAAAGGATATGAAGGTACTGATCCACAGGGCTGGTCTAGTTAGGAAACAAGGGATCGTCTCCTGATCCACACCAGACAGACCTCATAAAGCATTGATCTGATGTACGAAGGAATACTGTAAGTAGATACTGGAGAAGATAAACCAATTTACTCAGCAATTGTCTCATTGGCTACTAATGGCAAAGAAGCTTGAGTCCAACAGGCCATTCAAGAAATATATGAGAAAGGCAGCCTGAGATATTCAGCTGGGACCAGCCTTTCGTCCTCATGCTGAATAAGGGAGAAAAGCGAGTAGCACCAGATCCTCTGTGAATATTAAAAAAAGTAAGCCTCTTAAAAGGATCCTTCTGGACAGCCACAAGCATCTAATATCTTGATTTTCTACACTGGATTTTAAAAATAGGCATTTCCAAGTAGAAGCAGATCTGAAGAACTGCAAAAACTATTTCAAGCAGGACAAAGCTTGAAATGATGGATTTTGGCTTGTGCAATGTCCCAGCAATATCAGAAGGCATAATACTGGGCATATTACACGGTATAATGCACACTGATGGATTTGAATAAACTTATCTATTTACAAGTGATAACTTGTGATAAGCTTAAGGATTAAAAATGACTCATAGCAGTGCAGTTTGTCCCAAAATGAGTTGATTTCCCTCACAAGAAATGTATGAGGAGATGGGAAGCTGCCTTAGCCACACAAACAGGACAGGACAAGGGACTGGAAGGATAAGCTAAACAAAGACAAATTCCAAAGTGATTTGGATCCAAGTAAAGTGGTTTGAGTTGCTGAGGTTGCTGGCAGAAAAACATTGTGAATATTAAACCCCTGAATTGCAAGAAACAGATAATTTTAATTCATGTTTTCCTTTCTGTTGGTGAAGGCTCAGGAATCGAAGGCAAGACTCACACATGGGCTCTGTCCCCCACGTTCCTGTGTTTCTGAGCCTGAACCTTGTGCCTGGCTCCTGCAGTCTCTCTCACCCCTTAACCTGATGGTTGGTCGGTGCTTTGGTCAGCAGGCCAGCTCACCTGTGTATAGTCCGTGAACAAGTGGAGCAGAAAGGAGCTGATGGATGTCCCATAAGCTGCCCCCAGGACTACTCAAACCTGTGACACCTTCACACATCCTCTTGCCCAGCCAGATATGTCCCCAGAGAGTGGCTGGGGTTGTGATCTCCCATGCACCAAAAAATAAAAGCTCGAGAGGTCTCTATACGCATTAGCTCTGGGCCAGGAGACATTAATATGATGAAGTAGCTGAAGCAACAGAAGCTACTTCAGTCATAGGATGGCATCACCCTGCAAATCACAGATCTCTGTGGGCAGAGGGGTTTTGCTGGATATTGTTCTGTGAAAAATTGTATTTCTGGGAGGAAAAACAACAGAAAGAAGAGAAACGAAGGAGAGAAAAGGAGGCAATGAAGCTCCAGTCTGAGATGTACTGGTAGCATGGCTTGAGGAAAACTGAAAGAGAGCAAAGGGAAGTGCAAATGCCTGTGTGCTTTTGAGTTAACTGCTGACTGAAAAGGACCTGGAATTAATGGTATGGTCTGAATATTATCATTTTTTTAAATCTTCTGTGCCAGGGAAACAGGATTCAGTATACATATTTTAGATAAACAGGCTGCACCACATTTTTCAGTTATGATCAATTTGGCTGACATCTCTTTCTAGTAGAAGCAGCATGCAGGGTCATAAGCTTTTCCTAGCTACTTATGGATAAAAAGTGATAGCATAACTTTAAGGATGTGTCATTAATAACCTACTACTCGAAACCCCAAGGCTGCAGGCAGATCCCACTCTGTTGCAGGCTGTACAAACACAGCAGAGGCGGCCTAGAAGGGCTTAAATCCTCACACACAATAGCCAGAACATGAGAATGAATTCTCTACTTCCAGCTCAAATATTCTTCTGCTAAACTCTTAATTCATGCTGTCTCCAATAAACCAAAATGAACAATGGCTCTCCCTGCTTGGTGCTCACATCTTTAAAACATCAGTGGGCAGTTTTCACACTGTCCTGGGCTTCAACCCTTAGTCATCTCTCTGCTACGTGATAAATACATTGCTCTTTTTTATCTATTTTCATGAGTCAACCCCTCCAGCCTCTTCTTCATTCTCCTCTCCTCTGAGCTCCTGCCAGTATTTTTCTGGTACTGAAGCATCCAGTGCAGTTTTGCATTCTGGGATCAAATTAAGGTTTCCCATCCTTGTATCACAAACTAGCTGGGCTTTGAAAAATGGTCTAATTCTTGGTACGTGGGTGGGATCCAGACACCTGAGGCTTCAAATACTGGCTCAGACACTGTGTTGCCTCAAACAGGGAATTTAAGATACTCTAGGTCTCAAGATACCTCCATCCTGATACAGCACAGGACAAATCTGAGTGCCTTGCTTGAACCAGACTCACTGCCTGTCTCTTTGCTGCCTGAGACTGTGTTCAGGACTAGACTCCACCTTGGCTCCAAAGCTTCAATGCAGTCAGCATCTCAGTAGTGGAGCGATCTCTTATTTTTGTGATCTGGGCAGACACGTGGAGCGCATCATGGTCACATTCAGACTGGTGGCATAGATCTGAGACATGGATGTACAGCTTGGATTCCTTTAACACAAAGTGCAGCAGAGCTACCAGCCAGCAATGCAGATGCAAGGTCATGAGCGTGCTTAACACCCTCTGAAGCTGGCTCTGCACATCACAAACTAGACACAGCCTCTGTTTCCCAGCTATAAAATGAGGGCACACAATCCTTCTCCATCTCACAAGTCTGTCATTAGGATAAAGTGCACTGCTGACTCAGAGCTGCCTGCAAACTATTGGCGTGAAAGTCAAACCTGTGCCCACACCTGCTGTCTATGTCTGACCTATCTATCACTTCTTGCTGTCAGGGCAAAGGAAAGGCTCAAGCCATCTGAGCCCCCAGAATGACTGGACATGGGAGATTGTGCCTTTCCTAGCCTTCCTGTATAGATAGACTGTGCTCAGGCATCTCTTAATTAAGCTGGAAAGGCTAGCAAGCTGATGGATTTGAATTGAGATGCTGGTGAAGTGCCTGTGACATCCCCAGAGGGCACATTAAATTAACCAAATAGACTAAGGATTCAGTAAGCTAATGAAGAGAGAAATGAGAGAGAGATATGAGGAAGATGGAAGAGACGAGGGTGAAGGAGAGAGAAGCAGATGGAAAGAGAAGACAGAGTAAAAAAGAAAAACAGAGGGATAAAAGTGAGCAGGGAGGAGGAAAAGAGAGGGATTGAAAGGAGGTGAGAGGAAAATACATGGAGACAGTGAAAGTGATTAAGTGGAGGGATAAGGAAGAAAAGACCCTGCAAGATCCTCAGGCTTTCTCCAAAGCCATGCTGGGACCATCTGTGCTGTGGCCTGGGGTCCAAATTGCTCAATCTCTGCCTCCACCGAGTTGCATCAGCTGCTTAGTGAGGCAATAACCCTGAGCAGGACTCACCAGTCCCCGCTGCCCACCCTGTGCCCTGAGGTGCCTTACCTGCTCATGGTGCTCGATGCCCATGCTGATAGTGTTCACTAGGATTGCGATCATGATCCCACGGTTGAAGTACTTGCTGTCCACAATCCCTCGAAGCTTGACCCTCACTTCTCGCCACATGTCACTGCAGAGCTTCAGCCGTCCACCTTCTTCCACCGCGTCCTCCTCCTTCTCCAGCGTTGAGGCACCCTGGTCCTCTCTGCTGCCCTCTCCCTCCTCTTCACTGGCTCCTCCATCCTCCTGGTCTGAGTCAGCACTATCCAAGACAGAGAGCCTTCGGGATGCTTCGTGCTCCCTGCTATGGCATCGGGGGCAGTTGGTAGGATCAGAGGTTGCTGTCACAGCAATGGGCTGGACCAAGCCCTGAGGAGGGCAGTCAAGAGAGTTGTGCTGCTGGCAAAGCCCTGTGGAGAGAAATGATCACTCTTAAAGGAGGCAGCTTTGAAAAAGACATCGAAACTGGGCACCTGTTTGGCTTTTGGGTATTTAGACAGGGTAACTGGGCTTTCTAGCTGTAAGGATGATTAAACACTGGCACATCATCTCAAGGGCAGCAATAAAAGCCATTGCTGTTGAGGGCTTTACACTGACTGGCTATGTCACCAAAAGGCATGGTACTGCTCAGCTGCCAGTGATTAGACTCAATGGGGGTTCACATCCATCAGAAGAACTGTTTTGTCTGATGCAGGAATCACAGCTTGAGACTCAGTAGCTTGTGTTAAGTGGGAACTAAGGGAAAAAAGATCACAAGGGCTGCTTTTGGCCTGAACTGCTACAAGTGGGGTCCGAGAACCCGCATGCTGAGCTGAACTCTCTAAATTAGGGAAGCTACATTAGCAAAGCATCTCAAGAAGCCAGAAAAGATAGCACAAGAACACTTCCTCCTGATAGTCCATGTGCTCTGAATCAGAACAGATCTCCTGACTTCAGTGACAAAACTAAGTTTGTGTTCCTTGATCCTCCAGTTGGGCCTGGAAGATCAAATGGACACTGGGGGAATGAAGCAATTAATTCATTAACACAGTCCATGAAGCCTGCAGAAACTTTTCTCCCCGCAAGTAAACAAAATGAAAGACTGAGTATGCAAGACCAGCTGAAGGAAAATCCACCTTTTTGCTTGTTAATGGGAGCATAACTTAGGAAAAGCATTGGCAGGCAGTTAATACTAACTCTATAAAACCATTTTTACAGTCATTTTTCAGCCAGGAATCCAATTTAAATAGTATCTCATGTCTAATTTTACACAACAGCATGTGCTCCCATCAAGAGAAATTGTCTCCATTGCCCTTGCAGATCAAACTGACTTCTTCAGTATTGCTCCCTTGGTTCAGGAGACATCCTATTGCAACTCTACTCTCTTTGCCTCCCTCTTGAGGTCCCACAGCCACTCAGTTTGGGAGGAGAGCTCTAGGTGACTGCTGTGTCACCGAGTCCAATCCTTAGTCCCACTCCATCATATCCCCCTAATACTTCTCTCTCCCAAACTGCTATCATCACCCTGCTATACCAGACCTGGAGCTCTTTACAAGCCTCAGCCAGTGCTTTTCATGTTATCCCATTATGGTCTCTGGGTTTCAGACCTGGGTTTCCCATGTTCCCTGCTGGTCACCCCTGTTTCATTCCCATTCTTGCTGGTCATCCCCACCTTGCTGGTCTGGTGCGCTGGCCATGGCCCCATGCTCAATGGCCAATGTTAATTCTAATTCTGGGATTTGTAGGCACAGGTCCTTTGGCAAGCTGGCACATGGAGATGCTCTCAGTTACTCTCACACTTCCACTATTGGCATTTCCAGCTTTACCCACGCAATCCTTACTGTAGTGCCTCTGGCTTTTCCTGTTCATGCCTAGCTTAGCGTCGCTTGGCTCCACGTGGCCCTGGCGCCGGCTCTGTATGCTGTTATACAGCCCAAGGGTGCGGCGTTTGGCTTTGCGCACGATGTGGCAGACATATTGGAAGATCTCCTCATAGCAGTCTCCTGGCTCCATGTAGCTGGCAACAGTGCTGGAGGAGAGGTACCGGGCCCTCTGCTCCTGCATCAGCTGGTGCTCCCGCTGCTTGGTCTCCGAGAACTGCGTGGCGATGACCACCAGACACAGGTTAATCATGAAGAAGGAGCCCACCTAGTAGCAAAGGAAAAGAAGGGACAGTCAACGTCAGCACAAAGAAGAACATGCAGGAGGGGGAATCTAAGAGGAGAGAGGAGCGGAAGGTGACTGGAGGCAGACAGAGGAATGGGAATCAGTCTGCATATGGAGATGGGATTTCAGAGGAAGTCAGGGTTGGCTGAGCTTGTTTTTGAGAACTCACTTGATGTCATTTCCATGCAGAATTTAGAACTCTGAACTGAAATTCAGGAAACACAAGCCTGACTTTTGGCTCTTTTGGCAGGCTTTGGGACCTTTAACAAGTCACTTGGAAGTTACCTGCAAAGGGTTTGATGAAAACTGGACTTTTTCTTTCCCTCTCCTTTGTGTTAAACAGAAACTGGGAGACAGAGAACTAGTTTGGTAATTTGGTTGCTTTCTCCTCTGCTTCCTCTTTTATTACTGGAAGAATCATGCACTGTCATTTATGGTCTTCAACTCTTGGAGGACATGTCAGTATTCTCGGAGCATTTTATTTATTTGTACCATTTACACCTTAATTCACCATACAGGGAGATGGCACTTTGTTTAAATGAATGAGCTCCTGAAATCAAAGAGGAGTTTACAAAAACTAAGGACTCTGAGAAGGACACTAAATAGCCTGGCAAAACAGTGCTTCCTTACTCATCTTCTATTCTTCTGATCCTTCTGATACTAGATGTATTATATTAGCTCTTATTTTATTTGTCCTCCAGCCTAGGTAGGCTTTCCATTTCAAATACAAAAACAACGACAACCTACTCCCCCAATTTCTCTAGGAGCAAAACACAATGCCCAAGTTCTTCCTATTCTCCATACAGAAGCCAAAAAGTCTACCAGGCTTATTCTACACCTTTGCATGTTCCCTTCAAGCTTCCTTTGCCTCAGTTTTCCTATCTGTAAAATGGAGCAAATATTTCTTGGTGCTGAGAGATCCGGAGGTAAAAATCTCACTCTCAGTGTTACATATTATGAAATTACAGATGAATCTCCACTAGGAGATCTATCCATTACACTTAGGATAAAACTTGGGCTTCAATATGATGAGAGTTTCATACATAAAAGGGCTGGTAACCACGTTCAAAATCATTCTCAAAAGCTATGATGCCTTGATTGGTGCCTACTCCCCGTAGAGCTCTAAGTGGCGGTACAGCATTGATAAAACGCAGAGTCTGATCTCTGAACAAGGACCACACATCCGCACTGCTCTGAAATGCACATCCACACTGCTCTGAAATGGACTCTGTGGGGCAGCCCCTAGGAGGAGAGGAAGCACCAGCTCAGGATTTCTGCTTCCCTTGGACCAGGGAGCATCCCTGCTAAGGGACATCCTCACACCGTGTTCCTCCTGTATGAACCCACACAGGACCCAGTCTCACCTCCCCATCTCTCCTTTCCAAGCAAACAGCTCTGACACAGAGCTGGATTCAGTCCTGCCCTTATCTTCACGCATGTGTCCTCCCCCATATAACCCTTCCAGCAAAGGGGAGAGGGCAAGCAAAGGTGGCAATAACCTGACCCTAACCCTCATGAATGGAAAAGGTGGAGGTTTTTTTCAGGAAGTACCCCAGCTTGTTTATCTATCCAAGCAGCCTTCCCCTCAGTGCACAGCCCTTGCCACTCCCCCACCAGCTTGCACCCTTGGTTGTCCCTTTCTCTTGCACACAGGTGCCCAGCAGCTCTGTCCAGAGGTTCCATACAGTGGCTCTCAGTATTTCAAAGGGGAGATGTCCCTGCTAGCATCTGAATAAGCCTTTGAAACATGAAGCCCTTCCCAACCAGATTCAGCATAAGGATAATAAACCATCTCAAAATAAAGGGCGCTTTTTTTTCCTCCTCGTCTCAGCACCCTTCAAAGCTGTTCCCATTCTGTTTCCCTTCATCACTGAACCCGTCTCTTCCCTCTCCTCCTGCCCATATTCAGCCTATTTTCCCTTCAGCTTCTGTATGCAGCCTTGAAAATTAAAATGATGCCTCGTTCGGATTCCTTTGCCTTCCCCCAAGATTTTCACTAGTCCATGATGTCTTGCATGTTTTCACTGATGAGAGTATGACTGGGAATCCAAACTCTTCTCTGATGCACGGTCCTGCCCTCTTCCCCCTCAGCACCACATGACACTCACATGGGCTTGCCCATTCCGTTATTTCCCTCGGCTTGCCCTGAGTGAGGCAAGGTTGGGAGCTGGACACCAGCTGTATGCTTATTTCTGGAATGCTAATTGTGGCACTGCCTGGTACTTTGCAACTTCCACCAACTCCACAAACAACAAGCGATTAAGACTTGCAACACCTTCTCTCTAGGCTACAAGCAGAGGAGCTGAGGGCAACAAGATGCCCTCAGCAGGGTCACACTGTAAGCCTGGGGTTGAATCCAGAGGGGGGTTCAGGTCTCACATCACCAAGCCCTGTCCTCACAGGCACCATTTGCTGTGATCTCCCACCAGATGACTAGATATGGCAACTAACATCCAATCCTTAAACCTCTTAGCTAGGAACATCAAACGCAAAACAAATGAGCTTGTTTAATCCTTAAGACGACAGGCAAGTCCATAAACTCTAAGGCTCTGCTGAGTCCATAAGCTCTAAGACTCTGCCTCCCAGCTAGCAGAAGGACAGTAAGGGTCCCAGATGGCTCGTAATTGAGCGATCCATCTCAGCTAGCTGAGCGGGGAGACCGAAAGTGTCTGACATGGAGTCCGACAAAGCATCTGACAGAGGCAGGAGACTATTGATTCAAAGCCCCAACACAGGAGTTCCATTCAGCCCTGAGACTGAGCTGTGCTGTGATTAAGGAGATCCTGGCCTTGTTCAGCCCAAGGCTCAATTCGTGTCTCCGCAATATCTAATAAAATCTGACTGGTGCTGGAGATGCTGACTTACTTGCCCATTATTTTTATTGCTTATGCCTGGATAACCAGCTTGTCTTCTGAAGCCTACATGTGTAAGCACAGAGCGCTTCAAGGAGGCCACTGAGTGCTGCAATGTGGTTGCAAATCTGAGAGTTCAGAAGAGCTTTCTCTAGTCCAGGTGGAGAAAGCTCTACCTGGAGCTTTGTAGCAGTGGCCAAGTAGCTGGAGAGGTGACAAAGAGACTGCTGGACCTCAAGCAGGAAGACCGAAATGAAGCACTGACCAGAGAGGTGAAAGCATGTCACCTCCCTGGTCTCTGGCAGAGGAGTAAGCTATTTACAATTTGCTGAATACTCAGAATGCTTTTACCAGGTTGTTCTGCAAGGCCACTCTGAGCGCCAGGGTAAGCCAGGACTCTTCCCCTCGGGGACCACGTCTACACAGGAGTCCTAGACCATGCTGGGAATATATCCAGGTGGTGGAGCCTTCTTTCTGCCAGATGAGCAGTAGCAGGTAATGCCCTTATGTAGATGTTTGAAGATATCTCTGTGAGGGAGGGAGAAGTCATGGATGAAAGCATAGCTCTTAAGGAAGAGGCTGCGGAGATCTGGCCCCAGATGAGTAAGTTTGAGCCAAGGCTAGGACATATGTGGAAAAGCAAAGAGTCAGGGCTTGAAGTACGACTGTCAGAGCAATCCTGCTTAGAAAACCAGGCCTTTTGACCATGGAGAAGGAGGGAAGGATAAAGGCTGGAAGGACTGTGCTTCATGAGACTTGAAGAGGGATTGTCATTTCTATAAGAAGACTCAGAGGGAAAATGAAACCAAGTGACAGCGAGTTCACGCTGTGGTGTTGCTATGTGCTGCAAAAGATGCATTACACATGCAAAGAAGGTAACAGAGAGGCTAAATACTTTCTTGATGTAACTCCACCAAAGGCAAAGGAAATATCCCACCTAGCATATGGCTCCTTTGTTCTCAGCAGTCCCTAGAGTAAGTTGAGGTTCATGTGCTCCTGTGTTTGATGGAAATAAACCTACATGGCTTCTGCAAATGAGGAGGGAGTGTCTAGAAATGTCAATGACACTCCGCAGTAAAATCTCAGGTGGAGTGTTTAATTGAGGGTTTTCAGCCACCTGCAAATTCAGAGACAAAGTTTGAATCACTGGGAATCCACATGAGGTGAGCCAGCACTAGAAGGATGCTCCTGCTTAGAAACCATAAATATGCTGACAGAATTTATGTAGTTTGGAGCAGGGTGTGAGGGGCAGTTTTTTGAACTGGCCCGCAGGAGACAGGCATGCCCACCCCAATGGTTAAACACTGACTCTGCACAGTCCTTCCTGGCTCTGGGAGAGACTGCATCTCAGGCCAGGAGCAAAGTCTGTGCCAAACTGCACATTGTACAAATCTGGGTATCCTGGCCATGCTGCTCAAAGTGAAAATGCAAGTAGGTGCTAAATGTCTATGGCGTGGTGGCAGATCTGAACAAACTTTACGGGAAATAATTGTTTTCTGAACTCACAAAAAGCAGTGGATGTTCAGTTTTCCTTTGGGAATAGAGCTGGGGGGAGCTCCCCCCCCCATCCTGTGCAACCATACCTCTGCACTGTCTCTCCTTGGGACTCTCCAGCCTCAAAGTACAAGCAGCATTCCTCAAGGTGTATTTCACCTCTGCTGTCCTGGCTCATGCTGCAGCCCACAGGGAGTAGGTCATCTTTCTGTTTTCCTCTCCTTGTCTTTCCCTTGTGATGGTAGAAGGCCAGAAGGCAGGGAGAAATCGAGGATACCATGAAGATTCAGCTTTTTCGTAAGTTCTCTGACCTGAATGGACCAGCAGATTTTTTTGTGCCACTCTGCATATGTACCGGCTGCAGAATTTCTCCCAGAAAATGGATTAAGGTTCATTTGCTCTCAAATCATTGCATGTCAATTTGAATTTAAACTAGATCCTGTGCCAGGTGAGTTTGTTAGTGTTATTGGGTGACTGCTTCTAGAGATCCTATTTCTAGGAGGGCATGGCCACACAGGACAAGTAGTAGGTGAAGAGCAGCATCTTAACCAGGTCCATTCAGCAGCCCATCCAAATGCACACAGGCTTTGGAGATACACACTGAGGTCCTTACTGGCTAAGTGACCTAGAACTAAAATTGCACCTACTGTGTACAGATTTTATACTTCCCATAATCCATCCTAGGTCTTTCCCTTCAAGTCTTGACTTTGGTCTCTATGTGGGAAATGTGCAAGAGTCTTCATAGAAACAAAACCCTTTCTTGTTAGAAACAAGATATTCCTTCCAAGAAAATGCACTTACATGTGGGAGGCTTGAGGAATGGAAGATGCAATGGCATCATGTTTCTCACCTCTCTCTCCAGGCACCAACAAACGTCCTTACAGTAAAGCAACCTTCAACCTCCACTTGTATAAATCCATGGGGCTTATAAACTGCTTATTAAGTTCTCATCACTGACACACTTCTCTCTTTCCATCCCCACCAGCCACAGGTGATCTCATACAGCCAGTTTATGTTGGACTGCTGACATTTTTGGAGCAGCAGCTCACTTTTGGTCATGGTGAGGAAGTAATTCAGCGTGACAGACCCTGAATCTGACAAAGTCTGAATCTGAGACCCTAATCCTGAGAAATCCAGGTGCTGCCAAAAGCCATAAAATATGGCTCAAGAATGACTCAAGAGCTTAAAATGTATAAAGAGACCAAGTAGGAGGGCAGATGCAGAAATGGTTTTCTGTGCTTTTGGGCCTACTGGTTTAGGGAATTTACTTTGAGAGAAGATCTGCAGATGAGAACATTATCCTACACTGGGTATATATATCTCTAGGAATCAATCCTGAGCGTATTTTTTGAGTGAAAGAGAATAATCCGCCTGACAACTGTGTATCCTGCCACTGACTCTTGGTGAAAATCAATTATCTGGGTTCCTGAGATTCCTAGAAGAAATCCAGGTAAAGTAGTTTGCTTCCCTGTATATGTGTTGACCTAACACTTGTTTTTTGTAGGCTCTTAGCTTGCAATACTGACAGTCATCAAGTCTTATACTTACGATTATCAGCAAGATAAAGTAGATAAAATTGTAGAAGGAATGGGCATCCATCACGTAGTACATGATCTCCACCCACCCTTCCAGCGTGATCACCTGCAAAGACAAACAACAAGAGAAATAGGAGGGAAGTGGGCTTCTAGAGATCACTCCTCAGTGTATACAGGCAGATACTGGCAGGGCTGTTGCAACCCAAGGAAGGTGAGAAACAACAATTCATTTCAAGGAAGCCAAATTTCCATTCCAGGAAATCAGCGTGGTACTGCTTGGTGACACTGGCATACTGTCAAAGCCTGTGAGATCATGCTAGCCCACAGCAGGAATATTTCATTAAAATAGTTCATTTCCCTGGATCACAGCAGGGGAAGACCCACAGCAGGTTTCTGTGCCCCTTCGATTGGACACCACATAGAGCCAGCGGAAAAGAAAAAAGCCACAGATTTTAGCCCCTATCTGCAATGCGTGCTGGGAATTAAAAAAAAAAAAAAAAAAAAGACTCCTTTGCTATAGTGATATGGATTGAAGGGAAAACTGGTACAAGTCAGCCTGAAGGGTGTAGCTCATTTCAGCAAGGGCCTGAAACAGCTCTATAACCCTCCTCATCTTCAGGAACACCATTCATGGTGTGTACTCTGTCTGTCCTGCCAGAGTAGTTACAAGACCCTTTTCTCTCTGCAGCTGTATCACACCCTGAAGAAACCATCACGGGAGCACAGAAAGATTGAGCTGGAAAAAAGAAAAATAGCTTGAGCCTTGTTAGGAGGCTAACTCAGTCTTACCTGAAATATCACAATCCAGGCATACCCGATGTTGTCAAAGTTGATGGCACCCTTGTGTGGGTTGGCGTTGCCTGTACGGCACACGTTGTAGTACTGGTTCCAGTTGACACACATGCCACTGATGTTGAATTCTTGCCGGACTGAGTTGTAGTAATAATAATCGTCCTTGTCCAAACAACATTCATGGCCCCGCTCCTTCAGTGGGGGTATCTCGTGACAGCCCATAATTCCATTGTCTCCCGACAGTGAGCAGATAAAGGGCATCTCATCATCTTCCTCAGGTTGGTAATAAGGGGGCAGGACAATGTCACCTTGTCTGCAAGGATAAAAAACCACAGTCATAAAGTTCCTGTAACAGACAGTTTCCCATCAGCAACACTGGTGGAGCTGGGAGCTCCCATCCTGACATAGGGACTGCACTGGGTAAGGGATTTCCATGTTTATTGCCTCAGGAGAAGGGAAGGGAAGTCAGGGCTCCCGGAAAACAGGAGATTTCCTGGGTGAGTCCCTAGTTTTCAGAGCTTTGCCTGCCATCACATCACCCCAAGCCAAATTACACAATCTGCTTGCACAGAGACGAAGAAAAGCTGGAATGCAGATATTTGCATTCTGATCACTACCCATTAGCATCAAAGCTAAATCAGATGCAGTGATATTAAGGAAGTTCATCAGGCTTTACTGTGATGTGCTCATGTATGTAACCGTTGATGGACATGTTTTATAACATTTGGCAGTGAACCTTCTGTACTTCTAAAAGAAAAAATCCAGTTCATGCATAATTAAGGTTGCACAGCTAAGCCTTAAAATCAGGAAATGCAAAGTTAAAATTGACTTAACCTTAACTTTGAATCCTCCTTGACAGTTGGCATTATGGGTGCAATGTTTCATGACAAATTCACGTGCTTTTTTCCAAATAATGCAAGCACCTTCCAAATGCATGAATAATTAACATTATCTATGCTTGCCTAGCTGGAAATGAGCTAATGATCAGGAAAGTGAAAGGTAGAGATTTTAAATTTTACATTAAACTTTACCTGGTGCATTCCTTGCAGTGCTACAATATATAACTTTCACGTTGCATGAATGCAGACTTTTTCACTAAGTGTCATTAGGAGAGAACAAGTGTTGAAGAAAAAGAAAAGAAAGTCTCTGATTCTAAACTAAGCGGGACTAAACCACAAAGACCTGTCATAACACATCCACGTCATTGGTGAACTGAGTGCCTACAGACTTCATTTCTCTGGTAATGGTCAGCCAAAGATTTTCTAGTATCTGTCACTTTGCAGGCTGTGGCCCCAATTCACTTCTCAGTTACATCAACTCTGCATGGATGTAATTACACTCATTAAAGTAGTACTACCCCTGATTTACATAAATGACAATCATCCTAAACATTCATTTTTCCCCAAGGAATATATAAACACAGTAAATGGCTGCTTTAAGCAGCTCCGACTCTCCAATTCCACTGCTGTTCTGCAGATTGTATTTTCACACTTATTTTTTTTTCCAATTTGAGATGATCTAAAGCTTCAGAATTGTTTAATCAGTCTAAACTGATCTACAGCTTCAGGTTTTTTTAAGCAGTCTAAACTGATGGGACAACTGGGATTAGTATACGGTTTTAAGAAGACCTTTTAAAGCCTGAGATCTGCTAAAGCCAGAAAGTCAACAGGAGGAGCTGTGCCCTGGAACTGGTGCTCTGCTCCCTAGGAGGGTAATCGGAGAATTCACAGCAGGCAGGAGCTTTTCCACCCCACTGTGTCTGGGGAGGAGGAGAGCCGTGCTCTGCAGGCTCCCCCTGACCCCCCCAGAATAAACCTCAGATACCTGTAATCCACCCTGTGTGGCTCCAGGCTCTCTCTGCCAGAACTGTACCCATGTTTCCCCATGGTTTTTTTGTCCCATTCAAGCAGCCATTCTTTGCTTTCAAATGCTCTCACTTCTACTAAGTCAGCTGTGGGACACCTCTCCCTACAGTCCTCTGTCCCCTCCCGATGGCACCTCCTACGTGCAATCCTACTCCTAAAGTTTTCCAATAATTTTCCCATGTCCCCCCAAAGCCTCCGGAGGTAATGCACTACTGTCCAAACAGTAACCTCAGCTCCATCTCGGAGGTGCCAAAGATGTTCCTGGAAGCATCAGGCAGCACTATGGCTTTCCGTAAGACTCCTCTGGTTGTTGTTTTTTGAAGAGGGAGCAAGTTCAGGAGAAAAATGGCATGGCTGGTGTTTCAGAGTTTCAGCTCTTTCTGGGATTAGGAGCAGCACCTTGAATCCCTGGGCACGGCTGGAGGAGTCAGCTATGCTAACCTGTGCCTTGGCCAAATCCAAATGAGCCCAGTCATCTGTGGATCATGAAGACAGACTAAAACCAGCTGCTTTTGCCCTGCCTTCCTTTCCACTGCAAGACATGGCCAACACTCTGCACAGTGTCACTCCTGTTTGGAGTAAGCGATACAGAGAGACAGGCAGCAGAAGACAAGAGAGCAGGGGAAAGGAGAGAGAAACGTCCCTGGAAGAAAGGAAGGAGACATCATCTCCCAGGCACTCACATTGTGAAGTTCTCCTCCATGAAGCAGCGGTTGCGGAGCAGCCCAGCCCACAGCTGCACCCCGATGATGCCGAAGATAAAGAAGACAAAGAAGCAGAGAAGAAGGACGTTCCCCAGCATGGGCAAGGTGTCCAGGAGCAAGTTCACAAGGATACGCATGCCTGCAGGGGGAGAAGAGAACCAGAAGGAGCAAGTGTGGGATGCATGGACAGAGAGAGAGAGAGGGAGAAAAGGAAGGAAAGGAGAAGGAAAGGAAAAGGAAAAAATGGAAAAGGAAAGGAAAATTTAGGAGGGAAAAAAAGCGCCACATGAAGATAAAAGCAAAGCATCAGAAATTAATTACTGCCCAAACCAGGCTAGATTTATGATCATTGCCCTTTCTTCTCCTAACCTCTACTGACAGGCAGCCAGCAGAGCTGCTGTGATGATGTGATCTCTTAACCCTAGGCCTCCATCTGCAGCAACAAGAAAAAAAAGGAATAAGACTTTTGGTACCATCACCTATCTCACTGATATTCCGCCTCCCCCTTCCCCACAGAAGGGCAACGGGGTGAAAACTCTGTCCAAAAGGTGCACGGCAGCTTAACAGCCTCAGACATCCCGGTCTGAAGACTGCATGCTGCAACGTGTGAGAACTGCATCAATGGTCCACGGCCAGCCTGCCTAGTGGGATGAACCTCTCCAGCACACACAAACTGGCGTTAAGTTGGTCTTCTCAGTGGCAGTCTCATCAGGGGACAGTCATGGAGACCACACTCTCCTCTCTTGTCTAGTCATCCCTCCTCAACAGGGCTGGAGCACACAGGTAGCAGGCACAGCCTGAAATGCTGTCAGCACAGCACCTCTAGCCAGTGCAAGTGTTTCCAAAATCACTTTTTTTTTTTTCATTACCTAATGAATTCTTTCTGTGGTTTTAGTTCTCCCTGGCTCTTCACCTCACACAACTACAAGTAGGGGTAAGGACAGGCTCCTTTCTCCATGGAGCTAATGACTTTTCCTCTGCTCTCCAGGGATGGCGAAAGCCTAGAAATCCTTCCAAGCATCACCGTACCGCCTTTACCCCAGCGCATACCTCATGCAGTCAACTCTCCTCACCTCCATGGAGGTCCCTCCCCCAGGGGCCCAGGGAGTTCCTTCACTGAAGATGTTCCATGTAGGCCAGCAAATAATTAGCTAATTAGGTATTTATAACCAGTTCATTACTTCAGATGGCAGTGGAAGGGGAAAGAGGAGGGGAAGATAAGATTAGGATTCTGTGACAGCCCTTTGAGGCACAAGTTAATCCCCCTTGTGTGCCCAGCGTCAAGTAATTAGCCACACAATGCTATGCATTACGCTCTATCTCTATTCCCCCAGATGCTCACATCACAGAGAGTGGAGGGAAGCGGTGCCTGGGGGGAGCATGCAGGTGTGGAGTGTATGCACACTGAAGGGAGAGGGAGAAGGGGGCCTGGTGTGGGGCATCGGACTGGTTTAGCTCAGGAGGGAAGGTTTTGGGGACGGATGAGGGTGGGAGAAACAGGAGTGGTATTTGCAGCTAGCTGATGTGTAGGAAGGAGAAGATGCTTAAGGATGGCTACGTGGGATCATGAAGGACAAGGAATAATGGCATTAGTTCTAAGGCCAGGCTGTGGAGCAGCAGCTAAGCCCTGCTTGCCTGACTGCCCAGATGTATCACTAGTCACCAGTTAAGGCAGTTTCTAGACAGTACATCAGTAACTCAGCAGTGCAGGGATGCAGCTCCAGCCACTCGCTGGGGATCGCAGGCATGCCATGAGTCACTGATAGCTTTCTGATCTGTCACCGCACAAAGCCCAACAGCATAGCCACAGTGCCCTGCTGACCTGCCAGGCTCTGGAGCAATGCTCTGCACAGCACTTTGGCTTTAAGGCCACACACCCTCACTGCAGTGCAGCGTGTTCCCAGCATTAACGCTGCTTAACAGCATGAGCTCGGTAGTTCCCATAAACTGTCCTGGTCAGTACATTAGGGAGAGCCAAGTGACATGGGAAGCTGTGCCAGCAGTGCTGCAAGAGGAGGTGATGGTTTTCAGATCAACTGATGCTAGCTCCAACTCAGAGCAGAGGTAATGGGAAGAATGAGACTGCCCTTACGCTGAAATGCAGAACAGATAGAACAGACATCCCCACCAGAATTTTACTGACAACACACTTTTTGGGTCAGAATTTGCAAAAATTGATTTTGTCCATGTTCCAAGAGAAGACAAATGACTTGCAAAACTTGCCTGCCTTTTCCTTGGAAACATCCTGCCTGCCCATACATTCTCCATCCTGACTCTCAGAGGGGCTACTGATGGTACAGGATTGTGCTATCCATAGCTCCAGGATCACAGTGATTGCCCTCATGCTAGGCCGTCTGGGGTACCTGGGCCCATAACCCAAGAACCAGCAGGTGGCCCCATGCCAGGCAGGTGGCCACCAGGCAGGTGGCCCCAGCACTTGGCATCTTTTCCACATCACAAAGAATTTCAGCATTGGTGGGTTCCATTTCTAAGTCCAAATCAAAGCCAATTTTGATTTTTTAAAAATCTCCCAGTTGAACAGAATCATTCTTCTCTGCCCATTGATGCTGACTGTGGATATGAGACTGGCTCTTCCAAAAGCAAGAACGCTGAACCTACACCCATCCAAACATCAATTGCAATTCTCCTGTGGGCCAACCACCTCTAAAACAAATCCATCATTTCACTTTGTGCAAAACTTCTTTTGCTTCCTGCCCTAAACCACAAAGCAATTGCTCTGGGAACCCATTTTTCACCAGAGGCATCAGTTTTCCATCAGGAAACAAAATGGACCTCCTCTGCTGAGTTCACCGAGTTAGTGGAGGTACTTCAACTACTACTTCCATATGGACGAAAGGCACAGTGTAAATACAAGCTCAGTACCTTTGTTCCCTCCGTTGTTAGCCTCCCCTGCTGCCTGCAATACTCATGCTGGAGTCCCTGAGCCCCATCCTCTGCTATAGCATTTTGGCAGTGTCCCTCCTGCACCTGTGCCAGCCCCTGTGGGCACTCTGGGGGGAAGCCCTCGCAGCCTCCCCATCCCCTCCTGAGCCAGCAGCCCTGCATGGGTCTGTCCACGGCTGGGGCTTTGCAGTCCCCTGGACCCAGGAAGGGACGGGCTGGTCTGGCAGCCATGCTAGGGCATCTGCTGTGGGTCACTAAGGAAGGACCCTCAGTGCCAGGCATCTGAATGCTTTCATGGGCAGGAAAGGATGAGCCCCACTCAGGCTGGACCCACAGAGCAGTGTGTTTCAGGGTCCACACAGCCTGATTGGGAGCAGGCTGCAAACAGTCCCTGGTTCTTCAAGCACTTACAAACTGTGGGGGAAAGTGTGAGAAAGGCTGAAAAGCCTAAGGATGGAGGGTGATGATTTACTGCAGACCATGGTGGCTGAGATGACAAGGTCTCTAAAGCAGCTACAGGGCAATGGAAATGGGCAGAAGGCAAGTCGGGGTGGCAGCATATTTGTCAGTGCAGCTTTGGGAGCATCCTGCCCTGGAAAACTGGGGTGCCTCTCTTTCCCAAGGGAAAGCACCAGACAAGCCCCCCTCTACAGCAACACCGGTGCATCTTGCATGACAACTTCTGGAAGGTGCTGAAAAGCCATTTGTCTGGCAAAGTCCTGCTGCTGCCTCCTTCCTACCTTCCGCCACCTCTGCCTGCCCCTCTGCCCCTTTACTTTTCTCTTGCTGTGCCTACATCTCCTCTCTGCCTCTGCGCTGCTCCACAGCGTACATGCACAAGTCTCCTGTCCTCCCTCCTCACTGCTGCCTTTCCCCACATCCCCATTTGTCCTTTAGCATTCACAGAGCAGAAGCCACACTGGCTCACAGCAAGGAGGGAATATGAAAGGGACAATGACCTTTTCTGAAGCAGCCTTTGAAAAAAGGAGACGTTCTCAGAGAAGAGAAAGGAAGAGGGGCTGGGCAGTCTGGAGGAAAAGCAGGGAGGGAGAGCATTGATGAAGCAACATTCAGCCCAAACAGGCTCCCAGGGCATCAAATATGAAAAGGTTTTGCTCTTCAAGGGGAAGAAAAGCTAGAAACATTAAATATTCATGAGTGCCAGGTGTGGGCTCTGAAAGGCCTTTTCTCTTCCCCACTCACCCTCACGAGGAGGCCAGGTGAAAGGAGGAAATGAAATGGCATTGGCTGTGGGCATCCAAGGAAAGATCCTCAGGAAACGATGCTCAGATAATGCTTCCCTGCTGCTCACCCATGCCCTTGGGCAAGGGGTGGGGAAGGGTGCTCGATGAGACCTCACTGACATGGCTACTCCTGGTAGGATATCCTGTGGGAGCAAAGCCACGAGCACAACAGAGATGTATTCACCACTCCAACACAGCAGCGGATGTCGGGGGGAAAGTATGTAGCAGGGATGAGAAGCGGCAGGAGGGTGAAAGGAGTGCCGGGGAGAGAGCTGTCAGAGGGAAGCACAGGGCTGAGCAAAGCCAAAAGACAAAGCAAAGTCGCTGAACTCCATCCTGGGTTGGGGCAGAGCAAATCCTCTGCCTCGACCCGGCGGCATCCAGAGGCCCTCCCTGACAAACTCTGCAGACACTACAGTGACCATAGCTCCCTCCAGACACTTGCCATCAACCCTGATTAGCTTGGCTGTCACAGCTAAGTAGACTTGCCCGGCGTGTGCCAGCCCCGGGGAAAGCGTGGCAGCGGCGGCGAGTAGCCGGGGCAGGGCTGGGGAGGAGGCAAGCTCCGGGCAGCTGGAGCCAGCCACGCAGTGCAGGTGTGCCCAGCGGCTTACCACCGCCTCCCCCTGCTCCTGCTCAGCATCACTCTGTCGCTTTGCCTTCTCTCTGCCTGCCTCTTTCCAAGAGCGAGGACCAACAGCTGAGCTGATTCACTCCCTAGCACTAATCACCCCAAGATCTGAACAGGGGACTGGCTCAGGAGAAGGTGAGAAACCCTGTTCTTTCTGGTTTCTTCTATCTCACCCACCTCTGAGGCTTTTGAGTCCTCCCCAGCTCTACAGTGAGGGACAAAGCTAATGTGCGCAAAATCAAAAGGAGATAGTGGTTTGAGGCAATCATTCCCTTGCTTAGAGTAAACCAGATGGAAGAGAACGTAATTCTCAGCACCCATCTTATCTGCATCATGGGACAAGCCACCAACTGCCATTTTAACTGGAGCAAAACCCAATCTCTTTCCCATCAGCATTTGCGACTGTAGCTGGCAGGACATTTTGCAGAGTGCAGAGACTGAAGCATCGTTCTGTCTCTCAGCCAGGCCGCTTGTCCAAGTGTGCCTTCTTTCCTTCCTCCCCTGCCCCAGGACACATGGCAGTCCACCCAGCTAGCACAGGGTTGGCAGGATTTTCCTGTGCATGTTTCTTTATGGGAATTTTCAGAACTGAGGAACCATTCCAGCAGATAGATGGTATTTGTGCAGAGAGCGCACAGGGAGAGCTGCACCTTTTTTTTGTGGCCAAGCCCTGTAGTTAAAATAATCTCAGTTTGTCTACACAGTGCAAGCTGGTGCTCCAGCTTGTGGCCCTCCTCACTGATCTCTTGCTGATCTGATGCTTAGCTCTCATTTCACACATTGCATTCATTTACATTAGCTAAAATGTGGCGCCAAACTACTGCAAAGAGAAAACAATCAGCTGTGTGTGCAATAGTAGATGCGCTGCCAAGTTCATCGTTATTATAACCTATAGCTTCCCTCGCCACCCAGATCTTTTTTGCTTTGCTGCATTCCTCCTAACTGAGACCTTTCCTGCAAACACATGTGTAAGTGAGAGGAGCTCAACTGGAACAGCAGGTGTGCAGCTCCAGGTGCCTTCTCCTCAAGCTGCAAAGCCAGCCTCACTCATATTGCAGACCATCACCCCTTGCTTTGCACCAGTGTAAGAGAGAGCACGTCCAGATGACTGGCCTGACCCAGATTAAATGAACCCTGTGGAAAAACAGGTCCAGCTGACAGTACAGGGTAGTGAGAGCTCTTAAACCAGCTCTGCTGCTAAGGAAAAGCTGCCCCACACACAAATGTGAAACACCGGCCTTGTCCAGAAGTAACCAGTCTTTTCACTGATCTCTCTGTCAGGTTTCCAGAGCGTTTGTAGGATACGTTTAGGGTTGGGGGTTTTGCACTTGCAGGTTGTCAGCATGATCCATAGTTTAGGAGCACCACTCAGTTCCTCACCACCACCCCGCTCTTTCCAACAAGCAAAGCTTTCTAGCACCTCTGACTGGCTCAGACACCTCATCCAGCTCAGCCTGTTGATGACCTAACCTCCAATTATCCAAATCTTTGTCACTTCTCAGCTTGACCACAGACACAGAAAATATCAAAGCTTGACATTTCCAGCACTTATAAAGCTTCAGCCAGTACAAAAAGCTGTTGCTCATTTCCTCAGTAGCATGGGCACATCAAGCCTCACCTCAGTGCAGTGACTTCCCTTAGGATACTGAATCAAGTTCAAGCACTAAGTGTCCTCAGTCCTTACCTTCAAAGTGCTCCTCAGCTTAAGCCTGAGGTAGCCAAAAGAGAGACTAAAGCTCCAGAAAAAAACTGCTGGTCAGAGCTTCACCCTGCTGGGACAACAGAGCTCTCCAGAGTAGGTTTAAAGTGTACTGATGTAAGAGGAAGAGCTCTCTCAAGGTTGCTCTGAGGCTGTAGAAACAATTCCCTTGGGAGCCAGGGACTAGCACAGACCCCACTGCTTTTCACTTTGAGAGCAAGACGCTTACCTTAGATGGATCAGGTCAGGGCAACACGAGCACCAAAAATAAAAGGAAGAAGAGGAAAAAAATACACCACTTACCCCCAACACACACTCAGCTAAAACAACCACCAAATGCAACCTGAGACGTGCTGTTTTCCTTGGGGGGGAAGAAGAGAACACAAGCACATGGGCGCTGCATAGCCACGATGCTCAGCACACTACCGAAGGGGACTCAGCTGCCACAGCCAGGGCTGAATCTCAATATTCTGAATCCCTCAGAGCTTTCCTTCCTACCTGCCCATCAAATGTCATACACACATCAAGGAAATAGGCCCCTCCTAGTGAGACAGCATACAGAAGAGTCAGCAACCTTGAAAATTATAATTCCCTTTAGCATGGTATATAACAACAAGTCCCACAGAGCCCTGCCCTGGCTCACACCACAAGTAGTTATCGCCACATTTCTTTGCTGGAGACCTGCAGTAAATCCTACAAAGAGGCCCAGCTTCCATCACCGGGTAGTGAAGATCTCTTTATAAAGGATTTTTTAGATAATATCAAGATGTCAAAAGCAAAAAACCAAAAACCAAAAAAAAAACCCCTTGGAGAATGCTAAGAGGAATACACACCAAGGTCAGGGAAAATTATCTTCTCACCAGATCATAAATAATGGCAAAAATGAACTGTGGCTTGAAGGGTCAGACTCTAGCATCACCTTCCAAGCCTTTCACAGAAGGCAGGTGGTCTAAACAGACCCCGTGGAGTCAGTTCAGTCCCAAGCTTTCAGCTCAGTCCCAAGCTCTCATCTCTCAAGCTCTCCCTCAGATTTGTCCAAGGTGCACAGGACCCAGCATGAAAAACAGTTCCTCCCTGATGGGCTGGAGCCCCACCAGCCCTACAGAAAGACCAGAAAACAGAGCCATGCCAGGTGGAGCTGCCAGGTGCTTTGAAGAAGCAAGCCCAGAGATGAGGCCTCCTGATTGCAGATCTGACCCCAGGGTTACAGTGGCCTCAGGAATGAGGGCAAAATCTAGAGCATTTACCTTGACACCTAAATACTGACCCCCCTGGAAAAAGAGGGGCCTCGGTCCAAACTTTGCTGTGATCCAAAAAGAAGAAGACACCTCAGCTCTGCAGCAGGCTGCACCCTATTAGGGATGCTGTGAGCCTCAGCTCATCCACCACAGGCACTCACATCCAGTATGTGCCACCATAGCATGGTTGGTAGCCACATAACCTGTGACATGAGCAGAAACGGACACAGGCAAAGGTCTCAGTCAGGAGCCTCCTTCTTCACTCTCTTTCCCCATTAACCCCTTGCAAGCTTTGGGCTGTTAAGTAACCTTGTCTTTGAGAGTGATGCCAGGTGTCAGATTATTTCTGAGAGGTGTCTCTCTGGGGGATTGCTGTCGTTCTGTTCTTTTTCCTAATACTGAACATCTAATAAGCAACACCTACTACCACCTGCTACTGTTGTTCATTCACTGATCATCTCATTTTTTCCCCATTTATCACTGCAATGATGACTGCATTCACTTTCAGTGAAAACTCTATTAAAAACATACAGTGCCAGCTTTTCTTTCAGAATTGCAGGGGTCACCCAACACCGGGGACAAAAGGTAACTCCAGTGCCATGGCTGCAAACCATTTGCCTCTGTTCTATAAATACTCTTAAGTTCTTTACACATCTCTAGTGCTGTGTAAGTAGGACAGAATAATGCAAAATATTATGTAAAACAGTGTTAATGCAACTTCTGGTTAAGATTTAAGGGAGCTAATTTCCTCTTGCTGTCACTAGCATGAATCATGTTTCCTTCTACTGCAGGCAGTGACATGACGTTAGGTGAAATGTGTGTGAAAAGGAGAATCGGGCCCAAAATACACAAAGATCGAGAAATTTAAGGTTATGGTTGTAAATTGCCCTACCCACACACACAAAGTGTAATTTGCATTAGTGTAATATGACATTATCTTTCACCCCATAATACACTGTCATTATTGCTCACATTTCCATGGTATCCATTGCTTGATAGCTCCCATGGGACAGATTTTGCAAAACAGCTCAGCTCCCATTTAGGCAGCAAAATACGTGGCTGGGCTTTCGAGATCGCTGTGTACACTGGAGGCTGAGCTTGTTTGAACAGGCAGCAGAATTGTCACAATGGGAGCTGCGAGGCGCTGAGCATTTTTTAAATTCTGGCTGTGCAGGTTCCCTTAGAGGAGAAGGGAGAAATAAAGATTCCAGCAAAGGTCTCTTTATGACTGTTTTTTTGTTTGTTTTTTCTTTTCCAGGCTTGCTTTACTTCCAATAACACAAACTCTGAAGTGCTGTTGCTAACTCTTGTGATTTTTATCGGGAGTCTTGGGATGTGTGGCATAAACCTTCAGGCGTGAAATCTTGCTATGACTTGACAATCTCGGATCACAGTAAAAAAAAAAGATAAGAAGTTTCTATTCCTCACTACTATGGGAGAAAAAAAGAGGACTACAAGATCTGAGTCACAGGTCTAAAGGTCTGAAAACCATGGGAAAAATAAAAATAATCTGTGATTTTTTTCTTTTTCCTTTTTAAAATCTCTTGGTTTTAAACCCATCGAACAACCTACAAGTACACAATTTGTGACTTCTGAATACTTGTTTATAATAACAGTGAAATCAAGCAGACTGATTCAGAGAGGGAAAGATTATTTTCTCCCATGATCTGTGACCACAAAAAAAGGGACTAAGCAATGTACGGTACAAAACAAGGCATTACCAGGTCTACATTTCCTGCACTTCAGTGTTCCCCAGCTCCCTACATAATGCTACACTAACACAGGGATATAATTTTCTTTTTGTTTTGTTTTGTTTTTTTTCTCCCAAATTTACTTTGATTACCCATTTAAACATGTGGCAATATATTGCACACTGTGGAATGCACATGAAAAACAGCACTGAGATCAGACAACAAGTAAATAAAATTGGAGCCTGTCTTCAGTGACTGAAGACTTCCTCCAGCACTACGAGATGTGGGTCTGTTACAGCCCACTTAGTTTGTTAAAAAGCCCCAGAGAAGCATTGATTTGCAAACCCATCCAGCGTATTTATCTGAGAGTCAATAGACTTTCTTTACACTAGTCCTTGCCCTTGTTTTGGTTTTTATTTCCTCCCCTTCTCTCCCTCCCTCCACCCCCACTTTCTCTGCGTTATCCGACACACAGAGGTGCATCATGCCTTCGTGTGCTGTGCCTGGCAAACCCTGCCACTCGCCTCCTGTGCATTTCTCCTTCAAGCCCCACTCTGTCTCTTCTCTCCTCTTTATTGATCCTCACACTGCTCTGCTCCTCCTTGCACTGTTTCCCTCTATCCTGAACACACCTGTCTGATTTAGGTCCCAACTGACTTTATAGAGAGCTGCACATACAGGAAAGTGCAGCTCCAAGTTACATTTCCATCTCCGATCTGCTCCCCTCCCCGAGGCAAGACATCCTTTAATGGCCTGCTCTGAGCATAAATCATATTGCACTCTTCAGTGCTTTGCTCGCTGGCTAGGAGATTGGGCTGTGAAGGGAGGATATAGACTGAACTTGACCTGTCGGTCGAGTCCGTCCCCCGTTGGCTTTTCTCCATCCTTTCACTGCCTGCCTGCCTGCCTGGGACAGAGCCTACAGAAAGCTGTCAGCTTTGTCTTTGAATGCATTTGAGTCACACATAGCCTGACCAGGGAATGAAAAGGGCTTTTTGACCTCTTAACTTTTGTGTATGGATGCTGCGAGAGAACACTGCTCTTGTCCCTGTACTAACCTGCTCAGGACTGTGGCTGCGTCCTGTGTGTGTGTACACATTTGCACATGGTTGTAATTATGGTTTATGTGTCACTGAGATGTGATAACAAATATTTACAGAGCAGCTTATATGAAGAACTGTGGATAGGGTAAGTTTAAATATTTGGAAAATACAACAATATCTGAGTTTCAGTTATCGCTTCACAAATAAAGCCGTGAGGGGAAAAAAATGTACTTCCAAAAGAGTCAAACGGAAGAGTACATTTTTGAAAGGGAATCAGTGTTGGAAGAGAACAAGCAAGTGGCAGCCCCCTTTCAGAAAGACTGAGGCATCTGAAGCAAAGACCCTGCAGGGGGGGTCTTAGAAGAGGAATCTCATAATCCTTTTGCATTTCCAACTGCTAGGGCAGGACTGTGCCTGTCAAATGCGCTTGCTTTTTGTCTGATCTAGCTGTAAATGAGACTGTTTTACAGCCTAATATATCTCAGTCAGAAGCTAATTTCACACATGCTCATCAGTGAAATTAGTTCTTCAAAAACACATTTAGAGAGGTAAATGTCATCGCTTTTCCCCCGTGCCAAGTGTGGGGTTCATAGCCATACCACTCTGTCTTAGACACTGTTACAGCACCAAACACAGGTAGCTCAGTGTGGAATACAAATTTAAGGCAGACATATAAATACAAAACATCTGCTTTTCCCATTCCAGGGTTCAGCCGCTTCAGACTACTTTTATATTGGTGCTTTGATCTAGTGAGCTGAACACAGGGCTAAGAGTTAGATGTCACTTGTATTCCTAAGTCTGCTGGTGACACTAACTGGGTCTCGTTCACCTGGTCTGAAACATGAGAAAGATTAAACTAACAAGCCTTGGCTTATATCTCTCAGATCTGTAGAAGAAAAGTAGAAAACTCCAGTCTATTTGGACCCATGGAGCTACTATAATAATAATAATTAATAAAGAAAAATAGAGCTAGACCAAGATTTTCCTACACAGCACTTTTACCAGCAAAAAATGCTATTTAATTGAAATGGAAACACTTCAGTGTTGTGATAGTTATTGAAACATCATTTAGGAAAAAAGAAAAGGAGGACAAGAGGAGAGGAAAGCATTTTTATACTAGAATGGCATGGTTGAGGTTTTTTGATTTTTAAACTTCTTTGTCATGACAAAGTATACGAAAAAAATAAAAAACCCAAACAAACCACCTAACATTAGGCAGAATAAAACCATATTAAAATGGATGGGAAATGCTTATTCTTCTTCTGACTGAGAAAAAAACACATTTAGAAAGAGCAGAACTTCCCACAAATCTGAAATTCTATTTCCTGCACAGCTAGTAATAAGAATATAACATTATATTTCTAATGCCTATACCCCCACATAAGTATTACTGCACTTACACACCAAGTATAAGCACATGTATACACTTTCTATTCAATAAAGTTGCTATGCAACACTCTGCAACAGACTCCTTCACTTCCGTACAGTGTGCTCAGCTGAAGTAATCTGCTTCCAAATAATGAATTGGTTACTAAATTGTAAGTGGAAACTGGAAGACATCAAACATAATGCAAGGACTCTTCTTTGCATAAGACCAATGCGACAAGAAAGAGTAAACTGAAGAAACAAATTCTGCTCCAATGTCAAAAAAACGTAATAACAGAAGTGAAAGAAATTCAAATGATCAGAAATGACTACAGACTCCCTGCTCAAAAGCAGGCAGAAATAAAACAAAACCAGCCTCCCCCCCAAACCTTGTGCCTTGCCATGAGAAGAAGGGATGAAAGAGCTAGCAGAAACAGCAATGTTTCACCTAGCAACCTGCCACACAATCACATGAGGATAATAACAACAAATGGATGCGGAATTTCACCCCAAGCCCAGGACACAGACATGCCCAGAGCAGAAAGCAGCTACCTCTGACAGAGACCTGGAGGGTATTTTTTACCTCTTTACACTTGTTCGGGGACTCTCAGGGCTTGTCACACCAGCTCACCCCCATGGAATTTAATCACATGGTAATAGGACGAGAACGATCTCTAATTTTTTGTTTCATGCATTTTCAAACAAAACCCCAAAAGGCAGCATTCCTGGGGCTGTAGTCAGGAATGCAAGAGAGAAGCAGGAATACTAATGAAAGTGTGATATGTATTACAAAACTAGGGCGCCTCATGTTTTCTCTAATACACTTCAAAGATGACATGCGAATGAAGGGATGATCAGGTGAGGCAGAGCCACACACTTTGTAATCCAGAAGTGAAATCCAAAATGGTCAGTGGCACATCCTGTTGAGAATTGCAAGAAATGCAATCAATTGCTCATAACCAGTAGCTAAAGATCAGCTCTAACCCTGAAGCAAGGAGGTTTGAAATCTAGAAGTGTCTCCACGTGAACTCTCATCCCTTGGACAATCCCATTTTACTTACTTTACTTACACAGTGCCTCTTACTTGATTTGGGGCTGGAAGGACTTCCTGTGGCAGCAACTTTTACAGCCTAATTATGAACTGGGTGGAGAACGTCTTCCTTAATGGATATTTGCCACCTTTTGGTTACACTGGATGTCCCTTTCTTCTTCTGTCACAATTCAAGGAGGAGAGTCTATGTGTCCTTTACACTATACATAATGAGTATGGCACACACAAATAGCATTTGTCAGCTCCTTGTGGGATATTGTTTCAAAGCCTCACAAGTCTTACTGTAAGGAAGGGCTTTCAGTAACATGTTAAGTATGAACACAGGTAAGCAGAATTTAGACATATCCAATTTGGGCATTTAAACTTCAGCCTTGCCCACCTGCCAAGAATATAAAATAAGTTTATTTAATTTATTTAACAGGTGATACTTTTTCCTCTACCATGTCGCTACTGTTTCCTTAGAGTCATTCTGAATTTCCTCCCTCCTAATTTTCTGGCATCGCTTCTTTTTTTGCTTCACATAGTATGAAATTTCTCTTAAATTTCTCCAGAAATGTCTTACTTCAGTATGCGGACTTTTCAAATGCTGAATGATTATTAGAATGTTACTTTTCTTTGGGCGCTAAGTAATCTACCCAGACAAACCACATCAGCACTCTTCCACTTATGCAGTAATCACTTAGGTTCTTAATCACTTTGTCCATTCTCCTGATAATAAACTGCCATTATTCAGTCCACACGGCCAGACTCCTTTGTGAAAATCAGTCCCTACCTGGGTGCCCACGTGGAAGCCTTTGAAATGGCCACCAGTGAACGCTGGGCCACATTGTCCCATCGCAGCTTTCTGAACATGGCCAAATATCTGCCTTTGGGATTAACCCCCCTGCCCTTCCCCAAATATCTCATGCTCCCACCAAGACCTCAATCTCCCTCTGCTTCACACTGTGTTATTCCCCTCTTTCTTTTCTTTGCTAGCACTTGCAACTCCTCCAGCTTTGTATCATCAGTACATCTCACTAATAGACTTTCCTCTTGCTTCAAATCAGTAATTAAGAACTTTAAAAAGACATTAAAAAAAGATTTGTGGCCAAAGGTCTCATTAATTATGTTTGCTGTACCCCACTAGGCACCTTCTTCCAACGCAGCTCATTCCCATTTATCACAAGCCTTTGTTTACAGCCTTTTCACGAGTTTTCAACCCTCAAGTCAGTGCTTCCTCTCCCAGGGAATCTGATTATTTTTTTTTTTTTAAATTAATGGCAGGATGTCTTTCTTCCAAAACGTTCTCTGCATATAACCACAGATTTATGTAGCAAGAAAGATACATAAAGGTTTAACCACAGAGTGGAAATTAAAACTTCATCAATTCTATGCAGGTAAAGTTTTATACTGATAGAAGGAGCAGACAGGCAGCGTCATGGCTGGGACAGTCAGGGGAAATTCAACTGCCTGTGCTCTGCAAAGGTCAGGCGAGATGATCGAAAGCATCCCTAGTGCCTCCGCATGGATGGAGCGGGTCCCTGGTGGGCCAGTTCTGATGCTGCTCACACCACTCCTCCCTGGGGCAGCTCCTGCTAGCAGGGGAGTGACTCCGGCTGTTCCGGGAGATAAACAGGAATAAAACAAGGCCTCGACTTTTTGTCAGTCAAGCTTTGCTCCTGACCACTGCTGTCCAGCAATTAACATGGCAGATGTCAGCAGAGGTCAATTGGATATCATTCAAGACGTTCCCACTTGCCACCAAGGTTAAGTCTACCCTGATAACAGGGATCAGCCTCAAAGTGGTCTTTGGGCACAGACTCATGGGACTTCTTATGAAGCAGGGACAAAAGGGGGCTGCATAACATGAGGATGGTGCTGCCCTCATGCAGCCGACCGTACGCTTCACGGAAGGGGACAGCATGCCATGCATGACCTCCAGGCCACCTCCTCACAGAAGAGATGTCCGTGACATCCCACCCTGCTGCAGTGCATGCCCAGAACCAGGACCATGGCTGGCTCCCAGCCCTCTCCTCTCTGGAAAAGGGGCAGAGAGACGGAGGCAGGCTGGGGAAGTTGTTCTGCTGACAGTCGATAGCCAAAAGGTTGTTCTTGGCTCCCATCGTTATCACCCCATGACAGACCTGTTATATGCCTGGGTGCACGCTCAGTGCCCAAACCAGATGCTCCTCTGCCTGGCGCCCTCCTGCCATGTTGGGCTCACAGGACTGTGCCTCAGTTCCTCCATCACACCTTTCAGCACCCTCTGTCCCTGGCTGTTGCCCAGAGATAAAAATACACCCAGGAAGATGGGCAAGACCCCCTTCTAGAAGGGCTTTGCATGGAGCCAGAGACCCTGAAATCCGCCTCCATAGCATGTTCAGGAAATAGGTGGCATCATGAAACTGACTTCGGCACAAGGAAAAACATATGATGCAGACTGGGAGGTCGACTGTGCAAACTTTCTCAGATCTGGAAAAGAAAAAGATGCCTGAGCTCTTTTTGGAGGAGGTGCTCCAAAAGAGAAGGATCAGGAGAGTTATGGCAAGGTCTTAGCCACTGCAGACAGCCTGATTAGGTTGATTACGGGGAAGAACAAAGAGACTTCCCTGCCATTCTAGAAGACAGAAAAACTTGTGGAAGAAACGCCTAATGTCTCAGAGGGTTGCATGTGGCAGCGGCTGCCTTTGCACAGGGGATAGATGGAAACATTGGAGTGACACAGCAGACTGAGTTCAGTGCTCTTGCAAACCCCTGACCCCAACAGCATGCAACCAGCCCGCTGGTTCACTTCCATCCACCCGGATACAACTGCTGTGAAGCCTGAGCCACTTCCATCGATGTTTTCTGCAGTTAGATAGCAGCGGCAACGCCTGCTTACTCGCTCCAGGGTTGCAGGGAGAACAACGCTGACTTGAGTAAAAAAAAAAAAAGAGAGGCAGAGGAAGAGAAGAAGAGGGAAGAAACAGTTCAGCACCAATAAAAGCTGCAAAGCACAGCGAAGAGGTTGGTCTTGTTCCCATCCTCTGGGAAGGGAGGAGGCAAGGGCTGTGAAGGGGCCACCAGTATAGAGCAGGTGGGAGCAGCACATGTGTGTGGCACACGCCCCAGGGCTGCAGCTCACATCTCAGGGCTGCAGCACCTCTCTGGTTTGCATGCAGACCTGAGCTGGGGAATGTGTCTCAGACCTGAACAGTGCCAGCGAGCAGCAGTTCGGCTGCTGACACATCCAGCCTTGCACGCAGCCCCAGCACCCCTATGCCCAGTGGCGCTCAGCCTGGCTCATACACACACACCAGCTCGCAGTCGGCACAAAAGAGGGAGTACAAAGCACAGGGTGAGGAGGAGAGACAAAATAGCTGGTACTACACACCCCTAAGCTGTAATGGCGTGAAAATGTTTCAGATGAGAGGATCTGGAAGAGCATGTGAAAGCCTGAGCAAACCAATTCTCCCTGCTTCCACCAGCTCACCCCTCTCCAGACCTCACACACATCCCTTTTTGAGGCTGCAGATGTTATCAAACCTGCGATATCCTTCAGTAAGAGCAAGAAAAAACCTTTTCCTTTACTGCACATTGTTCAGCTTCAGCTCCTTAGCCATCAGCATGGCCCTGCAGGAAGGATGACCAGGGCAGATATGCTGGGAGACTGTAGCTTTCCAGCCCATCCAACACCACCTCTTGGCCCCATGATGGGGAAAAGCGTGCACACACTGTGCAGCAGCCTCCACTCAGTTTGCACCTGAACCCAGCCTGGAAAACACCACCACACACATCCTTACTTCCTTACCACACACATCCTTACATCCCACACACATCCTTACATATTCCCCACAACCCAAGCTGAGCAGGTGTGAAATGGAAGCATGACTTACTAGGCACACGGTTTATAGCTTTCAGGGGTCTCAGGACACGGACAGTACGGATTGCAGACAAGTTAATGTTTTGGAGATCCAGGGAGTACTCCACCATCCTGCAGAAGAGGAGAGAGAAAAAGAAAGTTTAAAAGAATCCAAAATCTTGGCTTGAGTCAAAAAGAGTCATCGTTTCTTCATTGAAAGGTTTCTGGAAGTCATGGGGACAAAGCCTGAGTCTTTGGGAGCAAAGCTGAAGCCTCTGGGAGCTCTCCAGGAGCAGGACTGGAGCTCACAGCTCCCCTGTGCAGAAACCACAGCCTGTCTGTGGGACAGCAGCAAGGCAGTGAGTGGTGAGAGCATGCCATGAGGACGCAGGCCTGGAGCTGCAATAACACTTACCTGCTGCGACCGTCAGGAGGGAAAGGAGCTGCAAGAAGATGCCCCAATGAGAAGCGTGTGCTCTGGGCGAGGGCAAACACACAGGGTGGACATTTACCACAAGGCCAGGAGGAGGGGGGCTGCATAGCTGGTTCTGCTGAGTGTTACCTGCAGCTCAGCAGGGTGCTCCCCATGTTCCCCTCACCTCACAGTGCAGGATGATGTACCTGGAGGTGGCTTCAGCTAACCTGTTTTACCTCACATAGAAGCAAACTCTCTACTTAAAGGAGTAGCTGCTTCGGCTAGGTGGGAAGGTTTCTCCCATAGCTGTGAATCACTCCTTTCTGACACCAACCAAAACGGGAAAAGTCTAATTTTAGGACATATGCTAGACCTTAGCATTCCTAACCCAACAGCATGCTCCCTATATAACCTCAAAGTGCAAATAGCTATGACTAATGCATTGGCTTTGCTGCAAGAGCAGCAGGTGTAGGTGAAAAAAAGTGACCTGGCCCAGCATCCCTTAGCCAGTGCTCCCCTCCTTGCCCAGTATGGCAAATGTCCAGTAACTTGCCTGCCTCTTGGAAAGCACGATGAGGAACTGGATTATACTAACCATTCACCCTGGCCAGCAATTTTCACCTGAGGATCTCAAAGCATTTTGCATGTTTTAGTGAACATAGGTGCATGAGGCCTCTAGGAAGACATGGGCTGTTGTCACCAGTTTCCCCAGGATGACCCTGATGTGCAGAGGGGATCAAGAGGGTGACAAAGTTGGCAGGTGAAAGAGCAGCAGTGTTAGGACAGGAACTGCTTCTCCTGAATCTCTTCTCAGGTGTGAATAACAAAGCTACAAAAAGCTCCCTTTTCCTTCCAACGTGCTCAAGAGACAGGGAGGGAACAGGGAATACAGACTTTTGTTACTGCACCCCTTCTTAAACCAAAAACATCACAATTTATATAGAAAGACCCACAAGTCAATAGTCCAGTGGCTTAAAGTCCACCCAAATCCCTCTGCCCAGGAACCACTGAGGAGTGAATCAGAGAGCCTATGTGAGACGTTGAGAAGGAAATGGGGTACAGCCAGTCCGTAAGAAATATCAGGGAGAGGACTTCAGTGAAACTTCAGTGAAACAGACTGATCCTTCCATCGATCACCTTCTTCACTCAAAAGGACCTTGAAGAGCAAATGCCTAGTTATCTGTCTACACCTTTCACAAAAGGGACTTGTCAGAGTGATAGATTTTCAAACACAATAGGGTAAACCTGTCGAAGTGTTGTGATTATTCTCTCTCATGCTCTCTTTCTTTCTCTCTCTCGTTCCTTTCACTCTGTTCTTGCATGCACTTTTAGGGTAATTGCACAAAATAATTCTTCCTCTGAAATGCAGTGGCATTCATTTACCTCCCCAGAGCTGTCAGTTCCACATACACTGAGAGCAGGAGAGAGGAGGGATTTCATACAGATAATCAAAATATTCACACCCCCAAAAAAATGCAACCCAAAAAAACCTCCACCCCAAACCAAGCAGCAATACTTAGATAGCCTACAGAAAGCATTAATGGCAGACACAGACTTGGGATCCAGTCAGATGAAACTGATAATTTTGTGTAAAGGAGGAAAAACAAACACTGATATAAACGCACAGACATGGGGCATTGTACAAAGGAAATAACTGTGTGGTGCAGATGAACACAGTGCAAAGGGCCTTGAGTAAGCACTGATCAACATTGCTCCAAAAGCATAAAGTAAGATTGCCTCATCAGTGTGTTGTCGTTCCAGAATTAGGCAAATCTGCTGAAATCTTGGAACTACAGTTACGGGCAAAGCACCATATAGACGTGGCTGTATTGCTCCCAGGACGTGGGCTAACATCTCTTCACAGCACAGAAACCTGACACGTAGCTGAAATCTTGGAACTACAGTTATGGGCAAAGCACCATATAGACGTGGCTGTATTGCTCCCAGGACGTGGGCTAACATCTCTTCACAGCACAGAAACCTGACACGTAGAGGCAGCTTCATGACTGAAGGAGTCCCTACACTGCGGTTTATTATAGGAGGTAGGTATATGCACAGAAACAAAAAGGTCTCCAAGCTTGGTGAAGTCCCACAGAACATCCTTTACTCCCCTAAAAAAACATGTCCCCTAGAGCACTGGGTTGAGGTCAGACCTCTGAAGACAAAAAAATTATTTTTGAGCAGTAGCAGAACAACCTGAAACACACTCTGTCAGATGCCAAATAAGCAAATAGCCCAAAAATACATCTAATTTCGAAAAGTGGTCTTTTCTGAACTACAAGTGACCACATGAGAAGTCCTGAAAAACACCGTGACCCGCACAGAAACTGAGCATAGGGGAACAGCACAGAGCTAGGGCCGAGATGAAATCAGCGGGCAGAGGTTGTAGTCTAACATAACATGGGATAACAAGGTGACATCTTTTCTTAGACTTAGCCATGCAAAATTCATTTAAAAATAGAACCTCTGTTTACAAACCATTCAAGTTTTGTCCTCTCATGGCTACAGCCACATTGTTGGCATTATAATGGGAATCACCTTAACCAGGTACACATTGCTGCACTCTCCTAGGTGGAATGAGCTCTCCACCTATATGGTACAGTCCACGTGTCACTAGAAAAGTAATCTTCAAAGTAGTGAGCACAGGTCCTTTTGGAGCAAGACGAATGCTACCCTAGCTGCTACTGTGCTGTTCCTACAGCCAGCGAGGCAGCCTCCTGCAGCCCTCAGTGGCTGCAGATTTGCTGTGATTACATTCCAGTTTAGCTAGGAAAAAACCACCCAACAGTCAATCACGGCCAATGAAAACAGCAGGCTGCTCCCAAGGATGGGCCAGAGAAGGGTAACTGTTAAATTTTTCAGAGAGCAACTTCTAACAAAAATGAGCTCAGTCCTAGCAGGCCCCAGGGCTTCAACTTGCTTAGGAGACCCCTTCTGCCTATGGTTCTTCCTGAGGCCTCCTGGTCTTGGCTGTAATAACAGAGACACATCCAGCATGCTTAAATCCCTGCGGATAAGTTATGCCTATTGTAGTCATGTAAATCATATCCAAAACAACTCCAACACAATTCCAGTGCAATTTTGCATTAGGGCCGCTGGTTCTCTCCTCTTCGTTCCCAGTGATGGCTTTAGCAGCAGCTTATGTTCACACTTCTCTTTGCAAAAGGGTAGCATGTCCATACCATGATGGACTGCAGGCGATCGGGGTGAATTGAAATTCCACTGATTAAAAGAAAAAAAAATATTTCTGTCTAGGTAAAACCAACGAATCTAAATGTTGCCTCCTTTCTCTAATGAAATGGGATCTCTAATGCTGGAGTCTCTGGGCATCTGCAGCATTTCAGGGATTGCCAGCCCAGCTGTTTTTGCTCTTATCTTTCTCCAGCCAGCCTTGCTCCCCACTGCCTGGAAACCCTACACACGTAACCCCTCTAGGTTTGGGCTGTACCTGATCTCCTACTGCCACATGTGGAGGTGGTGACAGGTTGACAGAGAGTCAAAAGAGCATGTCACAAAAAGTGATCAGACAGAAACTGGCAGCAGATTTATGTCAGGAGGTTCACATTTCCCATGTCTGTGTCTCAAGACCTAGTGATGGTGGATTAGGTGCACAGTGCTTATTTGGACCCTCAGGCACGCACCCAACCTTCGGTGCTTGGATCCTTATCACACCAGCAACCCGGGAACCATATGTTTGCTGGGTATTCATAAACCAAGAGCAGGGAAACGTTAAAACTAGTACATAACAGTTGCCTCCTTATTACACTCCAGGAGCTTTCCAGGCTCCTTATCCTTGCTTTGTGGCAGCTCGGTGCCACGGGCAAGGGTAGCCCCCATGACCTGAGTGCCCTTCATCTAGTTCTCCTCTCTTTCTTGGCTGCTTTAAGCACATCTTCTTTGTAAAATCTTTAGTTTCTTTAAGGTCCAGGGGCAGTCAGACAAAGTCTAGGAAGTGAAAAAAAAAAAAAGCCTGTGCTGGTTGTGAGTTGTCCTTTCCCCTTATCGTGATGGGGCAGGGGGGAACACATCTCTCCCAAGGGAAACAGCAGCTCATTTCTGGCACCGCTAAAGTATTTTGCGGCCTCTGGTGTGGGTGGGTGAGTGCAGGGACAGGTTAGGAAGCTGGAACTATGCTAAATCAGAGAGAAACTCCTGATCTGTGATGGAATTTGAGCACTGAGCTGTCAAGATAATTGAATTCATACAGTAATTCTTCTTTCCTCGCTAGAGATTTTCTTCTTCAAAACTTTCCACATTAAACTCTTCTGGAAGGAGAGGGGATTGACGCACGCACCGTCCCCATGCCATACGGCTCAAGGTTGATGCAAGGTGGGAACACTGCCAGCGTGAGAAATGGGACAGGGTGGCATGCATGGGGTTCATCCTGCAGAAGCAGGGGAGATGCTGGCAGGGAACACCTCTCCACTCGAGCTTTGCCTCCCTCCCGACTCACAAAGTATCCCACCTCCTCCCTACCCCCTCTCTCTCTTTACATCCCTCTGACTCATGCCCACCTGCAACATTTCCATATCTCATTTTAACCTTCCTCCTTAACTTCCAGTTTTTCCATTTGCCCCTTGCCTTTCCTTCATCTTTTTCCACTTTGCCTCATATCCTTCAATTCCCTTCCCAATCCTTTCTTTCCTCTTCCATCTTCCTCTTTATTCCTTTTGTCCCTTTCCCTACTGATCATCTTCCTGCTTCCTCCTCTGACTTAGTCTCTGCCTTGCTGATAAATATTAGCCTATGCCCAGGTAAGTCTGCTCAGCTGAACATGCAAGAGACCTGGAGTTTAACAGAGACAAGACCAAGCTAGCATGGGGAACAAGTGAACAATTTGTTAGCATATTGACTCTGTCCAGAAAGCGCCTGGTCTGGTGTACCTCCATCCCATGCCAAGCCACTGGAGCGGACAGAGAGCACACGGGGACAAGGGGGCATGCAAACCACCAGCATCGCAAACCTTCACCACTCATGAGGTCTCAACAACAGCAGAATAGCTTCATCAGCTACAGCTTGGCACTTCTTTTGCTCCTCTGCACCTGTGAGCTCGAGAGTGGGCTTGGATGTGTCTTGGCACTCTCGGCTTCTCCAGCAGCAATGAAATTCGGGAGAGAAAAGCGATGCTCATTGCCCAACAGCAGAAATGCACGGCCAGCGTGGCTCTGTGCCAGGCACGGGAGAGCAGACTGACCAGCAGGATGGAGGAATAAAAACGAAGACTATTTTAAATAGACATAGCGAGAATATGAAAACCACGTAAGGAGTCTAGAAAATTCAGACTTTATCTTGCTGTATGTGTAACCCAAGATAATGTACTTACACTATGCCTGACTAGCAGCTTTCTCGCAATTACATTCAATGAAATCCATGATTAAAACAATTCAAACACTACCATTTACCTCTTCATATTTACATCTCCTTATACCTTTATTAAATACTTATTAACTTTCCTAATCTTAGCTCCTGAACTTCTATTTGCTGAAAATTAGCAGCCAAGAAATAATATTTAAAATGTATTCTGGAAGCATTAATGAAAAATACCAAGGCAGTGTTTTTCTTATGACACAAAGCCAATATGTTTTTGTCAAATTCAAAAGCTGTCTAATTCCCCTTCTCTGATAGGAGTTTTCAGTTGAAATCTAATTAACTGCAGTCTAATCAATTCATATTTCTTTGTCAAATAAATTTGGGTTTAGCACTAAAGCTGGAAACTTCATGGCTGTGACTTCCTAGCTGTAATTTCAGGCTTGCTATGAGTTTCTGTGCAAAGTGAAGCTTTTGCTGCCTGTGGACTTTTATTTGGTCTTTGCATCTATGAGCACCTGGGGTGACCAAGACAGAAGATTGTTTTGTTGCTCTCTGCTCCAAATTCCTTCAGTTTCCCAGCTGTCAGGGGTCTAAGCCTGATGTGTACCTATGCCATGACTAGATGTGATTTAACCAATGTCTTCTGTGTACAAGAATATGCCTTTCTGTCCTCGGCTCCTTGATTTGGCCATCAAATTCCACAAACTGGAATGTCTACCACTTCAAAGATCCAGAAGATAGGAGTCACAGGGAAAATATAAGACTAAGTCTGCCAGTTTTCCCTGTCTGAATTTTTAATTCAGATATTGGCACCAAAAGTTGGAGCTGACGTCTCTCCAGTTACCAAGGTGTCCATCCCCCTGATATGTGAGCCATGTGTCAGCCATCCCACAGCTCAAATCTCCCACCTGCAGTTTGTGGGGTGGTGGTGGGAGACTGATTTACCTCTAAATCCTCCCACCTCTGTAGTACACACCAGAATGAGAGGAAGGTCTCACTGCCTCTGCTCTGGCTTCAAAGACTGTGGCTACAATGCAAAGAAGGAGCAAAGCTGGTCCTCTTACTGGACAATGTACTCCAATGGTCCTGTATCTCCCCTCTTATATTAATGAGCTGTTCTGATGAAAGGAAATTAAAAAACACGTGCATTGCTAGATCCACCCAGTCCTCACCCTCTGTGGCCAGAGATGTAGCAGTGGGCAGGGGATGTGGAGAATAGGGCAGGCTCCCCCAGGGGCTCTATTAGCTGAATCTGTGGTGTGCAAAAAAGGGAGGGCAGGCAGAAAAATCCACTTAGTGGTGCCCACAACTGCCTGGATACTGGGGACCATCAGTGCTGGAGCAACAGCAAGGAGGCAGGAGGAAGAGCACACAGATGAACAGCTAGAGCGTGGGGCAAGTGTGGCATTCAAGACACCTCCTATCAGCCCTTGCTAAGGCTGGACGTGCCCTAGCTTGTACACAACAAGAGCTGTAAGCAGGCAGGCACCGGTAAGGGATGAATCCAATCTCTTGCAAACCCATCTGGAGACATCAGAAGCAGAGCCAGAAGACTTTGACAAGGCCTGCCCAGATTCTGGGCAAGAGAGGAGGGCTACTGCTTCCATCCCAAGTCTGCAGCTACAGATGCACACATACCAGTGGAGAGAAAAAACACACAGCACATGCAGACAGGCTACTTGCCAGCCCCAGGACTGCAGGGCTCCCGAGCGGGACCTATTTTTTTAAGATTTCTGCACCATGCCAGCCCTTTTGCTCTACAGCTGGAGCCACATCCTTACTTGCCCCCAAAGGTCCCAGTGGCTATGGCAGAAATTAAAGACTCTTTCTAGGTGTCCCCTTTTCCCTGCTCAGACAGTTGTGTTGTGGCCCATGCCCCCATTTCCTTCGCTTGCTCACAGCTGCAAGAAGGCACAACCTCTACCGGTGCATCGGGAATGGGCAGAGGCTTCAGACAGCACGGGGCACCAGCCCACATGGGGTGTGCTAAGCACATGCAGCCCCGCAGTCACATCAGGGCTGCATTCACCTATGGACTCCTCCTTAAAAATGTTGTCTTCATGGATGCTCTGGCTCCCAAATGATGGGTTATTTGGACCTGATCTTTTGCTACATGGACATAGGTTGCTCCGTGCTGCAGGAGGCATAGGGCTGCCAGGCAGCCCCCAGCACTGAACCTGCTATCAGCTTGCTTGATATATACTTGAAGAGCAAGCCATGCAGGCATTTGCACACATTTTGCACAGTTTGGTGCCTCTGGGGCCAGGATTCAAAATGCACCTTAAATAGATGAGCCAAACTCCTTTCAACACCTACCGTAGAAAGGATGGAATAACATCATATGGGATGTGGCCAGACATTACACAGCAGGCCTCTAAATTGCTCTGCAAACCACAGTGTACTCAGCTAAATAGTCCTGCTTATCTCTTTTAATGCTGCAAAAAGACAACTCTCTGCTGACATAAAAGCTGAAAGATAGAAGTCAAGAAAAAAAAAATCCCTTGCTAGTAAAATAAGGACTGCAAAAATTACATCCTTTTTCCCCCCTTTATTAAAAAAAATAATAATTAAAGAAGCTATAATTCATTTAGTAAAAAGTAAGACATTTCTTCAGGGAGTGATAGATCTATTACTAATTACACAGTCAGATCCAGAGCTGTGATGCTTAGTATTCTTAAAAAAATAACCTGCAACTGTCCCCCCAATACAAAACTTTTTTTTTTACCTTTTTTTTTTTTTTTTTTTTAATTGCTGTGTGAGCAAGAGCTGCTGAAAGCTTCCAGAGCCTGTGAGACTGGTCCCTTGCTGCCTGGAATGTGATTATTTCACACCCCTGAACACTCAGATATCTCTCCAAACTGTGTACTAAGAGAAAACGTCAGAGTTTCTTAATAGTTTCGGAGACATGATATGAAAAGACATAAGCAGGTTTTCACACTGTGATAAGAAAGCCAGAGGGACTCGCCAAGCTCAGATGACTGAAGACGAGTGACGGGGACTCACTTTTGAAAACCAGGAGTCTGAACGCAGGCTCTGAGCTCTGTATTTCATTGCTTGGGGTGGGGGAAAGGAAATAAAGGGTGTCTGTATTTTGGTCCTGTGAGCCTGCTGGTGTTGCCTTTTTTTTTTTTTTAATAAAGCTAAA
The DNA here is from genome assembly GCF_034638445.1 of Ciconia boyciana. NCBI lineage: Eukaryota > Metazoa > Chordata > Aves > Ciconiiformes > Ciconiidae > Ciconia > Ciconia boyciana. The sequence continues at coordinate 57,567,839 of NC_132934.1, forward strand.
GATTCACATGGTAGGGAATTAGCTTTTAGGGAGGCAAAAAATCAGAGGCAATAATTGAGAACTACACATAACACATGCAGGGTAACACTGCCTCCTTGTTTTTATTCTTCTCTGGTGTGATTCATTTCATTTTGATGACTGCTTTCATTTCAATATGTTGCACATCTATGGATAGTTGTACTAGGAGAAAGCAAATGAAATAATTAGTATCATTAAGGAGGAAAAAGTGAGTGCGTGTTGGGGGGCAGGGCTGTGCTTCTGATATTTCTGCCTTTGGTTAAGATGCTATTTAGCCTGCTGCTTGCTGGTTTCCATCTTTATCTGATCACTGCTTGAAACACCTAATTGCTGTATTTATTACAGTTTTCTTTAACTTGCCATAATTTTATAGAAACTTTCATTTGGCATCGACGATTAGCTAACTAGGATTTTCTGAGCATTCTGCTGTTTACACTGCTGCTAATAAGTATTTAATGGTCTGAGATTTTAAAGTCATAACTATGCAAATTCTGGCCAGGTCCCTGAAGGACCATAGTTAATTAAAAGCAAAGAGAAAGCAGAAGATTGGCAACACACTTCCCTGTCTTGCGAGTTTAAGGCCAACCAGTGTGTTGCAGACTAAGCAGCATCTTCCCAGTGTGGAAGGGCACCGTGCGGTGCCAGTTTTGTTTCCTGGGAATGGGTAGGCATTTGAGGCTGGAGGGCTGGTACTTCTCATCCTTCAGAGAGCTGCCAGCCCCCTTTCCTGGGCTGAAATGTAGAGGGATGAACTTGGGGCTGTAAGTGTAAACCAGTGGCTTCCCAGTAATGAGAAAGTCAGTGTTCAGAGGTACACACACTGATGTTGCACAGGTTTGAAAAGAGCTTGGATGGATGGATTCAGGAAGCAGCATCACTGCAGGTTCATGGAAGAAAGGATGTAATATCTAAGGAATTAGGGGAAGCAGAAATCAAGGACAGTAGATAACTATCAGAGAGAGAAGGTACAAATAATAATAATAATAATCTCAGTTAATAGAGATCAATACTTTCCAGGCTCCCAGTGTGGAAGCTGCATAAAGCACTCCTGAAGAAGCAGCTAGCCAAAAGGCACAGGGAGCAAGAAGAAATGTTCTGCTCAATCTAAGGGGCTATCAGGCATGCCCAAGAAGGGATCTCCAACTGTACAAAGATGCCAGAAAACCCTCTCCGAAGGCTGCATAATTACTCAGAAAGGAAAGGATGCTTTGGAAAATAAATTAAGATATCAGGACAGCTGTGCTGCCATACTATAAGTGAAATGAGATAAAAAAAGCAAACTTAGGAAGGTTTTCAAACTTCCACAAAAATATTTACCCATGATGATGTATTTTGAAATTAATTGTTTTTCTTATCATGATATGCCACAGGTTATAGACAATTTCTGAAGAAGATGGACAAGAAATATTCAGCTGAGCTCCTTGTTGGCCCATCCTGGCCAACAGGCAAAGGAGATGATGGAGGAATCTGGTAATGAACTGCTGGCTTGGCCAGCTACATAGGGCAGGAGACTTGCAGAGCACTGGGCTACCCCTGGAGAAGCAGAAACATTAACCAGTATTTCATTAGAAGAAGAATTAGGTTTTAAGGAACTGAGAGATAGACCAGTCAGGAGATTGTTAAATGAAAGACCAAAGGGGAAAGTGGTGAAATTAGGAAAAAAGTTAATTCTTACAGAGCCTCCATGTCAAGAACAAAACTAATCAAGGCACTAAAAGATGTAAAGAGGAGAAAAACGGTATCATCTATACACCAGTGCCAAGGGCCCGAGTAATAAAGAGAATAGGAATTGTTCATTTTATGAGCATAAACAGCCTAAATGGCATTAAGAAAGCCTGGTGGGAAGATCTGCATGAAAGGAATATTAAAATCAATGATTTTAACGTAGCTAGGGAGGCTCAAGTGGACAGAAAGGGAGGGGGAGCAGCACACTGTCAAAAATGGCATTTTCTAGTAGGGAATCAGTGACAATTTGGAAATGAATACTTATGGATTAATTTTCTGCCATATAAAGTAGAGAAATGGGTTCTCCTGCCTAGAGAAATGGGCTGACAGGAGCCTCATGAAATTCAACAGACAAATGCAAGGTCCTGCACCTGTGCTGGACTGACCCGGTGCCTAAGGACTGATGGGTAGTGCCTCTGCTGAAAAGGACCTGTGGGTCCTGGGGGACAGCAAGCGACACATGGTCCATGCGAGGAAGGCTGATGGCATACCAAGCTGCACCAACATGAGTGCAGCCAGTAGATGAGGGAAGGGATTATCCCCTTTACTTTGCACTTGGTAGACCACATCTAGAATAGCACTTTCAGTTTTAGTCCCCCCAGTACAAGAAAGTTGTTGATAAACTGGAGCAAGTTCAGTGGAAGGTCACTAAGATGCTCAGGGGCTGGAGCACTTGCCCTGTGAGGAGATGCTGAGGGATGGGGGCTTGCTCAACCTGGAGAGGAGATGATTTTGGAGGGACCTAACAGCAGCTCCTTGGTACCTACGAGGATGTCAGTAAGAAGATGAGGAGATGAAGCCATGCTCTTCACAGTGGTGCATGGCAGAAGAACAAGATGCAATGGACATAAATCCAAGCAGCGAATGGAGGTACAGACTTGTTACAGAGATAAATCAGCAGCGGGGCTGGGGCCCAGAGAGGCGGTGCAGTCTCCATCTGTGGTGGTTTTTAAGACTTGACAACTCTGAGCAAGCTAACTTGAGTTTGTTATTGACCCTCCTTTGAACAAGAAGATTGGACTGGAGACCTCACAATGTCCTTTCCGATACGAATTATCCTGTGATCCTATGAATGCGATTAGGTATGTCCAGATCACACTAGAAAACAGGCTGACTAGCTCTCTTGGTATTGGTCTGTAATTCATAGGAGAAAAACCCTCCCCTTATCCATCTGCAAGAGTCGAATTTGGACAACGTGTCAGGGACACGTAAATCTCCTTGCAATTTCCCAGCATTTACAGTGATACACCCTACAACTCGAAGAAAATTGCATTTAAGGATGGAAGATACAGAGACTGTCTATTATGCGCTTTTTCTATTTTTATGATAGAACTTAAAACTAGGACTACTTGATTACGTGTGTTATGTACAAATCAAGTAAGGTCATCAACAGTACTAGATATACTTGGTGGATTACAGAGGCCATATGCATGAAGTTGAAAACACACAGAAACAGCCATGCATCAAACCGGTCAGGATAAAGACTTTAATTCACAAACTGTGGACAACAGTCAAGTGGTGTTTAGGACTATTTATCAGGTATCCAAGAAGCTTCAATAGAGACAAGAAAGCTGAACAGGCTAAAAGATAGTACAACACAAGCGAAAGCAAAAGCAGCAATGTAATAGCAAGAGTAGGGAAGCCTATAATATAATACCAATGAATATAAATTAGGAGATGGAAATTGTAGAAAATTTGTAAGAGAATTGAACAAGCACATAAAATGGTACAAGTTAATCATTGGAACAAGAAAACAGAATTGTCACGAACAGTGTAAAAAGGCAGAAAACTTCAATTAAAAAAAAAAGTTCTATGGGGAAGGTCAGATGATATATGTGTGCTATAGATGATAATGAGCTAGTTTCAGCTCCAGCTGTGAGCAAGTGTTTTAGGCTTTGCCTATCGAAATAGGGATATTCTAAGATAAGCAGGCCTGGACAATTTATATCCAAGAGTTTTAAAAGAGATGGCCAGAAAAAAATCTGGACCAGTACTGATGATTTTTGATTAGTCTCAGAAAACTGGGAAAGCATTCAAGAGTCAGAGAAATTCTGATACTGTGCCAGTACTTTAGAAACACAGTGATCTCAGTAGGCTGACTGGACTGATGCTGATCACAGTACAGTAATGAAATCGCCAATATGCAGCTTTGATAGATTACAGATTAAAGGTGGATAATAAAATTAACCATAATCAGCACGGGTTTAAGGAAAAATCGACATCATCAAACTAATGTGCTATAATTTCTTATGAGATTACAAGTCTGGTTCACACAAGTGATTATGTTGATATGGCTGGAATGATATGAAATCATCATGACATACATTAGCTGGAGAAAAACTGGCTAAGTAATAAACCTCACATGCAACAGTAAATGGGGACTCATTTGTGAGCAGATGTACTTCTGTAATGCACAATTCTTGCCGCTCTGTTCTTTATTTATTTATCACAACCTGGCAGAAAATTTAAAAAAAATCACTGATGGATTTTGCAGTTGAAGCATATTTTTGGGAGAACAGAAAAAGAAATGAAGAGGACAAGTCAGCGATATAGAACAGTATGAACTGCTTTGGAAATGCAAATAATATGTATTCCAGTGTGAACTAATATAACAGCATACATCTGGGAACAAAGTTTGCTGTTCCTACTAATAGGAAGGGATTTTCTCTCTTCAGAAGAGGAGACTGAGAGGGAAAAAAAAACAACCAACCAAGCTTGGAGCCAACGGAGAAAGCAGCTGAATGAATTGATAGGGAGATGTAGTGATTGATTAGATGGGCTACTGCAATCCTTGGCTGTAGGAACAGGGGAATTTCAGTCTGGAATAGAGAGACTGTATTACCACTGAAGTGGCTACACAGAGTACTGTGTCTTGTTCTGATGTCCACCACTTTTAAAAGCTGTTAAAGAACACTGCAAGTGCATCCTAAAATGCCAAAATATACAAAGTCATGCCATTCTTCTCATCAAAGGCAAAGTTAGGATGGGATTTGACCACAGCTTATGAGATCTACATGGCAAGCTCTAGTGCGATAATGGAGAAAGGCAAAGATGGTGCATTCTCTGAAAGATACACCAGCCTCTCCTCAGCCATTGGACTCCAAGCAGCAAGTAATTAAGGAAAGGTTTTGGACATATTCTGGGGACACACTTGTCATCACAATCATCCACCTGGCCACATAGTGAAGCCCTCTCCCCCTTAACCTACCTATTTACACAAGTAAATTGCATACCAGAACGTGCCATGGGGATGCCGCAGAAGTGGGCAGAGACAGACATAATTCCCACCACAGACAGCTAATTACAGCACTTGGCTCAAGAGAGGCAGAACAAATACACTGCCAGTGGAATTAATGCCCCCAAGGCCAGGCAGGTTGCATGAATTCACTCCTTGCACGGGGACCCTCAGGACAGTCATGCAAAGGGACATCTCCCTTCTCAGAGAGGGATAGTGGCATCACCTCCAACCGTACGTGAATACAACTGCTTCACAGAGTAGTGCCAGCAGGAGAAATTGCTCGCTCTTTTTTTGCTAGAGAACTGCCTGACTTACAAAGTTGATGAGCACTAGCCCAGAAATAAGTGACTTTGCACCTAAATTCATGCACGTAGAGACACTGGCCTGCGTTTCCAGTGTGATTAGTGTTCGCATTATCTCAACTTTCAAAACTTACTAGGGTCTCAACTTTAGGAAGCTGCCCTTTGAAGTTGCCTCAGATCGAGCTCTCCACATGCACCCATTGCTGTGGGAAACAAATGCCGACAGACAAGACCTAATCACAAACACAGGGGAAGAGGGACTCCCACCAGGACAGCTGGTGACAAGCACAGTCTGCTTGAAACATCTGGGAACCTGCAACCTCCTGTCACCAGCAAGTAGTTGGGAACTAGAGCATCGGCAAGCTGAATTTGCAGCCCTGATTGCTTGTGCGCACAAAGGCATCGGCATTCTTCAACCCAAATTACCTCACGTAGTTTTAGGAGCTCCAAGGGAAACAATGAAGGAGAGAGTTGACTTAGGACTGTTGTTTTGGGTTTTTTTCTAATCCATTCTGAAAAAAATGTGTTGAAGGTGGTTGGGGGAGGGAGCGAGCAAGAGGGGAGAAAGTTCTGGTGATGTCAGCTCCTATCGCCATGGAAACTGAACATTTTTAGTGACAATGGAGTCTTCCTCCTTGAGCTGCTGGGTTGCGTGGGGAGCAGGGGCAAGCAGGGCAGGGGCACACGAGGGAATTCAGCTAACTAAAACTATAGCTTCTGGCTTTCCAAGGAAGTGAGGATAAAACTACAAATGAATGCCTGAATATATGGTTTATGTAACCAAAACACAGTCTGGGGCAATAGCAGCAAATAATCGTTATGCTCTTTGATAAAACATGCTGTCATGCAGCTAGCCAGATGGAGGTATCTCAGCTGCCCAGGAACACCCAACAGAACAGTCCTTTGCCTGCACTTCACTTTTCCATGCTACAGTTCATTCTTCCAACCTTTACTGCCTTGTTGGTGTTTATTTGGAAAGGGAGAAGGGAAGAGAAGAGGCTGGAAAGTACAGTCCTTATTCTTAAAATTGAGAGAAGCTGCACATCTTCTAGACAGTGCGTTACCTTCCAACATCGCAGACGTTTTCTTGAGAGCCAAATTTATGACCTCCCTTGCAGGCAATGAGAGTCCAGGACCATGAAAAGGAGAAGGCCTTTAGAGAAAACTGATTAGCCTCTGGTCAGGATCTAACTCACTGGCATGGAGAAAACATGCAAGACCTAATGCAGGATGTCTTCTCTTAGTCAGAAGGCTAAGGCAGCATCTGGACCCAGAGTAAGCTGAAGCCATGATCCAGGTGCAGGACCAATCAGGATAAAGCTTGGGGCTTAAATTTGAGGTTAAATAAAAGCCTACAGTCTGTATGTAAGGGCAAGTTTGAGCCTTGAATTTGATTTAAACAGTGCAGACAATTTTAATGAATTTCAAAGAATAATGAATTAATAACCACAAGCTTTTATAACTCGAAATACATTATATAGTCATTAGTTCTCTATAACTAAATGGAAAAATCTTTCTTTAGCAGAAGTCTTTTGAGATCAGGTATTCTAATGAGATTACTATCATTTCAGCCTGACACCTCATGAGGACAACTGTATAGAAATCAGGAAACAAATTTCTTTCAGTTTAGGACCTGAAATGAAAAATCCTCCACACTGATTATTTTATATCTAAGGAGTTGATTCTAAGTCTCCTTGGCATTGAAAGGAGTTCAGATATGAGCTTTTTTCCTGGTACTGCTATCAGATGCACAAAAGACTCTCTCAAATTTCTGCCAGCAATGGTGACAGAGGGAAACATGTAAATGAGGTTTACTGCCTTCTCATCTAGGTAGCATGAATGTCACTTGTTTCCTGCATGGTGTAAGCACTTGAGCTCACCCTCTTTCATTTAGCATTGCCCCACTGATTTATTCATCTCTCCAGATAGCACCACTCACATACCATGCTTGCAAGGACACCAGGCAGAGCACAACCCCCAGTTCCCAAGCCCATACACCGGCGATCCTGTGGCCACCTGGAGAAGAGCCTTCCTCCCAGCATACCGCAGCACATCATCCACATGGAGGAGCACCGTGGGCTTCAAGGTCGCCCTTTCAGACACACCTGTTTTTCCCTTTCTTCCTCAAAGGCTGCTGTGGTAGGGCCAGCTTTCCCTGCATCCAGTCACCAGCAATTTTGCCACCAGGAGCTCAGGCTAGAACATACAATGATCTGGCTTTTCTCACCACCATGTGTCAGGTGCTTTAACTTAGCCTTTCCTGATGAACTTGCAGTCCCCATGCCGGGCCATTTTAAATCAGATGCTAATCACAGCAGGCTCAGCCACAAGAAAGGTCTTCCCATCTCACACATGTTGTGTTAATTCAGAAAAAGCTACAGCTTTCATTTGCCTGCCCTCCTTTCATGCACAAGCTGGCCAAGAATCAGCCTTCCAACTTTTACAACTGAACTGAGTTTGAAAATCTCTGTTCCCCCCAGAAGCAAACAATTATATGCCCCTCCAGAAGGAATGACTTTCAAGTCTTGCTGTAGAAGAACTGTGTCAAAAGCAAATATAAAGACAGTGCTGCTCCACACCACAAGGGAGAACTCTGCAAAGTGAGCTCAAACTCATCGCTGGCTCAGTCAGTAATACATGCACTTCCAGGTGACAGCAAATGTGGGTAATTCCTTGCTGGGAGGAAGAGGAAAGTGGGGGTTTCTCTCTGAAAAGATGTTTACTTGTTTGCTGTGAGAACAGCAATATTACATATTTATTTCTGACCTTTTTTTTTTCCTATACCAGAAGGCAATCTAATTGAAAATGGACAAATTCCAAAAAAGCACATGCCCCCTGGTATCAGAGATGGACATTTTGCTGTGATTCGATAGGCAAATCCTGGTAGGCTTTCCACTTCATACATGCAGAGAGGAAATCAGAGCTTCACCATAGCAACTTTATTGTAAAAAACACTCAAATGTCAACTTGTCCCAATAGTACCGTGGGTAAGGCCAGTGCAATGCAAAGACAAAAAGCTCAGAGTAACAAAAATGACATTCCTACCTTCGAAACACCTCTACTGGAAACTGAGAAGCTAGCTTGGTTCTGGTAAAGGTTATACATCTTCCACTCAGACATTTTAAAAACAAAACAAAAAAAAGTTTCTGGGCTAGCTCTTCAGCTAGTACAAATTAACACCCTCTACAGAAGTGGTGCAAGATAGATGGCTGCACATCAGCTGGGGAGCTAAGCTATCTTGTCTACTGTTTCTTCCATAGACTGCTAACCCCAGCACATCCGATTCCAGTTCAGCAGATATACTGGAGTAGCACCAGACTGGAAACTTTCCCCTCAGTTACATCATTTCTGTTCTATGCAAGACTCTAGCAAACACAGAAGAAATAAACCCAGAAACTATCGACCTACCCAGCCATGACAATGAAGAAATCCAGGCGGTTCCAGGTATCTCCAAGGTAACACTTCTTGCCAAAGATCCCCAGGGCCACCATCTTTAAGACCATTTCCATGGCAAAGAAGATGAAGATGAAATCATCAAATACCTGCCAAACAGAAACCCAAGAGCATGTCTGATAAGCATTCTCAGTGTTGGATTTTAAAATGCAGAATGTGAGATAAATACAAATTTCAGTACTTCTGAAAATGAGTTAGAGGCAGGGCTGGAAAAGCTTCTTCCATGCAGCCCTGGCATCACAGCTTCCTGCTGCTCAAGTAAGCAAGGGGCTTTTATAGGCTTTTTTCCCCCATGGGTGAAGTAATTGATGGAGACTCAGAGACTCCTTACATGGACTTGAAAGGAGATGTTGGCTCAGCACCAGCAGGTCCAAACCTGGCCAGGGAAACACCGTCCTTCCAAGGTCTCCTAGGAGGGATTCCTCATCACTCCACTGCAAATAGCTCAGCTGAGGACATAGCGCAGCTTCACGCACAGCTTGGACAGCACACACCAATCACAGATGGAGCCTTCAGATATCTGAACGTCTCAGCCTCAGCAACACTATAGATGACAACCTTTGCTGTGACCTTCTCTTTGGGGAAGCAGCAAGCACAGCTAGTGCATTCATAGGCTGGATGTACCCATGGCCCTTCTTGGCATACGTTGTTTCTTCTCCCTTTGGGCTTCCTGAATGCCACATTACCTGTGGAGTCAGTAGTACCCTTGCTCCTCAACACAGTAGCAAATGCATTGGGGGCTGCTATTCTCTCCTGCTTGGATGCTGTAACCTTAGTTATTTCTCCCTGGCTTACCTCTGAGCCATGTATCTTGTAGCTGTCTATGTCAGGAAACCCCTGCTTATGCACAGGATCAGGAAGGTTAGCAACTATTCTGTATTGCATGGTCACAAGTAGACTTCATTCATTATCTCTCTCTTGCCCCATTCTCCTCCTCAAAACAAGCTCTTGCCATTTTACAACAGGATAGCTTACTACCAGGGACATTCTTGCCAACCTGTCTGGGAAGGTGTTTGCCCACATGCTGAAGGAAAGCATGCGTGAAAATTTGTGACTTGGACTGAGGCATCATCACAAGAAGAAGGAAGTCTGCTTACCTGCAAGATTTTACATCTGTCAGAAAGGCAGTCCATATCCTCACATGGCTGGTACATCCCCAGGGTAACGCAGTTTAACAAAATCACCATCATGCTGACACACTCAAACCAGGTGGAAAAGAGTCAAGGAAAACTTCTGTAAATGCATCATGGCTGAGATAAGCTTGCTCTAGGCTTGGGGTGACAAAATAGGAAGATTAAGGGAAATAACAACTGCTGGTAGGCTGATTTATTACATTCTTATGTTTTTCCCCAGTTCCTCATTACTCCACTCCTTGATTAAGCCAAAACTCTTTTGAAAGGGGAAAGTAGAGGTAGCACAAAGGCCTAAGGCCAAGTCAAATCATTGCCATAGCTAAACACATGCTCACTCCTATCCTGTTGGTTTGCTGAGTCCCTTCCCTCGTTAGTTTACTGAATCTTCCAAATACATAGAAGAGACTTTCCATGGTGGCCTATACTCAAATGTAGCAGAGATCTCTATGATCTAGGGATCTAAATCAAAATGGACAGCTGGATCTCTATGTAAGCCTAGTGATTATTGCCCTTCTGGGAAGGGGGTGCAACACAAAGCTAGAAGTGTCCCTCTTCTCTTGTGAGAGGAACTTGGAAATAAAGAGTTGACATATTGGAACAGGTCAATAGTCCATCTAATCTGTTATTCTGCTTCCAGCAGTGACCCATGCTGGATAAAACTCCACAATGTGCCTAATCAAGTTATTCAGTAACCATGGGGGGAATTGCGTTTCTGACCCCAGCTGGTGATCTGTTTATGCCCTAAAGCACGAGGATTGATAGCCCTTGTAATTTTCTCAGCTACACTGGTGTCCCTGCAGATGCTTTGCTTATTCATTTGAATCCTTTGTTGATAATCTTACTAAAATATCTGCTTTGATAATAGTTGGCAGCCGTGAGCTACATTGGCTAATTATACTTTACATTAAAAATTGTTTCCTCCTATTTATTTTTAATTTGTTGCCTTTTAATTTCATCAAGTGCTACTTCATTTATATATTACAGAAGAAGATAAAAATGGTGTAGTTGTGTGACCTTCTCCACACCCTCTACCTGCCTCCTCTTCACCATCCCTCTTCTCCTGAAGGAGTCTTAAGACCTGGTACACGCTTATCCAATAACTCATTTACAGTATTTTATCTCTAAAAGTGGGCACGTTTCTGTGATATCTTTCCAGTGTTCGCATTGCAAAGCAGTGATGTAGATCTAATGAGAATGGACCTCCAACCTCTGACAGAACCATCCTTCGTGGGTATTTTAACACACCTCACATAAACATATCTGCTCAGTTTCTATTTTCAGACTTTTTTTTTTTTAAATTTAAAATAACAGAGCCAAGAAATCATCCATTTAAAATACAACCCACTGAGTGCACCCATTTTCAGTCCTTGCAGAACTGAATCCAAAATGGTGGCCTGTATCTCTGGTCACTTCTGAAAGACACTCAACATCTATGGTTTGTTCTGAGCAACTCCTCTGTGCTCATTCTCTGACAGTGATTCATGACTAACCTGCACAATCTGATCTAGAAGATTATTAATTCTTTCTCTTCTCCCCCACCTGATTTTCAGTGAGCTACCTTCAGTTGCAAAATCAGACAAGAGCAGGGCACCAGCTCTACTGTGCCAATCATGCTATGAAGTGATTTCAAGAACATGTTATCCCTATCCCTCACTAAGTTAATCCCAAGTGCTGTACAAAGTAATGCACGTGGAGCCCACCCTTGATGTAGGCTTCAAAACCAGAGGCCTTTTCTGAGAGGAATACACCAAAAGGGCACGAATAAAATGTTTGCACTCAGAGGTCTACACAACACAACTTCAACTTTCCACCTTTCTCTCTCTTACACGTTTCTTTAATGATCTGATCCAAATCTGATCCATTAGCACCCACAGGCTTTTTGGGTAAGACTGCAATTCTCTTCTGGACTTTTCAAAATTTGTTTGGCATCATCTTTCACAGAATTACAGAACCACAGAATGGTTGAGATGGTTGAGGTTGGAAGAGGCCTCTGGAGGTCACCTTGTCCACCCCACCCCCCACCCCACCCCCTCAAAGTAGCAGCAACTACAGCAGATTGCTCAGGGTCGCATCCAGTTGGGTTTTGAATATCTCAAAGGATGGAGGCATCAGAACCTCTGTGGGCAACCTGCTCCAGTGTTTGACTATCTACACAGTGAAAAAGTGTTTTCTTACATTTACTTGGGATATCCCATGTTTCAGGCTGTGCCCATTGCCTCTTGCCCTGTCACTGGGCACCACTGAGCAGTCTGTTTCCTTTACTCCTCCCATCAGGTATTTATATGCATGGATAAGATCCCCCTGAGCCTGCTCCAGGCTGAGCAGCCCCAGCTCTATCAGCCTCTCCATTTTGCAGCAGGTGCTTTGACAACTACTGGAAAGGCAGCACCAGTGAAGCCCTATCAGTGCTGAACGACACTCCTCGAGGGGCCAAAAGAGTTTTGGTGTGGGCTGAGCCAACAGCTGCAAAGGTCCTTCTCCCTGGACATAGGGCAGTCAGGAGAGGTACGGACAGAGACAGTGCTTAGAACAGCCCTGGATGAAATTAATACGTAAAAAATGAAAAGCATAAATTGTTTTAAAAGCCAAGTTTTTTCTTCAGCAAACATCCAGAAAACATGACACAAGAAACCCAAAGGCAGGGAGTACTCTCCAACTGCAGCCAAACTCAGGGAATTCAGGCAAAGGGGCTTGAAGTCAGGGGTTTATTTTGTACAGATCTACACTTTTGTGCACATGCTTTGGCAGCAGCAACGCGTGGGTGGTCAGGATGCTCCCGTGCTCCCTTTGCTCCTGTCACTCCACTTGCAGTGTCCCCCCCAGACCACACAGACCATGGCAAGGTGCCTTCAGGCAGCTGGCGAGACCCCAAAGCACAAGACCTGGCCACCCACAGCAAGTGCTCCCAAAAACGTTGCAATTTGGGCCAGATGCGCAAGGCCCTCATCTTCTTGCTCTAAAAGCTGTGGCCAGCTGCACTTAATTTCTCTTCCCCTGCTTTCTGGATACCAGTTTTCTGAAAGTTTGCCAGTGTTGTCCAGGCTTCCTGAGGACTGTCGAATCGCTGGCTGCTCCTGGGCTATTAAAGTGACATTAGGAAAAGCTGCCGCCCCACGGTTTTCCTTTCAGAGCAGGTGGGGACCCTGAAAAAGCACATCCAACCTGCGGTGGAGAGGAAGAAAGTGCTAGGAGAAAACTGGAGCATCTCCTGCCCCAAGTCGGGAGGGGTTGCTGCCTGCTTGGGTCGGTGGAGGGGGTAATTAGAAGTACCTGCTGCCTTCAATGTGTCACTGCCGTCAACCACGGCGACTGCCTCCCATCACCACGGCAACAGCCTGCAGCCAGGTTTATCATCTTTCTTTCCGTGATGCCTCCCCCTCCCCGCATCCTTCACCCCCTCCTTTTCCCTGTGCCTGAGCCTGCAATTAATTTCAGCTGCTGACAAAGCCGGTCTTTACAATCTGCCTCATTCAGTCAGAAGTTTCATTACTAATTAACTTCTTTCAAAGTTCAAATCTCCTAATTACAAGTGAACCCGCGCACATGCTATCCCCCCGCTCTGCCCCGGCCCTTTCTCCCTGCTGCTCTCCTTTCCCATAGCCCCACTCCTGGCACCTTTCCCAGTGAGGCTTGGGGCCTCCAACAGGTTTTGGAAACTAAAAGGACACCCAGGCATTTCTGCCCATGGTCAGCTCCTCTCTCTTGGCCACCACAAGATGCTTCAGAGGAAGGCACCAGAAAACCTGCAGCAATCCACTATGTAATAACTTGCCCTTAAAGGGAAGTTTTTTCCCTAACGGTGACAGTTCACAGTTGATTCAAGCCCTCAGGGATAAAGGAGTCATGGCACTCATTTGAAAAAGGAAAAACAGCAAGGGAAACAGGTTTCCTGGCTCCTTTAACCATGGGTTATTCTCATTATCCACATAAGTGTCTCTTCCTTGTGAAAGTTCTGTTAAGCTCTTAGCTTCAGCACTGTCTTGTGGCATCAAGATCCATATCTAGGTTAATTATATTTTGCCTAAAACACGTTTCCTCATACTGGTTTTACAGCTGGTGCCTGCCTGTGGCAGCGGCAGTTTGCTTTGCTCATGGGTCCCCTCCTTATCCTTCCACACCCCAACCAGGGTCCATCCAGCTGCTGCCTGAAGTCAGCTACCACGTATCCATTGACCCTCCACCATGTCTTCCAATGGACAGGGCAAGTCTGGCATGGGGAGAGACTCAATGGAGACATGCATCACCAGCACACACTAGGAGAGAACCATCATCCACCCCAAACCATCTGGGAGGGAGTCAGTGCTGAAAGCCATAAGTTACAGGACAGTTACAGAGATGTGCAGGTGTTTCTGGAAGCTGGACATGTTGTGCTAGTGCTTGGTAACATGACTATGCATAACGTGGCATGAAGTTAGAAACAGGTGATAGGATACAGGCAAAGCTTTTGGGCTCGATTCCTGAATGACAAATAGCAGAAGCAAGGTATGCTGTATTGGAGCTGTAAATAGCTTGCACCTGGAAAATGGGGTAACACTTAATGTTCTTGGGATCAGCCTCAATCTCTGCTTTTTATGACTGACAAAAATACAACAGAGCAAAACAAAACAATACTTTGGGTCCCTTCTCCTCTTCCTCCTTTATCATCAGCTGAAGAGTAAGAGTTCACCAGGCCCAAAGAGCTCCCCAGTGTCTGGCGCTAACAGCACAGAAAATACGTAAGCTTTACAAGAATGACAATCCCTCAGTGTTTCCTGTTGCTACCTCCACACCACTCCTAGGGTATGCCTTGTGCCAATTCAGGTCTTGAATATCTCAGACCTGTTTAACCTGCAGCGGAAATGCCTTGGCTACAAAGCACTTACAGCAAGGGGAAAAAGCCAGCTCTATGGTGTAGCTGGTCATGGTAGCATCTGTTCCCTCCCCAAAAGAGAAAGAACAGCCTGCCGCAGTAGAGCAGTTCAATGACTGAACTGGAAACACGGAGCCCCATACAATGCACCCCCAACACTGGCCACCCACGCGCACAACTCCTCATGGCCTCCCACCTCTGAGCTGGTGCCAGGCAGGCACAGCTGTGGGCACCCTGCAGGTGAGACGTCACATTTGCATGATCACTCCTCTGCCTCCCCTTTGGGCTCCTCTCCACCTCCCTCTCATCTCACCATGCTTCCCACCAGCTAAATGGCTGCACCCTGTGATTCCAGTTTGCAGTGACTGCATTTTCTTTCCCTCCTTTTGAAATAAGCTAAGGACAGTGCTGTGTTCCTTCCTTACTTTCCTCCCCTGCTTTGTGACCCTCCTGCAAGAAGCCAGTAGGATGCTGTAACTGCAGTAGGACAGTTAATATTTAATTTATAATGGAAGGAGTGATTTGTGTTGCGAAGGTCAGAGAAACAAGTAGCTCCAGGGAAAGAAGTGCTTATTTTCTCTCCCTCATTGCTGTTGGCTTTTGCTGATGCCCTCACAGGTGAGTTTCATTTTCCCCACACACACACGCTTTTTTCTTATCACCACTCACTTTTTTCTTCCTTCTGTGCTCATGCATAGGAGTTTCATGGTCTTTTTCTGCAAAACAAGCCGACAAGCAACACGGTTCTTTCTCTTCAGCCTCAATCTGCTAAGCTAACCCACTAGAAAAAGTTGAATGTAACACCTGTTGTTCACTCAAAAGAAAATACATCTCAAAATGTGTTTGTGTTCAAATAGATCAAAACAATCAAAATATTTCTCAGAACAAAAAGCTTTAAAAATCCCATTTTGGAAGGGCTGAAACAGTTCTTCTTTATCTTTTTTAGTGCAAAGAAATGTTTCAACATTACAGAAAAAAGGCGTTTTTTTGACCTGCCTTAGAACTCTCTTTTTTTGAGTTCTGAGTCAATTGGAAATTAAATGCCAATACCCAGCATTGCAATGCTGGGGTTTCATGGTGGCCAAGCCATAGAGTGCAATTTATAAAGCCTTTTTGCAAGCCCTCAAGGTCAACGTGCTCTAGGTCTTCCCATGTCATGTAATTTCTTGTACATGTTTGCTTTCCTCACATCATCATTTATACACTCTTCTCATGAAAGAGGAGCACCTGAACTTTAGACAGCTGACATATGCATCGCTGAGATCTTCAAGTCTTCCAAAATACTGATGCCAAGGAAAGGACTGCATTACTGCCAAACACAGCAGGACTGTTACGTTGATTTGAGAGGCACTAGGGAAGACTTACATGACTCGAGATGGTGTTACTAGGAGGCAGGACAAGAAACTACAGAAGAGGGAGGCAGTAGAGAGATTTTAAATGCTTGGCAATACTTCAATGTTTCTGCCCTTTGGAATGGACTTTACATCAAGAACAGATTCATTAGAAAAGAAAAAGACTCGGTCGTATCCATATTAAACCAGATAAACGTCAACAAAACAAAGCACCATACGTCAGCTTCTCTGATCGGTCTAACTTTCCAGGACTGCTCAGAAAGCGGGTCCTGTACCAGGCCACACAGGCTTTTGGCTGCGTAGCTCAAATTCAGATTTAGCTTAGAGACTAATGAGAACTAAGTCTCATACTGTATGTCATACACCACATCATATCCCCCTACAGAGTTAGGCAAGCATTGAAGATGGCTCTTGGAAAGTTTTGGCATTTTTTTTCATTACAGAAACAAAATGAAGCAAAATCTCTCGTTTCTTAAAACTCTTTCCATAACGATTTATTCAGACCTGCTAATTGCATCCATTAAACTCTCAAGTCCAGCAAAACCAAAACCATTAGAAAGAAATTTAACCTCTGGCAGGAAAAATGTACAATGGGGATTAAGAGGCTAAGAAGGAATCTGAAGAGCGAACAGACAGAGGTATTAATGCAATGAGACAAGTCTTCAGATATTCCAGAAACAGGAAGCCAATGAGAGAGCTCTGACCTAGTGTAAGGCCACAACAGGCCACAGAAGGCCCCTAATCAAACGGGAGGCTACAGAGAGAAAGCAAGGCTTCTTTACGATGCTCTTCACCACAGCAAACAGGAGAGCTGTCAGTCCTAAAGCCAGCATGAGTTATGCCAAGAATTCTGGCTGGCTGTCACACCACCTGGATGGATATACATTGGTCTCCTAAAGCAACCTGGTGTCTTCTTCAGAAAAGGTGTGCAGATCCCACCACTAATTATTCAAATATCTCACAAATACCATGCATCTTCATCAATATTGCTACACAGCCCTACTATTAATGATTACCTCCTGCCTGTAGCAGCTGGGCCCCAGAGCTTCTCTACTGATAATGACCCACCTCCAAATTGCATCTAGCTTTCAGGGTGCAACAGAGCATCTGTTTAACAGTATGTAACATTCCTATAAAGCTGTTTACTATAGTAAGCATGAAAAAAAAATAGTATCTAGAAAAAAAAACACCCGAGAATCTTTTTTTAGGTCAGAAGAAAATAATTACCCAAATTTAAACTTGAGCAGGGTATTAGAGGTAATGACTGTTCCTGGAGAAAGAGCTTTTTAATATCCTCAGATGGCTGGGACTACGGCTGCATATCTTACTTGCCAGCAAAGCAATACTCCACCATGCTGTGGGACCAGTTCAGGACTGACTTGAGGAATTGCACCTCCTGCTGACTCCCAAATGGTGCCTCCTGCAGCATTCTGTCTCTGCCTTGGAGATCACCATTCAAAACCTGACCTGGCTTCATCACATTAGGAGCTTCAACAAGGTCACAGCATGACGTGATAGGACTGCAACTTGGAACATTATTATGCTATATGGCAGTTGAAAGACTGTTGCTCCAAAATCTCTTAGTCAAAATGGCAGGTTCAGCAGCTGCTTGCTGCTGCAGATGGAGCTGTAGGGGTAACAGACAGCAGGGAAGGACCACCAGAACCACAAAACTGGGATCCAAACTGTAAAGCTCTTACTGCTTACTGATACTTCACTTTGTGGAGGCAGTTCCCTACTGATATCAGTAGCAAAGTAGGGATCTTAGAACAGTTAGTCTTTGTTTTTGCACTCAGTTGGACCTCTGCTCCAGAGAAGACCTAAACCTGGCAGGCCAAGTCAGGAAGGCGTTTGCAGTCCAGGAGTGATTTGAATTAGCAATGTGCTCCAGAGTAACAAAAAGTGAATTTGAATGGGGCAGCTGAGTGCTCTGATGCAGTGTCCCCATCATGCATGACCCTAGGAAGTGAGAAGACCAGTCAGAGAGGCTGGTGGAGTCACCATTCTCAAACCAGAGCCTGACACATGATGGGGATTTTTATTGGCTTTTTATCTCATTTAATCTGGATGTGGTCAAGCTTACTTGGTGGAAATTTCCTTCCAAAGTGTAAAAACATGAAGTGCTTTGCAAGAAAAATCAAAATCTCTCCAAATCCCCTCTCTTTGCTACTGTGCTTCATTGCCCTGCCTCCCAGAAACACCACCCAAAGTTGTGTAAAAGTCTTCCCCAGCACCTGTCAAACTGATGTAACAGTCCTGCCATGTTTGGTAGTACTGCAGTCCCTTCTTTGGCCTTCATGTCATGATAGGTTTGAATGGGGTCCTTATCTTGGGTCTACTAGACATATCCACCAAATAAATACAGCACTATAATAGCAGTGTGTGTGATTCAACTTCAAGAAAGGGAGAAGGAAAGAGCTAGTGATGATGGATTTGGGAGGGCAGAGAAAGCAAGAGAATTAAAAAGATGAAAGGCATTGCTTTTTCCCTTCCCTACTGCCCTTAATGTTTTCTGGTTTCTTTTGGTTTTTTTTCTTCTGCCGTGGTCTCTTTCCCTTTTGCTTTCCAGAGCTCTCCTTCCCCCACTCTAGTGGAAAGAAATGCTTAAATGTTTGGAATGAAACAGCATAAAGAGGGGAATAAATGTTTCTTCAGGAACCAGGAACAAAGGGCAAGGTTTTGGAAGACATGCAGGCCCTTAAGGATGCACAGGAACATTTTGTGGGACCTTTTACAGCATACAGATCCCTGCCTCCCATTGATTTTGGTGAGACTGCATTGTGTCCCTCAAGTATACCAGATGAGCTCTCTGGTAGCTCACAAATGCAAACAGGTGAAAGGAGGGTACATGTGAAGGGGGGAAAGTTGGCTGCAAAGTGCAAAGCAGCATCTAAAGCATAGTAGACTCCTTCCATTCCCGTCGCCACTTTCACCTTCCCAGTAAAGGGATGTCTTCTCATCTTACTTTCTGGTGCTCTATAGGTGTGGGTTTTGTCCTCTTGTTGTGTGTTTTAGGCTCAGTGGGCCTTGGGAAACAGTCTGTGGGGCACAAAGAGGATGTTCCAATGAACCTCCTGAAACAGGCGCTGCTATGCAACTTCCTGTCACTGCCCAGGCTTGGAGGGCTGGGGGTCATCTCCCCAGCACTACAGCACAGACACGTGGAGGACAGACAGATGTGGGTCCTGAGTGTTGCTTTTGATGGTTGTTTTTCTCCCGTACTACTTTACAGCAAATACAAAGGGATGGTGGAAACATCTGTCTTCAAATAAGAAGCCGTTTCCCTGGAGAGGAAAACAGGTAGGAGAAACCTCACCAGCACTGAAGGTCTAAAGCCCGCACTCACTGTCTTCCTGTTCCTGCTCCTTTTTCTTGCATTGGTGTCTCTGTTCATCACTGTTGTCTTTCTAGTCCATCCTAGTTTTCAGATGTTACAGATTGCTTTTTCCACTCTTTGCAACTTCCCACCGATCTCTGGCAAAGGTCACACGAGTCCAAGCTGAGCTCACAGGGACACACAACTCAAATACATCTGAAAGGAGTGCAGGGCACCTTTGATAAAAGGCCATCTCGCCTTGCAGGAACGTGGACATAACAATGAAAGCACAAAGGACAGGTTACGGACATTCCCACAGTTTAAAAGGAGTATGCGTCCTTCTGTGCAGGGGCTCTGCTCTCTGCAGGTGCCAGGGCAGTATCCTGTACCCCAGCACATCACTTGGTGAAGGATGTGGAAGTGAGCACCTTGTTCCTCCAGAAAGCCAGTTTCCAAGGCTAACTGATCTTAGAATCACAGAATTGTTTGGGTTGGAAGGGACCTTTAAAGGTCATCTAGTCCAACCCCCCTGCAAGAGCAGGGACATCTTTAACTAGATCAGGTTGCTCAGAGCCCTGTCCAACCTGACCTTGAATGTTTCCAGGCATGGGGCCTCCACTACCTCTCTGGGCAACCTGGGCCAGTGTTTCACCACCCTCATCATAAAAAATTTCTTCCTTATATCTAGCCTGAATCTGCCCTCCCTTAGTTTAAAATCATTGCTCCTCGAGCAATCTTAGAGGGTACTCTGACTCCGGTAGCAGTCCTGAATTAGAGAGGCAGAAAGACGGGATAAAGCCATTTGCCTTTCTCCCTTCTCCCAGCTAGGTGATGCTTTCAGTGGATACAGCATCACTAAATCATGTACTTGGTGCTTAGCTTAGCAGGCTTTTCTGATGAGTGCTTCAGTACAGAAAAGAAAGTCAGGCAGTGACAAAGCTCTGCAGCAAAGTAAATAAAGATTAATTCAGAAGTGTAGGGAGTGCTCGGTAAGGTCACCCAGAAGAAATTGCATACAGTCTAAGCAAAACACAGGGCAATAACAAAAAGAGCTCGGTTTGAGCTCCTGTTGTTTCTTTATTGGTTGTAATTAAATAAAACTCATTATTTTCAGAGTTTCAAGATGCCACCACCCCCTACTTTGAACGTGCATTTTTCCCCTCACGGTTTTTGATTTTTTTGAAGGCTTGTAGCTGGATGCATCCCAGGCCCCTTTGCCCTGGTTCCCAGAGGGTATGCTGGAAGAATTGGCAACGATGGTCTGCAGGACACGTGCCTGGAGGAAGGACTGATTGCAAATGGCTGAGCCAATCCGTCTCAGCAGATAACTGGAGGCTAGGAGCTCCAGCCAGCACACAGGCTTGCAGCAGCTGTGGAACCTCCTTGAGGACACAAATCAGCTATGGATGGCCTCCTGAAAAGGAAGCTCCTGACGTGTACATGTGACAGAGGTACCTGTGAGGGGCAGGAGAGATGCTCATTATTTAAGCTTCTCATCTGAGGAGAAGGGACCCTGTGGAGGATGAGCAGATGTGCCAGTACTGTCCTTGTACATCTGCTCTCTTTCTCTTCCTTCCCTCCTCTTACATCCTGCAACAAAGAGCACTCAGTGAAAATGAGATTATTTAAACTATGTAGTGCTTCCTTCAAAACACTATGTAAACTTTTACTAATTTCCACAACTACCTCTTAAGGTACATAAATACTTTCCCTTTGTTACTGATAAGAAAGCAAGCAGGAGAGGAGCAGGTTTCTCCAAAGTGGCACCTGATTCGGGTTCTCCAATGCATGAGCTTCTTAGAGCCTGGTTTTCAGGAGTGTGTAATACTAGTCATTTCTACCACAGCCAACAAGAATTGTGAAGCTCCAAGCCTCCACGCATCTGGCTCCCACCACCTCAAGTCAGCTGGCCAAAGATCAGAGTCCTCTTGAGAAAAAACATTACCCAGAGATCACACAGTAAGTCATTGCCTGAGACTGCATTAAAATTCAGGTGTTCCTCACACCCAGTACATATTCACTAAACCCCTCAGCTTTCTGGCTAGCTGACAGATTGCACCATGCCAGGGAAAGGAGCCAACATGACTCATGCTCAATCACCGCGATGCTGACAGTATTGAGTGCTGTTTTAGGGGGGTTAAATGCTGTGAATGTGCTAAGCATTATCAATATTAAAATATTATTAGTATTATTTATGAGGTATCTCCATGTGTCCTAGATGACACTAGCCAAGATCAAATTCAAATTATGCAAAATGTTACATAAACATGCAGTAAAACATGCTGCCTGCTTCAAAGAGTTTTTAATCTAACCAAACAGGACAGGCTAACAATGCATTACGATCTCTGCTTTGCACACAAGAAGCCAGAGTACAGAGAAATGAGCGGATTTACCCAAGGGCAGATAGGAGACATGGGGCACAGCTGGGAACTGAGCAAGAGTCTCCCAATTTGTTCTCCAGCATCTTTGACCTAAGATCGCTCTCCACCTCAACTAGAACTGCATTTGATGAGGACAGTGCCCACAGGGAGAAAATGGTTCTCCCATAAATCTTTCCTGAGAACAATGGAAAAAGTGTCCAAGTTCCACTTTATAGAGGCAAGTAACGTACTGCATACAGATTACCATAAATGTAGGGCTCCCTGCACCCATTCAGAGAGGTTTCTGGCTGTTCAGGTGTGCAGTGCACAGACAGGCAGGAGCCAGAAGACCTATGCTTTCTACCTCTATCTTCCACTGATACCTTCATTGGGATCTCAAGTTGTTGGGATCTCAAGATAAAATTCATCCCATAGTTATGATAGTGTAACACTAAGGTCAGTCTAATATCCACGCATCTTTTTTCCAAAGAATGTGCTGCCTTCCAAGGGCGCTCCAGGTTCCTTCGATAAAAGCGTGCTATGTAAACACAAATTATTGACGCATTTCACTGCAAAACAACCAGCTCCAAAAAAGGCGGTTCCTACACAGCAAGTTGCTCATAACGCAGGCTAGCTAAAGCCTCCATCATCAGTACAGCACAGTTCGGCTACCCCTTTGATGTCTTTCTGCGTGTTGTATCCATCACCTCTCTTCAGATTTAGGACTAGTAGTACATTGCTATTACTGCATTCATATTCCTGTGACCTATTTGCTTTCATATAGATTCAACTTCACACTCTATTTATTCTAGAGTTTTTGACAGCCTCTGGAAATATATGCCTCCTCTTCTTATTTACAGCCTAACTTATTTTTCCTTGTACAGTTTCCAGTCAGAAACTATGGATGTGCATTAATCTCATTTCATTTTGAACATACCAGTTACAGCCTAGCTCATTGCCCCAACCTTTCCAGCCATGCCAAGTATTTCCCTTTCTCTTTTCAGAGACTTCCTTATGAGCCTGTTGGGTTTGTTTGTTTTAATTTTTAACAACCATCCCCAATTCTGTGTGACTCTGCAGGAGCTGCTCCTTTATTGGATTACTCTTCACTGTCTCACAGCCATCCATCTTCCGTCATGTTAATTACTGAGCACCAAAGGATCACTTGCATTTCCATTGTCCCATGCAGGTTTCATTGCCTCCTCCACTAGTCAGCTACCCTCAGATTCCTCCCCCCTCTCCACAGTACGTACACTGTTTAAATACTGCCCACTTAACTACCTCATTTCTAGCAGCCCACTTCCCTTTTGCTTATAGCAATAAAGTGACTTTACCATAAATATGGAATAAAGATGATTGTTTAGCTGGGACATAGGTAGTGCAAAATGTTGGTAAGCAGAGTACAAAACCCAACCATCTTCCTCTGCCCCAGAGGACAGGGCTCAGGTGGGGTCACGGCAGCCTGCAAAGGTCCACCACAGGGAAGACTGCGCTGTAATGCAGACTTTTCACCTCTGAAACCCCCTGGATCAGTAGATCACCAAGCTGAAGAGAGACATCAAGTTACTGATAACCTGCCCAGCTCAGCAAGACAAGACATTGGCAATGGTGGGCATCAGTGACCAGATATATGTGATAAATTCATTCTTTGTGGATTAGGATGACTTCTTCATGCCCAGTGCAGCCCTGCCAAGGGCCTATCAGGTGCAGTAGCTTCATATGCTGTTCTCCGAGATAACATACCAGCTACTACTAGACCCAGGATACCTGCAGTTGGCAGACTCACCTTCTGCAAATTTATTCTCCTACCCCTTACACACAGCGTATCCTTTTCCAAATAGATTTAGCAGTGACTTAAAGCTCACATCTTCTCTACACAATCTTTTCTTTCATCTGAGAATGATTCTTCCTGTCCAGATACAATCAGATATGGAGCCAGCAGTGTACTAGAAAAGACTACCATAGAAGCTTTAGCTTTAGGCTTTCTTGCGAATAATCTACCCTTATATTTCAAGACTTCTTTCCTACAGATTCTTATATCACTGATACTAAGATGTACCATGACCACAGGCTCCTTCACAGCTGCCTCTAATGTACTCACATACCTTGTGGGATTTGACACCCTTGTATCCGGTAAGGAAATTATCTTACAGGTCTCATGGACATCACACATCCAGCTGTCTGCATGGCAGACAACAGAATTATCTCCTCTCCCCATAACCTGTTTGCACATCACATCCACTCAGCTTATGCAGCCAATGTAGCGACTATCAAACCCAAACCAGAAGCTGTCTGTGCTCCTGCACAAGCTGACGTCTCTCAAACCCAGAAAGCCACCTGGCTGGGAAAGAAACGCAGTTGCAAACTGACAGTACCAAGTGCGTCCTCATCCTCACCATCAGTAAGGTGCTACTGAGCTTGATGGGAGCTCTGGAGAGAAAAGCTGGGAGTTGGAGGGAAAGAGTCCCTTCGTCTAGTCACATGTCTAATACTCTGCTGACCACATACATGTGCTTCTCCAAGCAGAAGCAGACCACAGCCCTTGGCCTGTCCCACTTCAGCTTACCTGTGGGAACTCAGCGATGACAGGATTTGACGAGGAACATGAGAAAAGTGCAGAAAAGAACAGTTTTCCTGGAGAGTCAGGAGGCAGAGAGAGGCCTGAGGGGTGAGAAGTCATTGCTGTGACCTGTGCCTCAAGCATCCACCCATTTTGCTGCCAGGAGGTGAGTTGCTTCACATGTCCATTCCCATGGGACATTGTGCTGTGCAGGAAGGATGTCTATTTTGGCCTGAGTCAGGTAAGGGACCAAAACATTTTCCCTCAAGTAGCTGCAGTCACTGCTTATCAGGGAGGAAAAGAAGGGACAGTACTGCCATAGCACCTCTTCAGAAGAGGAGAAAACCCCTCTGCACCACCAGTTTTCTGGAAAAGAAGTTTCCATACCTGTTCCTACAGCAGGAGGCTGAAGCAGGAGGCATCTGCACCTCCACAGCGTGTAAAGCACAGCCTCCTCTTAGGCATGCTTTAAGCACCCACTTAGCTTCACTGCATTTAAAGAGCTTTCACGTTATTTACGACAGCAAGCGGAAGGAAAAGAAAAACCAGAGCGTAGGTCAGGATAGTAAAGAAAACTTGGCATGCCTGGAGGAGTCAGCCACTGAGGACCCGCAGTAAATCTTGAAAAATGAGCACAAAAGAGCTCCCATCACTTTCCCGGAAAGAACAACCTGTCCCTAAAGCCAGCTCTGCTCCCAGCCCCTCTGCCATCAGGGAGGATGACAAATCACCAGCCAACAGCCAGGTGGCTGAGGTCCTGTGGCCCCATGGGGTGAGGGACACTTGCCAGGCAGCGGCCAGGGGCCAGGGCAGCTACAGCGTGCCAGGTCTGGAGCCAGCCACGTGCTCGAACCCCTGCACGCTGTGCCGGGCTGATAAGGCTCCCCCCCTTTCCCCCCCCTTGCTCTGCACCCTTCCCACCCACCTGCCATTAAAACTGGGAAGGAGGGTGCAGAGGAAAATCACAAATTTGCACCAATATTTTGTGTGCAGTGACCGCTATTGGGATTTTTTTTTGTTTAAGTCCAGTTTCATTTCTCCAGGGTAATTAGTTCTAGCGACCCTTCAAATATATATTTCAGCCTCACAGAGCCATAAATTTCCAAGTGACAATCATCAAGCCAGGCTGCACTGTCATGTACAAAGCTCTTTGCTGGTCCTGTCTATCTCTCCATGCTTTAAGACCATTTCCGTGAAGCCTCCCCTCACACACACACACGCCTGATCCTTTCCTCCCCCATTAGCAGTCACACTTCTCTCTCGCACTCCTCCTTTCAGCTTCCTGGATGCTGCCTTACAGGGTTTTGTTTGAAGGTGTATAAAAAAAGAAATGATAGACTTACGTTGGCCCTGTTATAGGCTGCTGCATGACAGCTTTTCAAAGGAAGTATGCCTATGCATGTGTAACATATACGAGGATATAGGCCACGTACATAGGACAATCATCAGCTGATATAGGTCTTTCATTTGGAACGCACATCCGTTCAGGTGTTTTGATGGCTTGTCTAATGTTTTATTTCTTCACCTAGCATACCCAGGCTTTTTGATGACACATTTGATGCACGTGTTATTTTTAAATGGTCAAAGTCTTCTATTTTAAGCCAGTCATACCTATTTGGAAACTCAATCTCTCTCTTGAGAAGGCCTTCTCTTCCCATGTTTGAGAATTCCCTTAATTTTTCCAATTAACCCTAATTTAAAAGAAACAGAGCAATAAGAGAGATCATTATTCATTATCCTCATTGCACTGAAACCTGTGTTCTGCAGAAGGAACTGCTGTGATCCTTTAGCACCTTCCCCTGTAACTACCACCATCAAGGTCTAAAACAAAGCCACTGAAGTCAGCAAACCCACACACGCTGCAAAGACAAGGTCCTGAGTAAAGCAACCACCTTTCAGCCCACAGCACAGAGCCAGTGTCCAAACACAGAGAAGATCTTGACAATTTGAGGTGGGGCTAGACAACCATTTCCAGCTCCCCTTTCCAGACTCCATCAAATCTTGACCACCACACCTCTAATCTCAACAGTGCATAAATTTGGGGATCCATATTTAACTTGTTGCATAATACATAAAGAGAGAGCAGCGTGGACATGCATGTATGTGTTTGTCTCCTTGTTTGGGGGAAGAGTGGACTAAATCATTCCCCTTTCACCCACTCACTCTGACCACTCTGGGTCAGTTTTTTGCTTCTCATCCCAGAGCACTGTCCCCACCAATAGTTCCACCAGCAGGCTGGTGAGACGCAGCACAAGACTAGGATAAAGCAACCAGGGCGGAGGACTGCAGGAACCCATGAAACATATCATTCCCAGGGAAACACAGCCAGTTTTGTACCTGATCCAGAGAGAGACAATCACCCTTCCACAGAAAGGAGTCTCCCCCTTTCTAGCAATGTTCCTGCTTCCCTTCTAGTTGTGAAATAGCTTAAAAAAAAGTAAAAAAAGCAGTTTAGCACTGGAGAAGCTATCGTGGGTCATCTTTTAGAAACAGAGATGGTTCTTTCCAGCCCCTGTAGAGTGAGGCTGATGGCACATAACGCACCTGACTCTGGCAGGGACAGAAAAACAGCTGCAGGGAAACAAATTCCCCAAGCCCTTCATAATGCAGCCGCTTTCTAATGTGCTTTAGAGCATGTGGTGGTGTGATGGAAAGGTTTTATTAACACAGAACGTGCATAACTCAATTGTAAGTTTTAATCCATTCCAAATCACGTCATTAAAACCTGTCTGCCTAATCCCCGTTCTACAGCTGGACTAACAGAAAATGGTGGCTCAGCTTGAGGAAATATAAACTGGGACAACTCCAGTGCTTACCACCTAATGGCTTTCCAAAAGGCTCCTATATTTGTACCTGGGCAGGAATAGCCCATAACTGCATCAGTCAGTGGAGTTCTCCACCAATTTACATATTTTAATGCACAGTCCTGCAAACCGCTGCAGCACAAGGGCAGACACACACCCCAATCATCCCCTCTTGCTGGGGGGGAACCTCCAGCAGAGGCATAGGGTGGACAACAGGATGGCAACTGCTTCAGTGTAACCCAACACTACATGTGGGACCAGATCACGCAGCTGCTGTCAAAAGCAGAGCTCAAATTCGTTAAGGTCAATTTATTAGACCACTTCCACATACATAATCATGTTTTCTGCAGCGCAGAGATAGCATTGGACATCCTCGACCTGGTTTTGAGACACACACTGAAAACTGCACCAAAAAACCCACCTCATAGCAGGTCTGGGATAAAGATCTCACACCCATGGGATCTGGGCTCCTTAGGAATATTTAAATGGAAGTAGAGAAACACCCAGCACACACTGTCTAGTAGGGAAGCCAGTTGGTAAGCCTGAAAGACCCTTCTCAACTCCAGCATGGAAGATAGCGAGACACAGGGATTTTATCAGTTACCACAGAAAAAGCTGGATGGATTTGGTGCTTGTGACAGCATGATGAAGAGAGAAGCTAAAATCCAGGGCAGGGCTTGCAAGACCAAATTCAATCACTCAGCTCTGCCACTTCTGATTTCAGATTAAAACTTCCACCTCTTTCTATTGCAGCACCTCCAGCTCACCTAGCCCTATGCACAGACTGGGGAAACGTTTAGTTGTGGTTATAGGTTCAAGCCCAGGAAAAAGCTCTCTATGCTGTCAGGCTCCTTTTGCTGGTGTCCTGTGGACAGGACCTCTGTTCAAGCATTTCTGCTTTCCTTCTTTGCTATGAGGTTACTCTGTTTCTAGACTACACAATTATATTATGAAGGGTCATTTATGAAGGTTCTCAGCAGCGGTATCATTTATTTGAAGATTATAAAATCTAGGAAAAAAAACCAAAAATGCAGATCCCTATCATGTTGCTGGATGTGTAGGGAGGGAGGAATTGTTTGTTTTTCACTGACCCTTTAAAACAAATGTTTTCCTGTCTGGATTAGAAAACATGCCACGTCTGAGTAAAATTTAACTCAAATTTCCTTTCTGTTTTCTGTTGCTCTTCAAACAGGGAATTTCAGAGACTGCTTCACTGATGAGAAAAAAATGGATTTGGTTTATTTCAGGAGCGGAGGCTGTGCCTCGGTTCTCTCTGATATATGAAACATCCCTTGATTGTGCAAATGCATCCTGATGGTGTCTTTGTGTTCCTGTCACTCCTGATTTATGGGGGCCTTTTCTCCACTCAGAAGAAGAATTTGCATTTCAATTTCTATTACTTGTACCTCTCCCCGCAGCGCTCCAGTCCTGGAAGGGAGCTCGTGCTCTGCTTTCCCCTAGCTGCCCCACATTGCAGCAGCATCAGGGAGGAATAGGGGTGGTACAGGTACTGCTCTATGGGAACAAGCTCACACTGCTGAGATCTCCTGTGACATATTTGTTTGCTTATGCCCAGTGAGGATCCTTGACACGTTTTGTCCTGTTTCTTACCCCTTCCTCCATGCTGTGATGAAGGGGGAAGGCAGCAGCCCTGGGTCGTGCCTGGTTTCCAACACAGGCCCTGGCTTGCTGACCCATTCTTTGTCAAACAGCAGCCAGCAAAAGAGCAAGAAGGATTTGGATATGCTCAGGCTTGCCCCAGCAGGTGACTCACCCCCCTGCCTTCTCCATTCCTGCAGGGGTAGCAGGAAGACAAGCAGGAAGCCCTCGCTGGGGGACTCATCCCTGCCTTGTTTCCTGCAGGGTTGTCCCCAGTCTGACAACGTGAGCTTGCAAGCAGACTCCTATCCAAAATCAACTGAAAGCATAGCAAATGTCTTGGACAGGTGGACTGAACAGGGGTCCGAAAGCTGCTCTCCCTCCTAGGCTTGCATCCTTACCTCTCCTGCAAACCCCAGTGGCCACAATAAGTGCCTGTGTCAGCCCAGGTTCTGCACTCCCGGCCACACACTGCCTCTTCTTGTTTGTGCAGTCTGGATGGGCTGTCACAGGCAGCCTGAGCACAGTATAAACCCTCCAAGTCTTCACAAGGGGTGGGCCTGGAGCCAGCAATGTGTGGGAAACCACATGGGCTGCATTGCAGACCCCACTGTCCACCTCACAGCTAAACTCGTGCTTTGATAGATGTAGTTCATGTCTACCTATGAAACATTACAAGCTTTGAAAGAAAAAAAAAAAAAAGAGAGAAAAAGATAGCTTCAGAAATGGAGGAGGAGTTGCCAGGACACATCAAGCTTTAAAGATGTGAGTTGCAGAAATGCATTAAGGCTCATTCTTCGGAGCTGTCAGCCCCGCAGCCGTTATCAAAACTAAACTCTGTTAAAAAAAGGGAAGCAAACTGAACCGTATTGAATGTTTGTTTGAACATTAGGGCCATGGATTCATATTAGGCTGTTGGAAGTCAAATGTCATGCCATGTGCCATAAGCCTGCGTCTTCTTAATTTGCAATGGCCCGAAACAACATATTCAAAAATACATTTTGCTTCAACTTGTTTGAAGTACATTGTTTTGACCTAAGGGTTTTGACTGTCGCCCATTACTATGTTGACTTTTACATTATCATACAAAGCCAAAAGGAAACATGCTGAGCTGATTAAAACATGCACATCTTTTCCAGGGGGTGGAGGGGTGACAATAAATTTATGCTGATTTCACAGAATCAGCAATTTCCAACTGAAGCCAGTTCCAGGGCAAAGTTCTCCAGAAGCACCAGCAGGAACTCACATGCTGTCCTCAGTGTGCACCTGAGACGCTATGCATGTATGGACAGATTCAAACACCCAACTTTGGTCCCTTTTTCTCTACTGAGCTCCTTTTTTTGGCTTTCAGAGGTTTGTACAGCCATTATGTTAGGCAGTATCTGCCCTATTTATCCAGCTCCCAGCTGGCTGCAGAGGAGCTTTCGTCAGTGGGCCTGAACTCACAAATGCTGACACAGAGATTATCTGCCCCGTGAAGAACAGTTTAACCAGATTAATCTGTGGGAGATCCCATCAGCCTCTTCCCAGCAGATCCCTACAGCGAAGGACTGGCGTAACCTCGCAGCCTATAGCGTGTGGCCCCCCCCAGGAGAAAGCTATGCCATTCCCCAGGATGCCTAATCCTGTTTTCCTCCCTTGGCTTGGTCCCTTTGCAGTGCCCACCATACCCTTCAGGGGAAGGCCAGCCTGACAGACACGAGGGGCTGTGGTGGGATGGGGTAGGAGACTGCATGCTTATTTTCCACACCCTGGAGTTGGCAGCCCTGCTCCCAGCACAGCATACCATGCTAATAGGGACACAGAGCAAAGCCCCATAGCCCTCAGTCCCTTAAACCTAGCAGGTTTATGCAGCAGGGTGGAGTAAGGGGAATTACTGAAGGTTCTTTCTCACCTGCCTGACTCCAGCTGGCTTGCTTTCATTACAGCAGATAAAAATGTAAAACAGTTAGTTGGCAAATTCAAGCCCAGAAATCACATTCCTTCAGCAACTCGCACAGTTTCAGAGGAGACAGGAGCACGAAAGACTGATCAAGTCACATCTTACACAGACTCTTAAATAAGGGAGGAAGGTTCAACATTAGCATTTCTACTACTGGCTCTTTTTTTATTCTTTTACTCCCCTCCCCCCCACTTCAAGCCTAGCTTTAAACATCTCAAAATGGGCTGATCTTAAGGTGAACTAGAAATCCTGGCAAGGGATGATGACTAATACACTATGAATGACAGAAACTTGGTGGAATGCTAAAAAGCAAATAGGATATTATAACACCTGGGTGCAAGTTATATAGAAAAGTGGGTTCAAGCCAAAGGGTTGGAGGAATAATGCAGTCTTAAATACCTCTGTGGAGTTAACTCAAACCTTAAAACTCTTAAGGGGGAAAACTCGAAGTGCAGAAGATCATACCATCAACTCTGCATGAATTCACAACCCCAGGAGTTGTAATACATTTATAATCCCATGCTGCACATTTATCATTAGGGCTCTAGATAAAGACAACTGGGTGTGCAGTTTTGAAAGAAACAGTGGCACAATTTAAACAAAATGAAGATGGGGGAAATTCACCTGTAAGCTGACACAAAGAACACAACGGCTCCTCCGCGCTTTAAGCAATTGCTTCTTGGAACAGCTAATTCGAGGACCCACAAGCAAGAGCAGCTATTCCTGACTTCATTTTCAGTAACATGCAGGAACTAATACAAGAAGTGACAATATCCAAGCCCTTAAGTAATAGGGTTCACAACGTAATTAAGTACAATGTCCTAGGAGGAGGCAGTGAATGAAGAGATACACAAGTGACACCAGATTTTAGGAAAATGTTTACAGCACAACAAGAGTCATTCAGAAGGACATTAGTTCAGAGTAAAGGAAGTGCATGCTGTACAGATGGTTTGAAGGATATATAAGTAATGTGGGAAGGGAGCTCTTGGTGGGGTCAAGAATCTGCAGAGGATACAGGTTATTTTGGGTAGGTCAAAACAGCCTCTCAAGACCAGAGAGGACTCTTGGCTACTGGAGTGAGACTTAACCAAGTGAGGTAGATGGCCAACATGATGATAAGTGACAACATGCCACTAAAAGCAAAGCTATTATCTTAGAAAACCTGCATTAAAGCTGCACCAGGTAATCTTGCAGGATTTCGAGCTGCAACAACCTGTGCAAGGGAGCTGGGGTCCCCGCACCCAGCTCAGCGCTCCTTGGCCGAGCACACCACCATCAGGCAAGGTATCCAGCTGCAAAAGGACTGAGAGGAGGAAGGCCACAGATACTGGGCAGGACTGGTCACCTCAGGTTGCAATGGATTTTGCAGAACCCGAGGAGGTGCAGAGAAAGGTGACAGAAGTGATGGACAGCCTGGGAATGCTGTCTTCTGCAAGGAGAGAGGAAAGTTTGGGCCTGTTTCTGGTCCCTTTTACCAAGGAAATCCTCCCCATCACTACAAGCACCAATTACATTAGCAATACCCTTTATTCCTCCCAGGACTGTCACCACAGTGTATTATTGTTTGAGGCTTTTGATCTGCTATTGCATAGGTCCTACATCTGCTGTAGAGCACGCAGAAACATTTCACAACCTCTGACATGTGAGAGTACATTTTTGGCAGCTCATTCTGGACTTAATAGCGTAGCAGCTTATGATGGCAGGGTGCTGGATAAGGCAACTCCAGCCATTCCTTTTGGTCCTGAGCTCCTCTGAACAGGAAAAATTATACAAGTGTATAAAATGACAAAGATGGTAACTGGAGAACTTCTGTGGTCCCAGCACAGGGCCAAGAGGAGACACAGTGGCATTAGAAGATGGCAAATCCAAAGCTGGCAAATGGGAAATACTCCCCCATCATTTCAATATATGATTAAACAGCAGAACACAATGCCACAGGAAGGTAGCAAGACCAGGATCCCCACACCATTCAATACAGGACCAAGCAATCCATAAGAAAATAAAACCATACCCAGAGTTATCATCACTAGAGACATGCAAAGCCCCAGCACTTATGCCAATCTCTAACCCATACACATGGGATTAATCCACACCTGCCTGCAGCAAGGTCTGGACACCTTCTTGGGAGGTGCTCCCTGCTGTGGTTAATCACCAGCAGTTATGTACTGGACCAGCCCCAGCTCAGCCATTCCTCTTTCATCTGAGCTGGATGACATTTATAATCAAGGCAATCACATTTACTGCTTGATTTTTTGAAGTGCGTAAGCATATGGGGGTCATAGGCAGACAAGCAATAGGTCTCTGAGCTGGAGCATGGAGCAAGTAAGGCATCACGTAAGGGCAGCTGTGAGTTGCAGCAGACAAAGTGAGCATCAGCATTGACATTTCTGACAGCCATTCTTCCCCCCCCACCCCTTTCCAGGATCAGTTTGCTGTCATCATTTTGAGTCAGACCTTCACAGATCAGGCCAAGCAAACCCTGTTTAACACCCCATTTTCAATTATAAAATAATTTTTTGTATTAATACAGCTGTGTATTGGGTTTGCGTGGCAAGGTTTTGGTAGTGGGGGGGCTACAGGGGTGGCTTCTGTGAGAAGCTGCCAGAAGCTTCCCCCATGTCTGACAGAGCCAGTGCCAGCCAGCTCCAAGATGGACCCGCTGCTGGCCAAGGGTGAGACAATCAGCAACGCTGGTAGCGCCTCTGTGATAACATATTTAAGAAGGGGGAAGAAAAAACACCTGCGCAATTGCAGCCGGAGAGAGGAGTGAGACAAACAACCCTGGGTTGTCTCACAACCCCAGGGCTGTGAGACAACCCTGCAGACACCAGGGTCAGTGAAGGAGGAGGGGGAGGAGGTGCTGCAGGCACCAGAACAGAGGTTCCCCCTGCAGCCCCTGGTGAAGACCATGGTGAGGCAGGCTGTCCCCCTGCAGCCCATGGAGGTTAACGGTGAGCAGATATCCACCTGCAGCCCGTGGAGGAACCCACACTGGAGCAGGTGGATGCCTGAAGGAGGCTGTGACCCCATGGGAAGCCTCTGCTGGAGCAGGCTCCTGGCAGGACCCGTGGCCGCATGGAGAGAGGAGTCCATGCTGGAGCAGGTTTGCTGGCAGGACTTGTGACCCCAAGGGGGACCCACGCTGCAGCAGGATGTTCCTGAAGGACTGCACCCCGTGGAAGGGACCCACGCTGGAGCAGTTCGTGAAGAACTGCAGCCTGTGTGAAGGACTCATGCTGGAGAAGTTCCTGGAGGACTGTCTCCTGTGGGAGGGACCCCACACTGGAGCTGGGGAAGAGTGTGAGGAGTCCTCCCCCTGAGAAGGAAGGAGCAGCAGAAACAACATGTGATGAACTGACCACAACCCCCATTCCCTGTCCCCCTGCACCACTCAGGGGTAGGAGGTAGAGAAAACTGGGAATGAAGTTGAGCCTGGGAAGAAGGGAGGGGTGGGGGGAAAGTGTTTTAAGATTTAGTTTTTATTTCTCATTACCCTACTCTGCTTTGA
Source organism: Ciconia boyciana (assembly GCF_034638445.1). Classification (NCBI taxonomy): domain Eukaryota; kingdom Metazoa; phylum Chordata; class Aves; order Ciconiiformes; family Ciconiidae; genus Ciconia; species Ciconia boyciana. The sequence continues at coordinate 57,601,998 of NC_132934.1, forward strand.
TTGGCAATAAATTAATTTTCCCCAAGTCAAGTCTGTTTTGCCCATGACAGTAATTGCTGAGTGATCTCCCTGTCCTTATCTCTACCCACGAGCCTTTTGTATTTTCTCTCCCCTGTCCAGCTGAGGAGGGGGAGTGATAGAACAGCTTTGGTGGGCACCTGGTTGGCCAGGGTCAACCCACCACAAGCTGCTATGATTCATGCTAATTAATACTCCAGAAGGTAGAGACACCTTTCAGACAGCTGTCACCTTCCACACCAGTCACTGTCAGAGAGAGGCCAGACCAACAATTCAGACTTAGCCCAGCACTAGAAGTGCCCAACATCCTTATCCTCTTCACATCAGCTTCTTCTGTAAGCTAAACAGGCAGAGGAATGTTTGCTTAGCACAGTGTCCAGGGAAAATGCAGCTACAAGACTGTATTGCGCTGGGATGCTGCAGTGACACAAGCCAGTTTCAGAATAAGTAGATTGCTTTGCCAACCAAATTTTTTGCAATGTGTTATCTAGCTCAGTTAGCCTGAGTGCCAAATGCCAAAGCCTTCTCTGAGCTCCAAGCTCCTTTTCAGTCATGGCACTTGACCATCTTTTCTTTATGGATTGCCAGCCAATCTGAACAGTGGTCCCAGTTCCTAATTAATTTGCTATTCATTTCCTCATCATTGAAAAAGCATATACATGCAGGATTGCAGCTTACACACGTGTATTATGAGTGGCTAGAGCACGTGTCGCTTCCTTTCAATGTAAGATTGGTCTAAATCTCAATAATGTTGCTCCCTGCCTGCTGCTGCTTTTCCCTCCTCCCAGGATATTGTTCATTCCTTCTCACATCCCTCAGGGTATTCCTCGTCTCTTGTTCCTTTTGCACCACTTCCCACTCCTTCCAGCCCCCTCCCAGCTCCCCTGTCCCACTGTCGTGATTCTGAATTTCTTCTCCTCCATTACTCTCCTGCCACCTTGCTAGATGTCACTACTTACAGCCCCTGCACATTCCCACCTTTGCCCTGACATATTCTCACTTTGCAGCCCTCCCTCTTCTCAGGAAAGCAGGGAGGGGGCAAATGCCACCTCTCATTTTTATATACAGCATAGACCCAGCCTGTTTTTAGATCAGGCTCTGGCAGAGCCAGAGCACTGGAGCTGCCTGGGATAGCTAATGATCTCATCTTCTGCAAACCATGAGCTTTTCTCTTGGCTCGTTCTCTTTGACCTTAGCACAGCCTTAAATATTGAGCTGCTGCATCCTCCTGGAATTCAGCATTGACATCTCTTGCTCCTGCCTGGCTTCTCCTCATTTGTGATACAGCTGCTGTCCCTCCTTCTGTAGGTAACTCCTTTTCTGTAGTGCTATCTCCATACATGGTCTTGCCCGCTGTGGCCTTCTGATCCCCTTTTTTAAAACGAAACCATAAGTGGTCCCTCCTGGACTGCAGTGATACATGAAAACTGCTGCCATCGTGGATGGGGATGCTCCCAGCCTTTATCACTCCTGATGATGGTACCCAGTAAATTCCAGGACACTCTTAAGACTTGTGGGTTTTGGCTACAGCCACAGAAACAGAGATAGGGCTTCCAGTCTGGCTGACTGGTAATTGCCATATTCCTTCTTAATTTTGTGCTTGAGCTGATTATTCTCTCCATAGAAATATGTGAGTCAGCAGTGACAGAGGCACACGCAGCAGCCAGGCCTTTTCTCTAGGCTCTGACTAGAAGGATCCTAGCAACACAGTTTCTAGTGCGTTTGAGCTGGGTTGCAAGTGTCACAAGCCATGGGGTATTCATCAGTTTAACAACTTCACAGGCACAAAGCTCTTTTGAATATTCAAAATATTTTGTCCCTTTCCTCCTCCATAAGCCTCCAGCATTTCTACAGTCTTAAAGCAAATCCTCTCCATCCCTGAGACAGAAACTTTTCCTATTGTCATAAATTCCTTCCAGGCTCCCCCTTGACTTGTTGTGAAGTCAAACAACCCATAATTAGCACTTTTAATCTTTCCTGCTGAAAAAAAAAAAAAAAACAAACCTCAATCCTTCCAGATCCTTTAGCGTTTCCCTTGTTTTCTCTTTCACTGCTTTTCTTGTTTCACTCTTTCCAGAATTCCCCCAGAGCTCAGAGTACTCAATGTGTAATGACCCCAATCCTATAGGAAAAAGGAGTACTACATGCCAGGTCTACAGTATGATCTCTTGCTGTACACCTAAACAACAAACTCTTTAAAGCAGGGACTCTTCTCTTCCTATGTTTATACAGGGTCTACCACAACCAGTTCCTGATCCTCCTACATAATAGTGAGAGCAAGGTGCTCTGAACTGCAGAATTTGTGAAGCTTTTATGGTTTGTGTCTTATCCCTCCAAAAGTCCCCTTTTCAGGAACAGGTGTCTGCCCCAGTGTTCCTAAGGGTCCCCCGTCCCACTTCAGAGAGAGAGGGTTGCAGGGGATGAGACACAAACATGAGGCATCATTAGTTCTGCTGCTCCCAAAACTACTCTCTTCATCCTTTCTGGGTTTGCCCATCTTCCTTACACCTTGCAACACATCTCAGGTCGACTTCTCCTACAACACTATGCACTCTGCATCACACCACAATGTTTTACTTCCTCCCTATGTTCCCAACATCTTCTAACAGTTTATCACCTCCCTGGCCTAGGTCCATTTTTTGTTCCCACCAGTGCACCCTACTCAGCACAGCATGGCAAGCGGCAGCAGCCATCATGGCTGCTCCTGCACTGCACAAGTGCTGGTTGACCATCTGGCATGGCAGGCTGACTGGCCAGGTGGTCACTGCCTTTCAGTGGCTGGTGGACCAAGCAGAATAGATGAGGACTCTGCTCTGCCCATCCTTCCTTTAGTGAGGGCACCAGTACTTCCGCTCTCCTCCATCCACCCACCTCAGGTTACAAGATTGAAATTGGCCAACAGGTTCTTACAGGGGGAGCATCGATCACCTCCATTTCCTTAGGAAATGGAGCTAAAAATAACAATAGTAATAGCATTAACAGTGCAGCCCAAGACTGCACTGAACTTTTCTTCCGATATATTGATTTGTAACTTCATATCTAATTTACTTACCTTTATTACCTGTAGGACTCTCTAAACGTGTGCTGCACATCTGAACAGCTTTCAGAGGTACAGATGGGAAATGTTAGTTAGTAGAGGAGCCTTATTATTTATTGTTACAGTTTCCCTGAGTCTCCCTTCCACTGCAACCTTCTCCACACTTTCATTTCCTCTTATCCTGACCCATTTCCCTATTTTGCCTCAAGTCCCACTTCACTCGAACATGCCCCCAATATCACTTTCTTACTGTTCACGTTGTACAAGAAAAAGCTATCATCTTTCTTGCACTTCAATAGCTTCATTAATCTCCAATTCATTTAAAATAAACTAGTTTAACATTTCCCCTTTTTAAAGTTTCTGCTCTGGCATCTTTTCCATCTTTTCTGCACTAAAAGTGAAACAATACTGCTGAAGATTGAGGGGCCAGAAGGAGAAGTGGCTCAGGAACAAAACAATATGGTAAAATACAAGAAGCTGCTACTCCCAAATATTACACCAATGCTCTCTAAATGACTTGCAATATAAGGCAGCTCCATCACTTAAAAATTCAGTAACATCAACCAAATTGGGGAATTAACAGGCGACACATTGCATTTGGAAAGTATCTCAGGAGCCAACCCAGAGACCTCTAGACAAGGGAGTTTTCAAGTTAAGCCCAGCAAATGGGATGAAATAACCTTTAAAAGCAGAGTATCTAAACATCTGGAAGAACATGCTGTGACAAACTCCACCCTTTTTTTTTATATACACACTAAAGAAAATCACATCTTACCACCCCCCAAATATTTTCAACATGATAAGCTAGTGAATGAATTAAATTGGTCAATGCTTCTACCCCAGCAGGATTAAAGTCCTTACTATGGCAGTGAATTAATTTCATGATGGATAGAGATTCATTTCTAGGCTGCATCACATGTTGCTTAAACACACTTATCTGGAAATGGGAACACCCAGTGAGTCACAAAATTGCAGACAACACCAAGTTATCTGAGGTAGCCAAGACCAGAAGGAACAGGTAAGAACCTGAGTGAGACCTAAGCAAATAGACAGTGTGATAATAAGTTATATTCAATGTTGGTAAATGCAAATAATGCCTCTAAAGAGGGGAAAACTGTACATTATTCACACATCTTTCAGATTTATGGAATAACTGTCTTACCAAAGAAAGGAATTGAGATGGCAATAGGAACAGCTGAATGCTGAGCTCAGCTTACTGTGCAGCTGTGGCAAAAAAGCCAATCACGATGTCAGAATGCAGGAGGAACAGGATGAAGCGATACAAAGACTGTGCTGAGCCCTCTATAATTCAGGGGTGGGATCACACCCAGATTATTATATGCAGTGCTGGTCACCGTCTCAAAGGAAAAAAACAGAAATGGGGAGGGTGGGTAAAACATAGCCATTACCATGATCACACTACACAATTTCAGAGGAGATACACTGATAACTCTTGTAGATGGAGTACCGATCTGGCCTAAGGCCATTCCCCATGTCCCTACCTTCTCCACTGCATTTCAGGCAAAACAGATACCTGGATTTCCCCACATATCACTCCCTACCAAGGTGTTTCAGTTGTTTCAGGACTTGCCCATAAGAATCAATCTTGCATTGAATTTAACTCCTATGAATATTAAAGCTCGTAGCTGGAAACATCTCTCATTTTTTCAGTGGTTGATTTCCCGCTTCCCTCTACTGTTGCTATTATTGAATTCCCTACTTCTGTTATGTAAAGTAATTTGTGCTATTGTGTTCAGAGAATATGGCTAGCGTGGCAGATAGCACACAAAATAAGATGATATTGTATCACTTATCTGAAAATCTGTGCTTACAGCAGAGAAGAAAGGAGGAGAGAGGGTGCCTGCAGAAACAGCAGGTGGGAGGTCTGTGAAGGTACCTGGACTAGAGCAATGAGGTGGGCACTGCCTCATGGCACTGTATATGCCACTCAACAGCAAGGAGCCTGGGGAGGTGGCACATGTGTATCGCAGATCCTCGGTCCCCACTGTCCCAGGCAATGCTCACCAAGGAGCAGAGCAGACAGATGCAGCAAAAGGGATCCTCCATCCCTCTCTTTCTATGCCAGGGAAGCAGGCTCCTGGCAGCTCTCAGGGTTGCCAGCTACTGGATCCTGCTTTGTGTTTCTGAAAGAGAAGCTGTGGCAGAAGTGATAAAACTCTCCTCCATTTGGACAAAGGAAAGGATTTTGTAGCACATGGGTTTGCTTTGGCTAACTAAAAGCACGAAGCCATGCAAGGAAAGCAGTGCTTTAATCGCTGAAAATAGCTGGAATTAAAACTAATCATGAGCATTTAGCATGCCACGGATAAAGATGTTTGAAAGTGTTTCTGACAGGGGCCTGTGAGCTGCCTTTACATAGCTACAGCAAAAAAGGTACACAAGGTACACACAGTCCCTCACTGATGCAGCATCATGTAAACCTGTTTGCCTGTATGCTCTGCCACCCTCCTCGAGGGCTTAAGAGCCCTACCAGGAGGGGACAGAGAGTACCAGGGCTCCACTCCTCGAGCAGCAAAGCCCAGCTCCCACCTTGACACAAAGTCACCTCACTCCTGGATCAAGGGAGTCTCTCCAGACTGTGCGTCAACAGGCCAAGGAACAGGAGACCCCCAAAGGCAGAGGGAACCACAGCACCCATCCCCTTCCCTCCATCTCCTTCTGCAGCTCATTATTCCCTGCAGTCATGGCTCTGCCTCCAAGATCTTACTCTCTTTACACTCAATGGTGGTGCACTGGGGCTCTCTGGTCTGGAAGGTGCTACCAAAATGGCTCCAATAACATCAATCCACCACCCACCCAGCCAACTTTAAAAGACTGTAAAGCAAAGTCCATCACAGCCCTGAAGTATCTGGTGGGTGTTTGCTTTGCAGCATGGTGATGGACAAACTCCAAGCTCCTAAGCCAACCAACCACATCAGACAGCTGCCACACAGCCAAGAGCCACCACTACCTTATGTTGCTAAGGGAGGGTGGCCAACTTGCCCCGACCTACCCCAGCTTGAAGCCCCAACTTACCCAGCAGCTCTCCCATCAACCAAGCCCTGCTCTCTGACACAGACCCAAAATGGGAAATCACTTGAAGTGCATGAACACTCATACAGTTCATGGGCCACCGGTTGGCCTAGCTAATTCATTAGCGGGGCCTTTCCTGTTAATCTGTTACAAGATTAAGTCCTTGGCTCCATTGGAGATTCCCCCAAATGTGGACAGAGCACAGCTTCAGCAAGTCCTATCTCTGAGCTTTGAAGCAAGATTTTTATTCATTTCAGGTTACATCAGGATAGTGCACTCCTTCCAGCTGCCTAGGAATTTCCTACATCTCCATTTTCTAGTATCCTCCTACAGACCCTAATCATGAATGATTTATAACCAAATTCAAAAGAAAGGGGACTCTACTTGCAATTCTGAATGGCTTCTCCCTGTGAACTGTCTGTTACTCCTCTTGCTGACTTTCTACTGTATTTCTGGATATTCAAACTGCTTAGGAAATGCCCTGTAATTCATTAATATCATACTTCGGCTACTTACACACAGAAAAGATGTACAAGTGAATAATTCTAGCCCATAATCACATGGTCATATAAAAGCAGCACTGGAAGTAAAGCAGCTTTTGAACATCTACTGTCAGTTATATTTTTGTGAAACCATAGCTCAGCAATCACATCAGGCCACACAGGTGAGGACATCTGCTTGCATGAAGACAGGTTTCCATTATGAGAACAGCAAAGGTCTGACACGCTATACTGGGATTCAGAATTTAAAGTCCACAGGAGAGTCCAAATAGATTGCTTCAGCAGCATTTTTGCAGGCATGTTTTCTGCCCTTTACCACACTCAGAGAGGCCTAAGACTGCTGGAGGACTGAAATTATTTAAACTGACCTCCTATGTGACAGTCGGACATGACAGTTACCTTGCAGACCTAAACAAGATTCCAGTGTTTTAGTAGTACCTGGTGGCACATGTTCAGTCATATGAGTATCTGGCCATAGAAACTCAAAGTGCTTCATTTCCAGGGGGTTTGATTTAATGCTACTAAATTATAGACACCAAACCTTCTCATAATCATTCAGTTGGAAATAGTGAAGAAGTTATTTTTGTTGGCTTTTCCGTAAATGAGGCAAGCTTGTCCTTATCCAAGCATCAGATCCCTTTGCAATAGCTTCTACTCACTATCAAATTCTCCTCTTTTGCTGATGACAAGGTCAGCAGCTCCACCTTACCTTCAGAGCCCTTCCACTCCCCAGGAGACTGCCTCTCCCACATGCCAAATTCACTGCAGAGATACTGAGCCATGTGCCTTCCATTCAGGATCAAGATGGGGAACAGTCAACTGTCAACCAGGGTGATCCCCACTCAGATGCCACAACTGGCCAAATCAGACAGCATGCTTTAAGTCAAAGAAAGGTTCAGGAGTCCATGCTCTGCCCCAGCAGCATGGGCAGCGAAGAGCATATAGGGCCGTATTCACAGAACCATAACCAGTAGGTTAAGGAAAGTGATTATTTCCCTTCATACAGTACTTGCTAGACCATATATGGATACTTGGCTCAGCTTTGGATCTGTCAGTACAAGAAAGATGTTGATAAACTGTATCAGGTTCAGTGAATAGCCACCAAGATGCTCAGGGGGCCGAAGCACTTGCCCTGCAAGGAGAGGCTGAGGGACTGGGGCTTGTTCAGCCTGGAGAGAAGATTTGAGGGACCTAATAGCCCTCCATCCAGTACCTAAAAGGAGATGGAGCCAAGCTCTTTGCTTTGCAGTACATGGCAGGAGAACAAGAAACAATAGCCTTTAAGTGAAACAGGGAAGCAAAAGAGTTTTCCCTACGTAGATAGTGAAGCTATAGCAGACATTGCCCAAAGGGGTGGTGCAGACTCCATCCTTTGAGGTTTTCAAAACCCAGTTGGACAAAGCCCTGAGCAGCCTGGCCCGAGTTCAGTGCTGACCTTGCTTTGAGCAGGAGGTTGGTCCTGAGGGACCTCCTGAGGTCCCTTCCACTCTGAAGGATTCAACGATTTTTTTCCCCCCTCAAAACTACAGCATCCTTTTCTGCAGCTTCCAATCCCATCCAGGCATTCAAGTGGACATCTCAGTAACAGAATAAAATAGGATGGCTTTGAAAAACAAAACCTGTTCCTTAATCACAAAAAAAAAAAATCAATACAGATAATCTTCCCTCCCTTCAACCTTCACATAGGCAATGTCCCTCCCCCTCCACACAGGGCATCCTTTCCTGAGGACAGATACTCCATTTGCTCTTTCACTCTTGTTTATTAAGTTAAAGCTCTACCACTACCCTTACTCTAGGATTTGGCAGCCTTGTTCTCTTGCCAGAGAAGGAAGAAGTTTCTCTGCTGTGACATGAAGAGATGTCACTTTTGTATTCCTGTCATTTTCCCCAGATGCACATCACTCTCCCAGTCTCCAAGGGAATGTGCATATTCACACAAAGTTGGAAACGAATATGCCTGGATCAGCCCCCAGACCGGGCATGCATACACAGCCTTGTGCTAACACACCCACCCACTCAAAGATTAACTAAATTTTGACCTGATTGCATCCAATTAACCTGAATTTCTCACTTTCTTGCAAAGCAGTTTCCTTTGCAAGCCCATTGGCCTTTACCTTGTGGCTATATTATAAGTATGATGCCCTAGAAAAACTGAACGGGAGAGGAAAGCAAGAGTATGGAAGAAAAAAAGCAGTGTAAAGCAACAGTATAAGAAAAAGACAAGGAAGCAGAAAATTATCAGGGGTATTATTTTCTTACCCTATATAATTTTGCTAAAACAACCATTTGTTTCATGCGTCCCCTCTATCTGCCTGTAAATTCAGCAATGGGACAAGTATTTCACCTTTTGACACATCAGTAAAGCACCTCCTGTTCTGCAGACGCCTGCTGAAGCAACGTACTTGGGCACAGGCTTTAGGCTAGCCACATGCCAGGGGAGACGCTGCAATCCCAGAGATGCGATCAATGCAACGAGAGGAAAATAAAGCAACAGAGAGCATTAATGGGAGAAAGAGAGAGAGATAGAAGAAGCAGGAAGATGTGCAAATAGAACAGAAGAGGAAGAGGAGAAAAAACCAAAGAAGATAAATTAAAGCCAAGTAAGACACAGAAGCAAAAAAAGAGCATATGTAAGGCTACTGAAAGGTGTGGGGGGTGCAGTGGATGGAAGAAAAATTATATTGAAATATATTTGGATCAAGAGAAAAAGGCTCCAGTCCAGGGGAAAGGAAAAAAAAAGCTAATTAGATGAGATAAAGCTACAGTCAACACCGACTGAGTTCCTGCAGCCCACCGTTCCCCAGTGCTCCCCGGGCAGAGCCACTGGTCTCCTTCACTGCAGGTGCAACTCTGGCACAGCTGATCCAGCCTCAGCTGGGGACATCATGGCCCAGTATACTTCCAATAAATAGTTATGGTGACATTGCAGAAAGAACGGGGGCAGATGAAGATGGAAAGAGAAAAACAGAAATGGGATTAAACGAGACCAAGCCCATTTGTCAAACAAAGCAGGAGAAAGAAACAGGGACTTATTTTTGGATAGTGCTTCTGAAGTGAGTAACCCTGCCCCCTCCTGCTTGGTCCTGTAGCCCACCTCCCTCCCTCGGTTCACTGCTCTATTTTGGGTTTAATTATACACCGTGTACAGGGACTGGAACACACCAAGATCTTCCCTGGTGCAGAATTTAAACTCTTCTGTTTTGCCTTTTCCCTTTTCATTTCACGCATAGACTTATTAAAAGAAGAAGAAAAAGAGAAAAATCATTCTTTTGTTTCCCAGATGAACAGGAACACCATTTGTTTCCCCCCCACTTCAATCAGGCTCATTCTCTGTGCCCCAGTGCCGAGGCAGCTCTGTCAATTAAGAGCAAAGGTTTTACGGGGCCATTTTTTTCCTCCTTTCAAAAGAAGGAGATAGCCTGAAAGGGGAAAAGTGCAAACAACTACGAAGTAAAATAAGGGGGGCAGAAAGAGAGGAAGGGGGAGAGGACGTATTTATTTTTCCTGTAAGAAAGCAAATTACCTCACACAGATACAGGAAAATATTTCCACTGCTCTGTCCCCTTTGGGCAGGTCCCCCCTAAATACCACTGTATGCCACCTGGCAAGACCAGGTAGTCACACTTGGTGCAATGGCAAGGTGTGCCAGGTCTGGTGCACATCCTTGGCCACTAAAGAGGGAGGTGACAGCGGGAAGAGACCTACAGCCAGCGACAGACCAGCAGCAAGGACTGGGCAGAGGTGGCATGGGGCTGGAGGAGCCCCTCTGCCATATGAAGACCATCCAGCATCAAGAGACCAACACCCTCCCTACAGCCCTGGGCTGCCACCCTGCTCTCAAGGGAGCCCCTGCAACAGGCACAGACCCTATTTGGGGACAACCTGACCCAAGGAAGGGAGACCACCAGTTTTGGGGACAGCATGCAATGAAGACTATGTGCAGGCTAAAAAAAAACAGCTCCTCCTAGGCCACAGGTGATAGGTGCCAGGAGCCCACACAAGGTTAAAAGGAAGCTGCCACCGCTGCAAAAATCTGTGCTGATGGTACCCAGGATAGATTTGCTGTTTCTAGACACTTCACAAAGCAAAGCCTTCCTCTGCCCAGCCAGCCAGCTCTGAAGTGTTCCTCTGCTGCCTGAGAGCATGCAATTAGCACTGCTAATTGTTTGCACAACTGCAGTGCTTATGTGCCCTGGTCTGGTCAGGACCCATATGCCAGATGCTGCACAGACAAAGCAAAAAGACAGCAAGACGATTTCTTCCCTCCACCACAGACCACCAAGGGAACCACAGCAGCCATGGCATTTGAGGCAGCAATATGAAATTAGGATGGAGGGGGGTGGCTCTTCCTCTGCAGCCTCTAAGGGCAGGCAATGTAATTTCTCTTTGCAGCGGGCTCCCAGCATAGCAGGCACACAGGGCTTTTAGATGAAGGGGAGGACAGCAGAAAACAAGGCACAGGGCACAGACAGATGCTGAGGCAACGAGCCTCTTCTGTGCAGAGTTACCAGTGTGGGACCTTCCTCCTTTATTTTTCATCAATGGAAAGATGAATCAGTAGATGCATATGACAGACTTAAAGCTCAAATATGTCGGTCTGAGGAAATATGGTTCTTTAGTGAAAAGATTAGGCTTATACACGGAATACAAAAGGACCGAGCAAGTCACAGACTCATGTGGGAAGCTGATTTAACCTTAACCCAAGCCAGAGAGATTTTTCAAATTCTGTGAAATGCAAATTTAGGCTTGAGACAACAGAAGCAGCTATTCCAAGTGACTTCATTTAAAAAAAGACAAATCCCCAGAGCTGAAAGATGCAGAAAACTAAAGCAACAATCACAGATCTTCAGACCAGAAGTACAAAGGACTGACTCCACACCCCATCACAGCCAAGAAAGATCCTCTGGTGCCTCCACTGCAGCTGTACCAAGCCTTACACAAATGGGAAAATAAGAGTCAGAAAACACTTAGCATTTGGTCAATTACGTCATCAGTGCTTACATGCAAGAAATGCTTTTTCAAAGTTATATCACAGCTATAGCCAAGGCCTCTTGCACGCTTGGGCAGCACCAGGGCAATGATCCATGTCTTCTGGTAACTGCGGTGACCACAGTACAAACTACTTCAAGGTTTGCAGCTACAGCTGAATAGAGACAGAGCTCTATCTTTTTATGCCAGGCACCGGTGCTCTGGGCAGCATTAATCCTAGAAAATAAATAGCATAGCTAAGGGAAATGCACAGAAATCTAAGGCAAGGCATGCTGCTTATTCAGGACTTGAAGTATAAGGGCAAATAACAATTTCCACCCTGCTCAAAAAGAAAAAAAACAACAGTAGCACTTAGTGACAACTTTCTGTACAGTTCATGCAGATTAATGTATCGTAGCTGAAAGCCTGCCTCACTGCAATGCCAGACACGAGGAGATCGGCTGCAAGTGTCTTCTGGTACAGCATGGCTGTCTCCAAGGCCCTGCAGAGAAACACAGGGCTCCTCCATTGAGTCGCCCCCCCATCGTGAGATGCATTAAGATGGAGGGTAATTATTGCTGAGTCATTCAGATGAGACAGGAAAATAAGCTCCAAGCAGGAGGAAGAGGAGACAGAAGCAACCTTCAGGCTGGAGGTCAACTATCAGATGTCTTTCAGAGGCAGAGCACTCAGAAAAAAAAGTTTTTAAAATAAATTTAAAAAAAAAATCTCATCTCCATTGTGGTCAAATACTCATCTTTGAAGATGCATAGGCTGCTGAGGGGGTGAGGATTTCCCTCCATTGGCAGGACTTAACATTAATGCAGACAAGTAGCAGGCTCCCAGGGCACAAGCAGGGGCTCTGCAGGGAGCAGGATCTCCCTTGCATGCATGTGTCCCAGGGCTGAACAGCCACATGGAGTCCCTGATGTCTGATAAAGGGTGAGTGCACACAGCAGGATTTCTGCTACAGAGGTTCTTGTACGGTCTTTTAAGTCTAGATGGCCTCCTTGCAACAGCTTTGCTTTGAGACCTCTGCTCCTCTGTCAAAAGGGACTGAAGTAGGACCAAGGGGTTCAAGAAATGGATGGTGCAGACCCCTGCTCTCTTTCCTTAAGGAAAGAGAGCTAAAAATTCCATTTCTCCTAATATGCAAAAACCGTAATAGTATAGAAAGTCTGGAGGGTTGTAGAAAAAGTAAAGCTTCCTATAAAGCCAGAGTCTGTGGCTGTTACTGAAAGACCATGTTAAGTATGGCTATCCAGTGATTCATGGGATTTACAGAAAGCCTGTCCTGCTTTCAGCTGGGATAGAGTTAATTTTCTTCCTGGTGGTTGGTATAGTGCTGTGTTTTGGATTTAGGATGAGAATAATGTTGATAACACACTGATGTTCTAGTTGTTGCTGAGCAGCACTTACACTAAGTCATGGAATTTTCAGCTTCTCATACTGCCCTGCCAGCGAGGAGGCTGGAGGTGCACAAGAAGCTGGGAGGGGACACAGCCAGGACAGCTGACCCAAACTGGCCAAAGGGATATTCCATACCATATGATGTCATGCTGAACAAAAAACAGGGGAGTTGGCCAGGGGGACACAGCTGCTGCTTGGGAACTGTCTGGGCATTGGTCAGCAGGTGGTGAGCAATTGCATTGTGCATCACTTGTTTTGTATATTTTTATCATTATTATTATTTTCCCTTCCTTTTCTGTCCTATTAAACTGTCTTTATTTCAACCCAAGAGTTTTACCTTTTTTCTGATTCTCTCCCCCATCCCACTGGGGGGGAGTGAGCAAACGGCTGTGTGGTGTTTAACTGCCTCCCGGGTTAAACCACAACAGCCATAAAGTGTGAACACTGCCTGAGAAAACCCACTGCTGACGAGAAAGCCAAGTTCCCAAAAGACACAGGAGATTATATACATACGTACATACAAGCATTTTGGCAAAAAGCAAGGGTTAAACTTAAATTAGTGATGGTGCGCATGGTGTTCAGATGTCAGGTAAGAGCTCTCTACCTGGTTTTAAATCTCCTCTTCAGATCTAGCAAAGACTAACCACTTAGATCATTACAGAACTACAAAATAGTGCATTTTAATTATCAAATAATGCATTTCTAATTAGGGTAAGCCATTAAAGGAACAATTAGAGAACAGGGCCTAATTCTCCCCCATGTTATTCCGCTTTTGCAAGGTTTTGCGATGAATAACATGACATAACAAGAGGTGAAGAGCACCCTACAGACAAGCTTGCTGCAAATATACATGCATTAGCTAGTAAATGTATTAAAAGCATGATTATAATAGAGAAAAGCATCTGTGCTCCACAGTTGAGATTCCTGACTTGAAGCAGCTTTCAGTAAGCCACCCAACAGCACAACTTAGAACCACAACTTAGAACCATAACAGAGGTTTCCCAAGACAAGTTTCCTGCTGATTTCTAAGATCACTCAACCCCACCTTTTGAGATAAGAGTCACAGACTTTAAAGTATTCTGCCACAGTAAGAAATCTCACTGGCTTTGGCTTATCATACTTCACTTATCCATTTATCTTCAAGCTACGGGGCGGTGAAATTCTCTGGTCCCAAGAGGTGTTGAACCTTCACTTGCAAGGGGGGAGAATTTTGAGGAAAAACTGGATCAACGTTCATGTGTCTCGTTAAATGCACAGAACCTCAGCATGCTTGTATACGCGCACTTTTGTGCTGTAATATTCACATACGGACATTTAAGTCTTGCACTGCATTCAACTCAAGTAACCCACATATAAAATCCATAAGCTATAGGTGATCACAACTGTTCATCCATGAAAAACAAAGTGAAGAAATGCATTTTCCACATGATAAATGTGTGTACAGCATATGCATGTATACATGAAAGCAATCATATTTCAATGGTCGCGTGGCCACAGAAAACTGATACGAATGGACATATATTTATATGCAAAGCATTACAGCATACATTTCATATCTGCCAGAGAGTAAAGATCCAGCAGTACCTTGGTTCAGAAAACAATATGGACATTTGTTAGTGTTGTTCTCTGCGGGGCAAACAGTTCATCTTAGCACAGAAATCACAATTCATCTTCATTTCAGGAGCCAAGCTAAGGACAACCTCGCATGCACATAAGCTCCTGATGAGATCCAGGCAGATACCAGAGAGGAGGATTCCTCACCCGTGTCCACCTAGGGGCCAAGCAACAGCTGAGCTCTGGGTCATCCCCCTTTTATGGGGAATTTGACTTGCACTGAATGAAGGTGGCTTAAAAAAAAATGAAGAAAATAAAAAGCTACGGAGGAAATAGCAACACCAGAACCTAAGTGAATCTACAAGGATTTGTGAGTGTGATAAAGCTTGAACAAAAAGCATTGCAAATCTACTACTAGGCAGTAAAACCACTTCAGGAAAGTGCTGGAACATGGCTTGCCTCCAGCAGCTGGTTTGAGGGGTGTAAAAAGGTACTGGAACAGTTAAACACACTGATCAACAGGCCAGCTTTATACTGTCATTTAAATAAGCCAGCTGCAATATCAGCATTTTTTTTCCCCAAAAAAAAGCACAGAGGGCGTTTTGCCCCCTCAAGAGCAGCAGCCAGTTGCATTTAGATTGCACTCTCTACATGGAGCTAACAGAAACCACATCCAGGTGTTTTGTTATCTTGCTTTCAAACACAGCATTATATAGGACAGAGAGAAAGATTTAACTGGCTGAAAACCTTTTGAAAGGTTGTATGCCCTTTAGCTTGGTTTATTTTATGCCTACCTTTTAATACAGAATAATAAATTCCCCGATATAAAATTACAGTCTCATGAATATCAAACAGATGGCTGCAGGCTCCTCTTAAGAGCATGCTTTGGAGTATCACCTAGACTACAGTATACGATACCAAAGCTGAAAAGATAATGGAGCTTGTTTCACCTGCAGTTCAACAAATGCACCTTGCACTTCTAAAAATGACTATGTTGTGGTGCAAGGAGGGTAGCAAAAATTGCCCTTTATTTCCAGGTGGAATACAAACTGAGAAAAGAACTGGAGCACACCCATAGCCACATCAGCATTGCTTCAGAGCGACATCCCTGAATACGCAGGTCACGCAGGACCAACTTCTCCCACGGGCAGAGGGAGAACGCAGAGGTTACTCTGGGCAGCCTCTCCCCACTTTCACACCAATACTTGGACTTGCAGTTCTCATGCAAGGGTTGCAACTAGCGATCTCAGCTTTCACTAGAAAACTTGCTACCTGAAAGCAAGTTTCTCCTCCATGCAATTTCAGTGAAAAGACTTAAAAACTGGCACCCTTGTAGCAAAGGAATAAGAATTGCACCTGCATTCTCCCAAGCATAAAGTGGGTTTTAAGGCAGTGTCCCCGGTGTGGAGCAACATGAGCACATTACACTTTTCTCAGAGTGGGCAGCACCTGTGTAAGCACATTTTCCCAGCTTTGGGAGGACCAAAACCTGCCCTGGCCTTGTTCTTGCTCCGCTCTGGAAAATTTCACACAAAGGTGATGTCCACACAGTGTCTGGCAAGCAACACACACACCAGCCTTCTGCTCAGAACCAGCGGGAAGCTGCGACCACATCAGCACAGCACTGAGCCCAGGATAACACACTGTGCCCTCAACACAATTTATTGCTTTATTTCAGTGCCATGAGAAACGGCATGGCTTTGACTTTGCTCATACCAGGCCAGTTCAGAGTGCAGTCGCGCAGAATTTGTGCCTACCTCCGAATGATAGTACAGACAGTCTTCGCAAAGCAGCTGTCTCTCCACATCCAAATGTGCAGCATTTCAAGTTGAACAGCAACGAGACACCTAATTTTGCATAAGCTGCAATTAGCAGTTTCACAGAGACAGCTTGCAGCAGAAGTAAATTGGGATGGCATTGGCCATTGAGGGAAGAAATCAGTGAGGGGAATGTTCTGTTAAATGGAGCAAGACAGATTGCTCTAGCAACACCTAGAAAGAAAAAATAAAAAAAACAAAACACAACAAACCACACTTGTTCAAATGCATAGCAGTCATTCTTGTCTTGGAAAAATGCAGGTAAAGTTATTTAATTCTGCAATGGGGAGAAAAGCTCAAACAGCAGACTAGATTGTTTGCAAATAGAAACACAGGAGTCCAATTCTCAGCTGGGAAATTTTAGAGTTTCACTAAAACACACTAATTTCATCCTTTTACCTCCTCATCAAGATGCACACAGAGAACCAGACATCCCATTGGACAGCAAATATGTACGACTAAAAAGAAGCTAAAATTGACAATAAAGAGCTACATCTATCTCTGCTGGATCTTAGAAACACACCAATGGAAGGATTAGATTTCCTATCACAGATGCCAACAAGTAGACAAACAAGGACTTTTTTCCCCACAAGACATCAGTTATCAAAATCTAAGCAAACACCAGACTTGCAAATACAGCTGGGAGAGAGGCAAAATAAACCAAAATTTTACTATGACATATAAAACCATAATTTAGACAATCAACCAGTATGGCTGAGATCAAACAATGACAGCTGGAAGTCAAAAAGTAAAGCTGCTAGCCCTGCAACAGCAATGCAATTATGTACTGCAGAGTGCAGCAGGTCAGAAAAATGTTTCCTCACCTCCCCAGAGAAAAATCTGTACTTTTTGGCATTAAATCAAAATATTTATTACAGCAAAAATGATGAACTGTTTGCATTCCTAAATGCTGCTTCTTGGGGCTCTTAGCCACTCGCTCAGCATTCAGACTTTTCTCTCTGCCTTGGAATCCCTGTTCATACACCTTTTATAAAGCAGGGCAGCTATTTTGGCAACCAGAAGCAGCAAATCCCGACAGCCAGGCAGCTATAATACATCATAAAAAAAGGTGTCTGGCTGATGTCATACCCTACAGCTGACCTGCTTTGTTATAATGAGCCAGAACATACTGCAGAACCTGGATACCCAGGGCTTAGAGCAAGCATCACAGGCCCTGTGGCGTTACGCTTGTTGCCCCAAATAATTCTTTTCTGTGAAAATGAGACGTTTTCCATGGCAAACCTTCCATGAAATTGAAAAAACAACTTTCTATTGAAAGATGGTTGTGATGAGAAGCTCTCTGGAGGAGATCAAAATAGAAAGGTACAAAAGAGTAAATAACTAATGTTTGCCTGAAATACCCAAGACAAAGCAGACAGAAGTTCAAACAGGAAGACAGACCAAAATAGGGTCCCTCACAGGAACTATATTTCCCATATGGGAATATTCTCACATTTCCCAAGCATTCCCCATATGGGAAAAAGAGGGCCCATACTTCCCTGCTTGCAAAACTGGCAAGAGTTTAACACAGGTGTTTGGCTCCAAAACAAATAATTGATGGATGCTCCCACCAGCTGCCAAGGCAAGATCCCACTGATCAGCTGTCCCCTGAGGAGGACCTAGCTCCATTGAAATTCAGCAAGAGCTACACAGCCAAGGGTCTCACCCCACTGCAAGCTGAGGGAACAGCCACCATAGCATCACCTGGAGCAAAGCATCAGCATGATCCCAGTGTGGTGAAGCATCAGGACCTGCGTCCTGACACCCACACCACCCCTGGCCCTTGCTCCCCTGGGAATGGCTTTTACTACCATGAGAAGGGCATCTTGGTAAGACTTTCTTCCACCTTTGACTGTAGGGCAAGTCATCTACTCCAGAAGGCTGAACCAAAGGTATTTGGATTTCCTGGCTCTACTCTATAGTGTTGGTGAAAAAATAAATCCAATTAGGAAGTTTCCCATATGGTCACTCTCCTGTGCCAGCACACATGGACTAGCCCACCCAGCACATCATATTCTCTCCTGGGAGCACAGTGCAATTGCACTATCTGGTAACCCATTGCAATGGTGGCCCACAGGGACATTCTTCCAGGGGCTGTTGCTGTGACCATGGGGTCAGAAGAGAGCTGAGCACAGAAAGTGTCTGTCCAGAGGCTCTGACCTCCAGGCAAAATAAGTCACTTCAAACAGGTGGTCACTAATTCTGTTATTTTCATTACAGACTACAGACAGAAATCCCAAGTCCAGCTTGAGGGATGACTACCAGCTCACTTCTGCAGCTGAAGGCTCCACATTTTGAACACAGGAAGTGCTACTCTCTGCAGGCTCTGAAAAACACTAGTCCCAGGTATCTCTAATTAGGATTTCAAAATCACTGGATGCTTCTGATTTCAATCTGTGCCCACTGCCATCCCCTCTGTATAAGCAGGGAGCCAAGAGCAGCCCTTTCCTCCCAGGGGTGTTGTAAAGATAAATTAATGTTTGTGAAGCACTTGGGTTCTATAATGACAAGCACTCAGATACTACCGTGATAAAAAAAAAAAAAGACTATGAGGAAATCAATAATCCCGCCTTCAGAGCAGGACTTAAACAGTGTGTTGTCAATAAGGCCTAGAGCCACACATTGAACAAACACAGGAAAACAAAGTGTAATCTGGCTGCTCATTAAGTGAGCACCATCCTTGGAGCACCTGACAGAGACAGGAGACCGATAGGAAACAATACGGTCTGTGAACGCATAAGGAAATGTGCTGACCAACTTAATTCTGCACTTTTGAACAGTGAAGCACTTGGTTTTCCAAGAGTTCCTTATGTTTCTATTTTCCCCTTTGTCCCAGCTTCTTCCATTACTCACGGGAGCCTTAATTAACCATCACGATGGGTAGCAGAGCGTGATTATCCTTATTTTCAGATGAGCAAGAAGTACAGAGGAGTCCAGCAACATGCCTAAGGTTAACCTCAGAGGGAAGTATGGGGAGAAACTGGATGATTTCAGCCTTAAACTTTCACTGCGGGACAGCTCATCCACTAGCCAGGTCCCTGACTGAAAGACCACGCTTGTGCATAGAAAAGCTGTAACGATGCTTTCTGCATCCTGATTTAGGCAAAAAGGGAGAAAAGCTGAAACATTAATACTGACATATTCTAGTAATACTCGTAAGAGAATGAACAGCTGAGCACTGAAAATTATTTTCTTGCTGTGGAAAACCATCCTCATGCGTTTTTAAGTGGCATTTCCAGACAAAACTGAGTCCATAGGTCCAATGTCCAAGTCCAGTAGACCCAGAATTTAGCACTGCGACTCTTGCCCGAGCTGAATGGGCAAACCTGGAAAGTCTCACTCACCAGGAAGAGAGGCCCAGGTCTTGCTGGGCTGCCATTGCTTCAGCCACAATTATTTTTTATATCATGAATAAAATTAGGAAAAAAAGAAAAACAGGAAAGGATGCTTCCCTTGACCCTAGGGTTAAGGAGCAAAAACCATCAACAGGGAGATATCAATAGCAGAGACAGTCTGTATGCACTATGAGATAGCTATTCACCAAGGAGAGCAGCAAATCAGAAGGAAAGTGCCAAGAACAGCCACCATGCCTTGGATTAATGACAAGAAACAACATCTTTACGTAATAAGATCCAGTGCGTCTAGCACTGTAAACGGCAAAGAAAAACTGAAACATGTACAAAAAAGCTGAAACATTTCCAATTTTGCTCGTGTTTTTTCAAGCCTTGAGCACACTGCGACACCTCTTCCTGCCAAAGCAAAGAATAAAGAGGATCTGGGGAGGGAAGGCAGAGAAAAGGCAGCGGCAGGAAGAGCTCAGGAGTCAGAGAGAGTTCCTCACGTCCCTACGCCTGAGGAGCAGCCGCATGTTCACACACACACATTGCTCAGTGACTGACAGCCCCGTCACCTACTGGGAACCAGCACCAGGGAACAAAACACCCAACTGCCAGTGCTCAAAACACCAGTCTCATACCTGATGAGAGCACCATACAAGGACAGGGTGCCATTACCGATGTGCACAGAGAGCTAGTGCAATATGGCTATTAGCAGTCCATAAGAGCAGAGCTGCCTGCTGCGAAGCAGGAGGAGGTCAACCAAACGATACATGTTCAGCACAGGTAATGGCAGATACCTCCCACATGCACACCCTGATTCAGATTTCCCTCATGTCACTTCAGCCAGCAGGCAGGGAGCCCATGGGAAGGTAGGGATGCAGTTTAAGCTAGTAAATCAGGCTCCCTTTTCTAGTCATTGATGGGGCACAGGCACCTCCACAGGCCATCCAGCCCACCTGCCTTGGACATCAGCAACTAGACAGCTCGCTTAGAGAAGAGACTCATCTTTTAGACAAGTCGCCACCACATCTCACCCCCCGTGACAGGTTTGTCTGAATTTGACAAATCAACTCTCAGCCAAATAAACCCACTCCCCCAGGGGAGCAGGCTCTCTCTGAAGTGACTTGGGTCTATCAGCACAGGGCTCACCTGAGCTACTGCAATGCCAAGGTGCTGAGGACACCCACACTATCAAGCCTGCAGGTGTTCCACAATAAGGTTGCAGCTGACCACAACCCCTTTTCTATACAAGCAGGTCTTGTTAGCAGTTCTCCTGGTGGTGCCCATGCAGAGGGGTACCACAGCTTTGCACCGGCTGTAGGCATCTGGGGCACTCTGACTGCTCTGGGCCTCTCAGATGAGGCTTGCTGCTCAGACAGGCCAATGCTGCTGAAGGTGGATGGAAAAGCATCCTGCAGAGCAGCACCATCAGCTGCCCTCCTGCCAGCTTCACATTCTCCTGGCCAGTTCCCTGTCACTTCACTTTGGAAATATGGATCTGTCCCCAGGCCCTGGCCAGCTTTAACCCCTGCTTATTCCAGACTGCCTTAACTTCTGCTTTTGTCATCAAGTCCTCTCTCCATTTGACACACTCTTTCCCTGTCTCTTGGCTGACACTCAAACTGTCCTTGTGCACCAGGACCTGGAGGAGAGGAGATGCCTGGGGAGAGCCAGTGCAGGAGTGAGAGGCTCCCCACTGCAACATCTCTGGGCGTCACCTGCCATACTGCGGGCAGCTGATGACCCCCATAAATTCCCTCCTTGCATGGATGTAGAGTTAAGGCTTTCATGGCTGGTTTGTCTATGCCACCAAAGGTCAGAGCTGACTTTAGTTACATAGGGAGCTTGAAGGGGTCAGCTCCCAACCCAGGGGACGCCAGGTTTCCAGCTCCCCAGGGCACTGCAGCTGCACTCTGTATACATTGCATTCCTTTCCCGTATCCACCACGTGGTGTTTCCTCACCACTGCTCCAAGGGAAAGCAGAAATGTCAACTGAGATTGCAATGCATCAGTGAGGGGTGGGAAAAAAAACCCACAAAACAGGTAAAGGAGTCACTGAGAACAGTAAGAGACAAAGGAGAAAGCACCCCAGGGAGGTGATTTGAAGAGATTAGAGAGATAGAAGCAGACATACTTAGTAAGGTAAGAGCTATCAAGGTGATAAAACATTAGATAAGGACCAAGGTGCCCACAACATAAAACAGATGGAGAGAGTGATTTGGGGAGAGGGCAAATATGTTTATATCCTACTACAAGGAAGAGACCTCAAGGCAACGTTGCATGTACACCTGAGTGCTCTGCCTACAAGCCTTCCTCTCTGAGGAACACGATATTCATCCTTCCTCCTCTAATCAGGGCTCTCTCACACTGTCTCATCTTGCCTTCTGCCCAGACAGGGATAACCCACAAGGGAGAGCTCAGATAGATGCTAGGAAAAAAACAAAACAAAACAAAACAAAAAAACACCCACCCAACCGTGTCCCTACCCCACTGCCCATCAGGCTGCACCACCCACTGGCAAGTGAACCATCTCTCAAACTCCCTCTGGGTTCATATCATCCTCTGCCTTACTGAACAGTTATTTTCACCCTCTGAAATTTAGCCCAATGCTAGAGAGAATAATTTTTACAAGTTGTCATTTTCTTTAAGCAACCCTTTAGTCAAATTAGAAACTTTATCCAATTTGAATAAATCTCTCCCTTCAACATCAGTCCTGCCCCCACCCTAAATTCCCTGCAAAACTGCTAACATCAGCTGTATCCATGTATTTTTTCATTTTCCCTTTCTACCTATTTAGGTGCACAGGCTGCTTCTATTAAGAAGGTGGAGTGGGTTCATTGATGATCCACTCCTCCAAAGCCTTGGTCATCTTTGTCTCCATTAGAATTAGGCTGTGTTACTGTCATTATAACATCTGTGAACAATCACCAGCTCCCAGAGGCTGAAAGCAGATGTTACCCAGGCAAACAGCAAGCAGCATTTTCTCATCCCTCTCATTAAGAAGTAACCACCCCTGCATGACCATCAGTCCTTTACAAGGTTGTTTCTTGGATGCCCATCGAAGCCTGTGTTCATTCACCCCACCCCTTCCTTCCAGGTCACCATCCCTCAGACTATTTCATTCTTGCAGTATCTCATTAGGTGTAGTCCTGGAAATTAAGCATGGCTCTAGAATATTGATTAGTAGATGTTAAAACCATATACTGTGCTGAGTCTAAAGAAAAGGGCATGGGAACAGCACCCAAACCTAACCCCATTTTAAAAGAGAAACATTGGGTTGGGAGGGTAGGAGGAGCAGTCTGTAGAATATAAGACTTTAACTTTGAATAGAATTTGACAAGAAAAACCAGAAATAAGAAGTGTTTCTCTCACACAGACACCCAGCAAAGAGCGGAAACAAAAACAGTTCCCTTTGAATCACCTGCATGTCTTGCTGACAAATACTGGTGTTATGACTAAATCAGAACTTCTCAGCCTGTGAGAGCTTGAGCTGTTGTGAGAGTACAGAAAACACTGCAGATCTGGTGTAAAGCCACAAATGGGACATGCAAGAGTAATGCAACAGGTCTCGGCCTTTGTGCAATGAAAGAAAAACTTCTGCCCAGCCAGTACTTTCCCACAGCAGCCTCAGGCTGCTGAACTGCCTGTGCACTTGAGTGCTGTGCTACAGGTTTGTCCTCGAACTTCAAGACACGGCTGAGCCTCCAACTAGTCAGTAAGTTGGTCAAGATCCTTCCTGGTAACCAGGGACTGTATCACAGCCTAGAAGGAAAATGTCACTGTAGTTAAACTTTTAGACCAAAGGCTCATATACACTCAAGGAGGAAAGAGGAAAGATAAACATAAAGCAAACCATGAAGTAGAATCCAGTGTGTCCAGATTAGTCAGAGCCAGGCTGACCTGTCCAACCAAGGGAGAGGTAATCCCTTGCAGGGGGTCCCATCCTCTTAAAGCAAGCAGCTCATCTACATGTTGCATCTATTCACCCAGCAGAGGAGAGTCAGAGCCCACATTAACCTCTCTCCTCTGGAGGAGCTCTTACTCCTGATCTGTTTTCAGCAGGAGGGATGGAGGATGGGACACCACAGAGCCTGGGCAGGGACACTTCCCCAGCCTGCTCCTTCAGTGCTCTAGTCAGCAGGTAAACATGGGGTGGGCACCACCACATGCCGAGATGGTAGTCTCCGACCCCACCCCCACAGCTACTCATCATGAGCAAGAAATCCCCCACCAAGAGGCATTGAGGAGACTAGAGCAGCTCCTGTTCCCTCCAGAGCTGGAAGTCCAGTGTTGCCCTGACTGGGAACAGCCATCAAAAGGGCAAGTAACTTGAAAGCAAAGGAGGTAAAAAATGGTAATAAGAATTAAGCAGAAAGGATGTTAATAAAGCAAGTGACCTGAAGTGTTTACAGACTCTCAGAAAGCCTACACAAGTCAGGGAGCAGTCAGAGGAATATAACAAAACCAAATAAATGAGCATATCAACTTGGACCAAACATCTGTCCAGACTGGGCTGCAATACAGCTGCCCAGGGAAGTGTGTAAAAATGGGATGAGCAGACACAATACTTCCCTTAGGCACTCTTCCAGCTGCCAACCACTCTCAGCTCATGGGCTTCCTGAGCCAAATCAGGTTTCTATATTTTTCACTCCTCCTTTGTGGATTCCTCCTAATGAGGGAGGAATGGGAACAGCCAAAGAGAATACCAACACTTGAAGACAGCTAAGGTAATACTTGATATCAATCTTGATATAGGATAATAGAGAGACAGCATCAACATGTAGGCTTCCCGTACATAATCTACTCAGATGTGAACTGCCATACTGCTCTTGCAAATGCAGATGCATGTCTCATATCTTTGGAAGAAATTGGATGATATGCTGCTGTCTTGTCCTGTGGATGTTTTATCAATAGCCTTAACCAGACATTTCAGTACCTGGGACCCTATTACAAAAATGATGGGGGGGGGGAACCTAAAAGATTTTCTGAACATCTTCTGGCTGTGATTACCAAAGGGTGGAAAAAAAAACAGCTCAGGCTTATTGAAAGCCATCAATCCTAGGGAAAGATGCTAGTTCATTATGAAAGCCTGTTATTTTGTCATTTGAGATAACATTTACTTTTTGTTCACTCCTTCACTTTTATTAACTCATGCTGGTATAGTCCTGTAGCACATTTTGCCTTAAATACAGTAATATTTGTCTACTGAACTGTGTCTTGTGATGTTTTCTGATGCCAGACAGAGAGCGATCAAGAAAAGCTGAAGACCAATGACACAGTCTCACTTGCTTTGTGAACCATGTCAAATGTACTTCATATCCTTCCTTCCTACCCCTCTCCAAAAAAAAAACCCCAACATGCACTTGCTGACCTGTCACCTGCAGACCTCAGTTGAATCAGCAGGAAGAATAGACAATTCCACCCCCTTAGAAAAGATCAAGTGTGGTTCACGGGGAGGGTGAGGCAGCAAGCAGTGCGCAGGACACACCATGCACAGGAAGATCACAAAAGCAAGATGCAGTACCTGTCACCTATAAATGAGGTCTCCAAAGCTGAAAGATTCAGAATTAAGTCTGGATTGTTTTCTACATTTAAAAAACACTGACTGCTACAGGTGTTGAGATTTTTTTAATTTTATTTTTAACCTAACCAAAGCCTCATCTAAATTACTAAGTTAATTTAACACTGGATTTCGGCAGAGAGTGTAGTCATTTTTTGTATTTGTTAACTTAATGGGCATGGTTTTCCCCCCCTTCTAGATTTAGCTCTCAAACTAGGTCATGGTGATTACACACATCCAGTCTGAAGGCAATGCCTCTCTGCTGCTCACATCGAGGGAAGAGAAGAGGGAAAAGCAAAGGGTGATGGTATCACACACGAGTGCAGTACACAGTAGTCCAAAACCTCACAAGCAGAGAAAGTTGAGCTTTCTGATTTCTCCTGGGCTCTGCCATTGCCTGGATCCCCAGGCACTCAGTGGCATCCATTACTTCAAGAGCTTTGCCTCTGCCAGTCAAGGTGAGATAAAGTCAGAAAAATCCTTGTGGATACTTTTACAACCAGATTCTGCTCCCGCATCACGTCAACTGAGCTCAAGGCTTCACTGTACTGGGCATGGTTGAAGTCATCCCACTCCCAAGAGCAGATAGTCAAAGGGACCAGGCACCAGGTGGGGGGAAGGAAAGGGCTTGAGGAGGTGACTCCCCACCTGGTGTCCCCAGCAGCAGCAAAGGTGGGGTGAGGGAGAAGGCACATTTGTGCCCAAAGGGGACAGAGCTATATAACCCAGCAGCAGGAAGAGGGGAGCAAGACCCAGCTAGCCTGAAGTTGGTGACTGTCTGATGGATGCTGTCAGTTTGGGGAATGGGGAAAAGAGAAAGAAAGGAAGAGTAAAGCAAAAGCAAACTAAAGCCTCAGAGGATAAAGAAACCTATCCTTGTGTCCAGCATAATTAGACAGCATGTCACCTCTACAGAAGAGAAAGTAAGAGGTAAGAAGAGACATGGAAAGATGAGAGCTGCATGTTGTCAGCATATTTTTTTAAGCTTCTCATTATCAGCTAAATTTTTCTTGTCTTCCCCCCCCGCCCAGCACCTCACCACCACTGAGAAGCTAGTTTGATGGAGCATCTTAAATATTTCATGCAGCCTTCAGACTCGCAGTCCTTCTCTGCCCATCTGCTTCAGCCTGGCCCTGACAAAATTTCAGCAGGCCCATGGCCCGCCTAGGCAAGAGCTCCTTTGACCCTCCTTCCTCTCAGTCCACCTCTCTATCTTCTCCTCTCCTGCACTATTAAACCTGCAATTTTTCCTCCTCTCCACTCTGCCTCCAGAGAAATCAAGTCGCAAACTGAATTTCTTCCTCCCCGTTTCCACGCTTCTTCCTCATGATTCCCTTTTCTTCAGCCATAAGCCTCTTCATTTCCTCTTCTATTCATTTTCTGTTTTATTTTCATTCTTAATGAGACATTGCCTGAGGTCAGGATTAATAACCCACACTTCAGACACCCATTAATCCATCAGTAATCAAGTATCGGCACGAGGAGCCTGGCAGCCCGCTGTGCAGGAGGGAGACCCATTGGCAAAGCTGCATGGGGGCCTGGGGACCCTGCAGAGCTGGGGGGCACAGCGATCAAAAGGGAGGGGCAGCCTGGGGCAAGAGGGTGGCAGGCATCTCTGAGGAGGGCTCCACTGGGGCAAGTCACCTCTAGCAAGACTTGAGCCCTGGTTTTCCCAAGTGAAGGGTGTTTGCACAGAGACCTGCAAGCACAAAAGGAAAAGGTTCCTTTTCACTGAAAGTGCCCCTGGCTAAAACAGGAGTATTTCTGGCTGTCATGGAAAGGGGACCTGGCATGGGACCTCTTCATGGGAACCTCTCCATGGAGAAGCAACAGCTTATTAAAGCAAGGAGAGACTCAGAATGCTGCACTCTGAGAAACAGGACCATTTCTTCACCACTTTGGAGCTGCTCCTTCCTGGAGCAGGGGTTTGGCTCACCCAGTAGCCCCTGTAGCATCTCCATCCCACTGAAGGGACCCCACCTCACCTGAACTGCTCATGAATGACAGGATGGTTACCCTCATGTAGAGGAACAGCAGCAGCTTCTTCTCCCTCTATCTCCACTGCTGCCTTCACTCCTTCTTTAGAGATTATTCCCCCCCCATTAGATGCTGAGGGAATAGTGGCTCAACTGTCTCCCCATCAAACAAGGGGAGTGAAAAAAGGAAGTGATTTTGCAGATGGAGGATGATTGTAGGCACAGAGGAGTAAGGGCTGTTCTGTCTGCACAGGGACTCCTGTACCACAGCACCTGTTAGAGACAAAAAGACTACATCAGGTAGTAGGGAGAGACACTGTGCCACAACCAGAGGACTGGGATGAGCCAAATGCTGAGGGACAAGGGGTAAGGGCCAGAGATCTGATGGGGCTGGTCCCCAGCACCCTGCAATGGGGGAGAGTGTGGCTTACCCAGCTGAGGGGCTGAGTCAGGGCCAGCAAAGGCACCAGCAGGTAGGAGGTCCAGAGATGGATGGGTCACAAGACAATGTGAGGTGGATGATGCTGAGAAGAGTTTATAGAAGAGCCAAGAGAAGAACTAGTCAAGAAGAACAGGGTTAAAGTATCATCTCATGTCCTTTCCTTGCTACTAATCTCTCTAGGTCATGTTACCTATAATATCTTGCAGTCAAGGATCTTTTGAATATTCCATTATGGCACCATTAGCTTCCTCTTCAGTCATTATTGAGTATGTTAAGTAACACCAGACCTCAATCAACCCAGTTCTGCTCCTGTTTACCTTAGTAACAGTGGGAGTGTTGGGAGTGGGAGTATTGCCGTTAGTTCTGCTGCCTCCAGTCCTGTACCCGCACTCCTGGCTTCCCAGAAAGGTCCCTTCTCCCTCCCTGCTTTGTTGTTTGCGCGGAAGCTGTGGCAGGTGCTCTCCCGTACCCTCACGACATGGGAAAGCAACATGTTTGCCTTGGGTGGCAGGTACCAGGGAGGCTGTTTTACCCAGCCCATGTTGGGGAGTAAGTTGTAGAGACGCCCAGGTGGTAGAGAGCGTGAGGGCCAAGAAGAGCATGCTACAGCAGGAAACATTGTCTTTGCTCTGCATTGTGTTTAATCTCCTCGCCATTCTTCTTTGCCTGAATGGGATTAGAGAAGCAACAAGGGAACTTTACTGCTAGGCACACTCCATGGCAACACATCAGGTTTAAAGACATACCAGCTCCTAGGAGCACTAATGCACTGCCTCATCTTATTCCCCAGGTCCCCTTTCTGGCACCTTCTCCATGCTCCAGCTTGCCTGACCATCCCAGGAGGTCCTGCCTAGTGGTTCTCCCTCAGACAGACAGATACACAGAGGACCAGTGAAGTACCCAAACTGAGAACTTCCACAACACTTGGGCTTGCTATCACCTCTTGTCTTGGACCTTCCCCCTCTTTGCCTCCAGCAACACCTGCCACAAGAGCATCCCCAGAGCAACGTCCCACCAATTCACAGGCAGCAGCTAAGCACAGGCTCCTCTGGGAGCTCAGCTCCCCACCTGCAGTCAGAGAAGGCAGAAGATGTTCTGCTTTGTCTCCTCTTCCCCCTGGGCCTTCATGAAAGCAGAGAAATGACAACTCAACAGCTGCCTCCCTGTCTGGGGGATGGGGTGGGAGGTACGAGCATTTGGGGGAAAGGAGAATTAATCTGAACAAAGCACAAATTAAGTGAAGTTGAAACTCAAACCCAACTTGCCAGTTCAGATTTCATTTTGTTTCAGTAAATGCCTGGTTCGAACAGAAGCATGAAAACAGCACAGACACAAAGGCTGTCCTTTACGGTATATTCAGCCTGACCAAAACAAGAAAGGTGGACACAGTCTTGCAAGAGCTTGTTCCCTCTTGTAAGATTTATACCCCAGTTTGAGAAGCCCAAGAGGCCCTGAACTGGGGTTAACAAGCAGAGCTCTCTGGAAGTCAGAGCGGTGCCAATTTATTAGCCACAGCAGATATGACACAACCCCTGAGCACTTACCTGCCCTGAGCCCAACATCTTTAGAGGCTCAGCCCACCTTGCATGCAGCCAGCAGGCAGGGGCAAGCAGCCCCATGCCCACCTCTGCCAAAAGGGAGCCTTCCCATCACCAGCCGTCAGACCATTTCCTGGGTACGAACTCCCATCCCTGCAGCACATCTCACTTTTCATCCAAATCACCACTCACATCCCTCACTGGCTGCCTGGATATGCCAGACCACAGGGTGGTACCCAGGAAGGGCTGGGAGGGCTCCACTCCCACCTTCACCACAGTTGCTTGCACTGGTGGTTTACACTGGGAATACAACACACCTGAGCCACATTTGGGAGCCCACTGATTTTAACTGTCTGATGCACTTCAGTCACCACCCTCCTCATCAGTGGCCTCCAGCTGGCCCAAAATACAGCAGCCCACTAAGTTTCCTCCACCATGACCTATCCTCTCATCATAGCTCCACAGTCTTCCCCCTACACCTTGAACAGTAACACCAAGTTTAAATCCTCACCTTCCCATCAAAAGCTTTTAGGTCCCCTCAGGATTTTAAGCACCAGTGGAAGGACATCCCTTTTCCCTGTATCCCTCTGGCATCACCCAGCCAGATGCACAGGGGAAGGTACAGCAAGTCTCTCCTAGGGATAATTGCAGAGGAACTCACCAGCAGGTCAAATATTTACCTAAGCCTCATCAATGCAAATGTCTCCTAATCCTCCTGTATCTTTCAGGGACAGCAAGAGAATGGTGAGTACACCTCTGATTTATACAGATGCATACAAATTAGAGTAATAAAGAACTCATTTAGATGATTTATTATGTAGTAATTGTACCACTATTAGTCAAATATATTTATTGTGTATGTATCATCAATATAGAGAGTTAATAATATAAAAGCAATATATACATTTCAGTAACAGTTCCTATACTTTCTTCTGTCCAATTCTCAGTGCATTTTGATGGTCTGACTGCTGCTTGCACACATGTTTTTGCTGCAAGCCATGCTGGCTCCATGAGTGTTATCTCCCAGCCTGCATCTCAGCGTGCGCATGTTGAGGCGGGGGCAGGGGGAGATTGAGACATAACAATCTTGTGACAGTGCATTTGAGGCCTCTGTGCAATTTCCAAACACAAGCATGTAGCTAAGTGCCTGAGGGCACCAAGCATAAGCAGCACAGTTGGTGGGGAAGGGGTGCAAAGATAAGCCTATAAATGCAAAGCTTCACTGCTGTTTGGGGGAAGCAGCAGGGTCTCAGAAGAGGTCATTCAGTGGATGAAATAATCCCAAGTGTAACTATTAAGTCCAGAAAGTAAAGACTTTGCATCAAATTCTCTATTGGGAATATCTCTTTGTGTTCCTGAAAAGCTGCCTGAGACCCATGAAAATGTTAATCATCAGAAAAGAATAATCCTGCATCCAGTGGGGAGAGGTGTCACAGCGATGGATGAGGAAATCCTTCATTTGCGCAAACAAGAATGGGAAATGCTGTAGGTACAAGACAAAGTCTCAAGTGCATGACACTAATGTGCTTAATCGCACTCGAGAAGTACCCAGAGAAGTCAAGTGGCCGGGAAAGGAAATAATCACTTTTGTGCTCTCCTGCTACAGCTGTCTAACCTGACAGCTTTGCTTCCACTGATGGGATCAGACATCCTCTGTCCTGTGGGGAACGTCCCAGGTCATTCAGCCACCCATCCGCTCGCCTCCGCACAGCGGCACAGCAGCTCACGTTCCTCTTTCAAGTGATACCCAGCACCTTCCTGCTTTCCCTGCTGCAATGTCCTTGGTGACAGCTTCCCCCAGGGCTATGCTCTTCCATCCCTTGGAAACTCTGCCCAGAAATGCCTCGACAGCAGCACGCCTGTGCCCACACATACCAGCAGTGAGGACATGCTGGCTGCTACCACAGCCAAATAAGCCTTGGGCATTTTTATCGCCCAGAAACTTAGGAACATATCTCCCAGGTTGAGTGCAAGAAGAGGGATGGGCCAAGTGACACAGGCAATCTTTTGAAGCGTAAAGCTGGAAGAAAGACTCAGCTATCCCAACACAACAAAACAGGGACTGTCAGTGCATTTAACTACTCTTCCAGAGACACCTGGTATTTATCTCCACTATGTTTGTCTCAGCAAAGGGGAGGTGTTGGCACTGGCACTAGTTTCAGGGGCTTGCAGCAGTTCCTCTGCTCTACCTCCTTCCCCTGCCTCTCCCTCTGATGTTGCAGGGGAAAGGACAGAGGGGGCTTGCCCCAAGCACAGCACTCAGCCTGTCTCCCTCTCTATGGGGAACAGGAAAGAGAAAATACAGGGACACAATCCACCATAGCACAAGGACAAGGGGACACAAGGCCACATTCAAATGGGGTAGAGACGAAGAGGAGTCAAAACAGAAACACCGATCAGGCCCCTGCAAACACAGGTATCATTGGCCAACACAGCAATGACAGCAATCCCTTCTGTCCCTAAACCACAGCTGTGTAATCATGGCCTGACACATCCAAAATGACCACAGCCCTGGCATTTATGACTCCTTCTAGGAGTCAAATTCTGCAACACCCAACCCTGAAGTCCTAGCTAAGTTCCCACCTCAGGAACCTGGGTCACAAGAGTCAGGAGTTCCCTGAAGGTTTGAGTAACCTCGAAGCTGCCACCTTCCTCCTCCTCATAGAGGAAGGTCCAAGTACACACTTAATGCTACCTCTCTATCTCCAGAGCATGCTGAAAAGTCTCATGGAGCAGGATATCCTAGAACAGACCACCCCAGCCTGTTCTCCCCCCCTTGCATTGCAGCCCTCGGAGGATGTTCTTTGACGGGAAGTTCCCCTTCACCCAGGGAAGGGAGCATATTTTGCCTTCTGCAGTCTACCTATGATCTGGATTCATGTCCCACACCCAGCCAGAGAATCCCTGATGCGACAGCTCAGGGAAATCAAACGAAGTGCCAATCCTATTTCATTTTTCAGTAAAAGTAACCCCCATATGGGAGAAAACACAGTTTCCCCAGACATCTGCCACACATTCCAGAAAAATGCATTACAGGCATGCCACTAAGTGTGAAATAGATTTTTAAAAGTTAAAAAGCTATTGGATATTTAAAGGATGTGTGACATATCACAATATGCTGGAAATGCATTTTAAAGAAATAACAGCACCTCAAAGATACTGTGGAGGGATGCAATTAATTCTGTGCTTTGAAAAAAAATCCCGGGTTATGGAGGAAGGTTTTTTTAAAGTACCTACTTTAATAGCTAATTATTGTGTTGTAGGGGGAAACTTGAGGCTTCAATGAGAGCTGAACTACATGATAGAAGGCTGTATGCAGCTACACTGATAACACTAATTTTAATTAATCCTACCCCAAACTCTTCGCCCTTCCAACACGCAGTCTCATTTGCTTAGCGCATCATCTGACTAGCAGCTTGAGCTGAAACTTCTGTAGCAGGTATGAATACTTTTTTTTTTGGTGGAAAACTAAGTTGAATTTCAACAGTTGCAACAAAAAAAAAAAAAAGTTATTTTGTCCGTGCAGAAGCATTTGAGAGGTTTTTTTGACTAGTACTTGTTGCTGGATGCTCTGAAACATTGCTTTCACACTGGGCAGCACACTAGCCTCTGAGACCTCTTTTGCTCATCCTGTAACAACCCATCCAAACGGAGATAAATTAGCAGCTGCCACGGGCAAAAAAATATCATGCTTTGAATATGCTCAGGAAAGACTGTTTTGATATGACTCAATCCAAGAAATTAAGACAGAATTTAGTAAATTAAGACAGACTTTAGTAAAGCCTTTGATACTGTTTCCCCCAGCATTCTCCTGGAGAAACTGGCTGCTCATGGCTTAGACAGGCATATGCTTCACTGGCTAAAAAACTGGCTGGATGGCTGGGCCCAAAGAGTTGTGGTGAATGAAGTTAAATCCAGTTGGTGGCCTGTCACAAGAGGTGTTACCCAGGGCTCAGCATTAGGGCCAGTTCCATTTAATATCTTTATCAATGATCTGGACAAGGGGATCTCACCCTCAGTGTGTTTGCAGACAACACCAAGTTGGGCGGGAGTGTTGATCTGCTCGAGGCAAGGAAGGCTCTGCAGAGGGACCTGGACAGGCTGGATCGACAGGCCAAGGCCAATTGTATGAGGCTGAACAAGGCCAAGTGCCAGGTCCTGCACTTGGGTCACAACAACCCCATGCAACACTACAGGCTTGGGGAAGAGTGGCTGGAAAGCTGCCCAGCAGAAAAGGACCTGGGGTGTTGGTCGACAGCCGCCTGAATATGAGCCAGCAGTGTGCCCAGGTGGCCAAGAAGGCAAATAGCATCCTGGCTTGTATCAAAAATCATGTGTCCAGCAGGCCTAGGGAAGTGATTGTCCCCCTGTACTCAGCACTGGTGAGGCCGCACCTCGAATACTGTGTTCAGTTTTGGGCCCCTCACTACAGGGGAGACATTGAGGTGCTGGAGAGTGTCCAGAGAAGGGCAACGAAGCTGGTGAAGGGTCTGGAGCACAAGTCTTAGGAGAAGCAGCTGAGGGAGCTGGGGTTGTTTAGCCTGGAGAAAAGGAGGCTCAGAGGAGGCCTTATTGCTCTCTACAACTACCCGAAAAGAGGTTGTAGACAGGTGGGGGTCGGTCTCTTCTCCCAAGTAACAAGCCATAGGACAAGAGGAAATGGCCTCAACTTGCACCAGGGGAGGTTTAGATTGGATATTAGGAAAAATGTCTTCACTGAAAGGGTTGTCAAGCATTGGAACAGGCTGCCCAGTGAAGTGGTTGAGTCACCATCCCTGGAGGTATTTAGAAGACATGTAGATGTGGTGCTTAGGGACATGGTTTAATGGTGGACTTGGCAGTGCTAGGTTAACAGTTGGACTCGATGATCTTAAAGGTCTGTTCCAACCTGTACGATTCTGTGATAGAATTAGGAATGAATATGGAACCTCAGTTTCTCCCTCTCCACGCTGCCTTTACAACAGAATCTTTCACTGCATACTTATCCTTTTTTTTCTCCTTATACTTGGACAAGATGGCATTCAGTGAAGACAGTGGTGTGACACCTATTTAGCCAATGGGTCTTTCAGAAGTTTGCTGACAGCAGGGAAAAAGAAATAAGCAGCACTGCAGCATGCCGGCTTTGGGGCAGGGAGATCACTTTGCCATACCAACCCTACATGTGATGCTCTCATCCCACGCCTTCTCACTGCAGCCTGAGCCCTCCAGCCCTGCCAGCCGGCCTCCACTTGGGCTCACTGTCCCAGCCTTTGCCTTCTCAGCCAGCTTCTTCCCATCCAGATCGTCACCTCCCCCACCCTGGTTACCCACTCCTCCATTAGCCTTGCACAGCCACCCCATTCCCTCTCCAGGATGCTCACTTATGCCATCACTCCCCAGTCCCTCCCCTCTGGTGAGATATCTGGTGGATAAGCCTTCCACCTCAGCTCCCTGCTGGTTGCCTGACCCTCTGGACTTATTTTCCTCCTGGGTTTCTCAGTCCCCCATTCCAATATGGAATACTGGAATGTAAATAGAAACTAGGAGGTTGTAGCATGGGACGAACAAAATGCTACAAGGAAACAGTCAGAAGACTGCTGCCTCCAAAGGCTTTTCCTGTATAAAACAAGTGGGCTACTATCTAAGGCCCCCTCCAGTCACTAAAATCCCATTTCCAAAGACGGATCCAGATAGGAAGACAAGAGCAGTTGCCAGCACAGAGGCTGCTAAACAGTGGGTCAACAAGTATGGAGAAGAGAAGAGCGAACTCCAAAGCAGGGAAGGATCCTACTCCATCAAGGAAATTAATCAGAAAGGAGCCACAGGGAAAGAAAAAGGCAAGCAAAAAAAATTGCCTTGAGGAAAAAGAATAACATCCTTCATTAAGAAATATCACAATTGGCCAGCGGCACTGAACATCAGGTGGTACCACAAAAGCAATATATTATTACTGTTGCACTTTGATGAGCGTGTCTTTTTTAATATAATTCACTTATGACACAAACACTTTCAAGGCCTTGCCTGAATCTCATATGGACAAAGCAGAGCCTGTCAGATTCACCCATAAAACCAGGAGACTTACTCAAAGCAAAAATTACATCATGAGTTGGTAAATATGTGAACAAAACCAATGACGTAAAAATTGTAATACATCACAAAGCATACTTTTCTCAAATATGTTTTAGCTTAAATATTCATAACAATGCTTGTTAACAATGCCTGCTAGCTGGCTGGTAAATAAAAGCTAGCTGGCTGTAGTACATTTTGTAGAAAATAAGGACATTGTATTCATAGGGGGACTTATTGCCACACTAGAGTCCCGAGTTCTTGGCTAAGAAGCAAGATGCAGGATACAGGTAAATGTAGGAAGCATCCTTTTGGGGTGTGTGAATGATGGGGCAAGGCAGATTTGCCACGTACACCTTCATGGTGTTTTAGTGTGCTCCCAAATAATAAGCAGGGCTTGGAAGGCAAGCAGATATTTTGGATCTCTGACTTGAGAGACTATCAACCTCTGCATGGAAGAAAATATTTCTCCACCCTCAGATATTGAGCTCCTGCCTCTTCCATGCCATGAAACAGAACAGCTGCTGTTTGCTACAAAGTGCCTGTTTCAATAGTGAGGTTAATATTTTACCATGTGTTTTCTTTCCATTCCTTCCCTTCTTGCCTGCTGAGGCAAATGTCATAGCTAGCATTACAAGCACTGGATTCAGCAGCTTTCTCCTCGATGAATTTGTACTGATGTTAGCCCTTTTCATCCATGACTCTAAAACTGAAATCCCACAAGAGATACATTTGGTTCACTCTGCCTCTCAAGACATCCAGTTACTTCAAGCTACAAGCAACCTGAAAGCCCTTGTGGT
Source organism: Ciconia boyciana (assembly GCF_034638445.1). Lineage (NCBI taxonomy): Eukaryota > Metazoa > Chordata > Aves > Ciconiiformes > Ciconiidae > Ciconia > Ciconia boyciana. The sequence continues at coordinate 57,638,035 of NC_132934.1, forward strand.
ATTCCAGCATTTATGCTACCCTGGGGAGGCAGTGACAAACAAAACTGAGTTATTAAAGTAAAGATGAAACAGCTCTCACAAAGATTTGGGGGTCGGGAACAAGGCTGAGACAGCATGGTTGGTTCAACTTTTGTAAGCAAACCCTTGAGCGCCTTGCCCAGCTTCCAGGCTGGGGCACAGGGCCAGGAGACCACAGCTACACAGCTCCCAGCCAGCATGCTGAGCTCAAATCTGTCTGCATCTGCCTACAGGAGCCAGCCCTGGTGAGCAGGGATTAGCAGGGAGCTGGCTACCCTCCCAGAGAGAACCAGGGCCAGCTGCTCCAGCAGCAAATCCCACCTGAGCTGGTTCAGGAGATGCCCACCTGCAAGCACCCTGCCCCACAGAGCAGGGCCTTGTCCCTGCTCCCAGGGTGGGTGCACCCCTTGTACCCCACCATCCATTGCAGTCCTACTGCAATCAGCACAGCACTCCTGCACGCTGACAGCTCCATACAGGGATGTCAGGGATGCCACTTGCACGTTGGAGGGCACAGGGAGATAGGTGCTGACCTAGGCAGGGAATAATGCTCTAGATGGAGATGGAAGCACCCTGTGAAGATAAGGAGGGTGAAGAGGCAACAATCCCACCCCACCACAGCACAGCCACCAAACTTGGGTCACCACTTCAGATATCACCACCCTTCCATCCGTCCAGCCTGGCCTCTCACCAAGATCACCTAATTTCCCATTGCCCCTACTCCTCACCTTGATTCCTCACTCTGTCCCCCCACAGCCCTATACTGTCCCTCCACTGTAGGTACTCACAGATAGAGGAAACCCACTCTTTTTACAGGTAAGCTCTACACATCTCTGCAGAGCCCTGGCCTTTTCCCTGCTTCTAACTGAGCCAATGAGTTATGCCCCCTGCTTAAATCCTACCTTCATACCTTCCCTTTAGCTCCTGACCATTCCCCCCCAGGAAGGCTGTTGTCCACAATACTGGCTAAGAAGTGCACTCTGCAGAAAGAGCCAATTCAAGGGCGGCAGCAATCAACAGAGACAGGCTGCTAGCAGCAAAACCTGGGAATGACAGCAAGACAAGAAAAAAAAAAAGGAGAGGGAAAAATGACAGACTGCCACAGATGGAGAAAGGAGAGGGGAGAGACAGGGTGGCTAGTCACAGGAGGGGCTGCTGTAGGAGTTGCGGGGACTCGGCGGCTCCGAGTCACACTCGAGGAGGAGGAGCGACGGCAGCTTTTATAGACTCTAGCACGGTAGGCGATGATGAGGGGAGACCAGGGGAGAGAAAACTAAAGGAAAAAGGATAAGCAAAGAGAGTGGTTTTGTATCATTAGCGAGGACAGATTTCTCTTTCCTCCTGGATGAGTTGCAGTTTGTAAGTGTAAATGGCACCACTGTCTCAAGGGACAGATGGTCACCCACATCACAGCTCTGCACATCCCCTGTCCTGCCCAAGGGAGCCACTCCCCTCCCCTGCACTGATGCAACAGGCAGGGAGAAAGCTGGAGAAAAAGGAAGCAGGGACAGGCATCCTTCAGGCAGGAAGGTCAGGCTAAGCTCTCCATCTCCATCCCCACCAGCTGACCTTGCAGTCAGGGTTGGGCAGGTGAAAGCTGTTACAACCACAGCACTGCACTCAAACTCCAGCCCCCAGACCAGTCAACCCATCCAAACACCTATGCAGGCCTTCCAGCAGTAGTGTTACACCACCATCACACCACCTCCTTACTCACTTCACCGGTCCTTGATGGCAGTCAATAAAGATCAAGCACTCATGCTGATTTTCTCAGATCTATTGGTTGCCTTTGATACCATTGATTACAAGGATTTGTTGAGATGCCTGCCAAGCTCAGCAGGGATTTGCAGCATGGTGCTGGAGTAGCTGTTCCCCACCTAGATAACCTCCACTTATCACTCCCCATCAGTTTCTGTCTTACATCTTCATAATCACACTTCATCTCTTCTTTTACAAGTCCAGCTACGTTCTTATCTGCCTTCCTTGCTCATCTCAGCCCTGCCATCTCAGCCTCCTTCCCTAGCTGCTGGTCACAACTCTGCTGTTCTCTCCAGCCAGAATAAAAAACATCCCCCTTGGCTAGCCTGTCCCCGCCTCCAAAGCTTTGCCTGAAATGATCCCTGCTGGTTTCAGCAGCAGAGCCCAGAGCACCCCTCCAGGCAGGGGAGGCAGGTAGGGCAGTGGAGCTAGCAGCTGACTAGCAGCTAGGAGCACAGCTGACATGAGGCAGCACAGTGCAAACCCATGGCCCAAGGAGCAGCAGCAACCGAGAGCAGGACAAGCCCAATCTGCCAACTAGATCTGTCCCTTTTAACAGCCTGGTGGCACTTCCCACCACTGCTCAGCCCTCCTCCCACTGCCCCAACCAGCAAGAGGGTGCAAACCCTGTTTCTGAGAAGCACACTTCAAACAGGACCTCCTTCGCCCCTGTCCCATGGCAGGCAGTGAAGCACAGGAGAGGCAGTGGCATGGAGATGTGACAGAGACTTGGGGAGGGGACTGGCCCAAGGTGTGCTGGGCCAACCAGAAGCAGTGGGCAAAGTGAGGGCAGGACAGAAGTGGGTGCAAGCTTGAGCCTGGTCCATCTTAGACCAGGCTGCAGCCTTCCTACACCTTCATCTTCCAAAGACAGCGTCTCTCCAGGACTATAAAGATCTTCCCAGCTTAGAGGCTGACAGCTTGGCAGACTCTTTGCTCCTGTTCTCTCCATAGGTCTGAAATGGGCCACGTTTTTCACACAGTCTTTCCTCTTAACCATCCTGGGACCAGCTGCAGGCCATTTGCTGCAGAAGAGCTGCAACTCTGTTAACCATTCCTCACCTGAAGCAGCTCCTGTCAAGTATTACACTCACAACACAGTAAATTCAGCTGGCTGCACACCCTTCCCCATGGTCTGGGGTGGGAAGAGTGTCAAGTCCTCAAATAGGCAGCTGGTCAATTTGTTAGTGGTTAATTGCATTATTTAATTCACATTGTTATGACAGAACATGCAATTAGAGGTCTGGTCAGAGTATTTTATAGGTCTTAAACTCAAAATGACTATTTTTATTGCCCTTCCTATTTCTCCAAGAGCCCCCTCCGGCTCCCTCACACGCCTTGTTCCAGTGTTCACAAAGGCTGAAAAAGGCAAACTGACCATTTTTCAGAGAGTAAATGGTTCTCATCTCCAAGGCAAAATATATTCCAGTGAATAAACACAATATGCTCCAGAAGGGTTTTTCAGCGTTTGTTTCTGTTCAGCAACACACTTTGCAGAGGGATGGGGAGGTCCCCCGAAGCAGGCACTGCTACCAACCCCACACTGGGCAGAACACATCATCCCTCTCCTCTGGCCTGACACTACCAGATACCCCCCAGACTGGCACGAACCACACTGTCTGCACTGGATAACACTGTACTATATGACAAGACAAGACCAATCTTCCCAACATAGCCTGAAGAGCAACGGTTGGTGCAAATAGGTCTGTTTTCACTAGGTATAGCAGAACAACACTGATTTACACTAGACAAGGATGTGACTTTCATCCTCTACTCTCTCCCATCTGCTTCCCCACACCTTCCACATTCATTGACCAGAAATCCAGGGAACATACTGAGATACTTCATAAAAAGCTGTTGCAGTAAGAGTCCTAGCCCCACTTTCCTGAAGCACCAGGGTATGGACGATTAGCAGGTCTTTTATTGCTTTTGGCATGTATTCGGGAAACAGGGCAGTACAACATTCACACAGAAAAAAAATACCCCTCTCCTAAACCACAGTCTCAATATTTTGCAGTTAGCCCTTCCTCCAACAGTAGGAAACTATCCTTCAGTAACAGGGAAAATGCTCAGAGCTTTGCATGAAGACAATAGGGATACACTAAGAATTTTTCAGCCTTATTTCTGAATTTGTTAGGCCCTATGAACATTAAAGCTTCAGAGAGTCAGAGCTCTGGTTTTGTTTGCGCTGGTGTCCTGCTTAATTTCCAAACCATGGTCTTTGACTTCCCACTATAAAAAACCTCCAGAGAACAAGCTAAAGGGATGGGAGGCAGTGAGATATCCTGTCTCAGCATTTGTGCTTAGCTATACAGGGCCAGCTTGCAAGCCAGCCAAATTTAGACCTCATCCCTTTACATCTGCCCACTTGCCTGGAATTGCGTACATCTTGCATACACACAACCCAGCCAGTTTCTTAGAGATCGCAAGCATGCAAATCCCCTTCAAACATATCCATCCCTTGTGTGCTACTAATGACAGTGCACAAGTTTAAATTCCATTTACACCACGTCTGACTGTGCAAATGATCCCTCTAAACTTCCCATCGTAAACTTGCACATCAAACAACCCACACTAATGACACTCCCTTGTCACTAGTTTTGCAGAGACAGCTTCCTTCCGAACTACTTGTGCAGGTCCTGAGCACTATCATGCTCCCCCTGCCACCTGCCTCTGCCTACCAAACACAACTGGGAAACAGGGTTTCTATCCCAGGAAAGAAGCTAGAATTTACAGAACTACTTTTTCCCTAATCCAGAGTCCAGGTGGATGATGTGCCTTTCCCTCCCCCCACAAAACTATGATTGCCTGATATTTCATTACGGAAGCACTAAAATGTTCAGACTGCACCATTTCCAAAACCAAACCTGCTCCCTGCATTCCCCTTTGCCTCTCTCCATAGCATCTGGGGAACCAAACAGCAAAGCAATCCTAAAGGCAGCCCAGGATGCTAGACAGCAATCCCTGCAGCCCACTATCCAGAAACTCCCTCTTTAGTAAAGAAAAAATAGGCACCTCCAGAGAGCGACTTTGCTCTCTGAAGGAAGGGGTTAAGTTAAGTGTGCCGAATTTCCTGCTACAGATGGCAGTCTGTTAAATATCTGTGGAAAGAACCTGGATGCCTGGTTTTCAGATAGGGAGAGTTAGATGGGGTGAAGCCCAGCCATCTTCCCAAGAGAAGAATTGACAGGGAAATTAAGGGTCAGTTCACAAGCATAGGAAATGACTGCTTTTAAAGCTCATATTGTTAACACAGAAGGGGAGGAGTGTAGTTGAGGATAGATTGGTCCTGGGGAGATGGCCATGTTGGCCCGGTGCATGCATTGCCTTCAAATATTAATCAAGTTTATGGACAATTGGCTTATTAAAAGTCCCCCTTATTTGCTAATAGCAAACTTCATTCCACCAGTACGGAGCTTGGCAGAGTGGCAGAAAACCCAGCAGCATCTAAAGCAGGCTTGCCCCCTTTTAAAGCTTGAAAAGCATTCGGCACATGCCCAGGGGAGCACCAATGCTACTGACACTGCATGTCCACTGGAGACCTCTGGATCAGCTCAGTTTCCCATGCAACAGAGGCAACTGTAAAGTTGATTTAGCACAGTGTGGAGCACAGAGAGGTTAAATAACCTCTTACAGAAAAAAAAGTCATCTTGCACTTGTCGGATCTTGGGTATACAGGTATATCTGTTGGCTGGAAGGAGGTCTACAGAGCTGTGTAATCAACGGAAACCAATCCATTCCTAAGGGCACAGCAGCAACATCTGCCTGATTACCTAGAATGATACAAAGCTATCACAAGTCCTCAAATAAGTGCCAGACTCTTCACCTGTCTTCTGAGCTAGAATTGCAAAGAGAGACAGGAGAGATCTGTCTTTAAAATGGAGAAGCAGGAATAACATATGCATTTTAGTGTTTTCCAGGTATGCACATAAAAGCTGATACTGCTGACTCCAAGAGCGGAAAGCCATGATCCCTAGGTCCTCAAGAATGATGAATGCTGCTTAAAATTCATAAGGCACTCGGTTTTTCATGTATTATTATACCTCCTGGTCACATTTCCAAGCTTTTCTCTACCTACTAGAGAGGCAGGAACCTTTCTTTTTTTATTTATATACACACACATATATAAATAAGTATACACATGTAAAAAGAAAAGTAAACCTCATCAGAGGATTACAGGAGCTCAGGCCTTAAGACAGACATCAACTATTACAAGACTTACAATAAATTTGCAGCTGGTATTTGCTTATTAATTAACTACATCCAGTTGTTATGAAGACTGCATCCAGGGTTTAACAGTACACAAGGCAACAGCTTAAGGCAGAAACAAGTACAACATACTACAGAATCCGCACATAAAATTTCACTCACAAAAACAAATTGCCCAAACTGGTATTTGACCAGGGTGTAGTATGTAACACACCTATTCACCCAAAGCTTATTAATGAGCAAAAGATTTGTTGGCCCCTTGGCCATGTGTGTCACCTGAAAAGCAGTGGGTTTTGGCAGCACATGGTCCCCATGCACCATGGCATTGCCTGCTCAACATCACCAAGAGAAGTACCAATTACCAATCCACATGCACATCATTTTCTTTGCTCCTCCAGCTTTTGATTCTCTACTCTGCTACCACAGGGCAGTGCCAGCGTGAAACACCACTATTGCCATCAACAACCATCCTATACTCAGTTAGCTCATACATAAATGATATCTGTGGCACCGGGCAGGGAGGAGGTGAGTAATAAATCTGTAGATTTTCCCAGTTGCCCATCAATATGCCCAAGCTGATACAGCTGCCAGTACAAGTTACAGGAAAGGTACCCCCAGAAGCATGGTAGGACTTTCAGGGACAGGTACGATGGCAAAGCCCCTACTTGGAGGATCTTTAAAGCCAGTGAGCTAAAAGGCAGCTCCTCAGTACACACAAACAGTCATACTAGCTTTGAGAAGCCACCCTGCTCTATACCCTATAAAACACAGCTCCTGGTACTAAAAATTAAGCGCGTATATAAGCTTTTGCACAACTGGGACCTGACTTGCTGCTCCTACACCACTGAAATAACTGGAAACGCAACACTTTACTGACTGAGAGCAAAACAGAAGCCCAAATGGCCAACAGACTTCACAAATGAGGGAAGGGGGCTGGTATACAACAAAAAGCAAGAAAATGATGGAGTGGTGAACTGCAGAGCCTATCTCATTACTGCTGCAGTTTTAGCATTGATTTTTTTTAATGGCACACTTCACTCTTGCTCTTGCTGTCATGTCAATAATATAGATACAACAGGAAAGGGAGGTTTGGGCCTCCTGGAAAGAGTTTCTTTTAAAGAAAGGCTCAAAGGACAAACGAAATCTATTGCATTTGACCCTAGGGATGGATAAAGCGTAGTGTCTTTATGGAACCCCAAGGAGTCAAACAGCGATGCAGACATCCAGGCATCTCTCTCATAATCTTCTCATAATTTGCAAAGTGCATCAGGATCCATTTGTAAGGCGCCATGTGGCATGCCTTTATTTAGTCCCAAACACTTTATAAATTCATAAGATGAATGCTACGCAGTTGTTTTGGAAATACGTTTTCACACTTTTCACCCTATTTCCCCTCTGAGCTCAACTTGAAACCCTATTTGACATGGAGTTTAGGTTTTCTAAAAGGAAAAAAATCTTACAGCCTCTCTCATAACCATATCTCAAATATTGACTGTGTTAACATTGTAGCTGCAATAGCCCCATGGTCTGCAACTCAGAGCAGCCAGGCTTCTGCCTGTTCATCAAAACAAAAATCGACCTAAACAAACTGTTTGGCAGGTTGCTCATGTGCTGCATCACACCGGACTCCTTGCCGACAGGCACACTTACTAGGAGCCAAGCCAGGCTCCAGGTGTGCATTGCATTGCATACCCAGCTAATTACACAGCAGTTACCTGTATCTAACAAGGTTAATCAGGATTAAAAAAAAAATCTGCTCACCAATAAACTAGGGCAGTTCAAGCATTCATTTGTACTGTATGTAAAGCCACCCCAGAAACGTGTAATCACCTAACCTCAAAACATCGGGCTCCTTTTCACCATACAGCACAATGGCAAAAAGCACAGTAAATACTCCCCTTGGGGACATAGACCACAAGTTTCACATGGAACATAGTCCCTATCTTAAAAGGGAGTTAAGGTTTACAATTTTTGCAATAACAGCATTACACATTTATACGCTAATATGCATCCAGAAGTGATTTTAAAGCAGGGATATAAGTGGTTCTTTTTCCTCTTACTGCACTGCAGCAAAGGAATATGGCAGTTGTTTAATAGCACATAACAAAATTGCAGGACTGCTCATGGAAGGAAAAATAATCTTCAGGGGAGGGGGATTTAAGTAGGTAGAATGCAATTACCTAAATTGAAATTTGGTGGTTAATGACCTTGCGCTCACAAAAATTGCTACATAGTCCTTAATGATCAGAGGTTCCATTTTAAGTCTCATTGACAGTACTTCCATAACAATGATCATGAAGCTCTGGCCTAGTAGAAAGTCAATGAGAAGATTAACAGGCTTTTAATTAATGCCCCATCTTTTTTGCTGAATCTTCAAGAAAGGCCAGGTGTTGCCCTGTGACAGTGACTCAGCCTGCCCCTGCTTGGCACAAGCGCACTGGAGACCCAATAGCCCAATATAACCGGGATGAAAAACTTCAGACAAGGAAAAAGCAGGCAAGCCTATAAATTCTTAGAGGACATAATATGACTTTCATAGAAGCATCCCTTACAAAGGGGCTCATTGCCAGCCAGGGATGAGACCACAGTGGGTGATATGCCACCAGGCCATGGAACTGCACCATTTCTATGGTGCTATCAAAAAGAAAAAAAAAATGTGATGCCACAAACCTGCAAGAAACCTTCAGGGTGCAGAAAAAATCCCCCATTTGGAAAAAATTATGGGAACTAATTACTGCATGATCCATTCAAAATGAGGACTACAAGGGTGGGGGGGAATCAAAGGAGGAGATTAATCCTCTCCACTCAGTCTCTGCTTTTCAAGTAATCTCCTAACTTCACACAGCTGAGCTGAAATCACAGGTCTGAAACAACCCTTTCAAAAGGTTTTCAGCAGCCCCACTGTTGCCCTTCACCCCATGTCACATGTAGCCAGGTGTAATGTCATCAACAGGTGATTGCACAAGGCTTTTTCCTTCCTTCTATAGCTTCTACTACGAAGAAGTCCTTTTCAGAGTCAAATACCGCACGTCTGAGGGTTAAAACAAAAGTAACATTTGAACACTAAGATGGGCATATAGTGCCAAACTCCTTGAATAACACAGATCCAACACCTTAAAACAGGCTCCTTGCTATGTACCAAACTGGAAGGACTGTTTTGACTGACTTTTTAGCCAGAAATAGGAACAGGCACTTCTGTTCTTCCCCCACAACTTCCTTCCCCCATTGAAGAGCAAATCTTCATCCCAAACCCAGGTTATTACTCTTCTCTCATTTTCTAAATCCAGCCTTTGCATTGAGACACAAATTTTTCATGCTTCACTCTGCAGCCACCACATGCTGGGACAAGATTACCAGGACATAACTAGGGCAGACACACAGTGATTGAAAAGCAATGCATAATTCAATACCAAGTTTTAAAGTTTTAAGGAGCAGTCAGTAGAAAGGAAAGCAGAAAACCTAAACCTCCAACAAGTTCTCAGTCATAACCTGTGCTTGAGACTGCAACACCTTTTTAAGAGCTTCTGAACTTTAAGACAAGAACTCAGACCTGAAACCTAAACTTTTTCCTACATTTTAAATTGAAACAAATCTCCAGATTCATCAGTCATCTAAGGTCATCTGTTATTACTGACAGCACCTCAAGACTTCACCCGGGGTTTGGCTCTTGAAGCTGAAAAGGCTCTTAGAAACATTTTGCAAGCCTCTGCTGTGTACCCAGACACTCACATTTAATCCAGAGTCCAATGCATCGAAACCATAACAAGCATCCTTATAGATAATACCCACCAAACTAGGAACTAAGAAACTTCCAGGGAGAAAATGCCATCACTTGAGATTTCTGAGCAGAAAAATGTTCAAGTAAAACTTTAGACCAACTTCTCTGATGATTCGTCATCTCATCTACTTCCTCCCCATCTTGAAGGGTCCTACAGTCCAAAAAGCAGCAAGTGCCTGCCACCTGTTTTTTGTATTGCATCAGGCTCAAGAGCCACAGAGCCCTTTGCTTCCTAGCAGCCTCAGTGCTAATGAGTTATGCAGGTGGTCATCATTTGCACTGGTGTGTTGCAGGGGCCTCCTTGCAATCTAGGCACTGAGTGCGAACGGTGACACACATGTGTGATTGCTGCCCTCCCGTGCAAAGGAGGGATGTGCTCCCATCCCAGAGGTCTCCCCCAGTGTGTATGAGGCTCAGCATCAAACTCTGAACAGGTTTTCCCATCCATTCCTGCATAGGCATCATGGCAAGACATCGGCAGGGCAGTGACCTGTGCCTGCTGGAAAGCCAAGGGGTCACCTAGGTATCCTTGCAGTCAAGGTCCAGGAGTGGCGGTTCCCTCACCAAGGGCAAGATGAACTCCCACGAAAGCCTGTACACTCAGAGGGAGGAGACACCTCTGCCATTCGTGGCAGCCTGCCGACAAGCTCTCCCACTTTGTCCCAGGGCAGAGGCGAAAAGGGAGCCAGGAAGGGGAAGAATAGCCCTTTCTAAAATACCTCTCCTCACCCCTCCCCTCTCCCCTGACCCAGCTCCCTGTGACAGAGAGCAGCTCTCTCTGAAGTCCCCGCTTTCATGATCAGCTTCTTTTGATCACACACTGAACCAGCTGAGGTTCTGTTTAAACACAAGCAAGGAACAAAGCAGTTTGTTAAATATGTAGCAAACTTCATTCCTTACCTGCCAGGTGCCCCGGGAGGGCAGGGAGAGGGGAGGGATGGGAGCAAGAGTTGGGGAGGGAGAAGGGGCAGCTCGGAAAGGATATGGGTTGCACACCATTTTGATGCACCAGTTCCGCGGGCTGGTGGTCTGCTTCAAGCAGAAGAAGACAACCGGGGCCAAGTCGGGGTAGGGGACATCGGGGTCCGGTGGGGAGGTGACTTCCTCGTCCTCACCCAGCTCCGGGGAGGATGGCGGCTGCTCCGGCAGCATTTGCTGCTCCAAGACCCCCAGATCCACGGGCTCCAGAGGGCAGACGGCAGAGGCGTGAGGGGGCTGTGGGCCCACAGGCCAGGTGGAGGGAGGCTGGGGGATGTACTCTGCCATGCCAGCCACAAGCGAGAACCCCTGGAGAGGAGGGGAGAAAGAGAAATGAAACCCATGTGAGGAATCAGCAGCAAGAGCACAGCACACCCATGCTCTCCCAGTGAGTTCGGAGCAGGGGAGAGCCACAGGACTGACGGTTCTGACAATGATAAACCGTGGTCGCACTTTGTGCTGAAGCAATTTTAAGCAAAACTCTCTGGTTTAGCCCCAGCAGTGCAGCATGGCTGTTTTTCTATGCCAGCAGTGGGAGCAGGACAGCTTCTGCCAATATTTCTCTTTTCTGCCAGTCCCGTTCTCCACCAAGACTCTTCTGGCTAGTCCTCTCCATCACTAACTATTTAAATAATCCCTGTAGCCCCTGAGATACCCTGATGCGGTGCTGCACCATCTCAGGTGATGGTGCCAACTCTTCTGGAGCCAGCCTGAGCACCTTAATGGAGCACTGTGCTTTGGAGCGGTGTGGACCCATCCTGACACAACACAGCCACCCTGCCCTCGCAGTCCCTCACGCGGTCCTGCCAACCCCAGGTCCAGCTCTGCTGCCCCAGGCATGCCCTCTCCCACCTAGGGACACGCTGGGCTGGCCTTGTACCATGCTGCTCATTGGGAAGGCTCCTTCAGACTGACACTGGCAAGTGCATGTCAAACCCATACAGAACAATCACTCATTCAAACAGGGAGCTGTAATGCAAACTAGAAGTGGGTTTAAATATTAAGTACCCTTTACTGGAGCTTGTGGTGCTCTCTTTTGCCAGGGCAGTGGAAGCACCATGAAGACAGGTTGCAAGTTATTCAATTAAGCAGAATGGGCAGAGAGTGCAGGTGGACATAGGAAGAGCAGAACAGGTCTTATGCTCGGTGGCACTCAAGTACTGCAGAGTACCATGCTTTTGCTAAAGAACATCACTTTGCTGGCTGGGTGCACTTAACAGCGGCCTTGTTCTGGGAGAATGCAAAGCCAAATGTTGTCCATTAAATAGCACAGTGGAAGTGGCTTGTCAAAGTGAGAGGAATGAAATAAACTCCAAGATCTGGCTTTGAAGGGGTGTTACAGCGATGCTCTTAGGAAAGAGAGCATGCCCAAGGACTGCCTGATGGTGGCCTGATGGGTGCTTTCTTCCTTTCACCCTGTGGGCATGCTCAAGCGTTTGGAGTGCCCGTGCTACCAGTATGAGTTTAAAAGCAACACAAGAGCCCTCAGATACACCGCAATACAAACAGGGCCGATCAGCAGCAGGAAAGGTTGTGTCTGTCACCAAGATCCATGGCACAGACCTTGTCTCCTCATGTCCTGGCTGTAGGTTATCCTCCCAGGCACTCGGCTCAGGCCCCTTCACTTTAGGAGCATGCAGCCCATGTGCATCTCTGCTGATGCTGCTCTGTCTTGGCATGCTGCACCCTTGACGCTTCAGCCTGAGACCCCTTTGATGCCCACACTGCTGGACCCATGATCTCCAGTGCTCTACTCAGCACTCATCCGCCAGGTCCAGCCAACCTTTCCACCTTGGGCTGCAGTCACCCATTATCCCTAGTTAATCCCCTGCAAGCTCTGCATATCCACCCTGTTCTCTCAGCCCCCTGCTTCCAACAGGCACTTTGATCCAAAGCTTTGCTTGTTCTTCGAGGCTTGGTATTTGTTAGAACAAAGAGCAGCAAGTGCAGAGGTTTAGAAAGCAGACATAGCGTCCCTTAGGGGATAGCACGGAGACTCTTTGAATTCATTACCCCAAAGGCCTGCAGCTATTGGAAAGAAACAGGTATTGTGGCTTTGGGCTGCTGTTTCTAATTTTTTAACCCCTGTGACAAAAGCGGCAGCATATCCTTCCCACCATCCAGCACCTCTGTTTTCACTTTTCACCAGGTTTTTAACTCTGAGCACCCATGCAACTCTTTGTACCACCTTTTCCGTTCCCTGTTCCCACCAGCTCCCCATTGCCTGCTCTGAGCTGGCTCCCTTGCAGGCTATTAACATGCGGTGACTGAGCCCAGCTTCTTTCCCATTAACAACACAGAGGAGAAAGGTTAGCACGGACAGCCAGGAGGAGTGACTTATTACGGTGCTCAGAGCATCCACACTGACGAGAGTATGACAATTCCAAACTGCGACGTAGAAAGCTTCATAATTAACAACACAACTGAGCAAAGGAACGGGAGAAACAACCTCATCAGCATTTCCCTGCTTTCCCTCCAAGCAAACGTTCAGGGCCTCTTCATCTCACTACTGCCAGATGCAGCTGGGACTTTGGGATGCAGCTCTGCCCATGTCAAACACACGTGCACAAATTGGGTAGTGGCTGCATCACGGGCAGTTTATTGCTCCAATTTGTGCAGCCCAGAGTGACTCATTAGAGGTCATACAGACACAAAACGAGGTGAATCCCTTTGGGAGTCCTGAAGCTAAATACAGTCCTTGAATGACAGCTGCCCCACTGAAGATGTGAGTACTACCCCTTTCCTTCCTGAGATTAAATCTTGCTCTGCCACCCAAACCAGCCCCAAGGCTGTGATCACGGCATATTTCCTACATTAAGCAGGATTAATATGCTGTCTCAAAAGAGGGAGAGGGGAAACCCAAGCAGTGGGGCACTTCCAAGTTCTTCAAGCAGAGTCAGTCCTCCTGTCTCAACTTCAAAGGGGAAGGGAGTGGTCTTCCTGCCAGAGACAGATCCAGGGTCCTCACCACTACCAGCTCAGATGTGGAGGTTGGAATCAGGTATTTCCACTATTTTGGCCAGGCTGCAACTCATGCAATGCTGATATTTTCTCTGGGATTGCAATCACTGGCCTTCCCATGCTGTAGCATTGCTGTGTAACTTGGTTGGAGTGAGCCTGCTACGATATTTCAACCCAGGAGAGGCCCTATTTAAATCAAAATGACCAAGAGGAATGAGTCTGGCACACGTATACATCTGCATACAGAGAAAAACATGCATCAACGGATAGGGTTCTTACCCAGATAAAAGACAGTCATAGTAAGACCAGACAGGATTATAAGGCTCCCTTCGGGATGCCTCTAACCTCCCCTTTGTGCAAGTGCTGCTTACTGCAACAAGGGCAATACAAGAGGACAATTAGATGGTTATGGAGTGGCAAGATGCATGTTCTTCCCACTCAACCTTTTGCTCAGGCAAACCTATCCCCAGCTGGTGGTGGCAGGCCAGACCAATCAGTGAAAATCAGATCCTCCCCCCCCCGACTTTTCTTTTCTGGCCAAATGCCTCCCAAATGCACAAAAACATTCCCCTGCAAAAGTCACATACCACTGAAGGAGCGATGCTACACCCGCTGCACTTCCCTCCCAGGGGAAGGGAAGGTATTTGTGGGCTGGCAGCCACTCCTGCTTCTCTCCCTGCGCAGCCTGCACCAAAGCCTTCCCCAGAGCCAAGTCTCAAGCCTGCACTCCTCCTCCCAACATCCGTCCCTGAGGGCCATTTAAAACCACCGCCATCCCGAGCCAAGCCCCCACTGGTCCTGCATCCGGCATGCACACCTGCCGCGGACACATGTGCTGGCAGGGAGCTCATTGACTTGGCAGGCACAGGAGAAGCTGCCAGCCTCTGGCTCAGCCCTTCCCCACTTCGGAGAAAGCACTTGGTCGTGCTGGACTCTGCTGGGGAAGAAGTGAGAAGGATGGTCTGAAACAGCAAGGGAAGCAGTGGACTTAATAAGCAGGGGAGATTGCTTGGGAGAAAAAAGAGGAGATGTCATGATTCAGGGGAAGTGCTTCAGATTGGGGGTGTCTGTCCCCAAAGGCCGATGTCACTTCCCAGTGTGCGCTGCTCTGAGAGGTCTCTGCTGAGACATGCTCCCCTCCAGGACTGCAACTGGCATCCCAGCGCTGTTAATGCCATGACCTGCCAGGCACGCCACAGTCAACCTAAGTGCCATGAGCGAGCCAGCCCAAGGTGTCCTGCAGGCATCACACCCCAGCTGAAGCAGTCTCCTGGCTCCTTGCCACCCCTCCTCAGCAGGGGTTTGGGCAGAGAGGGGCCATCAGGGACTGTGGGTGAGGGAGGGCTGATGGGACCTTTGCATTGCTCATGCAGGCCTTTCCTGAAAACCTCTAGGATGCAGACAGGATAGGGGAGACTACTGCATCTTGCCAGTGAAAGAGCCTTTTGCAGCCAGACAGGAGAGGGAAATACCAGAGAGAGGTCCTCAGAGTACCATCCCAGTGCTGGAGGTGATCCACCCAGAGCCCAGTGGGATATCTCCCCTTCCACATGGGAGCATCCACAGAGTTCACTTTCCCCACCACCATCCTTAACCCCATATCCCTTGCCAGCCCACGCTGCCCCAGGGCCGTCCCTTTCTCCCTGCACACTGCTTGCATGGGCAACACCGGGGCCTGCAGCCGAGATGAAAGTGCAGAGTATATTTCCTTTAAGAGCAGCCTTACGTGTATACAGCACCTCCCATCCTGAGGGGACACAAGTCCTTTACAGACCATCCATCACGATCATTCACCTGCTACTCAGAAGTGGCAGGAAGCGCAGCAGCTGCTCTGTCCTGCTAACACCCCGCGACACCCTTGCAGAAGAGGGACAAAAATGACAACCTCCAGCTGGCGTCACAGGGGAGGGCAAGACGGCCCCGTCAATCAGACCAGCACCTGTGGCACACATATTTATTTACCATCTCCAAACGCCCATCTGAAAGTTCACAAGCAACTTGGGGCACGGCTCTTGCAGCCGACTTCACACAAACCCGGATGTATTTAAGGATGTCTCTGACTGCATGGCATATTTATGAATGCATGTGGGTGACCCCATTCGGTAGCTGCATGTGCGTGTGTGCCTCCCGGGGTGGTCTGTTGTACACAGTTGTGAGCCCACGTTTGTTTGTTGCTATAAATGGCAACCGCCAGTTGTGTGTTATCTTTGATGCATGCGTCTGGCTGTGGGGATGTGTTAGTCATACAGGTTTCACATTTTGAGCATTTGCAGTGGTACAATATAATTAGTGGTACACGGCTCCCTCTGTGTTTATGTTCATCTGGCACCAGCGTGTTTCTCTGCCTGTTCATGTGAGGCAGCGCCTGTTCTCATCCGCCTGTATGTGCATGGAGGTGCATCTGTATTGGTAAGGAACAGGATCACTTTTACTAGCAGCTAATTTGAAAGAGGAGCTTTTACATCTCCATCATCTCAGCACCTCCTAATGCAACGGGATGTGGCAGAACCCAGCAGAAAGTGTTTCAAATGGTGCCCGAATCCATCGCTCACAGGTGCTGGTGTGCCTGCGCACCCCTGAAACGCCATCCATGGCCTGCACCAGAGCCAGGGTCTCCCAGCTGCCCTGCCTGGTCAAATGCCACGACCTGTTGCCTGCATGCTGGGTGATTGATGTGCCTTATCTCTGCATGTTATTAACCTCTGCCAGATTTGCTCAGGAGCTTGACAGCCTCCCCCTTTCCACCCTGGTGATTTTGGATCCCTCCTCCTGCTCAGGACAGGGAGCAGAAGAAATTCCCCCATCCCACTGAACAAGGGAAGGAGCAGTGTGGTCAGCACAGGACAAAATAAAGATAAGCAAAGTATCTGTCCTGAAGCCTTGGCGATACCCTGCTTTCAACCCATACCGCAGGTGGCACTCCACAGCTGTAGGAAGAGCACGCCTGGATCTCCTGGACTCTCCTACCCTTATCATCACAGCCGGTGTCCACCACATTGCTTCCCCCTCGCGAGGCTGGGATTGCCCCATCCTGTCCATGCCTCTGGTTCCCATCCCTGGCACAGCAAAGTAGGGATCTGCTTACACTGCTAAGAAGCCCTTGGCCAAGCCTGTTGTGGAGACCAGTAAAGAAGTTGCTGGAGAGATGGGAAAAAGGTAAATGATGAGAGAAGAAATGGCACAGGAGCAACATGGTCACTTTGGGTTGAGGAAGTACAGAGGCAAAGGAAGTTTCCCAGTGGAAAATCATTACCTGGTCTTAACTATGTGGGGCATTTGAGACCCAGAGGTTAGTGCTACTGAAGACCTCATCCTCATCCCATTGCTTCCCAGAAAATACGCATGCTTGCTTGCAACAAAACATTTTCATTTTTGGTGTCCCAATTAAACAGGCACCCAAAAATCTCCTTTTGGGGATGACTCCCCACTCTAACAGACCCAGCTATGGACAGGTTCTGCCCCAGAGCCAGTGTTTTCCCTTTCCAACCTGCCCCCCTCGCTCCCTGTGACCCCATTTGGTCTGCACTGCTCACAGCGATGCCTCCTCCTCGGGCACACAGGCACCTTTCACGTGAGTGGATTCCTGTCATGTCCTCTCACTTAAACCACCGCTTAGCCAAGCTACACATCTTTAGCACTTAATCCTTGCTCATAAATTAATCTCCCTAGCCCCGTGGTCGTGCCGTGCAGATCTGCGCTGACAGCCGCTTCTCACCTACCAATGCTCTGCCGATAATGATGTGCCAAGCGCCGCCTTCCCGCAGGGCTGGCGCCTGGGCCGGCCGCAGAGGCGGGCTGCCATCGTGATGTCTCTGTTGCTGGCCCTGTCATACTGCAAGCCCATGTCTGATATGCCATCTACTGTCACACCTTGGTCTCATGGCATGTGCCGTCCCCTCCCCGCCCCTCACCAGGTCCTCAGACCGCGTGTTTCAGATTACATTGCCCCCAGATGCATTAGCTTGCATTTTTCCTAAGATGAATCTCATTATGCTATTTTCTGCCCATCTTTCTGACCTCCCTAGTTCCCTTTGTGTTATTTTTCTGCGTCCCCACTGGCAGGCAAAAACCTGTTTTATCATCATCCGGGAAAGTCATTAACATGCTGTTTACTCCCTCCTCCAGATCAGCAATGAAGATGTCAACTAAGACAGGTCTGATGAGGATGATGAAGAGGAAGATAGTGGTCTCATAGGATCCTAGCAACAACAGCTTCAGGGTTGTCCTCATACCCTCAGCCCTGAGCTTGCAGGAGAGGCAAAACATGCAAATACTTCAATTGTGCCTCCTGGAGAAGCCCACGCTGGGGGAACAGAGCTGCAGCTCCTGCCCACCACAAGGGCAGACAGTGCCCAGTGCTGCAGCTGCGAGTGTTGCACCTGCACTGAGAGTGATGGAAAAGGGCAGCCCGGGGCTGAGGCCAGGCTGGTTGCTCCCAGCTGGGTTGATCCCAGCAGCAAGAAGCTCTGCCCTTTCACACCATCCTTCCTGGACCAAACTCTCTGCCCCTTTTGTCCCAGTCCCAGTGCCCAGCCTGACCCAGTGTCCCTTCAGGACCTGTTGCAGTGAGCGGGTGTAGGAAAACAGCAGCACACAAGGAGCAGGGAGACCCTGGGAGACCCCCTGCTCCTCGTCACAGCACGGCACTGGATGCAACCTCCCACGTCTGCACAAGCATCCTCACCCCACCTCCAGACTTTGTCCCAATGCACATCACTGCTCACATCTGGAGAGGAGATTCCCCAGGGTGGAAAGGGAGGTGGGGAGAAGTGAGAGAGGAAAGAGCACATCTAAAGGGATCAGAATGCTAAGGGATTTGGGGAGCACCAAGAGTTATATCTTACACCTCTCCCCTCCCTATAAATTACTGGCCCTCCCAGTCCCCTGCCTCCAAATCTGCATAAACCCAGATGCACATTTGGAGCAAACTAACTCTGGCAAAAACAAAAACAGGAAGGGAGATGAAGCTATGTGGAGTGCGATAATACCCCAGGCTCTGCCTCCAGAAAGGAGAGGGGATACAGGAGAGAGATGTAGCTATGAAGATGGGAATAATCTAGAAGCAGAGGGGAGACAATGCTGGTAGCGCTTCTGCAAAGGCAACAGGCTGTTCAATCTCAGGTCAGTAGATAGACCAGGATCTTGTGATGGCTCCCTGCATCCCACATGATTTGACTACTGACACTGTTACTCATTTATATAAGCCTGAAAAGTCCCCTGCTGCCACCAGGAAAAAAAACTCAAATCAAAGCTTGGATGGTTGCTTGAACAGAAATCACTGAAAAGCAGCAAAGACACTAATGCAAGCATATCTGACCACAGACCTGAAATGGACCCAAAGTCCAATCCCTTCCCATAGCAGACAACCTTGCAAGGAAACTCAGTCCAAAAGAGTCCATAAACAGTTACCCTACCCGCCATCTCTCACCACCCCACTGGCAAACTTAGAGTAGCTCTAAAGGCAAAACAGGAAAAAAAATGCTCAAGGAAGACAAGCGATTGAGGGCATCACCACTGCCGAAAGTCCCCGCTCTGGGAGGAGATGCGAGATGATGCTGGGCATACTGCACACATGCACACATTGCACACACACACACTGCAGCAGCAGAAACAGGATCCCATCCATCCTTGCCAGTCTGACCTGTAGGAAAATCCATTCCTAACCTCCGTCCTGGAAAGCGACTTAATCGAGCCTGTCAGCAAGACACACTAACTCAACACCTGAGAAATGTTTAATACCACTAACCCCACCTGTGCTCTCTATACAGCGCTTTTTTCTAGCCACGGGCAAACTCTGACACTTCAGAGGAAGGAAATAAAAACCTTCCCCCCCACCATGATCACACCACACAAATACTTTCAGCATCCACATCACAGCAGCAAAATCCTCAGCACTCACCACTTCACCACCTACCAACAGCACAGGGCAGCAGCTCCTCTCCATCCTGTTCAACCACACAGCCATAACCCCCAGCTCCAGTGGGTTCGCATGGAACTGCCCCTTGCTAGCCCTCCCCAGGACACCCCTGTCAAGCTTTATGTCGAGGCACGATGGAGCAGGATGTGGTGCCTGCACTGCAGACAATGGTTATGTCAGAAGCAGAGACCAGCTGCCTTTTTTTTTTTTAATACACACACACACTTGATAAGAGGGGAACAACCTTTCCTTTTGGAGGCACCCCTCCGATCCTGCCTTGGTCACATGGAGATCGGGCTGCTGTACTGCACTCTGCGGGTGCTGGGAAACACAAGCTACTGCAGAAAACACCAACAAACAGCGTTTCACACCAAGAGCCCGCAGCATATCCACTCACCCACAGGCTGCAAGGACTGGCATTGACTTGCAAAGGCCCTGATGACTGAGCCTGGCTTAGCCAAGAGACCACCTCCCTCCTGCACCACCACAGCAGTGCATACCTCTGGTCTAAGGCAAGCAACAAGGCGTTTTCTGAGATCTCCTCATTGCAATTAGTCCCTGATACACTGGGCTGATTGCTCTTCAGGGCACACCGCAGTGCTTCAAACACGGTGGCCTGACAAGTACCAGGGAAGCAAGGAGTTTATTACCAAGTTAGTGGGTTGATTTATGCAGTCTGAGTTATGATTAGAGGGCTTAAATAAATATTTTATCTGTATAAGACATTTTTCAAACCACTACGCAATTTCTAAGAGCTTCAAGGTATGCATTTCTGACACAGATGAATAAACCAAATAAACTGACTATATTAGGTCATTATAAACAACTATGCACCTCTGCATAACTGGGAAGAAACCTTTACTTTCCAATAACAGGTTGGGATTTTGTAGATCTTGAACACTCTTAAAATCAGCACTACGTTATCCCATCTTATAGATTTAAAAAAATACTGCTAAGTAGTGGTACTACCTGATCTTGCAGATCCACCTGCGCCACTTGATTTCTGAGCCCACCCATGTACCCAGGAGTTTTAGCAAGGCTCTGTGCAAGTGCAGCTGTTCACCTGCTTGGTTGAATTTGCAAGATTAGGACTTTGATTTAATAAAAGATCAAATTTATTTTAAATCAGTGGCCAGCTCTTTTAAAGATTCCTAACACTGTGTGTGCACTTCATGAGTTTCCAGCTGTAGATACTTGTTCTCTTTGAGAAAAATGAGTAAAAACTGGTTTCAATATTTTTTTTTCCCAGGAAAAAATGCTGACCAAGCTTATGGCTTCTTTGCAGCAGAGCCCAGAATTGCAGGCTTTTCCCGAAATCAAAGGTGGCCAGGGCTCAGCCTAAGCCACCCTGGTCTGGGACATCCTCCTAGCGTACCTTGCTGTGGATGGGACAGGGCTGGGCTGTAACACTAAGTAGGGCTGTAGGGTGGGACCACGTCACACTGGGCATGGACACACGGGTTCTCCAAAACCAGATCAGGCAGCAGTAACGCAGCCAGGCGTGAAGTGGATCTGTGGAAGGAAGGAAGGAAGGAAGGAAGGAAGGAAGGAAGGAAAGAAGGAACGAAGGAAGGAACGAAGGGAGCCCAGGACTAGAGGAGAAGCCAGAGCTGCAGCCTGGGGCACAGGTGCATTACCAGCGCTTTGAGGATGCCCAGGGCTGGACCAGAGGGGAAGGTGCTGCTCTTGGTGGGTACAAGGGTGGTGACACAGGAAAGCTTGCCCAGCATAGCAGGTGCACGCTGATAGACCCCAATCAGCCCAAGCAGTCTCCTCATATCCCAACTGAGGCCACTGGGCCTACCCAGAAACACCCACAGGCAAGCAGTGAGCTCCTCATGAATCAGCATCCCCCTCTTGTGACGCTTCCCCTCGCTCCCTCAATGGCTGTGGCTGCACTGGCCCTGCTCCAGCCAGGTCCACTGCCTGAAAACGCTCCTGCAGCAGCAACAAGGAGAGATTTTGTGAGAGAAAACATGAGACAGGTTGGCATAACCCCCGCTTTATGATAGGCACTGTCAGATTGATCCGGGCTTCACAAGGCAAACCCCTTAGATGCGGCAGATCAAAGCTCCCTCCTTGTCCCCCTGACTCTCCTCTGAGATATTCACCACCAGATCTCCTGTCAAGGCACGTGTGCATCTGCTGGTGCGTCGAGGTGGCCAGTGCTTAGACACGTTTTCCAATGAGATCTGCAGGAAAACTGCAGATTCCTGCTACAGCCAGGGCCAAGGCTTTCCTGGACAGGTACTGCACCCTTTCACAGCCACTCCAGTGCAAACACCCTGCCAGTGGGCAGGGAATCCAGCACAATGCCCGGATTCGATCCCTGCCTGCCCTCAGGCTCCCCTGGGGAGAGGATCATGGCACTAGACCTTCACCGACAGGCATGCACTGCTGCCATTCTGAGGAAGCTCACATTTGATGCCAATGCCATGAAACTATTATGTTATTTAATGGAGAGAGAAATAAATGCTCTCAGTCCAGCAGCATAAGCCCTTGCAGGCAGTGGGCAGCTGCTTCCTGCCTGAGGCTGTGCTCCTGCCCAGACCCGAGGGATGGGGCAGTGCTGGCTGGGGGACAGATGCTCAGAAGATGTCTTTAAAATATAAAGGAGAAGGGGGGCAAAAACAGGGCTCTTGAATTCCCTTCCCAGTGCTTTGAATTAAAAGTTTCTTTGCAGGTAGGGTGTTGAGAAGATAACAAGCTTGCGGATTTCCTTCCACCGAGAAGGTGGAGAAGGTAGAGAAGTTTATGTGTTGGAGTGAAAATATCAAGGGGTGAGGGGTGTGGAGGGTCAGCAGACCCCTTCCTTCTTCTGAGATAATAAATCCTCAATCACCAGCCTAAATTTGAGACCAAGAGCTCTGCAATAGCACACAGAAACAACTGACAATTAACATAGCAGTCTTCTAAGCGACAGAGATACAGAACTGCTAGCAACCCCCAGATCAATGAGAAAAACGCTTCCAATTAGCAGAGAGAAAATGCAGAGCAAGTTCTGCTTTTTGATGTTTACCATTTTTCTTTGTAATAATTTGCAGGGGAATGATGCATGTTGTTTTTTCTTAGTTTTGTTTTTTTTTTTAAAGTCCCTGGTACTTTTCACATAGCTGCTGTTACCAAGAAGCAAAAGGTATCCATCAAGAGTGTTATGAAAACCAGTATTGGCAGAAAATATGCCAGATAATTGCCAGTCAACGATGTCTAACATTATTTCTGGTTCTCTTATTTTTTAATTCTTCTATTTCTCTCCCCTCGACTCCAGCCAACAGCTTCCAGTGATGTACAGAAGATGATGCATTTGCTGTATTAAAGTACATCCTATTCCCTGTCCCTTTTCAGACACTTTGGATGTTGCACACGCAACTGAAATGCAATAATAATCGTAAACAAAACAAGAAAAGACAATTTATGAAACCTAAATCCAAGACCCAACTCTTACTTTGCAAAG
This sequence comes from Ciconia boyciana, assembly GCF_034638445.1. Classification (NCBI taxonomy): domain Eukaryota; kingdom Metazoa; phylum Chordata; class Aves; order Ciconiiformes; family Ciconiidae; genus Ciconia; species Ciconia boyciana. The sequence goes on from NC_132934.1 coordinate 57,661,108, forward strand.
AAAAAAAATACCCCAAACCCAAGAAGCCCCTAAACAGTGAGATGGTTTTAAGAAAAGTTATATATATACAAGTCTCAGACAGTTACCTCTCCAGGGAGGAGATTTTGTAACCCTTCCTCTTTTCCACCATCCTTCCCCACCATAACAGTACAAACTAACCAGGGCTAAATTTGAATTCCTGGGATTATTCACACTCCTTGTATCATTTATAGTCATGTATAAAGAGCTGCTGAATATGTGTGAGAAAGACATTCCCTGCTGCAATCACTCATGGACGTGAACTGCTGGACACACGGTCATTTCCTTTCCATCACCACCCCTGCCCAAAACACACAGCAAAATCAATTATTGCTACTTGTTGGGTAAACAGAGGCAGAGAAGGCAGTCTCACATACATGGGTACCACACACGGGCATACACATACAGCTGGACATGCACAGAGAAATAACTTTCCTCTCTGGAAAGACAAAATTATTAACAGTACAGACATGTCTACCCTCAGCCTTTACTTCTGCCAGAGAGGAAACAGGTACGAAACAAAACAGGAATGATGCAGGTACACGGGTGGGCGCAAGTTTTCTATTAAAAGGACAGCAAAAACAAGCGAAACGAGACAGACATAAGGTTAGCCAGCCGTGCATGCATCTCACCTACCTTTGCATGGAAAAGAAATCTCCAAGGGAGAAGTGTCCAAGTCAGAGAAGCAAAATAAAATAATAATGAAGACGCTTTGAAAAAATTCCCCCACCAAGGAAAAAAAAGCCCCCCCCACCTCCCCCCCTTGCACACAGGCACACTCACACACAGACACTCACACCTCAGCGCCTGGGGGGGGAAAAATAGGAGAAAAAAGATCAGGATCAGCTGAGCGACGGGGAGCAAAGAACCTGCAGGCGAGAAGTGGGGAGTTGTGTTAGATCCGTGGCTGCAAGGACTGAGCGTGTGCAGGAAGGAGATGGTTTAAAAGGAGAATACATGGTAAGAAATTGTGGCTGCTCAGGCTGGAGTCTGAAGCTCTGGAGTCAGAGCACAAGAAAAGAGGAAAAAAAAGGACCTCTTCCTTCGCGGGAGGGTTTTGGGGGCTTTGTCTGTGTGTGTGTGTGTGTTTTTCCAGGCGGGTGGTGTTAAGAAGTGACAGAAGCTTCCTTCCAAAAAGACCAGAGGGTCAAAATAATCGCAGGGTGCTAGGAGGTGATGGAGGTGTGGGTGGGGGCAAGTTCAGCTATTCCATGGTGGGAAAGCGAGGAGGAAGGGCTGGTGTGTGGTTTCTGTCTGTCTCTCTCTCTCTATCTGTGTCTTATGGTATGTTCACCAACGGCTTATGGAGCGAACTGCACAGCGAGAGAGAGAGAGAATAACTGTACAGGCAGAGAGGGAGAGAGAAATGCCGTCCTTACAGTGACACCAAATGTCTTTAGGGGAAACCTACAATTAGAGGTGGAATTTTAGCAATTAGAGGTGGAATTTTAGCAGGAATTTTAGCAACACCAGAGGAGAGGAAGAAATCTCCTTGCACACCTTTGCACACCCACGTCCACAGCGGGGTCTCAGGACAGCCGATTTTCCCCTCCCTTTTCTGATGGACAACAGCTTCAGAGTGCTTGCCTTGCCCTGAACTTGTGACCGTGTGTCCCTCCACAGGTCACAGACCAAGCAGGTTAGAGAATTATCCTTTGGGAAGAGAAAAAAACTACCTAACTACCTTCCCCAAAAGTCCCTCCCTCAAAACCAGTCCCTCCTCTACCCCCATCCTACTCCCAAATCTGTTACGGGAACTCGGTGCAGGAACAACACACTGCAAATTAGTTTCCTACTGTGTTTCATGAAGCCAGGGAGAAACGAGAGGGATGGATAACATGCAGGGATCCCACTGTCTGGGGGCTAGAACAGAGTATAGCTGCCCCGAACCCCCCCCATGATGGAGGGCCAGCCCAGCCACCTCCCCCACCAGTCCCATCCTGTGGCCAAGCAGCCTGGCCCCACACCAGCACAGGCCCCTCATCAATGGAGCATCAACCTTCAATCTTCCTGCTGAGGATGCCCAAGCCAGCTCTGGGAAAGAGATACTATGTGAAGCCATCACAGTCCTCAAGGCTTTTCATGGGTTTTGCCTGTTTAGCCCAATAAAACCCTGGATGTTAGAAGAAACAGAGATATTCTTGCATCTGCCACGGGCGTATATTGTAAATAAGCAGCTAAAAACCACCCAGCTCCTAGCTGGGGTATGGTACAACGTGCGCTGCAGCCCAGAGGCTCCTCCACTTCCTCACAGGGTTACACAAAGCCTTCTTCAGCCCTTCCCCACCAAGAGATGTCTGTTGGCTGTTGCAGACTTTGTGTTCACAGCTAGAATAGCTGGGTCAGGGTAATTAACATATCTGACCTAAAAATGGCTGGGAAACCAAGCACTTTAATTGTACTGCGAAACAGGCCCTTGGTCATTAACTCTCTGTGGGAAGGCAATGGAGCAAGCGCACCTTCCAGTAAAGCCAGAGCACCTCTGGTTTGGCCTCAAGGTAGCTCATGTGTGTTCACCATCTAGGGTGAAAAACATGCGGTACATATCCTTTCCTCTGCTGTCCATCTCCACGTGGCTTGGCTTTGCCATGCCAGGGGCATCAGGCAGAAGCCACGGAGCCCCCGGCCATTTCCATCACAGAAGCCAAGCTCCCTGGAGCCTGAGCAAAGTGGTTGCTACTGCCGCAGTCTCTCATGAGGCCCTTGAAAGCCTTTGGAGCAAAGATGATGGCCGCTGTCCACTTTTAGTGTGACATTGTTGTGTTTTATAAAGTGTCTAATCTTGTTTCCTCTCCTGAAAGACAAACTCAGCCCTCAGAGGAGCCTCAGGGTGCACCAGGAGTGCTTAAAAAAAAAAGGGAGCAGAGTTATAAATGATGGGAATGCTGTGAGCGTCAAAAGTTACCTGATTAACAACCCTCATGAAAAACAGCCCTTCCTTGGGCAAGTCCAGCCTTTCTTTTCTCATAGCTTCCAACCAGGGCTGTGGTCACATGGTAAAGCCATGCCTCTTCTACAAGCCAGAAAGATATTTTATTCCAGGATAAATATTTGTGCTGGCCAGACCTCTCCCTGTCAGTGGTCACAGCCTCTTTGTACTGAAGCTGTGCAGGATGCTACCTCCAGCCACCTTCGGTACCAAAGATGGTTGTGGTTACCCTGAGTCCTGCGATCCTGCATGGGCTGGAGGGCTTCCGTGTAGGAGCAGGGAGACAGCAAGTGCCCATCCACATCAGGAAGCCCCTTGAAGTGCAGGATGGACATGATTTTGTGACACACAGCTTCTTCGTGCAATGGGGACATGGCTCTGGGCACGTCCCCAGACCCACACCAGAGTTTGGGGTAATACCAGAGCCACATAATCATCCCAAAAGTCAGCTGAGGAGGATGCCTGGGCAGATCTCTAGACGACCACTCTGAATCCTCCAGTGCTGTGCTGCCAGCAACCCACTGAGACAGCTCCTGCCTCAACCAATTCTTGGCAGCCCCCTAAGAGATGTTACTCTTCCCTAAGCACACCACAAGCACCACACATAGCAAATATGCAAGCGACCATAGGCACTCGCACTCCTTTATACACACACCTATGTATGCCTTCCCCATTTCTACATACACCGGAGGGGCTGGCTGACCCCTCGTGCTAGCAAGTCCACCCTCGGCTGCCAAGGTTAATCCCCTTGGCTTCCTCTTCACCAGCCACAAGACACTCACCACTCCCTCCCCTCATAAAAAGCATCTGCTGTTCCTTCCTGAGAAGAAGGGCTTCAATTCTGTCCCCGAAATGATGAATCTGAGCATTATATGATTTCAGATGCCTGCAATTCACCAACAAGCCCCTTCAGGGGGAACAGGGAAAAAATGCAATTGAATTTATTCATGCATGAATATCAAATGAGAAGAAGAGAATGAGGAGGAGGGCAGGAGAGAGAGGGAGAGGGTGAGACGGGAGGGAGAAACAGGGCAGCAAGGAGACGCGAAAGAAATGAAATTATAAAGGAAGATGAAGGGTAGACACAGAGGGGCACAGGAGGACAGCTGCACATAAATACACACCCAGGATAATCCATGGATCATCACTGATGTCCACATCCCAGGATCATGTCTGTTTGCCTTCCAGCGTACCCACAGCATGGGGATAAAGAGACATTTGAACTCTCACTCAGACAAACCCTCCAAATTGATAAAAACATGCAACAGGCTTGGCAGGAGGGGAGAGGGAAAGGGGCCGGGTGGGGAAATGGAGCCATGCCATTCACCCCTTCACAGATTTGGAGCTGGTGAAAAGAGCAAGCCCTGGGCAGCTCATGCTCCAGAGCAGAGCCCCGTTATCCCCACACCCTTCCCCAGACCGCACACACTGGGGAGGATTTCTGTGGGCTTGCTGGTACATACACTGCAGGCATCCCCCACAGTGGCAATCCCAGCGTTATCACCAAGCCCTGGGCTGGGAAGCCACTGCCCTCCCTGAGCAGAGCCTCCTCTCCACCATCCCCGAGGGAAGGGTCTGAAGGTGAACAGCTCCTCATCTTGCAGCTCACTAGTCACAGGGCTCCCCCTTCAACTCCCAAGGCACTTTCAAAGAGTTTTGTCACCTGCCCTGAGTGATATGTGTGGGCTCTCTTGAGAATGACCTGGGGGTGGGTCACATCAGAGGTGAGCATGGCACAAGCTGGTCCCTACAGATGCATCCAGAGCATTTCCAAGGGTCCCTCCCTGTCCCCTCTGCGATTTTTGAGAGGAACAGGAAAGTCCGCGTCGTCCCTGTCACCACCTGAGCCAGCAGCACTGGCTGGGGGGTTAGTTGGAAAAGTATGTGATTCACTGCAACTGCTTCAGAGAGGGGACCGAGCGAGAGGGAACAAGCAGGACAGGGGGAGCCATATCAAAGCAGAGAGGCTACAGGGATAGCTCTGGGAGATGCAGCCCTCTCCTCTGCAGGTTTGCAGGTGGCTGTGGGCTGAGCCCCCTAGGCAGCAGCCTACACTGGATTTAAAGGCATCCTCTAGCCAAGTCTCGCGGGCATCATCCTGGCTCCTGCCAGGCTGACCCAGCCCTGGTCCCTCTTGCCAGCCCTGATGGCAGATCCTGCTCTCCTGCACAGCACACAGGAGCCAAACACTGACCGTTGCTGCAAATCCTGTTGCTGTTGCCCCCAGGAACGGCTGTGCAGCCCAGCCCGCCCCCTGGCTCATCTGCACAGCGCACAGACCCCTCGGAGCTGGGTCCACTGTGTGCCCAGATTAGCCACGGCTGCGGGTCAGCTGAGCTCATCCCCAGGCACGTGGCAAGGAAGAGGAGCAGCCAGACACAAAGCAGGCTTTTTCACAGTGCTCCCAGGTAGGGCATCAGGTCCAGCATCTGTTGCCATTGTGGGTTTATGTTTGCTGCTTCCAGGAGATGGTGCTCAGCTTTTCCCACACCCTTCAAAATAGAAAGAGAAAAATAAAATGAGAGAGAGAGAGAGTGTAAGCTCTGACGTGAACCTAACTTTAGATCCAAGGGCTGATGACTCACTCCACTGGGGGAGAAGTGGCTGAGCTGGCTGTAGGTTTCTGTTTATATACCTCACTGAGCTAAATATATAGACTGAGAAGTTCTTCTGTTCTAGTCCAACAACTTCAATCTGCATTTTATCCCTCTCAATCCTAATGTTCCCTTCCCTTCTAAATCTCTCCCTCTTTTTCCCCAGCATTGCCTTCCTAATCCCCTTTACGCTTGCTTTGTTGTAGGAAATTGAAGAAACACATGTCTCCCCACCTTCCACTCTCCCTAGTGTTTATGGTTAGACTGACAGGGGATTTCTGGGAAATGATTCAGTGTTGTGGCTCTTAAGCACAGCTCCTCACACAGATCTGCCGATGCATTTCAGAGCTGGGCCAGCACTCCCAGCCACGGTGCTGGCAATCAGATCCACGCCACCTCCTGATCCTGGTGGTCACACAGCTCTCGGGATGGACATCGGCTCCCTCCCAGGCGGCCCTTTTCCTGTTGCTCCAGTGCAGAGCTCCCCTCTGGTGCCCACCCGTGTGCCTCAGGGCTGGCAGAGTGCTTCCTTGCCTTCTCCAGACCAGCATCCCCGAGGCACGATGCCACTCTGCCAACATGCCTCTGGCCCCAGCCGCGGCACCTGCACATCAGGGGCCTCCTGAGGAAGGACTGCTGGCCGCCGCCAGCTATTCTCCACTTCTGTGACCAGAAAAAGGACTCTGTCATCGGCAAAAGGCATCTGGATGAGACCACCACAATTTTTTTCACCTGTGATCTGCCAGAGCAGGGGACTTGCATGGCTGGGACCTCACAGCACCCTCCCTCACACCTGCACCCGTACCTTTATGTCATGATGGTGCCACGGTCACTCTCCCCTTCCACAACTGTTACATACCAGATGTGGGCTGCAGCCTGCCCATCAGCTGTCCAGGGGGTCCGGTGGCCCACAGACAGGGGTGCCACACATCCCCTCCTCCTCTCTGCTGGGTGCTGCCATCCCTCCCCACCATCTGATAAATACAGCATCATCTTACACATTGGAAAAGATGCCCGTCAAGAGGTGTAACATTGGAGAAGGGCTGAGACGGGGAGTGCAGCAGTACATGATGCCGCAGGAAAGCAATGTCCACGTGCACAAACCTGCCTGTGTTTCTCTTTTACAGGGCCAGAGTGGTGTAGCAGGGCTGAAATAGATGGTTGAGCACACAAGGACTTTTTCTGGTTGCAGCAAACGCCGCTGTGGATCCGTAACATCTGCAAGCTGTGATACCCCCTCACCTTACCCCTCCTCACCCAGAACAGGTCAAGACAAGTGGAGAAGCGGACGGTAAAGAACAGCTCAGAAAGAGGTGAGAGGGAAAATATATCAGCAGAGGAGAGAAACAAAGAGAGTGCAAGAGAAAGAGGAATCTCTGCCCCCAAAGGGCAGCTCCGAGCTACGGTGGCAGACAGGTTTCCAGACGGGAGACGAAGACCATTTACAAAAAGGTGGAGTGTTATGAAAAAAAACAGTGGAGAGGAAAAGCATAATGAGGGGGTGTGCATTTGAGGGAGAGGTCTCCGAGGGATGGAATTCAATTTAACCCAACAGCTCAGTATAGGAAAGGAAGATCACCATTGCAGTTTGCTGAGCAGCCGCTGGGAAGAGGAGCTTCGTCTTCAAACACCCTGGATGAATTTTCTCTAGATGGGGGTCTGCAGGATCCAATGGTAAAACCTGGCTCTGAGTTTCCCCAAGGCATCCCTTGGGTCGGGACCCAGGCTGAGGTACGTCTGTCTCTAAGGCACTGTCTCACAGAGCCAATAGAGTGGTACCTATGACATCTTGCTCAAAACCTTCTCATCTCCACTCCTGCCCTCTCTGTCTCAAAGTATCAGAGCTGGTTTCCCAGCTGGTGGGCAAGCACTGAAGCTAAGCCATCCTAACCTGCTTCACCCCACTGATCATCGAAAGGACAACCACGGACAGCCTGAGTACAGCAGCCTGATCATCCTCAATGCAAGAAGGACCAGCACTTCATTTGGAGAGAGCATAAGCAAGCTAACCCCAAGTGTGTAAGTGTTTGCAAAATGCCTGTTACAGAAGGACAGGCTCTGTCTAGGCTGAGGTCAACAGCCCCCAAGAGATCCATTACCCTCTCAGCACAACTGTGCTCTCTGGCTCCTTTGGGCAGCCCCTGCCTGCCCTCATACAGCTGGAGGGAGGCCAGAGCAGAGGCAGAGCAGGCAAGACGCATCCCCTGATCAGCAGCTACTCCAGGGAGCAGACAAGGTGGCAGCAAGGGCTAAAGAGCACCCCAGGCTGGACAGGGGTCTTCTCTCAGGCATGTCTACTGCTCCTTAAAAAAAGAGAAGAGAGCAAACCTGCATCTCAAATAACAGACAGACCTCATCACCCATCCATCACTTTGGCCTGAACTCTTTGAGGCTCTGTACCATGTTGTCCACGGCTGCTTTATCCCAGCTGGCCCTGACCCATGGTCTGGCCTGGCTTTGGACCCAGGGGAGCCTCTGAGGAAAATCAGACAGGCGCCTCCAGTCAGCTGAATGGCAGAGAGCAGCAATGGGCCAAAAAGCAAGAAGACAGCTAGGGCTAGTAAGAAAAATGGAGAGAGATTTACAAAAACAAAATAACAACAAAGGCAATCTTGTGGTGCCACGTCGTGATGGGTTTGCACAATGTATCCTGGGCCAAGAAGTCCTGGGTCCAAGGGTGGCTGCCTTCCAGGGAACGAGAGCACAAGTGGGAAAGGATCAAGATGGGAGACCCATTCATATTTACTATGGCTCAGGAAAGACACAACCTTGGCTCAGACGCTGCTTTTGCTGGGAGCAGCACAAGCCCAGGGAAGGCAGTAGATAACTCCCAGCACAAATGATAGAGGATGCCTAAAATGCTGATGGATCCAACCCTTTCCCATCATACTGTGCCCTATGGCAGAGAAGCTTGTGGAGTAAAGGCACAAAACAATATAGGAATGAAAAGGAGAATGTGCTTTTTATTGTGGGACTCACCACTGCAGTAGAGAGGTGGCTGAGATGATGCCTTTTCCTGAATTAAAAGCATAAACTGGCACAACATTAAAGGTTTGAGATTCACCTGCCCTCTAATGTAGCTGAAAATTTATTTCATCCAATGATCCTTATTCTGGGCTCCAGAGCAAGATGAAACAAGACCAAATCCCCAGGATATAAGCTGAGAGGAACCTTTTCCATTGGGGTGATTATCTCCCCAACTTTATCTCTTTTCAGCTGTATTTGAAGCACGGTGCATACTGATTTCCCCCTCATCAGGGGGAATATGCCCTTTCATGTACTTGATGCTACCAGTGAGGAATTTTCTAGGTCCAGAGGCAGCTGATGTACTTTTCTCTTCGCTTGTTGAGGTACAAAACAAGGCATCTCCTCCAGCATTTTTCAGCTGTAGAGATGTTATATAAGCACTTGATGAAGGGAACAGATCTAATTAGCTCTCATCTTAGAGATGAGGAAATTGAGGCCCAGAGAAAGAAGATGATTCATCCAAGATCACCTTGCAGACAGGGTGCAAAGCCAGGTCTGCCCAGCCCTAGCTCAACACCCACACAGTGGGTCATCCTGTACCAGCACCCAGCTGGGAGATCCCCTGGATACCAAATCTCATCAAATAGAAATGAAATCTGACACATCGAGGTGTGCACTGCCATGGAGAGGGTGAGGAAGGTGTTTCTCACCAAACCTCCCATCGCATGGCTGTATTTTTCACTGGGATGGACAGTTTAATTTTCTGCGGAAGCGGAGTATGGGCAGAAAGGAAGATCTCGGATTAGATCAACTGATCCAATGTGGCATCCCCTGTGCTTCTAACTCTTCCCAAGTTCCACAGTCCTCTTGGGTATATTTTCCAAATAAGAAAGAAAATAGAAGAGACAGAAAGATATAAATTTGGAAACTAAATTTGAGTTACAGAAGTGCCTGAGGGAGAATTAAAGAAAAAAGAAACAACAAAAAAAAGACTCAGAGAACAGTTTATCAGATGCAAGGTTAGGAAGGGATGGGGGTTATGGTTAATAATAAGCCAGTTTATTGTTCTGCTCCCAGGCTACAGACCAGTCTCCCTCTCCCCTCCTCCAGCTCCTCCATCGCTCCCATCCTGCCTCCCGCCCTCCCTGTCGCTCACTCTTTCTGCTCCGTCACTTTGCGTCAGGCTGGGAATTTGATGCAAGGCGCCTGTCTCTTCCCACAGCTTCACACCACTGACCCAGCCGTCAGCGCGGGCGCACCCACTCCCCAGGTGCACCCACCCCCTGCCAGCCCCCCCACTGGAGGGTGGGAAGGGGGTGCTTGGAGCACACTAAACCTGCAGGGGAAAAGTTCTCCATTTGCTGATGATGGAGCAAGGAGAAGGGTGTGCCCGAGCACCCAGGGCCGCACAGTACAGACAGAGCTAAAGGGGATGCATGGAGCCACCACGCTCGGCCAAACCAGTTTGTCTTGTTGATAGAGCTACTGCAGCATGCCTTATGCATCCCCAAGGGCTGCTCAGGAGGCAAGGAGAGCAGGGGTTATCCCCAGCTTGCAGCACAAGCAGGCTCTGCATCACCCCATCCTACCCCCTCTGTTGGACAGCCTTTGAGGGGAAAAGCCTTCTGCTTTTTCTACCCTGCATGCAGCCCACTGGGACTCATGGGGCCAGACCCAGAAATGTGCAGAGCAGGCAAGTGCTAGTGGGTTAGACAGGGAGGAAAGGACGCCAGTGTTTACAGATGGGAGATGAAGAGGAGGAAGAGACCCATGTGAAACAACTCCCCACAACAACACACCAAGAAGAGACTCACAAAATACTCTGCCCATGTGAAGGCAGAAAAGACACGTGGCTTGTCACCATCAGTACTCCAGAGCCACTCTTTCGAAGAAGAGCTGCCTTGATGTTGGCTGGGGAGCAGGGCTTGGGTGGCTGCCCTGGGTTGGCCAAGAGCATTTCAAAAGTGTTCCCTTGCATCTGCAAATCAGGCCAGTGCGACGCCATCCCCCCAGCAAAAAGGCTGCCGCACAAAACTCCTGGGAGAAGACTGCTTGTCTAAGACATGTGGCTACTAAGTGGGCTGGCTGCCAAGCAAACTGGGGCACTCCGAGCTCAATGCAGAGCCAGCAGGGGCTGGTGCTGAGCTGGGTAGAGCCACCATCAGCTGGCGAGCTACTGCGGCACAGCAGGCACAGCCTTCATCTCCCGCTTCCTCCCAGCCTCCCTGCTGGCACCAGCCCCTGGTGACCCTCCGCATCCCCACCCTGGCTGCTGCAGGAGTGTGAAAAGTAGCCAGGCAGAAAGCCCAGCTGCTGTGAAAGCCACCGGGGGCAGGAGGCCTGTGTGTGTCTACAAGTGCCCACACATCTGCATCTTCACAGCAATGGGCCATGCACGTACATCACTGGTGGCAGGATGTCTCTCAGGCAAACATATCCAGGGACAGGCAGGACTGTCTACTCGAGGAGAAGCATCAGGAAAGGATTAGGCTGCCTGTGTTTTTCTCCCAGCTCGGGCACAGACAGGCTGGGCAACCCTGCCTGAGTCACCTTCCCCCTCTGCGCAGAGAGGGTAATATTTCCATCTTTTTGCTTAAGTGTGTTGGAGCCCAAGGCTGAAAAGCAGCCTGTAGGAGCCAAGTGCTTATTTATTATATGTCTTAAGCACATGCTTAATGTTTCTGCATGCGTCATTGCATACGAGTTAAACTTTTGGCAGAGAGGGAAACAAGGGAGAGAGGGTATGGGAGGGAGGAGAGAAAGGACAGGTGCCATTTCAGCTGCACTCAGCAGGAGCAGGAGAGGTGAAAAGGTGCAGGCAGGCAGCTCCCAAAATGTGGGTGCCAGCGAGGGCTCTCGCAGCCACTGCAGCAAGATTGCAAGGAAGCAAAGCAGGAAAAGGAAAAGCACGCAGGGAAGGAAACATTTTTAAAGCACAGAGGGTGATTCAGGACTCACTCTGCACCGATGGCTGACCTGCAGGCCACGTGGCTGACAGGCAGGATGGGGGATGTATGTGACTGTGCTCTTGGGATACTCCGAAAGACTGGCAATACCACTGCATGTGCAGAGGACTCATTCACTTGTACCTCGCATCTATTCTAAGCACACAGCGCCTAAAGAGCCCTTGACCAGAAGAGGAGACCAAGGCTAAGGAGAAGACTTCAGCCAGGGCAGAGCTGAGGCAGAGATACACCAAGGCAACTTCTCAGCTGTTGCAGAAGGCAGATAGGCAGAGCCTGCAGCCATGAGTGGGCAGAAAGAGGATCCAAAGGTTAAAGGTGAAGACCAGGTCACAGGTGCTGGAAGCAAATAAGAAGTAGGAGGAGAATGAGCTTCTGCTAGCCCATCTGACAGACAGACTTCCCGATCTTCTAGCTGCAGGGGATAAAAACTGGGGAAGGGTGAGATTGGCAGAATCTTGGTAAATCTTTTTCTGTTTTGAACCCTGGGATGGAGGAAACAAAATCACAACCCCCCAGGTGTGTTGGCTGAGGGAACCTGAAGCTTGGTTTCAAAGGCAGCCGCCCAGGGAAAGCTCATCTGCTTGCCATCTGCAAAACTCCCCAAGCAGTAGAGCTGGTTTCCACTGCTGAGATGGTTTTCCAAGCAGCATGGGTACTACACAGAATGAAAGGTTCTCCACCCCTTAGATCAAGACTACAGAGACTTTCTAAAGGAGACAAACACACACACACATAAAATCAGTTTTCTTTTAGACACCTTTTTGGCTCACATCTAAGCCAAGATTCAGCTAGAATTAATTGCCTTAGCGAACAGCAGTGCACTCCAATCCAAGTCTTGTGAGGAAAATCTGATGAATGACTTCAGTTGTCTAGAAAAATGACATGTAGTCAAAGTCATATTTGAGGAGTGAAGGATAGCATGCATCTCCGTAAGGACTTATGGTTCCAGGGATGATGGAGAGGTTTTCTTCCATCAGTCTGAGAGTGATGGGGGACGAGAGCACAGCACTCCTGCAAATAGTTAGGAGAGTCATGCCGTCATGATCAGAGATGCAGAAAGCATGACCTGCCAGGAAGGTACTGAGCAAAATGAAGCTCTTTAGACTACAGAAGATTGAGAACGGGCACAGTAGCGGTCTTCAAATACATGAAAGTTTGCTACAAAAGGAGAAGAATTCTCAATTCTTAGTGTCCACAGTGGACAGAAGAAGCAACAGCAGGCTTACACTACAGTACAGGACATTTAGTGATAAGGAGAGCAAGGCATACAATGCACAGACTGCCTGAGGATGCAGGAGAATATCCTGCACTTCAGGCCTTCAAAACCAGGCCAGCCAAAACCTCTTGGGAACAATGCATGCATTGATCCTCCTGGGATGGGTATGAATTCAGTGACATCCTGAGGACCCTGCCAGGCCCATCTTCTGTGGGTGTCTAATCCCAAATGCCTGTGGCCACCACCACAATCAAGTGTTGCTTTTCAGGGAGAAACAGCAGCTGTCTCTCCCCTGGCCATTCCTTCCCCAGCAATGCCCATTTATTTTGTCTTCCTGGGAGTCTCACAGAGCCCAGCATGTGTTTGCAACACTTTGTGAATAATAACACTCATATATCTCCAGCAAAATAAAAAACTGGGTCAGCTAAGGCACATGCCTGTGTACATCAGGAGCAGCCAATGCATCTGCCACTGAACCCTACAGTGCTGCAAAATCCAGCCCACCAGGCACACAGGGGTTATAAGGCAGTCTATCTCCATGGGGGGAAGAGGGGAGAGTTCAGATATTACTGGGAAAACACAACCATTTTGGCGACATTTCATAGGTGAAACCATGAATAAAACAGGACCTGAGGGAGGTTCTAACAAATTGCTCACACTAATATCCTGGCCACTGGGAGAGAAGGAGTGAATGCACAATTACCCCAGCTCCAGGAGCTGCCTCCAATGCCTCCGACCTGCGTGCATACATATCAGAAAGGGCTGGATGCAAATAAAGCAAGAGGCACATACTCACCTGCTATAGTCTGCAGGAGGGTGGCTGAAGAGGGACATTCAGAAGGAAGAAGGGAGTCAGGAGCTCTGGGGAAGAGCAGAGACAAGACGAAAGCACAGCATGTTGCAAAACAGACTCTTTTATCTGGGGGGAGTTTAGAACGAAAGGAGAGCTCTGGCTCACAAGCTGGAGCGGGTCCCACAGCTGGTAGGAAGGTCTCAGGCCCCCAAACCAATAGGCTCTCAGCTGGCCACAGCCCATGTATACAGATGCCAAACCAACCATGCTGCATTTAAGAAAAGACGAGCTTGGGATGCTGACAAAGAGACCAAGATGAGGCATGTTTGATCCGTCCCTCCCCAGCGAGCAGGACCTTGAGCCACCACATGTATGCTTGCGTGCATGTGCACATACGTCCCTGTTGGGCCAAAATCCAGACTGAAATCAGACCCACTGTCAGAGACAAAGCTGTTTGCTGCAGCAAGGCAGCCAAACGGGAGAGAGAAAAAAGCCTCGGCAGTGGGACGCACGGGTAGGAGCTGCCCAGTTGTTTCATCTGGCCATTTCTCTTGCCATATTTTACAAAGGCCTGGTGACCAGCGGCAGGGTCCCTGAAAATGCTGTTCTATGTTATCTCAGCACGGACCCGCGTCCTGCCCATTAAGGTACAGCTCCCAGAAGATGGAGAGCTGTCTGATGTTACCCATTGCACCTCAATCATCCCCGATCACCTCAGCGTAACGGTCCTAAGCCAGTGCCCCCCCGAAGAGTGGATGGGAGACGGGAGAGAGCAATTGCCAATTTTAATGCGTCCAGCGATTATCAGGCTGGCAAGGATGTACAGCGCACAAAATCAAGCAGCAGGAGTACGCAGGCAGGGAGCCGGAAATAATTACCATGATACTGTAACCAGAAAACACAAGGCCAAGCTATTTACCATACTAATTACTGTTTATCCCTGTTTATGGCTCCACATGGCAGTGGGACTGGCGGCCTGACTGGAGGTGTAAATGCTTAAAGGAATAAGCTCTGGATATTAGAACTATATGCCAGGTCAAGGGAAAGCCTCTGCTGAGCTGAGGACAGGGAGAGATGGGCCACACATCCCTCTCTTCCTCTACTGGAGACTTGGAGTTGCTGAAAGGAAGGCCCAGCTGGTCCTCCCAGGGCACAGTTATGGGAAGTGCCGAGAGCCTGCTACATGCTATTTATCTGCTAATGCATCTCTGTATCTTCATCACCCTCAGATCTTTTTCTCCTACACTATTTCTCTTGGATGCTGCTACTGGATTAAAAATTTCCCCAAAGTGTTCCTTAATGTTCCTCCTTCTAAACTGCATCTGTTCCAACAAAATAAGATACAGTTTTTCCCATATTAAAGCAGAGTTATTTTTCCAAGGCAGTTTTCCCACATCTTCCCTCCCTCAACACCTTTTTCTTTTTTATTTCCGAACAGGTTCAGAGTAGAGGCACAGGAAAAAGGGAGGGATCTGCCACAGACTGCCCAGTTGCCACCGGCAAAGGTGAGCATTAGGATGAAGATTCAGGAGCTCGTAGCAAGAGACACTGCTCCAAACCCTGGCCCACCTCTCTCTTCTGCATGATCTCCTGCTGGGATGTTCTGCCCAGCAGCAGCCAGCCAGCCAGCCTCTGCTCCCTCTCCTGACTGCTGCCTGCTACAAAGCTGCCTTGACAACAGCAAGAGGTATCTGAAATACTTCCCTAACCATTTTAATTATTTTAAAATGCTGTAGGCTATGTCATGGGGAAATATGTCTCCGGAGGTGCTGCCCACGCTAGGAAAGGGTAAGAGCATCCAGGCACTGGGCACTGCTGATCTCTCTAAAACCTGGCTGCCATCACCCCTTCGTGCAGGTCTAATTCACTCTTCCCTTGCACTGCTCATCACTGAGTCTCCCCTTGGAAGCCATGCAGCTGGTGGGTCTTGACTCTGCCGCTTGCACTTCTTCAGCCCGGGGACTAAAACAGCACATACGTCTCACGAAGCTCTTTCCCAAAATAAAATCAGAAAGCTGTCTTGGCCCCAATCTGTCCCTGTACCTTCCCTCCATGCTACATTACCAGATGCTGTCGTGGAGCTGGGCATGTCCTATTTGCTTCCATCGAAGACGTGATATCTAAAAACCCCTGGGAGACAACGGCTTTCCAGTCTGGAGGAACTGCCTCCCCCACTGCATCAGATGTGTCAGAGCAGCATTTCATTTACCTTTTCTCGTGATTTTTATCTGTCTGGTTATTAATGAGGAAGTTTAACCCACTCCTGGGCAAATCCCTGAAAGTCAAACAGGTCATGGCAAGAGGGAACCCGCCTGTAAGGGAAACAACCATAAAGTGAGACAGACTCCAAGCAGACACTGACCCTTCGGTGCATGAAAAGTGACTCCCTCTCAGCTGATCCTGCCCCCTGCAAAAGCCTGTGGGCACCCTGCTTGCCACCATCACAGGGAGCTGAGCGCTAGCCACATCACTCTCCCCAGCTCTCCCAGTACCAAGCACCCTGCACCACTGTGCTGAGAAGCCAATCCAGCCACGGCCACCTCAACACAGTTTCTAAACACAGCCATGACCAAGTCATCGGTGCCTATCTGGGAAAGACATTTAATTTCCTTCAGATAAAAATGAACTCATAAAATCCATTTGAGTCTGTTCCTCTGATAACCTGTTTCTATCCTCAATTCTCCTCCTCCAGGACGAGGTGTTTGCCCAGCACTCCCACCATAACCACTGCACAGAAGGATGCCATCACACACCCTTCATAATCCAGACACCTGAGAAACTGCTATCATGGAAGTAAAATAATCTTCTCAAGGGGAAAAAAGACTACACCAAGACCTCACTCTCATCTTTCTCCCCCTTCAAAGGAGGCTGCTCTAAGCCATCAGAATTCCAGTGTTTCTAAACCTCCATTCCTCCGTGCCCTCGTCACTGTGACAGACACAGCTATACCCACAGAGCTTCCTCTACACCACTGCTCCCAGCCCTTCTGACTGCTGCTCCCATAATGTCAGAAGATACCACAAGTGCATCTGCCTTTACATTTGGGCCGCAGGTGGGGGGAACCCAGAGCTGCTTATGCAGTATTTATGCTGGGGATGGACTTACCCTGGTTCTTGTACAACTGCATGTGGGAGCCGGGCATCTCCTCCATTCCCACCAGTCCGTACGTAACTTATACTGACACAGAGTGGCTGTTTACCCCGTGGACCATATAAGAAACTCGCATGCCCATATATTGACAGCTTAAGCAGTAGAGACTCACACCTTGGCTTGCAGGATGCAAGGGACAGCTCATGAAAGAGTTAAGGGTAATCACACCTCTTATATATGCATTGTTCCCACACTCTCCTGGCAGACATGCTCTCTGGCACGATGCTGCTCGTGGAGATTTGTGCTGCCCTACTGCTGCAATAGAGGCAAGCGCGCAAACAATGTTATTTGTTCCTAATGCCTGTGCGCATCTCGCAGCCTCGGCACAGTTGGCTTAATAGCCAATCTCTGCTGGGAGGCAGCTTAGGGAGGAGAGGAGAGAGAAAGACAGGAGCGAAGGGGAAAGTGAGCAAAAGGAAAAGAGAGCAAGGTGAATAGGAGCCCATAGAACAGAAAATAACACTGCCAGGCAGAGCGGCAGCTGAATTGGCTGTGACAGGCAGACCCTTTCTGCACCTGGGATTCAAACACAAGCTTATTTTCCCCATTTCTTCGAGAGACAATGAGTCCTGACTACCTGTCAGCATGCACCCAGGAGATGTCACCGGCAGAAAAGGGGCCCCAGGTGCTCCCAGCCCGCACAGCTGACACAGGTATGATGACTGAGGTCACAGGTGGCATTTCCTGGAGACAAGCGGTGAGGAGCATAGAAGGAAAAAAAAGAAAAATTGAACAACAGCAGAAACCAGAGACCCAAGGTGATGCTCTTGCCAGGACTCCTGGTGTTCCCAGAGGATGCAGGACAGCTTTGCTGCCTGCACAGCTCCTGTCCTGCTCGTCTGAGGGGCAGGCGAGCAGCCAAACAGTGTGTGTCTTCAGGCAGACACACTTCTTCTCCCCCAAGTCCCAACAGATGCACAAGTGAAGACATTCACTGTCTTTCCTCAGTTTGCCAGCTTGCTGAGGGGCTGTGAAGGACATACTCCCAGAGAGGTAGGGTCAGGCTGCACCAGGTCTCCTAACAAGCGAGCTACACCCTTGACAGCCCATGGGAACAATGGTATCAAAACCAGCTGGTCATGTCTGACCAGGAGGGACCCACAGTGGATCGCTTGAACAAGACCACTTTCACCCTTTAGCATGGCCCTCCTCCCCAGGACTGACAGCTGGTGGGCAACCCCAAAGGTGAGGGGCTACCAGCTGGTATTTTTAGCCTCCCTTTTGGGAAGGAGCAGAGCATGCAACCCCACATCTCCCAGTGAGGCACCCAGCTAGGAACTTGCTCCTGTGCCCTCCCACGTGTCCATGTAAAGGTGCCACCCATGACTCGCCACCTTCCCCTGCCTCCTCCTCCTCACCAAACCACCTGCACACACCCTTCCCCGCTGCAACAGGCCCAGTAACTGCTGCCAGTTAAAACTGCTGTTTTCACTATTTTTTTAATAAGAAAAAAGTAATTTAAATTTAATTTAGTCAATGACCGAGCGATGGGGGAGGGTGTATGAAAATGAGCCAGTGTTGCCTCAGGTTCCAGCAGGAAAGAGCTTGAACCAAGAGGGGACAGGGGGCACGCATGGGGCAGCTGAGGGGGATCCCTACAGGAGGTTTCGAATTGGGGGCTCCCAAATCAACAGACCTCCCAGCCAGATTTCTCCCCCAGCACATCCCCAGCATTACGTGTAAAGCCTCCAGGCACCCTCCTTCGATTATCCACATACTCCAGTGAAAACCTCCCCTCCCATCCTGTCCCTGCAGCCTGCAAGGAGCAGGGTGCCTCTCTCCTGCCCTCTTCCCCTCTGCTGCCGGACGCTGGCTCTGCTGCGACCAGAGCCCCATCAGAGTCAGCAGCCACAGGCCCGTTAGCACAAGCTGCCGGCAGAGAGAAAAGGAGAGAAGCAGA
The DNA here is from genome assembly GCF_034638445.1 of Ciconia boyciana. Lineage (NCBI taxonomy): Eukaryota > Metazoa > Chordata > Aves > Ciconiiformes > Ciconiidae > Ciconia > Ciconia boyciana. Next base: position 57,679,641 of record NC_132934.1, read on the forward strand.
GGAGTCCTGGGGGCCCAAGAACAAGACAGGGCTCATGAGTCATCCCCTCTGCAAGCACGTACCCACAGCCCCCGCTGGCTACCGCCACGCTCTGGAAAGATGCTGAATATTCGGTGAAGGGGTTTTTTTTTTTAGATCTGCTAAAAATGGCAAGGGGAACTCCACTGTCAATTTTAAAAAAAATAAAAAAGGAAAGAGAAAGTTCATAATCTCATCTCCGCAGCCGGTCTTACACCTTCCCTGACGATATGTTAGAACAGCCAAGGGTGTGACAGGAAAGCAGCCTGTGGAGTTCTGTTTCTGGCAGGCTGGGGGAAGGGAGGACGAGGGAACGGCTGTGGGAGGGTGCATGTGTTGCCATCTCCACCAGTCTGAATGGGTGCGGGTGCACAGGCAGCCTGGGTTTGCAGGTGAAGGGATGGAGTGAATGCCATGCTGGGGGAAAGCATCACCTGGCTCTGACACCTCTGCTAGAGGTCTCGGTATCTCTGCTGTGGTTGCCACTAGAGGATCTCATTTGGGAAAGGCAAGCTCCGATACAAGATTTTGCAATGCCAACCTGTCGGGCAAGGACAAGGCTCACTGGCTGCTTTCATACAGCATCATGTGCATCACCACAGAAGTATGTGGTGACAAGGGACGACATGGGGTCAGCTAGTCTGTCTGCTCTTCCTCCAAATCAATGAGACAGAAGCCACCTTTCTCTGATGTTAGCAAAGCAGGTCTTTACTCCTCAGCTTGGAATGCCCCTTCATATCAGCAGACACAGGTTTAAATCTTCACAGTCAGTAAAACCTCAGACCAGTAAGAAAAGAAACCTCTGTTGCACCCCCAGTACAGAAGGAGATGTGGGAATTGCAGGCAGGGATGTGGGGCAGAGGTTCTGGGCTGAAGCCCCTCAGTTCATCCCCAGAGGAAAGAAAGTGCCACCAGGATGGTGCAGGGGGAATTCGAGTCTCACAGCATGGCTGAGAGAAGGGAGGGTACTTGTGTGTGCAAGGGAACAGCTAGGGAGCAGGATGAAGAGATTTACAGAAATTATAGAAATTTTCTTGTCTCCCACTCTCCTCCACCCTGTCATTTTCTCTTCTCCACTTTCTCTTCTGGTCTCTGTCTCACCTTCTGTCTCTCCCTCTGTAAGCACTTATTGGCAAGTTTTCTCCAGAACACAGCTATTTGGAGTGTGTGTTCCTCTCCTTCCCTTACAATATTTGCTCTCTCATTCTCGGTATCTTCCTTGCTGGTGAAGCTGATCAGCTTAATGATGATAATATTGAACATGGTGAAATGGCTGCTTTCCCACTGAAGCGAGTTCTTCATTGCTCTGCTTTCAGGTACCAGCCACTTGCATGCCTTTCCTTACCACATCAAATGCAGAAACACAACTATCACCTTTTTTTTCCCCTACCATCTTCTCTACTTGGAAGGGAAGGACATTCTCTATCATATATTTTTAATCTGCTCCTTGAGAAAGCCTGAGATGTAAAATGGCCTATTTTAGTCCTATCCCTCATTCCCAGTCAGATGTCACTCTTGGGGAACCCAATCTCCTCAAGTTAGTGGCTTTCCTAGTGTGGAAGTAGCAAGTGATATATTCTTTGTCTTCAAGGGATCTAGATCTCTGCCCAGCCCCTGTCCCCATCACTTCTGTGCTCACTGCACAGACGTAACTCCCCCAAAGCAGAAGCTGAGGGTCCACAGTAAGGTCCTACATTTTCCGGCAAAAGAAGTCCACAGATCACTTGTGCTGTGATTCATCCTAGTGGAGAGAACAGTGTGGGCTCCCCACCTCACCATGCATCACAGAACCTGCCCCCAGTGGGAGCCCACAGAATAACTGGTGTTGAAAGTTATGTCTGGAGGCCTCCAGTCCAAAGCCCTTTTCAAAGCAGGGCTCACTTCAAAGCCAGAGCAGGTTGCTCAGCACCTCGTCTGCTCAAGTTTTGAGTATCTCAAAGGATGCAGACTCCAAAATACCTCTGGGCCACCATCTCACACCTGACTGATACACCCTCAAGGTTATGTTTTTTCTTCATATGGAGTTGGAAATTCCCTCGCTGCAACTCGTCTCTGCTGCCTATGGTCCTTGGTGCACACCTCTGGGAACAGTCCAGCTCCATTGTCTCTACACATACCCCCCACTACCCTTACCAATCAGATCCCCCGTAAATTGCTCTCCTCCAGGCTAAACAAAGACAGTGCCCTCAGCATCTCCTCAAATGTTATGTGCTCTAACTCCCTGATCATCTTCATGGCCCTCCACTAAACTCACTCCAGTTTGCCACTCTCTGTCTTGTACTGGGGGGGGGCATGCCTGACTCTACCTCTCCTTGCTTGGGACCTCCCTTGGCTGAACTAAAGCCTACTCTTGAATGTTTCCTCTTTTCTTTATTTCACTGTTAAATGGATGGTAAACAGCCTCCAGGCTATCCAAGTCAATGATATTCAACAGAAACAGCAGTTTGAATCACCATGTTCATAAGACTGTATCTAGATTTTACTATCAGCAAATCATATTCCTGGTCCAGAGGAAAAAGCAATTCCCTGGCAACACCAGGATGAGGAATCAGATGGTTTTGTGAACCTCTTAACAGGGGTGGAGAGCCAGAAAACAGACTTAGTCCTGTCTTCCCTGCCCAGCTGTCAGTGTGGTTTGGGAATTAACTCATCATGCTTTATTTATCATCAAAATTTTCAGCCAAAACAGAGAGGCACATTTTTCCCCTGTAAAATGTACTCAGCCATATCCCAATCTCTCTCAGCATTCACTTCCACCCAGCATCCTAAAACCTCTCCACTTGATTCGTAAATAGGAGGGAGACAAGCTCCAGGAGTCCCAGCTGTACTTGGTAAAGAGAGAAGGAAGACAGAGTCACACCATCTTGCCATGCAAAACAAACAGAGAAAGGACCAGGGCCCCAGGAAGGTGGTATGGGGAAGACTCTACTCACTCTGTGCCAAGGATGATTGAGCAGGGGAACTCACTGCTGCAGGACATCACCAACACAGACAGCTTGACTGGGTGTTTAACTGGAGGTGAGTGGTTTTAAAAGCATAGATGGCACTTAGATCTTCCAGTAAGTGTGGCAGCATCTAAGGGCTTCCAGGTGGAAGTCTGTGAAGTCATTAGGGATCTCCCCTTCCTCCTTCCCAGCCAGACACCTCAAAAGAAGCATGACATGGGGGGTAAAATGGGAAGGATTCACCTCCTTCTGAAAGACCTGTGCACTAGCTCCTCCACTTTGCTGGGAGTTACCTGGTGACCTACTCACATGGTGGCTTGCCCTGTTATAACAACTCCAAGAACTTCAGTGATGCCCCAAATTCACTAGTGGGAAAGTGACACAATTCCCAGGGAAGGGCACTGTGATTTCAATTACCTGGAGGTATTTGAGAGGGATTCAGAGAGAGATGCACGGTCCCACCTATTCCAATTCCCCACCCTGAAGCTCCAGTTGCCATGGCAATGGTACTGACAATTTCAATGCATAAACCCAAATTTGCATTTTAATGGAACATAATTAGAATGCTGAGATAAACGATTCTTCCTTGCTAAAAGGTAACATAAACGCCACATCTCACAAATATGCTCTACCAGCAAGTGTTGCACATACATGCACACACACAGAGCCTATAGCTGTGGGAGCTGGGAAGTTACTTTCAGTTCCTTTATGCCTAACTGGGAAGTTTTATATCCACAGCACAAAAACACAATTTCCAGATTAAAACAATAGATTCACCAGATGTCTGCTGCAAACTGACCATATCACCTCCTGGCCGCTATCCTGCCATGCCATGCTTCCCCACCAGGGTCCAAGCAGGGTCAGGCCATATCTGCTGTCCTGACACTGAACCCTGAGATGCTCTGTACGCTGGCAGCTCTCAGGGGCTCAGCAGCAGGGATGATTCCCCAGAGACGATAAAAAACCTGTCCCTCTCCAACTGTCCTAATATTTATTTTCCTTTTGTTTCGTAGCTAGATTTGTAGTGAGATGTGCTCTCGCTTGGTTATCTGCAATATGCCCAAGAGTTTATTCTCCAGCTATTGGATCAGGAAAGGAGCACTGTGTTAGCACCTGTCCCACACTGTCAGCAGAGAGGCCAAATAGTTATGAAAGGGCAGAAGCGGATTTTAAAAAGGAAATGTTTCCAAGACACCTCTCTCTACTTCAGCAACAGGCAGGGAAGGGGAATGGAGGGGGGAGAACCCATTCTGCACCAAATAGGAAAGCAGAAAATGAATTTCACCTGCCCTTGATACAAACTAAATTCAAAGCAGGCGGCTGGCAGGAGTGAATAGAGACAGCAGAGAGGAAGGAAAAAAATAAATTAATAAAAAAGGAGAGAAAGGGAGAAAAGCAAACAAGTGAATCATAAAAGCTGCAAACTGCCTGGAAATTTCATTTGGCTTTTCAACTGGGAAGTGGCATGATGCCTACTGGGGAGGGGGCAATCACGTCTGGGAGAGGCTGAAAGTACTGCAGCCCAGAGCAGCTTCCCCTAGACATGCTGAACCCCGCTGGGCCTCACAGCCCTTGGGGGATTGCAGGCAGCTCTGCAAAGAAGGGGAGGGCATGGGATTCACCTCAGCCCATCTGCCTCATCCCACCTGCTTGGGATGTGGAAGCAAAGCCACGGTTCCTGCTGAGCAGCACTGACAGGGCACTGCCGACACTGATCTGCTATCTGCAAATGCATTGAGTAGATGACACAGAAGTTGCTCCCCAGGACATTCGTGGCCTGGATCTGTGCCTTTATTCCTGCAGAGAGCTTTCCAAGGGGTTACCAAACCCCTTCAAGCGCTGCACCTTCCTATCGACACAGGCTAACTGGCCATGCCCACTCCATTAGATCTGCACAATTAGGCCCCAGAGAGTTCAGGCAACCTCCTGCTCCTCCTCCACGATGACACCCAGCAGTCAGCCCAGCGGTCAGCAGAAACCCAGTGATGAAAAGCTCCATATCCCACCCCTAAAGCCACCTGGTCTCAGCACAGCTTCGTGTCCAGCAGGCACCAGGGCAGACTGTTCAGAGATACTGCTTGTGGAGGGGAGATCCTGATTCCTTCTCCAGGAAAGGCTAGTCCTACTCCTCTGGGCTGCACAAAAGAGTATTCCTCCCCCTTACCACTCCCACCACCCCAGCTGGCAACCCCATTTAATCTCTCTGCCCTCCTTCATTTGCCAGAATCAAATATTAATTGGGCTACGCTGTGATGGAGCGAATGTTAATACGCCTTGGTGCACGATCAAGTGGAGCTGGATTCAGCCTCCAGCACAGCGTGCGGCTAGAAGAGCACGGCGCGGCAAGCCCAGAGGAGGAGGAGTCTCTGGGACTCCCCACCACTTTGGCCAGCCCCAAAGGCTGCACATCCTGGGGGTTTGCATCCAATCTCTTTCACGTCCTCTTTAGCACTGATGCACACACATGTGTAAATGCACACACCCAGGTTGCACACAAACACACACTTTTACCTAGAGCCATCCAAACCCCATGCAGTGAATCGGCTGTACAAAATCAGTGCAGATGCAAGCTGAGGACATCACACGCTGTACATCCCATGGCACTGTTTCCATACATGTGAATACATCCAGGTAGAAACTCATATGGATGCTAACATGTATACGGGGTGTGCTCTTATACCAATGTAAACAATGGTGTACCCAGTAAGACAGGAGGCTGTATACCTACACACAACCAAACCAAAACACTTTCCTGGAGCTGATGGCTTTCCACATAACCCTCATTCCCTTGTTTTTGGCTTGCAGTTGATTAACTTAAAAATAAAACCATGTAACTCTCCTAAGGACCATCTACGCCACAGATATGGTGGTTCATGGGGCACCTGTTAGCCAGTTCCTCTCCCTTAGGATACAGCTTACAGGCTCTGCACAGTAGGGACCCCTCAGAGGATGGAGACATGATTGCAAGGTCCAGTTCACAACACAAAGTTTTAGGAACAAACAGTGGAGTAAGGAAGGAAGATAAGAAAGAAGAAAAGAGCTGGCCTTGTAATTTAGAGGGACTGAAGTGCTGGGAGTCAAGATCAAGAGATAAAAGGTCAGGTTGAACTGTCATCCTCCCAGAAACTGCTGACCCTGGTTGGAGAAGCAAGGGCTAGAAGGAGAAAGAGAGGACAAGGAGAGAGGAAAATAGGCAACGCAAGTCAAAAGATAGCTATCAAAAGAGAGAGGGAGTGAAGGAAGGAAAGAAAAAGCAAAAGGAAAGCCCAAAAAAATTAAGCAAGTAAAAGAAATTATAAAAGCATCTGCCACCATGTTGAGAAATGTGCATGCCGACTGTGGGACAGAAGGTCTCCTCGCTCACTTCACAGGTGAGCATGCAAGCCAGACTCCCCATGGGCACCTGGGTCTGCCAGCTACCACCCTGCAGTCATGCCCCACATCTTCGGTAACAGGGACCACATGGCTGGCTTGTCACTTGGCTTCTTTGGTGAGAGAAAAGGCCAGCCCCTGGCAAGCTTCCCTACACCACTCACCACAGCTCCCCAGCTCCCACCTCTGCTTTGGGGGCTATCACAGTGCCTCCCCAAGGATCCACTGCAGGAGAAATCCACTGTCCCGTAGCTGTGCCAGGGAGGCAGCGACATGGCGACTTACTGTATGGAAGTGTGCTGCGGCCAGGGCAGGAAGGAGGTGCAAGGCACATACGAACGGGTGATGGCAGATGGGGACAGTGAACAGTGATCCAGAGCTGAGCATTAGCAGGGGAGTTGCTGCCAAACCAATATCACAACTGGCAGGAGATGAGCACTACCAAGATGAAAGTCACAGTGGCCAAATCACGCTAAAGCCCCGATGACTACCAGATACAGGCTGGGGTGTTCAAAGCAGGTGGTATGGAGTTGTGCCCCAAAACCCTCCTGCACCTTGCTGGTCTGTGACCAAAACTTGCCAGGGTTGGGTAAAACCTACAGAAACTCAACGCTTGTCCTGCAAACCTCTTCCCCGCTCTCCCCCTGCTCCTGGCAGGGCCTTCCTAAAGTTCAGCACCCACCTCAGCACCCATCTCTCCTGGCTGCTGTGCTTGTGACAAGCGAAACCCAGCCTCACAGTGACATCTAGTGAGGAGAGCCCTTGTGGCACCATGCACCCGCGCTAGAAATGGCAGCCTGGCCTCCTCTCCCGCTGGTGTTTGTTCCCCCGACTTTGGAAGACAGAGGCAGAGCAAGACATGTGGCCCTGGAGAAGAAGGCAGCCTGGCCCAGGGGGACTCATGTGGTTAGTGTATGGGTGCCTGGTACCCAGCACCTCCAGGGCTGCCCCTGCACCCCGAGAGAGTGGGTGTGTATGCCGGTGGATTTTCAGTGTTTTCTAAAAGAGTGTTTTCTACACTCTGCTGAGGAGAGTTGGATGGAAAGGGAGAGAAAGGAAGATAAGAGAGGAAAGAGCCAGCCATATAATTTAGAGGGACTCAACTGCTGGGAGTCAAGAACAAATGGTAAAAGGTCAGGTTGAACCATCACCCTCCCACAGCCTCAGAAATTGTGGATCCTGGTTGGAGAAGCAAGAGCTACAAAGAGAGACAGCAGTCAAGGAAACAGGGAATAAAACAAGGAAAGACAAAATACAGCTATTAGAGAGAGAGCGAAGGAAGGAAAGAAAAAATAAAAGGGAGGGGAAAAAATTACAAAAGCAGAGTGCAGAGAGAGAGGTCTGGCACCACACTGATAAATGCAGCATGCCAGCCACAGGACAGAACATCTCCTTGATCTGGGCAAGCCTCACATGCTATTCTGTGTGGTTCTGAGCAATTCTGAAAAAAAAATCCCACAAATTAGGAAACCACAAAGTGTGCATTGTGGCAATAAGCATCCAGTCCCCCTGCTGCTTGCAGCTAAATCCACGATGCTGCCTTGCTCTCATTTCCCACATCAGAAACAGCTGGGGAGGGGATCAGCTGATCTGACCTGCTCCTTTCCCACGCATGCTTGTGGTCTAGCTGTCCTCTGCCCTGCAACACCTTCATGATCCCATCCCTCCTCCGCTTCCCTGTTTTTCCTTCCGTCTCCAAATTGCTCCCTCCCAAGCCTGAAAGGACTGGGGAATAGGAGGGGACACGACACACTTTTAGCCACTAAATCAGGGGACATGACACACCTTTAGCCATGGGAAGATCACACCAGTGCCAGCACAGGATGGGGCAGGCAGGAGCTGCACCAGCAGGCAATGCTGCCCCCAGCTGCCCCAGCTCTGCTCTGTACCAAGCAGCAGAGACATCCACTAACAAGGCCTGCCTAAGGCAGCAAAAGCCCATGACAGCCCCAGCCCATCTCCTGTCTGTCTCCAAACCCTTAATGGTTGGTGACAAGCATAACTAGCTAAACTTTGCTGCATCCAGAGCGAGCTCTGGGGCTTGTAAACATTTTAAGGCCCTGGAGCAGAGAGGCTGGGAACAAAACAGAGCCTTCCACCTCTTTGTCACTGCTTTGAAAACAGCCATGTCCCACAATGACTGAAATTCCCCAATTTCACATCTGCACAGCATGAGGATACTTAAGCTCTCAGCTCTAATACAGCCTCTTCTCTGTGTATTTCCAAGCTCTTTACATGAGAAATCACTATTTCCATTGTAATCAGGATAAAATACATCCTTCCTGGAAGAAACGAGACTTCATTTCATCAAAGGCCACAATATTTCCAGAACTGAGAACCACCACTGTCTATTTACAAATCCCTCTAGTTAAAGAATGCTATATTTACAAATCCCTCTAGTTAAAGAATGTTATACTCAGAACCTTGTCTCAAAACCCCTGTTTCAATTTCTGTCCATTTTCTATGTATTCAGCAGGGGAATATTTTAGGGGTGAATTTCTCAGATTCTGGCATGGAATATCTATAGTTCTGACTAAAATACAAAAGAAAGCTATGAAGAGCAAATCAAACAATGTAAGGGAGGAATACAGATTAAGCTGAAAGCCAAAGGTGAAACAAAAGAAGAAGGTCAAGTGTCAAGCCAGGCAGGCCAGTCTGCAGTTGAAAAGGGAAAGACCAGTTCTAGAAGCACAAAAGGAAAAAAAAAAGATAGGCTGAAATCCAGAGGGAAGAAAAGAAAAAAACTGAAGTCAACAGGTAACAGTCCAGCTGCTTGAAGCTAATTTGAAAGGAAAACAAAGCTCCTGGTAAGCTTGGAGGCTCAGATGTTGGTAACTGAAGTGTAAGTCTCATCAAGCCCACCACTAACAGTAAGCTTCCAAAGTAATAAGGGAAGATGTCCTCGAAGATTCTTCAAGGGCTTCCACCAAACAGCTCATAACTCCTGGATGCTGTGCTGATCCAGCACTGCCAGTGACACAGAAACACAAAAATTAACAATCTGGATCCCCAAAAAGCCCAAAGGCTTTGGGGGATCCAAATTATAGGCCCAAAGCTCTCAAGTTTTTCAATAATCCCCAGTGTGTACATACGGCAGTAGGTGTTGTCCGTGCTTTACTCACCTTCCTACAATGCATTTCATTCAGCCTGACAATCTATAAAGCAAACTCATACTCACTCCAATCCCTGTATCAGTCCTGCCTTTGCCTCCTTCCTGCATCCACCATCTGTTATGCTTGTTCTCCAGCATTTAGCAGTTCATGGTCCACAGCTCCCCTACATTTTGTTCACTCAGGCCCATCCCTGCTCCACCAAAGGATCTTGATCCTCTTTTCCCAGGTTTTCAGGGAAAAGGAAAAGCAACTACAGCGGGATACCTTTTGGCCTTCCAGAGTGGAGGAAACAGTGGCAGGAAGCTCTGCCACTTTCTCCCAGAGCTGATGCTGCAGGAATGAAGCAGGTGGGGAGGGCAGGAGGAAGACCCAGGAACCACCTCCATGGCCCACAGAAGGAACAGGGAAAAGTCAGTCACTCTGAGCCCTGGGATCCTTCTACTACTTCTTCCCTCTCCTGACATTTAAGGATAGTGGTGGGTAACAGAGAGGGAAATCGTTCCCCTCCAACCACAGACCTGTTTGCCTGCTCCACTCTAGGAGGCATGCAAGAGCAGCAGATGCCCTTCTGAAGATATTTCTCCCTTCAGGCAAAGATAGAAAGTATAAGGGCACTGGAAGTTCCAGCATTTTTGTGAGTTTGGATGCAAAACCCCATTATTTCTGACTACAAAAACCCTGTGACACCAACTCTGTATTACATGCAAAATATTACTAGCAAAGTGCTTTCTTCTGGTATTCTAAGCCCTGAAGAAGGACTTGTTTGGGTTTTTTCCAAATATAACATTTATGTTCTTAAAAATATTACCTCTCTCTACAAAGTGGGCTCTTACAACTTCAGCAAAGGTACTGATGCTTGCTCTCTTCCCATTTGGAGCCAAAAACCAGCAGGTAGAGAACAAGGATATGTTTTGGGCTGAGCCTCCACATTGTCATTCAGAAGATCTAGTTTGAGCATTCATCCTGTCTCAGCTACTTTGGGAGTTGCTTAATCTTTGTGCCTCCTTATCTCATCTGTATAGGAGGATAATAACTCTTGTCTTCTTCAGGAGCAGAGTTCATTTCTTAGTACAGCATCTAGTATGGTAGGAAGCCGATTTAATCTTAACCTGTGCCAACATTATCTGCAGAAGCTGTGCAAGACAGAGCCAGCTTCTTGGTGACCTGGAACAGGCTGAAAAGTGAATCAAAGAGGTAGGTATCCACACTGGATTAAAAAAAAAAATAAAACAACACACAATTAAAAAATCAGAATAAAAGACTTTCTGTCAGTCTAAAGTAACTAGACACTTACCCATGCAAGTGTATGAATCAAAGCATTGTCCCACCCTTGCTCAAATTCAGTAGGCCAGAAAGTCAAATTGCTTTTCAAAGGCATGTCACACAGTTAAAGGACAAAGGTTCCTATGTACTTGAGTTACAGGGCAGGCAGTGATCCATGGTTGTTTGTAGGAACAGTGACCACAACACAAACTGCTTCAAGTTGGCAAACACAGCTAAATATTAATGACAGCAGCTTTGAATACTGCTGTTCCAAGAGAAAATATAGAATATGGGATGTGGTGAAACTGGACAGCTGTCTAAAGCAAAGCATGTTCCATAATCCACACGTGAAGAAACATGCAGAGGTGAAAATATGTTATAAATCAGCTTGAAAATCGGTCTGATTCATTTTGGAAGAGAAAATACAGATGTATGTGTCAGTGTGGACAATACCAAGTGTTTAAACATCAGGATCCCATTTCCCAAAATCATAAGATTGTTTTTTAAAAAGCCCTAAACTAAATAAATGCTTGTGATTGTTGTATTTTACTTCTAATGCTGCCCTCACCTTCTGTTTTCTAACATTCTTCACAATATTCCTTCAGACCGAGGCTCCTGCGTAACCCCCTGAATCCAGAAGCTGGAACATAAAGTAAGAGCAAACAAACAGCTATTATGAACTGCCACAGACAGCAATATGATTAACCATGAATATCATTAATGTCTCTGTTAGCACATAGTACAGAATAATAAGATGGAACAGGCCAAATTTACAATAATCTCAGACATCTTCTGAAGCCTAGAATAATGGGGAGAAGAATAGTCACTCCAAGATGAACCAGAAACTTTATCAACATATTCAAACAGGGAAAATTTCCATTTTTCAATGCCATAAGAAATAAAGCAGAAAGTGAACTGATAATATTCACACATGGAAGTTACTTAAAACTTAAACTGATCTGTATGCTGGGTTATTTGTAATTGAAAAGCTAGCTAGCTCATGGGTACCCGCTGAGGCATGAGATTTAAAGAAACCTATAAAACATGAACATTAGTGGCAGAAATCTTTCAAAGATAGCTTAACTCTCAGAAACAAAGACATTCTCAATCTGAAATGCAGCGCCTGTGGTTTTTGCTATCCAAAGTTAGATTATTCAGGCTCTAAGGTAGCGATTTATTTGGATGTTACACATTTAAATGAACACCATTTGGCACTCATTCTGTCCCCAAAGCGCTTCAAAGAGCTAACTGCACTGATCTTTGAGGGATTACAACATGATGAAGTTTTCTTGGATGAAATTTTAATTTGAGCAGAGGCCTTAAAACAGTACAATGAAATACTGATTTTTTTTTTTTACTGACACAGGCACAAAGTCTCCTAACATTAAATTTTTAATAGTACTTACTAGTCTGGAAAAAGCAATTTGTACAGTCTGCTCAACTGCTTTCAACAGTGATTCAGGTAAAAGAAAGTGATTGTTAAATGTGTATATCATGATGAAATAAGTAACATATCCTCAATGTGAGAGTGATAAAGGCATGGAAGCTCCTGCAAAGAGAAATACAGCATTTATATGCTGTGCTCAGTATAAAGCAGATTTATCAAACACAGGTTAGTCAACTTAATCTAAGGTCAACTCTGTTGACCTTTAATTACATAATCTCCTCTTCTATATGTCATAAACCATAAACCCATAAGTTTTTGTGATTATGGGATCCAAATGCATAAAGTCTACATATATACAGGTTTAAAGGAACATATAATACACAGGCAAAATCCAGTTCATAGTAAGAGATGATCGTACATTCCTAACATAAGTCAATAAACTGATCCTGCTTAGCACTGCAGGGAGAAGATGTAAGCATAGCTCTCTATTAAAGTCAAAGAGCAAGGGAAGAATCTGCACCTGTGTCTGCAGGAGTGTATCAAAGTCACCCAGACAGTGACATGACAGACACTATTATCACTGTGTCTGGCAAGACCAAGCACAGCTGAAGCCAGAATGCAGTTAGGAGAAACATTAATGATCATTCCCCGAGAAAAGGTGCCAGATTCTATTAAAAGGAGATGAAGAAATATAATGTATTAATAATAGGTACATGATTTCACAAAGTGTTAAAAAATCCATGGCCCATGTTGGACCATTATCTTTGGAAACAGATCCGAACCTGGGGAACACATCACACCATGAAGCGCGCATCCATTTAACTTCTAGATGCACTAACTAGCTCCAAGAGCCTGACCAGACTCTGGGCAGGAGACTGTGAATGCAGTTAAAGAAAGTGCCTTGCCTTCCCTCTTCAGCAAAGTGACCCCTGTGCACTCATTAAAATTTATTCTGCAGGTAATTGCTGACTAAAATCATAGCAAGTCTGCACTCAACCTTGCCGGTCAAAGGAGGCGTTGCCTGTATTATGGTTTCCTGCTACTGAAGGTATTTAATAAGAAGGGAGTCAGAGTTTCTGAGAGACCTACATAATTGAGAGCTTTATTAATTGGCACAACAGAAATAGGATAGTACTGGTAATGGTTTACTTCTGAGGTAGAAAAGGGCATTTATTTTCCATCAACAGGCTAATAAATCAGTGCAGCTTGTACCAAACTAATTCGTTAAATATGTTTTGCGGTGTTGGTAACAAAGATGTTTTTGCATCAGGTGCCTTCATAAGGCATTTATGAGGTTACACCTTTTTTGACACTAAGCATGTGTAACAACGTATTAGGTGATTCTAATAAAGTTAAATGATGCAAATGTAGTGTTTAACCAGTAGAATAAGCTATCTTGAATATATTATGCAATATGTCACCATGAACAGCTTACAAAGAACCTGTAAACTGTATTTTAGGGGCTAAAAGAGAGCGTTTGACTGATGAGGTATTTTTGGAAACGCTTTCCCCATGGTAAGATCACTGGCAGCTATCATTTATCTCACTCTGACCAAGATAAAGATAATCTGAGTATACAAGCAATAACAAATCTTCTGCTGACTAGAATGCTCTCTAGTGCTCTCTTCAATTTCAGCAATAGGCTATTAACTCATTGCTTGTTCAGTTTCTGCTTTGCAAAACTACAATAACCTACTCATAACTTAGTTAGCTTTCACACGACTGGAGGGACAAACCTGGCAGGGAACGAAGAGCTGAGCAAGCTCTATCTTCTACTAGCTACTAACAGAAAACAAGAAAATGCAGAAGTGCTCTGCATTACACACCCAGTGACTGTCCCTCCGAATCAATCAAAAAATGGTTCTCATTACTGTAAAAGGAAAATTAAGAGTGAGAAGCGACATGCTGAACAAGCAGTAAATGGTTAACATTCCCCAGCCCTGAAGCCAGGAATCAGCACCGAGTAGGTCCTGTCCAGAAAAATATATTAGCACCATCACACCAGCAGATACTGACACAGGATGCCGGGAACCATCCAGGGAGGGATTCGGAAGAGAACGAACAATAAAAAGACAGGCATTGAGGTGACATCTGCAGAGGCTGGAGAACAATTTCCAGAGAATGAATGTCTTTTAATGAACCGAGGTTTAACTGTCCCTGCTAGAGATCATTACTATGAGAAACAATGAGAGCCGCTTGTATTGCTTTCTCCCTGCAGGACATGTCTGAGGGAGAATAAACCTCTCTCCTTCTTCTCCAGTGTCATCTTGTTACTGCCAGCACTGGCTATAATTGAATAAGCTTTATTCAGATGATAGCTAAATTTAGCAGATATTAGCATCACGTCTCTAGAGGGGCAAAAACAGGGGATGAAAGCTTTAAATAAACAGACTGAAGTAATACTGAATAATAGATGCATTTTATGGCGGCGTGAACCTCTGCACCTCATGAGTCTGATATAGAGTTAAATCTGGATTTTGGGGCCTCAACAAGACAAAACATGACACCGCTGCTGGCCGTCCCCTTTCCTCCTGGCCTATTATTATTATTACCCCTGTGATGGCGGGGGCCCCAAGGAGCCCTGGCCCCATTGCAGTGGCTCCATGAGGGTGTAACACAGAGGGCCTGCGGGCCGGCTGCCAGACCACACACTGCAGAAGCAGAGGGGCGATAAGGAAGAGCCACCAGCAAGAACACGGCGCACTCGCTGTGGGCGACCCGCACTTAGGACGAGTCTGAGGCAATCTCCACACAATATGGCGCCACAACACGGCGCCTCAACCCTCCCGCCCAAGCCCCGCCGCCCCTCCCACTGCGCATGCGCGCCAGGCCGCGCACGGCGCCGGAAGTGTGGCACTGCGGAGGCAGAAGCGGCGTCACGCGTGGAGGGAAGTGTGGCGAGGAGGCGGAAGTTGGCCGCCGGCGCGGGGTGTGCGGTCATGTCGGCCTCCCTGCTGCGGCGCGGCCTGGAGCTGCTGGAGGCGCCGGGTGGGCCCGCGGGGACCGGGGGGTGTGGGGGCGGGGATACGGTTATTCGCGGCGTGCAGCCTGAGTAACCTCGTCCCTCTTCCCGCTGCAGGCCGGGGAAAGGCCCCGCCGGGACTCCAGCGGGGGCGGGACGGCCCCAGGACGGCGGGAGCTGCGAGGCGGAGGAAGAGCGCGCCAGAGCCCGGCAGGAACAAGGCCACGGTCAAGGGCAGAGTCGTGAAGTCGGCGATAGGTGAGTCCCGACCCGCCTCCGGGGGAGGGGGGAAGCAGCTTTGCCGCCCTCCACAGCCCTCGCACCGGGTTCCCTCGTGCTGTCCTGCAGCTCCGCTCCCGGTCAGAATCACAGAATCGTACAGGTTGGAAAAGACCTTTAAGATCATCGGGTCCAACCGTAAACCTAACACTACCAAGTCCACCACTACACCTTGTCCCTGAGCTCTCATCCAAATGTCTTTTAAATACCTCCAGGGATGGTGACTCAAACACTTCCCTGGGCAGCCTGTTCCAATGCTTGATAACCCTTTCAGTGAAGTAAAATTTCCTAATACCCAGTCTAAACCTCCCCTGGCACAACTTGAGGCCATTTCCTCTTGTCCTATGGCTTGTTACCTGGGAGAAGAGACCAACACCCACTTGTCTACAACCTCCTTTCAGGTAGTTGTAGAGAGCGATAAGGCCTCCCCTGAGCCTCCTTTTCTCCAGGCTGAACAACCCCAGTTCCCTCAGCCGCTCCTCAGAAGACTTGTGCTCTAGACATTCACCAGCTTCATTGCCCTTCTCTGGACACTCTCCAGCACCTCAATGTCTTTCTTGTAGTGAGGGGCCCAAAACTGAACACAGTATTCGAGGTGCAGCCTCACCAGTGCTGAGTACAGGGGGACAATCACTTCCCTAGTCCTGCTGGCCACATGATTTTAGATACAAGCCAGGATGCCATTGGCCTTCTTGGCCACCTGGGCACATTGCTGGCTCATATTCAGCCGGCTGTCAACCAGCACCCCCAGGTCCTTCTCTGGTGGGCAGCTTGTATCCATCCCTTCCCATCCTCCTGGCTGCCTTTCTGGTGTCCCCCACTTAAAACACAGCCTGATCTGTGGAAGCACCCCTATCCCTGAGCTGTAGCGGTGTCTCTTTCTCCCGGGCCCTTGCTGATCCCCCTGTGTCTTTCCTTGCGTGCTGCCTAGATGAGCAGCTGATGTGTTCCCACTCTGCTCTGACCTAGAGGAGTATCACAAGAAGGCGGCCGTGAATCACTTGAGAGCAAACCTACAGTACATGTTGAAGAGACAATTTGTTGCAAACAAAGCCATCACAGAACAAGTAAGACTGTCGCTTCTTTGGGGTCTGCTTCTGCTGAGGAACACAGGTGAATGGGAATCATCCCCAGGTCTTCCAGCTTAGAGCCTGTGCAAAGGAGTCGTGTTTCTGTCTGGAAGTGGCCTTGAGGAGTTTCTGTGTGTACTGGCAAAGCAACTTACTAAGCTTTAAACTCTTGTTGATATGTTGTCCCTTACGATGTTCTCTGATACTAGTTAAAATCCACTGAGAACTGTTGGCTTTTCTTAATTACCAAATATATTTCATAGCTTCAGCTGGCAAAGAAGTGCTGGTTCAGACCTTCTCCTTACTGTTGATCTATTTGTCCTTCTCTGTAGCTGGAGGCTGTTTAGCAAGGAACCATATGGGGTTCCTGTAATGGGAACATGTAATGTTCCAGCTGGGTCATGTAATAGGAATTTTGTAGCATCTTGCATGATGTTTCTCATAACCTTGAGAATTTAACCAGTGGTCTTTCCCAAAAGGTAGTCCTGTGCTGGGATTTGAAGAGAATAGCTGACACTGCTAGAATCTTGGGCTATTTTTATGAGATACGGGCGTTTAACTTACATAAACAAACCAACTGGTTTAGGCCAGTGTTTCTCAGGCTGGAAGTTGTGAAAGGAGGTGATGGTGTATTAGAAAATGCTGAGGGAATTCCACCAACTTGTTGGGTTTTCAGGTTGTCTTGTGGAGAGACAGAATAAAAGAAGGTCACAGTTTCAGAAATGTCTGAGTTGAAATCAGTGTTTCTATCTCTGTGACAGTTACCAGAGAGTAGTTTTTGTATTTGGCTCCAAATAGGAGGTTGGTGTTTGCTGTTGTCCCAGTGACCTGCTTTGGTTAACATCAGTGATTGCCTTCTCACTTTTCTTTGGAGGCATTCTGGGATATAGCAGGGATGCTGCAGGTGAGCTTGAAAATCAACGTTTTGTGGTTTGGTCTGGATAACAATGCCTGTTGGTTTTTTTCCTCTTTTTTTTTTTTTTTTTTTCTGTCTGAAGGTTCTTGCTCAGAACAGAGGCAGGAAGTCCAAAGATCAGCCTCCAAAGAAGGCAGCAAAGAAGAAGCCCGAGGGCACTGTCTTTACCGAGGAAGATTTCCGTAAATTTGAGAGAGAATACTTTGGGAGACCGTAAACAACGTGACAGGGATTTTCACAGCTCCAGCCTTTCTGCAGCTGAGTGTTCAGCACACAGGACTGGTCGTTTCCTCAGCGTGTTTGAGATGGGACATAGGAGATGTGCCTCTGTCTGCAAGTGCTTTAATGTCACACTTGCAGGGAAACTCCACATCTGTGCAGAACTTGTTACTGGCCAGCTAGAGCCATGGAGGTTCTCTTGGCTCTGAGATGTGTTGTCCTTATAATCTCCAGCCCACGTGTCTTGCATTCTTAATGTAGAAGGGTGGACCAAGCAAAATATAAATCTTGTTCCCCTTCCTCAGGATGTAAGGCTTCTGCTACCTGTCTTATTTGGCAGGGAGCATTTAGAGTACTGTATCTGAATGGAGAAATGTTTTGGACCAGCAGTAATAAATCATCGGAAGGGAAGGATGCTTTGAAAGACTGTTAAACCTGAGTAGCCTTGCAGTTTCTGTTCTTATTACAGCCTCTGTCAGGTTTTTCAGTCATTGCAAAAACTTTGTATATGTCATTTGATTAAATAGTTGTTGCAGAAACTGCCTACCTTTGGCTTTGTAATAGTGATTGTTATGACAGGCTATGATTGATGAAGACAAACTGTGTCACTGTTCTGATCCAAGCATCCCTCTCTTTAGGATGACTCAGTTGTGTGAATGGCCTCTCTCTGGTTCATGTTGACACATGTATTTAATCTGACGTGCTCAGGCCTTCAAAGAGTGCAGGCTGGAACGGAGATGACTCCTGTTTTGCCTATTCACGATCTCCCCTCTCCAAGGAAGAGGCTTTACATGGAGAAAGTTGTCCTTTGGATGCTTACACCTGAGCCTCCCACTGAGGTTCAGCCACACTAGGAGGGCACTGCTGCTGGGTGCTGCCAGCTGCTGTAGCCAGGAAGGATTATGACCCAGCTGTTAGCCTCGGCATGAAGTTGAAATCTTCTGAGCCAGAAGTTGTGGTGCTGGGTTGAAGGGAGATTTCTGTTGGACTACTGCTGCAACAAATAGAAGGCCCAGCAGGTGGGAGTGTTGTTCCAGACACTCTTCCTTGCTAAATCACTGTAAATATGCTTCTGGGGAGCTCCTGCCACTGCCCTTTCCTGCCCCTTACCTAAGAAAATGGGAAGTGTGTTCCCTTTGGAAAAAAAGAGGTAAGGAGAAGCACTAATGCCAAGCTTCGGTTAGACTCGGGAGTTGAATGCAGGGGGCTTGGCTGACCTGAGCAGCAGCTGCTTAGATGTCAGTACTGGAGGGAATTTGGTATCCCTTCCTTGCCCTCTGATTATAATTCCTGGTGCCATCCTCTTAAGTCTGTGCCTCCTCTGTTGTGTTCTTTCCCTCTTGTCTGCATGGGAGGGAAAGTCACCCAGATGTATGAGGTCCAGATGGGAAATAGTGAACATACTGAAGTGTGTACTTGAAATTGTGTAATAGCATGTGGGAGGGGATTTCTTGTAATAGGGTCAAGTTCAACTGTCTGCAGCCAAAAGTGGTAAATATAGAACAGTTCAAAGACCAACTTCCTTCTTTTTCTGTTTGTTCTTGCTCCCAAAGTTAAAAAAGATGTGTAGAAAAAAGAGAATGTTTGCTTCTTAAAAGAATGGAAACACTATTGTTTGAAAAAGTAGCTGAGCAAAATGTGTATGCAGCACCCTAAAACCTCTGCACTCTGTGCCTGCTGCAGTGTGTGTAAGCTGGTCTAACACATGCAGCTCTGTGTGGAGCTGTCATGGAGAGTATTAACAGTGTGAAAAAGCTGTCTGTGCCACAACTTGACTTTGGAAAGGGGTGGATTTCTGGATTGTTATTTTGTTTCATGCCCTCATCTTCAGTACTTGACAGTTCCTTTGACCCTACAGAGGTCTTTCATGTCACCCCCTGCGCTTCCTTTACCAGTTCCTGCTACGCACCCTTGTTTCTTTTGGTTGTTCAGCTCCTGGGCCCTTCTTCTGCAGGCCAAGGAAAGCAAATCCATCCTTCGTTGCTCCAGAAAGGAGTACTAGGGTAATGTGGTTCACTCTCTCTGTACAAAACCCAGCTTGTTTGCTTGCAAATGTAAGCAAACAGGAAAGCTGCTCTTTCGAAGTTAATGACGGACTTTAAAGTGGGGCCCAGAGCAGTTTTCCCCAAGGATAACAACCCCCTGATCTGTGGAGTTTTAAAGTTGGATGGGAGCTCTCATTACTGGCTGGAAAGACTATTAGGGCCAACACAAGTAGTAATCAACATACTTCTTGTGGCTATATGCAATGCGGCGTTGTATTGCTGAAGAGAGTAAAGGTACCTGACAGACTGGATTTTGCCATCTGAAATGAAACTTCGTTGTACAGCCAACAATATCCTTAAATAAATTAAACTTCATCTTGCGGGAGGAAAGAAAACCAAGCAGAAGTGAATGGGTGGCTCTAGATAAACCATCTTCTGCAAGGACAAAGACCTGACATGTTCTAGCCTTGATTTTCCACCTCTAGCAGAGCTGGAGCTCCTACGAAAGAACAGCAGTGCCACCTGCACACTGGGAAGATAAGGTCAGGAGTTGGCCCCTGAGGAGAATGTCTTCAAGCTAGAGGGGGGAATAGGTACCACCCTGTTGCATGTCCCTGGTAGTAAGCTAAAGCTAAGCATCTTCTTACGCTCCCAACTGTCTACGTTACAGTCTAGTCATGCCTAGAGCATGCCAGCTCCTCGGCTGTGCTGGGACCCAGGAGGTGGCTATCTTAAAGCAACTTGTGCCATCTCTCTGTTCCTTGCAGCCAGACTTTGCTGCCCCACGAAAGAGAGAAGAGGGGGCCAGGGAAGGAGCAGCTGCCATAGCTGCTTTTCCTACTTGGCCTCTGACCTCCGTTTCCCACGCTGGAAGCTAACACGCTGCAGCCTGCAACCCTCGGACCTGCCGGACGGCATTTCTCTCCTGCGCAGCTGCAAGCGGTGGTGCAGGGAGGCGTCCCACTGCTGCGGGGCGAGGGCTGTGTGCTGGCTGAGCTCCTCGGGCTGCTGGCTGTCTTCCCAGCTCTGCGACACCGGCTGAGCATCCTGCAGCAGAAAATAGAGGTAGCTGAGCTAGGGAAGAAGGAGGAGGGTGCCATCTTACCGTGCATCCCCACCCACATGCAGCAGGGAGTCAGAATGGGAGGCAGCAGCTGCAGCTTTAATATAAATGCAAATAAAAGCTCTGGAGCGTTATTAATGTGGTAGAACCTTTCCAGGGAAACAGTTTAGAGGAGGCAGAACAGTTCCCAGATGCTCAGTGTTGAGCTAGCTCATTGTGAATAAGATTCATCAAGCCAGTTAATGGCCTATTGCTCCCTCTGTTATGTGAATGGAAAGCACACAGGAAAATTTCTTTGGATGGGTACAAGCTAATGTAAGCCAATACAGCCTCTGCTGTATCAGCAAGTCTTTACTTCTTTAGTGTAGAAAGCAACAACAGCTAATAGCAGCGTTATATGTGTATAGGGAGGGGGGAGGACTACAAATGTAAACCAAGAAAACGTGTTTACTCAGGACACTAACCAACTTCTTGCCTCTGAAATGACATAGCAGTAACAAACCTGGGTGTGAATGAACAAAGACAGACTGTAAAACTTGCTCAGGCAAACAAGACTTCAAATTCTGAAAAAGCTGTGGGGGAAAACTGGGGGGAAGAGTCCTAAAAACCTTTGGGAATCTCAGTCTCTGGTTTCTCTTTCATGACTGACTTCCATTTCAGTCTTGCTGATGACCAACACAGCATCAGCACCTACAACACTGACAGGCTCCTGAACACCTTGGGTAAGGGACTGCTTATTGTAGAAAGGGTGCACAGCAGCAGCGCCCTGAATAACTCACAAAAGAAAAGTTACGCGAAAGGAAGTTTCTCATTTTGAGACAAGAAGACCCATCAATTCAATTAAAAATGAGGAATGTAAAAGAAGGCAGGCTGCCTAATGCCTGCTTACAGCTCAAAATGTGGAACTGCAGCCAAGCCAGGCTGAAGGGTTAGTAGGTTTGAGACAGATTAAAGGTTTGCATGTCTATCCATAGTTACATTAAATAGGATTAACAGCGCCAACCACTAACTGGTGGGCGCCAGGGAAATAAAAAGCATGAAGGTTGCTCTGCCACTGTCTACAGGGTTATATGCCTTTTTCTGAACGAATTAGCTGTTGGCAGGGCTAACCAGCAATCCAGCCAAGATGGTCTCTCCTGAGCTGCACCATTTGCGTGCCAGCAAGTTAATTTATCTCTTTTAATGGGAGGCAAAGACTAGGTCTCTTTCTCCAACTGTCTGCGCACTGCAATGGAGATGCAGAGGAGTTACAGAACTAGGAGATTCTCTGCCCTGTATAAATTAAGCTGACACATCTGCTGCGCTTGGAGCTCATTCCTTGCCATTTTTTAAAAGGTTGTGTACGTGTAAAAGAGAGGAAAAGAGCAGCTGAAGGAGAAATGAGAGGCGGCTAGCCATTACTTGGAGAACATGCACCTATGTAATAGGGAAATTGGAGCTTGTGGGTAGAGCTAGCTTCATTCAGTGGCTTGTGACACTGCATGAGTGCACTGAAAATAATGCAAAGACAGCATACCTGGGATACCTGGGCAGCCAAAATAGTATTGCCTAGGTTGGGGGACTGAACTCCTCTGTTAATTCACAAGGCCCAACGAAACAGCCTGAAGCATTTCAATGGGAAAGTCAGCAAAGATGAGCTTTTTTGTCCCAGCAAGGGATGCTCATGGTAAGATCCCAAGACTGTCTTTGCACTGGAAATGAAGTGTAACAGGAGTATATGTACTGGGCTGCATGGCAAGGCTGGGAGTACATCAGGAGGACAGAGGAAGGTAGGTTGTCTCCAGAGGCTACTTGAACTGTATTAAGAAAAAAATTAGTATACACAGGATGGAAATTATGTGTATAGGAAGGACAATATAGATCCTGTTGTTTCTGAAGGCCTAAGCCTATGGAAAGATAAAGAAAACTGGTGTTACTCTGACCAAAAATGTATAGATTTCCCACCCAAAAAAAAAGGCTTTCTGAATTAGAAACAAGTTTACTAAGTGGAGAAGAAGGGTGGCTATACAGCAGTGAGGGTCGAGAAAGCAAGGGACATCTCAAAACAGGGAAAATATATGGATATGCCAAGAACAGAAGCTGAGCCATACCTCAAAAAAAGGTGAGGCAATACTTAACGAGGCTGTGGGAAACACAGGCAAGATAAGGAGTGTATTTTTTTCAAGAGGCACGTGACTCCTCTCTGGAGACAACATGGCTTTGCGGCCGGGGAGAGGGGGCTGTGACCAGACTACCACTGTGTGAAATTGTTTCGATCAGAAAAACCCACATTTTCTTTCTACTAGTCCAGCTCAGCAGCGCTGAGGGAGCATTCATCTCCCAAAGGACAGCCTGTCCTTGCAGCTATTTCTGGGCTTTCTGCCAGGGCAAAAGCTATTTAGAAGATTTTATCGTCATTCTTTCTTCATTCTCCAAAGCTGCAGCTGGGGATTTATTTTTGTAAGCTCGCTGCAAAGGTGCATCTGGTTCTCTGCCCAGACATGTGAAGAAGTTGTCAGCAGTGGTGGTTTCCTCTTTTCGTTTGAAAAGAGAAGTGCAAGCACCTGGGCCTCTCTAAAGGCAGGGCAAAGAGGAAGGTAGTTATAAATATCGTGATAACAGAAGAAACAAGCTCGTGAGAAGAGGCCGTATGTTGTCAGAGCAGCTTTGCGAGCAGTGAACCGCCAGGGTTGTTTGGTTGTGTATGGGAGTGCTGGACTTCGGTTTACCACATGGTACAAAATCAGCTAAGGGATCGGCAGCCTGAGGGTCATGCACGCTGTGCATGTGAAGTCCACTTCACTGCCCTTAATTCAGAGGAAAAATAACGGAGATAGAAATCCCATCAGCCATGCCAACTTCAGATTCAAATAGCTTTCATATAATGTAGATTGGGGGAATTCTGCTGTTTCTAAGTATGTAGGAGAACTGGGCTCCTCCGGGGGTAGGTAAAGCCTGCATTTCATACACTACAATCTATTTCTGGACATGGTATCATGCTGTATGCAAGCCGCAAGGATTTGATTGAAGCACATTTGTTCTGAGAGGCTGTGAGAAAAAGACGACAGCTCCTGCAGTTTGCAAAATGTAAAATCAGTCACCAGGCAGGAGGCTATCATCAGACTTTCTCCCATGGGCTGGGGTTTGTAATGTGACAGTGTCCTCGGTGTTCCTGCAGCAGGCTGGACAAGCTGCTGGGCTGCAGAGCCGAGTGGCATGATGCTGGCTGTGCCTAACACAAGCCTGGAGGAAAAGGCTAAACGAAAAACACAGAGGAAGAGTCAGCACTAATCTCTAGCCAGTGTAAAATCTTAACTAAGTTACTAAGTATGGAAACATAGCGTCATTTCAGCAGGCGTTGCATAAGGTTGCCATATTGGCTGCCTCTGCAAAGCTGCAAGCTCTGAGCCTCAGCAAACAGTTAACGACGCCAACCGCTCTTTAAGGGCAGGTTTCTGGTTCTCCTGCAAGGAGTCCTATAAAACGCACACGTGGATACAGGGCAGAGAGCAAAGCAGCACGAGTGCGTCATGCATTCCTTGTCTCCTGTTCCAGCTCTGATCTTCCTTCCCTGGAGTGAGTGTAATTTGGTAAATTGGAGCTACATACTCTCTGGAGGGCTTTAGAAACCAGAATCATGTATTTACTGGCCAGCACAGACACTGCCTCGTCTGCCTGCAGAGCATGGACTCAAAGAAAAATTGATTTTAGTCGGGGGTGACTCACAGATGGCCCTGCCAAGGGGTGGGATAGGGGATAAATGTGTTGACAATCTTTCCAGGCTTTGGGTGAGCTGAGTAAGGGCTGCAAAATACACCCACTGCCCCCGCAGCCCAGGCTGCGGCCAGGTTAAAGCAGAAGTTGCAACGGCTCTAAGGGAAGCAGAGGTGGTTGCCTCGTGTTTGGAAAGGGGGATCAGTCTGGGGAGGAGAGGAAGCATTTGCCCTGCACAGAGAAGCCACTTGCTCATACACTCATACCAGTTACCATGTTTTCTGTGGCTCAGCTGAGACCAAGCACATTAAGTCACCCCAGGTGCAGATTTGACCCATCAAGAGCAATACTGACCTGCTCATTGGGCTTTCCTGCCTCTAATTACCCCTGTCCCCAGCGTTGCAGGTCCAGCTGATCTGAAAAACCTATTAGGTTGCTTTACCTCCCAAAACAAAACAGTCCCTCATCCCTGCATGCGGCCACCAAGTAAGCTCTGGAGAACAAAGCAGCACTTAAAGCAGGACCTTGATGTGCTTGCCAATTTGCAGCATTTCACATTTGTACAGTACATAGTGGTCAGAGCACTTGCTCAGGAGGTGAGAGATGGGCAAATGCTCCCATGAAGGTGACGAGTCCAGGCCGAGGCTACTCAAACAACAGGGACCTCGCTGTTTATGAAACCCAAGGTAGGGGTCTTAGTTACCCACACCACTTTCAATGTGGCATGAGCCCTAACTCCTGACAGGGAGTCTTTTCGCTATAATTTAAATAGCATCCATGTCACCCAGGCATCAGCTTTAACACAGACAGATTAAGTCACCACCAAGGGCCTGGGTCGCTCAGCCCACGCCACCAGCAAGCAGCTGCTTGCTGCCAGCTTCATCTGCTTCATCTGCCACCTACTTCATCTGCCTGCTGGAGGAGCCTTCACAGAGCAGGTCCCGGAGCACATGGCTGTTATCCTGTGTCACACATCAGCTAATGGCTTGGGCAATGAATAGGGCTGGTGGCCTGCAGCCCTAGCTTGAGGACATAAGGAGCTCAGGTGCCAGAAACCTGGACCCCCACGAGGCTGCAACCGGGCAATTTTCTATTCTAACATTAGGGACCTTTTCCCTCCCCACTCCAGCGCTGGCAGGAGCCCAGCACTGGTGAAAGCCATTCCTGAAGCCACTGCACTGCGTGTGTGCCCCAGCCAGGCTGAGACATGCAGGTGCCTGAGCTGGGCAGCTTACTGGGTCGTGTCAGTGCAAGTGAGAAGGAATCTTAACTCCTCGGGGAAGGATGTGCACGTCCACATGCCAAAGCTGGCTCCAGCAGGCCAAGCAGGGATTAGGTGCTGCTAAATCTGGGTATCAGTGGCCAAAAAAAAAAAAAAAAAATCATCACACACAAAATGATTAAAAATGGCATGTCCTAAATGCTGAAGCTTCTATTAGCAGAGTACGGCCACACTGGATGTGGAACTTCACTGATGTTCAGAACCTCACAAGAACTAGAACCAACCACAAAAAAAAAAAAAAATTTCCTTGCATTGAGTGGCTGGACTATAAATGTACCCACTTAGAAGGGCACTAATTAATACCTACAGGCAGAAACCACCCTGCTACACAGGCTCCTGCCTGTCATCGTTGCATTGAAGTTCTCTGCAGCGTGTAACAGACAGACACCATCACAGCGGGGTTGGGGTTTTTTTCCCTGTTGCATCTTTTTTGTTGCCACGCTCCAGCACCAGATCGTTAACTCGCCTACAGGGGCCCCGCTGAGGAACACTAGGAGCCAGGCTGCAGCTCGCTGTCAACCCCTAGCCATATCCCCAGCACACCAGCACCTTCACCTCACCAGCTGCACAGCTGCCTCAGGACTAGAGCTGAGACAGCTTCATGGACCAACTCATCTGTTCCCTCAGCAGAAGTCAAATTTATGTTTACACCTTAAAATTTGACTCTTCAGAGGCTGTCTGAAGAAGCCTCGAAGTTTTTCACACTTCCGTACACAGAAGTCTTCCATCCTTAAGAGCACCAAGAGCAAGCCCACCCACTTGGCCCAGTTGACATACATGAGAGCAGCCCCTACCCCAACCCCACCAGCTTGGGCCAGGAAACACACCTCCTGCTCACATTTTTGGACATGTTCAGGGACTTGCAGGAACACGAGGGGAAACCAAAACCACCACTTCAACACTGCCATTATTTGCTCTGAACTCCTCTCCCAGCAAGGTGCTCATTTCTTCAACTTATGTGCACAATTTTTTTTTTTTTTCATGTTTTGTAGCCTGGACCCTTCAACCTCCCTCAGAAAGAATGCCCAGGTCTGCCAAGTCTGAAAGCAAAACCCTCCCACCACCTAGTCCTTTATGGACCTTCTGTATCTTGTAGCATCTTCTATAGACTCTCAAAGTTAAATTCTTTAAATGGGATTATGCCTTTGCTACCACAAAACTTGGGGCACCTCGGTACAATCTCCCTCACTTTATTATGTTTACTACCAAATATATGTAAATGGTAATGGGTGACAAGCTCGAGTCACTGTATTAGTTGAACAGATTGAGAACTTTTTGCACTGCACCCGCTGCCCAGTGGTGTATTACACTGCTTTCTCCTCTAAACCCAAGAACTTACAGCACTTGTATTTACACACCTAGGTGTGGTGCAAGTCATGCCTGTTTTACAGGTACCCAGTTATCACACACCAGAATTGCCAAGTTTACTATAAAATAATTTATTAGACAGCAATACACAGCTTTAGCAGCAAGCTTATATACATGCACATAAAAACTGCTGACTACCCTACTCAGGGACTCTAGCTCTTTTGCCCTTGGCCTTGCGGACCTCTTCAATCAGATCTTTTAAGTACTGAATTTCCTTACTAAGGGAATCTGCTTTCTCCTTCAGGGCCTGATTCTTCTGCTCCAACTCTCTGCACTCCCCAGACAGTGCCTCCTGTTCAGCCCTCTTCTTCTGCCGGTAACGTGTGGCAGCTGTCTTATTCTGTTCCATCTTTTTCAATTTCTTATCTATTTTCTTTTCTCCTTTCATCTTTGCTGACACTACCTTCTCTGCAGGATGATCGTATGGTTTGGATCGCACAGAGCCACAGCTGGCATCTGTAGGGAACTGGTTGTCATTGGGGGATCCAACTGAATTGGTAGGACTATGTTGGGGTGTTCCCAGGTAGGAGTCTGGGCTCATGCATATTCCACTATCATCAGAATGGTTCTCCTCCTCTTTCTCAGACTTGGCGATCACTACCACAAAGGTGGGGCCCTCCTGTTTTCTTTCTCCTTCCAGAACATCCACTTCACTACCTAGTTCTAAACTAAATGAATGGTCTGGAGTGGAAGTCAGAGACCCTGGGGAGAGGGGAAAAGACCAAAGGGAAGCCAATGGGGCCATTGGATCTGCTCCAATTGGAGATTCAGGGAGATGGGTGATTAGGTCAGTTATCAGTGGAGGTTCTTTGTTGTGAAATTCCTGGATGGTAGGGTTAAATAGGAGATCACACGTGTCTTCCAACGTGGCCATCAGCTCGTCTGGTGAGACGGTGGCTTCCAGATGTTCCATACCTAACAGGGCATCAAAATCAAATTCCTTCAGATCCATCTTCTCCACCATCCACTCCATGCCAGAGAAGGCATCCTCTGCACAATAAAAAAAATTACCATTTCAGTAAACCAGCACCCAATGCAACTCAAGCTTCTGAAACCAATCTAGAAACTCATCTTTTAACATCTTCCCTATCTCTTATATTGGTATGAAAAAATTCAACCATCAGAAAAAAATCCCCTGCTGTTTAGCTGCAGAAGACTGCAGGGTACAATGTAAGCCATCAGCTGTTCTGACATTCCATCCCTCTTACTCCAACACCAGAAGAATTCAGGGCCATTTGAAACAAACAGCCACGCTTGTTTCTTGTGACCTCCACCAGGGAATAGTACCATAACAGCTCGTGTGTTATTAAAAGGACAACAGAAGTGTCACTTTACCATATGCCAGCCCAGTAACAATCAATTCTGTATTGTGTAAGCAGTGTGGTACACACACTTTCTAAGCAGAGGTATGCATGTGAGGTTGCCTCCACATTTATGAAAACCTAGCGATTTAATTTTTTAATCTGCATATTACTAAATATATTATGTGCCACTGTAATTTTACTTTATGCAAATAAGTAACACCTTACCCTGGCTGCTATCTATGGTGTTGCCTAAACTGTCCACAGCAAGCCAATTGGAGGAGACTGCCTTAGCCTTGTCGCTGGAGAACCCATGCGAACCGAGGGGCTCGGCCACCTCCAGGTAGTCATCTAGGAGTCCCAGACTTTCCTCAGCCACCGAACACGGCTGGCTGAAGGGGGATAATGAATCCCCCAACAGCATCTCGTTGTTCAAGAGGCTCATCTTCGTCAGTTTTTAATGCTTTGATGTCGAAGGATGTAGACAAGTAGAGGGTCTTTTTGTCGACTACAGCAATGCTGCTGTGTGCTGCCTTGAAAAACCTGCAAATAAAACTTTAATTCATCAGTACTTATTCGACCAGCATAGTAGCTTTTTAAAAGCAATGCCACTTCAGGAAGTATGGCAGAACTCTATAGACTTGTACGACTTCTCCATTTTCGGCACTGCTGTTTGCCAGCAATGTAACATCTTTACGCTTTTAATTTCTTGCCAAAGGCTGGCTAGAGCCAGCCGCAGGCTCCAGGTGCGAGTCTCCCACCGAGGGCCGCCCGGCTTCCTCATGCCCACATATGGGCAGGGCGCCCGCCGGCCCCACCCACCCGCTGCCGTGACTCACGCCCACGCCAGCAGCCGCAGCCATTTCGTGATCCTGCCGCGTCCCTCTCCCCACCCCGGCAGCAGCCGCCATTTTGTATATTGCCACGTTTCCACCGGGGCTCCAGCACCGGTCGCCTCCGGCCGCCGCCCCGGCTTTACAGGGCTGAGTCGCGCCAGGTACCGAGGATGCAGTGCTGGAGACGAGGCGGAAAAGGACGAGGGACCTCTCCGAAATAAACCTACTTACAAGACAGGGCGTTTGTGTGAGAAACCGAATCGAGTGTCACACACACCACCTCTTACTGGAGTTTCCAGAGGGTTATGAAACCCCTCCAGATAATCAGGGCAGACTTAACGCTACACTATTATAGGATTACAGTACTGCCGCCAGCTTATGAACAGCCCTTGTTTGTCTACTCGGGGCGATACACCAAGCGGTATTTCTACTCCCAGAACTCCGATGCCGCCAATACCCCATTTCCCCCCAGCTACAGAAGCATTCCCCCACGCTGGGTAAAGCAAGCCCCCCTTGGAATGTACTGCCCTTACTCCCGCGAAAACCCCATGAAATTGAAAAATCCAAAACTTCTGGAAATCCAGTTTTCTTGAACGGTATTAGACGCAGGGATTTCTCATTATTTATTCTCAAATGGCATTTCCTGCCACTTCCGACACCCGCCGCCCCAGGAAGGTTGAGCCCACAGAAGGGTGCCCCGTGCCCCCTCCCCCCCCCCCTTATTACCCAGGTACTTTTTTTTCCAGGGAGATACCATCCATTACCAGAGGGATGATAAACCCGTCCCTGAAACCCACTTAAAGGGGAGAAGAGAGCGACTACCAACACACAGGAGAGGGAATACCCATCCCTCACACACAATACTCACGCCATGGTTGCAGATGCCGGGGATGTGCTGAGGCCGCCGCCGCTGCTGCTGCGCCCGCTGCACTGGCCGATGCCGCCGCTGGCCCTGCCGCCTTAAAGAGCCATGGCGGCCAGGGGAGGGGAGGCTGCTCCGGTCCGCGCCGCGCGGGAAGGTGGTGCGCGCACAGACACAACACTAACGCTTCTCTCAGCAACAGACACACAATGAGGTGGCACCGCCCGCGCGCCGCCTTTATATAGCATATGTGCTCAGCAAAACAAGATCCGGCTGTGAGGTGTCCTTCCGCCTAGCGTCACCTGCCTCTCACCAGCGCCCGCCGGCCTGCAGCCTATCTTTCTGGGCTTCTCGCCTGCCATTCTTATCGCAAGTCAATCGCAGGAGCCACCGACAAAAGCTACCACTCCACGACGGGGCAGCGGAGGGAGGACTATATTGTGTACATCCGCCTCCGTCGTCCCCCCGCCAGGCGAGGCCGCGTCACGTGATCGGAGCAGCTGAGGACGCTCGCCCCCCGCGGGGAGCGGGGAGGGGGTTTAACCGCCAACAAAGACGGGGCGCTGGCGTAGGAGGCATCACGTCGATCGCCACGTGGGAAGGGGGTCGGTCATTGGCTGGAGCCGAGTCGTTCACGTGCACTGTGAGCTGTCATTGGCCAGGGCCCGAAGGCGGCCAGATGCTGAGGGGAAGGGTGAGGGGGGCGAGCAGGAGCACCTGGGCAGGGAAATGGCGCCCGGAGGGGGGGCTGGAGCGCTGGCGGCACCTCTCACCGCAGCCTTGCGCCTTCGCTGACTTTCCCTCTGGAAGCAGCTTGTGTTCCCCCTTTAATTTCCAACGGCCCCTTTTGTTCTCTACACAAAGTCCTGCTGAGGTCAGGCCCGGAGCTGGTGGCTGCTGCTCAGGCCGAGGTGCTGGCATGGCTCCCTTGAAGCGCCAAGGCGGTGGGCTGTCATGGCCTCCTGCTCCGTCAGATAACGCGTCAGCCCAGGGCCGTGTCGCCTTCCCTTCCTGCCTGCCCCATACATGCATTGCTTAGATTACAGCTGCTTCGGGGCATGGGCTGTGTGTTTGTGTGCATGAGGGCGCCCATGTCTGACCCGATCCTGCCGGCCTCGCAGCAGCCATGGTGCAGTATCGACCTGGAGTGGTTCATGCAGAGCTTCTCTGGAGAGCTGTCCTGCTGAGCAGCAGAGAGCATGAGTCTAATTAGTGCCTCGAACCTATGCAAGAGCTGAAAATGAAGTTGGTTATTCCCCAGCTGAGGAATGAGAACTTCCTCTCCTGCCATGCAGTTTCACGCTGCCACAGTTGCTTCTCTGTCCTCTGTGCAGACATTACTCAGACTGCTCAGGTGAGCATTAATGGATCACCTACGTAGCCTCACAGCTGTAAAGGGCAGCGTCACTTTGGAAAGTTTTTAAAGGGCAGTTTCACATTATGTTTTATGTGATCTAAATTTGCTGCTACGAAAGAAGGCAGCCCTCTTCCCCCACCTTATTCCTGGATACACAGTCCCACCAGCTGGTCTGGCCCTCAGTGAGCCAGCTCAGGCAGCTAATCCAGCAAGAAACTCACAAGGGTCAACAGTTTTCTGCTGGTTTCAGTCCCTTCATCATTTCACTCGGGTCAGACAAGCGTTGGCCAGCTCCGATGAGCTGGGAGGATTGGTACCTGTGCGTTTCCTCACCGTGCCAGAGCTATCCAGCTTCAAACGGGTGCTTTTCCACATTGCCAACCTCGCAGCGTGCCATCAGCTCTGAGAGCTGCGGTGGGTCCTTGCTTGTTCAAACATCATCATTCTGCAGGTCAAATTGCTCTTGGCTACTTCTGCAAAAGGCTCCACTGTTTTCTAGTTAGGGCCTCAGTACTATTTGTGTAAAGCCACGGCCTTCACTGAATTTGCTCAGGTGGAACTGCCTGGAACTTATTAAACGACTGATAATTTGCGGGGACGGGCATGACCCATTTTCTATTTTTAGCAGTCTGATGTTACCATCATCACTGCAAAGCAGAGTATGTCACTCCACATCTGTAAACTGAACACGAGCTTCTGAATGAAAAAGGCAATTTTTCCTCCATGTTGGTTTGTTGAGGTTTTTTGTTTGGGATTTTTTTTTTTGTCTAGAAGCAAGCACAGATTTTGGAATGACTCATTGAAATGGAGGAGGCAGAGAAAAATGTCCTCCAATGCCAGAAAACCCCACAGTAGCAATTGAGTGATCTAAGATGACTGTTCTGATAAATACACCATGGAGCAGGGAGATCTTGCTTCAAAGCAAAATTTAGAGGATGCAGCAGCTTTTAAAGAAGCTATGTGGGTGATTGGCTGGGTGGATGGGTGGACAGCATCTGCATGTCCTTACTGGCTAAAGGGAGAGCTTTCACATCCCCTGCTGTGCCTGCTTGCCCCTCCTTTAAGTGAAAAGAAAAGGGTAATTGTACAACCATAATCGTAGCTAAATAAACAGAAATGCTATACACACCCAATCCTTCATCTTGAAAAGATAATTATAGATTTCTCTGAAAGGACTCTGGGTATGTGTGAGCAAGAATCACGCAAGCAAAAATGAAATATGCAATGAGGAACTTAACCCAGATCTGCCTGTTTCCTGGCTGCCTGGTTTCCATTTTGTGTGTAAACTTATGTGGAAATTTGTCTGCGTTATGAGCTCCAGACAGAAATTTTTAACAACCCCCAATCCAAAAACTGAAATCAAGTAACCAGAAGCCAGCCATTTAGTGAACAGCATATTTTTCCCTGTTTCCTGAAAGACTGCAGAATCACTGTTGTTACATAATTTCATGAGCTACATCCCCAATTCCTTTATAAATCATCTCTCTGCATTTGCACATCATATGTCAGAGGTTTCTCCTTTGTGGCTAGAGTTTTTGACTGAAGACAAAAGAAGAAGACATTTCTTTAAGCCCAAGTAACAATTCCCAAGGAATTTTTGTACAAAGAAAATTACAAGTATTTTCTAAGCAGAGAACTACTAGCTACCCACTACTAACTCAAAAGTGTCTAAAAAGCGTTCCTTTCCAGTCTTACATAATATATTTGTGGCTCAGAGATTGAGGAAAGAAGTCTTGCAGCTCTGAAGAAAATTGAATTTACAGCATGAAAAGGTGGCTTCTGAATGAGGATTAATTTGTGTGCATGGTCAATGAACTCCTGCTGACACGTTAACAGCTTTAGCACCGTGGATGTTATTTTCCTGCCCTGGGTACCGTACCTCGGTACAGTAGAGAGCTCCTGTAATAAGTAAGATCCATCCTGACCCAGAAGCGAGGGGCCAGCCGCAGGCGAAAGGAGCTCTCGTGCAGAGCTCACTGCAGGACAGAGGCCAAAGTGACCTTGCTGGGAAGTGATGAACTGCCCTGATAAATACAGTGCTGCAGAAAGCCATCTCCAGCTAAACACAGCACCAGGAGGTGGAAAACTAATACTCCTCCATTCACCCTCCTCCCTCATTAAGATGGAAGGTCAATATCTGGGCTTTATTTCTTTTTTTTTTTTTTTTAAAGTTAACATTGCAAAGGAAAAGAGGTTTTCTTCTTCCACCACCAAGTATACCGGAGATAAACATGCTGAATGCTATGTTATTAAGTACACAAAAGACAGGGAGGACGTAAATGTTTCCATAGTAACATCTCCTGGAACAGTCTAGACTGCCTGTATAGGATGCTCTCAGGGACTGTCAGTGGGGGGGGAAGTACTCATGGGCCTCTGTAGCAGGGCAGCAAGGTGGGGAGGAGTATGTATTGCTGGGGCCAGGAGGGTAACCAGCAGAAGTAATGGAGATGGAGATGTTTGCTCTTTCCTGGAGTGCTGGGAAAGCCGCAGCCAGGGAGAAGGGCTGGCAGATGCTGCATCAGGAGGGTGCACGACCCCCATGGTGGCACTGGGCAAGCGGCTTTGGGCCCCCACTGAGCCTCAGTACCCCAGTGAAGGGGCAGATGGGCTTTTGGCTGGCCCTGGGCCCTGCTGGGGTGGCTGGGGAGGAGGGGGCATTGCCTGCTTTGCAGAAGGATGAGTGTGAGGGCAAGTCCCCGAGGGGATCCGTGTGATAATTTCTGTCCTTTAAACCTTCCATCAGAAGGGACAGGAAGCGTTACCCGCACTTCAATGAGCAAAGCATTTCCAGAGACCAGCAAGAATTTTTCCTGGAGACAGACTGCCGAGGGAAACACAACGGAGGAATGAGGCAAAGCAGCTAGACATTTTGAGCAATTTCGAGGGAGAATTACCTACAACCTCTATGGCACAGGCTAATTCGCAGTGCTCGGTTGCTTCTCTCCTCATGCGGCACAAACATATCTGAAGGATTTTTTCTGCCAGATTCTCATCGTAAGCTCTTTAGGGATTGCTTTATAGACGTTCCATTTTAAAACTAGATTGAAAAGCAAATATATGTGATTAAAGATCAGGCTGGGATGTATTGGCATCCATCTTTTATTACATACAAACAGAAAATAAGTTAGCCATATGCCCTGCCTCATTTGTTTTGGACTAGTACAACAAATGGAATCTCTAATAAATCATTCATTGCTTACCCACCCCCTCACTGTCTTCTGTTTCCATCCTGTTATGTAAATATCACTGACATTTGACATGAGACTAATAAAAAAAAGGATTAAATCTGCAATTTACATTTGCAACTTACAGTTCAATTATTTTAGACAGATATGGAAACAATCCTGGTTGTCCACCTACATTTTTGTTACTGAACAAACATGGGCATGCCAAGCACGTGCTGATAGCTTGCAAAATATGGCTCTCCAGAGGCTTAGTTACTCCAAATCAGCCAGGCTGTGGCCAGCTGCCACAAGTAAAAACATTGTGCAAATGTGGTAAGAGGGAGGTGAGTTTTAACTTGTAACTTGCCCAAGCATGAATTTCCTAAGCAAAGCTACAACTGGTTGAAAATGATGTTTAGCAAAAAATATGTGTGAAGGGGGGAGGAGGGGGTGAAGGAGGGGAAGGAAGGGGTGCTGACTTTTGTTCAGATCATCAGGGGATTTTTTTGGTTTTCTCATTGTCCAGCCTTGTTTTATTATGATGAAAGGACTTGGGGGTCAAGAATAATCGCTCATGTGTCTTAGCACATGTGGGAGCAGTTTAGCACACAAACAAAAGCCTTCCAGTTGTCCGAGCAATAAAAGAACAGAAACATATCTCATGGCAACTGCTGTTCTTCACGGGGCTGTAGTTAATATGACCCCCGCTGCAGACTGTGCGTTCAGTGCATATCTAAATGTATGTATCTGTACGTTACCAGCATCTGCTGGAGTCACACATGCCAGGTGCCTTGTGCCTTTCTGTGCAAAAGGATGAAGAGGAGAGTGGCAATCCACATTCCTTCTTTTCTAGCAGTGTGAAGGTAGCAAAAGCCGAGGCCTGACAAGCAGGTACGGATTATGAGAATGTAGCGTCTCAGGCAGCCACAGACACCAGTGGGTGAGTTAACAGCTCGTCACCACCTCAGTGGATGTGTTTCACTGTCTCAGCACCCCTCAGACTCGTCAGAATGAGGACTCTGTACTGTATCAGTCCAACGGCAATTATGCTGGACTCCTGAACCTGGAATCTAAACTAGCAGCTTTGTCTGAAGCAGGTGGAAAAGTTAGCTGAGCTTGAGTTATTTCAGCCTCTCTGTTCAGTGACGGGGGGGATGC
Organism: Ciconia boyciana; assembly: GCF_034638445.1. Classification (NCBI taxonomy): domain Eukaryota; kingdom Metazoa; phylum Chordata; class Aves; order Ciconiiformes; family Ciconiidae; genus Ciconia; species Ciconia boyciana. The sequence goes on from NC_132934.1 coordinate 57,715,254, forward strand.
ACAATGAAAGGCTGATAATACCAGACCATGCTCTCTGTGCTCCATCTGGGGATTTGTTTTTAACTTCATGTAACTTCAGAGTGTCTTGATAAGGCCCGGAAGAGAAACTGTGAATGGGTATACGTTATTAATGAAATAAACCAGAATCTTGGGGATATCTTGTGTGCATGTGAGATCTCTTTGTCTCTGATTCTGGCAGGCAGCTTCACCAGGAACACTGACAAACAAGGTAGTTCAGATGAAGCTCTGAAACTCATTTGGGGATAAATCACCGTTGAGGCTGTAGCTCCCCAGGTCCCTGGGGAGGAACACTGCAGATATTATTCAGTAATATTTCTCCGCTCTTTGTCGGCAGCAGCTGCTCAGTGGCTGCAATTTACCAGCAGACTTCGATCTGTTTTAATATACACTTGTTTACAGAGGAGGAGAGAGAAATTCCTGGCGGATGTTGACGCAGTTGTGATACTGAGTTTATAGCTTTTTCCTGAATGCCTGTCATTTTCCCTCCTAAGGTCTCTGTGTTAGGAGATTTGGCAAATGATGTCAGAAGGAATATTCTTCCAGAAGACTTGGATACTGCTCTGCTCCCTGCACTGGCGCATGGGCTTGTGGGTGGCCTCAGCGGAGCCTCCTCAGATGCATTACAGGGGGACTGGCCGTGGGCAAGCTGGATAATAGTCCTCAAAGAAGACTTTGTGGCCAAAGTATTGTATTGAGTAGGTGCTGGGGCTTCTCAACCCACTGCCCCTCTTACTGGTATCACTGTGGTGCTTGGTGAGGGAGGTTTGCAATTTTCCTAGCAGGAGGAGGTTTCTGTGCTCGACTGCTAAGAGAGCTGGTTTGAGACTAAAGCCAGGTCTGTCCGAGGACCCAGCCATGGCAACCCAGCTCTGTTGGGGAGGTACTGCTGGCCTGCTCTTTTGGCACTCAGAGGGTGAGACTTTGTTGAGGCCTTGTCCGGGGATTGCAATGATGGTAGACGTCTCCTCTGGGTCTGAGGCAACATAGGCACTGTTCAGGAAGGTAACATTTGAGCCATTCACCTTAGTCATGAAGTCTCAGTGAGACTGATTTGGATGCTGAGCACTTATCAGAAATACCCTAGGCCGGGCAGGCTCTGTCTGACCACAAAAGGGTGAAGTCTGTCCCAGGCCACAAGGCTTGGGAGTCCAGCCTGCCGGTGACACCAAGCATCTTCCTTTGCAGTGCAAAGTGATGGACTGAAGATGGATCACTGTTCTTTTTATTAACTTTCTCTTCTTACATAAGAAATAAATTACAAAATAAAAAAAAAAAAGAGGAGAAAGGTTCCTAATCCAAATCACTAGCTCATTGTTCAAGAAAAGGCACTGGACTAGATATTTTCTACTGTCTCTCTCATGGCCACAGGCAGTGATTTGGAAAGGAGGTTTGTGCCTTGGTCACGCGCTTGCCTCAGCAAAAACCAACCTCCACTTGAATGCCAGGAAGCTGGGACCCCTGCCAACATGCTCTCTAACAAGCAACGTGGGAGCTGCAGCTCTGTGGCCTGTGGGATTACTGTGTATTGTACTACCTTTGCTTCAGCATATCTCAGGCCCTCTGACAGCATATCACCACTGCTATAAACAACTAAGAGTAGAACATAATTCAGATTGTGTTATCTATATAGGTGGTGGTAGTTATTATGTCCAAGGCCATAACTATCCTCCGTGCTAGATAAATCCAAGAATTTGAAGGCAAAAATGTCTCTCTGCCATACTGCTTCCAGGAATGATTGCTTCTTGCCTTTCAAAGGGGGTAAGGAGCCTGCCAGGGCATTACGAGTTTTGAAGTAATGTCTGTGGTGGGACAGGTAAAGAGCCAACAGAGTCCGTCATTTGCCATCTATGCCCTTGTGTCTGTTGCCTGTTAGGTCTCTGTCCTTTGCAATGCTGAGCAGAATGAGACGAGAGAGTCTTACAGGACTGGGATCATGGTAGCGGGATGTCTGATGGGACAGTATATCCACTCCCGTGCTTCTGTGGAACAGTGACAGTTCTACCACAGTGAGAGGCAGGGGAAGGGGCGGGCTTGTGCTGAACCGAGGGAACTGTTGCCTAAAAAAAGAAAATCCAAAACAAAACTGAAAACTCAAGCAAGCAAATTTTGCCCATTATTTGTATGGAGAAGGCTTTTCATGAAGAATGTGGTTAGAATTGATATATATATATTTCCCCTGAGAAGTTTAGTATTGAGTGTTACTAGACAGATCAAAGAGCTGCTTAGCCACTGGAGCCAGGGAAATTGAACCAGGGCAGCAAAATAAAATAATCAATCTTTTAGTGTGTTTAAAGTGATTTTGTTCAGAACTGACTTCTGCGTGAGTACTTAGGAAAGTTTAAGATCATGAAAAGTTTGAGTTCCGTGAGCCAAACTGTCTCCCACTCTCCTACTATTCGTAAAATGACAAGAATGCTTTCTACGTACAGAATGATTTCAGATCTTCCCTGCTTTACCCATTGGTCTGACCACCCTCTTTTGCCTTACCATTTGCAAGATTATTCCACAGGATCACGTACTATAAAGATATTATTACCCTGCTCACCACCACATTTCTGGCTCTGTGACTTGTGAATAACACTGTCCTTCTCAGAGTATGCTAGTAAAACTTTTACACTGTGCTATCCCTGATTGTGTAGGGGACACCCTTGTTACATGAGAGCTATTTTAAGAAGGTGTTGATTCTTAAGGAAAAAAAAAGAAAAAAAGAAAAAAGAGAGGGGGAGGATATTTCTTGAATCCCTCAGATCATAAACTCAGATCATAACTCTGCCTGACAAGGATAAAGAAGATAAAATCCAGATACCTCAAACAGTTCCCCAAGTGTCTAGACTGCAGAAGTCCTCCTAGGGCTGGAAGCCAATACTGGGTTTCACTGGTAGGAGGGAGAATCTCCCATTTCTTGCTTGCTGCATCTGTGAGTAAAGCCCAACATTTCAAGATCCAGTCCCAGATTGAGAGCGCCATGCTGGAGCCATTGAATCATACCTAGTGCGGGTAGTGGGCCAACATATTTTATCTTATCTGGAAGAGAAACTCCTCATTTGGAAGAGGCTCCCCTTTTTTCATGAGACTAAATTTAAAAAGCAGCAACTGTTTGCAGCTTTTCTGGAGTTTAGAATATTAAAATAAACCTTAAAAAACCACAGAGGTGATTAAGTATCTGGGGAAAAAAAGAAACATTCATGATACAGTTCAACACTTGAGCACAATAATCTCAAATTTGGGGTACAGTCACCCTCTCTCCCCCAGCCTAAGATTAGCTACAGAATAGTCAGGCTGGAATTCATTTATTTATTTTTAAAGTGAAGAGATGTAAAAATAAGTAAGTAAAATGTAAGCTTGGCTACATTCATTTCCAGGACAGGACTGTGGTTATATAACAAGGCACGCAAAATATTTTGCTTTTTCCCAAATTCACCTTCCTCCTAAGCTGTTTGTTCATTAGGCTGAGAACAAAAGAGATACTGAGTCTTTGCAGCCTGGAGAACCATTTATGCTCTTCTTCTTTGTAGCAACCTTTTCCATACTTGAAATAATTATCATGACTCCCCTCAATTATTTCTTCTCTACATTAAACAAACCCATATCTTTTGATCTTTCCTCCCTATTCATGCCGGGACAGCTTTTATGCAAAGGTGCAAACCGCTGCATACATTAAACATGTATTGCAAGCTTTAGGCTTTCCAGGGGCATTAACCTGAGGGGGTCATACCTGGCACAGATTCGACAGAGCAGCTCATTTTAGCTGTTCCCATGACTCCATTATGATGTGAAATATGCTTGATCTCATCTGATCCGTTTCTACCACTGAAGAGATTAAAGAAAAAAACCAAACCAAAACAACACAGGCAAGGGGTATCAGAAAAAAAAAGTTAGAGATGTAGACTCCCTTTGTATCATAACATATCCTCCAAAATAGCTAAATGTCAATTGCCGAGTCCTCATTAAAACAAGTCTCACAGGACAATGCTGTCACCGTAGCATGTCTTCCCACAATTAAGGAGCCTGGGATCTATCAAAAGCAGCATCACTTCATGCCTTATTTGACATCCAACACTGCCACCCCACCTTCCCAAGTAGGCACATAAAACTGGGTCTTACTGCAAAGAGCTTCAATACACCAGACACAGGCCCCTGGCACAGCGGCTTCCTCACTGCCTCAAGGCTGATGCTTGGATAAGAGAGGAGCGCATTTGGCAGGGGAGAGGATTGGCACATAGAAACCAATGTGTGACTGAGCAAGGGCGGGGGAGTCTGCACAGGAAAGTTTAATATTAAAAGAGGCATGGAAGCCTGTGAAGTCTGGGGAGCCACATGAAAGGCAGGTGCCTGTCCGGGCACGCAGGCTATCAGAGAAAGGATGGGAGGCATAGCGCCATAATTATGCATCCTCTTGTGACTGGAGCGAATGCTGCCAGGAGCTAGCACGCTGCAGTACCGAGCTGATTGCTCTCTCAAGGCAAGTTGCAGAGCGCTGAGCACCCAGCGCCGCAAGGGGAAAGCAGTGAACCAGCAAAGGGGCATGTCGGTCCCCAAGCACTGGTGTGGTGCAGAATTATGTCAGCATAAAGGTGATGCACTGAGACAAAAGCAGAGATGCTCCTTTGTTTATAAACACACGAGTGACAACCAAGTTACTGTGGAAAGCCATTTTATTTCAGAATTTCACGCACTCTGTCACAGACCATGCACTTAGACTTCCCCCTTTGCAAATCCACAGCCTCCAGGCCTGGGAGAGATGGGGCATCATCTCTTCACTTCTCACTGCGAGTACCCACATGCTAAGAGCAAGCGCCCTAATGGCAGTTCACCAGGAGGCAGAAAGCAGCCTCTTGTTTCCATAATTGCTTTTAAACACTGGAAAAGAAATCCATCTGACTTGAAGGATTAGCGTTGGAGCTCAGCAGCAGTGAAACCCCACTGCTCAGCAAGTTACAGGGAACAAGACGACAATCTCGTGGGAAGCTCGTGTGAGCTAAGCTATACTGAGGCATTCCTGGAGCCCAGGCAGCCACCAACCAAAAGCATGCTCTGGGCCTCTTACAATCAATTTGTCTTTGAGCCGCTCTGCCAGGAAGGTGGCTGGGAGCTGCCCTTTTCACATTCAGCTTTAGGTCCTCCTGCTCTGCTTTGACTAGGAAGGAGCCTGCCTCTAGGTGAGACAGCTCTCTGGGCTGTACGTCAACATGTGTACTGCATTTAATACTGAAAGGTGCAAGTTCAAAAGACTCTGCAACAGTCTGTTTGACCCACAGGCTGGGTACAGCATTAGTGTAAGTTTCCTGCATACTTACCCTGCTCCTTCTTCCCTGCGTTTGTTGCCCCTTATGCCTGACCCTGCTCTTGAAATACTCCTAGTTGCAGTGTCCCTGTGACACATTACATCTTTGGCCTTTGCTGAGACTGCCACTGCCAGGGCGGCTATTGCCCACCGTGGCGGCTGCCTGTAGGAAGTGAGCATCTGCCTCCCGAGAACGGGCTTGTGGCTAGCTCAGAGAAGGGAAAAAACTGAAGGGAAGAAATGATGGAAGTGAGTCAAGTGAAGTGGAGCAAAGTCTAAAGAAAAGGCAAAAAGGCAGCTTCAGTCTCCATTTGATACACAAATTGAGCTCAATAGCAGCAAGAAACGGCCATAAAATATTAATTCATTAGGTTGCCAGGAAGAAGTAAAAGCATTCATGTAAAAAATTCTATGTACAGATATGTATGTGGCAACTGTTCTCAAGCCAGCTCAGACAGTAGCTTCCTCCTGCTTATGTCTTACTTTTTTTGTATCTATAGTTTTGATCATTCCAAACCATGTTGCTGCTCAACTCTGCATGAAGACTGTGGTATTGGAGTCAGCACCAAGTGAGGATGAGATCACACTGAAGAAATGAACATATGGGTAACTCCTGACAACCCCGATATTTTAATATTTTTGTTGACCTTCAAGTAATTAGAAGAGAGGGGAATTTTCCCCAACAGCCTATAAGCTCCAAAGTCTCATGTCTGCTTTTAGGGTAGGAAGGCTGACATCAGAAAGGCAGTGGAGGGCAGGGAAAGGAAGAGGGGAAAAAAATCTGGGAACCAGAGTGAAGAGCAATCAACAGCTGACCAACATTGACTGCTGCAAAACTTACAGAACACAAAATCATACAAACGGAATTTCTGTTAACCTTTTACAGACTATAGACTTTATATACACACACAAACTTCAAAGTACACATCTGGCAGTCTAGAAAATACCAGTATCCTAAGGATTAAATAATTTAAAATGCAATGTTGCGTTATCACTGTATACAGAATACTATCTGACACGTTGTCTAAAATGGACGGATTGTCTGAGAAAGATGCTCCTTCCCTCATCTCACCAGCACTGCCTCTAAAAAGAAAACAAGACTCCCCTCCATGGTTCCACTCCTGAAACTCACCTTGAAACTTCTCTGTCAAAGGGGAGTTAAGTCCTGAGAGGAAAGGAGGAGAAAAGCATTCCTGCTCCCTCCAAACTCTGCTGCCGCAGTACCCCCTCTCCATTGGCTAGGGAGGCTGGACAGCAAGGGGAAAAAAAAGGTGCTAAAGCTGGGGAAAGGCAAGTATGTTTCTGTAACGATAGCTGTGCTGGTCTTTTGAGAGAGAGAGAGCCCCAGACTCAGGAGGACACCCTCCCTCTCCTTTTTGAAGACAGGAGAACAGAAGGCTGAATGCAGAGCATACAGAGTCCATGTGGCTAGTGTAAGAGATAGCAACAGTGCAGCAGCTGCCCCCCAAAACCCATACTGCGGTCCAGCAGCAGATGGGAGGGCAGCCAAGGGAGAATAGCTTGACAGCAGCCGTAAACCAGAGTGGGCAGAACTGCATTACCAACAGGTCCAAACAGACTGAATGGGAAGGTGTGCCCTCACCAGCTTTCTAAGAGTAATTGTAAACTGGGAGCACTGTAAAGTCAGTGCATGGGAATGAGGAAGGGGACAGACAGCCTCAGTTCTGAGGTGGCTGGGGAGGGGACTAAAACACACACTGAGAGCAGATGGCAAAGCCAACATATCTCTAAATGCCAGCTCTGCATATGTACCCTAATATCAGTGTATGGGACAGAACCTTGCTGATGACACCAGTTCAGTCCTATCACCTTCACAGGCTTATAGCTGGTAAGAATCTGGCTTACGTGTGCTTATTACAAAGCTCTGAGGCACGCAGTCTTGCTTCCACCTCCTATAAACCAGAAGAGCCATAAGCTCTTGGGGAAAAGATGAAAAAAAAATAATCCCCATTCCCATGTGTGTCTCCCACCTCTCCCCCATAATCAGCCTCTCTTCCTCCAGGCCAGAGACACACATCTAAGGAGCCGCCCTGTCCTCCATTCCCAGGGCCATTCCCACCAGCAACACCCAGATCTGGCTAGGCAGGAATGGCAAGCCCTGCTCCTTCGGCCTCATCACATAGCCAGACCACAAAGGTTTCTTCCTCCCCTACAACAGCTTCAGTGAGAATTGCTGGAGGTCATGTTGCAGCAGACTGGACAAGCCTCAGCCCTTACTCCTGAACCCAGCTTGCAAAGGATGAGAAGGCTCCGTAGGAGCAGGAGCCACAGGCATGGGCATTCTCCTATTCCAAGCTCTACAGCCCTACATACTGCCAGTGTAATCACTATCCACTGAAAATACAAAAAACAACCCTATCCAAAACATCTCACTCAGTCTGCCCTGCATGACTGGCTCAAAGGGAGCCCACCCCCCCCCCAAAATAAAGAAAAAAAAAGGAGGAAAGTGAGACAGTGTGGTACAGCAGAGAAAAAGAAACATGGGGCAAGTCAGACTGGAGGAAAGGACCTCAATGCAAGTCTGCTAAAATCATCACTGGATTTACTAGCCCAGTTCCACCTTCTTCATACCAAAATGGACTCACTACAGTAAGTGTACTACAGGAGAAAGAAGTGCATAGTTTGGTTTTTTTGGTAGACACTTAAACATCAGCAGAATTTAGGTGAATATCTTAGACCTGCAGTTTTAGCCTCTTTTCCTAGCCAATGGGTACCTGTTGGGGCAGAGATGGTGGAAGTGGACCAGTAGCACCAAGAAATTCAGTGGGAGCACCAACTCCACAGCAGGAAATAATAATGAACCAAAAGGAGACAGAGAGAGAGAGAGAGAGAGAGAGAAGTGGAGGAGACATATTTCGCAGTAATCAAAGTCCACCTTGGCTAAACCCTATCAACACTTCCCTAGGTAAGGCCCCATTACGTCTGCAGCAAGACCTCTGGCTCTGACAGAGAGCTGTAAAGGGTATAGCCCAACTCATCCACTTCTTCAGGGGTGAGCTCTGAAAATAAGTTCACCTTGGGGTTCAGAGCACTAGGGAGGACACCTGCCTCCAAGTAGCAGATCAACCCCTTCAGCGCCTGCAAGAAGCGATCAGCCAGCATGTCCTGGGACCAGTCGGACTCTTCTTGGGATAGGTGTAGGATGACATTGGTGAGCTGGCTGGCAGTGAGGTGGCCCAGGGCTGGGTTTGACTTGCATATCGCTTTGAAGATCTTCAGGCACACGCAACGGCAGCCAGAATCACACTGGTCCAGGGCTCGGAGGCGAGCTGTTTCTGCTGGCCGCAGGCTCAGTCGCCACAGATTGTCATTCTGGGCCAATCGATGGGGTCTGGCCACAAGGATGATGTCACCCAGTGTCAGGGATGGTAGGAAGTCAATAAAAAGATGCCGTTCTGGATCATACTGGACTTCCAGTGTCAGATCTGCTGGGGGAGCTCCTGGACGGATCACATAATCCAAGAGAGTCCCAATTGCTGGCCAGTTGATGGAGCCAGCTACAACTTTCTCAAAGGTGTCTGCTACAGCTTTGGGGGAAAGGTAACCTCCCACCACACAGCGGTCCCAGTAGCTGCTCCCACGGGGAAAGTACTCTGGGTTTTCCCGACGAACCAAGTAGAAGCCAGGAATGTTCATGATCGTGTCCTCCCCAGGGATGCACGACCACAGGTTCTGCTCCAGCATCAGAGGCACAATGAGCTGGATGTGGTCAGCTGTCACTACCTTTCACAAGAGAGAAAAGTCAGTAAGAACAAGCTTTCTCTCTCCACGTTCAGTTTTATTCACCACCTTTAGATAGCCTTCTGTTCAAAGGAACTTGGAATAAGGATTCAGCTGTCTCACTCTCCTCTCTGCATGGGATTCACAGCCTCCCTTTGTCAAAAGACATTCTGAAGGACTATTTCCCATTGCCAGTGGGACAACTCCAGGGTATAACCCAAGCTAGTGCTTATATGGTATGTACTATTTAGAGACCTTTACTTCAGGACTTGACATGGACCGCATATAGATGAATCATTTTGCCTCCTATTGCTCTAAGTCCACTCCTTGGATGTGAGATGCAGCTGGCCCAGCACAGAGCAACACTACGTGGTAATTTAAAACAGGAGGCAGAGTATTAAGTTTCTAGACAAGCTTAAGTTGCCATGGTTTAATTATCTCATGCTACAACTAGTTACTGCCCTCACCTGGTCTGCCACATTGTTTGGAAAAAGGTCATTAAAAGATCCCTTTTCACCAATGTTACTAAGACCCCAGATCTAAGTTTCACTGGACACTCGACACTCCATTCCAGAGCTCTGACTCAAACAAAAAAGTGTGCCTCTGAATCACTCACTATAGCCATGGGCATCTTGCCATCAGGGAGATATGCAGCAGGGACTGCTGTCCAATCCAGGTCTGATGTGCATTAAAAAAAGAGTAGGGAAGACCTACATGAATACACAGGAGTTCTAAGGGAATATAATGTATTTGGAACGATATAGAAGGGACAAAGAGAAAACAAAGGTCTACCAGAGAAATAGTAAGAAAAACACAGCTAAAGGGAGAGACAGAGGGGAAGGAAAGAAGGGCTTAGATAATCCAGAGAAATAAAACAGCAAAAAGCAAATTATTTGCAGACAAAGCCAGAGCAGCCTGGTCATGCCTGTTCAAACAGTATTGCAGAAATCAACGCCTGGCTCCACAGTGGGAAAGGTGACACCAAGAGCCTTATTACAGAGGAATGTTGTGCTGAGCCAGCACTGCCAACAGGGAAGCCCGAAATGGCCCTGCTTAGTCAGCCTTCTGAATAATGACCCATCACGCGGCCCCAGGAATTACCTGCAGATCATCATACAGGCTGCCGCTGAGGTACATGTCACGCAGGGGCATGTCCGGCAGCTTGGCACGTAGGAAGCTGCGCAGCTCAGCACAGATATCCACAGCTGCTTGCTTGGCCCGGGCCTGCTCATCCGCTGGGATAGCTACCTTCCTCCGATAATAAGCAAAGAGCTTTTCTTGCAGAGACAGACGAAGGCGGGATTTTTTCAGCTCCACTTGACTCCTCTTGGCAGATGGCTTGGGCTTTGTGGGTCGGAAAAAGTCTGCAAGACAGAAGGAAAACTGTTGATCGTCTGCAGTGCTTCACTGTGAACTGATCTGCAAAAGAAAATCTGCAGCACCAAAGTGCAGCCTCCTAGGTCTCAAAAAGCTTTCAGCAGACATTCTGCATGGTTTACAGAGGTACCAGTTAAAAGGGAGGTACTGAGAAACTTCAAAAGATACTCCTACAAGAATCAAACCAGATGAAAACAAGTTACTAGATTTGGAATTTAACCAGAAGACTAACGTCGTGTAAAAGGAAGTAATTTTAATGGCTATGTGGGCAGTACGTCAGTTCAATTTCATCAAAAATTCAGCACCATTACCAGTTCAGAAGCTTTTAATATGATGCCAGACCAGTGGATAAAGCACTCTTGAACAACCGTCACTATCTCATTAAGATTTTAACATTATAATGAATTTTTACAAATTACCAGCAAAACCCAGTCCTGACTAGAGTATGAGATCTGAGAAGATCATGTCACTTGGAAATTAAACAGTTGTCAGGACTCTGATCAACACTTATCAGGATGGTGAACTGACAGATTGCCAGCAGAGCTCACGCAACCATAGCCCCAGTGAAAACCTCCCTCAAACTTTCACTGGCTAAAGAGCAGAGAGCACACTCTTAGGCACATATCAGCAACACAATGCTTTATGCTGCCATCTCCATTATTAAGCCATGTCTAACCTGCACAGATTCTCTAAGCCCCTTTTCTTCTGACTGGTTTCCTAAAGAAGTAAATCAATGCTTCCCATCTATCTTTCAGACTTCTCTTAATATGGACCAAGAGTTTCAGAAATTATCAACAAGAATAAGGAACAATTACAGATCTAAGAGATCTTTGGAAGGGCTGTGGTACTTGATGGGTGCAGGAGAAGCCCCCAAGTCAGTAACCCCATTAAGGCAATCAGCTGTTGCACATTTGTTTGGCAACAGGCATTTGGCCACGCAGCACATGTGGAATGGCCGACCAAGCTGCACACAGACCCATCTCGCCCCACCTCAGCAGCTGCTGTCTCTTGTCCCACTGGGGTCTTTTGGACAGATTTGAGGGTTTGTGTGAAAAGGAAATAGCCCGCAAAACCATAGGGAACCAGACTTCATTGCCTGTTCATGAAAAAACTTATTTTTCCATCTTAAGTTTTAATTTATTTTTACGTCAAGATGCAAGATGCCATCACCAATGGTTTTATTCCTCAGTCCTCATCGCTGGGGACTCCAGTCAAATGATCTGGACCCCATTTAACACAGCTGTCTAGTTATTCAACATTTCCTCAGCAGAAAATCCCATTGCCATCCTGAAGCTGACTTTCTTGCAGAGAATCTGGAAATCAAGTTAAAAGCTTGATCCTGATTTTTATTTCAAATCTCCAAGTGTAAATCTCCTGAAGTGACCAGGGATAGAAAGTAAAATTGATAAGAAAAAACCAACCAAACACATATAACAAACACTGATGGACTCTAAATTACTTATTATCCCACTCAGAAAGAAGACTGCAGGTCACTTTTTACAGCCTGATGAAGACTAACTCAGTGATAAGCAGCACTAAACAGGCAAACAGCATTACAGAAATTATTAGGAAAATGGTAGAAATAATATAGGAAATACTGTTTTAAATTACTAGTACATCACAATTTGACTATTCCACTCTTAAAAAGACACAAACTGGAATGGTCCAAAGAAAGGCAATAAAGATCTTGAAAGGAATGGAATTACTTTTTATCAGGAAAGATTGCACAGATAAGTATTCAGCTTGAAAGAGAAAACACTGAGGGAGAATAAAGCTTAAGACCATGAAGTCATGAGAGGAATGAAGAATGTAAATAGATTACTATTTTTCACTAGTTCCCAATCCGACTTCTAATTGTTGAAGTTACCAGTACACCTGCTTAAAAGAAAAATATCAAAATCCTGGGCTAGACAGAGTATTCTCTTTCCTGCATGCCTTTAAATGAATACAGGCTTTATGGGCCTGGATGATTCTGTACTGCAGGAGTATCACGCTGCTCCTTACCTGTGTCTGTGGCCGAAGGATCAGTGGGAAGGGTCTGCAGCGAGCGGCTGAGGTTAGTCTTCATGTCCTGGGTCAGCAAGCGTGAAGAGGAGCCCAGCCAGTTTGGCTCTTCCCAGCTTCTCTTTCCCGACTGGCTCAAGCGAGTGGGGCTGCTGGGAGCACTGATTGCCCGGTCGTACATCTAAAGCAACATCACCAGGCACAGTTTGAGTCGTTAAGGGCCCACCATTTGCATTTTACTCAGCCTAGTGCCAGCATCCTGGGTTTTCTTGTTTCCCACTCCTTTCCAGTGCCCCCATGCTCAAGTCCCACCCCGCTGCCCTGCATGCTCACCCGTTTGACGGCCAGCGTGGCGATGCCCAGCATAGCTGCTCCACCCACGCCCAGCACAAGCCGGGCATTGGACAGCACGAAGTCGATGGCTGTGCCGATGCCGTTGTCATCTTTTTTCCCTTTGCGCTGCCCAGCGCCTGCCATCTCACCTGGAATGAGCAGGAGCATTAAACGGGTCAAAACATGCAACCAACAGTTCGCTCCCTTCTCCTCCACCCCACACTCACAGCTCTTGGGGTCTTAGCACAGAGCCATAGGAAGGGACCACCTAGCCCTGCAGCCCCTTTAATTATCTTCCCTTGAGGAGCTGCTTATTCCCAGACGTGCCAGAACAGTACTGACCAAGCTCTGCAATGACAGCATTTCTTTGCTTCCAGCTCCGTTTATGACCTGAAGAAAAACATCCTGAATTTGATGTGGGGCTTCTAATCATTGAAGCAGGTTTAATTCTGCAATCACCTAATGCTTTTTAAAAAAGAAAGTAAGATTTACTTCAGCAATATTTTGCAATAAAACCCTGTATATTATGTAAAACTCTGTGACCATTCAGGTATTTTCCTTTTAATTTGTGCTTCTCAAGCAAAGCATGGCTTTTTTATGCCAATTTATTTTATTATTCTCAATCTAATGCGTGTAATTTTGCTCATACACAAGGGGCAATGCAGGGATGGTCAACTGCTTGTCCATAACAGATCAGAATCTTCCCAAGAGTTGACAAGCAGTCTCAGAGCATCCACTCCCAGACCCATTTTTGGACAATGGCTAGTCCCAGGTACTTCAAAGGCACTCAAGAATCAACAGCAGAAACCACAATGCACCACAAAGGGAACAGCTCCCTTGCTTTCACTGGACATTTATTCCTGCCCTCAAGGCTGGTGGGTTTGACTCTCATACAAGTCCTCTATAATATGAACATCAGTATTTTCTTACACATGTACCTTTTTTTCCTCCAATTCCCATTTAACTTCATCTTGATATTTAAATTTAAAGAATCTCCCTGGCCAACTACACGTGTAAAACACACTTTGCCACTGCTGTACCCATAGGTGGATCCTCAGTGAACCCACATGAAAACACCAGGAAACTCTTCCAACCTGACTTGAGATCTGTTTTCTGAGTTAGTTTCAAAGGTTCAGAGCCTGCCTGACTTGGGTGGTTTAAAACTGCCCTTAGGTTCTTCTAAGGCCAAGCTATAATCTCAGGAGGAATGTTCCTGCCTCGATGAACCAGGAATCCAGTCACTCTTCATCCCTAGGCAGAAAAAAATGCACTTTCACAAAGCTAACTGTAATAATAGCACGAAGAACATGGTTGTATCCTTGTGACTTACCTGTGACCTAATACATTTGTAAAGAGAACAGGAGAGCCCTCCTGGTGTGCCTGTGGAAGCACCTTCCGGACTTCTTCAAGATAGCGGTGGACAGTGAGCTTTAATCATCTCTTTTGGTTGGCGAGGGGATTTTGGACAGAAGAGGGAAGTAAGTGGAGTGGGGCCAAAAGGAGCTACAGGGAACCTCTAAACCAGGCCCCCGAGTTTGCTCTGCAGGAAAGCTTGCCCCTTCTCCAACTGTCTTTCCTTGTCCTCCAGCCGCTGCAGCCCCTGGTTCTTGCGGAACTCGCGGCGGATGAAAGCAAGGTAGAAATCCCGGTCGGTGTAGCGCAGCCCACGGCCCTGGCGCAGCAGAGCCCGGTAGAGGGTCAGGACAGCCCCCCGGGACCACGCTGCCATGGGGGACGCGTGCGTGGACGGGCGACCTAGAGAGAGGTGACGAAGTGTGGGATCCGAATCAGCTTCTCCCTCCCCGAGGGACGCACCGGCCGCCGCCTCCCCCTCCATGCCTGGCCCCACAGACCGCCGTGCTCCGCGGCCCGGGGAAGGACGGGACAGCCTCTCTAACGGCGCACCGGAGATAACGGGCTCTCTAAGGGCGAAAGGCCGCACGCCCTATTGCGGGGGAACCGGCGGGCCCCGCGGCCTGGCCCTTCCCATGGGGAGCCGCCCCAGGGCCGCTCGCAGCTCCCGCTCCCCGCCAGAGTCCCGGGCTGGGGTCGAGCCCGCGGAGGCCCCGCGGGGACCGGCCGCATCGCACTCACCAGGACGGACCGGGGAGGGGGAAGGGGAGGCGCTCCGGGTCCCTCAGGGCAGCCGCTTCCCTTCGGCAGACGCCGCCGCCGCCACCACCTCCCTCCCGGCACCGCTCCCGGGGTCACCCGGCAACATGGCCGATCCGCTTCCGGGTCGTGACCCCGGCCCCCGCCAATCATAGAGCTCGCTCGCCGGGGCCCAAACCGTCCCTTCGGCGGAGGACTTCCGGCCGGCGCGCCCCCGAGCGGGGCGGTGGCGCAGCGCTGTCTCCCCCTGCCGGCGGGGCGCCGCGCCGCCGCCGTACGGCGAGCGGGAGGGGACATTCCGCTCCGCTCCGCGCCGCCCGCGCCGGGAGGCTGCCCCCTGCCGGCGGGGAGGGGGACTGCCGCCCCCAGTTCCTCCCAGCTGGGGCTGGGACGGAGCAGGCTGGGCCCGGTGCTGGTCTGGTTTGAGGAGGCCGTGCCCCTCAAGGGGTGACGACCTCGGTGATGAGCCGGCTTCCTCAGCGGGGGTGGCCGTGGGGAAGAGCGGGCAGGGTGGGGGCCAGGGACACCCTGGAAGGCTGTGGGGAAGGGCTGAGGGGAGCAGGGGGCGAGTGGGACCCCCACGGTGCGGCCTGGAGACACCCAGGCTGCGCCTGGACAGCCCAGGGTGGGGCAGCCGCTTCCCGCCTTGGCTTGAGCTGTCACCACGGCACAGACGGGAGCCCCCCCTTCCCCCTTAGACTTGCAGCTGCCCTCGGGGCCTCGGGGCACTGAACCCACCTCGGGGCACCGGGCTTGTCCCGCCATGGAAGGTCTCATTAACAGCCTGGGCTTCGTGTGCTGCGGCAAAACAGGCTGGGTTGTCGGCCTCAGCGGTTCCATGTGCCTGTGAGCGTGCTCCCCGCGGCCCAAAACAGCTGGAGCACTAATAGGTATTTCCTTTTGTCGTTCTGGCTTTGGCAGGCCTAAATGCCATCAAACAGCTTTGTGTGAGAAAGGGGAGAGTTCAGCATGCTGCAGGGAGGTGACATCCACAGCAAAGGCTGTCACGGTCGTCTCCGGCTGTGCGTGCTGGCTGCCTAGGTTAATGCGGGGGTAAATAGAGGAGGTTTCTTTGGTGCTTCAGGGTAGGCAGAGAGCAGTGGGTTAATGCTGTGTGTCTGAAGGTACCTCTGACTACCTGATGCTTTTTACAGAATAACTTTTATCAAATTCAAGCTCCTTATATTTATCTCCAAGGAAGCCTGGGGCCTGGTCTGGAAGTCTCAAGAGCTCTGGAAGGAGGCAGTAGCTGGAAGCCTCTCCGGGATCTGCCTGAGGAGATGGAAGGAGCCTCCCGAAGCCAGGACCTTCCACCCCTCAGTCCAGGTGCAAGCTCCCCTTTTCCATTCTCACCTTCTCTACTATATGCCTACTCTGGGGAGTAATTATTCCTCCTTAGCCATCTCCTCCTCCCCAGATCCTACCAAAATATAAAACATAACCGCATGTGCCGTGCCTCGCATGGGGGAGAGGGTGAGAGAAAGAGCAAACCGTGTGTGACAGAGGAGAGCCACATCACTTCACGCACTTCTCAGCAACACCAGATATGACAGCGATAGAATTGAGCAGGAAGAAAACCAGAAGCTCCGGACTGGCTCGCTCCATGCCAATCTCCTCTTGTTCATTTCCTTTCTGAGATAAACAACCCCAATCGTTTTGATCTCTTTTTGCAAGTGAGTTTGCCATGCCCATAATCAGCCCTTTCTGAGAAAGGCTTACTTGAACTGCAGACAGTATTCCCAGAGAGGCCACGCTACTGATTTACATAACAGCATTATCATATTTTCCATATTATTCTTCCCTTCTTCCTTCTGCATGCTAATGTTTTGTGTGTGCGCTTTTTTTTTTTAACCTGCCGCTACTCACAGAGCCAGGGTTTGTGTGACATCCAGATCCTTTCCTGAGTTGCTAGAGACCGTCTGGAGCTTTGTAATTCGTATGTGCAATTTGTTTTCTCTTTTCTGACTTTGCACGTGCCCAGTTAAGCCTTGGCAAATGCGTGTTGTTGCCATTTGCCACATTTGCATTTTACTTACAGTCAGTCCTTTCTGATCTCCTCAAGAGTCAATAGATTTGAGTCATCTCTTAAAAATGTTTGGTAAATTGCTCATCTTTGTTTCCAGATCATCAGTTCATATACTGAGCTGTCCAGGACCTCGGAGGCAGCATTCATATTCCCTACCCTTAACCTTCTGCCAGAATGAAAATAGATCTTTGAATCTTCCTCCCGGCTTCCTGCCTCCTCCTCAGGTTGTTGATCCACAGAAATACTTCACTCCTCGCAACAGGGCTCTGTCACTTCTGGGCAGGTGTGCTCATGAGCCCAGTCCCTGAAACTCTCAAGTCTGGACCAAAACTTGCACAGCTACGTTCAGCAAACCCCTGATGCGCTACAAATGGGATCTGCTGGATCAGGCTGCGCAACGACAGGCTTTCCTTGCTGCCTTCCCGCCATGGCAGCCAAGGACTGCGGGCTTCCCTAAGTGCCCCCTCCCCAGCCTGGCCCCCTCGGGCTGTGCCTGTTTTAGTGTTTCTTTCTGTTTTCTCCCCCAGGCTTGACGCCAGCTCCCGGGCCCTTCGCCAGCAGCTGCATGTGCATGTTGTGAACTCCTCCGGCCACGCCACGCAGTCTGCCTCCAAACTGCCTCGGCCCCTCCGAGGAGGCCACTTGCTGGCTTGCCGTGCCTGCTGCTTGCCATGGACTCCCCACACCCACGCCATGCAGGCACAGGTGTTCAACCTGCCCCTCCTGTCTTGCAAAGAGAAGGGCGAGTGCAACGGCGGAGTGATCCGTGACCGATGCTGTCCCAGCTGCTGTGTTAGCGCTGGACCTCTGGTGACGTGCCAGGGGTTATAAACTTGAACTCTGCCTTGAGACAGTGAAGCAACATCCTCCCTCTTCCCAGTGTTTCCCAACCTGGCTGGCTTCTCTGCTGACCCGCTGCACGCAGACACCCTGGCAGGGAGCCACCCAGAACCCCAAAGACTTGTGCCCTGATGGGATGCTGGCCCCAGCGCCCTGTCACGTGCAAAGCCCTGTTGCCTGGTGGCTTCTTTCCCCATGGACCCACTGAGAATGGGATGCCCCCCATGCCTCCAGCCTGCGTCCCTGCAAGAAAGGGAATTTACTTGCCCCCAACAGGGTGAGGTGCAGGCAGAGAGGAGGGAGCACACCTTAGCTGTGCGCCTGGAGAACAATAACGACCTTTGTTTCCCCAAATGACTAAGCTTGCAAAATATCAAAGGCAGCATGGGTGATGGGGCACAATAACTCATGCTGTAACCCAGGATAAGGCACAGACATCCCCCCATCCCCCGCCTCCCTGTGAATCTCCGAAGCCACCACTCCTCTACCAGTCTTCTCATGCTTGCAGCCAGTCCTCCCACTCCCACTGCCATGGGCTCTGATGGCCACCAAAAGCAGCGAACTGCTGCCTCTGAGCCTGACTTGCAGCCTCTACTCCTGGGAGTCAAGTGCCATCCTCAGAGCTTCCCGTCACCCATTTTGCAAGGGCAGGACCATTCCTAGCCAGGGAGACATCCCTGTGCTGCCCGCCACCAGCCAGCAAACCCTTCCTGGGCAGCAGGGAGGTGAATGTGACCCGCAGAGCTGCAAATGGCATCTTGGAGGGTCTCTGCAGGGTCAGGAAAAAACTGCACTTGGAAACAGAAGGCTGGCCTCTGACAGAAGCCACAAGGCAATCCCAAAATGCTAGAGGGAAGCTGGGTAGTGACCCACCAATGCCATCTGAGCTTGGACTTAATATCCTTAATACTTTCTAGTAAATGGACCTTGCAAGTGGCCTTTTGGCAGTCTAACTCCATTCAACAGCTCTCTCTTTCCTTGCAGCCCTATTTCTTTACTTTTCTCGAGCAATCGCGAGGAATAATGGCATTTGGGCTCCTGATCTCCAGCTGCGATGAGCCAGGAGGGGCAGAGGGCCAAGGGTGGTGCAGGTGGCTTCTTTCCCCAAAGCCCCCAGCAGCTTTAGTGTTGAGCGCATGTGGGAAGGAAGACAGGTTCTGAGGGAGGAGAGACCGCTGGTATGCAGCCGCCTTTTAAGGGCATTCCCGATTTACAGCCGAGACCCAGATTTTAGTGACAGAGAGTAACTAGCCACTCCGGGGAGCCACACTCAGGCTATGTTTTTGCCAGGGGGAAGAAAGGAAAAGCTCCCAGCCCAGCTGCTGCTGAAGCGGGGCTTTTCAGCTCCTCAACCTCCAGCACTGCAGCCCGGGGGGGCTGCAAACTCTGGCAGTGGCGAGCGGTCTCCTGTGCGATGCAGAGCTGCTGCTGCTGCTGCGAGGGTCTGCACCGACGGTTGCTGGGGAAGCTCAGTTTTATTACTTAACAAACTGAAAATGCTGCTGTAGTATTTTTGCAATTGGTCTGTACGCACCTTCATTCTCAGCACGACTCGTGTCTTCAACCAAATTTCCCTGTGGCTGGGTTTGTTGGGGACATTTTTTTTTTTTAATTCCCTGGCTAGTATGATTCCCCTCCCTGCATTTTTCACTTTGCACCAGCTGCGTGCTGCAGAAGGTTTCCAGAGCCATTCAGAGACCCTGCTTTTGTGAGTGCTGTTATCCTTGCAATTTTGCATCACTCCGACAGCCTCGTGGGCTTTCTGTGCTGGAAGTGTCTCCGGAGAGCTGAGAGCTTGCAGCCAGTGGCACCAGCCCCCTGAGCAGGGCTGCACAGACTGACCTCAGGCTTTTTGCACCCCTCTGCCCACTGCACGCTGCAGTGAGGTCCTACCAGCGTGACCATGGGATTTTGGCTTGTGTAAGGGGTGTCTGGACTCCCAGCATCGTGTGGGGTTTGGTCCCATGTGCATGTATACAACTTGAGAAGGGCAGAGCTGCTATATCCTACTGCTTCTCTTCTTTTTCTAGGTGAAGGCATCTATTGTACATCTTGTCCCATTAACTCACGGGTCCTTAGGTAGATTTATTTCTGTCCCATTTGTGGAAATTTGTCTGGTTTTGGTTTTGCAGTATTGACGTTCATTCCTGGATAACAATTTGAGTCAAATGCTTTAAAAAACGTTGAGAACCAAACAGAAGTGGGTAGATGTTTTCTACATTCTTTTATTTTTGCGTGTGTGCCTGGTTCTTAGTAAGTGTCTGAGGAAAAAAAAAAAAGATATGACTGATGATTTGTTGCTCTCTCTTTGGAAAAGGTCCAGACTGTACAACAGGGCTAAAATGCCAGGAAAGAGTTTGCTGCATAGAGGCAAGCTTACAACATTTGATTTTATACATTCTCTGGGCGACATATTTTCTTGAATTTGAGGTCCTGGACAAGTCATTTTAGATCTTTATTCAGCACAGCTTAGTCGCTCTTCTTCTCAGTTTTCCTTATTTTTAGAAAGGTGAAGTGTGGTTCCCAAATTAAATCGTTACTGGGATGGACTTCAGCCAAGAGGATCCACGGTTCAAGCCGTAATGCACAGGAAACATAAAACAATGGAGTTTTATTTTGTATTTCATTTGGCAGGGTGAGGAGAGATATAGCCTTGAAAGATTTGTATTCTTACATAGCTATAATGTATTTCAAAAGACGGTAAGGACTATTTTCTCTTCTCGCTTTGCTTAAAAAAAAAAAAGCACACCCAGGAACACTGGAAATGTCACAATTGCCAAATTTTCCGTGGTTCCAAGTAAGGATTTGTGTTTGGGATTCTCGGAGATGCTTACAGTAACATCTCAAACATTAGCTGAAGTGGGCTGATCCTTCAACCTTTTGCTGACATGCTTGTCCCTGCTGCAGCCACAAAGGCAAAGCTTGTAGCAGCCTGGCCCCAAGCCAAGCTCCTCTCCCAGGCGTCCGTGGGTTATATCCCTTATGTCAGCCTTTCACTTCAGTGACCCGAAGCCCTTCCACTGGATGGGACAGTTTTGCACAGCTCCTCTAAGGCTGTTTTGCAGCGACAGAGCAAAGCCCTGCAAAGCTTGCTCCCAGGTGAAGGTTTGACACAGCCAGGGTATGAGCGTGCCTGTGAGCCACAGAAACACTTGCCACTGCCAGGAGCAAGAATATGCCTCCCTTCTGCCATGGCTGCGGCCAAATCCTCTCTGTTGCGGTGCTGTGGGAAGCAGGACAGCTGGTGCCTGCAGCTGGGGGCACGTGAGCATGAAGCCATTTGCTGGTGACGCTCTCCGGGGCTGGGGTGACTCTTCCTGGCTGCTCCCAGGCTGCCTGCCGGCCAGCTGAGACCTCACTGCTTCCCCAGCTGGGCTGCCAAAGCAGCAAGATTTAAAAAATATATATAAAATTGGACTAATAATTAAAAATTAACTGTCCCTGACAAACAGCATATTAAGCTGTGCCCTTACACAGGGAACAAATGTATCCAAGCAACAAAAACAAACAGCCAGCAAGCCAGGCACTTGGTATCTCCCTTCCAGCTTTCTAAATCGTGCTGTAAGTTTATATTGAAGTCACTTTGTTTCCAAGCACCCTGGTGTTTGGAAACAGCATGTCCATCCCCGGATCAGCAAACCTGCTCAGGCATCGATCCAGAACCAGCCAGAACCAGCCCCTCCACAAGCCAGAGACGGAGGGTCTGCCACAGCCTCGGTGCCCACCGAGCAGTGTTGCACAGTGCCTGCGATGAGCGCTGGGCATCCCTGACATACAGAGAGAGCTTGGGGAAATGGCTCATCTCCAGGCAGGTCATGCCACAGCCCCTCCATGGTGCATCTCCCTGTATAACGCCTGTTGGGATACTGAAACTCTGCAAAACACACAGGATTTACTTGCCATCGGACAGCTTGCACGCTCGTGGTTCTATATGGTGCTTAAGGCTCCATATCCAGGATGCACACTGCACATACCAACATCCAAGAGGGACCCTCTGAGAGATGGTATACAAGGCTCGTGGTGGACCCACGTGCTCCCCACACTCGGCTGACTGCCAGCGCTGCTCCTGCAAATGAGGGTCTCCACCACAGACTGGGTTGCAGAAGAGTCAACCCCTTGCTCACGGAAGCACTTTGAGCTCCCGCAACAGAAGCTTGTGCTTTCCAGGAAAAAAGGTCCTGGGTTCTGTCAATGACTTCTTTTAAAACCTCATAAGAAACTGAAGAAATGCCATTTACATTAATTTGTAAAATAACATAAACGTCAGTAAAAGATTTCGTGTTGGAGGTAAGAAAAATACATGGGAGGACCTTTAACCTAGGCAACTCTCATTTCTTAAACTGTCTCACTAAATTGCCATTGGCTTGAGCTTATATATTTATCTTCCCTTCTTGAAAAATTGAAAGTTCAGGCATTCTGGCTATGATCGATTCTTAGATTATCACCTGTTCAAGCACAAAAATACAATGATCACTAAGAATGCTAAAAATTCTTACTAGAAAATTTTAATTGTTAATTTTGAGTGGCATGTTTATTCCAGGCCCTTTGTTCCAGAGACAGAAGCAGCAGAAAGGCATTAAGCAATGCATAACACAAGTCTCTAGTTTGATGGAGACCCTTCCACAAAGGGAGAATTGAAACATTAGACTGATGCGGAAGAGAAACAGATGAGGGCATGTGCCAGGTCTAATGATTATAAGGAACTAACCTATGATGTTTACAGTCACTATCTCTAAATGGGACCAGGAATGAACCTGAAGCACAAGACACTTAAAAAGGTAAAAAGTGAAATAGCTGTAGATGACACATGAGCTTGTGAAAGGCCCTTGCCAAAGGCACTGCTGAGGCCAGATGCTTAGGAGGATTCAGAGCAGGACCAGGCTTTGATACTGAGTAATGGGAACAGCCAAAATTACATGAGACAGGTTTAAAAATAAGCTAAAACAAGGAGGTCACGTTCTCTCACGCAGCATGCCGAAAGTCAGCCACCAGAGAGACATTTCTGCAGTGGGGAGGTTTAATTTGAGGCTCCAGGGTTTCTACAGCTTTACTTGAAAAAGTGTATGCATCCAAGGGAGGGGAGATGGTGACAAGGGACCATTTCCTGAGCGGTGATGCTGGTTCCCACATCCACCAGCTTGATGGCAGCCATCGTTCCCTGCTCATGTGCCTGTACGTGCTCTTACTCACCTAACATGCAGAAGATGAGGTCTGACCTGGGCCCACAAAATCAGGAATCATTCCCTAAAACAGCTGGGCACACAGTCCTGCCAAGGTGAGAAGCAGCAACTTCCCTTGCTCTGTTTTCCAGCAGCCCCTCTGCCAGATGATTAGAAATAAAAGCTGCCACACACACACACCTTGGTTCCCTTTCATACTTTGTAAATTTTTTTATTTTCATTATTATCTCCTCCTTTTAAGCATCCCTTTAAGGGTGAAATGAAATCCAACCATTTACAGAGAAAATGATTTCAGAATGTACATTTGATTTATCCTTACAAAAAGTTCGTTATTACTTGCTGTTTATAAATTACAGAGTGGAAAGGAGCTTTGCAGACACTCTTTTCTTTTTTTCTTTTATTTTTGGCAAGTCCACACATTCTTTTGCCAAAGCAGGGTGTTCTGGGGCCACCTCAGGGGCAACACCACCAGTAGGTCCAGGTGGACCCCAGGCTCAGAAGCGCTGCTGGACCACCTCCAGGATGATACTGCACCGTCATCGCACAGGAAGGAAAAAACAGTGGTTTGAATTCTTAGCGTCAGAGTATTTCAGATCCCTTCTTAAGCCATTACCTGTAGTCCCCAAAGCTTTAAACATCAGTGTATTGCATTAGAAACAGCTCTCCTTTCTTGGTGCTGGATCGGTGCCCCTCCTGCCACCCCCTTACCTCCAGCTCCCCCCTCTGTTTCCATAATAAGGGCAGGTTTGTCCAACATCTCAGAAATCAGAAGAGAGGTTTTTTGGGGGGGCGGGGAGAACACAACAACGGAGGGATTCAGGATCCATTCTCCCACTCACTTCCCTCCTTTCTCACCAAGGTTTGAGGTTAGTGAAGCCAGGACAAGCCATCCCTTCCCTCCCACCACCAGTGTTCACTAATCAGACCAGGGGTGACCCTGGACACGTGTCTTCACAGTGCAGAGGCATAGCAGCCACGGAGATTGCTGGCAGGAGCTGGGAGAGAGGGACTGAGCCCAGGGGATGTTCGGGAGGGGAAAAGACACTACCATCCCACAAGGATACACCAAAGGGGGACAGAGGGGAACAAATACCCGTTCTGCTCTGACACTCTCCCCCCACCCCAGCTCATACATTACCTGGAGGCCAGAAGGTCCCCTGGTTTACCTGCCACAGAGACATGAAGAGCAGGCTGGCCTGAGCTGCACAACAGCAAACACCTCAGCAGGACACAGGGATCAGAGAAAGCCACAGTGAGAGCAGACGTGAGCGTGTCATCCTTCATACCAACCACACAGGCACAAAACCACACCATCTTTTCTGTCCGTCACTTGGGTACGGCATTACTCCCAGTCCTCTGGAGGGGCAAAGATGGCCAACCTGCCCTGTTCCCTCTGCTTTAGCAAGCTCACCTGCTGCAGGTACACCAAAGCCCACATCCTTCCCTTCACTTGGGGCAAAGGAGGAAGATGAGTTCTTCACCCCAAAGCCATGTATGGGCACACAATCCTTTTTTAGGTGGAATGCACAGAGAAAGGCAAGAACAGAGATGGGCAGAGAGAAAGAAGTGCAGGGCCTGGGGATGCCACACACTGCTTCACCTACTACCTGGCCCTCCTTTGCACCAATTTGAAGGTGGAAAGCTTTTGGGCAAGAAGCAGCACAAGGCTGAAGAGGGCTGCAGGGAAAGGCTGGCAATGCTTTCTCGCCCTCCACCAGACGGGTTCACTCCCAGAGAGGCAGCAGGCACATGGCTTCGCTGCTCATGGCTGCAACAATCAACAGACATCAGGCTCTGATGGTCTGACCCCAGTTCCAGCTAGACGAGGTTTTTTAGTCCTTCTCTTCTCAAACCTCAGTGCCTGGTTCAGACAAGATCAAGGAGCCTCAACGCTCACCTCCGTTCAGCATTGGAAAATGAGGATCTGATACAAACCTGCCTCCTCCTTTGCCTCTCTCACTACCCCACACACCCACATGCTTTTGGGTTCCCTCTTGCAGAGGTTGTCTGGGAGGGTGGCTGTCCCCCCCGCGCACTGGCTGCAGAGGTCCTGGCACAGCAGTACAGGCAAGCCACCACCTTGGGAAATCACTGTGCAAAAGTCAGCTTGCTAGTCCCCATCCCCTCCAGGGACAAGAAGGAAGATTTTTAATGACAAGCACTCTAGCTCCCTAAGGATAATAAACAGAGGGTTAGCCAGACAAATGGTTAGCCAGACAAATTAGACAGAAACATTGACTGGTTTGGCCTTAAATCAAAAAAATGTTTAAACGATTCTTGAGAAAAAAAAAAGAATGCATTTCATCTGTAAAGTCCCTTCCGCCCACCATAACAGAAGTCTGTTTTAAATTTAATTTCCTATGAATAAGGAAGCATGTAAGTCCAGGAGGAGGACAGGGCCAGAGTCCTGTAGAAGATCCCCAGTGCTGCTCTTCCAGCAGGACCTTCTCCTCCTGCCCAAGGGGACAGAAGGGAGAGGCGGAGAATGATGGAGCAAATAATGGAGGAGAGGGGAGAGAAGTCAACAGGCTGTACTTCAGGAGTAGGGGAATCCAGATATTGCAGCTGTGGGCTCATCTGAAACCCCCAAGAGACAAGAGCCATACTTCAGTGATGAAAACATGACTTGCAGCGCACTAAAAATCCCCAAGGACACCCATGCACAGGAAGGGCTGGTATCAGGGGAGAGGCTGCTCCCACTGTAGAAGATAATGAGGTGCAGCCCCAGCACGCACACACTTTATCTCCTGCTTCACAGGGCTCTGCTGCTGGCAAAGCACCCATGCAAAGACTGACTTCTTTCTCTCCTGTCTTCAGCAAGGTCTGGCGCTGGGCTTGTGTTGTTGTCACTGAGATAAGGCAAAGCCAAAGGTCTGAGAGTAGATCTTAGGCTCCCTTCCAAGAGTAAAAATGAAAACTAGCTTCTTCCTTCCATACTTTTCTGCTACTGAATCCCATGAGCTAACACGCCTGCTCTCCTCCAGCTGACCCTGGGGAAAGCATATTCCCCTCATGCTGCAGCCTCAGTGCTACTGCTCTCATCTTGTTCAATGCTGGCTCCTTCTTCCTCAGCTGGGTCCCCATTTCTCTATAATCTCTCTATAACCAAGACCTCCACGCAGCCGCTTGGCACAAGGACCCCGTGATTGTGACAAGACTCCCTCCTGCTGCATCAAGAAGCCTGGACTTAGAGCCACAGCTTCCCTTGGGGGGAAGAGTGTTCTGCCTACCAAAGTTTCTCCCTCTGTTCAGTTCCCGAAGGGGCTTTTCTACCTGTGGGAAAGACACAGCAGAAGTGAGAACAGTGATTTAACAAACAAACAAAAACAACAAAAAAGAGGTTCTTTCAGTTCTTCTAAGCAGGCATTATGGCACATGAGATGTGGAAGGAGCTAAGATGAACTCCATCTCAGTTTAATCAGAAAAAGATGTTCATCTTCATTCTGTTCCAGTTTCAATCTTATTAGGCAATCAACTTATTTTTCTTGATGTTTTTCACTTCTCTAGAGAGGGGAATAGGAAGCAGAAAGAGATACGGAGATAGGAATGAGGCACAAGGATGGGAATGGGCTGGATAACACAGGAATATGGAACCCTGATGGAGTGAGTTAATGGCAATGGAAACCCTCCCGCTTCAGCACAGTTTGCCTGATGTCAGGGTCACTCTTCCTTATGCCAACATTTTCCTCCTCCTCCTCATGATCCTCTCTTCCCTGCTAGGAACATGAGCCAGTCTTTCCACTGCAAAGCTAACAGAGCAAGTTCATCATGTTTTTTACCGTCTGCCCACTACAGCCCAGGCTCTGGGCACCCTGTCAAGCCATCTCCTAAGGAAGGGTGGTAGGGGTGAAGGTATGGATCTGTCTCCTCAATGAGCTGAATCAATCCAATACAACGACAGGCTAGATACTGACTACCCATCACTGGCAAACTCTGAGCAGACACTGGCCCAACCAGCTGCAACTAGTACCCTCCTAAATCCCCTCTCCTCTGCATGGTCTTGTCTGCATGGCCCAGGCTGCACGTGTAGGCTGCACATGCTCTCTGGATTGCATGATGGTCCCAAAACAGTCTCTTGGCCCCAGGGGAGTCTGCCCATGGCCCCTTTCTCCATGAGCTCCCTCACACCCTAAGAGCAGACATACGGATCCTGTACCTTGACAGGCTTTGTGTTTCTCCACAACACCCATCACTGACTCAGAGCTTTGCCCTTTTCTCCCTTTTACCCCACGGAAAGAAGGAATAGCCAGCATGTGTAAGCAGCAGCCCTGCAACAGGTACAGCCCACAGGGCTGCAGAGGCAGCCAGAGAGGCATGCAATGGTCCCACGGGTATAGCACTGCTATGCAGAGCCAATGCTCTCCCTGGCCCTCTCCTATGAATTCCCCAAAAAGTCATCCATGCCAAGACAGAGATCACAGCTTCTGGATCCCACCATTTCCTGAAAGCAAACATACCCAAGCCCAACTATGTCCCCTTCCCCCCGCGAATACTCGTAACGAACGCCCACGTGCATACCAAAACCATGCATGTTAGCACTCATGCACATAGGAAACCATGCACTTGTAAACATACACTCCCACCATCTGATTAAGTCCCCTGCAGCTTATCCCAGCCCCAACAGAAGCACGTACTACAGGAAAGATGCTTCAGCTTCTGAGGGCCAAGCCAGTGCAGTGTTGTGGGGGCAAGGGTGAAAAAGGAGTTAAAAAAAAAAAAGAAGTCAGCTTTCCCCTCTGCCTCCCATCTGCCTGCTCCAGGATTGGTAGAGCATCAGGGCAAGATACAGCCCAGGACAGATGCATTAAGCCTGCAGGAGGAGGCTGCATCTTGGGGAGAACACCCTGGAAGCAAAGGATTTCCCTTCCCCAAAATACTCCTTGAATATAGAGGTATACAAAAAATAAATGCATACTGAGATGCTTTTGCACATTCAGTCAACCAAAAAATGCCTGTGACACACATTTGCACACGTGACCACTCGCATTGGTTTGTGCCTGCTGACTCACACGCTCACTGAATAGCCCAGGCTCACATCTGTGCTTGCTCCAATCCACAAAGGACAAGGGTGGATGGGAACAGCTGCCCTCTCTCCCCATGGGACCCTCCCAGCCTCCCCTGGAGGAAAATCCACCAGCTGGCTGCAGAGATTCTCTCCAGCCAGCAGGAGAGGTCCAGGAGACGCAGGAAAGTCTTTATGCTACTGCCAGAGTAGGTCCCCAACATCTCTCCTCCTCCTGCCCAGGCCTTCCTTCACATGACTGAGGAACTTGTGTCCCCAGGTATCACCCTGGGATGAAGGGAAAAAGAGAAGGAAGGGAGGGAGGGAGGGCAGAGACCCCAGAGAAATGGCACACCCCACCCCGAACCAAAGAAAACAAAAAAAAGAAAGGAACAGACGAAAACACCTGACTCTTTCCCTTTGTTGTGAAGTTCTAATTTCCCACACGAGCCCCGGTGGCCTCACCCAGCGCTCTCCGCTTTTTGGTAGGGGTTTTCCAACAAGTAGCGGAACCGCTGGTAGTTCTTGAGCAGGTACTTGGGAGCGTACATCTGCTCCTTGGGGTCGGCAGGGGGATACTCCTGCGTGGTACCATCAAACCAGCCACCAGTCCGGATCAGCTCCCGGATATAATTGAGGTCTCGT
This sequence comes from Ciconia boyciana, assembly GCF_034638445.1. Taxonomy (NCBI): domain Eukaryota; kingdom Metazoa; phylum Chordata; class Aves; order Ciconiiformes; family Ciconiidae; genus Ciconia; species Ciconia boyciana. The sequence continues at coordinate 57,743,819 of NC_132934.1, forward strand.
TTATCCTCGTAGTCACCCCAGCGTGGGAAGTCCCCATTCTGGGCTGATACCAGTTTGAAGTAGATCCCCTCTGGGGTGAAACACCAGGAGCAGTGCCAGCCAGCAAAGTGGAGGGGGCTGCCCAGCGACCACTGTACCAGGATGTGTCCTGTGCTGTTCTCGTACTGTCGAAAGCCAGGCATGGTGTAGTACTCACGGCGCCGCAGACGGATCCCGTCGGTAGCATAGACAGCCTGGAGCATCCCCATGGTGCAGCCCGAGACCACCTCCAAGGTGCCTGGTTGCTTCCAGAAGAAGCCGTAGAGCGACTTGCGCATGTGAAAGGCGAAGGGCTCCGTCCAGCCGTCGTAGAGCTTGAGGAAGAGCACGCCATCGCGGGCCGGGATCTCATCGGCATCATCAATGATGAAGACGTCGTCTGGGCGCAGGTTGCGGAGGCGAGAGATGCCGTCCCGGGTGAGAAAGGTGCGCAGGTAATCGTCAGCAATCCAGCCGTCCTGGCGGCCGCCGGCAGGGAAGTGGTCCAGGAAGACGTAGAGTACCTTGTGGCGGATGTAGTCAAAGGAGCCATTGAGGAGCATCTCACGGAACTTGAGGGGCCGTGGCTCTCCGTAGGCCGTGAAGTTTGACTCGCACACCACGAAGGCATCCACCACGTCTCCCAGCTCGTGGAAGCGGACGTCCAGCAGGTCAAACTCATGGTTGACATTGATAGCATTGATGACCCGCCGGGGGATCTCCCGTGGCACGAGGCGGTCCTTGGTGGGCAAGTTGGAGTACTGGACCACAGTGGGGACCCCGCAGCTGGGGCCGTGCCAGCCCGGCAAGCACACACACTCCACCCACTTGCGCCGCTTGGTCCCACTGGCACTCAGCGGCTTGCGAGCCGGCCGCCCCGAGGCTGCGCCATCTGCTCGCTCCTCCGGCCGCCCTCCCACGGGTGGCTTCTCCAACACCTTGGTGCCTGGTTTAAAGCAAACACCACCAGCTTTGGTACGGACAAAATATTCTGTCGTGTCTTCCGGCAACACAAACTCGACTTTGTGCAGCTCTTCGCTGGCTCTGCTCGGAGGCAGGGGCTGGAGCAAGGGGGAGTGGGAGTACAGGGGTGTGCGGAGGAACTCTGCACCCCCTGGCTCAGGGCTGACCTGAGGTGTGACAGGAGCATTGTTCCAGAAGAAGCTGGAGACAAGGTTGGGACTAAGCGAAGCCAGCTCCCGGGGGAAGGTGACATAGGAAAGGGCCTTGAGGAAGTGCAAGAAGGAGATGAGGCAGAGACCAGCCATGCAGAGAGTCAGAAAGAGCTTATGGCGTCTCATCTTCATCCTGTGGAAAAGCCATGAAAAGGAAAGTCACATTCAATAGTTACTGAGATGTAAAAAGTTTACCACTGGTAGGAAGACAGGTTGGGAACGGTAGAAATCAGGTCCAAATTCAGCATGCATCTTTCGAGACTTGAATCCAGGAACTACTCCCCCCACCCTCTGCCATCCTTCAGTGGGCCTTTTGCCTTGGCTGGGTTACACCAAACTGAACCTCTTCTAGATCAGTCAGTCTTCTAAACTCACTAAGACAAGAAAGGCACTGGTGACAAGGTAAAAAGACAGGAAATCCAGAATAACAGGAATTAATGATCTAGTGAATTCACTGCACTTAGCAGTTTTGTTCCTATTCATTGATGGAAACAAAATGAACGTAGGCTTCCTCATGCCCTGCATCACCAGAGAATTGGAGGAAGATGAAGAGAGAGCAGAGGGACAAGAGGGAGTAGGAGATACATGGCTGAAACATGACCGGTGTAAGAGAGGCAGTTTTAAAGGACCAAGATCATTAGCCAGGCTGCCAGAGCCAGGAAAACACCTGCACTCCCAAGATCTTTTCAGTGTTTGCTCAACACACACCCTAAAAACCACCCTTGTTCCTAGGCAATGCTACCCAAGTTTACATGAGGAATAGGAAAAAAAAAAAGATTCTGTCACTTTTCTCCCATCTTTCTCAAGTCCACTGTATCTCCAAATGTTGCCCTTTGCTTTTCATTTTCTATGGACCAGATGCTGAGGGGTTTTTTTTTGCATCTGGATCAAGGTGGCTATAATAAACACTTAGCTGTCTCCACAGGTAATACTGTGCCACCATGACAGATCCATGTCAGGCTAGCAAGAAACCAGCAGTGCGGAGCCCTTCCCTCCAAACAGGAAATATTGCCTTCATCCTCTCCCTACACCACCTCCCCTCCTCCAGCCCAGGCAGAGAGCACAGAGCTGCTGTCAGACAGAAGTGATTGAAGACTACAATCCAGAACAAGGAAAAAAAAAATAAAAAGAAAGAAAGAAAAAAAGTTAAGCTCACCCAATGTTTTGCCAAGTAAAAGGAGAAAAGGGGCTCATCTTCTGCAGTTTAGGGAAGGGAAGTTTTGGGCAAAGGTGGGCAGGGGAACAAGGTCACCCAAAAGCCCTTTGCAACGCAGAGGCTATCCTCTCCTCTGTGGAGCATGAAACCCTCTGTGCAGCAGCCGGCGAAGAGGCAGAGATCCCTTCAAGCCCTACGCACGCAACACACCGCTGTGCCCCCTCCACAACATGCTTCCCCACGGCAGCTCTCCGCCCCAGTGCCATTCCCCTCCCAGGGCCAAAGTTCCTAAGAGGCACCACACACCCCATGCCATCACTTATAAACCCTCCCGCCCAGTGCGCAATGGTGCCAGCAACGCCTTCGCAGGAGGCAGTCCCCGCTCCTGGGGGGGCACGGGGAGCCAGCCCATGCCACTGGCCCCATGCAGGGGCTATCCCAGGGCTCCTCACAGCCGACACGTGTCCTGGGGCAGGAGTGGAGGGAAGAAGCACACAGCCCACTCCCACCGCTTCGGAGGGTATTAAGTAAAATACAGCAAAGCATGTTTACTGATTAACTTGGAGAGAATTTAATACTAAAGTGAAAAGCTGTAAAGCATTTAGACAGATGGCAACTGCCCAAAGGAAAACCTATCTGGCTCTCTACAGATGGCTTCGATATGGACTTTGGTAGAGGGGAGGTGTCAGCAGTTATACCTTACAGCTCATCGACAAGCTTTTCTGGATACTTTGTGGTCACCTTTTAGTGAGAACCACTGTCCACCAACGTCTCCCATGCTCAGGGGGCAGCGTGAGGAGTCCCACGTCAAGCTCTGAAGCGGGGAGCTGAGGGCCTGAAGCTGGCAGAAAAGTCACAGCATTGCCATAGGAGGGAAGAAAAAAAAATTGAAAGAAAACAAAAAAAGGGAGAGCCTGATCCTATTTGGTAATATTTATTACTTTTTTTGATATACTTTTGACACAACACAGGTCATCAGAGGGGGAAGGTCCTGGCTTTTGAGCACCCCTAGGAGGCCATCTTGTCAGGCGGGCTGGGAAGGAGGAAATGGCAGCTCTCCTTAGGGGACCTCACTGGGACAGGCCCTTGCCTCCTACGCTCACCTGCCACAGCCCCGCAGCCTGGCCTCGTGTGCCTGGTCATGGCCCAGCCGGTGGGAGGCCATCTCTGTGGTGGCCCAGCCATGAAGCGGGTGGATGCTCTCCTGTTCAAAGCCATAAAGGACCATCCCGTGGCTTGCTGTCAAGCTTTCTTCATGGGGGCAAAACAAGGGGCCCCCAAGAAGCATCTCATCCTGTCCAGGTTTGTTTTTTCTTTTTTTTAAGGCTCCATTAATGTCTTGCTGGAGCAGCAAGATCACTTGCAATGTAGAGGAGTATCGAGTGCCTTTTCCTTGCATGTCACCAGTTTTTGCTCTGTCTTGAAGTGTGGGCAAGAGAAGGGCACAAGGAAGCTAAAACCACTAAATTAGCAGCAACTGGCTGTCAGGAGAAAGTGTCCCTTGTTGGTAAATTAGTACAGCTTTCTCCGATCAGGTGTCCTGTACTTTCTCCAAGGCATTACCTCCAGACATCAGGTCCCTCTCTCAGACGCTGAAACCCAAGTGAGATGAACGGCTGGCCTGCTCCAATAAGGCAATCCCAATGCCTGCCAGGTAACCCTGGTTTCACTCCAGTTCCTACAGGACACACAAATGCAGGGCAGCCAGCTTCCTCTGGGCCAGCCCAGGACAGAGGACGGGTGCTAAAGGAGTCACACAAGGCACATCTCCACCTTCTTCCCAGATGGCTGTGATGCTCCGCATGCCACGGTAAATTCCCAGACAAAAGGTCGTAACTCTTGACATTCAACGAACTGCTCCACTTTCTGGGATGTGGTGTGCCATGTCAGAGCTCTGTAGCTCTTCACCCACTGGCAAAACTGACCCCTGTGCACGGCTGCGTTGCCTCCCTGTTATTGCAGCCTGTGCCTGGGAGAGCCGGGCTGGTGCACACAGCCTCCCCTGCAGCTCTGCCAAAGCAGGCTGGCCCTGCAGTACCCTCTGCTGTTTCACTGCTGCCATGTCCCAGGAGGCAATTTTCACTGCTCAGTTGCCTTTGCTAGGGGGTGGGAACTTCAACACATTTCCTATCCCCTCCTAAAAGGAGGGAACCACAGAAGCAAGCTGTGTCCTCTTCAAAGCCTCTTCCCTGGGAACTACTCCATTCTCACATGCCAGGGATTCCTCTGCCAGGGAGTGGAGATCGCTCATGCACCCTTGGGTGGGCTGAGATGCTAAAAACCATCAGTCACATATGCCTTCCCATATCCTCTGATCAGTGCTGCAGTGAAAGACGTGGCTTTGAGTGGTAGCTAATTGGAGACAAAGGCCATCGGGGAGGAAGATGTTATTACGCACCTTCCCCATCCAGAACGTTTATGTGTGGTAGAAATGAGAAAGGAGGTACCAGTCAGGGAGACATCTCAGCCTGTCATAGAAGAGCCCAGCTGCTCTGTCACAAAGCAGCCATCAGTTACCAGGAACACAGAAAACAGCAAGAAGAGATATTTCCCTTCTGACAATTTTGAATGAGGAGGGGAAAAAAGTCAACTTGATCTCAGGGAGAGTGATCAAGTTGCTGTCAGGTTAAAAATAACAGCAAGAACAGCTTTAATGTTCAAGTAGAAGAAAAAGCCAGAAGGAGTATGGACAGTCAGCTCCATTAAGACAAAGCTCTTTAGGGAACATGCAGTTATAAACCGCTTCAGCAACATTCAGTCTCAGCAAGACAAGCTAAAGCTTCGTTTTGTAAGGGATCCCCCTTTGATATTTCCTTGCTTGAAGTTATGTCTCTACGATACAGGGAAGGACTTTCAGAGAAGGGCTTTCTGGCTTTCCTCAGCTAGAAGTGGTATGCATATGAGTTATCCCCAGGCACCTGTTACCATTTTACTTTGCCATTATATCAAGTGACCAGTTGATTTATACCATCCTGAAATCATACCCTGATTTTTCAAGGAGCCAGAGAGAAAGATATGCACTGCTAAGAGCTGGCGGTTCACCAGTCTTAATGTTCTCTTCTGGAGGATGCTGGCAAGAGGCCATGTAACAGGCCGCTGGATGCACGATACCCCACACTCCATCTCGTTAGGGCACAGGACTCAAGACTCCCTAGACCTCTCCCGTGGTTACAGGAGAAAAGCTGCTGTGGAGGACAAGTCAGAGTAGAAGCTTCTGTTTTTCCCCTGATACAGAAATGCTCATCTCCCTTGCCTAAAGTTATCCCATAACACCCATGCAGTAACATATTTGCCCATCACTCAGACACTTCAACACAAAGCAACAATTCAAATTAGAATCGCTTTCACACGGTAGATTAAAATCCAGCATGACTTCCATCCCCCACTCCACACTGAGGGCCAAACTCTCTCTCTCTGCTCCAGCTAGAGATGAACAAACAGGCTCCACACTTCTGAAGTACTAGGTCTACCTGCCATCCACAGGGCACAGGAATCACAACACGCATCAGGGTCACAGTACCTCAAAACACTCTAAAATCTCAAGTTACTTTTGCCCTGCAAACACCCACAGAAGTAAGGAGAAACTATAAATCTACTATTTGTCTGCAACTGAAACATGACTAGCTCAGGGACAGCAGGACTGCGCTTTGCTTAAGGATAGGAAGAGAATATTATCCTACAAAGCTGGGCAGCAGGGAAAGTGGAGAGAAGCAGCGTACCAGAAGGTAGCTAAGGCTCAGCATTTCTCATATGAAGGATGCCATGGTGTTTTCAGGGTCTGCAAGCTAAGAGGATGTCAGCAGGAAGTTCTGGCAGAGTCACAGTACAAGGTGGCTTGAATGCAGGCAGGTCCGTATCAGCTTCCGTTCAAGTTTCAAGGACGGAATACAACATTCTTCCGTGACCTTCAAACGCTGCTGCCCACAGCGCTAATGCAAAACAGCAATACCTCATGCTATGCGTTTCCTTTGCAGCTTTGAGGCAACTGACCACAAGGTGCCACTGACTTGCTGCCAGCACAACCAGCTGGAGCAAGCCATCCAGCACAGTTATTCTCCAAGTAAGGTCAGGCTAAGGGAGAGCCAGGCTTTGTCCTGAGCGTCTTCCCTCCCTTTCAACAGGGAGGTAAGCAGAGATATAAGGTGACCACTCTCAACAGGGTGCCACCATAGCATTCATTTGACTTCCAGAGCTGCCACCCACACGCCATTAATGGGTGTCATCAAGCCAGGAAGAAAACTGGACTGGGGGGGAAGAGAGAGACAGCTAAAGGGTGAATCTACACAAGGCTAAGGTGAGGTTGGCCAGGGAAGGGTGAGAGCACAGCTGAGAAACCAAGGCATTGCCTTCCCCTTCCCACTGAAGGCAGACACATGATGTACATCATGTCAACCACAAGCCTCAGGATTGTGTGCAAGGCCTTGCTAGGCCTCAACTGACCATGTGTGGTCAAAAAGAAAACAGGTGTCTCTCCTCCTACGCGCTCTTGTAGGAAACCAAAGTGCTCCATGCCTGTAGCTATGATCTGCTGCATACAGAAACTAAGATGGATGCAATACAAAGCCTCCAGCTTTAAGTACTGTGGCTGCTCACCTCTTCAACTCCTGGAAGCACAGTACCTTTGGACACTTTCCATGGGCTTTCACTGTTTCAACTGTTCTCTCGAGTGTCTTGTCCTGTTCTTTGGAGGACTAAGCCTTGGTTATTTTAGATGCCACATCTCCAGTCACAGAAAGATAGCTGTACACTCTGGGACAAAGCAGCTCTTAATACAGAGCACACAGGACCTGGAAATAGTCATTTTTGTTGACAGGATTTTGGCTCAAGACTGATCTTCCAGAAGTCAGCAGGATAGACCAGCATCTGAACACCTTCAGAGTCCATTATAAAACCCTCCACTCAAACAGATTGTTCTTACTGTAACTACCATAATACTAATAGCAACATAATTATATAATTCTCCAGCCCCCGGTTTGAAAGAAGATCTGCTCAGAGAAGACTAGAAAACACTACTGAAATCCAGTAATGGCCTATAAGACACCAATTTAATTTTATCCAAGAAGTACTTGGACATCACAATGATATAGTACTGCATGCTGAAGAAAACTTCAAGCTGGATTTCCAGCTCCACTGGAATCTATCAAATATTCTTCTCAGTATCCTTCAGCTGTACTAGGCTCCCTTGTAACTAATCTCCTCTCTCCAGCTAAAGCCAGTCTCACCATAAGAATTTCCATGGTTCCAGAGATGCCTCAGCACACTGATCCTTCAGACACTCTCAGAAGCCACAATTTTTAATTTCTCAGCACCACTAGTCTAGGCGCTCTTTCCGCTAAAGGAGAAGCGGCACTTCTCCTATCCTCTTCTCTCCTTCACTTATGCCCGATATCCTGGAAAGACTCTTCCTCAACCCTGCTTACTGTCTCCTTAAAACATCTGTTTCCACGAAGACTGCTGTGATGGCCCTGGAGATTGCATCACCACTTGGCTCCAAGATTGGGTCTCTCAGGTCATCAGAGTGTGAGCTGAGGCATTGCTCATTGCACTCTGCAGTACACACACACCAAGGATGCAAGGCCTTTCTCAGCCAAATACGATACCGCTGCTGCTCGCTGCTTCAAGTGTGCAGTGGTTACAGTAGTGCAAAATGGAGCTGGCTAATGGTTTTGCTTCCTGACTTTGGTGTCTTACAGGGAAGGAATGCTCCATCATGAGACAAGGAATAGGAAAGGAAAAAGGGACAAAACTACACCAAAAAAAGCAACTTATGTCCTCAGACAGGCCGTGGGGTAATCAAACAAGTATGCGAGAACTCCCAGCTAGCCTTGGTGTCTTGCAGAGAGGGACAGGACAAAACCATTTTGTCTGAGGATAAAAGAAGATGATGCTTTCAGAGACCTCAAGTGAGGCATGTGGTAACACAGGCTGTTGTTTCATAGGTTCCCTCCCTCACTCACCACCTTCACAGCTCACCACCCCTCAGTTGTCAGTATTCAAGTTGTCAATCGTATGAAAATCTGCTTTGTAAAGCCAAATCAGCAGCAGATCTAACTGGGTTAAAAATAAACTTCAAGAAAAGTGCCTAGGCATGGGACCAAGCAGCTGACCAGCAGAAACCTTCTAAATTATTTCACCAGTTCACTTCTCACCAAAACTGTGGTATCGTGTCGATACATCCTCAGACACTCAAAATTACAGGACTTTAAGCACTCTTCAACTACCATGAGCTCACTAACTCCTCCCAGCAGCATCAGGGAAGGAGTACATCTCAAGGAGGGATCTGGAAGAATCAGCAGCAGGTAACTGCCTTCAAAGCAGACCCTGGCAGGCAGTCCATGTACACCAAACAAGTGGAGTACAAGTCACAAATCCTGAGGAGAGCACCAAAACAGGCCATCAAGATTACCCTGGGAGCTGAGGGCCCATGGGTGAAGAACACATGGCAGACACGTGCCACACCATGCACGTAAACCCCGTGCAAAGGAAAGCAGGAGCGTTCCTGGGGACCAGGTGACAGCCCAAGCAACAGTGAGATGCAGGTTGAACAGCCCAGAAGAAGGTGAGGCGGGTGCCTTGTAGGCCTGGAGTGAGGTGGTTAAAGAAGGAAGGAGGCAAGAAGCACTTGATGCCATGGTGATGGGTAGAGTGCGCAGACCCACGCAGGCAGGCAGAAACCACGTTGCCTCCAGCTATTTTTGAAGCGGGTGGCAGTTGTTTGTGCATCCCCAGGATAAAAGCTCTCCAAGACAGATCGAGGAGGGGAGTAATTAAACCCCAGGAAGACAATAAATAAAGAGAGGCCATGGAACAGCAGAAAGATCCTAGCAGCCATGGAGAAGAGCTGGCCCTCCATTCCCGCCCTCCTTCCTCCCCCATCCATCACCAACCACTTGGGGTTTGGCAGTGCACTCACTTTCCCACAGTAGCCGATCTATTACTGTTTAGAAGAGCCTTCCCAGCCTCTTCCTTCCCCTCCTCCCAGGCCACAGGGGTCCCACTTGGCAGCCCCCGGATCCCCCTCTTCTCTGAATGTCTGGTGACCAGCCAATCCCATGCAAAGAGCATTAACCCCTCTTCACCGGGAACAGCCGGAGAAACCTGACTCCATGCTGAGAGGTCTGTCTAGGGTGTCTTTCCCTCCTTCTCTCCTCCCCATCCCTGACGCCCCCCCGCCCCCCATTCTCTCTCCTCTTTCCCCTTTCCTTTTCTTTTTCAAAAACTAACTCCAGCCCTGGGAGTGTCGTGTCTTCCTGAGAATGTTACACGAATACATGGGAATTTTTCTTGGACCAAGAACAGACCCTTATTTATTTGTCTCTTCTGCCTTTGTTCTTCATTTCCTCTTTCAAGACTTAGGCAAGACCTCGACACAGTGCCGCCTGGATCCCCTGCTGTCATCTCACTTTGTTATTATTTTCAGAAGGAAAGCGCTGATAGGCAGAGAGCTCTTCAATGCCTTGCCCCAAGGCAGAAGTGAATCCGCCCAGACTCCCACCTCTGGGGCGGACAAAGGGCACAGGCTCGGGGGCTCTGCAGAGCACCTCGGACTCCAGCTTGCAGAGTCAACCCCCTGCTTATGTAATCCTTCTGATTGCAGCACCACAGCCCCTTGGATTAAATCCACACGAATCAGATCTTCAGTAACAGCTCTATGCTGGTAACAGGCATATGGTACCACGAAAAGGGGCAGTTTCCTAGAATGAAATCAAAAGCCTCCTAATGCACTTAACTCAGGGTCACATAAATCTCTCTTCTGCCTCCCACAGACGGCTGGATCTTGTTTACAGGCATTGCAGCAGGCCTGGGTCTCAACAATATGTTTACTTCTTCTGTACAAACATTCCCTTTCACTAAGCAAAGCAGTACCCTGATCTCCAGATTAAACCAAGTGGAAAGGACTGGGAGCAGGTCTGTGGGGAAAGATGGAGAGAGCTAGTCTTCATGAGTGACATCAAATGCCATCCTGGACATCACACAGGTTTTGGGACCATTTGTCTTCACATTATTCCCTTAGATTGCCTTATTTCTTGAGAAGGATGGGGAGGAATTTTGCATTTAGCCAGTTGCCAACATCCCTGACAAGAGGTAAAACCATTCGATGAAAGAATGGGGTTTGTTTCAGGCTGAAGAACCTGAGAACCAGGCCAGGGCCAGGTGGGACAGCACAGCTTGTCCAAGGGACAACTGGTGATTGTCTGGCCAACTCTTCCCCAAATGCAAAAGCCACAAACTGACACTGTGCAGATAAGAACAGGGAAACAGCATTTCTGCTTAACAGCACAGTAGACAGAGCCATTTACTGCCACAGTCACTTGATTACAGGCAAAGTTCTTTCCCCTCTCCACCCTCGGCCCCTTCCGTCCCCTTTCAGGTCTTCAGTAACACAAACATTTATATTGAACTCTAACAGTTTCTGAGAAGTCAGCTGCCACAGCCAGGTCAGAAAGGAAGGAGAGGAGGAAGACAAAACTAATGCGTAAGCACACCATGAAAACTGGTGGTGAACGAGAAGGTTGTGCAATGCCACAGGGGAGAGCCACAGTCGTGTTGAAGTCACGAGGACAAGCAGGGCAGGAGCAGAACAGCCCATCTGCATGGTACAGTAAGCTGCCACAGCGAGACAGAGGGCCAAAGGGCATTAAAGCTCATACGTAGCTGGGGTGGGTGCTTAGCCCGCCCAGCTCATCTTCACAATGCTCCTCTGCTGCAAGAGCTTGTAAAAAAACTGCCCCAGTCGCCCCCTGCCCTCAACTGGTTGCTCTTCAGGGTTTAATCACTGATGGCAATTTCAGCTGCACAGTTTGCTGCTCAACCACCGGATCTTTCAAGTCTTCAGGTCCTGATGATCTCTTGTAAAGTCCAATGGACCATGTCATGCCAAAGCTAAAAAAACACTTATGACAAGATGGGCCCTCGAAAGAAAAAAAATGTTCTCAAGCATCTGAATATTTTACAGAGCAGTCCTGATGATCTCTGCCCCACATCCACAGCACAGAACTGTAATTGAGTCAGGGACCAAATCCAAGCACCAGATTCACTGTCTCTGGCTTGACACCATCTCTTTACTGCAAAGACAAGGCTCCGAACTCAGGAACCTCTTGCACAGTCCCAAGCCATGGAGATGCTCTACAGTACCACACATCTGAGTGATGTGGAAACCAGAACTGGATTTTCAGGGCAGTTCAGCTGCAGAGGCATATGTGAACAAACATGGGCAGAAAGGAAACCCACAGCACTTCCTCATCACTAAGTGATAGACTCTGGATGCCTGACAAACTTCCCTCCCCCCCAGCGCTCACGGGAAGTGAGAAGACTCTGTTCCAGAGCACAACTGCACTATAAATAATTCAAGAGACTGCTAAATTATGCAAAAGCAATCCCATCATCCCCCTGGCCAAGCTGAATGCAGGTGTGGTCAACCCTTGCTCCAAAAGTTGCTGCTAGATAGGGATTTCAAGGCCACAGAGGCTCTGTGCCAGTAGCACATATCTGAGAGCACCACAGCCGCTTGCTAAGAGTCAGGCCTGCACCAAACAGGAGGTATTTGGGGACACAGGGCTGACGGGGAAACAGCAATTCCTTTAACCTACCTCTTCTCCAGAGACCTCACATGGCCCCAGAAGAAAAGCAGCAAATCATGTCCCCTTCAAGTGAGGCGGCTTGGTGCACCTTGCCTCCATCGATTGTGGTTAGCTGGCGAGAGCTGCAGCTGGACAGCACTGGCACAGCGAGGTGGGGAGGAGAGGACTGCTGGGGCAGGTGGGAAGGCGAGAAGGGAACTGAAAACGCTCTGGAGGCAGTAAAGAATGAACAATTTTTCTAGCACAAATCATGTACAGGGAAGGCTGAGCTGAAAGCAGACAGAATCTCAGCCTGCTCTTCTGCCCCACTCCTTTGCCTTCAGGAGATACTGCCTTCCTGAATATCAGGGCCACCGAGGTTTCCCTCAGCAATGGGGTCATTAAATAACAGCGTGCAGCTCACACTAATCACTCCAGGGCACCGTTCTCCTGATTTACCCTGCCCTTTGCTCTGCCTCAGAGCCGGCCCTCGCACCACAAGCTCCACAAAAACAGCACTTCCTCATACACAGCGAGCACCATGCGCTCTCAGCCCCTACGCAGGCAAACCCTTCTTCCAAAGCCCTACCTTTCCAGGCTCCCGCAGCCTCCGAGATCTGTCTGTGCCCAACATGCTCAGTCTGCACAGGCCTCCATCCTCCTCCTTTTCCCTGCTGCCCAGCTAGAAGCATTCGTGCCAGGGGAAGGAGGAATCTAAAGCGCTACCATAGCCCTCTCTTCAGCCTCGGCACAACCAGCTTAAAATCTCAGGACTCTAGCTTACCTTCCCCTTCTTTCTTAAAGGGCTCAGCATCCAGGAGACAGAGACTCCCTTTCATGTCTCTTTGCCATGCCGTCTCTCTTGCTTTCTGTTCAGTTCCAGTATCTGCCTGCCAAAACAGGGGATCCTAACACAGATAAAGTCAGCATAGCAGATACCTGCATTTAGATCACAGGTTTCACAGTTGCTGAAGCCGTTATGCAGCAGGTCTAATTTGCATTAGTCTTTCAGTATAGTTCAAATCTGCTTGCTGCAGCTTTGGTATCGTGCAAGACATATGGAGAAATATCCCAAGATAAAAATTACCCCAAAGCCTTAAAGAGATGACAGACTCTGATTCTGCTCGCTAACCCTGGCCCAGCTTGTAAGTATTTACACACCGAGGGGAAAACGGCACTCCTAGGGAAGGGCAGCAGGGAGCTAGGATTATAGGTTAGGCAGCAGATCAAGAAGGAGGTGGTATCTGCGGTGAAAAGGGCAGCAGGATCCAAGCAGTGACTAGAAAGTTATTGATAACCCCTGGCTCAGCACCAGCACCCAGCCGTTCTCCAGGACTTCCCATACTTGATTTGCTGCTGGCCGTCTCAGAGTGTCACGCTTCAGTCATTGCTCTCCTGCTGAGCCCCTGCGTGTGCGGCTGGGCACGCCGCAGCCTTGCTCCGTGCCTCAGTTTCCCTGGGTGGGAAATGGGAGAGACTTTTCTACCTCCATGTAAGGGGCTTGCCTAATTAAAAGAAGCTTAACAGGTTGCTTTGAGGCCATGGAGAGAAACCTTGCCACCATAAAGTGCAACACATTGAGATGATCCTCAGAAAGAAGAGTTGCCCCCACTGTCTCTCTCCCTCTGGACAGACACATCCACCTCTCCTGCTGCTTGCAGCTTGTGCATTACAGGCTGAAAAAGACTGCTGGCAGAGCTCAGTTTGGTCATACCCGACAGCCATAGCCAATTTTTTTTTTTTTTAAAAGTGCCTATTTAGACATGGGCTTAGCTGGGGAAACAGGGAACATTAACTGAGCTCATCAAGGGGGGTTATCTCAGTATGAAAGGCCAAAACCCCCACAGCGAGCAGCTCACATAACTTTTGCTATCCTGAAGCAGAGAATAATCAATTCCGAAATCACAGCTCAAGAACAAGCCCTTGCTTTTTGTAAGGCAGCGAGTTCCCTTCATGCTGCTTCTTCCCTCAGCCTGCCTGATGAGAGCTCAGAGTACAGCACTCCCTTTCACCAATCAGCTCTACCAGGCAAGTTTCTGAGCACAAAAATACACCCACCCTGTTCCAGGTGTTCAGAGGTTTGAAGAGCAGGAGGTGCCTGTTGTGCTTCAGGAGGAGCTTGAGGGAAGTAAAGGGTTTGCACTGCAGGGAGCACAAAGTAGTCAGAAAAGGAAGGTAAAGAAATCATGTTTTTGCCTTCTCAAGAGCTGCAGCCAGAGTCCATTTCACAGGGACAGAGGCATGGAGTACTCCTGTGCACCCTACACTGCTGCTCCGGCACACGGCATCTCTTCCCACCTTCTCCAGGACAAGGTGAAACTCAGCAGCTCTGTGACTGCAACTCTGCCCTAGCCCCTGGGACAAGCACCTGGTCCCGGCACCCCACACAGCATTGCTACTGCGGCACGGCCCTGACCTGCATGGCCCAGCCCTAGCAACACACTCGCCTAGCTCTATCAAAGCACCCCAAACCTGACCCAGAGCTGCCCACGATCCCAGACTTGCCCGCCCCACACAGCTCTGCCAAGGCTCCCCAAGGCCAGCCTGCAGCACACAGCACAGTCCACGCGTGCACTGCAGATGTATCACCCCCTTTCCGAGAACATCCAGGATGGGGAACAGCAGGCATTCCTCAGACCTACCTCCATGTCCCCTTGCATTGCACTGCCCCGTGTGCCTACCTTCCCCAAACTTCAGATCCCACTGTAACGCTTCGTTGTAGTACCACAAGATGCCATCCTGTCATCAGGACAAATGCAATGCAGCCTGACCTTTTGTTGCAGAACTGATGGGTGACAGTAGGGAAAAGTAGGTGGGGACAACTAGCCACACTCTTCTACTTCTGCAGACAGGGCTGATAACATGAACCAGCCTTTTGAGACACCTTACACTGACCTAAAGACGTGAAGACGTGTCTTGTGCCAGTCAGTACCCCCTCCTCCATCTTCTCTGCTGGAGTTATTGTCAGCTGTACCAGCCTTCGTTAGCACCACCTCCTCCAGCTACATCCCACTGATTGGGTCACAGATTCCAACAATGTACAAAGGGCTCATTTTAGAGCAACTAACCCCACCTAAAACCTAATCAGCCTTTAGGAATGAATGCTGGCCCAGCTTGCTCCATCTATCCATCACCAAATTCCCCCGCTTCCTTCCTCCACCTTTATGATCCAATGCAGGGGCAGGGGAGAAGATGCCAATTTGTGACAGCAGGTGCACATTAAAGATGCTATTCTCAAGACAGGAGGAAGCTCAGACACAGCAAGCTGAAAACTCAGCTACAAACCCTGCCATGAGATAGAGTTTCTCTGCTTGCTCGCAGGTCAAAGCAAGGGAGGGATAGAGAGAAACTTGTCTGTCCTAAGATGCCCTTCACATACTGAACACACACAATAACATCTACACGCACTGTCCTGAACAAATCCTGTTCCCATGGCTGCTTATGAACACCAAATTTATTGCGGGCATAAACTCTACAAAAGTCCCTGCATTCCATGGTAAGTGCACCCAGCAGGACCTGTGTGCATTGCTGCACGCACCCAGCAAACACCCACCCATGTTTGTCACACAAGCATCCCTTAAAGACATGCAATAAGCACGTTACATCAATCTGGCAGGCCACAGTCACACCGAACTTAACCAGTTGCATATGGGAGAAGGAGGAGAAAAAGTAAACACAAGGTGTATGGGAAACGCATGAGCACACAAACTTCACAGATGTGCTCCCCAGGCAAACACTGAGCGTATCTGCGCTTGCTGCATTGTGCCTGGCCTAGGTTAAGCAGGCTCTGCGACCACAGAGCAGCCCCAGAAACCCTCCAGACCAGCTATCCCTGTCTCATGTTGGGCACAAGTACTCTAGATAAATGTTTACAGTTATGAGCATCCCCTCCTCTTCTTGACCTCCTTGCTAAGGCAACCCCTGTGTACCACACAGGCAACTCTTTCCAACCTTACCGGCATTTGCAGGGAGGTAGATAGCAGCTCAGCCCCTGAACCCAGTTTGGAAATGGTCCCCGACGCCCTGGGTACCTCTGATGGAGGCTAGCCTCAGCAGCACCTCAGACCAGAGGTATGCCAGCACAAAAGGCAGCAGCTGGGCCACTGCATTAGGAGCAGGGCAAGAAAACTCACCTGTAGCTAGCCAGAATCCCTCCCCTCTCCTAAGGGTATAATTGCCATATCCAGGGCATTAATAAACAAGCTATGCAGGTATAACCGAGAATCCTCGCAGGGAGGGAACGTTATACCTTGCAGTGGATTTCTCACCACCACTGCAAAATCACCTGAGGGTGTAAAGGGCCTATAAATCTTCCAGGGACTTTTATGACATGCTGTGGCAGCGTCACAGCTTCACTCCTGTTCTGCAGTTTACAATGGCTTTCATTCAAAGTCTGCTTTGTATCGCTACAGGGAGACTGGAGGCTCCTTGGGAATAGCTCACAGGACTGCTCTTCTCCCACCCCAGCTTGGAGGATGCGTTCCCGGCACTACTACTGAGGCTAAAAAAACAGCACAGGTCCTATGGCTGTGTTTAGGGGGGGCTTTGGAAACTAGAGGTGTTCTGGGGGGCAGGGACCCCATTGGGTTTCCCTCCCCTCCAAGATGGCTCTCCACTGTCCGAGGGTCAAGCAATGGCAGGTCCTGCTTGATTTCAGCTCTTCCCAGAGGAGCTGGCAGCAACCAGGCTTCAGCAACAGGGACTTGCAAGGGATTCCTAAGTCACAGGCTCCAGCTGGACTCAAACACCACTTCTGCAGGTGGGATTTACAGAGCACGAGAGCCACCTTTTGGGAAAGGGGCCTGAAGGGTTCCTGCTGATTCACACCCTGCTGGGGTGGGCCAGACAGGGGCAAGAGTAGGCAGGAATTTGAAATCTAGTTTGCACAGGGCTGGGGGTTCCTGGTGACTCAAGTCATACTTGTTAGCAGTGGTGCCACCGAGTGTTTTCACGGGCTTGAACTTCCCACTCAAGAGGAGGGATTTGGAGTTAACTGGAGGGCCATTCTCTGGAAGGGGAGGTGCTTGGCACCCACCCTGTGTGCTGGAGACAGGGCAGGCTCTCTCCTGACCCAGGCTCTGCCCTAGGGTGGAAGGGTGAGGTGCAAGACCCCAGCTTCAGCTCTGGGAAACAGGCAGGGCTCCCGAGCGACCCAGGCACAGCTCACAGAAACGCAGCCTGCAGAAATCCCCATAGGAAAACCACAGGCTGAGGCACCGAGAGGAGCCTCTCTCCATCCCGCTCCACGCTCCCTCCCTCGCTGAGCTGTCTGAGCAAGTCTAGAGCTGCAGAAGATGCCGTGTTTCCCATCACCCTTGTCACACTCACCCAGGGAGCAAAACTCGCGCAAGGACAGAGCTATGCCAGCCTGTGCCGCTCCAGCAGGACATACGCCTATTTCCAGCCCACAAACAACCTAACAGCCTTGTACGAGCACAGAGAACTTGGGTGCCCACGTCC
The DNA here is from genome assembly GCF_034638445.1 of Ciconia boyciana. NCBI lineage: Eukaryota > Metazoa > Chordata > Aves > Ciconiiformes > Ciconiidae > Ciconia > Ciconia boyciana. Next base: position 57,761,188 of record NC_132934.1, read on the forward strand.
CTTTGCAGCCAGCCCCCAACAGGGGGATCGTAGCAGTCTGACATGTAGATGGAGCAGGGACATTTGATGGTGATCATACACATACATTTGTATGTATGTTTTCCCTCCCACGCGCACACTCCTGTTACTCCTTCTCGCTTGCTGCAGGCTTGGCACGCATCCCCAGCCCGTGCCCTCCTCGCAAGCCGAGCATGGGCGGCAGATGGGCCTTCGCTGCAGTGCCCCGGCCGGAGAGTGCCTCCATCCCCGGCGAGCCCGCATCTGCGGGCAGGGGGCCGGCAGCATCGCCTCCCTCCTCCCCATCGCCGATGCTCCCTAGCAGGGGATGCCGGGATTATGGGGGGGCGTGGGGGGGAAGAGAATTAAAAAAAATAACACTAATATAAATAAATAAGGAGCGGGAAGGTGGGGGCTCGGCGGGGGAAGCCTCTCCGGCAGCGCCCGCAGGGGATGACGCCGCACCCCCGGGCCGAGGCACAACTTGCAGGTGGCGGCAGCGGCGGCTGGGGGACGGACCGAGGGGGGTCCCGCCCCCGCTGCCCGCAGCCCCCGCCGCCCCGGGGCGGCTCCACCGGGGAGGGCGGGTGCGCGCTGCCCCCCCCCCCCGCCACCGCCCCCAGCCCCGCCGCCCGCCCGCCCGCCCGCTCACTCACCCCCGGCCGGCGCAGCGTCGGTGCCCGCCGGGCCCCCGGCGGGGCGAGGCTGCCGCTCGCCCCCGGCCCGCCCGCCGCCCCCCGGCATGGCTCGGCGCCGGCCGCGGCGAGGCGAGGCGAGCCCGCAGCCCCCCGCCGCCTTCCTCTTTCGCCGCCGCGGAGCGGAACGGCCCGGCACCTCCTCCCGGCCGCGGGAAAGGATGCGATGCGATGCGATGCGATGCGGAGCCGAGCCCCGCCGGCAGCAGCGGGCAGGGCTGCAGCAGCCCCTTTTGTGCCGCCCTCCCCGCCTGTCTCCTCCCCCGGCGCGCCCGCCCGCCCCCCCGGGCCGCCGCCGCCGCGGGCCGCCGCCGCCGCCCGCCCCCCCGGGGCACGGCCCGGCCGGCCCCCGCCTCCCCGCACAAAGGAGCGCCTTGTAGGGGGGGCCCGGCGGGCGGGGGGCCCCGGCGGTCCGTGGCAAGGCCGAGGGCGCTGTATTGAGCGGGCTGCGGCAGCGAGTGCCGGGCCAGGCGGTGCCCCCCAAGGATGCTGCGGGGTCGAGGCAGAGCCGCGGGGCCGCCTCGCAGCCCTACGGCAGAGCCGGCCCCCGCCGCCGGCGCGGCAGCATCCCTCCCCGTGCCTCGGCGGGCAAGGGAGAGCAGGAGCCTTCGTTGTTTGGCGGGAGGGAGGCAAGGCGAGGTGGAGATGTGCGAGCTGCCTTGCCCAGCGACATCCAGGAAGTTTTGCTGCGATGCCAGAAATAGAACCTGCGTCTGTTGACTCTCGATCCTGCGCCCCAACCGCAAAAGCTGCCTTTTCTTAATTCAACTTTTCCCTGCCTTCTTCCTCATCAGGCCCATCTTTGGAGAGGAAAACAAAGCCAAGCCAAACCAAAACAAGCCCCCGGCCGAACGGCACTGCTACAAACATGCTGAAACACAAGCATGGGACCTTACCCCTTGCAGCCAAGAGCTAACGAGAGGTCAAAAGGAAACAGAACCAGAGTACACCCTTCCTCGTGATTTCACAGGCATTTAGAAAAACAGCGCATTAAAAACAAAGCCTCGGTGCCAACGCCCCTCCAACCTGACATTTATCAGATGGGCGAGCTGGGCGGCTTGCTGGAGAGAAGGGGAGAAGCGGCTCTGTTAAACTGCCGACGCCTGTTGTCCTGAGCGGTGCTTGCGGCAACCCAATGGGGATGCACAAGAGTCTGCCCTACGGACTGATCTTCTGCCTGTTCTCCTCATCTTACGTAGCCAGCACCAGAGAGGGCTTCCTTGGGAAAGGGCCGTCCTAATTTTGAGTTTTAAGGCCAAGATGGAGACCATGTCAGAGCTCAGGCAAAAAGACATGATAAGTGAATGGGAATTTTCCCCACTGCAAACTCAGCTAGAAGGATGACTAAAGACAGCCAGAGGTCAGCTGGATTCAGAAGTGCCTCGTGAGTATTGTAGAAGTACTGAGGGAAAGGAATGAAGACGGAGGAGGAAGACAACAATACAGCAAGTGAAGTTCTCACCATATGAGGGAGGTCATTTTGTGGCAGAACACAATAGTGCACCAGCACAAGCCCTCGAGGACACTAAAAGGCTCCATCTCGATGACAGCAATAGCATATCGGTGGGAACACACTGGCAAGACAACAACATCCCCATCTCTGTGGGTCCAGGATGAAGTCACTCACCCACAGGACGATGGTGTTTAGGACAGCCATGGGTCCCTAGCAGAAAACTGGGCTTCAAGGGAGCCCTCAGCTCCTGCATCCCCAGGGGGAATTTGGCAGCTGTGATTCAATTTGCATCGAGTTCACGACTGCGGTTTTTTTTGAGAGGGCTGGCAAGTGACGGCATTAGCCTTGCTTGTGTGGGTGATTTCAGCTCTGGGAGTATAAATCCTGTGAGGGATGGGCAGCAATCACCGATTCATTTCCCCCAGTCAGCGAACACCCATCACAGAAGGGATGGTTGGCACTAATGGGAAGAAAACGTCGCTATTTTGGACCTCCTCTCTGCTCGCAAAACATTATCCCTTTGCTTCAAATATTATTCCCGGAGCAGTTTGAAGACACGCAACACTTTCCCATGTTAATGTGATAAAACTAAAGGCTTACAGGCTCACCCAGAGATTGGAAATGTTCAGGAACATCAGACCACAAATCTAGAGGCAGAATAACATCCCTGCGCGCAGAGAGGCAGCTGCAATACCACAGCTCCCCTGTCCTGTGACAAACAGTGTTTGCCACGCTCAGTACTCCTAACAGGCTCCTGCAGCCTCCCTGGAGGTGTTTGCCCCTGTATTACGCCCTGCAAAGATCTGGGGGGGATTTTAGCTTCGCCTTTCAATCTTTGTGTGAGGAAAGACAAGATTTTGCTCTTCTTCCCCAGGCTGACCCTGGAGCAGAACGATGCAGAAGGCTGTTGTTTCAGCGTGTGCTAGTACTTTACCAGATGCAATAGCATGCTGGTACCTTCTTCGCCCCGGTGCAGCCGTATCTGTACCTCATCCCGAGTGGGACCTTGTTTCCAGACCCATGTGGTTCTGGGCTTGCGGGCCCAGAAAGCAGAAGTCTTTTTTTTTTACATTTTTTTTAATGGTAGTATGTGCTTTGATGGCACCAGACTGAGGCTGTAGGCTTAGATGTAGTATCCAAGGATCAATGATTTCTAATTTACTTAGCCATCATACCCTCTCCAAAAGGTAAAACCCCCAAACTTTGGCTCTCTTTTACATAAAAGGAACAGAGGATTAGAAAAATTATGTGATTTACTGCAGGCCAAACGGAGAGGCTGTGGTAGGGGAGAAATTTGACTGTGGGTCTCAAATTAGCACCCTAACCATTGCTGTCTGTGTAGTGTTTTCTCTCTGCTTTGCATACTTCAGTCTGAAACATGCTGGACAAGCTCCCTTGGGATAAGGAGTCATTTTTAGCCCGATTTCTTACAGAAATGAAGCTCTCGCAATCATGTTGTCTATCTGCCTGTCTATCAGCCACCCACAATATGGTTTGAATCCACCGGCCAATTTCAACCGAACCCAGCAGCAAGGCAGGGATCTTACAGCAAAGCAATTTGGATGAGCTCCATGATGAGCAGAAACAGGGGAGAGAAGAGAGGGAGAAAGCAGAGCATGCCCCTGTGTGCCTGTGGGCTGCGGGGTGGCTGGACACCGCTCCTGGCTTGCTGTGTGATGCTTCCTGCCCCTCTCTGGGGTGAGAGAGAGGGATTGAGCTCAGGGCATGACGTGCAGGGCTGACAAGGCCGGGAAGGAGCCGAGCACACTGCAGGGATGTCCTGGGTGTGTAGCGACCCCGGGCACGAACGTGGCGGAGACCGTTCATCCCGCAGCTGGCAGAGCAACTTCTGCTCTCCACGCTCCCTAACCCCTGCCGGCTATTCCTCCAGGAAAGCAGCCAGTTAACATATTGCAATGAATTAACCTTAAATGCTCTAAAAATCCAAACCTCTGCATGCAAATGAATTCTGATGGAAGAAGTGAGATAAAACACCACCCAGCCACAACCGAGCCCTCAGCTCAGCTTCTTTGCTAACCGAGGCACTTCTGTGTTTGCGACTGAAGCCAAGGTGGATCCCACAGTGACACGCACAGCCCCACGACGATTTGCACCTCCCCACCCCATGCTACTGCCTTGCCAGGTGCAAGGCTTTGAAACAAAACATTGTCCTGTGTGGTTTTTTAGATTTTAGTGGCTGGGATCTGTGACATGGCCCTATTTTCTTCATCTTGGGCAGTGCCAAATGTGGGTGGCGTGGGCAAAAGATCCTCCGGGCAGGGAGTCAGGCATGTGCTGGGCTTTACCAACCCCAGTAGAGCTGGGTAGCTCCGACCTGCCAGCCAAAGGCAGGGGTGGAAAGGCGCTTCTTCATCACTTCTGGGTGAACCTGGTGCATGTCCGAGGGGCTGTGCCTAAGGGCTTGCTGCTACAGAAAGAGGTAACTCTGCCAGTCCCTTCCTAAGAGGAATTATAAACACTTCCCACTCGGTCGCTATTATGCGGTCTCTCTTTCACCATGTGGCTCTTGCTGATAAGTGATTCTCAGGCTCCCTGTGTGCAAGTCATTTGACATCTGGTTAACTCCTTCACACTAAGTTACAGAGCCGAGTTAATGGTCGCAGAGCCTAACTTTCACTGTCGCCCTTTCCCCAGAAGATCACCAAAAGGTCACCTCTTTCCCCCTCTTTGGGATTACAGTCCTTTTAATGCCCTTTCGAGCTAGACTCCGCAAAACAAAGTCCTCCTTTGAGCCAACCAGTCTTGAAAGCCGATGCCCTTGTTCATTTTGCACTGCTGGTGGCAGGGAGGAAAACAACCAAGTGACATTTCTATCACTGGCCACAAGGCAAACGGCGTAAGACAATGATATTTATCTCCTCCTTGAGCCGCCCTGAGGCCTCAGATCTGAAAAAAATTACGGGCACTGGCAATCACCATTTCCAGCAATCGGGCTGTAGTCGAGCAAGTGGGAAGATGAACAAGTGCTGGTACAAATTCTCAGGGACTAACCCTAATAACAGGATCTGCCCAGAAAAGATGCCTTGTGTGTAACAGAAACAAACAAATGCTTTTACACTTGCACTGCTGTTAAGTAACGTAAAACTTCGCCAGATAAGGATTGTTTGCTCTCACTTAGGGGGTTCTGGCAGCCCTGCTCCTCAGATTATTTGCTGAAATGCATTTGGCTTTTTTTCAGTTTGCGATCTTAAAGGCAAAGCGATCGGGTTTCATCCTCATCTTCTACTACAGAGCGATTCTGGGCAGCATGAAAAATCCGATCTTTCCGCAGCTGGAGGGCAAAGGAGAGCGGCAGCCATGGCACAGTTGCCCTAGGCAGTGGACACAGAGGTGAGGGTGTCTGCTGCCACCAGCGTCCTGCCTGGCCCAGGTCACGCCACTTGTACCTGCTACCGCCGTGCCTCTCCAGCCTGCAAACTCTTTAGCGTGGGGCTACATTTTGCTATGGTTTTAGACCACTTGTTGTATTGGAGCTTCCGTTGCTTCCTCTAAGAACAACTGAAATATAAGCAATAACAAGTCAGTGGTGGCTTGTCGGAAGAAGGGTGAAGGAAAAGTTGAGCAAAAATTTGGCCTGGCAGCAACAGAGTGTATTTCTACATAAATTTGATAAAAAGAACGCCTGCAGTCAAGAAAAAGCACATGCAGAAGTGGCTTCAGAGGCATTTCTGCAGCAAGGCAGAAGAGGTCTCTAATAGCAATTGCATATAAGCAGCGAAGGGCATTGAAACCTGGAGAAATACAGGAAGGTGCCATCAGACTGGACGTGGCCAAATCGCAGAGCCCACGTCCTCCCCGACACGTGAAGCCCAAGTCGTAGTGAAACTCTTGCACATACATGCAGCTCAGCCGTTTAGCCGCAAAGCCACTCGGCAGGCGGTGTGCTCTCAGCCTGCAGTCAGAGGGATGCGGAGAGTCGCTGGGGCAGCAAGCGGGTGAGAAAGCGGTGAAGGGATGGATGGCATGCAGTGCAAGCAACCACAGGAAGCTTGCTGTGGCTACGGGGAAGCAGCACTTAACTCTTTGGTGCATGCTGTAGGGTGAGCTTAGGTGAGCTTAAAGTGCTCACCAGCAGCACAGAGCATGGGAGGAATTTGCCCTGGGGCATCCAGGAAGGGATCCTGGGCATTTTCTGCAGGAGTTGGGGCTGTTGGCCAGGACCAGGTGGGCTCATCTCACCAGTGGATTTTCTCTGGCTGCCTGTTGCGTGGGGATGGCCCCAACGCCTCTGAATTGTGACTTTTCCTCCCACGAGACAAAGGTGGGGGAGCCACATTAAACCACAGCCGTCCCCATCCACGTGCAGAATTGCTCCTGGGACAGTGTTTTCCGGAGTTTGCTTTGAAGTATTCCCCATGGCGTGCTTCCCACCACAGCCTCCCTGAAACCATGTCCTTGCCTCGGCGGTCTCAGGTGAGGTGCCAGTCCAGCTATCCCTTCTGCTTTCCCTTGCCCTCCCCTCTTAGCCCTTAATGCTGATCGGAGGCTCCCTCAGCTGGGCATCTTTTTCAGCATCTTTTCTTGTCTCATCAGGATTACATCTATTGAAAAGCCACAGGCTGGACTTTAACCCACCCAGCCATGCAGAGACATGGCGAGTGGATTTGGGGAGGGGATGAGAGTAGGGCCAGGAGCACTGTAGCCCCCTGTGAGCACAGCCCCATGCAAAGAGAGGCTGGTTCACGTTGCGGCCAACCTCCCCTGGAGCACAGCGGTCGCTGCCGCCCCTGCCTTCCCTCGTCCGACCTCCGATGTGGGCAAAGGCACGGTGGGATTTGCAGTCGAACGAGTTAAAATGCTGCTGAGAATGCACTTTGACTGGAGCTGGATCAATTTCCCCGGCCCCTGTGACTGATACAAGCATGTCCAGCCAGGAAATTGTAAAGAAAACAGGCTTGAAACCAATTTCATTGCAACCAGTGCCAGCTGCATGCGTTGATAAGTCCTTTGATAACATTGCAGAGAAGCGTTATCAATGTTGGAAAGGGCTATCTCGTAGCTACGGCTCCCTCACTGCTGGCAGAGGGGAGCTGGAGGCAGGTACCAGCAAGTGTTACAGCACCCAAAAAACATCCCTTGCAAGTACTAAGCAGCCAGGGCAGCCCAGTGCCCCACGGCTGGGCTGGGGCCGCAGTCAGGATGAGGAAGGAGACCTCAGCCTGTCCCACACCGTGCTGGTGAGCTGCTTGCTTCGTCCCTGCTTGCACCTGGGTTGTATTGGCTCACTCATGGCTCCTCCACCGCGGGAGAAGATGGGGACGTGGAGCAGAGGGACATCTTGGAGGGACAACAGCTGCCTGTCCCTTCAAAGGGGACCCCGAGGAGGGGGCTGTTGTCTACGTGTGGCAACCAGCAACTACAAGACGTGCGTCATTTGCTCTTCCTGTGTGTGCCTGTCCTGTCAGCCCCTCATTTTATTGCTCTTTTCTGAAGTACCTGTGAGATACAGAGGCTTATCAAAGCATCCCAGAGATAACCATTCAGACCATCTGGGGAGGGGTGACAGGCACAGGCGGGAAGGCCAGCAGGATCACCATCAGCAGGACTGCCCCGACCCCACAGCCTCTGATTTGGTAAAATTTGGCTGCATTGGCTTGACTGTGGTGCTCACCCTGGCTGCAGTGACTGAACCACACGGCCGGGGCATGAACCGGATCGGCTCTCCCGGGCTCATTAATCTAACTAAACTATTAAACCCTGCTCGGGGTGACAGCCTATTGCAGGGCTAATGTGGTTATGCTGCAGCGAGCTGCTTGCTTTGCCCGGCATGGCACGCTCTTGCAGGGACCCATGGTCCGTGCCTGCGCGGGGGCTTCGCAACTCCTTCCAGCTCGTTGGGATGCTGTGAGCGGGCACGGAGCCCTCACCGGAGATTTACTCATCTTCCAAGCCAGGACGGATTCCTGATAGCCCAGACAAGCAAAATTAGGAAAACACCCTGAAAGCAAAACAAGACCGGGATGGGAAATGACACCTAAAGGTCTGATCACGTCTGAGCTGCCTGCAGCTGAGCGAGGTTAAAAGGTAACTGAGCCCGACTAGCTGTCACCTCCAGCCTCCCTGCCAGCAGGCTCAGCCTCCTCCCGGGTACTTTCAAAATTACTGTCTCAGCCTCTCCGTAACCCATTTTGCTCGAGTGACTCAGGTTAACTGGGACCATTTTATTAGCCAGCCTTTGCTCACCCAGCTGGTGTTGCCTCTGCCAGTGCAGGCAGGGCTTTGCATGGAGAGGGCAGCCAGGAGCAATGCCGTCCTGGCCGGGGGGGGAGGGAGGAAGCGGGGACTTTTTGTCGGGGTGCAGTTGCCAACAGATCGAGTCCTGTGGGTCAGTTAGGGTTGCAAAGGAAGTCTTGGTGGTATGCGTGCCCCAAAGTGCCACATGGGTGTACAGGAGGGAGAAAAATGGGGATGAGCACAACCTGCTTGCATTTTGTACTGCAGCAGAGCTGGAAGGGTGAAGCCTTGCAGCCAGGGTCCAGCCAGGCTTGCTCCATCTTGATCCCCAGATGCATCACGGGAATTAAACGGTGTGCTTGGGGCCACCTCCATGAGAGCAACACCTAAGTGGGTGCTGCATGTTACCCTTCCGGCTAGTTCCTGCAGGAGGGATACCTGGCCGGGCACTGCCAGGTCCCCAGCCAGCTCCCTGGCAGGGATGACCTGGGGCTCGGGACAGCAGAAAATGCTCCGTGCAACCGCCGGTGCTCTGGGTGCAATGTGCAATGGCACTGCCGGGCTGCCGCAGGGCCAGGAATACCTCCAAGCCCGAGGTCCAGTTGCTAAAAAGCTCCCAGTTTGCAGAGGGCTGCATGCTCCCTTCGGTGGTGCTCCCGCCCTCCCTGGAGAAGGGCTTTGAGGTTCAAGGACATCGCAGTGACAGCACCGTGGAGGCACGTGGGTGCCCTGACCGGGTGTTGGAGCAGAAGAGGGGGCTGGTATCGTCTCCGGATGCAGCACCGTGTAACTTTAGCTCCGGGCCATTCCTATTTGTCTTTGCTTCTTGCATGTTGTGAATAGATATTAGCTCAAGCTCAATGGGCTCCACGCAGGTCTTGGAACCAGATGATTCAAGCTGGGATTTGTTCCATATCTCGCATTTCACGTGTTTTTCTTTAGCTGCATTTTAATTGTGGGGTTTTCCTTTTTGTTTGGTGAGACGTTCTATCTGGGTGCTGCTCCTTTGCAGCTGTAAATACCCCAAATAAATACCCTTCCCTGCTTATGCAAGGGCAAAGAGGAAGTGCCCTACAACATAACAGGTTAGGTTTTTATCACAGCTCTTCATCTGGAAAGCCATTGGGAATGTGTCCACAGAAAATGTCTGGCGCTAGTTCAGAAAACAAAGTACAATGTCAGCAGAGCCCTAGAGAGAAGCGTAACATGGTTAAACAAAGCCTGGACTGAGTTTAGCTCACCTTTATTTCCACCTTGAACCACCAAACCTTTCCTCTGAATGCAGCTGAGCTCAGGGCCTGCTGGGGACAGGAAACAAAATTCGCTTTGCTTTCCTAGCTGCCTGATTTGCACGTCGGTCCTGACAGGCTGCAGTAACCCATGGGCTGTTTTATACATTCTGAGCCGCAAGAGGCCAGGAAGAGGCTGGTGGCCAAAAATGGGGTGGTCTGGTCCTATGTGGACCCATCAAACCTCATGCAATTAATTCCCATTTCCTGCTGCTTCCTGCCCCAACAGCCGTTTGTCCCCACCAGCTGCAGCAGTTGTGTTTGGGTCATGGATCAGGAGAAGGGCTGGCAGGTACCTCCAAGGGGGGTCCTGTATTTGGAGGACCCCCCCTCCAAACCAGCACCTTTTCCATCTGCAGGTTGGTGTTGGGAGCCCTCCTGCCCAGCGAGGGGTCTTGCCCCTGGGAGATGAGGATGCTTGGGAGAGCTGTTGTCTCCTTCCCTCGGCTGTTGTCCCGTGCCAGGGCCAAAACTGCTCCGTCCCTGCTTGCCACGGAGTGGAAAAAGCAGTTATCCAAGTGGTGTGCACTCTGTGTAGGGAGACAGCAGTGTGCTTGAGCCACCAGCACCAGCCCCATGTCACTGCATGGGGTCTACATCCCATCCTGGAGCCTGCCGACAACTGGTCCGGGCATGTACGGGTGTTATTGGCACTATAAGACCTTGAGGTGGGACTGGTTTGACAGGCCACTCCTGCCTTTTGCTAACTCTCCTTCTCAAATTCATTTGGGGCAACTCGCCAAGGGCGGCCCCATCTTGTGGGCGCTCCAGAGCTGGGTTTCCCTGCTGTGCTTACACACCGTCAGCCGAGGACCAAACCACTCAGTAAATAATTGCTCTCCTTGCTGCTGGGCCATTTTAACAGCCTCCGATGTGATATCAGAAATGTCACAGCCCGAGGGAAATGAAGGACGGTCCCATCCCCACGGGTCGCCCCAGCGCCGCCCGTGTGGTGGCACTCAGCTTGGGAAATCATGGCTGGAGTAGAGGGCGATGCATTTCTGGGGTGCTGGGGGGTATGCAGCCCCCTGCTTCGCTACCCTCGCTGCTGTGCCTGCCGCGTGGAAGAAAACCCTCCCGAGGAAGGCACTGAGCGAGGAGGGCTCTGCATCCCCCCATGCCCGCGGTGCCCTTGTTGGCTCGCTGGATCCCAGCTGATGGATAGCTGCAGGCGGCAAATTTGAGCAGCATCTCGATGCCAATTTAAATAAATAAATGAGTCCGAATGCTTTGCCTTGCAGAATGGCATCTCATTCAGCCGTTCAAGCATCAAATACCTCTGGGATTCTTTGGGTCTCAATTTGCAGAACTATTTCCCTTTCGAGTGCTCTTTTATTTTTCTTTTTGCTTATTTAAACCTGTTTTTCCTGTAGTGAACAATTCTTGCAGGTGCAAGGAGGCAGGTTTTAGATGTTGGCGGAGCTTTCCTCCAGATTTAAGACGGATCAGCGGACTCTATTTAAAAAGGTCTTCCCCGGCCCTTGCTTCCCCGGTGTAGCTGGTGGGGATGCAGAGGGACGTTCCTGTGGTTCAGTTTCAGTTTGGGTCCCCCCGGGCTGCCAGATTGCTCGCGTGAAGCCCATTGCTCGCAGCCAAGGCCGAGCAGATGTGCTGGTGCCGAGGGGAAGCGCCCGCCCACCTGGGGCCAAGCAGCAGCTGCGGGAGCTACGGCCGGCTGGGGCTGCAGCCCCCTCCCCAGCCCCTTAGATGGGTTATGGGAACTGGAGGATGAGAGGAACATGCATGTGTCCAAAATACCACAGATGCCTTAAGGACAGAACAAGCTCAGGCCTGGTGAAGTTGCCTTTAGTGTCAGTGGGATGGGGGAAAGCACTGAGCTGGGGAGGAGGGCGAGGAGGTGATGTGTCCCAGCTGCAGCCCCCCTGCTCTGCCCCTTTCACTCTTCTGGGAGCTTTGGGCCATGGGGGTTGCAAAGAACCACCTGGAGAAGTTACCCGAGGCACCTCAGAGGCTGGAAGAGCAGAACACAAACGGAAAGGAGCTGGTATTATTTTCTTTCTATTTTAAGCCAAACACAAGAATATTAAGGGATCTGCTTCATGGTGTTTGAACACCTGGGAGTGATACACAGCAGAGCCTTGTCAGAGGCATGAGATTTTCCCTGCATGTAATCTAAAACAAATGTCTTCCTAGCCCATCTCTAATCAAGGCCTTATGGATCAGTGAATAAATATAGGGGCTTAGTTAAATTAGCAAGATTCATGTTGGTGGTGGTGGTGGTTTTATGGCTGCCTCATTCCACCCACATACCCCCTTACATAGATCATCCTCTCCTGCCTTCCGGTATCTGCTTAATGCAGTGGCCAGGTATGGTGTTTTGCAGCTATTTGGGAATAAGCAATGATGTTTTGGGGCAGGACACGCACACAGGCTCAGGCTCCTGCGAAATAGCTGAGAGCAGTTCTCCGAGCGCAGTTTCCCTTTGCTGGTGCTTGCATCCTCGTGCTTTTGCACCACGCTTTTGCATGCAGCAGTGCTGCTCTTGGAAGGCCGCAGCGGCCTTTTGCACCGGTGTAAGAGGAATGTGGCAAGCAGAGGGTTTATGCTGGCAGCCTCTCTAAGGGTGTCTGGTCTCTCTCTAGCAGCAGTCACCGTGGTCAAAATTTTGCACATCAGCCAGACCATAAATAAATGGGTTGGCCTCATGTTTTAGACATGTTTAGTAAACGTAGTGCAAACTCTGCTGCATCCCTTCAGCTCCTCCATCTTCCTCCCAGCTCCCCGTGAGCCCCAGCTGCCTTCCCTGTGCTGCGGATAATGGAGAATTGACTCTACCCCCGTTGCCAATCCTCCCCAGGAGCAGCAGGTCAATGCCATGGGGAGGATACACCCCCCATGGGGCTGATCTCCCCTGGTCTGTCTCATTCCCAGCCAGCCCACACACTCAGCGTAGCTGGAGCAAGGGGGAGCGAAAGCGTCTTTCTGACATGCCTTGGTTAGCAAACGATGGCGCTTGCTCCTCGTGGGAACGCCACTGCTGCTGGAGTGATAAACTAGAGGTATTTGGGGATTCGAGAGGAGAGCGAGGGAGCTGGGGATGACTGAGACATTGCTGTACATCTCTGCAGACAGACACAGCCAGTGCACGGGAGCTGAGAAGTTCAGGAGACCAGGGAGCCCTGCCCTTAGCTCTGCAGAAAGAGGGACACTACTGGTGGGGTGATCCGCACATCTTTCCTCAAATCTCAGCTGTTAGAAGGAGACTGAATTCATTTTATAGTCCTCGACCTGCAAGCCCATGCTAGCATGCCGCAGCCCACCCCAGCTGCTGGGCAAGCACCGGCTCTCGGAGCTGTTTGATGGCAGGAAGCTCTGGGCACCTCGGGCACCAGAGCAGCAGGGCAAGCAGCACAGACAGTCGCTCAGGCCCACCTCTGCTCTGTGTGCCCACGCTATCCCTCTCTACCCTCCTCTCTTCAACCCTTTCCTACCCTCAGGGTAGCAAAATACAATTTTGTCCACCTCACTGCCCTGCCATCACCCCCGCTGTCTCCTCTCCAGTTTCCCCGCTCCTCAGAGATGTGTGTCTCACTCTGCCTCCTCCCACGAGCGGTCCCTGCAAGGTACCAGCTTGGCAAGGCTCAGCGGAGTTTGCTGTGCCTTGCTCGTGTTTCCCAGGCCCCCCTTGCACCTCTCCAGCCTCCCGTCCACAGTACAACCCCCGCCGTGGGAATGGCTCCAAAACCGAGTGCTGCAAGCAGCTCAGCTGCATGTGAGCCTATTCGCTGAGCCCAGCTGGGGAACTGATCTGGTTGAAAAAAATCACATTTTTAAAAAATTTCTTTTTTCCCCTGGGTTATTTTTTAATCCAGCTCAGCTCCTCAACCTGGTTTCCTCTGGTTCCTTCAAAAGAGCCAAAGGGCAGCCTGGGGTCAGGCGGGAGGATGAGGATGCTGCAGAGTTCAGCCCACCAGCGATAAAGCTGCAATGTCAGTGGTCCGAGGCAAGTTAAAATACCAAACCCCAGAGCTGTTTCCCTCCCTTCTTCCCCACAGACCAGGAGTGGCACCTTCCCGCAGAAGGGCCAGTGCTCAGGGAGCGCAGCCGCTGCTCCTGGCTAGCAGGAGCTGGCTTGGAGCAGAGGTTCTTTCCCGTCCGCCGCTGCAGCCCTTTGAAATGTGTTTACATACCAGACGGGGATAAAAAGTCAAAATTTTGTTGGTGTTTGTCCAGGGAATCGTTCTGATTTGAAAACACTTCCATTACTTGTTTTTTTGATCATGCTAGCAGAAATAAATAGGACTCAAATGGGCAAGGAGCTATTGGCGGACCAGGCTGCTTGGACAGCCCAGCTCCATAGGGCTTTCTCACTGGAGGCTGTCTGACGCGGTGTGTCCCACCAAACCCTTTCGGTTTTGATGCCCATTATATTTTCGTAATGTTTCGGTGGGTTGTCCCCACTAAGTCCACATGGCATAGCCTGCTTTTATGCTACCTCCTGGCCACGTCCCTACCCCGGATGATCCACTTAATGCCATTTAGTGAACGTGCCTTCTAATGAGGCCATCACGACCTCAGCGTTGCTGCCTGGGGGAGTTTCTGCAGCGACACTGCTGCAGCTCATGCCTCTCAGAGCTGTTTTCCAGCGTGGGGACTTCACCAGCCCTGGATAAGTAGGGAGCCTGGAGCAGCTCCCTTTGCCATCCTCTTTTGAACTCATTAGTGAAGATGCCAAGACTTGACTAGATATTTAGTTCGCTGGCACTTCCTTAGGCCTCCGTGCCCTAAATAGCACTCAGCAGTCATTTATCATTGCAGTCCAGGTCCTCCAGGCAGTGTGCTTTCACATGGCTGTATTTATAGCCATGCCAATTTTCTTTTTTTTTTTCAGAAATACTTCTATTCTCTGCTGAAATTTCCTATCAAAGCTGCCACGCTCCTGTGGTTCGATAAACATCAGCCACCTCTCAAACGAAGTTTATCACAACATATTCTTCTCTCATCCCTTGATCTCTGCTAGTTGTGGCTGCTCTTCTTCTGGAAAATACCCTCATTCCTCTGCTACTGACATGAAGTCGGCTTGCCCAGTGGATGCAGAGCCTGGCTAACACTTGGACCTCACATCTCTCCCCTGTTCCATGTCTTGGTTTGTGTCACGGGGTATTGGCTGCCCTGAGAACCACAAAACGGGCGCATGTCCAGCCGTGGGGTGTGGGAGAGGCTGCGGCAAAAGGCGTGGTGTGGCAGCATGCCTCCCAGCTCCCCTGGCATGGGGGTCCTGCTAAGTCACGTCCCTCCCTCGCCCACAGTGGGTTTGGCAAACAGCCTGCAGAGCTGTCCCTTTCTCAGGAATCGCAGCCCTGCTCCAATGCCCCGGTTCGAGAAATTGGTCTAATTAGAGGAGAGTGAAATGCTTCTCCTGCTTGGAGAGCCGCAGGTCCCCAGCCTACTTAAAACTCCGCATAAGACCATTAGCGTGACAAGGTGTCTCCCCAGAACTACGCATTTGCTTGCACGCTTGGCAGGCAGCCGACCAGATGTAGCCAGGCTGTCTGGAGGTGCCAAGCATAACAATTAACAGCCGCTTTGTGGTGGGATTGGCAATGGCAGCTGCAAATCGCAGGCACGTTCGGCTGCCCACCTTGCTTGAGGCGCAGCATAGTCTTCTTGCACCCCTCCAAGGGGCACTGCCGGGGGTCAAGGAGATGACAGTGAGGGTCCCTTGGTGCCAAACGGCTGCAGGACCTCGGTGACTTACCGAAAACGAAGTCCCATGGTGAAGGGCACCAGCTGATATGCGTCTCAGCTAAATCATTGAATATTGTACCTTATTTCTGTCAAGGTGCTGTACTGTTTGGGTTTTTTCATGCTGACTCAAGCTGCAGTTCTGCAAACACGGAGTAACTTTATCCAGGTGAACAGCCCTGTGGAGTTCGGGAGGGATGCTGCCACGTTCCTCGCTTGCAGCGGCAGGCACAAGCTGCTTTATTAGGTCTTAATTACTTCCTTGCTATCAGAATTCTTAAATTTGCCACTAAAGGCAGATAGAAATAAAAATGTCGCACTTTTGCAGCTCAGATATTTGCAGCCATGAATAATACACTCACACACTCCTTCACTAATGGATACACTTCTCCTCTAATTTCCTTCCCCCTCCAGACATTTGCAAAAGCTCTTTTCATTCCCATCACACCTTTAGCGAGCAGTAAGCCAATTCTGTGTTTTGTTGCTCTTATCTCTTTTCTGAAAGCTTTTATTGACTGCATGTTGGTTTTGTCTCCTCACCTTTTCCGTTTCCCATCTAGCCTTTTTTTTGCTGTTGTTGTTTCAAGGCTTCAGATCTCCGAGAAGTCCCTTGTGGAGCTATTTTGGATATTTCTCACGGCAGCAGCTGAGAACTCCTGGAAGAGCTAACAACAAGAGCAATAAGGAAAAGCAGAGCTGGCTCCAGAATATGTTTGTATAAGGGGGGGAGTTCAGTAAATTATTGAACTACCTGGATGAAGAATTCATATCCAAAAGCTATTTTACCTTAGTGCCTGACTCTCATTTACATGTAAGAGCTGTAAGTGTTTTAGGGATGAGCTCTGAAGCTGCTTCTCTGCATATTTCTTGCTTCAAACAGAGGGAAGAGCTTCTTCCCTTTTCATACAGCACATGGCTGCAGGTAAAAAATGCTATGGCTCACAGGAGGGCTGGCTGGGGCCAGCCTCCATGCCAAACCAATGAGCAGCACCCGGAGAGCCCGTTCAGGGATGAGTTTTCAGTTCTGCCCTCACACCAGCCCCGTGGCAGGCACCCACAGCAAACCTTTAACCAAAGCTGAACTGCGTGACCTGGCTGGTTTGCTCCACTTTGCCTAAAACTAGGCACAGAGGCATCCCTTCCCTGACGCAGGCGGCTGGTGCCTCTGGCACGGGGATTGCACAGCGGGCCTGGGGTGGAGATTTGGTCGAGACAAGGCACCGGGGCTCTCCCCCTCCCTTGTACGGTCCCCGTCTGCGTGATGGTGACGTGAAATCACCCTCTCCCCGGCTGCGGGAGGGGGACCCTGCCCAGCTGCCTCGGAGGTGATGGATGCACCAGTTTTTTGGCCGTTTCACTGAGCAGGTTTGCAGCCAGGACAGGGGTCAAGTGGCTCGGGCACTGACGAGGGCAGGAGGAGCCCACAGCGCACAGGCAAACGAGAGCGGCTACCTGTTTTGCTTCGACTGCCAGTTGCCGTTGGCTGGAGCAAGGGACTTTCCAAATCGCTGATGTATGAAACCACTAACAGCTCAGCTTTGATCCCCTTACTTTGAAAGGAGTCCTGAATTTTCCAAAGCAACCGACTCTCATCAGAGGTCAGAGGCAGCCGCGTTTGTCCGGTTTTGCTTCGGTTGGGAGCTCTGCGCTGCATGTTCGGAAATGCCCAGCTACCTCTAGGAACCTCAGTTTTGGATGACTGGGCTTGTGGCTGCTTTTGGAAACAAGCCACAGTGGCTTCCCGAGATGTTTGGGTGGCTGCTGGCTGCCTTAGTGCCACGGTAACCAGAAGGGCTTTGTGCAGAAGCATTTCCGTAGCTCCCGAACGGAGACGTGTAGGGTTGGCCGCCCTTCCAGAGCCTCTGACTCTCCAAGCCTTGCCTTTCCTTGCTACCAGTCCTTTGGACATCAAAGCAGCTGGTTTGCTGAGGACCTTCCTCCGCAGAAAGGGGCTGGTGTTGCTCCCTGCCGCTGCTTGGTTTTTGTAAGGCAGAGAAAAGCTCTTTGCCCGGCTCAGGCAAAACCAACAGAAGAAATGCAGAGTTTCTAGGTCGCGCTGTTCTTGAGAGATGAGGCAAAAAGAGAAAACAGGTTAGGAGACTCTTGAAACACCTAGCAGAGCGAGGGCCAGGCCAAAGCATTGCACAGCCCAGAAGATCGAGTCCTCTCTCACGCGCCTTGGAAGCACCTCGTCCAACCTGCCTCTTGCTGCGGCCAGGTCCCCTCTCACAGGGCTCTTGCTGTTTGCAGCCCAGCGAGCTGCAAACACAGCGAGCCTGTGGTTAAGCTGCTGCTTGCTTGGGGGAAGCGGGAAGGGGAAGACACCTCCAAGCAAGAAGCCGTAACGCTGCATCCGTCCTCTCTGCCCTGGCTCTCCGGAGCATTCCCAGGCTTTTTCTTTCCATGCTCTGCTGGAGTCTAATCCTGCATGCAGAAAATTCCTCATGCTTTTTGCTCTTATTCCTCCAGGGCATCTGTTTTCTCTTCCATTCTGTCTGGCTGTTCAACAGCCTGAACTCAGTTACTCTAATCCCTCCATCTTCAGTGATGTTCTCAGCTCCACATAATAAATATTAACAGCTTACATGTATCTTGGGGTTCTTATGCAAGGACTCCAAATAGCTTTATGGTTCATATGCACATGGGGCTCACTTTATTTGCCAGCAAAATACAGCCACCGATGAGACAGCAGTTGTTTAGCAACCTACAGTGACAACACACAATAGTTAAGACGGGAAGTGAAGATAAATATCGTATCCATTTGAAACTCCAGGAGGGGATTGGAGTTGGCAGAATATAAGTACTCATGCTGAATTTTAGCCAGAATACTCCGAATAGGATTCCTATGCTTACAGAAAGAGCTATAGGATTTAAAATACCTAACCCATCCTTGGTGGTTTATTTACAACTCACCTTAACGACACTGCTATTTTTAGGATGCCAGCGACACTCTTAACCGGAGAAAGGCGAGTCACTTGAGTAATGAACTATACGGGGTTACTCTAAAGCCATTCCTCAGAATTTCTAAGGCAGGAAAAATCAGACTATTATATATAAACAACTATCTATTAGCTATCAAATTAAAAAATATTTATATATTTTAGGCAGCTTCACCCTTCAGCTATGGCTATCTCTGCCCTGCGATGACAGGAGCCAATTGCGGCATTTTTTGCAGTGGTGCCACAAACCCTTCTGCTGTCTCCTGACACTCTCAAAACCTTAATGTGGTGGGAAAAAAAGGGGAGAGGAACACATTCCTCCCTCTTCAGAGCATGGCAGCTGAGGGAGCAGAGACTCTGGTCGAGGATGCTGCATTTCCCTTGCATGGTCCAGGGAGCACTGGTGGCACAGAGTAGCACTCGCTCACCGTGTGCCTCTTCCCTATGGGAAAGTCCAGGTGTGCCAAAAGCAACCGAGTGTGAAGTAAGAGGTGAATGGGAACAAACCAGCCCATGTTAGCTTCAGCTGATGCCTCAGGTGCTGAAGAAAACCCAAGCCCTGCATGACTTGCCAGGAGACAGCATACCGGAGCTGCACACTAACTGCCGGCCGAGACCTGCCTGGCTATCCTTCCACTATTTAAAGATTTCGTTATAAATGGGTGTGCTGCTCAGCTAATGGAGAGCTTAAAATAAAAAAGTCCCCGGTGATCCTTTAGCAGCAGAGATCGTGAGGACCTCAGTTTTAGGTGGCATCAAAGGGGTCCCTGTGGCTGCAGACTCCCAATACCCCAAGGTAGCCCGGGAGTTTCCAGTTCTCCCTCTGATGGCTTATTTCCACCCCAGGCTGGTGTGGACACGATCCTGCCAAGCATTTTTTGGAAACCACCCTTTCCCAGTGCTGCAGAGGCCCCCCCCCTGCTTGTCCTGGGACTGTGAAATGTATGGGGAGCAGAAGGTGCAGATAGCTGCCAGCAAGGGCATCTTGCTAACATCTGCCGAGCCCCCTCCACCGGCGCTGGGTGCTCCCCACTGGGCTGCTGGAAAGGTTTCTCAGGGGAGGAGAAGCAAGGAGGGACAGAAGATTAGGGATGGGAGGGACGATGGGGCATCTCCTGTCTCCCACCCAGGCACCTCCACCTGGTGAGGTGATAATGGTGGTTTGGGGAGGAGCAAGAGCACAAGCCGAGAGAAGGCTTTTGGGGATGGCTCAGGACAAAGGCACTGCTTCAATTCCAGAGCAATGCAAGCCCCAGCTCCATACTGAAACCATCCCCAACATGGCCTCCTCTTTTGGTCAGCTCTTTCTGGAGGTCCTCAAAGGCAGTGGGGAGTCTACAAAGTCCTTTCCAGTCTTTGTTGGGTTTTCTCCGTGCCCCTGGCGTGCAGCGAGGTGTGTATGGCTTCAGTCCTTCCCAAGAACATCTAAAGTCTTTGCATCATCTTTGGTCCTGCTGAATCCTGAGCACACTGCTTCAGCTCGGCTGCCCACTCGCCTTGCTGCCTGCCCATGAGCATTGGGACCAGGACCTTCTCCCAGCCTGTCTGACCAGCCACAGCCTGAGCACCTCTAACGACCCTCAGCCAGCACCTGTGGCTCGGGGACATGCAGAGCATCCCCGCTGCTCCTGTTCCAGGGACAGGGCTTCTCATTTCTACACTTGTCTCGCAGGGCGACAGCTCTTGAAAAATAAGATTAGCTGCCTTTATGGCAGACTTATTCTGCATATTCAGATCTTAATTTGCCAGCTCCTCCCCAGCAGTCTTGTGGTGCATAGCTGCACTGTTTTTCTCTTGTTCTGCTTAGGACTTTACGTTTCTAGTGGTTTTGAATTTCACTACACTGCAAAAAGGCCCCTGCTCTTGTTTCTCCAGATCACTCTGGTTCTGTCCTCTTCCATCCACTCCTTCATTTTAAAGGGGCAGGGGAGAGGAGGTTTTTCCACTGTTGTTACAGCCTGCATCTTCCCATTGCTCCCTAAAGACAATATTAAATACCGACATTAGCTCACGAGCCTTCTTCCCCATACACAACATTCAGTCTATTTCTTTGACCTGGACTCCTAAGCCATGGCTTACATAGCATGTACAGAAAACTTATTTTCCTCGTCTTTTTTTCCAGTGGCTGTACAGACACAGCTTAGTGTGATCCACCCGCTCCTACCCATTTTATTTTTTCTTACTTCATAAACTGGTAATTATGCCAAAGGATAAGTTTGTTTTGCGTGATCTGCTTTATATAAGTGCATTTGGCAATTCTTAAACTTTTATCTGGAGCACCCACATGCTGGAATATTTCCCATTGGAAATGTTCTCGGTATAAGTTAACAAATACCATAGATAAATGGGATGGGGGAATAAGCAAGAAAGACTTGTTTATACAGCTGTCGAAATCTGTGCCAGGTTAGGGAACGCAGAATAGGATAAAACCTCTTCAACTCCATTTTAGTCCATACCAGGATCACACCATCCTATTAAATAGCCACACAACAACCTGGAGGAAAGGATAGGATGCCCAGGTCAAACGACATTTCGGAGTGGTCCTGGACAAGGCCAGGCTGGGCCCAGATACCTGAACTCCCTGCTCCTCGCAGGGCAGAGGACACGGGTGAGGACTGCCAGCATCCGCCTTGGTCAGCCTCAGGGACAAGGCACCAAACCTCACACAACTCTGCTGCCTTTCCCTCCACGCCACTGAACACCACTTCCCTGGCAGGGTTGGAAGGGTCTTGACGGTAGGTGCCTGTGCCAGCACGTTCAGCACACCCAGCGTTCCTGGGAACTACAGGAGGGCAGGGAAACGTGAGCTTCTGCAGGCAGCCCAGCAGCCAAGAGCCCCACATGATTCACACAAAACCCCGCAGGGCAAAGCCGTGCTAGTGGGACCTGGAGGGGGCAGCGGCGGAGAGCCAGCCACCTGCATGCAAGGGATCCCTGTTGCGCCTTCAGAGGAAACGGGAGTTTCTCACCACTCTGATCGTGCCCACGTATTTCTCAGTGAACTCAGATCTTGCCTCGGGGCACTCGGGGCTATTTGATTTATCCAAAGGGATCAACGCCCCTCTGCTCCTTTCTAAGCTGGCACGAAGCAGGTGCCTTGGACTTGTGTGCACCAGGGCTTGGCTACACGCTGGCCTTGACTGTAGCATCCTCTCCTATTCATCCTGATCCCTTCCCATCCCCTTCTCCTTCCTAAGGTGACCAGCCTGGAAGCAAAAATATATCCAGGAAGGAACTCGGCCCAGTTCCCTTCTCCTGTAATCTCCTCTAGCCCTCTCTTGGCTTTGCCTGGTGCCTTATCACAACTCCCCACTGAGGCACCGGGCGCTGCAGCATCGCGGTCACCCCCGAGGCCTCCCCGTTTGCTGGGGAAAGGCTCCTTCCCCAGGCAGCCAGCGAAGCAGGCTGAAGGGGAAGGCTGGAGCAGGGAGGGAAGAGGCGCGCTTGCCGCCTGCTGTCAGAAGCCAGAACTGAAGAGGAAGATCGCTGTGATCCCTCCGCCAGCTAGTCCAGGCCTCGGCTGACCTGATGCGTAGCCAGCAGACCAACAGGACCCCTCCTCTCCTCGCTGCCCAGCTCTCTGCTCTGACACGAGGATGCACATCTGCATCTTCGAGGCAGCCGCATCATAAAAACATAAAGCATAGTGCTGGTTCTATCCAAATGTGACTTCCTGCTGTGCACTACCAGACGCCTGTACAGGAAAACTGTGTTACAAAGTCCACCTGCCCTCTACAACTTTCCAGATGGCCTGCACTAAGGGAAATGATGTGCATTTTGCCTACAAAAACCAATAATCTGAATTTATAGTTTAACTCCAAGCCATAATCCAGTGCCAAAGCTCAGCAAATAAGTAAGCACGGGACAAAGACCTTACGCTTTTAAGTCACCTGCAAGGGCTCAGGCCACTTTTGCAACAGAAGCTTGCCTGCTGCAAGGTGCAACCCCCTATTCTGGAGGAATAGAGGGTTTCACCAGGAAGAGCTGTCACACCCACACACGACATTGTAAGGAAGAGAGCAAGCCACATAGGTGCCAATGAGTGTAGCTATAAGTTATTTATTCTGCAAAATAGAGGTATCTTCTATGGAGTTGAACACTGGAATCACAGCATTATGAATTGAGTTGTGGAAACATTATGACAGCACACACACACGCAGGCACACACGCGTACACCTACACACGCGCGCACACACAGCCTTGTACAGGCCCCTACTCCTGCATTATCCAGAGGGAGCCCTCTCTGCATCTTTAATGCAAAAACCTGCAGGAGGGTTGCATTCAAGACCCTTTCCCCTATTCACAGGGCTTCCAAGGGAACGAGGTTGGTCAGGGTTGGGTGCATGGCACAGGCAACACGTGTGTAGAGAGCACTGCACATGCTCCCCAGCCCAGTGTTCAGCACATCCTGGATAAGAGTTAACTCTCGGAAGAACACAGCCCTCAGTGGAGTGCTCTCATTCTTGCCTCAGTCTTTGCTGACGCAGCCGAGCGCAGGGTGTCTGGAGGAGGCAGATTTCCATGTTAGGACACAGCCAGTGCTCCCTGCTCGCCATGGTCCATGTTCCAAAGCCGGTAAAACTCTGCAAAATCCACATAGGGCTCCACGCGCCCATCTTCATCTGGCTGGAGCGAGTGGGTGGGTCGGGAGCGGAAGAGACCCCCATCTGAACTTGAGCTGCTACTCTGCGTGTGAGTATTAGTCGACTGGAGTGTCACAGTTGGGCTTTGGCTATGGAGAGAAAAAAAGAGAGAACACAAGCATTTTTATTTTTCCTCCATCTGATGCTTTGGACAAGAAAAGCATCAGAACAAGTGCCAGCTTCTTCACCAATCAAGCTATCCTTAGCAAACAGGTAAAAAGTTGCAGTCTCTTGCTGTATCAGAGCACTAGAAGTGTTGAGAACTGCTTGGAACTGATGAAGGCCAAAGATATCTGATTCACATTTAACTGGAAGGCCTTAAGTACAACCAGGCATCTGAGGAACAGAGGAGAGGAAGTAGGAAAAAAATTGGGGAAAAAAAGGGAGGGGGGGAAGGGGGGGAAGAGGCATGCACTCTGCTGGCCTCCCCATACCCATACAGTATGAGCTTTACGGGAAGAGTCTGGCAGCAAGGAAAGCTATTCTTGTGTGACCTGCGTAGCAGCCAAAGCAGCTCTACTGCGTCAGCCTCATTGTTTCTGGAGCTACCAGAACACAATAACCAGAAACCTTCTTCACTTTGCAGCGTGTACACACACCACCCTGTGCCAAAGGCTGAACCTAAACCAAGCCACTAGCTAGTATGATACTGCAAAGTGGATCCAAATAGAGTCCAGTTCTAACCTTTATACTTTTTTGCTACCCTGGCCTCCGCCTCTGAGCAAGCCAACTTGTGCAGCACAGCCTCTCCAGCAGCCTTACAGGTGACCTGCATAGCCCCTCTTCCTTATTAAAATGAAGGGCACCCACACTCCCTGCACGCACAGCACCCAACACACTTGGCGCACAAGATCCAGAGAGAAGGGCTGCTCGCTGCCAGAGGGCCCTCCGCGAACAGCAGCAGATGCTGCTCCCAAGGCATGTTCCCAGAGCTGGCTTCAGAGCTGCTCGCTTTACTCATTCCCACTCCTCACACAAGCGCTCTCCAGCTAACACATCATGCTGGCTGTCGATACTGCAGTCAGGAAGGCCACACTCCAGATAAGGGAATGATTGACAGGTAACTGACAGGCATCTCTCTGCTTTTCAACCACTTTACACAGTGTGAGGTGCGGGGAAAAACTGCGGGTAGCAGGACTTTTACTTAGTGAGGGTGGGGGTGGCTTCGTCCAGAGTTGAGCTGCTGTGGGCACCATTGACCATCTGGCCTTGGGAAGGCATGACAAGAGACAGCGTGACACTCGTCTTGCTTGTGCTTTGGGAGCTGGAATACGGCACAGAGACTGGGTAGACACGGCCTCCTGAGAAGGGAGAAAACAAGAGTTATAGAGTGTAGTTGAGACATGAGTGACTGGGGGTGCACAGCAGCAAAGAAAGGCCAAAGAACCCCAGAATTTATATTAAACTGCCTTTCTCACACAGTTTAGTACAGCTTAGATGCTGTACTGTATTCTGTCAAATTGTCACAGGCTCTACGTCTCAGAAGCCAATAATCCCTTTAATAAGAAAATTCATTCTACACTGAGTATCTCTTCTCCCAATGTTAGGTCAGTGCTGGATTGATCAAGAGATCTTATCTTCCACCCTCCATTTAGTTTCATTCTCTCCTCAACTTACCTTGCGTTGGTGTCAGCGTGGGCTGGCTCATCTCACCCAGCGGGTACCCAAAATTCCTCACAAGCAGCGTCATGTCTTCATGCCGGGGACAGAACTTGGACCGTTCCCCACCACTGGCAAAAGTGTCACAGTGGATCCGCTTAACCCGGTCCACTACTGCTTGTGCCACAGCATCCAGTGATGTCTGCTTGGCAAACTCTGTGGCTATCATGGCTGCAATTTCCTGAGCAGAGAGGGGAAAAAAAAAAAAACAACAAAAACAAAAAAAACAAGAACGTTTAGGAGATTTTGGAGGAAACCTTTTGCTGCCATCTTATCTAAGAGTTTTTATGGCAAGTCATCCGACTGATGCTTGCCAGTCTCACCTGCTAATATGTGCCCTTGTGCCTTGAATCATCCCATTTCCTTTAATGGGCTACTCCTAAGGGACGGGCAGCTGCCTAGAAGAACTGGCTTGGCAAAGCAGCTCCCATATTATTACAGACCGGAATGGGGTGGCACAGGCATTCAACCTGGCCAGCGTTCACAGGACAGATGAGGAGGAAAGTCTGTATGAGAGCAGCTGACACCACCAGAGTGAGTCAGTAGCCAAGGGAACGTTTCTCATGTGAGCAGGCTCACCTGGTTGGCCTGCCCAGGCCCATGAGCTGCCTCCAGCGCTTTGTAGAGCCCTTCAGACATGAGCACCAAGAAGCCAGTCACCCCATCCAGCGAGTGCCCTCCGTGGATTTCAGGCTCTGCTATGATGGGCTTAGATTTAGCAGCACTGGAAAGAGACGGAGTTATTTAGTATTTAATGGTGACACAGTAGGTGAGAATGGAGGGGTCATGAAGAAAAGGAGGGCTTGAAACCACAAAGTTGAGTTTTTCCTGACCTGAGCAGTTCAATATCGGTATAGCCGTATTTGACTTTGTAATCTCCAATGCGCCGAGTGCTTTCCTGCCCACGAATAGTTCCCACTTGTTTTATTTTCCCTGCATCCAAGCCTGCCAGATTGAAAAAGAAAAAAGTTTAATTGACTTTGGGAAACTTGCAGGACTTCCTCTGGTTACACTGCCATGAATGAGAAAAGAAATATCCACAGCTAAAGACAAAACAAGATGCCAAAGAATCATCAGGAGTCCAACAAGGAGAAAAGGAAGAGCAGTTTGCTGTGTTCCAAGGGACACCTTTTCATTAGTTGTAATCTGGGAAGGAGAAAGAAGGAGAGAGTTGCACAGAGCCCAATACATGCACTCTGAATGCACCAGCTGGCCCTGAGACAAAGCCCACATCCTGGTCCAAAGCCACCAGTGGCAGCTGGCCTGGGCGCACAGGCATTCACCGAAAAGGCAGGGGAACATCTGCACCTGTCAGCTCTGGACTATGCGATGGGAGGAGAACACAGGAAGGAGGAAAATGTATGTGAAGGATTCTGCTTTTTCTTCCGCCTGTTATTGACCCCTGCTCCTAAACTCCACGTGACAATTTCACTAATACACTAGATTGCAGATGGAGAAAAGGAGAACTATCTACAAGAGGCACTGAATTTGCTCAAGTGCTCAAACTGATGTGGGCTACTCCTAAAATAAGGACAATGACCAAACAAGTATTTATGTCAATAAATTTAAGGGGATATACCTCTGGCAGGGGCTAGGAAGGAATCCCATCTTGAAGAAGGTTCTAACAGGGACCATCTGGGTGTGGCTACTATTTGAGGCAGGACTCAGAGCAGAGGAGACACTTACCTGGGCCGTTCTGGCAATTCCCCTTTCCTGGCTATACCTAGAGCTAACAGGCAGAAAATGTTATTTTGAGATTTTTATCTAGGGGTGACTGTCCTCAGTACAAGGTGAAGGCAGGGGTCCAGCTGAAATTCTCCCTCTGAGTCAAACCAAGCCTCACTGCACAGATGGCTCCACACCTACCCCAGCAGTAAGACACAACTCTGCCATCTGCTTGCAGACCAAAGCTGACTCATCAACATGGCCTGGCTCATTTGCCAGGTCCTGGCAGGGGGCTACATGCTATCGGCAGACACAAACACAGGGAGCCTCACAGCACGCCAGAGAGGTTGTGTCTAAATCACAGCAACTCTCCTGGAGCACTGAACAAGCTGCGATGCAGTGTGAAAAGCCACGAAGGCGTAAGACCTCTCCCTCCCTTCCCCCAGGAGAGGTGCAACGCAGGCACCATCATGACAAACGCTACCCCTACTACCTCTTATCCTTATGCTCCAACCTAGCCCTACAACAACCTCCTTTGGCCCCCCAAAACAGCCTGTGCACACTAGCTAGTTCCACAGGCTCTCTCTTCTGCTGGGACTGCCAGGAGGAGAGACACTGCTGTGCCACGTTAAGGTCAGTATTTCTAGCAGATCCCTGTTCTGCTATGGACTGCAGCTAAATTCTGTATTTTTGGCAGTAGAAAGACAGTCAAAGGGGCTCTTTCCCCGGATTCTTGTATTCCGTCTTCTGTTTCATACCATGTACCCCTACTGCAGGAGTACAAGTAAGAGGAAATGGAAGAGAAATAGAAAAAAAAAACAAAACCAAAACAAAACAAGACCCGGCAGCAGACAACTACCACATCAACAGCCTCACCAGATAAGAATGTATCTACCAGGCAAACCTAATGAAGAACGCCAAGTTAGATCTACCTAAACAAAGGTACAGAACATAAGTATCTCAATAAGAATTCGGTACTAGCAATCACACAAGTGGTCTCGGCTAGTTCTAGACAAAGGAAGAAAACATATCAAACACTGTAAAGGAAAAGGGAAATTGCCTAAAGCAAAATGTCAACATTAGGGTTCAATAGTTACTGATGTGAGAGCAGTAAATGCCAGCGCTTGTCCTGGCTCTGTCTGAAGCGTAGCTGCTTTTTTTGCAGCAGCTTGTACTAAGCCATATTGAAATGCACCATCCCGAGGGTGCAGCATCACACAGAACTTAACCCAGCATAACTGTGGTTTGCCTCCAAAGGAGCAGTCATATACTGCCCACTCCGCTTCTGCCCTCTGGCTGTGTGTTCCCACTCCTGCCTTCCTACAGACTCCAGCAATCACATAGCTGGAGGGCAAATCAATGTCAGTTTGGCAGTCGGACACAAAACTAACCCTCAAAACTTGAAAAAAAATGGACAGTTTTCTGCTGGTTCAGTAGCCTCACAATGGCTAGATATGCAGGAAAAGACAACACTGAACTTGTCATTTGAAACCACAGTAAGCTTCTTTTTGTGGTCATTTATTGTTTCCAGTGGTTTGAGTCATTCCTGGTGCCCCAGGTAAACGGAGGCATACGATGTTCTCAGGTAAGAACATGAAACCCAACACTCACCCAGCTGGGAGAAGCGAAAAAGTTCATCCTCATTCTCTGTCGTATGGTCCACGTTGAGCTGAGTCACCTGCAGCCCATCGACCGTGGACTTGCATAACAGTGCCCGATTGGTACCTGCAGTGGGAGCAGCGAGATGAGGCACCGGATAGCTCTGCCGTTAAGAGGGAGAACATATCCAAATGGAAAAGGAACAGGAGAGGGGAATAGAGACAGAAAAGAAGAGAAAGGCTCATGTGCTGCCTCATCATGATCTCCAAAAAGTACTCTTGCTAGCAGCATAGTAGGCCTGCTAGGCAGCTCTTCAGCCAGGCCTGAGCTGGTACCTCACAAGAAAGCTCTCTACTTCTCAGTGAACCTGCACTACTGCCTCTCAACCCATTTTCCTTCTGTTCTTTGGTCATACACATTGCATCAGCCAACATCTGCAGAGATAAAGAGCCAGGCTGATTTCAAGTGCTCCCATAAATAACAAGCATATCGCTGCTTGGCCACAGACCAAGGAAACTGTCCCCCACATTCAAATTTCTTCCAATTCCTAGAACTGCAGCTGTCCTCAGAAATGCCTAGACTGAGGTGCTGACAAAAAACAACTCACCCACATTGGCGATATAGAGCTTGTTGTTGAGAACAACAGCGACAATAGCCATGGCTCCTCCAGAGATCTCCTGCTCTACAGCCTTCAATCTCTCCACAATCTTCTGGTACTGAGGCGGCAGCTGGTGGTGAGGGACACCCTGGAACCCAAAATGAGGGGGAAGCTTAAACACCCAGTCTGCAACAACGAAACCACAGCTGGAATCAAAATTCTGTAGGGCGGGGACTCATCTTGGCATGTCTTCGCCTCATGCCAAGACTGTGCAAGACATACAATTATTTGTTCAATCCTAACAAATGACACAGCTCCAACAAGATTCTGGGATGACGGTCCAGTTCACCTGAAGAACAGAATTCACATCTGCCCAGATGCCATGCAAATTTGAGGCCTTGCTTCTCATCTGTGTCATATGGCTTTGTCCTGGAGGAGCCACACGTACAGGCTGAACACCTCTCCGTGATATGTTCAGTTCCTTACTAAGATAACCAATGATGGGTCTAATTAGTGCCAGTGGGAACAGTGGGAACTCTGGGAAATGGACCAAGATGCTTGCTTTACTTCACGAAAGCTCCCAGAAGAGAGCCACGGAGGAATAATTTTACATTACAGCCTCCCTTGGACCAGACTGACTAATATGCCCAAGACTCATCCAGCAATCTCTGTTCTTAAGGCTACTTTACCTCTGGTAGCTGGGACTGCAGGCTGGCCTTCTCTGCCAAGGCATCATCAATGGACTCCAGGAAACTTCTTTCTACCACATCAAAAGCCTAAAAAAGGCCATAAAGAGAAACTAAGCTCTTATCAAATACCCCACCTCCCTAAGACTGGCTCATAGTGGTTGATCACTGTACGTACAGACATTCAAGGATCACACAATTGTTTTAGCGCAACTAGTTAACAGCTTGTAAAAACAATTTGCAATTACTCAAAACAGGAGACAAAACCATAAAAATTATGCTCAAAGCAATGTCAGACCTATCTGATTTTGTGCGTTGATTGTAAGAACTTGTCTATCACTCAAGAAATCGCACTCACAAATCCATCTCCCCACACATTAACTTCTCCCTTTCACTCATTGTCATCTCCTTCACAGGCTGACTTGTTCCTACATGTCCAGTGAAGGCCAGCTGCAGCTTTCTGGAGAGCTCTCAGCAGCGTGCTGACAGAGCCAGGGGGACAGATGGGTATGAGGTGGGAGTAAAACAAAGCACTACAGCTGCTCAGGATGAGTGCAATCGCAACCATTGGCAGATGTTTCCAGCCCCCACAGAAACCAGATGCTGCTCCCCGGTGGCAAAGAGAGGAGGTGGGTAGCATGAGAAGCAAGAGCCATTCCCAGCCAAAGCTTCTTTACCTGCAGCAGAACTCGACGCACATCAGCATCGCTGTGATCCGCATGTAGCTGGCCCAGCAGCAATTCTGCAGAGAGCCTCTGACCCACAAAGTTGGTGACTCGATTGCCATCATAGCCATTGAAGACACCATACAGGTAGCAGTTGTTCTCACTCCTGTCAAAGAGGGCAGAAGCAATGAGGTCACAGACATCCGTGAGGCACAGACAACTCGTTCCTCCAGACACCTCCTGCATGCTTGTGCCCCACCCTCTTCTTCCGAGTCCTGTGTGACAAACTAAATACCACTTTTACCTGCCCTTGTGTCTGCAGGAGTCTGTGTCCCAGGTGCAACCCACTTACCTGAATTTTAACCAGTTATCTTCCAAGGGGTGACCCTCTGTCCCCTTGCCATCTGCACTGTAGGAACGGTTTGGAGCTGAGCCCACCCCAGAGAGATGGCAGGATGGTAAGTCATCTGTCCAACTGGGCTGCTGTTCCTGGGAGACAGAAAGAGGAAAGAGACCGTATAAACCCCAAGCAGCCTGAAGTGAGGATCCTGGTCCAGTACAGGTTACAAGTCCATCTCCACCCTCTTCTCAACCCTTCTTCCTTTCCTAACAGGGTAGCACACCTCCCCAGACAATAACTGCATATTCCCTGCTGCAGAACTGGACCACTTACCGCTTCCTTTCCCTCTGAGCTCTGGCTGCACCTGCAGCTCTTTCTAACAAGGAACCAGAAGTGAAATTTGCACCTGAGTTTCACACTCGATACAGCACCGCACTAACTAGTCATTCGGTGAATCAGACCCGCACGCACCCGTGGCACAGGGAAGGCTCTGGTTCCCCACGGGAGTACGCTCACCCAGGACAGGGGGACTGGGCCCCTGCTGCTGCCAGCAACGAGAGAGGCATCCCTGGGGCCGCCATCGCCCTGGCACACGCCGCCCGTGCACACACGCAGCCTGCACACGCCAGCTGCCCCCTCGCACCGCGGAGCAGCCCGCGGCCGGCAGCACAGGCACGGCCCGCCCCGCCTCCTGCCGCCCCCCAGCGCTGCAGGGCGGCAGGCCAGCCCAGGCTGCGGATCGATGAGCACGCAGGGCCCCCCTCCGAGCTGGGACACCCTGCCCTCGGGCAGCACAGGGGGCGGGGGGCAGCAACCCACCTCCCTCGCCGGGCCTCCGCCTTCCCACACGGCACTGCGGGGGGCGGACGAGGAGGAGGCCCGGGTCCCCCCTCGCACCCACCTGGGGGGGTGCGTGTGCATGGAGGGGGGGAAGGTGCCACTCACACTCTGCAGCAGGCTCCTCCTCTGCGCCGCCATCTTGGAGCAGAGGCGACCTCCTCCTCCCCCCGCCCGCCCTCCTCCAGAGCACAGAGTCCGCCGGCTAGAGCGGCCGCGCCCCAGGAACCCGCCTTCGCCGCGCCCCCCGGCGGCGACCGCCTCCGCCCACCTGCGCGGGGATGGCCACGCCCCTACCCCCCCGCCCAATGGGCGAGAGCGGCAGGGGGGCGCTCGAGCCCAGGCGCATGCGCGCGCGTGCACGCCCCTCAGGCTCCGCCCCGCGCGCGGAGGCGGCGTCGTGCGGGCCGGGCTGAGGGCGCTGCGGTTCCCACAGCGCGGTTTTCAAGCCCTGAAGTCGCAATGGCGTCTCGGCTTTGAGGGCACTTGAAAACGTGGCCTGAGCGATGCTGTGGAGCTCTCTGAGGCTCCCGACATGCTACCCTGCAGAAGCGCGCACCCCCCTGCAGGCCCTGTGGTATAGGGGAGCCTGCAGTCGTGCCCCAGCGCTTGCCTGTGTGGCTGGAGGAGAGAGTGTCGCCAGCTCACCTCGATGAGGAGAGAACCCCCACGGCAGTGATACATATTTTAAAATTTCCCTGTTGTTACCCCTTCCTCTTGTGTAGGGGGAATGGAGACATACCGGTTTCTTATGTTGAGGCCTTCAGTCGTGAGAGAAAGAAGCACCTTTCGGCCACCACTGCAAGTGTGTGTGGAGGGGGAGGGAAGAGGGGCAGGGTTGTGAGGATCCTGTGAAATGGGGTCACCTAGGACATCAAAGAGCCCTGAGGGAGTCTGGCATTGAAATGTTTTTCTTAGCACCATGACATGTTCTGTGCAACCTCTAGGGATGACTAAGCCTGGGAAAGCCCAAGATACCAGCTCTCAGCTGCACTGCTGCTCTGTAGACACTACAAGAGGCTTCCATTTATCTCAGCTTGGAGTTCGTTTCCCACCGAGGCACTCCACAGCCCTTTCCCACCCTCTTCTGCAGGCCATAACAAGGACGTAGTGGGACCATACCCTCAGGCCAGCGATGGGAAGGTGTCTAGAACAGCTGACGGGTGGTTCTCAATACCCACCACAGTTTGGAGCAGTCGGTGGTCATCTGGAATCAGGCACAACAGTAAAATTGCTTGTGTGCCTGCCTGAACAATACAGACAAAACCAGAGATAACTGATTTTGCTCTTCTTTAAGAACCTTTCTAGGCTGAGGTAGGCTGTTTCAGGAAGGACAGTTTCCACTGAACCAGCTCAGCTGGAGCAGGAGTGAAGACACAAGAATCGTTTCCACTGCTTTCTTATGTTATAAGTCAGTGTAAGAGCCCTCCAGGTGTGTGAGTGGCATATGTTGGAGTGAGTGATGGCTGGTGGACGGGCTATGGCAGCGGGGAGCTCGGGGAAGAGCACGTTTCCCTCTGAATTGCAGCTGAAGGGGCTCCAACATGAGAGACATGCAGGTTCAGTCTTGTGTAGCAGTGCAATTGTGGTGAGGGTGGGAGTGTTAAGTAGTCTTGACTTCCAGCAGTGGCTTGATGCTCTTTTAATGGCATCTTTGTGGCAAATATATTAAATTCAGATGCACTTCAGAAATAATTGCCAGTTAATTAACCTTATTTTAGGGAATGATGGTTTCTGCTGCAGAGGATCCTGCTGGAGGATTCCACATGTTTAGCTTTATGTATAAGCTTGGTCTCACCAATGTCATTTGGAGTGTTCCTGTGGGTAAAGCTGTGAGTGGGTACAAGTAATTATAGGAATGGGTGCCGAGTCTGCATTAAAATCAAAAGTAGGATGGACAGATTTAGTACTAATGAAGATTTGTTTTCTTGCCAGCATCAAGAAGAATTCCCAGTGCTGCAGAAATCTGTGTAGAACAGCATTGTCCATGTCATTAAAAAGCAACAGGTGAGTTTCTCTGCTTTAAAACACGATGTCACTTTTTCAGCATTGCAGCAGAAGCTTATGCTTATTTAATGACATTCAAGGTTGCAGTCATGCACCTTGATGAGCACAGGCAGACCCTGTCCTTGCTCAGAGCGCCACTGGAATCAGCAAGGCTTCGGGTGTGCTCAGAGACTGCCAGCATGTATCGCATTGCAGGACTGGGAATTAAGGAGTCATTTCTGTCGTCTTATATCCATAAGTGAGTCCTTCTGAAACTAACGAGCGAATCTGTGTGTGGGTGCGATAGGCCAGAATGTGATCTCAGTGAGAGAATAAAACAACTTTCCTAAAGATACGAGATAGAAAAGCTGCCACTTTCCTTGTTTGTACAATGACTAGTCACCTCTTGCAGTTAAAAATGTGCCCTGTTCCTAATTTAAATGTCTGGCTTCAGCTCATAGTCACTAATCATTGTCATTCTGGTTTATTTTTTTTCCTGCCCATTTGGGCTGGAACACAGACCTGGTGCAAAACATTTTTTTCTTGGTGAAAATACTTGTGCCAGATTCTGTCTGGATATTCCTGTGGTTCTGTCACTGATCCTCTGCCCTAACTTTGAGTGAGGCAATTAACTACTTGGTCTGCAAAAAGTAAGTAGTAATATTTACCAAACGAGGCTGCTTGCAGTACTAAATGAATATTTATCCAGCATTTTGCAGCCCTCCAAAGGAAAGTGCTACCAAAGCTTGTGTGCTGCTTCATGAATATCTGCTCACAAAGACCAATAGCTTTATGCAGCACTTGCAAGATGAAATACTGCACCAACAGTCTCTGTTGGCTGTATTGATCAAGCTTATTTTTTCCTTTGTTTTATTTATGCTTCTTACCTTCAGCAAATCCTCTCAGAAATTACCACACTGTATTCTCATACAGCCAAAATCTCCCCAAGAATGCAGGATATCAGTCACTGAACATCATCATTCATGCACCAATAAATGAATTATACGATTCAGTGACTACCAGATCCACAGCTCCCTCTCTCATGTTGAACTCCCATATTTCTCATTCCTCCCTCCCTCCCTCCCTCCCTCCCTCTCTCTCTCTCTGTATATTTATTGTTTCTCATTGCTTCTCTGTCCCCAGTGCTAGGGATTATATACACAGTATTTCAGGTGCCAAGCTGTACTACTGCCTTCCTGTTCTTACTAATGTTTTCTCTGTAGAAAAGGAAGAAGCTTGATCACTCTGCTGGGCTGCTGGATAAAAGATTAACAACATGATTGAACGACGTGCTGTGGGGAGCAGGGAGCATAGGGCAGCCCCAGTGCAGGGCTTTTGTAGGCACTCAGAAACCACACACAATGGGAAGCAATTACAGGATCGCTGGCAGAAGCCATCACATCATTTAGTTTCTCTCTACTGATCACAAGTGAGATATGTTCAGGGAGATTTTTTTTCTGTCTTGTTTTGATGATAATGGAGGCTGGGGCTGGAAAGGAAAGTCATGATTTTTGGCAAGGCTTGCATGAGGTGATATGGAAAAAAAGAAGGGTCTCTCTGGCAGAGCCAGCTTGCTGCACTTGCTCTGTTCCTATGGCAGACCATTCCAGAAAGGGATGGTGGAGAGGGTGGCGTTGCAAGCCCTCATGCAGCTTCACCCCGAGCTCTCCCTAGCTACCTCTACCAACTTCAGCTTGATGCTTCCCACAGGCACAGTGCCCTAATGCTCCTGGCTCCTCTACAGGACACTGTTTCCAGGCAGGCTGGAAAAGCAAAGAAATAGAGATGGAGCAGGAGAGAGAACAAGCATTAAGAAAAGAAAGAGAGCTGGAGACAGAGAGGACAAGACAGCAGCTTCCTTCCCCCAGCACCCTCCAGAGAGTTGGAGAGCTAACGTGGAGAGCTGTGGCCAGGGGAAGGCGGAATGGTGAGGGAGTGCTGATTCCCCGAGAGACAGCCAAATATCGCTGCAAAACAGAGTTTGTACAGAGCTTTAGGCCAGTTGGGCTTTTGAAGGAGGGAAATGGGGTTGTTTCAATTGTGCCAAAGCATATGATTTTATTGAATTCTATGATACACTAAACAAAGTCTCATATCCTCGAGTCCTGGGATTATGTGAGCTTTTTTTAAAAAAACAACTTTATAATAGAATTCTGTTTCTCGATGTCATGGCTGCAGGGAGAAGCTTCAAAACATGACTCATAAGGGCTTGAAATACCAGAAAGCAAAATTAAAGCGATTTCAAATGATTAGAAGAAACAAACAAACTGGTAATGTTGGAGTCTTATTCATCTTAAATGCTTGCTTTTGGCAACATTTTTTCTCATCAGTTTTTAACTCCACCTGTCACCAACACAGACATTTGCCTTTCTGTGGGCATGATATCCATACAACACTTCCACCCCAAAAGCTGGGAGTGTAGGAGGGGTCTTTGTCCAAACAAAGATTAATCAAGAAACAGATGGGTATGTCAACACTTTTGCATATAATCTGACGTGAAGCTACAGCGTGTGTGTGCTCAGTTGTGTCCCCAAGAGGGGAGACAGTTTGGAGGACTGGGTACAGGCCTCGCCATCATGTTCCTCTGCTTACCGTCCTCAAACTGCACAAGGGTTGGGAAATGTGATACTCAGGTACTCGGTGACAGGCTCACTAAAAGGGGATGAGAAGGAAGCTTTACCTAAGCATCAGAATGGGATGGGATTTTGAATCTTATTTTTATTGCAGAGCCAGTTGAAATTAGATCCTTTTTAATGGTGGGCTGTCAATTACTGACACCCACTGTCAGCAGTGCCCTGAGAGCTCTGTTTTTCCAGTATTTGATTATGTTTTGAAAATGTGTACTATGCTAGATGCCCGAGCAATGGTCACACATAGATGAATAGAGGTGAGGACACATCAAAGGA
Source organism: Ciconia boyciana (assembly GCF_034638445.1). NCBI lineage: Eukaryota > Metazoa > Chordata > Aves > Ciconiiformes > Ciconiidae > Ciconia > Ciconia boyciana. Next base: position 57,797,046 of record NC_132934.1, read on the forward strand.
ATAAACAGATCTGCTTCCCCGGGTGTGGAAATACGGATGTTTATTTTCATATAGGTTTGTACCCTATATTCCTGTATATCCGCCATCCACACCTCCTATAGCCATATCCCTTTCACAGTGACAGTCTACTTCTAATATGGCATGTTAAGCTCCTTCTCACGTTTTCCTACTGATTAGGTAAGAGACACTTGACGGTGCGTGTGATTTGAAACTTAGGCCAAGCAAAACAAGCAACTATTAGCTCCCCCTGAAATATATATCTCAATAAGGGCAGTTCTTTAGGTCTCTTTCCTCCATTCAAGCCACTGACTGTCACTAAACTTGCCAGCCAGCCGTGCAGGAGCACAGGAGCCGTGCTCTCATAGCAAACCAAGCGAAAAAAGCCATCCCTCCACACAGAAGAAAACACAGACCATTTTTTTCATATAGTTCGGTTATTTTGAACGTCATAACTTTATTGAGACACCAGTAGTTACCACCTTCACTTTGTTAACCACAAATATATAGGACATTGTAAACACAGGTGCCGAGGTGGCGGGGTTCGCTGTAGTTGGATTTCGGAACGGATGGGGGCAAGGGGCGGAGGGGGAGGAAGGGTGAAGGGACACTTGGGCTTCGACAAGACCACTCAGGGGATCCTGTATGCGGCAGGCCATCCATGAGTCATCATATATACGTATATATGTATAGCTTTATATTATACATCTTTTTAAATATATATATATAATATATATACTATACACAGGCAGTAATGCGGCAGGGGAAGGAGCAGGGCAGCCCAGGTGGTGTTACAGGTGCCACGCAGGCAGCAGGGAGTTGTCTGGATGGATGGTTTGGACTTGCTGCATGAGGTGGCCTCGCTGGGCTCCTTGCCTTGTACCTGCTCTGGGGACCGGAGCCGAGACTCCTGTGGGAACCACCCTGCAACGCCGCCTTCCCGGGTCCTCCCAAGTGCTTGCGAGGGTGCAGGGACAAAGACGCCTCCTCCCCTGAGGGAACTGCCAGGAATAACGTGGAGGGGAGGGGTGTGTGATGAGGTGATGAACAGCGTGGTAGGAACGTGGGTGAGCTGGGGATGGGGACATGTCAGGAGGCTGAAGCCACAGGTAGAATTGGGGCAAAGTTTCATCATCCCTTTGCCCTTCACAGCCCCTATTTCCACAAAACAGTCCCTTACTTGGGGGCCTCATAAGATAAGAAAACATCAAGGGGCCGATGCTCCCAACAGGGGATGCGTAATCCTCTGTAATCCGGACAAATGGCAGACGGGGAAGAAAGCCGCCTTACCATTTTGCTTATACAGCCTTCCCTCTGATCTCCTAATCCCTAGAGCAGGGCTGATCTCACCCACGTTTAGGATCTAAAAGGGACATGTTCCAGCCAGCTGCTCAGGTCTTGTCTACAATCACCAGAAATAGGCAGCACCTTATCAGAAGTGCCTAAGATAAGATAACCAACCCTTCGGGTAGGTCTGTATCTCTCATCAGCTGCAGAACCAGCCAAATACCACTGGAAATTGCACTTTCAAGAGCTACATGCAAACAAGGAGAGTCCCACCCCAAGGTCTGTCACCACCAACCCTCCACTGCAAAGGCTAAAAGCAAGTCAACCCAAGAAGAGTATGCCTTCTCCCATGAGCAAAAGCAAGAAGTTTCCCAAGTATCTACTGTTATAGTGTCCCCTGCCACACCAATGCCTTTCCTATAACACAAAGCGAGGAGGAAAGGGACAGAGAGATGAGCAGTAACCCAGGATGAAGCCACCTGGCTCATCTCTCACTGAAGTGCCAGCTCTGAGGGGGAGGCTCATTCCTACCTCAAGCCCACCAGAGCCCATCAGCTGGTTACATGAGGGAAGCAAGCCAAAGAGGATAAAGAAAAGCTTGCTCATTAGTCAGCCCCAAATGGTGCTCAGCCATCTATGTAACTCTGACAGGAGAAGGGACATGTAAGCTGCTTCCATGCTACACCCCAAAACAGAGCCCCAGCTAGACCCCCCACGTATGGTCCGTACCTCTCCTCATGCGCCTGGTCCCTCACCCCCTCACCGAGGAGAGGGGACAGGTGATGGGCAGTTCCTCCCAAAAAATACAACACATTTTTGTGCTGAGGGCTGGTTATTTATAGCCTCCTCCTCCTCTTGGTTCCCTCCACACACCCAAAACGAAAGCATGAAGGATGACACAGATGAGTCTGGGTGAGTATTAGTTTTTCTCCTCCTCCACCTCGTCATTCGTTCTTTCCTCTCCCCCAGCAGGGGAGACAGACTGGAGGGAGCTCCCCCCACAGCCACAATCATAACGAACCTCTCTCAATAAAGTAACCCCCTCCCAAGCCTAAATATTAGGCTAAGCCCACAGAAAAAGAAGCCCGAGGGGCTTCCCTCCAAAAAATACCCCTCCTATTTACAGTATTGCTTTCACTCGCAGACACAGAGCAAGGGATGTGTGCCCAGTCCCTCCTGGTGCGTCCATGGGGCTGGCTGGTCCCCCTCTCCCATCCTCACCAGTGGTTAACCACCAGCAAGGGGGGGCAAGCCATGGGGAGTACAAGCCCTGGGGAGTACAAGCCCTGGGGAGAGCCACCGGCAGCACAAGTCTGCTGGTACGAGCAGGTAGAAACGGTGCCTATATACAGTGGAGAACAACTGCCCCCGCTTCCCCCTTGGGGCCTGCAGCTCTACGTTTTTCTACCCCTTCCCTATCGTTGTGGGGCAGGTGGAGAGGAGTCGTGCTGGGAAGAGGGGAAGGACTGTTAACCTCGGTGTCCTCCAGATGAGATGTTTACACCACACGCTAGACCTGTGTCCCGTCCTCCTGACTCCTAAGGGTGCTACGGGGAATAGGCTGGACATTCAAGGGAAGCACCTATGGATTTTGGATCTGCTCCTGATCTCTGCTACTGGGGCCAGCATTGTGTGGAGCAGGGTGGCTGCCCAGGGGATGGAGCTCCTCACTGCTGCAAGGCCTACCCTGCTTCTTGTGCTCTGAGAGATGTCTGTGCTGGGGAGAATTGTCCAGGTGGCTATTGCTGAATTATTTCCCTTTAGGGACCGTCTTCACGCATAGACATTACTTCTATGGTGGAATAAACAGTGTGCTTCCAGAGCCGTGTCTTTACTTGAAGCAAAATCACGAGGAGTGTGGAATGATGTCCATACGAGCTCTATCTGAGAGCCACTACTGCCACCTAGGTGAGGCTTTACAGACAGCCAGGATCTGAGATGCTGCAGAAGACACACTAAGGTATAGTCTATGGCAAGCACAGTAAGATCAGTTTTCAGAGAGCTCAGTCCGGCCCCAACCAATTCTCTGCACACCAAGACCTCCTCCCTATCTGAATGGGAGGCAAAGCGCAGCCGTGCGGGGCAGGACCCTTCCCCGCTTGGTTGCACCCCTGTGCAAGAGCCAGATGCGTGCTGGCCATCCCAGCAGCAGCATTTCTTTCCGGGGGAGTCCCGCTCCATTCCTGTGTGCTACAAAGGTGGTGTCAGCAAGGGGCTTTGCACTGTGGTAGCAGAGGAACGGAGGAGGGTTCAGCAGGACCAGAGGAGCGAAACTGGCTCGCTTCTCCTCCTCCTGCCCAGGGTGAAATGGCAAAGCTCTCCTCTCCCCATTGAACCAGCTGGGGATGAGGGCTCTCAGGGCCCCCTAGAAGCCCACCTCCTCCATCCTTCCTCCCACAGGGACTGCGCCTGGGGGCCAGGGACTGGGCATGGCTCCCCTCCTGCCTCGCTAAACACTGGTCTGAGAAGAGTGGCAAGCAGGACGTACAGGCGAGGGGAACCACCTCCATCTCAATCCAAGGTGGCTGGGGAAGGAGTGACTCTCATGGCACTGCCCCTCTGCTCTGCCGAGTCTCTTGCTGTAACCTACAGACATGCCTGTGGTTGTTGATTGTACCTGCAAATCTTGCTCCTTCCCTTCCCATTTTATCTCTTTGTGCCCCCGCCCCCCCCAATACCACTTCTCCCCAAACCCTCTAAAAATAAAGCACCCCTCCCTCACTAGTGGGTGGGAGAGAAAAGCCCCCCCGGCTTTGCACAGGGGACGCCATTCCTGCTCCCCTCCAGCCCCCCTCCACCCTTGCATGCCTGCATGCTGACTCCAACACCATCCCCCTCCCTGAGCCACCAGGCCCTCCAGCCCGATTCGGATGCTCCCACATCTACTCCAGCCTTTAGTGACACCATCTCTTCTAGGAAGGTCCCCGGTCCTTCTCACCCCCTTCCTTCTGCCTCCAGCACCCTCTCCCCTGCCCTGCTGGTGCCATCGCCCCTCTCCTGCCCACCGGCCAGACTCTGCCCTCCGCAGCAAGGCAGGAGGGAGAGGAGGGAAGGGGGGACCTTCCTCTCGCAACGCAGTGACAGATTTTGCAAGAATTTGGTTCTGGCGGGTAGTTTTGGGGGGAGGAGAAGGAAGAGGTGATGGGGGAACCTTTTTTTCTTTTTTTTCCTTTTTTAAAAACGATAAATAAAAACAGATGACCCAGAAGGCTGGAGCATAGCTGAGAGCCACCTCTTGTGCCACTATGCACGTGCCTGGTTTGTGCCTCGGCTTTCTGCCGGCAGTGGGAAAGGGGGCAGAAGGGAAGGGGGAAGGGAAAGGGGCATCGGTGGCTCAGTAGTTCTGCGTTTGGTACCCCTGTGTCTCGGTGTCGAAAGCATCTGCCGGAGGGGGCTGCTGGTACGTCCCCACTGCATCTGTAGCATCCTCCTCATTCACGTAGGGAGCGTAAGGCATGCCGGAGTCCTGGCTTGGGTCCATGTAGTCCTGGGAGAAGAGGGCCGAATCGGCACCCAGCCGGAAACGCTGATACGCCAGGAATGCCTGGCCCACCTTTAAGGGAGGAGGTGGAGGGAAGAGATGGGAAGCAGAGGGGAGGGGAGAAAGAGAGGGGGAACGTACCGAGAAAGAGAAACAAACAAAAGTGGGGTTAGTAGTGGTTACGGATTAGTGTGCGAAGCCCACCTGGAAGATCGCTGGTGAAAAACCCCCGAGAGCATGGAGGTTTGAGCTGCCCCACAGAAAGCGCAAGCCCACGTGGAGAGAGGAGGGCTGGGCAGGGATGGCTGCGAGCCCATCTGGCTGCGTGCAGCCTGCCGGGGCTCCCTGCTGCCTCTGGGATGTGCTGGGCACCTCCTGCCTGGCGGTGGGGTTTCACCAACATGGCACAGGTCTCAGAGGCTCAGACAGCCTGTGGTTATCCCGTTCAGACCTTCCTGCCCCTGGGAAAGGCAATCTGCCTCAGCTCCACTGCAGAAGGTTCATCTGCCGGGCTGGATGTACGCAGCCATTTTGCCTGCAGAGGCCAGGAATGAGAGCAGGATTTGACCTGGAGTAGCGAGGTAGTGGTCATGCCCCATAACCCCTTCACTGGCCAACATCTGCATGGTGCAGCACAGACCTTGGGAAGGAGCAGCAGGAGGCAAGGTGGCTGCTCCCCAGACCAGGGCACAGTTAGCAAGCGTACTGCTGCCTCCTGCCCCAGGCACTGCAGGCAGGAGGCCCTTTGGTGGACTGAGGGAGCCCGGGTACGGGGTTCAGCATCGCGGACCCCAGCAGGCACAGTTCGTCATCCCAGAGCATCCCTGATAGGAGGTAAGTGGTCTAGTAGGTGACAGGTTAGAGGTTTTTGGGGAATGAGGGCTGGGCGAAATGGAGGAGATACAGTGGTGGGGGCAGAGGGCATCTCCTGGCTGAAGTATTAGGTCTGAGCAGTCACCAAAAGAAAGGCACAGTGGTGTTACGCAGCATTAGTTGGGGTACAGGTGAGGAAGAGAAGGGGGCAGAGGAGGAGGAGGAGAAATTGCCAGTTCCAACTCCACAGAGGGAGATCCCTCATTCAGTGGACAACCTGGCCCGCTCTGGTTCAGTGGCCCATCTCTTCCCACCCTGTGCCCTGCTGTGACCACACATGGACACCTGTGGTCAGGGCGTTGGAACCGTCTGTGCTCAGTAACCTCCTCCAGCTGCATCCCTCCACCTCTTCCCCCAAATTCCCCCATCAGTGAGGGGCACTAAGGCAGCAAGGATGGGGAGTTAGGGAACAGGGTGTTGTATTCTTCCTGAAAAGTAATGTCTCTGAGTCTCCGGAAAGCCAGAAATGTGAGGAAGCCCTGTGAGGAGAGAAAGGGGTGTGGGGAGGAGAATCAGTAAGGAAGAGCAAACCAGAGCATTTGATTGAAATAAAAACCCCAAGGAACCAGAGGAAGATAATGCCTATTTAGCCACTTGCAAGCCCGTGCATCAGGGAGGACCACTGCAGGTGGTGGCACCTCAAAAAAGGTCCTGGGGGACCCCTCCCCTTGAAAAAGCCTCGCTCCTCATCACACCTTCTGCTGGAGCTTGTGAGGGGCCTTCGGCAGCACTCGAGTGCAGGATGCCGCTCGTGGGGGGACACACACGCTGCTGTCCCTTGCCCCCACTTGGTGTCACCTTGGCAAGGGTGATGACTGCACAACCCTTTGCAGCCCCCCTTCCTCTCTGATAGCTTCGTGGTCTTATGGCACCCTTCCTACCTGGCCCCTGCCCAATGTTAAGGCCCATAGGAAGAGGAGAAGATAAAGCCACAAGGACTTACGCATGGAGACTGGCCTAAAATGCTTTCCTGCTTGGCACTATGCTGTCACTTCAGACAAAAAATACTTGGGCTCGGTGCTTTCAGAGACAGGAGGAAATCGTGTGGGATATTTATATTGCACACCACAGTTTTTCCAGGAAACTAGCAATAAAGAACTGCTGGGGAAAGGGCAGTCTCAAGAGACAGCACCATCACCTTCCTAAGAGGCGACCCAGTGAGGCAGCACTGCAGTCGTGGGTGCAGACGGAGAGCCCAGACGGACGTCGATCACAGCCTCTTGTGGCCACTGATGACATTCACATGATGGGAGCAAAGCAGGGAGGGAGATGGGTGCAACCTCTGGCTTGGAGCTCCCTTCTTTGCTTAGTGTCTGTGAGGTGAAAATGCTGTTAAAGTCCTCTGACACACAGGCAAAATGATGCCTGGGGAGCTGGCTTGTCCAAGGTCATATTAGAGGTTTGTCAAGGACAGTCCTTACTGGGATATGGGACCCCCTTTCCCATTGTGCTTATTAATGCTCTAGCACCTTCTTCCATCTAAGTTTTTGAGTCCTTGTTTCCCAGGTTTACCTCCTAACCACCTCCCCTCCTGCTTTTCCTTCTCAGAAGCCATGTGAACTGAGATCTCAGAGGGAATCATTCTTAGCCAGTCACCTTCCATTCTAATTCACCTCCCAAGCTAATACAGTGCAGAGGACATCTGATCCAACATCACGGCTGCTGTACTCACCCAGGTGAAGATGGAGAAGAACGAGAATGTGATGGCTGCTCGGGCTGCATCTCCTCCCTCATTCATTGGGTTGTGCTCTTCTTTTGAAGCTTGCCACTGGTTGGTCAGAAAGCAGAAGCCAACGAACCAAAGGAATGCCCAAAAGGCTGGGATGGACCACCGCCAGCATGCCAAAGGGGAAGGGGAGAGACATCAAGAAGGTATGTGTGAACAGAACATAAACACATCATGTTTCTGTGAAAACTTCAACCTCACAAGACCCACCAGTGTGTTGCAGATGGGGCCAAACTCTGACTGCGCAGCCTGTCTAAGCCCAAGCGAGCTAGCAGGCTTGCTGACGGCTAAATTGTCAAGGTAACGGTAGGTGTCAGCAGAAAGTACCTCAAGAGAGTTCATTTGCTTGTGTTTGATCACAGGACTTGCATCTGGCCTTGGGAGGGAGCCTGAAGGGCTTCCAGTACAGGAGTGATCACCTGGGCTCTCTGAAACAGCCACTGCTTCGCAACCCTGTCCTGCAAGGACAAGCGAAGAGCAATTCCTTCCAAGGGAGCTGCAGAGGAGTGGGAAGCAGCCGGCCTGCAGTTGCACAGAGAACCGGCCTTTGCTCAGGACAGCACAGCCTAAGGGACTCACACGAGGAAAGGTGCTGAAGGATCATTAACACGCTGCACCCCCAGGAAAGGGGTGAAGGTAGGGGGGAGCCCCAAGTCCAGACTGGCAGCTGGTGGGGAGGAGCGGGACTCACCCTCTCTGCCAGGCGCAGCCAGATACCCGGCGAGGGAAACGGGCATCCCTAAGTGGCAGCAAGACAGGGCTCAGTCCTTCCGCTTCTCTTGTTAGCTGTACACAGGACTGCTAGGCAAGGGGCTAACCGTGAACAAACTTGCAAGCCAGAAGTCCTAAACAAGTTCAGATGCTGCACCTGATCCTGCTCTCGCTCCACTCGTGGCCCCTTTGACAAACTGTGGGGGGACCCTGATGCGGAGAAGTTTGCCCGTATGGCCAGAGTAAGCCAAGAGAGCGATTCAGGATCCCAGCACGAGAGCAAAGCACCTCCTCACGCTGCTGCTGACTGGCTTTACACATGCACACACACATACACCATCGCTCTGTCCGTCACTTCAACACACTACTGGGGATGGAGAGATCTGACTGTAAGTTAGAAGAATCCTCAGGGCTAGATGAGGTCCTGCACAGCTATTCACGTGGGGAATGCCAGGTAACCTAGGAGGACTGGTTTAGTCAGCCTGCATGAAATCCTCAACATTTTTTTATGTTAAAATATATGGGGTTCAATCACCTGGAGCTGGAAAAGAAGGAAGTACCATCTCCAGAGGCATCAACACTTGGCCTTAGCAAGCGCAAGCATGCAGGGAGGCAAGACCTGCTGAGCCTAAAGGGCTCCCTGAGCTACGCCTATGGAGAACAGCAGAGAGGCATCAGCCAGACTGGCTGAGAAGAAAAGAAAGGGAAAGGAGAGAGAGAGAAGGCCTGAGAGAGTAAAGAACCCAAAGACCTCCCTGCAAGCAGGAACCTGGCCTGCGAGGTGGCAGAAGCTCCCTCCCTCTCCCTTGCTGGAAGAGGAGAGAGGCATTATGGCCAACTGGCCAGGAAGCTCACCCGAGACTCCGATGTCCGAAAGCACTGCCTTCTTGCGGTCCTTGACGCTGCTGATCTGCGGAAAGTAGGCATCTAGAGCCAGGTAAAGAAGGCAGCTGAGGAAGGCGAGGACACCCACGGTAATGCCATAGTTGCAGGCATTGCGATTGCGGTTGAAAATGCAGTGCTCTTGTGTCTCGTCCGGGCGGTTCACGTATCCTTCATTGACAATGGAGCCGAACACCACGATGGAGAACACCTGGTGGGGAGGGAGGCAGGAGACACATCAGGGCAAGCCCCATCTCTATGGACCAGCACAAAGGAGCTGAGCTTTGCGCAGGACAGCCGCCCTTCGCAGGCAACTCTCTGCTCTGCTGAGCTCCCATCCCGCTGCCTTGCCTCGGCTGTAGCCACAGATAATTTACCGCGGAGACAGTCTTATTTTATTTCTGAGGATTAACTTAAAATAGGACACTTTTAGATTGAGCTTTTTATCCATCTGATCTAAAGCGATGTAAAGCAGTCGCAGTCTGGAGTAAGGGTGGCTTCCCACAGACACACAGGGAGGTGATGTGGAGTGTAAATTGGGATATGGTTTTGGTGCGGGTGCCTGCGTACAAGGGCTCCAAGTAGTGGAAATCCTCTTAGTCTGCACTTCTTCTCCCACCCACTCCTTTCCCTTCTAGGAATTCATTGTTTCTACCACGCATTTGTTCACTAATTTTATCTATCCAGCTACTACGCTCTTCTCCCCATCCTCCCTCCCACAATCTACAGCTCTGCGGCTTTGTTCTGCCGTGCTCCCACTCTCCCCATCTCCCTACACATCACATAACTCTCTCCACCAGTTTTCCATCAGCCCAGCCCATGACACCACCTATCCTTCTGCCCACTTACCCGTACGCCAACACCCTCCAACCTTCCCCAAGGATTTCATGGGCCAAACATCCCCCCTCCAGGTCCACCTGGCAGGGCCACCATGAGTCTTCCCTACCCGTCACCGCCACTGCATGTTATTTTAAATCGGGTAGAATTAAGGATGAGTCCAGGTAGAAATGCCATAATCCGCAGTTGCCAATCTGATCTTTGCTCACAGGCTTACCCTTCATCACCTGCCACAAGGCCGTCCCTCTTTGACATGGCAGGTTCACCAAAGCAAAGAGCTATTTACAGCAGCCCCAGTCCTGCACCTCAAATAAATAGCTTCCCCTTGCAGCCACAGGAGAAAGGGGGGAAGATTAAGGCGACACGTACAGATTTGTCTTTGCAGGGCATCTTGAGACCCTTGGCAGGGACAGCTTGCCTGCAGGCTGCCTGCAAGGGCCGCTGGCAGATGGGAAATGGGACCTCAAGCATGGGGTGAACATACATATGATGTGCACTAGGACGTCACCGGAGCGCTCCGCTAGCCTGGGAATTGTCTACACAACAGGAGCCCGGCACCCATGGAACCACAGCCCAATCCCCAAGGAGAAGCAGCACACAAGAAGATGAGGTGGCCAAGTCTCCTGCAGGGAGTGGAGGTAGGTCTGAGGTTTTGCTAGGTCAGAAGGACCCCAGTAGCACTTAACCCAACCAAGCACGGGGAGAGCACACGGCAGACAACCTAGAAAGTGGAGAAGCAGCTTTGTGAATGCAGGGAAAATTAACTGTTGATTAATACCAACCTGATACACCATCTATCATCAGTGAGGTTAGATGCCCGAGATCCGCAGCACAGAGCTCTGCTGTTTGACCTGTGGCATCAAGAACCAGAGGAAAAACCTTACTCACGGTCCCTGACAGCCCTTGGACAGATACTCAATGCTGACCACATTTCAGCTGCCAAACTCTAACAAGTATCCACTGACGCCGATACTGTTTTTTCACCCCAAGGCTCATAATTGGGTCACGCTTGGGTTGCTGACATTGGGCATATTTTTGACACACTAGAGGAAACTAAAAAAGCTGGAAGCCGGCGCTCCTAAGTGTGGGGTCTGTATGGGTTCTCTGAAAGTTCACAAGAGCTTTTTAAGCTTGGAAATAAAACAACTGGTTTGTCCTCCTCCTCATTCTTCTTAAAAATAGAGATTGATCATACTTTGCAGAAATTACCCGTGAAAAACAAAATCAAATAAAAATCTCTTCTGCCTGGAGCAGAGGTTTGGTCTTCAAAATTTCGGCTTGCATAGTTGGGAAAGGCAGCAAAATTGCACGCAATTACAGCCAGGCTCTTTCAGTGGGAAGTCTGGCACAATTTCTCAACAGGCTTTGCCGACAGGTCTGCCTAGGACCATCGGCGGTAACGCTGTGTTCCTCTAACCTGAGGGGGAGCTGACAGACTCCTTGAAGTGACGTCCCGATGTGAGGCTGCGACCAGCACCGATGCTGCCACCTGAAGTACCAGCCTCCTTACACTGGGATTACAAAGTGGGTGCCCCATCTTCCATAGCATTAGACAAAAAGCATAGCTTCTCTTTGGAAGACAAGAAACAGCCTCAAAAGTGCCATAGCCTGGTGTTCAGTTTTTGTTTAGGGCTCAAAACTGGTAACACGTCAATTCCCTGAGCCAGGTCAACCCTTGCAATGAGCTGTATTGCGTGTCTCCGTTTACTCAGTTGGGATGAATGAACTTCTGTAATGGCCTCTCCCCAGAGACACCTCTGTTTACTCTGCTCATATCCTGATACACATCTTCCCTCTGCTCTTATCTTTGGGTTTGCTGCTGGCCTGTAAGAGCTCTCATCTGTGAGTGAAGAAGCAGAATCATTCCTTTTTGCATTTGCCCCTTTATACCTCTGTTGGCCCTTCGTGAGGACACAGCTCAGAGTCACGAGATCAGAGGGACATCTCCCTCTCCCTAAAATTTCAAGCAGAGGTGGCATTCCTAACTTGCTTTCTCCATCTTCCATCAGCCAAGATGCCACAACTTCTCTCCTATGAAGACAAACCTGTTTTACAGTCTGGAGGTGCCCAAGGTATGATTTACTGGCAAGCATCAGATCTTAGGAGCTTTCTGGCGAGATTCCACTCAGGGTATTCTCAGTGAGCAGAACAAGTCACTGCAGATGCTTATCTTCTGTGTCCTGAAACAGCCATTCCAAAGTACTCCTTGTCCTTAGGAAAGCCTTTTACGGACCAAAGCACAGTAGCTTAAGGGATGTCTCCTTCTATCCATGTTTCCCTCACTACTGGTATCAGCTCTGGTCCATGCTCTGCTCCCTGGTGCTGCAGAGAGGACAAGGTTAATGGCAATGGAGGGGGTTTGCTCCCTTGGCCAGCCTACCACTGCCCTCGTAGCACAGCAAAACACCATGAGGATCTGCTGTGGACAGAAGCCTTGAGCTGGACTGGGTAACAGAGGTTGGGCAAGAACGGGCAGGCTCAAAACAGAGGTTTCAGACTGACAGGCAGAGCTGGACAGAGGCTGGAGAAAAGGCGATCACTGCTGCTGCTGACAGGCAGCATCATCCATTTTATCTCCATGATGCCTGTACCCAGAAGCTGTTGCGACAGGTGGACAGACAAACAATTTTCTAGAAAAAATTATAATTATGAGAGCCCAGATCTCGCAGCCCTCCGGAAAAACTGTTGCAGACTTAATCCATGGCAGCTACTTCTTGTCAGTAAGGGGGCGGGTGGGTGGAAGTTCAGTGACGTAGCAAGTCATCTTAGAAAGAGCAAATATTTTTTATTTCCTTGATTTCACAATCCGTTCCCGTGCAAAGATGATCCAGGCAGCAGGTGCAGTATGAATGCTGCCTGGATTATAAAGAAAGCACCAAGTCTGCAAGGATGAAGCATTTACATTCCCGTTCCCATCACATCTGCAGCACTTCTTAAGAAATGCCAGCTACCAGCAGCACTGGCACAAGCCTCTTGCCCCTCTCTGTTACTACTGCTTGTTCCTTCTACCCGTTTGGCATAGCAAATCCTCACTGCACAAGGCCTTGCCTACAGCCACTAATAAAATGGTGCAAAATACACATGCAGCTGTGAAGAGGAGGCGAGGAGAAGATGGCAGGAGTCTTCTCCCGACTGAGCACTGAGAGGCAGGGAAGTGACTTGTCCGAAGGCAGACAGGAGGTGGGCGCACAGCCCTGCATCCCGATGCTCCCAAACGCAGCCCGTCCTTCCGCGGAGCAGAGGGAGATCATTAGCCGCTTTCCTACGCTTGGCGACGAAAACCAGCCAGCCATCCCCAGCTTTGTGCATCTCAGCGGCCTCATTTCTTCAGCGAGGCTGTTTAACTCAGCTAACAGGACTTGAAGTAACTAGATTTTTAGGCTGAGAGGGTTTCCTTAAGCCTCCAAGAACAATGTTAATTGGGCAGGCGTGTGGCCTGTCTGGAGGTGCGCATTTAATAAGCAGCAATATATTCGTCTACGCTCAAAAAAAGGGACAGAAAACAGCACGTGGAGAAGATCTGACCAACTCAGCGTTGCTGCTGGGACCTGGCTTTTCTCAACTTCTCTGCTCCTTAAACATCTCATCCACGTAGGTTGTTGCAATGATTTTCCTAGACTTCTGTTTTTGTCAAAGAGCTCCGAGACACCGAGTGAAGCCCAGAGGCAGGCACTTTGCAAAGCTGACAGAGACAGAGCAGCTTGCCAAAAGACACAGCAAAAAGAACGTAACGCTAAGCACTGCAGGGAGGAGACGGGGAGAGGCTGAGCGTTCCCCTGTCCCGGTTTCTCAAGGGCCTTGTGCTGGCCATGACAGGCGTGTGAGGGCTCACTACAGCAAGAAAAGTGCAGAACCGGCAAAAGGCTGCATCCCACCATAAAAGACCTTTTTTTCTTTCTCTCAGTGTGATCTTTCTCTCAGTGTGATCTCTCAGGGTGATCTGATTTTGCCAGAGGCAAAGGCGAGAGATGAGCCCTCAGAGAGGCCCTCCGGTCCCTCCACACCTCCCTGCTGCAGGGTCAGCCCCGCAGAAAGCCAGGCGAAACCTCCTGAGCATCATGTGAGGCTTTCCACCACGCTGCCCATCCCCAGCTGTGCATCAGTCGCTCCTGAGCGTCATGTGATGGATGCACAGCACGGCCAGCCTCCAGCAGTGCACTAGGATTTTCCTGTACCTCATCCCAGGAATTTGTCACGCTGCCTCCTGACTTCATCCCCGAGATCCCCACGATGGCTGTAGCGGGGATGAGGCTGAAGAGGGTTTCTGTCGAGCTGCCTGCTTGGGCTTGCTGCGGTGCCCTCTGGTCACTGGCTCTGTCGCACTGCGTGTTGCCTCTCCCTCTCCCAAACCCCCTTTTTATTCTATTATGGAGAGGAAATAGCTTGGTGGCATAATATTCCTTGTGGGACTTCAAATCAAATCCACTTCGGGCAGAATGAAGCAATAACCTCTTCTGTGTCTGATCTGGTAATGACCAGGAATAAATCTGTTTAAAAAGAAAGCAAGAGCGGGGGAGAGTGCAAACGATAAACTGGCAGAGATGATCTGGCTTTCATTTTCATTCAGCTACTCACAAATTGAGTCTCTGGAAAGCTTTGGAGAGCCCTGCACAGACATGGTTTATTATTATTATTATTATCATCATTAAATCTACTTGTATTTAGTTCATTTTGAAGGAAACATATGCAGCTTTTGATACGCATGGGACTGGCAGCTTGGAAACAGGCAGCCTCTATTTATTCCCTCCAGCCGGCACCATGCAGGCAGCAAACGACTCCTGCCCACAGTCTCGATGGCATGTCTGAGCCCTGTGCGGGTGCTAGAAGGGGCCAGCCTTCCCCTGTCCATTTGTACCCGACTCCCCTGAGCACGGGACGGGGGAAGAGCACGGGTACGCCAGCAGCTCCCTCCCAGCCCACCCTCCCTGGCCAGCAGCCACGTGGCACCAGCTCCCCAGCTGGGGCTGAGCCGGAGCAGGTGATGGAAAGGAGAAAGGCTCTGCATCCCTAATTCCTGCCACGGGATCTGGGACAGGCTTTCCTGGCCAGCCAGCTTTTTTTCACACATGGCTTGGCAGCCGACAGGCTGGCCATTAACCCTTCCGCCTCCCGCCAGACCTGTGCCCGGGTCGATCTTCTCCCCAACAGCAGCCCAAGCCCCGGGTTATGCTGGGGCACCCCAGGAGCCAGCAGCCGGGAAGCCTCCAACAACAGCCAGGCCTGGGCTGAGCAGGGAGGGAGGGAGGAAGAGCTTTGCAGTGGGAAGATGCCCGCTGGTGTAAGAGGAGGCTGTGTCCCAGAGAGCAACTTCAGGAAGCTCCGTCCAGTCCCGCAGGACTCTCCTCGTGGTCAAACAGCATCTTCTGTCCCACCGCTGCTAGTGACAGCTCCCCATGGCCACACCTCCATGGTGGTATCCAGGTCCTTCTGTGCTTTCCAGATGGTGCCTTCATTGCCAGCTTGCTGCTCACCGAAGTGACTGCCCAAAAGTTGCACCTTTTTCCATGGGAAGAGTTCAGTTTTCTTTCTTGCAACACATCTCTCCCTCCTTGGCTTGGCTGTGCCAACCTAGGTGGAGGACCGCATCCACTGCCACCTGCGTCTGCTCCTCTCTCAGCCACACTACTCCTCTCTGCTGCCTTGTCTTGCCCCAGATGTTTGCCTTAGCCATGTCTTATCTCCATGCAGTTTCTCTGCTCCTCACCTGTGTGCCTCTCATGTTTTGAAATAGCAGATTACCTACTATTACCTTATTTTTTTGCTCATACTTCTGACTGCCTTTGGTCCCTATGTACTATTTCTCAGATTTTTATCTGCAAATGCCATTAACGAGAGATTTGTTCCTGCTCCAAGATCTTTCCTGGAAATGCTATGCTGGAAACAACGCGACCTGCTGTGTCCAACCCCGAAGCACCCCGTGGCTCTGCACCTCTATCGCTCCTCTTCTGACATGGCCTCTCACCCAATCCCAGTGACAGCGATCCCCAAAAAACCCTTTTGAAGCCGACACAAGGAAGGGGATCCCATAAAGAATGGTGCCTAGGGCCTGGCCTAAAGCACATGCTTTGAGCCGCTGCGTTTCTTTCATCGTGCAGCCAGCGAGCATGGTGGCTGGGGCAAAAATCACGTGGAGGAGCAGAGGCAGAGAGCATGAGCTATGGTCCACAAACACAGGGAACATCTCAGCTAAATTTAGCTGGGACAGAAAGAAGGTGGAGGTTGCAGCTGTTTTCAGACTGATGTGGCCCCTGGGCTCTAAGGCTCAGTTTACCTGCCACCGCAAGCCCACGCCGGGTGTCCTTTCCGTAAGGCAAAGGGCAGCGTGGGGGCAAGAGGCAAAGGGTGTTGTAAGCAGGGCGTCAGCACGATGAGCCAGGACCCGCCAGCAAGGCAGGAGACAGAGCTCCCTGCCACGCTGGGACTTGCCCCCATCCTCCAGCTTGCAGGTGCCAGCCTGTCATGGCGAGGCTGGGGACACAGTTGCTGTCCTGCCTTGTCCTTGTTGCTTCACCTGCCTTGTCTTCTCAGCCAGAATTGCCTGGGATGTGCCATGCCTGCAGAGACAGGGGACAGCGTTTCTCGTCCTGGCTCAAAACATCTGCACGCTCCCACCAGCCAGGAGATGTGGTGGCAACGGCAGCAGGTGATGGAGGAGGAGATGGAGGGCAGGCAGCTCCTCTCCTCACTGAGCCTCCCTCCAGAGGGGCAGTGCCCTTGGCGTCAGAGAGAGATCTGGTGTCTCAATCTGTGTGGCAAGTTTTAATGGGCTGCTTTCCCTGCACGGCTGCAGCTGGAAATACTCTCACACAAGCCACCTAGCTGGGCCTGCTTCCAAGAAGGGAGTTACTTTTGCCTTGTTAGGCTTTTACATCGAGCAGCGCTTCAGTTTCTCCAGTGAGCAGGTTTCCAAGCAGACAGGAGCGCCTGGAACAACCTGTTTCAATTAGCATTTTACTTATTTATGGAGCCAGCTCTACATCCAACGCCTGCGGGTTGCAAAGGAGCCTCCCAGCTCCCCCGCACCGGCTGCGGAGAGCACTGCGGGTCAGGGCGCGACGGGATTATGCAGGGATGTGCCCACGCTCGCCTGCTTTATTTCAAGAACGATCCTGGAGCCACGCACCGCAGCACAGCTCTAGCTCGGCGTGGGTCACCCAGCTCCACTAGCTCCAGCTGCTGGGTCACCTAAGAAGGCTGAATGCAGGTCTATATGTTAAGGTGGTAAAAAACCCACCCACGCACCCATGTCTTGTCTACTGTGGGGCACCAGTTGTGCGATGCAGCTCAGCTCAGAGCACACCTCCGTGTTGCAGCCGGCGGCAAGCGAAGCGGCGCGGCATGGAGCAATGCCTTGAAAGACCAGGACTGGGAGTAAACCCCAGCCACCCATCACAACAGGGCAAGCTGCTTGACTTCTCTTCACTGTCACCGGGAATAGGGAGGGATTTGTTCTGCCCTTCCGCACAGAGAGGTGGGGAAGCCTCTGGGATCTTCCAGCAGCACA
This sequence comes from Ciconia boyciana, assembly GCF_034638445.1. Classification (NCBI taxonomy): domain Eukaryota; kingdom Metazoa; phylum Chordata; class Aves; order Ciconiiformes; family Ciconiidae; genus Ciconia; species Ciconia boyciana. The sequence continues at coordinate 57,814,344 of NC_132934.1, forward strand.
TTGCTTTCGTCGGCAAGCCTCAGTCCAGCCAAATCAGACAAGTCCCCTCACTGCAAGATCCAGATGCCCTTGGAGGCATCCTCAGCAGATGCTCAGGAGGGACTGCTCCACAGGGCTGCCTCCCTGCGCTACAAGGTGCTGCTTCATCCAGGCAAGCACATCTGGGGCAGGCAGCAGCAGAGAAATGGCTCGTGCTGAGGCTAAACATCCAAACCTGAGACAGGCGCTGTGCAGGACCACCACCGCTCGCCGGCACCCATGCCAGGCAACCTTTCTGTAGCGAGACGCATACTTACTCTGCTGGGCCTGACCTCCGAAGCACCCAAGAAACCTGAGCTGCTTCACAACACTGTCGCGGTGGTCAGATGCTCCAGAATTGCTAACCTCTTTCCATAGTTTAGCATCCTCCTTGTCAAACCTATCCCATCTCCTCCTCAGCAAGGAGCAACATAGAAGCTTCGGTCACCCCATCGGCTCCTGATCCTGCAGCTCTCCCTGGAGATTTGCCGCCATCTGAATTGGGCTGCAAACTCCCTGGGCAGGAGCCAGTTTTGCTGCCTGTTGGTAAAAAGCCATATGCACCTCCGTGCCATCATAACGTCTGCTAAAAGGCAGCATGACCTGAGCACAAGGTCACTGCCTGGGGAAGCGATCACGAGAATTTCTGCTCTCAGTGAAAGCTCATCACGTGAAATGGGCTGAAAGAGGTCTCCAGCTTGCCCCGGGGAGATGATGGACCACCCACGCCATGAGCAGGATAAAGGCAAATGAGATCTCAGGAGATGGCAGGGAAGGTGCCTCCAGTGCATGCCAGAGCAGGTGAAAGGAAGGACTCTCAGAGAGATCACGGGGAGGGAGAGCCCTTCGCCACCAGAAGAGTTTGGTTTGTAGAGCCTGGTGATAGAAAGGCTAAGAGCGGATGTGATTGCAGTCTATAAATATACCCAGGGGAAAACACCAGGGAGGGAAAAGCACCATTTAAGCTGAAGGGCACAAGAGCACAAAAAAAAAGGATAAAAACCCAGCCATGAATAGATTTATAGTGGAAGGCCCTGACCGTTGGAGCCGCTGAACCCTCTCCCAGAGGGAGTGAGAAGGGCAAAAAAACCATGAACTAGTCTTTTTTCAGCAAAGTTCAACCAATTTATGGAAGGGGCCATAAAGGGTCTGATGCTTGTGACAGCCTTCAACGCCCATGAGGACACCTCTTGGTCTCAAGTTAAAAAAAAGACCAAAACTACAACTAAATATCTGGGGTGAGCTTGTGGCTCCCCAGCTTTGTGGCAGGAGAGATGCTTGGGAGGACAGACAAGACCAAGCCAGTGGAAAAGAAGGAGAAGGAACTTGTATTTCGGGAGAGAAGAGGTGCATGCGTAACCTTGCACCACGATGGCCAGACCAGCCTCCCTCGCTGGACCGCTGACCTGGAGCACCTCCAGCTCCTGCAAAAGGACTTTAATTTCCACGGCCAAGTGAAGTGCCCAGGGTAAATCCCGTTCTGTCCTCTGTCAAGGTCAGACGGGCAGGGGGAAACAACGCGGGGTCCCAAGGAGATGCCAGTCCCCGGGAAGCACTCCTTGCCTGGGGAGACCTTGCAGGGTGCAGAGCTGAGCTCGGCGAGCGAGCCGGCAGTGTCCGAGATACTCCAAAGCAGAGTAGGTGCCTAATTAAAAAATAAACATATTTCCTGTTCTCTCTCCCTCACCTGGCGCCTCTGGGAAGCCAAAATCCCGCAGTGCTTGGATGAAGGGGGAAAAAAAAACACCAGACTGAGAGGGAGAGAGAGAAAGAGGAAATTCTGCCACAGAGATTAGCAACGGGAGAGCCTTTGTAGGTCACATCACGTCCATCATCCCCAGGCACGCAGGCTGGCTCCGCTCCACCCGCCTGGGAGTGGGGGGCGAGCGTACCCCCTCGCCCAGTGCCCAGCGGCAGCCCCGGCACAGCCAGCCCGCTCCCGGCGTCATGTGCTGTACTGTAAACAAGCTCGGGCAGATGGATGGACGGACAGACTGCCCGCATTAATCATGTCCTCAGCTGTCTTGGGGCTCTCCGGCCGCCCTCCGAGTCACGTCACCCAGAGGGGACATCACCCACCCAGCCGGGAGCACAAGGGCTGCCTCCCCACTGCCAGCAGCAAGCCGGGCCACATTCCCTTTCCTTCCTCGTTTCCCCCACCTGGCACTGCTTTTATTTTATTTTCCCAAAGCCAGCCTGACACCTCTCCTCCCAGCTCCGGTGCGCATGTGTCTCCTCTGTTCTCTCTCCCTTCCCCGCTCCCAGCTAGACCTCAATCTCTCCCCCGCCGGCTCGGTGCTGCAGCTCTCGCTCCCTTAATCCCAATGACCTTCTTGCACATACGCGCTGGCCCCATGGGCAGCCATGGGATCGGCGTCACGGAAAGAGGGAGAGACCTTCCCCCTGGCACCCTGCGCCCTCCCACCACCCCCATTAGACCCCCTTTCCCCCTGCGCCCTTCCCCACAAATTACAGAGAGGAAAGCATTAAAGGGGAAGGAGGTTGGGGGGATGAGAGGATGAGGATAAAACACAGAGCGACGTTCAGCCTCCATAGCCCCCCCCACAACTTCCCCTGGCATGGCCAGAGCCCAGTGACCCCCAAGCCCCGACCCGCTAGAGAGCCACGCCAGGACTGCGGCATCACCCCCAGCTCCCCCCCCGGCACTCCACATCCCGCTGCCTCCCCACGCGCACCATAAACCCACCGGCATGGGGGGACTGGGGGGGGGAGAAGACCCCCACCACCCCCAAAACAGCAGAGATGGAGACGGGGTCACAGTCCAACCCAGCTCACCCCTTCCCTCCCCAGGGAAGACACCCGAAATCAGAGTGCTGTCACCCCATATGGCCCTATATCTATATGGCCTTATATCCATACACACGGATATATAGGTACATACGGCTGGCTGTACATCTGTGTGCGCACACATGTATGTGGATATATATATGGAGATATATACATATGGAGATATATAAACCCAGAGATAGATCCCTATATCCAAACGTACATGCATATATACACAGAGATTTAGCCATAAATGCTCATGGAGGCGTATACATATGTATCTGTGTGTGTATGGATCTAGATGTGTGGAGACATACCAATGGACATATGCATATCTATATGTGTGGATACATATGCATACACGAGCATATATAAAATACATAATAATAGATATTAGCATAGAATTGTAATACTATATAATAATATAGGATATAATATATAACATAATGGTTATATATATATATATACACACACACACGCAGGTATATAGAAAGGTCGGGGTTGGGGCCGGTGGCGGCTGCCCGCCCCAGAGGGAGCCCCGCGCCCCCCGCAGCCCGGCGGGACGCCCCCCGCCCCGCTGCCGGTGCCGGTGCCGGTGCCGGGGCAGCCCCCGGGGCCGGCGGGGCCTTACCCAGGAGAGGAGCCGCAGGAGGGTGTGCGGCTGCCGGATGAAGGCGTGCGGGTCGAAGGCGCCGCCGGCTTTCCCCGCTCCGAAGGCGCCCCCGTCCATGGCGGCGCGGGGGTGGGCGGGAGGCGGGCGGGGGGCTCGGCGGGCGGTGCCGGGCTGCGCCGAGCCGTGCCGGGCTGCGCCGAGCCGCGCCGAGCCGAGCCGAGCCGAGCCGCGCCGAGCCGTGCCTGGCAGCCCGGCGGCGGCGACGAGCCGCGCGCTCCCGCCCACGGGGACGCGCCGCGCCGGCAGCGCGCACCCACCCCTTTTCCCTTCTCCCCCGCTGCCGCCGCCCACGCCACATCGCGGGGCGGGGGGGGGGGAGTGGGCATGTCTCGGGGGGAGGCGTGGGGTGTCCGTGGGGCAGGAGTGTGAGGAGGGGGTGCTTGGGGGGCGTGGGAGGGCGAGGGCGCGGCGGGTGCCGCATGGGGGTGTGGGGTGTGCTTGTGTGTGAACCCCTCCCCAGGACAGAGGCACCCCGCCACCACCACAAAGGGAGAGGGAGGCAGGGGTGCTGCCCCGCTTTGTTTTGGTAGGGCCTAGCAGAAGTGCGGGGCCAGCCCCCACCCGCTCACACCCGCCACCCCGTCACCCCTCTGCCACGCAGCCCGACGCAAGTATTTAGCCGCTTGCAGCCCCCGTAGAGGGGGAAGGCTGGACCCCTTGGGTGAGACCCCGTTATCCAAGGGGAGCGTTCAGTGGTGCTCCCTGGGTGCAGGCAGCTGCCTGCACCCCCGCCGGGCACCTGCTCCCAGGCAGAGGTGCCTGGTGAGCCTCAAAATCGCAGTGCAGCAAAGCCTCGGGCTCTCGTTCCGGACACCCCTCGCCCTCCAGGCACCGCGTCCCTGGGAGGGGGCAGCAGGAAAAAGGGCCTTTGCAAACACGGGGAGTCCAGATTTTGGTGAGACCCCTTGACTCCAGGAGGCAGAGACTGCAAGATACGCACCTTGCATCCCTGAGGCTGCAGCCCCGGGAGTCACCTGGGCTTCCCCAGAGTCCACGGTACCACCGTGGCCACCGGCGCAGCCAGGAAGGGATGCCTGGGGAGAAGCCATCCAGCCTTAGGGGTGGCTCAAGCTCCCTGGCCTGTGCCTTTTGCACAGAGTAGCTGCGTACCGGCGGGCCGCTGGCTTCTGCAGAGTCCCCGATAATCTATATTAATAGGACTGAAATTAAAAGCAAGCCCTTGGGTTGTAATGTGGTTCCCTAAGCTCGGCAGTGGAAGCCAAAACCGTTTTGAGTCTGCTTGTCCGCTTCAGCCTGAACACAACTGAAGCCCAACTGCTCAAATGCTTCAGCTGAGCAGAGATGCTCTGCACCGCGTTTCCACCGGGCATACCATGGGACACCTCTTGCTCTTCATTATGGAGGTACTCAACTCAAGCCAGGCAGAAGCTTTGCTGGAAGCAGCCGGCCGAAGGGCAAGGTGGGAATACTGTGAGCACTCTGTAAGGTCTTACAGCGCCAGGACATCTTTGAAGGGCCCAGAAATACAAAAGTCCCTGCGTTGAAAGCTAAATCCCCATGGACTGGGGGAGATGAATGGAAGAGGGGAGATAAATGAAGAGGGGAGAGGTTTGGTTTTGCTAAATAGGTGTCCGAAATGCTCCAGCGTTCTGGATGAACAGGGTTTGGACCCGGCCAAACAAGCCAGGTACGCAGCAAAACCAGCTGCTTCCACTCCAGACCCAGGCAGAGCGATGGTGCTGCACCCGACCATCAGCACAGAGGCTGACGAAGCAGAATGACCGGCTGGATGGCTTACATCCCGCTCGCCTCCGGGTCACACCTACGCAGAGAGTCAGGTTAGCAGCAAGTGGGATGGGGAACGTGCTTGACCCCCTCTAGCGCCATTTCATTCTGCCTGAGTCCAAATCCATTTTTTTGGCAGAGTCTACCAATGGGCTCCACAACTCAAGAGCTCAGTGCAGGAGCTAGAGGCAAATGCATGGGGCAGATAAAAGAGCATTTAAAGCCCACCCTTGGTTGCCCATTAGGAGTAGCACCCTAAAAAGTGAGCAGCCATCCCTCGTCCTTTGTGGGGCACCTTCTGAGGAGCAGGTTGGAGGTAGGGGATGGACACTCCCCCATTCTATCCAGCCATAGAATCAGAGAATGGTTTGGGTCGGAAGGGACATTTAAAGGTCATCTAGTCCAACCCTCCCTGCAGTGAGCAGGGACATCTTCAACTAGACCAGGTTGCTCAGAGCCCCGTCCAACCTGACCTTGAATGTTTCCAGGCATGGGGCAGCTCTGTTTTGGGAAGATGAGCTGCAGCGCCAGCATGGCTGGACCCTCAGCCCTCCAGTTCGTACTGGTTCCCTTCCTGCTGTCTGCCAGGTTAGGGCAGGCAATGAAATGTCCTCCAAACAAAGCACCTCTCGGTCTGTACAGGCTTTTCCCCACAGGTTTGCACGCAGAGCCCCTCCAGCAAAGCCTCCAGTGTTGGGTTTTACTTAACCTGCAGGGACCGGAGTTGGGGACGGGAGGTGGAAGGTCTCTGGGAGTTGATGAAGTGTGTTTAACACTTGGATATGCCCTCCTTAATTATTTAACGCTAGCTGGGTAACTAGCCTCCCCACGCTGAATGGCTTAGCTTTCTTACATCTGCGCAGCTGGCGGCGGGATTTGGCTCTATAGGTAGGTGTTTGCTTGAACTGGTTAATTAATGTTTGCAGTAACTTGATATAACCATAATGTGCAGCACTTACATCGCATGCTACAGGTCAGCATCCCCACGGTAGGAACTCGGATGGCTTCCACGCTGTGCCGCAGTCCCTGGCAGGGAGGGAGGAGACAGGGCAGGAGCCGTCCCCGGGGACACCAACCTCCCCACGGTGTTGTGTTTGTCAAACACATCCTTCTCTGTAAGCCCCAGAAGATCCTGAGGGCAAACTCCGGGTGCCCCATGTGTGGGAAGCTCCAGCCCACCCAGCTCTGGGTACCATCATCTTCACGGCCTTGGGTTTGCATCCCCTTTCGTACCGCGGGCAGTGGTGGACTGAGGCTCACGTTCCTTATAATAACACAAAATTATCTACTTACTCCCAATTTATTCAGCCTCTGGATGCGGTGCGGGTGGATCTTATTATTCAGCAGTTTGGTTATTTTCCACAGATAACCTCGTGGATATATCTAATACCATCTCAACCACCCAGCAGCTTCCTCGGCTCCCTCGCTTTGCTCGTGTCCTGCATCCTCACCCCAGAGAGGGGCTGTAGGTAGCAGGATGTGGCCATCAGCTGAGCTGGCTGGGCTCTTAGCTTTACCAGCCACCTGGATGCCTGATGCCGTGCCAGTTCTCTGGAGCCGGGGTTCAGCCCGTGTTACCTCAGCTGAGGCTCTCAGGCTGACCCAGAGGCAACGCGACACCCCGACATTTTGAGCGAGCGGCCAGGAGTCGTTCCTCCAAGGGGACCGGCCTTCGGCTGCTGGAGCGCGGGCTGGATGAAGCCCTCGGCTCTCCCAGTTGCTGGGTGCGTGTCCCGTGTCTCCAGCAACGTGAAAAATCGGGTAGGCAGCTCGCGAGGCCGGGAGGGCGTCTGTCCCTGCGCTAACCCGTGGTGGTCCGTGGAGGGACCACGTCTCGCAGCATCGCTTTCTTGATACCTCCTCGCCTGGTCTTTAGCCAGCCCAGCCCAACCGGGCAGGTGGCTGGGCAAAGCGGGCAGCTCTGCCCGGCCCCGTTACTGTCTCCTGCCCCTCAGACACGGGTCCGCTCCAGATCCTTTAGGGAGGTCCTCCTTCCCCCTCCTCGGCCAGGAGGTGCGGGATTTCAGGCTGAGGACCAGAGCCGCTTCAGGGGACATTTCAGCCGGAGCCGTGCGTCACATCAGCTATCCCGCAAGGGTGCTCGCGCAGTTCCCAATCCAGGGAAGTCTGGGGGAGCTTCTTCAGCTGGGTCCTATCTGATTTCCCGGCGTCGATGGAGGGAGAGTGAATAATTTACCTCCTGTCCCCCAGCTCCCGCCCTGTTCAGGTTTCACCTCAGCTCTCCTTCGCCCCTACCCTGAAGAGACGCTCCAGTGCCAGCTCCCGTGTTGGTGAGTTTCCGACGTGGGCCGAGCCAGGCAACGTCTCCCAGAGACACGGCTGGTCCTGGCGGTGCTCGTCCGTGTGCCAGAACAGCAGTAAATGGAGCAAGAGACATAATAGCATGAATAACAACAGCTCCAGGCAGGTTCCACAGAAAGTCTTATTTTCAGTTCCTCTTTCACAGCATAACTTTAGCATCTACATCGGGTTTATTGTCTATTATTAATTCAGCAGTAGCACACAGAGGCCCTGATTGAGTTTGGAGCTGCGCTGTGCCAAGCACTGTGGGAATACACAGCAGGACGCAGCCCCTGAAGAACACAGATCGGCCCGAGAACGTGTGCCTGCATGAAAGAAGAGAAGTTATTTGATGCCTTTTTCTATTTTGAGGTCTATGCAAAAGTAATGGGTGCCAACGTTAGCAGTGAAAGCTATTTTAACTTATTAATTATTTTTTTTTCTTTCTTGTTACTGCGTTTCTTCACGTTGCCTAACAACTTTTGCAAACCGCGATGAAGATTCGTCAAGCGCCTTTTGACTCAGGGGTCATTACGGCTTCCTATGGCTCCGGAGCTATGTAATAAAACCAGTTGAACACTACATTGGGATGCTGCGTCGAGGCAGGTACTCGCTCCCAGCTCGGAACGAGCACTTTATTTTCGTGGAAAGGAAACATCTAGCCTGTTCAAGGAGGAGGACCGTAGTGGGACACGCTTTCTGACGTTATATACATCTGAACGATGGCACGGGGACGTCATAGCTTTGCATAACGTGATAAAGAACCACAGCTAAACATTTATGTAAGGAGTTGCATGTATTTTGTTACGTCCCTCCCTTTCCTTTTGCGTTTTTAAAGTGCAATATAACGCTACCTGTTACGACCTCTAAGTGTGGGCACTTAAAATTTCAAGAACCTCCTCCAAATGTTTTGTATGGGTTTTTTTTTCCCGTGGCCCAGCTGCCCCGGCGCGGCTCCCGCGCATCGCCGCCCGCGCACCCTTCTGGCCCCGCTCCCCACCCGTAGCGCCACGCGCGCGCCGCCCCGCCGACCTCTCGCGAGACCGGCGCGCTGCACGCACCTGCGCAACGCGTCACCGGGGGCGGGGCGCTTATAAAAGCCGCGCGCGCGACAGCTTTCGGCCCTTCCGGCCCGGCGCGGGGACAAAATGGTGGGTGCTGCCGGCGGTAGCGCCGCCCGGGCCCGGCCGCGCCATCCCTCGGGTATCGGCGCCATCCCGCCCCCGGCGGCTGCCCGGCCCCGCTCCCGCCGCCCCCGGCCCCTGCGGGAGGCGGCGCGGGGCTCATTTCGGGGCTCGGCCGCGGCAGGCGCCGTGGGCGGGCGAGGCTTTGCCGAGGGGACGCCGGCTGGGCCTGCTTGGTGCCCGGGGGCGCTCGGGGTCTCCGTGGCGCGGGTGGCGGGCGGCCGTGGGCGCTGCCAGAGGGGCGGTTTGCCCGCGGCGGGGCTTGCTGTCCGGGTTTTTAGAAGGAGGGGTGTTTTCTCTAGAGAGCCGGCGGCAGTCGGGTCGCGGGGCGTTGGAAGCCCAGGAGCGCGGCCAGAGTGAGGCTCGGCTGCTGTGTCCGCTCCTGCTAGGGCAGCGAGGCCATGGCGGGGGGGGTGCGAGCACGCGGAGCAGGCGGTCTAATAATGCAGTTCACCGCCTTTCACCTGTAGGATCAAATTTCGTGTTTGATTGTGTCACTCACGAGAAGGTATTGTGCTGGCAGCCTTCGGTCTTACGTAGCTGTCAGAATTTAGTTCTGCTGGGCCCTGCCACAAGATTTGTAATCCTAACAAAAAGCCCTTTTTGGGGCTGGTAAACTTTGTCTGCTTAAGGCAACTTGTGTCGAGTGTTTTTTTTAAAACTAAGACATAATTCTTAGCTATTGGTTATTAGCTCCATGTTTAGCTGCACGATATTTTTCTTAAATTTGGATATGAGATTGGACAACTCTCACATCCAACTTAGAAAAAAAATCTGCACTTCCACCCACAGTGACTGACTCAAAGGTGGATGTTGAAATACTGTTTTACTGCAGCTTTTTAAGCTGAAAATTTTTTTATAATGCTTATTTTCATAGCGTTATTGATTCGTTGAAACATACTGTAAAGTTATCTGTGCTTCTCCATTTTCTAGCCTTCTGGGGTGCATTGAAATTCTGGTGCTGTGGCCAAACTATGGCTTGTGTGGTTGCCTAACTAGGGTGGGACTTGGTGATGAAAATAAGCTTGAAAGGGAGGGGATGCTGAGGAAATCTAGAAAGGACATGGTTGGGACATGAGGGTTCTGTTCTTGTAATGTCATGGAATTCAGAAGCCAAACAGCTGGTACTGAGAAGAATTTCTAGAATGCAAAATGTCTTGTATATACATAGTATTAATTTTTCAAGGCAAGAAGAGAATTGGCCTTGGCCCTTAAGTGGGTATAAGTGAATCCCTATAGCAAACACTAAATGTTTATTTTTTTTTTCTCTGTAGTCTCACCGCAAGTTCTCAGCTCCGAGGCATGGGTCTCTGGGCTTCCTGCCCCGCAAGCGCAGTAGCAGGCACAGGGGCAAGGTGAAGAGCTTTCCCAAAGATGACCCCAGCAAGCCTGTCCATCTCACTGCCTTCTTGGGGTACAAAGCTGGCATGACCCACATTGTCCGTGAAGTTGACAGACCTGGATCCAGTACGTATTAATGTTCCTGTGAATAGAGGAGGTAGTTTTCTTTATGAATGGCAAAAGATGACCTGTTTGTTAGTAGCTCTGGATTTTAGTCCTGGCTTGACTTCACCCTGTTCAGAGTCCTTGTGTGAGTGGGGTATAAAGCACCCAAACCCCTCCCACTTCAATGCGAGTGATGTCCCAGCAGCAAGATTTCATGTCTAGTTGTGGCTGTTTTGTTAATGGTCCTGTTTCTGAGATGCGCCGTGACCTGATGGTTTGGTTTAGCTGTACTGTAACAGGCTCTTCTCGATGGGCAGACATAAGTAAATCCCCTTTGGTGTGTTTTGGTGATTGTCAGGTCTTGAATGTAGTTGTGTTACTTGCTACCATCCATTTTGCCTGTCAGGCTTTGTCTGTGCTTCCTACTGAGATGGCCTCAAACTTTTGCAAGGCATTACATTATAATTTATAGTTGGTCACTTTACCATGTGTTGTCTTTGCCTTTGTGAAAAGAACTTGAGTCATTTAACCTTTCATGTGAAGGATTTGTGAGTAAGAAGGAACAGATGATGTTTAGTAGCTGATGCTGGTGTTAATTGTTATGCTGTATTTCTGTCTTCATCCAGAGGTGAACAAGAAGGAGGTGGTCGAGGCAGTCACTATAGTAGAGACTCCTCCCATGGTCATTGTGGGCATCGTGGGCTACGTGCAGACTCCTCGTGGTCTCCGCAGCTTCAAGACCATCTTTGCTGAGCATATCAGCGATGAGTGTAAGCGTCGCTTCTACAAGAACTGGTAAGAGAGCAGGGCTTTTGTTGCCTTCATCTTGTGCCATGGTTTATTTTTTCTGCTGGGTTGCAGGTTATGCTAGTGCAGCTTTTTGAAGAGGCTTTTCAGCAATTAGTGTTCGGCCTTGATGAACTGGCCTAATAATGGGATAGGCTATAGGAGTGCCTCTGGGAGGGTGACAGCATGTTAGCTAGTGCCCTTCTTGGCATGGGGGTGACAGTGTTGGTTTTTGCCTGAGATCTCCTTAACAGGCTACACGTGATGATACTTCGACGGGCGGACAGAAGGAAATCGCCTCTGGCGCTGCTTGTTGAGTGTCGAGTCCTGACTGTAGCCCTGTTTTCTCAGGAAAGGGGAAGACAAGTGTTAGTTCTGATTACTGTTCCAGGCTCTGTTGTTGTGATTCAGAGTATGTGCATTTGCCCATGTGTGGCTTCAGCGTGTGTAGAGCTTACAGCCTGTTTATGAACTTTGCAGGCTGAGAAGATGTCAGAGTAGAGCAATAGTGATCTCAAGGGTGTTACAATAACGACCTTACTGTCAGGCATAGCTTGGGCTTACAAGGGGGGAAGTGATGGTATTCTGAAGCCGATAGCAGTTGTCTGACAATTGCTTTAAAGATCTGTTTTTTCTGTTATTGTTTGACATCTCTCTACAGTCTTTTGTCTTCTGTACTATGAATATTAATGTGCTTTGGAATTCATGGCAGCTCCGCTCAGCTCTGGCAACTTTGCCTCTGTCTGATGAGCTCCAGGCTCCGCTTGCCAGTGGAAAAGAGTCCTTAGAAGCTGGCAATGAGCCGAAACCAGCTGAGGTGGCAGCTCCTTCCGCTCATCCCCGCTTCCTGGGGGATTGATGAAGGGCTTAGCCAAACCTTGTCTCTGCTCTGCTCCTGAAGGCACAAGTCCAAGAAGAAGGCCTTCACCAAATACTGCAAGAAATGGCAAGATGAAGAAGGCAAAAAGCAGTTGGAGAAAGATTTCAATAGCATGAAGAAATACTGCCAGGTTATTAGAGTTATGGCTCACACTCAGGTAAGTGTCTGCAGGACTGAGGTGTACAGTGGAAACAACTAAGAGAGCAAGCATAAGGCTTGATCTGTCTCTGTAGGGAGATTTCTGCCCTCCCCCGCAGCCTCATGCTAACTTTAAACATGGTACAAATACTAGTACTCTTCATTCTGTACAAAGCGTGTGCTCACAGGATGTTTGGGGAGCCTTGTGGGCAACCGCTGGAAGCAGTGGTCAAAAGAGACTGCACCATAATAGGAACTTGTTGGACTCAGTCCTTTGCTGACACCATGTAGACCTGGGCTCTCTTAGTTAACAGGTGAACACTTAACTCTGGGGTTTGTGTGGTCAGCATCACTTCAGGCTGTGTTCTGTAGGGACTGCAAACACTCAGAGGCTTTTGGTGGCTTCTGTTGCTCAGCTGGAGGAGGTGTATCACTGAGTGGTGTGGTGGTGTCTCCCTTAAAAGTTGGTTCTCTGCCAGACTTTCTTGGGAGATTTAATTAAATCTTTGGGTTGTCTGTAAGTGCACTAAGATACCTACTTATGCTGTTGCTAATTTGACTAAATTCGTTTCCCGTACTAGACAGCAAAGGTAATAATGCAGCTGCTGTTGATACTCGTATCGGTCCCTCTGTGCTAAACATAGTAGAAGTAACTGTAAATGTGACCCTACCCAAAGTGTCCTTCACTGTAGTAGGCTTTATCATAGCTTGGTTTGGGTTGGAAGGGACCTTTAAAGATCATCTAGGGCAGGGACGTCTTTCACCAGATCAGGTTGCTCAAAGCCCCATCCAACCTGACCTTGAACACTTTCAGTGATGGAATGTCCGCAGCTTCTCTGGGCAGCCTGTTCCAGCATCTTACCACCCTCATAATAAAAAAACCTCTTCCTTATGTCCAATCTAAATCTACCCTCTTTCAGTTTAAAACCATTGCCCCTTGTTATTTCCTGTCCTTCCTGGGTGGAGTTTGGCTGGAGGCTCTGGGGTTAGAGACAGTTGTTAATTCTGTGTTCCTATGGGTGGTGAATAACTTCCAGATACTGTGACTTGTCATTTAAGCCATAACACAGCCTTTCCCTTAGTGTAGGGTCTTTTACTTCAGTATGTTGAAGTTGTATCTTGGAAAATGATATGTTTAGTTAGAAAAACGGATTAGGCCAGGACTAGAATGGTACTGGCTAGTTAACGAGGTCCATCTTGGAAGAGCAGGAGCTAAATTTTATCCTTTGTTTCCTAGATGCGTTTGCTTCCCCTGAGACAGAAGAAGTCTCACCTGATGGAGATCCAGGTGAATGGTGGCACTGTTGCTGAGAAAGTGGATTGGGCCCGGGAGAAGCTGGAACAGCAGGTGCCTGTGTCAACTGTCTTTGGCCAGGATGAGATGATAGATGTCATTGGAGTCACCAAGGGCAAGGGGTATAAAGGTAAGCGCATGGAAGTTCTCCTCTTTGTGATCAGGATACAGGCTTTAATGAAATCCCAGTATTGAGTTTTTACAAGCGTGTGGGCTAAGAGCTGAGGAGGTAAATCCATACTGCTGTCACGGTTCAATGATGAGACCATGGAATGAGCGCTGGGCACAGCGCCTGACATCCGTGAGGAGTCATTCCATGCTGCCTTCCTTCTGAGAACACAACCCAGGGACAGCTGGGGACAGAGCGTGGGTGATTCAGGGGCAGGGTGCTTCACCAGGGAATGTGGTTAATTCCTGGGATGCTGGGTCTGGGCTTCCCTTTTGTTGCTCAGGGACAGCAGCTTGAAAGGTGGCTTAAACTCTGGTCACACAATTTGGTGACATCTCAGCTTGACAATAGTTAGCAACACTGTGTTGGTTTCTTTCAGGTGTTACCAGCCGTTGGCACACCAAGAAGCTGCCCCGCAAGACTCACAGGGGTCTGCGCAAAGTGGCCTGCATTGGTGCATGGCACCCTGCTCGTGTGGCTTTCTCTGTGGCCCGGGCTGGTCAGAAGGGGTATCACCATCGGACTGAAATCAACAAGAAGGTTTGTGTCTCTGAACTGCTGGGAGGAAACAAGAGCTGGCCAAAGTCACTCGCTGCATGACAGTGAATAGATAGAGTGGAGAGTTTTGCTTTGGTAGTTTCAGTCTGTTTGAATGCAATCTTGGGGCCAGTAACCATAGTCCATTATGTTGGATAACCATAAAATTCTTGTATGGCCACGTTTTCAAAGTGCAACAGACATTTTTCTCCAATCCTATGTAGAATTGTTGGCATTTTGGCTGATGACAGGCCCTTTCTCCTACCTTTTGCTAAGTAGAAATTTTTTTACATTTTCAGATCTACAAGATTGGCCAGGGTTACCAAATCAAGGATGGAAAGCTGATCAAAAACAATGCATCAACTGATTATGACTTGTCTGACAAGAGCATTAACCCTCTGGTGAGTTGTTGCAGCTGTATGGTGAGAGTCTGGTTGTGAGCTGCAATCTTAAGAGGCCAATTGGCCTGGTACAAGATGCAAAATGATTGAATGAAGAGCTCTTGAGGAAAAACGTGGCTGCTGTGGGAGGTGGTGTTGCTTAGTCATTCTCAGTATTGACTTGTGTAACTTGCTAATTGCATTCGATGTGTGGCAATAGTATAGAGGGATGTTACAAACCTAGAAATTATGCTCATAAATAAGGGCTAACTTAGCAGGGAGAGCAGCTTTCACTGTTTTGTCGGCCTCTTCTTGTTGCTGCTGTTCTTCAGCAGCAAATAAACTGGTGGGTCAAGAAATTTGACCAGTGAAAGGTAATACTGGAAACAGGATTTCAGTGAATGTGGGAATGGCCAAGATCCAGAGGTGCTGTGAGAACACCAAGCTGTAGGCAGATGTGATGACTGGTCCTGCTTTATACAGAGCACTAACTGTTCTCTCCTTGCTCAGGGAGGCTTTGTCCACTACGGTGAGGTGACCAATGACTTCATCATGCTGAAAGGCTGTGTTGTTGGGACCAAGAAGAGGGTCCTAACCCTGCGCAAGGTGAGTAGTGCAGCCTGCTGTCAAATGGGCTGGAACAGCTTAAGTTGGCTGCACTGCCTCTGGCACAGGTGTTGCTGCTGTGAGGATTCATGTAGCCAGCTAGAAAGAAGAGCCTAGAAGACTTGTTGGACACATGCACACAAACCCAGCACACTGGCAGGCTGAAAGGGTGCTGCTGCGTGCTCACCTGGCATCTCTCTTGCAGTCCCTGCTTGTGCAGACCAAGCGCCGGGCCCTGGAGAAGATTGACTTGAAGTTCATTGACACAACCTCCAAATTTGGTCATGGCCGCTTCCAGACAGCTGAGGAGAAGAAGGCTTTCATGGTAAGGATGCTTTCTGAAGCCGGCAGTTTTGTGTTGCATATCTCTGTATTGTCTTTCAGCTAACGGCAGGTGGTAGCTTGACCTTTGGGCTGCCACAGGGCCAAAATTTCTGTGAAACAAAGTGTGTAGCTTCAGTCGAGAGGGTTCATCCTGCCAACTTGGTTATAACCACAGGGGGGGCTGGGGTCTCGCTTCCCCTGTGACAGCGCTTGGTGCCTGAGGGGTGTTGCCATGTTTGGGGACAAGCCGTTCAGTGATGAGGTGTGAAACGGGCACTGAGCAGTATCTGACACCCGTGGGGAGGAGTGGCTCTGCACTGCATTTCTTCTGAGAGCAGCTCCAGACGATGGTGCTCACAGCGGGCTGTGGGTGGCATTCCCAATTTTTCACTTCCTGGAGAAAGCAAGTCAGGAGTCCTGGGTGCGAGGAGGCCCTTGCCAGGTCAGAGAGCGGTTCGGCTGCTTGGGGGCTGCACAGGAGCTTCCCCACAAGGTGGCACCAGCATTTCTTCTGTCACATATGAAGTCATCGATTTGGTGCAGCATGGCTGTGCCGAGTTCAGCTTTCCCCCAAAACATGTAGCTGTGGGGATGGGGCTTGGGATTTCCAACAGGCTGCGACATTGAGGGGGTTTTTTGCCTTCATTTCTTTGCAGCTTTGTATTTGATGAATGAAACTACAGCATGGTGATTGGGATGTGATGTGGCCTTTGGTGCAGACTGCTGTTTACATAGCTTCTTTTTATGTTTTTTTTCAGGGACCACTCAAGAAAGATCGTATTGCAAAAGAGGAGACAGCTTAATGCGGAAAGGTCTTATGGCCTGTGTGTTCTCAGGCCAAAAAATAAATCTTTTAAAGAAATTAACATTGCCTCTTGGTTTATACATAGCTGTGTCAAGTCTGGTACTCTCACTGCAGGCTCTATGCATGGGACCAACCAAACCAAAGCAGCAGGTAAAGCTCAAATTCATGAGCATCGAACTCATGGCGGGGTTCCTGTAAGAAGGAAGTTGCCATTGCTTTTTTCAGAGAGCAAAGGTTTTGGGGCAGAGTAAGGCTTCTCTGGTTGGTTGTGTGAAATAGTAAAGCAGCAGGAGCCCTAAACGTGTTTGCCATTACTGAGGTATTATTCCACATGTTAATCCTCTGCTGGGTGGCTAGAGAGCTCCTTTGAATCAAACAGGTTTTGAGATTAAACTACTTCAGACAGTTGAAACATCACTAAATTTTAGGTAGGTGGCTGATGCTGGCTGTTGCCATGGAAACCCTCCAGTTTCTGTATGACAGAGGGGATGTTACCTGCACACTGTTTGCAAATGTAGCTTGTTGCTGTTCTTGAGAGCAGCAGAAGGCAGCAGGTAACGTGACAGATTCCTACCTCGCAGCGGCTCAGTATTCCTGAACCCGTTTCCCATCCCTGCTGAAAGGCTCTGGCTGGTGACAGGAAATGAGGCTGCCTGGGAGGGGAGGAGGGGGACTCTGCATCCCACCCTCCAAGGAGGAGGGAGAGCTGCGAGAGCTGCTGGTGTTGCGTTACTGCATGGCTGAAAATACTCCGTCAGCTCCTGGGGAGAGGGTTTGGCCGGCGTTCCCAGCTGAGTCCGATGGTGGAGGGCAGATGAGACGTAGCGCCTGTGCGTGGGACCGGCTCTGTGTATAGCACCAGTCCTGACCGAAGTGTTGCAGTTATGGGAGCTGAGGCGTTATACCAAGAAAGGCAGCGGCAGCCCCAAGCCCTTGTCTGCCTCCGGCTGCAATAGTGAGATCACTTGTGCTTCGGGCCATAGCCTGACTGAGGCTTGTATAAATTTAGATAACTTGTGCTGGTGTATCCTTTGCTGACCGTAATTGGAGATACAGCAGTGATTGAGGCAATAACCCTCCAGATCTACGCACTGACGTGTAGTGCTGCTTGGAGATGGACCCGATTTGATGCTATTTGCTCTAATTGAAATGGGGAAAGGTGGGTGTAGAGAATATTTCCTGTGGTGATATGTAAGAACCTTTGAAGAGTTAAAAGGTGGCACGAAGGAGGAAAAACATTTACCTTGTTTCCCTAGAAACCAGACTCGATGGCTGCACAAGCTGGCTGGCTCCCTGTCAGCCTCATTTAACACATGAACCTGCTGCCTGATTTCAGCCAAGTATAACAAGAGAGCTCTTGCCTACTAGTTTTGTTTTATTTTTTTTTTTCACAAGTCTCAAATCAGCAGGCAGGTAGAGAAGAGCCCTAAATTAGTGTTCCCCCAATGCAGGAAAGTGGAACTTCCAACCTTGGTCCATCTTGAGGCTGTGGTTTTATGAGCAGCTCTCAAGACCAAGGTTTTCCTGCCCATTAGGGAACCCTAGGTGGTCTTCTCACTTGGCTCCGAGTGGACATTTTAAACCATGTATGTGCTAGCTGGCTAGCAAGTGCCTGGCTCTAAGCCAGCCCTGTCTGCTACTGCTGCTTCAGTCAAACCAGTTAGCTGTGCCAGGGGGAACTGGGATTATTGGGATAAACGGTGAGGTGGTGGGGATGAGCATCCATGATGAGCTATGTGCCACCTTGACGAAATCTGTAAAGGCACCTCATTTTACCAAACCAAACTTTGTGGGGAGGGCTCCAGTGGAAGCTGGTGCATGTATTTTGAAGTGGCAATGGTAGCGGTGGGAATTTTTAGTCAAATTAGCACCTAAGTAGAAGGAAGCAGTCCTGAAAAAACGCTGTCCTTGTTGAGGATGCTTGGCACGTGTCTAGCTGCTTCAGCCTGGGACCCAGTGCCAGACTTGAAGCGATGGTTGCTGAGTGATAAAACACTGGATGGGGGGGGAAAAACCCACAAAAGCAGTTTTTAATCCTTTTCCATCCTGGGGACGAGAGGACACCCAACGTCAGGAGGTGGCGCTCCTCCCTCTGTGGATGTTGTGCGGGACACTTGTCCCCAAGGGCTTGCTGGTGGGGCTGGCCTGGAGAAAAGCCCTGCTTAGCTGAGGCCAGGTCACCCGGGGCTACGTGGTCCTTCGCGGTCCCTCGAGGGCTCCCCGAAGCCCCATGATGCCGCCCGGGTGCTTTGCTGGGGAGGTCCTGGGGTCCAGGTTTGGGAGGTCCCTGCCAAGTTGTGCAGGTGGGGGGCGAAGCCGGGGGACACCGAGCTGGCTTCGGCAAAGCTGCCCACTCCCAATGCCTGGGTCCGCCCGGCAGCCCCTGTCCCCCCAGCCTTCCCGCTCCTGCAGAGCATCTGTCCTCTGTTTTGGGGCCAGTCGCCAGTGCAGTATGCGGCAATCAGTGTAGGTCACACATCGGTTCAGCAGTTCCCGAGAGCCCAGAAACTGGTTTTAGGGTGGCTTGTGTTTTTTTTTTTTTTAAAAACCATTTTCTCTTAACATTGAGCTTTTTCTCTTCGGCACAGTCGTCTCACCCCTGCAGCTCCCCGAGTGCTGTGGTGGTGCTGCTTGAGTGCATCTTCCTTGCTCCAAAATAGCCAACGACATCCCTGTCCGCTCAGAAAAGATCCCGCGCCCCGGTGATACTCAGACCAACCCGAGCTCCACGGGAGGACAGGCACAGCCCTGGCCCCGCCGAAATAGCACCGGGCACCGTGGGAACGTGCCCTGTCGCAGCTGGTGCCGGGAGGGCTGCGGCTGGGAAGCGGGGCTGGGTTTCACCCCCAGCACCCGGCACTCCCCAGCTGCCAGCAGCGCAGGGGCTGGGACCTGGCGCTCCCGGGGGGGGCCCCGCTTTTCCAGCCTTCCCGGGGCGCATCTGGCTCTGGCGTTGCCTCTTTCCCTCGCTGGAGATGAAACGAGATGCAGCTGCGACGCTGGAGCGGAGACGTTAGAAGTGTGTAAGGATGCCTGGGGGGGAAAAAAAAAGCGGGTTCAAGTCGGAGGTCTTGGCTCCCGCAATCAGCTTCACAAGCGGCCCAGCTGACACCCCTGCCTCCCGCCCCGGCCCCTGCCTTTGATCCCAGTGACAGGCAGGGAGCTTCAAGTATGCTCGACGGGGGAGAGGGGCTGACGATGGTGCCCCGGGGGAGCCACGGCCGGGTTCACGCGCCACGCGGCGGCTTTTCTGCCGGAGCAGCTCCGCTGGGCTTTTCCAAGCATGGCACGCGTTTGATTTGCAGCCCCCCCGGCCCGAGAACTGCTTTCGTACCTGACAACTCTCTGGCTTCTCACCAACCCTTAGAAGTGCCTGCGGGACCTGGGGGGGATGGATGTGTCAGGGAGATGGGTCCCCACGGAGGTCAGGCCCTCCCTGCGCAGGGTGAGAGGGCGGTGGGCAGCCCTGCTCTGGGACTGCAGCCCTGCGGGCACCCCGAGCTCCCCATGCCAAGGCAAAGCCGAAGCTCCCCCATCCCCATGGCCACCACGGCCTCCCCGCCGCTGGGTGTCAGTGGTCCCGGTGCAGCGCTGCTCCCCAGCCGGGCATGGGGCTTACGGGAGCCCACGTGAGTTTTGGGAAGTCTCCTCATCCCTCTCCCCAGTGCGGTGCTGGGGAATCACGTGTTTCTGCGGTGGCTGCCGGGCACAGTGGGGAAGACTAAATTTATCTCCTACTGCCTCCCAGCTTCCCCAAAACGCAGTGTGGGGCTGCCCTCCCTTCCCAGTGGGGACAGCCACTGTGCCAGGGTCCCAGGGACTCCCAGGTGTCACTCGAGAGGCAGTGCCAGGGCTCGGCCCCCTGCAAGCCCCAAAGCAACCCGATGCCAGGCGGCACTCTTGGTAGCATGTGCGGCACCAAATTCAAACCCAAGGATTGAAGAGGGAGAAGGCGTATGCCTGGATCCGGCCCGGTGCCCTAAGGGACACGGGGACACCTCTCCGAAGCTGTCCACCGGGCTCAGGCATCGCTTCACACCCAGCCAACGCATCGCAGGGCTTTTTAAATATATATTTTTTAACTTCTTTATTGCTACCAGCAGTGGTAGAGACTGAATTAAGCCAACAAGGGCCATTCCCGCTGCGCAGGGCCATGCATGCAGCCAGTGGGAGAGGCTCCCCCCATGCACATCATCCCGCAGGGACAAATCCCCCCCGGCTTTGTGGCTGGAGCCGGCTGCCGTGCACTCCGCTCCTATCCGCCACCGTGTTCGAGGGCTGGATGGAAACCAAAGTTCATTTTTCCCCTTGGGAATCAGCCAGCAACCGGGGCCCTGGCAGGCCGGGTCGGTGAGGAGCTGTTGATGGCGGGAGGTATTTATAATCTTT
The DNA here is from genome assembly GCF_034638445.1 of Ciconia boyciana. NCBI lineage: Eukaryota > Metazoa > Chordata > Aves > Ciconiiformes > Ciconiidae > Ciconia > Ciconia boyciana. The sequence goes on from NC_132934.1 coordinate 57,834,807, forward strand.
GTTTGGTTCCAGCAAGGCTGGACGCCCACTCCCGCTTCCCTCCATACAATAAGATCAAACAGCTCCGGGACATTTCCTCGCTCCTTGCAGATGAAATCCCTGCATCTGCCTCCCTGCTCAGCCCTGCCCGGGGCTGCAGCCTCTTCCTTCACTGAAAGACTTGGGGGGGGGGTCACTGCTGCTGTTTCTTCTACCCCAAAATGGGGGATTTGCTCATTTTTCCCACCCTCCTCCATTTTCAGAGCTTGTGGACAAGGGGTGCAGGGGGACTGGGACTGCGGCACCTTCCCCATCTCGGCTTCATCCCCTCTCCCACTTCTGAGGGACCTCAGTGAGGACCTGTGCAGGGTCTGATGGCTCCCGTGCAGGGCATGCAGGCTGTGCCCATGGATGTCACTGTGGCTGGGGGCAAGAAAGCAGGAGTATGCCTGCTCCTGGCAAGAGGATGATAGGAAGGTGCCCAGCAGGAGTTTATTTCTGTGTCCCACACCTCCTTCCTCTTCCTTGGTGCGCAGCCTTGGTGACGAGCAGGGATAAGGGGAGGGTGAGGTCCTAGGAGCACGGTACGGCTGTGCTGGGTGGGTTGTGGTGACACGGCGGGGGGGTGACATCCTTGCTGTGGGCACCTGCTGCTGCTGACCCCATGCCAGCCACGGGCCCTTGCCGTGCTGCCGCGTTGAGGGTCGGCGCAGACCCTTTCCCCAAAGGCCATTTTGCTCTGGGGATCGCTCCTGGGGGCTCGCTAGTGGGAGACCACCGCCACCGCTGCCGGGGTGCAGGAGGGACAGTGTGCAGCAGCCCTGGGGCGGTGACACCGAGCACCAGCAAAGGCCGACTGTCCCCCAGGCTCTGTTTGGGGTGAAGTGGGAGCAGCACCCGGCCACCGGCAAGCAAAGGGGCGGTGGGCGAACGCCGGCCCAGCTTCGCCCTCCTCCCCTCCAAGAGGGGCTTCCCTGCGGGGCAGGAGCAGATCCCGGGATGCCGGCTGGCGGTGGGAGCTGCGGCTGGCCACATCCCAAGCTGGGCTGTGCTGTCCTGTCTGTCTCCTGAGCAGGATCCCGCTCCCCTCTCCCAGCAGGCGCCTTCCCCAGGTGTCCCCGGTGCCGGGGGGCTGCTGGCGCGGTGGGGGCCTGGCTGCGGGCAGGGGCTGCGGCTGCTTTTCATGTCGTCCCCCCCCCCGGCCTGGCTCACGCTCGCTCTTTCAGCAGGTCCCTGTGATCTCGGGGGTAATTACAGGTGTCAGGTTCAGGGCAGCCAAGAGGGGATTTTGGAGGGGGGGAGCTGGCAGGGAGCAGCGGGGGGGACAGCAAGGGGCCGGGGAAGGATGGAGCGGGGTGGGTGCTAGCGGGATTTCGGTGCCGTTTCACCTGGGTCCTGCCCTGCTCTGTGTCGAGGTGCTGCAGCAGCCCTTCGCCCATGCAGTTGGGTGCTGGCTCCCTGTTTCAGAGTCCGTAGCTTCCCTCTCACAACCATATGCAGCGCCTGTGGAGACTGGGACGATCCAGCCCCGTTAATCGCAGCCCCTTGCGCGCAGGCTGGCTCCCTCCTTTGCTGTGCACATGCAGCTCCTGCCCAGCACCGGCCAGGACTGGGGAGGGAGCATGAGGATACAAAAGCTGCAGCCCCAAAGCGGTTCCCTTCCCTCAGCGACACATCTTTCCTCCCTCCATCGCATGCTGCTTTGCTTCTTGCACCCCAGATTGAGTTGGATCTTCACAGCCTCTCCTCCTGGAGCACACCAGGGTGTGAAGCTGTGCTTGGAGGGCCAAAATGCACACATCCCCCCCTACTCTGAGCCTTCAGCACCACTTCTTCAACCCGAGCCTTCCTCCCGAAAGAAAACCCTAGGTGAGGCCCCCCCATGCCTCCCTCCTCCTCCTCATCCCAGGGTGCTGAGCTGGGTCTCCCCAGGGCAGGGGCATGGGATGGGTGCCAGGGGCTCAGCCGCTGGAGGAAACAGGGGAGACAGCGGCGAGGCAGGGACCCAGGTGTGAACCCACGCAGGTAGCAGGGCTGTGACTCAGCCATCCGAGAGAAAGCGCAGCGGTGCCCCAGCCACCGGCACGGCCGTGGCCAGGAGGGCTCCGGAGGGGAAACCAGACAAGCCACCGGCCTTGCTGCTCACTGGTGTTTTGCTCCAGCAGCCGTGCTCAGCTGCCCTGGGGCCACAGGGGTGCAGGAGCACTGAGCTTCCAATTTGAGCTCATTTTGTTTCCATGGGGCAAAGCACCTCTTTCTCTTGGAGACCCAAGAGACGCCAAAGCTTTTCCTCCCCTCTGGCCAGCCTAATGTCAGAGTCCAAGGGGGTCCAACCATGGAGACCTCTTCTCTTTGTAGGCAACCTTCCCTCTTCCTCCCCTTTCTCTGCAAAGAGTTAAATCTCTGCCTTCAAGTCAGCACTTTTCCCCTCCCTCCTGCCCCTGGGATAATGTTTAACCGAGCCCATTGCTAACTAAATATCGATGACCTCAGGCAGGTTTTGTTATCGTCTGGAAACACCTGATGGATGTGTCACCAGCAGGAGTTTTTCTCGTCTCAAGTACACCGGCAACCCTTGAACTCACGTTGGCTTTTCCCTTCCCACCCCGCCGCTGGCTGTTGAACGGCTCGTGTGGGCTTGTTGTCACCACTCCTAACTGCAGGGAACAAACACGGTGGGAAGGAAGTGTGTATTCCTCCTCTTCTTTCCCAAAGGGTGGCCATTGCTGCCCACCATCCACTGCCAAGCAGGCTCAGCTTGAACTTGGTGGACCTTCCTATTCTGGGATGAACCTATGCTTTCCCACCCCATGTGAGCATGGGGATTGGCCCGGTTTGGGAGCTCAGCTCTCCAAATTATCTCCTGGGCTTTCCCAGGGGAGCAACAAAGCCCCACAAGGAGAGGGACACCCTGTCCCCTCTTCCCGTCCCCCAAGGCAGACCTGGGGCAACACCACTGGGTCAAGCGGGCTGGAGCTAAAACCCTTAAAGGCGGAGATGGAGAACGGGATAGAGAAAAAGGGGGCAAAAAAGAAAGACAGAGAGAAAGGGGAGGCTGGGAGTGAGTTGGAGATGTTCTGGGAGGGCGTTATCGGGGACAAGATGGACTTTTACAGGGGCAGAGCCATATCCTAGATGGGTTTGGGACAGCTGGCCCCCCAAGCCGGGTGCGTGGAAGCGGAGGGGACTCCTTGGGAATCACACGGCAGCTGGGATTTCCTGCCGGCTCCGCCAGCCTTGTGAACAGCCTCTGAGTCTCGCTGCTCAAGGAGGTCTCTCAACCCTTCAAAAATTCTCGGGGCTGATTTTCTTCGTGGTGAAGAGCAGAGGTTTCGCTGACATCATTTTCACACTCCACGGTATAAATAGCCAACCTGAAAAACAAAGGAAAACTCCCCACGAAGCCCATGTAAGGCAGAGCTACAGTCGCACCATTTATTTATTCGCTCACCGTAGCTATTTCCTGCCTCTGTTGGTCAGAGACCTCCTGTGTTGGCCAAAAGTCAGCTTTTCCTCCCTCGCCGGGAATTTACGCATCAGCATCACTGGTAACCGGGGGATTACAACCCCTGGGCCCTGGCAGGACAGACTCATGCCTACGGTTGGCTTTGGTCGCACCAGTTGTTCCAAGGTCCTGTGCATCTGCTGGGCATCTACAGGGTAGGGCAGTGGTCATCTCCCCTTGGAGCAGCAAGGTCAGGGCTAAGGCTGGAAGGATCAGTAGGGCTGGAGACAGCGTCCTGCTCCGGCTTTGCTTTGCAAGGCTGGCATTTGCTGAGTGTTGCAGGAGGCAGGACTTCTTTGAGCTCCTCCATCTCCAGGACATCTCTTGCGTTGCACCACCTCCAAGACCCCCACAGTCCCAGTGGGAAGCAGATGCCCCGTTAAAGTGGGGCACGGCGGTGTGGTTTCCAGGCCATAAAGCCAGGGGGGACGTCGCTTGGGTGGTTTTTGTCACCCAGAGTCAGTTTTTGCTGCCCCCCAAGCTGCAGGTCCCTGCCATGCGAGGGAAGGGAGCACTCGGTTAGGGGTGAGCAAGCACCTGCGAGGGGGGAGGGCAGCGCAGACACCTGCGCGTGCACAGACGCAGCTTGTTCAACAAGCCAGTGCGAAGCTACAGACGCGTCTTCTTCAGGCTCCAGCTGTGCTCCCGCTCTGCAGCTCCTTCCCAGCGCTTGTCACTGCCTCCAGACCTGCCCGTGGATCGGTCTGTGCATGCGCTTTCTAGCTTGCTTCAGGCAATGTCAGCCGGGCTCGCTCAGGCCCCTTCTGTCCTTGCCTCAGCTGCGCCGTGCGCTCTGCACGAAGCGAAGCGGGCGATGCTTCCCCCCACGGCTCCTCCAGCGTGCTGGGAGGGTGGCAGCTCCTCGGCAGGGAGTGGTGGCGAGCAGCCAGGGATGGGACCTCCTCCGGAAGCACAGCTAGATCCAGGAGAGGATTTTGGGCCATGGGTGAGAGTTCCCTGAATTTCAGACCTCCATCTGGGATGCTAAGCAATCCCAGCTCTCCCTCAGGCATGCCTGGGGCAGATGGATGAACACTCAGGTCCAAGGCTACTGCTGCACAGAAGCATGTTTGCAGGCATTATATCCCTCGGTCCTGCCTGCAAGCCAGAGCTGCCTTCACCTCTGCTCGCAGATGAAACTGGATCACAATTGCCCTTGTCTGCTCCCTGAAAAAGCTCTGTCCCCTGGGAAATGGAGCTGGGTTGGCAAGGGAGAGCACGGCGTGATCCCTGCTGCTCTGCTGATCACCGGTGGGGACGGGAGCTGTCACGGGGACAGTCAGAGCTGCCTTGCCTGGCCAACATGGACAAGGTGTGGGGATGGACGGACCTGCCAGTGGGCAGCGGGTCACCCAGGACTTCCCCTTTCTGCCTGCTTATTCCCCTGCCTGAAATCCCCCCCCGTGCACCAGTGGCCCCAGGGGATGGGGAAGAGGGGGTTCCAAAGATTGGCATGAGCCGCTGGGGCCCCTGCTCGGTCTGGCTCCGGGGAGGGTCCCGTCCAGCGGACTGTCTCCTCGGTCATTGTTATCAGAGTAATTCTCCAGCAGCTCGAATCCTGTTTTTGTGCCGGTGTTGCCTGGCTCTACAGGAGCGAGGGGGGAGAGAGAAACACAGGAAACGGCAGCGACGGAAGCAGAATCATCTCCTGGAGGGAGTGAAGAGCCGCTGACGCCACCGAGGGGAACAAAGACGGAGATTCAGAAGGGCTTATGCACGGACTTGCTCTGGAGACAGCCCGGACAAGTCATGTCAGTCCCAGCTTACGGCACAGCTCCCGCCCCTCTGGCACGCTGCGCCTCCGTCTCCCCAAGCCCCCCATGCTGAGCTCTGGGGTGCAAGGAGACCTGGGGGAGCCCAGGGTGGGGAGAGGAGGCAGCTGTAAGCCAACACCGATGTTTTTGGCATGGAGAAGCCCTGGGGAGGGCAACCCAGGGGGATGTCCTCTATCCTGGCCCCAGCTGCTGGAGCTTTGGCTGGCGCGGCGGAGCGAGGGCGGCCATGGGGATAGAGCAGTGCGCAGTGGTGGCGTGGGCGCCAGCCTCACTGCTGTCTCAAAGCTCTCCCGCCCGCCACCCCGAAATGCCAGGGGGGCTTTCCCCGCACCCTACGCGCACAACGGGCCCTCTGTCCCATGGGCACAAATGGAAACTTTGAGTAAAAAGGCCAGAGGGCCTGGCTGCCAGTCTCACCCGGGGCCGGGAGGAGCATGCAAGCCTCTGCCTTGCAGAATCACAAGCCGTCCCTGTCCACGTCCCCATCCATGGCACCTTTCGGGTCTCAAGGAAGCCCCTGTGTGCTTCCTCTCCTGAAGGTGTGGGTCAGCAGTGCCAAGGGCTCTTCCTTGACCCCAGCCCCTCATCCTTGGGAAGACCAGCCTCAATGGGATGTCTGTCTGCATGGCTATGGGGCAGGAAATCTGCTGTCCCCACACAGGGCAAAGCCCTTGGGTCTCCCAGCCCCTGGCCCTGCGGGACGCAGGTGTCCCGGCCAGGCTGGGCTGGGGAGCTCACTAAGCCCTGGCCTCATGCGTAGCAGTGGAGAGCGATGACAGTGGTCACAGCCTTCTCCTTGACGCACTTGTGCCAAGGAAATTCCCCCCATCCATCCCTGTATCCCTAATTCCAAGAAAAGGACGTGTACCACAGCTGCCTGCAATGAAGACACTCCTTTTCTGTGTTACAGGGGTCAGGGCTCACATCTCAGACCCTTCTGTGGCTGAGGAGCAAGAGCCTGTCCCAGCCCCATCAGACACAGACCTCCTTGGTCCATAACCCCATCCCCACGGCACGTGCACTGCCTGCTCCAGAGCCGGGGGTCAGCGACTCCGTGGGGCTCAGTGCTGCTGCGGGGCCCCGCTGACGCCTGGGAGAGCACTGGGGACTGTGGAGCTGTGCAGGGTGGCACTGCTGGGGGGAAGCTCACAGCACCCCTACCTTGCTGCCTGCGGCAAGGGCAGAGCAGCCGGGATGCTGCTGCTGCCAGGAGTGCTGCTATTCCCAGGGTCTGCCTTCGCGAGCAGTGTTTGTGGCTGGAACACGAGCGCCAAAATGTCATCGGCCCCTTATCTGCAATATATCCGGGTCCTTTTGGTACCCACTCAGCCTCCAAAAATAGCCCCAGCAGAGGGAAAGAATACATCCCTAAAATAGCACCGCCACTCAGGCTCGCCAGCGCTGGAGCTGACACCTGGTCAAGTGCCCATCACGGCTTTGCAGGGAGATTTCAGGCCTATTCTCCTGCGCTTTCCCAGCCTAAAATAGCAGCCGTGACCTCACTGCGCTGGGAGGCGAGCAGGTGCTTTGCAACCTCTGCCCAAAGCAGCACCAGCTGCTGCCTGGCCGCTCCGTGCCACCCTGGGCCACCACCGGCGATTGCCCCGCATGGGTGCCAGGCGGGACCCCCTGCCGATGTTGCCCATGCTGCCCGCAGCAGGGCAGGGAGGTGCGAAGCTGTGGAGGGCAGGGAGGTGCGAAGCTGCGGAGCGCAGCGAGGGCCAGGTGAGTCACCCCGAGGGATGCAGCCAGCGATGCAGGAGGAGTGGGCCGGCCGGCCGCCTCTCCCAAAAAGGAGAGCTGCCAAGGAGGAGGAAGCCGGGAGGAAGGAAGGCCTTGTTTGTCTGTTCCCAGAGCAGCGCAGGAACTGCTATATGAGGAATTACCTGACCTCACTTATATCTCCGGATGCTCTTCACCGGCTTGTCCCCCTTTTCCCCGTTCAAGCCTCCCTCCAGCTCCTGCGACCCTGCCCTTCACCATGCTGCTGCTGCTGCCTCTCCTCTGAGCTACCCCTGCACCGGCAGCTGGTTTCCGCCAGGCTGCAAGTCCTCTTCCGCCTCCTTATGCTCCAAATTTATCTGCACCTGCTCTTCCTCCTGGATGGACCATGTTCATTCCTTGTACATGGATCCAGGAGCCCGGCTCTGCGCGGCAGGGAGAGCCATGGTGGGTGGGGTGGTTCGTGGGCTTCCAGTTACGGAGAGGATGCCGCAGGCGCGGGGTGGCTTGTGGGATGCTCTCTGGGACCCAGCTTGGAAATTGGAGGTTCACGAAGAAGGATGTCAGGGCTCTGCATCTATCACTGACACATGTTGGCCTTTCACAGTACGTTCAGACCCTATGTATCTCAGTTTGCTCCCTGTGCAGCCCCTGCTTCGTGCAGTGTCACACAGCCGGAGTTGTCAGCACGCATGAAGGGCGAGTGGATAAGACCATGATGCAAAGCTTTCATGCTCTTTGTAGACTATTGCTTCCTCTCTTGCCCAGCCCCCTAGAAGATCTGGGCAAAGATGTTTATGTAGAATACAAAAGGTTTAAGGATGTGCGTTGGACACTGAGGGATGGAGCCCAGCATGAGATAACTGCTGGTCTGGAAGCAGGATCTTCCGTATTGCTGCTCTTCGTATTGAACAGCATTTCCTGGGGCAGGTGGTGGAGGGGGTAAGGCTGCTGAGGACAGGAGGGCTGGGAATCACGAAGCTAAGATGCTTCCAGGGAGTAGGATACAGCCAGGGGCTGGTGTACCTGAGAGCCAGGGATGGAGGCACATTCTGCTGCAGAACAAACCTGGGGGCTGTCACACGTGTCCGGGAGCAGGGCTGGGAAGGGAAATGTGGGAGGGCATGCAGAGGAAGGGGAGATCAGCAATGATGTGTGCTGAACGGAGGTTAGAGCAGGGATGTTTTTGGGATCAGGGAAGGCTTCTCTTTCCTGTGCTGGCAAGGGAATAGATGCTCAGAGTACCTCCAGGGACAGAGGTGCCCCCAAAAGCAAGCTTGAGGGATAGAGGGCAATGGAAGTGGATTGCTGAGGTACACCAGGGAGAGCTGAGAAGGTAGGGAGTGGCAAAACCTCCCCAACCTTCGTAAAGCTTTGTTTTCCTCCAGGGAGGACCTGTTCAACTGGAGACTCTCCAGTTCTTTGCAACCTCATAGCACCCTATCAACCCATGGTTAAATTAGGGGCTGAGACCATTCCAGGCTGGAGGAGAAGGAAGAAGGGGGTATATGAGTCAAAGCAGCAAACATAGCACCCTCAAGGAGGCTAATTTCAAGATTAGGAAGGATCTTCTGAAATAACAGGTTATTTCTAGACTTAGGAAATGAACTGAGTAGCCCACTGGCCCAGAAGGGATCATGGGGAGGCCTCATATCTCTGAGTTTAACAACCCGTTGAGCGAGCTGAGGTCACCGCTCATTGCAGAGGACAGGAACTCAGGGAGAGGAAGAGGGGACCGGATGCTCAGCCAAAATACCTTAAGATGTGATGTCAAGGATATCCCCTCTTCTCCAGAGCCAAGATGTGACGGTACCTCCCTGGGGCTCCATGGAGAGCGGTGGTGAGGGGGTTGCTTGCAGCAGGTGTTCCCAGGAGGGGTTGCCCGACACCTCTTCCCACCTCCTTCATTTCTCTTAGCCTTCCTCCACCAGTAGCATTTGTTTCCTCCTGCCCCCCCTTTTTCGTTTTGAAATGAGAACCAGCGATTTAAACCTTCCAAGCCCAGGCAAACAGGTTACACGTGGGTCAGGACTGAGCGGGGAGTGGCGTAGTGGCAGAGGGGTGAGATTGCTGACCTGGGAGAGGCCACGGGGACGATGCGATGGGCTTTGGGAGGTCTGGAAGAGCAAGCAGGCTGGTGTTGAGGCAGCAGGAGAAGCAAGAGGCCAGCCTGAACTTCATGCCAGGCTTTTCTCATCTTTGAGGGACTTTACAAGCACATTAGCCTGTCCAGTTCCACTGCCCATCTGAGTGGGAGTTTGCCATTGCTCAAGTTATCTGTGAACCCTGGTGGTGCTTTCCCAGGGAGGTGCGGGGAAGCCCTGCCAGCGTGGGGATCGGAAGTTCAGAGGGGCCATGCCCACGGTCCTTGGCCTGCCTCTGTCTTGTAGACAAGTCAGTGCTGAAGGACTTGGGTCATTTCATGCAGGGAAGGTGGTACGGTCCCTCAGGGTCCCTCCACTCATCTGTCAGACAAATGTGATTGTCTGAACTTTAAAATCCTCAGTAGAGCCCTGTGAACTGACGATGGTTATCCAAAGAGGGGGGGATGTGGTCATGAGCGGGGACGTGGCAGAGCAACGAGGAGAGATGCACAGCTTTCCTGGTTCCCAGGAAAGGAATCCACCATCTGTTACCAGAAAGAGGAATACCAATGGAAGAGCAATTTAATTAGATAATCTATCTAATTAAGCCAGGTGACAGGATGCAAATTTCCCTCCTGGAGAGACCTTTGGAGACACCTCAAGCAAGGATGCTCCTGACCTTGTCCTTTCAGCCAAGGCCAAGTGCCAGAGCAAGAAGCGGGGCTGCAGGTCCTCAGCACCCTCCTCACTGCTCCCCAGTGCCTGACCCCACCGGCTGCTCTCCCATGTGCCGGGGGGCAGATGAGACACAGCCCCCCAGCGTGGCCAGCTGGCTGTGGCTCTGAGGGAGCTGGGCGCTTCTGAGCTCCCGACGCCCTTGGCCCTTCTAAGTGCCCTCTCCTCCACAGCGCCTCGATTTCTAGCCCTCCCCTCTGCTGGGATGCAGACATGGTGTTTGCAGACGAAGTCGTGGATTGCAGCTCTCAGTGGCCAGGTGGGACATCTCTGCAGGCCTGGCTGGTCATCAGCACCTGGGAATTGTGGGAACCAGTAGCCACACCACGTCCTCAAAACAAAGCACCCCTTATCTAGGACCAAGGGATCCCACAGCAACAGGCCAGGCTATGTGCAAACCTGCTTTCCCTTGCAAGTCAACATCTGCTGAAGGTCCAGCTTACTCAGGCTGCGCTTAATCCCGGCAGCTGCGTCATTCTTCCCCTCTCGCCACCCCCTTTTTCCCCTGAAGAAATTTCTAAGAGATTTTTTCTTTAATTGGCATTGTCTGTTTGATCCCTAGTTCATAGCCAGGCAAAACAAGGCATGCATCTTACTGGAGACAGGATAGAGGACTCTTGGAGTTAATCGTTTTCACCATTGTCTTTCAAATGTGTGCTGAGATGTCTGTAGCTGAGGGACCCATTGTGCTGCCTTCCTGCTTGTTTTTCCAACAGTCTCCAGTGAATAAAAGCAATGCAGGGCTTGTAATACACTTTCCATGACCTCTAATCTTGCTGTACGATCTATCTCAATTGCCAGGTCACATACAGTATTCATTAACAGCGGTTCCACCTCCATCTCACCTACTTCTCCAAAACCCAGCCCCAAGCTTTCCCTGGCCGGCTCCAGCTTCCCTTGTCTAGACCACCGTCTCCTCTGCCCTCATCCATACCTTCTTCTCCCTCTTCTTTCTGCTCTCCTGAGTGCTCCCTTGCCTCACTTTCCCTTGAGTGGGGGTTGGAGGTGTCGAGTGGTGGTCTCTGGAGGTGTTGGCACAGGGGCGTGCTGTGGCAGGGAGGTTACGGATGCTATTGAAAGTGTGCCTGTACTGTCAAGAGCATGCTTGCTGAGGACCATGGCATTGCCCGGACCCACTTGTAGCGGGATGAGGAGGTAGTAACTCAGCTACCGGTGTCGGCAGCACAACAGCGAGCCATAGCAATGGCTGGAGGGGACTTTAGGGTGGACAAGGTCTGTGGGTTTGCCTTCCCACCCTGGCTATGAGCTCACTCTGCCGCGTGGGCTTGATGAGATTCCCAGATGCGGAGGCACACAATGCGGCAGGGAAACCCTTGTTCTCCTGCGGTTATTCCGCACGGCTCCTCTGGGAATGTTTGCCCTTCCTACTGTTTTCCTGCCACGCCGGAAGCCCTCAGGTGTCCCTCAGCTGGGACAGCCACCTGGGCTTTGAGGATGAGTCACCCCCTCTTCCTGTGCTCTCCTCAGCCTTCCCGTTGGCAAGGACTGGCAACAAACAGCAGTAATGAATCAGAGGCTGGGATGGCTGAGGGACCAGCAGTCCATCCCCGGGCATCCCAGCACGCGTGTCCCAGGCACAGCACCTCAGGGGACTGGGCACTGCCCATCGTTGAGTGGCACGGGCTGGGGACCCCAGAGGACAGAGAAATCTCCAAGTCATCTCACTGGAAGCTGTGCTCAAGAGTCCCTTCCTAAACGGACTGCTGTCTTTTCCCATGCTAAAGAACCATTCCCAGATCCTGCTCTGGACAGAGCAAGCATCCCTCTCCTGCTCCAAGGGCTTGTGCCCAGGCCACGGATAAAACACCAGCTCCATGCTTGGCCTTCTTGCTCCATCATCCAGCCTCTTCTCCTTGTTTTTTCTCTCATTTGCTTCTTCACACCAATGGGTAGACCCTAGCCTGGATGTCTGTGCCCACCTCAGAGAGCAGGCAGGTTATTCCTCTTGAACTGCCAAAGCAAATGGCCAATCTCCCTGCTGTTGGCAAGGGGGTGTAGGCAGGAAGGTGTGGAGCTGGGGCACCACCACAGCCCAAATCTTCAGCCAAACTGTTCATCAGTCACATCTGCTGAGGAGGCAACCAGCAAGCCCAGTCATGCTCTGGGATTCCCAAGCGCCGTGCAGCTGAGCCTCTCTTGAGAAAATTGGCAACAGGCTGAGCCTCACTGGGTCCGACTGCTTGCAACTTTTCTGTCTTCTTCCTGTCTCCCAGAGAGCTCCCACTGAGCCCACAATGTGCTTGTACCTCACCGTGCCACATCGCTAGGATCGGTCACTGGAGGCATCACAGCCACAACAGTGTGGACCAGGGGAAAGGTTTGACAAGCAAGATTTTCTGGACTGTGTCGTGCAGGGCAGGGGAAAAGGGGATCGAACTAAGCAGTCAGAGGGGTCATCTCTGGACTTAGGAGAGGCAGGTGGAAATCAGCCTCTTCTTCTGGAGATGGTTCAGGTAGTTACAGAAGAGACTTGTGGTTTGGTAGGACTGCTCCTCTGGGTCTTTCTTCCCAGAGCTCTGCTCATTTCAAACCCACCACATCTGTGGAGGCAGGAGATGGACTCAGGGCCTCTGAGAATTAAGAACGTGGCCTCGCTAGGCAAAGCCTGCAGGAGCTTGTGCTGGGGTCCTCCAGCTGGCCTCTGTCAGCAGTATTGGCCCTTGGCTGCTCTCCTTGGCCTGTGTACACTGCCAGGTTTGGGTCGTCATGGGTGCTCTGAGCTGCTCATGGTACTCTGCAACCTGGCTCTGGTGCAGGTCCATGTTTGGCACCACGAGTGTGAAAATGGCCCACCACCATTATGCGAAGGTGCTGGACAGCCTTGCAGTGGGCTGGCGGTGGGCTGTGAGACCTGGAGGGACCAGCTGAGAGAGGGTGGTGGTAGCTGGGAAGACCACCACCATGCGATACAGCTGGAGGGCTCAAAGACATTGAGGGCCAGGAGGGACCGACTCTTCCAACGGCGTGCGCAGCCCAGGCTGGACACAGTGCAGGCAGGCGTTCAGATGCTCCCTCCCAGGTAGGTAGTGCCATAGTGAAACGCTACCCAAATATTCTGCCATCTTTATCAGCCTTGGCTTTCCCGCCCATAATCTCACGCCTCTTTTCCGAATTGCTCCTCAGGTTACAGCTCCTGATGGTAATCGATGGGACATTGCACAAGGGGACCCAAGGACACAGGTCAGACAGGGGGGAAGGAGAGGAGGCCGTGGTCGGGCTGCTCCCGTGGGAGCCCACCAGAGAGGGTGGCAGGTGTGGGTGTGTGTCCGGGGGGCAGACGCAGGGGTGGCTGGGGCTGTCCCTTCTCGTGCTGGCAGCTCTGCGTCCCGGTAAGCTGCCCGAGACTCGCGTTATCTCTGATGAAAGGCAAACAGAAAGGGGAAAGTGAGAAGGAATTCCTCATCCGAGAGGGCTCTTATCACCTTTCCGCTTCCCTTGCCCCGGAGAGATACGGCAGCTCAATGCTCTGTTGTTCCTCAGGGGCCTCTCCTCCCCTACCCCCAGCCGCATGGGGATGCGATGGGGGCTCCCGGCCGCAGCCTCCCTGCCCTGCAGCTCAGCAGGCACCCCAAGCACATGCTCCCCACCGTGCCTGCACCTCTGCCCTCACCTCAGCGCCCACCACAGCACCTTTGGGTTTGCACCCCTCATCAAACACACCGGAGATCCCCCAGGGAATAGAGAGCTGATTGCTTTGCTTTGGGGGTACCATGGTTTTGTGCCAGTCCCAGCACACACTCAGCTGGGTAACCAGCACAGGCAGTGCATGGTGGCCCCAGCCACGTGATGCTGATATAACTCACCGCAACCTTGATCAGCGTCATGTAATTGAGGCTGAAAAATAAAACTCAGGCTCTTATCAGCCCTGCAGTGAGTCGCAGCACGCTTACACAGTGACCAAAGTCAATTAAATCTCCAGCAGAAGCAGAGCAGGTCAAGCTCGCTGGCTGGGGATGGAAGGAGGTAGCCGCAGGTGGTTAGATGCCCCTGTAGCATTGAGGTCCTCAAGGGCAGGCAGAAAAGCTGAAATAGTCCGTGCCACCGCATGTGGGAGAGGCAGAGACGGCGGAGACCCATGCTCCATTCGGGCAGCAGCAGGAAGAAACTGCTGGTCAACATAATTGTGAAATCTCAAGGCTCCTTCCACCCATCCATGTAAGAAGAGCACTTGGGAAAGATTTTATGCAGCACGCCAGCTGCCAGAAATGGCAAAGCTATTGATCATCAGGTTACAGAGCTATGGCATAAAATCATGTGAATCCAAAGAGTGAACAGATGGCCAGCCTGAGCGGGGATGAAATTATTTTGTTGCAGAACTGACAAGCAGCTCAATTCAATGTTAGTGCAAGAACCGGATTTGATTTGGCAGAGAAGACAGGGTGCTTGCAAGGCTTGGTAGTGCCACATTTTGCTCTTGGATTTTTATTCATCCTGAGGTTGTTTTGCTCAAGTTGGGGATGCACTCGCAGTTCACTCAGCTGTGGTTTGATGCAGTTGCCCAAATATTGGTATCCAGTTTCATTTTAGATGCAGTAGCATATCCTGCCTGGCCTCCAGCTGCTCCTCCAGACGGGTGTTGGTCTCCAGTAAGTCCCGTGGCAGATCTGCCAGCCCCCTTCATGTGTCTCACATACCCTAAGACATCTCAAATGGCTCTAAACAACTCCATTTTGGCAACAGGATCCCAGGATTATGGATATATTGAAGAAAATACTTAATTTTGCTGCTTGGTCCTTTTCTGATAGTGCTTTGGGGATTTTAGGTAGCACAGACAAACCTCTGAAGAAGTGGTCATAAGGCAATTAAAATAAAAGGGTCTGTTCAGCATGGGGATGGGGGACAAAACCTTTGTAGAGCCAAAGTCAAAGAAAGTGCAAATATTTCCACTCTCTTTTCTCATGTTGGAGGTTGCAAGGACCCTTCTCTTGGTAACTGAGGTCTCTCACAGAAGCACATCTCTGAAGGCCTTGAGAATTTAGAAATGCCTGTGGCTGACATGCTGATTTGGAATAAAATTGACCAGAAATCATAACTGGAGTCTGAAGAAGAAATCGGCCAAAGAGAGGAACTCTGACCCAAATAGCAGCAGCCACCAAAGCTCCTTGCAGGGTCAAGCCCGGCAAAGGCAGAGGGATATTCGTAGCTGAGAACAGTCTGTTCTCAGAGCTGTCTCATTTTGGTACCACTGAAGTAGGATGCCTGGGAAAGTCCCCTTATTTTTTCGTTGAAGAGGAGCCAGTGCCAAGGTAAAGAAGCCTGGCAGAGCACAAGGGCAGGTTCAAGCAGGTTCAGCCAGGGGAAGTTGGGCTCTGGAGGCTTTACCAGCTGGGTGCAAGCAGCGCTGCACAGTCTGCTCTCCCGGGGTCTCCTGCTGGCAGCGTGCTTCGGTGGACCTCCTTTTGCAGGCAAAGTTTGGAAAAGTAGCTCTGCCTTCCCCCCTTAGTCCCTGCCTGGCAGAGGAAGGACAGGGAGAAGGTTGGGAGGCGATAGTTTGGGAAGAAGGATCCCAAAACGGAGGAGCCTCCTGGAGATTTGCAGCCATATCCAGGGGCACAGCGAGGTTCCACAGGGTCTGGGGCAAAACCCAGGTCTGTGATCTTTCCTAAATGAGGATGTCTCATAATGTAATGAGCCAGGCCTCTCTCAACGGGTACCCGGGGGCAAACCGCTCTCACTTTTCTTTCTCCCCTGCCGCCCTGCCCACCCTCCAGCTCATCCTGGGCATGTTAAATGAATTAAAATTAAATGCATCTCTAATTTATCTCCATTCTATTCTCCCTGGAGAATGATTGTCCCAGGGTGATCCCTCTGATAATGAGAAGAGAACTGCTTTCGAAAATTAAAAAATACTTGTTATAGAAATCCCAAAACTAAATGCCCTGAGATTAACAAGGAGGCTAAAACCCCCGGTGAATGCCAATTTGCAGAGATTAGCAGCTGTTCAAATGCAAGATGATCGCCCAATGGCATATGCTTCCAGAGCATTGACTAAAGCCCCACAGAACTATGAATAGATTAGGAAAAAATGCTGGCAATTGCTTTGACTTTGCGAGTGGTTTCATGGATATTCTTGCAGGCAGGAATTGGTGGAGGCAGACGCCCACCCTGGGCTGGTAGAAGCCGTTACAGAAACCAGGGTGGGACTCACGGCCCAGACATCTGATCGTGAAATTGGAGGAATATTTGTTAGTGAAATTCCAGTGTGTTTTCCAGAGAGAGGGGATGAGGGGAAAGGAAATTACTGCCAGAATGGCTCCAGCCCCGCTTCTTTGTGAAGCTTCAGTAAGAAGCACAAAATGACCCAAAGCTAAGAGGCTGGGGAGAGAAGGTCTCGCTCAACAGGCGTAAAAATCCCCAGCACTGCGAACACAGCACCTCGTCGGGATGTTAAAGGCGATGGATCCCGTGCAGAGGACATTCCTTCATTATGTCACACAGCACAAGGTCAGACATACTAAATCACAGCACTTGTCTGGGGACCGAGAGGTGTAAGAGGAGACTAGATGATGTCTGTTGTAGGTGTGGTGCTAAAGCCATTAAAGCCCTGCAAGCGCTGCGCTCAAGACGGGAAGAAAAGAAAAGTGCCGCCAGTTATGGGAAAAGCAGATTGCCTAGGAAAGCCTTGAGCTTTCTGGTGTTAGACGTTTCCCAACAAGGGTCCAGGTGCTGCCCACACAAACGCAAGCTTAACCCTGCGGAAATGGGCCGATTCCTCACTATGTACAGACCCAAAACCTCCCCCAAGCAGGAGGCAACCCAGACCTCCTCCGACGTCCTTGTCCCTTCCATCCCCTCGGTCCCCTCTGCCCTTTGCCCCCGCTTCCCTTCCCTGTGCTCAGTTGTTCCAGCAGCAGCCTCCACGCTCGCTGCCGTCTGCGTGCCTGGCTTGGGTGACCTTTCCCCAGGACAATGGCTGCTATTGAATCCGGGCAGGCAGAGCCGGCGATGACACGGAGCTGCAGACGCAACGGTCCCATCGCTGCAAAGAGGGTCCTGCCCAGCACAGCTGGGAGCGGGGGAGGCTGGCCTGGGAAAAAGGCTCCAGCCACGAGCCTGCCTTTCATTGCACTCGGTGGCTCATGCGTCACATGGAAGGCTCCGTGGTTAGATACGCTTCTTAGCCGATTTAGTCCCACTGCGAGGTGCCAGAGCCTCAGCACTGAAAATTAAAGCCCATAACATGACTTCAGGAGCTTACAGTGGTGGTAAATACCTTCCCATGTGCCCACACACCGTAACAGCTTTGCTAGGGAAAAAATAATCTCAAATAGTTTTGGAGAGACGGTTACTTTGATTCACCGAGTCCTTTGTGGCTGGGGTACCATGACAGGGTAGTCATCTTTTAGTAGACACTTGTCATGCAGAGTCTTGTGGATGTGGAACTAGAAGGCAGGGACCAGTTTATCGACTAAACCCCACTACTGGCCCTCTCCACAGGGCTTGGGATGTCTGCTTCCCCACATCTGCCATGGGCTAACAATTCCTCCCTGTCTCACCAGGGAAAATAAATGAGTCAGTGCACACACAGAAATTGCAAGATGGAAATTGATATCTGAATGCTGTGATGATGATGAATATTACTATTGTTGCTATTATTGCTAGTGCCAGACAGGACTAAAGGATCTGTTCTGTATAACTCACGCTCCCTCCCCCCAGCCCCTTCCAGCTTGCCTGCATTTTTACAGAAACATCAGTCCAAGTTTGGCATTTCTACCCAGCACCACCTCTCAGCAAAAATCACAGGTCTTTATGCTTCAGAGCCCATTGCTGCATCCCTGCCCGGAGCTAGAGCAGGACCACAGAACACCCTGCTGCCACCGGCTCCTGACAAGCCCAGTCCCTCTGCAGAAGGGGGCCAGCATCGCTCCAGATCTGGGACGCAGTAAAAGTGCAATCGAGTGGGAAGCCTGCTCCTTTAGCGTGCCAGCTTGAACAAAAAAGGCAGAGGGAAAGACTCTTCTAGCCCCACCATGAGCTAAGCTGCAACGCCTCAGTCCAGGAGAAGAGGGAGGAAAACAAATACAGAGTATTAATATACTGAAGTCTTTAGATTGGTAATTTCCATTCGTGCTAAAGGCAAAAAATGTCTCTGGAAACATGTAGAGTCAGGCAGGAACCTCAGGGCAAACCTCGAATGAGGAAAGGCACCACATTAGAAAAATACACTCATTAGTCCAGTATCAGCAGTTTCTAAAAGGTGTTCACCACCCCTGGCTAAGCTGGCAGTCGGAGTGGCCCTGCACTAGCTCTGTTCCTGGGTAGAAAAGCTCCCAAAGCAAGGGAGCAGCCTCTCTCCAAATCCAATGAGTCCTTCCGAGCCACACAGCCAGGTCACCCTCCAGACCAGCAGCGAACCAGCCAGCAAACACCTTGCCAGGCAATGCCTGAAAGCTCTCACACCTTTACCAGCCACTGCCCTGTTATCTGCTGGTGCCTGGGGCGGGGGTTGCTGTCTGTTGGGTAAGAGAAATCCAAATTACACAATCCCACCTCTCCCTCCCCCTCTTCCATCCTCGTCACCATCCTCGTGACGGTGGTGAGTGTCCCTGCGTGCACATGTGCAGGGGGGTTTAAAGGTCCGTATCAAAGTATCAACCAGCCCTCTCCCCGCAGGCCACTCCAGCCCGAGTTCCCACACATGTCCTTGGGAATGTGCCTCCCTTGGAGCGGAGAACAGATACCCGGGATTTGTTTTGCCCACTGAGACAGCTTCCCTGGAGAGGGGGGAGAAAAGGGGGGTTAATTCAGGGTTTCATTAACCTAACAGTTGATTGCAGCAGAAACTTGTCCTATATAGGAATTGTGTCAGGAAATAGGCTGAGGAGGAGGGGGAGAAGACAGTGGGTTACAGCAACCTTGCTGCTTCTTCCAGCCTCGCTTCTCTCAGCCGAGGCCCAGAAGAACGGAGCGGCTCATGTGGGTTTGGCTCCCAGCTCCAGGCTCGTCAAACTCCACGTGGGCAAGGAAAAGGCAAAGCTGTGCCGTGGTGAGCTTCTGCCTCGCATAAGAAACACAGATGATCCCACAGGCACAGATATGGAGATACGTGTGAGTCCATAGAGAACCTCTGGGTCATTTGCACAGCATCCATTCCCATGCAAGAAATTATATGGAAAAAATCTCCCTGCACACACTTATGTGGTCTTCTGGAGATTTGTGGAGCATCCCTTGAGTGGAGGCAGAGCCATAGACACATACATCCCACATAGCCATAGGGATACTCCCCAGCATGAAGAGAGAGAGGGTCTTGGAGAGAGTGGTTTCAGGATTGGTTTCCACTGGTCTACGCTTCTGCTGCCAGAAAAAGGGCTGGTGCCTCCATCCTGGCCATGTCTTCTTCAGCTTCCTATGGCAGCGCGAGCGAGGAGGTGGCAGGGTGGCAAGCTGGAGCTGATCCGGCTGAAAACAATCCCAGCAAAACGAACAAACCAGGAAAAAAAAGAGGGAATGCACAGCTGGAGGGAGAGGGGAGAAGGCACGAGGGCGGCTTTCTCCAGAAGCTTTTTTCCAAGAGACTTGCGCCAATTTTGAAACCACACCCTCAGCCACAGACAGAGATGTAAATACGTCTGTTCCTAAGCAGAGCCGCATCGCGCAGACACACCTCCTTCCCCAAAAGCACCTGCTTGGCTGCCCCACACGGCAGGGGCCAGCCAGGCTGGGGGAAGAGGGCAGGAGGGGGGTTTTGCTCAGGACCTTCTGGAAGGGGCCGGGTGCAGCTCTGGGAATGTGCGAGAGCTGCAAAGGTGGAAGGAGGAACGGGGGAAGGAAGGAAGGAGCTATTGTCACTGGAGAGGGCTTTGTGCGACCAGCATTGCTGAGATTCCCGCCGCCCCGGCAGCCCCGCAGAGGGTCCCACCAGGAGCGAGCGGGGAGGAGGAGAAAGAGAGGCCAGACAGGTTGACAAGGGAGGCTGCGCCATTCCTGGAGCTGTGTTTTCTTGAGATAAGTCTGACCTATTCGCAGTCACTCCGGAGCAGCGGAGGGGCCGGCCTTTACGTCTGACTTGACCTTCTATTGTGGCTCAGACACTGGAGGAGATTAGGGCAGTAATCAAACAACTCCCAAACTTTGAGGCATACCCGGCATGGGGCCGGGGCGATGCAGAGAAGCCTAGACTTGCCAACAAGTGCCAGGTCCAAAACAGCCAGTCTGGCATGTCCTGTCTTGGAGCTATGCCAAGCAGACTGACTTGGGAGGCTGGGGCATCTGGAGGGGTCTAACTCACAGCATATGCATCCAGTGACCGTTGATCCCAAAATCCTGTAGGACACCTCTCAAAGCAAGAGCCAACCACCTGATCGATGGCTTGGAGTCAAGTCCAAGTTGCTGTGGCAGACGAGCATGCCAAGAGCATCCAGCATGCTATTATTTTCTGCTTAGTTGAGACGAGTCCAGATGCAAGCCATAAAAAATTGGGGGGGAGGAGAATGAGAAGAAGTATGTCAGAAAGACTGCAGTGCTCTGAGACGGCAAAGGGACCAGAATCCATGTTTCAACTATCCCTGGTTGGCTGTTTCAGTGGAAAGGACGGGGTCTTGTTGGACCTTGGAGCACATGCCCCTTCGCAAACTGGGGAGTGGTGGCTGTCCAGGACACGCGTGCAATGAACTCGCAAATATCTTGGCCGGTTTGGGGGGGAAGGGGATGTGTGCTCCTTTATCACTTCTGGACCTTAAGGACCAGGGCTGTCAGCCCAGCAACTTTCCTCAAAAAAGTGGGCAGGAGAAGAGAAGTAATGCCTTCAGAGCATCCCTTCAGGGGGAACATGAAAAAACCAAAATGTTTTGCATGTTTTAATCACATTTTCATCAGAGGTGTGAACAGGAGACTGTATCCCATTGCCATGTCTCAGGCCGATGAATGCATGCACTGTGTTAGACACTCCTAATGCGGTGATGACGGTCCTCTGCCGGCGCTGGCAGCGCTGCCCGCAGCGCAGTGTGCGTGAGTGGTGCAGGCAGCCCCGTCCGGGCCGTGCAAGGCTGTGGGGAGCTCCCGGGCCCCATTTGCCCTGTGTGAGGTCAGGAGAGTTGCCCTGGAGTGACACATGGCCAATGCGTGGGGAAGGGCTAGTCTTTGGGTGCAGAAGGTAAAGACCTGTTGGGCTGACATCAAGTCCAGCAAGAACTTGAGGCGGCTGATATTTAAAAAAAAAATAGTTTTTTTTTAATGACAAGCAAGCATCCTTGGATCCCAGCTGGGTCCAAGGGCCTGCAAGACGTGAGGGTATATCTGTACCACATTCTCCTCCATTATCGGGATTTTTCCATTCTCTGAGGGATCTCAACCCTCCCTCTGCCCAAGATAATGGAGAGGCAGCAAAATGGCATTTTAAACTCTTGGCTCCCTCTACCAACAATTGGACAAAGCAAAGAGGCAGGATGGGAGAAACTGGCTTTCTGGAAACTTCTGTTAGATGGAGAGGGGTCACACCCCCTTCAATAGAGATTGGAGTCGGGGGTCATTTTACATCTGCCTTTAATGAAGAATGGTGGGAAGGGAAATTTAGCTCCGATGAGCTAATTAAATATATATATAAGTTCCACTCTGTTAGCAAGGAAAAAAAAAGCCTTGGAGCAGCTGCTAGGTCATTGTTTGCGAATTTAAAAATAAGTTTCTTGGCATAGATTTCAGAGATGGAGGCAGTATCTTGCATTGTCATTCCAGAGGGAAAGGGAGAGTGAGCAAAAGAAGGATGAGGCCACGCAAGGATAGTTCAGCTTGACTACGTGTTGCTCAGGTGTGTCTTGGCTTTCGAGCCTCTTTCCCCTCTGGCTGGTTTAGGTAATCAACATTGTGCCCAGATGGTGAGCCTCACCAGGGACAGATTTACAGGCCCCACACCCTGAAGAGCTGGGAATGTCCTGCCATGGGGATGGCTAATGCTTGGCAGTGCCTGAGCACATCCGTGGGGCTTAATGGCCGCAACCAGGCTCACCTGGGACTACCACCCCTCTGCCCAGGGGCTCCATTTAAGCTCAGGTCCAGGTACCTGCTTCTGGCCTGAGCTATGCTCTAGGTGTACCTGTGCCTGGCCTTGTTGCCAGCTGTCCTGGTTTCCTGACTGGTTGTCCCAGATGGACTCCAGACCTTAGCTGGAGGTAGCTTTGTCTCCAGGATGCACCTTGGACCTACGCTGCAGCCTTGTCTCCAGCCCTGTCTCCTGCTGCTCCTGACCAGACCTTGCCTTGCCTAGGGCTGTGACTGGAATCTGTCCCCGTCGTCACCTTGGCAGTACTGATCGCCTGTGGGACCGTGTTGGGGTTGTGCTTGGCTGTGGGGCAGCCCCACTCCTGCTGCTTGCCGGCTGTGAGCTGAGGTCTCTCCAGACCCGAGCTGTGCACGATGGGTCCTCGGGCTGTGCAGGACCTGGCCCCATGCCTCCTCCTTGGGTGAAGGCCACAGACCTTGCACCCCACTGCTTCCTCAGCGACCCTAGGGCACTACTGCATCCCTTTTTCTGTCCCTACGGCTCCTCAGTGCTGGCTCTCCCATGCCACCTGCCACGACCTGGCCTCTCTGCAGCGGGGGCTTAGCACCCCTCCCCATGTCTGCCTGCCTCTGGGACCCCTTTTTCATCTCTGTGTCTCCGAAGCAGATTCATGTCCCTGCCCCGCTTCCAAGTTATGATCCCAACCTGGCTCCAAGTCTCCTTTCCCCACACTGTGACCCTGCCCTGGTTCTGTGCCATCATCCTGACCCAGCTCCATGTCCCTGCCCTGGCTGTGTGTCACCCAACCAACAGCAGCCAGGGCATTTCACAAGGAGCCCATCTGTTGAGCCCAGACCTCCACAAGATGTGAGAACATACCTTGATGGTTGTCAGGACCCTGAGTGCATTACTGGGCCTTATCTGTCCTGGCCAGCCTCACCTGGGACTTGCACCCAGACATCCTCATGGCCCGGGAGCTCCATTTAACCCAGCTATGCTGCAGGGGTACCCATGCCCGGTCCTGCCTCCTGCTGTCCTGGCTTACTGACTGGTTTTCCTAGGTGGGCTCCAGACCCACTTTGTCGGTCACTTCATCTCCAGTCCCATCTCTGTATCTGCTCAGGCACTGAGGAGGGACGGTACCCGGATCAGCAGGGTCACCACCCAGGCCGGGGTCACTCCTGGCTCCTGGCTTGTCCTCTCTTGTGGAGCAGCCCTGTTCTGGCTGCTCCCTCACACTGGTGACAAGCCAGACCATGGTAGGAGGCCTCATCTCCACTGGCCTTGATGCTGGTTTTTCCCTTCCCACCCTGCTGCATCCATTAGCCTGATGCTTTCTGGCAGCAGCTGCACGTGGAACGGGAGACCTGAACTTTTCCATTCCCCAGCCTCCAGCGCTGCCAATCCCTCCGAGCTGGGAACGGGCATTAAACTTGCTCTCAACCAACAAATGGCTCCTGGCTCTCCCGTTCACTTCTTGAGCCCCACGTGCCGTTCACCCTGGCTGAGAGGGAAGGAAGAGGGGCATTCCCCTCTGCCCCAGCGGGTCCAGCCCTGCTCAGTTTCTCTGCCAGCTGACATGATGTCGGCTGGGGCTGTGGCAGCTCTACCCCTCCCTGCAAGCACCTACTGCTGCTCCTTCCCCAATCCTGTCCCACCGACAGCTCCGGCATGCTTGGCGTGCTGTCCTTGGCACATGCGAGCATCATCATTCCAAAGAACCTGCCCCCAAACTCTTGGCAAAAGGGAAATTAATAATAATTTAAAAAAAGACTCATAATCCCTCCCCCCCCCCCCCCCCCCCGCCAGATCCCGCAGCCAGGGAAAGAGAGCGAAGCGTGGGAGAGCCTGGCTGGCCTCAAAGCCCTGCTCCACCTGCTCGCCGACTCAGCCACCAAGCGCGGGGAGGGTCCGGGGAGGCTCTCGGGAGACGCTGTTCAAAGCCGAAGGAGGGCAGGAGGAGTTTTCCTGGCTTTTGAGGCAGTCCCCCAGCCCATCTGCTTGGATCCCGCTATCGGAAAGGACCTCTGCACCTCCAGACACCCCACAGACATGCTGGCAAGCTTGAGTTAGCTCCTGGTGTCCATCCTCGTGCAGAAAATACTGCTGGCCCACGCTCCCCCTTCCACTGACACTGAGCGGTGTGGTCAATACTCACAGTCTAGGCTTTTTTTCCTCTCCAGGAGCAAGACAGAAAGGCTTCCTGCATGTGTACTTAAGACAAGTCTGTTCATCAAGAGGTGTTGGCTCCCTCCTCACTGTGGTTATGGGAAGGCCTTTTTGTTTAAAGAGGAAAACAAATGAATAGATTCCCCTGACACCCAGTCTTATCAGGCATGAACCCAAGGGAGTCCCTTGTTTAAACATCAGGAGTACAGTGCTGGATAACACCCCTCTTCTCCCTCCCCTCTTGGCTTTTTTTCGGCTGGGTTGGGCTTTTTTCTGCCTCTATTTGCTCTTTCTGAGCTGCTCGCTTCTTGCCAGACCTGCTCTGGGAAAGTGGGAGGACAGCGAGGGTCCCACAAGCCAGGGCTTCTGGGCTGGAACAGCACAGGGGCAGTGCTGCCGCAAGGCCTTGCCGTGGCAGAGCTGGAGGCGAGGGTGCTGCGAGCAGGTGGAAACGCCTGGGCAGAGCATTTGGGGCACGTCAGGGCTAGGACGCGAGGGGACTGAAGTGGGAGAGAAAGTTCCTTCTCTCTTGGCCTTAGGTTTCCCTCTCCTCTCTGCACATCTAAGCCGGTGAGGCAAAAAACGGTGTGCTCTCCCCCTCCCTGCCCTACAAAAATAGAGACTAGAGTCAAACTTGGAATTCCCCTCTGTCTCATCACTGGGGAGACAGGGTCTTGGTGGTGATCTCACCCCATCAGAAACCTTTCTGTGCACAAGGCTAGCAAGCAATGAAGAGGGAGGCTGGGGAGGAGGAGGGGAGTCATGGCAGGAAACCAAGAACACATCAGACACTCTAAATTTAGATCTTTTTATTCAGCTCGGACAATATTCCTTGATTTCTCATTGTTCAGGAGAGGGCAGAGGGCAGGGGATCTATTGAAAGGCTTTGTCCTGAGAGATGCCACTTTGTCTGGGTACACGGGGGCGGAGGAGTCGCAGATTGGGTCGGTCTGGCGTGGGCGAGAGGTGCATGTCCCACTGCTGCAAATGGCCTTGGGACAGGGTGGTGGGTGAGCGTCTCTGCGCAGCCCTGCTACCTGCGAGGCAGAGCTCGGGGCTGCCCTCAACCCCGTGCACCCACCGCCATCTGTGGTCAAGGCGGCGGTGAGGACAGGCACGAGGGCCCCTCGGCGAGCGCCCGTGACCCGCGAGCGGTGCCTTTGCTTTGGGGCAGGTCCCCATGCCAGCGGGGCGTCAGACACAGGGTGTGTAGGATAAATACACACCCGCTCTATACGTCTCATTGCCTTTCCGGCATCACAGCTCAAAGTCTATTTTTAAACTCCCTCCTTTATTACACAGGCCAGCAGATAGCGACGGCCTGCCTCCCGCCATGCCAGGGGTGCTGCTCTCCCACGCGCCCCGGGGAGCAGGGTGTCCTCCGCACCGCGCGGGGCGACCCTGCCCGGGGACGGGGACGGGGCACAGGGTGGGCTACGGGCACGAACCCGCTCGTCTCCCCCATCACAGGCTCGAGCCAACTGGGGTGCCCGGCTGCATTTGTGCTGTTGTGAACCAGCTGCTGGCTATGCCGGCACAAGGGTGCTGCAGGGTGTTTCGTCCCGCTGTATCAATGGGATGTCAGTTTTGCTCGGGGCCCATGGCTTACAGGAGGTAAATGAGCTGAGGGTTGGGCACAACATCACCAAATCAGCCTGCCGCTGGCGTCGGCGCAACCGAATTGGCGCGGGCGGGAGGACCAGCTCTCATGGGTAGCACACACGGGGCTTTCTGCCTCGGCCAATGCCCTGACCCCCGGCAAGCAGCATTTAGAGTGGGTTTTGCTCTGTGATGTGAGCAGCAATAGCAGGTGTGGGGGGGAGGGAGAGCTGCTTGCTTTTGGTTTTCGACCCTCGTCTTCATTTCAGATCATGAGTCATGTTACGTTCTGAGCTGAGTAACTGCTGGGGCTATTTTTACTCCAGCTCAGCAAGCTTCCTTCTCACTGCTGCCACCGCCACTGCCGCTCGCTGCGGACCCAGGGGCAAAGGATGAGGAGACGGTGAGTGGCAGAGGCCAAGGGCAGGGGAAGCGGTGTTTGGGGTGGTGTCAGTGGAAAGGGGGACTGCTGCCCACCTAATCAATTTGGAAACAAAAATAGTATATGCCTCTTGAAAAACAACAGATGACCTGCGATGTGTGGTGTATTCGCACACACACATAGGTATATATTTATTATACTGGGAGAGGGGAAGGGGGGAGGGAGAGAAATTCCTTTCGAGTGCTATTCACCAGTCTGGAAAAATAAAGAAGGAAAGCAGAACATTTTTTCCTTTCATCAAAACAGGAAAGAGAGGGGGAATGGGGTGGGGAGCAGATCCATAGACATAATGGATGGTTGCCAGAGTAAGGAAATTGTTCCCTTCTACCCTAAACTTGGGGGTTGGGGGGGGAAGAAATACACAGTAGCGTGAGCAGGGAAGGCTGCATCCCCTCCTCCCCACCTGGCATAGGAACGTGTATGCACACGGGAAAGCGCTGGGAAATCAGTCCCCCAAGCTTTGTCTTCTCTCTTTGAATCCTGCTTGAGCTGCACATCTGCAGAGATGTGAAATGCCTTTGCCTTCTCCTTTACCCCAAAGCGCGGGGCAGCAAGCTGCGGCCGGCCCGAGCCCTCTCGCTCTCTGCCGTTGTCAGGGGCCGTGCTCTGCCCTCTGCATGCGTCTGTGCGCTTGTCCCCCTTCCCCATCCTCTCCTCTCTGCCAGGTTTCTGCCAGGAATGGGTGAGATGAAGGAGGTGGTGAGGGGCAGGGGGAATCCCTCTGCAGGGGAGAGACAGGCAGAAAGGGGGTTCCCGGAGGAAGCCTGGCAGGTCCCATCAAATGCCTGCTCGCCAGGTGACACTTTCCCTTTCTCCTGGAGCCAGTTGCTCTGTGAGGGCTTTACTCATCCTTGGAAAGCATTTTTCCTGCCAGCGCCAGGGGCAAGAAGGAGAATTATGCAAGCCCTGGGCACCCCGAGGCTCTGCCTTTCTCCAGCACCAAATATAAACACCAGGCTCCCTGCCTGTCTTTGTCTCCTTCCTTTGGTCTCGCTTCTCCTTTCCTCCTTTCTTCCTCCGTTAGACCTAACTCAGTCATTAGGAAGTTGGGGCAGCTCCCGTGGCCGCAGCCTCTGGGGCAAATGGTGTAAACAGTGGCGTAAGCTACGTACGATGACTCTGTTCTGATTGCTTGGATTGGGATAAACCTCATGCAACCGGGCGATGTGGTGTAAAAACGATGTGCCGTAAAACCAATGTGCCCACAGAACAGGCCTCCTGGTGTAAACTAGGCATAAAATTTACTCTAGGTGCTTCATTTCAGTGTCACGGCTGCTCCCCTCCATTGACGGCTGCAGCAGCCCCGCGGAGTAGGCGTAGGGATTGCTCATCGTTCTCCTGAACTTAGAGACCGGAGCAGGAGCAACACCTAAGTTAGATACCTTGAGTGGGCGGGCTGACTACACGTTGGCTGTCAACACCTCCTAATTTCTTTCCATTGATTGTTTTTCAAAATAGGACTCATCATGGAGAGGCTGAGACATCTCAGCTGTTCAGACTGTGTCTTGCTTTCCATTGTAAGCCCTGTTTTTCTTCCTGCTCTTTCACAATTCTCTCCCCCCTTTAAAAAATTAAAAAAAAAAAAAAAAAGAAGGTATCACCCCTCACATCGTGCCTCTGTGGATGGGGGCTAGTAGATCATTTTTTCCAATGACATGAGATGAGGGGAGAGCAGCCTTGCAGCAAGGAACTGCCTGTGGTCCTCGGACACGTGTTGCCCTCCTCCCTAGTGATAAGAAAATAACCGAGGAGATGAGTTCAGCTGTTCGCAGGTTAGAAAGCTGTAGTGGTGGTGAAAGTGTTTTAATAAGAAACCCTGCTACAGGCTCTTATGAAATCTCTGTTTTTGTTGCGGTTTGTCTGCAGGGCCATTGCCAGCTAGCACAGTTGCGACCGGACCGTGTCAAGTCGTGATGCTCTAATGGGATATTTTTATGGTCCAGCCGCTTCATGTAGCCTCGAAATATCTTCCCACCGTATGCAATGGTGGTTTCAAACTCTTGTCCTGTGAATTCTGAGACACCGATATGCAATGGTGGTTCCAAACTCTTGTCCTGTGACATCTGGGACACCAACAGCCCTGCAGGCCTCCATGCCCACCCCACGGGCCAGGTGGGGGGAAGACAGAGTCATCCGCATTAGGTTTAGGGGTTCGTGGGATAAATGACAAGCTAATTTCACAAAAGCAAGACAATCAAAGGAGCACCCGCCCGGCTCATGGCACAGCAGTTTTAAGTGCACGCGCCCCTGTTGAACTCAATGCCAATGAGACTGGCCCAGCCTTTAGTGAGTCTAAAGACCTCACTAGAGAAAAATCTGTCCCTGTCTTAAAAGCAGAAAGGGTAAGGAAAAGCGACTGAAGCCTGAGCGGCTTGAATATCATTTTGCTCTAGTCCCAGGCAGGGTCATAGGTAGGTGATTAGTCAAATTCCAAACATCCTCTTCCTTGCCGTCTGGAGGTTCAACAGGGATTAGCTTTTTGTTTCTGATCTCGAGCTTCTAAAAACTGCCCGGCATCATCCACATGAAAATAAATAACTCTACTTCTATCCCCGCTCACATGTAATGTAGCCGGATATTTAAAAAAAAAAAACAACGCACCACACATAGCCCCCCAAAACCAGGCCCTGCAGCAGCTCTTGTGGCTACCAAGCAAGAAATTTGCAGCAGTCCCTGCTAGCTTACTGCTGAGTCCTTCTCCTCTCTGGCGGCGATATCTCTCCCTGCTGAGGAGTTTAATCAACCCTCCCACACGCAGGCTGTTCTGTCCTGGCCAGGCAGCCGCTGCGGTGCAGGGGACCCCCTACACAGCTTCAACAAGGTGGCGTGAAGGTGGTGGAGCCACGCCAGGTTATTCGAGGGCAGAGATCCTCAAAGGGCACCTGAGCCTCCATTTACCCCTTATGAACTTAAAACACATAATGGGGTCACAGACATTTGGGACCTAGCTGCCCTCAGCTCCCTCTACACACATAGAAGGATGTCCAGAAGCTGGTTTGGCCATCCCAAATCCTCAGCTTTCCCCCCGCTGACTGCCAAGGAGCCCAGGGCTATGGCGTTCCTTTGGCCAGTGCCATCTGGAGCAAGGTGAGATGGACCCAGGCCCTTTTAATACCTTTTTTTGGAGCCTCCTACAGATTTCAGAAGGCGTTTCAGTGCCCAGGTAGACGTTAGGGGAGTAGCTCCACCCTGCCGGGGGGTCGGAGACAAATTGTCATCACGTGAAATGGCTGGTATGCTGCTGGCAGGCCAGGATGGAGAATGAGGAGAATTCTAAGAGCGTCCTGAGGAATTTGGGGTGGGACGGGGCTAGCATGGCTGGAGCATCTAAGGTAAAGTCCTGTTAAGGTCTCTGGTGGTGGAAACGAGCAAAGGTATGCATTGCATTTCCACTTCCTCCCACTTGAGCTCCAAAATTGGGACTGAGCCACTTCAGACTCGGTTTGAGGGACTCCCAGGACACTCTTTATCTCTGCACTCATGCACCTCAGATGGCCCAGGCTTTGGAGCTGGCATGGCTCTGACAAACTCCCCGCCTGTGGGGAAATCTGTCCCCTCTTCTTCTGGGTCAGGGTGAAGTGCGGTGATCCCTTGCGACCCAAGAGCATCTTGACATGCTGCCCTACCACAGGACCTTTCATTTTGTGTTTGAGTTACCTGTCTCTGCAATGGGAGAAGCAGAGAAGCTATGTTATTTTAAGAAAGCTATGGAGGACCCCCAGTCCTCCTTGTGTCCCTGTGCTTCCTGACCAACATGCACATCCGTGAGATCAAAGTCAGGTTCAGGGGTGTAGCTAGCCAAGCTGGGAGGTGTTGTCAGATGCCTACAACAGAAGAGCATTTGGTGGGCTGCCTGCTGCTCAGTTCTGGTAGCTGGTCCTCGTACCCGGACACTTTGGATGGTGCATACGTGAGTGCTGGTGCGAGACCGTGTGTTTTAGAGAGGGTTGGCTGCATGAGACTTGCAGGCACCTAGACAGTCTAAGGGAGCATGTGTGATGCTGTGAGATGAGGCCACTGGTATGCTGGTGGGTGTATGTATGTGAGAAAGGAAGAGAGAGGGGGAGAGTGAAGGAGAACACATGGATGCCCAGGGATGTGTGAATGAGACAAAAATTGCACGTAGCTCTGCATGCGAGCAGCTCGAATAGAAGTGTGTGCGTAGCATAGGAAAAGCAGGGAAGATGCTTGGGATTCAGAGCGAACGCCTGCTGAGTGCCTGCGGTGCATGACGGTGCAGGAATGTGTCGATGGATACGAGCCTGCACAAAGATGGTGCAGAAACCCCTCCTGGTCGTGCCTGGAGTGTGCTTTGCGAGTGTGCAACTCCGCACCGGGAGATCGCTCGTACATACATGAGAGGGCGTGCGTATGGGTGTTTTTTCAATAGGATATGACTCTTTCTTGAACTCACCTGTTAGCAGCCTTCCCCTCCCCATCCCTCTCCCCCCCCAGCAAATATCTGCTTGCTTAATTTCCCTTCAGATGTTTATTACATCGTGGAGATAATCATGCAGTAAAATACCTCCCAGTGCCACGAGCAACACCAGATTGTCTTGTAGCAACGTTTAAATTTCTCTGGCTTTTTTTTTCCTGTGCACAAAGAGATGTAAGATATTAAAGCCGTCTCTCTCCCCGGAGCTAGTGGTGTAGCAGGGCAGGGAAGAAGGCGAGTGGAGCTTAGAGAAATGGGCTCCACACTGCAACAGCGAGAACCCGGGGCCAAAAAAATAACAAACTACCATGCCGGGAACTCCTCTCTTATCTCTTGCCGAGGAGGAAGGAATTTCTGTCCCCATTCCCTCATGCGATATTAAAGCCACATTATTCGGGTTATTACAGAATTAGTCATTTTTAATTAATTTATCATTTAAATTAGCACACTTTTTATTTTGTCAGCAATGGACTGCTACTCCCTCACTATTTTTCACCTTGATACCCAGCCAAGAGGAGGATGGCAAGTTATGCTCCACCCATCTCCTCTCCTTTATAAAAGGAGCAGCCCCGAGTGCCAGTTTAGTCTCTCAGGCAGCTCGCAGACTAAAATAAAGACCCATCGGCTCGCTCGCCTCCCCTTCAATTTTACCTTTTCTGCTTTTTTTTTGGTTGTTGTTGTTTCTTGTTGCAACAGAGCGCGGGAGGCAGTAGCGGCTCCGCTCTGAGGCTTGTCGAGGCTCAGCGCACGCACGCACGCACACACACGCAACCCAGAGCGAAAACATTTGCTCTCACCTGTCTCCAAACCCAAAGCAAACCTCACGTCCAAGCAAACCGCCAACACTTCGAACGAGAAGGCACCCAAGCCAGAATCTAATGTAAGGGGAAGAAATTCAATGTGCAGTAGCAACTTTTTGCTAAAAAGCAAGAGGGCGTAAGGAAGAAAAGGAGCATTTTAAGAAAATGACACCTTAAGGAAGATTTTATTTTTGGATTTCATACCAAACTTCGGAAAAGTTTTTTTCTATTACTATTATTTTGTGCATCTTTTTCTAAGAACATTAAGTCGTTGCTACCTGTATGTAACCTCTTTTACATATGTATTTTAAAAAGGAAGAAAATCAAGAGGAAAAATAGCATGTGGACCACCTAGCAAAAGGCGATACTGAAGCATCCCTTGCGGCGAGGGGGACGCAGACTCTGGATGCGTATAATTTCGAGGGACTGCATTTTTTTTCCACTGGGCTTATGAGATAGCACAGAGGCAGGCGAGTCACCGAGAATTACTGCTGTCTCCCCTCTCCACCACCACCACCACCTCCTC
This sequence comes from Ciconia boyciana, assembly GCF_034638445.1. Classification (NCBI taxonomy): domain Eukaryota; kingdom Metazoa; phylum Chordata; class Aves; order Ciconiiformes; family Ciconiidae; genus Ciconia; species Ciconia boyciana. The sequence goes on from NC_132934.1 coordinate 57,866,534, forward strand.
TCTCTTCCACGGGCTCCTGCAACTCTCCCACCAGCAGCCCGGCTCGGAGGGGAAATGGGAACGCGCGGCGCCCTCCATGCCTGAGGCCGGGCGGCCGCGGGGCTGTCTGCGGGAAGCGCTTCCCTCCCGGGGCTCGCCGTCCATGTGCCCGCAGCCGGCGGGGCCTGAAGTCGGGATGAATTTCGGCGTGGTCTTCGCGTTCATCCTCTCCCTGCCCCTGGCCCGCCTGGAGGTGAGTTTCCGTCGCCGGCAGCGGGCGGTGCTACCGAGCTGGGAGCCCCGGAGGGGGGAGACCGGCGGCGGCGCCTCTCGCCCCGCAGGTGCGGCGGGCTGAAGCCCGGGGGTGGCCGGGGGGGAAGCGGAGCTGCGCGGCGGGGGCGAGGAGCCCGGGGCGGGCGGCGGCTTTCCTGCCCCTGTCTGAGGGAACGGCTCCGCAGGGGCGCGGGCGCGCTAATGGCGGGCAGAGCCGGCCGCCCCCGGCCCTGAGGGGGAGCGACCGCGGGGACCGGTTTCCCGCCTCCGGCGGGGGCTGTCCCCCCTCAGGAGGGGGCGCCTCCCCTCAGGACGGGCCCCGCCAGGGACGCTTCGCCTGCAAAGAAACCCACCCCCGTGTATGTCCCAGGCTGGAGTCAGCGCCAGGCTGCTGGGGAAGGGGGGACCGGGCTGAAGCGGTCCCTGGTTAATGCGGGAGCCGGGGTGCTGCTGGGGAGCCCCGGGGAGCCCGCAGGCTCCTGCCCCGCGGCAGCTTCGCCCTGCGGCTGTCACCCCGGGGCGCGGTGCCAGCCGGCAGCTCCGCCGAGCCTCTCGCCCCCTCCGGTTATTCTGGCATCGCGGCGGCGTGCAGGAGGCAGCGACCGAGGCCTGGTTGCCACCTCCAGAATAACGCACAGCATGAACCCAACCTGGCATCGCCAAGGGCCGATTGAGAAAGGGCGGGGGGGCTTTGAAAGGGGCGAGGAAGGGGACAGCGTGGCTAGAGACACTGACACCGGGGCGGCACGGTAATTCAGTAAGGTGTGTGTCTAGCTGGGGCCATGGGAAGAGGCAGGAGATGAGTGTCTCTGCTGCGCTGGCATGGTCACACAAGCATCTTGTCCTGCAGCCCTCCTGCATGCTCTGCTCAGGAGGAAGCCAGGCACAGGGTGGGGGCCAGGTGGTGGCTTTGGCTGATGAACGTACACCCCAACCCTCTTCGGTTTCCCTACGTGGAAATCAAAGCCTCACCCCGAGCCGTGGTCGAGAAAGAGGAGCCCCAGGACCCCAAATCCTTTGACCTCTGCTGCCGCGTTTCATCGTCCGATCGCATGCAGATTGAGGGGACCAGAAAGCCCCTAACATTTACGCACAGCGCTCAGTTCCCACTTCAGCTCTACCCGAGGTGGCAAATCCATGGGTTGGATCTGCAGCTTCAGGGTTGTCAAGGGCAGGAAATATCCTTCCACAAAAACTTTCCTCCCTTTGCATAATTTATTTCTTTTCCTTCCTCATTTTCAGGCAGCCCCTCTTGTGGGCGGCAGGGAAGGGGTTGGGTGTGAAGCATCGCATCACCTCCTTATGGGCCCATTTTGCCCTTGCCCAAGCCGCAAAGGGAAGCAGTTAGAGCTGTGGGCTGCCCAGTGGTTATGTTTGTTTTGGGCAGAGGATGGTATTTCCTCTGTGGGTGGCTCAGATCTCTTTCTCCCATGCAACATGAAACATCAGTATGGTTGGCGCTGGGAAAGGGTGAAAATGGAAGTGTCTGATCCCAGGGGGCTGTTACTCTGCACTGTAATCATGTTAAAAGACTGCACATGACAGCCTAGCAGGGTTAGAGTTTGGGAATTCCAGCTCTAGGTTTCTTAGGAGGAATCATGATATTCATAATTTTATGACCAGAGAACCTAGAAGGTTTCTGCTTGGGTAGATGCTTCTGCCTACAGCCAGTCCCCACATCTACTATGAGGGCAGCGTGTTGCACCTCTGCACCAGGCACATACAACATGACTCCTACCAGGCTGCTGAACCATAGTCATCCTCTGAATGGGGCTTGCACCTCCTCCCCAGCCCTGCTGGAGAAAGTGCACAAGGAACAGTAGCTCCCCCTGATCAGCAGAGGCCTGAGCCAGGAGATGGAGCCTCCTGAGTCCCTCTCCCTCTTCGATCACACCCATCTGGAGCTGGAGGGCCCTGGAGCTCTTCCAGTGGGAGGGAGTACGAGCCTCAGCGGAAAGGTATTTGCCAGTTGGGAAGTGAGGATGCTAAACTGATTTGCATTTGCCCTGCGGGCTGTAATAGTTGCCTTGCAACATTTACAGAGATGGGCTGAGCCCGGCATGGTTGTGCTGGGGTGAAGCCCCACTGGCAGGGCTTTCTGGAATTCCCAAGGAATGGGGTGCAGCCGGGCGCTTGCTTATAGCCTCGGCCCAGCTCCCCATCGCATCTTCCTGGTGCAAGGCTCCGGGGCTCTTCCTGAGTCTTCCTAGCATGAGGCTGTGACAAGGACAAAGCAGTGGAAGCCGGGATGGATGACATGTCTGGGGTGAGCTCATGGAAGGAGCTGGGCTAGTGGTCTCTGCCTCCCTCTCACCGTCAGCTGATGCACAGCAGCAGGAGAGAATGTCAGTGGTTCCTGCCCTGTTTCCAGTGCTGCCGGTATGCAACCAGCCCCGGGGGTGGAAATGCCTCCAGCCCTCACAGGAGAGGTGTGGGGGGAGCGTAGAGGAGCAGGGTGGAGCAGTGGAGTCCCCTTTGAAATGGGAAAAGGGTGGGTAGGTCTGGCTGTATTTTAGGAACGTGGGCTAGATCAAACGTTAAGTTTGATTCTTTTAAGGGAGGAAAATGTAAGCTGCTGTCCCACGTGGAAGGGGCTCGTGTGAGGAGGGTTGTGCCTGCTGTGGGGAGAGGCATGCGTGGTCCTCCAGCAGGCAGATGTTGGGGTCTGCCTGTAGCCAGGAGTGGTGCTGGAAGGGTGGAAGCCCTGTGCCAGGGGAGCAAGAGGGTGGCAGGTGCTGCCGGTCTTGCTCTCTGCCAGAGAATGTGGTGGAGTCTCCCCTCGGGGTCCTCACGTCAGCTTCAGAGGGAAGCAAAAAATGCTGTTTGTTTGGGGTTTTTTGCCTGGCTAATCACTCGAGACCCTGCTGCCAAGATCCCCTGCCGCAGTCAGTGTGGAGGTGCTTGGGAAAGTCCTTTCCTGGGCAGAGGAGTAGATAACTGGGTACTTCCCTGCCCTGGACTGGTGCTGCTGCTACCCTTCTCTCCTTCCATGTGCAGTCACACGTGGGTGTGTAGACACACCACCTCAAAAAAGAGGACTGGAGGAGTCCTCAGCTTGGGAGTATCCTTGGCTGGTTTCTTTGAGCCCTGAGGGTCTGCTTTCCCTGCCAGTTGCACAATCCTTGCTCCCTCCTCCTCTGTATCTGCTGTGCTACCAAGAGAGACACACCTTTGGGCAAGACTCTGCAACCCTTGCCTGTGAATAGCTGGAGGGAGGACGGGAGCACAGCCCTGCATATCCCCTTCGCCACCTCGGCAGCGGCTGATCGCGAGGGGACCTTTCAGCATCCCTGGTGCTCAAAAGCATATGGTGGGAGAAAGCTCCAGAGGCAGGGGGTGGTGAGGTTAGGGAGGAGGCTGATTTTGGGAGAGCGTGTGTGTGGGAAGCAGGGATGGGGGAATGTCCTGTTTGCAGGGCATTGCTGCACGTGCATCGGTTTGCAGCAGCCAAACTGCGCTGCTGACATCGGGGAGGAGGGAGACAAAGCTGATGCACCGAGAGGCCCCGGCGTCACAGCTGCGGCGCAGAGTGGCTGCCGGGCAGGCAGGGACCCTGCCCAGGTGCTCTGCTGCCTTGTGTCGGGTATGCCGTGGCTCTTGCACAAGCGCCAGCATCCGGGAGAAGGGGAGGGGACGTCCCTGCCAGGGGACTGGCAGAGTGGGGGGTGCCCCTGCGGTTCAGGGGAGAGCCAGGCACTGGGGGCAGAGGGAGGGAGGGCAGAACAAACTTACTTTCTTCTAGGAATTCAGGGCCTCGCAGGAATACAAGGCCAGGCCTTGGGGCGCTTGACAGCCAGCCAGGAGTCCATTGAGACAAAAGTCTTCTTTGATCTGCCGCACAGTTAAAAAAGGAGATTGTTAACCTGTGTTAGACAAATAGCCCCAGAGGAGCTGCTATGCAGGAAAAGCACTAGCTGCTTGGGCTGGTCTGTTGGGTATCCCACCTGCAATGCTCCTCCACCTTCTGACCCCATGGGATCAGGTGGAGGTGGCTGATGGACCCCTGCTTCCCTGTGTCCCATCCCCACCAAGTGCCCCAAGCCGGGGTGTGTGCAGTGCCCCAGTCTCAGAGCCTCCCAGGCATAGGGCTGGGATGGGGGGCCAGAGGCATGGCTGTTCCCAATCACAGACCCCAAAGGGAGCAAGGACAAGCCATACAGCTCAGGTCTGCGTAGCTGCTCTTGGGCACGGTTCTGCAGCACTAGAGGAATGCAAGGAGCTTCACGGGCTTGCGGTTGTCACTGGCAGAGCTGCCTCACAAACCCCGGGGAGGAGGACAGGATTATGAGACATGTGGGCTGGTGATACGCCGTAGCCATGCTGATAGTATCTGCAAGAAGAAAAAATTGGCACCTCAAACTGCTGCTGTGAGGAGGGAGTGGAGCTTATTTCTACAGGCAGTCCCCAGCAATCCGGCTCCTGAGGGCCTGCATTTGCAATCCCTGATTCATATCTGTTCCCCCTGCTCAGTTAGCAAGGTGACACCTCCCAGCTCTCTTCCAAAGTCACCAAGTCTCGTAACACCTGCCCACACTCTTCCCCAGCGAGTGCCGGAGTTTAAAATAAAGTTCCATTTCCTACATGTATTAAGTGTCAGGAAGGACCAGGGGTATCCGTGCACAGCAGCATTCGTACACAAATGCATTTGGCTGACAGGTGCAAACATTAAAAAGCCTGTAATTTCACCGCCCAGAGCTGAGCTCTGGCTGCAAGTACTGGGAATTGCAAATGATCCCTTTTCCAGTAAACGTGTGTGGCGCAAGGCAGGGAAGCACTGCAGAGCCTCTCTGGCACTGGACTGTTGGTCCCACTCTTCCTCACGCAGCAGGAGTTGTCAGAAGGCATCTTCATTTCGCAGCTATTCAGTGATCCCTGAATTATACAAGTCTCTCTCTCGCTGTGCATTCATCACTGATGCTGCTTCCCTCTCCCTTGGAGACTGAGGAAGTAATGCCTGGGGATGTAAAATCTGCTTTTCGCTGCAGGCAGACAGCCAGATCTGTGGTGAGATGTGACAGTGACAGGGACGGAGCGGGGCAGAGAGGCTCGATCTGACTCAAGCTCTCTGGTGGATCTGGCTGCAGAGGTTTAAGACGCTAGTGTTGTCTGCTCTGCAGCTATCCCAGGAGGTTTCTGCCCTGTGACTTGGGCTGCAGCAGCCTTCAAACCACCACGTCCTAGTTTAAGTTATAGTATTAGAGGGTGGGCTAGCAGGGCTGAGGAGGGAGCACTCCTATTGCCCTGTTAGTAGAGGCAAAGGGCTGGTGGCCAAGGGACAGGCACGTGTGGGAGGGTGCCAGGCTCAAGCAGCCATGCAAAAGTGGCTGCAGGTTTGGGCTAAAGCCCTCAGGGTTTAAAAGCCAACGTTTAACCACCTGCCTGGTGGTTTTCCTCAACTCCAAGTGGAAGGAAAATGTTCTGCGCTGAATGCAGGCAGGGAGGGAATAGCTGTACACTAGAAGGACCACACACATGCCACCAACTGCCCATAAAAACCCACACGAAAATCCCTGCGTTTCGCAAGCACATGAGCCAAGTTCTCCTCTCAGTTACAGGGGCATGTGTAGGGCTGCGGCTCAGATGGCATCCAGCACCCGGCTGAAAGAGCAGCTTTTCTGCATGAGTAGCCCTGAATGAAGAGAGCTAGGAGCTAAGCAAACACTTTGGCCAGTACTTTCCTTCGTCTCTTTTTCTAGTCTTTCGGAAGTATGTTTTAATCAGTGCTTGCTTTCCCACACCGCTCCTTTGTAGTCTTGTTAAGTGCTGTCACTGGGGCCCATTCAAGCCTGCTGCCAGAGTAAAATTCCCAAGAGATTGATGGCGTTGCACCTGCCTGCACAAACCCTGAATTTGGCCCATCGTCTGATGTCTATAAACCTGCTTACTTAAGGTTTTTTGGCACTGGCATGCAATGACATCCAAACTCCCATGTGTTTCTTCATCCAAATCAGCTCCTCAGCCCACCGCCTCGAACAGCCTTTCATGTCCTCCCTGCAGCATTTGTGGTTTCACCGCGGGCTCATGCTGGAGCAGCCTCAGCTGCGAAGGTTAATCTTCCTCTCCAACCCCCACCTTTTTTTTTTTTTAAAGAGTATGCAAATGATGTATATTATTGGGCCTCTGTGGTTTGAAAACACACGCGCACGCACACGCACATACACACAATATCTGACAAAGCCCGTGAGGGAGTTTCATAACAGAGGGAAATATTGGGAAGGCTTTATCTGATAGCGTAAGGGAAGTCTGTTAAAACGCCTTTACTGCAGGCAGCAGGAATCAGAGGCCACCTGGAGAAGTCATACAGCACCGGAGAAGGAAGCCTTGCTGGTTGCTTGCATCGTTGTCGGGGCTCTGCTGCGCAGCCTGGGGATTTTTTGGCTTTTTCAGTCTCCCAACTGCTTTGTGAGAGGCAGCGAGAGGGGCTCTCTCGCTTTTGCTCAGGTTTCAGGCTCGTGCCTTCATGAGGGCATGTCTTTGTGTTTCGCTGGTTCTGTCGTGCCTCCTCCATGCTCCTTCGATTCCCCCCACTCCTGCTCTGTGACGCAGTCAGTATTTGCAGATCACGTCTCTAATACTTGTTTCTCCCCTTTTCTTTTTGTCATCTGGCAGGGGGACCCCATACCCGAAGACATTTATGAGATTTTGGGTGGCAGCTCAGTGCGCTCCATCAGCGACCTCCAGCGTGCGCTGCGGATAGACTCCGTAGGTAAATCTCCTCTTCACCAAACACTCCTCTATTTTTTCTTAACTCTTTGTGGTGGAGGGAGGGGATATTCTGTTTTCCAGCAGGCACACTATCAACAGACCTCCCTATAAATATAGGAACCATTCAGGAGCCAAGGCCTGGCTATTTACACACCTAGCCCCCCTGAAACCTGTGGGAGTTAGGCAACTAGATGCCTTTTAGATCTCCTCCTAACTGCCTGGTCTATCAAGGGACACTGGCTTCCAAAAATGATAGGAGATGGGCAAGATGAGTGCAAGGAACTGAGGTCAGCGCTTTTCACCCAGGGAGATGCAGAGGCAGCAAGGCTTGAATTGGCCAAGGATCAGTTTAGGAGGTGGACAAATGGAAGGTGGAAATAGGGTGACAGAGGAGGAAAGGACTGAGTAGGTTCTCAGGTTTAGCAACCACAAAAGGCCACGGGCTCTCAGAGGCTCTTAAGACAGGAGCAGCAGAGCATGTGTCCGTGGGTGAGATATGGGACAGGGGCTAACTCAGGGTAGCATGGCTTCACCTCCTGCCCGTAGATAAGAGCTCCGGGGGCTGCGGTGCCTCGGGGTCACTTGGCCAGGGCTGAGCGCAGGGAGCGGCAGGAGTGGCGAAGCGTGGAGGGGTCGGCACGTGTGGGAATTGGAGCACGCGCCACGGCGGCTGGGCTGGCCCAGGAATTTATTTATAAACGGTCTCTTCAGAGCAAATTCCTTTCTATTCTAACCCTGCTCCCGCCCGTCGTCCCCCGGCCCCCCCAGCTCGCCTTCTCTCTCGTGTTTTGTCTGTTTGGAGCTTTGTAATCCTTGCCGAGACACTATCTACGGGGGAACAGAATTTCCTGCTTTTGTTTCCTATGCCAGTCCAACCACTGGCGCAGTCTCAAAAGCATTCCCGCTGCCTTTCAAAACGGCCCTGGAGGGGCAGGGGGAGGAAAGCGAGGGGGAGGGCACCAGCTGCGTTCAGCTATTGTTTGCCTTAGAAAGAGGCGACGAGGCTCCCCACCACCGCCACAGCCGCTCCCTGCCCTCACCAGTTCCCTCCTCCTTGTCCACGAGCCACACAATGGGGCAACTTCCAAAATTAGCTGTGCTGGATTGTCCCAGGCTGGTCCCCCCGCCCCAACCGTCTTCAGCGCTGACCCAGGGTGTAGAAGGACAACCTGGGGGAGGGAGGGACACAGTTTTCAATAGGAGATTTGTTTCGAGTCAACAGTTGTTGCTATTTTTTTCCCCCTCTCTCTCCTCTCATAAACTCAACCTCTGCGCAAAAGGCAGCCCCCACCCTCATTTGATAAAATGCCAGGCGGCGCAGGATGGAGGGGTGGGGAAGGAGCAGCTGAGAAGATGCGTGCAGTCTGTCATGTCCTGGTGTCTAAGGAACAGATACATCTCTATCGCAGTTACTAACCGCCCTCACGATTAAGAAATAAAATGAGCTTCTCTTGTTGGCTTGAAAAGACCAGGGGTATGGGAGAAGGCTGTAGAGCTTTGAGTCACTGGTTTCACTTCAGGTCCCAGGTGGGAAAGGCTGGTCAGGGAAGCAGAAAATGGTGCTGTGAAGCTGTCTACTTGTTGCACCCTGTGGCTCTCATCTGTTCCCAGGTAGTGACTGAGGGGCATCACCATTTGCTTGCCCTGTGTGGAATTAGTGTACTAGCAAATAAGTGTATTAGCAAAATAATCCAAAAGCGGCTGGGGGTGTTCCCTGTGCTGTCCATGCCCCAGGTATATGTCACAGCTGCTGCCCTTCACTGACTGCACAGGGAGCCAGGATTAGGCAGCTCCAGGAGGCAGATGAGCTGAGATACTGCTCTTCTGACCTTAGACACTACTGTAGACCTTAACTGTGGCTGCCTGCAACACTGGCATGACCATCTCTAAGCCAGTCATCTAGACACCCTCTGTAGCCCCCTGGAGAGCTACATGCCCTTCCAGAGCGTGACCCACCAGTTCTCATTTTGCATGTCTGCCTCAGGGAGAGATGAATGGTGTCCTAGAATTGATCATGCCTCTCCAGCAGCTTTAAAGAGTGTCTGTCTGTCCACCTCACGCGTAGATGTTGACTGCTTAGGCACATGATTCCTGCCTTGTGAATACAGCCTCTGTGCACCCATCCCAAATCCTTCAGCAATGGCTTCAGAGCTAAGCACAGAGCAAAGTCCCCGCTCCCCCTTATAAGAGGGCTGCACTAGAGCAGGACTGAGGAAGAAGGATGGGACATGATAGGTGTGGGAAGTCTGCTCCACCGCACATCTGATAAACAGAGATCTTCCACTGGCCCCAAATTCCCTTTAAGAAAATTGCTCCCTTGATGCTGACGTCCATTCAGCTTCCTTCAGCTGCTAAAGCAGGTCAGAGAAGGAAAGAGCTGTGGCTGGGTGGGAGCTGTCTCCGAGCACGGCCATTGTCCAGAGCTCAGGAGGGGCTGCGTGTTGGAGTGCTCCATGGGGATTATGGGCATTTCTCTATTCAGCGCTTCCTATGGGAAAAAGCAGTGGGGTGGGAGGGAACTGCTCAGGGCTGGCCTGAATGCTATCTGCCTTCCTCTCCCATCGCTGACTGAACTACCTCCAGATCCTGCAGCTTACGTTAGAGCAGTATAGGGGAAAAGTAATTTTAACTTTATTTTTCTGTTCTTCTGTCATAAAACTGACTCTAACCTGGAGCGGCTGTGGTGGGTTGGGAAAGAGAAAGCAAGCACACCACCTCCCACCCATCATTCCCTTCACCTGCCCCCTCACACCCCATCTCTCCCAGTCCCAAGCCATCCCAGCAAGGCACCTCAGTGTTATATACCAAAGTTTCTGCTGGTCCTATCTCGTCTTTGATCCTCCTTGCTTTATCCTGGTCTCAGCCAGCTGATCTGGATCCCTCTCCTACTCCTCTCTGACACCAGAAAGCCCTGCCGTAGGCCTTGTCATTCTTGAGCTGGAGTCTTCCTTTCCTAGACCTGGCTGGGACCTCTCTTTCACGATAGGCTTCTTGCTTTGAACTGCTTAGCCTGAGCAAAGAGCAAACCTAGAGTCTCCATGCCCCAGCACAGCTGTGACCTTGCTGGTGGATTTACACCTAGCGTGATGTACTAGGGCCGTGGCTTATCCCACGTCTCTGCACTTTGCCGGGTGAGCAGAGCACAAGTGCCTGCCATCTTCTCCTGCCTCTGCCTGGTACTATTAGGTCATGTCTTTCCCTTTGCAGAGGAGGATAGCTCGAGCCTGGACCTGAATGCAACTCAGACTGGTCAAAACCCCGTGGCCCTGTCTCGAGACCGACGAAGCCTAGGTGAGTCGGGGGTGTTGCACCTTGTGATTGTTGGAGCACTCACCTGAGCAGCTCTGGCTGGGTGCAGATGCATGTCTGAGATACATGCGTGGGGGTAGAGGTTATAGTGCGTATGGATGTGTAGACAGATGAGAAGGAGGGTCTGGGCCTCATGTAGGAGCTGGGTATTACACCCCAGGAAGGCAGGAGAGGGAGTCTGGAGCTCTGCAAGCTGCTCTGCTTTAAATCCCACTGGTGCTGATTTGCTCTAAAGAAGTGTCATGTCCTGCCTAGGACTGCCGCTACACTGAGAAGCATCATTTGAGTGGGGCCTCCTCCACAGGGCGCGGCTCTGTCCAGGGAGGGAGCTGGAGGGGTGGGAGAAGGAGAAAGAACATGTATGTGTGTGTGTGAGAGCCGCGTGGGGTCTTCCTCTTCCAGTAGAGGTGGTTGCAGCGGGTTGGTAACAGCTGCAAAGCCCGTTTCATTCTCCCCTTCTTCTCTTGGCCCTCTGTAGATGCTCTGGCAGCAGCAGAGCCAGCTGTCCTTGCGGAGTGCAAGACGCGGGCAGTGGTCTTTGAAATCGCCCGCAACATGGTGGACAGCACCAATGCCAACTTTGTGGTGTGGCCACCCTGCGTGGAGGTGCAGCGCTGCTCCGGGTGTTGCAACAACCGCAATGTGCAGTGTCGCCCCATGCAGATTCGCGTCCGGCACGTCCAGGTAAGGGAGACGCCTCCTGCTGCTCCCTCCTCCCACAGCCTACCTCCATCCCTGCCCCCCAAAACCAAAACCACAGTGGGTCTCAGGTGCAAGGCTCACACAGCTGTCTGTTCCCTCGCACCCCCTCTGCAGTCATGTCTTCTGCATTAGCCACACAGTACTGCAGCCTCTGGCACGGGGTGAAGTCCATGCCAGCTGCTGAGAGGGCTGGTGCTGTCCAGCAGCTGGGGACTGTCACCGTAGCAGACCTACAGGGCACCATCCCCAGCTGCAGCTCCATGCCATGGCTATTTCTGTGGCTCGAGGCGGCCTTGTCTGCTGTGTTAGAGAAGAAACAGGACGCTTTCATCATGGGAACTGGTTTTGATGCAAAAAGAGGAGGGCTTGCAGTGTCAGTCTCCATCCCCCTGCTGCTGCTGCAGCTTCTTCCCAAGACACGCACTGGAGCAGCTTCTCCTCTTAGCCCCACGGTTACCTCCTGACCCGCCCCAGCAGCAAGCAGACACCTGATAGCTAACCTCTTGCTCTGATCCTGCCCTCCTCACAGCTACCAGCAATCTCCTCACAGCTTCCTCCCAGACAGCTTGTTTAAAAATAATACTCATCCCGTACTAATCCTCTGCCTGAGCTGTAAGAGACTCCCCCAGGCAGGCGGCAGAGGTTGGCTGGGAGAGGTTGTATTCACGCAGCCCTTTTCATCAGGAAATTCCTTTCTCAGAAAAGCCAGGCTGAATGAGGGAAAAATGGGGGGGAGCAGGAGTTGTTTTTGTGGAAAAAACAAGTGAGAGGTCAAAAGCCAGCCTGAAAAAGTGACCTGGAAATGGTTTCTTTGAGGACAGAGGTCTCTCTATTGTTTGGCTGGAAGTGTTTGTCTAGCGAGCAGCGTGTGGTCTGAAGCGTGTGGAGTGGGCTTTCAAGGAAAGATAAACAGCCTGGCTGCTTCAGCACTGGCTGAGGGATGCTGCTGGGGGCAGTGGGTTTAGAGGAATTCAATCCCAGACGTGCGGCAGAGCAAGTATTTATAGCTTGTGGAGCACTTCAGGGACCGCGGTCGTGTTAGATAAGCTGAGTGGGGTCAGGCCCGGCTGCTCCTGGAGTGGGAGGACACCCTAGAAAGCTCGTGCCCTGTGGTAGGATGTGGAACAGTGAGTCTTCCCTCTGAGTCAGCACTGGTGGAGAGTCCGAGGGAATTTCCAGAGTACCGCCTTTCCCGTGAAACACAGAGCTGAGGGCTTCAGCCCTGCGAGTTATTAAAGAGCTTGAGACAAATTCAGGCAGGCCTCAGCAGAGCTGGTGAAGCTGCATTTGCTTGCATTGGGCCTGAGTTTTTCTCCTTTTGCCCTTCCTGTAGGATCCTGTGGGAATTAGTTCTGGTTGCCCCCAGGTCTCCACCATCACAGCTGTCAGAAACAGGCTAGTGTGTTCTGCACGTCCCATGTTTCTGTCTGTGATCACCCGTCATCCTGCTTAAGCAGCGGCAATAGCTAGGAACGGGGGAAACAACCAGTAACATCCAAACTTGCCTGGTCTAGGTCTGCTCTGCTGGTGTGTGCAGAATTAGCTCCCATATGCACCACCCCTGAATTTGAACCGTGCTCTATAAACTGCCTCCCTGACCCTTTAGGAAGAAAGCCAGTACTGAAGCATACTGACACTGATTATTTTTACAGAGTGGGAGCTACAGCTGTGTTCATCTTTTGCTTGCCTCCCTCTTCCAAATAGGTGAACAAGATTGAATTTGTCCAGAGGAAGCCAAAATTCAAAAAAGTCATTGTGCCTTTGGAGGACCATGTGCAGTGTCGGTGTGAAGCGGTGTCCCGTCAGCCCCCCAGGAACAGCCGGCCAGGGTCACGTGAACAGAGACGTAAGGATCTTGGCATTAGTAGAGTGGAGGGAGGCGTGAGAAGAGAAACTGGGAAGAGAGGAAAGAGCCCTCCGCTGGTTTCAAGCTGCTTAGCTCCAGTGAATCCCATGGGCCTTTGCTGGTTTATACCAGCCGAGGGACCTTTCCCAGGATGTCTGCCTGCCGGCAAGGGGCTGGAACCCAGGGAAATGAAGGAGGGGAAGGTGAGAGGTGAGGGGAAGGGCATCGTGGGAAAAGGGAGAGAGCAGAGACTGTGGAGAACAGATGATGAGGGACAGAATAACAGCAGAAGGGGGCCTTGTGGCCCTCCTGTTGCAGAGCTCTTTGTTGACAGTGTGTGGGGAAAGATATTTCAACATGACCCAGCTGCCCCTCATTGTACAGACACTCTCCCCTCTGTTTTGGCAGGCTCGTCACCGTCGTTCACCACAGCCGCTGTCTCACAGAGGCAGCGAGTACGCCGGCCACCAGTGCAGAAGAGGAAACATAAGAAGTACAAGCACGTCAACGATAAGAAAGTGCTGAAAGAAATCCTCATAGCATAGAAGTGCTGGCAGGGGAGAGAGAGCACAAGGCAGGTAACAGCAAGCTGCTTTTCCAGTCGGGAGAAATGCTCTCCCAGGACACGGTTCTGCCCCAGCACCTCGGACGCTTCCCACAGCACCAGCTGCTCATTCAGTGTGGGGCTACTGCAGGGCCTGGGTGTGATAAAACCAGGGTTGAAGGACGGGGAAGGACTAAGCTGGGACCCAATGCGTGCATCCTATTTATGGCTTTATGGCTCTTCGCAGAGGTGGAAAGATCATGCTGCAACCATACTTGCTCTCAGGCCCTGCCCTCCCTTTTCTCTGCCTCCCTTACAGAGAGTGAGCCTGACTTCTCTCTACACCTAAATCCCCTCAGGGTCCATGTAATTCATCTCTTCTGTGGAGCAACTCCTGTTCTCCTTTCTTTATTGATTCTCCGTTGAAAGCAGATAATTGATGTTGCTCTGGGGATCCCTTTTCCTTTTATTTCATTAGTTGAGTTGGCAGAAAGACTGAAAAGCAGCAACACTTTTGGTTCATTTCTCTCCTAGCTGGAAGCCTGTGTGCATAAGAAAGGTCATACCAGGGGAAAGGACAACTGGAATCTCTGGCAAGAGATCTGGACTTTGTCAGCCCAGGGTCTGATTCTTCTCTCCCTGGCTTGTGTAAACAGGAGTAATTCCCTCATCATCAGAAGAATTTCACTGTTACAGGGGAAAGGAGATAAGCGCTTGTTCCCTGTGAGAGAGGGAAAGGTGCAGAAAAGAAAGAGTAGCCAGGGCACAGACCCGGGGGGGGGCTGAATTTAGAGAGAGGCAGCACAGCCTAACAGGGAAAGCCCTGGCCCGTGACTCAGCAGTTCCAGCTCTGCCGCAGCCCCTTGAACAAGCCTGGGCCGCTCACTTCACATTCACTTCCCCTTGCCGTGGGAGACGGGGACAACGGGCTTCCATTGCGTGGCATTTCAGGAGATGGGGACGAGGGGCGCCAGGCGGTGTCTTGGGATTGGTATTCCCACGCTTAGCACTACAAGGGCTCTGATTATCCCAAGATCCTCCTGGCCAGCCCAAGGTTCCCAGGGTAGAAATGATGCAAACCCATGCAAATCTCAGCTCTGGCTCAGGCTGTCCAGGGGAAAAAATAGAGGAGGTCAAAAGCCCTCCTGGACTTCTAATCTGGCACTTTGACACAAACATTTCCAGAGGAGAAAACGGGAGAGGAGGGGAGTTGCAGGGGCAGAGGGTTACATATTCTAATGCTGTGTCTGTTTTTGTTTCACTTCCAGGTTTATTTAATATATTTGCTGTATTGCCCCCATGGGGTCCTTGGAGTGATATCTTTTCCTCTTTCTCCATCTGCCTCGACGTCTTGATTCAGACGGCAATTGGTGCTTCCCTTTCCATCAGTGGACCTCCTCCCACCAAAGCCTCTCCCTTCTTTCATTTATTAGCATAATTTTAAAGTTTTACACACAAAAAAAAGGACAAACATGGCCTATATGTATATATATATGAGAAAAGAACAAAGTGCAAATAAAACCAGGAACCCCAACAGCCACAACATGCGATGAGGACAGGACGATGCCTTCCCTGCTTCAGAGGACAGAGTGGAAAATGTGAAAAGAAAAGTGGGTCCAATTTCTTCCCAGAGGAGGAGAAAAACAAATGGACAGAGGGCAGAATGGGAATATTCTCCCTTCCCCTCACGTAAGGCTGGGGGTCTGGCTGAGATCAACACTTGCACTGGACCTACATTTTGAAAACGGCATATCTCAGATTGCAAGCGGCAACCTATGATGGAGAATGCACTAAGGACTTTTATCGCCCTACCTGGACAGATAGATATTTTTAATGTGCGTGTGTATATTTTATTTTAAAAAAGAAAAACCAAAACCACTAAGATATACAACATCTCGGGGAACAGAACAAAAAAAAAAAACCAACCAAAACAAAGAAGCCAAATGCATTCCCCCCCACCCTTTCCCCTCCTGCTCCTGGTGCTGACTGGAAGGTGTTTTGATCGTGGGGAAGGAGCAGACAGCGGCAGAACCGTCTCCACGCCCCTGGCCCCTGCCAAGAGGAGCCATCTTTGCACATGCTGGTGGAGAATTCAACTTTCTAGGCTCAGACTCAGATTATTTTTTAAATTCACTCTGTATGTGTGCGCGTGTATATGTGTGTATATATATATATATACGTGTGCGTGCGTGTGTGTGTGTATGTGTATTTATACATACATATATAAATATATATATATATGTTCTTAAATGGATTTCATTCCCCGGTGGCAGGAAGCTCAGAGGCACGTGCATGCATCGGCTTCGTTGGGCTGGCAGAAAAGCACGCTGTTACTGCAACGTGCCTGCGAGGTCTGAGACGGAACAGGCAGAGACATCATCTGATCTCTCTCTGTCTTGTTGCCCTTTTCTCTCACCGTCCACCAACCCCCCCAGCACAACTTCCTTGCAGGAGGCGAAGTGGCACCACAACAAGACCAACAACAGCCAAACTTAGAAGCATGACTTAATCTCAGTGAGCTGTCCTTGCCTGCTCTGTGGTCCTGAAAGCAGAATCATGTCATTCCCCCAAGGTTTTTAACCCCTTCACAGGTGTCCTGCACACCATGCCTCCACTGCTCTCTCCGTGCGAATGTCTCCACATCTCCCATCATTTTCCTCACATTTTCCCTCTCAAATTCCTTCTGGATTTTTGCCCGTTAGATGTTCCCAGCCCACCTAGCTTGGAAGTTGGTCCAAGATGTGGGCAGCTCTGTGCGGGTATAGAGAAAGAAAAGAGGATGGTCTTTGCAGTTGGCAGCAGCCGTCTGAGACAGAAATGAGCTCTTCTAATTGAGGAGGACTCGGAGAACAACTGGAGGGTCAGTTGTAGAGCCCTCCTGGGCCACTGCCTGCTCTGGAGGAGGGAGGACTCCTCTGTGGGCAAGGGCTACTTCTGCACACCCAATACTGTCACCATTAGCAGAAATGTTACATATCATGGGGATTTCCATTGTCACCTCAGAGTCCTGGCCTTGGATTGTGACGTGCTGGGCGCTGCAGAGTTACGCATGAAGAAAATGCCTGCCCAGAGCTAGCGCGGTAGTCCCCTCCTGCCTCCAGCCACTTCTCCCCTCGCACACACACGCACCTCTATTGTGGGGCAAAGCCCCAGAGGGAGCTGGGGGAAGGAGGCGAAGCTGCAACCTGGGAGCTGTTACAAGTTGTGGAGGGACGCAGCCCTTGCCGCCTGCAAGCCCAGAGCACTTCTCGTACCACTGCCAAGGTGGCATGTTGCTCCCTCCCTCCATCCCCAAGCCCTCAAGTCTTAAGGCTTTTTGTTTTCCTGTTCCAAAATCTGTTTCCTTTGGTTTGTAAAGATGGTGAGGTTTTATTTTATTTTAATTTTTTGTTTTTGTTTTTTTAAAAAATGTAAGATTAATTTATACTCAGTACTGTATTTAAAGTTGTAAAAAAAAAAAAGAAAAAAAAGGAAACCAAACCTCTCAAACAACATTTTATCTTTCTTTTACGAGCTGAATGAAATGCAGAGGCCAAACCAGCTCACCATGGGGCAGAGCGGGATTCCCAGGGCCTCCAGTTTCATTTTCAGGACACTTATTCTGAGACTGCAGAGAGAAGCAACCAAAGCTGGGAAAGTCCTGGGAGCCCACGCACAGCCCTGCCCACGGCCAGTGGTGCTGCGCTCCTTCCCACCTGTCGCCCAGCGCTCGGGCTGGTTTGAAATGACTCCAGCGCTGGGGATTTTGTCTCGAAGAGGTCCCCTTCTCCTTAGCTGCTCTGTTCGGACACCCAGCCAGAATTTCCCTGCGCTTTCATCCGATCTCTGAATTCCTCTGCTTTGAAGGGCTTGGGACAGTCGTCACTGTTTACACTCCCCAAAGCTGTACAAACAGTCAGCCCTTTCCCTCAGTCACATCGTCTAGACAACGGCGGTCCTCCCCTCGGTCGGAAAGGCCGTTGCGTTTCCCTTTCCTCCCAGCAAGGGAGGTATTGCACATCTGACACTTGGGCACAAGGCCATGGGGAGCAAAGGCAGCTGCTGCCCCGTGCCTCAGTTTTGGGGTTCCCCCGGCACATGCACAGCACCCCCAGTCCATGGCTCAGCTCTGAGGAGCGTAGACCCAAGTGGGGACTTGGGCTGCAATGGTGAACCCGAGGAGCTCGGTGTCTAGGTGTGCTCCAGGCTGTCCTCAAAGGACAAGCCCGGCGCTCCCGGGTGTGTGCCTCACTCCAGCATGGTTCATTTTGGGGTGAGGACACATTTTCCCTGATCCTCCAAAGGGAGCTGGAGTAGGGGTGAGCTCTATCCGCCCCGGAGGATGGAAAGCACAGGCAAAATCACAGCGAGGATCATAATCACATCCCTGCCCTGATTTCCTTAGGATAATCCAGTGAAAAGAAAGATTTTTGGCGTGAGACTTCTTTGGGCTTGAGGACCTGTCAGCAGGGAATTTGGGGAGCCATGGGTGCAAAGAGGGGTACAAGCACAGGAAGCATGGGTGCATCAGCCTGCACCAGGGGTGAGAGGAGGGGCTTGGCATCTCAGGGGGCCAGCACACCGCCTGGCCACGGTGGCCCCAGGGCGGGCGTGCAACCCCATCCACAAGCGTGCGCCTCTGCTTTTAACAGCTCAAAATGAATAGGTGCTGAAAGAAGCCGCAGGCCCGGATGCCGGGAGCTAACACCTCCGCAGCGCCTGGCATCCACTGACGGCAGCTGCTCGGGCGCTTGCTTGAACGCCGTTTGCTCGCAGCGCCCTGGCGTGCGTTCAGCACAGGTCAGCGTGGGGCGCGGGAAGGCGGGTGCCCACGCCGCTTCTCAAGGCTGGAGCAGGTGGTTTACATCCACCCCGCAAAGCCAAGCTCGGGAAATAAATCCCGAAATAAGCCCCGGGAAGGCTGCAGCATGCTGCCGGAAAGCATCTCCTCTGTGTGGGGGTGCCAGCTTGGCTCGCCCGGTGCTACAGGTGATCTCAGAGGAGCCGGGGAGCCTTGGCAACTCTCCCTGGTTTAATTGTTCGACTGCTGCTTTACCTAAAGGCACAGCTTCGGGATATGTCATTGAACGGGAGGTTCAGCTTTTGTTGGAGGAAGCGCATCCAGACTTCGAGGCAGCATAGAGAGGCTTCGGTGATGGGTCTTCCTGTGAGAACATGGCTCTCGAAAGCGGCAAGCAGATGGGAGAGCAAGCTCGTGGGCTATTCAGGTGCAAAAAGAAAACCCCGTGTTTTAAAGCCAGGCTTCAGGCTTTTTAGCGTTGAGGGTTTGCAACACTAAACCTGTCGCACGGCTACATGAAATGAAAAATCAGTTTGCAAGAGTTTCCTCGCCAGGCCCCAGAAAACCCTGGACTGTTTGCTTATTTTATTGGCGCTCAGGAATGCGAATGGCTTAAGCTCGCACCCACTCCTGCTGTGGCTTGAAGGAAGAGCCTTCTTCAGCCCAGCCATGTGGCACAAAGCCCACACAGGCATTGCCCTCCCCGCGCTGGGCTCGCACCTCCCTGGCGTGCCCCCCACAACGGCTGCCCTGTCCCACTGCCCAACCTGCCCACGCTCCGGACACGGCTGGGAGAGGGCTCGGTGGGAGCCGTTGCCATCCTGTCGAATCCTGGGGTGGGATGGGGATGTGTCGGAGGGTGGCCCCATCTCACTGTCCATGCACCGGTGCCTGGTGGGCCCTGGGGGTGGAGAAGCCGGCTGTGCCAAGGGAAAAGCAGGGTACAAAGAGGGAGGAAAATATGAAGAATTAAGAGATATTTAGGAAAAAGAAACTACAAAAAAAACGAGTATGCAGCTGTTCCCCACTCGCCTTCACGCAGCCCGTGACCAAACGGTGCTGGCCCCCCTCAAGCCGTGATCTGCCCGTGACCAAATGAACTCATTGCAGTCTTGGGAATTTCCTATCTTAAAAGACATTGCGAGAAAGCCAGGGAGCCTCGGCTGTTTTCAGCTTTCAATGCAGGGTTAAAGGAACAACAGAGCCCCTCCAAAAATGAGCAGGAAGAGGGTGGGAAGTGGGGGGAACTCCAAACGCCAGGGCCTCCCTGCAAGTGGTGCAGGCACTGGCCTAACACGAGACCCCCAGTCACAGTGGTGGGTCTGTGGGGCTCTCAGCAGAGGAGCCAGGAGGGCGAAGAGATCAAAATATAAAATTCCGGCAGGGCTCACCTACCCTTTTTCCTCCCCCAGCCCGGCAGATACCAAACGGGACTCTCCTGCGTGATGGACTGCCTTGGGTTCACAGCAAAGGCCGTGGCGAAGCCAGGAGGAAAGCAGCCTCGAGGGAAACAACTCCCTTGTAATTACTAACTCAATAAAAGAAGCTGTTTGCAAGTGATTAAGCAGCAACCCAAACACTGTGGGGACCGGGCAGCAGGGAGGTTTGTGGCTTGACAGTCGATGCGCGTTTTGAAATGTTTGCTGTGATCTTTTTTTTTTTTTGCACATGCTGCAAAAACAAAGGACTGATGGTGCAGAGATGCCAGGCAAGCAGCTCCACTGCAGGCCTTGCCCCGGCAGCTTTGGAAACTCCCAAGTTCCCAAATACCCCAGCCTTCGGCCCTGGCCACCGCTGGCCAATGCAATCAGTGAAGGCAAGCTCTCCTCCCCAAACCCAGGCCCTGCTCGGGTGTTTTCTGCACGAAGAGAAACTATTTTTCAGTACAAATCTTGGCACAGACCTGGGGAATAGCAGAGGAGAAGGTGTTAGCTCCTGCTGGTCCCTGCAGCACAGAGCCGGCTGCAAGTGATGACATCAGAGACAAATCAGATGAGATCAGAGCAAGAAAAGTGGTGATTAATGAACCAAGGTGTGCTCCAGGGAGAACCCCTTACTGAGACACGCGTGCCCAGTGGCAGCCCAGGGGTCCCAGGAGACGGCTGGCCAGAGGGCTCTGGATGCCCCATAGGCGATCTTCTCCCCTGGTGCAGTCGGATGTCGCCCCATGAGGGTCTGGCACACGGACAGCCCAGTGTACACACATGGTGATGTGTACACATGTCAACCACACCATGCACCCGCACAAGTGCTTTGCCTGCCTAAATTAGGCAGGTGGCTGTAAGGAGGCACTCCGCGGCACGCATGGCAGGTGGGATGCTCTCTCTCCTCCAGCGGGCAGGGGCCGGGGTCCCCCATAGCAGGCAGGGCTGCTCATGGGGCAGCGGAGCTCAGCCAGGCGTATGCAGGTGGGTGCGGAGGAGGTCCTGGGGACGGCCACCTCCGTGGAGGGGACTTCACTGCTCCCCAGGCACTGCTCCCCAGGCCTCGGCTGAGGATGCCGGCAGACTCCATGGACATCGGCAGGTTGGTGGGGCACTCGGGAGAGGTGACATTTGGGCATGCCGAGGCGTTAGCAGGAGGGCAGGGAGGTTTGCCGTGACCCGGCACATGCTGGCTTGATGTCTGCAAGGAAAAGCCCTGGGTGGTGCCTGTGTGAGGTGCCCGCGTTGCCCCAAGCCCTGGGCCGGCCGCATGTGTCCAGGTAAAGCAGGATGGGGAACAGCCACCCCCCTCCCGCTCCAGTGTGGCCCCGGGAGGGCATCTCTTGGGGCAGGGGGGGGCTGTGAAAGGGGTCTGTGCCTTTAAAGCCTGCAGAGGTGTTATTTAGGTGGAAAAAGTGTTTCACGGTGAGGATGGAAATTGTTTGTATTTCACTAATTGTCCGAGGACAGAGAAAGAGAGAGAGAGAAAAGACCTTCCTTCCCTCTGACAGGTTCAGGAATTTTTTCCGCTAATCAAGAAGAAAAACAAAATGCTTGTGCTGGGAGGGGGAGGTAGGAAGAGGGGGTCTCCCTGGTGTCCCATAAAGCCAGTGGCCGTGGACAAAACACCACAATCGCAGCATAGCCTTGCCCTGGAAAGTTTGAGGCAGTGCTGGCTGGCGAGTGAAGGGGGAGCGCACCTCTCGCTTGTGGGGGACCCCACTTGGGAGCATTCCAGGCTGGGCAAGGGGCAGCTCCCTCCCAGAAGGATGCACAAATCCGGATGAGGCTCTCGGTCCACAAAGGGTAGGACCGGCACCTGCTGCAGCGGGGTGGACAGCCAGTGGTGCAGGTTTGTCCCTGGGGTGGGATAGGGGATGCTCTACTCATCAGAGCATCCCACCAGCTTCATCAGCCAGTTGTAAAAGGGCTGAAATGGGTGCTTTTTGCATTCAGGTTTGGCAGGGACGAGGCTCTCCTGGCTCCGCTGAAGCTGGTGTGAACAGCCCAGTAATCGAATAAAGCATTTTCCCAGTGCAGCCACCTTCAAGTGTGTTAAATGAAACAGAAAGGAGCAGCTGAACAGGATTTGCAGTTTTTTCCCCATGATACATATTTTCCCTTTTCCATGGATAGTCCCACTGGGTATGCTGTGACCTATTGTTGTACTTATTTATTTACTCAGGTTTTGTAGATGGTTTCAAAGCTCATGGCCAGGAAGGAGCAACCAGATGCTGCTACTGTGCGGGACAGAAAACCTGCCCCAGTGTCCCACTCTGAACACAGATGCGGAGCCAGGTGCAACCCCCAAAGCCAGAGCTAAATCCCATGCCCTTCCCTCCCTGCTCTAACCCAGCCATTAGAAACCGGGATATTTGATTGCAAGCTCATCCCGTGTGGTTTTTTCCGAGCAAGACGTTAGCTGGTTGGAGTGGTTTGGGTTGAGGAGCTGCTTCTCCTTTTGGAGAGAGGGCCAGGTTGGGTGGATGGGTGTAGAAGCCCTGGGAGCTTGGAGGGTTCCCACTGCCACGAGGAGGAAGACCAGGGGCTGGTACACCATCAGTCCCCGAGGAAGGCCAGCCAGCAACAGGGGATTTTTGCCAGCTGGAAAACATGAATACTTATGAACCTGGATTAAAAAAAAAACCTCTAAGGAATCTGGGTGCATGTGAACACCCATCCAGGAAGCGGAGGCCCTCAGGCAGCAAACGGCAGGAGCTGGCACGATGCTGCCGTGCCCACCACACTGCTTTGCCTGCGCTGTGGGTGCAGCCGGGGAGGGACATCATCGCTGCTGGCAGCATCCCTGGCATTTGGGGTGCCCGTGGCCCCAAAGCCAAAGTGTCACAAGCTTGACAGGCAGCCACCTTACACCTCCCAGCCGGCGTCCCTTTCTTGGGTCACAACAGTTGAGTGCAGCAGAGACAGCCATTTTAGTCAAATAAGGTGCAAACACCAGGGTCTGGAGGAGACCTCAAACAGCTGGGTGTTTCGGAAGCAGGAACACGTATGTGTGGGTGACTCTACCTGCACAGCCAGGACCAGAAGCACCCAGCTGAGTCTACAGCATCCAGGAAAGCCGCTCCACTGCAAGCTCCCCACCTGTGTTCAATGGGCTGTCGGGTCTACTGGAGACCAGGAGATGACAACTTTCCTGCCAGGCCTCCCGCCGAGCCGTGGGTAAGGCAGGTGGGCCCTGAACCTCAAATGTGATGAGTCCTCATTGACTTGGAGTGGAGGGAAATAAGAGCCTGATGAGACCTGGACGCCTACGCTCAGCTGGAGCTGGTACCATCTGGGACTTACTGCGGGCTAAGGTGGGGATGGAAATGGTCACTGCGGTTCTTGAATTTGGGAGAGCATCAAGCTGTGCTGCTCCCCAGGGCTGGTAGGACTTGGCTCCCTGGGGTATGTGTCACTGGATGGGAGAGGTCACAGTGCCAGGTTTTGACAGTATCCGAGGTGCTCTGGGTATGGGCATCTGCATCTCAGGTCTCCATCACTCGTATGGGGTGGCAATAGTTCCCATCCACAGGTTTGAAAATGGACCTGAGAAGTTTGTGAGGAGCTGCAAGAACCAGCTACTGAGAGAGAGAGTGAACTTGTAAAGGAGTAGGAGGGTGAAGCTAAGCCCAAGAAAGGCAGTGGTTGCTTTTTGGGAGCTTTTTCTTTCACTCCTTTCCACCCCTCACCCAAAGACCCCTCCTGCTTGCCAGGAAGCTTGGTCAGGGCAAGCATTTTGCCACCTGGCTTATGCACGCACCAGTCAAGGAAACAATTCTGCAATTGAAAGAGGAAATCTCAGTCCCGGCTATTTCCAACATCTATTGTTTGTTACTCAACTCATGCATTACACAGACCAGTAAGCATAGCAGCAAGATTGCAACACTATGCATGTGCTTTCAGACATTTAATTTTAGCATTGCAAGAAGGATTTGTGGTATCAAGAAAGCCCAGTTCTAAGGAAAGAGGAAACCTGTGATTCTGACACTTGATTTTGACCATAAAAGGAAGTAGATCATTTGGGTGACCTAACAGGTTTAGTCATTTGGGCTGTAATCCTCTGGGAGTCCAGCGAATCCCTGCTGGGGTTTTCCCATTCCCAAGGACCTGGGTTGCTTGGCAGCCCTGGGCAGAGCTGAAGTCTTTGAGCAACTCAAGCTTTGTGCCTTGGATTAAGCTCCTGATCTTTGGACCTTTGCTCTGGGAGCACGGCACTCATGCACACCCCTCCCCAAGCAATCTCGGGCCGGGCCGGGCCAGCTTTGCCAACGAGTGTCAGGCTTCAACACTGTTCCTCCGATGGACCCTGGGTCATTACATGTGTTTATAAGGCGCTTGTCAACCTGCTGTCCAAAATCTTCCTACCTTTCCCCAATACCAGGGCTCTCCTTAGTTGCCCACATAAAGGGCTGTTTGAAAAGAAGTTGAATTTAAGGAATTTTGGAATAAATGGAGTTCCACATGGAGCTCCTGCACAGCACTGGGGGCTGAGTTCAAAGTGCAGAAGCCCCCTTTGCCTTGTCCTGCACCGAGCGCTCTTCTGCAGTGTGGCTTAGTCCCCTTCCAGTGGGGGGTAAAAGGGCCCTCTCTGCTGGGAAGAAAATTGCGACTGATGCATGGCAGCTCTTCTCTGCAGAGACAGGCCCTGAGACAGCGAGGACCTGCCTCCACACCAAGCGAAGGCAGCTTATCTGGTGTTGACTGCAGTCCGGCAGATACCCTGACCCTGTGTGACGGGGGATTCCCCCACCAGAAATAGACCAAAATACACCTATCTACCAAAATCCCAGTGGCTTGGTGGTAAGTCTCCCCGCAAACAGACAAGCACCAAACAAACCCCAAACCTCACCAGCTCCTCATCCCACTGCTGCCAGGGCAAAGGCACCAGGCGCTGGGATGAGGCTGAGATCCCTGCTGCACCCCCAGTCACGGGCTGAACCCGTGCCCAGTGTGCCCAAATTTTCTCGCCGATGGCTGCAGGGAGGGCTATCGCCATTACTCCCTCAAGAGCCTCCCGTAAGCCTGCCCAGGCTTCGGGGACATAGCTGCGCTGGCTGCTTCCTAAAATGCAGAAGCACCCTTGGGTTTTTTTTTGAAATCTTGCAGATATAACATGCTTTCAATTCCTCAAAAACGGGGTTCTGCATGTGACCAGAGGCACCGTCCTCTTTCCTCCCCGTCCCTTCCTCTTCCACCAACACACGTGTGTGCAGCTGGTGATGGGAGCCGGGGAGTCTCCTTCTCCTTCTTTTTAGCGGTCCATGGGGCTACGACGTGTGCCTGTTTCATTGAGAAAGTTACCAAACCCTGGCAGGTTGTGAAAGGGGAAAGCGGGAAGCTGGAGAAAGCAAACAGGGGTGTGTTTTAAAGAAAGAAAGAAATCTTTCTTTTCCCAAGTACCTGGTTATGCAAGACCCCAAGGATCTTGATTTGACCATGAGACAAAACCATCATGACATAGCGCTGGCCGAGGGTCAGTGTTGGCCCTGTTTGGTTTGTTGTGTCAATGAAAAAAGGGGGGGGGGCGAGGAGAAAGAAAAGAGCTTGTCTTGCTGCAGCACTTGAAATAGCTGGATCAGAGATCCTGGCTCACCTCTGCAAGGGTGGAGGGGCTGGGTCCAGGCAGCCGGCTGAGGGGCACCCTTGGGCTCTGTGCTTCGTTTGCGGGTGAAGCAGGGCTGTGGGTGCTCTTCTGCACCCCCGAGAGCTGAAGTGGTGCCGACGGAAGGAGGGTGTCCCGCGGGCTCCTCCATCGCCGTGCTGGTTCCTGACAGCAGCTTGGGAGCAGGGGAAGCACCGAGCATCCTTTGCTTCTCTGGACCTGGTGAGAAGCTCAGTCTGGCTGATGGGTCGGGGATTATGGAAAAGGAAGGGGCAGGAGAAATGTGCTTATTGAGAGTTAAATTCAACTGCGCAGACCAGGGTAACTTCTACTCCTGTATATCCCTGTCCTCCCCATGCACAACACCCCAGCGGGGAAGAGAGCGGGGCTTTCTCACCAAGTGAAACCCCGGACTGCGAGACCTGAGCGCAAAGTCCTTGCAGTATGTCTTTGCTGGTTGACCAGGGTGGCCGAGGGTAGGACACAGGGACTCGGCAAGGCCCCACAGCCTTTCATCCTGCAGCAGGTGCCCCAGGCCCCCCGGCTGGGGGGTTCACACCGGTGTGCCCTGCTGCAGGGCCGGAGCGCGGGGGCCACGCCGGAAAAGGCGCTCCCAGCACATGGCCAGGAAGGTCAAACCAAGGGACAGGTGCCGGAAAAAGGGGCCAAGACCACCAGGGAAAGAGGAGACGCTGAGAGGGCCAGGCTGCTTCCATCTAGAGACCTAGTGGCCACGCAGGGGTGGCCTGGGCTGACCCGTCGCCCCGATGCCGCAGCCGGGCTCGCCGGGGAGGCAGCGATGGAGGCAAAGCGTGGGTACACAGGTGGCCGGAGTAGCCACCCGTGGGTGCCCTGTCCCCCCCACTGGGCTGTTTTGCAGTCACCGGCCAAGGCAGGAATGCCAGGAATGCGAAATCCCGGCGCGCTGCCCCGTCGTCCCCCCCCCCCCGGCTGCCCCCCGCTTCTCCGGCCCGTCGCAAGAACAGGATATTCACCCGAGCGACGAGCGACGTACACTCACACACGTCTTGTTATCAGGAAAAAACACTCAGTCAGCGTCTGGAATGGGCTCTGATTAACCGTGTGGCCACCGGGGCTTCCTTGTGGGGCTGCAGGGAAAGTGCCCACTCACGACGGGGTACGGGCAGGTGGGCAGCAGTGGGTCGGAGTCACCGGGGCTGCTGGCATGGAGGAGGGCTGGAGGCGAGTGTCGAGCACCAGCAAAGCCCTGCCGTCGCCCAGTGGCCCCTTGCCCCCTGCTCTCCCTCCT
Organism: Ciconia boyciana; assembly: GCF_034638445.1. Lineage (NCBI taxonomy): Eukaryota > Metazoa > Chordata > Aves > Ciconiiformes > Ciconiidae > Ciconia > Ciconia boyciana. Next base: position 57,892,971 of record NC_132934.1, read on the forward strand.
GGCAGAGCCACAGGGTGGCAGGACGATCCTCTGCGGAGGGGAGACTCTGGCCCCGTGGTGGGGGTTTGTCCCCTCCTCGTCGCGGTGAAGCCAGGACCCTCGGGCCAAGCGGTGCCCCCAGCCCCATCTCCCCACGTCAGCCGCCCTGAGTCATGTCAACACGGCCCCACTTCCAGCACAGGCTCTGCAAAGACGTCCTGTCTCAGGTAAACAGGATCTCGCCGCGCTGTGTGACCTTGTTTACCTCCCTGAAAGAATTTGGCTGGAATTTTTTTTTATTATTTTTTTTCTTCCTAAGGGCTGGTGAGTCACCCTGCAGAAATGCGCACTGCCTTTCCACACTGACTCACCCCGCTGCCTGCACTCCCGTCTCTCCCTCCTGCCCGCGCCCCTGGCTCCGGGGCAGGCAAGAAGCCCCAGCTCGCCCAGTGATGCAACCTGCACGCCGGTGGCAGCGGCCGTGGCCGTGGCCGTGGCCGTGGCGTCTCTGCCACAGGAAGCGCGGCCGAGCGCTCGGGCAGCCCCTGTGCCAAAACACAGGAAGAGTGCTGAGAAATTACCCTGTGCATTGTCAACTCCAAAAACACTAAAGAAAACAAAACAAAACAAAACAAAAAACCCCCCCCAAATTGGCCTCACTAGAACAATTGCCCAGAAGAAAAGAAAAGAGAAAAAAAAAAAAAGAGGCCAATGGACCTGGCCCGGTGCCAGGACCCTTGTTTTCCTTTCCCAACACAATGCACGTTAAATAATACTTCCTTCTCGCAACAAGGCCCTCCTGGGCCAGTTTTGTTTTTCTCCCCCGCTGCGCAGGGGTCGGTCAGCGTGGATGGCTCCCATCACGGCAGTGTCTGCACTTCGGGGCTGCTGCTCGTCCCCACCGCTGTGGCTCGCCCGTTCCCAGCACCGCGGAGGAGCGAGGGCCCTGCGGCTGGGCTGCCCACCACCCCAGGGCTTTCCTCTGGGGAGCGGGGGGCTCTTCAAGGTAAGCTAGGTAGCCACCCCAAGCCACCCCTGCATAGCCATACCCACGCTATGAAGCCATCCATACAAGCTAATCACGGTGGTCATATCATATACGTCAATTTACTGCCAGATTAAATAAAATAGAATAACAAAACAATATACATCGCAGGTGGGATGAACGGTTTCATGACATTTCTGGCCAGGATTCCAGGCTGGGATGAGGGGAACCCCTGTTACTTGCACCTTGGCTCTTCAGTTCCCATTTGGCTTGCGCTCAGATTTCTTCGGGATTTCTCTTCCCCATGACAGTGTCACTGGCACCCAACCGACTGTATTTAAATGTCTGTGTTGCGGAGGAATCCAAGTAAAACTGTTTGTGTTTATTCTAACTTCTTTCCTGAGAAATTTAGCATCTGAAACACCACGCCTCTCGTTTGTTGGCAGTGTCAATCAACAGCCTTCAAGGGGCCGATCAGATCTATATCTCTATGTCTGAGGATTATTGGGATTTCTGATTAAATAGCAGGTGCAAGAAAGGAGTTGCCCTTTTTTAAATGAAAATGGAGTCTTTGTACACAAAATGGCATTACTTCAGCTGTATACGTCTCCCCAGATTTCTACTTTCTTACATGAGAACCCAGGCTGCTGGGCAAGATGGACCCAGTAGTTTTTGAGTGCTCACAGACATGGCACGTCTCTGTTACCGACAAGACTCAGCGCTCAGTCAGTACCATGCACAGCTGGCCAGCCTTGTCCTGGCACCAGAAAAGAGGGCCAGATTCTGCAGTGGAGGAGCGGATGGCAGGTCTAAGTAGGCATTTGACGTACGTGTCCACTGACGCCCGAAGTTGAGCAAACTCATTTGTTTCAAGGCTTGACTTTGTGCACCGACATTCCTAAGGCAATCCAGAAAAGCCAGATCCAAGGTGCCACCTACCTGCATTGTCTGGGCTCAAATGTCAGGTCCTGGCCCCGGGTGATGGATTTGTGTTCTGGGTAACGATAAATGCATTGCGAAGGTGGCATTTTCTTGGCACTGTTTTGGTCTGTTCTTCTCCAACCCAGAAGATAAACCTGTCCCCTGCTACAGGGTCTATGTGGTCAGTCACATCAGCAGTCAGGGTTACCTCTTGGTCAGCAGAAGCCAATTTCTGAGCAAACATTAGCCATGCCAAAGAGATTTTGGAGATGGATTAGTGGGAGGTCATTAGGAAGGAAACTGGGGCAGAGCTGGGATGCAGCATGCAGCCCCACAGAAGGCTCTGTGTTTGTACTTCCCCTGTGCTTGCTGTGCCCTCCATGCATACCCAAACCCGAGGATTCATATGTGGTGGTAACTCTGGTCACCCACCGGGGCAGAAAGCTCACCTTCTTGGCCAACAGTGGGATTCACCTCACAGCAGACATCTGAGCCATCTAAACATTGGCTCTGAAATCTCACCCAGTTGTCTCAGCTCCCTTGATAGTCAACAGAGTGAGATGGGCACATCCAGAAAGCAACTCAATTCCCTGGCTTAATTTTTTTAAGGTTGGGATGAATCATGCTGTGGCAGTGCTCAACGCTGTCCTTTGTCTAGAGAAGGAGACAAGGGCTGATAGTGTTTGAATGCTTCATTTTCAGTCAGCTCAATTTAAGGTGCTTAATGTTTAGCTGGCAAACACCAAGTACAGTGAATCCCACCTTGGGAGAACAATGTGCCAGTGTATGACAAGCAGCAGCAAGTCCAGGAACACAGCTCCTGTCTTGATTTATTTAACAACTACAGTTAGTGCTAAAATTTGATCATTGGAACCACTGCCTCAGCAAAATCCAGCTTGCTCAACATGCAGAGCATGCCTCGTCCTCCAACAACGTTGTCAAATTATACGTCCCTCGGGGACCATGAAACATGTAGGAAAGAGGAGCTGGGGCTACTAACTTGCTTCTGAGCATGGGGTTTTCCCTCGATCTGGTACAGCACTTGTTTTTATCAGCTGCCAAACCTTTGGCAATTCACCCGCTCCTGATAACACAAGTAAAAACCTGGAATAGCCAAACCCAAACATTTAGCCCAAATTACCGTGTATATGTGTCCTCATGCCTGGTGAAAGCAACCAGTTTGATCATATTTGCCTCTATGTCCAGGTCAGCCCCTGTGAACAGTTCTCGGCGATGCAGAGCAGTGCTGCCAGCGGATCTCCCTCCCACCGGTGAGAACTTGGTGGAAACTGTTATCCAGCAAAATGTTTGTTGCTTGGCCTCCTCTGCTAAGGGAGCAGGTGCTGGAGGTTGTTTGGCTAGCTGATTAAAAAAATCCCAGCGTTTCCTGCCAGGCCAGGTGAAGTCAAGCCTTTTCAGCTGCCTCATCCCTGCGAGCTCATTGAGCAGCATTCAGCAGCTCAGTTACTGCTGAATATTCAGCTTTGAGGCACAGAGTGTCATTCTGGCCATACTCCTAATGACAGCCATGAGTTCAGCTTTGAAATGGCCCTAGGAAATGCTGTGCAACTATGATAAAGAAAGGGGAATATTCATGACAGGATAGTCCAGGTTGTCTCAATACTGCTGTGAATGTGCTCTTCAAACCATTTTTAATGGTCTTCACAACTCAAGCTTGGAGGCCTGTGTAGATAAATGGTGGGCTTGGCTGTCATGGGACACCTCACATGTGAGCCTGTTGAAAGCTGTATCAGTGTCATGCCAACTCACCAGACTGAGGTATTTTCGAGGTGACTACCAAAATTATCACTTCTCATAGCAACCTGTCACAGGGAATATGTGCTATTTTGACTGGGGAAGTCCATTCGTAACCCTGTTCCTTCACTTGCACCCCATTTGTGGCTGCTCTGCTCACTACAATGGCGACGTCCAGCAAGATCCCATTTTGGTTACAGAGGCAAGCACACATCTGGGATGTGTGATGAAAACCTGCCAAGCTGATCTGCATCACAGAAAGTGGGAAGCGATGGTGGTGACATCAGCCATGGCTGAGCGATGAAAAGTCATGTGAACATTTTTAAAAGGAGCGGTAAGACACTGCCCCATTTATTCGGTATCTCCCAGCTCTCTCCACTCAGGTATAAACTCCTGCAGATGATGCCAACCCTACATCGAATGAAAGATTGCTAGTTCAACGATCCAGCAATGTATGACCCATCGCTGCTCTTGCCTTCTGTGAACAGAGGTGTTACTGGAGATATATATTTACATTCCTCCTGCAATATGTGGCCTTACTTAGTGTTTTCATTACCGTTTCTTTTGTACATCCCACTTTAAGAAACTACCCACTCCCAAAACCACTGGCCATGGTCATGTGGAGCTGCAGCAGGCTGCTTTGGGATGAGGCACATCCATAGTAACAGCTTTATGGTGACACCTGTAACATCGATCATCTGTTTTTCCTCATGTTTAAATTATTTACATGCTTATCCTACAAAATAGTTCTATTGATTGGCAGCTTTCTTTCCATGAACTTCTAGGTGTGATGATGACTAGTGACTTTACAGAGTCCTACATCTTTTAGGGGGGTTCAGTTACCCATTTGACCAAATCAGACCAAGAGCCATCTTTCCACCAGGTTTTTGCAAGTAGACGGTGCTGTATCTGTCAATCAGGCTGAATGAACAGATTTCGTCAGCAACAAATCTAACTACGCTGCAATTTCAGGCTCTTCCTAAGAAAACTTTCTGAAATGCAGTCTAAGGCTGTATAATTTCAGATGGGAAGCGTAACTGCCTACTGAGAAAAACGGGAACATACGCTTCATTTTAAGCCCATTACAGAAAGGAATTACTTAGACAGTCACGCGGATGCAAAGCTAATATCATCCTCTAGATAGTAACCATTGCATCTAGTACTGCTCAGCAATGTGCAGAAATAGAAGTGGACAGAAATCTACCCAGACAAAAGCCAAGATTTTTTTTTCTGATGTCATTCGGGTGCCCAGACGTGGCTCCTGAGCTGCGAACTTCACGTTGGCCTGACCGTGTCTCGGTGCTCCCTCCTCGCCCCTGTTCTCCCAGACACCTGCAGTTTTCTTTGAAGCGAGGACATGGCGAGCGTTTCCCAGACACATGTCAGGACGCAGAGGGAAAAGCAGAGAGATGGATTCTATCTGTCAACTTGCAATGAAATACAGTGACGCCCACCCCCCCCAGCCCCAAAAGAAAGCTTAATTTTTTCTAGTTAAAAAAAGTGTTTGGCTCAGTCCCGAGACCAGCTGCTTCCTACATAAATAAGAGGCATGCACGGTGTACAGAAAAGAATATTTGACATTCCTAATCAATTAGATAAGGGGAAAAAACAGTCCATTTTCCTGTTCAAAATAAAATTATCGTGGTTACTTCAGATTTCAAGGGCATTTATCTTTCAGCTTCAGACAGAGGGGCACTGAGTAGGCTGCAGGTTACTGACCCAGGGCTGGAGAATGACTAAGCTGCCAGCTGGGATGGAGGAGCCCAGGCCCGCCTCTAGCGGGGTGCTGAGACTGGAACAGCCGTGGCAGTTGCCAGCCAAGTCAGGTGTGCCTTGGTAAAGCCGGGCTTTTGCGAGGACTGCTCCAGGCTGGCAGTAACTGGCAGCATGGCGGGAGGGAGTTAAAACACCTCAAACCAAATTGTTCAAGGGAAGCACTCCCAGAGCTTGCCCGCACACTCCCTGGCTTTTAAAACTTGTATAAACATTTACCCAAGGAAATGCCAAGGAAATCAAGGTGAGGAAGAAGGTGGCTGGGAGGGCTGTAAGAGAATACAGGCCCCTTCCCTACCCCAGTTCAGCTCGGGACATTTCAGTGGAAGAGGCACAACCTGAGATGTGTTGGGTACTCAAAAGCACAGGAGGCTCCAGGCCCCAGGACAGGTGCCAGGGCATCGCTGCCGGCCCCACAGCAGAGGCAGGAGGCACAGGCACAGTGGCATGGTGCCCTCTCCTCAAAAAGCACGTGTCTCTGGATCGCCAGCAGCCTTTGAGGCCTCTCCGCGGGCCGTTGGAGAAAGGATGAGATTTTTGAGAGGACGGGCTCTGCTGTCTCCTGGTTCGGGGGAAAGCAGCAGCCCCACAGCGCTGCTCTTTGTGCTGCCTGGGTGCAGCCAGGGCAGGCGAGTGGACTGCAGGTCCTTTGCACGGGTTTTACCCCAAGCAGCTCCAGGCTCTCCTGTGCAGTTCCTGGAGACTTCAGGCCAGGGTGGCTGTATCGGAAGTCTTGATTGCTGCTGCTTTGCTTTTGCAATACCACTTCCGTGTTCTTCCAGGATTTGTCAGGACAGCATGTTTCCCCAGGAAAAAAATACGCAAATAGGGCAATGAAGCCTCTGAGCCTACAAACCCCTGCTCAGGCCCAGGGGAGCCCTCTGGAGACTGCGCTCGCCCGTGAAACCCTGGGGCTGTAGTGCCACCTAATGAACAAGCGCTGTTTGGAGTCCACATGCATGCTGTTGTGTGCAGGGAAGTCAGGCAAAGGTGGTTGCGAAGGCTTCCTTGGGGCACTTCATTCCTCTCCAATGCCTTTCCTCCCTCTCACAGTGCTTCAAAAGTTAGGCAGCAGAGAATACTAATCCTGTTCGGCCAACAAGTCACAGAGCAGCTTTTTGCCAAGCCCAAATACACAAGACAAGTCAACAGCAGTTGAGTAACAAACCAGAGTAACTCCTTTCTCTGCATTGCTTCTGGAAATACTGCTTCCAAGGGAGAGGGCAGAGAGGCGACACGGTGTGGAGTGCTGCAACCTGCACCCTCCTCCTGGGACTCGCCCGCTGGCTTGTTCCCCATGTGCCACAAGGACCCTCCTGAGTGACAAGCCATGAACTCCCACTTTTTAGGAGGCAGAAGTTGTGCTCCATTTGACTGGCGAGGACAGTTGGTCAGGCACGGGGATCAGGAATGGCTCTGAAGGGCCTAAAGGACATTCCCTCAGGAAGAAACCAGCTGGTGCTCAGTTTTTACACAGGAAATCATCGATGAGAAGGAGAATGAATGCTCCACACAAAGCGCAAGCTTGGTGCCAGTGGCAACGACTGCCTTCTCAGACCCAGAGAGCAAGACACTGAGGTACCGAGGTGCCTCCCAGGGCTGCATTCAGGTTTCTGGCCTCTGCTGATATAAGGAGGCACCCCAAAGGGCAAACCATCACCCAGGACAAGGAGCTGCCTAGAGGTAGAAGGCAGAAAGCGTAGGAGAGCTCAACCCCTCCCTGGAGCTTAGGCGTCAGGGCTGCGCATTCCTCCTCCTCCTCCATTTACCTTCTCTGTCGTGATCTCAGATCAGGCACCCACCAGAGCAGAGGCGTCTTGTAAAGGTGCTGTCACAGAGCACAGCACGCATGTCAATGGTAGCTGTGTGGTCAGAGCCCTCTCCCAGAAAGTGGGAGGTCTGAGCTAAGTGTTCTCCTCAGCCTGGAGGGACTGTAACTCACTCTTTCCACCAGCCTAGTCTGCTCTACTCCGCCTGGCTTGGCGTGGCAGGACATGGTTTAACATCGTGTGTCTGTACTATGGATGAAGAGCACCTCCTAGCTTCTGCATCCCAAGGGCTTCACCCAGACGTGTCCTGCCTTGAAGGTTGGTTGCCTGCTTCTGGCACCAAAGCAGGAGATCTGAACACAAATGCCAATCACGTCATGGCCTGCACAGATGCTGAACCCTCAGCGAAGTGTGAAACTCTCTGGCCCCATACCTGGTTTTTAAGTCTTTCCAAATTTTCAGGGTGCTTCAGGCATGAAGCAAGCGAGCACTGCAACTCTGTGCCTTTCACAGTGGGAGGAACAGGGGACATGCACTGTCTCACATGCAAATCATCCTCTGTGAAAGGAAACAGTTTTAGGGCTGGATGCTCTACAGGCAGGAGGTGCCGCAAGAGGATCATATATGAGAGTGGGAGTCTTTGGTAGTTTTAAGCAATGAACAGCTGAAGAAGTTTCTATAGAGCATGTGGGAGCCAAGGCTTTTCAAAGGCATATCACATGTCCACAGATGAGCAGGCTTTCACTAAAACAACACAACTCAAATTAATTGAAACCACAAAACTCAATTTCATTGAAACCACAAAATATTTAAAAAAAAAACAAAGCACAAAAGCACTTATTTTCCCTTGCCCACGCACACTTCAAGTCTAGGCTTCAGAGCACTGAAAATCCTACTACAGCTTCCCGTAGAGGAATTTATCTGAATTGTGTACTTTGTGTACCAAACCAGAGTACTTCACTCTTGCTGTGACACAATACTCAGCAGTCAAAGTGGCCCAGAGAGAAGGAAGACTGTTCTCTAGCTAAGTGTTTATCTTGCAAAGCGGAGATCGGCGTTTCAGCACCTTCACTAGGACCCGTTTAGGTATTTCGCATGAGTCGGGCACTGGATAACATGTACACATAGTCAGGGATCGGGATCAGGACGCAGATCTCCTCTTGCCCAGGAAACAAGCATGAAGATGAGCTGTGTCACACCTGTTCCCTGGCCCAGTGACCTCTGAATTTGTCTTGCACCGAGCAAGACAACTTCAGTGGGTGAATGTGTGCTCCCCTTGCTCCTGAGAGAGATAATAATCTGGTGTCTGGGGCAGTCTCCCAGAAAATGGGATTTCACAGCCCTGAAGACGGAAGAGGGACTGGACCTTGATCGCCAGCACCTCTGGATGTGTGCTATAACTGTTGAGCTATCGTTCAACAGGTAAGAAAACAACAAGTCCCCTTCCAGTGGCATTTTCAAAGAAAAATGGTAGCTGCTACTTTCTGCACTGATCTTGTTCTGGGAAGAGTGGGAAGAAACACCTGCCTGGTGGTTCCCAGTCACACCTGAGCGTGAGCCAAGGTGCAGAGGAAAAGTGAGCTGCCCACCAAGTTGAGGTGACACTAAGGGACGAGTGCCAGCTGTGCGGTGTTTGGAGGATAACAGTCTGGGATTCAGCGCTTACAGTCCCATTTAGATGGTACTCCAGGTGCCTCAGATCTGCACCCAAGGCCTAGCCACAATGGAAGAGAAGTGCTGGGTGCTCTGATCTAAAGAGGATGAAAGGCTGAAGTAGACAACTGTCATGTATGCCTTGTAAGGGCTGGAGAAACCCCATGCTGGCCAAAAGGGGCTAAGGGGGGAAGTGAAATGACATTGAACCCACAGGAGGTATTTTTCTTCATGGCAGACCCCAACCAGAGCTCTCAGAGGGATGTAAGCTTGCACCAGATGATCTGACTTCTACCCCCTAGGACTAGCTCCTTTGGCCAAGGCAAGGGGACTTCCATGTTTGTTTTCCTTGTGTGTGTTGTGTAACCCCGGGAGGCAGAGCACTACTTTGCGCTGGGGCTGTGCCTCGCTGGCCATCCATCCGCTGTTGGGAAATCCCTGTGCTGGGAGCGGATCAGAGCCAGGTGAGGAACACACAGCAAAAGTGCGGCTTAAGTGCAGCAAAAGTGCGGCTTAAGTGCAGCAAAAGTGCGATGTGTTTACATCGTTCACTGGCTGCTGTTGCAATGGCTGCGGGTAAACCGAGGGGCTGCCAATTGGCAGCAGAGGGCAGCTGCATTCTTTCCGTGGGTTTTAAGAAACTAACATTAAAAGTACTAATCGACATGGGCATACCAGCAGGGTTGTTTTTCTGGTGCCCTTGGGCTTAACTGCACAGATACTCAGTGCATCCTGCCTGTGCCTCAGCCCACTCCACTTGCCGAGCCAGCTCGGGGGCCTGGGTGGGCTGCTCTCCCGGGCCAGAGCAGCACTGACTGTGCCCGTTTGCTGTCCTTTATTTCTGTGATGTGTTAGGAGGCTGTCTGCCGAAACCATGATCTGCGTATAAAATGGACCTGCGCTTGCAGAACAGCATGATGAGTGCCATCTACTGATAATTAAACATACAGCACCGCAGAGAGAGAGAGAGAGAGAGAGAGAGAGAGAGAGGCCGGTTCACCCATGGAGTCAGTGATACATCGCAAACGGCATCGGCAGTACGGCTCTTCGTGGCTGCCAGCTCCCGTGATATTACGGAGTCGTGGCAGCACCGTGCTTGTAGGCTGCCAAGGCTTGCTTCTGCTGCAAGGCTGTTTCTTGAAGCTTCATCAAGCAGCATTTCTTCAGGGATGTGCTGGGTTGTTTTGAAGCTATGCTGATCTTTGCGGCAGTCTTCTGGAAAAAAAAAAAAATCTTTGGCAGGATTAGGCTTGGTAGAATATAAATGACCATTAATAAATTTATAGTGTTAATGTAAGTGCTTGTATCAACTGGAAGTTGAATCGCTTAATCAGACTAGTAGCAATTAAAATGGTAATTTTTCTGTACTAGATTCTGCTTGCAATTTTTACTCAAGTAAAACTCTTTGAAGTTAATTAGAATTTTGATTAAAGGCTCCTGGATCTGGGCCTCCGAATTTGTACTAAGGAAGGTTCAATATTTGCTTTGGTTTTCTGCACATTGAGATCACTGCTATATATTATTGTGACTGTACAATTAGTCGTAACAAGAACAACTCCAATAAAGATTGCTGTAATCTAGTTCTTGATATACTTTAGAAAAGGTCTTTTATCACAGAATGGCTTTTAAAGTACTGCTAAAACAGGCTGTAAGATCTGAAAAACTTGATTGCTTAACTTGTTTGTCTTAATTATCTCTCGTCCCTATAAATGGCTTAGTAACATTCACTTAACGGTAATTCAGAACATGGGATGGGGTGGGAGGAAGGGGGATGTTCTTGCTCTTCAGTTTTTGGTTGTCAATGCAAAAAAACCCTACTCAAAGTACATTATAATCATTAGCAGAATGAGAAGTAACTGTGGCGTAACAGCTTTAAAAAGGAACATTTTTGTCCAAAATGTTGCAAAAAACCCCCAAACAAACAAACCCTCTGCAAAAAACCTGAGCGGGACCATTGTGAGACATGTAGTAGCATTTTCCAAAAAGTAAAAGCATCCACAAGCAGCATGTTCTGGTACGGAACGCACTGCAAGAACCAGGGGAGCATCGTCGTCGTAGCAGTCCTGACTCTTACACGTTTCACTGCAGTCAGCACAACCGCACATGCGAATAAAGCCCCCGTGAAGGAAGGAGGACTTGCACGGAAAAATCACCCAGCAAACAAGGAACGCCTATTTTCGTTATGTCGTGGGATTCGCCTGGAAATTTGCTGCATGCTGATGTCATCTTGCAGACAGATTTCATCACTCATCCTTCCAGGCAGAGTCAAAAGCTGCGACATACCGGATGCAAATATTGCTTAAACTTCACCTGGGTCAGTTGCTGGTGTGAGAAAAGGGAAAAGCAGAAAGAAGGAAGGGAAGAATCGTGCAGAAATTATACTGATGGTATCGAGGATGTGGGCTCTTGTACACCTCTGTTTGTGAGAAGAGTATCATAGCTTGTGATCAAAATGCAGGTTGATTCGTATTGAGAACTCCTTTAGTATTAATTAACAAAGTTTCTTTAATTTTGAAAAATATATATACATTCTTGACCTTAAAAAGACACATATTAAATAACGAGTTGTAAATATCTTGTACTAAGAAGTGCAACAGTTTATCAATAATGGATTTGTCTGCAAGTTTGCTGTGTCTGTGGAATTTATGTATTTATTTTATCCTAAGGTCGACATGGGAGCACAGTTTCTTCCGTTTTCCAGTTTGGCACCACAGTAATTGGATTCAAGTGCAAGGAAAGGGATTACAAACAAGTCGTTGCAATTCAGAGAAATGTTCTGATCTTCTTTTGTCTCTACTTTTTCTGAAATTTTGAGAAAAAGTCTTAATTTTGAGAAATAAAGTAAATTTTATCTTAAATATTTTTCTCTCTTCCCTCTAAAACATAGAAGCATAATATGAGAAAGGAAGGATTAAAAAGATCAAAGCTTTTAAAAATTATTATTATTTTGCAATACAGTACAAAATCCTTGAATATTCAACAGCTATGCTGTTACAGAACCAAAACTGTGTTATAAACTGCTAGGTCTGCTTAATGGTTAGCCCAACGGTCACAATTCCTGACAGGGAACTTTGACTTCTTAAATGGCTGCAGCAAGAATAAGCACCCTGCCAGTGACTGCATCCACACGTATGGACCAGGTATGTTGTGTGAAAATGAACACTTTCAAACTAAATTACTAACATTAACTTGCTCTCACTGTAGACTTCCTTTTGTATAAGATTTGCCATTTCTACAGTAAGGTTCATCCCGCCTCAAACTTTGCATACAAACAGCATCCAGTGACATGCAGTCACAGTGGAGAAGCAGCTGAGCACAGCTGTGGGAGGAAAGGTAGCTACACGTGTAGAAATAAGTCCCTGCTCCGATGAAAAAATGTCCTAGGACACTTTAAAAAAATAATCTGTTGTTTAGTGCAGTGGTCGGGAAGCAAAAGCACATTTCTGCGTACCAGATCGGTGCGCAAAGGAGCCTGGACACCTCCGTGCTGAATGCCTGCTCACGATGCTATTTTTTCCTGCCTTACCCAAGCAAGCCTTGGTCATCTTGAAGAGGTGGCCTTAGGTCCTGCCTGTTTCAAGATGTCAAATAGCTACCTGCGTGCTATGCCCATAAAATCCCTCAGCACTTCATGAGGCACTTGAAGCCGGTGCCTGACAGACGAGCCACACCGGATTTCTTCAGCACCGGTCCGTGCCGCCTGCCTCTCCTGCCTCAACACTTTGTCACCTGATGGTTTCCCACCCGCCACCGATGACACGCGATCGCTGAAGGCCATTCCTGTGGAAAACACTCATAAATACCACCGCTTTGCGGCGGCTAGAGACCGTGCCGCCGGCAGGCAGAGGTTCCTCACGGCGCTCTCCCCGCAAGCGCCGGGGTGCTGGAAACCGGCGGCCCTTTCCATGAGGCCGTGAGGAAAGCGGGGTGCCAGCGGGAGCCTGGCTCCCGGAGAGAAGAGGGGAGGGGAGGCCGGGTGCCGGCGCCGGGGTGAGGCTGAGGCTGAGCGGCGGCGGGAAGCGCGGGCTGAGGCGAGGAGGCGGCAGCGGCCCTTCAGGCGGTTCCCGCCCAAGCCGCGCCGCGCGCCCCGCCTCGCGCGCGCGCCGGGGAAAACGTTGCGCAGGTTCTAAAGCGGGGCGGGGGGAGGGGAGGGGGCGCGGCCGCGCGCGAGGGGGCGTGTGAGGGGGAGCGTCGGGTAACGGCCGCCAGCGGGCAACGGCCGCCGCCGGGCCAGCCTCGCCACCGCCGCCACCGCCACCGCCACCGCCACCGCGGGAGGCAGCCCCCCCCTCCCCCCTTGCCTTGCGACAGCCGGCTCCCCCGGTCGCGGGGCCGCCGGTGGCCGGCGCCAGCGCCGCTGTCCCGCCCGCTGCATGGAGCTGTCGGCCATCGGGGAGCAGGTGTTCGCGGTGGAGAGCATCCGCAAGAAGCGCGTGCGGAAGGTGGGCTGCGGCGGGGCGGGCCCCGCCGGGCGGGGGGGGTAGTAGGGGGGGGCGCGCACCGGGACACCCCCCGCCCCTCCCGCTTCGCACAAGCGCGGCGGGCGGGGGGCGTGGTGGGCTCACGCGCGCGCCTGGCCGCCCTGCCTTCTCCCCCCGCGCGGAGTGACGGGCGGCCTCGTGCTGCCGGCGGGGCGGGGGCGGCACCGGCACCTGCCTGGGGCCTGCGGGGCCGGCGGGCGAGGGACGCGCGTGTTGGCGGGAGTTGCGCGTGAGGTGGGTGGGGTTCTGGGGCAGCCTGGGGTGGGGGAGGAGTGTTATTGCTGGGGGGCTTCCGTTTCTGCAAAATCAGTGCCGGTGAGAGCAAACCGGGCACCCCGAGTCCAGGGGGGCTTTGGAAGGGTTTGACGGCCGGCTTAGTGACTCAGTTTCCCCAGCTGTAAAAACGCTCTCCATCTCCACAGGGTGTTTCGAGGATTAAGCCATAAGCACCCAGCGTGTAGAGATCCTCTGGTGGAAAGTTCCTTCTAGGGCAGTGTTTTCAAATATTGGGAAGCTGCTGAGCCCCCCGTGGGGAAAATGAAACCCGTTCTCTGGCTCAAGCACCCCAGCACTTTGCTTGCTGTGCTGTTGTGTAAAGGTGTCCACAGCTGCAGGAGTGGCACTTCGAGGGGTGGGCATCTTGCATGCCTGAAGGCCTCTGCCATGCTTTGGGAAGTGCTTAACAAGCCCCTCAATATATTAAAGATTTTGATAGTTGTGCACATTCCTCAGGAGCCCTTGAACATGGTTTCCAATCGCTGCCCTTTTTTTTTTTTTTTTTTTTTTTGCTTTTTAAATCTTATACTCAAAGTGAACAAATAAATGGATAACTCCGAACTTCAGTTGTGAGCTGCTGTTTGCTTGGGTCGAAACGTTGAGTGACTGTGATAGATGGAACAGTGTTTGAGTAAAGCATGTAGCAACTGGAAGGGAACACGCCAAAGAGGTGCTTCGTAGGTTCTGAAATTTTGTATTTCTTCTCTCTGCTTAAAAAAATGTCTTCTGACACTTGCTCCTGGCATACATCTCCCTCTCGCATTTATGTGCGCTGACTTCTTGTAGGCTTGCCTGTAAATGCAGGAACGGTTGCAGTCTCGCTCTCTGGTTGGCTTTTGGGGTTCTGCCTGCTAGGCTTCTGCACAGGTATGATCCCAAGCTGATGGTAGTTCAAGCACGCTTAAATACCCCTGTGTGCCCATTTTCTGGGGAAAAAGGTATAGGAAGTGTAGTTGAATGAGGAAGTGGCTTTGTTTTGAAAACAGAGTGGTGGGAAATGAGCTTTTCAGTTGCAGAGTTTAGCCCTGTTGATTGGTTGAATCTCTTACTGTAGCCCATTGGTTTCGTTCACCTGTTTTCTTCTTCCTTTTTCGGCCCTTAGGGTAAAGTAGAATACCTGGTGAAGTGGAAAGGATGGCCCCCAAAGTAAGTTGTGTTTTACTTGTCTTTTACTCTTTTTCTTTAATATTTGGTAATAGCTTACACTGTATCTCTGCAACTGAGCATCTCATTCTTAATGGGTAACCTTTTGTGCCTCATTGCAACAACAATAAACAAAAACAAAGAGCCACAAACCAAAACTGTATCTATTTCCGGACTGGCAGCTGAGGATACAAACCATGTGCCAATCTATTCTGACTGGTTTTTGCCACCACTGAAATATTCCATTGAGATGCTTTCTAGATACAAATGTTTTTAAATTCATTAGGAGTTCAACAGGGAACCCTGATTCTTCTGAACTTGGAATGGCTCCTGCTTTTCTGAGCCAGCACTGAGGGCCCCGCTTTATTTTTAGGGCTATGTGCAGTCTTTTAAAATAGAAAACAAGTTGATGGTCTTGTCTTCTTGTCCTACTGTTTCCCCTCTGCAATTCACAAATGGAAAGGGGCAATGTTTCAGATTTATTGATTGTAGCCAAATGCAGGTGATCTTTGTCCCTTGAAATCTACCGCCATGCCTTCATTTCCTTGTCCGAAACCTTCTGTTATTTTGAGTGCCTTTTCTGCTTTTGCTTTGGTTGCTATGTTGCAGGAAGGAAAAAAAAAATAATTTTGCAGCATTGCTGTGCACTGTTTACTGATACTTCTTTTATTAAAATGCAGCTGCCTCTGAAGAAGAGTGAGTACTCTGTGCCTAAACAGTCTGTAAAATGTTTTGAGATTAAAAGGATTAGGTAACTGGAGAATATTACTATGTTAGCTAGCAGTCTAGTAGAACAGCCTCCTGGCCAACCCATATGGGGCCCTGTCTTTGCTTTTCTGTTTGTAACTGTGTGTGTGTACATACACAATGTGCGTGGGTACGACTACATTACACATGCAGTTGCACCACGTGTTGCTAAGCAAAGAGGGCTGCTTTTATGGGTTCATCCTTGCAGTTGCAAAGCAGGGCCCACGAGGATGGTCCTGACAAATTGTACCTGGTGCCCAAGAAGCTGAAATGTGTTCCTGCGTGCCTAATCCTTGTGCTTGTAGGGCATGTGTGAACATAAGCAGCTTCCCCTCTCTGGTGGTGGTGGGAGAGGGTGACTTTGTCCTTGACTGTAAGTTCTGCTGTCAAAGTGCAACCTTGTGCACTTGTTGAGCACCAGTTGCCATATAGTGTGGGTCAGTTCTCGGACTGCTTCAGCCTTCTAAGTAGTCAAGCCTAATTAATCGCTGGTAGAGGTTGGGAAATGTATTTGTAGTCTGTGAGGCACCATCCCCTTTTGGCCAGAATACTGATGTTTATCCCATTCTCCTTTCAACAAACACATTGAGGTCCTTCTCTTGTAAAGTCACTTGCCACGAAGGTGGGCTGAGGCGTGGCGTAATGTTTCCTTGGACAGAGCAGCCCTTATTCTTACTGCTGCCTTTCCTTGCCCTGCACCTTGGAACTCTGGGGGAGCCAGAAACTCTCTTTTGGGAATTAAAAGCACAGCCTTCTGCCCAGGGAGCAAGGGTATGTCAGGGTTCCCTTCTTTTGATGCTGTGACATGTCCAAACACCTTCTCTCTTCCTCCAAACTCCAAATGTGAAGAGCACTAATTTTTATCTTTCCCCTCCCCCCCCCCTCCATTTTAACTGTTCACTCAGTGGTTTGAGTTGCTTAAAACCGAGATGCTTTGAGCATTGAAGTCACTTTCATCCTGCTAGCAGTCTCTGTTCCTTGTTTCTAAACATACGTATGCCTGCAATGGCATGCAGCATCACAAGTTGTTTGCTTCCAACATACTGCATTTCCTCATCGTACTTCTCTTCATTCCCCTCTCCAACCTTGTCGCACTGCTCTTCGTAATCTCTGTACCAGTTATCCCATCATTCCCATTGGAAGCTTCATGGAAGGGAATAAGGATAGGTCAGTAGTTTGCTGCTTTCCCATGTAATTGATATTTCACTTTTTTTTTTCTTTAAATAAAAAAATCTTGTTAATGCCCTGCACCTCAGATTTCTGGCGTTGGGGAATGGAGGAGTTACAATCTGATTCTAGCTACAAGCTTGTTTACAACTTGTGTTGGAGTTAAGAGGGGAGGGGGAAGAGGAGGAGTAGAAGGAGGGGGAAAGAAGATCATATGATCTATGTTTTCCAGAGTGCCTGCTCTCTGCAGTTCTGCTGCAGCCTGGGCTGTGTGTACCCGTATATATAGCTCTGTGCACGTGTGTGCGCGCGCGCGTGGCAAACCAAACCATGTTTTTTTTATATGCAGTGTTTTGCCACTGCAGCGAAGCCAGAAACTGAGCTGCAGAGAAAAAGGCAACACCCACCAGTTTTTTTTTAAAGCAAATCCCCTTTCTTCTCCTGCCCATGAAAAGCAATCCGATGTCTTTTTTTTCATCCTTGTGTTGTTACTTTTCTTAAATTTGTAGAATGAGTGCCAGAATCCCTGCAGCTGGGAGGAGACCTTCCTCTGTTCAAACAGCATCTTGGCTTTGACAGCTCACAGTCATGTTGCTGCAGGAGGCTTGAGCAAAGGAGGGAGGGAGGGACCAGCTGGTTATGAAGACATGTCTGTTCTTAACTCTGATGTACAGTGCACCTTGAGATATCTGAATTTCATATTTTTGTTTCTCTCTTTTGTAAAAGAATTGTACTTTTCATTTCTAGAACCATTCTCCAGGAGTGCTGCTATATTTCAGTACCTTTCTGCTGCCTAATGGAGAGATGAAAGGGAAAAGCATTCCCAAACCACCTCCCCTGTGTACATATATGCATGTATCATGTGCCCTCATGTGCATTCTGTGCTTCATCCAGAAATGTAAACATCCTAAAATGCTTTCCTCTTGTTTAAAGGCACTGATACAATTGTACCCTTGCCTACCTGCATGTGGCTCCTGTCTGGCCCTCCTCCCCAGGGGCTGGGCAGGGCTCTGCCTCCAGGCCCTGGACCTCACATTCCAGGAAAATTAATGTTCTGCATCATTTGGGGTTTCAGACCTGCTTTCTTGCCTTTGAGTTTGTATGGTAGAGACGTGCCACCCACCTTTTCTGGGCAAACATGACTCCTTAGAAGCAAACATGCCAGGAGGACCGCCTTGTGATCCTTTCACCTTCCACAATGGGAGGTTTTGGGTGCTTCTCCCTGGTAAAAGGTTCCCTTGGGAACCTTTTTGGTGTTGTCTGCTGGGTGGGTTCAGTCCTTTCCTCAGCATCTGACTTGTCATTAGCTGTCTGGCAATCGAGGAGGGAGATGGGGCAGTGAGTGACACTGTTCACAGGCTACTTTCAGAGCATCAGGCTTATTTTGAGTAGTTTTGGTAGCCCTGACCACAGTGCAGATGGGTTCCTCCTGTGCTGGTGCAGAAATACTGATGACCTCTGCTAGATAGAAATAACCTGCAGGGGGAGTTGAGCAAGAGGAGGAATAGTTGGAAAGTCGCCATCAACTTGCCTCAGGGCCCAGGTCTAAACATGTTTAGTTGAATGGCATCAGTGGAGAAAAATTAAACTCTTCTTAAATGAATACTTTCAGCTCCAGTGATTAGAGGTAATTAATAATGCAGGTGAGAAAGCATACTTACTCTTTGAGCATTCTAAATTAAGAGAGACCTATTTTTCAGAAAGCTTTATCAGATCACGTCTCATTGTTCCATGGGGTTTGTTGGATTTGAGGGACTGCTGCAGATGAGACCTGTTTAGGCATTGGCTTAAAATCAGTTTGCAAGTGTCTGCACAGGCTTTCCAAACAGCGTGGAGGGGGCCCTGGGGGGGAAAGCCTTCCCTGTTCTCCTACAAAGAGCTGCTTGATGCTTGGCCTTGCCTGTTTTGGGAAGGGGAGGTGGTGTCTGTGGGAAGTTGGGGAGGGAATGGCTGGGATTCCTCAGAGCTCTCGCAATGTTGTGGCAGGCCCCACTGACCCTTGTGAAGACAGTATCCAGGGCTGCAGGACGCTAGTAGCAGGCCTGCAGAGAGAATGTTTCATTAAAGTATTGTTTACTTTATATTCCTTATGTTTTTCTTCAGATACAGCACATGGGAGCCAGAGGATCATATCTTGGACCCTCGCCTGGTAGTGGCTTATGAAGAAAAGTAAGGGCACATGTTCTTTCTCTCCCTGGACACAGGAAAAGGAAACAGTGTCTTTATTTCATAGTGTGCGTGAAGTGCCCCTGTTGTCCCTACTTCAATCAAAGATGAGATGTATAGTGATGAATCCTGCTGGATCTCTGTACCCTGGTGTTGGCTGAGGCAGACAAGACAGGGTTAAAGCAGCTCTGATTGGTACTGTTCAGGAAATGAGGCCAAGAACAAGCAGCATTGAGCCGAAGAGCAATCAGTCTCAGGTTTTAATCAGGTCCAGGGCTGGACTGGAGTGATGCGAGGTGATAACTTCCTCTAACCCATCCTTGATCAGCTGAGTCAGAGAAATTCCCTTATTGCAAGGCTTTCACTCCTACAAAAAGCAATTCTGGGATGTTTTCCAAGTCCACACTGGTCACCATTGTGTGTTAATGAAGAATATGAGGGAGCTGTGCTGCAAAAGGTAGAAGTCCCAACTAGGCTTTGTGCTGTGGTATTTAGTGCTCGGTTTGATTTATGTTACTCTTTCACAGGGAAGAGAGAGACCGTGCGTCAGGGTACAGGAAAAGAGGCCCCAAACCAAAGCGCCTCCTACTGCAGGTAGCCTCTTGCTCTTCTGTGTATTTCTAACTCATTAGCTGCTGTGCTGCTCTTCTTCTCACAGGGAGGTGGAAACTGTCTGTTGGCTCTTGCATGGACAAAATTGGAGGTAACAAGCTAACACAGTAACATGAAATCAGTGGGTAGGCAGATAGTTTTAACTTGTTAGTTGAAGAGCCAGCTAACTTCTCTTTAAAAAGGCAAAACAAAACAAAACAAACCAACAACAGTTCTTGCTCTCTGAACTAGGATTTTATAAACTTTGGGCTTGGGTGGTTGCGGGTTACCTGGTTTGCGTGCTCTTTTAATTTCTTGTTGGGCTTGGACTTTCCATCGTGTTAAAGGTAGCTGCTGGTTGGAAGTGGAGTTCCAGCATGCTTTGACTGTTGCCAAGCAAAGCAGCCAATCCTAGGAAGCACATATTAGGAAGAGCTTAGATGGCAGTTGAAGAGGTGAGAGAAACAGTGTTGTAGAAGCAGCACAACTTACCCTAGCTCATCTAGATGTTCAGGGACTGAACAAAGAATAGTTTCCCGGCTCCCAGATGGAAACCCTGACTGTATTATCAGATTTCTGCTCTGACCCTTGCTGTGTTGATGTCTTGGCAGCGGCTGTATGGCATGGACTTGAGGAGTGCCCACAAGGGAAAGGAGAAGCTCTGTTTCTCTCTTGCACGGAGGTTTGGAGGAGGAGACAGTAGCCTGCCAGGGGCCAAGCCAGGGCAGGCAGAGTTCTCAGAGAAAACTGGGGGAGCAGTCCTGCCATTCTCTCTCCGGAAGCAACGCAAAAACCAGAAGTACCTGCGACTGTCAAGGAAGAAGTTCCCCCGCATGGCGAGCCTGGAGAGCCGAAACTGCAGGCGTGAGTTCTTCCTGAATGATGCAGTGGATCTGGAGGCCAGGCAGGGCCCTGAGGACTGGGAGGCCATGCAGCACACCAGCAAAGAAGGTAAGGCCAGACACTCCTTGGCTGTGAAGTTCTGGGGCATGCGAAGGATGCTCTGCACGCTTCCTCCTTGCTTGCCTCATCCTGGGATTGTGGTTTAGGTCAGGTCCTCAGAGCAGCTCTTGCTGGCTCACATTGTGGCCTTTTTGTCTGCAGGTTCCTTTCTTGTTTGGATGAATAGCACATCTTAATCTGCTTTTTTGGTGCTGTCGCCTCTCTGTAGTCTCATATCGGTGACGCTCCTCCCAGTGTTAGAAAACGTGTGGAAGATACTGCAAATTACTCCCCTCTTCTAGTTTCCTCCCAGCAGAAGTGACATACAGGTGTGACAGTGATGAACTCTGCCTCTGTCCACATACCCGCATGTATTCAGCCTGCTGCTCTGCTAAAAGGAGCTTGGCTGGCAGTGGACAAGCTCGGACACCAGCACTCCTCTCATAGTGCTGCTCTGAGGAGCACACAGGAATGCCGCTAAGAACCCACAGAGCGTTCCTCTGCCCCCTCCTTCCTTTTCCTTCCCACACCCCACGTTCTCTTTCAAGTCCCTTGCTATAGAGCTATGTGAGAGGGGGATGAGAGAGATGAAGCGAGGATGGTAACTCCTTCCTGATCCCACTGAGTACTCAGCATGAGTGTAGGCACGGGAGATGTCCAAGCACATTTGGCATTTTGGGGAGGGATACCAGCATTTTGTGCAGGAGGGCTGTGGGATGTGCGTGTTGCTCTGAGTTACCAGGGAAACTCTATCCCTGCATTATTAGAGCTTCTGAAGGTGTAGCTTTCCTGAGGAGTGGAAAACTGGGGCTTGTAGTAGCTAAGGGAATCCTGTTACTCCTTGCTAGGAGTAGCTGTTAGCCAGGCTGGATTAGGCAGGATTTTGGGGAGAGGGCTGTGTTCTGAGAACCACTGCTATCCCCTCCTTTCTGAGAGGGACTTGAACAGTGCCCAGAATCCAGGGAGGCAGCAATGGGGCTAGCACAGAGGAACGCAGTGTTGCATCCTGGCAATGGGCAAATGTGTGGGGCTGTTCCCTCCTAGAAGCACTGGGCCCTAAAGCACTTGGGGATCGGAAGAGTGAACAGCACTACAGAAACGTGAAACTGTTTGTGTTCTCCCTTTGACATATGGCCTGCATGGAACTCCAGTTATTGTTAGGGGGGATTGGACTCTTTCTGAGGTGAAAGTAGGCACCGCAGGTATTTGAGACACAGGTCAGGAAATATACTCTTAAGGGGCCCTTGTTCCTTGCCCACATTGGGACAACAAGGTATATAGTACAGATACAGTGACAGGGAGAGGGTGTGTTTCCTTTCTCTCTGTATTTTTGTGGCTGTCTCTAGGGGTTGGGGGAAGTGAGGCTTTGGGTGGCAGAGGGACTGATAATTATTCTTACAGTGAGAAAGCGCAGGGATGCTTAGGTTTCTTGTATGGAGCTATCGGGGAGCAAAGGAAGGATATAAGAAAGGGAGAGCAGCCTCTCTGTGAAGCAGTATTGATGGATTTTTGAGAGAATTGCACCCAGGCTGCGCTGCAGGTGCAGTACAAGGAAGACCCTCCATTTTGGATCCCTTTGACTCCCATAGGAGTACCTGAAGAGCATGTGTAAGAGTTTGTGATATCTGACTTTTCAGCAGGGTAGGGCATTTACAAGCAGGTGGGCTCAGACCTGGGTGAGTGTGCTTTGCTGACACAGAGCCAAATTAGGAGCTGAGATGGGGTGAGAGGTATCAGGGAATTGTGGATGGTTAAATGAGCTGGGTGGTGTTACAGGGTCTTTTGCCCTCTGTGTAGGCTGCTCCAGTGCTGGTGTGTGTCTGGACACCTTTGCTACTCTTTCCTTTTCCCATTATATCCTGCAGTGATCCTCCATTTTCCCTTAGCCTCGGAGGGGAGGGCTTGCCCATGCTCTTTCTTGACTTGTATGTGCAGACTCAGTACAGGCTGATTTCACCCACTGTTTGTCAGAAAGGAGGCCCCTTTTCCATCCTTCCCTTCCCTCTCCTTCCTTCCTTCTCCCTCACCATCTCTGTGTCTCACTAACATGCTCTTATCTGCCTCTCCTTCTGCAGCAGATGTGGATGGCAGTCTCCCTTGGATTCCCACTGTGCCCCCCAGTGAAGTGACAGTGACGGACATCACGGCAAACTCCATTACCGTCACTTTCAGAGAAGCACAAGTGGCTGAGGGCTTCTTCCGAGACCGGAGCGCGCAGTTCTGAATCTCCGTTTTCAGTGCTCCCCAAAACCAGTACTTTTAGGGTGGGGCTAGGGAAGGGTTATTTTATCCCTTACGAAAAAAAAAATCCAAAATGTCTCCTCTTAAAATGTTTACAGAGACCTTCTTTTTTTTTTTTCTCTTCTCCTTTTTCCCCTTTCAGATACGCAAAAAAGGGCAGTGTAGGGGGTGTGTGTTTGTCATTGCTTTGTCCATCTGAAAAACTGACAGCCCTTTCCCTGGCAAAGACTCCCCTCCTAGATGTGAAAGCAGCAAGCTGAACAATTCGCCTTTTATCCTGTTAAGTGGCAGCAGCTGCATTTGTGGGGAGAGGGCATGTGGAGGTGGAAAGAGAGCTGGATCTCTAGCCTGCCGCCTTGTTCTGCAATTGATATCCCTTGGATAAAGATACTTCTCTGTGCATTGCTCTTCCCACCTTCCTCCTCCCTCTCTTCCTGCAGCAGTGAGAGGCGATGGATCCTACCTGTGTAGATAACTCCAGCCTGTTAAGACTTTCTCTCCAGTGCTGTTTTCCCTGTGGCCTGCTGTCAGGACTTCAGAACCTTATTTGCCTGTCTGTGGTAAGTCCGTCTTTGCAGCACAGGTCCGTATAGACAGCAGAGCTTTCTCCCTTTGATTGTTGATCATGCGGAAAGACTGAAATGCATCTCTGAAATCTAGATTGGCGACGTAAATTCAATTTGCCCTCATTAAAAGCTCAGAAACCCAGCGCAGTCGAGACATACCATTCTGTATATACTAAACAGGATTTCCAGACTCGGCTCTGCTGTGTGAGGAATGCATTATGGAAAGTGGGGTGTTCTTACCCTTTGCCAGATTCGGTATTAATAACAAATGTGCCCTGAATCTGTGGTAATAAGTTGGTTGAAAACTGACTCCTCTTCCCTGGGAGGTGGGGCTAATAGGACAACCAAAGCATTGCCTGGCACTGCAAAGATATCCAAGGTACTGGCACAGGCCCAGGACACAGGAATTGGACAGAACTGAGCTAGAAATGGACCTTGATTAGCAGCAAATTCTGTTCTTGGATCCCATGGAGAGATCCAAGGTAAACAACATGTGGGGAAGGCATGTATTGGATTTGAGGAGGGAAAAAAATTCTTAATTCTTAGTAATGAGAATTCTTGGATTGTACTGCCTGAGTAATATTCTTCCGTGACTCCAGTCTCCTCACAGTATCTGTGATCCTGTACTACTTTACTGATGGGAACTTCCCCTTGGAAGGCTTAAAAATCTTTGCCAAGGAAAGCGGTCTGCATTTCAATAGACCCTGCCTGATCTTGCACTTAAAAATGCCTTGTGCTGGACTGCCTGTGACACTTTGAGGTTTTTGAAGAATTGCTGTATTTTGAGTTGGTAGTTTAGCATAGCATCTGTTCTTGCACATGCATGTTCTCTTCCATTTTTTTAAAAGCAAATTTTATTTAAATAACTTAAAATTTTAAATATAGACCTTTTCCTATGGAAAGCAAGAAAAGTAAGCTAGAGTCTAAGGTGGGAAATGCAGGACAGAGTGCTGCAGGGTAACACTGGCTACTGGCATGATTACTGTCCTTAAATCCTTTGTTTCTTCACCCCACCTGAAGCATCTCTTATCTGCCCCGTATTTATTCTAAATGAAGCTATGAGCCTTCTGAGCTCTGAGGTGAAGACACCTATGGAAATCCTCAGTGTGTTCCTTTGAAGGGCTTGGCTGCTGGCCTGCAGAATTTGGGAGCTCTGGGGCTTCTGGTCCTCCAAATATCTACTTTTTGCAAAGTGCTTGGACTGCCCCTATGGTTTTTATTAAAAGGAGGTTTTACCTCAGATAGGATGTGGCAGTTCAGTGTAGACTGAAGATTTCCCCTTCCAGCTCAGAGCTGTTTGAGCAGGCCTGTCTTCCACTGTGTCACAGCAGTTTCAGGACCACTGGGAAGATCTTGAATTTCTGGGCTAACCTTTTGTCTCTCAAAGAAGTGACATGGGAGTTTTATTATGGAGAAATCTGAGAGGGTGAGAAGTGGAAGCTGGAGGGGGGAATTATGTGGTAGGAGGAAGAGTGAGTGGGAAAGAAACTTGCAATAGCTAGCAAGGGCAAATTGATGAGGTAAGCATACAGGCTCAGGATGTTTGTTGAACGTGGGTGTCCACAGCGAGGCTTCTGTATCTGGAGTTGCACCCTCTTTTGCAGGATGTGGGGTCAGACAGTGTTGTCATCGTCACCCCCACACACACCCCCTCTTCCCGACACCTGCCAAATGTACTGAATACCTGCACCTCTCTTCTGTTGTGACTAGTGGACACACCACGTGGCTGAGTCCACTCTT
Organism: Ciconia boyciana; assembly: GCF_034638445.1. Taxonomy (NCBI): domain Eukaryota; kingdom Metazoa; phylum Chordata; class Aves; order Ciconiiformes; family Ciconiidae; genus Ciconia; species Ciconia boyciana. Next base: position 57,917,866 of record NC_132934.1, read on the forward strand.
GTGGGTTGTAGCAGGTTAGGTAGTTATGGTTGCAGAAGTGTAATATTTTAGCTTCTTTTTTAAAAAGTCTTGAACCCCAGCTCATCCTGCTAAACCTTCATGGCATTTATAGGATCTGGTTTCTTTATTCTAATGCAGCTATTGCTGCCTTTGTCCTGTCTTCATCTCAGTGTACAAATACACCAAAAAAGCTTCCTATTTACTAAGGTTCTTGGCTCTGGCTGACATTGGAAGCAATACCAATCCTGCAGCAGGAGTTTGTCCTAATAAACTGGATTTCCATCCTCTGCTTTTCTCTCCACTCACCAGCTGAGACTTCTCAATGTTTTGTTTTGGCATTTCTCTTTAAACATCTTTTCTTCCTCTTGCAGTGGAATTTTCAAAGACCTGTGGTGGTCTTTCAAAGAAGATCCACCCACAGCTTCATATCTTAATCATTTTTTGGATCAGGCTAGCTTGTGTTCTGCTGGTGACTAATCATCTTGCTACATGAAGTGTTGAACAAAGTACCTGGCTACCGTGCTGCTTTGTGTACAGGTCAATGAGGAGTTAACCCTTATTGGGTTAAGACGCAAAAAGTTGCATGTGCGTGGGTTTGGTTTGTGTGTGTGAGGAGGAGTTTGTGGTAGGAAACTAAGCAGTTACTGTGTTGGGGTGGACTTTTTTGACATTCATGAATTCTTGCTTATCTTAAAGATCTTTTTGAGAAGATTTTTCTCTTGATCTTTTGAAAATGTGGCTCTGTTTCGTATTGTCTGGTGACATATCATTGTAAACTTCCTTGGTAGAGCTGGCCTTCAGGGACTTTAAAATTAGCTTTATTCCACTTCTGCAGGTGTAGAGATGTATGGGGGTTTTACTTGTGATGGCAAGAGCAGTTGTCTGGGTTTCCTTGTCTCTTCTCCCCAATACCGTCCATCTGCCAGTTCAACCCAAAATCTGAAAATTGAATTGGGACCTCTTGGGCTAATATATCATGAAAATCAGAGCTGTGCTCAGAGCTTCGTTAAGCATTCCATTTGATTAGGAGAGCCAGAATAGCATCCAGCTGAAGCTGAGTTTAATAATTCTATTTGAAGCACAAGCCGAGAATAGAAATGGGCTAACTCTCCCATACCTCGTTTGGCTCCATGGCTGTAAACAAGAAAAACAAACTTCAGCCACTGAAAATTACTGAACTGTACGCAAGAAGCAAACTTCTCAAAGAAGAACTGTCCTAATAGTCATTCTTAGAACTGTTTCCATGTGAGAATTTACCAGCCACGTTTGGAGGACAGAAGTTTTTATTTCATAGATCTTCTCACAGTGAACTCGCTGTATATATGACAGAACCGAGGAGCTTCATGAGATTGGAAAACCTTTATTGTTAACACTGTGTTTTTAAAAAAAAAAAAAAAAAAAAAAAAGGAAAGGACTGTCTCTGTTCCTGGATGGTTATAAACTGGATGTTATTGCTCTGATATATAAGTGATGCCTTGGAACAGCAAGTTTTAACACGTAAATAGTGGCATTAAGTAGCCTGTAGCTCTTGCATGCTCCTTATTGTCTTGCATTTGCTTGGGGGCCCTTCTGCTTGTGAAGTCAGACCAAGGTGGGGTTTTTTTGTTTTGTTTTTTTCTTCTTTTTCAAGCAAGGCCAGGATATTGTGACAACACCCAAAAGCAGTTCCATTTGCCAAAATAAGCCCAAATTTGTTAGTGAATTGACCCTTGCTTATGTCGGAGCCTCAGACAGAAAGAAACTTACTGAGAAATGAATGGCTTTTTTTGTTGTTAGTGTTGTGAAACTGTCCAGAATTGTTCTTCTGGTGTTTTGTGACTGAATGTATAAAATTGTTTGTTCACCTCACAGGGGGCCCTTTGGCTCCAGTACTGTTTCCTGCTGTACACCAGCTAGTGCTGTTTGATGGTTTCACGGGAATAGAGAAGGGAGGCCTCGTACAGGTCAAAAAATAGGCAGGGTAGCTCATGCAGGACCCTTGGTGGTAGCCACAACAGAGGCTGCGGTGCAGAAAACAGCAGTGAGGGCTGACAGCCACATCCATGTGTTTGAGCAAAGCTAAATCCACCACCACCTCTCCACCCCTTCCTCTCCTCTCAAGCTTTAAGTTTGTGCTTTCTGAATTAGGAAAAGTGCAAAAACCTCCTTTTCTAAAGCTAATTGGTATCTACCTGTCTTCTGTTCTTCCCTTGCTTACCTGAAGCCTAGGAAGAAGAGGGCAGTGGGCCTTTCTAGGAAAATAGTAGGGGCAGCTGCTTGTCAGGGAAGGGAGCGAAGGAGTTGCCTCAGAGTTGCTCTTGCTAGGTGGTTGAGGACAGGCCTTTGGGTGAGCTGGCAGTTGAGAGAGAAGGCATGTTAGAAGTGCAAATAACTTGTAGTGATGCTGATCCCTGTGGGTGGATGTGGGTGGATGGCCCTTAGAGTTCTGAGTGGGCCCTGTGGAGAGGAGATGGTCAGTGCTGCATTGATGTGTATGTCTTTTACCACTTGGGAAAGCAGGGGAGATGTGTACATTAACAGCTTGCGTAGGGTAACTACTACATGGGAATGTATGGCATTGGTACCTACAGGTAAAGAGAACATGTCACTTTTGCCATGCTTGTCATAAAACAGTTTTCCCCAAGGGCATGGTAAACCTGTTTTGAGACAACAGCTTATGATCAAGAGGCCATGTTCTCCTCTGCCTGCTGAACTTCCTGTCCTCGCAGAGAAAGCGTGAACCTTCCGGGTGTCGAGCCACCTGGATTCCACCCAAGCAGCTGGTCAAGATGGAAGGCCTACAAAGCAGCCCCAGGACAATTGGAAGGAGAGAGAAGCAATGACTTAAAATTTAATTCAGAGCCTTCAAATCCTTTCCTGTAACAAGCATGTCCTGGAGTGATGACCCCTTTTTCTCCTTCACCTCTCTTTCCCTTGCACCCTTAATTTCTTAGAGTGGCTTAGCAGGGAGCAGGTGGGAGATGATCACTAGGTAACGGGGAGTTGTAGAGAGGAGCAGAGCTCAGTGGGAGCACATAATAGCTGATAGGGGGGAGATGGATTGCTACCAAGTCAGGATGGGGTAGAAGCTTTGCTGCTGAGATTGTTTCCATCTGCTGTGGGCTGCTCTGCGAAGATGCTGGGGGTTCTTGTCTGAGAGTGCCATTCGGATGCTGAAGGGGAGAGCTCATAGCACCATTCAGAACCTCTGTCACAGCTTATCTTGTTACTGGGGTAGCAGAGTTTTGACTGGGAGGGGGATTTTGGAGGAGGAGGAGGTGGAAAGCCTTTTTTATTATTATTATTTTTTAACCAGAAAACGTAGTGTCAGCACAAAGAAGCTTTTGCAAATCTGTCAAAATGTTAAGCAGCTTTTTTTTTTCTTTTAAATCTGAAGTATTTTTTTAAGCACTTTGGAAATGCAAAGCACTAGGAGTGCTAAGTACTCCTTATCGTCTGTCTAAAAGTGGCATTTGAAAAGCAAAAGATGTATCTGTTTCAGGCCGCTGGCTGCTCCTTATCATTTTTCCAGAGCTGCCACCCAGCCCTTTGCCTCCCTCCCATGGCTGAAGGGGGAGTGTGCTCCACCGTGCCAAGTAAAGGAGGGCTCCCTCGGGGAGGAGAGGAGACCTGCAAAGTCCCTCGCTCGCCTTCAGGGTGCGGGTTGGCTTCCTCCCTCACCACCTCCTTTGTCCGAGGAAAGGGAGAAATGAAATTGAGTTTCAGTTTGAGTGGTCCTCGTCTGGAACTACGACCACTTCTTCCAGCTCTGGAGACATCTTTAAAGAGTTTCCCGTCTGAAAAATTGCACCTTATTAGCTTAGTTGAGGAACGGGGAGATATTTGTCCTACAGGGAGTGGGGAGAGGAAGGGAGGGAGAACCAGGAGCTGTCTTCTGTAGCTGCTGGGTTTTTCCAGAGGCTGTTTCCTCACCTCATCTCCAACAGAACAGCAACAAAAGAACTAAAGTCATTTAGACGAAGCTTTTGTTCTGCATATCTCAAGAACCTTTTGAGCAGGCTAAGATGAGAGAATCTTTTTTTCCTCACCTAGCAAGCTCTGCAGCCGGGGGAACCCCAGTTCTCTCACTGGGTTTTCAGCACCAACCTTTTCCCTCAGCGTACGCACATCGTTTGGACTCTTTGCACACTGACTCATCTAATTTGGTATGCTTCCTTTCTGTTGGGGGGCAAGATGGGGGATGGGGTCAGTTAGAGGGGAGGGTCCCCGATTATTTTTGTTCTTGTCTCTTCAGTTGTTGCTGTTGTTCCTGTCAGCACGCTAGAGTATCTGAGTCTTTGCACACAGAAAGCTTCCTTTTGCACAGAATGAGCTTCTAGCTTTTGTACAGACTAACTGAATGTATTTGGGGAGGGGGGGGGAATAGGGAGTAAACCAATTCCAAACAAACCAATCGGAGTACAATGCCTTTTCTGAGCGAGTATGTGCTGTAAAAGGAGATTGTAATAGCAAAGGGAGGGCAGGCTCAAGTATAATTTGACACAAAGTGTGGTTTTATTTTTGTACTGATATGGATAAGAGACTGTACAGCATCTATTTATTTAGATGATTTATGTGGTAAATGTTGCAAACGAAATTATTAAAATATTAAATATGAGAACTGACATTTACCTATTGGTCTGTTTGTGTGGTCATTTACCTCCCCTTGCTTCAATTCTACAGCTGAATTATTTTCCGCCAGTCACTTCTGTTGGTATAAACATGCAGTGGGGCTGGAAGAAGAACAGAAAATGTGTGTGTGCGTGCATGAGAAAGCTCGGTAAAGAAGGATCGATGAAGAATGGAGCCTGCAAAAGGCTGTTTCTGACATTACTCATTATTTTGATTCGAGGAGGTTAGGTTTTTATTAATTTTTAACCCACTGGGTAAGCTAGAGCTGTACAGAGGTGACCTGGGATGGTTGGTCTTTGATGGATTAGAATTCGAAGAGGAGAACGCCAATGGCAGGGTGACTGCTGCTCTGGGTTTAGGGAGTTCTTGATGTCCTTGCGCAATGCTGCAGTGCCAGGACAGCTCTGCCGGCATCAGCTGGAGGAGAGTGCTGGTGTGCCCCATCCTGCGTCTCTTGTGGAAACAGAAAAGATGAGGCGAGGCCTGGGCTGCCAAACACGCTCCACACTGGTTGCCAGTGGGGAAGCCCACTCTCCTCCAAGCCAAAGCCTCTGATGGGTTGGCCTGCAGGGCTTTCAAGGAGCTCCCCAGGAGCAGAGCAGCTCCTGGGTGGCGTTTGGCCCCTGATTCACTGCAGGTAACGCGGGGCCTTAGCCGAGGAGCCCGAATCCGGGGGCTGCTGATACTCTGTTGAGAGAATCCCACAGTGTCATGTAGTCCACTTTGGTTTCTGACTTGCTCCTTCAAGGTGTGTGCCTCTCCGTCCTCTGTGGAGGCTAGCTGTTAATCAAGGTACCTCAGTAAGCGAATGGGGCTGAGATGTCTTTAGTCGATGTCACATGGGGGTGAGCCCTGCATCCGAACGCAGCTATGACATCAATCACAAAAGCATGCAGAGCAAAAGCAGAGGGGGGTGGGGTGTGTTTCCTGAGTCGGTCATGGCTCAAGGCAGCGTGGTTAGGTCTTGCCTGCGTTACCAAAGCGCAGTCAGCATGCTTGCCCTGAGCCAGGGAGGCTGGATTTGAGTGATGGCATCGGAGGAGGACTCAGCCAGCCACTTAGGTTCTGGCAGCAGCTAGTGAGTCAGGTGAAGTTGTAAGAAGCTGCAGTGCAGAGTTCCGGGAAAGCCTGCTCCAGAGATTGTTTCTTCCTACCCCTGCCAATGCTGCAGAGGCTGGCTGGCACCAGAAACTCGTAACGGCTTGTCCTTTCGCATGCATGTGTTGGATTAAAGGTTAATCTGGATAGTACATTTTTTTTTAATAATCTGTTGCTATGCTGCCCCTCTGATCCATGCAGCGCAGCCAGCTTGCCTTGCGCAGCTCTCCCGATAGGATGGCTGAGAACAAGGGCACTCAGCTGCGCCTCAGGACGTGCCCCCGGGCCCCTGCTATGCGAAACCACATGGTTTGAGCAGCTCGGCACTCTCTGTTGGGAAGCATGGAGTGCAATGCAGCGAGAGTGGCCCCTACCATGGCGAGTGCTGCCGGGAAACCGGCAGCCACCTCCTCGCTGTTCAGTGCCACTCGTCTTCCCTGCTCTTGGTCCTTTTCTTCCCAGCGTTTTGCTCCCCAAGCAACTGCTTTTGAAACAAGGATGCCAGAAACCTGGGGGGCTGGGCCTGCTTTGGGAACAGGTGGGCAGGCTCCAGGGATATCGTAGTACCCCAGTGGTGCAGGTGCTGGGTGAACCCCCACGGGCCTTCTCCTCTCTCTGCTACGTCAGAAAGTTAGCGGGCTGGAGGGGTGGTTGTTCTGGCCACTGCTTGGGCTACACCGAGCCACCCATAACTGCTGCACGAGGAGGTACGTGGTCAGCTCTGAGGAGTCTCTCTTTGCTCTTGTGTGTTTCAGAGTTGCAGCTGGGAAATCTCACTGCATTTTGACATGGATGACCATAGCGCCAAGGGTTTGCTTAAAAACCGATGCAGCGTTTGCTTGAGGGGCTGGGGTGTGTGCAGCTGCACCAGCTCCCGGTGTAGGCGAGGGAATGACCGTTTCTTTACAGAAATCCACTGCTCCTGACAGCGATCTCCCCGGAGCAAACAGCAACGGCGTCGGCTGATCAACCCTTGGAGTTGTTCTAACAGAGATAAGCGCTGTTACTCCTGCCAGGTCACAGGTCTGCAAAAAATGAGCCTGGAGGCAGATACCGGCTTTGAGCAGGTGAGTTTTCCATTATCTAGTGCCATTTAAAAAATAAATAAAAATGTTCTTGCACCTGCTGCTCTCCCCCTACTCTCGTACACTGCTTGCCAGGGATTCTGGTGAGAAAGGTCTTGTTGCTACCCCAAAGCTCATTGCTTCCCTGCACTGGTTTCTCGGTACTAGCAAGAAGTGCTACGGTGTAGCCTATGGCACCAGGGTCTTGAGGGCAGCGAGGCGCCAAAAAAATACTTTATTTCAGTGTCCGTAGTGAACAATAGCTGTTCCGGGAGAGCCATCTTCCTAGGTTAGTTTTTTTAAAGTGTTTTACTGGAAATGTGAATGAAACAAAGGAAATACCCAACAATGCTCTGAACAGTTGGATATTCTGCTGCTATTTTGCTTGGTGAGAGTAAAAGTTAGATGAAAGAGCCTGGGGTTGGGTAATACCTGTACAACGGCTGCTCGCAGTGATTTGAGCAGCTGCTGTGGCTGGAAAGAAGGTCCTGCTGACAGCTGAAAGGAGAAAATAACTGGAAAGAGCACATGGAGCTCTCCAAAATGCTGCTGCCCCTTATGGTCCATGGATTGGGGGTGCCTTGTGCTCCCGCCCTGAGGTGAGGTGTGATGCTCGTGACCCGTACGTCTGTTTGGGGACAAGGCCATCAGTCATAGCTCCTGCCTATGTGCGCAGCTGTGTAAGGACTTTTCCCCACTTTTATTTGGGAGTGCCTGCTTTTTAGGGTGGATGATATTGATGGTTGGAAGTTCAATCATTTGACGCTCAGCCACAAGTGTAAAAGCAGTTGTTTAAACAAAGTGAACAGTAACAAATACGCCAATTTAAATGTGTATGGTGTTAATGAACAGTTAATGTGCAAAGTTAAAAGCAGTTAAAAAAGTGAAAAGCAAAACGCAACGGGTGTGATAGACTTGTTCTTTTGAAGTCACCTTCAAGCGTATAAAGAATTGAGATTAAAAAAAGTGGTGTCCAGAGAAATGGGGCAGTCCAGAAGGACTTGTCCCATTCTAGGTGAGAGTCTTGAGAGATCTGTCTGGGGTTTTGTTCTCAGTTCGCCTGTGATGGTAAATACCTGAGAAAGGGCCTCTTACAGCCTGTTCTCAAAGCGAGTGATACGACCTAAATGCAGAATTATCAGTGGTGAAGTACACTGTGGTGAAGTCGCTGACCACAGAAACACCTTGTTCTCTGAATTGTTCCCATCTCCTGAACCAGGGTCCACGTGACTGTCCATTCGCTGTCTCTGTTGGCATTCAGCAACTTCTCTATCCACTCCCCTTCGAATGAGGACAAGGTGGTGGGGAACGCGTCCTCTCTTGAGTCACCTTTCCTGTGGTCAGAGAGCTTGTGGTGGCTGCAACGTTTCAGCTGCTAAGGTGAAAAAGAACAAAACGCTGTAACAGATCTTGCCTGAATCGCAAGATCTTGCCTGAAAACACTCGTTCTCCTACCTGCCCACCTTGATTTTGGGAAATCCATCCCTGCTGGTACTGATAAATATAGCCATTTCCAGAATATCCTCCTTCTGGGTGGAACTTCTGAGCCAGAGGTGGAAAGGGGAAGTGAATGGCAAATGGACAAAGGGTTAGCAAAGGCCACAGGGGCTGTGAGTGCTCCCTGCCAAGCCATCTGAAAAGCGGGTAGCAGAGGGGTGACAGTGCTCTGCAGGTAGCTGGTGAGGTTGTGGTGGGTTGAGAAAGAGCAGCAAAAGCAGGATGGCCGTTGTCTACAGCCCTCATCATAGCTCCCCCTTCCTCCAGAGGGTATCATTCTGAAATGCACCTGCTACTCACCCTAAAAGTGGAGATAAAGCAGAGTATGCTGCTCTGTTGTGCCAGGTGGTACCTCCAGGTAATGGAGGACCACGAGCTCCACATGAAGACAGCTGCAGGGCCGCGAGCTTCCATTTTGAATCACAGAGAATGATTTGCAACTGAGGTTTTTTTCTTTCTGTCTTTTTAGCACCTGCAAGAGAGTGTAAAGCACACTCCAAATTAAATAGGATTTTGCAGTAACACTCAGGGCAGGGAATTCCTCTAAGTGACTTAACATTTTTCTATTATTTTTTTAAAGGTTTATGTAGCACGCTTGGCCCATTTACCTTGCAGTACCTTATACTGGCTCAAAAATGAGGGCACATACAAGCGCCAGCCAAAAGGAAAAAAAGGATTTAAGCGCCTTTATTGTTAGTTTTTGCCTTGGTAGGGACTTCTAGACTGCCTGCTTCCCCGCTTACCCCCCGGTGCCAGCCCGCTGGCTAGAGCTGGGTGACGGTGCGGGGTGACGGCGCATCTGCGTGTGCAGAAGGAGGAGAGGTGGCTGCGCGGCCCCCGCTGCCGCCATTGTTTTAAGTAAGAAAAGGACCCGTTCGGGCGGGAAGGGGGCTGAGGCGGCGGAGGCGCAGCAGCACCGCTGCCAGGCCGAGGGTCTGCCCCGGGCGGGCTTCCCCTCCCGCTCCCCCGGGAACGGCCTGCCCCTGGCCTCCACGGCCGTCCCCCGGGGCAGGGGGCGCGGGTCTCCCCTCACAGGGGGGGGCGGCGGCGGAGCCCCCGCCCCCACGCCCCCCGCCGCGCGGCCCCTTTAACGGCCGGCGCCTGCGCGCGCCCCCCTTCCCTTAGCAACCGCCCCCCCACACACCGAGGGCGGGGGGGCGCGGGGGGAGGGTCACGCGCGGTCGCGGCGGGAGGGGGCGCGCGGGCGTGCGCGAGCCGGCGGCGGCACGAGGAGGGCGGGGCGGGGGGCAGGGGGCGGGGCGGCGCGGGCGGGCGGGATTATTATGGGCTGTGGGCGCCGCCGCCGCCGCTGAGGAGCAAGATGGAGCTGTCTGCAGTGGGGGAGCGCGTCTTCGCCGCCGAGTCCATCATCAAGCGGCGCATCCGAAAGGTGAGGGGCCGCCCGGAGCGGGGGTGGGGGGGCGGCCGCGGGACTCCCCCGCTCCCCGCCGCCGGGCCCCGGCCGCGCCGCTCGCCGGCCCGCCGGGCCCCCGCCTCACCCCCCCCCCCCCCCCATCTCCCCCGTGTGTTGCAGGGGCGCATCGAGTACCTGGTGAAATGGAAAGGCTGGGCCATCAAGTGAGTGCATCCCGCCGGGGGGGCCCGCCGCCCCCGGGGCTGCGGGGGGTACGGGACGGGATGGGAAGGGGGGGGTGTCTCTGCGTACGGCTGTGGGGGGGTTTGGGCGCTAACCCCTTCGCTTGTGTCCCCCCTCCACTGCCCGCTCCCCCGGCAGGTACAGCACCTGGGAACCCGAGGAGAACATCCTGGACTCCCGCCTCATTGCCGCCTTCGAGCAGAAGTGAGTGCTCATCCCCCACCCCGGGCTGGGGGGGTTGCAGCAGGTTTGGCGTTGGGTGGGCGAGCGGGAAAGGGTGTCCAGGCTCCCTTCTTTTTTTTTTCCTTTTTTTTTTTTTTAAACTTGTATGCTTCTGTTTCTCCCTTTGGGAAAAGTTTTAACTTCTTGACAAATTTGACTCCCTAAAGGGAACGAGAGCGTGAGCTGTACGGGCCCAAGAAGAGAGGACCTAAGCCTAAAACTTTTCTCCTGAAGGTAACTCTTATTTAAATAACTTAGGCCTAGCCAAATGTCTCTCAAACCTCGCTGGTTCGTGCCCTTGGAAGGACTGGACTTTCAAGTGACTTGTGCCTGCCACCTGGCTCTGGGAACGTGGGGACGACCTGACGGGAAAGTGGGTTGGGGGCAGGGACGCAGAAGCGTGTGAGGGGAGAGCATGTGTGCGTGCGACGGGTGCCCCAGCAGGATGGTCGGTACACGCGGATGTGCACGGTGAGGCTGCAATCTCTTTTCCAATATCCTCTCCCTCTTTACGGCCTTCTGCTGCCGCAGTGGAGAGCTAGCCTGCCCCGCTCCCTCTTCCTTCAGCAGCCTATTCCATCCAGCCCATGCCCTGCAACTTAGCAGCACGCTGAGCAATTGGGCAGCGGTGGCAGGAATCCCGCTGCCACTTGTGCTCCTCTGATTGTGTTTCAGGATGTAGGTGTGCCACAAGAGTTTCATGAAGGGTTCATGTTTTGATCTGTAAACTGCCTGCTTGTTTTGCCTTCTTTTTTTTTTTTGGGGGGGGAGCAGTGTTTCACCTTTGTGTAGGATAGCAGCTGAAGTTTCCAGTTCCCCTCTGACAGACCCAGCATCTCTGCAAGAAGGTATTGTCGTAGCATCTCTGCTTGCTTGCAGTGATGAATGAGGAAGGTAGTCCCTAGTCCAGCCCCCCCCGCCCCCCAATTTTTAAACTTTTTTTTTTAATCAAGAAAGCTGGTAGCTGCCTGACCACTATGTGAGCTCTGTGGATTTATTAGTCTACAGACAAAACTCCTTGCTTTGCTCCCCTCTTACCCCCCTTCCTCTCCAACTATCTCAATCTTAGACTTCAAACGAATTGTACAACACACCTTTGTACGATTAAGACAGATGAGCGAGTTCACAGCTTCCCTGGTTTTGATCCAGGGAAGCCCTGGAACAGCCAGGGTGGACCCTGTGGTAAGGCATCGCTATCACTAAGTCATCCTATGGCTTTGGGCAAGTCATTTAGCCTTTGTGCATGTTTCCCCATCTGTGAAACAGGTTAATACTTTCCTTTGCCTGACAGCAGTAGGAGCTTTACTCAAGTCAACGCAGCACTTTAACTGTATGAGCACCGGAAAGAGCAGTGAGGGGTAGGGTGTCACCTCTCTTCTGCTTTAAGAGGACATAACGAAGCACACAGAAGATATGCAGGAACAGGCGTATTCTGATGCTCCGAGTAAAACCCAGGGGACTGTAGTAATCCTCGGAAAGTCCTGCTGATGGAACTGTACTCCTCCTCCCTTGTTGCCTGTTTTTCTGCTAACAGTTTTCTGTATCTGCAGACTGAGAACTACAAACATAACTGATATGTACTACCTCTTACTCTTTATTCAGGGAAACTAGACTAGTTGGTTTTTCTCTTTCTGGCAGTCATGCATTAAATGAAACCCTTGTGTTTAGGTTTCCAACAATGCAGAGGAACGCTTAAAGGGAAACCACCAGCTTAAAATAGTTCTCTGCTTGAATTAAAAAATACTGGTATTTGTAACACCTGACATTGTTCAGAGTGGTAGAGAAGTGTTTATGCTGTGCTTTTAACATTACTGTGTGTAATCAGTTTCTTTTTGATTCTGAATGTGATATGGCAAAATCCACTGCCAATTTTTCACTCATTTAAAAAAACAAAGCCAACCCCCAAACTCAAAAATAAAACCCACTCATTCCTCCTTTTCTCCCCTTGCCCTTTAAAACCCCCCTAAACTTGGAACCTGAATTATTCAACAGCATCCTTTGAATCACGTCCCTGACACGTTTCTGTTGCACATCTTCCTTCTGCCAGCTTCTCAAACGCTACTGAAAATCCGTAGGTTTGCAGAGCTGGCTTGGTACTTTGTAGAAGATGGATCGCAGTAGTGAGCGAGATGAGCTCTCCTGAAGGCTGGTGTCACATTGTGGGAGAGGCTGGCAGGGCAGAGTGCTGCCACTGCCGCTTGGTTTGCAGCTCTAGGAAACAGCTGGTGAGACTGTTAGTGCTCTGACCTGCCGTTTTTCTGTGACTTTGGATCCTACCCTAAAAATAACACCCCAGGCCAGGTAGCAAGAAGTAATGCTATCACAGCTAGCCCCATCTGAACTTGTTTGAGTTCTGTTCAGGCAAACCACTAGCAACGCAACTGCAGCAAGAAACGTGACCGAGACCGTCATGATAGTTTGCGTCATATGCATCTCTTGGTCGATTCTTCTGACCTGCTGAAGATGCGGGTTTGACCTCGGCTATCCCTGCAGCACTGGTGCTGCTGCAGGAGGAGTGGGATTCCATTCTGCTTTGTGCATCGCTAACTATGTTCTTGGTTCTTTCAGTTGCAGAATCTCTTGCCAGTGAGAATTTCGGAAGCAGGGGAAGAAATTTGATTCTTGCATCCCAGAGGGAGTCTTTGGAGTTGGCAGTTAGAACAATATTCTTTTTGATCTGTTAACTGAACAGATTAGGCCTGGATGCAATGATGTTTAAGCAGGAGTCTGGCCTAGGACTGCTTTGGTAGACTAGTCTGCCCTCAACTTGGTGGCTTGCTAGGATTTTTCATGTGTGTCAGTGCTTAAACTTAGGCTTCTGAGTCTCCAGTAAGGCACTGAAATAAGTGTCCCGACACACCGCTCAATCCCCTGGCTTGTGTGGGTGTTTTAGTTTGCAGTTGGGGCTAGGTTTATCCTGGGATTAGTTCTCAAAAGCTGCAGATAGGCACCCAGGGGGATTTGCAGAAAGCATTCCAGCAGGTTAGTGGCCCACGCCTTTGGAAGAGCTTTGAAAAGCTGCATCTTTGGCCACCTGCTGCCTTTGTAAGCCAGGCTCCTGTTGCTGAGAGCTGTCTAACACTTGGCCTTTCGATCAGACTGCAAAGGGAAATTACAGTCCAGGCTTTGTAATATCGCTATCAAGATGGCCGGTGTTGAAAGTGACCCCTGCAAACTTCAACTGCAAAGTTTTGGGCAGGAAATGGGTCTTTATTCTCTGCATACTAGGGGCAAACTTTCCCACAGCTGAGATCAAGCTTGGCGGGAGGTTGTAATTCTTGGGAGGCTGCTGGTATGCTGCAAGCTTTGTGCTGAGTGTATGGGAAGCAGAGTCCTTGGTCTGAAATGCGCAGCACTGTCTGTAAGGCTCTTACCTTAGTACTTAGGTGTCTGGCTGAAGTCGTCCTTGAGGACGGGCCCTTCAGCTGCAGGTCGGAAAGGAAGCTGGTGTGAGGTTAGAAAGAGACATAGCGCATGCTATAGTGATCTTCCTCTTTTCCCCTGCTCAGTTTGCTCCTTTTATTTTGCCTTTCCCTCGGCACTCGACTGTGTGGAATGCAAAACTCGCCAACTAATCTAATAAAGTCTAGCAAGTGCTATTGAGAGACAGAGCCCAGTCTGCAAGCTCAGTGGGTGGCTAGCAAAGACCCCTAGTTGGGGTGGCTGTAAATACTAAGGTGAAAAGACTGGAGAAGGTTAATGGGGAGGAAGAAGTAACTGAGAGCTGAGTAAGGGAGAGCCTTAGTGGGAGAGAGGGGGAAGAAGGGGCCAAGCAGCGTCGTGTTCTGTCGCTTCGCCCTTCCTTGAACTCTAAAGTTGGAGTTGGGTTTCTTTTGATCTCCTCCCTGTTCGTAAATTATCCCTGAGCAGTTTGAAAACAGACCATTCCCCTTTGTAGCATTTTGTTCCCCATCCAGTAGGGAAACTTTAGTTTATGGCAGTGTTGCTTGGGAGAACTGTGCTATGAACTGGCTTGCTGTTGCCTTGTCACTTGGAAGACTGCAGAAAAAAGAGGGCGATAAAAAGACAGAATGGCAGCCAAAAAGGGGAAAGAAGAGCTCTTGCGAATGCTGTTTGGAGCAAGGACTGTGGGAATGCAGGTGGAGAATAAAAGACAAAGCAGAACCAGTAATTTATGAGAGAGTAGCGCTACTATGGTGCAGCAGCGCTACTGGAAATGACTTGATTTTGAAATAATTAACTAGAAATCCGTTGCCTTACAAGGTCTTTTTCTTTTTTCTTTTCTTCCAAATTGCAGCGGTTTTGATACAAAGCAGGTAAGAGAGGCTTTTCTAAGCACGTGTCTGTGTACGTGCTTGTGTGCCTCAGTGCGTTAAGGGAATGAATGAACAAATATGCTTGCTGAGCCTCAAGGGACATTTATTCAGAAATAGTAGGGAACAGGGGAGATATACTAGTTCCCAGGGGCATTGAGGGAAAGCTGTACAAGCTAAATAAAGGTGATACATATCCCAAAAGGGAAGGAGGGGAAAGGAAGCAATCCTAGCAATTGCCTTGCTCTCGTGACAGAGCACTGCAGCAAGCCTCCAGAAGCTGCATCCTGATGTAGGCTGAGCTGTAAGCAGAGAGTAAATTACTTCATATACATGCTGAGTACCTCTTCAGCAGTGAGCAAATCCTGCAGGTGAAACCAGCAAAACCCAGAGAGGTAGTTTCCATTTGGAAAACTTCTGAGTTAAGTAGCAAACTGTGGTGATACAGCTGAAAGGATTAAACGGGTTTGTTTTTCAAAGACCTCATGCTCATACGGCTTGTGAGTGTGATCAAGTAATATATCCATAGCAGGGAGAAGTGCATTTCCAACAGATAAAACTGAATGCTGAGTCTTCTCCAAACCAGAGGTAGCAAGTTAGTGTAAAGTTGGAAGCAGGAGAAGGAGAGCCCAGAAAATGTGCTGTCCTCTGCAGGGAAGAGACTTGAGTTCATGTAGTTGATGCCTGAATAAACCTGATCCTGTGGTAGGAATACTGAGCTTTGCAAGTGAGAGGGCTCTGGGGGCTGGTCTTAGATAAAGCATCTGATACTATTTTTCTTGAAACCTTACCTGGAAAAACAAGCTCAAGGTAAGCTGAATATTTGCATATTGTTCTTTGTAACTCACATTGAAGCTTGTCACTGGGGACAGCAGTGTAGCAACTGGGGGGGACTGTTGGGTCCCAGCTTACCCTCTCTCTTAATAGTCTGGCCAAAGAGGTTGATGGTGCATGTAGTCTACCTGGAGACTACTGAAACTGGAATTTAATAAATGCAGAGAGCTGAAACATGAGTTGGAAACAGTTTCAGCCTTGAGGAAGTGCCCCAGAAGTAACTGGAAACACAGACACATAGCAAGTAAAGGAGACCTAGTGGTTCTGGGACACTGGAAAAGTCCTAGCCATGGACTGTGCTAGGTGCTAGGTGCTGTGTAAGCACAAAACCAAGACAGGTTTCTCTGTCAAAACAGGACTGGAGCTGATTAATGTGCACAGGCTGAGAAAGGAAAATCAGCAGGACTATGGAAGTGATCAGGCAGTGACCATCCCAGCATTATCGCTTTTCATTTGATGTGGTTGATGGGAAGCTTTGCTGAGGAATTTGGGCATGAATAAGGCAACTGTGGCTCGGGGGAGATGTGGGGGGAGACCTGCTTCTTTCTCACGTGGCTGATGGAAGGCAGCGCTGTGGGCAGGCAGCAATTAGACTCGGCTCTGAGTAGAGGGGCACAGAGGGGGCAGAACTCCTCACTCCAAGGTGTGATTACAGGGTAGGGAATTAATCTAGAAGACATGCAGTGTTGGCAGTAGGAGAGGCCCTGAAGAATGCCTGTGTCTATCTACTGAAGCTGTGGATCAAGGATTTTTACCGGTGCATCTGTCTGTACCCTCTGCTTGGCTTCTGTGTCCTGCATTTTGGAACGGGACATTGTGTTGCACTTTGCTCTCTGCTGAGCAGTGGTAAATTGGCGAGAAGCCCAAAGCACAAGAGCAGCAATGCTGGAAGGGCTGGCTGTGATGGGCGGCGGGGGGGAGAAGAATAAAATTGCTAATCCAGGCTGTGCTGGTATGTAATGTCAGAAAGCAAACTGTAGCTTGTCCTGGTGTCTGCCATCTGCTTCAGAGGGACCTGTGAAGACAGGGAACAAGCACAGCCCTAGATGTGCATCTGTCTGTGCCTATGACCTCCTGATGGGATCTGCGGGGTCTCTAAGTTGTGGGTCATTGGGATGGGAGGGGGAGAGTTGATGCGTGGTGGTGCAAGGAGTTTGTCTGGTACTGCTGCTGTGCTCCAGCCTGCAGGATGGGACAGGAACTGTCTAACCATTTTCTGAACAGTTTGCAGCATGGAGTAATGCGTGAGGCTGAGCAAAGAGAAACTACCTGGGCACTGGGATGCTTCCTGCTACAAAGGACGTGTTGGGGTTTGTCTGGGCTGGAGATGCTCCCTCTAGCTAAGTGAGACAGTCCTATACTGCCCAGGGTTAACGTGGAGAGTGTTTGTGCCTGCCTCTGCAGTCGTGTTACTCGTCCCTGTTTCAGTCGGCTAATACAAAGTCTAGAGTCTCTGGTGCAGATGAGCCTTCAGTCTGCATTTTTACATACAGATGGGGAAGGAGGCCTCATCTTTGCAGTCCTTTTAAAGCCAGGATACAAGTAGTACTGCAGGGCACAATCCAGCATTACCCAGGGAGGAACAAAATGTCTTCATGTCTCTGTTCTCTGCTCGTTCAGGATCTTCTGTGGTTCCCATGGGTATCTTGGTGGGAGAAGAAGGGCACTGGGTGACAGCAAAGCTCTGGGGATGTAGGGTCAGGGCTTTGAGCTTATTGTGTAAGAGCTGACCTGGGCCCCCCACTTAGATCTGTTGGATCCCTGCCTTTACACGCACATTTTTTTCCCCAGGCGTTTCTCTGGTAGGAGGCACAGCCTTCAGGGTGACAAAGGAGATGATGTTGGAGTGCTTAAGCTCTTAGCTGGCAAGAAGCCATCCCGATCTTGGCGTGTGCTAGGGGGCAACGGGATGGAAAAGTTGGGGAGGAAAAGCAGCTGTCTTCTAGCACTGCAGTTCTTCTTGTGCCCACGAGATGGGGGAAGCTGCTCACTAGATGGACAACCAGAGGGGGGGGGGGTGTCCCCTCCAGGCATGGGTGACTTCTGCCTATGACCACTGCTGAGAGGGAATAAGGAAGGGGGCTGGTTTGGGCAAGGAGCGAGGTGCAGGTGGGAGGCTGAGCTCCACAAACAACTGTGCTCTGACAAGGGGTGATGTAAGAGTACGCTCTGGGTTTCCATGCCCACAGGGGCTTCAGGTCATACTGCCTCAACTTACCAATGAAACTGTTGTTCCTGCTGCCAGAAAATGTTCCTGTCTCTGGTGCAAGAACCAGGGCAGGTTTTGGCACTGTCTCTGAGCACCAGAAGAGCTTAGAAGTCTTATTCCCCTGCCCTGGCCCTCAGAAGGGGCTGGCACTGAGCAGCTGAACCAGTGCTGTTCCTGCTCTGTTTCATTAGCAGGTTTCAAACAAGTGTGGTGTTCAAAAAGGACAAGGTGATCTTTTCTTTGGAGATGCAGTTAAACTTGACTTGAGTTCCAGCTGGCCTGGTCTCTGGCTTTAAACACTGGACCTTGCTCCCACAGCAGAGTAAGGATATACAACTTGCTTGTGGTTTCTAGTTAAAATTAAGTTTCAGATCTCTGCATTTCTTGTGTTTAGGTAAGACAGCTCTGTTAGACCACCGTCACCCACCTCCATCCGTGTTCCTCAAGACCCCCTTCTGCCATGCTTTCCAGAGGAGATGAGTCTGGTTGTGGGAGGGGAAGAGCAAACTGGATGCATTAGTCTTCCTCTCCCCCTTGTCTCATGCTCATTTTGTAGAGGACCTGATACAGTCCCCTGTCTTGGGACCAGTACATAATTTTGGATGCTAACTCAACACTAACAGCCCCAATGCCTAGGAGGGTGCTTGGTTGTTTGGCCGACAGTGGAGGGTTGTGCACATTGGCTGATGGGGGGCCTTGGAAATCATTAACTGTAACCCTGAAACATGGCTGGAGGGTGGCAGTTTCCTCCTGGGGGAAGCACATGTCAACAGGGGCACTGCCTAGGGAGTAATTAGCTGCCCAAAGAGGATGTAGAAGTGCCCCATGCTTGTATGGGGGCTGTGCCGTGGCTCTTAATAGTCCATGGGTGTGTCTGTGTGCTTGTCATTAATGTGGGTATAAATGTGACATGGCATTCTTGTCCTGAGGTGAGCAATGCGCAATTTGAGATTTGGCTGCATCTAGGCTGCCTCTCTGACCCTGTTTTTTTTTCCTCTCTCCCCACCACCGCAGGCTCGGGCCCAAGCGGAGGCCCTCCACATTGGGGATGTACACTTTTCTGTCAAGCCTGGTTCCAGCACCTCCTCTCCCAAGCTCCACTCCAGCGCCGCAGTGCACCGGCTCAAGAAAGACATCCGGCGATGCCACCGCATGTCCCGGCGCCCCTTGCCCCGTCCAGACCCCCAGAACGGCGGGACCGTGGGTGGCGGGGCTGGCATCCGTCCTCCTGTCTCACCCTTCTCGGAGACCGTCCGCATCATCAACCGTAAGGTGAAACCCCGCGAGCCCAAGCGCAGCCGCATCATCCTCAACCTCAAAGTCATTGACAAAGGTGGGAAGCCAGCCAACGGGGCTGGGGGCCTGGCTCGGCCCAAGATCCCGTCCCGAAACCGCGTCATCGGCAAGAGCAAAAAGTTCAGCGAGAGCGTCCTCCGCACCCAGATCCGTCACATGAAGTTTGGCGCCTTTTCGCTCTACAATAAGCCGTCTGCTGCGCCTGCCCCCTCTCTGGAGGGCAAAGGGGAGGCCGAAGGCTCCCAGGCAGCCTCCTGTGGGCTCATTATGGGCTCCACTCCCTATGATGCCCCCAGCTCCAGCTCCTCCGGCTGCCCGTCGCCTGCCCCCCACTCCTCCTCCGACCCAGATGATTCCCCTCCGAAGCTGCTCCCCGAGACCCTCAGCCCAGCCATCCCCGACTGGCGCGAGTCAGAGGTCCTCGACCTCTCGATCCCACCCGAGTCGGCCGCCACCAGCAAGCGTTCTCCCACAGGAGGGTGCAGTGGGGGGCAGACACCCTCCTTGTCCCTTTCCTCTTCTGACCCGGAGCAGGAGGCTGGCGACTGGCGTCCCGAGATGTCCCCTTGCTCTAACGTGGTGGTCACAGATGTCACCAGCAACCTCCTCACCGTCACCATCAAGGAGTTCTGCAACGCGGAGGATTTTGAGAAGGTGGCGGCGGGCGGCGGCGGAGGAGGCAGCAAGTGAGCAGCCAGGTCCCCCTGCTCCAGGGGCGTGGGGGGAGCTCTACCTGCGAGAAGTCGTGGTGCGAATGGCTGTCCTTAGTTCTCTCCTTCTCCCCTTGGCTGTCCCTCTGCCCTCACTGCCACCCTTCCGCCTCCTTTCCCCCTGCCCACTCCCTCTTGCTTGGAGGCTGGAGCGTGTCAGTGGGGGGGGAGCGGGGGCACCCACCATTCCTGGGTGTCGCTGCCGCTGGAAGGAGGCAGGGAGCGTCGTGGTGGGGCTGGGGAGTGGTTGTTTGTCCTTGAATGTGGTGTTGTCCAACGGGCGGTGGAGCCTTTGGGGATGAGGGATGGGTGAGCATGTGTCTGTGTGCCTGTGGGGGTGGTGGGGAAGGTGCTCTTCCTCCTCCTTCCCCTTCCATCTTTGGCAAAAACTGAAGAGGAGCTCCAGACCCTTGAGGGGAGGATGTAAGAGGATTGGAGCCCTCGCCCACTCCCCTCAAGCCTTCTCCCACAGTGTGCATGCAGTCTCTTCCATTCCTATGTTTCCCCCTTGCCATGACTCTCATCCTGCCATCCTTCCCCTTCTTGGCCTGTGGCCTGGATCTGCCATCTCCCGCACTGTCCTCGTGGCAGTGGCTGATCCAGGTGGCCCCAGACTGAAGGGGAGAGGGGCAGGTGAAGTGTCATGACTGAAAGGTGCTTGAGACAAAGCTGGGGTGGTGGGGGGTGCCCCATGTGCATAAGCCCCATATTGGCTTCCCCTTTCCTTTGACTATTGGTGCTACCTTGGCAGTTGTATTGGCGCTTTCAGGTGGCCTGATCCCTCTTCTCCTGCATCTTCCAACTTGCTCAGCTCTGCAGGGGGAGGGGAAGAAAAGGGGAGTCTGCTTCCAGCCCAGATCTTCCTTCTGGTGTTCATCACTTGCACTTGCTTGGGGGAGAGGGCATGAAATGCCCTTCCCCAGCCTTTCTGTGGTGGAAGTGGGAGTGGGCTGTGTATCCATCCTTCAGTTTGGGGGAAGATATGCTGACAATGTGATGCTGCCCCAGCCAGGTGAGGCTGGTCTCCCGCCTTGTGCATAAGCTTCCCTCGACCGTGTTTGCTTCCCCTGCTCCTTTTGGAGGGAGGGATGGATGGACGCTAAGGCGGGTCGCTTGCTCTTCCTGCTTCCTTTTGTCTCTCCTGCTCTCCCTTCCCTGTGGTGGATGGACTGGAAGAGGGTTCCCCTCTGTCTTTTCAGCATCTGAAACAGCCCTTACAACTGTCAACTAAAGGTGCTAATAAGAAATAACTGTCTCTCTCTCATAGTATGCATGTGTGCTGGATCTCTTCCCCGAGAGCTCCTGTGCACTGATCTACAAATTCCTTCTCTCTGCCCCTTGCAAGTAGGAGCGAGCAAGACCACAGCTTGCCGTTCTTTACCCACAGCTCCCTATTTCCCTGACCACCCTTGTTCACAGCCAAAAATAAGCTCTCTCTTTCACCTGCCGTTTCTGGCTTGCTCCATTTCTGTGTGGGTCCTAAGCTTCACGGTGAGATGCTGTTCCTTTGCTCTCCCTGCTCCCTTTACTCGCATAGGGCTCAGCCTGTAAAGGCAAGGAAAAGAGGTGCTGTTCAATCAGTGGGAGAACCTCACCCTCTCAGCCCTGTCCCCCATATTTGGGATGGGGCAGAGGGGCGTCACTTATACATAATGTGCTGCAGAGGTGAAAAGGGTGGAAAAAATTCCCCGCACTGGGCTCGCCTACTTATAAACCTGCCCTGGGCGGGTGAACACGAGTGGAATTGGCCCCTCTGGTGCTTCCACACGAGGATGCTCCGAAGCTGCTGGCTCCGAGGAGTGCTCTTGTGTGGAGTAGTGATTTTGTGGTTGCAGTGGTCTGAGGGTAGAAGGAAGGCAGTTTCTGGGAGAGAGGCAATATTTATCTGCCCAAGGGGCGTTGTTGGGGTGGTAGAGGGATAGACCAGCTTCTGACCTTAATTAGGGCTTCTGTGCCCAGAACTTCTCTTCCCCGCCTCCAGTGCCTGGGTTGATGTAATAAAATCTTTTCTGCCCTCCCCACAAGCCTTGCCTCGCAGCGGGTGGAATTCAAAGCCATGGGGCACGGTGAATTCGCACCAGTTGCGGCTCAGTGTCTGTGCAGACAGTCCGAGGGGGATTCCAGGTGCTGTTAGCACCACCCTTTGCACACCTCTTTCTTTTTCTTTCCTTGCTTAAAGAGCTTAGTGGACTCTTTGGGGATGCGGTTGCATTCACAGCTGAAGCTAGGGGCAGGGAGAAAGAGACTTTCCCGATCCATTCACCAAGCTAAGGCTTCCTATAACTTGTTGGACTTGTGTGCGTGTCTGTATTAATACCTGCCTGTATTTTTCGTGTGTCAATTTTTTTTTTTGCATCTTTCCTGTGCCTGGCACACCCAGGGATCCATTATTTTAGTATAGCCTATCCATTTGACTGCAGCTTCAAAGATGAGCAGTTTGTAGGCATAGGGAAAAGCTCTTTCTTAGGGAAATAGAGAGGAGATTCTTCTCTTTTCCCCCCCCCCCCCCCATCTCGACAAGGATTATTCTGCGTCTGCGAGATAAGAGGAGCTTATTTGTGGGGTGGATGCAAACTGGCCAGTCACTTTAGGTTGTTAAGTTACTGTTTGGTGTGTATGTGGTGATGTGTTTTGTTTCGTGGTATTGAGGTTCTGAAAAAAAAAAAATTGAAGTGTTTTAAGTGGGAGATAAAAGGGAACTTTAATAGGAAACTCTTGATGTGTTTTGGCCAAGATGTGTTCACTTGGCAGAATTCTATTCCCCAGTGTCTCTTGTATGGTGTTCTTTGGGGGCAGGGGGCAGGAATTGTTTAATCAAAGGGTTTTTGCCTTTCTCCAGAGTGACAAGCAAGGGGACTGTCTGTGAAGAGCAAAACAGTGGGTCGATGTAGGGATACTCCATGAGGACCTTCTTCCTGTGGTGAAGAGATGAGGGGACTTGTTGTGGCAGAGGAGCTCATGCAGTAGATCCTCTTTGTGAAGGAAGAAAGGAGTATGATCCGGCTTGCAGACACAGCTCGACTGCTTGTGTGACAAATCTCTCCCTGGGTGGGTCACCAGGTGGGAACCAAACCCTGAACCTCTGGATCCGAAATGAGGATCCCATGCTGTTTTGAGTTAGAGGTCTGCTAACTTGAACACAGCAGCAGCCTCAAGTTCCCTCAGGTGGACAAGCCACTTGAGGCTGACTAACCTACCTTCGTATTCACGTGGGTTACACTCCTCCTTCTGAATTTTTGCCCTTACTCCTTAATGGAGATGGGAAGGAAGATCTGTTCATGCTCTTTAAAAAGGGCGTGGGATTGAGGGAGGAGTTTATTTGAAAGTATCCCCTTCCCTTCCCCGTAACCCCTAGGGAAGAAAAAAAAAAACACAAAAAACAGGGAAATATTCTCTGTGTCTGTGCCATGTTTGTTCTCTTGTCGTCGTGTTTTTAGAGGAGATTTTATGATGGAGTGGAAAAAGTGAAATGATTAGTTTTGCATAAAAAAAATAAAAGTTAAAAAAAAATTTCTACAGGGAGAGAGCGAGAGAGAGAGAGAGTTTAAAAATTAATAATAAATGCAGTGATTGCACAAACTGTAGTGGTATTAGATGGTCCTTAGAGAAAAGAGTATTTTGTAGTATCGAAGCATGTGTGTCTGGGATGGTGTTTGACTTGCTTGAACTGGAGGGAAAGGCATTCTGGGACTAAGCAGCGATCTCTGACCTGAAAAGGCAAGTTGCGTGTTGGAGGAACCCTGTCTACAAACCTTTCCCGTCCTTGCCTCCCAAGTGTTGGAGTGAGTTCCCTTCCCTCCCATACCTCTCCTGTGAGCTAAGGTGGAGTCTCCAAGTGGTTTTCTGGCCGAGCGGCCCTCAGAAATGGCCGGTCACGTTCTGCTAGAACGTGGATCGGGCCACCAACATGGAAACAGTTGACTTACTTTGCATGCACAGCAAGCTGCTAAGATTTGGGGTTGGCATGTACCTTTCCTGCCAAGTCGCTGTCTCTTCTCTTTTCCCTCCCCCATATCCAAGCAGGATTAAATATTGTGGGCTTATCTCCTGGGAAGCAGATATGCCTCCCCTCTGTAGGGTCTTTTAGCTTCTTCCAGCGTCAGGTGGGGAATGGCATTTTTCCGTATAGGATTCACCACATTGGGACAGAGAACCAAGTCCCATCTGTATGTAGTCTGGTGTTCCACCTCTGGCAGTAGTCTGATCTTCAGAGACAGATGGGAGAACTGCCTTGTCTGCTCTGAAGGTGTTGCTGAGTGAGGCATACCCTCTTCTTGAGGCCAGCAAATGCTGGAGGTTTTGGGGTGGGGAGGGAAGAGGAGCACCCCAATGGGACTGTGCTCGAGTAGGGCTGCCTTATTCTGCTCTGACTTCCTGTGGGGTGGCAGGGAAGAGTTGCCCGAACGTTTCTTCAAAGCGAGGAGGCAGCTCTTGCGTGCTGGCTTCCCCATCCAAGATGTCTCTGCTGGGCGTTCATCTGGTGCGTGGGAGTGACTGCAGGGAAGAGGGGAGCCACCAGATGTTGGTGTCTGAACAGAAGGTGGCAGGCAGGGGACGCTAGGACAGCTTTTCTTGTCTGGACTTCTCTGGTGCCCTTGGCTTTGCAGTGGCAGGTGACAGATGTCTCGATGCCTCTCATAGCCTGGGCTGCTCTTGGGAACTTCTTCTCCTCTCTCTGCCCATCGAGCTCTGTCAGTGCTTCCCACGGCCTTCAGCTTGGAGCGGCAGCCTCCTGTCTCGTGCTCTCTTTTCTCCTCGCTGAGCAGAGTGGGACTGGGGAGGCGTGAAGCTAATGAGATGCAAGCTCCTTTTGCGATGGAAAACGGAGACATAGAGTGTGGCGAGCAGGCCCAGCTGTGGTGAGCCACTGCTTAATTTCTGTTTTCAAAAGAGAAAGGGAGCATTGCTCTGCGTCTCCCCTTACCGAAGTTCCCAGGGAGATTTTATGAAATAAATAAAAAAAAAAAAAACCCCAACCACAGTCCTGCTTTTTAGCAGGTAGGAGCTGTCTCTGAGCTGAGTCTTCCTAGGGATTTCACTCCCTTTCCCAGCCCCTCTTTGTAGAGGAGGTTTCGGCAGCTCCCAGCGTTTGGAGATTATCACCTTCCTGGGGACCTCCTGGCAGAAAGAGGTTGCCATGCTGAAGGATGGTGTCCTGAGTCCCCCATGCTTCTGCCCACCCCAGGTCATGGCATTAGTGGGGCTGCTTGGGAGCAGGTCCTTCTTTCCAGGGAGGTGTAACAAACCTGGAGTGCGTGTCTGGCTAAGTGCTTATTTTTCCCCTCGCCTCCTTCCCCACCTTCCGACAAGACCTTTTCCTCCTTGCCTGGCACATCCTTTTACTCCAATGTCGCTTGCTTTTGCTGCATTTTTCAATTGCCCAATAATCGTGCAAGAGCTGGGATCTTATTTACTTTTTATATATAAATATAAAAGAAACCCTCTCCCCTCCCCTCATTCCCCCCTGTCTCACCCACCACCCCACGCGCAGCCTTCCTGATCTCTGCTCTGAAGGTGGTGTGCTGTAGAGGGTTGATTTGGGGCCGGGGATTTGGTGCCTCCTGGGTTCTGTTCCTTCCTGGTTTGCTGTGGCCTTTCTGCCAGCTGTGTCACTGCCCTGTGTCTCCGTCTCCCTCAAGTGAAGGGGGTGGTGGGTGGAGGGGACCATCCTGCTGAGGGTGCTGGCAGCCTGACTCCCGCGGCGTTTGCACAGAGCCAGAGGAGTGACAAGTATTGCTTCAGAAATCCCCTTCTCCCTGTCCGTGCTTCCTTCCCTAGGTAACTCCAGCAAGTATCTTAATTTCATCGATGCTTTGGGGTTGAGCAAATAAGTGGCTTTATTTTTTTTTTTCTTAATTCTGTTTTTTTAGGTCCCTCCCCAGAGCACAATGTGTATGGTTTCTTTTTGGGGGTGTAGATGGGAGGAGGTGTTGGAGTCTGTCTCCACCCTCACCTTTGCCCTTTTGTCCTCTACTTCTCTCCCCGTTCGATGTTGTCCTCTGTCAGACTGATGGGGCTAGTGGGGTTTGTGCCCTTGTCTGCGCAGGGTCAACAGCCTTGGCACCAGCAGCTTCGCATGTGTTCTGCATGGTGCATCTGAGGTGCCCTGTGTCCCATCTGCCTTGCCTGTAAGGATGTCGCAGGGCCCCGAGTTCTTTCTCCCTTTCTTTAAATTTCTCCTTCCAGGAACAAAGGGAGGTGTAGTCAGTTTGCCCTTCCCATGGTGGTGGGCTGCCTCTGGCGGCTCTTCTGTCCCTTCCAGCTTCTCTGTAGTGGGAAATGAAATGTCTCCAGGACTGTCCAAAAGTACGATCCTTGGGGTGAGAGTCCCTCCACCTCAGGTGAGCGCTGTGCTTTGAGCCCTCTCCCTCCAGGCACCCATTCGAGAGTGCCGGCAGAGATGGTGCTGGGGGTGGAGGAGTGGGGATGCCCTCTGTGCTCCTGGGCTGAGCGGAGCAGGGAGGTGGGCAGCAAGCATGGTGCTGCAGCGCAGGGAAGAAGTAAGGTGACAGAGGAGCGGCTAGATGCAGTCAGGGTGATGCCAGCTTCAGCAGCGGCTCAGAAAATATATCTGGTGGGAGGGAAGGGGCATGGTCGGAACAAGCAGCTGAAGTGTTAATTCCCATTGCAGGGCCCCGGTTCTTGACTTCATTCCTTGTTCAGCCAAGCACTTAGAGCTTGCTCTAGACCGCAGGAGTGCGGCTGGGTGCGTCAAAGCACTTCATGGGGCTTCGAGGCCTCGTAGGACTAGCAGGGCCCTTGTGTGCTCGTGAGCAGACCCCCGGCTGCGCCCTGCTCTCCGGCGGTGCTGAGGGTTTCCTTCTGGGCAGAGCAGCAGGTAGCTGCTCTTCTGCAGGTAGGTTGCTCTTCAGCTGTCTTGGAGGGAGCCTGCTCCTTCCAGCCCCCTGGCTGCAAAGGGGGATGTAGTCCTAGGTCAAGTTCTCAAACAGAACAACAAAAAAAATTCATTGTGATGACTTTTTTTTTTAAGAAAAAAGTTGTCGTGCTCGCGCCTCCCCCAAGCTAATGAACTTGGTATGCTGTCCTCTCCTCCTCCTCTTCTCTCCCCTGCTGTTAAGCCTTGTACGCTCCTTAAGAATAGAGGACTCTCTCTTTATTTTGGAATATTTTTTTCCCATTTGTTTTCTTTTTGGATAGACAGTTGTCCGGTGGTGGTGGAGGACAGGGGCCTGCCTCATCTGTTCCTTCCTTTCACCTTCCCCAGTGCCAAGCTTAGGCTCAAATCCTGCAGATTCCTGCAAATACTGAACTTCGAGCAGGCGAGTTACCCCACTGAGCTCTGTGGTACTCGGGTGCTTCAGATTCTGCCTGTGCTTGAGTTTTGGCAGCATCAGAGCCTTATCCTTTCTCTTAGAGAAGGTCAGGCCTAACTCCTAGAGTGCTGATGGTTCTGGTGCAACCCATCTGTCTCTGTATTTCCCCTCACTTGGCATACAGAGTGAAGGTGGTAATTTTTTTTAATTTAAAATAAACCTAAATATGTATCATGTAGTTTTTTTATTTTGAAAAAAATGCATTTAAGGATTGTGCACGGATGAATTGTATATCTATATATTTTTTTTGTCTTGCAATTTTCATTTTAAATATAGTGTTTGTTCAGTTTTGTTTTGTTTTTTTTTTAAATCCAGTTCCCAGCTGGCTAAACTCTGTCTAGAGCGGATGGGTGGGAGGCATAGCCACTGGAGGGGCGATTGAATCACCCCTTCCCCTGGCGCTTCCCACAAGAAAATGGTTTGCTCCAGGTTTGGGGGTGGGGGTTGTGCTAATTACTCTTGTATTCTTGTACATTTTGTTCTTTCTGCTGCTCTTGAATATTGTATCAATGCCAGAAATGGGGAGTTAAAAATTAAAAAAAAAAAATTAACCCCAATAAATTGTTACATTCCAAAACCTCGTCTTCTCTTCCTTGGCTGGGCTGTGACCTGCTCTGGGTGTAAGCGACCTGCGGAGCTGGTAGTGGGGATACTGAAACACCTGCCCTAAGCCAGCGTCAGTGAGCTCTGCAGCCAAATACGAACACGCTTAGTACCTTCTCATGTACCATGGGTCACTTCTGGTTTGAGTCTTCAGACCTCTCTGGACACAGAGAAGCTCTGACAACAGACAAGCAAGACTTCTGTAACACTGAGGGAAGAGGAGGCACTTTGGGAAGGCCAAACTAGCAAGCAGAACCTGAATACGCTCCTCCAAAGTTTTTTGGAGAACCTCCCATGGGTTTCCCACATCCTTTTCATTAAAAATGAAATTTGATCTGAGCATAACCTCGCACTTGGTGGCTGAAAAATGCTTTAGGCTTTTCCCAACTCCAAAGGGTGTGCCTAAGTGTGCTTTAAGACACACTAATCTAAGAAATAAGGTAAAAAATACTCTTAATGTGTGTAATCAAAGCCCCAAATTCATTGCATTAGTCTCTAGCCCATAGATGTAAAAAGGTTACAGCAAAATTTCAGGTGGGGAAGTGCTATTGGTGCGAGATGTGATGGGGAAAGCAGATGGGGTTTGGGTGCTAGCTCTTCAGGCAGGCGGGGAAGGAGAGGGGAAGTCAGTACTTCTGGGTGCTGGGAAAGGGCGGTGTTGGGCACAGCTCTGGGATGCCACTGTCGAGCTGGCTCCGACCGAAACACCCTCGGGTGCCCTTCTGCCTGGTGATCTGGGCCTTGCCTGGAGGGGGAGAGATTGGGTTGAGCTGGGGTTTCCTGGGGAAGAGTCGCTGCTTTGTTAGCCACGGCTGCAGGTGCCTTGAGATGCCTCTCCAGCGTCTGAGGCTCGGAAAGTCACGGAAGAGCCCTCTCCAGCAGTGATGTGTCTTGGCTGGCCGGGAGCAGGGAACGCTGCCCACCGAAGCAGAGCACGGCCAAGGTTTCGTGCTGTTCACATCATGCAGTCAGGCTCACCTTGCCTCCGCTCCATGCCGCGATGCCTGCAGGGCCAGCACTGTCTCCCTCGCCCCTGCGCCCTGGTTCTGCTCAGAGGCAAGTGGGCTTTTTGCTGGACCTGAGTACAGCAAATGAAGCCACCTCTGACCCACGCTTTCTGGAGCTGGAGGAAGGCTGGCAAGGCAGACGCCAGCCTTGACCGAACACATCCAACGAGGTCCTGCGTGACCGTGCTGGCACAGCAGACCCTGTAACCGCGGTGAGGTGATGCGAGCCGCATCTGTTGGGGCCATGAGACCTGGAAATGAAAGAAGCTGGGATTTCCACGCTATGTGGAGTCTGCAGATCCCCAGGTGAGATGGACTGAAGGCTCCTGGTCTAAGGAGAAGGTGAAGCTGGGCCGGTGGGGTGGCAGCTGCGGAGGAGCCCTTTTGCCCCATTAGAGTGGCCCTGGGTGTGCCCCTGAGCTGGGTGATAGCTTGCGGGGGGGGAAATCCCCCACCCCAGGGACCTCAGGTTACCCTCCCCTGGGAAAAGGCTCTCCCCATTCCTCACCCCCACTACCCTGCTGGCCTGAGCATAACGAATGGACCAGGGCTTCCCCTGGCCAGCAAGGGGTTGCCTTGTTCCCGCCGGGAGGGTTGGATGGGGGGCAGTGCATCTGCTGGGCTGAGAGCAGGCTGATCTCCTTCCCCTGGTGCCAGAAGCCCATCCCGAACGTCCCTCTCACCCAGTGGCCATGGCGGGGCAGCCCCCTGGCCCACCTTGCCCTGCCCACGGCCGCCCCTTGGGGACAGCTGCCAGCCCGAGACACCATTTGGGCGTTAATTAGATGGAAGAAAATCCCTTAATCGCTCGCTGTGGGCTGAATCTGTGAGCTCTTGTTAAAACCAGCTTCTGTCACCAATCCTGTTCAAAACTGGGCTCCCCAAAGTCCTCCGTCACCTTCCCCTGTCCTGTCGCCCACAGGAGGGCAGGGTTTTGGCATCACTGTGTCCTTGCAGAGCCGGCTGCCCAGCGAGCATCTTTGAACCTGCTATTCCCGGGACAGGGAGGCTGCTCTGGCTACTCACCAGCCTGAGTCATCACCCCCTGCGAAAATCTATTTCTGCCGCCTGTTTGTCTCCAGGAAGAAGTTGTGGTCCCTGCTGAGGGAGCGGGAGATGTCAGGACCCCGGGCACAGTGAGCCCTGCCCTGCTGCAGCGCTCAACTCTTCCACCGCCCACAGCCCTGGCATGGGCGAGTGGGTCGGGGCTGGTGTGGAGGGGCTCACCCCCCACTCACCGCCACAGCAGCGTCAGCCAGAGGGATGAACCTTGCCACCGCAATTCTGCAGCCTTTGGCAATAAAGTCTGGACAGCATGTGAGGGATGCTCAGCCGGGCCAGTGCAAAGTCCCCAGCATGGCATCGCTTCCCCCAGCCTGGGACCTGAGAAGCCTTGTACGGGTGTACGGCATTTTTTTTGCAGGGTTGCAGGTAAAGAACACCTTTCCCACCCTGATCCGCATGTTGTGGGGTGGGGTGGGCTGGTTCAGCACCCACATGGGTTCATTTCAAATCTGCTCCTGCCTGGCTGCTGACAGGGGTGGGCAGGCTGCAGGCAGGACGTGACGCAGGGGGGTGCAATCCCCTGCCACCGCTAGGAAGGGGCAGGTAGGAGTCCGGTGGCCTCCCTTTGTGCCGTGGGACACATGCTTCCATTTTCTTTGCATCCTGCACCAGCGCCCAGTGTCCCAGCGCTCTGAACCCGTGTTTGCCCAGAGTGCTCGCCAGCCTCGCCACCGGGGCCAGGTGCCTGTCTCTGGGCTTTCTCCACATCCACCTTCTCGCCCCTCTCCATGCTCACCTCCGCTTTTCCTCCTCATGGCTCCCTTCATCTCTCCCTCTTCTCTAAACCGCCCCATCTGACTTCCTCCCCTCCTCCCAGCACCATGAGCCGGACAGGCCTCTTGCTGGCTCCAGAGTGAGGATTTTGGGGGGCTCAGGTGCAATGCACTCTGTGGGGAGAGACGGTGGCCGTGCGCCGCTGGCAGCATCCTGCTCCCTGCTCGCAGGAAGCCAAATTTGAGGAGCCTTTGTAGCTCTGGCTCCCTTGGTATCCACTCAAATGTGCCTGGGGGGGGAGAAGATGTAATCTTTACCGGTGTTTCATATCCAGCACTGGAGCTGTTTCAAACACACACACGCTGCCGGTTCCCTGCCGGCTAGGAAGGATTTCCTGCCATTACTGAGCAGAGCTTAAAATCGATTTTGTTTGTTTTCCCTCCGCTGCTCCTCTTGGCTCAGCCGGGCTGCTTGGCCTAGTCGAGGCACCGGCATGCCTGGGGAGGGGAGAGGGCACGGCACGGCTTGTGTCGGAGCAAGGGGAAAGAGGGTGCCTGAAGTGCCTGAAGTCTTCTTTACAAGTGGTTTAGGATAAAGTAATGGTAGGGGAAGATCTAATGTAGGTATTTACTTCCCAAATGGATGGCGCAGGTGTGCGGGACAGGGTGTGAGGCATCCCAGGCTGCTGTCTGCAACAGCCGTGTCTGGGGCGGGAGAGCCAGGGAGAGGGGAGGCATTTTGCAAGAGCCAGAGACCCGGGGGAGGCATTTTCCAAGAGCTGGAAGATTGCTGGTTTCATTTTTAGGAGAAAAGCCAGGAAGGAAAGGCCCGCCAGTAGCCCCAAAGCCCCTCCCGGGGGACACCCGATTGCGAGGTGTTGCCCCTCAGGGTAATGAGGGGCCCTTTACTTCCAGCCTGAGCATCTCCCAGGGGAAAATTCTCCCTTGGGCAGTCCCGGAGGAGCATCCCCTTGCTGTTGGCTCCCACCGGGCTGCTTTCAGCGAGCCCGACCCTAGGCTGCGCCCCTCCCCGCCTGCCCCCGGGGGGTCCTCGGGGTGCCCCCCCCCCCCGCCCGCTCCTCCCCGTCTCCGGCGCCCCTTGCCCGCTCACCTCCCACCGCCCGGGCCCCTCGCACTCGCAGCCCGGGGAGGGACGCTGGGCGGGGGTGTCCCTCAGAGGGGCAGCGCCGGGCGGGGCTGCACGGCCGGGCCGGGCCGGGGCCGGGGCGGGGGCGGGGGCGGGGCGGGGCGGGGCGTGCGGCACCGCCCGGCAGATATAAGCGCGGCGCGCCGGGGCCCCGGTGCCGGTGCTGCTGCCGGTACCCTCCTTCCCCGCCGGCTCCCTCCGGGCCGTCCGTCGGTCCAGCCCTCCCTCCATCCCCGCCCGCTTTGTTTTCTCGCCGTCCGCGGGCTCGGGCCCCCCACGCCGCTGCCACCCTGAAGTTTCTGGCAGTGCTGCTGGCGGCGGGCATGCTGGCTTTCCTGGGGGCCATCATCTGCATCATCGCCAGCGTCCACCCGGCCGGCACCGCCGCTCCCGCCGCCGCCGCCCCCGCCGCCGACAATGACTCGGCCGCCGCCGCCCTCCTGCCCGCCGCCGACAAGGGGCTGGGAGCGCTGCACGGCCCCGCCGAGGCTCTGGCCAGCGCCGGGCCGCGCCTGCCGGGGGGGCCGCCGCCGCCGCTCTTCAGCCGCTTCGTCTGCACGCCGCTGAGCGCCGAGTGCCCGGCCCCCGGCACCGGCCCCGCCACCGGCCCCGGCCCCGAGGAGCTGCTGGCGCTGCGGAGCGCGGCGGCCCAGCTGCGCCGCACGGCGCTGGAGCAGAAGGAGCGGATCCGCATGGACCAGGAGACCATCCGGGAGCTCACCGGCAAGCTCAGCCGCTGCGAGGGCGGCCTGCGAAGCCCCCCCGCCGCCGCCCCCCCGCCCGCCGCCGCCGCCGCCGCCGGGCTCCGCGCCGCCCCGCGCCCCGGCACCATGGGCCACCCCCCCGCCGAGCCGCCCGCCGTGCGGGAGCTGGAGGAGGCCGTCCGCGCCCTCCAGGACCGCATCGACCGGATAGAGGTGCGAGGGATGCTCCCGGGGGAGGGGGGATGCTCCCCTAGGCACCGCTCCCCAGGCCTGCTGCCACCCGCACCCCAAACCGGCCCGGCCCCCTCGCGAGGCTTCGGGAAGGTTGTCCTCGCCCCGCTCTTCCCTGAGGTCTCTGCCCAGGGGCAAGGGGCTCGCCCTCGGCCCCCCTGTCTCCCCTCCGCAGCAGGGTGGTCCCAAGGGGCCAGGGTTGCCCTGCTTTCCCCCCCGCCTGCGCCCGGGTAGGGCACTTCGCTCGCCCTGTAGCACCCACCGAGGCCTCTGCTGGAGCAAGGGCAGCGGGCTGGCAGCTCAGGGCCAGATCCTGCCCTGTGGCAGAAAGGTAAATCCCATCTGATCCCGTTGCAGTTATGAACGGGACATCTCGCAAAGTAAAGCGCGGTGCCACCTGCCGCGAGCGCGGCACCCCTTCCCCATGCGGTTCGTAGGAGCTGTAGGGAAGGGGGCAGCCGGAGCCGCTTGCTGTGCCCATCGCTGCGGCATCAGGCTGTCGGCACTCGGGACGTGGACCCTCGGTCCCCACACTGTAGCATCTGTGCAGCGTGTGCCCGGTGGGCTGAGCCCTGGCTCGGCCGCGAGCCAGTGGCACCAAAGGCTCTATGGTGACGCCTGGGATGGGGCCCATCATAGGGCACACGTGTGTCGATTTATTTGGGCTGATGTGGGCTCATCAGTCGCAAGGACCTTGGCAGACTTTGCAGGATACGGCCGGGGCAATAGTCTGAGCATGCGAGAGCTGCTGGAGGGGAGTTGTCTGGTTTCCGTGGGGGCTTGCTCCAGATGCCCCATCTTTTCTGGGGGTTGTGTTGTCCCCTGAGGTCTGTCGGGGGCCAGAGCCACCTGCAAGGAGCTTCCTGCAAGTCCTCAACCTCCTCATCTTCCCATTTGGTTCCCTGTTGCCTTCTCCACTCCTTCCAGGAGCACGGAGCTGGGAGGGGGGTCAGGCAGCACCCCATGGGGTCCCTCTCCCCAGCTTTGCCCTTCTGCCCCCCTCACTGCAGCCATGTGGGCGCAGTAGCAGCAGGCCACGGGCAGAAAATTCAGAGCCGCTAAGGTCACAGGCAGAGAAATGAGACTGGGAGAGAGGGTTATTGTAATGAATGGGGATATGAACAGAGATAGAAAGATGGGGAAAGGCAAGTAGACACATGCACACAGGCAGGGAAAGAGCTGGAGACCAGAGGAAGCATCCGTGAGCTGCCAGGGTAATGCACACGTATGCAGAAAACAAACACGGAGGCACGTGTGGGGAGAGGGGGATGCGCAGCCTGGCTGAGCATGATGCCCGGAGCCCGATGCAGCCAAAGGGAGGGACAGAGCCACCCTGAAAGCCCCCTGCAGCCCCAAACAAACAGATTTCCATGAGGGGGATAACACAACCAGGCTAAGAAATGCACATGCAGACAGCAGACGTGCTCACACAGAAATAAAGGGAGGGAAAAATTAAGCCCCTGCACACACACACCTGTGTGTGTGCACGAGGATCAGGCAAGTGCACAGTGGGATGGTGCCCAGCACATCAGTTTGAACCTTGGGGAGCACTGGGCCTTTAGCTGCTCTCCAGCCATGCTCTTCCCCCTTCTCCAAGGGGCAGCATCACCTGTCAGCTGCCCCGGCCCCTCTCCCTGGGGTTTCTGGCGATCGTGGGAGGTTTGGGGTAGAGGAAGGTGAAGCTCACAAAGGCTGGAGCAGGCTCTCGTGTGCGCCCGGGGAGCCTGAAGCGATGCTGGGTCAGGGCTCACACGCACACATGCTGATAAGGAAGACAAGCAGCACATCACCAGAAGTGTTCCCTTTCATGCTGCCGGGGACCCCAGGGTCCCAAGGGGACTCTGCAGGGGAGACACAGCACCCTGCGGCTCAGCAAGCCCTGCAGGCTCAGGAAACGGGGCATCGTGTCGCAGCTGGGCTGGACTTCGGCTGCCCTGGCTCCAGCCTGCTGTAACACGCTGCCTGGGCCAGCCCGGTGACGGCCGCAGCCCGGCCAGCCAAGCCCTGGGGTCACACCTCGGCCATGCAGTGATGGTTCCCTGTGACCCCCCTCCCCGGCTTGTCTTTGCCCCCCTACATACGAGCAGACACCTAAAACTTGGTGGAGCGCCTGTGCCTCTCCATCCCGCATGGCTCCGTCTGTCGGCCCCGAGAACCTTCCTGGGGTACCCCATGGCATGGGGGGCACCCCCAGCCCCAGCAGCTCTCCTAAAGGGAGGTGGTGATCACCTCAAAAGGTGACCTGGATGGGGACAGTCTCAGGGGGGCCACCAACATGCCAGAGGCTCTGCAAAACCCGGTGGGAGGGAAGGAAGGAGAGGAAGCCCTGGTGAAGCCCGGGCTGGCTTAGTCTCAGGAGAGGGGTGCCACAAAATGCCGTGGGCCCCCCCGGGAAGGCTGCGTCCCAGGGCATCTCCCCGCAGGCGGTGGGTTTGCTGGCAGGGATTACTGCCGGAGGCTCCAGAGCTGCGATTGCAGGGAGGGGGCTGGCAGAAGATCACTGATCTAATCTGGGTGCTCTCAGCCCCAGCTGTAAGGCATAACAAAATTTATCGATGCACCGAAAAACCTATTAAGTCATTTGATTCTTAATTTTGGTGGCACGGCAGCAGGGTTTCCTGGGGGGGGGATGCAGGGAGGGCCCCTGCGGGCTCGCTCTTTGCCCTCCACCGTTTCAGCAGGGCCAGGCAAGCGCCGGCATGGTGTTCACATGGGGACATCTTCCATTGCCGCCTCCTAACCCCCCCAAGCCATCGCTCGTGCTTTCCTTGTGTGCAGCAGCCTGGCTGGGCTTTTTCCTCCTGTTTTTGAGGGGTCCCCCCCGCTCTCCACACGTGCTTACGTCTGTACGCTCGGGCGCATCTTGGCATGCAGAGCCGGGGGGCCCAGATGCTCCTTTTCCATGCTTTTAATTACTGCTGCAAATGGAAATGGAGCGGTTTCGGAGGGAGGAGGGAATTGCCTCGGCCCCCTGGGCTATGCCGGGGTGCAGATATCCTCCTCGTCTCCATCATCCCTTGGAGGGGAGCTGACCGGGAGGTGGGGCAGCCCCATGGGCCCTACAGGGGACCTGGCCTCGGCAGAACCATAACAGCCTGTTTGCTTCTCAGCCGGTGTGTGGCCGTGCCAGCCCGGCTGTGCCATTGTGAAATCTGCGGGTAAGGGCATGGAAACAGGAGTGAGCCGACTGCCTGCCTCCGTTTCTGGCTGAGCGGGGATGGAGACTCCCAAATCGGGACAGTACTGGGCCGCGAGTGAGGTTTGAGGGGGACGGGAATTGGCAGCGAGCTCTCCTCTTGCAAGGAGGAGGAGGGAAAGGCCAATGCGTCCCTGCTTGCCCCCCACCCCAGGCAGTCCCTCCTGGAGTTCAGTGACCCCCAAGCTCTCGCTTGGGTCTGAAAGGATCCGAAAAGGTGGCAGGGTCCGAAAAACCCCGGTGCGGCAGGTGTGCCATCCTGCAGCAGTGAGCATCCCACCGTGGCGGCCATGGAGGAGCTGCGGGCAGGCTGAGAGGATTTGTGGGTCTGGGGAAGGGAATGGGGCCACTGTGTGTGCGCACCCAGCTCAGCATCGTGATCCCTGGGATGTGCCGAGGGCATCGTCCCGCAGGCATCGTCCTGTGGTCCTGCCCGCCCCGTCCCAGCAGCTAAGGTGGGCACTTGCGTGCCGGCAGCTGAGGGGGAGCGGTAGGGCCCAGATTTGCCCGTGCATTAGTAAATGAGGCTCTGATCTCCTTACATAAATCAAAGTGAATTTGCCGATTGAGGGCTACAGCCCGAGCGAGCGCACACCAACGTGGCTGCCCTGGCCCCCAGCCTCCTCCTCCCCGCCCCCCAGCCAGCCGCTGACATTTAACGTGATTAATATTACCTGGCATCTTTCAATCTTTTTTGCCGGCTCCGGTGGCCAAAAAGCGTCGAGCAAGCCTCCCCCGCACCCGCTGCCCACTCCCCTGCTGCCTGCGCGGCGGCAGATGGGAAGCCGGGCGCTTGCCGAACAGCCGGGGAGAATGTGCTTCCCCCCCTCTCCCCTCCCCAAAGGTCACCGGTAGATAACAGCTGCACAGCTAGCATTAATAGTTTTGCAAATAATTTGATTTGGGAGAAAGATGCTCGAGTGACAGCTCAGATGATGTGGAGGATGGTTAGGGGATGCAGCCCAGCTCGGCACCAGGGGGGATCACCCAGCACGTCCCGGCTGCGGGGGGTGGGATGGGGAGGTCTGGTCTCCTGTCCAGCCATGGTCTGGTTGCTGGGATGACGGGGTGGTGTCTGCTGGAATGATGGGGTGGCCCCCAAACTCTGCTGGATGAGGGTACCAGCTGCATCCCTTGCCATGAGGAACATGGGGCCGGCAGTGGTTCGGCCGGTTGTGCGGGTCCGGCTGCCAGTGCCCTGGCTGCTGGGCTGGAGGGGCCAGGAAGAGCTGGAGAGAGGGATGGAAGGGGGAAAACTCAGGACAGGGGAAGGAATTGAACAAAAGGGGAGAGACAGCATGTGTGTGCGAAGAGGGGAGCATCAGGAGGAGACGCTCCAAAGCCAGAGAAATGAAAAAGCCATAGGGAGAAAAGTTACAGAGGGAAGAAAATAGCAGCAGGGAGAAAAGCGGGAGGAAAAAAAAAAGCGCTCAGTCATTACTGAATAATGTAGGGCAGGCTACTGGGGGCTAGCGAGAGTGACAAAAGCTCCCAGCCTTTTCTTTTTTCGTCATTAACAGATGGAGCCGTGCATGAAAGGAGGGACGTAGGCTCCAAACCTGCAGCTCGAGCAATCAAAGCGTGCGGCAGACAGGAGCATGCCAGCCTCCGCCGCAGCCAGGCGGCCTGAAGGGATGAGAAAAGCTCTCAGAGCCCGCAGGATGCGGACAAAGAGGCGAAGGCGACCCCCCCCATCCTACCTGTGCTGCCCCTTGCCAACACAGCCAGCTCCACTTGGATATGAGCATGGGCAGTGCTGGGTGGGAATCATCCCTGCTGGGAGGATGGGAATTAACCTTTCCACTCGCCTTTCCTTCCTGCCTGCCATCCCGCCCCTGCTTCTCAGCTGGCTGTGCTGGCAGGTCCCCAAGACCCCCCCCCCCAAAAAAGGGCTAAAGCCCCCTCCCCATCACCTAATCCCTCCCTGATTTACAGAGACCAAAGGCAGGATGCCCTTTGCCGGGTGCTTTTCCCTTCCCAGAGAGGTTTTGCTCTCCGCGAGAGCATCCCCAGTGCTGCAGGAGCAAGCCGGCAGCGAGAGCTGGCGTTTGGTCAGGGCTGGCAGATGTCCCCTGCACCACCTCTCTTTTCTTGCTGGGTTTTGGTTCTCCGTGTTGTTTTTCCTCACAAAACCTGTGGGTTTGTCCTGGCAGACCCCACTGGAGGCTTTTCCAGACCCTGGGGTGTCGTAGCTGCCCTCTTACTTGCAGCCTGAGTGTGTTCCTGCCCGGTGCAGGGCAGTTTGTGCTCATACCAACACCATCTTCTCGCTCACCCTCTCCCTGCTACCTTCTCCCTGCTGTTCCCATCCGCCAAGGTTGCATCCTGCCCGGCCAAACCTGGCTTTCCTCCGGCCTTCTGCTCCCCTCTGTTGTTTGGGATGGATTGCAAAGATCGGGGGTGACACAGGGGGCATCTCCACCTTGCATCTTTCTGCGTGTGATCATCAAGTCCTGTCCATCCTGGAAAAGCAGGATATAGGGAAGAAGAAAAAGCTGGAAGCCACCACCACAGATGAGTGTGGTGACCTTCAGCCCAGCTCCAAGGCTGGCAGGGGCCTGTCCAGATCAGCAGGGATAACATCACCCCGTGTCCCACCAGCACAAGCCGTGCGAATGTCCAGGGCTGAATCAGCCATGCAGACCCCTCTTGGTCTGGCAGAGGCCAAAGCAGGGGCCACCACGGCCGCTACAGCACCTTCAGGAAGGTGGTCACCATCTTTCCAAGCCCATGGCAGAGAGCCTAATGCCCCCAGGATGTGGGGACAGGAGAGGGCTGCTGTTTACAGAGAAACACCAGGAGCGTGGCAAAGGGCCACCTTCTCCTTTCCAGACTGGTTTTCTTCCAGACGGGATGGGGTCTCCCAGCGAGGTGGGATCTGGGGTCTTTGCAGGGTGCAGTAGCGGTTGGGAGCATCTTCGCCAGGTGCCAGGTTTTGGCTCAGCTGAGGGAAGAGTTTGGTCTGGGTTTTAACTCTGATGGGACAAGATGTGCTCAATATCCTCAAGTGATGGGTCACGTCTTGAGGACTGGAGGACCTACCACTGGTTCCACTTCTCTGTGGCATCCCGATGGCCCGGGAGAGGCTGGCTTACGCTTACAGAGAGCTACCTGTTCAACCTGGCACACGTGCACGCATCCCCCTGTGCTGGCTGAGCTGGGCTAAGAGGATTACAGCCCCGGTACGTGATGTTAACATGCTGGCCGTGGCGAAGCAGCCTCCCGTGCGGTGGGGATGGGGAGCTCTGAGATCCTTCTTGTGTTGTCCCCTCCTCGTGGGAGGCTGCTCGCGGGAGCAGAGCCAAGGGATGACCCGAGCGCCCGCACGTCCCGTCCCTGCTCTGTCTCTGAAAGTCATTAAGAGCAGCCAAGCTTCGTTTCACAGTAACAAACTCAATGGGGACTCTGAAAGGGGAGGTACAAAGTCAGCTGGAGGCTCTTGGAGAAGACCCCGCTGCGGATGTGGGGTTGTGGTCCCAGCACTCCCCGTGGTGGTGCGGGCTGGGCATGTCCTTATTTAACCTCTCCCAGTGACACAGCGCTGAGCTTTCTCTTCTCTCCCTCCTTTCCCCCCCATCGTGGCTGCTGCCGAGTGCAGCAGGAGCTGCCAGCCCGCACCAACGGCTCGGCGCCCACCGCCCCGGCGCTCGCCCGCGATGCCCTCCACACCAAGATGGAGCAGCTGGAGGAGCAGCTCCTCTCCAAGATCCTGACCCTGCAGAAGGAGCGCCAGGCCGCCAGCACCGACCGCAGCCAGCAGCAGCACGACATCGAGAAGGAGCTGAACTCCCTCCAGAACCGGGTGACGGAGCTGGAGCACGGTGAGTCCTGCCCAACAGGGACGGAGGTGGCTGGGGGGTCCTGGGACAAGCCACCCTCATCCCAGCAATGGATGCTGACCCTCCTTTCCTCTCCATCCTTGACACGTAGGACCGCCAGGCTACAGCCCTCCTGATGCCTTCAAGGTGACCATCCCGGTGCAGAACAACTACATGTATGCCCGCATGAAGAAGAGCCTGCCGGAGCTCTACGCCTTCACCATCTGCATGTGGCTGAAGTCCAAGGCCTTGGCAGGGCTTGGCACCCCTTTCTCCTACTCCGTCCCAAG
Source organism: Ciconia boyciana (assembly GCF_034638445.1). Taxonomy (NCBI): domain Eukaryota; kingdom Metazoa; phylum Chordata; class Aves; order Ciconiiformes; family Ciconiidae; genus Ciconia; species Ciconia boyciana. The sequence continues at coordinate 57,957,386 of NC_132934.1, forward strand.
CCAAGCCAACGAGATCGTGCTGCTGGAGTGGGGCACCAACCCCCTGGAACTGCTCATCAATGACAAGGTCAGTCCAGCTGGAGGGGGGACGGGAGGGAAGCCCCTGCCCTCATCTCCCTTGCTTCAACCCTCCTGGGAAATGATGCTCCTGGAGGTACTGGGGTGGGGGAGCTGGGAGAAAGGGGCCCGGGGTGGAGGGGGGAGGCAGGAGGATGAGGAGGATGGGGAGGATGGCTCGCCGGGGTGGGTTTTGAGAGGGAGAAGCAGCGCATCCAGCTATCTAGAATTTGCGGTGCCACCGCCGTGAGGGTGCACCGCTTGCTCTGCGAAGGGCTGGGGGGATGCCGGGGTCCTCTGGCAATCCCACTGAGTGCCGGGCTCTTGCTCTTCTCGCGAAGGTTGCCCAACTGCCGCTGAGCCTGAAGGACAAGGCCTGGCACCACGTCTGCGTGGCGTGGACCACCCGGGATGGCAAGTGGTCGGCATACCAGGATGGTGAGCAGCGGGGTGCCGGCGAGAACCTGGCCTCCTGGCACGCCATCAAGCCCCAGGGCGTCATCATCCTGGGCCAGGAGCAGGTACGTGCCAGCCTGCCACCGAGGGCTACCAGTTCGCATTGCTCCGGCACGAAGCCGGCCGGGGGGGGCAGCCCCCTAATGGGGCAAGGGCGGCACAGGCAGGGCACATTGGCAGTGTGGGCAAGGGGCTCTCCTGCCTGCTCATCCGACCTCCAGGCAGGCCATGTGTGCTCATCATCTTCTCCTCTTCCCTCTCCCCATCCCTCTGTCCCCCATTTGCTCCCCACCTTGTCTGCTTGCATCTCCCCACGTGTCCATCCCTTCCCCTCCTTGCCTTCGGGCATCTCGCTCTGCTTCTCCCCCTCTCCTCCACCCTGTTTGCCTGGTGGATGTGCATCCCCTCTCCCGCCCCATCCCTGTCCCCATCCCTGTCCCGTCACCTCTTCTGCTCTTTCCCAGGACACGCTGGGTGGCCGCTTTGACGCCACGCAGGCCTTCGTGGGAGAGCTGGCACAGTTCGGCGTGTGGGACCACATGCTGGCGCCGGCGGAGATCCTGGGCTTGGCCAACTGCACGTCCCACCTCCAAGGCAATGTGATCCAGTGGGACGACCAGGCGGTGGAGGTCTTCGGGGGTGCCAGCAAGGGGGGCTTTGCTGCCTGCGAGGAAGGGAGGAAGGCATGAGTGGCCCCTCACCCCCTCCCCAGCGCCAAGGAACCCGGCGGCAGCCCCGAAGGAGACAGCGGGGAGCCCCTTTCTCCTTTCCCAGACCACCGATCCTTGCCGCCGCACCAGGGCAATGCTCAAGCCCCCCGCACCGGCGTCCCAGGGAAGGGGGGTGGCCCCGGCAGCCTCCCTCTTGCCCCCATGCCGGCGGCGTGGCTTGTCCCCCCTTCTGGCACGCCTGCCCCTGGGTCTTGCCTCACCCCGCTTCTGTTTCGGGGGGACCTCGCCATACCCACAGGTGTCTCTGGTACGGCGAGGGTCCCCGCCTTGTCAGCCCCAATGGGGAGTGGGAAGGAGACCTCCGTCTGCCCCAAGCACAGTCCAGCCTCAGTGGGATACCAGCGTGCGGGCATCCCCCAAGCACATCCCCTTTTCTTATTTATTTCTCGCGCCCCACTGTCTGGTTTTGTGAGCCCGTACTCCAAATGGCTGTGAGCATCTTCCCCGCCGGTCCCATCCCCTCTTCTCCTGCTGCTCTGGGTTTTCAAGCACAGCCCTGGGGAGGCAGAGGGAGGATGGCGGAGGGTCGGCGGGGTGATGCTCCCCTCCTGCACCCCTTCCCCTGCCTCTGCTGCCTGTTTGGGCAGGGCTGCCCGAGGGGAGTCAGGCTTTTGAGGCAGAGGGAAGCAGAGCGAGACCCCCCCCAGCTGGGGGGTCGGTCGGCCACCAAAGGAACAGGGGGAAAGGGGCAAAGCCTCTCCCCCAGCCCTGGCCGAGGGGGAGGGAGCGCAGCACCGCCATCGAAGGGAGCAAAAGCAAGAAAAAAACCCAAGGAGGTGGAGGATGGTGGTGGCCGGAGGAGCCCTGCCCTCCGTCCCCCGGCCTTTGGGGTGCTGGATTGGGTTGCTGCCCTCACCTCCACCTGGGTCCCTTGCTTTGAGCTGCTCCTGGCCAGGGACAGGGCCACCGCCGGCCTTGGAACTGGGGGGTGATGGGGTGGGCAGGTATTTTCCCTGTGGAGTGCCTGAGAATACGCTGTTTCCATGCTGCGTGGTCACTGATGTCTCAATACGTGAGAGTGTGTGTGTGTATGTGTGTGTGTGTGGTGTGTGTGTGGGGGGGAGGGTTATTTCGGGGGTCTCACGGTTGCTCAATGCGATGTCCAGCTTCCAGTGCTCCCCACCCACCCAAGTCCCACTTTGCGCTTTTGGTGACGGCTGCCCCCCAGCCCGGGGGAGGTGAAGCAGGCAGAGGGGACAGCCCTGCCACCCAGCATTGCCCCCCTGCAGGGTCCCCACCGGCAGTGGGGCGGCTCAGCCTGCCGTGGGGGACGCAGCGGGGACGGGGCGCAGCCCTCGTGCCAAGTGGGAAACACTGTGACCTTCGTGCACCCCGCCGAGCTGCCCCCCTCTTCCTCGCTCGCTCACGCGCTTTCTCTAATGCACGTTCGTGAAAGGGGCCCCTGACGCGCGCCCGTGTTGGGATGTTTCTTTTGTAAAGCTGATCGTGAACAATAAACGTGATGTTTTCTGTTCGAGCCTCCCATGGGGCGCGAGGTCGCTGCGGGGACAGAGGGGACCGGCTGGCCCAAGCCGAGGTGTCCTTCCCTGGGATGCTCAGGGTGGCATCCCTGGAGGGAGATGGCCAGCCCGCAGCTGCGTAGCTGGCATTGCAGGAATATCATCGCGAGTGTCTAGGTATCGTTGCCTCGGGGGGGGTCACAGTTTGGGCACCTCTCATCTATACGGTTGTGGAGCAGCATGGGGTACAGGCTGCTGCTGGGGGCTGGGGGGAAGCACCTCTCCGTGGAGGAGGAACCCCCATTGCCACAACAGGGAAGCAGAAACCAGTGGGAAATCATGGCCTCCAGGTCAGACCGTGATGGCAAGGAGCTCACATGGGGTATAAATCTAATTAAGTACTAGTAATGAATTCCTGACCTAGCTAGGCATGAGCTGGTTTGCCCTCGACACAGCTCCTGGAGCCACCTATTCTAGAGCAACCCATGGCCAGGTCTGCACAATGCTTTTGCCCCTCAGTGGGTCCTGTCCCTCCTAGGAAAGGCACAACCTCACCCATAGTTGGGGAAATCAGAGCATAAAGCCAGAGGACCCTGTTTTCCCCAGGGCCCTGCAATTGCTGGCCTGCTGGTGGGGTCTCCTCACTGAGCCAGAACCGTCCCCACGGCTCCCGCTGCTCCTTCTGGAGGGTATTTAATGCCATAAAACAAGCTCTGGGGCTCTCTCCTTCAGCACATCTCCTCAAAGTTGAGGAGTTTTTTTGAAGAAAAAAAACCTCTAGTACGTACTTCAGCTGGAGCATAAGCTCAAGGGCTTTGCTGCGCTGGAGGCTCACCCCCACATCACTAACAGGAGGGGGTTCAACAGGTGACATCTGCTTGTGCGCCCAAATAACAGCAGCATAATTAGGACAGCAGCTTTTGGAGGAGGAAATGTCCAAAACCATTGCTGGAGTCGCAAACTTAGGAGGAGGTGAAATAAGGGGGGGAGGCTGGTCCAGAAGACCCTCCTATTAAAACTGCAGGAGCCCTGCGAGGGGGCTTTTGGGGCTGCTGACCAAGGCCAGAAGACCTGCGGGAGGATGAACAAGGATGGAAACAGCCTGGCCGCTGGTGTCGGGAATTGGCATAAAACCTGTTCCTCCGGAGCCCGGAAACTCAGCCCACGCTGAAATCTGTGTGAACACCCGCCTCGGAAAAGCAGAAACAAAGGAACATCAGGAGATGCTTGGGCAGGGATTGCCCTCCACCTCCCTGCCAGACTAGGTTGGCATGATCCCAACCCCAGCCGTGTCCCCAGGACGTGTGGGTCTGTCACTTGTGGGACGGGAGAAAGGGGGGAGCCCGGCAGCACAGCTTCTGCAGGGCGACCTCCTCTCCCCCCAGAGGGTCACAGCCAGTTGCGCAGACCAGGGGGACGCAGAAGACTTGATATAATTTATCCAGACATTTTAAAAGCTTACGGCAAACACCTCCATAAGGCTCTTCAGGAACCGAAGGCATTACAGAGAGATTAGAAACCGGTTGGGAGACAGAAAATCAAGAGTAGGAATAAATATTTGATTTCCATCCTGCCCTGACTCTCTGCGGGAAGCGGTGGCTGCTTCTCACCCATCTGGGGAGGAGGAGAGCAAGAAGGGACCATTTACTTTTGGTAAGCCAAGCCTTGCAAGAGCTGCAAACCTGCAACAGGGCTTAAAAGGTGGAGACAACAAATCAATGGTGTTGCTGGCTGGAAGGAGGAATTACAATGACTTACACATATTGCTTGCTTCTAAATTAACCAGGAGCACTCAGGGGAAGACCCACATCTCTCTAAGGGCAGCTGGCTGGAAAATAACGTGTCGCATGCAGAAGAGGCGAGGAACAACAAAGTCACCCTTGGGGGGGTTAAAGAAGGAAATGTTTAACAGTGGCACGGAGAAGGTTTTGCGGTTGGGGTAGGTGCGCTCAGCTGGGATGCTGTGTTGTGTCTGGATAACTAAGATGGGTGGGGGAAAGAGCTGAAGGCAGCCCAAGATGTGGGCAAAGCAGGGGTAGGGGCACCATGGGGCTATGGGGGCTCAGCAGGGGCTGGCGGAAAAGGAGATGGTGGGGGAGACAGATGTGATGGATACTGCCTGCCTGCTCTCCTCAATCCTCCCACCAAGGGACTGTTAACACGCTTCGAGGGGAGGAAAGGGGCTGCCATTTCCCTTCCTAATCTGCAGGACTCGCTGCTGCAGGGCTTCCCATGGGCCGAGGGCTTAGCCAGACTCAAACACCCCCCACCAAAAAGGGCTTCGTCCTGCAGTGAACAAGACGACCAGGTCAAACATGGCAATGGGAAACCTTCAGGTCTGATGGCTATTAATTATCAGGTTTGAGAAGAAAACACCACAATTCCTGAACCCCTCCAGCCCCTGCCTTGCTTTCCGGAGGGCGCTGCCAGCAGTGCAGGCTCTGCCTCCATGGGGACACAGGCAGCCCTGGGACCCCCGCCTCGGGGTGAGCTTCGGGGAGCTCCTGTGCTCCCCAACACCCGCAGCATCAGCTTTGGGCTCGCAGGTCATGGCTCCCTGCGGTGTGTCAACCTCCCCATCCCCTCAAACCAGGTCAAGCCACCCCGCATTTCGACCCCAGGAGGCAACGCTTCTGAAGCCCCCGTCACCCACGCTGCCCTAGCAATGGGGGGCTGCCTTAATTGCCTCCCCGCGTCTCTCTGTCCTGCCGGCAGCCTCCTCCGCTCCCTCCCAGAGCCAGGAAGGCTCATTAAGACTCGTGTGGTGCTCGCACGGGGAACGCGCCGTGCTTCTAGAGCATCTGGCACAGGAACGGCTGCTAGTGCTGCAGCAGCAGATGTTACTAGAGGCAGCAGCCATTACTAGAGGTAGTAGCTAAGGGCGTGTGTGGGACACTGCCTTGCCCAGCAGACCAAGGGATCCTGCTGTCCCAAAGCAGGTTGCTCTCTCTCCTCCAGAGCAGAGGGCTGGGCTGCTTTCAGCTGCCACCCCATTCCTGCACACCAGCGTCACCTTCCCTGAGCTCAACGCAATGTGGCAGGTCTGATCCCAGCAAAATTTGGCTTTAGCATCCCCTCTGGGCCTCCTGAACGCTCCTCCTGACTCTGGAGAGCTGCGACCATCTTACCCGCCCCAGGGCGGCCAGAGGGTGGACTTCGGCATGCCCCGAGTCCCCAGCCCAGGTCCTTTGGTACTGCCCAAGGTGGTGCGGAGCAGCGCCCAGCCCCTGGGCTGTGGCTGACAGGCAGGACAGCGATCTCCAGCCCCCTGCTTTATCGCAGAGAGGAGACGGGGCACAGCAGGGCCTGTGCCCACAGGGACGACGGGGAGGTCCCAAAACCTGGGCAGAAGCAGCCAAGAAAAGAGAGAGTCCGTGGGTGCCATCAGCCTGCCATCTACTTTCCTACCGTCAACGATGGAGATGGCTAAAAGAAAGCATGGGGCAGTATATATATATATTATATATACAGATATTTTGCAGTTGGTGGTTACATTTGTTTCTCAGCTAAGGAGTACAACACAATCTAGTGTCATGTGGCAAATGGCACTTCTTTGATTTAATGCATTTCACCATGGCTGCTAAAGACAAAGGGTTGAAAGAGTTTCCAACTGTGATTAGTGGCGAATAAGAAAGGAGCAGCCAGAGCAGAGTAACTACTGCGTTTCCTTACAGATCCAGAGGTGTGAATCAGACCCTTGCTCTGGACTCGCCTTCACCTACAGATGGACACCTGGTTGCCCTGTATGGAAACTAAAGACGAGGTGACATGAAGCCAGCCGTATACCTGCCTTTTGCGCTAGCAGCTAAGGGACCAGTACATGTTACCTGTGGTGGCCCAACAAGGCTTTGACTGGCTTGCAGCATTGTAGAGGCAGCATACGGAAACCCTGAGCTTGAGGGTCCGGAAACGAACTGCCCACATTTTGCTAAGCCACAGCAGATGGAGACAGGCCAGCGGGATGCTCTCCTTCCTCAGGAAGCACCTCTGCCTTGCAGCCCTGCTATATCACTCACCACAATCACAAAAAACATGGCGTTCCTAACTTTGGGCCCTCTGCAGTCTTGGGTTTGGCCATTTTTCCTTGCCTTTTCACCTAGGAGCTGCTGACGAATAATCCTTACAGCCAGTCCCAGCATTTCCTGAGGGAAACACTCCTTGGGGACACGCTGATCGAAACCAAAGCACATTTAATTGAACCCAGAATCACATACGCATGCGTGCTCCCCACACGCGCGCACACACACACGAACAGAGGCATACGCACACAAACACACCAGCTCGCGCCGACTTGCTGCTTAGTAGCAAAAGTGGGTGAACTACATAGGGATTAAAGCATTAAAAAAACCACAGCAAGAATACGATGCTTGAAAGCGCTGTGTCCCTGGAGAGATTAGAGTAGCTGCCTGGAGATAAAGTAATGATGATGGAAAGATCTCCTTCCTTGCAGAGGTTCTATTCCTAATTATCTCCCCTGAAAAAAAAAAAAAAGAAAAGATGATTCCCCAGCTTTTATCTGCCTCTTGACAATTTTAGCATTGCGACTGCCTCATTGCAAGAGGCCGATGCTTGCCGAAAGGAGGAAGGAGAAGGGATTGGCACAGGAGGTAGGAGCGGTAGGAGAACGAGGGGGACAGGAGGCAGCGCTTCATTTCTGTCACCGGCGGCAGCGAAGGCAAAGGGAAAGACAAACGATCACTGCAGTGTTGTCTTTCCGAGCCCAGAGACGGCTTCGCTGCCTCCACCACTGCTTTGTCAGGCAAATGACAACCAGGAGGTCTGATTCACTGTTACACCAGAGAAAGAGGCAACAAGATGTCCTCCCTGCAGCTACAGGAGATTATGGTGAAGGAAGAGGACTTCTTCACAAGCTGGCAGGGGCAGGAGAGTCCCCAGCTTGTTCCCCCCCCTCCCAATTCTTTTCCTTCTCAGACAGCTAGAAAGCAATTCTTCCTTCAGCAGACAGCCAGGAATGATTATGTTTCAAATATACGCCAGCCAGAGCGCACAGATCTGGCCCACGAGCCACCCTGTAAGACAAGGACGGGCCCCGATGGAAACCCAGGCATCACACCCAGCAGCCAGGGCTTTCCCCTCAGTATTATCCTAGAGCTTGCTGCTTCTCAACACCTGTATTAATTTCAGACAAATACAATCCCAGATGCCCAGGAAACTGTTTAAGCCCTGGTTTAGAAGCAATCAGTGTTTGGCTAGCGGGATGCAGAGACGCCACAGGTTTCCTAGAGAGCTGAGAGTCAAGGAAAGCCTCAAAGCAAAGACATTACAAATATAAAGGCCGTGGAGGGCAGGAGGGGGGCGATGAGCTCAGTGGGGATGGGGGTTAGCGTTACAGGAGCTGGTTGCAAACTCATGACCCATCGTCACCCTCCCGGGGTCATCTTCTCCTTCTTTCCAGTTGCATCAACATGCAAACATGAGTGGTTGCCTCTCCCATACAATGAAAACACGTTAAAAAACTGAATTGCCCCAAACCGCTCCAATATTTGTCCTTGCTGTTTAAATCAAAAGGTAGAACTAGACCCCAAACGGGTTTTATGTCAGAAAAATCCTAAGTCTCCAGATACAAGGCGGTTCGGCTGTGGGTGCGGCTCAGAGCCCACCCCTGCAGCCTGCCCAGCCGAAACCCACCCCAAAACCTTCAGATGGAAAGGGCGGGAAGGCCGGGAGCCTCCTGGAAGCCCCTTTTCCAAGCCCCGGCCAGGGGAGACATGGCTCCTCCTCGCTGCAGGGAGACGGCCTTCCCTCCGAGCAGCTCCTCACCCAGCCCCGGAGGCGTCCCACGGAGGGGACGCGCACAGGGCCGAGCCCGGCACTCGCAGGGCACAGCTGTGGCTCCTGCGGCCACGCAGGACCGGGGTCACGGGCCTTTCCCGCTCGCCATGGCGGGGCTGTTTAACGAGGCCTCCCGCAGTGCTGGTGGCCCCTCCCCAGTCCCAGGCGCTCCCCCGCTCCTGCCAGGGGCTCCTGCCAGGGGCACCGGGCCGAGGGGGCTCCGGGCCGGGGCCGGGGCTGGGGGCGGCACAGGACAGGCGCCCCGCGGCCACCCCGCCGCCGCCGCCGCCGCCGCCACCGCCCCAAGCCCCCGCGCGGTAGCTGGCAAGGAGCGCTGCCAATCAGACGCGCCGGGCGGCGCGCTCACAGCCAATGGACGGCGAGGTAGGTGGGACTTCCTGCGCCGGTTGCTACGACAAGCACAGCTCTTCCTTAGCAACCGGCGCCGGGGCGGTGGTGTGGGCCGCGGCGGCGGTGGCGGAGGTGAGGCCGTGCCCGGAGCCCCCTCGTTCCTTCCCCCTGCTGCGTCTGGGGCCGCTTGCCGAGCCCTTCCCTCCTCTCCCGCGGGGCTGAGGGCGACGGGCCGGCGTGTGAGGGAGCTGCTTCGGGTGTGCGGCCTGCTCGGACTCTGTTCCGCCGCCCCGCACCCCTTGGTGGTGCCGCGCCGGGGACGGGGGGGGGTTTCGCCCTTGCTGTGCCTCATCCCCCACCGGGATCGGTGCCCGGTGGCTCCGATCCCTGCTCCCCACCTCCGGCCGCCGCCGGGGCTGTGGCCTGCCTTTCCGGGCCCACGGCTGGCGGGCTGTCCCCAGACCGCCTCCCTGCCCTGTCTTGTAACCGACGCAGCAGCCTGTCGGCGGCTCCTCCCCGGGGAAACCGCCGCCGGCCCGTGGGGCAGCCCCCGGCGGGGCAGCCCCCAGCCGGCCTGCCTTGATCTGCGGCCCCGGGCACGTCTCAGGGAGAAGCTGGGTATTGAAGTGGCTCCCGGGGTTTGCCCTGCTGCGGGAGGCTGGTGCCAGCCAGGCAGCTGTTCTGGCCTGTGGAGCTTGTGGTGGGGACGTCTACAGGTCCCACAGTCCCTCGTGTGAGAGCCGATAGTCTGTCAGAGTTGGTGCTTTAGCCAGCAACTCTACATGCTTGGCATAGACGCTTGGTCTGTGTGGTGTTGCCTGACACCGTGCTTGTTTTGTTTTCCCTTTAACATGGGATCACCCTTGCTTCCTCTGGGTAGGAGAGGAAGGTGCTTTGTTCTGGATGAGAGAACCAGAGGGAAGACCACGGTGAAATGTTCTGAAGTTGCCAGTCGGCCAGTGCGGTGCCTCTGCATTGCCCAAGTAGAGGCTGGTTGGTTATTAGGCCCAGAGGCATGGTCCATCATTTTCCGGCATGGTCCTCCCCAGCTGACAAACGCTCAGGGATGTGAGGAGCAAGTGCACAAACCAGACCAAGATATTCTTGTTAAACATTTCCGTCCAGACATGTACGCTGATTCTGTTCCTAAAAGACTCTTACCCTTTGCTTGTCATGTGCAGTTTGAAACCCTCGTGGATAATAGCGTCCTGGGAAAATCCTTTTGGAACTAATCAATAGACATAACAGCTGATGTATTGTTCTCCCCTCCCTTGTTGGAAGCTGTACCCTGACTCGGCTCTTCCCTCAAGCTTGATTGGTGCTTCTGGGAAGTGCTGTGCTCTTGAAGCCTCATTTATGGAAAATGGTACATTTTAAAAATTTGTTTGCATTAATGGTCTGTAAAATATCTCTCTAAGTGCGTGGTGTGTGAAGACAGTATTGAGAAACAGTAAGTAACCGAGATGGGACAATATTCTCGTAATATTTTTATTTGCCTTCCATTTTAATTCAAAGCTTTCTTTCTCTTTGCTGTGTTTGTTTTTGTTTAAACAGTGTCCTCTGGGCCGAGAAGTTTCTCCTCCTGCTGAAGCTGCTCTGCCCGTGTTCACGGAGCTGTGTTCCTCTCAGCTGTGTGCACTGCAGCACCTTGCTGAGCTCCGGGCAGCCCCTCCGCCCCTTCCTGGGGTCACTGTGGAAGGACCATGGCAGACACCGGGGAGGGGAAAAAGGAGGAGGCTGATTATAAAAGACTTCACAGCTTTCCACTGATTAGGGTAAGAAGAGGGATGGATTACGCATTTACCAGTGTTACAGATATGAAATTCTACCTTCATGCTTACCAACCTTCCGAACTAGAATTTCTCCCACTGAGTAGTTGCTATGAGAACGTGTGTACTGATGGTCCTGTGGAAGGATCCCAGTCATCACTGCTGCTTTCTCCCTGTCCTTGACCTTTGTCAGGGAAACTTATTAGCACTGTTGTTCCCCCTGTCAGCCAGGGGAAGCCTGGGGCAAAGTGGTCTGTCTAATAGATTGAACATGCTGCCTTTGGAGCCCTCTCCTGTGTTCTGGATGCAGCTTGCTTTTTTTCCTAGAGGAGCTGGAGTAAAAGATCTTGCTAGCCAGCCAGATAGCAGAAGAGGAAGAAAAGGCTGTGTAATTTAGACTTCTTTGTTATGCTTATGGCAATAATTAAGGACTGTGGTTGGAGCAGTATTAACATGCTTTCCCTTCATCTTATAACAGAAAAACTGCCAAATATATTTATCTCCTCCTTTAAGCTGTGGTTACTTAGTGCTAGTCTTGATGTTAGGTAGAGAAGAATTCTGCATTGGCTGGGACAAAGGAACGAAGGGGTCAGTTGTAATGCAGTAAGCCATTTTCATATTTACCATTCTCTGGAACAGTGGAAATGCTTGGTGTACGAACAAGCCCGTGTTGCTGGTGATGTGCCCCACCTTGAAGCAAGCATTAACAGTCACAGGGACGAGCTGCTTTTTGCCCATGCCCAGCAGTCTAGGCCCCTGCTATAGCCTGGGCAAAGTAAGGGCTACTTACTGTTGTCTTGTGTCCAGCTTTTCTTTTTCTGCTTAGTTCCTCTTGCTTGTTTGCTCTTTCCAGCACACAGACATGCCGGAGGAGATGCGTGTAGAGGCCATGGAGCTGTGTGTCACGGCCTGTGAGAAATACGCCACCAACAATGAGGTACTAGCCAAATCCCAAAATGGGCAGCCATCAGTTGCTGCGGCTCAGGGATCCTGCAGGAGCAGGGATAAGGGTGCAGGGCAGAGTGGAGTCAGATCCTGATATCCTATTACTCTCTTTCTGCACTGAGCAAGGGTAGAAGGTGGCAAAGAGCTTGGCTAGATCTCAAATTCGGTTCTCTTTGTCAGCAAGATCCATAATAGCACTTTGCTTTCCTGCAGGTAGCAGAGATTAGCAGCAATGCTGCCTCCCAAACCTTCCCTCCTTCCTCATCCTGCCTTGCCTGTGACATGCTTCCACTCTGTTCATAAAATGCTCTGTGTCCTGAGGGCTAGGTTCAGAAGTCTGTGGAGACGGGCCCTTCCTGTCTGTTCTTCAGTGTTGAGCAAGGCCATCCCCACCAGCGTGGGGAAGATACTCTCTTGTTTTGGGGATGAGTACATGAAAGTCTTTGAACCTTTAGGTACAGTCTGTTAAGTCTTCCCTCTCGGCTTTCAGCCTCCTGAATGAAATTAGTGAGACCATATAAATGGGGGGTGATGCAGAAGTTACGGTCTTTGGAAAGGTTGCCCTTAACTTTGAGAACCAACGATAAAGGAAAACACACCTTGCTCCATGGGCAGGGCAGACTGCTTGTTGCTGGAGCAGTTTTGTGTTGGAGCAAAGCTATGAAGCCAGAGATTCCTTCTGTCCCATCCTGCCTCAGACACCGCATGTCACTGCAAAATCTTCCTCTCTCCTTTTTTAGATCAAGCAGGGTGTGATCTGGGAGAAGCGAGCCTTTTAAAAGTCAGCCTAGTTTCAGTGTTTTGGTAATTAGCTGGAGGAAAAAAAAGAAATGGACTCCTGTAAAAATAGCCACAGCTTAGTGACCTGAATCTCCTCTCATGCTCACTGCACCCAGCATAACTCCATCAGCATCTAAAACAGAACTCTTGCTTCAGACTGTGTGAACGAGAGAAGTGATTGGTAGATGCAGTTCTTTAATTTCTCCTAGCTGCTGTGTTGGAGGCTGCTGAAAACAGAGACCTGTTTTACCCTTGGGCATAGCTCTGGGGAGCTCCCAGTTCCTGCAGTGCAGCTGCTATACCTGTTGCCCATGGCTTGAGTAGTCTGTTAAAGGGAGAAGACGACTGGGGGGATGTTTGCATAAAAACTCACTGCTTGCTCTGTCTCACCCTACACTCTCCTCCTTAACATTCTCCAGAGCGCTGCCAAGATGATCAAAGAGATGATGGACAAGAAATTTGGGTCCTCCTGGCACGTGGTGATTGGGGAAGGTTTTGGCTTTGAGATCACTCACGAGGTGAAGAATCTGCTGTACATGTTCTTTGGTGGCAGCCTGGCCGTGTGTGTCTGGAAGTGCTCCTGACATCTGGCTGGGTCCCAGACTTGCTATGTACAAGAGATTTCTTCCTTTTCTTGACAGATTTTGTAAAATCTGGAGGTGGGCCTTTATTTTTAATAGTTAAACATCAAGATTTTTTTTTCATACTGACGTAACAGTTCCATGGGATACATACAGTTGGTGCGTGTGTGTGCATAAACTTGCTAAGCTGTCCTTTCCTTTCTCGTGGGATTTCTCATCTGTCTGTGGCTCTTTCCTTCGTGTTTGAGCTGAAGCAGGAAGGAGGTGGGGAATAGGTAATCTCACGACGTGCTGCAGAGCTGTGCAGCAGCACTAGGAGGGGGAAGCGAAAGAGAAAAGGTGCTATCTAGCCCTACGGTTTTTTTTCCTCCCACTTGTTCCACGTCGTGTCCTCTCTTCTCTGCCTTCCCCACTACCATGTGGTATGGCTCTGACCAGCACCTGTCTCTCCTCTCTCTGAATGCCGAGAATACCTTCTTTCCTCCTTCTAAGATGTCTGTACAGAACTGTCAGTGCCAAGGGTCTCCCTTCAAGCTGCCCGTGGAGGTGTTAGCCACAGGGAAGCAGACTCGGCTTGCCCTTCCCCGCTTCTTTTGGGAGGGTACAACAGCTGAGCTGCCTGGGTGTAGGAGGTTGCTATGCAAACTGCCCCCTCCTTTCTCACCCACCACACACTGAGATAGCATGAAAACACAGGCGGCTGACGACGCCTGCGGAGTGGGTGAGAACTATTCATAAGGCTCGAATGCCTCCCTGTCAGTTCTTGGGGGTGTTGCGAGTGCTGTGTACTTTCAGCATCTTGTTTGGAGGCTGGTAGAGGAAGGAGGCTCCATGTGAGATATCACTTGGTCATCAGAAACCTTTTTGGACTGGCGTTCTTTTAGCCTGTTTCATTTTTTAAAGCTGTCAATGTTGGAGGATGGAATGAACATAATTGTATGTTACGTATATGGCTTATTTATATAAATCTGGGGAACTGTGTTTTTACAATAAAAATTTAGTAAAATGTCCTTTTCTGTGTGTGTTCTAAAATGAAAATCACAAAGTGGGGGATGAGAAGGAAAAGTAGTTCAGGAAACATGGAAGTAAGTAAGCAATGGTGTAGCTCAGGTGGAGGACAGTGACAAGTGCCCATCCTGCCTGTTTCCTTGGTGACTCCTAGGTACCAGAGATGCACTCTTATCCTCCCTGTTCAGTTCCTTTCACCAGTGCAAGCCACGATGCTGAGGAATGTTGCCAGGTCTGCAGTGCTGCTGGCCAAAGTCCTTAGCCCACACAGCTGTCTCAGTAGCAGCAAGGGAGTGTACCTGTGTCCTCTGCCCAGCCAGTGTGCCTCTGCTCTGACTTTTGGGGTCTCGCATTTGTGGCTTCCTTGATTTTCAGACTTTCCTCTCGGAACGTTGCCAGCAGTACCACTGGCATCTTGTGTTTTATGAGAGGCCACAGTCTAGTCCGAAGTTCAATTCCTAAGGACCTTTCTGCATTAGTGCCTGCGGTGGATCAAACTGGTGGAGGATCTTACAATTCCTTTTTTTCCTTCTCTGAACATCAGTGAGATGCTAGAGATGTCCTTCCTCCATTTCACCATGTCAGGAGCTCTTCTATAAGGCAGGAATTGGAGTAATATGAAGACAACTAGAAATTATTTCAAATTTGGACCGTCTGTGCTGGCTGGGCCTGATGTCCTCTCACATAATTCCTTATTGATCAGGTGGGAGGGAATTGCAAGGTAGGGGGGACACAAAGCTGGTATCATAAGGTAGTTGGTACCATGATACCTGCCCTGTGCGGTGGACCACAGTGGGAGAATCGCTGTGCAGTGTAGGAGCTCAAATCCTTTGAGCTGCTGCTTGGTGTGGTTACTCTGTCTCGCTCCAGCTGGCTGCCTTCACATGAAGATAGCACTGTTGACTGGCACTTTCTGCAGCTGGCAGGTGGAAAAGATTATTTTCTCTTCCACAACTTTCTATCTCCTCTAGGTTCAGAGGAAAAGGTAAAGCCAGTGTCTTTGGAATGGCCCGCATTGGAGCATGATGATACCTTCAGCCATACCATAGTCACTTTAATCGTGCCTCTTTCACACTAATGAATAATTAACTGCTGTGTGCATATGCACAGACACGCTGGTCATGGGCATCTCTGCAGGGTCGTGGTGACCTGCAGATGATCACAGGGAGCTGCTTACCTCAGCACACAATCCTTTGGCCTCGCTGCCTGTCTGTTATCTCTTTGGCCACCAGCTGACCAAAGCTAATGTCTCCATGACCTGCATCGGGGGGAGTTGACTGCTCCCCAGCCTTCTCGAAGCCTGAGCGTGCAAACAGATTGAGGTGAGCTAGGTGTGAATTTGCAGCAAGTCAGCTCCCACACTGTAACTCCCCCAAGGTAAGTGCAAGGTGGCTCACAGGAGAGCGGCAGGCTATTTTTGTTTCCAAGGATAACAGCTTTCCCACAAGAAGTTACCACGAAGAAACCAACCCATCTTAGCTGGTTTGCGTGCCCGTCATCAGTGCTGTACGCAAAAGCACAAACCTCAGCTTCCCAAAACTCAGCTGTACGTGTCAGGCAAGTGTTCAATAAGACAGATCAATTTTCCTGCCCATGGCAAGTTGAGCCATGCTGCCCTGGCCCCTGTGTATTAGAAGAAAGACTTTCACCCTCCTTTTGCTGTGGAACTGGCATGCTTTCAGGCATGCCTGTAATTTTCAGGGGAGTATGGTTCATGGATCAGAGATGGTCCCTTGTCCTGTGTTTTCCCGCAAGAGACCCCTCTGCAGCTGATGCTTTGGAGCTTCCAGGGCCTATCTGCTTTTGACTAAAAAACTGCAGTCTCTTGCTGAAGGTTTTTACCTTACGAATTTTCAGCAGAAAGCTGGGGAAGTTGGCAACAGGTGGCTTGCTATTGTGTTCTCGTCTCCCTCTCATTTCTTGCCCCCTGCATATTGCTGCCATTACCCATCAAGGCATCAGGCTGAGTCAGATGTAGAAAAGGAGATGAAAGACGCAGGGTGATGCATCAGTGCCAGCCGAAATGACCCTTCCTATCCGCCCGTCCCGGAAAGCTGCGATAGCAGCTCAGAGGGCTGTGCTTCGTGACTTCATCCCTCCCCACTGAGGGGAGATGGGCAACATCATTATCGGCTGCTGGGGAGTCCTGACTCAGTGCCAGCAGTGGAAATGTCCTCGGATGTACGGCTCCTCCTCCGCCCCAAGGGTGACTCGAACCTGCTGGGAAGGGGGGAAGGTGCTGGGAAGATGGAGAAAGAGCTGGGGGGGGAGATAGGAAGAAAGAGGTGCAAACGCAACCGCTTCTCTGCGATGATGTCATGGCAACGAGGTACGTCGACATGCTGTCAGGCAGTCAGGGCAGGCTTTGAAGCTCTCCAGCTCTTCCCCGTTGCTGTGGGCTCGTGTCTGACTCACCGAAAAAATCTTTTGGTTAATATTTAATGCTGGCATCGAAGTGCTAAAGGTGGCAAGTGCCCCACCTAATGCCCCTGCCTCCACTTTCCAATAGGATGCTAAATCGGGGTGGGGGGTAGGATTGCAAGCTCCCCTAGCCTGGGGATGGGACTCCTGGTCAGTAGGGTGGCTTCAGCCCGTAGGATCCCTGTCCCCAGCTGGCTCTAGGACATGGGAGGGACGTTTCTATCCCCCCACAGCCCAATCTGGAGCTGGTTTGGGGCACTGGAAGGAGGGGGGTCTCCCTCTCCCCTCGGTCTCCCAGGCCTGGCTCTGGAATAAAGAAATCCGTGGCCCTGCTCCAGGAGCCGACCCCAGCTCCTTTGATGCAAGCGGTTAGCACATGGTTTTTGTTGGTGTTTTTTTTTGCTAAGCGATGACCTAACGATCCCGTGTTCCAGCTACAGCCCCTCCTAGGCGCCTTCTTTCCAAGCCGTATGTCCGGAGTGGATCCAGCAAACCTCCTGGAGCAAGACGCTGTGTTCCCTTCCCCGGGGAAGCCATCTGCTCCCCTCCGCCTGGCTCCTTCTGTAGGGCTTCGTGCTCGCCAGCCGGGCTAGAAAGCTCTCCTCCTCCTTCTCCTCCTCCTCCTCCCCGCAAGCCCCGGCTCCCATCGGCCATCTTGTTAGTACAAGGCGCGGGGAAGGGAACGCGGGGATGGCTGAATCTGGGGCGGCTGACGATGTCAGCCGGAGATGGTTTCCAGGCAACTGTCACACCGTGGGACACGACGAGCCGAGAACACTGGGAACATCACGTTCTTACCGCACTGCCTGGGAGGGGGCCGAGCCCGGCATGGACAGAGCCGGCATGGGACAGTGAAGAGAGGGCAGCGCGAGTGAGAGGGCAGTGCAGGGATGGCAGCAGAGGAGGGGTCCAGCATACCCCCTCCTGCCCACCGCTCATCGAACCCTCCCTGGCTTGGAGAGAGGATGTCCAAGCTGGCTGCTGGTACTTCACGCAGCGAGGAAGGGACCGCGTGATGTATGGGATTTCACATGCCCCCTGCATTCTTTGGGAAATTGAAAAGAGGAAAAGCATCGCTCCAGAATCGGTACCCAAGCCCCCAGGCTTGTTGCGGGTGGTCCCGTGCTTCTCTGTCCCTTAACAAATCCAAAGCTGCCTCCCTACAAGTCACCAACCGTTTTTGCCTACGCAGCCCAGCTCTGTGTCCCTGGGTGTCACTGAAAAAGCGAATTTCTTGTAAAAATGGGCTGCCCTTCCCTTCCACAAGCTGCCAGTCCTCCCCAGTGCTCGGTGGGTCCCACCACCCCTCTGTGCTGATGCCTGAGGCAGCGGGCAGCATCCCCACTCCTGCCTGCCTGCCTCCCCTGCCTGCTTCAGAGGCCCTGGCAGCATCCCTGCCCGTGAACCTCACCTGTCTGGCAGCCCTTCCTTACGCTGCCAGCCCAGCATTTCCCCTCCCAGCTGATACTGATGCTGATACTCCCATCCCCTTTGTTTTACCTAATTTGAGTGGTTTTTGAAAGGGCAGTTGAGTACAAGTGATTTTGAATAGATGGGGGAGGGTGATAAAATTGCTCTGGCTGAGCAGCAGGAGAAAAACTCTCCTGGATTACGAGTGCGTGGATATGATGGACGTGGGGAATGGGGCTGCTTAGTGCTGGGCAGGCTGTGTGCTGCAGGGGGGCAGAACCGCTTTAATGCCCTGTATGCCAAGAAATGTTCTGCAGCCCCGTGCGGGTGACAGCATGGAGGGACGGGACGGGACGGGGGTTATCTGCAGCCATCGCTGTCCCCGAGCCAGCCTTGTGGCTATTGATTTGGAACTTGCCCCGTTCATGCTAACCTTGGCGGTGCCAGCTTGCCCCTTATCAGCGCTGATAAACCCCACCACAGCCTCCCGTCCCATCCCGCTGCCGGCTCGGCAGCATCACTCTGTGAGGTGCCACGGTGACAGATCTTTCCTGCGACGCTGCCTTTGCACCGATTGCTCTTTTGCTGCGATGCTGTAAATCCAGGACACCTTGCTCCTATTTTTGCACAGAGGCTGCGGCCGCACCAACTCTCTTTTAGCCCCGGGTGGGTGCCCACCCCTTGCTGAGCGTCTTGGGCGAGGAAGGATGCGGCGCCAGCTGCAAACGCTTTTCCAAAGGAAATTTAAAGTCAGCCTCCTCTTTCTCCTGCTCTTGGCCCTCCTGGTGCACCTGGCGATGGATTTGGCTATCCCCACAGCTTGCAGGCCCCGCGGCTGCGATGCAAAAGTACCGAAAGCCTCGGGTGTCCTGTCAGACAGCCCCGTACTGGCCAGCCCCAAAAAGCTGAGCCTGCGAATCCTTCAGGATTTCAGCGGCAGCAACGGCTCCTTGGAGAAAAGCTCCCAGCTGCAGGGAGCGGGGCCGCACGCAAGGGCTGGAGAGCCGGGAGTCCAGCACCAGCGCGGAGAGGGGAATGCAAGGCAGACCGAGGGGTCAAAGCTGGCAGCGCTCTTCAAGCACCCCCTTTACAACATCCCAATCCCAGAGGTGACAGAGAAAGACAAGCTGTTTGTCGTCAACCCCATGGAGAAGTTCAGCCTGCGCAGCAGTGGGAGTGACGAATGGTGAGGAGTGAGCTCAGCCCTGGCTTGCTTTTGGGGAATACGTGGGTTTGAGGGGACAGGCGGCAGGGACCAAACACGTTGTTTCCCTGCATAGATCAACATCCTACCCCGGAGGGGCCCCGATTGCTGAGCGCGCTCTTCTCGTGCCCCAAATCCTCTCTTAGCCCTGAATTTCTGGGCTGCTACCTGGGAGCTTGTAGCACATCGTGAAGCCAAAGGAGACTCTTGAATTATTCATAGTATTATGTAGGGTATCTTTCAGGTGATCTCCTCATCTCCTTTCCCTCCCCAGTGCAGACTAGCCTTTGGTCTCTCTCTATATATATGTGAGGAATTCCCCACTCCAGATTTCTAACCAGTTTTAGCCCCTCTCCCGACACGTTGGAGATGCAAAGCCTGCAATGTAGGTTACCTCTTACCGTGAGACCGTTCCTGTCCTGCATTTTGCAGGACATCACCTGACCTCTTTAGGCTCGGCCGTATGGTGAGCTCACCGCTGCCGGCTGCCTATTTTTATCACTGGACTACTAACCTCTAATTAGGAGGGAAGATATTAAAAGCTTTAGCGTTGATAACACATAGCAGCTTCCTTACGGAAAGCACACCTTCCAAAAGCACACCAAAGCACACCACCATGGTGGCTGCTAAAACTGGGAGAGAATCAAAGCTGGTTTAAGAGCTGGTTTCCACAAATGAGCATTTGCCTTGTCCCTGAGGACCACCTCCCCTATGGATAACCATGGGACATGGGTCTGGTTTGATGAAATTGTGGCACAGTCTGCATTTTCCTAGAGAGAGAGATGTGGATTTGGTTATAGATGCCCTGGGCCGGACTGTCCCATTGCAGTGCCTGTGGGTGCTGGTGCAGAGGGGGGCAGATACCCCCAGGATCCTCCCTTGAATGCCAGAAAACTGCAAATTTGCAGGAGGCACAGAGATAGGAATAGTGCTAACCCAAACTCATCCCCTGGGGAAACCAGGGGTGTGCGACAAACCCATCCAAGGGGAACTGGACGTTGAGGGTGGGAGTTCAGGTCGGTGCTGGGGATGGCTGGGAAGCCCCTGCTCCTCCATCCCTGTGTTACGGACGCGTGTGTGTCCCCAGTGAGCACATTGGGGGGTGTAGCTGGTTGTATTCCCAGGAGCTAATCCCTTGGGGAAAAACAACAAGATGAGCTGCTCCGGCAGGGGAATAAAGGCACAGATGAGAGGAGCGGGATCAGCCCAGGGATTTTCCATGGGGGAAGACACTGAGCCCCCTCCAGCCGTGCCGGCAGGTCTCCCTGGCCACCAGCCATGGGTGGGATCTGCCCAGGTGCCAGGAGCCCCAAGGAAGCACATGGGGCAGGGGGTTTCGTCAGCATCCAGGGCTTGTGCTGGGCCTTCCCCCCACCTCGCCCTCCATGCACCAGCTCCTGGGAAGGGCCTGGGGACGCGAGACCAGTCCTGCCCCAACTAAACACTGTCGTTGTTGTTGGGGTGGCGGTGGCTGTCGGGCTGCAGGGTCAGCAACAGTAAAGCCGAGACGCTCCTCCCGACAGGGAAGACAGCCTACGACACCTACCCCACCTGGCTCAAATTCCACGTCGGCATCAACCGCTATGAGCTGTACCCCCGCCGGGACCCCCTGATGCCCACCCTCCTCCGGGACTTGGCCACGCAGAGGATCGTCAGCTCGGGTACGACCTCCCTGCCCGCACCCCTGCCCGCACCCCTGCCCCACTGCCTGCTGCCCGCCTCCTTCATCCCTGTATGCCCCCTTTCAGTCCAGAAGTCCGGCGGGACCCAGCTCAAGCTCATCATGACATTCCCAAATTACGGGCAGGCCCTCTTCAAGCCCATGAAGTGAGTAGAGCCGGGGACAGCCCCATACCCCGCCCGCACGGTCCCATTAGGCGGCAAGGAGCAGCCGGAGGAGATCATGGAGGGAGAAATGGAGAAATGCTTCGTGCGCTGCCTCTCCTCAGCCCCACCGCCCAACACTGAGCCGACCGGGATGGTCCCCTTCCCCTCCCTTCCCCTCCCTTCCCCTCCCTTCCCTGGTGGTGCTTGCGGCAGGCTGGGCACAGCTTGTGATGGGGTAGTGACCTCCAGTGGTGGAAAGAAGAAGATGGTCCATGAGGACCATTCAGGACCCTCCAGTCCATGAGAGCTTCCCAGCCCTTGGGTTGGGAGCAGGGGGTGTGTGGGGGCCTGGCTGGGGGGTTTGGGGCTGCACCACCCAGCGGGGAGCGACTGGAGGAGAGTGGGTCTGGCTGTGTCTTCAGTGGCACCAGGGACGCAAGGTGAGGGGTGTTTGGAGCCAAGCCCACGCTCAGGGTGACCCTGTCCATGGCCATCGCCCCTACCTTCCCCTCCCCTCCCAGGCAGACCCGGGACCAGGAGACCCCCATCGACTTCTTCTACTTCTCAGACTTTGAGCGGCACAACGCAGAGATTGCAGCCTTCCACCTGGACAGGTGAGCGCAAACTTTGCATCCAACTCTGCTCTCCCGTGACAGCAAAGCAGCAGAGAAACTGCTCCTTCATCCCACCTCTTCCTCCTCGTTGTGAGGGATACCTGCGTCTCACGGCGATTTTGGTAACTCGTTGTGAAAACCAGCTGGGGTCGACAAGAAATGGTTCCAAGTTCTGTGTTTCAGGATCCTGGATTTCCGGCGAATCCCCCCAGTTTCCGGCCGTTTGGTCAATATAACAAAGGAGATTCGTGACATCACTACAGACAAGAAACTGGCCAAGACTTTCTTCATCTCCCCAGGTGAGCTTTCATGCCGTTCATCCTCTCCTGCAGCCACCACATGGAGCTCACCTGGAGGTGGCTGTTCCTGCCCTGGCTCCCCCTGCCCTGGCTCCCCCTGCACCAGGGCAAACCGTCCCTTTGGGGACTGCTCCAGCTCCCGCCGGGTCCCCTGCCGCAGGGCTCTGCTCCTCAAGGCCTTCCTTGCCATTGCTTTGCTGGTGCACATGGCCACGCTGCATGGAGCATCCTCACCCAGCCGCCCGCCGGACCACCCTGCATGGGGGTAGCAGGCTCGTTGCCTTCCTGCTCTTCGTCAACCTTTCCTTTGTCCCCATGGCCAGCGGGCAATGTCTGCTTCTACGGGGAGTGCTCCTACTACTGCTCCACCGAGCACGCCCTCTGCGGCAAGCCGGACCGGCTGGAGGGCTCCATGGCTGCCCTGCTGCCTGACAAGACCTTGGCCAAGCGCCGCTCCTGGCGCAGCCCCTGGCGCCGCTCCTACCACAAGAGCAAGAAGGCTGAGTGAGCCGGGGCACGGGGGGCACGGGGGGCACGGGGGGCATGGGGGGCATGGGGCAGCAGAGCTGTGGGACAGGAGGGAGCCACCCCACGGCCGCTCTCACGGCCCCGTCCCCCGCCCCGGCCTCTGCCCGCAGGTGGGAGCTGAACCCCAACTACTGTGCTCAGGTGCGAGAGACGCCGCCCTACGACAAGGGCCATCGCCTCCTCGACCTCATCGACATGGCGGTCCTCGATTTCCTTATGGGTGAGCCCCACCGTGCCGGCACTGGGGGCTGCGGGGGCCCCTTGGGACCGAGAGGCCCAAAGGGCTCCGCATCCCACGGTACCGCACCCTGCAAGGTTTGTTGGCCAAACCATTGCTCACGGCTGCAGAGAG
Source organism: Ciconia boyciana (assembly GCF_034638445.1). Lineage (NCBI taxonomy): Eukaryota > Metazoa > Chordata > Aves > Ciconiiformes > Ciconiidae > Ciconia > Ciconia boyciana. Next base: position 57,979,972 of record NC_132934.1, read on the forward strand.
CTGCGCTCTTACCCAAAAGGAGAGCAAAGGGCTGTGCTGCTAGGGCACGTCCCAGGCAGAAGCTGAAGGACAAGAGATGCTGGGGAGATCCCAGCTGAACAGCCCAGGCATGGGAAGCCTCCTGGCAAGCTCCCACGAGCAGCCGCTGCGGAGCTGGGGCTGGTGGCGATGCTCACCGGGGCTTGCGGCGATGCTCACCGGGGCTTGCACTGCCTCTCCCGTCCCCGGGGCCGATCCTTCGTCCGCGTGCTGTTCCCCTGCCATCATCTGACTTGGAGAGCTTCCCGTCTCCTCGTCCCTGGCCGCACAGCCGTGCCTTTGCCATTACTTCTGCTCCATTTGCCGCTGTTGTTCCTCCATGGGGCTGCCAGGATGAGAAAGGGCCTGGAAGGCCCCACGGGGTCTGCTCGGGTCCCCCCCACGGCCGTGGCCACCAGATGGGCACCTTAGAGGTGCCCCCAGCCCTTTTCCCCAGCCTCCGGGTTTCGGTCTCGCACCAGGAGGGTGCTCTGTGTCCCTGCTCCTGCCTCCTGGCCCACCACCCGATGGGAAATTTGTTGCCCCGCCGCAGGCAACATGGACCGGCACCACTACGAGACCTTTGAGAAATTTGGGAACGACACTTTCCTGCTCCACCTGGACAACGGTCGCGGGTAAAGTGGGACGGTGGGGAAGCAATCCCAGCAAAGGAGTGGGGGGAGACCGCGGGTTTTGCCGAAACACACCCTGCGTTGGGCTCTGAGCTGTAGGGCATTGCCGCCCTGATGCCGGCCGGTGGTCTTCTCCCCCCAGCTTTGGCACGCACTCACGCGACGAACCGTCCATCCTGGCCCCCCTCCGGCAATGCTGCAGGTAAGGGTCTCCCGCCGCCCACCCCAGAGCTGCCATCGGGGAGAGGTTCCCCGGGCTGAGACCGCTCCCTCCTCCTCTTCGGCAGCATCAAGAAGTCGACCTACCTGCGGCTGCAGCTGCTGGCCACCCAGCCCTACCGCCTGAGTGACCTGCTGCGGGAGGCGCTGGCCACCGACCCCCTGGCCCCCGTCCTGGCCGAGCCCCACCTGCGGGCACTGGACCGTCGCCTGGGGAAGGTGCTGGCGGCGGTGGGACGCTGCCTGGCGGGGGCGGCCCACCCGGACGAGGTGCTGGTGGATGATGTGGGGTCACGGGTGTGATGGGGGGCTTGGTACCCCTCTGGGCTGGGGTATTTTGGTGCGCTGTCAAGGGCGATACAGGGACCGGCGTGCAGCTCTGACTCCATGTAGCGTCAGTTTTCGGTGGCACCGGAGCCAGCGGCGTGATGCACCAGGGAAGCGGGCTGTAAGGATAGCCGGGACGGGGAGGGTATTTAAATAAAAAGGTTGGCCTAGTGGAGAAGACACGAGCTGAGATCTCCCCGGCTGGGGCTGCTTTCCCAGCCCTGGCCTGTCCTTGCGCGCCTGGACATGTCGCTTCAGCCCTCCAAAGCCTTTTAGGAAAGGGTAGGCATTTTTCCTGCCTTTCCCCAGCAACAGCTGCCAAACTCGAGCAGTTGGCAAGCTCCTTCTGCCCCCCCCCCCCCCCCCACCAGCACGGCAATGCCCTGGTGACCCCCAAAAAGAGAGCTGAGGCTCCCCACTGCTAGTGTGGGGAAACTGAGGCACAAGAGCTCCCAGCCACTCACCACTTATCCCTGCCCCACTCTTCCTACCTGAAAACCCCCATGGCTCTGGCATCGCTGCCTCTGCCGCAGCACCAGGGGTGCAGCAAGGGGGGGGACAAGCCCCACTCCACCCCCAGCATCACCTCAGATCCCCTGGGAACAGCTGCCGGCTCCCTCCCTGCCCGAAAAAGTGGCTCTTGGGAGGGGACGGATTGACCCGGGGCCGTGCACCCTATTTAGTGCCCGGTGGCTCAGCACCCAGCTTATCCCCTGAGCCTCCCAGGGGGGTTAATCTGCGGCAGGGTTATGTCAGCTGGGGCAGGTGCCATCGCTAAGGCCACTGCCAGTGTCCCCAGGACGGGGCACAGGGTTGGCGTTGGCATGGCCAGAGGTAAAGGTGCCACCAGGGAGGAGAGATGTCCTCCAGCCCGGCCGGTCACCCGCAGAGCGATGGGAAGCCGCAGGAAAGGGTGAAGAAGGGTGGCTGGTGCAGCGGGAAATGGAGCTGCCCTGGAAAAGCCAGGCAGAGATTTAGGCCGGAACAAAAAATGGGCTCAAAAGGGAGAAAAAAAACAAAAATTGAGACAAAGAGGATCTTGTCTGCGTTACACAACGGGGCCAGGGACTCTGAATTAGGGTTTGTTGTGGTGTGCCCCCCCGACGCCGGTGGGACGTCCTCCTGCTTCTGCCCCAGCCTGAGCACCAAATCCCCGCATGGGGAGGAAAAGGTTTCGGGGCTGTTTTGCAACAGGTTACTCCCCTTCTGACGTTCTGACGCCTTCATATTTTTAACCCTTTCTGCAAATGCTTTTTTGCCGCCATACCCAAAGCCGCCGGGGCTGTTCCCGCCCCGTGCCCCACGGACGCGGCCCCACAGCCGTGTCTGGACACAGGCGGCCGGTTCCCCCCCCTCACCGAGCCCCCCAGGCAAATCTTTTTCCGAGGCGCTGTCAGATTTAGAAACCGGGGTGTGGGAGGGCGGCTGGTTTCTCAGCCCGGCGAGTTTGCCCAAGGTCCCTGCTGCACAGCCGCGCGTTCAAGTCCCACGGGAGCAGCCGGCTTTGGCTCGCACCCCGCTGCCGAGCCGGCCCGGCCGCCCGTGGGGTGAGAGGGATGGTAACGGGGTGTCTGCGGCCACGGGCCCGGGGAGCAGCAGAACCCGCCCGCCCGGTCGAGGCGGCGTGGGCACACGGGCGTCGAGCGGGGCTGCCTGTGCCGCGGGGACGGGCTCGGCCATGCCTTCGTGCCGGGTGGTGCGTGGGGTGCCGGGTATTTCCCACCCCACCGGGGCTGGCAAACCGGCCAGCAAAACCCACACGGGGCGGGGGCGCGGCCCTGCACCCGGGAGCCCCCGTTTCGGGCCGGCATCACCCACGGGACCTGCCCGGGAGCCTGCCCTCGCCTGGCAGCGCGGGCTGCCTGCGGCCCTTGGCCGGCAGGGGTGGGGGGAGCACCCCCGGGGCTGAGGCGTGTGGCGACCCGTGGGTGACCGCCGTGGGCAGCCAGGGGGTGGGGATGGGCCCTCCCCCCAAAATGATGACGATAATAATAATAAATAAAATAAAATAGAAGAAGAAGAAGACAATAGCCATAATAATAATGATAATGATAATGACGATGATAACGACAATAATAATAAAGAAGGGGACATGGAAGGGCCCCCCCGCAGCGGTCTCGGCGGGCGCGCGCGCGCGGTGCAGAGGGGCGGGGCGGCGGGGGGGGGGGGAGGGGAAGAGTCGGGGGCGGGGGGAGGGAGGAGTCGGGGGGGGCGGGGGCCGCCTTCCCCCGCAAAACAAAAGGGAGCGGAGCGGCGGCGGCAGCCGGAGGGGCGGTGGGGGCTCCACTCGCGCTGTGCGCCACTCGCCGGTGGGTTTGCGTGGGGCGGGGCGCGGCGGGTGCGGGGAGGAGGAGTTGCGGGCGGGCGGCTCGTACCGGGGCCGGAGGGAGGTGGGCCGGGCCGGGCCGGGGGGGGTGCGGAGGGGCCGGCGGGGCAGCGGCTCCGCGCGTGGGTGGGTGGGTGCTCGCGTGGGTGGCCCGTGGGAGGGGAGGGGAGGGAAGGGGGTTTATAACCCTATAAGGGGAGGCGGCCGCGCTGGCGGCGGGGCGGGCGGCTCCATCGGCTCGGCCTCGGCGGCGGGGCGGCCCGGGGCAGCAGGTGCCCCGCGGCGGGCTCGGAGCACCCCCAGCCGCAGCGGGCACCCCTCGGCCGCCTGCGCGGGAGGGGGTTTCGGTGTGTGCCGGGACCCCGGCTGCAGGAGCGGCGTCCCCCGCCAGTGGGGTGTCTCCCACTGACACTTTCCTCTCCCACCGGCCCCCCAGGTGAACCGTGACCCCCCGTGCTGCCGCCATGTCCCGTCGCAGCCAGCGCCTCGTCACCACGCGCTATTACCCCGGGGACGACGATGCCACCACCAGCAGCAGCAGCAGCTCCCTGCTGGGGGGCCAGCAGCTCCCCTTCAAGGAGAGCACTGGCAGGTCAGTGGGGTGCAGGGGTGGGGGGGTTCCCCTCTCCCAAACGCGGCTAGGGCACGCCGTCCCACGCTGCAGATGGGGCACCTTCTCGGGGTGGGGCATCGGGGCGGCTTGCAGAAGGGAGCATGACGGCGAGCTTGCCTGTTTCCGCACGGCCGCTGGCCACCTTGGCACTAGCTGTGCCCCCGCTCCACCAAAAGCTCCGTGCTCCCCGCCCCTGGCAGCTCTGCGTGCCCCCCTGCCCCGGCACGGGAGGCTGCCCTGGGTGGCTTGGGGTGGCTGCGTGCCTCCTCCCAGCCGTGGCCGCCTCCGGCTTGATGGCGGGAGGGAGGTACGCTGCAAGTGCCGGGCCGGAAAACCGCAGCGATGCGAGCGGAAGTGGTGCGGCAGCTGCCTGGGGACAGGCGGGAAGGCCTTTCGCAAAGCAGCGGTTGCACCTTCTGAAACCTGCTGCCATCCGGTGCGGTGCGGGGTGCAGGGGGAAGTGATGCCAGCCGAGGGATTGGGGTGAATTCCCCATTTCTCCCCCACGGGTGCACCGTGACACCCCCCACCCCACCCCGTAACCACGCATGGCTGATGAGCCCGTTCTCACCCCCGGCAGGACGATCAGGAGGAAATCAAGCAGCACGAAGCGCCTCTCTCCTGCCCCCAGCACCCAAACCTCCTACTACAGCGAGTCCCTGATGAGCGAGTCCTACCTGGGGGGCAGCCGGGGCCTCGCTGCCCTGGGCAGCTCCGTGCTGGACGATGCCCTGGACAGCAGCACGTACTGGGGTGAGCCCTCCCTCCCGTGGCAGCTGGGGACCCCCCTGGGCACTGGGGGGGTGTTGGGGCAGCCCCCCAGGCCAGCTGACGGGGTTGCCCCCGGTGGGGGTGGGTGGTTTCTCAGCGGGACTCTGTGTTTTGGGGGCAGGTGGGGATCTCTCCACCAGGAGGAGAAGAGGCACAGGGGACACAGAGTCCAGTAAGATCAACGGGCTGCTGGAGAGCAAGACGTACGACACCTATGCTTCTTCATCTGGGTACTCTTCGGAAGACGACTACGCCGGTAGGGATGCACCAGCCTCTCTGCGGTGGCAGGGATGCTGGGGGAGACGTCCCCAAGGGGACCAGTCCAGGGCCTGGCTGTGCCCAGGGTGCTGCCAGCCCCCCATGCATTCCACCCTCTGTGCAAATCCTTTGCCCTGGACGATGCATAGGGATGCAGGCTCTGTTTGGTGACTTACTGCCTTGCTTTTTCCTTTCCAGGTCACTTTTATTCAGGCCAGAGTAGCTCTGGGTCAGGGCTGAGGACTGCAGTCTCCCGGGTGGGCTCCTTCCTCTGGCAGGTGCTCACCTCCCCAGGTGAGTGGAGGGCTGGCGGAGGGGCTTCTAGCAGCACCTTTTTTCCCTGCCAGCGTCTCCCCTCCCCACGTTCCGTGTGTGTTGTTCCCTCGTTGGGTGGAGGGGTTTTATCCCCCTGTGGGAGCATTCTCGGGGACGGAGGGGACCTCTCTGCCGGGACCCCACCTGAGGCTCGGTTTCTCTCCCGGCAGTTCGGTTCGTGGCGTGGCTGTTCTCGGGGCTGGCAGCTGCCTGGCACCACCTCACTGGCACAGCTCCCGGCCTGGGTGGTGTCCACTTCTCCAGGTGAGCATGGCGGTGGGACACTGGGATGGGGGAGGCGTGGGGAAAACCCCCAGGACCCCGGAGAGGGGGTGCCCTGCAGGGCCCGGCATGCGTGGGGTGGGTGTCTTGTGCCGAAACCCAGCTGGGCTTTGCTTTCCCTCTGGCCCCCATCCAGAGGAGTGCTGTGGTGGGGGAAGGTGGCTGCAGTCCTACAGGTGCCTCTTTCTTCTCCATGCTCCAGGCGCTACCCGTGGCTGAAGAGGTCCCTGCTTCTGCTGCTGCTCCTCCTGCTCCTTGCTGCTGCTGCCTACGGTGAGTCGGCCTGGCTCCGTCTATTGCCCTGAGACCTGGGGCAATGCAGAGCAGTCCACCGCTGTACCCGGGGGATGGGATGGGATGGGATGGCCCTGAGCTCAGTGCTCGTGGCTCTTGGTACCCTGGTGCATCTGCACCCCTGTGCTGGGGCTTCCTGGTAACCCTAAGTGATGCTGATGGCCGAGCCTCTGCACGTCCACCCTGTCCCCTGCTGTGGCCCCTTACCGGCTTGCCATTTTAACCATCTCATCTCCCCGCATGCCCAGGAGCTTGGTACTTCTACCCATACGGGCTGTCGACACTCAGCTTCCCTGCCTTCCCGTGGCGGGGAGCTGGAAAGCTTTCCTCCTCGGATGTGCCTGGGGCAGGGGACCTGACTGCGCTGGACCAGGTAAGCCTTGGCAAAGGCACAGCGGTGGCCCGGGTGGGGTGGGTGCCTTGCAGGGAGAGCCAGGACAGTGTGGTCCATGGCTGAAGGAGCCCTTCCAGGGGATGGGGAAGAGGTGGAGGATGGGGCAGATGGTGGCTCCGCGCTGGTGGAAATGGCTCCCCCAGCTTGTGGCCATCTCACTCTCCGGGTGTCCCAGGGATGGAGCAGGGGGAACATCTGCCCTCTCCTGGGAAGCAGCAGATGAATAAGATGCCACTGACCCTGGGGACCGGGTGGCCTGGGTCCCCTGTGGAGCAGGCGGCCTCCCGGGGGTCTGCACCTCCCCGGGGGACAGCATCGCACCCTGCCTTTGCTGCCTGCAGGGGCTGCGGGGGGAGCACCGGCTCCTGGCTCGCTTCCAAGCCCTGGAGAAGCGCTTTGAGGCGCTGGAGGCCGAGGTGTCACGGTGGGAGCTGCGGCGGGGGGCAGCAGCGGTGGCGCCGGGGGGAGAGCCACCCCCGGGGGACGTCCTGGTGCTGCTGGAGGGGCTGATGAGCCGCCGGGATGTAGGGCTGAAGGAGCATCTCCGCGATGACTTGACCAGCCACCTCCAGGTGAGGGGTGCAGGGGGCACGTGGGGAGATGGGGGCATGTGGGACCAGGCTCTGATGTTCCCCCCTGTTCCTCACCCTGCAGGGCGAGCTGGATGCCCTCCAAGCTCAGGTGCAGAGAGATTTAGACGGGCGCCTGGGGAAGATGGCACAAGCCTCTCAGGTAAGGGGGATAAGCGTGTGGTGGTACCCAGGCAGGACATCCCCACCACTGGCATCGCAGGTCTCACCCCTTCCCCTTCTCCTGGCAGGAGATGGAGGCACGCTTGCTGGAGCTGAACTCGGAGTGGCAAAGGTAACGCTGGCTGTCCAGGCAGAGCCACCGCTCTGTTAGGGGCAGGCGGGTAGCAGGGTGAAATCCCCACAGCGAGGCTTAGGAGGGGTTTCCAGGTCTAGTTTGCTTGGGGCAAAGGAGAGGTTGAGGGGTACAGTCTTGGGGGGAAAGGAGGGATGGATATGTGGGTATGTTGGCAAGAAAGTGCCCTGGCTGGCAGCAGGACTCAAAGGGCGATTGCAGCAAGCGACACTTGCCGCATTCATGGGGAATGTGGCCCTTCAGCCAAGGGGTGAGCTGGGGATGTTTTCCCACGGGATGCAGTAGAAGAGGTCATTGTCACAGGAATGAAAACTGTTTGGGGCTGGAGATGGGGTTTGAGCATAGGTGATGGGGGACGAACCTGCTCCCCCAGTTTGCAGAGGGGAGCTGGGACTGTCGGCGCAAGGTTTTGTTGCTTTTCTCTCGGCACAGCTCAGCGCAGGAGGGCTTGCGAGGGAGCTTCCAGCAGGAGGTGGGCAAGCTGGAGCAGGAGGTGGCAGCGGTGAGGAGGGAGCTGGCGGGCCTCAAGTCGGACCAGGAGGTGATGGGGAAGCATGTGGAGGGGATGCTGGAGCAGCTCAAGGCGGTGCGGGCTGATGTGAGTCCCCAGTCCCCACCCTGTTCACAGAGGGAGGTGCGAGGGTCCCTGCCCCAGGGCTGAGCTCTGTCCCCACCGTTCAGGTGGAAGCGCAGTTCCCGGCGTGGGTCAGTCAGTTCCTGTCGCAGTCCCGGCAGGACGGCACCGCTGGCTTCATCCTCCAGCGGGAAGACTTGCAAGCAGAGCTCCAGGCCCTGGAGCGCAAGATCCTGGCCAAAGTCTTAGAGGACCGGCAGCTGTCGGCACGGGATGCTCAGGCTGGTATTGGAGTGGCCCTACGGCAAGGGGGGACTGCGGGGGTGACGGAGGAGGTGAGTGCTGGCCTGAGCCCCAGGGATGTGATGGTGACCACAGGTGTGGGATCGGGGGCTGTGCCCCATTGCATGTGTGCGGGGGGGGGGCTGGCATGCGTGCCTAGCAGAAGACAGAGCCGTGGGGACAGCCCTTACAGCTGGGACAATGATCCTGGGCTCACATCCAACTTGGCAAGAGCATCCCTGAAACTCCTCCATCCCTTCTCTGCTGCCAGCCTCCCCTGGGCTGTGTCTGCACCCTGTTGCCTGGAAGGGGTTGCAGGTGGCGATATCTGCACACCTGCAAGGCTCTTTGCTGTCTTAAAATCTGAGTTTCTGCTTGTGCATCTTTCACCCAGAAGATGGGGCAGGTGCCAGCAATGTTTCCACGGGTTCAGCATCTTGCTTAGCCCTGTTCTTCAGCAGCGCTGCCGAGTCATTTGGGGCAAAGCATTTCAGCAGAATGACACCAAGGGAAAAAATGAGCCTGCTTGCTTTGGAAAGAGTTGTTGGCAATTCCCTGCGGAGGTAGTGGAGGGAGGGATCAAGCTGGGATTAGCAGTCCCTGCAGTCTGTGCCAGCTTTGTGCGCACCATCAAGTTTAGACCCGCAGTGGTGCTGCAGGGTCCCAGCTCCTGGGGCTGGGTTTGGCTCTAGGAGGATGCTCTGGCCAGCTCCCCCTTTTCTGGATGGGGAGAGCTCTCATCAGTCCTGCAGGATGGGGCAGGAGGGACCAGCAGATGATGCTGGGGAGGACTGGGTGGGCTGTCAGGTTGTGTCTGGTACCTGTTGGAGGATGCCCCTCGTCCCCTGGAGCCAGCCCCTCTTTTGGGATGGGGCCGGGCGAGCCCAGCGTGCCTGGGTGTTGCCCCTTCATTGCACAGCTCCTCTTGTCTGGGGTATTTTTAGCAACATCTAACGAGGCTTCCCAGCCAAATGCATGTCCTGTTGTTTTTGCTATGGTGATTCATGCCCTGGCTGTTTTGCGGGAAGGTCCTTGCGCCTTCTCCGTCCCTGCAGGGTGGAGGCGGGTGGGGGGCAGGACGCTTGCCCTGGCCCTTCACCCCTCTTGTACCCTCTGCTCCTGCTGCAGCAAGTGCATCTCATCGTGGGCCAGGCCCTGAAGCGCTACAGCGAGGACCGCGTGGGAATGGTTGACTACGCCCTGGAGTCAGCAGGTAGGTGATCGGGGGGCTTTTGCCCACCCAGGACGAGCCAGCCATCCTGGGGAGGGGACCACAGGGTGCTGGGATGCAGCTTACCTGCTGCTGTCCCTTCTCCATGCCAGGGGCCAGCGTCATCAACACTCGCTGCTCGGAGACCTACGAGACACGGACGGCGCTGCTGAGTTTGTTTGGCATCCCCCTGTGGTACCACTCACAGTCCCCCCGTGTCATCCTGCAGGTGGGCACCCTCGGGGTGAGACCCCACTGAGGGGGAGGACCGGCCAGGCTGGTTCTTGTGCGGGCTTGGTGGGTTTTATTGGGCTCTCATCGCTTCAAGCAAGCGGCCAGGCTGATGTTGGGGGGAGAAAAATGGCACTGACAGTGATTAACATTGCTGGTGTCTCGCTCCCGTGCTCGTAGCCAGACGTCAACCCCGGGAACTGCTGGGCATTTCGTGGGTCCCAGGGCTTTGCCGTCATCCGCCTCTCTGGCATCATCCGCCCCACGGCCGTGACGCTGGAGCACATCCCGAAAGCCCTCTCGCCCCAGGGGACCATCCCCAGTGCCCCCAAGGACTTTGCTGTCTATGTGAGTGCCCTCGCCCGGACCCAAGGGAGGAGCAGGGGAACACGGCGGGAGGGTGCGGGAGGAGAGGGCTAGTGAGCCCCATACCTGGCTGTGGGGTGCTCTGGGGTGCTGGTCTTATCCTGAAGAGGAGGAAGAAGCGGTACTGGGGGGAGAGGGGGAGCACCAGGCTTCAGGAGGGGTTTTAGGGGGACACAGAGAGAGGGGATTGAGTAGGTGTAACTCTCGGTCTTCCCCCCCCATCCCTCCCCACTGTCCCCTGTCCCCATTTGTTTGTTTTGGCCTGGAAGAGCAGGAGCAGGGGCCAAGCGTGCTTGTGTCTCCGTCTCCCTCTTCTGCCCTGGGTGCACTCATTGCCTCTGGTCTCCCTCTCTGATCACCCCCGGTTCTCCTTTTCTGCCTCCCTGCCCCTCCGTAGGTCTTGAAGGAAGAGGGAGAGGAGGAGGGTCTTCTCCTTGGGCAGTTCACCTACAACCATGACGGTGACCCCATCCAAACGTTTTACTTGGAGGTAAGTGCTTTGCCCTCGGAGCACCTGACCCCAAGAAGAAAATGGGGCCCCTGGGGTCTCTGAGCCCTCGAGAGCTCTCAAGGGCTCACGTTTTTCCTTCCCCATCTCCCCAAGGGTGATGCTGTGGGCACGTACCAGCTGGTGGAGCTCCGGGTGCTGAGCAATTGGGGACACCCCGAATACACCTGCATCTACCGCTTCCGTGTGCATGGGGAGCCGGCACACTGACCCCTGGCTCCCGTGTGGGACGAGGATGCTGCTGGGCTGACAGCAGGAGGGGATTCGTCTGGGTCGCCGCTTCGCATGTAGAAATCCTGGGATGTGCCAGCAGCCGCCCCGGGAAGTTGCTCCCCTCTGGGGAGGAGAAGAGCTGGTGTTTAAGGGGTGAGGCTTTCACTCTTCCAAGGACTGGGGTGGCGAGGCAAGAGCATCCCACGTGGGTCCTAGCGCAGCCTGGCTTGTTTTCAGTGCGTTATCGGACATTTTAACTTTTTAAGCTAACTTTTTATCGGGTCTGCGCAGCCCCTCATCCCCATTGCCCTGCTCCTCTCTGACGGCACGCCTGGCGTTGCCGGGGCTTGGGAAAGGGTATGTAATTTTGTGATGTGCTTCACGCGGGCTTGGGCGCAATACGATGTACGGGACCGCGGTGACCGGCTCTGTGCTGCTGGAGTAGGTGGGAGCCACCACTCATGGCCACCGAGTCTCTCCCCTCCACGTGGGGTCATCTCTCCTGCCTTGGCGCTGGTTTAGGTAAAGATCTCCAGACCTCTGATGCTGGGCCAGCAGAGGGGAAATAAGACAGTATTAATGAAGTATTAACATAAAACTAATGGTTTGGGGCAACAGGAGGGGAGAAATTTGGCACGCGTTGATGGTGGAGCCCGTCCCGGTGCTCCTGTCAGTCTGTTCGAGCCCTCCTGCCGCTGGTGGCTGTGCCGGGTCTTGGTGATGCTGTTGGCCCCCCTGGCTGGCCGGCTCCCTGGTGTTAAGCTTGACGATGCTATTGAAAACTCCTGTTGCCTGCTTCCCCTTTTGGGTTTGTTCTGTGGTTTTGGTTTTTTTAAGGGGGGTGGGGAGGGGGGTTATTTTCCAGTTGGGGATTTTTTTTCTTTTGTAGTAAGAAAGGAAAAAAAGACTTCTTCCATGCAATTTCTGCTTAACCGGAGAATGTTATGTGGTGCTGCTCAAGTGAGTGGCTTAGACGCGGAGAGGGCTAGAGCTTTGTTTAGTAGGAGAATAGCGTGTGCAGTAGGATAATCTAGAATAAGATGAGCAGAGCTATTTAAAATAAGGGTCATTGGTGGCTTGGTAGCTTGAACCTGAGAGACAAAGTCCTCTGTGGACTGCTGCTCAGTGGGGTGCTGGAGGCACTCCTGCCCTCCTTGCTTCAAAGATGTTCTCTGAGACTGCAACGTGTGGCTGTGGCCTCTTGCTCATGGCTGCATTTGTACATAGGCAGCTGTTTGCAGCGAGCGGGAGCTGCTGCCCCAGCGCTCTGCACGATTCCCTGTGCCTCGGTGGTCTCTTGGGTAGGAGATGGGGCAATCCCCAGGGCTTGCAGGTGCCAGCAGCCTCTGCACCTTAGGAAGCAACAGGGCCTCCCCCCACCTGCAGTGCTCTGGGCTGCCTCCATCACCTCCCGGTCCCTGATGGCAGATGGCTGGCGCAGGCTGACCTCCTTTCTCTGGGAAGGGCTCCCTTCCCCTCCTGCCTTCTCCTCACCAGCATGGCTCAGTTCCCTGAGCCCTGGCTGGCAGAGGACCGTGCTGGAGCAGGATGGGGAGTTCTGCCTGCAGCAGGCAGGTAAATCCTGCTTGTATGCATGGTGTGATGGGGGAGCTGTAGCAGGGGACTGCAGAAAGGATGCATGGGGACCTTCCCTGGGCTGACAAGTGCCGTGGCCATCGGGCCACTCCACCTCCTGGCTGCCTGTATCACGCTTAGTTTGGCTTACATTCTTGGATGGCATTTACAGCCTCCACATTTGTCTTGTGTTTCACTGAAAGAAAAGCTAAAGGGCTCATGTTTAGCGTTTCAGCCCTGTCTGATGCTGGCATCATCCTTCCCCCGGCACCATGAGCACTAGGTGAGCATCATGAATTGATTCCCATTCTGGTCTTCTCTGCTTGAAGCACTGTAGGGCGAGGGGCATAGAGGAGGGGCTGGGGCCAAAGCAGCGTCTCCCTTCAGCATGCCCTGATGTGTGTCGGGCAGAGGTGCTGAGCCCTGATCCCCTCTGTGCCAGCACAAGGGAACGAGGATGATGGCACCATGTCCCTTCTGGAGGGGTCTACCTCGCTCCAAGCAAAGGAAGCGAGCCCAAAGGGCGCAGCCCCATCTCCAACAGACTGAAATTACCCTGTCGAGCCCTCTGCAGAGCTGGGAGGCCCTGCTGCTGGGAGAAAGCAGACCCGCAGCCAGATCCAGTGACGATAAAATCTCTCCTATATTGAGCGTAGTCTTAATTCTTGGCATCCACAGCCAAAGTTATTTTAAACTTGTCTACAGCTGCCTGCTTGCCTTGGAGTCATGTCCGTGAGTGCCCTGTGCACATGGAGTTGTGCTTTTATGAATGCCTAGACCTGTCCCAGGCTCGGCAGAGCAGCTCCTGTATTTAATTGAAATACAAAGAGAGAGCAGAGATGAAGCTTTCCCCCCTTCCCCAGGGGTTCTCTGGCTGCTAGAGCAAATGCCATAACCACAAGGCTGGAAAACCCCTTTTCTTATGTCCCTTCTGGCTCCCTGGCCTCTGGGTCAGGCTGTCAGGGCTGATAGGGTCTTTGCCCAAGGAAAAACGATTTTGTGGTAGAGCAGGCATGCTGGTGAGAGGTGGGAAGGGGGACCTCTTTCCCTGAGAATGGAGTGGGAGTGGGGTCTCTGCTCCTTCCAAGGGGGTGTTAACTGCTGGCTATGGGGTAGGGAGTGGATGGCTTTACAGGGCAAGCGTGCCCTGTCTTTGGAGATGAGTCTCTGCTGTTCTGAGGTAAAACCCCCTGGAGATACCAGTGAGAGGTCACCCTGGGCATTTATGCTCTTCTCTAGGGGACAGTGCTGGTTTTAGAGGCCTCACCATGCCAACTGCATGAGGATCCCCAGGAAGGCATACTGAGGCTGTGTATGGTTTTCCAGCCCCCAAGTTCTGCATTGGTGCTGGGCTGCAGCCTGAGCAGCTGTACTGAGAGGCCAGCCAGCTGCCTCTTGGCAGCAGCAGCTTTTGCAGGATTTCTGTAACACTTTCCCAAGCTGCAAAGGAAAAGGGCACATAAAACTGCTGCTTCAGCATGTGCATCTCTGCTCAGGGGTATTTAATCCTAGTGCTGATGCAGAAGATGAGCCTGGTGAGGCAGGAGAAATGCAAAACAGCTGTCAATTTCTCTTATTTACTCCATTTCCCTCCTCTATTCTCTCTCCTCCTTGGTTTGCCCTACATGTGTTACAAATTAGCCCTGCAGAAACAGATGGTTACAGGCAGGAGATGAGTTTGTATTTGATGCTGTAGCCTGTTGCAAATGCTGCACTGTTTTGTTAATTTTATTTTTTAATCAACAGATTGTAATTTATGCCTATGCAAGAAAAAAAAAAGACCAAGACAAATAAATTATATCAAAACTGCTGTGTTTGGGTGTTTTGCAGGTGAATTTGCTGGTGGGAATGATGCACAGCTAGTAGATAAAGCTATTCTTGTAGCTGTTCTTCATGTAGTCTTGTTTTCCAGCCTGACATACTAACTCCTAGTGTCAGCAGTTTTTACCTGGTCATTGAGCAGGCTCTAGGATGCAAAAACTGCTTGGAGCAATGATGAAAAACAGCTGTACTCAAAAAACTCAAATTCCTTGGGACTTCAATGACTTCTAGTAGTCTAAGTCTGTGGCAGATCATGGCTGTGTGCTCAGTCCATCCTGCAGTGACCTCCAAGCCATCCCTGGGCATCAGTCCATCCTCTGCCTTTTCACAGGCATAAGCAGAGCCTGGCTTGGCCCTGAGGAGTAGCAAATGAGGCTGGGGCAGCAGCGAGGGCAAGGGTAAAGCCTGACACAAACCATGATTAAGGGTAGCTGCAGGTTGCTCTCTTTTCCTTAACATGGGCTGTAAATTACTCAGCAGGCAGCTAAGAGCAAGTAGAAAGGAAATACTTAATTGTCCTCAGCATGAGGAAGTTAACCTAGAGCATAAACCAAGGCTGTAAAAAGGGAAATTGGACTGGCTTGAGCTTGAGGAGGATCACGCTGGTGTCTGCGTAAGCAGGATGCGCTGGAGGCAGGCTTGTGTTGAGGGTTGCCCATGCAGCTCCTTGCAGAAGGCCACCCTAGGGAAAGGCTTGTTCTCTGCTGGCCCTGGATCTGCCCTTGCTGGTTTTCCCTGGGGAGAGGGATGCTGGGCATGTCAGTGTCCCAGCTAGGGGAGGGACACAGAAAAACTGATATGGACAACAAATGGGAAGGGATATGGGGTATTGGGTGCTCAGGACCAAGGGCTCAAGCATAGACAGGAGCAGAGGACTGAGCACACCCCCAGCAGCATCTCCACTCCCCACAGGTGTCCATAGTGCCTGAGACACCAGTAGAGGTGCTGGGTGGGCCTTGCTCTGGTTACCACCAGCTCCCAGCCCAACACTTACCTCTGTTAGGCAAGGGCCATGCAGGGCAGGAAAAGCCTTCATGAACCTCCGAGATCAACTGAGGAAGCAGGAAAAGGCCCATTCCAAGCCTCGGAGAGTCCTGCTGTATTTACAGAAACAGGTGAGGTGCAAATTGCTGCGAGGGCCCAGGGAAGCACAAGCTTATGCAGGCAGTGGAAGTGCTGTGCTAAAATGCATCCTCTAGCAAAGTGTCTCTATTAGAGTTGGACCCAAATGATTTGCTATAGCAGCTCTTCACACACATGCTCGTACGCATCTCACACAGCATAGCTCCACACGACGCAGGCGTTCTCATTTCACCACTCTGCTACCAAGAAGCACTAAATCTTAGGCAGAGTAAAAGCTGTCGGGGCTGTGCAGAGGCTCAGCAGCAGCTCTCCTGTGGCATGGCATACCCTCCCCTGCTGTCACTACAAACGCAGCCTCCTCTCGTAGCCAGCAAAGGAGCATGGTGCCAGGCAAACCCGCTTGGTCCAGCTTTTGGTGTTAAAGCAGCAACTGCTGGTTTTCCAGAGGGACAAAAAGCAACAACATACTTTAACTTGGAACAAACTTTTTTAAAATTTATTTTATAGATCACATCAGCCTGAGTGATCTTTGAATGCTGGTCACAAAAGAGAGATCACACCACCTCCTTTGCACAAACTGAAGTAAACCCTCTTCCAGTCTCAGCAGTCTCCTTCATTTGGAGCACAAGGAATGGAGAAAGAGAAAACCGCCTGGAGCTCCCTGCTCCCCAACTTTTCACAGCAGTGAAATCAGATGCAGCTTGTGCCTCCCGGCAGTGAAATCAGATGCAGTTTGATGCTGCTACAGGGCCAGAACACAAACTAGGCCCTCGTGCCCTGCTTAGCCACACTTCACACCCCCTCACAATGCGGGTGCTATTAGTGTTGTAGCCGCCTATAGTTCCTCCCTCGCCAGGAGAGTGCTGGTATTTAGGCACATAGCTTGGAAAGGACTGTCTGACCTCCCCGCTTCCACCCATGCTCAGGCCACTGCAGTCTCTAAGGCAAAGTACTCTTGTCTCCAAACCACGTTCCTCACCTCTCCCATACCACTTAATGCTCTTGAAGTGCTGGTGCTGGTATTGGGACATGCGCTCTCCCCCTACCTCGAGCTTGCTGTCGCTCAGTCGGCTTGAAAGCCTACCTCAAATCACAAGGTGAACTGGAATGAACTCCACACAGGTGCCAGAGTGAGAAACAGGAACAACCCACTAAGGAGGGACAGAAACTTTTCAGCCTCCCTCTAATTAAAATAAAAGTCCTTCATTGGAGAAGGAAGCCCTCAAAGAAAACAAGGCTGAGTGCACCTGCTGGGGAGAGCAACTATTTGCTGAAGATGCCACCTCCTCCCTCAAAATGCTACCACGCTCCCACAGCTCGCCACAAGCCGGCAGAGGATAACGCCTGTCCTTACAGGAGCTAAGTGAAGAGGCAGGGTTAGAAGAGAAGAGATCAAAATAAGCAGGGAATTGATCACTTGCACAACCCAGGGTTAAAAAACATGATAACAATAAAGTTAATTCACAGACTGTCCTTGCAGGGCCTTGCTGGAGAAGCCAGAATTTGTCATTAAAAAAAAAAAATCTTAAAAAAAAAAAAAGAAAGTCAGAAAAATTATCACGTACTTCCAAACCTGAAAGCACTTCCCTAAGTTTGGTACCAATTCATCATCGCCCTCTTTGGCCAAGAGGGGAGAAGACAAATCCTACCTCTGCCATGGCAAAGTTTGGCCAGTGAGTTCCAGAAAAGATTTGGGAAATCTTGGAGTAAACAAAATCAAGGGGAGGTCATGTTTGCCTGGTGTCTCTGTCCCAAAGGTATACTGCCACCTGTGATCTCTGTCCATCGAGGTGAGAAGGCTTTCTCTGGCTCAAGGGATGGACTGAGTGTTCCTGCACTATATTCTTAATACTGTCAGTTGAGCTGCCGCAGCCTTGAGAGGCAGGTTAGATTTGCTCCAGTGTGTGCTGAACAAACAATAGGAAAAGCAGCATGATGGGAAGGGGAACAGGATGGGCAAGTGACTGCCCATTTAATTCTGTCTCTAATTAAAATCTTAAGTGCTATCAATGTATTTGACAAGGATATTTAGTATAGAATTCCTCAACTTAACATCAAGAACTGCTTTCCAATTTGTTTCCCTCTTAGATTTCCAACTAATGAACTTTCTTACCATCTCCTTCAAACTTCAGTCACTACAACATTAAATTAAACCCACTTAGAAACAGTTTACGATGGAGGGAATCCAGAAACATATCTGGCATGGGGCCACAGTGGTGAGGAAACAATGCCCTATGGAGCCATCCTAAGCAATGTGTTTTAACCTTTGCAAGTCTGAAATTTCAGGCGTTTGATAACCCCTGGATCTGAGACAGCAAATAGGAGGAGAGCAGCAAGTCCTGTGGACAGAATGGGGTGAGGAAGGAGGGAGGCAGCTAACTGGCTCTTCACAGTTCTATCCAGACTCTCCTCTCATCTTCATGCACACAAAATATAATAAAAACTAATAAGAATAAAAACTAAGCCCATGATGTACAAAAATGTGTCGATAGGGGGAGGAGGAAGGTGTCAGTTACTCAGTTCTGTGTGTCTTACCACCTTCATTAGCTTATAAATTATGCTCCTCTCCATCGCTTCCTTCAGGGAGGAAGGATGATTCTTCTGCAGCCAATCAGCTGGGATGGGTTTTGGTTTAAGCTGCTCCGGATCTTTTGGATAAGAAATGAAGGGAAGGGGAGGAATTCCTCAGAGGGAGGAGGAGTAAGAAATTCAGCAGCCACTGGCAGGAGTCACACAGGCTCCCTGAGACTTCACTTTATGGCGCTGACCCCCACGTCGCCGGCCTCCTCCTCCGACTTTTGACTGAAAAACAAGAAAATACACTTCAGTGCGCAGCAATCTCTGAATCAAAGTATCAACACAGCAGGAGCTCAGATGGATTACAGACATGTCCAGACAGCAGGAGGTCAGTTGTGACTGATCAGCTTCCTACCACTGCAGGAAGGAGATCAGGCAGACAGACACACCATGAAGGAAGGAGAGACAGACACACTATGAAGTTCAGCCCTTCAAGCTGAGGAGAACTTGATTTCCCAATTTTCTGAATGCTTCACTCCCGTGAGAATCAGCAGGTGCCATGGGGCTTGGCATCTGGGAAATCGAGGCCTCAGACTCCCTTGGCTTTGTGGAGAATGGAAGGAGAGCCCTTCACCCCCTACCAGGGCTCTCTTGCTAACCTGACTCTGTTCCCAGTCTCAGGCTATCAAACCCACCGTTCTCTTTTAAAGCAGCCAAATACCTTATTGCCCTCACGGATGTGGGGCTCTTCATCCAGCGCAGGCTGAGGGGAAGCAGTAAGGAGAGAGAGGCAGAGGTAAGCAAGAGCAAAAGCAACGCAGACTCTCAGGGGGAGGGATGAAACAAAGAGCAAGCTGGGAGCATTACTTACAACCACAGTGACGCTACAACAAGACAAGGAGGAGATGGGGGATCAGTAAGAAGCCACAGGCATACGCAAAGGTAGAGAACCTCTGCCAGAGGGCCCTCTTTCAGCAGCCAGCCTGGCTCAAGAGGGCGAGATTTGACCAATGACAACTAAGATATAGCTAAAATTAAGAGGGGGAACACTGACCAGGTCTCTTGACAGAGTCAGTTCCTGAACATTTCGCTTACTAGATAAGTACACTAAAAGGAGAAGATCCATGTAATAAAGCTGATAAATAGGTCCCAAAGCCTGCAGTTAGAATTGAGTTTCCATTTCTTTCAGCCCAGAAAGGCTAGGTATCCTTCTCGGACAAGCTGAGCTGAGAAGTCCTAACCAACAAAAGAACCTAGATAAATTTCTCTCGAAAGAGATAAGCCTTTCCTCCTCCTTGGACATCTCCATCCTCTCTCCTTGACAGGGCAGACAACCTGTGTCTGATCCTACTACTTAGGTTGTAATTTCTCTAGTGTACGTATGTTCTACCTCTCATTCAGACAGCAGACACCCAGTCTGTGACTGGTTGTTAGATGCTTCACTAGTTCAGCTACTGGGTATATGGAGACGCTTCTTTACTGTGAGCACAGTCAAGTAGTGAAACAGGTTGCCAAGGGAGGTTGTGCAGTCCCTCCTTGGAGGTTTTCAAGACGTGACTGGATAAAACCCTGAGCAACCTGGTCTGACCTCACAGCTAATCCTACTTAGAGCAGGAGGTTAGACTAGACACTTCCTGAACTCCAACCCGCATAGTCCCAGGACCCTAAGCTGCTAGCTGCTGAAAGGTCAGCCATGAGGAGTCATTCAGTCATCAGAGAATTCTGATTTCTGCTATGAGACTACTTATATTTCTATTTGTTTCTGTTGCACAGAGTCCCAAGATGAGTTCAAGGGTATGAGGGGATAATGCTTGTGCTTTAGAGTGCCCTTCCTCCAACAGATGAAACCAGGATGCAAACAGCTAGGACAGACATATTTTCCTCAATTACCAATGGTTGCAGGGCAGTAGGTGTCAGTGGCGCTGCGGCTGTGGAGGGGGCCTCGTCCCCAGCTGGTGGGCCTCCAGCTGCCGTCCCAGCCGGGGGAACACCATCCTCTCGTTTTGTAACAGCTCCCTTCTTGGTTGACTGCATCTTGATCTGCTGTGGCTTGGAGTTCATTGGCGAGTTATTGGTGGTCTGAAGTAACTGCAAATTACAAAGGGAGAGGCCAAAATCAGCATTAAAATGGGCCAATATGGCAAGGTTCAATGCTGCTTTTTAACAAAAAGCTTTGAGAGAATTGATACCAATAGTCATCGGGAGAAGAATGCAGCAGCAGCTGTTCAAAGAAATCTAGGCCCCTGAGCTGCCCTCAAGAACCCTTACAGGATGGAAAGGGCCACTCAGCTGAGGTGACGCTCAGCCCTCCAAAATGTGACTCAAAGGGACCAGCTACAAGCTGTCAGAAAGAGACCAAGCCGTAAGAACCAGAGGCATCTTGCTCACCCCCCACCTTCACATTTCCCTCATTCACACCAGCTAAGACCCACCACACGACCAAGCACATTGGTCATCTACAACCCATGTCAGGGCTGACGTTTGTGATCGAAGGACAGCCTCTTAATTTTCCAGAGCTATCTGGATTCTCCTGCTGGCTTCTCAGTGCCAAAAGTAGCTAATGGGCAAAAAAAAAGTTGGACTCTTCAGCCTTTACCTTAGTGATGGTACCCACAGCTTTGGTGCGGCCTTCACGGAAGACCAGACGCTGGTCTATATGCAAATATTCTGGGGTTTTGATGAAGCGAAAGTGCACTGTGGCTTTGTCGCCCGTCCGCAGGCAGTCCTTGTCCATGCTGAGAATCGTGGCCGTCTGTCGGATGCTGCCACAATGCACTGTGAATGTAATGCACAAAGGCTTTCAACAGCCAGTGCCATTAGTGGAACAAGCTTCAGACAGACATCTAAGGCAGTTCTCGCTACCCTACAGCTAACAGCGCTGAGTTTGGAATGTAAAAATCTACTCTGTAACAAAGACCATACAGGTCACACGGCTGCCTTTTTTCAGTCCTCAAAAAGAAAACACATATAAGCTAGAACAGTTGCCTTCGAGTGGAGGTTTTCCTGAAGCACCCTCAACAGAATCCTACATGCCAAGCAGCCAAGCTAAAGGGCAGGACCTAAAATGAGTCTCTCAGTCAGCATTTGAAGCTGAAGAATCTTTGCACCATGGAGATCTGGCTCAGGTAGGCTCCAAGTACACTTGGAGTCACACATCTCCTTTTTACCTACAGCCTTCGCCACTCTCCTCTGTCAGCTCCCTCCCCTTTCTCTAATGCATTGCTGGGAAAGGTCAAACCCAGAACTATGGCTTATGCTCAGGCTGACAGAGCCATCAGGAGAAAAATGATCTCAGGCTAGAGCTGATATAAAACTGTTACCACTGGGAAACAAAGATGACACAACACTGAGACACATACCCATGGCCTGATATCGTGGGCTGATGGTGGTCGGGTGATGGAGCACCAGAATCTCTGCTTCAAACTCCCACGATGCTTGTGGATTCAGGCGGGGTGACACCATTACCATGCCTTTCCGGATGGAAGAACGCTTGATCTGAAAAGCAGAGACACAAAAAACCTTAGCGTGATTCTCCAGGGAAGAAATCTGCTTCTCTGGCTGACTGCATCCAGAAGGATCCTAAGGGATTTCACAGATATTTCACTGGTGCTCATCAAAAGGCAAAGCCAGAGCTGTTTAGCAGTATGTAACAATGTTATGCAAAGGTTGCAAAAATCAAGTTCAGCTGAAGTTTCTAAGGAAGCTTTAGTTAGAGTGCTGGGAATGCTGGACACTGACACAGAAGTTTTAACTCACTGATCCTTTAAAAGCAAAACATACATCCTGGTTGCACATTACCCAAGCAGATGATCTCTCCAAAAGCATGATGTCTGTTAACACAAAATTATAAGACTGAACACATGAAGTTTGGTATAGCTTAAACTATACCCCCTTAAAACCAGTGCAGCTCCTATTGACAGAAACCTTTCACCAAAGGAATCACATCAAATTTTGCTGATTTTTAAACCCCAAATCATGCAGCTGGTCCTGCAAGCTGAGAGGAATAGTGTAAATACCCTGCCTAGGTCACTAATGCAGTTGCAGCACAAGAGGAGACTTTTCTTGCAATGCCTCCGCTTTTTTACACATCTCCAACACTATTCCTCATTACCTTGGGTCCTACTGCTATTACCTGGCAGCTGTCAGGTGGAGTAACTGGGACACAGGACCCACAGAGGTTCTATGAGATTTTAATGCGCTGTGAAATGAGGCAGCTGAGGTTTGCAGAAGCAGTCTGATTGCAGCTGAACTCCAAGAGCACTCTAAAATTAGGAGGCTGGTTCCTGTTCTGGGAGTCTAGAGCAGATCATCTCACCTTTTTCAAAGCAAAGGAGGCAGTCTGGCCTCCCCGCACTTCTTTGACGGGCATTCTCTTGCGGTGGATGGACTTGACAGCAATAGGTAGGAAGTTGCCAAGGGGATCTGGCCCCAGCAGCAGGGTGTCATTTAGCTTGATTAGGCCTCTCAGTGTCGTCCCAGACACAACTGTTCCTACGCCCTGTGCCAAAAAAGAAAAAGCAGTAATTGGGGTTACTCCACCACGGTAGGAGAAGAGCTCTAGAACTCCCCTCTCTAGGGAAGATGCCTTCTTCAACCTGAAAGAGGGAGCAGAAAGTTCTTCCAAATAGCAGGCCCCTTACCGGGACAGAGTATGTATCATCTATCTGGAATTCTGCTGGCTCTTCTTCCCTGTAACTGGTCCGTGGAGACAAGAGATTAAGAAACATCTTCAGCAAATCTAGGTTCTCCCCGGTGACATTTGAAATCTGGAAAATTGGGCACATCCTGTAAAGAAAAATTGATGAAAACGGAGTTAATTCACCTCCCTGCCTGGAATTCCACATGTAGGGAGACATCCAAAATCTTGGGACTGAATTCAATACACAGTGCTAGGAAGGGAAAGCCTGGCAAGCAGTCAGATGCACAACACCCCATGTTTGAAAACCTGCAACATTGCCTCTGCCTTCTAATGACATTCAGGGATAGGTGTAAGGTTCCAGGACCGAAGGAAGCTGAATACCCTGCCATCTTCTGCAGACTGCCCAGAAGCAGCCTCTCATTTCTGTCTCAGAGAGGGGAACACAAGCAGGTCAATCTCAGAATCAACACATTCTTATGGAATCAACACACCACATGGCAGATGCAACCTTCACACATCTAGACAATGGGACTCTCTTTCTGAATCTTCTCACCCAGTCTCCAAATAAGATTGAAAGAGAAACAACTCTCCTCTACTCCCGTTACCTCTCTGAGCTGAAGTTGGAGGCTGTTACAATGACATCATCCTTGCTCTGAACCAGCACGGGAATCTTCCTGCACCCTGGGGACTTCAGCAGTCGCTGTAACAGCTTCAGGGTTTCTTAAAGGGTGAAATGAATATTGTTAGGGCAGCATCTCCCGTCTTTACAAATCGCTTTTGTGGGGTCTCTCCCCAAAGGGAGACTGGTGCTCTTGCCACAGATAGACAGGAGAAGATGGCTAAAGGTGTGTGAGTGAGACTGAGTTTGCTGCAGCCCAGGTGGGACTTAGGAGCCATTCCATCTTCCATTTCATGCCAGCTAGCCTGCTGCCAAGTGACACCATACATGAACAGACATACATGTTTGCATCTGCAAGTGCAATGCTGTGAAGTAGACATTTTATAGCTGTCTATTAAGTAGCTTTAAGCAGTTACAAGGTATTTCCTTGTCCTATAAAGGATTTTTCACACTGAATTCAATGAAAACCAGCAGCACTCAGGAATTGAAATATTTGAGAATATGTGAATTAGAAATCAGTTTTGACCAAACAAACCTCAACAGACCTTCCCTGGCAATCAACCTGCCCTAGACGGTTAGAGAAGCATGAAAGAGGTAAAGATCACCATCACAGACTAGGACAGTGTAGGTGGACCAGATCCAGAAATAAATATTTTGGGACAAATCTCATGGGTCTCAACTTTGATCTTTTGCCTCTTTTTAATTCATTTTCTAAGCCTCCTATCTATCAGCCAGCAGGGGCATTACCTGATGCACTAGCATCAGCCTCCTGCAAAGTGACTTACAATAAATGGGGGGAAAAAAAAGGCTAGTAGGGGCTTAAAAGAGCAAATTGTTTATATTCTACAATTGTCATCCAATTAGATGGTTTTTGTGAACAAATGATTGCCTCTGGGAAAGTAATGTTTTGGATAGAGAAACACAAACATCTAATCATGCCATCTGCTCTTCACAGATACACTTGAGCCAAATCTTGTGTCTGTTTAATTTAAACAGAACATGACACAGGAGTGGCTTCTCCCAAGAACAGCTCTTCTCTCCTCACCCCGAGCCAAACTTTATCCTTCCTTCCCCATTATTATCTTATGGTTGGGCCTTACATTTATTTGCCAAACATCTATTATAGAGACATTTAGATTATCTTCTGATCACATGCATCTGTTTACCTGAAACATATTTAGGATTTTTACAATCATGAACTAACCACAGACAGTACCGGGAACATTCACTTTCCTGATTCTTAGGACTGATTATCAAAAAAAACATTGCTCCAATTAACCACAGCATGTTCCTGAAGGTATGAGAAATGCATCGAGAGAATTTTAAAGGTGAGAGTCAGTCACAGCCTGAAAAAATGTCAAGCATAGGTTAAAGGGACACTGCTGGGGTTAGAGGTGCTGCTTTAACTGCTGCTGAGCAAAAAAGTTGCTAGCCCCTGCTGCTCACTGCCATCCCCACTTGTGTCTAGTCCAGTCCTGCTACCACAGCCCACATATGCAGCTGCTTTGAACCATGATTTATTAAGTGTTAGTTGGCTGTTCAGACAGAGGAAGGAGCTGCTGTAGCTATGCCAGCATATCTGAGAAGTGCCCAGGTGAGCAGGATGTAACAAGCAGCTGCCCCTTCACCTAACAGCTGCCGAAGAACAAGTCTGATCACAGCTTAAGATCACACTCAAACTGTGGGCAAGGAGGAAAGTAGCTTTCAAGAGAACTCCCAGACTTTCCCTCCAGGTTTAAATACCCAGAGAGAAAGCAAAGCCACAACCCCAAATGTATGCTTCTCCCCTTTGAGCTCAATTAAGCAAAATCTTGTAGCAAACACTTTTGGGTTGCCCAGCTGAGTCCCCTAACTCAGGTAATTTTGAAATGGTGACTACGAGTGAACTGCCTGCAAAATGGGCAAGGCAAAATAATAGATTTCTGGAAAGTGTTTAAGATGCAGCCAAAACGAGATAAAGCAGCTTTCCTCCAGCAGTAATTCCTCAACCCAAGCAGAGGACAACAGCACACAGAGAGGTTAGAAACAGCCCTGGAGAGAGCTTGTAAGACTCACCTTGCAGGATGTTGGCAGGGCACATGTCGATCTTGGTCACCACAACAAAGACGGGAACGTTAAGTGCAAGCGCCAGGCCCAAGTGCTCCTTGGTCATTCCAACAATTCCAGCGTTACTGCCAACCTACACCAGGGATACAAGATACGGTGATGTAAATGTTCATCCTGCAGAGAGCTGGGTCACAGAGAAGGTCTTGTGTCAGACATGCAGTAGGCTGTGATTAGGTTGTACACGTATCACTGGGACTGTATGAGCAGACCTAGCTCATTTCAAATGCTGTTGGACACTGGCTAAGGCCTCAATTTTAGCTCAATTGGCTCCTCAATTTTAGCAAGGTGTTCTGGAGTTTAGAAATCTTTCAGTTTTCAAGAACCATACATCTTGGGCCTGACAGTCCTGGGGCACTTGCCTCAGAGCCCTGACTAGATATCCACAGTGGCTGCTGCTCTCCACCTCTGGGAGATGTTGCCTTCCTCCACAACCCCACAGGGACTTTGCAATAGGAAAGAAGTTGCTGTTAAAGCTGTGAACAGCCCCGCTCCTGCTGGTACTGTACATCTTTCTTGCTACCTACCATCAGCATGCAGAAGTCAGGTAAATGGCCGGTCATGCCAAAGACGGTGGTTTTCAGGTACTTTTCATGACCAGCCAGGTCAATGAAAGTAATGACCTTCGTGGATTTCTCACAGATCTTTGTCCATTCCAAGCTGCCACCATGGCTGTCGGGCTTGTTCACCACGTTGCCCTCACTGTCGAAGCCCAGAATGTCATTGCCCACGCTGCTGGTGCGGCCTGACTCAATCTCATGCTTATGGCGAAAGAGCTTTTGCCGAGCAAAGCCTCGTCCATTGTCTAGTTCGCCGTGTGTCAAGACACCTAGCAACGTGCTCTTTCCTGCATCCACATTGCCAACCACTGCCACCCTGGAGAGGAAAGGAAAAAGGAACCTGGTAAAATCTGATACCCGAAGAAATAAACAAGCAATCAAAAAAACCCCAAACACCACTGCTCCTGCAAATAACTATCTTTTTCTCCCTAACCTTCAAACAGAGATTTAAAAATGTTAGACCTTCCCAAGCAGAGCAGAGATTCTTTCACAGTTATTAGTTAACACTGGAGATCCCAGACTCTGGGGACTGGGATGTGGAAGACTGTAGAAACATGTCACTGGTGTCCAGAACAGTCAGCTGAACCCAACATTGCTCGATGCCGTACAGAATATCTCTCTTCCAACCCCTAGTCTCTGCAATCCAACATATACACTTTCAAAGGCAATTCAATACACAGGCAATTCAAAAGAAAGACTAAATCCCAACTTGGTCTAGAATACCTCTGCCTTTCTCATGTTCCTCATGTTGCAAATAGCAGCAGGTGCTAGGGAGAGCACAGAAATTTATTCTGATTTATTTCTGAACAGAAATTGCTGTTCCCAGAAAAGGAAAAGCTCTAACAACAATGAAATATTTTAGGGAAAAACCCTCTCCTACAGCAATCTCCTTTCTTGTCTCTGATAAAGGTGGCTATTATGGCTGTTGGCAAATGTTGGAAATCCATTCCATCCAGGTCTGGGCAGACTCTCAAGTCATGTTACACAAGCTATTATATGTCCATTAAAAGGTGACTTGGATCATCACAGTCTTGGAATAGAATTGAACCCTTAGTCAAAAGCACTGTATTCCAGCAGCGTGTGTATATGCACACACATACAGACACATGCGCACATGTGACTCCCTACTGGGATTCCAGCCCACAAAAGATCCCCAAACTGCGAAGCTGTCACCCAGTCAGCAACAGCCCTCAGCTAAACACAGCCAAATCTCCACAAACAGTTTGCTCACAAAAGAGACAGCAACAACAACAAAAAGGTGATTTCATTAGCAAGGAGTGGTCAAACTCAATTCCTTTTGTTGGGTAGCTACAACACCCAGACTCGAATCAGTGTTGCTGGCTCAGCATCACGGACTGCTCACATGGTAAAAATGCAGCTGGGCTGCTGACTAACCCTGTCTCCACCCGGCTCCTCACCTGACCTCCAGGAAGTCGTTGTCACCCACACGTTTCCGAACAAGGTAGTCGCGCACCTTGCCCCCTGCCTCCTGGTGCTCCCGCAGGAGGATCACGTCTGCCTCGATCTGCTCCGCCATGCTCTTCAATGTGGCATAGGATGCTTCCATGTCTGCCTCACTCAGGCCGTATTCAGTCCCATCTAGTATGATGTTGAGGGGACAAAGGACAGTCAGTGAGCACCACCTTGCAACAGCCAGCAGCAATGTCATTCTGCCCGGGACTGACACGACGATCGGGATTTGTATGTGGACTGGAGATGTCAAGACATGTAAACAGAATAAGCACCCTTTGCCCAAAATAAAAAAGGACATCTTCAAAGGACGTCTAAAAAAGGATGTTTTAAAAGATACTCGAAAAGCACCATCTTTCATCTAGAGGAGTTTTCTTCACAATTTCTACAAGCAAATACTTAAGGATTGGCGAGAAAGACACATTTCTGTCTACTTCCCTTACTTCACGTGCTGAAGGTACTTTGCATGCAATTCCCTTCAGTCAGATAAAACATCTCCTCTCGCATTGCAATAAAGGGAAAAGCATTAACAAAAGGAAAGCTCTGACTGAAATATCACCACAACTAACCAGTGAATGTGGGACCAATTTAAACAATCAGCTTATTTTATAAAACCACATCCCAAGTGAACATTTTCTGCAAGTCTGGCCTCCACAGCAATTTCTTTAGCCCCTATGTACTCCAGTTAAAACAATGTTTTTGGCATGTCTCACTGCCTTCATCCTGGCACTTGAAAGAAATGCTGACAGCACATGAGACCAGAAAAAACCAAGGAGGTACTGCTGCCTCTGTACAGTCCACCCAAGCAAAGAGCTGACCGTCAGAGCAAGCCAGTGGCAACTATCTAGACAGTTTAAAGGTCACCACAGCTCTCAGCTTCTCTCCTAACTCAGGTGCTGAGAAGCTGCACAGGTTTCAGGCCAGAATCTCCTCTGTGGGTAAAAAAACCCAACCACCAAAGGTGGAGAGCCACATAGCACCTGGATGACCAAACCTATTGCTGTGTGCGCATTCATACGCATGGCTGACTCATCAGCTGGTACGCAGTAACTGCAGTTTGCGTGAACTAATCAGCATTTTAACTACTGCACAGCTCTACAACAATTAAGAGTTGCTGGGTGGTTTCCAACCTAGCTCATAAGCTGGCTGAGAAGCTGTTGAGATGGTGGGGAAAACAAGAAGCACCACAGCTGGGGTCTTGGGTCATAGAAGGGGAATGAGAAGTAGGGGACAGGAGAGGGTAAGAGCCAAGGGAGAAAGGGAAGGGTCACTACTGATGAAGCAGTGAGCTACCTGGCAGCCTTCACTCGCTCTCAGTCATCTGAGTTGGGTATCCATGATGATCAAAATCATAGACACTCAAAGTGAATGAGAAGGAGGGACGGTGGCAGGGATATCAAGATTTATTTTCAGTTGGCTATTGTTTCCAGTTTACAGAAAAGATCCCCACCTTCCTTGACTATGCAGTATCTGAAATGAAGTCAGAAGTTTTAGCTCATATTTTAAGAAACAACTCCCTACTTCTAAGCACATCATTGCAACAACCACCAGTTAACACCCTCACAAAGTATCCTAGAAGAGAAAGCAGTTACTAGCCCGACTAGCTAGATCTCCCCTGCAGATGTGGTTATCCCAAACGCCAAGGATTCAGACTACACGTGGGAAGCTCGCTTGGACACAAGAGCATTATCCCTGTGATATTGGCTGCATGACAGCTGGTCATGTAATCCTGGCTTCTCTTCTATGTTGAGTGCTTCACAAGATACCAAGAAAACCCAAAAAGCACACAGTTCTGAGGTAACACAATTCTCTCTCTCCATTAACTCAGCCAACCCTGGCACTGATGACATGGGTTTTGTATTCTTCCTCAAACATAGTAACTAGTAGAATGTCTGGTCACAACAATTTGATATCCAGCAGATATCTAATATTTGAAACATGCCTTTAGCCTTATGATAGCCATAGACAATTTTTTTGTATTCAGAAAAGAAATTTCAATTTCAAAGCAAGGCCGTGTTCAATATTATTTTACCAGCATCAGATGCAAATATTCAAATTGTGAAAAAGAACAAAAAGGTAACCCATGCTAACTGCTAAAATCTGCAAAGGCAAATGACTGCAGTCACACTCGAGTTAATGTGACAATAAAGGCCTCATGCTGAGAAAAGGAAAACCTTTCTCTCCATAGTACAGACACACACTAACAAAGAAAGTCAGCAGCATATATTTTGGCTATCTGAAGTATCTCCAAAACATTCCTGTGGGGTAAAAATATTGTTATTTACAATGGAGAAGTGAACAAACCCAGACAGAACAAGGCCTCCATCAGACATTGAGGACATCTGTACTAAAACCGTTATTATAATTTCAGATCATTCATCTTTTCCTGGTATGCCCAGACAACTTATGCCTTATTTCCAAAAGGAACTTGTATGATTTTATACAAAAAATATGTTTAGCTCCACTACATAAGACAGTTGCTGGCAGGAATAAAATAAAAGAATCTGTCCCACATGTTCTGCTATACTTCATGGAAGTTTCCAAGTTATTCTGGAGAAGTAATTACTACCTTCAGCAGCAGCCCAGTGAGATGAACTAGGTTTTTCTTATAATTTTAATGGGTTTTGTTGTTTTCCTGAGGAAGCTATACTCACCTGATCCTTGACCAATGACATAGATGGTCTCCCCACATCCCTCATCGATTCTCTCCGACATCTGCCGGAGCAAACTGTCATACTGCTCTGAAGTTGGACTCACCATCACCAGCTGGAAAAGAGATTAAATATCCATTTGCAGATGTCAAGCAAACATTTCAAAACCAGATTCAGTTATAAGGACAATCAATCTGTGTGTTTTATTGAAAGAGAAAAGCTCTTTTTCAAGGACCGCTTTCTGGTGGTTTGTTTTTGGTTGTTTTTTTTTAAACCAGCTTCGCTGACAGCTATTGCCTTGTGACACTGCACAAGGTTATTTGTCTAAGCTCAGAGTTCATTTATGTTGGAAGATATACTTCAAAGCAAATAAGAATACCAAGCATCTCATTTTGAAGTAACCAATGTTTAAAAGCCACATTTAAGTGAACATCCCACTTCTACTTCTGTGTCATACATGTTTCCATGCAAGGAAAACAGAAAGGGGAGGAGATATTTTCTCCAAAGAAATTCCTTAGCTGGGTACTCCACAGTCTCCGCTGCACAGAGTGCTGCTGCTCCCCCAAAGCATGAGGACAGCCAGAGGAAGCCAGCCAGACCTCACTGCAGAGCACACCTAGGCACCAAAACCTAGAGCATCTCATAAGTCTTTCATATACTTGATCTCCCCTTTTGTTTTCTGAGGGGGCAAAGGGGAAAGAGACAACACGAATAAGCATTATTTTCAAACTCTTAACAAAACTTTAGATACTTTACGCTACAGTGCTGAGAGGCAGACATACAGAGCAGTTTGTACTAGCATATTTGGACATTTCACCAGTGGAGAGCTGCAGTTTTGCAAGCCAGCAACTGTGTTACCAACAAGCTTTGACTGCAGTTATTGCAACAACCACAACTTCCTTTGCCCTTCCCTGCAGAGGCATTAAGAGAAGGAAAACGTGGACAGAAACAAAGTGGAAAATGAGGACAACAAGACAGTGTTTCAGGAAGGATTTTTCTTAGAACAGAATGGTGTAGCACCATTTCTGGCAAAAACCTGTGTCACTCATACAGTACAGCTGAGGACACTTGCACAGAGTGGCCACAATGGTGGTATGGCAGTGGCAGACCAAGGAGACCTTTGTCACCCGTTCAGGACAGATTGGCTATCTGCTCTCTGGCTGCCTCCATGGCTACAAATCTGTTGGTGGCCAAGCATCCTGGTACAGTGGCTCAATAGCTGTTGTGATTCAGATATGCATTTCTGTTAAAAAAGCACTTTTAGTAAGAGTTGTAAAGGCTATCACCTAGTGATAGCCCTATGGGGTAGCCCTGTGCCACACTACAACACTCAATGAAATCCATACTTCCACTGGCTGTCCTTACATACACATTCCAAAATCACACCCAGAAAGACGTACTTCCCTTCACTACGCACCAAGGCCAGTCTGAAATCTGTGCTAGCTTTGCCTAAAACATACGGTTTACAGCAGTTCACAATTATTATATCTTCAAGCCTGCCCAACATTCTCTACTAACACATCCTGACTTGCTAGCACAGCTAACACAATGCGTATTCAAGGAGGAACTACCTTTACCACCTACTACTACTACTACATAGTTGTTGAAGACCTTTATTAGAAATCTAGAGTGTAAGGAAACCCAAACCCCCACAAATAATGCTTAAGCAGCTTTCAAAACTATAGTGATGCATGCATCTGGAAAACTGAAGCACAGACAGCAAGTGCTGGTTAGAAGGTTCAAGGCAGCCAAAGCAATGCTTTCCTCAAATGTTAAGGGTCACACAGAGCATGTATGTGTCTGCAAGGGCCAGACAGCTACAAGAGAGACAATGACCTTCACGTGCCTCTTTTAGACACATGCCGTACTTAAGCCTTTTAACTGCTTGGCATGGTCTGCAAAGGGTAGCAAAGCACTCTGATCGGGAAGGCCACATAGTCTTTCTATGTCATGCTACAAAGGACTGAGTTTTGCCTTTATTAGTCATTCTTTTGGTTTTGTTCTCATTTTAAAGGACACCACTGGATGTAAATGTATTGAGAGGGAAATCAGCAACTCTTCAGAGGCTTGGTCAGGACAGGAATGGAAGGCTGTGTGTTGATGTGTGGGGCTTGTTTCGCCCAGCAAGCACTTTCAGGAATTCCTGGAAGCACAGCAGACAGGCTCACTGTTTAGGCTAGTGCACCAGCACAGGTCAGGGACTGAGGAAGATCTATTAAACAGGCTGTCGTACACATAAAGATCAATAAAATAACAGGGGCCACCAGCGTAGAGGCACACTAACTTCAGCTTCTTCAAGTCTCATCACCAGCTTCATTTTTCTATGAGTTCAAATGCTTCAGCAGTGTGAGTGGGCAGGGTGTTGTCTAAAGTACCAGGGGACATTTCAGCTGAGCAGCTCACTGTAGCCTTTCTTCATGGCACCAGGCAGGAGGGCTGGGGGCTCAAACAGCGTGGTACCCACATACATAAGCTCAAAACACTGTTCCCCCACCCTGCTGCTTTCACTGCCATGCAAAGGTGGTACTGAAGGGTGTTCCAGTGGTAGATTGCCTCCAAAGCCTACCCTGGGGCCGATGAAGCTTACAGCTGATATGATATAGTGGGACATCAAGAGAATGATGTGTAGAACAAACGGCAGCTTTCATGGATCACACCTTCCAATGTCGTTCAGTATTGCCAACAGCTGCTTCTGCAGCCCACAGCCCCCAGCCAGTTCTGCGGTTTCCTAGGTCACTGCAAGACTTTACTTGATGTTTTGAAGATCTCTTTAGCTAGCTTCCTGGACAGAGGGAGCCTGTTCTTTGCCATCTCCTTGGTCGGAGAGAGGCCCTCCACCTTGGCCTCTCTGCTTTTTTTGCTTTTCACCTTTGAGCAATCCCCTCCATGCTTGCACTACGTATTCATATTTCAGAGGTTTTCACAAAGTCAAAAATTTTCACTTTTGTTCTTTCCACTTTGCCAGGCATTGAGCAGTTAGCAGTAGGAGCCATGTGGGTCTAGCAACCTCGCATTTCCTATAGGGCAAAAAAGTAACAACCAGTTATTGTTTTATTCTCATGACAGCAGAAGGAAATGTATCTCACAAGTTTGAGATGCCATCTGTAAAGTCCCTTCCTAGTCTCCGGGGAGAAGTGGCTTTTCCCACCTTTCCTCTGATTAGTTTTAGGATTAACATACACCAGAGGTGGGTAATAGCTACAGCTGTCTGAGCTTACTCCAAGGGGACAAGTTGGACTGTGCCATTCTGCGCTGTCCAACAGCAAGCAAGAGGCCATAGTATTAACTAACAGCAATTTCAAGACACCAGTGAGACTGAGCTAAGGTTGCATCAGCACTACTATGGGCAGTCCTTACAAAAGAAGCATCCCATATCCATGAGGCGGACAAACTATAAAGATTAAGGGCAAACCAAATATTCTGTGGTACGTAGTGCTGCTCTTTATTGGAATAACACAGCCTGACATTTTGCATGGCTGGAAGGCCACCACCAGCCATTGGGAAGTCAAGGGAAAGGCACCTTCTGTAATGTCATATTTTGCTTTCTGTTTCCTGTGGACATACATAGCTCAAGCGCTACTTGTCAATGTAGATCTAACATAAGTATCAGCTCCACTAACAGCCTTGTGTGATATGGTTTTGACCTGAAAGATGATTACTACTGCAGTGTGTTAGTACTGAAGGGAAAACACAGTTAGTACTGAAGGGAAACAGTTAGGACTGAAGGGCCACCCATTAAAATTGACACGATAATGAACTTGTGCTGATGAATGGAACTGTTTGCTTGACCAGCTGACAAGGTGCACTTGATAACTGAATCCTAAAGTGAGGATTCACTAAAAAGAGCACACCTTACAGTGAACACACTGGGGGAGGACTAGGACAAAAGCATGTAACACAGCAAGGGGCGGGTCACACCAGGACAGAAGTAGCAACTAGCAAACAAATTGACTGCAGTGGGAATCACCATTTTAAGCAGGAATTGGAGGGCAGCAATTCAACGGGGAAGACAGAAAAGATGGGGTGATGAGGGGGGCAGGTTAGCTACTCCATTCTCACCATATGGGATTCCTGTTTTAAGCACATAGCGGGAGACTAACTTGGAGAGATGGGGCAGAGCTCATAGTCTTAGCTCTCATCCATGGGGATGAATGAAAGGTCTAGGGAAAAGATAGCAGGTGTACACTGCTGTATGGAAAAGTAACTTGAAATAAAGGTAAAAAAATGCTTACCTATTGCCTCGATAGTGCCTGCAGATTTCTAGGAATGGAAGACAGGCTGACAACACAAATGGAGGTTGTGGGAGAAAAGCATTCCTCTCTCTTTGTCAGAGTTTTGGTCAGGTTCCTGGCTGTCAAGAATCAGTGACACAGCCCTTGGCGTCCTCCGGGGCCCTCTTCCACATCAGCCACGTCCAAGACAAAGCACAGATCAATACTGGCATCCTGTATCAAAATCTTGTCCAGCTCATTAAGGCACAAACAGGTGGCTCAATAGATACTGCAGATTTGATTTCTGTTCTTTACTATCTTATAAGACATCTTCATAACGTTCCTTTTAATACAGTACCACATTGTAAAATATCCGGTCATCCCCTCAAAAACAACCGTTTCCACATCCACACACCACTATTCCTCTCTCTCCTTTTTTCCACAGAGGGCAAGAAAATCCAGGACTTTGGAACAACTCCAGCTGGAAGCATGAAGAGGACGGATGGCAAAAAAACAGGAGGAAACACTGGTTATGCTGACTTCTGGATCACATAATTACAAGTGGACTGAACCAAGTTTTCAGGAGACTTTAGAGTGGGAGATGGCATCACAATACATCAAACCCTTGGCAGCAAAAGGTATACAGTTAAAGAGATCAGCCAATTGAGAAAAAATAGAAGACAGTGTGGAAAGGCAGCTAATGTAGTCTGTGGTGGGCTCTGGCATGCACGTATTACTACAATGTACCTTCCTGCAAGATGGAAGCGAGAATGGATGCTGACAGAAATAAGACCACCACACAGTTTTGTCACTTGGATCCTAGAAAGGAACTGCACAAGGTGAACAAACCTTTTTGTGTTGTCTTAACCCGGTTTGCAAGAGCAAGGCACCCTTGTCACTGAGCCCTTGTGCTCAAAAGTTACAAGCTCTAACCTGCTTTTAAGATTGTGAAGAAAGCTCCAGGAACTAGTACGACTGGCAGCACAGATAGCTACAGAGAACCAGCGCAGAGGAAAAACGTTAGCGAGACGTTGAAGCAGCTGTCAGCTTCAAACCCTGCGCTTGCTGAGAGGATGCAACACTCGCTGCAGGCGCTTCCCCGGGGAGCCGAGGAGGGGAAGGAGTAGGGGGGACAAGCCTGCCAGCACCCTTCTTTCCCGGCCAGGGCACAGCCAGCGCTAGCTCTTCGTAGCTCAACTTTACTGCGCTTCTCCCGGCCGCCTCCCCACAGCACGGCGGGCTCTGCTGCCCGGCCCTCCGCGCCCGGCCGGCTGATGTTGGGGCCGGGAGGGGGGGAGCCGCCGGGACCCAACTCCAGCCCGCGGGGAAGCCCCGGGGTGACACCCTTACCCCGGCTGAGGCGGGCCTCCCCAGCCCCTCCGCTCTCCTGAGGTGAGGGGAGCGGCGAGGAGAGGGGCTGGCCCCGGCTGGCGGACTGGCCCCGACTGGCGGGCCGCCCCGCTCCGGCCGGGCCGGGCGGCAGCCCCGCGGGCAAGGGGGCCGCCGGGGAGAGGGCAGCGCGGGGCCCGGCGGGGTGATGGCGCTCGCCGCCGCCCGCACCCCCCGCCGGGCCTACCTTACTGGTGAGATCGATCTCGGGCTCGCCGTTGAGCGCCTCTCCGTCCTCGGCGTCGAAGGCAGCGCGGAGGGGACAGGCGGCCGCCGCTACGCGAGGCCCCCCGCCCGGGGAGCCGGGCTCCGGGGCGAACATACAGGCCGGCACCGGGGAGCCCCCCATCGGGGATCGGCTCCGCTCCGCCGCCGCCATCTTCCCTGCCCCGGCCCTCCTCCCCCACACCCTCCCCTCCCCGCGCCCGCCCCTCCGCCCCGGGAGGCGCGACGGCCCCGCCCCCGGCCCGCCAAGGCGGTGCCAGCCAATCACCGGCGGAGGAACGGGGCGATTAGCCTGTAGCCATGACGACGGCGGGCGGGGTAGTTGCCACGCCCCCGCGAAGCGCGCGAAGCCAATGGGAGAACCACTGCCAGCTCGACTTGTTTTCCATATATACACACACAACAGAGCCCGCTCCAGGTGTCCGGTCTTTCCTACCCAATAGGAGAGCTGTCCCTCGTGACAAACAACCCTAAAGACCAATCGGATAAGAAGATTCGAGGGACTGGGTAGGACTAAGCCGCTGCCACAGATGGGCAGGGCCCGCCCTGATGGGTGGGTGCTCTCTCGGGCTGGCCAATGAGAAAGAGGAGATTTTTCACGGACAGTTGTGTAAGCCAATGGAACGGGGAGGGAGCGCGCCGGGTGTACCTTCAAGCCGCGGGCCCGGCTGTCCCGGCTGGGCGCTCCCCTGAAGCGTCGGGCGTCGCCGAGCAGCCCGGGCATCGCGGTCCCGGCGTGCCGGCGGCTCTCACGCCTTGCTCAGGAAGCCGCCAGCTCCCGGGGTCGGTTGGGGGTCGCAAAGGGGCCCGCCGCCCCCTCAGGCCTCCTGACAGAAAGCCCCTCCGCCGCCCCGCCTGCTCGCCAATGGAGCCCACGGTACTCAGGGCCGTGAGGGGCAGGCCCGCGGGGGCCGCCGGCAGGACGCCAGCGCCAAGGAGAAAATCCCGCCCGCTGATGGGCTTTGCGGGCTGGTAGGTGACCCCGAAGCGGCGGGCAGGCCGGCGGGGAAGCTGTCCGTCCTGTTCCTCCGCCGGGTCACGCACCCGCTCCCCAGCCGCCACAAGCTCCAGCTTGGCACAAACGAAGCCGGGGAGGATTTATGTTTATTCACCAGGCGGTAAACCACTTCACTTGTCCCGGCGTATTTATCGCAGCGTGAGACTCGACGCTCTTATTAATTAAGCAGGCGAGAAGAGAAGGCAAGGGAAATTGACGCTCAGGGAAATTAACTCGCCTAAGGTTATGCAGCAAGTTAGCCCCAGGGCCGGGAACGAACCCCGCCTGCCGCAAGCTGCGCGCCGGGGCATCCCCCCGCCAAGCCCTGCCCGCGCCCCGGCAGCAAACCCAGCCGGCTGCCTGCCCCTCTCCGGGCACGAAGCCCACAAGCTGCCCCGCGACCCACGGCCGCGCTGCGCTTCTGGCTCCCGGGACGTTTCGGGGGCGAACCGAAAAGCTGGCTGCCGTGCTGAGGCGGGCACCGGCTCCGCTGCGGTCCCGGGGGGGCGGGAGCGCCCGCCCCGCCGCCGCCGCCGCCCCTCGCACCTCTCCCCCCCCCGGCCGCCCCGCGCCGCCCGCTGACGTCAGGGGGCGGGGGCGCGCGCGCGACGTCGGCGCGTGCGGGGCGGGCCGCGGGGCACGCGCGGCGCGGGGGGAGGGGGTCACGGGGCGGAGGGGGGGGTGTACGAGCGGAGCGAGCGGGGCCTGGTGCGCATGCGCGGGCGGCTGTCGGTGTGGGGCGGCCGGGGCCGAGGAGCGGGTGAGGCGGCGGCGGGGCCCAGCGGCTCCTTTCCCGTCCCTCCTGAGGGGAAGGGCGGGCGTCTCGGCCCGGCAGCGAGCCCCGAGGGGCGCGGAGGCTGCCTAGGCGGGGGTTGGGGGCGGTTAGGCGGGGGGGGGGCCGCTCCTCAGGGCGGGGGGGGGGCGGGGCTGCCGGGGGGCTGTGGGGCTGGGCCTTGGCCTTGGCCTTGGCCTTGTGCTTGGCTGTGGGAAGCGGCTGCCGCCCGGGTTGTTGTTGTTGGTGGTGGTGGTGGTTGTTGTGCGAGCGCGGGGTGGGGAGGGCCGGGGTGGGAAGGTGCGAGGCAGGCCTTGGGGCTGGTCCCGCCTGCTGCCTGCCTTCCCCTCGCTCCCACGGGCTTTGTGCTGTCTCTTCTCATTGCTAATGGAGACTTCCCTTTGTCGGAGTGCAGGGTGACTTGTGAGGAATTGCCTTCCCCGGAGCCTGGACCTGGGTTTTTTTGTGGCCTAGCAAGAAGCGGTTTCCTTTCCCAAGCTGTTGGCATCTTCTTGCCAGAATTCAGTCATTCCCGAAGGAGTGGAGGAATGCAGCTGATAAGTCCTTAACCACCCTGTGCTCCCATAGGCAGCACCAGAAGCTGGCTTCATCTTCTCCACTTTGGCACTTTGGGGTGGGCCTCTCTTTGTTACCTGCTCTGGGTACCTTTTTAGTGGCACTATAGACCAAAGGAGATGGAAGAAAAGGAGCGATGTGATAAATTCCAGCTGGTACCTTAAGACTAAGGGGATTCATATCTTTTGACATTTTTTTTTTTCCTGTGGGGGGAGGGAAGTATTACATTTTATGGGGTATGGGAGGAGGGAGCAAAAATATGTTGCAGATCTTTATGTGGTTTTTAAAACCAGCCATCAGAGGCAATTACTGAATAAACTGAAGCACAAGAGGAGGGTTTGTGAGCTGGGAGCAGCGCTAGCCTGCAAAAGAAAGGGGCAGTGGGCTGCTGTTGTGACTGTGGAGGAAGAAACTCCAGCCTCCTTCATTTCTCACCACCTACTCTCCATCCACCCTACGCAAAAATGAGTTGCGTGCCATGGAAAGGTGACAAGACCAAATCGGAATCACCAGAGCCACCCCAGCTACCGCCACTGCATATTTACCATGAGAAGCAGCGTAGGGAGCTGTGTGCCCTCCATGCCCTCAACAATGTCTTCCAGGACAGCAACGCCTTCACTAGGGAAACCCTGCAGGAGATTTTTCAGAGGTAGGATACTCTCTGCACTGGCGTTAGCTTCCCAATGTCCTCTATTGCTCAGAGGAATTTTCCTATCTTATTTTGGGGGAAAAATAGAGCAAAGGAGGGGTTCAGAGTATGCTTTGAACTGAATGTAGCTTCTTTTTTAAATTCTCCCCCTCCTTTTTTTCCCCCCCTCTTTCCATGCAGAAATTCTCTCTTTTTACTTGTTTCTTAACCTATTCTGGCTGCCAGTTTTGGGTCCCAGGGCTTTATTGCAGATGCTGTCATGTGGTTGGACTGCTGTCTTCTCCCCCACCCACCTTAATGCATCTTCTACCTGTCTTCCATGTTTTTGCCCCTGCCTCGCGTAGGTATGTTATTTTGATGTTAATAATGGATTTTGGGATTGCCTTGGGAGAGTGAAGGCAGCAGGAATGACAAATGGGTCATCATAAAAACTCCTTGATTTAGTACTGCAACACTTCTAAGTTTTTTGGAAATTAGGAGCTTTGCCAAATGAGTGACTTCTTATTCAAGTGGTTAAGTGAAGTTCTTAAAATATTATGTTTTTTTTTCCATGCAGCAAGACCCTGTGTACTCTGTCAAACTGGATTTAATTTCAGTAGCTAGATCCCCATTTTATTTGGCATTGATAAATGTTTCCCAGCAGCTTCAGATAATGAATAAAAGTGTTTTTGAGTTTTACTGGGATAAATGTGAATTATTAATGTGGCTTGTACAATAGCTCATATTTTGCTCAATGTTTATTTTATGCTGTTTCGACACTTTGTGGAAATTCTCCTGTGTGCCTTTGAAAATCCTGGTGACCTTTCATTGATGAAGCTAAGTAATCAAATAGGAAAAGGGGTCTCCTCTGATACTCAATCTGCAGATGTTGTGAACGTTGCATAAGTTATGCTTGAATACCAGCAGTTGACAGCATCTTGTGTTTGTGACGGGTAGGGAATCACGCTTCGTGGCAGCGGTTACGCAGGTACTGCTGGACAAGGCAGTGGTGGTACCCTGTGCTGATGAGCAGGGAGCTGTGTGCCTGTTGCTGCTGTCCTGAAAATCGGTAGATTTATGGAACTGGTGCTTGATGCATCAAACACATGCCTGTGTGTGGCAAAATAAGTGTGGTGATGGACAACAGCAAATACTAGATTGAAATGCTATTTACGATAGCGTTGTAAATAAAATTCCTGTTGGTGAAGTGGAGCTGGTCCACGGCAGGCTCAAGGCGCTCTTTGTCCAGTGTAAAGACGCTATGGTTTTGTTCCAGAGCAGCAATTGTCAGAATCTTAATCACAGATGGATTGCTATTGGCCTGAAGCAAACAAAGGCAGTTCCTGTGGTAGAAGGAGTGTGATGATCTAATTAGTTGGCTTTCATTGGGTTTGGTGAGAGAGAGTTAGTGTGCAGCATGAAACCTTTCAGAAAGAGCTGGGATGTTAACCTTGTCAGACCTCTTGCCCTAGATGGAGAATTTGTCTTTGATTCCAAGCTGGTATTGTTCCATCCTAATATGGAAGAACCATATTCATCCATATTTTGATGAATATGGATCAGATATTTTGATTCAGACCCATGGAAGTATGGAAATAGATTGATTCAGCCCCATGGAAGTATCGAAATATATGTGGAAATTCCTCTCAGAAATGGATGAGCTATAAGCTATGCATAAGGATTGCCCCTACATTTGCATCTCTGTTGGGTTACTACTCATGTCTAGCTCTTTGACTTGCCGTTAAGAAGTGTGGGTTTAGTTGCCCTTTATACATCACTTTTCTGTATGTCTTTCCTGTGTCTAGTCATATTCTGTGTGTTGATGACTCTGATAAAGGACTGATTAATATTTTTAATAAGCTACAAAAATGTTGCGAGGTGTGATTTTTAAACCCGGTGTTGACAAGGTAACGAAATCACAAAAAAGCTTAAGCTTTCTGTAGCTTTTACCACATCCCTTGAAGAATGATTGAACTATGTTGCTTAATCATGTTTCCCTTTTGCTGCATCCCATTGCATAAGGCCAGCGTAGTCTGATGATTATCACCTAAGCGTATGCTAAAACTTGGTCCAAGCTCCCCTCTGATTTTGTAGTCCTTCCTCTCTTCTTTCTTCTAGCACAAGAAATACCTTTCTGATGTTCCTCTGGCTTTTGTTGCAGGAAGTAAGATTGTGTGTTCCAAATGTTGCATGGAGATACAAACAAAATCTCTTCGCTTCACTGCAGTCTGAGTATTGAGACCTGATTAGGAAGGACAACTGTGTACTGGAATCTTGGAGCCCATTGTGTTAAGACAACATGTGGATGAAAGTTTCTGACTTAGAAAGCTCAGGAGGATTATTACCTTTATTTCTGTCCAACTTTGTCAGTCTTCCTCAGCTTAATGTCTAGATTAAAAAAATTAACTTTGGGGAGGCAACTTAAATCCTTGTCTAATTAGAATCCTTCAGCTGATGATTATGGACCCTATTTAGGTGTGTCTGAGTAGAGACGTTGAGGTGATTCTTGGTGAAAGTTTGCTCACAGGTACCAGTTCTTTCAGTATGTCACCTCTTTTGGTCTCTTTGTCTCATTTCTGGGGTCTGAAAGTTACGGGAAGGAACAAAGATCAGCTCTCAGATGAGCTTGTCTCTGGAAAACGGTGCCACCAGAGGGTGCCTGTGCAACCCAAAGGGCTCTGTTAATTGGAAGGCTTTCTGAGCTTGCTAGCACTTGTGGGAGTTAATAGGTTGAAGCAATGATCTTGAGGAATTAGTTGTAGCCAAGTGATCTTGCTTTATGGAGACGCTGGAAGATCTGTGACAAGCTACAGTAGCATCCCTGTGATTAGTAAAATGCAGCAGAGCTTTGGAGACTGGAAACCATGATTCTCTGAAAATGTCACTGCCTCGCTCAGAAATGCCCAGTGGTGGGTATTAATAGCTGTTCCGATTACCACGTTGTTTCGGGCTCTTCTCTCTTCTGTAGTTAAGTCACTTCCCAGGCTGTTCTGCTGCAGTGTGCTCCACTGCAAGAAAACTCACAGCTGATGCAAAAAGGTACCTGTCTGTAGCCTCTCTAGCCTTGGTTGGTCTGAAACTCCCTACTCAATCCACTGCTTTCTTCTTCTTGTCAAATGCCTTATGTTGTCAGGGGAGGAATGCAGAAAGGCTGAGGGGTTTTCACTGGACGAAATATGCCTGCAGAACTTGCACCGTGCTAAAGGCTGAGCAAAAAAACGTGCAGGAACATCAGGAGTTTTGGGGGATGGAGTTGACATGAGGGAGAG
Source organism: Ciconia boyciana (assembly GCF_034638445.1). NCBI lineage: Eukaryota > Metazoa > Chordata > Aves > Ciconiiformes > Ciconiidae > Ciconia > Ciconia boyciana. The sequence continues at coordinate 58,021,795 of NC_132934.1, forward strand.
GTGGGTGAAACATGAGTATTTGGATGATATGAAACATCTGAATGTTGTGCCAGCAGAGCTAATGGACTCCTTGCCAATCAAAGGAGCAACTTATCACAACAGAATTGATCTCAGGCTTGACTTCCTTTGGTTTGGCATGAAAACCTTGCTGTTCTCTGCTCCCAGTTTCCCCCCTTCTGCTTGCTCTTCTAGCTGCTGAAGCCCGTCTGTTACCTTCCTAATAATTCACCCCCTTGTTTCCCCTTCTTACAAAATTTCTTAGGGGGGAAAAAACATAAAACATTAAAAGTGTCTAACTGGGGGTTTTTTGCCATGTCTTTCCATGTTTTATGCCTTGCGTCATTATCTGCATTTGTGCAAAGGCTGTCATATTTTTGCGTGTAACATGATGGACTGTGATTCTGGATTTTAGATGCTATAGTAATGCAAGTGATGTCTAGGCAAGCTTATGGATTAAAGCTGAAGAGATTTGTTTGCAACAAGGTTAGCTGTTTAGTTACCTACAGCAACAGATATTTCTTTATCATATAGCAACGGCAATGCTTTGGAAAGCTCCCAAACCCAAATATCTTCATAGCTTTTTGTCTGAATACTTCTTTCATTTACTGGGGGGGTGGGGGAGAACAACCTTTTCTGCAGCCAACCCGCCCTGCCTCTTGTTATCTCATACAGTCTTCAAGACTGGTGTTGACTGTTGAACTCTTCAAATTGTGATAGCTGTTGTTCTAAATGTCAAACTGGCATTTACTCCAACCATGAATTGAGGAAAAAATAATTGACGCATCCTTCAGAAGTACCAGTTCAAGGCGGGGGGGGGAGCTTCCTGCTTTGTGGTCTCTTTCGCATCAAAGCTAGGATCTTTGGAGGCTTTGTACATCAAAGTTATTCTTATGGCATTATTTAGCCCTCTCAGCCCCTTTGTTGAGTGGTAAGGGGGAACAGAATACCATCGTAGAATAGTTTGGGTTGGAAGGGACCTTTTTGTGTTTAAACACAAAACCCCTGAAAATGGGCTTCAAGTTATACTGCAGGTAGCTCCTTCCAACTGTGGGTATAGGTTCTCCAGGTGCCTGCTAGAGCAGTCTCCTGTTCTGTTTACAGGCTGTCTCCCAACACCATGGTGACGCCCCACAAGAAGAGCATGCTGGGAAACGGAAACTATGATGTGAATGTGATCATGGCAGCGCTTCAGACCAAAGGCTATGAGGCGGTTTGGTGGGACAAGCGCAGGTACTGAGAATTCGTGTAATTCTGGAGATGGCTGCTGTTCATAAAAACAAGAAAGAGATGAAGTTAAAGTATGAGAATATAATCTTATTGCTGTCTTGTTTTCTGCACTCTTTTAGGGATGTTAACGTCATTGCCCTGTCTAACGTGATGGGCTTCATCATGAATCTGCCTTCCAGCCTTTGCTGGGGCCCTTTGAAGCTCCCCCTCAAGCGACAGCACTGGATCTGTGTCCGGGAGGTGGGAGGCACCTACTACAACCTTGACTCCAAACTCAAGGTGCCCGAGTGGATTGGAGGTGAAAGTGAGCTCAGGTAGGATTTCTTGTATCCTGTTCCTCCTCAAATCCTTCCCTGTTGGATGTGGGGAATCTGTCCTTAAACAGTAAGCGGTTGAAACATTCATGGTTGAACTTCAATAGCAAAGATTTGAGAGTAATAACCCCCACTTAGATTTATTCCCCATTTGTGTGAAGCTAGGAAAATGCTTTTGCCAGTGGTGATCTCTGTGAGCTCAGGAGAGCCCAACTTAGTCTCCTACATGGCTGGCTCTGCCACTAGTGCTGAAGGTAGAGGCCAAGTCTGGTATCAGTGACACCTGCAACAAGACATGCTGTGCCTCCCCCTCTCCTCAAATGTGAGAGTATCAGCATTCCTTTGCCTCTTTGGTAGCGATCTGTGCGTGTTCCCAACAAAAGGCTTTCCAGATTAGAAGTGCAGCCTTATTCCTGACAGCAATGAAAGTTGCTTGCTAGGAGTCACCTGCCTATGTAAGCGTGCGCTGTGCTTCTGGCTTGACTCCCCTCTTCAATCTTAACACAGGATGGTTGGTGTAATTTGACTGTACAGTCTCATGTGCTCTTAGTTGCCATTCAGCTTCCTCTCCATCCTGTTGCAAAGCCTACTAGCAGCTTTGCTGCCTCAGCTAGACTTGTTCTGAGGGAGGGATTGCACACGAGCAGTATTTGCAGAGCCTACCATGCCGTTAAAGTCTTGGTAAAGTGAATGTCAGCCTTTTGTGAACTTCTGGGATAAAGTAACACAGTTCTGGAACTGCTGTGCAGGGCTTCTGGTGGATTTTATCCTGGGTGTGCTGTTCTTCAGCAATAACTAAGGGCTTCCTATATAGGGAATTCTGGAAATCCGGGCTGAAAGATATCAGGGAAAACATTGACTTGACTTTCACAGTTGTTGGAGATAATTCAAATTTGGTATTAGAAAAAGCTTATGGGCAGAAAGGGGCTGCAGAACCATGTCAAATGACCAGGCGGTACGCTGCTCCTACAGCCTGTGATGAGGACATCCAAATGGTGGGGTTTTTTCCCCGCAAGTATTCCAGATTTGTTGGGACTATTTTAAAATGCAGTGGGATTCTTGATCTCGGAGAACTGAAGAAATTGAACTTGGTTTTAATTCTATTTTTGCCACCTTGGAAAATTGGAAAGTGATATCTATATAGACCTCTCTGCTGAGGTTAAGATCATGCTCATCTGATTCTGCAATAACTTGCTGGGTTAGAGGTGTGTTGAATCTCATGGGGCAAGTTTAATATTTGGGCTTTTTTTTTGTCAGAAAATAACTAAAGACAGTGTCTGTGGGTTTCCCATCCATTTCTTGTCATGTTTGCAGAGTTAGTTGTGTTTAGTTGTTGTAGAAGACAATGAAGTTCTACATTCAGTAGTGCTTATTTCTGCTTCTCTTTACGATAGGAAATTTTTGAAACACCAGCTGAGAGGAAAGAACTGTGAACTCCTGCTGGTGGTGCCAGAGGAGGTGGAAGCACATCAGAGCTGGAGAGCTGATGTGTGACCTGGACCGACTCTGTCCTCCCACTACAGCTCTTCCCCTTTTACTGAACTCCCGACGTCCTGAAACCTGGATAGCGGGTGCCCTGACTCTTCTCATCTGGAACTTCCTTTGTTAGGCTCTTCTCTTCCTTCCTTGGTGCAATAGGGTGACGGCGTATGACATTGTGGGGGTGGGGAAGAGTTGAGGGCAGAGTGGAGGAAACTGGAAGCCAATCACTTTAATTGCAAAGGCAGATGAGCTGCGTGCCCTTCAGCTAGCTAGAAGGCGTTGCGCTCTTTAAAACTGGGCTTTGGGGCTAGGGTGTCTGGAAGCCTCTGGCCTCCCTTTCCCCACATTGGTCAAGGCCGTGTGTGGTGGGACACTGCTCCCTCCGGGGCTTGCTGGGGAGCAGCAGGGGCCAAGCACACCACCGCCTCTTCACGAGTCTCTCCCTCCAAAACAAGTCAAAACAAGTCGTCGTGAAGATGTTTGCAATTCCTAAGGGTCTCTCAGGATGCTCTCAAACACTAGGAATGGTACGGTGCTCAGCACGACCCTCTGCTTCTTAGGGATGGTTTGTGCCAGGAATGAGAAAACAATAATAAAACCAGTGTCATCTTTCAAGAAATTCTTCAGGTAGCTAGAGGATTCTTCCCCAGTGTCTCCAGGGGTTTATGTGTGTGGTTGAGCGGTTGTTCGGCAGCATGTGGCTGGCTAAGGCGACGTGGAAACAGCAAGCACAGGCTAATTGAGGAGTATAAAGTTTCTGGACTGGAGAGAGGCCATAGTCTGCTTGGGTTTCTTTGTGCTATGTTGGGGTTTTTTTTCTTTTTAATATCTATTTTGGTTTTCTGCATGGTCACCCAGTAGTTTAGGGACTGCTCGGAGAGAGGAATAAAACTGAAGGGGTTTTGAGAGGAATTCATTCCCTTTTATTTTCCTCTTTCCAGAGTCTAGCCCACAGTCACAAATGTCATGCGAAACGTCCCAGAAAGAGGTAAAGTTACAAAGCAAATATTGGCTGAGGAGGGAAGCCTTTATAATAGTTTTTGCCCTTTTTGTAGTTACTAGCTGATAATGTGGGAGAGGCAGAGGGTCCACCAGAGCCCTTGGGCGTTAGAGAGACCCTGGCCTGGTAGTTGAACCAATCTCTCATAGCGTTGGCTGACAAACATTCCGTTAACGGACGAATTGCTTTTTCCTCCCCTCCGTTCCATGGGGAAGAGTGACTAGACATGGAGATGCTAAGAGGAATCTCCACCGGCTGTTTCCCGGTCACCTGGGTGAGCTGTAGCTCAGTCATGCCTTCCACAGCAGGAGGAAGAAACGCTGAATTTGGAACAGACTTTGTTGCACTTAGCTCTTCCTGGCTGAGCTGCCGTTTGCTTCCCTCCTTTATGCATGGGATGTCTCAGTTAAACAGCAGTCTCTGGGACGTGACGGAGCTTGAAGGATCCCACTCCATCATGCAGGAAAGTCTTACTACTGGTGTTGGAGCTTGCAAAAGGAGAGGGGTTTGTAACTACCTTTTCTCAGTTATTTTTATCTTGAGAGCTCTGCAAAGCACGAGTGGGTGTTTGGAGCTGAGAGACCACCATATTCGCACCTTCCTAACAGAACAGAGGCCATGTGGTGACAGGATGGTGGTGTTCACCGACCCCCGGACATCTGGCAAGCACCATTTTGCTGTCTTTGGAGCACAGCCTCCCGCAGTCAAGGGCAAATGGCTCTTACGTTTTAAAGACCCAACGTTTCTATAAAAAGTCCTATTTCGTAACACATTCCACTGACCAATACCAGCTGGCAGAGTTTTTAAACACTTTACAGGCAGGATGCGCAGCCTGCAGGCGTTCTGCTTGTGACTTGAAGCCATTTCTTCAAGAGGGGAAAAAATAAATCTCAACAGCAACATTTTCTACGCTGATTAAAGTCGCACTTTGGAGAAACCCCCTTTGCATGGAAACTGCAAGCCAACAGATCAGTGCACAATATGCAAAGATGTTTTAAAATATTTTGGGGCTACTTTCCTCTCCTTGTATGTCAGCACCTTTCCCGTGGGGGGGAAACTGTGTGATCCAGCTGCTCAGGTAAAGGGAAAGTGTACGATCACACCCCCGTGGGAGGCGAGGCTGCTGTGCCTGAGAGGGTGGGCGAGCTGGTCCAGTCCCACCGCTTGGGAGTGGGGAAGCCCGTGTTTGTTTTCTTGCTTGTTTGGTTTTGTTAGAGCCTTGTCTTGGGTTTGTTTACAGAGATGTATTTTGTTTAACCAAATATTAAAAATGGAAAAAAAAAATTTCCATATAAATGTCCTATCACTTCTGTACGTTCAACTGAATTGTTCTGTAACAAAGTATGTAAAGGAAAAATAAATTTTTTTTTTCTTTGGTTATAAAACTGCAACCTTTTTGAGAGTTAAGAGCCTTGAAAGTCAGTCACTGGTGCTGAGGCAGAATTGCCTCTGAGAACTCCCTTAAGCCAAGCAAAGCTTTCAGCCACCCAAAGGTGACAAAGCCATGTCTGTCCCTTCCCCTGTGGCCATGCCAGGCATGAAACGGAAGGGCCTCTACCTGCAAAGCCACCCACAGCTCTGAAAGAACTGAGCCTCCCTAAAGGACATCTATTAAAACCACACTGCTCAGGTTGGATTTATTTAATATTCAATACAAAAAAATACGCAGCCAATATCTGAAGTTCTACTTTATGAGGCAGAGGATCAGCGCAGATGTGATAGATAGTCTTGAACGTGGCCTGCTGCTCCCTCCATACTTGCACACTCACACAAAGTTGCACTGAAAGTATTTTTGCACACACACCTTCCCGGAGGGCGTTTCCCACAGGGTACGGCTACCTGCACCCCTCCTTCCTTTGCTTCACCTCCTGGGAAAGTCACTCCTCCTCCTGTCATCGGGGTCCTTTGGCTCCGAGTCAGCCAGGAAAGGATTTGTTTTGTTTGGCTGCCACCTTTCGAAGCCTGATTTGTGCCCCGGGGTGGTTCTGTGGGGGGCAAGGAGGCTGGAAGAGGAACTCCCCCAGTTCAAGTCTTTGTAACTGGTTACGGCGTACTGATTGAATAAAAGGAAAGACTCACGACTTCTACGGGGGGGATGCAGACAGGAGCCGTCATCAGGTCCAGAGAGGAGGCTTCCCCCCTCATCATGAACAGGTCAATGTCCCAAAGGAGAACCAAAAATAAAAACAAACAAACGAAAAAAAAAAAAAAATGCCCTGACCCAACAAATCAACAGTTCAGTATATCATAATCTCAAGGTCTTCCCACATGATACGAATCCAACGCAGCTCCCGCAAATCAGATTTTCCCAGACAAGGGAGGCAGGGCCCCTGGCATTCCCCCTGAGAGCCCCGTGTTGGGTCCGAGGAGGATCTGGAAGGAAAACGTTCAGTTGAGGGGCTGCAAGGACACAGGGCGGCCGCCACGCGCTGCCCTCCCCTCCTGCAGCTACTCAGCGGGATGCCGAAGGTACCGGCAGCATTTTGCAATATCGGTTCCTCCCCTGCTGTGACAAGCAAGGTTAATGCTTGACCACACCAACTGCAAGGGGGGCGGGTTTGGACCTTGCTGCATATTTCCGCCCAGCGAAAGCCAGGTTGTGTTTGCCGGAGTTTGCCGCCAGCCTGTTACTGGGAATCGGCAAGATGGTCCCACTGGAAAATCCAACCAGAGCATCTGGTGGGATGAATGAGGCCACAACGTCTAACAAACCGCACCCTGTTCCCTAAGCTCCTTCGACAGCTGGTAGCCGGGAGGAGGTGCAGGCACCCCGAGCTGCCTCTGAAGGGCCAGCAGAGAGGGCCGGGGTGTTCCCGCCTCACCTGTCGCTGCTGCAGCTGCTGCTGTTGCTCCATCTGCAGTTTTTCAGTTTCAAAGACGACAGGAAGAACCAGAATCATGAAGGAGGTGGTCCCAATCCACAGAGCTGCTCTGGAGAATCTAGGCAGGAGAAAGCACATTAGGAATAAGAAACGGTTCCTTAGCCGCTTCCTACAGGCACTAGGCTTCTCCCGGCTTTCCTCCCTCTGCCTCAGCCGGCAGCCTGCCCCGATTCCACCCCCGCGCCCCGAGGCGGCCCGTCCGCAGCACCTTCCCCCCGCCCTCCCCACCCGGCTTTGCCCACGCCGCCGAGAAACAAAGGCCGCGGCCCTGCCGCTCCCTGCCCGCCCCGCGCTGCGCCGCGCCGTTAGCGGCCAAAGCCGCAGCAGGAGCCGGCGGAGCCGCCCTGCACCCACCGGGCGGCCCGCAGGACCCGCTCCCGAGGGACTCCCGCCCGGCCCGGCCCGGCGCTCCCTCACCTGTACATCTTCTGCGCTACCGTCAGCGAGAGGTCGAAGGTGGCTCCGGCCGCCGAGCGGACGCTCTCGGGGAACATCTCCGTCAGCCCCCACAGCCGCTCCGCCAGCGTCTCGTCCAGCTGCGGGCGGCACGCACCGCGTCAGGCCCGCCCCGGCCCTGCGACCCGCCGGGGTCACCCCGCCCGCCTCGACCCGGCCCGGCCCGCCCCGCCGCCGGCCGCTCCGCTACCTCCTCGTCGTCGTCCTCCTCCTCCAGCTCGTCCTCCAGCTCCTCGGCCTTGCCCGAGCCGCCCTTGGGCAGCAGCTCCTCCGGGGACAGGGACGCAGCGGCAGCCATCACCACCAGCCAGGGACGGAGGGGGCGGCGAGCCAGCGGAAGCGGAACGGCGGCCAGAGCGCCGCCGGAAGCGGGGCCGTCCTCCCGCCGCCCGGGCCTGGGGGAGGCAGCGGCCCCTGGCGGCAGGGAGGAGCGCCGGCCGCCTCCCTCCGCGGGGCGCCCCCGGGCCGCCCGCCGTCCCCGGTCCCCGTCGCGGTTCCCGCCGGCCCCCCCCAGCTCGCAGCACGCCCCTTTACGTAACAAACACCCGTGGAATCCGGTTTTAAGTGTACATTTTTATGTAGAGTATGCAAAACCTCGAGAACGAGCAACCCCAGCACCCTGCTCGCCAAAGGCAAGCGGTGAAACTCGTACGAGCCCCCCGGGGCACGGACCGGCGGGGCGGGGGTCTCCCTGCGGGTTTAAGCCCAGAAAGCAGGGAGGGGCCCAGCCGGAGGTGGATCTTCTCCACCGCCCGTTGTCAGGCTGCCTTAGGAAAGAGCGTACCAAGCGCTGGGCTGCTGCGAGGACGCGTAGCGAGGCAAAGCGCTCTGAGGAAAAACGTGAGCGTTAATTAACAGTGTCGCAGCGTGACTCGTCGGGGTGCCGAACCAGGCCTTACGCGGTACCTGCAGCACCACACAAAACTGGAGGCACCTTGTTACTCGCGGTCCCATGGAACGAAGCACCTACACGCAGTCCCAACACAGCTAGGAGCCCCAAGCCAGCCCCGGCGTCCCGCGTGCCGGTGGGGCCAAGAGTCCAAGCCAGCCTCCTCGCTCCCCCGTCCTCCAGCCACTTCCTCTCCTTCACTTCCTCCTCCGGCTGTGGTTCTTCAGTTCCTCCAGCTCCTTCTCCATCAGGTGGGACTCGGCCGTGGTCTCGGAGAGCTGCAACGCAGAGCGAACAACGACAAGGGTGAGCGACTCCTCCAACCTCCAGCCTGGGCTACGGCTGCGGGGCTAACAGCGGATCTGCGACCTCACGGTCTGTCGCGTCCCTCGGACAGGCGTGGCAGGACGTGAAAGCCCCTTTGAGGGATCAGAGATCGCTCTCCTGCTGGAGAAACACCTTGTGTCGCGGCAGCGCACGCAGCGAGACATTTGTGCCTCGGCAGCTTTTCCGATTTCACAGCACAACCTTTCCAGAGATGTCGCCGAGATTTACGGCCACAGGCCAGCACCCGCGCAAGGGAATTTGTTCCTGTTTGAGCAAGAGGGAAGCGAGAATACACACGTATTCTATTGCACTGAAAACACCTCGAGATTTTAAGCGTGAAAGCTGTGATCTCTGGGTAAGGTTGAATTTTGGTTTATTTAGGGCTTGGGAATTCTTTCATCCATAGGTTTACACACAGAATAGATGTCACACCGCCTGTCACAGCAGATGGAAGCTTTAATCTTCTGTGACCAGAAAGGGTGGCTATAGCTTGGTGTCACAGCTAGGGAAGAGGCCAGAGGGGAAAGAAAATGGCGCGCTCCATGCAGAAAGGGAAAGAGGAGACACGACACTTGCAGGGCTGCTCACAGAGGAGATCAGGCTTTACTCCCACAGTCACTTTGCCGTTAAAGTTGTCTTGCATAGCAGGGTAAAGCAGAAAGAGCGGGGTGCAGCGAGAACGGCCTCCTTTGGTGGTCCCAGCACCCTTCGCTTGGGCATTTCCGCTGCTACGGGCAGGTGACAGTGCGGCAAAGACTCACCATGTCCAGCAGAATATCCACTTTCAGCCGAAGGAGGTTGTTTTCTTCCTCTAGCTGCTGGTTTCGTTTGCGCAAGCGCTGCATTTCCCTGCGATCCCCCGTGAAGCTTCCTGATTCTGGAAGGAAAGAAAGAGGTCAAAATACGGATTGTCAGCCAACCGCGGCTACTTCAGATCAAAGCACGCTGAGCTGCACTCTACCTGCCACCCACTGGCCGTTTTCAAACTTGAGGCTCTGGCCAGTGAGGTTCATGGTGGGGATGCCGTACTCCAGGCCCAGCTCAACCTCACGGGTTGATCTATCCAGCTGCAGGGAGAAGATGACACTCAGCCTTTTACAGAAATCCAAAGCCAGGCCCTGCTCTCCCATTTCTTAGCAACTGGCATTCCAATGGAAGATGCTGGTCCGACTGTCTCTAGAGCCTGAAACCCTACTTTTAGTCATGTACTGCTGCAGCAGAGGACCGGCTCCTCTCACCACTGTGCCTGCACTGCCTCCCGCTCAAACTTGTATTCATCTCCCTGGGCTTAGAGACTATTGGTGAGAAGCTTTAGATGAAACAGTTCTGGGCTGCGGGTGGGGTGATGATGATCCTACCCTGAGCTATTCCATTTTTACCTTCCTATCTGGTCACCGGTGATCACAAACAGTGCCACACTGCAGGAGGAGAGAGGCACAGTGGGGAGCACTCGTCAGGGTTACGGCGCTCGCAGGAGCCACCCACCCCATGCCACCGAGCAAGCATTCCTGCAGGCACGCCACGGGTGCCGGGACTCACCAGGTGCAGGTTGGAGAGCGAGGCGCATTTCCTGGGGGGGGTCTTCTTCGGGCTGAAGGTGTTCCCGAAGAGAGGCATCGCGCGCTGCTGGCTGGGCGTACGGGAGCCCCTGACGGCCTCGCACTGCTCCCCGAGCAGGAGGGACGCGGCCGGTCCGAGGCCGTAGGCCAGCAGCAGCGACACGACGAGACGGCCGTGTCAGCGGGGATGGGGTTTCCTCTGGCGGCCTGTTTTCCAGCACTTCCACTGACGTTACCCGGTTTCCCCCTAAAACCAGACCCGTTCTCCTCACGCAGTGCACCCCCGCCCTTCAGAAGGGGTTAAATGGTGGGGGGGGCCTGGCCCACCCGCCGCCGCCCTGACAGGACCGCGCCCCTCCCCGCCGGCACGCGGCTCCCCTCGCACCTCCGCCGCCACGTGACCGAACCGGGGCGGGAGGGGGGAGGCGAACGGCGCCTTACGTGTCCGCCCCTTACGTGTCGTCATCCCCCCCCAGCACCACCGTAAGCGGAAGCGAGGCCCCCCCGCCCTCACCTGCGCCCGGCGCCGCCGCCCCCTCCTCTCGCGCCCCCCGCTCGGCCACCACCCCCCCGCGCAGGCGCACTCGGCAGCTATCCCCAGCGCCACGCGGCCCAGCACCGGGGGGGGGGGGAGCACGGGCCGTACCACCCAGCGGGAACGCTGAGAAGGGAGCGGAGAAGAGGGGAGCATTATTCCCCGCACGGGCCGCCACCGGGATAGTCCCTCGTCCCGTTTTCCCTCCCGGCATCTCACTGGCGAAAACAGCGGGCTCGGCGAGGGCCGAGCAGATGAGAATCACCCCTCCACACCCCCCGCCCCTGAGTGGTAGGGTCAGCCCCGCGGTGCGGGGGCGGCTAGCCCAGGCTGTTCCATCGGGGTTCGCCTTAATTACGGGGGGGGAGGGGGATGAAGAGCACCTCTCCGGCGATCCGCTCCTGCTGCCGGTGCTCCCCGTCCGTCAGCGCGCCGGTGGGCTCAGCTGCTGCTGCCGCGTGCCCCGGGAGCGGTTTGCGGCCGTTGCGTTGCCATAGCGACGGCGGGGCTCCGCCGCTCCTCCCCGCGGCGGCCCTCAGGCCTGGGCGGCGGGACGGGGCTCACGGCCGTGCCTGGGCGGCAGCTGCCGCGGGGAGTATGGCCGCAGGGGATGCTCCGGCGCGGCCGCCTCGGGAGCGAGGGAGGGGAGGGAGGCCGCGCCGGAGGGTCTGGCTGACGGGCCTCCGGGTGTTCTCGGCGGCCTCTTGCCGTCCCGGCTCGGCGCCCCGCTCCGGCCCCCGAGCCTCCCCTCGGACCCGCTGGCTGTGGTGTAGAGGGGGGAGCATGGAGGAGCCGCTGCTGTGGGGATGGGGCTCTTCTCATGGTCGGGCTGCATCAAAATTGTGATGGTCTGCCCGCTGATTCCTTACACGCTCTCTGAAATGCTTGAATTGGTTGGAAGACTTTTTTTAACTGCTTTTGCAGATAAACAATGAAACGCCATTAGGCAGAGAATCCCTCCCTACTTGGGAACGTGGGAGAAGAAGCGGAGAAGGTCGGGGGTCCTGGACTCCCCGAGTTCAGGGAATGATGGGTTAGAAGTTGGAGGGAGAAGAGCAGGCAGTTCTTTAATAAGCTGTTCTCCGAAGCAGTCACAGTGTCCTGATTTTCTGTGCAGGTTACAAACTCCTCCCTTCTCAGCACTTGGTGGGATAAATTTAGTTTTATTGTGTTACTTGCTGGCTTGTATTCCATGGGAGGTGGCTTTCGTAGTTGGTTTGGATAATAATTTGAATGAACAGCAGGGGTATGTAGCATATATCACCAATACCTTTTATATTGCAGAGGCAAAATACCACTCCTTTTCAAAAATTTAAAATAATTCTCCAATCTGTTAGAACTTAGTGATCTGAAATCACTCGCTTCATTGTTAGAAAAGCTTCTGTTGAGGATGTTGTGAGGCTTTCCTGAAAATTTTAGATTAATGAGATATTAGGATGCTGACTTTACTTAAAGGGGAACAGTAAAGAAAAGGAAAAAAAGGGGGGGAGGGGCAGATAAACAGAAGTGCCAGGAAAGAGAGGATAAAATAAGAGAATTGCCAACCTTTTAATTTGGTTTGTACATGTATTAACACTCCACAAAAAAGTTCTTTGTCTTTCATTCCCAGAGTGCTTAATTGGCATACTGCCTGAAGTGAACCAGAAAATTGCTCACTTGGAATGAAAATTGGGAAGATACCAACCCAGTGACTATAGACAAGAAGAATCTCTGGTGCTGCAGTATCTTCTGGTAGTCCAGTTAAGCAATATCTGATTCTTCCGGGGTGCGTGCTGTAAAAACAGTGTCCTTCTGACCCTGTGAACTGGAGTCTGTGCACTGGAAATTAAGTGGTTGGTTTGTTTTTTTTTTTTTTATAAGAGAAGGGATTACAGTGGGAGGGGGGGGGAACCACCACCCTTAAAAGTAGAACAAAACCTTGCAGATCGGAGCAAGGGCTTTGTGAAGTAGTTGTGGCTCCTGTCAGCATTTAACATTCATATGTGTGTGTGCACATATGTTGGATAAGAAAGATGAAAAGAAGGACCAGAAGTGAAATGAAGGCAAGAACCTTGGAAGAAAAGCTGAGAGAATCTAGAATTACAATTTTGAACTGAAAAAAACCTGTAGCTAACCTAGGGCTATGCTAAGAGTCATAGACCGTACAGGATAGCGAGGAACTGAGCTCTTAACACTCGCTTTAATTTTTTTTTTAGTTGTTAAATGCACTGAAAAATGTTGAGTTTCCAAACACATACTCAGACCTGAAGAGCTCCAGATGAGAAAAGCATCTCCCCGAGATGCTCAAAGACAAAGGCACATATGTTTCCTTTAATAAATACTTCAGGGGTTTGTTATTGAGGGGGGAAAAACAGGCATTAAGAAGCTCTGGTCAGGACAAGCCTCGCCAGTAACACAGGGCTGGTAATGTTCACCTTCCTAGAAGAAACCTGTATGTTTCAGCACAGTTTGTGTGCTTGAGCTCTCCTTGTGCTAAGCGGGGTGAGTATTGTAGTAATACATTATAATTATTGTAAAACTAAACTATCCAGGGTCTCACAGTGATTCTCTGACAGAGAGAATCTCCGACAGCCTCTTCCTCCGAGGCAGAGACTCGGAAAAAGCCAGGCAGCCCATCCCCTCCACCTTGGCATGCGAGGCGAATGCGTACTTCGGTGTGCCTGATTGCTGTGTCCACGGATGATAATATGTACGTGAATAGTTTCACAGTTGGCAGGGCTTGTGAATGAGAGTTCAGAAAGCTTCTCCAGAAGTTTGAGAGCAAGAGAAGGAGGTTCAGGGTCTGGTTTTCGGTGTGATTTGCTTCAGGAGTCTTTCTTCCTTTGCATGGTTTTACTAAATTTCCTTTCTTCCCAGACTCCATTTCCTCGGAAAATGCTGTGGAATGTCCTTGCTGCACCAACCTCCCAGGCTACTCTGGCAGTAGCTTTTGGTGGTTATTTTTCCACTTACATCAGGTAGATATTGAGACGAGAGCCGACCATTGCTGTTTCTAGGATTGCCTCTCAATATGTTGCATTGTTCTCCTGCCAGCGGGTAGCTTGACATATGATTTTAAGTTATGTTAAAAGCATTTCGGTGTAGCACTGTGCATCCTTCTGTGCCTGTCACTTTGTGGGGAAGCAAACACCTAGCGCACTCTCTCTCCCAGCACAATAACTAGAGATATCGCTTAGGATCTGCAAAAGCTCATTAACTGCTGAGGAACCTGCATATTGCAGTCATTGTGTAAGGAAACTGCGTATCTTTTTATGAAGACATCTTTGGGAACACTGGTGGAAAGCTGAGAGAGTGACAGGACGAAAGATAGGGCTGTAGCACATGACAGTGTGGAAATTTTGGAATAGACCCAAGCTGTTCTTGGTAGCCTAATCTGGAGCATCTTCTTTGGCTTTTTCAGTTCACAAGCAATACAGAATCTATAGCTTAGATGGTCTCAGAGCTGCTTTTAACTCCTTAGTGTTTCTCTTGCCTTTTTTCATATGCACTGTGGGATTATTATTGTTCTCTCTTATATCAATAATTACAGGGAAACCCCACTGACTGGTGAATGCAGTAGACTTACTCCAGGCTTACTCTGATGTCAAAGAGAATATTTACTGTAATTATTGCTGCCTGAAACTTGCTATGTTAATGCGCTAAGTGGGCTAAATGAAACTGAGTTTAAAACCTACAAAATATTTTTTTTTTTTGCATAGTGAAATTAATTCCATGCCTAATTAATTTCTTCAGCAGTGAGAATTCCTGTTGCCTCAGTGCTCTGCAGTTAATTATGTCCCTTTTAGTACCTAGATATTAGAATAAATATCTCGCCTATATTGACAAAGCAAATGCATCTTTTTCTCTATTTGTTTCTTCTTTTCGTTACAGCCAACTCAAGAGATGGAAGAACAGCTGTTTCACCGCATTGCAAAGAATTATCCTTTCCTCCTGCTTGACTGTCACAGATTCCACCACCAGGAGGCCCTCATTAAAGTGCTTATAGCTAGGCAAGAGCAGTGAAATGAGATGGAGAAATCCATCCCCACAAGAGTAATCTGAAATTAATACTTACCCTATAAATAGAGATTTTCAGAGTGCTGTGCAGGCATCTATTAATTGATTCTTGCAGGAATCCTAATATCCAATCATCAGTTGTACTGTAACTTTTGAGGATACTGGTGTGTCATGGGTGGTGTCCCTGCACTGAATCACCAAGCGATAGCCAGGAAAGTTCATGCCTCTGTCTTCTGGATAGGAAAGCTCTTAATAACGTAAGTAAAACAATAAAATGGGGTAATGCACGGTTTTGATTTCTAGTCATTCACGTCTGCCCTCTTCTTTCACCCAGGGAATATGCCATCACCTAATTCACCTCTGCCTTCTCTCTTATTTGCTTATTCCTGGGTTCTTAATTTTCTTTCACTTTTCACAGCAGGCTTTTATTGTCTCCTAAAAGTTCTAAATATCTGCACTAACAGTTTGTCTGATTGTTCTCTTTTGCTAACATGACCTTCTTTAAAGAAAGGGGGAAGGAGAAATGTTTCATCCTTTTTTTGCCAAATTGTGCAGTTCTTAATTACTGGCTCTTCAAAGCTGCAGTCATTCCTTTGGCTGAAATGTAGACTTTGTTATTCAAAAGAACAGTGTGTCTGTGATATCTTAACTAAAAAGTATATAGAGTTATCGTTTTTCTTTCCTTAAATTGTAGATTTTGCTCTTCACTGCTGACTCAAGCCTTGTATATCTGCTTCTGTTCCAGTTTCCCAATATCATGTTTCGGTACTGATGAGTCCAAGACACAGCTTTGCAATGCAATTTCACAGTGGACGATAGGTGAGAGTGGCTTTGCCCCTGTCAGGAAATGCGGCTTGTGCAAGCTGTAGGCTGAAAATTGAGTTGTCCTTTGTCTTTCAAACTCAGTTTCTGCCCTCCTTCCCTGAATTCACACATAGACATTCTACACGTTTACATTTGTTTACCTGAGCCTTTCTTATATGTACTAACGTGTAAAACGCATCTTCTGCTCTAAGAAGCAGAAAAAGTGTATGTGAAGTCGTGATGATGTATACAAAGTTCCCAGGCCTCTGAAGAGGTTTTCCAGTCATTGTTCACCATTCTGGCTACACTGTTCAGCTGAAGGAGTTTAAGCAAATATACAGGCAGTTCTACCGCTCACATGGTCTGGATAGAATCCATTGCTTCCTGACGGAGTTGGCCACGAGGCTGCCCTTGGTGACCGGGAGACCGAAGGTTCAGGGGACACGTGCAGGCCACACAGCAGTGAAAGCTTCTGTTAAGCTCTATTTCATTCTGTTCCTATTACCTGGCTACTCCTTGCTTGCTTCCATGTCCGTCTTTTCATTCTTCTCTTTGTCTCTTACCATCACAGCCATCTGTTTCTGTGGGTCAGTTAAGATATCCTTTCCAGGAAATGGTGAAATATTAAACCTCCAGTCTGTAGATTCCTGATGAGCAGATGCAGGGAGGCTATACCAGGGAAAGGATCACTCTGTATGGGTCGGTTTCTTATGGTCTGTTGTAAGCCTCCACAGCTGGCAGCTGCTGGAGACAAGATGTTAGGCCTTCAGGCTGAGCTACTGTGGTGTTTATACGGAGGGCAAACAGGGCCTGCATTCTAAACCCCCTTCTAAGCTTATTTTATCTCATGCCTTAGATGCTTTGTCCATACAAACAAGTGATACTGCACCATGAGAAAATGTGAAGCTTAGTGTGTATAGCACACTATGAAGATGCGAGAAAAGTGCCAAGTATTCTTTTCTCTTCCATGTTCTTTCACTGTTCCTTCTTTCTCTCCACTTAGGCATGCTACCAGTCCCAAGAAGCAGCACTAACTGGGACTATTCCCATTTGGAACCAGAAAAATTAAAGATGAACAATCTGCTGTCACCAAAGGGAGAGGAGTTATAAGAACACTGATGTAAGCAGTTTTCCCTAGTCCCTCCTAATCTAAATAGGAGTTTTGTATCCAAACTGGGTGGCCATTTTCCTCCCCAGGATGCCTTGATCTACAGGTCTTACTCTATACCGATTCTTTGTGTTAGAGAGGTATGCCTGTGGATGGCCTTTTACCAAAGCAAAAACTGGGAATAATGTGGGCTTCAGATGATGTCGTGTCTGCAGTGGCATGAGAATGGACTGTGTGGCCCAAAAAGTCCTTTCCAGTCCTGGGTATCTGCTTGCAAGCTCATATGCAGATGAGGTAGCTTTTCAGGCTTTTGGGGAATGCAGATGACTGCTCACCAATGGCCTGAACTAGCCTGAGGTAAAAGCTATTCAGGGACAGGCAGGAGATTTAGAATCCATTCCTCTGAGACTTGTGAAGGCCAGGTACTGTAGTGCAGTAAACGGGAGATCTGGTTGTTTTGTTTTGTTTTCCTGTCTTAATTTTTTGTTGTTCCCTGGGGTAGCAAGGGATGCAAATATGAGACATACTAGGACCAGGTAGAAGGTGGTCTTGATAGCTCAACAGTTGTTGTATAAATACCTGGATGGTGTCAGCTGGATGGTTCAGCAGCAGTAAAGCGGGATCTTCATTGGCTCACAAGGGAAAGACAAATTTTGAAATTTTGAAAATACAAATTTTGCATTTGCATTGAATGCCCAAGCAAAATGAGCCGTATGGAGGGTGCTCTCTCTGCATAAACTTGGTTCTAAGTCTTGGATTCTAAACTTATGAGCTGTGTTTTTCATTCTGCCTCCCTTTCCCAGATTCCTTCAAGATGACAAGCAGTCCAGTGAAGACTGGTAAGCACTCTGTACAAGAATGTGAGATAAAATGTTCACAAAGATGTGTGGCCAGCAAGTGGATGTGTCACAGAAGCTAAGGCTTTCATTAAAATTATCCATTGCTGACCTCTTCATCTTGTTCCTATTACTGACAAGTTTGTTGGTTTGGAGGTTTTTTTTGATCAGTTTGTCAGATGACATGAAAAAGGAGTTTTTCCTTAACTATTCAGAAATAATTCCTTGAAGTCATCAGCAGTCTTCTCGTTTTCTATGTTTGATCTTACTAATTTCAATCACATGTCCCACAAGCATTACACTTCCCTTGTTGTTTAGGGATTCTCACTCACTGCAGGTGGTCATTCCACAGGTAACACCCGTTGTCTATATTGTACTCTCCAGCCAAGATACAGCAGATATTTCCTTTAGAAAAGAAGTAAGGAAGAATGTGGCACAGGGAAAATGATACTTAACTTTGACTTATGCATCAAGTGCTTAAATATTGTGAAGAATCTTGTATTTTTAATGTTACTGGGAGGGAAGGGGTGTCATATTTGGAAACTGGTTTCCAGCTCACACATCTATGTAAATTGATTCACTCTGGAAATAAAAGCAGATGAAAATCTGAGTCTCTGAAGATTTAAATCTTGTCAGTCTGAAAGAAAGCTAAATTGTTTTCATGGGTCAGCAGACAGGCTGTTCTCACAATTCATTCATTCATTTACTGCTGAAGTAACGTGCTACTTCAGTTCCCAGATTAAACAACTGGTGGTGGTAACTTGTTGTCAGGGATTGTGTCAGTATGTCAAGCCTTGTGTAGAACACAGGAAAGCTTGTAATCAAAATTGAGGCAGGTGAGCCAGTGTTCAATACGCTGCAAATAAGGATAATCAAGTCAGTAAAAAATGGGGATTGCTGTTTCCAAAACAAATGTCCTAATTTGATACTTAGTTACCTAGACAGGTAGTGACATTTTCCAAAATGCTCCATTATAAGCATTTATTTTGCAGTCAATGGGAACTGCAGGTGCCTGGCACTTAGGCTTTGGCTGTTTAATTGTGAGCCTCTGACTGAATTACTGTTTTGAAATCTTGGGACCTGAATTACCTGGATGATGGACTAATGCAAGAGCATTACCACTGTACTTGGATACAGAGTAGCAAATTATTTTGAAATGTCTAATAGAAATTCATTGGTTTTTTAGACATGTTTTTTGTTAGTGGTTTAGGAGAAAGGAAAATATGGTTATTTGTCACATAAAGAAGGGAAAAGTTCTAAGCACAGAGAGCAAAGAAAGTTAAGGCAGAAGGAGAATAGTAAGAGAAGGATATTTGGGCAAAGTAGCATGGAAAAAAGTATCACTGGTGGAAGGAATGGTAGTGGTAAATGTACACGGAGTCTGCATTGAATAGGAGGCCGGGAACGCTGAACCTGATAAAGAAGTCGGTGAGAATATTCAAAGTCAGTACTGATAGAGCCAGTCATTTATTTCTTTGCAAATGCTTTGGAAATAAACTGAATTATATTGTTCTTAAATTGAAGTTAAGAACATTCTGTGTATTGCTATACACTTTGTGATTGTTTTTCCTGTATTGTACGTTGAAGAGGGGGGAAAAGAAATAGGTGATCAGTCATAAGGTCTGCCTGTTCCCTAAAATCTAGAGCCCTGGAAAACAAGCCGGCAGGAGAGCAAGTTATTCTCCTTATAAAATCTGAAGTTAGGCATATCAAGCTTTTTTTATTATTATTTACTGATATTGCAGAGGACTTCTCTTGGCATAATGCATGATTTACTCAGCTTGCATCTTGCTGATTTCTACATATTTTTGTAATGAAAGTTTGTGCTGTCACATGTCTGTCAACAAGTGGAGGCAACAACTTCTGTTTCTCTTGAACAAGCTAAATCGAGTTTGGTGTATTTTTTCGTTTAATATACACTATTAGAGCAATCCTGCCAGGCTCCAGATTACTTTTATTCTTTGGAATCCCTGTCTTTGCTTATATTTAAATATCATCAAAGCGATACTGCCATGCTGCCAGCATATCAATTTCTCCCACTGCAGCCAGGGTCTTGCCATTACAGAGTGTTAGAATAAGCCCCCTTACCAGTGCTGCTTTGTCACTGTGGAGCAGCAAGGGGGAAACATATTTCACTGAGTAATTATGCGAGGAGTGGATATTTGGGAGAGATTAGTTTGCTTATAAAACTGGCTTGGAGAAACGCAGTAACCATGTGCTGTTAGTGCTATTTTTTACCCAGATATGCACATTGAAACACACGAGTGTGTTGTGCTTTATTAATTTTGTTAAAGCAATTTATGGAGTCAATAAATCTTGAGGGAAGAAATCTTCCCAACTCACTTCTGTTGGAGATGGCTGACTTGGCTGGGCGTTTTATGGGATAGTTCCATCGGTTACTTTTTACTAGATAAGGACATTACCCTGGTGTCATAGCTGTTTTGCAAGCCTGTAATTGCCTTGTATGACCCTGAAATTTCTCCTGCCATTTCAGCAGGAGAGGATGTTTTTATTCCTTTTCCCATGACTGCAATGTGGTGTTGCCAGCACTAGTGGCTGCTGTACTTTGCCCTAGAAACAGCTATATTCCGCTTGTGGATGGGCTAGACTTTTTAAAGAGAATACATGAGAATTAAGGCAATAATCCTACCAACATGGTAAATTACTCAAAGTTTTTCTGCACTTCATTTTTCTTGAGGGAAAGCTTCTAGCAAGTACCAACCTCATCAAATGAGCAAAGTCTTCCAAGTCCAAACAGGTAAAATGTAAAACAGTGACCTTTCCAGGTATAGAATGGGGAAGAAAAGGTAAAATATTATTTATTTTACTAACACTTTGCAGGCTTGTTGTTCTGAAGGCCTTTGCTGTGCTATAATATGTGCTCCCCATACAAGAAGCAGGAGAGTGTGTATACATATATGTGTATATGTTTGTCAATCCTAGACAGCTGGAACCCATCAAAGCCGCTTCTGTGTGTATCCTCTTGTGTGTGCCTAATTAGTGCAAATACTTCCTTAGGTATTGGATTCACTGACATGTGCCAGGCGAGGGGAATCCAGACTGCTAGTATTTAACATTTCAGACCTCCAGACCCAAGATGCAAAAGCCTGAAAAAGATAAGAAGGAAAGTGTTTGGAAGCAGTCTCAACATATGCTTAAAACTAGAAGACTAAAAATAGCACCTCATCCTAGAGAGGTGATGCAGTGTTTGGAGAAGGATGGGAGATGATGTGATAGATTGAGTGAATTTTTCTCTCTCCTGCTGACATAGCTGATCTTGTTGGCATCCACATAAGCCCTGCAATACAGGAAAGATTCTTAAGGGCAGCTGCTCATGTAAAGGGAGTGTGGAAGTGGGATTGCTTTGCACTTCTTAGTGTTGCCTTTTTTTGTCAGTTTTTCTGCACAGATCCTGTCCCTAAGCCAGTAAGACACCTTCCCTGTCCCCTGTTAAAACCTTTCATCTTCCTGAGAAGAATGGATGAGAGAACTTTACTCCTTTCTCTGGAAGCAGGTCCTCTAAGAGAGTTGAAACAACTTCTGTTGTGTTGAACTATTGACAAGTACAGCTTCCAAACCTTAGTGCTTTGGATATATTTTTAGTCTCATAATGATGACAGTTCTGAAGTCTGTAGCATTGTGTGCTTCTCAATCGGCCTCCTTTAGCAGCTGCTCTTTAGGAACTTTAATATAGTGTTGGTGACAAACTGTATACTGCATTCTAACTGTCTGGAATTTCCTTCTCTGCCTTTTTTTTCCCTATCAAATATACTTGAATTCTTCCTGAAGCAACACCCAGAAAAGTCCTCCACCCAGATAGTTCAGACTCCTGAGCTGATTCACAGATACTTTTACTTTAGAGAGCGCTCCGTCAAGGCCACTCAGTCATTCCTTACAAATGCCTGGGATGAAAGATGGTTGTTATTCTCATCAGCTTCTTATCTCCAATTTACTTTTGCTGCATTAGCACTGTGATAGCCAAGGGTGGGGAACAGTGGCTGGTCAGTTAGGAACATCTCATGGCTGCAGTTCAATACTGTATACTATTTTTAAATCAAAGATTTCGGTGTCATGTGATTTCCTACTTGTCTCATACTCATCGCCCTAAGAACAGAGGTCACGTGTGAAATTTGGTCTCAGAAACTCTGACCTATTCCTCTATCTTGGATTGCCTGGCCATTAAAGCAGGAAGTGCTGCCTTAATAATCCAGTGGGAAAATAACAGTGGGGACAGACAAAACAGGAAGAAAGATTGTGGTAGGAAGTACTGGGGTATATTGAACCGAGTGGGAGTTGTGCACCTGCACCGAGCTTCAGAGACACCTATATGTCATTTATAATCACCAATTCAGCAAAAACATGAGGGGGAGAGATTAAAAGCTTTCTTCAGATACGGACAGAGGAAATGTTTAAGAAATAGACACACTTCCAGTAAGGCAGGTAAAGAAACCATGATAATTCAAGGAAAGGGGAACAAGGGATAAAACAAGAATAATCAGGCTAATGAATATCTGAAGTTGAAAGGCGCAGGATTGAAGAAAATTATTAGTTGGACCACTACTGAAAATTAAGGCTCTATGTGTAGCAAAATCAAGGAAACATAGTATTTTGAAGCTAATTACAACTCCTGAGAGCTCTAAATATTATTCTAACCTAAAAATAACTGTGTGATGATGCATGCCTATCCAAATTTTAGGGTTTGAAAAACAAACTGCTTATGATCTCTTCTGGCCACTAGCCTGGCGAACATATGGAATACAAATGGAGCAAGACTGGTTTTTTTTTCTGTAGTTTACATACAAACTCACTTGCAAAAGCAGCAGGCAAAGCCAAGAGTAGAAAACTGGGCAAAAGAAGAGCAAGTTCAGTTCTGCAGCATGGCTGGTTTAAAAGAAAAGCTACTACCAACCAAGAGGCTGAGCTAGAAAGCCTTAACTTTTCCAAACTCATAAGGTATGTGGAAACACTGCAAAAATGATTAGTTTTTCAAGTTGAGGCTCTTCAGAGTTTGGGTTTGGTTTTTTTTTTAATGAAGAAATGTCTCAAATACCAGTGCTGAATCTCTTCCAAGTGTGAATTTAAAAATGTTTTTCTTGTAAAACGCCATTCTTTGATGTGACCAGTGAATTCTGCTGTGACCTGGAAATCAAAAATTTTCTATTAGCTGCACTTTAAATACATTCTTCTTTCTGAAGCATGCCAATGAAAATGCTGTCCTGAGTACAAAACAGAGCAGTGTACTCAAAGTCATTATTCAACCTACTTGACAACAGAAGCACTCAGCTTCTGTGAGCTGGAATGTATTAGAGCGAAGAAAAAAACACCCATTCCATGAATTATGCTTTTTTTAGCTGTAACACTGAAAACTCTGCTCTCCTATGTTCTGTGGATAAAGCTGCTTTGCTTTGTGTCTTTTTCAGATTAATTTTCAATGCTGGTGTATGAATAAGTTAGAGAAGCATTGACTCTCTTGGCCATGACAGTTAAGACATTATTTGTGGTACTTCCAGCTTGTTTGTATTAAGAGTAAGAATTTCTTTGTTGTGAAGAAAACACATGCAGTCCTGTGTTCCATAGCATGGCAGATGCATCCCTGAGCAATATTCTTGTTTTAACTCTCTCTTTCTGATGAGTTACTGTGGTTGAATTGAGTTTTCTGCCTCAGCTTCCTCCTAAAGTGATAAACCCTGTCGCTTCTCTTTCTTTTCCTGTCTCATCAACCGATGTGTACAGCTCCCGCCAGGCAAATCCTACCTCCTGTATTTGCATCCAGTCCCAGAGAAGTCCCTCCGTCTACAGGAATGGTGAGAGTCCACCAAATGGCAAAACTGATCCAACACCTTGCTGAGGCAGTCTTTCCCTGTCTCTCTTCCCCATCCCCCAGCTGCCTGATCCCGTCTTTTCTTTTTTTACTGTTCAGGTGAGCACCAGAGTGAATACAAATAGGAGAAACGCAAAGCCATTTAGATAAGGGAGAGCATAACGCCCTGCTGGCTCAAACCAAAGCTCTGGCTAACTCTGAGAGCTGCAACAGGAGATGTTGGTTAGGGGGAGCAGGGGAGCCTGGCCATGCTCTGTTGTCCGCTCAGGCCCAGCCCCAGTGCCTGACTGGCTGTATTATGTACTTCATTCGCTTGGGTGATGGCTTCCCATTTCATCTGCAAGCGGAGGAATATTTAGTCAATTCTTCTGGTTTATTTAGTGAAATGAAGATAATTCACCCATGGACTTTAACCAGGCCTGTGACTGAGCTTTAATTCAAATGCAAGCTTGTCACTGGCATTGTCACCGACTTTGAAGACTGATAACAGTTTCATAGCAAATATATTTTACTGTTGCTTTCTTCATCCTACTTTTACCTGACCTTGAAGGTCAATTCAAATGAGCAAAAATATATGTAACTGCAGTTACTACTCCCACTTAGCTATATATGTGGGCAGTCTTATTTAATAATTAGTCTGTTATTCCTGTTTATCATGAAGTTGATGAAGCAAAAGTAGAACAAGGTGTGCTTATTTTATTCCAGAACAAAAATCTACGTATGTGGAGTTAGTCAAGAGCAGTTATTTTGGAATTTGCAAAAGCTATTTAGAAAGTTCTCCCAGTGTAAAAAAGACCGGTATCTCCCAAAGTATACATTTCATGATTCAGAGTAATGTATTTTCCCAACTGCATTTCATTTCTTGTAATAGAGATTTTTGTGCAGAGATCGATAAATTGCAGGATATCACAGCACCAGCCTTGCAAACAGGAAGAATTATTTTGTTAAAAATGAAAAAAGCTGCTTTTTGCAATGCTGCAAATAGATTTTAATTTTTTTTAATATGTATTAGTATAGGTTAGAAATGTGCTCAGTGATAGATTTTTTAAAGGAATGAATTTTAGCTACAACCAGGATATGCACTTAATCCAAGTCTGTCCATTTTGCTACTGGTCTGCTTGTTAGCTCAGGTAGTCCTCGAGTTTATTCCGATTTATCAGCTACCAGTGAAGTTAAGAAGTGGGTATGTCATCCACTAGTTAGCGACATGCTGCTACACTCAAAAGCTTGTTTATGGACAAAGAGGAAGCCCACCTTATATGTAATTAAAGCAAAGAATTTATTGTTAGTGTAATTGAAATCCTGAGAGTCTAATGATTATTGATGCATATATAACTTACAGAAACAGAAAGAATGGCAATAGAGTACTTCTATAAAATGGTAACACATACACTTCCTGGCTTCTATCCCTTTTCCTTGTATTTCGCTCACCCTTCCACTGCTCCTGTGGGTCATAACATGGGTGGTTTCGTTCTGGTGTGTGTGTGGGGGTGATATGGAGAGTTGTCAGCATCTGGAGTCCTTTGCTGGGAGAATATGATCATCATGTTGATGGTTTCTCCCTCCTTGCTCTAGGATCCACTTGGTGTCATTTTTGTATGTTTGCTAGTATGCGTTTACACCTTTCTTCATTGGCCTGCAGCGCCACGCTACAACTGATCTTACGGTATGTGGTGCCTATTACATGTGTTAGTTACTATTTTTTTTGTTCTCTTTGTTACCCCTAAAAGCAGTTTCATCCAGCTCCAGGTCAGCATTTCCTTGACTGATCACTAGTGAGTTGTTTATAGCTGTCAGGTCTCCAGCGCCAAGCCTGTGCCTTGACTGTTATCTTCGCCTGCCTGTACGCCTCTGCACCACGTCTTGTGTCCCCACTTCTCAAGGCCTCTGCTATTGTACCAGGCCTGTGTATCTCTACACTGCATCCCTGTGCTAGTCGTAAATCTCTCATTCTACCTAGAATAACTGTTTGTTACTGCTATTTATATAAAATGATGGCTGTACCACACACAGATAAGCAGAAGTAAAACAAATTAGCCATAGACCTGGTCAATTACAGAAACCGCTGTCACAGCTAACCAAGTAAAACAAAGGTACAGAAGGGTTGAGAGAAGTTCAAACAAAGCAAGCCTGACAAGCCCCAGTCCTGAGGCCTTGCAAATTCAGTGCAAAGGTTATGGCAAATTACTGGGAATGACAATACTGTATTACAGGGGTACACAGTTACAATGTTTTAGCCCCAAAAGCCGTGAGTAGGTGTTGTGGTTTAACCCCAGCTGGCAACTAGGCACCACACAGCCGCTCGCTCACTCCCCCCACAATGGGATGGGGGAGAGAATCGGAAGAGTAAAAGTGAAAAAACTCGGGGGCTGAGATAAAGACAGTTTAATAGGTAAAGCAAAAGCTGTGCACACAAGCAAAGCAAAGCAAGGAATTCATTCACTCCTTCCCATGGGCAGGCAGGTGTTCAGCCATCCCCAGGAAAGCAGGGCTCCATCATGCATAATGGTTACTTGGGAAGACAAATCATCATCAGTCCAAATGTCCCCCCCTTCCTTCTTCTTCCCCCAGCTTTATATGCTGAGCATGACGTCATATGGTATGGAATAGCCCTTTGGTCAGTTGGCGTCAGCTGTCCCAGCTGTGTCCCCTCCCAGCTTCTTGTGCACCTGGCAGAGCATGGGAAGCTGAAAAGTCCTTGATTTAGTATAAGCACTACTTAGCAACAACTAAAACGTCCCTGTATTATCAACACTGTTTTCAGCACAAATCCAAAACATAGCCCCATACTAGCTACTATAAAGAAAATTAACTCTGTCCCAGCCAAAACCACAGCAGGTAAGAGCAAAGCTGTACACACTACCAGATGATCCATCAGGTTTGAGCAATTTCTTTAGAACTGGATATGCTGGCATTTTTTCTCTTTTGGGGTAGAAAACACAAGAGTGCAAGAATTAGAGTCTCAGTTATCTCTGACCTTTCAAAACTAGAAGTTAGCCCAAAGTATATTGCATATTTTTACAGACAAATTGCATTATGTAGTGAATAGTGGAAAACAAGGGTAATGGCAAGGATAGTCAAGCACTGCAATTGTCTGGTTCTTTCTCAAAAACCTCTGGATAAAAGAAAATCCACAGCCTGCCCAGGCAAACAAACATCTGCCAAGTTTAGCTGATTCTGCTTTGAGCTAGATAATATCTTGATGTCCCTTTTAGTCCTATTGTTCTCTATTACTAGTTTGCTTTTCTTACCTTAAATAAAAAATTCCTTGTGCATTCTCAAAAGGGATTGCTTTTCTTACCTCCTTTGTCTTTTTGATAGACTCTGCATATGATATACTGCTGTGTTTCTCCAGAAAGCCTCTAACTGGGTTTAGGTTTTGCAAAGCTTAAAAGTCGCCTCGTTTATTCCAGCCTGCAGGTTTTTTATCATGTCATCCTTTATTATATATAAAGAATTACTTATTTCACAATCACCTATTAAAACGATTACAAAGAAAATGAAGCTCATGGTGCTTGGACTGCTATCACTTACTGTATTTGTATAGTTGACATACTTACAGATTATTTCTTTTTCATTTAGAAAAACACCCATGCCTGAATTCTCTAGTCGGTGTTTTGATATTAGTAAGTTATCTTTGGCATCTTTTCTTCTCCAGTCACATCCAACCTGTTGTGGTCCTGACTTGACCTGGCACCTCTCTAATATCAATGGGCACAGCCCTCTAATTCGTCATTTCCTCCAGAGCTGCAATGCTGAGCCATGGTCTGGACGGGACATCTTGATACACAGAAGGGAGATCTCTAATCCTATACCATATCCTTAATGATTAACTCAAAGTAAATTAGAGGTCACAAAATCTGTGTCTTTTTAATGCAGGATCACTCCCAACAGTATAGTATTGAGTATCTTGTCAAGGCTTTGCCTAAGGATCTCAAGACTGGGACAGAGACATCACTCAGTCTCACAGTACCATTTCTATTCCTTCCAGTAATTCCATTTTAACAATGGAGCCCTCTTGTTACTCCAGTCTGAATGATGAAGCTTGGCTGGTCTGATATTTTGCCAGTCCTACCCTGAGACCCATTGTATGCGTACAGCTTTTGCAGTTCATCTTAGTGCTGACCAAAGAGAAGGAAAACATAGGCAAGGTTGTTTCCTTTATGTAAAACTTAGAGTCTACCCCAACATATGCAGACAGAGTTTCAGGCATATTCACAAGACGGACACAGCATTCAAAGAAGCGTACCAGAGACACTGCAGATAAATGAGGGATTTGGACCAGAAGCGGCAGAAAGATAAGCAAGAATTCCTTAAGTACAAAAAAATTGTGTGGATTCATCCTACTGTGTTCTGAATTGGCTTCTGCTATTCTTTTCTTTTGCTAGAAGTATAGCCCATTAGCTAACAGTGGTTTTCAGAAGAGCTTTCAGGTGTGGAGAAAGAGGAGGGAGCTGTGATATGTGCAGTTAGTTAGTACAAATTCCATCGGGCACGTTAAAGCTGCATGGCCTTTCCCTGAGACTGACCGAGGTGGAATCTGTTTGCCTGGTGCTTCCTTGCAGAAAGGTTTTCGTCAGATTTTGTTTTGGAAGCCGTGATCATTAATTCCAGTGTGACTAAGGGAGTAGCTACAGTGAGACATCGATACAAGCCTATCATGATTTGTGGATTTGGGTAATTTTGCGGATATAGTAGCTAACATAACTTCCGAAGTGGTGCTGGACTTTTACTCTGCATATTCCTTTGCTGTAGGAGACATAAGAAAGTTTTCACCTTGTTAATACTTGGATTGCCTTTGAAATATTCAGTATTCTTTCTCTTTCTTTCTCTTCCCCTCTCCCCCCCCAACAGGCATTTTCAACTTTACAGGGGAAAAAACCCCAAACAATTGCTGCTAGAGAAGGGAGAGCTGAAGAATATGAAGAAATTGCTGCATCTTTGCCCAGAAGCATTCTGCAATTCTGGGAAGATTTCAGGTGTGTCACAGTTTTAGTCTGGGGCCAACTGTAAGTGAAATGCATTCCTATGGAAACGAGAAGGCCCAGTTCTTCCAAAACAATTCAGGCATAAATGTATACTCATATCCCAGGCTGAATCTTCATGGGTTACATTCTGGGAGGCCAAATATCAGATTATTCTGTCCTGGTTAAGAACAGGCAAACTGCCAACTTGAAAGTTCAGAAAAGGCATTAGCTTTTATATTTCACTCTAGTCCATTTGATCCACATAAATCTGAATCAAAACCAAAACTAACCAACCAAAACAAACATATGTGACTTCCCCACTGCAACTGTGGATTAAAATGGTTTGCGAGGATGAGAAAATCAGCTGGATACTTAGTATTTTTATGGCAGTGGTTTGACTTGGCTCTTGTCTTGTCTGAATTGGGATAAGATCTCAGGTGAGAAGAAATGCCCATCACAGTGGTGTGCCTTACTGCCAGTGCCTGACCTGCAGCTGGAGGCGCGCTGGTCAGCAGCAGAGCCTGTAAGAGGGAAGGAGCAGACTCTGGGATGCCTTGACTCACTGTCTGGTGTGTAATGTGATGGGATATGTGCGGTTATTGCACAATGCCAGCTGGAAGCCGAATGAGCAGTTAATGATCACACAACATTTTGGAGATGTAGAATGTAATTTATTGCCCAAAGTAGCACTTTGGGATGGGAAATGATCTTCAGATTCCATGCATTCATTGACCCCTCTGAGAACAATTTTACGAACTAGAAGGATAATGGAGGGAAGGTTGTTTACAAAGGCATTAGCTGCTGCAGAGCTGTTCAGCAGCACCAGAAGGATCACTCTCGGCGTGTGCATTCTGTTCTGGAATAAAAGCATACTTTGTGAAGCAATTCATCTTTTAAGGCCTAAGTGCTCTTCTGGAATAGCTCTTGCGGAATAATACAGTTTTCAAAAGCAGTGCCAGCCACTCTGTATAGACAAAGCCTTGGGCACCCAGAGTTAGGCTTTAGGTACTTACATAAATCACTTGATGTCTCAAATGGGGACCCTGCGAGCACTCCTGTGGCGTGCTGATGATGGTTAGGGGCTGCGGGTTTTGTTGGTTGGTTTCCTGACTTGGCTAGCACTGATGACACTCGTGTGTGCTCTTAATCTCCCACAGGTGGAGGGTGGGGAAGTTTTCACAAGTCCCTTGAAACAGTCTGAGATGCTGCTCCTATCCTGTCTGCCATTTGAAACCCCGCACCTACCGGGGCAGTGACCCTGAGGGGCAGCCAGCAACTCCTCGTGCTCAGAGTACACCCACGTCTCCTTTACATGCAGTCCCGCACCCACTGTGCTACCAGAGGCGAGCTAAAACGGGTGATTGCTTTCCAAATACTGTCTCCAAGAAGACTGCAGACTTGTAGAAGTGTTCATATCCTAAAAAGCACCTTTTCCATCCTTTTAAAATGGCAGATTAAGTCATCTATATGACTCAGCCTCATTTTCTTGTCCTGTGACTTCAGGCAAGTCATTTCTCTTCCAGCTTTTGGAAACAGATGCTCTCTGACAGGTTTTAGCCATCCAATCCAAAAATGCTGTGTGCCTTGTTTAGGAAAGCGTACGTGTGGCACCCCGGTAAAATAAAGCTGAGATGTATTGAACTGAACGTCCTCCAAACCAATGCCACTCCATGTTTTTAATTAAGCCTGTCTGCCAGCTGTAAAATAAGGGTAATCCAATATTCCTCAGAGATGGCAAATACAGTAGTTGATAAATTTTAGAAGACAAAGTAATTGAAGACAATAATTCAACGGTATTTCAGCGCGGGGGGGTAAGGAAAGGGGCAGTCCCCATCCCTGTCAGGAGCCTGCGCGCCTCCCTCACGGCGGTCTGGCGGCCGCGGGGACCCCAGGCGCGAGCGGGCAGGCAGCTCGCGGCCGCCTCGTTTTGGCGGGAGGGCAGCTTCTCCCCGCCCCCGCTGCGGCGGGGAGCGGCGGGTCTGTTCCCTCAGGCGGAGGAAGACGGGCAGGCACTGCAGCCGGGGCTGGTTTAGGGAGCTCAGATCCCCACGGGCTGGGGTACTGCAAGCACTCGAGGTGCCCGGGGATGAGCTGTGGTTTAATTACGGTTGTAATTTTGACGGGGAATTTTGGTGTTCGACGGGGGAGGGAAATTCTGCGGTGCCTCACCCTTTGGGAACAGAAATTTACATCCCCTGAAAGGGCAGCTGGCAAGGAAAAGCCAAATAAATCGGTGTGTTGATACATGATTAATCATTTATTTTCCTCTGAGTCAAGAGATGTGAAATTCCACCTTGGCGCCCCTCGGGGCAGGTCAGATCGACTCCTGCCCCTCACGTGGGGCCCAAACCCCGCTCCAGTCAAGTCAGCTGAGATGTTTCTGTCAGTTCAAAATCAATTCATTAAACCCAACGCTATGTGCTGGGGCTAGGTCCCTGTCACGCCGGCAGTCCGTATCTGTGGATACAGGTCTTGCTCACGTATCCTAATTAATAGCTCCCAGGGAGGTAACAGCAGGGTCGGGGCACCCGAGGTGGCACAAAAGTGTGTGTGTTTCCTCACAAAGATCCGCGTTTCTTCATGGATTTGCTGTGTTGTCTCAGACTTTCACCCTTTTATCTGGTTCATTGCAGGCAGTGGAGGCTGAAATCCTCTGGGTCTTCAGTGCGCCAACGCAGCAGCAACACGAAGACTCTCCACTAAAACAGAGGACTTCGTTCATCCCTAAAGCTTTTAGTAGGGTGTGGTACAATTTCTCCGTTTTCCCTCGTAGCCCGCGGAAAGGCACAGGTCTGGGTCTGCCTCGTTTTTCTGCTGTGAGATGCCAGTTGCCTAAGGATGGGGAGTAGGAGAACAACCCCATGACCTGTTCAGCTGTGCTCGGAGTGCAGGATTATGTGCATTTCAGGAGGATATTTTTAATGGATAAGGGGATTGTAATACAACTGTAATGCCTTTTGCATTACTTGTTTTTCTTCCTTCAGTATTTGAAGCTAAGGGGTTTTTTAAATCTCTTCAAGTACTTTTTAATTAATGTTTTACTGTAATTACTTTTCTGATTGATATAAAGCATGATGTGAAGGCATGATTTCTCATTCCATAATTGTCAGGGTTCTGAAATAGAAATGAAATATATCCTGACACAGAAACAACTGATACTATAGGAATATTTACATTAAATACTAACAGAAGTTACTCCATCGTATTTTCACTCCAAAACCA
Source organism: Ciconia boyciana (assembly GCF_034638445.1). Classification (NCBI taxonomy): domain Eukaryota; kingdom Metazoa; phylum Chordata; class Aves; order Ciconiiformes; family Ciconiidae; genus Ciconia; species Ciconia boyciana. Next base: position 58,053,220 of record NC_132934.1, read on the forward strand.
AATAAGATCATTCTAAAATTATAATATTTTCTTTCTCACTTCTCCCATCTTCTGTATACACAAGATTCTTGCAAGCAAATTAGGCAGACCTTAAGTATCCATTTAGAAGCTGAAAAAAGATATTTGCAGATATTTAGTCTAAATTATCCCATTCTCTGATAGACATAGCCCATCTTGTAGTTTCATAATAAACCCGTCTTAACTTTCATGGATTTTATTAACCGGGATGAGCAAGCAAACATAGATACACATCTGGATGAGGTATTTTACAAAACTTTTGATCAGCCATAGCTAGAACAGTGAAGGCAAGCTCACAATTAAGACAGAAGCAATCTATCAATTTACAAAATCACAAAACTGATAGAGCAGATTATAAGGTCACATTTCTAGGGAACTCCTTTGTATTAATTTTTCTTGCATTCATAAAATTTAAGGAGATAATATGTTGCTTTTGATTTGACCCTACTATTGATAAGTGCCTATTCTGGCTTTAGGCCTTGCTTAGAGAAAGTCACATAAAGAGGGCAGGGAAGCAGTACTGGAGTACAGGCATGGCAAGTTAACCATGAAATAAGCTCTCTGTGTATATTTTTGCATAATAAAAGCCTCAGATGATTATTACCCTTTTTTTATTATCTTCATGCAAGCATACATCTTGCAGGTGTTACTTGCACATCTTCAGCATTTATTATGTATTCTGAACTCCAGCCAGAACTTGAAAACAAATACAGCTTTATAGTCTACTTTCAAGATACATGACTAAGGAGTTGTAGCCTTCTCAATAGCACTGTTCTGTGGGCTTCCTGTCACGTAAAGATGGGGAAGCTAAGATGTTGCATAGCCTTTCCACTACCCATTCTGTCTGCAGCTCTGCTGACTTTTGTTATAAAAATACAGACTTCCTTTAACTTTCTTACCAGAATAAATTCCACTAATTCTAAATAATTTAAAATGTTCCCACCCCCAAACTCATACTCTGACCCAAGATTCTCAAGGGAATGAGATCTCTTTTCCTAATACCTGTTAAACCCTTTCTAGCCAAACTGGTTCATCTGAGAGTAACGCAGCAGATTTTCTCCTTTTGGTCTGGTAGGTCAGAAAACGAAGAGTTGGCAGCAGAATATGAGTTTAAATCCATATGTGATGGCATGCTGAGAAGGTTCTGTAGTTCAAGGACTTCTTAAAAGTCCTTTTACAGTCATTTACTCATTTACTGCCACCCCAATACTATATTTGTTTGCATTTCCCAGTAGTGATCAATACTTTATTGCCTGCTCTTTCAATGATGAAGGCCATGGAGGATCAAGTAGTCCAAGAAGAACCAGGATACCAGGATGATGAGGTAAATTCACGGTTCATTGAAAAATATGTGCAGCAAATGTTGTTTGAAGGTATTTTGATGGTGTTTTGAAATCTATGGAGAGTCAGGAGGTCCCCAAAGACCATCAGGGAGTTCAATGCATTTAAAATTTTGTTCCAGTCTAATACCAAGAAAACCTCACTCTCCTAGTCCCTGCACAGCCTTGCTCTTCAAGTGCTCGTCATTAACCTTTCAAAAGCTATGCACAGTTTTTAATGGGATTATCATTATTTCTTTATCTTTTACACTTCTATATTAAATGCAAGGGGACGATCAGTTAATTTTATGCTTCCAAGGAATGGTCATCAGCCTGAAAAGGCTGAGGAACTGTGGTGGAAAAAATCAAGATGATGATGATCGTAACACAAGTTTTATTAGCACAGCAGAGGATTGCTTGCCTGTGAAGATACACTTTATGAAGAAGGCGATAAGAAATGTGTAGGCCTTCTTGGCTCACTATGGCTTTGCTTATTTGGGTAGTCCAACAAGTTATGTATTATTAGGGAAAATCATTTAAATGTTTACAAATTTGAAACAGACACCTAGTGAGATAGATGTAATTACAAGAAAAAGCAAAATCTATTCTTATTTTTTTCTGCTATTTTTTTTTTAGGAATCCTTTTTTCAGGATATTGACCTGCTACAGAAGCACGGAATTGTAAGTATTAGCAATGACTTTACCACACAGAATTGCCCACATAAAGCTATTGTAAGGTCATTTCTCCAAAAGCCTATACGCATTGATACAAATAACTGAAATTCCTCCTTGCAATAAATTCTAAATCAGTCACATGAAGACAAATTTAGCCTTTGGTGATAAGACAGGTTTTCAGAAAATCTCATTCCCATCAGATTTCTAAATAAAGTGACAAGATATTCAAAGTATTTAGCACCCAGCACTCTTGAAAAACCAACTACTTGCTAATTTATTTGAAAACTGTGTGATAGATTACTTCCCATTCCTGCCAATCTTTGTAATTACTCCTGCATTTTTGGTGCCTGTGAAATTACACGGTGACAATTGTTGCTATACTATTTTCAGCATGCTGGTGAAGGGGGTAGAGTGGGAGTGAAGAAAATATTAGTAGCTAGAGAAATAAGTGGTTAGTTTTCTTCATCAAATATGAATTCCTGTAATCGTTATCATCTTCATCATTATTATCACATAAATGTCACCTATTTATTTGAATTACTATTATTATATGTTTATCCAGGAGACTGGCTCATGGATCAGAACCCTATTAGATTCAGTGTTATAGAAGCAGAATAAAAAGTTGAGTTTGCCCGAATGACTACAGACAGATACAGATGGGGAGGACACAGACACAATGAGACAGCATTATTCAGCACTGTAGTTACTGGGCTCAGCATGTCAGCAGCATCATTGTTGTCAACTTCTTTTACTGGCAATTCATTGACAGTTTTAAAGAGAGTTCCGAAGAAGGATCACGAGGTTGGGAGCTCTAACTATGAAGTGACATAGGAAAAATACACAAATTCCTGTGTTAAAAATTTAACAAGTTGACCATGGAGGCTGACCTCATGAGCTGGAAGGGAGCTGTACTAGCCTGTCAATATTAAATGAGGCATGGTATGCAAAGAATGATACGAAGGTACAAAAGAACTTGAAAATAAAGAATAATGACTTAGGCTGTTCTGGCTTAATAAGGGTTTCCTGCTCCTTTTCTCTTTTTTTTTCTTCCTTCCAAGTAGTTATTCCCACATCCCAGGGGAAATTTTTGTTCTCAGCTGTGCCAGTTAAAATCTTTGTGTGAACATATGATGACCCATATCTGTTAAATTCATTTGCTTAAAGAAATAGTTTCTACTGGTTTAGAATTTTTTTCCTAGGAGTGGAGAGAGAAATATTTACTAGATCTGACAGTGTGGGCACAAAGAGAGTCAGATTAGCACAACGTAGGCTGTGATTTGATGTTCAAAAGTGTTTGGTAGGAATTAAGGTGCTGTGACCCCGCAGCCTTTGCTGAGTGTGTTCCTGCCGCTGCAGCATGCTATCCCTTCTTCTGGCACATCTGCTTTTGTAGTCACCTTGTGAACTGGATTTGTGAATCAATTAGTCAAAAAATTATCACAACAAAAAATGTGGTTTCGTTTTTTTATTTGTAAATTCTCAGTCTGCTCCCTTTTCCACCTCAGAGGCGTACAACTGGGACAGGGCTGCAACATCAGGTAGAGGATCAGGACAAGCAGCTGGTATAAGGGGGCAGGCACGCCAGTGTGTTAAGCCAGGAGTACTGCTGAACACTTCATAGTATTGAACTATAGTCTAAGAAGGAGTATATCCTAGGACCTTGGCTGGTACAGAAGCTGTTGGTGAAAGTTGTATCAGTGAGGGAGAGAACAAGAACTTCTATAACCAGGTCTACCATGCAGAGACTTGTCATGCAGAACAGCCTTAAGGTTGATGTGACCAGAAAGAGACAGCAACTGAAGAAATGCAGAAGCAGGGTAATGCATTTAAAGTTTTGGTCTAGAAAAAAGATCTTTGCAGCAGTAGTCTGTTGTCTTAATAGAAAAACACAATAAAACAGCTCAATCCTTTTTATATTGCTGGTTATTATATTATTCTGGGTGGAAGAGTAATTTTTATTTGTGGTTGATTTTACCTCATCCATCTCTATTAATGTAATAGTCAAAAAACATATCACAGGATGAGAAATAAGCTTCCCAATGAACATGACTAATTTCTGACCCCCTCCCTTCTTATGCCGTATGCACCCACACGCTCTAGATAAATAGATGATACATCCAGTTCATAGTTTTTTCCAAGGAAAAAACTTGGCTGGAAATGGTAAATTGAAGTATTATCCCAAACCTTGCACATGGTATATTTTCTTGTGAGTAATCTGTTGCCTGCCTTTATGTTTCCAGTGATGTCAGAATCATAAAATGAGGTGAGAGGAGGCAAAACGTGTCAGTAGGGTGCTGACTGAAGTAATGCTGCACCCAATTTATGAAAAACTAGTAAGTTCATTCCAGGCCAAAGTGTTGGTTGGATCTGGAGGATACGTATGTTTCAAAGTGGACATAGTGTGAACATGCAGAAACAGCACAGCAGTTAGAGTCAGCTCCCAATTATCCACCATCAGATTATCTGGTTTACAGATTATCTGTTCTAAGAGACCAAGGACAGATTGTTATAGGGTTTACTAGGCTGGGCTCCACACTACCTGAAATAATCCATACTGTTTCTTTACTACCAGCTCGGATCTAGAAAGACTGGCACTGAACAGGGACAAGTAAATACAACTGGACCCAAGACACCTTTCTCTCAAAAGCACCAGGATAGCTCTGCACCATGATCCCTCACACCAATATTACTCAAAATTTTCTGTTGTTGGTGTCAGAACAGAGAGTACTGTAAATATATTTCTTTCTTGGTGAAAATACACATACGTATGAATGTATAATAAAATGTGTTTCAAAGATTTACTTCGCCTTCTAGTTGTTAACTGTCACGAGTACTCACAGAAAGGAACTTCTTCACAGAACGTAGCAGATATTAAAAAACTGAAGTCAGTTGGGATCTGCACGATCAAAGGAATCCAGATGACCACAAGACGGGCACTGTGCAATGTAAAAGGGCTTTCAGAGGCCAAAGTGGACAAGATTAAAGAAGCTGCAAACAAGCTTATTGTAAGTCAATCACTTTCCTGATGGTTTAAACTTTTGCTGGCTTCTCCAAAATGCTGTGCAACATGTCTCTCAACAGATTTTTTCACCACATCATCAAGATAATTTAGAAAATTATTCTGCTCATTACTCTAAAGGAATAATACTCTACAACAACCAGACAAATGCTGTGGTGCTTTTCATACCCAACCTGTGTAAATGAGGCTAGGGTGGAGAGAAGATATTTATGTGGGATATTGCACTTTACCTTCAGGTTAAAGCTAAAATAAACCTCTCGTCTTCTCTTTGGTCTTCCTCAGGAACCAGGCTTCCTGACCGCCTTCGAGTACAGTGAAAAACGGAAGATGGTATTTCATATTACTACTGGCAGCCAGGAATTTGAGTAAGCTGATCTCTACTTAAATCCTTCCTTAGTCCAAATTGTTCCAATAATCATATTTATTGCCTTTAATGAGACACAAAAATATAAAGGAACAAATATTCCTAGGACACGTATTTGAAACTAGTGCTGGCTCAAAGATGCCTGCATCAGTGAGCAACAAAACCAACTCCTTTTCTGAGGGGAAACTGGACTTTGTACAGTCATTGTAAATAAACAGAGTTTGCATCCAGAAATCCTGAACGTATCATCATTTTTTCACCTAGTCAAAACAACCTGCAGGTCTCAGGTCAAAACTGTAAGTCTTCAAGACCTCCCTTGAGATATTTTTATGGAATGTTATCTTTTCAAAGGTATTTTCTCTTTTCTTTCTTTCCAGTAATAATTTCTATGGATCTTTCTCTTGCACACAGAAAGGAAGGTTGAGACAGAGTTAATTCTTTATGAATCAGTGATCATTTAGTGCCCTGCACTTAATGCATCAAGTGAGGGGCTTTAGGGCAGAAATAACTTTTCCTGAAGTAGCAAAAATTTCTCTTTTTTACTTTCCTCTTGTGATTTTGTGGGTTTAACTATATCATAATCCTCTCCCTTTCTCCAGTAAACTTCTGGGTGGTGGGATTGAAAGCATGGCAATCACTGAGGCCTTTGGAGGTGAGAAAATCACATTAAATGAGTATTAATGAACAAAGAATTGCAACTTAGTTTAGATTTTAAATCAAGCTGGATTTCTTCCATCAAACTTATCACATTGCAGTCATAAAGATGAGTACCTGCAGGAAGGTAAGAAGAAAGAATTCACTTCTCTCAGTGTTTTCCCATTTTTCCTCTTCATTTGCTTGCAGGCTAAGTTTGAGCTGAGTAATCATTAGACTTGGGGCATGCTGATTCAGTACAACATAGCATTATTAATACTATTACTAACATGTCATATAGGAAAGATTCCCCTGATGCAATCTGTGTTCCTTTCCAGTAACAAAACTGCCACAAAAGATATTTTATTTATGCACACTTAGGATACATTGCATTTCATACAAGATTTTGAAATCATAATTAAGCTACTGTTAAAGTAAATTTGATCAGTTAATGGTTAACACTTTAACAACAATAAGAGTTCATAAAACACAGTACTATTCCCTCTAGAAAAGGTAAACTGCAGACTGACATGATTTGATATAATGAGATTAATAAACTCATAAGCCTCTCCTTTATCATTTTACTGAAAATGAAACTGGGCCAGGTCAGTGGAATCAACCATTTCTTCCCCCCCCCCCCCCCCCCCCTCAATTAACACTTTTCCACAGGTGCCATGTGGTTTTAACTTCTACACAGAAAAGAATAAATGACCTTAGCAGTCAAGCATGATCAAATTGAAGCATTTCAGTTTTGCTTTTCATGTAACACATTTCTACTGCACAGAATATGATTTATAAACTGGGGTTAAATGATTTAAAAAGGTAGAGATAGAGGTGAATTTTGTAAGTAAGAGTGTTTCTAACTGCAGTAACTCCTGAATCGGGGAAACTCAGAAAAAGAAACCCTGACCTTTTTTTTCCCTTTTTCTTTATTTAACAGAGTTCCGGACAGGCAAAACCCAGCTATCTCACACCCTTTGTGGTAGGTGTACTACCTTAAAACAGACAACCGTTTCTTCTCCATTCTTTACAACTATATCAGAATTAAGCACATAGAGACAAGTCAGAATTTTTTATCTCTAGAAGTACAGGGAAACAGACCTTGGTGACTCTTACCTCCATTAATTGTCTTTGAGTAGAGAACTCAACGATTACTTTTTAATAGTGCTCACATTAATGCAAGTTTTGCCATAAGGAGAGAGAAGATAATAGACTGTCTTAGGGAAACCAGTGAAGCACACCACCTGGAAAAGCAGAGCACAAATACGGGTTACAGGTGGACAGGGGCATTGCTCAGAAAAGGGCAAAGGCAAGATTCTTTCTCAGCAACTCTTTTAATTTCCTGGTTTCAAGAGGTTTTGGTGAATATGGCGTTCTGAAAGGGCACTGAAAGGATACTGCTGGCTGACAGTAACTGGCTAAACAAAGACTTTGGCAGTCGCCGTATCTAGGCAGTGCCAAATACAGCAGGACCCTGATTTCCCAGTGATATCCCTCAATGTGTAAATAGTAGTAAATAATAACTAATGTAACTATTAATGCTGCTGGATTATAGTTACCAGACAATGGGTAGGCAAATATTCCCTTAAATGAACCCTATATTACAAAGGGAATTATGGCACCTTCTGGAAAAATAAGGCCTCTTCCGTTTAGTACAGTGTAATGATCAGCAGAGTCATACCCTTTTGCATGAATGGTTACAACTGAATGAATTGAGTATTTTAGCTTATTCACTCCAAAGAGACTAAACCCACAATCAGGAACTATTCACGTATCAGGAAAAATTCATATCCAAAGAATTTTTGATCACGAGTTACAGGTGGAAACCTCCACTACTAAATCAATAACATTAATTTGGGCAGAGGATTAAGAGGATGCTTTGTGCACAAGAACTTCTTAATAATATCCTTACCTATTTTAAATAGAAAACATACAGATTTAGTGATGGTACTGAGTAAAACACAATTCTGACACCATTAATTAAATCTCGTCTGATCCCAAATCGAGAAAAGTGGCTTGAGTTTCTTCTCAAGCTGGCAGTAAGATTTGAGATACTTGTGATTTCCACATTGATTACAATTGGTGGTTATTTGTGATATGGATAAGCAGTCGTATTTTATTTAAAAATAATAATAGAGCGAGTAAGAAAATATTTTTCTTGCCTTTTCATTTTGATCTTCTATGATTCACTGTAGTGACAGCTCAGCTTCCAGGACCAAATGGCTACACAGGTGGAAAGATTATCTTCATAGATACTGAAAACACTTTGTATCTTTTGGACTGTTGAAAGCTACAGGTAGGATGAACTGGAAAGATGGTTCATTATGTTATAAGCAAGCAGGAGGCTCCAGATAGCTTCATACATTTAAAATATTATGACTGACACAGAAAGCCCGGAGAGCCTAGTGTGTAGTGGCCCACAAGGCAGTGACTTTTTTCTCTGTCATTTGATCTAATCCAACCTGGAAAAATTAGAGTTAGGACACAGATGTTTTTTAACTGGTTGTTTTGAGATCTAATATGCCTTCCTGATAATGATACAGGTGATAGAAGCTTTTCTATTTACTTCAAGAGAAATTAATCGAAATACTAAACACTATTTTTAACACTTCATATCTGTGGTAGACTGTGTATAAGTAGGTTTTGCTCACAGCTAAATTCCTAGAGCAGAGCTACCCATATGTCAACCCCCCCTGCCTCAAACCCTAAACACAAAACAATTATCACTGTGAGCCCTAAACTATCTTTAGGGTATGTGGGACAGTGTGAAGAGAAAAAGTCAGTCTTCTCTAAGATCAAAATAAATTCTCTTATTTGTTTTTCCATAGTTCTATTTTGGAATGGAGTTTTATTATTTTCAGAGCATGGTTTGTACAAAGAGAAATCCTTAACTTTGACTAATGTCAGCCGACCAGACCGTCTTCGTGACATTGCTGATCGCTTCAACGTTGACCATGATGCAGTGCTTGACAACGTGCTGTACGCACGTGCATATACTAGTAAGATCATTATTGCAACTGCCATGATATCTATGTTTTTTCTCTAAGGCTGCCGTTTTAATAGTTCTCAGTTTATTAACTGAGATTGCCCACTGAGGATCATAAAGAATGTTTCGCTGCTAACAAAAGAAGTTGTAAGCTTGCTTCCATTTTCTGATTCTGGTGTTGTACACTGAACAGACATGCTCAGTGTAAGAATTCCAGCTCAGCTGCACTACATAAACAATAAAGTTTTGCAGTTTGCCACAACAGTAAGTGAACTCTGCCATGTGTATGATGAGTATCAGTGTAGCATCTTAGTAAGAGAAGCACCAGTTAATGTAACCACGATTGCCTGAATGTAAGCTAATTCTAAAAATGCTCTTTGATCTTGTGAATGGAACTTTATAGGGACAGCTCCAACACACTCTGTCACAAGACATGGCATTAAAACTTCAAGGAAGTTTTAAATGGGACTTTTACTTTGAGAGTACAATATGAACATGAATAATATAATTAATACAACTTCTGTGTGTCATTTAATTCAACGTTAAATTCAAATGTTTATATTGCTTTTCAGTTCTTAACACACAAAAAAGTTGTCTTCATGCATAGTTTTGTTGTGAAGCTTTTCACAAAGAAGTTTTGTTAGCTGGGCAAGTGGAAACTGGAACTGGCAGAAGCACAGGCACTGCTGGTTATTGTAGAGGTAGCTTGTTACTGGGCACTGGATTTAAAACTGCTGGCAGTGAAAATATAAACAGTGCAGATGTTTACAGTGGAATTACAAAATTCAGGCTTTTGTTGCTTCAGAGCTCTTTCTGGTCCTAATTTCATTTGGCAACTGTACTTCCCACCAGGTGAACATCAGATGGAATTGCTTGACTATGTAGCAGCCAAGTTCCATGAGGAAGCTGGTATCTTCAAGCTGTTGGTACAAGACTAATTTTTTTTGTATGCTTACTGCTTTCAGAATATGTTTTCCTATTTTCTTTCACTATATTTACTTATCTAGCATAATTATAATGCAGATCATTGACTCCGTAATGGCACTTTTCCGTGTGGATTTCAGTGGTCGTGGAGAGTTGGCTGAACGACAACAGAAACTGGCTCAGATGCTGTCAAGGCTCCAAAAAATATCAGAAGGTAAGGGAAACATTGCAAAATATGGAAAACGTGGACTGGAGTTGCTGAAACAGTAGCTATTGGTAGCATGACCACGTAGTAGTCCGAGTGTATTATCAGTCAGGCACTGGCCCAGGAATCTTTCCTCACTTTACACCTCTGTCAGCCACCAAAAAGATCAAACTGATGCATTATTTCAGGATGACAGATTAAGGACTCTTTAGAACTATTCAACATGTAGACTTTTCCTAGAAATACTGTTAAGAGAAGTCCTAAATGAGAGAATAGGTTGTAGAACTGGACAAATATCCAGTAAGAGAAATTGTCTTCCCCAAATTTTGACAGTCTAAATACACGAGAAACATGAAGAACAGAAAAAAGGATGAAGGCACAGAGAGATAAAAAAGCTGTGATAAAACATGATAAACATGATAAAAAACATGATAAAACATTACCATGTTTCCAGTACTTTGCAATGCACTGAGGGATGGACAGGATGAATAGGGTTCCTCCTCATCAGAATGTCTCAGAAATGTTGATGAGGAATGAGTAAATGTTTTTTTTAATGCAGTAAATAAATAAAAAAGGCAAACAGACAAAGGGGGGGGGGGGAGAGGGGGCTGAGGGCAGGGAGCCAACAGAGAAGATGGGAACTGAGAAAGACTTGTTCAGTGGAATTCTGAAAAGTGCTCGTTTTTGGCATAAGTATTACAGCTGAAGTCACACAGGAGCAAATTTAGGCTGTCTCCTGATTAACTCCTGCCATCAGACATAAAGAATATTTCCTTGTCTTTCATGTGAAATGTGAATTGCTTCAGCAGCAGCCTTGCTTTTACCATGGATGGGAGAATATTTTGGAATTCGAATTGGATATAGTCCACCTTCTTTGTATTGTTTTCTATTGCAGAATATAATGTGGCCGTGTTTGTGACCAACCAGATGACTGCTGATCCAGGAGCAACTATGACGTAAGATAGATACTTTTTCTCTCTCTTTTTTTAAAGATTTCTTCTCTTTTGTATTACATATTGAACAGAGATGAGAACTGAGATTGTATGGAGCAAGAGGCACCAAAATGAGGATTCAGACTGGTCATTGGTCTCTCTGGTATGATGAATCATTCATGGATGACACCTATAGGTTTCTCTCAGTTTTCATAATGAGGTTTTTTATGTTTATCTGCTGCCTGGCATGATGGCTTCTTTCACTGTGACTTGAACGAAGAGAACAAGCCATAACAAGTATGGAAAAAGCACCCCATTTTGTTTTGGAGCAGCTTACATATGAAGTTTAAGGTGTGTATTTCTTGAGCCTCTTGAATTTAATGAGAGGAAAATCATGCCAGCATCGAACATGTGAGCATCCTATCTTGAGGCAAGTGTGTTAAAGTCCTTTTTTGATATATTTACCTATTTATTATTCATTACTGAGTTCAATATGCCTTTTCTGACAGTTAATCACAGTATTAACCTATAGAATTTGCACAGTGAATCATCCCAATTTTCTTGCTAATTTAGCTTTCAGGCGGACCCAAAAAAGCCCATTGGGGGCCACATCCTTGCTCATGCTTCGACTACCAGGATTAGCTTGAGGAAAGGGAGAGGGGAGCTGCGTATTGCAAAGATATACGACAGGTAAATCACCTTTCTTTCACAGGAAGGAAGCTATGTTATGAGCAACCATAAGGTGACAAAGTTTATGGTACTGAAACTTCATACCTGGACAACATGGTTTCAAACTAACTGCATTTCTGGATGGTAAGTTGAGAGCAAATCTGAAAGGACAAACTAATTAATAGACTTAAAGTTGTCTTGCATATCACAGACATTAAATTACATAATCTTTCATCATAAATTCTACTAGATGCTCATCTCTTAAAGACCACCATCAAATAATTTGCTAAGACGGGTGGTCCCTTGGCAGGAAAATGCCAGAGCTGTCACATTACTAAGTTTTGCTGACACAATTAGTATCATTTTGCCTGGTCAGCTGCGGCAGACGGAAGTAATTAAAAATTGTACTAGTGGAACTGCATGGAGAGACCAGTGTTTCTGGTCAGGAACTAAGAAACTGAAATGAGAGTTTGCACAGACAGAATCTTTCCTTCTCCTGCACCTTTTCCATTCTCCTCTCTTGTGCTTGTCATCTTCCAAGAGGTGGATTTCGCATTTTCTGATCTTGATAATCTTGATCATGTTTTACAGTTTGCACCTAAGTGTAAAGATGAAGTATTCCAGGTTGCTTACCCATTTTGGGGACTGTTTCACAACTGTATTTAACATGGGGAAACCCACAAGTTCCTTGTTTCTTTTTTCTTCCCAGCCCTGAGATGCCTGAAAATGAAGCCACATTTGCAATAACTGCTGGAGGGATTGGGGATGCCAAGGAATAGGTAGATAATTGATGTAAATGTACAGCTGAAAACCGCCTGGGCAGTTGAGATGAAGATTTGTGCAAAGTCACTGACTGCCTGGCTGCATTTTTATCTTTTGGGAACCATTTGAGACATTTTGGGAGAACCCTGGGGTGAACTCTGTACAGTTCAGTTTTATTGATCTTAATAGAATTTGGTTCATTTAGGGTCTTCGCTTCTCAACTGAACTTTCAGCAGACAAAGATTTAAGAAATAGGCTTGTGAACTGTTCAAAGAATCCTTTTCCAATATTTTGTGAAAATCAAGGCTGTCCTTTCACATGAGATTAATATATTCTTTTTTAGTTTCTTTCAAAGAGTGTCTATGTGGTAGAATTTAATAGTGCTAAATGGAACGGAATTGGAATAAACTCAGTTATAAAACTGACAGATGGAAAAGGCAGTGGCAGGAGGAACAGCCCAAGAACTTGACGGACTCTCATGTACCGTAGACGAATGAGTTACTTTAAAAATATGTTTTTAGGCATTTTTGTCTTGACTAGGTAATTTTTGTATTTTTATTTCGCATTTTCTACTTTTTGGAGAGAATGTTTTAAAACTGTTCCTATTAAACTTAAAAATAAAGATTATGAATTAGAACAGCACTCTGCTTATGTTTGGGTGCTTTGAATCAAACCCTGCTCTCAATAATCTCACTGATCTTTCATGAGAGAAATAAACTGGATGCGCCCCAACATTTTAAAACCTTTTGTCCAGTTCTCTAAAGAAACAAACTTTATATAATTGCCTTGTCAGTCTCCTAATATAAGAATATTAAAAGTTATTATTAAATAGTATTAAATATTATTATTAAAAAGCAGACGAAAACAAAACCAGTGGCTAGATAGGAGAGAGAGGCTGACACCAGTACTTACACCGAGAGAAAGGTACTTGTGACTCAGCTTGAGAGAGCGTGCCCGCAGGCCAGCCAGCACAGGCATAGCTCCAAACTAGCCAGAGATGTATGTCACGGGGGGCAAGCGAAGAAGCCGGGAGTAGAGAGAGAAATGGGGATCAGGGGACGAAATACCAATTCAGTGTGCATTACCTCCAATGCTCATGGAATTGCTTGTTTTAAAATGAAAAATTTATATATGAGATGCTTTAAGGGAAGGCCTTACTTTGTCTTCTTGTATAAAAATGCTGATTAGAATGGGTCTAACTTTGGTGTCTGATTAGAGAGCTTGTCCTCACTGATACAAGAATTTTTTCATTTAGATTAACCAATGCATGTAAGATAACATGAAGTAAAAAGGCAGCAATGACCAGAAATTCATGCAAGAAAAGCCCGATGCTGTAGCCAGGGTTTACCTTGTGACAGAGCTAGAGAGTTTGCCTTCCTTGAGTGGTTTCTTAATGTATCTTTGATATTTTTCCTGAGGTAAAGCACTATTTTTCACAGTGGAGAGAAGTCTAGAGAGACAAAGGCAGGGAGTTTGGCTGATCTGCGAGAACCAGGAATGGATCAGCCATGTTGGATCAGTTGTTATCTCCCGTAACATCTAGTTCTTTGCATGTACCAGTCTTTCCCACAGCAGGCATTCATATCTAATGGCGAAGTACCACATGTCAGTGAGAGCTTAGTGTCACTTGACTCCCTCCCACCCACTTAGAAAGGCCCAAGTTTGTTCCAATATTTTATTTTAAGCACCGAGACTCCTTTTTGCTTTCTCACATATGCCATACATACATACAGCAAGTAAAACTAAAACGGTAAACAATTCGTGTCTCGTTCCAGGCTGTTATTTGTTTCAAGGGTCTGAAAGTAAAGGGGACTCACTTTCTCTTCTGCCAATGTAACTGATTTTTGATAATCTGATAGCCCAGAAGGCACTGCTGATAGCGCGACTGTGGTTTGGGCCAAGGGTTGGTTTGGCTGGTGTACACAGATCACCCACCAGACATGGCTTCTCGTGCCAGGATGGACTGACTGGCTACTTGTTGGTAGGTGCTAGAAGCATGAGCACAGCACAAAATAACTTACGGCCTATGTCACATAATTGCCTCATGGCTTGTTTTATCTTTCAGCTACAAGTCTCGGGTTGATTTGGGGAGTCAAACACCAGCAGGCCGTAAACATGGCGCCTACACCGTGCCTCGTGTCCTTCAAGTACTTCAGAACATCCCCTTGATCACATGCAGTAACACCACAGTGGGCGAAGGGGTGAATTAGTTACCAGTTTACTTTCTGGAGAGGTTCCCACGAACCTCCTCCAGCTACGAAGGGCGGTGTGTGACCGGCGGTTGCCGGCACGACCCATCTTGGGGCCCGTTATGCCATTTTCTCCCGGCCTTCTGGCACTCAGGTGAAGGCAAACATCATGGCTGCTGTCACTCCCGCTCCTGCCCCAGCGCCGCGCCAAGATCCCCCTAGTGATCTGCCAGGGAAAAAAAGCGGGGGAAAAACGCAAACCCGCCGGACCCGCCGTGGAGCCTGGCCGGCGCCGCCGCGGAGGCCCGAGGGGCCGCTACCGCCCGCCGTGCCGTGCCGTGCCGGGCCCCCGCGCTGCCGTTATTGTCTGCTCAGCCCCGCTGCCACCCTCCACGGGGCCAGCGAGTGCGTAGGCGAAAGGCCGTATTCTCCAAACCCGGCTACGCTGCAAAATTAACGTAATCTTCCGACCCTCCGCCAACCCTGCCTGCACAACCCGCGGAAGAATTTTACGCAAAAAGCACGGGCTCTTCCTGCCCTACGCCAGCCTGAATTACGCAACTTGCGTACGCCGTGTACTTACGTAACGTACGCCTCGGCCTAGGTTTTCCTTACCGGCTAGAAGGGGTTACGGGGTTGATTCCTTGCGTAGCAGACTTTGAGGAATAGGGAGAGCGTTACTCTCCTCCCTCCCTTCCTCACGCGGGGGCCCGGCTCAAGTAAAGAACGCTACGCACCTTTCGTATCCTGCCTGCCGCGTGGAGCACTGTTTCGCCAAGCGAGTTTAGGGCGTAGTTGGCTTCCGGGAATAGGCGTAGGTATTTTCGAGGGCCGCAGTTTGCGCAGCGCCGGGCCGCCCGTAACGTAACTGAAGCGGGTTGGGGCGGCGGCAGCCATTTTGTGCCGGGAGCCCAGAGGAAGAAGACGCTGGTGTCTCCACACTTCACGGGCCCTGGAGCCGACCGAGAGCCCCGCCGTTCCCTCCGCCGACGTCCAGCGGGTCTCTGACCCACTGACCACCTCTTCTCCTTTTGTATCCCACCAAAGAAGCGAGGTGGCGCAAAGCGATTCCTCCGAGACACAGCCGCCCCTGGCTGGACCGTCTCCCCGTACCCCCAGTCCCTCGCCGTCCCCACGGCCGGCGTTCCGCTGCCTTTCTCCCACCCCTCCGGGTGCGATGAGGGGCTTCGGGGACCGGGGCCGCGACCGAGACCGCGGCGGGTAAGGGGCGGGGGGGACAGGCCGGGGTGGGGGGGGGGAGTTGGCTTGGCGCGGGTCGACACAGCATGGGGGCGGTGGAGGGAGCCGTCTCCCCCGCGTTAGGGGCCTGGTGGGAGGAAGGCCGGGGAGGAGTCGTGGGGACGAGGGGGGCGCGTTCTGCTTGTGATATTGGGGGGGGAATTATTAGCTTTTCCCAAAAAAATTATCGTGTGGGGGTGGGGGGAGCTGTAGACTTTATTAGTACGGTTCTGGCAGCAAGGAGTCGTGGTGGGTTGGTTTTTTTTTTTAATTTAGTTTTTCTATCGTTCGTGTGTAACCGTGTGTTGCCTTGCTTGCAATTTTAAGGCCTGCCTTTTCCTTACCCCCCCAATTTATCTTCTTCCAGCCCTCTTCTTCTTTACCCTACCCCCTCCCCCCCCTCCCCCGCAAGCCACGAAGGTGTTGGTGGCCCTGGCAAGGCTGGTTGGACGCTGTGCCCTTCTGGTTGTCATTGCTCCTTCTGGACTTACTAGAAAGATGGCAGTTGATGAAAGATCTTTCTCAGTTGCACTCCCAGGCTTATCGTGAGAGGAAATGAGATTGAAAACTGCTGCCGTGCAAAGGACTTGCATACTCGGGAGGGTGATCTCAGTAAACATGGCCCTGGACCACACTTAACGAGCATGACCAAGCTTACGTAGCAGTCAAACAGGAGTTGTCTGTGTGGCACGGCAGAGGCCTAGTGCTTGATACTCTTGATTCTGCTATTTAAAGGAAGCTTGGCTTGGAAAAGGTTTTTGCAGGTTTGATTGTTTGGTTTTTTTTTTTTTCCTTCTGAGGATGGCAGCAATAAATACAATAGCATTATTGTATATAACTAGTGTGAGACTTGAGTTTTTTAAGGGTTGAAAGCAATAAAACGTTCATCCCAGGTCTTTTTAAAGAGAAAGTTAGAACTAATTTAGGAGAGTGGCATTTCCGTCCTTCAGATCACAAGTAGTTAGGCCTCCATTCTCAAGGATTAACAATAAACATATCATGTGGGTTCTAGACTAGACTAGAATCTCAGTTAATGAGTCTTCTCTTTTTCTTTTTTTTTTTTCCCTTGCCTTTCTGTTCCTTCTTGTTTTCCCTCCTCACTGGGAGATTCAGGAATATTTTGTTTATATGTTGCAATGCACTTTAACATTTAGTTTCTCGTCGTCTGTGGAGAGAGATAGTTGCATCCTTGCTTTATCTTACACCCACATTTCATGCTCTGAAATTAAAAGATACTTTTATTTTTTTCACAGAGAGGAGGGTTCTGGTGTTCTTCCACTATGAGATTTCCAGCTCAGTTTAACACAAGGACACTGGAGTAAATGCTTTGGCAAGTCTGAGATAGTTCAGACCCCAGCTGTTTTTGGAGTTTAGTGAGTGGGTTTGGGTATGCAGATTTATATACAGCTACTTAAAAGAACACTGTCCAAAGCACTGTCACAATGCTTGATGTGCCTTAAAATTTGTGTACTCTCATTTTGTGTAAAGACTTTTGATTATAGGTGGATGCTTCCCTTTTAGATCAGGGGTTTTGCATAAGTAAAAGGAGTGCCTACACAGTTCTTTGTGAAGTTTTTGGACACTTGCATGGAAAATCGTTTTCTTGGCATATTATCCTGGAAGCTTTAATGCATCGGGATTCAATTTGTTACATACGTCTATTTAAGGTGTGAAAATATTTGTAACCGCTAACAGCCATCATACTTCATAAATAACCTCTATAAAATTTTGGGCCACCCAGCATGCTGGTTAAGCACCATTTGAAAGTTTATCACCACCTCAGTGCTGATTCTTTTGCAGACTAAACAAATACAGGCTTTCTGTTTTCCTCATGTCAGGAACGAGTTGTAGGTGACTTCTTGGAAAGTTGTACTGTTTTGCTCTGGAATGTAACAAATTCACTTGGTTCTGTCCCAGAAATGATGGCACCAGTAATATTAGAGAATAATGTTTTGTCAGTCTGAATTTACACTCAAAAAGAGAACTGTTGGCAAATCAGTGGAATAATCTTAGATTTAAATCAGTTTAACTGGAATTGGAATCTCGTTTTACTTGTAATTGGAATGTAAAGCGTCAGTTACTGCCAGTTTAGCGGATGAACTTCAGCAGAGGCAGTGTTCAAGGGCTGCTGCGGGGCTCACTTCTTTCAGGTCAGCATACAGCCATATTGTGTATAAAAATGGAGAACTGAAGTTATGTGACTTCTATGGAAAATGTATTGATTCTTCCCTCTGGATAGCTGTGGAGCAAATATTCATAGTACTCAGCTGTTCCAGTGTCCAGTCTTGCAATCAGTTCTTCCATATGTTTCCTTTCATAAGGAAACTCATTGACCCTTTGAGCCTCCAGCTGACTTCAGTGAGACTATGGGTTTTGTTAGAACTCCTTGGATACAGAAATAGTTGTCATTTTGGCCTCAAGTTAGCATGATCGGTAGCAGACATCTTCAATAAAGGTGAATGTTCCTGTGAATGAAAAGCTATACTTTTTTTTTTTTTACTTTGTCATGAAAGAAAATGTAATGTTTAAATGAATTTTTTAAGTTGTGTTTCAGTCTTTTCATATGACAAAAATTGCTGATTATGCAGGCTGTCTGGGGGATCTTATTGACATACTGATAGGAAAATAAGGGATATTTATAGGAGAGGGAAGAGACTTAATGAAACAGTTGCAACAAAGCAAACATTTTAAAACTTAGCAGGTTTTAAGTTACATTATGTCTACCATACTTAGCTTTTCCAACAATGTAACCCCTTCTTCCTGTTAATATGTTGATCTGAATTCTGGTTTTTTGGTCTCACAGTGGTCTCACAATCTTACAGTGATTACACTGTAATGTGTAGTTTCCTTTGGGAAGTGATTTAAAGAACAAACGTAGTTAATGTCTGAACAGATAGTCTTGTACTTCAGATAATTCAGAAATTTATTTCAGATCGTCTTTATTTTTTAGCAACTCCACCTCCCTCCCCCCAGTTACTAGTGTAAGAAGATTGCTTTGGGATTTTTGTTGCTTTCATTTGTTTCGTTAACAGTTTTTTATTTACTAGTGGACTGCCTGGGTAGGGTGCAGACACTTTGGATTTGCTATCTAAATAAAAGTCTTGTTTTAAACAGGCATTTCTCATGAATACAGCTTTTTGCAAAAGATGAAGCCTTATTAACCAAAATCTGAATTAGGACAAAATTTGACTTGATAGCATTTGGAAAAGTACCTTCTGCTGTGTTTGTATGATACTAATAAAAGAGCTATAACTTTTTAAATGGAATTTTAAAATATATAATTTATAATATTTACAGTAAATAATCATCTTATGCTACTCAATTTTCAGTTACTCTTCCAGATTATTGCTGGAAGCTCATGTTTTGTCTAATGCATCAGTTACTAATTACAGTTAGTTCTTAACCTTCTTAAGTGCATTAAATTAACTAGGTGAAGAAAACTTATGAGAGAGAGAAAGAGCAGTAACTTCTGAGTAGTTCTGCTAGTTAGGAATTTTTTAGCAGAATAAACATTAGCTTTTTCCCAGATACTTCCCCCCCCGCCCCCCCCCTTCCCCCCAGTTAGACTCTGGTTTAAAAATTTTTTTTTTTTTTTTTTTTAATTTGGTTCCAGAGTTACCGATGGACTTGCAGGCTTCGCTGGACTTTACTTTCTGTTCTTCACTCTTTTGTTTTTATTTGAGGCATACCATTTGATAAGAAAGGAGAGACGACGTAGAGGGGAAGACAGTGAAGTAGCTATTTTTGTGTAAAACTAACCTTGAGAGAAATACAAGGAACTTGCAATTAGAGATTTTTCTTATCCCTTTCATCTAACCGTGTCTTAAGTGTACTGTCAGTTTCAAGAAAAGATAAGTACTACAGCTGTACCCGCAGCTTTGTCCTGAGGGAGAGAACCTTGAGGTAGAAACCTAGAGACAGGAGCTTTAAGGCGGTGACTTTCAAATGGCAGTACTGGAAGAAGGAAACTTTAAGATGGTTTTGGGTTTAGAACTGACTTAGAGCAGGTTTGTTTTATTTCAAGAAGTTGTATGCCATCATAGTGGTTGGAGGAGAGAGAGGAGGAGTGACTTTTGCTAGAATATTGGGCTTGTGTGAACTTGGGGAGAAAAAAAGAGTGGAAAATGCTTAAGAAACCTGCAAATTCCAGAGTAATTAAATACGCTTCTTTATAACTAACATTGACATTCCCAGGTTTGGAGCAAGTCGTGGAGGTCCTCTTCCTCCAAAGAAATTTGGTAATCCAGGGGAACGTTTACGTAAGAAAAAATGGGATTTAAATGAACTGCCCAAGTTTGAGAAGAATTTTTATGTGGAACATCCGGAAGTGGCCAGGCTAACTCCGGTAAGTTCAGATCCTGTCTGTTCCATTTTGCCTACAACAAAAAAATCTCACAAGTGGGAAAACTTGTCCTAGGAAGTCTGGGACGGTGTGTAATAGAACTGTCTTTTTGTTAAGCTTGTTTGGTACGTGTGTACTCTGCAGGATACCTGTTCTAGTTGCCTTCAACATTTAACATTAGCAAAGTTGATGCTTCTGCTCTTAGCTGGTTTTATACGAGATATTTTACCTTTGGTCACTTGTAATTCATAATCATAATGCTTGTCTGGTCTAGCTATTCGTCAGTGTCGATAAGACTTAGAGGGCTTGAGAGTTGCAGTACTGGGAAGGCCCTGAAAGAACCTAAAATAATGAACTAAGAGTTGCAGAAATATATGAGAAACATTTGAAAGAGTATTTTATTGTAATGATAATTCAGGCTGAAAAAGGCCATGGGAGATGTCTAGTCTAATCCTCTGCTCAGAGCAGGGCTTACTACAAAACTAGAGCAGGTTGCTTAGTGCCTTGTGCTTTTGAGTTTGAATATCCCCAGCGATGGGGAGAGTTTATATCTTGTCTGGGTGGCTGTCTCAGGGCTTAATGTTTCTCATGGTGTTTTTTCCCCCCTAATAATTATTTGCAACATCTTCTCTATAGCGACCCATGGGGTAGTTGAAAGTAGCACTTGAATTCCCCTGTTAATCCTCTCTTTCCCCAGCTAAACAAATCCAGCGCTCCAGTCTTTCTTCGTACCGCCTGTGCTCTGGCCTCTAGCTTTCCCCCCATAATTGGACATGCCCTGTTAAAACAATGTCCTTCTTACATTGGGGGCTCAAAACTGGACACAGTACTTTGTATTTACTCTGTAGATACAGTAATCTCCCCTTCCTACCCCACTTGAGTATAGAGTACTTTTTCCCTCTTTAATGTCTTTTTATATTTAGAAGTTAAGATATTTCATTCTTAACACAGGGAAACAAACAGACAAAATGTTCTTATCCAATTACATAGACTTACAAATCTTTATGTGAAATATTAATGAGATATTTATATAGCATAAAGGAATTGAAGGAGGCATTGGCTTTTTAAAGAGACAACAACTTGAGCTACTGAACCACAGTGTTAGATGCTGTAGCTGTCTTTGCCTTAGCCAGCTAAAAGGATTTTCACGTTTTTCCCAGAGGTTGTTTTCTTTTTTTACCTTTTAATTCAAGCTCAAGAGATTCTCACAAATAGTAAATTTATTGCTGTGGATAAAGTGCACGTTTGGTATTGATGCGCATCTTTCTATTGATTTTTTTAAATGAGCATTAGAATAAGGTCATGAATTGTGGAAGCATGTTGCAAGGTGCAGTTGGACTTGCAAGACAACCTAGACAAAGATAAAACACTTTTTCTAATCCTAAAATTATGCTTATGTGGGTAACACATTTCAGAAATATTTTAAGAAGTTCCATTATTAAAAAAAATTGTGAGGTCTTAGGGTGTCATTATGACATTGCCTGGGCTGCTTTCATGCAGAAAAAAAGTGCTGGTTCTGAAAAGATTCCAAGCAACATTTCTGAGTTGCAAGTTGTCCAGCAAGAGCTCTGTATTTAACCACCTCTGGAATGTGTTAATTGAAGGAGGGAGACTGCCCTGCCTTCTGCTTGTTTGTAGTATATTAGGGCCTATTTATTTTGTTTAGTTGTTAGCACTGCCACATAAAACATGTTTCTTATCTGATCCTCTGTTTCTAATCACTTTTGAAGCTGTTGATCATTTCTGGCCTCTGGAAGAAGAGTAAATTTCTTAAAAATACTATATTAATATACTTTCCATTAAAAAGGACTGGCTGGAAGAAGAGAGAGATGTTAGTTCTTCTAGACTACATAGAGAGCTCATACCTCTGAATATTGCAGAAGCTATGTGATAGCTCAATCTCAAGAAAAAATCCTTAGGAAAGCAGTCCTTTTTAGATCTCTGTTTCAATTCAGTTCCCTAACGAAGCTGTTATCTAGAGGTGTGAAATGAGTTAATAGTTAGAAATGTGCACTTTAAGTCCATGCTGACATTTGACATTTGTCTTTGCCTCCCCCCCCCCCCCCCCCCAAATAGTATGAAGTTGAAGAATTGCGAAGAAAGAAAGAGATAACAATTCGAGGAATGGAAGGCTGCCCCAAGCCTGTGTTTGCCTTCCACCAGTGTAGCTTTCCGCGTAAGTATTTTGCCATTCTTTAAGATAACGACAATTACTCAAAAACAATAACTGTTTAGACCTGTTCTGTTTTCTAAAAGGTCTTCTGAAGCCTCAGTTATCCTTTAAGAAATTTTTTCTTCTCTTAAATTCTTAGAGTATGTGATGGATGCTTTGATGG
Organism: Ciconia boyciana; assembly: GCF_034638445.1. Taxonomy (NCBI): domain Eukaryota; kingdom Metazoa; phylum Chordata; class Aves; order Ciconiiformes; family Ciconiidae; genus Ciconia; species Ciconia boyciana. The sequence continues at coordinate 58,075,832 of NC_132934.1, forward strand.
ACCAGAACTTCACAGAACCCACTCCAATTCAGTGCCAAGGCTTTCCTCTAGCCCTCAGTGGTCGTGATATGGTGGGCATTGCGCAGACTGGCTCTGGGAAGACACTAGCAGTATGTATTCTTCCCTTTTATTTATTTGGTTAGTTTTCCTAGTCGCTTTGCAGAAATTACCCTTGGCTACTTGTTAGTAGATTTTGGGCTTGTCAGTACTACAAGCATAAAGTGAGATGATTACCTGTTTTTAAAGCTTGCTTTATTGCATCATGGGTGAGACTTAAGTCTCAACTCAACTAGTCTGTCTTATTCACAGGCATGTATTTTATGTGTATGTCTTTTTGGATGCTTAGTCACTTCTCTTTGGTCTATGCTTACATTGTGGTTTAAAAAACAGTATGTGTTCTTTAGCATATTTGTTTTATTAACTATGCAAGTTAGAGAATGGTTGAGTCTTCAAGATATACTTTAATTTTATCTGCAGTGGTTAAGAAGGAATTTTATCCTTTATGAAAAGCATTGGTTAGAGCCAAGATTGCTTGATTCTACTAACTTAGACTCCAAATTTAAATGAGCCTTCCTTTCAGAGGTGCTGAGCAACTATATTTTGTGCTCATGTCAAAGCAGGTATGGTTGGTCAGCAGCTCTGAAAATGTTATGTTCTGTTGGGTAACAAGTATCTGTTTTTGCAGAATCCTGATTTTTATATAACCAAGTTTTCTTGCTGTCTCTCACATCAGGTGTTGGCTTTTTGAAGGGATGTTAGGCTAAGTGGGCTCTTGCTGTGATCCAGTTGTCATGGCAGGTGATCATTGGCACTGAATATTGAAGTCCTGTGTCTTGACTTAAAGTTCTTCTGTTTTAGTACTTGCTGCCTGCAATTGTTCACATCAACCACCAGCCATATTTGGAGAGAGGGGATGGCCCAATTGTAAGTGCTTGTCAACTCTCTTCCTTTTTATGTGTATGGCATGGCATTGTTAATGAGATATGTACTTTATTTAATTGGTATATCAGAATAGTAAGTAGAGAAATGTTTACTATCACAATGTGAACATCCCACTCATTAGCTGAAATTCTGTGCAATTGTTGACATAGTCTAAAGATACTTAAATGTTTTAGCTAATAAAGAGCAGATGGTCCAACTTTGCGTATGGTATCTGTGCAGAGCCCTTAAGTTAGGGATGTGTGTGCAGCTTGGCTATCCTGAATCGATTCCTTTTGCAGTGTCTGGTTCTAGCACCTACTAGAGAGTTGGCCCAGCAAGTGCAGCAGGTGGCTGATGATTATGGCAAATGTTCAAGACTGAAGAGTACCTGCATATACGGAGGAGCACCCAAAGGTCCCCAAATCAGAGATCTAGAAAGAGGTAATATTTTAAAATGGGCGTTTGCATTTTCTGGAGGAGGTGGTATTATAAAATCTCTGTAAAAATAAAACAGTCTTAAAAACTGTTTGGAGGGGGGTGTACGTGAATGAGCGGCTATCTCTTTCTCCAGTTACAATGATAGTGCATGTAGTATTTCTCTTCTTTGTTGTGTAGCGGCTTACTTGGATATTAGATTTCCTTTCCATTTTCTCTTTGAACTTTCCACTTGTGAAGATCATCAGGACATAGGAAGGGGGAAACTTACCAGAAAGAGAACAGGTTATTTTGAGGAAATGCAGTAGCAGCAGGTTTAAGAAATTATTTTTCTTAAGCCAAATTGCAAGTTTTCTGCCCAGGCTTGTTCAAATAATCAAACTTAATTTCTGAATGTATAGAAACTTCTTTAGACCGTCGGTTTTGGTTTTTTTATTGTTCTTAAGCGCTAAGCTCTATTTCTGTTCATGAACCCCATAACGTTCTGTAACTGCCTTTCTGTACGTAGCAAGGGGCTGGAGTTGGGAATGATGAGGAATCATGGTTCTACAGCAACCACTGTAACACAGTAGTGCGCAAGTGACCTAACCTTCGTATCAAGGGCTAGTTACATACAGTTTCAAATGCAGGAATGTGCTGATGGCTTTCATCTTCACTAGATTAAAAAAATGTAATAGAATTACGTGAAAAGATGTAAGAAGTATTATCAAGGTAAGCTTATATATACAGACCTACTCAAGAAATCAGAAAATTTTACTTAACCACTGCAGTTTGCAGAGTCATTATTGAAAACTGCAAGAATGGGATAAAGGCATGCGTGGTAGAAGGCGGTGTGGATACCTCTGTTCAAGAAAGTGGTAGTGCATTCCAATTAAAATGTAGCATCTTCAATGGAAGAGTCAAAGGTTACATGAAGAGACCTTGGGAGGATCAGCTTGGTGGGTTTTTGCACAGCTTTGTGGAGTGCTGTAAAATAGGTGTTCTCCTGCTTACGAAGAAAACTGTTTGGCTAGAGCATGTGGACAGGTTCAGTGCTTTCAGTCCTTTCAGGTGTTACTGTCTTTGGATGATTGCTTAGTATTTTCTGCAGCAAAGATTGTTGAATAGATAAGAGTCCAGAAAACTTTTTTTTTTTCCTCATTTGTGATTTTTTTGGGTATTTAGTGAATTTACTTTGGAGGAGTACAGCATTAACAACAGATATTGCAGTTTCTTCAGTCTCCTTGGCAGACTAATGGCTCCATTAGAAATCTAATTCTTGCATGAGCTTTATAGAAACTAGAAGTATGCCCAGCTTTGACAGCTCTGAGGAGTCCAGGTTGACACAGACAAAAAGATCTGGTTTGCCACAAAATACTCTGCATCTGTAAGTGCAGTATCAAGAAAGCTGTTGGGCTTTTGCTCTTTTTCACCTCACTGCTTACCTAAACTTACCTTCTGCGGGCATTTCAGTGACACTGAAGGACTTGCCCGTAAGATTTGGGAATTGGTGGAAACCAGCCCCTCTTTTTGAGGAATGTATAAATTGCCATACCTGATACTAGTTTATGAATATTTGTTGATGCTAACAGATATGGGCAGGATGGTTGTCTGTCACTATTGGTGCATAATTACTCAGTATTAAAGCCCACACTTTGGCTTTATATATTAAAAAAAAAAAAAAAAGGTGGAAGTAATTTGACCTGTATAGTAAGAGGAGCACTTCATGTTTGCTTAACATGGGGAGTTCAGCTGGAGTTTGCTCTTATTTTTCTAGAGAGCTCTTTAGACTGTATAATTCTGGATGAAGGTGGGTCAGGCTTGAGTAGAAGCTTATTATACTTCTGATTTTTGGACAGCTCTTCGCTGGTGTTTTCTGACAATAAGCTTTTAGCTTCTGTACTGCATTTATTATTCTAATGGCGCTGTAACAGTAATTTCAGAATGGAAAAAAATATTAAAAGAAACTAGGGCTTCTACTGAAATGACTCAATCTTGGGTACGAATGAGGGTGGTGCTTTTTTTTTTTTAAACAATTTTGCTCTGGAAGGTGATTCATTCTGACTAAAAATACCAATTGACATTCAAATGAAGAGTCTTACTCTTTTTCCTCATTCTGTTTTGAAGGTGTGGAGATCTGCATTGCTACACCAGGTCGCTTGATTGACTTCCTTGAGGCAGGAAAGACCAACCTTCGTCGCTGTACGTACCTGGTGCTGGATGAAGCAGACAGGATGTTGGACATGGGATTTGAACCCCAAATTCGTAAAATTGTTGACCAGATAAGGGTGCGTGAACCTTGTAAAAGGACAGCCTCCTTTGGTTTCCCATTCAAAGTCTAGTACCTTAAATAAATCCGTTTTCCCTTTTTCTTAGCCTGACAGACAGACTCTGATGTGGAGTGCCACCTGGCCAAAAGAAGTGCGCCAGCTTGCTGAGGACTTCCTGCAGGACTATGTTCAGATCAATGTGGGAAACTTGGAGCTGAGTGCCAACCACAATATCCTGCAGATAGTGGATGTATGCATGGAAAGCGAGAAAGACCATAAGTAAGCTGATTTTCCTACCGTTTCAGTTTTTTTGGTTGTACTTAAAAATCTACATTGCTTTGAAAGCCAAATACGAATTCTGGATAGTGAAGTTACTTGTAGTATTATTTAACCTTTGAGTATTACAAAATAAGTAAGTCCTGTAATTAACTAGTCTATTGCGTATTCTAACCGTAACGTACAACAGACCTAAATTCTGTGTAAGTGATACTGAGTTACTCATGTAGATGTGTTGTGTATGTTCTCAATGTAAGCTGAGAGAGTGCTCCTATATTCTTGTATATGTGGATATACATCTTGGCTCTCATGTCTATTTTAGACTGATACAACTGATGGAAGAAATCATGGCGGAGAAGGAAAACAAGACTATCATCTTTGTGGAGACAAAGAGGCGATGTGATGATCTCACTCGAAGGATGCGCAGAGATGGGTGATTAGTTTCCCCCCTCCCTCCCCTTGTTTCTCGTGGGAAACAGAAATTGTAATCAAAAGCAGTAAGGTTTAAGTGTTCACGATGCTATTGTTGGGAACAACTTGTCCATTCTTTTCTTGGCTGAATTTAGTCTTAGTTTCTGAGAAGGTTCCAGTCCATCAAAGCATTAGTGCAAGAGAGAGTATTTGTAGGCTGGGCAGCTTTTAGTGTATCGGTACACTGACACGCTGAACGGGACTGTATCGATGTAGCAAATGTGATTTGGCTTAGATGGTTATTTATGTAGGTAGTGGGTTTAACATGCAAGAAACAAACCAGCATACATGCTAGGTAGGTACAGGCCAGAGGAGGACAGGGAATAAAATATTTCTCAAGTCTTTTATTTTTTGTCTCTTTACTGAAATGCCAATAAAGCTTCCTGTGGCCTTTAATATATGTACTTTCTGTCTATACTAATGTGCATCTCTGTTTGGCAGTTGGCCAGCTATGTGTATCCATGGAGACAAGAGTCAGCCAGAAAGAGATTGGGTGCTTAATGGTGAGTCCATCACTGAGGGGAGAATAACTCGGGCTGCTGTACGTAATTTACTGAGACGTGCTTTTCTCTGGTCTTTTTTTTGTTTTTTTGTCTCTCTACCCAGTAGATGCATTTCAAAAGAACTTCCTTTGCCTTTTTACTGTTAATTTCAGTACTTGTATTTGCCCTTTTTTTTTTTTTTTTATAAAAACACAATGGGAAAATTCTTTAACCTAGAGAGCTGGATTTTGAAAAATAGTTGACACGTTATATCCCGACTTGCTGGGGTTTCTGAAATTGACCCATCTTACCTAGATTCTGGAAAATGAGCATTTAGTGTAAATCGAGTTCAGGTAACTTGTTATCTTTTTGAAAAATCTTACTTCATAGCATGCTTTGTTTTACAGAGTTTCGTTCTGGAAAGGCTCCTATCCTCATTGCTACCGACGTTGCATCTCGTGGGCTAGGTTTGTACACATAGACCACTCTTGCCTACTACTGCATATTTTTCTTCTTTGGACTGAAATATGTTTTCTTTTAAAAAAAAAAAAATTCAAAGCGTGATTTTCCCCCACATGTGAAATACGTTTTTTAACATTAATCTTTTTTTTTTCTTTCATATTCAAAGTCTCTTCCTGCTCCTAATGAACAGGCTTTGGTCTGCAGCAAGGCCTAGGCATGACCAATCGATCGCCAAGAGGGAGAAGAGACGTCCAATTATGCAACCCAACCCTTCCACCACACTCACTTCTTCCCCAAATCCAGCTTTTGTTGCTGGAGGATAGGGATGGATTGCTCTCAGTTCAGAGCGTGTCAGATAAAGTTCAAGTAGGAAGTTGTGGGAGAGCATTTCAACAGCAAATAGCTAATATTCTCCCTGTATGACACACCACAGATTTGAACATACCAACCCCAGTGTACACGCATGTTTACCCCACAGATGTATTCACATCTGAGAAAGCACTGCTCCAGATCTTTGGTCTTGACATGTAACCTTCCCTCCTCTGTGTTCCTTCTAGGCAGGACCACTGAGATTATATATGGCCTTTAACATCATGTTACCCAAATGTGTAATTGAATCAAAATTGCACAGCTCTATTCTGGTGGTATGAAAATGATCTGTCTGGATGCATCAGTTGTGCCCCCTTTTTTAATAAGCGTATTTGTATTGTGAAACACTTTGTGTGCTAAGCACAGTCCTTATACATCTGCCCACTCTAGAAGGGGAGGATGACTTCTGAAGTGCTCTGAGTTTAATAATGAACGTTGAATATTGCCCCCTCCCTGAGTCTGGTAGAAGATAAACTACTTGGGGGTCGATGTCTCATTGTAGTGTATTTTAGACAAAATTATTGCAAGTCATTGCAAATAAGCTCAGAAAAATCTCTAGCTGTTAAAAATCTCAGTTATCTGAGCTCTCTTTTTTTTTTTCATATGCTGAAAGGGTGGCTGTGCTGTGCATCGTATGGTCACTTTAATACAGGCAGACCATTACTAGACTTGGCAGCCTTTGTTCACACAACCTTCACCCCTCCTTCCCCTCCCCCCTCAAAAAACGTCCAACACTTCCTCAGAGAGGTGATTACATGGACTTCAGTCTCTGCCCTCTAGGGTCATGTCTGGACCTGTGCAGTTAGAACTTGGGCCTGTTGGGAGAAGGGACTGAGGCCTGAAACCAGTTTGTATGAAAGAGAGCTGCTTTCTCTAGCAGCATTTTTTAAACAGGCTTGCTATGTGCTGGTAGCTTCTTTGTGCATCTTGCCTAGACATTTAAAACAGCCTCACCCCCCTCAAAAAAACACTCCCCCCAAAACTACTCAATTGGATAACACTTCAGAAAACAGTCCCCCCATCTCCCATCCTCCACTTCACCTGAGCTAAGGGGGAAAGGTACCAGAGTCTGTTTCTTGTTACTGAACAACATCTCTGCTTATTTTGGGGCCCTGAGTTTGCTGCTTCTTAAAATAAGTCACTTAACTGGCAAACTTCTGGACGACTTCCTCCAAGATCCTGGAAAGTGAAGGCTTCTACCTAAATAACATAAAACAGGGGCGCGCGCCTTTTGGCTGAGTCACCAGGGCTTTCCCTCTTCCTAATGGAACATTGGTTTCAAAAAAGCTTCTTCCAGGTAAGTTCTGAGTCCCGTAATGACTTCTTTGTGATAATTCCCTGGAGTGAGGTCCTCTCTCTGCACTGATTTTTTTTTTTAACTTTTATTTTTTTGTTCAGTCTATTAAACTAAAAACATTGAATTTGTTTTGTTTTGTTTTCTTTAACAGAAGCTTTGATATCAGCTGCAGATCATTCTCAGTGCAGGGGTGGGGGCACATCTACATTGATGGTCTAAACAGCTCTCTAGACTAGCATGTTTGCTAGTTTATATCTCTCCCGATTAATAATCGGAGACTGTCTGTGCCATAGGGTATTCTGATGGTCTGCCAAGGGGAAAGTTTCCCAGGTAGCTGTCAAAAATGATTTACAGTTTCAATTCTTGATCCTGCTACGTTATCTTCTAAAAGCGCAGGAAGATTGCGAGTGTGCACAAACACTTTGGAGCATGCTAGACTGGAGAAGCCGAGTCTTGTACTTGCTCTGGTCTTTCTTCAGCAAGCTGCGTGCTCTACCAGGACCACTTTCTAGTCTGGAAAACACCCTTGCATTTTCCTCTTCCTGCCTTCCCATTCTTCCCACTCCTTCCCAGTCAAGTCAGTTCCGTCTACACTGGTAGCTACAATTCCCTGTGCTTTCTGCTGGGAAAGCACGTCCTTGTATCTTCTGTGGTAATTCAAGTCGCTTTGCTACTGGTGGATGTGCAGAACGGGACTGACTGAGGATCATGTAGCCTGCAGCTTATCAGACTAGTTACACCCTGGCTGTGAAGATGCAATCTGTCATATGCACTCCTCTCTTTACTTCACTTTCCCCTTTTTAAAAAAACTGTTGCATCAACGACCCTAGCTGGAGACTCGCGCAGCCCCCTGTGAAACCTGCCTTCTCACTCCCTTTTATTGGTGTGATTCAGGACTTTGGAGTCAGCAAAGACTGAGGAGCCCCCCCTTTGCTGTAATAAGAAACAGACATAAAGTCCCCCTCTTGTCACTACAACCCTCTTGTTTTTATTTTTCCTACAACCCCTTTGAAATTGATGCAGTCTGGGCAATAGATGCAGTCTGACCCTTTGGATGTAATTTTTGTATCTTCATTTTTTTGACAATTGCCCCTAAGAACCCCGAATAGGGGACAAAAAGCGTTGGAGGACCTGAAACTTTTACCTGAACCCAGGTTCTCCGGCGCTTCACAACCAAATGGGGCTACAGAGAAGCGTCTAAGCCAGTTCACAGAGCGAGCGTGTGTGGGGACTTCTCGCTGCCATGGACCCTTGATGCATGCTCCCCGCGCTCCAGTGGTCCCGTGTCAGAGGGCGGAGTTTTCGAAAGGAGGCCGCCAAAAATAAAAGGCAAAGAGACGGGATCGGCTGCAGCGGTTTCCCACAGGAGGAGGGAGTGTGCATCGGTCTGGTAACAAACAGAGAATGTTTCTCTCTTTAAAACAAAACAACAACAAAAAAAAAAAAAAAGGAAAGGAAATCACAAAAATCTGTGTTTTATCTTGGATATTTTCAGAATATTCTTCTTAAAATGCAGATTTTTAATTTTTTTTTTTATGAGCTGTTAGGGCACTTACTGTAATAACATGCTTTTTAAAGTATTGTATACTATAGCAAATAGGTGCTTTTGGTACTTGAGGTGCTTTCACTGAAGTGTTACACTAACATTTACTTTGTTTCGGTCCCATAAGTTGACGAAGTCTGACTTTCCAAAAGGTATGCAGTTCTGATCTCCTAAATTTTAATATTTGTATACAAAGCAATTTTGATCATTTCATTTCCTGCTTCTGTCTGACACTGGAAGTAGGGAATTGCTAATGGAATTCAGGATTGTCCAGATTACAAAGCTTGCCACAACTGGACGGAACAGCACAGGAAATGTTAGTGCAATATATTCTGGTGATAACTACAAAGCTGAGTTAAGATATTCTAGGTCTGGATAATTTTTAATGAGCTGGCTGAATAATACTAATGTAATTGGAGTGTCTTAAGCTTTAGGCTAGGGAAAGTAGTTCACTGTATTTTTATTAGGACTGTAAAAGTAAATATTTTTAAGATTGCCTTTTATTTCATGTTACCAAGTGGAAGGTAAGTGATCTTATTACCGTTATTATTTGTTAGACTTCTCCCAACAGAGTAAAAGCTTTACCATGGCAGTTCTGCCTTTCCTCCACCCCAGTTTGCTCTGTCTGATGGTGGCATTTGCACTTTACAGATTGTGTTTAAATAAATAAAAAAAAAAAGTATGAAATTCAGTTAGCTCATTGACAAACATCAGTGTCTTTGACGTATGAAGACAGAGAAATGCATTCCGGGGAGGATGAATTTGAGTGCAGGGCAAAACTGCTTTAAAATTACCGTTGTTTTTCAGGGCACTGATCTTTGTTCCTGATGATCTTAAATTTGAGTCTTCTACTCTTTTGGGATGAGTCTGTCTTGTATTTATTCCATGCAATTACTAACTTTGTATTTTTTTTTCTTATTACTGTCACCTGCATTCGTGCTCCCCACCTTTCGTTGGCACGTCCTCTCTTCTTCTCCCCTTTCCTCAACCCCACCCCTTCACTGTGCTTCGCACCTGGGCACTTCACAAGACGTGGAAGATGTTAAATTTGTGATAAACTACGACTATCCGAACAGCTCTGAAGATTACGTGCACCGTATTGGCCGTACCGCACGTAGTACCAACAAAGGTACTGCCTACACCTTCTTCACACCAGGAAACCTGAAACAAGCCAGGGAGCTTATCAAAGTGTTGGAAGAAGCCAATCAAGCCATCAATCCAAAACTGATGCAGCTTGTGGACCACAGAGGAGGAGGAGGTGGTGGTGGAGGTAAAGGCACATGGGAAAAGGGCTACACAGGGAATAGGTTCCCCATTTTGAGGGAGGGAAGATTGAAAGAGGGTAGGGAAGTAGTAAGCGCAAGTCTAGGATAACAAACAGTAGATTAGTAATAAAGCTGGTTTGTACCTGAGATCTCAACAAGTTAGGTAGATGTAGTATTTCTGTCCAAAAAAGAGGTAGTCCACTGTTTTGCCTTAGCTGTAGATTTTTTTTTTTCCTGATAAGGTCCTCACAAGGCTAATTTTGCTTGAATTAATTAATTCCTTGCAGTTTCTACCTAAGCACAGGCAACAGGATGTGTGTGCATGCACATGAGACATTGAAATCAGCAAAGGGATACACTGACTTTACCTTCAGGGACTGAGACTGTTTTTCCTCCCATTCCCTGAAGGAATAGTAAGTTTCATTATATTTCCAAGTTAGTCCTGAATTTCTTCTGTTTCTTTGTCTCCAAGAACAAGCATTGAGAACCCTTTTTGAACTTCGTACTTACACCTTGAACAGGTGTGTGCACAGCTGTGCAGGGAAGTCAAAAGAACTTGCTCCTTGTGGGCAAAATTGTGCATGTAGAAGGGGGAGAAAGGGTGGCATAATTGTACCAGAGTTCATTGTTTAAGACTTGTTCATGGTACTAAATCTTAATATATCCATCGCCAGGAGGTCGTTCTCGTTACCGAACGAGCAGTTCAGTAAACAACCCTAACCTGATGTACCAGGAAGAGTGTGACAGGAGGCTCCGGGGAGTGAAAGAGGGCCGGAGAGACTCAGGTGGCTTCAGAGACCGTGAGCGTGGTGACAGTTATGCCAACGGAGCCAACAAGACCTATGGCAGTGCCTACGGGAGCCCAAATTCTGCTTTTGGGGCAGCACAGAGCCAGTATGGTTACACTCAAGGGAGCTATGGAGCAGCTGCCTATGGCACGAGTGGCTATGGCACTGCAGAGTACAGTGCTAGTGGCTATGGTGCCAGCACCACAGCTGCCACCGCTGGGAGAACCTCACAGAGCACTACCCAACAGCAGTATGCAGGGATGGTGGGGCGCTCGGGCCAGCAGCCGCAGCCGCTCATGTCACAACAGTTTCCGCAGCCCCCTGCCACTAATGTGATGGGCTATATGGGACAGACTGCCACCTACCAATATCCGCCCCCTCCCCCACCCCCGCCCCCCTCGCGCAAATGAGACCACTCACCCGCCTGCTGGTGACCAGTGTAGACCTCTTGCATTTAAAGGAACCTTTTCTTTCTCTTCTTTCCCATTGTGATGTCTCTCTCATGCAGGTTAGGCTTAGAATTCACCATTCAAATCCCTCGAGCCCATCAAAAATGGCCCCCAGTCCACGTTACTGACCCTGTCCTTTTTTTTTTTTTTTTAAGAGATATATATAGTTGACTGGAAAATTTATTATTTTTTGTCTTGCATGTTGAGGAAATTGGAAATTTTATTTTCTCTAAAGGAAATGGGTATAAGGCAGATAGGTCCCAGCTCGATCATCTTGGTGTCTAAGGTTTGTGTGAAAACTTGCTTTTGAGGGGAGGAAGTTTCTATTCTGTAACATGTTAAATTAATTTCAGGAAGTATCAAGAGAGGTGGGAAACTTTGGGGAGCCAAAAAGCACTTCATTTAAAATTACAAATGCAAGGGAGCAATGCTCACTTCTCCTAATCTTAATTTTTTTTTAAATAGCTCACTATTATTGCTTGTAATCTATCATAGGTGACTTTCTGTAGGAAAACTCTGCTCATTTGTCTGAGCTGGGCGGTGTTCAGAGTAATGTCCCAGGCACATTGTTGGTGTTTTCTGCATCTTCTGGTACCTGTAGCAGCCTGCAGTAGGGAAGCTGGGATTAAAACCCCAGTGTCAAGAGACCAAACCTGTCTTGGATGCGATACCTGAAAAGCAGATGGTCACTGTAGGTACTGCTGCTATAATGTTTAGCCAAGTAAGTTCTTTCCCTATGATTGGTAAATTGCAGCATCGTAAAAGCGTGGAGCCTGGTTATCCTTAAGTTAGTTTCTGCTCTCAAATTCCTATTGTTGAGTTTATTGAAAGAAGTCTTATTTGAGAGCCCAGAAACTAAACAGAACTGGGATGATGAACAGCATATCTTGTTTGTCCTTCACGAACAAACTACCTTTTGCCACAGGGAATGTTCTGAATGCTGTTTCGCTGAATAAAATGTGGCAGAGTTTTCCACACTTAAATTTAAGAGGTTTAAGTAGGGTGGGCTGGGGGGGTGGGGGCGGGCAAGGGGAGGAAGGGAGGAGGAGGAGGAGATTGCCTGGAATCTCCTTTTCATGAGGTAAGCGGTGAGCTGGTTAGTGCATCTTGATTCTGAAGCTTTATTTCTTTTGTACCTTGCTCTGACTATTGCTTTTCCTGGCTTTTGAGTGCATTTCCCTGCTCCATTGGTCCCTTTGAGCTGAGCTCTCGCAGGTAGGTAGCATTTTAGAAAATGTTAGATAAGAGTGAAATTTTAGTAAATACGTAAATAAAACTTGTTTATTTTACAGGCTAAGGTGGGTGTGAGGGGGTTTCCCCCTTTAGTAAAGCATGTTGTTGACTTGTTATTTCTAATACCAGACGGTTCAGAGACAGTAGATGATAACAGGAGTTGGCTGCTCTTGATCTGATAATATGACAAAAGAATGGATACATCTCCTGATTTGTGAGGCATAATCTTTGCACTGTGAGAGTGCAGGGTTTGGGGTTTTTTTTCTGTTGGTGTTCTTGCATATGGATGAACAAGGCAGCCCACTCCTTCTGTAGCAGAGTGGGACTTCTTATAGCCCAGGAGAAGAGCTTGCTTACACAGAAATTATTTCTTTTTTAATTTAATTTCTTCCCAGAGTAAAATTTTGGGGGATGAATGCACTTTTTTTTTGTGCAGTACACAGGTAGGTTGCTGACACAGAGGGAAAAGGGAGAGATCTTCAGAACCTTGGTTCCCTCGTCCCATCTTCTAATTCCAGTGCTGGGGCAGGAAATTTCTTTGCTTGTGTTAAGTGAAAGCCAGAAACATGTCGCTTATCCAGGCACTGACTGATTTGTCTTTGGCCTCCCTCGCAAGCAAATGTAGAGCTTTTTTTTTTTTTTTTAATTTGTGATTTCAATGCAGAAATGTGTTTGAGGGGTGTAGGAGTAGGACATCTCACTGACTGGCTTTAAAAAGGGTCTCTGGACCGCCAAAGCTGCCTTATAGTCTGCTATAGCTTTCACTTCTTTGGGGGGGACTTGTGCACATGTAAATGTCTATGCCAAGTCTTGCAGTGCTTTATTGCCATTGAGGTCAGCTGAAGTCCAGGGTCTCAGTTCAGTTTGGAGTGTTAACCAGACTGTTGAATGCATAAATGCACCGTGGCATGTGCTGCCCCTGTCCCACCTGGTGCTCACTGCTCTGTTCCATATACCAGCTGGAGGGCCCTTGTTGATAAAGCGTTAGCGTCTAGTACTGTTTGCCTTGTTTTCAATCTGTAAAAGTTTGTGGGAGTGTCAAATGAGTTGGGTGTCTCCTCCCCTCCCACTTCCTGAAGTAATTTACTGTTTGGACTTCTCTGAACAATGGAAGGGTTAGTGACTTTGTGTGGGATCAGCATCTTGTTTCACACACCTGCTGGTCTCTGAACACATTCCTGTTGTATTAATGAAGACTTGAATTGAGAGATTCATAGATCTGTGGTGTTCAGACACAGGATACTAAGAGCTATGTTACTATTCTTAGTTTGTAAATTGTCCTTTTGATACCATCTTGTTTTCTTTTGTAGGTATAAATAAAAACACTGTTGTCAATAAATTGTGAACTTTGTCTTTATTTTTGGAGTGTAAAACCATCTTTGCCCCTGTTCTTCCCAGTTCTTAAAAAAAGTTAAATTCCAGGAGTTGGAAACACCTGTTGGCAACCCACTGAATTTTAACTGAAATGATCCTGTTTGTAGAATATGAGGAATTGTCACTGAAAGTGAGTGCGTGGGGAGGATGTCTGAATACCTGTGGAATTGGAAGATGCATGTCATGCAAAGGGAATATATTTTTTCCTGAATCTTATGGGACTTGAATAGAATGGGCGTCAGGCAGAGTTAACTCTCAGGAGGATGTTAGTTCATACAGAGTTAAAGTAATAGTTTGTAGCATCTGCTGTGTCAGATGTGGCCACATGTGAAATGGGTCAATGGCCGTTGTATATGTTACCAGACTTAGTACCATGTTCCCTTTACCATAGGCACTCATTAAAGGACTGAAGGCAGTGACAATTTCCCTTATACTCCTTGTGCTGCCTCAGGGTGAAGGTAGAGGCGTGTTTTGGAGGTAGATGCTGGGAAGAGCTGGGAGAGAATAATTTGCAGTATTTCAGTATTGGCCAGCACTACTTACTAGCACCAAATTCAAGTAAGAAGAAATAAAAACCAAAAAAAATTGAGGGCAAGTCTCATATGGATGAAAAGCGTATCAGCGTTCCAGGCCTTGTCTTCCTGGCACTGGAGTGAAACTTGGCTGAGCCTTCCATTAGTCAAAAAAGGCCAGGAAAGGAAAGCTGTGATCTTAAGAGCTTCACCTTCAGCATTTCTTGCATTGTCTGTGGAAATGTCTTTAAACAGGCATGGGAAGACTTAGCTTCTTTCCTTTGAGGACTGTGCAAAGAGAAAGAGAAGGTAATGAAGGAACTTCCGGGAATTCAACTGTTTCATTGTTTCAACAAATCTTTTTTTTGAACTTGCTATTTAGAGTCCTAGGTAGTGGGTTGCCAGGTTTGCAAACGGCAATGAGATTATGGCTATCGAATAGACCTCCATGTGCTGCTGTAGGCTAGTAGGAATAGAGCTGTGCTGTCTTCAGTAACTCAACTGCTTGTCCTCAGTTATGACAGCGCTAACAGCTACGGAGAGTCCCATTCATTGTGGAAGGAGCATCTAGGAGAGTTTAGCGAGAAGGGTAAAATTAAGGAATCCTGAGAACGGGAGAATTTGTGATCCTTTGTGGGAGACAGCCACTACAAAATTGCTTCTAAGAGTGGAAACTCCACAACCTATTTATTCTCCCCTATGCTAAAGGAAAAAGTTTGTGTTTCCTTTTCCATGGTTACTCTTTCTCATGTGTGGACCCTCTTAATTTCCCCATTTTTTTCTTGATGACGTAGTATGGAGTCTACTGTTCTATCCCCAGTGCTTTCCCCCTCCTTTTAATAGAGAACATGGCCTGAATAAACGGTCTGTGGCCAGACCCCCCGGAGCCTGCCCCATCTCCTGTAGTGCTGAACGTCTTTGTTCGGTGCCAGAGGGAAGGGCAGAGCGTGCCCTCAGTGATTTGCTGATGATGCACAACGGAGGAGCGTGGCTGATAGACTAGACAGGGTCAGGGGGACTGTGCCAGGCCGGAAAAATGGGCTGGTGGGGACCTCATGAAGGTCAGCAAAGGGAAATGCCACGTTCTGCCCCTGGGGTAGAACAACCCCACGCACCAGTTTGTGCTGGGGGCTGCCCAGCTGGAAAGCAGCTTGGCAGAAAAGGCCCTGGGTGTGAAGGTGGACACCAGTCGAACACGAGCCACCACTGTGCCCTCGTGGCAAAGAATGCAAGCAGCCTCCTGAGCTACATCCCTGGCAGGTCGAGGGAGCTGGTTCTTCTCTACTCAGCCTTGGGGAGGCCACAGCTGGAGCGATGGGTACAAAGAGACGGGGACATACTGGAGCAAGTCCAGAAAGACCACAAGGATGGTTAAGGAAACTAGAGCGTCTGACGTAAGAGCGCAGCCGGAGAGCTGAGGCTGCTCAGCCTGGAGAAGGCTGAGGGGGATCTTGCGGACATGTACAAATGCCTGATGAGGGGAGTAAAGGAGACAGAGCCAGACTCTGCTCAGTGATGGGGCAAGGGGAAATTCCACGTAAACATAAGAAAAAAGTTTGTTACTTGTGAGGGTGGTCAGACGCCAGCACAGGTTGCTCAGAGGCTGTGGTGCCTCCATCCTGGAGATACGCAAAACCTGCCTGGACAGGACCTTGAACAACCTGCTCTGGGTGACCCTGCTGTGAGCAGGGGGGTGGATGAGATGGTCCCTCGAGTTGCTCCCAACCACAGCTGTTCTGTGAAATACAAGCTTTTGGGAGCTAAAAGCTTCCTCGGGATATCTTTCAGGTCCTTGTGTTAAACAGAAAGGAGCTCATCTAGTTTTGAAAACAAGATAAAGAGAAGTTGTGTTCTATAAAAACGCCTTTACAATGCTTTGGTATAGGCTCTGAAGTCTTATTAAATACATTTCTTTATGTAACACATCTTTGCTTTTTTGGCAGCATCACTGCCCTTTTGTCTGAGCTCTTCTGTGTTAGAAATGTTTTGAAAAGATTTTTTTTTTTTTTTAACAAGAGCGTAAGAGAGATGCAACCTGCTATAATATTGCTGGTTTCATAAATGACTGCAAAGCATTTGCATATCTTCAGTCACCTCTTCTCTCCCATGATCCAGAACATTTGTGTAAAAGAAAAAAAAAAAAGCAATTCTCTTCCTGCTGTGACGTCCCAGGGACAAATGTTTTTTCTTCTGCCTCCTGTATCATCTAAATTTTGCAGTTTTATCACTAGCAATGCGAGACTGAATGCCAGCAGTTGGTTTTCTTCCCCCTTTTGTTCCACCATCCACAACTACAAAGGGTATGGATTTCTCACAAAATACAGAAGGGCATGGGACACATGAATTGAGTGAAGCTAAAATGGGAATTAGTTTAAAAAAAAAAAAAAAGAAAAGGAATTGACGTAGAGCACCTTGATGGCAGTTTTACAAAGTACTTTTCTGGCTAAAAAATGTTTTAATGACAGAAGGAAGTCTTAATCTGCCAAGGCCAGCCACCTGCTCAGTGCTCCTGTCACCTCTCTATCAGCAGGTATATTGCATGAAGCTACCAAAGATCCATCCCTCAAAACATCAAACGCGGGCCGTTGCTACTGCTTTTGGCAGACTAGTTTGGGAATGTGAAGAAGGAAGAGACAATATTTGTTCGCTCAGCTAGATTTCATCAAATTCCATCCTCCTCAACAGAAAAGTGTTTTAAAGCGTACTTCAGCCTCAGCAAACCATAGCGTGTTCCACCAAATTTTATGCCCTTGATGCACTTGTTAGCTCTGGTATGTAGCCATTTACCAAAGCACAGCACTGAAGTGGAAGGGGCGTCTGATTCTGGGAAACAGAAAGGGGTGTCTTGCCCGTGCAGATGCCCATCTTCCTACAGAATCAGTTCTTGGGAATGTTACATCTTTTCCATCAAAAGAAAAAGTAGGCTTAATAATATCTCCATATGTCTGCAGTTGCTTTCTCAGGTACATTGTCTGCCTACAGCTATTTTCCCCCCCCCCTCAAAAGTATTTTTGCATGACTCATAATCTTTCAAAATGTACGTAGAGTTGAATATACCTCAATTGTTAACTTCCCAAGGTGGGGTTAAACCAGGCTTAGCTCTGGTTTAACTTCTACTTTGTTTCACATGCACGTCTAGAGCCTTGTGAGCAGAGATGCCCACTTGCATTCAACAGATACGTTTTTTTAAACTGGATTTTAGGTGGACAACGTGCATCACAAATACAGCAAAGAATAGAGTCACGTAAGGATTAATGCATGGCAAGCTGCAGCTCCACCGTACATTGCAAGAATGCCGAATGAATGTTTCGGATTTATACCAACCCCTTTACCTACCTTTGGTAACATAGAGATAGAAGAAGTCACAGTAGAAGATGGTTTGTACCACCCCGGAAACTACAGCGATCTGGTCGTAGAAATTCTCTGTGTAGTAGCGCCAGATCCAGTTGGCAATGTAGAGAGCACGGTAGAGGCCCAGGAAGAAAAGGTAGTGTGTCGTGATGGTCTCTGCTTCCCCCGTCTTGCTGATCATGAAGAGCTGAGGAAGGATAGCCACGGACTCCAGATAGATGGAGAAGGTCCAGAGTATCTGTGCGATGCAAAATGAAGGCAGTGGAGAGTCTTGGTGCTGATTAATACACGTTAAGAGCCAAAGCTTTAGTTTGGCAGAGCATCGATATGCAAGGGGGATGAATAGTGCTGCTGGAGTTGGAGAAAATGAGCCTGCTGTGCTGGGACTGAGAGGAGACATCACTGAGCTGCTCTATAGATGGTACGATCCTCAAGGCCTGCCAACCTTGCCTTTTCTGCCTGCTTTTGCTATTAAAAATCTCAACTATTCAACATGCCGCTCACTCTGCTGCATGGTGTCAGGCTGCTGCTTCCCCTCCCCTTTCCTGCCTCAGGTTTTCCTTACCTCCAAGGGGGTGAAGCTGTGGTTCTCCAGAAACGACAGGCCTGTGACAGGGACCAGCAGGAACTCAAGGCGAAAGGAGTCATTCTCGCTGTCAAATGTTTTCTGGAATTTCACGTAGATCATGTACACGGTGACGTAGGCACATATCAAAAAAATGACCTGGGGGAGGGAAGGGAGATGGCAAGACCTTACCTGCAATTACACCTTCTGTGCTTGAAGAGAGGATGGCTTTGCCAAAGTCAAGATCTTTTAACCCAGTTCTGGTGGGGTCATCCATGCCAGGGTGAGATAGCGGTAAATGCTTTTTCTGCACTGGCTTGTGGATTGACTTCTGCTGGAGATATTCCAGTGGTCAAATAAAGCTTGCCCCACCATGAGGATCACACTTGCTTGAGCCCTCTAGGGCTCTGTGTGAAGAGGTTGGCTTGGTGGCAGCCGTCTGTTAATGCTCCTGCTGTGCAAGGACACCCAGGCTTGATTCATGATGTCTTGTTCTGGCTTTGGTGGTACTAAATGTGGCAGGCTCAGCTCGCCCACTGACTGTGGTGAGGAGGTTTTTTGGTCAATGGAGGGCCAATGACACCAAAGGAAGCATCTTTATCCACCCTTCCTATGTATAATAACCCCCTGTAGTGTTGGTGACAAGTGAAGAAGATGGAATTGCTCCTTCTTCCCTCTGGCTGAAAAACTTAGTGAATGCATACCCTTGCCATGAATGCATACCCTCGCCTCCCCGAGAAACCATGGCGAGCTGGGGGGAACCTCTGCTTCTGCACTGCCCTCTCCTTACCTTCATCACGGTGTTATAGACAGAGATGAAGGTGGTGAACAGGTCCAGATAGCGGGTTGTGAAGACAAGGGCGAAAAGAATCTGACTCTTCCCAGAGATACCTGCGTGGCAGGGAGAAGAAAGGAAGGTAAGACAGATGAGAGGAAGGACGCTTAGGATGGTGGTTTCCCATTACACCTTCTTTGGAAGTGGTTGTATATATGTGTTTTGCTTTGTGGGCCTGGTCTGGCGTGTAGGTGCTGTGGTTGCTCTAGACCTACCACAGGACCGGCCGGACTCTCCCAGGTAACAGGGCAGGCTCCTGCTGACACCCCTGAGCCCTGCCTCGGGTTGTAGGGATCAGCACTGGGTGGGCACGTTCACTGTTTTGGCCAATTCAATCCTTACTGTCATCAAAATGCCTTTCTGCTCCCTCCCTCGCCCCCTTCGCCTGCCCGCCTTGCCGGGCGGTTGTGTGATGTGACATCTGCCGCACCAGGGGAGACCCGCGGGATCAGGGACCAGCCCAGGGACGCTGATGGAGCTTAGTCACCGCTGGTGGGGAGAGGGAGACCGACCCACCCATTTCTCTACCTGTGATAATGACCATGGTGCTGCAGCCCAGCCCCAAAGTCTTTTGGGGATGAAACCATGAACTCTGAGCAAAATCCTCCTGCAGGAAGCTGCTGCCCTGATTTCCTCACCCAGGGATGGGCCTGTGGTACCTGCCCACCAGCTGGCAGGACCTCCGACCTAAAGCAGCTTTCTCTCGAGTTCGTTGGTTTTGGTGCCACCACAACTTTTCACACTCATTTTCCACCTCCCTCCGGCCTTGCTGCCCTTGCCTTTGCTTCACCACCCCAACACCAACATCTGCCCGCGGCCGTGCGCCTTGCCACATCACAACTTTCCAACGCAGCCCTCTCTTCCTGGCAGGGAGACCTCCTGGAGGAGGATGACTACCCTCAAAAAGCCCACCGGGGAGGGCTGCCAGCTTGCATGGGCTATTGCCAGCCTTTTCAGCAACCGTTTTGCTCGCGCCCCTCGCTGAGCCACCCTCCGAGAAGGGCCCCCCTACTTCTCCGGGGTGTGGGAGCACTCACCTGCGCAGGACTTGGACTTCTGGATCTTCAGCAGGAGGATGATGATGGCCAGCAAGTGGGAGACGTCCCCCAGGATGCGGAAGACGTTCATGGCGCCGAGATGATTCCTCTGGGGCAAAGGGAGCGGGGCAGTTTCTGCGAGCGGGGAGGGTGAGGGCAGGGAGTTTTTCCCCCCCGAGCCTTGACCAAGCGAACACTCTCCTCTGGCTCAACTTTCCTTTTTTCCCCAGTACAGAGCCCTCTCTTCTGGCAGAGAAAAGTTCAGGCTCCTCTCTCCCCTGGTCGCCCGTGTCTTTCTCCTGCCAAGTGCTCAAGCTGGATGTCTCCCTTGCTTACTTTTCCTCCAAGGTGGATTTTCTCTCTCCCTGCTCCAGGCCGAAAGTTGGGGTTTGTCCCCTGGAAAGCCCCAGGCTGAGCCTGCTGAGCAGCCCCGAAACCAGCGCTGGGTGACGGTGACGTGGCTCCTGGCTGGCCGGGGAGGAGAGGGAGGAGGAGGCAGAGGCGGGAATAACTGCGCTATTTTTCCCTTTTTCTTTTTTTTTCCTTCCTCTTTTTTCTTCCCCAACTTGTCTCAAGTTACACGCGGAAGTGTCGTTAAAGGGGAAAAGGCAGAAGGAAAGGGATCCCCATCCTCTGTCCTTGGGGATGCACCTTCTGGCGAGGGCTGGGCTTCCCAGGGACATTCCCTGTGGGTGCATTCACCCCTGTCCTGCTCCCAGCTGCAGCCTTCTGCCCTCTGCCCTTCCCGGCCCCATCCCGCCTCCAGCACCTTCTCCCTGGTGCTCCACCTCGTCTCCTGGAGCAAACGAAGAAGCAGGGAGAGATCTGAATTATCGGGCCGCTGCGGCTCTAAGTCACATCCCACCCGGACCCGCTCCCTCCCGTGGCAGGTCATGCACAGCCGCTCCCCGGCAGCTCCCCACCAGCTACCCCCACCTTTGGGTGTCCTGTCTGGAGTGATGCGGCTCCCAGAGCCCAGCCCAGGAGGGAAAAAAAAAAAAAGATCCTCCCAAGGGCTGGTTTGAAACAAGCTTCACTGAAAATGTTAATCCTGGATTCCTGCAAGTGGATTACAAACAACGTAATACATCTGTTGTGTGAAAGCAGCGCATCGGTACTGACATTTTTATAGATTTAATTTTTATAGATTTAACAGAAATGAGCTTAGTAGTGATGGTTATAAAGTTTTAATATATTCAGAAGCAGCCCTGGGTGACCAGCCTGGTTGGGGTAAATCTT
This sequence comes from Ciconia boyciana, assembly GCF_034638445.1. Classification (NCBI taxonomy): domain Eukaryota; kingdom Metazoa; phylum Chordata; class Aves; order Ciconiiformes; family Ciconiidae; genus Ciconia; species Ciconia boyciana. The sequence goes on from NC_132934.1 coordinate 58,096,985, forward strand.
GTCCTTGCAGCTGCGGTTATGCGGGGAGGTCTCATGGCAGCGCGAGGGGACCTCGGCGTTGAGACGGGGCCTTTAGATATTCATTATCTAATCACTAATATAAAGCTGCTTTAATACAACCAAATGGATGTTTTAATTTGTCACCTTGTCCCCACGCAAATCACATCTGGCCGTGGGTCTAATTTGGTTACTTAAGGGTTGTGTGACCCCACCTGCTCTTGCCCCGGGGCCAGCTCTGGCTGCCGCCCTCCCTGTCCCCAGCTGTCACCCACAGCCATCTCCTCCGCATCTTCCTCCGTCGGCATGTCCTTATGGGCTCGCTTGGAGTAAAATCCTTAATGATTAAAGCGTAAAAATATTATTCCCGGTGCTTACAGAGAGGACTAACGAGTCTATTAGCATCACCGGATTCCTTTCTGAATACATTTGCATACATTTCCTCTCTGCCCATTAGGCTGGCTGCCGTGTTTTCCCTCTGTGCTGCTCCAGCACCTGCCGCACCCGGCTTTTCCAGCCACATTCCCGGGCTGGGCTGGAAAACACCCCCTTGGCCCCGCGAAACCGGGGAGGGCCCTGCCTGCCCCTGCCAGGGCATCGAGGCAGAGGTCAGTGTGGTGGGAGAAGAGCAGGTTAGACCAAAGGAGAGCATCAGCAAAGGAGCGAGGGGGTAGGGACTGGCTGAAATTGGGTTTCCAGCCATCAGAGTGGAGCTGCCTGGGGTTTCAGCAGGGCTCTGCAAGGCCGTGCAGATGCAGGTGCTGGTGAAAGCCAAGCCCCAGCCCGGGTGGCCCAGCAGGTCCCTGGTGTCCCAGGTCCTTTTGCAGGTGGGCAGAGAAAGGTTTGAGCTGTGGAGTGGGGATGGGAGGTTTTGGGGGAACAGATTTAGGGTCCTCTGTGCTGACAGATCCCCTTCCAAGCCCCTGGGGCTCGATGTCTGAGAGCCGTCATCATCCTCTGGTCCCTCTGCTCCTCTTCACAGCTTCTTGTCCCACCCAGGGGATGAAGCCTCCTGCGGAGGGGTAAGGCTGTTGTGGGTGGCAAAGGTTTGTTCTCTTCATCTTGTGCCTTCCCAAGAAGAGCTGATGGGCCCAAGCCACGACATCATCTCCGGCTGTGGCACCAGGAACCGCCATGTGAGGTGACCGTCAGAGGGACATCACGGGAGCAGCTCAGCCGATGGTGGTGGGGCCGGGGTCTCGCCATGGGACGTCCCCGTGTGGCATGCGGGAGGGCTGCGGGAAGGCTGCCAGGAGGGCGAGGGGCACCCGGACGCTTAGAGAAGGAAAAACTGGCACATGAAGTGGGAGCAAGTAAAAATAAACCTTCCCTCTTTGCCACAACACGAAGCGCCTTGCACCGGGTGTCTCCCTGCCTCCCGAAATAATGCCGGGCGCTGCCACCGCCCTGCACGGTGATGCTCTCTCCATGCCTCCTGTTTCCATGGCGACCACAAGGAATGTCGCCAGGGTGACAGGGAGGCAAGCAAGCTGGGATTTGGCATTAAAAACGGGAATTTGGGGTTGTTGGGTTTCTTCTTTTTTTTTTTTTTCCCTTTAGTTCTATTTTTGGGTTTCCCTCTCTGCCTTTGCTGGTCTGGGAGGCTGCTTCTCCTGCAGAGCCCCTGGGCCAGGCGGCAGCGGCTCCATCAAGGGCCCTTCCCGACCTCCGCCTGTCCTGCGAGGCGATAGCAATGGCGCAGGAAGATGGGAGAAGGGGGTTTCCTTCTCACTAAAGCATTGGTTTCCTGCCACCAGGAAGGCTTCTGTGCTTTTGCCCCCGGAGGTATTTGGCCGGGAGTCCCCCTCCATTTCTGCTGCAGGCTGCACCTCAGGCCCCATCCAGACCCCCTGGGAAGGTGGGCAGCCCCCAGGATTCATCCCAGAGCAGGCCCAGAGAGGGAAGCAATTCGACATTCCCAGAAGGTCTGGGGAACATGGTGGGGTTGAGCACCATGGGCCACCTCCATCTCTCACCACCTCTGCCCCCGTGACCGGGACAGCTTGGCCAGGGCAGTCCTGGAGCACTGGGAACAGAGATGGGACGGTCAGAGGAGGATGGCAGAGGGAGCCTGGCAGGTGCTAAGTCCAAAACTGTGTTGTCTGGTCTAAACGCTAAACATCAGACCTGCCCAGGGCCGAGAGGGCTCGTGCTGGCTTAGCTGGTGTTGCAGGAAAGCGGGACCATATGTGCCCAAGCAGGGGCTGCTGGCACGGGGGTTGTGCTTGTCTTCATCCCCAGGCAGGAGAGGGGTCAGGCAGCACTTGCTCACCTTCCCAGGAGCTCCTGCCTCCCCCTCCATCCACCCCTCCATCCCTCTCCATCCATCCCTCCATCCACCCCTCTACGCCTCCATCCATCCCTCCAAACATTCCTCCATCCATCCCTCCATCCCTCCATTCCTCCATCCATGCCCCCACCCTTCCATCCCTCCATCCCTCTGTCCCTCTGCCTCCCCCATCCCCACAGCAGCATCGGGAAAGGTTGGCGGAGAGGGGCTATTTTTGGGATCGTCTCCCTGGCAACGGCTGCCACCACCGTCTGTGGTGGCTTTTCCATAGGTGCTAAAATATTCCATGCTTCTTATTAAAGACGGTACCGGTGGAGACGGGCGGGGGTGGTGAGTGTGAGCCACCCCGCTGCTGGGGCCGGCGGGCCTGGGGCGGCCGGGGCACGGCACCCCGGGGGCACAAGGACAGCAAGGGGCTGGTGGTGTCCTTGATGCAACATCTCCATGTCCCTCCCAATGGCCCCGGCCGTGCTGGCTGCCTCTTGGCCGTGCCGGCTGCCTCTTGGCCGTGCCAGGGTGCCGCGCCATGCACAAGGTGCAGCTATTCATCCTCTTGCCGCGCAGGCGGAGGGAAATACGGCGAGGTCTCGGGGGGAGCCAGCGATGAGGAGTGAAAGGCAGAGAGGGTGAAACCCAACCTGAAGCTGAGGGGGCTGCAGGGGTGTGCAGGTGCCTGGCAGCTTCACCTGCCTGGAGAAGGAGCAAGATGTCTCAGCAGCATCTTCATCCCTTGACTGCACAGAGGGGAAAGGCCTGTTGTGGTGCCAGAGGGCCGGTACGCTTTCCAGCAGGGGACCCGTGCAGCTCCCAGACAGCAGCTCTTGGGATGCAGCCCCACGGGCCCTGGGGATGGGTCTTTTGGGAAAGCAAGTCCCCCCCAAGCAGGTTCCCGTAGGGACGTCTGCAGAGGAGATGGAGGGAGCAGGCTGGCCCCCTCCATCCGGGCGCTGTGGCTCCCCGGGACCCCCAGCTGGAGCGGCGGGGAGCAGCCGCAGTTGGGCCGGGGCGAGCTGGCCAGTGCAGGAGGCTGCTGTGCTCCCTGATTGCAGCTGCTCATCTGCACGCAGAGCTGCTAAAAACACCCTCTGCTCCCCCTGGGGTGGCTTTGCCAGGTGAGAGGGGGCTGCAGTCGCTGCGGTGGTGCTCACCGATGCTGGCAGGGGAGGGCGGTCCCTGCAGCGTGTTGTGCGAGGGGGCATCCGTGTGCCAGGGGATCTTGGGATGATTTTGGGAGGGAGGGTCACGATTGCTGCAGGATTGGGACCCAGAGGACACTCAAAAAGTGGTTATTTTGATCTTTTTTGACTTTCTAGCAGAGGTCTTAATGTTTGAGATGGCAGATGAGACGCTGAGATGGAAACCATGCCCATGGACCCCGCTGGCCTGGTGCAGGGCTGTCCCCGGGAGCCTGTGACTACAGCCGCTGCCTGCGGGGTCAGGGCCCTCTTCAGCCTCTGGCTTCCCTCCTGCATGAAAGGGGCGGCTTCACTGCCACAGGGTCCCCCAGCCCCTTGCCTTGCCACCAAGAAGGGACCTCTTCAAAGCCCCTGAGATGCTGCCGGCCATGGAAACTCGGGGGAGGTTTCCAGGTCGGGTTTCCTGGCGGGGCGGACATGCACCATCCTGGAGCCCCGAGGGCTGGTCCTTCCTTGCCCCTGTCCCCGGCATCGCCCGTCCTGGCAGGATGGCCCCAGCACCGCAGGTTGGGGAGGCCGGGCTGTGGATGCAGGGAGGCAATGCCCCGCGGCAAATGCTCTGCACGGGCCGGGAGAGCCTGGTCCTTCCTCAGGGCAAGGTGTCAGCCCAGCACCCCAAATCCAGGTGGGAAGAAACCCCCGACAGTGGGTATTTCAGTCCCTTGTGCCAGCCCGGCGGGAGGATTCGCCTCCCCTGGGGCATCCGGCGGCCCCGCCGACCCCTTCCCGCTGCCAATGGTTGCGCTCTCGTCTCCCCCATGGCGGCTCCGCAGCGGTGCCTCCGCGGCTCTGAGCTCACACGCGAGGATGGGCTAAAGTAGCGGAAAGCTGTTGGATCCTACCACAGAGTTACTGACTTCTCAGCTACAGACTGCATAGCAATCAGCGAGGGGGAGAGGCAGCCAGGGAAAGGGAGCGGAGCGCAAAGGGAGGAAGAGTGGAAGGGAGAGGGGGGAATTTGGGGACCAGAGCAGGGGGCCAGCGAGGGGCACGGGCGAATAATGCCAGGGAAGGAGGGAGCCAGGCAGGAGGGGAAGACCTGAACCCGTCGCCGAGCTGCGAAGGCACATCAGCGCTCCGTGGGATGGACGCTCCCGGGAGCGAAAAATGCTGAGGAGAGGCAGAGGCAGGAGGAGAGCACTGGCGTGGGCAGGGCAGAGTTAGGAGAGGAGCAGGTCGCGGTGGAGAAGTAGCTCCTTGGGGGGGAGGGAGGGAACCCCAAGCCAGAGGCGAGCGAGGGCTGCAGAGAGACCTCCCTGATTCCTCCGGTCCGGCTGAGACGTTTCATGGTGAGATGGAGAAACCGGCCGCTTTCCCCTTCCTCTGATGTTGGCTCGGCACGGCTGGAGCAGGCGGCAGCCCTCGGCAGGACCCGGGTAAGAGGCGGTGCCGGGGCGTGCTGCTCCCCTCACCGGCATGAGACCGGGAAGGGTTTTTTTCCTTAGGAAAATAATGTATTGTTTCATCAGCGCTTGCTCTGAGGAACAGCTATAAATATAACTTAGGGAGAGATGCGTGGCTTCATGTGAGCGTGCCAGTGAATAATAAAGTTGCCTGTGTGCACGGCGTATGCACATACGGCTACCAGGGCAGCCATGAGCCGAGGGGCAGGGGTGGGTACCTGCCTGTAAACCTCCCCAACTTCCATCCCCTCCCCTCCCCTCGCTGCCCTGACTTCCCTCGCTTTGCAGGTAACTTCTTCATTTTTTCGGCTCCCCGTGTTTCCTTAGTGCTTTCCGCCCGTGGCTGGGTCTTCCTCGCCATTTATTTCTCCTGCTCTGCACGGGCAATGGTCCTGCCTGGTTCCCTAAGGCAGCCTGGAGAAGAATGGAGCTGGAGACCCATTCTCCAAGCACTCGGATGTGTCCGGGGCCGAAGCACCCGCGTTGGCTCTCCCGCTGCCTGTGGAGCTTTTTGGGCTCCACAGACCTGCTCCCCTTTGCCTTGCCTTCAAGCTCGTCTAGTCCCAGCATGGCTGATACTCCTGGTGGTGGGCCAACGTTGCCCAGATAGGCAGGGTGCAAAGGGTCTTCTGGATACTGGGGTTGGGTGAAGGATCTCAGGAGAAACTCTGCCCTTGCTCCCCATTGGCAAGACCAGTGTCCCTGCCAGGGCAGGAGCTGGCAGGCAGGTTTGCATGGCGCGGGCAGGTCACCTCCGACATCCCTGGTGCCACCTTCAGCCCCCGATGCCCTCCCTCCTGGGCAAACTGCCTGGAGACAACCAAATCCCTCTGCCAAGAGCCTGGAGTCTCCTGTCCCCACTGCCCAGCCCCGGCTCCATTCGTGGCAAAGCGAATGGCGGCTCCAGGGCCTCTCTCTTCTCCCCTTCCTCCCTTCACCCCCGCCGTGGTGTGCGCTGTGGAGGGCAGGAGGTGACAGCGCACGCGGGGGACGCATGGCAGAAGTGACATGGCTCCAAGACTACCCTCAACCCCCGCTCCATGCCCTCCTCGGCTTCTTGGGAGGAGGCGTCTGCGGGAGGTGGGAGGTGTGGAGAGGGACCCGGGCTTGGGGTTACCCAGAGCCTGGGAGGGGACAGGGGGGTGTGCGGGGAGCACGTCTTGCCGAAGATGTGGGGACGTGCCCCCTCTCCATTTGCCATCGGAAGTGGCACGCGCAGATGCCTGAGTCACCCCGGCATGTGGCCACCCCTGTTTGTAGCCACTGAGAATAATAATAAGTACAGGGGGAATATGTGTCTTAGGAGGGAAACATGAGCCTGGTGGGGACAGGAGATGGTGAGGAAGAGGAGGGATGGTGAGGATGGCAACAGACAGGATGAGCTGGAGAGGGCTGATCCAGAGGGAAGTGGAGGTCCCTCTCCTCTACCTTTCTCCTCTTCCATCTCTCCCCCTCCTCGGGTGCTAAGACCGAGCACCATGACGTGCCGTGCTGGCGGGGGGCTGGCAGTGGTCCTTGCCCTGCACAACCCCCGCCATGGTTTGCAAGAAAAGCCAAGAATCCAGAAGGTGGCCAGGGAAGGACAGAGTTAGCTGTCAGGATGGGTCCCCACTGGCCCCTCCGGCCACTTGGCCACCCCAAGCTCAGCTACCGGCCCCCACCCTGGGAGCAGCTGCGTTCCTGGAGTGGTATTGCCAGTGGGAGGGTGCCAGCAAGGGGGAGGAGGACACAGCGATGGATACCTGCGCCTGCCGCGCGCTGACATCAGTGCAGACGCAGAGCAGAGCGGTTAATGGCAATCTGCCCTCAGCAAGTTCCCACTGTCCTGTCTCGTTATTGCACTGGGTTGGCTTAACCCGACAGCGTGGACGGGGATCAATAGATGGATGCTCGCGTCTTAACGATCGATCCCTTACTCACACGCGTGCAGCTCCCCAGCCTCCCACTGGCGCTCCTTTTTCTGTGAATGGTAAGGACCGAGTGAAGCTGTCTGCGCTTGCCTCGCAGCGCTGCGAAACCGGGCTAAATTTGCGTTCCTCGACGGCGCTGCTCCTGTGCCCCTTACCAGGGTGGAGGGGTCTCACGTGGAGCCCCCGGAGGCACCGGCTCTGGTTTTCTTCCCCAGACAAGGTGGCTTTACCCGGGATGGTTGGTCTTGAAGCCCCATCTCGGGAGAGATGCTGATCCTCCGGCAGTGGGGGGCTTGGGATGGGCAGGGGCCGTCTTTGAGCTGGTTCTCGCCCTCAGAGCTCTCAGGCTTGCTCTCCAGCCGTGAAGGTGGTGCTGCGGCCCGGCCAGATGAGGACGGGAGCCTGACCCTGTCCCAGCTGCCCCAGAGACCCGTGCACCTCCATGCCCATCCTCTTGGGAGCCTGGTGGCAGGCAGCTTTCCTACAGGGGTGGTTTCGGCATTCACCCACCAGTGCCTTTGGGGAGGAGATGCCACCGGGGGCTGGCACCGGCCACACTGGCACGGCAGCACCACCGCCACTCTCACCAGAGGTGAGGGAGCGGAGGACGGAGGACGAGGTATCCTCTGGCCCGGCACTGCCCCACGCTGCCGTCCAGGGACTCCTGCCACCGCTCTGCCTGTGCCTGCGCCAGCCCCTGCCACCATGGCGGCGGGCCTGCCCCTCGCAATCTGGACGGCTGTTTTATTTCTATGGCAACATTTCTCCTGAAATGCTTCAGAGGGAGCCTGGTGCTGTGTGAAAACAAGGGAAGCAGCATTCCCCCACTCTGTCCTCTGCGGAAGGCTCAGAGAAAAGACCCCGACACCTTTCCTGCCTTCGTCCTCACCTCCTTCCCTCCCTTCCTCCCTCCCCGGCGAGCGGTGCCAGCACTGGTGCAATGAGCTGCTGGCCTCGTCCCGTCTGCCTCTCCGCTGCCTCTTCTCCCTTCCCCTGCCTTCATCTTTGCTCTCCCCTCTCCTCTTGCCCGCTCCCTTTCTGTGCCGGGCCAAGGCATTTGCTGGCAGCCTGCTTAGGCACCTGCACAGAGGCCACGCCGAAAAGAGACTTATAGAAAGAGGATGTCCAAAGTGACTCCACTGTAGAGGAGGGTAAAGCAGCCCTGTAGCCCCGTGAGAGCTGTATAGGTCAGCCCCGCCAGCAGCCTGGTGAGTGCGGGGGCTGAAGGGCACCGGGGGTCCCGGGGGCTGGACAGGCAGGCACTTCATCCCTCTGAGAAGGCCGATGGCACTATGAAGAATCACAGAATCGTTTAGGGTGGAAAAGACCTTTAAGATCACCAAGTCCAACTGTTAACCTGGCACTGTCAAGTCCACCACTACACCATGTCCCTAAGCACCACATCTACACGTCTTCTAAATACCTCCAGGGATGGTGACTCAACCACTTCCCTGGGCAGCCTGTTCCAATGCTTGATAACCCTTTCGGTTAATAAATTTTTCCTAATATCCAATTTAAACCTCCCCGGCACAACTTGAGGCCATTTCCTCTTGTCCTGTGGCTTGTTACTTGGGAGAAGAGACCGACCCCCACCTCACTACAACCTCCTTTCAGGTAGTTGTAGAGAGCAATAAGGTCTCCTCTGAGCCTCCTTTTCTCCAGGCTAAACAACCCCAGTTCCCTCAGCCGCTCCTCATCAGACTTGTGCTCTAGACCCTTCACCAGCTTCGTTGCCCTTCTCTGGACACGCTCCAGCACCTCAATGTCTCCCCTGTAGTGAGGGGCCCAAAACTGAACACAGTATTCGAGGTGCAGCCTCACCAGTGCCGAGTACAGGGGCACGATCACTTCCCTAGTCCTGCTGGCCACACTATCTCTGATACAAGCCAGGATGCTGTTGGCCTTCTTGGCCACCCGGGCAGACTGCTGGCTCATATTCAGCCGCCTGTCAACCCATACCCCCAGGTCCTTTTCTGCCAGGCAGCTTTCCAGCCACTCTTCCCCAAGCCTGTAGCGTTGCATGGGGTTGCTGTGGCCCAAGTGCAGGACCTGGCACTTGGCCTTGTTGAACCTCATACAATTGGCCCCAGCCCATTGACCCAGCCTGTCCAGATCCCTCTGCAGAGCCTTCCTACCCTCAAGCAGATCAACACTCCCGCACAACTTGATGTCATCCCCAAACTTACTGAGGATGCACTTGATGAGGCAGTGCCTGCCACAGGACTAGACCCAGCAGCCCCAGAAATCCTCTCCTCTCCTGTCCCTGTCACCAAGAAAGAGCCTCGTGTCTGGGTGGAGGCGACCAGGCAGAAGCCACGGGCAGCACCGAGGGCCAGCGGGGCAGAGGCAGGCGAGCAGGCAGGGCGCCGGTGGGAGTGAGCATCGCAGCCCAGAGGAGCAGGGGTATGGCAGCAACCCGTAATGATGGCGGGGGGATGATCGCAGGCGTAGCAGTGTGCAAACGCAGCTGCCGTGTCCCGCTTCACACCACTCTCCCTCTGCGCCCAAGCCCGTCCGCGCTGGCAGCCCCTGCCACATTGGGGAGCCAGGGGGCAGGTGAAGGAGGGGGGGACGGTCCTGGGTACAGCGGGCGTTGGGCAGCACTTAGGCTTGACGTCTTTCAGGTGCATTTGTTTAACCAGACCAAGCAAGCTGCAGCAATACAAGTCAACAGACTTAGAGTGAAATAGTCGATCCGGTCTCTGCGGGAGTGCAGTTTTGCAGCTTACCTGGGATGCTCCCTCAGCTCTGTTCCTGGTGCCCAGCAGGCATGCCTGAAAGGGGAGAAGCTGGGAGCCCCTCAGGAGGCTGGTGGCTCCGCTGGGTTCCTTGTTAGAGTAGCGACAAGGGTTTGGGGGGGAATTTTTTTTCCCCTGTTGCTGATGGGTTAGCACTGAGCAGCCAGGCCAGGCTGAGAACTCAGCCCTTGTGCAGCAGCCGGGTGCAGAGCAGTGGCTGCAGCCTCTCTAGCTTGGGGGCTCGGTGCAGGGCAGGCTTCACCCTGGCTATTGCTCACCCTTTGCTGCTGTCGCTGTTGTTATCATCATTCATAACCCATTTGCAGGTTCCTGCCTTGCTGGGCGCTTTGCAGAGGCATTGGCAGACCATCCCTGCTCTGTCAGGAGTGCAACCGTAGCGGGCCGGCAGATGACGTCGGCCACCCTTACCCCCCTTTTCCTGTGCACCGATAAATGATCCTTGTCCCTGACTAGCTAAAAGCCATCGAGAGGCCACGTGTGGGCAGCCCTCCTGGCCAGGCCGGCACGGGCTCAAGAGGCTCTCTGTGCTGGAGAGACGCTGAGGCGCAGGGACGCTGCTGGGGATGGCCTTTCGGCAAGGCTCCCACAGGGCGGGGTGCTCAGCAAAGGGAGCTCCTGCGGTGGTGGGGTTAGGGGAGATGCCCTTTTCGCTGGTGCAGTCGTACTGGGAAGCTGGAGGAGGTGACCTGAGCACATCGCAGCCACCTGGGATGTGGGGACCTGGGGAACACCCCAGCGCTTTCGTTTTTTCAGCTCTTGCGGGTTTTGCACCAACCCTTCAGTGCCCAGTCCAGAGTTTTGGCAAGACGGCTGCCGGGGTGGACATCAGTCCCAGCGCTTCCTCGGGAGCAGATGGGACACGGTCTGCGCCCTGGCTGCCACAAAGCCCGGCTCCTGTTTGGCCGAGAACACCACCCAGGGAAGGCCAGGGGCCTTCTGAGCATTTAATTTTCCCTGTGATGCCAGCCACGAAGAATAACACCCACCTACCTCACTCGACAAGAAAAAGCAGGGACTTCTCCCTGGCTGCCGCCCCAGCAGCATCCTCCCCTTATTCTCCTGCTCGGCCGCCCCCAGCCCCTGCCTCTTGTCCCCCCAGCCCCGTTTCGGCTGGAGGAGAGCGGGTGAGCGCCCGTGCCAGTCCCACCAGCCCCGCCGTGGGGTACCCCCACTCGGCCGGGATCCCGGGGAGCGGGCGGCCGCTCTTGCAGCACCATTGCCTGGACGGCGCGGCTGGAGCAGGGATCGCCGGGGCGGTGTGGGAGCAGGCAGGAGGTGATGCTGTCACCTTGCCGTGCCTCTTCCCGACTTTGTCATCCCGGGGACCTTTGTGTGGATCCCATTTTAATCTGTGTTTTCTCCCTCTCTCTCTTTCTCTCCTTCTCTCTTGCTTTCTTCTCTCCCCCTCCCGTCAGTATGTGGGCTGATCACTGCTCAAACTTTTAATTCAGATGGTAATTGGAATAATAATACGGGCAGAATCCTTCTGGCTCCGTTGCTGCAGCTGGCTTCAGGGAGCTATGAATAGCTCTGAGTCACACACTGAGATGGTTTAACTTCAAATCATTTTGTTTTGTTTTCATATTACCCATCCCCAGGCTCCAGGGCTTCACAGGGGGGAAAAAATCCCCCCCCTCACTCCACCCCAAAATATAAACTGGACAGAGGCACGTTAATAAAATCCTCTTTTGGAGAGAGAAACTGGTCAGCGGATCATGCCTTGCAGGGCAGATGGGGACTGTTGGCACTTACTCGATCTATTTATAATTATTGAACGAAAAGGCAGAAGTGTGTATATAAAAATGGTATGGAGTTGATTACAGCTTCCTCCCCTCACCTTCCATATGTCACTTGCCTTTTAAATATGGTAAAAGTCTCCCGCACGGTGACTGTGCCTTCGCGTGTGCTCGTACAGCGCCTAGCACCCAGCCCTGCCGGCACGGAGGAGTGAGAGCTCAGCCGCTGCCTCTTGCGGCAAGACAGCCCCAAGGCACCAAGCCTGCCCTATGAGCCCCAGCTTGAACCCCGGGAATATTTGTGAGGAAAAGGAGAAGAGACGGAGTTACAAAGAGGATGGAGAGGACAAACTGAATGCCACGGGTCTGTGAGGCTCTGCAAAAAGCCAAAGGGGTCCCCTCTCTGCTGCGGGTCTTTCCACCCCGGCTCCCCGAGAGGTGAGAAGATATCTGCCGTGTTGTCACCGTGCCTGAGCTGGCAGGATGGGTCTGTGGATGCTGATCTCAAAACCAGACGGTGCTACGCAGCTGGTAAGAGGAATAATGGCACAAAGCGCAGCGCAACCAGTGGCTGCGGTATTGACCACAGACAGGAGGGAAGCGTTTGCCAGACGACTCCAGATAAAGCAAAGACTAAGAGTGTAAAAATACCCTGGGATTTTTCCATCGTCGTCGTTCACGGTGTACATCCCAGAGCACCAGATACGGTTGTTATAAAAAGAGAAGTGGGGGAGTGCTTCAGTGTGGACTTTTCTGTTCTGTTTCATGAGACTCTTCCACCGCAAATTTAAGGAAGGATTGACAAATCTGATCCGCTCTGGAGGGGCTGGAGAAAGCCTGGGATGTACGAGGTGATGCACTGTGTACTGGGATGGAGTGATGGAGGCGTTGCATCAGCACCACATGCCCTAAGGTTATTATTAGCCTGCAGAGCCCTCAGAAAGCTATGGCAGCAGCCTGGCCCTGCGCATCTGCTCGGGGTCAGAGCAGCGCCGGGCTGGCAGCGTGGGCTGGTGCGATGGCTTGTGCCACTGGAGCGTCGTGTCACCTGGGAAGGTGGGGATGACTGCAGCACGGTGGCGGTGTCCCCGGCATCGCTCAATCTAGGGTGCAGGAGGGCGAAAGTGGTTGGGAAGGAGGGAAAGGCAGCCCAGGCTGCAGGGCTGGAGGCGGCTGTTGGCCCCTGGGGACCAACCTGGCTGACAGCTGCAAGACGGGCTGTGATGCCCACACTGCAGTGGCTTCCTAAAGCACCGGGGGGCTTCCTCAGGCCATGAAATACGTGGGTGTTCATGTATGCTGGGGACAGGAGGGATGGAGAGGCATCTCTCAGGAGTGCAGTCTCCTGCCTAGCATCTCCCAGGGCGCCCCATGCTGCACACACTGGTGGGGTTTCATCCCACTCCCCAGGAGTCACCGCTGACTCCCCAGCTTCCTCTGTGCACATGTGGGTCCCAGGAGGCAGAGCAAACTCCAAGAAATGTCCTCGGGCATGCTCCAGGATTCGCACCTCTGGCTTTGGCCAGGCTTTCCTCCCCCTGGTCTGTGCAATAGGCAGCTGCCTGTTCAGGATGGGAATGGCATCCCGTTTTGCTGGAGGCATCTCTGAGCCTTCCCCCCTCATCCCATTTGTGTTTCAGGTTTCCAAGGAGCAACAGGAACCTTTCACAGCCATTTGAACAGAGTTTGCATAGGGTTCGGGCTCCTGGTATGGCCCCTGGCCTTGCCGAGCTCACGACACCCATTTTGCAGGCAGGGATGTCAGCGGTGGCCCTGGGCCACCAGCTGCTGAGGAGGGACGGTGGCTACATCACCTGCCGGCGTGGCATCTCCAGGGGGGCTAATGAGAATGTCAACCCAATGTGATGGCAGCCCCCAGCCCAGGGCTTCTCACCTGCCTGTCTGTCTTTCCCATGGCGGCACCGCGCGCTGTGGGGGTGTGTTGGGGTGGAAGTGGTAAGTGGGTTTATTTTTGTTCGTCTCCTGGCTCGTGCCGCTCCAAGTTTGTGGCGCCCGGTATTACTAACACTTCCCTGCGCCAGCTGGCAGCAGCGGATGAATCAGATCGGCAGCACCATGGCGTGGACCCCTCGTCGGCCGGCCAGCTTGGGGTGATGCCTCTGGCCAAAGCGCTGGTGATGTCTCCTGCCTCTGCCCAGGGTGAGCCCTGGGACCAAAATGCCGGCGGCTTGATCTCGGTGCCAGAGATCTCTCGGTCTCATCTCACCCTCCCGCAGCTAACCTGTGGAAGCCTACGGGGCAGGGTTGTCCCCTCTGCCCCATGCTGCCTGCCTGGGGCCGGCCGGTCCCTGTCCCTAATGCAAGCCAGAGGTCTCAGGTGGCTTCATGAGCTCCTCTCTGCACACTGTCAGCATCCCTGAGCTAGGGTCGACTCTGCGGCCATGGGGACCCAGCTCATCCTCCTGCTGCCAAAAAAGCACTTTTGCAGTTGATCAGTTTTTCTCCCCCCTGGCCATGACCTCACAGCAGGCAGTGAAGTCACACAATGACATCACAAACCTTGGTGATTCCTGTTCTCCCCATAGCAAAGACACAGATGCCTGGTCCTCCCCTCCGCTCCCTCCTGAACACCCTGGTGATCTAAATGGAGGGATTTTGGTGACTGCCTCTTCCCCTACGAGGGTTGCTGAGGCTGCAGAAGTTGGCACACTGCTTGTCAGTGCCACCTGCCTGCATGACCCAGGCTCCAGGAGAATAATTTGGATCCTCCTGCTTGCTGCAGCCCAAAGCGTCCTGAAAAATGTCATGGCTGCTTGGCATCCCTGGGACAATGGAGAGCGTCTGCCCAGAATCTCAAGGCTTGGAAGATGATGAGGAGAACGATGACACCGATGACGAATTCAGCTACCCCTGCCACTCCGCATGTCCTCCACCCCAGTGCAAGAGCCATGACAGTTCGAGTGACAGTCAGGGGGAGGATCTGGGGGAACCCATCCCATTTTCCCTAAATCCCAGGCACTCTCACATGGTGAAAGATGAAGGAGTGAAAAATAGAATATATGCCAAGATGTTGGCCAAGCATGCACTGGAGCTTGAGGAGGAGGCTCCAGAGTTTCAGGAAACATTTTATAAAGACACGGAAATGCCTGGCAGCTTGTCTGAAGACGAGGACCACAGCTGGACCAGGACCTATCACCTTCCTGTGCATCAAAGGTTGCGTGTGTCCCGAGCTGCCAGTACAGCACCGTGTAGCCCCTACGACTCTTTCCAGTCTAGCGCGGGCAAGCACTTGGGGATGGATCTGTTTGCCCCATGGGCCCATGCCAGTGACCCTTATCTGGGGTACCCAGAGTGCACCAGGGGAGCAGAGCCCCACATGCTGCACGAGGAGGCCATCGGGGACAGAGACTCCCCGTCCCTGCAGCTGACCTACAACGTGCTCAGGGAGGAGAACACCATGCTCAGGAGGATGGTCAGGAGCATGCAAAGCTCCTTGGAGAGCCAGGCGTGCACGGTGCGGAGGCTGGAGAGGCAGCTGAAGGCTAGCCTGGCCAAAGAGAAGAGGGAAGCCCAAGAGCTACAGTCCTTTGTCCAGCGGACTGAGTGGAGTCTCCAGCTAATGACCCAGCGGGCTCTGGAGGCAGAAAGCAACGTGGAGAAGCTGAAGCAGGAGATCTTTATTCTTGAGGGGGAGTTGGAGAGCTCCAAGGTGGAGAACAAAAACCTGAGAGCAGACCAAATGACCGACCTGGGGGCAGTGAAGCACAACATCGACTTTGCCCTGCAGAACCTCCACAAGATAATAATGGGCGCAAACTGGTCCATCAGACAGCTTGCCTCTGGAGCGGATTCACTGCATTTTGTTGCTGAGGTCCTTAAATCTACCGGCAAAATTTCTGAAGTTGAAGCAGAAAAAGAGCTATGAACTCAATTCTGTGTGGGTCCTACAAATGAGTGTATGAACCAAGACCATGGGTCTCCCACTACAGCCTATACTAAAACCATTTGCTCTCATGTGCTTGAATGTCTGTGTTCAGATTTGTAGCCTTTATTATTCATGGAAATACTTTTCTTGTGGTTGAGTACAAATTGCAGGTAGTGATGTAGTTTTAGCTGCTGATGCTCTGTTCTGGCACTGCAGAGCCAGCAGCAAATGTTTCCCAGGCTCTGAGCTGCAAGGTCCAGCCATGGTGGGGCTCTGCGCAAGAGGCCGTGCCACAGCTCTGGCTGACTTGAGCTCGTGCATGGGAGCCAGGAGGAAGCACAGCAGCAGGGGATGCAGCGCTCTTAAACAGCGTGCCCATCCCTTCCCCGTAGCTGTACCAGCCAGAACCGGAGATGAGCACAGCCCTTGCGGTACCTGCATTTCATCTGCTTCCTTTGCCCCTTCTCGGTGAGGTAGGGAAGATTAGGAGCAGACATCCAGGTGCTGCTGCACATAATTTCAGTGGGCAGAAGCTCCTTAGGTCCTCCTTCCTCTTGTTTTGGAAGTGGCCACCACCTGGGCCAGAAATCCGAAGTCTCTAGAAATTGCACACCCGTTCCTGAAGCTGGGGAAAGGGGTGGTAGTGGTGGTTAGAAACCTTTAGGAAGTTGTGAAGCATCCATACATGAGCTGTGGCAGTGCCTTTCCTCCGGTATCAGTGTCAGTGCTGGCTAAGGATGAGCTTTGCTTATGCAGGCTGGCTAAGGAAGGTGCCGGTTGGAGAGGATGCCCTTCGTCTCCTGGCTGGAGCTGGCATAGAGGGGTATACCTAAATTACCTGCCTTTGTCACCTCCTAAAGACCTGAGGGACCTGGCAGTTCAAACTCACCATGTAATCACTGAAGATATGTCTTAGCTTTATCCTAGTGGGACCATCTGTGGGCATGAAGTGACCTTTCTTCATCACCTGGTCATCCCTCAACATTTCTGATGAATTTAGGTTACCGACCCCAGTTTCTGCTGTAGGTTTACCCAGCCGCACAACAAAATTTCTCGTATCTGGCCAAACTGACCCTCCTAAAAGACTTGGACGCTGTAGGGCGGTGAGGGGGTGGGTGCTGGCAGAGTTCAGTGCCAAAGTGCTTTTTCCTGATGGGACTTTTTAGGCAGCTGTTCACTTTTTCCTCTATATGATGAGTTGTGGACTACAAGATTTCTGTCTTCTCTTAGTCCCGTAATATCCCTGGTTTGAACAACCATGTTTGTGTTGCCACAGGGCTTAAACTGCCTCAGTAACCTTGGTCTCTGGAGGAGAGACTGCTGGTTAATCTTCATCCCAGACATGACATGGCAGAGCTTGCACATCAGAGGTGATGTCTGGAGCTCCTTACTTACTGCTTTCTAGCCTGTGCTCCTAACTGGGGAAAGCTGGTGGTCACCCTTAGCCACATGAAGCCCCGTTCTGCAGCACTGATGATGAGACAAGGATGGTTCTCACCGGCTTTTCTGTCCCTGACAACATCACTTGCTGTTCCTCTCTCCTGTCCATCCATGAGCACTTGCAAGCAGCTCTAAACCTTGGATTTGACCCAGAAATCCTTGGGTTTGTCCCAGATATGGCAACCCGTTGGTGAGGCTGGGAGGAAGCAAACTAGCTGGCTGTGTCTGCGTCCTGCGCTCCGCACGGGTTACAGTGCAGGATTAGCATGGGTGTACAAAGCCCTTCCTAATCTCTGAGTCATTACCACCTTGCTGCATTTCACTTCCCAGCAGCTCTGGGCAGGCGGGATAGGTCGGCTCTTGAGTCTTCGGTTTCCCCGTTCTTCAGTTTGGGGAGGACCGGGTTGGGATGTAACATCTGCTGGACATCCTCCCCAGGGCTCTGCCACTGAGCCGCTCCTTGGATGCTGTACGCAAGGCATGTCGCAAGGTCTGTTTGCTCTAACTGGCTTCTCCTCGCCTACCCCAAAGCTTTTCCTTTCCATCAGTTCTCCCTTCTGGCTCTACCCATCGCTTTTCTTCTCCTCTTTGAAACAGGGGGGATATTCTGCACCCCCTGGAAATAAATCCCCACTGGGTCAGGCTGGGCTGACGGGGATCCCTGAGGGCTGCCGTGCATGTCTGTGCTTCGTTAGTCCTTATGCGCGAGGTATTTAGCCTGGCTGAGCTCTTGTCCTAGTGTAAGCTATGATATTAATATAATGGCTCAGGGCAAGGGCCCTGCAAGCTGCTCAGTTGCTGTGCCCTTGATCTGGAGAGTGGTGACCGGCCGGCCCTGCACCTCTCCCGGCGGTAGATGCCGGTGAACGTGGGGGCTGCGGGCCGCGCAACCCAGTCTACATTCAGCAGCTCCTCACCTGCCCGAGCCAGGCTGTGGCACGGTGGCCCGTGGACACCTCCAGACCCCTCCTGAGCAAAAGGCTGGGAGCCCTGCGTGCCCTGCTCTGGGTCTGGGATGGGTGCTGTCAGGAGAGGCTCTGACTGGGTTTTGCTTCATCCTTCTCTGCAAGGCGCGTGCCCAGGAGCAATCGCAATGGCAGCGCGGGCCCCAGCTCGCCGGAGGTGAAACCCGGAGCAGCCCGGTCCCATGTGAGTGCTGCTGTATGAGACCCCGCGCCCTCCCAGCTCCCGCGGCCCCCTGACACCTGATGATACAGCGAGCCATGGGCAGCGTCCGAGTCAACCGGTGAGTAAGCCCCTTCTCAAGGACTGCTGCTGCCCAGGGTGGCCTGGTCCTCCTCATCTGGCCCCTCGGGCCCTACCTTCAGCCTGCCTTTTGGTATATTCTTCTCAAATTATCTGCCAGGGGCTTTCCTGCTCCAAGGTATGGCTCCTCTCTCCTTCTCCAATCCAAGACACACCATACCTGGGGGCAGTACCCAGAGGAGGAGTGCTACAGAGGAGAAGCAAAGCGCTGCATGGTGCTGGACCAGAAATTACAGATTACAGCAGTGCTGCAGAAGCTCCCGTCCCCAGGAGTCACAAGTCCAGCCACGCGTGCTTACGCTGCTCCCTCTTCCCACGAGAGGAGGATGAGGGTCACGGAGCCCATGCTGGAGGGCTCCAGCTGACATGTCAACACTATGGGGTGGGCAGGAGGCACTGCCAGCCCAACAGGTCCTGGGAAGCCAGGGCTTGGCAGTCACAAAGGCAGAGTGTTCTGGGTGGGTCTGTGCACTCCCTTGATTTCCTCAGTGGTCAGAGCATCTTCTGCCATCATGTCTTTAAGGAGTATCTGCAACCGTAGACCTAGCAGCACTCAAGGGGCAGTGGCGGTGCCGCCTGCGAGGGAGGGGAGCTGGAGGGGCAAGTATCTCCCAGAAAGTGTGTGGGGAGCTTCTCCCAGGGAAATCTGCCAGCACTTTGGCTGTTGATCTCCAAATTACACCTTTGGCTTCAGATGCTGGATGCTGGGAGCCACGCGCGTTGCTGTGGCAACAGAATTGTCCTGAGCGCAGGAAGTGTATAAACATTGTCACCGACGCACCATGAAATCAGTGAGGAGAGCGGAGGAGAAAATAGAAACTCACGGCCTTATATAATGTCAGGGCCAAAATGTGGCCAGACCACGGGCGCTTGCTCCCAGGCTTCCCGGCTGTCCCAGCTGCCGTCAGGTTTCGAAGCCTTGGGTCCCTCCTCACCACAAAGGCTGGAAGGAAGCACAGCACTACAAGCTTCTCCTGCTTTGCTGCCCTGTCAGGATGTGCTAGATACAACCTCCTGGCAGCAAGACTCGGCAAATATTGCAGCCGAGCTCCACCAATTTGGTCAGTGTGGCACCATGGTGCAATAACCAGGGAAACACGCCGTTGTGAACTTCAGCATCACACTGATGTAGCCCTGTGATCCACCCACGTGTCTCCCACCCGTGCTGTCTCGGTGGTTGTTGTTGTTCTTCATGTATTTTTGCTGGAAAGACCTGTTTTTTCTCTTCCAGGTACAGCATCGTCTCGACTGAAGAGGATGGACACAAGGTCTCCGCGCTGGGCAGTGTGAATGGGCACAGCCGGAACGGGAAGGGCCATGCCCCCCGGCGGAAGCACCGCAACCGCTTTGTGAAGAAGAACGGCCAGTGCAACGTCTACTTTGCCAACCTGAGCAACAAGTCTCAGCGCTACATGGCCGACATCTTCACCACCTGTGTGGACACGCGCTGGCGGTACATGCTTATGATCTTCTCCGCTACCTTCCTGGTCTCCTGGCTCTTCTTTGGCTTCCTCTTCTGGTGCATTGCTTTCTTCCATGGCGACCTCAATGCACCGGCGGTGGGAGGTGGTCCCTCCCTCCTCAAGCCCTGCATCATGCATGTGAACAGCTTCCTAGGGGCTTTTCTTTTCTCAGTGGAGACACAGACAACGATTGGGTACGGCTTTCGCTGCGTGACTGAGGAGTGCCCGCTGGCCATCATGGCAGTTGTGGTCCAGTCCATCGTGGGCTGCGTCATTGACTCCTTCATGATTGGCACCATCATGGCCAAGATGGCGAGGCCCAAGAAGCGGGCCCAGACTCTCCTCTTCAGTCACCATGCGGTCATCTCTGTGCGGGATGGCAAACTGTGTCTCATGTGGCGGGTGGGCAACCTGAGGAGGAGCCACATTGTAGAGGCCCATGTCCGAGCCCAGCTCATCAAACCCTACATGACAGAGGAAGGGGAATACCTCCCCCTGGACCAGCGGGACCTCAATGTGGGCTATGACGTGGGCCTTGACCGTATATTTTTGGTCTCACCCATTATTATTGTTCATGAGATTGACGAGGAGAGCCCACTCTATGGGATTGGCAAGGAGGAGCTGGAGACGGAGAACTTTGAAATTGTTGTTATCCTGGAGGGGATGGTGGAAGCCACAGCCATGACCACACAGGCACGAAGCTCTTACCTCGCTAGTGAAATCCTTTGGGGTCACCGTTTTGAACCAGTTGTGTTTGAGGAGAAGAACCACTACAAAGTGGATTATTCACGCTTTCACAAGACCTACGAGGTAGCCGGCACGCCTTGCTGCTCAGCCCGAGAACTGCAAGAAAGCAAGATGACTATCCTACCTTCTCCCCCACCTCCCAGTGCCTTCTGCTACGAGAATGAGCTGGCTCTTGTCAGTCAAGATGAAGATGAAGACGATGATGAAGTGGGTGTGGTGTTAGGGGGCAGCACTAAAGAAGAGGGAGGCGTCATCCAGATGATGGATTTTGGAAGCCACCTGGACCTGGAGCGGCTCCAGGCAACTCTGCCCCTAGATACAATCTCATACCGCAGGGAGTCGGCCATCTAACTCCTCCAGCCTCCCCGTTCCACACCCGTCGCCCACCGTCTCCTCCTCCATTCTGCACCTGTACGTAGCTGGATAAGTCCCTTGCCCACCAAAAAATGCCTCCTGTGACTGCCTCTCAGTCCCTGAGTACATCAAGGCCTGGAGCTGCTCTGATATACTCCCTTTCCCATGAAGTCATACTGCCTGGAAGAGGAGTGAGGATACACTACTCTTCCCGTGTGTGCAGCTTGTGCTAGGACCCCTTTGCTGCCCAGAGACAGGAGAGCAGCACGCCTGGTTTCTCCTCTCTGGAGAGGCGACAGGAGTCCCTGTGCTCAATGGACAGACCGGGACCCACAGCAAGTGTTTCTGCTGCTGAGGCAACAGCAGACTTTCTGTCCCCTCTCGACGTGGGTAGGCCCCATGGCTGTCAAGAGTCATGACCGTCACTAGGAGAGGAGCCATACCTAAGCACTGACCAGATGAGGATGGACGGGAGAGTTTAGGACTCCTGGAGGGAGTGGGGAAGGATCTCAAGGGAGGGGTTTACTTGCATGTTTATTGCTTGTTGCACATGACTCTTTCTTTGTATATAAAACAGAACGAGAACTGAAATCCATATTCTTCCACTGCAAATGCCAAGCTAGGAGACAAGGACGCTCTACTTGGCTTTTGGCATCTGTCACCTCCAGAAGCAGCTCGGCTCCACAGACTCAGACCCAGTTCTCCCAGTCCTCTTGAAAAACACATCCTGCTCCTCTCCTGAGATGCCTGGCAGAGGAGGCAGGGCCCTGTGCTTGCACACTCAGACTGCTCCCCGGCACAGCGTGGCTGGGATGACAGACAAGTGACCTGACGGGACAGCAGACCCTCAACTTGCTCCTTTCACCTCCTCCGTTCTCCCTGCTGCCATCAGCTGTAAAACTGAATTTGTAACTATTTATTTTTAATAAAGTCTAATATCCCAGGGGGAGGTTTGGAAGCAAAGGAGAGACCTCAAGGCTGCAGCCTGGTATAGAGACTGATGAGAGTTATTAGTGCTGGTGTTTGCTGTTTGTATGGCGGTGGTGCCTGGAAGCTCCACCACGAGGGCTCCCCTGTTCTGGGCCTCCCTGGTAAAGACCTACAATAAGAGGCACAGAGAATTTGCTCGGGGAGAAGATCATACAAGATGTATGGAGGGAAGGAAGCATTTGCATTAAAAATACCAGTAGGATGGGTCAAACGATCCTGCTGGCTTTGGAGATAACGAGAGTTTTGCCCAGGGAAGGGTTATAGATATGCTTGATGAAGAGGCAGAGACGTGCAAGACACTGCTCTAGATGTAAGGCTCAAAAAAATATAACATCCCCTAAAATCTCTTTTTTTGGTAGAGGCAAGTAAGAACTAGAGGAAATGAGGGAGGGCATCAACCAGAGTTAGACCTGTAACATCACTTTGCTGTCATTTCACAAAAGACGTGGAAACCTAGTGAGCCTTTTCCTTTAGGAGCAGCAGAATCAAAAAACCCCTTCAAAACTGTAGATGATATGAAGACAGAAAGACAAACAGGTAGCTCAGGTAGCTTCTTTGGGCACCCAACAGTTGTGCTATGGGGGGAATGGCTGAAGAAATGATGTCCCGCCCAACCCCTAATCTACAAAGCAGAAAAACAGCATCTCAGTATCAATTTGGACTTGGTTCAAGAAGCAAGAGGAAGCGGGGAAGAAGCAGAAGGGGAAGGAAGGAAATAGCAGGAGTGAGAGGAAGAAGCAGGCACAGCAGGCAGGCGGAGGAGGAAGGGAAAAAGAAGAAGAGAAAGCGAGGTAATAAGGGAGTGCATTTGAGAAAGAGCGGGGACAGACTAACAAGACGGGTCTAGACCCAGATGTGGCCATTTCTCATCCTGGTGTGCAGGTTCTGCGGGGGGGACAGCTGCCCTGCATGGGTTTGCTCTGCACCTAAGCAGTGATCTGACACCTTTGGGAAGCCTTGCCAACAAGAGGAGTTGGTGGGAGGATGAGAGAAGAGCAGACAGGTGACGACTGAAGAGCAAAGCATCAGGAGAAGAGGGGGAAAGGAAAGGCACCACTCCTGATGCCTCCCTCTCCTCCCATCGGGCACAGAGTGGGACCAGGAGCTTGTGGATCCTGGCTTTTCCCATGTATGACTTGACATACAGCCTCATTTTTCCATGCGGGCTCCTGTCCCACCTCTCCTCCCCATTGCTAATTAATGAAGTCCCTCCCTCCCTCCTTTTATTATTTATTTATTTTCCCCAGAGGGAACAAGCAGGGGCTGGTATTGACCTGGCTTTTAATACAGCTTTCAGAGCCGGGTGCCTGCCACTGGCCATGGCAGTGGAAACAACCTAATGGACCGAGAAAGAAGGACTCTGTGTGAGAGGACACGGGCATCCAGGACACAGACTGAGGTGGTGGCCCCTAGGAGAGGGGGAATCCGCACGGCTGGGCACCCCCCCACTGAGGTACAGCATCCTTTGGAGGCAGATGGCAGTGCTTGGTGGGGATGAAGTGCCTGCAGCCTGTTAGCTCTTGGGAGGCTCATCTCCAAGGAGCGAGGGCCCAGGGAGCCTGGGCAAGGATGGGGCAGCTGAGGTGCAGCGGGGCCATGGGCATGCACAGCTGGGGCGGTGGAGGCGGCACACAGGCCAGCACTGCCACCCCTCGCTTCAGACGACGTAACTTTTGGGGGAAAAATTGGAAAACGTTGCAGTAATGCTAAGGGAACAAGCATCTGTTCAACAAGCATCCCCAACAGCCATGCTGGGATCCCAGCCCCCTCCATACGTTTGAACCTGCTGGCCCTTTTCATGTCATGTTTGGCATCACAGTGGAGAAGACACCGAGGTGTTGAGGAAAAACCAGCTGTTCACAATAAAATTGAGAGAAAGCTGGCGACACTGTCACATTGTTAGAGAGGGGAGAGAGCTGAGGAGGACCCAAGGAAGAGAAGGGGGCTGAGAGGAGGGGGCAGATGGAAGGAGAGGAACAGCCAGAGTGCAGGAGAACAGATGATGGGTAAACCTCTCCCCGTCAGGCACTCCTCCCGCAGCTGTGCTTATGTTGCCAAAATGGCATGTTCCTTGGGCACACGTAGCCCATCTGACGGCATGGTGAGGTCACTCCTCCCAGTAAAAAGTGCTCTTCTGCCTCTGCAAGCTGCACGCATGCCCACAGGCTTTGCTGATACACAGCGGTACATACATCCTTCTGCACAGGTACTTCTGTACCTGCACGCTCGAATCGCAGAGTGCTTGTGCCCAAGTACACGCTGCACGTACCTACATGTGTATGCCACACATGGGGGCATAACCCATCCTATACCACAACTTCATCCCATAAACACCCAAGGCCGTACACAAAAGTGCAATGCGACAGCAGCATCCATCTCAACAAGCACCTCTGGCTGTAGGCTGGGGACTCCTTTATGCAGCCCATGAAAGGCCACCAGGAGAATCCACCTCAGAAGGCTGTTTGCTCTAAAGAAGACTGGACATTTTTAAGGAGCCTGCAAATCAGCTCTCCAAGCCATTCACAACAGTAAACACACCTGGTATTTTGGCTGTGGCGTACAACATGTGGAGCATCACCTTTCAGGTAGGTGACACTTTCTCGTCCTGTGCTCTCCAGAGAAGACACCTCTATTGCACGCCAGGGCATGATGTCCCTGAGCTCCCTCCCTTGTCCAGGATCTGATGGAGGCACTGCTTGCCCAAGACCTGCCCCTAATCTCGAGGGGCTGGCAGCTTGCTTTTCAGGAGGAAGACACTGCTGCTTTGTTTATCTGCCCATAACCTATATTTCTCTCCTGTCTTACTTCTGAACGATTTCCTTGGCTCATTATTGAAAGCCATTCAAATACCAGAAAGATAATGGGGAGAGGAAGGAATTCTTCCCTATGAATAAGATCCAGGCACTGGTTCAGATCCTCCACCCCATGACAGCTAACTACGCTGCTGTCACTCTTGCCAGCTTTCAGATGAATGTTGTTGTTGTTTTAAATGACACTTGAGAAACTTGTTTCACGTTTTATTTTTGGTGGCACTCTTGGACAACCCTTTTGAAAAGAAACTGTCATTGGCACCTTTCAACTCACCCAAAACTTGCTCAGCAAAACATTTTGATACACACTGCAACTAAAAATATTTTCAAGAAACACCACAATAATCTCAAACGGGGAGAAAATGGGTTTGGATTTCCATGATCAGGAAATGGTGTTGAAAATGTCTGTGCTGCTGAACAAATGCATTCCTTTTCAACCCAGCTCGGTTTTGTCCAGGTTTTGCCCAGGAACGGAGCGGGGCATGCCGCTGACCTGGTGGCTGGATGCAGGCTCATGACCTCTGCACGGCAAAATGCCTTTTCTGCTCACTTCGAGCTTTAGCAGCCCTTCTTTGCCTTTGCAGGAGGGCCTGAGGTCTCTCCAGCTTTTGGACAGGCAATATGAAGTGGCCATGGTTTTAAATGTCACCAAAAAAAAAAAAAGGGCAGAAAAAAGCGCCTTACCTTCCGAGGCCATTAAGGGCTTGCTCTTGCCCCACAAAGTCAATGGGACTTTTGCCATTGCCTGTGGTAAAAGCAGAGCTGGGCCCTAATGGAGCACCACTATTGGAAAACCCCGCAGGCACCGGCCCTGTGCTAAATCTGCAAAGCCGGGACGGCCTACTGCTGGCTGCACAGGAGGGGGAGAGAAGGGAAGGCAGCCTGCTGGGATGCTGAAAGCGTGGGGCAGCGTAGGGCCAGCTGGGGCAGCCCCCCTGGGGCAGGTAAAGGGGGACAGCAGAGGGACGGGGAGGAAGGGGAGGCAGTCTGTCCATGGCACGGTATCCCACGGCGGGGGGATGCCACGGCAGGAGGAGCTGAGACGGTAGCAGGTTCTTGGAGGGGCTACACAGGCTTCTCCTCCTGCCGTGGTCAGCAGGGTGGGGGTCCTGCCCTCCTCAGCCCCGGGATGTTCCCGCCGGCAGGACACAGCGCGGGGAGGCCGAGTGGCACGGCACAAACCGGGGAGCCCGGCCGTTGCCCGGCCTCAGAGCACCATCTAGAGATGGAAGCAAGGCTGGCATCCCTGCAGGACCCGGCGTCCCCGCGGGTCCCGGCGTCCCCGCGGGTCCCGGCTGCCCGGACTGGTCCAGGGCTGCCGCCGGCCCCGGCGCTGGCGTGGCACCGCGGGGCTGGGGCTGGGCTGGGCTGGGTTCGGGCTGCGGCTGGGCTGGGCTGGGGCTGGGCTGGGGCTGGGGCTGGGGCTGGGGCTGGGGCTGGGGCTGGGGCTGGGGCTGGGCTGGGGCTGGGGCTGGGGCTGGGGCTGGGCTGGGATGGGCTGGGACTGGGATGGGCTGGGACTGGGATGGGCTGGGGCTGGGGCTGGGGCTGGGCTGGGCTGGGGCTGGGGCTGGGGCTGGGATGGGATGGGCTGCGTCTGCCATGGGATGGGCTGGGACTGGGATGGGCTGGGGCTGGGGCTGGGGCTGGGGCTGGGCTGGGCTGCACTGGGCTGGATTGGGCTGGATTGGGGCTGGGCTGGGATGGGCTGGGGCTGGGGCTGGGCTGGGCTGGGGCTGGGGCTGGGACTGGGATGGGATGGGCTGGGACTGGCATGGGCTGGGGCTGGGGCTGGGGCTGGGCCTGGCGCTGGGATGGGATGGGCTGGGACTGGCATGGGATGGGCTGGGGCTGGGGCTGGGGCTGGGCTGGGCTGGGCTGGGGCTGGGGCTGGGATGGGATGGGCTGGGACTGGGATGGGCTGGGGCTGGGGCTGGGGCTGGGATGGCATGGGCTGGGACTGGCATGGGATGGGCTGGGGCTGGGGCTGGGCTGGGCTGCACTGGGCTGGGTCGCGCTGGATTGCGGCTGCGCTGGGATGGGCTGGGGCTGGGGCTGGGGCTGGGATGGGATGGGCTGGGACTGGCATGGGATGGGCTGGGACTGGCATGGGATGGGCTGGGACTGGCATGGGCTGGGGCTGGGCTGGGCTGGGTTCGGGCTGGGGCTGGGCTGGGGCTGGGGCTGGGATGGGCTGGGCTGGGGCTGGGGCTGGGATGGGCTGGGCTGGGACTGGGATGGGCTGGGGCTGGGGCTGGGCTGGGCTGGGGCTGGGGCTGGGGCTGGGGCTGGGGCTGGGATGGGATGGGCTGGGACTGGCATGGGATGGGCTGGGACTGGGATGGGCTGGGGCTGGGGCTGGGGCTGGGGCTGGGCTGGGCTGCACTGGGCTGGATTGGGCTGGATTGGGGCTGGGCTGGGATGGGCTGGGGCTGGGGCTGGGCTGGGCTGCACTGGGCTGGACTGGGCTGGATTGGGGCTGGGCTGGGGCTGGGGCTGGATTGGGCTGGACTGGGCTGGATTGGGCTGGGCTGGGGCTGGCTCTGCGGGCAGTGCTGTGGGCCGGAAGCAGTGGTCGAGGGTGGAAACTTTTGATCCTGAGGGAGGGCAAGCTCTGAGAGGACCAGCACGCACCTCCGACCCTGCACCCATAACCTGCAATAAAGGTCAGCCCGCCTGACAGCCAGGCCCATAGCTTTCACAGAATGGCCACTGACTCTGAAAGCAGTTCAGATACCTGCTACCACTTCGATTTCTTCTTGGGGAGAAGTCTGCAAAGCTGCTCCAGCCCTGGGAAGTTAGGCAGAGACAATCTGGGTTCCGAGTCAGGTCCTTCTGGTTGCTGCCTTGCTGCCTGCCTGCCCTTCAGTCATCGCCTCACAGCCCTGCCTGGTTGCATGTGCTCAACGTATGAGATTTGCTCCCTTCTTTCCTATCATTCAGTCCCTTGGCATGGCACGCACAACTTATGGCTGTAGCAGGGGGCTCCTGCCTTTCCCTTGCCACAGGCGGCCGGCCAGCACGCTCCCCCGGCGGGAGAGGGGCAGTAAAACTGCATGGAAGTGGAGAAATGCCCCATTCGGATGTGTCCTCACCAGCGTGAGGGCTCTCAGGTAGAGGGTTTGCAATGCTCTGAGAGCTCTTCTGGCAACCAGCCTTTTCATACCCCCTCAGGACATTAGATAATGACAGCCTGGCTTGCAAACTGTACAGAGTCTCCTGGGCTTCTTCCAGTTCCTGGGGAAAGCAACAGCAGCAGAGCAGTCAGTGGGCCATTAGTATATTTGCTTACCTTTGAAGACATCCCCTCCAGAAGTAAGCATCTAGTGGGGGCAATCCCTCTGCTCTCTGGGCAGCCTGGGCACGCAGACCCCAAGCGACCGGCTATCAAAGTCAGGTCAGCGTGGAAAGAGGAAACGCATGTTGCCAAGCAGAGCCATGTGATTTTGCTGCCCTGATGCCTGGGAAGAAATTCAGAATGGATACAAACACCATCCTGAAATAGTCTGTGAGACACTGGATATTTGAGCTTTAAAAGTTTTTTTGGCCTCTGAAATTAGCAGGATTATTTTGGTGCTGGCCCCGGGTTTGAAATAGCACGTCTTGAAACCTGGGACCTGGTAATATTTGGGTCCTGGCTGTAGTGCATTGATAGAGTTGTTTGGATGTCCCAGTGCTACAGTCACTGAAAGAGTCAGCTGAAGGCCTGTACAAAGCCTCATTACAGAAGCCGTGTGACCGAGAAAGTAAGGAGCTTGAAATTGCTCCTGACAGGTGATTAGATGCTCACCCAGCAACAGACTCTCCATGTCTATCAGGGACCCGAGACAGGCCTGGACACCGCTCCTGGGGTATCAGAACAGAGGAGGACGAGCTGACGCAGAAACTCCAGAGAAGACTTTGAAGATATATATAACATGACCTGCAGCCTGCACGTGCTTCTCTCAGGCATAAAATAATGAATCAGTTGGAGAGTGGGTGCGAGCACATGACAGGCGATGCAGACCTATAGCAGAACACTTGGTACGACACAGATGGAGCTGATTAAATGTAAGCAAAGTGGAGCCATAATTTAGCGCCAGGCTGCTTGATTACACCATGTGCCTTTTGCTTTCCAGGACACAGTGTTGTGCTCACTAGCAACCAGGCTGCCTTGAATAGAGAAACTTATGTGACCCATCCAGCGCTGCACAAGGCTGTGGGGGAAGCAGGGAAGAGCTGTGATGAAAAACTGAGCAGAGCAGAGAGCTGCAGATGCGGGCTGACTGGCTGCACCTGGGGTGTCAGGGTTAAGTAACTGGGAGCTCAGCAAGCTGGTAGGGGCTGGTGGGACAGAGCGGTCTGAAGTCAGTGGAGGAGGGAAGTCAGGGCGAGAGCAGCCAGCAGCAGTTGCTGCAGAGGAGGTACAAGGTGTATTGGTGAAGTTGTCCTGCCTGGATGAAGCTGCATGTTCCCTGCTGCTCTGTTTGAGACACAGCTCTCCTGCAGTGGTCAGATGGTCTCATGAGCTCGAGATGCATTGTCAGCTGTTAAAATGCAAGAGCAATTTGTGAGAAACATGGGATTTTCTGAGTTATTGTAATTATTTGATAATTTGTCCCATGGAGAAACATCCAGAGCCCTCAGGTCTTTCATCGCCCCGTTGTGCTTGCTGCTGCAGTCGCATGAGAAGGGGCAGCTCCTGTACTCAGCCAGAAAGAAAGGAAAAGGGGAAGGAAGCGGCTGGCAGCAAGGCAAAGTGACTTGCCCAAGATCACGAAGCAGTCAGTGGCAGAAGGAAGAATTTAACCTGCCACTGTGGGCTTAACCTATCACCTCTCTGCACAGCTGGGGACGTTGTGAGCGATAAATGCACCGGGAGCGGTTCCCAGAATAGCTCTTTGCCCATCCTGCATCTACAGCTGCAGTGAAGCTGTGGCCAGGACAATGTACCTCCCTAGGTAGGTACACAACACCCGACACCTTCGTACCACTGCCTACGACTCCAAACAGCAGCTCTGACGGACCAACAATATTCCTAACTCGGATACTCCTAACTCGGATACCCTTGGCCTCTGAACATCCAGATGTAGGAAGTGGGAGCCATCAGGCCACAAACCTCAAAACAGCCCACATGGGGCCTTACAGATACAAATCAGCACTTTCAAATCGCACCCAGAAGCGAACAGGAGGCCATGGCAGGCTCAGACGAGCACATCCTGAGGTCCCTGATGAGCAACAGCACAATGCAAAGCAGAAATGAAAATCCACAACCTCAGTCCTTGCAGGGAACGAGTCCCCAGCTGCTTCTCGCCCTTCACTGCGTGGGACGGGTGGTGAGATGGCCTTTTGTTAATCAGTGCCCTGTGCCTGGCGTTCAGCTGGTGGGGACAGGCTGTCCCTTCCAGAGAAACCCCTTGCATAAGAATTAAAGAGGAGCTGGGCTGAGATGCTGAACTAATCCACCAGGGCATGCTGGGAAGCTGCATTTTAAGCCATTCTCCCTGCCCTCCCATCTCCCCGTGCGTTGTTTATCTCTCCTGTCCCTCCCACAGCAGTACGTGAATTATCCTGACTGGGCAAGCTGGTTTCATAACCGCCTGTGCTACGTTGCGTCTCACCACCCTCCGAGTCCGCATGGGAGATGCTCGTACATGGGAGGCTTTTTAGCTACCACCGGTTTGCACCGCTGTGAATAACAAGCCCACACAAACGCCGTTCTCCCCCCGCCCACGCACGCAGTATCTGCACGCTGCACACGCATTTCGCTACTATGGCCACGTGTTCGCTCCCCTGGCACACGCACGCGCACTCCCACCGCACGTTTACATCGCAAGCTCCTTGCAAGCGTGATTCACATGCGTGTGACACTCGGCGAGCTCACCGGTACGCACAAAACTGGCACACTTGTCACACGCGTTCGGAGGACTGCCCCAGCAGCTCCCCCTGCCACCATGTGCTCCTCACCCATCGCCCATCGTCTGTGTGTGATACCTCGTCCTCCTTCAGCTGCAGCCTTCACACGGGACTCGTGCCACGGGCTTGCAGCTCACCCTTGCCATGGACACATATGTGTGGCACATACGTACCTGGCATGTGCCAAACATGCCATACACAAATGGGGCACTGCGCATTGTAGGGTCATAGGATAATTCAGGTTGAAAGAGACCTCAGGACAGCTCTAGTCCAGCCTCCTGCTCAAAGCAGAGTCAGCAAAGAGGTTAAACAAGGTCGCTCAGGCTTTATCTGGTCTTGTAAACCTCTCAGGATGGAGACTGCACACACAGCCTCTCTGGGCAACTTTTCCCCATGCTTGACTGTCTTTGGAGACAGAAAGATTTTCCTTGTATGCAAGACGGACCTCTCTTGTTTCAACTTACGCTCGTTGTCTCTCGTCATCCCAGCACACACCGCTGTGAAGAGCTTGGCTCTGTCTTTTACCAAGACTCCCAGGTCCTTTCCCACAGAGCTACTCTCCATCTGGCAGGTCCCCAGCCTGTATCGTGGCTGGGGCCTCTTCCTTCCCAGGTGCAGGGCTTTGCATTTGCCCTTGCTGAACTCACAATGTTCCTGCAGGTCCAACCCTCCAGCCTGCTTATGTCCCTCTGATGGCAGCCCTGCCCTTGGGAATGTTGACTGCGTCCCCCTCCAACCGGATGCCATCTGCAAGCCTGGCAGGAGTGCACTCCATCACCTCCTCCAGGTCATCGATAACCATGTTAAACAGGACAGGTCCCAGGACAGGCACCCCACTTAGTACCAGCCCCTGGGCACTGTACAACCCATTAACCACTATGCCCTGAGCCTGACCAGCCAACCAGGTTTTTTTACCCATCTCCTTGTCCACCTATTGAGACCACTACACCTTTACTTGGATAGCAGAACATTGTGGGAGGCGGTGTTGAAAGCCTGTCTGAATTTGAGATAAACAACTTCCACTACTCTCCCCTCACCCACAAATCCAGTCATGTTATTGTAGAAGGCGGCCAGGTTGTTCAGGCATGATTTACCCTTGGTAAAGCCACGCTGACAGTCGCCAGTCACCTTCTTCTCCTTCATGTGCCCAGAAATGTGTTCCAAGAGGACCCGCTCCAGGGACCAAATGAGTCTGACCAGCCTGTAGTTCCCAGGATCAACCTTTTGGCCTTTTTCAAAGAAGAATGCAGTATTTGCCTTTCTCCAGCCATGGGGGACCTCCTCTGATCTGTACTTCTGTATCCAGCCTCTCCTCCAACCAGCCTCCCAAACCTAAGTCGTTTCACAGCTGAATTGCCTCCCGCCTGACCAGTCCTATACTTCATTTGGTCTGACCTGCAAGGCTTCCTATAGGGGTGAATGTGGCTTCTCAGCTTGCTTTGCTCCCGCTGTTCCTAAGACAGAGAGAGGGCTGTGTCTCTGAGCCCCAGGGTTGTTTCTCTTCTCCTCAGGCTGCACATCCTCTCATTAGAGTCTTTGAGAAGTTCACACTGCTGCCAAAAGCCATCCTCAGTGCCATGCAGAAAGAGGGGAGCAGAGCAGCCTTATCCCACCCCTCCAGGAAGATGGGATGGGGCTGCCCCAGCTGATGGCTCTGCCACAGGACGTGGCCATGGGGCAAAAGTCCAAACAGAGAGAGGGACTGGTTCAGCTCCTTTTCTCCAAAAAATATGAGGGTTGGAGTTTCTCAGAGGGAGATGTGCTGCTTTCAAGGTGAGGAGGTATCCACGAGACTTGGCAAGGCAGAGGTGGTGCCTGCCCTGCATCCCTGCATCTTGCCCAGGATGTTGGGCCAGGTTCTTCCACCACCCCCAGGCACTCAGATGCCTCGGTGCCCGGGGAGCACTCAGCGTGCAGGCAAGGAGGACAAGGTTGCATGTCTTCAAGCAAGATCCTGCTGATTCAGCCCTGAGTCCATCTCCTGCCAAGGAACCTTGGCCCTGTCCTGTATTCCTCTGCTACGTCCACCCTGTCCTGACACAGCTCTGAGGGTGCACCTGAATATTCCTGTTTGTTTGTTTTTTTTCCATTAGGTCTTCTTTTTTTTTTTTTTGCCAAAGCAAGCCAGCGTGGGTGTAATAAAGAGAGTCAGTTGCAAACTGACAGAAGCTGGGAATACCACAAGGATAAAAAAGGCGAGGTATATGGCAAAAAGCAATAAAGGCCCTTAATTACAGGTGTGGCCAGGAGCAGCTCCTATTATTAAGGTTGCCGACACTTCCCCTTTTAAGACCCTGTTTTCACTTGCTTATAACTTTGTCAAAGTTTCACCACTGGAGCAGAAATTTTCCATAGAAAGTGTTTGCCTCAGCTTGAATTGGGTGCATTTATTCAGTTCTTTTTGAAAATGTTGGCCCACCACTAGGTTTCCCGGGTTGGAGGAAGTATATATATATGGCCCAGGGGATGAAAGCTCCGGATCTTCTGGGCTTTCAAGCAAGGGCTTCGCCTTGGGCAGGACATCAGTTTTTGTGTCATGGAGGCTGTGTTTTGCCAGCTCCATGAAACACCACTGCTCTGCCCCACCGGCGTGGACAAATTACATGGCTTTGCTAAACACAGAAGGAAAACTTGTCACAGCTTCACAGCTACAAAGATTTCAGCCTCTGCTAACCTGCCCAACCCTCCCTTGGCTTCTGAGGCTGGCGTGACGGTGTATGGGCTTTCCCACAGAAGAGCAGGGCTGAAGGAAACCAGGAAGGCTTTCCCTTCTAGGGCCGCATCCTGCTGCTCTGCGTCAGGCACCAGGCTGAATCCCTCGATGCCTCCCTCTGCCCTACACTCCTGGCCACCGCTCTTCTGGCTTCTGGGAAGCCCAGTGGAGGAAAGCCCCTGATTTGAATAGGGAAGGGATGAAACTCAAAGGGAAAGGACCAAAAATGTGGGGAAAAGCAAATAAGACTGGGAGATGGATGAGACCGGGAGCTGAAGGGAGGTGCTGGGGCTGGTTGGGCAAGGGGTAATTGCTTGGAAGTTGTTGGAGTGATTTGGGCTGGTTGAGCAGGGGAATTGGGAGCAGAAAGCAGGGCTGGCCAAGGCAGTGAGATGGGGAATGGGAAGAGCAGAGGAGGGGTGATAGGCAGCAGGGTGGGCAGGGGGGACAGGAGGGAGGCAGGCAGCACTCAAACCATTTGCCTGGGGAGCGGGGGATTCTGGTGACAGGTGGGGACTGGGGATGGAGGGGACCTGCCACTGACCGACTGCCCAGGAAGGCTTGGACTGGTGACAGGGAGCAGCTTGTGTGGAGGGGGACAGCATGTGGTGGGAAGGCTGGGACTAACTGGCCATGGACACACAGCTGAGCCAGACTGGTACTGTCTGGGCAGGAGACTGGGCCGGGGAGTGCGGCGGGGAAGAGACAGGGAAGGGCAGGTGAGGTGGACGTGGGAGGGGGCAATGGCCGAGCCTGGAGCCCAGGACTTCGTGACAAGCCTGAAGAAGGGAAGCCAAAAGTGGGAAAGCTTGGGTGGGATAAGGGGAACAGGGAGGACAGCCACATCAGATTGTGTTTCTGGGACCACAGATTTTTCCAGTGCCCGAACAAGAGCCTTCTCCCAAGTCTTCTTCCCAAGTCTTACTGCTCCTGTGCTGTAACCCCAAATGCCACCCAACAGTGCATCTCACCTCTCACCAGCTCTGCTCCTCACTGAGGACAACAGGCCACTATTGCTATCTGTTATATCAGAATACACATTTCTCATTACTGAGAAATGGCAGCACCAAGGCTGGCTGTACAACTGCCCTTCAATGTCCTCATGCATATGAATTATGGTTGAGTCTTTAATTATGTGGCCACAGATTTATTTTCCACAGGACACCTGCAGCACTCAGGTTAGATGGTGCTCTGGATGAGTCTGGGCTGTGTCATGAAGAAGGCTCTTTGCAGGGACCCAGCATCATCTTTTTTTTTTTTTTTTCTCCCCAAAGTGTGAAGAAAAAGTAGTGACTCACTGCTGAGGCAGTTGTGTGCTGGCCTGGATCCCTGCCCCTGCCGCGGATTTCCTACCTGATGCTGAGCGAGTCACTCACAGCAACCTTTTCAGAGGTAGCTATTAGCTATGTTTTATTTATTTTGGTGTTTTGCATTGTTTTTAGCCTTGTGCTATCCTGGGATCCTGATGTCTCATTTGCAGGAGTATTTATTGCTCCCTGCTGCATGTGAATGGGGACTTGCACTTGACTGTAGAAAAGGCTTTAAAATGCAGAGGGCTCTGGCAAAGCGCTCAGATCAGCATCCCCACCTTGCAGGCTGCATTTGACCTTCCCTCCAGGAATGCTGGGTCTTCTCTAAAATGCTACGCTCTTGCTTGGTATGAGTATTGAAAAGGCAAATCCATTATTATTTGGGAAGTACTGAGAAGCTAGAGTGTGTGTCTCATAAAAAAGAGCCTATGAACATTAATCATTGTTTTTTGAGTGGGGGCTGCATGTTCTGAATAAACTGTGAGTTAATGCTTTGAACAACTCTGTTCTGCTCTGTGGGATGCGTCAAGCCACAGGTACCTGCCTCCTCGGGAACCTCTGCTCTTGAATTGCAGGTGGAAACGCGTTTGTTCTCACTTCTCAGCTTTTCTTGCTTTCACTGGCCTTGCAGAAGTAGAACTTCAGCACAGAGTCAAAGTTTTCTCTGCTGTTTCCCTGATTCCTCAACACTTTCCTAGCACAGGCAAGTCTTTCTGTGAAGAAGTGGCTTTGGTCTTCAAAGCAGCATGTCCCTCTCCGGATAGTGGGTGAAATGGGATTCTGCTCACTGTGGGTCAAGCAGAGCTGCCAAATGCGACCTGGCATTTCTCTGAGGTCTGCTAAGTTACTGGAGCTCAGCTTTCCCATGAGTTTTACTAGGTGCTATGAATATCATATACGGTGACACTGGAAGGCCACCCAGCAGTGACACTGTGAATAAACAGGGCAATTCTAGCCCTTCTTCTCCTTTCCTACCCGAGGAATGACATGGTGGGCAGCGGTGATGCTGGCTGGATGCCCAGTGAGGTATATTCCCCTCCGAGACACTAGCCTGCAAGACTCAGCCCAAGACACATCACTGTGGGTTCCCTCTACAGCACTGCAGTGTGAGCACTGGGGACTGCCCAAGGACCTTCCCATGAGAACAGGACGGTAGCCAAAGGGCCTGCAAGCAGAGCCACCCTGTGTAGCCCATCTTCTGCCTGCTTGCCTTCAGCAGCAGCACTTCCTGGATCATCTAGGGATGCTTTGGCCATGTCTGAACCCCGTGAAAGGTAGACATGAGGTGTCCCGGGCGCAGGTCCCCCAGTTGCTGAGCCAAGGCGCTTGGCTGGAGCCTCGACTCCCTTCCATGTTCTGCACCCAAAGATCCTTCCCAGGCAAACCAGGGAAAAGGGGTGAGGCAAGGCCTCCTGGGGTCTCATCCTGGCATGCGGTTGCAAGTATGGCTGCGGCTCACTGCTGGGTCTGGGAGGTTAGACAGCCTTCCGGGTGCTGTTGTTTAAACAAAATCTTAATGTGCCTTTGTTGTTGTATTCTGGTGCCTAATACAAGGTTAGACCTGAGGGAATGTTCATTTTTGGAGAGGGGCACAGAGAGGAAAAGGTGCTTGTGGCTACCGCTGCACACCAGTTTGGTAACTAGAGAGGAATGGAGATGACCCAGCACAGATTGTGAGCATGGATTCTGCCTGTCCCTCAAATTTCTTCCCTTCCCAACCCAGCCCCAACCTCTCTCCAGTCAGGGTCCTGATATAACACCTACCTTTTTTAGACACTGGGGCAGAAGCTACCTGCTGTACCGCTGGAGCACTAATAGTCCTGATGGAGACAGGGTCCGCACGGTTCTGGCTGCTACACACATAGCCAAAACCAGCGGCCCCTGGCCCAGGCTCCGTAACATAAATCACTCCATAAGAAGAGGTGTAACTAGGCAATGCTTGGAGAGAAGAAGGTGGGTGTTATTAGATCACATGGTTAGCCAGGCTAACAGCACTAAAAGCTTGATTACAATTCAATTAAGGGAATGTTTCTAATTAAAGAGTTCTTATTTTAAGCCCTAAATGATTAAAATAAAGGTAGCTGAAGTGTCCGTACACACATTCCAATTTCATCCCCAAGGGCTGTGTCTACATTTGGGATTTCTTCAAATTCCCTCCTGCCGCCTCAACCAGCAACAGGGGGAGAGCTGGCGTGGCCACCGTCCCCCCAGATCCTACACCCGCTTGCCAGGCAGCGTCACCCCAAACTCTGCTCCCACCGGCCACGCTGAGAGCCGACTCTCCTGGGATCTGATTCGGATCCATCCTTCCAGGAGCTGTCTCTGGCAGAGCCCACCTCATTCAGTGCCTGTACGGGCCTGCCACTTGCAGCAAAGTTGTGAGCGGTGTTGGGCTCCAGCAAATTCCTCTCGGCTGAT
Source organism: Ciconia boyciana (assembly GCF_034638445.1). Classification (NCBI taxonomy): domain Eukaryota; kingdom Metazoa; phylum Chordata; class Aves; order Ciconiiformes; family Ciconiidae; genus Ciconia; species Ciconia boyciana. The sequence goes on from NC_132934.1 coordinate 58,133,568, forward strand.
GTGCACCCACCCAGGGTAGGAGGGCAAGCCCTCGGCTGGATTCGGCAGCGGCTGCGTACTTTATTACCTACCTTCCCATCTGTTCGCTGTTATGTAAGCTGTGAAACTACAGAGGTTCAATGGAGCATGTGTAAGGAAATGTCATTACTATGAAAAACTCAATTAAATTTTAACTTCTCGGAATGGAGACAAAGTTCTGTGATAAAATTGGCCTGGCAGTGACAGAGGGAAACAGGGCTGTTTCCCAAAGTTCCTGTGTTGCATAACACAGGAACTATTCCCAGGTCTCAATAGTCCATCAGCTTGGTGTGGGCACTGACTGGCAGCGGGATTCAGAGCATTGTGGCCCACCATCTTGGTATGACGTGAAGGAACGACTGCTTTCTGCACCACACAATGCCGGCAGGGCTGCAACGTGGGCCTCTTGGTGACAACAGACTGTGCTTACGTTGCGTATTTGGAAGTTGACGTGGGGGTCCTGGCCTAGATGCGTCTATGGGCTGGCCTGGTATGGGAGCTCTTGAGCTCTCCCCCATCACAATTATCTCCTCCACCCTTAGCTCGACTGCAGGAACTGCAGTTCTTGACTTGCGACGACTGTGCCAAAGCAGCTCCTCCCTAACGAGGCATCCTGGTGCCTGTGAAGCTTGGCAGCGTCTGGCTCTTGCCCCACAGGACCTACTGCTGTTCCCTTCCCTCCCACCCTACGCTGGCCTCCAGCCTCCCCCCGCACTCCTGCTCCCAGAGCTCACAACGGCCTTCTCTCCTCCTTTGCCCATCCGGCCCCAACCTCCCGCCTCCCAGGAGCCCCCAAACACTTCCCCAGCCTGGGCTCTGCTCCTGCATCCCCATGCGGGTCCCATACACCCTGGCTGCCTCCTCCTGACTCAGCTGGCTCTTTCTGAGCTGCTCCGGGGCTCACTGCAGCGCATGGTGGCCACCTGGCCCCCGAACACCCCGGGGTCTGGGGGGTACCCCTGGCTTTGCACCTATCTGCTGGTGGGTGCCCCGTTGACCTTTGTCCGTCCGCATTACGGTTTATGCGTGCACACCGACATTCGTGTGGATTTGCAGGTGGTTCACCCAAAGGGTGCCCACTGCTCCTGGGGGGCAGGAGCCGAGGAGCCCTGACCCTCTCTGTGGGGTTCGGGTGGCTCTGACGCCTCATGGGCCTTCCCGCTGGACCCCCGCTTGGCATCCGCTGCCATTGCGATGGGACCCGGCGCCCTTGTGTGAGGATCCCCAAGCGGGGCTGAGGGCTGATGACCTTGCTGTGGCAGCAATGGCGCCATATTGGGGCTGCCCCACTGCCCCCCACCACAGTGGGGTGCCACGGGTGGGCTGTTGCCCCACTCCCCCCCGCAGCGTCCCGCTGAGGAGAAACCTTCAGCGGGGAGCCCGGCGGCCGCTGAGGGCAAACGTCCCGCAAGCTCCCGCGTGTGCAGCGGGGTAGGCCTCCCTCTCGCCGGGTCTGAGGGGGGAGGCCGGGCGGGAGGGCAGCGGGAACGGCGGCGGGCGGTTGCGCCTTTAACGGCGGGCGGAGGAGGAGGAGGAGAAGGAGGAGGAGGAGGAGGAGGGCCGGGGCTGCGCTGGGTGACATCAGTGGGTTTGGCTCCGGGGCTCAATGGAAACTGGGTGAGCGCCGGGCTGTGCCGAGCACACGCCGGCTGGAGGGGACGGCGAGCGGGCGGGAGGCGGCAGGCAGCGCCGCGCCGCGCTGAGCCGAGCCGAGCGAAGGAGGGACGCGCCGGGCACGGCCGCCACCAGCCCTCCCCAATCCTCCGTCATCCTTCCCGCCGCGGCCGCCTGGCCCCCTGACAGCCGGCGGAGCAGCAGCCCCACACGGCCCCCTTCCCGCCAGGGTGGGTATGGGGGGCGCCCGCCTCCATCTTGGGGCGCAAACCCCGGGGGAAAGGCGGCCCCTCCGGCTCTTTGTGTGCGCGGAGGGAGGGGGAGGGGGCGGGGGAGGGGAGGGCAGGGCGCGATGCGCCGGGCCGGGGGGGCAGTGGGGGACAAAAGCCCCTTTGTGGGGGCGCGGGGAGGGGTCGCCCCTCCGGCGGCGGCGGATTTTGGGGGGGTCCCCTTTTCGTCTTCTCCCCTGCCGGGGCCCTGCCTGCCGGCGGGGCCGGGGCGAGCGGGGAGGGGTGCCGTGCCCTTCTCAGCGGGGGCTGCGGGGGTCCCCGCGGGGGCCGCCCCGGGTGATTTAACCCCCACCCCTCCCGCTCGCTGATGTTCCTTGTCTCCCTCCCCAGCCCCCTCATCACCTCTTTCGGGGGTCTGTGTTTGGGGGTGTGTGGGGGGCTCGGTGTTCCCTTTTGTGCGGGGTGGGGGGCGGTGGGGGCGGGGGTCCGCGGCCGGGAGCGGGGGGGGACGAGGAGAAGTTCAGCGCCGTTCCCGGGGGTGGCTGCTTTTTGTTACCTACCCGGAAAAATAACAGCCCGGGTAAGGCTGTCTTCGCGTAGTGTTTTGCCTGTAGGGGGTGGGGGTGTAAGGGACATATTTCTTATTATTTTTTTGTTCCCCCCCGTTTTCCTGTTGTGGCTATTTCTTCCTCAAATGTAGTCCAAATGCTCTGTACGTGCGGTTTCTCTCCCCCCCATCTTATTTCTGCTCTCCTTTTTGTAAGTGTGAAAGGGTCTGGGGGGGGTCGATGTTTTGCATTTCAATCAAAATGTAATTTTTCTCGTTTTCCTTCCCATTTTTAAGCCAGTTCAAATTATTGTTTTACCAGCCTCTTCCTTTATTCACACACACGCACACACTCAAAAGCCATGTAAAGCCTTTATGGTCTATGGGCAAAGCAGCCCCCGCTCCCCACACTTCCACAGAAAACCGGAGCGGTGCTGGGCTCGGCAGCCTCCATTATGGAGCCGTGGGTTTGGTTTTGCGTGGCCTTTGCTAGCCAGGGCATCTTCTCACTCCCGACCCCCTCAGGTGGGGCCGAGGTGGTGCTCCTGTTCCCCCCGAGATGGTCCCTGCGTCTTTGGTCGCCATCGGTGCTGGCACAGAGAAGCGAGATCAACTCTATCGTGTGTTTATATAATGGCCTTTGTGCCTGTACATGGGTATTTTATATTATATAAAAGGGGATTGGTGCAAAATGGTGTGTGTGGGGAAGCAGCGCTGGCGGCTGGATAGTATTTTTTTTTTTTTTGAGGCTGAGTAGTATATTGTAGGTGTCTGTGTAATGTTGGATATTCACGTATGCAAACGCTCATGAAGAGCACACGCTTGCTTTGAGGTTGTATGTGTGTTAATCCCTTATGGAAAACTAAATGGTTTAACTAAATGATTGCCCTACAGCCCCTGGGAACGCTGGAGAGCGCAGGAAGGGTGGCAGGGCAGGGGGGGCTAAGCCTGCTGGGGCGGTGAGAGGGAGGGATGTCTTTTTGAATTTTATATGTGTAAATAATATATAGAGAGTAATACACATTTCATATATAATAATATACATTTTATATGTAAAAATTTCTTCTCCTTGTAATAGTAGACTTGAAGATCAGATGATAAGGGCGGAAGCTGTAGATGGTGGGGGTACGTGTGTGAAGTAGCAGCAAATGTGGTAGATGTTTGAACTCCTGGAGCAGTTGTTGGGGGGTGGGATGTGTGTGTGTGTCCTGCCTGCTCCCCTTACCATGAATCCAGGCTGTTGCTCTCTGGCTATCCTCCACCCAGGTTTTCTAAGCACACTTGTGTGTGTGTGTTGGGGGGGAGATAAGGCAAAATGACAGCTGTGCGAGACCGTGATTTTTCACTCCATTATCCTGCTTCCCGCTTCCACCCCCTCACCCCGGAGCATTTTTTAGATTCCCCTTTGGAGCCTGTTGCTTAATCAGCTAGAAGGGCTGCTGCCTAGTTGTGCGAGAAACCCTTCTTAACCTGGCTCCTGCCTGTCCCAGAAGGGTGGGACCAAATTTAGGCTTGCGACTGTGGTGTTGCAGAGCAGTAACTGCTGTGCCCTGGTGCAGAAGGAACCCCGCCGGGACCTATTGCCCAGCCTCTGCAGCTTGCTCGGCTGTGCTTGTCGTGGCTGGGAGTTGGACGCGAGTGGAAGCGCTCAAGGTTAGCAGGCCTGGGCAAACTCGGCCATGAAGGAAGGAGGTTTGAGAGCTGTCTTCTTGACGGTGGTGTGACGGGTTCCTGGGGACACAGACCTTTGATCGTTTATTGGAGTAGGAGTGTAAGCAAGTCAGATGTATGTTAATATGGTTATACAGAACAGCAGGCAGCGGATAAAAATCATGTCTGTTTGCTGTGCCCTCACCCAGGTACGCCTGCCTCCTGGTTCGGTTCCCAAGGCTCTGCCTACATTCCTTGTAGTAAGAAAGTCAGAAATAGCCACAGGGTTTTGTAGACTTTAGACACACAGAAACCCACATGCATAAGTAAATACTAGGTGAGGGGACTCCACCTCTAAGTGTTTTGTGTGTGGTTTCTGGTGACTGGAGCTCTACTTTCAGGGTTCACAACATCCCCTGAATGCCTTGATAGGATTATTCCCCTGTATGTCTCTGCAGCCCGTCCATTCCTCTTTCTGTAATCCCATCTCCTGGGGCAGGAGAAGCAGCTCTGGGTTTATAGTATGCTCAGAATCCTGTAGCTGGGATTATTTTTTTTGTGCTTGTGTCTCACAAGGCCATTCCTCCCTTCTTTCCTTCAGTGATGCTTCCTTCCCACTGAGCTCCAGCAAGGGAAAGTTCCTCTCACCTACTTGTGAAAACATGAATCATTCCTCACCTTTCCTGTCCCCAACAGGCTCTGTGTCTGCATTTTGTATGCTAATAATGTGGCATTGCATAAATTAGGAGTGTGGCAAATCCCTCTAAAAGGAGCCATGTTGGCTGTCTCAGGAAGAGCCGCCGTTCCTAGAATAAGTTGGTGGCCGTGGAAGGGGTGAGGGTAAAGGGGCTGTTAAGGGGGGAACTGCTGGAACTGTATTTGGCTGAGATGTTTGCAGCAAAAGTTGAGGTTGGCAGGGAGAACGAACTCTGTGGCCGTGGTCCTTCCACCTAGTTGGTTTTCTGTGGAAGGTGAGTAGGCTAAGCCTGGGCATGTCAATGGGGTATAGCAGGTCAAAGGGTTAGCTAATCACCTCAGGTAAAGGGATTAGGAAAGGCCCGAGCTGCTAAAAACAAACAGCTGGCACAGCTGGGTAGGCAAGAGAGACAGAGAGGCTCAGGTAGACCGAGGGAGGCTGTGATCCCATCAGCAGAAGTGTGTGGAGATAAGCAAATGGTGTTCCTAGTCAGTGCTCGCCTCCCAGGGTTCAGTTCAGCGAGATGTCTCCTCCCTGTCCCCTGTGCCAGCCCCCGCCTAGGGGTGATGGAGTCGCTTGCTTCTGGCAGTCTGTCTGTCTCTTGCAGCCCTTGGGTCCTGTGCTTTGCCACCACCGAGATGCTGGTCTAGGGCTGGGACAGAGAATGCTCCTTCTCATAGGGTTTATTATGCCCGTCCCTTCTGGTGTCTCACGAGGTTACCACTGTCCTGGTGCCAGGTACTGTAGGTTACAAGGAGCAGTACCATCTCTCTTCACAGTAGTGTGAAGTGATCACCCACTGAAACCTTCTTAGGAGGGATTTCCTGCCCCCTCCCAGTCTCTGCCAGAATGGTGGGCAAGAGATTCAATCCTTCTTCATTCCCATAATGGGAATGTGGAAAACATGCTTGAAAGGGTCATGTTCCTGCAGCATTTCTAGCTCATGCTGTCTCTGGACATCCAGGAGGTCAGGAGAGGTGATAGAGGCCATGTAGAAAGTGAGGTATTTCAAGATGAAAAACTGTACCCAGCCTCTGGGTGAAGTGGCAAGATCTCTTCTGTAGCCTTACATGATTCACTTCCTGTTTCTGCTCTGACGCTATGCTTTCTGTGCTTCTTTTCTCAGCACGACTGAACCATGGAGCTTCGAGTGGGGAACAAATACCGGCTGGGCAGAAAGATTGGCAGTGGTTCGTTTGGAGACATTTACCTAGGTGAGTGTGAGTCTCTGTCCTTCCACTTGCACGGTTGTTTTTCTCAACTGTGTCATTGTTTTGGGATTGTTTTTCTTGCCTGTTGATATTTGTGGGCACCAGGTAAAGTTGGAGGTGGTGGAGAGAAAAAGAGCTTCAAGGAATACTGCTAGTTGCTGCTGGTCTTCTGATGGCAAAGAAAGTGGGATGAGCTCAGTTTTGCCTTGCAGGTGTTGGAGAGACAGTGGTGTTTGATCAGACTGATTTAGATTTGGACTATTCAGGGCATATTTGTCATACACCCTACTCCAGCTCTCTCGCTTCCTTTTCTTGAGCTTGGGTGTGTGTGGGTATAAACTCTGTAAAGAGTGGGTGGTGGAAAGGGAGGAGACTGCTGTTGCTTCAGGGTAGAAGGAGTAAAGTTTTGGGAAGATTGGTAATGGAAGAGGTTGTCCAGCACCTGTGAGAGAGGGGTCTGAGACCAGGAGATGTAAAACAGGTCAGTGAGGCTGGCCTGGTTAAAGTCCTGGGGCCTAGATCTGTTAGATCTGTAATGGGATTTAGAGTTAATGTCTGGAATGACCTGAGCTGGGAGCTCAATGGAGAGAGCCCATGAGACGCTGGGTTTCCTGTTACCACAGCAGGTCACCTGGGGAAAAGTTCTTCCAAGCCAGCATGCTGATGTGTAGATATGTTTACCTATGGCTTTGCCTGCTGATGTTTTTATTGGCTCAAACCATGTGGGGCTGGAGTGGTGAGACTACCCAGTAGCCTGATCGATCCCTCCTTGAGAGCTTGTGTGGCTTTACCTGTCGTCTGGTTCTCACCACTACCTGTTTAGCTGTAGTCCTGCAGGCCAGCAGAATGATTGCCGTGCCCGTTCTTGGTGTTTGCACCCTTTGGGTACTTACAGATGGTCATCATATGCTCCTTGACTGTTAAGTTGCTCAGTTGAGTTCTGTTTTGCTTCCCAGTACATCCACCACTCCTCACTCTTGCTGCTCCTTCAGTTTTTCCCAGTTTGTCCATCTGCTGAGCAGCTTGGAGCCTACACAGCATTCGAGGTGTGGCATTTCCAGTGCTGGGCAGCAAAGGGCTACCCTTGAGTCATCTGTAATGTGATGCCTCTGCATAGACTGCTTTGGATCTCCTTGGCTTCCCCCATCACCAACACTGTATCAAGTTGCAGAGTTGGCCTTAGTGCACTGTCAGCTGTATTGTAGGAGATCTCTTTTAGGTTCTGCAACATCCTCCCATCCCGCCCTGAGTTCCTTTTGTTGAATACCTCTAGTTCAGATTACTTTTTCCCGTGTTTGTAAATCACCTTCTGTTTTCTACCTCTGGCTTTTATCTCCAGTTCCCTCTTGCTTTATTATTCTTTCTTGATTGGTGTTGGCAGCCTCTCTTGATTAAGTATCCTGTGGGAATCATCAGTAACAGGCTTTGTTGCCACCTTTATCCAGAGCACGAACAAAGATGATAAATGATGGATCTGGGATCCCAATTCCACCATGTGCTGCTTTCACTGCAGCCTACTCCTATATGTCACTCCTCTGTGGCCCTCCAGTGTCTGGGGTGACAGTGCTTTCAATTCCCAGGTGCTAGGGATTGAGGGGTGATAGCCCAGACACAGCATTTTCCACCTATGCTAGGGCTTGAAGCCTTCCAGACCCTCTCTAGGACAGTAGAAGCTGTCAGGATCTTGCAAAACATCTGGGAAGCACGTGGAGAAAGAAGGGAGGTACTGAATGGCAAGGCCCCTGCACCACATAAGAGGTCATCTACCTGTGCAAAGCGGGCATGGAAAACACAGGCTCTGGTGAAGGGTTGTGCCCACCTTGCCCATAACCAAACAACGTGAGAGACAGAGGAAGCCTCAGTGCCCTAGTGTGGTGAGCACAGCGGGATGCCTCCAACTGCTGAGTTCAACCAAGTTACTTGAATGCAGTATTAAAGCCCTTGTGATGTTCATTGAGGTGCAAGCCAGCGTGTTTTGAAGCAGTGATAGCGAGACTTCTTGGAGCCTGGGTGACTCCCCAGCCTGGAGGGATCAGGCATGTAGTCTCTGGTGGTGCGTCTGGAAGATGCTTGTGCTCATGCTGTGCTCTCACGGTCTGTTCTGCAGACAGAGGGACTCATTCATGACGACTTCTCTCCTGCACCAGATTCACCTCGCAGTTCTCTCTCTTGATAATGGTGTGGAGACGGAGCAGAGACAGACAAGCCCTGACTGTCTCTGAAGGCGAGCATGGGCTATATGGTTTGTTCCCAGCTTCTCCCTCTCAGGGTGTTAGTGCCTTCACCCTCTCTTTGACCAATGGGTGCTGTGTGCTGTGCTCTTTGGGATTTGCTTGTGGGTTTTCTGTCAGAAGGAAACTTGAATTTCCACATGGGCACACACAAAGGATGGACTCCTGTTAATCCTCGGCTGGTACTTAAAGCACAATGCCTTTCTTCTGTGCTTTACCTTGGGGGATAGATGTGCTATGGGGGGATTCCCCCAGCATTGGCTCAGCAGGGTGGGAAATGAGATCCAGCTGCCCTGGGCCTTGGCTACCCCGTTTGCCTCTAAAAATGCTCACTCAGAAGAGCAAAACCCAGTTTGCAGAGGAATTGTCGAGACCTTTGGGACGTCAGAGGAGAGGGGCTTTGCCAGAGGTGTTGGCCGAGGGGCAGGGCAGGGTTGGTGGACGTGGTAGGAATCGTTGGGGCTGGGATGCACTGGAGGGGACATTGGCGGTGGAGAGGAACTGGGGATGCTGGGGCAGACAAAGCATGCTGGGACCTGCGCTGGCTGGGGACAGTTCCTGGTGGCAGGCTCCTCCCTTGCTGGGAGGGGAGTGCCTTCCCTTTGTTTCCTGGCCTGTTAACTCTCTCTCGCCCTATCTGACTTCTTCCGTCTGTTCCCAGCCCTCCATTCTTCCCACACCAAGCTGGCCAGAGGGGAGCGGGCAGTGGGGGGAGCAGGGGGATGTGCCTGTTGTCTTGCTCGATGCACAGGGAGGGCGGTGTTTATTGTATCAGGCATGCAGTAAGGCTTTCACTCCGAAAAGATCCTGTTTAGCCGGTGACATTCTCTGTCCCCGGGGCCCTGTTTCAAATGGCTTGTGATGAATGAGTTGAATTTGTGCAGCCCCCACAGCGGAGCGAGACTGGGGGTGGATGTTAGGAATTATCCCCAATCCTACATACGTCTCTCAAGTGGCTGAAGCTAGGCAGGCTCTGCTGCGTTTGTCTGAAACATGGTGCTTTCCAGTCTGGAGAGGGAGCGGAGAACTGTTGCTTTTGTACTTGTGTCTTTAAAAAAGATGGTGGTTAAAGCGTGGAACAAAGGATCAGAGAGACTCCTGCCCTTGAATTCCCTTCTCGCTTGTGGTGATCTCAGTCTGGGTAGATCTCTAGCCAAAAAATGGTAGAGGGGGCAACCTGAAGACATATGGGGGTTTGGGGAGGGGGCGAGCCTGAAGTGTTCAGTTGGTGACCCCCTCAGCAAAGAATAGCTCCTCATTAGGTCCACTGGTCCTACTTTTGCTGTTCCAGGCCACAGGTTTGTTTCCTCTTTTCCTAAGAGACTTACCACCTATGTTTGGGCTATGGAGAGTATGGGGCTGAAGGCCATGTTGATAATTTGAATGGCATATTCACATTTTGCAGAATCTAAGTTTTCTTGATGCTTACCCCTCCTTTCCCTTTTCCTGCTTTACTTACTCACAGATAACCCTCCCCACCTGCAGACAGCCTAGTAGATGGATGCATTGTCATCTTCGTAAACACACAGGGTAATGTGGAGATGTGAACTCGTTAATCTTTCCACTGTTCAACTTCGGGGAGTAGGGTTCATTCAAAATGCTAATGCTACTGCTGCCAAAAGTCAGCAAGACTTATCATTGCCTGTGTGTCAGCAGATGGACTAGGAGAGGGAAAAATTCCCCCAGGGAACAGACAAGGGAGCTGCTGCAGAGCATTTGGAGGAAAGTCTTCACAAAGGCAGGGGAAAGAGAGACGGGAAGGAAGCACGCTTATCTATTTGGATGTCCTGGGTGCTTCCATGCTGAATGAGGGCCAGTGACTGAACACTAATTTAAAAGGTAGATACTAGTCCAGGGCCACATTCTTATGGTGATCTGAGCCCCTTTTCCTGCTCTTTTCCTCCTTGCACTCCTGATGCTCATAAGAATGGTCCTGTAGTAGAGTGAAGGGAATGTACAGACTTGCTTTGCTGGCCAGCAGTTTTTAAGTGCAAAATGTTAGCATCTTTCCAAAAGTAACCATTGGACAAACGGCTTTAGCTCTCGGGATGGCTTTTTCCCTTTCCCTTTTCCTGGCTCTTGAGTAAAAACCCTTATTAAATTCATCCCATTGCTCCTCCTGCCCCTCCCTCAGAGCACCCTAAATAATTCCTCTCCATCCTTAGTGTTTACAGCCTTCAAATATTTGCAGACTGTTGTCATGTCCCATTTTTCCTCCCCACCCTTCTTGGTTGTATCTCTTGTCTATGTTACATATTTAGCTCTTTTAATCTTTCTTAGTAAATCAATCCCTTTAGGCCCTGATAGTTTTTGTTCCTCTCTACAAATTCCTAGCAGCTTGTCTGTCTCAACCTGATGCTGTAGTATCTAGATGACGTCTTTTTGCTAGCAGGCAGCTCTTGGCTAACTTTGTGTACAAGCCAGAACTCTTCAACAGAAGATGGATCTCCTTAGGATCCATAGGAAGATGGGATCCAGTTGTGTGAATATTTCCTTTTTCTCTTTGGTCCCTGGCCCTGGAGGCAGTGTGTGAAAGAGCATGGACGGAGAGATCTATCTGCAGCTGTCCTTGTGGACTCTGAAAGTCTTATCACAGGGATCAGGAGGCACGAATTAGCCAGACCTACCAAAACTAGCTATGGGTTATTAACGAAACATCACCTTTGACTCAGCTCATGTTTGTCATGCATGTTCTGGAGTAGTGTATTTTATGACAGTGTTCATAAGCTGCTTATGATCAGAGCTGCTCTCTGATTTGTGTTTGAGTGCAACTTTTAATAGTTCTGGATATGAGCAAGGGCTTGGCTGTGTGTGTGACGGGGAGAGAGAGAAGCAAGTCTTGAGTGTCATTCCCGTGACCTGTGTACAGATCTTCATTCTTTCCATTTTAGGATGACGTGAAACATCTGGAATCCTCTCAGCTAGTATGAGAGAAACACCAGCCTGTTCTTCCATTGACAGTGCACTTTGGGATCAGAGTGCTGCCTTTCGTGGCTGGCAGCTCAGTTCTTTTCAGAAAGAAGCGCGTGGGGTGGTGGTTTTGTGTCATCGCAAACTATCTAGCAATACCTTCAACAAAGGCGTCTGAGTAGCTTAATTCAGTACCGGATTCAGTTTATTTCTTCACGCTTCTAATTTAGCAAATGTTTCTGTGTTGGCAAAAGATAAAGGTATTATTAAAGCCCTCAGGAGAGGGAGAAGCTGGAGATTTGGGAATTGTCTGTATTGAGCAGGTCAGGGCTGTGGAGAAACCAGAGGTAGCTGGGAATGTTAGCAATGTCTCCTCCTGAACTAATTGGCTCTGGTGAAACGATGCACCTGAGGTAACCAGTAATTTTGCTCTGGAAGAGGTACTCCGTATCACTGCCTGGGGGGCTGGCTTGGGTTCAGGGGCTAGGTATATGATCAGGGACAGCTAAAACTTCCACTCAGTTTAGGTACTGCTGATACATATGGATTGACCTCTCAAAGTCTGGCACTTTTTGAGATAACGAGGCAGTTAACACATTGTAGGACTGTTGTTCTAGCCTGGCTGCAGGATCAGAGCTGGTTTCCTATTCATGTGCCTTCCTCTGGGCTTGCCTGTGCAAATGGCAGTGCTGGAAACTCTGTATGAAGTCGAAGTGGCTGAATCTCACTTCTGTCACAGAGAATAAATTTCAGGGCAAATCTTAAGGTTTTGGCATCTGTACAGGCCTTGTTAAAAGTGTTTAGCTTCAGTGGAAGCTTGCACAATCTTCATTTCACCCTCATTTCTATGCAGGAGCCAATATTGCGACTGGTGAAGAGGTGGCCATCAAACTGGAATGTGTCAAAACCAAGCATCCCCAGCTCCACATTGAAAGCAAATTCTACAAGATGATGCAGGGAGGAGGTGAGATGGGGAGGAAAGGATGGGGCCGGGGGAGTGGTTGAAGAAGGAAATTATTCTGGAGGGCCTTAGAAAGGAAATGGTTTGGTGTTACACATGATCTTCGTAGCAGGGGATGCAGCAGTTTTCCTCTGTTCCGTGGGCTTAATCTTTCTCTTTCCCCAGTGGGTATCCCCTCCATTAAGTGGTGTGGAGCAGAGGGGGACTATAATGTGATGGTGATGGAGCTCTTGGGGCCCAGCCTGGAAGATCTCTTCAACTTCTGTTCCCGCAAATTTAGTCTCAAGACAGTTCTGCTCCTGGCAGACCAGATGGTGAGTTTCCTCTGAAGTGTTTGTGCCTACTCTCCTTTTCCATGCCCTTTTTTTTTTTTTCTTTCCCCCTCCCCCTCCCATCCCCTCTGCTCAAGAACTGCTATATCCCAGGCTTTTTTGTTCAGCAGCAAGTGGCTGCCAGGTTTCTATTTCTTCATGAAGCTGGGGGCCTGGAACCTAGGTACTGCTGGCTTTTCTTGATCTACATCCCTCCTTCCTTCCCCTGCTGCTCACCCTGTGTTAGCATTGCGTGCATAGATGCTTTTGCATGTGTGATGAATGACTGGCATCGCTACCTATCTCGACTCAGCTGTCTGTGCCCTGGGTTTAAGACCCTTAGCTGTTCTGGACCCTCTCCTTTCCCAGCCTGGCTAAGTTTGAAAGTTGACTTGTGTCAGTACTGAAGCTCAAAGTTTTAGTCCGTACGAACTTGCTTCTCATCCTTCCTTGTGGTGCTAATGGTGACCTCCCCAGATGGAGGACTGAGCTGGTGCACAGGGTTGAATTTCATCTCCATTCTTCATCTCCAGATTCTTCTGCCTCCAGAGGGTGTCTTTTTCCTTGGCTGTCATCTCTGATACTCTCTGCAAAATGTCATTTTCCCTGCTTTGACAGGCCAGTGTAAAAGTACCCTGGACAGGGTACTTTTTTTAACAGATGCAGTTATGATAAGTTACCTTCTCGCTTGTCTCTATTTATTTATTCCCCTCCTCCAGATCAGCCGTATTGAGTACATTCATTCCAAGAACTTCATCCACCGGGATGTGAAGCCAGACAACTTCCTTATGGGCCTTGGCAAAAAAGGGAACCTAGTATACATCATTGATTTTGGTTTGGCCAAGAAGTACCGAGATGCCCGGACCCACCAGCACATCCCTTACCGGGAAAACAAGAATCTGACTGGCACAGCCCGTTATGCCTCTATCAACACCCACCTGGGAATCGGTGAGCCTGCTGTTGCCCCTTGGTGGGTCTTTCCAGGGGAGGTAGTGTGTCCTGAGAAGGATGGGGTTGGGTTCTGTGCCTGGCTCTGCTGCTGACCTGTGTTGAGATGGCGGGTAAATAACTTAACTGTTATGCCTGTGTTACCTCACCTGCCTTTCGTGGCACTCTGAGCTCCTGAATTGTCTACTGGTATGTGTTTGTGTGCTGCTTAGTACAGTGGTGCCCTATTTCTGCAGCAAGGCTGTGACCTCTCTGACTTTACTGCTACTAACTCTGCCTTGCACAATTTTTGCAGGCCGATTAGATATGTAAAGGAGACACTCATAGGCACTGAGCCTTTAGGGGTATGTGCAATTGAAACCTCTCTTGTTGACTCCCGAGTGCCTTCATCAGTGATTATTCTGTAGCTGTCAGAGCTGGAGGATACAGGCCCACTGCAATATGATGATACTACTGTTACCCACCACTGAGGACAGGAACAGCCATGTGCTGGAAATGTACAAGAAGCAGAAATGAGAGGAGACTTCCTACTGCCTGGACATCCAGATTTTGTGATTGAGGATTGGCTGTCATGGGCCTTCAAAATATACGTGTGTCTGTGAACCACACTGCCCCGTTCACCGCTGAGAGAGATTGAGGCAGCTTTAGGGAGGTAGGGCTCTTCCCTTAGTGTCTATAGCTAGTACTGTGAGGATAAAACTAGGCTGGGAAGGAGTGCTGAGAGTTCAGACAGGTCTTAGACTGATGATGGCCATCATCCCAGGTTTTGTAAAAACCTTGTGCAGGTTAGTACCCACTGCACTTAAACCTCCTGAAGTCACCCAGACTCTTGTCCTGGGAATGAGCCCCTGATGCACAACACCTGGTTGCTGTGAGGAACAGAGGGGAAAACCTCTTGCAGTTTTTTCTTCCATTTCCTGATAAGATACTTCTCTCTGGTGTGTGACCTTTTTCCCCTGCTTGGGCTAAACTTTGCTCACAGTGCGAGAGTTTCTTAGTTACAATACGTTCTGAGCAGGCTGACTTGGTTCTGCTACTGGGTGGCAAATCCAAAGAGCAGAAACACTGAAGCTGCCCTGCCTGCAGACCCAGGAAAGTAGCTCCTGTGGTCGCAGCTCAGTTTGTATCTCTGGGAGACCTTATTCTGAAATGTATAAGCTGGGAATTTGAAAATCTGAGCAAGGAACTCAAACCTTTTAAACTAACAGCTTCCACAGGATTTCATGTCCTCATTCTTCCTAGGGAAAGCTTCCCATTCTCCCCTCTTGCAGATGGTTTATCAGAAATCTGGAGTTGAGGCTTGACCTGCAGAAAATAAAGCAGTTTCTCGCTGTCTTCCTTGCTTAATACTGTATAATGGTAGACTGAAAATGCTTTATGTATATCGAAATAGGGAGTGTTGTGTGTTGAGAGTGGGCTGTGATCTCCTGACCTCTACCATGTAGTAAAAATAGTTCTCGTAGAGCTTTCCGAGTTGGTCTTCTGTATTTTGGCTTGACCTGCTTATATATAACTGACTCTCCATTGAGTTCTCAGTCAAGATTTCCACAGCCATGGTAACTGCCATAAGGAGACATGCACAAAATAATCTCACTACTATGTCTGTCGATTCTTTTGTGTGTGCCTGCTTTGTCTGAACTGATCACGAGAGGCTAAACGTCTGGTTGTGGGGTAGGGTTTTTTTTGGTTTTTTTTTGAAGGACTTTATTATTCATCCCACCCCAACTTAGCCCTTTGCTACTGGCGCTTGGCTTGTGTATCAGGATGAACAAACAATGTCTGAACACTAATTCAAGGGCAAATTGCATATGCCATTGGTCTAAGCACAGCCGTTGTTCTCTTCATGCCCTTTGCTTCGGGAAAGTCTGGGTGTGAGTTACTCTGCGCAACAGGTCTCGGGTGTATTATCTCCACATTGCAGATAGTTCCCCTGAACGGCATAAAGGTTACATGACTTGCCTGGAGGAAAGGGGATGGGGGTGTCAGGGTTGCAGCTGGAGTTCCTGTTTCTCAAGACCTTGCCACAGGCTGTATGACAGACACGTTTGTGAGTTAGTAGCATTGCCATAGGAACTGTCACTCTGAATTTTTTTACTTTTTTGAGACTAAATTCTCTGTCTTAATGTTACATTAACATGGTTTAGGGAGAGGGAAGGAACCAGGTGCTGGGGTATTCGTGTGACGGGAATAGCAAATGAATAAATGCCTTTATTTGAATGTGCAAGCTCAGAGTTGGGCATTCCTATGTCTGGAGGAAACACATTCTTTTCCCAGTGACCGGGGGAAAAAGTAGGAGGCGAGATTGGGGAGGGTTTCCACAGCTGGAGACTTGCTGTTGAGGGAGTCATTGGACTGTGCAGGCTTTGGTTCACGCATTCCAGTCAATTTTCACATGCTCTGGGGATGAGAGTCCCTTGCACCCTCTGGAGCTTGTGAAGTCTGAAATAGATGCCCAGGGGTGCCCAGGAGACAGTCTTGGAAGAAGCCTGGTGGGCTCTGTCTGGATAACAGGAGGCTGGGGGTGGGGGGCGGTTCCTCCCCAAACACGTCTTAGATGGCATCTCGGCATAGGCTGTGCAGATCATAAAGTTCTTCTGCTCATCCTGCCCTCTGTCATCCATTCCAGAATTTTGTGTGGTTTTAAAGGCTGTTGCCATACGGTGGGGAGGGAAAGGGGAAGTGTAGTCCCAGCATGTGCAAAATCAGATCTGAGTATGTAGTCAGGAAAACATTGCTCAGTTAAGACTGCTTGCAGCTGGGAGGACTCCAGTGAAGACAGCTGATTTCTAGGGAGTCCTGAATGGGAACAGCATCACTTTGGATAGGATCATGGTGGAGGGAAGCACTGTGCTGGGAAACCAGGAGACACTTTAGGCTGCAAAGAAACAAGTTTTGTCATGAACCTTGTGTCCAAGGCAACCAGTCCTTGGTCTCCTGTCTTTGCCCAAGCATGTCTTCCCCAGGTAACTCACTGTCCTGCTACTCACCCCTGACTCCTCTCCTTCTGAGGACCCTGCTTTGGGAAGGGAATGAGGGTGTGGGCTGACTGGGAACCTCCCTGGGTGTGGGAGGGAACTGGCAGGAGATTGCTTGCGGAGTGGGTTGGGTTTGAGAGGTCATGCTGGGTTGCATGGGAAGGCAACCTCATGTTTTCTATTGGAAGGGGATTTGGGAGGGAGGGAGGAAAGGATAAGTGTCTTATAAGTAGCAGTCCCCCATGTATTGTAGGAGAGCTGAGAAGCTGAAATGAAATGGAGAGAGGAAGTGTGGTGTGGTGTCACAGGTCATGACTGTAATCCTGCTTCTGGACTGACTTGCTCTGGATGTGCATTCATGTTACTTGTGTTTCTCTTTTCAAACTGTAAAGTGAGATTTTTTTTTTTTTTTGCCTGCATCCCAGGGATGCTGTAAGAGTTAGTCAATGATTGTCAAGCTTCTAAAAGTGGAAAGTAGTGATATTAAATAATGTTTCTTTGGTGTGTAGAGGTGAACTCTTTTTTTTCCTAACTCTAATTAACTACTCCACTTTTGCTGTCTAATGTTACCTAGTATCCTGAGGATGTTGGTTTATGAGGCCAGGGGGGAAAAAAAAATTTGGAAATGTGTAATAGTAACTGAAGATGAAACAAAGAAATGGGATGTAGGAACTGTTGTTCTTCACCATTATCCAAGGTTTAATTCAGGATCTTGTAGTTAGGGTTAGAGGTGAAAGACATCTACAGTGTTTTGAGGTAGCTTGACAACTGTGACCCATCATGTTGGTACTTCAGGCTTGTCATAGATTTGAATCTCAAGGAAGTTGTTTAAGTGGGCTACAATGACCACACGTACCTGAGATATTGGACATCAGGGATGCCACGCAATCAGGCATTTATCATTTACCATTTTAATAATTAGGTGTTTTGCTTGCAGTTGTTTTTCCTTGATCATATTGCTGTGTTAAGGCAAAGTTAAGCTGTGTTTGCATGCCTGTAATGGATACTAGTGAGCTGCCCAGTTTGCTTTTGTTACCCCTCTCACTGCCTCTGGTAAGGGCTTGTAGCATCCTGCACTGACTTCAGGCTCCCTAACCTCAAGTCTCTAATTCCGGCCTTCCACAAATCACTAGGACTGTGCCTAGGTGTATGTTCACAGAATGTCTCCTGTTCTGGATGGGGTCAGTGGCTGTGCTCAAAGCTGCTGTGCTCCACGCAAGTGGAGGTGTGTGGTCCAGCCTGCCCTAAGCAGTGTGGAGTTCAAGCAAGATTTTAGAGGCAAGATCCCGATTTATTCCTAAAAGGCTGATTTGCTTGTTCAGTAGGTTTCTTTGGTTACTGCCCTGCCTTTCCCTACTCCTCTGAGGGGCACCACCATGCTCTAGACAGGGAACCCACAGTTACAGGCTTTAAAGCTACAGCATGGATAAGTCAAGGGCTGGCAAATGCAGGATTGAGGTTACACTTGTCTCCTGTGCTTTCAGGCCCTGGATGTGCGTTCTGACTCCCATTTCCACGTGCCTCCTGTCTCAGGACGTAGGTCATTATCAAATATCGTTTAGTTTTATTTATTTGATATGCATAGTGTGTAATCACGGCCCTCTGAGAGTACATGTATCCCAACCTTAGGCCAAATGCAAAACTGGGGGTTTCTTTTCCCTACTCCCTCCATAGCATCTAAACATCTCCCAGCCAGTCATGTAGTTATCTTTGGCAGCAGCCTGATAAGATTAGGAAGTATTAGCCCCTTTAAAGTGGGCAACCTGAGGCAGTAAGTTAGCAAGGTCAAAAAATGCTGTTATTTCTGCATGCTGAAAGTAAGACACTTTGGGGATCTGCAGGGCTGCTTTCTCCTCTACTCCTGCCTTGGAACATGGCATTTTTATGGCATTTCATGTGCTTTGACCCAAAGGCGCTCTCCTCTCAGTTATGGAGTGATGAGACCCTCCTTTTCTTCTGTAACCACAGTGCATTTTTTTCCCCTAATATTTTTAACTTGCCAAGCCCCCTAGTTCTCAAAAACACTAGGAGGTTATGAGAGAGATGCAGGAGGAAGAAAGGCCCATGGTGACCCACAGCTTGTGTCGGTACATCTGGACATCCAGATCTGTGACCTGCTACAGCTACTCCGTCAGGGTTCAGTTTCAGCTAGCAGAGTAAGGCGTAGCTGTAATAATCTACTGGCCTTTGAATGGAGCAGGTGGTAGCCTGTAACTGATACTGAGAATTAACCCACAGACCAATACATAATCTGCAGCATCTTCCAGGACATGGCACTGAATCCAGCAAAATGTGCTGTAGTAGTAAATTAATCTAATAGACGAATCTCTTTAGCCTTTCCTCTACCCCTGTGCTTTCCCTCAAGCCATATTTTGCCGGTCTGTTATCTATGTAAGTTGTTCTCCTCAAGATGTAAAGTACTTTCTCCAAAGTGTTTATTTTATTTTATTTGGGAGGGGAACAAGGGCAAGAGCTTCTTGGCAAAATTTATAGATTAATTTGTAAGCATGTTGGAGGAGCTGGGAGGAATTTCACAAGTTAACCAGTCAACATTTTCAGTTGCTGAGACTCTGCATCAACTCCATCTTGAGCTAACTTGCAACTTAAAATAGCTTGGCCATTCCAGAGAACAAGTTCAATGTGGAATGTTTTTGTTCGGGAAGCAATTTTTTTGTTTCGTAAATAAGCGTCTAAAAGCAGGCCTTTACAATGGCATATTAAGGGCAACCCTTGCTCTGAGTAGATTTGGTAGTGATGCCAGTTACACAGTCATTCCTCATTTGGAGGGGAACCTTTTGTTCAAAGTATACCTCTGTATTCATGCGTCTTTCCTCCACAGCTTGAAAAATGCCACCAATCCAGAAGGATCTTTGCACAGTACTACATGTTAGGCTTCTCTAAACTATCAACAAAGTCGTTTGCCTCAAGAAGGGGTTGCTGGTTCCTCATTTCTGCCCTGTGTAAAGAGTATCAGCAGGTTAATTAGAAGATGTGTTTGAAAGGGTTGTGTTGGGCTTACCTCTGTTAGCTTTGTCTTTCCGTGACTACCTCTGTCATGACTAAACCCCAGGGTGAAGTATCATTCTGGGTGGAGAAGTATAGGTGCCCTTCCTCTGGGACTGGGAGGAGCAAAGTAGGCAGTGTTGCTGCAGCACTTCTTGAGCTGTTGAATTCTTGTGTGAATTAAGGCTTGTCCAAGTGAGGAGGTAGTCAGAGAAATTATTCATTTATGAAGTGGGTTGGGCTGTATGGGGAGAGGAGTGCTTTAACTCTTGCAGTATGAACATCCCCACAGGAATTTGTACTGGAATGTCTTCTATAAGTTTGTCTATCCATAGAAATCTACCAAAGAAGAGAGAGGGTTTTTTTTCTTTTGTTCCTTGTTAACCTCCAAAGCTGTGTGATTGCCAAAGCAGTTTTGGTTGCTACTCACTCCTTGCCCCTTTGTAACTTCTCACAGAACAAAGTCGCCGTGATGACCTGGAGAGCCTGGGCTACGTGCTCATGTATTTCAACCTGGGCTCGCTGCCCTGGCAGGGCCTCAAGGCTGCCACCAAGCGCCAAAAGTACGAGAGGATCAGCGAGAAAAAGATGTCAACGCCCATTGAGGTGCTCTGCAAAGGGTACCCTTGTAAGTGCTCTGATCTTGATGGCTGTCTTGTCTGATGCATGGCTTGCTCTCCTGCTGAAACTCCATGGCGTATTGAGTCCTGAAGGGCAATTTACCCCCAGACGAGGATGTGCTGCTGACACCAGCGATGAGAAGGATAAGAAGCCGGTGGTGATACAATTCTGGTTCAGAAGTGGGAAACATGTTTTTGTGGAGAGTCAAGCTTTGTGTTATTAAGGGCATGAGAGTGCTAGAGGGATCTTTAGGACCTCAGAAACAGTCTGGAAGGGGGGTGGGCAGTGAGGTGAGAAGGTGTGCTGACGATCCTGAGTTTTTACTAGGTAATGAGGATGAGGGCCAACTGTGGTGAATCCAAGAAATAACCAGGCAGTGAAGTGGCAAATGCAGTTCCTTGTAGGTAAACATGGAGTAATTTATGTGAGAGGAGAGAGTAGGCTTGGTCCTCATGTCATATGCAGAATAGTAGGCTCTGAGCTGACCAGTGCCACTCACCAATGAGCTGTTGCAGTTCCAGTAGATGGTTCTGTGAAAGCATCAACTTTGCGCTTGGTGGGTACTGAGGAAAGTGGATCAGGTGTTAGGAATTACTAGGAAAGAAAAGAAGTCCAAACAGTGTGCATAAACCCATGGCCCACTTGCACCTTGCATCTGCTGTGCAGCTCTGGTCTATCCCACTATTTCAGAAAGGATGTGGTAGAACTAGAAAAAGGTCCAGGAAAGGGCCAAAAGGGTGATCAGAGTTGAGGTGATTTCTATACAAGCAATGAGTTTGCTGGAACCTGGAAAAGAGGTGATTAGAGAAATGATAGAAGTCTACACTCTCGCTATGCCTCCAGAGGTTTGGATGGGAGATGATTATTTGGTGGCCCCAATTATTGTATTGGAAGAGAAACAAAGCTGGTTCCTGCTAGCTTCAAAGCAAAACAATGCGGTTGTTCACACAGCCAGCAGTAGACTTGTGGAACTCTTTCCCAGAAGATGTTGTGGATACTTAAAGCTTACAGGAGTTCAAGGAGAGATTGGACAACTACGTGGAAGAGAGATCCACTGAGGGTTACTAAATAATTAGAAACCACATCCAGATCAGGAAGTTCCCTGAGCTGAAAGTAGGTGGAAGCTGGGCTAATGTCAATGAAAGTGTCAGACATGCTTGCCCCGATCTTTCTCCTCTGTAGCTGTCTACTTCTGGCCACTGCTTAAGACAGGCTACTGAACTAGGAGGACCTCTGAGCTGAGCTGAGCTTCCCGAAACTTACCTCCACCTGTTCTTTAGGCCTGCATTCTTACTCTCCTTGAGCAGGCTCTGTGACTTGCTACCTCTTGCTTGGAGAAGCAGCCAGAAAGAGATGCATGAGCATTTCCTCTGGTAAAAATATGGATGGGGTGGTCTTGGTGGCCAAAGCACTGCAACCGGCAGGCTCTGTTTTTGTTACGCAGCTCTGTGTTTGTGCTGTCCTGGTCCAGCACACTGCTGCTGAAAGGCTGTGGCGGATCTGTGGTGGGACCAGGGGGGTTAGATGGTGTTTAACAACCAACTGTTCTCTGCTCCCTCCAGCTGAGTTCTCAACGTACCTCAACTTTTGCCGCTCGCTGAGGTTTGACGACAAACCTGACTACTCGTATCTGCGGCAGCTCTTCCGCAACCTCTTCCATCGCCAAGGCTTCTCCTACGACTATGTCTTTGACTGGAACATGCTTAAATTTGTGAGTGTGTTTGGGGAAAGGGCTGGGCTGGAGGGGCAGGGGTTGATTCGTATCATGGAGATGGGGAGGAAAGTTGGAAACTGCCTGTCATTTGTACTTACCTCTGGTGAGCAGTTTGAGAAAGGGGACCAGGTAGAGTGAAAAGAGGCAGAGTTGTCTGGTGGTGCTAACTGGGGGGTATAACTACTGTTGTATTAGTGAGTATGTCTGATGGAGCATGTGTGTTGATAGATCTATACCTATAGGTAGGTAGAGATAATTTTTCAGGAGAGAACTATATTCGTAGGTGGGACACAGATGTGAATTGCAATAACAGCTGTAGTACCATATGCTTTCTTCATGGAAGAGGATGAGGCCCTCTCTGGGTGGAGTGGAAGATGGTGGGGGGAGAACATGTTTTGGTGATGGAGCTCCGCTTTCTTGACATGATGGAGCACTGTGTGTTTTCTCTCTGGGGCTGTTTCTGTCTCTCCTGCCTGACAGCCATGCGTGGCATGGGGGTTTCTCTCCTCCTCAGGGAGCAGCCCGGAACCCCGAGGATATGGATCGGGAGCGGCGAGAGCACGAGCGAGAAGAGAGGATGGGGCAACTCCGGGGATCAGCCACGCGAGCGCTGCCCCCCGGCCCGCCTGCTGGAGCCACTGCCAACCGTCTTCGCAATGTCACCGAGCCCATGGCCTCCACCCCCACCTCCCGAATCCAACAGTCCGGTGAGTAGGGTGGGAGAGCTGGGGGAGGATGCCACCCCTGTTACTGGCTGGAAACTGAAATGATTGACTGATGTTCTTGTCTCGCGTTTCTCTGCAGGAAACACGTCCCCCAGAGCAATCTCAAGAGTGGACAGGGAGCGGAAGGTCAGCATGAGGTTACACCGAGGAGCTCCTGCCAACGTCTCCTCATCTGACCTCACAGGGCGGCAAGAAGTGTCACGGATTTCAGCATCACAGGTGAGTCCCTGCTGCGATGTTCATGGCCTTGGCTTGCATGTCCCGGAAGGACTAAGGGCCCCACAGCAGTTTTTACCTGATCTGCTGGAGCCGACATGCGCCTGAAGCTTTTACAGTGTGGTGAGGGGAGTGGTACCAGGTTACCCCTTGGCTCTTCAGTTACATGTTTTCTGGAGGCCATGCTCAGTACTGTCGTCTTAACTCTGCTTTGTTCTGAGTAAGCCTTCATCTGGTTGTCTTCCAGACCGCAGTGGTTTGGAGAAGTGGAACAGTAAACTCTTCGGAGGGAGGATATCCTGAGAGAACCGCATAGCCTCTCTGTTTTGGTGTCCTTTGTGCCTTTTTCTTCCTCTCTATCCCTTACCTATTCTTCTTTTTCTCTTGTAGACAAGTGTGCCATTTGATCACCTTGGAAAGTGAGGAGCAATTGCCACTGGACCAGTGTTTGCTTAGGTGAGCCTGTCCTCGTGCCTGGGATCCCCCAGGGAGGGAATTGCTGGCCTTGGGGATTAGGTTAAGGCTTTGATGTTGCTGTGGGGGATTGGTAAGTTTCCTTTCCCTTCGCCTTACTTTGAGATGGCTTTTGGCTTCAGAGGGAGGAGTAAGGTTGGCTGCCAAAACCTTAGGGGGGATGGATTATCTTGGGTGTGAAGGTAGCTTCTACTTCTCCGGGAGGGTAGGGAGGGTGGAGAAGGTGCTGAGCCAGGGAGCCATTTTGTTAGTTCCTAATGAATGCTTTTCTGGCAGCGTGATAATGTTGGGGAGGAGAGTGCTGAGCATGTAATAAAGTTGAGCACGTAATCAAGTGTGCGAGACTTTGCCCAGCTAGCGAGTGCCTCTTGTAGAGGAAACCACAGTAGCTGGACACGGTAACTCTGAGGGGTGGCAGGAGTGTAGAAGAAAGGGCTGATGTGACTTTTTACACTCCAGCTGGCATTGGAAGTGATGGGAGGAGCCTTTTCTCCTAATGTCCTCTTCTCTTTTTCTCTGTTTTTTTCTTTCTAGTGTCTTCACTGTATTTTTCTTTTAAAAAACAAAAAACCCAAAAAACAAACAAAAAACTAAAAAAGACAAAAAAAAAACCAAAAAAAAAACCCCGACAGAATTTCTTTTTGCCAACGACGAGGAGTCAAGCTGTGCCCCTGCGCTGGTGTGAGCCGTTTCCGAGAGGGCTGCCTGTGTCCTCCAGCGCGAGCACCTCCGAGAAGCTGACGATGCAGGAGCCGTGTGGGAACACCTCTGCTGCCCCCCAGCCCCACCCCGGCCCTACTGCTGCCCCCACTGGCTACCCCCAGCTCCTTCTCCTGACTCTCTGCTCCTGGTTTGGGTTTCTGTCTTTTTTTTGTTTCCTTCTTATTTTTGGATATCTTCTCCTACGTTTTTGTGTTCTGTTTTTTTTTTTTTAATTTTCAAATCATATGGTTTCTAGCCATATAAATTTTAACTTTGCTCTCCTTTTTGTCTGAGGGCAGGGGATGGTGGGGGGGTTGGGTTTTTGGTTTTGGGGTTTTTTTTTGTTGTTGGGTTGTTTTTTGTTTTTTTTTTTTTTTTTTCAGGAGCCTTGTGGGCCAGGAGGGAATCAGATTCCAGCCACACTTTATGGTAGAGGTCTGATTTTTATTATTATAATAGAATTTATTTTCTCAAGCATTAAATGAATTTTAAGCTGTGAGGGGAGTTGT
Source organism: Ciconia boyciana (assembly GCF_034638445.1). NCBI lineage: Eukaryota > Metazoa > Chordata > Aves > Ciconiiformes > Ciconiidae > Ciconia > Ciconia boyciana. The sequence continues at coordinate 58,157,835 of NC_132934.1, forward strand.
GGCAATGGCCTAATCATTGACTCGGGCTTCCTTTCCTCGGGTGGCTTCTCTGCGGTTTTTTTCAGCTGTCGGGAGAGGTGCCAGACTTCCCTGATCTGAGTGGCCCTCACGCACCAAGGGATCTCTATGGAGAGGCACTTGGTCCCATGGAGGATGGGAAGGCTGTAGCTGAAATACAGGGAGATAAGAACCCACTTCCCATCCCTGCAGCGGGGTCTTTTTTTCGTCTGGCTGTGCGTGTTTTTCTATTTTTTTTTTTTAATTAAAACTTGTTTTAATTCCTGCGGAGAGAGTGTGGGACTTGAGGAGAAGAGAGGGTCACACAGAAACTGGAGTTTGGTGTTCTTGTGGAGCGATGGCTCTTGCTCTCTCCTTCCCTCATGCGACCCCGAGTAAGATCCACCGTACATGCACAACCCCTTCCTGCCCTCTCCCACCCGTCTCCCCCCTCCCCCCCCACTTTAGTTGTTTTTAAATATAATTTAGGAATACTCAAGCTGCTTTGTGGCACTTGGGGCTTTGAAACACAATGATCACCACTGCGACCTATGGCCTGTAGCAGACACACTGTCACTGTAGTGTGGAGCCGATGGGTTGTTGGCAGGGCGGGGAGGGTGGGGTTAGTCTTTGTTTTGTTTGTTTTTATCCTTTCTATTTAACACTTTATTTTTCCTCCCTATTTTTTTCCTAATTTATTTACCCCTCTTACTGTCTCTCTTTTTTTTAATTAAAGAGCAAAACTTTTTATTACTTTGTAATTTAAAAAAAACAAAAAAAAACCTGAAGAACTTTGGGGGGGGATTTTGTACTTTTTTCCTGTGTAAATATTGGACTTTTTTGAGCTTTATCGTGGTTGTTAATTTGAAGTAATAAAGTAGAAAATGATAAAGTGATGCCAGCATCTGTCATTTCTTCCTTCTCTGGCATCCTTGCTGGGAGTGACATCTTAAATGCAGGAAGCGCCGTCTTGCAGCTGAACCTGTTCCTGAGTTCCAGGAACAAGTTTGATCAGAATTACTGGAAAAAAGGCACAGGGCTGGAGTGCCTAAAAATAAATCTGAGCTGATCTCTGCAGTTGCAGCCTTGGAACAACGAGAGCTATGTGAAATCCGATTCAGGATCTCTTGGTTCCTGGATTTGAGCCTCTGGCGTCCCGTGCATCTGGCCTTCAGGAAGAGCAGGATGGGACCTTTCCACGCCATTGGCTTTGGGTGTGCACTGAGTTCAACAGAGGTGGACCCTGGGTTTTGTATTTTCTTGCTTTCTTCTATGCTCAAACTTAAATCACGGAGGAAGGGGAAGGAGAGGGGTCAGAGCAGCAGCCCTGAGCACCTGTCAGTAGCGCTGTGCCTGATGCAAACATGCTGAACTCCCTGTAAAGTGGCACCTGCCACTTTGGTGTCTGCGGTGATGTGGTTTGTTTGGGTTTCTCCTCCTTTGGTTGCCCGACCTATCTGGCAATAAATTACTAAATTTTAATACTCATTTATTTCTGAATCACTGCTCCTGTAGTTAAGCTTCCCTGCATTATCCAGATGAGAGGCCTATTTCTTGCAGGCTGTGTAAAACTCTTGAAATTGATTTTTAGAAACACCTGCTGGGAATAAATGATGGATCTTGGTGACTTCGCATATTCCTTCCAAGCCTGTTCTCTGCCAGCCGAGCAGGAAGAGCTGCTCCTTCTTTTGCCTGCTGCGTGGAGCTTCCAGCTCTTTGGATGAGAGAGGGAGTAGGAGGGAAGGGAAGAGGAGGGTAGTTCAGGGCTATGGGATATTGTCCTGTTGCCTCTATCCTGTGTTAGGCCTGTTTTGAGTGTGTTTTTGAGGGATCAGAATGAAACTGGACTTTTTCCCTTCTCATCTTGTTTTCTGTGAGGAAGAAGAGCGTTGCCTATGTGGAAGACAACACCCATCTCTGCACAGTGCCTTTTCTCGGCTGAGTGCGTGGCCTCACAGTGGTGTGGCGGAGGCAGCGGAGCCTTGATCTGGCCGGGTTCAGGAGAGGCTGCTGTGTTTCGGATAGGAGCTCTCTTTTGGGACACGAGGGAAATGCACCGCCATTTTGGGAGATAAGGGGTAGCAGGTCCATGGGTGCATCTGTGTTTCAGAAGAAGAGGGCAAGTGCCCCTCTAAAGAAGGAGTCATCAAGCTATTGGCTGCTCTTACTAACGCAGTCCTTGCCCGAAGCAGTTTGCTTGGTTATTAAAGGTTTTTAGGGTTTGGTTTTGTGGGTTTTTGGGAGTTTTTTTCTTTTTTAGATGGAAAAGCCATTGTTCTGGCTTGAGCGGAGGTATGGTATTGGTTTCCAACACCTCTACGTGTGTTTTTCTCTCAGAGTTTCTGGGAAAATGGCCCTGAGGTAGAGGTGGAAATCTGCCTGGTTGGATCTTCCTGCCCTTAACCGGCCTGGGGGGGACCCTGGGGACCCGGGTGCCCAGCTCGGGGAAGCACGGCCAGGGTCGGGGCAGCAGCTCAGCCCTCCCGCCCAGCCGCGGCCTGCACCGCCCGAGCCTGCCGGCGGCCCCGGCGGTTGCCCGCCTCCGCGTCCCCGGGGCGCCCGCTCCCCTCACGGCGGCGCCGCCCCTTTAAGAGCCGGGCGGTTACGTCACCCTGTTCTACCACCGCCCCGCCTCAGCTCGCGCGGCGCGGGCAGTGGGCGGGGCGCGTCGTGCCGCGCGCAGGCGCGGAGGGGCCGGGGTGGGCCCGGCGTCGCCATGGGCTCCTGAGGCCCTCAACGCCCCCGCGCCGGTGCCGGCGCCTGCCCGCCCGCGGGGCAGCGGGGCAGGGCCCGACCCGACCTCTCCTCACCCCAGCGGGCCGAGCCGAGCCGAGCCGAGCCCTGCCCGCCGGGAGGTAAGACGTGGCGTGGGGCAGGATGGCCGCGGAGCCGGGGCGTGAGGGCGGCTGTGGGGGTGTGGGGGTGCCCAGTGAGGCCCCCGCAAACTCGCCTTCCTCCCCGCATCGCCCCGGTGTGGCCACGACCTCTGCTCCCCCCCCAATCCCTTCTTCTCTCCCCCTCCCCCCATTCCCCGGCGTGGCCTGCACGATCCCCATGGTGCGGCCCCCGCCCCCGGTGCGGTCCCCCAGCCCTCCTCCCCATTCCCCGGTGCAGCCTCCGCTCGTTCCCCCGGTGCGCCCTCCCCAGCCCCTCTGTGCGGCCCCCGCCATTCCCTCTACGCGGCCCCCGCAGCCTGCCCCCACCACGCACATTCCCCCGCGTGGCTTCCATATCCCCCGCGCCTCCCCACAAGCTCCCAGTGCCCCCTCCCCCCCTGCAGCCCACACAGTCTGTTCCCCAATATCTCCCTGCTGCAGCCTACCCAATCTCCCCATGCACGCACACGCGTTGTCTCAGCGCAGCCCCCACACCCCCCGCTGCTGGCAGGCTGCTCAGTGGCATTGGGTGGGTGTCATTTTTTGCAAGGGTGCGTTTGTCCCCAGGCGGGCTGGGAGCATGGTACACCCCAGCAGGATGGTGGGCATCAGGCTTGTGTTTGCTGTGCCTCCTCTGGTTCAGGCTGGATGGACTGACAGACACTGTGTGTATATGTGTGTGCTGGTGTGGTAGGTGTGTGAAGAGGCAGTTACTGTGCTTGTATTGCAGGCGAGTGATGATCGGTCTTGTTTGGATGCTCGTGGCTGAAATTTCAGTTGCTTCGTGAGGGCTAATTCAGTCTTGGCAACTGCAGTGTGTAGTAGAAGGAGGGCTTTAGAAGAACGTGTGTGTGACCGGGTTCTGATGAATTGTGATCCAGGAAAGGGACTGGAGTGGTTTCAGGGACAGCTCTGTGAAAGCTGCCTGGAACACCATGAAGCTGTCAAGAGTGGGAGGCGGAGGAGTGAGAAATCTAGAGGAAATACTGAAGATGATTCCTCCTTACAGAAAGTTTGAAACCGTTCTTACCATGTAAGGAGCTTGAACAGGAGTAATTATTGAAGATATAGACAGGCTTCCCCAGAGAGAAGACTGTTTACCTCCATTGAAAAGAAAAATAAAAGGCAGTCATCAATAATAGAGCAAAGGCTAACGGGATGAATAGAAATGTCTATTTCCTATCCTGCAAGAAAAAGACAACAATTGATGAAAATGTAATAAAGCATACATTCCACTAAAAAAGACTTGTCTTTTTTAACACCATAGTTAACTGTTCCATTGAACTTGTGTTACTGGAAGTTACCCTTGAGTCTAAGACCTTAGCAGCCTCCCTAAAAGAGACCAGAGATTTCTCTAGAAATGTTGGTTTTATTCAGGTTTCTAATACTAAAGGTTTGTATTTGTGTGGTAGTTTTGGAAAAAAAATAAACTCTCACACTTTGTGCTGGTTTTGGCTGGGACAGAGTTAATTTTCTTTATAGTAGCTAGTATGGGACTATGTTTTGGATTTGTGCTGAAAACAGCGTTGATAACACACTGATGTTTTAGTTGTTGCTGCACTAGTTAAGGACTTATCAGCTTCCCATGCTCTGCCAGGTGCACAAGAAGCTGGGAGGGGACACAGCCAAGATAGTTGACCCAAAGTGACTAAAGGGCTATTCCATACCATATGACATCATGCTCAGTATATAAAGCTGAGGGAAGAAGAAGGAAGGGGGGGACATTCGGAGTGATGGCGTTTGTCTTCCCAAGTAACCATTACGCATGATGGAGCCCTGCTTTCCTGGAGACGGCTGAACACCTGCCTGCCCATGGGAAGTGGTGAATGAATTCCTTGCTTTGCTTTGCTTGCGTGCGCGGCTTTTGCTTTACTTATTAAACTGTATTTATCTCAACCCACGAGTTTTCTCACTTTTGCTCTTTCTGATTCTCTCCCCCATCCCATTGTGGGGGGAGTGAGTGAGCGGCTGTGTGGTGCTTAGTTGTCGGCTGGGGTTAAACCACGACACACTTTTAGGATGTTGGCTAAGGACTAAACAATAGGGCTTTAGGAGAACTTTTCTTATGGTGAAGGTGTTCCACAAAGGCCTACTTCAGGCTTTTTTTTACCATTGTCCCCGAGAAAATGGGCTTTGAATCAGTTTTAAAGTCCTTAATACCATCGTTGTTATGGTTGTGCTGTAAACCTTAAGTGGCATGTATGCAGCAGGTGGCTATCTCTGCATCTGGAGCAGAAAGGATTCAGTCTTGCTGTAAAATGATCAGGAAAATATTGCTACCGAAGTAATCTTTTTTAACCAGTTTGGTGGTGTGGGAAGACCTTTTTTTTCTTTGTATTCTGCTCAGGTCTCTAAAATCAGTTCAGGATGCTGAACCGGTTGTATTTTGGAAACGTGGGGCAAGGGGAAGACAGCCGCCCAATCACTCAGGCATCTTTTGTACTTTTATTTGTCCGTCTCCTTGGGACACGTGGCAGTTAGAAGGGGAAGGAACGTTCTTAGACATGCACAAGCTGGTCAGAAAATAAAGTTCGCTGTGACTAGCTGGTTTGGCATAATGAAAGCATTCTGAGCTGGCTGGTTTTTAACGATTTGACAGAATCCAGCGAGAAATCCACCTTGTTCTCTGTCAGCTTGTTTGCCTCTTTGCTGGTAGCAGGCTGGAAGATAGATGAGCTTTTGCGGTTTGCAGTTGTGGGATTAGGGTTCTTTTCTTCTCGTTGATGAAGGAAGGGTGGGTTGTCTTTTTTCCCCAACTCAAAATAACTTTTAAAACACCTTTTTTTTCCCCTTAAAATGTCAGTCCCTTTCTCTGTCCAGTTCTACTGCTGAGTTAACTAAAACATCTAATAATAATGTTTTGACTTAAGACAACCACCTTTTAATTTCTCTGTGATGGAACTTACCCTTCATCCCCTTCTCCCTTCCTGTTTTGGGTCTGTGTTTAATTGGCTTATGTTTGCAGCGGTGGACATGAGCTCTTGCCTGCTCCTTCTAGCAGAAGTGCCTGTTTCATTTTCCAGCAGCTCAAAGGATATCTTTGAGCTCTTGCAGCAGTGGCTGGTGGGAGCAGTGAATTCCTCAGGATATGTTTGTTATTTGGTCCTTGCTGCTTCAAGAGCGCAGTGTTGCATTGTTCAAAGTATTGAGGGTTGAGGTAAAATATGAAGTTGCAAATCAGACTTGTTGATTCTGAAGGGCTGCTGCTGTGACTAGTTTTCACAGGGTTTTCGGGCTAAAATTGATGAAACCAAGGTTATAAAGCAGCGGTGAATGTACAGGTTGGGCTGTCTGCAGAATCAAGAGAATAGTACAGCCTCAGAGAGAAACTGCACTTAACCTTTATACAGTAGAGCTTTCCTAGTACCCGACTGCTGCTAGCTATCCGCGTAACAAAGCTGCTGTGTGTTATTGAACAGCCAGGGCTGGGGGCAGAAGCTTTTCTCTGTTTTAGAGCTTGTGATTGATTGCACTCGCTGAGGCCCTGGAAAATTGAGGTGGTGTAGAGAATAGCGTTGTGTTTGGGTTTTGTGTGCTGACTTGCCCATCTGTTCGCTTGAAGTGGTGTGTGCGTTGTGTACTGTTCTCGCTTCTTCCCGAACTCTTTGGGGTTTGCTTTCTTGTGGTGAAAGAGCGGTTTCCTGCCAAGATGTTACACCCTACCAGAACACTTGGGACTCCGAAAGTGGTTTGAAATGGTGATAAGATGGATTAAAACACTTAGCTAACATAACTGTAAAATATGATAGCGCTTGGACTGGAAACACCCTTTTGAAAAGGTTTTTTTGGTGTGTGTCGTCCCCCCCCCTTATGGACTACTTTGGGAGAGAGCCACTGGACATGTTTTCAGAGCAGCAATCCCCAAGCAAGGTTTTAGAGGTGAAATTCTGCTAGTGAAGCAGTGAGCTGCAGCCACCTTCCAGGAGTCTCGCCTTAGACTCTTCCTCCTCTGGGAAGAGGCAGAGGACTGGAGTACTTGCTTATAGCCAGGTTCTCTGTGGTCTTTAAAAATCAGCTTAACCTCTGTGGGGTTTTTGTTTGTGGTGGTGTAAGTAACGTGTCTGGGAAGGCAACAGAGCAAGCTGTGTTCAGGGAGAATGCAGTGTATAGACAAGCTGCCCAGGAACCATGCTGTATCTGGGTGTGACCAGGACCTTATCGCCCCTGAGGGGCATGATTTACAGGAAACCTGAAGCGGGGAAATAACCTACATGCTCTGCCTGCAGCATTAAGTGTCCTTTAACCCATAGAGTACCTGGATATTTTTCTCCTCGCCCTCAAGTCTGTCTCTGGATTGAAAAGGTGGGAATACTGCTATTACTATCTTACAGTCACAGTGCCTGGGAGTCTGATGATACTGAAAGGATCAGCTATTTGAGGATGTTGTATAATGGAGAGTGATCAAGAGCATAGAGAGATGATGTCACGGCCTCAAATTTTTTGTGACTAACCTGAAAGTGTTCCTCTCTGCCTGAGTATGTTGTACAGCCTTTTGCCCCGATCGACTCTGTGGCAAAAAGGTAAAAAAAGGTCTCTCTGGTTCAGCAAAGAAGATGACCGCAACATGTTATCTAGTGCAGCAGTGAGGCTTTGAGCAGGAGATGAGATGAAGTAATACCTTAAAAGCTGACCTTGCTGGCCCATTGTTCCCTCCCCAGGCCGTGAAACATGACATTGATGCTATTGGAGGCTGCTGAGCTAGTTGCTTGGGAGCTTGCAGTTGCCTGGTCATCTCCAGCACAGGTACAGCCCAGGTAGCAGTAATGTAAGTAGCCGTGCCTCTGTCCAGGTTACTTAAAATTAACCTGGACAAGCCAGTCAGCTGAGGAGGCAGATTAGAAGAGAGTGAATTTCTCTTTCATGGCTCACCACATCTTGTCTCCTCCTTGCCAGCTTTGCTAGCAAAGGCTGGTTAGTGGGTGAAGCTATTTGCAGCTAATTGTCCCATGGGAGCTGGGAGTGACCTCTCTCCTCCTCCAAACTCTCCTGACTTTCAGACTTTCTTTCCCCTGTCCCAATGGCTTTGTGATGGCACTGATTTTACAGCAGAGTTTTAAGCTAGAAGTTATTCGTATAAATTCCCATTTAGGCAACTTCATCAAACTGGGTAATTTAATGTTACGGTGTCTGGAAAAATTGGGTTGAAGTTTTGTGTTTTTTAAGCGCACATCCTCTCAGGTGGGGGCTTGGTGTGCCTCTTTCTGTAGAGGGAAAATGCATTGCTGTTGCTGACTTCTGGGATAGAGAGGGGGGATTTCAGAATCACCTCGAACTGTGTTTTAGTAGCTGTTGGCATCCGTCAGCTTCTAACAGTATTGGTGACTTCTCTGCAAACCTCTGTGGTCAGCTTTGGTGCTGAGTCAGGAAAGGGAGAGCAGCTTCTAGCCACTCGTGTGGTGTAAGTAGCCTTTGGAAGAGGATGCTGGACAAGGTTTTTCCCACTGATGAGAGAATTATTTCCTCCTCCAGGCATTGTGTTCTGCCTGTGAGCTTCCAGAGGTAACTTTTGTGTAAGGGAAGTGCTGTGTCTGGGTTCATTCTTTAACTAGCAAAGCTGTAATGCTGATATATCTAGGGCTTGGCATTTTTGTGTGGGGAGGAACTCTCCTCTCACAGGAGTCCAGGAACACAAAGCTCCTAATTCTGCTTTTAGAAGTATGCATCTGTAGGATATTTATTTTTCTTGATAGAGTAACAGGGCAGGAGAAAAGGGCGGGGGGTGGGGGTGGGGCAATGTTGAACAGGAGTAATGAAAGTAAGAGTCAGAGATTTTTGGGAATTAACGAGAGGATATATGTGTCTTATGTCCAGAGTTTAAAAAAAAAAAAAAGCAACAACCCACAAACAAAAATAAGCAGATCAGATGTTATTTTAGCAATAACAGAATGGCTTCATAATGAGTGGCTTTGGGTGCTTTGTTGAGAATCACTGTTTTTACTTCTGTAGTGCTCATCACTGTTACATATTTGCATCAGAGAATGATTGCTAGGGAAGTCAGATGTGCCATCTCCCTCATATGCATCGCTGCACAGTTGCCTAGGCTTGTGATAAGAGGTCTGGCTTCTTCTGACACATTTACTTGCTAAATTTAAGTATGGATCTGATCTGATAGATTCTGTATGGACAAGTATGCTCCGATATATATAAAAAACCAAAACAAACAAACCCAAACAAACTCTGTGTGTGACTGCCACAAGTTCAATGGCTTTCGATCCTGCTGTAGAGTTTGACTTCTGATGCATCTTAGAGTAACTATATACCCTGTGGCAACTTTAAAACTGCTGTCTCCTCTGTCTTGGCACTTGGAAGGTGGGGAAGGATGAATGCAAGTGGTGGTGGAGTAAGTTCTGATTTGACTTTGTTCTTGAGAGTTTGGAAAATGAAATGCAAACTTCCTCTGTCATGCTGGACAGAAGTGTTTACAACACATCCTTTTTCTCCTTGTTTTTTTCCCCTCTGCTAGTTGCAGAACATCTTTGTAGTCTTTCTGTGTTTCTCTCCTGGGCGCAGAGGGCTTGACTGGTTCGTGTGGAGTGGGGCTGCTGGGAATATGGGAAAGGGACGCAGTGCATGGCCCAAGTGTGCTTGATCCCACTCTGGAAGGAGTGGTTGGAAGTTTGGGGAACATCCCTTCTCCTCCTCTCCCTCCCCCTTTCTCTTTTTTTCCTGTCTCCTTCCAAAAAAGGGACTAGATGTTGGATGTTGACCTATCACAATGTGGGTCAGCCACAAAAAAAAAAGAGGAGGAGGAGGATGGGGGGAGGAGGGCCGTGTGAGTACAGTGAGACAACAGAAATTAATAGAGCAGAAAAAAACTCTGGAAAGAAGAGTGCACGGCTCAGGGTAAAAGGGTTTTATTGTTGATTCTGAGTTTTTAAATGGGTGCATGGGGAGGGGAAGCTGCTCTCTCTTCGGATGACTGTGTATGGATTAGCAAAATGGGTGGGGGCTGTGTGGGCTGGAAGTAGAGAAGATTTTTGTGGTATTCTCGTTGTTTAATTTCCTTAAAATGAGAAAAGAAGTTGCACAGCCTTGTTGAAGGTTAAATTGTGTGTACTGTATGCTGTTATGTGTACGTAGGTGTTGGATCATCTCTTAAATATGGCTTGGTGGGTGTGTACCTTGCCCTGTGGTTTGGTCCTCCTAGGTGCCTGATTCCTCTGCCTTCTGCTTCTGAGGCTAATGGTCTTCCTGCTCTGCTTGTGTTCCTGCTACTGGTTTTATGTCCCAGTGACACTTTTCTCTGGTTTCACTGACTATACTGACAGCTGTTTTGAAAATTGTGGCTGGGCAAAATCTCTTCAGCGTTCAGAGTGCTTACATCTCTGGAGAAATAACATCGCAAAGAACTGCATTTGGATCTGAGTATGTTATGCAGAGAGAGAAGTTGTACATTACGCCGATAAGAAGTGCAGTAACTGTAGATTCAATCACTGTGTGTTTTTGTAAATCTTGTTGAATGCCCATCTTCTAGCTGAGCACAGTATTGCTCATGTGTGTTTGGAATTACGTGTGCATGCGTGTGTATGAAGTGCGTGTTGTGGAGTGACTTTCACTGATTTGATGTTACGAAAGCTTTGCCCAGCATGAATAGTAAAATGTAAATGAGTTGCACTAGTAAAAATTGCATGCCAGGTCACATACTTAACTCACAGATTGTTTCGGGAATGCTACTGGAGAGCTTAAAAATGCACCGTTGGGACCTTTTCATGTCTCATAGCTAAGTAAACTAGATGCCACCCCAGAGAGCAAAAGCTATTTAAGATGTAATAAATTTAAAAGCATTTGATTTTCTTTTATTGCTATCACTGATTTGAGCTGCACCAGTGACTCTCTTACTGTACAGCATTATGTTATTTTGTCCTGACTCACTACCTCCTCCTTTTCCTACCTTTTGCCAGATCAACTGGTGATGCCATGCCTTTGGGGGTTGAAAAGACCTTAAATCAATTATGAATTTGCGGTATATACCTAGCACAATGGATAGAGCTGATCCCAATTGGCAATTCTAGGCATTCTTATAATTAAAATAGTCTAAAATAAACCTTGAACCATTTTGTCGTGTGTTCTTGTACTCCTTGTAAGTCTAGGGGACATTCTGAAAACCATAAAGCTCCTGCTTTCACTAAGGTAAAGCTCTGGCTTGTGTTGTAATAGATGCAGAAAATTCAGACTTTAAATCGCCTACCACGTGGCACTTCCGCATTGGTCTTTTTGCGTCCAGAATAAGGATAATTTAATGGAGAAACTCTTGGAGGAATAAGAAGTTAAGAGGGGAGCGGAAAATGATTTTGTGGTATCTTAACAGAAACAAAGTTCAGCATGGCGGATATTTGAAACTACAGCTAGTCTGGAGTAGGTTTTAAGGAGGAGCAATTTCTTGCCTTGTAGCTTTCCAGGAGAACCTTGCAGCCAGGTCATGCATGTTTTGTTGGATCATATCTTGTACAGCAGAAGGAGGCTTAGCTGTTAAGACTCTTTCATGGGATAGCTTTGTGTATCATTCTTTGCGCTCTCAGCAGTTTAGAAATTAAATACTTTTAGCCTCGGAGGAGATGATCTATTTTAAAAACACAGATTGTGTTTGCAGATGGCAGAGACTGGCTTCAGAGTCATGTCGTTTGGGGTTCTTTTCCTACTGACACTGGGGCAAAGCAAGGCTGCTGTTGCCAGCAGCGCAACGGAGCGGGTCTTGCTCAGAGCAGCCAGCCTGCTCCTCCTTTTCTAGTCTCTGTGACTGAATACGTGTTCAGAAGTACTCCTAGGAACTGAAGGACCAAGCTTGAATGTTTCTTCCCTCCTCTTACACCACTTTTGTTGCGTCAGAAATGGGTTTTACGTATTTATGTTTGTTTATCTTTATGTAGAAATAGCTCCTTCTCAGTGGTAATATTTTCCATGCCTTTACGCAAGCCAAAAATGAAGTTTTTTTGTTTTCACTTGTGCCGCATCCCTTCTGTTTACTGTTCTGAGTTTATTTTCGGTGGAAGAAGCTGCCATGTTAGTGTTAGAGACAGAAGGCCTCTGTTTCCAAAAGATAGAGGAATGGCCATCTGCTTCTGATGGAGAATTACTGCATTGCTGTTTTTCTGTGGATGCAGGCCCTGTGGACACATCCCCACTAACTTTACACTGGTGTGGTGTCTCTGACAGAACTGGTCCCCATGCAGGTTGGAGCCCCTTCCCTATCAAGAATCTCAGTAACAGTGTTTTGCATCTCTAGGTTTTTGTCAGGATAGTTATCTTGATATAAATAGCACATGCTTTGCTTTATTTTGTTTTCTCCTCCTTGCATTGAGAGCAGACCCTAATACTCCTAAAGTGCTTTCAGAAGATCGGTTAGATAAGTTTAAGCCAGTACTAGGTTGGTGTTTAAGCTAATGCCTTAGCAGTACAAGGTCCTGTCTTGCTCTAATGTGCATAACTTGTAATGGCATCTAGGCAGGAACACGTAACAGCTCCTTGGGGATAGGGGTGTCATCTCTGCCTTCCACATTTGGGGCTGTTGGGTATAGACCTCACACAGACCTAAGCACTGCCCGAAGCTCATGTAGCCCACATACAGGAATCGTACCAGCTGATCCGAGGTTCCTGCGGCCATCCTGAAGTAGACCTAGGCCCATGTCTGAAAGCCCTGTGTGTTTACCCAGGTGTACTTTTCTGTGTGCATGTTTCCAAAGTTTTGTCCTTTTCCTGGCTATCCATTCTCCTGGTCCTGTTTGGGATGTGCTATATTGCAGGCTACCTCCGGGGGGAGCAAGGTAGTCAGTTGGAGATGGGAAAAGCTTCAAGAGTGAAATTTAGAAGTGTTGAAATGTTTTCCTTTGATATATTTAGGAGAGCCCTCTAGAGACGGAGAATAAGTGTGTGAGTAACTTTACTCTCCCTTGAAATGGAAGCAATGAGGTGGAGGTGAAAAGAGATGGGCGGAGAAAACAGGATATGGCAGAAGAGTAAGGAACTCTTCAAATTTTATTGTGCATTAGATTAATTTGGTTTGTATTGCATTGGTAATTCAGGTTTCTAAATGCCCCTAATTTACCATATGGTAATGTCAAGTGCCTTCCTCATGGTTTGGTACCTCGCAGTGCTGGGAACTGTGCGGGCAGAGAACAAAAAGATAGTTGTCCCAAGGAGCTTAAAATGCGCAAGAAACAACAGAGAAATATAGCCAGCTGGGAGGAGTACACAGAAGAGAGATCACAGCCAGTAGCCTAACCCTTGTCAGGTTGTTGCACAGCTGAGGAAAGGAAAAGGAAAGGACCTTTTTCCCCGGGCGTGAGAGGAAGCAGGAAGGTATGTGTTGTGGCACTGACATGGGCTGTGATGGAGGTAGCCATCCAAGAAACAAGTATCAAAACACATTCACTGTGTCAGGTAAGAGGGAAGCTGCTTAAACCAGGACGCTCGATCTGTAGCTTGTCAAGGCAGCGTGTTTGCTGTGACATGCTCCCAGGCACTACCTTTGCTGGAAGCCTGTTCTAATGATGTGCTGGGCTTGTGTCCTGTTGCACAGTGGGGAAGAGGCATCTCAGAAACAAGGCCTATTAAGAGAGTTGCCATAGCCCGCCCTCATGATGCTCTTTTTAACAAGGCAAAAAGAGGAGCTAGCAGACTCTGAGTTGGTGATAGTGAATGAATCGAAATCCACTCACCTGGTTAAAGCTCCAATTATCTATGCTATTAACTATTTCTTAAATATGGTACAGAATTGCTCTTACAGCGTCAGCTTCTTGCATACAGTAGTCTTTCATAATAGCTTTGTGCCCTGCTTATACCTGTCACTGTAGCAATGGTGTCTGGGACTTTAGGAGATTAGAAGGGATAATTTGGAAGGTATATGTTAATTTTGTAGATTTGGTAGTACAGTGTTCCTTCATGTTTCACTAGGAAAGAGAATGAACTGCAAGCTGATGCTTACAACCAATAAAAAGTATCAAGCGATTAAAAAGTTGTCCTTAGGGGCAACCCTGAGGAACAGGGGGGTGCTCATGGGTGAGGTGGATTGAGGTTTGGAGTAGGAGAAGTAGAGCCCTGGTTAAGAAAGTTTGTATATTTTCTTTCAAAACACAGTGCTGGAAAGAGTTATTAGTTTCAATGACTGTGTGAATTAAAGGGGATTAGGCGAAGAATGATGCATAATCATGTAATTAATGACAGTTGATGTATAATCACAAGGGGGCAGTGTTAAGGTTACACATACAACTTGAACTTGTAAGTGTCCTTGCTTCTGAGTATGTAACCCTTGTCACGTCATAATGCTTGTTGATCACTTTTTGCTGTTTCAGCTTCTTTTAAAATGAGTGCAGAGAAGCAGAGGAATTCCCTTTCAGATCTTCAGTTGTGCTGACGTTACTGGCGCTGCACGTGGGTCTGTGCTGTCGGTGCGGTTTGATTAGCTGGAGCGTGGAGCTCCAGGTACTGTCCCACCTGCCACTGATGGTCTGCAGTACAGATCCTCTCCCCCATGAGCTTTAGGAAGGGCTTAACAGCTTCCTCTCTTGCATAGCTCCCAAAGTGCACTGGGCTGTGCAGGATCGCAGCTGGCTGGACTTTATTTAGAGCTAGGTTAGCCACAGGTGCATCTGCTCTGATTTCATTTTAGATGTGCCCTTTGTGAGCTTGGTGGAAGCACTCTCAGCACAGTGAGTGTTCAGTCACTTCAGAAGTCACTTGGGTAGAAACCCCTTTCTTCTCAAAGCAATAAAAACCTTGCTACCTTGTGATATCTCCATCCAGCCTTCATCTCTCCAAATTTTTAGATACAGTATAGATAATATAATGTATGTGTGTTAGCTCTGAAACAAAAAACTTAAGTTACATTTCCTGTACTGATCAGGACTGGAAAGGAATTACCCTTCAGTATGTGCAGTTATGGAAAGCTGTAACTCAGAGCAGGGATATTTTGGAAAAAGAATGACTGGAAAGGACGAAGAAAAGCCAAGTTTGATGATTATTTTGTAAACTAAACTGTAACAGTTGTGCAGCTCCCTCTATAGTAAGATAATATCTGCTTAAACATATCTGGATATTTCCCAGGATTTGTATTTGTTCTCTTCCCCCTGTGGAAGAAAGCAGAAATGAGGTGGAATGTGGCATAACACCAGAGTGCCACGCACCGCTGGTGCAAGTGTGGGGTTTTGAAAAGCATGTGCTGGAAGGGCCATTGGCACACCTTAGTGTGCATGTGGAGATGATTTGCTCCTGGTACTCTGCTTTTATGGGGTGCCTGTTCCCCAATTTGTGCTGTGGCTTCAGGTGAAGCAAGGCTGGGGCACTTCATCTTCGGATGTATGTTCTGTTTTGTGTTCTGCTGTGACCTGTCAGTAAATGACGGACGTGTCCTTCCTTGCTGCAGCTGTAAACTGTGGCGATGGATCGTTGGCCTTTCTAAAGCCCTTTCCATCTGCTGATCTTAAAGGCCTGCGTAAGAGCTACATCTTTCGCTTTTACAGAAAGGGTATCCTGAAAACTATTAGGAGGTTATCAGAAGGAGGCAATATTATGCTGTTCCCCTTGATGACCATGTCTTTACTACAACCACGTCAGAAGCAGCTCTCCTAGTGGACAGAACCAATGGCTGCCTGCTTTTGATCTTGGTTTAAGTGGATTATCTTCCTCCAATCCAGAGGTCACATCAGAGCCTGCTTACAACCAAATTGAAAATAATAGCTGCTTTAGATCTTAGAACTTCAAGAATTTGTTCCATTGAAAGAAAATAGCTTTTCATCCAGGAAATGAGCAAGGGTCGTGCTGCTTTGAAATTTTGCATATCCTTGTGTTCTGGGTGTGTTTTCATGGGTCAACTGGCTTTTAAAAGCCAATCAAGTTAAACTCACGTCATGTAGAAAACAATGCTAAGTTGGTGGAATTAATGACAGGCTGGCTAAGTGTACCATGCCATACAGTGTTTGGTAAAGGCATCACTTTCATGCTTTTCTTTCTAGCGAGGAAAGCTTTCAGCGCATACGCTTCCAATGAAGGTGCTTTGGGCTAAGTGTGGTTTTCAGAATGTCGGCAGGAGAGGTGAGGATTGCTCACTGGAGGAGTAAGGGTGCTCTTCTTTCCCCCTTGTTGTGCAGTGACACTTTGTGGTGCGTGTTCTTGTTGCCTGCTGCTGCTTGTTCTGCTGCCTTCCAGGTGAAACCATAAGACTAAGACTCTGGCAGACTAACCGTAAGACTAGGACACAGCAGAATAGCCAGTGCATTTTTGGAAAGTAGAGCTGTTAACTTAGGTGTGCCCCTCATCTTCTAGTATGGATGATTTAGATACTTCCTTCTGATCTCAGGTGAATGTTGTGTTCATCTTGCTCTTAAATATTTTTATTGCAGAAGGGTGGTGACAACAGCGGCGGCAGTGTTTCATGATCTCGGGGAGGCTGTGTTGTGAGTGGTAGAGAGGTTCCTGAGCACCACATGATTTGTTCTATCACGAGGGGTGGCAATGGCAGACTTATCCAGGTCCTGTTTGTAAAGCATGTGAGCAGCCTGGTGAAAGGCATGTGAGAGTTGCAAAGTGCTGTTACTGTTATGCTCCTGAGTCCTTTCAGCTGGGTTCAATTGCTTTTTGGTTCTCTTCCTTGACAGGTCTTGGCTAGTGGGCGGCTCTTTAGCAATCCCAACTGGAACCTCACACCAAAAGGCACCATGATAGTGATGGCTGACATCACTGCAGCCCCCAGATTGGGGTCAACTGCCACCACTCCAGCTGTGGCTCCCAACTTCTCCTGGATGCCAGAGGATGGCAGCCCCACAGCTGTGGAGCAGCCAATATTCCTCATGACCACCGCTGCTCAGGCCATCTCAGGTTTCTTTGTATGGACAGCTTTGCTCATCACCTGCCATCAGGTAAAACCCTGTCACTTGTACTTCTCATCCTTTTCTTTTCCCCACATGGAGGACCACATATGATCCCCTGGCATATCTCTGCCAGATACAGCTGTGTGATGGGGGTTTGCAGGCTCTGGCATGGTACCAGGACCTCTTCTTTGGGGTCTAATGTATTATCTGTGCTAATCAAGGTGGCAACTTTTATATAAAGGCCTTTTTCTGCCCATGTTCAGTCCATTTCCATGGTGTGAATGGAGAGGAAGAAAACTCTTTAAAACTAGCAGGTGTAAAACATTTGGCCATCTCTTAAGTGTTTGCAGAAAGGTGTGTTATCTCAAGCCATCCTTTCCCAGGTCTTGTAGCTGAATCTAGCCATTTTGTTATTGTGTCAGCTGTTAGCTAAATGATCGTGGTCATCTGTCATTTGACATACCTCCTTTGATCTCCTGTGCCAGTGGATTCCACAGGCTGAACTCCGCTGCGGAAAGGAGTAGCAGGAAATGTTTTATTTTAATTTTTCTCCCCTCCCCTCTTTCTGGGGCAGGTGTCCTGGGAGCCAGAACAAGCCAAACCCTGCATCCTGTTCCATACCTCTCTTTCATGCGGTTGTTATGTGAACTGAAAAACACAGTGGGGAAACGCAAGCCCTGTTATTTATCAACCTGTGTTTTGTACCTGTTGGTCTGTAGATTCCAGAGTGATGACTAGGATCTAGAAAACTACAGCCTATTGAATGGAGTACAGGGGCTAGTGAAGTTCAAAAATGGATTAGTCACTGATGAATAAGAGTAACACCTGCAATTTCACCAGCTTGGGTAACAATTAGAAGTGCCATGGATCCTCCTGTCAAATTGATCGCCTACTAAGGGTAGGAAGAAACCTTTCCGCTGCAGTGTAGCATTGCACAGTTAGGCATTAGTGCCCTTCTCTGAAGAAACCAATGGAGGTCAGTGCCAGAGAGACACTGTTGATTGAAATGCGCTGTTGTCCTGTTACAAGGCAGCAGTTCCTGCGCTCTCGTAGGCGCGTGGATCACAGGGCTCTTGTGACATCCCAAGGGCAAAGCTTGGAGTCATCTGAACTCCGGTGTCAGCTGTCCTGTGCTGAGTGAGGTGTGTCACTGGGATTTTCACAAGGAAAAAATATCCCTAAGGTTTGTTAGTTTATTTTCAACCTGTTCTCCTCAGGAAATGAGGCTTTTGTGAGCTCCTCGTGGCTTAGGGAGAGGAATCAGTAGTATTTTGAGCCCTTCAATCAATTTTGACCAGATCTGGCCAAGAGGCGGGGAGAGCTGAGCAACAGACAACTGGGGAGAGACAACCCCCTCTCCCTTACGACGGAAAGGCGAGATCATCAATGTATGCTTTGTTAGACCCTGGAGAATCCTCACAGCACCCCCAAATGCAGGGTGAAGCTTCAGACAAATGCTTGTGCCTCTTTCAGGCAGCAAAATCGGTCAGTCATGAGGCACGTATGTAATAAACTAGCTGTTATTAATTCGAGCAGTTGGGGCGGCAGCTTGATGAGTGTTGCCGTATGAAGGCCTTGCCTCTGGAGAACGTGCCCTCTGCTGACTCCATGGCCGACAGAGCATCCTCGCAACTCTCGCTGAAGCTCTGGCCGTGTTATTAGGCCATTACAGGAATGGTGCTCATCTTCAGGGTATGCTTGTGGTCAATACCTTTTCCAGGAGGTGGGTATTCTGTGAAAAAGCATCTTAGGTGTGGGATTTAATGATGGCTAACAAACTGTGAGCGGTGGGAGTGGGTAGGGTGGGGACATTGCACTCCCCCCAGCCAGTGACTTAGAGGGACTGGCATGTGTGCAGTCAGACAAAACAAGCGGTGTGGCTGCATGGTTCCTTTGAGCGTGATGCGTGAGCTTGGTGCTCGCTTGATGGCTGACGCTTCGTGGCTGTGCTGTCACCGATGTGCAGAATGGCACTTTTTGAGCAGATGGGCTGTGGCTTATCAGCTCTTGGCAGTGCTGTGAAGGGCTCTCTTAGGTTGTTTCAGGTGAAAGTCTCGAAAACATTTAAAACTGCCAAGAGAATGAGAGTGTTTACAATGAGCATGCACTTAAGGGCATGCACCTTCCCTCTTCAGAGAAAAGCAGGCTGCAGTGCTGTGAATCTTAGGTACTTAAAACAGGATAGTGGGAATATGGGATTGATAACCTGGAGAAAAAAGGTATGAACAAAAGAATATGGGCAAGGTGATGATAATAACAGTAAATTAATTCCCTATAAGAACATAGATTAGAAATGCCTCTCCTTCCTTTTTCTCCTCCTTCCCACTCTTTGCAAACTAAGGGATGCTATATGGATGCCATAAGATAATAGTGATTTTTTTCTTTTTATGCTTATCACCTTGAGGCTGCTGGAGGCAATCAAGAGATGATTTACTGAGTGTTTTTCCTGGCCCAGTTGACTCTCCAGTTCCACTTTCTCCTCTCTATTCCATATACCACTGATCCTGGTCTCCCCTCTCCGTCCTCTCAGATCTACATGCATCTTCGCTGCTATAGCTGCCCAAATGAACAGCGCTACATTGTTCGGATCCTCTTCATTGTGCCCATTTACGCCTTTGACTCATGGCTCAGTCTCCTGTTCTTCACCAATGACCAGTACTATGTTTACTTTGGCACAGTGCGGGACTGCTATGAAGGTAAGGAGGGGTCAGACAGAAAATGGGGGAGGTGGGAAGTCTCTGCCCCTGAGAGAACTTTGGCTCCTGGTTGGGCACATGGAGAAAGCATCTCTGTCACCTACTGAGACAAAGTTTTACAGTGTGCTTGACTGGTTGACCATGGCTTGCTCAGTGACTGAAAATCGTAGAATCATAGGATGGTTTGGGTTGGGAAGGACCTTTAAAGATCACCTAGTGCAACCTCCCCTACCTTTCAGTAGATAGTGTTGCTCAAAGCCCTGTCCAACCTGACCTTCTCCCTCGCTGGCCTCTGAGCATGACAAGACGTGTTGAGCCTTCCCTACAATGTTCTGTAGAGACAAAGTTTATGATTTTCTTGGGTCCTTTGCCTCAGGAAGGTGTAAAGTCAAAAATCTGATTCTAGCTGGGTGTTTAAAGTGAGGTATCGGTTAGCTCCTGGTTCTTGGAACAGCCCTTACTTAGCAGCCAGACACTTGCTTTGTCCCGTTTTCCTGGTGCAGTTTGTTAGTGACGTGTTCTTCTGGTCCCATCCTGTGGCCACTTGTGTGATCACGCAGGGTGGCATAGCCACCACATGCTGGTGTTGGTGAGGTGTAAAGCGCTTTGGAGTCCTGCAGGAGACGGGGTGCCATGTTCAGGATGAGTTACCGATTGCTTCATTTTCGGTTATCTGCTGCAGATACCACTAGCATTTTATGTGAGGGGAAATAGTTACTCTCCAATAAATGCTATCTAAACTTCCCCCCAATCTCATTCAGAAAGGAACCTTCTACTCATTCAGCAGGAGAAACTGCACTCTAGCAGTGTATTTTTGAGGACAGTTTATCGCCATACCCTCATTAAATCATAACTCGCTGGCGCAGTTGTTATGGCGAGATCTGCATTGCAGAGAGGTGCCCCTGGCCATGTGAACAAGTTAATCAGCTGAAGAGACCAGCAGGCCCTCCTTCAGATCCGCGACAGTGCTCTGAGATGCAGCAGCAGATGGCAAACGTGTGCACGTGATTCAGAAGGCATCTTTGTTTGGGCCTGGGTTTTTTTTTCTTCCCTCCTTCCGCTCCCTGTGCACGTGTGTAGGTCTAGCAGGAATCCTGCTGCTCTGTGAAACTCCTCTCCTAGCAACCGCCAGTATCCCTCAGCCTCGCTTGCTCGTGGAGTTTGCAAACATCTGAGCATCTGCTCAGGAGGCAGCCCATGCTCCGGAGTTCACCTTGGCACTTTGGGCTGTGCAAAAAGACTACAGGTGGAGGTGAAAGCACCTTCGGTCAGCAGGTTCTCTCCTTCGCTTTTTCTGGGGACCACTTTGAAACAGCCTTTTTGTTCTCTGCCTTCCCTTGCCATCCACCTTATTTCATTTTTGGGAAGGTATTAGGTTGCAAAGTCGGGGGAGCCCTGTTAGGGGGCAAGGGGGAAGACCCTGTTAATAAATTTTGAAAGCTGTCTTGGGCCATTTATGGACTGCATTTCATAGTATGTGTTAGGAGGAGCATGTTTTGGTGTTGCTCTTTCACATGGCTCTGCTTCTGTACAAACCTGGGTGTCAATTACACTGACACTAGTAGATTTTTTTTATTATTTTGATGTCATGAGCACCATCTGATGAATGTGGGTCAGGAATGGGAGAAGAGTTCTTTTGCTGGTGTGGGGAACTTCGATAGTTAGCACACATTTCTTTTGGGGATGGAGGGACAGATATTCCCCCCCCCCTTTTTTTTTCCTGTGTGTGTTTTCTTCCTCTGATGTCATCTCTTCCCCAGTGTTTGTGGAATGGGTAGCTGGTATTGTAATGACCACATCAGAGGGCAGGGGTCACTGGAGGACAATAGGAAAAGCTCAGCTTTTCTTCCTCTGGGTGTGGGGAGCTGTCAGCTAAGTTGCAGGAAAATTGCAGGTAAAAGGGGTTACCACACTTATTTAAATAAGTTTTGCATGGTTGGTGTTTTCTCTCCTAATTAAGGCTTTCACAAAATCATTGCTGTGTGAACATACCCAGCTTTGTTCAATAACAAGGATTGCAGGTAGGATAACAATATCCCAATTACATACGTAGAAGCAGGTATACCACTGGCTTTTATGTGCTGTTGCATTCTTGCCAGCTAGGCATGTCTACAAGACATAAACATAATATTTTGAGACTATGAGCATTTTGGGGAGCGTTGAGTACCTCTTCTTCTAGGGCATAGTTTGGATGCTTGTAGAAGAATTAGAGTTGATGTCTGTCTCTGACTTTGGAGGTTCATCCACGTGGGAAAATTGACCTCAGGTCTAATAACTGGCTGCTTGGTAAGGTCAGCTTCTCAGCACTGTACATTATTAGGCTTTTGTTCTTATTTCAAAGTTCCTCGAGACTTCTGTTTCCATCCCAAGTTATTTTCTCTTTGTATTATGTCAATGCTGGGGGCCAAAACGAGGATTTGGGTGCTGGCATTCTAGGGAATGTCCAGGTACAGACTGTCATAGAAAATAATGTTGAAAGAAGGGTCACCTGGTCTGTCATTTTGCCCCAAGGCTGTATGCAGCAAACTTAGGAGCACAGTCCTTGCCCTAAAAATCTCACAACTGTATGAGGGTCCAACAGCAATTATAACAAGTCAAGAGAGTGGCAGACAGGGCACGTACAGGCTTACTCCATGCACAGTTAAGTGGGTTTGGATCCCATGAAAAGGAAACATGTCTGTAGCTATGATGAGAGCCCTCCCCACAGTGTCTTCACCTCAGTTTATATGTATGAGCAAAAACTGAGCCTTGAAGAGAATTGAAATGGGGCAGAGTATTAGCGATCAGTCTGAGAAGGCTCTTCCTCATCTGTACCGGGTTGCTGGGGAAGGCAGAAAAGAGGTGGCCTAAGGAGAAGGCTATTCAGTATGCAAGAAATTTCAGCTTTCTGAGGAAATTAAGCACAGAGGCTGTTTTTCAAAAATCTCCGCTAGACATGAAAACAGAGTTTCACTGATTGGTAAAAACCCTCTGTTTCTCCAACTCTTATGTCTATAGTCTGGTTACCTCAGAGAGAGAAACTGTGTTCATCACCTAAAAGGTTAAATACAGGAGATAAGATATGGTTGATGGATCAGAGATAACTTTTCCAAATTATTTAGTACCAGTGTAATGTCCTGGAATAATGCACAGGAACCCTGTAAAGAATGGCATCTTACAGATGCCAAGTCAAACAGAGACTGACCACAGTTTTAAATGGTCCTGTGACCCTTTTGGCATGAGTCATGGAACTGGCCTGGGACCTTGGCCAAACTCCAGTTCAGATAGTCTTGTGAGCGCTGAGGTAGGATGATAAATGCAGTGAAAATAATCTGGAGTGCTTTGAAGGGAAAGATGCTGCATAAGCAGTCGCTGCTAATGTTTGCTCTGTTGCCTGTACTCTTGGTCCTTGCACCTGTTTTGAAGTTGGTTGTCATTTTACTCTGATGTCTTTGCAGCCTTTGTAATATACAACTTTCTCAGCCTCTGCTATGAGTACTTGGGAGGGGAGAGCTCCATCATGTCTGAGATCAGAGGGAAACCAATTGAGTGAGTATTTATTGTGCTTACAGCATGATTTTCTCCTCCTTCTGTGCCCATCTACCATGCCTCTATCCCTGCCCTGAAAAACTGTGTCAGGTGGCAAATGTCTGCTGAGACTGGGCAGCATGGATAATGATGATTTACCAGTACCCTGCTCTGAGACAGATCAGGCTGATCACATCCTCTTAGGCAAGCTGGACTGATTCACAGCTTTTCTGGACACCTGCCTACTCCTTTGTTTCTTTTCTTATTCCCTTCTCCTCCTTTAAATCTTTTCTCTCTTCAGTTGGTTCTGTGTGCTTCTTCTAGGATCTGTGTTTCTCCCCATGCTACTCAGTTAAAAAAAAAAAGGACAAAAAGAAAAAGATTGGAGTGTGGAGTCAGGATGTTGTTTTAAACACGTCTCTGAAAGAGGGTATGGCTGTAACTGTAATCATGGTTGGAGAAAGCAGCAGTCCTGCAACTTTGCTACAGAGGTAGACAAAGACAGTAGGAATCTTGCACTCTAGCCCAAATCTTGCTTCTGAACCCTGTCATCTTGTGCTCGCTCTTTCAGGTCCAGCTGTGTATATGGGACTTGCTGCCTGTGGGGAAAGACCTATTCAATTGGATTCCTGAGGTTCTGCAAACAGGTATGGGCTGCAGGAACTGTGCCATCGTCTAGAAATGAATAAAGTGTGTGTGGGTGGCAGTGGTGCCTTTTGCTGCTGAACTTCTGAGATGAGCACTCCTTAGAGGGGGTTTATAATATCGTTTTGAGAGGCCTGCAGACTGCTGAGAAGAGGGGGTGTTTCGGGGTTGGTTGGTTTGTTTTGAATGATCTTAACATTTCTACTCAACCCCGCATCAGGAAGGCCTTAGCAAAAGACCTAATTTATCTCCTGGATCTGATGTTAGCCCTGGGAAGAAATTCTGATTTCCTCTTCCCTTTCTGGATTGCAGAGGTCCCAACTTTAAGAAATTGATGGCTGTGTTGCGTTGCAGACACCCCACAGTTGTGTAACAGCCTCCTGAATTCCCAGTGCTGCTGTTGTGGTTTGGAGTTGAGGAGAGGGTGGAGGTTAAGTGTGAGACAGTGCTTTTTAGGAGGAACCAAGTATTGCTCACCATGTATGTCTGTCTGTGCTGAATTGGGTATGTTGAGGGGGAGGGAATGGGGGAGATCTAAACCTCGATACAGCCCTCATCTGCTCATCTCAGGTCAGTCACCTCTGGCTGCCATGAAACAGCTGGTGAGTTTCAAGGCTTTGCTCACTTGCTGAAATGAACACATGAGGTTTCTCTGGAGACAGCGTGAAGCAGGTCTGGTTCTTTGAAAGGTCTCAGGTCACTGTAATTCCAGTCACTGGGTCTAGATATCTGCCCAGGCTTCTCCTCCACATCATGCCCCATCTTCTGTGTTTTAGCAATATGCAGGAACGTCAAAGGTACAATGCAGCCTCATAGTAATATCCAGTGTTAATCTCTGCAGCATGATTGGCCTTTTTCAAAGGATCACATCTTTATTTTCTCTGTTCTGTTCATCTCTCTCACATATTCTTTCCTCATGGCTTTCCTGTTTTCTTCCCTGATATTTTATTTTCTAAGCTGCTTCCAGTATGCTGCTTCATTTGTTTCCCTTGGGCTTCATTTGTATACCCTGTGTTTGATTCAATGGATTATCTATTCTTTTTGCCTCTAATGTTAACTTTTACCTTTTAAATGTGTCATAAGCAAACATAACACCCATCAAGGTGAATGAGTGCTGGAGAAATAATTTCCCTTAGACCTCTTGTTTCTCATGTCCCACAGCCTCTGGTAGTTATCTCCACACGGGTTGCACCTGGGAAAGTTTTTTCACAACAATGAAGACTAGAAGCACTTTTTTGGGGGGGGATTCTGCCTGCTTCCACAAATCCTCAGCTCACTTGGTAACTCAGGCTTAGGTGGATATTTTGCTTTTGCTTTGCTGCTATCTGGCAGTAATTCTTCTAGTCAGGCCTGCCCTTTGCAAACTGCAAACTCTGCTGTGGAGGCTGTGAGGGAGGTGTCTTGCAAAGGGATGTTTAAGTACTTCCGTCCTTCTTGGCTCAAGCTTAAATGTTGCCTTGGTGAGAAATCTTCAGCACTAAGACTCACTTTCTAGTACTTCTAGACTTCCAGGATTGCTGAGGAAGACCTTTTAAGGCAAATTCCTGGATAGGTTGGTGCAAAAGGGCAAGAGAGCAGATCTCAGTG
Source organism: Ciconia boyciana (assembly GCF_034638445.1). Taxonomy (NCBI): domain Eukaryota; kingdom Metazoa; phylum Chordata; class Aves; order Ciconiiformes; family Ciconiidae; genus Ciconia; species Ciconia boyciana. The sequence continues at coordinate 58,182,945 of NC_132934.1, forward strand.
CTGATCTGTACAGTATCCACCATTGTGGTGATCAGGAAGAGGAACGGGCTGGAAGGAGCACCTTGCCCATTTTATCCCTGCTCTCAGCATCTCCAGCACTCCTGTTGCCTCCCACCACCACCTGCCCATTTTCTGCTCTTTCCAGCCCCTTTCATCGTGAAGGAATCTGTGTGTTATAACCATTCCTTCTTTCCATCTTCACCCCCACCCCAAGCTGTTCTCAGGCAGGTGCCTGCTGTGGGTCAGTCAGTCTGCTTGCATTGCCTACGGCCCTCCAGCAGTCGGGTGGTGTGCTGGTGGCTGCGGTAAAATCTGGACAGCTCGTTTCCTTAAAGATGTCTTGATCAAGATTCTTTGCTGTGTCTGGTGACCCTCACAGATGGGTCACACACCATCCATGTGCTTCCTGTACGCTGTAGCATCTTCTAGGAAAGCAACTAAAAATAGGATGTGATGGTTTGGATTGCAGGGAAATGGTTAAAACATCCCCAGATTGGAAGGAGAGGAAGCTCAGGGGACGGACTTGTTTACCAATTATCTTGACCTTTTCTAGTTCACATATTTACAGTGACTCACTAACTGGCATGTGCTGGGGTTTTTAATCTCCTTGAAGTCTTATGACCACTAACAAATTGCATCGTATCCAAAGCAATTATTCCTGTTTGGGTTTGCCTTCTTTCCATACACAGCCCTCCCCACATGTGTGCAGGTCAGCACCTGCCCAGGCTCTTCCAGCCTCCTTCAGGGAGACACGGGTGACATTTTTAGGGTCACAACCCTCCACTCTCTTAGGACCTTGAAGTTCAGCATCTCCAGAAAGATGAAGAATGGGGTGGCTTTGAGAGAGGAGTCATCCCAATAGGAGCAGTGGTTTATACTGGCAGAATGGATAGAGCTGATCCCAAGTGCCACTAAGCCTTTGGGGAGATTCAGACCTTCTTGCCTAGCTTTATGGCAACTATGGATTGGAGTTTGCTTCCCTTCCCCAGTATCCCTTTGTTAAACTTACTGTGTCCATACCATAGCACAGTGTGGGATTTTTTGTTTTTCATGCTGTTACTGTGTTGCAGCACAGCCTATGAAAAACAGCTCTGGAAGAGTGCAGCTGAGCAGCTTCTGGGAGCAACCTACAGAGAGATCTTTCTTCCCATTCTGAACAAGTAGATAGCACGCGTACTTCTTCTGAATCTCCTTTATCTCCTTTTGGGTGCTGCAGTCCTCAAGCACAATCGATTAGCAAGTGGCAGGGTCAGACTCCTTGCTGGGACTGGATCGTGTTGCCTTGCTGAGTTGTCCCAGTGGACGCTCCATCGTGGTGCTGGTTTGGGAACTTGGCCTCTTGCACCTCCTGCCTTCTCATTCCTCCTCTCTCATTCCTGTAGGCTACCCTGCAGTTCTGTGTGGTGAAGCCCCTCATGGCCATCAGCACAGTCATCCTTCAGGCCTTTGGCAAGTACCAGGATGGTGACTTTGAGTAAGTTTGTTTGTCTAGCATGCAAGCCTCGGCTGCTCCTTCTCTGCCCAGTTGCGCTTATGGTCCATGTGTGTGCTGGGCCATAGGAAAAGACAGGGGGACAACATGGGCTGAATATGCATGTGAGAAAAGAGGGCAGGGGTAAGCCTGTTGGTTTCAGGTTTTTTCTGCCTCAGTTTGGGGGAGGGAATGGGACAGGGAGGCAGGGAGGAAAGGGCATCTTAGAACTCCTCAGCGGCAGCAGCAAGGGGAAAAGATCATGCTGAAATTTCAAGCATTCATATATCTTCTCTTTTCAGTGTAACCAGTGGCTACCTCTACGTGACGATCATCTACAACATCTCTGTCAGCCTGGCACTGTATGCCCTCTTCCTTTTCTACTTCGCCACTCGTGAGCTGCTCAGTCCCTATAGCCCAGTCCTCAAGTTCTTCATGGTGAAGTCTGTCATCTTCCTGTCCTTCTGGCAAGGTGAGCTGCTTTTCCCTTCCCTTGGTAGGCACAAAGAGCTCTCTGCAGGGGCTCAGACACTAGAGTTGATAGAACAGATGCTGATTAAAAGCCAGAATGTCTTTCTGTATTATTATTATATTTGTTTTAGGGTCTTTCATTGCTTTACTCTGGGAAACCTGTTTTGCTCATTTTTATTTTCATTTCTATGCTGCTGAATCCTCACTGTCCTTGTGCACGTGCGTGTGCACGCGCATATCTGTCTGGCAAAATCAGCTGTTTGGATGAAGAGTCCTTTGCATTCCTGGAACAATCATAAAGCACAAGCTGCCAACATTTTATCTGCGTGCTGCCATTTTATTGATTAAAGTGGCACATTTAAAAATTTTTAGTACTACTTTTTTTTAGTGCTCTATAAATAAAATTGTAATGGTATGTCTGTGATTCATGTGAAGCAGCAAGCTGGCTGAATGCAGTGTGTGCCACCACAGAACCACCACCGAGCGGAAGGACATTCAGAATATGTACACGTGATGCAGAGGCACATTCAGAAAGCTGAAATTCCACCTAAGCTTAGTGTTTCTTACTAATTGGCTCTAGGCATTTTCCTGTTCAGTGCCCTACTTAAGTTTACTGAGTTGCACTTCAAAGACTAATTGAGTAGGAACTTAGGTGGAATTTAGGCTGTTGGACTATGGCCCATCCTTCCTGTCTACAGACAAACTAATAAGCTATCTAGTTTTTCATCTTGAGCCATCTGGTCACACGCTTTCTGCCTTCTCTGGAATTCTTCAGCCACCTGGCTAGGGACAGGGAGAAACATATTTCCTTCAATGGTGTGTCAAAACCACTTTATGCTTAAATGATAAGCTCTGTTACTTCAATTTTTGCTCTAGATAGTGGAACCGCTGAGAACACAGAAGTGCTCACAGAAATATCTGACTGTTTCTTACCCTTTTGGACTTAAGTCCTGCAGCAGCTAGTTCCACAGGTTATGCATCAGTTGAGGACAGAAGAGGGTCAGTGTTTGAACATTCTTTGCTTAAACATATTTGTCCCATTTATTCCTCCTTTCTCTGTTGTATAGGTGAGCGTAGATGGGATTATCTAGTCCGCTCTGTTTGTAGCTCCTGTGTTAAATGAGTTTGTGTCTAGGACATACAGCACAGACAGCTATTTCCATTCCTTACAGTTGGTATGCGATCATGTTTTCTGCACATTTACATGAGCTTGTTGCTTTGTTTAGGGATGCTGTTGGCCATCTTGGAAAAGTGTGGTGCCATCCCCAAAATCCACTCTGCCAATGTGTCTGTGGGCGAAGGCACAGTAGCTGCTGGGTATCAGGACTTCATCATTTGTGTGGAGATGTTCTTTGCAGCCATCGCCCTGCGCCATGCCTTCACATACAAGGTGTATGTGGACAAGAGACTTGATGCCCAAGGTAGGAAATATGCCAGCGCGTAGGGCATGTCTGTTTGGTAGGGAGACTGGGTGGAGACTGGTCCCTATGGCAGCCAACACACTGATATGACTCCCAACCTGAATGCTTGGAAAACATCCCCTCCTCCGTGGTGTCTGAACAGATTCGTTGTGCAACGGCTCTGCAGGGCAGAAATGTTGCCTGAATTGCATTGTTCCCTTTTCAGTTCCCCAGTATGCCACCCACGACAGCTTGTTGCAGATCTGAGGGCTGCAAGAAGTTGCATCCTTTTGATAGAGTGCGTTTGTCCTTCTTCCTGTCTCCTCAAAGGGGAACTCCATTGCTCCAGATTGTGCAACAGACTGAAGGCAGGAGGGACAGGGCCTGAAACAGGCTCTGTTTTGAATCTGGCTCAGGAAGATGAGGCTGTGCTTTGGCAATATGTTTGGCCTGGAGGAGGAGGATCTTCCTGTAATGACTTTGTGAGGGCTGGGCTGCTAGAAATCTTATTCTGGGGAAGAGGGAGGCGGATGTTGTCTCTGGGAAAAGGGGGTTCTCGTGCCCAGTCTATGCAAGTACATTCAGTGTTCTTGAAATAAAGGGGTTCCTTCCTGCTGGGGGGAGTCTGTGCTGAGGTGTGGGAAGACACCAGCCCTTGGGCTCTGTACATGTAGATGATCCGTCCATCCCAGCCAGCCCAAGAGGTTTTGGAAGGACAGTGGCCGCAGCTGGGGGAGATGAGACCTGTGGGTGATGAAAGAGTAAACTGCTGGCCAGTACACTGGGAGATGTTTTGGTGGTGGGTCTTGTTCAGTTCTTGTTATTTCCTCTCTCTCTCTCTCTCTTTCTTTCTCTGTCTCTCTCTCCTCTCCCTTTTATCCCTCCCTTGCTTTGGCCACTGGTCCCTGATGCAGCTGTTCCATCATATGGGCCATACGGTAGGTACAGCATGCTCTGTGTTTGTCTCTGTTGGTTTTTAACTGGGATGCTGTTCTGTCCTGATTCTCAGCCTGCCTACTGCCTGCTCTGTCCCTTGTTCCCCCTTCCTTGTAGGTCTGTAACTCAACTGCCTCACACAGCTGCTTTAGGGTTGTCTGGATCACAAGTTGTAAAACAGCCCCGTGGGCTGTGGCATAACACCTGGCTTTAGAGCGTTTCTGTCAGGACTGTGTGAATCTCTCTCCAAAGAGTTGCACAGGCTCTCAAAGGAGCTGGTTTGCTCTCTCAGCCCAGCCTCCCTTCACTTTCATAATTGCCAAAGATGATCAGCGTGCTTTGGTTGTTTGGGGAGCTCATCCCCAGGACTGAGCAGAGCCAGAAGCCCACTCTGGAAATGCAACCTAGAAGCCATGAGAAATGGCTGCTCCTAGAAGGACACACAGCCTTCCTCTGTGCTCAGCACTTGGGTGGGACAATCTCCAACTGTTGCTTCCTTCACAATAACACTGTGACACCCTCCACCCGTGGGGTGGTTCTGCCTCTAGTACTGCCTGTTCCCCTCCTTTCCCTCCTTTGCGCTGCTTTCCACTTTTATGATCTCTTTCCTGTGGGCACTTCGATACAGCCTATCAGTCTTAATTTCCAGTGAGTGGGAATGGCAAATGCCATTTGTCCTATATTTTTAGAATTTCCTTAGTTTTTGTCTTCTGAAACCCTTTACAGGAGCACCTCCGTACCTGACTGTCTTCGTTGCACACCCAAGTCAGCACAGGTAGTGTGTAGTGGAGGTTGTCGCTGTGGGTATGTCCCATTCTCAAGGCATGTCCCCCATTTGGTACTGAGGTGGATTCACTTGGCTAGCAGTGGCTGGATTTAGGAGCACTACTAGTAAAACTTGACACCATTTGTGTGACATTTCCTCAGCAGCTGCTTAAGGAAGTTTGTAAAGTAATCTGCAGGATCTAGGAGTGCATGTACCCTGTTCTCTTTACCTTCATGTTAAGGGGTGGGGGAGAAGGCAGCAGTATTCTTCACTTGTCCCTCCCCGTCTTGTGCCAACAGGTCGCTGTGCTCCCATGAAGAGCATCTCCAGCAGCCTCAAGGAGACCATGAACCCCCACGACATTGTCCAAGATGCGATCCACAACTTCTCCCCAGCCTACCAGCAGTACACCCAGCAGTCAACGCTGGAGCATGGTCCACCCTGGCGCAACGGCAGTCACGTTATCTCGCGCTCCCATAGCTGCTCGGGTGCCCGTGACAATGAGAAGACCCTCTTGCTGAGCTCCGATGATGAATTCTAGGAGGGGAAACTGCCAGCACAGGCTGTCATTTTCCTTCTTTTGTTGTTTTTTGTTTTTTTTTTTAATTTATTGAAGCAGAAACACGCAAGTCATATCACTTCCTAGAGAGTGCAGATTGCAGAAGTGGGCACTTCGCATTAGCTTTTGTGAGTACAGACATGATGTGCAGTGCAGAGGTGGGGGGATGGCCAGGACTCCATTCTCGAGCCCATTCCTTACACCAGCAATTGACTGGAATTAATTGAAGCAGAGCTCCGGGGTTTGAGGCTCTGGCCTCCCACACCTGCCCAGCTCGGTGTGGAGCGTGACTGGCCAGAGCTCAAAGTTGTGGCCAAAAATGTTTTTGCTTGTTTTTTTTTTTTTTTTTTCCCCCAACTGGACAATGTGACTGCTTTGTATTCCTCTTCCTGAATGGTTGATGGAGGCACAGTGTGCTCCCCCAGCTCCCCGGTACTAACATCTCTGTGATCCTTGGGAAATGGGATTAGGATGCAGTGATAAGCATTCCTGAGGACCAGACCAGAGATTGGTCTCTCTATAGCCATTGCCTTGAATACTTAGTAAGGAACATCTGCCCCCACCCTCCTAAGCACCTGGTTGTGCAGTCCTGTACTTGAGTGAGCGAGGGGGAAAAGGACAGGACTTTCTTCCTGTTCCTGCACTCTCTGCATCCCCTCTGCTCCCCATCAAAGCTGATGCTTGTTGAAGCTCAGCAGGGATGGAATTGCTGTCTCACAAGGGCAGGGTTTTCTAATCACCAGGTGTCCACGCTTCCCATCTCCCCTGTGGTTCCTATGGTAAGAAGCCTCCCTGGAGCATCTGTCTCCTGCTAACAAGACTGAGGACTGGCCATGATAGGTGGTGGAAGTTTGTAGAGCTCTGGCCCTTTCATCCCTCTTTGGGAAAGGAAGATATGTAAACACTAAAACGTTTTTTCTTCTTGTTTCCTGTCCCCCACTGACATAGCTGCCCCTCTTAAAGGTGTGGATTGCACCAGGTAGCTGCCAGAGTGGGTCCTGGTCTCTCGCAGGTAGCTCTCCCCGTGCTTGTCGTCACTGACTTCCCCTGTGAGCTGCACAAGTTTTGCCCTTAGGCTGGAGTATTCGGGAAGAGATGTTGCACACTCCTTCACTTTTTATCTCCATAGTTGTTCTGGGCCAAACTGGAGCAGACTTGAAACCTGACATGGTTAAAACCATGGCTTGAAACCTGGCTGGTTAAAATTGTCCCTCTTAGTTTCCCAGGCAGCAGTTGCTGCTGCACATTTCACAGGCCCTGCAGCAACTGCAATGCTATCAAGGGTGGAGCCGGCATCCATGGGAGTGGGAGAAGAAGCTTCCCCTTGCTTTTGTTGGTTTTTGAATTGGCTCCTAGGTATTTAGTAGAGCCAAAATAAAAATGATCCCTCTGTAGATCTGTCCAGGGACCAGGAAATGCCTCTTGCTTGCTTAAAATTGTCTAGGGGAGGAGGGGGGAGCACACTCAAGTGCCACAGATCAGATGCCCCTACCCCCAAGCAGGAAGCAAAATGGAGAGGTTGGAGCAAGCTGCTGTGTTCTTGGCTGTAGTTTCTCTGTTCCTCTCCTGCTTGATGTCTACCTTGCCATCAGCAGACCTGTGTGTTTCCAGATTGCCCCTCGTTGCTCTGCTAGGAGGACTGGGGTCTGGTTTACTGCCTGGAGTTTCCCTTTCCTCTTGTATCCTAATCTATGTGCTTGCTCATTCACTTTCTCAGAAGCAACTGTGAGCAAAGAGCACCTCATTTCCTCAGCACCCCTGCCAGAAGCATGTGGTCAGGAGTGGGGGGAAAAGGGCTTGAAGAGAGGTGGGTTTGCTCCCTGCTGTGAGGACAAGATAGGGGAAGGCTTAAGGACAGCGTCTCCTTCCGTACTCACGTGTCTGGGCGGATGGTGAAGCAGGTGGGAGCAATGGTGCTGACTCTTGAGGGAGCCAAAGGCAGGGTCAGTGGATCCAGCAGCTTCTCTGCTGCTGGTTTCCCCATTTGCACACATCCTGCGATGCCATGCAGTTAGTTACTGCTTTTCCTAAACCTGTTGCTGCTTAAATGGACATGCAAATGCTATCTGCCGGGCTTTGTGTGGACTTGGTGTAAAACTCCTTTTCCTCATGCCATAAGCCACGTGGAAAGCAGGGCTGGAGATTGAATGGGCTTTCCTTCCATCTTCCATGGCTTTGATTAATAGTCCTTTAGCGTGAGGTATTTATGTTAAACTTCCCCTCTCTCTTAGGAAAGCAGGGCATGGGACATGATCCCTTCCTCCCCTTTCCTTGCATTTGCAGGCCTTGATGATGTCCCAGTGTCACTTAATTGGTGACTGTCCCCAGTCTTCATTGCATTGGGCAGCCGAGATCTGAAATCTCTGGGCTTACCCCATTGAACTTGAAGATGATCCAGGCTTGGGGAAGTGTTTTTTAAAAATTACTTTGAAGTGTATGCTGCATATATATGCTGTGCAGAGGATCTGGATATTCTTGAAGCTTCCTGTATGTAGTGGTTTAAAGTATAACCCTTTTGCACTAGCTGCCTTTGGAAAAGCCTGATAAAGAACTAGCGCCCAAACAGCCAGCTGCCATGCATTATAATTTTATATACATATTTTAACACCACACAAAATCATCTCTGAGCTTCCTGCTCTCCCTCACAACAGGTAAGTGCCAGAGCAAGGACTGGCTCTGAAGCCGCTCTGGCTTGGAGGAACAAATATCTTATAAGACCCAGAGCTTGAGACCAAGGAGGTCGAGGCATCCGTGGTCTTGCAGGTCCGCTTGCAGTAGCCCAGGGCCCCAACAAATGTGTTGGTTCCAGGAGTAGGCCCTTGGAGCTGCTCTGCCTCACCTGCTTCCCCTCTCCTTCCTTCCTTCCTTTTTGTTTACCATGTAACATACCCATGGGATTTGTTTATTATTTTTCCATATAGAGTAGTTCTTTGTATATAAACAACTGAAAAAAAAATGTATGATAAATAAGACAGAGTCACCTAGTTTTGTACCTATCGTGTTTAACTGATGTGAGCTCAGCGACAAGCTGCTCTCTCTATTTTGGTCTTTGTGACGTTATACTCTGCAGAAATGAGCAAATATGACAAATAAAAATATAGAGATAATATAGATTGTACTTAAGCTGCCTCTGCGTGGTGCTCTCTGGGTGACTTCTCTGAACTGATTTTGAGTTTTTGCTCATTGCAAGGGCCGAGGCTTAGTGGGTCAGTATGTCTTGTCCTCCTAGTCCTCTTCTGAGAGGAAAGCTTCACACCATCTGTGTATGCAGGAGCTGATGGAGAAGCAGCACTACAGCAGCCTGGGGCTGAGACATCACTGATAGCCCAAGGCAGGAGTGAAATCCATTTGTCAAAAACCCGGAGTAGAGATGAGTCCTGATCTTGGGTGCTCAGTGTGAAACACCTGTGGGAGAAAGGGGACTGCTTGCTCTGACACAGGCTCCAGCAAACAGCAGCTCTGGGCTTTTCTTCCATGAGTGGTGGTGGGGCTGGGGCGGTTTGCAGTGGCAAAAGGCAATGTGAATGTAAAACCCAGAACCACCACATGAGCACTGCAAGCTGCCAGGAGGCTGGGACCTGGCCCGCCTGAGCGTCAGGGGAACATGCTCATTGCTTCCACCTCAGCTCTGAGGAAGGGTGGCTTTTCCCCACAGGGAGGAGGTCAGGCTTCACCTCCGGGTAAGGCGCCTGCCATACTTCCTTCCCCTTCTGCCACCCACGGATGTGAGCTCCCTGCTTTCCTCCTTGCTGTTCCTGAGTCAGGCAGTGAGGTCATTCAGCAGGGAAGTTTTTGGGTAGAGCTGCCCTGATTGCACCTGCCTCTCCTCCTGCACTAGGGTCAAGGGCAGCCTGGAGGGAATTTTTCTAGTGAAAAGCATTATCTTGCCTATAAAAAGCTGATTTGGTGCAGCTGAACCACTCCTGAAAGCAAATGCTTGCTTACTGAGCCCCTTTTCTTCCAGAGACTATAAATCTGTGTTCTAAAAAGTCATGAGGTGTCCCCTATCCCACCTTTTTTGGGCACATTCTTGAACATGTGCTGCAGTGGAGCTAGAAAACCTGGTCTCACTGAGACACAGCTCTGTCTTGAAGTTCAAGAATGACCAAACACACTCACTGTGGAAAAAAAAGAACTTGCTTTATTTGTAAAGTCTACAAAATACAGAGGAGTCAGGTAGGACGCATACTGTAAGTCAGAAAATAAATAAGTATTTTGCTCTATATAAGTATAAGATAAAATGTGATTTGCATATATAAAATATAAAGTACAGCTCTGTACCAACATCCTGGCTGTGCCGAGAGGCGGAATGGCAAAGAGGACGTGAAAATAACTTATGTTCGTGCAATAAATAAACCCAAGAGGAGTTGGGGTGGGGGGATGCTAACCACAGTGCCCCCTCCACAAGTGGCAGGCACCTCTCTCCAGGGAGGGATGGAGGCTGCAGCCGAGGGTGGCTGGCGTGACAGTACCCAGGCAGGGGCAGAAAGAGGGGGATCATCTACAGCAGCAAGAAGGGTCTGCCTCTTGTTACCTCCCCCGTGCTGCCTGTTATTTAGCAAACCCAACTCTTCTCCAGCATTTGAGCCTGCTGAAGAGCTGGTTGTCCCACACTGGTGTCCAAGCTGGAGGAAAAACCGAGGGTGGAGCCTACCTGCCTGCCAGGCAGCTCCCAGGAGCAGGGATGCTCTCTCACCCCTGCTTCCCACCTCCACCCCTCTCTCTGCCTCTGCAGCTCTGGCTCTCAGGTGCCAGGAGCACCTTTCCATGCGCTTTGTAGGCGGTAGGGAGCGCTTGGTGGGGCTGTACAAGCCGGCCTGTGCTGAGCAAAACAGTGTTTATCTCTGCTCCAGCTGCCTCCACTTCCTTCCTGCCAGTGCTGCTGCATTTCAGAGACACCCGGCCAGCCAGGCTGAGCATCCATCCCATAGGCAGAAAGAGGCATGAAAGATGTGCATGATGGAGAGAGAGAAAACAGCACCTCTGCTTCTCTCCTTTGCATACAACAGTCTGGGCTGACCCGCTCACATCCCCCAGCTCTCCCCTGCCTCAGGGAACCTCCTCCATCACCGTCACCTCTGGGCTCCCCCAGCGCTGCAGGCTGCCACAGCACTTTCCCATCCCACTCACCCTTACCAGGCACCAACCTGCAGCCACTTTCTCTCCCCCTCAGACCTGCCACCTTCCCTCACCATCTCCACCCCCAGAGGCACCCAGCCATGCTGCCTCCTCCCTCCCTGCTCCAGCCATGGTCCAAGTTGCAGGGCCAATGCCAACCCCCCTCTCCATCATATCCCTTCTGCCCCTCGCTACAAAACCAGTCTCTGTGTTTTCCTCCCTGGCACGTGCTCCTGGGAGTGCCTGGCCCACACTCAGCTCTCCTGTGCCCTCCCCGCCAAAAAAAGAGGACCCTGGTGTTTTCCTGACAGCTTGGAGCCATGGGATGATTCCCCACTGCTGCCTGCATGGGCTTGCTCTCTCCTGCCTGCACCACCCAGGGTGAGGGGTGCCCGACCAGGGGGGCTGCAGCAGGGGATGGGCCTGGGTCAGAGGGGAGGGGGCTGCAGGGCTTCGGGGGCCACCAGTGGGGTCCTGTCCTCTGCCCCAGCACCCACGCTGCAGCAGCTCTCCCTACACGGAGGAGCTGGAGGTCAAGGGATGGGAGAAGGAGGATTTCGGGCACAGGTCCCATTGGGAAGGAGGTCAGGGAGGGAACAGGAGGGGATTCGTGGGAGAAGGTGCCCCGGGGGGGGGAGCCGTGCCCGGCTGGGGGACGGAGGCCGACACTAGGAATAGGCAGCCTGGTTGGCACCGGACTTGACGATGGTGATGACACTGGCGGTGGCCACCTTGGCAGCGGGCCCGTGGGCGGCCACGGTGCGGGCAAAGCCCTGCAGGGCCTCGTACTTGCCACGGAGGGTGTCAAGCTCCAGGCGCATGGCAGCGTTCTCCCGGGCCAGCTTGTCCACCTCCCACTCCAGCTCCATCTTCTGCTTCTGCAGCTCTTCCTTCTGGCAGACGCGCTTCACCCGGCAGCTGGCGGCGTAACCCCGGTTCTTCAGCGTCCGCCGGCGCTGCTTCAGCCTCGCCACCTCCTCCTTGGAGAGGCCCCGCAGGTGGTGGTTGAGCTCCCGCACCGACAGCCCCATCAGCTCCTCGTCCGACAGCAGCGGCGTGTTCTCCCCCAGCTCCCGCTTCACCTGCCGGAGAGAGGGGCAATCGCCTGAGAACCCCGAAACCAGACCCCTGCCCACCCAAACCCCCAGTCCCACTGGCACTCACCTTCAGGGCCTTGCTGGAGAGCCCGTCCGCAGCCATCCTTGCCTCACGCTGGCCCTGCCGAGCAGCCAGGAGAAAAGCCGGTTACCGCCAGCCCGTGCCCCTTGCCTTGGCACAGAGGGCACCAGCCCTGCTGGCCCCCTGCCCGGTGCCCGTGTCCCACCCCACCGGCTGTATGACTCATCCCTACTGCTTTAAAAAAAGTACATAGTAAAAATAATAATGATAGTAATAGTGACTGCAAAAAAATAATAGTAACAGGGACCTCCCAACCCTCCTTCATCCCCCCCGAGCTGGTCGGGATGCTGCTCTGCCCAGGGGACCCGAAACGCCCCAGCCCGGCTGCCGGGAGGCCAAGGCTTCCCTCCGGGGAGCAAACCCGGGCGAGATCCTCCCGAGGCTGGAAGGAAAGTAAAAGCAGCAACCCCACGGAGTGAAACCGGGGCGAAGCCACCCAGCCGGGACCCGCGTGGCGGTGCCACCCCACCGCCCCCGTGCCCGGCGGGCGAGGGCACCGCGGCTCCCGGCGCAAGGGTCGGGCGTCCGGCACGCTCCGGGGGCGAAGGGTCGGGGCCGCCGCCACGCAGCGTGGGCGAGCGAGAAGTGGCCTCCCCGTGATTCAGCAGCCCAGAGGGAAAAGTCACCGAAGCGGCGCCCGTCCCTTCGCCGGTGGCCGGTCCCTCCCCGTCCCGGGGTTAGGAGAGGGGGGAGACGGCCGGGAGCCCGGGCAGCAGCCGAGCAGCCTCTCCCCACCTCGGGGAGCCCCCTCCCCGCTAGCAGAGCCCCCGGAGGGACGAGGGGGGCCGGGCCGGGAGCGCTCCGCGGGGAGACGAGGGGCTGGAGGGAGGCGGCGGGGAAGGTGGAGCCGGGGCGGCTGGAAGCTGATGCAATCCGGGCCGAGGAGCCGCCGCCGGAGCCGGGGGAGCAGCGGCGGCTCCCTGCGGGCGGTGGCCGGGACTCGGGAGGGAAGCGCGGACGGCCCCGAGCGCGAACACCCCCCCGCCCCCCCCACGCCCAGGTCCCGCTCCCCGCGCTCGGCGGCGGCAGAGCGGCCTCCAGCCGGTGCCGGACCCCGCCGCCCCCCTCTCCCGGCCGACCCGCAGGGGGAGAAGCCGGAGGCGGGAGCGGAGGAGGCGCCCCAGCCGGCGCTTACCGGGAGGCTGCGCTGGTCCCCGCGGGGCCGCTGCCGGGTCAGGCCGTCGAGGCGGCGCCTCCAGCCCCGCTCCCCGCGATTACTCACCCGCGGATTCTTTTCATTCATAAAAACACAGTCATGCGGTGACGTCACCTCCACCCCGCCCCTCGCCGCCACCGCCGCGCGGAGCGGCCCCTGCTCTTAAAGCGGCCGCCGTCCTTACAGCGCCCGGGGTGACACGCCCGCCTTGCACACTGCTAGAGTAGCAAACGCACCGGGGTATGAATGCAGCCACTCTCCGCAACTGCTGGCTTTTCCCCAAATTTTGGGGTGACGCACGCCCAGGCAATGGCCACAACCGGGAGCAGAGCACCCCCACCCAACCCCAGCGGAATGGGCCGCTGCCACTTTAAGAAGAGCGGGTTCCCCCCCCCCCCGCCCCTCACAAAGATGGCGCCCCCCGCCCCTCTGCCCTCCTCCGAGATGGCGGCGGGCGCGACGCAGCGGCGCTCGCCGCGCTCCCCCGCCCTAATCGCCCCTCCCCGGGCGCGGCGCCGCTGATTGGCCCGCCCTGGGGGGCGGTGCGGCGATTGGCGGGCGGCCGGCGAAGCGGGCCGGGGGCGCCGCGCGGAGGACGCTGGGGGCCCGTCGTGCTCTGCGGGCGCCGCCGCACTCTGGGCGCTGGGCCCGGCCCCGCCAGGCCGCGGGTGCGCGTCCGCTTCTCCCGGCGGCGGGCGGCTCCTCCCAGCGCGGCCAGGTGGCAGGGCGCCGGGGCGGGCCGTGGAGGGGGCGTTTCCCGCCGAGGCGGCGGAGTAAGGCCCGTGAGAGGGAGGTCAGAGGTCGCCGTGAGGTGCTCTTCCCGGAGGAGCCAGGAAAGAAACCGCAGGTGCCGGTGCCGGGCTTTCCTCCCGGATGGTGTGTCACCCCGGCGGCTCTCGGTTCTCCTTTCCCGGCGCTGGGTCGCTAAGTTCAGGGAAGGGCCGCGGCCGAGCCGGGCTGCGTGGAGCCTGTGGCCGGGTTTCCCTCAGGACGCGGGGGAGAACCGCCTGAGTCTCCAGAAAGATGCAGTTCTTTGGCCGGCTGGTGAATACCATCAACAGTGTCACCCAAATATTCACAAACCCTTACCGGGTGAAGGAGGTGCCGGCTGCAAAGTATGCTGCCCATACCTGCCTGAGGGAGGAAGGCAGGGTGGTCCTGTATAAGAACAGCCTCACTTGCTCGTGGGATTGCCTGCTGCTGAATCCCCAGAGCCCACAGGTCGCTTTCCGGTAAGTGACAGACCTTTTGCGATCGCCAGTCAAGTGTGAAACTAAAAGCCCGAAATCTCCGACCTCAGGACCGCAGTGCTGCGCAGCTGGGGGTGTGGGGCGATGTGACTGATCAGCAGGTGGGCTCGTGAGGAGTGGGAGGCCCTTGCGTGTGCTGGTGGAGGAGTCGTCATCGAAACAGCCTGTGAGAACAGGGCAGGGCAGAGTCCAAATACTGTGAAAACAGGCAGCGATGAAATAGGTACTCGGGGCAGAACATCCACAGGTACATGCACTTCTGCTCCTACCCGTTGTTGCTTTAGCATCTGAGCACAGGATACTTCAGCCCAAAAGTTAATGTTCTTCAGGAAGAGGACATGCTCTCTGCTAGCGAAGTAGGCTCCCTTCTTCCCTTGGAACAAGTATGACACCAGATGAGGAGGGATGGGAAAGTCCCCAGCACTAATGTTTGGAGAAGAGCTGTTTCTCTCAGATACATGGGATGAGGGTTGTTTCTTTGAGCAGGACCAATGCTGCGTTTCCCTTTCCTCCAGCCTCTTCCAGCTCGACAATGAAGCAGATGCCCTGGTGTGTTTTGAGCAGTACGCCAGGCAGCTGCGCCCTTTCTATGAGAGCTCGCGCCAGCCCTTGTCACTGGAGGATCTCCAGCAGCTCAGTGACTGCTTCCGCAACCACCCCAGCTGGTCCTCGGCACACGTCGCAGTGGAGATCGGCCATCGTGAGAGCTTCCGGCACAACCACGTTCTGAGGCAAGGGGTGGGAGGGGTCTCCGGTGGGCCTGGTGCTGGGAACAAGCTTGGGAGGGCAGGCTAGGCCAAATTAGGGTATCCCGGCTTGATGTATCAAAGGAACGGGGGCTGCATCTTGGAGGAGCTTAACACCTGTGGTTACTGCAGAGGTCGAGTTTAAAAGCGCTGGCCTTGGTGTGTCTTGTCTGAGTGACAGATGCTGTAGCAAAGGGGGTCCGATGGTCGCTGTATAAGCTTATTGGCGGGCTTTCAGCCTGCTGCTGTGGACATTAAAGCCTGGAGCTCTGGTGTTTGAGCTAAAGGATTGAAGTGCTAGAGGCACTAGTTAGATTCTTATAACCCTTGTGGAGCTGCTTTCTGGAGGGGGTTGTGGCTGACTTTGTAAACCATAGAGAGGAGGTACAGTAGGACTGTCTTTCTGGAAATGTTTTTTGGCCACAAGCCCTTGCTCTCTTTCCGTGAGGAAGTTCACTGAGGATAGAGGAGACTAGTGAGGAGTTAGGGGACTGCGGGATTAATGGCAGCACCTCTGCCAGGTTGCTGACTGTAACCTGTCTCCCGCCTTCTTTTGGGCAGGGGGAGCTGCTCCCACATGGGGGGCAGAGGAAGAAGCAGCGTGTCAGGGATAGGGTCCATGGCAGGGCTGCTTGGTGGCCCTTCCCTGGCAAGAGGCCGGGCTTCTGTGAACCTCGTGGTTCGCACCAGCTGGGCCTGTCGCAGATGTGGAAGGTACCTTCGTATCAGCTCCCAGGGCGGCTGCACATCCTTGTCTTCACAGCCTTTCTGTGGCCTCATGTTGACTCGTCTCTTGCAGCTGCGTGAACAGCACGGACAGTGAGGATGGCTGCACCCCGCTGCACCTGGCGTGCCGCAAGGGAGACATGGAGTGCCTGCTGGAGCTGCTGGAGTGCCACGCGCGAGTGGACATTACCGACAGGAACGGGGAGACCGTTTTCCACTATGCTGTGCGAGGGAACAGCCCCCAGATCATCGAGGTAGGAGCGATTTCAAAGCTGGGGGGGAGTGGGACTAGAATGGGTCCTCTCTGTGCTGTGAGGAGGGAGACAGGAAAATAGCTGCAGACAGGGGAGGAGAAAGCTAGTTCCCTCTGCTACAGCACGTTAATGCTTGAGGCTGATTTCAGCCTCTTTCTTCCCCCTTTACTGGTGCTGTTTCCCCGTAAGCAGGCTCCAGATTCCACCCTGCAGTGGAACAGGGACAGTAAGCAAGTTTCCTCAGAAAGTGTCCTTCATTGCTGTTTGCTTCAGGCCTTTCCTGCCTTTCCTCAGGCCCTTGGCTGTCCTTTCTCTGTCTCCTCCGAGCAGGTATTTGGTTCTGGGCAGAGTGCTCCTGTGGGGGAGCGTGTGTTTAGGTTGCTGTGGGGGAGTGTGTGTTGCCCACAGACTGAAGGACAGTTCAGAGGCGCCCTGGGCTCTCCTGAGCTGCAGAACCTGTTATTTGAACTGAGCGGCCTTGCACGGGGGACAGCAATCAGAGTCTCAAGGCAGAGACAGTCTGAAGCCGGAGGCATTCTCGACTGCTGAGAAGCGCTGGGCAGAGTGACGGGGTTCGTAAGGGTGTGGGTGGCCTTCCACGTTGGTTCCTCAGGTCTATCAGCTCTCCAGCACCCAGTGCCAGCACGAGACCGGCTCTCCCCTCCGGCTGCACCCCTCACATTTGCCCAATACGTGTTGTGACAGCCTCCTGCTGCCTGCCAGACTGTGCCAGGGTTTCCTAATGTGTGATGGGGGAGGGATAAAGATCGGGGCTTGCCATGCTGTGGAGGAGGGCATTTAGGACCTTTGTATTAAAAAGATATCCTCTTCCTTTATTTCTCTGATGGCAGCAACTTGGCTTGTTGTTACAGAAATTCTTCCAGGTCTGATCTGTCTCCTGTTTGTTTCTTTTCTCTCTTGATTCCTTGCTAAAAGAAGAGAAAAGAAACTCTAAATTCCCGCTTCCCTTGTGTGCATGAGGGTTTCCCAAGTATGGCAGTGGGATATTTTTGTGTAACAAACCAGTCAGCAGGTAACAGGCCTAAAATTTACAGGGAGAATAGGAAAATTCCTTCAAACATATCCCTACCTGTATATATTAAACAGAATCCTGTTTGTATCTGAAAGCAATGGTGGAGTTGCAGGGGAGGTTGAGCTCCTGCTTGCTGACTGGCCGCGGTAACTGATGGGGCCACAGCAGGAGAGGGAACTACTGGTTTCAGTTAGCGCTCTACTTCGGTTGGGTTGAGCTTGGCTCACACAGTGGGAGACGGTGGGAGTCTACTGGGCTGCGTTGTTCAAGGTGGTGCGAGCCCTTTTTGGCTAAGAGGTGTCTCAGAAGCACCTGGGCCAGAGGAAGAGGGCACAGAGAGCAGCGAGAAACCCTTTGGGGAGAGAAGACAAGGAGCGCTTCTGTAGCTACTGTGTTGGAAGCAGGGGTGGAGAAGACAGGCTGTAGCATCATGAGGAACCCAGTGCTCCAGAGTCTGTCCTCAGAACTCAGGAAGAGAGACGGTGTTCTTCCATGTCTATCTATTTATTTATCTATTGTCTCCTCTTCCCAGCTCCTGGGCAAAACCCCAACTGCTGGCTTGGACCACCTGAGCCGTGAAGGGCTGACTGCTCTGCATCTCGCTTGTCAGCTGGGCAAAGAGGACATGGTTCGGTCTCTGCTGAAATGCCGTGCTAGCTGCAGCGTCATGGGGACGCTGGGCTACCCCATCCACACAGCACTGAAGTTCTCCCAGAAGGGGTAAGTAACTGCTTGGGCTGCCAGAACAGGGCTCTTCCTCCAGTCTGGGGACCTGTCTGCTTGCTGAGGGTTGTCCAAGACTGGACCTGTTTCAGGGCAGTGCTCAGTAGGAAGATGTCTTGTGCTGTCCTCTGCTGCATCACCGAGTTGGCAAAAGAACAGAGAAGTGCTGGTTTGGAAAAGAAAGAAACAGTTTCAGAAAAAAAAGGTTTTCCCTGAATTTATCTATATATATTATTTAGTATCAGACATCAGGAGAAAGACACAGATTTAAAAAAAAAAGTTTGTGAAATACTTTTTCTCAGAACGAGCTGTGAGAAGATGATTTACTGATGCTTAAATAGTATTGCTAATTGCTGCGCTGCTGTCTTTGAATGCTCTGATCCTAATAAGCTTTCATTTCAAAGCCTCGTTACTCCCATCTCCTGTGGGCCAAAGGTACTCTTGACTCTTAATAACACACTCTGGAACTGAATCAAAAGAGACACGATGTTTACTCCCTGTTTTGTTTTCCCTGGAGAAATTTGATTCTCTTTGTATGTGCTTTATAATACTTAATTTTCATAGAACGTCCAAGCTCTACAAATAGGGCTCTCAAGTCAACACTAGCTGCTGCTAAATAATTTTTCAGCATTTTGAAAAGTGCTTTCCGACATTAGAGACACATTCACAAGACAAAAATGTGCTTAGGTCCCTCAGTTTGCACTGGGGCTTGATCTCTTGTACGGGGTTTATTTGATGATGTTTCAGAGTGGAAACTGTATGCTTGTTTTGTAAGTCTAGCTATGCACACTTTCTAGGCACTAGATACTAGTCTATTCACAATAGGTGTGATTTTTCACTTACAGGGAATTACACAGAGTCTTAATTTCAGCAAGTATTTAACTATTTCAGTTTTATCCCCACGTTTCCACGGAGAGAGAGGGAGAAGAGAAGAATTTCCCCTTGGGTCTTGAGAGTTTTCAGAAATGACATATTCCTGTATTGGAGAAACACCCAGATGTTGCTCCACAACTTGGAATTGGGAAGGAATTCTCCTGCTTCCTCCGAACGCTGTGCTGCTTGTATGCTTCCTGTTGCGCCCTTCCTTTCTAAAAAGAGCAAAACAAAACTGCAGCTGAGGAACTTGCAGGTGTTGCAGACAGCCTGCTGCTGCTGCTGCTGAAGGGTTTCCTGAAAGGCTCTGGGTGGGAGGCAGGTGCTGATGTGAGTGGAGGTCTTGAGTCAAGACGGCAGCCACCCATCCCTTCATCTCGTTGTCTTTGCCAGGTGTGCACAGGCCATCCTCGAGGTGGATGCTAGCCAGGTTCACTCCAAGGACCCGCGCTATGAAGCCACTCCGCTGCACTGGGCGAAGAACGCAGAGGTAAATGGAGCCAGTCCGTGGCGAGGGCCTGTGCTGCCACCCAGCACGCGGTTAATTCCTCGTGCTGCTGACGTCTCCCTTTCCTGTGTGCATGTGCGGAGCTCTGGGAGTGTCAGAGCCCAGCCAGCAGCCCGGTGTTTGATTCCCTTTGCCATGTGTTGGTCAGTGCTGTTTGCCACGGGGGACGGAGCAGTGGAGCCTTGCAGTGAAACAGACTGGTGGGCTCATCCCTAGTATGTCATCCTTGGCTGTGAAACTGCCAGCTTGTCCCTTTTCCCTTTTTGTTGGGGGAAATTGCAGCAGTGCCACTGTTACCCCTGGGGGGAGCTCTCTTCTCATTACTGACAGTTTCATGGGAGGAAGCGGACTGATGCCTTGAAAACTGCAGGGAGAGTGTGAGGTGGGCACAGGGTGGTGGCATGTGGGTTATGGTCCACCTTCTGTCAGAGGTGGGCAGATCAGTGGTGTGACATGCCATGCTGGAACACCTGAACGGTGCTTGTTGCAAGCAGAGGACATTTCTATGGCAGGACTGTTTTCCCTCCTGCAGTATTACATCCCTCTCAGTAATGTCCTGTGGAGTTTCAGAGCAGACATAAATCTGCTTGGGTTATAAAGAGGAGATCGAAAAGCAGACTTTCCCTTCAGTCTGCAAGGATTCTGGCCTGAGTAGGAACTGTTTTTTCTCCATTCCTCGCAGCCAGTTGCTACACCTGCATGTAAGTTCCAGAACATCCAGAAGCTCTAGCGAGATTGTGAAGCCACCAACTAGTTTTGTGGTAAAAGACAGAGAAATCTCATCTCCACTGCTTGGAACAAGGCAGCTGGCATCTGCCAGCCAGCCGTGTCCAGGCTAAGGGCCCCGCCTCTTCCCCTGCTTTGCTTGCCATGAGACCTGGATTGTTTGGGCACCCATGCGGTTGTCCTCATGATTGCTTTCTCTCTTCTTGACCTGGTACATGTATGCTTGGGCACAGATGACACGGCTGCTGCTTGAGTACGGCTCCGAGGTGAATTTGACCAGCCAGACGGCTGACATGGCTCTGCACATTGCGGTCAAGAGGGGACGCTTTGACAGCGCCATGGTACTGCTGATACACGGGGCCCACACCAATGCCAGGGGTCAGGATGGCAACACACCACTGCACTTGGCCATGAAGGTGAGTTTTCTGCAGAGGCTGCTGGGAAGGAGAGAGAGGATTTTCTTGAAGGGTTGAGGCAGGGACAGACTCCTTTGAAATTCTAGCTGTTGTCCTTCATGGGGTGATCCCTTGTGGGTGCTTTGGCTAATGAAGAGAGGAGGGAGGGAATGAGAGATGATGTAGCCAAGGGGAGCGTGGCTCTTGACTGAGCTTTCTCTTGTCCCCTAGCATGACCAACTGGATATGATCAAAGCGATCATTGTGTTTGGAGGAGATGTTGAGATCCCCAATGATTTCGGGGAGACACCGATGCTGTTGGCAGCCAGGAGCAGCAAAGGTGAGGGAGCATGTCAGCAGCCTTACAGGGTGAACCCGGCATCCTGTCTCCCCTTGGTGGACAAAACAATGTCTTGGGGAGAGGTGAAAACATGCCAAGCATGCGTGATGCTTCTCCAACATGCTTTCCCAGCTTCTAGTCGCTCACAGGGCAGGCACTTTGTGAGCTAGCGGTGTAGGCTTTGTATTAATAGCCCTTGATGAATTTCTCTTCTATGAGACAGAGATGCAAGAGGAAAAGCTGGCACACGCTCTCCCTCTTTCAAGCCACGATGTCAGGCTCACAACAGGATGACGCAGTGCTGCTGAACCGCCCAGGCGTAAGCAGACACAGGCAGTCCTTCAGTGGCAAGAAGTGTATGCCACACACCCTTGAAACTGCACAACATTGGGTACCCCTGCTGTGCACAAGTCCTGCTGCCTGGTGTTTGGGGAGAGATACCCAGGACATGCTTTCCCCTTACCCAGGTCATCCCAGAGGTTTTGTGAGGGTCAGGGCTGCTGTGAATTTTGCAGAGCCCCCCCCAGTGTGTGCATGCACTGATTCGCTTTCTGATCTGTGACTCCCCCTTCATCACCTAAGGTGCAAACCGGAAAGTGCTCTTAGACCTGCTGCAAGCTGTAGGGACCAAACGCTGCCACCCACCCAATCCTGACTCCCCAGGCCTGGCACCATCTGCCGCCTCCTTCCTGGAAGGCCGTCCTTCCCCATGGAGCAGCTTCACAGGTTAGGTAAAGCCTCCCCTGGTCCTTCCTCGCTCTCCTCCCTTCTTGCTTCGCGGTGCTGTCTCAGATCTCTTCTTCAGATGAACCGTGCTCTGGGGACTGTCTCCTAGCTCTCAGTTTCTGGTGACTCTGTCCTCATTCAGCTGTTGCAGGATCCCGTCTCTTTTCTCTGTTTTTCATGTGTGTGTGTACTCTAAACTCTTGTTTTATAGACTTGACGCAATGCAGCTCTGTAAAAAGGAAAGGGAAGACTGGTTCCCTAACCCCTCTGAAAGAGGTGTAGGACTTAGCTGCCTGCATGCACTTTATCCACTGGGTCATGTACAGAAGGGGAAGTACTTGCTGGTTTGCCTTGAGGACCTCCCAGTGTCATGCTGGGCACAAGGAAATTAGAAGCGTCACTCGTTCAGATCCTGGAGGCCAGCAGCTGGGAGAGGGGAGGGATGAAGCCCAAGTATAAGCGACCCTGGTCACAGGGTTTACATTACGCATAGGAAAAGCCTGCCTTAGGACATATGATTGTGTCATAGCTTGTGTTCTGGACTGCCCAGACTGTGTGAATAAGCCCCTGGGTCTGTTCTAGGTGCCGGGCTTTCCTCCTCTGGGGAGCTCTGGAGCTCAGGCAGAGGCAGCATGAGGGGTTATGGAGTAGGCAGTGGGTGAATTGGCTTGGAGGGAGGCTCTGAGCCTTGTGAGAGGGGCATGCAGGCAGATAACAGCTGCTTGTGGTCCACTTCCATTCTCAGGTTGGTGGTTTTCTTTGCAAAGGCCCTCCCGTGGGGCTAGAGGAGAACACCCTCCACCCCCCCCCAGGCCCTGGAGTGCATCTGTGTCACCACAAGTCTCACTGGCTGGTGACACCAGGACTTTCTTCTCACCATGGCCTTGTGAAGGTGACTCCCCCAGCTCCAGCTCTGATGCAGTGACAGAGCAAGGCCCTTTTTCGTCCCAGACTCTGGCCCTTGAAGAAACTCCTCACCACATTCATTGTCATCCACAGCCACCTTCCGGCCTGGGAGCTGGCAGGAGTATTTAACTTCTTTCCCCCTGTTCTTTCTTCTTTTGGTTTCACAGGCTGGTTTCACAGGCTGGCTTCTCACCTAGGCTGGATTGGTGCCCTGCACCCAGGGGGGCCTGGGTGTACATCAGCTGAGGGGTAATGACAAGCCACCCTGTCCCCACAGCTCTAGGTTATCTGCCTAGGTTACCTCGCAGGAGTAGATTTAGGTTTTATCTTGCAGCTTGCAGTAAACTGTGTACTGGCCACGCTGCTAGGCTCTGCCTTCTCTCTCGCCTACTGTGCTCATCATCTGCTCCTACAAATCCTTCGTCTTTGCTAGTACATCTCCGGCTGCCTGCTCTAAAGGACGGGGTTTCTCCTCTTTGGTGCGGAGTTTAATCTGGGGGGGTACCTGGTGGCTGTGGGTAAGATGGCTTATGTCTCCTGCAGGGAGCTTTATTCAATTGGGAAGGGAGTTGGACGTTCTCTGTGTGATTATGGTGGAAATGATTTACTACAGGCATGGGAGGTTTGGGTACCCTGACCAAGGTTTCTGGGGACAGAGAGAAAGTAGGAAGAATAATAGAAGGTTTGCTAATTGATTAAGTATAATTTGGTTGACTAATATCTCTGAGGCACGTATCAGAGGGTTCAGGTAGCAAAGTGGTCTCTCTTTTTTTTTTTTTTTCCTTTTGCATGTTCATGGCCCTCTAGGGTTCGAGAACCTTCTGTATGTTTCCACAACGTTCGGACAGTTGCTGAAGGCACCAGATGTTGTGGACTCGCCCAGTGAGGGTAGAAGAAAGTAAGTGAGGAACAGCTGCTGTCCAGACTCCCATGCAACCTGAAGGTGAAAGCTGGGTGTGTGAATTCCTCCCCATCCACACCTGTGGGTGTGGCATCCTCAGAGCTGACATTATTTAGTGTCCATTGACGTTGCAGTTTTTGGCAGAAACCCCCCTATACCTTGTTGCAGTAAATCTCTGTTCCCATAAACGACTGCTGCCTGTTCCTGCCTGCAGCCCTGGAGCTGCAGTGGAGCCTGAACTAGCAGGTGAAACCCCTGCTCTGTTCCTCCCCTCTGCCACTGGGCACCAAACGCTGTTTTGGCTTTGTGATTTCCTCATCTCCGCATGCTGCCCTCACGCTCACCCAGGTCCTTTGCCAGCCTGTGCGCTGCCTTGGCAGTGCCTGCACCTCGTCTTGCATGGGCCAGAGGGAGGGTTGGCACTGAAGTGCTGCTAGCAGGAACTTAGGGCTGTCCAATTTTTATTTATGAGGTAGTATCTATTACTGCATAATAAGGGACTTGGATGCATTTTTGGCTTGTGAATGTCTCTCTGGTGTAGAGGTTAGAGATAGCTAAAAGAGCCAGTGGTGTTGCACCAGCTCTGACAAGACTTATCTGGCTGTGTTCGGTCTTATTTGCATCTGAAGAAGCACCTCTGGATTTATTTTGTTGATTGATTACACTGTCCACAGCAGCATTGTTGTTAACGACCTAGTTTCCCACCCCTAACGACCTAGTTTCCCACCCCCAGGGCCGCATTCCCACGTGGTGTGCTGTGATTTGTAAGCTGTCCCACAGCTCCCAGTCATCTGTGTCTGTCTCTCTCCAGTCACGACCTCCTCCTGTGCCTGGATGGAGGGGGCATCCGGGGCCTGGTGCTCATCCAACTCCTCCTGGCTATTGAAAAAGCTGCGGGCCGTCCCATTCGTGAGATTTTTGACTGGATTGCAGGGACCAGCACTGGAGGGATCTTGGCCTTGGCTATTGTGCACGGTGAGGACAGTGCAAATAATGGGCCCCTTCTTGCTCCTGGGAGCTCGAGCGCTCCTCCGTGGGGAGCGGATGCAGGGTGGGAGCTGCCTCTCTGAGTCCCAACTGAGATTTGTTGTCCCTGCCAAAGGAGGGAAGGGATGTTCGTTAATGAAGGAAAGCCTCGACCTGGCTTTGTGCTCGATTATCACGTCAGCTGGCCTTGAGCAGTTTTCTGGGTTTTGGGAAGCACGTGGTGGCAGAGTGCAATGTTCTGTTCTTCCTGCTCTCTCCACGGGGGTTTTACAACAAGGTGATTGGCACTTTCTGGTAGTGGGAAACTATGTTCCGAGCTTGCCCTTCCTCTTTAATCCTTCCCAGTCATGCTGCTGAGGTCTGAGCAGATGACAGGCAGCCTGGGAAGGGGATGGGATTGGGAGTGATGCCTCCCATCTCCCGCTGGTTCTGGAAAGTCCCAGCTGTGATGTGCTGTTTGTTCTGCCTGCCCTTCCTGCCCCACTCCCTGCTCCTGCTGACGCTGTTCTCAGGGAAGTCCATGGAATACATGCGCTGCCTGTACTTCCGCATGAAGGACATGGTGTTCCGGGGGTCTCGGCCCTACGAGTCAGAGTCCCTGGATGAGTTCTTGAAGAAGGAATTTGGGGAAAACACCAAAATGACAGATGTCCAAAAACCCAAGTAAGTCTTGCCTGGGGCTGCGCTGGTTGATGCTCTCCTGAGTGTGCTCTAGACTCCTCTCAGCAGAGATGCTCAGCCTCTCCTTAGAGCATATGTGGAGGGGTGTAATGTGCAGACTATTGAAGCCATAAGTATGGGGGGTGTGTGTGTGTGTTCCATTTTACTCTTGTTCTGTCACGTCCTCTCCCCCAGGGTTATGGTGACAGGAACGTTGTGCGACCGGCAGCCAGCTGAGCTCCACCTTTTCCGGAATTACCCTGTACCAGAGACAAAAAGATTAACTGAATACAACAGAAGAGCATCTTTCAAACCACTCACTCAGCCAAAAGGTAAATGCTGGCACACAGCAGTCCAGCTGGTTGGCAGGGGAGGGGGCTGTTCCTCAGAGACAGAAGATTTCCTGTTCTTCCTCCCATTGCTCTGAAAATCAAGGTATCCCAGCAGTGGCCCATCCTGATCTTGACTTGCAGCTTGATCCTAGTGATGGGTCCCTTTTCTCATCTCTCCTCCTCCCTTGGCTTCTCTTGTACCAGGAACAGGGGCTGGCTAGCAAGGTTCATGAGGAGGGGTTCTGCTAGAGGAGTCCTGTGTACAGTCAGTACCTTTCCCTGGGCTCTCAGGAGCAGATTAACATGGAAGAGCTGTGTAACTGAAGCATGCAGCCCCCTCCAGCTTGCTTCTTTCTTTGTCTAGCAAACATGACTGGTTCACCATCAAAATAGCAGCAATGAAGCTTGTAGAGAGCTAATTTGACCCAGGATATGTAGAAAGTGGCGAGAACATCTTTTCAAGTCCCCCAAAATAATCCTGTGCACCCAAGCAGAGGCCCTACTGTTGGGAGAAAGAGGTGTGACTATCTAGGGCAGGATCTTCTGGGATTGCAAGCCCTCCTGCTTTGTGTTGGTGAAGGCAGGGTGCTTCTTGCACACAGGAAAGTTGCTGCAAGAGGCCGTATGCTTTGTCTCCCTCCAGACCAACTTGTATGGCGCGCTGCCCGCTGCAGTGGTGCGGCTCCCACTTATTTCCGGCCGATAGGCCGCTTTCTGGATGGCGGGCTGCTAGCCAACAACCCAACCCTCGATGCCATGACGGAGATCCACGAGTACAACAAGACGCTGATCAAGAAGGTGAGGGAAATCCTGGCCCTGGCTGGTAACTGGGGCTTTATTGGCTTCACTGAACCTCCCTTGAAGGGGAAGAGGGTTTGGGAATGGATGCCTCTCTAGTGGATAAACAAGTTAGCAATGCAGCACCCTAGAAGGGAGTGTACGAAGTGGGATATGTGTTGGGAATGGTGGCTGAGAGGTGAAATTCCTCTTCTAACAAGGGTGTGAGATGGGGAGGCAGCCCCACCAGCCTGTCCTTGCTACTTTGAGCATGGGTGATTCAGTTGGTGGTTGTGTGTGGCTCTTGATGCAGCTCTGCAGGGCCTTTTTCTGCCCAAAAATAGATGGAGAAGACAGTGGTAGGGCACTCTGCAAGGCTGAAGAGTGAGTGCTTTCTGTGGTGTGGCAAGTTCCTCAGAAAGACAAATAACTACCGGAAGCTACTGCTCGCTGTAGCTGAAAGGGGAGGTGTGTTGCCAAAATGACTGAAGGAGTTGGACTGTTTCACAGTCAGAGACAGAACAGTGCAACTGTTGAAGTCACATGGGTTATACCTGCCTCACCAGGCAGTTCTAAAGGGGGAGGGTTGGGGAGAGAAAAGGCTACCAAGCCTTTTGCCTTGGCTTTCAGAGCTTCCCCAAGACTGTTGTGAAAGACGTGATCCACCTTAATTGTTGGTCCTTACAAACAAATCTTTTGTTTGTCCGCAGGGTCAGAGGCAGAAGGTAAGAAAATTGGGGTTGGTGGTCTCCCTGGGGACAGGGAGGCCTCCGCAGGTCCCAGTGAGCTCTGTGGATGTTTTCCGCCCCTCCAACCCTTGGGAGCTGGCGAAGACCGTCTTTGGGGCCCGGGAGCTTGGCAAGATGGTGGTGGATTGTGTGAGTACTGGGAGGAGGGGATGGGGGAAGACCCCTGGGGCTGCTTGCAGAGGGGGAGCAAAGGTTTCCAGTCTTCAGCTTCTTCCTTTTGGAATAAAACTGTATTTCCTTGGAACTGCTCCAACCATGGCCAGTTCAAGGAACGGATGTAGTGGGTAACCGAAGAATTGCAGGAGCACAGCAGGTCTGAAGTCCTGTCTGCCTGTTCAGGGTTTCAAGTGCCAAGGGAGGTGCAGTTCCTGCAGCTGTAAAGAGCTAAGATGTGGGAGAGCCGAGGAAAGGATGGTGGTCAGTGACCCCTAGGAACATTTGCAGGTGTGAGTTCATGAAACTCAGTATCTTTCCAGGGAGCATTGATTATCATCTGAGCAACCTGGACCAAAAAAATCACGCCTCAGAAAACAGCAATTCATTTTTCTTTAGAAAAGCTTTGTTATCCCCACTGGGGAAATGAGCAAATGCTAGAGAAGTGGGAGTATCACTAATAAAAAGCAGTAGTTCACAGTTGTGGTTAGCAGTGTGTAACAGGCATACATTCTTGGATGCTTCAGAAAGAAGCTCATTAAATGTTGTACATGAAAACACTCCAAATGAATGAAAGCCAGAAAGATCAGAACTGAGGTTTTGACTGTAATCTTAATTTTGTTGCTTTATCTCCTCTTAGCTTCCTAAAGACAGAAAATACCCAGAGAGGTCCCTCTGCTTACCCTTTTATTTCAGGGCTCCCACGGAAGCTGTCCCAGGATAGCCCAGAAAGCCTGCAATAATCACAGGCTCTACTGGTACTGGGCTTGGACAGAAATGGATAGAGATGAAATCCCAGGGAGGCTGTGATTCAGATTGTCCTGAGGGTTTCTTTAAGGGAATCCACTCAGTGCTGTGATGGATGGAGGATCTGTAGGGTGCAGTACCTTGTGTCCCAAGGACCCAGGAGCACTATTCTTATGTTAAAAAAAAAAAAAACAAAACCAACCAACCAACCAAAAAGCGACCCCACTCTTGGTGGTGAACGTTGCCATCCAGGATGCACTTGCTCCTGGTTTTCCCTCTCCCTCTGCAGCTTGTGCAAGTTTGATTTGGTGCTGGGGAACCTCTTGCAGGCAGGGGGAGAGCAGTGTGACAGGCTCTAATTGTGGGCCTGTTTCTCCTGCAGTGCACTGACGCAGATGGCCCAGCTGTGGATCGTGCCAGGGCCTGGTGCGAGATGGTGGATATCCCATATTTCCGGTAGGAGCTTCCTTTCCGCTCTCTGCACAGACCTATTTTTAGCCCTCTCACTTCAGACCTGGCTGTGGCATGTGTCATCCCAAATCGTGTCCCCTCCAGTGGCATGCCTGCCCAGAGCTGTCCCCCTGCTCCCTTTCCTCATGCCTCAGTGACATATCGGAGGATGCCATGGCCCGCTCTGAGCTGATGCACCGAGCACACCTTGTCTGGGGTTGGTTAGTGGGGGCTCGGGGGATGCTGTCTAGCAGGGTCCGTAGGGGATGTGCATCCTGCCCTATTCCACCACGCACAGCGTGTTTTGCGGCTTGTGCCTTAGGTGGTACCGTTGCTGAACTGAGTCTCAGCCTTGAGTGGGGTTATGCCTTGAAGGAGGGGGAAGGCCTCTGCTCTGCAAGCCTGCTAGATAAGGGGAAGCGAATGCCCAGGAGAGCGGGAGCCACTTCGCACGAGTCCTGTGCTTGGCACACTTGCTGCCTTGTCGCGCTGGTGTTTGTGCCTAGCTGGTGATGCTGTCTTGCTGTATGCAGGCTCAGCCCTCAGCTGCACACGGACGTGATGTTGGACGAGGTGAACAACACCGTGCTGGTGAATGCTCTCTGGGACACCCAGCTTTACATCTACCAACAGCGGGAGCAGTTTGAGCAGCTGGTGCAACATCTCTGCTGATGACTGACCTGGACAGTCCTGTTCAGCATCCCCATGGCAGGGAGCAGCAGACACTGAAATGGCTTGGATTTGCCCTTGAAGCAAGATGTTGGGGTGGAGGAGGGACTACTACTACTACTACTAATGGGGAATTAATGATATTTAATAGACAACAGTGCACGTGTATTGCAGGACACACCCATGTATTCCCTGACACCTGTGAAATGCTGACAGTTCTCTTCATACCATAGCCCCGTTTCTGCTGCTGTGCTCGGTTTTGCTGCCCTGCTTTCTGACCGTACAGCCCTTCCCAGAAGCCAGAGCCCCCACCTACCTGTCTTGAGCTGTAGCAGCTGGAGTCTGTCTCCTGTCTGTGCAGCACCTCCACTGACAAAGCACAGTGCACCTTCCCGCATCACAGAATGGGCCAAGGCCAGATAAAGCTTCAGGGATTACTTGGCCCACTGGGGCCAAGGTGTTTCGGAGTGTATAGTATGGGAAAAAGGGATTATTCTTCCCCTGACACTCCTGGTTTGAAGGGGAGCAGAAATGCTGCAACTTTCTACAGTAGATGTGACACAGAATGTTGTGACTCGCCTTGGGAGAAGGGGGAACCTTTCCTGAGCCAGTTGTCTTCTGTAGCACCTTCCCCTTTCCCCTTCAAGATGGGCTGGCAACACAGGAACTGACTGTGCCCAGGGTGGGAGCAGACCCCCCCAGAGACTGTTGCATGCCACCTGACTGCTGTGCTACTCTTTGCTCAAGGGCTGAGATGTGAAAGCCTGTCTTTACTCGCAGCAGGTTCAAGATGAGGGACAATAGCCTTGGCTGGTAGAGAGATTGTTTCTCTTTATTCATAACAGGGAATTGAAATGCTCTGAGATCAGTTCCCACCGAAGAAGCTGACCCTGTGACAATTTGAATTTTTTTTACTGCTGGAAATTCCATTGTGAATGCTTCTGTAGTAAGTTTTCATATTTATAAATAATTAATGTATCTCTCTTGAGGTGTTTTGAGGATTAACCTGGAAAACTGAAATCTGAATCATTTGCTTTTGACCAGATGGACTGCTGTTGTGAACAGTGCTTCTGTGCAAAACTAACATGACCTGAAATAAAGAGAGGTTTGCATTTGGTTCCACTGTCATGCAGTCCATGGATGTCTTGTCTCTCTCTCCATCCTACAAAGTCCTGGAGGGGTTCTGAATTGCAGCCTCTGAAATTCTTAGAAGTAGAAAATGAAGAATTTGGCTCCTTGAGACACAGGGTCGTACCCTTTGTATGGGCTGAAGAGGGGAATGGCCTGTCCCTGCAGTCAGCCCTGGGAGCATGTGTGTGGTGTGAGCGGCTGGCTGTCCCACAAAGCACAGCACTGCATGCTGGGCTTAGCAGCTGCAGTCAGTGGAGAGGCTTTGGACCAGTTCCCATGTGAGAATCCTCTTGGAGCTGGTCTGGCCTAAAAAGAGGAACACTGAAAACCCTCGGGATACAAATGACTGGAGATGGGGCTTTAACTTTGGTATCCCCAGGTGGTTCCCAGACAGGGTAACTGCTGCAAGCTTGCTGGACCTGGTGCCACTAAGGGATTCCTAAGGGACACTGCTGGCAGGAGTGTGGGTGCTGAGTCATGAATAGGACTAAAAACTGATTATCTGCCTTCTGATCTTCGCTTTCACAAATGAGATTGTGGCATTAAGGGACTTTTAACGTGGAGTAAAGGTTTTCTTTTTCCTGCATAATAGAGAGGCTTAGCTTCCTGTGGAAAAACAAAACCCCACATCTTGGGATGGAGAGAACATGAGCTCCTTTCTGCTTTTTGCCCCTGGCTTGCACTCTCCCCCTCTATAAGCCTGCACCATCTGCAGGGACTTCCTGGAGTGATCTGTGCTCGGGCTCCCTGCACGCAGGCAGGGAGAGCAGGAGGGTTCAGGCACAAGCTCCTGCGTGCCATTAGGGAGTCTCATTGAGACTGGGAGCGGGAGGGATGCTAAGAGCCAGAGAGCTGAGGCCTGGGGTGGGGGAATAGTGGGCAGGGAAGAGGTGAAACCTGTTTTGAGCTTTCCTTGCGTTTCCCCCCAGCCCCTGCTATTTGCTGCCTGCAATCGCAAGCTGTGTGCGAGGGACCTGAAGATGCTTTGCTAGCGCAGCGAGGCCGAGTGAGCCACCTCCGAGCGGTTGCAGTGACGGAGGCAGCAAGCCATAAGGCGGTTACTCTGGCAGGTGGCTGGCTCTGCAGGTGTCAGGGCAGGGAGAGCTGGCAATCAATAATTCAAGGAGGCGGTCACGTGCCCTTGCTAGCTGTTGTAGGATTCTTCTCTCCCCAGAGTCCGGTTACTTCCAGAGATCAAGTTCCAGCCTCTTGCTGGTGAATTATTAAACTCCAGCAGTGCTCCATTCCCTTTGTACCACGTCTGTGTCTTCCTGCTGTACTACCTTGCCAGTGACGGGCTCTTTCCATCCAGCCGGCTGTGCAGAAGCAGAGTCCTCCGGGCCACTATAGCACCTTGTGCTCTCCTTTGCAACTTGCTTCTCCGTGGGAGAGGGAAAAGGCTCTGGAGATGGACCTGTCCTACAGATCCACCATCTCCATCTATAAGGTGAGTGCCAACACCAGAGGCTGCTCCTGTCTGCCTAGGGGAGGTGTGCGGGTAGGAGAGGAGCTGTTTTCTGCCAAAGGCTCCCTTGAAGGGTGGACAGCAGAGGGCTGGATCCATCCCCGGGCTGAACTGCAGCAGCTCCTGTGGGCTTTGGGCTGTGTTTGAGAGCAGACGGCTGGCAGGAGGGGAGGGTGCTGTGGGTCTTAAGGCAGATCCGGGAAGGAACTGGGCAACCGGGGTGGTTTGGACAGGGAGCGTGTTTATGAAGGGTGACACGCCATGGTTGCCGGTAGGAAGCTGGAGCTCAGAGCGTCAGCTGTTTTCCCCTTTGCTGGAAAGAACAGTCTGATCTCACGAACGCTTCCCTACACGCATCGGTGCTGCACCAAGGTGGTGAGGGCTGGGAGAAGGGGGAATTGCTTATTCCAGCCTCCGGTCTTCTCTGCTGCAGGCCATAAACACCTTTGATGCATACAACAGGTAAGAGTGGAGAGGCTGGTCTGAAGCAGTCCATCCCTTCTCTTAGCAGGCTGCTGAGTCTGGCAGTGCACCAAATCCTGGCCAGGAAAAAGTTGTGTTCATGCCTGGATAATAAGCCGTGGCCCTCACCCCAGCAGGCTCAGGGACGAGGGGAAAGGCTGCTCAGATCCCCTTGCAGTTACTCCCCTGTCTGCAGCGGGTGTGGGGCCTTGGGAGAAAGCCATCTTCAGGCGACCACTTGGCTCTCCAGCGAGCTACCTTGCGCTCTGATGTTGCTCCTCTCCCGGCTGGCTGGAGAGGACTCAGGGCAGCCAAGGGTCCCAGCTACCTCCGATGCAGGGAGCTGACTTTGTGCACAGCTGTACATCACCATGACTGTCCAGTGTTGTGGCTAAGGGAGCTCTCTGGGCCCCTGCTGCACCCAGCCAAACCGCAGCAGGAGGGCATTGACCTGCTGCACTCTCTGGGGCGTGGGGAAGACTGGCGTTAATGTGCTTCTGCCTGGCCACAGAGTATCCTGGAGCAGTTCAACCCTGCGCTGGAGAACCTGGTGTACCTGGGGAACAACTACCTGCGTGCCTTCCACGGTGAGTGAGGTCTTGCATGGCCAAGGCTCCAGATCGTGCTGCTGCGTCCATCCTGGGTGACCACAGTGCATCAGGATGGACTGCTGTCACCCAGGGCAAGGCTGCTGGTCACCCCCATGGCATGTCCTCAGCTGCTCTTACTCACTTTTCTCCTGCTCCAGAACCTGCTGCTGTTATTAGGCACAGATGGGGAGAGATGGGGTGCCCTTGCCTATAAGTGAGGTACCAGGGGGTGGCTGTCCTGTGTGCTGCTTGCTGGGGCTGGTGATGGTGGGAAGGCAGGCCAGATTCTTACCTCCCCTCTCCTCTCCTCACAGCATTATCCAAAGCAGCTGAATTGTATTTTAAGGCGATTGAGAAGATTGGGGAGCAAGCACTGCAGAGCTCCAACTCACACGTGCTGGGTAAGGCTCTCCTGCTCACCATCCTCTGTGCTGTGATGAGCCACAGTTACATTTTTTTGGCCTTCCCCCTTAGCTAGTCTCTTTCCAGGTATTGGGGGAAGGAAGACAGCTCCTATAAATGGTGTCTCAGAGCACCAGGCCCTGTCCAGGCAGTAAGAGTAAAATTTATTGTGTATCCTTGAATATCCCCCAAGGCCCCAGCACTCTCCCCTGTATCTCTCTGAGATCAATGACTGAGCCCAGCTCCTGGGATGGACCTCCAGCGATGGACCTCTCATGGAAACCAGTCCTTGCTGAGGCATCCTGCCCTGAGAGCTGAAGTTTTCCTCTTGGAGGAACCATTTTGCTCCTCCTTGCAGGTGTGAGGGAAAAGCCGGAGAGCATGGGCTGACAATAGCTGATGGGCTGTTGTCATCCTGAGCCTGCAGCCAGCTGAAATGGCAGCTCGGAGCTGAGGGGCTTACATTACAATAATTCTGCAGCCTAACGACGGCTGCTGAAAATATGTTTAGGGAACTGCTCTGATACTTAACATTTTAGTAAAAAACTTCCAGCAATGTCCGTTCTGCAGACTCCTACCACCATCTGCACCACACAGCTCACTCTTCTGCTCCCTGTCATCAGTCTCTTCCCTTCATGGTTTCATAATGCCAACACCAGTGAAGCAGGACCACACACAGCATCAGCAGTGGGTGCTGTAGCTACTCTCCTGTAGGACAGCCAGAACTGTGCACCATAGCTGGGGTGCCACTGGGAGTGGAAATGGGGTTCGTAGGGGCTGCGGCAGAGCGGAAACCCAGCACCCAGAGCCCATGGCAGAGCTGAGGCTGCCTGCCAGCACCACAGGCTGTAGCAGAGCCCTGGTCTTGGCAGGTTCATGGGCTGGAGCAACCCCACACTGGCAGTGCTTGGGGAGTGGTGGTGGAGCTGTGGGGAAGAAGGCTACCAGCCTCTCTCAGGGTGCAGAGAGCAGTGCGTTGCGATATCTGTTGGACTTTCACACCCATATATCATCAGCCTGAGTCGCACGCTACTGGTCTGCCCCCTTGGGCACACAAGGAAATGGCCGCAGGATTTTTCCACCCTCTCCTGTCTCTTTCCCTGAAGGTGAAATTCTGATGCAGATGTCCAACACGCAGAGACTCCTGAGCTCTGATTTGGAAGTCGTGGTGAGTGGTTTTCCCAGGGGCTGGTGCAGGGGGGGAAAAAAGGGACTTCCTTAACCACAGCATGCCGGCATTTGCCTGATTTGCCCCATCTCCCGCCCTCTGACATGCCTGTTGGCAGGTGTCTGCCTCCCTGCTGTCCCTGCTGTGTGTGACAGAGGCGTGTTACAGAGCTGGCATGCCCAGAGCCTGCCTCTTGTTCAATGTTTCATGCCATTAGTGGACTGTCACCACCTCTCCGCAAGCGCGGTGGCAGGTGTGCAGTAGACTGAGCAATGCCTGGCTCTGAGGATGTGGTGAGGCCATCCTCTCTTTCCCTGGGTGGCAGTGGTGGGACAGGAGTGGAGGGGATGCTAACCCTTCCAGACACTGCTGTTTGTGCCCGTGCCCAAGCTCGGAGGTTAACGGTTGGATGAGTGCTGAGTGCCGACCCCCAGGCCACAGGGCTGCTCCATGGTAGCCCTAATGTGCCCCTTTCTGGCTTCTGTATGGCGTCTAGGTGGCAAAGGAGTCACTAGCTCTGTGGGTTTTGCAAGCCGCCCCTTCACCCCATACAGTGAAGGGATGAGGGTCATGGTGAAGGGATGAGGGTCATGGCTCCTCCGCCTCTTCCAGGCTCAGACCTTCCACGTGGACCTGCTGCAGCACATGGAGAAGAACACCAAAATGGATGTGCAGTTCATCACTGTGAGTGATGAACTCCCTTCTCCTCCTCAACCCTCCTTGTTTCCCTCTCCCCTCTACCCAAGGGCTTTCGCTTGAGCACTTGAGGTGTTTCCTTGACTTTCCTCTGCAGGAGTTAGGGGGCCTTATCTTCTTCTCTCATCATGGACCAAGCCCCCCCTAGTTTGGCTGATGATGGAGGGCTAAAGAGGGCAGGCAACTGTTCTCCTTTGTGCAGTGGGACTTGCCAAATGCTTCACCAGGGCTGAGAGACTTGGCATCCCAAAAGCAGAGTTCCCAGCTTCCCTGACCCACAGCCGTTGCATGGGTGTGGGTCCTGTGCCGTTGTGGCCCAGCTGGCCATGCCGGTGGGTAGTGTCATAGAGGGAGACAGAGGCCTGGGGGCTTGCTCCCAGTGCTGGGGGAGCTGGGTGCCAGTTTTTGCTCCTGAGATCCTGAGGCTCATTAGCACTCTGGGGCCCTTCAAAATGAAGAGAAAGGTAGAGAAAGACTTTTTATAAGAGGTCCAGGTGAAGCCTGATTTCAGGGTGACTCGGATGCTCAACCACCCATCAGAGCAGGACCCCTGCTGCATCACAGTGCGGCTGGGTCTCCGGTTCCCCACCCAGCCCGGTTTCTCCCTGGCAGGAAAGCCAGAAGCAGTATGAGCTGGAGTACCAGCGCAGAGCCACCAACCTGGACAAGCGCATGGCAGAGCTGTGGAGAATGGAGAGGGCTCGTGATAAAAATGTCCGGGAGATGAAGGTGAGCAGCGATTGGAGGAAGGGGAGTTGGAGAAAGAACTGGATGATTTATCTGGACCCAGGACTGATTTCTGAGCAACTTTGTCCTTCCTTAAAAGCCAGGGGGTTGTCCCCAGCATTAAAAAGGCAGTGGGCTTATCTGGAAAGGCGGAAACTCCTTTTCTACAGGGTGCTGTTGACCTGTGGTGCTCACTCCTGCCAAGCCCTTGCCTCATTTAGCAAGCCTCAGTGAGCAAGGACTTGGTCCCTGGCACTCTGCTCTAGCTGCTCTGTGCTGCTCCAGCACTGCGAGTGGACTGGGAAGCTGGTAGACATGATGACCCATTTCACCCCTTCCCCTGCCGTGTGTGATCCTACTCTGCTGGATTTATACTGATCCCTTCCTCCTCCTTTCCTCTGTGGCTCAGGAGAATGTGATGCGACTGCGCTCGGAGATGCAGGCGTTCGTCTCCGAGAGCCAGAGGGAGGCTGAGCTGGAGGAGAAACGCCGCTACCGCTTCCTGGCTGAGAAGCACCAGATGCTCTACAACACTCTCCTCCAGTTTTACAGCAGGGTATGGCCCTGGTGTGCTGGGGAGCGGAGCTGGGGGAGCAGGCAGCATGGCTGGAGGGGGGGGGCATGCAGGCAGGAGGGAGCCAGGGCTGAGCTGCCCCTTGGGCGAAGGCAACATCTGTGCATGGACTGGGCAGGAAACTCTATTTCATTTCTTGCTGTGGGGTCCAGGCTGACTGTACTAGGCTGGGAGAGCATGGCTGGGGGTGAGGATGGTGCTGACATGAGGTTAGTTGGGTGTGTGAGCGATGGGAGAGGGAAGGGCAATGCAGGTGTTTATGGCAGGGTCATTGGGACCACGGGGTCTCTGCTGGAGGGTGCCATCCTAAAAATTCACTCCTGCGGGGCCCTGTTTAGCCATTCCCACAAACGTAATTATGGGAGGACCCAGTCCCTAATCTAATGCATGTGGCAGCCCTCAGCTCCCTCTGTAGCTGTTCTGCCCTGTTCATCACCCCCTCTTCTTCTCCCTCTGCCCAGGCCCGGGGCGTGATCCAGACCAAGGCGCCGCAGTGGAAGGAGCAGCTGGAGGCCAGCCGCAACCCCTCAAACAGCCACTCGCAGGGGCTTCTCGCAGCCTCCCACGGCCAGGGGTATCCATCGGGCCGGCTCACTCCCACGCACCTCGAGATGGTGAGGAGCCCACAGACAGCCCCTGCCTTGGCGGTGGTGAGGCTGCAGCTGCCCCTTTCAGGCTGCAGGGCAAGGCCAGTCCTTGGGCGACCATGGTCCTTGCTGCCTTGTCCAGCTTCCGTGGCCTTTCCTGGCCAAGATGAAGGGAATCGTGTGTACGGGCTGCAATGGGGAAACGTGCTGGCTTTGGCTTTCTGAGAGGGACTGGGTGTCTCTCAGAACATCTCCCACTTGGCGCAGCCCCTGTGGATTCAGCCTGCTTTCCTTCCAACAGCCCCAGAGACCCCTTGGGGACTTTGCTTCTCCCATGACTGGGAGCAGATCCAGCGTCTTCTCTCCGGAGCCTCCAGAAATGAGACTGTCTCCTCAGCCAGAGTCCCCCAGGCGGCCGCTGCGGAGGACACCATCAGCCAGTATGACCCATGTCCGGATGCTGTGGGGAGACACAGCGGCTGGGCCTCTCTGGGAATAGGGTTGGGTTTGGGCAGGGACCGCCACTCTCTCAGATCACCGGTCCTCAGCCACATTCCTGGGCATGGTGAGAGGACAGTGCATGTGGGAGCTGGGGAGGGCAAGGCTGAATGAAGCAGGGGGGTGAGCACAACCTTCAGAGCAGGGTCCATCCAGGACAAGGCTAGGTTTCCTGGCTGGCTGTGTGAGGGGGAAACACACAGGTGTGCAATTTTCAAGGCTCCTTGAACCATGAGGGCTGGTTCTTACTGAAGTTCCCATTTTGGTAATGCACCTTCACTTATGCTACCAGATTAAATATAACCCTGCCCTACAAAACCCAGCCAGTTACCTCATGTCTCACCTGCTTTTCCTTCCTGAAAAATTTCAGCTTAAAGTGTTAAAAAAAAAAAGGGGGCAAGGGGAGAGGAAAACGACCCAAATTCTTAGTTGCTCTAACAGGGTTAGGAAGAGGGACATCAGCCAGTCATTTAGCAGGCAGTGCCTGTGCCCTAGACATCTGGACAAAGAGGACATAGTGCAAAGCAAGTGGTTTCAGCTTGAGTTGATTTTCTCCTGCAAGATGAATGTTTTACCCTTTCCCATGCTATGCCCTGCTCTCTGCCTGCAGAGAAGAGCCATCTGCTCCTCTAGGATAATTACTTGACTGGGGAAGCGCTGGTCCCTTCAAGGCAGCATGGGTCTTGCAGGAGGATTCTGGACTCCAGCCAGACCCCTCCAATGCCTCCCTGCAGGTTTGCTACCTACCGGCCGTCCCTCCCGTTCGGGTTCCTTCGGCGAGGCCAGCAGCGGCAGCGAAGGCAGGAGGAGGAGCGGCACAGCGAGAGTGCAGGCTATCGTGCCACACGTGACGGGCGCCAACCGGACCCTGCTACGGTTTGACCCCGGGGATGTCATCACAGTGCTGATGCCGGATGCGCAGAACGGCTGGCTGTATGGCAAGCTGGAAGGCTCATCCACGTACGTGCTGTAAATTGGCCTGGCAGGCTGATGCAGGCTTGTCAGGTCTGTAGCTGGGAGGCTTAAGCCCAAAATTATCTCCCCCCTCCCCTCCAGGCATGGCCTGGGCACTGTGTCTCACCCACCATCTGGGTGGGACATCGTCATGTCCTCAGTCATGGGCTGTGCCTAGCACGGGGGCTCTCCAAGCCGAGGAGATGCGGTGGGGCAGGGTGAGTGTGGACGAGCTGCCTGAGAAAGCTCCAGGGGCTTTGGGTAGAAGAGCCAGGGATGCAGTGACCTCCTCCCGGCTTGCATGGCTGAGTGACTCCTGTCATGGGACCCAGCTCAGGGCCATGAACTGCTGGAGTTACCTGAGAGGCCTGGCATTTCTCAGCTCACACCACGACTGCCGCCGCACCCTCCAGCACAGACAGGCCATGGAAACTGCTGCACCCAGCACTTACTGAATTGCTCCCTGTGGTGCCGCCGGCCAACATCTGTGTGCAAAGCCTGCCCTGTTCCACATGGCATCCCTGCACTGTGCTCTGCAGGCAAGCTCACGCTCAGACGTGAGATGAGCAAAAGCAGCGCCTTTCTTTTTCCGGGGTTTCTGGGGTGGAGCTGCTTTGCCCCGAGGAGAAGGGATTTCCACAGCTTCCTTGTGTGCTGGCCTTGGCAACCATGCTCAGTGAGAGCGTCTCTTCCTGAATTGCACCAGCGTTGCTCCCGGTAGCAGGCATTTTGCACAGCCTCTGAGATAAGCAAGTCCTGCTCCAAGCTCAAGGACTGTCTGGCAATAACTCCGTGCCCCACACAGGGGTGAAAGATGTGCAGAAACACTGTCACACATGGTAGCAGTGCGTGGGATGGATATAGATCAGGAGTGCTGGGCGGCTGGATCGGAAGAACCACAAACCATGGACCTCATTCGTCTCTGTTCCTGTGCCTTAGATGCGGCTGGTTCCCCGAAGCTTATGTCAAGCCTCTGGAGGATGCAAGGGAGATGGAGGAGCCAGCCACCAGGTAACAGGAGAGCAATTGGCCAGGCAGGAGCTGGAGTGACTACTGGTAGAGCACTAACACCAGTGGGGTACCCGTTTGGGGTGTGCCCCGTGGAGAGCTGCAGTGTTCCCATGCTGGAGCATCTGCTGAGAGCCTTGCTGTGCCCTGAGATCTCACAGGCTTACCCTAGATGGCTCCCCTAACACGTGCAGTATCTTCTCAAAGGCGCTTGTGACTGGGCCAGTCCAAGCCATGTGTATTTTCTCCAGAGACATCCCATAGATACATGCTGTGGCTAGCACCTGTGCTGCTCCCTGTTCCTTGCTCTGCCTCTCACCCCACTGTCTTCTCCTCTTGCTCAGGTCCTTCCCACTGCGAAGCAGTCACAGTATGGATGACATCCTGGACCGTCCCAGCACTCCTTCCTCTAGCAATTACTGGCCTGCCACTGCCCAGCCCAGTTTGCCAAACCCACCTGCCTTCTCGGTGGGTGCCAGCAGTCACCAGAGTGGGGTGGCCACTCCGGTCAGTTCTGGCTCCAAGGTGAGTGCAGGAGGAGTGACTGGGGAGTGTGGAGTGGGCCACGTCTGATTTTCATCCTCCAAGGCACACCTTTTCTGCATTGGCTTACTGAGAAAGAAAAACACCTTCCAGACGTTGCTGTGTGACCTCCCTTCCTGAGCTAAGGGGTCTTGTTCGCACTGGCCTTTCTCACCCAGTCTGTTTGCATGCCACCATGTCCTGGTGGCCCCTGCCAGTCAGCCTTGTGTGTGCAGATCCTCAGCGCCTGGCTTTGCTCCCCCAGGGGATGGCTTTTCTGCCCCTGCCCTCCTCATTTCTCTCTCTTTTTGCTCACCAGGGACCCTTCAGTTCAGTCCTTCTCTCCATGACCTCCCAGCCTGATTTCTGGTGGCTCCAGCGCAGCACTTCTTTCTGCTAATAGTAGGACCATGGAGTGATCAGGCTGGGCTGGGAGTGGGTGGCCAGCTAACAGAGATGCCATCCTCCTTCTCCCTTCAGAGAACTGAGAGGAGTTTCGAGGGCTCCTCTTCTAAATACAAGCAAGGATTGGGTTAAAGTCACAGCTGGGGTAGGGGAAAAGCTAGGGGCAAAGGCTGAGAGCACAGCCGTTTTGGAGAGCCTTAGAACAAGTTGTGTCCAACCCATGGCTTATGGCTCTACTTATCACTGCTTCCAGCTGTGGGGAATTGACTGGTGAGGACAGTCAAAGTTAAAGTTGAGAACAGTTAAAGCTGAGGAACCTGGGAGAGGGAAGGACAGCGCTGCCTGTGGGGTGTTTACTTGCTCAGTCTCATAGGAGGCTGGGACACCTCATCTCTGGTCGCTGGTTCCAGGCCAGTGTGAAGTTGCAAGCAACCGGATGGCTCAAAGGACTGAAAAATGTAACATTTAATTACTCTTTTTTTCCTTTCGTGTCCTGCTCTGTGGTTTCAGGGAGCCTCAGGCTGCACAACACAGAGGGGAACAGGCTCTGCGGCCTGTCCCCCTCTCTGGGTCACTGGTTTCCATCTGATCCCGGGTCGAAGGTGTAGGGATAGACCTGGGACTGAGCAATGAAGCATGTGGAACATTTAGAGTACCACGGCAGAGAAATTGAGTTTCGTTAGAAGTTTGGAAAGACTCAGCCTTGCTCTACACTTCTGCCTAAGACATCCTCCAGTTGAGCCAGCAGCAAGTGGGTGCCTGTTTGACTTCCCAGCTGGAACACAGATAGCCACACGTGGCTTTCTTGTCTGCCAACAGCTACAGAAACCGGTGTACTTTAGCAGGCCAGTTGTCACTGATCCTTCATTATCTACTGGCCAAGAATAAGGGCCACAGGGCCTAGGTCCATCTTTTTCCATCAGGTTGGTCCACATTTAAGCAGTATGTGGTGTGGTGTAGGGTAGGATGCAGCACTACAGCTCTTGAGTTCCCCGTGGATGCAGGAAGCATGTGAAGGCACTGATGATAAACTCTTTGCCAGGGTATGTGGGCAATGTGAGGGGGGCATCTCTGGCTGTGCTGGCAGGGTGAAATGTAGCTCAGACTGTCACTGTTTGCTGTGCTCGTCAGACATGACACTTTGGGGATCTTAGGCATCTCCTTTCTTCCCCAAGACAAAGGGAGGTGTCCTAGGGGAATAGGGAACCTGTGGTGTTGGGACAACCCCCACCACAGAAATCAGGGTGTTATCTGTAGCGATGAAGTTGTAGGATTATGCAAAGTTTGAATGAATAAGGAGTCAGAGCCCTGTTAAGAGGACTTGGGCTCCTAACTCACTTAAGTGTTTTGTGAAGTCCCGTGTGTGTGGTGTTTCCTGCCCTACTTTTGTCTCATCATTCCCCTCCCCACCCTGGATCACTCACTGCTGCCTTTCTTTTCACTGCAGAAATCAGGAGTATTTGACCAGCCCCCTGAACTCTTCCCACGGTGAGTGAGGCGTGGAGCTGTGCTCTGGAATCATCAGACAGGGGGGCATTATTACAATACTATTATTATTTAATCTTTTGGATTATCAAACGTGGGAGGAACAGGGAAGTGTCTGGAGGAAAGCAATGCACAACCCACCTTCCAGGACAGGAGGTGGGCCCACAGAGGTGGGCCATTCTGGCTGACTGGGAAGGCTCTCTCCTACCTCTGGTAATACGAGGTAGGACCTGAGCACCCTGAGCAGATGGCCAGGCCTGCATGCTCCTTCTAATCCATCCTTGAAGAGCCACAATAGCAGCTTGCAGCCTGAGCGTGGAGCTACATGATTCATGCAGCTCTGCCTGCTTGGAAAGGGCTGAGGCGTAAGGGATGTGGCTTTTAGCTTTGATGAGACAGGTCTGTGGAGACGAGACTTGCCATAAATCCCTGCTTTCCTTCCCCCTGCAGCTGGTTGGTGTCTCCATGTTTCTGCATGGTGCTGTGGCCTCTTTCTGCACCCTGACTCCTTGCTTGGAGGGTCAGGGGCCACAAGTCTGGAGTGCTACCACAAGGGACAGCCTTATGCTAGTGTCCCTTCTTCATCCTATGCAAGAGGGAGGGTGAGAAGCCCTGAGGAGAGCCCAAGGGGAACCACATGGGAACCACATGGGAACCGGCAGCAGGGTGTGTTAAGGAGGGAGAAAACATACTCAGCAGCCAGCTTTACCACACTCTCCTCCTTGGCATGGAGGTGGCTGTCCGTCAGGACTAAATAGCCTTTGCTTGGTCAACAGGACCCCCGCATGGTCTTTGCAGATTTCCTGATGGTTGCCTGTTTCCTTTCCCCTTCCAGAGGTACTAACCCCTTTGCCACAGTCAAGCTGCGTCCCACGGTCACCAATGACCGCTCGGCACCCATCATCCGATGAAGCGGGGCTGCGGACAGCAGAGAATTTCAGCAGGGAAGGAGGAGGCATACAAGTGACAGGCTGTGACCCCCAGCTGGGCAGCAACCTAGTGCTACCACTCACGGAGTAACCTCTCTTTTCCCTTCCCTTCCCTCCCGGTCACAGGGTCCCATCTCGCCTGGCTGTCTGGCGTGCTTTAGCCAGCAGCAGATCCCTGCTGCTCTTTTTGGATTGCTTCCCGTCCCCCCTCCCCGTGTGATGTTACTTTACTTGAGTGGGAGAGGTCTGGTGTTACTGGTGCTGGTGGCCTGGGAGAGGGGATGCTGCTGGTCTGGGAGGCAGAGGGATGGATGGGTAAGATCATCTGCAGCATGGGGCAGTGCTAGCAGGGCGAGGAAGGCGAAGCTTTGCTAGCCCTGCTGTGGGCAGAGAAGGACACTCGCCAAACAGTCCCTTTGCTACCAGAAGAATGAACCCCAAAGGGAGGAGGCCACAAGAAGGCTTCCAGCGACATGGTCTGGCTGATGGCTTGCTGCTCGAGCGTGCAGCTCGCTGCCCGCAGCCCCTTTGGCAACCATACCCAATTGTAGCAGCATCTGCCCCTTCTCAGCCCCGGCGCAGCCCCTTCCCTTGCTGGGCAGCCCTGGGGCAAGGCGGGCGCAGGTGACAGTGCCCAGCGCTGCTGCCCTGCTCCTTCGCCTGTTGTCCTGTGGAAAAGATTTTTTTTTTTTTTTTTAAATAAAATGGAGAATGCCACTTTCGTAGCTGTCCCAGCAGCCAGGACATCACCTTGGTCAGAGGATGCAGGGGGAGGAGGACCTGGGGTCCCCGCCAGCACTGAGGCCATGATGGCTGCCCGTGGTCGTGGCATTGAATGCTGGGCAACCAGCTAGGACAACCGCCAGCCCAGGGGGCCAGGGCAGAATGGAGGGCACCAGAAGGGCTGCACGACCCACTGCCAGCCACCCCCCGGCCCCCCCAGCTGTCCTGCCACTGGAGGGCAGCAAGCCCCCGCTTCCCGGCCGCCATGCGCGGGTAGGCCTTGCGGGAGGACAAGGCCCGACGGCCATCTTCTTCTCCTCCTCGCCCAGGCTGTGAGCCGCAGGGGTGTCCTGGGGCCGCTCAGTGTGGGGGGAAATGCTCCCCCGGGGACCTGCAGGTGCCCCACCAGCCTGGCCCCACCGTCGGGGGCCAAAGGGAGAGGCGGCGAGGGAGGGAGCGCGAGCAATGGCCAGGGCTTTAGCCGATTAGCCTTATTAATAGAAATTAAACCCCAGCTGCGAGCGCTGCAAAGCCCCCGCAGGCCCCCCCCGCCCTGCCACCAGAAAGGCACAACAGTGGGGGCTGAGGGGCTTTGGGGGTTTTACAGCCTGGGCCTTTTTCTCACCCCCCCTCCCCAAAA
Source organism: Ciconia boyciana (assembly GCF_034638445.1). NCBI lineage: Eukaryota > Metazoa > Chordata > Aves > Ciconiiformes > Ciconiidae > Ciconia > Ciconia boyciana. The sequence goes on from NC_132934.1 coordinate 58,226,597, forward strand.
TCCCACCTAGGGTGAGCCCCGGCCCCCTCCCTGGAAGTAAAACAGGTTCCCCCATTCACGGCCAGAGACTGGCTTGTCCCTGGTGCCCACCAGACACCCTGCTGGGTGGCAGGTTTCGTTTTGGCAGGGGGTGGTTAGTGAGCTGCCAGGGGTGGGCTGGATCCTGCCCGTCGAGCCATGGACAGCAGTGATTCCTCAGCCGGTGAGTGAGTCCTCGTTCCATGAGGAATTCCTCAACCATGCCAGTGCTTCTCCATCCTGGCTGGCAGCTGAGGAAGCGGTGGGGGGCTTCCAAAGCAGCCCCTTCCCCCACTGTGCCCCTCACTGAAGCATGGGCCTGTGCCCTCATCCTCCACTGCCCCCCTCCCTGACACCCTCCCTCCTGGCTGGGTCCATCACCAACACCCCCCCCCTCGCCCCGCTTCCTCCTGCCTCAGCCCCTCCGAATCTGCCCCCCGCCAGCCTGCCCCGCTCTGCTGGGGGAAAGGCGAGGAGCCCCTGGGCAGCGGGATTACCGGGGGATTCGGGCCGCGGCAGGCAGCCACCTCCTCCCCATTGGCTGGAAAAGCCTCTTAAAAGTGGAGAAGTGCTTTCTGCCCGCTCAGCACCCGCCGGTCTCTGCCGACCTGAAACCATAAGCGGCTGCTGACCCACATCTGCGCTGGGAGCACCGTGGGGCACCACCTGCACCCGCGGGAGGCAAGGGGGTCCCCCGCGCGGGGCGTCCCCCCGGATCGGCCACGGGCAGCTTTGCTGGGCAGCATCGGAGCCAGAGGAAAGCAGGCTGAGAGAGGGATTAGCTCTCTAGCGAGGGCGTAGTTGCCCCAGAGGAGGGAGCAGGGCACAAGAGACCGCTCGACGGGTGCTGGGTTCCTGCAGGCATCGCCCCGTGCCCAGCTGACGGCATGCCCACCATGGAGCAAAGAACCAGTGGGACCATCTAACCAGGTGCCCTCGTCCAGAGCCGGGAAGTGCCAGCCGGAGGGAGAAGGGAGCGCTGCGGACAGGCCCGCTCAGCCCTCGGAGGCTCAGCCCGTGCTCGGGAGGCCGTCGCTTCGTTGTGCAGGTCAGTGGCGCGGAGGGATGCTTGCATCCTGGCACCAGCTGCCGACGGGACAGCTCGTCCCAGGCCTGCACTCGTTTAATTCTCTAATGAATGCTTTCCTAGGATGTTGTCTGTGGGCTGGGGAGGCTGGTGGCATGAATTGTGGCCCTTGCATTTAATAAACAGACCCCCCCCCCCCCAGCCCATCTGCACTGTGTGGAGGCAGGAGTTGCCATCCTAGCATTCGTGTGGACCCTCCTGGACGCAGCTTGCCTGGCACAGCAGGGCTTTGCTGGGCATCGTCCAGCACCCACTGCCCTGTGCTCTGTGTGCATCCAGGGACTGGCAGCCACGGCTGAACCTGCTGCGGCCTTCGCCCTCCCAGCCTGGGCTGGTGACTTCTGCGCAAGTCTTCTCCTGGCACCCACCTGCAGCTAGCTCTGCGGCAGTGCCTGCTCTGGCCCACCTGCGTGTGATGCACGGGGAAGGGCAGGTGCCCGTGCTGATGAGCTTTTAGGTGCATGTGAACTGGCCTGTGGTATTTTTACCTGTGAATAAAGCTCCTTAACCGAGGAGAAAATAACAGCAACCTGTAGAGTGTGCAAAGGCAGGTTCAGGGTACACAGTGTGACCATCGTGTGCAGCCGTGAGCAGAAGACTCAGCGTATGCGCTGTGGTGTTAGGAGCAAGGCAGCTCTGAACTGCCTGAGCTGGGATAAATCTCCAGCAGAGCTATGCTATAGCATATTGGCTTTGGAGGCATCTCCACAGGTGAGCTCCTCTGGTGCACCTCATCTTTTTCAGCCAACATCTAGCTGCAGGCAGGTAAAAGCCCCTTCATGCCTTGCTGTACAGTTGTGTAGCACTGAGCAAGTGGCTCCTGCAGAGGTACCCATCCAGCTCCAAACTCAAACAATACTGATGGATATTTGTTTAATGTGCTCTTCAAAATCAGATGCCCTTGACTCACTGACAAGCCACGCTACAGAAATCTCTGAAGAGCATGCCACAGATAGACAAATATTTTCTTGCTAGGAAGCTAGGCAGAAAAAAAAGATGAATTGCAATGGTTTGATTGATTCATTTGATTTGTGGTGCAGGATGAGATCAAGAAGAGCGAGGCTGGGAGAGGGGCTTGGATAAAAAGGCTCAGGGTGTGTTTGGTGTCAATTGCTCTTATTTGAGGTAGCTATGTGCAGCAGATGGTGCAGTGGTGGAGCACCAGCACTGATCTAGAAATCGTTGCGCTTTTGCAGCAGGTCACCTTTTGTACAGCTGTACCTAGCTTGTCAGTCAGGTGGAGCTGGGAGAGGAGCAGCAGGTGGGTAATGGCAGAAGCTGAGCGAGACTGTTCAGTCTGGCTCTCCTGGTGCCAGTGATCCAGATAACACCAGAAGGGGTGTGAGGGGGAAGGTATGGGTGTGTGTGGAGTGTATAATGAATCTTTTATTCCTTGCAATGATTCTTTGCCTTGAAAATGTCTATAGCACCCTATTCTCAGCTCATGCTTCTGCCCCTTGCCACAGTCCCTGAGACCTGGGGTGGGGGGAGAGACTGGAGTAACCTGCACCGGCCCCTGTGGTTCAGCCCGAGAGTTGTTAGGATATGGCCATCCAGAAGAAGAGCTGTCCAACCCACACTCAGAGCCAGATCCTGCTCCCTTTTTTAATGTTTGATGGGGTCCTGAAAGTTTGGGGGTCTCTGCTGCAGGGGCCTATAGTGGTGGCAGATGCCTGGGTGCTACCATGAACAAACCCTCAAGTGTTTTCAGGAGCAATGGTTCCCTGGGGAGGGGAAGGAGGGAGACTGCTGCAGGTGGCTGGTGACTCCAATCCCACCCTTCCCTCCACAGGTCAACCTTGGCTCGGGCACCTGACTAAAACCAACCAGCCAAGACCATTTTGTGCCTCCTCACGTCGATGCACCATGGGTGCAGGTGCCATGTCTCTTGCAGAGGGGTCCAGAACTGGCCTAGTTGTCTTGTCTTGCAAGTCCCTCCTCCAGCATCCCATAAACCATGGTTTCAGACCCCTCTCAAAGCACTTCCCAGCCCTGTTTCCAGCCTTGGCTCTGCCTGCTGAACCATCTGCAGCCTGAGAAAGACCAGTCACTCTCCTTTTCTGCAAGAATCAGGGGTGTCACAGGGTAGGACCACCTCTTGCCAAGCAAGGGCCCTTTACCTGGATTCTGCCCCAGCCTGTGCTATCTGTGCTTTTGCCTAAAAGATTTGCACTTGTTTAACCTGCAGAGCAACAGCAGTGCTATGGGAATCAGGGCAAGTTGTCCCCATTGCTTGGAGGACATGAAGAAGAGGGACTGCCTTGAGAAATGCACCTGGATCCAAAGCTCCCAGGTGCTAGCCCTGTGTGTACCATCCATAGGAGTGTCCTTGTCCCCTCAGCAGTCTCCCGTCAGCATGTGACTGCTGGCATTTCCCACGACTGCCAGTGCCAAGGGATGGGGACAGTGCCATCTCATAGTCCTTCAGCCAAGGGAGATGGAAGGAGAGAGGACCCATGCTGTGGCTGTACTGCCATCGGCATGGTGATAGGGCAAACTGGACCTGGTAAAGCCCAGCTCAGGCATGGAGAAAGCCCACCTGCTTTCTAACACCTATCTGATGCTACTTAGGAGCATCTATAATCAAAGGCTAGTGATGTTTTTGCATACAGGTGTGAAAATAAGCCTGGCTGACCAAGAAACTGAGGCCAATGGTGCTGGAAGGGGTATGGCAGAGACTGGGTGCCTAAGGGAGAAATGAGAAAAACGTACCCACAGCAGCCAACTGGAGAAAAATTCCTGGGCAGCTTAACAGCCCCAAGAGCGACTCACAAGACATCCCCTCTAATTCCCTCCTTCTCCCCCCTTAGGCTTTTTTCCGGCCCCTCCGTGTAGGTACAAAGCCCTAATCTCTCTGGCATGCAAATAACCACCGCCACCACCGGTTTGCCCTGCTCTCCCCCTTCACCCATTTCCCAAATCTGGCCCCTCGTGGCAGGGAAGGGAGGGCGAGGGAGAAGGCTGTGCACAGAGGCCTCCCAGAGGAAAGCACAGCGTGGTTAATGGACCTCCTGTACCCCACTGCTGGAGGTGTCTGTAGCAGGGCAGGTCCTGGAGGGCTCCCAGCTGGAGCAGACTGGGAGGGAAAAGGCTCAAAGGAAGATCTTGGGAGCCGAGCAGGGTTCACGTTGCTGGCTCTTACCTCGCGCCAGCCTGCAGGCAAGGCTGAATATGGAGCAAGTGGGGTGCTGCAGGTCCTGATGCCCACCACATCAGATGCAGCTCTCCAGACTCACCTGGGAGCTGTGACCCTGCCTGGCTGCATCTGACCAGGGGTTACAGACCTGTGGGCTGCCCCGAGCTCAGGGGGACCTTCACACCTCTGCCCAGTTGTGGCTTGACCTCGCACCCTGAAGCAATCCTGCCTTGCCTGGCAGGATGAAGGTGTAGAGAGATGATGTGGTCCCCCAATGAGGCTCTTGGAGCTCTTGGAGATGGTGGGCATGGAGAGAAAACTTGTAGTAAATGTTTGCCTGCTGTGCTCTTCTCTTCTTGCAGTGCCTGGAGATTTCTCTTTCTCTCTCTGTCTCTCTCTCTCTCTTGCCTTACCTCCTCCTGGTCTGCCTTTCCCCTCCCAGGCTAGACGATGGGGAGAGCTGACCCAGAGGAAGGGCAGCTCCCAGCTCCTGTGAAGCCCCCAGATGGTGGCTGGGGCTGGATTGTGCTCCTTGGCTGCTTTGTGATTACTGGCTTCTCCTATGCCTTCCCGAAAGCCGTCAGTGTCTACTTCAAGGAGCTTATGAAAGATTTCCACGTGGGCTACAGTGACACAGCCTGGATCTCCTCCATCATGCTGGCCATGCTCTACGGGACAGGTGATGCTTGGATATGCTTCCCCCTCTCCAGCTTGTGCCTTCCTCTGCCCTGCTATGGGCCCAGACCACGTCCCTGTGGGCTCTCCTCATGCTCACTGGCCCGGTCATGAACCAACATGCAGAATACAATTGTCCCACCACTTCTTTTCTAGAAATGTGCTGCATTTCATGTCCCTGTTTCCTCTGCCCCAGGAGACCTCAGGGGTCACCCTACCTGCCTCTCAGAGAGTTGACGTGGGGTTTGCTCCCATTGCTGAAGTGCTGCCCCTGTCACACCAAGCCCCTCTTTGTTCCCAGAGAACAGGGGGCTGAAGGCAGAGAAAAGCAGAGGTCTCCACACCGCAGCCTCTCTCCCTTGGCCGGGCCCAACGGATGTGTATCGAAGTAGCCAAGCAGTGATCTCCGTCATTAGTGTTTCATCTTCCCTGAAAGTCCTGCTTGGGCTGGATGCCCCTTCCCAGTTGTCCTGTCTCCTTCTGGTCTCCTACTTTGTCTCCTCTGCTTCCTCCCAGGACCAGTATGCAGCATCATGGTGAACCAGTTTGGCTGCCGGCCTGTGATGCTCATCGGTGGGCTGCTAGCTTCCTCTGGGATGATCCTGGCATCTTTTACCACCAATATTATTGAGCTTTATCTGACAGCTGGCGTGCTGACGGGTGAGAGCCCCAGGAATTGGGGGGGACACAGACTTACCTGGGGAAGAGCCAAGACCATGTGGTATCTCCCTTTAGTATTGCTATGTCTAGCGTCAGGTCTCCCCTCGCCTATTCACACCTGCTCACAGAAGACATCTAGTCCTGAATGTTGCACCTGTGGGAGATGCATCTGCTGGGTCTAAACAGGCATGGCCTGTGGTTGAGGGGAGAGGGACAGAAAAAACATAAGTGATGCTCAGTGATCATGGCAACTGCGGTGGCATCAGTAGGGGAGAGAGATAAAGTTCCTGTTTAAGGTACAGGTCCTGTCTAAACATGGCCACAGTTACCTGACTCAAATACACTTCAGGTAGACAGGCTGTTTTAGCCCATCTTCTCCAGGGGTAACCCACCAACATGAAGGAGCAGAGGCTTGTGAGGAACACATGAATCCCATCATGGGACTTCAGGACTAGGATAGTCTGAGGGGAGTTTTCAGCTTGTTGCAAACCATGTCTCATGTTCTTGCACTCCCTGTCTCCCTCCTGGCTCTCACCCTCATGTAGGTCTGGGTATGGCGTTGAACTTCCAGCCCTCACTGATCATGCTGGGAACCTACTTTGACAAGCGTCGGCCTCTTGCCAATGGACTGGCTGCCGCTGGGAGCCCTGTCTTCCTTTCCTCGCTCTCTCCACTGGGGCAAGTGCTGCTGGAGAAGTTTGGTTGGCGAGGAGGGTTCCTTATCATGGGGGGCCTTCTGCTTAACTGCTGCACTTGTGGGGCAGTCATGAGACCCCTGGATATGGGCATGAAGCGGAAGATGGAGAAAGCTCAGGACAAATATGAAGCCAAGGAGATGCTGCCCATAGGGGGGAAATCAGAGGAGGGAATCAGTACCATTGATGGAACCAAGAAAGCCAAGAAAGCCAAGAAGAAGCCCAGGAAAGGAAAGAAGCTTCTTGATTTTAGTATCTTTTCCAACCGAGGGTTTATCATTTACACTATTTCAAAGTTCATCCTGGTCTTGGGTCTCTTCGTGCCCCCCATATTGCTGGTCAACTACGCGAAGGACACAGGCGTACCAGACACAGAGGCTGCATTCTTGCTCTCCATCATTGGTTTCATAGACATCTTTGCCCGCCCAGCCTGTGGCATGGTGGCAGGCTTGAAGTGGGTCCGCCCTCACGTGGCGTACCTGTTCAGCTTCGCTATGCTCTTCAATGGCTTGACAGACATCTGCAGTGCCAGGGCTAGCAATTACACGGGGCTGGTCATCTTCTGCGTCTTTTTTGGCATCTCTTATGGCATGGTGGGGGCACTGCAGTTCGAGGTGCTGATGGCCATCGTTGGTTCCCAGAAGTTCTCCAGTGCCATTGGGCTGGTCCTACTTATCGAGGCTTTCGCTGTGCTCATTGGTCCACCCTCTGCAGGTAGGTCTCTTGCTGCAAAACACAGGTGATGCATTTGGCTGCCATTCCATGGTATTGCAGGTATTGGGCATGGGCACAGTACTTGAAGAAAGACCCTATTTCTCAACTTCAAATTTCCTCTGGAAGCTGAGATCTGAAGTGGGAGCTCCCAGTCTCACTCCATGCACCACAACACTGAATCTGAGCAGGGGCAGAAGATGGAAAGTGACATTTCTCTCTTTGCTTTGCTCAGAGATCTGAGCAATGGCAGGCATACAGAGCTATCCGGAGTGGCTTGACTTCTAGTGTCCCTCAGTCCTGACCAGTGGCACTTCCCTCTCTTTCATGCTGGGATCCAGGTCTCTGCCTTCACTGTGAATGTTGCATAAAATAATATTATGGGTAGGGTCAGGTACATGCTGCAGGCAAATCTTTGAGGGTCTTCAGTAGGACAAGGTGAAGGTCTTCCAAGATCTCCTTGGTGTCCATGGCCTTTTGATCGGTGCTGTGAATAATGATCTCATTTTGTGTTGGCCCCAATTGCAAGGCACAGGTGTTTTGGTGTCAATCAAGTCAAAACAGTTTGTAGAGCCACCTGAGGCATTTGCTGTCACTTTTCTTTTAAGAGGATTAAGACACAGCTTCTCAACCAGTCTAGTCTAGGCCACAGTCCCTGGTAAGGTCCAAGCCCCACAAACAGCCCATAAACAGGCTGTTGAATGGGGAGAGACCCTTCACCCAAGAGGTTGGTGTAGATTACTGTTACGTGTTTGATCAGGTCTGAGAAAGCCAGATCATGCCAAAGGCTTATTTCCAAATGAAGTGCAGTTTCCTGCATGTGCGATTTGCGAGGAAGGGTCAGGGACACACCATGGACAAATCCCCGGGCAGGAACCACTTCATTGCTTCCTGCACTCCCTTCCTTCAGCTGTAACACATGGGTTAGAGCCCATCAGTGAAGACCTCTGTGTGAATGATCTTTTCCCCAGCACATACCACCACTTATGAGCAAAACCTGCCCTCAGCAACTCTACCCAGCTCTCAGGTAAAAATTGGTGGCCAGGAGAACACCCTCTTGATGCTAACAATAACTCATGTCCCACCTTACAAGCTGTGGGGCAGTCGGCAGTCCCAGGCCAGGGAGGGTCAAGAAATACGTGTCTCAGAAGCAGCTGCAGAGAGATCATGGGGGGAGAGGGGGATTTAACAGCACCTTGTTCCAAGGAGCAAGGCACACCAGCGGGTGGTGATGGGGGACATCCCTTAGCCCTCCTGCCTCAGTTCAGCTGTGCCTTGGTACTGTGCGCACGCACAATGGGACACAGATGGTGCAGGCTCATCGAAGAACGGTGTTGGGGGGGAGCCAAGTTGTGGTTCCCACCTTCCCCACAGGGGGACCTCTGCTGCAGGACCCCCTGGTACGGGAAGCTTGAGTGTGCTGGAAAACCCGACGGCTCGGACTCGGGGGAGCAGTGCTCGGCTGGAAGAAGGGGGTTGAACAAAGTGGCTTTGTTTGAGTAATCCTCCTGAGCTGCTTCCCGCTCCGTGGGGCTGAGGGGTTTGGCACAAGATAAGCTGGACACACACACACAAGCACGCGCGTGCACGCAGGCTCCTCGCTCACCATCCGGCTTGGGTGAACAGGGGCACATTCACCTGGGGAGGAATTCACCGTGTGCCTCCCATGACTGCTCTGGGATGCACCTCAGTGTGCCCTGGGGCTGGTTTCAGGCCATGCACCATAGCACAGAAGGGACCGGGGGTCACATGCGCAGTCAGGAGCACACGGGACCGGGATGAAGCCTCCGGTCACCATGGCCCCATCCTGACTGCAGCAGGGTGGCTGCTCAGTTCCCCAGCACCAAGGGCTGGGAACTCTCCCTGCACTGCCAGCTCCAGTGTGTTCAGAAGATACATTGAGAACATCTCTTGGGCAGAGAAATCATGAGTTGTGGGCCAACCAAGGGGATTTCGCTGCCAAAGAGATGTTTCTTTTCCTCCTCTGAATGTTTTCCTGACATGATAGCTTAAGAAATAGCAATGCCTCTCAAATTTTGTTTATTTTCTGAGACTGGGCAAGCCAAGTCCTCAGAGGCTTGTCTCACCTTGGCAAGAAGAAGATGGCCCACCACGATGCGAGACCATAACATCAGTGTGTCACAATTATTTAACCTTGTCCAAACAAGGGAAAACACCAACCCTGTACTCTTACAGTACTTTCCCTGGTGGTACAGTATGGCTCTTGCCCAGGGTGATTTTTAGCTATTCAGGCTTCTTGCTCTTCCCTTGAGAAATGGGTCCTCAGGCAAATGTAGGTGTTGCCCGCCTGTGCTGGGCTGTCCATGCAGGAGTGTGTAGGCTGAGACTGTCTCATTTCTTCTCCAACCATCAGGCCGTTTGGTCGATGCTCTCAAGAACTACGAGGTGATCTTCTACCTGGCGGGCTCAGAGGTGGTGCTCTCCGCTCTCTTCCTGGCCATGGCCACCTACTGCTGCCTGAACCGAGGGAAGGAGAAGGAACCTCCCCCGGAGGAGAACCCCTCTGCGGGCGGTGGGAGCGACACCGAGGAAGCAGAGTCTGACGTGCAGGAAGCCGAGGAGCACAGCAGTGACAACCACCAGCCGGCCCACAGCACCGACAACGCCGTGGTGGCGGCCAGCGAGGAGGCCAACCACGTGGCAGAGGAGCAGAGTGGGGAGGGAGGCAGCTGTCCCGAGGGGGACGGGGAGGTGTTGGCACGAGATGGCTGCAACGCTGACCAGACGGTGCAGAGGGACAGTTTTTAGCCAGGGCAGAGGAACAGGGATGTATAAAACTGGCCTTGTTTGCATGCACCTCAGCGTGGGAGGGTAGGTGGGATATGGGGTGGAGAAAGTTGAGACAAAAGCAGATGTAAGAAGTAAGAGGGAGAGGTATAAGAATAGCTGGTCCTTATGTACATATGTCCACATACCTACCCAGTGATACGTCTACTTGCATCCTGCACCCATGCTGGTACAACACGGGCTCAGAGCAGCCCAAACACCAAAAAGAAAAAAAAAATGTTAAAAAATCTTCTTTCCTCACTTCCAAACCAGCCCTGGAGAAAGTCTTTTGAAGAGGCTGCCAAGGACTCTCCTTTTCCTTCTGCATTGTCACAATACAGAACACAAACAATTAGAGACTCCTTGTAATCAGATCTGGTACACTTTGGTCTGGTGTCAGTGTTTCCTCCGCCCCACTTCCACAGTCGGGATAGCAGTAGGTCTAGGAGGTGGTATGATCATAGCTATCATCCGGGCCACCTCCAGCTGCAGCCAGCATGCGGGTAGACACTGCGTTCCCTGCAATACCTCCCTCGGGCACTGCCAAACCGGTGGGACACCGGTTCTGACCACCTCCATCTGGAGCATCTTTTCTGGGCGGTGAAGCCAGGGCAGTGACACATGATGCTGCTTTTCCAAGTAGGGAAGTGCTGGGTTAGAGGCCACTGCTGAGGTGCAAGAAGAAAACATCTAAGAAAGACTAATGCCATTAGGTGAGCAGCCACAAGACGGAGCCTCGCCGACAGGAATAGCGGCGAGCCAGTTTTATCTAGGCTGAAGTGAGTCCTGTTGACCTGTGAAGGGAACAACTTGGCCCCTGTGGGGGTGGGGGTTGCAGGGCAGGTAAATAACCATGTCCCAGGCGATTATGCACTCAGCAGGAATGGCACCAGACGCATGTGTGTTTTCCTTTTAAATAGAGAAAACCCCCTTACGTAAAGGAATCAAAGGTAAGGCAGAAGGACAAGCCACAGTCCCTGGGTGCCACTAATGAGGGTGTTGGAGCACGTGGTAAGGCAGGCATGACCCCCTCACCCCCGCTGCAGTGGTGGATTTCTAGATTCAGAGAGGACAACCTTCCCTGGCATGCTTAAACCACTCCTAATCTGCTTTAGGACTGGATCTTTTATAAACACCCCTGGCCAAAGCCCTTTCTTCCGGTTTCCTGAACTGCTTCACCTCAGAGGCCCTGGGGGAACCTGTGACTATAGTGAGGGATCAAAAACTAAGCAGAGGGCTACAGGGAAGGCAGCTCATGGGACCATCAAAATAAGTGTTTCACTCCAGACCAGACTGACTACAAATTAACGGGTAATGGGTGAAGCCTGCAGGACTCATAAAGCCATTTAAACCCAGAGGGAGAGCGGGTACATGAAGGAAAGGGTTTTGTTCTAGATGCTCCCAAGTGAAGAGTGGTAAATGATGAGCAAAATAAAGCTTCTGAAGCACATCAGTTTAAGAAGAGACATAAGAACTGGAAATTGGAGGGGAGAAGGTAAACCCCAGGGGGCTGTGCCCTGTCCCACCATGGCTAACAGCACTGTTGTTAGCTCCAACGGTGAGCCCATCACAGCGGTGACTTTGGGCTTTTTCCTATTCAAACCCACTTAGAAACATCCCAAATCAGACTAAGCACCACGACAAACCCCAGATGCAAAGCTCTGGGAGGATGTGAAGCAGCAGCAAGGGTGATGGAGCCCTGTAGGCATTCATTCACTGCTCTGCAAGCTTGTTCTCCCCTCCCCACAAGGTAAGATCACTGTTTCTGTTCTGCTCGACCAAGTTGCGCCGCAGCTCTTTCCCCAGCAACCCCAACCCCTGTTCCCCAGGCCGGGTTTTCCTTATTCACCAATACCCCCTCCAAGAAGCAGCTCACAACTTCCCAGAGGTCCAAGGTCCACAGTGTGAAAACAACTGCTCTTGTCAGCACCAGGCAGGTCACTAGAACAAGGTCCCCTCTGTTTCCTTGTCACCACTCGACGTTTCCCACTAAGCCTCCCGCTCTTAAATCTTTCCACAAAAGCACATAAAAGCCCTTAGGGTACAAGATCTTGCTACAGATGGGGCTGTAAGATACCCAGACCTCTTCCTTCCTCCCCACCAGTCAGGTGGCAAAAAAAAACTGGATACGCTGCCTTCCACTTTGTGTTGTTGGCTTTCAGACAGGCTCCGCTGAAGCATTTTCTTAACTGCTCCGTATTTTGGCACAACAAACGGCTCTGAAAGAGGATCAGGGACTTAAGCATCAGCTCAAGCTTGTGATGCAACAGCTGAGCTCTGTGGAGAAGCTGGCCCTGGAGGGGTTCAAGGATGCCACCAGGCAGCACTGAGGCAACTGGTGGCTTTACAAGGCTGGTGTTCCCCTGGGAAGCCAAGATGCAGAGAAGCTGGTATAACATGGAGGACTGGCCTTGCTACAGCATTTATAAGCTTCCTCCTCTGGAAACCTGTGCTGCAGTGACCACCGCAGCTTGGCACAGAGATTATCCACCAGTATGAGCAAGAAAAAAAAATGGCCAGCACATGACACCCATCTTCCCATCATTATATTTTAAGATTAAAACCAACGGAGGATGAGCAAATAAATCTCTAAATAAAACCCATGAAGGACAGGAAAGGAAATGTCACATTTTTCTTTATTAGAGACAACAGTCAGTATATCAGAGTCCATTTAAATCTTCCAGAGCAGCTTGACCATGGATGGCTTTCTTCCAGGCACCCACAGAGATGACAAAACTCCAAAAACAAATCAAAGAGAAAAAACAAAATAAACATCTCCATCATAAATTAATGCCCTTAAATAACTTCTCTCACTACGGCTAGACTGTAATGACAGAGAAGTCAAAACCCTTGCCTCTGAGAAGCACACCACTCCTGGCAGCTGTGCTGCCCGCTAAATGAGAAAGTGATCCCATCTGCATCTGGGATCAGCCCACAAGGGTGGAGGGAGAAGAGAAAAGGACGGAGGAAAGAAGCAGCCTCACTTACCTCGGTTTTCCTTTCCCTCCTTCCCTTGTGCTGGGGAATGGGATGTTAGCTACTGCTTCTGGCTGGCCCAGAGGCAGCACAAAAAGGTTGCGCAGAGAGGAGAGCAGGGGCTGGTACGCTATTCATGCATGCCACTCAACATCTCAAAGTCTCTGCCTACAGGCCACGTCTTCCACTCTCCACAAGGCTTCCTGTCTCTCCTCTCTAGTTTAAGGATGGAATATATCCTTTGCCGTTCTAAGGTGGCTCTTCCTGGCACCTGCACAAGGAAAGAGTGCGCAGGACTGGCTGCGCATCCTCAAGAAGCACGTTTGGTTATTGTCCATCGCAAGGAGCCGTAAGAGAGGAGAACGATGGAAAGGAAATGCATGCAGCTTTGCTGTTATTCCCAGGAACCTGTCTGCCTCAGACAAGTACGTTCACCTCAGCATCTCTGCTGAGTAGGAGGGCTCCTTCCTGAGCCAGGTCCCTCGTTCCTGCAGGGAAGGGCAGAGCCACATCCTGCAGCATTCTAGCCCTGGGGTGTAGCTATGGAGTGTGCAGACAGTGCCAGCTGTGCAAGAGCTCAGGGACTATGAAGAGGATGGTAGCCAGGAGAAGAGACTTCCAAATCTTTGCAGTAGGGCTGGAGCAGCTCAGCATGCCAGGCAACTAATTCCACCAGCCCCTGCTTTGAGAGCTTCCCCCAGCCCCTTGGATGGGGGGATGATCAGATCACGTGTACCACCGCCAGTTCTAGGCATCAGTTCGGACTTGCTCCTCTTTCTTAAAAACAGTGGCACAGAGAGATGGGAGCGGTGGGAGTGATCATCCTACAAAAATCAGTCCTGCAGCCCGTGGGGACAGATGGAAGAGACAGAGGAAGCTTAAAACAGGCCAGAGAATGGGAAGCTTGAAGACAGTGAGCAGTGGGGTGAAGAAAACAATGCTGGTGCTAACACTTTCCCATAGCACAAGGGGAGGACAGAAGGGGCTGTTCTTGCCATTCATAACCATCTCCAGATGTTTAACTGGCTTCCATGTGCCAGTGCGGAGTGGTGCATCCCACACACCCAGCAGTGTCCTGTCTGTACACAGAGTCACATGGCGGTGTGGTAGGGGATTTTCCTCCCCACACCTCAGTACCCAAGTTGGGCAGAAGTCTCTGGAGGAAAAAGGAATATCCAGGCAAACAAGCAAGGGAAGAGAGAGGAAAGCAGAGGTTGGTCCCAATCCAACCAGCCACCCCCACCCGAAGCAGAGGAGGAATCCCAGGCTGGACATACACAGAAAGTCACAGAGGACGAATTGCCATGTGAAATACATGTTTTTGTAACAGTCTGCAAAGTCTTTCTTCCGGCCATGCAGGCACACTCAGGCATCATCAATAAGCTTTTCACCATTTGCGTCCTCTTTCCCGCTACCCTCTCTCTCGCTTCCTCCTTCTTCTTCTGCCCCATCCGTGTATGTGTCCTTCTGCCCATAGTTGAGAGTAGTGCGGGCAAGGTCCACCTCAATGGGAAAGACATCCGCATCTCTGAGCACGGCATAGCAGTCGTCATAGTACTTGGACATCGTGGAGACAAAACGCTGGAGCTGGAACACGATGTCTTGCACTGTAGTGGAGACAAGTTGGGAACAAATCAGGTGAAAACCCCCTTCGCAAGCAGAGCATGAAGGCTGTGACCAAGCCTCCCTCGCCAGTATTAGTTACAGTCTCCTACGCATTAATCCCTTTTGGCCTCTGAGGGTGGATGTCACAGGCACAGCCACGGACGGGTTCTTCAGCAAAGACTTCTGAGCTGAGTCGAAGGAGGAGCATGAAGGCCAAAGCCATGTCTGCCTGAGCCCTTCAGGTGCTGGACACAGCAGTGGTACTCACCATGTTTCTGGTCCAGGAGCTCTATTTTCTCTAGCACGTCCTTCCTCATCTTGGCAAAGCGCGTGCGAGCCTCCTGCCGGCAACGTAGGATAAGGCGGTATTCATAGTTCCCAGTGCTGACCCGGTAGAGGGGTTCACCCAGAGCCTGCCAAAAACACGGCGCCGTTTTAGAGACTCCCACAACAGTGCTTGTACACAGAGGTTGCCTACCGATGCGGACTCACAGTGACCTTGGGTTATTACAAGCCCTCTCAAGCTCACTGGAACTGCAGTCAGGAAGCATGAAACATTAGGAACACTGAGCCACGTCAACAAACTGGCAGTCAGTGGGGCCATTTTGAAGGTCAAATACACGCCAACCACGGTAAAGTAAAGCATCACTACTAAGCAAAGACAGGACAGGCAACTTTCAACCCAGCATGGAGAAGTGGACTGGCTTTTTATCTGAACTGTTAAGACAGACACCATGAACAAACAAGTTTAGGGTCTGAGGGATATATTAATTTATATCAATCACACAAAAATTTCTGCCCTCCTCTGCAAGCTTTGCCCTATATGGATTGTGTAACATATTGTACATCTACATAGGGAACCCTGTGGTATCTACGACCATCCAGGCACAATGCTGGAAACCAGTAGGGAGGGACCTATATGTTGTCCCACAATACAGTTTTGAGAGAAAAGGGTTAGATCTGTCAGCAAAACAGGATTCTTCTCTTGCACCTGTAAACATAACATACATAAAAATCAGTGTTACGGACTATGGCTTGGTAATGCATGCTGCATGCGCCAAAACCCAAAGATGTTACTCTGCTGGGCAAGACTGTGATTCTTTCCTTCCCATTTATCAGGAAAGATAGAATTAAATGCTGTGTTAGGAAGTTTTAGTTCTTCCTGGCACTGGGAATGGGGCATTCAAAAAATTCAAATCCCTGCTCTGAGATCAATACCTAGGATAAAACAAGATCTTACTTTTATGCAGGGAAGCTGGGCATGCAGGGGACAACTTTAGCTATCTTAAACAGAGCTGTTAAGGATTAGTTGTAAAACTCTAAACCAGACAGCAAACTATTACTGGAGAATGTTGCCAGTTTTTTTTAAAGTCTTCTGATTTTAAATTACCTATTTTTAGGAAAACCCCTATTGTTAAGAGAGATCCTTTAATCAGTTTTCCTCAACTACAAATGCAGCTTTCACATGCGTTTTGCTAGAGAAGCTAAACCTCCATTTCTCAGAAACAAGTCCAGAATTAATGATAAGCTGTACACTACACACAAATGGAATCTGTGAAGATAACACCTTAATCCTCCTTACACAAGCTAATATTACTTAAACACTGAGATAGGCAACCACCGAGCAAAGAAGCTGCAGAGGAAATGTCTGGTCCCTCTACTATTTCACAGCACCAGTGATTCATGACAGTTATTGGCAGTGTTTCCTAGGTAGCATTTAAGGATCTCCAATTTCTAATACGTTAACAACAAATGTGTGTAATTCTTAGGATGTATTCACTAGTTTGGGTGCACACAGGCACAGGAGCTTTTGCAATTACTAGGCAGTGTGCATATGGAAGCTGCAGAAACAGAGCATGCAGTTGTCATTGCCACAGTACTGGTACTCACAATGCAGCTGTACTCTTCATCATCCATCTCTTTGACTTTCAGGCAGTAAGACTTTGCAGGATTTAAAAAAAAAAAAAGGGCAAAACAAGAAGAAAATATTAAGAATTAGAAGCAATTTCACCATCACCCACAGCCACAGTGTTGTACCATTTCAAGCCTTCCTTCAGTGCTGCAGCTAAGGACACTGGGGAAAGCACAGCGGGATCAGAGTATATTAAACATCTCAGGTGGAAAGAAAATCTATTTAGAGAAAGATGTGGAGAGGAAACAGTGGGGGAGAGAGAAGGCGTTTAATGTTTATATTACAGGAACAAATACTTCAGATAAGTACAACCCAGCAGAAGAAAAATCCTGTGTTCCTCTACTGTTTGGGAAAACACAGTACCAGAAAAGTATGAGGAGGGAATAAGTAAAGAGGAA
This sequence comes from Ciconia boyciana, assembly GCF_034638445.1. Taxonomy (NCBI): domain Eukaryota; kingdom Metazoa; phylum Chordata; class Aves; order Ciconiiformes; family Ciconiidae; genus Ciconia; species Ciconia boyciana. Next base: position 58,243,257 of record NC_132934.1, read on the forward strand.
AAATAAAGATGAATTGTGGGAAGGACTGATGTGGGAAGAGATGCTGACATATTCACTTGCCTTAGCACTGCAGCTCTGAATACTTCTCTCAACTGGTAAAAGGAAATAGATTACTACAGTTATAGAACAGACGCACTTAATAACCCTACCCTTTCTGGGTGTAGAAAACAATGGGTGAGTGTAACGGAGGAGGAAAAAAAAGGCATGGTCTAAATGAAAGCAAATATGACTTGACAGTTGTTTACTTTGGCTAAAGAAAGACTACCCAAAACTACCTGAAAAATATGGACTGGAAAGCTATTTAGGGGAGTTCAAGAGCATAACTTGCATAGGAACTCTTTAGAAATAAATCAGGAAATTAATTCGGTCATGTAGAAAATAAGTTATCTGGATTCTGGGAGATCTTTCTTACCAGTGAGAATTATTAGGTTAGAAGCAGGTGTCTGAATCTGAGTAATCTGGCAGTAGACAAAGAATTGGAAAAAATAATGCATTCTCGCATGGATTGTGGAAGGATGGATATGTGATCGTATAGGCTATATGTGACTTTCAGGCTATGATTCTATGAAACTTAATTTCAACCAGCACAAAAAAAAAAAACAAACCAAAAGCAAGCGGCTCACCAAATATTCAAACTTGACATCCAGGTATTTTTTGATAGTCAGCCTTGTGTCAGGAATGGCTTTATTCAGATATGTATTCAAGTCAGTAAGCATCTGCAAGGGAAACATCCTGTTGCTGAATACAAGACCAAAAAGCATGACTACAATTCATCAAATGCAACCTTCTAACCAGCACAGGTCATGAGACTGCCTCGAGTTAACTCTTTTTTGAACTACAGCATATTTGAAAGAAAATGTTTGATCTTGACTCAGAATTGCCATGGTTAGAGCATCCATTACTGTCACTGGCAAGTGGTTCCAGTGTTAGAAATGCATGTGTCACTTCTAGTCTGAATTCATCTTCTTTCGACTCATCTTGTTTCATTTTCAATTGGTCCTGGAAACCGCTTTCCCTGATTCAAAGGCCCATTACTCAATGTTGTCCATCCAACATGGCATTGAAAGTGGTGCCCAAATCAACATTTAATCCTCTTTTTGATAAACTAAGTGGACAGACACCCTGGAGACTCTCACTCAAATATATTGATTGTAATCCTTAAATTGTTCCTGGTCTGCTTATTTAAACTCTTTTAAATTTAGTGATATCTTTTAATTATGGGTACCAATATCAGGGAACAGGCTCTAGGGACTACACGGATCAAACTACCCCCTCATCCCCAAAAGAAAAGGAGAGGAATATACTCATGTGCAAAAGTCAAAGGGACAAGATTGATACATTCACTACATTACTTCTTAGGTTCTTTATGAAGAGAGTTCCCTGAAGGAAAGCAGACAAAGACAGTTCTTCCCACAATGAATGATTTATAAGACCACACCATCAAAGACATGCTTCTGTCTTTCTAGATTCCCCTCTTCTCCAGACCCTTTACTCCTACAGTTAAATTCTTTACCGGCTTAATTGTTTTCAGAAGGTGAATCCCAAACTTCTCAATGTTGCGATGGGCATCAGCAAATTTCACAAAGGCTTCACTGGCAGCTGGTTGTGGCTCCCGCACACCAATGACAGAGAAAACATCTCCAAATGCTGGATGAGGGTAATAAATACAAACAGATGAAAGAAGAGGTTGACCCTGGAGAAGAATCTTGCCTCCAATGTTACAACTCCTTCCCATAACCTTGCAATTAGCTGGGGAATGATGCTACATATTCCCTTAAGACCAGAGGTTTGCAGGGCATTTCTTCAATGTCTCATGTGAAAGACAGGGCCTGTGTTAGCACCATGATCGCTAATGCCAGGAGAGCAGCCCTTCCCAGCTCATTTCTGCAACACTTAGTTTTCTTTGAGTGAGGGAATCACGCATCTAAGTACTGACTAAAACTCCTGAAACTGGAGGTCAAAGATTTCTGCTCCCTTCTCTCAAGATTCTTTACCTCTGTGTGTCTGGGATAGCTCAAAGAAAGCCCTGAGAAGACTCTTGGTGTGCTCTGTCAACCCTGTGATGGAAGCCAGAAAAAACTTTTAAGTCATTTCACTGAAACATAATGGAGGCATCCTTCTCTCCCATCTGGTGTCTGATGGAAGACACAGTTTACCTTTGTATAACTCTGCAGTCCTCTCCAGCTCCTCTAATCTCTTCACTAGTCCATCTAAAAGGAAACAAGAATCAGAACACAGAATTACAACAGGACATGGTTAAGACTTGACCGACTGGAAAAACACCAGTTTCATATTTTTGGTTCAAATTTCTCTCACCTCTGAAGCCTGCCCCCTGGTTCAACACGGGAAACTTTTAAAATAACTGCCAACTAGTTTTACAGTGTGGTGTTATCACCTATCAGCATTCACTAAGTGGGTCCCCACTTTACATTAATTTGACCTTAGCTAACATTTAAATGGCCTCAATGACAGGATATATCACTCAGGAAGGACAGAAGCAATCACAACAGTGAGGTATAGCAGAAGGAAAGAATTATGAAAGAATAATGTGGAACGTGCAAGTAACTATAAAAAGCTGGTAAGCACAAGAGGGTTAAGTGTTCCCTTAAGAAAATGTCCTCCTGGACAATACTTACCATTGCAAAGTATGGCTCGGCTTAACCCCAGGGCATCCGCTGTCCCTGAGCTCATGTTCTCTACCAGTCGATGCTTTACCTTCTTCAATACTAAAGGCCAAAAGAGAGTTGCAAACCAGGATCAGGGTCATTTCTACGGGCATGAAAAGCACACTAGCATACTTTACCACTTTCTCAGGCATTGAATAAACGGGCCATTCTGAACTTAACTCACTCTTGAGGTAGTAAGCAGAAAAAGAATACCATAGAAACTAGATGTTCGGTCCAGCCATACATAGCACATCTTCTATTTTCTGTCTGTTCTGCCCTCACATCCTATATACTTCAATCCATAGAGCTCCAGCCCTTCTTTTGGAAGACTATTCCAATAAATCACTTTGCTATAAGCTACCTATCATGATATTTGGAACTAAACTTTGCTTCTGCTACTTGCTGTATTACTTCGACTGAAGTGAGGAGACAAGGCTGAAAGCAAGACAAATAGGATTTAATGCTCAAAGTTATCCCTTTGCTTACTTTCATCTTTTGGATCTTAGTTAAACCCTTTTGTCACCCTTTGATGGAATTCATTTCTGTCTTTGGTGGTCATACCCTGCAAATTACTAGAAACAATTATGCCTTCTTTGGAATCAGATGATTCAGCTACATTTATTTAGAGGCAAACTTGCAGGGGTGCCAAGTGCCTGCCCAAGAACTCAGCTGGAGCCACAGTGTTCAGCATCTCTGGAAAATACCATATTCTCACCGCACTTCTGTTTCCCCAGAAATCCAGCTCAGTCCTGAACCCCTGTCAATTCATTAGCACCTTAATCACCATGAAAAGAAAAGAAAGGAAAAAGAATAGATAGATTTTTTAGGAAGGTGAGAAAGGTAGACCATGTAATGGAGACAGCTGTGTAGGCTTAGGTCAAAACACACACTTTATTTTAGAAATAAAGCCTCACCCCACTCCTATAAAATTTATGGTTGTACAAAACTCAGTGTAGATAGGTATTTCATCACTGTTCTCCAAGCTGAGAAACTGCAACCAGTGTTTTTTGACAGATGCATTTCTGTGTATGGCTGAAACTCTCAATAGATCAGCATAACTTACATGTATTAAAAATAAATTAATTAATTATCTAGTTGAGTTTCATCATCCATGCTAAACACAGCACAGAAAAGAAAGCCTCCCACAACAACAGTCAAGCCTCAATTTAACTTTCAAGACTATTTCAAGAAGTCAGGGAAGGGGTTTTTTTAACCTGTAATTCTCTTTGACAGTATCCATATGAAAATGACTGAGTGAAGAGGAAGAACGGAACCAGAATTTTACTTTGCTTTTAGCTGTGATAAATCTTTCACCACTCCATGTCACTTTAACACTCTAGGGTGAAAGAAACCAGTCTTACCGATATCCAAAGACTTGCCCTGCTTTGGGTCGGCCTGAAGCTTGTTGTAGTGAATCGTCACTTCCCCCTGTAGAAAGAGCAAATCCAAAACTGCTGTGCTGGAAGCAAGTAGCAGTGGCTTCCTTTACCAATGGACAATAAACCGTAAATGATGACCCAGAAGCTCCAGTGGCCCCCTCCTACCTCTCACCTTTACCACCTGTATCATCTTGGCCACCTCCACCTTGGTCTTCCCTTTGACGGACTTCCCATTCACGCCTGTGATTTCATCACCAGCTGCTACAGTGCCATCCAAGGCTGCTGGAGTGTTATCAAATACCTAGCGGAGAGGAGACAGAGCACAGGTAGTCTGGAATCCGGAGGAAGAGAAAGGTGAATGCAAGGCTGAAGAACAAAAAAGGGACAATCACATTCCTCCTATTTAACTCGGTTGTATTTTGTTCATGGTGAAGTCGCAGTTTTTCCCCTTTCCTAACTAAGAGGTGGGCTGATCATCTTGTTCTCTCAGGAAGTTCTTGCCTCCAGGACGTACCTCCTCAAGCATAGGATTTCTTGAGGTTGAGAATGTCACACCATTCTCCTGTGAATTCTAACGTGCTCTCCAAGGAGAAGGATAATTTCAGAAGTCTTAATTTAATTCTTCCACACCTATTAGGTACTAGGGTAAGGAAATCTTATTCACTGGAAAGTGAGATGATGTCTCCCACTTTGAGAAAAACAAATAGCATAGGACTCTCCACGCTTTCCATCTCTCAGGCCAACACTGTTTTACAAAGATGGTTTATTCTTCTTCCCCAGGTGCCCACCTGGACAATGTAGAGACAGGGGCAGTACTGTGCTCCTCCCCCAATGCTGATCCCAATCAGGTTCTGAGAGTCCTTCTTCAGGGTAACTGTCCCAGGTACAGTGGGGATCCCCCTAGAATGAGAAAGGGAGAATGAATAACTGGACACGGTAGGCAGAGCTGCATGTGTATGAAACAACTCTGGTATCTGAGGTGATACAAACTGAAAACATAATGGGCACTGCACATTTGAATTCATCACATTATCTCTGCCATGGAGTCTATCAGCATGCGCCAGCAGAAAGGCCTTCTGGGCTATCTTTTTTGAGACTGCATGCATGGGAGAGACACCCTCATCCATCACTAGGCACTGAGGAAACACTATCATGTTTTAGAGAGTGTTTAATCTGCTCTTAGTGCTGGAGCGACAGGAGAACTTGCACAGCATAAATGAGATGCAAGACAAGTGCTCCATGTTAAATTAATTGCTAATCTCATCAAACCTTTTACTTGCTCAGGAAATGCCAGTGATCTCCTCCTTACAGACCTAAGGAGTCTAGAGTTTCTCTCCACTTCTTCTTGCCTCTTATTATCTTTACTCCATTATAAATATTCTTTTCTCTGGCTAAGGTCACTAATTTACAGAAGATTTGTCAGCACTGCTTTGCAATCAGAAATGCAGGGTAGTAATTGCACAGCACCAGAAAGCGTTCTTTGCTCACCAGCACAGCGATGCCTCATCCCCAGTCCCCAGAGGGAGCAAGAAATCAGGACTGAACAGCAAGCCTGACTCTTCAGCACACAGCATTAGGAGCAGGTAAATTTATCCACTCCCATTAGGTCTTGGCTGCAAAGACTGTTTCTATTGTTAGCAAAAAACAGGAAAAGACAAACGAAACACTCACAGTTTATCTTCCTCTATATCATAGTCCAAATCTGCAAACATTGTTTTGGTTAAGTGAAACCTGTTCGTCTGAAACTGCTTATTCCAAACTCCCTGGGAAGAAAGAACAGAATAAGCCCAATAAGCTGCAGAGAATCAACCCATCACCCTTGTTGATCCCCTTCTTTTTTTTTTTTTTTTGAATGTCACATGGTGGTCTCTGTTCTTATATCAAAGATGAAAAACATGTCAAGTGTCTCTGATTCTCTGCCCTGAATGAGACAGGAGAAAGTCCTCGAGTTTGAATGCTGCATGTTTCAAAACCCACACACGTGCAGTATTTCCAAAGCACAGAAGAAAACGTGGTCCTTTCTGGAAGCTGCTTCTTCATACGCTCTGCCTGCACCATGGCTGCTGAAGATATTTGCAGTTTTATCCCCTGCATCTATTAAACATCTCCATCTTGTTCTTGACTTCATAGCAAGTTATGCCACTTTTTGATGTTCGTCTCCTATCTCGGGAGGCTACGCAAAGCTTTTTGCAACTCATTTTCACAAAAAGCCTCATTATTTCCCCATGCACAAGCCCCTGTTTCATTTTCTATTTAATTAGCAGACATGTTTTGGTTTCGCTCGTCCTTTGGCAGCACCAAAGGCATGGTGATGCTGCCCCGCACCGCAGCGGCAACCTCCCGAAGCGGTTACCGCCACATCCAATCCCACTGGCCGCCAATGGGCGAGGGCTTTGCCGACAGCTCGCCACACCGCGTCCCTCCTGGCAGCGGCCTCGCACGTCAGGCACAGCCCTTTGCCGCTGCGTGGTGCGAGGTCTCCGCCACCTGCCGCCCTCTCACCAGGCTGGGCCCGGGGGCCGCGGGGCGAGGGCCTGGCATGGGAGGCTCGGCGTTAGGCCCTGACGGCGGGGTCTCCCGGCGGCCCGAGGCCTCAGCCCCAGCCCACAGACCCGAGGGGGGCGCACCGGGCACTGGCCTGGCCGTTTTTGGGGGGGTCTCCCTGACAGGGCCCGGGCAGGGGGGGGGGGAGCACGACCCCCAGACCCTTCCCCACAGAAACCGTCGCCGGGGCAACCGCGGGGGCGCGGCCCTGAGGGGCGGGGGTGGGTGGGTGCATGTGTGTGTGTGGGGGGTCCCGTGGCTCACCGGAAGTGGCCGCCTGGCGCGCGGCCCCCGCCGCCACCTGCCGCCCGGCGCTGTCAGCCCGCCGACACGTCACCGCCGGGGACAGTCCGGAAGCACCCGAGCGGCCGGCGGAGCTCCGCCCCCTCCGCTCGCGCCGCGTTGCCATGGGGACGGAGACCCGCGGGGGCGGGGCCAGCTCGCTCCTGCCGCCATCTTGAGAGCGGCGCGGCGCTGGCGGTGTCGCCCCGGCCCCGGCCCCGGCCCCGCGCTCGGGTTCCCACGGGGAGGGGCTCATCGGCCTGAGGGGAAGGGGCCGCCATCCCTCCGCCCGGCCAGCCCCCTCCGGTGCGGCCGGTTCACGGAGCTGGGCCGGCGGAGAGCTGCTCTTGGGAGAAATTGTCCTCCGGGTGTGTCGTGTGTGCCCCGCCCCGCCTCGCCTCGAGGCCTTCGGGCCCCTCCGGCCACCACGGCACGCAGGGAGGGAGGGCTGGGCAGTATGGGGGAGCGAGGCCTGCAGCCTCCAGCCCTGGTTTTGGGCTACGTCCAAGTCTGCTTTAGGTATCTGAGGCACCCCAGCTACTGTGGGGCCCAGGAGGCAGAGCTTTGGGCTCAGTGAGTCGCAGAGGGGGAGCTGCAGTGGTGGCAGCAGCTGAGGCAGAGGATGGGAACTGCTGAGTGGAACAGATTTAAGGGTTTCACGGCACAGCATGAAACAGCAGCGCCATGGCTTGTCCTACTGCTGTTATTAGTGGATCGTGGTGACCCGTCAGCTGTTCAGTCACCAGGAGGGGCACCCAAAGTGTGCCCATCTTGAGGAAAAGATGCTCTCTTGCACTTGTCACCTGGAAAAATACAGAGCTCTTACCTCTAGAAGGTGATGTACCCTGTACAAATACACTGAGCATTGGCCTCCCACAGAAAGGAGCATTTCAGAAAGACATTTGTGAATGTGAACATGTCCTGGACTGACGATGCAGATGACAGCAGGGACACAAAGAGCTTTGAAACTGGTTGGCACCATTGCCCCTACTGCTGGCAGGCCAGCGGCGACCTGTGGAAGCAGTGATTTGGAAGCCAGTCAGCACAGCTGTATGCAAAACCACCGCGCTGCCATGCGTATGGCAGGATCGCCAAGCTTCTGCACATTTTGCTCCTCTGTGATGTGTGGGGGGGTAGTGGTTAGGTGTTCAAATGAATTTTCTGCCTCCATCAAGACAGCACCATCACTGGGAGAATGCTTTGATTTCCCAGAAGAATGTGGCTGCCTGTTGCGTTATGTGTCATCTCTTCCAGCTGCTGCTGGCTTCTGAGCCATTACCAGGCTGCCAAACCTGACTTATTGACGCAGATCAAAAAAAAAAAAAAATTGCACTCTTTGAACTGAAAACTCCTCCGTGACCAGGAACAAGGACTGGCCGATGACAATGACCTCTCTTGCTGGCTGAGAGGGTAGTTAGTGTTTGCAGCGTGCAGCCCCATGAACCTCTTGACTGCATACATCAAAACACTGACTGAAGCCACCCACAATGCTGGAGTACAAGGGCAAGAGTGTGTTGTTAATAATCACTTTGAAGTCCTGGGTCTAAGAGGTGATTTATTTATGAAGGGAAGCCAAATGAGAAATGCAAGTCCTTCAGGTAGGAGCTCTCTGAAGACAAGAGATTGACATCCTGACCCTGGACGCTGACAGGAGTTTTACATCAGTGAAGCGCTAGAATTGATGAACCAGGCCCTGATCTCTGTACGTGAGGAGCTCACTGGAGCTCAGCAGTACAACGGCACTTGACTGTGGCTGAAGATGATCCAGCGAAGACAGAGCCAGTCTCTTCCCAAGGCTTTTGCACAGCAAGAGGCAAGGGTCGCAAGTTGCACCATGAAAATTCCAGTTAGATGAAAGGAAAAAACAATTACTGTAAGGGTGGGTAAGTACTGTTGCAGTAGCTGAGAGAGGTGGTGGAATATCTATCCCTAGAAACGGTAAAATGTAACTGGACAGATGCCGCAATGCTGTGACCCCGAGAGACCCTGCAACATTTGGAAACATTTTCTTGTGTAATTCTCTTGCAAATTCTTGGATCAAAAAAACTATCCATAACTTTCTTCTTAAATACTTACTTTGAAATAAATTTTTTAAAAAAATCTGTCCCCCTGTCCTCCTCAGAGCATATAATATTGCTATTGACAACTGGGGGTTAACATATTTGCGATACAGTTACATTGCAGCCGCCACTGGAGTCCAGCTCCTGGCTAGCTGGGCACTGCCGAACTTAGAGGAAACCCTGAATAACCCTCCCTAAAGTTGACAGTTAATAGAGACAAGAGCTGATTAAGCAAATGTCACACAGCAGATCGTCGGCAGAGGCAGAAGTCAGGCATGCTGTCTGTGCCATGCCATGGCACGACTGCTCCGTGCAGTGGAGAGTCCCACACTGTCCCTTTGCTGTCTCCTGCTTCGTGACCATGGGCTTTGCAGGGTCACCCCCTGAGGAGGTGACCACCAGGCCAGGCAGCTGAGCTTCATTTCTAAGGGGGGAGCTCCACCGTGTGGGCACTGCTGAGAACTTCTGCTGCAGGAAGGGGGCCTGGATTCAGGCCTTCTGGGTTTGCAGGGGTGGGCTATTTCTCCAATTTTACTGCAAGGGGAAAAAAAGTTTCCCCCACACCTAGGAGAACACCTGCATAACATAAATCATTGCTCAGAGCTTGTGCATGGCTGAACAACAGACCAGTTAAAAGAAGTACCAGGACCTTGTTTCTCCTGGGTCTGCTTCTGCTGCTAGAGCTGCAAGGGGAAAAAAAAAAGGGCAGTGAATTTCTCCTTTCTGGCAGCTCCTGCCATTAGAAAGAAAGAAAGAAAGACAAGAGGCAGAACTAGCCTGGTGTAAAAAAACAGACCTGCTGACACTGACAAGGCCAAAACCTGTAGGTCTGATGTGCCTTGCTTTTGTGCCACTCCAGTGATGTGTGTGCATTGTGTATGTCCTTCAGTATGTCCCTGAAGCATCGGCCTCTGTATGCATGTGCTGACTGACCCTGCCTTTTGTGTACAGTCGCTCCAACATGTCCAAGATCGATTGGATTCTCTCTGAGTCAGATGGAGAATGAATCTGCATGTGCCCTAAAGCCATGTCTGTCTCAATATTAGAAATCCAGCCAATTGCCTCCTCCCAAGGGAAAAAGTAATGAATTACTGATGAAAATGGTTATCAAAAATAAAAAAAAAAGGCTAGCCAACGTGTAAAAAAATCTCAGGAAGCTGTTCATTTGCAAGAATAGGTTTGATTAATTGTTGTATAAAAAATCTGAAACGCAGCTTTATCCTGAAAAGTGGGCTCACTGCTTACAGTCTACCAATACAGCTTGGATCAAGAGGGCTCAGTCTGCAAGTACAGACATTTTTCCACCCCCAAATAGACAACCCATGAAAAGTCAGCCCAGGCTCTGAGAGTCAAACTCCCTTCTGCTTGTCTTTCATCACATGTAATAAGGAGTCTGCAAGCAGATCACACGTTGCATGACTAGTTAGCTTCTTGGCACTCAGATGCATTTCTCTGTACTGGGTCTGGGCTGAATCTCATGTTTCTGGCTGCTTTTCTGCTACTGTTGTCAGCATCAACACAACTAACGCTGAGCTAACATCCTCCTCAATTGCTGTCCCTCGAGCCATGTTGTCTGTTTTGGGGGGAACTTTCAGTGGGTAAGTGTGGGGATTGTATTCCCTGCCCACCGCTCCACAGCCTGCCTGCCCTGTCCCTGCCCCGCTTCTGCTGGGTGCTCCAGACCCCTGCAGGGGCCTCTACATGGTGCAGGTGGGGATGGAGGTGGTGGTGGCCCCACTGAGGTGGAACAGGGGACAGTCATATGCAGGGGTGGTTTATCACACGCTGAGGTGGGTGTTTGCTGTTAGCACTTGCATCCTGGGGCTACCAACTCAGAGAGGAAGGGGTGAGAAACATTGAAAACATGGCTACAAATGACCTGACTGCTTGTTTCCCAACCTGTACATCTTATCGCTTCTGCATTCAAACTCTTCCCAGAACGAGATGTACCTTCAGTTCATTCTGACAAGCTGGAGATATCCTTGCCCATGGGGTCACCAAGCTCTGAGTACTTGCCCCATAGAGTTTCAGCAGAACACAGTATTGCTGTCCTTTGGAGTTCAGGTTGACTTAGTTTGGATGGTGAAATTTCACATTTTTGGGGTGAAAAGCAGTATTTTTGTGCATTGATTAATTTTTTCCTTTTGCACTTTTTTTTTTTTGCTGGGTGTTTTAATTGTCCTTCCTCTGAAATTTCCTGCATTTAGGATTATCAGAAGCTTATCCAGAGGGAAGAAGCCTGGTGAAATGGACAATGCTCTGTGGTAGATGCATTGTATTTCCACATGCACCAAACGTGTTTCACGCCCCCTTGAATTTGTCCCCACAGATTTCTCCTCCTAGTCAAGGAGATAGGTCTCGGGAGCATCTGTTCTTACCTACTACTAATATACTACTCAGTGCTGACCCCTGGAAGGTACAGCTGTTACCTATATAAAAGCATTACATGCAAAGGCAGTATTTACAACGCGAAAAAACAGCGACTTAAAGCCTAATGGGTTTTCTGAGACCCTGCAGGTGGAAAGCATGAGCCCTGGCTTGGCTGATTGTTTTTAATTTATAAGGCAACCTTCAGCCTTTCCACATCAGGGGCATGACCACATGCTATTGCACAGCCCAGGAGGACTGCCAGTCTGGCGAGGTGCTATCAAAGCTTGTGGTCCTTGGGTTGAGCCCTTGGGGTGTTGAGTCCCACAGTGGAATAGCGACGGGGCACATGGGGGAACCACATCTTGTGAGCAGTGGCAGAGTGGAGGGTGGGAAAGAGGCAGAGACTTGCCCTCATTATGCATGGGTCTAATATGCCCAATTACCCCATCCTCTCCTCACCTCCGCAATGTAAAAGACTCTTGTTGAGAGTGGTCATAATTCACGGTGAACACCCTGCCTCCCCCTTACTCCCTTCACACCCGCTGCTCTTCATTTTCCTTCCAGAAAAAAATGTCTTTGATGAAATGAAATGGCTCAGTCAAAGAACCCCTCAAATGGTTGGGGACCCCTGCACTTGGCCACCCTTGCCCACTTCCCAGCTCTATTTCTGGCTGAGTTTGGAGTTTAAGTGGGCTGACCTTGTGCCCTGACTGCCCCGGGGGTCAGTGATGAAAGCGGATGGAGGCTTCACAGTCAGGTCTCTTGTGTGTGACTCTTTTGTTCCCGGGACAGGGGTGTGCAATGCCTGGGACAGTGCTTAATTGTTCGGGGGCACTGCTTTACCCGTCATGCCCTTCCCCGGGTGGCCCCAGCCCTTCTTGCTCATGCGTGGGAGGGAGGCAGCTTCCCCACTCAGGGTAGGGAGGAGGAAGCAGAGTCTGAGTTGCTCAGCATCATTTCTGGCTGTTTATCAATCTGTGTAATAAATTTTATGGAGTGCCAGAAAGCCAGAAAAAAGAAAGCAAGAAAAAAAAAAAGACTTCCTGGCATTTCGTGACTCCTGTCACTGGGTGCATCCTCCCTTGTCCTGCCTTGCAGGCAAGAGTAACATCACCTCGTCCTGGCCAGCCGTGCTCCGTGGGATGCGCGCTGCCACTGAGAACTCCCTCTGCCCTTCTGCAAGTGTTTAATGAGGAAAGTCCAATGGGTCAGGCCTGAGGCACTGCGCTTAGCCCGAGCGGAGGCCATGGGTTCGCACCAGGGAGTGCAGAAGCTTAGGGTCGGGGCGCATCAACAAAGCTGGGTGGTATTGTGCGGGAGCAAGCCCAGCGCTGGAGGTATTGAGGCTCCTAGAAAGCTTTGCTAGACCTGAGCTGGGCAGCTACACCTGGCACTGCCCTGAGGACACACAGAGGAGCAGTGGGTTTGCTGTAGGTATGCATGGGCAGGGGATGATGCTGGACAACCTGTGGGCGTGATGATAAAGAGTTGAAGGTTTACAAATGTCCATGATGGAAGCAGGTCAGCAGAGCTCAGCGTAAGTGTGGGGGAAGCCTTGTACCGCTCAATAACTCTTTGGCTGCCCCCTCAGCATCTTTCTTTTCACAGCAAGTCCTTCCTGTGCTTTACATCTTCGTTACAGCTGGAGGCTGGGGCAGGAGCCTCCACAGCAAGCCCTCCCCTCTGCCGTTTCGGGGAGTGACTGCACAGAGGAAACGGATAAAAGGAGTGGAGGGTCAGGGTTTAATTACCCCATTGTGTGCAGAGACGAGTGATGGACAGAGACTGTCAGTGGGTCACCGATTAGCTGCCACGGAGCAGACAGAGGAGGGGGGAAATGTGATGAGCCCCCGGGACAGACCAGTGTCAGGGACAGCCATGAGACATGGAGATGGCAGCTCATGATGGGAGACACTTTTTCTTTTTGTTATTTCCCCAGTTCTTCGTCCCCCTCTTTGTCCCAGCTCCATCAGGAGCCCTGCGGGCTCAAAAGCCTCCTGCTGGGCCCTGGCTGCTTCGCTGGTTAAGGGACAAGGGCTGCTGGGGTGGCAGGTTCCCCGGGGGGATAGAGAAGAAGGTGGGACATCTCCTGCCAACTGCACTGAGTCTCCCAGTGGGAGGGCAGCAAGGAAGGATGGAGGGAGGGAAGAAGGGAAGGAGGGAAGAAAGGGCAGGAGGGAAGGAAAGGAAGAAGGCTGAAGGAAGTGGCTGCTGGCAGGGGAGGTGTAATACACACGCAGTGCTCCTCCGTGCAGGTGTGAAGGTCTCCTGCAGAGAGATCAACCCAACCAAAGTGGAAACCAGGCTGCCTGTCTCCAGCCCCACTGCCTCACCACTGCCTTCCTTGGACATGGCTGAATGTCTCAGGTGATAAATCTCACTCCCCATCGCATTCCTGGCATCTGTTGGCTCTGGGGCTGCAAGGGACCAGGATTATTCTCTTGGCAGATTTGGTGACCTGGTTTTGTGTAAGCAGAATGCAGAAGTAACAAGTTTCAGTAAGTCTTGCCCCTCCTGCTCGCAGCCCCATAGGTACTTCCCCCTCCTTTCCTTCTCACACTCATATCAAGCCCTTGTTTCTTGTCCCACCACACTGTCTCTGAGCCCAGCCTCCCTTTCCTACATCGAGAACTCAGTCCACTCTTATCCCTGACCCAGACCTCAGTCCTGTCATACAATGTCACACCTAACCTTCTTCCACCAGTCCTACTACCCTTGGTCTCAAGACTCTTTCTTCTCCTTTTCCCTACAATCCCTCTACACATCCTCTTTTGCATTCTGACCTTCAGTTTCTAACTCCATCCACAGTTGTCCTCCAAGGTCCTGCTTCCCATGTCCCCTCTCCCTGTCACTCCTACCCTTTCCTCTCCCTTTCTCGCCTTTCCTCACTCATCCTTTACCCCTCTTTCCTGTCCCCTTCACCCCTCATCTCCCAGGGTTGTTTGCAAGAATCGTCTCTGGAATCATGAGATCACTGTTTTTTTCTGTCTCTGTCAGTGGGAACATCACATTAAGGAGCGTGGATAAGTGACCGGGGGCCATTGGGGTGACTCTGGCACCCCCTCTCCCCACCCTCCCTACCCCCTCTTCTTCTGTATAAAAGGAAGCTTTGTTGTCCAAAAGCAGAAAGAGAAAAGCAGATAAAAAGGCAGAACATGTGATCTCATTGGCTTTATTTAGCCATCCAGCTATCCCTCCTCTCTTTTCTTGATTCATCCAAAATTATCCAAGTAGGAATCCATAATCCATCCTTGGGCTTCTCATCTGTGAAAGAGATGGTGGTAGATTCTTTTTTGCAAAGGGACTTCAACAGCTGACCTCTTAGTCTCCACAGGGTGCAAAGATGACCCTGACAGGGCTGTCTAGGCAATGTAATGCCTTTGACTACAGTAGTCTCCACTGCAGGACTGTGGGATTCCACCCTGTGAGGGGGAATTGGAACCAGGGAGAAGCAAATCCTTTTCCTTGTTTCACCATTGCTAAATGGGGGTTTCTAAGAGGATCCAGCAATGCATTGCTTCGTCAGGGCACTGCTTGGTGGGGGAGGTTTACGTTTGTAGCATTAGATGCACATTTGAATTCACGAGTTTCTGGATTGACCAGGGTAAATACTTCATCTCAGGGTGCTTCGGTTGTCCTTTGTGATGGGGATAATCAGTGTTTATCCACTGAGGCTGACTGTACCCTCCTGGCAAGCACCCTGTAGGACAGAGCGACTGTGGGAGCAGTGGGGCACAGCTGGGATTGCAGTAAGGATTTCTGTGTCTGCATTGGGATGCATTTAGATGTTATCAAGCCGGGAGGCAGGAAGATGATTATTACATATTCGTTAATTATTACATATTAGATGGGTTTGATGCTTTACAATGAAAGCTGCTCTGCATGCAGTTTTGAAACAGATATGGTTGACTTAGCACAAATCTTTATTGTGGGCACAGTCATACGAATATAAGGAATTGGTCAGTGCACCATTTTTATGATGTTTTAACCAGCTTGGTTAAAATCCACCAGACAAGAAGTCCTTCTAATGTGGGAATATAATGGCCCTTTTATCTGTATAATCCATTCCCCTTCTCCACAGGAATAAAAATTCTCCAGATAACGCCTTACATCCACAGCTTTGTATGCGTGTGTGCAGGAAGTCACTAAGGCTGAAATTTAATGATTGTTTCAAGGGTCTTCCAAAATAGTTAAGGCACTGAATAGGAGAAGAGTGCAGAAAGCTTGGCAGATGGAGCCAGGCAGCATATGCCGTGTTCACCTAAAGCACAACACGGACTGAGATGGACTCGAGACAAAGGGTAGTGAAAGGAGTGAAGAGAGTCTGTAGGGAAGAAGATGAGCAGAAAGGCAGAAACAGCAAGATTTGCTTCAAGTGAGACTGAAGAATTTTATTTTCTTGCAGAAGGCAGTATCAGCGAAGGACATACCCAAATGCTCTAAAAGGTAGGGAGGTGGGAATTTGGCTGGGGAATTGTTTCTGTTGCAGAAAGGTCATTGTGGAAGTTGCAGTGACCTTAGTGTCATGTGAACTTTTACATATCTATGTATGTACGTGTAAAATGACTCAGTGAAGCAGTATGTGCAGGGAGACTATAGCTAGAAGGATGTCTGTGGGAATGCCTGAGGTATAATTTCAATAGGGTGTGGGAAGACATGATGTCCATGGGGATTTGCCACAGCTTTTCTGTGGTAGGAGATCATGCACAAGAGGATCATGCACAGCAATGGTGTGGAGAAACTATACAACATTACAACCCATCTAATAAAGAGTGTCAGCTCCAGCTTACAAACAGCTGAATCAGTAAATGTGGAGGCAAGAAAGTGACTTTTTTGTGCCTCCCATGTGTTTTTTAATAAATGCAGAGTTCCTATTAAAAATCTAGACCCATTGAAGCCGCTACTGGACTCCTGCCAGTTCTGGGTCCCTATCATTTGATTTTCCTGAAACAGGCACCATGATTCCATTCTCAAGACATTTCCATTAGCATGTTGGGCTGATTCAACTTATATCCTGCCCTGTTGTGTCTGACTCATTTTCCCCCATCTCTAGGAGAAGCCCGAGGGAAGGCAGAGGGCCCTTCACATAGATGCTCAAGGTCTCTATCAGATAATAGCTGAAGAAATATTTGCCATGACCGCGCTATGGTCATTTTTTGCCATTCCTTAGTCACTTGGCAGCCAATGGAGGGAAGAGGCGAGAGCAGGGTGGGGGAGAGTAAATGAGACAGAGGGACAAGAACAAAAGATTCTTTTGTGGTACAGAGAGAGAGAAAAGGGAAAGCATCACCAAATGCCCAGAAGCCATGTTTGTAACAAGAGACCTATTCTCTCAGCTACTTGGAAAACAACTTGGAGTAAAAGGCCCTGGTTGAATTAACCCTTCATGGAGGCGACTTACTGAGCATGCAGGAAAGAGGCATGGCCATGGGAGGCGTAATCTGTGTGGTGAGGTAGCGGCGTTGGCTCTTGGGCAATTTAAAGCAAGGATTGGTTGTCTGGGAAGAGGAGGTAGGGATGACGTTGGGTGATTTGACCATACCAAAGTTTTAAAATGTCAGGTGTCCTTTCTTCATAGGAACTTCGGTTTTGGCAAAGATCACTGGAGGGTTTTTTGCAGCATATGAGGTGATGACTCTTTTCCATTGACATTTTTTCTAGGGACACTGGTACCTAGGACTGTGGAGAGAGAAAGGAAAGGAAAACACCATCCCTAAAATATATGTTTTACTGCAGCATAATCTTGTCCCATCACAGCCTCTGTGAATTCTGTTCCTATTGTTGGCCTTCAAAAACTCCGTTCTCACACTTTGCATCTCTCTTGCTCATGTTTTAGATCTCCCTTTGGCTGAGAAGAACAATTTTACTGGAGTTAGGTGTTCTCTATACAAATGAATTGAAGGTAAGCCAAATCCCCCACCTCCAAAGAAACAACCAGCTTTATTTCATTGGGAACACTCTCCCTTAGCCTCCTCCCTGCCCTTTCTAAGGAGGCTTCCTCTTTTACTGAGTGGATCTTTGGGTGAAATGGGACTTCTGTGATGATGGTACGAGAAGAAGTTCTACCCAAGGAAAAAGAATCTGCACCTATTTGAAGATCAAATATGGGATATTGGTATACGCCAGGTCAGTTTGTATCTGAGCTTGCTTCTGGGTGCTCTGCAAATTAATAGAAGTGAGACAGCCAGAACTGAAATAAAAGGGTTTTCTCCCCATAACAGTGCAGAAGGGACAGCACCCTGCCCCTGGAGCCTCCTCACATAGTGCCAGGCAAAGAGAAGCAAAGAGCAGTTTGGAAATGGAAAGATGGTCCTCCTCTCTACTTGCCCGCCTCGCTAGCCACCCATCATGGGTCACCCATCCCCCTTGGCTCGATGGCGCAGATGGGAAGGATGCAGTGGGTACCCACGGAGCCCGCAGTCAGGTGGGCTGCCAAGCGGATGTGAGATGCACACAACATTACGACTGTGCTTTCGTAAATAAGCAATCACATGGGACTTGTGCGCGTGTGTTAGAGCAGCGCTTTGAAAACAACCAGGAAAATCATGTGGCAACAGAAGTCTGCAGGCTCCCGGCCCTCCCCCACTCCCTAACCTTCTCCCTCCCTTTCGTCTCCTTTCTATCTCTCTCTCTGTCTTACTGAGTTAGTAACCACAAAGGCTGGAGATGAATTTTGCTCCCGCTAACCTCATCCTGGGCTTTGAGGTGTTTGTGTTGGCACTTGGTCTTGGTGTCCAAGCTACCTGTGCCACTCAGACCACCTGTGCTGCATGATGTCCCCTGCAGCCCTGCCAGGGAAATTTTCAAGGTCAGTCTCCTAGAGGGATTGAAGGACATTTACCCAGAGGGGATACTAAATATGATTAAACCCATTGCTCAATGGGATTTTCACTATTGCAGCTCTGAGTCCGGCAGAAATTGACTTTTTCTTGGCACTACTATTTTAATACCTCACTGGCACTTACTGGAGTCACTTGAAAGGTCCGAAGAGCTTGAAATGCAGGCTGGAAACTAAGAAACTTGAAGTTCTCCACTGCTCCCTCATTCATGGTAGCAGAGCAAGGCAGGAGTCTGACAGCATTAAGACCTCAGCCAAGCTAAGAGCAGGTGGTGTTCTGTGTAGAACAAGTGCCACCACACTATCAATAAATGCGTGTCTTTTGAGCCTTGGCTCCACTAATGGCCTCCTATTGTAACTAAGTTCCTACGTGCATATGGCCACCAACCTTGCTGACCACAAAGAGCTCAAAGAGTGAGGAAGGAACTGAGGGATTTAGTGGGCTGTGCCAGGTGAGGCTCAGCCTGCCCCACAGTCCTAGCACTTGGGTGGTGTTGCCAATTACACTTTCTTCTCCTGTACATTCCCCCAGCTATAATTTCCTCCAAGGTGGCCTTTCCTAGCTTAAAAGCTCAGGATCTTGGTCTCCAGTCCATAAGACCTTCACCTTTTCCTGCTTTACATGCTCCCCCAAATGCATTTCTGCTGACTGCAGTCTCCTCTTGTCTCTCCTCTCCTCTCCTCTCCTCTCCTCTCCTCTCCTCTCCTCTCCTCTCCTCTCCTCTCCTCTCCTCTCCTCTCCTCTCCTCTCCTCTCCTCTCCTTTTCCATCTGTTCTTAAAACAGATGGAAGAATTTTAAAACAAAGTCCCTATCTTTCTGTGTGTTTGCAAGAGATCCATCTGGATTTGAGGCAAGAGGATCTGCTGGAGGCAAAATGATAGGGTGCAATGTGTGGGAGAGGACTGAAGAACGAGTGCATCTGTATCGATATGTGCAGGGCGTTTCAGGGGGGTCGATACTGTTAACCTATTTGAGAGAAAGTGCCACAAGCTGGAGCTCTGAAAGCCATGGTGACCTCTGTACACTGCGTAAGATCCAGACATTTTTACCTGAAAACACATTTCAGGTGTCTCAGAGTTGAGCTTCTGTTGCCTTGCAGCTAGCACATCCCGGTTCATTGCCTTACTGGGTTAGACTTTGAGTCCAACTCAGTTAGCCTGAGTTAGTCTAACTCAGTTAGACTGAGGCTAGACTATACTAGTCCCTGAATGAAGTGTGGCTTGAATTTGGTCAGAATGGCCTGGGTATGACTGGCCTGGCCTGACTTATACTGGCTTTGATCCAACTGAGCTACACTTATAGGGACTGAGTGCAATCTGAATGCAGGTTTGAGATGGCAGCTTGTGATAGGCATGCTCTGGGTAGGCTAGACTTGACTGGGTTAGCTGCCTTAGACTGTGTTGAATTTGGAGCTGAAAATGGGACTGCTTTAGACTAAGTTAAGAATATTTATGGGGGATGGGATTGGGCTGATGGGAAGGATTTGCTGGGATGCAGTGCTGCTGAAATGGGGTGAGTGACTTCACTGCGGCAGGTTTAAAAGCCTTGTTTTGCTTATACCAGAACCTGTTGCCCCATCTGGGAAGCCGTTTGCTGGACCAACTTTCCATGGATAGGAAAAAGATTATTCAGCACGTACTGAAATGGGATCCCCAAAAAGCTGACAACAAGCTTCAGTTCCTCAGTGTCCAGCTGCTCCAGGCCATCTCCTTCTCCCACAGCCTTGCACGCTCATGGGTGGTTCATGCCAGAACACCTGTATCTCCTTCCTGATCTGGTCCACCAGGTCAAATCTGTTCATCACTCAACATCTTAGCCTTAAAAAGGAAGATCTTCCTGTTTGAAAAATTCCCCAACCAGGGATGGCTACCAGTGTTTAAAGTGAGGAAATAGGACCTGAAAACCCAGCATATGACTTCTTTTTTAATGGCCAGGGTTTCTTGATGGTGCAGAATTTCATGCAGTCTAATATGGTGTGTGTAATGCATTGCCACACTGTTATTTATCAAGGGGATAAGATAAATATTTAACTTGGACACAGGATTAAGCCCTAAATAAAGGAAAATTCAGACCGTTTCCAAATAAATGCTGTCTCAACATAAAAGACTATACCTGGATGATCTGGCAAGTCAGTCTAGGTGGGGTGACAGTGCTGCCAAACCCCTTCCCTCCCCACTTGTTCTGGCTCTGCTTTTAAAAAACAGGAAGGAATGTGTAGCGACAGGTGGGAGATAGTGTGGTTCCAGGGAGAAGCAGAGCCCCATCGCCTTACACAGCTAGCAGAGAGTGGAGCAGGAGAGCGGAGGGTAGCACAGCGCTGTACAGCTGCAGGGCTGCTCACAACAGGGCAGAGCTCCCGGAGAATGCGCTCTTTGTTCCCTGCCTTTAAAGGGTAAGAGAAACACTTATGCATGGCAAATTAGCCCAAAAATGTATTTCTCTAAAACACCCGATTGTCTGGCCAGCTCTGCAGCTGCAGGGAAGTTCCAGGGAGAGAAGGGGGAGGCGGTGGGAAGGAGGAGGAGGGAGGCAGGGAAGGAGGATTTTGATGGCTGGGGGGGGAAGGCACGATGATTGTGCGAATGAGGGAGAAATTCTCATGCCTCGATTCAAACAGAGCTGACCAGTGAGTGAGGGGACCCCTGATGGAGGGGTCACGTTGGTGGCCAGGGGACCACGGATGCTGTGCGGTCTCCTGGGGGGTAGGGAGAAGAGGGGACACGAGACAGCTGTGCTCCGGACAGTGCGGGAGCAGGCACTGGTGCAGCCGGCACTGCCGGGGAGTCCTGCCGCTCAGCAGGTTCAGCTGTGCCATCTGGGCCGGGATGCTCAGCGAGCAGTGCCATGCTCCTCTAGTCACTGTGTCGCACGTCCCGGGGGAGACAGGCTGTGACTCCTCTCCCGCTTCGGAGCAAAACGTGCAGGGTGCAACTCTCTGCGGAGGTGCAGGGCCTGTGCTGTTCCCAAGAGGTGGCACTTGGGTTTAAAATGTCCTGAATGTACCCCTTGATTAGGAACTTGATCTGGGCTTGTTATGAATTTCCAGCCTAATGTTGATACTCATTTAAAAACTCCCAGACGGCTGCTGGCAGACAACTGATTCCTTGAACTTCCCTGGGGTTTGGAGAGCAAAACCTAATGGTAAGATTCTCAACAACTGCTCAGACTCTGAAGTTCATGGCAAGTGCCACAGTCCTGTCCCTGCCCCAGGGGATGCCACTGAAAGCAGAGTCGGGCCCACCGTGAGCACAGCTGAGACGTCAGTGTGCTCCTTTCCTTGGAACATCTCCCACACTGTCTGAGATGAGATGTCCTCTTTGTGTGCATGATGAGAATTTATTTTCTCTTCCATTATCTGCTGATGTGGAAGGAGAGGTGCTCCCTGCTGCAAACTACGGCGACACTCAGGACACTCAGGGGTGCACTTGCCTGTTATCAATCCAGGTCCCAGCGTTCTGTCCTTTCTGTGACGTGACATGACCTACTCTGGGCAGACAAGAGCATATTTTCAAAACCACCAGTGCCACCTGCTGCGAGGGCTGATGAGATTGGTAGGTAGCCTGAGGTTAGGCAAAGCTTAGACTGCCCATGAGAAAAAAGAGAGACATGAGAGTCTCAGAAAGGGATTTGGCTTTGATACATTCCTGTGACTGTCAAGCTCAGGTGTAGGGTTGGTGTTGCCACTGGTTCAAGTTGGCACAGGCAAACTGTACTCTGTTTCCAGGTTGATTTTTCCAACAGATTTTTCCAAAGAAAACCCTGTAACTGTTTGGTTTTGTAATGCAGAAGTCCTATTAAGTCCCCTGTCACTGGACTGGAGGAAGGGAAGGACAGGTGGACCTGGATGTTTTATCTGAACAAGTAGGGATACTGACTGCTGGTGGAAATTATTCATTCTTGTCAGAGGTTAGATGAAGATACTTTGGATGACGCTTGGTATGGAGGTACCTGCTGGATATGGAGTAGCATTTGACTGGGGGAAGCCAGCATCAGATTTGAGAATTTCCTATAGCGGGGAAGCAGATCAGACTTGTGTTGGAGAAGGAGTGTGATGGGCAGAGGACGAGGTGGGGAGCTGAACTACTCTTGGAACGGGAAGCCGTTGACAACTGTATAATCCTGTTGTCACTACTTGGCTCATCTCTGTGTGGCCACCGAGATGGTTCACTCCCTCATTTTATGTTTACATGGGAGAAGAGGGTATGAAAAGTGTTAGCTTTAATCAAGTCAGCAATTTTTCTCAACTTTGGCGCACTTCATTTTCCACTCAGGTGAAAAGGAGTCCCTCTGCATGCATTGCCATGCATCCCTGCGATAAGGGAGAGTCCGTCCCGTCCCCTCCTCTCCTCCCCTCCACTTCTCCTACAGCTTCAGACCTTCTCAGCCCTGCCACCCAGCTCCTCATATGTCCCTTTAGAAACAACCTGAGCTGCAGCCGCACAAACACGTGTGACCGCTTTACATGAGTTTAAGTATCTAGTTTTTAAGGCCACAAAGCCACAGCTGTGCCAGCGCTGGGCTTTACGCCTGGCCTTCAGGGAGTGGGTGGCACAGCTTGATGGCAGGCCTGCCATGAGTCCCAAGATCACTTGCGGCAAGGTGGGACTCGGGGAAACCAAGAATCCACGCACACTCCAGCACTTTGCGGAGACCCTGAGACTTCCCAGGGATGGCAAGGATGTGGCATCATCTGAGGGTGGGAATCACTGGTACTGGGCAAGCATTTATTGGCAAATCATTTGCCAAGAAATGGGACTTCAGGGGAATGAAAAGAGTTGCAGATCCAGACCTAATTCAACAAGCACTTTTGGCTGGAAAGCGAGTGTGGGAGGGGGATTTTTAAAATATCAAAACATTTCATTTCAAGACAAGCTTCCTGAATTATTCTGTTTCCTAAATGCCAAAATGTTGCGAATGGACATTTTCAAAGGGGATTTCTGACATTTCATTTCAAACCAGCATTTTGCATTTAAAACTTGACCCAGGTTGAAAGATGAGGGGTCAGACAAAAGAGCCCAATAACCACAAAATAAAACCTGCTATTTCAAGTTCAGCAGAATATTTCATTCTCTGAGTTATGCCATTTGGAAAAAAAAAAAAAAATCACAGCAGAGCTCCTGTGCGTGTCCAGATCAACGTGCCCCTACGCGACACCTCTGAGGTGATGGAGATGCTGGAGCAGAAACAGCCAGCGTGACTGGGATAAAAGCAGCCAGGTAGTGGCCTGAGATGAACTAGAAAATGCCCTTGAGCATCCCAGACAGAATTTCACTCTTATCTCAATAAATTCCACTCTGATCTTAATAAAGCTATTTATGGTGGGATGTGCACCTCTTAGGGATGCTTGCTTTGGTTCAGCTCCATGGGTAGCAACAGGCAGAGCAATGACTAGCGAAGCCCCTGTGGCTGTGGCAGTTTTACCCGCGTTGTCATCTAGCTTTAGGCAAAGTGGCGACCCAAGTGCCATCGTCTTCCAGCACTGTCCCGCTGATCCCTATGAAAACCAGTGGAGCTCTCCATGGGCATGCGTCCATAGGCAGCTCCAGGGGAAAAAGCAAGGTCTGGGCATGAGAAAATCTGTGCTAATTTGGGAAGGGGCCCTGGTACTTCTCATAACAGGTGGGTAGGCTGGGGGACAATGACCAAGCGGGATGAAGGACACTGCCAGTGCTTTGAGAAGATGCTGTGCCCCCCCAACTGCCTCTTCTGTACAAAGGCAGGTTGAGACTCGAGGGACATGAAGAATAGCCCTCCTCCCCCTTCCTCGCCGGCCCCAGCCCCTCGCTCCCGTCGCCCCATCCTCTCCGCCGTGCGCACGTGGTCCCCGCTGGCCATGAATAGAGTTGGCACGGGTGGGCCCAGCCCGAGCCACTGGGGCTCACGACTCCCGACCTGAATAAGCAGCATAAAGGCACAGAGCAGCCCCGTCGTGGCTCCATCCCGACCCATCCTCCCCAGCTGCGACAGCATCCGCTGCGGGCCCAGACTGGCCATTCTTACCAAGTCCTTCTGTGCCGTTTGTCTTTCTCTCCCTCTCTCGTCTCCCCCCGCCTCTTTTTTTTTTAATTTAATCCCCTTTTTTCGAACATATCATTACAGGAGCAACAAAAAAGATGGGACAATACAGCCATTGATGAACTGCTCTCGTCCTCCCGTCCCGGTCCCCCCCACTCCCTCCCTCCCCTCCTCTGGTGCGTGCCAACACTCTTTCCACCCGCCCAGGGCTGGAGCCAGCGCCAAACAACCTCTGCTAATAAACAAGAGGAACCAGATAAACCAGGAACACAATAGAGGGATTTGTTGCACTTTAGTGATGGTGGGAACAATGTCAACTCCGTGGCGCAGCTGCATGGACCCCCTCCCATCCTCTCCCCCCACTGCCTTGCGCCCCCCGCGCACTCGCAGCCCAACACTGTGATTTATGAAAGGCCAAAGGTCACTGTGCATTAAAGGGCTCCTTTCTTGCATCATTTATTAACCCCTCTACGACAAGAGGCGCTCATTGTGGCAGTGGTGGTGGCAGTGGTACGGGGAGCGGGGAGGGGGCGGAGGAGTCCGTCCTGGTGGCACCGCGCGTCTCTCGGAGGATGCTGAGATGCAGAGCTAGTGCTTAAACCTGGGTTTGCACCACCCTGGTGTGTATGGGGAGGAGAGAAAGCTTTGGTGAGATGCATTTCGGCCACCAAAAGCAAGTTGTGTGCTCCAGCACGGCTCCGTTCACATTTCACGCAGGTCACCGTCTGCCCAACCTGCACTTGCTGCCAGGCTGGTGAGCTCAGCTCACGGTCAGTGCTGCAGCCGTGCTCACACCTAGGGCTGACCCGAAGGGTTGGCCTGAAGACCCCATAGTCCATATGGTAGGGTTGACCATGGTGCATCACCCGAGCCTCGAGTCACCTTGTGTCACCAGGTGTGGTCCCGCAGGCCATCAGCAATGCAGCCAGGCAGAAAGGAGGCGGCTTGGTCACAGAGCAGGATGGGCCACTCCAAGGTCCCCTTCTCAGGCTAGTAGAGATGTGACCAAAAATCTCTCCTTGTCTCACCAGAGCTGGTTGCCATTATAGGCAATGCTGCAGTGTCACCATGCAGCACTTTCAAGCCTTCCTGTGTGGCCGTGGAGCAACACTGAAGTGCTGGCACACTAACTCACTGTCCTGATCTTTTGTTCCTGAAATTGCAGTGACCAAAGTCAGTTTGGGCAAGATGATGCAGCGGCAAAGGCTTCAGCACTGAACTTCATGGTCGCTTGAGCTACAGCCCCACGTCCCCGGCCGTGCTTGAGGGCTCTCTGGAGACGCTCTCCATAGGCAATCTTGCTTGGGAGGACAAACCCCACGGCCATCACAGGCTGGGGGTGATGGGCAAGCCCTGCAGAAGGGGTGTCTGCTGGAGTTCATGTCCACCATGGGGGCAGTGGGGTTGTGCTGCTGCCTGGTTGCCTGGCCCATCCCTCCCGGCTCAGTGGAGGGGAGGCTGTGGTGTTGACAGGTTGGGACATCTTCCCTGCCCAGGGACAAAACAATGGATAACAAGGGACAAGCTTAGGAGTTGGTGGGAGCCCTTTGAATACAAGTGTCGGGGTGAGCCCCTGCATGGGCCAGAGGGGACGTGGAGGTTGGGGTGAAGGGGAAGATGGGCTTGCTGCCCGAATGCCGGCTGGTAACGCTGGTTACCAGCCGAACTGCTCCTGCCCTGGCTTTGGTGCCTCGGCCTCGGGCCGTGCTCCCTCGCTCACTCTCCCTTGCATTCCTCCAGGAGCTGATCAGGGCTTGAATGACACCCCAGATGACTCTTTGCTATTAATTCCTGCGAACAGAAAGGGCTCCTTGTTCTCCCAGTCCTACTCTCTAGAGGAATTACAGGGGCCAAGGCAGCAGGCTGAAGCCTTCCCGACTTAACCCTTCCCCCGGCTCCCCAGGAGCCTCCCTGCAGCCAGAGGACTGGCAGAGGTGAAGATCACCCTGGAGCCACCTCAGCCACCGCTCAATGAGCCCGCCGGGGTCACCCAGCACTGCTACAACCACAGGTCCCGTTGGGAGGGTCCCCTTTTCTGGTTGTTCTGCCCAATCTTGTACAATTGCCTTCCTCTCCCCTCCAGGCACATCTCCTCTGTCATGCAGACCGAGAGCACCCAGCTGCCTCCATTACATCGCGCTGGATATGCCAGTCTCCATCCGAGAAAAGGCAAAAGCGGTCCCTTTCTCCCCAAGCTCTCCACCCCTTCAGCGCTTGCTTTTTGGGGTTCGCTTTTTGGAAGAGCACCTGGCCTCTTTGGCAGGAGACGAGGGGGTTAACAGCCAGAGAGGCTCTGTGCCACCCATCAAAGCAGGTAGCAGACAGACATGCCTGCCCCGCTCCTCTTTGATCTTCCCAGACCCGAGTAATCCAGGAAAATTGTCCTATTTAGCCATTGCAAGTCCTCCCCGTGCCCGTGAAACATTGGGCTGGCCAAGACGGCAGGTCAGGAGATGCCCAGGGTCTTTGTGATGCTCAGAGGCGATTCTTCCTTCTCCACGAGATTTTCCCTACACCTTCCTCTCCGAAGCAGCTGGCACTGTAATCCACTGCTTTAGAGCAAAAAATGCCGCTGAGCAAAGTCTCCTGCTCAGCCACATCAAGGCAGCACACCGGTGGCAGCAGCAGCGAGCTTTCCTGCACCTGCGGCAGCCCTTACCGCTCCTTGGAGAGGGAATGGGGTTTCTCCTGCTCCGGAGCTGGGTGGGACTCTGCAACCATGTCCCAGATCCAGTCCCCAAAGAGCTTCCCAAGGACTCCCATCCCATCCTGGGGTGATGGGAGCACAGGGCCACGTGCTGCTTGGCATCACCCAGGCCATGTCACCCATGGGGAACGATAACCCCGGAGGAGAGCAACTATCATGATGTTTCTTTTGCAGGACA
Source organism: Ciconia boyciana (assembly GCF_034638445.1). Classification (NCBI taxonomy): domain Eukaryota; kingdom Metazoa; phylum Chordata; class Aves; order Ciconiiformes; family Ciconiidae; genus Ciconia; species Ciconia boyciana. The sequence goes on from NC_132934.1 coordinate 58,270,298, forward strand.
CTGCGTCTGACAGAGAGAGACAAACAGTCCGCTCATGCAGTAAACAACTCCAGGCATTGCATGACTTTTGCTTCCCCTGATACCTGCTGACAAAAATTACTGCATGCCCCCTGCAGCTAACTGTCCTGTAACCACACAGGCGTGTGGACCAATATTGGGAGCTTCAGACAAAAACGGCGAGGGGTGATATAGACCAGAGCCCGGCAGTGGTTCCTGTGCCCAGCTCGCTGTTGGGAGGACGCCTACAGCACAAAGCAGATTGAAGGGCTCTTTGGAGATCGCGGCCGCCACAGAATTGTGGAGGGTGACATAAATGTGGGGTGCGGGGACCCTCTCCTTCTCCTGTTCATGGAAAGGCCTTGAAAAACGATGCGCGTGCTGGGAGCCTGGGAGGGTGGTCATGACATCAGATCAGGGAAGAATTTGGAGAGAAGGGCATGAGGAAGTGGTGGAGACAGGGCTGGGCTTGGGTGTTCCAGCAAAGGGTACGGCCTGGTCCTGATCTCTCCCAGGCTGCCATCAATCATGTCCCATGATGTCTCACGAGTGAGACCAGCTGCAGACCCATAGATTTTCCAAGCTTCTCCCTGGTGACCTCTCCCTTTGCTCCTCCCTGCTTTTCCTCAGAGCATCACACTCAGGCGATCTTCAAATAAAAAGAGTAACCATTTGAGACCTTGCTATTTTTTCCAATTCTTTCATGACTTCCTCTGTGGATGGTTCAGATGGCCACCTGGCCATCCCCTCACTAGCCTCCATTTCCCCCCAGGACTGAGTAACCAGCTTCCCAGCTATTTTATGGTCATGGTGATGAGGTGTGATAAGGCCCTGTGGCATCTCCACACCAAAGGGGACATGCAGTCCTCACTGAGGATGCTGGATATACTATTTCTGGCCGGGGCAGCGGGACTTCCAGCATGGGCCAACTGTTCCTGCCATCCACAACCTTCCCATGGCCGCCTGGGTTGCCTGGTCCTCTCCCTTTCTCCTTCTCCCTCCTGGGCCACCATGGGACTGAGCAAATCCATTCAGATCTCCCCGCACCACAGCTTGGGCAGGGAGACATTCCCCCTTTCCAGCAGGAGGGCTTCCCCCCTCCTCTTCCTCACCAAGCCCTCCCCTCCAGCCACGGCAGGACCAGCAAGCCTCATGCCGGCGAAGGTGCAAGTCCCACGTGGAAGCCAGGGAGGGTCAAGGGCTTGGCTTTGGCACAGGAAACCCAGATCCCCTCCCTGACAGGGGGAGAAGGGGAGACTTCTGCATTCCTCTCCCCGGCACAATGTTGGGATGGTCACCCCCTGTCCTTCCCGCAGTGTCATAGGGGGACGTGGCCAGTGCAAACCCATGCCAGCCTGCCCGGTGCGAGCAAGAAGGCAGCAGGGGCAAGACCCCCTCCCACACTCAAATCCCAAACCTTGCCCCCCGCCACCCCTCCTGGCCCTCATTGCCTCACGTGCCCAGCTCCACGAGAAGGGGATTTTGCAGAGAGGCGGTGGTGCCTGCTCATCCATCCCAGTGGCCGTCCCCGTCCCGGCCACTGCCGCCGCCTCAGCTCCTCCTAGCCCGGGTCTCCTCTCCCGTCTTCGGGTCTGGAGCAAGCTGGACGCTCTTAAAAAGCTTTTTATGTGCGCGCGCGTGTGTGTGTGAGTGTGTGTTAATCACATGATTGTCGTTCACCTGTATCCCGAACAAAGACGGCACACTGTTTAAGGCCCAAACAAGAAAGCCGGCAAGGGAAGGGGGGGGGTGTTGGGAAAACTGAAGGGGCCGTTGAGAGAGCAGGCGCGCGCGGGAGAAAATCCTTATCAAACTCCCAATTCATGGGTCTCCCTTTCCCTCAGCACACTGCGGGTATTGTTTGGCTGGGAGGGGTGTGTGTGTATTTTTTTGAATGTCTGTGTCGTCCCCTCCTCGCTCCCCGGCTCTGACGCTGTTTTACTGTATGGAAAGATTTCACGGGGAACACCTCCCATTTTCCCAGGCAGTCCTGGGACAATACCACTGCTGTGCCCCCGAGCTGGGCAGGGGACAAAAGCTGGCCCTGGCTCTCGCGCTGAGGATCCTGTTGCTCCTCTTCTGCGGACAGGCTCTCCCCTCTTACCCCCTTGCCATGGTGCAGGGGATGGATGTCATCTAGCAAAATCCCTCCCCAGCAACTTCAGTGGTCCCACCTTGGTGGTGGACGTGTCCCACCAATGTAGTCCCCTCGTTGAAACCCTACTGAGCAGGTGCCCCTGCCTGCGCCTGTGATGACGGACCTTGCTCACCAAGCACCCAGCCCCGAGCAGGGCACCTTTCCCATCGCGCTTGTGAGCGGTGCAGACACAGGGGCACCTAGTGTGGTGGGACATCTCCACTTCCCACCCACTTTTACCCATTGCCTTCCTGACATGGCTTTATGGTGGAGAAGCGGCATCCTTCCACCTTTGCATATTGGGGACTGAGGCCCAAACAAAGCATTTCACTGACATGTCACAGGAAATTTGTGGCTTAGCAAGGTCTCCGGCTCATGAACCACCTTCACCGGTAGACCCTTCATCTGCAAAGGTCCCTTTTTAGGGACCTGGAGCATCTCATCCATAGAAATATATGCTGAAAAGAAGGGGTGGAAACCTGCTATATGAACATTTCCCCTGGGACCAGTCATTGCATTTAGAAAGACCAATTCTGCAATGTTAGCTGCTGTGGCCAGCGGTAGCTCTTGCAGGGTCCTTATCTCTAAAAAGGGCTCCCAGGGGATGCTGGAGGAAGAGACATGCTACCCCCGTGATTCCTGAAACAGGGATCGTCTCTTCTTCCCCTCTGTCTTCTCACCTCAACAGAAGAGAAAGTGTCACACCTCTTCCTGCTGCAACAGAGGTATATTTTCCACAGCTCGCTCTCCTGCATCTACCTCTTTGTAGCACAAGAGAAGAGATGACACATGGACAGAAGAGACTTGGAAAAGGATATATGAGCACTCAGTGCTGTGAGAGGGGGCTGGAAACAGGGAAAAAGGCGCTACAGGGAAAGGGAGTTCACAAAGAGGAGGCAGGACCAAAGGAGGCAAAAAGCAAGAACTGGAGAAAGGCAGAATGAAGGGAAAAAACCCTTCCCTGCCATTTAAATGTGAGAAGACACTGAGACTGCAGATTGCAGAGACTGTGTGGCCAGTACACGCTCCTTTGAGGATGTCCCTGTCTGCAGCTGAGGCACCCGCAGCTCTTCCAACAAGGCACGAGCGGGACCCAGCTCCTGTCTGGGAGGTGGCAGCAGCCCCTGATGGGGATGGTGAGCACTGGGACAAACACCGGTCCAGAGCCCTGTGGGTTACTGAAATCTCTTCTGGGTTTGATCTCTTTCTTGCCCCAGTTGGGAGTGGTGGGTCAGACACTCTTCTGCTCACCCAGACCCTGTGGGCATGCAGGAAGATGTGAGCCCACCACTCACTGTCTTGCTGGGGTCAAGCACCATCTCGTTCTCCCCGTGGAGCCTGCCAAGAGGCTGCTGCATTTGGGGTATGAGCTGAGAAGGCTGTGAAGCTCCTCTCAGTGCCCTGTTGGGCTCCTTGGTCTCCTGACTGGGGATCTTCTTCATCAAAGCACTAGGAGGACCCCCAGCCTCTCGCTCCCTACCACTTGGTGCCCAGCACCCTGTATCCCCCACTCTGGAGGGAAATGAGAAATCCCTGCCCCATCACCTCTTTCCCATGGGGTCCACAGGAACCAGCCACCTGAAGGGAGGGCAAATAAACACCCTTTTCTGGCCATTTTCTGTGGCATTCTTCCTCCCTGCCCCAGGTTGGGCGTTGGCTGCAGCCAGGGGAACAAGCAGGGCAGTGTTTCTTGGCAGTGGCTATCTCCCTGTGGGACAGGAGACCAACCCTCCCCTCCCTCCAGTTCTCCCACACCTCATATGCAGGGTCCCTGCAGCTTGAGGATGACTCTCGCTGGCTGGGGGAAGATGCCATGAGCTCTGCAGCATCATTGACTCTGCATCCAGTGGACCATGGACAACTTTGTACAAAGCGACTTTGCCCCATTCATTTTCACTGGTTATTTGTCTGCCAAACAGAGGGTGAGCTGCCAAACTGCCCTTGTCTGTGCTGCGAGACCCATTCTCACAACCACCACAACTGGGGTCTCTCTTGGTGAGAGAACTCATCCCATACTGCAAGTCTTGAGGTTCACCAGCCACTGCTTTGGTCGAGGAAGCAGGGCCTCGATGCTGTTTTGCTAGGCTCTCCACTGGGTTTTCTCATCATCCAAGAGAAAGGCACCCACATTCCTCTCTTCCAAAGGGAAAAAGGCATCATGTGAAGAAGAGTATCTGAGCCCACCTTTTTTCTGCCGTAGGTAATGCTGAAGAGAAGAAAGGTAGGAAATGATCCCTTGAGAGTTTTTTTTGAGAGATGCAAGAGGCACCTTTAAGCACCTCTGCCTGCTTGATGCCATTCGCATGCAGCCATTCCGCCTCCCAGCTCTGTTCAGTAGACTTCTCACTGGGATCTAGTGAGGTTTTCCCTGTAGCCACCCTACGGTTTCAGAGCTTTACTTACTCCAGACAACAGCAGACGTGCAAGGAAATGGCCCTATGCTGTCAGTTGGGTCTGCAAGGGCAGCGGCCAGCCCCACAGGTTTGCTCTGAGGGCTTTAACTCAGGTGCTCAGCACCATCCTTGGGACTGGTTCCCTTACACTTCATGTGATGCCAGCCAGTGGTTTTGCTGGGTCTTTCTAACACAAAGCTTCTGGAGAGTGAAAAATCTGCTACAGGAGTTGAAAATGCTCTTGAAATCCCTTGAAGCTGGTTCCCTGGGTCACGTCCATTCACCTCTTTGTATTTTCTGACTTAGCACTGAAGTGTCTTCAGGTTGGCTCTCCAGCGAGGAGCTGGGGCAGGAGCTAGGTTTATCACATTGCTAACTCAGGAGGATCTGGGAGGATCATCAGATTTTTGATGGGTGACCTCTCATGGTTACAAGGTTGGTGTTGGTCCAGTGACAAAGGAAACTGAAGAAGCCAACTACCAGAGGCATCTGGGAAGGAAAGTGGGCTAGAAAATGGAAGATAGGATGGAGAACATCCTAACACATTGAGTGCTGAGATCCTCTACGTGTCCCAGTGCACGAGCAGCAAGAATGACGGTGAGTGAGTGTGAGAGAGTCCTTCTCATCAGGAGACCTCCTTTCCTCATGAAAGACACCACATTTGCCTTCAGGAGCAATTCAGGATGTCGGAGGAAGGAGAGTCTCCTTGTCTGGGCAAGACCCAAAGAGGTGAACATGTGACGAGCCCATCCCCAGGGTGCAAAAGTTCTAAGAAGGTTCAGACTGGTATCCACTGTCCAGCAGCATGGTATTTTCCTTGGACCTGATGTTCTCCATCCTCAGGACACCCATGACCTCCTGCATCCCCTTCCCCACCCTGCAGACTCAGCTGTGAATGAGGATGCCCTTTGGGCAGCGCCTTGACCCCGGGGTCTGGGGCCAACTTGTGCACAGTGGGGTCCCCGTGAGACTCTGTGACAGGGACCAGGGACTCATTAGGCACATCGGGGGCACCAGACCCCACAGGAGCAACCATGCTAGCAGGGGGAAGGAGGGTTTCCCAGTCCTGGGGTGCACACCCATCTCCCCAAAACACCCCAGACCTCTTCCAGCACCCCACCACCCCAAACCCCCCAGGGTTGAATCCTCCAGCACCATCTCTGGGGTGGCCACGCTGCCGAGCAGCCCAATGCCGGCGCCTCTCATGAAGAAGCTGGCACCGGGGGAAAGCGGGGAACGTGCTGGCAGCTGAGGTGGGGTGGGGGGCTGCCTGCGTCCCCTCCCCGCCGTCCCCAACCGACCGTATTCTGGCTCTGAGGAGTGCTTGGCTCCACCTTCCGCCCTTCCCTCCCCCGGTGCTAAGCAGCAAAGCCAGCTAGAGACATCCAGCCAGGGTATTAGTAAAAACCAAGCCTCCCTCTAGGAATGGCACTCGCCTGAGAGCCTCCCTGCACCGCGCGCCCCAACGCCGCCGGGGCTGGGAGGGAGAACAGGGGGGCTATTGGGATATCACAAATCACAGCCCTCGCAGGATCCGCCCGGCACACCGGCCAGCAATGTAAGTTTTCCTACCTGAGCTCGCTCACACGCACACACATGTTCGCTTGTGCTTTTTCCCCCCTACTTTATCTTACTTTTTTCGATTTCCCCAGTGAGGGTCTGTGTCGCCCTCTGAAACTGGAGGGATAGCAGCCCTTGCTCTGCGTTGGCTCTTTTTCAGCTAAGCCAGAGGCATGCTTTTCTATTCACTTCTTTTTTTCTTTTTTAATTTCTTTCTTCTTTTTTTAATTTCTGGATGGGGGGGATAGAGAGGCCTTTATTTTTGGAGTGTTTCTTTCTCCAAGGGGGGAACTGCTGCACGGCGGCAGGGACTTTTAGAGGTGACTGCAGACAGAAGGAGAGAGGAGGAGTGTGTGGGGCAGGCAACCCAAAGCCTTGGCTTGTCTCAAAGTTAAACTTGGTTTGTGCTTGTATCTCTGTGTGTATATATATATATATGAATGTGAATATGTATACGCATACATACACATAGACAGGCATGTGTGTGGGGATGCAATGTAAATGTATTTTAAGACTTTGTTTGATGAGCTGCGAGAAGAGGGTGAGGGATGGGGCGTCCCCACAGAGGCACTTTCCCACAGCCAGGATCAGGGTCTCCCGGTACGGATCTGGGGCCTGGGCTGGTTCCCTGCCTGGTGGTGCCGCCCGCTCAGCTTCCCCAGTAGCCGGGATATAGGTCCTTTCTGGTTTATCAATACGGTGCTGGCGCTCCCCCTCCCACACCTCCCCCTGGGCACCGCGCTGGCATTTCACCGCATGTCTTTGAAAGAAAGGGGCACTTCCCTACACAAGTTTTGTGGCCGTCCCCCCCAACCCGCTCCCCATGGGGAGCTGTGCCCGGGCAGGACGGTCCATGTCTCTCGCCTATCAGGTCCCCAACCCCCCTCATCCCTCTTGCTGCAGGCCCCTCTGCACATGTCAGCTCCAGACAATCGCAGAGATAGGGAGCGATATCCCAATTAATCAGGGGCCCCGACCCATCCCCACCCCCATTGATCACGGGTTTTGTGGTGTGCACGGCAATTGCTTTGCTTGCGCTTTTATCGAGCGGCCCCTGTCTCGTGGTCAGTTCTACAGAGACCTTGGAGTCCCTTTCAGACTTGGTGGTTGCTTCTCCTTTTCTCTCTTTTTCCCCCCTCTTTCCTTTCCTTCCTTTGTTTTTGTCTTCCTCCCTCCCCTCCCCAGTGAGAAGAACAACACCAAGAAGGAAGAGAGAGAGGGCTCAAGAGCAACGATGGCTGATGACCAAGACCTTTCGGAGGTGGAGATGAGCCCGGTGGGCTCTGAAGACCACCACTGCCTCTCGCCAGGACCCTCCATGGCATCAGACAACTCCCCACACCTCGCCGGCTCCGGGAACGGGGAGATGGGGAAGGTCAAGAAGGAACAGCAAGACTCGGAGGCGGACGACGACAAGTTCCCGGTGTGTATCCGTGAGGCAGTCAGCCAGGTGCTGAGCGGCTATGACTGGACCCTGGTACCCATGCCCGTCCGAGTCAATGGAAGTAACAAGAGCAAACCCCACGTCAAGCGGCCCATGAACGCCTTCATGGTCTGGGCACAGGCTGCCCGGAGGAAACTGGCTGACCAGTACCCGCACCTCCACAACGCCGAGCTCAGTAAGACCTTGGGGAAGCTGTGGAGGTAAGAGCGGGTGGGTGGAGGGGGAGCGCAAGGGCTGAGGTCCGGAGGTGTCCTGGAGAGGACTGTGTGGTCACGTGGAAGGATGGAGACTTAGCGGGATGGCAGGGGTGTCCCTTGAGGGGACTTCCTTCCCTGCGGGGAGCCCCCTCACAGGAGGCACGGTCGGCGACTGGGGCAAGAGTGGTGTTTGGATGTAGTGAAGGCTTCCTCAGCAGAGCTCACCTCCATTCTGGGCGGCAGCCCTTTCCATGTGTTTCCCACTAACTTCCCCTGTTGTTCCTGGCCAGGGCACTCGTCCTGGTCCTCTCCTGCCTGACTGCCAGGGGAGATCTTGTTTTCTTGGCTCATCCTCTCTGTTAGGCCAAGTTGTGCACTAGCAGGAACCAGGCTGAGCCCCATCCAATTTGACTCACTGATGACTGCCTCAAGCCTGTTTGAACTCAGGTCCCAACGCCAACAGGGGTTATTTTCCGTGCAGTGCTGCAGAGCAAGCGGGAAATCAAGTTACGTCCGGGGAGGAAAATCAGGGGAAGGGAGCCAGGCAGTTGGAGCCCCGCACCCGTCCTTCCCAGGATGGTCCCAGTTTTGGCAGGCCATGCAGGTGCAGCGAGATGGACAAGGAGAAACCCTACTAGAAAGGGGGGCTGAGGCTTAGCAGAAAGGAAGAGACCTGCAATAGTCCCAGCCTTAGCAGGTTCTCTTGCAATATGCTGGCTCAAACCAGCCCCATCTCCCTTCGCACCCAGAGAGATGCCCTCCCTTCTCGCCGGCGCACACATGCTCGTCCTTCTGGCCACACCAGTTTGTTGCGGCCATTTTCATTTTGGCTTTGTGCAGATCCCCGGGTCCTTTACATGGCCTCCCCAACCCACTCCTCCTTCCTCCGGCAGACCGACAGGCTGCCCCGATTGATCATAGCTGGCCCACAGGTGTGCAGAGAGCTGTCGTGCCCAAGCCAAGCACGTCAGGCTAGCCGTGCCACTTCTTTCCCATCTGATGGTCTCTGCCGATAACCCCATCAACCTGTTATAAACACTTTCTGCCACAAGTCCCCAGCACCATCCCCCCTCGCCTTGCACCAACCAACGCAAACTAAAGCTCATGCAAACAAGCCCTCTCATTCTCTCTCTCCTGCCCTGATGGCATTTTGTGGAGGAAGCCCTCAACCTTGGGTGGGCCAAGAGACATTTTTCCAAGCAGAAGCAAAACACACCCCGGCCAGCAGCTGATGCCCAGGTCTCCTCGCAGCTTCAAACCTCCCTGCTCGCAAGGAACTGAGCCCGCTTACCCCAACCCGTCAGTGCCTAGTGTAACCCCAGCAAAGGGATTTGTTTGGGAAGCTGAAGGCAGGGCATGATTGCGGCTGTCTCGTCTGATGCTCTTTCCCAGTTTGTTCCCGGCTGCCTTCCCTTCCCTTTACCACGGTACTTGCTCCTGCCTGGAGCTCTGCTGCCAGCCTCTGGACTGTGAAGCTCTGCTGGAAGAGGGTGGGGGTGTGTGGGGAACCCACCTTTTTTGTTCCCAAAGTGTTTTTTTCCAGGTATCATTCCTTTATTGCAAAATATTGCCATATTTTAGAGCAACTGCCCTCTGGACACTGCATTTCTCTTGAAAATATAGCAGAGCAGTGAAACCCTCCGTAGGTATCGCACTCAGAGCGCAGAGAGACACAGCCCCCAGGCCGTGGCCACATTCAGGCACCCAACTGCCTCCCTGCTCCCAGGGCACGGCTCCTGCTGCTGGCTCCATGGGACTCGGAGCAGAGGGACGCTGCTGCCGGACAATGGTCAAGGTTCTCGGGTGTTTCTTAGCGCACCGTGCGGTCAGGGAGCATGGGTCAGGCAGAGAAGCTTGCAGGATCAGGCCTGGGGTTGTTGCGAGCTTCTGGGTTTGCCAACCAGCTGCTTTGCTTGAACATGTCTCCTCTCCGAGTGTCCCTAGTGCAGGCTGAGGCTCTCTGAGCCGTGTTGGCCCCTATGGGGACTGTACAGCAGAGTAAGCTGGGTTACGGGTGCAGTCGGTGTCTGGCCTGGGTAGGACCACATGCGTGCGTCTTTCTGTGAGGCTGGGGGGGAAATATCAGCCCACAAAAGTCCAGGAGAGGTGGTCCAAAGGTTACCAGGATAGTAGCCCTGAGCCTCGTCTTCCAGCTATGGTACAGTTGGGTCTTCCTCCATTGAGGTTCCCACTGCCCTCATCTACACCATCCCCAAGGTATAGCTCCTATGCGTCGGTACAACTGCAAGCAGCCGGGTTTTGCTCTGGATGGCTTAGTCTCAAACATTTGATGAGGGTCCCTGCAAAGGGCCATGGCTGTTCACGTATCCCCACCCTTACAAGGTGGCCACCCAAACCCTACAGCTTACATCGCTACTCGCTTTGGAAAATGTGGGTGACTGATTGATATATTTCCACGTGGGCTGCTCTGAGCTTATACAGGTAAAGGGAGGCAGAGAGACGAGTGCTGGTGAGCACGGAGATTGCCTGCAGACCACCATTAAACGAAGCACGTCCCCAGCGATTGCCGCTGGTGAGGGACAACAGAGGCTGGGAATCTTCTTGAAAGGCAGCTAGCAGATTGAGCGATAACCCCAGTGCTGTCCCACATGCTCCTCTGCAAAATGGTCTGCAATGGCCCGGGCTTTTTTTTTTAAGCCTGGCGTTTGCTCCGTTTCTGCGCTACCACCATGTCCTCCATGGGCCCCAGCCCTCCTTGGGAAGGGCTGCAGGACATGCCCCAGTGGCCGCGCTACCCACCTGGCCCCAAGTGCGGTGCCGGGAGGCTTGTGGCCCCATCCACCTCCCCCAGTCATGCACTTAGGGTGCGTGAGGGGTGCAGTTGACGAGCCGAATGTACTAAAAAAGAAGAAGGGAGGGTTTCTGTGCTTGATGGTCATGAAATCTCACCTTGGCTGCTTTCCTTCCCCGGAGTGGGACAGGGAGCAGCTCTCAAATGGAGGCCGGCTGCTGAAAATGTCGGCATGACTCTCAGCCAAAATGCCAGCCAGCACCACCTCTGGGGCCAAAAACAAGCGAGGCATGGGAAGAAGGGGAGAAAGGTTCGGTAGGGAAGAGCGAGGGGACCTGATGGAGGGATCTTTGCATGGGGGTGGCAGCACCCAGGGAATAGGGTCATGCCCACAAAATCTGGGGCTGTGGACATGTCGGAGAGCCTGCCTGGCTGCTTTCTGCTCCCAGCCAGCCTTTGGCTTGCATCAGCCCCGATGCCCAACCCCGTCACCACACTGACTCATCGGCAGCTGAGTCCTGGGCACAGGGTCAGGCCTCTGACCGCCGAGCCAGTTGCCTGGCACGCAGCGCAGTGCAATGCCAGGCGGCAGAAGGGGAGGCTGCAAGAGGCAGGCAGAAAGATTTTAGCCCTTCTTTCTCCTCCTGGAGCAGGGTGCTGGATGCTTGCCCCTCTCCCCTCAGCTTGGGGGTGAGCATTTGGTGTCGGAGAGGGTGGCGAGGGCTCGGTTAAGCCCCATGAAGGGCTTTGCTTTGTGATCCATAACTTCTCTGCCCGTGCGAGATTCCTTTGCATTATGGCCTGGGGAGTGTGGGGGGCAGGAGGGGGAGGGCAGGAAGCAAGTGAAATCCAAATCCCCCCAAATCTCCTGGCCTTTGCCTGCTCACACCAGTTTCACTTTGCTAAAGCCGATTTGAGCCCTGATCCCAGTGGGAGGAGGGAGCAGGCAGCCTTGGAAAGGAGAAGGCAAAGACACGGGGAGTGGACTTGCTGCTGTCCTGCTGGTGGCACTGCTCGTGGGCTGCTGTCAAAGGGAGAGGAGGTGAGGGACTCGGGCATAGCTCAGAGGACAGGGATCTGACTCCTGCATAGCCTCGAGCAGCTCTGGTTCATGCCATCCATGAGACGGATCTGGGAGGCTGAGCTTCAGCCTCCATGGGAGGCTCCGCTCTGAGCTCGCTGTGCAGTATGCCCTGCAGACAGATCAAAGCTGGCTGTGCAGCCTACAGCCCTCTCACTCCAAGAGGTGCCCACATAGAAAGAGACCTTTCATTCCCAACCACAGCATCTTATTAGCTTTAGCACCATCTGGGCAGGGAGTGCAGGGACACCGGGGCCTGGCTGCCTTGTAATGAAGTGTCCCGGGTTGTAAGGTTGCAGGTTTTGCCTCTATTCTCCATCTCCTGTGGAGATGGGGCATTCTGCAAGGATGAAGGTTTTGCCAAGGCAAGGTCGCCTCCCAGTCCACGATGTCTATGAGGGTTGGCCATGATGTCCCTTTGGACCCCTTGGAGGGCCGTCTGGAGCAGCGCAGGCTGAGGGATTAGAGCCCTCTGGGATGTGTGAGCGTGGTGTACGGTGGCGGGAGGGAGACAGGAAAGCTGGTGTTGGATTCACGGTGGCTCAGTTGCTTTAATCTCCAGGATTAAGGCAGTGGAGGAATGTGGTGTGCAGCCGCAACCTGCTCAGGCTGCCTGGAGTGAACCCAGGTCAGCACCATAACAGGCTCCAGCCCATGTCACCCATGTTCTGGCTGCCAGCTGAGGGGATGCACAAGGAGCAGAGGGAAAGGGGGTGCTTAGGAACCAACCCATTACTTGCTGGTGACCCCTTTGATCCCCCACCAGATTTATCTGTGTGCTCCTTGAGCCATGCCTCCTCTTTGTCTTCAGTTTTTCAGGCCAGTTCAGGCATTTGTATCTTCCTCAGTCCCTACAGCTTAACAGAATTGGTCACATTTTAGTGCTAAGGGCTTCAGGGCTGCTGGCACAGCCCCATCCCCAGGTAGTTCTTTTGTTGGGGAAAAAAAGGCGTGGACATCTCATAAATGGAATATTTTTTGCCGTTTGGGAGCCCTGCCATTTCTAACGGCTGTTGGAATTGCAAGTCATGGGAAGACTGGTCCCTTCTGAGAGCACTGGTTTCTGGTTGGAAGCAGGATGACCTTGAGTCACAAGAATATTTGAGGGGAAAAATCATAAAATGAAACTGACGTGCTTCCAGCTGAGACACTGCTAAAGGCTTGAGCAATGACATTGATCTCATCTTCAAGTGCTCTGAGCCATCCTGCCCGCACATTTCACCATTTCCTCGGAGAGCCTATCTTAACTAGAGCAGTCCGTGATCTGGCAGGAATACACAGAAGGAGCTTACATTTCTGCAGTGCCTTTCATCCAGAGGCCAAATCTCATCTATTTCTACAAGACTAACAATGTAGCAGCTAAATTTTTTACAACTGCTCAGCTAAGTTCAAGAAGGGCTGGTCCTTTGTGGTTCAGCCTTTTGCATTATCCATGGCTGAGGTGAGCAGGAGCTCAGGAATAGCAGAATACACTGTTTCCCCCCTTCAAAATTTTCTTTAATTCCCTTCTAGGATATTGCAAGATGCTTAAAGGCCCAGCAAGCTCCACGCAGCACCATGGGTACTGTGCAGCCAATCAATTGCTGCCATTTGTGCTCAGTAGAGCCTCAAACTTGGAGCAGAGCCTAAGGAAGGGTGGGAAGTTAAACTGGAATAAATACAGTCAGGGGAAGAGCAAGAGACATGCAGGAGGCAGCACTACAGGTAGCAAGGGTGTGCCATACTGCCTTAGTCCAAAGGATGATCCCAACTGCCCTTAATTTGCCCAAAGTCTTTGAAAACAGCTTGTCCAGCCTTATTTTACGCAGCTATGAAAGACTGCACTTTGCCTTTGGGAAACATAAGAGAGGGCATTGAACTTACTGAGGTGAGAAGCATCATGCAGCTGGGGAAGGGGGACCCAGCACTGGCACCAACCAGTGTCAGGGCTTAATAATTAACGAGGAGGAGGAAAACATTGCTGTCTCCACTGAAACACTTCCAAGCTCTCCCTGTTGTTCTGGGAAATACCCTCAATGGCACAACACCCTGACATCTGGATTTACAGCTGTGTCCCATGATGCTGTGTATAGGTGGTTTTTTTTTCCTGATGCACCTGCCCCTCTCCTTCCCCTTTTCTCTTCTTTACCACCTTGGCCTCTGCAGGCTGTTGAACGAAAGTGACAAGCGGCCCTTTATCGAAGAGGCGGAGCGGCTGAGGATGCAGCACAAGAAGGACCATCCCGATTACAAGTACCAGCCCCGCCGGCGGAAAAACGGCAAGGCCACACAGGGCGAGGGCGAAGGCCAGGTGGAGGGGGAGGCTGGTGGGGCTGCCGCCATCCAGGCCCACTACAAGAATGCCCACCTGGATCACAGACATCCCGGCGAAGGGTCGCCCATGTCCGATGGGCACCCAGAACACTCCTCAGGTGAGTCCCAGGTCTCAGTGAACCTACTGACAGGTTACAGCCATCTCAGAGGCTGAAAAAAACCAAGGCATCACGGTGAAAGCCTTAGCGATGTGGCTCACAGCTTGCTCATGACCAACAAACTCTGCTGGAGTCAGCAGTATAGAGACGTGCCCGAGTTTCACGGGCACTTGCATTCCTCTGGTCAGGCAGGGTATCATTGCACCCTCCCTCTTTTTCCACAAGATGATATAAAAAGGTTTGGTTTTGGCTGGTTATTTCTCTCTCTCTCCACTAAAGAATCCAGCTGGACAGTTGCTGGCAAGCTGGGAGGAGCGGAGCTGGCATGTGTATAAAGCCCAGGCATAAAGTGGTAACTCACTTCTTCTCTCTCTTTCCTCCTCAAAATGTTTTTCACGTTGTAGGTCAGAGCCACGGGCCCCCCACACCTCCTACTACCCCGAAGACCGAGCTGCAGGCAGGCAAAGCTGACTCCAAACGAGAAGGGCGTTCCCTGGGGGAAGGGGGAAAGCCACACATTGACTTTGGCAATGTGGACATCGGAGAGATCAGCCATGAAGTGATGTCCAACATGGAGACCTTCGATGTCAATGAATTCGACCAATACCTGCCGCCCAACGGACACGCTGGCCACCCAGGCCATGTTGGGGGCTATGCAGCAGCGGCGGCTGCTGGCTATGGCCTCGGGAGCGCCCTGGCTGCAGCCAGCGGACACTCTGCCTGGATCTCCAAGCAGCATGGAGTCTCCTTGTCCACTGCCACCTCATCGGTGGTAGACTCCAAGGCCCAGGTGAAAACGGAGGGGTCTGCCCCTGGAGGTCATTACACTGACCAGCCCTCCACCTCCCAGATAGCTTATACGTCCCTGAGTCTGCCCCACTATGGTTCGGCTTTCCCCTCCATCTCCAGGCCCCAGTTTGACTATCCGGACCACCAGCCCTCGGGACCCTACTACAGCCATTCCAGCCAAGCCTCTGGCCTCTACTCTGCCTTCTCCTATATGGGACCTTCCCAACGTCCCCTTTACACTGCCATCTCTGACCCTGCACCCTCTGTGCCACAGTCCCATAGCCCCACACATTGGGAACAGCCCGTGTATACGACTCTCTCCAGACCATAGGGAATGGGGAACGGTGACCGAAGCAGCGACGGAAAGGCTCCGAAGAATCAGCACAGGCAGAAGAGCCTCCGAACTCCGAGGTCACTCAGTGCCATCCAGCCACCAGAACCCACTGAGTATACAGAAGTGCCTTTCTTGACCCCGGCTATCGCTGGCTCACCCGCCTAGAGGAAGGTTTTTCGTCCTTTCGCCCTTTACCAATTTCATGCAGGCCACATAACTGGCTTGCGACACCTTATTGGCCTTCTAGATGAGGAGGATTCTAGACATGGAGTGACTGGTCCGTGGTGGGTTTCATTGTGCGCACCCTGCACTGTACGATGAGAGAGACTGTCCTTTCCTTCCCCTCCCCAAACTGCTCCAGAGAGTTAGCAAGCGTTTCCAACAGGCCACAATGGCCAACACTGTCACCTGCTGCTGGTGAAGGGTGGTTGCTCAGCCTTGGTGAACATATTATGGGAGGAGTAGTACGGAGGACGGCACAGCCGGCTTCCCTGCAATCAGCGTCGTGCAGCAGTCCTGCCTAAGATTCACACATGCATGAATCTTGAACCCCACTGGAAGACCAACCTACGCTTGCTTCCCTGCTGATTTCCACAGCTGCATCCTAGCTTTTCTCCCTGCTTCTTCTCTCCATCCTGTCTCTGTTTAATCCCACACTCTTTCCTGCATGGAGATTTTAAGGCTTGCCTGAACAACGTGTAGGAGTTGGGAACCGCATTGCTGGTCTTAGCGTTATTCATACAATAGCCTGTGTCTGCACGCATGTTCATGTATCGAGGTGTAGGAGAGGTGGGGAAGGACCGGTGGATCATTAAGGTGCTGTGGGTGAATCCTCCTTTCTTACAATTACTCTGTATTGTTCATTTATGTCTGGCATTTCTGGCATCTCAGTCCTTTCTAATCTCTTCAGTATCCCAAACAACCTCTGAGCAAACTTGGTCCTTGCTCTTCCATGTCCGACTGTGCCTGCCTGAAACAAAGAGGCACCAAGAAAGCTACTATGCACCTGCCAACACCCCGAGTTGATTGCAATACTCTCTTTGAATCTCCACTCCAAACTCAGGCTGACGGGGTGTGCATCCCCGCTCGTTTGTTCATCATGTCTTCTTCAGTCAACACCTCCCTCCTGCCTACGCTGAAGATGGAAAGATACTCCTGCGGCTTTAAGCAAGGTAGATACGTACCCAATCTTGGATGAGTGTAAAGAAAATAAGCCTATTTAGGTACAAAAGAATTCATTTTCCCCTTTGGGTTTCAAACTGGAAACAACCAGCTCTTGCGGTCAGATCAACCTCCTTTTTTCAGCCCAATACCTGAGGACAGTCTGCTTACTTCTCCTTTGTCACCTCCAGGACTGGGGTGGTTTGTCATGCCAGGGAGTGAACTGGCACAAAAGTTGCTGCAGGAAAAGCTGACTCCTGGCAACTGATTGCAGAGACATGTTGTGGGACCTTCCAATGGATATTCCAGTCTAGAAAGATAAAATACTTTAACCAAACGTGGACTGTGATCGGTGCCACTGTTTCCCTCTGCTGATATGACTGTCAGATGCCCTTCCTGCCTCCCTTAGCTATGGATGACTTCTTGTGGTGTCTGAAAAGATCATGTAGAATGTTTGCTCCCTGTACACATGTAACCTCTTCCAGCCCTGTCCCCTTATTTATGCAAGTAGCACCTTCCTCCCCCACCCCCCCTTCCCCAGTCTCTATGCTGTCCTAGCACCATTAACTCTGCATTAAACATATGGAATAATAAACTTAAAAGTTTCATTTTCATGTGTCTTGGGTTTTTGACTTCTTTCCTGAAAGTCTCTGTTTTTCCCCCAGTAAGTGTACGACGGATCACACCACCACCACATGGATCCTGTGCACAGCCTTCCCCTGCCTGTCATGAAGAGGACACAGGCAGAACTCTGACTGGCTTACCAGACTCCTTCATGGAGATGAGACTTATCTTCTGTTCACACCCCAGCTCCAGTCATTTCTTCAGTGAGAAATGTAGTAACACTGATTTCTGGTCTTCAGCTAAGATTTAGTATGTGCAATTAAGAAAAGTGCTGTTTTGCATGTGCTTCACCCAAGAATTTCTTAGTGTGATTGTTAATGCTCTCCAGAATAGGAGTGTGGGGTTCCTCGTCTTGCTTCCTCATCACCAGGTGGCAGATGACATACCTTCAAAAAAAACTTCCCCACATACACAAACTTGTGTATTTTGGAAGCAACCGTTAGTTTCTCCGTAGAAACTCACTCCCCTGGCCTCTTGCTTTCCATAAGCAAGAACTTAAATACAAACACACACACTCACACACAGAGAGTATATTAAATAGATGTATACAGCTTCTTACTTGTTGAAGAAGACATCCTGGGTGTAGTCAGGTCCTGGGAGGCTATCTGGAGATGTTTGGAAAGAAAACGTACAGCAGATATCAGTCTGCTTAAGAACATCTCTCAAGGCCAATGGTAGCAAGGTAGGATCCCAATTAACACAGAGACTCCACAACAATTACAAATTGATTCCAAAGGTTTCAATGCAGACGCATGTGATCGATCCAGTGAGTCTGTGTTCACTAAACGCTTTATGGGTGAGTAGAGTAAGCAGGATGTCTAGGAACTGTGGAACATGTTCAAAGCTTTTTAAAACTCAGCACTAATGGATCTAACAATGGTGATGCCAGCTCCATGCAAAGCTCCATGCAAAATAGGACTGTGGCCATTCACTAGAGAGGAGGAGAAATCTCTACCCCAAATTACAGGCTGTGGGAAGAGTCCAGAAAGGAACTACTGCACTGCTGAGCAGGTCAGGAGCATGTGTGAGGAACAAGGGAAGCCATGGTGGAGTTAGGGGTAGGAGAGCTGATCACAGCGGTGGGAGAGAGAAGGGATGTGGTGTGGATGAACAGAAGAGGAGGAAAAGAAAGTTCTTAACCACACACAAGTACCTTCTCCAGCTCTTCAAAAAGCAAGTTAAGAAAGCAAGCGGGCTCTGCCTCAACCACTCTCTAGTGGAAGGGGATGCCTCCTCTCATCTAGGAGGGTCCTCACAACTAAGACAGGACTGAGAATATCACTGGTAACAGAGGGGTTAACCACTCCTCCTGCAGCCTAGCAGGAGCTGGCCCAGCATCCTTCCCCTATCCCTTTAATCGTATCTGATACAGATGCAAGGCTGGGGAGGGGAGTCGGGTAGGGAACAAAGAAGCCATTTAAAAAAAAAAAAAAAAAGGACAAGAAAACGACCCCGCGCTCCATGGCGGACGCCAAAACGATTGCACAAAGGCACCATTTCAGGGCTGAAATTTCACCGCACCAACGTGATTAAAGGATTCCATGGAGGGTGGGGGGAGAAGGCTGAAGGCCACAGTGCTGCAAATTAACCTTTTCTTGGTAGGGGTGGCCTGGACCAGGAAGCATTTGTGTTCCTCACAGTCGACCCCCTTCCCACACCTGCAAGCGTCTCCACATTCCCTTTGACCTGTCATTTTGCCCAGGGACCCATTCAGCTCTTGCATTCTCACCTCCAAAACCAGCCCCTCCTGTGCAGACCAACAGAGGAAGGATGGACCAGTGCTTTTCCAGGGAGCAGTAAGAGAATGACATACATGGCTAGTTATATGAGCTGAGCTCCCAAGCAGGTGGATATAAACTCCCTTTGGGACATGGATGCTCATCTGCAGCCACCGACCACACATACAGCATGGAGAGTGCACGCTTTATATATAAGCACAAGCTTTAACACCAACTAGTTGGAAAGATTCTTCCTGGACCAGCATAAAGAGAAAAATCAATGTAAAGCAGAAACCATAGGTGCACTTTCCCTCTTCTTGTCTTTAAATAAAGAAAACAAAAATTACATGGGCACTTTTTAATATGATAATTGAGACTCAGTGTTTTCTGCCCAAGAGCTCAATCTTCCTCATGCAGAGCAAGAACCTTGGAGTACACAGAAGATCAAGCAATGGAAACCAGGTAGCGGCTGGCTGGAGGCCCTTGCAGATTGTAATGCATCCACCCAACTCTTCTTGATTTGCACACGTAACCTCCCTGCACATCAGAGGCAAGAGTGCAGGTGCCTTAAGGGGACAAATGACTGATCTTTCATCGCACTACAGATTAAAGGAACTCTAGGATTTAACTACTCTTGTGCCACTGTAAGAACCACCAGAGTCTGTACAACTGAGATGGCTGAAGAGCACCCACACACTCAGGACCATCAGTTCCAACTGCATGTCAGAGAACAGCTGAAAGAGGAGCAAATGCAGCAACCACCTACGACTGCCGAGCTGGTGGGACTGCAAGTGGCGACCACGCTTCCGGCTGGGGCAGTGCCACTGAAAGGGGATCCCCACCTCTGATAAGCGGCAGGAGCAGGGAAACAATAGGTGATTTGATGAGAGCTGCTCTACGATACTCCTGAGAAGCCCCACAGCCAGCCCCGGCCAGAGAGGAAATTGGGGGTTTCCACAGCAACCTGCTCAGGGCACAAAGGCCCAACTGTCTAGGGGGAAGCAATGGAGGTGTCTCAACACTCCTGTTTTAAGAAGGGACAGGGTGGAGGGCTGGAGTCTTTCTGAAGCCAAAGCACCTGCAAGAGCATTTTTGTACAGCAGGAGTTTAATTGGCTATTGGTCCTATAACTGGGGAGGAGCGGTGCTGGAGGAGGAGGAAGTAGTTACTACAGTCTTTAGCCTAGCTAAAAGGTATGGCCTTTGCAGGTGAAAAAAACTGCAAGAAAAGCATGGCACTTGGCTCCCTAACCTTATTAATATAGCCCATGACAGAAAGAATAATGACCAAGCTGGAAGAGAGAAGAAAGTCTTCTCTTGGGCATGTAGGACTGAGATGAAAGAGAAAGTGGGAGGAAAAAAAAACCAAACAAAAAACCACATTTAACTTAAAATGGGGAGGTTTATAATTTATTTACACAAATATAAACAAAAATAGAAACATCTCTGGAGAAGGAAAGAACCAAACCAATGGCTGGAGGCTGATCAGTCTGTGATAATTAACTCATCCACTCCCCAGTCTTCATAGCTCCCGTCTGGTAGGTAACGACGGATGATTATGGGGATCTTGCGTGCTCTGAAGGGAGGATAGAGAGGTGAACAGAAATGCCAGAGCCTTCACTATACCACTTCAGCAGGCAATGGGAAGTGAGGTGCACTGCATTTCAGTAAGCTCATCAGGTTTAACTGAGAGATCTGTGTAGCACCAGTGATTTGGTATTATATGGTAGAGGGAAGTCACAACAACCTCCTCTCTTTTGTAGGTGCAAAGCACTGAGCACTCTTAGACTCAAAACAACCAAAAACCTACAGCACATCAGCCCTCTGTTGCTACCGCAGGAATTGAGCCTTGTGATCTGAACGCACTATGAGACAACACCAAGCATCTAACTAAGATACTGGGGGGGGGGGCGGGATCAAGGGACTCAGAAGAACAAATCCATTTTTTGTTTGATGGAAGATTTTGCCCCACAAGACACTAAAAAAAGTGGCAGAATTCTGAGAACCTTCATGAGAAACTGGTATTTACAGAGTATTTTGCACCCTGAGAGCATCATTTACATGTCAAGAAGGATACATGAACTACAGACTAATCAGGGACCAAAACCGGTACATCTGGGGTGGAGCACAGCATCTGCTAACAGTGGTTCCAATTAGAAAGCAAGAAAATGCTGAAGACAGTTTAACTTAATGGAAATAGATTTAAGTCAGCAGAATGTAATCAGACAGTCTGGAATCTAACCAGGGCATCAGGTTTCAACCATATCAGACTTGGAAAGTAATACAACTTCTTTAATGATCACATTCAGGGCCGTTGTTTTTCCAGTAGCAAAGTAGCTCCCTCATGCCAAGAATTACAACTGAATTTTGGCACAGAACAGGATGCCACTATACTTTGTCACACCCTGACTTACTTTCTAGAGCTCAGGCTCAGACAGTGACCAGAAGCAACTCAGACTGAGTTTGGAGATTTGACAGGAACATGACCTAAGGAGCTTTTGGCAATGATAACGGGAGCTGTAATAGACATAAAATCTGCAAGGGCAACTGCAATGCACTGAGAAACTGGGGGAGCAGAGGGAAAATTCAGTTCAGGAACAGGGACTTAATCAGTAATGGAGTCCAGTTGCTCTGCTTGAAGGATACCTGTATGTGATCTAGGTCACTGACCATGTAGGCAAACTGTGGGCCAGCAGGGAGCTCTGCTGTGGAAAGGTGGGCCTGTAAGTGGTCATCCAGAAGCTGCCTCTGCTACAGTCAGAAAGGATTTCTTTATCTTCCTGTAAGCAGGGGACGTGCCTCCCTGCAAGCACAATAAGCCAAGTGTGGAAGGGTGCGGGAAAAGAACATTCTTAACAGGGTCTCCACACCACCAGCCTGACCCTTATTTTATTGTTTGCCAGCACTTCATTTGAACACAGGTCTGTTCAGATGGCTGCTTCAAATCAATTCCATTCAGGGAATTAAACTGATTCCAGAAAGATGAGGATCTTGGGTTCTCATCGTAGAAATAAAGAACATTTGGACTTCAAAGTAAAAGAGGTCGGAGTACTCCATCATCAGTACTTTGCACAAGCAACTAGCATGGGAGAGAGCAGCTGCAGAGAAGTCCCAAGGTGAAAACGGGTAAGGCAACTGTAGTGCTCACTGTTATCAAGGGAAGACAAGGTTGTCTTGGAATAAGCAGCTAAACGCTGGGACAAGGAGAGGCCTGCTTGCTTTATGGAAATCAATACGCTCACTGTCAAAGTCTGGGACTTACTTGAGTTCTTTCATGGCAATCAGCAAGGGGTCTGTCTCTCCTTCCAACTCCACCATCACAGGGGCACACATCCTGGGACAGAACAACAATCATTTGAGAGAACATACAGAGAAGGAAAAGGGACAGCTAAGCACATGCCTACCTATGTCATCTGGACAACGGCCAGTAAAGTAGGAGGGCGGGACACCACCTTGGCAAGTCTGACTTGCTCTCTTATGCACTTTGGGAAGAAAATTCTCCCAAATGGTTACGGACTGAGCTTTTACTTAACTGTTCTTCTTGCCCCATTCCTCAGCCTCTGCTGACTAGCTGGCGCTTGAGAGCTGGTCAGATCCACACCCTTCTAGCCACCCTCTGCTGTACTTAAATGTAAGGAAAAGAGTGGTTCTAAAATTAATCCAGTAAAGAGGGTGGAAACACTGTAAAATGAGCACGCCTCCTACAACTCCAGCACATCTCTTATGTTCTGATTTGCTCACACCTTCCTGGCTTTGTCTGGGGGAAAGCGAGGGGCTGGATTTATGATGCACTCTACCTCTAGGAAGAAAATATTAAGCATTTTGCAGAGGATTGTAACAGCAGAGCAAACATGGGTGACGATATCCACCCATTAGACAGCAGCAGCAAAGAAAGTTCACGTTATGTGTGGATAAGGCCACTGGGGGCTGCTGCTGGCCTAGGTTCAGCACTGAAGGCAGAATATGTAGGTGAAGCAGAACGAGGCGCCAGAGTGTTTTGGATTAAAGGCCTGGCACGGGCCCATCTCATCTCCCCCATTTTTCTGGCCTTCCACCAGCTGAAAGAATGTGCACAAAATAGCTTCACAGACTGAAGACTGTGCAAAGAATAGCTTGGCAAAGTGATGATTAAGGAAAGATGTGATGACCACCTACGAGCTTCTAAATGATGTAGAAAAGAGGCATTATTTTGAGGGTGGACAGAACCAAGATGAAACTCAGAGACACGCTTTCAGACAAACCTTGCTACAGCCTAATAATCTCGCTCATAAGGCAGGTTTTCAAAAAGCGCAAAACTTTTTGATATATATTATTAAAACAAGTCTAGACAGGTAAATGGATTAAGTTGAGAGCAGCCAACCTTAAGAGCACTTAAAACAGGATTTAAATGTTATTACCTATTATAAATGAGGCCCCACTATGCCAAATACTTTAAAAAACTTACATCTTGCCACAATGCAACTGCATTTAAAACAGATTTCAGGTCGGTTACACCATTCTCAATTCCTACAGCCCTGTGGTATCAACTGAAGACATTCTGGAGCATCCCTTGCTCCAACGTTGGCTTTTGCAAACCAGTTCTGAGCTTTCCAGCCCACATTGGCTCCCTTACGAAAGGCAGAAACCAGGATCAGCTTGTCACATCCCCTCCTCATTTTGCCTGTGACCTAGGAAAGTTCATTGCAGCTGCTGAATGCCCTCCTTTCTAGGCACAAGTACCACAGTCTCAGCCAGGCAGAGATACAGAGACTTCACATGCCACTAAGAGCTCAACGGTCCTGTGCTTCAGTGTTGACCGAGGTGGTGATCCGCAAGCTCAGCAGTCATGTAACGGATTACATAAGATCCGGTTTTTAAGGAAGGAGGAAAGCACCTTTAACAGGGAAGGGAGGAGAAGCCGTGGTGATGCTCGGGATACTCACGCTATCTGGAGGGCACGAGTGCCCAGGACTCTGGCTCGCTCATATTTGGTCATGTAGGGGGTAGTGATCCGCTTCTGGTTCGCCTGCTGCCGCTCTCCGGATGGGAGAATTTCCACGTTCTCCTGTCCCTCCTGGGGAAAGCAAACCAGCGCTGCAGCTCGGCTGCGCCCGCCACCAAGGCCCCGTGGTGCTGGGAGCGCCCCCGAGGCCTCCCCAGCCCCAGCGACCGCCTAGCCGGGCTGCGACGCAGGCCTGGGGTGCCGGCAGAGCCTGCCCGGGCCGGCCGGCGCGGCGGCCCGCGGGGCACCCACCTCCTCCGCGTTCTCCAGGTCCTCCAGGCCCTCATCCTCCTCCACATCGTCGAAGTCGTCCCCGTCAAAGCTGCGGGAGGGACACGCACGTTGCGAGCAGGGCCGGGCCGAGCCGGGCCGCCCCCGCCACGGGCTCCCCCCGACCCGACCCGACGCCCCGGGGCGGGATACGCCGCCGCCGTCGCGTCGCGTCGCGTCACCTCCCGTCCCGTCCCTTCCCACCCCCGGCCGACCCCGCTCTCACTTGTCCTCGTTGTCAGACATGTTGCCTCCCCACCGCCTTCCTGCCCGGCGGAAGTAGGAACCGCTTCCGGGTGTCCGCCGTGACGCCGCCGGAAGTGCCCCGGCGGCGCCGTTGCCGGGGCGACGCGCCGCCGCGCTGCCCCCCCCTCCGGGCCTCCGTTCCCTCCCGGGGCGCCGCCTGTCGCTATGGAGACGTCGGAGCGCCGCGGCGTGACGTCAGCGCCCGCGGCGGCCGGGCCCGGCGGGAGGCGGGGAGGCGGCGGGGTGTCCGGCCGCGGCGGGAGCTCGGCCGCGGCGGGGGCAGGCGGCGGCGGGCGCGCTGCCGGGCCAGCCCAGTACAGCCCGGGAACGCGGGAGCTGCTGAGAGGTAACGGCTGCTCGGAGGTAACGGGCCGCGATCCGGCCCGTCCTGCCCCCACGGCGGCGGCTGCAGGGAGGAGCCCCCGCCCCGAAGTGAAGCGTCCCACCGCGGTTCCCTCGGGCGGGAGCGGGGGAACCGGGCGGGCCGGGCGCTGGTGGCGCCGCCCCGGCTCGAGTCTTCTGAAGCTGCATCTTCCCCTTTGGGTTCGGGCGGTGAGGAGCGATTGGCCGCGGGGCGGGTTCCCCAGCCCGTCCCCGCTGGCGGAGGGGAGGCGTGGAGCCCCCTCGGGCTGCCGTCTTCACCCGTACGTCATGTTTTTCAGCGATGATGGAGGAGTCGAAGCTGACGCGTTTCCAGAGGCGATACCTCATGGACTGCGTGAAACGTGAGTGACGGCCCTCTTGCTCTCCCGCCCGGCGCTGTGCTCAGGTGACGAGCTTTTGCTGCTCACCGTGAGACGGGGGCGTTCGCCCACAGCCTGCTTGGATGGGCAAGTGCTTTAAAACAGCAGCACGGCTGCTGCTGACACACGGGGACGTACGGGGCGAGGTGTCCCCAAGGGTCATCCGGGGAACAAGATGCAATGGCGTGACTTGAAGCACAGTCTGGCTCGTGTCAGCGCCAACAACCAGGGTGAGACATCTGTGGCACCCAGGGTCTTCGCTTGTGCTGCTATGGTGGATCAACAGGCAGAGCTTCTGCTGGTGGTAGCCCAGGGCCATCCATCCAGGCTCCTCTGTCTGACTTACCATTATTTTTGGTTTGTTCTCCAGGAGGAGATACCCTGCCTCTCCAGTGCCACCCCACATCCAGCAAAGAGCCAGCGCCTGCTCTCTCCCCATCACTTTGTCAGCCGAGCAGGCTTTCAGCTAAACCGCATCTCCGACCTGCCAAGGTCTGCCAGGCAGGAGATGCTTACGCCCGAGAGAAATTCAAGCCACGAGCAAGGCGTAAGTCAGCAAACACCGCTAATAAATAAATGATCCTGCCCGGTCCCTCTCTTCCCCTTACGTCCATCCCCTGCCTGAAAGCTCAGCAGCGGCAGGGGGTATCTTAATGGCTCTTCATCCTCATGCTTTCTGTCTTCAAAGATGCTTTAAAAATGGATCTCTGAGTGTTGTCCCAAAAATCGGGGTTCGTTTACGCAGTGTGCAAAATGCCAATGTACACACAGGTATTTTATTGCAGATTTGCACAGATGTGGGTGCCTGTCCCAAGAAAGCACACACAGCTTTCAAATTAACAGTTATTTATATACAAAGCATTAACATATTCAACTTCCTAATACATATGCAGTATTCTTCTGTTAAATGATTGGTTAAAATCTCTTCGCCTAGCATGTAAATTAGTACGCATGCTTAGTTGTTGTTCTTCAACTTCATCATTTGAGTCGGTGGTATAATTGGGGTAGGTGGTCCGTGAGTCGGTGGTCGCGATCTCCCCCTGCTGGAATTACCTTTCCCCTAGTTTCCTACCTTTTTGGCAGATCTAAGCGGTTCTTCATGGTTTACTAACTAGACTAGTAATACATCAGTTACACTTCTGCTTGTGACAGCCACATCCTGCTTATTAGACAAAGGTACATTGTATAAGTTCCTATGGAGATAGGGTAGGGCTCTACAGTGGATTTCTATAGCAGCATCAATCTTTATGTGAATTGTATACTTACATTTGATTATTACAACAATTCCCCCTTTGAGACTTATCAAAATCCAATTTTTCGACAAGTCTCACTTCCATTTTGTACAACTAACACATAAGATTGAGATATTTGTTTAGTGATTAGACCTTTTAAGCACCCAAACATGACACAAACAATTATTATTATTATTATTATTATTACAAAGATAATTCAATTCTGTAATAGACTTTGTAACCATCCTGTTAGGCAGAATCCTAAACCATGTAAAATCTTGTTAAGCCATCCTGTTTCCATTGCCTCCCTCAAATTAGGGCTTCATTTGGCTATGTGTTGAATAGCATCAAGTTGCCTTTCTAAATTTTCGATTACGTTTGGGATATGTACACAACATTTGTCATCATTTACTTTCAAGTAGCCACAAACACCGTGTTCATGCAGTAACGAGAGATTGCCAAGGGTCTGTACTGGATCGTTTCACCTTTCCCCATAATTCAGGAGTTAGAGGTTCTTTTCTCCACAAGGGACATAAGGTTAGCATTCCTAGGGTGATCTGTTTCCTTGGTCCTTTCAAAGATAACTGGGTTGACCAAACCCTATCACTGCTCACCCACACAATATGTCCTATGGGGAGACTAATTTCCCATTCACAATTTATGACTTTGTCTCTAATCATCGTCCCTGTCCAGGTGTCTTTTATGGATGTTGAATAATTTTGACATAAACATCCCAATCGAAGACCTCTAGCTAACGGCCCTATTCTTTGAAGTTCAGATACCTTTGTTGAGCAGTCATAGACTTGAGTACAATTCCAATTATAAGCATTAGGGACTGCTACTCTGCTTGCAGTCAAATTTGAAGGTAAGATTACCCTTCTGTTCTCTTTTGATCAGTCTCCTGTCCAGTCTATGCACTAAGATGTCGGTTGCATATAATGCCATTCTCCTTTCTCAGCAGTCTTCCAAACAGAGGGGAACTGCATTCCCCAAGGAACTCGATCACAAGATTCTGCTTCTTTAACTGGTCCTGGCTGCTGTATTTCATTAACATGCCAACATAAATTCTTAGATTCATCTGCTAAAATTTTCCATTTTCCCAGTCCAAATACCTTTTCTTTCTTTAAACTGAACTCTAATATTCCTGTCCCATTGGTCAGCATGGTGTCAAAAGTTCGGTTTAATCCAGAGTTAAAATTCCCCAATCTAAAGGGGATGCTGGTGACTTTGGTAATAGTAAGCACGCTGTAATTTGACTAACATTGTGGATTCTCCTGAAGGATTGCACAATTTAAAGGGCTAAATTGCTACGACAACTATACATGAGTTGGTAAATCAGTAAGACTAATTCCAGTTTTAATTTTGTCATGTTTGGACCTATTCACACTCAATGTGCTTTAATTTTTCTGAATATAGATCACTATAACCAGTAAAACAAAAAGTATTATTATAACCACTGCTAAGACTCCTTTTATATACTCTATTTCTTGATACTGCTTTCCAGTATCCCAAGTGCAATTCATCAAGTACGAGAAAGTGTTAATTTTAAAGGTCCTGCTTCCCTAGAAGTCCATTTTTTCTGCTCCAGAGATGATGCTTTCTTGACTCTCTTATAATGAATCCAAGAGTCCACTCCATCCACTTTTACTGCAGTGTAAGTTTTCAGTAATACAGTATATGGCCCTTTCCACTTTTCCTTTAGTGGCTAGTCTTTCCTCCAAGTTCAAATGTAGACAAGGTCTCCTGGCTGAAAAGGGTGGACAGGGGTGTCTAAAGGCAAAGGTGTCCTCTGATTTAAGTACCTATAAAACGAAGATAAGATCTGCGAAAGAGAAATTAAATACTCTTTAACTGTTTCCTGTCCTTTAATGTACATTTGATTCTCTTTTATTGTGAGTGCATTAGCAGGGTATGGTTTTCCATACATTATCTCAAAGGGGCTTACTCTTTCTCTGATTCCTGGAGTTACCCTAACTCTCAATAGGGCCAAGGGTAGGGCTTCTACCCATTTGAGGTGAGCTTCCTGACATAGTTTTGAAATTTGCCTGAGATCCATTGTCAGAAGACATTCCTTCTGGAATACCAAATCTAGGAATTATTTCCTTTAACATTACTTTAATTACCTCTCTTGCCTTATTGGTGCGACAGTGGAAAGCTTCAGGCCATCCAGAAAAAGTATCTACCAGGACTAACGAATATTTATATTGGTTACATCTAGGTAACTCTGAAAAATCTATTTGCCAGTACTCCCCGGGCG
Organism: Ciconia boyciana; assembly: GCF_034638445.1. Lineage (NCBI taxonomy): Eukaryota > Metazoa > Chordata > Aves > Ciconiiformes > Ciconiidae > Ciconia > Ciconia boyciana. The sequence goes on from NC_132934.1 coordinate 58,298,624, forward strand.
TTATTCCTCGTTTCACATTTCCTCCTATTGTTTTCTTTTCCACCTTTGGATTGTTAGCACAACATACAAATTCCATTGTCCTTTTGGGGATTAGAAGTTGTTTTCCTTGTGAATTTAAAAGTCCCCTTTCTTTCCAAATTGCCCCATGAGCATGGGCAACTCCAAAGGCATATTTTGATTCTGTGAAAATATTAGTCTTTTTCCCGGTACTTATTTCTAGAACTCAAGTTAGAGCAATCAGTTCCGCCTTCTGGCCTGAAATATTATAAGGCAAAGGTTTGGCTTCCAAAACATGGTCTCTGGTCACTATTGCATTTCCAGCACATTGCTTTCCTCCAGACATGAAAATACTTCCATCTGTATATAACTCAAAATCAGAAAGAGGAGGATCCTGTAAATCCGGTCGACTGGAATAAACTTGTTCTATTGGTGTCAGGCAATCATGTTGTAGTTCATCTTGTTCTGAAATCGGCAGCAAAGTTGCAGGATTTAAAGTGGCAGATACTGAAAGGGTAACATCATCCTGCTCCAGCAGAACTGCCTAGTATTTAGCCAGTCAGGAGAAATCCAATGGCGTCCCTTGTTTTCTAGGAGAGAGATCACAGCATGGGGTACAAACACAGTCATGGGTTGTCCCAAGGTCAGTTTCCTGGCCTCTTCAATTAAAATCACTGCTGCAGCAACAGCTCTATAAACAAGCAGGCCATCCTTTACTGACTTCATCTAATTGTTTAGAGAAATACCCCACAGGCCTCTTCCAGCTTCCCAACATTTGAGTTAGGACTCCTAAAGCCACCTGTTGCCTCTCATGCACATAGAGCTGAAAGGATTTTTCTAAATTTGGAAGTCCTAATGCAGGAGCTTCCATAAGTCTTGTCTTGATTTCATCAAAACCCTTTCGACACTCCACAGTCCATTCAAATAGTCCCTCCAGACCCTTGATGGCAGCATATAGTGGTTTAGTGATCAGTTCAAAATTAGGAATCCACAACCAACACCATCCAGCAATACCCAAGAATCCTCTCAAATGTTTTTTTGATGTAGGTACAGCAATTCTACAAATCACCTCCTTCCATTCTGTGCTCAATTTCCTCTGTCCCTGTGTGATTTCAAATCCCAGGTATCGAACTCTATCTTTTGCTATTTGTGCCTTTTTTTTGGAGACGCGATATCCTGCAAGTCCTAAAAAGTTCAGCAAACTAATTGTAGCTTCAAAACATTCACTGTAATTGCTTGAGCCAGTTAATAAATCATCAACATATAGCAAAAAGGTTATATGTCTATTATTACCTTGCCATTGTTCCAATTCTTTTGCCAATACGTTACCAAATAATGTTGGGCTATTTTTGAATCCTTGTGGTAGTACAGTCTAACATAGTTTAATCTTTCGTCCTGTGGTCAGGCTTTCCTATTCGAAAGCAAAGATGAGCTGACTCTGTTCATCCACTGGAATTCAAAAGAAAGCATCTTTTAAATCTAGAACTGTAAAATACATATTATTTTTAGGGATGGAAGCAAGTAAAGTATACAGGTTTGGCCCCACAGGGTGTACATGGACTGTTCGAGCATTAATTTCCCACAAATCCTGTACCAACCTATATTCTTGAGAATTAGGCTTTCTTATCAGCAAAATGGGAGTATTAAATTCTGATTGACACTCCCGTAATAGCTCATGTTCTAAAAAGGAGTTAATGAGTGGTTCCAGTCCTTTCCACGCCTCTAATCTGATAGGGTATTGTTTCTTTCTTACCAGCTGGGCTCCAGATTTCAACTCAGTTTTGATTGGGATAACTCCTTTTGCTTGTCCCAGTTTCCCCGATGCCCATACCAGTGGTATCACTGCATTCAATACTTCTTCGGGAATGCCTGTATTTTCATCCTTTTCACCTTGAGTCAGCAGACACATTTGTGCTTTCCAGGCGTTTTCTGGGGGAATGTGCAGCTGTACCAAATTTTCAGAAAAAGTTATTTGTGCATTTAACTTGCATAGCAAATCTTGCCCCAACAATGGCAAGGGGCACTCTGGCATATAAAGAAATGAGTGAGCTACCGTAGCATTTCCAATTGTACACTCCATTGGTTTTAAGAATGACCTTAAAGTCTTTTTCCCAGTGGCACCAATTACACTAGTCTTAATTTTACTTAAGGTCCTTTACAATCAGTAAGTACCGAGTGAGTTGCTCCACTATCTATTAAAAAATCTATTGTTTCATTCCCCAGCTTTACTAGAACCAGAGAATCAGCTGAGGAAACTTTAATAAATTCCTGCGGTCCCCTTCAATCCAATCCTATCTCTGCCAATACCTCGGCAGCTGTGTCTGTTTCTTTTTCCTAATTATTCGAAAGGCGTGGGCAATCTTTTTTCCAGTGGCCCTCTCGCTTACAATATGCACACTAATTTGCTCCTAAAGGAATATTACTGTGACTTTCCCCAGTATTTCCACGATTTCCTCCTCTACCTCGAAATCCTCCTCTAAAATTTCCTCTGCCTCTTCCTTATCCTTCTGACAAGGAATGCCAACAAGGAAGCTTGTAATTTTGATTTCTTTTGTTTTTCCTTTTCCTCTACTTCATCCCGGTTATTATAAACTTTGTAAACAATTGATAACAACTGGGATATTGTCATACCATCAGCACCATCCACTTTCTGTAATCTCTTTCTAATTGTTCTGCCTGACCGAGTTCTGCCTGACCAATAAACAACACATTAAGAAGTCTAGAATTATTCTCATCCTCAGGGTCCAAATTAGTCCACTTCTGAGCTGCTTCACATAGTTTTTCCTAAAAGACCAATGGGGGTTCTTTATCTCCCTGTCATATTTCATACAGTTTTGCCCAATTCTGTGTTTTCTGGATTCCATGCTGGATTCCATATAGAATAAATTTTTGGTATTCTTTTATTCTCTGTAACCCTCTGCCACTATTTGGATCCCACCGGGGATCCCCCCTTTGGAGATAGGTGTCTATGTTAGGCATTCCTCCATGTTCCTGGGTTACTCCTTCTTTAGCCTTTTCTACAACTGTTCTTCTCTCTTCTATAGTGAACAAATATTCCAAAAGAGCTTCCTCCTAATTTTCCTCTATACCATTCCTTTTTGCTACAGCTTGTACAACAAGAATTGCTATCCTTTTTCTTGACCAAATAGATACCATTTTGATATTTAGAATCCACAAACCCACAGCTTTTTCTAACTTCCCAATTGTTTCTTAAGGAAAAGAACAAATCTACATAAGGCATTTCATCCCATTTTTCAAGGCATTTCAGTCCTTCAACAGAATAACATTAACTATAATATAGTATTGTACTTAATAGATCCATTTTCAGGCCATTTTTCACCATCATCCAATTGATATTGTGGCTACCATTGATTGCAATATCATTTTAATTTATCTTTTGTCATAAGGTCCCCTCCAAACTTATTCCAGTTTTTCAGGATGCATCCTAAGGGAGAACAAGGGGGAGTCTCCTGAGAAGTAGCACTGCCCATAATACCGGTACTGAAAAACCCTATTCTACTGCCGCATATCTTTCCGTGATACGCCTTATGCAGTATTCTTCTGCTGCATATCTCTTTGATATGCCTTACGCAGTATTCTGCTGCGTATCTCTCTGATACGCCTTACACAGTATAAGTATGCTACTTCCCAAAAAGACTTCTCCCATTTCCCTTGATCAGAAAATACCTCTTTTCCAATGGCGTTGCACCGTTGTGTCGCTTACTGCCCGACTGCAGGAGAGGAGCCGATGGAGTCCCCGATCAACAGGTCGGTGCGTGCTGGAGTCCACTCAGTCCTCTTCCCCGCGTCGGGTATGGCAAGACGAACCGGGCAAGGCTGTCAGCACAGTCCCATCTGGGTCGCCAAAATGTTGTCCGAAAAATTGGGGTTCGTTTACCCAGTGTGCAAAATGCCAATATACACACAGAGCAGAGGTATTTTATTGCAGATTTGCACAGATGTGGGTGCCTGTCCCAAGAAAGCACACACAGCTTTCAAATTAACAGTTATTTATATACAAAGCATTAACATATTCAACTTCCTAATACATATGCAGTATTCTTCTGTTAAATGATTGGTTAAAATCTCTTCGCCTAGCATGTAAATTAGTACGCATGCTTAGTTGTTGTTCTTCAACTTCATCATTTGAGTCGGTGGTATAATTGGGGTAGGTGGTCCGTGAGTCGGTGGTCGCGATCTCCCCCTGCTGGAATTACCTTTCCCCTAGTTTCCTACCTTTTTGGCAGATCTAAGCGGTTCTTCATGGTTTACTAACTAGACTAGTAATACATCAGTTACACTTCTGCTTGTGACAGCCACATCCTGCTTATTAGACAAAGGTACATTGTATAAGTTCCTATGGAGATAGGGTAGGGCTCTACAGTGGATTTCTATAGCAGCATCAATCTTTATGTGAATTGTATACTTACATTTGATTATTACAACATGAGGGAACATCTGCTGTAAGTGCTCGCTGACTTCTGCATGCTGGCTAGGGGGATGAGGGAGTCGCACAATCCTTGCATAAGAAGGGAGCACTGTGTAATTTTCTAGCTTATAAAAGTGAATCAAACCTCTGATGCCAGTTTGGTTGGCTCTTCACCACGGGTACACCTGTGCGGTGCTTGCGCAGTTCAGTCTGGGGATGGGCTGTCGTTAACGTAACGCTTCCTCTGGCATCATTAGTAGAGAAGCAGTGTGACCAGGCTCCTCCCTGAGGAGACAGGCTGCTAATCATTTATTTCCCCCTTGGCATTCACAGGAGATTTGGAAAAGGAGAAGCAAAGGCTCCAAAACATCTTAGCGACAGGGAAGGATGTGGTGGAGCACAAGGTGAAGCAGACGCTGGTTCAGACAAAGGAAGAGGAGATACCTGAGCCTGACCGGTTTGAAGAATGTATGCCTTTATGTACCCTGAAGGAAGGCAGGCGGGAAGCGGGGAAGCCGGCTCCCTCCAAGGGCTGGGGTGGCAGGCCATGTTGCTGGTAACCTGAAGCCTGTTGTGGAAGGAGGCACAAAGCCCAGTTTCCAAGAGAAAGGACTGGCTGCTGTGATGCTGTGATCTAGCCATCCTCGCAGAGCTTATACTGCAGAGGTTGCTGGCAGATTCAAGCTCTCTGGGCTGCCCGCACAAAATGAACTCTGCTGGCAGGGGAATACCCAGGGACGCGCAGGGTGACCTGGGCAGGAAGCCCAGGTACTGCGGGTCCTTTTTCCAGCCAGTGTAACTCAACATAGACTAGGATGCTTGCCAGCCTGACCATGGTTTGGGCTCGGTTTTCTTTCACTCCAAGATCAGAGCAGTTACACTAGCAAAGCTTAAATGTCGAGCAGAATTTTAAGCAGTGATGGACTTTGGCCTGCAGAGTATTCTGGGATGGCAAAACCCTGCCTAATACCTCTCTGTGCTTGAATCCTCAACGTGCGTGTACACCCCAGCTAGCCCTTCACTAGCCTGGGTAGCACAAAGATGGACAACGCTAGAATAACGGGTACAGAAGAGATGTTTTGGTCCCTGCTGCAGGGAAGCCAGCGTGGCTGGCTTCATGCATGCTTTGTATCCTCTAAAACTTGTTGCAAGCTGAGTGTTGTCCTTGACACATCTGAAATACCCATATACTTTGTACTGTGGCAAGATTTGGACCAGCTGGCTGCAGGTCAGTGCTGCAAAGTGGCAGCTAATGTTCTGTGCCTGTGCTTGTCCTGAGAGCAGAGATGGTTGTAGTCACTGGGTGATGCATGTCAACTCAACGGCTTTAAGCAGGTTCTGTCACCATCCACAGACCAGTTAAATTGCCCATGAGCAACAGAGAATTGTCTGTACAAAGAAAACTAGCAAGTTACCATTCCTGCAAGATGGGGAGCGGTAAGAAGATGGGCAGGGGGGGCATTTCCCATTGCATAAGGCACTACTAAGGTATTTTGATGACATGCTCAAGATGAACGTTACAGCAGACATCACCCTTCCCCTGGCGGGACTGCTCTTCAAGCAGAGCTAGGAAATTGGGGGTTCAGATCTAGGCAGAAACATGTTGCCTTTCATCTGAATCCTGTTTCCACAGTGTTTTCTCTTATCCGTCAGTGGTGAATGAAGTTCAGGAGAGGAAGGAGTTCCTGGCAGAGATGGAAGCTCTAGGACAGGGCAAGAAGTATCGAAGGATTATCCTCACTGAAATCTCACAGGTACACGAGGGCCCTGGCGACATTGGCCGTGCAATGTGTGGAGGGAATCCCTGGAGTCAGAAATCTTAAAGCAGAGTCTCCCTTCACTACCTGAGCGGGGAAGGAGAAAGGGGAGAGAACTGTGTTTCCCTTCATGCCATGGGATAGACATGAATTTGGGGAATGGGGGATAGAGGTTTTCAGCCTTTTTTTCCATGTCTGCATGTAACTTAATCAGGGAAATAGAAGCTTTGTTCTTGGGGTTGTCAAAAGAAGGGGGAAAAAAAAAAAGCTGCCAGGACTCTCCCCGCTCAGTCCTTCCCCTTTGTACTTCGCAGAAAATGCGTGAGATGGAGATCATCGACAAGAAGAGAAGTGAGGAAATGAAAGAGATCATGACAAAAGACATCCCTGGTGGGAACAAATCCGATCCCCATCACTAGGCCAAGGGAAAAACACAAGCGCAGTTTGTTCCCACCCCTCCTTCCCAGACTCTCGGCATCCGAGTCTGAAGGGCTGGTCTGTGCCTGTGCCCGAAGAGGGGGCAGCACCACCTGTTGCCTAAAGCCAGAAGGCAGGAGCAATTTGTACATAACTGGTAACAGGAGAAAGCTGTTGTAAAATCCTACCCACGCACTGGATCCCTTCTTGCTCAACAATATTAAAGAGATGAAAACACACAGCAGCAGCTACCAAAACGTGACAAAGCAGAGCCTCCTTTTGCCTCTGCAATGCCTCAGAGTACAGCAATCCGCCGATAAAAACATCACTCCTTTCCATCCACCCAGAGGTGGAGGTTTCTTATGACAGTACGATGATAACACATGTTGCCACCCACATCTATGACCCGCTCCTGTCCCCGTGACTCTGGGAATGGCTGTGCTGGCAGACAGCGGGGAGGAAGATGCAGCCGCGTGGCCTTGCGCAAACATGAGCCTCCAGCGTTGCTACAGGTCAGCATGATTGTGTGCATCAGCAAACTTCTCAGCAGAAGCTGAACTAGGCAGGCACTCGGGGACACAGCTGCGCTGAGGAAGGAGATGGGATTTCAGCCCAGCGCATGCTGCTCTTTGCTGCGGGCTTGCTGTGGTTTTTTGGTTCCTGAAAGCATGGTATGCAGAACAGCCATCGGTCTCCCACAGAGCCTGGAAATGGCTGTTTTTTCACCTCATACATACCCCCACCTCTGTCCTCCAGCAGGCTGAAGCATGATGCCCCGCTATTCCTGCGTAAAGCCCCGCATAAAGTCCACCTCCCAGTTTCCTTAAGATCCCATCATCTGCTTCTTAGCAATACTCAGCCACTCAGTCAGTCAATCCCCAAAGCCAGGCAGCATGCCCGGTCCCCAGGACAGTGTGGATACAGAAAGGAATCAGAAACCTAAGCCGCGATTGGTTTTTAAATCTAATGTTTCTTTTATTTCTGTTCAGGTGAATGGAAGTCACAGAGTTAGTACAGTATAATTTACAAATCAGAGTTCTGACCAGGCTCGGGGCCAAGGGGTGTCAGGCTGCAGCGATCCCGATGGCCTTTGGCAACAGCGATGTGACAGCAGGCTCTAAAGCGGGTTTGTTTCTCCTTGGAGAAGAGTTGTGCTTTGGGATCCTCCCTCCCCTACCACTGCTCCTCATCAGCCTGCTGGAGTACGGCAAGAGTGAGATGGCATCACCAGCGCGGGGCTGAGCTTGCCACCTCCCAGCTGCGGGGGCCACGCTGGGATTGAGGAGGGGGCTGGGGTCCCTCAGGTTTTGGGAAACGAGGATCCCTTTCCAGAATGCTACGCCAGCCACCTTGCAAGGCACTGCTCCGAGAGCACTTTGGCTAAAGCCTGTTGGGTTTTTAGAAGGGACTGCAGCAGTTTGCTCGGGACTGGTTCTGTCTCATTTGCTAACGAGAAGGCATGATGAACAGCTGACCAACCAAACACCCATGAAACTCTAATTCAGACTGATCCAACAATTCAATAAATAACTCCTCACCTTGGAGGAGAAGGCAGGAAACAAAAATGGAAGGAAGAAGGGATGGTTGGAAGAACACCGCCCCCCCATTCCCTCCTCCATTGTACACACACGCACACATGACAAATAAAATAAGGGGTTTAAAAAGTTTTAGGGTGGGTTTGAATTCATCTAGTAAAGGAGGTGTAAAAAATAACCAGCCAAACCCTGCACACTTTTAAAGTATACACAGATGAAGCTGGGTAAAGGTCAGTTCTGACCATGCCTCTCAAGGCTGGCATTGGTGAGCAGGGGCGCAAGCTTAGTGCCCCTTGCCGGCACTGAGTCAGTCTTGAGCTTTTCTGCCCTTGCCTGGAAAAGGAATGTTCCTCCCTCCCCCCAAAGGCAGCAGAGTCAGCGGTGTTTAGCAGCAGTGGGGGGCAAGATGTCCTGAGTAGGGCACATGAGCTATGTCCTAGCAGCTGTACACCGTCCCCTTGGGTCCTCTCAGCCCTGTAACGCAGCCCACCCAGCCCTGGCGCTCAAGGGAGGGGACAGCTCAAAATAAATAGGGCATATTTTTTTGGCTATGGCTCTAGAGCCTTGTGATGTGAGAGTGTTTTCTTAACATTGTAGTTCAGGCCAGTAAAACCCAAAGAATCCTGATTCTAATGCCAGAGCTTTCTCCTGAAGTTAAAAATGGGACAGGAAGGGGACAAGAGCAGGTGGGCAGGGAGGGACAGGCAGGCCCAGTCCCCTCCTGGCAGAGGTTGGAGGCACATGGAACTGTCACAGTTAGAGCAGGAGGAGGGATGGGGGGCAGTTAGTGCAAGTTTTCCCACAAACACCAAACTCCTTGGCTTGCTTCTCAGTTAATAACAAGAAGACGCAATGGGGTAACGTATCCAAAAAGCAAATCCATCTTCTCCCCACCTCGTTAGCAGGGCTTCACAGAGGGGATGGTCAGGCTCCTCTGCAGCCTCGGGAAAGGGAGCGCTTTGGTTGGCCTCCCCCACTCTGGGCAGAGGGCTGGCATCTCCCCGAGGTGGCAGCTCCAGTGCCTGGGGAGGGAGCGGGGGGAGAGGCGAGGGGAGCGGAGGGAGACAAGCCCCCCTTCCTGGCAGGCATCCCAGCCAGCTGTGGAGAGGCCAGGGCAGTCGGGCAGCACATCCCTCCCACTGCTGGTGTTCCCCTGCTCTAGCTTTTCTCCTTGGGTGACTTGCTCTTGGAGTCATGCTTGTTGCCCAGCAGCTTAAGCACCTTCATGGGCTTGAATTTGCCTTTCTTCTTGCTCTCGGTCTCCGTCTCCTTGTGAAATTCTGGAGTTGCAAAAGGAGGTTGTTACTGCGGGATGCCGATGGTTGTACACACACATACATGCATGACAAGAGGGGAAAGGTTGAGAGCCATGAATCAAAGCCCTCCACTGTACACACACTTCTTTCTGTGATAAGAGGTGCACAGCACCTCTGTGCCCCAAACTTTAACGGCCTTACAGGAAAGGCTCCAGAGTCTACACAGAATAGATTCACTCTCTCCTTCTGCACACAATTTGATGAATGGCTTATGCTGTCCTTCACTGGGGTCAGCAGTGAAAACATCACTCCAAAAATCTTCCCAATTGTTTCTTACCTTTCCTTTTAATCATGGCTTCCAACATTTTATCCTCCTCCTCTTCTCTGAAAGAAAGAGTGGGAAATAGGTCAGCAATTCAGCCCTGAAAACAGCTGCTGTATTGTTTAAGGCTAGAGAACCTCCTACTTATAAGCCACAGAGGGGCAGATCCATCACTGTCTTGTGAGCATTTGCTACCATCAGGATAAATCCCACGTGCTGCACATACTGCCCTGTCTTTCCCACACAAGGCATTCAAAGAGACAAGGATCTGGAAGCCTGAGAAAGATGTCAGCAACAGGGACATCTTGGGACACCCCCACGGGCCACTCGTATGGCGCTCGTCAGATGGGCTATGCTTTTCCCCTCTCCCCCAGCCCACCCCAGTCTGCACTCACCTCTGCCGGTCCTCATCCAGGCAGTTCACAATGGCATTCCTCTGCTCAATGATGGTCACCAGCTCCTGCATCAGCACCTTCTCCCTCCCTCGGTCCTCATCGGTCCAGTCCTTCTCTACCCAGCCAAACCCCAAGGAAGGACAGGCGATTAAATGGCTGAAAGAGCTCTGAAACTCAGAGCTTTTGGGGCAGAGATCCCCTAGCACAATCCCCTGCTACCCTGCTGTGCTGCAGGGTCAGTTGGGCTAGCGGTGCTGTGGAGGGAGAGCCCATGGGGACAAAAGGAGCACGTCCCTGCACAAGGCTGGGGCACGCAATGAGATGGGGCCACAGCCCTAAAGCCAGCTGATTGCGCTGGCATCCCTAAAGATCTGTCTCTGCCCGAGACCCACCAAGACAGAGAGGGGATGAAGCCCAGCGGGGAAACGGAGGAACCTGCACCCAGAGTGGTGCTTTACCTGGCTTGTTGAGGAGGCAACGCAGTTCATACTCCACGTCTGACTGCCGCTGCTCCAGGTTCTGCTGCTTGAAGCTGCAAGGGAAGGGGGCACTGCCAGGAACCACTACAAGGCTCCAGAGAGGCAGATCATCATCCCAAGGTACGGGGTGAGCTTGGAAAGAACCACCGAGATGCTGATCTTATCCTATATAGCCAAAGGGCCAGGGAGCCAAGCGCCAGCAGGGACCAGCCCGGGCTGCTCAAGGCCTCCCCAGAGGAGGTGCTGCAGGGGCTCTGGTGACTTGCAGTGGGTCAGTTCTGAGTGTGTTTGGATACATTTGTCTGCTTGGCCTCTTTCCCTCCCTTCTCCATGCAAGGAGGCCATGTCAGGCTCTGCCCTGCAACCACAATTTCAGGAGGGCTGAGACAGGGCTCCCTGCAAGAGCATCAGTGCCTCCCCACATGCTTGCACACACTTACATGTAGATGAGCTCCGATTCGTGGCGCACCAGCATGTGCTTTTCATGGATGAGTTTGAACCAGTCCACCAGCAAGCTGTCCTCAGGGCTGTCTGCCAAGCAAAGGGACAATTCAGAGCCATCCCCAGCCCTGCAGGATCCCATCACCCTGCAGCAGGATGGGCTCTGCCAAGCCAGGAGAAGGGCACTGGGCTAGAGCCAACCTGACCTCAGCCTGCTCCTGAGCCCCAGAGAGACCTTATCTCTTCTCCCACCTGTTTCCACTCTAGAGACATCTCCATGTCCAGGGTATGGCTGTGACCCTTCCTGGAGCCCAGCACAGCCCCTTGTGCTCTTCCAACCCCAGCATCAGCAGGGAGGAAGTCACTGCTGCTATCTCCTTGGCTGGACACAGGGCAGCCCTAGGGTCCATCCCACCCCACACCCACAGACAGCCCACCCCACATACCATTCTCAGCGCTGCGAAGTTTTTCCTCCAAGGCCACCCCACGGTGCTCCAGCTGGTCCAGCTGGTGCTCGATGGCATCCATCTCCCCATAGATGTCTTCCTCGGGGATGTACTGATCTGTCTGCACCTGCCAAACCACAAGGCAGAGAATTCCATTACCATCAGCCTCCAGTTTCCAGGGGTAACCCTAAGGCTGGTCAAGACTAATGGGGGTGGGGGGACAACAGACCACTCCACCTAAGTGTGGATCCGAAATCCCCACCCCACTCTGGAGCAAAGGGAGACCATGGTGCTGCCATTAATGGGGTCTAGCCTAGACACCATCCTCCCCAGCCACAGCCACCTGCTGCAATCCCTACCCACACATGCATCAGCAGGGTGCATGTGTACAGCTATGGCCCTGGGGGATGGTACAAAGCTGACTTTTGCCCCTCCCGCTCCTGAGGGCCCTTTTACCTTGCGTTTTATCAGAGGGAAGCCGTGACCCGGTGCAGGAGGACGCACTGGCTTGGAGCCCTTGGGAGGTTTCTTTGCGGAGGGGGAGGCGGCAGGCGATGGCTTCCGGTTGAAGGGGTTCTCTTTGCAGGAAGACTGGAGAGGGGGGACAAAAGGAGATACACAAGGGTCCAGGAAAGGGAAGGGATACAGCATCCCAACAGCTGGGACTGAGTAGACAGGGCAGCCCTGGGGCTTGTCCTGCCCCACGCACTCCTAGAGGAGGAACACAGCACTGATCTCCACCAGCAGCCTAGCCATGGGGCAAAAGACAGCTGTGCTCCTATTTGGCATCAGTTCCCCAGCTTCTCTCTAACAAGCATGATCAATTATTTTCCTTCACGGTTCCCTTCCTATGTACTCTGACCACACGACATCCTGCCTCTTCTCTAGCACATGGGACAGGCAGAGTACAAGCAGAGCCACCACTTAACAAGCACATGCCCGAGGCTTGCTTTCAGGGGGTCACACACCAGACCTACCTAAGGGGCAAGCCTGGACTCATGATCCTCACTGTGACCGAGTGATGGATGGGGAAGAAAAGCCCCCTGATCTGGATGGGAGGAAGGTGACCATCTCACCTTCAGCTGTGGCTTCGGCGAGGAGGGCGTCTTAGGGCTCCCAGCACCCCCATCTGAAGCCAAGAGGATGGGTGTAGGGCTAGCCCCAGCAGGAGGTTTGGGGGGCAGCCGGCTGGGGCTGGTCTTTAAGCTGCCGGTGGAGATGCTCCTGCTGGCGTGCGGGGTGCTGGGCTGCGCCTCCCCACTGAAGCTGGCGAGCTCACTGGAGGAGGATAAGGAGGAGTTGGTGGAGAGGCTGGCTGGGGCAGCAGGGCTTTCACTGGAGGAGACGCTGGCCAGCGGCGTGTCAGTGCTAGAGGTCTTGGCGGCCGTTGGCGTGTGGACAGTAGGTTCAGAGGAGCTTTTGGGCACTGAGGCCTCATCGGTGTCACCCAGCACCTTGGCTGAACTCTCAGAGTTGATGCTCTCGAGGCTGAGGGCTGGAGATGGGGTGGAGGATGATGGCTCAGAGTGTGACAGCCTGGAGATGGGGTGGTGGGCTGCAAAGCAAAGGGAGAGCTCAGGGAGGAACTGGGGGGCAGCCAGGAGAGAAGGGGAGAGTGGTACATACTGGAGGCAGGAGCGAGTACAAAGGGAACCAGTGTCTGTCTGTCTTCAGAGAAGACAGAAGGGACGCTCCAGCACAAAGGTCTTGCCTGCAAATGCTGTGCTCCAGTGGGTAGACAGGACATGGCTAACACAAGTCCCAGCACAACCATCACTGCATAAAGGCCTGGCCTACCAGGGTGATGCAGAGGCGCCTGGGAAGGGGGAGCCTCCAAGGGGCCACACAGGGGTTGCGGAGGAGGAATAAGGGAGTGGAGGGAAGCTCACCTAGCGGGGAAGCACTGGGGGCTCGTGGGGCTGGCCGCTTCTTCGCCTTTGGGCTGCTGGTGGGAGTGATGCCGTACCAGGGGTGGAGAGGCTTGGCAGCAGTCTCACTCTGCTCCTGCTCAGGCGTGCTCTTTTGGGTGGCAGCACTCTCCTCTTCCTCCTCATCCTCCTCCTCAAAGGGGTTGTACGGTTTGAGCTCTGTGGCATCAGACTTGTTCTCCTCGCTGCTGGCTTTCCCCACCTCCTCCCCATCCTCCTCCTCTGAAGTCCTACTTGGAGTCTCATGGCTGCTGCCCGGGGGAGGAGGGGGAGCTGGCTTCTTCTTGGGCTCTGCTTGCACTAAGGCCATCCACGGTGGGTCCTTGGCTCTCGCAGCAGCTCCAGCACTGGGAGAAGAGAAAGACAGATTGAGGTGGCAGGGAGCAGAGACAAGCTGGGATGGCAAGGCACAGGAGAGGGGCTTAGCCCTCAAGGGAAAGGACGGATGGAACAGGATGTCTCCCATGCAGAAGCAGCTTTCTCATCCAAGGGTGGCCCTAGTCTTCCCCAGACACAAAGTGTCTTGTTCTTTGCGGGCAAACCTATGGCCCTGAGGGAAGCACAGCCTGCCTGTCTTGCCTGTTGGGCCCAGCGTTTTGGTTTCTGAATATTACAGCCTCTGTCCGCTAAGCAGCGGTAAAGGCTGAGCTTTATGGGCACAGCTGTTCTCCCCTCCCTGACACCGTTCCTACACCCAGCTCTGCTCCCCAGGCTGTGGATGGAGGGGGAGTCGAGATCAGATACCTGCCCTCTGTGGTCATGCTCCCTTCCTACACTTTAGAGGGCTGTTTGTCACCTTATCACCCAAGCATCCCAGGGATGGACTCCTCTTTGCTAACTCCTGCGGCTGGAAGTGCCACTGCTCCTCTGGGGGCACAGCTCACGGCAAGCCCGCACCACGGCTCAGTGAATCACTGCTCATCAGGAAAGCGGCCATCACTTGCTGCACGCACCCACTCCTTGGCCGCTGTGAATGCGGGGAGCTTGTGCAACCTCTCTCCCAAGAGCAGGCAAGAATGAACCAACACCAGCGGGCTCCTGGGTAAGAGCCCAGGAGGTGTAAAGGTTGCAGCCAGGCACTCACAATGTCCCTGCGCTAGACCTTTCCCAGGACAGACCCTCCACAAGGCAGACAGGTGTCCCCTTCTCAGCACCCACAAGCAGGGCCATTTCAGAAGGCACTTGGCAGTCTGCACGTGCCACAGAAACGCCTTTCTGAAGCCCCCAAACTCTTTACAAACCCTAAGAGACAAAGGCCCTGGGAGGTACGGACAAACACTGTCAGCCTGACTGTACTGGGCTGGCACCTGTTAGGTAAGGGAAGGGACCTGATCATAGCCTACATCCTCCTAAGAGCAGGGGCTGATGGAGGTGGGAGAGGAGACCACAGCTGAGCTGTCCCCACAGCCCCACCTTGCTACGGGGTTTGCAGGTGATCTGCGAACAGAAGGACGTACCGATCAGAGGAGCAGGGTCTCCCTCGGGGTTTTGGGACAGGGGGGCTGGGTTCAGGTACCCTACCTAGAAAGACACAGGGTCAGACTGTCACAACACCAAAAGGACATGAAGAAAGAGGTTAAATCAACACGAGGCACCTCTTACACATCTCCCCGCGGGAGGCTGGCTATTCCCACTCTGAAGACCTCATGGCGTTTCTCCCACAGTTGGTGCAGTCAGTCAACCCCAAACATGCCCCTTGGCTTTTTCTCCCCACCCCACCCCGGGAGCTGCACCTGGAGAACTGACATGCCCCTGTCCCCACACCTGCAAACTGCTCTAGCGCTGCCACCTTCCCTCC
The DNA here is from genome assembly GCF_034638445.1 of Ciconia boyciana. Classification (NCBI taxonomy): domain Eukaryota; kingdom Metazoa; phylum Chordata; class Aves; order Ciconiiformes; family Ciconiidae; genus Ciconia; species Ciconia boyciana. The sequence goes on from NC_132934.1 coordinate 58,313,824, forward strand.
ACACTGGCAGCACTCCCTGGAGAGCTCTGGAGAAATATAAGGGAGCAGGCAGGTGTGAAACCTAGCGCTGCTCTCCCCGCTATGGGGATGGCTGGCAATCAAAGGATCCGTGTCTGAGCCCGAGATTTATTTGGAGGCAGAAGGGCATCAGGCTGCAGAGAAGGAACAAAACTCATCCAACCTGCAGCTGCTGGGGAGGTGGAGGGTAACCCCTGCTGCCACTGTGCTCTCTTACCGTTCACCATGCCAGGCCCACACTCGCTGCCCTCGCCCTGGAGAGTGGACCTGGGCCGGGGGACAGGGTGAGACGTCGGAGGGGAGAGGGCTGATGCATCAGTGGCCTTCCTTGGGGCAGGGGTGGGCCGTGTGTCTCTGAGCCGTCCGTCCAGCGAGCTGGCTTTGTCCTGGGTGAGCACTGTGGGCTTGCTGGGAAGGGGAGGTCTGGGGGGAGTCTGGGAGACGGGCACCCCGCTGCCTGCGTGAGCAGGGGGCATCGCCATCTCTGCTTTGCTGGGTGTACTGTCCTTCTCCGCTGGGCCAGCTAGCCCCTCTGCAGGCATCTGGGTCTCTGCCATGCTCTCCAGGGAGTTGCCATCGTCCTTCCCCGCCTCTGCTCCTGCGGGGAGGGCATCCTCATGCACGCTGCCAGCCCCAGTTTCAGTTCTCAGCTCTGGCGACCGTCGGTCTGGGCTGGGCCTCCTCTCCGCCTTCCCACTCACGGCCAATTTACCACGATGCTGCGTGCAGACAAAAGTCCCTGCCTCTGACCCGGGCTTGTATGACCCCGGGAGCAGCGTGCTGGAGCACTCCTTACACCTGTCAATGAGAAGAGAGCCCCATGAGATGGGGGATGCCATCCTGCCCCTCAAGGAAGGCAACACACCTGGGAGATCCTTGCAGAGCCATGGAGGTAGTTCCCACCCCTGCTACTAAATCCTAGCACGGTCTTGGGGAAGTCATTCGGGAAAGGAGAGGAACAGAGAAACATCACCGTACCACTGTATGAACCCACGGGGAGTTCACAACTCAAACACTGTGCGCATTTGGGTTCCTCCTTCAACTCGGAAAGGATTTAATAGATGTGGGAGGGCAACAGTTGGTATTGAGGTACAGCATGGTTTCCAGACCTGGAAAAGTAGAAACCCACAGTTTTCCAGGAAAAGATGCAGCTGGTGGGGGACAGGAGAGAGCGCTACAAGATCACAGGTGGCCCTGGGAGGGGGAGAGGGATCAACCATTCAGAGACATGAAACAGGGAGTATCAACTGGAATTAGGGAGCAGCTGGTTCAGAACTGGCACAGGGAGGCTACAGGCTGCCTTGGGGGGGCCAAGGGTCCAGGCGGGTTAAAGAACCATCAGACACATTTGTGGGGGGAAAAAATACCCCCACCCCCAAACTCTGAGTATTAAATAAAATGACACCACTTCCAACTCAGGAAATCCCTATGCTGGAGGCTTGAAGAGCAGTCAGGAGAAGCAGCATACAAGCCTAGCCTGGTCTCACGCTCACCCTCGCTGGTGCTGACCATGGCCCCCACCAGGGTCATGGCACTTGGCTGGAAGGACAAGGGAATGACACAGTAGGGCTGTTCTTACACTCGCCTGTTGAAACTGGGCTAATAGCTTCCCCGTCCTTCACTGTCTGCCACATCTCCTTGGATCATCCACTCTCTCCCCACTGAGCCTTTGAATCCTCCCTAATGAAGCCCTCCAGGCACAAGCGTAATACACAGCACTGGCAACCAAGTCAGCCCTTTTCCACCTGGGAAGGGAGGCGGATAGCATACATGAGAGCCAAGGGCAAGGGGCTGATGAAGCACTCCCATGAAAACCAAGCTTGTTCCTTCTTGTCTGAATGCCTGACGCTCGCAGCAACTGGCTGCCCTACACTGCAAGCAGATAATTTCGGTGAGGAATTCTGCTCTGGGTGTCCAGTTGACTGGGATTTCCTTTGAAATGTAGAGCAGAAGTGTGAGGACACAGGGGCTCTAGAGAGAAAGGGTATGATGAAATGAAGAGGTGGCAAGTTTGGACAAGGGGAGAAAGAGGTTTGTTTTGATTTTATCTCCATCAACCCACAGAAAACACTGCCACAGGACATTCCTGACCAAACAGTGCCCATGAACCAGCAGAAGGGAAAAAAAAAAAAGACAAGAAAAGCATAAGGAGGCAAAACACTCGGAATAAAATTACAGAGATCTCACTGCTCAGTCTAAAGGGCCATGAGCTGTGCCAAGGCAAACAGGGCACCTCTCCTATTCCTGGCCCATGAGCAAAGCTCCTGCTTTTGCCCCAGCTGCAGATGGGAAGCTTGATGGGCCCCAGCCCAGCTCCCCTCCCGCGACGCTGTTTCTATGACACATCCCCAGCTGGTTTAGGCAGGAACTGTTTATACAGGTGAATGAGGCCTCCCATATCTTCCCAGTGGCTCAATATTTCTGTCCTCAGATGCCAGCTGCCCACTTGCCAGCTCTTGTCCTGTGGCCCACAGGAGAGATCTCATCCCTTCACCATCCAAGCAGGGAAAGCAAAGTGAAATGACTTCACAGGTGCTGCAGGTAAGGACCTGCACCCAGGGAGTAATCACAGAGCTGCTGACGTCTAATCCCTCATTCCTCGATTTGGTAACAGTCTGCAGCTCTCCACATGCTCCCCTGAGAGCTCAGCACCACCCCAGGCAGTGTGGGAGCCTGTATATCCAGTTGAGGATGTGGAGTGTAGGTGGAAGGAGATCTGTAGGATGATGTCCTGGCTTAGACCTCATCAGAAGGTGGTGTTGGGAGTTCTGGGTAGGTGGGTGGTAAAGAGGCAGAGCATCCTGGTTTATGGAGGTGGGAGAGCACAAGGGGCTGGGATCCCAAGTCAGTGAAGTGGCAAAGTGTAAGAGAGCAGCCCGGGGCAAGCAGCACAGGGCTGGACACAAGGGGCTAGTTAAACCTCTGGGACAGGGGGCTGGCAGGCAAACAGACCCTCTTCAGTATCATTTTGGGCACTGTCATCGATGCTCCATGTTGCCCAAGACACACAAAGATGAAGTGCAGCTGGCCACAGAACTCCAGTTTGCCCAGGAGAGCGGCCACCCCACCAGGCCTGGCCACAACATACCTAAAGCACTGGCGGTGGTAGAGCTTGCCCTCGGCCAGGTAGCGCTGGACTAGATGGACGTGCTGCTGGCAGGCTGCACAGGTACTGCTGAGCGTTGTGCGCTGGGACTGCTCCGACAGGTCTGAGGGGACATCGTCCTGAGACACAACACACGGGGAGCTCAGGAGGGGGGCCACGAGCTGCTCCCCAGCCCACGGCTCCTCCAGAGCAGCTGCTCCCTGTGCAAGGCCCATTGCTGAGTGCTTGTGGCACAGCTCAGGGGCTGACTTCAAGGTCTGACAACGCACAGAACAGCTGCCCCCGAGTCCAGGCACAGGCAGGCTGCCTCTTCCCAAATTAGAACGGGCCAATCCAGAAGGTGCCTTGCCCCTGTCTAGGGCTGAAGGGCTGTGGAAGGGACTAATCTAAACCCCAGGCAGCAGGGACCTGCAAGAGGAACCTCCCCCCCGCTTTGGAAAACGTGCCATCCCAGACATCTGCTAAAACCTGAAATAAAGGGCCAAGAAAGAAAAAGGCATATTTTCTGCTCTTCTAATCCCACATTTCTGCTCTTTCCTCATCTACGGGGTTATCCTCCCATAGGAAGGAGGGTGCTTGTGCCCTGGGTGGCTCAAGGAACCATCTGGTACCAATCTACCCAACCTCTTGCCTGCCATGGACAAATTTCAGTCCACAGACTCCTAGAGAGAAATCACTCTTTCAGCTGGGTCCCCCAGGGCACCAAAATCCCAAACACCCCTCTCACCCCAAAATACATAGGTAGCCCCCTGCAAAGATCCATCCCGCTGTGACGGGCTCTCTCCCATCTCCTCACCCACAGCACAGGGACCACCACTGCCTCAGACTGGCTTTGAATCAAGAAATTAAGTACCTGTGGTGCCGGGGGACTCTGGACCGCAGCCACGGGCTTCTTGTGGGACAGCAGAGGAGGCGAGGAGGCAGCAGCTGGGCGCTTCATAGGCGGAGGGACTCTGGCTGGAGGCAGAAGGCAAGGAGGATCAGGCACCAAGAGGAACGGTGACTCACACCACCCATGTGGGGGAAGGGGAGGGGGGAAAAAAAAAAAAGTCATCTAAGTCATCTAGCCTTGTGACTTAGGATGGGACTTGCCACTCCCAACACTTCAGTGCCTATTTTAGGTGGAAGAGACAAACAAAATCTAATAATGGGTCAGCTGCGAGGCTGCCAAAGAGCCTAGCCCTGCTGTGGATCCCCTTCTGTGGCCCAGGGACACCAGCCTCTCACTGTGATTTGATTTACTCATCAAATACTGCTTGGCTTCCATGTAACCAACTCTCTAAGCAATGCTTAAAGCCCAGAGCACGCTGCGTAGCTGCTGATGTATTGTTGTGACCCACTGGGCCCCAGGGCTCCCAGGCTGTCAGCAGGTCTGCAAAGCATCCCTTGCCCATCAGGGCTGGCACTCACACGCCAGTCCCCAGCAGGAGTCCTCCGCTGGGAGGCCAGCATCCCTCGATAAGTACACCCACGTGGAAGAGATTTATCCGATGTTGTGGCTAGAGAGCGGAGCAGAGACCGGGAGCCCTCATCTCCACCCAGGAGGGATGCCCTGGAAGAGATGCCTCAGAGCAGTACTCAGCTCAGGTTGCAGTTGCAAGGACAGATGAGCTGATTTGAGACACTCCACCCTGGCTCCCCTCCCTCTGACGTCCAGTTGCTTTACACTTACAGATGTGATAAAAATTAGCTGCGGTAGGCGGGTTGCCTATCTAGCTTTCTCCCATTTTAGTGGGTTAAAGCAGATCACAAAGGGGTCTGATGAGCATCAGGGGTGGTGGCCCAACCCAAGCAGCAGGAATGCAGTGCGGAGAGAGGAGAAACAAGGCGTTCCTCTTTCCACAGCCTGAGCTGTTAAATCCACCTCTTGTGAAACCTTGCCCTAGTCCCGCCCTGTTCCAGGCCTTCCTCACCGCCATCAGCAAGATCCAGGAGAGGCAGGTACTACCCAATTCTCTCCCCTTCCCCACAAACACACACAGCTCCCATTTGCCATAGGAAGGAGGAAGCACAAGGTAACGCTGGGTTTCCTGTACTCAAGTCGGGGCAAACTGGAAGCCAGAGGGGTGGGAGGACACTCACCTTGGCTAGGGTTGTTGAAATGGTTGTAATACTGAGACACATAAGTCATGATGCTGAGGCAGTCGGGGACTTTCATGGAGACCATGTCATTGGGATCTAGCAGGGCTGGGATGCCCAGCTCCCGCTCTGCCAATTCAAAGGCCTGCAGGAACAGCAGAGAGAGGTGTTAATGAGAGAAAACTGATGCCCTCTGAAAAATAACAGAGAAATCAAGTTGGAAGGACCCTGGGGAAGGTTAAGTAGTAAGCCTACGGCATCCCTGACGGACAGAGGCTCCCAGACATGCTGCTTGACTGGAAAGGTGGCATCGGAAGCAAGGGAACAAGTTGCTGCAGCTGCCCTTTCCTCCAAGTCATTTCAGCTGCCTGTGCCCCTGCAACTCCCACCTGAGGGGTCTTGGCATTCAGCTGCTGCACTGGGACAGGGAGGGGAACTCTCAGGAGGTCTCAGTTTTCATTGGAAAAAGAAAAAAACCACCAGTGTTTTTTCAACCTGTGAAATGGGCACACCACCGGTGCCCTCATGCAAGAGCCCGGCAGAGCCTTGGCTGGCACTGTGAAGGGCCTAGGGCTGGCAGGAACTTCCAGTGACACAGCCAAACACCAGCTCTACTGAGCAGTGTCCCTGGCCACCCCAAACGCTCACCCCACAGAAACACTGACTCTGCCCATCCTTTCATGCTCTGGGATGCCACATCTTCCCCTCCCACAGTTAACATAGCCATCCCAGCTCAACAGCCAGCAGCCTGCCACGCACAAGCCACTTCAGTGCTTTTCTGTGTCTCAGCGAGCAGAAATGACAAGGACATTGTGATAAGAAGCACACAGCTCCTACAACTGCAAACACGGCTACTTGAAAGGAAGGAGTGAAGGAGGAAAATAGCTGTTTGAGAGCTTCACACTTAGCGGTGTATGCGGATTACTGGCTACACACTGGCCATCCCGCTGTTGTGCCAAGGGCAGCGTACCCACATTGATCTCCAAGGGAGAGGGGATGCGAGACTATGGCAGGGACCCAAGAGAAAGCGAGTCAGGAAGGAATGAGAGTGGTGTGGGCACTGAATGGTGAGGTACCAGGTGCAGGGTGTGGGTAAAGACTGAAGGTGCCTGGCCTCTGGGGCACAAGATGCTGTGCAGGTGTGGGATCTAAAGAAAAGGAACGGAGAAATAAATTAAAACGGATATTTGCAGTAACTGGGGGCGTAAAATGCCCCCTGTGGACACTCAGGTCTGCTCAGCCTGGCTTTAAGCCGGTTCTCTGGACTGAGCCTCACTGAACACAAGGCTGCAAGCAGCAGGGAGCAAGGAGAGACCCCGGCTTAGGGGTCACTAATAGGACAAGAAACCTGTTGTGTGGCTCTCAAATGGGAAAAGATAGCTGCTAATGGCTGAAAGGGGCCAACTGGTCTAGGAAAGGGCATGGCCAGGACCCAACTGGAGAGCCCTAATCCTGAAAACCCAAATGACCTAGCTCAACTCATCTCGGGAAGGTGATGGCCCATGTCTCTCCATGGACTATCAGATGGAGCCTGCAGCAATTAGGTCTTTCTCTCAGCAAAAAACCCAAGGCTATTGCTGCTCTGTCCTACCCCTAGCCCCTGGGTTGGGCATCTTTCCATTCCCCACTGCCTGCTTCTGCTGTTGGCTCCAGCTGTCCCAAGCAGGAGAGGAACGCTGCAGACCAGCTTAGGTCCTGCACAACCTTCCTCTCTGCTTATGCCTGGAGTAAAACTAGCTTCCTGCTTCTACCACCTGCAAGTCTGGAGCAGCTGAGGTCAAGATGCTGCACCATTTTAATCTTCACCTGAGATGTTGTCTTGACAACTATCAGGATAACCATCTTCTCTTCAGCACAGGCTGGAAGCTGATGTTTCAGATTCCCTTATGTTTCCAGAGAAGCTCCTGCCTGTTACTTACAAACACAGATTTTTCTTACACCCTCACCACCGTCACGAAGTCCTCCCACACTACATGACCTCCATCAAGTCATTCTCATGTCCCTTCTTCCTTCTGTGCACTGCATAACAGGAACTTACCAAGCGGTTATTCTCATAGACATCATCCTTGGAGAGAGAATCAAAGTCTCTGAAATGAAAAAGCACAAAAAAGCCACATGAGGTGCAGAGGAAAAGTGCCCCAATGCCACCACACGCAGGTTCTCAGGACAGCCAACCTTACAACAACTCAACATATAAGGCCCTAGATAAACAAAACCTTGGCAAAGCAGATTTCAGGTTGTAAAGCGACAAAGAAACCAAAGGGAAATTGCAATTAAAAAAAGAAAGCAAATCCCAAATGGGTGGTGACCAGGAAATTAAAATGTCATTCTTGTCTCTCGTTACCTGCTTCTTCTGCCCTTGTGATTAAAGGATGCAGAAATACCAGGGCCACGTTCCGATTAGCACCACACACCGCTCCACTGAAGGGTGCATGACACCACCCCGAGTGTGACCCTCCAAGGCCACCGGCACAACAGCAGGAGGAGGATGGAGAAGCAGATCCCCCACCTCAAGAGGAAGAGCCGCCTGCACTAGATCTCTCCCTCCTACGAGGGTCCTTAGACAAACCTCCCTGCACCACCTTAAGGGATTTGAGGTCACCCCTGGATTTGGAGTGACACAGGTCTTAAACTGCACTTCAGTCCTTGCTTGCCCCCCAACACTTGCAGTACACAGGAAACCATCCTCGGCTGCAGCCTTTACAGTGAGGCAGCTTGCTGAGTGCAAGGCGCTCAGGGCACAGAGGGGAACCCCAGCAGTTCCCAACCTGGGCACGTTGTGGCATTTCACTTGTTCCCCTGGATCCCTTCAGGGGATCGAATCAGCCTGGCTGCAGGGATTGACTAGCTGCCTTCGTCAGAGGAGCAGAGGGTAGAGGGTTAAAGCGGTCTGCAGGTTTCAACAGAGGGGGAGAAATACAAGAAGGAGTTAGTTATGCCTTTTGCACATGCGTGTGGGTGTAATGTGTGAAAACAGCATCATGCTAAACTGATTACAGCCCCTTCCTGCCATGGATCTCAGCTTTGTTACCAAAAAAACCTCATGTAGCAGCTCAGTGTGCCTGCGAGCTGGATTCACAGAGGAGGACACAGCCCAGAGAGGTTTAGGGTCAGGTGAAGCCACCCCAATGGCCCCGAGAGACGTGCCAAAGCTCGGGAGACCGACCCAAAAAGACAGTTCAGATTAGAGAGGGGGAGCGTGACCCCTCTCTATTACTGTCTGTAAAGGCAGTGTGCAGGAACCGGGTGAGATGGCAAATCCTCAGCTGTGCGCCTGCGGAGAGGGGCTGCGGGAGCCTGCCTTCCTCCACCCCTTTTGGATTTTATCGCCTTTTCCTGTAACACCGACCCAACCCGCCCCGGCGCCGCACCGCAGGGCAACCGGCCCCTTCTTGAAGCCCCTCGCACGCCTTTCCCAGTGCTGCAGAGGAAGTCTGTGATGAGCTCAGGAAGATTTTCCCAGCTGCCTGCGCCACCATAAAATTACACTTCCTCCGTTCAAAAGCAAGAGGCTGCTGGTACCGTTTCCTCTCAGATAAATGAAACTGCAGCCGCTCGCTGCTGCGGGAGCAAATGCGGCAGATAGGCAGAAGATGGACTGGACGTTCAGCTCTGTGTTAAGCACCTTTCTGAAAGCACATGCAAATACATGCACAGAACTCAGCGTGTTCAAAATACTGCAACTTTTCCCTCTCTACACACTGATGAGAAAAGGCTTCAGCTGCAGCCTTTGCTTTGATGTGAAAGCTAGTACCTTTTTTGTATTTATGACTAGTTTTCACTGGAAGATGTTTTTTCCTTAAGTCTTTTTTCTTTGCCTAGAAAACCCCTTTAACCTTGCTTGTATTTTTTTTTTCCTTTTAAAGAAAATACCAGCTTGGGAACACAGGAGAAGTGATGACAGCAAAGTTGTATATCAACTGACCTCTAAACATTCATGACCTTCATTTTGAATGCCCTCACTTTCAGGATATGGGAGTGGTGCAGCTGGAAGCTTGAAGACTCCTTGGTGGCCCGGGCTGGGAGAGTATTTTTTGACAGACAAAACATCATGTCCATTCCACTCTGCCCCAGCAAACCAAAGCTGTTTTAGTAAACCAAGGCAAATCTGCCTGGGAAAGCGGATGCCAGCAGAGATGACATGAAGCTCAAGAGGTAACAGGGGGGTTACCAAGCAGCAAGGGAATAGAAGATTTTTTCCGCTAACGTAGGATTGCAGACTCTCAGCTTTTACCCGAGATATTGAAGTCCATCAGTACAAGGCCCCAGGGATCACAGTTTATTCAGTTCCTTTCCGCTGCATTTTCCAGCTCCCTCTCCGAACAAGCCAAGCAGGACCGCGCTCATCTCCATCACTCCTGACATGGGCACTCCCACATGCTGCTCTGTAGCGTGGCATCCCTGAAGCTCTAGGTATGCTCCCCGTACCAACGTGCAAGGAGCACGGCCTCTCAGGCATGGGGGAAGGTCACCCCAGACATACCCCTTTCCTCTCTATAAACCGCCTCCTCTGCAGAAAGACCAGAACTTCCCATCCCGCTCCTCTGTGACATGTGGCTGCATGTCACATTATTTCCTTGCCCTGATCTCAGCAGCCTTTCATCCAGCCCTGCTCAGGCTCCTCTCCCGACAACATACCAGTCCAAGGGATCGGATGTAAGAATAGGCGAGATTCTGGCTATCCCAGTTGAACAACTGTCTTGACTCAGCAAACCCCAGCGTCGCAGCATATCCTGGAGTAATATTTCCATGCAAATAACATCCCAAGTGCTTACCTAATTAGATACATACAGAGCCACTAAGCACTCCGGGGTTTAGGGCAGCTGCCAGGGAGCACAGCAGACCCAGGGAAGGGGGAAGGGTGCGCCGTACAGCTAAAACCAGAGCAAATTCCTGGATTCCTCAAACATAAATCATGAGCACTTTAACGGCAGTGCCGCATAATAAGCGCTTCAGCTTTCCGGGTCTAGTCAGGGAAATGGAGACAGTACATGTGAAGGAACAAATGAGATTTGTGATCCTGCCTGTAACTGAACCCACAGCTCTGGGGACACAAAATAGCATTTCTTGCGCACGGCTCTTCTCATCTCCTGTTTTCCTCAAGCCTCTGCCTTGGCACTCGAAAGGCATGTGCCATGCTCTCTTATTCTTCTCGCCCCCAAATGCCAAGAACCTCCCGAGCTCCGGGGAGGCTGCACAGCTTGGGACGCTGAAAGATGCTTTTTCCTTCACTAAGCTGCGGCAAATGCCTTGTAAACACTAATTTCGTGCTTCAGATTTCTAGAGCACTGAACAAACAAACTCATTAATCCCCACAGTCCACTGTCAAGTTGGCCTGGATGCTTCCAGCTTAATTGACAAGGGAAAAGAAGAGATTAAATGTCTCACCCCGAGATCACACAGTCAGCAGTGCAGTCAGAGGCTAAATCCAGGTTTCCCATTTCCCTGATTGGGAGAGTGAGGCAGTGAAACCAAGCGAGGTGCATACAGTAGCGGAGTTACAGTCAGGGACTTTCAGCCTCAGAGCTAAACACACAGGTCCCACAGGCATGCACCCCATCTGTGGTGGCCAGCTGAAGACACCTTTGGCTGGATTCAGTAAACACTGAGCACTTCCAGCTTTGGCTGCTTCTTTCAAAAAAACCTCTAGTGTTTCCAAGAGCCCTGCAGGAGCGGCTCTGAAGCTCTCCAGAGGAGCATCCCTCCAAGGGGACTGTATTCAAAACAGGGGTCATGCGGAACTGTCCTCAGCCTCACTTCCTTTCATGACAGCCTCTTCCCCAGCGTGTCACCTACCAGCACAACAGTGCAACAGAGGGGTGTCCAGGCAAGGTCAGACAACTGGGACAGACCAACAGCCACCACAGCTGCAGAAGAAAGCCTGAAGGATCAGGGTGCCAGAGGAGCTGTGTCGCACAGGTACGCGAGAGACTTCCAGCTCAGCTCTTGTATGGATGTGCTCGTTCCTTCCCTCTGTGACCCAAGGGGAAGCCAGCAGCAAGTGGGGAAGCAGCTGAGTACAGAGGAACTTCAGCCTTCGGGGAGCAGCACGGCCGCCTCACACGGGCCAGGAGAGCCCCGCACACAGGAAGACCACGCAAGGTCAGAAACGTACTCACAGATCCCTGCCAAGTCCCATTACCGGGCTGACTGAAAGCACTTTAGAAGAAAAGAAGGGCAACTACTTTTCCTCTGCCATCAGGAGATTTACTGCCTCTGATCTGATCTTCCCACTTCCAAATCGGGACAGGCTGAAGAAGCTGGAATCAGATGAAATGATGCTACTCTCCTGACCACCCTCTGAAAATCCTTCTACAACATGCCATGTCCTTGTAAGGCCCTGGGCTTTGTCTCTACGATACCGTTCGTGCAGAGGACCTGTGAAGCATTTAGTTAGGACATTTGCCAGGAGCAGATTTAAGCTCACTGACAACTTAAGAGCAGCAGCTGCTGCTTAACGGGATGGTAAATATTGTTAACAGGAAACCATCAGGTCGCTTTAGTGATGTTTATTGTAAGCTTTTGCTGAACCTCTGCTTTTCAGTTCCCAGCTATTATGCCACTCACCAGAAAAAAAAAAAATTAAAAATTTCAGAAACAGTAATTGCAAGTGTTCCTGTCCCTAATTTGCCTCTTCCCCTCCAGCAGCCTTGCAACCAGGAGCGTTTTCAGAGGCTCTATCCTAGCTGGTCAGAGCAAGCTACGCCACCCGGGAGCTGCTGGAACACAAGACCACACAGCTCCCTCAAGACCCAGAGCAATGCAAAGCCACCATAAATGTTGGTTCTTGGTGGTTCGTGAACACCACGCTGAACGTTTTGTGGCAGCCACCTGAAACACAGTAGGCAGCAGTTTGGTTTCTAGCCTACCTGTTCAGCTTCTGCTTGTAAGAACACAGGCTTGTTTTGCCCTCTCTTGGACACTGCAGCTCCACAGTGGAGCCACTGTCAACCCTCTGCCTGCTAAAGGTTGCTGTCGTGACACAAGGCTGTCCCAGGGACAGCTCAGAAAAGATTTGGTCAATTCAGGCAACCTCAGAGGAAGAACGACCAGTCCCAGAGCAGAACGTGACAGGGGATGCACCACCAGGCTTTGCTGACAGGCAAGGAATGCGTACATGCCAGAGGGACGGCAAGGTGGGGCGATGCCTACCTGCATTGCGAGGGCTACAAAAGATTAGAGCAGATGGGAGGCGGATTCCCAGCGGCGCCGGGGCACACAGGGCTACAGCGGCAGGTCGGAGCAGATTCCTTCCAGTAGCTCAGCCAGTTTCTCCAGCCTGACACCATGCACCCAAGCAACCCCAAACTCACCGGCTGCCTCTTGAAACTCACATTCCCCCTCAGAGTCACTCTGCAAAAGGGAGGCTGACGGAGGAAACTCAACTCCAAGACGTTTGCTGGGGGAGGCTAGCAAGGCTCGCTATCTCTGCTGGCATTTGGTACCTCCTGCTTTCACTGTGGCATCCACAGCAAACAAGCTGGAAGCAAATGCATGATGCGACTCGGTCCAGGGCTCTGCATGTTTCAGAGCGGCTGCCTTTGGCAGCTGGGAATGTCCCTGTGCCAGGCAGGCCTCTGGTCCTCGGGAACTGGGAATGCCCACTCTCACGGAGGTGAAACACCCCCACGCCAGCTGCCAGCACCGTGCCTCTTCCCTGACAGGCACCACTCCCAGTTGGGTGTATGGCAGTACCAGTACGCTAGTGCGAGACCAGACCTAGCCCACCTCCATGCTCTCCTCGGCCTTAAACCACGACTCCTGCTAACCCTGACCTTGACAGGTCTCCAAGCCCGGGTCAGAAAGTCACTTGCTGAAACACAGCACCCTTCATCCCCATACCCAATTGTTTCAGAAGGCAACAGAGCTGCTGCCCCACTCTCTGCTCCCAAACCCCCCCACGTCCACGCACAGGGAGACTGTCTGTCCCTGCCAGCCAGCCCGGAGCCATTTCCTGAGGCGCCTCCATCCCCCCCAGCTCCCTGCGAGCCCCCCGCCCGCCCTGGCAGCCCCCGGGAGAGCGGCAAAGGGCCACGGACGGCTCAGCCCCTCCAGAAACGGGGCTTCCGGCGACCCCGCACCCGAAACCTCCGGGCCGCCGCCGCCCCCGCACCCTCCTCCTCCTCCTCCTCCCCCTCCTCCTGCCCCAGCGACCGCGGGCCGGAGCCGGGCCCCGCGGTGCCCCGTCCGGCGCGGCGGGCGAGGCGAGGCCGGTGCCGCGCGGCCTGCACCGCCGCCGCCGCACTCACAGGAGGTCGGGCCGGTGCCGGTGGAGGATAGCGCAGAAGGCCAGGCCGTCGCGGAAGGAGGCGCTGAGGTCGCGGATCTCCACGCCGCGGTACCCCTCGCACTGCCGGCGGCACCAGGCTTGCAGCGCGCCCCGCGGGCCCGACATGGGGGCGGCCGCTCCGACCGCCGCCGCTGCCGCCCGCCGCCGTCGCGAGCCCGGGGGCGGGGCGGGGCCTTCGGGGCGCGGCTTCCAGGGGGCGGGGCAGGGGCGGGGCGGGGCCCGCGGGGCCCGGGGCAGGCCGGGACCCCCTCCCTCTCGCCGCCGCTTGCACGGCGCCTGGCCGGTGCCTGCCCGCTCCCCTCGCAAGGGAGGAGCGCCGCAGCCTCTCCCCGGAGAGGAGGGGAAGGGCTGGGAAACGGGCGGCAGGGTCGGACCCCGAGCAGCCGGCGGGGCAGGTAGGAAAGGCGGGAGAGAAGGGGACAGAGCGGTGCCCTGGCAAGACAGGCCCCGGGGCCTTCTGCTTCCTGGTGAGGAGGGCAGCAGGCTGGGGAGACGCCCCCGCCCCGTCGGGGAAGGCTGACTGCTCGGAGAAAAGCCCTGAACGAAAGTTGCAGCCTTTTTTCCCGCTCGAAGGAGGGGGAGGACTGCAAGCAGGAACTGAAAACAGTTGGGACTGAACTCAAGCTTAACTTCAGCTAAAGGAAAAACAAAACCCCAGGCCATCTAACTTCTGGATCCTCTTCAGGCTTCGACGTAGGCTGCTCTAGGCAAAAGCAGCTCTCGGCAGTCCTAGGGGCATAAGCCGCAGCAGCGGAGGACACGGAAACACCAGTGGAGTACGTGTGGGACGCAGGTGGCTCCTGGGGTAGGCACGGGGCCAGGGAGGGCTTTGAAGATCAGGACATGTGGAGTTGCAGGCTTCACAGGAAGCCCTGGAAGAAGTGGAGGAAGGGTGCGATACAATCTCAGGAACCCACAACATCGAGGAGATGGATTGTCACCGAGAGCTGGCTTGCACATTTAGCGTGATGGTCCGACAATGATGCGGGGGGGGGGGAAGCACACTGTTAAACATTACTTTATTTTGCTAAACATTTTTTTCATTTCTAGTTAGGCAACGGGGGGCAACAGCTACCTGTGCGGAAGGCTGATCCATGACACAGATGTTGCGCTTATTGCTGCCAGTCCCAAATCAGGAGTCACCTCTCTCCATTTTTTTTTTTAAATTAGCTCCATATTCCTTTCTCCAGTCAGATCTCACGCTTAGCACCCTCCTTCCTCTATTCCACTGTTTCATTCTATTTCTCCATGGCCTCAGAGCTGTAACAAGTGAAAAATAAATTCTCTTTGAATGGCTTGCACAGCCTCCCCCTTCAGTGCCCGAGATAAGCTGTGGTGTAAATCACAAGAAAAGCTACTACTAGAGAAAAAGGAAATGAATTATTGTCTTGGTTTTGTAACGACTGAGCTGGCTGCGCAAGATCCCCCAGACCTGCCTGACAGCGTCTTCCTGATGTATCCCGAGGGAGAGCAGGATCAGGGCTGTTTTCTTCACTGTCTCTTCCAGGGTCCATAATCACACTCACCCCCTTCACAACTGTAGGTCAGAGACAGACACACAGAGCAGATAAAACCACTAGAGTAGATAAAACCACTGTGCTGTGGTTCCCTCTGATAAAACCATTTTGACCAGAAACGCCTGAGAACACTTCCACTAACCAAACCCTGCTGCAGCAGGCAAGGCTTGAGCTCTAACAAACCCATCCCGCCTCCCTGCAGAGCGCCTTTCCAGTGGCAGCAGGGCTCTGTTGATGCTGCTGAACGCCCTGCATTCCTCTAGCTTCCAGCAGTGCCAGGCACCGCAGCTCTCTGAGCCCATCTTTCTGCCCTGCGAGAGAGCTGCAAGCTCTTCCTGGCTTCGTTCCACCAAGTGCCAGTCCCGCTCAGTTAACCTTCAGTGGTCCCTCAGACATGGCGTGGAGCCAGGCAGACCGGCAGATGGTCTCTGTGCATCCTCTGGAAGCTGCTCTGGCAGACACAAACACAAACAGCAGCATATTCACGTACCTGAGAACAGCCTGTAACCAGCCTGTAACCGTTGGAAAGTTTAAGGCGATACATACACGCATTAAAAGTCTGTAATTCCAACGTGCCAATCACAGATTAAAAACAGACCAAATCCTAGTAACACACTGGATTCCTTTGCTATGCTATGAACTAGAACTGATCATGGAAAGATACTGCCCTGCCAGAGGTTCTCCTGTTGTACATCACATCTATCTTAGCACATGTTCTGGGAAAGATTTAGGCTTTGGATAACAAGAAAGTAGGAGGAGAGTTGTTGTTGACAGCTATGCTCACTGTGCTGCTGTTGGTAAATATAGACAAGCAAAAGTGCCAGCCCTAAAAAAAAGGACCAGATTCTCTTGGTATGAACCCAGCTCCCGTGGGCTGCTGCAATGCAGTGGCATCTTAGTCCTTTAATTTCTTAATGATATGGCTGCCTCAAACCCTTCAGAACTGGAGGCAGTAAGTTCTTAGCATGCATAACACAAATGGCAGCAGCTAGGCGGCCAACAGGAGTTGCCCATTTAATCTCTCTCTGTGCTGCCTCTACCCTGCCCACCCGAGTTACACGACTTTGGGATGGGAAACACAGTTTACTTTTAAGCAGTATCTAGGACACTAGAAACTTGACCCTCATTCAAACACGGCGTATAATCTAACAAAGGCTAATTATTCCTGACTTCTAAACAGAATTGCATGCGAAGCCAAGCTGGACTGCCAGGACCCCTCTCTCAGTGGAAAGGAATGAGGGAGGGGTACAAAGAGGCAGATGGTATATATGAAGCACGCTTTGCATAGCTTTCCTACGACACACACAGGTTTTTCCCTTGCACCTGTTTCTACCACTCAAACACCAAACTATTTAAAGGCAGGAAAAGGAGAGGGGAGTGAGGGTGTGGAAGGCAGATAAGATGTGATTCATTCTTTGCATTCTCTTCCCCAATATTTACAGGTCCTTGATTCCCCTTTATAAGGCTAGTTTTCAGCTGTTTTTTCTCTTTCAAGGCACTGCAAGTTTGCCTTGAAGAATCCAAAGTGTCCAGAGAGCTGGGAAAATTAGCATTTAAACAGTTTTAATAAATTAAATGCCCTCAGGGAGTTCTCTGGAGAAACTTAAATTAAGGCCCAGTACTTGGGCATCACTTGTGCTGAAATAAAACACAACCTCCAGCAAGGACATCTAATCAGATGACCAAAATTAATATTGGTTTAATGTTTACAAAAATCCTCCTGCTTCCTTTAAAAACATGTCAATCCACTTTGGAACATTTCCACTTCATAGCAACAAAAAAAAACCAAAGAGGGGTGGGAAGGCAAAAATGCAGCCTTCTAGGAAAGCAACTACAACTCAGGTTTATTCAATGTGTGGGGCAAGAGCTAAAAGGAGTAATGTTAGCTTGTATCTTTCCATATCCTGTGGAAACACTGCATAACAACTCATTTTCTCCCTGTTAATCAGTTCTGCAGCCTTCCCTGTTCACTGTGCGCAGTGCCTTTACAGAGCATGGAAAGAGATTTGCTCCCCACTGTTACCTGCAACAGCATGGACCAAAGAGAGCACAAACCAACAGCAGCTGCCCATGTCTCCAGATGCAATTATATTCTTCCACGAAGGAAAAATAAATCAGTACATCAGATACCGAATGCTCACCAGGAAAATTCCACTAATTTATTAGATGTCTTGTCCTTCGTAGAACAGTTTGAGCCAAATGAGTCTGCTTACTTAAGTACAAAAAACCTTCAGAGTCACAGCAGATTCCAGAAATGCCAGAACCCTGAGCTCCCCTCCCTCGCCACAAAGAGAATAATCTCTCCCACCCACTTCTCTGCTCAGGCCGATCACTGCATCCACAGAAGTTTTAGGGTCTTTGGCCCATCTTCTTCAGGGTTCGATTCAGCTGGAATTAGAGAAAGCAAAGGTCAGAAAAATACATAGCGATTGACATACACTACTGTTCCCCTCAGCAGCCTTTACCCAATGACTCTACTCCTTCCTCTCCAACTCAATGACAAAAAGAGCTCTCGTGCAAGTGCAAGCAGTGTGCGAAGTAGAAGGGGAACTAGTAAAACTCCCTCCTCCTCTCCAAGACAGCAGAGGAAGATGTAGGGAGAAGAGAGGGTGCAAACTTCTAGCAGTGGTATCGCAACTCTGTATTGCTCAAGTCCCCACATCTCAGGATTTTGCTGCCAAAGTTTCCAGTGCGCAGCAGCCTCTGTAAGGAGAGTGGAGCAGTGACAGAATGTCACCTGCTGGCTCAGCACAACGCTGAAGTCATCTGTGCTCCAGAAATCTTTGAGGCCACTTTCTAGAGCCGTAGTTATGAGGACAGAGATACGATTTTGGTCATATTACTGATAGGAACACCACAATTGTCTAGGGACAATGGAGTCAGCACCCTTACACAGTAAAAGCCTCCTCCTTTTCCACTGTGGCTCAACTGAATGAGCACTTCTCACACAAAAACATACCATTCCTCAGAGGCTGGCAGCTGCTGCTTAAACCACCTGCCTTTGCCCAGTGCCTTGCAGAGCTGGGGCTCGCCCCAGCAAGGAAGGCATCGCACAGCTGTCTCACCAAATATGCCTCCTCCAGGCCCTGCCCAGCCCAGTGCTTGCCCCACTTTTCCTAGAGAGATACACAGCTCTCCCACCCAGGCCTCACCTCCTCAAACTTGTGGATCTGGCGGATGAAGAAGTCCCCATAACGTCGAGCAACCTTTGTGTCTGCGATGTGGATCATGTCCTGAGGAGGGAACAGCACGAGGTCAGGAAAAGGACTGCGCTAGCAGGGAGACAGCAAGCACTGCCAAATGGGAGGAGCAACCAAAGGGGCTTCACTCCAGCCCTGGTTCAGCATCACACATACCTGACCTGTGCTAGTCCCTCAGCAACCATTCTCTGCGGGCTGCCTTTCCTATACCTTTGCCTGGGATGTGTCCCAATTCACATTGTATTCACCTCCCATATTCTTGCACTCTGCCTATTTTCATTTCTCTTTGCAGCAGTTTTACAGTCCCAACCCCGATTCATGCTCTGCTTCCCTCTACCAGCAGCTAAGAGTCGTGCTGTCTACCAGCAGAGCTAGGCTGCAATGCAAGTCAGTCAGACACAAGTCATTTGGTTCAGGTAAACAGGCAAGACAAAGCATGAGACCTTGCAGGAAGAGATCTGCTCTAAGGACCAAGAGCAAGGGGCAATCTTGTCTCCTTCCTAGCAAGAAACCAAATCCTATCTTCTTCAAAAAATTAAATCCTGAAAGACTCTTTCCAGCACTTCCTACTGCCTGGAAATCCAAGGACAGGATGGTGCAAGGACCATACTTTGTGTTTAGATTCCTCCTAAAGCAGACAGGGCTAAATGCTGCTCCAGTGAAAAATGGACCTGTAACGTGACCAAGCAAGATCCCTGCTTTGTCAAGCAAAGCAGAGATGTGGGGGAAACCTACAAAGACAACAATCCCACCCAACACACTGACAGCACTATCTGTCACCCAACTGTCACCTCCCGAGAACACTGACAGACAAACAGTTCCCTCTGTCCTGGGGAAGACATTTAGGACCTTTGTTTTCTGGGTACAATGACTGTCAAAGCTGCCCGTGATATCCCATCACTGTTCATCCACTGACACTTCTATTAAGCAGGGCTACAGCTTCACTGTAGGCAGCCAAGCCCTTCACATGGCAAAGAAGGAAGGGATGTTTCCCACAGACTGGAGCAAAACCAGGTGCTGCCACTTCCAGAGTTTCCTCGGTGAAGGAATTTCCTAGCCAGGAAGGGGCAGATACCAACCTTGTCAATATAGAAGTCGACTTCAGAGGCAGACTGGAACTCCCCGTCCAGGGCAGATATGCCACTGGTCCATACCAGGTTCTTCATCTTGTGCTTGAAGACGAGCAGCTGGATACGAAACTCCTGCTCTGTGAGGTCTAAGAAGCCAGCCAGCTTTGCCACGGGCATGGTGGTGTAGAGCTTGAGGAAGCTACGGATGGTGGAGAGTTGGGCCTGCTGCTGAACCTCATCAGCAAAGACCTTGAGCTGCTGCAGGAAGGGCTCCTTGTGGTAGTTGGGGTGCACGTTGTCGTAATTAGGCACCACGGGGGAGAGGAACTTGGGGCAAGCGTAACTGAAGAGCTCCTCATAGACTTGTGCGTCACCCTTCTGCATGCGCAGCATCTTATCCCCATATTTCTCTCTCAGCTGCAGGTGGATGCTCTCATCTATGCGCATGGGGTACATGGTGAGGGCGATGGCCAAGAGTGCGTGCATCTGCTCGTTCTGCTTGTTAATCTGAGACAGAGAGGAGAACCTGTTAGCTTGTCAATGTGCTCGGGCTTTATGGTGTCAGAGGGAGCTGCGTTTTTCAGAGTCAGACCTTTTACCCAGAGGACTGATGGTCCTAAGGCTCAAGGGGAACAGCACAAATAAGCAGTGCCTCCGGGCAAAGCAGATGGATGAATGCTGTATCAAGTCTCTCATCAAAGAAAAAAAAGCCTGGACAAGAGGAAAGTACAGAATGTATCCAGAGCCATATAGAACCTCAATAACCAGAAGCAGGTTTGACTGCTTTGGTACAAAAAAGCGCGGAGGAGAAAGGAAGGCAGATAGTTTAACAACCGTCTCGGCAACGGACAGTTATCAGGGAGGCCAGTGAAGAAAAGACTGAGAAGGAAGATTTATCTGAGTGTGGGATGAAATGGACAGCTGTGTGGCTGAAACAGACATACCAAATTTTTGAAGTGTCATGGAATTAAGAACGGCAGGATTTGGCTACACAAAGAGTTAGAAATGAATCATAAGGACGAAAAGGAGACAGCAGCAGCAGGGGGTAAAGCAGGCACCAGAGACAGCTTAGGTGGAAAGAGAAAGGAGCTTTGTTTTAGCCATGCTGAATTAAAACAGTCTGTGAATGATTATCTGATAATGGAAATATATCTGACAATGGCAGTAACCTGAAATGCAGGACTGGACTAGGAACAGGACTGAGTTTGAAGAAGCATCAACAAGTATATAATTAGAAGCTGATATTCATTAACAACACAGCCTAGAGGGAGAGTGCAGATGGAGCCAGGGCAACTGTATGGTGAACAACCAAAGGAACTAGTAACACAGCTAAGAGAAAATATTGCCGCACATGGCAAAGGCGTTCAAAGGATCCCCAGTCACCACCACCAGCACAGTCCAGAAAGATAAGGCTGGACTATTAGATGTAGGTTATCAGGTGACAGAGGAGGGGCAGGAAAGAAGACAGCAGCTTCTTCTTTTGGGAAGTCTAGACCTATTCTGTCTCTTACCATCTCGTACTTGTAGGTTGTCCTCTGAAACATGCTCTTGGTTCTCTGGATGTAGAGGAGGATGTTGGCAAAGACACGGATGGCATCCTGATAACGCCGCATCATAAGGTATGCAAAGCCCACGTAGTAATAGGTGGTCACCTGGCACTCAGGCACCCGGGAGTACATGCTCTGAGAAGGAGGGATCAACGTGCTGTTAGAGGGGAGACAACCACCTTTGATCTAAACAGCTCGTTACCCAGAATCCAGACACCTCTGCTTTCAGTCCCATCCCAAATATAGAAAGGAGAGGGTTAATTCAGGACATCTCACCTCCCACCCATCCCTGCAGCAGCTTCTTCACTGTTTATTAGATCATCCCATTTCCTATGTTTTCCAGTTTCAGATTCCTGCAAGCAGAGGACTCTTGCACTGTGCCTAATATTGCTTTGCTCAGCTCCCTTTCCCCCTGTTTCACTCCACGTCCTATGCCAGACAGCACAAACATAGATCTGTGCCAAGCCCATGTTGCACCTGGACTTTTGTTAGTCACTGTTACCACAAGCAGCACCCAATTCTAGGGCAAAACATGCAAGGTGGGAGCGGGCACAGTGAGAATGAGAGTCAAAAATAAAAGAATGAGCCACTTACCAATGTGGGAATGATGTGTTCAGCTAGCTACCACTGCACTACCGCTTGCAGTTCAAATAATATTCCCTATAACAACACTGCCTTGCACAACACAGCAAGCATCCTATAAAACTAGGCATTTGTGCTGCAACAGCATCAGGCATTATCATATGGCTTGATTTAATGCCAAAGCTCCAGCTGCGTTCAACTACAAACTCCTGACAACTACAACAGCTGCAAACAGCTCCTCAGCTGGAAGGTTCATTACAGCAATCTTTCACCAGCATGTTTGAACAGAGGCATTTGGAAAACTGCAACAGAGGGTTTAAAACATGTTGTATTACCTTCTTGTTGAGTTCAATGTTCTCCAGAACCTTGATTGCTTGGTAGTAATCCCCCAGCAGAGAGTGCAGACGCAGCAGCCCAACCAGGCTGAAATAGCCCAGCATCTTGTAGAGGGAGTGCCGACCATATTCACCAGCCACACTTTCAGGGTCACCTAGGAAAAAAAGGAACCATGTTGCTTTCCTCCAAGTAAGCAAGCTCCCCTTTCAACACCTCTATGTTTACAAGCAAAGGGAGCAAGACCTCAAGCGTAATCACCGGCACTTCTCATGTAAGGCAAATGGAACCTGTTCCCAGTCAATCCATCCACTGATTAAGTGTTTGATCCAGGTCCCAAACAAAGCTAACTGAGCTTGGTCAAATCAAAGCAAGGCAGCACAGACTAGTCTGGCTTGCATCACCCAGCTAGCTCACCTCCACTTGTATAGACCTCCAGCTGTCGGTTGATGTTGGATTTGTCCACCAGAGAGTGCAGCACATTAAGGACACTGTGGACGTTCCAGATCTTGGGGTTGGAACGAAGGAAATCAATTTCCTCTTCAGACTTCTTGGCTGTCTTGCAGCGGTACTGGCTGAAAGACTGGAACTACAGGAAAAAGCAGAGATTAAACGATAAGAAGCTAGTTTGGAGACGTTCAGCTAAGTGCACTAAGCTTACAAGTTGATCACACAAATGCATTACAATAAGCTACAAGTTGCATGAAAAAAAGAGTTTCATCTGAGATCACCTGGCAATCAAAATGGCAAATTATACCACCTTTAAAGCACCTAGGCAAAAAAGCAGAGGGAAAAGGCCAGAAGACAGAACGAAGCACAGAAGGATCTCTTAGGCAATTAGGACAGGCAACGAAACACAAATTTGCTGTCTGAACAGGTAGCAAAGAGAATGACCAAGTCATAAGATGTGTCTGCATACACACACATCTTTTTCTATATATGCACACATTATTTTTAATCCTTAAGCTTGATAAGATGGCACTTCAGGAATTCCAGGCAGCTCTATAATAAAAAAGTTACAGAAAAAGGAATCTATAGAGAAAAACCAATAGCATTTGAGATCTGTACTACTGCACTCAGAACTATAAGTGGAAAAATATTTCCTAACGTCAAGATCTGAGACCACATATTATTTCAAATCAGGTCAGCAATCTCTCAGTGCAAGCATAAAGGCCCTACTGACTAATACAAAACTAAAGTAAAACCATAACACACAATAAAACTAGTTTGAACAAGTATCTTCATAAGGTCTTTGTGATTATAGCAGACGTCAGTCAGGCTGCTTTGCACAAATCAGGCAGAAATGAAGGTGAGTTAAAAAAAATCCCTAAGCAGCAACTGAAACAGAAATATCAACAGAAGTCCAGGACTCCCCAAAGAGCTCCCTGTAACTTAAAAATCTGTACATTTACAACTACTTCATCTACCTGGTGACCCAGGAATAACAGTGCTCACCAAAGTTTTTTGACCTGCAATGGTATCCTAGCTATGCAAATCACAGAGGGAGGAGATGGAAAATTTATAGCGCGAATAGAGGCAAGGCCACCCCAAAATGGCCCAGTCTTATAGTCATATACCTGGTATATGAATTCATCAATGATATCCCAGAGCCACTGGTTGGGCAGTTCCAGAGGAGCAGGGCCATCAGCATCTGCAGAAGAACATAAGTAATAGATGAGAGGCTTAACACCTTCAGAAAGAACAGCAGCAGAACTGGAGGAACAGACAAATTAAAGAACACAAGAATTTCCCTGAAATGGCAGATGCAGCAGCAAATGAATTAAGCTTCCAGTAGGGCGGTGATAATGTAGCTTTGGTTACCTCAACTGCCTTCACTTTTAAAGAATACGAGCATGTATGGGGTTAATCTCTAGAGTGAGACTGCTCAGCAGCAGTGATTCTCAGAAGCTGCGCACAGACTGTAGGAGTTTATCCTAACCGATCTATTCTCTGCAAGAAGTCTGGCAGGGAGTCACAAACACTAAAATTTTTTCCAAGGGGAGTCAACAACAGTAAGCAGTTGTGAAAGACTGCAAGTTTTCTCTAGCTTACAGCTTCATTTTGCTTTTTAATAAAGATAGGTGAAGCAGTTCTCAGCAAGACAGAAGGCTAAATAAGTTTTATTCTTTACAGTATTTCAGAAAGCACCAGAAACTATTTGGCTTTTTGTGGTTTTAAATGCATGGATGTAAAGTGATCCTCATTCAACAAACTCAAACATATGGAAGGCTCGTAGACTACTTCTCCCTATATGATCTATAAACAAATATGTTCCAGTTCTTCTGACCCTTTCTTCAGCTCTGCCCTCTCCATCCACTCTCCCTCTCCAAAATTCACAAACCAGAAATGAATTGCAGCAACTCACTGAGGATGTAGTTGAAGAGATTGCAGTAGTTGTAATAGGATTCAAATCTCTGCTCCAGCGTGGGTCCCCCCTGCAATGAGAAGTCAGCACAGTCTGCTTAGTTTCAAGCATGGTAGGAGTGAGTTTATGGGCAACAGTGTATGAAGGACAGTCAATAGTCACAGCAGTAGAGGGGCTATTTCAGAAATGTTAGAGCCAATATTCAACCAAGACACCCACCAGCACCACCCAGAAAACCTGACATTGTATCACTATTGTCCCATAGAATAGGCCTGATTTTTCACGTACAGGTAGCTTCTCCCAGGACAACCGAGCATTCAAACCTTCTGTGAATAGGATACATTAATCTTCCTTGTCGCCCTCTCTGCTGTCCAGACTTAAGAGCTTCCTATTACCTTCAACAGCTTTCCTTCCTTCTCCCCTCATGAGAGCCCTTAATAAATCAACAATTCTGCTTCTGGACAGTATTTCTAAATGCTTTGAAAGGCCAGTAAACACAGTAGGGAATCACTCTCTTCCTAGAACCATTTTCCTTGTTTCACCTGGAGACACTCGAGGGCAGTCTGAGAACCACTAACAGCACAGCCTGAGAAACCAGTCTCTCCTGTTAAAGCCTGACTTGGGTTAATACAGCAGCCTTTTTGAAGTGCACATTTCTCCACCCTCTGGTCCACACCAAAACTGCAGTTATTACTTATTTACCCCATCTCTGTCAGCTTCTTTCCTTAAAGAACCAAGAACAACTGTCTCACTGACTTCAAATTAGCTTAAGAAAAAAAGTGGGGTTTGTTTTGTTTTATAGGGCGTTATTCCTTCCATGTCCTTCTCCTGCATCTGTTATGGTGCCCATGTTTCCCTCTCCGCAAGGCACTCTGACCCCATGTGTTTTTTTAATCACAAATAACGCACCTTCCTCTTGTGATACCCCTTCTCACCCACCTGCTAATCTGAAGAACAAAGAGCCACAAAGAAACACACAAAACCAACTGATCTATAGGTCTTGCAATTACAGCTCTATCAAAAAGAAAATTCAGTTACCTCCCAACACCTCCTTCTTCCCTAACTCACTAACTACTACATCTGATGTTCAGTAACAAACTTTTACATAACAGCCTCCTGAAAACTCAGACCAGGTCTTCTGATTCATGTAAGCTGCAAGGGAAACCTGCACGCTCATTAAAACCATGCTTGAGGAGACAGCTAATGAGCCTCAGAAAGACAGTCAAGTCTTTCTTGCTTTTCAGCAATCAGTGACCCCTTACTAAACTAACAAAAGGCAAGAATTTTAAGCTTCCCTAAAAGCAACTTGACTTACAGCTCGTAAACCTATCCAATCCTGTCTTGCAAAAATTATGGGACCACTGATACTGTGGTGGCAGCAAGATTTGCCAAGTCTTATGGTACGGAGAAGCCAGCATGCAACCAACAGGAAGACACAGGACAAACACTCACGCTGACTTTCGCGTAGATGTGCCTATAATACAGCTCCTTGTACAGGATGAGGAAAACAGCATCTGGAAAAGATGACAGAACTGGACATTAGCAAGCCACAAGGCCTAGGCAACTGGATCTCTCTGATACACCAGTGGTGCTCCTCCTGCCACAGTAATAAAGGGAGGTACAAAAAGATACTTTGTTCAAGTTTGACTTCTTGCCAGGCATCTGCTGAAGGAGTTGCCAGAGTGAACAAAGACGACTGACTCAGGTGGCAGCAGCACTGTGCAGCACTGTGCACTGAGCACTGTGCAGCACTGTGCACTCACTCATGTATCAAGTGATTTAGTTCTTTCTCTCTCTGACAAACAAAAAGAAAGTAAAAGACTTACCATTTCCAACCTGAGGGGCAATGGCCTCGGCCTCTGGCCATGGGGTATTCTTAAAAAACCTTTCTGTCAGCTTTGTCCAACTGAAAGATAGACACACATGCAGTATTAGAAACCATTTCTCAGTATGACAGTGCTGGAGTTAGAGACCACAATATAGAGACCTTGGACTTGATGAAAGTATAACACCACCACCATCCCCTTTTAGTAACTCCAGTGTTGAAGCAAAGAACGAGAATTGCAAACTAAGCAATTAAAGTCTTCAATTTATCCCTGAAGTATGGAACAGTTGCAGATGTTACTTTCACATTCCCTTTATGGCAAGGTGACAGAGCTACAAGCAGGAGTGGGAATATCTATAGGAAACAGACACAACACTTACACCTCACAGCTTTCTGCAAACTGCCTACTGAGGTCACTTTTTGCTGCCTCCATACCTGTTAGGCACAGGACTGGTATTTTCCTTCAGACAGGTCACAACTCACCTATACTTACGTTAACCTAATGGTCTGGCAATATCTGGTTTTTTCATAGAATCATAGAATGCTTTGGACTGGAAGGGACCTTTACAGGTCATCTAGTCCAATCCCCCTGCAAGAGCAGGGACATCTTTAACTAGATCAGGTTGCTCAGAGCCCCGTCCAACCTGACCTTGAATGTTTGCAGGGATGGGGCCTCCACTACCTCTCTGGGCAACCTGTTCCAGTGCCTCACCGCCCCATTGTAAAAAATTTCTTTCTTAAATCCAGTCTAAATCTGCCTTCCCTTAGTTTAAAACCATTGCTCTTTGTCCTGTCACAACAGGTCTTGCTAAAAAGTCTGTCCCCTTCTTTCCTATAGGCTCCCTTTAGGTACTGGAAGGCTGCTGAAAGGTCTCCCCGCAGCCTTCTCCTTCCCCAGTAATCAAATCAAACCTCATGCTGTATTTTAGAGAAAGCCCAAATTTGGAACAACACAGGTAGTAGTCAGTCTTTCCTTTTAAAAGCAGGGTGTGCTTTCATCACAGTTTAAACAGTGATTCGCCCTTGCAGGAAGGATGGCTTCGTACCTGTTTTCATAGATGTCCTGGATCTCGTACACCTTCTGGTCAATAACATCACTGGAAACACGGCTGGCCTGGAGTTCGTACACCTTCTGGTCAATGAGATCCGACACTGTCTTGTGAAAATACTGAATGAAGTTTTTGATCACTTCGGGGATCACCTGGTAGGTCTGCTGCTCGTACTGGCGCTCGTAGGCCAGGTCTTGCTTCGGGTCTCCTGAGGGGAAGGAGGAGCAGTGAGGCAGCTGCCGCACGGCCCACCCGGGCCTACAGACCCAGCCGGGCGCCAGCAGGCCCGGCGCACCCGAGGGCCACCGTGGCGGCGTGGCCGAGGCCCGCACTCACCCGTGTGCATATCATACTCGTTGGAGTAGGCGTAGGGGTCGTAGGCGGCCTGTGGAGAGAGGGCGGCAGCGAGTCACCCCGACCAGCCCGGACACGACTCCCCCAAGTCCCCCCGCCGCCCCGGGACCCCCGCCCCGCACCTCGTTGTCGTAGTCCTCCCCCGGGTAGGCCATGGCGGCGGCGCGGCGCGGCAGGGAAAGGACTCCGGGCGGCAACGCGGACCCGGCGCGGACCGGGCAGGAAGAGGGAGTGGGACCAGGGGCGGGGCTCGGGCCGGCCGGCCGGAAAGGGCTGAGGCGGCGGAGCGGCGCTGCGCCCTTCCACTGGTTGAAACAACTGCCTGTCTTCAGCCTGCCGAGCTGCCATGGGCCTAGTGCTTCCTATGGCCCGCCCCTCTCTTTGATTGGACAGCGTACCTGCCCATCAGACCTTTCTGAGCACCGCCTCCACCTCCCGCCTCGCCTCTCTACTCGCCTTCCTTCTACCTGCTCCCTCTACCTTCCCATTGGCTGCACACACAGGGGTGCGGCGCCTTCGATTGGTTCAGCGGACACGGCCCGCCCCGTTGCTATAGCGACGACCCTCCCCTCCCCTCTGCCCCCGCACTCCGCGCCGTGGCCCGGCTCGGCCCGTGAGGGGATGGAGGGCGGCGGCGGCGGGGCCGCAGCAGCGCCCGGCGCGGCGCCAGCGCCGGGGCCCGGGCCCGGGCCCGGGCCCGAGCCCGAGCCCGAGCCAGAGCCAGAGCCAGAGCCCGAGCCAGAGGCCGGGCTGGCGCTGGGGGCGGCGGCGGGCGCCCCCCTCGGCTACCTGCACGTCCTGTGGCAGCGGGAGGAGCCCGCGGGCAAGATCCCGGCCCGCCGCCTGCGCAGGGCCGCCCGCCTCCACCGCCGGCTGGGGCCTACGGGCAAGGAGAGCCACGGTGAGCAGAGGACAGCGGGGAGCGCCCCTCCCTGGGACGGCTCTTGCTTCGGCCGGCCCCGCGCGGGGAGCGGCCGTGCTGCCGCCCAGGCCTCGGCGGGGTGGAGAGCCTCCGATTTGGGGAGCCGGTAAAGCTTCAGCTTTCCCGCGTGCGGGGCCTCGGGAAGGAGGTTGGATCTGCTCGGTGGGCGGCTTGGGAAGGCACCCTTGCTCCTGCCAGGGGACGGTGGCCGTCAGGAGCGGGAGGGCCCGTGGCCGGCCTCAGGAGGAGACAAGGAGAGTGCTTCTTACCTGGCGTCTTGGTCGCCTGCTTCCCCTCCTCTGGGCTGAGGCAGCACCGGCACGGTTTGGGCCCTGCACCTGGGCTTGAGCACCGGCATGGGATGTATCGATAGGGAAATGCTCCTTTTTCCTCTGTGCTTTCTGGTAATTGCTTTTTTTTCTGCATAGCTCTGAAAAGGCTGCGTGAAGCTGCCAACAGCAACGACTTGGACATAGGTAAGATTTCTGCCAGGACCCCTTCCTGGAAGGGCAGCTTTGTCGAGGACCTTTATTTTAGGAGAGGAGGAGGAGGGTGCAGATAGTTTGCGGACATTGTGTTTTAGATGCTGCAAAACTAGAAGCTGCATTTCTGGAACCTTGTTTCGTTCTCTGAGCAGAGTGAGGCTAGTTATAATATTCACTTTTTCACTGCATCTAGTTCATAGTGTTAGTTTTCCAACTGCTGCAAGCTAAATCAGCACTGCACTGTTCCAGCTTTTTTGGTATGTAACTTTTGCCCAATTGTAAGCAGCAAGAAAGTAGTGTTTTGGTAAGGTGGAAAAGTTATGATTATCTAAGCCATATCCTGTGTGATGAGACAGTGTGACCCAGTAGATCAGAACCAGGACCAGTGCTGGACTCTGCCTCTCACAGGGACTTCAGAGAAGGCTCATGGCCTACCTGTGACTCCCTGTACCTCTCTATACTGTAGATTAGGTGGGGTTTGATATGAATTGTCCAGCAGCAATACTGGCGTATATTATCTGCCTCTTATCATTGTCCCTCCTTAGACTATACTGTCCCCTCAGTTGTGCTGGCCTAACTGTTCATTGAGCTATTCTGTGAACAGAATTGGAAACTGGTTTGACTTGTAGAAACTCCCAATATATCAGGATGGGGGTTTGTCTGGCGTGCTTCACCCTTGGGCTCCACAATACACCTTGTTTCATGAACTGATGGATAAAGTTCATCTGTGAGCTCTGGCAGTACAGAAAGGCTTGGCTTCAGTCACCAAGTCAAGAGAAAGAACGAAAGAATCAGGCTTTATGAAAGTCTTGGTTTCAATCCATCTTAGTTTTGCAACTTTATTTAATACACAGGTTCCCCTGTTTACAATCCTGGTGTCTTTTGTGTATTCCACAGCTTGAGGAAGTATCTGATGATGAATTTATTCTTCATCAACAAGTAAAAATCTTTGCTGTTTCCTGTGGTCACACTGGGTGGGAGAGGTTATGTCATTTCCTACTGACTAGGTAAAGCGTTCCCCGTTAATGGTTCTCACTGGTGGCACTGTCAGTCTCCCTGTCTTTCTTCTGGAGTATCAAACATCCCCCATTAATGCCACTTCCATCTTTTCAGGTGTTCCTTTCACTTCTGTACCACACTTAAAGCAGTAGGAGTAGAGGAAGAAATTCAAATATGACTATAATTCAACCTCCAGAAGCTGAGACCAATGGTGACTTTCAGTGGTCTGAGCTATCTAGTTTCTTGTCTCCAATACTGGTCAGTCTTGACTGTTGCAGGATATGCTATTAAAGATCTCAAAATACAGCGAATCTGTCAGTATTTTTAACAGCTACAGAATAAGCTTTATTTTACACACTGATTACTATACCAGAATAATCTCAAAACAACAGGAGTACAGTTGCTCTTACGCATGATTGCCGTAGATGCTATTTTTATGTCCCTAATCTTTTCAGCCTTTACTGGTCTCTGTGCCTTTGTTATACCCAGTCCTGGAGAGTCATACTAGTTTCTCTGTCTTTCTGTGTGAGCAGGTTTTTCCTTCTTATCTGAGAAAAGGAGGTAGTTCAGGTTACAAGAAGTGCCAGTGGTGGCACTGAAGAAGTAGCTGAGTGGAAAAGCAGGGGGAACAAGTGTGCGTAGATGACGGTATGGCTACTTGGGCTGTTCACTAGCTCACTTCAATACATCGTCTCCTAAGGGTGTATTTGCGCTGCTGCTGGCAGGTGGGTGCATTCACCTGTCTGCTTCCCAATCAGTAGCCACCATTAGTATGGCAAAACCTAGGAGTTTCAGATGAATCTAGGAAGTGGCATATTCAAAACGGGTGTGAAGAGGTGTTTTTTCTCACTGCATGGAGTTACACTGTGAAACTTCTCACTGCAGGTCCATGTTGATGTGAAAAGTTTACACAGATGCAGAAAATGACTCTGCACATCCATGGAGAAAGCCCACGGAGGGCTAGTAAGCACAGGATGCTAATTCTGGCTTGGGAGGTGCCTGAGATGCAGCTGACTAAAGGCTGTGAGAGTTAGCCCTGCATCCTTGCCATCTTTTTATACTGTTCTGTAGGTGTTTGCTGCTGATTGTCCTAGGAGCTTGAGTGTTTGGCTAGATGGATCCTTAGCCTTAGCCATTACAGCTGTTGGCTTGTCTCTGTGGCAGTACGTGGAAGCTGGTGAAGACTGTAACAGAGGGTGGAGCATACACTGCCTAGGCTGGTTCTGCTGAGCCGGGATGCTGGCTGGAGCTGGTTCAAGTCCAGTTGACTTGACAGCTAGCAGAGTGTGTATCTAACCACAGAAGAGCAGGCAGTATTACCCCTTTCTGATCAGGTGCCCCTTCAGCTTATCTGCTTTCTTCTCCTCCTTGGTGCTATCAGTGCAGCAACTCTTGGAGGACGGAACTGACCCCTGTGCCGCGGACGATAAAGGCCGGACAGCCCTGCACTTTGCCTCCTGCAACGGCAATGATCACATTGGTGAGTGGGTGGGGAGGGGGAGTTCTGTCATCCGACTTCTCGGTGGCAGAGATTTCAAAGGATGCTCTTTATTTTGGTTCAGCACGTGACAGAAATTGATGTTTTCCGTGTGTTTTGTGGCAAAGTTCCCAGCTGAACTCTGGCTCCAGGGCTTGCCATGTCCCCCTGCTGAAGGCGAAGCAGGAGCTCCCAGCTCTAGGGCTGTGCTGGTGCAGAAGGAGGGGTGTCCTTAGTCTCAGCTCTTCCCCTCAGAGAGCCCTGGGGCAGTGGCATTGCCTGGCTTTGTGCTGGGTCCTTCTGCATTGCTGCGCAAACCTCCGTCCCCTGTTTCTGGGAGGAAGTTGATGAGCTCAACAGAAGCTGATGGCTGCCACGTGGACCTGTGGCCCGTGTGGGCCTGACCTGTGGGGCAAAGGGAAGGGACTGGCATGGCTCTGTTTCGTTGTTTCCAGTGCAACTGCTTCTGGACCATGGGGCTGACCCGAACCAGAGAGATGGGCTGGGAAACACCCCCTTACACTTGGGTGAGTGCCACACAGACGAGCTCTGCATGCAGAGAGGTGAGGTGAACACCTTGCCTTGCTGTTTCTTTCCTCTCCACCTTCCTCTTTCCTGTGCATCACAGTATACATCCCTAGCTTTAAGGACCTAGGAGGGACTCTTTGCATTTCATTAGCTTCACTCCTCGTGAAGGTTTAAGGGTCAGAGGTAGAGAAAATCCATTTCTCTCCCTCTGCCAGCCCCAAGGAGCACAATATCTGTTCCAGAGAGAGTACCCAGCCTTGCGTGTGTGGTTACTCTTTAATAATTGGGCTGTTCCTCTTTCCCATGGCAAAGAGCCCTTTGGGAAGCAGCAAGCTCTGTGCTTGAGCAGAAACTCCTTTGTTGTTTGCTAGTACCTCTGAGTTGTGTGTCCTGTGTTTTCCCTCCCCAGCTGCCTGCACGAACCACGTTCCTGTCATCACCACGCTGCTGCGCGGAGGTAACATTTCCTCTATAACAATTACAGCCTGTCCCTTTCCGGCCCTGCCCCTGTTGATATTCCCCAGGGACACTAAGCCTTGAAGACAAACCTCACTTTCTGTCCTTGCTCATGCATCTTGCAGGGGCCAGAGTTGATGCCTTGGATCGAGCTGGCAGAACCCCACTGCACCTCGCTAAATCAAAGCTGAACATCCTGCAGGAAGGACTCTCCCACAGCCTGGAGGCCGTACGCCTTGAAGTGAAACAGGTAAAAGAAACAGTCCCATGATCTGGTAAGGCGGTGCAGTCCCTGGCAGTCTCCTGCACCTTTTATTTAAATACCTGTCTGTAGGCTCTTAGCTGCTCTGGGGAGAGTTTGACTTTTTCCTTCTGTTTTCAGAGACCCTCCTTTTTCCCAACCGCTACTCTGAATTTTTGCAGGACCTCTCTTGGCTTTGGTAGGCCAAGAATGCATTGAATTTCTTAATTCTCAGGCTGTATGGAGCACTCTCTTTTCTTCAACAACCATGTAAGACACATGCCTTGTGGCAGGAGAGGGACCACAGCATGGGGCTGTAGCCATGGCATACACATTCCAGCAGGGACTCTGCATTCCTAGCACAGTCTGCCTTGCTCCGGTACCTTGAGGCATGGGACAGCAAAGCAGTCATGGGGCTGCATCACAAATGCACGAGGTGTGGGCCTCGCTTCAGGAGCCATATAGCAGCCACAGGAATTTCCATCCTTGGTGCACAAGCAGATCCTGCTGGAGTGGGAAGTCCCTGCTCCTAACAGTAAGGGAAGCTAGCTGGCCATAAAGAAAAGCTTGGTGCTTTCAGGGCTAGACCTTGTGCTTCTCCAGCTGGGGCTGTCTCTCTTCCCTGTTCTTAAACCAGGCACAGGAATCATGACTAGTCCATCTGTGGCTGATCAACACCTCAGGTGACTCACTGGACTCTCATGCTGCCATTAGTGCTCTCCGGTTGCTTTGCATGTGTTCTTCTCTGTGGGTCATGTATTCTGCCACATACCACAGCGTCAAGACTGTGCTTGGCAATTTAACTGTAGTTTAATTTTTCCTGTAAAAACATCCCAGCCTCGTGCAGCTGTCTGATGTTTGCCTCTTATGCCTATTGGTTGCAGATTATCCAGATGTTGCGGGAATACCTGGAGCGTCTGGGGAGGCATGAGCAAAAGGAACAGCTGGATGACCTCTGCTCCAGGTTACAGATGACTAGCACAAAGGAGCAGGTAGGCAGTGTTGAGCTACTGTGACTCACCTACTTGTGTTGACTTCTGTGTTTAGGAGAATGCAACTGCATGAGCAAGGTGACATTGAAGACATGGTTATGGAAGTGTTCTTGCTCACATTGGGTAAAGTGGGCAAGCTACGTGATGACTCGTGGTACTCCTTTGGGTTGGAATTCAAAATGCGGAAAGCATCACTGTGCCTGGCAGCTCAGCAGAGAAGCTGAAGATCAGATGGGCTGAGGGCACAGGAATTTTAAGGATCAGCACAACCACACAGGGTTGCAGGGCCTGTTTGGTTTTTTTCTACAAAAGATTGGCCCTTAGAAACAGGCTTAGAGAAAACAGCCCTGATACCACTGTTGAGTTCTGGGTAATGCCGCAACACACTCCTATTTTAAGGATTGGCTACATCATACAAGGTGGAAGTCAAGCATCAACCTCCTGAGGAATGGGGAGAAGCTCCCATTGTCTTAGATCAGTACTTATTTGGTCATGGGGACAGGAGCCCTCCTACACGATTGTGGGACCAAAGGGATCCTGTCTTAGTATAAGCTCAGCGTGGGCATTACGGGCAGTCCTGGTGCAAGGGTGGGCCCTGCTGCATGGGGGTTTCTTCTGTGTTGGTGCTCAACTGCACAACTGCATTCCTCTGCCTAATGGCCAACTGTATTCTGTCAGGTGGACGAGGTTACAGACCTCCTGGCCAGCTTCACGTCACTCAGCCTCCAGATGCAGAAGATGGAGAAGAGGTAATGGGCTTCCAAATCATCTTCCTGATGCAGCAGGAGAAGCCTTGGAGAGAAAAAGAGGAAGCTGAAGCTTGCTTCCCAGATTGCTGAATAAACATTGCTGCCAGCAGCCGTTCCTGCCAGATCCACTCTCCAGTGGTGCTCAGACTGTCCCTGTGGGTGCTGCCACAGCTGCCTCATGGGGAGGCAGCAGGCTTTGGACAACAGAGACAACAGACAACAGAGTGCTGCAGCTGAGACTTCTGGAAAAAAAGAGCTGCTGCTCTTTTCATCAGATGGGCTGGCGCTGAACAGGATACCCCTTCCAGAGATATTCTGCCTTCTCCTAAGCGCTTCAGCTCGATGTAGGTGGTGGCTGATGCCGTGTGCAGTCACCAGCCCTGGACTAGTGCAGTCAGCAGCTGGCCATCATCACAGAAATGCTTGGAACAGGCACCTTTTGCCACCTCTGCAGTACTCAGTTCCATGGGGGAGAGAATGGATGCCTTGGACAACAGAAGGCTTTGTGCTGTGAGAAGAACACACACTTAATTCTGCATGCTAGCAGCTGAGCAAACATACTGCCTTGAAAAACACGCACCAAGGCTTATTCCTAACCTTCCCCAGAGCCTGCGGTCAGAGGGCAGAGAATATGTCTGGTTACAAATGGGATACAAAGCTTTTAATCACTAGACTAACAGCTTTCACTGGCCCTGGTTTTTAAATCACTGCTGCAAGTTAGTGCTTAAATACTACAGTGAAACACTTGCAAAAAACACCCAGGTAGACAGCTAGCACGTCAGAGCTGCCCTGATGCAAGAATAAAGTTTGGGGGTGGCTTAATCCTAGTGCAGTTTTAGTCAGACATCTACATCTTGCATTCAACCCACCATAACTGACTTTTGTGTTTCCTGTTATGGGTGGTCTTGGGCAAGAGGTCCACTTGCAATAGGAGGTGTTGTGTATTCAGCCATATTATTGGGCTGGGTTGGAGGTGGATTCATGGCTGCCTCAGCAGCACCAAACCCAGAGCTGACCCATACTGTGTTTCTTGCTTGTCAGGGAGAGGTGCTGCTCCAGGACCTTAAGTACAGCATGAGGAACGAGTTATGACCTTTACTGGGAGCCTGAAGTGATGCAGCTATGAAGGATGCAGGGAATTGCCCTTGCTTCTGCACCACTGTGGTTAGTAATGAAGATGTAGATAGCTTTGTTTTGGAGCAGGGATCGTAAACCTTGTTGGTAGGGTGCGAGTAGCAGCAGGGTGACAAGAACATGCCCAATAGCAATCTGAGTTCCCATCTGTGTGCCACACCTAAGTGACATGGTGTGCCGGTAGCGATACCCATCCCACAGCTTGGGAATTGCTGGTTTGGAAGCGTCCATTCTTAGGATTCAGCTTAACCATGCAACAGCCACAGTTTGGAGCATTCTTCAGAGACCTTTAGGTCAGCATGTTCTCTAATATCTGGCCTCTTGTCCAGGAAAAGGCTAAGTGGACCTCCATGTTCAAAGCTGAGATACCAGAAATACGCATGGCTTTTAGATGTATTCATCCGTGGGGTGCTGGAGGCCATGTCTGGGACTAACGGTCTTGTGGTTTGGCTGGAGCTGTCACTGTGAATACTGATACTTCATTACAATATGCTGGATGGGAAGGATAATGAGGGGGTGGGAGACAATATGACCTTTTTGTATTTTGAACTTCAATAAAATCCTGTCAGCCTTTTCAGACTCAGCCAAGTTCCCTCTTTTTTCAGAGCAACTCATTCCTCTTTCTTTACCTATGTTCCAGGCCCCAGGCACAGCACTGGACTCGGTAACTGCTGCTGTCATACCCGGTACTGAAATTAGAAGTGACAACACAAAGTTGTTTGAATTCAAACACCAGTCTGTTTGCAGATCAAAGTACACGGTTGCTGACTTACCTTCTGATCTTGACTCCCACAGCCAAGAAATCAAAAATTTAAATCTAGTTAGTTGCTGTGAAACCGTACAAACAGAGGAAAGAGAATCCGGCGGGATTGCTTCAAGCTGGAAGATGAGATGTTTTGCAAAGAGGAAAAGCAGCCTTGCCCAGTTTGCACTCACGTAAGTATGGAGCTGGTGGGGAGAAGGCAGCTGAACTTGTGCCGTGCCCTGTGCCAGATAAAATGGCTGTGCTGTGAAGAGTCAGCAAGGGGATGAGAGGCTGGGGAGGGACATCTGGGCAGGGCAGAGAATTTCCAGGATGGTCCCTCTGTGAGGAGCGGGTGACCTTCATGTGCAGTCTTTACTTTTCTTGTTTCTTCCCATCTTCACAGCCTAGTCTTAGTGTCCACATACACCCAGCTGTCAACGCTTCTGCACTCAACAGCCTTGTTGCTGAGGAGACCATTAAGGTGCCCAAAGAGCAGGTGGCTGAAATGCTCTTTATCGCTGCAGTTACCTTAGTAGCTGATGTTGTCTGCTAACTAGACACAGCTTGGAAGCTTTCCTCAAAACCAGGAATACATCTAGCTGGGACTCAGAGCAAAGCTTTTAGCCTGAGCACACGTGATATTGTTGTCCACAGCTCTTCAGGCCTTTGTCTTGCCTGGCACTGGAATTTTTCATAACTGCTCCTGACTGTATGCTTGGAGGGGAAAGGTGGGGGTGCTGCAGCCAGACGAGCATATGCCTTGCCCCTTTTGGAGGACTGCTCCCTCCATGGAGACTGGAGACTGGTACAATGAGCTGAGGCAAATAAAACGAGCAGGCTTGTAAGAAGTTTTGCTACTGCTTTAGCAATAACACTGGATAAGAAAGAGAAGAGGGGATCTGTTTTTTTTGAGGGGGGAAGCATCATATAGGAATCACCACAGTCAGTTCTGCTTTCCTGCATCAGGGCTGAAGCACTGGACTGCTGAGAGTCATGTCATGTGTTTGGCACTGGACTGAGAAAAGTTTCAGGTTTCTTTGTGTCAGCTGGTCATGCCAAAGCCTTGACTACCCTGCCATGCTCAGCAGCTGTATCTCAAAACGCAGTTAGGTGCTGGGGAGGGAAAGAAGGAAAGAAAAGGTTCCAGGGGAGGATAAGAGTGTGGCTTCACGCTGTGCCGAGAGCTGTTCACTGGCACTGTTTGCTTTTTCTGCTGCTCCTGGCCTAGAGTCTTTGCAGCTTTTCCCCCTGCCCTTGAATCCCAGGCCACAGATTTCCCTGCACAAACTGTAGGTGTGAGGCTCGTGGCAGCTTTCCACATATCCCAGAGGTGTCTGCTGCAGTAACGAAGCATGAAAACAACAGCACAGGTTTCCCTCTGCTATTTATTTTGCCATTAAACTCAGTCCAACCTCCTCATTTTTCTTGTGCTACACCATCAAACACACCTTTCCGGGTCCCTTCCCGAGTGGTGGTGCATCTCCCTCCTTGGGGCCATGGTGTCAGGTTGCCAGCATGCTCTGGCAACCAGGACTTGACCCAGGGTCCTGCTTCCCCCTCACCGCTGCTTGGCCTCCATTTCGCCACCTCATTCAGAGCACAGCTCTGCAGTGATGTGCTGAATCCCCAGCCACTGAACTCACCAGCAACCTCCCCGGCTCTGCAGCTGCTGCTGTGCTGTAAGATGCAACCAAAACCAGCCAGGTTGAGGATCTGGCTCATCCAAGCAAGCAAAGACTGAAAACCTGCTTGTGTCTCACCGAGGACCCACAGCAGAAGCAACAGCCTTGAACAAAGCCTGCCAACAAAACTGCATGCGTGTTATTAAGCAACAGGCCTTTCTCTGAAGCCACCACTCACCCGTGCAAGTGTATGTGAAGTGCACGCTGCAGTATGTGCAAACATCACAAATCTGTTCCACTCTTCAGCAGCTAAAATAATTAAACTCCAGTGTATCGAGCCAACATCTGAACTCCATTACTTCTTCCACCTTTGCCTTTCTAGCAGACCCCTGATCCATCATTGTAATTATCTGCACTGCTAAAGAAGTACCATGAAGCATTTCTTGGCAAACCTCCCACCCTTTCATCTGCTTTCTCCACTCATTCCATGAGCAAGACAGATCTCATCTGTCATGGAAAGGTACTTGCAGAAGGATGCCTTCTTTGTGCACTGTGCCTGGCCAGTGTGGGAGAGCAGCCCTGGGCAGCTCAGGGCCCACGGGGAGACTGGGTGGAGGAGCCAGCAGTTTTGATTAGGAAGCTGATAAGGAGATACAGCAAATAGTGTTCCTTCTGGGCTTTTCTGAAAGCTCTGAGAGGGGAAGAGAGCACACGGTTGTTGGAAGAATTAAAATAATCAGCTGGCAACCTGCTAAGGCTGGCCATGGATTAGGAACCAGCAGCTAAACCCAAAAGCAAATAAGCAGAATTCCCTATAGCTAATAGTGTTACGTGCCCTGACCGCCCCTGTCACACCGTTACCTCCCTGGCTGGCAAGGCTGTCTTGCCGCGAGGTGCATTTGCAGTGCTGTCCTGGCTGTTTGCAGAGTGTCTGTACAAGGTCCTGGTCCCACGATCGCAAGGGCAGCGCTTGAGCCCATTGCTCTGCCGGGCAGTTAAGAGCCGTCCTTGTAACCGCTTCCCCTGGCCTTCTGCCTCCCCCAGCCCCATGGGTCTGCAGACAGGGAAAATCCCACCAGGGCTGCAAGAGTTGCACATGAGCTTCTTGGTACCCGGGTCTGACACCTCTCAGCTGCATCAGGCTCGTGGCACACACGCTGGGGAGATACCCAGGCCCCAGAACCAGCACACAACTGGCAGGACTAAGTTGCTCCGCAGAGGGTAGCTATGGCCACCTTGCAGAGGAGCTGGTGCCGACCACTAGCCGCAAAGCCCCGACCTGCCCATGCCTCTCCCATTCCCTCTGCCTTGTGCCAGCTCCCGCTGCAGCTGCACCCGCAGGTGTGGCAAACCCGCCTCTGCAGGGTTAAAGCCAAGCTCATCAGCCTGGGTGATGACAAGTAGGAAAGAAAATATAAGCAAGGAGTCATTAATTAAGGCGAGAAGCTGGGAGCGGAGACTGCAGAATGCTAATCAGTCTGGATGGGAGGCTGTGTGGAAAGCAGCAATCAAGCTCCTTCAGTTTTAATTATACCCGGCTCTATATCAAGGACATGACACCTTTTTTTCACCTCTACCTTTGAGCTGTGAAACCAGTTGGAGCACGTCCGCTGTTACTGGGCAGACAGGAATTCCCTCCTGGCTCTAGAGCCTCCCCAAGCCAGGCTCAGCATCTGCCCTTCCCACTCATGTGCTCCCCAAAATCAGGGCTTAACACCAGGCAGAGCTTCGGGATGGGAGCTGGGGCTTGCAGATGCTTGCTGTGCTAAACGCACCTTGTCCCCCAGGTTTTCTCCCTGTCTTCTCTGTCCTGTTTTATATAGGCTTCACCGCAACGTGAAGCTGTCAGTCCTGACCTGATTCACTCCTTTTGCAAGCCAGGACCAGGAGGAGCAGGATCAGGGGCAAGCAACAGCCCAGCTGCAAGCAGGCAAGAAGAGGCAGCGTCCGGCTGTGCACCATCACTGCTCCCGACTGCCATTCCCTTCTCCCTCCGATGCTTTGGGCTGTGAAGTGGAGCCTCACCCCCAGAAACGATGCAGATATTTGTGTTACCTGGAGTCTGCTTGCAGCCATGTGAGCTGGCCACCAGCCACGACATCGCATGCAAAGGGCGGCTGCAGGACTAGCCATCCCTGGGAAGGTAGGTAAAGCACACTGGACAAGTTGCCAAAAGGCATGGGCTGCAGAGGACGGACAGTCACTACAGAGGAAGGGAGCCAGAGAAATCAGAAACAGTAATAGGAGATGAGGGAGGCAAAAGCTGCAGAGAGCAACATCAAACCCTTGAATGGAAAAAGAAAAATAATTCCTAGTGCAGTGCTTTGGCTGGCCTCTGCACAGGGAAAGGGGTGTCCTTGGAGCTGAGCTCTAGCAAAGCATGCAATGGCTTCAGCAAGGGTTAGAAATACCATGTCACCGGGAATTTTAAGAGCAGGCAGGACAAAGCAATAAGGGAAGATTTACGCAAGCAGAAGCAGGGGATGGAAAGAGAAGAGAAATAAGGGGGGGGTCATGGCTCTGCTCATGCACACCACAGCTCTGCAAGCCCCTTGCTGCCTGATGTTCCCCATCCCTGCTGTACAACGCGTACAGCACTGAGAGTGTCGAAGGGCAAGGATGGCACCAAAAACCTTTTGCTTTGGACACAGCCTCCAGCTGCCTTGCCAAGGTCCCACCATGCATGGGGACAAGTGAGGACACTGGCGGCTTCCGCAGCCCATGCGGGGCTCAGAGCACCACCGACGGTGCTGTGCAGCCTCCAACACCTTTGCATTTGCCGCAGGCTCACGGTGGCAGTCGGCTCCCAACGATTAGTGGGCTGGCAGTAAATGGCTCCTCTCTGCTGGCTGGGGCTCCCCAGCCTTAGCTCCCTTGCTGTTTTAATTAGCTAGAAAGCGAGCAGTGCAGTCCCTGCAGATTTCCAGGCTACGGAGACTGCCGTAGCACCCAGTCCTTGCGTCTCCACCTGGAAAGTCAGCCTGTAAGGCTTTGCTGGGAGGGATATCTCCATGCATGTGCTGGCTGTGGGCGGCAGGGCTGGGGGAAGTGAACTGCTGTAGGAGGAGAATGAGCTGCCTCATTCAGGGCAAACGTGTTCACTCTGAAACCTACTGCTGCCATGATGATCTGTAACTGTTTCCCAGCTTCAACATGGAAGTCTGGAGTGTCCCACAATGTCACTGCTTTCACTAAACGCGTTCTGCCAAGCTTTCCCTCTTTCACCTGCTCTTAGGGCATTATGGGTGAAGATCTGCTTCACATTAAGAGTTAGACACTTGTGAGCCACACAGCACTAATTAAATGCCATATGTAATTAAGGAAAAGGAGGGCTGTTGCAATCATGTTAAGTTTACTGTAAATATTGAGCTGGGACGATGGCCGGTCTGATGATTTGCGGCTGAGGCATCCTAGTCCTGGCTGCAGGATTGCGGAGGAGGTCGCTGAGGAGCTCTGTGGGGCTTGAGCTCAGTTTAATGGGTCTGAATGAGCAAGCTCATCTCTTTCACTGCAAACAGAAAACTGCCTTAGTGGGGATAAGGTGTGTGCCTGATGATCCTGGCCTCTCACAGAGGAAAGTGAAGCCCCTGGGATATGGTCAGGAAGTGTGATGCTAATGGAGATTTCTCTCTCGCCTCTCACCATGGAGGTCCTTCCACGGGTTGGTTCCTTTCCCTTCCTCAGGGCTTGCCTGGCCAGCAAAAGCAGTCCCTGTCCCCCCCTCCCAGACTCTCAGGTGACTTGTCTTTGTCACCTTCCTAGGGCTTCTTCCTAAGCTTGTCCTACAGCATCACCAAAAGCTCCCAAGCCACAGGATGGATGCTCAGGGGCTACGCCTGTGCTGGCAAATGAAGCAGGATCTGTCCCACTTGCACTCACAAGCCAGGTGGCATCACAGAGTTTGTGTCCCCACGGCAAAGCTGTCTCATCCCTGCAGAGGATGATCACCTGTGGCACGTGGACTTGGCACACTGGGGAAGCTGAGTACCCTGCTTGGTCCCTCTCCCCTCTCCACTCATGTCATGACTACATGACAAAACCAGACCTGTGTGAAGTCAGCCACATGCCTGGGCCTAGCTCTGCCAGGCACTGCGGCAAATCATGGCATTGCAGCAATGCAAATCCCATGGGTGCCCTCCCTCCCATGTGTGCTAGACTGATCAAAGGCCTTGCTTGGATGGTGTTTTTCTGGGCTTCTCTGGCAGCCTGATGATGCAGAAAAATGCTGGAGAAAGCTGCTGTGGGGCTGGGGTCCACCACAGCTGAGTGATGCTCACCCCAGCTCAGGAGCAGCGTGACACTGCTGGGGTGGGAAGAAGGCTCCTGCCAAAATGTGGGTGCTCTGCCAGCACATTGCTTCCCCCCTTCCTTATGCCCCCTCATCCTTCTTTCTGCCCTCTGCTTCTAGCCCCTCACTTTGCCCTGCCTTTTCACTGCTGTTTTCTGTCCCTGTGGATGGCTCCTGCCACACATTTATCATTTATATTGTGCCCTCATCTGTCGTCTCACCATCCCTCCTTTTCCCTCTCTCTGCTTCTGTCTCTCCCTTTCCTACAACTTTCTCTTGAACACCAGCAGTGCTGGATCCCTCTTAAAACCCTCAGCTTTTATTCTTTTGTACACTTCTGCAGTGTCTGCAAAGTCAAATAAAACAAATGACGCACTGCTAGTGACTTGGGAGCACCAGACTGTGCTCAGATGGCTTGTACAGCCTCCACCGCCTCCAGCCCAAACTGCAGAGCCCCGTGCCGGGCAGAGATTGTACCCAGCACACAGCAAACGTGGCAGGCAAAGGAAATTACTGGGGTTTATTCAGGTCAAGCAGGGGAGACATTCCAACACCTTCTGGTGAATGTGATTTTTGTCCCACCACGCCATCCCCGCGGCACTTCCCACCCTTCCCACGGTCAGGCCGGGGGGATGCTTGGCCTTGCTGCAAGGTGTCGTTGAGCTGCTACCACAGCCAAAGGCTCCTCCACGGCTGCTCAGGGCAGCAGGGGACAGAGCAGGGGAAAGTTTTGCTCCCAGGCAGACATGGGTCCCACAGCAATCCCACAGCAGTGGCCGTCTTGGAAGATGTCCCAGCCCGCTGAGCGGTGTTGGCCTCACGCTCTCCTAGAAACCCTCTCCATCAGGTAGAAAGGGGCACTGAGGAGATAGGATTGAACTAAGTGCACATGGGTCTGTTTCTTTCTCCTTCGCCTCACCACAACTGTCACCTGGCTCCTCAGCTCATTTTGCAGCTTAGCTACTTTCTTCTGCTTTGATGACAGCCATCAACTCACAATCATCACCATCACGTGGAAAAAGCTGTCTGGCCAAGACAGTAAACCACACACATGGGGCTAATACCAATGAACAATGTCACTGCTCAGAGAGCAACGGTCCTCCAGCCCCAGAAGGAAGGGATGAAACTCTGAGTAGCAAGCAAAGATCAAAGAGGAGGCAAAAATCCCTTTGCAAAAGGCAAACAGAAAGTAAGCAGAGGCATAGATCAAGTGGAACAACATGATGGAAGGAGGAGTTACCAGGTTTGTTTAGGAAGAGCTGGGGATGGCTATCAGGAAATATTTCTGAACTGCAAGCAGCATTAGGAAGTGGGACAGTGTCCTGCAAGGTCTGCTTGCAAGAGCTAAAGCCAGGTGAGACAGAGCTCTCGGAAACATCCTCCAGCGAGTACTTCTGGTGGGGCAGGGTGGAGGGAAGAGACTGAACAGATGGTCCTTTCCTCCTTGAACTTCAGAGAAGCCACAGGTGCAGAGGGGAGGCACACAGAGGTGTCGGCACACAAGCATTTCCTATCTTCACCTACCGTGGCATGAATCGTTTAAGTATGACTAGTGACTGCTG
The DNA here is from genome assembly GCF_034638445.1 of Ciconia boyciana. NCBI lineage: Eukaryota > Metazoa > Chordata > Aves > Ciconiiformes > Ciconiidae > Ciconia > Ciconia boyciana. Next base: position 58,357,359 of record NC_132934.1, read on the forward strand.
CAGAGTTTGCATCATCGAGCCGTTGGCACAGACGGCTGACATCCTTGCACGTGAGACAGTGTGGCAAAGGCCCTCTGATCTGGATGCAGGGGCCAGCGAAAGGGATGGAGGTGGACTAGGGCTGCCCCTGGACCATGGGAAAAGACATGTGGGCAGGGGACAGTGTTTTACCACTTGGGGCTGGGCACAGCACCCCAGCCCTGCCAGGGAGAGAGGCTGCCAGCTACCCTATTGACACTCAGGTCCCCATGCACTCTCTCCACCCTTTCCACCCATGCTCTGATGTGCCCTTAACAGCCTGGATTTCCTACCAGGATGTTTTCATTTTGGTTGTCTCCCTCTTACAGTTTCAACATGCTACACAAAATTAGCAAGTTAGGAAGTTGGGAAATGGAGGCTTTAAAACCTGTTGCAGGGATGCCACCCAGGTCACTTGGCATCACGTTAACATGTCCCTCCACTCTGCATTTGTATGGGTGGATAGTGCCATTCCTATATGAATGCTGTGGGTCAGTGAGTGAAGGTGAGTGGGGACAATGAGGTGACCATTGCCACAGGAGGTTTCGGTAGCTCTGCTGTGTCCATTCCCCTCTGCCCCACATATTTCTGCCTGTTTGGGAATGGAGTGGTTACTCACAGGCTGGAGAACAGGCTGCTTCACTTTGCTCATCTGTAATGAACAGTCAGAAACTCCTCAGTTCCTCTCAGAGGTGTCATGGCTAGGGGATGGCCAGCTGTTGCCAAACTTTCCTCCTCCAGCAGCTCCTTCTGCACAGAGACGGTGGCATCTTGTAGCTGGTGAGTCCATGCTCTGGCATCATGACTGGCGCCTTCAGGGTCCCTCTTCCTGGTGTTCTCTGGGACCTGGGTCACCTCAGTGTTGCCTCCATAGAAACCTCTGGTGCTGTTGCTGAAACTTTTGCCCACGTTGACCACAGGGACTTTCTTTCCAACTCTCTTCTTCTTCTTCCTGGTCTTGTTCTGGAAGAAGACACAGGTGAAGACCTGCTTGAAACGCTTGCGGAAATGCTTGGAGATGAGGGCATAGACGATGGGGTTGAGGCAGGAGTTGGCATATGAAAGGCAGTGGGAAGCCAGGCGGCAAGCATAAGTGGCTCGGTTGAAGGGGAAGTGGCCAAACCAGAAGCACAAGATGACCAGGTGGTGTGGCAGCCAGCAGAGGCAGAACAGGATGGCCACAGCCACAATCATCTTGGTGACCTTACGCTTGGCCTTCCGGGACTCTGAGATCCTTTCTATGGGGTCTACGGAGGTCCACAGGAACTTGATGGTCCTGGCGTATGCCAGGCTCACCACGCTCACGGGCAGGAGGTATCCAAAGACAAATGTGAGGATGTCCAGAATCTTTCGGCGCTGGTCCTCCCAGATGGGGACACAGATGGGCACCCTGTGGTAATGGACAATCTGGTAGTAACTGAGGTAAGGCCCCGCGAAGAGCAGTGACAGTGACCAGATTGCTGCAATGGCCACTCCTGCATTTCGGGAGGTACGGAGATCCCGGGACTTCAGTGGATAGCGAATGGCCAGGTACCTAGCGAGGAGGGGATGGAGAAGGAGAGACCAAACACAACATGAGTGAGATGATACCTTGTTGCCCTCTTGCCCTGTGGAGCTGCCATCTGTGCACCCCTTCCCATGCAGCCACCCATCTCTTCCCCTCCACACGTCTTGGTAGGGAGGGTTACAGTGAATTCACATAGAGATCAGGGTCATCCCAACAGTGGGTCTGGGACCTCCGTTGCCCAGTCTGCTGTGCTAGCTCAGTAAAGGCAAGCAGCATGCCTCTTGAACCAGGGAAGAGGACAGGAGCAGGACCCAGAGGGCTCCCTCTTTCTCCTCTGGTGCATTGCTGCCCTGGGGTTTTGCCAGTCTTGGTTTTGCATGGTGGACACCAAACCTCAGTATGTGCCTGCACTCCTCCTTCCTAAGTGAGGGCTAGGTAACCAGGCCAAGAGCTTGGCTTGGTGCTGGAAGAGGGCACGGGGAGATAGGGAGGCTGGCTCTGCTGGCCCTGCCTCTGGGGAGACCCTAGCTGCTCCTTACAGGACACTCAAGAGGGTAAGGACTGGCCTTTCTCCAACCCCTTAGCTCAAGGGTGGCAAGCATGTTGTTCCTGGGCTGAGGGACTCAAAGGGGAGGGGATGCTTGCCTGTCAACGGAGACAGCGGCCAGGGTGAAGCTGCTGGCATACATGGTGATGTAGATCAGGAAATGCACAGCCTTGCAGGCAAAGGCCCCAAAGAGCCACCCATCCAGGGTGTAAATGGTGGCCTGGAAGGGGACGCAGCAGACGATGAAGCACAGGTCAGCCATGGCCAGGTTAAGGATGAAGAGGTTGGTGGTATTGTACTTGACTTGGCCATTCCGCAGCAGCACGGCCAGCACCAGCCCGTTCCCCACAGTGCCCAGGAGGAAGATAAGGGAGAAGATGATAGGCACGATAATCCCTGCAGCTCGGAGCTCTGGGCTGTCAGAGGAGGCGTTCCAGCCGCCTGGCATCTCCCCATCTGACTGTGGGGACCTGTGAGGGGAGAAAGGGAGACACAGCACCTGTGTATGGCCATAGGCAAGCGGGTACTGCTTAGTGTTGACCACAGTGGCCACCAGAGCTCTGGCCCTAACGTGCCTGATCCTGGCCTTTGTCTGACACCCACGTTTCTCCCAGAGATGCCAATCCCAACCAGCTGGTTAAATGATGACATCAAGATCCTCGTGACATCACTGGCAAGAATGCTGTTGGCAGCCCCTTTCTCCTGCCCGCATTCATGTTCCCACCACGGCACCTCCTGCGCTCGCAGCCCCCTGAAGGACCCCCTGCCCTGCCTCCTGGCCTCCCCTACATTCCTCCTACAATTCCAAAGCCGCTAAACCTCTTGGGATTGCTTGCTTTGGCAAGTCTAAATCCTGGCTGGTGTTCAACAGGGCTCAGCGAGGGACACGAGGCCATAGGGACTGTGAGTGGTTCCGGCACCCTCATCCTGGGGCTGTGCCTCCTCTGGCAGCAGGGACCTGATGCCTGGATGACACCCTGCAGCCACAGCACCCTGCCACGCTCCTGTCTCAAGGGAGTTCCTTCAGCTGGGACCACCTCCACCCCAGAGCTGGCTGCCCCTTGCTCCCTTTGCAGTAGTTACGTTCCACAGAGGAGAGGTGACTGAGGGCAGCTCTTCCTGATGCTGAGAGGTGGGCACGGCCTGGATGGTGGCAGCTAGGAGAGGATGAGGGGGAGACCTCAGAGCCGCCTGAAACACAACACGATGATCATTGTGAAGGAGCGTAATTATTACTGCAGCTCAAGGTATTGTGATTTGCTGCAAAACTTCCTCCAGCCATGAGTAACACTGCGCTCAGGCGGGGCGTGCCAACAGCCTATCTCCTAACGAGCCTTCTCTGTGTTGTGCTATCATTAGAACAAACTGTCCTTCTCTGAGCAGCAACCAAAAGGGAAAGACACTGTTATCTAGCAACTGTTGACGTGCAATTAACTCTTTTTTTGGGTCGTGCAAGCTCCTTCGCCCCACGCTCCCCCATCCCTCAGCTCACACCACTTCTCCTTCCCAGCAGCCTCTCTGTATCGCACCGAAAGGTCGTCCCTGCCTCTCTGGCTCTGTGGTCCCCTCTGTCCTACTGGTAACTATCTATCTGGCTTCTCCATCCTGGCCCCGTGGGATCTCCTCGCTCGAGCAGAGGACCCCGGTCGCCTTCTGGGCATGCACTCGCATGTAGGCAGCGGGGCATCTCTGGGCACTGTCGTGTCCCCTGCTCAGGGAGCCCGAGGCTGCCCGTCGCTTGGGAAGCCGGCACTCACCTCTGTGAGGAAGGGCCTGCAGCTTCACCACTGCTCGGGGGAGACCTCCAGTCCAGCCTAGGCAGCGGTGCCGAGGAAGATGCAGGCCACCGAAGAGTTTGTCCGGGCAGCACCGTCACCCCTGCCCAGTGCCCACCGCCAGCTCTGCTCTCTCTTCTCCTGGCTCCCACACACGTCTCTCTCTTTCTGGAGCTCCTCTCCTCTCTCTCTGCCTCCCCCTTTTCCCTCCCTCTGCTCTTGCTGCTGATCCATTGATCTCTGGTGTTTTTTTTTTTCCCCTCTCCCTGAGGTTGGGTTTGGAGTTAACTCCTCTCTGCCCAGCCTTCCCGCAGGCTCAGCTGCTCCCTGCTCCAGCGAGGAGGGGGCAGCAGAGAAAAAGCCCGCTGCTCTCTGGTGGGAGAGAGAGGATGGAGCGGGGCAGGGTCCCATGGACCCCGGTGGGCCTTGCAGGCACCCCTCGACACCGGGTGTTCAGACATGTTGCCCAACACCTCCGGGGAACATGAATATTGCACCACGGTGAGCCTGGCCCCTGCCCCATCCTTGGGATATGGGTCTAAACCCTCTGGAGCATGACCAATTAATTGCTATTACTAGCTGTTATTAATTGATTGTTAGTAGCACGGCACAGAGCAGATCAAGTCTCTCCCACAATGTCTGACCCAGGGAAGGAGAGGAAAGCAGGTTTTGGTTTCCATCCAGCCCAGGTCTGCCCTCCACCAGCATTGCCAGGGCACTGCAGCGTGGGGAGGGAGAACACACCATCCAGGGAGGCCATCTCCAGAGGTTCAGCTCCCTCACCACTGCCCAGGACAGCACGTGTGCCGGCTGATGTGCTGAGAGGCGACAGTGACCCACGCAGCCCTCCTGCCCTGCCACCATGTCCACCCCCGTGACGGCATCTGTGCCCTGCGGACTTCCAGGTGTGCTGAGGCCGGGCGCAGCTTGGTGGTCCTTTCCTGGCAAGACTCAAAGGCCATCAGCTTCCCTTCGCTGGGAAGGTCCTGGACGCCTCTTCCAACGATGGGGCAGGATGTGGAGGAGGAGGAGGAGGTGCTGGCCCCTTCCCCTCTACAGCAGCCCCAATGCCCCATGTTGGCGGCACCCCTTGGCCTGGCGGGAGGGACGGTGAGTCTTCTTCTCCCCGCCTGCCCCTCTGGCAGGAGGGAGCGAGGTGTCCCCGCCAGCGTTATCAGCCGCCGTAACCAGGGAAAAGGGGAAGGCTGTGCCTTGGGCCGCAGCGATAACCCGGGGGATGCGGCGGAGGAAGAGCCCACAGCCCGGCACAGCCCGCTGCAGTGCCGCTTCGCCATGGAGGGCCCCGGCCGTGGCTGCCTCCTCCTCCTCCTCCTCGGCCTGCTCCCGCCACTGGGTACCCTGGGCCTGCCGCCACCGCCAGAGGAACCCCGGGAGCCACCGCCGCCGCCGTCCAGCACCGCTGACCCTGCCGCCCACCTGCTGCGCGGCCGCCCCTCGGCCCCGGTGCGGCCCTACAGCCTCTCGCTCTCCCCTGAGGACTACCGCTACTCTCCCAAGCCCCGGCACCTGCGGCCCAGGCGGCTGCGCCGGCTGCTGGGCTCAGCCTTCGACCCTTTCTGGATGGCGGCTGAGGAGCCCCAGGGCCGCAACAGCAGCGTCCCCGAAGAGAACCTGGAGTCCCTGAGCCGGGACCTGGCAGAGGGTGCCGGGCGCTACCGCCGCAAGCTGTGGCAGGAGGTGGAGGGGCTGGAGCTGCCCACCCTGCTGCCCCCCTGGCCGGGGCTGCCCCCCGAGCTGCCAGAGGCCCTGGCCCGCCACCTGCGGCAGTGGCTGGTGGAGTGGGCTGCCTGCCGCCTCACCTCCACCTGGGTCGATCTGGGACCCGTCTTCTGGCCTCGCTGGGTGCGCCATACCGCCTGCGAGACCGGCACCCCCGGCTGCTCCTGGCCCCCTGGCATGACCTGCCGCCCTGCACAGCTCACCCACATCAAGCTGCTGGCCTGGCACTGCTGGGCCCCCCGGACCCCCGGACCCCCGCACTGCGCCTGGCGGCAGATCCCCTACCCCGTCGTGGCCGCCTGCAAGTGCTCCTGCCGCTGAGGGGGCTGCGGGGGGCTGTGGAGGGACCCCCCGGCTCCTGTTCCTGTAGCCAAACGGCCCAAAGAGGCAGCGGCCACCTGGACTCACCGCCGGGGCTGGGGAGACGGGGGGCCATCCCCAAACTGGAGAAATAAACCACCAGAAGGAAGTGGGGAGCGGCTGCAGGCATTGCTGTTTCTCGCCAAAGCCCCCAGGTGGGGGGGACAACCGCTTCACCCCTCGCCGCCAGTGCGGGGAGGCATTAGTGCCGGCGGGGACCCTTGTGCAGTGTTTATCTCTGGCGAAGGACGCGTGATGGGAAAATCACGGCACCTGACGGCAGGTTCAGACCCTGTTTGCATCAGCCCCAGTGGGCTCGGTCCAAGCTGGGGCATCCCTGCCTGCCTGGGCAGGGCTGTGGGCAGGGAGAAAGGGCAGAGGGATGCTGGGGAGAAGGGGTAGAGGGAGGTGGGTCACAGCTCAGGGTGGAAACGGCAGTGTGGAGAGAGGCTGGAGGGTGTCAGCGGGAAGCGGGGGGCAGGTTTGGGACTGCAACGAGGCAGCCTGGCGAGGGCAGAAGTGGGGGGTGGGTAGGAATCGGGGCTGGAAGTACCTTGAGGGGGGGGGTGTATGGAAACGGGATGGGACAGAACAGTCCCCTACTTTGAGGTACAATGGGTGAGATAGGGGGATCCCACGCCTATCCCACATGGTGTAGAGGGTGACAGCTTGAGACCCAGGGGGAAGCCTGGCAGAGTAGCATATGGGGTCTGGGGTGGGTCGGCGAGCCTGGGGTGGGAACTGCATCCTCGAAAAGCAGCATCCGCCTCTACATCCCACCCAGCGAAAAGTCCTCTGCTTTCTGGGCTAAAAGCTGCAAAGAGCTGCAGATCAGACCGAGGTCGGGAGGCCTTGAAGAAATACAGAGCTGGAGGCTTTGCCTGGGAATGCAATATAAACATGGCACTGCAGTCGATGGGCGCTGCATTATTCATCTCCCGGGCTCCGGCACTCCCTGTGCTGCCGTGCAAAATGCTGCAGAGCTCGGCCTTGAAGCACGCAGAGAGGCAGCAGGAGCACAGGGGTGGGCTGCCGAGGGGCCTGGGAGAGATGGAGGGGAGAGGGAGGTCAGGGCCTGCCTGGCAAGGAGAGGAGGAGGAGGAGAAGGGGGGAGCACATGTGTGCACGCAAGAACAAGTGTGTGCATCGCAGGGGAGGGAGGCTGCTGCTGCTCTTGCTTGTGGCTGAGCAGTGAGATGTCTGTGTGACTGCTTTCCCGTTGAGGGAGGACTTGAGAGCTGGAGCAGGGTTAAACAGCTTGGGTTGGTTGCCCTGAGCGAAGCAGAGACACCAGCAGGGCTGCCTGCAGAAGCCCAGGGGAGAGAGGGAGGCCTGGGCTGGGGACCAGCAGGGGGGAGGGAGGAGGGGAGCATGGTACAGGTGTGCAATGGAGGTGTGCAAGCAGCAGGGAGCAAGGGGGTCCATGTGCATCTGGCTCAAAACAGCAGTGATTCAGTTTAGGGACTCAAACCCCCTGTACCAGAGCCCATCTGGCTGAAGCTTAATCTCTTCCAGGTTGCAAAAGAGGCCAGAGCGCGACCCCCTGCCATTTCCCTGTTACATTCCCCATTCCTAAAATATTGCCCTTTGATAAGAGGGGAAGAGTTTGCAGCACCGTGAGGGCCTGGCACCACACAGAGGGAATGCCATCAGCAGGCTGAGGTCAGGGCCCTGTGGAGATGGAAAATTAAATAAAATCGGCACACAGTTAAACTACCAGGTGCTCTAACAAGGTCTGGTGGCAGCCACATAGAAAATGCATTTCTCCTCTGCCTTTTGCATCCCATAAAGCGCTGCAACCCTGGATTAACTTCTGTATTCTTCTGCAGTTGCTCTGGTTCAGGTCAGACACGTTATTACCCCATAGCTCGCTCCCTGACTGCCTAACAGCAGGTAGCGTTTTTGGAGCAGGTCTTTGCTGACGTGACCTGGTGCTCTGGCACCCAAGCACAGCACAGCCTCATTTCGGCTGGAGTCTGTCCTGGGCCACAGGCAGCTGGTACTCGGTTCAGCACATGGGCAGACAGCAGGACACACACGATTTCTCAGCTGGAGCAAAACTGATGCAAACAACGCAATCCTGAGAGACGCCCAGGACACACTTGTTCCTGCTTGAGTGCTAAATTGCTACCCCAGCACAGTTTGGAAGAACAAATCCAGAGATCACAGCCTGCTGTGTGTTCTCTGCTATGCGAAAATTGCAGCTGATGGAGGAAAATTACAAGTTTCTGTCACCTGCTCTGCCCCTGACCGCAGCCCCAGGCAGACGCAGGCTCTCTTGCCAAGCTGCTGGCCTCTGTCACCTCGGCTTGCCCGCTGCCCGACAGCCTCTCTGGGGTGAGATGCAGCTCCCAGGGCAGGTTTGGGAGCGCTGCAGTGATGGGGAGAGCCTTAGAGCCAGCCCTGGGGACCAAGCAAGCCTCACACCCAACACCTGAGAGTGAGAAGGGGAGAAAGGAGCACCGGAGCTTCGCCTGGCTCACCTCCTCTCCCAAACCAGCTGCTGGTGGCACAGGTTGCCAAGGGCTTGGGAAACCCCTCTGCCTCGGTGGGGAATTACAGTGGGCAGATCTGCCGGGGTGACGCTGCTGGACCCACAGGAGAGCGCAAAGGAAGCAGATGACCTCAGGCATACCAGCAGCACTACATTTCTATCAGCAGGAGCAGGAGCTGCAGCGCTTCAGCGCCTGGACAGAGGCTTCAGGGAAGACGCAGCAGGGTGTCTGGTCACTGTGAGAGAGGATGGGGATGGGCTGCAACTCCTGGATGAGAAAACAAGAGCCAGAAACATCTGCTGCACTGCAGGACACCTTTAATGACACAAGAGCTGGTTGCCAGTGCCACTGCGAGCACGCAGCAACAGCCACAGCCGCCCGCAGGCTGTGATGCCTCGAGGACTGGTCCTGCTTTTGACAGCATCCTGCTCAAGCCTTTTCCCCTGGCACAGGCACTTGGTCATGGGCAGGGAGGGTGCCGGAGGAGGTGTTTGCTGGCCCCTCAAGGCAGCGCTCCGTGTTTCCGTCCCACCTCGGTGAAGGCTTCCACGCAGCGGTCAATGTCCTCATCGCTGTGCACGGCTGAGATCTGGACCCGGATGCGGGCCTTTCCCTTGGGGACCACAGGGTAGCTGAAGCCAATGACATAAATGCCTGGGGAGGAAATGCAGGGAGAGTCAGGGCTGGCTGGGAGGGAGGGAGGCTGAGGTGGTACTGGGTGATAGAAAGGCTTTTGGATCCTCCCTCCCCTCTCAATAACCATTTCCAGGCTTCAGGGTTTTCAAGTGGTATCTGCTCCCATGCATGGAAATGAAGGTTAGGGCCAGTAATGGGGATGGAGTCCAGCATGGCAGGACAAGAGGGCTAATGTAAAACCCCCCAGCAGAGAAAGGAGGTGAAGCCAGCAACGTCTCAGGAGACCAGGAGGACATTTGCAGCTGGAGGATACAGAACGACCAGTTTTCATGCAGGAACATCCTCTGGAGGAGGGATGGTGGTGGCACTACCAGTGGCTGTTCCTTCCCTCAGGGCATGTGTCTGCATCCAGAGCTCCCTCCCCAGTTCACCTCTGTTCAGCATGTCCTCAGCCATCACTGCAGCCAGCCGAGCGTCCCCAAGCATGACAGGACAGATGGGGTGGTCTTTCCCCGAGATGGTGAAGCCGGCTGCCGTCATCTTGCTTCTGAACCTGGTGAAGAGAACAAGAGGATGAGTAAAACCTCATCACCCCTGTCCTTGAGGACCGCTGCCTTGCTTTCCCCTGGGAGCCCTGGCCACCAAGGGCTGGGTGTGGTTCTGCTCTCCCGTGCATCTCCTGTGCAGGGAAGGGATCTCTCTTTTTGGAGTGACCTCCTGCCATTTCCTGCTCAGCTCCATGGGGCTGCAGCTGCTTGAGGGGCAGATGTATCCAGACACAGAGCATCCAGATGTGACACATCTGCCTGCACGTCTGAAACACACAGGCACATCCTGTGGTTTCCCCTGAGCATCCCCTGGCCATGACTTGCAATCTACCTTCACGGCTGTCACCAGGGAGTGAATAAACACACATGGACAACTCATTCCTAATGAACGTCTCCCCGTGCTCCCACCCCAATATGGCCCCCTCACCGTTGGGTCTTGGCAGCCATGGACTGTGCAATGGCATTGCTCTCCATGAGCAGGTCCAGGGCCTTAGATGCACAGCCCACCACGGCGGGGGGCAGGCTGTTGGAGAAGAGGTATGGGCGGGAACGCTGGCGGAGCAAATCGATGAGGGGTTTGGGGCCAGTTGTGTACCCACCTGCAGATGGAGGAAAGAGAAATGGACAAGGCACCCCAGGGTGACCTGTTCAGAGGGGGGCCCCTCGATAAATCCAACCTATCACCTACAGCAGGAATTTCAGTACAAACCAGGCCTAAAAAAATCACAGCTGATGCCTTTTACCAAGAGTTTCCACCTTGACCCCAAAGGCAAATGCATGGGGAAAATGACAGTGGAAGGAGCACATGGCAGGACCTCCCTTGACCCTGCAGCAGGGTCCCAAACTGAGCCTCATGCCACCAGTAGAAGAGGACAACATGCATTTGTTCCTCTATTATTAGGCAAAGGAAGGAAATATCAAAGCAATGCTGTGGAGCTCTTTAGGGCACAGAGGGCCTTGGACAGGAAAATGCCTTCACCTGCAGCTCCTCCAAGAGCTTTTCCCAAGGTGGAGTTGATGATGGTGACTTTGTCCATCACTCCCAGGAGCTCATCAGTACCCCTGCAGAAAAAGGAATGTCACATTATCAGCTGTGCCAGCACACACCAGGGAAGCTGTTCTAGGCCTGATGCCTCAAGGGAATCAAAGCACCACCAGCCAGGTCTCTGGTGTCCCCCCTTCTGGCAAAGGAAGAACATCCCCCTGCGGTAGTTTACCCAAGTGCTGACCTTCCCTTCTCCTGCAGAAAGGCTAAGCTGGGATCTCCAAAGGTAAGAGCATGGGTTCTTCATCCCTTACAGATGGGAGAGCGCTCAAACTTCTCGCACAGAAGTTTAATAGTCCAAACAGAGCACTAGCCATTGAGGTAGGTCTTGCACACACCTCTGACACACCACACCATTAGCATACACCAGGGAAAAACCGTTGCCTGGCTAGAGTAGCTGATGTCCTCTGAGGTGGGCTGTGCACATCACTGATGGGCTGCCCTAAGCGCACACAGGCCTAAAGCACCCATGTCAAGGTCCACACTAGTGGAACCAAACCAACGTGGCAAATGTGCTCTGCAGTTTTGTGTCCTCCAGCCCAAAAAGGCAGGATGGGGCATGGCCACCCAGCTTCTCTGTTGGCTCTCTTGAAACACAATGTTGTAGACAACAGCATCAGGTTCACGCTGAAACTAGCATAACTCATGAAGCACTCAGTAACCATTCTCAAGCTGTTGGGTACTTAGACACCTCAAAGTAGTCAGTTGTTTTTGCAGCTGCTGGGACCAGAGAGCCCACTGGGACAGAGTGACAAGGTCTACCTCAACCCATAGAATGGCTACCATGCCCCAAGGAATGGGGGGCTTAGTTCCCACTTCTCACCCGTTCCACAGCTTGATGTGGACTTGCCAGCTTCCCACATGCAATCTGTCTAGAGAGGAGAGAGCTGGAAGGGAGCTATTCATAGAGCAACTTTTGCCTTTTCAGAGATGGCTTTCTCCTATTGTCATCTCCTGCAGTATCCTTCCATCTGAGGAGGGACCCGTTGCTCATTCCTACAGGTGTTGCCTCACACAGGTCTCTACCTTCCAGTAGAGAGCAGGAAGAACCATGCAACGGAGTGCTTGGCACTCATGTGCCTGAACAAAACAAGCACATGAAGTGTCTGTTCTCAGCAAACACCTGCAGCAAGTGCACTGCTTAGCACCTGGAGGATCTCCAGGGGATGGAGGAAAAAGCTGCCCTGAGGGAATTATCAAACTGTGCAAGCTAACTCCACAGAACCCCCAAGACCCAAGCATTTGAAAGTGACAGCTGAGAGGAGAAGGATTCAGAAATCAGGAAGTCCAGCTGCTTGCCAGGAGAGGCAGATGAGATGGTCGCACCATCCCTTACACGCAGAGAAATGGCTGTCGCGTTGGGATGGGTCAGTGCTAAAGTATCTCCCTTCAGTTGCCCCAAAAGGAATATATCATCAGGAGGGGAGGGCTGAGGCAGAGGTGGGGTGCGAAGCCTTCAAGAAACAGTGGTTCCAGGAGCCCCCCCACACAAACACATTGGCCATCACCACCTTTGGCCTTGCCTCAGAGGTCATCGGGGTCAGGGAGTGGAAATGGGTAAAACAGCGCCTTACCGGCCATTGGGTCCCAGGAAGCCTGTGGCATGGCATTCGTCAATGAAGACCAGGGCATCATATTTCTGGGCCAGCTGGCAGATCTCCCTCAGGGGTGCGATGTCACCATCCATGGAGAAGGCACCATCGGTGGCCACCAGCCGCAGACGATGTTTCTGTGGGAGGGAGAGCGGCATCCCCAGGGGTGAAGATGTCACCCGGAGGAGAGAGGCTGGCGAAGGAGACAGGGACATAGTCCAGCTCCTGTAGGGAGTGGATATATCTAACCAAGACAGGGGGGTTTCATTGCAACCAGCTGCTTCCCCACCTTGCCTATCCATGTCTACCTGTGCCTATCGGCAAAAACGATGCCTATTGCATGGGAAAAGGCAGAGCTTACTCTTTGGGGCTGGTTACTGTGCAGGTAGCATAGCTAAGCGAGCACCCTCGTGTTGGGGTGGGAGCAGACCTCCATACCTGCGCATCCTGCAGCTTGGCCTCCAGGTCCTGCATGTCCATGTGCTTGTAGCGGTACTTGTTAGCCTTGCACAGGCGGATCCCATCGATGATGGAGGCATGGTTCAGCTCATCTGACAGCACCGCATCCTCCGGAGTCAGCAGGGCCTGGCCGTGCCAAACAGAAAGGATCTTCCTTTGCTCTGGGGTGCTGACTCACCGAGATCTTCCAGCATCTCTCCGTGCAGAGGACAAGGCTGCATTTGATTGCAGCTGCCACGTCTCTCCTGGCACTGCTAAACTTTCCACTTTCCTTCCCAGCCACCTTATCCCCCAATTTCCTTAGGCCAGGCTCTCGCCTGTGGCTTCTGAGCTCAAAATCTCCCTCCCCTTCCCTAGCAAGCCTGGGGGATCACACCTGCCCCCTGCCTACGCTTCAAGCGGGCATACAGACCTCCCAGGAAATGGGAGCCCTCCCCAAAACCTGGAGCTGGCTGGGGAAGGGGGAGGTGAGGACTGATTAAACAGCTCTGCGTGCATCCCCCAGTCCGAGGGCACCAAGTCTGGGTTCTCCACCACCAGTCACTGCCATCTTCTCTGCAGCACAGAGCTCACATCAGAGCCCCTGGAAAGCATGGCAGGCACATCGCCATCACCTCCCTCCTCCACACACAACACAAGGAAAGCCCTACGAACCTCAAAGATACCAGCGTTGGCATCAAAGCAGCTGGCATAGAGAATGGCATCTTCCCGCTGGTGGAAACGCGCAATCTTCTCCTCCAAGTCCTTGTGTATGCTCTAAAAAGAAGAGAGGAGCGAGCGTCACCGGTGGGGCAGCACAAGTTCTCACTTGCCCGCTGCTGTTAGACACGGACTGCAAGGGGAGGAAACAGCCAGGTTTTATCCAGAAAAGGTGTGTGTGCATGCGTGGGAGAAGTTAGTTGGGTTCAGAAAGTGTTTGCAAACGCGGCCCTGAAATGCGGTTATGGGTTTGGACGCCAAAAGCGCAGCAGGGAGACTCCAAGCTCCCCACCCACAGCGGAGCAGCTCTGAGTTTTCTTTGCACTTAGCCAGCTGGGGCTCTGAAAGGGCTCCAGTGGGGATAAACTGGGGTGGGTTTGATAGAGCCGTTTCAAGTCAGGCTTGCTGTAATTTTGACCCTTAAGGGAGAGGAAAAGACATTCATTTTCTGAATTCAGAGGGGTGTTTCGTTTCTTCGCTCTCTGAGGGGTTGTAATGGTTTAAGTTGGCGTAATGCCAGGTCTTTGGCTAGCAGGGACTCAGCAGGTTTTTCTTCTGCCAGGCCACATGTACCTTAGCGCTGTGCACACATGCGAGTGCCAAGACAGGAGTCTGAGGAGAGCCCCTGCGAAAGGCTGCCCTGGAGCAAGAGATGCTGCCCCGGTGCCCGGTACCTGGGTACCACAGATGAAGCGGACGGAGCTGAGCCCGGCGCCGAACTTCTCGAGGGCCTCCACGGCAGCACGGATCACCTCGGGGTGGCTGGAGAGCCCCAGGTAGTTATTGGCGCAGAAGTTGAGGATCCCTGCGGGAAGAGAGAGAGAAGCACGGGCGTCGCACCGGGGAAAGAGGCCGAGAGCCCTCCCCGCCGCCCCATACGCACCGGCTCCGCCACCCGCCAAGCGGAGGTGGGGACCTTGGCGGGAGGCGATCACCCGCTCGCTCTTCCAAGTGCCGGCGCCTCGGATGTCCTCCAGCTCGCTCTCCAGCCGCCGGCGGAGCTGAGCCGCCGCCGCTCCCGAAGCGGCCCGGGGGCTGCCGGCCCCGACGCCCCGCAGCAGCCGCACCGCCGCGCCGCGCCACATTCCGCTGCCCCGCCCCGCCCCGCCGGCGAGGGGGCGGGTCCCCGGCGGCCAATGGCCATTGGCCGCCGGGGACCCGCCCCCTCGCCGGCGGGGCGGGGCTAGGGAGGAGCGAGGCGCCGCTGTGGCTCCGCCCCCCCGCCGGGCTCCTGCAGCTTGAAGGGAGTCGGGCACCTTCTCCAGGAGGTGTTCAGGCCTGTTTTGTGGGGGGGGAGGCTCTGTCCCAAGGGGTTTAGGCACCCCAAACCCAGGTGATTTGGGATCCCTGGAGTCTGAGGGATTTGGGGGAAGCCCATCGATGGGATTTCGCAGCTGTAAGGGGGGTCATGTAGCAGGGCCCGAGGGATTTTGGAGCATCACGGACCTTGAGGATCAACAAGGTCAGGAGCATTAGGTGACCCCCCACCTAAGGGATTTGGGGTCCTCAGCACAGGTAACTTGGATCCTCGCATCTAGGTGGTTTATGGGTGCCCACCACAGGGGGTAATGAACCAAGGGTCTACAGGATTTGGGTGCATCCAGTTGAGGTGACCAAGGATCCTTTGGTCTGAGAGGTTTAGGACTTACCAGCTGAAGGGGATTAGGTACCCGAGCCCAAGGACTTTGAGCGCCTTTGGCCAAAGGGGTTTGTGACCCACAGACCCACCAGGTTTAGACAGAAAGAATCCAGCTGGATCAGGCATCTCCATCCTTCGCTATAGCTGACTGGAGAATCCTGTGGCCAGAGTGGTTTAAGCCCCTCATGTCCAGGAGGATTAGGCACCAGGCTCTTGACAGGGGTTTAGGATTCTTCAGCCTAGGTGATCTGGGAGCCTTTGGTCCAAGGGTCTTAGGAGCAAGAGCACAAAGGGATCAGGTGCCTCCAGGCCAAGGATTTCAGTACCCTGAACTACGCAATTTGGGATCCTCAGTGGCTAAAAGGCTCAGGCACCATCTGCCCAAGTGATTTAGGACCATCAGGCCAATGGATCTGGCAGCTACCATCAGGGAGGGTGAAGACCCTGGGCCCACGAGATTTAGGCACAGCAAGCCCAAGGGGACTGGGCACCCACAGCCCCTGGGATTTCAGAGCTCCTGGCCCAGGTGGTGGGGGATGCTGACATCCACGGAGTTCAGACGTCTCTAGCCAGGGGGGATTAAGCACCTCCTGCCTGAGGCTCAGACCCTGCTGAGCAGTAGGGCCCCGCACTCTTCCTGGCAGCCCCGGCTGTCAGGACCGCCCAGCCCTGGCCGGGGAGGGCTGCTGGCAGGGGCCAGGCAGGCCCTGGAGCCGTGCCAGCCCCCGCTGGGCACAAAGCCAGAGCCCCAGGGTGACAGTGGGGCCGTGCACAGCAGTCCTACCTCACCCTGCCCTGGCTGCCCACCCCAGCCTGCCTGCAGAGCTGCCCACTGCCGTGCTTGGGCCCGTTCCTCCCCAGGGAGCAAAGCCGCTCATAGCCGTGTTTGTCCTTTCTCCCAAGGGATCGACCCCTTCCCGCCCGCTGGATACCTCCAACTCCTTGAAAGCGAACGTGGACAGACCCTGGCCACACTCCACCTCCTCCGTCCCATCCCTGCCACCACCCAGCTGCGCCATGGCAGCTCTGCATGCGGGTGGGCAGCCCCATCACCCGGCCGGCCTGCCGGTTCTCTCCAGCAGCAGCCAGCCCTCGCACCCAGCAGCCCAGCACACCTCGCCTCGGCCCCGTGGTGGGGAGCCAGGGTGGTGGAGGAGGGAGCAGGGAGCCCCTTCTCCTCCTCCGGGGAAGGCTGTGGCTCTCGCAGCCCTATGTATGTTCCCGCTTGCCCTCCAACACAGGCAGAGTCTTTGCCGGGCCCCAGCAAACACACAACTCCCTGGGAGCTGGGGCAGGATCAGGAATTGAAATCCTGTACGGCCTCGACAGACACACGGAGTCACCATCACTCCCAACACACAACAAGCAGCCCAGCGTTAAAAAAAAAACAAGACACACGCAAGAAATTTCTGAGATGTCGAAATAAAAACCGAGACCAGTAACTCTTAAAAATGGGAACTCTGTACCAAAGATGTTCCTGTTTTCTTTCATTAACTGCCTTGTTTTAGCTATTTCAGACAGGAATAGATCAATGCGTTATAAAACACAATAGAAAGGGGTAAAAATAAAGGCAAAAGCTATTTACAGAAACCAACGGGGAGAGTACCGAAACGCCTCTAGAATTCTCACTTCTTCTTGGGTGATTTCCGGGCGCTGGACTTGGCTTTGGGTTTCGACCGCTTTGCCTTCTTGGGCTTGGACGTCTTCAGCGACTTGGCCTTAACAGTCTTTGGCTTCTTGGCTTTCTTTGGGCTGGCCCTCGACTTCTTCCTGGCTTTCCTGGCGGCAGATTTGGGCTTCTTTGACGGCGACTTGGCTTTCCTGGGCCTAGCAGCTTTCCGGGGCGACGTGGATTTCCTGGCCACCTTCTTCCTCTTCCTGGCCGGGGACTTCTTCGCCTTGTCGGCCTTGGCCAGGCGGAAGGAGCCAGAGGCGCCGACCCCTTTGGTCTGCTTGAGGATGCCGGCGGCGAGCAGGCGCCGAATGGAGAGCTTGATCTGGACATCGGCGTGCTGGCCCACCTTGTAGTGGCTCTTCACGTACTTCTGGATGGACTGGCGGGAGGAGCCGCCGCGGCTCTTCTCGGCCCGGATGGCCGCCACGATCATGTCCGAGTAGGTGGGGTGGGCCGCCGGCCGCCGCGCCACCCTGGCCCGCTTGGGCTTGGCGGCCGGAGCCGGGGCCGGGACCGGGCTCTCCGTCATGGTTAGCGCTTTGACCCGCGACGCCCGCTATCCCCTCACGGCGGGAAGCCTGGCCCGCCCGGCCCGGGACCCCCGCCTCTGGGCGGGGAGAGGCTGGGAAAGGAGCGGTGGGGAGCCGGTGCGGCGGAGCCGGTGCGCTGGAGCCGGTGCGGGGGAGCAACCGCGGGGGAGCCGGTGCGGCGGAGCCGGTGCGGCGGAGCCGGTGCGCTGCTCCCCCCGCGCCGCTCCCGGTGCCGCCGCCGCCGCCTCTGCGGCCGCGCCCGCCGCAGCCACCCTTTAAAGGCGCGGCGCGGACCGCGGGGAGGACTGCCCCGCGCGCGGCACCCACCCGCCCGCCGCCGCCGGTGTCCCCGTGTGTCCCCTGGCACGCCCCGCCCCGCCAGGCTGGGACAGGGAGGGACAGTGGGGAGGGACACTGGGGGACAGGGAGGAGCGCTTGGAGGGGACACTGGGGGACACACTGGGGGACAAGGAAGAGCGCTTGGGGAGATATTGGGGGACAAGGAGGAGCATTTGGGGGGATATTGGGTAGGGACAAGGAAGGACACTGGAGGGGACAACAGGAGGACAAGGAGGAGCACTTGGGGAGATGCTGGGTGGGGAGAAGAGAGACTGGGGGGCACATGGAGGAGACAAGGAGGGGTACTTGGGGGGACACGGCGGGGACAAGGACGGACACTGGGAGAGGACAGGGGGGGACACTGGGGAGCACTTGGGGACACAGGGGAGACAGGGAGGGACATGGTAGGGACACTCAGAGCAACATCAAGGCACGTGGAGGGACACTTAGGGGGATGCTGAGAATCAGGGAGAGACATTTTGGGGGGACACAAGGAGTGACACAGGGAGAAACATCAGGACAAGGAGGGGACACTGGGGAGGACATTAGGGGGACAAGGAGGGACACTAGAGGAGCCACTGGGGGGGACACCAAGGAGAAAATGGGGAGCACTGGGCTCAAAATAGGCTCAGCAGCAGTACCCCACAGCCCAATGCCTCTGACTCCCTCCTCTGCCCTCTTTGCTCCCCACCAGGTGCGTTGGGGGCATCAGCTCAGCCCTCATGTGTGTGTGGCGGGGGTCACAAATAACAGGCGGTCCCCTTTTTGGGGGACACACACACAACTCTGTGAGGGGACTGAGCAGGGACATGTAACAGTGACAATCAGCCATCCTTTCCCAGCTGGGTGAGTGGTCAGCTGTTCCTGGGAGATTAAACGTAGCCGCTATCATCATCTTGCCCGTAGGATTTAGATTACGTTTTCCCCCTTATTTCTTAAAAACATGCGGGCGCAGCCGCCTGGTGCCCACCGACATGCTGTGTGGTGCTCGGAGGTGAACCCCGGCACCACCAAACCCCCCAGCGCCTCAGCAGGGCGTTAAAATACACAGCGAGGAGCTGTCTGTAACCTCGATGTGCCCTGGATGCCCAGGGGCATGAAAACCACTGGCCAGGGACGCACAGAAGTATACATAAAAATAGATATAGATATATAAATACAAATAAATATAAATACAGAAACAGAAATAATAGAAATAGAAATAGAAATAGAAATATTTGATGCCCCCTCCCTGACATACACACGTACTACGTGAGGGTGCGGCGTGCCCCTGTCCCAGGAGGAGGCACTCGGCCCCCTGATGCTTTCCCGCTGGTTCAAGGGCTGCCGGGGTCATCCCCTTGTGCCTCCCTCCTTGGTGCCGCTCTTTCACATGCCCCGCTTCATTTGGGGAGTGGGAAAGTTTTGCAGCACCTGCAAACCACTTGATTTTATTAAGAGCAAAGAGCTCCTAATTGCGGAGAGGAATCACCACCTTCCCACCTCCCCTGGGGTTTTTTTTGCTTAAGACCTAATGAATACATTGCTTTCCATCCCATATGGAGCGCACGGGCGGCAAGCGCTGGTTGCCTCCATACAACGCTTTGACCAGCCGAAGGACCTCTCGTTTTTCCTCGGCGGGAATAAACCACCATCGCTGGCTGCCTGCACGTAGGCAACCCAGGCGCACGCAGATAAGGCACCATCTGCTTTTATTTGCATCTAAGTTTTTAACCGTCAGAAGCGGCTTGCCCGTACGTCGGGCTCTAAGGGTAGATGAGGAGGGGGGGTGTAAGCATTGGCCCTGAGCCCCTGGGGTTGGCACAGCGTGCCATGGGCTGACCGCAGAGCCTCCAGCCTTAAAAACCAGGCAGCCATTATCAGGGCAGCGCAGTGACGGGGAGGCAAGACGGGGGGAAGGCAGGGAGGGAGGAGGGCAGATGCTTTACCTAACTTCAGCCAGCTGAAAATTAGGGGTCTAATCTCAGATGGTGACCTGGGCAACTCCTGCAGCCAACCGGGGCTGCTTGGCCTCCTCCGGCGGGTGCCGCTGCCTGTGGGCAACCACCCTCTCCCCTATATGTGGGAGTTCCGACCCTTTCATCCGGACTAGCTCCCTAATTTTTAGCCAGTCAAAATACGGGGAAGATACCATGCCCCCAAGTGACTCGGTGGAGAGAAGGCATATGGGTGGTCACGGCTCATCAGGCTGCTGCTGGCCTTGCACATGGGGGGGATCCCAGTCAGGGTAACCCCTAAGCACCCCACTTGGTATTGGAAAGCACCCCTTAAACCCTGTACTGTTATACCCATGCGTCCTTAACATGAGCTGGCCAGGATCAAGAGGGGTTTTCTGGCTCCTGGCAGGACGCTGGGGCTGGAGGCGGGATGCAGATGCTGCAGGGCAATGCAAGCCCCGCTGCCTCTGGGAAGTGGGGTCCAGTGCTGCCAGCACCCCACTGCAGGCAGCATGGGAGGGCTCATCCAGAAGGAAAAATTATTCCTATGGGCCACGCAGTCCCCTGTGCCCAGCTTGGGCTCGTGCCTGTATTTTTGGCCACAGAAACCTGCCACCATGCCAAGGGTGGGGTGGGTCACCCCCTGCACCCCCTTTTCTCCTCGAGGAGAGCTACCCAACTGCTCCAAGTCTCCTGTGCCTCCCATTTCTGGCATTAAGCAGCAGAGATTGGGAAATACTGCTTCTCCAATGAACCCCAGAGAACAGAGCCTGGCAGAGGAATCCTCTCCGTAATCCCGTTTACCTTCCCTTCCCTCTCTGTGCTGCATTCAACCGGACCCTGCAGGGATTTACGCACTTCCAGCTGCGGATTTCATCTTAAATGGTCAAACCATGTCCATTGTGGACGTGCTATGGATCCAGTGGGTAACAGCCCCTGCCTTATAGGGGCAGGACGGCTGTTCGTTGGCACCTGAGCACACCGGCGCACTTCTGGCAACTAATGCCAGTGGCAACGTTTTATTTTATCTGGTTTCCATTTTCAAAGAGGCTCAAAATCCCCAGCAGTAGGACTTGGCCTCGCTGGCACGCAGATTCAAGCAAAAGTGGCAAAACAGGGAAATTAGCTGATTTTCCAGCCATGCTCATCAGAGCTTCAGCCCCGAGCCCCCGGTGTGCAATGCAGCGGGGTCAGCCTGGCACAAAGCCACTCAGCCTGGACACCGCTAACGGCAGAGCGGGCTTTAACGATGCCAATAAATGGCAAAGGGGTATTGCCTCTGGCTGCTGGACCAATTACCACTGTTTTAAAAGATTTACGAGCTGGTTTTTAAGGGCAAGCTCCTAATGCGAGCCGGGATGCGGGTTCTCATGCAACCAGGGTGCCGCGTGGCTGTGGGTTTTCCCTGTGCTTGAGGCTGGGACATTTCTCACAGCCACAACCCGGCTGAGAGCAAGTGGGTGGGGTACAGGCATCTCTTTGGGATGCTTTTTGGGCTCTGCCGGCCATCGCGCCTGTCGCCCATGGGCATTTCAGTCGTCTCCTCTCCCCACCGCTCTCCCCCCGCCCAGCTCCCCTGCACCCGGGAGATAGCAATGCGTAGACGACGGGGCGACCATATCGCCCTGCCGCAGGGGAGACAGGGGCCGCCTGATTAATGCCACACCAGTTTGGGAGGCGGCAGTCCCCCGTCACCCCAGGATGACAGGACGCTCCTGCCCAGCCGGTGGCTGATCTGCAGCCACAGAGCCTCAAGGAGGGGCGGCTTGACTGCATGTCAGGCACCCACACATTTCGCCCGCGCTTACGTGACACGTTTATCGGGGTCAGCAGCCCCCGGTCAGGAAGGGAAAAAAAACCACCACGCCAACAAACGAACCCAAACAAACACAAGATACTGAACCCCTTGGGGAAGGGGCTGGCGAGCTGCATGCACCAGCAGTCTGCGGTTCACCCCTCGCTCACCCTCCGCTTGCCCCCAGTACCCCACTTTTGGGGGTTTCCTCTCCCAGGGGTAGGTATGACCACAGAGACTGTTGCTTCAGCAGTTGTTTTTTCCTAAAACCACGCACACATCCCCCAGCTTGCAACACCATGCCCTGAACCCCACTTTTTTTTCCTCCTCTCTTGGTCCCTACCAATCCCCCATGGCAAGACCAAGCCCTGCAGCCTGGAAGCAGCTGCCCTGAGCTGCTCTATCGCCTCTTGCCTTCCTTCCCATCTCAGGCCCCCAACATGCTGAATGCTCGCCCCATCCCAAACTCAGCAGCAGCAGCCACGTCCTGCTGGGAGGCAGAGGGAAAAGCCTGGACCTTGGGCAGCGCAGGGATGGGAGGGTTTCTAGGCTGGAGGCAAGAGGCCAAGCACCAGCGAGAGCAAGCCCTGGCTCTGCATGGGTGCAATGGGGAGCCAGCTGCTGAGCTCAGTGCCTGGCCTCTTGCACCATCCCCTGGGTTGCCCAAGGGCCTCGTGCGCATGACAAAAGCCTGCAACCCAGTTTTACAGGAATTGGTGACTTATGAAGTGGCTTGCCTTACCTAGGGAAAGCAGTTGCCGCAGCCATGCCCATGGAGTGGGTCTGTATTTGCCTGCATCCCGCTGCCCCAGGGGCCACCGATACCACAGCGTGGTTATCACACGCTGAGCGAAGGTCTGCTGCCGTAACTCTCCTCATTGTGGCTGCCACCATGTCCTTACACCCCACTCCCATGCCGTCTCGCAGTACTCCAGCCTCCCAGGTGACGCATCCGTCACCTCCATCCAAGGGTCCTCCTTGAGCCCTTCGTCTTCCCCTCTTCACATGGTGCAGCCAGCCCCAGCACAAGCCCACAATTAGGGCTCTTACGTAATTGCCAGCAGCATCTCTGCAGAGCAACAGCTCACATTTACATTGGGATGGGGCTGAATGAGGAGCAGTCACCCCCAGGCCTTCCATCCTGCCAAAAAAGCAATGTGCTTCACCCAAAAACAGGAGGAGGAAAGCATTTGAGATCCCTCTGATCTCCCCCAGGATCTATATATACTGTTTACTCCGTCAGTAATTTGCAGGGCCATCTGCCCCCCCGCCCAATACTGGATTTACTAATGCAGCCCAAGCTCAGCTCTTCCTCCATGGGGCTGAGGGTCCATGTGAGATTTTTGGAGTGGTGCTGTGAAGCAGATTATTTCCCCCCCAAACCCCAAGGTGGAGCAGACACCTGGATAAGGGCACTGCAGGGCTTCTCTTGCTCTCCAGCCAGGGGTACTCCCACTGCTTTCCCTCCCCCAGTCCAGAAGGAGGGAAGTGACGGGTCAGGATGCCCCAAAAATCACAGAGGAACCTGGAAAAACGACGCCCCCACCACACCACTCTAGGTTAGGGGCATGTTCCCCTCAACAAACTCATTTTTCTCAGCAAAAGGGGAAGATTTTATTAAGTTAAAAGTTGAAGGGCACAGCAGAGCAGCAGCAGCTGCCACCCTGGGGGGGGTTGGCTCCGACGGGTGCAGTAGCAGCCTCACAGCTCCTCTTCCCTGGAAAGGAGAGACCCCGTGGCTCTGGGCTCCTGCCAATTCAGGTTCTTGAAGGAGCCAAAGGACAGTCACGGAGAGAGCTCAATCATGCAGACTCTTGCCAAGGTCTCCTCTTTCAAAAGTCCCAGGCAAGCACATCCATGGCAGACTGCCCCGGCGGCTCCCTCCTATGGCTTGCACGTCTTCTCCGCAGGTCCCTGGGGGTGGCCCGGAGGGGGGAGCGTGGTCCTCACCGTACATCCCAGGGGGGCCGCAGAGACATTTGGAAGAGAGGGAATACGTGCTAAAGGTGGCTGTGTGGCCGGGAGCAATGGGGCTGAGGAGGGGGGGAAAACCAGATTCTCTGTTTCAGGTTAGAAAATGCTGGTGATGTAGTAAAACTTTTCCCCCTCCTCTTCCCCTTCTTCCCGGGGCAGGGGGGAAATTCCTCTATAAAATATAATTTTCACATATAAAATCCTGAAGAAGGTGCATGTAAGGAGCCAGTCCAAACAATGTGCTCAGGTACGCAGGCAAAAGGGGTTCATCAAAAAAGCTTTGGGGGGGGGAGTGAGGAGGCTGGGGGGTGGGTGGGATTCCTCACCAAGGCGGTAACGGATGGGATTTGACCTCCCCCTCCCCGCAAGTGAGGAATGGAGCAAATACAAAACAAGAACAGATAAACAAACGAAGAGCAGACCTAGAGAGAGACAAAACCAGAAATAGTTTAGAAAGACTCCACCAAGTGCAGAAATGCCATCCCTTCTGCTCCCCCAGGAGATGGCCGTCTGGTGCCCTGCTACAGACCCACTTATCTCGGCACCCACCAGCAAGAGCTGGTGGAGCAGGGTGACCCCACTCCCGACGGCCACGGCATCCAAGCAAGAAACAGAAGCGCTCCGGACAACGGGACGCCCTCGTTCCTGTCACCCTGCTTCCCTCCCCAGCTGTGGCAGGGATGCCCGCAGGCGAGCACGGGAGGAGGGCTGGGTCTAGTCAGGGCTGCTTTGATGCAGACCTAAAATTTCCGTGCTGTGACAGGGAAACCGCTTCAAAGGCGAACGCAGCAGAAACATCACCAAGTAGGTAGCGCATAACTGCCACCACGCTGTCACCCAGGCCACAGGGCGAAGGCCAGCATGTGGCTGGCTCCCACCTCCAGCGTGGTTGAGCAGCGCTTGATGCTGGCTGCAGAAGCATCAAGAGCAGCGCGGCGAGAAGGGGGCTGAGGACCTTGGGAGAACGTCAGGGACAACAGGAGGGCCAGGGGTGCAGGACAAGAGGATGCAAGAAGCAGAGAAGGAAGAGTTTAAGCCTAAAGTTTCAGCACTGAGTGGAGCAGGAGGAACTGGCAGCCTCTATCCCCCTGTCAAATTACAGCATCTCTGGTGCTCACCGTTACTCGCTGATGCTGTTGCACAGCGACTCTTTCTCCTGCAGAGCCGCCATGGCCAGGCGCAGGTGCTCCTTCAGCTGCTCGATCTCGCGCTCTGAGCGCACCTTAATGTGATTCAGCTCTGCATAGACGTCTTGGTATTTCCCTGAGGCAAATCTCTTATCCTGCCAGGGAAGGGAGAGGGGTCAGCAGCTTTTAGGGTTGATATTAGGGAGGGGGGTGGCAAGGTGAGCCCAGCAGGATAAGGGCCAGCAGGTGAAGAAGGGAGAGCCAGCCCTGGGTTTGAAGCCCATCCCAATCTGGGACACGCAGAAACCATTCAGAAGAAGAGCGTGGAGGTAGCGCTTCCCAAACTCCGGGGCAGGGAGGAAGGTAGAGTCGCTGGTCCCGCAGCAGCGGGCATCTGCAGCATCAGATTGAGGTGATGTGGGCTTTACCATGGCTTATGTGCATCTGGGCTAGCCATATGGGGAAAAATAAACCCCACCAGAGCTGCAGGCCACTGAAATGGCTGCTCTCAGCCCCTTATATAGCAAAAAGCTTAAGTGAGAAAGTTATAAACTCCTGGAACATCACTGAATCTCAAAGCCTCTTTCACGTTCCCCTTTGGCAGGGGTCTTTGAAAAACCCTCTGAAGGAGCTGCTGCCAGCGGAGGGAGCAGCACACTCAGCAATGGTGCCCAAGGAAATACGTCCACCCAGCGAGGGGACAGCCAGGGGAAGAGAAGGTGGCTGGGGAAGCGGAGTGCCGGCCAGGCTTCATCCGGGCTTCCCACCTGGGAAAGAAGGGCTCCTGGCTTGTCCACGCTTGTATGTACATACATCTAGGGAAACCAGCAGCAAAGTCTCCATGACATTTCCCTTGTACAAGGTAAGTCTACGCCAGCCTGCCCTGTTCGGAGCACGTGGCTACTACGTGCTTGGGAGTGAGCAGGGACAAGGAGCACAGATACAAGAGGGTTTGGCCTGAGCATCCCATCAAACCCAGCTGAACCCTGCTGACATCCAGCCCTGGTGCTCTCCTCCCTCCCCTCTCCTGCTGCTTTCCCAATGGCTCCCAGAAAACACCAACCTTTTGCATCATCTGCAGCTCCTCCCGGAGGCACTGCACCTCTTTTTTTAGGTACTGGAGCTCGTTCTCCTTCACCCGCAGCAGCACCTGGGCCGGGGAGGGGGGAGAGGAACCAGAGGTGACTCAAGAGCCACCGCCTCGGAAAGGCCGGCGGGCCCCAGCGCAAGCGCGGCAGTGGAAAAGGAAGGAAGGGCCAGGAGGGCCAGGGCAGGAAGCGGCGCAAGCGCCCCGGGAGAGCGGTGGGGGGAAAGCTTGCGTACCTCCTTCCTGCACTGACCCTGCTGCTCCATCCGGCACCCCCCTCCCACCCACTCCAAGCCAAAACTGCCACGAAGAGGAGAACCCCAGCACGGGGTGGGGATGGAGGCGGTGGGGCAGCCTGGGGGGCACCCCCATACCTCCAGCTCGCAGGAACTCCGCTCGTTGTTGTGCAGAGAGCGGTCCCCAGAGCCCCGCGATGAAATAAAGCTTCGCAGCTTCCCGATCTCATCTGAGAGGCGGGTCTGCAGCTCCTGTGGGAAAAAACAAAAGATGTCAGGGTAGCCAGGGCACAGGCATCTCCACTGTCCTGATCTCTCCATCTTCATGCCAGCCCTGCCCCAGCTTAGAGACCTCCTTGTAACCCCCTGCCCATATGCGACGGTGGCACCTACAACCAGCAGCAAAGAATACACTCGCCGAATTTAACACCACAGTAAAGACAGGCCCACCTACAGCCTCTAACTCTTAATTTTTTTTCTTTCTGATGACAAAATCTCAGCAGGGAAGAAATATGAACAAATAGGGGAGTTTTAACAGAGGGGCTGTGCCGTGTGAGGGAGGAACGCGCTCTGTGGTCTCTGCTGGCAAGGAAAGCCCCTCTCTTGCCTGGTTTTTCCGGAGGAGCTCCTTCCCCTCCTGCTGACAGCGCAGCAGCGTCTGCTCCCGCTCCTCTGCCTTCTGGGTGAGCTCCCCAATTTCCAGGCACTTTTGGGAGTACTGTTCGGAAAGCACCTGCAGCTCCCGCTTCAGGGAATCCACATCCAACCTGTCAAAGAGGCACCAGCTCATCACTGCCCGCAATCCTCGCCGGCCCCTGGCTACCAGCATCACCTTCCCCCCTGCCACAGGCAGCCTCTGCCCACATCAGTCATTGGCACAAAATAATGTCCCCTGTGGACCAAGGCTTCAGTTCCCACCCTCCCACACACGAGCATGGTGCTTCTAGGAGCTTCAAGCCATGCAGGAGAAATGGAGGAGCTTTCCGTGAAGAAAACAGAGGGAAGAAGCTACAGGGAAAATGGAGGTGCTATAGGGAAAACAGGGGGTAAACCTCCCCGCCCTACAGCTCCAGCAGCCCTCGGAGTCACTGCTGGGCACTCACTGCCCCTGGAGACGGAGCTGGGGAGGCAGCAGGGGGGACAGCTGGGGGCTACGGCCACAGATGGGGTGCGGTGACAACAGCACAGGGCAGCAGCATCAGGCAAGGGGAGCGGGAGAGGTGGTTTCTTACTGGTGCTGCTTCTGGAGGGCATCTGAGACCGAGCCGTACTGCTGGAAGCTTCGTGTCCTGCCCAGCTCCTTATTCATCTCCTCCCGGTGGGCTTTCTTCAGTGCCTCGATGGCTGCAGAGGGGGACAACGGGAGATGGGGGATCAGGCTGTGCCAGCTCTGGCACATCTGGGGGAAACCAGCCACTGCACGCTCCCAGACCTGTCTTTGCAAGTTCCCTGTCCATCCCTTCTGCCCTCAGGGCATCCCCCACCTTCTCCACACCCCAGGATCATCCTGATGTACCAAGCACTGCCAAGGATACTAACAAAGGGCAGTGTGGGAGCTCCCTGCCACCTCTGCCAGTCCTGCCTGCCTACAAGAAGGTGCTGAGCATCAGCCTCACACCAGTAGGGTCAGCAGTGTGGCTCCAGATTAGGATGACTGGTTTTTCACAAGAGACATTTGGGAGAGGCAGGAGGGACCCACCTGAGCGAGGGCATGGCTTGGTGTCTGCTCCTACCTGCTGCTGTCGCCGCAGCCTCCTCTGCCAGGAGCCGCTCCTTCTCCTGCCGCAGCCGCTCCAGCTCCCGCTGGTGGTGCCTCTGGAGCTCCTCCATCACTTGCTGGTGGGATGACTCCATCTCAGCCAGGCTGCGCTCACAGGCCTCCTGCCATGCCGGGGAAAGGAGGGGTGAGGGACTCAAAGGTCCCAGGGGCTCAAGCCATGACAGGCACCTGGCCAGGCTGACGTTTAGCTTTGCAAACATCACCCAAGTCTAGGGCCATTTTGAGAGAAGCAAGACCACTTGAGAAGGAAAAGACCATCCTGGGAAAGTGAGGTGGCAGTTTTATCACAGAACATAACCATTTGACAGGGCCACACATCTTGCAAGCCCCACATGCTTTGCAGAGCAATAAATGTTCCTCTTACTCTTCTTAAAACTGAAGCAGCAACAACAGGAACATTTCTCTTGGGCCAAGAGCTGGGAATAATGTGCCCAGCACCCCAGCCCAGACCCCTCCACCAGGCTGCACTGCCTGGCTGGAGGAGATCAACAGCAGGAACCACATCTCGGTATCTGCCTTTTAAATGAAGCAGCATCCCCTGGAATCAATGAAAACTGAGACCCTTCTCCTGAAAATTGACACCCTGCACTGCCCTGTGGCCCGACCAAGGCTGCCAAAGAGCCCTCCCCAAAGCCTAATGGCTAGGGATCCTCTTCACACAGCTCGTCCTCCTTTCTGATGGCTCTGAGACTAAGGGGATGGTTCTTTCCACACCAAGCACTGTGGTTAACTGGTGTTACAGCAAAGCAAGCGCTTCCCACCTTGGAGCTACGCCTCCGCTCTCCCTGCAGACCCTGGCAGCACCACCCCAAGCCCCCTGGAAAGGACTTGGTACCACCAAACCATGCCAGAGTATTATTTTAAAAAGCCAAGGTCTCTAAGACATCAGCAAAGAGCCAAGAAGTCATCGCATCCCCTGACAGCCCCTTGCCGTCCTATTCCTTCTCCTGGTACTAAGGCAAAGGCTGATACAAAGAGTGCTGCAACATGCTGTGGGAACGCAAATCCTTGCTCGCTACTCCTCCCTACTGAGACAGGCAAGCTGGGAAGCTTCACAGATTGACCAAAAGAGAGGAAAAGGCGAGGGATCAATTTGGTGCTCTGCCCACGGGCTGGCTGCGAACCTCAGCAGACTGAGAGAGAACAAGCCCAGATGTGAAATGCTGGCCTTCTGAGCCAAGTTATCAGGAAGATAAGGTGCCATTCCTCCCCACTCCTTTTCCTTTTTTTGACCATAAAGAGGCCTGTGAGCTCTAAATATTAAATCAGGATGACAGAGCGACAGGCTGGGCGGGGCACCACAGGACTCGTGGGTTTCTTTCTCTGGGCTAGAAAGCGCACTGCAACAGGCTTTGCCAGCCCCAATTTCCTTCCCACCCCCCTGGTATCTTTCAACATGTATGGCACATCCTGAAATCCCCACAGTGTGGTGGAACGGCAGCCTCCCCCCAGGAAATCCCTGCGGGATGTGACCCTGCTTGCTTTGGACAAGTCCATGGGGGGGAAAATAAATAAACAAAGAGAAGTGAGAGGCCAAAGCCTGAGCAAATTCTGCTTTGCGGGCTCTCCCACGTGCCATCCCAGCAAACAAACAGGCTGTACTGTCAAAGTGACCTTCAGGGCTCGGGTGGCTCTGGCAGGGACAGGAGCTCCCTAGGGCCTGACGGACTACTTTTAACTAGGGATTCGGGAGTCCCTGTCAGCAAGAACCGCATGCGGCAAGCTGCAAACCACTGGGGAACACGTAGGTGGCTTGGCAGAAAGCTGCTGACCCACTCCAGAGCAGGGGGACAGCTCACCACCCCAGCCCAGGCCAGCATCGTGCCCACGCACAAAGCAGGGCACTGACCCTGCACCCCTCCCCTAACGCTCCTCCTCCTCCCCTTTTATACTCTGGTCCCTTTAAGACCAGGCAACACGCACCAGCCTTTATGTAATTAACATTGATTACAAGTGGGCCCAGTTAGGGTCACTATGGCAACCCAATGATTAGCGATACCTTCTCAGCCATGAGCTGAGTCCCAGCATTTCCCAATTTGGGACTGGGAGCGACCCCAGGGTCTCATGTCTGGCGCCCCGCTCACCTGTGAGATGTACCCCCGGGGCACGTGGCCCTCTCCCTGGGATTTCGCCGCCTCCCGAAGGCTCTCGTTTCGGGCCCGGCAGGACTCCAGCTGTGCCCGCAGTGACTGGACCTGTGCCAAGGAGGGGAGAGAGATGCTCAGCCAGGGGTGGAAAAGTGCTGCGACCCGACCGACATGCCACGTCTGAACCCCGGGCTTAGGGATGGGGAGGACCATGCACAGCCAGCGATGTCTGCTTCCCATGGGAATGGCAGCCTGCCAAGGGACCAAACCAGCAAAGCCAGCCCCAGCCTGGTAAGCACTAGCAAGGAGGGCAGGAGACATCCCAACTTCCAGAGGTGGATCCGTGCTGGAGGAAACCACCGCTACACGTGTAGCTGGGACAACAGACAAGCGCACGGCTCCTTTCAAAGGCTGGCAGGTGAAGCGCTTGCAGGCTTGGGAACAGCCAGAGAAGAGAGGCTGTGGATGTACTCCTGGGAAACACAGACTCCACGCAAGCAGTGCCACCAACTAACTTATCCTGGAGCAAAACGTGGCCTGGAGAACCTCTCCAGGCATACAAGAGCAGGTCTCCGGCCTTGCATTACCCAGCTGCAAAAGTTCCCATGCACTTGAGGGGTGGCAAATGCAGCCAGAAAGAATGAACATCTCCCTGCGCCTCTGCCTTGCTCTTCTGCAGAGCCTCCTGCTGCCAGAGACCACACTAAGGGGCCACCAGAATCCCAGTTTCAGAGAGGAGGGATGTTCTTACCTCCTTTTTCAGCGCCTCGTTGGTGTCTCCGTGGCCCGCCTTGCTCTGGTTCAGCAGTGCTGTCAAGGGCACCCGCCGCGAGTCCTTCAAGGGCAGGCGTTCCAACTCCAGCCACTTCTTCTCTATCTCCTCATTCAGCCGAATCCGCTGGTCCTCCGAAAGCGGAGGAGCAGGGAGGTCCTGCTCCCCCGCCTTGCGGGAAGAATCCCCCACCAGGGCATCACTATTTGGGACCCTGCCGTCGGGGGTCTCGAACCATTTCCGCCTCTCCTCCGAACGGATGGCCAGATCCCGCTCCAGCTCCTCATGCTTGGGAGTTCGGTCGGAGATCCTCAAGCTCCCTCTTGTCCTCTGCGGGGACCCCTGATTCCCAGGGT
The DNA here is from genome assembly GCF_034638445.1 of Ciconia boyciana. Taxonomy (NCBI): domain Eukaryota; kingdom Metazoa; phylum Chordata; class Aves; order Ciconiiformes; family Ciconiidae; genus Ciconia; species Ciconia boyciana. The sequence goes on from NC_132934.1 coordinate 58,388,114, forward strand.
CCTGCGGCAAGGGAGACAGCTCCACATAGTCAAAGGCATGGCGCTGCCCATCTGCCTTCCACTGACCGCCCTTCGAGTTCCCCTCAGAGCCTGAGCCCGGCCGCTGCTGCTCCTCCGTCCGGAGTAAGCCCTTCTGGGGGATGCAGTTACGGAAGGAGTTCTCCTTGTCACAGTCGGAGAGCCTGAAATCAGAGCGGTGGCCAGTGAAGGAGAGGCACTGCGTGGGAAAGGATGCCAGCGGAAGCACTGCCAACTGCCCAAGGCTCAGCTCTCGCTCAGCCCAGCCTTACAAAACCCCACCCTGAGCACAGAGCTGGGCCTGTAGCATCCCATCCCTCGGGGAAATGGGTTCCTCCATGGGGCAGGGAGGATTCACCCCCAGTTCCAAGCCATGCTGGTGGAAAAACTGAGCTAAACTAATGTGGCGAGGCAAAAAGTGGGTGCAAGAGCAGAATCATCAGGTTCTCAACCCCTGCAACCAGCTGGTGTCTCCAGGCCATGTTCAGGAGGAGTGAAGGGCAGGGCTGATCTGGGAGTGGCTAGATTTCCAGAGGGGCCTTCCTGGTCCCTGCCTGCCAGCGGAGAGGGACAGCAAGAGGGGAAGCAGCACAGGGCAGCTCTTACTTGGTGATGTCCGGAGCACTGACCGGGCGCACGTTCTTCCTCAGGGCCTCAATCCAGTTGCGCCGGATGCCCGAGGTCATCGCCGAAAGGGTGAAGACGGCATCCTTTGTCTGCAACAGGGAGGTGACGGAGGCCCTGTCAGCACCTGGTGGAGGTGCAGGCAGCTCCCAGTCGCTCCCCGAGACCCCCGGGCACCCGCTCACACAGGTGGTGGACAGTGCTAGAGACCACATGCTGTCTCGAAGACTCCCGTGCTCTTGAGGTCAGGTGGAGGGGTGGGAGTGGAGACGTGCTCTTTGCAGGAAAGCCCGTTACACGTCCCCCACGGGACCATCTCCAAGCAAAGGCAAAAGAAACTTTGCTGGCACATTTGGCCAAATGTGAGCTGGTGCCATTCAGTCATTCAGGTGCTGTGAGCTGGGCACCAGTGCTGGGCTACAGCAGGAAAATCCAGACGACAAAGTGCCCAACCCTGCACGCCCACTGGGTTTTGCGCTGCCTTAGCAGCCATCTCCCACTGCCACAGCAAGTAGCCGAGGAGAGAATTGTACTGGGGCCAGACCCAGGGTACAGGTTGTTACTCAGAGCACAGTCAGCCAGGCTACACTGAGATCTGCTGTGCTCGCCACTCCCTCCCCGTGGCTCTAGAGAAGCTGCCTTGGCCTATGGGCCAAGTAAACACTCCTGGTGTTTAGCCTGGCTCCTGGGCCGCTTCCAGCACAGCCTTTGGCCAGCCCTGCAGAGCCTCCTCCTCCTCCTCCTCCTTTTGCAGGCAGGCAGCACTCGTGTCCCTGAGCACTGCCACCCACGTGTCACCAGCCAGCCCTGGCGGGCCACCATCCCGGCACAAGGTTTGCACAGCTTGCCTCTCAGCATCTCGGCATGGGGAGGGAGCATGCATTCCCACCCGGTGTCCCTTGGTGCCGCTACTCTGTGCCCACATGGTGCCGGACACTCACGTGTATCTGGAAGCCGTAGTTGCGCTGCACCGCAAACTCCGTCACATCTGTGCAGGAGCGGAGGTCTATTTCTCCATCGAGGTCATCAGCCTGCAAGCACAGCCACCCGCTAGGACATCTGTGCAAACCCAGCTCTGAAAAAGCCCCCATCACCTGCCGGCACCCTAACTGAAGCTCAAGCTGCCTCTGCCTTCACCCCACAGTTCTCCGGGAGCCAGTCTCAGCTCCCTGGCACAGCGTGGCCTCTTTTAACCCGAGGGGCAGGCACCAGCATGGATGGAGAGCATCAGAGATGCCCAGCTACAGGACCGGCCCTTCTCCTCGCCTCCCACCACTGACAGCCCCCCAGGCTTCACCAGCCCGCCTTCAGACACCCGTCCTCTTTGTCACCCCTTGGCAAAGAGCAGCTTGCCACCTCCGGCACCTTTCAGGAGGAGAGGATGCTGCCGCTTCTCCCGAGAGCGTGCTGGTCATGCCAGGGCTGTGCTCTTCTCCTGCCTGGCTGGGAAGGAAGAGAGGGCTGCAGAAGGGCTGGCCATGCTTACCTCCTCCGCGTTTGAGTCCCGGTAATACCTCAGGCTCGAGTCGGTCAGCACGAACCAATGTTTCTTCCACTACAGGCGGATCGGGCAGGGGGAGGGAAGGGAAAAGACAGGAGGGAAACGGATAGGCAGTTACCAGGGGAAGTGTAGGAACAGGGAGGGACGCTCTGCGCCGTGACCTCTTGGTCTTCTCTTCCCCCTCCTCTATGTCCCTTCCGACTCCCCCTCGCGCCCCTCAGCTGGGAGAGGGGTGCTGGGTGAACCTCCATGCCCGCACACAGAGCGAGGCACCTCCACCAAAGGCTTCTCGCTGCCTTTCCCAGCGGGAGTGACCTCAGCAAGGGAGGGGGAAGGAAATCGGCTGCTTGCCAGGAGATCTCTAGCAGCAGCGGCTGGGGGAAGAAGCAGACCCCTGCCTCGGGCTTACCTCTCCCGGCTCGTCCAGGATGGACATCCATCCCTTCTTGAAATTGAGGAGATCCGGCTGGAAAGGAAAGGACAAAACAGAGGGTTACTGTCTGGGAGCAACTCACAAAAGGGCTTTTCATGCCAGGGGGTGGAAGGCGAGTCCCCAGCAGCAGAACAACAAGTGGGAATAGCCTGGCATCGCTTTTAGGAAACTCATGGGGATGTAGGACCCGGTGGCGAAGGAGGACTGTGTTTAGCTCTCAGCAGCAGGCAGTCATTCCTGTAAGAGGAAGCTGGAGATAAGGAAAGAGGTTTAAAAAAAATTAAAGGAAAATATGCAGCAAGGAGATTTCCACAAGGTGCCTCGGAGATATTTATTCAGAGTGGGGGAAGGCAGGGGCAAGGAGAACGGGCAGAAGGGAGTGCTGCACGGCTTGGCTCAGAGATGGAGGCAAAGTTGCAAAGAACCAGACATGCCTTGTCCAAACCCTGGCCATCTGTGCCTCAGAGCTACGTCCCTCCAGTAACTTCACCACTGATCATTTATTAAAAACGCAAGCAGCTCTCTACAAAACAGCCCTCACCGCAAACGTACAGGAGGCAATTTAACAGCTGTGAAAACATGTTGCCTTTAAACGATGTGCCCCAGGGTAGAGATGAAATCAGAGTCACAGCCAGCACCCGATCCCCTCCGAGACTCGACCCTCTCCAAGATTCAATCCTCTCTGAGATGCTGGGGGCTCCTCTCTTACCACCCAGCTCTTTCTGCTCCCTCCCGCTGCAGGGCCAGCCCTTTGCCCAGCCTCGGCCACACCTACCGAAGATGAGGATGAACAGTTTCACCCAGATCACCCCGTGCTAGAAAGAAGTTTCCCCCCACTCCCTGCCTCCTCCTAACCTCACACCACTGGTGCGGCATCCCAACCAGTTTATCTCCTTCCCAAGGTGGAGTGCCAGAGAGCTGACTCAGGGGAACCACTCTCCCTGGCTTTGCCCTCAGCCAAACAGGCTGGAGCCGGTCCTCCTCCCAACCCTGCTGGCTCCGGAGAAGTTGCACCACCAAATAATTCAGCCCAACGCCTCTTCTCCCCAGGAAGCCAGAGTTTGCTGATCTGGCCCTTCTTCTGCAGCCAAACCAGGCAGGGACAGTGTCAGAGAGGTAACGGTGCCAAAGCTGGACCTTCCAGTGGTCTGCACCAGACCTGACAGCCCTGGGGAATCCACCAGCAGTCCCAACGTGCCACAATCACCACCAGAGACTGGGCTGGCGAGAAGGAGTGGCTTGGCAAGCCCATAGCCACTCCACGCCCCCTGAACGAGCCTGACAGCCAGCCGCGGCTGCCCTGCAAGCCCAGCTCCCTGGCCGCCCAGCCGGGCTGAGCCTTCCCCTGCTTTCATCTCCCCAAGCTGCCGCTCTTGGGCTACAGCCAAGGTTATGGGGTGGCAAGAGCCCAGTACGTGCCGGCCCACCCCGGCGCCCTGGCTATTGGTTTGAGCAGGCACGGGGAGGCCTGCCAAGGGGAGGGTCACCGGCTGCTACAGCTTCAGGCCCGGCAAGAAGCATCTGACGGCAGCCCCGAGCTGCCCAGGAAGGGAGGCAGGCAGGGAAACCAGAGCAAAAGGGCACGGGGGGCTCCCACGCCTCATCTCCTGCAGAGGTGACGGGTGCTGCCAGCGGCTGGGAGACAAGGGGGACGCACACATCTCTGTCCCTACGGTCCCAGACGTCCTGCTGGCCCTGCTGCCGCCCTGAAAAAGTGCCCCGAAAATTAATTCCTTCCCCATGGCAGCAGCTCCACCCTTTTTCCCGTTATCCCTTCCAATCCGGTGACTTCAGCTCCGGCTCTGAACTGGGAGCGGCGGGAGGGAAGGAAAGGAGGCAAAACGTCAAAGCCCAACCTTTCTCCCTCCCGGGACGCACGTGTGCTCAGCAGAAGAGAGCCAGGCAGGCTCCGTGGAGGTGGAAAAACACTATAGGGAGAGAGGGAGCGAAAGGACTCCTGGCTGGGGCTGTTGCACGGATCAGCTGGGTCTCATCTTACTGAGGATTTGCAATCCCAAAGCATTAGGCGCTGAAATAACGAACGTTAATAGGATGTATGCTGCTGGGAAAACCAGCACAAAGCCCTGCCAGAACCGCTGCCACCGTGTGCTGCCCTGTTACTGCCTTCGACGCAATGCTGGGGATGGAAAATCCCCCCAGAGGGCTTCTCCCAAGCGGGATTATTGCACAGGGCTCCTGTTTTGCCTGCCGGCCCCGTTTTCCCTGCCACCCCCAGATGCAGAGCTGCAGGTCTGGAACTGGCTTTGAACTATCCTTGTCATAGCAGGGCTGGTACCATAGGACGAGGCATCAGCTGATGCATGAAGTGCTTAAAGACACTTTTCTCTCCCTCCCCACAATCAAATCCAGCTTCCTAATCCGGCATAAAGAGCTCAGGATACCAGCAGAGAAGAGAGCAGGGTTCAAACTGAACCCTCCATCCAGAGGAAACAGCCCAGCAGTGGGAGAAGGAAACGTCCAGGAAAGCCGAACCGCTGGGAGAGATCCGGGTGCCGGAGATGCAAGGATGCGGCAGGATGCACCCCCGGCAAAATGCATGACCCTGTAGTGCAGCTCGGGGCTGCAGCTCGGGGCTTTGGCTCGGGAGGTGGCAGCAGCAATTTTGTCTGGTTGCATCCGTACCCACCAGAGTTATATGTTCAGCCCCACTGCTGGCCAGGTAGAGGCACCGGAGGGAGCACCAAGCAGCCAGTGACATAGGTGACGTCTAGAAGGACTGGCTTACAACAGCAGGTTAAGGAGAGGCAGCTGCCTGCTCTGGCTGAAGAAGGGCTACAGGGGAGGTGATAACAGCCTGCAAGTATCTGAAGAATGTAAACACCAAAGAAGGAAAGGGGACAGGGTGGGAGCAAAGGAATGGCTCCTGGGTGGTACAGAGGCGCCGGGACGGAGAAGCAAAGAGGCTGCAGCAGGCTAAGAAAGCTCGGTGTCCGAGGGGAGGGACGGGATGGTCAGGTGTTCTTCCATCGCCAGCCTCTGCCATTGCTGTGCCTCCCGCTCTTCCCGCTCCCAAAAGCTCCCCAGGTCCTGGAGCGCCGCTTCCTCTCACCTCCGAGAGACGGAGTGAGGGGCTCTCGGCCTCCCAGAAAGCACAATGTCTCCTCTCCTCCAAAAAGGGAACTCGCTCCACAAGGCGCCGGCCCCAGGCCAAAACACAAAGCAAAACCGCTCCAGCTCAGTTTGGTGGAAGCAAAACCGCTCCCAGGCTGGAGCACACATGCAACTCCCAAATCTACACGTGCTGCAAAAGCAAGCGGGCAACAGGCTCTCCCTTTCCCACTGCTCCCGTGTGAAATGCCGGCGGGCACAGCCCGGCCTGTCACCTCCATTACCCCACTCTGCTCAACAGCCTTCCTCTTGGGGCCGGCAGACGCCCGCACCGAGGAAGGCTCGCCCCAGGGGTGGGACGCTCCCTGCCCCAAAACCGCATCTGGTTCCCACAGGGAGTAGGAGCTCCCCACGCCCGTGGGGGATGCAGATTTCGCATCCGACTGCAGTCATCGGTGCGGTGAGCTCGGCAGGCCTCAGCCCGGTCCATGCTTATGCGCAGTGTTACCGATGTCCATCAAGGCCCGCCGCTAACGAAGCGACTCTACCGAGCAGCTCCGGGGAGCCCTGGAGGGGAGCCTTGCGGTGATGGGGAACGGAGGCACCGAGCCTCAGCCACAGCCTCAGATACCCGGCAGAGCCAGAACCCCCCGGGGAGCAGCAGTGCCCGGGGCAGGCGGGGAGCGGAGGGACCCCAGGGAGGAGGCAGCAGCTGACAGCTGGGGGCCCCGCCGGCCCTCCGCCCCTTCCCAGCCCCGCGGGGTCCCTCCGGGCACCCCCAAGGCCCGGCCGAGGGGGAGGAGAGCGGCCAAGTGGAGGACCCCCCCCGCAAATCCCGAACCCTGCGGGCCGGTCCCGACTCACCGTCATGGCGGGGGCGCCGCGGCCGGCGCCGGGGCCGGGGTCGCGGCAGGGCCGGGCGCTGGCAGCCAGGGCGGCGGGGCGGCTTCAGCGGCCGGGCGGTTTCCACGGCCCCACCATGCCCGCTCCGCGCTCCCCGCTCGCCTTTTTCCTCTTTTTTTTTAAATTAAAAACAAAAAAAAAAGAAAGAAAAGGAGGAAAAAAAAAACCCACCCAAAAAACTTTTCTTTCCTCCCCCCAAACTTCCTGGGAGGGCCCGGGCAGGCCAATGGCAGCCAGCCGCCACCGCCCCGGCCGTCCGCAGCCAATGGAGCCGCCGGGGCGGGCGAGGCCGCCGGGCCGCACGGAAGGGGGGGCCGGCCCGGGGGCGAGGGGCGGCGGCGGCCGGCGGGACGGGACGGGACGGGACGGGACGGGACGGGGGCGATGCTGGAGCTGAGCCGCCTCCCCCTCCCTCCCCGCTGGCCCGGGCAAGGTCGAAGCCCAGGGGGGGACGGACTGTGTCGCTCCTGCCCAGGAAGGGACCGCCGGGAGCCCAGCCCTTACCCAGGCAGGGTTTTCTTTCAGGCAGGGATTTTATTTTTTTTTCAGGCGGGGATTTTTTACAGGTAGGGACTTTAAGCAGTCCCGATGTATGTGTGCACGCAGTGGGGTCCTCACCTTCGCTCCTGAAGCTGCTCGGTTTTATCCCCCGCCCCCCACAGATGAACCCCTAAAGCAGCGATTTGCAATCTTGGCAGAGGTGGTAGCAGGTCCGCGGGGATCTCCGGTGCCCCTGGAAAGCCAGCCGGCATAGGGAAGGGGAATTGCTAGAGAGGGTCCCGGTGGAAAAGGGGCAGGGGTCTGTGCATCATGAAATGCCACACTCCACTGCACGTTACGCTGAGGCGATGCTTCTTGCTGCAAGCCAAAGCAAAGGGGCCTGGCCCAGAGCTCAGCGCCAAAGAAACCTGGGATAGGTGGGGTGAACCAGCCCCAGCTGTGCAGGGGGAGCTCAGGGCTTGGGCTCCCCTCCGGCCTGGGTCAGGGAGGCGAGGGAAGGGATGTCACCAGTTTCGAGTTTCAGAGGCCTTTGGGAGCCTCCTGCCTGGCTGCAGTTTGTCCTTGTATGAAGCACAAAGCCAGGCCCTAGCAGGGGACAACCTGGCCAAGACGACTGACGTACACGGAGGGGACGGAGGCAGGGACTCGGGCACAGCTGCCAGCTACACGGGCTCCCAGGACACTTTCTGCAGCCCTCCAAAGCCGCTATCGTGCCATTTTTGGTATCCCAGGAACACCAACACAATTGACTGTATCTTCTTTCATGCTACTAAAGCCCGCTTCATCCCTGTAAAACCCTCGGTGCCATCTTATCACCAGGCAATAATAAAGGGAAGGAAAGCAGCTATGCTGAGATTTTAGTCCCAGGTCTACTGCTCACCCCTCTCTGGTTTTAAAAAAAGGCTCCATGTCTCACTTTCCCCCACTGAGAAAGGGGTGAAGGACAAAGGGAAGGGGGGTATTAGTGAGCGCGGTACCCAGGAGGTCACGGGAAGGCAGCACTATGCTGAGCCCACTCAGATCAAGTGCTGGAGACCCAGGTGCTGCCCGCGGTGACCTCTGAGGAAGGGCAGCTGACCTTCCTCACCATTCCCAGGGGTTGGCCCCTACCTTGTTGCACTTCTCACTGGCATTCGAGCGTCGCTGCGGGCTTCCCGAGGAGCCGGTGCTGCTTTGCGGTGGGAAGGCACCTCCACCCAGATGGGGCTGCAGGGACAGAAGGCAGGAGCTGAAGCCATGGGGGTTTAGTCCTCACCTCAGTTTCCCAGATCTGAGTATCCACCTCCTGGCACTGGCCAGCAGGAGAAGCATCCTCCCCCCTCCCAGTGCCAGGTAGGCAGCATGGCTTCCCTGGAGAAGCAAAGGATCTGGGGGAGCTGGGGTGTGCAGAATTGTAACCCAGGGGATCCACCTGCTCTATGCTTGCCAGTTTTACGCCTGGCAGGGTCCCCATCAGCTCTGGCTCCTGCCATACTCACGTGATAAATGAGAAGCCTCTTGTTCCCCCAGTTGCTTTCCAATGGCTTCTCTGGGTTGTTTGTGTCTCGGGCGTGCTCAGGACCCTTCCAGTCATCCTCCAGCCGCTGTGCTGGACTCTCAGGCCTTTTCCAGCTGTCATCCGGCCGTAGTCCTACGTCCAGACATCTAGCAGGGCTTTTCCAGTCCCTTTCCAGCTGGCGCATCAAGCCCGCATGGCACGTGGGCTTCTCTTGGCGCTTCCAGTCCTTCTCCCACACCTGTGCTTGGTGGGCATCCCCCGGGCCCCTCCAGTCCTGCTCCAGTGGTTGTGTTGGGCTGGCGGGGTGCAGGGGCTTGCCTCGGCCTTTCCAGTCACTGCCGGCACCCTTCCCAGGGTGGGAGGGCGGCAGTTTTTCCCAGAGGCTCTGCCAGCCACATTCGGATGGCTTCCTGGGTCCCCTGAGGTGCAGCGGCTCTCCCGGCTTCACCCGTTGCCTCTCTGCCCCCCGCACTGGGCCGGGAGGGGAGATCTTTTGGCTTCTCCAGGTGCTCTCTGTACGTCTCCCCGGACTGAGGGACCGTGGCGGTGGCCCTGCCCGGCTCAGCCCGCTGTTATCCAAGCCCTTCCTGAGGCCCATGGGGTGCAGGGAGTCCCCTCGGCTCTTCCTCTCTGGGGTTTGCCCTATACCCCCTGCCTGCCAGGCGGCTCGGCCCCTCTCTGAGCTTGGGGGGTGGCCGGGCTCCCCGGGGCTCCTCCAGCTTTTCTCCGAGCGCCGGGGAGGGCTCACAGGCTCCCCTGCCCTCCTCTCCAACCGGCGGGCTGGGCTTGCAGAGCGCGGGCTCGGGCTGCCTCTCTCCAGCAGCCAGCCAGGGCTGGTGGGGCACAGGGGAGCCCCCTGGTTCCTGCTGGCCCTCTCTGGGTGCCGAGCTGGGCTGGGGGAGCGCAGGGGCTCCTTGGGGTCTCTGCTGCGCGGCTCGAGGTGCCAGGAGAGCCGCTGGCCCTAGAGACATGGGGAGAGAGAGCAGAGAGTCCTCTTAAAAAAAATGCCAGTGAGTGGGAACAAGACAGGATTAGGACTGGGAGATGGTTTGGTCAAATAATTCCCCAGACAGCAATTGCATCCCCGTGTATGGAGCCAGCCTGTACTGAAGAGAAGCCTCTTGCACCACAAGGGTGAAGGGGGTGCTGCCATTTAAGAGCAGAGTCCTGGTCCATGGCAGGGGGGAGGGCTGGGAATATAGGGAAGGGGGAGCAGGGGAATGGAAGAGAGACGCATGTGGCAGAAATTGAAGAAAATGTGGCAGGGAAAAGCAACGCAGCTCGGGGAGTTGGGATGAGGTCCCGCCACGCAGGCAAGCCTCACCTCCCTGGGCAGGCTGGGGCTGGACTGCATTCGAACTAGGCGGCCTTTGCTGGGTGGCACCGGGGTCTTGCCATCAAGCCGGTCCACACGGCCTTCCTCCAGGGCCTGGAAGGCCTCCAGGGTCTCTGATTTCCTGCAGGCACACACAGTTAGTCCGGCTGCTGCCAGGCTCAGCTCGGAGGCAGAGCCCCCATGGACCCTGTTCCCACTGAGCCTGACCCCGCAGACCTCCACCAGCCCTGGACACTGCGTGCACCATAGCATCTCCATTGCCCTGTCCTCATCGCTTCAACCGCCCCACCTTTCGTGTTCTGCTGCCTCACTCATGTCTTCTTCACACTACTCCTTAAGCTTCCCTCCATCTGCTTCTTCACATCCCACCCACCCGCCCCAGGATACTTCTCTGGTCCCCGTTTATGCCCCCTCCTGCCCTGTGCCACCAACACTGGAGCCCCGAGCCCCTTGTGCTTCTCCAGCTAAGACCCAAGCAGCACTGGGGACTTCTCGGCATCCCCGATCCTTTCCTGAGTGGCTCCTACAGCAGACCCTGGATCCCTGGGGAGTCACTGACTCTGGGAGCAGGAACCACCTCTCTCCTTCCCCCTTTCTGTGGCTTGCCCCACTCCGCAGCACATCCTGTGGCTTCCAGGAGGCGGCTAGGAGGATAAGGAGGGTGGGCTACCCCCTGCACTTCCAGCGGCGCAGCTTCGCTCCACCTTTCCAATGGCCTCTGCTGCCTGCGTGCCATGGTGGGGGAAGTCCCCGGGCCGGGAGGCACTAAGCCTAAACCCAACCCTTGCTTTAAGGGAAATTTAAGCACAGCTGAAAGCTGAGCTTTGCCATCTAGCCCTGCTCTCTCCCTCAGGCACAGCAATTCGGAGGTAGGGCCCCCCTGACAGCATAGAGGGGGCGATCCCCCACCTCTGACCACTGTGGAGACCTGTTGCTTCTCACCTGCGCTCGCAGCCAAATATCCTCTCCACCTCCACCCGGCCGGGGCTGAGCGTGCGGGAGCTGCAGCGGTCAACAGCATCCCGCTGGCCAAGGCGCTTGGGCTTGGGCAGGTCTGCCAGCACCGTGTACTCCTGCCTCTCCAGCCCGTGCCGCCCCTCCACACCCCCGCTACCGGGGTGCCCACGGGGCTCCCGAACCTGGGAGTCGGCGAGGCTCCTGCCGCTGCCCACCAGGTTGCTGCGGGCCGGTGAGGAGCCAGCGGGGGCACGCGGAGGGGTGGATGCCCAGGGAGGGTCAGTTTTCCGGTGCTCCAGGGAGAAATAGCCACTCTCTATGCAGTGCTTCGGCCAGCTCTCCTCAGGCTTCTGGCTGGCAGGACGGTGCTCTGGGACGGGGAGAAGGCCGTTACTGGGGGAGGCACGAGCAACGCGGGATGCCACCACGTCCACAGCAAAGCAGGTCTTCGGAGGAGAGCTAGAAACGGTCCAGGAGGGCAGAGATAAAACCCAGACTCCCTCCAGGCAGGGTGGGAGTGCTGGGACACAGCACTGCGAGCCGAGGGCACACCAAACCATGCAGACAGAGAACGCCCAGGAAACCCACGGTCAGCACACAGAGAGATGCCATCTCACGGACTCTGGGCCCCATCCCTTCGCATGGTGCCCGTGGAGGTGTTGAACGCCTCCTGGGACCCGAACTGCATAAAGAGATGCTAAATCTAAATAGAGATCCGCTGTGAACTTCAGAGACCCCCGAGTGGAAAGCAAACCAGAATGAGGATCTCACACAGGAGCAAACCAAGTGTACCTGCTTTCAGTGGGCAGATTTCTTTCCTAAAGCCCTGGGCCTCAGTTCTCACCCAGGATCCAGAGGGAAGGGGCTGAGCCCACCCGGGTCTGTCTGCCTGCGGGGCTCGCAGCCGCACCTCCTCCCTGTGGCCTGCGTAGCTCATCATGTCCTGTTTGCCCAATCCCAAAGTATTGTCCCACAACCGGGTCATTTCCCTGTCCTGGGAGACAAGATAGGGCAGATCTCTGCAATGGGGACCAGTAGCTTTTGTGGGCTGGAAGGAGGTAGGAGCATATATGAGAAGTTACAGCCCATTCAGCCCAAAGTTTCTAGTAAAAAGGAACAAGGAGAGGAGCTGGGTGAGTGTAAGATGACCCCAGCCCAACATCAATGGGCATGGCAAGAAACAACGTAGGAAAGTCCGCATGGGGGAATACAGGTGCAAATCTCATGTGCTCTTCAGGGGAGAGCCTCATTTGCGGGGACTAAGGGTCTCAGCTGATCCCCCCTTGCATCTCAGGACCTTCTGAATGTGCCCAGCAGAAGTGGCACTGAATGGCTGAGGAGGCTGGGGAGACCAAAATAACCCAAACCACAAGAGATCCCCTTCTCACCCTGGTGAGCGTGGAGCTGGCTTCGGCACGGGCGCTGGGGTTGGTGCCGGTTTCTCTGTGCTCACCCTCAGCTCCAGGGCTGAGCGGGGGATATCCCCTGCTCTCGTGCCAGCTGTGGGCAGGGAGAGAGGACAGCTGGTGGTCAGCACACCCCACAGAGCTCAGGGGTGGGTGGCAGTGCCGGCAGCCCAAGCCATGCTGGCTCTCTCTCCACTGGATGGGCACAGGCTGGCAGAGCCCATCCTGGAGCCACCAGCCTTACTCTAGAGGCAGTGAGGAGGAAGGAAACTCTTGGTGGCCCCCTGACCTCTCCTGGGACAGCCAAGAGGAACTCGTTTAGAGGGCATGGCGTGGGGATTGCTCAGCCCTTTTTCCCAGACACTGGTGTGCAGAGTGTCAGGGAGAAGGCATCCGATTTCCCCCTACTTGGCTTCCTGCTCCCCCTCCTCCCTTTTTCACACCGAGGGGGCCCGTTGGAACAGCACAGCTCCCGGCTAGTACTCACCACTCCGTCCCCTCCGCTGGACCCACGCACACATATACCTCACACTGGGGGGCTAAAATGCGGAGGGCGTCCCAGGGCCCGCCTGGGTCTGCATCGCTGCCGGCCTCGCACCCTGCGACCTCCACGGCATGCTCCTGCGAGGAAGAAGGGGATGCAATGGTACCGTCAGCATGTCGAGGATGAGGAGGAAGGCTGCCCTTCAGAAACACCTGCTTCTTCTCCCTCCTCTGAGAGCAGCCTGGCCTCTGGGGCTCTTGATGCCTCACCCAGCCCACTGTTGAAGTTCTTCTCCTACTTCAGGATGCCAGAGAGAACTAGCACACTCCTATTTGATGCTGAATGCTGCAGGCATCCCAGAGACAGTGCGTGTGGATGAGGGCTCAGGGAAACCCGCCCTGCATCGGCATTGATGCTGCTGGTGGCTGCTCTCCCTTGCCACCTGGATAGCCTGGGGAGAGGCAACGGAGCCAAGAGGGAGGGCAATTTTTGCAGGGAAGGCTGCACCCCGAGCCTCCCTCTGTCAGGGCTTGCAGGCACCTCAGCATCCCCCCCAGCCCTGTTACCTGCGGGGCTTATGAGCAGCAGGGGGGGAGGCTCCAGTGAGCTGGCTGTCTGTGTTGCCTTCCCTCCAGCGTCTCACCCGCGCCAGGATTCGCTCAGAGGTGACAGCTCTGAGCAGATCGCAGGCGAAGGGCTGAGGTAACCTTAGAGGGCCAGGGGCCAGGGGGAGAGAGGGAGAGGGCGAGAAAGAGAGAGGGAGGCTCATTACTATTTCATCATCCCAGGCCAGTTGCTCCTGGATGAGGGTGTACAACATGAAACCCTCCGCGAACATGAAACCAGCTGTCGCCCAGAGGCAGTCAAGTGGCTTGTGCATCCGGCCCTGTGCCGAAGGACTGTGTTAGATTGAGGTATCCGGAGCCCAAAGTCCCATGAGATTTACTCCCCTCCTGCCTTCCCCTCTGGGAACAGCTCGCTGCAGATGCCCCAGGGACAGGACTCAGCCCTGGCCCTAGGCCGACAGCTGGGGGCCACAGGGACATCCCCAGGACTATATTTTAGGTGAAGCAGGCTGTAAATGCCAGCCGGCATCAAGCAGAGATTAATCCAGGGTGGGTCCCTGCTCTTCCAGGAGTCCCCTCTTTCCTCCTTGTAGCTTTGTATCTGCGACACCCCTGCTTTCCCTTCCAGGATCTATCAAGCCCCTTGTACCCGGTGTCCAGCCCTTCCCTGCTAAGGTGGCTCCCAGCTCTGGCCTGGGTATGGTTAAATGATGGATTCCCATGCCTGGGAAGACACTCTCCCCATGCAGCTTTCCCCCAAAGACATCTAGAAAGCCTAGCTGAGCCTTTGTCTTAGGGATTTCCATCTCTACAAAGGCACAGGGAGTCCCAACATGGAACAAAGGGGCCCTTACTGAAATATTCATAGCCTCCAGGTGGGATGGAGGAGCTCACCTGGATAGCATGCTGGTGAGCCCCTGCAGCTCGGAAACAGTGCTGGCACAGGCTCTTTGCAAATATGTTGGCTTCAAAGTTCACACAGGGCACATCATCTACCGAACCAGACATCGTCCATAGCAGGGCCGAAGATCTTTGGCTGATGGGCTGCTGGCAGGCAGCAGCCAGGAGGAAAAGGAGGAAGGAACAGCAGCAGAAGACGAGAGCTTAGGGTCCCCCAGCCTCAGGCTCCTGTGGAATCAAGAATGTTATTCCCAGACAGAATTTTGCTGCTCTCAGCTGGCAATACTGGAATCAAAGGGCATCCAGGTGCAAGGTGGTCAGTGATCCATACAACTATAGATAATAAAAGGGTATGCTCCAGCAGGAACCTCTTTTAAAAGGGGGCACTGCACCTTCAAATGACTGCTGACACCCCCCAATTTGGGAGTCCCTGCAAACAGAGAGAATGATGCTATTTTGTTTGATGGAAGTTTTCTTCCTTCAAGCTCTCTTAAAAGGCAGAAAAAGGAAACCTTTCTTCTTGACTATGTTGCTCATAAAGGGGTAGCTATAAGCAGCTTAGGAAATTTGGAAACCCACTGAGACTCTTCCTAAACTTGTTGATCCCACTGAAATTTCTGAGACCTGTAGGACACTCAATTACAAAAGTGGCAACAAGCATTGCTAGCACAACAGCTGGGCTCCACAATTCTGTCCTAGCTTTTCACAAGCATCCTGCCCACCATCATCTCCTCTGTCCCGCAGGGTTTCAGAGAAAGTCCTTGGATTTGAGGATGTGATCTGTGCTGGGAGGGCTCTGCTTAATTTGTCTGGAGGAGGCACCAACAGGACAGGAAATTGGTGTAGGATGAGTCCAGCATCCCTGATGTGAACATGCCACTGCTCCCTTAAACACAGACACTTGAGTCAGAGCAGCTGATCAAGGCTATGGCTGCTCCCCAAAACACCCAGGGCCAACTGTCAATGCCAAAAGCAAGCTGTAATTTTTGTTTGTCAGTGCACTCATTTGCAATACAGCAAATTGCACTAGTGCCAACCTTGCAGCCTCCCTCCTCGCATCGGGGCAGGTTTTCTTGACTTGTTCACACCAAACACCAGGCAGGAACCTAAACACTCACCTGCCAGGGATGCAGCACGAAACACCCCAACATCGCTGCCCACTCCTGCCCACGGAGTGCCACCCGTGGCCACAGCCCACCACACTGCACTGCCTGATGGGCAAATCATTGCTCCCCACATCCCACGGGGCACTTGGGGCCTATTGCCAGGATACTGCTGCGCTCCCCAGAGCCTCTAGCATGCATGCATGCAGCCAGCCATGCCCAGTGCTCCCAGTGCCTCCCAGTACCCCCAGTACCTCAGCTTCCCTATGGCTCCCAGCACCTCGCCGCCCGCCGAGCTCCCCCCTCAATGAAACTGGCCGTGGGAACCGCGGGGCGCTAGGCCCCGCCCTTCCCCCTCTCATTGGCTGCCACCGAGCAGTGATTTGAATACCGCCCTCTGAGTGGCTGGCGGATGCGCAGGGCCATGGCGCCCACGGGTGCGGGCACCCACGTGTCGGTGTCAGCGGGCGGGCGATCGACCCGGCCGGGCCTGGCGGCCCCGGGGCTGGGGGGAGGCTGGGCCTGGGGAGGGGGCTGCGGGCTGCGGCTCATCCCCCCGCCTTGCCCCCTCGTACCTCGGCCTCTTCCCTGCCCTTCCTCCCCAGGACCACCTCACCGCCTGCCGAGGGTCTGCCCCAGCGCTCCCCCGCAGCCATCACCCCAGGAATTAGTAACTTGAACCCTAAACGCGTGCCGAAGCAGTGGACTCATCTGCAAGCACTGAGACAGCCCAGCGTCACCGTGCCCCCAGCACAGCTCCAACGGGAGGTCTTCCCTACCCACAGCACTCCCCCAGAGAGGTTTGTCCAACCTGGGCTTTACCTGCCAAGCTCAAGCGCTGCCTGCGCCTCGCTATTCCTAGTGAAACGCGCTCAACATCTGTCCTCCATTGCCCCTGCTACAATTCAACTTCCTTCTCTTCCCCGTCCTGGTGAGCATTAAAAAAAAAAAAAAAGCTTAATTTCACTTTTTTTTACCAGTTGAAGGCAGCCTGCAATTCACTCTCCAATCCTGTCTCTCCCAAACAACCCCAGTTAGTCAGCTCCATTAGTCCCCAAAAGCTCTTGTCAATCTCCCCATAACTTTTTTCCCCAGTTCCTTTCTAAGCAGTGGGACTGCACACGGTACAGCCTCAAGCTTGGTATGCTACTTAAGAGCAATAAATACAGTGCACCGATTATCACACAGCTCGTGCACACACTGCAGCCAAGCCTCCTTTGCGCTGTGCTCCTATTTTTCCCCAACTGTCTGACCTTTTTGCCTCCCAGTCTGGTTTTGATCCTCTATAATCCCAATTATATTTTTGTGCGTGCATGTGTGCAGAATCGCAGTCTAGCCAGCAAAAGACATCATGCATGGAAACCCCAATGTGGCAGCCCATGTCAAAGCCTTGTATCTCTCCCTGCGAGCCCTCGTGCACAAGCACGAGTAACGTGCAGGTGCCCAGGTGCCCGAGGAGGTCTAGCTGCAGAGCCAAGCGTGAAAAGCGTGGGTGTAGGCCGTGGAAGGGGAAACACGCAGGGAACTGCTGGTCTCTGCTTTTCCTTTTCGGAGCAGCGGCTGCACTAGCATGTTGATTTTTGCAGGTACTTTATATTTGGAAGCAGCTTGCCTCCTGAACAGCTGGAACTTGTTTGTGAGCAGCTGGGGGGGGGGAAACACCAAAAATGCTCAAATCCATCTTGAAAACAAGGGGAAGCAGCAAACAAGAAAAATTTTAAGCCACAGCCTGGTATGAACCGTGATATGTCTGGCAAACACTTAACACACTAACTTGCATATGGGAGCTCATATCCTTGATCCAATATATCCTGGGGTAGCCTGACTGCACACCCTGTGCGTAACAAAGACAGCAGGCTAGGGCTGAGTCAGTAATTTACATTACAAAATAAAGCTTTAATCGATCAAATGGAGAAATCAATAGTGCAGCGAACAATCCTGATGGTTAACTCTGTATAGGATTTAACAATTCTGTTCTCAGTTTTTCCATATGCTTTTTTTTTTTTTTTTAAATGTGAAAACACAACTTCCAGCAGGAACAGGAAGTCTTCAGAGCATGGCAGAGGCCGTTGGAGATTTCAGCTGGCACTTGAGAAAGGCTTGGAAGTTGTTAGGGGCAGGGAAACAAACTAAAGGAGAGATTCTTCTAAATCACCTGGCAGCAAAATAACAAATACTGAAGTGCTACTGAGGTCACTCTTAACATCCCAGCAGGATTATAAAGAGGTAATCCAGTGCTGTCCCAACTACCATGCCAGGCTGTCTACAGACTGCAGAAGGCAACCCAACCCACAGTTCACACTCCACACTTCAGCAGATTTCACAAACACATGAACTGTATGTTTCCTTAACAGCAGCCATTCCAGCTCCAGAGCAAACTCCTGGGGTGGGGGCAAGTGCAAGTCACGTTCTGCCCACGGTCACTCCACAAGGCACTATGTCCCGGAGAGAAGAGAAAGCTGCTGTACGACCCAGACCAAGGGTGTCACACACTGTCCTCCAGCTTTGAGCCGCAGCCCCCTCAGCATGGCACACCACTCCAAACAGAACTTCCCTCTCCTTCCCTCCTACATCCCCCTCAAACCCATCCACCACAGAATGGCTCTAGAGCATGTAACTCCCAAACCAGAACAAGAAACGCTTTGTGCTCCGCACATGGCACCGCTTGGACACTTTGGATGCATCACTTTACGTCTTGCCCCCAAGTTGTGTTTCTGCAGCTCTGAAACACCCAGCACCCCAAGGTGAGACAGGAAGATGGGCAAGGTCACACATTAAACCCCATGAGCTTTCTGGAGTGGCCTTTAAGGCAGAGCAAGAGATCACCACAGCTGTTTTAGAGGTGAGGAAACCACACACACACTTTTATTATGTGACCAGGATTATTCACAGTTACTGCCCGAGAGCACCAAGCCTCAGCTCAGGATGGGACTCTGAGTCTAAGCACACGAGGCACTGGTGGCACATGGGATAACAGTATCCACTTCCCTGCCATTTACCTTCTTCAGAAGAGAAAGGGAGGTGCGAAAGGACCCCATTCCTCACTCCAAGTATGTGTGTCACAGCTCCCTCCAGAGGAACATGCTCTAGCAGAAATCATGTAGCTGCTCTCAGCGTTGAGATCAGAACTCCCTCCAAAGAATTTCTGTGTGTTTGCGTGCACACGCTCCAAGAAATGATGAGATACATCAGGCTAGTGCCGTTAGCTTTAGCATCTGGTGGCCATCAGCATTGCTCTGATGTTCCTCCATGAAGCCTCAGGCACTGGTTTACTCTTCCCCCTCCCATTTCTGGCACAGGGAATCTACGTACTTGCCCATTGCTGGGCTGCCAATTTTCTGGTGTGGGTTTTAGCCACACAGGCCTTTTCTTCCTTTGTCATTTCCTCACCAGTATACATGTAGCAAGGGAGGGGGCCTTGCTGCCAGAGGCAGAATAACCACCATCTCCTACAGATATTCGAAGACTGAGGCCAGCATGCTGCCTAGGCTCACTCTTCCTCAGAGGATTCACTCCCAGTTTTGCCACCAGCATTCCTCAACCCCAACCAAGCAAGGCATCCATGCTAAAAAACATATACTGAGGTCCCAAGAAGAAAGGAAATTAACTGCTACCAACTGCAGCAGCCCTGAGGTAAAGGGCAGCCTCTGCCGCTCCCATCCTGGAGAGGGCCACACACATACAGCAAGGGCATTAGGGCATTTCATACTCCTCTAAGCTATTGCAATTAAGATCGGCACATTTAGCAGACAATGGAATGAGCCATTCCTGCTCTGGCTGGCTCTGTGTTACCACAGAAATAGCTCCTAGCTATTCCATTTCCCAAGCACCAGTGGATTTCAATATCCTTTAAGCACCAGGAATCATCTCCCCTCTTTCCAGCTGGTACTGGCGTTAGCACAGTTGCTGTTATGCTTCAAGCAAGTCACAAATATTTTTCTCTTAGAAAAATGACTTCATCAAGATTTATTCACAAAGTTACCAACTTTCACCTGGCAAAGATACCAATCAAAAAGTACCCCTGCCTTCGGATGTGGCACTGGAGAAGAAACACATGAGACAAGATGACACCATGTCTCCATGGAGAAAGAATTTACTGCACAGCAGAAGTGTCAGGGCACCGATGCATGAGTGGAAGCAGAGCTCTTTGAAGTCTCATAAATTGCCTTGACGATGTGCCTGTTGCACTCAGCCCCAGGTCCTCTCCTTTGGTGAAGCCAAATATCAGCTCTGGAAGGGGAGGCCCAAGGACAGAAGGGTTATACCAGAGAATCTGACCCCCAGCAGAAGTTTTGAGAGACTCCATGGCACCCAGACACTTAGCTGGAGATCACTGCAGAAAGAAATGGGTAGACTATCTAGTCACCCTGGCTAGTGCTCAGGAGGAGAAAGGCTAAACTGGGCTCACTGCTGGTCAGAAAGCCAAGTAACTGAGGCCCTTGCCTACGATGAAGGGGCTCAGAAGAGCAGCAGGCCAGATGTGGAGCACTGTCACAACTGGCTGGTTCAAGCACTAGTTTCTCCGTTAATCTTGGTCGCGGCCCATTTTGCCTGTCAGCCTCCGTCGCTGAGTCTTAGTGGTTCGCCCTGTGCTGGATTTCTGGATTTTCTTGCGTGGGCCTTGCCCACGTTGGGGTCTCTTTCCTTTCGTCTTTTTCCGGCTGTGCATGTGCAGCGTGGCAGTAAGAGCAGAGATCCTGTGCAGGGCAGGAAGAGAGAAATGTTTGGGGACCAAAGTCTGCAGGAGCAAGGCAACACCACAGTAGTAGCAGAAGAGCCCTGTGTGGCCTAGCAGGAGTGAACACCAGCCGCAGCAAGCCCCAGGGGAACTCCACTGTGCTGGGCATCATCCTGAAAGGGCAGGACACCTGCAAGCCTACATGTGCAATAACAACCAAAATGAATTTTCTAAGCAGCGGGCTGGCCAGCCATCACAGAGTTAAGTAATTCTCCAAATCCCCAAAGCAGCTGTAAATCCTGGATACTGAAAAATGTGGAGAATGCCAAAGCTTTAGGGTCTTTTGACCTTCAGTCCTAGAGACAAACTCTGCACCCTTGCCTGCAATATCTGGAGAAGGACTAGGTAAACAGTTCAGGACAAAGCCCGCCCTGCACCACATCCTCCTCTTGCTGCTGCTGTCACCAGGGATCAATGCGATGGGAATGGAGCGTCGGAGGCAGGCTTGTGCTCTGCCAGTGCCCTCTGCTGGCTCCTGCCCACCGGCACCCAGGCAGCACAGCATCCCCTCCCTGCAACCACACCGCTGATCTGGGAATGCAAGATCCTCCTGATCAGCTTGCAGAGCCTAGCAGCAAAGAGCTGAATGAATTTATACATACTTTTCAGACAGGAAGGGGTTTCTGGACTTCTTGGGCATTGTTCTTACAGGCTTGTTCACCACCTCTTCCCCTTTCTCTTCTTCTGATCCATCACTTTTTCCCTTAAAAAGGAAGTAAAAAAATCCCTATAGACACATTCAAACAGGCAGTCTTACAATTCCAGTGTTTCTGCTGCCTTCTTGGTTTCATCCTGTTTTGTGAACCATCTAGTCATGGATGAAGTTTTTTTAATTCTCCACATCCCTTGCTGTCCAAATCTCAAGGTTTCTTATCGCAGCCCCTCAGAAAGGGACGCCCAGTGAGAAGTCCTATCGTAATCCACCCTAAGATCCAAAAAATTCAGCATGATCTTAATGGCCATGCAATTGAAGTCTAAACTATGAATTGCAGGTTTCAGCTTTTTTCTTAAATCACTATCAAAACCTCTTTAAGTGGATTTTCAGATTAGAAGATGACCTTACAAATGTAAAAGGTTAACACAGAAATTTCCCCAAAGAGCTCAAATCCAGCCATGAGTTATGAAGATCAAAAGGACCAAGTCAACTAGTGCCTGAAAGCCTCTGTGAAACAAATATGAGATCTCAGTTATGATATGTTTTGAGACTAAAAGCAACCACAACCAGAACTGAATGGTTTCCTTATTTGTGGTCCAAGCACAGGATCATGGAGAGAGAAATCTCACCTCATGCTAATAGTAATTTTTCCTGGACAGAACACAGGAAAGAGGTTGAGGACAGTCCACGCAAAGTCTGAAATCTTGCTGCTTGTGTTGTATCTGCTTTTAAAATACTACATTCTCCCCATCCAGCCCTGTGGCACCTTTCACTTACACAAGGTCAGCTGGGACTAGAAAGGATTCCAGGAAGGTTTGGAGTGAGCTGTTCACATAGGACGTTTCTTCTTCTTTAGAGGCCCAACATAACTTGTGGAGGAATGTGAAAGTTATGAGTTTCCCTTTTCATCCGTGCTCCCAGACAGCTGCATGTCTTTGGGCATATTCATGGAGCACCAGCCCTACCTAGCCAACCCCAAGAATGCTTACAGCTGATACAATCAGAGAATCAAGAAGAGGCTTTACCATAGGGGTGGTCAGCCCCAGCTGGCGTGCCCCTGAGAGGTCCAGGTCACTGATGGTGGTCACTGTTACAATGTGGTTTGGGTGGTCAATGTTCACAGACTCCGTCCGTGACGTCACCAAGTGCTCCAGTTCATCAGCCTCATCTGGGGAGACAAGAAATCCCGCACTGCAAAGTACCCAGCTTTTCACAAGGTATGGTCGCTCGTTCCTGCACTGCCACGCCGAGGGTGGGAGACCCAGCCTTTGCATGCATGGTTAGAAGGCAGAGGGGCTTGAACACTGGCACTACAAGCCTGAAAGGCAAGCTCCTTCTCCCAGCAGAAATGATCTGGTTAGCACCTTGGAGATGTCCTCCAGCACGTTCCTTTCTGTAAAACCCGCCAGGGACAGAGGGCCGAGGGGATCACCGCTCAGATGGCTACCCACCTTCCGAGGGGAACACACGAGGAGCCGACCCCGCAGGGTGATGTTCGAGCATCCCTGCTCCAGCTCCTATCGCCCAGCCACGGCTGTCAGACCGCGGGCGCCCACCTCCCGCCCCTCACGCAGCCGCTCCGCTGCCGGGGGCCCAGCACCCGCGACCGGCCAGCACGTACCGAGCGCCTCCTCCCTCTCGCTCAGCATCTTCAGGTACTCCTGGTGCCGCTGAGGGACGGAAATAGGTCACTGCGGAGCCTCTGCCGCTCCAGCCGCCCGCCTTCCGCCCGGGATGGCCGCATCCCCCTGCAAGCAGGGCAGAGGGAGCCCGAAGACCCCTCCTGCCCTGCGGCCCGGTCCCCGCGGCCTGCCCCGCTCCCAGCCCTCCATGGCGGGAAGAGGGACCCCCTTCTCAGCGCGGCCCGCGGAGGGCCGGGGTGTGTGCGTGGGGATACCTCCTCCTTCATCTTCCTCTGCTCCTCCTTCAGCTTCCGCTTGATCTCCTCCAGCGCCACCTTCCTCCGCTCTACCTTCCGCTTGTGGAAGCCGGTCAGGTACTCCCTGCCGCCGGGAACACAGAACCCCCCCGGCTTTTAGCGACCTCCTCACCGGGGGATGCCGCCTCGCCTCCCCCCCCCCCGCCCCGGGGCCCGCCCGGCCTCACCTCCGTCTCTCCTCGTCGAAAGTCACCACCAGCCGCCCCTCACGGCCCCCGGGACCCTTCTTCTTGCGGCCCATGGCGGTACCACGCTGCCGCCGCCCGCCCGCCCCTTCCGCCGCCGCCCGGCCGTGAGGGGCGGCCCTCTGCCCCGCCCGCCATTTTGTGCTGCCCGCGCCGCGCCGGGTGGAGGGGCTCGGGTGGCTGGTTTCTTCATGAGGGCCCAAGCGGGAGGCTCTTGTCGGCTGAGCTGCTCTTGGGCTGAGAGCGGAGCGGCCCAAGGGTATGGGGGAGCCCCGAACATCACCGGCCGTGGGCTGTGGGGTGAGTGGGAGGGTGGGCGTGCCAGGGCCACTGCCTTGGCTGTGGGGTGGCTTGAAGGAGCAGAGTGGGGCCGGCATCGGGTCCTCTTGTCCCACCGGTGTGTGGGACCTGAGTGTGTCCCCTCACCCGCTCCTGGTGCACTTTTTTTCCCGAAGCTGGGGTCAGGAGAGAGAAGCTGCTGTTATGGACCTTGCCGGTGTCTGCTGCTAGCCCTGGCATCCAGCCTGGGGTGGGCAGGGGGCTCCTTCAGGCTTGGGTGCCTCCAGCTCTCGCTCTTCAGCTCCCTCCTGGCAAAAGGCTCTTACGGCGCTGCCATGTGCAGCCAGCGTAGCAGCTGATCTCTTGCCCTGAGACCCGCTCTGCCGCTCCTCCGAGTATTTTACATTTGCATCTCTTTAATAAAGGTCATTCTTCCAAATACTTAACATTTCATTTCTTCAATAAAGGTCTGAGAGTTTTATTTCAAGCTATCGTTGTTGCTTGGTGTCAGTGGTACCTGTGCTGCTCTTAGCTGGGGGAAGCAAGTGCGGGGACAGGTCTCGGTTCTGACGCTGAGTCTCCAAGGTGCAGGACTTCGCTGAACAGCCATGGTTTCTGGAGCTGATGGTGGAGAGAGGTACCAGCATGAGTAGGTGGGGACATCAGGACTGCCGTGTTTGTGGCTGCTGGCTTGAGTGACTTCAGCTGAACTCTTGAACCTTTCTTGCCCTGCAGTCCTTGCCCTAAAAATGGGTGTAATGCTTGCGTGGTGGCCAGCTGACTTTGGTGGAAGCTCCTGAAGCACTGCAGGGGCAGCCAAAGCCAGCCCCCCAGCCCACAGAGCGTGACGAGTCCTGACACGGCCCGGTGGCTGCTTGTCCAGGGCCGCCTTGCCTTTATCAGCTCTCTCGCTGCTTGTGCTCTTTTCCTGGCCTGTCCTTTCACCAGCAGAAATGCGGAAAAACCAGTTCTGTGGTTAATTGTTGCACTTCCCTCCACGCCCATGGGGCAGGTCTCCTCCTCCTCCTCACTCAGTCTGGGTGCACTTCAGCCTCCAGCCTCTTCGTCCCTGCCTGTGCTCAGCCAGCTCAGGTGTGCCGTCAGGCATCCACACTCCTTCCATTAACCTTACCTTCTCCTGCCTTCCCCTTTTTCCTCCATCTGCAAGAGCTTCTGGCTCTCTGGTGGCTCCTTCTCCCTTGGGCAACCCAGCGGGTTAGCCCACAGGTGGAGAAGGCACAGGCAGCTGCCCTTGTGGCCCTGCCCTGCCCAGAGGGATAGCATTTGGACATGATGGCTGGAGGCAACGAGAGGAGCATGAAGGCCCTGAAGGAAGTGTGGAGAAGAGTGGAAAACTCTTTGTGCGCAGACTGTGGGAAGCCAGGTGAGTCCCCGAGGGCTGCTGGAGGACGAGTCAGAAGCAGGGAGCTGGGGCTGGTCTCTAGCAGCAGTTTGGTGCTGCCTATCTGACTGCACGGGAGCCTGGGGCAGAGAGGGAGGAGAGGCATTGCTCTGTCTGGATATTCGCTTCCTCTCCCTGGAGGTGAGTTGGCAAGGGAGGAGGAAGGAGATGCTGCCGCAGTGCTGGTCGGAAGAAGGATGGGGACACGGTAGCGCCAGATGGGCAGGGGCTGTATAGCTGCAGCGCTGTGGGTTGTAGTCATGTCAGATCTCAAATACTAATCAAGGTCATGCCCAGTCAGGACCTGACAGGAAAGCTCCTGGTGAAATCCGAACTGCTCCAGAAAGAAAGCATGATTCAGGAGGGCATTGTCTCCTCCGTGACTCAGCTATGAACTGACAACCTGCCACAGGCGCCTCGGAGATTTCTTTTACTGAAGGGCTTGCCCTCTCGAAAGGGTATCCAGTTTGAGGTCCTACAGGTGCTGCTAAAAACACCCGTCGTACTCCTCCCAAAAGGGGCACATAGAGTGTACCACCCAAGCCAAATTAAGACCAGGCTAATTAGTACTATTTTACCTTCTCCCTGGAGAATTTTGGATTCAAGGCCTCTTTCCACTTCCAGAGCTAAATACCGCTGGGGCTTTGTTGTGTCACACTGAACAGCTCTTGGAGTCTTTTCCCAGAGGTGGTTTCAGTTTCATCTTGGGTGACCCGTTATGCAAAGGGAGTTCGCAGAGCACTTCAGAGTTTTTCAAGGTTCAGGTCAACAGAGATTCAGATGAAGTGGTTGAAGCAGGGGGAAAGAGGGACTAATAGCCATGCTTTTTCCTGCTTGTACCTTGGGTGTTAATTACTCAGCTCAGATGAAACTGTGCTCACCCAGCTCTCTGTTTCTCCGGATTATGTTCTCAGTTAAGGCATAGCTTCCAGGGGAATTTACCGCTTCTAGTCATACCTTTTTTTATACCCTCAGATCCTGACTGGGCATCCTCTACCTTGGGTGTCTTTATATGCCTCAGCTGCTCAGGAATTCACCGCAACATCCCTAGCATCAGCAAAGTCAAATCCCTGAAGATGGACCAATGGGACGATGCACAGGTGCAGGTGAGATCTTTATCCACACTAGTGTGTCAGGTGGGTTGGGTCTAGGCCATACACTAACATGTCCTGGGAAAATCAGCCCTTTGGCCTCACAGAGTTGGAGATTTAATCTGATATGTAGTCCCTTTGCTACTCATGCTTGGATACTTAAGTGAGAATAACTCCCCATAACCCACTGGGAGAGGGATGATGCACTTGCCTTATGTGTCTCCCCATATCCTGTTACTTTATGGCAAATGGAGAGCTCTTGCAATGTGTCTTGTAAAGGCTCAGGGTCTCTGTTGCTCCAGATGACTCATTTCCCACTCGCCAGCACCATCCAGCCTCAATGTCTCCTCAGTTTCAGCAGTCCGAGGGGAAAATCTTGGGCAATTCCGTGCTCTGAGAAGAGTTTCCAGATATAATGTGATCTCTTGAGAAAAATGGCATTTATGCGAACTTGACTTCTCCCCATTACACCCCCTCAACCCATTAATCTTCAGGGGACTGAAGAAATTTTCCAGAGATCCAAAGAAAATAATCTGTATCTCGCTGCCCTTTGGAGAGGAGCGAAGAGGTTTGGAATGTCCTCCCAGACGGCATTGCAGAGCTGTCATTGAACTCGGTCTCCCCGGAGATGTGGGGAATGGCAGCAAATCCACTGAATGTGTGTGCACCCAGCCCCACAGAAGTGACATTCATGGCATTCTGTTGATTCAGGTGCAATCAGTGTAACTTTTGAGACTAGACAAGACCTTTGACACCCACCTTTCTGTAGCCAGACTTTGCCGGGATGTTGCAATGGACAGGAAAGAGAACGGTCCATTAGAGCTCAATGTGCATCTAGCTCTGTAGTGGGTCAGGAAAGAAAAAGCCCAATATGAGTCTGCATCAAAGGGAAGGCACTAACTGTTTGTCTAACTCTGCAGTTTCTGGCCAAGCATGGGAATGCTGTGACTAAAGCCATGTACGAAGCTCACATCCCTATTTACTATTACCAGCCAACGTACAATGACTGCCAGTAAGTTGCTGCATACAGAAGAAAAGAGGGAAGGGCAGTTCTGGGTTCCTCTAGTTCGTTTCTCAGCTACCTGTCACTCTCTCCCCAGAGTGCTGAGAGAACAGTGGATACGGGCCAAATATGAACGCAAGGAGTTCACCGAGCCGGGAAAACAGCTGCCATATTCTGATGGTAAGAGCAGAGCACAGCATCAAAATATCCTGCCTGTTGCCTTCGCTGGAAGCTTTTGAGCATCATGAAGAAAAAGGTCATAGTGTCTCAAATACCACACGTACTGCTGAGAACCCAGCTGGTACTTACAGGGCATTGTTTTGGGGGAGTTTAATGGTGGGCAGCGTAGGTTAGCACTGCCATGGGTTGCTTCCAAGCTTGGTATTACTAGCTGGCATTTTTCAAAGGCATTTGCTGTCCTGGTGGAGCCAGACCTCTGCAGTAAGGAATTGCTGTCCTGCTGCATGCCACCCCCTCCAACCACAGCAGTTGTCTTTGAAATGTCACTGCCAGTGCTGTGGCACAAGGTGCTGGAGCCCAAGGGCCTGCAGAGTTAAGTGGGAAGAGTTCTGGTCCCACGCCAAGGTCTGTGTGGGCCAGGACTCTGGTGTTGACTGGAGACATGGCTCTCGTGCTGTCAGAGGCAGTAGCGGGAGCCAGACTAGGAGATGGGAAGCATCTGGAGATGTCTTTTGGTGACCATTTGTCTGGGCTGCAAACCGAGGAACACCACCATCTTCAGCTGTAAGTCAGAGGTGAGACCTCTCCTTCTCAGGTTGTTTGTTCTCAGCAATAGTCCATCAAGTGCTTTATCCCAGAGGTGTGGCTGGGACCCCAGGCTGCATGGCAGCTCTCTGATGTCTACTGTGCCTGGGGGGGGAATGCTCTTAAAAGTGGCCTTTCTGCTTCTAGGGGTAAAGGAAGGCATCCTCTGGAAGCGAGGCCGAGACAACGGGCAGTTCCTACCCCGCAAGTTCCTCTTGTCTGAGAGAGAGGGATGTCTGAAGTATTTCACCAAGCAGGATGTGAGTATGGTGGTCAAATCCCACCTCAGTGCATACTCCACCCAGGGCAGTGGGGTCATGGAGACGTTTCTATTTCCTACGCATGTTTCTGAGGTTGCCCTGCTCATCCCAGGCCAGGGATGATAACAGAAACATGTCACTGAGGAGAAGGGTCCCCTTCCTACTGTCAGGGTGACATTTTCCCCACGTCCTCCCTTTGTGCTTCCCTACACCCTTCCCTCACTGCTGATAGAAGGGCTGATCTTTCACTTCACCCCTATCCTTTTGCCTGGCTGTGTAATCCTGCACCATCCCTGGAAACAGCCTCACCCCACTGACCCAAGTCGGCAAAAACCTGTTGTTTGGTTTGTTTTGAGGAGGGCTACTCTTCTGCAAGTTCATCTCCCTGAAATGAATGGGGCAAGTGCTAGTATACTGGGAGGGAATAGCTTGGGGTAGGGAGGAGCAGGAGTGGGGTCTTTCCTTTTGGGGTCAGTTAGCCTTTAGACTGGCTCAGCTGTAAAGTCAGATGCACTCTTAGTGTCTCACTAGCAGTTCCATAGGAGGTACAGCTCAAATCTAAATTGGAGGGGCTGGGCCACTGTTTGGGCTTGAGCACGCCACACAGCGAAGGGAGTGTGTGCTACAACAGTTTTGTTGGGAAGGGGCAGTTACTACCTTTTAACACCCTCTGACCCTGCCTTACACCACTAAGTCAGCTCAGGTCTCTTTCCCACGAGGATTGCTCATGCATGACCAATGCCATTCTGTTCTCAGGCCAAAGAACCCAAAATCAATGTTAAAATAGATGTCATCAATGCTACATTCCAGCCAGTGAAGATTGGGAACCCCAATGGCCTGCAGATCACCTATGTCAAAGACAACAAGACCCGGAATATATTTGTCTACCATGAAAGCGGAAAGGTATCTTGTTTTAGCATCAAACACTGCAAAGCAATTGAGGTGATTTGAGAAGCTGCTGGTATTAAATAGTCTGAAGCATGGGTAGGGTGGGGTGCGCGTGTGAGTTGCTGTAGGTAACCGGGTGGGTGTTCTGGCTCTGTCTTTGTCTGTGAGAGAGTTTTGCTGCTGGGAGCAGGGCAGGAGCACTGGCTGAGTTGGTTTGTGTGGGAGGAGCTGCTGTAGAAGATGTGCAGATGTGCTGCCTGTGTATGCGGGGAATGGGGCAGCTGTGCTGGCTGTGTGTGTGTGGAGATGCTGTAGGTGCTGGGGAGGGGGAGCTGGCTGTGTTTGTAGTTAACATAGAATTGTGTGCAGCTGGGTGAGTTTAGATGGCTCACTGTTGCTCTGGCTAAGCTTTCTGTCCTGTCCTTTTCCGTTCTCAGGAGGTAGTGGACTGGTTCAATGCAATTCGCTGTGTGCAGTTCCATTATCTGAAGGTAGCATTTCCCATTGCCAGCGATAATGAGGTAAGGCAGCACTAGAGAGCAGTGCTGAGTCTCCTGCTGGTACTCGGTTATGTGATAAAAGAGCCCATTAGTTACTATTAGATCCCCAGGTACAGAAATGGAAATTGCAGTGTTTAGATAGAGGCATGAGAAAGTGTGTGTAAAAGGGCCTGTGATGGCCAGAGAACAACTGCTCTCTGCTGGTTTTGGGCACTTTGGAGACAGAAGTGACTCCTGGCTAGGCACTTCTGCAAACATGAATCTAAAAGGCGGTTGAATTTGGGGGAATAGAAGGAAAGGTGGGGGGTGAAAGTGAATAGCAAAGAAACGTGGCTAAGTGAATGTTACTCTTGCCTTTTTGTCAGATTAAAAATCGTCTGACAAGAAACTTCCTGAAGGAGGGATACATGGAGAAGACTGGTCCCAAGGTGAGCTGCTGTGGGAGAAAAAATTCTATCAGGGACTTGTCAGAGAGCCACTGACCTTCCCTACTTCAGTGTTTTTCTCCTGCTGTTTCCCCATTCCCCCCTGACTCTTTAAACACCTGTGGGAACAGTTTGTGTGCACCAAGGAAGGGGAAAATAAAAGGAAGGGGAAGGACACATGAAAGTAGATGAAGCCAGAGTCCCTGCTTTCTCCCAGAACACCAGATCTCTCTGCATGTGTCTGTGTGTGCATGACCTTACAGGTATCTAGATTTCTCCTGTCTCAACTCTGGGGTCCTTCACAGAAGTCCAAGAGTTGGGGACAGCAGTTGGGACTGAAAAAACTGATACTGATCCCCACTCTCAGCTCAGAAAGGGTGAGGAGGAGTTTGCTGTTAAGGCAGGGGCTTGGTTCAAGTGGTTGGGATGAATTTTGGGTATCCATTTGCACTGTTCGCAGCAGAGGGCACTGTCCCCTTACATATGTCACCTCTTCCCTTCACAGCAGAGAGAGGCTTTTAAGAAGCGCTGGTTCACGCTGGATCACCGCAGGCTCATGTACTTCAAGGACCCTTTGGTGAGGGGGAGATCTGACCTCTGGCAGCTGCAGGCAACAGTGCTGAGGGCAGGGTCAAAGTGCACCCAGAGTCTTTGCTCTGCAGTAAGGGAGGCTTGCAGGTTCCCCAGCTGCTCTGAATGGACTCTAGGTCTTCCCCTTTCCCTCCCACTTAGCTCATCCCATGCTTTCTGTGTTTGTTTCACTGCCTGCAGACAATGAGAACAGGGAGGGCAGTGGTGTAAAGGTGGTGATGGGGAGGAGAGTGACATGGGGGGTGACATGGAGAGACAGGAGCAGCAGTTCCTCTCTCAGACCTCTCAAGATCTACGCTCTTAAATTTTCCTTTCCACCGCTGCCTTTGAGCATAGCTTCCCTGCTCTTCTGAATCCCCTGACCACCTTCAGATCTTTTTGCTGCTACATCCTAGTCCTCACCTACTCTCCTCCTGTCCTTAGGTGCACTGCTATTATTCCCTGGTTCTTCTGGGATTCCGTAAATCCCTCTCTTTCCCTCCTGATGTGCAGGATGCATTTGCTAAGGGTGAGGTATTTGTGGGCAGCAGAGAGAATGGCTATAGCGTCCAGAAGGGATTGCCTTCGGGGACACAGGGCAACTTCTCTTGGCACTATGGCCTCACCATTGTCACCCCCGACCGGGAATACCTCTTCACCTGTGAGACAGAGACTGACCAGCTGGACTGGATTGCAGCCTTCACTAGAGTCATCAACCAGGCCA
The DNA here is from genome assembly GCF_034638445.1 of Ciconia boyciana. NCBI lineage: Eukaryota > Metazoa > Chordata > Aves > Ciconiiformes > Ciconiidae > Ciconia > Ciconia boyciana. Next base: position 58,418,837 of record NC_132934.1, read on the forward strand.
TGACACCACAGGAGTATGCAAGTAAGTGCCTGGATGCTGATTCCTTCCCCTCCTGCCACTCTGGTTCAGGGTATTGCCCTAATGCACCACCTTTTTCCTTCACTACAGTTGAAGCCTACTTCAAGTTTAAATCCTAGGAGGCCGTGGGAGAACCTCGCTATGACTTGACTCTACGTGGTCCTGTTGGGTAGGCTGTCAGGAGAGGAGAGGACAATCAACATCAGAGAAACACAGTGCTCTTGAAGCACTCTTTGAAGCACTTTTTTTCCCCATAGATGGTCCACTTTGTTCTGGGAGCCAAATTAAGCTGCTTCCTTTCAAGTGCAAGATTTTGTGAGTCTGAGTCCTCAGTGCAACCTGTCACTGTTAAATTGCTGTGATTGACTGGATGCTGGCAGGCCTTGCCTGTCAGTCGGGCCTTGTAAACTTGGCACTTGCTGTGTTGGACATGGGACCTAGCATCACTCCTGCATGAAACTGCAGACAGCTGCCTGGCTGGAGCTACACACACCAGTGGGTTTCAGGGGCTGCTGGATGAGGAGAGACTGTTCTTTTACAAGAAATGGCTTCTCAGCTGGTGACAGAGATGTGAAACATCTAGATATTTGATCAGTTGGAGCTGTAGTTGAGAAAGGTCACTTAAAAGATGTAATCTAATGGCCAGATTTGGGGTCTGTTTCCTCCTGCCGTGTATGGGCTTGAAAGCTTCTTCAGACCACATTTGTGTAGAGACCTTTCTCCAATTCCTACAGAGAAGATTAAGAGATCCGCTCAAAACCAATGTGTGTGTATACATGTGTGTATGTGGATAATGTGTGTGTGTGTGCACATAACAAAAAGTGGTGGGAGGTGGAATACTGCCTTAGGGAAGATACTGTGAGGGATCTGAACTTCAATGCCATTGAAGTTCAGCTATCAGATTTGAGTCTTTGGTCAAACCGATGGAGAGAGGTTGGGTCCTGCAGAGAGCAGCTTATGGCGTGTCTTATACAGAGTTCAGACTCTCTGTTGTCTTTACTAGAGCCTAGGGGTTGATGGCTGAAGATACTAGTACATGGATCTCTGCTCCCTCATTCTCTGTATGTCAAAGGCCTGGCACTTTCATTCTGCCCTATACATTACATATGTATATATTGTATATCACGTATACATATAATTTTATGCAGTAGTATAACAAGGAAGTCTGTATGTTCATGTCCTTCTAGTAACAGTTAGCCCTAACCACTAAATCAACCCATGATTCATATCTTAAAGATCATCTCTTAAAGTTCTCTTGGGAGAGCTGCGTTTCACATGCTGGAAGGACCAGCTGAGTTCTGCTGATGACTGTACTATCTGATGTGTCTGCAGTTTTATGCAGGCAGTATGAGAGTAGGCATCTCGTGTGTTAAGGGGAGCTAACTGGAATTAATGAGGCAACCAGTATTTTAATTAGCTCCTAAAGAAATGAATAAAAAATTCCCACTGTAATTTATTTTAACTTCCTAAATGAGCTGAGCTGCTAACTGCTAAGGCATGAGGTAATTTCTTGAAAAAAAGCACAGATATTCAGAGCAAGGAGTCATGGCTATTCATTGCATTTCCCGGGGCACGTGGACTGTGAATCTTCCCATCAGAGCCAAATGGGCAAAGTCATAGTCCCCCTCTGCTTCTCTGAGGACACCTCTCTGTGCTGAGACCACCACAACCAGTTGGGAGCATCAACTTCCTAGATGAGAAGCAGCATCGCTCATCCTGCTGCCATGGCACAATGGAGCATTCCACCCAAAAGTATATTTTCACTGCAGTTCGCTGATCTTTCCCAGTTAGGAGCATGACTGTCCTAAAACCCGAAAGCTATGGCAAAGCTTGTGTTCCAAAATGAAGTGCCTTTTGGTTCTGATTGATAACATGAAAATGGGGCAGTCCATTAAAAAAAGGCTCAAGGCCCATCCAAACAACCTGCACATTCAGTTCTCCTCTGGGAAGAGGAGTAGAGAGAGTGACCCAGACATGCCAAGAGCTGACAGAGATAACCCAGAGGGAGGCCTCTCAAGATGCCTCCACCAATGCCCTATGTGCTATACGCCTGCTCCAGTGGCACAGTCATGCTGAAGCTGTTGCTGTGGCATGCAGCACATTGCTCGGGAAGGTGCTTGGATTCTACTGCAGTGAGGGCAGTACTGATGGGATGCTTCCTTCTGTTTGCTGCTGAGTTATTGCTGCTGGAGATGAGTGGAGACATTTGACTCAGCCACAACAAAGCTAATGCACTGATGATGCAAAAGAGTGCAGCTGGAGTGTCCTGAAAACCCCTGTGAATTAACAGCAGAGCACGTTTAGTAATGGCGCATCTGTCTTTGCTCTGCAAATTCTGTCCCACCATGCCTGTTCCCTGGGACGAATGAGGCTCAGATGTGGGCGAAGAAAGAGCAGGGTAGTGTTGGGTGCAGAAGTGTGAGAGCATAGGTGTTATGCAGTGATGCCCTGCTGGAAGGCAATGGTGTCTACCTAACAGGCTTCTGCTCCCTGCTCTGAGGTGAGGCAGCAGGACCTGGGGGTTCGAGGGGAGGAGAGGGAAAGCTTAGAGAAGGAGGATGGTCTTTGGGGAGAGGATGGTCTTTGGGAAAGAGTGAGTCTAAAATATCCAGCCCTTTGAGTCTCTAGGAGCTTGCTGCTGACTGGAGGACAAGGGTGGAACAGGGCCAGGTCATGGAAAATGTGAGATGTCCTACCATCTGGTGGGTTTGCTTGCAAACTAGGGGCTACATCCATTGTCTCCACCTCAAGGGGTCCTGAGGTCCTTGGAAGGGAGTGGGGGACAGGCCCTCTCAGCCCAGCTTGGCTAAGGGCCAAGGAGAGCAGTGTGGCAGCTCCCTGCCTATTGCACTTTCAGGGCTGGTCCTTGTTTCCTTTCTAAAGCCACAATGCGATGCTTTTCTCCACTGCCACATTAGGGAGTCTTGGCTTTCAGCTATATCCTCTTTCAAATGAGGAAAACTGTGCAAGGGGAAATGAGAAAAAGAAAGGGAAAAAAGAACAAGAAGGAAGAGGGAACTGGAGGAAGGCACTGGGGAAGAAGGAGCATGTCTGCAAGAAAGAGGAGGAAGCCAGCACAGCTCCTCAGCTAGTGGCTAAGAGCCCGGTATAAACTGTGACTGCGTTCACACCGGTGTGTGAAGCTGTGAGTCAGACACATTCCTCCATGCAGTGGGCAAGGCAAGTCTCCAGGGGCTGGTTCGGGGTGGGGGGGCAGAGCCCACCTCTCCAGAGTTTCTCTGAGCTGAGAGGACACAGACCTGGGAGAAAGAGAAATCCACTTGTCCACTGAGTCTGCTGGTTTCTGTGGGCCCAGCGAAAGCTGGAGAAGCAACAAGCGAGGAGCTAGTGAAGACCAGAGACATTTCCTCCTGGCTGGAAGAGGTTATTTTGCACCTATCGCTCTTGAAGGGGAGGGTGGTGTCCCCTTCTCAGCCCTTTGGTGGTTAAGGAAAACTACCGGACGGACCTTGCGATGGACAAGATCAGCAAAATGGACTGGGTGGCTGGAGGTGAGGAATAGACTTCTCTGGAGTACCCTATGTCTGCTGAACTCTCACCATTCTTCCCTCTCGTGTTAAGGCTAGACGTGTCCCATACAGCAAGGGGTGAAGGCAGAGGGAAGGAACAGGTCTCTGACAGCCTGACTTGCTCTTGCTTGCCCTACCCAAAGATGTCTTGTGATCCTTCCCCCATCAGCACAAGACCTGGAGAGGATCCCGAGGGTGGCAGCTTCTTGGAGGAAAGCAGCGGCAGGGGTGATGGCAGTAGTGTCCTGGGAGGGGACAGCCCGGTCACGGGGCCACTGGGTGCAGTGCTGCTGGTCATGTGCCTCACTGGGATGGCGGGGAACATCTACACGGTGGTGGTGGCCTCTGGCAGGGTGGCGGGCCGCTCAGCGGGCTCCTTGGGGGTCTATGTGATCAATCTCGCCCTGGCTGACCTCCTGTACCTCTCCACCATCCCCTTTGTGGTCTGCACCTACTTCGCCCATGACTGGTTCTTCGGAGACGTGGGCTGCAGGCTTTTGCTCGGTCTGGACCTCCTCACCATGCATGCCAGCATCTTCCTCCTGACCGCCATGAGCCTGGAGAGGTACTGGGCAGTGGCCAGGCCGCTGCGGGCCAGGCAGGCTGGCAACACTTACCGCAAGCTGGCCAGCGCCGTCCTCTGGCTCCTCTCGCTCCTGCTTACAGCCCCCATGATGGCGATGACCCAGCTGCGGGAGGGGGACGGCCCCCACAAGCGCATCTGCGTCCCCACCTGGACTCCGGTGGCCTTCCGGCTCTACCTGACGGTGCTCTTTGCCACCAGCGTCCTGGTGCCCGGCATGGTGCTGGGCGTCGTCTACGCCCGCCTGGTCCGGGCATACCGGTCCTCCGCCTGGGGCCCAGGGCTGCCAGCGGCTGGCCGGGCCCCTGCCCGGCGGCTCTTCTCCAGGATCTCCACCATCGTGGTGGCCTACTGGGCCTGCTTCCTCCCCTTCTGGGCCTGGCAGCTGGCCGGGCTGTACCGGGGTGAGGGGCTGGGCATTGGCCCCACTGCCCAAGCCTACCTCAACTTCGGCGTCACCTGCCTGGCCTACGGTAACAGCTGTGTAAACCCCTTCCTCTACACCCTGCTCGCCAGCAGCTACCGCCGGCGCCCCGGCTGCAGCGGGATGAGGACGGCACAGCCCCTGGCACCCTCCCGGGAGGCCGCAGAGGGCTCACTGGGAGGCCATGGCATCCCCCCGGCTTTCAGGGAGTCATCAGGGTCTGTGGGGGAAAGCGAGGGGTGAGCAGCACCCCAGGTTGGGAACATCTCCCAGCCTTTGGCTGGGGTTGAGTTAAGAAATAAAAGTGCATCACCTTCCATGCTGGCGTGCAGTGTCTTCCATCGTTGTCATTGCGGTGCCTTCTCTTCATGCCTTCCCCTTTGCAAGGCTGCTCACGCTCCTCAGCGAGGGGGAGGATGCTTGTCTCGGGGATCCTGACTCCATCCTCAGGTCCTTCAGCCCTCACATGCCGGCTTCCACCTTGCGCAAGGCCGGGGAGTGGGTGGAAGGGAGCAGTCAACCTCGATATGCCTAAATTATACCACCAAGGAGCCCTTGCCACCCCTCACGTCCTCACTAGCAACGGGCTGAGCCACAACAAAGTTAGGACAACAGTGAGTCACAGATTTCACAGGACCAGTGAGTCACTTCACTTCAAGAAACAGCCACGCTAGCAGGAGACCTGAATAAGGTTCATCCTCTTGTGGTAAAGCTCACACTCAGATATCTTCCCCCACCCTCCACAAAAAAAAATATCTTTGAAGAGTCTTTCTAAAAAAAGACTCCCACGTGCAGTTAAGAGACATTGTGAGATTTCCCTGAAGTACAGCTCAGAGAGGTCAGCACATCTGCTCAGCTTTCAAGATCAGACCAGCAGAGGAAGCTGCAAGGAGAGAGCTCCACTACATGTCCATCATCACAGCTCATGGAGGGGGCCCTCACCAGCATGATGTCCTTGCCGTGGTTGAGGAAATACCCAGCTCTCCGGCCTACCAAATGTACCCCAGTCTGCCAAACTGTGTCAACACCACTGCATAAACTGGGCCAGGTCTCTTGCCTTGAGGCCATCTAGCCTAGCATGGCTCACTTCCATACAGCTAAACTCTCTTCTCATGTCCAGAAAGGATGGCCTCATCCATATCACACCACGGGAAGAGTCCCCAAGCTATGCTGTCCCCCTGCCATGCCTATGCACAGGGTGGCAATGTTAGATGTCATATTTACTATTATAGATGTAGCCCTAAAGAGCAGGATGTGATAATTCAGAGCAGACTGGCTTTGGGCAACACAGGGCTTCAAGAGAGATCCATCTGCAAAGCCTCGGGTTGCTTGTACACCCTAAGTGTTCTTGCCTCCCAGCTCAAAAGCCCATCTTGAGCCCTTGTCTCTGACTTGCCTCTCTCTTCCTCCTCAGCCCCCCAGTTCCTAGCAGCCAAGCCTCCCCCTTCATGGGTACCTGAGACACAGGACCTGGCAGAGCCTCATGAATTATGGAGCAAGAACAGGAGGTGCTGCTGCCATAGGAGCAAGTTCCTGTGCTCCAGCTGCTCTGCAGCTGCTTAATGAGAGGAATCAGCCTGGCCAGGCCTGCAAGGGAGTCCTTGTAGGACATCAGTTTGTTTGTGCTTTGTGTTGCTCATGGCCAAGCCTGGAAGTGAGGACCCAAACATTGGGTCCTTCCATCCCAGGCCTACCTGGTAACTGCTGTGCACTGTGGAAAGGGCAGCTCCCACCTTTCCTGTGCCCACTAGGCACAGCCTGCCCAACACCAGTAGTCATTGCTGCCAGCTGGCAGAGCCCCTGAGGCAGCTGCTTGAGTAACAACCCACAGGCCAGTGAGAACTATGCTGTAACAGCAAACACACCTCATCATCTTCAGTGTCCTCAGAGGCTGGCCTCAGATTAGACTGAGAAGTGCTCAGGCTCATTTGAGCTAATAGGAGTGAAGGGGTAACAAAAGCATAGCAGACACATCCTTAGCATCTCACACCCCAGCTCTGGATGGGCCAGGCAAGGCACACAAGGCAGAATAAAACCAATCCCCTGCAGGTTGCAGCTCTCATGTGCCACACAAGCTATGGCCCAACAGTATTCATGCTTCCGCAGTTATTGGAAGAAAGGACTTAGATGATGAGCCCACTGCATGCTCCACCACACCCAGCAAGGCATCCTTTTCTACTGCTGTCCCCATGCAGCAGCAAGCAGCACCAAGACAACACAGGAAAGCTGCATCTGAGTAGGACCAGCCTCTACAGGGTGCAGGCCAAACTTAACACCACTGAGGCCTTTCCCCTCACTCTATGCCCCTCTAGGTTTACCTAGCACAGCAACTCAGGGCTGTCTGAGGCCACCCAGGGATGCCCCATTTAGGAAGATACAGATTTCATCAACCCACTTTGCTCAGGTAGGGTAAAGGTGTTAGTCTAGACCTCAAGAGTGGGTGACTTTGCCTAAGGAACCCTTTCACTCTCCTCTCCAGCCTCAATGTTTCTTCCTGAGACTCTCCTTGGGCTTTTCACCTTCTGCTTTCCCAGGCTTTTGCCCCTCACTCTCCATCCATGACTTTAAGGGCCAAGGCTGGCACAATGCTACCCACATATGGTACTCCAGCAAAGTTGGCTACCCTTCTCCCCCCACCCAGCAAGGTGACCAACCCATGCGGACTTGCAGTATGAAACAGATTAGATGAGACTAGGTAGACCAAAACTTTTATTTATTGATTGCTTTTTCTGTATCTTTGAGACAGAGGTGTCAGAGGAAGTTATTCCCAGCTGATGGACTGGACTGTGAAGTCCCCTTGTGTATCAAAGTAGTCAAAGACAGAGATACCAAGCCGGTTAGGGAATGTGAACTGGTGGCCTGGCAGGTGGACTGTCAGGTCATTTTGGTTGACGATGAAAGTGATCTGCAAGACAAATAGAAAAGTCAAAGAAAGCTTCTACCAAGATACCCTCAAGCCTTTCCCTTCCACTGCATTGCTGTGCCACCCTCTGCTTTGCAGGGTGAATACGTTCAGCAGCATAACCTGCTCTTCAATAGCAGGAGTGTTATTCTGGTCTCCCAAGAGATGCCTGTTCCCTGCTCAGTTCAATAGTAACATCCCTTTGAGCTAGCTGGAGCTTGCACATTTGATCCCCACCCTCCATCACTGCTCAGAGCCCTGGATGGTGGCACTGGCCAAGCAGGAGAAGCCAGCCACCTCCTGTACAGACAGTCCTGAGACAGCCCCTGCAGCTGGGTGCCCTGTGTCTAACACCCTCCCTTCACCAGGGTGGGTACAGAGAGTGCATCCCAGGCCTCACCTCCGCTGCACCCCCCTTCTGGAAAGGGAAGACAGTCTCCCTGTGCTCTGCACCCCACTCTTCCACCTTCTTTGAGTTGCACACAATGGTGTTCACATCACCATGAGCATCAAAACGGGGGTTGAAGTGAAGCCCGAGGTTGGAAGCATCCTTCCCCAGATTCATCACAAAGCTGCAGAGAAAGACATCAATACTGTTTTAATCAAACACAGTAGCATATTGCTCATTACCATGAACATCTCTGGGTCTATTGCTTCAAGCCCAGCTGAGGGTAACCAAAGAGAAACCCTTTGCTAAACTGCATAGCTTCCCTAAAAAGATAGTGCTGTGTCAGTAAGGGGTACCCTCCTCTGCTGGGGTGATGGGCCCCACAGTGCCATCCCTGGGAGAGACACCACTTAGTTTCCACAAAGCTTTTAACAACAGAAAGGTTCAGCACTTGGCCCTGCACAGGGAGTTACCCTGCACCCAAACCAGCTCCCAAGGAGTCAGTTGCTTTTCACAGATTTCCTTTAAGCCCCAAACAGTTAGCTGGTACTGCACCCTGCCTGACAGCCACTGCCTTCTCCCCACCCCACAGGCAGACGAAATAATTACCATGTCATTAGCTATCCCAAAGCATCTGCAATGGCAGTGGGAGGAAGCAGCTTCCTAGCCCAGTGTCCACCTTGCCTCCAGGCCTCTTACCCAGATAAGAGGGGAGGCATATTATTTGGCAAGAGAAAGCCCAGGAGGCTTCACTCTGACACTAGCAAACTTCAAAGGCACTGGGAAGAGCTAGGACATGTTTCCTGGAACACCACTAGTGCTGGTACAGCAGCTACAGGCTCCACCTTACCCACTGAGAGGCCCCACCAGCCACAGACCTGCACAAGGGCTGGGGGCTGCTGCAGAGGCTTCCCTGGGGGCCCCAGGCACCCTGATCCCTGCAGAGTTAGGAGCACATTTCTTCTTACTCCCACCTGCCCACTAACCACCCATCCCCCTAGCACCTGGCAGGCATCTCCACTGGTGCAAGGGTGCAAGCAAACTTCAACGGCCCGAGACCCCCCGCTGCAACATGCAGCCTTTCCATTTGCACCATTAGCTGGAGCTGTGGCTCAGAGCATCCAAGACCTCCCAGTTGCTTGGGCTATAATCTCCTCCTGCCCAGTGAAGCAAGGCACTGTAATGGTGTCCCTGCTCCTGGGCCATCTTTGTGCAGGGGAGAGGATGTGGCTGTGGGGATGGCCTCAACCCAAATCTCAGTATAGACACAGCTTCCCTCTCCTTTACACTGCACTAGAGAGGATGTGGTCACTGCCAGTGCATGCAGCTGGAGCTTCACATCTGCTTTGGCTTAGCCCCTTGGCACTAGCATGTGTCTGCAATGTGTATTAGGCAATGACTCACTGGGAAGCACTGCTGGTGTTAACCCCTTCCAAAGTTGCTCCTCTCCCACCCAAGGGATTCCTGCTGCTCCCCACCAGCAGAAGACAACTCAGTGTGGTGCCTTGGCCACACCTGGGCAGCACAGCACAACTTACCTCTTGGCACTTGGTGCAATTTTCCCCTTGACAATGAGGCGCTGGCCAGGCTTAAGACCCAAGTTGGTGCATACTGGTCCCTGGGGAACATGGAGGCAGAGATGTTAGCTCAGTACCTGCTGGCTCACTTGCTCTGACTTGGCAGCTCTTCCTGCTGCCTTGCAAGACAGTGCATTGCTTTGGACTGCTGGAGAGACAGGGAAGCTCCCTTCCCCTAGGGCATTGAACCAGGGACATCTCGGAGAAGTTACTCTAGTCACACGGGACATGTGCCTGATTTCCCAACCTTTCTCCCCCTTTCTCATCAACATATCTGTATTTCATAGCAGTGAAGCATAAAGTACCTGCAAGCTCCCATCACAGCCATGTGCCTTGTGGGTCTTTGCATCATCCCACACAAGCTTGGCTGTGCAGGAATGGAGCCTCCACTCCCTTCCCCTGGCTTGGATTTGAACTTCAAGCCTTGCCTGGGTCCAGGGGCTCAGACACTTTGCTCCCCAGCTCCCAAGGGCTTGGTGGTTTGTTTTTTTTTCCCCCTGTATGTTCAGCATCTGCAAGATCATTCTCCTCTTCCATGCACACACCTTTCCCCACCTTCTCTCTAGGAGAACTAAAATACCCTGGTAAACCCATACATACTCATTTTCTATCACACCAGAGGCAAGGCCCCAAAACCACTAAGAATCTTTCCCCCATCCCACTTCAATAAGCCTGCACTTGGGACACTCCCTGATTAATCATCCTCAGTCTAATGAAAGATAAATTAATCAAAGAAGTGCAGTCACTCTTCTGACACAAGCATCTCCCTGGCTGTCCCTGACACTCACAGAAGGACACTTCTGCATAGCACATTTCCTTACAAGAAAGGGAGAGAGAGTGATTCAGTGACGCATGAAAACTTCAGCCAGGAAGCAACCAGCAAGGCTGCCCAGAAGAGATGCTCAGAGAGCAGCCAACGTTACTGCAGCTGCTTCCCCAGAGCAGAGCTGCTGTAAAACAGGTTAGCCCAGCTTGGGAGCCAACCCCACAAGGACCCCCCACATACCTCCCCAAAAGGATCCTGCAGGGGAAAAAAAAAAAACAAACACACTCCTGCCAGCACAAGAAATAGCAGCCACCTCTCTGTAATGGATGCAGCAGGGATCCATCCACCCCAGCAGCAGGCACCCAGCTCTAGCAGACCCTCTGACACAGGGGCTGATGAGCAGATGGAGGAGGATAATCCAAGCACCCTCACGACAAGCCAACACATTCCCCACAGTCCCCCTCCATGAAGCACCACCTCCAGCAAAGCTGCCCCCGCAGCCACCCCATCCCTTTCCCCACTCACGCAAGACATGGTGCTGCTCTGCAGGCTAATGCTCCTCTCCGCCGAGGTGCAACAGTCCCAAGCAAGTTGCTGTGGTGGCCCCACCCTTGTCTTTAAATAGATGGAGAGCTGAGTTGTCCCAGCCCTTCTCCACCCCACCCGCCAATCAGGCCGAGGAAGGGGTGGGAGGGGTTGGTTTTGGGGGGAGGGAGGGCCTGTCGGGCAGAGCTGCCTCCTCCCACCCTCACCCAGGCTCCAGGATGCTAAACCCGGCCCTTCCAAGCAGGCTGCCGGCCGCTCCAGGAGGAGATCCAGCTGTGTGTGGCCGTGAAGCCAATGGAAAATAGTTTTACAATGAGTGTTTTACTATCCAAGGCTTTTATCCCACATGGAAAATGGTTAGATGGATTGAGACTTGGCGGGAAGAGTCTGGGAGTAGGGTTGGGCTCTTCATCTCTGCCTAAATCCGGAGCAGAAGAAATATCACTGAGCACAGACAGTACCTCAGAAACTCTTTGTGGTCCAGGTGAAACCCCAGGAGGAGAGGACTGAAGCTGGATCCAGGGTTGCCCAGCTGCACTATCAAGCCTTGCTGACCCCAAAGGCTGCCCAGCTGCTGACCCAGCCCTTACCACCTGCTCTTGTAGGTACAGGAACCAGAGGAGGGAAAATAGTCCTTATTCTGCAGAAGCCCTAGACACTCTCAGAACCATGCAGTTCATCTTGGCTGTAAGGCACAGCAACCCAGGAGGAAGCCTCTTGGAGGGGTGGGGAGGAATTACCCAGGAAAGCTCAGTGCCTGGCTCTTGCATCTACCCTGGGCACACCTGGGGGGCTGAGGAACAAGGGGATGGGGGCAGAACTCTCTATCACAATAAGCCATAGGATCTATATGTTTTTTATCTGCCTCCGTGTTCTTTTTGTGGCAAGTTTGATTCACGCCGGGTAAAAGGATTCCTTTGGAAAAAGTTACCCAATTACTACATGGCTCAACTGTAATTACACTGAAGGAGGAGGGAAAAAATTCAGGCACTGGGCCAAGCCTGTGGCTTAAAGCTCTCCTTGTCTTGCATATTTGTCTCTAAATCACAAGACGCTCTGTGATTTCCTTAAGAGGCCCAGAACTGAAACTCACTGAAACACTTTCTTCTTCCCTTTCCATGAGGCCCATCAGTTCCCCATCTCCTGAGGACGTGATAGTCCCCATACCTCTTACCCCCGTAAAGCACAACCCCAGAGGCTGTCACTCCTGGATGTTTCCAGTTGGTGCCATCAATGCCAGCAGAGGTAGCAGGGAGGCCCTCCTGCCTGCTGGACCTGGGGAGGGCATGGCCAGGCTCCAGCCTTTGGCCAGGTCGCTGATCACCCCACGACACAAAGGGGCTGGAGTAAAGGCCAAAATGGGCTTCTCTGCTCTGACATGCCCGCTCCCTCTTTCCCCCTCTGGAAACCTGCCTCAGGGTTCAGCCCTTGAGCCTGATCCCTTCCCTGTGGTGCAGGATGAGGAGGAGTGCTCCATACCAGCAGGAGAAAAAGTAACTAGAGCCAGCTTCCTTCTGCTCGGGATGTGTGTGTAATTAAATAAATTCCTTTCAACTGCAGGATTTTGTGAGACCAGACCTCTGCAAAGGACCCCAAACATCTCTCCAAGGAGATGAGCTGCTGCTGGAGCCATGGTCTAGCAGGTTGCAGGGGTTGGACTAGGAGGGACTGTTCCCTTGCAAGAAATGGTGGATGGGGAAAGGAAACGTGTAGATATTTGCTCACTTAGAGCTGGAAATGGGCGATGCCATTTAAAAGGTCAGGGATAGGTTCTGTGTTTCCTGCAGCTTTTCTGGCAGCTGGGCACTGTAATCCAGCCTTAGCAGCCACCAGCTCCTTGAGTCACACCTGTCCAGGGATCTTCCTCCAAATGCTGCTGAGAAGATTAGAGACCAGCTCATGGATAACAGGTGATAACGAGGGAGGGAATACCATCCCAGAGGAGTCACTGGAAGGGCTATTCACATCAAGGAAATCCTTCAGCCTTCAGTCTACCTCGGGCAGCCCATGTTTGTCTATTGGAAGTCCAGGTCTCTCTGCTGGCTTTCAAGGAGCCTTGAATTAAATGACATTAGCACGACAGGCTAATACTGCAGGCAAGGGGCCCATGGGGTGTCCCATTGCCTGTAGACCATGGGTTACCTCCATCAGTACAATGCCATGTCTCCCTTCCTACCTCTGGATTGGAGCCACCATAATGAGGTGACAAAATCTAAAGCTCCAGGATCAGCATCCTCACAAGGTGTGGCTGAATTCAGGGGAGGGAAGGTCACTGCTCACTATGATGGCACACCAGACAGGGATGGTATCCCCAGCCACACTGACACCTGCTCCACCACACTGAAGATGCAGAGGTGCTTGCCTGCTATTTTCGGGAGCAATGTGGTGTAGGAAGAGCCACTGCGGGTTGAGACGGGCAAATCCAGGCTGGTTAGAGCTGGCAATCCTCACCTCTCATCACCCCATTCCTTATCAGTGTGTGGCAGGTCAGCCAGCTAGGGAATGTGCCAGCAGGTTATCAGCCCATCTGATGTGCAAAGGATGGAGATGAGGAATATGGGGACAGATCACAGCAGACCTTGGTGGCACAGGCTTATCCCGCTGTGTGGGAACTCAGCAGTGGAATAGGGCTCTTCCCCTCCACCTTTCCAGCCAGGCTCTTCCTCACCAGGAGAGCTCTCCTACATCACATTGCAAATCCTTACTTTGTACTGATGTCACTGATCTGCATCATACCTTGGGAAGCAAAAGATCTTCTTTGTCCAAGCCAAAGGGAGCAAGTGGACCGGATGCTGTTGGCCATGCCAAACTCTTGGCCAGAGGGAGCCGCAAGTGTGGAGAAGGAAATAATGTCCGTGGGATATTACTTCAGCAGTGCCTCATCTCTGGTTATGAGGGTGAGGCAGGTGGTATTTGCATCTGCACTTGCATTCTCCAAATGAGATCGTGTGTCCCGGACAGGATGGGGCCAGCAGAACCAGCTGCCATGGCATGGGCAGACCAAATTCACAGCCAGTACATGTGTGCAAGGCCAGAAATCATAGCAAAGACCCCACCAAGCATGTCCTATGCTAGGGGTTAGGCATCCCGCTCGGGTCCTGACCCTGGGCACCTCCCCTGTGGCCTGTGCTTCAGAGACAGCCTGGCTCCTGGTAGTGACTCGCTGCCCTCTCGCTAGCCTTTCCTTGCACAATGTCCCTGTCTGCTCACTCCTCCTTGGAAAGTGCAAATTGCCCTTGTATGGTGAGTAATCCCAGACAGTCCTCAAAGAACTGCTGCTGCCTTTGGGGCCTGAGCTCATCCCCCAGCGCTGGCTGTGACCCACCATTCCTGTAGAAGGGACCAGACACCCCCATCTGTGGCTAGGGCTGCCTGTGATTTTCATTGTAGCTCTTCTCCCAGGGCCTCAGCCTTCTTTCTGCACTCACCTTGACACACAAAGAGCCCGTGCTGATCTCTCCATGCTGAGATGGCATGGTTTCTTGAGCTCCCAGCTTTCCTTGTGGACATCCCCACCCCTCCCAACCTCCAAGCTGTAAATCAGTTTAGGTTGAAGAGGGAAACATGATTGCTAAGGGTGACTTCCATCATTGTGAGTAGCTTTGATATAGAGCCTGCCTTCTGGTCTAGCTGATAGGCACTGGTATGCCTCGGCATACCCAGTCTGGTCCTGCGTGCTGAGGGCTGGAGTCCAGTTGAGTTGAGCTGCTGGGCTGAACTGTTGGGTGGCTCTGACCAAGGTGGTTTGGCAGCTGCTGGAGAAAAAGCCCAGTCAGGCAAGTGTCTGAAGCAAAAGACGGAAGATCTGCCCCCAAATCTGCTTGTGAGGGATGCAGCGATAGACAGGGCATTGCGAATCATGACCTTGGAGGACTGGGAAAGGGCCTGGCTGAAAAGCCCGTGGACTACGTGACCAAAGTCCACCTGTGTACGTTGCTCTGCAGCTGTCAAAAGCCTGTTTTGGCTGCAATTACTCCTTCAATGATTTGCAACATCTTTCCACTGGGAGAGTGTCTTTGTACCTGTTCAGCCACTTTGTGTTATGTGGGTTGTGGTATTTTAAATTCAGGATTAGGTGCGCTAAACTCAGATTTATTATCTCACGGACACAGAGCCTCACATCAGGAATGAGCCACAGCAGGATCTCCCAAGCTTTGCCTGCTGAAACATTTCCAACCACATCCAATTTCGTGGATTAGGAGCCGTCTATGAGGCTCTGGCTCCTGCTGACTCCAGAATCTCTGCTTTCATTAAATCAGTATGGAAATATGTTCCTCAGTGGTGAAGATAATCCTGCAAATGTTATCAAAGGGTACCTGGACAAGGTGATTTATCTGGATGAGCCTGAAATTACAGCTTGGGGAAGCGGGAATGACTCCTGCTCACGCTAATGACGCCTCAAAGTGCATCCTGGGAGCTCCCTGAATCCTTGCTCCCCACCTCCTCCCTTCCACCTCCGGCTGCTCGCATTGGGCTCCATCTCACCTCCCCGGGCACAGCGGGGAAGGGAGTGCTCCGGGTCTGTCAGCTGGGATGGTATCCCTGCAGCTGCGGGACGGGCACAGCACCCTGGCCAGGAGGGCAGGGAAGGAGCCAGGTGCTGTGTCGTGGTCACGGGCTGGAGCACAGATCAGCCTGTGTCAGCCTGCAGAGACGGTTGGCCCAAGCTGTTCGAGTGCCCTTCTAGCACGCGAGATCTAGTTAACCCACTGATCTGGGTTAGCTCCTCCGCCTGGGCGATAGGCAGGAGGACTCCTCTCCTGACGGTGCTAGAAATACTGACAGCACAGCAAGAAAGCACCAAGCCTTTGATTAACTTGGACATGAAGGATCCTGACTGTGAGGCTGGAGCAGTGGAGTTAGCAGATCTTTAATCCCAGCCAGGCGGTGACTGGTTGGGAAAGCTTCAGGCCATTTGCATTTCAGTTTAAGGGCACTTGGCCCAGGGCAGCACAGCAAAGGCAAATCAAGGAGGGGCGGCCTGATGCTTTAGGAAAGTACGTTCTTGGTTTTGACACAGAGACGTTGCTCGCAATGACGCAGCCCAGCCCAGGTGGTTGCTGCACGTAGAGGATTTCCAAGAGCTGCAAATGCAGGTTAAGAAAAGCCTTGCAGCAGGTCCAGGAATCGCTGCTGAGCCAGAGGGAGACAACAGACCGGGGAGAGCTGCAAGGTGAATGGAGTAAGGCTTAAGTTTTCCTGTAGGCAAAGTACAATTAGGGACCTTGTACAACTCTGCCATGCAGTTTGAAACTGATAATATTTTTCTCATTTAAAGAAAATGGGAAATCAACTTCAGACCGGTGGCGTGAATTTCCAATTTTCTTTAAATAAGTCAAGTTGAAGAAATATAAAGAAAGGAAAAGGTAGAAGTGAAAATGAGTTGGGGTGTAGCATGCGTTGTTCAGGCTGTGCAGGCACTGCAGGCAAGGCTTCAAACCTAACCCTTAAGAAATGACATGTTCCGAAAGCAGAGCTACAAGCTCAGCAAATGCTGACTATAGAGGGGAAAACATTGCCACCGCTTGTCTGGATGTTGGCTAATGACTTCCAGAGGGCCTGCAACATAAGCCTGGTGCCACCACTGCAGGGGAGAAAGGGAATATTGTGCTAAAATATGACGCTAAGGAATATTCCTGGGCTGCTGGTTAGTGCTGGGAGTTCAAAGGCAAGGAGATGCAGCTCTACGCGGTAGGGTCAGGTGTTTCAGCATTGATGTGCCAGAGCAGGAGAGCTGCAGGCTATCGACTGATTGTGACCACCGGCTCTGCACTGCCGTAATACCCAAATTGGTGTCCTTGCAGTGCCTTAGAAACCTGCTATTTATTGAGCCTATTTCAAGACTAGAAATTACTGCTGAGGCATATTCCCTGTCTCAGGCTGTTGTCTGTTAAAGCGACTTTTGAGACACGCTGGGCAGAGGTTTATTTGCTGTACTTAATATGCAAACTGTAAGTGGATGCCGTGTTTGAACATGTTACAGCAACCCAGGCGCTGGTTTCAGCTGTTCCAAGAAATAGTGCTTATGAGAAGTATGTTTGTGGAATACAGGCACATTCTTCTGTAACACCCTTGAGACCGAAACTCAGCCACATGCCATTTTTCAGCGAGTGATGTGTGTAAAAACCAGCCTGGAATGATAATCCTGAAGAAAAGGGTTGTCTTGAATAGGCTTTACTGGCAGGAATGATGAAGAAGCCTGAAAACACCCTTTTTTTCATACATGCAAAGTGGTACCTAGGGTGTAGGATGTGATAGTCTCCACACACGGCAGAAACGGCATCAGAGCTGCTTGGGAGGTGAGGCCAGCAGGGAGGCCGGAGCACATCAGGTTTTTCTCACTGAGATGTACCCTGCACGGGCCATTGCATCTGCTTTGGCAAACGCGTTCGTCTGCAGCCAGACTGCGAGCCAGTGTTAGGGGCACATCTCGTGCTTGGAGAGCCTCCAAAGCACATGGGACCACAAGGCATCATCACAGCCGAGCTGAAGCCAAGGCAGGCAAAAGGCCAGCTTGGCCTTTCCGAGGGGCAACGGGGCCCCGCCAGGCAGCAGGAGCTGCAGAAAAGAGGATTGCCTTGGGCAGACAGGCTCCTGACGGGGACACATCCTCCTGGCCCCAAAGCCAGCACAGCCTGGGACTCCCCTCCACTTCTTGACTGGGGACCCCCCCCAAAACTCCATTGGGGGTTTCAGCTTCATGTGCCATCCCTCCTTTGGTGCCCCAAACAGTTAGGCAGTACTGAGCCCTGTTAGGCAGCTGCTGCCTGCCACCCTAAGCCAGCTGGAACAACTACCCTCTCACTAGTAAGCTGTCTGTTATCTGCCACGATCGGCTGCTGAAATGGGAGGGTGTTTTGGCAGGGCTTGGCACCCTCCCTTCCCCAAGGCTCATACTATTTGGGGAGAGAAAGCACAGGGCGCTCCTCTCCGATGCTATCGTGGTTTGGAGGCAGTGGGAAGCGCTGGGATGCGTCATCCCCTGCAACGCTGTTGGTTCCCACCTCCTTGCAAGGGGGCCCTGGCACCCTCTGTGGCTGGTGGGTTACATGCATATCACTGCTGTGGTGAGGCTGTATCGCTCTTTCGGGAGTTTTTGCAAGCAGATCTCTCTGAGGAAGCCCTTTGCAGAGCCATCTCTACCCCTGCCAGCAAGCACACCCATCCATCATCATGTCCCACACAAGAGCTCGCTCTTCCTCACCTCTGGCTTCTCCGGCTTGCTCTGCTCCCCGGGCAGAGAGCAGGCACTGAAGCACCCCACCGATGCCAAAGCTGGGCTTTGCCTGCCTGCAGTGCTCGGGAAGAGCCAGCCTTGGGTGCTCAGCACAGTCCAGGTGTCAACTGTCCACACCTTATGGCAAAAGATAGGGTCCACACTTGGGATCTCCTCAGTTCCTTCCTCCAGATCCAGAGCTGGGGCAGCTTCACAACAGCAGCTGGCGGGGTGGTAACACAAGCCGTTTCATCAGGAGCACAAGCTCACTCCCCCAGCACTGGCAGCACAGACATACTCTCCCTCTTTTCCACCTTGTGCTCCAGAGTTGGGCTCCTCAGCCTTTCCCAAACAAAGGACCATCTCATTTTTCTGGAAGAAAGCCAATGACCAGCTCACATCCCAGCTTGGGTGGCTTGGGAAAAAGGAGGGAAGTGTGCTGATGCACTTTACCAGCCAAGTAAACAACATGGCATTGTTCTATGGGGTCATAGTCTTGCTCTCATTATGATGGACATTGAGGCTGAGCACTGACAAACTCCTGACTTTGGCCAGAGGGGTAGATCTTGACATGCCAACTGACTGCCTGGCCATGTGCACGGGCGGGGGGCTTTTCTGTGGGACAGCTTTGAGGATTTTATGAAGCATTGTTGGCCCATGCGCTGCTGGTTGAGAGACATTTCGGTAGGGAGTAGGGTCACAGATGGGGCAAGGGGTTGGTTAGACACAGTATCAGCTTCTGCTTAGCCTCTTCGCAGCAGGAGCCTGTGGGAAAAGGGATGGACATTCACGTGCAGCACCCATGTGCCAGTGATTTGGTGGCTCACATAAGCATGAAGCCTGCTCTTCTCTCCCAGCATAGAAGGTAAGGGAGAGTCCATCAGCCAGCCGGGTATTTTTGGGTGTACCCTGTGTACCCCGTAGGTAGCCAGTCTGTGGGGCATGCATCGTGGGGCAGGTCAGTGCTGTCTGTTCAGCCCACAGCAGCTTCACCAGGTACAACGTGAGGCCAAGGGCCCTTGCACCAGTGGGAGGCTCAGCCTTTACACCCCAGGGTGCTGATCCCTGAGACTCCCCCAGAGCTGGGAAAGCCATTAATGCATTTAGATTCTCTCTTGGCAAAAGCAAAGTAAATGGCTGCACAGAAGTGCAGCCCAGAAGGGAAGGGCAGAGGGCACTGCCTGAGGATGGAGGAAGGCGCTGGGCACATCCCTGTGGGCATGACAAGACAGAAGCATCGAGGAGCAGAAGTGGGACCCCTGCAAATCTCCCTCCTGTACAGAGAGGCATTTATCACTTCCCCTTGGCTCCAGCTACTGATGATGGTTACCCAACAGGGTTACTAAACCTGCCTGACTTCCCTTCCCACCCCAGACCCCGGGCTGGTGACAATGTTTCAGAGATCACACAGACATGGTTCACGTGGTGTCCCCTGCGCCCCTGGCTCTGGAGGGCTTGTTCACGCCTGTTCACCCTTGCCACGGAGGTCCACGGCCTTAAGTCCTAAAGTCTAAGAGTTTTCTTGTGCAGGGTGGATTAGCTTCAAAAACCCTGGACATCTGAGAGGTACCAGCCTCCAGGCCCTCAGGCATTCGCTTCAGAAGCAGGCGACAGCTGGGATGTGTCGTTTCCATTCCCACCAAAGCAAACAGGGAAACCCCCGGAGGTTCTCTTGGCCTCTGCACTGACTAAATTTAGTCAGGCAGGTTCAAGCTGTAATATAATGCACCTCCTCCCATTCAAAGGGAAGATGGGGAGATGAGAGAAGTCCCCAGGTCAAGCCCATGATGAAGAGGTAACCTTAGAGGGAAAGCAATGTCCCTACAGGGTCTGCTGTTGTGTAAACTCGCCCCGAGGGGGACAGACCCTTTGCAGGACCCAGGCCTAAGCCAAGCTCTGGGCGAGGCATCCCCCAGCCAGGGCAGGATGAGCATCCTGGGTTTGTTTCACCAGCTCTGCCACCCGCGAACTCCCTGGGAAGGAGCAACCCAAGGGGCACTGCTAGGTGCAGATGTTGGGTTGGAGCGGCGTGAGCTTGGTGCTGGGCAGCCCCGAGAGAAGGCCACTTCTTTTGAGCTCGGTTTTGGCACCCCGCGGGGTGCCCTGCCAGCCCAGGGGCACATGGAGAGGTCCAGAAACAGGGGCCTCCCTGCACACCCCTTGGCGAGTGCCGAGCTGGTGTCTGTTCAGGAGAAGAGCCGTCAGGGAGGGAAGTCTCCCTGGGCAAGCAGGCATCATCCGTGAGTTTCCTGGAGAGAAACAAGCAGGGGGCAAAAGCCCCAGCCCCTCCCAAATGCACCCCTTCTTAACAATAGCACTGTCAGCAAGGACTTGCGGTGCGTGACAGGGCTCCACGTGGCCCGGGGACTTATCTAACCCCTAATGAGATGCAGGGAGACATGCCATTCTGACAGCCCTTCCCGCTTTGGAAACAAAGACGTCTCTCTCTCTTTGTGGTGGCCTGTTTATTTGGGGGAAAGGGAAGGAAAAACAGCAGAGAGCAGAACAGGGCCTTCCCCCATGTGGTGCTTTATTCAGCTGCCCGGGGGATGCGAGCTCGGCTTCATGGGCAGGGAAGGTTTTACCTGCTCAGCAAGTCGAGGAAGACCTGCGCCCATGACTGGGATTGAGCAGTGCGGGAGGCGGTGGGAGAAGGACCCATCGGGGCTGGTGGGGCAGGGCAGCTGGGGGACCAGCCCCACCAGTGGACAGGACCACTTCTCCAGCCATGAAGGTTTGAGTCCAAGAAGGGTGCCAAAAAACACAAGGACCCTGCTGGCCAGGCTGCCAAAAACTGCAAAGGCACTCAGCCTTCCCTAGCTGGCTCCCCACCAACGATAAGTGGTTACCCCACTTGACCCAGGCACCCACCCCACCTTCTCAAGGGGCTGGTCCCCTCTCCCAATGGCCCAGCCACTCTCTCCGCTTGGATGCCACAGAGAAACCAGAGCTGCTGCTCCCCGTCTCCTCCTCCTCCACCTTCTGCTGTGCTGGAGGCTGCTGTGGGAGGACTGCCCACCTTGCCTCCACACGGTGCTCAACACTCCCAGCTGGTGGGCGAAGGTAGTCTGCAACTTGCTCGACAGGTAAAACCTTCCCTCCCTGTGAAGTCTCTACCTGCGTTTACGACTGCCTGCCTCTGAGCCAAGGATGCCTTTTTGGCAGCTCCAGGAGTGGGCTCAGCTGGGTGCGGAGCACTGTTGTTCTCTGGGATTTTATTACTTGCTTTGTTTCTCAGGGTGTCTCAGTTGGACTTCCTTCAGACCCTCCATCGCTTCTTCGCTATCCACTCTCTTCCTTCCCCCAGCCTGCACGAACCCCACGCACGGCAGGGAAACCACAGACGGCACCTGGCACCTCCCAGAAATCTCTCTGGCCAAAACACCTGCTACTGAGCTTCGCCTCAACCTCCACGTAGACTGAGCCATGCAGCGTCCTTGTGACGCAGCCAGTGGGCCGGGGAGGAGATGGCGGCTCATGCAGGACCTCTGCTGCTGCTGTGCTCCCATCTCCTCCTGCTCTCCAGCTGTGCTGGGAGCCTGTCACACCACTGCCAACACTATCTCTTGCTGGGCAATGGGCCTGAGCCCCCCACCCTGGCACCAGGCCACCTAGCCACATATCCTGGGCTACCTGTTCCCTGTCCCTCTGTCTCGGGATTACTGCTTGCCTGCAGAGACCCCTCAGGGCAAGGGAGCAGGTTGACCTCCCTGGGCCCAGGCAGGACCCTCCAAGGAGCACCACCGAGGCCAGTGTGTCCGTCCTTGCTTCTCAGACCCTCCAAGCACAGCCCTTGGGCTGAATCAGAGAGAAAGAACCAGAGAGCCCAACACTAATGATATTAATCCCTAGATGTCTGGGGCAGCCCTCTGGCAGGGCAGGGTGCTGTGCTACAGGGATCTGGTCTCACTGAACACCAACCTTCATCTCTTCTTGCACTGTGCAATGTCCATCAGGCTGAGGCTTCCTGAAAAACACCTCCTCAAGTTCCCAAGACCGGCCAGGGAAGCCCTGTGAGCTGAGCCTGGACTGAGAGGATCTTTAGGTACAGCAAGCTGTTAAAGAATTTGCAAAGACACAAGAGGGGATGAACCAACAGCAGCCTTTCTTGCTTTGGAGCAACTCTGTCTTTTGGG
This sequence comes from Ciconia boyciana, assembly GCF_034638445.1. NCBI lineage: Eukaryota > Metazoa > Chordata > Aves > Ciconiiformes > Ciconiidae > Ciconia > Ciconia boyciana. The sequence continues at coordinate 58,440,923 of NC_132934.1, forward strand.
ACCAGCCAACCTGTTCCTTCTGGGCCCTGCATGTATTGTGGCCTGAGCAAGGTCAGGGTCCGTGCTAGGACTGGTTCACTCAATGCAATGGGGCTGGATGGGTGGCTTCAGGGTTGCCAAACACTTGGCTGGGGGAAGAGGCAGGCCAGGTCGCTGCAATCACTTGGTTAGGCTGGATCCAGCTGCATGGGGTGGTGGGATGCTGGAGGGGCAGCTGTCAGGCGTCTCCGACCATCTGCTCCCATAGCTCCGCAGGCCCGTTGGGCACATAAAGGGATTTAGGATGAAGACTACTCCACCTGTAAAGCTGCTAGCTGTCATGTGAAGGAGATGACTTGCAGAAAGACTGTATATCCCCAAAGAGCGATGTCTAATGCTGAGAAGACATCACACCCCATGCTTTGGGATGCAGGAATGGGGGAGGAAGGGAAATGCCATTCAGCCCTGGAGAAAAAGGTCCATGGAAATGGGGGTAAAACCTTGTCCCCAGAACCAAGACCTCCTCCTTCCAACCTAATAATAAGCCCCTAGACGTGCAAGGATAGTCCCAAAGTGTGTCTCTACACAGCTCTGCGGTAAAGCCCAGGGCACTGGGCCAGCTGGGGCAGCCCTGCCAGAGGAAACCTAACCCCTCCACACACGTACCCACCCTTGGGGATCACAGGGTTGTTGTGGTTTGGGACAGGCCAGCCTCAAAAAAGCCAGCGTTCTTGAAAGCAGGCAACCTAAGTGAGGAGCACGACTGACCAAAGCTGGCGGGCTGCAGCTGCCCAGGGGACGCTCTCGAGGACTGGTCCTGGATGCTGACCCGCTCCCCGCCGAGTTGCCATTTCCCCTTTGGAAAACCAGTGCTCTCCCACTGCAGAAAGGTCAGGCTGTGCCCAGTGCGTGGCTGCATCTCAGCTCGGATGGGGGACAGATGGTTTTACCCCTCAGAGTGAAACCAAGACGCTGGGCTCTGCACTGCTATTCCCAGAAGCAGAAGTGTGTGAGGATGCCTGGCCATGCCATGAGCCAGCCATCCCTCTTGCAGGCAGGAGGGTGGCTGCTGGCTCAGAGTGATACTCCCTGTGGGGAAACAGGATGCTTTCCGAGAAAGGCAGGCTCTCTGGACAAGGACGAGAGCTGCCGGAGATGGGGTGGTCCAGTTTGCTGGGCACGTGCTCACCGTTTTCAGGGGAGACTCGCGAATGGCTCAGAAAGGTTTGCTTTTTCATTTTTTTGGCCCAGCACAGGTCTGCCCAAGGCAAATAACACCCCTGTGCAGGGCCTGTCCCTGTCCTGAGGGCCCAGGGAAGGGTGTCTCAGCCCAGCCCCGCAGAGCCCCAGCATCACGCCAGGGTGCGGGCACCTGCAGTGGGCAGGCAAGGATGAATCCCAAGGGAAGGCAGAAAGCAGGAAAAGTGCTACGGTTCACAGCCAAGCTTACCTTTTTTTTCTTTTCTACTTTCTGGAGGTGTTTCTGAACGCAAGATACTCTTTGGTCCCTCCAAGAGGCTGAAATGTGAAATACACTGCTTTTCTTTCTTACTTTCTTTTTTAATGCAATGTCTTTCAGCCTTCTGGGTTGTGTGCGCACGTTTCTGGGAGCACCATGAATTCCACTAAGGAGAATCACCCAGTGCTGTAAAACCATGGACCAGGCCTCAGCAGCACCAGCAGAGCTGATGGGAACGCAGGCTTAGGTGTGTGGCACGAGAGGCAGAGTCAGGGCTGGCCTGGCCAGAGGGAGAGAGGATGGCGGGTGAGCAAGCGGTGCCTTGGGGATGAGAATGGGGGTCCTGAGACCTCTCAAGGCATCTTGTCCCTGGGGGATGTACCATACTGCACTGCTCCTGCCTCCACCGAGCTGAGGGAGGAGGATGCTCAGGGCATGCCAACACCCATCACTCCTTTTCAGTAGCTACAGCACCCTCCTCAGCTCTGGGTCCCCCCCATCACTCCCAGAGCAGTTTTGAGTGAATGTTTTGCAGAGTGCTGGCACACCAGCTGTTATCACAGCAAAACTGGATGCCTGGAAGAAGCCCTGCCTCTCCCCGGCACCTTGCGAAGGTGGCTCCCACTGCTTGTAGCATCTCAACACCACACCAGCTTTGGGTGGACTGGGTCCCTGGCCTCCTCCGTCTGCAACCAGGACAAGCACCGACAGGCCCCAGCTCCCCAGCATGCCTTCACCCGGCCGGTGTGTTTCAGCTCTGCCTGCAGAGGACCAGAGAGCTCCCTCTCTGCATTGCACCAGGATGCCAAGCCCAACTTTGCTGCTGGCCGTGCCTGCGGGCCATCTGACCACAGCCCTGGCTCTCCCGGGGCTGGGCTGGCTGGGCACGCCGCGGTGGCAGCCTCGCTGGCGTGGTGGCTGCCCCCTCCGGCTGAGCGTCTGTGGCCTCCTCATGTTGAAACATCATCCCTCGGGAGCAAACCAGCTGGGCACCAGTGAATGAGCTGTGTTGAAGGTGAGGGCTGCCATTACAACAGCAAGGCTGCGTACGTGCAGCTTCCCAGCATCGTGCAACCACAGTCCCAGGCACTCTCCTTCCCCCTGCCTGGCCAGGCCTGCGTAGCTGCAGAGGAGAAGGGGCACTGCCCGGCTGTGCTGTGAAATCTGGCTGCTCACCCAGCCTGCATCAGTAACTGCCCTCCACGTGGGTCTGGAAATGGGCACCACACCTGGATTTGGGATTGCTGCACCGCTCAGAAGGGGTTGCAGATCGCTCGCAGGAGCTAGTCTGGCCCTTTTCCCTGTCCTGCTGCTCCAGACTTCAAGTCCGATTCATAGAGACTTAGGCACCTGAAACTGCTGCTAAGGGTTTTACAGCAGTGCCTGAAGAGATTAGGTCCTCCTTCACTTTGACTTGGATAGGCAAAAAAATGTGCTACAGGCCTGGAAAATAGAAAATACAATTCCTGTGGTGGTGCAGCCAATAAGCAGCGAGTAAAGCAGCAAGCAGGGTGTCTGGCGTTCATCAAGGGAGGATGAAGAACTGTGTAAGACAGCTATTGAAGAGAGGATGATGTGCAGGCAGGCTGGAAAACATACATCTATGGCATTGAAACTATAGGGCATAGATGGAGGGCATGGTCCTGCTAAGAGCAACTGGAAGCGTGACAGAAGATGCCAAGCAACAGCGCGGTGCAGCCCAGCACAGAAGGAGCTGATTAAGCTCGCACAAAAGGGAGCCGTGACTTGGATGCAGACTGTAGGGCTGTCAGCCACATTGTGTGCTGTTTGCTCTCCAGGACACAGCCTTTGCTCACCAGCGACCAGGCTCTCCTGAGCAGAGACGCTTGCGTGACCGGGCTACTGCTGACTGGAGCTGTGGGGGGAAGCGGAGATGAGCTGTGATGAGAAACAGCTCCGGAGCAGAGAGCTGCAGCCGCGGGGTGGCTGGCTGCACCCACGGTGCCAGCAGTAGTTAGGGGCCCTGCAGTGTCAACAGCGGCCAGCGAAAGAAGCTGACACCCAAAGAATGGCCAAAATTGTCTGTGGTTATAAATACGGCTTTTCAGCTCTCGGGAAGGGGGCTTGTTCAACAACTCAGAGGAACGCAAGTTTTGAATGTGTGAAGGGGCAGGACTTCACACTCTTTTCCCAGACAGCTGCCACTTATCAACCCACATTTCTGTGAGTGAGCTCACATCGGCCAGGATGACACCCCAGACCATCCCATCCCGCTCTCCAGCCTTCAGCTCTTCGCCCCTGCCTGGCACAGCCTCCTCTCTTGTGGTGAAAGCATTCCTGTCGCTGAGCATCAGACCGATGTGAAAATAACTGAGTTTTTTGCAGCACCAGCTTACATTGGTTTTGCAGATCTATGGAGCAACTCTGACATGGAACCTCCCACTCCTTCCCTTCTACTGGGACAGACAGACAGGAGGCTCAGGCAACAGCGAAAGTGAGGTCTGCTGGAAAGCAATTTCAGCTGCACTTCTTTCTATCCAGTTGCATTTTTTCCTCTTACCATGCCCAGCACTGAGGCCTCTAGGTATCACCTGGCTGTGTGTGAAAGGATAGGGTAACAACTGGTCTTGGTGGGACAGATGGTGGCGGGGATGCACAGCTCACGCTCTGTTTGTACAAGGAACTGACAGGTAGTGGAGTCCCTGGTAGTGGCAATAGAAAGGGAAAAGGGAAGAGAACATTTGACGTGAATATTATGAAATGGAAGAAAAATCTGGTGTCAATTCACTCCAGCCAGCATAATGAGAACACAAGGCAGAAGCCTCCTACTTCTAGATTTATTTTCAGCCTAGAGAACAACAGACCAGGAGATGGGAGAATGAGAGCCCTAGACAGATGACTTATTAGAGATGTGTAATTTACTTATTGCACCTGACACAGCATCCACTTTCAAGAGACAAGGAGCAGATAAGGATGATCCTTTGCAGGTGCCTTACTCTTCTGCATTTCAGAACATTGCCAGGGCAGGAGGAGGAAATATAGGTAGTGGACAGGATGCCTCCACGTTGCTGAGCTTGGAGGTTTGCTGCCAGAAGTCGTCCCAGGGTAACTCACAGAATCCCTTTTCCAGGGAGTTGTATCTCTTCCTAAGTCACTACAGGGATCAGACAGATTTTCCTGCTGCTGTGTCCCATTGCTGGAGATGCTGTTCTGTGAAGCTTACAACACACCTAAAGTAGTAATGGCAGAGTTTTGTATTGCGTCAGCAAGGAGCACCAGGGGGTCTGCCTCAGATCCTGCCACTTAGCAGATGTGCCAGCCAGGACCATGTGCTACTTGCAATGACCAGCCACCTCCATCCCTGGATTGACCTGAGGAACAAGCGTGCTCCAGTAGGAAGGACTGTGCTGCTACTACCGGGTCATCAGCAAGTGACAAGTGACCTTTGGGATGAGGAAGACCATTTCTGTAGAGAGCTCTTCTGAGCATCCTTAACATCAGGCTGCCCAAACAGATAACTGAGAAGAAAGCAGCTCAAAAACCTGCACCAACAGATAGATTTCCAGCAACATTGGCTCAAGGGCATTCAGAGTTGCTTGTGGCCAAACAGGATTCAAACACAGTGTGGGATTGCTCAACGACACAGGTCCTTTCACCCCTGAAATGGTTGAGGGAAGGCAACTAATGAGACTGTGGTGGATTGCAAGGCAGTGAGTACTGGGAAGCTCAGCCTAAACACAGCCTATGCTCTCCACTGGAGGAGTACAGCCACCCAATCTCATGAGATGTGTCAGCCTCCAGGTTACCGAGGCTGTGGCAGGCACGTGGTCTCCTAGTTGTACCAGAGTGCTGAATGGGAGCATATTGCCATTCTTCACACCTCCACCCCCAAATTTCGTGAGTGCACAAATAGGGACTGGCACTGCTCCACACCGCTCCTGAGCTCTGCTCAAAGTTAGCTGAATCAGCAACCTCCATGTATGAGGCCAGAGAAGGACACCAAGTCAGGAACACCTCTGTTTTGTGAGGAAAGCACACCTTACCAGGGCTACAATCAACAGTGTCCTATGGGAAGTCTCTAATCTACAGCCCATGAAGACTCAGTTTCCTCTGGCATCCCTGCTGCAGGGATAAATGACTTAAATCGCACACAGGCAGCTGTAGTACAACAGCGGAGCGAGGAAACAGAAAACAGTATCATCTGAGTTGTTCCAGGTTACTTGAAACAGGTCAGGGAAGGAAGCAGTTCCTGCCCCTGGATTTTAACCAGGTACCACTTTCTGTGCAGCTTCTGTGGGAGCCAGGCTAGAGGTTCAGCAAGGGCTGGTGAGCAGAAAGGCTGGCACAGGGCTTTGGGCAACCTGATTTACAGCTTGATGGATAACGGTGTCCATTTAAAGGACAGGTTTCTCTCACCCATAACAAGTGAAGCGAGCATCTCAGTGCTCAGCAATATCCTGTTTACAGGATGGAAACTGCTAGTTGCTGGAGCTGCATATCTAGCAGGCTAAATCACGGGACAGAACAACCTGGATGGTCACAGGCAGCTGCCCTGTGATCTGGGAATGTTTCTGGCATCATGTCTCCCTTGTCTCCATGCTGAAGGCTTACAGAGCTGACAGTGCTTTGCTGCGGTGGTATACTGAAGCTACAAAGACCAGTATAACTCCCTAAGTTGGTGGAATTATTAATGGCTTTTAATTGCTCTCAGCAGATTCAGCTGTTCAGTATCTCCCAGGGATTATATGGAGCGCCAGAATAGCTTGTCTGCCAGAAGCACTTCCAATACATTATCCACGCACAATTCCCAGGCAGGCGGAGTCCAACAACACGGCAGCAGTTCCTGTATGCTCATAGCCACACAAGTCTCCTGGGCTGCTTGGCAAGTGTGCTGGGGTCAGAGTCTGTAGAGCAAATGAGGCAGCAATAAGGAAGGAAAAAATGGGGATGGCATGGGGATGGCAAAGGGGTACCTGAAAGCTCGTGTTATGGGGTGGAGGGGGCAACGCCTTGCGTAAGGAGTGAGGAGAGGGAAGCCGTGCTGCAGAGGAGGGACTTCTACCCACACCACTGCTGGAGGAAGAGCAAACACTGGCTGCCTCCCCAGGGCAGGCAGTAACAGGCTGCGGCTCCTCTCCTTCTCCTCCTCCTCCCTGCTCCACCTGCTGCGGGACAGGGTGGCGCCGGGGTGCCCGCCTTGGCACAGGGGGACTCTCACATCAGGTTGGGCGAGTATCGAGCGAGTTCCTAGGATCATGATCCTTTCTTGGCTCTGGAGGCACTTTCCCATGCAAAAAAACCTCCTCTGTCCTGCCAGTCCCAACACCTTCCAGATCCTCCCAGTTCTCTTACCATGTCATGTGGCTGAACATTAACAACTTTCCAGCCAGGATGATCATTAGTTCCTCATATTAAAGGCATCTACTCACCGATTAATATCTTTGGACCTGTTTGTTGTCTTCCTGAAGTGTCAGTCACTTGACCAACTTGATAAACTTCTGTGATGAAATGGCTGGCTTGGTAGATGAGGGGAGAGCAGTGGACATTGTCTACCCTGACTTCAGTAAGGCCTTTGACACTGTCTCCCATAAGATCCTTATAGAGAAGCCAATGGAAGTATGGACTGGGTGAGGAAATGGTGAGGTGGACTGAAAACTGGCTGAAAGGCCAGGCCCAGAGGGTGGTGGTCAGTGGCATAAAGTCTAGCTGGAGGCCAGTAACTAGTGGTGTAGCCCAGGGGTCAATATTGGGTCTCATCCTGTTTAGCATCTTCATTAATGATCTGGATGATGAGGAAGAGTGTACCCTCAGCAAGTTTGCTGATGACACAAAACTGGGAGGAATGGCTGATACACCAGAGGGTTGTGCTGCCATCCAGAGCGACCTTGACAGGCTAGAGAAATGGGCTGGCAAGAACCTCGTGAAGTTCAATGAGGAGAAGTGCAAAGTCCGGCACCTGGGAAGGAATAACCCCAGGCACCAGTGAACACTGGGCACCACCCAGCTGGAAAGCAGCTTGATAGAAAAGGATCTGGGGTCCTGTTGGACACCAAGTTGAACACGAACCAGCAATGTGCCCTTGCAGCAAAGGACGCTAACAGTATCCTGGGCTGGCTTAGGACAAGTGTTGCCAGCAGGTCGAGGGAGGTGATCCTTCCCCTCCACTCAGCACTGGTGAGGCCACACCTGGAGTGCTGTGTCCAGTTCTGGGCTTCCCAGTACAAGAGAGACAGGGACATACTGGAGAGAGGGCAGGGACCCCAGGGAAGGGTCACAAAGATGATTAAGGGACTGAAGCATCTCTTCTGTGAGGAAAGGCTGAGAGTGCTGGGACTGCTCAGCCTGGAGAAAGAAGGCTCAGGGGGACCTTGTCAATGTGTATAAATACCTGAAGGGAGGGTGTAAAGAAGATGGAGCCAGTATCTTCTCAGTGGTGGCCAGGGACAGGACCAGGGGCAATGGGCACAAACTGAAACACAGGAGGTTCCCTCTGAACATCAGGAAACACTTTTTTTATGGTGAGGGTGACTGAGCACTGACCCAGCTGCCCAGAGAGGTTGTGGAGTCTCCATCCCTGGAGACAGTCAAAAGCCATCTGGACATGGTCCTGGGCTGCTGGCACAGGGAGCACTGCTTGAGCAGGGGGGCTGGACCAGATGACCTCCAGAGGTGCCTTCCAACCTCAGCCATTCTGTGATTCTGTGCAAGGGAAGAAAGCGGTATGCTTGAGAAGGAACATAGAAAGCACCTGTTAATATGCTGATCCCAGGAAGATAGGAGCACGATGAACAACATTTCAAACTAGGGGACATCAGGTTGCCAGAGCCTCAGTGCCCTAGAAGTCAGGCTGGAGAGAGCAGCCCAGCCAGAGGTCACAAAGCAGTAGAGGAAAGCAGCAGACAGCCATGGAGGAGCACACACAGACTGCTTCCAGGTTACCTGCCATCAAATCACGAACACTGCACACAGATGGGAGCAGTATAGCTTGGTCCACTCTGGCTCAAGGGATAGTTTCCTATGGAACCAGGCTCACCTACTCATATATCTGACCCTTTTCCACATTACTGCAAGCTCCCAAGAACCCAGAGAGACTTCTTGCAGCTCTCTGCCTCGTCCACCCGTCCATGCCTAAGGATGGCTGGAGTCAAGATGTAGTTGCCTCTCCCCCAGCCAGGGGCACACAGGCATTCCTAGCCTCTCCCCGGGCCTTGCCCGGAGCAGGCAATGCTCAGCAGCTTGCTCCTACATCATCCAGCCCGTGGTTGCCACAGTAACCACTGACAGATGAAGGATACGGGGTTCCTGGGGTAACGAAACGACTGCCACCCGCCTGGGTGTGGTCTATTGCACGGCAGGAAAGGATGATGCAGTTTTCTGAAGGTGACAAAATAAATACCCTTCCTACACTACACCAAGCCGGGCTTCCCGTCCGCTCCACCCTCCCAAGCGCTGCCGAAGCTCCACTCTCCACAGCCTTGTGCTCCCTGGCAACTGCACTGCTTCCTTGAACACTCAACGCAAGAAGAAAAACTGCCTTAGACAAGAAGAAATCAGCCTACCCAGGCAGGAGCCATCACTTTTTTCAGTTTCAACAGCAGATGTGCTCTGCAGCGCCACCAGACCCACCCCAGAGGGAACCACGGCCTGACCCCCATGAGGATCATGGACCCCTTAGTGTCAGTGGTGGAACAGATGTCTGAAGGGCTTGGATGGAGAACTCACTGTCCCTCGGGGACCCTTCCAGTGTAGTTTTCTAATAAGATCTGCTCACCTTCATTATGTGCAGGAGCTATAGTAGCAGAGGGAGGTCACCCGAAACCAAAGCCTGGCAGACCTGATGGACCCCTGTAGTGCTGCTCTCCTCCCCATTCAAAGCAAGAGCAGCCCCATGGCTAGAGGCAGCACTTACCCTTCTGCTTCCATGGCTCGGGAGAGGAAGCATTTACGGGATGCAGGTCACCCCTGCCTGGTGCCCTCAGTTACTTGAAGAACCAAGGGAAGGCCAGGTAAAGCCTATTCCCCTTCTGCTCCAAGACCACCTCTGCATCATAGGAAAGCCCTCAGGGAGAGGTGCACCAGATCAAAAAAAGTTACATGGTCATAAAAGATAGGGATCAGCCATTGCCTCTGCTGAGCTCTGTTTTCAGCAGCAGCTGCATGAAAAAGAAAACCTACTCTGCAGGCTCTCCATCTGGGATCCAAAGGACAAACTCCAAAGTCTCTTTGGAGAGGGCCCAAATGCAGGCTGTTATGATCCGATTAGCTACTGGATTCCCTTCTGTTTCCCAGTGTGCCAGCCTGCAAGACCACAGCCTCCAAACTCCCATCTGCTGGCTGGGAGAGCTGGAAAGGACAGAGCGAACAAAGCAGGGAGCGCGAGAAGGACTCACTCTCAAAGCACCCTAGAAAAAAGGGGGCAACTCCTGGGGATGCTCTTGCTGTGCACCATCTCCTCTGTACACACACGTAACCGACTCAGCCGATGCAATTTGCAGCCGTACTGAGCATTCCCAGCTGTGGCCCCAAGTCACAACAGCCCTCCGAGTTTCAGCCTCATGCAAGAACTGAGCGCTCTGAAAAATAAGTCAGGGTCTGGGTATCTCTAACCAGGCAGCTGGAGATAGCAGACACGTTAGGTCTTGATCTTGCCTCTGCTTGATGATACAAGTGTTGGTCAGGCACTCATTAAGGGAGTACCAGTTCTCTGGTTGTCTAATTGGGGATGGGACAGACAAAAGGGAGAGACAGACGCATACAAAGGGGACTGATCTGATTAAGATGACACTTAATCAGACACTAACTTACACCGAGGCTGGTTATTCAGCTGAACAGCTGATGTCTCAAATGGGAGATGTGAAGCTTGGTTACCACCAACAGCTGCTAAAGCGGTTGAAGGATTTGGCTCCCATATAAGGAAGGCAGGCAAAGTACCTTCAAGCGATTTCAAACACTTTTCTGTTTTCTCTCTCCAGCCTGAGACCACAGCCAAACTCAGGGAGAGGATGCAGGGCATGACAAGCCACAGTCCGGTGAAGGTCACCTCCTGGGGTACAGTGACACCCACCTTCCCTTCACTCAAAGCTTAGCATAGTCAAGGAGGGTCACAGCAAAACCTTACCTGGGCAGTTCTCAGCCCTCTGCAAGCTAGATGGAGGTGACAGATTGCACCTCACCCCTACCCCTAGCAGAGCAGGACGCCGCTGTGTTGGGGTCCACCTGACTAGCAGCGGGCAGACCTCAGGCACAGCACAAGAAGTCACCATTCCCCAGCGAGGAATCACCCATGCTGTGAAATGCAAAGGCAGCTGGCAAAGATTGCATCGCTCACTGCTCCAATTCACCTGGCTGGACCCCACGCCCTACACCATAGCCCCACCAGCCACCTCCACCCTCAACTCCAGTTCTAAGACCCCAGTAAGAGACAGCAGCAAACAGCAGCATGCAGACACTGTCTACAAGACACTCTCCACCCCTCTCGTCTACCCAGCAGCACCCCCTTGAGTGAGGAAAGGCTTTGCCATGTCCTCATCTTTGAAGGCTCAAAGATACCTAGGCCGTTCTCATCTTGATGGGACCACCGGCAAAAAAAGGAGGCCGTTTCCAGCCTACGCTCACACTTTATTATATACAGAGACACGGTGAGTGTAAGAACATCAACATGGGACACGGACAGTAAGGGAGGCCCAAAGGCACTGCCCTCTGTCCCCTTGGTGCAACCAGTCAGCATAGTTTATACAAATAATACAGTATTTGAACAATAAATAAGTTTGATAAATAAGATCAAGAAATTAAAAAAACGTAGAAAGACAAAGCAGCAAGGAATGATTTTGAGGGCTGTGACACATTCACAGCAGTGACAATACCACCAACACCTCACCTGCACACCAGCAGCTGGAGCACAGACCCCCATCAGCCCTTTTCTCTCACCGTACTATGGCAAAATCCACCGAGGAGGGGGAACCAGGGAGAGTTGTACAGTTCACTACTGTTGTGCTGTCGTGGTCTAGGAGCCCTCTCTCTTTCACAAGCCCCTTCGGAAAGGGTGCTTGAAAACAAGGTACAACCGCAGACCCACTGTGCGCAATCACAGCTTGCCCCTTTGGCACAAAAAAACCCCCTCAAACCAGTCTCTTCCCTTTCTACAGTCCTTCAGATGGACACTGGCACAGTTATTAACTGCGTCGGGGCAAGGGGTGGTGGGGGAAACATCTCTAAGGAACGGGGGAGAGAAGAGATGAGGCGATGCTCCCTTTCACTCGTGGGAGGCAGCGATGCTCTCATTCATCGCTCCAGAGCTCTGGCACGCTCCTTCCACACGCCCTGGCACTGATGGAGACCGGGTGGGTGACAACACCAGCCAGTCCCCTGGCAAGGAGGGGGTTACCACAAGGACTGCAGGGATGCAACTCAGAAGTCGAGAGTTACGAGTGAAGGGACAGCAGTAAAAGGCCGCCACTGGTTATCTAGGCGAAAAATAACAGCCGGTCCCTAACCCCTGCAGGGGAAGTGGCCACACAGACACACTGATCTGACCCCCCGTCAGCCTCAAGGCCTCCAGCTCTCTCCTAGGCAGCTGGCATATGAGGGAGAGAAGGACTCTGTCCATCATGGATAGCTCTCAGCAGAAAGGAGGCAACTTGAACCCTGCCCCCTCCTGCCAACCCCCCCCATTTTGCCCCCAGAGAAGGGCGTTGGAATGTGAAGAAACCAGGAATTGAGGGAATAGGGCAGTGAGAGAGAAATGGGAACAGATGGAGATCTGGGATGGGGAACCCAACCCCTCTGCCCTCACAGGTACAGACTGCTACTCATCCAGGCCTGGTATCAAGTCTGCAATGCTGTCCACATAGTAATTGGGCACCAGATCCTTGGCAGCGGCGCTGTCGCTGGCCATGTAGGCCTGCGCCTCTTCCAGGCGGGAGACACCTGTCAGGGTGAGGATGGTGGAGAGGCCGCAGTTCTTGCCGAAGAGGATATCTGTCTCCAGACGGTCTCCCACCATGAGGGTGCGGGACGGGTCGACGCCGAAACGCTCCACGATGCAATCAAACATGTAGGTGTTCGGCTTCCCCACCACCAGCGCCTTGCGGCCCGAAGCGGTTTCCACCGCGGCTGTGAGGCTGCCAGTCCCTGGAGGGGGGGGAAGGAGAAGAAAATGAAGTAGCTGTGGGCTAACGGGCTGCGGGCAGCTCAGCGCCCTGGGTCCCGCCAGAGGACGAGCAAGTGGGGTGCTGGCAACGCGGCTTCAGGAGCCGGCAGGGACGCCTGAGGACAGCCCTGCCCATCCTTCTGCGCAGGGAAACACCTCGCCCAGGCTCGGGACGGCGATCTCCAACCGAGGCCAACCCCGCCGCCAGCACCCCCGCCGGCCTCGGCCCCCCGCACCTCCCCGGGGCAGCAGGGGAGGGGGCGCGGGCTCACCGGGGGTGCGCTGGCCGTCGCTGAGCGGGTGCCAGGGGTCGGGGTCGGTGGCCACCAGGAGGCACTGCGGGTCGCGCAGGTAGCCGCAGGCCTGCGCCAGCTTGGCGAAGGTGAACTGGTCGTCGTAGCCCACCAGGACGGCCCGCACCGGCTCGGCGGCGCCGGGCGCCGGCTCGCCCTCGCCCGCCAGGCGCAGGCCGGCGTCGCGCACCTCGCCGCGCAGCCCCTCGCCGCCCAGCACGAAGACGCGGCCGCCCCCGTTCCCCCCGCCGCCGCCGAGGAGGCGCTGGCGGAGGAAGAGCGCGGAGCAGAGCGCGGAGCTGAAGACGTGCTCGGCGCGGACGCCGCGGAAGCCGAGGCGGCTGAAGCGCCGCTCCAGCTCGGCCACGGAGCGGCGGCTGTTGTTGCTGACGAAGAGGGCGGCCTTGCCGCTGCGCCGCAGCCGCTCCAGCAGCTCGGGGGCGCCGGGAACGGCGCGCTCGCCCGCCCACAGGACGCCGTCGCAGTCGAAGAGCAGCCCCTGCGCCGGGCCCAGCACCTCCCGCAGCCCCGCGCCGCTCAGCCGCCGGCAGCTCGCCATGCCGCCGCCGCTGCAGCCCTCCCGCCCGCCGGCCGGCCGCCGCGCCCCGCCCCGCCGCCCCGCCAATCACCGCCGCCCCGCCAATCACCGCCCCCCGCCCGCCGGCCGCCACCAATGGGAGGCGGGGAGCGTGGCGAGCAGCAGCCGCGGTGCCCTGTCGCCCTCGAGGGGAAGGGGCGGGGCCGAGCGGCGGGAGGCCGGCTGCCGAAGTGACAGCCGCGCCGCCCTGTTGGCTGCTGAGGAAGGCGGCGAGGAGGCGGGACAGAGCCTGAACGCGCTTGCCGATTGGCTAAAGCCACCCTCCCCAGCCACCGCCTCTCCCGGCTGAACGCGCGGCGGGAGGGCGCCCCCTGCTGCGCGGCGGGGCCTGTGGGCAGCGGAGCCGCCATTAGCCCTCGGCCCCGTCTCTCCGCCGGTCGGGGGAGCTGGTAGCCCTCCCGCCCTCGGGCCGAGCCGTGCCTCTCCGCGTTGCCGTCCCCGGGAAACTCCCCTCCCCTCCAGCACCTCGGGCTGCCAAGTGCACCCTGCTCATACCTGCCTGCGACTGTGACACCAGCTCTTTAAATAATTTAGTTGCAAAATACATATGTATATATTTATATATATCTGCCTGTGTGTTCCTGGGGCAACGCGTTTTAAGGCAAAACGGGGCAGAAGGGGCTGGGATTGCGGCTGTGTGCCCGCAAATGGCCCCATGGGGCCAGCCTGCCCACGCTGGTCCAAAAACGGCAGGCGGTGCCTCCCCGCCTCACCCCCCCTGGGTGCGGTTGGACCCCACGGGGTCCCGAGGGGGTGGCCCACCTGGGATCGGGGGATCCTGGGGCGGCAGCTGGGTCCCTTAGGGGTGGCAGGGCCTGCAGCCCAGCCCAGCTCCCTGGCAGGGACATGGCGGTGCGGGGAGGAAGGCTCTGTGGAGACGGGAGAGCAAGGGGAGACGGGTGGAGGGTCCCGGCTGGCGCGAGCCAAGGGAGCAAGATGGAGGAGCCGGAGGGGTGTGCTGTGCCTTATGCAGCCCCGACGTTTCCACAGCGCCTGCTGGGTCCCAGAGGGACACTGGACCCCATCTCCCCGGCCCTGCTGTGCCCCCGCGCCCCCTTGCCCTGCTCAGTTCTCCGTGGGCTGTCCTGCCGGCGGCGATGGGGCCAGGGGGCTCCTTCCTCCTGCAGGCAGCGGCTGCCCCTCGTCCGTGGCTCCCGGGGCACAGTCCACGGCAGCCGCTGCCTCGGCCTCGCCGGTGGGAGGCCTGGGGGATGGCGGGGCGTCTCGGCTGTGGCGGCGTGCTGGCTGGGGGGGGAGCGGTGGTGGGACAGAGGGGGCTCGGCTGGGCGCCCCGACCATCCGTCGCGGCCGGGCCTTGGGGCTGGCTGCGTGCTCAGGGGCTGCGGGGATGGGAGCCGTGCTCCGGGGCTGGGCCACGGGTGGCGGCGGCGGCATCATGGGTCGGGCCGGAGCCGGGCGCTTGCCTGGAAAGAAAGCTGGGGTGGGCTGGGGTCCCCGCTGCCGGGGTCTCTCCCCAGGGCAAAGGGGTCTGCAGTGCTGGCCATGGGTCAGGCAAGGGGCTGCAGGCAAATTGACGGACAAGCTGCCCCTTGCCCGGCTCCCATACTAGAGACCCAAGCGCACGACACCTTTTGGGGGCTTTTCCCACCCTCCTCCCTTCACAAGGGGCCGTGAGCTTTGGCACCTCTTTACGGGGGGTGTTCACCCCCACACTGGAGGACCAGCCACATCCACCCCTGCAGTCCCACCTCGGCTGGGGATGGAGTGTGCAATGAGGGGCCAGATCCTGGCTATGCTGCCCCAGCCAGAGGCCCTTCCTCTCATTTGGTAGCAGGGACGTCCCCAGCACCCTTTCTCATGGGAAACAGCGGGTTGAAGGCAAACTAGAGGAAGTGGTGTTGGGGGTGTCATCTCCCAAGCACTGTGCTATCTGGGGCACCCTAACCTTTGCGGGCGGTGTCCTCGGTTGTCGGTGGAGCCGGTGGCCCTGCAGCTTCGGGAGATGGTCTGGTCACCGCTGGGGCTTCGGGGTCCCTCGAGGTGCTGTGCACAGAATGGGGCAAGTCAGGCTTTGGTTGAGCATGGCAGTCCTGACCACGAGGCACCTCGCATCCATCTGGCAAGGATACGGCCCACGGTGTGGGGTGGGATGAGGGGAGGACATGGGGAGAGCTGGGACAGCTGGAGTCCCCAGCTCCCACTGGACTTACGCCTCTCCATCGGGGAGAGCGGGGGCGCCGGCTGGACGGGGCTCAGGGGACGGCTCTTCCACTGTGGCAGCCTCGCCAAGTCCGCTGTTTGTGGGCGGCGTGAACATGCCCGAGACATTGAAATCTACCTCTGGGTGGAGAGCAAGGAGGAGACCCCGCGAGGAAGCGCTTGCCGTGCAGAGCTTCTCCCGGTGACCCCACGGTGGGGAACTGGAGCAGATCCCCGCTTCCCTCCTCCTGGGGATGGAGAAATGTCCCTTTCCTTTCCTCCCCCCTTCACTCTCTGCTGCAGCCCCCCGAGCAAGCCCTGGCCGTACCTCCAGGGAAGATGGTATCCGCGTTCTGGATGAGGGCTTCCACCACGCCCACCACCTGGATGGAGGAGACCGAGGCCAAGTCCAGTTGCACAGGGTCTCTGAGAGACAGGGGTGGGGGAGGCATCAGAAAAGTGTTTTGGGGGCATTAACCCTTTTGGTGTTCATTCCTGAGGGGGCAGAGCCCAAAGGGGAGACAGCCCAGCCGAGGGGGGTGGTAGGGTGCGAAGTGTTGTTCCCTGTCCTGGAAACCTTAGTTTGGTGTTGGTGGCCAACAGTGTTGGAGGCCATCCATGTCACAAGTGCTCCAGGTCTCAGCCTCTTCCTCTGCTACTTTGCAGAGTGGCTAAGCAGACACATGCTTGGCGAGGGGATGTACCGCTCAGGGAGCACGTGGACAAGGGATGGGACTTGAGGATGGAAGAGGCGCGGGTGCTTTAGACCAGCCTGAAAGCTGCAGGATGAGCCTTTCCCATGGCGTTAGTGCTCAGGGCACCCTGAGCTGCTTCCCACCCCTCCGAGCCAAGCCTTACCCTGTGCTCTGCTGCGTCCACAGCAGGTTGGGGCCCAGCACGATGGCGATGTTGCTGGGGGTCATTTTGTTCAACTCCTGGTGTTCAGCCAGCTTGGCTAAAAACTTGATCAGATACCTGTGGGGTAAAAGGAGGGTGGGGGGGCATAAGTTCGGATCTGGGGAGGGAATGGCTGCCCCCAGTGATTGCTTGGGGCTGAAGAAGCCCCATCCCTGCAAAACACCTCAGATTGTTGTAGCTCTCCAGGGGCAGGCGGCTGCAGGTGTCTTGCAGGCTCTGTACGCGGCTGTCCATGTCCTTTAAACTGCAAGAGAGAAGAGGGAGGAGCGGAGAGCTCAGCCTGCTCACTGCGCCAGAGGAACATGGCGTGCAAGGGAGGAAGGCCAGTTTCGGCCGCCCCGTGCAGGGATGGAGATGCCCTGCTGCTGCCTTTACTGGGCAGCTGAGCCAGGGATTGACAAAATTGCACCCCAAAGGCTCAAAGGGATTTAATATGATATGAATATAGCTTGTGGGTGGGCCTGGGGGTGGGCACTGCCTTGCCACAAGCAACAACCCTATTTCACCATGACTACTGGGGTCAATGCCACTGAGCTGATCCCATTAGAAAGGTGCTCTCCCCCTTCCCACAGCAGAAAGCCCACGGCTTTTTGCTGTGCCTCGTCCGCCACCCCTTCCATCCTGAAAACAAGAGGCCAAACTGGGCTGGTGGGCCGGTGAGATGGGGCTCACGCCATTGAGGCCAATCTATGGTGGTCTTCATAGGCTAAGCTCTTCTTGCAATCAAAAAGGCTGCAGCCTTCCCCCTCACCCTGACGTGTTTTTTATTGCTATTCTCTGAGATTTTGGGCCATCTGGATTTCTGCCGAGCATGGGACAGACCAGGCACTGCGTTCTTATCTCCCCACATGGGTAACGAGGCTGAGCAGCCTTGCTCCAAGTGCTGGGAGGGACGGAGGGAGGGTGGCAGGGGGGCTTTTTGAGTCCCACCAGGCTTTTCCACCCCAATGCCTGGACCCACCTGGCCACCTTGACCCATTCGTTGTAGAGCTCGAAGGTCATCAAAGGCTGGGGCAGCTCCCGCAGGTAGGATTTCAGCGCACCTGGGAGGGGAGGGGGAGTGGCAGGGGCGATGGCGGTTGGGGGACGGCAGGGACTGCCCGATTGCGTCCCCCCATCCTGCCTCGCTGGCACCCACCAGCCACGGCGTGGGGGTCCGAGTAAAACTCCTCCAGGGCGTTGGAGCCACTGGCCAAGCTGCTCTTCAGCTTCCTCAGCACCGAGGCGCCCGCTGCCAGCCGGAAGAGTCCCTGGGGATGGGGCAAAGAGAGAAGGGATGCGGGGGGCTGCATTTTGGGGGGAAGGGTGGCAGGGGGGTCAGGAGCACCGCCTACCTCCTCCCTCATGCCGGAGGCCAGCAGCATCATGACACAGGCTTCGATGGGCAGCGCGATTTCCCGGCCCAAGCTCTTGAGGTGTGTCTCTAGGGGCACACCGTAGTACCCTGCCACCGGGGTGTCTGCAGTGAAGGAGGGCTCTGGAAGAGGGAGGTGAATGTTGGGAGGGACGGCAGCCGCTGGGGCCATCCAGCATCTAGCCACGCCAGCATCTCTCTCCGAGCCAGGGCAGGCTGGGTGGAAGCAGAGGCAGGGCAGGCAGCATCCCCAGCCCGCCTCAGGCTGTGGTCCCCATCCCACCAGCCTGATGTGGGAGGCAGCAGCAGGCACAGCGAGGGAAAACCTGCCTTTCCCAGCCTCACCAGCCATGCTTGCATCCCCCGGGCTCGGCTGCAGCTCTCCCTGGGCTGTGTGGAGAGCCGGTAGGTACCTGTCTGCCTGTGGCTTTCCTTCAGCTCTGCCAGAGCTGAGTCCAGCGATCCCAGGGACTGCCGGTGGTACTGGGCTTGGATTTCCAGCAGCTGCCAGACAGGGAA
The DNA here is from genome assembly GCF_034638445.1 of Ciconia boyciana. Taxonomy (NCBI): domain Eukaryota; kingdom Metazoa; phylum Chordata; class Aves; order Ciconiiformes; family Ciconiidae; genus Ciconia; species Ciconia boyciana. Next base: position 58,459,313 of record NC_132934.1, read on the forward strand.
CATGCAAACAGCGTTCAGTTCAGCACCAGCCCCTCTTGGAGAGACCCCCATCCCCAGGACATTGCACCCACATGGAGACAGGGGAAAGGGGGAGCTGCAAGGGGAATCCCCCGGGGTTCGTGGGACTGTAGCTATAGTAAGGGGTAGAGGGCAAACTGGAGATGGGGGGGGTCATTGGGACAAGCTGCTCTGCAGTTGGTATTAGTGGTGACGTGCACCTGCAGTGTACGGAGCAAGGCCAGCTTTGGGCATCTGCTGGTGCCTGGGGCTGTCCCCTGCCCTGGCCAGAGGGCTTGGTGTGGATGGGGACAAGGCTGGGCTCACACACCCCAGGAGATGTTCACATGCGGAGAAGGAGGACTTACTCACAGGTGGAGGATGCGTGAGAGAGGACTTACTCTGATGAAGTAGCTGGCATAGCTGTCCTCTTTGGTAGAGAAGTGGTAGAGGTCAGCCATGTACTCGTCCTGGGAAGGGAAACACAGAGAAGAGCAACCTTCAACCCTGGCACCCAAGGAAGAGGGAATGTCTTCACAAAGCCCCCCGTCTGGGCTGTGAGTTGCCCAGACAGGATCTCCAAGGTGTGGTGGGGAGGCAGGCTGGGACACATGGGGATTCCTCCTTGCCCCCATCGCTTGCATTTGGGTAGTGTCAGCAACCTGCCCTATGATTAGGGTCCTGGCACAAGAGGCTCAGGGACAAGAGGTCCCTGCACCTCCAGCTCCAGCGTGCTTGTGGGATCTGCTAGACCGGGCACCGGGCTTTTCAGAGAAACAGGGCAGAAGTGGAGAAAGCTGATGTGAAAGTCCCTTGCCACCCAGCACAGATCCCAGCTCGGCTGGCTCACAGCCCAAGGGGACCCCATAAGCTCCCTGCTCTAGCCCTTGGAGCCTCCTCTCTGCAGCAGCTTGCGTTTCAAATCCTTTACTCTTCTTCTTCCCTGGGCTTGGGGCATCTCCCTATTTCTGCTCCTCTAGGGACTGGTTTGCGTGCAGAGGGCAGGATATGCTGGCTGGCTGCATCTGTCTTGGCGTGGGGTCACCTTGGATGGAGCCGCAGGTCTCCAGCCCTGGAGCTGCCACGCGGGGGAGAGCGAGTGATGTTCTCACCTTGCACTGCTCCACCTTCCTCTTCACTTCCTCCTCCTCTTCCTTCAAGATCTCCAGCTTATTGGCAGCAGAAGATGCCCCGGGGCCGGTGCCAGCACCAGAGCTGTTACTGGAGCTCTTGGCAGCTTGGTTCAGCCTTTGGGGTGGGAGAGAAGAGGCACACCCACAGCCTCAGCGCCAGGGACACCACGGGGTGGGATGGGTGTGCAGAAGGGGTATGGGGACGACGAGGGGGACAGCAAGTCACAGTACTGCCCTGCAGTGGCTTTCCTAGGCCAGTGCCTCTCGCTTCCCTCCCCCAGAGGAAGATACTGCGCACCAAGGGGTGCGACCTGGTCAAGACAGGGAGCGCTCAGCACGGTGCATGAAACACCCAGGGTCTGTAGGACCCTTCCCAAGCCCTGCTCCTGAGATGTTGCCTCCTCTCCTCCCTCCAGCCAAAGGGAGGGCAGTGTGGAAATGAGCCAGCAGCGACCCACGGCTTCCCCGCTCTCCCAGAGAAACCTGGCACGGCACGGGCTACCCTGCAGGAGTCAGAGCGGGGCAATCTAGGCAGCACCGAGCAGTGCCAGGGCACTTTGCTGCCTTTGGCAATGGCACTGCCCTTCTGTCCTGTGCCGCAGAGCCAGCGGCTCAGCCCAGAGTGGGATGCACCTGCAGAGAGGGGCTGGCTGGGTGCTCCTGAAGAGCTGTTGCCTCTTTGACTTCACCTTCAGCCCTGGGAAATTTGCTCCCCAGGGCAGTCATCTTCCTCTCTCTCCCAGCCTGGCTGGGGGCTGTGCCCCATGTGCCCTGGCCCCCCCCAGCTGCGGTGTGCCCCGTACCGGCTCTTGATGGTATTCCAGTCAGAGATCAACTTCTGGAGGGTCTTCTTGCGCTTCAGGATGATGGGAAGCTCCTCCTGTGGGAGAGAGGGGCCAGAGGGAGTTGCAGAGGCTTGGGGATGCAGGAAGGGGAGGTGGGATGGGAGAGTGGAGCCAGGAGGGTGGCCAGGGCTACCTCGCTGAGCTTGTTCAGTGGCTGCAGGACGTCGTGCTCCAGGGCGATCTCGAACTCGGCCAGGATTTTGGCCAGTGAGCTCTGTATGCAGCAGCCCATCTCCAGGGCTTTCCTGTGTGGAGGACAGAGGTGAAATGACTGCGGGCTGGAGCCATGGCACCCTCTGACCCAACACCCCCCACCATACCCACACCCATGTGGGACCCTGAGCCAGCCCCTGGTCCCCTCTGCAACTGGAGGCTGAAGGTGCTGGCTGTTCCTTCTCCCCCTGCAACACCAGTGTTTGCTCTGAGGACAGGGCTTGACAGCTCAGCTTGGCTGTGGGAGCCCCTGAGTCAAGACAGGGTCTGGCATCTTTCGGGGTCGCCCCCGGCCCTTTCTCCCACCGGCACTTACCCGAGGCTGGACTCTGTGTCCAGTTCCTTGAAGCTCTCAGCCATCGTTGTGGACAGAGCCATCAAGGGCAGCTTCTTCTGCACAGAGCCAAGGATTCGGGAAAGGGATGGTGAGCTGGTGTGTGGCAGCTCCCTCCCCGTGAAGCATGCCACATGGCACGGGAGCAAGTGGCCAAACCCTGCGCCGGGTCCCCACATCCTCCCCTGGCCCATCCAGCCCCATTGGCCCTGGGGCCTGAGGAGGGGCCCTTTGGATGTCCCTTCAGCCAAAGCCAGGATCCACTTAGCTAAACAAGGCACCGAAGCTCCATAGTTGGTTAGAAAACCTCCAGTCTTCTCTAAAATAGTCCCCTGTGAGGGACCGTGACACTGATGGAGGCTGTCACCAAGCCCAGCCCTGCCATGGCTTCAAACACATAGAGCAGTTTAATCACCGAGAATAATTAAGCCAAGCTGGGGCTTGTACAGGCTGCCAAGAAGAAAGGACCCCACAAAATCAAGGAAAGTGCAGGAGGATCCACTGTTTGCTTCCCAGACAAGGGCTGGTGAGCACCAGCTGGGAAGAGGGTGGCAGGTTCAAACCAAGGAGGAGGTAGTGGTGGCACCTCTGTGCCCAGCCGTGCTGTGGTGCTCCTCACTGCAGGGCACCGTGGGTGCCAGAGGTTCATAGCGGTTCAGGAAGGGACATGGACAATAGGGCTTTGGAGAGTTATTCTTTGTAAAAACGCCGTCTCTGTCCTAGGAGGCCTCAAGTTAGTGATGGTTGAGAGGGTTGTCCGGCTCTGCTCTACCCAGGCACCTGCTGGTGGCCATTGCTGAAGATGGGTCCTGGGCTGGGCTTTGGGCCACCCTTCAGCAAAGCCTGCAAAGCAGGGGCCTGGCGTCTCCTTTGCTGGAGGGGGACAGAGCCAGGGCAAATACAGGCTGGGGAGGGAGGACTCCACTCACCACTCGCTTGTCCATCTCGGAGCCGCATTGCCCCTGCAGGCAGGCTTGGAGCCTCTTGGACACACTGTGAGCTGCACGCTTGGCCGGCTCGATCCTCTGCTCGATCTGGGGATGGAAAGGTGGAACTGGGGAAGCCCTTTCACCAACCGTGGGCACCTCGAGGCCATCTCCCCACCACCCAGCTCTGGGCATGGGTGAGCCTGCCCGGCATCCCGCCGCAACTCAGAGCATCCCCGGTCTAGGGAAAAGGGAGCACAGCTCCGGGTCAGGATTCATCCCTCTGTGAGCAGCTGGGGAAGCCCTTTCCCGTGGCAGGAGCCTGCTGTTCCCTTAACGCCATGGTCCTGGAGTTGCCCTCCAGCATGTGGGCAGATCCCAGCCCCATGACTTGGAGGTGCTGGCAGGGCAAATCACAGGCAGGAACGGGGCAGGCTCCCACGCCCAGGCACAAGCAGGCACACGCCTGCCGGCCCAGCCCGTGCCTCACCTGCAGCAAATCTTCTGGCAGGAGCTCAGTTGCTTCTTGGGCTCTGCGGAAGAAGGAGAAAGAGCCATCAGCAGATGGGGGTGACCTCCACCCAGCCTCCTTGGGAAGTCAGGTCCTTATGCATCCCACCCGCCTCTCTTTCGGCTGCAGGGAGCAGGAGAAGCTGGCTATGGCCTGGACCATTGTACACAAGGCTATGGGCAGAATGAGCCCAGGGGGATGAGAACAGCAGGAGCAGGGCAAGGCAGCCAACCTTGCTGGCTGATGGACACCCCATCAGACAGGGCTTCCAGTTCAGAGCACCACAGGCAAAATGTTCAGATGTGGCCTGTTTTTTGGAGACAAGATGCCTAGTGGGCCATGGCAGGGGTGGGATGTTTGCTGGTGAAACCTTCTACCCCTGACCGCCCGCCTCTCCCCTGAAGGCAAATCCAGGGCAGTGGTGTTGGAGCCTCGCAGGCGTCTTTGCAGGCCAGGGTTGCCAGAAGGCGTGGGGCCACCGGTGCCAGAGCAAGGATATCTTTGTGGTCAAGCTGAGGACTGAGACCAACACCAGCCCCTCCAGAAAAACTACACAAAACTAGCTTTCTGCTCGGTTTTGCAGCAGGTATTAGGAGCAAATCCGGCAAAGGAAACTTCTAGTTTGCAGCAAATTCTGCTCAAAACCAAATTCAAAACCCACCAGCCGCCATCACCACCGAACCTCCCTGATGCTTCCAATAGAGGAAACCTCGCTTCACAGCCCGCTGCCATTGCTACACCCCAGGAACTCCGTTTGCTTTCCCTCTGCTGCTGCTGCTGCTTTTTCCCCAGTTCATGTTTCTCTCTTTTCACCGCCCGCCAGAGCTGACGCAGGATGAGGCCATGGAGCTGCAGGAAACGGGGGCGGCTTGGTTGAAGGCAAGCAAAATCACGTGAGATTGCAGCCTGAGGAGGAGAGGCTCTGCAGTGGGTGAAGAGCTTGCTCTTGGACTGCATGAGCTGCTTGAGACCTCCTGCCTGCCCAGCATTAAATGAAAGGGAGGCGTATCCAACATGGAGATGAGACATCTTGAGGGAGGAGGGATGGGAAAGGGGATCATGCTCCCCTCTGGGGAACGCAAGAAGAGCAAGAGGCCACCAGGATGTGGGAGCTGCTTCCTTGTGGCCGGTCTGCTGGGCTAGCTGAAGGACCTCAGTGGTCCAGGGGACACGGTTGGTCCCGCTCTGCCTCCCAGTGCTGGGGAACCTGCGGAGGTGGCTGTAGGAAAGAGGGAGTGAGGGGGCTGGGAAGGGAGGGCCCAGCCCTGTAATTTCAGTTCTGGGTTTTGCAAGGGGAGAGCTTTGGAAAGCCGAAGAGAAAAATAAGGAAGCGGCGGAAGTAGGATGGGGCTGGAGGGATTTGTGTGAAGCTGTAAGTCCTCCATGGGTCCTCCAAGGATCCCCGGTCCTCTCCTCAAAGGGTGTCCTGGGCTGCCCGTACTGCCGGGCTGGCTAGAGCTATGCAGGGCATCTGGCTCTTGGGGGGCACCCCGAGCTCAGCGGGGAGGGCAGGTCCCAGCTCCTAACACCCTCCTGGTCACCGCACAGCCGAGGGCAAGTGGCTGGAAGGTCCCTCCCCATTGTCCTCGCATCCTGGGGAAGCCAAGCTTGGGAAAGGCCCGTTTCCAGGTGGACGCAGCATCTGTGGGCCCTGGGAGAAGTAGCCAGGCTTGGGGATCATGTCCCTGCTGAGCAGCACCAGTGCAGCCTTCCCGCTGCCCCACGGGCACTGGGGAGCCGGGAGCCACAGCCCCTTGGCTTACACTGAAGATGCTCTAAAGCCAGAGTCGTTCCCCCTTTTCCCTGGCCACCAGCCCTGGGAGGTCAGTCCAGCCCGGTGCAAGCCCTCCGGGACCCGCCTCCCATTCCCTCCCAGCCCTCTGGCACAGGTAGCAGAGAAGTCCTTACCGGCTGGTGATGTTGGGATGGGACAGCTGCTGCCGCATCCGATTGAACTGCCTCTTCATCATCTTGAGAGCCGGGAGGAGACCACGAGAGCCACTCCACTCGGCTGTACCCACTTAGCACCCCTCGGCGACGCTTGGCATTGGATGCTGGTGGCCCCTTGGCTCCCTGGAGCCGCTCTGCCCCTTGCTTTTCCCTGAGGCCCTTTCCCTCCTTACTCCTCTCCTTCCTCCTTCCCTCGTTCCCCCTTTTTCTCTTTCCCTGGCTGGACCCCTCCCTCGTCCCTCCCCAGGGATGCCCTGCCTGCTTTCTCTTCCCCTCCCTTGGGCTCCCTTCTCTCGCTCCCTCTCTTTTTCTGAGCTTCCTTCCTCCTCCAGCCGCCCCTCTGCCGCAGATCAGGTAAGAGCAGTTCAGGGCTCCTGCTCCGCTCTGTGTTCCTGTCACCACCCCACAAGTATAAATAACTTCAGCCCAGCCTTAAAGGGGAAATATTATTACAGCAAGCACGTAACAAGGCAGGACAAGCACATGCTGCTGCCGAGCCCGAGCGAAGGGCCCACGCTCTGTTTCTTGCTCTCTGTCTCAGCTGGGGTGGTTTTCCCCCCGCCTTGCCTTGCCCACCACCAGCTGCGCCGCGGGGCAGCCCGTGGCCATGCCAGCTGACTGTGCGGCACATACGGGGTGCCTGATGTACACCCTGCCTGGTCACCCAAACTCTGCCAGCACCCCTCGGGCACCTCTCCGTGCTCGTGGGTGCAGCTCCAACCTCTTCCCCCCCTCAACATATCCCCCTTGTCGGGACAAAAGCCGGAGGGCAAGCAGCAAAGCTACCCCTGCAACCCCTTCCACACCCCCCCACCCCGCTTTCCCTCCCTGCCGTCGCCAAGGGTCTCCGGAGCCACCGCAAAGCTGCGGCCAAGGGCCGTTGCCTTGTGCCCTGGGAAGGCCCCCTTCCTCCCCGCTGGCAGGGCTCCTGCGAGCCGGGCGGCTGGGCCACGCTCAGAGCAGCAGCACCCGCATGCAGTTGCACAGGAACCACAAACTCCCGGTTCCCAGGCTCGGGTGCTGCCTGCTCTCTGCAGAGCTGCACCAGGGCTCAGCTTTCTTCTTTTTTTTTTTGTCTAAAAACATCCCGCTCACACCACCACCACCATCTTTGCTCCTGGTTCTATGAGATGTGAACCTCGCCTTATCTCTGGGCTACCTGCAGCTGGGACTTTCCTCTTTCTGCACTAAGCAGAGGTTGCTGTCGGCCAGGTTACGTGGCTGGCAAAGGAACTAGGCCCCCAGCCCAGACGGGAAGCGGTCAGCTTGTGGGCAGATGAGACAAACAGCAAAGGAAAAAGAGGCGGAAGGGCCACCCCACCTGTGCCCCAAAGCCTGAGGAGCAATAACTTGGGGGCTGCCAGGCTCTCCTCCTTCTTGGTGGGGGGGCAAGCCTCCAGTGAGTGTGTAGCAAAGCAGTGCTGGACCTCTGTTTTCAAGTGGGGGCCGAGCAAGTGAGCACCATTCTCCTCACCAGAACACCCCATTGCTCTAAACCTGTGGCCAAGCATGCCTGATCCCCCAGCCACAAGCCCTGGGGATGCTCCTAACGGGTGTTGTGGTCACTGAAAGCAGGCAAGGGCTTCAAGCACCTATTGCAAAGACACAGAAACGCCGCCCCAGATCCCTGCTGGCTGCATCAGGTGGTGGCCGAGCCGTAGTCTCTTTCCTCCCATGCAATGTCAGAGACCCGGTCCCAGCCCTGGGCTGCTGCTTGCTGGAGCAGATCCCTCTCCCTGCACCCCTGCACCGAAACTGCCCCGGGGAGCCGCTTCCGAGAGGCAGCCCCGGGGAAGAGGAGGAAGTGCCGCTACAGGCAGTGGTGAGGCTGCAAACTGCTGCGTGGGGCACAGGAGCAGGCTCAAGCCCTGCTCCCCGTGGGCTGTGGGGCATCGACCCCTGCCCACCGCCTCTCCCCGGGGAGGGAGGGAAGCAGGCAGCAGCTAGCTCACAGCCTGGAAGTGACTCTGCTCTCAAACAGGAATTGAGAGCAGCTGGGGGACTTCCACCATCCCCTCTCCCTGCTCATGGGAGCAGGGAAATCATCGTGGCAAGTCCCTGGGTGACTAGGGGATGAGTTAGAGGATTGCAAGGGCAGGATTTAAGCTGGAAATGATCCCCTGCAGGGTGGAACCAGCTCCTCCGTAGTCAGGGAAGGTGAGCGGGAAATGTATTTCTTGGGTCAGAATGCAGAGGGACAGGATCAGGAAAGAACTCTTTATTTCCCATAAATACAGCAGATTCTTCGCGCCGGGCGTTTCATTTTAAATCTTTTTGTTTGTTTGTTTACTTCCATTTACAGAATTTTGCACTGAAAATATATACAAGTCTGTTCAAGAACCAAACAAGATCTGCAAAGAAAAAACCCATACAAAACCCTGAAAAGAGACCAGAAAGGGGAGTAAGACACAGCAGAACCCCAGCATAAACACCTTGCTTCCCCCCCTCCTCTGCCGCTCGCTGCACCCAGCTCCAACACCTCGCCTTTGCTGTCCCCAAGCCGAGAGCACGAGGCACCCCGGTCACCTCCATCTCACACAGGCCTCCTTCTACCTCTGGCAAGCCAACGCAGGGCGCAGCTTGCCCCTGCTTTTAAGATCAGGCCCTGTTAAAACCAGCTTAGGGATGGGAAGCGGCTCCCGTGGTGGCAAGTCCCACAGGGATGGGGATCGCTGGGGATGTGCCACCCTCTGGTCTCCTCCGTGCCTGCAGATCCCGCTCTTGTGTCACAGTGATCAGGGGGCTGGGGCGAGCCCCCTCCCCGCCGCAGGGATCCAGGCCTGCCCACGGCTGCGGGCAAAGGTGCGCAAGGCACAGCTGTACCCCCCCGAACCCCCCAGTGCAGAGCTGGGCTCCCAGTGCAGAGCTTAGTGGTGCCCCCTGGTGATGGGCTGGGCTCCAGTCTCTCCCCGACTCCCAGCCCATCACCTACCTCAACTCGAGAAGACACTGACGAGCTGACAAAGCCCCCCCGGCCCACCAAGCTCTCCAGCCCAGCCAGGGGGGAGGAAGACCATGTGCTGCTTCCTCTCCCTGCCTGGCAGGAGGCTGCGGGGAGACCCCCCCCCCCCAGCATGGCCCTCTCAGGGCTAGCACACGGGACAAAGTCCGGTGGCAGTCCCCAAAGCTCGCTGCGCTAGATAAAGCACGTGGGAAGGGTGTGGGCTTTCTCGCTGCGGGGGTTCAGTGCCCAGGAGCTCCAGCTGAAGGGGACAGGGAGGCACAGAGCAAGACCTTCCCAGCCCCTGGGCTCCCACCCCAGGGCCCACCTCCCACCAACAGCTCTGCTGGCAGCTGGAAGGAGGGGGATAGGGGAAGATCTCTCCCCCAATCCCCCCCAAAGCAAGGGCAGCTGCCGGCTCTCTGGTGCTGGAAAGACACCCAGTCTCTGTCCAGTCTTGTTCCGCACCAGCTCCAATGCGATCCCACCAGACAGGGAACCACTGGGGCCCAGCTCCAAGGGGCGGGCAAGGGGGACAAGAGGGAGCACCGCAGAGCATGAAGCAGCTGAAGGGCTGGGAAGCGTGAAGGGGACAGACAAGGAAAAGGATCTTCCTTTGCTAGGCCTTGCCCCAGGCTGAGGCTGTTAAAGCTCCCCATCCTTGTTCGCCACTGCACCTAGGGGGAAAGCAGGGTTAGAAGAGAAGCTGGACAGACTGGGGAGGGAGTGAGGCCTTCGGAAGAGCAGGGAAGGCAACTGTTCACCCACACAAAGCTTTCCACTCCACTCCTAGTCTTGTGGGATGAACATCTCCTGGCGTCTCTGCTCTCCTCCTCGAGGCACGCTCCCTCTGACCCTTGCCCGGTCATCTGGAGAATAGAGCGTGAGCAGCAGCCCCCCACCCACCCTCCCCATCTCCTCAGGCTGCTCCAGCCCCACAGGGCTGGCTTCCCAAGGACTCCGCAGTGTAGTGCCTGCAACGTGCAGCCCTAGAGGTTTCCCCAGGACTCTGGTGGGGGGAACTGGTCCACATCCCCCATTTCATTGTAGGTTTGCTCTCCCATGGTGAAGGTCAGCTTGTACCGTAGCCTTACTTTCTCCTGTAGACGGGGGAGAAAGGATAAGCAGTCAGAAGCAGGGGAAGAAAGTCATGAGGCACAAACCATTCAAGTCTCTAGGAAGCTGCAGAGAGCAGAGGGAACAGGGGCAGGGTAACCAGGCTTTGCCCAGGCAGCAAGACCAGGCTGCTCACGCCCCAGGGATGGTGCTGTTACCTTCTGTGGGTTAGCAAGCAGCAGGACTTGTGTGATGGCACTGGGGTGGACAATGGGGTTGAACGCCGGCAGCTCCGTGCCTGAGGGAGGCTGTAGCTTCACCTTCATCACCTAGGGAGAGAGAAGAGCATCTGACATTCCTGAGGGGGACTTGGCAGCCAGAGGCCCTGCTCCCACATTTGGGGAGCTTCCACTGTCCAGTCAAAGAGAAAAACATTGTGCTGGTTCCTGCTAATCTGAAGGCAACAGAACTCGCTCTCAGCCCCACAGAGCTCTCTCCACCCACCCTGCCTTTCCTGCAAAGGGAGAATCACACTTCAGCCCAGTCTGGGGACCTCAGCCCCAGCAGCCACCTTACCTTGGGGACGGCGGACTGAAAGACAATGTTGCGGATGGGCTGCGGGGCCGTGCTAAGCATAGAAATCACCACCACAAGCACATCGGGCCTCTCGGGCAGGGCATCCTTAGCAAAGTGGAAGAGGACGCGGAAGCCGTGCTGATCATACACTGTCACAGGGAGGATGCTGCCTGTGGGAAAGGCAGGGACAGGCAGCAGTCAGCCAGGAGGGAATTGGCCCTGCAGCAACCTCTCCCCACCACCCAAACTCCGTACAAGTGACAGAGATACCACTCCTCCTAAACCTCCACAAAATCCAACAAGCAATAAGTTTCCTCACATTCTTTTCCATATGTGCATGGTTTGTTCCACCTTCTTCATACCCTGTCCAGTTGTTTCTTCCCTGATTTGTCTGGCTACCTTCCAAACAGTCCCCCCCCCAAGCTTGCCCCACTCTTTCGCTCTGGCTCACTGGGTTTGATTGACTCCAGAGGCACAGTGATGTTGGCCAGCGAGATCTCCTGGGGCAGCGTGGTGGCAGGAGGCCGTGGTGGGACTGCAGTACTTCCTGCTGGTGTGGTGGCAGCTTTTGGAAGCGTAGCAGGGGCAGGCAGCTCGGAGGTCAGGGGCAGCGTGGGGTTAGGGGAGACACTCTGGAGCACGGGCAGAGTGCTGGGATTCTGGGCCGTGGTGCCAGAGCTGCTCCTGTTCTGGAGATCCCTCAGGGTGAGCCGGGGGGGTGGCTGCTGCTTCTCCCTGTAGGGAGAGAGAGCATGGAATGGAACAGGGCACTGAAATGTCATGTCCAGCACCCCAGAAATGGAAACGATGGGGAGAGATGCGAGACTGCACTACCCCTGCTTACCATCGCACTTGTTGAGACTCTGGAGGCAAAGACTGTTGCAGCAGAGTCTTGCCCAGGAGGTCAAGGTCATCCAGGCCACTGGTGAAAGGAGAAGGTTTGGGGGAAGATGCACCAGCATCTGCTTTGACTGGTGGTGTTGCCGTGATAGGGGTGATACTGAGCTCATTGCTATCTGATGACTGTAAAAAGAGTGCACAGGAGAGCCCCCCCAAGCAGGGTTGCATATCAGTACCAACCATCAGACATGGGACACTTTCCTACCTACTCCATTTGTTGCTTTCACCACCCTCCCCACCTTCTGCCCTGGCTCCCAGCACATTACCTGGAAGCTGTTCCAGCCACTGCTGTCACCAGCCTGGGCAGGATGCGGTGCTGGGTCATTCAGGCCTGCCAGGGGTAAAAGCAAACATGAAGCTTAGCTACCAAGTGGGAAAGAGCATTAAATGGGGCCTGAATAAGACACAGAAGCAGCAGGGCAGAACTACCAATGTGGTCTCCATCTCTGGCCCCGAACCTTGCATGGGGGAGAGCCGGGAGGGTGATAGTGTTTTTTCTGCCCAGAGATCCTCGTTTACAGTCTAGTTCTCACTGCAATTGGCAGATAAGTGAATACTGCTGGGCTGACAAGCTCCACTGACCACGTTGTCTACTTCATGCTGTTGTACTGGAAGCACCTATCTTAGGAAACAGACACTTTGTTGGAAAAAGCACAATTCTAGAGCCTTCTAGGACTGGCACCTCACAAGACTTCCACGTGAACAGTTCTGGAAGTCCCATGTGTCTGTTGTTAGCTCATGACTTCAACTGCAAGGAATAAACATGAGGAGCTGGGGGTGATCCACCCTTGTGATCCCATCTGGGGATGGCCATTGCATCACTCTTAATTTACCTGCCAGGTCAGTTTTCCCAGAGCAAATCAGACGGCACATCCCTGCAGGCTCTCTCTGACTAGTCAGGAAAACAGCATGGGACTGAAGTTCAGAATCATAGCAGGGTCTTTCCCTTCTTTTCCCTCACACTAAGTGAAGGCCATCTCTTGGTCTTTCATTATTCACCCCTCCCAGAGCTCTCCCTCATTTGTGCTTCTGCCACAAGAACCACCATCCATGCAGACTGTCCAGAGTCAAGGAGCAAATAAAGAGCTTTTTCTCTGGCCTTCTCACCTAAAGACATGAGTTCATCATCCAGCAAGGAGACAGAGCCAGCTTGCTCAGGCACGGGGACTGCTGAGCCACCTGAAAGGGTGGGCAAGGCTGGGTAGGAAGGGCCTGTTGCCGGAAGATCCAGGCCCGACAGATCCAGAAGCGCTGAGGTGCTGCCTGCAAAGAAGGAACAAGCTGAGAGACAGAAACCTTATCCAGTCCATACCCAGTGTGCTGAGGCCAGTTCCCATCCTTCCTCACACCTGGGAGAGGGAATTCTCCCTCTGCTCTCCCTTCCAATTCCCTCTCTTCAAGCATGAATCATCTCCACAAGCCATTTCCTCATCTCACCAGCCCCACTCTAACCTCCTGCAGGCTTCACCTTTCCATTTCTCTTAACCTTCTCTTACATTGCAGGAAAGCAGCAACAGGGTCCCTCTGCTTGACCTTCCTGTCCCCGTTCCCCAAATCTCCTCACCTCGAAGGGGACCGGCCACTGTCTCCCCATTGATCTCTTCTCCCCGCACAAGCTGCTTGTAGAGATTGATCACCTGTGTCAGACTGTCATTGGCTTGCAGGATCTCCGCTGAAATGGAATAGGTGGGAAGTAAGTTTGAAAATTGTGAAGAAACAAAGAGAGTGACTTTTATAACCCAACTCTGTCTATTCTTTCAAAGCAAGGCCCAAGGAGCTGACAGCAGCCCACTGCAGACAGCATTTAGGTAGCTGTTACTGCAAACTGTATCAGGGTACATTGACACCTCCATGGCAGTCCCAGCAGGACAAGCAGAAGTGTTGTTCCTACAGCAAAGTAGGAAGCCTGTAACACTGCTGATTGCTGCCACGTGTACCCACTTAGTGCCAAGCCATAGACTAACTAACCTACAGTGAGCAGCCACCCCAAACAGAGCAGCGGCTGCTGACAGATGCCATGCCATGGGTGGCCCAAGCAAGAAGATGGAGGGAGAAGGGCACAGAATAAGAAAGGCCAGATACACTTACCCAGAGCTTCATCATTGTCTTCTGTGTCACTGGCGAGCCGGAAAAGCATGGGCCTCATGCGCTCACAGCGCTGATACAGCTCCTGAGGGAGAGGAGAAAGGGGGGGCTGAGACGAGCAGCAGGATGCTCAGCTGGGGGTGCAAAACAGGCAGGAGGAGCTTGAGGGGATAAGGGTCACCCATCTCTGCTAAGCTCAGGGAAGATGCTGGGATGGCCTTTCCTCACCTTCATTAGGTCCTCATTGCTCTCCGTTGTCTCCCCCCTGCTGTAGTTTGTCACCATCTCTGTCAGCAGCTTCACATTGTTGTTCACCTCCTCGATGGCGTTCACCCTCTTGGAGATTTTCTCCATGCGCTTCTGGTCCTGGACAGGAAGCACACAGGGAAGGATGTCCTTGCTCTTGTCTGCAACTTGGAGGGGAGGAAGGCTGGGCCAGCCAACATGCCAACTCCCTGGACTAAGGCACAGCAATGCTGCCCTCAAAACAGCTCCCGCTCCAGTGGAAAACTCCAGATCATCTCTGGGCCAGCATTTGCCAAACAGGGATGGAATTGCCATAGATCTAGTGCTGCAGCAGGGCTTGGGCCACAGAAAGTGCTCAGAGCCATTCCTCCAAGTAACCAAGGGATGGCAGAAATCACACAAGGACTCTTTAGCAGCTGCTGCTGCAAGATTTTGGGCAGAAGCTCCGTATGTCTGCATGAAGACAGAGAGCTACTGCTCCCTTGGTGCCAACCATTGCCACCCAGACCATGACCCCCCAGCTCCCCTTCTCCCCAGCCGCACCTCCTGAACCATCTCCTTGATGAGCTTATTGGCAGCCCGGAGGTCCTCAGGATGGGAACTTTTCAGGAGACGAGCGAGTATCTGCAAAAGAGAAGGTACATCTGAGCCCAAGCTGAGGAGTGGCAGCCAGAGTCACTCTTGCAACACCAGAGCCAGTGGAGTTACCCCTGTTCCAAATCCATATCTGGCAGAGGCAGCAGACAAAGCCAGCTGTTTGAAAGCCCAGCCACGAGAGCTTGTGGGCTATCAGAGACCAGGGAGAGAAGTACAACTGGTCTTCCTTTTCCCATTGTGGTTCTGGTTATGTAAGACAGGTCTTTCCCTGAAGATCCCCTGCATTCAAAACCTGCTCCTGCCTGCCCATTATGCACCATAGAGACGCCAGAGCACAGCAGCACTAGTACTGAGAAAGAGAGAAAGCCTGGTTTACGCAGGAATTGCCACAGGATTGCAACAGACTCCTACTCAGACCTCTTCATATGCCTCTTCGCAGGTGCAGCTGTCGAAGAGGGAGAGCTCCCGTTTTCTCTCCCCTTCTGTAATCAGTGAACAGTCCCACCGGCCACCTACAAATCCTTATTTGCACACTGTGACCCATGGAGGTAAAATATATCCCCTGCAGCAAACTGGCATTACACTTCTGCAGAAGTAGACCCAGAGGAGCCTAATACTTGCTTAAATGTATGTATCATCACTGATAAAGCAGAGGTTTGCCTGAGTGGTGACACAATTCTGATGGAAAGCCAATATAGAATGGGTCCAGGAAGGTTTAAGTAGTTGGGCGATAAGCAGATTGCAGTGCTGGGGGTGGGGAAGAGATAACAGCAGCAGCATCTGGGGCTGGGATTTAAACCTCATGGCCAGATAACTCAGAAGCCTGGAGACCGCACAGCAGCAAACCTCCCAGAACCTGCTGGGCTAATGTCAGCGCTTCTCCCTTTGCACCATCCTGCAGCTAAGCGCTCCAAAGGTCGAACAGACCCACATGCCCCACCTCTGGCTGTTTCCTTTGTCGTGATTTTGGAATGGGCCCTCAGCATTCCTGTGACGCATTTTCTGAAGCACAGGATGTGGAGCAGGGGCCTTGACTTTTTCTCAATCTCCATCCCAGGAGGACAGGAGATCCTGGAGCAGGGAAGATGTTGCCCACTGTCCCTCTCCTTGCACAGAGCCCTTACCTTGGATTTCTCTTCATCATCAAAGATTATGTTCTTGGGCCGAGGGGGAGGGGGTGGAAAAGGAGCGTCATCAGGCAGTTTTGGGTCACATTTCACGATCCCTGCAGTAGAGACCAATGGAGAGGTCAGGAGGAATCACTCACTGGGGGATGGCACTGCCACCTAGGTAATTTCTTCCCTAATGGACCACCAAACCCAGCTGGGACTGAGGGGGGTTTGGGTCTGCTCCCACTACCCATGATCCTGGATTGTGTTTTCATGCAAGAACTGCCCCCTACTCTCCATCAATATCCTATCTTAGAAAAATCCAGCATTGACTGCCCAAGTGCTCGCAGCCCTCCAGCCCCAGCCACTTCCGGTGCCCCATCTCCTGCAGGAGCAAGCAGATGTCCCCTCCAACCCATCAAACAACTCAGACCACCAGCAACTCCCTCTGCCCAGCTAGGAGCCACAAGGCACCCACTCCTTCACCTGCCCCTGCTGCTGAATCAGGCAGACTGATGGATGTGCTGGGTCTGAGCACAGGAAAGGGAGGGTCTGTTTTGGATTCTACCCAGACAAAAAAGTAGGGAGGGCAAACCATCTGTCCACCTTTCCCTTCCAGAGCACTGCCTCTCACCTTGTTTCTTCAGCATCTGGTAGGCTTCTGAGATCTTCACCTCGTGAGGCAGCCCTAATGTCCAGCTGTACATCAGCTCCAGGATCTTTGACTTCACTTTTTCTGGTGTCCGGCTGCCAAGATACTAGAGGAAGAGAGAAGAGGTGGCTTGAAGCTGATCTGAGCCGTTGCAAGCCTGGCCTGTTCCTCTCCTCCCCTCCCCCAGGAGAAGTGAGACCGTTCCCAACGGCACAAGGAGGAGGAAAGAGGAAGCAAGGAGGAAAGCTCACGAGGCCCTTGCAACACGTCCTATGCTGCGCTTGGTTTCCACCACAGGAAACACAAGAGGTGGGAGAAATGCACCAGCAGCCCCTCAACGACATGCAGGGACAGGTGGGAAGGCTCAGGTGGGTCTCTTGTCACCTTGTGAAGGAAAGGGTACTGCTAACAGAAGCTGCTTGGCAAGGCAGCCCTTCAGGAACGTGGGGACAGCAGGGCTGGGAGGGGAAGGACTGTGGGTAATGGTCCCTGGGGCAAGGTCCAGCCCTCTCAGGGGCACTCTCCAGCACAAAGTGCCTTTTACAGCCAGGTGAGCCCCAGACGACCAGCACCCAGCGGTGAGCTCTCCAAACGTTACAGCTCTCCCCCGCCACACAATCATCCTTCTCTCCTCCCACGGGTCTGCTGGGGGCACTGGTGGTAGAAACAGTGCATGTGCCACCAGAGGCCAGTGGCTTAAGGTAGAGGACGTTCTCTAGGGTGCCTAGCAAGAGGACTTTAGGATGCTGCTGTCACCATCCCTGGCTATTCATCATCACAGATCACAAGCTGTGACTGGCAGATGAAAGTTTTCCTTAGTCATATTTAGTCTGTGTTCCCTTAACTCCCTGCTTGCTGGTGTTAACTGCCTTGACTGAACAGGAGACCACACACAGCTTGTTCTGCTGCAGGAACAGCAGCATCAGCAGAGGAGGAGGTAATTACTTGGTGCTTCAGATGGACTTGCCAGAGCACCACTGACCAGGCCTGGGCTTGCCCTCGAGAGTGTCTCAACCAGGTTGGGACACCTCGGAGAGACAGGGTCACAATGTCAAAGCTGGGGGAGGTTCCTGAGCACACGCAGTACAGAGAGAGCCCAACAGAGATGCAGTGAAGGTGACTCCAGGCACGCAGATGAGCTCAGTAGTCTCACAAATGCTGGTTGCATCATGTCTAGCTGGCCCTCAAGCTTCCTGCATGAAGAATCAGCCGGGAGCAGAGGGGTGAAAGCTCACCTTCCCACTGGAAAACTCACCAGGGAATGAGGACTAAATCTCCTACTAGCACTGTCCTGTTTCCCCCACATCCCAGTGGGTGTTTGACCTTTCTGCTCAGCCACTACTTCTTCCCAAAGCCCTCCTGCCACCAGGCTCTGGTCCTCTCCAGCATGATCCCCTGGGACCCACCTTGGGTGACACCACTTTGATGAGCTCATTGAGAAAGCGGAACTTGCCCACCTCGTCATGGAAGCGTTTGCCGCAGCTCTTCATGCAGGACTCCAGCACCTGGGGAGAGGGGCTGAGTGAGCCCTGGCACGGGGTCAGCAGCAGGTTCAAGAGCCAGCTTCTTCCTGCTCCCCCCTTGCCAGGCACGGAGCCTGTAGCTATCCTCACAGTAGCGTGGCGGGACACCACCTTTCCCTCCCAGGTGGTCAATCACTCTCCCAAAGGAAAGCAAGAAGATTTTCCTCTTTGGAGGAAACAAAAACAGCCCATGGAAAGGGATATACTCAGAGAGTTCACAAATACTGGGGTTTCACAGTGTGAATCCACAATGACATTAAGGGAACAAAAAGCTTCCCATCATCTTCAATAGGCTGTGATCCTTCCTAGGAACAAGACCTTTCCTACCTCCTCTCCCCCCTCCTCTCTTGTGGAACCCCCTTCAGCCCCTGTCCCACCCAAGGGCTCCGGTGCTCCAGGGCTTTCTCAGAAGGAGTTCAAAGCTTCCTGTGCTCCTCCAGTCAAGCTGGAGCAACCCCATACCCTGGGCCTCTGTCTAGTCCTACCAGCCTGCAGACGCCCTTACCGTGAGGGCCTGGATAGCTTCCCATTCCTGCGGAGACTGGATCTTGTGGGCAAGAAGTCGGGTAGCAAGCGGAGGACTGGAAGGAGCGAGGGAAAAAAAAGCTAGCCGGTTACTGATGAAAAGTACCTGTGTGGTACCTGTGTTTCTATCTCGGAATCCAGGGTTGAAAAGCATGTTGCAAGTTTAAGGCACTAAACTGTGTGGGAACCTTCTGTTAGCGGACCAGGACCTGCCACCCACCCCCACTTTGAGGGGCTTCATGCCTATTCAGCTCTCAGGACAACCCCACTGAATATTACTGGGTGGGCAATCATAGCCCAGGCCCATGACCCAGAGCAGCCTGGGGGAAGGAAAAAGCACTTACCCCTCTAGCTCCTTATTGAGCTGCTCACAGAAAGCGTTGATACCATCCCAGTCCAGGTCCTTGTTCAGAGGGTTTGTCGCTTTGTCTGCGGGTGGGAGAAGGGGACGGTGAGAAAGTCTCCCCAGGCTCCCACCCTGTGGAGGTGAGGGGCAACATCGCTCCCGTTCCCTCCCTGCCAGCTCCACCAGATGCATCGACAGAGGATGGCGCGGAAGGAAAATCACGGTCGTGTCCACTTGCACAAGCCCTGTGCACAAACTCTCTCACCGCCACCTCCCTGCCAGCGTGCCAGCAGCACGCACCGACCCACCGTCGCTGCGCGGCCGCCTGCCAACACGCTCCCTGCCCCACGCTCAGCTTCAGGGCCGCATCCACAGACCCCGGGTGCGCCCACGGCCACGGCCACAGCCACCCACCCCTCACGCTCGGCCCCGACACCCCCTGTTGCCCGAAGCCACCCCCCCACAGGCAGGCGGGCCCGCCCTGACACCTCGCTACGGGCGACCCCCAGACCCTTCCCAGCTCCCCCCGAGCACCCCCCGCCCCCTCACACCCCAATGCCCCCATACACCCGCCTCCCCCACCCCCGCCCCCCAGCAGCGGCGGCCGGGGCCCGCTGGCGGCACGGCCAGGCCCTGTGGGGCCAGGGGGAGGGGTGGTCCCGGCCGCACTCACTGATGCGCGCCTCCAGAGTCTCGGGCTCCATGGCGGAGGGCCCCGCCCGCCCGCCGGCTCCTCAGCGGGGCAGCGCCGCGCCGCCGCCCACCCGCCCGGCCCGGCGCCGCCGAGCCATCGAGAGCGCTCCGAACCGTCTAGAGCGCCGCTCCGACAGCCTCACCATAGAGCGCCGGAAGTCGCGGGCGCAGAGCGCCGCCCCCGCTCCCAGGGCGCCCCCTGCCGAAGCACACCCCCGATCCAGCACAGAGTTCACCGCGCAGGGGAAAGAAAGGCACGGGATGGGGAAGGAAGCGGCAGACCTCCAGGAGAAGGGCATAGAGGGGAAGCGAGAGCAGGGCAAGCCAGAGCGCCGGAAACCTGCCGCCGCGCGGAAACAAGCCGACCTAGCCCTTCCCGGAAGAGCCCTCGTACTGGCAGGTGAGGCCACTTCCGGTATGGAGACCGGGCACTTCCGCCTCGAGGGGGAGCCGCGTGTCCTTTAAAAGGACACGAGCCCGCCGGCTCCGGCGCATGCGCGGTGCGCGCCCGCCCGGCCCTGTGGGGAGTGGGGCCGCGGCCCCTGTGATGGCCGGGCCTTGGTGCCTCTCCTCAGGCCTTCGCCGCTGTGCGGACGGCGTCTCGGGGCGGGAGCGGCTGCTTTAGGAACTCGAGCCCCATGCCCTGGTCGGTAGTCGTCTTTAAATAGCAGCTGGTCTTCTCCTGGCGGGGCCTGGCCTGGCCTTCTCTGGCCTGGCTGAGCAGCTGGGGGGGGGTGGTGGTGGTGTGTGAAGCCCTGGAAATAACTAAGGGCTCCAGGAATATACACTCCATTTGCCCTCTTTCTCCTTGCAGCTCTGGTAATCTAGGCCAGCCCTAACTGTGACACTTAATACCGCTTGTTTTCTCTGTGCTCCAGTGGTCTTGGAAGGAACAGCATGTCTGTGTCCCTGTGGTGATTTATGGCTTTTGTTGTTTGTTTTTTTTCCTCCTTCTTTTTAAATAATGCCGGTGAAAGGTGCCAACTCGATGACCTTTGGGGAGCGTAGGCCTCCACCTGTTTGAAGAGTGCCTGGTGTGCCTCATCAGTGCTGCTGCTCAAAGCTGCCCAGGGGGCTAGCCCTGCCAGAGCCTCTGTGATAAGGGCCGGAGTATGATACAGTCTGTTCCGCCTTAAAGCGTCTAATCCTGGGGACAGAGGTCTGAGTCAGAGTGGTCCTGTGTTGGGTTACTCATTTACAAAGCTAATCCCGCAGATGGCAGACGAGGGAACTGCCCTGATGTCATGCCTAATGTCTTTTCCTTATGTATAGCCATTGTTTTGGGGGGGATTTTTTGGCCATTAAAAGGTACTTTTTGGCACTTGAATGTAATTCTTTTTTTAACTGTTACAGCCTTGAATCACAAAGCCTTTTTTAAGTGCCTTTCATAGAAAATTGTCACATCCTTCACTCTGCTGTGTTCAGGCACGTTTTACATGAGTTATTTTAATCTTATGAGTCAGCCTTGCCTGTCACTACTACCTCTTTGATTTTCCTGAGAATCCTTAAGTCATCTTTAGGAGACTGAGGCCTAGATATTGCTCTTCTAGGTCATGTAGGATCTGTGTAGAAGGCATACATCTCTCCAACCCAAAAAGCGATGCCTCTGAAGGAGTGTTTTTTCAGCCTGGTGCTTCACAGCCCCCTTTTGCTCAGGTTTTGATGCGTTTGAGTCTGGAGGTTGTTTATTTTCCTCTCTTTGGCAACACCCAGTGGTTAGCAAGTCCAGGAGGAATAGAAGGCTGCACCTCTTTTCGGCTGGTTGCAAACAATGGCGAGTGAACTCATGCATAACAGTTGTGTCAGCAGCGGCCTTTCAAACCTTGCTTTTACTTCTCATAGATTTAGGAGTCTCTTTTCCCTTTGGTTACATCTGCTTTCCATATAACAAGGACCCTAAGTGCAACAAAAAGAGAGATCTGAGTCTGAATTTTGCTCCCTGTAACAGTGGTTAGATGATGTGTGAGAAAAACCTTTCTTCTGTCTCTTGATTTATTTTTACTGACAGCTGGAATCCCAAACTAGGTTTGGATGGAGTGAGACGCTCCATGTTGTAATTAACACCGCTCCAGAATGAAAGTACTGGAACTATAATTAGCTCGTAGCCAGTTGCAGAGGAAAGTGATTACATGCAAGCCGGAGGCCTGGTAGTTGGCGTGCTGGCGAAAGGGAAGCTTGTGCTGGCAGAGGGGTGCGGGATCCCAGGTGTGGCAAGCCCTGCAGCAGGCTGTCCCGCAGAGGGCAGCAGCAGGCAGGAGAGCCCTGCCTGATCAGCCTGGGCTTAGGAAAATGCGCTTGCTGCCTGTACATTCGAGGTGAATCGCAAAACGGGCAAAGTCCTCCTCAGTCAGGAAGGGAAGGCAGCCTTGCAGGAGTGGCCGGGTCGCCTGGGAGAGGGGTTTTCCACCCACCAGGTCGTCTTCAGCCAGCCAGAACCACCCCGTCACCCTCGCTCTGTCCCAACGTTTGTTTGGTTTCTCTGCCTTGTGTGTTTATGCGAACCCTGCAATGTTTTTCAGATGCGCTTGTGTGTGGCAGCGAGAGCTTTTGTGCGCTTCCTGCTGGGTTGTCGGCTCTGGCCTGTGACGTGAGGTTCCCTTTCCCCTGTCACATTCCTCTTTCCTTGGCAAGGCGTTCTGCTGGAGATCTTCACTTTCCTGAAGCTCGGTACTGCGGTCTTTTGTTCCCTTTTCTTGTTTTCCTGCTCTGGCTGACTGCAGCAGCCAGTTCCTGGGTTTTTGGCTCAGTTTTACCTCTGCTACTTTCTCTTAGAACAGGGCTGGCAGCACCTCTCCTTACATCACCTTGGATCACGCACCTCTTACGCAATCCTCTGGATTTGCAGCCCTGCTATTCCCTGACCTTGGCTAATCTCCTTCCTTTTGCAATACTTCTAAGCACCTTTCCCAGCGGAGGGTTGCAATTAGAGACCTAAGTATATAGTTGCATACTCCTCTAGAGGGAGAGCAGGTTTGAGCTCCTTTAATCTAATAGGAAATGTCTCCTTCCCTTTCATATGCAGCACTTTCTTGTGGTATGCAGTCATCCACCAGGATTGCTCCCTTCCATTTCTTTCAGCATTTCCCTTTTCACTGTAGGAAGACGTGTCCCCAGTGATCAAAGACATCTTTCTACAACTACAGGAGCAGAATGAGGAAACAGGATGCTGGATAAGGGAATAGAAAACCTGCTGGTTAGATCTCTGCAATTAAACATGTCTCGGAGCAAGACTCAAGGAAATGCAGATCTGTGCTCGCTGCCTCAGTTTCCCTGGTCGTTAGCATGGGGATAATTGCAGTTGCTTCCTTTGGGGAATTGCCTTGACCTCTGTACACTAAATTTATTTTCCACAGTGGTTCTGTCATTAGAACAACTGGCTCAGCGAGATGAGCAAGCCAGAGAAGCAAATACCAGAGTTAGAGGTGAGCTGTGCAGCTTGCTGCTTCCTTGTGTTCGAGCCCTCCTTCCAGACTGGGCAACTCAGGGAGTGTCTTGATCCCTCGACCGTGTGGGCGACAGTGCCCTCCTGGCCAGTGTAGGGAGTGGCAGTGCCTCGTTAGCCTCTGGGGAAGGCTCAGCTGGATTTGCTGTTGCCAATAGCGTCTTCCCAAGAGAGGCCAGGGCAGTCAGGGAATGCTCTGAGAACATGGGAATGCTCTTGCTGCTGAGGAACAGTATCAGCAGCAGGGAAAGATGAAAGAAAACGGACAGGACAGAAGCCCTAGTCATAGCCATGGCTTGGGGGCTGATAGGTTACGTATCTGGGTAAGCCAAAAACAGAACAGGGAGAGGAAGACCTGCCAGGTTGGAGAGTGCTGCTTAAATTTATGGGGCTGAAGCGAGCATCAAAGGCCCCGAGCCCGCAAGAGGGAGCTTAGATGAAGTCATTCGCCGCACCACTGGTGAGATCAGCTCCAGACTGGAACAGATCTGCTACCAATACAGCGCACTCAGGATTCAGGTGTCGAGAGGGGCACTTGAAAAGGTGAACAGATTCACCCATTCTCTAGCCCTGACTTGCTGTGTTATTGATAGCAGATGGAAGGGGCATCATTAGAAAGCACAAGTATTGGGGAAAAAAATGGTTTAAGAGCCTGGGTTTTGCTGAGATACAGTTTGGCTCTAAAGAACAGCAGGAGGGAGAAGGAGAAGAAGAAAAATCCTATTGCAAAGGCATTTTTCATGGGCATCCAAGCATGATCTGAACTGAGATCAGCCACAAAACTAGGCATCCTGGAGCAAATCAGGGAGCCCAACTGCAGCAAATCCCCAAGCCTGGATGATGAATACATCCCTGCATTGCGGCGACAACGAAGTGTGACTTAGTGAAGCGTTTGCCGGGGATGTTTAGCGTAGCAGCTGCCCAGGGAGCTCAGACACAGCCGTGTGCAGCCTCTCGTTTACAACACAGCACAGGCAGGAGGCATTCCCGCTGCGGGGTGCCCCGGCACTGAATGCACGTGCTCTCGGCTGCGCAGCTGGCTCAGGTTTGGCAGCTGGTGAGCTTGAATAGATGGTTTTTGGCCCGGGTTTGAAAATCCCCCATTGCCAGCGATCCTGCTTTGGCTGCAGCTGCCTCAGGTTCCCTAGGAAACTTCAGTGCTGGCTTAAGTCCGGACTGTGAAACAGCAGGAGGAGGCAGTCCGGCGGCTCTCTCCCTCCAGCCTGGCTGCTCGGCCTCTGCTGCTTGGCACCGCAGCCAGCTTCATCCCTGCTTTTGACGGTGGCAAGGAGCAGCAGGGCGGAGTGAACCCAGTGCCAGGGCATGGCAGACATGGGGTTAGGAATAAAAAAGAAAACTGCAACCCAGGAGGAGGAGGAAGATGGAGAGTCTGTGTACGCAGATTTCCCAAGGGTGGACCTGGCCTTTTGTAGGCTCCTTTATGGTCCCTCTGGCTTTGTCTGTCTTAGTAAATGCAACAGGAGCAGGGCCAGGCCCGAGTGCTGCCTTGGGATGATGGCTTACGCCATGCGGTTGTTAGCACCCTCCCTGGCGTGGTTTTGGGCTGCGCCAGCTAGCAGTGCCGCAGCGCCCAGGCATGGCTGCAGGACAGGGCGGGCTGGGGACTGTTCCCAACAGAGCCTTGGTGTCACCGAGCGTTTAACCCCACAGATGGGAGCTGTGCCCTGCTCCTTGCTTTTGGGGCCAAGAGCGAAATGGCTACACCCTGTAAGCCCAGGTCTCTCTGAAAGCAGGCTTTTGAAGTGCAGTTCCCTGCAGCCTGCATATTTACCACCTAATTTTCCACTTTTTCCCTCTCTGAAGATGGGAAATGTTACGCAACAGGTTGTAGGTGAGTGTGTGGGGTGGGAGTGTGTGCGCCAGACTGAAACTGGGAAATGCTCTGTCTGCTGGGCATGGCTGAACATAGGGTTGTGACTCTGTCCTACACCCTGTGCTATGGATCACTGGCTGCATTTGACCTTCTGCCTTGCGGAGTGGGAGAGATGCGATGACGAAATGTTGCCTGAGCGCATGAGGTCACGTGGGTGTGGGGGCCAGCTCCTGGATGCAGGGATCAGAGAGGCCTGGGTGCACAGACATGTTGAATTTGCCCCTCTGGCTCCCCTGCCTCGGGCAGGCAAAATGAGGAGCCTGTCTTGTTGCTCACGCAGCACACGATTCTGCAAAGGCTTCCCATGCACGCACAACTCTGTCCTGTTTCCACTGCCACCTCAGACTACATCGGGTTTGGGAACTCACTCGGGGAGCAGAACGGGGCAGAGCTCGTGTATCCCCCATTTAACGTGCTGCTGACAGACGAGCCCCCCAGCCAGGAGAAGGATCAGGTGCACACCTCTGGGTGCATCTGAACGGTCTCTGCCTGGAGGGGCTGCATTCAAGCGGCACGCTGCTGTTCCCCTCAGCCCAGCGGGCATTTCGAAGGCAGTGTCCACATTCTGGGTCTCACCGCAACCACGTTGCACCTTTGCTGTCCCCAATTTGCAGCCCAAGTCCCCACTCTCTGTGCAGAAAGAGGAGATGCTCCCAGCAGAGGCTGCTCGTCTTTCCACCTCCCTCCTCGCTCAGTGTAGCTTTCCATCTTGAGTAGCTTGCCTCCCCGTAGCGGTGCTCTGGCTGAATTTCGGGAGGAGGATGCATGCTGGAAGTTGATGGGGTTCAAAGCAACGGTGTCACAGTGCAGCTTAAGAGTGGGCTATGAGACCGCTTCCCTCCAGCCGTCCTCAAGCTGCTGTGCTGCTCCTGCAGCGGGCCAGCTGCTTGCTGGTGCCCAGAGCAGGCACTAGGCACTCTTCAGCTCATCCTGAGCTGGGTCCCTGGGGAGCTGCGTCTCTGCTGGAGCTGTTCAGGAAAGATTCCTACCCCTTTCCTAATGAGACCTAGTGAGTAATAGAGATGTTCCTCAGGGATGGTGTTGTAAGGAGTGCTACGTGCATGTTCAGGACCAGAGAGCAGGTCTCCACTAGCTTTTCCCTGCTGTTGTGCAGCAGACGTTGATGCGTGTCCCATCTTGACAGAAGATACAAGCTATCGGCCTGCAGATGGGAACTTGCCTGGCAGTTACAGCCATTGGTCCTCCTCGCATTGTTCTTATCAAATCTCCTGGCTTGGCAAGTCTGTTTATTGTGCAGTGAATGGCAACGTGTTTGGGGCTATTCAGCCTGGGATATGATAAGATTTGTCTCGTGTGAGTCGTATTCAAAGCATTTAGTTGTAATACCCTTTTCCCCTCTCGGGAGCAAGCCTTCTCCATGTAGGAATCTGACTGCAGTTGAAGCCTGGTATCTGCTTTGCTGCTGGGGGACTGTCGGGGGGAGCAGTGTGAAGAAATCTGGGGGCAGCCAGAGAGACACAGCCAGGTTCTGGCCCAGGTGTGTTGCCAGTGGTGGGGAAAATAAGGACAGCAGGAAGAGGCACAAACTGGAGGGAAGGGAATGAGAGCCAGAGAGGACAAATGGCCTAGCACAACTGCTGGGAACGCAAAATAAACATCCACTGTGGTCAAGTGAGGGCTTATGTACTACTGGCTACGTGGGATGGGTCAGAAACAGGAGTAGAGGCTCACAAAAGCACTCCAGAGGAGGGACAGGATGCCCATATGGGACTGGTCAGCAAAACAGGGTGTCCTCAAATGCATGGGGTGTCCCTTAGTGCCCAATATAGTGCTGGGAAAGGGAGATGAGGTGTCCCAGCAGTGCAAAGCAGCTGCTGCCCTACTCCCTGCGGTACCCTGTGGAGATGAAACATCTCTGGGCAGCGCCATGACCCAGAAAGCTCAGGTGCTAGTTTTGAAATCTCCTTCACCCCGGTGGCAAGTCTAAGCAAGGCTATGGCTGTAGCTCCTCACTGGGAAGCAGGGAAAAAGTAATTTAGCACTCCTCGTGCCAGTGAGCATTGGGATCTCCTCTCCACTTTGGTTGACCTTGGAGCTCCTGCAGCAGGTCAGGCTCAGCTCTCTTCCCTGTGGCTCACTCTGAAGGTCCATGGGTTCATGTATTTCTGGTGCCTTTCCCTTTGGAAGGGGAGAGGAGAGGAACAGGGAGAGTCAGTTGTGTGGGCCTCATCTTTTCTTAGGTCTCCTTCAGATGCCTGCAGTTCTCTCTTTAGATGTCCATTTCCTGCACGAAGTCAGTCATTTCGGGATTTGGATTCCCTTTTTTTGGCAGCTTTTCTTTCCCATTTCCATCTGGTTTGGTTTTCACCATTTCATTTTGCAGGGCAATCAAAGGGAGTTTATTCAAGCTGATTTTGGAGAAACAGATAGTTTTGACTTGACAACCCCTTCCTCTTCAGACCTCAGCCATGGCCTTAGATCCAGGGTGGGTCGCCCCTTCAGACCCTCTCAAAGCTGATGGGTGGTAAGGTGGCTTGCTGCTTCCCTGTGGGGATGAGGGATACTTGGCTTTAGTGACATGAGCATGGGAGAACAGACTTTTTTTTTTGCTTCCCTTTCCAGCCCATGAGCTGTTAATTCTTGTGGCTTTTCAAAACTTGCTATTTCTCCCTTAGCATTTCTTTCTCTTTCTTTTTTTTTTTTTTCCAGTGGATGAGCCACCCTTGGCATTGTGCCTTGTGCGTGTGACTCAGACTGATTCTGCTTGTCTGAATGATTCCTGCAAGTCCTCAGGGTTGTCCAACCCGCCTGGGCTCAGCGCTGGAGCCCGTGAGAAACACTCAAAGTGAGTCGCGCAGTGCCAGCAGCCTTGTTCTCCCTGTGCGGCATGGACCACTGCGCCTGGGGACTCGGCAGTCACTCTCGCTGCATGCCTTTGCTGTCCTGTGGGGTTGAATCTGGGATGGCTGCTCGGAGCTCAATGGAGGGAGGTCCCCATGGACCTTTTGTGTATGGCGCAATGCTGCATTTTGTTTGTGCTTATTTGAGTTCCAGCCAGCTGGCTTCATACTGTCTTTGTTGTGGGAAATGGTCCCCTTGAAGTCAATGGAGTTGGGCTTGGGGCATCTCGGAAGTCCCCTGGCTTCCACTGTTGGAAGGTGTCCGTTCATTTTGAATGCCTCTGGTTTTCAGACTTAATTGGACCCACCCAAGGGCTGATTTTTTTTCAGAGGCACAGAATGCCTCAGTACCTCCTGTGGATAGTAGATGGTGTGGTGAGAGATCAGCATCTCTGATACTCAAGCTGCATTAGCCAAGGGAGCCCAGCTTCCTTTTAGCTTCTAGGACAGGTTTGCAATGCTAGATTATTTATTTATTTATTTATTAAATCTGTCCGTGGGAGCTTTAAGATGAGAATCTAAACAAGAAGAGGTTTTTTTGGATGTGAACTTGGTTATCTGTGCCTCAATTTCCCCATGTGCAAGATGAGGGTGCTGCCATTTTCCTTACTCAATGGTAAGATAAAGATGTTGGAGATCTTAATCTTTTGGTGTAAAATGCCAGTGGAGCATAGGAGCTCATGAAGCTGATCCTTTGTCGAGAGCTCTTTGGAAGATCCTTTTCGCATTAAGCTAATACTGTCTCATCCAGCAAGTCTGGGTAAAGCTGGGAGATCCCAAAAGTCCAGGAGAGGGGGAAGCCATGAGCCTTCTATGCATCTTCTCTTTGCCAGTAGGGAAGCTTTCAACACAAGTGCATTTTTATCTCCAGGCATGTTTTTGAAAGCCTTTCCCACAACCCACATTCCTGGCATGCTCCCATGAGGGAAAGAATTACAGAAATGAAGGCTGGAAACGGAACTGGGTGGCATGTAATCAGTCCTCTGACCTCCCTTCCCCACCCTCTGCCGGTTTGGTTTGTTCTCCTGCCCCTCGGGCAAGCTGAGGACCCGTAAGATGTGACTCATCTGGCTGCTTGGGTTGATGAAATGGCCCTGATGCCTTGAGCCGGCTCCCATGCACATCAACTATCTTTCTCCCCTCTCTGTGCACAACTCGTAGCATACAAAAGTGTTGCCACAGACTTCAGAGCTGCCGGAGAGAGATATCCCCTGCAAAGCTATAAGGACATAACTTGGCCCTGGGGATGGAAACCATCCATCAGAGTGCATTTGAGCTCCCCATGGAGATGGGAGATGCCAGTCACTGTGTCACCACCGCCTTTCTGGTAGAGTAGGGGGAGAGATGGAGTCTGAGGCTACCCCCCTCCCCTGTGCTTTTGATCTGCTCCACTGCTTGGTGCAGGTTGCTTCCACTGCTGCCCCTAGCCCTGAAGAAAGGTGGGATTTTTCCACATTTTAGCTCTTTGGCTAGCTTTGTCCTTCCTGCTCCTTATTCCCCACATCCTTAGGAAGAGAAATTGCACCCTACAGATGAAGCAGGGTGATGCTGGTGGAGAGCCTACTGGACACTGATGGCCTCTAATCCCTTACCCCCAGGTTCAGAGCATGGATGCTCCTTCGATGCTTCCCACAGGGCCTCTGGATGACACACTGTCAGGGAGCTAGGGCATGAGGGGTAGCAGGAGATTCACCTCCAGTCCTTTGCTCCTTCCCATTTTAGTTGATCCGAATGTGGAGACTTCAATGCGTTCCCTTAGAGGAGCTGTCCCGCTCTGGTTAACGTCTTAGGCAGGAGGTTAGTGCTCATGGGCACCAGTTTCCTTGTGCTCATCATTGCCTTGGCTTCTCCTGCATCTCCTGGACAACCCTCTCCTGTACACGCCCTCCAGATCCACAGACCTGCTTATCCAGTCTTCTGCTTACCTCAGTGTTTGGCTGAGGTAAGTACTTTATGTTCTCTTGGTCCTCCTCCGTTAGGAAGCTGGCTGGCTTTCAGAGCTTAGGGATTGGTTGGGTGAAGGTTGCAGCACTATCTGCTGAGAGGCAAACCAACACCTCTCGACTAAAGGGGAAACCGGTCCCATCAAACCTATCTGGGAATTTTTGTGTCTGGCAGGAGGAGGACTGAGCAGCTCCATCAGTAGGTGATGGAAGCCTCTTCTTGGTCCTGTCCTGAGCCCTGGCCTCTGAAAATCCAGAGCTCAGCTTATTGAAATCCACCCCACAGCCCTCTAAGGCAGGGAGCATTCCCCACTAGGCTTCATAAAAGGGAGAAACTGGGTCAGAAATGTGGCTTAATCGTAACTGCCGGGAGGAACCGCAACCAGGGCCCAGATAAGGTCAGAGAACACGGTTTAAATCAGGTCACCGCTCAATATTTATTGTGTGGAGTTTTTCTTTTTTCTTTACTCCCGCACTGAAATCCTTCCCCAGAGGCTATTCAAGGAAATAAATAGCCAGTGGAAAGGGACAATAGCTTGCTGTGGAGTACAAATTATATGAAGCAGTAGGAAATAATAGCAGAGTGAGCAGCTGCTACTCCGAGAAAGAATGCACGGTTGCTGTCTCCAGCTCCCTTTGCCTTGAGCAGACGCTGATGCCTGGTCTGCAGCACAGGCTCCCTGGTGCCTTGAGTGCAAAATGGGACAGGTGCCTTTTCCCCTGCCAGTATCCTCTTCTGGTGCCACTAATTAGAGCCAAGCTGAAACCACAGCCTTTCATTAGGGTGCTAAGGTGATCTCTTGCCTCTTCTTACAGGGCTTGGTTTGAGGTGTTCCCGCAGCTGGCATGGCCACCTCGCCTTCCCTTCTCTCCGTCTTCCCTTCTGGGCTGAGCATCATGTCTGGTGAAGACCCATGTCACTCCTGCGAGGGACTATTCATAGCTCTTGTCATCTAAAGAGGACGCGTTGGCTGCCCTGTCCTCTGAGCCCCTTGAAGCCCTTCCTCAGAGCGCTGTTGGGAGGGATGGTGGGGACAATTTGGGTGTGCTGGTGTGGATTTTGGGGGCTTCCCCCTGCCACAAAAGGCCCTGAGAAACCTCTCACAGCTAGCACAGTTGGGCTACCTTGGCTGGGAAGTGGGGAAGTCTGTGGTTTTCCTCAGGGCTTCACACCTAGCTGGCTTATCTCCTGCCCGAGTAAGAAAAGAAAATAAATACTGCTGCCAGCAATGATGCTGCCGAGGATATTGGCAGCCTGCTGGGGAGGGTGGCATTCAGTCTGTTCTCAGCAGCTGTGTGGGTGCCCTATGGTAGCGGTGGTGGCTCCAGGCTATGGTACATGAGGTCCTGCTGTCTGGAGCCACGCTGAGGGTCCTGAGATCCCATGGATGCTCCTGGTGGCCTGAGATCTCCCCAGGACTAGCAGGAAGGCTGGAAAGGACTGTTAACCCCAAAACCTACCTTATGCAGGGACCTCTGCAAATGGAGCTGCCACATTTCATGAGGCCCTCGTGCCATTGACTGCTTGTGAGGTCTCTGCTGTCCCAAGGCACCCTCTGGGAATGCAGCAAAGCCTCCTCTGGTGCCAGCGGTGTGAGCATGGGCGTTCCACACCAGTACAGACCAAGTGCCCTCCAGCCAGGATGAACAT
Organism: Ciconia boyciana; assembly: GCF_034638445.1. Taxonomy (NCBI): domain Eukaryota; kingdom Metazoa; phylum Chordata; class Aves; order Ciconiiformes; family Ciconiidae; genus Ciconia; species Ciconia boyciana. The sequence continues at coordinate 58,490,262 of NC_132934.1, forward strand.
ATATATGGGGCCCTGGAGAGGCACTCCTACGCAGGTACCCTATTATGGGATCATCTGTCTGGGAGTGAAGGGTTCCTAGATCCCTTGCACAGGTGGCTGCCAGGTTCCACGACCATTGCTTATATTTTCCTCGCTGCACAGACCCTCCACCTCCTTTGCAGATGCCCTTTAGCCGGATTTCCTCTTTCTTTGGGATTTACGTTCGCATCATATCGCCATTTCCCCAGGCTTTCTGCTTTGCAGTGTCTGCAGGAAAGTATCAGCCTGCCCCCTTCACCCTCCTTTCATCACCCCAATCGCCACCTCCAATTGCACTGGAGAATTTCGGCTCTTCTGGGGTCCCTAGAGTCTCAGCCCCTTCCTGTGTGGGGAGCACGTACCCCTGCATCAGAGAGGCCATCTGCACAGGGCTGGTGTCTGCAGAGCTGAGCCTCCGCATGGTCAGACAAAGGAAGTCGCCAGCGCTGGCAGAGTTGCTGCCTGGTTTCCCACTATTGTTCCCAGTGGCAAATAAAAGGGGGGTGAACGCCCCTGCTGAGCATTGTAGGAGGGGGGTTAATGTTATCTCGATAAAATCTCATGGCCCCTCTCTGAGCAGCTCGTTCCTCTTTCCTGCCAGTCTCCCTCCCTGCATGTTCTCACATCCGTGATACTTGCAGCTCCGCACATAACTCTCTGCGCGGGTACTTTTCCCCATCCCTCAGACGCATGCTGCTCTCCCTCCTGGGTAGCCTCATGGTCTGCCAGTGGGATCAGTGGATAATCCCAGTGAGAGCGATGTTTCTGTCTGGTCGGTGTGGGAAGTGGGAGGAAGGCTCCTTCTATGTTGCTGGTGCGGGACCTGGGTCTTGTCTCTGCCACAACATTACTGTATCACCTTGGCCAGCCACGTAGGACAGGATTTTTCTGACTGAATTTAGGGTTTGTCTTGGGATGTAATCTTTTGAGCCCTAGAAGTGTTTGTTTCTCCCCACTGGCTTAAAGTGAGTTCAGATAACTACACCTGATGGTGGCTATGTGAACAGTGTCTTTTTGTGTCAGGGACTGCCTGTGTCCCTGCAAAGGGACAACGTAAGTTGCTGGAAAGAGAAACCTGTCATAGTCAGTGGGATGCTCTGATATTTTGAGAGGAGGGCTCTGGGCTCTGTGTTCTCCCTGGGGTGGATGTGGGGGAAGCAGGGTGACGTGAAGGTGTGTGCGGGTGGGAAAGAACAGCGCGATGGGAAACAGACCCAATGCCAGAAACCACCATCCCCAGCACCTGCTCCTGCTGGCTCCATGCTCAGCCCAGGGAGTTTTCACCACAGGTACAGTGACCTCAAGAGCAAACAAATTTCCCAAGCCTGCTGGGCTTTATGACCCCTGCTAACAGGAAGCACCTCCAGGGAAGGAGTGCTTATCAGTACTTACCTCTGCTTGCTTCAGGAGGTTTTGGGGAAGGGCAGAAGCTGTCTCCCAGCTGGCTGTGCAGCAGCAGGATGACTGTACTCAGCTGTTCTCTGCAGGGCTTGGGAGGGGGGCTGAGGGACTGCTGGTCTCCTGAGCCTTGGCCGCCTCCTCCCTCTCACTTTCCTACTGACTCCTGGAGTCTGGCAAAACACCACCAATTTGTTCAGCCAAATCTGGGATGCTGTCTACTGACTCGTAGCTCTTACCTGGGAAGAAGACAGCAGGGGTGATGCTCCCCTGTGAGGACAACATTCCCATGTCTTGGAGTTAGGGAGGATGGAGCTATTGAACCTGATGTGCATGGCTCCTCAAGCTAAAAGGTTTGGGTCTCGATGGAGCTTGGATGGGAGGTTGCAGAGAGCTCCCACATATTGCTAGTGCAATCCAGGCAGTTGGGCCTGAATCTAGAGCCACGAGAAAGGAAGGAGGTGGGATGCCACTCATGTGACTCCTGCAATGGACTGTTCATTGCTCATGTAATCTGAAGGGTTTGTGTTGGCTGCCCTCTCCTCTGACCCCTTTGAGCCCTTCCTCAGAGCACCGTGGGGAGGGATGTGGGGACCACTATGGTGTGCTGGTGTGGATTTTGGAGCTACCCCCTGCCACAAAAGGAAGGAACTGCGATGCTTCTTTTGGCTGAGCTGTTACATGCAGAAAAGAAGTGAACATAGAAGTGAACATGGAGGTCACACCTCCATGACCAGCTGGGAAGACGCTTGTCCTATGTGGTGGCTGGAGTAGCACCCCTAGGGGCTGTGTGTGGTGGTCCCTCCACTGAGAGCCCACCGAGGAGGCTGGGAATTGGTTAAATCTCCTGAAGTCCCTAATGAGAGGAAGTATACATAGGGAAGCTATTTCTTTGGATCAGTCTCCCGACAGTTGGTGGGGCCTTGCAGAGGTGGGGGTGCTGTTAATGTGTAAGCCACAAGGAAGTCTAGGGATATAAAGTCCTCAGTGTGAAACGTTTCTGGGCTAAACTGCTGGTGGCTCCCTGCCTGGTTACTCTGCTCTCTGAGGAAGATGGCTGTGAGGGCTGCTACTCCTGTCCTCTGTCACCCAGGGTCCCCAGCTCAGCAAGGCTGAGCGAGGGACCAGCAAGCCACAGCCACCTCTGCTCTCACCGCTTGCGTTTCTTGGGCTGCAGGCAATGCTGCCCACCAAACCCTTGGTTGTGCCTCTCTGCTTTAATCCTCTTCATATCTCTGCTGTGGTGCTCTCCTTTCCTTCTGCTGAGAACAAGCCTGTTTTCATCTCCTCTCTCTCTGATGTCTTTTCTCACTTGCTGGCTTCACTCAGCCCGCTCTTCCCTTACTGAGTGAGAAGCCCATGCAAGACTTGCAGCACAGAGGGGTTTTGGCCATGAGAGGAACACCATCTGAGAGCAATAGATGTTCTCCTGGCTGGGGCACCTTCTCCAAGGAGCACCCTCTCATTTGCGGTGGCAGGGGAGGAATGGCTGAAGGAGCCCCGCTGACTATTTTTCTCTCTGCCTTAGGAAAAATTTGAAATCTTCAACCTGGATATGAAGACTGGGGACACCCTGAAGGTCAAAGGCAAGATATCCGATGATGCTGACAGGTAAGTACAAGGAAACTACCTCGAATTGCCAGGACTGAAGGTGGGCTGCAGAGGGAGGTGGTTTTCCAAGGACACCAGGTACAAAAAGTGTGAGCATAGCTCAGTGTTAGGGGAGCCCCTATGCCACCACCATGCAAACTCCCCCATTTCCCAAGCAGAATGAGGAAACAGGAGGCGTTAAGCACCTGCAACACTGGTGGAGGAATTGGATGCAGAGCTGTATGTTGGATCTCAGGTCTTCCAAGACCCTGTCCTTGCCTGTGCAGCTGACCTTCCTACTGTTCACCCACAGCTTCAGCATCAATCTTGGCTGCAGCTCCTCAGATCTGGCATTTCACTTCAATCCCCGCTTCAATGAGTCTGTCATTGTCTGCAACTCGAGGTGCTCCGAAGCCTGGCAGACAGAGCATCGTGATAACCACCTCTGTTTCTCCAGGGGCTCCACTACCAAGGTGAGGGGTCTGTGCTGGCATGGGGTTGTAGGGCGTGTGTGTGTGGGGAAGCCCCTTGTTAGCAGATTCCCATACCCTAGTCCTCCCAGTCCCATCCAATGCCTCCTGCTCTGTCCTGACAGCCCCTCATTCTCATCCTCTGGGTTTTTGGTCCTGACTGCCATTTCCACTCCTCCTCCAAAACCCCAGCGCTTCCTCTGGGAACTTTGTGTGAGCCTTGTCTGTCTCAGGCTTTGTAAGTGCTTCCTGTGCCCCATACCTGCCCAGCAGGTGAGTGCACCAGGGGCACGTATGAAGGTGAAGAGGGGCTCCAAGAAGCTGGATCTTGCTGCTCTCTACCTTATTTCTCTCCCTAATTCCCTCCTATGCAAACACAGGCTTTAAGGCAACCCAGAGTTTGGAGCAATGTCCAAAAACCTCTCCCTCAGCTCTTCTGTCCTCACTACTCCTGGATCCACACTGCCAATCTATCCTCCCTCTCCTCCTGCCGGGGATGCTGTCCTAGTTGCTGTCTCACCCCATCTGATGTCCCAAGACATCAGATGCTGGGCTGCATTTAGGAGCAGTCCTGTTCCTATTGCTGTGGAGAGGAAGCTTGTTTCTCCAGTCACGGCTGACTCTTGGAGAAGGAGTGGCTAGGTGATGGCTTTGGGGAACGATCCCTTTAATTTGCAATAATCAGCGATGGATTCTCGTCCTGTCTGCTTGTGCGTGTTTATCAGCAAAGCTCCTTTTTCCAGGTCCCGGTGAGCTGCTGAGGGCATTGGTGTGTCAGGTTTATTCTGCCCTGTTCAGGGCAGATCTAGGCCACGTGGCGTATAAAGATACACTTGGGTTTAATTGCTCTGAGTTTACAATCTGAGTAGCTGAGACAGCCCCAGGAGAGATCCTCTCCCCAGGTCATAGTCTAGATGCCAGCTCAGACCCTTGAGCTGGTATCTAGGGTCAATATCAGCTGTTCATTTCCTGTATCATCCTGAGCTCAACACCCAGCACCTTGCTTAAGGCTGTAGGAACCAGGTCTGACCCTCATGTGTAAGTCAGGCCTTTTGCCTGGATGATTACCTCCTAATCTCCTTGTCCCCAATTCCTGCCCTTCCTCCCCTCTATTCTCCCAGATCATAATTGAAATGCTGGCAGACAAATTCCGAGTGAAACTACCAGATGGGCATGAAGTGGAATTCCCCAACCGGCACAGCTACAACAAGATCAGCTACATGAGCATCAAGGGAGGCTTCAGGGTCACCTCCTTCAAGCTGGAGTGATGGGCGCTGCTTCCTAGCTCTAATAAAAACCCAAGAAGTGGGAGAGTGCTTGCTCCAGCTCCTTTGGCTTCTGTGAGATCTCTGGCTCTGTGTGAGACACCGACAAAGTCCAAGGTTTTTCCACCAACAGGAAAGGAGCCCCTCTTGGATGGAAATAGCTCCCAGATAACGCCAGGTGCTTTTCCAGGTCAGACCAGGATGTGGGGTTGAACTGATAGTAGGTAGGGCAAAGCAGGCTGTAGGTGGGGTTCAGGAGGAGGAGGACACTATGTGATTGCTCCGGGAATGATTGTGTAATCTCTTCACAATGCACCGTTTCTTCCTGCACCCAAATTTTTGGGAGGGGGGGAGGGAAGAAAGGGAAGAAAAGCGTTGACATGAGTGATGTGGCATTCGATGTGGCATTTCGTGCCACAAAAGCGCATAATTAAATGTTAGGTTTGGGAACCTCAGGGCGTGGGTTTGATGGGTTCCTCTTGGCTGCTGTCGCAGCCAGCAGGCATGAGGAAGGGGTGGCTTGTCCTCCCGCAGGAGCGGTACCACACGAAGCGGTGGCACGGGGAGGGCAGCATATGTGTGCCCCTGAGCCAGCATTCCTGCCATCGATAAGGAGTTGTCTCCTCCGACTTCCTCCCTTATCTCACCTCACTTATCTGCTGGCACATTCCAGCTGGGTTACCCATTACTCTGACATTTCCACATGGAACTCTGCTCAACGAAAGTGGGGCGGGGGAAGGCATTGGGGAGGGAGGACGGGGTTTGGGCTGGGTTACGTGGCTTAGCACCTACTGGTCTGTGTCCTTTGCATGGGACTACAGGCAATTAGTGCTGATTATCAGATGCTGCTGCTCTAATTAAAAAGTGTCTCACCAGCCTCAAGTGAGACCGATGTGTGACAGCAAACATTGGGGCACTTTAGGCTGGGTGGGAGGAGAGCAGAGTAGAAGAGCATCTTATGGAGAGCCCGGTCCAAGGCAAGGTGGCAGCCCCTGCCCTCCCTCTCCACTTCCTCGCTGCCCAACCCATGGGACTTGCTGCTGCCTGAGAGCACAGGCAGAAGACGTCTGATGGGCTGGAAGGGCTGTAGCCAGGCCAGCTTTGGGAAGGGTACCGATCTGCTTCAGGCTGCGAATGAATCATTGCCAGGCTGGAGAGGAAGCTTTGCACCCTCCTGCATGCTACGTGGGGCTGGGTGGATAGGAGGTTGCTTTCTGTGTTAGCCATGGTGAGCGGCAAGGTACTGGGCTAGTTAATCCAGGGATCCCAGAGGTGCTGGAAAATCCTGCTGAGAGTGGAGAGGATGGGATTTTGCAGCTGGGGCACTGGCAGACATAGCAAGGAATATGATAAGGTCACTGCAGCTGAGGGGAGGTACCAGAGGAGAAGCTAGTATCAAAACTGCTTTAATAAGGACAATAATAAGTGCATGGGATACAGAGTGGAGGCACAAAGGATATTCCACGGATATGGGTCTTTGGTCTGGAGCTTGTGTTACTGTCTGGGAAGTGGAGGACAGGGGAACCTTATCCCGAGAGCCAGGGTCCCCATCCCGGAGGGAGCAGTGGTGGCAAAGGCTGATCCTGCTGGGTGCCAGTGGCCAGAGCTGGGGGACACCTTGAAGATGCTGCCTGCCCCGGCTTGCTGCTGCTGGCCAGCGTGAGGCAGCTGCCTGGGGAGGCTGGGGGAGATGGGCCTGCCTGTAACGTTGATGGCCTGACTGCGAGCGGAACTCCCACGTACAACACACGTGCACGCTGGAGCCTCTTTATTCTGCTCTGAAGAGCTCCCTGCCAGAAGCAGCCGTGTGGCGGGTGAGCCGCGTGGGAGCGGAGCCCTGCAGCCACTGCCCAGCATCTCCCCCCCACCGCACACCCCCTCCTGTCCCGGAGAACAAGGGGGGTCCTGTGAGGGTCCCTCCGGTGACCTCAGCCCCCGAGCATCTCAGCTCCACGCCACGGCACAAAGGCGCTTCTGTGAGGGCCTGTTTGCATGCGGGGCAGCGTGGGGGGCAGCTCGTTCCAGGGTGGCCGCGTCACCCAGGGCTGCTTGGCAAGGGGCATTAGCTGTCCTCCACGTGTACCCCTGGGAAGGGGCGCGCTGGAAGGAGAGGTGCGCACGTGGGGAATGGGGAGAGGGGGCTGAGGATGGAGAAGGAGTGGCACAGACCAAGTAGCTGCAGAAAGGGAGTCTCCTTGTTCCAAGGCGAGGGAAAGGGATTTTTAGGGCCCAAACTGCAGATTTTGGTGTCCTGACAACCCTGCCTCCAGCCAGCCAAGAAGTTTCTCCCCTCCCTACTGCAACAGGATGCGGGTCGGAAAAGGAGATGTCCTAAGTGATGCTCAGCAGCAGGAGGCAAGTGGAAAGACTCCTGCAATTATCTCTGTGCCTGCTCTCACCTCCTTAACACTGAGCTCATGGCTTTTTTTTTTTTTTTTTTTTTGGAGGGGAAAAGAGAAAGCCCAGCTCTGTAGGCTTGCCTGCCCCTTGAGCCCCCAGCTGATCTCCCCTGGTAGATAGATGTGCTATACGGGAGGGTCTCGCACCAGCCGGAGCTGGGGACACCCCCATCCCCGAGGTGCCAGAGCTATTGGTAGGAATATCTCCAGGAGGGCACCCATGCCAGTGCAGAGGGTGGCTGGGGGCTTTGGTGGGAGGTTGGGGCACGTCCCCAGACATGCTGGCAGGGCCAGGCTGAAGGATGGGAGAGAGGGCAGCGGGGGGAACCAGATGGGGTAGGACGGGGTTTGGGGTTTCTTTGGCACATGGGAATGTCCCTTTGGTGTCTAATGGCAGCGAGGACAGGGAAGGGCTGCAATGCCCAGTGCTGTGATGCACAGTCCTCACCCCCGGCAGCAGCCTGGCCCAGCCCTGGGGAGCCCCCCGGGAGACGGGCTCTCCTCCTGCCCCCCACTGCCCACCCATTGCCCCAGCTTGGCAAGGAGGTCGCCCACTGGGTCTGCTGTCAACATTGGCGCCGGAGGGTGGGGAACAGGGAGGAGGGTGAAGACCCCAGCACTGGTGCCTCTGGTGGGGGGCCATGATGGGAGGGATGGCCGTTCACACCTTGACTTCATCGTCGTCCTCCTCCTCATCGGCGTACTCGAAGGAATTGCTGCGCCCCTCCCGGGCACCAGTGTACCCCCCCTGCAGGCTGGAGAGCTTGGCCTCCTCCTCCTCATCCTCCTCCTCCTCCTCTCCTTGGTTCCAGGTGGCCTCAGGGGACTGGCTCTCCCCTGTCACTTGCGACCTCCACGAGTTGCTGCTGGGGCTCTCCCACAGGGTCTGCGTCCGGGCCTGCCGGGGACCCTCACCCTTCTCCGAGCTCCGTGGGGTGCTGGTCCCACCATAATGGCGGGCCAGGACCTGGGCTGCTCGGTCAAACTCTCCTGCCTCGATGGTGCAGTCGTTCCAGTGCCCCTGCCATGGGGTCCCTCTGGGTGCTGCCCCTGGCCCTGAAGCCCAGGCAGGGTCCTCTCCAGTGCCCTCGATGGCGTGTGCCTCTCCATTGGCACGGACCGACAGTCCCAGCAGCGAGCTGGCCCTTGACAGGCTGCTCTGCCCGGAGCGGTCCCAGAAGCTGGATGTTGCCTTGTCCTCTCCAGGGGATGCTGGAGGGACCCCGTCCTTGGTCCCCTCACCACACGGGAGGTCTGGGCCATCGTCCCCCACCTCGCTCCCATTGGTTTCGGAGAAGCTCATCACCTGGAGGAGCTCGCTCATGAGGGAGGGCCCCAGGTCCAGGCGGAAGGAAAGCAGGGAGTCTGAGCGCTTCAGCTCTGCTTCCCCAGGGAAGGTGCTCTCTTGGGTCTTTTCCAAGCGAGGGACACGAGGGATGGTGCAAAACCCGGACTCCAGCCCTGCGAGGCAGAAGGGATGGCTGGTGAGGGGGGGACGGGTAGGTGGGAGGAAGCCTGCCTTACATCTGCGGGGGACAAGGGACACTGCCGCCAAAGTGGTGCAGGTCACGCTCCCGTCAGTGGCACTGGCCTCTAAAGGACAGGCCAGTGTCTGTGTGGACATCTCCAAAGCCCAGAGTTACAGCAGAGGGTCTCCAGGTGGGCTCTGGGCTTGGTAAGATGCTGGTGGGGGCTAAGCCAGGCAGGTGGGACCAGGAGATGGCAGCATTGCTTCAGCTTGTCTTTCCTTCTGAGCCCAGCCACGTCCCCCGGCTGCTGCAGGTCTCCCAGATCCCCCCGAAACCCTCTGTTCCAAGCCTCCCTCTTTGGGGAAAAGCTGAGCCACAGCCCAGTGCTGTGAGGCCGGAGAAGAGCCACCCATCTGTCCTGTCCCGTCCTTCCCACAACCCTTCCCCAAAGGTCCCTCCTAGACCCCAACCGGCTGGGAGGGATGTGGGCACAATGGGGAAGGGGGGGATGGAGTCCCTTGAGGAACACGTGGAGATGGAGGAGTTGGCACAGCTAGGGACAAGGTTAGATTGCTAGAGCATCTGCATGGAGGTGGGGAAGGCCGTGCCATGGGTCCCCTTGACCTTGCAACCTTGGTGTGGGCATTGCCCCACTGCCCCAGCACCCTCTTGGCTTCCTCGGCGAGGCTGCTCATGGGAAAGGTGTAGGGCTGGGGGGAGATGGGGGCACCCCCTTACAACTACTGCACACAGGCTGCCAGCTGCGTGGGGCTATGGAGGTGGGGAGAGGAGGAGAAACCATCCATGGCCCACTTTGGGGGGCACCCTGGGAGGAGACCCTCCAGGAGCAAGGCCCATGGTTGAAAGCAAGGTTAGGGTTATCTCCTCGCAGGGATTACCAGGACTGGGGACTCTTAAATGTCCTGTCTCTGCTGAGAGCCTAAAGTCCCTCAGTGGGGAAACTGAGGCATGGAGCGATGGAGAAGGGCTGCAGAGGATGCACTGTGCCTGGGCGCTAGCTTCTGTCCCGCGCTTCACTCACCATAGGTCTGGTGCGTTTTGGAGAAGCTGTTGGAGGCACTTTTGAAGGAGAACTTGCTGGTCAAGCCTCGGCTGCCGCCACTGTCGTACATCCCCTCGTTGAGCTGCGGCAGCGAGACGGCATTCTTGATGATGGGCGAGATGGCTGGGGGGGCGGGCGATGCTCCCGCTTGGCCCCCACCACCCCGGCTCCTCAGCGGCGTCCGGCGGACATGCCGCAGTGTCCGGGCGAAGAAGTTGTTGGCTTTGGCTGTGTCGGCCCTGCCATGGTTGCTGAGGAAAGAGGTGTCCCCGAAGACGTCCCCGCCGCGCCCCACGTGCATGGTGTGCCGAAAGTCCCCCAGCGGCGGGCTGATCATGTCCGGCGTCAGCTCCGACTTCAGCCGCCGCTTGCCATGGGAGCCTGACACCCAGCTGAGTACCGGCAGCTTCCCCAGGCTCATGTTGCACCCCTCACCTCACCCCCACCTTTGAAAAAGCCCCAAAAAACAGCCCTCACTGGGCTTCCAGTACTGGGGTGGCTTGTCACATCCCCAGTCTCCCCATCGCTTCTGCTCCTATGCTCCTGGGGGAACGGCTCACGTCACCTTGGCTTTCAGCAGGTGGGAAGGGTGCCTGTCCCCCTGCTTCCCTGCACTATGTTGCACTCATGAAATCACCCGCAGCGGGTACATCCCCGGTGGCGAGGACGGTGGTGGCGTGGAGGTGTCCCCAGGGGATGTCTGGGGTCACCCCTGGTGCTGCGGAGGTTGCTGGAAGCTGCGTCTGGCCGTGGGCTTAGGGGTTAATCCACTGTCTTCTGCTGCCACTGGATGAGCGGGAGCCGGTCACAGATGGGGCAGTGGGTGACGGGAGCTTGGGGTGGGCTGGCAGGGCAAGCGCCTCGTTCCCCTCGTTGGCCACCTAAACAAGATAAGAGGAACGGTGAAGCCCTTGGAGAGGATTTTCCCAACCATGTCGGCTGCACCCCCGGGGCTGGCTGGGGAGGTTAAAGGCAGCACGAGCAACAGTGGGGAGGTTGCTACTGGCTGTCCCCCTCGCCTGGCCCTCCTCTTGGGGAGGAAGAAAAAGGCTTTCCCTGCAAAACACATGCTCTCCCCTACCCCTCTGACCTCACTTGGCGTGCCTCAGTTTCCCCTGCCTGCAAAGCAGCTTTGCCGGACCCATGCCGCAACGCAGGCTGAGGATTTCCCTCCCGGGCAGCACCTCCTCCCGGAGCAGTGCCCTGCCTGGCTGCCTGGGCTCCTGGGGCGAGAAACCTCTCCCTCCTTTTTGCTATTCAGATGAACCCTTGGGGAGAGGGTGAGGCCTGGGGACCACGTGCTTCGGGGAGGAGGGGTGACGGAGAGGGAAAATGCAATATTTGTATATTGGTTTGTTTGTCCTCCTCTGGCTGGGTCCCTGGGTGCTGGGCAGACATGTCGGAGCAGCAGGGAGCCAGGGGTGCAGGGAGGGCAGCTGCTTTGCAGGCAAGGGAAACTGAGGCACGGCAAGGGAGGTGATTGCTCGAGTTCAGAGGAGAAGGTGGGATGGGTCCCTGCACACAGGCAGGTCCCGGAGGCACCAGGCGAGGAGGGAGCGGCTGGGCACACGATGGCGGGGCGATGACCTCCCCGGTCAGCGGGGAGGACGCTGGGATCAGCAGATCCCCCGCCGGTGTGTGTGGCAAGGGGGAGAGGGCGGGTTGGCGAAAGGAGAGGATTCGGGACACGGGGCACCTCAGAGCATCAGTGGCCCAGGTGCCCACCTGGGGACATGTCCCCCCCTGGGCTCAGTCCCCACTCAGGAGCCGGGGGAACAGGATGGAGCTGGGTCCCTTCAGCAGGGCCGGCTGCAGAGGGCAGCATGCCAAGAGGAGACGCAGGAGCCTTGCATACCTCGGTCCCCATGTGCCGGGACCCCCATCGCTGCGTGGCTCTTCTGTCTCCCCCCGCCACACTGCCTGCCTCCCCTGCCTGTCCCCGTGTCACCTCGGAGCAGTCAGGTGGTGCCAGGGTGGCAAAGTCTCGGGCGAGGGGGAGCCCTGGACATGAAGCTGCTTTCCTGGCTGACTGCACGTGTTTTTGCCTTGCCCTGGCCTTGTTTGCTCACCCGGGGCCCCTCTTATCTGCCAGGGGTTAATGCCCGGGGAAGGGAAAACAAACCTCCCCCGGAGCTCCCGGCACCATTCTCTGCCTTCCAGGGTGGCAGCGGCCGGTGGCAGCAGGGATGGTGGCAGGTTGGCTTGCTGCTGGCCTCCAGCTCCCTGGCTCGCGCTGCCCACATCTGCCTCCTGCTCACGGAGGCCATGCGGTGCTGCCTCGCGCCCGGGCCGGGCCAGGCACGTGGCAGATTTGGGGCGGGAGGACAAGTGGGGAGGAATTTCCTCTCTCTGGCAGAAGCCCACCCATAGCCACTGGGTCAGGGCTCTCCTGGAGTGCAAGAAAACCACTGGGGTGGTCCCTGCAGCGCAACGGGGGTCTTGGAACCACAGGGAGAGAGATGCGACCCCGTTTTTGAGCTGTCCTCGGGTCCCCCAGGAAGATGTGTGACCCTGGGAGAGGGTATTAGGCGAGTTACAGCCCTCGAGTTTTCCTTTCCCTCTGCACATTGGAGGCCCTCAGAAACCCAAAGTGGGGACTGTGCCCTTCAGCACGTGCTGCACCGGGCAGGGCTGCTCTCAGGGGTGGAACCCCCAGCCCAGGTCCCCCACACAGCAGAGCTGCCCTGCATACCGCTGCGGGGGACTGGGGCTGGCATCACCCTGGGGACGGGGTGGGGAGGCAAGGGAAGGGGGGATGTGAGAGGAGAGCATCCCCTTGCTCCCTGCCCGGAGAACTATTGAGCTGGGAGGAGGAAAGTATTTCTCCTTCCTTGTCCCTTGGCCGCCACAGGGACGCAAGCCAGCACCTCCTTGCCCCAGGCTCTCCCTGCCTGCTGGCAGGCAGCAGGCGCTGGGAGAGGAGGGAGGGAGGGAGGGAGGCAGCTAGTGCCCAACCCTACCTGGATGGCAGGTTTCTGGCAGGCCTGCTGGGCTTCTCCTCCCTCCAATCTCCCCCTTTTTCCTCCTTTCCTCTGCCCCTGGTTCGTCTCCCTGCCGGCTGTGCCCCTTTGAGCCCTCCCCTCCACCCAAGCGGACTCCTCCATGCCAGGGAAACTCATGATTCTGCAGGCAAAGGGTGACCCGTGCGCTCTCCTTCCCTCCACTGGGCAAGGGGACCCCCAGTCTGGCCACCCGTCCGCCTGGCTGCTTCCATCTGGCAGTCTGCTGCATTTGCCAGCTCCTGGCATGGCGAGCCCGCAGCCTGTCCTGACCTCCCCTTCCCCGGCATCCTCTCCCCGGCTCCCTCCTCGCCTCCTCTGGGAAGCCCCCTGCCCTCAAAGACCAGCTGCTGGCACCTCCTTCTCCTCCTCCCCCTCCCAGCCTGGCCTCCCCGATTTCCCCCCAAGTTCAGCTGGTTTCCACTGGTTTTCCACTCGCCAGGAATGGCCAGAGATGTTCTGCTTGCTGGGAAGAGCGGAAACCAGAAAGGGGGGGAAAATAATCCAGATGTCTAGTTGGCTGGAGCTGCTGAAAGCAGCCTCTTCCCTCCTCCTCCTCTCCTTAAAGCTCCCCCCCCAAGGGGACATACTCCAAAAGAGGGCGAGGAGATGTTTGGGGTGGTCTCAACAGGGGAAAGAGTGGGTGGAAATGGCTGTGGGCGGCCAGGAAGGCTTTCCCAGCCGTCCTGAGTGCCGAAAAAACCTCCCTTTTCCCGGAGGAAGGGAGGCAGAGGCTCCCCCATTGGGTCACTGTTCTGGGATGGGGAAAGCCGGCAGGGACAGGCTTTTGGGGAAGGGGGAAAGGGGCTTGGCTGGCTGGGCTGGGCCTCTTCCAGCTCCCCTGGAGCAGTGCCGGGCAGTAGGCGGACAAGCCTGAGTCCGACTCCTGTGCTACCAGCTGCTATATATATATATAGTTATATTTCTCCGTATAGCAAGGGTATTTTTCCAAGCAGACGCGCTGGGACGTGGAGGGAGGCCAGGCTCCAAAGGCGGGCGGTTTCCAGCCATCCTCTCCCTGCCCCCTTGCCCAAAAGCACTCCCTTTCTTCCTCCAAACCCCCAAAATCGAGGCGCCGAGAGCCTGTGGGGCTTCGAGGGGTATCCAGAGTGGGGTGTGGGAGGGGGGTGCCTTGCTGCCTTCCCCCACCCTTGGGACCCCCTCCTCGCCCCCTTTCTCTCCTGGCTCCCCCCCGGCCTGTCTCCCCTCTCCTCACTCCCGCTTTCCTTCCTCCCGGTTTCCTGTTGCATTCCTGCCTTCTTCTCCCTTTCTTTTTCGCCATCCTCCCCGTCTCCATCGCCTTGCTACCCGTCCCGCATCTCCCCTCTCCTACCACCCTCTCCACCCTTTTCCTTCTGCTTCCCACCCGCCCCCAGCTCTACAAACTGAGGAATCAAAACTTTCAGGATTTACCTCTTCTGAACCAGGGTTATTATTTTTTTTTCCCGTCCTCCGCCGAAAAGTTGGGAGAGACTTCCCCGTGGGCCCCCACAACTTTCTCCGAGGGGTACCGGCTCTGTGTCCTGGAGCAGGGGGGAGAAAGGGGAGGCGTGCCCCCCCCTTTTCCCACGGCTGTCCCCCCAAGGCTGGCTCTCCCAGGCTGACGCCCCGATGCCACGGGAGAGAGGGAGCGAAGCTGGCGGGGAGGGGACGTGGGAAGGAGGAGGGCGGGCTGCAGCACTGCCGAGCCAATCCTCGCCTCGGCAAGGAGACCAGAGAAAATGAGATTTATTCCAACTATCCAGGACAGAAAACTTCAGGAACTTCTCTGCTGCTCCCCCCCGCCCCCTGCTTCCCCAGTGCCATTTCCCGTCCTCCAGCATCGGCTGCCTCCCGCTCCCGGGCACCCGCCTCTATGGATTTGGGGGAAGGGGGGAGCCCAGGTCACCGGCTAACATGGTTAGGGGAGCCATGGTTAGGGGAAAGGAGTTTGTCCCCTGTGTGTGTGACCCCCTCCTGTGTCACAGGGAGTGATGCCACCCCGCACTGGATGGGAAGTCCCCAGTGCCTGTGATGGAGGAATGCCAACCAGGAATGGGGTCTGGGGGTGGGCAGTCATGCCAGGACCTGTGGGTAGCGCTGGGTGGAGTGTTAGCAGGATAACAGCCGCCTCGAAGGCTGCATGGGCCAGGTGGGCATTATGGGGTCAGGACAAGCATTACAGGGTCAGGACAAGCATCATATCAGCGTCATACGACGTCAGACCAAGGTAAGGGGGTGGCACTGGGTAAATTCAAGGAGGTGCTCCTTGGTGGCACCAGGGAGGGTTTCTGCCCATACATGGGACACCGCAACCCTCTGGCATCACACTTTGTTGCTTTGTCCCTTGCTGGTCACAGGGCAGAAGACCCTATCAGTGCCAATGAGGGGCAACCTGCTGGTGGGCACGGCATGACCAGTGCCATCAGTGACCCTCGTGGCCTCCAGGCGAGACTCGGTGGCTCTGCTGGGGAGCACTTGGCCAGGCACGAGCACCTATTCAGGGCCCTGTGGAGGAGAAGGGAGGTGTCTCCACTGGTGAAGGCGAGACGAGACTTGTTGGGGTTAAGCAGGGCCTGGCTGAAGGGATGACAAGATGTCTGCAGAGGAGATGTCAAAATGGAGCCTGGCCTCTCGCTAGGCTCAGGTGGCCTGTGCTGGGGTGCCCGGGCAGGAGCACCTTGTTGCCCAGAGGTTTGCTAAGCAGCAGTAGGATTTTGGCACTGTTCTCAGCCTCTCAGCCACAGGCTTCTCCTCTGTGAAATGGGATAGTTGGGTTTTCTGCCTTCTGTGGAGGTCTTCTCCATTAGGGATTAACAGCTCATGGACTGTGCATTTTGGTGGTACTGCTAAGTGAGTTTATGTCTTGGAGGAAGACGGGAGCTCAGGTCTGATGCAGGGTGAGCTGGGCCAACAGCGGGGAAAGGAAGAGAAATCGTGACCTGCACCCTCCCTGCTTGCCAGGGGTATGGTAGGCATCTCTTCCCCCATGTCCTGCTCAGAGGAAGCCAATGGAGGTGGTGGGAGAGGCAGGAAAAGACTCTTTGGGTCTCCTCCCTCTGCATGGCCTGCCAGGGCATCTCCCTGCCCCAGCCCGAGGGGCTCCCCCTCACTCCCCTCACCCCCATCCCTGTGCCCGGCAGCGGGGGCTGTGGCGGGGAGCGGAGCCTGGGCGACGGCAGCCGCCTCCGCCAGGGAATGCAGAACAAATCTCTTCCAGATGGGACAGGGGCCACGCTCCGCTCCTCGTGGGGTGGCTGGCTCTCCACCGCCTCCTCCTCCTCGCCCTTGCTCCAAACGTCTCTGTGCTCCGGGCCAGGATGGGCTCTGTTTCCAGGAAAGCAGCTGGAAATCCCCCCTCTTCAACACCCCTCCCCAAGCCTTGTGGTCTTGAGGCCATGCCAGCCGGGCTGTGACTTTTGTCTTTCTGGGGCTGGCGCTGAAGTGCTTTGGAGACCTCCAGGGTATGTGCCAGCTCCGGGACCCAGCACCCATCCTGGCCGTTGCCTGCCTGGGCATGAGCAGAGGTGGTGCAGCCCCTCCGGCTGTACCTTAGCAGGGGCTGCACCCTCCCAAGATCCCCCTCTTTCATATGCAGCTGCCTGGAAAGCGAATCCATACAATCCTGCTTCCCAGCCTGTTCATCTGCCTGGGCTGATAAATGAGAGGTGGCTGTGGGGCTGGACGGTGCTGCAGAGCCACTGTACCACCCATGCGTGCCCTGGGCAGGAGCTAATGCCTGGACCCCTCCCAGCCCCATTGCCACAGACGCCCGGCTACCTCATTTACCTTCAGTCACCCCAACCTTTCATCCCATCTGTAACCCTGTGCCCCAGGCAGCGGTACCAGTCTCACCATTACAGAGAGACCGGCCATTGGGCTTATCATGGGAGCAGACAAGTGGCCCCGCAGCTTTCCTGGCTGAGGATTTGCTTTGATTCCTACAACATCAAAGATGGGGCTGCGCAAATTGTCCCCCTTCTTCCTGGTGCTCATCCTTCCAGCATGGGGCCGAGGTCTGATGGGTGGCTGAGTGTGACAGGGATGGAGAAAGGGATGGAGGGTGCTGGGGAGCTGAGGTCTCTGCCCCACACCTCCAGGTGCTCGGTCCTTCCTCCCATCTCGCTTTGCAGCCCCAGCTGCTCACAGACCCGATGCCCGAAGGAGGCTGATGCAGGATATTCTTTTCTGGAGAAGAAAAATCCCCCTTCTCCCTTTCCCCAGCTCCTGGGGGGAGCCAAGGGAAGCTGATGGGAGCACCCCAGCTTCCGGATGGGGTGCTCACCCCTGGGTTTCTATTCCCTGGCGTTTCTGGTCACTGCCTTCCTGCTTGCCCTCCTTCCTCAGGAAATTTCCAGGGGTGGTGCTCCAGGAGCAGTCCGGAGCCCCATTCTTGGAAATTTCCCAGGGAAGGAGGGCAGGCGGGGGGCTCAGTGGGAAGGGGGTGCCTTGCTCGGTGCACAAGCAGCAGATATCCTGTTGCTGCCCAGGGTCTCTGGCTCATATTTCCTCATTAACTGGGAGCGCCGCTCGTTTGCGGGTGACTTCCAGATGTTTCCATTCTCCTCACGGCAGCCGCGAGGGCGCATACCGCACGGGTATGGGAATTACTGCCGGCAGCGGGGTGGGAGGCAGACCCCTGCCATGATGGGGAGGGGGGTCCGTAGGGCCCCCTGCCCCACCGTGCATCTCAGTGTGGCCTCATCCAGCTCCCCCTCACCCTGGTGCTGTCAGGTCCCTCCTCCCTGCCTGCAGCCTGTGGCCCTCGGTGCTGCCTCCAGCCTGGCTCTCACTGCCCTGGGGATGAGCTGGAGGCAGAGCCAGTTTTAGGGTGAGCAAGCCAGGGTGGTGGCAGGAGTTGACATCCCGGGGCGAGGGATAGGTGTGAGGCAGCCAGTGTCTGCCCAGTGCATCCCTGGTCTGATGCCAGTGCTGGCTTTGTGGGCACCGGATCCCTCATGCCCCATAGTTTCTTCATCGGGATGATTCCTCCACCGGTGGCATCTCCAGCGATGTGCTAGGCCAGGCTCAGCCCATTTTTGGGGCTGTGCTGTGGGTCCCCCACTCTGTGCCCATAGCCTTTGTGATAACTGGGGAGAGGGATGAGACCAGTGCGGTTCCTGGCATCCTTATGCTGCACTGGGGAAGGAAAGCGGGTGGGTTGTGGTGAGCAACACCAGGCAGGCAGCAGCATCGGATTAGACCCACTCATGCTAGAAGAGAGTGGATCGACCTCTGTAGAAGCCCATTTCTAATTTCCCCCACCAATTCCTCCAGCTCCCCTCCCCTGGAGCAGCGGGAGGCCGAAGGAATGGGATTCACCACATCCCACTTGCGGGGTTTGCAAAGGCGGGGTGGGGGGTGCTTTTCCCCCGGGAACTGGGCCGGGAACTCAAAGCCTTGGGGTTTGCCAAAGCCCAGGAGGAGGTAGGGATGAGTTCCCAGGCTTGCTGGCGGGCTGCCTCCCTCCCTCTGCCCATCTCCTCCTATCCTAAATGTTTTCATCCTTCTTCCTCCTCCCACCCTCCCCGGCTTCCTCCTCGTATGCTAGACCTGTTCATGGGCTGGAGACGTGGGGTGCCATAGGGGTGTTGGGGGGAGTGTTGTGGGAGGGAGGATGGAGGGACAGACCCTGGTCCATGCTCTCCCGACGTTCCGCCTGGCGCAGAGGAGAAGGAAGGGGGGGTTTGGGACATGGGTGGGAGGGGAAAGAGGATGTTGCATAAACCAGAAGCAATCCAGGAACAGCTGCCTGTGGCCTGGAAACACCTCTGTGACTCTGGGCTCTGGGAAAGGAGATGTAAATATATATATATGCATGTGCATTAAGTCTCCCCAGAACACCCCCCCCCCCCCCCAAACACCACTTGATTCTCTGGTTCCTTTTCATAGACCTTAAGGAGGTGCAGGAGGGACTGGGGGGGCTCAGATATGAGTTTGCTGCTTGGAGAAGCAGCTCTCTGTGTGTGGGGGCATCTGGGGGTCCATTTGCCCTCCCCCAAATATGTTCCTTTGACAGGATAAGGAGGGGGAGCACATCTGCAGGAGTCTAAAGCCCATGCAGGCTGGAGGGAGCTGGGATGGAGGTTGCTGGGGTGAGGAGAGAAAGGGGGAGATGGTGAGGCTAGGAGGGATGCAGCGGGGAGGGAGGGTCCACAGGGGATGGGGGTGAGGAGCAGGAAACTGGGGGAGCTCTGGGGACAAAGAGCCTTTTGCAGATGAACTGCGTGAGGAGGTGGGGGAAGGTGCTTTGGGGAAAGGAGGAGCTGGGGCGTCTCAAGAGAAGGGAGTAGGTCCCCAGGGTTGGCGTGGCATGGGAGAGGGGCCGTCAAGGGATGGGGGATGCATCCATGGAGCAGACAGGGAGTGGGGATGAGGAAGGGTGCAATGTGAGGAGAGAGAACGTGGGGATCTAGGGAACGAGGGATGGGGATGAAGAGATAAGTCACTCGTGGGGGGAGAGGGAGACCATTCGTGAGGAACCTGTCCTGGTCAAAGGGAAGAGGTGAAAGCCAGGGGAGTGGCTGGACACAAGGCCTGGACAACTCTTATCATAATGATTTTGCCTGTCCATCCAGCCCATGTATTTTTGGCCCACGGAAGGAAGGGGGTGGGGATGCAGAGGCAGCTAAAAATAGGGGTGTCCCTGCTCATTCCCCCAAGGCGGGCATCCGTCTGTCTGCCTGCCTGCCTGCGGGGTTGCTGCGGGATCTGGAGGAGGGGAGCGGGCCCAGCCTCCTCCCCACGGTGTCTGGCTCTGCTTTTGTTTGTCTCGCAGCCCTACGGGGACAGGAAGAGGCCGCGGGGCTGGGGAACAATGGCTCATTCTCTGGGAGTCCACGCCTGCCGAGGAGCGATAGGGGACGCGGGATGGTGGCCAGAAGGCGGGCACAGCCTCCCAGCGCCACCGCCGCAGGAGCTCGACCCCCAGGAGACGATGGGGTCCACTGGTGGGATGCGGGGGGATCTTCCCCAGCCCATCCCTCTTCCCCAGACCCCAAGCCAGGCTCCCGTGCCTGGGCGGAGAGGGGATGAGGGGCTGTCTCGCGTGGGCACACTTTATGGAGGAGACGAGGGAGGCAACATCGGCAACCCGAAGAGCAGTGGGAGCATGTCTCCGACCGGCACCGGGGAAACCTGTTGTTTTGCAGCCTCTCCTTGAGCCTGTGAAACCTGCAGGGAGCTGGCATCCCCCGGTGGGAATGTCCCCAGCTGGGGCCAGGGAGGTATTTATTTGGGAGCTGTAGCGTGCCTCTCTGTCCCGGCCGTCATCAGGCTCGCCGAGGCAGTGCCAGTACTGCTGCTGGAAGCTCTCTCCATGCTCTGTGCTCCCTGCTATCTGGGAGATGGCCAAGGGCCATGGATGGGTGTGCATGGCGGGGGGTGTTAAACCCTTTTATCCCACCTCTTTCTTCTCCAGACCCCCCTTTTCTTCTCGTGGCACTCTCTCTCCCAGGGGCCATTTCCTCCCGGGATGTTAGATCTGACAACCAGGTGCTGGAATCGCCTCAGGGAGAGTCTCTCCCCATACTTCTCCAGACGTGGTAGGGGTGAGAGGAGGTGGTGTTAGCACCTGAGGTAGGGGAGAAGTTAGGAGATATTTTGCAGGGGTTGAGCAAGGAGGGGACAGAAGAACCTCCCCGTCTCCAGCCGCCTTTTTTCAAGGTCTCGGATGCTTGGGGCTGAATGCTTGCCAGGGCTCCTCTTGTTTACTCAGCTGGGGAGCTGACACATCCAAGGTCTCTGCTGACTCCACTTTCCCACATGCTGCTGGCGGGCGCATTCCAGGGCAGAGTGGAGATCAGCGCAGGGGCATGCCAGAGGTTTCCATCCGGGATGCCATCCCCAATCCCTGCTCTCCCCAGGCATCTGGTGCCTCCTGCCAGGCTGTGAAGAGCAGGCATCACATCTGGCTAGCGTCCTGGCCTTTTACAAGCCAGGGCTGGCACAGAGCCCAAGCATGGACTGGGACCCCAGGGATGGGGATCTGCCTCTCAAGCCGAACACCTTCAGCAAGGCTTGGTTCTTCTCCCTGCTCCCCTCTGAAGATCTCAGTCCTGCTCCCCATGATGACCCATGGGAGATGTGCAGAGGGGCAGGGGATGCCTGTCTTAGCTTAGTCCTCCCTAAAGGGACCAGGGGGAAAGGGATAACAGCCTCCTAGGCAGTAATCCCAGCTTTTTCATCTGAGGACGGGCACCTATTCCTGTGGCTGGGCTTAGCTTGCTGAGGGTTAACAACGCTGGGCTCTGCAAGAGCAACTCTGTGAGCTGGAGGAGGAGCTGCACCCTTCTGCAGGCACCCGCTCTGGTCCATCCTGGGCAGCCACCCCGACCCAGTGCGGCTGCCTTTGGTTTTAGGAGGGAAGGCCACAAAGCTTTTAAAAATAAGTGCCAGGAGATAAAGAAGGGTTTGGAGAGCTGGCTGCAGGGCCGGGGTGGGAGAGCGGCCCTCGCCCTGTCATTTTGGCTGGAGGCTCCCTGTCCCAGCCATGCTCCCACCTCTCCCGGGGCAGCTGGCATCTTTGCCTCCTCGGACCTTGGGTTGCTGGCAAAGGACCACCACGACCCTTCCTCCTCCCCGGGCTGGCCCGCAGAGGCCCCTTTACGCCCAGCCCCAGCGTCTGGAAGAAGGGGCCTCGTCTCCCTCCTCGGCTGCCACAGGAAATGCGGAGCCCGGAGGTCAGGGGCCAGCCGGCAGCTCCTCCCGTGGGGGCCAAGCAGCCCAACACTGGGGCTTGTATCACGCCGGCGCACGCCGGAGAGGAGGGGAGGGAGGCAGAGCCATGGATACGGGGGGAGAGGGCCAGGCTTTTCCTGTTTATGTGACTACCAGACCCCCAAGAAAGGGAAAGGACTTGGAAAGCTCGTTGCTCTTGGGCGGGCTCCAGCTAGCGTCTGTCTGCGGCTCTCAGCCCGGGGAACGCATCCCTGGGGCAGGGCGCGACTCCTTCCCGGGGGAAACGGGCATCCAGCTCCTGGTGGGGCTGGGGTTAAGTTCCCGGGGCTTGCGAAGGTCTGGTCGAGCAGGGAGACTGGGGTTGGCTTCCTGGGAAGTGAAGCACGGCTCCTGTTGCACCCCAGGCTTTGATTCCTCCCATGGTTGTCTCTGGCTTTGGCTGATGCTGGTCTCTGCGGGATGGTCTGAAAGGGAAAGGGCCACTGGGGCCAAGCTGAGGAGGCAGCTGGGTATATTGGCTTTGGGACACAGGAACGGGGAGCTCTGGAGGAGTGCTTAGAGGAAGGTTACAAATCACACCATGCTCAGCCACGATGGCTCCAGCACAAAGCCTGTGCAGCAGGCAAACGGGCTGCAAGACCTCCCGTGTTATCTAGGGTCACATCCTGCAGGGCATCTGGTGTGGCCATGGTGGTATGCGGAGAAGGAAATGAGGTCCAAGATGTTGTGCTCTCGCCTTCACCTCCGGCACCTAACCACTCTGGCTGAAGTCACATCTGTACCAAGCTTGTTGGGTCTCAGCTTTGGTTTGTAGCCCTTGGCCCATGCTGAACATGGATTGAGGGGTGCTCTGTGCAGACCCACCTCTGACAGACGCCCTGGAGCACACCCCATTAGGCACCATTAATGGGAGCAGAGGGGTTACAGCCCCTTTGCTGCCCTGCAGGTAAGCTTGGGCCTGGCTGAGTGCAGCAGCCATCTCCGATCAGCTGTAGGATGAGAACAGCTGGGCCTGGCATAGATGAAGGCAGAGATGGAGGGGAGTGGGTGCATGTTGGTGTGGGTCCAGCATCTTCAGAGCGGAAAGGCTTGGGAAGGGCCTCAGCGGTCAGGAGCAAGGAGCCCTGGCAGGTCTGCGTGGCAGGAACAGGCACAGCCCTTGGGTCCCCACATCCTTCCCTTCGCAAGGGCTCCAGTGGAAGGCCAAGCTGACCCAAAGCTTTTGGGCTTTGCCCTGGCACTTCCCCAGCCACCTCCTTCCCCAAGGGGTTGGATGGTGAGGTGTTGCCACCCTATGGCTCGGGAGCAGTGTTACAAGTGCTGGTGACAGCTGTTCATTGCCCTCTCCAGAGGGACTTTGCCCCTGTTAGCATGAGCTCAGCTCTTTTCCCTGTCTGTGTCCTGGAGAGGTTTGCTCTCCAGCCATGGGGAAAAGGTCCTGGCCTGGTCCTGGCCTACTGAAACCCCAGCAAAGTCTCAGCATCCGTCCCTCTCTTGCAGTTGCGTTGCCCTCCCTAGGACAGTCAGGTATTCCTGGGGCTAGAAAACCACCAGGCTGGGGTTTGTTGCCCAAACCATGAACTGTAAGGCCAGGTGCACAGGTGAACCAGGATCTTTCCTCTGACAGTTGCTGCTGGAGCTTTGATGGGTTGCAGGCTGAAACGCCAACATGCCTTCCCACGTACATCACCAGTCCGTGCCCTCAAAGCCCCAACTATTGTAGCAGAAGAGGTTTTTTTGGGACTTACTTTGTATTGTCCGTTCCTTTATGGAGCAATTTGCTGGGGGGCAGCATCTTCCTTCCCCAACACATGAACCCTGTCCCTTCCCCTGACACGGCACATGTTTGGTGTCATGGGTGTTATGGGACAGTATCATCCCCTCCTGCTCCTCTTCTATCAGCATCTGGCCAGTCTCAGCTTGACAGCGACTCTTAGGGACTCTGGCTGCCAGACACCCTGGGCCATGCTTGTGTAACCAGCTCAGGAGAGGAGCCATATGGGACTTTGATCATCTTGTGGAGGAGGAAGGGAAGATGGAAGTGATGTTTTCCATCTAAGCTTCTTCCTTCCCTCCTGTCAAAGCTGCAGGAAGGACCAGGGCATTTCTGAAGTGGGCAGATCAGAGCTCCCAGCTAAGTAGCTAATCTCTTGGTGGCAATTTAGTCTTCTGAATTCAAACTGCTCACAGTCAGTTTGCTCGTCTATACGATGGCACCTGAGCTGGTGCTGGTGATTCTCACTGTTGTGGTGTCTTTGACTTCAGCTGCCCTGCAAACACAAGGCAAGCTTTGCCTTCTGGTCTTTCTTTGCTCCCATCCTAAGCTAAAGCTTATATGAGATGGTGGAAACATGCTTGGTCTGGGCAGCTGGCTAGCTTTGGGCAGAGGACCACTCATGATCCTGTAGTCCAGTGGAGTCTTCTTGGAGAAGATGTCTCTCATCTAGGGAAACCTGACATGTCACAAGGCTGGAGATGAGGCTGGAGCTCTGCTGGAGAGGGAATAGGAGTGTTTTGTTTGCTCTGACTAGGTGGGTGTCCACATACACGATAAAGGGGTTGGGAGGCTAGGATGGAAATGGCCTCTCTGTGACTGTTTGAAGAGGTCTAGGGGAAGACATAGGTGGGATGGAGAGGAGAAGGTAACTGGTACGCATGGGAGTGCAGAGGAACAGCTGGATGCTACAGAGCTATCTAGACATATTGATTTCTGTTCTGCACAGTGCCATCTTCCCTGTCTGACTTCCAATCCAGATTGATGACCCTGCTCATTTAACCCATTTGCCTTCTGCTGGCTGCAGGTCAGCTACTCATTTTGTTCGGCCAGCCTGGATCTGTGGCAGACCTCGTTCACTGTGACAGACCTTACGCCCCAGGGAGCAGAAGTGGGACGCAGGGGAGGACGGATAGCCCATTTCCACCTGTTGCTAACAGGGCAGATCTGGGACTGATGAAAACACCTGAGTGACACTGAAAGCAGCAGTATGAGACATGCCCGGAGTGACTGGAGCACTTGTGGCGTCCCGTAGGACCATGGGCAAGTAACACGGTCTCAATTAAGAGTGTTTACAGGATGCTAACTGGGGACATTGTCATTCTCAAGCCCTTTTTTCCAGGATAGTGCTGAGGTCACATTGTGATTAATGCTTTGAATGTTGGTTTACATGCAAATCTACCCCAAAGTTATGTCCTGAGAGGTGGAAAAAACCTGCCTACTTCACATTTCTGTTTGTCGTCCCAGAGTTTCAAAGGGGCTCTGTACAACACCCAGCAACAGCTGGCTGAGGTTGGCGTGGCCACATTGACCTCTGGTGGCTGCAGCCTCAGCGTGCAGGGAAAGCACTAAGGAAAAGCGGGTGGGTTTGGTGAGCTGTTGCCTTCTGCAATGAAAATGCGGTTGGGTTTGTTCCTTCTCTGGTCTCCCTCCCCAGTCTCCTTGCCTCTTGGACAGTCATTTCTTCTCTGCCCGAAGCAGGTGTGATCTATCCCCTGTACATCATTTGTGTCTACATCTTCAGTCCATGTGGTTCTCCTCCCTTAGTCAAATTCTGTTTGCATGCACACTGGTAAAAACCAAAGGTGGATCCTTTGTTGGAGAGCTGAATTCACTCCCAGTTTCTACACAGAGTGGGTCATACCTGGGGAGAGCGGACACTGCTCCCCTGAATTCACTGTGACCTCTGTATGGTCACTGTTTGGACCCTTCTTATGCAGTGGAGGGCAGACTTTAATGGTCCCCTTGCAAAGTCTGATGCAGAAGCAGCCAACCAAATCGGATTCAAAATAAGCAGCGAGATGGAGTCTCGGCTGGCACATTTTCTGGAGAAAGAGGAAAAAAAAAGCTGGGGCCAATCCCACAGGGATAATGCTTTAAGAATAAGGCAACTGCGAGCAAGGCTGAGGTGGGAGCCAAATGCGAGGAGATTTCCAGGCTCAGCCCTGTTGAGGTGGAGCCCCTTTGCCAGGCAAAGCTTTGGAGCAAGGAGCCCATCCCAGTGACTCGAATCCCGTCAGCTTGCTCTAATTTTGGTCTTCCTTGCCACCCTGCACACCTTGATGCCCTAATGAGGACGGAGATGTGTTGCCAATACCTTACCAAAAGGCTCCCACACACTTTTGCCTCCTGTAGCTCCAGGCAATGGGTGTGTGCATGAGGGGAAGGAATGCTGAAGGAAATATTCGCTTGTTTTGCTATCTCCACACACAGATACATGCATTTCCTTCCTGCCATGAAGGCCACTTGTCCCTTTTTTTTGGGGGGGGGTGGGGCTCGTTCCTCCTCCCCTTCTGCAGTCATCATCACCACCACTGTGAAGGGAACAAACCACTGTCAGTGTGCCAGGGCAGTCTGACATCCGCTATGAAAAGCACCGGGGAGATGAGCAGGTAGTCAAAGTCCTTGCAAAGGTTGTTAATATAAACACCTAGTTTGACGAGAGTCATTAGGAAAATAAAAGTGGTTTTTTTTTTCTGTGTGTGTTAACTAATCTGGTGTGAACCAGCATATGAGCCAATTAGATCAGGCTGGAGTCGATAATTCTGTTTCACAACCTCTTTCACATTTTCGGCATTTGTTTTTGTTCCACACAGGAACAAAAACTGCAGAGAGTTTTTTCACAGCACCAAATTGTGTTGGGACAGCTATTGCAGGGTGGAAGTTATTATTAGGGGTGTTATTTCAAAATCTCTTCTTTGACCTGACTAGGGAGACCACCGTGGACCTTAGCAAACCTCCCCTCCCCTAAAACTTCATTGGAATTCTTTACAAATCACCGGGCTGTGAGAAGAATAGCATATTTTGATTGGAAAACAAGGACCAAGGAAGAAATGTGTTATTGAAGACGTTCAGACCAGCTCACATTACTGACACTGCGTGGGTAGGAGGTTTCAGGGCAGGTCTGTAAAGAGTGCACTTCCCAAAACACAGGGCAGGACTTTACAAAGCATCTAAGCTCACCATCTGTAACCACAGCTTGAGCTTTATACTGACAGCATTTTAGCCACACGATTGGGAATTTAATGAATTCCTTCCACGCCCCAGACCTTCCTAAAGCTGTTTCCAGGAGGGGGCAAATGATGCAGTGCTGTGGCATACCCAGCCCTGCTCCCCACAGCACGGGCTTGCTCGCCTCTGAGGGATCCCGACGACCTCTTAGTGCCGCTGGATGGACCTACACCGCAGGATCCTGTAGAAGACCCAGCTGCCTGTCACACTCCGTGGGCCATGTGTGCTAAGCCCTTCCTCTGGCAGTGGAAACAACACATGGCTCACCATTTGCTGGCCTGTCATAGATTTCCTGTGCGAGCCAGTGTGGCTTGGAAAGTTTTACCAGTGCGACTATTTTAGTTAGGATTTGGAAAAAAATAACCAAAAACCAAGCCAACAACCCAACACAAAAAAACCCACCCAAACACCCTAATGTCATTCCTCCTGTGAACTCAAGTGTGCCAGCACAAAAGTAGCTGCTACCGGTAAAGCCATTTTGGAAATGTAATACCTGGCTGTGAGCGTGTGCAGTCCAGCGGGACTGCGCATCTCTGATGAACTGGGGGTGTCTTGTACGACCGCAGCTTCCCTCCGAAGGGCAAGATCTTCATCTCTGTGCCTCCATACCCTGGCCAAAAAACAGGGACAGACCATCTCCTTCGTCTTAGGATCTGTTTGTCTGATCTGTTGGGATCATACACCCAGCCCAGAGCCTTCAGGGGTGGTCTGCCTGCTCCTGGGGTACCTGCTGAGCTCAGAAGAGACCCTCCATGAAGGAGAGCGACTGATGGTGCTTGATGTGGGACCTGCTCTGTCTGATGTCTGCGCGCTCTGAGTCACAAAGCACCGCAGCCATTGCCTGTGGGGTCAGGGCGGGAGGAGGCAGAGGTTTCCTTGACATCAGCCTTGAGTTTGTGTCTCTGGGTGAATGAGAGAAACCAACCCTTGTTTTGGGGCTTTTATCATGACTGTGAAGATCTTATCTTCTATCACCACATAATATCCTTCTCAGGAAATCTTTTCACTAGAGTGAGAGACCTGGGTTGTTTGCGAGAGAATAACTAGCAGGGCAAAAATTGACATGGGTTGAGTCAGAATGGGTTCCCTGCAGACAGCCTTGCTTGTACTTGCTTTTGATCACTCAACTGGACGTCTTTGGCTGGAGGCAAGGATAGGAGACGGGAGCTGTGCCCTGCTGCTGGTGGTCCTGGGTCAGCACGTACCTTCTGGGAGGGAGCTGTGCAGTGCTGGGCTTGCAAGGGAGGGGAAGGTGGCAGTTGGGACCCCTCGCAGGGAGGGTGGGTCAGCAGCAAATTCATACACTTGGGGTGTCAGCCAGTGCCTGTTGGGACGGATGCCACACGAGGGGAGGCGGTTGTAGCGGATTGATGCACGGACTCCGATCGAGGGGTAAATCGAAGACCCTTTATTGAACTATTACATGGCTTATATACTTTCTAATTGTTTGTACCTGTGCTACTGAGAGAACTCTTATTGGTTTATATGTCTTGTCCACGTGTCCTTCATGCGTTCCTTCAGCTAATACAATTGGCTATCTTTTTGCAACTTTGCAGTTCCTTTCTTCACAACAAAAAATCACGTGCTCGCCTATCTCTCTCCAATGCCATCCACTCCTACTCCTGACACACAGCCTCCTTCCCTCAGGCATAACCCAAACTCTCAGTACTTCAATCTTGTTAACCCTTTCACTCCTGCTATGCCTAATTCCTCCTCAGGTGGTGTTTGCTGAAAGCCCCGCTTGCGCGCGTGTGGCTGGTGTTTGCTCAATACCTGTGCGTATTTTGCAACAGAAAGGCTTATGTATCTGAGTGATGCTCTGTGCATCCCACAGATACAGTCTCAATTCCCAGATGGTGGTTGTGCTCGATCTTGAAAAGAACATAGCAGCATAGGGAAAGGGTCTTGCTAAAGCCTCCCTTCCCTCAAACCATCTTGTTGAAGCCGGTGCAGGAGTCCTGTGGGGACCAGGGGGGATGTATCTGCCATTGGTCCTGGAGGAGAAACAAGTGAAGATGTTCATTTTGGGTGCAGCGGGAATCCTTTAGGGCAGGGGGCCCTGTTCATACCTCAAGATTGTTGCATACTCCCCCCACTTTGGTTTCTTCACTTATCTGAGGGAGGAGAGAAAGGTTTCCATGCAGAGGTGGGGGCTAGAAGCTTCAGTGGTAGGATGCGGAGGGCATCTCCCTTTCGGGAACGCGTTGGCAGGGGAGGAGGAAGGCTTCCTGGCATCTGCCCCTGGCCCAGGGGACTCAGTGCAGGGTCAGGCTGGCTGATGCAAGCCCCTGCATGCCCTGGGGTACGGCTCAGTCACGCTGCCCCGGGGGTGCCTCCACGCCCAACTCCACCCACAGACACTATTGAGGACTGGGGCCCAAAATGAAGCCTGTGGCTCCTCTTCTCGGCCTGGACAGGGCTTCTTTCCCCCACCCTAATTTTCTCCCTTTGCTTGAAACCCCCCCCCCCCCCCATTCAGAACCAGCCCTACACCTGGGGTGGCCAGGCTACAATTTCTGGAGCCCTTGAACCAAAAAAGCTCCTCTTTATGCACCTCTTCTCTGTAGGCAGAGCTGGGGAGCCTGCACCCTGCCAGGAGAGACCCCCCCCTGCCCGGGCAGGGCCCCGGCTGGGAGGCCAAGCCAGGCACCCCCTTCCCCCGCCGGTCTGTCGGGAGGTGAAGCCGGGTGCGTTTCGGAAGAGAAGTCGCTGGCGAACCACATCCTTCCGGAGAGCCGCTCCGTCCGGGGCTGGGGAGGGGTGGGGGGAGAAAGACGGGACACACGCAGAGACAAACCCTTCCCCGGCTCGCCCAGGTGAGGAGCAGCCGGAGGGCCTCAGAAACCGGGAAAGGTCGGGGGGGCCGCCCCCGCCCCGCCGGTGAGTGCCACCGCGACCCCCGGGGGCGGGCAGGGCCGGGCTCTGCATTGCCCCGGGGGCTGCCGGTTCCCTCCCAGCCGGCTGGAGGAGGGAGAGAGGGAGGAAGGGAGGGAGGGAGGGAGGAAGGGAAGGTGCGGTGCGGTGGGGTGGGGAAAGCGCTTCAGACACACCTGCCGGGGCGGCGAGACGGCGGCGCGGAGCGGGGCGCGGAGCGGGGCGCAGCCCGCCCGGCGGCGGGGATGGCGGGTAAGGGGCGAGCCCCCGGCTGGGAGCGGGGGACGGGCGC
The DNA here is from genome assembly GCF_034638445.1 of Ciconia boyciana. Classification (NCBI taxonomy): domain Eukaryota; kingdom Metazoa; phylum Chordata; class Aves; order Ciconiiformes; family Ciconiidae; genus Ciconia; species Ciconia boyciana. The sequence continues at coordinate 58,519,762 of NC_132934.1, forward strand.
TTCTCCCCGGGCTTGCGGAGCCCTCGGGGGCGGCGCAGCCCCGCTGTGCCCTCTCTCCGGGGAGCCTGCTGCCGCGCCCGTCGGCATCGCCCCGGGGCGGCGGGGGCGTGGGTTTCGCACGGGCTCTGGGGTGGCGGTGGCGGCGGCGGCGGGGTGTTTGCCCGTCTTCTCCTCCTCTTTCCCAGCCACGTCCTCAGGGCTGGCCTCCGCTCGCCGTTCCTCGAAGAGTGCCTTCGGGCTGGCCGAAAGGGGAAGCGCTGCCTCCCCCCTGGTCCCCCGGCCTGGAGGGGCCGCGGCGGGCGGGAGGAGGGGTACCCCGGGCGGGAGGAGGGGTACCGGCTCCCAGACCCCTTCGCCCTCTCTCTCTCTCTGCCGAGCCTGCCTGCCGAGAAGCTGGTCGCTGCTTGCAGAGCCGGCCTGGGTTTCTCGGAGAACCACGTTGATTTAAAAGCATAAATCTGCTGCCAAGAGGAGCGGAACTCAAAACAGCGCAACTTCTGTGACCTGCTGTTGCGTCCTCCTTCAGCGTATGTGTGTCCCTGTGGCAAGCGAGCCTGTCCCAAATGAGAGAGCAGTTTCTGCAAGAAACGAAGTTTGGTTTCTGTATTCAACCTAGGACAATCCAAATCTGTATTGGTATTTAGGCTCCTAAGCCCTTTGGTGCTGGAAATCAGACACTTGAGTATCTTTTGTGGATTCAACAATTCTCTTTTCCTGTTATCCTTCATCCAGCAGACCCTGAGCCTCCCATATTTCTACTTGGAGGATTAACTTCTGCACAGCTCTCTCAGCCGCTCTCCTTGCTGTGCTGGTTGGCTGGCTGAAATTGCATGATATCATTCTCACCACAAGAAAGAAAAAAAACCAAAACCCAAAGAAAAGAAAAAAGAGTGGGAGATTTCCTTCCCTCTGCCTTCATGCAATGTGAACCTCTGCGCTACCCCTGGGGATGTTTGTGTGGCTGGGGTAGGAAAGCTGAACTTGATGCTAGCACTAGAGTGGCAGGTAACGGTGCACACCGTGGAGGAGAGATGGCTTTTAGGTCTCAGAAGATCTTTGCTGTGCTTTGCCTTGCCAGCTAAAAGGATTTTTGCTGGCCTGTGAAGGAGATTTCATTTCTCAAGTGAAAATAGATAACGCTGGTTGAGTTGATACACAGCTGGGAAGAGAGCCCCTTGCACATACCTGCTCCATCGCAGCTTGTAGGACGTAATGGAGCAGGTTCACCACTGCTCTAAGGGTTTTCGGTCCACTGACTTCAGGGGGTCGCTTTATTTGGTTGACGGAGGGCTCCACACAGATTTGTGGAAGATACTTGGAAGATATGCTGCTGCGATTCCCCTTTGGCTCCAGTACCTGTAGCCTAGGTGCTCCATGGGACGGTGCCCTTGAGAACTTCAGTTTGGTCACCGATACTTGGGGCATGCACAGGGCAAATGGATCCCCAGGGAAACCCTCCTCTCCAACCCCAGTATGAGGGAGCACGTCCCAGGCTGTGAAAACTTTGGTCCTGAGAGTTTCCTGTTCTCAGGGATGGGGAAAAAGGGAAGATGTGTTGTGGTTGGGGGGATTTAAGAGTGCTTCAGGGACGAAGATGACATCTTCCCTAGACTTCCTACTGTATGTGGTCCTAACTCCTTCACGTGCCGCTGCCTTCTGCCTCCTGCATATCTAAGGTCCTGAGTGGACACTCAAGATCCCACTGGACCGATTTGTATGTAAAATGGCTTCTGATGTATCTGAGTCCCATTTGTAAGACTACCAAATCATTCGCAGGATCATACCTCGACTCATGTTCTCCCATGCCTACTCATACCTTTTACCCTGTGCTCCTCCATCATTCCTCAGACCTTCTCTTTCCTTTTATCCTCCCAGCCGTGGAGAATGCCCCTCTGCAAGCCTGCAGCCTCTCGGAGCAGGAGGAGGAAGAAGACACCATCTGGGAGAAGATTGAGAGCGCACGGCACCAGCTGACCCGCTCCCTGAACCCTGCAAAGCTCACCCCATACCTGCGCCAGTGCCGCGTGATAGACGAGCAGGATGAGGAGGAGGTGCTGAATTCATGCCGATTCCCTTGCAAAAGCAACCAGACAGGTGGGAGAGAGCATGAACTTGCACTTAGATGGGCCTGGTTTGTGGTGGACAACCTGGTTTTGACATGCAGTGGATGCTACCCAGCATGTGGTGTTGTGGTCTCCTGGTCCCTCCCACTGCAGTGCTACCCTGGCTTTGTTGTTCTCTGCAATGCTCTGCAGCCAGATCTCCTTCTCATCCTCCGTGAGCCTCCCCCTGGGTGCATGCAGACGAGGGCAGTGCTCCCACCCCATTCCCTCCTCCAGCCATTCCCGTTCTTGTGGATGGAGGCAGAACTGGTGGAGATGCTATTTCGTATCATGAAGCTGGTCTATGCTGTTTTCTCTCTGGTTTGCAGGGAATTCATCCTAGCTCTTTATCCCTTCTTCCAGGTTACCTGATGGACATCCTCCGGCGCCGTGGGAAGCGAGGCTACGAAGCCTTCCTGGAGTCTTTAGAGTTTTACTACCCAGAGCACTACACCCGGCTAACAGGGAGGGAGCCAGCCCAGCGCTGCTCTATGATCCTGGGTAGGGGCAGGGGCTCTGCCCTCCCTTCAGCTGCTGCTGGCATGGGAAGGGCCAGAAATCTGTGCATGTGCATGTATAAAGCCCTGGTTCATGCTGCCTGTGTGCGAGGAACCCCGACAGCTCTGCGCTCTGAATCTGGAAGGGAGGGGACCATGTGTGCGTGTGTGATGGACTGTGGTGCCATAAGCCTGGGACAAGAAGGGCTGCAAACCCACAGGGGAGCTTGGCACCTCTTGATGGAAAACAGAGCGTTGGGTTGCTTTTTTTGAGGTTACCCCTGTCTCAGCAGCCAGGACCTGATTCTCCTTTGTCTCCCCCCAGATGAGGAAGGTCCTGAGGGACTAACTCAATTCCTGATGATGGAGGTGAAGAAGGTGAGGGCTCAGCGGAAGGAGCACCTGCTGAAGGAGCACCAGCTCCAGGTGAAAAACCAGGCATTGGAGCAAGAGCAGGCCCGGCTGGAGCAGCAGCTGCAGGAGCTCCTGAAGGTGCAGGAGCGTTGCCAGCGGCTGAGAGAGGAGTGGGACACCAACAGCGTGGAGCTGCTGAGGCTGAAGGACGAGAACTACATGATGGCCATGCGCTATGCGCAGCTCTGCGAGGAGAAGAACATGGCCGTGCTGCGGAGCCGGGACCTGCAGCTGGTGGTATGGCCCCAGGGAGCGTGGGAGGTGGTGGCGGGAGGCAGTGGGGGTCTGATGGCTGAGAGGGATGCACACAGATGTCCGTGTGTGGTGGCCTGTGAGTGTGAAGGAGCTGATGGCAGGCGAGATGTGTCGGGGTGTGTGCCCCTGCTCTTGATGGGGAGCGTGCCCTGAGCAGGACAGAGCATCCAAGTCATGGGCATGGCATGGGAGACTCACTGTCCTGGGGCAGCTGGAGATACATCACCAGCTCCTGCTGCAGCTGGAGATACATCACCTAGAGGAGCCAGAACCAACTCCTCAGAGGAGCTGCCAGGGCGATGCCCTCCCTGGCATCTCTGGGCTCTCTCAGCCTGGCTGTTGGTACCACGAGATGCCCTGTCTGCTCCTGTACGTGCTCGCTGCCCTGCGCTGCCTGCTCTGCTGATGGGTGCCTGCGCTGTGTCTGGGCAGCATGGGCACACAGCAGGCAGCTGATTCTGTCAAGCTGTGTGTTTGTATTTACTCCTTCCGTGGCAAAGGGCTTGCATTTTCCTCTTTCTAGTGAGGATGGTGGCTGCGCAGCTACCTGCCCACGGGGCGCTGGGTGCGTGTGTGCTGCCTGGAGCTGCCCGGCCCGCCTTGCTGCTCATAGGAGTGTTTTGACCCAGACTCCATCCCCCTCCCGCCGCTCCCCACCGCCTCCTCGTCTCTCTCATGACGTTTGGGAGACTCATGCCGCATACCTGAAGAAATTCGTGACACTGCACTCCGGCTGCCAAGCTCTCACCTCCAGCAAACACGCGCCCATTTCCTGCCTGGGCAAGGACAGCCCTACCTTGAACCTATTAATAACCCAGTTTCTTTGGTGCTCTGCTGCCTCCTGGCATTCCCCCCACCAGTCTGGGCCTGGCCCTCTCACGCAGCCCCGCAGTTACCTTTCATTCCTCATCTTGCTCTGCCAGCCCCGGGATCCTCCCCTGCCTTTTATCCAGTATTCCTGCCAATGCCAGCTCCTCTGGGCCTCTTCTGAGCAGGGAGGCGAATTGCTTGCGGGTGACTGTGGGGTGGAGAAATCCCCCTGCAAGCAGGGTGGGCCACCAGGTCCGAGCCTGCCTTCCCCTCCTGGCTCCAGGGTCCAGAAGTGACCGGTCACCCAAAGTTGTATTAGGTGTTTTGGGCAGATTTGCAGAAGTAATCCAGTTCCCGACTCCCTCCTTGGCAATTTTGGCAGTGCTGCTTAGTGCTCAGTGGCTTTGATAGGTTTCCCCTGCCCCATTTGCTCTCAAAGCGTTACCTGGCTGTGAAGCTCTGGTTCTCTGATCAACCTCATCAGTCGTTACAGATCTGTGAGGACCTCCCTTACTCCTAAAAGTAACTGACCTCCCCTGTCGCCAGTGACATGTTGGTGGAGGGGTGTGAGAGCAGGCCAGGGTGTGATGATACATCTGTGGTACCCTGCAGCCTCCAGCAGCTTGAGCCTCAAACGCTTCCTAGGATGGAGGTGACCTCCCTGCACTGGATAGCCTCCAGTGGATTTTTCTGCTGCAAAATTTGTTTCTCAGCTGTTCTAGGAAGTTCTAGCTGTGCTGGGAAGCCTTTGAGAGACTCACAGCTGCTGGCCCTGGCAGCACACCAGAGATCCCTGGTCCACCCAGGGTCAAGGCCAGCTGCACTGAGGATGCCCCAAAGTAGCAAGAAAGTTGTTGCACCAAGAGAGGATCCTGAGACTGAATGTGCTTACACAAGTGCATCTTCTTCCTTTTCCCTGCAGGGAAAAGCTTTTTAGTGCAGCTGTGCTAACCTTAGCCCAATGGTAGGATAGTGCTTCATGTGGCTGCCCAGCCCTCACTTTCCTCACCTCTAGACCCTTTTTCTGCCCAGTGTCCTCTCTGCTTCACTCTCCTGCTAAGGCAGAGGTGCAGGGCCGTGTGTGTCAGACTATGTTTCTTCCCTGGGTTGCAGGTGGACCAGCTGAAATGCAAGGTGACCAGCCTAGAGGAGGAGTGCAGCCTGCTGCGGAAACAGGTGTCTGCACCACCGCAGCGAGAGGCAGGGGAGCGGGGCCACCCCGACACCATGTCCGAGCTGTGGGCTGAGAACCAGCGGCTCACGGCATCGCTGCAGGAGCTGCAGGGCATGTTGCAGGTACCTTGCGGGGCAGGGCAGGTGCCAGGTCACCTCCTTTCCTGGGGCACCCCCAGTGCTGGTGACACTGGCACTGGAAAGATGGGGGAAGTCACTGTCCCGGGCTGGCCTGTCCCTTCCTCTGATCTTACCGCTTGGCTGTGATGGCTGCCATTGCTTCTGGGTCTGGGTAGTGATGGGTCCTTGTTTCCAGCTCTGTGACTCTTGGATGTGCTCACAAGTGTGACTTTGTGCCTTGGAGTGCACAGCAGGTTAATGCAGGAGTGATGATGGCAGTTGTGCCAGTCTGCCTGTCACTACGCTGGTCTGGTGCTCCCTCGGTGCTTGTAGTGCAGTGATGGTACCCTCTCACTTCCTAGACACCCGGTGAGGGCCCGGTGCCAGGCTCTGAGCAGATCCTGCTGGACATCCTGGAGCACGACTGGAAGGAAGCCCAAGACGACCGGCAGGATCTCTGCCAGAAACTCAACTCCCTGCAGAACGAGCTGCAGTGGGCTGAAGAGCTGAGGGATAAGGTAGAGCATCCATTACTGCCCCTGTCCCTGCACACAGAGCAGGGCCTGGAAGAGAGGGGAGGGAGGGGGCTGAGAAGGCACAGCAGTCACTTTCCGAGAGGGCTAATGCTCTCTGCTCGCTGTTGCCAGTACCTCCAGGAGGTGGAAGATCTGCAGCTGAAATACCGGACACTGCAGAAGGACTGTGATCTCTACAAGCATCGGATGAATACAGTGTTGCTGCAGCTGGAGGAGATCGAGAAAGAGCGGGACCAGGTGAATTGCTCTCCTCCCTGGCTCTCCACTTCCCAGCAGGACCAGGGCTTTTGTCTCTGCTCTGGATACGCCCTCCTTCCCCAGTGGATCTTCTCCATCCATGCCAGGGTGGGAGGTGGGGATTAGTAGTGCAATCCTCTGCCTTTTCTCACTCTCAGCCTGGCTCCTTGCAGGCAATCCAGAGCCGTGATGGGGTGCAGCTACAATACTCCCAGAGCCTGATCGAGAAGGACCAGTACCGCAAACGCGTGCGGGCCCTGGAGGAGGAGAGGGATGAGCTCCTAAGCAAGCTGAGCCAGGCAGAAGGGCTGAACAGCACACTGGAGGCACAGCTGCAGCGGTGCCAAGGCAGCCGCGGCCTCAGCAAGGTGAGGGTGGCTAGAAAGGAGGAGGAATAGAGAAGACAGAGGGGTCAGGGCTGATTTCTGGGGGACGCAATGGGATGATGGGTCCCTTCTCTCCCAGATGTGCAGCTCTTCCTACTCCCTCTGCTCCAACCTCAGCAGCACCTGGAGCCTCATAGACAACCCTTCCAGCTTTACAACTGGACTTGTGGATGTGTTGGGGGTTTCTGCTATCCCGTTCCCAGGGGACTCGGCCATTCAGAGCATGGTGAGCGCTTGACCATGAGAGGCTGACCCTCAGCTGAGGGCAGTGGGGACCCACGCTGCTCAAGAATGGCACAGAGACATTGGAGCAGGTTCATTGTGGGGCTGTGACTTGGTGGAAAACTGGGCATGGGGCGGTGTGTAAGGTGGGAGCAGATCCCAGGTGCAAAGCTGTGTTCTCTCAGTCTCTGACAAACTGGCCAACACTGCACCAAAGTGTGCAGCGCTCAGCTGAGTGGGAGAGAGGGGCAAGCGAAACTCTCTTCATCCCATATAACAACCTAGAAATCAACAGCCTCATGTAAGATGTTATCCTCCCCAAAAAGCTGTTTCATCTGCATATGCTGGGAGAGAAATCCCAGCTCTTTTGAATCCTGTAGCAGCATCATATTTTTTTAAGGGAGTCAGCTTCTTTCCTTTGACTCTTTGAACCCTCATCCTAGAGCACCCTAAAATGGGCAGTCCCACAGGTTACTCACACCTCTGTGTGTGCGGTGGCTAAAAGTGAGATATAATGACAAAGCTGGTTATTCCCTTCATCTGCTACTACTCCCATAGCTTGTACGCTGCAAAAAGTTGGGGATGCAGTGTCATGCATCTCCGTCTGTGCTCTCTCCTTGGGAAAACAAGGTGTCCCTGGGTGTTTGGAGGGATGTGGATGATCCCTGAAAGAGGCATGTGGTACCCTAGGAGCTGTCTGCAACCTAGCCCAAAGGGAGGGGAGAGGTGGTGCTGGGTGTTGGTCTTAGCAGGCATCTCTCTTTCACTCTGCCCAAGGAGGTGACTCCTGACAGTGAGAAGGATATCAACCGCCTTTCCACCTTCCCTTTCCCCCCTTGCATCGGCTCCATCCTCCGGCGGCAGCGGGAAGATAGGTGCATGCCCTACAAAAGGTGATTGCGGGGCGCTGCTTGAGTCTGTGTCTCCTCTGTGTGGGCCAGGGAGAGCAGGCTGGCAGGGGAGGGGGGAGCCTGGAGTGGGGACTGAGAGTGGGAAGGCTGGCTGGGGGGGATGCTTCTGGGGAGTGGGGGAAGGCTGTGGGGATGGGGTTGAGAACGGGATGCAGACAGGCTTTGGAAAAGCTGCTGCCTCACAGCTCACCTTTGTGTCTCCTTTGTAGCTTGTCCTGTGGCTCCTTTAGCAGCATTGAAGATGCAACAGGTACCAGGGTGGGGGCTTTCCCCAAAGGGCTTAGCTAAAAAGGAGTGGTGGCTGTGGGGAGAGGGGCTGGAGAACTGACCTTCCCTCATGCCTTTGGTTTGTGCAGCTCACTGTGAGGGCTCTGCACCCGTAGCAGGATGCTATGGACCCACACGTTCCCCCCGCTGCTATGGCAGGCACAGCAGCTGGCAAAGCTGGCTTTTCCTCTGCAGAGCAGGTAGCTATTCCCATCAGCTCTGTTTAACTCACAGAGAGCTGTGTTGATGGAGAACTTGATGTGGAGTTGAGGGAGTAGGTAACAGAAGAGAGAAATGCCTTCACCCTGGGGTGTTATTGGTTCTGGGCAATGGGTTGTAAATCTCCTGGAGTGGAGCTCCTGGTGCTGGCAGGTCCTGTGGTAGGTGCTGGTGGCTGATCTCCGGGCACATCTAGGCGGCCCTGGCTGCTGCTGCCTTCTGACTGAAATGCTGATGAAGGGAGTGAAGATTTGCTTGTTCTCAGGAGACATGGGAAACCCTTTCCAGGAGGGTGACCATTCAAAGCCTCCCTGCAGCCTCAATTTCCCAGTCAGATGCTAGAAAATGCCCAGGAGGAGGTGACAGACCCTTGCCACCCCGAGAACGTGAGCTCCCTGCAGCGCTCAGAGAGGTGATGTGCCCCCTCTCTCCCTCTTGCTCTCTTTCCTAGGCAGTGGTTTTGCTAGCACCTCGCTTGGGGCCTTCTCTTCTTCCAGCAGCACCTACGCCAGGGTGAAGTCAGAGATCTGCTTGTCCACGCTTCCCAGCCGCGAGGAGGTCACCAGGAGGTGACTGCTGCTCTCTGAGCTAGGCACTCGGAGCCCGCTGCTTGGGGGGGATGTTTTGTGGTGCTGGGGGACCACGCCTGGGAGACCCTTCCTTTCTGCCTCCCCCCTTGCGGGCTTTCTCGCTAGTGGGAGAGGAGAGAAATGGAGATCCTATAGTCCTTGCTTCCCAGCAGGATTCCAAATTTTCGTGCTGTCCCATTTGTCATGGCAGGGGTGGGGATGTTGCCCTGGGCTGGACATACATCTGTTGAGGTAGGGACAGGACCATGGGAGCCCAGCTTGGCTTCGGTGTTGGGGCCGGTGGGATGGAAGGGGCTGCGGGGGTTCGTAAGCTCTGTGTGCGTGCCCTGGTGATAGCTGTGAATCACGAGCTCTGTACCGCAGTGCTCAGTACAATAAACACCCTGTAGCTGGATACAAGGCGTGGGGGACTGGTTCTTAGGAAAGGCAGCAAACCTCAGTTGCTGGACTTGGCGTTTCTCCTTGCCAGGTCACTGGTGGTACAGCTCACTAGCATGGGTCACCCCAGCAACCCCTCACCCCAGGAGAAGAGGCTTGGAGCAGACATCTCCATCCTTGGAGGGAACAGGACAGGGATTTACGTCCAGTGGGTCAAGCCAGGCTCACGGGTCGAGGATGCAGGACTCAGGGAAGGGTGCCGGCTCATTGAGGTGAGTCCGGGAATGGGGTCGCTTTGTGGGTTTGCAGGGCACCTGGGATGATGCAAGGAGTGTGGAGTGATCCCTAGCGCAAGCTGACCTCTACCCAGCTTGAGGTCCACCTCCATTTCTCTTGTTTCCCAGGACTGCTCCCTGCCTAGAGCTTTATGCAGCACAAGCACCCATCCAGGTCTCATGGCACTGGAGTGTACCTGTGCATGTAAAAATGCTGAGACCTTCTGAAACACTTCCTTCAGCTGTGAGAGGGGAGAAATAAAAAGGAGTCACACAATTAAGATGGCAATATGGTTATAGGTCCCTGGAGTTGTCTGTCATCTTGTAGTATTTCAGAGCAGTTTGCATCCTGCATCCTGCACATGCCCATTGCGAAGCAATAAATTCTGGAGCAAGATTTCTCAGGCCTTCATGACCTTCCCGAGCTATAGAGAATAATTACTCTGAAGAAAGCTCCTGGAGGGAGGGAAGGGCATTTGTTTTGGCAAGAATGACACCACTTGAAATACAGTTACACTACTTGAATTAATATCCCACCTGTAACTGAAAATAAACCAGCTCTCCCGCCCACACTCCCACACGTGTTCATGCACCCGTTTGCTTTCACAGCAGCCCAGCATCTGGACTGGGTGGTGGTTGGCAACAGGTATTTCAGAGGCAGAGAAGGGAACCAGAGGCAGACTGAGGATGCTTTGTCCTCAGGTAGAGCTTTCCCTGGGCCTGCCTTGCTCTGTAACATCTCTTGTGTAACCCTGATGGGTGAGGGAGCTGGGGGGGAGCCTGCTCTTCCAGCCCTTAGGTCTAACGGCATCAGGTCCTTGCTAGCTGAGGGTGCCATCGTTGAAGGAAGAGGTCCTTTCCCTGGAGAACTGCACGCGGGAGGTCGCCTACCTGAGCCTGCTGCATTGGGATGAGCCCTCTAGTCTCGTCTTTCAGCTGGACCTGGAAGGTAAGGCCCTGGCAGCTGGGTCTCCTTTGAGCCTGAGCTCTCTGCCTCCCTTTCCAGACCCTCCACCCAGCCCTGGAGGTAAATCTCAGTTATTCTCTCTCCTCTCCTGTTTGGTCCTAGGCCACCAGGTCTGACACGGGGGTTGGCCATAGCTCCGGTAGCTTTCCCTGTCTGGTGTGACTTGTGCATCCTCTGAGTTACAGGATGGAGGTACAGACCTTCTGTCTGTTTGCCTCCTCTGCACCCCCCACCCCAATCCGTAGCATCACAGCTGTGCTGGGGACTTGGCTATCTTATCGGTGACAGTTATCTCCTGTGTCCCCACCTGTGGTGACCTATATCTCCTGCTCTAGGCTACCAGCCTCTGCGGGAAGCCCTGGGAGAAGGGAAGAAGTTTTCTGGAGACTCATTCTACGTACGCACCAACCTGTCCCTCCTGGAGCTGTCAGACCCTTACGCTCTGTGCGTCAAGTGTCGGGAGATCCTCCACGTCACAGACACCATGCACAAAGGGCGGCTGGAGTGGTACTGCTCCCGTGTCGATCCCTTGACCATGCGGGACCTGGACAAGGGGACAGTGCCCAACTACAGCAGGTAACCAGGGTGAGGAGGAAGGCAGGGGGTACCTGGGGTACCTGGCCCATTTATCTCTGGTGAGCATCCCCTAGGAGTACTGAGGGGTGCAGACTGGCCTCTCGATAGTGTGGGCTGCCCAAGCCTTGTATGGCGGACCAGTGCGGTAGTGTTTGGGTGCCCTTGAGAGACTGGGAGGTTGAGTGAGGGCTTTGATATGCCTGTGCTTCAGCAGGTCTCTGTGGGGTTTGGCAAAGAGGGTCACAGCAAGCTACGGTCCCTGGGGGCTCTAGAGTTGCTTGAGTGCAACCTCTCTGTCTTTTCAGGGCTCACCAGCTTTTGAAGATCCAGGAGAAGGGCCAGATGCTTGGGCAGCAGAGGAGCCACAGAAATAACGTAAGCCAAAGAAGCCAGCAATGAGAGCAGTGTGTATGTGCCTATGGCCACCCCACCACCTCGGCATGCAGTCTGCCCCACTCTGTTGGTAAACCAACTCATATAGAGGTGGCAGCTGGGTTAGCAAGCAGAGCAGGGGCTTATAGCCCAGGCAGTATTACTGCTCTGTGGCTGCTTTCCTACCCCCTCCCCACTTCCCAGACTGAACCTGATGGGCAGCAGACCTGGTCCCATGCTTTTTATGTGTGTGCTCCATCCCCTTTGCCTGCGGGTGTTCTGCAGCCAGCTCTGTGCGTGTGTGTGAAATGGTCTATGCTCTCGGCCTTACTGCCCTCACTTTCTCCTCAGCTAAAGAAACGGGCCTTGGACCAACTGCGCCTGGTGAAATCCAAACCGCAGAGGAGGCCAGAACAGCCCCCTCAGCAGCTGTGGCTGGACCCCTGCTCAGGTGAGCTGTTACCCCTGCGCCTGCCCTTGGAGACCCAGTCATCCCTTGTTGAGTACTGAAAGGACATTGGCATCTGGGATGCCTCAGTCTCTCTACCCAGGATCACTCTTATAACTCTGCTAATGGGATTTTGGGAAGCCTATGCATATTTAAAGCCCCTGCTCCTTTTCCCTGGTTTTCTGGGGCTTTCCATTGGTTCTGTCGTTCTTGGGGTCATCTGACTTTTTGTGGAGAATAAACTGGTGTGTAACTCAAGGGAGTCCCAGGAAATGGGCAAGGGGGGCTACAGCTGGGGTATCTGCCTGTGACTGAGTGTTGTAACCAGGGTAGGATCTCTCCTGGGACATAGGATGGTTGGTAGGTGCCTCCATGAGTCAGGATGACGGGATGGTACAGGAAGAATGGGATGGTCTGCGGGCCCGTCACAGGCTGGTCTCCCATGTTCTCACCTTTGGCTTTCTCTTCTTCATTCCTGTCTTCCAGACCCGGACATGAACCTGAAGCCTTACAGCCTGGTGCGTCCTGTGGTGGTCAAGACACCTCGTCCTGTGGTGCTGTCACCTAACTGCATTGCACCGCGGCTCATCAGGAACCTGCTGGACTTGCCCACATCTCGCCTGGACTTCCACGTGTGCCCAGCAGGTAGGTAGCAATGAGTAGTTGACATGTCCAGGGCTGTTTTAGGAGCCTGTGGCTGAGTGAGGTCAAGTACACAAGTCTCCTGCTTCTGAGAGCTGCTTTCCCCTTTTACCTCCTGACACTTCTTAGCCATACGGTGGGAAGCTAAGATGTTGCTCAAAGAGGTCACTTCTGTGGAGGCCTTGGTCAGCCCAATTCAGGGAAGAGGTACTTTTACTCTTGGAAGTGTGAGATGTGGTCTCATGGGACTCTTGGAAAGCACATGAGGTGCCTCTTCAGCGGCTAAGTGTGGGGGTCTCTCAGTCTTCCCAGACAATACCTGTTGGCAGGTCACCTTTTTGGGCTGAGTGTCTGCAAGGCGTTCCCTCCTATTTTTAACTGTGTCCTATCCCTTTGGCCCACAGGGAAGCCAGCCCTCCTTTCTGGTCTCCTGGGGCATGGGTATCCTCTCTTTTCCCTTGAGTGGGTGGCGGTGGCATTGCCTTGCGGCTCTGGGTGGCTCTTCCCAGAGATGAAACCCCTGGCTGAGGTGGGACCTGCAGGTTGACTTCATACCAGCTCTTCCTCCCCAGGAATGAAAGGATCCAGCCTTAGTGCTGTTGTCCCCTTCCTTCTGCCAGCAGTGCGAGGCTGACACACCGCTGCAGAGGCTGCTGGGATTGCCGGAAAATTCCCATAGGGAATTTTCACAGAGGACAACTCCTTTCCTCCTTCCTTCTCCCTTCTCTATCTCTGTCCTTTCTCCGTGTTTAGAGTTCTCCCTTTGCCAACTGCAGGACTGAAAAATGAGTCAGTGTATTTTTTTGGGGGGGTGGTGATGGAGGTAGTGAAAAATCTCTGGTTTGCTGTAGAAGAATGGCTCTGCAAATTTTGGCCGCTGGGCTCCTTACCTGAGTGACTTGGCCATATATCCTGTCCTGCTGAGCCCTCTGCAGGGTCCTCCTCACATTGCATGGGGACATGCTTCGAAACCATTACAGTGGCTGGGGACTTTAGAACCTCCATTCTGCCCTGTCAGTTTTGCCTGTTGTGAGGGAAGGAAGGTGATCCGGGAGCCCCGAGACATTTTTTTCGCTGCCTATATTTTCCCTTGGAGAACTCCCCAGCCAGGGCAGAGTTAGTATAAGCCAGCCCAGCTTCCACAGGAGCCTGCTGCCCCCAAAGGAAACAGATGGCTTTGCAGGATCCAGCTCTACCTGGGAAATACCTGTGCCACCAGGCAGAGGTAGCAGAGGATGCCCAGACAGCCTGGGGCTTGGGAGAGCTGGAACGTGCTCTGGACCCAATTCCAAACATGCCTTCTCCTAAATACATTGCTTTATTTCTATCTTAGGGGTGAGCAGCTCCTAAAAGCCTTGTTAGGGTCCCTGCTCATGTTTCTGTGGCCATGTGGGCAGCTGCCTAGGGCAGCACGTTCAGCAGGGAGAGCCCAGGGCAGCACGTTCAGCAGGGAGAGCCCGGTGCCTGCTTCAGTCACGCCGGGCTGCAAAGCCTGTGGCTCCCAAGTGAGGTGTCTGTATTCTGGTGGGAGTTACCAGGGGCACTTCGACCATGCTGGACCTCGCTGTCCTGCCAGCTCTTCCCCCAGTTCTCTGTCTCAGCATCACCTCTCTGCTGCTCTCCTGCCTGGCACTGGCTCGGCTGCGGGGTGCTCTCCTTCTGCCTCTGAGCAGCGGGAGCTGGCTCAGGCTGCCACCAACAAAAGGAGGTTCAACTTGCCCCCCATCTTCCTCCCACTCTCCCATGCCAAGATGCACACTCCTCTTGCTTCCCCAGTCCTGCCACTCTCTGAAGCCATCTGTGAGCCCACAAACCCTGCAGAAAACCTACCTGTCAAAACAAAGTGATTATTTTTCTGCCATACTGTGTTACGGAGGGGGTGGGACGGTTGGCAGTGGGGAAGGGGGGATAATGGCTGTGAGCTGGCTTAGGCTGCTGCAGTACTGCAACATAAGTGCTGCTCTTGCCCTGCAAGGTGTCTTCAGCTGTGATATCTTGCTTGTTCTGTACGCAGAAAGCTGCAGGAGATCCATGCCAACATGTAATGTTGTATAATTAGACTCGCTCTCCAGAATCCATAAACAGTGAACTCGATAAGCATCAGCGCGGCAGCAAACGTGCGGGATCTGAGGTAGAAAGTGCATGCAAAAGGGAGAAGGGGCCGACGTCTCCCTTTTCATATCTCCTCTTGGCTTGCAGAGAAGCTGGCAGAAGGGGATCCCAGTGCAACCCACACTCAGGAGCACCCTGTGTCTAGAACTGCCCCCCAGGACCGGAGGGAGAGCGGACGAATCCGCATGATCCGTGAGGGGATGGAGAAGGTGCTGAGCTGTTTGGTGTGGGGAGAGAGGGCCAGGATGGGGCATGCTGTTCAGATTGGAGGAGAGGAGGGGACAACTGAGCGGGGGAAGAGGGAGGGTGGTGTGGTGAGAGAGAAGGAGCTGCTTGCTTGAGGGCTGTGTAACTTGGAGGGTGTTTTAGACCCAGGTGCTGTGGGGTTGTGGAGCAGCAGATATGGACTTTTCCCTGAGTCTCTGTTGAGCTCAGGTGAAAGAAGTAGCAACTGGGGATTCGTGGGGGAGGCAGTGGGAAATGCCATACGCAGAAGTGACCTCCTTGCTCTCACATTTCTCCTCTTTGCCAAAGCATCAACAGCCCTACTCAGGGCAGACAGAGAAATGTGGGGCTGTGGGTGACAATGATGACAAAGGGGATGTGAAGATGGGCTGTGGCTGAACGAGGGTTCCGGTGGGCTCTTGGGTTGGGTTGGCGGTGATGGAGTGGGTGACCCTGCTCATTAATTCTCCCTTTCCCTCTTGGCACTGTCTGTAAATCCCACATTTAATGGAATTACTATTGGAAAAGCAATGATATTTCACAGTATGGGGTTTGATTTAATGTAACTGTCAGGGGCTGGGGTTATTTTTTCTCCATTTAAATCAGTAAATCTATTCAATTTCCCTTCCAGAATAAACACTGCCTGCTAGAGCTGGGAGTTCAGAGTGTGAGGGATCTAATTAAAAGTGAAATATACCCCATCATTATCCATGTTGAGGTCACCGAGAAGAACGTTAGAGGACTCAGGTAAGAAGAGACGGAGTGACATGGATGAAGGGTATCACAGGAGGAGAGAGAAGCCCTTGTCTCTATTCAGAGGGAGAGACAAGGATCAGGGTGAGAGCACTTGCTGTGTGTGTGTTGGGGTTGGCCACTGTGAGGGGAAAAAGGGCAGGAAGAATCGGCTTTGTGTATATGTGGGGGACTTCCTGGGTGTTTTTGCCACCCCATCTCTCTACGCCAAGGGTAACGCTCATCCCTGTGTTTTCCCCAGGAGCTTGCTGGGGAAGGTGGGCCAGCGGGACTCGGAGGTGCTGAAGGTGTGCCGCAGTGCGGAGCAGGCTCTCCACACTCTGCCGTGCTCCTGGGCCCGTGTGGAGCCCCATGCCTGGACCCACGCCGAGGAGCTGCCCAAGGTGGTTCGGGGATGCATCTTCCAGGAGCAAACCCGCCCGCTGTGGATCGAGGAGGGTGACGACTGAGCTGGGGGTAGCAGAGCGGGTACTGCCAGCTACTGTCCCCAAGAGATGTTCTCGGAGGCCCCTGCCTCCCCAAGCTCCTCCAGGTAGCGTGTCTTTCCTCCCTGAGGGGATGTTAGCAGCAAAGGCCCCCAAGGGTAGCCTTTCTAGTCCCCTTGAGGCCACCAAGAGCCAGGGAGTAACACATGCCGCCTCCCACGTCTGAGGTTTTTGTATTTTATTGGCGGGATGTCTTCCACCGTCATGGTGGAAACAACCCTCGTGGTCTGTTGCCCATCACTTTGGGCTGCCCTCGTCTCTGGTACGTGATCAGATTGCCAGATGGGGAACGTAGGGGAACTATGTGGGACCAGGCTGTGTAGGAGCATATCTCACGCACATTTGAAGCCCTTCTCCTGTCACCTCCGTCTCCCCTGCCCTGCGGCACTGTGTGCTCCAGGTCCTCTCTTCCCCTGTCTACCTCGCCTCTGGCCCCATGGCTCGTGTGCCAGTGCCCTGCCGCGGCTGGAGTGACACTAAGCTTGCAACAAACCCTCGTTTTATAGGAGCTGTACTCTTTATTGCTTGTAAATTATTAATGGAGCCTTTTATTGGCAAACTGCATATAAAGGAGAATTAAATACCATTCATAATGGGAATGGGTGGCAGGCTATGGGCTTGTGTGTTACTGGGAAGGTTTGGGTGATGCATGATGGGGTATTTTTCTCCTCCTCTAGCTGAGGCCCAACTGCCCAGCCCTCCAGGGGAAGGAGGGAGCACTGCTGTAGGGCAGCAAGAGGTGTGGGGAGAGGACAGGTTGAGCGTGCCACAGACCTAGCTCCCCCCCATTTCTACTTGTGCCCTGTTTCTCAGTCCCTTGCCTCTCCCTAGTGCTGATATTGGCCAAGTTGCTCTGGGAAAGCCAGGGAAAAACTCACTTGATGTGTCTGGCTGAGGTCCCTAGAGCTTTGCATCCCTCCATGCCCTGGTTATCGTGAAGTGACAAGCCAGCTACCTCGTCCTCCTGGGGGACAACAGTGAGACTGAGCCCAGCCATGCTGCCAGGACAGCGGGGATCCTTTTGCCCCTCCAATGGGGGCTGTTCTCACCCTTACATGGGGCCGAGTGCAGGTTCAGACTCTGGCAGAGGGAAGATGGAGGGTTTAGGTAGCAGGAGCTGTGCTCACCCACCCTAGCATGGTCCCGACTCCTTAATCAATCGCCGTTACCAGCCCTGCTATGGGAACGGGGTGCCAGGATACCCATGCCATGGAGAGGTGGTGGTTGTGGTGGTAGATGGTCTTTCCTGGGGCATGCAAGAGGGAAATGGAGTCTGTGGCTCTGGGAGGCTCCGTGGGGCATGAGGCCAGGCAGAGGGCTGAACCCACTGCTCCTGGGGTCAATGGGAGAAGATGGGCAACCAGCCCTAGAGAGTCAAGTCCTCTCTGCGTCCTCTTCGCCCCTGCGATTAGTGCACTGCTAGTGCCACGCACTTTCGAAGCTCTGAGCAAAGATTAACTTGCTGATCTTCAGGGGTCCCCTGTGAGGTGTTATTTCAGGCTCTAAACCAGTTACCTGTGTCTTTTATGAGGACGAGAGTGAACGGGGCGGGGGGGAGGAAAAAAACCAAAAAGATTTTAACCTGCAGTCACTCAAATGTAGAGCAAAGTCCCAGCTCTGTCCTGGAGCAATGCAGCTCTGCTCTGGGGATGGGGGAACTGGTGTAACACATGGCTCCAGATGAAAGCTCCCAAATGATATCCACTCCAGGGGATGCAGCCCAAGCATCCCGGCACAGCCAGCCCCCTGGGAGGGTGCTTGCCCTGCAGGCAAACAAAGTGGGACTTTTGTTGAGCTGATGAGAAGACAAGTCCCGAAGCAAGCTCCCATCCACCCTGGCATGGATTTGGAGATTAGAGCCCGCATCTTTGTAGGGAAAAATGTAGCGCTAGAGTACCCAGGGAAAATATTCCACGTGAGGCACTCTGATTCAGGGCTTGACAACTCCTCCTGCCCCTGCTGGCACTGGGAACCATCCCCAGCCTTATAGCCTGGGCTGAGGGTGGTTCAGAGCAAGCCCCCCCATTTTGGGTAGTCAGGCTGTGCTCCCAGCTTGGTGCCTGCTAACCCCCCCCCCAGATAAACAGACGTCCCCCAGCACCTCCCTGGGCCATCAGTGTTGCCAGGAGGAAGGGCTGCAAAGGAAGGCTGCTGGGAGGCAGGCTGGCAGGACCCAGCTCTCCGAGCAGCAGGCGGCACTGCCTCGCCTGCTCCAGGCTTCTTCCAGGCCCTCTCTCTCCGTCTTGTCTCCCCTGAGGCTTTCAGAATCCAGCTTCAACTCGTTCTGGACACGGGTCAGAAGCGGGGCAGAGGGTTCCAAGGCAAACATTAATGATCCCCCCCGCTGCCCTGCACACCTCAGCTCACCTTTTTTGTACCTCTGGGGGGGTGGCTGCCTGCTCGGAGGAGTGAGTCACGGGTTAGGTAACAGGCAGAATGCAATTAGCAGCCCTGGGCACCAATTACCAGCTGTAACAGCCTTGTGCAAGCCCCTGTAATGAGTCACTGAGAGCAAGATTTCTCTCTCCAGGGAGGGGATCGGCAAGGTGGCATGTGTGTCACCCTGGGAAGTCGCCAGCCCCTTCCACGCTGCCCCAGCAGAGCTGCAGCAGTCAGGGGTCTCTGTCCCATGTTGTGTCCGTGTCCCATGTGTCCCCCGCCCCGAGGATGGGTCAGCCAGCCCACCCCGAGGCAGGACTGGGCACTGAATGGCCCCCCCATCCCTGGCACCCCAGCAGAAAAAGGTGTCTCACAGCGCAAGCAGCAGGCTGTGCTCACCTCTAGCATTGGGCATGTTCTGGTTTGTGCGTGGTTTGGTCTGACCTGTTCCGCTGCCCGGCTCTGTACAAGGTAGCTTTGAATCGTATGTCTTTTGGGGACATTGCTAAGGATCCTCTGCCTGTGTCCCCCTTTGCACCCTAGATGATTTCCTAGGCCAGGGCTGGGAGGTGCTGCAGGATGCCTGGGAGCCATGCAAGCTGCCTTTACAGCTGCCTGGGGCTGTCGGCATGTGGCTGAAGCACATGGAGGGGTTAATTTCTGGTTCAGGAGCAGTGGCTAGCCATGGGAGCAAGCCCAGTATTTAGCACAGAGGCAGTGGATCAGTCATACCAGCTTCACATCCCTGCAGTAATGTACGGCCTGAAGGTGAATGAGTCCCCCCCCCCGCCCCAAATCAGTGTAAGAAAGCATCACTGTTCAAAGGGATCTAAAAATAAAACCTGCAGGGACCCTCCAAAGGGATATGGGAGACACTCTGGAGATGTTCTTGCTTCAGGGGAAGGCTAGGAGTCTTGGAGACTCAGAGAAATATATCGGAGGAGGGACGAGAAGTGGATTCAGTGGTTTCTTCCTTGCAAAAGAAAAAAGTTGTAGCCAGGGACAGGGCTGGGGTGAAAGTGTGTGCGTGAGCACGTGGTTTTAGCCCTGCAGGGAGGTCTTCCCTGTGTGCCTGGAAAGTGTCTGTGTCTGGACACATGGTGGGAGTGTGGAATAGAGGGACCCTGATCCCTGCCCTGACCCGTTTTCTAAGGTCCCATGATCTGACATGTGCATGGGAGGGCCCTTTGCCACATGGAGCCATGTGTCCCCCCCATTTCCCCCAGGTCCCCATCTTATTACTTTTTATTTTTTTTTTTTTTGGTATGCTGAGATTGGATGCCCACAGCTTGCAGCTCCCTGAGGAGGTGCTCTGATTTCGGCAGCTTATGTGGAGCACTACCATCCTGCTGTCCCCATGCTCACTGCCACAGGGAAGCTGGGGTGGGGGTGTGGGTATCATCCCCCTTCTGGGCTGGTTGCCTCTCTGTACCCCCCGGCTGCTCTGTAAAGTGGCCTAGAGGTAGCATGAAGGGGACCTTCATGGTCATCCACCCCATATCCACCTGAACCAGCAACAGCATGTAGCAACCTGTGGTGCTGACCCCAAAATTTCCTGTCTGCAGTGGTCTTTGCCTTGGGAGGGGCTCTCATGCCTTTTGAGGGTCTCTGATATCCCTGTCCCTGGGGAAAGACTTATCCGTGCAGGACTTGCTCAGCTACCCTCAGCATGCTCTGTGTCATGGCCCCAGACTGCCCTCCTGGCCTCGTCACCCTTATTGGGAGCTGGAGGGCTGGGGTGAAGATGGCACAGAGGAGATGTACAGCCATGCCTGATGGTGGTGGTGGTGGTGGTGGGAAGGAGCTGGAGGTGCCAGTTTCCTCCTCTGCCTGTGGGACTCTGGGAGAGGGGAGAGGACCCTGCCTCTCTTCCTTGCCCGCAGAAGGGGAAAAGGATCATCATCTTGGACAGCACAAGAGCCACAAGGAACAAATCGCTGAGCTCAGCCTCGCTGGAGGGGGCAAGCACCTGGGTGGGATATAAGCCCAATGGTGGTGCTGAGCTGCGGACATTGAAAGGGAGGTGGCAGGCCCTCCCTCGCACTCTCCGGTGCTGGTGTACCTGTTCCTGTGAGTGTCACTGGCTCTGCACCCACCTGGACAGCAGACTGTCCTTGGGCATCCCTGCTGGGGATGTGAGATGGAGCTGGGGGGATGGTGGCTGGAGGCAGAGAGAAAGGGACCTTCAAGAGTGAGAGGGTCATGGTCTGGGGAGGTGGGTGTCAGCAGTGAGTGTCAGACCCTAGTTTGAGACTCTGGGGCATATGGGGGGAGCAGCAGGGAACACACAGGCCTGCTTCGGGGAGGCAGCGTGGCGTTAAAGGGCAGGGGCAGCAATTCAGAGCAGTGCCCACAGGAAAAGCCCGGGGCTCGGGGAATTCCTGGGGAAACACTGTTCTTCCCAAGAACAATACAGGACCCCGCGCCTTAACTTCACCTGAGCCCACATCCATGCCACCTTGCCCTCCTCCTGCAAGAGCGCAGGGCTGCAGAGATCGGGCTGGACTGTCGCAGAGGAGCAGGAAAAACAGTCAAGCATCAGGTTTGTCCTCCCAGATCAGCTGCTTGTCACCTCGGACACGTCCCAGCCTGGCCATGCCCTGGTGAGGCAAACCCACCTTCAGACCCAGGGCTCCCCCCTCTCCACCCTCCATCCTCTTCCTCCCCCGGGGCTGGCGCCCCGCCCCGTGCCCGGAGGCGGGGCCGGGGCCGGGGCCGGGGCCGGGGCTGGGGCTGGCAGGGAGCAAGAGGGAGCTGCACGGAGGGAGCAGGTGGAGCGGCAGCCCCGCCGCATGCATGGCACTCGGCCCCTTCCCTGCAGCTCTGCTCCGGCCGCTTGCCTTCGCCCCGCAGCCCCTGGCTTGGATGTGCAGGCTGGTGTCTTCTGAGGAACCGATGCTGTCGGTCCAGACTCCCCACCGATGGCTCTGATCTCCTTTGCTGCCCCCTCGACCCCCAGCCTGGGACCCTTGGCCTCTCCACCGGGAGTGGGGATGCTCGCTTTCCTGCTGGCAGGCTGTTCCAGCCACCTGCCAGTCGCCTCAGAGTATTTTCCCATCACGTGTCCCTGCCTCGCTGGGTCGTCGAGCCCTCTTAGTCTGTGAAAATTCCCCCTGCTTCACCAGTATCCTCCGGGGCTGCTGTCTCTTTGGCTTTCTGGTCTTCACCCACCATATTCCTTGGCCGCATCCTATTCAGACCCCTCCCTTGGCTTGTCCTGCCCCTTCGGAGGCTTTGAGAAGAGTGGACAGCTTCACGTGGAGGTACGGGTGGAGGTTGTCCTTGTTTGGTAGGATACTGGCTGCAGCAGGAACAATTTGGGAGCCATGGGCTGTCGGCTCATCCGTGGTCTCTCTGGAGCCGCAGTCTTCCTTGTCAGCGTGGCTCTCCTCTCCGTGCGGCATCGTGGGGCTCAGGAAACAGCTCGGTACTCAGGGCTCAGGGAGAGGATGTCGGAGAAGCTGGAGCGACAGAGCAAAGTGAGCCCAGAGGATGCCACGGGAGGTGGTGGCAGGGGGCAGAAGGACCTGCAAGTCCATCCTCTGGAGGGGTACAAAACTGAGGGAAGCCTGACCCTTGGGGACATTTTCATAGCCGTGAAGACAACCAAGAGATTTCACCAGAGCAGGATGGAGCTGCTCCTGGACACATGGATATCCCGAGCAAGAGAGCAGGTGAGCATGTGGATTTGGGCTAGAGAGGGGGTATTTGGTAACGGGGCAGGGACAGGGTGTTGGTGGGGGGGATAAAAGCCAAAGGAAGGGGAGGCTGGGCACAGCATTCCCACCCAGTACTTTGCCTCGTTTTCCCTAATTCTCCCATCTGTTCACGTTGAAAGGGGGATGCTACCCAGCAAAATGTTTCACCGGTAGCTGGTTCATGGGAAAGACTGGCAGAGAGGATGAAGAGCTTGTGTGAGCCCTTCCCATGAACGCTGGGAGGACGAGTGCTCTTAGCGGGCATCACCTGCCCCTAACTTAAGCCTGACGCTTTCAGCTTGAGGTGGAGGACATTTAATTTCCCTTTTTTATCCGGTAACACCGGGGGCCACAGACTGCCTGGGCCACACCGGACTGAGAGCACAGCCTGTCCTGGGTCTGTATGAAATGGTGGTTTTCTACCCCCTAGTGCCATGAGTTTCCTAGGTTTTGAGCTGAGTGGCTTCCCCTGGCCCTCTGTCAGGATGCTCGCACTGCGCCTGGGCACCCTTCGCCCCGGGACGGTGTGGTGCAGCGGGCAGGAGAGCGAGGCTGCAGGACCCGGGTGCAGGAGGGGTGTTTGCAGCCCTGTTCACTCCCCAGCACATCAGCACAATCCACACCTTGCTTTCTTGGGCAGATCCCCTCATGTGCATGATCTTGAAGTGATGTGGGTCTATATTTGACTTTTTAAATATTTCTTTTTAACTGGGTGTGTGTGTGTGTGTGTCTGATGTTTTCACCCTTTGCTAAAGCAGAGTTTGGAGAGTTTCCTTCCTGTTAGAGGAACTGATGTGGGGCACCACGTTGGTGGTGCTGTGCAGGCTGGCTTACTGGTGGGCAGAAGTACTCCCGAGAGCCTGGGTACTTCTCTCCCTCCCTCGCAGAGCTGCTCCTCAAGAAAGAAGAAATCCTGTGGCTGCCCCCAAAGGGGTTTTTTTTTTGCCTCTGCCCATGTGTGATGGGCACTTAGAAGACAAATTCAGGCCTCTGCGAGGGAGGGGGACGGGGGGCGGAGGTATTGAGTAGGAGAGCGCTTGAAGCAATGCAGGGTTTTCTGGGTAAGGGTGGTTTTCCACTTCATGGTGCTGCAACTGTCTGGCCTGCTGTGGTTGTCACAGGAAGCCATGTCCTATTTTGAGCACGCTTCCTCTCCTGTCTGTGCATCCCTCTCAGCATCTGAGATGCCCTGCTTCCTCCTCCAGATGCACTTCTCTCTGCCCGACCTCAGCCCAGCAGCTCTTTGGAGAAACCAAACCCAACTGCGTGGCTGCACTGGCATTAAGATGCTGTGACTGGGGCTTTTGGGGTGGGTTTTTAAGGAGCGGCTCCCCTTTCCCTCCTTGTGTGTTTGAGAAATAGGTGCCTGGCCATTCTGCTGATGACAGGAATTACATACCAGCTCCCCAGATTCATCTGACTCTCTCTGTTTGGCAGGAAAATGATGTCCAAACCTGGGAAGAGGTGTTGAATTTTCCATGCTGCTGCCAGCCTCTAGGAAAGCTTCACAGACTGAGCAGGAGAGTAGGAAGGAAGGGTAGAGTGGGAGCGTCAGTCATTTTTAAAAAGTGTTTTTTCACTGTTACCAATTTTTGTTGCAAGCTCAGTGTTTTCCTCCCCCCACCTCAATTTTCCATGTTTTTCTTCTGCTTTTTTTATGAAATGGCCTTGAGGGCAGGGGAACGGGGGTGGGGAGGGAGGTAAAGAGAAGTACATGAAAGCCAAAAGCCTTTTGTTCTTTTAAATATACTGCTGCTGGAGGGTTTTTTTGGAGGGAGGGGAAGGGGTTAGTTTTGAAAAACTGACAATATAGAAACCTTGCTTAGCAAAAAAAAGAGAGCTCTCAATTTGCAAAGGACGTTTAATTGTTGTGGGGCCGGGGATAGGGCACCAGACCTCCTTTTATTGGGACTTTATGGAGAGGCATAGGCTTTAAGAGCCAGTCTTGGAGAGATCCAGGTCTCAGAAGCCCTGATGTGCAGATTCTGCCTCCTCCTAGGGCTGACCCACAGTCTTGCTGTCTCACTCGCCCTTACTCATGGCTGGAGACCAATTCAGTGGGTACTTCTCTGCAGGTGGCCAGCGGGGAAATTTTAGCAGCTGGCCGTGCTGCTGATGCCAAGCCTGGTTTCAGAGCTGATTATCTGCATGGTGCCCTCCCGGAGGAAGCAACGCAGACCTCACAGGTCAGGCTTAGGTGACTGTAACAGGAGGCAGGAACAGCTGTGGTTTTTATGGGTAGGACAGACTGTACAGGAGCCAAATTAAAAGTCGGCTATGTTGGACTCTGTTAGGATAGACAATAAGAGAGAGAGAGATTTTCCCTGAAACTGCACTGTTTAAACAGAATAGAAGGGACACAGCTGGTGGGAGATGGGGAAGGGGAAGTGTGGGGTGGGTGCTCTTCACTGGAAGTTGGACCATGGTCTGCCTCTTGAGAACTGATCCATGACAAACTTTCCAGTGGAGCTTGATGTGGAAGTCATTTCAGCAAAAGGCCTTTTCCTGAGAAAAGGCTTAATCTAAACAGAAGTGTCAGTTTTGATGACTGTTTAGGCTGGACAGCATCTTAGAGTGGCTTACATTCTTGGCCCCAGTAGTTTTGATGGAGATATGTCTAGGTTTCTGGTCTGAAATTTTGTTTGGTAAACTAGTTCTAGCACCTCCTCTCCTTTCAGAAACCCAAACATCCAACCGGTTAAAATGAGACCTTTAAATGACCCATCCTGAGCTGGCTTTCACATTTTTCAGTGTTGTGAACACACCATAGATTTTGAATCTCTTCTCTGGACGGGGGACAGCTTCCTGCCCAGCCACACCAATAACCCGCAACCAATTTTGGAGGCTGTTTTTTCCTGGAGGAGGGATACTGTGGGAACCTGGGAGATGAATGTGGTCGTGGCTTGTCAGATTCCACATCTTTATTCCCTTTTCCTAGTTTTGCCTTGCTAGGCTACTTTCCCAGTTTGGGGTGAGGGGACCTCAAAGTCTAGTGTTTATCAATTGCACGTGCACTTATGTTCGTGGAGAACTGCCAGGCAAAGCCGTTGGACACTAGTGGCTCCATATCACTGCTGGCACTGCCGTCCAGCAGACATCCTTTCCTATCCAGCCATCTTCTCCACTCTAGAACGGAGGGATGCCTTCCATGCTGCATCCCTCCTCAAGCCCAGATCGGCTGCCCTGCAGCAGCAGTGACAGCCAACCCAGGCTGCTCTTCAGTGCGGATCGGAGCCGGGCTCTGTGATTTCCCCCCACCCCTGGCAGGAGGAACCATGCCGGGGGTGATGCAGTGCAGGAGATGAGTGGGAAGCTGTGGCTGAACGGCTGCTCTGTGAACCCACAGGCTGCCTGCCAGAGTGGGCAGCCCGTGAGCGCTGAGGCACCACGACAGAAGATCCTGCAAGGTCCCATAGATGGTCTGGTGAAGAACAGGAGGGTGGATATAGTGGGGAGGCTGCTTCTGTCCACCCCATTTGCCCACAGGGACACAAGTGACACTGGGTGTTCCTCTGCTTGCACATTCCCAATGTGGAGAGTAGGTCTGGCGTGGCCAGAGAGACCTTCTGAATCTCTTCCAGGCTCCATTAATATGGACAACAGCAGCTGGTGTCTCCTTGAGAAAGACCTGTGTAACTGGGCCAAATGCTCTCCAGGCAGGTTTGTAGCTGGGACCCTCCTCTCTCTCTCTCATCCCAGCCATCATGTGCAGCTTTGCTGAGGGACACACGGCAGCAGTCGCTCGGATTCCAGCAGCAGCTGCTGTTCCAGGTTTCCTGCTCTCGGAGGCATGAGGAATGGAGAGATGAGGATGCAGGCAGCTGCCTGTGCTGCTGTGATCTCCTTCAGGACAGAGCCGGGGCACACACACCAGCATCTCTGGAGTACTGCAGCCAGGGGTACCATGGAGATCAGAGTTTGGGAGAGCCAGAGAAATGAGATTTGTCTAGCCCCCACACTCATAGCCCCTTTTTCCAGTTCTTTTGGAGAGTCTGGTATTCCCCGTGGTGACAATGCTCCTTCATCCCTGGGTTCCCACAGAAACATGTTGGATGCCTGCAAAAAAGCATTTCCCACCTTGCATCAAGAGGAAAGTGGGAACCTTGGAATATTTTCACAAGTAGAAAATCTGGGTAAAGATACAGATTCCCATTTTAAGTCAATCAGATACGATGTTTATTAGCTGATTTTATATCTGTAAGTAAGTCATTTCCAGCAACAACATTTCTGTTTTTTTGAAAATGTCAGGAAGTTTCAATGGTTTCAGAACTTTTTTCTTAAGATGAAATTTGTCATAGTGGAAATTTCTGGCTCTGACACGCTAGCGAGGGAAATCCCATGCCACCGACAATCTCTGCCTCGCCTGAAGGTTGTGATACGGTCCCCTGACCCAGAGCGACTCCTTTACCTGAGACTTAGCTAATTGCTTCTTGTCCTGTGATCACCTTGAAAGTGGTTTTAACTAAGTGACTTTACCAGTGGGGTGGGTAGGAATGTGCGTGTGGCCCGTTGCTGCAGCTCAGCTGTTGGAGGGTAATTTGCCAAGTCTCTGTAGCACGTACGTTTGAAATCATGAAACCATCCTGCCGCCTCTGCTCAAGCCAGGTGGTCTCTGAGGGTCCTTCATTGCCTTCCTTTTGTGTGCAGAACACTTCTCTTGCCGTATCCTCCTGATGGGGTCATATCTCCCAAATGCTGGGTGGGTGTGGGGAGAAGTAGAGACTCTGGTCTCCTCGTCAGAGCCTTTTGGAGCAGTGATGGCTCCTGGAGCTGTTGTCTGCCTGCCTCATCCCCTTTGTCCCTGCCCAGGTGGTGCATTTAACCAGCCAGTGGGCAGCTGGTGGAGAGACTGTTTGCGGCTCACGACTCCTTTTTGATTTCATGAAAGCTCATTTTCTGCCTGAGGAAAGCTTTTCTCCACCAGCCCTGATCCCCGCCTGGCTCTGAAGGGGGGGAGATGTGCCACATAATGGCAGGATTAGAGAGGCAGGATGAGGATGGAGGAGGAGGAGGAGGAGGAGGATGTGGGAAGCAACAGGGGGCTGTGCACACTTAGCACACAAACAGATGTTCTCCTTCTAACCCGAGCATCATTCAACCACAGTGCTTTTGTTTTTCTACAACTGACACCTAAGCCAAGGCTCCCTTACCCCCTCACTCGGTGTCACGGGTCCCCTTCTCCCTGTTCCCAAGGCGGTGGGGCGGGGGAAGTGAAGCCACACAAGTGCTGATGATGGTGCCGTGCGGGGAGGGGGAGCGGGGCCGTCCCTCTGCTCATCTGGTGCCTGGGAGGTGGCACGGCAGCAGGGGATGGAGTTGGGCAACCCCAGTAAGCGAGTCCAGCTGCGGGGAGGAAGGGGTGGGTGGCCAGGAGCAGCATCAGCTCCAGCCCTGAGGGTAACCTCCTTTCCTTGTTTCCCCAGACCTATGTCTTCACCGATGAAGAAGATGATGCCCTGAAAAGGAGAATGGGTAATGACTTGTCCTATAACGCCACCTTCCCCTCCCTGCCTTCAGCCTCTGAACTGTCACAGCCTTGGGAGGGGGTCTGGCACCCACGAAGCCCCCAAAAGATGATTTGTTTTAGCTGGCTTACCCCAGGGCACACAGCCGACTGGAGGCAGGGTGCCGTCTGCCTTAAAGCATCCATGGGTGGAAGCAGCCTGAGAGAGAGCGCTTCAGCCCCCGCACCCTGGCTGGCAGTGAGTGGGGTGAAAGTGCGGTTGGCAGGTGTCCTAGTCTTGGCCAAGGTGGTTGGCTTTCTCCAGGTTTCATCTCCAGGTAGGGGGAAGGATGGAGCCCATGTCACCGCAGGCTTGGATGCCTGTTTGGGGGGTTGCGAGGAGGCTGGCTGTGAACAAACCCCTTCCCTCCCACCCAGAGGTCCTCCCCATGACCGTGTGAAGCAGGCCAGCCCCAAGCCACAGCCTCCTCTCTCCCGGCAGGCGACCATGCGGTCTTCACCAACTGCTCTGCCGAGCACAGCCACCTGGCCCTCTCCTGCAAGATGGCGGCCGAGTTTGACGCCTTCCTGGCCAGCAGCCGGAGGTGAGGCAGGGCTGCCGCGGGGGGACCTCTGAGAGCAAAAGGCACCCTCCTTACTGCAAACGTCTTGTGTCTTCATTCCTGTCTCCCCTAGCTGGTTTTGCCATTTGGATGATGACAACTACTTGAACCCTCAGGCCCTCCTGAAGCTCTTGTCCTCCTACTCTGCGACGTGGGACGTTTACCTGGGGAAACCCAGCCTGAACCGACCCATCTGGGCCTCCGAAACGCTGCCAAACAACCAGACGGTACAGCCTGTGGTGGTGGTGCCAATGGGTTGTTTTTAGTGCTCTGTCTCATTGGCCATACATGTACCCCAAGGAGAGACAGGTCCAAAGAGCAACAGGCAACAGCTGAAAACTCGCCGGTCTTGTCTGAACATGGTTGTAGGTGTTGACTCAATCCGATCTACGTAGGTAGGGCCCCACGTTGCTGCTGCGCCTTTGGGTATGTGTCTGCCAGGAGATAAGACTGCCTTGGGCAGGCCGCCTGCTGCTGCCAGCAGGAACTTGGAAGCCCCAAATATGAGGAGGTCAAAATCCATGCTGTACTGCTGGCAAGTCCTTCTTCTGGGCAGCAGTCAGGGGTCTGGGGTGACAATAGGGCTGTGTTTATCCTGGCATCAAAGCTGGGTTTCCAGCATTCCCATCTCAGGAAGTATGGTGTTGTCTGAGCCTCTGCCATTGATTTTCTCTGCTGTTTCTCTCCAGAAATCTGTGCGCTTCTGGTTTGCCACGGGAGGAGCTGGGTTCTGCATCAGCCGCAAGCTGGCAAGCAAGATGGTGCCTTGGGCCAGGTGAGCTGTGCAGCTGGTGAGTATGGGAGCCTTTGGGGATGAGGAACACGGACGCACATTAATTCCTGGCAGCGTCAGATCTGGATTTGTGTATGTGGTGGTTGCAAGGATGTTTGCAAGGGTGCAAAGTACCGTGTGCTCCACATCTGCAGGCATATGGGTCTGGAGGAAGGATGTAGTGGGTGGGTCTGCCACCTGATCAAAAAGAGGCAAGAGCAGGCATGTCAGCAAACATGATCACAGGTTGACATAATCCCCCCTCCCCAACTCCTTTCAGCTCTTGGTTATTTCCCCACACTCCTTCCCATCCCTTTCAGCTTTCTCTGCCTCTTTTCCTAAGTGCTTTGCCTGTCTGCCTGTCTCCTCTCTCCTTAATCTGCCTCTTTCCAACCTCCTGTACCTCCCTCCTGAGCTGATTTTCCATTCCCCCACCCTAAACCCTCATCAGCTTCTTACAGTGGCCACTGTCATTTCTTCAGCTTGGTGCATGGAGAACGGAGGTAGGCCCCGAGGTGTTGTGTTCGCCCAGCCTACAACAAGATGATGTTTTCCAGGACGTCCTAGGTTATATCACAGGCTATATGCACATACACTGACAGGCAATGGCTATGCCAGCTTTAACCAGATCTGTGCACACCCAGAAGGACATATCTGATCCACACCAGGTGGCTGGTTTAGCTGAAGCCCATGATATGTATTTTATGGTAGCCCAAGACAGTAGGATGATCTGTGATCCAGGGTAAAATGAAAGTGGCATGGATAGATAACACCTAACTTGACATAAAGTGCCACTACTGTGTTAAAATGCTTAAAACATATTTGAACTAGTTGAGGGGTGTTACAGTAGACAGGGCTTCGTGCTGTGTGGGTGCTTCCAGTTACAGGAGCCTTAAAATTGGGTTTAGCCTTTCATCAAAGGATGGCCAAGCGTGTGGTGTTACATTACAGTGGAGCCACGGATGGCTTATTCAAGCTGCAAGAGACTGTCCTGTTTCTTCTTCCTCCCAGTCCTGGCCATGTGGTCCCACTGTTTCTCTTGTGCTGGCTTGTCTGACTCCTCAGGGGCTCAGTGCAGCTCACCTAACAGGTGGAAAAGTGACTTGGCAAAGTCTGCCAGCTCTCTGCATCAGCTCACCGAGGAGCTGGATACGTATCGGGGACAGCACTGGACAATTGGTGGGACAGCATGGCTGGCAGTGCTCAAAGAGCAAACACATGCCCACATCTTTGCAGGTGTCCCATCTGCAAGAAACTCAGGGATTTCTTGCCTAGTTCCCAGATTTACTCTGGTTTTCAGTTAAGTCCTTCATTTATCTCCCACCCAAGTGGATGCCTATATCCCCCCCTACCCTTGTCCTAACCAACGCAGCCCTACTCTCTTCCAGTGGCAGGAACTTCATGAGCACTTCCGAGCTCATCCGCCTGCCGGACGACTGCACGGTGGGTTACATCATTGAGTGTAAAGTCGGCGGGCAGCTGCTGCCCAATGCGCTCTTCCACTCCCACCTGGAGAACCTGCAGCTCATCCCCCCCTCTCGGCTCATGCAGCAGGTGAGGAGGGGAAATGGAGCAAGAGGGAGGTGTGTGAGGAAGGAGAGGTGGAAGAGGGGAGCTGACAGGCACATTGCCCCTTTGGTGGCACTGATGTGGATTGAATCAATCATCTGCTCTTTTGGGGAGGCTTTCCTGACAAATGCTTCTTTGAAATAAGGAGCAGATGTTGCTGGCAGCATGGATGTCAGTCACAGTGCCCCTGGGGTCAGTGGTGGGGAGCACATGTGTGGGGAGTGATGTGAGGATCGAGGGCATCCCTGGGGGAATGTGGCACAAGGACAAGCAGAAATGATGATTGGTTGGGGAAGGGGCTTTGACATGGCACCATGTCTGCCTTGCCTGGGGAGATAACAAGGGGTGTAGGGGGCTTGGAAAGGCAAAGGACTAGCATGGTGGACCACCATGAGAAGGAGAAGAAGGAAGAGAGGAGAGGTGGAAGGCAGAGGCCAAGCCAGCAGAGAAGGAACCAGAATGGCAGCTTCTGTTGTCCAAACAAGTTCCTTGCTCCTGAACTCACCTCACCTTCCCTGCTCCTTTCTCACCACCCCTCTTGGCAGGTCACCCTCAGCTACGGTGTCTTTGAGGACAAGCTCAACGTTATTGAACTCAGTGGCCCCTTCTCACCCCAAGAGGATCCCTCAAGGTATGGGGCATGAGTGCTCTGGGTGTTGCTGTGGTGTGAGCCCTCAGACAATAGGCTGAGAGGGGGAGGCAGCCAAATGGGGTGCCGGAGGTCTAGAGTGAGGGACAGAAACCTTCTACTCACATGGCTTATTGGGTGAGGAGCACACCAGCATTAAGCTGCTTGTGAATACTTACAAACTTTACAGACCTTTTTGGATGAGTGGGAAGAAGAGTATTAAAACATTTTATTTGGACAATTCCTGACCCAAAAGTATTGCCATTTATTTCACATTTTGAGACGGAAAAAGCTAACCTTTTACCTCCTGGACAGGAACAGAAATGTTCTTTTAAACTCAGGAAAGGAAATTCTGCTTTCTTTTTCATTTTTTGTTTTGCTGAGAAGACTGAAGGGAAAAAAGTAAAAGGTTCACTTCAGGCTGACTGCAAACAAAAGTGGTCTTTGATTTACCTTCTCTGCTTTGAGTGAACAAACCTAAAGTTGTTATTTGCAGAGCATGGGTAGGAAGCTCCTGGCTGGAGATGGCAGGGGTGGGAAGCAGCTAAGCGACGAAAAGAGCATCAACAGAACCATGTAGCGGGGGCTGGTGCAGTGCCCATCTCCCTGCCTGTGATCAGGGTGAGCTTCGGCTTGGGCTACATGGGCAGAGCTGGATTCAAGTGTCGGAGGGAGGCTTGGCTGCTTAGCTTTGCTGAGAAAAGACATCCTGAGGTGAACAACCAGTCCTGGAGCTCTGTAGTGCAGGGTGGGTGCCTGATGTGGGATGGGGCTTGAGGGAGAGATCTTCCATTCTCCAGCTGGGCGCTGGTGTAAAAACTGTCACCTGACCTTCCTTTGCTCTCTCCCCAGCAGGTTTCGATCACTCCACTGCCATCTCTATCCCGACACCTCCTGGTGCTTGCAGGCTGTTGGCTGGTGATGCCTGAGCCTCAGCTACAGTGGCTCCTGGTGACATCCATTCACCTTGTGTATGCAGGGGGTGGGACACTGAAGAAGCTTCGTGCTCCCAACTTTCCCTTTTCTATGGTGGTCTTGGGGCTGTGTGATGGCTTTTTTGGTCCTTGCTGAATACTGGTGACACAGGACAAGAGGCAAAATCTGTGCCAAAGATGGATAACATGGGCTGGACACATGGATGGGCTTCCCATCTGTGCCGGTATACATGCCAGGGATGGGAGCAGTATGCCTTCCTGAGCAGATCAAGGACTGGGTGGTGACTGCTGGGCATCTGGGTAGAGATGGGGTCCTGCTGCTGCTCCTTGCTGTGGATTCATCTTGCTGGACTAGAAAGGCCCTGGGTATGGGTAACCAGTGCCCAGCTGAGGATGGCTGATAGCGTGTTGTGGCTCCAACCTCTCTGAGCAGGCCCTCTTCCTCTGTATCTGCCTGTGCTTTCCCCACTGCCCACTCTTCCCAGGCACAGCCCCTCGGCTCAGTCTCTGCTTGTCAAGGTCTATAGAAATGGAAAATGTGACCATTTCTGTGGTGAATGAGTGCTGGAAAAGCATAGTCCTTGCCTGGCAGAGGGGAGATGGGCAGGAAGTACAAAGAATCAGGAATCTCCCTGTCTGCTGGGACAAAGGAGAGGGTGTGGGGTGGGGGAGCCAGGAGGAGACAGACCGAGATGAGGATGATTCCTGCACCGAACATTGAAGGCTTGATCTTGCATGGCCCTGCATTATGCCTCTCTTTTAACCTTCTTGATATGGGGTCAGGATAATCTCTTGCTCTAATTACCAACCTGTCATCTGAGATTAGACTCCAACTCCTACCTGTGAGAGAGGAGACACAAAGGATTAGGACTGGCTGAAAGAGAGGAGAAAGGACGAGATGGAGAAGGAGCGCTCAGGAGCGGATTAGAGGTTACAGCTTTATAATCTTCTCTGTGCCCCGACCAAAAAAATTAAGTCATGAAGGAATGGAAACAGCAAGGCAAAGAGCTTTTTATCTCTGCGTTTCTTTCCTCCAGATGCTAAGAGCAGCTTTCTGCCTTCCTTCTGTCCCTGCTGAGCGCAACAGGGGGAAGGAGCAGGCCCAAATAGGTTATGAGCTTTCTGGCACGTTTGTGGAGAGTCCTTTTCTCAGCACAGAGCCTGGCATGAAAGCTGGCAATTCTGCTTGCTGGGGAATGAACCTTGGCACCATTTTGTCCTTATGCATACGGTTAAACGGCTGGGGAGAGCGTTGCAGGGAAAGCTGGAAGGCAAAGAGGCTGTTTTAAATGGCAGGTGGTGCCACAAACAGGTATATCTCTTTAAAGAGCCTTTCAAAACACACTGCTGGGATCTGTGAAAGATTCCTGTAATCTCCAGATGAAAGGACAAATGCCCTTTCTCCGAAGAGCTGCTTAGCTTTGATGCTGCTGATGTGACTAAGCCTGCTGCTGGTGGGCTGGAAGAGCCAAGGGCAACTACCACTGTGCCTCTACCATTTTGAAAACTGGCCACCCTGTCGCCTCCTCCCTCCGCACCCCCAAGCACCAGCATCTCCTACACGGCACACACGAGGTTTAAAGGAAAGGTGTCAGAAAGACCTTCCACCTCTGCAAAGGGGGATCTAGAAATGAATGAGCACTTCAGTTTCTGGAGAAGCAGAAAGCAGGAGCCTGTAGAGGTGTTTTCCAGCCTGGTCATTCTCACCGGCATTTAACCAGCTTGTGAAGCAGCAGAGAGCCCTGCTTTCTTCTCTTGCTCAACATGCCTTGTACTGGAAGTTCATCCTGAGCAGGGACAGGAGCTAGCTAATGCCAATGACCGTTCCTTGAGTCATGCGAAGCAGCTGGCTCA
Organism: Ciconia boyciana; assembly: GCF_034638445.1. Taxonomy (NCBI): domain Eukaryota; kingdom Metazoa; phylum Chordata; class Aves; order Ciconiiformes; family Ciconiidae; genus Ciconia; species Ciconia boyciana. Next base: position 58,553,635 of record NC_132934.1, read on the forward strand.
CACAGCTATGCAAACCTAGGAACCATGCAGCTCAGAACAGAGACACCCAACTATTGGAAGGCAGGTGCAGCCTAAAGAAGTCCTGCCCCACAGGGCAAATGATTTGGTATGAACTTAACCAGAAGATGAAAAATGCTTCCATGAGAAGTGAGAGTCTTCAAGAGAAACCTACACTACCCGGATATCTTCTTTTTTTCCCATTCAAACTTTCAGCTGTTGCTGTTAATTGAGTCTTTGAGTTAAAAAGCCAGTCCTAGCTGTAGATGTCCTGGTGACAGTCAAAGCAAAATGCGATTTGTGTGCCTGGAGAAGGAGAAGAAACTGGTAGAGTGGACTCCCTTCCCTGGGGAAAAGCAAGGCACAGAAACTGGAAGCCCACTTTGGATCCTGGCCTCCGCTGGTCTGAACTGGCCTGGTGCCTTTTGCATGGCTGAAGATCAGATGTTAAATGGGTTGAGTCCTTGAGTGGCTGCATGGGGACCGGTTTAAGACTGGGCTTCATTGCTGGAGCAGTTAAGTGCCACTTCTGTGGAAAATGTCTTGTCTCATAAGGAAACTGAGAACAGATGAGAAGATGTCTGGGGCAGGGCATTTCTCAGGCTGTAGAGAAACGAATGACAGAAAAGTCCTGTTATGCCTGTGACGACAATGCGCTGGAAAGAAAATAGCTTCTCGGAGTCGACAAAAGAAACCAGGTTTTCTCTAAGAACAGAGAGACAGCTTAAGGGGACATTCACCACATGAAATCTGATCAATGTTAAAACCTGAGTTAAAATTAGTTTCAGGAATGGTTCCTGCCCCTGGGGCTTGCTGTCAGATGTTGTGGTTTTACAGTCTCATTTTCCTAGTTTATTAAAATGTTTAGCTGCTTGGGAAAATGAGAAACAATCTCACGTGAAACTTTTCAGGGGACTGCCTTTTTTTATTCTCCTTCATGATTTTCTGATGTAACTGGTAAAGTTTTTGGAAAGGTTCCATTGGGTCTATTAAAATGTTTTTTTTTCTCTTTTTCTTTTTTTATATCGCTCGCTCTCCTCTCTCTCACACTCCCTTTTCTCATTGCAGGGAAAAAAAAAACTATCCCAAGAATGAAAAGGGATGGAGACATGGCCTTTTTATTTTACTGGGAAAAATGGGGTCAAAGTCAAAGGTGTTGGCATGACCCTGCTGTTGTACAACATTAAGTGTAGTTCAAGGTTTCAAGTACAGAGACCTCCGCCTGCCCAACACCATAGCAACCAACACTATTAATGATGTTTAAGCTGTATACTGAAGATTCAGAAAAAGGAGAAGGAGGGGGAAAAAAGCAGTTACACTATTTGAAATGTAAAGTATTAAGTGAGGCTTTCATGTTAACAATATCCTTTCTTCACTTTCCCCTTAGCTGTGAAGAATTTTTATAAGGAAACCCCTATCTGACAGTGCAAAAAATGCTAATGACTATCCTTTCTTTAGGGGGAAAAGAGAAGTTAGTTGAAATAGGTGGGAAACTGCAGTTGTTGCTAAAGGCTGGAAGGGGAGAGAGAAGAATAGCAAGGCTAGACAATGCTTCTGTCCCTGGTGCCAACTCCTCTTAACAACTCTGCTGCTGAAGAAAAACAGATTTCTAAGCCACTGTGGGATTTACCCAACTCTTACTCAGATTGCAGCCTTCAGCTCTCTTCCCAGGCCTCTTGCTAAAGATGCAGCCTTCAAAAGACAAGCAGTTTATTAAACAGAAGCCAAAAGGTGAGAAATAGGAACAAGAAGAAAGGAGATTGGAAGGAAAGAAACCACCAAGCAGGGCCTTGGAGGAGAGCAGGGGAATTTAAGCTATGCATTGAAAGTGCTGTTTGGGAGCTGCCCAGCAATAGTGGGAAAGGGGATGTTGCCTGCACCCCCCAGCTCTGGATGTTTTTGTGATCAGGACACTTGTAGCCCACCAGTGCCAGAGAGGATGCCAGCCTGTAAGTCAGCATTCACCTTGGAAGAGGTGAGATCAGGTTGGTTGGCCCCACACTTCTTTTTCTTTTTTTTTTTAATAACAACACTCCAGAGAAGTTGATGTGTTTTCATCTGATAGTTATACTCAATTCCTTACAGCAGGTTTGGCCTCTTAATTTCAAGGCTTTCTCTGCCCTTGCTTACAATGCAGGCACTTCAGACAGTCCAGCAGCTCTTGTCATTCATTTATTTAATTTCTTTTGTCTTCAATCCTTGAAAAACCCTACAGGACAGCTGGCTTGCCCTTTTGCACCACTGGCTACCAGGGCTGTACGCATCTGAGCACACTTCTGAGGTGGATGCAAAGGTGAAGGAGGGTGACTGACCCCTGCATAAGCAGAGAGAGGCATGGACCATCCTTATGTTCTTCTTCAAGGCACTGGCTAGCAGCTGGTGCCAGAGATGGGATCTCATACTAACTGGGACTTTCTTCTGTCCCAAATACCACTGGGCTTATTGCTACACTGAAGAGAATGCATTACCACAGGCATAAGCAAGGCCAGGAAGGAGAGCAGCATCACAAATGTACAAATAACTGTGTCTGTTTTCACCAGCTGATGCAGGAATTTTTCCTCTAGACTTTCTGCCCAATTACCTGGGAGGTTAAAGGAGTGCAGGGCTGAGCTGTTGTTGCTCAGCTGGCATTGCCTCTTTAAGGCTGTTCCTTGACAGCCTGAGATTTTTGTTGCTCCCTGTTTGATCCAGCTTGGACTCCAAGAAAGCTGGGAACTCATCTCTCTCCCTGTTAGAACTGTATGTGATTAATTACAGACCCTGAGAATGGGCTCTTTGCCTATCTCTCATGTTTAAATTGCCTTCCAGGATTTTGCAAGGCTAAGGAGCCTCTTCAGATGTTAACATCTGACTGTGCCTCAGTCAAGCCTCCCTTGGTTTTTCTGGGAGCTGCATCTGATTAATAGTGAACTTTGAGAACAAATTAAACTGAGTGTTTTGTACATGGATTTGCTGGCTCTGACCCTTCTGCCACTGCTTGAGAAGAAGACAGTGTTGATTTTAGCAACATAAGAAAGTGCAACTGACCAGGGCAATTGGATAGGGAGAGATGCTGCTATTCTGAACCCCTGCTTTCCCCATCCCACCCCTAGAAGTGGGGCACAGAGAGAATATGCAGCTGGTGCCTTTGGCCACAGTGTATCAGGTGGAGGATATGCCATGAAATATCCAGCATTTGCACTGGCAGAGAATCCAGCAGCCCTGGTTGTCAGCCAAGGCCAGCTTGTGGTTGGTGCTGGACAGAGAGAAAAATGGTGCCTACCCTGAAGCACTTACAAGCAGAGACAGGGTGGGGAAGGAAGGAAGGGCTTACAGGATCAATGGGACAGTATTGTCACATCTAAGGAGGGGGAACAAGATGGTCTTTGGGACAGTGAGGGGAAGAGTTCAGGAGCAAAGATCCCTCTCCACCCAGAAATACCATGAAGCAACAGATCTGAAGGATGGCTGATATAAACACAGGGGAAGGGAGAGGTGAGGGATGAGGAAAGTGGTTTGGATAAGAGAAAGAAGAGGAACAAAATCTATATCCTCTTCATGACTGTGTTGGCAACTGATGAATCCTGTCCTGAGGACTGGTACCTTGGAGCTTAGGGGTTCAACAAAAAGAGAGGAAAGCTGGAAAGGAAAAGGCAAGGACTGTCTTCCCCTACCCACACACTCAATGCAGGCCTGTGGCTTCTCACTCATGGCTACCCCAGTAGCATAGGAGGAGATGTGGGCCTTGGAAAGAGCATCAACCTCTACTCTATGCTGTGTGTCTTCTGTGTGGGGAGAACACACATAGCTTGGCTTTCATGAACACTCAGAGAAGCATCAGACTGGGGCAATGAGCAGGATGGATGTGCTGAAAAGACTCTGCCCCTTCCATACTGCTCCACCTTCCCCACATTACCATCAGCTTTTGCTGAAGCGAGGCTGACTGCAGAAGCTGGCCAAGCTCTCTCCGCTTGTGATGGTGTTTATTCTAGTGTGCAGGGGAGAACGCTCCTCTCCAGGCTCTTGGACACGCCTGTTTCCCAAAGGCATGGTGTGGAGTGCACGCAGACAAGGTCTCAGTGCAGCTGGTAGGGAGAGCAGGGCCCCTCCATACTCCCCCCCCCTTCCCCCAGCATTCAGCTAGTGTTGGACGGTGTCTGTTTTTAGAAAAAGTAGCAGAATCAACAGCTGAGCTGATTTTCCAAAGGGACATATAAAACCAACAGCCTGCCATCTGCTCTATTGTCCTGGAATAGCGGCTTGGAGGGTGCGGGAGAGGGAAGGAGGAGAATAAGGGGAATGAGAAATGGAGCTGGGGGGAGAGGGTGGGAAGGAGGGGGAGCGGAAGAGAAGAAAAGGCAGAAAGGGGAGGCAGGGAAGTCATGGGGGGGAGAGGAAGGTGAAGGTGGAAGCTGAGGGGAGACAGATAGAGAAGGAGGTAAAGAAGAAGGGGAGCTGTGTGAAAGCGGGGATGTGGTGAGGGGAGAAGACCAGGAGACAGGCATGGGGGCAAGCAGGGCTTGCTTGGGATCACCCTGGCTGGATCCTGGTCAGCGCTGAAAGCCACAGTGGCCGGCACTTCCAGCAGCCCTGTCCTTGCTGAGCCAAAGCCTGACTGCAAAAGAAACAAACTGGACTTAGCGGCCTGGATAATCACTCCCCTTCCACCCACACAGTCCTGCCTGCTTGCCTGCCGTACCCCCCTCCCCTCCGCGTTGGCTTTTATTGAGTGCCGCAGGGCAGGGATTGAACTCCAGGTTTGGCAGCAGAATAAATAACAGCAACATTGGCCTCTCCAGCTCGGGAGGGAGGAGGGCTGGTTTTAATCAAAGGTAAATAACAGTCGGTATTCTCTGACCCTTAATCCAATTTCCTAGAACTAGAGAATAATGTTCCAACTTAGACACGTGGCTCTGGCCCACAGGAGAGGGACGGCTACTCAGCCAGCCAGCTGCTGGGCACAGCACAGCCAAGGAGAGCAGAACTGAGGGAGATGCCACAAGGCAGGTAGTTCATCCTGGCTAGCCTGGGACTGTGCTGCTCTCTCCTGACTCTTCCTTGTGCATTTTCCTTGCTTCAATCATCCCAAAAGATGGGGCTGGTGTGCTGGCAGGCAGCACATCCCCATGAAATGTGGGCCCAGTTGATTAAGGGCTCCCTGATTTGCTCTGTTGACAGGAGAGCTGGGGCCCAGCTGCTGCCCCGCATCTCCATCCCATTTTGCCTTCTATGGTGACCTGGCGAATGGTGATTATGAAGTCGTGCTTGCTGTTATATGTTTGTGGCAGGAATCACCACGGGTTCCTGCTACGTGTCAAGTGTGAGCAAGATTTCAGTGTTGGAAATAAATGTTTGTGTTGTTACTAGTCTGGTAACACAAGGGTCTTTGTGATTGGAGAGTTTGCCCTCTGACTTGGTCATATATTAGAATCACAGAGAGTTAAAGACATGGTGTTACTGAGCTATCAGGAGGTTATCTAGTCCTGCAGCAGGGCCAGCCACATTACACCCTTTGTGTCAGATGTTTTTCCAACCAACTGTTGGCATCAGATTGGAAAACCAGGTTGCTGATAACAAAGCACTGGCACCAGGTTGATCTTTGAAAGACAGGTTTGTTCTGCAACTCTGTGCTAACACCGATTTGTAGTTGCCCATGGAGCAACTCTGTCAGGCTCTTGGGCACTGCTTGCTCCTCTGCGGGGCAGATGATTTGCAATCCTCTAGAACAAAAATGGCCTGGTGAGGCCAGGGCAGAGACACATACTAGAGCTGAGGACAGAGGAGGCCAGCTCCCTTTCAGCCCTTTCATCTTGCAAAATGACTTGGCAGTCCACAGTAGGGGCTTGAGCTGCTGTGAGACAGAGCACCTGTCCACCCTGTGGGTGGACCGTGGTTTTAAGACCACTTTTCAGACTAAGCCTTTTGTAAGTCTCAAGGCCATGGAGAGAAATCTCCTCACCAAAAGCTCCCTGGTGGAGAATGTGGCCGAACACACACAGCACTTGTGTGACTGCCAATTCCTGGTCATGCAATCTGGACAGATGAAGTGCAGGTGGAACAGCCAAGTCCATCCTCCCATCTCAATCTCTGCTGTTCCAGTGTGGATTCTGAGAGCCTGGGATCCAGCAGCAATGGGGACAGAGAGCACCCAGACACATCCAGGGCAACACACGTTAGGAATACTAAGAGCCTAGCTCGAGGAGGAGTGAGGTCTGTCCCGCACAGAGAGGCTAAAAGGATGGCTGATCCTTACAATGACCTATCCAGACAGGTCAGAAATGCAGCTCTGGAGATGCCTCATGTTCATCCAGCTCCCCAGCCATGGGCACACACTTCACTACCAGTCATCCAGTCCTGCCTTTAGGGAGTCCAGCTCCGCTGCTGAAATTATTGGCAGGAGAGAGAAAAGGGAAAAATATCTTTTACGTCGAGTTGACTGTGTGTTTCTTTTCCCCTTGCTCAGCTCACTCCAGGAAGCACACTGCTTTTGTAACTGTTAGAAGCCCCCAGAATGGCCCCTGCCCTCTGTGCCGGGACGGGGGCAGGAGGAGCAGAGGGGCTGTGGGGCTGGGGGCGGGCTCTGGTCAGCACCCTGGACAGGGACGGACCCGCCGCGCCGCGCTCCGGCCTGGCCTGGCCTGGCCCTGCCTTGACTTCCTTTGCCTTCCCCTGCCTTCCTTTGCCTTCCCCTGCCTTCCTTTGCCTTCCCCTGCCTTTCTTCGCCTTCCCCTGCCTTTCTTCGCTTTCCCCTGCCTTTCTTCACCTTCCCCTGCCTTTCTTCGCCTTCCCCTGCCTTTCTTCGCCTTCCCCTGCCTTTCTTCGCCTTCCCCTGCCTTTCTTCGCCTTCCCCTCCCTTTCTTTGCCTTCCTCTGCCTTTCTTTGCCTTCCTCTGCCTTTCTTTGCCTTCCCCTCTCTTGCCTCCTCTTGCATTCCTCTGCTTTGCCTTCCCTTTCCTTCCTTTCGTCTTGGTCCAGGCTGGTGGGCAGCCTCCTGGTATGGCATGACCCTGGTTTGGCTTGCAGCCTGCACCAGCCCCTTTTTGCTCTTGCTTAAGAACAAATACAAGTGCTGTGGCTCTGTACGCAGCTGCTCTGAAGCTGTGGCTTAGATCTGGGTTATTTTTTGCAGATAAATCCTCTTTTCTATCAGATTTGACATCAGGCAATCCCTCCAGATCCTTTCTCCCTGTCTGACTTCCCCCTTCTCTTCCCTGCCCTGGGTTCTCTTTCCTTGCATCTGTGTCCTTCCCTCTAAATGCCTCCCTCCCCTTTTCTTTGCCTATAGCCAGCTCTCTGTGAATATAATTTCATCTGCTCGCTTTCTGCTGCTCTGCATCTCCACATTACTCTTAGTTTCTCCGCTGCCCTCAAATGTATGTATTTTACTGCTTTCCTTTCTGTATCTCTTTTTTTCACTCCCTCTCCTGGTTGTTTCTCTGTGGTCATTTCCACAGTGCTGTGAGTTTATCAGAGAGCCCTCTCTGCCCTGGCGTTCTACATGTTGAGATCAGGTGCAAAATACCTAGTAGGTGCTTTTTTTTGGAGACCCTGCTACAGCTGATGGAGCTTGGCATCCTCTGCAGGGGACTTAACTGTTTCACACACTGCCCCTTGCCTTCCAGCTGATCTGAGGAGGAACTTCCAGGGTGGTGGAGGCAGAAAGCAATTACAGAGAAGGAATTAAAGCTACAGGCAGTCTGGGAGAGAGTTGGAGTCACTGACTGATGGATGGGTGGATTGGGTAGGACTCTGATAAAAAACATTTCCCATATTTCAGAAGAACTCGGGTCTTTGTTTCCCTCACGGTCTGTGCCCACACAGAACAACCAGCCTAGGAACAGGGCAGAAGGTCATAGAGACCTGGAGGGAAAGAACAAGTTGTAGTCAGGGCTCATTCCAGGAATCCAGTATGGATTTCTCTGTCTGCACTCTTCTCCTCAGATCCCAGCCTAGGTGGCACAGGAATCATCCCTGGCTTCCCCCTGGGAGCTTTTCAAACCCTGAAATGTCCCTGAAGCAGGTCTCCAACACTGCTGCGGGACACCAGTAATGTGCATTGACTTATTTGATAGGAGCTGGTACTTAGCGGGCAAGAAAACAGGCTGAGGGCTTTGGTGCTACTTGGAAGTGATCCAGTTTGGGATAAAGGGATCTCAATATCTGTTGCAGAAAATCATTTTCATTTACAGGAGCCCAGGGAACTCTCAGCCTGACACCACTTTGGTTTGGATTTAGCCAGGGGACCATGGAGAATGGGATCCATGCCAACACCTTAGGCATCTGGATTTGAGTAGTGAGGAGAAAGGAAGGAGGTCTTGGCTGCCTTTCACTTTTTTCAGTGCCTTTTAAAATGGCAGCCCTTGTGGCAGTGACAGGCCCATCCACAGGTGGGCTGCAGCAGTTGGGGATTGAGTAGATGGGTCTGGAAAAACAGCAGTTGTGTTCCACCTTGCTTGCTCAACAAGCCACAGCATGGCATCCAAAAGAGTTCACAAACTGTTTGGAAGAGGCAATGGATTTTCTGTCAAGCTGGAGTTGTCCTCTGTAAAGTGACATTTACATTTTCACCAGACAAAGTTTTTCTGGCCTGCGATTCTTCCAGCACTTTGGGTTAGTAGGAGCAGAGGCTGGCTCTGCGTTCTGTGGCTCGACGTTTAGATGACTGTCAGAGGGGGAGAGAGGGCAGTGGTTTCAGCAGTGTTTAATGAAAAGCTGAGGGAAAGTAAAGTTTTTGCTCCATCTTGGATTCTATCAGTTTACTTTTTACATTACTCTAACCAAGGCCAGGGAAGAATGATATCCACTCATAGCTCCCTCCCTGGCACAGAGCTGCCATGCATGGCATTTGAAGACCACAAGCAGTCCCAGTGAGGGTGGCTACACTATGTGTTAGTCCCATGCTGAAGTCTTTTGATGGACTGCATAGGTAAGCAATTTCAATGTCTTCTTCCAGTGCAGGACACAGCACTGTTCTACTTTCTGAGGCTGCAGAACACCTTTGTTTTCTCTTTTAAAAACAAACTCCTTCCCCTGCATATGCTTTTTTTTGTTGTCACTGTTTTGTAATATTTACAAAAGGCAGTTCCTGATGGAATTGCTTTCAGGGCTCAGCTGCCTACCCATGACATGTGGGAGGAAGTTTCTCCTGAGGGACTCTCCTCCAGGACTCGTCTGGGACTCCCCTCTGCTCCATCAGCCCCCCTGGTACTGGCATGTCCAGCACCTCACTGCATTCCTCCCTCATAGGCCTCCAAATACCTCAACACATCACCCCAGTCTCAAACCCAAGCCATCTCCCTGGGCAATCCAGTTGCCATTACCTCTTTCCAACTAAAAATTGCCCTGAACAGTAACCAGACCTGCTGTTCAGCATTTCTGCAGCAGTTGAGCTTGGAAGGAGCCCGAAGAGAGCACTGCTAATTAGCTCACATATTATCTGTCAGGTCAGTGTTATCCCTGCTTGAATGACTTAGATACCAAAGCACAAAGTGACCAGCTCCACAGAGGGACCTGAACTCCTCAGGCTGTAATCTCACTCTCTCCTCTCCTCTGCTCATAGCAATAGAAGGTCACCTCTGTAGTTCTGGAGCCCAGAGACAGTGTGTCAGGTTTTCTGCTGATGTAAATCAGCATAGATCCACAGGGACTTCAGACCCCCACTCTGTGTGCACAGTCTTGGGAGATTTCTTAGCACAACCTGGGAATCCACCGGCAGGTCCAAACCCGGGTGTCCTGGGTCCAGGCAGAATGATCTCAGCCTTCCCTGCTGGTTTCACCATAGCAGATTGGGATAGTTGAAACACAAGGAGCTCTGGAGAAAAATTCAGGATGAAGAATGAGGGCATGCACATCCCAGTGTGATGGAGGCTCCCAGCCACCCAGAGCAGGTGAATGGCCAGGATGTTTTGCCCCAGCTCTGTGGAATCATAGAATCATTTAGGTTGGGAAGGACCTTTAAGATCATCGAGTCCAACTGTTAACCTAACACTGCCAAGTCCACCACCAAACCATGTCCCTAAGCGCCACTCATTCAAAGTGGACAGACCACCTTCTCCCATCACAGGGTCAGCCATCTGAATGGCAGCAAGCCTCAAGGGAGAGACTGTGCTCCTCCTCAGCCCCTTTCACCACACCTCTGATTTTCTTGCCTCTTGGAGCAAAGGAGCAGGGGATGGACTTTTCCTCCCATGGAATTGGGAACGTATCCAAAAAGCCCCTGGGAGTCCCCACCACATCTCCGCAGCAACACTTGGTAAGCATGAGAGCGATGCCTGCACCTCACACCCACCAACCCACATACGCAGAACCAAATGCTGACTTATACAATCTTTTCTGTCCCGGCTTCCCCATCACGTTGGCTGCTCTGGGGCCGTGACCCAGCACCGATAGGACTCCGTGCTGCTCGTGGGTTGGCTCATAGTGCTGCTGGAATGGTGCCCACCATGGCGGGGGTGTCAGGGCCTGGTGGGGGCAAACTGAGACCCAACTTTCCAGGGGTACTGGGGGGGTGCAAGGCTTGGAGAGTCCAAATAGTCCAGAAATGGGGCCAGCAGAGGGCACTCCGATACCACCGCTCACCCACCGGACCGAGCCCTCAGATGGGGAACCAGGGCCACCCCCAAAGCCCTACAACCCTTCTCGGCTTTGCCCTGGGTGTAGGAGGCAATGGGGATCAAGGGCAGCAGCCTGTGGCCCTGCGTTCTTCACTGTGGGAAGGGGAAGGAGAAAATGAGTGAGGAGGCTGCAAGGGAGAGATGTCCCAGGAATCTCCCTGCTACCCATGTCTGCCTCCATCAGCTCACAGCAGTCCCACCGCTCAGGCATGGATGGTGGATGAAGTACATACAGCCCCGTGTTTTCCCCTCTGCGGCGATGGGTGCAGTGTGGCTGCGGCACGGGGCAGCTGAGGGAAGGACTGCTGAGCCTCAGGCTCAATAGCTGCGTGCCCATCGGTCCCCGGTGCCTAATGCTGATACTGTCCCTCCTTCCCCAGCTGCCTATCCTGGTGGTGTCCCTGCCGCTCAGATAGACCATCTCTGGGCATATCCCAGCCATCCCCACCTTGCAGACAGCCTGCATGAGCATCACCAGGACTGACTTGAAGGTGGAAGATGGTCGAGGCTGGTCCCTTGGCAGATGAGAGGATTGCCCTTAATGGAGAGGACAGCAGCCATTTCAGCACTGCTGCTCATGGCATGGGGTGGCCATAGCAACGGAGAGGGGCCTGGTGGAGCCCTGATGGGTTGAGACATCCTTGTGAGAGGTGCCTGGCAGCAGACTCTTCTGGAGAAGAGTTTTGCACAGGCCACAGTGCAGCAAAACCTTTCAGGGGACTTGCTGGCAAACCTCGCAGGAAGCCGAGGATCGCTGCAGCGAGCCCTCTCCTGTCTCCTTAACACCTGGAAGCTCTTTGTGAACAGCTCGAGGAGTGCTGCACGCCGGTGCAGGAGGGATTGCTAGTGCTGCGCTCACAGCAAAAGGGAGCAGCATGATGCCTCGCAGACATCGCTGGGCTGCAGCCACAAACTCAGAGGTGCTTGAACTGCTCTGCCTGTTTCTGCCTGAGCTCTGGACACATTCCCCATCATAAAGTAGTATGACAGCTACATGGGAAACTGGGATTCCCTGGAGCTCTCGGGGAGGGGGGGTGTCTCCTGGCTCCTCTGCAGAGACGGCAGGAGCAGAGCACCTTCCTACGTGCTCTGAAAGCCTGAGCGCCTTGCAGTTTTGCTGCAATAAATCTGGAGCAGCTATAAATCTGGAGCAGCTGGCTTAAGTTCCTCCAGGGTTCAGAAGAAAACACATCCAGCCTGATGTGTTTTGTTTGCCCACTCACTGTGTTTCTAATTGGAATGTTTGTAGCTTGGGAAATTGCTTCTTAGACTACAGTACCCACAGTGCTTCGCTGGCAGCTCAGCATAGCCTGCTAGGGCAGAGCAAAACCCAGACCTCTGAACTGTGTCTTTCCTTACCTGACCCATGCAGGCAGCGGGAGGTCTTCTGTCAAGCCTGGCTTACCAGCAGGTGCACTTACTTGGTTCATTGGGAAAAGACTGGTGAGATCAGTGAGTGAGAAATGTGGCAGTGGTTCCCTACCTTCTCCCAGAGGCCATTTCCAGACCCTGGTCCTAGCAAGCAGGGTCTCCCGAGCCTATTTCTCCTCTATTTCTGCAAAGCCCCGTCCAGAACTTTTTCTAAATGAACCCTGAAGTCCAGTTTGGGAGAGATCACAAGGCAGAAACAACAAGCGTAATGAACCATATTTAAAATGATATTTTTTCTGCCTTTGGAGTTTGGTTAATTTATAATCTATAAAAGTCTCTGCATAATTGTGTCTTGATTAAAATGGTATAATTAGGCGCTCTGGATCTCTCTCCCCTTTCCCTAAGATTATTTCTGTCTAATTGCTTTAATCTGTGTTTTCATGCACCCACTAGAAAATCAAAGCATGCTCCCATGAGGATGCGGGTGAGAGTGAATAAAGCTGACGACTCATTAAGTGCAGCAGAGAGAGGAAACTGCATCTAAATCACCACTACATTAACGAGGTAAAATAAAAAATCGAAACGAATAAATAACAAAGAGATAGAGGATTAAAAAAAAAAACCACAACAAAACAACCTGACATAGATTTTAATATTAATTAAGAACATATTGAATAGCAAATTGTCTGTTGTTGAAGCCAACTTCCTCCATTGTTGATGGAGAGCAAAAGGTCTGGGAATTTTAATTCTCCAAATCTGGGGGTATTTTATGGAGAGGGCAACTTGTGCAGAATACAGCCCTGCTAAGGACAGAATAAAGTTCACAGAGCAGGGATTGAAGGACCTGGGTAGGAAGAGTGTCAGTCCAATCCAGCTGTTTAAGAGCAGTGCTACAATTAGCCTGGATTTGAGTGAGAACTGGATGAGGCTCCACAGAGACCAGCGCTTGCAGTGCTTTTGGCCCTCAAGAGCTGACCAAATCTGTCCCCTGCCCCAAGACCAGAACAACTTCATCTCTCCCTTCCAGGTGACTTTCTGTCTTATTATCAATGATGTTCAGGCTACTGACTCTGCCAGCTAGCCCCAGTAACCTACAAACAGGTCACTTAATTCCCCCCCAAATGAGAAATCAGGAAAACAAGATATTTTAAAAAAGCTTCTGGCTATGTGTGTGGTTTGTTAACATCTGCTCTAGTCTCCTGAGGAGAAGTCCAAGGCAGTGCTGTCCTCTGGTCTCTCATTGCAGGGGAGACTAACCGTGCTGTTTGCTGTTTGCCTAGCTCAAGTGCAAATTCCCACACATCGCAGTGTACAGAGGCTGATTTTTACCCCAGATGTGACTGAAAAACTTTGTCACCAAGCTGTGCACAGCACTGTTTATTCTCAGCAGTACTAAGCAGCCCAGGCAGGGCACTGTATGGGTGCATCTGCTCTGCTCTGGGATCTGGAGCTCTGCACTGTGTGGCACAGATGTGGTCCATGGCAGGGCTGGTGATCCAATGGCCCAGAGCATGGGTGAGGACCCTGATTTCATCTTCAGTCATCAGTGACCACATGATTTGCCCTTAACCCATCCATTCGCTCTTCATTAGTATGGGATGTCATGGAAATGTGCATTCACAGGTGGTTCTGTAAAGGTCCTCAGCGAGTCACCTTGGCCAAAAATTGTTTGGTCTCTGTCTGCTCGTGACCTTCATACTCATTGCTATACTCCAGTTCACATTTTTTCTTGCCGTAGATAAACAGGTTTCAGAAAGTGAAGGCAAAAGGCATGTGAACATGGCAAGAAAAGCCAAGAAGAGCATTGCTTGGCCATTGAATAAGAGCTGTTGTCTTAGCAGAAAGCTTGTTCCAGCTGCATCCCGTAGACCCTGGTTGTAGGGAAGGCCCTGAAGCTGCTCCCTGACTGAGGGAACACTTTGCCCCTGCTCCATCAAGTGGGCACTTCAGTGCAAGGTTAGGGGCACATGCTTAAATGCTCTGCTGGGTCACTGCCTGACAACAGCTTTTGGTCCCCCAGAGTTTCCCTGTCAGCATCCCTTGAGGACCAAGCATGGAGAGAGGCTCGATGGTCACGTCAGCATGGCAGCTGACAGCATAGTATTGAAAAAGAAAGGAGGATCAGCTGCTCGCAGCCCTTGAGTTCAAGAAGAGCCTAATCTAATTAAGTGGAGACCACTATCAAATTACCAGCTCTCTTTTAACGTAGCCATTTTAAGTGGTTTGGTGTATTTATAGTAGGCGAGTTAGGGAGGGCTTTTCTCTCTTGAGGTTATGCTTGTGTGTAAGGGAGAGATGTATAATGTTAAGACTCCTGCTTTGAATTAGTTCCCATCCCCAGCCTGGAAAACATTTTGCACAAGATTTAAGACTCCAAAACCTGATCCCAGCTAGCCTCTTCCTATGCCTATGAAGGGAGTGTCTGTCTGGGTTGTTTCTGAATCTTGCCCCAAGCCAGCAGCACAGAAGTTTCCTTTTGGGATTAAGCTTTCCTTAAAGCAAATGTATCTTGTGCAACTATCTCAGGTCAGTCCACAGCCTCGAAAGGGCAAGAGGAGGGGCTGACTTCCCGTGGTAAGAAATCAGCAGCCCGTTTTCTGCTGAATTTTGATGGGAGTGGGATGGACCTGTCGCTGTTGGTTAGAGAGTGAGTGGAGAGGCTCTCGGCCCCACCGCCCGGCGTGGGTTGCTGGTTGATGGAGTGTCCCCAATTTGTCTTCCCCTGATTAGCGTCTCTGGCAGCCTGCAGCCCTCTCCGTTACTCTCCCTGTAATTCCATCTCTGGGGGAGTTCCTGTGCGGCAGGATCTGTGTCAGATGATCCCCCAGGCTCGCAGGAGGGAGGAGGTGGGAAATGCTCGTTAGGAGCTGTTTCCATGCATAACAACAGTAATAATCCTTAGCCCTTTATCTAAAGCTTTTATGAATGTTAATTCATTAACCTCTCACAATCACCCTCCGAGGTGAGGATTATTATCCACAGGATTGGACAGATGGGGGAAGCTGAGACGCAGAGTGCCGAGCCTGAGGCTCTGGGACGAGGCAGTCAGATGCCACCAGGTCCTCCCTTGCCCTCCAAAAACTTGTCTCTCCTCTCCTGGTAAGGGGTGGGCTGGCTTCTTCAGGTCACCCTGACTCTTACAAGAAGACACCTTGCTGGCAATGTTTGCTGTTCATCTCTGGCTCTGAAAGAGCCTTTCAAGATGACTTGGGGCACTGAGCCTTGTGCCTCTGTGCCACCGTAGACTGTCACCATGGGAGGGCTTCACACCTGCATCGCACAGAGGCCGTGGCACTGACGTTTCTCCAGGTGCTGAAGCCCTCAGTGTGTTTCTGTGTCTGTCAGGTCACTATCTGTATTATTGCTTGTAAGCAGAGAGGAAAAAGGAAGCGGGGTGGGGGGAGAGAGACTTAGAGAAAGGGAACAAGGCAGAAGGCCTAGAAATAAGAGACCTTTTTGTCTCCTTCACCATCCCCATCTCTCTTCCAACTGGGATTTCTTCTACTCTTAATGATGTCTCTCATTCCTGATGTGAAAGATTAAAAACGAAGAGATTAAAAGATTTCATAAAGTGGATGAGATAGACTTTGCTGCCTCCCTTCCTCTTGTTGGGACAGACCTCTGGGAAACCTCTCTCTCCTGCTTTTCCCATCTTCTTTCCCTTCCCTTCTCCTCGTTTTCCCCTCCCACCCCTTGATCTTTACAGATGAAAAGGCCCTTGCCTTCTGATGGCTTGAGCCATTCTGGCCATCTTCAAGGCCACTCTCTGATCCTTGCTCAAGGGCAGGTGGAGAGAGAAAGGATATGTGTGAGCCTGGGGGAGCCACTGACATAATGTCCTAGCTGTCCATCTTCAGTAAATCTAGCATTTCTTCTCTGAGGAACCCTCCTTCCCCAGGCAGTCTGTATGGTTGGTGTCATGGTTTAACCCCAGCCGCTCGCTCACTAAGCCCCACACAGCCGCTTGCTCACTCCCCCCGTGTGATGGGGGAGAGAATTGGAAGAGTAAAAGTGAGAAAACTCATGGGTTGAGATAAAGACAGTTTAATAGGTAAAACAAAAGCTGCGCATGCAAGCAAAGCAAAGCAAGGAATTCATTCACTACGTCCCATGGGCAGGCAGGTGTTCAGCCATCCCCAGGAAAGCAGGGCTCCATCATGCGTAACGGTTACTTGGGAAGACAAACGCCATCCCTCCGAACGTCCCCCTCCTTCCTCCTTCTTCCCTCAGCTTTATATGCTGAGCATGACGTCATATGTTAGGGAATATCCCTTTGGTCAGTTGGGGTCAGCTGTCCCAGCTGTGTCCCCTCCCAACTTCTTGTGCACCCCCAGCCTACTCGCTGGTGGGGTGGGGTGAGAAGCAGAAAAGGCCTTGACTCTGTGTAAGCACTGCTCAGCAGTAACGAAAACGTCCCTGTATTATCAACACTGTTTCCAGCACAAATCCAAAACATAGCCCCATACTAGCTACTCTGAAGAAAATTAACTCTATCCCAGCCAAAA
Source organism: Ciconia boyciana (assembly GCF_034638445.1). Lineage (NCBI taxonomy): Eukaryota > Metazoa > Chordata > Aves > Ciconiiformes > Ciconiidae > Ciconia > Ciconia boyciana. Next base: position 58,570,099 of record NC_132934.1, read on the forward strand.
CCAGCACAGTTGGAGAGCTCTGTGACAAGGCAGGAAAAAGCTCCAAGCCATCCTGAACACATTGCGATGAATGTACCACCCATGGTGATGTGAAGCCCCTCTTGGGAGGTGAGTGCATGGGAACAAGACTGGAGCAGACCAAACTGGTTGTGGGTTCCCTTGGCTATTCCTCCTCTAGCAGAGCAGGTACCAGCACAGGTGAGGGACCCCCTGAGTAGATCTTCAGCTCTGACAATGGGATTTTTCAGCACCAAGTCTGATAGAGCAGAGATTTGCTCCTGTTCACTCCCAAGGTGTTGGGGGTGTGGAGAGGAACATGTCTGTTGCACTTTGGGTTGGTCCCGCCTTTCTCTGCTCTTCCTTGGGACACCAATTGCTCCAGACTGCCTTCTGCTAATGGGGCCTTTGAGGGCTTGAACTGTCCCACTGTGGTTCCAGGCCAGGGCTGGAAAACCCAATGCCTTTCTGTCCTTTAATTTCACTGCTACCTCCTTGGTCGAGTTCACTGTTGCTCTTCTTGGTGGCACAATAACCAACAGAGTTAGGACTCAGCCTGGCTCCCCGTGGGCAATGTCTACAATATCCACAGCCAGGAGAGCTAAGAAGGTTGATTCCATGCCTGGAGGTGCTACCTTATCCCAGGAGAACCTCCTAGCTGTGGCATGCTCAGGGACCTCTCAGCCTGATGGAGACAGCAGCGTATAGCCCTTGCCCCCTCCTCTAGGTCCACAGCTATTAGGGGAGAACCTGGAAGCGCTTCCACCCTGGAGGCTGTAAGCAGGTAAATGTCCAATGCAGTCATGGGTTGTTATTTCCAAACATGCTGCCCCTTGCAATGAAAAACGGGCCCCCCTCCATTTAGCAAAGAACGAAGCATCAGCATAAGAGTGCAGGAACTGTTCATGCTACGTAGTGCTTACGCAGTACTTGCCATCTCCCACAGCGATTGCAATGTGCAGCTACCCATGTAGAAGGAGTCTTTATTCCTGACAGCTGTCAGTCCCTGGAAAACAATCCCTTCCCTCCCTCCTCCCGGAGTCCCAAAGCCAAGCTGGGAGGCTGGGAGCACACGAGCAGGGAAGGAAATCTGCCAACTTCGTCTTTCTCCCTCTCGCTCTCTCTTTAGCTGCCTGTGAGGGAAGTTGCAGGAAAATAATGAAATAAAAGCCAAGGCCCAGAGAAAGCTGATTCATCCACAGCCCAGGGCCAGCGGCCGGCTCCAAGCAGAGCTGTAAAATCAATCTGTCACTGCTCACCGCAGTATAGATCAGCGGAGAGATTCTGACTGCAGCGAGGGCAGAGCCCAGCCTCCTCCCGGGGCCCGTTTTCCCCAGCCGTGGGACCCGGTTGTGCCCCTGGGGGAGACGGGCAGGGGAGGAGGTGGAGAGGGAGAAGGGCTGATCCGCCGGCTCCGTGAGCTGGAAAGGGTCCCAGCGAGACTCCCTTCCCTGGCAGCACAGACCGAAGGCAGCACAGGCAGACCGCGTGCTGCCCTCCCTGCCTGACTCTTCCCTTCTCGTGCGGGCAAACGGCACAAGGGCCAGGTGACGGGGGAGAGCGGGGGAACGGCTGTCTGCACTCCCAGCCCCTGCTCCCTAGAGGTACCGTCCATGCTGAACATTACCTCCAGTATTCCCCAAGTCTGGGCACAGAGGGTTAAAAATCAGTTTTATCATCACCTTTGTGACTCCCAGATTTTGGGCTATTCTGGGACTTAACAGCTCCCTGCATATGTTGGAATAACACTAGGGAATTGCTCTAATAAGGTCAGCTCCCTTGTTCACCCCTAAAAGCATCTCCAGTCTTAGAGGATGTAGCAGCCCAACAGGGCAGCAGCTGAGCAGAAAGGTGTAAACCATGGCAGTTCTCGGGGCTGTTTCCATCCCTGTTAGGGGGGCAGAGAGGTCAGGCCTGGCTGGAGGGTGGTGGTCTCAGAGACATCGGCACAAAAGAATTAGAAAGTGATTCTTCTTCTGTAGTGCTGAACATAGAGAATGAGGCACCTCTGCAGCTGACTTAAAGTATCTATGACGTCCTTAGGAGGTTTTTTTCTTGGTGATTTTTTTTTTTTTAACTTGTGAAATAACAACAGTCTTTCCAGGGCTTTTGACAAGGTCAGAGCCTCTGCAAAATAAACATGGGGGTGAGCTTCTGTACCCTCTGGATGACCATCTGCAATGGGACAAATAAACATTGGGGGCCTGGCTTCGAATCAGATCAAGGACCCAAATGTCCCACACTGCTGGGGACGTGATGCTTGTTTCTGCTTGTCTCTTGGGGCAGTTCTGTTCTGCTGGATTTAAGTATTGTTCCTGGGTCAGTGGGAGTATGAGCAAGTACCATTTGACCCCCACGGGCCCTGGCAGCACAAGGATCCTTCCTCAGCGCTTCTGAGTCCAGAACAGATCTGTGCCAGCAGGAGAGCCTCTGGGAGACTCATCCTGAACAGACTGCAAGATGATCCTGGAGGAACTCAAGCAGGAGCAAATCCTGTATTAATTTGGAGTTGGAAACCTTCTCTCCTACTTCAACACCCTCCAAGATTAAATAGTGTCTGTCCTTGGAGGAGGTAAAGAAAGATGGAAGCAAGTCTCTGTTCCTTTAGCTTTTAGCTCCAAAAGAGCTTGGAGGAAAAACCCCACGGTCATAACCCCCCAAGTGATAAAGGCAAGGAAACTAGAGTCTGTAGTTGCCAAGCCAAGCTTCCTTCTCCTCTCATCCCAGGTGGAGTGAGTAACTTTGGCATTTAATCCACTGGGAACAGACATCTACAGATGGTCCAGGGAACATCCAGAAGTGTCCTCAGAGCTGCTTCACCTCTTGTCTCTCTGAGGAGGGTGTGTGTCTGTGCGTGTGTGTGTTTTCTCACTTGGGTTTGCAGGTTTGGAGTAAAAGAGGATACAAGAAGCTTCCTGTATGTCATTTTCAACAGGGCTGATGACCTTGTGTGCTTGTACCTGGTGGATCAACATGTTTCTTTATGCCATCTAGGTGGTGTGTGTGATGCCTGGGGCTAGTTTTGTAGATGGGTCCTTTGCACTTGTTGCCGGTGTTTTGCGGGAGGCAACTCATTCCTGTAGGGCTACTGATTGTTTGCCTCCCGTGTACAGTGTTTGTGGGTCTGGTGTCCTGTCCCTGAGGCTGTTGTATGCACGTGAGAAGGCTAGGGGTAGTCCCATACTTGCTGGGTTTGGATTTGCATGAGGTTATTTCTCTCCCAACGCAGAGAAAAATGTGCAGGGGGGTCAAAGGAGCTCACCACCCCCCTATAGATCTGCAGGTGTGAGATGAGGTAATTACATTGTTCTGTACTTACACAATAACTAGCAGGATGGGGAGGTGGGCCACAGGTGAGCTTCTTTAGATGCAACTGGACATCAGAATATAACACATTTAATAATAGTGCTGCTTGCAGTGGGGTGTGTGTGGCAGAGTAATTTCTCTACAGTTCTTGGACCGCATGAAGAAAGTAATTAGTTTCCCATCAGAGGTTACATGTGTTTGTATGTCTGTGCCTGTGTGCATGTGAGTGCTGCAGGTGGCAGGGTTAGGTGTCTATTTTCCTTGAAGCTGTTGCAAGCATGTTGATGTTTATGCTGAGGGAAATGTCTTCACCCAGCTGTTGCGTGTGCGTATGTTTGTGTGAGGCAGGGTACAGATGGTGTCTGTTCAGCTGCAAGTGGAGGCTTCAGAGCATTTCCATTTGTTGTTGCAACCCCTATGCGTGCCCATGTGAAGGACACAGTCAACTGGCACAGGCACATGTGGGTGTGAATTGGTCATGAGTAAATGTAGGTGTTGGGGCAGGTTTCTAACATCAGAGCAGCCAGGGGCCAGAACAGCCTCTGAGCAGGGAGCAAGTAGTCTCACAGTGCTAGGAGGACCTTGAGACATTTCTGAGCAGGATTATATGATGTAGTTGCCTGGAATAGCAGGAGACCGGATTGCACATCCCAGGCAGCCAGCTCCCATCCAATGTCCTATGTTCCTAAGTTGCTTTGCAGCTGTTGCATGTCTGCGTGTCCGAGTGAGACAGGCAGTCCCTCCACAGCTACGGTGAGCGCGAGGGATGCATCGTGTCCCTTCAGTCGTGGTCTGTGTGTCTGCATGTCTGTGCAGGGATTATTTATGTCTAGCTGTCAGGTATGTTTGTGCTTTCTGTGAAGGGGCTAGGGAGTAATTTCTTAAGAGTCACCCTGTGTTTGGTAAGGTGGTTTCCTAGCAGCTGTTGCCTGTGTGCAATATTTGGGGGCTGTGCTGTGGCTGGCTCCCCAGCACCTGGTGCACATGGATGTTTGTTTCTGACTGTAGGTAAGATCTCCATCAGTGATGGCATGTGTGGGTTTCGGCATAGGGAGGCGGTAGGTCTTCCAGTAAGCTGTTGCATGTACGTGAGTGTATGTGGTTATGGGTGATTCCTGAGGAGCTGTTCCATTTCTGTGTGTGGTGATTTGAGGAGGTGTATGAAAGACAGTCTCCCCAGAGCAGTCGCATGCGTGTGTTTGTGTGTGGATGAAAGGTTTCCCCCACCTCCTGTTGCATTTTTATATGTCGATTTTCTTAGCAAATACCACAGGGGCATGTATCAAGGTGTAGTTTCCCACGGCTGTTGTGCATACTCGTGTCAGTAGGTGTATAGCTGTTGCATGCATACATGTCTGTATGTAGCTCCTCAGGAGCTGTTGCTTGTACCTGTGTCGTTCCTAGAAGCTGTTGTATTTTCATGTGGGTGACTTGATTCTGAGAAGCTGTAGCCTCTGTGTGTGTGTGTGTGTGTGTGCGTGTGCATGTGTGATTCCCCAGCAGCTGGTGCTTGTGTGTGTTCCTGGGAAGCTGTTGCATGTTGCGTGTAGCTCTTCAGCAGCTGTTGTAAGGAAATGTGTGTGTGTGTGTAGTTCCCCAGCAGCTGTTGCTCGTGTGCATGTGTGTGCTCAGAGGTGTGCAGTTGCCCAGCAGCTGTTGCATGCGTGCTCATGTCTCCGGTGGAGGCCCACCCCTTTCCGCCTGCACTGGAGCGGTGGCTGTGCAGGCGAGGAGAGCTCGGAGCTGGCTCCATGGGAGAGGGACCTTCGCCTGTCACAGCCTTCCCAGCTGGGAGAAGCAGTGCCGGCTCTGGTCCCAGAGCCCTATCAGCCAAGCCTGTGGTGAATTAATCACTCGCGTTTTAAATGCCAACACAGCCCTTTCTGCCTTCTTCCCCCGGTGATGCGGATGCGGCGAAGGCAGCAAATCCTCCGGCTGTGCGTGCCCTCCCTGGACTGCTGCTCCATCCCCGCCTGTCGTGCTCGCGTGTGTGCGTGGCTGGGAGTGCTGCCTAGGTGCAGCCGGGAATGAGACAGCTGTGGGGCAGGGGACAGCACAGCTCCAAGGGGTGACACAAGGTGGGGGCATACCCCCCCCCCCCCCATCTGCAGGGCTGCAAGTTGCTTGAAGACAAGGGTCTTTCGTGCCTCCACTTCGTCTCTGTCATGCCCCGTATGGAAGCTGGGAGCAATCGCCCCTCCAGAAGCAGGTATGTGTGTGTGTGCGTGCGTGTGTGTGACACGTTTCTGTGTGCAGTCCTTGTGCAGCTGCCTCATGTGTCCTCGGCTCCCTGTTGTCGTCCGTGTCGCCTCTCGGAGAAGCGGCTGAAATTGGAGGGGGAGGACCGAGGGGGGGAGAAGGGCAGGATGGATGGATTGCCTTTCTCCTCCAGCCCGTGCATGCCCTCCCTGGGGGGTGGATGCCTCTGATCTGAGGATGAAGGCAAGGGGTGAGTGCAAGGGAGATGGGGAAGTGGCCGGGGGCGGGGGGGGGGGGGGATGATAATGCCCATATGGGGTGATGGGAGGGAGAGAGGCTTGGGGACAGGTCTCCCTTCCAGTGTGTGTGTGTGCGTGTCTGCACTCACTTAGGATCAGGATGCTGAATAGGTCCAGGGCTTGCTGCACACAGCTGGGTTTGACTGGTCTGCTTCTATTCAGACCCTGCAAGAGGAGGGGATACATGTATATGTATGTATATATATGCGTGTGTCTTTGTGTGTGTATACATATATATGTATAGGTATAGCTATAGGTATATGCATATACCCCCACACATACATGCATGTGCATATACAGATATAAATACACAGACATATATGTATATTGCCTGCAGTTATGGGAGGGAGAAGGAGATAGCTTCATCCCACAGCCCCCTGCTCCCTGCCTCTTTGCAAACTTTCTCGAGGAGCCTTTGCAGACCGGGGGTGTGTGTGTGTGTGTGTGTGTGTGCGCGCGCGTGTGTGTGTGTGGTGTGTGAACATTCGCCTGGTTTGGATGCAGGGGAGTGAGTAAATCTCTGCTCTGCTTTTACACTGCTCTGCTGGGAGGCTGACTGGCTGCAGAAAAGTCATTGCGTGGTGTCTGTCGGGTGTGTGAGTGTGCATGTGGTGGTGGTGGGAGCTGGATATTTATGGAGGGGCCCAGGACAGCTACTCGAATGCATACGTACGTGTATATGCATTGCTTGCAAGGGTGTCTGTGTGCCCATTTATGCCACCAGAGAAAGCATGCTCACATTTTTATGCATAAGGATCCTCCTGCTTTGGGGCATGGGATGGGGGGAGGAGAAGCTGAATGAATGAATGGGAGCAAGAGGAGGGGGAAGGAGGAGGCGTGGGGGTGGGGGAGAAAGACGAACAGACGCATCCTATTCTCATCCCAGGACAGGCAGGAGTGCACAGCTGCTGCTGTTCCCATTCCAGAGCTTGGATCTGGCTGGGGAAAGGCAGCATAAATCTGCTAATGCTGCAGCAGGCAGCATATTCAGGAGCTGCTGTGCGTAATGCCCTCTCATGTGTGTGCTGGTGTGGCTCCCCCCCCTACTTCTGTGTACATACATGCGAGCACACGTGTGTGTATTGCATGTGTGTATGTGTGCGGAGGCGGGGCTGGCTGTGCACAAACAATATGCTTGCAAACATCCTTGCAAGCACCCAGGGAAGGAGGTGTCAGCGATGGGGAGGAGAGCATCGCTCGTGCGCTGCGGGCGCATGCATCTTGCAGCCGTGCACAGCCCGTGGTCCATTGGCACCCACTCTGGGCTCACGCAAGCGCCTGCTGCTGGGGGCCGGTGTGTGCACACAAAGTGGGTGCACATGTGCAGGCCAGACTTAGGAGCTGCTTCCCCTCCTTTTCCCCTAAAGGCTGGAGAGCACAACCCTTCTCCCCACCCTGGAGGTAGGGAGCTATAAACCAAGCTATGGAGCAGGGAGAGGATTTCTGAGATTGGAGGGGGGGTAACGATTATGTAGGGAATGGGGATGAGGGGGGGGGGTCCATGTCCCTGGAGACGGCCTAGGGGACTGGGGAGCCTGGCTGCATTGCATTCTGCGAGCCAAAGAATTTGTCATGCACTGGGAGGTGGGAGGGAGTGGGAGTGTGTGTGATGGGGGGGAGCTGGGGTGGAGGGGGAGAAAGGGGGCTGTGCTGGGGTATGAGGGGATTTCTGGTGACCTGCATCCCCCCCACCCCTGTCCCCACACACACCGTCACTCCTGGGTCCCGGGAAGCACAGCCTGACAGCATCACTAATGTAATATTCAAAGGAAGCTTCATTTGCATGGAGCATGCATTATTAATATATTTAAATACAGCCCCCCTCTCGCCTCCCCCCTCTGTGCAGACTGTACCAGTAACAGTGAGGAAGCTGCAGGGAGTAGAGGGGTGCTGACGTGATGCCGGGGGTAAGAAACAGCCACTTTAATCCCACTGATTCCCCCATCCTAGAAACCTTTCCCCCCACAGCCCCTTCCCCACCTGCCACCCACCTCACCCCATTATTTTCCTTTGGGAGGTGGTTTGCTTTCAGGGCATGCTTTCATACCCACAAGCACGCAGATTTGTCGGTATGAAGCAAGCTGCCTTCATTGCTCTTACCCGTGAAAAACTACGACACCAAGGGAAGAACTGTGGATGCGTGACCTTTCCCTCTCTTCACCCAGCTCCAGGCAAAGTGGATATTTGGGAATACGCTGCTTGATCTGCTGGGCTGGTGCAAAGCTAAGTTGTGGAGCAGAAGCCACTTGGAGGGTAGAGAGGGTGTTTGGGAAAGGGGGGCATGCGGAGGTGTAGTTTTTGCTGGGGGGCAGCTTGCGGTTAAAATAGGAAAGGTAAAAATCACAGGCAGAAGGGGAAGGCAGGAGGGAGGGAAGCATAGCTGTGATGATGTCCGTGATGTTTATTCCTACCTGGGTCATGTCAGAAGCCAGATGCAGCTCCAGGCAGAGTGCAGCTGCCTCATCTGACCCTGCTGAAGAGTGGTGAAGAGCACTGCTCACCTGGGAAAAAAGCTAGTGGTCACACCAGGGCCTGTTGAAACCTCCCAGTGCTGTCAGCAGCTGTGTCAGAAAATATCAGCACATTTGCTGAGAGAGAGAGACCCGGCTGCTCTCTCCCTCATCCCAAATAGTGTGTTTTTTTCCCTCGGTCCCCTGTAAGTGTGGGCCTGGACTAAGTTGTTTCTTTTATTAATGTGAGGGAGGGCAGAGGACATGCAAGGAACACCTCTGTCCTCACATGCTTGTGAGCTGATGAGAGGTGCCCTGCTCTGGGAAAGGGATGTGATGTCCCCCAAACACACTTGCAGCCCTCACCCATGTCTGGGCACCAGAGCAGGACAGGAGCAGCTTCGGTGCAGAGCAAATGTGCTCCAGGAAAATATCCCCTTTTCTGGGAACACAGGAGCTTTTGCTTTTCTCCTCCGTGGAGGAGCTGAGCTGTCCTGTACAGTGAGGGATCCCAGGCTGCCAGCAGGTATGGGGAAAGCTGGAGCTTCCCCGGTAGCACTGCAGGTTCTGCTGGTGGGGATTATCCAGGCTGGTCCCGATGCTGAGTTACAGTGGGAGCTTGAGCTCTCTTTGGGGTTCTGCAGGGGCAGAGCTCAGTGTCCCCCGATGCCTTTCCGTGTTGGAAGAGGGGTAAAGGAGGATGTGGATTTGAGCCACTGAAGGGAGGCAGTCTGAATGCATGGGAGCCACCTCCCGTGCCGGGGGCGGAGGGGGTGAAGTCCTCTTTTTGGGCTGGAAGGGGAGAGTGCAAAGCTCAGGGAGCAGACCAAAGGGCAGTGACCCACCTCCAGCCCTTTCTCTCTGCTGGGTCAGGATGGGTTTCCTGCAGCTGTGAACCAGATGAAGGCTGTATTTAAAGCCCCAGATGAGTCAAGCATGGCACTTTGGAGGTGACTGGCTGTGGGACTGCTGTTGTGTTTGCTTCAGTGGCGAGATGGTCTGGCAGCAGTTACAGCTTCACTTTAGCAGAGCTGCATTTGTGTCCTGGCTTTCCTGTGCTCCCCAGCCGGTGTTAGTTTTGTGGCTTGCTTTGCTGTTCCCTGACCTCCTCTTTAAGGGATTATAGCAGTTCTTTGGGTTTCCGGGGAGCTCAGGGGTACCTAGCCATTGCCTGAGATGAACCGCTTTCCTCATGGACAGGAATGACCAAATAATTTTCTGTCACTGAGGAGAAATGACCTCATTTGCTCAACACTCATAAGCCAAAAGGAAACCCAGTTCCAGCTGACCAGCTGAGGTACAGAAGGAGGGAAGGGCAGTTGTCACTCTTTCCATGGCATTATAAGAGGTGCGAAATAAGCTATTAGGAGCCAGGTTGAGGTGAATGACTTGATGGGTTTGGTCCCTAGATGTTGCCTCTTGCAGGGAGTCTTTAAGGTTCCCAGGCAGCCCTGGTTTGGGTAGACACAGTGGCTACATGGTGCCTTATAGCATAGCACCAGATGCCATGGAGATAGGCACGGGATCAAAACCCGCAGGAGAATCTGTCCTGCTGTTGAAGGTGAGGTCCATCCATCCTCCTGTGCTGACCCAGCTGATGTGCTGGGGCCGTTCCTTCCCATCCGCAGTCACCCTGGGGAGTGCATCTCCCGCTTTTCAGCCCTTTAGTGTAGAATTTTGTTCCAAGCGGTGTTTTGGGGAGCTGATGGTGCAACATGAATTTCACAGAGGTGAGAAGACATGCCTGGGGACCAAGAACCCATGTTCTTCCCTACACAGAGACACCCACGCACAAGGTTAACACCTGTCTGGTTTTGGCAAGCTATAGGGGACGGTCTGTTTATAAGAAACTGTGGGTGCTTTTGACTCCTGTGGGTGTCAGTTAGTCTGATAGCAGAGAGATGGAGCAAATACTGTTGTGAGGAAGGATCATCCATAACATGACTTGGGGAGGGGTCACAAAGTAGCAGGAGGGATCCCTAGCTCTGCCACAACTGGCCTGTGGGGAAGTCCCTTCCTTCCCCTCTGTACTCCTCTACACTCACCTCACTTCTGAATGGCTTGGGTGATAAGCTAATCACCATGGAAGGTGCTATAGATGTGCAGACTGTGTCTCAGGATGGTGTACAGGCTACCAGTTGCCTTAAGGCAAGGTGTCATAAGTTTGTATTCATTCTTTCCATGGCTCATGCGCTCAATCTGTAGACCAGATGGGTCAGAGCTGCCTGTGTATTTTTAGGTTACTATGAGGGCTCCATGAGCTATCCTTCCTCTGGCAACATTGGTTTATGCATGAGAACATGTATGTTTGTGAACAGAGAGAGAACCATGTTCTGCTAGGCTTTGTCTGTCCTATCCTCTTGTATGCACAGGTTACATCTGTGCGTGCACAAACTCTGTGTGTGCATGTATGTCATTCCCTCCTCAGCTTTATATTATCCATGTATATGTGTTCCTGTGTGCATTTGTGTATATGCCTGTGTGTGATGCAGGTAATTGTATGTGGGTTTATTTATGGAGTCAGCACGTGTGTATGCGTGTGTATATGCACCTTTTCCATCTCTTGGACTTGATGTCACTTCTTGAGGTGTGTAAGTATGTAAGCGTTTGTAATTGTGTGCCATGTTCAGCTGGAGGACATCCATCCTACCTGTCCATGTATCTTCTTCTCCCCACCTCTCATGAATCTGCTTCCTTTCCCTGGGGAGAGGTCCTGTGCTTTAAGAGATAGTCTTGAGTTGTATTACCTCGTGCACACATGTATGAAGTGAGTTATCTTTCCTGACATCTGTGTACTCAAGTACATCCAGAAACATCAAGCCTTGAAGCACAAGGGAGGCCCAATTCATGTTATTTCCAAGGCTTTAGTGAGACCAGTCTGGGAAACCTGGCATTCAAACCTGGGTGCTATGCTAGCTGAAGGAGGGTGATAAATTGGAGGGAATTCAGAGAAGAGCAACAAAAATGATGAAAGGGCTGGAGGGACTTATTTATGAGGAAAGATTAAAAGAACTAAATATGTAGTGCTTGGCTAAATGATGATACGATAACAGTTTACAAGTATTTGAGGAAGAGATTATTTAAGGTGGCAAAAGATGGGCTAAGTCAGAGGTATGGGATGAGTCTGAGCAAAGAGGAGAATATTTGGCTGGCTTTGAGGATAACATGCAAGCTTCCTGGTGTGAGTGCTCAGACCGACTATGAAATAGTCTGGCAGGTTTATGGAGACGCAACTGCTTGCAGCAAGGAAACACATGGTGGTGAAAAGGGGTGGAGGGAACAAGCTAGACTTGGCCAGTGGTGGAGGTGGAGTGATCTGAAAGGCCTTTTCTTCATATGCAGCATTGACAGGAAAAATTTGAGAGATGTTTGATTGTCTTTCACCCTTTTATTGATTCCCTGTCTCACGGCTGGGGAGAACCTGCAGACGCTGTTGTTGAGGGAGCAGAGAGGTGGTATAGGAGGAATGAGTAAATGGAGTCTGATGGAAGTGGAGGACATTATTCCCTCCATCTCTCCATCCTCTCTGGCTGGAGAGGTAGTCTAGGAAGCAATCCTGTGGGAAGTGCCTGTAGGTGAAAAGGGGCTTTGCCACAACAAGTTTCTAGGACAGTACAGGCTGAACCTGCCAAAGCAAGCGGTTCCCTCTTTCCAGACAAAGGTGTCTTGGCATGGGGACAGTGGGGTCAGGAGGATCAGACTTCCCTCCTCTAAATTCCTAGTCGCAGGTGGTCCAGAATTAGGACAACAAGGTCAGAAGGATTAACACCCCTCCTTTTTTTCCCCATTGCAGTCACAGGCCAGGAAAATTGAGTCAGATCATAATAAAAGGATTAGTGTGGAGAGGCTGCCATGAATAGTGTGATAGACAGGTCAGGGAAATGGAAGGGAATTCAAGGGGGTTGGCCCTGTTACAAATGGTCTGCTGAAAGGGCTCTGTGTTTATCAACAGGGAAAGGGGATTGGGTCTTAAAAAGTCTGGAACAAGGCGTTGAGGGGGCTAGCACTCAAGCACAGTTGTTATTCCCAGCAAGGATCTGTACTGGGATGACTGGTTTAAATGACCTCAGATCTCCTTCCAGCTTTAAGGCAGAGGGAAAAAAAATCCTTCTTGGAATGGTCCTTGTTACTTGCTCCGTTGTCCATCCATCTCCAATACGATCTAATGCACCAAAATGATAGTTACTCATAGCTCCTATTTGCCCGTGACTTCTGGGTCAGCCTGGCTATGGAAAGCCATAGGAATATAAGAAGGACCCTACTCAGCCAGGTCTGAGATCCTTCCAGTCCAGTATCTCCAACAGTGGCTGAAAGAGGGAAGAGCATAAAGACAGGACAACTGTGTAGGAGCACTTCCTCTGAACACTCTTTTAGCACCCAGTGATGTGTGGCTGGGGGACCTTGTGCTAGAAGATCTGTTGCACAATTCATAGGTCTCTATGGATTTGTTTCTTCCCTGAACTTGTCCAGCCTATTTTTGAAGTCAGGTGAAGTTTTAGCATCCACAAAATCTCATGGCAGGAAGTTCTGCAGCCTAAACATGCAGTGTGCAATGCAAGACCTCCTGTCATTTGTCTTGAACCTGTTACTTTCTGGTTTAACTTCCTGATCCTTGATTCTTGGGTGGGAAGAGACAGTTAACACCTGTCTCCTCTACCCTTCCTGTGTCATCCGTGGTTTTATAGACCTGTCTCATTTTATGGTCTCTATTGTCTCTTTTCCCGTAGCCCTTCACCTTTCATCTTTCTCCATGTATCAGCTGCCTCTTTCTTGGCTACAGCACTGCAGCTTTGTAGGGACAGAAGTACATGGGGCATTGCTAGGTGGGAAGTGACATCGCAGAGATGAGCTGTGCCAGGTCCCACACAGGTGAAGACTTTTGTGTCAGCTGCAGTGCCATGGTGTAGGAGGAGGTGAAGAAGCTGGGCAAAACCTCTGAAACCAGTTGAGGGTGCCCTTGGCCATCAAGACAGGACTGGGCAGCATCCTAGGAGGCTTGAAAAATAGGAAGGGGAATTTTGAAGAGGATGTCGGGATGTGGGGATAGCTTCTCTGAGCGTGGGCAGTGGTGGTCAGCACAGGCAGGAGTTGGGACTGGTCTATACAGAGCGAGTGAGGGAATTGAAAGGCCAGAGGTGATGGAGATCTGATTGGGGCTCTGAAGGATGTTCAGATAAGCAGATTGATGGTAGGACAATCTGTAGACACAAGGGTCTTGGGAAAATATGGCTTGGATATTCTGCTGGTGTGATGGGCAGTGGAGGAGAGTGGGAGGAGAAGATAAGAGCACATGGACTGCCTATGAGGAGGCTCTCAGGCCAAAGCACAGCACAGGGACATCTTGACCCACCTGAAACAGATACCCAAGAGTCAGATCCCAGGTCAGGACTAGGCTCTTCTACGGCAGATTGAGAGATTTAATGACAAAACCCTTGCTGAAATTAAGATTTTATCATATTTCCTTGAAGGGAATGAGACACGGACTCTGGTGCTGGTGTTAAATCGAAGCCCTTTATTGAACTATTACATGGCTTATATACTTTCTAATTGTTTGTACCTGCGCTACTGAAAGAACTCTTATTGGTTTATATGTCTTGTCCACGCGTCCTTCATGCGTTCCTTCAGCTAATACAATTGGCTATCTTTTTGCAACTTTGCAGCTCCTTTCTTCACAACAAAAAATCACGTGCTCGCCTATCTCTCTCCAATGCCATCCACTCCTACTCCTGACACACAGCCTCCTTCCCTCAGGCATAACCCAAACTCTCAGTACTTCAATCTTGTTAACCCTTTCACTCCTGCTATGCCTAATTCCTCTTCATTTCCTGGCTAGCTGAGACCATCAGCCAGGTGATGGAGAAAAGATGAATGAAAATGAAACATCAGCCATCTTGTGAGTGGTCTTCAAACAGAATAGGTTCAGAGGGAGGAAATAGGCTCATGCCAGGAAGAAAAAGGCCCTGGTGGGGTGCAACAACCTTGTGGTATTGGAGGGTACAGGGAAAGAAGAAGGTGCCCTCAGTAGCCCTTGTGACATTTCCTACAGAGGAAAACTATTCTGAGTAACCTTTGAATTAAGGGCTGTAGGGGGCTGAGGTGAGTGGTGGAAAGTCTGCTTAGATGCTGTCAGAAGTGACCTGGGCCAGGACAGGCAGCAGGGAGAGTGGCGGACGGTATTGTTAGCAAGGGGAGGAGATGAGGGGAGAGGTTTGGTGTGAAGGAAGGGGCAAGGGGTGAAGGCAGAAAGGCCTGAACAGCATCAGAAGGAGAGACAGTGGTGGTGAGATCTCTGTAGCAGCCATTTATGCCTCAAGATTTTAGTTTCTGCTCCCCACTGGGTGCCTCTCACGGGACAAGGAGCTCTTCTCCGGTCCCAGCAGCCTGTTCCCAGCCTGGTCACACCGCAGGACAGTGCAGCTGCCTTGCTCTTCCTTACAGACCAAGGAAGGTGGTGGGACATGTTGTATCACACCATGTATGCATAAAGCTTTTCTGCCAGTAGTCAAGCGTGGAGATGGCAAGGGAGAAGGTATTTTTTCTGCCTCCCCTCTCACTTTCTGTCCTTTCCTTTCTTCTGTCTCCTCCCCCATGCTGGTTGCAACCTTTCTTCCCTTCCCTGTCTGCTCACCTGAAACTGGCTGCATCCTGTGTCTCTGTTTGTTTTCCTTTAATCCAGGCGATGGATCAGTGACAGACTGTCACTGTAATTTTTTAAATCAAAGCCCTTTATCTTGAATTGAGCAAGGTTGGGGAAGCTTCTTAAGGCATTGGTTGTATTTTCTATCTCTGCCTCAGAGCAACTTAAAGGATGGCTCAACAGGATTAGTAGAAAGCGCAAGATTGGACGAATGGATTTGGCAGGGGCTGGCTGGTGGGCCTGGGGGAGCGGGAGCTTGCTGTGCTGGAAAGTGGGAGAGCTGGGCTCTGCTCAGGGCCTCCATCGTTGCCTGCTGCCCGCTGCACCTCTGGGCATGTGAAGGCAGCTGGGCTGGTGCTGAGCACAGTCCTGACGCTGCCCTGGGAGAGAGCAGTCTCAGCCTGCAGCACCGCTCTTTGCTAAGCAAGACGACTTAGCTCCAGCCGGGTGCTTTAGGGCCAAGGCACGGGGGATGTCGCTCCGTGCTTCAGGGATCATTGCCCCCAGCGCAAGCCTCTCTGCAAAGCCTAGAGGCTGATCACAACAGAGCTATGTACGGCTGGAATAGCGTGGGTCAGGCCTCAGGAAGAAGCCAGGATGCCATTCCCTGTGGCCGCAGGTCCCTGTGGCAAGCTTCCCACTCCCTCCCCAGCCTGCTGGGTGCTGCTGGAGGTGTGAATTAGCAGTCCAGAGGTGCTGTCATTAGACTCTGCTTCCTTGGCTTGGCTTCTACCTCTCTCCTCCCCTGTTTTGTCTTATGCTTTTGCAAGTCCGTGTTTTAGAAGACAGTGTCCGGCTTGCGGGATGACAACAGAAGGGCAGCAGGCCATACGTGAGCTCTCCTCACACAGCCTGGCTGGCACACTGTGCAGCCCTGACCAGTTTGTGGTCCTTGCTCCCCCAGCACCTGGCTGCTGCTGGCAGCATCAGTGCTCCCCTCCTCGCACCCGGGGCATCTCGTCCCCAGGGAGCGGCTGGCTCTGCCTGGGGTGGGAGAAGGTCTGCACCAGGCTGCCCGTTGTGATGACCAAGCTGATTTGACCGGCCACCTGTGCACCCAGCCACCAGCCTGTCTCACGAGGGGCCTGTCCCTTCCCCACCGCACAGTGAATCTGCGCCCAGCAGGAGCCCCAGCCCATTTGCTCTCTGATCCCGCCCGTGACTGCTTCCCTCCTTCACCTGAACCCCCTCTGTCCTGTACTGTGTTCTCAGTGTACTGGGGCTCTGTGGTCAGAAAGGAGGCTCATGAGGAGCATCTTCCCCGGCTGCAACCAGCTACTACAGCCTGTTCCAAATCAGGCAGACAGCCCTCCTTGCACATCGTGTTCAAGGGCATACACTCATTGTGTTATCCTATGTGCACACATATAGCAGCGTGAATCGAGCGTTCAAGGGAATGGAGAATCACACAACCTTGGCTTTGCTTTCCCAAGCCTCCCAGAAAGACGGGATGGCTGGATCAGCCAGGGACATGGCTGCTCCTCCCCAGTGCAAGGACTTCCCTCACAGGACTTGCCACACTGCCGTCCTCTCATTAGCAGCCCTTCTTCTCCCGAGAAGATGAAGGGTCTCTCTGGGATCCTGTTTCCTCCCTGCTGTCCTCCTGTACCAGCCTGGCCGCACGTCCCAGGGCTTGTTTTCGGTCTGGGGCACCCCAGCCCCTCAGCGTGTGCTGCCCATGGGGGAAGGTCACACTGTTTCCGCACAGAAGAGGATTTGCATGCATGGTGGGGGAGAGACAGCCTGGCCTGTTTATTCTTAATGCTCCGTATTATCTCCATTAATAATGCCACCTCTGCCTCACATGCTAATTAAGGCTCAAGATTGTTAATGTAATAGGGAATTTGGGCAGAGACCACACAAGACTGGCTGGATTAAGTTAACCTTATGGACTGTTAATGGATCTCCTGGAGGGGCATTTCTGCCTAATGAGAATCCAGCTTGAATGGTAATCAGGGGCTCGCTCTCTGCACGCCCAGCAGAGCTGGGAAAGCTGGCGAGGACAGGCAGACATGGGAAAGGCATCGGCAGGAGCTGCTCGTCAAGCTGAGGAGGGGAGAGAAGGGTGCAGGGCTGGGAGGAGAGACCCCGAGGTGAGGGAAGAGTTGAGGCGAGTGGAGTAGTGATGCTGGTGGTGCTGCACAGGAGGAGCCCCAAATAGGCACTGAGGCTGGCCCCGTGCTTTTTGTAGTGGGCGTTTAAATATTAACACAAAGTGCTATTTTTCCTGGTCATGATAGCCAGCAGTAAAAAGGTCGCCCAAACTACGTTAGCCGTGAGCAGGGCTCCTCTGGGGAAAAAAAACCTGGGAAGATTCTGGCTTGGCTCCCAGAGACCTGCACCGTGGGTCGTGGCTGCCGCTACCCGGCGGATCAGAGAGCCGGGCTTTCCCAGCCTGTCTTGTTGTATGGTGTGGGGAAAACGTCAGGCATCTGGCACTGAGCACTCTTATGTGTAAAGAGTACATTGCCTTGCTGGTGACAACAAGGTGAAAGGCTGGGTCTCTCTTCAGAAGAAATCTGGGGACAAATTAAAGGGGACAAAATTGAGCTTAGAGGCTAGGCTTTCAGTATATAGGGTTGGGTGATGTTTGGGGATATCACACATTCGGGACTGCAGTCAAGGCAAAAGATATGAAGCTTAAGTGTTAGGCTTCATTTTCAAGGCAAAACTGTGAGATCCTGGGCCTGAATGAAACTGGGTCTTGCTGGGAGCCCATGAAGCCTTCCAGGGAAGGTGTGCAAATTGTCATATCTGGCTCCTGTGTGCTAGTTTTGTCCTCCAGAGGGAATAGGTGCGGACTGGGATATAGGGCAAAAGCAAAGCCTGAAATGGAGGCCAGTTGTTTGCATTTCAGTTTGGGGAGTTGAGTAATTTAGATCAGCCCTCGAACAAACATGTGGAGCTCAGGGTATGGTGTTTGGGAGGAAGGTAGCGATCTGCAGAATTGGTTAAAGGAATAAAGAAATGGCTTTGGGGTTTTCTTCTTGCTCAAGTCCCACTGCCCCAGGAGGTGCTCCGAGAGGGCAGGCTCCATGCTTTGGAGCCTAGCCTGGAGGTTACTCAGCACATGTGGGATCTGGCTGAAGGTTTAGCCTTCTGATGTGGGAGCAACGACAGAGCAGCTAAGACATATTGCTTTGGCTCCAGAGGCATGAGTTTGAGCTGTGCTGACTGCAATTTGTACGAAAGGTTTCTTATACCAAACCCAGCTGTGGGTGATTCTGGCTGGGGAATTGAAAGTCAAACAGGTATCACTGTAGCTGCAGGAGCCTCTCTATATTCCTGGCTACAGGGACCACTGTCTCCTAACTCTGTTACCTTGGGCTGCCTTACCTGAGCTGTGTCAGCTTTAAATGGCCCATGGCTTGGATGTGAGCCTTGAGTCAAGTTTGTGCTGTTCAGTGTTTGGGGGTGGAAGTTTGTGGGTTTGGGTGAAAGTTTGTGGGTTTGGGTGAAAGTTTGTGGGTTTGTGATGCAGTTCCTGGGGGTTGGAAATGGGTAACAGGGACATGGAAAGGGATTAGGTCCAGTTCAGGTTGCCCAGCGAGGTTTTTCTTCACTTTTTGGCTCTTGGTATGGGAAGATACCAGGGAACTGCAAGGAAAGGAGTTCCCTTGCTGTGTGTTGGTGTGTGGGAGTTGGCTCCCAGGGCAGAGTACGCTGCTGCCAGTGAGCGAGGGGAACTGAGGGAAGGCGAGAAAGGAAAAGCAGAGACCAGGAGGAGAAGCAGTGTAGGAGCCAGATGGACCATTCCACCCAGAGAAGGATCCTGCCCCTGCAAACCTGTACGCATCCAGGGGTGCCCGCGGCACGTGCACACTTACCATAGTTTTGTGCTGTACTCACAGCATTGCTTTCACAAGGCTGCTCACTCTGCAGGTGTGCAGTAACACGCTGGTGTTGCACAGAGGCATAAATGCTGCCACACACACACAAGACAACCCACAGAGGACACATCACTCCCTATAACACCTCACAAATGCACCGATGTTTTCAGCAAAGAACAGATTTGCACACATACTCACTGATCACCCTATAGTACAGCACTTGGGTGCACACACTTATACATACACATTCCATACATCGATACCTGGAGACCACTGCACACAGCAGGCACAACACCGACACGCAGATGCTCACCAGAGGCCACACGTTCCTGCACACATGACACCACGTTGTCCATGTTGCCCCCTTTCAGCATTATCCCACACAGATGGACTCACTCATGGCAGCACTGACAGACACACATGTTTTTGTGTCTTCCAGGTCTCCTTGCTTGCCAGCACAAAACAGGCACGTGAAGGAGAGGCCAAACACATCCCTTTGAGATGAACAAGATGAACACCACACGGGCGTACATGTGCAAACACACATACACATCCCCCTTGGCTCCTGTTTGCCCTGCTTTCACTCTCCCTTCTCCTTTGTTTAGCCAGTCATGGTGTTTCTTCCATGCCCCTGAAGCACAGGAGCATATGGTTTGGAGGTCAGTTTAGGATGATGGTTCCCTTTTCCACTAGTGGCTCTCTTCAGCTCCTTAGCTCAGTGCTAAGTATCTCGGAGATGAAGATCCTCCTTGCCTACCCACATGACACCTCTGTGTTACCTCTCAGCACCTATTAGAAATCCTGAGTCCAAAAGCCTCTTTAAAGTGCCCTCATGACCACACTTTAACCCAAGTAGCACTTCAGGCCATGGTGGCTTTTCGAGGTTCAGCACCATCTGTTAGCTTTGACCAAATGAGGCAACTCCATCTCCACTCTGCTCTGTACACGTGCCTTGCTGAGGCCCAAAAGGCTCTCTCACTTGTCCCCTTTCAGCCTGCATTATTCATCTCCTGTAATGCACAATGGATGTTTGTGGGAAGAGGCATGCAGGTACAATTGAGCATAGTGCTGAGGAACAAACACTCCGAGCAAGCTGAAATTGCCTGTGTGCACGGGACAAGTTTAGCTGAGAGAGAGGAAATCTTTACTCCTTCAAAGCACTTCTGAAAAGCGAGTGGTGGCGGTGGTGGAGGTAGAGGGGAAGAGGGGGTGGTTTGGAGGGGCTGAGGTGGTGGTGGGGGCTTCCCCACATGTTTCTTCTGGCTCCTCTCGTGCTGCCGCACAAACATGCGTGTGGTGCGGGCGTGGGAAGGTGGGAGCGCTCTGGGGGAAGGTGTGAAGTAGGTGGCTTTGGGCAGCCGAGAGTTTGCATGCCTGAGTAATGGTGGGGAAGGTGTACTTGCATACGCAGGGAAGGGGGCTCGGGGGTGTTTGGTGAAGAGCTGTGGAAGCAGGGTGCTGGGGCACGCGATGTGTGGGAGGGCAGGGAGTTCCTGGAAGAGGCTATTGCAATGTAGGCTTCACTGACTTACACTGAGGTCTGTCTGTACATGCTCGGAGCCCATGCCCATCCAACAGCACGGGACAAGAGCTTGTGGGACTCTGTCCTTTTTTCCTGACTTCTCCAGGAGTGAGGGATAATCTGCTTGCTCGGGAGGTGTCCAGAGAAGGGCTGGGAAGGCCTGTGAGTCTGGCTGGGGCTAGACCCGACTGCAACCCCTGTGTTGCCTGTGTCCAAGCCAACCCTATGCCAGCCCCTTCGTGTGTCTGGGCTCTTCATTTTGTACCTGTGCCAGGACCCACTGCTCCAGTGATCCCAATACAGCCATGGACCCCCACACCACATGCCTGCAGTTGCACCTGCACCCAGCTGCTTTTCCCCCGCCAAAACCCCATGCTTTCCCGTACATCTCCCGTTTCCCAGGGGCACACAGGTACATGCGCTTGCCCTGATGCCGAACCCTGATCGCTCCCCGCCATCCGCTCGCAGGATCATGCTGTGACACTACCGAGCTTGTTAAACAAGCCTGGCGGAACGCTCACCACGCTGTCCCTGGTGCCCGGCCGATCTCCCTTCCTTCCCTCACCCCTTCTTACCCACCTCGCGCATCTCCTTTTCTCTCCTGGGGCCTGGGGGAGCTGGTGCCTTCCTGGCCAAACCTCTGCTTCCCATAAGGGTTTATGTACTTCTTCACCATGCTTAGGTTTTGCAGTCACGTCCCCCGATGCCACTATCAGCCAATTTCAGAACACTCGGGGCTGATGGGACCTTGCACTCTTCTTTGCATGCAAATTATGCACATCTAACACCAGAAGAAAGGAGGAAAGGAGAAGGGATGAGTGTGGATGCTTTTACAGGCTTTCTGCTCCAGAGATTTTGCCCCCAGGAGCTGCAACACATGTCAGCAGACAGATACATGGGCTTTGCTGGGAGATGGTAGAATGGGCAGAACTAGAGAAAGTGCAAAAAAAGAGTAGATCTCAGAGATGGAGGCAGTTTAAGCAGAGTTGGTGTGGCAGTGGTATGTGTGTGTGTGCACGTGCACCCATGCAGGTGCACAGAATAATACAGCTGTCTCCAAAGTGAGTTCCAGCTTCATAACTTTCAAGAATGTCATTTTTTTGGGTGAGTGATGCTGGCGGTCTGCATTTCATGTGTAGTTTGTGTTTGTCTGCTTGTGATGGATGTTGATGAGTATTTGTGTTTTCCATGTGACAGAATATGGCTGGTGTTTGGTGATGCTGGGGCTAGCGGTTAGCATCCAGAAGGATGGTATGCCACTGTGTGGGCTGAGTTAGGTAGGTAACAGTATCTGATGCGATCAGTTTGTATGCTGCAGGCAATTTGTAAGCATAGTATGTCTGGGTGTGATATGCAGCCAGTGGTGCTTGCTTGACTTATGTTCCTAAGCACGGGAGGATGTTTTATGTGCTTTTGTTTTCTTACAGATGTGTGCGGTGTGATATGCTGGTGTGCTGTTTGCACTGATATAGATGTTTGTCTGTGTGTGTACATGGCACTTTTTCTGGTCTTTGATATGGAGGTGGGCTTATTAAATGATGTGCGTTTGTGCAATGACAGTTACGTATAAGTGGTCAGGAGTTTGTGTGTGGTAGATACGTTCAGATATTCAGCATGCACTTGTGAAGTGGTCAGTATTCGCTGTGCTGTACGTAAATGTTGTTGCTGTGTACTCGTATGAGTGGTGGAACAGGCTGGGTGGAGTTGATGTAGTTGTGTCATGGTTGTCTGAAGTATCACGTATGCATGTTAATACAGCTGCGCAACCTTGTAGGTGCAGGATGTATGTGAAGAAGAGAAGCACCTCACCCTTTGGAGGGACTCTGAACTTTTAGGGGGAGGTATGCAAGGTGGTGCGTGGGGGTATGAAAAGGCCGGTGAGCGTGTGTGTGTGTGTGTGTACAGCATGCGTGTAGCAGTCTGAGTGTGAACAGCATGCCAGCGGTGGGGCGTGCCTGGGTGATGTGAGCCGGGCTGGGAGGCGGATGTGTGCGTGCGTGCGGCCGTGTATGTAGGCACGCTTCACCTTCTCCCGGCGCGACTCCGTCAGCACCTTGCCCTTCACTGGGCCAGGTGCTGTCTCCTTTTTGTGTGCAGTAGGACAGCTAGGCTCTTAGGATACAGGCCACCCTCTTTCCATCCTTTAAATCTCTTTCCATCCGTCTGTCTGTCTGCTCTGCTGCCCGTGTCCAGTTGTCTGTTCCCATAATCACCGATACGCCCTGGCTAGCTCACACCCCACGCTGCCTGTGGACTCAGCAGCTGTGCATCTCTCCGTCCCTCCCACACACACACACATTCACACACACACACACACACACACACACCCCCTGGATCTTCATCTGTGGTATATTCAGTTGCCATTGGAAACCTAAGAAAGAAGTGAATCTACCCTCCAAGTCTTAAGCTGGTGGTTTTTTTTTTCCTTTTTTTTTTTCCCTCCCCTTTCCTCCTCTCCTCACAGAAGGCGAAGTCGTTCGCAATGAATCCGTGGCAGCTTCGATCGAGCGGTGAACTGGAGCACCTACTCAGAGGCCACTCCTTGATGTGACTGAAGAGAGGCCTTTCCCAGCAGTCGCCGAGGAGAGCAGAGCCCTGGATTTACCTCCCGCGCACCCGGGCACCCCCAGCACAGGCACCGCGAGGTAAGCCAACCTTGGCACCCATGTCGGTGCGCCTCTCTCCATCCCTCCCTCCCTCCCTCCGTCTCGTTGCTTGTTCCCCAGAGGTGCGAGGGAGGGGAAAGGCAGGGGTTTCCGCTACACTGTGAACAAAATCTAGGCTTTCATCAGGCCCCTCTCCAAAATGGAGAGCTGCTCCCTCCCCTCCGACCCCCTTTCCTTGCAGCTCTGCATGTGTGTGCAGGGAGGGGTTGTTTGCAGAGCAGCAGGGGGAAGCGCTGCGGGTCCCCTACACGCAGTCCCGAGTGTGTTCCCCTCCTTTCCCATCCCTGCCTTGGCACACACCTGTCTGCTCTTCTCCCTACGGCACTGTCTGCCCCCTCCCCTCTTTCTCCGGAGAAGGGGCAGCCGGGCTGATGCTGCTGCAGCGGAGCAGCAGGCTGGTTTGGCCAGCAGCACGGCTGGTTTGGCCAGCAGCACGGCTGGGCTCCGCGGCCCTGGCCTGGGTCCCCTCGGGGATGCAGCTTGCAGCAGAGCAGGAGTGGGCATCACGCTACTGGGAGTGGGGCATGCACAGGGGGGTTCCCCCCTTCCTCATCTCACGGATATTTTGGGTATCCTGATTCCCCACGAAGGGCACTGGCCTCCATTTCCTAGCCAGGTACCTCCTCTGAATACCCCTGGCACAGCTTTTGGGGTGATGGGCATGCTCTTTGTCACTGCTTATCTGCTGTCCCCTGGTGCTCCTGCCTGGCTGGAAGGGATGTTTTCCTGCTGAAGACAGTGTGTTTCATAAGCTGGGAACGCCGTGTGCCCTGCACAGGCAGTGGAGGGGCCCTGTGCCGAGCCTGACCCATTTTGGGGCGCAAAGCTCTTGGGAGCACCTGAAAGGGCCTCCCGCCGCCTGGGGCTGCCCTCGGTGCCCCTTTCCCCAGCTCCTCTGCAGGGAAGGCAGGAAGATCGGCCGCACTATTTCCATGCCGTGTCTCTGTGCTGCTGGAACTGCTGCGGCACGGGGATGGGAGGGGAGCGGGGAGCAGCTGTTTCTCCCATTGCCTGGGCAGGCCCAGCCGTGCTGCTGGCCCTCGAGGAGCACGGACGTGCCTGGAGGTGCCTTTCCACAGAATAAGACCCTAAAGCAACGAGCTGCTGGCGAGGCAGCGGGCAGAGGGCATCCTCAGGGGAGCGGATTTTGGAGGGGAGGTTTGGGGGTTTGCACCTGCCAGCCTG
Organism: Ciconia boyciana; assembly: GCF_034638445.1. Lineage (NCBI taxonomy): Eukaryota > Metazoa > Chordata > Aves > Ciconiiformes > Ciconiidae > Ciconia > Ciconia boyciana. The sequence goes on from NC_132934.1 coordinate 58,594,190, forward strand.
TGGTTTCAGGCTCTGCACAGACTCTGGAAGATGCTGTGGTTTTCTGAGTCAGGTTTTGGGGCTGCCGCATTTCTCCGAGGGGAAGGGGCTGGCAGGGCCCATGCTGCAGCGCAGCCCTGGAAGTGGTGCTGGTGTGGTGTCCCCTGAAGGAGGTGATGGGTTGCTCCCCTCCTGCCCAGGTCCCACCTAGTGATGCTGGCAATGAGGGTGCATCTTCCACTGCACCCCCCTGCTGCCACCGCGAGACCCTGCTGTCAGCCCTCCCTGGTGTTCCCCTCTCCATCCGCCCCGATGCCTCCCCCTCCACCCAAACCACTGCCTTCAACTTCTGTCTGGTGGCACCGACTGTTTTTCTTCCTCTTTTGGGGTACCCTGAGCCCTGCTTTTCCCTCTTTCAGCAGCACCCCTTCCTCACTCCCTCTCCAGCACTTCCGATCCCTTGTGACTCCTTGGCGCATGCCGTGCTGGGCAGGAGCAGATTTGGGCAGCCTCGGGAAGGGCTGACGTTCCCTGGCAGGATCGTTTCTGGATGCTGCTGCCAGCTGACAATACTGTGAAGTAATCTTTTCCCCTGTGGTTCACACCCTTCTGTGTGCACGTGTGTGTCTGTGTTGCGGGTGTCGGAGTGACTGTAGCGTTGTTGGTGTGTCACTCTTCCTCTTGGCTGGGGCCTGGCAGGGAGTGTGACCATGCAGTCGCACTCAGTTTCGTTACTGGGGACTTTGCAGAAAGCAAGCTCCTCCCGGATGGAGCCTCCAGAGCTATTTGGCATTGGTTAAATTCCTCAGCCCTCTCAGGACATGGCTTTGGCACTGGCTCAGGGTGGACAAGACAATAAATCCAGCTCTAGGAAGCTTGGTACTGGGTCAAAACTGCTGCGGCTACACGGTAGAAAATGCTGATCCAGTATGAACTCACTCTGCTGCCTCAGATTTGTTTAGAAAACAATGTTGGCTTAACTCTGTACTGGCAAGCTTTACGTTGCATTGGGTATTATCTGTCTGCACCACTCTAGCTTGATGCTGGCTCGAGTGTTGTTTGTCCTTCCACATCTGGCATGCACTCCGGATCGTGCGTGCTCTGGCTAATTTGACAGATGCAATTGCACGCTGCAGCCAGCCTGGTTCAGTCCCTCCTGTCGGGCAAGCCGGTTTGAAAGAGGGTTGAATTACAGTCTTAGCAGGGAGCAAGCCATGTCCTACACCAGGCAGCTGCCCTCCCCTTTCAGGAGTTACAAGAACCCTTGTCTCCCAGGTGCCTTGAGAAGTGATGCACGGCGAGGCAGAAACCCAGCTCTCTGTAGCTCCATCTCTCCTAGCACCACCCCAGGTCCAGGGAGATCCTAGAGACACAAGTATGTCCTCTGGCTGGTGGCCACATCTCTGCCTGGCTCTCCCCAAGGGCTTTTGAGCAGCGTCTCGCATGGGGATGAGAGGATGACACCAGCTGGGAGGAGGGCAGGCATCGCGTCGAAGAGGAAGGGGAGGGAAGCATTGTCTCAGCAGGAGGATGTTGCTCTCCAGCCCTGGCCACTCCACAGCCCCATGGTCAGTGCATGGGGCCCGGGAGAGGCGTTATCGTTCTTCACAGGATCGTGTTGGCAGAAAACGGGGTTGCACCATGGGCGGGAGCTGAGGCAGCCCCATTGGAAGCAGGTGCTCACGTGGGACAGAGTACGAGCGCAAACCCTTACTGTTACGCTGCAGGGACTTTTTCCAGAGCTGTCTCTCAGGTGCTTGTGGTGTTGAGGGAGCGAAAAGGGCAGGAAGGTGGTGAGGGGTGTTTCGCCTCATGCTTGTGTGTGGATGTATGCAAGTCTCTGGTGATAAGGAGGAGCATTCGCTGACCAGGTTTTGCAGTCTGAAGCCAGCTTTACTTTAAAGCCCAGCAAGATGAGCTTTCAGGCGGTGAAGCCAAGAGATGACACTGCCTACAAAACCTTGTTGCTAAGGTCTCCTGAATCCTAATCCCAGTGAGGTCTCTCACCGGTCACCATGCTGTGCCTCAGTTTCTCCTACCTTTATGTGGGGCAGGCTGTAGCAACAAACACTGAGGGAGAGGAGGAGAATGGGGAAAGGGGATGTGAAGGCATGCTTACTATTTGCACGGTGCTTCAGGCTGCGCAGAGGGATGCCGTGGGGAAAGGGAGGTGCAGTCTGCGCACTCTCTGCTGGCATGGCTGCCTGCTGACCTTCGCGGGGGGCTGGATGCTGGAGGAGAATCTGTAATGACCGGGGTGCTGTGTGCCAGGGCCAAGGCAGTGATTCACTCAAGCCTCTGTTTGTTTGGGAAGAGAAAGGGAGTTTGTGGCTTGTCACTTGGGAAACAGAGTGGGGATTCAGCGGTGGAGGGCAGGCTTCTTGGCTGGGCGTCCCCGAGCAGCCATGCCGCGTGTCTCTGTGTGTGTCAGGGGAGCAAAGGCGACCCTGGTACAGGCCATGACTGGCGGCCGGCCATCCCTGGGCCCCGTCACTTCACCTCCCCCCTGCACCCTGTGCACAGGCACTGCTGAGCGGCCAAGGACAGCCCCGAGATGCACATGCGTGTGTGACCCATGCGTGTGAGGAGGGGGAGAGGAGTAAAAGCCTTTCTAGAAGAGCAGCTGGATGGGATTCGTGCTACCTCCCTGCCCGGCTTGGCCTGCACGTGTAGCACAGCATCCGTGCGGGTGTCCACGCTGCTTCAGCACAGCCCAAGCTGGCACCTGCAGCAAGGTTGTGCCTGGTGTGTGGGGCCAGGTCACAGGCTGGGGAGTCATGATGGGCTAACTTGGTGGATGAAGAAGACCTCTTCCTCCCCTGTGCTTCTCCCCTGGCTCATCGCTGCTGTGCTTCGTCAGGTGTGAGCCCTGCCTCGTTTCTCAGAGGTGGAGACCTGCAGGCAGTGGAGGGAGGTGTTGCAGAGGGAAAGGGAATTGTGAGGCATATAGGGGTATGGAGGGGATGGAGACCCTAAGAAGGAGGGAAGACCTGATAGAAAAAGGGCAGAAGAAGAAAAGGAAGAGACAGGTGGAGAGTGAGGCAGGAAGAAAGCAGCATGTCTCTGTGGTGACAATGTGGTGTGGAAGTCTCTTATATAGATAATACAGGCTAGCGTTTGACCTGACCATGTTTGTATTGGGCATGGATGTGGTCTGAAAAGCCATGGCAGGAGGACCAGCTCTGCACAGGGGACTGTTCGTCTCCCATCCACCTCCTTAACCCATGGAATAACCAGCCTGAGATTCCCTTTTCCTGCTCTGAGCTGTCTTCTCCTGTGCATGTTCCTCTGCTCCCGATATGGAGGAGGGAGCATGGCTGAGAAACCCCTTCCCATGTCCTCTGTCCTCCTGGTTCTGGCCCTGTGGAGCCAGAGGAGGTGAGTGTGCTGCCCAGCACTGCTGGGTATTGCCTGGGTACTGGAGGGATGTTAGTGAGGTCTTAGAAGGAGCCACAGACTTGTCTTTAGACTGCTCCCCAGAAATACTTACGGCCACATTACCTCACATAGGTGATGTCTGCAGGGAATGAATTCAACACCCTACTTGAGGAAGAATTTTCTCTACAATTGCCCCATCAACATGTCCTGTAAGAACTGAATAGCAGCAATTAGATAAGAGGGATTTATGGAAGTTACTCTTCCTCTTTTACAAAATATACTTGAGTACATTATCCGTCAGGTAAGATAGGTATGCCAGGTCTGTCATAGGGTAGGTAGATTTCATACAGATGTTCTGAGTGTCATTTTAGATGAGAGTGTGGCAGTTTGCAGAAGGTTTCCAGAAGCTGGAATGGCAGTGTTGGCTTGCAGATAGGCTTGCAGGTGAACATGTACCCACAGCTGGTCGTGTGTTCACTGTGGTGTGCCTGGGACACAAACCTGTGGGTGCTTCTTGCCCACCTTGAGCTTCCTCCCTGTCCCCCTGTTGTAGGACCAATGGGCCATGTGGCTTGAAGTCAGTGGCATAGCAGGGCCGTCAGGCTGTGCCCTGATCTGAACTCCCACGCCTTTTAAAGCCAGCCAGCATGGTGAGAGCTATCGAGAACCAGCCTGGCAAAAAGAAAGAAACACTCATATAATGGGGCTACTTATTTGAGTTCCCCAGCATTTCCCATTGTGTTTCATGTCTTGGGGCTGATTCAGTTGAAAGGCAATCAATGGAGCTAACAGCCCAGCATTGTTCTGCTCACCTTCTGATTTACTTCTTTTCTTCCTTGCTGGGTTTCATCTCCTCCCAGGTTCATGCATCCTCCAGCACTGAGGTCACTTTCTTTTTATTGCACCTTAGGCTGTATATAATCAAGCTAGCTCCGTTCCTGCCCTGAATCTTCTGGGGTCAAGATGGAAATCACTATTCAGCAAGAGACCCAAACAAATGAGCAAAACTAGCCTGGTCGGTCAGAACCGGGTGGAAGTTATCCAAGAAAACTCGCACTGATCAATTCCAGTCACCTCCTGTGTTTAAAGTGACTCAGTATCTCCATTTTTAGGATGTTGCTGGGGAGCTGAATTCTCTTATGATTTCTCTTATATCAGCCGTCCCTACCAACGGTGTTTGTGAGATTCTTTTCCCATATCAGCTTAGATGAGGAACTGTTGGAAACCATGCTGGCAGAATAATGGGTGCTGGGACAAAGCCAATCATAAAAAAACCCAAAACCCACTGAAAAAACCACAAAACCTCCCCCCCTTTCCCTGAACAATAAGATATCAAGTCCAGATGGTTAAATCCGAGAGTTTGGAAGAAGCTTAAGTGATTGAGCTGCTAACAAAAATATGCAATCTCTTGTGAAAAAAAAAAGCTACTGATTCGGGGAATTGGAGAAGACCAAATGTTGTACCTATATTTAAAAAAAGGCTCCAGTGATGATCTGGGGAATTAAAGATCAGTAAGCTTTGCATCTGTATCTGGTAAACTGGTGGGAATGATAATTAAAAAGCGATGCTTGAAGACATCTGGAAGATTGTGGTCTGATAGAGTCTAACCAGCATGGGTTCGGCAGATGAAAACTGCATCTTGCTAATCTCCTACAACTCTTTGAATGTGTCAATAAAGCAGTGGATAAAGAAGAACCAATTGATATAATGTATTTAGACTTCCAAAAGGCTTTTGAAAGATCCTGCACAAGAGCTGCTAAAGAAGCTAAGTAGTCAGTGAGAGACAAAATATTGACATAGATCAAAAACTGAGTAGGAGACTGAAAGAATGAGGGGATTAAACAGTCAAGTTTCACGATGGCAAAAGGTTAATGTGGCCTCCAGGTTCTCCTCTAAATCCCATGTGATTTACTGTATTGTTTAATGACTTGGAAAGGTGGGAGGAGAGATATGCCATATGAAAATTTGCAGATGAGACAAAGTTATTAAGTTGGCTGTGGCCAGAAAAGGCTGTGAGAAATGCTGGGGAAAGAGAGCTAAGTTAAATGAATGTGCTGCGCTCTGACAAACGAAACTCAGCGTTGATACATTCAAAGTAATGTGTGTTGCAGGGCAGACTCGCAACTCTTTAGATACACCCAAAGGTCCTGAATGAAGGGTATCATCAGCCAAATGAAAGTGTGGGCGGATGTCAGGGAGCTCTTTGCAGAGCTCTGCCCTGTGTTGTGCTGCCCTTGAGCAGGCAAAGTGGCTGGCTGCGGAGGCAGTAGGTAGAGAGTACTCTGGAAGAGCTGCGAGGCTCTTGGTGCACCCGCGGTGCTGCTTCATGTGGAATTGCCTGCTGAACCAGGGTCAGCCTGTTTCCGAAGGGATGCTGGAGAATTGAAGGGGCTCTGAGGTGAGACAGAAAGCCTGTGAACACTCCCAAGTGAAGAGATGGAGGAGACAGGGTTGCCAGTGTCAGCGGACTGGGAGGGGATGTTGGAAGGAAATAAAATTATGAGACTTTTGAGTACATCTGTCCTTCCTTTCCTCATCACACAGGAGTGAGGGAATGCACAGTGAAATTAAAATGCATGGGATTCAGGTTCACAAGGTTGGACTGTGGAACTCTAAGTCATGAGATTTTGTCAGGGCCAAGAATTTAGAAAAGTTCATAGCGGGGTTGTGTATTTTTGTGGAGAGCAAGTATACACAAATGAGCTTTAGCTAAGGACAAGCCCAATTTTGGAGCCTGACCCTTTAGGTTTAGTTTTCAGAGCCTATATTAACCTGCAACTCATAGCAGCCAATAAGAAAATGAAGGTAGGAGCACATTGCCCCTCATCTGTCTGCTTTGAGGTTTTCCACCTTTTCCCCCCAAAAATCTGGTGATGTCTTTCATGAGAGTCAGTGTGGACATCTCTCTGATCTGGAATGGTGGTATCCCAGCGTGCACCTTACCTTAATAACACCTGCTGGGATACGAGCAGTGAAATTCTATTCATGTTCTAACTCTTCCTAGCATCACATGTGTTCAGGAGCATCCTCAAGCTCAGAGAAGAATGGGGTCAGATTCTCTCCTAACATAAACTGGCATAATCATGTTGAAGTCAATAGTAAGAAGCAGGGTTTTCAGCCTCTGAGTTTGAACTCAGTTCCAGTGAAAACCAAACAACACACGCACGCACACATACAAAAAATGCAAACCAACCTAAACTCTTGAAATTGCCTGAGATCAGAAACCTAACCTGGAAAGTTCCCAGACATTCCTGGGAGATTGCCCATGCTTCCACCTCCCGCCTGAGCTATGGATGTGGGAATCAGCGCCAGGATAACAGGGTATTGCAGCCTTTCCATTTGCCAGGCCAAGCTGGAGCTCAGAATTAAAAATCTGCTGGGGCTGAAGGGAGAAGAGAAATCCCTGAGCCTATAGAAACTCTGAAACCTTGTCTGATTATTTCTCCCTCTCTTCAGTGTAAGGAGCTGAGTCTAAAAACACCTCCTCCCCATCCTACAGCCTTCCCTACCCAGGAGCACGGTCCCGGTTCTTGGGGGTTTTTTACTGAATACTTGCTATAGGGTGCTGAAGTCATTAACAGCTTGGCTAACTAAGCCTGTTCACAGAGTTTGATTTCTAGCTATTTGTGTGTAGCACACAAAAATCTCAGGCCTCGTAAATATGTCTCCTTCCTGGGCAGCCCACGAGGTGTGAGTGGAGTGACTCCTTGCGCAGGGAAATGTTTTTAAGCCAGGAAAACAAACACTGAGGATCATCTCCGCATGCCGCTCTTTGCTGGATCTCTGAGCTCTCTTGTATTCTTAGAGCTGTGATTTGTTTTGGTGGGTAGCTCGGAGCTACACCCACTGCAACTGATGTGGATAGAGTGGGAGCAGCCGGGCTCACGTCCCAGTGCCAAGAGACCTGGGGTCAATATCACACCTTTCCACGGGGCTGAAATCTCCTGTATGGCCAGAGGGAACTTTGGCAGTGTTTCAAAGCTGACATAATCACAGCCCCTGCAAACCTCTGGGGTGGAAGCGACATCTCCAGCACCTCTCCTGGAATCCAGGAGCTGGGGACTGCGGGGGCTGAGAGACACTGACGTCACTCCTGCTGCGTGCCAGCAACCCCAAGGCTTTGGAGACGGCTTGATCACCACTATTATAGCACCTAAAAAGACCTCTGGGATCAGAAGATGATTGCATCTCTCTGCTCTATTACAGCAACCAATGAACCTCCAGGGCCAAAGGATAAATGCACCATCTCTGGAGTATTATAGCATTTAGAAACGTCGCTCACTGACTCACAGCTGCCTTCCCCCCTCCACCACCACCACCTTCAACTTGTCTCGGCATCCAGCCACCTTCTCTACTGAGGTGTTGCTGGATAATCCCTGTGCTTTTGCAGTACCTGACTGTGTGCGGCGCTGAGATGAGACCACACTACCTTTTCACTTGTTATGGTACTGGGGAACATCAGTGTTGTGATGCATTTGCTAGCCCTTTGCTCTATGAGTACAGCAAGGGACCACTGCGATAGATCATTTCCACTCTTAATAGAGCATCTGTGAACCTCTGGTACTGCTCTGCTGTGGTAGAAGATCTGCTCTTGCCTATTACAGGGTGGGGGCTCTTCTCACACTGTTATGGATGTTTCAGAAGACAGCTCAGCACCTGGGAACGGCAGTGTCACATCAGCAACTGGAGCTTACTGATGGGAAGGGGGATACTTCGAATGTCTGGTCAGCGATCCTGGCATTTAGAAAGCACAAATTAATTTCTCAGACACCCTAGAGAGGTGGAGTTCTGTCATGTTACAAACCTGACTTGTAGATTCTGGGGAAAATCCTAAAAGCTTTTGGTAATAGAGGTTTTAGTGAGTTTAATGCCAATGGAATTAAAAGTCTCTAGGCACTCGTCGTGAATGGATTTACATCAGGGAGATTAGCAAAGGGAAAACATTATTGGTGTCCAGGAAACTCAGGAGAGCAGCTGTCAGCTGGTTTAGATGGAAAGTTCCCCAGTGGGCAGGCGCCCTGACAGCCAGGCAGCACACACGCACACACCCTGTGGGGTCGGCTCGCACGCTCACGGGCGGGGGACACGTCCCAGGGCCCACTGCAAGTCACGTCACACGTGAACGTTCACGACAGGATGTTTGCACTAGCCAGTTTTATGGACATATTGAACATGAGCAAATGCAGTAATGGTCTCTGTGTTTTGGCTGGCATGCTCTTACACAAAGACCCATATGCCTCACCCAAGTGCTACTGGCCTTTCCCAGTGTCTTCATTACTGTTTGCTCCTACTGAGGAGCGTGGAGGAGGAAGACCTGCCCTCCTTCCTGCCTACAGAGACACACTGCACTGGAAGCACTGCAAAACAGTCTCTTCCTTCATGGATGGGCCTTTTACTGTCCCCTTTCTTCCCACCAGAAATGCAGCTATGTATGTGTGGCATGTAGCTATGAAGTGTAACTATAAAGTGCAGTTAAAGGGGAAACTGGGCAAGATCCTTATGGAAGAATTTTGTGAGGGTTAATAAATTCATAGTAAATTTCGTCCAGCTTACAAAATCCACTGGCTTCAACTTGTCTGGGAGAGCAACCTGGGGAGGCATCACTGTATGTTGGCCAGACCTTTTTCCAAGGTCTCAGTGTTTGTCACTGCTGGAGGAAGCATCCTGGGGCCAGATGGCCCTTGCCCATGCTCTTAGATAAGAAAGGCATCTGGAGGGTTTGGTCTTTCTTGGATTTCCCTGATGGGGCTGGGTTGCCAAGGCTGTGCTCTTTGCTGAGGGATCATAGAGACAATAGAATAAAAGACACCAAGAACCCTACAGGGAGAGTGAGAAGGGTTTTGGCCTTAGGTACATGAGCTGGTTATGCTCCCCTCAGGAAGGCTCTGAGAGCCGATTTGTCTTCTGTCCCTCTCGTTACTTCTCTCCAAAATCCTCATCACTTGTTGCTGCATCTTGTTGAGAGCAGAGATCAGGGTTAATTCACCCTGGCTTTCTCCTTAAGTGGGACATCATGAAGCTGAGGACTCAATGCAAATCCTGCTTCAAAGATCTTTATATCCTCTGCAGCCTAGGAGAGCTGGCTGGGAGATCAAGCTTTGCTAAAGCAGGGAGCTCCCTGCCTCAGTGGAGATGGGCAGGAGGGAGAGCAAGGTGCCTTGCCAGGGCAGGGAGGTAATAACCTGACTTTATCACCTAAGTGTTCACAAGCACCACCTTTATCAACACGCCAAGAGTTACCCTTGCTTTGTAGGGTGAAGATAATGCCCTCTCCACAACATACAGCAGCGAGCTGGGATTCATGCCATCCCTTGTCTTCCTGTTGGCTCTGGGGGGCTGGGTGGGAGGGGAAGGCTGCTGGAGTGGTTGACAGTGCCCTCAAAACAAGGTAACTGGTATTGAGTACCAGGAGCAGGGCATGCACGATGTCTCTGATGTCCCTCCCAGTGAGGGCGTAGATGCCATCAGTGGGTCCACACAGGAGGAGGAGGAGGAGATGGGAGAGAGGAAGGAGGGTGAGCAGTCTCAGCACCTCCCCAGGGAGCCCCTCTTGTGCTGGCAGGAGGTGGTGGGAGTGCGGGGAGTCAGGGAGGGAAGGCGGGAAGGGGGGATGCTCTGCTGGCAGGCTGGCACTCCTCAAAGTGGCAGGGAGCAAGCAGGCACTGTGGCAGACAGCCCTTGCCCCTGGGCTCCCATTCGTCATCTGGGAGATGAAGCTAGGATAGAAGAGGGGTTTTTTAAAAGTGCCAGATCAGGCACCTTCTGCTTATCCCAGGAAGGTGCCTGACCTGGCACTGCTGAGGATGCACTTGTCCTGCAAATGTATTGTATTTGAGCTGCTGGCCATGCAGGCACCCGCCTTTGGATGGGTACACAGCGAGCTTGGGGCACACTTCTGCGTAGGTTGCATGGCACTGACAGAACCTGTGTATCTCAGCAAAGGGTTTTTGCAACTGTTTTTGCAACTGGCACTGCAAAAACTTTTTTGTCCTTCCTGTATCCTGGGTGAAAGAGCTTCTATCCCACCATCATCTTTCTTGAGGCACCTCTGTTTCTGTCGGTCTGTCCACCAGTGCAAAGAGAACATTGGTGCAGGTGACCCCCCCCTTGCCAGACAGCTGTGCTGGCTGTTGTAATAAGCTCATTCAGGCAGGATGTGTTCACCCCCTGTAAACAGTAGTCATTGTCTATTCCCAGGCAGAACCGTGCTTCTGAAGGACATCTAGCACAACTAACTCATCATGACAACCAGCAGCAACTTCAGGCTGCTTTCACAGAGCTGTTTGTGGAATCACCTCAGCCCTTTAGCACAAATTGTACACTTGCAGGAAGCCCTGACGCTACAGAAGAGAGAGGCTTCTGCTTTCTGCGAGTGGGGTGTCCCTGGCAAGTGCTGGTCCATGGCTAACATGTTTATTGCTGACAGGGCAGCTATCCGTGCTGCAGCAGTAGCAATGGGTAAGGCAACTTGTGCTGCTGTGAGCTTTCTTAGCAGGCGTGAGATGGGAGAAAGGGGTTCTTCAGCGCAGTGGGACTGCTGAGAGCACACGGGCTTTGCAGCTGTAAGGATGCTATGAAGTTGTCGGCTGCAAAAGACTGTGGTCTTCAGGCCTTGACTTAGATGAGAGCAGGTTCACGAACGCATGATGGGGCACACTCACTGCTTTCCTGGAGATGGGAAATGTTATGTGAGAGCAGCCCCTAGGATTTTCAGGAGCTGTCAGTTACTTTCTGGTGCTGAGGAAATCTGACATTTTCCTGTTGGGACTGACTAGCAGAGATTCAAAACCCTCTCATTTGCATGATTAGAAGTGTTTATGCTCACTGTTTTTTTCAGGGACTGCCCTGTGTGTGAAACTGTATCCTCACCACTGGGCTGAAGAGAGTATGGCGGGGGGTGGAGGCCAAGTGCACCTTTGATTTATTGGAAGATTACAACATTGCCTGCAAATCCACATGGATGTCGGCATCGTTTATATTATCTGCACCATGGTGGCATGTTACATTCTCACAACACGTGGGAGGGTGAGAAGGGGCAGACTTTTTATGGGGAGCTGCCGCTGGGCATTGCTATTTTTTTCTTCATCCTTGGAGTTGGTGAGCCTGGTAGTGTTGCAGGGTGACATGTATGAGGAAACCCAACACCAAGCTGGAGGACCCATGAGGCTGTATCATGATGTAGCCAACAAAGTGAGCTGCTTGCTGCTGCTTTGATGTGATCATATGACAGATTGATGCTTTATTCAAAGCACTGGTTACAACTTCCTTACTCTTCTTTCCCAAGCACTTCGAGGCCAACCAATGTATTAATAAATTAGAGGGATTAAAATAAACAGTGCTTTGAAAATCATTAGGCATCCCAAATGCCTGGAAACAAACAGCAGTTGAAGTAAAAATACAGAATGCAAATAGGCTAAGAACTGGGCCATAAAATAGTGTAGCCTAGCCCTGGGGCAGCTCTGGAAAGAAAAAATGTGTTTATTCTCTTGTCTCTTTGAGTTGGGACAGATGAATTAGTACTGGGGTACCATGAATGAGGAATGGTCCCTACCCCAGTTCCTGCAGGGGTACAGAGCCTGCCCCACCAGTGGCTTTACTGGCTGCAGAACAGGGATGTGGGGAGATGAGGCCACAAGCACCAGCCACGGGGCCGGAGCTAAGGCAAGATCTGAAGGCTGCAGACTGGAGACCATCTGGGTGAGCAGCTGTCCTAGGCAGCTCCTTCTGCTGCTCTTGGTCCTGACCCTCACCCTCCAGGCACTGCATACCCAATTGTCTCCTCCTCTCAGCTCAATGCATTTCTCACTTGTCCTGGTTTCAGCTGTGATAGAGTTAATTTTCCTCCTAGTAGATGCTCTAGTGCTGTGTTTTGGATTTAACATGAGAATAATGTGATATCACACTGATGTTTTAGTTGTTGCTAAGCAGTGCTTATACTAAGTCAAGGACTTTTTAGCTTCCCATGCTCTGCCAGCGAGGAGGTGCACAGGAAGCTGGGAGGGAGTACAGCCAGGACAGCTGACCCAAACTGGCCAAAGGGATATTCCATACCATATGATGTCATGCTCAGTATATAAACTGGGAGGAATTGGCCAGGGCAGCGATGGCTGCTTGGGGTCTGGCTAGGTGTTGGTGCATCTGGGTGGTGAGTGGTGCATCACCTGGGTTTGTTTTTCCTGGGTTTTGTTTCTCTCTCTCTTCTTGTTGTTTTCCTTTTCATTACATTATTATCATCATCACCATCATAATCATCATAATCTTCATCATCATCATATTTTATTTCCATTATTAAACTGTTCTTATCTCAATCCATGAGTTTTCTTACTTTTGCCCTTCCAATTCTCTCCCCCATCTCACAGGGGGGGAGGGGGCAGGGTGAGCCAGCAGCTGTGTGGCTTGGTTGCTGACTGAGGTTAAACCACGACATCACTCCACGTCCAACTCCTCCTTCCCTCTCTGGAGATCCAGGGACTGACACAGCCAATTCACACAGCATCCATTCTGTTTTCCCTCAATGGTACCAAAGCTGGTCCCCCAGCAAAGATGCAGGCTGCTGCCAGGGCATTGAAAGAACATGTTCCTCGATGACCCTTCCTCTTTCTGCATCCTGGCCGGGGTGATGCATTTATTGCCTTTTTTTGTCAATCTGTGCCAGCTCACAGACATACTGTAACAGCACTATCCCAGCGAGGGATCACAGTCCCCAGGGACATCATGAAGGGTATGAGCAGTGGATGAGAGTGTGGCTGATGATCTGGTTGCCATGATGTTTTGAGTGGTATTTATAGGGGGGTTACTTGAGAAAAAGGAGATGTTTGAGAATTGCATTAGGGCAACACACACATCTTTAATGTGTTTAAAAACGGTTGGAGTCCTTCTTAAGAAGTGAAAGTAATGAGAGCAATCAGTCTCAGCTCTGTGACTGTAGGATGATTTTTAGGCCAGAGAAGTAATAAGGAATCACAACTAGGTGATGCTCCCAGCCCAGCAGGGACCAGGGAGATCCTGTTTTCCAGGCAGTTGTTGGAGGTCCAGCGTTTGTGAAGGAGATATTCACTGCCTGTGGACTGAGCAGCCTATCCATACTCGGAGAAGACTGTGTATTCGTGAGGAGGAGGAGAGGGTCAGCTGTGAGAAGTCTGCCTGATTCAGGAATTGCCCGGACCATCTTGAGTTTCTCTTGCGTGACAGACTTCTCAAGCACCACTGGCCAGGGAGAAAGCAGTCAGACAATAAGAGAAAGCTGGCCTAGGAAAAGGCAGAGCCTGTCTGATAATTGAATACTTCTCCCTGTCTGGCCAGCATGCTGCTAGTGGAAGGCATCGGGAGGCCGAGTGCCTGCTACTGCCAAGGGACTTTTCCCCTCCACACAGCCACTGGGATTTCTAATCCAGGCTGGGCAGGACAGTGCTGTCATGTTAGTAATGGTATAACTCTCTTAGCAGTCTACCGGTGTGACAGAGTCACAGAGAGAACAGTGTAGGCTGAATATGCACTCATGCTTGCTAAGCCTGTAATCCCAGCTTTGATTTTCTCTCCCTCTCTTTCGATTTTTTTTTTTTTAAATAATCAGTTCAAACTTAATAAGAGTGATTCACTAGTTGCTTGTTTATCTATCCTCGGCATGGCACCCAACTTGGATTGCACAGGGCAGAAGGATGGGGGGGAGAAAGAAGAACTGGGAGAGGAAAGGGGAGGCTGGAGAGTGTCCCTATTTCCTCTCTCCATGGAAACTAAGGCTGGTTTCTTTCTGTGAACCTGAAAATCCTGGCTGCTATTTCCCCCATGGTCAGAAGATGCTGGTGATCAGCTCCATTCTCCCATTCGATTCCTCCCACCCATTCAAACCCCCACCTTTGTGGCTTTCTTAGTAAAGGTTCAGCAGCTGTTAGCAGCCAATGGGAAGTGCTTGGTGGTCTGTGGGATGGAAGGAGGCAGGGCGCACGAGTGCCCTGGACTTGTCTGGACTGTGCTGTGGTTGTTAACACTTGCATGAGACAAGAGTCAGTGATGGAGCTAAGCACTTCCAAGGCTGTTGCTTGCAATTACATCCAAGACTGTGTCTGCACCTCCTTGAGGCTGATCTCTTTTCTCTGCAGATCCTAGTAGACCCCAGGATGTTCCTCAGCCCAGGCAGCTGCAAGACCTGCTCTGGGGCTGATTCCAGCACCATGATGTGTTTCTGTATCCAAACCCTTTTGACTCTGTCTGCCTGGGAATCTGACCACCTCTTCTCAGAAACCGCTTGGGCTGGGCAGTGACATTCATGGTTAGGCAGTAGTAAGAAAGTAGACAGGGAATTGCTGGATATGCATGTGAAGTCTTTTGCCCAAGAGCTGATGTTATGAATTGCCTTGCACTGGGCAGTCGCTGGCCCGAGTCACACCTCAGCCAGTCTCACCCCAGGTGCTTCTCCCAGGGTAAGCCTCCTCCCTCTTTTTCTTCAGCAGTAGGCACAGCCCTCATGTACTGCTCTGGGCTGCAGGTGGCCGTGCTTTTGGCTGGGTGACACTGAACGCGGGAGACATGGAGCAGGTCATCCGGAATAAGTGGTTAAGTGTGGGTTGGTGTATAGGAGGAAAGTGAACAGGAGAGGGCAGAAAGGTCAGAAAAACTACAGATCTGGACAATTGTGGAGGAGCATTAGAGGACTACTGAAAGGTGAGTTCAGCTAGCCTTTTGCTTCACCTTGGTTAAATATTGTGTATCCACAGCTCACCATGGCAGGACTGGTCCTGACTCCCAAACAGCTCTGTCCAGCTGACCCACGTGTGGTGCTGAGACAGCCTGGCATAGAGAAGGCAGCTCCTTCTGAAGCTAAGGGGAGCTGTGGGGCACTCTGGCAGCTTGTGGGGTGGTGAGTGATGGCAGGGAGCATGCTGTCGTGCAGGATCAGTGAAGCACTGCTTCTGTCTCAAGCCGTCTGCTTCTGTTGCTCTTGTTAGTCTCTTCTCACTTCTTCTCCCTCTCATGTGCTCATATCACCTCTCTTTTCTTTCCCTCACTTTCTCTCTGTGCTTGATGCATGGCCCAGTGAATATAATCCATAGATAACCCTCTATTCTCTCTTTCTCTTCCTCACCATCCTTCTCACTCATCCTTTCTTCCTGTCTCTCACTAACGCTCTGTTGCTCTCTCTGCCAATTTATTCTTCTCTTTCCTCCCACGCTCTGTCCCCGTTTAATCAATCTTAGCACAGGCCTGTTTTCCACCAGAGCTGCTGTTTCATGCTTGCTCCCGTGGAGGGAGGGTGGGCAGGTGTGTGGTTAAGGTACCAGGTAGGAAGCAGGAGAGCTGAGCTAAGACTGTCTTTGGTGGCCAGGGCTGAGTCACATCACCCGTTCTGTGGCTTGGCTCCCTCCCTCCGACACAGGAACGCTACAGCTATGAGTGAATCTGCAACGCTTAGAGGTTGTAGGGCCATGGTCTGTGAAGCTGGAAGCGGGCTAGAGCTCTTTGGGTGCCCATGCAGTGCTTGTTGGTCTTTGGTGCCTAGCTAAGCCCACAGCCTTGTGCCCAGACTGATGCATTGGAGGCACATTCTCTGCCCTGCCTGTTGTCCTGTTCACAAAGTTTGCACCATCCAGTCTTTCGTGAGAAATAACCCCATGGGAGGCAGTTGACAAGACTCAGCCATGGAGTTTTGATCTGTGGTGATCCAGAGCTTTCCTCCCTGCAAACCCCTGGAGACTAAGGGCAAATCCTGTTCCCATAGGTGCTACCTTTGCAAACCAGTCACACCGAGTCCCTGCCTCTTCCCTTCCAGCTCATTCTCTTGTTTTCTCTCTTTCTGCCATGCCCTATGTCCACCTTTGCTTATTTTCAGCATGGCGTCTCTCCGCTTCCACTGGGAGCTTTCCCCTCCCCACGGCAGCACACGTTTGGTACCGGAGCCTGCCTTGCCTGCTAGCTGTTGAGGGCTTGCCCGGAGCTGCCAGATGCTTGCACCTTCTTAGCTATCATGGGTAGGAGTTGCTATGGGAGACAGGGAAAAAGAAAAAGTGCCTTCCCCAGCAGCACTAGGAGCCAGAAGTCTTCCATTGAGTGGAGAACACCCCCCTCTTGTGCTCCTTCCTCCCCTCAGCCCCCCTTTAAAGAGCACTCTGCAGAAAGCCGCCTTTGAAGCCCCTTAATTAGTGTCCCGTGTGTCCTGAACGGAGCCCTTCATTACCACCAGCAAGAGGCACAAATTGGCATGTGTTTTAGGTTTGGGCTCAGCGCCAGAATTTTGTTCCAGTCCCCTCCCTCCAAACCTCTCCAGCTTCCCCCCTCCTCGGCACACATGCGTGCACACACACACTCTCTCTCTCTCTCACCGAAAACCACATACACACAAGGGATCCTGCCAAAAAAGAGACATCCCCCTTCCAGCATCCCAGATTTGAGGGAAAAAAACAAATGGCACAGGTGACTCTGCTCCCTGCCTCCCCCTGGCTTGCTCTTGGCTCTGCTGACCCTTCAGCATATGCAACTGCAGGTTGGGGGTCATTATCAGCCCCAGAGTATCTCTCACAGCCTGTGGATGTGCTCAGAGGGTGCTAATTAGTGAGAGAAGGGCTGATTAGGTTAGAAATTAAGTGTTTATTTTCTCTTCTTTTTTGTCTATGTGTGTAAAAATAGTGGAGCCAGATGGAGTCTCAGGAACGATGGGAGAAAAGGCAGCCAGGAGTCAAAGGAGGGGAATCTATACCCCCATCTCACCTCTCCTGCATGCACAGGGCCCTGGCTGTCCAGGCACTCTGCAAACTCACAGCATTCCTGTAGCACACATGCAGATGCCACACATGCCCTGCGGCTGTCTTGTCCTCATTGGGATTGAGATGGACTCCTCCTCTCTGCACAATGTTCTGGAGAAGCTTTTCATGCCTGCAGAGCCTCTCATCTCCATCATCTCATCTTTTACAGCTCAACCTTAACTTCTTTGTTTTCCCCCTCTTTTTTTACCACAATGTCCTTCAAGTCACTACTAGCAGCAGCCAGCAGGTTACGGGCATCACCACCCTTTCAGTGCCATCCCTTGTCTTGGCAGTGTCTCAGACCCCATGTGCGCTGTCCCCATAGAGGCATCCCACCTCACAGGCCCTTGCCCTGCCAGACTGAGGAAACCTCCACCATGGACTTTGCCTCTCCATTGCTTAAGTTGCAACGCAGGACTCCCAAAGCTGATTAGGAGTCTGGTTTCCAGGAACACCAAGGCTTCTATGCTTGGGCAGCCAGACCGTGTTCCTGCCTTGACATCAGGCCATTTCTCCCCTGCACCCTGGCTAGCCTCAGCCTGTTATGGGCTGTGGGATAAGGAAGAACAGATCATGATGTGACTGAATAGCAACTTTGTCTTGCTATAAGACTATTCTGTGCTTCCAGCTCTCTAGGGAGCATCTCTGAATCGGTGAGGGGCAGCTGAAAATTCATCTCCTTCCTTCCACTTGACCCAAGGGAGATGTCCGGGCCCAGTACTTTGGATGCAGTGGACATTGAGCCTTTCTCCAAAGGCCACAGTTTAGGTTGAGAATACTCAGGTCTCAGCAGGCTGGAGGAGAGGGAAGGAAAGAGACAGTACTTTACTCTACAGGTTACTTTCTGGGGTGGGAATTGTGCTGGCAGACTTGTAAGATGGTGGTGTCACAGTTGGAGGTTGGCATCTGCAACAGGCCAATTTATGTGACCACTCTGATGTTGGGAATGGAGGCCATCTCTCCCAGCTAGGGATACGACTGTTGAGACAAGGGCTGAGTTTGTTTTGTTGATCACCTCAGGGGGTAAGATCTAGTCAGTATGATGTGCTGGAGGAGTATTTGCAGGGAGGAGTATTTGCTCAGCAGCCAGTGGGTGACCCCTTAGCGTCATGGCTAACTGGGATGAGTGGAGCCAACAGCAGAGGAGATTCTTTTGCTGACACAAGCTGGTGGGCCCCAGACTCTTAGTTGTGCTTTAGAGCCCTACTAGAAAGTGGTACACAGGAGCTTTGTATCTATGAAACGAGAAGTCCAGCTTCTTGGGACAGTGAGAGAGTAGCTAGGGGACCCCCAGCTTCAGAGGTGGTGGGAAGAGAAGACACATGTATGTGCTGGTGTTCCTCAGGCTGTGTGCAATGAGTATGACTGCATGCATTACTGTTTTGCTGTTGCATGAGGGGAGGGCGTATTTGTCTGGGTACAATTTGGGCCCCATTCCCTTTTCATCGCGACAGTGCTTTTTTACCATGTGGCTCCTGCAAACAGCCGAACAAACAAACAAACAAACAAACACATGGGAACCCAAACTCCCTATTACCACCACATTGCAGATGCAGCCTGGTTTGGCCTGTATTTCTCCCGTTGCCACAGCAACGGTAAGCCAGGGAGTAAATCAGAATATCCTCTCTAGTGCTCGACACCCCCATATGGCAAAATAATAGTGACAGTGCGGAAAGCCTGGTCTGTCTCCCCTACCTCTCCTTCCCAAGTCCAGTTCAGCAGAGACCCTCCAGAGACCTGTCATATGCCTGTCAGAGCCCCAAGGAGGTCACAAGCTTCCTCCATAAGGGATGAGGGAACACCATATTTGCTGTGACCAGCAATCACCCTTATTCCCTGCTCGAGTTGCTGTGTCTCCCATGGCAGGTGTTTAGGTCTGAATCAATGTTCAGTGTTGGTGGTCTCAGCTCAGCTGGTTTTGAACAAGATGAGCCCCGTCAGCTCCGCTAGAGACCAAACAGCATCCAAACCAGGCTTAGCAACCTGCTTCTTGCTTCAGCAAACTCTGCTTACAGCTGGGAGATACAGAGCCTTTAGAGAGAGGGAAAGCAATCAAAGCACATTTAGGACCAAGGCTCCTGTCCAGCTGAGCTCAGAAATATGCTCGCTGGGACAGCTGCCAAAAGGGCTCCACCAGCTATGCTTCGTGTTGGCCTTGGGCACTTCCAAAGTCAGTGATGTGCTTAGGAGAGAGATCTGTCTGCCCAGAAAGAAAAGTCCTTGGGAGGAGAGGAGGGACTGCTGTCCCTGGAATGGGTGTGGGGCAGTCCTCTGGATGGAGGGAAGAAGCCGGACTTGCATTTTCTACAACAGCTCTTTCTATGCACGTAGGAGCCCAGCCTGGCTCTAGGCGTGCTTATAGATCAGCGTGGACGGGTGGACCCACAGGCTTCCTCATGTTTCTGTGGAGAGGAGCAGAAGAGGCAGGAGTGGCCCAAAGAAAAGGCAAAAAGGGCCATTTGATGATTAAATGCTAGAGCACAGCGGCAGTGTAAAAATATACATATATCACAAGCCTTAATTAACACAAGCGAAGGGAAAAGGAGGAAAAAAAGCCACTTTTTAAAGGTTTCACAGAGACTATAAACTGGCAGCAGAGAAAAAAAAAGTAATACATGCAAATTAATGGCATAAATTTAGGGTTACTTAACTTCACAAATGTTAACAAGCTCATAAAAAAAAAGTTATTCTTTCCCAGTTTCCTGTCGCTGTTTGTTTAATTCTCTCTCTCTCTCTTTTTTTTCCCCGTTGAGAAGATTATGTTTTCAGTATATTCCTCCTAAATTAATTCTGCCTCTCTCTCTTCCTTCTCCCTTCCTCCTTCGTCTCTGTCTCTTTCTCTGTGCCTGCCTCTGTCTGTTTGCCTTCCTTTCCTGCCTATCTATCATATTCTTAATGTCCCCATCATCGTAGTATCTAGTCTTGGATACAATACCGTCTCATTTCTCTCCCTTTTTCCTTGTCTGGCTCTCCTCCACTCCCACCCCACCCTTCTTCTGCCCAGCTCTCAGCCTTCTCCCCTCTTCTCCTGTTTTTTTTTTTTTTTTTTTCTGTAGCAGTCAGTATAACTCCAGCCTGGTAATGCTATACACAACACTGCCAATTTCCAAACATGCATTTTTCCCTGCCACCGGCAGACAAAGAAGGCAAGGAACAAATTAAGTGGTCTCCAGCTGAACTGCTCGTTTATCAACCATTTGAATGGCTGTTTCTTGCTGCAGACTGTATAGCTGGAGGCAGAGGTAAGAGTGTGTGGGCAGGCTGCGTTGGTACGCCACAGTCCCACTTTGAAACAGCTGTCACAGTTCCCCCTACACCGTCCCCTTTATTCAAGACTCTGCCTCCGTACAACGGTGGATAATAAAGGGCATGGTAGCTCCTTGCTGAGCCCAGGAAGTCATGAGCCCCTGAGGTCATGGTGTCTCTGCTTCCCGCGTGTTTCTTGCTTTGCTTACAGATAAAACTAAGTTTAGAAAACTCAGGCAATTGCCAGTTTAGCTCTGCCAAAACTCATTTCTCCAGAAAGAGGACATGTGCCTTTTGTTCTGTTTCTTTTAAAGCCACCAAGGACACCCCAAGTTGCATTACTCGTGACGTAACCCGTCCTGTCCGTGATGCTATGGCGTTCTGTTCTTAGGCTCTTGTTCTCATTGCTTAAAGGGAGGATGGTTAAAAAAAAAATAATCTCATTTTGACTTATGGACCAGACTGAGTCATAGGAAGACATCATTAAAAAAAAGAGGGGGTGGATATCATCATTTTTGGCCACAAGCCATCCCTGGAGCTTTCAAAGTAGCCTGTAAATATTACTGCCAGCTCTGTTTCAGTATCAGAGACAGCAGTCCTGGCCAATAGCTTTTCTCCTCAATGGCCCAATTTGGTATTTCAGAATATTGGAGAGCAGAGGGGGAAGTCAGTGTTTTATTCAACATAGCAATCTCAGGAAAAGGGAGGTGAAATTACAAGCTGGAGTAGCAGTGAAAATAAGAAAATCCAAACAAGCAAAGGGAAAAAAAGGAAAAGTCTAAATTTCTCAAAGTGAGAGAAAGGATGTTGGTGGGTGGATAACAAAGAGGCTAGGAAGAGGAAGCACAGAAGGAGAATCTGTTGTGTTTGGAAGATGTGGGAACCATCAACACAGATGTTGCAGAAGAAAGCCATTGAGAAGCTGAATGGGACTTGCATAGGTTTACAGTTCGGTGCATGCTGAAGTATGTTGCTAAATGGAGACCTGAATGAGTGAGAAGAGAACAAGAAATAATCATGCGGGAGTCCCTGTGCAGTATCAGTCTCTGTCCGGATTGACATCACAGGCTTTCCCACTGATTTAAATCGTTGCTTTTCCTGGGTAGGAAATGAGTCAGGGTGACTAGAGAGCTTAGGGTTTGGCCTATGCAGATTAAGAGGAGTAGTAAGTAATAAATAAAATATGGCATATGCAAGGGTGACTAAGGACTAGAAGAGAAGCAAAGAACAGGGTGGGGAAGGAACAAGGGCTATGGTGAGGAGTGAGGAGGGACTGCCAGATGAATTACTTGCTAGGGCTACCTGATGAAGCCTCTGGAGAGAGATTTAGGGGGATGTGGCATCACTCCCTGGTCATGGAGTGTATATTACCTGGGTTAGTGGGAAAGACATTTACGTGCCCCTATTAGCTGAGTGATACTCCTTATTTTCTGTTCTTTCAGCTTGGAAACAGTCTGGAGCAAAGTTTGTTTCTCACTGAGCATATTTACAGCACCTAGGAAACCAGAGGCCCAATATCAATTGCAGCCTCCATGTATTCTGCTACTAACAGCATCGAAAGAGGCAGAGCAGCGAATAGGTGCAAAAAAAAAGATTGAAATCTGGACTGAGCAAGAACAAAGGAAAGGGTGGAGTGTTTTTTAAATTAAGTCGTCCCCTATTTTTGATTGCTTCATAGCTTGAATTAGCTTTGGCCTACATAATGAAAATGGAGGATGACAAGGTACCAGCAGAGACAATTATTTTGTTGGGTTATTTGCATGGATCATCTGTTTGCTGCACGGCTGCTGTAGGAAATGCAACACCATGAGTAGACATATAATTGTAGAGAGGGGGAATGAATAAACGTGTTTCAAAGAACAACGAGAATTCTAAATGTCAGCAAAGGGGTATATGACTCACTCATTGGGAAAATACTATTATTGGATACGTAAGTAGGACTGTACAAAGCACTCAGAGGAGGGATGCTACTAGAAAAAAGGAGAATTAATAAGTGAAGGTAGCATTTGGATAAGTGACAGAGAATGAATGAGGAGATGTAAGTGCCACGAGCCAACACAGGGCCTGGAGTGAAAGCAGAGGGAGAATGCAGGGTGAGGGTGCCGAAGGATGAAAAGAGAGAGATCATGGACAACGAGGAGGAGCATTACTGGAGACTGCTGAAATACAATGGAACGGATGAGTGTTTGTTAAAAGACTCTACTTGGCTTTTGGCACAATAATGGTGACAAAGTGTTTCTGTTCTACTGAGTTGGGATTAAGGAAATAAATGAGGTGGAACTCCATGGGAGGAGAGGAAATGACTGTGCTGAGGAGGCAGGAGGAGGCCCAGGACTCAGCTGGAGCTAGCCTCTGCAGAGGTGCTTAGACTGCAATGGATGAGTGGTGTGGAGGAATACTGCCCTGTTTTTCAAGAGGAAAAAGCAGTGTTTAATTGTAACAGGCATTTTGCATGAGTTCAAGCCAGGCATCGAGAATAATTAACTAATGCTCTTGGTACAGTCAACGACAAAGTTGCAGATTTCTTGAGTCCAGAATGTGTTGAACTTGAAACCTTTCAGTTGCCAAATCCAGGGCACCATCCCAACAGACCCGTCCCACATTTCTGGCTGGTCATCCTCGCAGCCTGAAACGCTGTGTGCTAGCACACCTGCCCAAGCAGAGGCCGAGGAGTCCAGCCACTTTGGTGAATGGATCAGTCCAGTTTGCAGCAGGGGCCGGGGGATCTCCAGTCCTGGAGGAGGAGATTTCCAGAGCCTTTAGTTTGGGTCCAGCTGGGAGCAGCACCAGTTCTTATTTTGGTTTTGAAACCCTGAATTTCCAGCAAGCTGCTTTTTTGGCTGGCTTGGGTTGATTGAGTCGGTAGAGAGACAGATGTAGGTGGATAATGGGGAGAGGGGGTGGTAAGTGGCAGAGCTATTGCCTTAGCGAGAGGGAAGGATGCCGTATAAGTACTGCCAGTCCCCATTCAGTGAGCAAATGGTGAGTCAGGGGCAGATACTGAGTCAGCAAGAAGGCGGACGGGTAGGTGGGTGGGTAGAGCACCCTGGCTAGCTCAGTACAAACCACTCAGCCACACCGTCGCACTCAGCTCCCTATGGGAAAGCTGCAGGCAGTGGTTCAGGCTACTGCATCCCAGTTTCCCCCCGTCCCATGCAATTCCCTGGGGTGCCTTTCTGAGCCAGCAGGGCTTCAGGGAGGGCCCCTGACCACGGCCTCTGGTGGGCACATTTTTTCCTGACATTTTTATGATCCTACTTGCAAACACTGCCTCTCTGCGAGGTGTGGTAGTAAAAGAAGAGGAATGAAAACAGCTGATGAAGGTAGAGAGAGCCCTTCAGCCTGTCTCACCCCAAAGATATCACTCATGCAGTCAGGGAGCTGGTGAAAGGTAGGAGGGGAGAGAGAGAAAAGAAGGAAAGAAAAAAAGAAATGAGGTAGAAACGAGAGTGAGAGAGCGAAAATATTTGAGAGATGAAAAGAAATTACCATACGGCAGGATCCTGTTATTCAACCTAATTTTCAAAGGACTGCAGCTGTCGCACTGAGATAATCTGTTAATTATAACAGTCATTGTGTTTTGGCAATGGAAGAAAAAAACAGGCTCTAAACAAGGCAAGGTAGTGGGGAAAAGAGAGGGGAGGCACGGCTGTGTCAAAATGCATGTCAGATGCTAGCCTGAAATATAGGTGGGCGAGCTGGTCGGGAGGAGGGTCTCTCCCCGGCGGGGCTGAGCTGTGCCATCGCCTCGGGGTGGAGGATGGAGGGGAGGTGGAAGCAGCCATGTGGAAACATAATGTCCTGTCCAGCGTGGGGCTACTCCTCTTGCTGAATCCAGGCACGCGTTGACTGGAGGAAGAGCTTTGAGGGGCTGAAGTGTCCCCACTAGCCCATGCTGCCACAGCATTTCACTCTTGGGTCAGCTGAAAGAGCTTCTCCATGTCCCCCCACACCTTTTCTCTGCTTCTGCCCCACACCAGATCAGGACTGCATCTGCCGTATTTGAACCACCATCTGTAACAGCTTCTGCTTCTGGTTGACTCTCCATTTGTGGGAAACCTGAGCACAGGGCCTGCCCCGTCTTTTGACAGCTTGCAGACTAATGACTTGTGTTAACGACACTTGACTGTCAGGGACACCCTGGCTGGGAAGGCCACGCAAAAGGGCAGCCCCTTCCTCTCACTGGAATGGTGGCTTGACCTCGTGAGTTTTCATGCTGGAGTTGTACCGGGGTGGCTGCTTGTCCTGCCTGGAGAGAGGTCTCACTGCTGGCCAGGGAACCTCTCTCAGATGGCCACCCAAGGGAAGGTCGGCTGGAAGGCGAGAGCATGTTGAAGGATGCTGGAATGCCAATGCTTGTGCCCCACAGGATTCTGCAGCCCTGGAGGTATCCTTCACAGGATGACTGGCCGCCAGTGCACCTTGTGAAGTGATTGCTGCCTCAGCCAGCTGAGGACCTATGCGATTCCTTAGGCCTGAGTCCTGCCAGCAAGAGACAGTAGTGAGATGTAATGCAAGGAGTAACCCTCTCCAGAGGCTGTTGTTGGAAACAGGGCAGCAAGGCCACCACAGGACAGCAGAGGAGTCATGGGGACCCTGAGGGGACAGGGGTCTTTGCAGTGACATCACATACAACCCAAGGATTTCTCCTGGCCTCATGCTGGACGTGCTGCCCTCCCCTGCAGCAATGTCCCGCACACAAACAGAGCCAGTGCTCCCACCCTGCTCCCTACAGCAGCTCAGTCCCATGCACCCAGAGCACCCACTCCTGGCCTGTTACCTGCAGCAGCTCACATGCACACTCATGCAGAGCTGCCACTCCTGCCCCTTTCCCCCCGACAGCTTGCAGAGAGCAGAGGTCACTCCCTGTCCCCTACAGCTACTCCCTCCAACATGCACATGCACAGAGCCAGCCCTCACACCCTGCTCCCTGCAACAGTGATTCACGTCGGGGGACACATACAGAAGGAGTGCTCCCACCCCTTTTCCTACAGCCCTTCTCCCATACACACGCTCGCACAACCATGGTCATCTCCCGTGATCCACGCACGCCCACGCGCAGCCCATGCTCCCACCCCGTTCCCTACGGTGCCTCACACACAGCCAACACTCCCACCCCTTTCTCCACAGTGACTGCTTCATGCAAACACACATGCACACACACATACACTCACAACTAGCGAGCGCTTTGCCTGGTTCCCCATGGCAATTCCTCCCCCCCAGGAGTCAGCACTCATTCTCTGCTTCACAGAGTGATTAACCCACATACACACCTGGCCCGCACATCCACCCCATCACCTATAGCAACTCCTCCGCATATACTCCCCCTCCGCCTCGCACCCCCGGAGCCGACCCTGCCGCCCCTTTCTCTGCAGTGACTCACACACATGCACACCCATGCACGGGCACAGGCAGAGCCAGTCTTGCTGTTGCACTCCCTATGGCAGGTCCCTACACAGAGCCCACACTCCCTCCCCATTGCCAACAGGAATTATTTCTAAGCCTTTCCACTGCCTCATGTCTGGGCTCATGGGATGACACCAAGGGGAGTGATGTTTCCCAGGCTCCCCTCTCCCCTGGAGAGAGAATGATGAAGGTGGCTTTATTGCTGCTAATATTTTTTATGGAACCTGTAATCTCTTGACATCCTCTTCTGCTAGGAGAAGGCTGTTCCCCAAGCCTAGCCCATGCACACACTCCTGTGGGCTGCTGCCACGGGTTGTCTGGGTGCAGCTGGCTTGATGCAAATCCCCCTTAATCTTCAATAATCATATTAATATAAAATGTAACGATTTAACTTTGGAAAACAAAGGTGACTCTCTGGCCTGCCAGGGAACCACTGGCATATGAAAGACTTTTCTGCCAGTGTTTATCACTCTAAAATAAGATTTATGCTTCTAAAGCTCTCTTCTTTCATGCTTCTGAGCTGCTTCATTTTTCTCCCCTGAGCTTTCCCATTCTCTCTTTCTTGCTGCCTAACAAATTAGGCATCTAATCACAGCTGGGGAGGCGCGATGGGAGAGCAGGGGTTTTATGTACAGCATTGTGTTGGTTTTTTTTATGGTTAGTCCTTGAGCTGTTTGGCCCAGCAAAGGTTTGGAGTCAATGGCTGTGCATTTGCTTGAGCCTGGGTGCACATGTATGGCAGACGGTAACTTCAGGTTAACACCTGAACTCTTCCCGTACCCTGAACTGGCCAAAGGGCAGGACTGCAGAGCAGCACGTCCCCGGGGCAGTCCTACAGCCTGTATTTCAGCCCTCTGCCCTTCCTCTGTGCAGGGTCCCATCATTGCTGGCTGGTATTTGAGCACTGCAAGCATCCCTGCAGCAGTGTCCTGTGAGAAGCAGCTGAGATCCTGTGTAGTTTTGTGGGCTTCCTCACCGCAGTGTCCTGCTGGTATCCTAGTGCTTTGGGCTTCTTCATGTCAGGGACAGCTGGAGTTTGGGAGCTGCGAGCTTCCTCCCCACTCATGACAGGGCCAGCCTAGCTTTCAGAGGGATGATTTTTCTCCCAGCAGGCACTGTGGATTTGTATATGGTGAAATGACCCTGCCCAGAGTTGAACCATGAGATTTCTCTTGCAGCAGCACTCTGCCAAAACTCACAGAGCCTCTAACGTTGAGCAGTCACTCTTCAGCAGGACTGACCCACTGATACCCACTGATACCTGTAAGGGATGAAGGCTTTGTCTGGTTAGTGACATGAAAACACCTGTTGTTGCATGACTTTCTAGGGTGTCTCTAAGGCTTTTTTTTTTCTTTTTATGTTTCTGCCTAAGCCAGTTCCTCTGTCCTCTAGATTTTTGAAGCTACAGGGCCAATTTCAAACCAATGTAACATTGGGATGGATCTCAGAGATGCTGAGATCATGTGTTTCATGAAAATATGAGGATAAATTAGAGAATAGAGAAAGGGAGAGAGAAGCCTTCACAGAGCCCCATTAAAGGAAAGAGTGCTGTGTGAGCTCAACCCTTGGTGGACAGCAGAGAAGCTGCAGTAGAAGACATTCTCTCTCTCTCTCTCTCACACACACAAATGTCTTCCATGTCACAAAACCACAGGTCATCAGGCTTCCTGATCCCTCTTCTCTTGGTCCCAAACTTCTCAGGGCTTCTGGAGCACCTCTGGGCACAGCCTCAGGTTCTTTGCTGCATGACTTGATGGTAACTCCTGCAATAAATAGGAGTATCCCTGGAAGAAGCGGGGCTGAGAGGGAAGGGGCTGCTGTTGTGCAAGTGCCACATCCATGCTGCGAGCTTCTCCCATGGCACTGTCCTTTCACTATAGCCAGGGGCAAAAGCAAGGACCATCTCTGGGTGGTGATTTGAAGCCGCTGCAGTGATGCTCAGACCAGTATTAAAGAAACTATCCAGCAAGTGTGGAGAGTCCCTTCAAGTAAGGCACCAGCTCCCAGTACCAAGCATCCCTGGGAAAGGCCCCTTTTTTGGAAAGCGGTTAGAGAAGTCCTGGAAGGACCCTGAAGCCAAGAAGGGGAAGGCAGAGCCCCTTGGAGATGGTGTTTGTGCCCTGAGGCCCACCAGAGGCAGGCAGCGCACTGAGCTGGGAAGAGGGCTGATGCCCAGCTGCAGCACAAAGCGTAAGAAAGCAGCAGGAGCTTTGGCCTGGTTTCGGGGTGTCCCCAGAGGAGCCAAGAGTGTTTGGCAGGTTTTTAATGCATGCATTTCTAATGGGAGGCTCTTAGCACCGTTTAAGCAATGGTAGAATTAAGTGCTGGCTTTTCCAGTGCACTGGGCCCCAGGAGAACAAGGTTGACAAGGTCAGAATTTCAGGCCAAAATTGATGCTGTATGTGGCTTTTCTGGTTGCCTTTTTACACCATGGCCCCTAGACCTTGTATCCTCTCTCAGTCCTTCCACCCCCTCAGCCCCCAGCTTGTCTCTGTCCCTCACATCATGCCTGTCCGCACTTTCAGTGGTTGTATTTTAACCTGCCTTCATACGTGGCCGTCTAACTAGTGACTGTACTCCTGTGTCACCCCCTGTGCCACCTTGATCCCCAAGCCAACGGGTTGTCTGTGGCTATCAGGACATCCAGCTCCTGTCTCAGATTTGGGGCTCTCCTTCCTCCATTTCACCCTCCCTGCTCTCTCCTCTGAACAGGGGAACCATCCCTGTGGCCTTCTGCTCTTCTCCACACACTCTGGTGCAAAGAAATGCCAATATCATTGGGGCATCCATTAGTAGGGAATAAACCAGAGGGAAATCATTGGGAGCTTGGAGCTGATGGGTTGACTTTGTGCCAGCCAAGGAGGGTACAGCCATTCATGGGCACAATGCCACTACTGTTCCTTGATGCTCTCGCATACGTGAGGATGGCCAGGAGCCAAGGGCACATTGTAAGAGCCATCTTGGGTTACACTGAAGAGTGTTGGAACCCTACAGCCAGGTAGGCCCAGCACATGGGGGTGGTGACCTTGCACCTGCCCTATAAAACAGATCCCATGTCCCAGCTTTTCCCCTCACCTGTAACCACAGCCTCCCTTCAAACCAGGCTCTCCACAACCCGTGCGTCTCCCTTCCTCGGCTCTCCTCTGGGCTGGAGTTGCTCGCCCTTGCTCTCCCTGCCCACCCTCCATCCCTGTGTCTTCTTGCTCTGTTGCCTGAGAAGCAAGGGAAGGAAACAGCCAACTCCACTGTCAGCACCTTTCAGGCCAGCAGAAAGGACAGAGTGTTACTTCCTTGTGTTGTTGGACGCCAACACTATCTGATTTATGTTCATTTGGCTCTAGGCAGTTGAGGGAGGGCATGGTGCTGACCCCCATCCCTGGCCTGCCCTGGCCTGTGAATTGCCAGTGTCAGGGAGCAGCTGCTCCCTAAAGAGCAGGTCATGGCTGTGGTGGAGCTGGAGACTGGCACTCCTACGGCATTGCTGTGGCAGGGACTGATGGCATGGGGCTGAGCTGAAATGGGGTCCTGAGCTGTGGGCAGGGGTGGAGGAGGCCACAGATTGGGCTGGCTTCGGGGCCCTTAAAACCAGTGCCATAGCGGGGAGACAGCAGCCATTGGGGGAAGAATGGCAGGGTCTGCTTAGTTCTTGTACATAGCCACCTTGGGGACCAACGAGTTTGGCTTGAGGAGTGGCTTGGCCCTTCCTTTGGCCTGTGGCTGTGGCAAGGTTGCACAGCCAAGGTGAGAGGTAGACAGGAAGCAGGTCTTTTCTGCATGGTCCCCTTGTTTTTGACACATAGCAAGGATAAACACCACCTTCATTTCCATCCACCACCTAACCCAGCCACCTCTTTCCTTTCCAGGCTGCTAGGACATGTCCCCTTCCAAGCCCTCTCTGTGCTGCCTGAGTGCAGCTCCCTGAGTGGGATGGGTTGGCCCTCAGCAATTGCTGGGGCTGCTGCAGAGGAACGTGGTCCTGGCCTCAGAGTTTCTCCCTCTGCACCATGAACAAGCTACAGCAGGCAATGAGGAGTTCAGCACAGCATTTGGAGCAGCCTGCCCTACTAGAAGGGGTCAAAGCAAGGGGGCTGGGATGGAGCTGGATATTGTGCAGGGTATTTGGTGAGGTGAGACAGACAGGCCAAAGCATAACGCTGAGAGAAGGATGCTGGCTAAAATCCGGGCTAAGCTTTTCACTGCTTGCTCAGGGGCTGCCCCTGGCCTCTCCTGGGGTGGACGTACTTTGGGCACCAAGGTGCAAAAAGCATGACAGTATCTGCCACTCTTTTGTTCAGTGGAAGAGACTGGGCAAAGTGAAAGAGCATTAGAGAGGAAGGTAAAGGGACAGAAATGGTGGGGGGGGATTGGCTGTATCTCTGCATGGAGTCACCTCTAGAAAAGGTGGGACAAGGCAGGGGACTGGCACTGAGGGATATCAAAGGCCTGTGGGTCCCAACCTGTGGAGAGCCAGATGTGCCTCCTATCTGATGCATCTGGGGAGACAGTGGCAGGAAATTATTTGTCATTGGATTATAAGGCTGAGAAACAAAGCAACAGAGTGTAAAAACCTCTGCCTTCTGCTTCAGTGCTGGCTGATGCAAAGCTGAGGCAGCAGCTGGAGGCCATCATATGACAACCATAAATGACATGAGTTTGGCGGCCTCAGACGATGAGCTGTGGGGAACAGAGGCTTTTCCATTGGTCTAGCTCTTCTCCCCCTCCCCTTCTCCATCTTGGCTTTACTTTTTGGATTATTGAATATTTAAGTGTTTCTCTGTGACACCATCTCTGATCCTTTAATCCAGCCGGCCTGGTAATTCCACAGACCCAAATCAGCTCAGATTTCTCCACAGACGTAAGCCTTGTTCCTCAAGGGTTCACTCCTCCTCCATTTATCTTCCTTCATTTTATTTCTGCCCTTTGTGTCTCTGTGCTAGAAATTGGTTCAGCTTTTGCAGCAAAAGCTTCGGCGATATCTTTAGTGAGCAGCCTTCCCCCAAATTAAAAGGGGCAAGAGGGGATCTTTATTTTTCATTAACTAAGAATCCTTTTCTCTGTTTTTTATTGTTTTCTTTCTCCTCAAAATTAAAAAAAAAAAAAAAGAGCATAGTACCCATATGTTTTAGCTGTTGTATGAAATTATTTCCTCTGTGCTGCCTGAGGACACCCTGCCAGGCTCCTGTCTCAGCACAGTGGGAGAAGGGTTGAAGCTGTAGCCAGAGGGAAGGGTGCTCCAGGCTGCCCTTCCCAGTCAGAACCAGGAGCTTGCCCAGAGCCCAGAAATACATTGAAGCAAATATCACTTTGCTGCTGATTCCTGCAAGGTGTCCTTTCCCACAAAGGGGCAATGTTTATAGCCCCCAAGGAGAGGTGGCAAAGTAGGAAGGTGGAAGCTGTGCACCTCTTTGGTGGGGGGTAGGTGGGTGATGTGCTCCAACTCAGGTCTGCTGGCATTGCTGGGTGAGAGACTGGAGGCTGGTATTTGACACACTGCCTACAACCTGTCCCCCCCAGCAGGCTCAAGCCAGGCTGGCTCACCTCAACAGCCTTGTCCCTGCACCAAGAGGCAGGAACAATTTTTAGAGCACAAGTGGTTACACGTGTCTTGAATTATTTATCCCTCTTGCATCAAAGAAGGAAGGAAAAAAACAAAAAAAGTGGTGGGTTTGTTTTTTTTTTAAGGGGGGGAGGCTTGTCTGCATTTTCCCTGCTTCATGCATTCTGTATACATCATTTTCAGGCAGCTGAAAATCTGTGGCTTTGGCTGTACTTGGGGCTTGCCTTTGTTTACACTAGGAGTTTTGAGCCCCTGCAATAACAGCTTTACGTTTCCTACCCTCCCTCCCCTTCCCCTTCTACACCCACACGACTGCCTTCCCCCAGGTGCCTGGCCGTGATCACGTTACTTAAGGGAGCCCAGGTACCCTTCTGCATACCCCTGATACGAGATTATACGTCATGAGGGTTCCCTTCTCAAAGGCTTGTCAGCATGGCAGGCAGTACCACTCCTCTCTTGCTTGCACCCCCCATAATGCTGTCTCTTCCCCACCTCCCTCTTCTCATGAAGCCTTGCTGTCTATAGTCTTATCTGAAAGACCCCTCTAACTGATGCCTCTTCTTGTCTCCTGTGTGCTCTCTTTTCCAGATTCCAGTGACAGATGGATCTCTCTCGTGCGCACTTGCTCTTTCCCTCTCTGTATTTTTGTTTTCAACATGTTTGATCTGAAGCTCTGAAGCTTCTCAGAGGGAACCTGGGAGAGAAGGAAGAGAAGGAGGAGGAACCGAGGGAGCGTGAGCGGCAGAGGAGGCAGCCCTGCCTTGTTCTTCCAAATCACACCGTGGAAGGGCGGGGGAAGACTAGAGGGGGAGGACTTGGGTTTGTTTTGGGGTGGGTTTGGTGTGGGTGGGGGTGGGTGGGAGGGAGAAAAGTGGAAAAGGTGGGCGAGTCGCTCATGAGCATCAAAGAAGATTTGTTATCCTCAGTCTGAATTTTTGTTTAGAAAAGAAGCACAAGGTAGTTCCCTTCCAGACCAATCATTCATGGTCGTAGCTTTTGGGTGTGCTGGAAGCAGATTGCACGGGTTCCCCCTGCTCCATGCTCCTGGCTTGACCCAGAGGGCAAGAAGAAATAATGGTGACGACACCCAATAGGACTGGGGTGCTCATGCCCTTCCATTGCTAAACCCCAGTTACTGCCCCTTTCTATTCCCTCTGCCCCTTAGGTTCCTTTCGCTGTGGTCCTGAGATCTGGGGTTGCTTTTTGTCGGGTTTTTTTGTCCATCCTGATGAGGGCACCACTGCAGACCATGATGTGCCTGGGGTTGTGGGCAGCTGCCCTGCTCTGCTTGTTTTCCCCTGGCACCGTGCGAGGTGACTGCTGGCTGATTGAGGGGGACAAAGGTTATGTGTGGCTGGCCATCTGCAGCCAGAACCAGCCCCCGTATGAGACCATCCCCCAGCATATCAACAGCACGGTGCATGACTTGCGTCTGAACGAGAATAAGCTCAAGGTGGTGCTGTACTCCTCCCTCAACCGCTTCGGCAACCTGACTGATTTGAACCTGACCAAGAACGAGATCTCCTATATCGAGGATGGAGCTTTCATGGGCCAGTCAAACCTCCAGGTCTTACAGCTGGGCTACAACAAACTCACCAACCTGACAGAGGGCATGTTGCGGGGCATGGCCCGTCTCCAGTTCCTCTTCGTGCAGCACAACTTAATTGAGCTGGTCACCCCTACTGCTTTCTCTGAGTGCCCCAGCTTGATTAGCATTGACCTGTCATCTAACCGTCTGAGCCGCCTGGAGGGGAACACTTTCACCAGCTTGAGCAATCTGATGGTGTGTGAGCTGGCTGGCAACCCCTTCAACTGCGACTGTAGCCTCTACAGCTTTCTTAACTGGCTGGCACTCTTCAACAATGTCACCAAGAACTATGACCGGCTCCAGTGTGAGACTCCTCGGGAGTTCGCTGGGTACCCGCTCCTGGTACCTCGGCCTCACCACAACCGCAATGCCATCACCATCTTCCAGTCCATGTGCAGAGGTGGCACCATTCCCTCCCTCTCCAGGGTCAACCCCACCCCTTATACCCCTGACTCCCAGCGAGACCTGGATGAGGGCTCAGCCATCAGCCCTGGGGACTTCCTCTCAGTCAAGCCTCCAGCCTCCTCCACCACTGACTCCTCTTTCAGTCCCAGCATCAAGCTCCATGATGTCACCATCACCTCAGCCATCCTGATGGTAACCATCCCGATGCCCTACAGTAAGATGTATGTGCTGGTCCAATACAACAACAGTTACGTTTCTGACATAGCAACACTGAAGAGCAAGAAGGAATATGTCACTGTCAACAAGTTGAAGGCCCACACTGATTATACTTTCTGTGTGGCCTCCATCCGCAACAACAGGCGCTACAACCACACTTGCCTGACCTTTGCAACCCGGAGCAAAGGCAGGGAGGACCCTATTTCCAGTACTTCCACCACCACACACTATATCATGACCACCCTGGGTTGCCTCTTTGGGATGGTCATTGTCCTGGGGGTGGTGTACTACTGCCTGCGGAAGCGGAGGATGCAGGAGGAGAAACAGAAGTCCCTCAATGTCAAAAAGACCATCCTGGAAATGCGTTATGGATCAGATATTGACACCAGTACCATGGTCCATCCTTCCCAGAAGCTGGGTGAGCCACCAGTCATCCCTGTCTCACGGATGTCCTCCATCCCTTCCATGATTGGGGAGAAGTTGCCCCCATCAAAGTCAATGGAGGCTGGGATGGAGACTCCTAAAGTCACCACTAAAGGTAACTACATTGAGGTGCGGACTGGTGGTGGGGATGGGCTGGAACGAACCCAGCGGGATGAGGACCTGAGGGAGCTTGACAATGGGCAAGGCTCAGCTGCTGAGATCTCTACTATAGCCAAGGAGGTAGACAAGGTCAACCAGATCATCAACAACTGCATTGATGCCCTCAAGCTGGACACAGCCTCCTTCCTGGGTGGTGGGACTGGTGTTGACTCAGACATGGCCTTTGAGTGCCAGTCCATCCCAGCCAGTTCCTCGGGTGGGCTAGAGCGGCCCAGCTTTCTTTCCCCACCCTACAAGGAAAGCTCCCACCACCCTTTGCAGCGCCAGCTCAGTGCTGATGCTGCCGTGGCCAGGAAGACCTGCAGTGTCTCCTCTAGTGGCTCCATCAAGAGCGCCAAGGTCTTCAGCTTGGATGTGCCTGACCACCCACCACTCAGCAAGTCTGACTCCAAATACATTGAGAAGGGCAGCCCACTCAACAGCCCTTTGGATCGTCTTCCCTTGGTGTCCCCGGGCACCATCCACCACTTGGAGGTCAAGCCTTCTTACCATTGCAGTGAGCACCGTCACTCCTTCCCGGCCCTGTACTATGAGGAAAGTGCTGACACCTTGAGCCAGCGGGTGTCATTCCTCAAGCCACTCTCCCGGTCCAAGCGAGACTCCACGTACTCCCAGCTCTCTCCCAGACACTACTTCTCGGGCTACTCCTCCAGCCCTGAGTACTCATCAGAGAGCACCCACAAGATCTGGGAGCGATTCCGGCCTTACAAGAAGCACCACAGGGAGGAGGTTTACATGGCGGCTGGGCATGCCCTGCGGAAGAAAGTTCAGTTTGCCAAGGACGAGGATCTGCATGACATCCTGGATTACTGGAAAGGAGTCTCTGCTCAGCAGAAGCTGTGACTCTCCCTCACTCTTTCCAAGGAAACAATACAAAACAAGACCCCCCCCAACAACCAGAAAAAAAAAAAGCCACTTGACTGTGAAAAATAAACCAACAACAAAATACTCCCGACAAATACAAAACTGACAAAATTGTTTCTTAAAGTTTACAACAACAACAGAAAACTCTCACACACGCAGACACACACAGACACACAGACACACACACATGCCGAATTGTCTCTACTGTGTTACGGGGACCATTGTTCTGCCTGCAGATGGTTGGGAGGAGCGTCCTGCTCTGACACTGTGGTAACAACACTGGAGTGCGGGTGGGTGGGAATGGCCTGGGAGGGGGTGGCAGCGGTGGCAGGGGAAGGGCAGGGATGGACACTCACTGGGCATGAAACTCAGCTGTGAACTATTGTTCTTTCTGTTCCTGTTGAGGGCTGATTTTTCTTTTGGATGGGAGAGGAGAACTTTGGTTTAGAAAGCTTCTCTGCCCACCTGATACACCTACTTTTCCAAATCTTCCATCACTATTTTTTCCCCTATTTCCTTTGGCAGTGGAGGCTTTTCTCTCTCTCCAGTCCCTTTCCAAGATAGGTGGGATTTGTTGGAAGAATTTCTCTTGCTTCTTTTCCTTTTCCTCTTCCCTACCCTTCTCGGTTAGGGCTCCCTAGGCTTGCACTTTCTCTCTAGATACTTCATGAACCTCCATCCTCCTCGGAGGAAGGAGAGGAGGTGCAAAGCACCAAGGGAGGTAGGACCTGCCACACAACAGGCTCTGTGCCCTTGCTGCTCTTCCTCCTTCCCTTCTCCTGACATGTCGTTGCTGAAGAACACCAGCAATTCTGGAGTGATGGGCATTATCCAGGCCTGCTCAGAGCCAGTTTTCTGCCAGTTGGTGGGGGTGTATGAATGAGCTTTTTGGCATGGCAAGCCAGGTCCTCAAGGAGTGGTGGAGGAAAAGGCAGGAAGGTCCAGTCTCTCAGAGGTGTAAAGGGTTCCCTTCTCTCCAGCGTCACAGGTCACCCCCCACCATGCACATCTATGGTCAGGCTGCCCGTGTGCAGTAGGTTTGGTATTCTCTGTTCATGCCTCCCTTACTATGAGGAAGGGACCTGGAGATGAGCTGAGCAGAGTAAGTTCTACATGAAGCTTCTGCAGCTCTTCCCAACTGACTTGCACCACGGAGTGTGGGGTGGGTGGGTGTGCGTGAGAAGAGCATCACCTGTCCTCCTCACTTGCAGGTCGATGTGAAGAATAGGATTTCAGTTGCTCACCTCAGTGGGTTGACAGAAAAGCCACTAAGTGGCTTCCTCTTGAATAGGCCATGGACATTCTGGCGTGGATAGGAGACAGCCTAGGGTGAAGGCAGGAGCACAGGAAACAAAAGGGATGAGAGAATAGGGCCTAGGAGTAGCCCAGGAAGGATGGCTCCAGCAGAAGTTCCCTTTTTGTGTGCAGCCACACTGTGTGTGCTAGGATAGAAGAGGATACCAGCCTCTGGATAGCAGTGCTGCTTTGAATACTTAGAGGCCCTCATGAGAGTCAGAGCAACTTATAACCTCCTAAATCTTCCACCTCCTCACAATTAGCTGTGACAAACTTTTCTTAGGGATCCTTTAAAGTCTTGGCAAAAACCTGGTTTCACTTGCTAGGTCCCAACCTCTGTCCCTTGGATAGAAGACCTACCACAAAGTTGGGAATGAGCCTACTGCCCTCTCCACTTCGTCCCATTTCTGAGCAGCCCAACAAAGCACAATCTTGGCACCATCTCCCTCCACATTTTCTTGTCAGGCAGGGGTGCTGCCTGCTGTGTGTGTCTTTATGCAGCACAGTGGGTCTCCTCTCCATGAGATGCACACCCCAATTCTTGACAATTGTTCACCTCTATCAGGATGAGGGTGAGGGCCTGTGTTGTGTTAGCCTTTCCTAAGTGGCTATTTCCTTTTTCAGGTGCTCCTCAGAAGCCCCAGTGTTTTGGGGGGCCCTGGGAGAAGGATGAGGGTGTAGGAGCTTCTCTGGGAGGGATTTACACACTGCCTGCAGAGAACCTGCCTGTTATCTGTCAGGTAGTAGCACTGCCAGCTGTGAGGGCTGGTTTCTATGCCACAGGTGACATGACTTCATCTTCTCTAAGTGAGGAGCAGCAGTAGGCACAGCCTGGTGTGCGAAAACCAAAGGGGGGATCTCCAAGGTCTAAACCTGTGAAGATCCATGGGGTTCCTTCCTTGTAGGGATGCTGATGGTAACAATCCTAAGCCAAGTCCCAATCCCATTGCCTCAGCCTCCTTCACTGTCAGCCTGCTTCCCCACAGTCAAAGCATCGTTTTGCCTTGAGTCCAGAGGTATTCATGGCACTGACTCCACACTTAAGAGCCAGTCCAACCCAGAGGAAGGGGGGTGTGCACACATGTGCGTGCGTGTGTGTGTGTATGTGCAGGAGGATGAAGGGAATTCACATCGCTGCTGCCAGGCGTCCCTCCATGTTGGGACAATGCAGCAAATCAAGACAGATAAATGCTGTGAGAGACGCTTAGGCACAGCAGAGACCTCTCCAGCTACCACATGGAGCAGGGCCAGCGGTCTTCCAGTGTGGCAACCATCCAAGCAGGAAAGACTAATGGCTGGGGCACAGAACTGGACAGGAAAAGGGGGATGACAGGCACGGGGGGATGGAGTCCTGTTCCTCTCCCCACCTCTTCCCTCCCTGTGCTTCTCTGCTGTATAGTCTTGTAATCAGTTCCGCTCAGTCTATACTTTTGGGGGGGAGCATTAACCTGTAATGGTTTCTGCTCCCTCCCCCCATCACGCCAACGAGGCAGAAAAGAAAGGTCAGGGATACAGCTATCATCAGGCCCTTCTTTTGCCTGTGGTGGGGGTAAGGCTGGGTAGGAGGGACAAGCCATTTCTCTCCCAACTGTAGCCCCCCACTCCAAACCAGTGGGTGAAGTTTGCACAAGATGGACTGTTCTGTGGGAGGAAGAGGGCAAGGAAGGGAACAAAGTGTCCCACCTTCCTTCCTCCTCCCTTCTTCCTTGTCCTGCTCCCTCCCCAGGGATGAGGGCTCGCAAAGTGATGCCACCCCTGTCGGAGGAAAGCAGATTTAACGTTCTATTTGCATGATGATTTTACTGTATTTTTATGAGCAAACACCTGTTGTGTATGTGCCAGTTCGTTGGAATTTAACCTCCTCCCCCAAAGTCTCTCCCGTCCTTGTCCCTGTTTTCCCTGCTCCTTTCATTCATCCCTGATGTGATTTTATGAGAGACTCCTACCAGTTTGGGAGGGAACACACCCCAAAGAGAACCCAACCCAATCAGCCCCATAAAAAACACTCCTCCTTCTTTCCAGTGTCTCCCTCCCCTTGCCCCAAATGTGGTCTCTCAGCTGCTTTTCAGGGTCGCGTGTGTGAAGGGGGATGTGTTATATACCAAAGGCCTGCTCTTTCTAGTGGTCATCATTTCTCCTAATTATTTAGAAATAGGAGTGAGGCCCATCAAGATAGATCTCGTAAGAGAAATGGTCAGTACCATCCCCATGCCCTGGTTGCTCCTTCCCCAAATCTACAAGCAAGGCTGTTCTTGAGAGAACAAGGAGTGCTTCAGCTGCAAGGAAACCTCTGATGCAGTGAAAGCTTGATGTGGAGCTGGTTGCAATCACTAGAAGATCTCCCACCACCTTCCTCTCATTGATTGCAGGGAGCTCTGAATTAGGTCTGTCCTACCCCTCCTCTCCCGTGGGTGGCCCTGGCAGAGGGCAGGGCATGATGAAACCTTTAAGGCCTCTGTGGTGGGAAAAAGCATGGAGAGACTGCCTGAAGTTTCTAAGCCCTCTGTGGCTTGGCTTTGGCAAGAGTCCCTCACCCCTGCCTTCTCCCATGGCAAAGTGGATCCGTGGGGCAGAACGAGGACCAGCCCCTTTCACGCTTTATTTCTGGGTTGGTGACTCTTGGCAGGGAAAACAGGGGTTTAGTTCACCTCACTGGAAAGCGTGGAGGGTGAGGAATGAGGCTGGGTGCTGACCTGCCCTATTCCCCCAGGAACAGGCTCGGCGGGGAGCCCGGGCTGGGTTCCTGCACCCAGAAGGGTGAAGGTGAGACCCTAGGTCTGGTGTTCTCGTGGGGCAGAGCTTTTCCCCATCCCTGCCAGTGCTGCCCCAGCTTATGCTGCGGTGCCACATTCCCCTCTCCCCCTCCCCACTCTTCCATGCTGAATAAATCCCTCCCGAGGCAGGTGTGAAATATTCATGACTGACAAATGAAGATTTATGTCGGGCTGAGGAGGCCTCTGTGTGTTTGCAATGCTAATCAGCCTGCCTTCCTGGAGGAGGCTCTGCCAGGCAGGCTTGGGGGAAGGAGGGGGAGATGCAGGAGGGAAGGGGGAAGAGGAGCTGAGGAAGAGAGAGAAGGGGCAGACACAGTAGGGGTGAGGAAGGTGTGGTGGGACCAAGGAATGGGGAGGCAAGGAGGGGACAGGTAGAGGGAGATGGAGAGGGTGGAGAAAAGGGACAGGCTGGAAAGAACAGGGGAAGAGATGGCTGCACTGGAAAGAATGGGATGGTAAAGGGAGAAAGGGAGCAGCGAGAGAAAGGGTTGAGTGCAGGGGTGGAGGCTCTCTGAGAGGAGGTGGGCAGTAAGTCAGCAATGCCTGAAGAAAAAAGCTGGGCAGACTTCATGATGAGCTGTGGCCCCTCTCTGTAGGGCAGAGCTCAGCGCTACAGGGCGGGCAGCTGCCACACGGGCAGGAGCTGGACCCAGGGCCCCGAAAGCACATTTGCCATGTTTGTTGCTGACCGGAAAGCTCAGCTGCGTCTGGAAGGACACACAGCCTCCGGGAGCCTGATGAACACCCCTTCCACCGCCGCCACCTCCTTCAGCACAAGCTGCACGCAAGAAGAGCCTCATGGAGCATCATCCTCTTCCTGGAGGCAGCCTGCTGCTGTCCCACCGTCTGAGAAGGAGGGAGCATCTTCAGGGTGGCTTGGTGTGGGACGGACACTGCGTGCCACCCTCCACTGGGCTACGGGGGTCTCTTGTAGGGCTGGCGGAGCCTGCCCCACCTCAGCTGCCCCCTGCCCACCCTGGCTGAGGCAGGTGTTTTTGGGTCTTTCCCCGAAGAAGGGGCAGAGGGGAGCGTCTGATGACCCCCCTACACACGCACGCACTCCTGCACCCTGTCCCTCCAGCCGCCTTGGCCTTGTACTGTGAGGGGCGTTCTCAGTCTGCCTCCCCTCGACTTCCCCTGCCGCGCGCCGTGGGGAGACGTCTCTATACCTCTCCGCGCGCAGTCCCACCAGGGCAGCTCTCCGCAGGGCCGCCCCAGCCCAGCCCCCTGTCCCTGGGTGGAGAGAGGGCAATCTCTGCCCGGCTTCTCCTTCTCCCGCTGGGTGGGCACCTCCTTTCCTCCTTGCCCCACCGGGAGGTAAATCACCCCTTCTCCCCCTTACGGTCCCCGCTCCGTCTGCCCCGTCCTCACGCATTTGGCTTGGCCTTTGCCTCCCCCATAACTACCACCGCCACTGTGAGGCCTTGCTCTTGGGTGGCCTGCCCCCGCCGCCTGCTCTCCACCTTCCCCAGGAGGAGAGGAAGAGGCTGGCCAGGTCAGGCCAGACCCGCCAGGGCTGGTACGGCTGGTCCATCCACAAGCACAGCACGTGGGGCGAGGGGGTGGGAAGGGGCAGGCAGCTGCCGGGCACAGAGCTGGGGGTATCAGCCCTTGAATGTAAGGAAGGGCCTGGGAGGCAGCTGCTGGGACTGGCTCCTTGTGGCCTCTTTGGTGTTCCTCCTTCCGTAACAACCCTGTGACCCCCCCTGGTTGTGTATGGACAAATTTGAGTTGGAGTTATGTTACTTTCTTTTCTTCTTTTTTTTTCTTTTTCTTTCTTTTCTTCTTTTAGATTATTTCTTTCTCTTTCTTTTCTTTCTTTTTTTTTTTCCTCTCTTTTCTTTTCCTGTTTTAAAACTGAATGGCACGAAATCATTTTTCCTCAACTTGGAGATTCCTGTATGGAGAAAATCAATTTCTATATTTGCAATAAATTTCTTATTTAAAAAAAAAAACAACAAAAAAACCCAAAAAACAACAAACAAAAAATATGAAAAGCTGCTTCTGAGTCCATTTGTCCCAGCCTTGTCTTGTAGAGGAGGTGGGATGGGATGGGAGGGAACGGGGTCTGGGAGAAACTGAGAAAGCTGGGTCAGGGTGTGGGAGAAGGATTCTGGATTCTCCCAGGCACCCAGTGGCCATCTACTCCCCCCCAAACACACTGTTTCTCTGCCCTTGGATATTGCCTTGTTTGGACACATCCTCATTTTTACTGCGTCAGTTCTGCCACAATACCAGTCCCCTCCTGCACCGATCAGCACCCAGTTCATGCCCCATTCCGGGCACACATACAGCACTGCCTGGGTGTAGGGCAGCGCTTCCTCGCCCATCACCTACACAACTAATCCTCGGCTGGCGGTGGGAGCCATCCTCTGCCCAAGCTCCAGAGCTCTCTGGAGGAAGGCAGTCCAAGCCAGCTGATTCAGCCATGGCTAATGACTGAGCAATCTGTAGCCTAATCCACCAGCAGATATCCTGATTTCAGCTCTTCCTAAGCATTAGTATTTAAAGTCAAGAATACAGCCAGCAAATCTGTGGCTATTGGTGCATTTATACACATAATTAGGCCAATTTGTGTATGGTGACATAGCAACCATTCCCTTGCATGTCTTGTCTCTTCTCTGCCTCCTCTTTTTTCTTGTTTCTAGTTTCTCCCAAAAGTGGTACAGCTGCTTGGCTCAGAGGTTTTCTTCTTTTGCCCTTGCACATCCAGCTTTTATCAGATGGGTCTAACCGTCGCTTCTGAGCTTCCTTCTTGGGTGTGCTGACAGCCTCTGCTCCGAGTGTAGGGAGGGGCAGGAATAAATGGTCCTAGGGGGTTGTGAATATGGACACAACAGTGCCTTTCAGCTCCTGGATATATATGCAGCAGTAGCTGACGACTCTTATTAATGCTTGAATTGATTTTAGAGCAGTCTTGGGGGCAGATGCTACTACAGGCAGATGCTTCACAGTCTGACACGTTCTTCATTGGACTTGGGAAGAATGATTGAGTGTGGGAAGGAATGGTGCTGGGCTGTGCATCTCTGGGGGATGGACAATGGTGCATAACAAAGAGGAGCTCTGCTTAGGTTAATCAGAGCTTCATGTGCTTGGTGGAAAGCTGGATCTTTGGATCAAGGTGGCGTTCCTGGCATCTGCATCTCTGCAGTGCAGGGATATGGGCCTTGTGAGACAGGGAATCTCAAACCTTGGGAGGAATTAATGCATAAATTATAAAGAGGCATAATCTAATCAGTAGAGTGCCCCCATGCTGTTTATTTTGTTGCTAAATTCGATTTTGTCTCCACAGTCCCTGCATTTCATCTGGTTGCTCTGCCACAGGGATGAGAAAGGACAAGATGTGTTTGCAAATGCTGTCTAGGGGGAGCGGGAAGCTTTGGGAAGGGAGGACTGTCAGGGCTGAAGAAGTCACAAATGTCCTGAAGACAGGTGGGGACTGTTGGGCTGGGGGGACATGGAGGCACTGTCGTCAGCCCTCTGGGCCAAAATGATCTGTGAGGAAAGAGTTAAGCAGTGCTTGTATTTAAGCAGAGCCTTTGGCTGATTCCAGTCAGAGACCTTGGGAGTCCTCTGCTCTGCACAGGATTGTGTGAGCCAGTGTGTGTCCGGGGAAGGGATGAGGTGCGAGCTGCGTCTGGGAGTCTGCGTTGTTCTCTCAAGTGCCTCTGAATATAACTGTGTCCAAGTGACGCAGTCCCTGCCGCAAACCACACTGACCTCTGCCTCCAGAACCTGCTTGGTGGACCACGACGGCTGCGTCGTGGAGTGGGAGAAAGGCCCAGCGCTGTGCTGTGAACAGTGAAGTGGCTGCAGTGGACAATGTGAGGGAGGGAGTCACCTGGGTGGCTGGTGTGAGCTGGCCTGCTAAGCAAACCCATCATGGAGAAGAACAGTGCAGCTTTGCATAGCCTCATGTTTTAGGCTGGCTGCAGACTCAGGAAGACCATTTTGTGTTGTCTTGTGGTTGGTTCATGCCGACGTGGTTCTTTTTCACCCCCATGAAGTTCAGTAACTTATGCAAGCCATCATTTGCTGCAGCACAGGAAGAACTGACTTAGCCACAGAGCCTTTTGCTGGAAATCATACGGGACAGCTGAGATCTCTTTGCATATGTGTGCGCGTGCATGTGCATGTGTTATGAAACGGACAGGCAAGTGGGCAACATTGCCCTCTTCTGGACTGACTGTCAGGACTGGAAGAGCATCGCTGGTGGAACTGCAGTCTGGCAGGTGAATCCTGTTTCCACTGCAAAGGTAACATCCTTCCTGAGCCTTTGTTTCCTATCCAAATCCTGGTGGCTTTTACAGTAGCCAGGTCAGATTAGGGAATACCACTGCTTTCTGCAGCTCCAGTGCCTGGGGACCCTGAGCAATCGTGACTCCTCAGGGTCAGACCAAGCCTAAGAGAGCAGAGTGAGGAATCTCTCCCCTCCAGATAACATTGGCTCCAATGGAACCAGTAACCAACAGCTCTGAAGGGCAGTGAGCAAATGGATGAGGGTGTGAGGGTCACGCTGCTGACATTTGTCCCAAGGGCTGTCCCTCAAGGGGAAGAGAGCAGTGCAGGCTAGAGAATGGTAAGGCCAACATCTTTCCCCAGGTCTTGGATGCATTCTCAATTAAAACACAAAGGCATGTGTCATGCAGAGCTGGAGGACAGACTGAGATCTATACAGAACCCAGGCAGATTTGGGAGTGTAAGTGCACTGGCCAGGCCCATCCTTAGCAGCGGAGCAGAGGATGTCACCGAACAACCTGTACATCTCCCTTGTCATCCTTGGAGGAAACACAAAGTGAGAGAAGGCAAACCTGAACAGCCTGAGAGTGAAAGATTTAGGA
Organism: Ciconia boyciana; assembly: GCF_034638445.1. Taxonomy (NCBI): domain Eukaryota; kingdom Metazoa; phylum Chordata; class Aves; order Ciconiiformes; family Ciconiidae; genus Ciconia; species Ciconia boyciana. Next base: position 58,638,079 of record NC_132934.1, read on the forward strand.
GTGAAAGGATAAAAGAGATGGAAGGAGGACACAAATACACAAGGTACAGGCTCACATACATAGGTAAGATGATAGATGGATTAGTATCACTGGTGCTGCACTATATGGCCAAACTCAAGGTTCTGCCACAGGCTTGGTGGGACCATGGCAGGGTGCAGAACTGCTCCATCCCTTGGCTTCCCAAGTATCCAACAGGGATCTGTGTCTTCCCTTGTCAGGCTCCCTGGGACAGGGTCTGTCTCTCACAACATGGTTATATGATACCTCTTGCAGTGGGATTGCCAGACTACTCAGGGACTGATAGTTAACATGCATCCTAGAAGGAGGAGGGAATGGCATTGAAAGTGAGTCTGAGGAGCTGTATTGGTGACTCCTGCTAAGCAAGGCAGAAGTAAGCAGGGGCCCAGCCAATGCTACTGTGGAAAATGGATCAAAAGCCTCATCACTTTTTAAATAAGAAACAGTTTAAAAAAGAAAAGCATTCAGCTCCATCTCTCTGTATATGTCGCCAGAAAGGGCATCATTAAGAATTCATTGCAACTTCTGCACCCAATTTTCCGGCCCAGTGCCTTGTCCCGCTTGTCTTGCTCCAGCTCCAAAGACAGTGGAGGCTCTGCCATGAGTATCGAGGGACAAACGGGACCTGAATAACAAGATGGAGCTTGAAGAAAGGGCGGGGAGAGCTGAGGACCTCTGGCATGAAGTGGCTGAAGGAGGGAGAAGCACAGCCAGGCAGGGAGCATGAGGAAGAGCCAGGTTTGTCTGCAGACTTGTGAGCAAATAGACACAAGCTTGCCCCGGCTGCCTGCTGTTACCTGCTCACACATGCCTGGGGATTTCTTTCTACTCTGCTCTTTCACTTCTTGAACATCTGGAGTTTATCCAGGGGTGAGTTTAAGCGTGGGGGGTGACTGGGGATTCCTAACAGACGAAAATGGCCCGTGCGCTCTTGGACCAAGGTCCTGAGCTGCAGGACAGTGATGCAGCTGGCAAAAATGGCCAAGCCAAGCAAAACTGTGTCATAGGGCGGATTCATCAGGCAAGGAGGTGCTAGGCCTAGCAGGTTAAATCTATAAAGGCTGAAGTGGCTGTACCTATTGTGTATGAGTGCCTTCAGTCGAAGCAAAGTGGCTGCTTAGTGTCATGTTATCTGCTCGTCTGGAGGAAAAGGGGTTTCATTCTGGGCTTTGCTCAGATTGGGCATTGGGCCAGAAGACACACGAGATCCCAGCCTCTCATCCCTTCCTGATAAGTTGGGGAGAGAACTGTTGCCTCTGTTTCTCTGCTGTACATTTTCTGTCTCTGTCTTGTGTCACCATCATTCACCAGGCTTCCTGTCCGTGACACCCGTTTCTCTTTCTGCTTCTCAAGTGGCAGCCAGGGAGATAATTGGTATTTTTGACACTCTGTTGAGCACTTTGTGGCAGGAGCTGCCAGAATGAAGCCGTGAATTAGATAATTAGGGTTAATTAGAGGCTTTCCAGGGCTATGTTACCATACTCTGTGAGGATAGTGCCTTCCTTTCAGGGCCATTGTAGGGAATGGTGCCTTTGAGGGAGAGGAGAGGAGTAAGGAGGTGTCAGTGGCATTGATGGTGGTTGTGGTGGCCAGGAAAAGGATGTTCTGGCTCCTTAGTGGCATTGGAGGTGCTGGGGTGGAGCAAACAGCTCAGAATAGTGAGAAGCCAGGCTGGACACAGACTGCAGTGGGGCAGTGGGGTGACATGATGGTGGAGAAAATGCAACTGAGGGGAGAGAGCCAGTTCTCAGCACCAGCTGATGGGAGTTCAGCTTTTGCTACAGCAAAAGCAGTGGCTCTCTAAAACCCAGCAGGTAAAAAGAGGCCCTAAGGAGGCAGATCAGCCTGAGCAGGTCCTGAGGTTTAATGACTGATGTGGTGGAGGTGGATGGTTTTTAAGCTCCTATGGAGCTGTGGTCTGATGTTGGAGGGGTTGCTGGGTGGCAGGTCCCTCACTGGTCCTCATTCCTCCCTCCACTGCTGCAGGGAGCTGATGTGGAAGGCAGAACTTGCCAGGGCAATATCCATAGAAACCGAGGCTTGAGTGACTTCTGAAAGGCACTCGGCCACCCACAACTGCCAGATGACAACTCTGCTCCGGCATGCGTAGCCTGCTTCTGTAAGAAGACATCATGGGCCTTTCCTGCTTCTCTGAGAAGGTTGGCCTGCCTGTGACTGAGTGTGCAATAGAAGATAGCACCAGTCCAGTGGTGGAGCATGAGAGGGAGAGAGATGACTCTCCAGGTTTTGCTGGCCCCATTGTCCCAGAGCTGCTCTGTCTGCACCTGCCTCCACTCTGCCAGTGCTGGGTTGTTTGGCTCTGGGGATGACGAGGAGACATGGCTCCCTCACCCCCACCCAGATCCTTAACAGAGGAGGCACTAGTTTCTCCAGCCTTGTTGTGCAGTCAGTGCGCCTGAAGGTGAAACTGCCTGATGCAGGTTAGCCAGCCTGTGAGGGAGGTTTAGATGACAGCTCTCCTTCCTACTTGCAATTATTGCTATGGAGGGATGATCTGAAGAGGTCACCTTTGCCAGCACAGCCTCTCTATACCCCCCCTACCCTCTCAAAGGAATGAGAAACGTGTCTGGTTGCTAGAAGACCTTGGAGTGATCACTCTGGCATATTATGGGGTCTTTCCATAGAAGAGTATAAACTTCAAGGTCACTACATCTATGAATTTACACTGCTATAGACCTCCTGGGTCTGAAGAAACTGAACTCCCTTCTGGCTCTGGGGGAGGAATGGACTTCTCTGGGTCTCTTGGAAAGTCACATCCCTTATCCCCCAGATAGACTTCATGAAGTGTCTTTGGGAAATGGAAGAGATTTATCTCCCTGACTTTCTCTCCACATCACTAAGTCCCAAGTCTAATTGGTGTGGCAGGTGGAGGGAGGCAACACGTGATGGCAACCAGATCTCTGGGCCTCTTCTGCCTGGCTGCTTACCTGTGAGAGGCAGCCAGTCATCCTAAGTACTGTCAGAACAGGACACGGGTTCTCCTCTCACCTCTGCTTTATCTTCTAGGCCATCACGTCTCTCCTCCTTTCCTGCATGCTGTGTTTTCCTCACAATTCCCACCCACCACTCCCTTCACACTTCCCTTTTTTCCTGTTTTCTCTGTTCTCCACCTTCCTTCCCTATCCCTCACCTCTTTGTTCCCTAGGGAATCATGACTTCCTCCATCTCTCCTCTCCTTCACTTTCCTGATGCTTTCACTCACCACCTTCCATCTGTTGTCCTTTTTCCATTTCTCCATTTCTTTCCCTCCATTCAACCCCTTCTGTCTCCTCTCGTGTCCACATATTTTCCTCTCTCATATAATATCTAATATAATTCCTTACATCTTGAGTCATCCAAACCTGCACGGAAGTGGTTTCCTGCAGGGAAACAGAATGTGAAAAATATCTTTGTTCACCAAAAATTAAATATTGACCATATGGGCTGGAAAAAACCCAAAAAAACTAGGCAAAAAAAATGCCAGCTCATTGCTCAGAAGGGGATGAAGAAAGGCAAAACTTGTCTAAGCAAGTATTCACCGCAGGGTTTTGAGCATTTCTGCATCAGTGTGTCACCAAAAGTCCCGCTAAGATTCTCAGCCAGACATGCACTGCAGTGGGGCCAACCTATACTGTACTGGGGTTGACAGAAGGTGGAATCTGGGATGCAGCTGAGATACAGTCAGTGTGTGAAACAAACTTAGGATGTCTCTTTCACACACACACACACAGAGCTCCTCCCCAGTCCTACAGCTTTGTTCTTCTAGGCTGAGTCAGGAAAGAAAATTAATTTTAGGGAAAAAAATACAGAGCCTACTGGACACTGAACCTTGCCCCTATATTAAACAGGGGCTGGAATAATGTGAAGGTACAGCCCTTCAAAATGAGGAAAGGAAAAGGGAAATGCAGCCCACCAAGCAGTTGGATATTCTCTGCTTCAGTCATTTCTGAGGTGATGCCTCTGCCCAAATTACTCCAGTTGTGACTCTTCCAGAAATGGCCTTGATTGTGGGGTAGGAAGGGCAGGGGTAGGCCCATTCTAACATGGTGCTATACCATCAGAAATAGGAACCTGGTGAACACTCAGAGCATCCCTTGAAAGTACTTCCATGAGTGATCAGACACTTTCCCCTACAGACGGTCCTGCCAGATCCCCAGGTCTCTCCTGGTTCCTTATTGAATGCTCTCAACTGTAACCAACTTCTCCCACACCTTGATCCCAGAGATGACCTACTGCAGTGTCTGGGCATCACCCACAGGCTGGAATTTCTTAACAAAGACCATAGTACAGAGGGATTCCAATAGATTTGGGCAGGGGCATCACCTCAGAAATGACGGAAGCAGAGAAAGTAACATATTGTTCTTAGAAGCAGGGGACAGACCCAGCACCACTATAGGTTCTAAGCAGGGCAAAGAAGAATTTGACTCAACACATAATAGCTCAGTCAGAGAGCAGCTTTGGTGGGCAGAGAAAGAAAATCTCAATGAATCCGTCAGACCTTTCTGTTGCAGTGATCTATTAAACAAACCGTATCTCTGTGTACAGCAAGCACAGGCTTAATCCCTCGTGATTCCGGTATTTTTAGCAGCTTGTTCATGGATAGAGTAAGCGGGACTTTTTCGTGCTTTGCTTGCAGGAGCCAGACTCCAAAGATTCCTAGTAAACAGGAAGATCTCAGGTGAAAATCAAGGTCTCTGAGTGCAGCAGTGAGAGACGCAAGATGTCCGATTAAAAGAAAAATGTCTTGGGATCTAGCTGAACCAGCTGTTCTACAGCTGGATCTTAGGCTAATTCACTGCCTGCCCCTGTTGGGATCCATCAAGCTGAACAGAAGGTGGAGAGGCAGGCATCTGCTTTGTCAGTGCTTGAGACAGCACTTCGTGTCATGGTGATGGGGCAGCGTTGGGCCTTGATGCAGAGTGAGGCTGGATACAGACAGGAGACTGGGGAAGGGACAATGGCAGAGTGGTAGCAGTGGAGCATGCCTTCTATCAGAGACCTTGTGAGTGTGTGGTCTTGCTCTGCAGGGCACCAGATCTCTCTCCTTTACCAGGATATCGCAGCCTAAGCTGAGTGGTGTGGTCTGGCACATAGAGTCTCCAAGCAATGTAGAGACTATGGCTGTGCTGCCAATTTGTGATGTTCTGGAGTCAGATTCTACCATGATCAGGCTCTGTAGCTGCAGCAGGGTTCCTCTGGTGTGTGATGGGGAGCATGTGCTCCCCACCTGCTGTTATAAATGAAGGGGGTTGGCGGGTGGGAAAGGATTCCCCTTATGGGTCAGCTCCTCCCAGCTTCTGCTGACACCACCTGGAACAATCTGGACAGAAGAGATTCCTTGGATCTGCACCAAAGTTCCTTGGACAGCGCACATCCAGGAGGCTCTTGCCAGAAACATTCCCTGCAGAAAGCCATGATGTCAGGGTTTCTCATCCTCCAGCTGGGGCAGTCCTCATCGCTGCTCCTCCATTGCTAGTGTCTCAGGCAAGAAAAAGGCCCAGTGGAAGAAAGCACGTGTTTTCTGGTGTCTGTATGATCATCACCAGGTGACCACCAGGCAGATGGAGCAAATTTATCTGCTCAGAGAACATGACCTTTCTTCCAAATTAAGGAAATATTTTGTGGAATGGCAGCAGAAAAATTGCCATATCAGCATGAATCAAAGCTGTCTGCATCTTCTTCTCCACTGAGGATCCTAAAATCACAAATGGTCTGAAGAAGGCAAGCAGGGCAAAAATATTGACTATTCCTTGCAATGTGAGAACATTGAGTATCCTTGAAATGATTAGGCATCGGGTTTAAGAGAAAAATCCAAGGAAACATCATATCATAGTACACAAATAACTTGTGAAACTCCTTGCCAAAGTGTTTAAGCCAAATGTCTGGAAGTCTTTAAACTGCTGATGGCCAGTATCAGGGAAAAGAAAACAGGGAAGGCTCATGCCCTGTTCTTGCCCAGCCAGCCAGCCCTGGACATATCGAGACAGAACACTGGGACAGATGGACCTTCCTGCTGATACAGTACATCCATTCTTCTACATTTTTTGCACATCTTATTCAACCTCTGTCAGCCTTGCGCCAAGGTCTACCCAGCAAGGCTGCTGCAGTGGTCTGAAATGCCACATAACTCTCAGCCTGACACTAAGATCATCTGACAGACCTGATGGGAAAAATCATCTGAAGCTTCCCAACATTGCAGCAGTGAGACTCATGGTTTCAGAACAGTTTCTGCAGCTGCTGTTGACGGTTCTCCCAGTACACAGCAAGCGCTTGTGTAAAATTCAGGCCTTGTAACTATTTGGCATGGACTGAGAGGGCAAGTGGGATGCTTAGGTAGAAAAAAGCTTAAATGTACACAGCAGCAATCAGACAAATGAACAGGGGAAAGAACTACATTTAGCTTGGGCTTCTCATCAAATAAAACCATGTAAGTCAGGACAGCCCTGGAGACACGCTTGCCTTGGGCACCAGTCTTCACAATTACCCTGGTCAGCACCTTGGCAGGTGTTGTGACCAAGGCCAGGCACATCAGATGATGTGAGAGAGGGAGAGTCATGGTACCAGGGCAGTGGAATCCTCCTAGCAGCACAATTTGCCTCATGATGAGAATGCTGATGTCAGTGACTGCTGACACAGGAGTGTTGGGGGGGAGTGGTAGGATAGAAGAAATCAGGATTTTATTGCTGAAAATAGACAAGGAAGAAGCTGAAACATATGGCTTCATGACCTAAAGCCCCTTCTGAACCAAGATAGGTCTTGAGACAGGAAAGTCCCTGTGGGATTGATCCTGGGAGACGTAGGTCTATGCTAGATGTGCTAATGCCCTTGTTTGCAGTCAGCTTCACATCCTCTCTTGAGCAGATGGTAGGTACCCTCTGCACTACTTGCCTGTGGGAGACAGTGCTGAGTGTCTCTGAGTAAGCCTCCAGGTGAGTTCCCCATGACTGTCCAGAACCTTAAAACTGACAAAAATACAGAAGTATATAAGTGGCAATAGGAAGACTTTGGAAAATGTGGGCCCACTGCTAAATGGGGCAGGTGCCCTGGTGAGGCAGGACATGGAAAAGACTGAGGTATTGAATGCCTTCTTCAGCTCAGTCTTTACCAGCAAGACTGGCCTTCAGAAATGCCAGGCCCCAGAGACCAGGGGAAAATACAGAGCAACTTAACCTTGGTGGAAGAGGATCCGAGAATACTTAAGCAAACTGGACATATGTAAGTCCATGGGCCCTGATGGGATGCACCCAGCCATACTAAGGAAGATGGCTGATGTCATTTCAAGGTCACTGTAAATAATCTTTGAACACTCATGGTGACTGGGAGAAGTGCCGGAGAACTGGAAATGTCACTATGGAACGTCTAAGTCTATATGAAGTCATGGGAAGGTTCATGCCAACTGGGAAAGGTAGAACTGAAATTCCTCTGTCTTCTTAGAGACATGCACTTCTAAGAGGGGTGATGCTGCTGTGAGGAATCCATGCATTTCTGATTCCTGCCAAGTTGGAACAATGTTGGTGAGGCAAGGTTTATAGAGGAAGATAAATGTATTTTTTTGGACAAGCCAAATTAAATGTAAAAATGGACAAGCTCTTCTTTGGGCCTGCTGCATTTATCTCCTCCAGACCTGCTTGTGTGGCTGAAACCCTGTCCATTTCTTTCTGCTTGTATCACAGCTGATCCTTCTCTGCAAACCTTGCCACTCTTACAGTCTTCAGACATCACACTTAGAACAGCACTGCTGTTAAAATATGAATTCTTATTTTCACAAAGACGCAGCTGTAAAAACAACGTACCCTACACTGATGGGTGAGCTGGGAAGAAAAGGAAGCAGAAGATTAAGGAATTGTTTGATCATCCATTTGCATACGGGTACCCACTGTGGTAATCCACACTTGCAATAAGGAAGAAGAGGATCAGATGTTCTTCTAGGTAGTTGAACTGCAGTTCAACAGTTAGTCTTTCAGAGCTGATCTTTGCTACTGTATAGCTTGTTTTCACATTAAACTCACCTCGTGTTCAGGTTGACTCATGTGAACCTGCCACATGCTGGAAGCATCACTTTCTGACAGGTAATAGAGCAAAACAGAGCAGGGTCTAAAGCAGAACCCTCATGGACCTGTAAGTAAGGCATGTCTGGTGAATCCTAGGAACTGGGACATGTTTCTCGCTAAGCCATAAAGGTTTGAGCTCCTCCTTGAGGGGCGGGAACTGAGCCCTGAGCAAAGAAAATAGTAGTAATATAGCAAAACAAATGGTACAGACTAGCAGGGAGCAAGATACTGCGAACAGAGTGAATAAGACAGAGCCTTGTTCCCTGAAACTCCCACCAATGCCAAAAAGAGAGAGACAGAAGAAAAAGAGGTGTATGCAAGCACGAGCGTGAGGGAGAGAGACAGTGTGTGTGAAACAGACACTGTGTGAGGGAGAGGGATCCTATACAATGTGCGAGAGACATGTATCCTATAGCCTTTGTGTTTGTGTTAGAGCTTGTGTGTGTGAGAGACAGACTGTGTGATAGAGCCCGAGACAGCTACAGCGTGCACGCAAGCAGGAGCATGAGAGCCAGGCAGAAGGAGAGGGGTGAGCTGAAGTGGAGCCTCTCCAACCCCCTCGCTGCCTGGGAGACCACTTCGGGGGCTTGGAGTTGCGGTGGGTTGGCACGTTTCAGGTGGGGATGGGGAGTCCTAAGAGCCGTGCACTGACCCTTCTGGCTCGAGTCAATGATGCCAGGGGGAACTGGGGAGCTGCAGCAACCTCCTGTTTGTACACATGCCTTCCCTGTTATGGTGCTTGTCCTCCATCCCCACCAAGCCTGAAATACCACCTGGCTGGTATGCAGCAGTGAGGATGGAAGCAAGGGAGACTGGCTGAATAAACCTTTTCCCTTCCATGTACACTGGGAAGCCAAAGAGGACTAGTCCAAGGGCCCCGACGGGCAGCAGCTGCTGTGCTGCTCACACAGCCAGTCCTGTTGCCTCTGTGTTCGTGCTGCTTGTAACAAGAGCAGGAGGGAGACAGCCTTCCTCTTGCTTGCAGGAGGCTCCTCTGCAGAGCCAAATGGCCAGCACAGCATAGCCAGGTCCTGCAGCTGGCCAGACCTAGTCCTGTCTCACCACAAACTCCCAGTCTTGGGGAGATGGGAACATGGTCTCCCTTCCCAGGACCTGCTTGGCCTGAACACATCAGCTGTCCTGCTCCTGCTGCCTCTGCAGAGAGGATTGCCTGCCATCCGGTGCACAGAGACCCCTTAGTTTTGGTCAAGGCTCAGTGATGGATCCTTTCCAAGACCTGCAAGGGTGAGGGAAACATAAGTGTGGTGGCAAAACAAGGGTTTCTGCAGCTCTCATGCACTATGAAATGCAGCTCAGCTCTCTGCCAGCTGGAGGGACAGCAGTGTGAGCCAGTTGCTGGAAATCGCCCTCTACATTTGAGTGGCTGTCCTCAGAAGAGAGGAAAAGCTGGAAGAAAGGCATCCCAGCGAGGCTCTGGAGATGGGGGATGGCACCATTGCTGCAGGCCCTCAGGGATCTAAAGGGTGAGATTCTGGTTTCCAGAGCCCTGGCAGATTTTTGGTGCCCTGGGTTATCCAAAACATTTGCTCAGTGCTGGCAAATACCACACAGGACCCATGGGGGATATTCTGGAGGAGAAACTGAAGACAGGTGAGTGACCTTGCACTGAACACCAGTGTTTGGGCCTCTGACTTACACCTTGACTGGCATAATTTGTGCTAACCCTTAAAACTAGGGACAGCATCAGCACTGCAGATTTTCAGAGGTACCATGTGACATCACCCGGCAGAGCTCTTCAAAGCCTGGGTGATGTCATCACTGCAAAGTCCTGGTGCAGGGCTGATGAGCCTGTTCTTTCCTGGGGAGAGAGCAGGTCTTTCCAACACCTTTTAGCTGGTCATAAATTCACACATATCTTAGCACTGCACAGCAATAACGAAGTGAGAACATCATGTGGCTTTCAGTGCTGGTTGGGAATATGGTTTGTGAGCTATATGTTTGATTTGAGGTTGTGATGACATATGCAGAGACCCTGGCCTGTGCCGGGGCATCTCTTGTGTTGCCCAGGTGCAGGCCTTTTGAGCACGCCAAGTGTCTGTGATATGTCCCAGGCCCATGAGCTCTTGAGGCTACATGCAGCCCATGGGCTTTAGGTCTCCCATCCTTGCTTTAGACAAAACAATGAGGCCAGGTGTGGCAGCCCTAAGGATGACCGCAAAGACAGACCATCAGCATGAGCTTTCTAAGGATATGAAAACATCATGCCTTCATTCTACATTGAGAGACTGTGAGTAGCAACTTTTAACGAAAGGCAATGATATCACCCATGTGAGCCTCTAGAGACACTGAATGATGTCACCAACTTGTGTAGCAGTCAATTGCAAGGTCAGTTCTAGAGGCTAAAGACTGGTGAACCACTTGAGCACAGTGTAATACCCAGCTGACCACTCGTAATAAGTAGGATGTCCCTGCAGGCACTAATGAACACTTGTTGTGATTACTGAATCAGAGTTGGCTGGGGAATTTGAGCACTTGCCTTCTCATTGTACTGCAGGGCAAGTGTCTGAATGCACTTACCAGCAGGAGTGCCTCAGGAGAGAGTTACAGTGCTAGATAAATGCCTGATTTTAAGCCTTCCAGAAATCATTGGTCTATGTTAGAGCCATGTGGCTGTAGCTCAGACCCAGGGAGCCATATGTCCCTGGGGTTATACCTCTTCCATCCAAACGTGCATGTTGCTGTTGCCTGTGGAGTGAAGGAGTCTTTCCTCATCACTGCTCCCATGAAAGAGGAAGCATATCCCTACCTGTCAGGCTGGGCTGTGGGTTAATTCAGCTGGGTTGAGATCTTGATGAGCCTCTAGGGATGTGCAGATGTGTCTGGAGTGAAAGCTATGCCCAAATCCTATGAACAAAAAGCAGGATAGCTGTCTGTATTTGATTCTGCATAGTGTGCACATGTGCAGAAGGAGGTGAGACGCTATTCTCACTTCCACCAGGCTCCCCTTGGGCAGCCCTGGGTGCTTGCTGTAGCAGTCTGCCCTTCACAGCAGCTCTCTCTCCTCAGAGCCAAAAAGTGAGGCATGCCTTGAACGTTCCCTGTGTGCACTTGCTCTGTGGTGCCCTGCTCCACTACTTCTCTCTCAGTCCAGTGCCTCCTCCTTGGTCACATTCCCATGCCCGTGACCTGCATCAGTATTACCTGTCCATCCCCATCAGCCTCTGAGAATGGAGACAACAAACTGACAGGCACGAGCCATTCCTGATGGGAGGGAGAAGATAGTCCCCACAGCTCTCTCATCAAGAGGCCCCTCTAAAACCATCCTAATGAGATTCTCCTTAGGGGCCCTGTCAGCTCTGCCTTTCTTTGCAGGCTCCTTTGACAGACGGATGTCAGTTCAGAGAAAGCTGTTTGATGTTCTTCATCTTAATGAAACTGATCCTCAGGCAGGCGCTGTCTCCTTTGCCTCTAGGTGCCTGTGGTCTAGCAGTGTCAGGCTACTCTGTGCTTTGTCATACTGGATCCTAATTAGTGGCTGGCTGCTGCTGCCTCTGAAGTCAACAGGGAAAACATCCCTCTGGCTGCAGTGGAGCAGGAGGTAGAGGATGGGAAAGTCAGTGTACAGAGAAACAGCAAGGGTCCGGGTGAGTTCCTTCCCATCCTCTCCAAATATTAGTCATCTCCTTTTCTCTCTTTCCTCTGCTCATGCAAAGACAGAGATGGATATGTAGGCAGCTCTATGTCTGCTCCCTGGCTACTGCTGACCTCTTGTGCACACACACGCTGCTGTGGGAGAGAGAGAAAGAGTAGAGCCCCCCCCGGGCCACTCACTTGGGGGTAGCTAAGTCCTGAGAAGAGGTGAACCTGATGGGAAATGTACTGTAGGGTGAGAAGACCTACATTACAGGATCCCTGCTCTAGACTTATACCCAGAGAATGTGTTGCATCTTTTTGATTCAAGTTGTTGGCTGAAGTTCAAGCTCCTGTATATTGTTTTCCTCTAAGGAGACAAATTAATGATGGATCTAGGAAGTTCTCTGGGGACACCCTTTGTTTCCCAAGGAAGTATAAAGTGCTGCTTTGATAAGTCAAAAACTACAAGGCAATTTCTTTGCTGCCCAAGCCCCTTTCTACAGGCTGGTCTTAGTGGTTTTTTACTTCCTGTCTGTTATCTCATCCTTTTATTGGACTGCACTTCTTTCTTTAGCCCTCTCTCAGACACAGCTCTTCTCTCACATACCTCTTTGTTTTGGGAAGTGGTGTATGCCTATGTGTAGGTGATGACCACTAATGCTGCGTATAGGAGGTTAATTGTGTCCTGGAGCCATCTTAAAGAAAGGCAGCAGCTAAATCCACCTGATTAAAGGACATTTGATCAGTTTGTAGCAGAACTTATTCAAAATCCAGTCAGATCCTCCATCCTTATCCACAAGCAAATGCAGGCTCCCTAGCAATCATTAAACCTGCAGCATCTTTTTTATTCATCCCTCTCAGACACGCACAGCCCTGTCCTGGATTCCCCCCTGCCTTCCCGGTGGGGATGTGCGTGTGACTGTACCGTTCAACTTCTCTCTGTGCTTGTGTGCTGGAGCTCTTTGGGGTGATCATTCTACTGCTAATGAAGCACAACGAATTAGTAGATTCTTTCCACGGCTCTCACTATGATTTCCATGGGATACATGACAAACCCTGGTCCCATTACAGCTTTTGAGGCAAGGTGTACAGTGGGCTGCCTCACCCTGCTGCCCCTATCTGTCAGGACACTTTGGGCACATACAGGCTGCAAGAAGGCCAAATCTGACTATGTTGTGGGTACATGGCCAGTCAACCAATAGGGAAGGCACTGCTGGGCTTTGGTACTTCAGGGCTGCAACCTGGACTGCTGGAGGGGCTTGGTAGCACTGCTCTAAAAAAGAGGTTTCTGGAAGCTACTGGAAGACATAGACGAATAAACATCTTGTGAAACATGTGACACCACAGATACTGTGGTATAATGGAAGGTCTTTGGGTTCATGCAACTGAGATATGCTTATCATAATGAATTTTAAATGATAATTGGAATACTTGGCGGTTTTTGTCTTTGAGCTTTGTTTGTATATGGGCTTCTTATTGTCAAACTTTTCTCAGCCACAGTTTTCCTTTTATTTTAGAGAAGCACATATACTTTTATACACAATTCTCAAGAACTCAAAATTGTCCCCCCTTCATCTGACACCAGTAACTGGTTCTTTAAAGGAGAATAGCTATTGAGAGACCTGGAAGCAAATTGCTAGGCTTGGCAAAGGTGGTAGAGAAGGGAAGGGTAGAGAAGATTACAAAACAATATCCATAGCTGCTATTTGGAGGAGATGGAGTGGAGTAGGAGGGGTAGAGAGGGAAATGGTTGTCCTTAAAGAAGCATCAAGTCATGGAACAGGGAGCTGCTGGCCCCTCTCTGGAGGGCTCTGCTTGGCTGGGCAGCTTATTAACTGAAATGGAGAGAAAATGGAGAAGATTCAGGGTAGAGCAGCAGATAGAGGGGCAAAGGAAGGCCTGACTGATGAGGGAAGATTAAGTACTAAATGTGTTTAGCTTTGCTAAGTGATGACTAAGAGGATGTGTGATAACCATCCTCCCATCTTAGAGACATGAATAACTGTGTGCAAGTGCGTGTGGGGGGGTATTCTTTAGGGCAGTGATGGGGACAAGGCATTGCTGAAGAGCCAGACCGCAGTGGTTACCTTGCCCCTGCACAGGCTCAAGGGCAGGCAGAATCACCTCGCAGCACCAAAGAGGGACCAGTCCTGCTGGGAGTCAGAAGAGATGAGGGTAGTGGGTTTGGATCAGGTGGGAGATGGGATGGAAAGGTGAACAAGGAAATCCTGCTGCTCCATCTCCAGATATACTGATCTCTCCTACCCTGCCCCTCCATTTTTTGTGTTATCCTTTACCCTTTGGTGTTTAGTTGCTCTGCCTCACTTAGTCTCCCCATCTCAGCCTCTTCACTCCCCCCCTCCTCACCTTCTCTCTGTGTTTCCTGTCTTCATTCTTGCTCACTTTGTTCATGGTTTCTTCCCTCTGTTTCACATGCCCTTCTTCTCCTTGCTTTTTGCTTCCCTTGTGCATCTCTCTCTTCCCCCCCCCCCTTCTTTCTCAGCAGGTAGATCTGCATCTGTGATTGAAGGTTCATTTTCCTTTCATTCTGTGGGTGACAAATTCTGACTTCGATAATCACTTGTGAAAAATCAAGAGAGAAACAAGCACCTCCAACGGCACAGAAACTGGTTGTGATGTTCATGCAGACTGATGGCAGGCCGGGTGAGGGGTGGGAGGGTGCTGTGCAGGGAAGGCAGATGTTCTTGTTTCACTTCTCAGGATGGAAGGGTGGAGGGGGGGTGACGAAGATGCTGAACAGATTTGAGGCAAATGGGAAATCTCTTCCTTGGGCAGTTTTGATCCAAGTGAGCAAAGTGGAATGCATTTCCTGAGCCTCCCAGGGAAAACTGGGTTTTGACCTTCAAGTTGAGGGGGAAAGATGTTATACTGGTAGAGCCATGTAGAGGTCTGACAGCATTGCGAGGTGCAGAGAAGGCCATGTTTGTCCATATTGCTGGCTGTAGCTTGAATTAATATACCCACAATGTGCTTAGACAGAGCCCCGCTTTGGTGTTGCTGGTACACCATGTTGAAGCAAGCATTTGGACAGGCCCTGCTCCATCCAAACTATGTGACCATGGGCCTGCTAAGGTGTCTCCATGCAGGTGATATCCATTCCACAGAGCGCCAACAACCTCTTAGCACTTGCGTGAGTGGTTCTGATGTGGACAGTAAGCGAGTGTGGTTTGTGTTCATAGGACTGACTTTGGCAGGGTTACCCTCCCACAGAGCTCATGCTTTCTCCCTCTAAGGAAACGTCTGTACCTAGTATGATCCTTCCTTCTACCTTGCAGGAGCTGAGTCAGTGCTCTTTACAAAGTGGGAACCCTCTGTGTCTCATGGCATGGTGGTGCTCACAAAAGCAGAGTCATGGTGATGACACAGGGACTCTCTGATGCTCCCTGCTCTCTAGGGAGAACTTCTATCAGGCATCAGTGTCAGACAGAGGATCTAGGGTTGGTGGTATACCACAGTGAGCCTCAACACCATCAAATGGAAATACTTCTGCTTGCTTCTCTATACGGGTAGCCCATGCAGAGTCACCAGGAATACACAAGGTTCTCAATGTGAATAAATCCGCTGCAGTGAAGTGCTCTTGTTTCTTCCAGAGTGGCATCCCTTTTTCTTTTAGGCTCTGGGGCTTTCAAAGTCAGAGGTTCACCGTCTTGCTGTTGGTCAACAGGAAGGGTCAGAACTGTGGCATTAGGAGACCATGGCAGATCCAGATTGAAAGGGGCCACTGATCCACCCATCTATCTTTTTGTTCTTGGCAGCTCAGTCCTTGGAGTCTCGAACCTGCAGGCCCCAATGACATGGCAACACTTATACTCTCAGCACTTATACTTCTGTCTGAGAAGACATTCCCTTATGCTCTGGAGGAAGCTTTCTTCCTGGGACACAGGGGAATGAGCAGTGGGTAAACACAGATGGTAGAAAAGGGCAGACCTTGGGGCTAATTTGCACTGTTCCACCTTGACTTTTCTAAGGTTCCTCTCCAGCGCCATGAGATGCAGTGTATAGAGAGGTGAGAGAAGAAGAAAGGTAGATAAAAGAGCAAGAAGAATTTGGGAGGAGAAAGCAGCATGGCTAAAGGAGGTAGATGAAGGCAGATCTCACAGGGGCTAGAGGTGACTGTGGGACCTGGGCTGGTAGGTGTGTGGAGCTGTGACCAAGCAGAAAATAGAGTTAAATGAAACATGGCCATGAGGAAGCCACGGGGGCAAAAGCTAGAGGAGTTAGAGACCAGCCCGTTTGAAAGGGGGACCACAGTTCCCTTGACTTAAGAGATCATGCCCTTTGCTCCCCTACCTTCCCCTCACCTTAACCTGCCTACAGCTGCTGGATGGGTGCTGCCCGACTCTTCCAAGAGCAGAACACTTAATCGGGCCAAGCCTCTCGAGCCCCTCTAGGACCAGACCGAGGGAAGGAGTAACTATGTTGTTAAGGAATACATATGTGCATTAGCACCTGGGGCTGTAAAAGCCCCATGTTTGATGGATTCCTGAAGCCCTAATGAGAAATGCCAGTACACAAAACAGACCCTGTAGGAGGCAGAGGCTGGGGGGTAGGGGTGGTGGGGAAAGGAGGACTAGCTGATTGCCACGGGTACCAGAGCTGTCCAGTCAGGGATCAGGGAGGAAGGGGAAAAGGCAAGAAAGAAACCAAAAAAGGCTGTGTGTCTTTGTTCATTCTACTTATTGGTTTAGTAATGACAAACTAACGACTTAGAGCTCCTCTCCCCCTCCAGTTCGCTCACTGCCTAGCTCTCTGCTCGGCAGCCTCCACTGGTGGTGTGGGACAACGCTACTGAGGGTGCCTGGGAAGGTGCTGGATGGGCTGCCCTGGCTGTGTTGTTTTGCTGCACTCCTCCAGCCTCCCTTTTTCATTCACCAATATGGCAGTGATCCGGCTGAGTGAGAATTTCCATTTATATTTCAGCCTTGCCTGTGACACCGTCCCTGAGTCCCTGCAGCTCTGACGTGTGCTCATCCGCTCTCCCAAATGCTGTGCTTCGCTCAGCCCCTCCTTCTCCTCAGCCTCTTTGCCATTCCTCACCCCTCATGCAATCCTCCCCTCTCCCTCCAACCGTCCCCCCATGCCGGCGCTGACGTCTGCTCTCTCGGTCACTCCATCTTTCCCTGACACGTCTCAGCCCCTCTCCCTGTGCTCCCAATTAGCACAGTTGCCAGGTTTAGCTGGGCAGCTGGCACATCCAAGTCTGCATGGTGAAAAGATGGGGATTTCTGCTTCAGAGCAAAGCTGCGTATGGGCTTTCTGGTACCTGGGGCCGCTCTCACAAATGCTCAGCCTTTGGTCTTACCTTGCAGTGAACGAGTAATAGCCCAGGCTCCTAGGCATCACCAACAAGCAGAGTGACCCCCCAGCTCCCTGTTCACAGCTCCCCCCAAAAAGCCTGTCCTAGGCAGCTAGAAGCTGACACATTGGGCATCCCTTGCTCGGGCTAGCTGGCTGGGTAATTGGAGGAGCAGAGGATCCCCCACAGAGCCTTAAGAAGTGTAGATGTGGCATGTGTACTAAATCTGTGGTCCCCAGATTAAATAGGCTGGGCAGGTCTATGCTCCCATGGGCTCTTGAAGTGCACAGCTTATAAAACAACCTCTGGAGGATTAGTATGACAACCTGAGCATTGGAACCCAAACACCCAGAGGTTGGGGGCCAGAGTTTTGCAAGTCTCCTGCACAAGCAGCCCCGCTTCCACCCATAGCCAAGAGAGCTGTTGCAGAGGTTCACCCTCTGCACCCAACATCTGGACAGGCGAACAGTACTCCAGCAGTGGCTACCTAACCTTCCATCGCTTCTCTGAGCTCCTGTTGCACTTGCTGGGGAAGGATGCTCAGGGATTCAAATGAGGCTGGGAAGCAGGTGTTGCCCTCATTAGAACAGAAAATGTAGCACACAGAAAAAGAGAGGAGGAGAGAGAGAGGAAGGGAGGTGGAAGCCAAATGTTCTTGCTGTTGACAGGAAAAATTATCTTGGTTTTGGGAAGGGGTGTGGTCTTCCTGCCCTGCCTCTCTCTTCATCAGGATTAGAGCAGCAAATGGTACAGGCAGGCAGAGCCTTGAGATAAAGAGGAGTGAATCAGGCCATGCCATCTGAGCATGGCACCGATTACACACGGTCAAGGGGGTGGGGTGGCACTGACTTGGAAGGACACAGAGTTCCCACACACTGTGGTGCATGCGGGGCGAGCGTGGCAGCACCTCTGGCAGCTGCGGGGAGCAGGGGCCACTGCATGGGACCCACCACTTGCCATCTCTCCCCATCCATCCCTCTTCGGTAGCGTTCCCATACCACCCCTGCAGTTACTCACGCACAGCGAGCCAGTGCTCCTGCCCTGTCCCTTACAGCAGTCCCCTGATGCACACACTGAGACAGTGCTCCCACCCTGCTCTCTGCACCTCAGGAAGCAGAAGCCATGTAAGGAGCCCCTGGGCAAGGCAAATGATGCATCAGGAGACTCTAGGAGTCTCTTTCTGCTTAAGTATCAGGTGGTGCTCATGCTGATGTAAAGGAGGGAGAATATCCAGCAAAAACAGAGCAAAAGGGAGGACATTGGGGACCAACACCTTAGGAAAGCTGGGGTGCCTGGAAGTTTTCAGAGAAGACAGAACATGGCATTGTGGCAGACACTTGTCACAGACAGTTTAGCCCTGGATGGAAAGGCTTCCTTTGCCTCAGGAAGCAGTTCCAGCTCTGAGAGGGAGACGTTTGGCTGAGAAGATCTGCCGATCTCACTACCTGCAGGGACCATGCATGGCAGTGTCTTCCTCCTGGCTCTGCCTCTACCTGTTCCCCCATCCCTCAAAGCATCCACCCAAGCAGAGGAGATTGAAGTCTGCAACATTTCAAAGTCACTTTCTCTTCCTCCTGTCCCAAACTGTGGTTCTGCCTCCCTTTCCCCCACCCGGCCCTGTGTGCACTCTCTCCAGAGGGTAAGCTCATTGCAGCAGCCCTGCTCATCAGCACAGCCAGTGTTTAGAAAATGCTACAGCTGAAGTTATCCTGTCGACAGGTCCCTTCATAGGAGGGCTGACATCACTGTGCCTGCCAACAGCCAAGCAGGGAAGGTGCCCCCCCCAGGCACCCCTTCCACCTCCCTCCCTGCTCCAGCCCTCCTCCCTCTGCCTCTTGGTATCTAGCACACCTCCTTGCTCTATTTAGCCTACCTACTGTGAGCTCTCTAGGAGTCTTGCATGTTCCCTGTTGCCTTTTTTTCAGCAGACCTCCCTTGAAGCACCTGCAGTGCAATTTATATTCCAGTGCTTCCCCCCCCAACACATTAGGAGCCTCCCTGCCACCCTTGTGTTTGCATCCTAGTGATGGTGGAGGGCAGTGATTGTGGGAGCTACATGGTAAAGATGCTGAACTCTGACTTCGTGTTGTCCCCAGAGAGCAAAAGAGGGAGCAGGAATGGCCACCCAGAGCTTCTGTTGCAGAGGACAAGGCTGAGTCAGAGGCTGGAAGTTAGAGAGGACTGGTGGCTGTGTTGGGAGCTGGATACCTAAATCACAGTGGGATTGTTTTGAAAGCCTCAGCCAAAACACCTCTGTAACTCTGAAGGGGGCATTTGATTTACAGACTTCTCCATGATCGCCTTATTTCCAAAGATTTTACATGGTAGTAACATGAAATTCCTGCTATTCCACATGTGGAGTTCACTTGTCACCCTGCATCCTCACCCCAACTCTCTGATACTTGAGAGAAGGGTATACTTGAAAAATGCCAAAGATGCAGAGAGTGTTATCATGATGCAAATTTGAGTAGGTGACTGTGTCACACATACTGGGGCACTGGAGGCTGAGGGGGGATGACGGATCCCATCGGCACACACCAAACCTGATGAACCACCATTAACTCAAAACGCATGCAAGTATCAAGCAGGGCTCCTAAACCTCTAGGCTCCCTGTGCTCCCACACTCCAAGGCTACTCTTATACAAGGGAACTTGCACCCACTCACTGCAGAAGTACAGCAATGCCAAAGGTGTGTTCAGCCACACAGGACATAGTTCTCTAAAGTAGGCATGCAGCTTTTCCAGCAGTTCTTGGGTGGGTTTACTTTGGCTCAGTCCTCAATTAAAGCTTGGCCTGTCTGCGATCCCTGTGTTCTTCCTGGCTGCCTGGGCTGAGATGTTCAGAGGGTGGCTATACTCATCCCATGGCTGGGGTGCCCCCAAGGAGATTGTCCCCCCAACCAACACATGCCCAGAAGAGGTGAGAAGAAAACTTAACACTTAACGGGTAAACTTGGTACTTAATGAGTCCTGCACCTGCAGGAAAAATGATGTGAAGAACAGAAGGGGATTTCTCTGGGGAACATCAAGAGGAAAAAATGCAGTGGGAACAAACTGGGAAAAATACAGTGCCTGTCAGGGGAATCTGAGAAGGTTGGGAATGGAAGGTAAAGGTGGAAGGCAGCCATTGAGGAGCAGTGGCAGAGCACGGGACAGGGTTCTGGGATTGCAAGGAAAGGAGGATGGGGCAGGGGGGAGGAGTGGAAGAGAGAGGGTCAAAGTAACAGTGGGGGTGAGGCAACTCACAGTTTTCATGCTTGGCACTGTGCAGACACAGGTAACAGGGTAGAGTCTGAATGCCAAAGGGTCTGATCCCAGAATGGAAGTAAAAAATGGATTTTCACAGTACTGTGGGATGTTCTGCCATTGTTTGGCACTTAGATCACCACAGGATAGGAAATAACACCAAACCAGGCAGATACCTTTAGAAACCCTTTCTGCTTTATGTCAGCAAACTAGGCTGGGAAGGGATGAAACCAGGGAGTCAAAGAAAGGTTCTGGGAAAGTGTTAGCCTGATCCCAGCAATGCAACCTCCAGCGCTGGCTGCAGCGAGCTCAGAGCCCTGCCTTGGAATGATCTCCCACGGTCTCCACCGTGCTGCCCCAGGAGTCCCCACTTCTCTCCTGGAGGAGAGAAGGTTATTTCCCTGGACTTCTCTTCATTCTTTTTAGAGGTGGCCTTTTCTGAGAACCGCTATACTCATTGCTCTTCTGGCCAAGTCCAGCTTGGCATCGAGCTTCTCCCACAACTTGATAGGCTGTTGTTGGCACCACTGACAACTGGGGAGGCACAACCCTTCACATATAATGCTCCGAACCTCCTTGTCCTTTCCCTTCTTTTGTCCTCTCCTGTTTGAAGAGTTTCCAAGCTGAGCGTTGCTGTTTCTGGTCTCCCTAAAGAGTGTCTCTGAACGTTTCAGGCAGTAACCTGGAGAGCACTTACTTTCTGATTAAAGAGATGAGGCTGCATTAGTGGAGAGAGGGAGCAGAATGTGAACGAGAGTGGGAGCCTGCCATCGGCAGAGTCCCCGTTCAGCGCTTTAGGCTGTCCCCTCTCTCAGTGCCATTCATCAATTTAACCCAATACGATGCTGTGGTTTTAAGTGACTCCAGCATTAGAAACTCTGTCAGGCGTGAGATTTATGGGGTGATGTACGACAAAGCTGCTTCCTCTGCCAAGTCACGCATTGTGCCCTTTTTCTTTTTTTCCCAATATTTGTGGAGCTAGAAAATTGGGTCCTCACTGGCTCCTCCAACTGGTTTGTGAGACCAGAGAAAGGACCAGCATTCCTGCACTGGACTGAAGGAAAAGAGGGAGGCTGCAGAGAAGGGATCAGCATGGGGCATGAGGGGGCTAGAAAACTCAGAGCAGACTCAGGATGGTCTTCAAGAGTAATCCAGAGCATTAGGTTTTCTGTGCTTGCTCTCAAGCCCTCCTCCCTGTTACCTGTACCTATCCACTTTATGCTGAGGCATCACAGCCCCTTTGAATCTCTTCAATAGGCTGAGAGCTATTACTGTTTTCCCCCTTATTCATAGCATGAGGGTCACCAGTGCTGTCAGGAGCCTGTTGGGAAGCTGAAACCAAGCAGTTTTCTGTGATAGCTGGCAACCTGCTTGGCTCTGGGGCTCCCAGAGTGGCGAAGACCAGGGATGCTGAAGAAAGCGTTGCAACAGCAGGGGATGACTGTAGTCCCCTCTCAGATTTCTTTGCCAAAAGATATCCAAAGGGCCAGTCCCAGCCACACTGGAAGCTCCAGCTTTCACAGTATCCTGACTGGGTGCTCAGTGGGGCCATGGAGGGAAGGTACTTGGGAAAAGGCAAGAAGGATGTGGTGGAGGTGGGGAGGAAGAGGAGGAGCAATGGAAGGTGGAAGGGAAGAGGGGCCCTGAGAAAAGAAGCAAGCATGAGAGAAGAGGAGTATGTATCAGTAGCGCATGAACCAAGAAGCGTGCAGCTCTCGAGTGCTTTGCTTTCCTGATGCTCTTCTGCTTAACTTCTGCTTAAGCACGCTGTGCTTGTCCCCTTAGATCCCATTTCTGTCAGATTTAGCAGCGGCCCTGTTAGCCTTACACTAGGTAACCAGTTTGTGGTGAAAACAAGAAGAGAGAAGCCCCCAACCACCCCTGGCAGAGCAGCTGTCACAATGGATTGGCTTCCAGACCCTTGCCAGCTGCCCCCAGCACCGGCTGTCTGCGCAAGTTAAGAGCCTTCTCCTGAGCTGTTGAGAACTGCCACAGCTAGCCTGTATCATTCACAGCATCCATGAGCACAGAGCTGCTGTCCGGACAACGTATGCCCTGCAGCTCCTTGGGCACTCAGCTGGTGCAGAAGGGAAGCAGCATATATTTGCACGCACGCATGCGCACACACACACTTAGCTGCACAACTGTGCAATGGCAGCCTGGGCTAGCACCTTGCAGGCACAAACCCAAGCTGCCACTTAGACTTCCACAGGCTCACACTGAGCAACTGGGCACACAGGGTGGGTGCATGTACACACACACACAGCCTAAGCACGTGGGCAATGAGAGGTCTGTATGTATAGGTGCACATGGCACGTGGGCACAAAGCAGTGTGCACACAGTGAACAAACATGCATAGGCAAATCACAAAGTGTCTTTCCCACCCCTCTCATCCAGTCACTGTAAGTACAGCTTGTTTTCTGTTGTATGACATTGGGTCTCCCCCTGCCACATCATGGTATTTCTCACCCACTCAACTGTATGAAATGGGCTGATTTGGCCTTCTCACACCAAAACCTCCTGCCATCTACGTATGCCTGTGCACATGGCTCCATTCCCCTTCCAGGCTCCTCGTCCCTGTCTTCTCACCTTCAGCCAGGTGTGTGTCCATGGATGCCAAGGCTTGGCTCCCCAGACCTGGAGTGAGGTTGTTTACTCCCTGTCAACCAAAAGCCCGATTCCTGAATTAATCTTAAAGAGTAAAAAATCCTTGTGTGCTCCACTCCTCTTCCCACCCCACACCCCTGCATCTGTCACCACCCCTCATGGGGTCTGGCTGCTGCTCTGGCCTTTGAAGACACTATTAACATTACAAAAAGGGCTGTCACTTCACACCAGCCAGGTGAAAAACAAAGTCACTGAGATTAGGAATTTGTTAGGGAAGCCGGGAGGAGGCAGCACCCATAGGGTGATGGAGAAGCAGTGGGCTGCCCTGGTCACCCTGCCTTTCTTCCCCTCTCCCCTCCTCTCCTGCCCTCCCTCTTCTTCCACTTGTCTCTCTACCCTCTCCTCTTTTCCCTCCTGGTCCGCTTGCCTCCCTGCCGATGTCCTGCCGTTGCACTACCTGCCACGGGCAGCATTGCTGCATGTTAATTAGGTCCTGCACAGTTCTGCGGATGAACACTGCTGTCAGCTGGAGCCTCCAGCCTCCCCCACTGCCACACACGCAGGCTCCTGCTTCCTCCCCATCCCCTGGTAAATAGAGCTGTCAGGAGATCATTTATCCATAATGGCCCTCTGTGATAATAAATTTTTATTTATGGGGGCATTGAGGAGGAAAAGGCGACAAAAATGAAGATGGCCCCATGGCGGTAGAAATACCAGCTGTATACTACATCAGGTGATGTCCGTGGGGAAGCCTGTTAGAAGGGGCATGAGAGTGAGGGTATGTGAAACACAGGGACGACCCAAGGGTTGATCTGCTGTGCCAAACCTCGACTGACTTTGCCAGGAAATGCATCCTTCTTCCCCCAGACGCACTCTCACAGCCTGCTGGTATCTTCCACAGTGATGGAGGAGGGAGATGACCATGCTCCACCAGAGGGAGGGAGCAGGGCTGGGAGGTGGGGGAAGAACTCCCAGTGTAAGTAGGAGGCAGGGAAAATTCTGGTTGTCACCAGATGAGAGGGGCATATGACGGGCTGTGCATGGGATCAAACATAAAAGGATCAAGACCCTTTCCTGGTATCTTGGTCACCCACTAACTTTGAGAGGGAGGTCCTGCTTCTCTCTGGTCTTTCAGCCTGGCAGCTGGTGAGGATACTCAGAAACAGGATGACATTGTGGTTCGTGTCTGGGGACCATAGGCGCAATAACACATGGCCAATACCATTTTTTGGGAAAAGGTTATCCAACATGGAGAAACAGCTCCGTGTCAGTGATTTGGGAGAAAGAAGAAACTGGGAAAAACAGATAGAGGAGACAATCACTTCCTGGAAATATGAGAAGGGATGCTGGAACTGGGGGCGAAGGAGGGAAGGAGGTCTCAAAGCATATCAACTAAAAGCGTGGGAGGCGGAGGGAGGGAAGCAGTGCCCTGCACATGAAATGAGGCTGTCTTTCTTCCCTCCTCTCTGGTTCTTGGCACCTGGGCCGAGCCTACCTGTTGCTGTGCAGTTCTATGATCTCTGGCTGCCCTGCCCTGCCCTGACATGGCGTGGCAGAGCTGGCAGTGACCCGCACCGGGCTTCCTGGGCTGTGGCCTTCCCTCCCTGCCCTGGCCTCAGCTGCAAACCTCCAAAGGCTGCTGCAACCCAAAGGAGGAGGCAGGCAGAGCTACCACAGTGCCTGATGCAGGGGCAGCCCGCAGGGACCCTGTCTACTCAGCCAGTGCTGGGGCAAAGGCAACATCTCTCCTCATCTTTGGCAAAAGCCAGGCAGCTCCAGCAGCAGGTCATGACAACAGTCTGCTTGACGTTGTGGGATGCTTGTTCTTGCTCACTGGGGAGGCAGTCTGGGAGGAAGGATTTCAGCTCTCCTTATCCTGTCACTTCCCCTTGCCTGCCCCGTTTTGACCCAGATACATTACAGTATAACGAGTCTGTGACTCCCCTCAGGATTTCACAGTTGTTGCTGTGCTGCGTAGCACAACTGCTCACAATTTCACGAAGGTGGCAAGGCTGGCGGTCATGCCCTCCTCCCCTGGAAGGGCCCTTGGGAACAAAGAAAAAGCTCTTTTAGGCTACATTTGAGCTTCAGCACTCCAGAACACTTCTTAGCTATGGTCACTGCTCTGCAATATACCCCTCTCCTGTGCTGAGCCCATGTGCGGTGAGACCATGTCCTCCGTGCCTGCCTGATGTGGTGGGGCAGGGATGCAGGTGGGCAGGGAGCCGTGGCATGCTACAGTCTCCCTGGCTTCATCGATGTAGGATGAGAATACCAAGGTATGCTGCAGCCTGCCTTTGCAGCCCAATCTAGATGTAGCCTTTGCAGGAGCACAACTGAGTCTCACTGAGGAGACAACCTCGAGCCTTCAGCAGAGCCTGGTAATGCACAAACAAATACAGCATATTTGCAGAGAGGAGAGGCCCTGTCCCTGCCCTCATACTAAAACTTTCTGTCCTACAAGCTGGACACACCATGGATGACTTCATTTAGTGCAAGTGGGACTGTAAGTATGATCCCCTAAGTATAACAAAGATGGCTTAGTCAGACCTAAGCATAACCTAGCATAATTATGTTGGAGCACAACTTTTCTTTAGGGTTAAGAGACCCTACCTTGTGTCCTTTGCATTCCTTAGGCCCCATTCATCTCCCAGAAAGGACCAGTTTCTCTTTTCAACCTTCCCATCCCTCCTTTGCCCCATCTCATCACACTCCCTGCCTGCCTGGACCACGTTTTTGACATGAAGCAAGCTATGCTTTGACACCCTCCCCTCCCCGCTGCCCTGGCCTGGATAGCGGTTCATCACTGGCTGAGGACACCAGCCTCCAGAGCACCGGAGCACCTCCTCCTCATGAAATATTGATACAAGCCTTTGCCTCTCCATACCCATCAACTCCCTGCCCCTCTCCCTGCCTCTCCTCACACCAACTGTGTTTGTCAATTACCTCTTCATCTAGCCTTTCTTTTCAAAAATTCTTTTTCATCTTGCAGAAGCATTTTATGTTTTCTTTTCTTCCCAGGGAGGGGAGCAGGAGAGATGGCATGCAGGGAGGGCACTACCCCAGTCGCTGCTAGAAATACAAAGGCAGCTTGTGCACGGCACGGCTCTTAATGGGCTGCACTCTGGGACTTTGGGGCCTGTCCTCAGTGATGAGAGAGAGACGTGCAGTTCCCTCGCAGCGGAGAACACTGCAAGGGCAGTGATTCCCGTTTAAGGGGAGGAGGGAAGGTTTGAGACAATTTGTCCAGAAGGCATAGAGTGACTCCAACCAAACCCAGCTCCCCTCTCCTCCTACTGCACTGGAGCCAGCTGTGTGCCTTCCTGGGGTTTTCCTCCTCCTGTCCCACGCATCTGGTGAGCTCTCCCAGGAGGCATCATCATTAAGTGTCAATGTGGGAATGAACATGAGAGCCGTTAATTGGCTTACTTGTATAAACAGCCTGGTTTGAGCTGGCAGAGGAGTTTGGACCCTGTATCTTGAGCACCCAGCACCAGCTTTTGCTGAAGTTGTGGGGGGAGTGGGTCTGTGAGACCCTGTTCCAGATGCATCACTAGATGGAGTCAAAGACCTGCCTTCTGCTGCAGCTCAACATGACCCAGAAGTCTCTGGTGATGGACAGGACAGCTCAGTTGCGGATGTATGGCAGGTATAGGGAACCCCCAGCCCCCACAGCGGGCAGAGAGCTGTGGTGGGGCAGGGTTTAAGACTCTCCCTTCCCTTGCCATAGGTCCTGGGTAAAGACAGCCCTGATAATTGACCTGTGTGTTTGGGAATAGATATAGCTCCCACTTGGCTGCGATGCAGGGCATCAAAAGGTTATGACAGCTTCCTGCCTGCCTGTGAGAGACAGAGTTTCCCCTCACTCATATGCATCCCCCTTTGTCTGCTATCCCAAATCCCAGTCAGGAATTCACTGTATGGGAGAAGAAGCTGCAACATACCCTCAACCCTTCCTTTTAGCAGCATGTGCTACCTGATGGGTACTGTGTCCACTGCCACACATCTGGCGGTTTCACCATCCACCATCCAGTTTCCTCAAACCTTTAGCAAACACTTTTCAGGGAGGTGACTCCAGCACGAAATAAGAGACAAAGTGCTCTTTTGGGTCGGGTGCACACCTGAAACAGAAAAATGAGCTTTGCAAAGTATGGAGGGCGTCTGCCAGCTGAGGACAAGAAGGAGACAAGTTGTGGGGGTATTGTCTCCCAAGGAAGATGAAGTTAATCTGTATGCCAAGGAGGGGGAGGGATTTGCAAGTGGGAAAGCGGGGCGGGGGGATGCCTCAGGAAGAGTTAGTTGGGATCTGTGAAAAAAAGGGTGCAAAAAGCAGGTGGGACTTCACACCTCATGGGATCAAGGCTGGGGTGTTTATATCAGCCCATCTTGCCTGGATTTTATTCTGGTGATGAACGTGTTCTGAAAACAAACAGAACATTGAGGAAGAAACTTGTGGAGCGAATGACTGTTTTTTTGGTTGCTAAGCCATCTGTTCTGCTCCAGCAGCTCACTGAGGGCTCCGCCGTCGCTTTCGATCTGCATGCATGTGTTTTTGTGTGGGTGGCTGGCGCTGGCTGGCATGGCAGGAGGGATTATCAGGGCGGAGGGGAGGATGTGTGTATGCTGGAGAACTCAGATGCTTTGAGCAAATTTCCTTGGGAAGGGAGGAGGAAAGTTGGCTGTGGCAGTGTATGCAAACATACATGGCAGAGGCCAAGCCTGGGAGTCTGTGTGTGGGGGGGCTGTGCTTTCTGTGTGCATGTAAGGTGTGTGTGCGTGTGTCTGGGTGTCTAGGATCACCGGCACAGAGCTGGGTTTACATCAGGATAAGGGACCACACCTCCACCGCTCTGCAGCTGCAGGGCTGGTCAGTGCATTGCAAACCTGCCTGCAGGTGGGGGCAAAGATGTGTCTTTGTGCATGTCAAGGAGGAGCAGTGAAATGACACTCGTGGAGAATGTGTGTAGGTGGGCAACAGCAGTGTGTCACCCAGCGGGCTGAGAGGCGAGGTGGAGGTGTGAGCCAGTGGGAGGAGGGTGCTGCGTGGCACACGCTGCAAGCGATGTGGCTAAAGTGCAGGAGGAGATGAAGCCCATGCATGTGGAGTTTATGGCCACCTCATCAATGTTCAGGAACCCAGCTTTCCCATCCTTATGCCTGTCCAGCCCACAGCAGTCTCCTCCTCCTCCGCCATGCAGCCCCTGCAGCCCCAGTTGTGCTGCAGTGATGAAGGATGGTGAAGGCTAATGACTTCTGCATATTGATTACCCTGAACCAGGCTGTGGAGATCTTCTGTCCCCACACCCTTTCCTATCCCTGCCCTCACTCTGATCCTTCCTCGCTCCTTGCCAGACAAGGCAGGGTTGCCATAGCAGCTGACAACTTCCACTGTCTTACCTCTCAGGAGGACAGGCAGCAGCCGTAAAAAAGATGGGTTGTAGGAAGAAACCTATGGCCTGTTTGTGTCCTTGTCTCCTAGGAACAGCAGCTGGGACTCCTTTGGTAACCTTCTGAGGCTGGTGGTAGTCACCTCAGAGCATCCAGGTGTCATACTGAGGGAGAGCTGCTAGTGCAGTGGGTGTGCGTGGTGCTCCTCACCCACACCCAGTCTTGTCCAGCTGCTGGGTTGGGTTCAGTGGTGCCCCTTTTTGAAAGCTAAACTGTGCTACGACAGCATTAAATAAAGAAGGGGTCTCCAGACCACTCCTAACTGGCAGTGCAGATATCCTCTGCACTGAATCGTACCTCTTCAGGAATCTTCATTCCTCTCTCTCCCTGTCACACAGACATGCTGCTGCACTGCAGAAGCAAATAGGGCATCAGGTTCTACCCCAGAAGCAGCTGCATTAAAAGGTGAGCTGAATGCCACCTCTATCTGCTCTAAGAAGCATCATTTAGGGAACGCACTCAATTGGTAGCAGTAAGAGAGTTGGTGTTGCTTTGTACAACAGTTGGTGTCCTCTGAAAAGATGGCACTCCATTTTGGGGATAATATTTTATATTTATATGTTTTTAAGCATTCCTTCCTTAGGACAAGATTCTAGATCTTTGATCCACCCCGAGATAGCCATTCTTATATTTTTACTGTGTCATTATGTCCTGGTGCCCCTTCTCAAACCTCTTTCATACAAACACTTCAATGGCCTTTATTTGTGTGACTCAGGGCCTTTATACGGAATGCTCCCTGCACCCAAAAACCCCAAACATCATGATCCCCCACCCCCAACAAAAAAAAACAACCCAAGACCTTCAGATTAAGAAGCATCACAGCCCTGTGGTATCTGGGACATCTTAGCTCTGTCATAGACCTGTGGGGCAAATCACACCCTTCTCCTTCAGCTTTAAGATAATGGTGGCAATGCTGCCTGCCCATCCGCTACCCTCAGGGTCCCAGGCTTGTGGATGGGGTATTATTGCATGCACTCAGCTCCTCCCTGCCTCCTTTGAGCAGTGGTCTCTTGGTGCTGCTGGAGACAGACAACAAAGAAATAAGTGTAGTGTCTAGTGACAGCACATCAGTGCTCAAGGCTGAGCTAACCTCAGTGGTTAGCGACCCAAAAAGGTGAGTGAAATTCTCCAGAGCCAAGGTGTCTGGCCAAGAGTCCAGGCGAGCAGGCAGTTGGGCATGATCGACACAATCATGGTAACAGCAGCAACAGAATCTCCTGCAATCCTTGCTACAGCTGTCCCCAGATTAGATACTCCCTCCACTTCGAATGACCACAGAAGTTCTGCTTTCAGAGCGGAGGTACCTTTGCACAGTTGCATCACAAACATCTGGGCATGGAACTGCAGGTGATGTTGCAAGCAGAGCGGCCACTGGGACAGAGGCAACCCTCACTTGAAGGTTAGCACAGTTTCTCATTTTCATGTGTCAGGACAGAGAAAGGAGGCCCTGGAGAGGGGATCTATACCACTTGTGAGCTGTGTCACTCTTGGGAATCCAGGCAGAATAATAGGGGAGAGCACAAATCGATAGTGTTAATGGGTGGCCTTGCCGACTTCACCACCAGAGACAGGGACATAGAATTAGATTTAGCAGAAAGCAGTAAGCGAATAAAATAAGTGGGTTCTGCTGACAGAGAGAGGAGGGGAAAATGGAAGAAGAGTTTGGAAGAAGGAAAGTCATGAGAAATGGAGCGAGGTGAGGCATGTGAGCGTGATGGGTTCTTTGTTTAAATGGGAAGTGTGGTAATCTCCCCATGTTTAGGTGGTGTTTGAGAGAACCTGATTGGGATGTATTAGAAAATAAAAATGCTCTAATTGAAAGCAAGTGGAGGCAATTTGTATCAATAATGGGAGAAATCATCAAATAATGGAATTGTTTAAAATCTATTAGTTTGCTCCATGCAGTGAGAGGAAGGGGTTGATTATCTTGCAATAGAACATATTAAAAGGAGAGCCCAGCCTACTGGTCCCCTATGCAGATTAAAGATGTAATTTATTGAAGCAATTTATTTCTGTTGGGAAGAAGGGGGAAAAATGGAAAAATATGATAAGAGCTGCAATCAAGTCTTGGATTCTTAATTTGAAGACCTACCTCTTATCTGCCTTCTTTCAATCATTAGAAAAAAATTGCTCATTCCTTCGTTGGGTTTAAAGCTGCAGGAGCAGACAGGGTGGCTGGGAAAAAAAATAAGATCTCATGAGGAGGCCTGTTACTCACCTCTTGAGGTTTATATTAATGACAGCAGTTGCTTGAAATCCAAAGCAAATCAACCTTGGGCTGCCTGGAGTAGCAGCAGGTAGAGCTTAGAGGTCAGCACCAAGGTGCTGTCTATCTATTCCTTCCTGAGGACAAAAGGAACGTGTTGCTAAACTGGAGATTAATTCAGAGTTGCTTAATTCATTCATTCTGTTTGTCTGTGTCTGTGTTAATCTGGCCCTTACAAACCACGGCAAGGGAATGGCAAATGACTCTAGTATTCACACTTACAGTCCCTTCCAATCAATGGAAATTTAGGTGCCTAAATAGGAATTAGGCACTTAGTGGTGTGCCTGATTCTGGAGCTCTCCCTTGTCCCATGATTTGCCTGGCATGCCCACTGAAAAGGCTTTGCAGGCTGGTGCTTTTGCTGTTCTTTGGTTTTCTCAGATCCCTTCTTGCCCATTTTCTCCTGGCTCTGTTGTGACCCCCTGACCCAGTATCATCACAAGGGTCTGACAGGACTCCACAACCCTTCCTGCCTTCTCCTTGCTTGCATCATCTGCTCATGGTCTTTGCGTTGCTGTATCCAGACATCTCTCACCCATCAGCCTCACCTTGTACCTCCACATTGATCTTGGCTTGTAGGCAATAGGGCATGAAGTCCTGCCACTCTCAAGTATCCTCCAGCAATCCAGACCCAACCATTCTTCCTTCCAACCTCACCATCAGAAGCTGTCAGAAGAGTGCCATTATAAGGGATGGAGTGAGGGAAGAGAACAATCGAAGACAAGGAGATGGTCTCACAACAATCTCAGTACTGAGGACAAAACAAGGGGACAAAGAGGCCAGGCAGCAACAGTCCTCACTCTACTCTCCATCCTTCTCTGTCCTCCAGGTCTGATCTTACATGCTGTTCTTAGGCAGGCTGTGGCTTGGGGGAGGAAAATTTCTGGCCTGTCCCAGGGGACTTGAACATATCCATATCTAGAAGAAGCAGTTCCAGCCTTTTTGCAATCCCAGGGATTTTTCTGCTTGGTGCCTGAACACTATATTGATAGGAGACATTGCAAATACTAGCTCATTCTCCTAAGATAAATAGCTGGATTCTGCCTTGAAAAACAATAGACAGGGTAAAATGGAGACATCAAATAGAAATTTCAGATGTTTTAAAAAAACTATCTGAGGATTCAAGATGAACTTACTACTGCAAAGACCATGGCTAAGAGTCTTGTCTATGAGAATCTACTACATGCTGTAAAAAGGATAAAAGGTATAAAAATAAGGACTAGAGGTATGGTTGGAGTGGGGCTAAAACAGGAAAGCCAAAACAAAATGTGTGCTGCCAGGAGATCTGTGCTGAGAGGAAGTTCGTGCTGTGGGCCAGAGCTGGGGTCTTAGTCCCAGCCTGTACCAGAAAGCAGGGTTAGGGTTCATCTCGAGAGATATCCTAGAGTTGCCGTTGTATTGGGGCTGGGATGGAGCTGCCAAAGCAGTGTGTTCTGCCAAGAGATCTCTATATGAGATAATGACTTTTCACACCTATGCTTTGCTACAGAATTATTTTTACATCATAACACCTTTTAAAGACTTTGTCTTTCTAGGTGCTTTGATGAACATTTATCTCCTGTATTCAAGCTTCCAATCAATTCTTCTTCTTCCGTGTCGCTGGTCCTTTCAGACTTCTGCTCATGCCTCTGTGCCTTAACACCTGTTGATTTCTTTTCTTTCTTTGTGCTTCTTTCTTTTACCTCTACACTGCATAGGGACAATGTGACAATATAATCTCCCTGCAGGGAGGAAACTTTTATTTCCTCTTTTTCTCACTGTAAGTGAGAGTCTCCTTAGTATATCCTATTAAGGTGGGTCCCAGACAGAGAGTGTCTCCCCACCTTCAAGAAAACCCAGTCTGTGGGCTTTTTTTTCCACTTTCTAGCATAGCTACAAACTCTTTAACAATCTGTCCAGCATCTTTCTGGACGGGGGTCACTCAAGCACTTTTGCGTGTTCTACTACTTCTCCAGGTACAGTGATTGACAGCCACTTTGATTCAAACTCAGTGAAATACAACAGTTCAGAGACCAAAAAATTAAACAAACTTCAGGCTAAGGCTTGTCTTTCTGAAAAGATTTTCCCATCATTAATTTACTTAAACTGGGAGCAACAGCAAAGGTAAAAATAACTCAGCCATGCTTTTGAGGCCACACCAGATTATTGGTGAGTAGATGGAAGCAGCTCTGTCAGCTACATTTTTGTACTTTGGATTCAGTAGCCATACAGCTTCATACCAGTATGCTGATAGACTGTGCATATACAAACTTCATCATAGACACACAGTAGAACGTAACTGTATAACTGCTGCCACCCCCTCCAATCACAACTGCAGTAACCAACACATTCAGGGCATGGCATTCAGTGGTACTAATTAGTGTCAGGGCCCTGAGTGAACTAACGAGCCTTAACTGCCCTGACCAATCTCACCTGGGGCTTCCACCCACACATCCTCTACCCATGGCCCCGGAGGTCTATTTAAGCTCAGCCCAAGGCACCCACTTTTGGTGTGTTGTAGTTGTGTTGCTCCTGAATGGATCTGAGATCTGTTTAATCTTCTTGGTTTACCTAAGTTTGTTAATAGACCTTGTTGCTATCACTAGCCCCGCTCAAGTAGTGTTGTGTGGGATCGCTGCCTTGCCCATACTTATGTTACCCTTGGCTCCTGACTCATCCTTTTTCATGGAGCAGTCCTGCTCTTGTTGCTCCCGGACAACTAGCATTCATCTTTCTTTCCAGCGATAATAAATATGTATTTGCCACTCTTACCTGTCTGGTGAGGACAGTATCACCTGAAAATAAGACAGGAGAGAAAACTGCCAGTATTATAGGGTAATCAGAAGCACATTTATACTTGCTTTACTGCAAACAGGTGGGTATTTATTCTTTATGAACACAAACAATGATAAGTACACCATACTGTACTCCCACCAAATTCTTTCTCCATCATTAAGCACATGCCCACAAACATGATCCCCAATACTTCCCCACTGAGGTAACATAATGACTGTAGTGTACTGTGCTGATCTTGGCTTGCTACGTGTACCGGGTAACTCTTGCCTTGTTTTTCCTTTTCTCTGAACCAATGTGGGTGGGAGGGGAAAAGAAGATGGATCCTGATATCAAGACTAGGAGGTAGATCAAAATGACTGTGGGTGAAGGCACATGGGTCTGTAGCAGCCTTTGACATTTCTTGGTTACACATATGCATTGGTGCTCATAGTCACCCAGCCAAAATGGGAATCTTGATGTAATCTTCCTCCTGTCTCTGATGTTTCACAGCTGCACAGCCAAACAGTGCAGAACAAACCGCACTGTTCCCAAAATCATTCCCTTTCTTTGCCTGAGTCACTTAAAACCATCTCCCCAGAAAGTCCTTCGCAGAAAGCACTTTTCTTCCTTGTCCTTCTCTTCCCTTCCCTTTTCCCAAAGACTCTTCAATGCCTAGAAGACTCTGAAGGGCCCATGGGCACAGCCCTTTGGGGTTACATCTATACTGAACACATCCAGGACAGTCTGAGCACTGTTCTCAGGCTGTCCACACTGCAATTGTTAGCCCACTCCTAAGCATGGCTGTGGCTTGTGCAAATCAGCAATCTGCTATATGAGGTTCATGCCTGGCTTGAGGGAGAGCCAATGCCAAGGGTCAAAGGGTCATTATATGGCCTCCTGTTCGTAGAGGAGACTAGAGTTTAACTATCTGAGCATAAGCTGTTTCAGGACACTTGGATTTGGCAAGTAGTAGGTTGAGTCTATGGCAGCTTGACCAATGCATAGAGGGCCAGCTCCATCTGCTAACCTGGTCAGAGACATCCAGAGCAAATCCTATTCATTTTCCTCACCTCTGTTCACTCCCTGCAGAGGAGTACCAACCATTCTGCTTTTGGATGCTCAGTAGCCCAAGCTAGTGGAGGGATGGCAGAGATGGCTTTGACAACTCATTTGCACAGTGCCTGAAAAACAAATCTTGGCAGGGATTCTGCTGACCCCTGCAATGCAGCCAAGAGGGAATGCCAGAATCTGTATTTCAAACTTTCTCCTTCCTTTGCTCCACTTAGTGTTTCATATCTGTTTCTTGGAGGCAGAAGACAGTAAGTCTTGCCTTCTGTCCTTTGCTAGGTATGTGTCTGGGTGTGGGTCCATGTCCATTGCATAGGGAGTCACTTTCCTTGAGATACAAAAATCCTTGAAAAGGAGTGGAGTGAAAGACGGCAATGACAGATTTGTTGAAGAAGGGGGTTGAACCTGAGATAACTGATGTTGTCGGTACTGGGAACAGCAGTCAGGCTGGGCTGGGGAGACAAAAGGAGGGATAGTAGGGGCTGGGGCTAGGGATCAGGAAGGGAACAGTCCGTGTATCTCAGCTAATGCTCTCTGGCAGAGTAGCAACACTAATGGATATTAAAAGTGTCAGCTTCAAGATTTAGCAAAATGGTACCTCTCCTGATGCATCTCATCCTGGCACACAGAGCCCAGAGCAGAGGAGAAATTAGGGCCAACAGACTGTACGTGATGAGTACGGGGTTGCCCTTTCCTCTTGTCAGGGACCTGACTCCTGTGACTCCGCATCTCACAATGACAGTCCTGTGCAGTGCTGTTTGCTAACAGCATGCCTGTTTCTAGGTGGGAAGCCATTCTCCAACACCGATGCAGATCTGCTCTCCTCCTCTATGCCCAGTGGTGCCTTGCCCTTGCGAAGAACAAAGGGAGACATGTCCGTCCCTCAAAGGGAAGGAGGAAGCTTGGGTATGGAGCCATCTCCCCCTGCCCCATGGAGTGGAGTGAGGTGGAGACATGGTAGGAGTGGCTGGCTGCTGGCTGGAGCCTCTTTCCAGCCTGTCCTGGTGGCAGTACCATCCTCAGTCAGGTATGGCTTGCCTCTCTGCTTTGTGGCAGAGCACTGGCAAATGAGATATTGCCATTCCCCAGCCCTTGGAGACCCTCTGTGGAGAGGTGGTGAAAGGAAGGGATTCACCTGCCTTTCCTCACTGAGCAGATGGGAGACCGCTGCACACGGCGTACCAAAAGGAAAAAGGGAAAGACAGGAGCATTTAGGGAGAGGTGGAGCAATGTGCCCTTTGCTAGTTCCACCCCTGCTCCCCCTCAATCTTCCCTGCCCTCCCCTTGTATCTGTGGTGGGGGGGTTTTGGCACAGCAGTGGTGACAACTGGTGTCTGATTCGGGTGCTGGGAGGGAAGGCTAATGAAGGGGTAAGTATGACGCCCCAACCCTCTCCTGTTCATCGGGACACTAGGATTCACCCCTATCTATCCATACCCAGGCCTCACCCTCCAGGGTGCCAAAGAAAAGACCCAACTGAGTTTTGTCCTTCTACTGCTAAGCAGCTGCAGCCTGACAGAGTTGGACTCCATTTCCCTCCCAGGTTTTCTTGGCTGTGTTATGAGTTGATCCATCTTTTCGCCAAATGGCTGACCGCCACACTTCCAGCACTGGAGGCGGGTGCTCTTGTCACCCAGCCAGCTAGGGAGCATTGCCCCCGGGGCTCTGGCCAGTCAAGCTGTCAGTGACCCAAGCAATGCGGTTTTCCTTGCAAGCTTACTCACAGCTGAAGAGCAAACCGTCAAGTACCTTCCTGGCTTCCTCTGGGCTAGAAAGGAACAGTGTGCACAGAAACATGCCTCACACCTTCCTTGTGCTCATGCCCACCGTGTCAGAGGTGGCCACCCTAAATATTCCAAACTACGCTGACAAATCTTCCCTTACTATAACCCACTTCTCTTTCACTTCAATTCAGGCTTGTATTTTGGGTTGAGGGGGCTGGAGAGGGAGGGAGGCTAGCTCTGACTCTGCCACGATTGCCAAGCCCTGGGGTCAGATGGGCTTTTGGGTCATGCATCTTGATGGCAGATAAACCAAACCGGTGTGGCAGGGAGGTTCCCCAGAGGCAGCCTGACAGTTCCCTCCTACTCTCCCTGCCTACCTCCTCATTGCAGTGAAGGAGAAGCCACGCTAGCCAAGAGACAGCCAAGCACAATCCCACTGAAGAGCTCAGGAGAGAGTTAAGGAGTAATCATGGAAAGAGAGAGTGGGCAAAGCCTCAGAAAAGTGGAAAAGCAAGGGGGCAATAGGAAGGAAATTACGCATAGGTAGGAATCAGGTTGTCCAGAAAGTGAATCAAATTGTGATTGTGCTTATGATGAAGAAGATATCTGTGAGTCTGCGGTCCACCCTCTCACTTATGTGTATTAGGGTTATTTCCAGTAGCTCAAACAAGAATAACAGTGTCATTGCATGCAGGCACTGTGCAGCTGTAGTAACTGCCTTACCCCAAAGAGCTTGCAGCTCAGTAGATGAGGCATGGAGAACCCATGGAGAAGCAAAAGGGTTACTCCAGTATAATGTCCCATTTTATAGAGGCAACATAAGGAAAAGGTAAAGATGAAATAGCTAACCCCCAGCAACACTGGGAGGTCTGAGGCTCAGCCCTCCACAGGTGAATTTATTGCCTTCTAATTCAAGGTGAAGTCTTGGCCTTCAGGTGCTCAAGAATTAAGGGAGTGAAAACTCCTTCTTGTTTTTAAGAGAGTTTCTGGAGAGGCTGTTGGGCCCTAGTTCCTCCTGGCAGTCAAAACCTCTCTTGATGATGAGGTGGTTTCCTCCTGCCTCATATTCTATGCTCTGATGAGTGGCCAATACATGTTCAGGCTAAAATGATCAGGCAAAGTGGGAGTCCACAGGAACACCGCTAAATAAATGTGAACACTGGCTGCTCTGGTGCCTCTGTGGATCTGCCTGCTTTCTTCTCACTTTTTCCTTAATTTGTTCTTCCTTGCTAAACTTCTCTTTCAGTCCTAATTTTGTCCATACTCATCCTTTCCATCCTGGGCTCCCAGCAGACCCATACTCCAGGTCTAAGCAGGTTCCCCAACCCTTGAGCTGCACCCCAGAGTCAGCTTTGTTGCACAGAGACCACTGCAGTGCCTGAGGTGAAGAACTGATCCAAAACACACTGAGAGAGTAAGGCAGGAACAGATGTATTAATCAGGCTTCTCCTCAGTTATGCAAGCCTTGCCACCACCTCTCCCTGATGCATAGGCATCTCAGGCCCTTGCCCTTTATATGTTCTCCCTGCTGCAAAGTCTGGGTCTCACCAATAGATTTGGGTGGCTGTGAGTTAACCAGGCCATGGGGTTTGGGAGGGAGCCCCAGGCCTTCCCTGCCCTCACCCCTTCTGGGCAGCTGCAGAGCTGGGCAGGTAGCACACAGCCTTGGAGTCCCATGGAACATGGGAAGGAGGGTTCACTCTCACATCCACCCTTATTTATCATGTTGTTTCCTTCCTTTTAGGTATTACAGCCTGAAATGGGTGGAGGGTGGTGTGGTGTGGTGGTGGTGTAGGGTCTCTGCAACAGTAGGAAAACAGCTTTGCTAAGTGTCTGTCCCCCAGAAGGCACTTGACCTTCCCACCTTCCCCAGTGCAGGAGATTTAACAAGATGAACTCTCTTAAATGGTTTGCAGAGGAGAGGCAGATCCAGTAGAGCAAATCCCAGCTTCCTGATTACAAAGTGGCTTTTTCTAAGAGAAATTTACCCTATGGGAAATAGTGTAAATATCCCCTCTAAATGCACACACACACCCCCCTCCCTGCGTGCCCCTGACCACAAACTGAAAACCCCTGTTCAGACCCAGTGCCTGCCCTCTCACAGCCCCATCTCCTGGGTACCCTTCCTCCTGGACTCCTGTCCACACCCTCCTTATTCTGAAGGCATCCCTCCCCCAGGCCATTCCCAGCTCTTTCCCTGGAGCATCCCTCCTCCCAGTTTTCCTCCATGACCTTCCTTCATGTCCCATTTGCCATTTGACCTGTCTCTGCCCAAGCTTCCTTTCCATATATGTCTCACCCACCCCCCCAGAAACTCACTTTCTTGCTCCTTCTTCCTAGGG
The DNA here is from genome assembly GCF_034638445.1 of Ciconia boyciana. Classification (NCBI taxonomy): domain Eukaryota; kingdom Metazoa; phylum Chordata; class Aves; order Ciconiiformes; family Ciconiidae; genus Ciconia; species Ciconia boyciana. The sequence continues at coordinate 58,676,513 of NC_132934.1, forward strand.
AGCAATTCTGCCCTGTGCCCTTCACCGCTGACTTATTCCCACCTATAAATGATGCTTATCACATTCCTAAAAGGAGCAGAGGAAGAAGCCAACAAGCCTATGGGACTTGGGTGGGCCCGAGGGGTAACAGATCTCTATACAGATAGACATCCTTCCGAAGCCTTAGGGTTGGGACAGGTGCTGCAGGTGGGGGGAGAGGGACTGGAGCAAGAAGGAGGTATAGAAAGCATGCCTGATGAGGTGAGATGCTGAGCTGGTTTGGGTATTCTGCTCGCAGCAGCATGCAAAATCCCATTATGGCTTTACTATGGTGAGTTTAATACACTGAACCCTTCGTTGCTCCAGCTGCCCCTGCCAGGCATCTCTGAAATTCACAGCAACAGGTTTTCAATCTCTTAGCAATTCCCAGCTCACAGGAGCAGCCTGCCTGCTCAGGGGAGGGGAGAGGAAATACGCAGCAGCTCCAAAACCTGCCTAGAGGACAGAGGCTTTCTTCTTCTCCTTCCTTCCCCACAGCAAAGACCCCATGGGTTTGCTAAGGGTTACCAGAGCCCCATGGTTTCACCTGCAGCTCTGGGTGTTCGCTGCTCAGGCCAACAAGCCCGGCTCTGGAGGGGGGAGGGTTGCCCACAGCATAACAGTGTAGCTGGGTAGTATCCCACAGCTAAAGGGCTGGAGGTTTTTCAGAAGTGGGTTGAGCTGTGGGCTGTGCAAATGTAGGGATTTGACATGAAAATGGTAGCCTTACTTTCTCTTAATCAGACTGAATGATGTGGGATCTTTTAGCAGCATGCTGAATGCTTTCTTTAACTTTCTGATTCTTGATTTGCCTCAGGGTGCGTGCTGTAGCTGCTTCCTTGATGAATTTAGGAAACAGGCATGAGGAAGTATCATGGAGGAATCTGTGGCAAAGCTGGGAATCGTGGACGTGTCTGTGGGAAAGCTGGGAAGAGACTGTATCTTTCCCTGTAGCAAGATAAACATTGGCTTTTCCTTAAAAAAAAAAACCCAAAAGAGTACTTCTGTGTGTGACTGCAAAGGACGAAGCAGAGCTTCACGTGGTGCATAGATGTTTTGGTCAGGTGCTGGGAAACACAGGAGGGCAGGCATTTGGGAGAAGATCTGAGTGTAAGAGCATGCCTTACAGCAGGAGCAGAGGTGTCTGATGAAAGGAGTGCATGGAAATGATGCAAACTCTCACAATTTTATCTTAAGCATGATGATATTTAATATTTTCCTTAAAGCCCCAGCACCTGGAGTCAGTGGAATCAAATGACAATTTTAATTCTCATACCAAATACAAAAAAGGAAGGAGGGAAGTGTGTTTCTGTCTCTTCTCCAGAGGGACAAAATATCCTCAAAATATAACTAGGCAGGTGTCCCTTACACATTCAGATAAAATCTTGTGATTTTTTTAAAGTCCAGTTTTATGTTTGGGGAAGTTGTGATATTTTGGTCTAGCTTGGGAAAGATGAGATGTGGTCAAATGGTAAATGGGTATAAGAAGGTACTGTAGTGGAAAAGGAATGTGTGTGTATGTGCATGTGTTCATAGAATCATAGAATGGTTTGGGTTGGAAGGGACCTTAAAGATCATCTAGTCCAACCCCCCTGCCGTGGGCAGGGACACCTTCCACTAGATCAGTTTGCTCAAAGCCCCGTCCAGCCTGACCTTGAACACTTCCAGCGATGGGGCATCCACAGCTTCTCTGGGCAACCAGTTCCAGTGTCTCACCATCCTCATCATAAAAAATTTCTTCCTTATGTCCAATCTAAATCTGCCCTCTTTCAATTTAAAATAGTTGCCCCTTGTCCTGTCACTACAAGCCCTGGCAACCCCTTTAAGTATTGAAAGGCCACAATAAGGTCTCCTTGGAGCCTTCTCTTCTCCAGACTAAACAACCCCAACTCTCTGAGCCTTTCTTCATAGGAGAGGTGTTCCAGCCCTATGATCATTTTCATGACCCTTCTCTGGACCCGCTCTAACAAGTCCATGTCTTTCTTGTACTGGGGACCCCAGAACTGGGTACAGTACTCCAGGTGGGGTCTCATGAGAGTGGAGTAGAGGGAGAGAATCACCTCCCTCAACCTGCTGGCCATGCTTCTTTTTATGCAGCCCAGGATATGATTTGCTTTCTGGGCTGCAAGCTCACATTACCGGCTCATGTCCACCTTTTCATCCACCAGTATCCCCAGGTCCTTCCCTGCAGTGTGGCGCTCAATCCATTCATCACCCAGTCTGTACTGATATTAAGGACTGCCCCAACTCAGGTATAGGACCTTGCACTTGGCCATGTTGAACTTCACGATGCTCACATGGGCCCACTTCTCAAGCCTGTCAAGGTCCCTCTGGATGGCATCCCTTTCCATTAGTGTATCAACTGCACCACTCATCTGGGTGTCATCCGCAAACTTGCTGAGGGTACACTCAATCCCACTATCTATGTCATTAATGAAGATATTAAATAATATTGGTCCCAGGACAGGGACACCACTCGTTACTGGTTGTCTACCATTGTTTGACTACTGGTTGTCTACACACACCAATGTGTTGTCTAACATTACATGAATTTTAACTGTATCAGAGCAAAGGCATCACAGTATGGGCACCAAGCCCTCACCTCACCATGTGAGGTGAAGCTGTGCATGTCTGGGGTTTAGGGTGGGCTGGAATTTCCAGGAACCTCTGGGTGCACTTCTTCCCCGCAGCACATGGCTCTGAGCTGCTTGCTCCCCCTGCCCCTTCCCACTGCCTCCCTTGAAGTCCCTCTAGCCTCTTTGTGCATGAAGCACACTTTCTCCTGCTGAATGCCCTCTGGAGAGGAGGCCAAGCAGCTCATTAGCTCCTGGATATTGAAATCACAGCTCCAGAGCACAGTGGTGCAGCTGGCAAGGAAAGTCAAGGGCTGCAGCAAGGAAAACAGAGTTCTGCAGAACAGAGCCCTTGTACACTGTGATAATGATTTCAGGCTTGCCAGCCCTCCCTTCTCTTCCTTCCCCTGATACCTTGTTGTTTATTCTGGGTCTATTATTGGCTCCCATTTTTGTATTTTCCTAGTCCTGTATTGGCTTAGGGCCAAGCATAACCACATGAGAGGAAGGGGATATCTGTGGTGCAAATTCGGAGGATCTTCTCCCACCCTGCCACCAAAAGCCACAGATCCTATCTGTGCAGAAAGTGAAAATGTGGCCTTCATTGTGCAGAGCTGTCTCTGTCCTTCTCCCTCCATTGAGGGCTGGTTCTGGAAGCCCTGCTGGAATTTGGGGTGGTTTTCCCAGTCAGAAGGCAGCAGGCAATGGGCAAATCACTGTTATCTGTGTCTCTTCTTTCTCAGGGAGGGCTGTGTATCTTTTTCATTTAGGTATTAACAGGCTTTTGGCAGTGCCTCCAGCACAAACCCAAGATGCAGGTGAGCAGCAGGAGCTGAAGAGTTTGGCTCAGGTTTAGCAACTCACTTTCCACTGATAATAGGGGTTTTCCCAGAGCTCTGCCAAGGCAGATTGAGCTCCCAGAATGGAGTCTGTCCGGGGAGCAGGAGAGGTGGCATCGCTTGTCAGGAAAAGGGAAGAGGGGTTGAAGGTGAGAGGACAGTGGTGAGGGTACGGAGAGGGATGAGCAAAGCACAGAGGGCAGAAGGCACCGTGGGAAAGAGAGGCCAGGGACAGAGGTGAGGTGAAGGGATTAGAGCAGGGGAGGAAGTAAAGGGGGAGAATGGCAGATTCTGGAAAGGAGCATAAATATGGGCAAAGTTGAGAAGCGTCACAATCCTGATGATGCCAAAAAGTCCAAATATTAATATTTCTTGAGGAAATAAAATACTAGCTTTCTTTACTCTTTATGCCATGTTGGAGGAAGGGTCAATTACAAGCTCCAAGAAATTCCTGACTATTACATGACGCTTCAAACTGTTGCAGGAGTTTATATCTCTCCCTTTTTTTTCCTCTCCCATGTTGCAATAGAAGATAAATGAGAGAGCAAAAATAAAAAAAAGAACAAGCTCAAACTCAGTCATGGGTTAAGTTTGTTAATATATCAGACTATTTCAAGGTGTCTCTCCCCAACCAGTCCATTTTAAAACCTCAGTTTTTCCTCCCCCGAAAAAAGATTCAATAACATTTTCCAGTGGTTCCTGTGCCTCCCATGTGTGGCAGGATGGTTATACCTTTTGGGCCTTTTGCCCCAGTGGGAGATCTGTGAACCCCAAAGGAGGCTCTGGTTTAACTGTGAATGTGATTCCAATCAGATGGGGCTTCACTGTCACTCAGGAACTTGCTGACTAGCAATAAATATTCATAGAACTGATTAGACATTAATTGCACAAATCACCACCTCTTCAGCCAACCCCAGGAACCTTGTTGCCACCCACCATAGTTAAAGAGGCAGCAGAAAATGTCTTTTCTGTAGGTGCCTTAAGGTCAGCCTAGTACCTCAGAAGGAAGAGGGGACTGTTGAATGCCTCACCTTGCAATGGCCCTTAACATAGCCACCACAGTCCTTCCCCAAATTCTGTCCCAGGTGAAGGGCTGTGTTCCCCCTAGTGTAGCCCTCATGGGGCAGGAGTCCTATGGTCTCTGTAGACCTCACTGCAGTCTGTCCTGCCTCCTCCCCACATATCGCTTGCTGTCCAAGCCCACAAGGACTGCTCTTCCCTGCTCCCTTGTGATCTCTGTTCTTCCCTTACAGACTGTTTTGCCAGAGTCCTTCAGCAAGGAGAGGCATTGGGCTGGGATGCATGTGGACTGTGTGTGTACCTGTGCATGCGCAGATGTGCTTGGGTATGTGTGACTATGAGTGTGCACAACAGCACACACACGTCTATACCTGTGTTTGTACTCACATGCAGAAAGGGACATGTAACCCCACTTATTCAGCAAGGTAGAGGAGCAAAGACATCCTGTGCTAGCAGGGCATACGGTCCTCTCCCTGCACATGCTGTGCCCTTGGGGGCCCAGATCTGATGACCACCTTGCACCATCTCCACTCTCTCCCTGAAGCGTTGGGCTGGCAGGTCTAGCGACACTGCTCTTCAACCCCACGGAAAGAGGAGAGCTGTTGAGATACAGAGTGCCCCTTGGTGGTGTGACACAGTGGCTGCGGTAAAGGTTGCAGGCTGTTCAAGGGATATCTTACCTTGTTCCTGACGTTTGTGCCACCCCTGCTCTGGAGCTGAGGTGAAAGCCATGTTCTTGACACTACAAGCCCTTCTTCATCAACTACCCACACAAGACCCAGACCCCTCCACCCTCCCCGACTCTTTCCTTGTGGTCTCCTCAGTCCCACCATACACAGCCTCCTTGCAGTTAGCCCAATAGCATCAGCCTTCAGGAGCAAACTGATGTCTGTACACAGGCTCACACACACAGGAGTGTGATAACCTGGGACAGGCCACATTCATCCTCATTGCAGGGCTGCGGCAGGATTGGAAATGGCGTGGTGAGATGAGACTGCTACACGTCCCTGTCGCAGGCACTTAGAGCAGAGCCACTGCAGATGTGACAGCAATGACACTCCAAGAAACCCTGGTCAGGTCTCAACCCTGGTCTTCTTGGGCTTCCTCCAGCCCCTCAGACTGGCCCTCTGTCAGGCTGAAGACAGGACAAGTGAGCCAGAGCACGGCACAGCAGAGAGGCCATGGTGACTTTGAGAGCCATCCTGCCCTTTAGCTTTGTGCTCTGGACTTTCTGTGTAAAACGCATTTTCAAAGAAAGTTTTAAGAGGGGGGAATTGCAGCAAGGAGTCCCCCACCCTCAGGTAATGAGTCGCTTTCCAGCCACCAAACATAAGGGATGGGAGACAGGAAGAACTGCTCCTGTTGGCCCCACAAATCTGACTGCACTGTTCAAACCAGCTCCAATACAGCGGGGCTGTGCTCCTTTCCATACAGGTGACTGATCCCAGCGAGTATGAGGATTGGCTCCCATCCCTCTGAGGCCCTTGTAAGAGCCTTCTGTTCCTCCAGGTTTATAGGACAAGCTGGCAAACCTGTTGACCCCTCTTGGTGGCAATCCCTGCACTGCTGTGGAGGGGTGAGGTGTGGGGGCTCACACGGCATATCACAGAGCGAGTTGAAAGGCTGGCAGTCCCACTCCAGATAACCCTGTTTAGCTACCAGAACAGAGCTGATTGATTTTCCGTCTGCGCTGAAGGGTGTGTGACACACAGCTGAGCAGTTTCACGCCTGCCAGGAATGGACCGTATCTCAAATGGGTGCTCCCACCCCACCACTGAGCACCACTCCTGGCCAACTCGCTTGCAGAGTCTTGCCTTCCCACAGGCCTCCATTTGCCATGAGCTCCCATCACCAAGGGCATTCACCCCCTGGAAAAAGACAGGTTCAACTCATGCCCTTTGATCGGCTCTGAATCCATAATTCAGTCCAGTCTGTCTCCGTTCGTACACTGCCCTTCCCCTCCACCTCCCAGAGTTTTTCTCTACCCTTTGCTAGATACCTAAGCTGCACTGAATGAGACTGCTGGCTCTCCTCACAGCTGCTCCATCTCTGTCACTGCAAACAATTTCTAGAAAGCTTTTTCAGAATGTATTAGCCTTCCAAAAAGGATAAACGGGGGACAGGAGGAAGGAAAGAAGGGAGGAGGAGGCAGGATGCAGTGATGTGGTCTGTTCCACACATCTGCAGTATTCTCCTCCCAGCCCTTTCATTAAAATAGATGGACATTTATTATGAAAATGAATTACTGGGTGTGCGCAGGAGTCCTTAGGCAGGCAGGGAATAAGTGTCAGTCTTCTGCGTGTATGCCTGTGTGAGCCACATATGCTGCCTATGACGAGAAGGAGGAACACATCTACCAGATAGCAATCTGTCGGATTTAGTACCTGAAGGGCTCTGTGTGTGTCTGTGTGTCTGTGTGTACGCAGTCAGGTGTGTGGTGCTGCAGTTGCCCTCAGCAAAGGGAATGTGTGATGGTGGCCAGCAATACATGCCCTGGTGGTGCCATTCTAGTTGCACAAGTCGTGCCCATCATAAATTTGTAAGGGCTCCAAGCACGGCTGTCAAAGCACACGGCTATGAGTGGATGGTCAAATTTTATAGATCTGTCCTGAGGCACCCTGGCCAATACCAAATGCATTGGTATTCAGCAGGCATGAGGTCAGGGATACCACTCGGAGAGCGCACATGTTGCATTGCTGGTGGGCAACATCAGGCACCATTGTGTTCACAGCACTGAGGAGATTAGGCATGGTACAGCAAGGAGTTTGGAAACAAATTTTCTGTGCTGGAGCCAAGGAAAGGCAATGGAAACCAAAACTTACTGTCTCCTTACCTCAGTCTCTAGGAGAGAGGAAACCTGGTCCATCTCCTCCTGACTCTTGTGGTTAGTTTGATGGATGGAAATTAAACAATTGCCTGCCTCTGTGCATTTTTTGCCTCTCACAAGTTGTTCTTCCCACCTGGTGCCCACTAGGAATAATTCTGCTCTGCAATGCATGGGTATCTGGGGGAAGAAGGGAGGGGAAGGGACAGCAGCCTGAAGAGAATTGCAAGGATTTGGGATGAGGAGGGAATGGGAAGAGCTTGATAGACCCTGCTGTCATAAGAATGATCCAGGTAAACTCTAGGGAGGGCTTAGCATGGATTCCCTCACCCAAGACCAGATTGTGGGTAGAAGAGAGACTCCAGGCTACATTTTGTCACACAGAGCATGAGCCTGAGAGGCACTAGAACAGATATTTCTCACACAAATCCTAGGCTCTGGGGCATCTTTCACCAACCAAGTGTATATTTATATTTCTCTTAAATATATTGGAGATGTTGCCAAGTTAAGGAGCCATATTCTGACTTCTCCTCCCACCGCTGGACACGACTCTGCCTCCCTGCATTGAACCCAAAGCAAAGTGAATGTGTGTGTGAGCAGATGTGCTCTAGAGCAGTGGGCAGCAAACTCACTCCGTATCACATCAGTGACAAAGAGATTCAATGCAGGAGACATTTGCAGGCGCAAGCAGAAGAAAACCTTCACGTTCCTTCTCCGGGGTAAGCGCGTGCTTCAACTCCAAGATACACTCCCTGCCTCTTGAAATTAATTCAACATTCCTGTGGCTTGGGCAAAAATAACTGGAATGAATAATCGGGCTGTGCTGGCCCTGCTGCAGATTGCCTGGTAGATAGAGCCCTCTGCAGGAAGAAAAAAGGCAAGAGACTGAGACAGCACCAGTCTTTACTAGAAGAGACCCGAAAGGTAACAGATGAAATAGCAATAGCTTAACACATCCTTTAACCCTGCAGGTGTAATTGTCTCTAGCGAGGCCCTGGTATTTGCCTCCCTGCTGTTCCCAGCTCACAGTGTTACAGCTCCCTGCCCCTTTCCTCTTGTCCCATTAACTACTCCTGCCTCCCACGCTGCCCAACCGCTGCCTGCTTCTGCCACGCGCTCAGCCTGCCTGCATTTTGGGTGCAGTGCAGAGCTGCGGTGGTGCTCAGGCTGCTTTGCTAGGCACGGGAACATGACACTCTTATCTCACATCCTCTGCCTTTATCACTAAAACGATCATGTTACCCTGAGTTTTGGGCTTGTTTCAAGCACTTTTATTTCCTTTTTTACACAACAGACAAAAAAACCCAGACTCCCGATGAAACCAGTATGTGAAGATGGGAATGCCCCCCTCTCTGCATGTGTATGCATGCTCGTGTGTGGAGTGTGTATGCACCTCCAATTTTTCATGCGTTCCGGCTGCAGGCCTTTCACATACAAAGCCCAGACCTCTGGGGTGGTACAAGGAAGCAACCTTTGTTGGGGAGCCATCAGCCAGGAGGAGAGCTAGTGTCTGGGTTTCTTCCCTAGGGAGACCTGTGGTGGTCCCTGAGTCTCAAACCAGAGAGACAAAAGACCCAGAGCCGCTTCCCTGGTCCCACAGCCTCTCTACACTCAGTTACCCCTTATCTTCCCATCCAACATCTTTAACTTTCTAAACCCTATGACTCAGTTACAGAGCAGGGCCTTCCCAGGATTACAGCCCTCATGGCTATAGGAAGAGGTAGAGAGGGCTCTCTTCTGAACAGAGGGCTTCTTATCTTCCCTTGGCTCCTGGTTTCACAGTGAGGTCTTAAATATCAGTGGCTCCTTCTCCACAACCACTACACATCTCTTCATGGAAGAGAGACCACTGGGGCTTTTCTGCTCTGCAACCGACTGGACCATGCTTGGCTGCTCTGAGAACATCTACATGGTTCCTCACAGAAAAATACCCAGGCCTGGTTTGATGGCAGGAGGGGCTGGAGACATTCTGGAGACGTTCTTGTCTCCTCTCAGATCCTGTCCTACATGCCTGGGCCTATATGGGAGAACCCAAAGGCCAGCTGCTGTTGAGCCTTTACGTTTGGACATGGGAAACGCCATGCCCACGGTTCTGACAGTCCTCAGTGGATTGCACCCTGCGCCTCTGCCTTCAGTTGGGAAAGGGAAGAAGCAAATCTGGCAAGTTGTCCTGTCAGTCATCTTCCTGCCAAGTGGGAGGCAGAGGGAACCGATGCTCCCACATTTCTTCACTGGAAGAGCCCAGCATGGGAGGGAAGCTGTCCAACAACTACATCTTCCTGCTGCCAGTGACCAGGTCAGGGCTCAGTTTTTGCTGGCAATCTTTTTCTTACGGGCAGAGACCAGATCATAGAAAGGATCCTGTGTGATGCTGGTCCTGGAAATAAGAGGAAATGGGAGCAAAAGTAAGAGATTTAATGCTGGAGACCAGCACAGGCAACCTAACTGAACTTGCACAGAGACACCACTCACCAAAATGTAGGACTGGAGATCAGCAGAGAATTTAGCTGTGGCTAGAGATTCTCCAGAATGGACCTTGAAACGCTTTGAAGTCAAGAGGTACCACAGTTGCTAGACTGCAAACATTTCTTTCCACCCCCTTTTTCAAGCTCTAGTAGCCAAATAAACTGCGTGACCATTTGTCTCTGGGGCTGAACAAGGGCAAGCTCAGGCCTCCAGTTCTGGTCTCCTCACCTTATTGCCTCAATCCACTCATCACGTTCTGCTGGTGTGGCTGCTGAGATCTTGTAGGACTGATGCTTGCCTTCAACCACCTTCCCATCCCCATCTGTTTTGCAGGCTTTGATTTTCTGCCCTTTGCAGTTGGGATTGAAGAGCTCAAAGCAGTTCTGTCAGGGAATAAAATGGAGCAGTAGGGGAGGACAGGGTGGACCAAGGAGACTATGCCACCTTCAACCATGGCTGACAGGCTCAGAGAGCTTCCAAAGGGGAGGAGAGCATTCTGTCTCTGAAATGCAACAGAGCCTTTCCTTCCCCACCCCAAGAATCCCCCTATGAGTTAGATCTCCAGGCCACCCCTCTTAGGTAAATACACCCCTCCTGTGAAGGACTTGACACTAAAACAGGCTTTATGGAAAGATGGAGCATCAACAGTTATCAGAAAACACCTTCTGTCACTCTGCTCCACTCATTAAGATCTCCCCCCCCCCCCCCCCTTTTAAGTAGATGCAACATCCTCTCTTCTGCCTGCCCCCACACAGATAGAAGGCACTTTTCCCAGAGTCATGACACATCAAAGAGTGAGTATCCACAAAAGATGCACAGACAAAGAGTGTCACTTCCTGGGCAAGTTTCCTAATGCCACAGCACTGCCTGGTCTACATGTGCTGTAACTCATTATGGAGAGTCCTGGGGAGAGAAATTGAACCCACAACTCCTGGTGCAAAATTAGTAGGGAGTCAGCTGTGTGCACTCATCTCTGTCCCCCCTACACACACACTCACACACACACATGAAAGCATACAATACGGCCAGCCAAAGGACAGCTCTCTGTTCACACCAGATCTTCCCTGGTAAAATACAATCATGTTTAGATACCATCAAGTTTAGATGGGGGGGACAAGGCAGTTTGGAAAGGCACCTTTCCTCTGAGATGCATGGTAAGAGTAGGCTGTGTGCACCCTCTCTTCCCTCTGAGCGCCTGAGAGACTGCGTTGGCAGAGTACCAAGCAATGGAGACTTACTGGCTTTTTGGGATCATCCACCTTCCGGACTGATAGGTTCTCCAGGGGGATAATGCCCAGAGGCTCTTTGTCCTGAAGGCGAGGAAACATGAATTAGCACCCAACATGCTCCCCACATCTATGTCACTATTTAGAGCCTCTCCGATTTCGCAGACGTGTGCCTTTGTGGGGGTGACAAGGGCAGTGTATGCCTGGGGAGACCCCCTCCATTGACACAATGGGGAGCTTAGTTAACAGGAGATCACAGCAATAGCTGCAGTGCCCAGCTTCTCTCAAGACCAGAGCCGAGGAAAGAGCATAGGAGAGAAGGGAGGTCTGAGTCCAGTCTGGGAGCACAGGGTAGAAGGCAAGAGTTGCCCCCCTACCCTCTGCTCCTCCCTGGCCCCTCAGAGGCTCATAACCACCCAGGACACAGTTTCCCAACGCGGAGTTAAGCCTTTACCGTGGTATATTCAAAGTAGTACAGGCAGTTATCGGTCAGAATGAACCAACGGCGTTTCCAGGTTTTCACACGTCCTCCTAAAGGCAGTGAGGGTCAAAAGCCGTTAGTCACACATTTCGCTGTCCTTCCCGTCCCTGCCCCCCAAGCTGCAGACATGCACACACAGGCACACGTACCCTCCCAGCTCTCCCTGTAGATCACCCCCAAGGCAGCGGCACTGCTGCTCACCCCTGACGTGATGCCATATGGTGGACACGCACACACAGGGAGCCAATTTTGCTCTGATGGGGCTGGGAATGGGTAGGGGTGAGGGATATCTTTTGGAGTCCCTTTTTGAGCAGACAGAGCCTGCAGGAGCTGGGAGGAGAGAGCAGGCGGCTGGTTCCAACAGCAGGGGTCAGCCTCATCCCACCGCAGCAGACGGGAGGGAAGGACAGCGGAGATGCTGGTGGGTTCCTGGGGGAGATTTGTGGTGGGAGGCAGGCAGGCGGGGAATTCAGAGGAGCTAGGGGAATCCTGCTCCTTACCTAGTTTCAGGAGCCAGCCCTCACGGTTAGGGTTGAAGAAAGTATGTGTGAGGTCGTTGCCATCATCCTCTGGTATGGAGAATGGCTCGTTCTTTATGCTCTCAAACAGGTTCTGCACCAGGGCGTTGGTGAGGGAAAGAGAAAGACAGACAGACCGATTTCTGACAAAGCTTGTACACAACTCTCCTAGGTCCATCTGGTTCATCGCTCTGTTTCCACAGGGGCAGGAGGGTGAATGGGGAGGGGAGCAGGCAGTGAGCACTGGGGGTACAACAGTCTACACCTCACAGGGTCTCAAGGGGGATCACCAGCTCTTTTCTGCATTCTGTGTCAAAGAGACGAGACCCAGTTTGGAAAGTCACAGACACAAAAGTGTGCACCCATATCAAGAGTGCCTGCAGTGACCAAAGCCAGCATGTCACACGAGTGCTGCCGTGGGTAGTACTAAGGCACTGGACACACACACACACGACACGGCAGAGACTGCAGCCCCATTTAGGCCCTGGGTTAGTGGTGCCAAACTCTCTGCTGAGAACTTGTATGTAGAGACCAACACACACATCTACATGACCACAAGGAGGTACATTTCATAGAACTAAGGCTTTTGCACTGAGGGACACGGTGTGACATTCAGCAGAGTCACAAGGAGACAGGTTACTAGCTTTCAAGGGATACAAAAATGTTGCTCACATCATTGGATTTGCCATAATTTATTACGCAAATCCCAAGCCAAGAAAAAAAATGAGACTACAGGCTCCTGCAACTTCCCTCAAATTGCCTGAAAGAAATTACACGCTGGAGAAAAATCTAAAGCCTTTTACCCTGAGGGGATGCTGCTCAGCAAACCCAAGTGTGGGATGTAGGCAGCATCTTTGACACAAGACACAAGTTATTCTACCCAGGTTGGTTGGGTGAAACCAGACACATGTAGGCAGGCTGCCCACCTCTGCCTTGCCTCATAGGGCAGGTCCTATGCCTGCTGAGCCTTTGCGAAAACGGTAGCTCCAGCTTTGCTAATGGATGCGTCCCCTGTCTCTGTCTCCCCCACTCTGCATCTTCATCCTCTGGGATCAGAGACACCATGGACCTGCTGAGAGCTTTACACATGCTGGAAGAGATGCTGGAAGAGACCGTGACACTCATTTGGGGCTTGTTGGTTTTACTCACTCAAAGATATATCCTGCTGTAAGAGAGGTCAGGCACTGGTGTTCTGAATGATGTGAACACTGGAGTCAGCTGAGACATTTAGGTACGAACAAGGGAAAGGGATTCATAATCTGTGCCACGGTGACATTGTCTCTCACACAGAGAGACACGCAAGAAACAGACCATCCCCCTGGGGGCTAGGACTTTCAAAGCTGGCCAAAAGAGTCTGGTGCCCCGCTACCTCCCTACAGAGGTGGGTGCCCCATTCACACAGCCTCATACCTACACAACACACAGCCGCCCGCAGCTCATGTCTTCCTCTCTCACACGGTTACAGGATCTGTTCCTCTCTCACATGGACACACTTAAAAGCACAAACTTTCTTAAACCGATACTGCTATTCCCTGAATGTCTCCAGCCCTGTCTCTTTTGCTCCATGTCCTCAACCAACAAGCACGTGTGCAGCCCCTCTCCAAAGCAGTTTCCATGTTTTCCAGCTTTGCTTTTGTACATACTGCCCTCTTCCCTCGCGCAGCTCTTCGCCTTGTATGGCAGAAGGTCAGTAGGCCTGTATTGTACTGAGACCTGTGGACCTTTGCTTCTCAGTGGACCCAAAGCCAGAGAGAAAAGAGGGACTGATGAGAAAATGAGAGGTCTTCTTACCTTTAAGAGCTCTTCTGGCAGGTCCCCTCCGTTGTCAATGCCTCTGTTGATGGATACAAACCTTTCAAAGGGGGGTTTGTCTTTCACATTGGGGTTGTGCAGGCTGGTGTTAAGCATGATGATAGAGAAGGAGAGTATATAACAGGTATCTGGCAACAAGAAAGAAAACCAGGATGGGTGGCACTTGTCTTAGAGGGCAGATCAAGCCACACCCTAACAGGTGGCTTCATTTCCAGTCACTGGAGAACAGTACCATCCTCTCAGCTGCAGGAGGAAAAGGGATATGTCCCCTCTGCTAGGAGAAAGAGGGACAGAGTTGATCTCCTATGATGGAGGTGATTCCATCCCCTCAGGGTAATGGGGCAAGTTGGGTAGATGTGGTCTGATAATGGCTCCGCCAGCAGGAAAGTTTCTACAGACCCATGTCTGTCAGCGCTACCCTTGCTGCGATGAGGTCTACCTCATGTGGGGCTGGGAGCACTTTTCAAGTCTATTGCCCATGGGGATGGACTGGAGCACAGCAGCAAAAGGAGGACTGAAGTCCCTCAGCCTATTGAAAAGCTTCACAGGAACTGGGCTGCCTCCTTCAGCTTAAGGGGAAACATCCACACTTCCAAGTGATGCCCTCTGTGCTTTGTGAATGGAGAAGGAAGGTTCCTCTCTCTAACAAACGGTGGTGCTCAGCTTTACAGTCTGCCTTGTCCCCATAACTACCTGTGGACTGGAATACTCCTGGGTTACACTTGCAGTACCAGTTGGCAAAGGCCTCCATCATCCGGTCAATCTTCTGCGCTTCCCCAGGCAGCCGGAAACTCCATAGGAACTGTCTATCAGGAGCAGCATGCCAGAGAGTTAGTCAGATTGGGTGCAAGGGACATTTATCTCTTCCCTCGAACCCATGGGACACCATGAAAATAAAAGAAGTCATGCCATCACACTGGGGAGAGAACACAGTGCATGAAGCAGGATCTCTGCTTCTCTCTCTAGAAATTACTTGGGCTCATCAGCCTCAAACACCCTAAAAACAGGAAGCAGAACTAAGCATCCTGGAAATCATGGCTCCTCTTCCCTAATGAGTGCCCTGCAATGAAGCAGAGACCTCAAGAGAAAGAGTCCTGCCAGGAAGCTGGCCTATAAGAAAACGAGATGCCCTAAGACAGAGTCACTTTGTCACTGGTGGAACGAGCACTGTGGACAGATGTGTTTCCTGGTGCAAAAAATAACTTGCCCCATCCCCCCAGCCACTGAAGCCACAGTGACACTTTGCTTTTCCCATCTTCTCTGCACATGGCCAGTCCAGTCAAGAGGCCATGAAAGAGTTCCCCCAGAAAAAGGTGTTAACACCTCACAAAGCAACAGTCTTGGAGCCAACATGTGCAGCAGGGCCTTGGGAAGCCCCATTTCAGCCCAGTAGGGCTTCACAACCTTCCTGGGTGGTAAGACCCAGTGGCTGAGCAGGTTGCTGCTCCATCCCCTGTGTCCTGCATGCTCACTCACCTCAGTGCCTGCACCAGGTTGAGGTTGGCAAACTGGTGACATGCCACAAAGGCTTGGAGGATCTGAATGTTTGTGGGGTCCCTGGGAGAGGATAGAGGAAAAAGTCAGAAAAAAGCTTTGACCTTGCTCAGTTTGTATGCCCTTTGGTGTGACAACATGCACCGGGCTCCATCCCAGCCTCCACTTCCCCTCTGACCAACAAGAAGCCAAGATGCACGCTCTTGTCTGGGAAGACTGAGCCCATTACAGGCAGGAGGAAAGGTAGCCCATACAGCCAGCCTTAGCCACACTGCAAAGCCCCCTCCCAGGGTGTACTGCCCACCCAGCCCACTGCAGTTTGAGGTATGTTCAGTCTTGGCACCTGACTGAGGTCTGCCAGGGGTCATCTAAAATGGTAGTTGAGAGGGGCCGGGCAGGAGAGGGCCTCCAAGGGCTTCCTCATCCTGGCTGTGTTGCTCACCTCCCACCCAGGTAATCGCCAATGGCTGTCTTGTTCAGGCCTTCACCCTTGTGGAGGAATTTGGCGATCTCCTGCAGGTCTGAGGACAATACCTGGTGCTCAATCAGGTACTGGATCCCCTGGGGGAGGAGAAGCAAGACAGTGAAGACAGCTCTGTGGGCTGATGAGAAACTAGGACCCCAACACCCTGATATTAGCCCTCCTTGGCTTTGATAATGTTGGCTCCTCTGTTACTCCCCAGCCCCTTTATGGGAGACCTCAGCCATGTTCCCACCCTTATTCCATCCTTCTTCATCCACCATGGTGGGTCAGTCCCACTTCCATTTCATCCTAAGATCTGGATAAATGTTTCACTGGGATGGAAACTCAAGCAAACAAAAAAGGGCAATGTAGCTTGAAAGTCCAAAAAGGCAAAGTCAAAATAGTTCATTTTAACATTTTCAATCAAAATATCTTAGTGTACTGTTCCTAAATGTCATTTTTTCCGAATTAACTTTACTTAAAGAAAAAAAGTTTGTTTAAAAGAAGACACAATAAAGAAGGTACTCAGACAAAAATATGGGCTTGAGACAACTTAAAATTATTTTTTCCTAAATTTTCTTCTATGCCACAGAACAGAGAATTCTGCAATCTTTTCAGCTCCATCCTCCCCAGCCAATAAGGATGGAATATGGTTTTTAAGGAATATAGAGGGTCTGAGTTGGGCTGTGCAAAGAGTCAACATCCTATTTTAGAGGGAATTTCATGATTTTCAAAGTCACAGAAAGTTGAAGCTTTGTTCAGATTCTTAACAATATCTCAAAACACTGCAACTCTCCAGACCACATTGCAATTCTTCTCACAAAATACAATAAAGGAATGAAAATTGTTTTAGATCCATCAAAATGTTCTACTTCAACAGAATCAATTCACTTTGCCTTGTAATATATAAGAAACTATTTCTAAAATGCCCCAAAGAAAAAGCAGTTTCAAAAGAAGAAATTGAAATGTGTGAGATTTTTCCACAGTATTTTCCTTTCTTTTTCCCCAGACAGAATTTTGGTAAGATCAATTTAATTTTGCAAAGCATTGTGGTGATGATGGGGCTCCATTTTCCAGAAGAAAATGTTTCTCCCAAAAGGTTTTGTTCAGCCAGATTCCTAACGCTTACCTCCTCTAGCCTCAGGAACTTGCCCTGAGATCTTGGAGATAGGAACTCATTTAAAGTATCAGCACTGCATGGATGAAGTGTAACCTTAGCAAGGAGGGGCAAAGAAAGTTCCTTGCATTGCAGCACCTCTCAGCCCATGGCATGTAGCAAAAGGGAAGCAATAAACAGAGATCTGCATAATATAGGCACATAGTATAACATTTCGACCAGGCTGATCGGCATTGAACTAATAAAGCTAAACTGGTTTGGGGTCAGAACTAGTTCAGGCATTTCTGCACAGTATGGCACAGTGCCACAGAGAGAGATGCCTCTGGGGCCTCAAAGCAAGGTCAGACAGAAAGACAAAATGAAACCTGCTCTCACACAGGCTGTAAGTACTGATATCACTGCTCTGAAACAGCTCCCAGCGGCAGAGGGATGTCCAGGGGACTGGCAAGCGCTCCAGCTGTGGTGTGGACACTGGGGAAGGCATCTTGAGGGTCTCAGCAGGGCAGAGGGGGAGGCATGAAAAGTTGTCACGTAGACCAGCAGCCACCCAAGATGCTAGCTGTGGGGGTTAGCTGATGATGAGCAATCATTCAATCGCAGCTTGTGGTTTTCCTTACAGAGCTCAAAAAAATGGGCCACCAGTGCGGAGGAAGGAAGAAGAAACTGTCTTTCTCAAATCTTCTCTACTTAATCATGATGATTTTAGAGCTTTCTGCAGAGGGCTGAAGGCTGTGGAGTCTGGAGCCCACTGGTCAGAGTCCCAGAAAGTGGAAAACCTGGATTCACTCCACAGTCCAACCAGTACTACCAAAACCAAAACTACTTCCAAAATGACAGAGGCAGCTTGTCCTCTTTTGTTCTGAATGAGCCAAGGAACCTGACACACTCTCAAAACTTTTCACCACCTTCTTACTTCATCCTCCTCCATCACACTATGGCCAATTCTTAGCCTCTCACAGGCAAGAAGAGCTGGGCTGAAGGAGATTTGTCTCTCTTAACACATTGGCAGTGTTAAACCATCCTCCCTTTATTTCTCTTAGTTTTGGGTTGCATCTGATGGGATGGCCTATAGGCATGTTATGGGGGGAGGCAACACAGCTTGATTATATCAGAAGACCTTATTCAGGGAAAGGATGGAGGGTGCTACTAACTGCAGCCTTAGTGAGGTAGGAAAACAGCCCCACAGTCCCATGCCATAGCTCCTTCGACAAGGGTGGCTGCAAGTGGACCAGCAGCCAAGAGAAGCTCTTCCTCCCAGCTTTCTTCTCATAGATGGAATGAACAAATCCTACCTTTGCAGGGTCCATGTTGAATTTCTTTCGGCCCAGGGACAGAAGTTTATCCCTCTGTGACAGTTTGCTGCAAACATGAAGAAGAAGGAAAGTCAAACTTAAAGGGCCATGTTTCAATTCACTCACAAGGTAACTCAGATATCTCAAGGACAGGTATCTGACTATCCAGGAAAAAAGAGAAATCTCAGAGGAGAGAAGGGTATTCTTGGCCTCCTTTCCCTGTCCTTGTTGTGATCCAAGTCCCATTGCTGTTTTTGTTTTCTCAACATCAAGAGAGAGACTTTGTAAACAAAGGAATACCCATCTTGTGCCACTTGCCTGGTCTGCTCCCCAGGATTATTGTCTGCCTCTTGCCTCTCCTCTGCATTTTGGAAGCACTCAATCTCTGCAAACACTTCAGCAATCTCTTCTTTCAGCTTCTGCAAAAGACATATCAGAAGGATGAAGGCAATGGAGGGAAAAACAGCAGACACATACAGAGCATGTCTGTCTTCTTCCCTCAACCATAGGAAAAGGACAGGTCAGATGGTCATGACCAGCCAAGGATGTCTATGAAATAGGCACTGCTCTGGCGTGACCCTGCTGGATTCCAGATGAAAA
This sequence comes from Ciconia boyciana, assembly GCF_034638445.1. Lineage (NCBI taxonomy): Eukaryota > Metazoa > Chordata > Aves > Ciconiiformes > Ciconiidae > Ciconia > Ciconia boyciana. The sequence goes on from NC_132934.1 coordinate 58,695,256, forward strand.
CAATGGGAGAGAGGGGCAGAAGGCTGTTCTTATGTCTGTTGTCAATCAAGGCTGGAAAATCAGGCTTAGCCAGTGTGGAGAGTGTCAGAGAACTCACCCCAGTGTTGATTTCAGTTCCTCAAACAATGTCAGATGTGAGATGCCTTCCATCATGCCCATTTCCTTACAGCATTTACTTTGCATAGCCCTGCTACACATCCAGGAAAGGGGAAGTGGAACCAGTAAGTGTGAGGTCAACATGAACCTGAAGTGGCCACATTGTAAAACACAGAGTTTTTAACGTACCTATCATTCAAATACCATTGAGCAGATACCTGTCTTTAGGTGGAGAAAGAAGAGAGGAGGAGTAAAAGAAGAGTAATCACTGCCAAATTTTAAAAAATCAATTGTAGAATTCAGTTTCCTTTAGGCCCATGATGGACCATGGCCTTCGTGGCTGGATATTCTGCGTTACCAAGGAAATGAAGATGTCTCTATCTCCTTGCTTCCATCCTGCAGTTATGGTCCTCCTCAGACCCAGAGTGCATCACAGCTCTCTTCCAGGAATCACTCAAATTATTCCCCATGCAAACCAGAATAAGCAGGGGAAGAAGGGTCATTTTATGACAGATCTTGCCTCAACAAAGAGTGAGGATGTGGCCGCAGTATGCACCCAGATAGTGAAACTGATGTTCTCCAATATCCCATAATTTGAAAGAGCTTCTGGATTTCAGTTTTGCTCTGGCCTTCATTCTGTTGTGCTTCATCAGTCTCCAGAGCTGGGAGTGTTCCTTACTAAGCTTTAGGTATTCCACAAATGTAACAAAGACGTGATCTTAGCTCCTGAATTTCAAATGATTATCAGTTTTTTTATTTTACTCACTGCTGTCTTTTGGCAGTGTAACCAGCAAGTCTAGACCCATCCTCTCCCCTCCTCCCTCTCCCCCCACCAGGCATCAAGCCTGAGAAGTAATAGGTAGTTTGGCTTAATCCTTTACTCTACGCAAGGAATTATTGCACCTATTCCCCAGGCATCTGGACATCTTCACATTGTGGGAAAATCAGTGCAAGTCCAATGATTCTGTGCAATAAGCTCTCTCAAATGGGAGACCACATTCCATGGTGTGGGAGGCAGGACAGAATAGAAAGTGTATGGCACCATGCATGACTGCAATGCAATATTACTGACTGGTTTTGAATCTGTCACTTTGAGACATTTTAGGAGTCAGTGGAGACATGTTTGGGTCTGCTAAAAGAAAAGAAAAAAAGCAAGTTCAACCACGGAAACTTGTGTGGAAGGTCCTGCCATCACACGTCTCTAAAGAGACAGGATCCTTCATGGAGGACTTGTTAGAGGTCCACAAACCAAACAAAAGTTTGATAAATACAGGGAGATGCAGCAGGTAACTAGGACTGATATGTCATTAGCAGGTAATCGGTAATTAAAAAGAATCATAAACACTGAGCCAGATCCCTGCCAGTATGACTTAGTAAAGTCATACTCATTTCCTTAATCCTAAATATGGAATCCCAGCTCATCCCTGCTAATGAGCTGACCAGCATTTCTCAAATATCCCATTAGGGTAGTTGATGACTCCTGCAGCAGAGAGTACCACAGGTTGGATGTACACTGGTGGCAAATATGCCAGGAGAGCCTAAAGTTCAGAATTTAAGTTGGATCATGCCAGAGCAAATGTCTCCTGCGCAGGAGCACTTCTGCATGGCCTGGACTGTTATGTGAAGACACTCCTTGGTGAAGACAGTTTTGAGAAGGCTGGGCAGACAGGAGGAACAGGATGGTCCTTACCTTAATGTCCTCCAAAAGCTCCTGTCTGTGCTGCTTGATTGTCTCTATTTCAGCCTCTTCAGCCTCACTCAAGTCAGTTGACCCTGGAAGAACAAAGATGCCTGTGAGGATAGTACTGGGGCCAACATATCACAGGAAAAGCTGCCTCTACCTCTCAGCACCTATCCTCTCCTAGGGTCATGCCACAGCAACTCTGATTTCTGTGTTTCAGCATCTATGTTCCCTGCTGTTGCAGCCACTGCACCTCAGCTTTGATCTGCAAATGGTTCTCAGTCCAGAGCAAGCAGCGCAGACCCATATACCCCTCCTAGCAGCCAGCCGCTGTGCTGGTAGCCCTCTCATCTAACCCTGCAGCAACGCACCCTGCCTACTCAACTGATTTTGCTCGCCATGAGCACAATGAAGAGGTCTTACCAAATGCTCTTTGGTGGTTTTTACGTCAGTCATCTTTATGTGCTGAAAAGCTGTGACCTGAATACTTCATCTACATCCAAACCTCCCATGAAGAGCCACTGGCTTCATGGGCTGATCCACCACAGCTAGAGTCAGAAACGGCTTAAGAAAGAGAAGCGAGGTTTTTCAAGTCTGAGGGCAGGATCTGGGGGGATGAAAGCCTTGCTGAAGAAGGAGCATCTGTGTTGTGAAGAAGGAGGTGTTGTTCTGTGGATTACAGACAATGCAGAAATACAAGCAGGCTTCCTTGTAATGTACAGGAAGTTAAACAGATACCAGCAGAGCCAAGGTGACCACAAAATGATTCATAAAAGACCTAGAAGAGTTGAGGTGACAGCACTGCTGCTAAATATAATCCAGGTGAAGCACAGCCTCTTCAGCAAGGAGAAAGAGGAGGCTGCAGTCCTAGAGAGGCAAAGCAGATGGTGAGCCCCAGGAAAAAACAGGGGGCTCACACAAGGCTGAGAGCACTGGAGCTCCTGGGAGGTCACTGCAGAACTTGCAGACAGGGTCCTTGCTGCACCTAAACACTGTGAGACAAAGCTTCCCCAGGCAGCCAGGTCAGGTCACTGGATGCCCTGCTCCACTGTTTCATAAGCTAAAATCCCCTGGGCCTCCTGTCTTCCTGGAAAAAGAGGAAGTGGCGCCAGTTGCCTTGGAAATTCTCTTAGTGTGGATCTCACATGCAAAACAACAGCTATAAATATGAGTGGGGGAAAAAGGGGAAGGAACTGGCCAAGACAGAAGGAAAAGGGGACAAGGGCAGTCATCTCAGAGCCCATATGCTTCTTTCCTGTCACAGCCACAACAGCTCAGACAGACCTGTCTTCCCCGATCCTAAACTTTCCCCCATCCTCCCGGCTGGTTGGGTTTCCATGTGCTAAGTCTGTCCTATTACTTTTCTCAGGCTGCAGCCTCTCTCCTCACGCTGTTTTCAAGCATTGCATTCCCTGGGGAGAGGCTGCTGAGCCTCTGGGACGAAAGCACTGGGCAAGGAGCCAGCACGAAGCCAGGTCTGGGAAGGACCCAGGTCCCCTCCCAGCTCTGAAAGCAGCCCTCGTGAAGAGTTGAAAGAAGCTGACTGATTGCTGAAGCCGGTCAAGAGGGGAGGAAAACCAGTGGCATCCAGCAGCTCGCAACAGCCAAATCTGTATGTAAGGGGAAAACAAACAAACAAGCCAGCAAACAAGCAAGCAAGCAAACAAACAAAAAGAAACAACAACAAAGAACCCCATGCAGTGGCTTTGCTGGTTGTTAGGCGGGTTGCTGACTTCCCCTTGAATGTCAGCCCTGCGCCTGTGAGCGGTGCCTGGGTCTTTCAGCTTACTTTATGCCTCCCACCATTCTGATGGCTGCAGGAGATGAGGCCAGCCTCTTGGTCTCCCCAGCTTTATCTCTCTTACCCCTACGGGAGCTGATAATTGTGGGATCACTGGGATGATTCCTTGACAAATTACCACTAAGACCCTTTGTCCTGTATTTGTTTCCACAAAAGCACCGTATCAGGACATACCTGAGGAATCCCCCCTTCCCCCACCCCATCAGCAAAGTCTGTGGTGTGGCTGGTTGCTTTGCTTCAGTTGTTCTGTGTCTATTGAAGCAGCCTATAGCACCTCAAAGAGACATGAGGCTCCCAGAGGACACCATCTCACCCACATGACCCCCACTGAGACCGTAAATAACTCAGTCCCCCTTTCTCCTGAACATCTCAAAACCCCAACTCCCAAGTGATTTACCTGTCCAGTTTGTCAGAATAAGAAAAGTGTGGGAAGGACTGTGCGTGTGGGGAGGGCAAGGGAGAAAAAGCATACAAATCATGGAGAAGGGGAGGGAATCAAGGGATAAAAAGCCAGGAAAGGGTGACATACTAAGGAAAAAAATGGATGGATCAAACTTTCAGAGCAATTTAGACTGAGCTGTAGACAGGGTCCTTGTAAGGCTTCCTAAGTTTCTTAAACAGCTTAAGTCCCTGATTGCCTTGGAAAATAATTCCAAGGTCAGCGCCTGCATGTTACTCTGCTTCCCTAACAGAAGGCCTAATGCTCTGCTCAAGGCTGTTTTGAGGCCGTTCATCAATGTTATTGCACACATTGGGGTCTACAGTTAGGGGAAGTGAACACAAAAGGTTTGTTTGGGGAACTGTCCACAGAAAGGCAGCGAATGCAGCAGAGGCAGCTGGGCAAGCAGCAGATGCGATACTGAGAGCAGGCTGCTTTGCCTTTTCTTCCCTCTCCACGCTGAGAATGAGCCGAGCCAGCAGGAGAGGGACAGTTCAAGTGAAGCATCACCTGGCTCGCTCCAGACGCTTGCAATGGCAGGGGGAATTCATCCCTGCACCAGGAGACTGAGGAATGGCTTCAGCCTCATCAAAGTCCTCAGTACAACCAAGTTCCACTTCCCTCTAGGGCTAGGTCAGGACACAGATGAAGCATAACCCTGGTCAGGGTTCTCTGCACAGGGGGAAATTTCACCCCGATGAAGAACACCCCACGAAAACACCCGCACGTTTCAGGGGGATGCTGTCAGCCAAACCAACGCTGAAGTCTTCCAGTTCAGACACAAGACAAAAAACTGGCTATTATCCTCTCCAGAAGGGACATGAAGTTGCTGCTTGGAATTTATTTTCGGAGAGCAAATGCTGAAAGGAAAGCACATCAGCATCACATTTGTGGGGCTTACACCTGCTCTTGAGATTGTTTCCCCACTCTCAGGGCAGACCCAGACAGAAAGACCTGCCAGTTCTTCATGAATTGCCCAGGCTTGTATTTTTAGTGCTGTCACTCAAAACAGGACAGAGACTTCAATTCCAGTTGTGGTGACTTACACCCTCAGCCTCCCCATCTGGAGGGCAGATCGGAGTTACCCAAAAGTCTGGGTATTCATGTGGCCAGCAAAGAGTACTGTGTTTGCTGGTCTCATTTCCCATTGCAAAGGGCTGTGCAGAGCCGTCCAGGTGCTAAGTGAGGCTTTCAGTCCCAAGCAAAAGTGTATGAACCGGAAGATAGCTTTTGGAGCACAGAGATAAGTAGGAAGTGACTACCCAGGAAAGCTGGAAGGATGGACTGCAGAAACAGTAGGGGAAGGTTATGAAGAATGATTGCATCTGTAGCACTGTTACAGACCATCCACGCGCTACCCACCCACAGCATAACAGCAGAGGTTCAGCTGGCCCATTTGCTAGGCAATGTAGGGCTCTGAGTGTGGCTGCTAAAGGGTTTGGGCACCTCCACCCATGGCAACAAACAAGCAGAGCAACCTGATGGGCACCTTTTGCCTGGATGAGGCTGTCTGGTGGAAGAATTTCACCTGAAATTCCTTTTCTTTTTTGATATGGCTTCTGTGCCATCTCCAGCACAGACCACCACCTCCCCAGCCAGGTACCAGGCTGGTATCAGGCAGATAACAGGAAGCCTTCCAGCTCCTTAATTCCGCCCAGCCCAATCTGTCTCCCTCCTGCACCCACTCCACAGTTCTCTTCCAGCTTGTGTAAGAAGAAATTCAACATGGACCTCACTCACCTTATATTTGCACATTCCAGCTGTGGGGGGAAAGGTGTGAAGAAGAAGTTATGTTGTCTCCTGGTCCCCTTATCCCACATGACAACTTCCAGCAATCAGGATAGCTTCCAGCCACTTTTGCCTATGGCTCTCACCCCACACATTCTAGCACATGATACCATGGTACCAGTCTGGACTCCCATGTTTCACACACCAAGATTTGGCATACTGGCTCTATAGCCTCACCCAAACAGTTGCTAGAGGGTCCTGAAGGAAGCTGGAAGAGGACATCCACTGCAGGGACAGCAGCCTCCCCACAGACATAGGTCTCATCTGCACGCAGTTGTGGCAGACAGGTACCTAACAAGACCATTGCATCTCCAGGTAGCAGTGACTCCAGGAAAAGGTGTATGTGCACCTCTGACCTTCAGGAAAATCATGCCACAACTGAGGAACTTTAAACACATCCAGTGCTCTAAAGCTCACTGGAAAACTGCATCTGGTGGCAGCCTTGGCTCCCAAGGTAGAGCAGCATCAAACAAACTCACTTTCCCACCCAGCTGTGAAGTGACAGGCTGGGACTGAGCAAGGACATCAGTCAGAACCAGCACATCTCTTCAGGCATTGCCTGTCTCCAGGCTCTGCCTCTAGCCAGAGCTGAGCAAACCCCGCATTGTCCCTGAGCAGGATCTCATTGTGCTGTTGCAGTGTGTAACTTTTAAGACATAATTAACTCAGTAACACATAACTTGAGTGAATGACTATGTCAGACCATCAGTTGTGAGAGCCTCTGTTTCTGTGGAAAGCACACCCCCAAATAAGTAGCAAAATATAAGGTACCCCCCCCCCCCCCGCCCAGCTTGCCCTCCAGAAGCTTAGTCCACAGTTGCTTTCAGGTGGTGAGGGCTGGGTGATCTGAAGAGACCCACCTTCACCAACATTCATAGCCAGATGCTGGCAAGAGCTCAGCTTGCATAGGTCCCACCAATTTCCCTGATGAGCAAGGCTGGTATGCGGTTTGAGTGTGCCCTTTCCTTGGCTACCCACCTAGGAGCTAAAAGGTGCAGAACACTTGTTGAAACTGGGCAGTGCTTTTTCCCTTCACTCTGTGCTCTATATCCTATACGCAAAAGCCTGTGAGGACAGGGAGTCAGACACAGCAGGGCCATTGCAAGATGATCCCTTTTCTTCCTGGCCCTTGTTCAGCCTATTCCCGTTCAGCTCTCCCTGTTTGCTGCCTTTGCACAGACACGCACTCAGAGCTTCCTCAGCCAGAGACTAGAAATATTCTGTCTGGCAGCATGCCTTTCCTTGCTGAACCCCAACCACTTTATCCAGTACCTGCCAAAGTAGGAAATAAAACCTCAGATCTCTCTCGGTTCCTCAGATGTGGCTTATCTCCTCCCACCCACATCTGCCTTTTGAGATTATTTCAGGACCAGGCAGGCCCACCTGCAGGTCACTTGGACTTGGTAGAACCCTAATACAGTCATTTACCTTTAACACAGACATAAGCAACAGAGGACCCAGTACCAAAAGCCTTGCAAGCATGTTGCACTGGCATACCCAACTGCGTGAGAGGCTCTGCAAAGGCAAATCAGCTCCTGGGGGCTGTAGGGAAACACCACTGAGGAGCTTGCAAGCCATGCCAGAGTAGCACGAAGAGAAGCCAAAGCCTAGAGGTGCTCATCCCAAGTGTCACATATACCTTTCATACCCCTGAGTCAGTTCCCAGCTCAGCTCAGGATCACCAGCACAAGGGATCACAGCAGCAGACACTCTCAGCACAAAGGCCATTCAGATCAGTGGGAAAATTTCTCCTGGTGTGAAAAGAGTTTGCTTATGGGAGAGCAAGTAAAAAGAAAACCATGCCTAATGCTGAAAGCTGACAAGAAATTAACTGCACCACCAGGGATCTTCCACCATCTCATTCCTCCAGCCACCAGACACAGCATCCACTCTAGCTGCTGGGATTTCATGGTGTGCTCTGCTCCGTCAAAATGAGCGCACAGCTCTCACAGAAAACAAGGCAAAAGACGGCCAAGGCTTACCAGCAGGACAAAAGTCCATCCTGAAGAGCACAATATCTTTTCAACAAAAGTGTTGTTCCTCCTTGCCTTCTGCCTGTTCAGATGCTTCACAGAACTGAAACAACTTGGAGCCAGTGACCAAGATAGTAGCAGCATTAGGGGGGGCGGGTTGCCTGTGACTCCTCCCTTCCTCTCCTCGTCCCTCCGACTACATCTCATGAGCTTGCATCAGTGAAGGAAACTGTATGTGCATACCGCTATGAGCTAACAGGGGCTCCTTGGCTACTTCTGAAATGTAAATCCACAAATCCATTTCCATCCCAGCAGTTTTTTGGGGAATCTCTGAGTGCACATCTCTGTTTGAGGGGACTGAAATGAGCAGTGAGAGGCTGATAGTACTTTGGGCTCTTGTCTGAGATACTCTGAGGAGAGAGGGGGGAAAAAAGGAAGCTCTTCATTCAGAAAACCCATCTGATTTGGGAAGTGGTTTCATTTTAAAGGAAAAATTCTTCCTGTGTTAATTCTGCAGAATGGGAGGGGGGGGGATGAACACTCCAAAATTGGAGGATGGTTGATGGAGGGGAGAAGAGAGTCTTTTTCTTCTTTTCCCTCCCTCACTGCCCACTAAGTTACTTGTACTCTAAGTCTTGCTCCTTTTTTTTCCACTAACAAACCGTTTTTCTTGGGAAGCTGTCCTGGTTTCAGCTGAGATAGAGTTAATTTTCTTTATAGTGGCTGGTATGGGGCTATGTTTTGGGTTTGTGCTGAAAACAGTGTTGATAACACACTGATGTTTTAGTTGTTGCTGCACTCGCCAAGGACTTTTCAGCTTCCCATGCTCTGCCAGGTGCACAAGAAGGGGGAGGGGACACAGCCAGGATAGTTGATCCAAACTGACCAAAGGGCTATTCCATACCATGTGCCGTCATGCTCAGTATATAAAGCTGGGGGAAGAAGAAGGAAGGGGGGGACATTCTGAGGGATGGTGTTTGTCTTCCCAAGTAACCGTTACGCGTGATGGAGCCCTGCTTTCCTGGAGATGGCTGAACACCTGCCTGCCCATGGGAAGTGGTGAATGAATTCCTTGCTTTGCTTTGCTTGCGTGCGCGGCTTTTGCTTTACCTATTAAACTGTCTTTATCTCAACCCTCGAGTTTTCTTACTTTTGCTCTTCCAATTCTCTCCCCCATCCCACCGGGGGGGAGTGAGCGAGCGGCTGCGTGGTGCTTAGTTCCTGGCTGGGGCTAAACCACGACAGAAGCCTTGTAAGAATGGAGTGAGCTGAGGAAGAATGAAGTCGTCTCTCAGGTTTAGTGATATTCCTGCTGGTGGGAGAGCTGGCATTAGCAGGACAGTTTTGAAGCCACTTGTGCTGCTCTGTTCACCACCTGCAAGGCAGAGAGGTGCTCTTTTTCCTCCATCCCCTCCACACAGCCCCAGAAGGCTGTACACTTCCCCTTGAGTTGTATTTGGTTGCCAAGTGATTTATGTGGCAGATCTCTGATGTCAGCAATGTGGGAAAAAAAGAAGCATGCAGGAGAGCACCATGTCAGAACCAGAAGAACTGGTGATTGAATAAATAGGTCAAGGTAAAATTCAAACCAGGTGTGATGCCCAAACAGGGCTCTTGCCTCCTCTAGCAGGACTGAAGCTAGAGAGGGACAGCTCCTCTCCATGCATGAACACTTACCTCTGAAGCACTCTACATCCTTAGCTCCCCGACCTGTTGCTGCACTCACAGCAAAACAGGGCCAGACTTCTACCTACCATCTTTCCATGAGACAGCAAGGTAGAGTTTGCAAGAACATTACATGTGTAGAAAAATAAGAAATGACCTTCTGACTTGTTATGCAGTCAGAGCTAGCATCTACATACACTTGCCACCATTTAGAACAGGCTCCTGTGAGGCTGAAGGTCCTTGACTCACTAGGAAAGGAAGAGCTATTACCTTCCCACATTCCCATTAACTGAATCTGGTCTGAGATCCTCTGGAGAGAATAAATGGCCGTTTAAAATGCTTGGTGCGAAAGGTAGGATCCGCCTGAACACTCTGGCTAAGGTCCATTGCTCTAGGGCCATTCAGCCTCACAAAGACACAGATTGCCTTCCGTTCCTCTCAGTCTCTTGCATTTGCTCTAACCTGTGGTTATGCTATAGGTTCAGTGCTGTTAGTGGAGAGGACAAGTGCTCCAATGAACCTCCAGTGAAGAGTGGGAGATATCCCAACCTTAAAGATGTCAAGGGGTGACAGAAATCCAGAATGAATCCACACAAATAACCTATGATCTTTGGGAAGAGTCAGTGGCAAACATTTAGCACTCACTTTCCCTGGTCATTGTCAATGTTTTCAAAAAAGCAGCTAGGAGCTTATTTGGGAGGGATAAAAGGAAGGAGAAGAGAGCAAGCTTTACTAATGCAAACTGATTTCAAACCATTACACCCATGTCTGCCCTGACCTTCATTACACTCAATGTCCATGCTTAAAATTTGTCAGAGGCCTGCCTTTGGGTCACAAATTGCCAAGACCCCACCCCTTGTAAACTCAGTTTCTGTCTTGAGATATTGGGCCACATCAGAGGAGTATTCACTGCCTCACAGTCCAGCCCAATGTCCCAATTACTGCACTGGGGCTGGGTCCAGTGTTCCATCATTGTTTTCCACAAAAAAAAAATTGTTTCAGCAGTATTGCAGCTGACATTGAGCAGACACGCCAACCTAAAGCACTTCCTTGAAAGACCCGATCTTGCCTGCCTCAAAGGTAGGTGACATATAAAGGCAGTTTGATCAGGGCTGTTCTTATGCATGGGTCTGAGGGCAGGTCAAGCCACAAGCACCCTGCAAACACAAAAACGGATGCCTCTGTGCACTGCAGAAGTACTCTCAGCCACTCCAACAGAGAGCAATGCAAAACCTGTACCTGTGTCTCTATTCCATACTTGCTTCATCTCTTAACTCCTTGATGCTTCCTTCTCACAGCTTTTCCTGCCTGTCTGTTGGAATCCCTGACTGCCCTGTTTTGAGACCTTACCTACTAATTCAGTTCAATGATCACCTCTACTACTTGCATTCTCCTGGTTCTGGTAGCCTTGCTTTTAACAGTGATTGGCCTTGATGCACTTTAAATGCTTTCAGTTATTTCAGTCACCGTTAAAAAACTGCATAAGTCTGTTTCATGTAAAAATGAAACATCTGTGAGATGTTTTCTCATGAGGGTACACAAGAAGTGAGACAGGGTCATATAACTAAACTAAGCCTAGAGCATCTCCCATTCTTTCCAAAGTGCAGGGTAAATATGTCTCTCTTGCCAGGTCCTTAGTCCCCCACTCGTTCACATGGTGCACAAACTAGTTTGGTTCCAGCCTTACCCTGTGTCCTGGTTTTGGCTGGGATAGAGTTAACTTTCTTCCTAGTAGCTAATACAGTGCTGTGTTTAGAATTTAGTATGAGAATAATGTTGATAACACACTGATGTTTTAGTTGTTGCTAAGTAATGTTTACACTAGTCAAGGACTTTTCAGCTTCCCATGCTCTGCCAGGTGCACAAGAAGCTGGGAGGGGGCACAGCCAAGATAGTTGATCCAAACTGGCCAAAGGGATATTCCATACCATATGCCGTCATGCTCAGTGTATAAACTGGGGGGAGTTGGCCGGGGGGCAGTGATCGCTGCTCGGGGACTGGCTGGGCATCAGTCAGTGGGTGGTGAGTGGTTGCGTCACTTGGGTTTTTTTGTTTTTCCCTGGGTTTTGTTCCTCTCTCTCTCTCTCTCGTTATTTTCCTTTTCATTGCATTATTATTATTATTATTATTATTATTTATTATTATTATTATTATTATTATTTCAATTATTAAACTGTTCTTATCTCAGCCCACAAGTTTTCTTATTTGTGCTTTTCAGATTCTCTCCCCCATCCCCCTGGGAGGGGGAGCAAACAGCTGTGTAATGCTTAGTTGCCAGCTGGGGATAAACCATGACACCCAGTTCCTCTCTTGAGGAAACCTAGACCCAAATGAGAGGTCAGTTTGCTTGAGCATCTCAAGCAGGCAATATGGATCTGTAGTGAACTCAGGTGGATACCAACACTACCCCAGCCAGCAATGTGTCTGGAAATGCCCTGAAGGTAAGTAACATTTGTTCTGTGGTGATGGCATGAAAATACCATGAAAGGGCTACAACACAACCCTCATTATTTCAAGTGAAAAAGGTGGGGGGAACCAAAGGAAAAAGCGAAGACAGAGAGAATGAGGGAGAACAAGGGAGAATGAGAGGAGGGAAGGAAGGAAGGAAGGAAGGAAGGAAGGAAGGAAGGAAGGAAGGAAGGAAGGAAGGAAGGAAGGAAGGAAGGAAGGAAGGGAAGAAGTCAGGAAGGAAGGAAGGAAAAAAGGAGAGGAAGGAAGGAAGAAAGGAGAGGAAGAAAGGAGAGGAAGAAAGGAGAGGAAGAAAGCAGGAAAGCTAGCAAGCACGAAAGCAAGCAAGAAAATTAAGCAAGCAAGCAAGAAAGAACACATAAAAATTAATTATGCCCCAGGGGCATAGAAACATGAAATGGATCCTAGGGGAGATGAGATTTAAATGCTATACAGTGTGGTCAGAGCTAGCCCATAGCCAGTGGCTCAGACCACATGGGTTCTCCCACTGGTGTTGTCAACAAGGCTAGCATAGATACAGCCTAGGTCAAATACAGACTAAGCAAGGAGAATTTGACATGCAGCAAAAATCGACTTATGCTGAAAGATACTCACATCCAGGGGACGGACTCTTATATTGGGAACTGATTCTGGCATCTTCCTCCCTCTAGAGAAACCTGTGGCCTATACATTAAATCCCCCCCATGATGACTGCAGCAACATCTGGGAAAAGAGCAACCCAGATAAGATCAAGGGCATATCTCATCAAAGAATGCACTCCTTGGAAAAGCGGGAGAGCGGAGGAAGAACCAAAGAACATTTTTCAGGTGATAGAGATTATTTCAACATGGCAAAGAGTAGAGCTGGGAATGGCCGCTCCTTGTTCCCAAAGATACCTGGCTCAGAGGTGCAAACAAAATTCTCTTAGCTGTGCAAGAAGAGACGTCAACAAGGGAACAAGAGGACTGGGTGGGAGGGGGTGTTGAGGGGCCTACATAATATCAGGGTAAGTGAAGGGTACTGGGACAGGACAGATATGTCTTGGTTTGGATTGTGGTGGGATTTGGCCCTTTTTGTCCCCTCCTATCATTCCTGTTCATATCCACCACCCCACAGGTAAAGCAGTGCTTCTCCTATGCCTCCAGAGCTGTTGGGAACAGGGACAGGAAGAAGCAGATCCTTGGAAATCAGCGCTTCTGATACAGGACTGGGGTTAGATCCAGTAACTGCTTCTGCCACTGCACATCCTTCCCAGGCTGGGGCTGTGCAGGCAAGAGGTGGGAGTGTGTGCAATGGGGCATCCAGGCTGGTCCAGCAACCGTCACCTCATCAAGCACGGGCGGATTAGGCAGACTGCTGCAGATCAATACTCCAGGCTGCTCCCTGTGCCTCCTGTGCCACAAACCATTTTTTCTCCCAGGATGCTCCCTGACTGCACTCAGAGACTTAAATTGGAGCTGGAAATATCTGTTGTTCTGGTGGTCACAAACGAAAATATCAAACCAACAGTGTGGGTGCACTTTTCTACTACTTGGTGTAGGGTTAAAATAATTGTGTAAATAAAAAGGATATATAAATATTTCCTACTGCTTTCAAGGGGATAAAGACAGTGACAAAGTGCCATATATTTCTCTGTGCTGAACATGTCATCTGTATTCCCACAACTGTCCACAGAAAGACAAAGTACAGGTCTGTACAAATTCAATAGCCCCTTCAGGAGGTTTAGGCTGCCATTCAAGTTGGGCTTAGGGATTGCAGTATGTCAGGAGAGAGTGTAGCACTTCTTACACGGTATTGTGGGGATTACGAGCTGCACAGACAGTATTTTGATGCAAGGTAAAACAGCACTAGAGCAAAGACAATAACAGGATTTTTCATATAACAATTGGAATAAAAGAATCCTTGTCCAGTGTGAGGAGCAACACAGACTGTGACAGCCAGAGCAGTAGCTCAGGACACAAACGTGTAGGCAGTAAGTAAAGCGACTAGTGCAGAGTACCTGGAATAGCCTATTCTCAACTGCCTTTACTAATTCAGGAACTGGAGTCTATTTTAAAGGTAGAAAGACGGTGATTATAAAAGGCCACAGGAAAAAAAATCCTCTTATAAACATTACAGAAGGGTCATTTAGAGTCTGATAAACTTGAATGAAAAGCCAGAGGGATTTTTTATTGGACTCGGAAGTGCAGCAAGATTGAATCTTTAGGCCTTTGAAAAGAAATAGTGGAAGTCAAGCAAAAAATTTTACTTTGGTAGTTCAGGAAATATTAGTCTTGTAAAACAGAATAGCTATAGATTTCCTTAGTACTCTAAACAGCTCTTTTCAGTTCCCTGATGCCGCCTTCCTAGAAGATACCATAGTTTACCAGTAAAGATATGCAGTAGATCTGTTTTTACAAAACATAATATATCTAACATCTGATAACGTATGAAGAGTGCTAGCACGCAGGGGAGTCAAGTCAAGCAGCTCACACTCAAGTTAGAATTTACACATGTAATCTCTAGACCCCGTTACCTCCCCTCTGTAACAGGCTGGTGAAAAATGTTGTTGAACCTGAGCACCTCGTGGGGAAGGATGCACAGTCAGATATTGATCTGTATTTATCACCATTAAGTAACAGAGTGGTGTCAGGGAGATGGGGGTTGTCACTAGCTGAGAACGAAATGTCTGTAAGAATGGAAGCCCATATCAGAATCACTGGGGACTTGCAGAAGTACAGAGAACCAGATAAGGCCAAGCCATAAAAAAACAGTATGATTTAGAGTCTGCGAACAACTTCTCAACTGAGGGAAGTGCAAATGTGAATTAGCCATCACAAAGAACTTGATGCCCAAAGGTCTGTGCCATGGTCTTCTGCTTACGCAGGTACATAGTGGAGGAGGTGAACCTCTTTCAGTGCTCCAGACAGGAGGATGGCAGTGGACCTGCTATTTTGCCCCAAACTGGAAAGGCTGAGAGCAGTCACACTCTCGAGACAGAGGAGCCTCCATGACACGATGTATCAGGAATGGACCACCTGCCCCTGATTGCCTTAGAGCTGGTCTCCAGAAAAGCCCGTGAGTAAGAAAGACAGGTCCAAGGCTCAGTACACGCCACTTGCAAGTTGAGTTGCTTATGAGTTACTTTGTAAATGTAGGTAGTTTGTGTTCAGTGAGGCTGGATTGGAAACTTCATTTTTTTTCTAAGCTTTTGCTTGACAGGGTAAATTTAGGCTAGAGAAGCCCTTGGTATGGCCGTGTTAGAAAACAGACCCTGTATGAAGCAACCCCACAACCTCTCTACCAGGGACTGCAGAACATCGTGGCCTGAGGTGCATCGCTCCACTTCAGTTACGACCTGAGCTTTGAATTCAGGGCAGGCTTTTCAAACAAGCGTGGCAGCCAGCGAGAAACCGCAGCGGTGAGGGGAGAGGGGGGCAGCAACGGGGAGGGGCAGGAGTTTTGGAGAAGAGAAGCAGCAAAGCAAGAACTAAAAGCAGAAAGCAGATGGCACGAAGCTGTGTGAATGGGGAAGTGGGAAGACGGAAAAGGGGAATATACTGAGTGGGGACAGTTTGCAGCCCAGCCAGGCTGAAGCAAATTACTCTCTTCCCTGGTGGAGGCCCAGCACACACAGGAAAGGTCTCATGGCTGTTCAGGATTGCCTGAGCAATAGCTCACATAAAATAAATCCTATCAGGGCGCAGGGTAATGAGAATACCTGCTGTGGCCATGTCCTGTGTGCGCAAAGAAATGAGCCTCGTGTTCCCCTCAGGAAAGGATTCCCCCTGCTACTCTGTCTGTGCTGAAGGACAAGCCTCCTGCCCAGCTCCTGCCCTCCTGTGCAGGGCTGTGAAGTGCAAACATCATTTCTGAAAGAGCCCCCTCACCCTTTTCCCATCCTCCCTCAGGGAGCAGAACCCCACAGAAGGAGGGGGAGAGATGAAGCAGTCCTCGCTGCTTTGGATCCTTGTGGGGGGAAAAATGGTATCATGCATTTCCACCCTTGCCCGCCATCCCACATGGGTGCCATGCAAACCCGGCTCAGACGGGTCACTCAGAGGTGACCCAGCCCAGGGCCTTGGAAGGCTCTCAGAACAAAACTGTCTCACTGAGCAATTCTTTCCCATTAGCGTCTTCCTCAAACTCAGCAAAGGGAACAAGAAACCCCAGATGGGTGCCTGCCTTCCCTCAGGCCTGCTGCAGATGCAGAAGGACACTCATGTCAAGAGCACCTCCTGGTGGTGTGAGAGGACATCAAAGCAGCAACAGATCTCTATGTGCTCAGTTAGGGGTTACGGGCCTACTTCCTGCAGTTTCCTTCCCTTTCCTGCAGCACGTACAACCGAGAGGTTTTAATGTAGCAGGTGCTAGTTGTTCTCAGAGTGATTACCATACGTGTTATTTGAATGTAATATCCCGTTTTTAATAATTTAAATATGATGGAGAGAAACACCCTAAAAGCCTTTATGTAGATCCCTATCGTCCCTCTACAGAGGCACTGGTGGAGAAGGGATGTTTATAGATTCACAGCACAGCCCTCTGCCTTGCACAAGAACTGACTATCCATAGCAGTAGCAGGCAATTATCTCCCAAAAGTAATTTGTCCAGAAGTGAGTTGGAGATACACCTTCTTGCCAGAACTTCCACAACTCATTGTTGGTCATACAGAACTACAGTGTCTTTGACATGGGGCTCACCTGGACATGGGGTCTCAACAACAGTCCCTCCTCCCTGACCTATTTTAACTTGTCTTCTTCCTCCCCACTCCCTTCCACGCTGCCAGTCCCACAAGCCCATATGCCAGACTACAAGGACAAAAGCACACACTGGCATTCAGCAGGTCAGTGGTCCTTGTTCGTCCCTGCCACCAGGTCCTACTGTGCTGCTGGCCGGTTATCCATCCAGTCCCCCTTAGCCTGAATCCCGTCCCTAGCCCCAGTATTCTCACATGACTGCTACTCTGTCCCAGGTAAGACTCAATGTATTCTCCAGCTCTCCCCAGCTCTTTGCCCCTCAGTCCCCATCCTTCCCACCCCAGGTGTTCACTCTTTGTTCTTCCCACCCTGCTTCTCCCCAGGCACATAATGGTTATTGGAAACCTTCAGAGAAAAGATCTGGTGAAAATGGAAATGTTCCTTTGGAGAAGCTCATTCCAAATGCAGTTTCAACAATGCCCAGAAAGGGGTTAGTTTCCTGCTTGCATGTCCCAGGCTGCCTGCCCACCCTAGAGCTCCCTGAATCCCTAGGGACTCCAGCTCCAGCTCCAGCTCCAGCTCCCTGTCACCCGGATGTCTCCCACAGAGAGCTCTCAATGTGTCCAGTTGCCCAGGGAGCTGTAATGGTTTTTCTCCATCCACCAGTAGCATTCTCTAGAGCTAGCTATACCTGCCTTCTCTTCTGACTGAGTCCCTATCTCCTCTATATATAGTGTATATAGAGGCTGGAATATTCTGTGCCTGCCTGCCCTTTCCAGCTCCTGCTGCTGCTCTCCCTGTAACAGCCTTTGTCACTTTCCCTTCTGTCCCTCGCTGACCTGTATTCCCATGGCCTGTTCCTGCTCTTGCTTGCAGAGGAGTCAGTGGGTTTCCTTCCTCCCCCTTCCCTACCACCCACAGAGGGAACACCTAGTACAGCTGGTCGCTTTGTGCTTCTGAAGTAGCTGCAAGACTTGGAAATGTTCCACAGCTGAAGGTTTCTGGACTGTGGCCGGTGCAGCTGAGTGGCGGACGGGAGAGCCCTCCTCCCGAGCAGGTCAGTTGCAACAGCCTCCCATGGCTGCAGCAGCGCAAAGGTCACCAACCCTTGGAGAAACACTTTCCCTCAGAGTTCCTGCCTTCAGGAACATCCCAGCTGAAAACCCACTGTCCTTGGTCTAACTGGCCTCCTGACAAAGCCTGGAAATTCTAATTAATTCTGTGTCACCACATCCCTTCTTCTATAAAATGCATCTCCTGCCCATCCACTCATCAGTTCAGGCTGGAGCACACAGATGTGCACACATAGGCACTTTTCCAGGCTTAGCGTTGCATGGGAGAAGGAAGGAAGAGGACGCAGACCCTCCTTTTGAGAAGGGAAAGGAAGGAGTAGAGCCTCCTGGGATGTTTCTGCTCCTTGTCTCTTCTTTCTTAGGGTGATTGCTTCCTTCTTCTCCTTGCTGCTTTGCTCTAAAATTCTTTTGTCTTCTGAGGACAATGAGGACAGGCTGAGAGAGTTGGGGTTGTTTAGCCTGGAGAAGATAAAGACCCAGGGAGACCTCACTGAGGCCTTTCAATACGTAAAGAGGGCTTATAAGAAATATGAGGACAGACTTTTTAGTAGGGCCTGTCGTGATAGGACAAGGGGTTATGGTTTTAAACTAAAAGAGGGTAGATTCAGACTAGATATAAGGAAGAAATTTTTTACGATGAGGGTGGTGAAACACTGGAACAGGTTGCCCAGAGAGGTAGTAGATGCCCCATCCCTGGAAACATTCAAGTTCAGGTTGGACGGGGCTCTGAGCAACCTGATCTACTTGGAGATGTCCCTGCTCATTGCAGGGGGGTTGGACTAGATGACCTTTAAAAGTCCCTTCCAACTCAAACCATTCTATGATTCTATGACAAGATAGAAGAGGTCTGGCAGCAGCTCCCACTGGCTGCTTTTGCACAGAAGCAGGGGAGAGGGTGCATAGGGAGAAGCTGGTTCGCAGGGGCTCCTCTCCACCAGTCTCAGCTCTCATAGTACTGGCCGGGCAGAGAAAACTGTTCATTGCATCCCTTGATGCATTTGCTCCACTTCATGGTGAACGCACAGGTTCACACAATACTTCTTTGTACTAGTAATCTGGGCAGGTGGGGAAGTGCAGCAGGACCTTATCACCACAGGAGAGGCGGGATAGAGCAGCCATGGGGTGGCTGCTGCTTCCTAGAGGCTGCTTAACTTCCTTGTTCAGCCTCCACAGAAAACACTGTTCCTTGTGACATTTTGCCATTGACACTCAGGGGCACTGGGAAGACCTGAAAATCTTCATTGCACGACATCACCCCACTACTCCCACTTCAGATTCCCTTCCCTGCTTACACCTCCTCCAAAGTTTGGACAATAAAGGAGGGAGGAGGAAATCCACCTCTCCACTTTCTTCATCCCGCTTCTAACCCCTGTTCAGCTCCCCTGTAAAAGCAGTTTGGTGCCGCCAGCTGTTCACTGGGATGGGGTGGGAAGGGAGTGGGTGAGACATGCGGGGAGAAAAAAAGAATTACAGCAGCCATCATCCCAACCATGAAGTCATGCATGCCCCGCCTTCAGCTAACGGCCTCAGCCGCAGAGCTGCTGCTGTGGTGGGAGGGGAGGAGGGACTGGAGTGTGATCTTCGAGTAAAGTTCCCTCTTCCACTTCCTCCCTCCCTGCAACCTGCCGCTCACTGCAGCACAAGGGCTGATTCTCAAATTTGCCCGTCTCTCCCGCTGTTTGCCTTGGCCTGACTTTCCTTTGCCCCTGGCGCTGTCCTCCACCACGGGTCCAGAGACATGCAAGCCATCAAGTGTGTCGTGGTGGGAGACGGGTAGGTACCTCGCTGGTTTGCTGTGGATGCAAGGAGGGAGGGGCGGTGACAAGGGGCAAGAAAGAAGGTGGCTGCTTGGTGAAACTTTCCCAGCTTTGCTTCTGACGTCCTGCAGACAGCGTTCCCTCTCTCGCTTGCTCTTCCCTCCCCGGGGCAAGCGACCTTCTTCTGGGGAGGGTGTGGAAGAGGGCATTTTGAAGGGCATCTGCAAAAGGGGAATGGAAAGTGGAGCAGGTCTGTCCCACGCACAGGAGGTGGTGGTGTTGCTGCCAGATTCAACCTGTAGGCAGGAGTCAGATTTAAAACCCGAGAGGTGCAAGTGCTCTCCTGCAGATGAATGGCTCCTTGAAAGCCATCTGCTCACTGGGACTGACTGGGAGCGGGCACGGCACTATGGTCCTGATGACATGTCCACCAATATCTCCATGTTCAGCTTTTCTCGGCATGTTATCTCTGTATCGGGGCGTGGGGGAGACTGTTTGGCAAGGGGTTTCTGTGGGCACAAGGAGAAGGAGCTCTTTCCACTGAGATAGGCACAAGTATATGCCACTTTGGGGGTGCGAGGTAACACAACCTTGCGTTCACAGCATGATGGCGTCACTGCCCACGTCCTGTGATCCCTGGAAGTGGCCCCATCTAAGCCATCAATAAGTGAAGCAGTCAGTACTGCTGGGGGTGGAAGGGATGGGGTGGACAGGGCCTCTTCTTGCCCTGTGGGATGAATAGATGCAGGGGAGGGAGGGGAGGACAGTCCACATTTGGCATGGAGTAGGTTAATTCATTTCCCAGTTAGGAGCTGGCCAGACTGTTATCTGGGGCAGCTATCAGGTAGCAGATGAAAAGACATTTGCAGCAGCCCTGCTCCCCACAGTCACTTCCTCCTTCAAACCTCGCCCGGGGAAGAAGATGTCTGCAAACATAACAGTACATACAGAATATGTTAGACATATTCTCAGGGGCTGGGGCAAGGGGACAAGGAGACGGGACAAGGAAGGGTAGAACCCCAAATAAACACTGTTACCTCTAAGAAAAGTCCCCTGGAGGCTGCAAGCTAGAGCTGGATGAACAAATCCACTGGGCATTTATCTGTTGCCCTGTTAACCCCCCCCAGTTTCCCCCTCACACATTGCACCAACTCTGTAGCCATCCCTCAAGGCAGCATTTGCCTCATATCGTGGCTAAGCCCACAACACATCCTGCTCTCAACCCCTCTGACCCCAACTCCTCTTAAATGTCTTCTGTCCCGTCATTTTGTTTCTCTGTACCCTGCACCTCCCCTCTCACCATCTTGCAACACAGAAGTCCAGTCATCCCCCCATCACTTTGAGCTCTTGGTTCAGCACCCTTCACCTCCCTCCCAACCATACCTGCCGTGTCACCCTCCCTTGGTTCAACCTTACCCACCACAGGACCTTCTGCCATCACTCAGCTAAGCCCCTCATGTTGTCCCATAGCTGTTCTGGCCCCACAGCCCCCTCCATCGCACATCACTGACCTCTTAACACTCCCTGAGTTCAGTCCCAGGAACCTGCAGGTGCCACTAACCTCACCTCTTCTCTCAATAGCTTTGTTATAACCTTCACCCCTTCACTGACCCTTTGTGCTCTTCTTTGTCCAACCAAACTAATTCAGAACCGTCCCCCCTTCCATGACTAACCCACCCACAGTCCCGTAGATCTCCTGGGCCATTACCTGTAGAGCTTCAGGAAGCCTCCATGGCCCTCCCTCAATACCTCTATGATAAGAAGGCAGCAAGGGAGCTGGGGACAGAGGAGGGACTGAGAGAGGAGGATCTAAGAAAGGGAGGTGGCAGAAGGAAGAAACAAGTGTCAGAGCACACCAAAGAGCTCAGTTTCCTCCTCAGCTGCCCCACAGTGCAGTGACCGAGGCAGGTGCCTCATGACCAGGGCAAAGATGCCAGCTGTGCCTGTCAAGGGCACACAAAAAGGCAGGGCTGCAGCTCTGCAACAGGGGACTTCGCAGGTACAGCTGAGATGGTTGGAGCATTCCCAGCCTTTCTCCCAGGAAATACATCTCCCTCATCCTGTGGCTCATAGGCTGAGGAGGCAGGCTGCTCTCACCACCGCCGTTATACGCATGCTGTAACTGAAACATGGCCAGACTTTCCCAGGCCACACAGACCTGAGAAATAGCAGCCCAGAAGGAGAAGGATTCTCCTTCCTACGCCTGTCCTGGCTGCTTTATCTTCTTCCAGTTTCTCTCCACTTCTTTCCTCACCACAGGCTTCACCTTGCCCACGACACCTTCTCCTCCCCTTGACAGCCTTACTGCCCCATTTCCCACCTCCCTCACACCAATGCTCTCACCCACTCTGGACGGTGCTGCTACCCTGGCTTATTTGTGCTCCACCCTGCTGCAGCATGGGTGTGGGGGAGGCTGAGGAGAGAGGAAGCACCAGCTTCTAGCTCAGAAACACCACCAGCAGCCTCCAGCAGCCACAGAGAGAGGCACCTTGCTGGCTGCTTACAGCTCTCTCTGCAGGTGATGCTGCAGCTTACCGCAGACAGGCAAGACTAGAAGGTGTTGTGCCTACATCCACAGTCAAGAAGAGGAGCAGGAGCGGGCAGGAGTGCTTGTGTTCAGGGGCTGTAGGCGGCTGGGCAGCTTTGTCACGGCACTCCCGCACTGAATCAATACCCCTACCCTGGCTGTGAGCGTACAGCACCGTGCATGCACTGCAAAATGGGCTCTCACCTCCATCTCGGAGTGGATGCGTTTTAGCTGAGTGATCTCTGTACCAGACTGTAAAAACAAGCCTTTGTGCTCAAAGACAACAAACATTTCTGGGTGACATCCTGTCTTTCTTCCTGCCAGTTGTCTAACCTATGGTTATGTGCTGTCTGGTCCTGTGAATGTGCTTCTGCTTCCAGGGGTCTCCTGACAGGGCTAGCTCAGAGGTTTGGAAGGATTGCCCCATCCTCATCTCACCCTAGCAAGGCTGCCTGCACTACCATGACTTCCTGCTATTTCTTCTTTCTTTTCCAGAGCTGTGGGGAAAACCTGTCTCCTTATCAGCTACACCACCAATGCCTTCCCAGGAGAATACATCCCCACTGTGTGAGTAATGCATAAACAGGTCCTGGGGTGGGTGGGAGGCATGGAAAGCAGGATGCAAAGGGGTGCAGAAACCCCTTGTTGTGCAGGGTCACAATCTCCATGCCAAGAGAGGAAGGGCTGCCAAACCAGCGAAGGTGCCTCTACACTTCGGATCTGTCACCTTTCACCAGAAGCACAAGTTGCCTTATAAAACCCTGGTATAAATGGGATATTTGGGAGACACAAACCAACCCAAGGGTCTATCTGCCTGCTAAGTTTACAAGTAGTAGATGGGGTCCTGCTAGGCAAAACAACCAGGCACCAGGCTACAAAAATTGGGCCAGACCCAAGAGAAGGCAGTTGGATGGACAGGGGTCCCCACTTCCTTCCTTGTCCAAGGCACCCGCTGTCATTGGAGCAGGCACTGATAACCCTGATGGTAAGAGTGCAGAATTCAGCTCAATGCCAGAGTAGAAGCGACATGCAATCCAGCAAATGTATGTATGAGGCTGGAACAGACCTGCAGACTGTTGGAATAAGGAGCAAGCTTAGGGTTGCTTTAGTTTGAGTGGTCAGATGCATTTGTCTCCCCACAGCGCATGGAGATATGTTTGGGGATGCACACCACACATACTCATACCACACCACCGGGATGCAGAGTATGACTACATGCTCCCTGGGGTGGGAAAAGGAGCTAGGCACAGTGTGTCAGACTGACAGCTCAGGTTCAGATTCCTTGGGAAGGACAGGTGCAGGAAAACCTCAGAGCCTCACTTTTTTCTCCAGACCAATTTGCAACGGACATTGCAAAAAATGGCTGTGGCAGCAAGAACCCGTCTTTTCTCAGAAGCTGGTTTGTGGAAGGGCACTATCCCTTCCTAGCACATAGCCATGAAGTGGCTATGCATTTTGTGTGTCACACCATTTCTCCTCCTGTCTGAGGCTTGTGTCTGGAGACATGAAAGGGAGGCCATTTTGTGCTCCTGGACTACATGGCTTATCTTACAATGGTGGCATATGCCGTGAGCACATTCACAAGGTCTTTGTGTTGGTTCCTTCCTATCACTGGTTTCCCTCACGTTAGCCTGAAAAAAAAAAAAAAACAAAAGGAACAGGAAATAACATCTTCTAGGACAAGGGGAGGAACATCTCTATTGATTTAATATCTTTTTTTTCCATTAAGTCTTTGTGCCCAAGCATGCAATCCTGACAGCTGTTCTCAAATATATCATGCTGGGTTGTCAAAGAGTAAGGGGACACACCTTGGCATATTGGCCTCAGTTCCAGCAGGGGTGTTGAGGAGTGCAGGGCTCTGGGGCAGCTACAGAGACACAGGTTCTTCTTCTTCACTTTTAAGAAGAAAGCTGGGGTTTAGAGCACAAAAGAAAGACAGGGGCTTGACTAGAGCAACACAGTTGTGGGAAGGATACTGGGGAAAGAAGTGGGAAACTGAATGGTTTATGGATCTGCATGCAAGGTGGCAAAGGTGGAACTGCAGCCAGGTGCCTGTCCAGGACAGCTGGATGATGGGGAGGAGGTTGATGCTGAGTGGGAAGTCCATAAGGTAGAGGTTCACAGGAAACCAGCATCACCTAGGTGAGCTGAGAGGAGGGATCACTACCCTTTGCTCCTGGGTGCACCAGTGAACCCCACCTACACTACTGGAAGGGCTCCCTCTTCTCCTCTTTGAGCCATGGCCTATGTCTCTGAATTTCAGGTTCGATAACTATTCCGCCAACGTGATGGTTGACAGCAAGCCTGTAAATCTGGGGCTATGGGATACTGCTGGACAAGAGGATTATGACAGGCTGAGGCCACTCTCTTACCCGCAGACGGTGGGTCACACTCCATGCCCCTCCTCCCTTGTTCCTCCCTCAGGTATGCCTCCATCCCTCGCTGCAAAAATCAACATTTGCCATAAAACAGTGACAGGACTGTTCCTGTCTCTCTCTGCCCGTTTCTGAGTATACTTCTGTTGATATACAAGTGCCTTGAAACCCTAAAGGTAAAAGACATCTAAGGGTATTTTGGAGCCTTTAGTGGAACCTCATTAGTGGTATAACTTAGCAAGAAAACTGAGATCTTCAAAGATACTTATGAGCCCAGCTGAAGATACTTATGAGCCCAGCTGACACTGATTTCAGTGTGAGGCAGATGCCTTACACAGCCCTGGCAGAAACCCCTCCTTTTGCAAAGTTAAAGTGGCTCAGGGAATTTAGGAGCTGAGGCAGGAGCTTCTCACAGTTCTGTGAACCTCACTATTCTGGCTTCTGCCTTTTAAAAGAGATCTGATATGTGGACACATGTATTTGATCTGCTGATGCCTCAACTAAGCCCAAGCCTCTAGCAGAACAAATTGATGCCTCATATACTGTGTTCACCAGTTTTTCACCACACTGACAGAGTGACTTCAGGGTTTAAAGATCACCTTCCCAGGTGGATGATGTTCCAAGCAGTCTCTTGGCAAGCTCAGAAAGACCCTGCTGCCTCAGGTGTTGGTCTGAAGGTTGCCATTGCCACCAAAAGGGCTAGGAATTGAGGGCACTATTTGTTTCAGCTAGGTTCAGCTAAAGTCGGACACCTGGTATAAGCTGTTTGCCTAGGCTCCTTCTGCAGTCAGTGCAAACAGGCGTATTTCTCAACAACATGCTTGCACCCACCCTGGGACACATCTCAAGGACAGGTGGGGGAACTGTTCTCCAAGGTTTTTGCCTCTGATGGTTGTAGAAATATGGAAATGAATAGGCTGGGCCTGACACCCTTGTTTTAGCTAGGTGAAGTTGGATGAAATAAATATAACCCTGAAGAGCCGGTTTGGTTTGGTTTTTAATGGAAGTCTGAATTCTGCCATGCCCAGGAGAAGCGCTTACGTGGATGACCGAAACTCTGCCTCATTTGTGTCCTGCGTGTGCACTTTTTGGGCTGTGCCTAGCTCTGTCTCAACAGCAGGCAAAATTTTTCTGGCCTGAAAGCTCTCTGGTGTTCTGTGAGAAATGAGCAGGACGCTATCAGGCTGTTTCCCATGAGGATGAGTGTGCCTACCGCAAAAACCCCATCCTCATAGTTAAACATTTGGCTTTTCTGATAATGGTGGCTATGGTTACCATGAGTCAGGGGACCAAATATCCTTCTCTCCCCTAGAGGCAATTAGCATCAGTTAGGACTGTGTTACATTGTGGGAGACAGCTTTCCCTAGCATGACCCTCTGCTGCAGAGGGAGGATGCTGCCCACCCAGCTCTTCTCTCCCCTCCCTGCCTCCTGTCATGCAGTCCCATGCTCTCATCCTAACTCTGCACCATGGTTGTATGCCTACAGGACGTCTTCCTGATCTGCTTCTCCCTTGTCAGCCCGGCATCTTATGAAAATGTCCGTGCTAAGGTGAGACACAGTATCCTGGTCCATCAGGGGTTGAGGAGGGTGAGATGGGTGGTGGTCTTGCAAATAGAGTGACTGTGGGTGGAGACTGCTAATAGGACATTTAGATTCAGAAAGGTAATATCTTTTCTGTGTCAGTCAGAAGGAATTAAAATATCAGCCTCCTTCAGATGTCTTTTGTGGGTCATTTCAAAGAAGGCAGCCAACCCTATTAAAGGGCTAGTATTCATCTTGCTGGGCTATTGAGCTGTGAGACCACAGGCTTATATTCTGATGGCATCTTTCAGCCAAGACTGTCGCAGCACAGGCACACAGGAGCGGTCCATAGGGTATGAGAAGCAGGTACCCACAGCCTTTGGATGGGAAGTGAGGGAAGAAGGGAGAGATTGGTGGAGAGGAGAACAACATAGTATTTCCTTCCTACCAGTTTCAGGTTCCTCCCTGGGTTTCAGGGAGCCATGAAGGGTGGAGAGCAGCTTGTGCTTTTGCTTAACAGAATTTGAGCTCCATGTCAGGGATTTTGCCTGAGGATTCAGCAACAAGGGCTGGCTTGTGCCAGGCTGTAGTGCCCGATACTGGATGGAAGGGCTGTGAGGAAGGACAGGGTGTTAGCTATCTTGCTGACATTTTTTCAGGGGTGCCTCTTTGTTTCCCTTGTGCATGCCCATTTGTGTGACTTCTCACATCTTTGCCATTTTGCTGCCTTGCTAGTGGTTCCCCGAGGTGCGGCACCACTGCCCTAGCACTCCCATCATCCTTGTGGGCACAAAGCTGGATCTTCGTGATGACAAGGACACCATTGAGAAGCTGAAGGAGAAGAAGCTATCCCCCATTACATATCCTCAGGGCCTTGCTCTGGCCAAGGAAATTGGTATGTGCTTGGGGCAACATCTTGGACATCTTGGAAAGGAGAGAGGCAGAAGATAAGGGCTTCCCCTCAACCTAATGAGGCTTTCATAGAGGTATCTCACAGTGGTATCTCCGAGGGACACAGGGAGACACATCAAGGGTCATGGGACAAAATGCACTTCAGGAGACTCAGGAAGGACATCTGCTCCTTGAGGAAGCCTCAACCCCTCAACCCTCTGTTTTCTGCCTCTCTCTGGCCACCATCCTACACACACACACAAATATACAGTTGCACATTCCCCTCCCCTTTTACTCTGCTATTTCTATCTGGGCCAATATTGTTCTGTGAAAGCCGCAGCTGCTGTGTGGGCAGAGGCCTCTCCTCCACATCCGGAAAGAGGCGGAAGAGTGAGTTTTCTAACATCTCTCAGGAAGAGTTGCAACTGCAGCTTCCTGTCCCTGCCTCTGACTACCAGGGCTTATACATGCAACCCCGGGTATGTGTGTCTCACCCCACCATTCATCTCAGGGGCATCAGCTCCCTCCCGTATTTTGGTACATGCACAAATGCCTGTTCCAGGTAACCTCTCTTCTCAAATGCAGCGCGCAGAGGCAGCAGAGAGGGTGGGAAACACAGCTTGAGGGAGAAGTTTTCAACCGGGAGTTTGGAGGAAAGGGTGTCCGGCCAGGATAACATAGCCAGCCTCATGCGATGGCTCTGCTCTGGCTACAAGGGTGGAAAGTAGGCAAACCCTGGTCTTGTACAGCTGGCAAGCTTTGCCCTGAAGTCAAGACTGCCTGAGTGAGTGAAGTGTGTCCTGGCAATGCTTAACAGCTTTGATCACCTGAGCTGTGTTTATTCAGTTCAGGCAAGAGCCAGGTGCCTTGCTTTCCAGCACAAGGTCTCTGAGAATTTGGGGGTACAGAGTCCCAAAAGGGAGGTGCCTTGTGATTTGAGATGCTACCAGAGGTGCTTGAGGCCAGGCAGTCTGAATGATGCTTGAAGCCTGAGGAGACTTGAGACCTCATCTCAAGATGAGACTCGGGGTGTTTAGGTGGTATGCATGTGCCACAGGACCCTGTAAAATGGGCACTGAGGGAGGAGGGTGTTGTGGCTGTGAAGTGATGTGAGCCAGAAACGGGTTGGTGATACAGGCACATGCATCTCTTTCTGCTTGACACGATCTGCGGTATTCCTCCTGCGTGTTTCTCTTCTGAGCACCCTTGGCAGCAGAATCCTGGGTACCCCCACTGCCTACCCCAGTTCCCTTCCTCCCCATTACAGCACCTGCTTTCCTCCTGACAGACTCCGTGAAATACCTCGAATGCTCGGCTTTGACGCAGCGTGGCCTCAAGACAGTGTTTGATGAGGCCATTCGAGCAGTCCTCTGTCCGCAGCCCACCCGGACAAAGAAACGTGTATGCAGCCTCCTCTAAATGAGTAAGTCTGAAAGGGATCCCTGGGAGTGACACCAGTGGCACTTTTCTGTTCCTGAGCCCAGACGGTCAGGGCCACTGGGTTCCTATGACCTGCTGTGCCTGGTGGGATGGTTCACCCTCAAAGAGAGAGAGGGAGACAGCAGTCCTGCTTGGGGAAGGGACAGGACATGGTATGACGGAGCACATGGACCTCTGAACCACTTCCCCCTCCTTGCTGCTTGTCCATGGGCACATTTGCCCCCATCTCCTGGTGCAGGGCAGCCCAAGATTTTCCGCCTCTGCCCTCACAAAGAAGAACTGTCTGTCACCTTCTGCCACAGAGGGAACTGCGTCCCGGCTGATCTGGGGATGACCCCCTGTAAGACCTGTGAAGCTGCAGCCTTTGCCTATAGAAAAACTTTAAAAAAGCTGTTCCTTATTCATGGCAGTTGCCCAATGGCCCTTCCTCTTACCAGGCCCTGCTCACCTCACGGGGGTTTTTGTGTTGCTGTTCATTGGCAGGCAGCAGCTTCTCCCCCAGGACTCCTTTACTCCGCGTATTGTCCCCACTTGCCCTTCCCCTTCAACTCAAGGCAGCAGAGGGAGGAGAGAGCTTCAGGACAAGAGGCAAAGCTGGCCAGAGCCTGAGAGAGAAGAGTGAGAGCTTTCTAGCTGGGACCCTGCCCCTTCATTCTCCCACCACCACCAGGGCAGAGGGAGGGAGAGCAGGAAAATAGCTGAGCTGGTTTTACAAGGTCTGTTGTGTTTTTGACTACAGATCCCGGTCCCGTCCTGATGCCAGGCTCTGCCCAGGAGACCGATGGCTCCAGCATCCCGGAGCTCAGTACCTTGTGGTGGTCACTGCGCTTTTTACTTCTGCTGGCTTGAAAGACTGTTGTGGGTTTGTAGCACTGGTTCGTCTGTTTGCACAACTTCCCCACACTGGCCCCACCCCAGCTGCCTCTTTCTTCCCTTCCTCACCAACCCCCGAGGTTACAACGTAGTGAATAAGACCCGATAAACAGACTGTACATTCTTGCCATGTACGACCCAATAAACAGACTGTACATTCTTGCCATGTCCGTAATGTGTTGCATCTCGGGAGGACGCAGCCCTGAAGCAGTGAGCAATGGGACAGCTGGGGTGGAGGCACCTGCCAGCTGTGTTCCTCCTTTGGCAGTGACAACCCAGGCAGCACCACGCTGAGCTTGGTACTGGGGAGCCCCAGCCACTATAGGATGAAGAGACGAGGCCTGATTCATGCACTGAGTTGCTAAATTCTCATCTGAGCCCCCTGCATTCCTCGGTAAAGTGCAAGTGCCAGCCAAAGGCAGCGGGGTGATTATACCTTGGCTTTTGCCCTTCCTCTTCTCAGCCTCCATGTGTTCAAAGGAAAAGTTGTCTCCCCTCTGAGACACACAGAGGATGAGATGCAGGCTTTGGGAGGGGACACCCGGGCCCAGACTCCTCGCCATAGGGACTGCCCCTGCAGGTTGCTGGGGACACCGTTTCACCAAAACATTTCTGCATTAATGCTCCTAAGCTTACGTCACAGGCAGTCATATCGGTACCGGCACTCACTCATGCTGCCAGGCACAGGCAGAGCAAGAACAGGAAGGGGGAGAGCAGGGAAAAAAAAAAAAAGAGCAAGGAATGAGTCACCAGTCCAGACAAATTGCCTCCAAGTCACTAAAATTAAGCTGAAGAGAGTGGTCCCAGAGGTACTGTGGATCTGGCAGCTGTGAGCACCTGCCTTCCTGATGCATTGCAGGGACTTGAGAGTAAGAATTGTTACAGGGTGGCTGCTACTGCCACTGCGTGTGGGTGGGAGGAGGGCTCAGGGTGCAATGATTAGCACTGCAAAATCCTGCAGTTCTAGGAAGGCACAGAGAAACTGTGGAGTTGAGCCAGCTTACCACTCCCCAATGCAGCACCACTTCTGAGTTTCAAAGGCTGCTTCCTGCACTGAGGAGGTGCATGGGTAGTGTCAGCACAACCTGCCACACTGAGGCCCCTGAGGTACCCTGCTGCCAAAGAAATGTCTGCAAATTCAATTCATGATCAGATCTGAGTAAGGCAATTAATTCAGTGATGTGACACATTATGCACTGATAAGGTCCAGAGCAACCCTGGAGGACATCCTGTGGCAGCGAGTTCCACAAATGTCTGCATTGCACATGGGCTGCCGGATGAATTGCCCAAGCCCCATCCAAAGGTAATGTACATTGTGTCAACGTAAGTTCAGAAGAGGAGAAATGAAGTCTGGTGTGGGAATATACCTGTGGAAGGGCAAGGGACACAAAGCCCTTGAGAGTGGGATCTAGCCTCCCTTAAACATCCTAAACATTACTCAAAGCAATGAATTCCCAGTGGGTTATTACTTCCTCTCCAGTTTTCAAGCCTTGGCTTTTAACTTCTCGGTCTGCCCTGTCCCCTATCACGTACAGCAATGCAGAGAGGAGAGGCTCACCATGTGCATGAAACAAAATTCATGTATCTGCCTACCTGTGGAGGTGCACAGGCTGAGCTCTCCTTCCAACACAATTCAAGCAGTTTGCACAGCCCCGTTGGAGCTGAGGCAGAGAATGGGGAAAGACTCTGAGTATTGAGGAAGCGAGCTGGAGACCTGGAGGTTGCGATTCTATGACTGTGCTTACGCTAACGAGTCCTGCAAGGGGTAGCTGGCCTGGGTAGAGCTCTGCTGTTGCATGGCTCTCTTTCTTCTAAGACACCAGCACGGCGGCTCCCTGCATGGTGCTGCAGATACCTGCCCTGCCATGACAAAGATAGCCACTGGGTGCTGCCCATGCCATTCCTTCCCCAGTGAGGCCTCATCTCTCCTGTGTGTCTCCAGACAGCACTGTGGCCAAGACCTAGGCTAAGGCGTCCTGACAGCTTTGAAGCCCTGTACTGTCTTCATCTGTTCACCTTTGAGCAGCACTGGCTGGACATAAAATTGCTCAAGCAGGTTTGGAAGGCCAGGTTTTAGACCCTGAATAGCCAGGGTTGCAGGTTCTGCTCACAGAGATACTCCCTACTTCTGTTAAGGCTGGAATTGGCCCTAGGAGCTCAAATGCTCATAACAGCAGTGCCAAATGTCAGGAACTGGGTGACTGCACAGCACAAGGAGTCACTGATGTTGGCTGTAGGGCAGGGAAGGGGGTGAGGACTACAGGGAAGAACTTTGTGCATGGAATGGGATAGGAAAATTCTAATTTCTTTCCTGGGAAAAATGCTCACACAAAAGACCTTAATTTCTTGCCCTGCCCCATTTCTTCTGCGTCCACTCCTTGCAGCAGAGATTAAATCTAGTAGGAGAGTTTGGGGCTGTTGAACTGGAGTTTTTCCCAAAGAAGGTGCAAAAGACATGAGATTGTGCGTGCAGCCAGGGGAGGGAGAGAGTTGAGACAGACGGCCCCCCTATTTGCCCATATGCCCTCAGCTCCATCCACCTGGAGGTGCTCGTAGAGCAGAACAGAAGGGAGAAGGGATTGCGTGCTCAGCATCCACCCCGGTTTCTGAGCATCTCGCCAGCCAGAAGGCTTTGCCCTGTCCCTGCAGCTCTGAGCAGCACCGGTCTCACCCGCAAGATCCTCGGAACAGGGAGCCCCTCTCCTGTGTGCCCGTGGGCATTCACAGGGCGCTTTGCACTGCCACGACTCCCCCCACCTAGGGGAGCCGAGCCCAGTCCCCCCCTCCTGCCACGCCACTCTCCCACCACACAGCTGCTCTCTGCATCCCTCTCTTCTTTCTCTCCCTCTGCCCTCCACTGTCCCCAGCTCCTTCTACCGCACTCCCCAGTCCTCCATCCCCTCCCCTGCGCTCCCCCTCTCCCCTTGCCCCTCTCCTGCACCTCCCTCTCCCCCTTTTATTCTCCATCCCGGTCTCTCCCCCGGCTCCTCTCCGTTCTCCGGCACTATCGTCCATCCCCTCCTTCTCCTTCTCCTTCTCCTGCCGGTGTTTCCGTGCGTGGCGCCCATTGGCTGCCGGTATCCGTCCCCCGGTAGCCGCCGCTCCGCTCCGTCTGCCCGAGCCCGGCGGCCGAGCCCCCTCTCCCGCAGGTGGCGAGGGCAGCGTGGGGCAGAGACCCGCGGCGTGAGGCCGAGGGACGGCGCATCCCCGGACGGACGCCAGCCCGGCCGGCCGGCCCCCAGCGGGCACGGGAGTGGGGCCCAGTCCCACACCAGTCACGGAGGGGGCGATGGGCAGGTCCAGGAAGAAGGACTTGCGCCGCCGGTAGTGCCGGGTGGGACTCGCTCCCTCCTGGGACCGCTTTGCTCAACTGCTTTTCAGAAGGGGGAAAAACATGACACGGATTCTCCCGGTGAAGCAGAGGAAAATGTTCATCCCAACGACACGTAAGTACCAGGCGGCTCTGCCCGCTCTTCCCAGATGTCTCCCGCGGGCATGAGTCCATGCAGAAGTTAACTCTGCAGTCCCAGAGAAGGAAACCTGCCAAACCGTCCCCCGGCCCTCCAACTCTGCCAGCCCAGCCTGGTCCCCACCAGAGAGCTCAGCCCCAAGGTGAGGCAGGGGGGTCCTGAGCTGGAGCAGGGCCGTGGGAAACAAGGTGGACAGGAGGCAAGAGGGGCTGCAGGTTATTGGACTCTGTGGTCCCTTGCAGCTTCTATTCCTGTTTTGTAACCAGGTCTAGGCTCAGCTTTTAGCATCCACCTCCTCCTCTCATTCAGTGCAGAATTTTTTTTTTTTTTTTTTTTCCTAAAGAAAGCAGTAGCACCAATTTACCATCTCTTCCTTCCTCTCTGCCTTCCTCCTGCTCTCCAGATCTATGGACCAGGTATATTCTGGCAGCACCTGTTAGGGGATCCCAAGCCTCTTGCAACAGGTGCTATCCACATCAGGGACAGACCCCAAGCAGATGCCAACACCCTATCAATCTGAGGCCAAGGTTCCTCATCAATTCCTACCTATGCGGGTGCTGCCAAAGCAGCCAGCAGAGTGGATCCAACCCAGACAAGGCACTGGTGTCCAGTGGTTGTTCTGTCAAACTAGCCAGAATGTGTGATATGGCGTTTGAGCTGGTGGTACTTGACAAAGTTAGAATGGCACAGATAGACCATGCCTGCTTTAAAGACAAAATTTCTCCACTGCAGCTGTCTGAGCAGGTGAATGAGTTTATAGTGAATCAGTGCTTTGTGTCGCATGCCTTAGCATTTTTTATAGGGCTTTTGGAGCCCTGAAGCTGGGTTTACTGTATTGCTAAACCACAGCCTGAGCAATCAGCTTTGAGGTCTGGACCCCAGACACTTTCCCAAATGCTCTTCAGCCCCAGCATGAGTGTCCCCATCCATATTTGATATTTGTAGGACTCTGTCTCCAAATGCTTTTTTTGGAAATTCCTTTGCATGCAGGAGGAACATCCAAAGGGATTCGTAACTATGTCCACACCTTTTAGAGGATCATCTTTTTGTGAACATACTGTTCTGGTCTCTGCCATGCTTTGCAGGGATCTTTGTCCCCAGAGCAGCCACTGCCCTCCCCTTTTCTCCAACAAGTGACTTACGTCACTGGAACAGCACTGGAAAAAAATATCAGAGGAAAGATCCTCGAGCTTAGAAATAGAGTTTCAAATCACTTCCTACTCTGCCCATTCACTGCAGCCACTCATGATGTGTGGGACAACCCGGTACTGCAGAACCCCAAGAGACGGGCTTCTCTCAGGACAGTGTGTCACAGCCCAAGGTACCTGCAAATAAAGAAAGTCTAAACAATTCCAGTCCTTCATTTAAGTGTAGCAGGAAACATTTATGCAATAGACTGTAGCAATGGCCTTAAGACATAGTTGCCCAATTGTGTTTTTATGGGGCCTATCAGATGAGGTTCTTTCAGCATAAGATTTGATACATCTGTGGAGTCTGTTGGGTTTGCCTATCTGATATCCAAGGAATCCATCTAAAGCTCAGGTCTCCCCTAAGGTTTCCAGAAGTTGGAATGACATCTACAAAAAAGAATAAGAGCTATAATATTAAGACATTTGTGAAGAAAATTGTGTTGCTACAGAGAATCCCATCCAGGAGAAAAGTCTCTGGAGTGTTTCTGGCCTCCTAAAGTAGTTAATACTGGGAGTCCTTTCCTTTGAGATCCCCAGTTTTCATTTCAATAACAAAGGAGCTTCAGAGCCCTAAGAGATTTGTTGGCATGGGTAAGGGTAAGCCTCAGGGTCCCTGTTCTCTTCCAGCAAGTCATCCTCACTTCCAAGGAGCTTGTTCGTAAAGAGGATGACCTTGCCAGTCCACACCTCCAGAAAAGTTTGCCAGAGCCGGAGTGATCCTGAAAGCATCACAAATCTCCCCTGCATAAGCTTTGCCAGGATGTCTCTGGTCTGGAGTATGTGCTGGGCTCTGTATCTCACATATCTGGAGCCCTGACAAAAGACAAAAAGCACGTCCTTCCCTTATCTGTCTCTTCTCTCCCTGCAGCTTCTCACCCAGTGTCAGCAGAGAGCTGGTGGCGAGTGGAGAGCTTGTTTGTTCAGGGCTCTCTCTGAGTGAGCTGAGTGCTGTTTCCATGCCGAACCCTGATGTGACGGGCAATTGGGCACCTCAGATTAGGAAGGCTGGGACACTGCTTTGGTGTTGCAAACAGCTGGGGCAGGCAGAGCCTCTTCCATTAGCAGTGTGTTGCAGGGTGCTGAAGGAGAGAGAGAGAAAACAAGAGAGAAAGAGGCAAAAGAGATCTGGACTGATCCCTCTTGGTGTACCCAAAATAATCTGGCTCTTCCTTTACTCTCAAACTGGCATAACACAAACCAGCTACCCTCCAGCTCAGGTGCTGAGCTTAGCCTCTTGCCTTGGGTTGAGAGTGGAGGTGCTTTCGTTTCTGCTGGTGGGGCTAAGAACCCCACGATAACCTGTCCAGTCCAAAAAGACGTTCAGCAAGCAGGAGGATACTGAGTGAACGGGGGAGCCAGAGCTGGTGTGGCACTTTGTCACTGGATGGTCTTCCCTCTTTTCTTCATAAGGCACCTGCCACTCATAAATGAGAATCAGGCCCCTGGTGACTATGTCCTCAGTAGTGGTGCCATTAGCAGAAAATGAGAAATTTCCCTGTCCCTATCCTAGTCTGTGGTTCTTTCCCGAGAGGATCTTTCCCTAGGGGAGAGGATCCATTGGCCCACATTAAGCGATGTCCCTGTTTGTTCCTCCATGCCCACTGTGCCTCCCAGGACTAGATGGGGTCGATATTGTCCTACATCTTCTAGCGGCTGCCAGCACCCACAAACTCACCTCAACTTCCCATGCCTGTCCATACCTACACACAGTTAATGTGGTGATTTTATCTGCGATTTGTTCAGCTGTCATGTCCCCAGCATCAATGGCTTTTTTCTCCTCCTCTCACCTCCAGATTGCTAACTGATCCTGCAAGGACACTGCCCCCTGCCCTCTTCCCTGCCTCTGCTATGGACACTTCTGCTTTCAGCCTCCCCACGCCAGCAGTGTCAGAGGAGGGGAATGCCTCTGGCAGCTGGGCAGGCTTCACCACCCCCAACGGCTCCACCACGGCGAGCCCTGGTGTGGTTGTCAGCGGTGTCCTCATCCCCCTGGTCTATCTCATTGTCTGCGTGGTGGGGCTGGCTGGGAATTCTCTGGTAATTTACGTGGTCCTGCGGCACTCTGTGAGCGAGTCGGTGACCAACGTCTACATCTTGAACCTGGCCCTAGCTGATGAGCTCTTCATGCTGGGCCTGCCGTTCCTGGCTGCACAAAATGCCCTGTCCTACTGGCCATTTGGATCTTTCATGTGCCGCTTGGTAATGGCTGTGGATGCCATCAACCAGTTCACCAGCATCTTCTGCCTGACCGTGATGAGTGTTGATCGCTACCTGGCCGTGGTCCACCCAGGGAAGTCCTCCAAATGGCGGACAGCACGGGTGGCCAAGGCTGTGAGTGCAACTGTGTGGGTGCTGTCTTCTGTAGTGGTGCTGCCCGTGGTCGTCTTCTCAGACGTCCCTTTAGGGATGAGCACATGCCACATCCAGTGGCCAGAGCCTGCCTCGGTGTGGAGAGCTGGCTTCATTGTCTACACTGCCACCCTGGGCTTCTTTGGGCCACTGCTGGTGATTTGTCTCTGCTATCTTCTTATTGTTGTGAAGGTTCGTTCCTCTGGCAGGCGGGTGAGGGCTCTGTCCTCCAAGCACAAGCTTTCAGAGCGCAGAGTGACCCGCATGGTGGTGGCTGTTGTGGCTGTCTTCGTCCTTTGCTGGCTCCCCTTCTATGTCCTCAACATAATCAATGTCGTCTGCCCACTGCCAGAGGAGCCATCACTCTTTGGTGTCTACTTCCTCGTGGTGGTGCTGCCATATGCCAACAGCTGTGCCAATCCTATCATCTATGGCTTCCTCTCCTACCGCTTCAAGCAGGGCTTCCGGAGGGCCATCCTCAGGCCGTCCCGCCGAGTCCAGAGCCAGGAGGTGCCAGCATGCCCCCCAGAGAAGACTGATGATGAAGAGGAAGAGGGCGAGATCAGCAAGATCACCCAGAATGGTAATGACAGGCAGGAGCACCCTCTAAGCAGTGGGGAAGGAGAAAGCAATGAGCAAAAACCACTCCCTGAGGAGCCTGTGGGATGTGAAAAGAGCAACAAGTTGCATGTCAGTTATTTATGATGAAAGGGATGGTGCAGGGGAAAGAGACATTGGGACATGGGATCCCCTTCACCCTCTGTGCTTTTCCACCTCAAAGGCAATGGGACATGTTGATGCAAGGGAATATTAAAGTCCAAGACTCTGCTTAAAGATGAAGAGGGCTCCATGAGCTTGTGGAAAAACCAAGGCATTGTTCTTGGCTTTGGAAGGGACACTGGAGGTTTGTGGAGTACCAGGTAAAGGCAGGACTGCATCCGGGGAGAGCTGAAGAGGTGATGGGCACTGACAGTATGGAGAGAGCAAGGTCAGCCCTAGATTGCATGATCCATCCTTAGATGACCCAGCTGTGAAGGGCATCAGCTGCCATCTGACTGTGGCACCTCAAGGGAGTCCTCAAATGACATATACAACAAATAGGCATCCCAGTGCCTTGATTATCTTCCTTATAAACATGAGAAGCAGTTTACCCTAAAAGAAAAACAGGAAGGAAAAATGTCTGCAGCGAAGACATACCAGTTGCATGAATGGCTGTCCCTTCTCTAGCTCTCCAATAAGTTTTGGGGACAACTTTCCTACCCATGCTGGTCATGGCTGGAGACCACTCTGACTGTTCAAAGCCTCCTCTTTCTTTCCAGGGCTCTCATGGACTCTGGGCAGGCTGATGAGACTTACCTGGGAGAGCAAATGGGACATTTCTTTCCTGCACCTCGCATTCTTTAGGGTTTTCCTGGTGCCTCTGCACCCTGGTGGAAGGTGTAACAAGGGTAGAGAAGAAGACAGCGAGGCATGGGTTGGAGGCAGGGTTTCTTACAAGCTGA
Organism: Ciconia boyciana; assembly: GCF_034638445.1. NCBI lineage: Eukaryota > Metazoa > Chordata > Aves > Ciconiiformes > Ciconiidae > Ciconia > Ciconia boyciana. The sequence continues at coordinate 58,732,793 of NC_132934.1, forward strand.
AATGCCCTTTCCCTTTTCCTCTCCCTAAGCCTTATTGTAAATAAACAAAAAGCCTTTGGACTTAAAAACTCAACTGGGCAGAACCATTCTGTGTGTTTAGGGGAGGGGGGTGCTGTAGATTTGGCTCTCCTGAGAATACACAATGTCTTTGAGATGAGTTGATCTCTGTATGGCGTAATGTTTGGCTGGTACAGGAGATCAAGGCATGTATCAGTACAGGATGGGGGCAGGGAGCAGAGGGGCGTCGGGGGATCTCCAGTGTGTGAGACCTATGGTTGCAGGAGTCTGGGCAACACTAGGAACTGATTCATCTTGTGGGAAATGGTAGAGTATTTGGCTCAGGGTGGAGAAGAAATGATATGTCTGCGTGTGTACAAAGGTGGTTGTATGCAAAAGTTTGATCACTCGGCTGTACGTATATGAGAATGGCTGAACAGGATCAGAGATCGAGGAGTCGGGGCTGGTGGGAGATGTGCATGGGTTGGGTACTGATGCTAACCTGTGTGTGGCTGTGGGGTGTGTATAAATGTGTACAAATGTACGTAAGGGGGTATGCATGCGTATAGGTGTATACAAACACAGATGAGGAAGTGTGTTTATGTAATTGTAGGATGTTAGTGTAGATACGGTTGTGTAGGCATGCAAGTATATGTGGAAATGTGTGTGCACATGTGAATGCTTGGATAAGAGTGTGAGAGTATGTGTGTTGCTGTGAGTGTTGGATGAGTGCTTGCTCCTGTGCATTGGTTGTTGGAGGGAAGTTGTGGGTGGGCCCGTCTGAGTGTGCAGGCTAGAGGAGCAGCAGTGTACGAGGGTGGGTGGGATGAAGGTTTCTCTCTCCACTTCGGCTTCATTCCTGCAGGCTCTGCTAAATGTCTGTCCCCACACCTTGAACTTCTACATGAATGCTGTTGCTAAGCTACAGCCACTAACAAGACTGTCATACCAGAGCCCTTGGTTATATCTGGGCACTTTTCTCCACAAATAATTTTGAGAAATGGGAAGGAGGGACCCACGAGGAGGAGACATGCCTCCCTGAGGTCAGGAGATGTTGGAGGAGGCAGTCCGTGGAGGGTCAGTGACAAGAGCTGGCTGGGTGATGGAAAGATGTCTCACAGGTCACTTGAGAGAAGGCATGAGGTATGAAGGGATGGCATGGGGTCAGGTGTGCTGGGACAGAAGACAAAAGCCCTGGACTGGGAAGCAGAACAAGCTGCATCAGCTGAGGGTGATGGGAACAGAACCACTTTATGAGGAAGCAAGAAACAAGGTCACCCAAAGGCAACATGAGAAGAAGTGAAGGCCTGGCAGGCATCAGGAGAACTGCAGTGCAGGGCACCCGACTTCAGGAAAGGACTGTCGCAGGGCGTCAGGTGAGGAGACATGTCTTAGCCAGGCCAGACAGCAGAGGAAGGGTGGGAAGGGACTGCAGACACGACCAAGCAAAAGACATTCAGCTGTGCTCTCAGCCACTGGTACAGCAGCCACCTCGCTGATAGAGAAAGATTGTCTGTATGAATCATCCATCCTTTTGTTTCCTCTTTGAGCCTGGGACGCTGGTGCCAAGCTGTCCATGCCTGTAGGTCAGCCTCGGAAGCTGAGCTAGCAGTGATACCACCCGGCTATTGCTTAGCTCCTCTTACAAAGTGCGCTTGCTCCCCTGAGCGTGGGCAGTCAGACACGCAGGAGTGCAGGCTCAACTCAAGGGAAAAAGAAAGTGCTTGGTAGCCAGTTTCTATCCTCTGCTACCTCCTCACATCTCCTCCTCCTTCCATCCATGCATCAGCTGCCCACACTGTGGGCCCCAGTGAGAAAAGCAGCCAAACTATTCATGGGTGCGGGATACACAGTCTGTTGGACTAAAAAAGCCTCTTTTTTTTTTGCTTGGGGAGCTCCCGCAGCATCCATTGAATGAAGCACAATCAAGAAATCCTAGCAGAATGAAGATGAACTGCCAAAGCTCCTGCCTCTATATGGGGCAACAAACAGTAGGAAGATTAAAAGGTCTAGCTACCAAGTGGTCAGATAGATGGACAACAGAGCGCTTTAAACAGGGGTCTGTGTTGCTCCTCTTGCAGTGAGGAGCAGGGCAAGGTGAATGCTGGGCACCACTGGCACAGCAATCACTGCAGGACAGAGGAGAAATGGTATTAGCTGGGGAGCATGTAGCGCTGTTCGTGGTTGATGACCAGGCACTGAAGAAGGCACGCAACAACGAATGAGGACCTTGCAGGAGGCAGCTCAGGTGGGTGGGGGGCAGGTATAGGAAGGGTTTCCTTCTCCACAGAGTGGCTGCCCAGCTGCCGTGGGGAGATGGGGGAGTTCCCTGGCTGCCAACACGCTTAACAGAGACCCTCTCCTTCAACACTGAATTGAGCTGAGACTTCATTTTGCACGCCTTTGCAGCTCCATCTGCTACAAGTCACCACTCAAGAAACTCCACCAACTGGTTGGCTTCTTAAAATATCTACATCTCTGAAGAGCTCAAGCACTGCAATGCCAGCACCAAGCAAGTGCGCCAAGGAGACATCATTTTGATACACGGAGTCTGAGCCCACCAGCAAGGCAGCTCTGCAGGGGAGCCTGCTGGGGAAAATAAATGTGTTCCAGGGAGACGTGCAAAACACTGGGGGTCTTTAGTTTAAACAGGAGTTTAAAAGAAAAGGGTCACAAGCATCATATTTTTCTGTCTTGTGTTTTCTTCTCCCCCCTACGCTGCATCCTATTTTTCAGTGACAAATTGGGAAAAAAAATGGAGATGAACCAAAAATAAGACTGGGGGAGGGAAAAGAAAAGGTATTTTTTGTCTGAAATCCATGAGGAGAAAATGAACGCTACAAAATTCTGCAAACTATCATCGATTAAAAGGCTGTTTTTCATAAGAACGGACGTTTGGAATGATGGACGGTACCTCGCTGCCTCCTGACCCCTGCCTCTCTCCTCAGCTCTGTCTCCCTCCTGGTGAATCCCCAGCTTTTTCTGTGGTAATAGCATTAATCCGACTGCCCTTGTGATCCCTCTCCTAACGATGGTGCAGTTGACTCCAGGCAACCCAGAGGTCACGGGGACCGTGCGCAGTGGCTAAGTGAAATTCTGGCCGTGTTCAGGGGGATTTGTTCCAGTCAGATGTGGAAATGGATTTTTCTATTCTGGGTGCAGAGACACGGAGATAAGGGCTCCATCAAGCCCTGTGCTGCACACAAGGTTTTATTCTTGTCATGTAGAGATCGGAGCTGCAAGACTAGAAAGGGCCGCAATGATTTCAGCAGCATTGTGCAATGCCTCTTCCCAGCAAACGTTTGATCATAGACGGGGTCCTAGAGACACGGAGAGCCCATTCTGCCAGCTGCTCAGAGAGTTCATATGCACACGTCAGAGTGCACGAGAGCAGATATAGAGAGGCATATGTACGTGATGTGTATACATGCATACAAATGAGTATTTATGTGATCGCATGTGTGTATGTGTGGGTACAAGTGACTGTGTGAATGTGTATAAATATATATATACATATTCATGTCTGTGGGTGCTTTGGTTCAAGTATATCTATGTGTGCATGAGACCATACGTGGCCACCCACACAGATGCACACATACCCAGACATGCATGTACCTCTTGGCCTAAGCATGAACACAGCACATACACTTTCACACACAGTCCAGGCATGGGCTAAAACTGGGAGATGACAACTGGACCTTGCAAATGACCCTCCCCACACATGGACCCACCATACGTGCACACCCAAGCACATTTCTGCCAGCCCAACAGTGGCCCTGGGCAGCTTCGGACCCACTCAGTGTGACCCTTTTGCTCTGCAGTGGATCTTCAGGAGAGAAACTGGAAGGGCATTGAATGGTGATCAGGGAAGGGTTCCAGCATGGAGAGGCGAGGGTGCGTTTCCAGGCTGTTACTAACACAGCCCACACTTAATGTCATTTGAAGCTGTTGTTAGGGAGCCGCTGTATTTGTCATCAGCAGGGAAACACAGCAGCTCAGCTCAGGCAATGGCAAAACTGCCCAGGCCACGTTCCGCTTCAGCTATTGTACAGGACCATGGAACAAGGGGGTGTGGGGAGGGGGCAGGAAGCAGTTAATCAGTTGTTGAAATAGGGTAGCCAGTAGATAAAAGAGACAGGGAGATACAAGAAAGGGAAACACCCTTGAAAAGAAGATGTTCCTGGCTCTCCTGAGGATTCGACAGAGAATCGAAATGCTTTATCTGCTTAAACGACTGGAAAATATGCAAATATTTGCTCATGAAAACTTGGTGTTCTTTGCCTTCCCAAGCATAAAATATGCAAACGCCATGCACAACACAGCTGGCTCACTCAGATCTCACACTTACCACGTCACGCACAAACACACACATGCACATACCCGGCACGTCGATGCAGCCAGCTAAAGACACGCGCCTGGGCTGCGGCATGTCCTTCTACACATGACAAACAGGGCCGTGCGGGAAAGCAAATATAGATGCCTCGACTCACGAACTGTGCGCGCACGGACTGCGCCCCATCGCTGTGTCCTTCCGTGGTCTTTAACCGGAGCAGCTGCCGAGCTGCGGGCGGGAGTTCGCAGAGGGGGCGAAGAAACGTGAGCCCACCCCCGTCCCTAACCTGCCCTGGGCCACAGGTGCCACCCCTCGGCAGGGCGAGCGGGCTGCCGGCCCTTCGCAGGCAGCCGGGCAGCGCCGGGCGCGGAGGGGAGGCGGCGGCGCGGGGCGCGGGCCGGCCTGCAGGGGGGGCCGGCGGCCGCCGGGCGGGGGACGGGCGGCGGGGGACGGGCGGGCACGCCGCGGGCGAGCCCTGCCCGCTGGTCACAGGCGGGCTCCTTTCCCAGCTGGAAACGGCTCGGGTTTGAGGCAGGACTGTGCCCGGCGGGGAGGCTGCGCGAAGGGCTGGGCCCAGCACCCCTGCACACCCCGCGGTGTGCTGGCTGCAGGAACAAGGGATGTTGTTGGGACCCCTCTCCGACACCACTGTCTTCTTGGAAATCCCGTATATTCGCCATGCGTGGGCCTGGAGATCCATGCAGAGCCCTCTGTTGGACCCTCAGAGGGATTGTAGCTACTGCAAGGCCTCACACAGTTTCAGCAGAGATCCGTTGCTGTGAAAAGCATCAAACCTTGCCGTGTGGGTATCAAACGGCGCCTATGCCCTATGCCTTGAAGCCAGAGCGATGAACACGCTCGTGCTGGACCAAATGGCCAGGCAACGTGGCAGGACTCTTGCCCTGTTGACTGGCTTTAGGACCAGACTCAGGACAGTGCTACCAAGCGATGGTGGAACCTCTCTGTTTCAACCCCTGCCCCCCCCCTCCAGTGTCAGGGTGATTCCCATAGTGGGAAGTACCCATCGCAGATCCAAGAGTTTCTGTGAGCTCTTAAACAGCAGCTTCCCCCCTCTTGCCACAAAGTGCTTGTTTCTTTGGTGAGAAAGCTCATGGGTACCTCTAAAGAAAATTTTCTTGTCCACCTTTCTCAGCACTCCTCGTGAGAGTTGAGAGGAGAAGACAGCACAGAGGTAGAAACTCCTGGGTCTACATAGCAGTGGATGGGAGGAGGAGGAGGCTTTCAGATACCAGGAAGGGCTCCAGGCAAGAGGCAGAGAAGCAGAAGGCAACAGGCTCAGCTGAAGATTGTTTTTAAGAACTAGTTCAAACAGGCTGCAACGTCACCTGGTATCTCCCACCCAGCCAAGCTGCTGGGCCTAGATGCTCACAAGGCAGCGAAGTCTTGCTGGTTGCAGTAGGGTTAGTGCTTGTAGTCACATGCCAGAGTTTGGGGTGGACACTGGCACAGTTTCTTGTCTCAGTGGTCTCGCAGGCAGGGTCACAAGGCAGGGGTAGGAGATGGGACACTCAAGCTGGAAAAGTTACCTATGGGGAGAGGAGCAGCCTGGATGATGTGCCCTTAGCTGCAACACATCTCTGATTGACGCAGCGTGTCAGCCAGTCTCTGATACACCGTTCAGCTGTGTCTGGCAGACACGCAGTGTCTCGGAGTAGCTGTGGGGGCAGTGGGAAGTGGGAGACAAGCTCACACTTTCATGCTTAGTGTTGGAGACTGCCAGGTCTAGCAACAGCTTTGCTCTAGCTATGAGTACAGGTGAACAGCTCTTCCAGCTGCTCCTCCGCCACGTGGCGTTTCAGCAATACACAGCAAAAGAATGAAGCAGCTTTGCCAGGCCTTGATCTCCGTGTGAGACAGTCCAGGCTGCCGAGCAGCCCGCAGCAGAAATCCCTGCTGGCAGAAGTGGCCTCAAACTCAGCGGCAGCCTGCGTAAAGCCAGGGAACGTGTTGTTCCTGGTTGGTCCAGGCCCCACATGGGCAGAAGTTATGAGAGAAATGTAGCCACGCAGCTGACATCCAGGCCTGCCCATCCTCAGAGACGTACAGGATATTCTAAGCCAGTAATTTCATACTGTGTTGGTGCTCTTGGGTAACAAGGGCTGGCTGTTACACAAGCCTCGTGCACAGGCTGGAAAAGATTCGTCTTCCCCACCCCCTCTGCAGCCTGGCCGGGGATGATCAGTGATCCCCATACGGCAGAGGGCCCGCTGCTGTTACAGGGTAACCTGGGGGCACCCCAAAGTACCAAAGCATAAAAACTTACTTCCACCTTTCCATGTCTCAGGTGTCCCCCTCCCCGTTTGCAGGCAGGAAAGGCAAGCCGAAGGGACCCAGCCGTGGTCGGGCAGTGACGGAGAGGAGGTGAGCGCAGAGCAGAGTAGTGCCCATTGCTTCCCAGAGCTTGAAACACGTGTGAGCTCTCTTTCCAAGGGTAGCAACGGCAGTAGCCAAAAGCCTGAACTTTGCTTCCAGAAGGAATCAGCTGTTGAGCTGAGCAAATCGTGATGCTGTGAGGGGTGGGTGGAAGGAGGGAGGGAGCAAGAGCCAAGCCTGACACGGGCCAGAGCCGGGGGGAGGCACTCACAAAGGCCTCGGAGGCAGGATGGAAAAGACAGTAATTACATAAGAGCACTTGGCGAGCATCTGGCTGGAGTCAGCTGGGCCACCCCAGCCCTCCCTCCCCGTGCTGCTAACCAGGAGCAGCTGAGGATACAGATAACCCAGCGTGGGACCCCTCCGGAGGGGAGCGGAGGTAAGAGGTCCTCTGCTTCCCCTCCTGGCTTGCGATACTCTTGGAGAGTAGGGGCAGAGGGGTAGGGAAAGGGAAAGCCGCTGCGGTGGAGAAGCAGCCAGGAAGGGGAAGAGAAGGGGTTGTTTCTCTGCCTCTTGGTGCGGATGATAACTTTGCTCCAGAGGTTTTGGTGAGGGAGGAGCTGTGAAGGGTGTATGGGGGTGTTTGTGAGTGGATGCAAGTATGTGTAGCAGGGCAGGGGGTCCACATGTGCAAAAGGGGAGCTGAGCTGTACACAGGGGGTGGAAACGGGAGGAAACATCAAAGTAACTTCCTTCCTTCTGTACCTGTGGTAGAGAGGGTTAATAGGATGGAGGGGGGGACAGCCAGACTTTATCCCCCACTTTGCCCTGTGGGGGGGGTTGCAGAAGAAGGGAGGAAATGTAGAAGGAGGACAAAGCAGCTGCTTTTGAGCAGGGATTGTTGCAGTCCAATCTGGCCAGAGCTTCCCTGGGCTGCCTCCAAGGCAGAGCGTGTGATGAGGGAGAGGGAAGATTGTTGAGCACGCAAGGTGCCTTCAGGCTTGGGGTACGCTTAAAAGCGTGGCTGGCACAGGGTTCTTGGATAGCATTCTCAAAACTCCTATCTTTGAGCACTCAGCTGTACAAGCCAAAACCTTCTGCAAATGTGGCTGCCCTGGCAAAATGTTGCTGGTACAGCCAGTTCCCTTCAGGGAGCAGGGTGATATTATTCTAGCAAAAGTGTCTCTATTGGCATAAACTGCTGCCCAGCTGGGCAATACCACCAGTGCAAGGCTTTGTCTGATGGCTCCCCATTCAGCTCAGATGGGACATATTAAATACAAAGTCCTGCTCACTGCCCACTGTGGGCTGTTCTTGCAGTCAGATGAGAAAAAGGCAAAGGCCCCAGCTGATGAGGTCCTCCACGAAGAACATTTGCTTGGCTGTGAGCAACTCGGGAGTGCAGATGAAAGGCAGGATGGAAACAAGGGCAATGGCCTTCTCTGCTACCTGTTCCCTTTGGAAAGGCAGAGGAGGCCAGACATAAGGCAGAGAGCTGCAAAAGGGGGTAATGTCCTGCTTGGAAATAAGCCAGGCAGGAAAACCTGACGGAGTGAGCCACCGCAATAGCTTTGATGGGACAGAGAGGAACTTTGCCTTCACTGTCAGTCTCTGAGTTTTCATGCACCCCAGAAAATTTATTGGCTTTCAACAATAGTACTGTCAGCTGCTGAAATCCCCACCAGCAGCAGGCAGGAGCAGACAACACAACTGATCACAAAAACCTGCTTCTGTCAGCTGGCAAGGCTCCATTAGCAAGAACTGTTGCTCTAACCCTTCCCCCTCCCATTTTCCAAAAGGGGAAACTGAGGCACAGGTAGACATGGGAGACTTCCAATGGGTGTCATTGCATGCCAGTGCTGGAGCCCGGCTAGGAACTCACAAGCACAGCAGTGAATTTCGTGGTCCTCTTCCCACCCCGGCTGGGAGGCATGTTCGCTCCATGTTTGTTGAGCTCCAGGCTGACAGGCAGCCTGAGAATATTTCCAGGCTTCCCAGCCCCCCTTCCTCCCTTCCCCCCAGCTTGCAGCACATATTTTCCCAGAGTTTTCCGCTTGCTTCTCCAGTGGTGCTGGGGTCCTGCCAAACACCAGCCACTCTCTGGGAAGCCGGGCCTCCCATTCCCAAACCAAACAAATGGGAGAAGGAAAACAAAACAAAAAAAGTCCAAGCACACGTAGACACACATAAAACCCTTTCCCCCTCAGAAACCTTGGAGCCTTCTCCAGCTTCTCTCAGAAACTGCAGGAGGCACAGTGCTGACTTGGCACTTCTGGACCCCGCAGAAGAGAGTTATTGCCCATCCTTCCTTCAGCCTCCCAAAGATACATATGTGCACCCCCACCAGGTATAAGTTCCCAAATCCAGTTTTCTGCAGGGTAAGACCCCCCACATCCTCTTCCCACTGATTCTGCAGTGTAAGGAAAGTCTCCTATGTGTGCCCCCGCACTCCTCCCTCCCCAAATGCCCTCATTCCCAGGTTCTGGTGCAGCCACGTAGTGCTCACCCCAACAGCACAAGCTTGTCAGCTCGGCGCCAGGCTGGAGGCAAAGATCACAGCCAGGGTTTGCTCCAGATCCTCAGTTTGCTGGCAGGCAGCTCCCCGCAGCAGGGCTGTGCTTGGGGCCAGGCACACCCCTCCTGTGCGAACTGCTCAGCCCGGGACCTGACCGGGGGATGACATGCGCCGGAGTGCAAGGCTTGGGGCTCTGCCCAGGGAGAGGGGGATGACCAGAGGGAAAAAAATGATGCCTCTCCCAGTTGGCTAGAAATATCATGCCTGGGGTGAGAGGCTGCAGTGACGTGCAGAAGAAACAATGCAGGAGAGAATGGAAGATGAAAAAGTTTGGGGACTAAGAGTGGGACCGGCACAGCTGGGGAGAGAGCAGGGCCAGCCGGCTTAAGGGCTAATGCATGGGACAAGGGACTAATGCAAGGGAGTGAGGGCAGAGTCCTGCAACATCCCGCCTGAAGGAAAGTCTGTCTCTCGCACCAACGCACCCCACCTTACCTGAGATGCTCAGGGTGGGACACTGCCCTGCTGCCCACCCACCCTTTGCACAGGGTGCAGTCTGTGCTGCCTGCGTTTTGCTGACCAGGGCAAGGCTGTTTGGAAGCGAAAAGGCAGAGGAAAAAAAACCCCAAAACACAGATAAGGAAAAGGCACTATCTAGGAAAGAGTTAAAAGGCGCCGAAACCCAAGCCGGTTTGCAATGGAGGGCGCCCAAAGCCACGGAGGGAAAGGGAGGGAGAGGAGAGGGGAGGGAGCAGGTCCAAGCCCAGCTTGCCTACCCAGTCAGCACTCAGCAGTGCCTGTGCCAAGAGCCAGCTTTCTTAAAGCCATGGGCCCGGGGGCCGGCTTTGCAGGCGGAGGGGCGCCCGTGAGCAGGGGCTGGGAACTACAGAGGGGAGCCCTCAGGCTCCGGGGTGAGCTGCCGCGCCGCGCTGGGGTGCAGGCAGAGGGAAGAGGGGCAGAGGCCGGGAGAGGGGCTTTCTCGGCTTGTTTGCGTGTCTGTCTTTCGTAAGCATGCTTCTCTGCGTGCTCCGAGCTGTGCTTCCTTCGCCCTCTGCAGCGGAGCAGCTCCCCTCTGGCCTCTCTGCAAAGGGCTGGCACTGCCCGCTGCTCTCGGGGAGTTGGCCATCCCTTCGGGAAGGTGCTGGGGTTTGGCTGGGAACACAACCGAGCATTGGTATTGGTGGGAGGGGGCTGAGGCACAGAGAGGGATGGGATTTGGCGGGGGGAAGGAGGGGGCTGAAGTTAAGTTCCCAGCCCACAGGAGAAGGGGCCTCTCTGCAGAGAGATGTGGGTCAGACTCTGGCTGGGACAGGGGGGTTGTTGGGTTAGACTCCCATGAAGAGCTGATATCTAGTGACTGGAGGACTGGAAAAGTTTTTTACAGCCCTCTCCACAGATTCAGCAGCCTACCAGAGCATGCTTTTGCTAAAGGGGCTGTGTGGTTTGCCATGTCTCCTTCCTCTATCCCAGCCTGGGGACTGAATCTTCTAGTGGCTCCAGTGGTTTCCCTAGTGAGGGTCAAGCCTTCTTCCAGGGTTAGCACCTAGTCTCCATTGGTCTAGGCAGAAGGGCGTGGGGCATCCTCTTGGGCCATGCGGTTGCTGCTCAGATTGCAGCCTTGAACCTCCAGGGACTTCAAGCATGTAAACTCCCTCCACAGGACAATGCCATTTTGTCCCACCCCTGGCTCCAGCCACAGAAAGATGTTTTGTGGTGATTTCTGCTCCATCCCCCATGTCCTCCCCTTCTTAGACCTCATTCTGGCACTTCCTCGTATCTTCCCAGGTCACCATGGACATAATCTACCTGCGCACACCCCTGGCCTTCCTTCTCCTCCCTCTTGTTGTGCTTGGGGCACCCACTGATGAACCCAACCTCACAGAACAAGCCCCTGGTGCTTGCAAGCGCTGTTGTGACCCACTGGACTCTTCCACAGATGCCCCACCTCTCCCTCCCAGCCACCACCACTTGCCCTACCCAATGCCGGAGGTCCGTCCCTATATCAACATCACCATACTGAAGGGTAAGTGCCCACCTTGGCCCCAGGATGCCAAGGCCTGCTCAGGGACCGGTGGCACTGCGGTGGAGGTGACAGCTGGGTTGCTGGCATGCTGGTTATGCTAACAGACTGCCAGATGCCATCCTGAAGGGTATGTGCCCACACACGCTGTGCCCAGGGTTTAGATGTTTTTGTGCTGTGATCAAGAGTAGCCTGCAGGGATGGAAGTCAGTGCATATCCGTGCTGTGACCTCTGCGTCTCAGGATGCTGCCTGCTACCAGCTCTTTCACGCTGCTAGCACAGGAGTGGCAGTGGCAGCCTCTTGCCAAGCTGGGGGGACACCTTCCTTGCCTCAGACTTCCAGAGTCCTGTAGTGCCTGAGGGAAGGAGCAGTCTCTATCCAGGTGCAAAATAAGCAGGTTTGAAGGGTAGGCACTGGCACCTGGGAAGGCTGTGGGGAAACCCCCAGCTCCATGGGTCACATGCATTTTGGAGCAGGTGGAGGGCAAGGGGAGGCAGCATCTATTTGCAAGCACCTCCAGGCTAACTGGCAGTGACCCCCAGCTCATTCCACCCTGCTGTGGCTGGCTTGGCTAATGGGAAAAGGCTCCCTGTTTTAGATCAGCTCCTCCCTTCAGGGCTCCCCTTTTAGCCTTTGCTGCGGACAAAAGCCTGTTCCCAGCTGGATCCTGCTCCACTCGCTTATTGTTACTCTGTGGTTCCTCTGGGCTAGCTGGGCAGATGTTCCCCCTTCCCTGCCCAGCCTGGAAATAGCTGCAATCCATCAAAGCTCAGAAGTGCGTCTGGGGCAGATAAGAGGCCTGGACTAGAGTGGGGTGTTGCAGGGGGGGCTGCAATACCATGCAGGGGATGGAGAGGAGGAAAAGAACAAGTGTCGTGGTTTAACTCCAGCCGTCAACTAAGCCCCGCACAGCCGCTCGCTCACTCCCCCCCGGTGGGATAGGGGAGACAATTGGAAGAGTAGAAGTGAGAAAACTCATGGGTTGAGATACAGACAGTTTAATAGGTAAAGCAAAAGCTGCGCACACAAGCAAAGCAAAGCAAAGAATTCATTCACTACGTCCCATCGGCAGGCAGGTGTTCAGCCATCTCCAGGAAAGCAGGGCTCCATCACGCGTAACGGTTACTTGGGAAGACAAACGCCATCCCTCCGAACGTCCCCCCCTTCCTTCTTCCCCAGCTTTATATGCTGAGCATGATGTCGTATGGTATGGAATATCCCTTTGGTCATTTGGGATCAGCTGTCCCAGCTGTGTCCCCTCCCCCTTCTTGTGCACCTGGCAGAGCACGGGAAGCTGAAAAATCCTTGAACAAGTATAAACATTACTTAGCAACAACTAGAACATCAGTGTGTTATCAGCATTATTCTCATCCTAAATCCAAACTACAGCACTGTATTAGCTACTAGGAAGAAAATTAACTCTATCTCAGCCAAAACCAGGACAGCAAGGCACAAATGTGGGATGCTGTCACTTGTGGAGGCTGCTCTGACCCCCACCTCTTCTCTCTACACACAAAGTACATTCTGGTGCTGCTCTCTCTCTGTATTGATGCCTGCCGAAGTGTGTGACCGGCAATGCACAAACCCCAGGGTAGAACTGCAGTAGTAATTATACAGGATGCCCAAAGGATGCCGGTTTTGTCAAAGTACCAGCCCTTTAACTTGCACTGCACCATCCACCAAGCCCAGCTTGGATCTTTTCCCTCTGACCCACCTCATTGTCCCTCTCTAGTCATATTCTCCCACAGGCATTAGCACTTCTTCCCCTTCTCCAGCCTACAGCAAGAACAGTGTGCACACTATGTGGATAATTGGGACATAGGAGAGGTGTGTAGGATGGCAGGGCTGTGGTGGAGGTAAAGGAGTGTGGAGGATGAAGAAGAGGTCAAGAGCCCCAGTGGTACTTTGCACTGCTGGGCTCCCTCTCAGGCTGAAGTCTCCTAAGGACAGGTCCTAGTGCCTCCAGCAAGGCCATATCATGTGGTGAGGAGGGGGTTCGTAAGCGAAGAGACCCCAGTCGGACCCAGAGCTCTGCTCCTCATAGCTCCGGACCTCATAGCTCCTTTCCCATGAAGCACAATGATATTGTGACCCTCAGGAGCATTCCTTCTTCTGGCATTGCCCCATCCTTGAACAATTCTCTGCCTCCTCATTAGGCTTTCTCACTGCCACTTCCACCTCTCCCTCTGGTATCACACAGGAGTTGTGTCCTCTGCTTCCTCTTGTAGGAGAGAAAGGAGACCGGGGAGAGCCTGGGATGCCAGGGAAATGGGGCAAAGAAGGACCACGAGGTGAGCGGGGTGCCCAGGGCCAGAAAGGCAGTAAAGGACAGATGGGCACAGCGGGAGACCCCTGCAAGCATCAGTACGCTGCATTCTCTGTTGGTCGCAAGAAAGCGCTGCACAGCAGCGAGGGCTTCCAGGTCTTGATCTTCGACACTGTCTTTGTCAACCTCTACAGCCACTTTGACATGTTCAATGGCAAATTCTACTGCTATGTAGGTGGACTTTACTATTTCAGCCTCAACGTCCACACCTGGAACTTCAAGGAGACCTACATGCACATCATGCACAACGAAGAAGAGGCAGTCATCTTGTATGCCCAACCCAGTGATCGCAGCATCATGCAGAGCCAGAGCCTCATGCTGGAGCTTCAGGAAAATGATGAGATTTGGGTGAGGCTCTACAAGCGGGAGCGGGAGAATGCCATTTACAGTGATGATGTTGATGTGTACATCACCTTCAATGGGTACCTGGTCAAGCCCAGCCTTGAATAACTGCCTCTCCTCCTCCTTGGGGCCTCTTTGGCCTTCTCCTTCTTCCTCTGTCTCTGTCTTTACTGCCCGCAGCCACTGCAAATCACTTGGAAATAGGCCTGTCAAGTCTCAGGCACTGAGTGTGAAACTTGCCGCACTGGCTCCCACCTCACGCTCTCTTGTAGCCAGGCCTGTATCTGTCCACTTACAGTGTGACAATACCATCTCTCGCTCCCTCACCTCATGACCTCAACATAGATTATTGGCTTCTTCTAAAACTGCCAGTGAACTGTGTCTGGCATTTAGGGTCCTAGAGCAGGAGGAAAGCTAAAATGCTGCTCCTGGGTATGTGTCCCTCCTCAAGGCTTCATACACAAAGGAATCTTGTAGAAAGGGCTAGAAAGTCCCTGCTGCCCAGGTGCATCCTGGCTCCTCTTCATCCCAACTAGACATGCCAGTTTTGCAGCCTGCAACGTGGCCTTAATGTCACCTCTCATACCTGTAGTCTGGAGAGCGGACTGGATGGCCTCCTGTAGCACAAGGAAGATGTAAGAGCGGTGAGAGACGACACTGTCTTTCCAAAAAGGGAACTGTTGGCCTTCTGAAGTATGTCAATGGCTTTCCTTAGACACCCTTCTGGGTCACAGAGTCCAGGTTGGTTGTAAAATCTAGTCCTGGTGGGATTGTCTGCCTCTGTGCCAGCTCTAGCTCTTCAAACAGGTGAAGGGCCAGCCACTCAGCCAGATCCTTCAGAGGTATCTGCCATTGAATCAGTAGAGCCCACCACTCTATTCCCACTAGGGATCGTAAGTACAGAACGAGAGAGAGAGACAACCCTACCAAACCTCCCCTGGGGTGCTACTCGGTCTCGGTTCCCCAGCTGTGGGAAGCTAGTCCAGACAGTGAACCTGAATCTGCTCTCTTCTTTGCCAGAGGTGCACCCATGCCCTTCTATTGGTATCAGCAGTCATCCCTAACACTTGCTGATGTGAGGGGAGAATCAGACCCTGGCTCCTGTGTGCCATTACATTGTCCTCCTGAAGGTGGTTCTCCCACATTGGTATTGAGGGACTGCTGTTTCAGGACCTGAGCTGGAGGCTGTAAGGGCAATTGCAGTTAAATCAGTTCCAAACCTGGGCAGGTTGGCACCTCTTTGCCTCTGTGATGGAAAAGAGATAGAGGTGAGACTACAGCACCTCACCGCAGGGTTAAAAGCTTCCCTGCCACATGCTCTGTGCCCTTTTCTGGCAATCTCATCCAAGCAACTGAGAAAAGCATGTGCCTAAAACAAACTCTCGCTCATCTTGTCAGGTTGGAGATGTCACAGTGGGAAAGGAATGCCAGCAGTAGGGTTTTCTAGTACCATTTGTACTGGTCTCACACTGCTCTCACTCACATCCCTCTGGGATTGCTACGGTCCTGGGGGGAGCAGGTGAGGCTGACTCAGCACTTTGGGAAACGTACTTCCACATGTTGTGATGTTCCCGTAAACAGCAGTGCCAAGAGTTGTCTCTTTTTTGAGTCTCAGGACAGGACATGCAGGAGAAACTGTATTTCTCCTCTGCCCATCACTGATAATGAAGTCTTCTGACTTATGTAGCTTCTGTGGTCTCATGGTTAGCCATGGTCTCTGCCTATAGCACCTGGGACTACCAGAGCTCTCCCATAGGAGATACGCACGATTATACAGGACTAAGTCTGGTACACTCAGCCCGGGATAGCAAAGGCGCAGGGACCCAGGCTAAATATTAAAAATGAACTTGAGAGAATTGCAGGACATTTTCTCTCTTGCCCTGTTTACTTAACCTCCCTGCTTTGCTAAGGAAGCTGTACAGACTGGAATGAGTTTCAGACACTTTCTGCCCTGGATCATCTCCACCACTGTCACTGAGGCAATGGGCATAAAAACAAGGTTTCACTGAGGCAAAGCTGGGTTTTTCCCAGGGAAACATGTGATGGTGGAATCATGGGAACTAAAGGAGACTGTGAGTTTCTTCCCCTCCCTTAGCATGTCAAGTGTGTGGAATTGCTCAGAGACAGGATTTCAGGCAGTAGAGAGGAAGCAGCATGCTGGTGATGCTCAGGACTGAATCCCTTTCTCTCTTCCTCAACAGGCTGCAAACCCAGATATTGTCTATTTACAGTGTATAGTGCCCCTGTGTCTCCCTGAAGAGAAGCAAGCCTCTCTAACACTGAATATCTCCAGAAACAAGCTTCCTTATTCCTCCTTTTCTATTTGGTGTTTGAATGCCAGCAATAGGTCTCGTGCTACCCACGAGCAGCCAGATGGTGCCTGATGCACATGCGAGAGGAGGGCAGGGGGACCAAAGGGTATGTTTAACAGGCTTCTTGGTGCTAAACAAGATGGCAATCCCTTGGTGCTAAATCAAATTTCAGGAGTATTGGGTGCTTTCTGGAAGGTGTAGTAGGCTGAGCTGTAATGTACTGTGGAATTAATGGTGCTTTATGTTACGAAACCAAACAAACTCCAAGAACTTTTGTATATATATTTTTTTTTCAGTGGTATTAAACTTTTTTCCCTGGTTGTTTTGCACTTAGATCGGCTTTTCCCTCCCAACCTATTCCTTCTAGCTCTGGTTATCACCGAATAGTGCAAGAGAAAAGACACTGACCTGAAAGAGACAGATCAAAAATCTAACTCAGGTCTGAAACTTCCCTGGGCAATCCTTGGCAATCTTCTGTCTGTTTCCTTTGTGGAGAACCATAACTTTAAAGCTATTTACTACTTTGACACTTCTAATTACGACAACCCTCTTCTCTCTGCTGGGAAAGCTTTAAGCAAATTCAAGGAAGGATTTTTTGGAAATTACAAAAAAACCAGGACAACACAATGCGTTGTAGGATTAGGCTTCGAGTACTTAACTAATTCTATTGAGGAAGTCTGAGCTAATGCTGGACTTCTTAAGGGGGATCAGAGCCTTTATCTTGTGAATTTTTTAGCACATCCTTCTGTCAGATACTTAGTAAGCATGTGTGTTTTCTGTTTTCCCTTTGGTGTTTCTCTTTTCTCTGCCAAGAGGTAAAAGCCAGGAAGTACAGATGTAAGAGGGACATTAAACTATTGACTGAACACTTGTGCTTGCTAACAATGGGGTGGGTGGCTGTTCCAGAGTTAAGCCAGACACACATTTTTGGAAGACCTGTGTGTGACAGGAAAGGCTTGAGGTTCAGGTCAGAGGTAGAAAGACAAATGGTGATTGCCCATAAAGTTGGGGAAAACAGAGAGACATGAGGGGGGATGGAGACTTGGAGGCTTGAGTGGAAGATCTAGGAGGGGTAGAGTCCCAAGGACAAGGAGATGCCTATCGAGGTCTCCATGCAGGTTGAAGAGGTAAGTGGGGTTTTTTTTAGCATCTTTGGGGTTTGGACTCAGGGGACTCCTGCTGAAGTGGAGAAATGGACAAGAAAACAAGAGGAGATGCCCATATAGGACCTTCTGTTTTGAGTTTAATTCATCTTCACATAGTTTCTCCTGTGGTTTGACATGTACCAAACACTTCATTTGGCAAGGGATGGAAGACATAATCATATGCATCCTTACATGCCTCTTTGGTGCTGTGTCAGGCCCAGAGCTAGGGCTATATATATCCTAGTAAATGCGATACTCTGTCAGATGGGGAGCCCAGCCTTCTTCACGGTTTTTATTTACTTCTGAGGAAGCAGGTACAAATGTGCCCTCAGGAAATGCAGGGGTTGCACTTGTGCATGTTCCTGGCCCCTTGAGGTGAGATGCTGGTAGATTGGAGGTGCCTTTGTCACACTTAACAAAAGGTGAGGAGTGAGGGAGGAGGGAGGAGCGGAAATGTGTAGCCAGACCTTCTAGAAAAGTTTTCTATGATTCAATCCTTCAGCCTGCCTACTTGGAGAAGAAGGTGCCACCTGAAGAGTCTCTTCAGCATCTTATCCTTGGGGATAAGATGCATGTGTGACAAATGGAGTCTGTAGCTGGTGCCACCCATCACACCCTGGATGCCCGGCTGGGGATTTGCCATAGGTGAGGCTCAGCTCAGGCAAGGTGGACCCTGCAATGCTGTTGAAGGAACGAGGGCTAGACTGGGTCAGACAAGCCCTGCTTCCCTGCCAGTGAGTGCAGCCATGCCCTGATGGCCACGATACCTCCAGTCACCTCATTCACCCCAGGGCTGGGTCCTTTTCTATGCAATGGGGCTGCCTCATGGTATGTGAGCCTGGGGTTGGTGACAGCCAGCACCTCTCTCCTCGGCAAAGCAAGAAGCATGCCCTGAAGTGGGCAGCTACAGCACTACCCCTGGGGCTGTGCCTCTCTTTTCCCCTGAAAGACAGGTCCAGGCTCTGCTGCAAAGGGCTCTGCGGCCACGTCTCAAGCTTGTTCAAGGTATGTGCCAAGGGGTTGGCCCTTTAAACTGGCTTCCTGCAGGTCTGTGGTCTTGCAGGTATGAAAGGGGTGGGAATGGGAGATGAGGTAAAGGGCAGGATATGGTCCTGTCTCTGGGGAAGGAAGCATGTGTCAGGGCCAGCTCAGGAGAAGCTGAAAGCCCTGCGATAGCTCCTTGCCCTGTGATAGCTGTGGGAAAGGGGAAGAGAGAAACAGGGCAAGAAAAGGGGTATAAAAATAGACCTTTGACCCTGCTGTGGGCACTCAGATGGACACAGGTGCACATGCCTGTACCCAAAGCGCCAGGGAGGGCAGGGGTGCAGCATGGCAGGACCTGGCTCTGCATCTCCCCTGACCCTTTGTCAAGGGTGGCCCCAGCAGATGCCAGCAGAGCCCCCGCCTCCCTCCATGCTGTGCATCGCAGCTGGATGCCATCAACGGGTTGAACCTGCCCCAGATCCTTTATTTCTCACCTTCCCTTTCCCATTGCTGGCTGGGAGCTGCCGTTGTGCCCAAAGGGCCGGATCCAGACCCTGCCTGTATCTGCGTAGGTGATGGGGCACAGCTGCATTGCTGAGGGCCATCGTTCACCGCCTTTTGTGGCGTGGCCCTCCTCTGACCACAGTGGGAAAACGGGCATTTGGCGAGCCATGCCGGGCTTCAGAGGCCAGCTCGGTGCCGCACTCTGCTGTGACACCCACACATGTATGCACACACATATGGACATCTCTCACCTTCCTGCCAACGGAAACTGTTGCCCTTTGCAAGCCTGGCTTGCTCTGAAGATGCTATCAGGAGGTGGGTAGAGGGGGGCTGAGGCTCCTGGCCTCTTCGGTACAAGCACAGCTCCCTCACCTCGTGACGTGCCGACCCCCTTCTCCTACAAGCCCTTTGTGATCTCTCTCCCCACAGTTATACCACGGTGAGTTCCAGGTCAGAAGGTTCAAATCAAAGGCTTCTGACAGTTTCTCAACCCGGAGACCAGTCCCATCTCTTGACTTTGTGTCACTTAACTCACAAATGACCAGGGAATTATTGAAAATCTCACACCTTTCCCAGTGTCTTTTTGCAATGACTAAAATGGGAGGGAGCAGGATGGAGAGCTCTTGGGTTGGAGAAGCTAAGGAGTAGGGAGCTCCCCATCCACCTGGGAAGGCTGGGAATCCAGCCTCGGGTGACTGGGAGGTGGGGGGCTGTGTTGTTTCTTGATTCACTTTAACCTACTTGCATCCATAGCTTCGAGAAGCGAGGCTAACCTGCATCAACCTCAAAGCTGCTGAGCTGCCTCGACTGCCAGGGAGCCCAGGCAACGCAAACTGCAATGCACCTCTGAGGTGGGAGATGTATCCAAGCCTCACTGGTTGCTACTGAGGACAATTGCAATGCTTCAAAGTAGCCAGGGGAAGGAAATGCCCAGGGAGAGGAAGGAGGACAACAGGTCTCCTGCCTAACGGACACCCATCCTGTAGGCGTCATTTTCACTGTTCTGGTCCCCTGCTCTAAAGTCCTGACCACTCTCCAGGTCTTTGACATAACAATGTCATAGTGCAAGACTTGGGCAAGCATCTCCCATGGGGTGCCTGAGGCTCACTGCATTCTCCTGCTTGCCCCACACGTGCTTTTCTGGGCTCATGGCATTCTCCCATTTGCCCCTACATACACTTTTTTTTTCCCCCCATGTGTCCCCAGTTCTTCCCCTGAAGTAGTGGAATGGAGCAGAGCACTAGAAAGGACTTTACAGGCAACCAAGCCCTGACCCCTGCAGCCACAGGCAGCAATTCAGCAGATCTTTTGGGCCAAGGAATCTTTTGGGCCCAACAGAATTACCATTACCACAGTCCAAAACACCTCCCAAGCCCTTGCTTCGCCTGACTCCCACTTCTCTCCATGTGGTATGCTGTTGTTTGACTCTTTAGAAGACTTATGCAGGCTTTTACAACTGTACTACATTTCAAGCTTGGTCCTGCAAGGCTTTGAAAAGTTTTTTTGAAATTCCGTTTGTTCATGGTATGTCAGAGTCTGAAGCACTCCCCTGACCCTAGGACAGGCTTGCTTCTCCTCCCCCATCCCCAGCCCCACCAGCTGTGGAGGCAGAACAGCTATGCCTTCATTGCAATGGCTAGACCAGGCAGTGACAGTGGAGAATGTCTTGTCCTGCAGAGTGGCAACCTGAGCTCTGTGGAAATGGAGAGAGGATCACTGCATTGGCTTGTCTTTGCTGCAGGGCTTTTTTTTTCCACTCCCCCCCTCCTTTAAACTCCTGTGTCAGCCCTCCTCACCATTGCAATGCACTGTGCCGAGAGTTCTCTGAGTGCTGGGTGCAAGGGAAGCAGTGGGAGGGTCAGGTGAGGACTGAGAAGGGCGAGAGGAAAAGGTCAGTGACGCAAGCCCAAAGCGATGGCTCTCAGCTGAGCTGCTCTGCTGTTTGTCCGTGGTGCGCTATTTCTGCTCGGCAACAATTCACACATCTGGGGACCACAACAACTTCCACCACCCACGCTCTTCCTCCCCCCTCACAGGGGCTGAGGCAGGGGAGGGAGGAAGGAGGGAGAGATACTGCACCAGGCTGCCAGCATAATTTCCAAGACCGAAGGGGAAAAAAAATCCCCGAGCAGTCCTTTTCAACAGCCACCTTCCCTCCGGGCACTGAGCATCTCTGATGAAGGAATTTGCTGCCTGCAAAGGAGGTGGGGAGAATAGGAAGAAATGGATCCTTTCTTTTGGGGTGCAGGGAAGGTCAGCACTGGGGAACTATACCGACACCCTTGTCCTTGAAACATAAAAGCAACAGTGCAAGTTTCCCCTTAGAATTAAGGTCTCACCTGGGTAGGCTGTGGCTAAGGGAAGGGACCCTGGTGCCTGCGGACACGTATTGTCCTTGGCCTGTTTCCAGGGTAAGCATTCGAGCGGAGCCAAGCGCTTGATCCTCTCCGTGTTTCCCCACTTGGCTGCAGCTCTGTGTGCATGCGTGTGTTTACGTGCGCCAATGTGTGCACAGGTGCAGGCAGAGGGCATTCCCCCCCAGACCTTCTCCACAGCCTGCTCCCAACTGTGGGGCACAGCACCCTGCCTAAAATAGCCTTCCTAGCCCTGTGCTGGCTGCAAGGGCTGCAATTGCTCTTTTGAGCTGCAGGGAGAGGGAGGATGAAATTATGAACTGCTTCAATGCTCTGTGCCCTTTCCTGCTTCTTATGTGGGAGGTGCTGGGGCAACAGGGAATGGTGATATCCAAAAGGACGTGCCCCTCCTATCCATGCATGCCACTCTTAAGAACAGAAAAGGAGGAAAGTGACACCCTGGTCTTGTTTTTCTCTCAAAGAACCAAGGCCCATTTCCCCTGAGACCTCCACATGTCATTTCCCAAATACAGGCGCAGTCAATGGGGCCGATGTGGCAAGATGTGGCTTGTGGCTTGGGCTTTGTGTTTATAGCAACGAACCTGAAATGTCTCACATATAAAGGGCTCTGTGTCGCATCTCTCAAGGAGCACCTTCAGGCTCCTCAGAGGCCATAGTGGGGAAAATAGTTATTTCCACGCTGCTTGTTTTTTTCTCCAAGTGGTGGTCTTGCAGTGTTCACCAGGATCTGGTTAGTAGTCTCCAGTAACAAGCAGCCTTTCCTACTCCAGCCCCCCCATCCAGAAAACGGGCTCTTCAATTGCGTGCAACCATACCCAAAAACCTCGTCAAGCTGCAGAGCCGCTTTTCTACAGGCAGTTCACCTCAGAGGAGGGCTCCCTACGAGGAAAAGTCCTCAGAGGAGCAAACCCAGAGCTGAAACCCTGAGAGAGGTGGGCTCTCAAGAGGGATGAGGAGCCTTTGGGCTGACCTGTTTCACAAGGCAGTACATCACCTGGGGGAGTGAAGTGCTCTCAAGTCCTTGGGTCAGGTCGTGGACCTGGACTTCACCCTTCTCTTCCATTCCTTCCATCCAGGCACACTGGTTGTGGCCATTGCCTTTCTCATCATATCTTCTGCCTCCCAAGGTGGGGAAGAAAGAGTAAAGTGCTCACAAGCAGCGACATTAGAGGGGCAAATGAGGGGGGGCTGAACCTGGGAAACCACAGAGCAGGGGAAAAAATGGCTGTCCTGACTGAGCCCAGGGGAGAGACAGGAGCACCGAGCTGTGGGGAGACAGGCAGCTGCATCCAAACAACTCATTTCTGTTCAGGCATTTTAATGACATGAAAGATCATAATTGCCATAGTCACAAATCAGTAAACCCCGGAAGGGCTTAAGGGGGAGCAGGGGGTTGGCCTTTGGATAAGCATGACATCATCAAGCATATTTTAAAACAAAATCAACAATCTAATTAACTCCCTTTCTAGAAACTGTGCAGGCACAGAGATGAAGAAAATGGAGAAGGAGCAAGGAGAGCCCTGAGCAGAACGGGGGTGGTTGTTGTAATGATTTTTTCCTCTAGAGAAGGAAGGGAAATGTGATTAAATTGGGAGCAAGCCTCACTAATCAAAGCACCTGAGGGTTTATTCCCAAGAATCTCCTTGCAGTATCATGTCTTGCCTTCAAGCAATTTTGAATGTACAATAAATCTCTGAATTCTTGCAATTTATTAGGTCTGGAAGCCATAATTCCTTCATATTAGGCTTGTCGAGCATTTGCACACAAGCCCTTCTAACTTTAAATGTAGGGAGATATAACACATTGGCAGGCTGCAAAACAGAGCGGGGCTTTATCTTTCCAAGACCGCCCAGGTAACAAGGTAATAATTTCCCTCAAGGACGAGAGCAGTCGCTGGTGCTGAATAGCAAATCGGCCAGCGTTCAGCTCATTACCTTGCTCGGGGACAGATTTGGTGTAAGGCTGGTCTCTGAATCCAGTGCTGCCCTCCTGTAGATCATATAACTTGCACAGGCACTCCCTCTTCAATACAGGTCTGTGAGCAAGTTCAGTAGGTGCTCTGGCCATGTATCTTCAGCATTCAATGCCAGGGGAACCCTCAGGGACTTGCACAGGCACATGTTAATACTAGCAGTCGATAATGTCCCTACAGACCCAGGCAGTGGACATCTGCATGCGATGCAGGATCTGGTGCCTGGCCTGTGAATCTCAGTTCTTGAAGAAGGTGGGAAGATGTCCTTCATGCCCCTTTCTCTGCTGTGGAAATTGAGACGCAGAGAGGATGTGAGAGCTGTACAAATATGTCAATAGTCCCACGGGTATGCTGCCTTCCTTCCAGTTCACACTGGTGAGTTTTCCATTGCAGGTGTGCCAGGCTAAGACCATCTGCATACACAGACGCCACGATTCAGCTGACAGAGATCACTTGTCACACTGCTTTGGCTCAAACGCATGCTGTGCCTCACACACTATGTCCACAGGCTCAAACAAGGGCATAGGCACTGGCCTTCCTTCATGTTGCTGAGCCCAAGGA
Organism: Ciconia boyciana; assembly: GCF_034638445.1. NCBI lineage: Eukaryota > Metazoa > Chordata > Aves > Ciconiiformes > Ciconiidae > Ciconia > Ciconia boyciana. The sequence continues at coordinate 58,756,515 of NC_132934.1, forward strand.
TACTGAGGAACACAGAGTGCCAGGCCCAGGGGGAGAGACCAGGTCTTCAATGAGTGTCCCTAGGGAGGGACTCCAGGTCCAAGCAGCCCTTGTGGCACCACAAGCACCCATTGGGGAGGCAGGCGTCCACACCTGGGAGCTCTCTTAAACCTTGAGTCCGCTGCGTGGGCTCCAGCCCTTCAGACCAAAGTCCTGACACGGTCTAGTTCTACCCAAACATAACAAGGAGATGGGGCACAGGTCCTGAGTGGGGGCATCTCGTGACTGTCCTGTGCTCATGCTCATGAGTTCATAGCTATGTGTTCACAGCCAGGCAGGCTAAGAGTGAAACTGCTCGAAAGTAGCATGCTTCCCCTCCCACCCTTGTTTCCCCACTTCTCTGGGCCTGTGACCATCACTGGCAGGGAGTGAAAGTGAACACCTCCTCCATCCCCTCCCACCTGTGGCCCCAGACTTGCCATGGGTGAGAGTGCCTGCAAATGCTTCAGCTTCCTACCACTTTTATCCATGTTCTGCCATAGCCTGCAGGGCTAGGGAATCCCTACTTTTGAACATTTTGTGTATTGCTGTGTATATTCGATGTCTTCTGCTTTTATCAGGCTGATCTGTTATGACACTCTCTGTGGGACAGAAGTTGGAAGGGAAGAAACGCAGGAATATCATCTGCTGTGTAGGTGAGCTAAATGCTTGCTGACCGGCATGGTTACCCCATTGTGGTACCTGATCCCAGAACTTAAACTCCATTGCTTAAATGCCCCTCCGCTAAACACAGTGATGGAGATTAACTTGAGGGCAGTGTTTAGCCTATAGCAGCAATATCCCTAGGGATGATGGAGGAGAAGGAAAAAAACTGGCTTGAGTCTTTAACGTTGGCCCAAGGTTGCCATTTTGATACAAAGCAAAACCTCTTTTAGACTGAACAAATTCAATAAAGAGCTCACTGATACACTAAACAGTGATTCCCCATGGGGCGATTTTTACAGACTTTTTTCGGAGTAGAACCACAATTTAAGGGGAAAATAACGGCAGATGTAGAACAATGTCGTAGTTTTGAGAAGCGCACGTATACGAATGGCAGGAAATTCAATGTAAAGGTTATAGTTAAAACAACATTATTTGGAAAGTACCAAAAATAACCTACAGAACATCTAGAGATCTGCACAGTGTATCCTGTCAGGAAGCGAACTTCAGTGGCCATCAGGGCATCTCTGCCCTCATCCCCTTACCCCCTGCTGGTTCTGCACACTTCCCACTGCTCCGCTCCGGAGCACCATGGGGACAGAACACCGAGATGGATCTACTGAGCCCTCCACTGGATCTAGTGAGCCCTCCACTCAGGTACCTCAGGTACCAGCTCACCCCTGGTGAGCTGGGTGGTTTGTAAACCACAGGCAAGGCATCCCAGTTAGCCTGGGACTCCAGTCCCAGCTGAGAGCCAGCAAAGGGAAGGGATGTGCCTAGCCAAACGACAGCTAATGAATTGATGAGTCGTGGGAGAATTTGGTATCGTGTAATACTTTTGTGCTTCACACTTCTTCACTCTGTGTTCTTCCATTCACCTCTGCCATTCTGCGGAGACTCTCAGTGGGCACACAACTGAAAATGAGAAGTTTCAGCAGCACTGCTCTCCTCTAATGAAAGCAGAGCGAGGGGAAAAAGACGAGCCTGTGCGTAAGCACCTGCCTCAGCCTTGAGGATTTTTAAAACTTACATTGCCCCTGAAACACCAGTCTGGCCCAAACAATGCCTTTAACCAAACCTCCACCACCAGTTTTACCTGCTGCTTTAACACTGAACAGCACCACTGACTAGTGAGTTCACCCGTCTCAGCCACCATTATGGGGACAGGAAGGTAATCACAAGAACACCACACGTGTTGCTGACTGTGGTTTTGTTTGGCTTCTCACATTACAAATGGCACCATTCCTAACAATGTTGGTGTAAAGGAGATAAAAAGTGCCAAATTCTCAGTAGCACGACTGAGCCAAATGCTCAGTATCCTGGGCAATCACGTCGGAAAACTGTGCTGACAGCAAGTGTATTTATCTGTATCAGATGGGGTCTGGACACAATCATGGTATCATGCCTGTGTAGGAAACACTTTCTTACTTATGCCACACAGTTGTTGCTTTAGTACATTTTAAACTGTGTTTCTAATGGAAATTAAACATGCTGAGGCAGTCTGGGTCTCCACACATTGATGTTTGGCTGTCTGTTAGCTGATCCATCGGACCCTTCCTGCTCCCTCCACAATTTTGGAAAAGTCAATCAATTCCAGTCACACTTGACAAAGAGGTATATCCCTTACTACTGTTAAGCAAAGGTGGCTGGGATAGAGGAGAGCTGGCCCTCCATTAGGACCCTCATTGGGAAAGTCTTCAATGTGACATTACTAGATATCAAAAAATCTTCATGAGGATCTATTGTAGAGACCCAGATCTAGAAAAAACAGTCTCCAGTGAATTGGCTGACCAGATAAATCCTTGTTTTCAACTGTAGCAGCCGCTCATCTTCTCTAGGGACTAACTACATGTTAAGTTTTCCTCTTCCACTATTTCAGGTACCACAGTGCACAGCCAACCTCATCTGATTCTTACATGTTAGAAAAAAAGTAAAAAAGAAAAAAAGAAAAGGGAATCAATGGGGGTTTTTTTCCTTGATAAACTGAACAATAAAAAATGGGTTATTTGTGCTCTTGCTTTCCAAAAGTGATCTCTGATCTGAAGGAAGGTGCAGATTTCTCAGTCTGAAGGACAAACGGGAAAAATAATGGTTAACATGAATACGCCATTGCAGCTGCAGAGCTGGTGATACCAAGAAGTTACTCACAGAGCACTTCATTGCTTCAGCCGAGGACTTCTGCACCAGAGTGAGCTGCATTCATTTTAAGAGCTCCTGGGAAAGGCGGGCTGTGCCCTGATGATACATGCCATTACAGCTCCACCCTGGTGGGAGCCTCCAAGGTGCAACTACCACAGTCAGTGATTACCAGAGCAGGAGAGCATGCATCCCATCCTCTCCCCTGCTCCTCTTCAACAGAGGCTGGCTGGTCAGGTTCCCCAGTTGCCCTCACAAAGGGTGGCCATAACAGGAGTCTTCAGATGACTAGCAAGAGCATCCAAATGACACCTCTCAGGCTCCTGGTCCATGTCATGTGTGGTGAGGAAAGAGGTGTTGCACGCCAGACTGCTAAGTGAGTGCTTGATGCTGGATTAGCTGCAATGCTTTCCCAGAAATGGCCATGAAGATCCACTATTGCAACCTCCTGCAAAATGGCTCCACCCGTGCCTTCAAATCACTGTTTGCTCCAACACTATTTCTTTTTGAAGTCTAATATCTTCTGACATCCAGTCTCTGGGTTGGGCTGCCTGTGACTAAAAACTTATCCTCCTCCCACACCATTTTTCCACTACCTGAAACAAAGATCCCTTTGTTGTTAAAGGAGGCCCCATCCTCCAGGTTTATAGAGTCCTCAAAAAGGAACTGCCTGGAGACTTGAGATTAGCCTCTGGCAACCTTTGGTCAGCAAAACCTGCTTGCCAGACCTGAGCTTGGGCCTTGAGCTGCTCTAGGAGAGAAAGGTGAGGAGCACAGAGCGTGGTGACCACTGTGTGTATAAAAGGAGATTCTCATCATCTGGCCCCACACCAGCGGCCATCTTCACGCAGCCCAGATCAGACAGGAAACGTGATGTGCTGCACTTCAGAGAATTCTATTTGTGTATGGAAAAAGAGAGGTGTGCGAGGACACATATGCATGTGCATGCCTATCTGTGAACTGGGAAACCATCGGGCTGTGGATTTGCATTTGTGCATCTCTCTTGGCTTGGGAGGTGAGGGCAATGTGTGCTGGGGAAGACATCTGCCTGTGGCAAAAGGATCTTCTAAAACTAAACACTCCTGGCAAGGCCTGTGAGGGGTTATCTATCTGCAAAGGTGAGGGCACGTTAAGCTTTGGAAGAAGGCGGACATATTTTTTTGCATCCCTTCTGGCCTGTTGAATGGACAAGCTGCGCCAAACAGGCACTGCAGCTACTGCGGGGCAGTGGTACCTGTCTGGACTAGCTGCAGGGCTCAGGTCGGAGGGGGTGATTCTTCCTTCTGTGGAGCGAGTGGGGTGCTTGGCTGGGTAGGGAGGCCGCGGGATGGGTGTTCCTGTGGTGTCACACCATCTGCAAGTGTGAGGGTTGTGCCTCAAGCTTGCTCGCACTCAACACTGCCCTCGTTCCACTCCCGCTCTGACCCAGGATGGATCCTCTGAAACTGGGGCACTGGTGGGGAGGCTGGTTTCGTTCTGGTGTGTGTTGCATAGGTCAATGACTCGAGTTATTTTTCACAAAGTGGTCCATGGTATTTCTACTGCAGATTGACTCCTATCCCGGGTTTCAAAGTGAGCTGTGCACGTGTGCAGACCCTGAGAGCGATATGAATGGTCTGTCTGGGTGTCTGAAAGAGGAAGCTATGGGTCTCTTGCCAGTATGCCAAGAGGACAGGTCCTTCTCTCTCTCTTTTGCTTCCCAGCAATAGTGACAAACTGGTCCCAGTATATCTGAGCACTGCAAGCTAACACCTGATCCCTCCACCCTTGTTTCTGCACCTATTGCTTTACCAGCAGGAAGTAGGACGTGGTTTGGGGCTTTTTATTCTCGGCCTCGCTAGCCTTTTCGATACTTCGGGGCCTCGTCTCAGTCTGACAAGGCAAGCAAGCGGCAGCTTCCTGTGCAAAGGTGAGAGGGAGAAGACAGGCAGAGATCACGTATGTACGAGAGGAACGGCTCTGCAGCAGAACTGCTGGGCTGGAGGCACGTCTCTCACTCCAGCAGTGCTGGCTGATGACTGGACATGCACTGAACTAGGACATCTCTCTCCATCCCTCTCCCTTTCACCCCTCCCCGTTCCCCTCACTGTTCGGTGTCCAACAGCTGCTTCCATCCAACCCCGCGACCTGGTCCCTGGGGACTGCCTTCGTCTGGACCGCTGGGTGCCTGCCACTGGAAGGTAAAGGGGGCGATGCCAGCTCTCTCCCACACAGGGGTGGCTGATCTGAAAAGCGTCTTGGAAGGAGTTTCAGTCTGACAAACTGAATCTCACCGTTGGGGAGGGCTGAGCACGTATTTATCTCTCTGTCTCTCCACAGTCCTCTCAAATCATACCCCACATCTCACAACCACGCTGCCTGCTTTCTCTCTCTCTTTCTCTCCCCTTTGTCTGTTAATGCTTTGTCGTCATGTTTTTCTTCCTCTGAACCTAATCTTTTATCACAACGGGAATTGGTATCATGCCTTATGCCAGCCCTTTATATATCCTCTCTTCCCGCTCCCCTGGCAGTCCCAGCAGGGTCCAGCAGGACTCTATCTTGTTTTGCTCAGCTCTGCCTGGGCTCCAGGCTTGCTGAGAGGTGAGGGTGGTCCCTTCTCCTGTGGGCAGAGGCAGACCTCGAGTGGGTATGCAGGTGGATGAGGAGAGGGTGGAGGCTTGGATGAGAAGCCTGTAAGCCCAGTCTGTCTAATACGGAGCATGGCTGTACAGGCTTTGTAAGACATGGAGTCTCCCTGGGTACCACGGGTGGATGAGTGGTGCTGCAGAGTTTCCTAATTACAAAGCCCAAATTTTCTGCTACACCTAAAAGCATGGCTCCTTCCAAGGCAGTGCAGGGTCTACTTGGCGAGGATGGTGCATGGTTTGTGATGACCATGTAATATTTTGTGTTATGGTAAAGCCTTGACTTTCCAGAACCTGGTATACTCCTTCTTCTCCCTGATTTCCCACCCTGTGCCAAACAAGCCATTCAAAGTCTACCTCCTAAGCCATGAGCTCTGCAACTAACTTTTGTCCGTTGCAGCCAGAGACCCCTCTTACTCAGCAAGCACCTAGTTATTTCAGCCCTAGGGCTTACCAAAAAAAGAAGCTCTTCAAAGCACAAGCTGTGCACAACCAAGGCAGCACTCTCTACCTGAGTCAGCAAGCAGCCTGAAACAACACACGCAGACTGCTGTGCACTCACACACACATTTCCAGAAGGCATTACTCCTGCAAACAGCCTATCTGTGCTGCACTGCAAACGGTTTCAGTGCTGAGCAAAGCACCCAAGGCAGGAAAACAATGAAGTGCTGAGGGAAAAGCATAGACTCTGCTGTGGAAGGGGTATGAGTATCTAAACCTGGAATATTGTCACTGGCTTTGAGCCCTGCCCTAGGACAGTGGATGCCTCCTGTGAGATGACATCTTCCTAATTTGCATTGTTGAGCTATGTTGGGGGGGCGTCTTCTCTCTTTCAGTGTGTCACCAGTACAGATGAAGCCCTCTTTGCTGCTTCTCTGTCACCTCTGGCTGTTCAGCCTCATCCCTCTCTCACTGGCATCAGACTCGGCACAAGGTAAGAAATTATTTCCTTCACCCGTGCCAGCTGGGCGAGCAGGGAGGGCGGTCAGCCGGAGGAGTGTGTGTGCCATGGTGTGTTGCTGTGCAATGCTCGTGTTGTAACATACAGCCAGAGGAGGTTGCAATGGTTAAAAGTCTCTTATGAGCACATCAGCCTCCAAGGACATAATGAAGTGAGTGGCTCTGCCTTTCTTACTTGGAGATAGTTATCCAGCAGAGGAGTCAGTCTGTGGTTTGGGATGGGGCAGAATTGTCCGGGGTGATGGTTAATCCAAATATCGTTGCTAATTCAGCCACGATGCTGTCCGTCTATTCTCTGATGGCAGGTGCCTCCAGCCTAACTTGTTGGTATGACTCACGGGCAGCTCTCTTCTGCGACTGGAATCCAGCCAGGGACCTGGTTGAAGCACCATGCCAGCTGGAGATTTTATCAAGTTTATCTTTTTGTGGCAGGTGGGTGACTGGAGGGGCTGAGGAAAGCCAATGCTTTGAATGAGAAGTGTCCTGGAAAGTTTATCACTTGAAAATGTAGGCTCCCCCTCCCCAGGCCACGTGTAGTGGAGTCACAGAGCTGAGGGGCTTTGTCTTGAACTCTGTCTCTAACCCCATGTGGGCTGAGATGCTGGCCACTGCTCAGTGTTTGCCACCTGACCCTCCCAAACTGTCTAGCACAGCCCATCTTCCAGCTCCATAGCTCTGTCTGTGCTTCGTTTTCCAAAAAATCCCTCTTCCTTGGTAGCCACCCTCTGGACTGAAAGGCATTTTCAATGGAAAAGGAGGATGTACAGAGATGGGGTGGAGGAGGGTGGAATTAAAGTTATACAGGGGCCATTTGCCCATTTCCAGGATGAGCTGGGATGTTGCATCCTGAGTAACAATAAGTGAAGGAAAATATTGTTCCCCTTATTTCCACTGTCCCTTTCATATCTCTCAGTTCATGATGTTTTCCTCTCCCACACGTCTCCTAGCAGAGGGGTAGGCGTGTGGCCAGTACCGCAGTGGGGGCTGGCTGAGTCTCTGTGGTCTCCAAGTATGACATCTTCAGCCAAGAGACTTACCAGCCTAACCCAGGTCTTCCCTGGGTTCCTGTCTTAAGGAGAGGCTCAGTATGATTCTGGCAGTGGGTGGGTTGCTCGTGACTGTTGTAGAGACAGCTCCAGTCGGATGAGATGGGCAAATATATTCTGGGGCCTGGTGCACGGACCTAGAAAGCCAAAACATTTATGTTGCTCCATGGGTGTGAATCACAGAGACTGGGCCTGGAATTTGGGCTGGACTGGGAAACGTGCCATTGCTTGACCGGGGCTCTAGGACACCACCTCTTCCCACTATCAGCAAGCCCCAGGCTTGAGCTGACCTTACAGCTGGAGCAGGCAGCTCAGTCTGATACCCCCTCAGCTGCACCCCCACGGATGCTCTCCCACCCTGTCACCCCCTGTGCCATAGCTCAGCTTAGGCTGTTCAGCCATGCTTGTCAGGGCAGAAGAGACGTCATGGCATAGCGCTGCCAAATGTGATATACGGTCCTGGGTGACTGGGATGTGACCTGGTTCAGAAGATACATCTCACTTGGTATCTGAGATCCTATAGGACTGTCAGTGGCTTGAAGGAGACCTGTAAACACTAGAGGGGCTGAAACAGGCACCTGTCTTCCAGGGCCACGTTGGTGCAGTTGTGGGCAGCAGGTGTATTTGGGCTCTGATATCAACAGGAAGCAGAGAAGGTAGCAAGAGGGTTTTGTAAAGACTGGGAAACTGGAAACCTACTGTTACTTTGGCTTGAAATAACTGGGATGCATTGACTTTCCATGTGCCAGCACATAAAATTTGTCTGAGTAATGCAGCGGGGAGAGAAAGTGGGATCACATCCTTGCTGTAACCTGTTCAGCAAATATGGTAGGATGCAAAATGCTTTGAAAGGCCTTTAGTGTTACATAAAGTTTGACTAAATACAAAACAGCCTCCCCAGCTCACTGGAGTTCTCCTGCTTAAAACCCAGGTTATTTCCCTTACCTGAAAAATTCAAGGAGCACTGTGAATTACCCAAGGCAGAACACATGACGGGACTGAGGAGATGCATCAAGACCTTCAGCAAAAACAGTAATGTGAGTAATTCATCTGGGATGTCCTGGCTAGTGACAAGGTGGAAAGGATTTGTATGTGGATTTTGGGTGTATAAGCAGTGTGACACCAAGGAGCAGTATAAAAAGCCCAAACCTAATCCCTGACTCCAATTCTGAGGTTGGGCTTGAAGTTGTGTGTTGTTGATAATGCATCTCCCTTGTCGGTTGCCCTGCTGGGAGGATTGGCTTCATTGTGAGCTGGGCCATGCTGTCCTGACACATGCAGAAGAGGTGCAGGACAGACAGATCACATGCAGTGTCCCGTGTCTCAGTTACCTGGGTTAGGCCCTAATCCCTTCCTCCGAAAAATGGGCATCACCACCAGCTCTGAGGTCACCTCTTGACCTCATTTTCCTTAAAGAGGTCAGTACCATTTTCCAGATCATTAACTACTGTGAAGCCTGGTTACATGTGTCAAATGCAAGATGCAACAGCAACACATCACTGGAGCTAATGGTGATGCAAATCCTCTAGCTATTATTCTTTATTTAAATCAGTCTTTTTTAGACTCATTATGTACTTCCTTCAGTCATATCCAGAATTACTGTAGTCCTTATGTTTGCAGAAAAAAACCCACCCAAATATGCGCTAATTTGATAAAGTCACAACCAGTTCTAATGACAGACAAGCATTCTTACATTTGCACATCATGTGGAAAAACAAACTGCCGGGTTGGTAAACAGCTCCAAAATTTTTTCTTTCTAATCAAGCTAATTTTCCTATTGCTTATTTAATACTGTATGATGTATGTGGCCCTTTAGTATCATTGCATTTCAAGAGTAATATTTAATGCTAATGTCATCTCAGTCTTACCAATGAACACAAAATATTTTAGTAAAAATATTTTTTCTCAATAAATGTCACTCATAGAAAGTAACTTTTTTCCTGCTTAGTCAGCACATACAGCGATCCTAGCAAACTAGCATATCGCAATATTTTGCGCCCTCCTCGCCAATGAACAAAAAAAATCCAACTACATCAAGTATAAATCCTTGGTTCCTCACTGACCACTGAGGCTTATGCCTTTCAGCCACAAATATCATCCATATTTGTTGTCAAGTATTCCTAAACCTCTTATACATAGGCAATGCTTAGAAATATGAATACTTATTGATAAGGCTTCAGTGTCACTAATGGTAAATTTTCCTTGCAGACTCAATGCTTCACCACTGCAGACCGTCTTACCATGTCTGTCCATTGCCAGATTGGAGAGAATAGGTCTATACCTGTGCGAATAAAAGATTTCAATCCACTTGCAAATAGTGAGTACTCATCTGTCTTGCAGTCTCTGAAGCTTCCCCACGATATGATAGCTAATTTCTCTTCCCATCCACCCCTATGCAACACCCATAGCTGATTTTAGACTTGTCTCTTTTCCTTGTCCCCTACTATAACTAGCACAGATGAACCACGTTGACTCCTGCCACTTGTACCTCTAACGTGCAATGTCACGCTAGCCACTTCCTGTCCTGTCCTGTATCTGGGACACTGTTGAAGGAGAATGCTTTGCACTAGGAGTTCTGGCTTCAAACAGGCAATGACAGCTCGGCTGACCTCCTGAAAAATGCATGCTGCAAGAAGGAGGGAAAGTCTTGCTGCTCTTCCCCTGCCCCTCTTACCAGATACGTGCTTCCACCCTCCTTTAAGCCACCTTTGGCATGCATCAGTCTTTGCTGAAAGGATTCAACTCACCAATCCAGCAGAAAACCATCTGCTTGGGTCATTTTTTTGCTCGATGTGTGAGTGTGCCTGGCTCAAGGAGAGGTCCAATAGGGCTGCTGCAAGGTGAGGCATAGGAAAGCATGGCTGGAGTCAGGGGTTGGGAAGGATCAGCCCAGACAGTCTGTGTAACTCCATCCTCTGTGGCTGTGGCTCTCTGAAAGAGCAGCTGGGAAGCAGCTGTCACCCCAACCATGCTCCATTCCTGTCTGTACAATTGCCTTGTGGATCACCCCTATAAGATAGGACGCATGGCCATGTGGGATTGATTGCACTGACTGCAGGGGCCACTCTCACAGGCTCACAGGAGGAGCTGCCTTTAACGTAGTCCAGAGACAACAGGCCTTTTGCCTTCAGTGACAGTGGGGAAGAAGGAGGAACAGAGAGGGGGAACTCACTAACCATCTCACATGGCCATGGCTGGCTGGAGTCTGTGAGCACAGCCAAGACACCAACCCTGCTGCAACGGGGTTTGCGGTGGAGCCCTGTTATGGACAGACAGTGTGGAGGTATCAATCAGCCCTGCTCCTTCTCTCTTTCCAGTAAAGCTGAGGCCTCCGGGAAATCTTCAGCTGGTTCACAAAACTGAAAACACCTACAACTTAACGTGGAGCCTGAATATTTCCTCTCACTATTTGGATGGGGAGAGGGAATACCAAGTGCGGTACCGAACCACGAGTCAGTCCTGGGAGGTGAGTATGGAGTGGGGCACCATATGAATCCTGGTCTTCTTTACATCACCCAGGACTTGCTCCTGGGCCTCCCCTCAGGACGAAACCAGTTTTGGTGAATCTGGAGAGTGGATGACACCTTCCACCCTCTTATCTGTGTCACCTGCTGCCAGTGTTTGGTGATGACATGGAGGCAGATGGAAATCCTATTTATTTTACTTAGTGCTGTCACAAAGAAATCCAGATAGCAGACCTGAAAGGGATGAAAAAAGCAAAGTGAAGAAGACTTGTCCTCCAGGGTGAACAAGCAGTGCACGAGGTGTAGGGCTCTGAGACAGGTCCTCTCTGAGGGCCTTGGAAGAGATGGGTACATCAGGCTGTAAGCCAGGGTGTTGATGATGCTCTGATTTTGTCCTACTCCCAGGAGGCCAGGAACTTCACCATTGCGCAGGACCAGATGTGGGTGGTGTTTGAGAGGCTCTCCCCGGACTCGAAATACGAGGCAGCTGTCCGTGCGAGGCCGAGTGCCTCAGGTTGCTGCAAAGGCGTGTGGAGCGACTGGAGCAAGACGATACTGTGGAGGACACATGCTGACCGTAAGGATCAGAGTCAGGCAGTCTGGCTTGGAGGGGAAAAAAGGGACCCAGGGAAAACAAAGTAGAAGGGCCAAGCAGGCTGAGAAGCTGGAGGAAGATGGATAGGGAGGATTCTGTTAATCAAAGAGCAATAGAAAGGTCGGAAACGATCTGTCCCTCCTAATCTGTTAGGTCAGGCTGGTTTAACAGGGCTTAAGGGCAAAGACCCCTGACCCCAAAAGAGCCCCTCTGACTTCCAGAAGCCAGGCAAAATCCACAACATGTAAATCAGGGACTGCTTCCCCCAAGCAGTAAGGCCAGATGTCTGACCTGCAGAAGCAGTGGCCAGGATTGGAATTTTCCCAGGTGCTCCTGTGACCTAGGAACATAAATCCAGCTTTCTAAAATGGCCCAGTTCATTGGAGCCATTGATCAGTGACATGCAGTGAAACAGAGCACTCAGCTCTTGAACCAAAGAGACCCCAGCCTAGGAAGCAAAGTCTCATGGAGAATGAAAGAGATTTACATGCATGTAAGTCCCTTCCAAAAAGGTCTGCTGAGACTTGCATCAGTCATTACTATGAACCACAGCACGGAGGACACCTCCAGCCTTGAAAGACAGTGCCCTGAGCAAGTCTCTTTGGTGAGTCATTGACTGTGGTCTCTGTAATTTCTTTTCCAAAAAATAAGCAGATAGAGGTTATTCCTTCTCCTGTCACCCCCACTCTGCCCCTGCTCAGCCCCTCCCTGTTGTGCCTGGTGCTGGTATAAACAGAGGAGCTATGTTTAGAAAGGGCACTGTGTTGCTGTCATGATCAAATTTTGACAGTGTGTGATGTCAATGAATAGGATACAGCCGCAACCAGTTGTCATAGCAACCAAGACCCAAAGATAACCAGGGTACCAGAGGCAGACAAGACAAAGTGATCTGAGTAGCATCTCAAGGACAGGCAAAGAAAGAATGTCCTAAAAATGTCTCCTCCTTATTTTATTTTTCTCTGCTTCCTCACAACTTCTCCAGAGGAGCTCTGCAGGCCCAGACCAAGGGGTACTAGAGATGGAGGGAGATGGGGTGGCAGGCAGAGGAGACAGGCACCAGAATAGCAAGACCAAGCAAAAGTGCACTGGGGAGATGTGTATGAAAGAGGCAGATTAAGAAAAGTTTGAGGTAATGCCAGACAAGCCTGAGGAGAGCTGGTAGCACTGGCGATGTGGGAACTCAGTCTCTTTCTCCTGACCCTACAGTCCAAGTACCAAAATCATCATGTGGTGGAAAGCTGTAACCTTCCTAGCCTCCTAAAGCTTTCCTGCACCCCTCCAAAGAAGCCAGTCCCTTGACCTCTAACCTTCTCCATCCTTGGTCCTCCCGCCTTCTCAAAGACCCGTGAACCCCATGACCCTCTCTCCCTCACTGACTGATAATGGTGTTTCAAGTTCTCAACCCCACTTACACTGATTTTAGGACTCCCTGCTTCCCTTTGCAACAAAACAGACAGGTTGATGGACACTTCAACCAGTAGACTGTGGCACCTTATCTGTGGCAACCCCCAGCTGTGGTGCTGTTACGAACAGGGAGTTCAAGCTGTTCAGCACAAATTACCTATTAAGCCATGCCAAGTAGACTCTGAAACCCACCTCAGCTCAAAGGCATCCTACACAACACAGCAGAACTCATTTATCTGACTTGTATATTATAATTTTTTATAATGTTATATATTATATTATATAAAATTATAATAAATACCCACTTTGATCAGCTTGAACAGCCATGGAAGGGATGCAGCTCCTACCTCCAGAATCCTGGCTAAATTTTCACAGCAACTCCCTCATTCTCTCTCATCTTGCAGAAACATCCCGGCCAGTCTTGCCAGCTCTTATAGTGAGCACTTGCATCTTCGTGATCATTGGGACTGCCTTCCTTATTAACTTACGGACCCTGAAATGGTAAATGAGAATCAAGTTTTCCTCTCTGTTCCTCTCCTGTATCTTGCGTGTCTTCTCAAAACCAGGGCTATTTTTCACTTGGCATTACTCAGGATAGAGAGTTACTCAAAAACATGATTTATAGCCCAACCTTTTGAGGCTGACATGTGTCTGCAGAGATATATCACCACTCAAGATGATGTGGTTTCACCACTGTCATCATATTGAGCCACGCTCCTGTGACCTGGTGCCGTGCCCTGGCTGAATTAAAACCAGCTGCCTCAGCACTTCTGTTGCCCATGGGTTAGAGTGCTGTTGCCTGGCAGGGATGCACCAAAATTGCCTCTTAAAAAGCAGGTTAGTGGGTTGAGCACTCCCTCAGTACAGAGGACCAAGCAAGCCTAGGTACCGCTACCTTCTCACTTACTTACACACTCCAGCAAGAGCTCAGACAGGATGTAGTGACGTTTGGTCTGTAGGCAAAACTCCTGAGTGAGGAGTACAATTTTTCCTCTCCCTGGTCTGTGCAGTCCTGATGTCTACCAGTCTCATCACACACTGGTAAACATCTACATGGTGCTTTAAAGATCTCTTTGTCAGTGTTTCTGCCCAGACACTGCTTTTATTCAGGACTGAAAGTGTCTCACAAGGTTACCCCCTGCAATAATACCTATCAACATGGCAAGGCTAGAAATGGCCTCATGTTTTCCAATCTCAGGACAGGGACAGAGAAGTGGAGTGCTGATATTCATGGCAGGGAGCAGGGAGAAATGTTCTCAGGGATGAGGCAGCAGAGGCTGGGATAGCTTCTCTGTAAGGAAAGAAGGAGAAGCATATTGAAGGAAGATGGATACTGAGAACGTCACTGGTCACTGTGTTTTACCTTGAGTCATAACACAAAGGTGAGGAAGAGTTAGCTGTATGGCACAGAGATAAAAAGGCCTCCTTTCTCCACAGGGTATAATTAACCTGGGGCAACTGGATAGAGGATAATGCTGAGGTAAGATCCAAGGAAGGATTAGACATGCAGGAATAAAAATAGCATCTGCAGTGATGTAAGGTAGTTTATATGCAAGAACTAGCAAATTCAGAGAGTACACTGATTGCCTCCAGAGGTCAGGAGGGTCTTTCCTCAGAGCATCCCACAGCAAAGCTTCAGCAAAGACCTGACAGGATCAGACAACATCTCTGAGGGACTGAGGAGCATATTAGATCATTTCATGCTGCCTCAGGATGACAACACACTGGTTCCAGTAAAGCAGAGGCCACTGGGTGGTCACAAGGCATGCTCAGATGGCTTGCATGGCCAGTGTGTCCTAGCTATACCTTGCAGTGTTCTGCTAACAGGACGGAGAGTTGTGGCACAGCTTTGCCAGCGATGGTCCCGTTCAGGCCATGTGGTCCTCTGAGTCATTGTGGTGACAGCAAAGCAAAGAGGGGGCAACTCACAGCAGCTGGACCTTGGAAGCAAGGGAGACCTTCCTAGCTTGTCATCAGGGCAGGAGGGGAGGGGGGCAGGTGGAGAGGTTAAGGTGACCGGCCAAGGCAGGGAAGGAACCAGTGAACTGTTAGTTGGTTGTGCTTCCCCAAGGAAAAGGCTGAGGGGAGTGTATTTGCCAAGGCCAGGTTTAACTGCCTCATCTCTATCTCTCTCATCCCTCAGCTACTGTGTTTCAGTCCACTCAAGAGCAAGGCGAGCCCTCAGGCTTGTTCTTACTTTACCTCTCCTCCGCGCCAGGGTACTACCCGTGAGCTGTGATGCTCTCTCCTACCCCCACCACAGTGCCAGATCGGTCAGGATCAGGCCCTGCTTCATTCCTCCTTCTCATTTTCTTTTCTCAAGGTTTAAGAAGATCCTGAAGATTCACATCCCAGACCCCGAGAAGTTCTTTCCCCCACTCGTTTCAGTTCACGGAGGTGACATTCAGGTATGGGACTGGGGATGGAGCCAAGTGGTTATGAGGGAGAAATGAGGGAACGGAGGGTCCAACTGCACATGCCTGGGACAGACACCCCGTTGTCGGATCTACATGTGCACACGCGACACATGTGCCTGTAGCACCAGCTGCTGGGTTCTCCCCTCGAGTTTTATTTTCTGACCTTCTAAAACCTGACACTCGGCTGAGGCATCTCTAATTTCAGAACCGAAAAACGGCAAACCACACAAACCTCAGCACCCTACTGCCCTAACAGGGAGCCTCAGAGAAAACAAGAGACCTGCGGGAGGGAGCTTGGCCGCTCAGATCCCCTTGCACCCCACTTTGGTCCCTCCCTGCCTGCACTAGGCTGCCCAGCTCTTCTCCAGATTTCCTGCTGATCCCCTCCTCCTGGCTGTGAGCCTTTCCTCTGCTCCTAATGTGAATTGCCATCACACTGGATGGCACTTAATTGTTTTCTGCATTTTTGTTGTCTCTTTCCCTTCTTTCTCCACCCCCACTTTCTCCCCCCAATTTCTCCATGAGTATGGGCAGCTGCAAGGAGACAATTACCATTCTGTGCAGTATTAAAGGGAGTGTCAGATGCAAGATGTGGGAGGTGATCCCAAGGGGCATCTCACTTTAACAAGCCTGGAAACAAACTGCAGAGGGTCCAGAGGACAGGAAACCTTTGGAAAAGCCTAAGTGCAAAAAGCCTTAGAGAGCTTCAGCTACAGGGGAAGAGTGCAAAGTAGGGGGGGCAGGCATGTGCAGCAGGCACTGAAGACACTTTCTCAGTGCAGAAAGAACTAGAAAAATTGGCTTTACTGGCCATAAAGGCAATGAAGTTGGATGTTATCAAAACCAGTTTAAGGATGATGATGCACTTGCAGGATGTCACTCATGGTGAGTGTGGAATTCTCGGCACAAGGGGCCTGGAAGAGCACTTTAGACAAGAAATCTGCATAGGGCCATATAGATGTATCAGAAACTGGTTCAGCATCTAGGAATAGATTGCATGAGATGCATCCCAGTACTGCTTTTCATGTTTCCACCTTCATCTTGTAGGTTTTTTTCTTCCTTTCACTTTAATCCTCCATCCTCTATCCCCCCCTCCAGAAATCTCAAAACATAGGCTTGCAAGATCTGCTCTTGATTTGAAAGTGTCAGAAAGATATACTCTCTCTGAAAATCCTGCAGATGAGGCATCATGAATGTGAATTTCCCTCCCCACCACCTCTGGCAACTCTTGCTTGGACAGAGGAAAGGTCACTTGGTTACTGTGGGCACTCAGGAGAAGAAACCTTTGGTACCTCACCGAGTGTTATACTTTGGGCATAACAGTCTCTCTCCTGTGTTTCTTCCCCATCAGAAATGGCTCTCCTCCCCATTCTCCACATCCTCCTACTGTGTGAACAGCACAACCCCGGAGATCTCCATGCTCGAGGTGATGCAGAAGAATGACCATGAATCCCAGTTTCTACTTTCCAAGGGAACCCTGACTCCTGATCCTCCCTTAGAAACCAGCGGGCACTCTGTATCCAGCTGCTTCACCAACCAAGGCTACTTCTTGTTCCACCTTCCCAACTCCTTTGAGATTGAGCCCTGTCAGGTCTACTTCACCTATGAGCCTTTCACCCAGGAGGGCAGTGGCAGCGAGGATGGCGAGTCTTACCATGCTCTCCCCTCTCCAGACCTTTGCACACTGGCAGAGGACATGCCCGTGTTGTCCCACAACTTCCTTCACTGTATCAAGGTGACCCGGGGCTTCCAAAACAGCTCCTTCATGGAAGAGACAGAAGGTGAAGCCCAGCAGGCCATAGCTATTTCTGGGGCTCTCCGGTCAAGTGAAGGCACCTCACCAACACCAGTTCTGAAACAGGATGAGAAGGTGATGGACAAAGCAGCTTTACAACCTGCTGAAGTCCTGGGCCAGCTGGACACTGACTTTCCTGACCCGCTGGACCTGCATGACAGCGATACTATTGATGTAGCAGAGGGGAGGGCAGGCCCTCCGATTGACCCCTGTACACCAGCAGCACATGCTACCTCTTCTTTCTCTCAGCCTCCACCTCTAAGGCAAACCCAGGATGAGGATCAATGCAGAACAGCCTTCTCCAGCCAGGTCCCAAACACTGGTGCCTACCTTTCTCTGAGGGACCTCCAAAGCCAGTACAGCCATTGCTCTGTCTAGGATCTGCCTGGAGGAAGCCCACAGGTGGGAAAGGCCTTCTCTGCAGGGAGGGCTAGATGGACAGTTCTTCTATTCAGGACATGAATGTGACTTCAGCATCAAACCCATTGGGACTATTCTTTAATGAGGCGGGAGAACACAGTTACTCTAGAGGGCTGCAAAACCAGAAAGGGAATAGGATGGACAAGGTGTAAATTCATGGATGGCTACATGAGTAGCACTAGTTCCCAAGGTAAAGCGTTAGTGAAACAGACCGCTGGAAATGAGAGGACATTTTGCATGGAGAACTGGGCTAGTGGACAGTAAAGCAACGCATGGAGAATGATAAAGGCACATGAAAGCTATTCAGTGGCTACACAGCTAATGGAGAGGTAGAAGCCTGATTCTTAGGCATACAGGCCAACAAGGACTCACCTTCATAACTGAACCTGTTTCTTTGCTATTACTGGATCCGATGGCATAGAAACCCCTTCCCACACTGCTCAGGTGCCATCTGGAACATCACCAGCTTGTTTTTTCCTTCCCAGCTCCCAGTAGGAGGCTGTGCCAGCAGTTCCATGCTCTGCATCTTGGTGTAAAATAGCACTCAGCTTTGAGGCTGAGCAGGCACATGGTCCATTTGCCTTGTCCCAGCCTAAAAACCTTTCAAGGGACAGTAGCACTGCCAGTCAGTGCTGTGGCTGATGACAAAATGGATGAAGACATCTCCTCCTGACTGTCCAAGGGTGTACTTTTTTTCTGTGATGCCCCCACTTCAGGTTTTAATCAGAGATTACATTCTGAGCTACTTGGTCCAGCTTTAGGCTTGAGTCTGTAACGTCAGCTCAGAGCCACAACTGTGTCAGCTGTCTAAGCAGTGCAGTGTAAAAGAAATCCCCATTATTGGGTTAAAAATACTGGGGAAATCCCCTACCCCCCCCTTCTTTCCTCCAGGTCTGATGATGGCAGTAAAAAGAATGCACACAATTTCCCATTCTTGCTGCAATATTTTTCATGAAATCGAAAGCCTCTCTGCCCTGCTGGCAAAATACAGTTATTTGACTACGATAAGCTGATTGCAGAATAGTTCATCCCACATCCTGTATTAGTGGAAAACATCGCAACGGTGCTGCCCATTCCTTCCATTGCTCAAGGGAAACCATTGCCTAATTAGCGGCAAAGATATGGTGAATGAGCCCAGAAAAGTAACTCACGAATCAGCGCCTTTGCTGAAAAGAAAACTTCAATCCACTCACAAAGAATGGGGATAGCAAAAGAGAAGTGTTTTTTTTTTCTTTTTCCTCTGCATTTGCTGATCTGGGTTGAGAAAAAGCAGCACACCACAGAAGAAAAGTGGCAAGGCAAAGGAAGACAAGCTGTTCTGGTTACATCCATCCCTGCATTCAACATCTGTACTGTCTGTCCACTTTCTTGCAATGTTTCTGGACTACTTAGCAGTGGGAAAATACCAGCCCTGTGCTAAAAATCTTTCTTCTAAGAGTTCTTATATCAAAAAGGTCAAGGATGTTGAAGTTGTTGGTACTTCTGTCACCCCTGTGAGTACCACCCAGAACTAATTCTTCCCTACCTCTGTCTGTACCAGCATCAAACTTCCCCTTTATCCCAGTCCCACACTGTTACCTGACCTTGCATTGTGCAGCCTGAATGTCATTATCCGTCCCAGCTACGGGGTCCCCCACTGGCTTGGATTTCACCTCAAAAGAGCTGCTCAAAGGAGTTGAGCCTGCCTGCAGCTGAGAGGCTGGGGGAGCTATAACTCTCCTCTCATCAGCTTCTTCACCACCTGCATCAAGACATAGACTACCCCGTCGTCTCTAGGAGACGGCAGGTGAAGAAGACCCCACAGTGTCCCAGATAAGGAAGCACAAGGCTCGCCCAGCTGTTTGCTGTACTTTGAGAATCTTCCTAGATGGGCTTCAAAAAGAGACACTGAATCCTTTGCCCCTGATGGGCAATTTGCTATCCTACATGGGCCAAGGATCCTAGCTCTACTGATGGTTATCCTGTCCCAGTGTAGATCTTCATAAGCTTCTCAATTATTCCGGATACTAAGATGAATACAAACAAAAAACTTTGCCTCTTTGTAAATAAAAGAAATATCAAGGAATCTACAGTGTTTTTCTGTCCTTTGGGGTGGGGGGAAAGGATTAACAGCTTTTCTAAATAGGGGACTAGGCAAAGCTTTGCTTGGACCAATATACCTTTAGCCCTCCTTCCTACTCCCTTCCCCAAGGGACTCAGCCACCTAAAACAGAAAGCAGAGTTGGAAGTGATCCTGCTGCAAGCCCCTGAGGACCATCCTGCTGGCTTGATATTTCCTCCCCCTTGTGAAAATGCTGACAGCTTTCGAGCTGGCAAGCTGTTAGCACTGCATTCTCAGCCGTGCTGGGTGTGAATGTGTGACACACTGCGGCAGGAAGTGCTCAACATCAGATCTGGTGATAACCGGACTTTTCTTCCAGGAAGACAAGATCATGTGGTCTCGTATGTGAGTAACCTAGGTTGTGAATACCAAAGGCATGACACTTTCAGTGATACGGGTCCCTTTGCTGGGTCCCCAGGACCTTTGGAAATGTCACATGGGGAGCGGTCCCCTCTCAAGCCGATGCGAATGCACAGTGTGTGGTCCGCAAAACCACAGAAAGGTGCTACAACGGTGTCCATCAGTACCAGAGGCAAACCAAAGCTGAATGCCAGCACTGTGTGGAAAATATTGAGCTAACAGCCACAGACATGAGTCCTCTCTTTATCTTAAGCCTGGACACAGCAAAGATAGCTGTCACATCTCTCATCTCCCTCTTTCCAAGATACCTTGTTCATAAATAGGCAATACCACTGTAAGCCTCCTCCCACATCCCTTCCTTTTTTTTTTACAGTGGAGAAGCGGAAAGTAAAGGGTACTTGCAGCAAAGGAATTCCTCTGAAGTAAAATCTGATCAAGGTTTTGGGTCCTTGGTTGATTCAAAAGCCTGCGGTGATAGATGTGGTATGCTTGTTTAGATAGATCAGATTGAGATTCTATATTTTTTGTTCTGCTGAAAACACCAGAGGAGGATGCTTCTTTCCAGGAAAGATGGATACAAAACCTGAGGTCTCTGGCATCGGGAAATACCCTCAGCTGGGTTCTGACCCACTGTGGCAAGCCCTCATAGCATAAGCCTGGGAAAGCCATATACATATATATGTATGCCTAAAGATGCAGCTAGATCCCAGTTATCTGGGGAAATTTTGGCTGAAAGTAACTTTTAAAAGTGAAATCTGGTCTCTCAAATCTCTCAAGCAGTTCTGAAAGCATTTCTTATTGTCATTGCATGACTCAGTTTCCCATATGTACAGCAGTGAGTTAGTCGGGATAACTACACTGACACATTCCCAGTCAAACACTGCAGCTTTTCATCCACATATAACATTTATCTACTAGAATCCACCACGAGGCAACTACAGCAATGGGTTTTGGTCTTCATGCAGTCCCAGACTAAACCTGAATCAGTGGCAGAGCTGAAAACAGCTATTTTGCCCAGCTGCCAAAATGAGCCCAAATAAGCCCTGGCTCAAATGAGCTCAGCCCCAGGTCAATGCCACTGGCTGGAGCTCAGCCCCAGGTCAAGAGCTGTCCATGTCCTCATGCCCCCCCCCCCCCATTTATTGACAGAATAACTCTATTTACTCTGCTCTAGCTGGAGCGTGGTTGCTTTTTGTGAAAAACAAAGGGGCATGTACAGAGCTGCAGGGCTGTAAGCAGAAGGTGGTGCAGGCAAGGTAGGTGAGGAGGGTTTAGAAGAAAAGCAGATACTGCAGGGAGGAGCGAGTTGTGGTGCAACGGAGTGTGGGGAGCCCAGCGTCAGGAGACTGGGCAGCAAGAAGCACAAGAAGACCAGAGGGAGTCTTGCAGGTGGGGACTGAGAGACGCTGTGCTTTGCTTTCATCTGCATGACCACTGTGGTAACCGGACCCGCTGTCTACTGCCATCTTCCCTCCTTCAAGCGATCTACACCTGCCAGCCAGTGTCTGCTCCATCTCTGTGCGGGGGAGCACACACCCTGCGTTTTGCCTCTCCCTCCGATGGGACCAAGGAGGGTAGCTAAGAAATATATCAGTTGCTCAGCAACTTCTTGTCCCCCGAGGAGGACAATGTAAGCTATCTGCACCAGCCTCCTGGGTTGTTCTCTGCACAGCTGGAAGTGCTTCTACCCTGACTTTTTCCAGGCTCCTCCTGCTCAGCCTGCAGATCTTCTCCCCCTGCAAACCTCCGAAACCTCCATTTCAGAAAAGAAAAAAGCCACTGCACAGGGTGTGCTGACCCATCGTGGCAGGACGGTGCAGGACAAAGGCCGAGCTGAAGGGACATGGCATCAGGTTATTGATCGCTGAAGAGACCTTGAGCTTGGGTAAATAGATGTCCTCCTCTCTGCCCCCCTCCATGCGTGTGTGAGCTGGCTTGCTAGGGGGTGTGGGCCAGGCCTCACAGGCGGCAGCAGGTTTCAAAGGTAGGTCTGCAGCTCTGGGGGAAACCCCGGTGCCTACCATCAAATCTTCTAACAAAGAGGCTCTTCTACTGCTGCTTCCTGCCCTCCTTCCCCCACCCCTCCGTCTGCTGTTCTCTGCTTGTGCCTGCTGTTTCTGAAGGGATGCTGTTATAGCCAAGAAGTGCCCTTGCTCTCCTGGACCACCCAACCTGGTTCACTGGGGAGGAGATCCTCTCCAGGGGTTGCACAGAAAGGTGGCCCATGAGAAGCAAGGGAGGGCAGTCTGTGCTGGGCCTGTTTGTACCACGTGTGTCTCTGGAAGGGTGCATTACAGCAAGCAGATGTGCAGCTGATTGTCCAAGTGCTGATGTTCACCAAGCTGGGTTTAATGTTTCAGAGTGAGTTACCTGGTGCTTACGTTCTGCGAGCATGTTTCTGTGTTGCAAGGCAGTCTGGAGGGCTCAGGGCTCTGTAACTGGGGGAAAGCAAGGAAACTGAGAAGACCACTCACCCCTATTGTGTGAACACTCCAGGGTATCCACATGGGCTAAAAGGGGTGTGAGGCCAACCATCTCTTCCCTCCTCCTCGAGTCACTCCTGTGCATTCATGCCTTCACAGTCACACACACCACTGGGCGCAAAGACGACTCACAGACATGTAGACATGGCACAGGCATTCACCAAGAGCTCTGTGCCCTCCCATGCGGATGCATTCACATACCTTTCCTCTCCAGCCACAGAAACACAGAAAGCCTTTGGGGGCAGCTGTGCACTGGGTGATGGCAGAGAAAAGGAGAAGGCAGGCGGCTGAGATAGATGGCCAAGACTAACGTGGCTCTCTTGGGCAGTGGCATTTCTTACCTTCAGAGTCTGGGGCTGACAGAAGGCGTGCTGGTCAGGATGAAGCAAGAGAAGCAGCTCGGGGTAGATGAGGGGCAAAGGAAGCTAGAAGGTGTCCCCTGGCACAAGTAGAGGGTGGTGGAGGGCTGAACATTGTTCAGGTGCTCTCTCCTCACTAGCTCAGCTAGTGAGTCAGTGGCAGCATGGGCTTAGCCCTGAGACACATGGTCTGGTGGTAATGGCAAGGTTTGCTTACTTTTAGGGACTGAGAGCAAAATGGCACAGCAGGCGAAGTGCAACTTGAGGCTCCCAGGCTGGGCTGTTGTGTGCAACTTCTGTGTGCATTTGAGGTCACGGATTTTCTTTTGCATTGATTTCTAGGTCAATAAAATACCAGTTTTAAAACCATTCCCAGCCTGGGAGGACAACACTTTTGTCTCTGGAGAAATTCATTATTGTACTCATTTGTGGTTTTGGCAGAAGCAAAACCCAGGGAACGCTTTTGAAAATTGAGGGATTACCCAGGAGGCATAGACAGGATAGTGTCCTGGAAGCCTGTCTCTCACTGAATTAGGAGTTTTACTCACATTTGCACTGAGCAAAGTCTTAGATAGTTAGTATACAGATCTCTTGGGGCTATAGGTCTTGGGAGAGGAGCACAGAGATAGCAGAGCACCTCCAGATACAGGTGTAAAGGGATACAGAAAACCCAGCCTGACCATGGTGTGCTGTGTCACTAGGTGCCCCTGATGGAGGCTGAGGAACAGGAGGAAGATACCAACTCCCTCTCAAAGGATGAATCAGAGACTAACTCACGTGACTGCCTCCGCTATGTGCCCCTTGGGATAGCCTTTGTTTTGCTGGCTGGAGCTGCTGCAGCAACCTGGTATTTCCTAGGTAAAAATTCAACATGTTTTGTCCCCACGCAGGAGGTGGATGGGGTGTAGTCAAGGCAATGCCCGGCCCAAAGCACATTAGTGACTCTGGGTGATCTTTATAGACTCATACATAGGGGTAAACCCCTCTCTCCTACATATCTGCAAGGTAATCCAGTAGTGTCTTCTGTTGGCAGACTACAGACCATGGCACCTGGAACCGGCCGTCCTGCAGTTTTACTCTGGCAGCCTCCAGGTCCTCAATCGCCAATACTCCCCGGACCTTGGGCAGGTGGAGTCCAGAGCCTTCTGGTTGGAGTCAGCTAAGCTCCAGAAGATGGTGAGGGCAATTTCATGACCAGAGCTGGCCCTGAGGCAGTTCAGTGAGTAGAAAGAGGAAGGGGTCAGGTACCCCCATCCAAGTGACAGACTTGGTGGGTCTGTACAGCAAGAGGGATGAAATATAGGGTTGGCTATAGGTCCTTTTCCACTGTAACATTGCACGGTAGTTATCAGACGACATTCTCATTGCAGCTGAAGGAACTGATTCGTGCCACAGAGCTGGGTCGATATTACAACTCGAGCACAGTGTATGCCTTTGGGTGAGTAGCACCCAGAGCATTTTTGCTTGTTCGTGTGTGAAATCTTCCAGTCAATTGCACTCTGGTTTCATTGAAATTCGGCCATGATAAACTGCTGCAGTCCCCATCATAAGCTCTAGGCTAAGCTGGGCAGTCCAGATCCAGAAGAGTTCCAGCATGACAGAACTGGAGATATTTTGATATTCATATTCATCTGAGGTCATGATGAAAAGCCAAAATTGAGACATTTTTCAGAGAGGCAAAAGTTCAAGAGAGTAAAAAAATTGACTGGAAAGAACTGAAAAAAATCTGGGCTTCACATTCTCAGTAGAAACTAAGCAGCTGGAAATTAATTTCTCTAATTCAAGAAAGTCATTTTATGGCCTGATTCTAGGCACCAGAAGGGAGAGGCCAGAATGCACCATGGAAAAAGTATTCCAGCCACGAAGCATGGTCCACCTGGGAATAGGGTAACAGTGGAATGGGACAGATCTGGGACTACAGCTTTGCAGGTCATTGCAGTAGATCAAGAAAGCAGGAATAACTTCCAAACCGACATATACATTTGCTTCTGATTTTTTTTCCATGGAAAACTATACCCCTAAATTTGTCCTTCAGCCAAGGAAAATTCCAATTATGATGCAACTCCATTTTCAACTGGGGAAAGAAAAGTTTCACTTGCAATTCTTCCTCTAGCCTTTTACTGAACAAAGTTTCAACAGCTCTTCCCCCTCCCCCAGCCAATTTTCTCTGCTAACTGGTTGAACAGAGCTTTCCCAGTCAGTCTCCTGCAGCTTGAGCCTGCCCAGCATTAATGGCTGGTGGTAAGGTACTGAGTCATAAATCAGCCTCCTGTCACCACTGGGAGCTGAGACAATGAAGTCTTGAGTGTTTCTTTTCAACCCCTGGTCAGTAGTAACCAAAGGTCATTTCTACCTGAAATGAGACTACTCATTAGACCAGTCTTGATTAATTATCACATTAATTTGACCACGTACGGTCATCACTAAAGCCAGATGGCATAAAACGGCTTCCTCCCCCAAAGGACTGAGCATTAACTAGCACCATGGACATAGCAGCTCTCCCGCCCCACTCAGAGTGGTTCCTCTGGGTCACAGCAGCGAGCTAGAAAGTCCACACATATGTCTGATTTGTGGAAAAACAGTGGGGGGTTAATCTCTGGGGTTTGCCTCTCCAGTGATTCTGGAGAGGAAGAGAAAGGATATTTAACATACTATTTCTCTGTTAGGGAGGGGGCTCTGACCTTCTTCTTCTGGTTTGCCCTCCAAATCCCTGAGAGTCAGCAGAAGGAAGTGACTGCTGAGAGGGTAAACACAATGCTCCACCAAGAGCTATCCACCAGCTTCAACAGCTCGGGCAGCCTGTCCTACCAGATGGAATACAGGGTCAACCCAGACTCACTGGTTCTGCTGGGTAAGTACCAGCTGCTCAGCTGTGGCCTGAGCAGTCAGAAATGCTCCAAGATTTATAAGGTGCTGAAAGGAGGTTAGGAGAAAAGGCCAGAAGCCACTACTGAAGGGGACAGGGGAAACCTGAAGAGAAAAAGTGAGGATCAGGAGATACAATTACATGTATTTCTTCCTGATAGAGGAGAACTGAAATTTGATTAAAAAAAGCATCCTTCCTTTGAAGGATTAAAGATTATTGGAGATACAGCTGACCATGACCAGCTAGGTAACTTTTTTTTTTCCTCCTTCTCCCATCATCTTTGGCTTCTGTGGAGTAAGATCTTACAAAGGTCATGACTTTGATCAGCTCAGCTCAAAAACAGCAAGCAATTAGGCTTCCTACTTTCCTTTGGGAGATTATTCCAGGCTACTTGATTGAGAGAAGAACAAAGGCAACACACCTGAGTCACCACTAGTCTTCCTCTGACACAAAGCATTGTTGCCACTTCAGTTCTTGACATACCATTTTAAGGATTATTTATTGTTGCCCACAGTGAAGATCACAGCCTGTTTAAAAAGCCACCCCTACAGAACTGCTCTAAAATAGGTGTTAGATAAAGGACTAGGGATGTGTCTATATCCAATGCATCCAAATCCAATGGAATTTGAATATGTTCTTTATAACGAGACTTAACTTCTCAGCCTGATCTGATCCCTCTTACAGAGCCCCAAACCTCACAGGTTTTAAAATACATTGTGTTTCTTCTCTCCCCTTGGGACTCTCATTTCCAAGTTTCTTCTTCCCCTGAAATGTTACGTCTCCAAGTTTTTTCCCCAGACATGTTATCGTGCATTTTTCTAAGCTGAATCTTATTTTAATATATCCCACCCATATTTTCTTTAACTTTTCCCTCCACATCTCAATTGTTTTGTTTTGGAGGTAATTTTTTTGGTGTCCCCAAAGAAAATTTGATTTCCTCAAAGTGATTTTCATTCCCTCATCCAGATCATCGTATTAAGATCTTATTCTGAAGCTGCATTAGCATCTCATGAAGACATCTCCTCCCGCAGTTACAATTAGTCACTTACTTCTACTTACGATTTGTTTCCAGCATACCACACCTTATGCTCAGCCAATTTAAATTAACTTTCTTAAGAAAGGTATCATAACATAATATGCTAAGTGCTTCCAAGTCAGCCCATCTAGCATTTTCCCTTTATTTACTCACTTCATAATGTAACTCATAAACAAAAAAATGATGGTGCTATTCTTTTAGCTGTGCCAAGTTCCCTCTTATTCCCTTCACATCTGTTTCACCTTTTTATTCATTTCAGCAGACTGCACTTCTTTCTATTTTGGAATTAACACACCAGTTATAGTTTCTCAAGCTCCTTCTGCTCTCCCTAGTCCTTTCTGCCTACCTCTCCAGTCAGAACCACAGGCTAGCAACTAAGGCAAAAGCCAGAAACCTCTTATACTGCTAGGCCAGGGTGACCTCAAGCCAGTGACTTAACCTCTGGCTTCATTTGCTCTGTAAAATTGGAGTGAGAAAATAGCTAGCTAATAGCAAGTCATTAGCACTTCATTGCTTTCTGATAGACTCATTTGCTGACCTGCTTAGCTCTAAACATTAAGTCTCGATGCAGCTTGCCTTAAGATACAGAGCTGCAAACCATTGACTAGTGCAGGAACATCTCCAACACTTTATTTTTACTAACAGCTACACTCACCCCAGGACACTAGTCTCCCATTTCCCCCAAAGAGTTTCAGGACTTCTTTCTCCTTACAGAAACTCAGTTTTATTACCTTCAGATAAAAGAGTACTTAATATCAGCTCAGCATACATCCTTCCCTAGAGCACATGAGCTTCTCTAGGAGCCTGCCTTACGCCTGCAGGATCATCTTTTCCACAACATCTGTTCTTGCCATGACAAAACTGCTCAGCTCTCCCCACAGAATTGCAAGCTCTGCTTAGGAGCTACAAAAGACCAAAGCCCTGACCTAGGCAAGTCCCCAACAGCAATTCTCACACCCAACTGACCTCACAGTGCCTTTTATTTTGGCAATTATTCCCAGTAGCACCTGATCTCTGGCCGCTCCCAGTTCAGCTGGGAGGCTGGAGCAAAGCCCAGCTCTCCTAACAGCATTGTCCACCCTGTGACTCTGTTTTGCACAGATTTGTAGTCCTTGCTGTTGGCTTTCTCTTCATCTCCCTTCTCCAGAGGTGGACTCTATAAGGATGTTGAGTAGCTGATCCACCAGTGGTCATCAAAAGAGACCTCCTTCCCCACCTTCAGTAACTCCCATGCTTTTCAATGAGGGTTATTTAAACCGGGAGAGCAGGGGAGGGGTGAGCAGACAGTGAAAGCTCTGGGAAGTGGGGTTGTGCCCTGTGGTGTGGCTGGCAGGACAGGGCAGGGGGATGGCAATGGCGATGGCAATGGCGACGGCTGCCTGAAGCAATGCCCAGCCCTCCCGGGAAGGGGAAGAGGTCCTGGAATAGCACATGAAAATGGGCGAGGAAAAAAGGCAGAGAAGCCCATGGTGGGCTGGAAAGCATTAATTAGGGCTGTTGGATTTGGGGCAGAGGCCAGAGAGATTTCCTAGAGAGATGGGGTGGGGAAGGCATGACTGAAACAGGTCCCTGAGAGCAAACAGAGAAGTACCTGGAGGATGCCCCATGCTGAAGCTGTAAGGGAGCCATTTACATAGGAAGGAAGGGAGTCATCACTTGCCATGCTACCATTCAGATACTACCAGTTTATATTTTTGTTTATTTTCCTTTATATATTTCCTTTCTAACAGACTCCAGTGTGAAAGACATAGTAATGCTGAAATCCACTCTGGGTAGGCCATCTTTTCCTTTACTTTTGAGTTTGTGACTTTATGGGAGGGATTTTTACAGGGGACAGAAACCTCGTTGGCTTCCTGGAGTTGTAAATCCTGGGAAGGGGAGATGAGAACAGTAGCAAGGGAGCACCAGTGCCGCTGCTTGGCCAGATCAAAACTATGTGACGCAGCTATGTGCTGGACTGCTGTGAGCATCCTGACACCTCTGCCCCAGTAGCACACCGCTGTGCAGAGACACCAGCTCCCAGGGGCAGTGCAGCCACCTTAGCAAAGTCTTACCCCTGTCCTGATGAGTCTTGTCAAATAGCTTGGTATACTGGTACAACGGTGCTAATTACAGGCCCCATGAAAACCTGCTGAGTGGGGTGGGGATTTCCTGCATGGCTCTGCACTGGATGTGGTGTCAGTCATTTAGAGGTCTGTTGTCTTAGCGATGTTTGAAGGTGCTTTTAGTAGTTTCAGGCAGTGTTGTAAGTGCTGTGGCTGGCAGCTTGCATTAGATATGCTATTAGAAACTCACCTTTAAGCTGACTTTTACTCAAAAATCCTGGTCTGGAAGCCTGCTGAAACCTGGAAATCAGATGAGGGGAGGTAGAGCTGGGAAGAATATGGGGGTGAGAAGAGAAAGAGGTGAAAAAGAAAATGAAGCCAGTGGAAGATAACTGTGTTGTGCTGGTATTTAAAGCCTGAGGCAGTATTGGCTTAACTAAGGGAGAGGGGACAGTTCTTATAGAGAGAAACTGGGGCACTGGTACGAGGGGGCCAGTGCTACTGCAACATATGCAAAAGTAAACTGAGATAACTGGGATGAGTCAGCCTTACCCCGAAATAGGGCTCACATTGATATCCCAAGTGACAATCCTGTATCTTAATTTCCCTTGCAACCACTCCTAAGCCCCCCTTGCCTCCGTTTACATCACCCTGAGGTTTAAATCCCTGTATCTTTCCCCTGGATTCAGGTTGCTACAGGTACAGCTATGTCCAGGAGGATGATGTCCTAAGGCTGGAGGGCCCTGACTACCTGGCCTCCAGTTGTCTTTGGCACCTCCACGGCCTCAAGGGCTACATGATCAAGCTACGCCTGGAGTGGACTCTCCCAGACTGCAGGGACCGCCTGGCTATGTACGACGCAGCCGGGCCCCTGGAGAAACACCTCATCACCTCGTAGGTAGCTCCTGAGCAAGGCAAACACGGCGGGGAAGCCGGGCAGGATGGCACGACACACCACAGCAGGGGAAGGTGTTAGACTACATCAGAGGAAATTCTCTTTGATGCAGAACCTGCCTCTCGCTGATCAGCTGAAGTCACTGATGTGGGATAGCACACAGCCAGCCATGCAGTCTGAGAGATTACAGCAGCACGAGCTGTCTCTCTGCTGGCCCTTTATTTGATTCAGTTAGTGCCTCACAGCAGGTGTGTGCTGTGGATAACATAGACCTCCATTGTCTCTCTTGTTCTTCTCTTTTGTTTGTTTGTTGCTTGTTTCGCTCCCATCCTTTTATCTCTTTCCCCTCAGGATCTACGGCTGCAGCCGGCAGGAGCCCGTTGTAGAAGTCCTTTCATCAGGCCCTGTCATGTCCATTGTGTGGAAGAAAGCCATGTACAGCTACTATGACCCCTTCATCCTCTCAGCGCAGGCAGTGCCCCTCAAAGGTGAGGAAGGCTGGAGGACAGGGGCATAGATACAGGAAGGAGACAGGTTATCTCCTACAACATCACTGCTCCCAGAGGTGCTCCATCCCCATTAGGGACAGAATTCACTCTAGATTGCAAGGGTAGAGGTGGTCAGTAAAAAGCAGGTTAGATGTTGCTCCCTCACCTGGACTCATACATTAACATCTGGCTTGAGTCTTTACAGCCCGGGCTCTGGCAAGCAGAGCCTGAGTGATCGTGATACTTTAGGAGCAAGCTCAAGCACTCATGCATAGACAGACCAGATGTGGCCTGGACATCATGTCCGGAGGCATTCGCAGATAAATGTCAATTCAATGTAAGAGTCTAAAGCAGCAATATACATTACCATTACCCTTCTCTGAACAAGAGGAGGAGGCTAAAAGTCTTGCCAGGTAGAAATGGCCCCTTGAGGGGGATGGTGGAACATCCCAGTCACCTTTAGCATCAGGTCTTAGAGCCCCTTTTCTCCCTTCCTACAATGGGATGAGTACCTGGCACCCCCAGGCTGGGGTTGAGCTGACAGGTAGCAGGGCTTTGAATATCTGCATTTACAGCCTGCGAAGTGAATATAACTCTGCGGGAAGGCCTGGAGCAGCAGGGGAAGATTGGCACCCCACACTACCCCAGTTACTACTCACCCAACACACAGTGCACCTGGCATATGACGGTAAGAGCCAGCTCCCACAAGAGCATCCTCCCCGTCCCTGAAACCCACGTGGCACTCCCCACATTACAGGGGAGTACAGACCGCAGTCTCAGTCAGATCATCATGAGAAGCAAGCAGAGAGTGGCAGCCGGCCTAGCCTCCACATAATGTGTGTTTCTGAAGGGGAAGGAGTCTAATATTGCATGCCAGAGCAGAGATGCCATAGCTGAGGAGGAATGTGAAATCTGGTTTCCAGAGGAGTTCTTCAAGGCAGAACCAGATTGCTAGAAATTGCTAGGAATTACCATGCTTTGAGACCAGCATTAGAGCCACCCTGGGCTGTGGCATGGCCTCAGTCTAGATGGTGCTTCCTTCTGTCTTGCAATGTGTGAATAGGCAGCTCTGCCCTTCTCATCTACCCTGCTTGTTTCTGTCATGCGGAGTGGGGTGCAGCACTCATAGGAGCCATCTCCACTCTGTTCTGGACCGCCTTGTCTGCAGGTCCCATCCCTCAACTATGGGGTCACCCTGTGGTTCGACGCCTACGCACTCAGCAGACAGAAGCACGACCTGCCCTGTACCCAAGGCCAGTGGATAATTCAGAATAGAAGGTGTGTGCTGGGGTCCTGGTTTCTGTCTCTCACTTCCCACCTGGGATTAAACTGGTGTTAAACCTCTGCAGGCTCCCTGCTCACTTCAGCCACCAGGTCTGAGGAAGGAGAGCCCATCACCACACTCAGTGGCCGCTGTTTGTGCTGGTGCCTCTTGCTTGTCTACTTCTCTTTCAGCCTCTCTTTTTCGCAGGCTCCCCAGTGAGCACATTTCTTACAGATTTTCTTTGAGCTACCAACCTGCCTTCTCTGTCTTGCTGTTTGCATCAGGCTTCCTAGTTTTCTCCTGTGTGTGTAACCCTGGTGTCCTCCCACGTCTCATGTGTTTGCAAATCTGCCTGTCACCACCTCTGCAATATTATCTGCGTGTGCCATTGCCTCGCATCCACATCCATACAGATCTTCTGCCTAGCTCCATATCCTCCTGCTTTGACTACAGCCATTTCTCCCTGTGGGACTTCCCAAAATCAGCATCCATTTGCAGCTGGGGCTGCTGCCCACCACTGCCCAGGTGCAAAGGACCAAGAGCTGCTGTGCTCCCATCTCCTCAAAGCAGGCTCTGAGCTGGATGGCTTTTTTTTTCCTCCCACTTACTGTAAAATTGCCTCTTTCCCTCCAAAACCTCCCCCAGCCCATCTCATTAACTTCCTCTCCACTGCTCCTGTAGGGGTAACTCCTTTTCTTTGAAAGGGTCTGATCCAGAAGCTACATTCCCCTGGCTTAGGATTTTCACTTTTTCTCTCCCTGCTCTCATCTCTTAAACTGTCAGCGCCACAGTTTCTACAACATGGCTTCTTTGGGAAGATAAATGTAAGAACTGAATTTCTTTGTGTGGCCTGAATTCAGCGCTTGCCCAGAAAGTGGGAAATGTCCAAAGATAGTAGGGTCACTCCGGACTCGCACATGGCCTGAGGGCAGAACTGGGTCACCATATCCATAGACTGTTTTCGTCCTGTTCGTAGGCCTAGTTTTGCTCTGTTGCCTGCAGTTATTTGGTGCTGAATGTCATGGCCATTCCAGTTGTTTCCCCTCTATCTGCATCAGTTCCCACCACAGCACTCATGTGTGGTGGTGTTTTCATCCCTGTTTATCTCTGGGGCTTCCTCACCTCACTTCTTCAGCCATTTTGGGGGAGCCCCTAGGTTAGTTTGCTGCCTTGCACCCAGAGCGGACATCTTGTTTCACCAGGGTTTCTCCCTCCTCATCCTGGCCTTGCTCAGCCACCAAGATGTGACCAGGCAGAGCAAGATCCAGTGTCAGCTCTCCCGCCTGTTGACAGGGCATGGGTTTAAATCGCAGCCTTTTCCCATTGATCCTTCATAATCTTGTGACATAGTGAAGGCATCTTGCCTTCCCGGCTTCCCACACACACCCACTCTGTGTGGCCCCCTTCGCACCCCAGCCCCACTGAACCCCCTTACCCCACTTTGTTGTCTTCTCCTCCCTCCCTGCCTGGGATATCCTGCCTGCGTTTGCCCCTCAGGTTGTGTGGCCTGCGGACCCTGCAAGCCTACGCCGAGCGGATCCCAGTCACATCCTCGGCTGACATCGC
Organism: Ciconia boyciana; assembly: GCF_034638445.1. Taxonomy (NCBI): domain Eukaryota; kingdom Metazoa; phylum Chordata; class Aves; order Ciconiiformes; family Ciconiidae; genus Ciconia; species Ciconia boyciana. The sequence goes on from NC_132934.1 coordinate 58,789,520, forward strand.
CATCACCTTCACCTCGCAGATCTCCTTAACTGGCCCCGGTGTGCAAGCAGCTTACAGCCTGTACAACCTATCTGACCGTAAGTTCAGGCTCCTCCTTGCTCCTTAGTGGGGTGGTGGGGGTCCCAGCTGGCTACCAGCAGCCCTTGTGCTCTTGGCTTGTGTTAGGAGAAACACAAGACACATCCTGTGAGCCCTAGGTGCCATCTGCCCTTCAGGCACAGGCTCACAAATGCGGTGATGCACACACCCCTGATCTGCCAAAAAGAAGAGGCATTTACGTGCAGTGCTGCTTCTGCACATGTGGCCTGCCTCATGTTGCCAGATCATCCATGCGCCACAGCCCAGCTTCAGAGAGTCGCCTGCAGGCTCACGCCTGTGCCCACATCACGGACTGGCCTTGGGAATTCAATGAGAGACCATCTCTGACTTGAAGCGACTTTTATTTCGATTGTAAGTGCTCTTAGAGAGAGCTGTTTCCTGCTCACTTTGGAATCCGTGCAAGTGACAGACAAATAAAACCGCACACAAATATGCATACGCACATATGCAAATGCACGCCCACAGTTGTCTTTCCAAGGTTTCTCCATCGCCCTCTTAAAGGGTGCCTGTAATGCATACCAGTCCCTGAATACGTGCACCTGCCAACACGTGTCTAACATCAACCTCTTCAAGGCCCTGACCAAGTTTTAATAACAACTCCAAAGAACCTATTTCAGCTTTCCCGCAGCATTCGGAGTCATGAAACAGCGCTAAACCAGACGTATAGCACGCCAGGCAGGTGGTTGTCTTGGCTCTTGCCCATTGATACAACGGGAAGCCAGGAAAGAGCCCTCCTTCCCCTGGTGCATAGCCTGGCTCCATTTGCCCTTGTTCAGAGCGGACGACATGGCAGATTTTGGGGAGTGCAGCGAGTGCTGCCGGCATGCTGCTGCAGCACACGTGTGGTCAGGAAGGTGTGCAGCTCCACACCCCACTTTCAAGCCACAGTGCTCTGCTGCAAGGAGGTTTCCAGTCACTGAGGACTAACTACTCTCTGGTGGTTTCACAGCCTGTCCCGGGGAGTTCCTGTGTTCCGTGAACGGCTTGTGCGTCCCAGCCTGTGATGGGATCAAAGATTGCCCCAATGGGCTGGATGAGAGAAATTGTGGTGAGTGATTTCTTCTCCCATCGGTCCCTGGTCTCAGCAGGATGCAGCCCCTTGCTCCTCCAAAGGTAGGGAGGGATGGGGAGGATTCAGTTGGCCTAGGTACAGCCTTGTACCTCCCCTCCAGGAGCTTAAACCTCTGCATCCATAAAAGCTTCATCCCACTGCCAGGTGGCTTCAGCCTGCTCGGGAAGGAGCAACAACAATTCTTGCTCCTGTGCACCGCAGAGTCTTCCTGGGGTAATCCCCTGATACCCATGCACCAAGAGCTCCAGGCAGCCTGAAAGAAGGCCCCTGCCCAGGCTGTCCCCCACCTTGTCCTGCTTTCCCCCGACTCAGGCCCGACTATCAAGCTCAGCCCTGACCTACAGCCCCCTCTGCTGTCATACCACTCAGCATCCCCCTCCCAACCCTCCCACCTTGCCCACACCTCCCCGAGCCCACCCGCCGCCCCGCTGTCTCCCCTCTCCCCTCATGACACTTGATCTGTACAGATCCTCAACCATATATTGCACCCCAGTTTGGGAGCATCTAAGTCCTCAATCAGCCATCAGCTTTTCGTGCCAACAGCAATTAGTGCTGATGCAGACACTGTCCCCGGCATCCCAGGAGTCCTGCAAAGCCCCGTTCTCATAGGAACAGCTATTCAGGCTCAGGCATGACACCTAATTAATCTACTCTCCCATCCCTGGTGTGAGTGGGGGGGCTCATCACATTGCTGCCACCACTAATTTTTCATTAGATGTCCCCTACAGCTGTTTCTTCACAGAAAGATCCCTGACTCACTGGAGACAGTGGCCAATTCTGAAAGATTGAGAGGAAGGTATAGAAAAGTCTAAAGTAAAAGGAAGGAGAAATCTTTCTCAGATAAGTTTTAATTCAGTGCCGGAAGTGTGGGAGTTCTCACAGGATCGCCGAGGTTGGGTTTTGTATTGTCTGCAGTCTTGCTGACGGTGTGCTCTGTCCCATCATCCAGCTGCCTGACATCAGGGCTTGCTTCCCTCATGCAGACAAGGATACATACACATCCTTACGAATATCTAATCCTTTCTTGAATCCTGTTAGCTTCTTGAACCCAGGGATATCTTGTGTCATTCAGTTCCACAGGTTAACACAGACCAAGACTGAACAAAAAAAGTATTTGTTTCTCAGTGTTTTCAAACACTTCTTCATATTTGAAAAAGAAACTAGAAACATCATGATTTCCTTCCTTTCTTACACTCTTGCCACTGTTTCGTCCTTGCTTATTCACTCCATGTCTGTATGGAACAGTCCCTGTCTTTAAAATCAACGTTCACGTTGCCTGAGACCTCCAGTCATCTGGAAGCCTCACACTAATTACTGAAGAAATTGTAGTCATTGCAGTAAGAAAATGCCTGGGAGGTACTGGCCCATCATGCGTGGTGTTGCACATAGATACACACAAACACAGGACAAGGGGACAGTGTCTGCTATGAAAATGTATAATCAGAAGTCAGACTCTGTGACAGGTAGGCACCTTAGGCCCATCTCCATCCTGAGCAGATATCAGAGCTCATGGACATCATGGAATCCATAATTGTTCAGGACTCACCTATTGGAGAGCAAGGGGAGCAGCTGCTCTGTAGGGGAAGGTGACCCATGAGCTGAGGGTGACAGCAAGGCAGGAGGAACAGTGACCTCACCAGACAGGATGCAGTCCTACAGAACCTGAACAAGGCAAGCAGACCAGGTCTGGTGATGGTAACCTGGGGTCAGCCAAGAGTCCAGTCACCGCAAGACGAGTCATGCAAGTGATGAGGCAGGTCTGAGGCCAAGCCAAGAAGTCAAGGAAAGTTAAGTCAGCATCAAAAGGTATAAGACAGGGTACAGGCATACCTACAACGTAGATCAGGCAAAGACCAATAGCAAGGACCTCAGATTAAATGCATCTCCTGAGCAAAAGGGGACCAGGCTCCTGCTCTTTGTGGCAGCCTGTTTCAACACTACACAGTTGCACTATACCAGAGCTGGTCTTAAGCACAGACTGCCAAATCCTTATGAGGTAGGGGAAGAGGTTGTGGAGCCTACTGGTGCACTTAGGGCCCTGACCTCACACCTGACACCTTGTCTTGCATGCCTAATTCCCGGGCACTTCCCTCCCGCGCAGTGTGCCCTGCAAAGTTCCAGTGCCGCGAGGACAGCACTTGCATCGAGTTCAGCAGGGTCTGCAATCAGCAGCTGGACTGCGTCAATGGGAGCGATGAGGAGCAGTGCAGTGAAGGTAGGGAGGGGATGGTTCTGGGCTGACAAATACCTTCCCGAATTCTCGAGCCAAGGCTGTCAGTAGCGTACTTCCCTCTTCTGAGGTAAGGGCACCAGCTGGGAGTTAACGTGCCTGACCTGCTCACAACGTTTGCTCTGTAGCTAACCAAGCTTGCTCAGGAAATTCTCTGTCATCATTTATGGAGTTCCCCCAAGCTCTCTGTTGCCTTTTTTCCCCCACTCAAAGGACTTCAGGCTGTGTTTGCAACCTGCCACCCTCCCTCAGCCCTGGCTCCCCTTCCTCTTTGCAGGGGTCCCCTGTGGTCCATTCACCTACCGCTGTGAAGATGGGACCTGTGTGAAGAAACCCAACCCGCTGTGTGACACCACTGCAGACTGCAAGGACCTGTCCGACGAGAAGCGCTGTGGTGAGGAAATGCTCAGTCGCACGTCAGCCAGGCAGGTTCAGGATGCCACGTAGCTGCAAGTCTCCCCCTTTTCTCCCTGCCACACCAGCATAAGCACCCCCCCTCCCTTGTTCCACCACCTTTTCCCTACCCCAGCCCCATGGCAGCAGTGCCACTGCTCCATCCTGCAGTGGTGGTGGCAGCAGCAACGAGCCAGCTCTCTGCACTGAGCTGCCAGGAGGCGTTGTCTGCTCTTAGGACAGCTGCTCTCCATCTCCTTCAGGCAGAGGCATCAGGCCAGATAGACGTGTGTCACAGGCCAGGTCCTACCCACAGGCTGCCTGTTGGACCACTGTGCTGGCTTATGTGAAGTAATGCCATCGTACAAGGCTCCAGCCAGGGAAATCACCCGTGACTGCATGGTCACTGGCAGGGAGAGAGCTCGTGTTTTGATTTCCCTGCTTGGTATTTGTGGAGCCTCGGTGGGCAGAGAAAGCAAACAGCTGCAAGGGTTCCCTGACAGGACAGCGGGTAGCACAGACAGTGTGCTGCCCCAAAGGTATCCCCAGGCTGCAGCTGGAGGTGGGGTAAGGCTGTGCGGGCATCAGCGGGGGCATGCACTTGGAGGGAGTGCTCACTAGACCTGTCCTGGACAGTACATAAAGCATCTGCTGGCTGGGTAAGGCAAGGGATTAGAGGTCAAACTCTTCAGTCAATTAAGTAGGAAAGGAAGGGCAGGCACAGTATATCATGTTCCCTTCCACCCCTCAAGTACCTGCCGTGTCTCCTCCTCCTCAGACTGTGGGCTGCAAGCCCCTCTCAGCAGGATCGTGGGTGGTGTGAATTCTGTGGAAGGTGAATGGCCATGGCAGGCCAGCCTGCAGGTTCGGGGACGCCACATTTGCGGGGGAACGCTCATTGCTGACCGCTGGGTGGTCTCAGCCGCACACTGCTTCCAGGATGAGAGGTAAATGGAGAGGGGAGGGTGCTGGACAGGAGAAGGATTTGCATTGCTTTCCATGTCACACATGATGGGATGATCACCTGGCTTGTGAAAATGTCACAGGACAGCTGCACCCTTCATCAAGCACCCGTGCCATGCTTCCCTGTGGCTTGGAGCTGGAGAAAGGGGTATGGATACACGTACTGGTATGTAGGTGTGCACATAGGGAAAAAAAGGGCAGTGCTGGGATTCACAGAGCAACTTTGAGAGGGCAATGATAGTGGAAGACACTTCACAGCTCCACCTTTGCTTTGGCTCTGGCTTGTCCCCATGCTGTCACAACCATGGAGGCATCAGCATGTGCTAGGATGGAGCCAGGATAGCATTACCTGCAGAGGATGCTGTTTGGGTCCCATGCTGCCCACCCCCAGGGCCTGCCCTTTCAGGGGGAAGCACAGTGTCTCCCCCAGTTCCTTCCACCCAGTGTATGTACCACAACAGTGGCAGTAACATACAGATCAGGGGGGCTCACTCATTCTTTTAAACTGGGAAGAAGTAAGGAGGAGGAAGATCCACAGCTGTGCTGGGTGAAAGGGCTGGGTGGGGGACGGAGTGTGTACCCTCAGGCCCAGTCTCCACCTCCCCTTTTCCTCTACCAGTGAGCTGGTAGGGATGCCCCACCTCCCCAGCTACTACTGCTGGACTTCCCCAGCTGCCCTTCCCTCCTGATATGCCATGTGAGCTCCGGGAGGAGGAGCTGCTGGTCATCCTCAGTATGGTGACACCAGCCTTGGTAGGACTGGTACTGCTCTGCGGTTGTGCTTCTCACCTCACTCTGCTCCTGCCACGCTCCTACCCGTGTCCTACAACCCTGCAAGGAAGCCCACCAGCACTGGGAGCAGGCCTTTCAAGTGGTCCATGTGGGCTGAATTTGGCTATTTTGGAGTGTCCCAATGCAGGATGGATGGAGCTAGCACAGCCCTGTTAGATGGCGTGCGTGTGCGCCTGTCAGGGAGAGAATTTAAGTGGTGCGAGAGATAAGAAGTAGGGGGAAAAAAGAGGAGCAGAAGAATAGCAGCAGCCTTGGGTGGGCCGTGCTATGGGCAGCAGTCTGTGCAGGCAATAGGCTGGAGGTGAGTCCTGAAGGGGAGTTTGGAGCAAGAGAGGTGGTCAAACCAAACCAGGGAGTTTTTCACACCTAGAGAGGCAGTGTGGGAGAAAATGGCACATGTAAGGCAAAAGATGGACTGGACTCTGAGTCTAAAACCAGCCCTCTTCCTGCTTCCTCCTGCTCTGGTCCAGGATGAGGTCCCCTCTGCTCCTCACCCTCCTGATGGAGACAGGGTCTCCCGTGGCTGTTAGTTCTTAGTTGTTCTGTTCTCAGAGGTGTCACCTTGTTAGGCTGTCCCCAGCTTTAGCCCCTGCTTCTGTAAAGGGCTGTCATGCCTTTTAATGCCCTCACCTCTAAGCTGCTTTTCTCGCTTCACTCCCTCTTAGCAGTTTCTCAGAGCTTGCTCCCGTTCTCCATGTCTCCTTCTCCTTGCAGCTTTGCTTCACCAGTTCAGTTCTTGCTCTCTGCCCTATCATAGTCACTTGTACATGACCAGCCCCACTTGCTAGTCTAACCTACATACACCTTTTAGCCTGCTTTGCTAAGGAAAATAAGCAAATACAAGCAAGTTGCCTGTGTGTATGAGTGTCTGTCCAAAGTTGGTCCCACTGTACAGGCACATCAAGGCATCAAAGAGATGTCCCACCCAGTTTCTTGAAATCAGTAGCCAAATAAAAAAAGGGGCCCCTCTGAGGGAGATGATCATCCATATCAAAGAGTCCTCAAAAGACTGAGACAGAAGCAGCCAGGCTCTGCCCATTCTTCTCTGTTCATGTGATGAGTTATCTTCTCTGCTGCATCCTACAGGCTGGCCTCTGCCTCCATCTGGACTGTTTACTTGGGTAAATATTTGCAAAATGCCACCAGCCACACAGAGGTGTCCTTCAAGGTGATCCGCCTATTCCTTCACCCTTATTACGAGGAGGACAGCCATGATTATGATGTGGCCCTGCTCCAGCTGGACCATCCTGTGATCATCTCACCCTTAATCCAGCCCATCTGCTTGCCTGCTCCTTCTCACCTCTTTGAGCCTGGCCTTTATTGCTGGATCACTGGCTGGGGAGCCCTCAAGGAAGGTGGTAGGTGCACGGTCTTTGCTGGTGGCCTACAGTAACAGAGCCAAGGTGGAAACATAGGTTCAGGTGCGGGGTAGGCAGAATAGACTTCTGTTCACCCCAAAGCATTATGCCTCCTTCACCCCCTTTGATTTTGGGTCACAGGTTGGCCAAAGTTACCTGTTGAGTGCCTTGAAACCTCATTTGGAGAAGCAGGCATGAGAGTCTGGTAAGCTATATGGGCATAGCATGTGTTCCTTCATCCAAAGACTAGAATAGCCCTTCAGAAACTAGGGGTCTGACCAGGGGCTATTCAGCCATGGTCACAGCATGGAGCAGCCCCCATCCCAAAGCCCAACCCCAGGCCTACACAGACATTTGGGCTCCTGTTGGGTTGTTCCCCAGGGACAGAGCCTGACCAGAGAGATAAGAGATGAAAACCTGCTCTTCATCAGACCAGGGCTGGGTCTCCTGGGGACACCTGTCTGCCGCCCCTGCAGCAACATTTTCCCCATGCCAAAGACCCTAGGACCTCAGTCCCCCCAGCAACATCTGCACTAGTAAATTCAGTGGGAGCAGTGCAGGCTCTGAGTGCTGTCCCCCAAGGATTACACTGTGTAATTGTCAGCACGTGCCTTGGTACCAATTTGGCCACATAGCACCCGCACACTGCTGGGGGACAGCATGGGCCAAGACTTGTTCCCATGGAATGGTATGGATAAGTCCATTCTGTTTTGTGAGGAAGAGTTTAGCTGTATGGGCATGACCCCTCGTGTTCCTTCCCCATAGGGCCAACAAACAGGTCCAGGCTATTCTCTAGTAGTGCATGGCACAGGAATACAGATGTGCTCACCCAGGTCAGCTTAGTGCCTTCACTCATACACACTTGCTCCAGTTGCTTCCTAAATGGAAACACTCAGAGGTCTATCCAGAAGTGGACACTTCTGGTTTGCATCCTTAGCCAGAAGAACTTAACAACCATTTCAATGAGAAGCAAATCCAAAACTCTAACATCTCAGAGGTTTCCCCAAACCATAATCCCCCTTGTCCCAAAAGCTGAACTGCCCACAACATATCCCTGTAGGGAAAGGGACTGCAGGGGAATGTTACTCCTTCCATGCAGGTGAAGTGCTCTGCTGAAAGTCAGAGACTGCGATGCCAGTGGAGAGCAGAACAGTAATTCAGATGGCAGCTTTCAGCATGCTGTGAGATGGGCATGGGCTGGGGGATCACGGTAAATGGTGGGAAGCTCCACCACTGCTCACCCGCACTGCTTTTGGTGCTCTACCCCTCAGGGCACATCAGCAATGTTCTGCAGAAGGTGGACGTGCAGCTTATCCAGCAGGACATCTGCAGCGAGGCCTATCACTACATGATTTCTCCCAGGATGCTGTGTGCTGGGTACCACAAGGGCAAGAAAGATGCCTGCCAGGTGACAGAGGACTTGTGGGATCAGGGTTGACTACCAGAGGTGGGGTGTGTCCCAAGTCTTCCAAATGCACTCCATAGCCTGAAACAAGGGTGAAAAGACCATAAAATGCCTGACTCCCCCAACCCTTCCTCTGGTCTAAGTGGCCAACAACAGCTCTGAGGACCACTTCTTCTCAGCATCTTTGCCTTAGACAGGATCCAAATGCACTTAAACTTCTCCTTTTCTCATTTCAGCCCATTCTCCACTCTTTACCTCCCATTTCCAAGTCTACATCAGTCTCTTCCTCCCTCAGCCTCATTAGCATCTGTCACACACAGTAACCTGTCTGTTCCTTCATTACTATCAATCTCAAGGAATTCCTCTGTCTCCCATTCCTCCGGGTATCCAGTTAAATTCCACCAGCTTCCTTGCTCTCCATATATTTGGAAATGCCACACAGAGCAGAAGGAAACAATAGAGCTGTCAGCTTCTTGGGAGCTGGCTAAGGGGGAGGAATTTGCGTGATGAATGAATGCAACAATGGGTCAGATGGTTGCGCTGGAGACTCTTTGACATCTTTCTAAGGTACAAGGGATGTTGCAGATGTCCTAGGCATGAGTTGAGGGGATACAGGAATCTGCATGCAGAGGGACTCAAAGCTAGTGTAATCATCCAGCAAGAGAAGCTGGTGGATCACCATCACCCCATTTTTCTTTCCGTTTCTCTAGGGTGATTCTGGAGGTCCGCTGGCCTGCAAGGAACCCAGTGGCAGGTGGTTTCTGGCTGGTTTGGTCAGCTGGGGAATGGGATGTGCACGTCCAAATCACTATGGAGTATACACCAGGATCACTCAAGTGCTGGGCTGGATGAACCAAACCATGAGCTGAGAAAAGTGCATCTCTGCCTTCTCCCCATCAGACCTACACTCACATGCCACTCATTCCTGATCTTGCTCACTTGCCTCTCAGAGAGAGTTTCTGTGTGGGATGTTGTCAGACCCAGGATGCTCTTCTGAACAGGGTAAAAAAATCCTGCACTGGGGATTGTAGAGAAAAGCAGGCAGACCCTCTTCCCCCTCAGTGCTTCCCAGGGAGCATCCCAAGGTGTTTTTAGGCCATCCATCCAAAAGAGTTGGCAGCAGGAGGGGACACATAACACACAGCAACCATCCCAAGTTGATGGTTTCTGAGAAAAGGAATAAGGGGAGTTGAACTTTCCATGAACCGTGTGATTCAGACAGTCTTATGCTGGAACATTTGCTGAAAGAAAATGTGACTGATGTAGTTAGAGATTCCAGTAACTGTGAAATCAATCTGCCTCCCTCTTCCTTCCTGCTGCTCATCCTTCTTCCCCCTTCCCCTCCCATCACTCCTCCTCTTCCATCTCCCTAATTGCTTCTTTTCTTAGCTGGCTGTGCTGTTCAGTGTGCTGTTCAGCTCAGCCAGGCAACCCTTCACGTCTCACTGACTCCCAGGCACGAGCCCAGCATCGCACCCCCAAGCACGTGTCCTGCCTCCCTGCTGGAGCAGCACCCAGCCTCCACTGCTGCACTTGGACTCCCTCAGGCAAAGGCCCCGGCCCCTCAGTAAAAACACTGGAGCAACCTCCCATCCCCTTCCCTCAGCCCTTCTAAATACCTTTAACATGAGGGTGTCTCAACTGCTTCCATCTCCTAACTCAGATAATCCAGGAGGTGAAGGAGAAGGCTTAAGGGCACAGTGCTTAAACAGTGACTGCTATGGGTTTGGTTTTTTTACTGAAGATACATATATATGTATGTGTGTATATATATATACAATGGGCCGCTCTCTGGAATTAGAAATAAAATTAATTTGAGGGGTTTTTTGGCTCTAGTTTGCCTTACTCCGTTAAAAATTATCTTGGGGTTTGTATCTTTTTGACCAAAATCCAATCCTGGCACTGACAACTGGCAAAAGTTTCCACACCCCCGCCCTCCCTCTCAGCTGTGTCCCAGGCACAGTGGGGTCAATACGCTAGCTAGATAGGCGGCCCTCGCTTATTGTTATGATTTAGGGGTGCAGATACCAATAAGCAAACCTGCTCTGTAGCCCAGCTGCCTGCAGTGGGGATGCCGTACAGATGCAGTGGGGAGTACCTCCAGCCCCCAGAAGACAGGCACAGCACAAGCAGCTTTGGTGGCTCCAGGTGACGAATCCAAACTCCTCTTCTCCTGCTCCCACTCCCTTCTACCAGCACCAAATTTCTGCCACTTGAAATGAGAGGCGGCAAGGAGGAACAGACTGTGAATTTTATTCAGGAGTTACAACCTGGTGTCCTCAGACAGAGCAGTGCGCAAACGCCCTGCTCCCGGAGTCAGGGATCTCCTCGTGCTAGCAGACACGACATCAGGTGCCAGCGTGTTCCCAGTACCCAGGCAGCACACCTGTCTCCTCCTCACCCTCCCGACACAGGGCTGCTTTGGGGGACAGGGAGGGAGGCACCAAGGAGTACGATACCCAGCACAGGGACACCCTGCGAGCAGTGCAGATGGGCCAGAAAAGCGCAGTGGCTCTGCATTTGCCCTCTGGCCGCAAGCCCAGACCAGCTGCCTGCAAGAGCGAAAGGGCGAGGACTGGTCCCACAGCAGCTGCCACCACCTCGGGGCCCCAGTCGCATCCAGGGTGTTCAGGAGGCGACAGCAGGCTGCAGTGGCTGATCACTGATGTCCCCAGCAGGGGCCACTGTGACATTAAGGAAAGCCAGCCTGCTAGGCATGGCAGGGGGCCGTGGGCTCCAGCCCCTACAGCAGCCCAGGGGCTCCTTGGAGCATTTGCCCTCCTCCAGGGCTGAGGCTCAGGCCTCCGAAGCGAGTTTGTAAAAAAGAATGGCTGCATGTGAAGAGTGAAGGGGGCTGGGAAGTGTCACTGTGAGGCAAGGGGCTGCTGTACACTGCAGTACAAAAATAAAAGGCTGGAGTGGAGCATCGGGATCACATCCTCAGACCTCTGGCTTGTAACAGCTAGAGAAGGGAAGAGAAAGAGAGAAAAAATCAACGGCAGGGAAAAAAAGGCTATTGAGCATGGAGGGGAGAGTGAGAAACAGGGAAAAGGAAATTACAGAGGAAATGAGAACAGAAGAAAAAGAAAAGAGATGAGGAGTGAGGGAGAACAGAGAAAAAGCAAGGAAAAAGTCCACGTGATTAACACACTGACTTTTAAGAGAATAACACTCAGGTCCTACAGCCATGGACAAGGAGGCTCTCGAACAGAGGGAGATAAATGTCAGCCAGCTAACAAGTGCCCTCCACCAGGACAGAGAATGGCACTGAGCACCTCTGGTTTAACAAGAGCCAGTTTTCCAGTATGAGAGAGGAATCCACTTTCTAAAGCTTTCTGTACTCAGCCCCATGCACCCTGGCCAGGCAGCCTCCCTGAGCAGGAGGCAGAGCACAGAGGCTCATTTTGCACACAGCTGCAAGAACATCTGGAGCAGGGACCAGCCACTTCCGCTCTGCCTTTGCCACCCTCTCCCACTGCACTCTCACCCTGGCAGAGGCGGTGGGGGAAAAGCCCAGGGAAGCGAGGGTGGGGAGGGGAAAATCACAGGCTGCCTTCTGCAAACCGCTCTCGGGCTGGCAGGCAAAGGAGCTGCGGACAGCACTCTGGAGAAGCGATCTGGCATGCATGTCAGGCAGACACGTGGCAGTCTTCCCCCCCTTCCCCGTGCCACCCCGGCCTGCTTTGCATTTATTTCCACCCCTCTTCATTTATCCCAGCTGCACTCTCCTTTCTGCTGGCAAAGCCTCTGGTCCGGAGCAGTAGGGCCTGTTTGGTGGGTAAAGGCACACATAGGATGAGAATCAGAAAAGCCACCTTAGGGATGAGTCAACCTCCCCTCCCTCCTTCCCCTCCCCAAGCTCTACAAACCAGGGCCATACCCACAACAGGGAAGTGAGTCACTCATGCAGAGCTCAGGCTGGCAGGAGCTGAGAGTACAGACAGGTAACGTACCTGCAGAGGAGGAAAAGTGAGGAGCAGAGAGAGACAGGGCCCCAGGCAGGGACCACTCTGAGCCCTGGGGGGCAAAGAGAGCAGAGGGAAGGAGGCTGGAGGCTGGGGAGTGGGGCAGGGTGGGAGGCAGGTGACAGTGCAGGACGGACATGGAGGGGAGCAAGAGGGAGGGTCTGGAGGAAGAAAGAGTTTAGTGCAATCCCAAACAGATGGACAGTCTGCAAATAAAAATATAACCATAAATAAGCCAGTTTAAAATATAAAGCAGCAGCCATGGTAACAGCTCTCCCCTGTGAGATTTATCTCCAGAGAGACTCCTGCTCCTGGAGAGGACTTCCCCCACACCCCACACCTGCCCTAGTCCTTCCCTGCTGCTAGCTGTGAGCTCTCACCAGAAAGGTGGACGGGTCTATGCTTGGGGGGGTATTTTTATAATTTTCCTCAAGGATTTGCTGCACCTTTCTCCTCTGCTTCTGCTTCTGCCTCTGCCTCCTCCTCCACCTCCTGCTCTTCCTCCTCCGGGTCCTCCTCTGTGCTCTGTGGCCCAGCATGCAGGACAAAGGGAAGAAAGAGTGGAGATACTTGCAAGATGAGCCATGGCAGTTCTTTCTGATACACAAGGGAATAAAGCAATGGTCATGACACTGGAATAAAAAGGGACTTTTCCCCATGGCCAAGACAGCTCTCAGTCAGGGAGCAAAGAGACTTGTCTTCCTTTGGAGCACCAGATCAGGACTATCTAACCCATTTACAAGTGCTGTGATCCCACTGCCCAACAACAGCCATCAGTTGCCAGTGCTCCTCCCTGTATCCTAGGTGTCTACAGGATGTCATGCACTGCCACACATTTCTGTCCTTCCCTCAAAAGGGGAGTCCCTTAGGCTGGGACTCAGCAAAAGGAAAGAGAACGCTGCAAAACCTTCAGGGAAATCACACCCTAGAGGCAGAGTGGCACACACAGCATGGTCACAAGGAGGCATGAGGGGGATGTTAGAGAAGCATGAGAAGTGCCAGGGTCACTTGCTAAAGCCATTTGCCACACGCAGCCAGACACCACCACCCTCAACACACGCACTCCTCCTTTTGGGCAATGGGTGTAATGCCATGGTGCTGAACACCAGGACAAGGCCCTGTGTTTCACCACTGAGGTGCCCCACAGTCACAGTGGAGAGAGGAAAGAAAGAGGGAGCAAACAAGAGTGAAGAATCTCATAGGCAACGGGAGCAGGGCCATAGCAAAGTTGGTCTCACCTTGGCTTTGTGGCTGGGCTCAGAGCTCAGGCCATTGGGCGAGTTGTACAGCTCTTTGGAGACCACGCACAGGAACTCTGTCTGATCCTCATTCCCATAGTTATAGGATGAGCCAATGTTCACAAGCTAGAAAATACGAGAGTAAGAATCACAAGCACATGTTACTGCAAACATCCACTCCACCTGGGGAGCAAGGCAGAAAGCTCACCCATGGAGTCCAATCCATACCCCCAATTAGAAAGGCCACATAACTAAGCTGAGGAGGCAGCACAGAGAACCAGGAGAGAAGTCAGCCAGGATGCAAAACAGCTTAACCTCACACAGTATAAGGGGCAAGAGAGAGCCAGTGTGGTAGCACCATCAATGACTGACCCAATATTCTCAGAGGGAAGGTGCCTTGCCTGGGGACTGTATGATCTCTTCCCCAAAAGACAACTCCTTCCCACCCTCCTCTACCTTCTCCATACCTGCTCAAAACGCCATCCATCCGACATAGTGGAAACCATCTGAGTGAGCTCCTCTTCCTGGCACTGTAGCACGCGGTAGACATGCTTAGGAGGCACCTGACAGCAAAATTGCAGAGCATTTTGACAACGGCCAGATGCTAAATGTTGTTGCCCTCCTGCAGAATGAAGTGGTAGTACCCCCTCCTTGACAGACCTGTGCTCTTCCCCATGTCCCAGGTTAAAGGGAGTGCAAACTACAACCCAACTTTCTGCTATGCTGTCATGGGGAGCAAGAACAACGGTATCTCTTCTGGAGGGGAGGGACTGAGCTGAGTGATTCCTGCATTGTCCCCAGAAGATACTGAGCTCTTTCAATGGGGAGTTTCCATTTGTCATTACAAAGTCATTTATGCAAATGCCACAAATGCTGATGGGTTTTTGCAAATGCAAAGTGACTGTGTTGCTGGAGGCTTACAACCTGAGGCAGACATGATGAAAAGTGAGATATCGGCCAACACTCCCAGAAGACAGATTTTAAAAGGTTACTGGCCAAGACAAGGTGTGATTGTGCCACAGGATTGATTCCTTGTGCCTCATTGTCTGCATTTAACTCTTCCACAGACATCTCTTCACCTGTTCCGTCCAGGTTTCTCTTACAGGTATCCCCATGCTCTTCACTGTGATCACATTCCCAGGACTCCCCACACCAGAGCCCTTCTCCCCATGACGCCTTCGCTCTCCTCACAAACATTCTTCCATATCCCACAGCAACCAGCTGCCTTCTTCCAAAAGCTAGAGGAGCTGATTTGGTTTCAGGGACTACATCCAGCATTACTTCTGGGGATGCAAAACAAGCCTGTAACTTGTTTATTGTAACTAAAATGGTGGTAGCCTGTCCCCTGCAAGGTTTTGTTATGTAGACATTAGCACATAAACCCTAATTAGTTGCTTCTTCCCATTCCTTGCTGCTTCTCCCAAGTCTGCTCCCCCTCTAGACTCACCTCTCCCTTTCTACATTCCCTCCTTCACCCACCCTCGTGTATCTTTCCTTGCCATTTCTCTCTGTACCTGAGTTACTGTGTAGTCCTTCTTCTCCAGTCGATCCTTGATTATTCGGATTAAAGGACCAATGTTATAGAACTCGGCTTCTTCTAGGACCCCTGAGAAAGAAAGACAGAAGGACCACAAAGCCATAAAGTTAACAGGCCATCTTTGGTTTTTGGCTTGCAAAAGATCAATTCTGAGCTTCCCAAGGTCCACAGAGAGAAATGCACTGCAGCCTCACTGTTTAACAGGTTTCTGTTGCTTGAAACTCTTACTGCAGAGAACTGAACCCTGGCTCTCTACATTGCATTTCTAATGGTCACCCCAATTTCCTTATGCTGCCTGCTACTACAGAAACAGACACTGCCAGTGAAGGCTTGTGCTGAGGACTGCTAATACCTTTCCTAAATAACTGGCCAAGGAGAATAAAGGTAGGCTCCAGCCTCTCTCAATGACCACTAGTTATCACCTTGTTTAGGCCCTCTTCTTAAGGCAGAGAACCACAACTTGTTCTGACCTTGTCACCAAAAGACCCTAGAAAATCCCAACTTTCCGTCTGGGCCAGCTGGAGTTGCACCCACCTTGCAGCCCCATATGACTTCAGATGATCTTTGGCTCTCTCCCCTGTGCTTCACCTCAAAGCAGGTAAACAGAGAAGTGTTTTGGTTTTTTTCTCTACGGTGTCTGCATCCATCACCTCTCCTGAGACTCACCTGTTTGCTAACAGGCCTTCAGGGAAAGGGAGGTGGGTTCCCAGAGGGTCAGTGAGGCAAAGGCAGCTAGGAGCCAACACTCACATGTCCCCAGAGCAGTACACAGACAATGCAGGTGGGGAGATGGATCCTTCACTACCTGACACACACAGACCTCTTCTGACTCCCTCATTCATCCATGAATCGTCTAATGGGTTAGTTTTATGCCAGCCTGAGTGTCTGCAGCAGGAACAAAAGGCAATGTTAAGCTATGAACAGGACTCCTGTTTATGCTTCAGATTTGACGTTAAAACCTGTGGATGAACTTTGTCTGACCTCAGGATTACAAGAAATGTCAAGTAGGAAACACCTCAGAATTGTATTTATTACAATTCTGTACCATTGCTTAGATACATTTTTGGAATTAAAACTCGTAAAACGATTCTGAAGAAAACTTTCCTTGCATTAGGTAAAAATATGTAAGAGAGAGAGGCAAGAAGACTAATGAACATGCAGCAACTGTGCTTGGGAAGGCCTGGACAGCACAGCCTGTCTTTGGAATTGGCTCCTTGTTAGACTCTAGCATCCAAAGAATAACGAGGCATTGGGGATTGCTGGCTCGTAACACCGTGATGTTACTGAGTTAACCTATTGGACCCCCTGTCAACCTCAAATGAGGGATTGGTTTGTATAGCTTGCTCCACTGGAATTGCTGCAGTCCACAGCCCATCAGAGCACTAGTAGCATACACTGCATATCACTGATTAATGATGGTCTTTATTACAGTCAGTAGAAGAGATGAGCTTGGTTTTGTTTGGTCTTCTGGGTTTTCCTTCCTAATTAGAAACACTCAGTCATTAACAGAAAACTCAGTCACAGAGCCTGGTTAAAAGTGGATCAGGAACAAGTAAAAAATGTTTTATTGAGGCTGAGAGATCTTGCCTACTTCCATCTTGGTGATACCTCTGCTGAATGAACAGTCGTGAAGCCACAAGACCTGTAGGATGCCTTCCTCACCTATTCTGAACCCCTTGAGTAAAGGAAACATCGGTGTGCTTTCCAAGAGCTGCAGGGATAGCCCTCTCAAATACCCCACATCAACCTCCAGAGGAGAATGAGAGACAACAAGGTCGACAACAAGTCCTACTGTGTCCTGGCTACAGCAGCAATGTTAAGGGCGAAGTTTCTGAGCTCCAAGACTCACCCTCTTCAGCCATATCTTTATCCAGGACCAGCTTCCCATGACGGAGGAAATTCAGGATGGGTCCAAAGTAAGTGGGGTCCCGGTCTATTAGGTATGCACCGGTCTCATCCTAGCAACAGAGACAGACCACAAGGAGAAAAACCCCATGGGAAACTTGTAACCAACCCTCAAATGCTCCAGACTATAAGAAAATGCAAACCTAAGCAAAAACGTCCACTATTTCTGACTCCTTGGAAACCATGGGCCCCTGAGAGTCCCTAGCCAAGTCAGCCCAGCTTGGATTTTAACTCCTATATCGGTACTCTCAGTGTGCCCACCTCAGCATGGACCAATCCAGCTCAGAAAGCCAAAAAAACAGGCCTCAGTCTCCTTCTGCAACGCTGCATACAGACCCGGTGTGAGAGAGCAGAGAACTCCCTTATAGGGGACAAGGCTGAGTCAGGCAGATACAGCTGGGAGGTAGACCCAGGGGATGCGGGGTGATAAAGAGGCGGGAGAGCCGGGGCGGAGGGGAGATGGCCTCTCTTTTCCCCAGCTCAGGAAGACAGGTGCCAGGCTACAACACAGCAAGGTCGGATCTGGCAAGGGGAAATCCTTCCCGGGAGAGGGGGGAAAAAGAGCAGGCATTTTTCACTCAGTTACTCCTGCAGCTGTCAGGGTCTGGCTCCAGCCCTACATCCCTCCAGCCCTCCCCATGCTCGGTGGGGCATGGCGCGGGAGGCAACCCAGCTGCCTTACCCGGTCCGACTGCAGCTCCTCGCCCTGGCACAAGCGACACAGGAAAGATTTCTGCTCCCGACACAGGGTCTGCCTGGTGGTGAGGAAGACGGTGCCCCCCACATTGAGCCTCACCCACTTGGCCTGGGTGCCAGCGGGTGGCTGGATGTCCCAGGTGCAGCGTAGGCCCACGGCGCCCTGCATCTCCTCCCCACCCTCCATCCTCATCCTCACCCTCACCCTCATCCTCACCCCCCCCCCCGGCGTGCAGGGACTGCCGCAGGTGCTGCCTGCCGGAGAATGCCGGGATCTGTAGTTTATCCGCCTCTCCCACCGCAGCAGCCGTGTTTCCTGGGGGCCAGGGTCCTCCCTGTGACCGCCAAGGGAGTCCCGAGGGGAGGAAGGATGCTCTGTGCTGAAGGATACCGCTGCGGCTATTAGGGGTGGGCAAACCCACAGCTCCACAGCACTGACGCTCCCTGGCTTTTCCCCTGCTCCCGTTTTCACTACCCAAGGGCCGGCCAGCACTTCGGAGGTGCAGGGTGTTATGCAAAAGTCGTCGCCATTTATTTCCATAGACATCCTCTTTGGCTCATCAAAAGGTTCTGGGAAGTGTAGTTTGCAAGGACATGCACAAAAGGGTGCTGGGAACTGTAGTTTTCCCAGCCTGCTGTCCCTGTAATGAGGCTGCTGTAATGAAGGGGGCTGCACTGTACTACATGACCCCAGCCCTGCGGCTGGTAGTCTGCCTGCTTCCAGTCCTAGTTCTTGCCTGCAAGCTTCCTTGGAGTCAGGAAGAACAAGCTGCTCCCTGGCAGTCGGCAGATTAAGCCCATCAACGCCGTACTCCACAGATTTCCCTTCAGCAGATCCATTACCCCAGGCTCACAGCTCAGTGCTCCATCAGTTGCCACGCTGTTCTTGCTGCAAAATGTGCAGACTGTTGCCTTCTTGCTAACATATGTAGGGACACTTCTGGGAACTGTGTCCTGGATCTGCATGAAGTGCTGGCAGGGGGCAGGAATGATTTCTCTTCCAGCTCGGAAGAGTCTCTGACTCAGCAAACTCCCCCCCGGTGCTGTCCTACCAGCACAAACCATGCCAGACAGAGACCCCCTATGTCCTTCCCCTGTGCTCCTGCCATCCCTGTTTGTGTCTGGGTAACAGAGAGCTCAGATTTTAACTTAGCTCTGTGTGGAGTTTTCCCTCTGCCCCAGGCACATATCACCCGTTGAGGCCAATGTGCCAATGCTGCCGTACCGAATCTAGCCCTGCCTCTGCCACTCACTCCTGCCAGGCTGAGCCTGGAGCTCAGCAACTCATGCCCCATGGGACTCTGTTCAAATGCACCCCTTGGCATGGACACAACCTGAATGAGCTCTCTCTCCAGCAGCTTTTCTTTTCCCACTCCCACCTGAGCACAGCCGTGCTTGCCAGCAGCTCGAGTATATTAGGAATGGAAAGGCTGATGTTTCACCTGAATGTGGCCCAAAGCCTTCCTTCACCTAAGCAGCTTTCTGGCTCTTCCTTGCCAGGGCAATGCAGCACTGCAGAGACACTGTGATGCCTTGCAGACACTATTGTTCTTGCACCTAGGTCTTTGTCTCTTTTGCGGTGGGGGGTTACTGGGGTAGGAGGGTGGATAAAGACAAAGATTATGTTTTACTCTTATATTCCTTTTCTTTTCGTCCTTCCCTCTTCTTTTACTTACAAATCACTCCCTTTTATCATTGCAGGATGTGAAGGCAGCATCACCCTTCCCCCACATCACCCAGGACTTCCTTCACAAAGTAGGCATAAGTGTGTACTTTGCTCCTTCTGTTGAGGAGTGCAAAGGGGAGGAGGGTAAGAGAGGCTAACACGGAAAACGTTTCAAGATTGCTGACCTCCAGCTAATTTAAGCACAGGAACAATTCAGCTGCTGCAGGTTGAAAATTCAAATAACTCTGGATCTCCTTTAATTTATATCAGGAGCTGACTAGCACTAGAGTGACCAATAATAGGGAGAGGAGGAAAAATTATTTTTGCCTATCTGTATGGAGCAGACTTTGGCCCAAATTAGTGCCCAGCCCTTGGACCAGTCTCCACTGAGCAGTGGTGGACATCAAAGATGCTCAGGCTAACACTGACCTCAGCTGAAGCATCACACAATGCAACACAGCTCTGGGCTGTGGGACTGTTGCCCTCCTACTTCTGGCTCTGAGTCAAATCACGGCCGATCTGAGAGCTCTGCCCTGGACTCTGGTGTACAAGGGATGCAGGACCCTGTCTGTGCTGGCTGCAGCTCCAGCAGAGAATTAAAGTGAGGACTGTGGCTTTCTGATATGAATGCAGTAATTGGGTGGCAGCCTATAGCCCCTTATCTCCCCCTCCAAGAAATTTGCCCTGCCTTAGTTTTCTTCCTTCTTCTATCAAGGGTTCACCCTGTCTCCCTTTCCTCCTCTCATAGCCCCTCAGCCTCTTGCTCCTTTTTAGGTCCAATCTCTTGTTTTCGACGCCTTCTTCCCCAACCTCTCCCATGCCAATGCTGCTCACGGGTCAGGGATGGTCTGTATTCAGAGCACACCTTCTTCCATCAACACCAGCCTCCATCTGCAGCCAGCACTTCAAGTCTTGCTCACCCCAGGGCCATGGTGTGAAAGGTTAGTTGGTAAATCTAAAGAGGTATACTATGAGTAAGGAAAGAGGTCGAGATACACCAGTCCCATCCCCAGAGCCTTCTTTTCTGCAACATACAGCACAAAATTTATTGGAAACCCCCCAGGCCAGGGTGTTCCCCATAGCACATGGAAATCCTCTTTAGGAAGAAGTCAGTCCAGGGTGAGTTACCAACTGAAATGCTATGGTAAGTCGGTGGTGTGGGCTAAATACAGGCCTGATTTGCACAGCATCACCAGACATAGTTCTGAGATGTAACTAGCATGCCCATGTTAAGGTCCATTAAAATTAAGCAATAGAACAGAGGAGAAATAAATTTAAATAATCCGATGGCTGTTTCTCCTGCTTTGATGATAACTACATATAAAACACATGCACAGAAACAGAGAGACAGCAGCAAGAGCTTACACAGGGCAGTGTGATTGTGTAACACCGCACAGCTCTGCTGAGTACCCAGTTAATCATGGGACAATTGCACGGATAGACTTGGGGCAGGAAAAGCTGGACAGCCACGGGGTAGGTAGGTGATGGCAAGAGCTGAGGAAAACAGAGCAGGGGGTAAACTGAGAGTTTCTTGGTTCAGCAGCCAGCAGGCCTGCAGTGCAAACCTGCAGAAAGCTACACACACTGCAGCGCTCCATACATACATTGCAGCCTGCCAAGTCAGCGGGGTACATGGCATTCGATGCATCACTGACACTGCGGAGCTGCTCTTAGGGAATTGTTGCATTGTGGAGTGTCAGTGGGAGCAGGGGTCACCGTGTGTTGGCACAGACAGCGTCACCACTCTGGCAGGCTGGGAACACACGTCTGGGATTAAACTTGCGTGATCATTTAGTTAATGAACAGACTGTGGCATAAGGCACGGAGAAGAAACCATCTCCTCTCTCTTCTCTGTAGGAAGTGGGGAGGGGAGGACAAGTAATGCTCTGACATTTGCCATTAAGCCAACAGTGAACTGGGAAGAGAAAACTCCCTACACTGGACTTGAGTGTGGGAGGAGGACAGTTCACTTGTAGCCAACAGAGCCCAGCTTGACTGCCAGCTGAGCCAGGCATATCGGAGCCAGAAGAGAAAGGTCCCATGGCATGCAGGTGAGCTAATCTTTCTCCAGCTCCTTGTGCTTCGTGTGGTCTGTGAGCAATGTACCTGCATTCAAAATAGTGTGTAAAGTCTGAGTGTGTATGTGCATCACTTAGCACCTCTGCTGGAAGAGTGTTGGGAGGAGGAGAGAAAACAGTTACATAGCACCCAGTTCTGAGCTGGGACCAGGAGAGACGGGAGGAACAAGAAAAGCCCCTGCAGGTAATGGCAATTACCATTGCTCATGCAGTGGTCATTAGTGGGAAGGGACAGCAGTGCTGGCAGAAGAAGGGCTGGTTTGGGAAAATTTGCAGGGGAACAAAAATTTTGCTGGGAAGTGAAGTGTGAAATAGTGCAACCTGACTGCTAGGCAGCAGTAGGGAAGGAAGAGGAAAGCATGGGATGAAGACGGCATGTGAGGAACAAGGGACTGTGGGATTACTGTTGGAGAACCATTGACCAGACTGTTTTCACAGAGTCCAAAACTGCTTCAGGAAAAAAGTATTACAGATAGTAAAATATACCAATAAACCAATAAAGAGTTTACATGCTGGCCTGGGATTCTCAAATTTATCCAGAGAGCTGTAAAAGCTCCAGTCTCAGTACAGGTCAATGTGATTCTCTTCCTACATCAGGGCTGTTTTTAGGCTACTTTTTGGCCACCGTGAGCCCTGTCCCACCAAAGATTTGCTATTCCCCTTTCCCTGTGGCAAATTTTCCACAGGAGAGCCATGAATATTAGTGATTTGCATTCATATCCACTTCTGCCCTTCCCAGTTTTACCAGTTCCTATAGGAAACCCACCCACTGAGTCAGGGACATAAAGATCTGCAGAACATTTATAGTTCCAGTGCAAGTCCCCTCAGATGTTCCATATGTCCAGTAGCATCTGTTATGGCTCAAAATAGGTTTTTGCAGTCTCTAGGCTTTGAAAACATTGTCTCGGTCTCCACAACGTTCCCAGTGCCTTGCCTGCAGTGTGAGAACAGATCTCAGCTAAAAGGAGGGAGAATAGCAGAAGACACTCTTGGACAGATTTTTGATATATGATGTAACAGGGCATACCCCAGAAAGACAAAATATCTTCTCGTGGGGAGGAAGTTCTTAATTTCTCTTATGTGGGGAAATCAAGGCAAAGCTAAGCATCTGGTAAAAGATTTGCCAAAAGCTAGGAAACTGAAAAACCACTGAGATTTTGTGGTTCAAAACCCGGCCGGGAGAAGGGCAGTTGAGTACTGCCAACCTTGGCACACATACCAGAGAGGGGGAAGGGCCCTGCTGGATGTCATCGAGCCACACAGTCAAAATGTAGAGCAAGGGGAGAGGGAAATCTTTCACTCAGTTTGTCATCTCCAGGTGGATAGCTGGGCTGCACCAGACACCTCCTCACAACACACAGGACATAAAAAAGCAGCTCAGTCTCAAGAGGAAGCAGAGAGATGCTCCCTGACCCCAGGGACTGCTGGGGTCAGTGGGAAAAAAGAAACACAGTGCTTAAGCTGCATTGCCAAATGTTCTGGACCAGGACAAGAGCAAAAGCCAGCCCCCTGCATCCGTTCAAAATTACTAACAAAGGCTGAAAGAATATATGTTAATTTTCTCTAATAACTAAGTTTTCCTGGAGAAACCGAGCAGGCACAACACTCCCGTTTGCCTGTACATAGGAGCCTGGCCACATAGTGGCAATATCAGCCTCACCTCCCAGCCACACCCCGGGTGTTAAAGCTTAATTACCCACCCGTGAAAGCCTCTTAGCTTGCCCGATGATGGGAGAAGCTAGAAATCCTGAACCAAAAAGATGTCATGAGCCATATCCTGCTATAAGATCCCATATTAGACAACACCGTCTGTAGAAGTATCTTTAAGTGTCTTAAGAAGCAGCACCCGTGTTGCTCAGATTGCGAGGCCCCTCCACAGAGAGTTTAGCACCACTTGCTGTTCCCAGCGAGTCACCCCAGCCAGTGCTTATCCTTTTGTTTTCATATCAACACCATACTTCAGCTTAAAAAGTTTGGTTTTAAGTGCTCTCAGTTACAGACTGCAATCAGATGTCCTACATGACATGCTGACTTAGTTCTTCCCTTTCCCCTGCAGGAAACAGTTGCTAAAAAATTACCCCACTTGGTATAAAGCAAGGTGTTGCCACCAGCCTTTAAAAACACAGTGATTACCTGGGCGGGGAAGTTCATAAAGCATGGGAGTAGAAAACCTTTCCCAAGCAGGAAGGAAGGAGAAGAAATTAATTAAACCGTCAATTAGATCCAGAACTGAAAGTCTTAACAATTTGCAGGGCATGCTGTAACCTGCAAAGGAAGCCCTTTTGGGAAGTCTAAGTCCAAAGAACTAAATGGAAGCTGGCAAATATAAAGGTTTATTCTTTTATCCAGATCTGTGTCTTACACTGAGTACTGAAAGGTTGCTCATTTCAGACCCCTGCGCACTCTGTATACTCAGCACTTGCTGTAATGCCAGCCCCAAGTCCCTGAAAACCTAGGCTGTTAGACTGGACGTAAGAAGGGAAATTGAATGCTTTCAGTCACTGGAAATGGGTGGAAAGAAGGGTCAGGCTGTATGTGTGGGTGGGGAGGACAGAGGAAGAAATCATCTGAACAGCGAAACTCTAGCTCCACAGGAAGTGAGCAGAAACATAGCTTGTGTGCATGAAAGCCAAGACCAGGAAGAAGCCAGGGCTCCAGCCAACAGAGGCCAAAGGAAATGTGAAGAATAAACACTCTCCAATAGGAAAGGATCCAGCCCTTGTATTCAGTGGCTAGGAGGGGACCCTGCAAATCTGTGACCATACGTATCCACAGCATCCCCTAGAAAGGATGACCCAATCATCCTCAGATGTCCACAGGTACCTGTTGCTGCAAACCCAAGAGAAGAACCTGTCTCATTAACTTCTTAACTTTCCAAGTTACCAGTGGGCTACAATAGGTGCACGCTTTTTTTTTTTTTTTAAGAGGAAAAAAATCCAAAAGAGAAAAAATTCTTGAACATTGTCAGGGATACTCAGGGGGATTTCAACTCTCAGATACAACACAATGGTCTTGGGGAAAAACACGTGTCATTCTGAGCTATTCTTCTGTAGGTCTCAGTTCCTCTAAGTTTTTTTAAGATTACATGATAAGTTTCATGAAAAGAACGGAAACACCCATGCAGTCCAATTTTCAGCATGTGAGCTGACATGCAGTCTTTGAAGAACAGAACTGTGACTAACATTGAGTTTTAGGCCAAAAAGCAAATGGACAAGGACTGAAAGGAGGAAGATGGTGAAAAGTCCCAAGAGAGAGGAATGCCTTTGTCTTTCCTGGGCCAAAGAGCTTGTTGAGGGTAAGAGATGTAGTTCTACTTATGGAGAGAAGGAAACATCTCATTTGAATCATCAAGACAAAGTGATCCCATAAAAATAGAGTTCCTGAAAAGGAATCACCCAAGCAACACTCACATAAGTTCCATTCAGCAGAAAGACCTTGAAACACATTTATTTACCCTTTTTTAATCCCAGAATCTTTTATTTTACCCAAGGGGGATTTTGGACCATGGGGGTACAAAACTGGCTAAGTACACATTGCAGTTAAGAGTCCAAGTGCAAGAAGAAATGCAAACCAACTCTCTAACCTGTGCCAACCTGGAAGCCGTATTTGCTCCTTTACCAGCTATGTCTTTCCCCAAAGTTTTGCACCCAAAATGGCGATAAAGTGCATGGATGGCTTCTAGGACAGAGGCAGAGAGCAGGATCATGAGGCACAGTTATCAAAGTATGACCATCCTGTGAGTGAACATGGTGGAATGTTCTGAGTCATGAGCTTGGCTTGACTCAATGACCTCCCCATGCTGCCACCAGCACTCTCTCCCTTCCATCTGACATGGTAAAAAGGTCACAGAATCACAGAACAGCTGAGGTTGGAGGTGACCTTGGGAGGACATGGGGTTCACCTCACCTTGCTCAAGCATGGTCACCTAGAGCTGGCTGCCCAGGTCATCTTTATGCTCCTAGGCAGCACTAGTAGGGTAAGGAGAAAGTGCCAAAGCACCACGTGGCCGTACTTGTTACCTAACACCTTCATCTCAAGACACTTAACTAGGAATGCTAAACCCATCTTTTCCAAATCCTGTTTCAAGGCAAATTATCTGCACAGCTGGGAGACGAAGCAGCTTATTACACTGTCTTCCCCTTTCCCTCAGAAATAATATTTTCAGGCTGTGCCCGCATGTACCATTCCACCCAGGCCCCATCGTACACAGCAACATCTGGTTTGCCACAGAGGTATGCCCCCAGAGCCACATGGCAGGCAGTGACCCCAGAGCCACACGTGGCTACCACCGGCTTTAAGAGGTCCACCTTCTTCTCCTGAAACAGACTGCGGATCTGCTCAGGGGTCTTCTCTAAGCCAGACTCTGTGAGGAAATCAGTGAAGGGGATGTTCATCGACCCAGGGACATGACCAGGCTCAATTCCTGCAGGAAAAGCAACACAGACAGGAATTAACTTCTACTGTCTGGGACAAATCCATTGCAAAACCTGTTCTCTCTTTCACTAGGAGGAATATTTATTGTTTAGTGTATTTTGCTAAAATAAATACATTTATTTTTGTTAAACTTTGCTTTACTAGATTATTGATTACTCAGGAAGGATGACTCTAACCTTCAGGTTACCACATGGACACAATCCTGGCAAGTTCTTTTCTTCTCCCCCAGTTCCCTCCACATCTTCGCAGCATCAGAGCAACCCACTCTGATGAGGCACTGACTGAAGCACCTCCACAGGCCCTTCTGAGGGGAAGAGTAGCACCCGTACATGAACAGACCAATGAATATTCTTTGAGGTGTATGAAAGCTACGTTCCTCACCCCAGTCCCTCATAAGAAAAAAAACACACGGCTTCCCCACTCCTGAATTTTCAAAGAGCAGTACTTGCTAGTCAAAAGGAGAGGAGGACAGATGGATACACCACCTCAAGTTCCATCCCATTAAGGACAGCCATATTTCCCTTCATTTCCTCTACAGGAGTCAAACTGACGGGCACCTTAAATGAAGCCCCTTTTTATTATGCCAATGTCTCAGGAGGCACATTACCATCTCGGGGCTCTGGCTCCACTCCCCGGAACCGGCCTGCAGCGCGCGCATCCACTAGTTGGAAGCGGTGGGAATCCAAGTTATCTAAGACATCCTCATATGTTTTCACCAGGGACTTGTCCAAGGAGGCGTGGAACTCGGAGGGAGCTATCTGGCTTTTCCCAGAGCTCAGTGCATTCCCCTCTCGCTGCCAGTTCTTCAGGCCGCCATCCAAAAGGGAAACGGCTTCATGTCCGAAGGCCCGGAACATCCACCACACCCGGGGTGCTGAGAAGAGACCTTGGTCGCTGCCATCATACACCACAACATGGGAATCATTCCCCACACCCAGCTTCCCCACATACTCAGCAAAGTCATCAGCCTTGGGCAGCATATGATCATAAGGTGAAGTACGGTCGCTGCACTGGTCAATGTCAAAGAAAACTGCACCAGGGATATGGCGCTCCTCAAATTCCCGCTTCGGGTCACGCTTCATCTTCGGCAAATACCAGGATGCATCCACGATTCTCAAGGCCAGACCAGCTTGCTGGGACTTGATGGCTTCTGCAAGCCATTTTGCAGATACCAGTGCACGGTAGAGGAGTTGTTGCGACATTGCTCCCAAGTCTTGGCCAAGATTACCTGATTCCTAGGGACTGCCTGAATCCACCTGACTGCAAAAGGAAGGAAGTTGCAAATTAGAGACCAGCCTTACAAAAAGTGACTGGACGAAGATGCATTTTGGGACCAAAGCCCTGTGTCTGCACTGAAGTGCTGGCTAAGCCTACAGCGAGGGGTTTGAAATGCTCCAGCCCCAAAAATAAAGAGTTTCACAGAGCTCAGCCCAAACCCTGCCCCGAGCGGGACAGCCATGGCACAGTCCTGCCCTGCGCCCAGCCCCTCGTAGCCCACCTGGTCCCTCCACCTCCAGCGACCACCAGCCAGCGCCGACACCAGCAAGAGGGGAGTGGGGCAGCCCCAGGGACCCTGAGCGGAGAGGACCCAGCGTCCCGGGGTGAGGCACAGCTCCGGGGGGCACGACGAGGGGGGCTCTGCCCCACCGCTCTCACCGCCCCGGAGCCCATCTCAGGCCGAGGCCTTACCGGGACCCCCGCCGCCTCCCGCTGCGACCCCTCCCGCTCCGGACACCGCCAGCCCCGGTGGCGGCGGGGCCGTGGTTCCCTCTGCGCAGCAGCGGGGGAAGGAGAGGGGCCGGCCCGCCGCGCCGCCCCGTACCTCCGTGCCGGGCCTCAACCGAGCAGCACCCGCCCTCAGTCCCCGCCAGCCATGGCCGCCGCCGGGGGGCGGGAGCCGGGGCCCTCCCAGCGGGCCGGTCCTGGGCGGTGCCGCCCGCCCCCGCACTGCCCCCTCGGGCCGCGCCTCCCGCCCCGCGTCCCCCCGCCGCCGCCATTTTGTGTGTGTGTGTGTGTGTGTGTGTGTGTGTTCCCGCCGGCGGCGCCCCCTCCTGGCCTCCCGGCCTCGGCCCTTCGAGATGGCGCCGAAGGCGCTCGGCAAGGCGCTGGTCACCGCCAAATGGCTCTCAGAAGCCGTGAGGGCCGGGCGGGTGGGGACGAGCCTGCGGGTACTGGATGCCTCCTGGTACCCGCCGCAGGAGCGAAACGCCCGGCAGGAGTTCGAGGAGAGGCACATCCCCGGGGCGTCCTTCTTCGACATTGAGGAGTGCCGGGACCAGTCCTCCCCCTACGACTTCATGCTGCCCAGCGAGTCCCACTTTGCTGACTACGTGGGGCGCCTGGGGGTCAGCAATGACACCCATGTGGTGGTGTACGACGGGGACAAGCTGGGCACCTTCTACGCCCCCCGTGCCTGGTGGATGTTCCGGGCCTTCGGGCACAAGGAGGTCTCCGTGCTGAACGGCGGCTTCAAGAACTGGGTGGAGGAGGGCCACCCCGTCACGGCAGAGGTCAGCCAGCCTGCCCCAGCTGTCTTTAAGGCCAAGCTGAACACGGCTCTGCTGAAGACTTTTGAGGAGATGATGCAGAACGTGGGGTCCCTGCGGTTCCAGGTGGTGGATTCCCGCCCCGAGGGCCGGTTCCGGGGGACCGAGCTGGACCAAGGTAATGGAGGTGGGAATGGCACCTGCCCCCTGCACCAGAGCGGGATGAGTGTTGATATTAGTCCAGGCGTACCCAGCCAGCAAACAGATTTTCCTAATGCACAGGCATGCCTTAGCCTAACTCGGTGATTTACCTTAAGGTATCCACAGCTGAGCATTCAGGTCCCAGTGCCCTCACAGAATGCTCTTCGTGTAGGTGCTTGTAAAGCTGCGGGAGGAAATAGCAGAAAAGGTCTGCAGTCAGTTGGCTCCAGGATCCCCCATCCCACGCCCTACAGAAGTTAATCAGAAAGCAAACACAGGAGGTGAAAGCTCCAAGGGGTTTGTTCAGGATCCTATCTAACACTAGCAGACACGCACAAACTATCAGTGTTCATACAGGCACCTCTCACCATAATGAATGCACCAGCAAAAGCCCAGGTTTTAGGCAATACAGTAACCCAAGGGACATTTTCCTTCTTGCTCTGGTTCCCAGCAAATAGAGAACTTGCTTGAGCTGATCTTTGTCCTTTTGCTCTCTGCCATTAAACCTAACAAGCTTAAGTAAGAAAAGCCCCAAACCCTTCCCAAATGTATGGGCTGTCAGCCTCTCTCTTTTGGATGCCCCAGGTAACACGACCAAAAATTGATTTTGTTACCTCGGTCAAACACTGGACACGTAAGCAGCAGGGGTGGGAGAAACCCTGTGCAGTGGGCACAGCTGGTACAGCAATGTGCCTCGAATGAAATTCAAGTTGGTTGTTAAAGGAGGCCCTTACTGTGTAATTTAAGCCTTGATATATCCCAGAATAACCTCTCCTCCAAAAGGGAATCACATAAATGGTTTAAAAAGAAATTCAGAGTTTCAAAAACAACGCACAGAAAAGCTCAGCAACAGTTGTTGGGTCCGAGTCGAGGTTCACGCTGCAGGAGCAGGCATGTGGCAGGCTTCTGCAGTCCTGAGGCAGTGCTGCACTGCTGCCTTGCAGGTCGGTTGTCATTCTGTTCTGGCTGTTTTCTTATGTGTGTGCTGCTGTACAGCCATTGAGTGTGACACCGTGTCCGGAAATAAATTCCCACATCTGAACCTCAGGAGCATTTGGCTGTAAATGGCTCTGTACATGTGGTTCGCATAAGTGTCTACAGTGAGCCCCCCCCAAACACACTCAACCTGTGCAAGACAACACAGAAGGTGAGAGAGGTAATAGGAGCGACAGAGGAGACTGTTGCAGGGCAAGAGGGGGAGTTAGGCTTATTGCTCATTCTGTTTCTTCACCTACTGCAGCCCATAAAGCAAAGGCTGAATTTTAACCTCAAGACATGAATAAAATGCTCCTCACTAGGAGCTGGTGGATTTCACATTCTCTTTCCCAAAGTGAGAGTTGTCACCAGGTGACAAATACCGCAGCTCCTGACAGCATCTTGAAACCAGATTTTTCCTTTGAAATGAGTCAGCATGGAACAGTTTATTTGTGGTGGTCCAGTTTTGCTTCCCACAGCAGATCCAGCAGGATAAGCACTCCAGCTGCAGCTGCTCATTCCACAGGAGCTCAACAGCCTTCTGAACCAGGCTAGCCAGTAGCTGCGCTACAGCCAGCAGTGAGTAAAAGGCAACGCTGACACCTAAAAGAGCAATTTGAAATCAATGCTGATTAATTACAGGGGTCATCCAATCAGAGAGGAGAAATGTTGCCTGCAATTTAGAGAAGAAGAATGGTCTTGAGGTTAAGGAACTTGCTGCGTTCTCAGGTGATTTCAGTTTAATTATTGCCTCAGCTCTTGACTTCCTAATTAAGTCAATTAATCTCTCTGGTTCCATGAACTCCATCTCTAGAAGAGGCTAATTTCAGCTGACTCTTTTGCCTCTTTAGTTTTTCAGTTCCTTGTGGTAAGAATTAGTTGTCCCTGTTTTATTTTTATGCAGCAGCTACCTTGCTGGGATTTAGACCTCTGAAGCATTTTAGATAAGCCATAATATGTGGCTCATTTTTAGTTGCCGGGAGAGATTTACCCAGGTTGCCAGGGTGGAGAAAAATGGACAGCAGTTCAATAAGCCAGGTCTCATAGGTCTTAAATGCAGATATTGCTTTGGATGAAGAAGCTTGGATGTTCATGCATGGTGTGCAGCATAAGCCCATCAGATATGCAGCCCTGACCCATGCACTGAATGGTTAAAGGTGTCCCTGAACAGTGTTGTGTTTCTGGAGGAACTAGCAGCTTAGGCCTGCTCACTAGCTGTGATTCAGCAATGGCCCAACCAAGTTCTGCAAGGGCCTGCTTACTCAGGCGCTGTAGGGTGGAGGTCTGTGGAACCAGCCTGAACTGAGACAATCCCAGGCAGCCCAGGGGCAGATGATAAAAATTATTACATGATGGTTGCTAGTGCTGACTCTCTCTGAGTGTTGGGCACTGAAAACTGAGGAACAAGAATTATAGGTGAACAAATGCATACAGAAAAGTTGTGAATTTCTGAATTCTTCTGCAGACACCTGAGAATAGAGGGGAAAGTTGCCAGACAAGAAATCCATAATCTAAAAAAGAAAGGAAACCCAAAGTTGTTTCATGAGCTTCCAATTATTTTTCTTCTCATTCTCAGCCCTTGGGTAGTCCTTGTCTCCTTTGCGCATACACAACTCTTAAGGTTTTGCCCATTTTCCCAGCTCTCAGTCCTCCCTGCCCCAAACGTAAAGCTTTTGCTCAGCTTGAATGTTCAGTGAGAGTGGGAGTGAGAATGAAATGTTGCTGCTTCTTCCCTCTCTTCTCCAAGTGGAGTCTGCAGCTGGGAGTGGACTGGCTCTACTCTGACCATGAAGTAGTACTTAAGGCACAACATAGAGAGTGAGAGACTTTATCAAATTCTGTTTCAACCCACAGGAACCTACAGTCCAAAGCTGTCCATTTATGTGATGAGGTTGACAAGCATCAGCTGCCAGAATTAGCATCATGGCCCTGCTGGTTCTTAGAGTGGACTCTTCTGGCTGTATACACACACAGTATTTTGACATTGGTGGCAAAGGCCTATTGATCTGACTGTGAGGACTCTCAGGGAGCTGGCCAGGACCAAGCTTAAAAGTGTTCCTTCCAATGAGTTCACAGTAGGTTAGGTGAGATCACTAATGTTCCCTTCTGAGGCGTACAATTTGAATGGAAGAGAGAGATAAAAAAGGAGGCAACAGAGGAGGTGTTTGGAAAGGAACAGCTGTCTGCAGCCAGTCACCTCCAAGACCACAGGGAGTTAAATGTGGACAAGGCAGATCTTTTATCTTTTTGACATTATAATTCAACACAAAATATATTTCAGGAGAGAATATTAACAGATGTGGAAAAGGGATTAAGCAGTGAAGAAGATAACATATTACAGGTTACAAATTGTGAGGGAGGATTGCCAGAAGCCAAGCTGAGTGAGACTTGGCAAAAGGAATTAAAACAAATAACAAAAACTGCTGGAGCAAAGTGAATAAAAAAAGAACAAGGAGAGAGAGAGAGTAAATAGGGTTGCTATGCAGTTAGCAGGAGTTCCAGATGAAAGATTATTTGTGTGCAGCCTCAGAATTATACTGAGTCTGTGCTACCTTTTTTTTTTCTCCTGGGGATAAGTCTGCAGACTATGGGGAAGGGTAGCAAGAAGAAGGGGAAAGAAGCAGAAATGATCATTTCTAAAGAGGGATTATAACCAAAAGATATACATGTGCTCAAATCTGTGAGGCAGACAATCTCCATCCCAAATATGTGTCAAAAATCTGTCATGTGGCATTGCAATTCCATGAGGTAAGAATTTAATAAATTAAATCAGAGCATGGTTCTGTAGGACAGAAACACTAGCAAAGTTTGCATTTGTATTTAGGATAGGAGGTACAGCACAACCTAGGCAGCTGTTGATCTGTTATCATAACCTGGATAGACTGGAAGGCCTTCAAAAAACTCTTCAGGAAAAATTATTTGAGATGAAAGCAAAATTGAATAAAATACCTTGGTAAACTTGCACGGCAGCTAAGGGCTCTATTTCCTTGCCAACAGAATTGATTTGCCAGATAAGAGAAATGGGAACATGCATGCCTTCAAGTTATGTCTGATCTTTCCTTCCAGCCATTGGAAGCACCTATGAGATAGACTTGTTCCATTTGGACTTCATTAATTCTTTGGATGTAATATTAGAGGGGCAATTATTAGTTCAATGTGAGAAGAGGCCAAATAGCACAAGTACTGTTAGATACCCAAGAAATTGACTGAAAGGGAGATAAGAATAGCTTGTGCTGAAAGCAGATCTATGGGGCTGGAAGTTGCTAGCACAGTCCCATCATTATATTTCTATGTCTATTTCATATTTTTATGGGTCATTGAGGCACTGAAAATAGGGAGTTGCTACTGAAATGTGCTGCTGGCACAGCCTTTGGAAGGTTTAAATGATCACATGGGGAGTATTATGTGACGTACCACCTGCACTGATAGAAGTGACAGGAAATAAAACGCTACAGAGGGCAAGGTTGGATGCTTAGTAGCCCAAAACACTTATTTGCTTGTGCTTCTCTTACAAGCTGAAGACCCGTATTTGGAAGCAATAGAAAAGGATAAGACTTGGATGAATTAGTTGGGTGCAGAAACCTCAGATGTGATTTGGCCTTGACAACAGCAATTATTAACCTCCTATCTACCAATCGAGATGCTAGGAAATGCCACTTCCTTACCCAGATGCCTGGTGGTCACCTAGAAGTGTTTCTAGGGTGGCTGAGGCAGTGAAAAAGGTATCTAATGAGCCCTTACTGGGTTTAGGCTAAGGGCATGAGGCTGTTGGGAGTGCTGAGTGCTCGCCATCAGTATGTTGGAGCAATAGCAGAAAGGGAGAAAAACTATTTCAGCCACAGGGCAATGTTAGTTCAAGGATAAATGGTGTATGGACTGACCGTGACGAATTTAACATTGGAAGTGAATATTCCTCTTCATGTGAGCAAGGAGGTGCCTCAGCAAGAAGTTTCATGGCAAGAATCCAAACTGGTTCTGAGATGGATGCTTTTATGAGAGGGAGCCTATAAAGCGATCACTGTAGTAGCAGGGAGCCAGACTCTGTAATCCTAGGGTTCCTTCCTGGAGTTTCTAAGGGTGACTGCATGAATCTGGCATGGAGTATGCTCTGTGTCATATGAGGCAGGAGCAGATGTATCCTCTCCCCTGTTCAGATCCCAGCTGCGTCCAGCCTTGCCTTCCAGTCCTGTGTTTCTCTGCTCTTGTCCTAGCAGAGAGAGAGCTGATAAAACTTCCTCAGCCACTCAAGAGTACTTCTTAGGCAGTCCAAGGGATTGTGGTTGTGCAGTGTCAGCTGTTTCTTTCAGCTGAACACCCACATCCATGAGTAAATGCAGTTTCTACAGAATTCCCTATCTTTCACTCGCAGAGTGCAGGCACTGGTCTCTGACTCCAACAGACTTTTGAATCTCTGGAGCAAGGAAGTCTCCCTATAGATCAAAGTCAAAAATGCTCTAAAATGAGACTGTTCTTTTCAGATCTGCTCAGCTCCTAACTGAAGAGTTGTTTAAGGGTGGCAAGTGTATGTCACGGCAGTCTCCAATAAGAGAGGGGTACAAACCTACCTATTTTAAGATGTGTGAACTGTCTAGGAAAGCCATCATGACCATGGGGCCTGGGACACCTAAGAACTGAATCAGTGGCCCAGCAAGCTTCTTTGAGCAAGAGCTGGTCGTTCTAGTTTAGTCCCCAGGACTTCATGATCTCAGTACACTTCCCAGTGCCCTAGGATGGTGTGAGACTGCTGTTCTGCAGCTCACAGACTTGTCTGTGTTGGGATGGTCACCAGTACTGCAGCA
The DNA here is from genome assembly GCF_034638445.1 of Ciconia boyciana. NCBI lineage: Eukaryota > Metazoa > Chordata > Aves > Ciconiiformes > Ciconiidae > Ciconia > Ciconia boyciana. Next base: position 58,823,812 of record NC_132934.1, read on the forward strand.
GAGCCTTGCAGAAATCCCTTGCCAAAGGACAGGGTCAGGACCATTGACTCTGTGGGAAAGCAGGAGCCTAACCTAGGCATGTAAGTCTCTCCAGTAAGCAAGTCTGAGAACTACAAACAAGGTTTTCTCACACTCATTTTTTAATTATTTTTATTTCCCCTCTGTCATACAGACACTATATTAATGAGCGTGGGTTTTGCAGTTCTCTGTACTGAAGTGATGAACTGTTGTTTGCTGGAATTGGAAAAAATGTGGTGAAAGCATCAGTCCAAAACAGTCTTTTTTTTTTTTTAATGTTAGTCCCTCCAGAAGTCAGCCGTTTTTCTCCTGACTTCTCCTTGTAATGCTAAATACTTCTGAAGGATGCATGAGGTGACTACTAGACAACAGTGCCAGATTTCTAAGGCACTCAGGGAGGATAAATCAAGAGACAAAGAGGGTCCATCTGGAACAGGGAGAGAAGCTGTGAACAGAGAACAGTGAAGCTGACTCAGGGCAGGTTTGGCTGTCTTTAGGCTCTCACTCTTTGTCCAGCAGAGCAAAAATCCCCTCCTCAATACCCTACCAAAACCCTGTTTTCCCCTTATGACGTATCTCATCATATCATAACATCACTCTGCATGAGCGATGAAATTGCAGTGTCGTTATGATGTGTGATGTCAGTCTCTGACTAGGTATACTTTAATTATTTGACTGTGGCAAAGGTTCCCTGCCCCAATCTCTCCCATCTCCTGAGATCAGTTACCCTGATGACTTAGGCAAGTGGAAAGCTGTCAGTGAAACAGATTACTTTTTATGTGACTTCCCCAGGGCTGTCTCATTAGAAGTTCAAACCTAGCAAGGAACCATTCCCTTAAATGCATTTTCAACATAATATATGTTTCCTGCTCCAATGAGGCTTGGTCCAAAGCCTCTCAAAGTCAGTGGAAAAGCTTCCATTGAGTGTAATGGACTTTAGTTAAGCCTATAGTGACAGTTTGAATTTCAAGGGTGTGATGAAAATCTTATCCATCATATTTTTATATCTGCTTCTCTCTAAAGACCTTGTTCTTGACGTGCAACTTTAAACTTGCCTGAAGTGGTCAGTTATACCAGTAGAAAAACAGAACCCATGCTGATTTCATCCATGGAGTAGATAAAAAGTGATACAAAATCTAAATTCTCACTTTTCTGACCCCATTGCCCCAGGATAGCTGCCTCAGCAGTAATGTGTCTGACTTTAAGGCTGCTTTACTTTTCTGAAATATGATTTAAAGGTGACACAGGAATAAACTGTCAACAGGTAACTACTTTCACAAATTCCACATACAAGCCACACTTCTTGCTTCTGAAAGCTGTGTCACTACACGCTGCTGGCATACTTGAGGAAGGTCAGAAATGTACTGCTGCATTTCTCTTTACACAGATCCCCTTAATGCCTTTGTTAGGATCTTTTCTGTGGTGGTTCTTTGATTCTTGTCACGTCTAGGGCTTCTTCAGATTCCTACCTCTCATTGCTTTCAGGAGGGAAATAGTTTGCTAAATATTCTGGAAGTTTTGACTTCAGCAAAGTTCAATAATCTTTGTCCTCCTCTTTTTAGCCCCATACTGCTTTGCATCTTCATCATCACCTGAAACAAATTAGTATCTTGGAGAGAGTGGGAGTATCTGTAGTGATGTCTCTTTAATGTTTCTTGTAGGTGTCTTTCATCACCTATGTTAATGTCTCCTTGCTCATGTTTCCTTTTCTTGTTCACTCTTGCAGGGCTGGAATCTGGTCACATCCCTGGCGCTGTGAACATACCCTTCCATTCATTCCTAACAGAAACTGGCCATGAGAAGAGTATTGAGGAGATCCAGCAAATATTCCGTGAGAAGAAGGTCGATCTCTCAAAGCCACTGACAGCCACGTGCCGCAAAGGTGTCACGGCATGTCACATTGCCTTGGCAGCCTACCTGTGTGGCAAGCGTGATGTGGCTGTTTATGATGGTTCCTGGTCAGAGTGGTTCCACCGTGCCCCACCTCGCTACAAGGTCTCTGAGTTAAAGCGCAACAAGGCTTAGAGGGAGAGTTGTTTCTTGGGCGATGAGATCTAGCAGCTGTCTCCAGACCAGGGTACAGAGAAAGGGAGGAGGTGGAAGTAAAGAAAAAACATGTTGATTTATATTTTGCCAGTTTTTCTAACAATGATCAGTAGACTTCTATCAATCTTTTGGTTTCTCACAATTAATAAAATCTACTTCTAAGATGATGCATCTGTGAATATTTCTAATTCTTCTCTGTTGCCTGTGACCTGCTTGTGCTGGGTGGGAAAAGGAGCTTTGCAACATGAAGGAGAGTTGCACTCTTCCCTGGAGACTTGCAGAAATTCCGGTGGCCTGGTGAGAGCTCAGGTCCATGGTGGAGCAGAATGGATGAAAAGCCTGGGGCTAAAATATAGCACTGGGTGCTGGACACAGGAGGGCCAAGCTGTGGTTCTGTCATTGACTCGATGTAAGGCCTTTTGCCAGCCCACAATCTCCCCTTTTCTAATGTGGAAAACAGGGACACCTTCCCCTTCCTCTCTGATGGGGTCAGTGTGCTCATGTGAAGCATTTGGAGATGCTAGAAGGTCTAGTTCTGCTGAAATACAGTCTCGTTGATTATCGTGACTGTGTTAGGAAAGTCACCAAGAAATCCTGTGTATGTGATGAGAACTTCTGGGCACAGGTGTTTCATGAGACATGAGCCTTTTACTGTCCTTGTTTGTTTTTTCAATCAGCAAGGATGACCCTGATCTCTGCCATGTTTCTTCCGGTTCCCATGGAGACCACAGCTCATAGATAGAGGGAGGGTTGTTCCCTAGCAACTGTCTCTGCTCTTCAGCCTTCATCCCACCTCCATACCTGGACTTCAGCAGGACCTGCCTGCTTGTACGAATCACTGTGGCACCATATCAGGGATCATGGACCAGGTGAGAGAGGTAATTATGGAAGAGGCTTTGCCTCTTGTTAAATCCTGGATCTTTTCTTTTTTCTTTTTTTTTTTTTTTAAAGATAAAAGATCCAATGTCATTTTGACACCCATGGGGCTTCTCAGGTCTGGAAAGTCACCGAAATCTCCTCATATTTTGGAGTCCCAGCCAGATGTGGAAGGCATATGAGACCATTCTTGACCACATCTGGTGGCTGGTGAGAATGGCATACCAATTCCTACACCTGTCTGAGGAGGTTTATTTTCTGCCTGGGAAAGACAGCTCCCTCCAGGGCTGCATGTCAGGAAAGTCAGAGTGTTAGGCTATGCTAAACATATGGTTTTTGGTTTTTTTTCATTCAGAAAGAAAGATCAAGTTTAATCATTTTTAGCTCTTTGATCAAGATATGTCTTTTCTGGTATGTCATCTGTTGTCCCTCACAGAATTGGCTTAGCAAAGGAATAAGTAGACATAGTTCTGTGGCTTCTGTTATCCAGGAGGATGGTCAAGTGGCCTTAAAGTCCTTGGCATCAAGAGGTAGGAGTCTCAGAGTGGTGCTTTGACTTTGGACCTTCAGGCTCAGAAGTAAAATGAACAATAAGCAGTAACAGTAACATACAGTTACAAACTAGAAAGTAGGAACAGTTGCAGGCTTCAGCACCATTTTGTCCAGGGGAAACTGGGGAAATGAAAGTTACCAGTGAAGGGGACTTGGGAAATGAGCACATTGCCTCATTACACAGAAGTTCTGCTTCATTGGAAGAAATGGGAGAGGAGGAATTTCTACAACAGCAGACTGGAAAGTTCTTTCCACTAAATATAGTAATAATAACAAACAGACATGGTTTTGTTTTAAGTAGGAGGTGGGAGTTAACACAGGAGTTTATTTAGCAACACAGATTCCTGCACTTTGATCCTGTGTAAATGTTTGGCTCTTCTCTAAAAAGAATGAAAAGTGATACAGAAAAGAAGCAGATCCTGCCCTGTGAGCCAGGACTGGCTTCCTCTCTTCATCTCGTGTGGCCCTGTTATTTTTGTGGCAGAGGTTCTGTCTCTTAATACATTTGCAGAGCACACAGCACTGACTCCTGGAGTCTGATACAGTAACTTCAGCTTCAGGATCCCAATATTGTACCAGACATGCTGCTGCAAAGTAACTGGCACAGTGTAAAACACAAGCTGCTGGTTCAAGTCAGCCATGGTGAGTTAACTTTGAAGCGGTAGGCTTCCTGCCCCATTGGCAATTGTGCCTTCATTCCAATAGCTAGCCTCAAGAGCAGAAGGTAAGCATATATGTCATGTCATGAGCTAATTTGACAAATGCAAACATATCCCTACCTGATCCAGATTCCATAATGCCAGTAGGTTCACAATTACCATATTCGCCACTGTGGGCCATGGCTTCAGTTGTAACCTGTCACATGTTTCACGTGGGCTAAGCCTGTAGTGTCGCACTGGGATGAGGAACACAGACCATCAGCAGCACACGACTGAGGGTTACAGAGACATTCTCTGCAGGAATGACATGAGCTTCCTCCCAGTGCAGGAGGCAGTTTGCAAAGGCTGGGTGTTGGATCAATCACGTCAGCAGGACTAGCAAAGCAAAACGGGATAGTCTGTGCCAGAATCAGGGAAGAAGCCCTGTCTCCAGCCTGTCTCCTTTCCTTTGCATAGCCAGCACTGCACAGGCATTTTATGTTTATCACCTCCTCTCCCCGTGTTTCTGGCCTTACTTTAATGCACCAAAGGAAGGAAATGTTGTAACTGTGCAGCACATGACAGGTCTGACATCTCTAGGTGCTTCAGAATAAAAGAAGACATTGTCACTGAGGTTTTTTCCATATTGGCTTGTGTCTGCACCACTGTCTGTGAAAACTCTTGCAGCTCAGTATTCCCCAGAGGCACTGGTTGGCCATATCCTAGGCAGGCTGTCCCATATGAGCTGTTAATGTGAAATCCTGCAGGATTTCTGTGCTTTTTTAATCTGAGGGGATCATGGGTTGTAGGACCAATCATGCAGGCAGGGAGGGACAGCTCTGTCTTGATGTGGGAAGGCGTATAATACATTTGTGTAAGAATAATCTATTGTCACCTAAAGATGAGCAGGGCCACCGTCCCCTTTGTTCCCATCTCTGAGCCTGACACAGCCTTTGTTTCTCTTCCAAGGGTGTGGTAGAGGTTCCAGCTTCCCCTACACCTGATGTGGCAGAAAGTGACTCTGTGCTGGCTGACAGTACTTCAGGTAAGCAAGATGGCAGAGAAGCTGCCCTCCTTCAGAGCTTGCTTTGCAGTACAGCTTGTGAGGCTGTGTGTCATTCTCTCCCTCCCTTCATGCCATCCATATTTGCATGTACCTCTCTGAGTGAAAACTACTCGGACAGGGATCCCATGTGCCAACAGCTGATGGGTTAAAATCCCCCCTCCCCAAGCGTGTCTTCCTCCACTGGTGGACTTGTCTCACTACCTCCCTGCACAAGCGCAATAAGCCACTGCTATGCTGTAAACTCATCAGCAAATACCGATGAGCCACAGAAACCGTAAGTGCATTTTGACGAGTGTGAGAGTGATCATGGGTTGGAGGGGCCCCTACACATAAGAAAACACAGATCTTTATGTGCATGTTTGACCACAAGATTTTTACTTCCACACTTCTGTGCATGTTCATCTCTCAAGAGCATTTAAGACTCCTCAGGAACCTTAACCTGGTTCAGCAGGAATATTGGTATAATGCTGCTAGGTTGTTGGTTTTTTCTCTTTTCTTTCTGTCTTTGAGACCTTTACTATTTCTTTTGTTGTCTGACAATGACACAATGACATGTCCGATTGTTTCCAGCTCCATTTACAGTACCACCTGTCATCAAAACAGTATCAAATTCATTGAGCTTTTATTTTTGTCTTTAAGTGGAACCTGAGGAAGGGAAAAAGGAGCATCTTCCAGAAGGCTTATGTCCCAGCAGGCAGAGAACATCCCAAAGGAGCTCCAGCAGAGTCTCCTGGAAGATCTCCAAGGGCCCAGTGGGTCAGGGAACAGCAAAGAACTCCACATCTATTAAATCCCAGGCATCTTCTTCTGCAAAGTGTGTTCAGACTAAAAGACAGAGCAAACAGAGTCTCCAGACCAAAGCTCCCTCCATGCAGGATCTTCATTCAAGAAGACTTGAAGAGGAAAGAGAAGATACTTCTGCCACCAAAGACCTGACAGCGGGGCATGAACCAAGAGCGGGGAACAGCACTTACCGCCTGTCTGCAATATCCAGGCAGAGGGAGGCAGAGGGCACCAAATCTGTCTCAAATGCCAAAGAACCAGTAGCAGGCCAGCACCAAACACTGGGGTCTAGAGGGCCTGGATCTTCCCGGAAGACCATCAAAGCCAGCTACGAGAAAGCCAAGGAGAACGGCAGCAGATTAAGTGCCAAAGAGTCCTTAGCATCATTAGGGCCAGATACGAAAGCAGAATGGAAGCTCCTTCTGGAGAAGAGAAACAGCTTGATCCATGCTAACAGCAAATACAAATTTGCCAGTGCAGATGAACTTACCAGCGATGAAGAGGTATTGGAGGAAGCCATTTCATGGCTCCTTTGTGGCACGTTGAAGTCTGTTTTTATGGTGTAGCAGGGGACTGAGTGGGTGGGATATTAGCAGTTTCTAGAAGACATGTAGAGGGATGGACTTGGGCTTCACACTAAGGGGCAGTGACACATTCTACAGACAGCCTTTCCCATCTCTTTTAATTTTGTTTTTCCATCCCTTTCATTTCTAAGGTACCTGTAGCCAGGCAGGGTCCCAACTCAGCAAGGCAAAACAATGTGGTACCAGGACCCAGTCCAGGGCCCAACACCATCATCCCTTTCTAATTCCCTCCTTTTTTACCAGTCCCAGTCGTCCTATGCAATTACAATGCCTACAGAAGCTGCTGAGGGAGACTCAAGGACAGACCCAGGTCCCAGGGATTAGTCATAGCTCAAAGATCTATGCAAGGGTAGAAATTCCAGGAGTTTGCTGCACTTAGGGAACATGGACTGACAGTGATTCCTTGTTCTTGTTTTCAGGAACGGCGAGCTCTGTGCAAGGCAGCATTGATCATGGGACAGAAAAGACTCAGTGACCGTACTGAAATGCTAAAAAACTCCCTGAACTCTACATCTTTTGCTGATTGCAACCAGCTAGGTTTTAACCTGAGGTCAAATATCTTCCAAGGTGAGGGGACACACACACCTATGCCTGACCTTCAAGCTGGTTCCAGCTACACTTTGCCTGGGCTCAGGGCAGCCACACTGCTTCGGGTAGAGATCTGACTGTAGGTGACCCTCACTTTCCCCTCTTATTCCTTCTATCCCCAGTCACTGCTTTTGTGGTGTTGAGGAAATGAAAGCTAGAGCCTCCCTTTCTATGTATTCTATCCCTTTCTTTTCTTTCTTTTTTTCCCAAGGTGTGAAAAGTGAAGGTGTATCATGGCCCTTGTCCTCTATGTTCAGAGCTGTCCAAATGAACACCATGTGCAGTTCAATGTCCCCTGCCATCTCCAGTCCCAAGTTCCAATACTGACATTATTTCTCTTCAAGACCATTAGAGATGTGGGGCTCTGAAGTGTCTTCCCCAAACTGCTGTTTCCAAGGTCCCCAGGGATCCCTCCATCTAAACAAACACTGGGAACTAAGCATTCATCCCATTCTTGTTACCATCATATCCAAGAAACTCTGAAATAATTGTCTCTGACTCCAGTTTCTCATGTACCAGCAGGAGACAGATTCCTTTTCCTTATACAGTACGTTCCACGAGAAGACCTTGCTGGGTATTGAAGACTGCATTGTCTTGGGTTTATGCAGTCACACAGAAAGGAAGGACATCTTTCCCCAGGGAGCTCAAAATCATTATTATCAAGGAAAGGGTACGATAAAAAGGAAGGTGAAGAGGAAAGGATGAGAGATTAAAATAAAGCCCCCTCAAAGGGCGAAAAGTCAAGAGGGGATAAAAAGAGAAGTCACAGTTGGGAACTATTTGTTAAGTATTGTGGCAGAAAAGGAGCTCAAGAAGGCCTGGAGTGGTAAGATGGTGCTTTTTGTGGAGCTGTGCTGCTGAATAGGAAGTTACTTACATGACTGAGGGGGTTCAACAGGAGATAAGTGGGCACTTGACTAAAGAAAGGACACTGGGATACAAATGAAGATGATACCTTGCGGCACCCTCTGTGTGTGTCTCACACTTGAGGATGAAAAGCAGATAAATTGGCAAACACAAGCTCCCTCCTGCGTGATGATGAAGCTATTATTCAGCACCTAGCCACACACCTGATCAAAGATATTGCAGTCAACACATGCCTTTTCTTGAGCTCTTGAAACTGCTGGTGTTGCTCCTCTGCTCAATCCCAGGACTGCAGTAGGGTGGTTTCTGCATACAGTTCCTTATTTGCTGTTCCTTGCAGGTGGCCCACTGGAGAGCCAAAGCTTGATGAAAGATTCCTACACCCCTGATGTAATTCAGAAGGCAATCAGGGATCCCAAGAATTGGCATGGAAGGAGGACTGATGAGCTAGGTATGGCTTCTTCCAGGAAAAGTACATTGCTTAATTCCTGAGATGGGTGCTGCTTCTGCCGAGGACAATGGATGGGTTTGGGCAAAGGTGTGGGGAGACTAGAAATCGGCATTTTCACAAGAGAGGAGCTCTACAGCTAGAAAAATCCTTGAGGGATAACAGCATTAGAAGGGAGGCTGTAACTGAGCTATGATTTGCCTTTTTTACAGGGAAATGGCATCAGAAAAATGCCCTAAATCTTAACCTGCAGAAAGCATTGGAGGACAAATACGGGAAGAAAAAAGGCAAGCCTTAGAAGACGAAGGTTGAGGATTGGAGTGCATTCAGCGAGGGATCTTTTTCTTCAGCTGTCTAATAAACCTCCGTATAAGCACGAACCCTTTGCTTGCTAGTTGTCAACAGCAGATTTGCTGCTGGTGTTCTCTTCCCCTCTCAATTAGGGTGTCTTTGGGGAGAGCAAGATAAGTCTGAATGTGAATACTTTGTTGGTCACTGGTAAGGTGGGCCTGATTAGAGTGTGAGGCACAGACCCTTGCAGAGGGATGTGGTGGTGAGAGGAGGGCATATAGAAATTCATCTACTCAGCACAAAAGGGGGAGTAGGACCTGTGAGGGGTGTAAAAGGGCAATGGCGGGGGGCAGGTGCGTGCGTGCGTGTGTGTGTGTGTGTGTATGTGTGTGTGCAAGCTCATGTTTGTCAGAAGATTCATGATACTTCGGCAGCTGCCCCAGCAGTCCAGAGAGAAGTAGAGGATGCACTGGGAATGAACCAGGGTTGCCCAAGGATGTGAACGCTGCCTACCTCTCCCCAGACTGAAGGCTGTAAAAATCCCAGACAGGGAAGCTTCAGAGCTGTATGTACATAGCACCTAGACGCGCCAAGCAAAGAACCAGCTCCTTATTGATGCTTCCGAGGTGAATTCAGGCTCTCTTGCCAGAAAGGCACGAAACAGTGTCCACTCAGTAACCTGGGCACAACTCCATATGATTGGCACCAGATGCCTATGTGGGGTAGGAAAGGAGGGTTCTCTGCCCACCACTCGAGTTTTGTTGTTATATCTGCCACTGGAGGATTTCAGGGAAAGCTCTTACCCTGGCAGGGAGCAGCAGTAGTGTGCGAAAACAAACAGAAACTCACCTGAGAAGAGGAGGCATCAGAGTATTCACTAAAGCCCATGCTATTTGCAGGCCAAGCCAATGCAAAAAAACCAGCTTATCCCACAGATTCTCCAATCTGCAGATCACCCCACAATGTGAATGGACCCTTACTGAAGCTCTCATAAGCCATACTCGCCCGTCAGCCCTTTCCCTAACTCAAATGTCTCTCAGAGAGAAGCACACACATCCACCATACAGTCTGCATAATCTGAAGTTCTGAGAGTGTGTCTGGACAGTAACCAAGGACCACCCAAGGGCTTGAACGATGCAGGACATGCAGGGTCTTTAGAGCTTCCTGATGTGTTTTTCTCACAGTATTTAATGCCCCTTGTTGCAGGATCCTGCCTTCCAGCTCCAAAGCGTAGCAGTTTGGTGCAGCAATCACAAAGTACGTGTCTGGGAATAGCGATGCCCTGATCTTTCCTGTCTGGTGCCAAGCTTTCGCCATTTTAAAAGATTGATGCTTTGCTCCCTGATATGAACTGTTCTGGGGCAGAATTAGGATTGTTACTTCACCCTTCATTGGCTGGGGATTAGATAACAATATGCTGACTTCACAAAAGTAGTGAAGAAGGTTAAAATGTAACTAATGATAATCAAGTGATAAACATTTTCCACCAGCAATAATTAACCATTTGGAATTCAGACGTTTCCAGGCGTATGTCCAACTCTTTCAAATTAAGGAGACTGGCCAAATGGCAGCTTGTAGAAACCTCCCTGTGGGTTTTCCTTGTGCATCAGGACCAAGTGGCTCCTGTCTGAGCACACACCTCTAGCTTCAGCTGAACAGCGCAGCTCTGTAGGAACACCCTGTTCTCTTGTGTTGCATCCAGCACTGATGACCAACGTGACTCCAGGTACATAATAAATGCTGTCTTCTGAGACCACAGCAAGTCCTAATCCGGAAAACATGGAGCTGAAATCTACTGACATTGTTTAGCGTACTAGAAGCAGGCAGTTCAGGGCACAGTTAGCTAATACACAAAACGTAATGTGGGCTGAATCAGCATACAGATTTACAGCTCTATTTCTAATAGACATTAGAAATAGACATTAGGGCAGGCAGACTGAAGGATTATGGTACAGCATGGAGCAAATGCCCTTTGCTACCCATGAAAGGCTCATGAAGAGACTAGATCAGAAGGGAAACAGACTGAAAGGTCTTGTTGGTGCACCACTACGCTCTGCCACACACTGTCTTGTTTGCCTCCTGCAGTGGAGTAAAGTAACTTCATACACTTTTAAAAATTAAAATAATATGTTTATAAGCATTTAAATAATACAAAATAGTTGGCATTGTATAATACACTCAGATGGGTGACAGCTGTTTGATGCCAAGTGGACATACATGTGGCAATCCCCCTTCATCTTTTTCTTTGCTTTGCCAAATGTTACAGCTCAGCCAGGGACAAACACTTTCTGATGGGTGACACATTGAAAGCTGCAGAGGTAACTGAGATGATAGCTTTCAGTGAGACAGCTCAGCCACTGGGAACAATCAATACCTGAAGTCTCTGAGCCCTGAACAGACTAATTTAGCCAGAACCTTGGCAAGGAACATTACCTTGTGTATCACTCCATGTTGACTAGAGTGCTTTGGGTACCCAAACGTGTGTATTTAAAGCCAGCTTTGGAATCTCCAAATAGCATGTCAGATGCAGTCAGACAAGAACAGGGCTGAAATAAGTGCTCACTGCAGCTGAAATCTCCCTTCTACCCATTCCTCTGCTCTCAACAGTTCATTCCTTCTTGGTTGTTTGTGCTGCTGCTGACACATGCCCACACTCTGAACTGATTCAACTTGATAAACCAGCAGAAAATCAATACAGAAGAAAAAAGCAAAGTTAACAGGTTAACAAATTAAATTTTCTAAGCAAAAGACCTTGTTGCAGGCAAGGCAATGAGTGATGGGGTATGCAGATATTGGGGAAGAGGAGTGGAAAGGGCATGGAGGGGTAAATGGCCTTTCACTGCCTTTTTTATGCAGTGAGAAATTAGTTGGTCTCCGCTGTATTGTCTCACAGAACTCAGTACTTTGCAACATAGGTAGCCTGTGTTTAAATTATTTTACAAGGTCTGATCATTGGGTGGCAGCTCTGAGCCAATGTTTTTATCTGGCAGAGCAGAACTTGGGGAAAAAAATGCGTTCTCCTCTGGTTTAGCTAAATCATTCACCAAAATAGCTATTTAAGAACTGGTTTGGTCATCTATAAACAGTCAATGCACTTGAAAAACAGATAATCCTACTATAGCAATATGAAATAGAAAAGACCGATTACATCCAAGCTTCTGCAGCACTCTCCTCATACCTTCTAGTATTTCTTGCAGATATGGGTGTTTCCCAGTTTAGGCTTATGCATCCCTGCAGTTGAGGCACAGATCATTCTGCAGGATATCACTTTTAGTAAAGATTTCCTGTTCTCCAGCCAATCTTTTCTTCCTTTTCATTTATCCCTCTGACTTCGGCCTATCTTGTGCTATCCTGAATGATTCCAACCTTTGGTATCTCCACTGCAAATGATTTTGAATGGCTCATTAAAGAAATGGTAACAACTGTAAGAACAGGAGATAGTCACTGCAAGAACTCTTAGCAGAGTATTCAGCCTCCTGTTGAAATCAATCCTTTATGCTGTAAAGCTTGCACTGAAATAAAACTTAAATTCAGAGCTACATCTATCCTGAGGTAAGCCCAGTATTCCTAAAAGAATGGAGTACTTACTGCTGAACCTGCCTATAATGGGATAAAAGAGAAATCCAGCGCTGCCTGAAATGGCTAGAGGGCACAACAAAGGGGGAGCAAGTGAATTGACTTCAGTGGATTTCACTCCTGTGCACCGGGGTTGAAATACGATTGTGTCTTAAGTATTAAGGTATTTAAAACACTATTATCCATCAAGAGACAAAGGTGTTTTGAGGGTTAGAAATTACGTGTGGTGTTCCCCTTGATAGTGGTAGAGCAAAGGAGCCATGGAGCAAGAACAAAAACAAAAACCCACAAAACCCAAATGGTATTTTCCTCAGGGTTCTCTCTGGTTTTTGTTTGCCACAGACTCCTCTCTGAGGATCTGAAATGTTGAGAGGGCAACGTGGGACTCCAGACAGAACTGAGGCTTCGTAGGCTGAAGCTGCCAAGAGCAGCGACCTGGTATCAGAGGTGGGATCACTGCACTTGGAAACAGTAAGAGAGGTTTAAGAGCAACATCTCCTTGCGGATGGACAATGGACTCTCGACTCTGGGCAAAACAGGGGAATGGGCTACCTTACAAGAAGCTTTCAGGTTCTATTGCTGATTTTAGTAAACAGGCCTACCAGTGTTTATGCTCAGTTGCCATTTTATCCCTTTTAATAAAATTCCTTTTCTTTTAAACCCTTGGATTCATTGCTCTTGAGCAGGAAAACTGATTATCCAAACTTATTATGGGCCCAAGCAAAATAATTTTCTTTTCTTATAAGCTGAGAGGCTTGAACTGAATCTTGAGCTTGAACTGAATAGGTAATCAATTACCTATTTTTAGAAAGGAGCCTTAGCTAAATCTGGCTTCTTCCCCTGCCAATCACACCTATCGGGGGAATGCGAAGCAAGCCTATCTAAATGCAGGTACATGGGAATTATGGTCTGTCCCTTTTACCAAGTACATTAATATAACTAAGAAAGGGGTAGGATTGCTTGATATCTTTCATGATGTTGGACTAGAAGCTGGAGAGGAGACGTAGCATTTGTGGAAAGAAAATGGGATTATAATGGTGTCATTTTTCAAATTTTTGTCTTGGTTATCTAAGACACCTACAGCTCCAGCAGGCTTTTCTGACTCTCAAGGCTGGCTACTTTCCTTTTCGCAACAGCTTTCTTTAGTATTCTGAAGATCTGAATGACCTCAATATTCTGTGCATTGTGTTCCTTGCCACTGATGGATCCACCGTCATGTGCAGGCTATCTGATCATTTTAATGGATTTCCAAAACTTATTTACTTGGTCTGGTGGGTTGACCCTGGCTGGATGCCAGGTGCCCACCAAGCTGCTCTATCACTCCCCCTCCTCAACTGGACAGGGGGAGAAAAATATGATGAAAGGCTCGTGGGTCAAGATAAGGACAGGGAGATCACTCAGCAATTACCATCACAGGCAAAAAAGACTCAACTTGGGGAAATTAATTTAATTTATTGCCAATCAAATCAGAGTAGGATACTGAGACATAAAATCAAATCTTAAAACACCTTCCCCCCACCCTTCCCTTCTTCCCAGGCTCAACTTCACTCCCAATTTCTCTACCTCCTCCCCCTGAGCGGCACAGGGGGATGGGGAATGTGGGTTGCGGTCAGTTCATCACGGATTGTCTCTGCCGCTCTTTCCTCCTCACAGTCTTCCCTGCTCCAGTACGGGATCCCACCCACGGGAGACAGTTCTTCACGCACTTCTCCAATGTGGGTCCTTCCACATTGAGAGCATACAGGCATTTCTTCATGCAGCATTTCTGCTGCAGTTCTTCATTAACTGCTCCAGCATGGGTCCCTTCCATGGGGCGCAGTCCTTCAGGAACGGACTGCTCCAGCGTGGGTTCCTCATGGGTTCACATGTCCTGCCAGAAGACCTGCTCCAGCGTGGGCTTCTCTCCATGGGGCCACAGGTCCTGCCAGGAGCCTGCTCCAGCGCAGGCTCTCCATGGGGTCACAGCCTCCTTTGGGCGCATCCACCTGCTCTGGTGTGGGTTCCTCCATGGGCTGCAGGTGGGTATCTGCTCCACCGTAGGCCTCCATGGGCTGCAGGGGACAGCCTGCCTCACCATGGTCTTCACCATGGGCTGCAGGGGAATCTCTGCTCCGGTGCCTGGAGCACCCCCTCCCCCTCCTTCTTCACTGACCTTGGTGTCTGCAGAGTTGTTTCGCTCACATATTCTCACTCCTCTCTCCCAGCTGCTGTTGTGCAGCAGTTTTTACCCTTTCTTAAATATGTTATCACAGAGGTGCTACCAACATTGCTGATTGGCTCAGCTTTGGCCAGCGGTGGGTCTGTCTTGGAGCTAGCTGGAACTGGTTCTGTTGGACATGGGGGAAGCTTCTGGCATGTTCTCACATAAGCCATGCCTGTAGCCGCCCCACTACCAAAACCTTGCCACATAAACCCAATACACTTGGGGATCTTTCTGACTCATCTGCACCTTCTTACTGCGTTTTAGGTTGGGGACAGGGTAGTAATTGCCCACAGTGGAGGAAAACTGTTATGGTGGTGCCAGGATTAAATATGACTATGTAGTTCTCCAACACAGGTTCTTTGGGAAAAAAATACTCCTTTTCAAAAAATATGTAAGGACATTTTTGTGGGTTCTGAATGCCCATGGAGACCTAAAGGGTCTCCAAACACATCCAGGTGCAATTCAGGAGAAGAGGTTGGTGCTTGACCTGAAAGTGGGACCATGACACCAGTTTTCCCAGGAGGAAACTCATGGCAAGAGTGGTCACTGGCAGGCTGGGGCTCCTGTGCATCACAAGGTAACTCCCCAGCAGTGACACGTGGCGGATGGGTGGAGTCGCTGGCTGATGGCAGTAACAGGCTCTCTGTGGTGATGTACTCCAAGGGGCACTGCTGCGGAGACGTGATACAGCTAAGAGCATTTGGAGATTTCTGCTCTTCTGTTCTCACGTTCGTGCCTTTCCCACAGGCTGGTGGGATCGCTGAGACTTCTTTCTCGTTGAGGTGCTGCATCATTTCCTTCTGACCTGGGAGCAGGAAGGGCTGTGGAGGACCTGGTCCTGGCTGTTCTTGCCTCTGTGGAGCCTGGGGCCAGTCTTCCTTTGGGAGGGTCACATACTGAAGGGAAACTGATTTCTCACGGACTCCCACTGGGTCCCCTTCCAGGGTCTGATGCATATCAGGCTGGGAGGACATCACTGGGCTGTACAAGTATGGACCATTGAAAGCAAAGGAAATCTGGGAAGCAGTACTCGCATGAGCAGCACTCTTGCATGGAAGCCTGGCAAACAGGCAGGATGGACCAGCAGTCTGATTCAATGAGCAGACAAGTGCAGATGATGAAAGTGAGGCTTTATGTGGCACTCCAGAATTCTGACAGGAGTTTTGTGGAGCCAGTGTAGCATGGGAACATGTCTGCACTGTCTTTGCCTCAGCTCCATGGAACTCTGCTGGACTGTTCTTCATCATCCTGTTCAGGTGAAAAAACACAGGACTTAGCTGCTATTGACAACTCTCTAACTGACAGCTCGCTGAGGTGATAACTGCATACAAACAGGAGATGCTCTAAGGGGGTACGCTGTCTTCCAGGAAGCTAGAAAAAACATTTGGCCACATCTCTTGTACCTTCCTCAGAAGACACAAGCCACAGCTTTGCTGTGCCACAGCAAGAGATCAGCTGTTTACTCCCGACTCCAGCTTTTCTCAATGCCGAGATATGCAAGCACGAATCAGCTTTTGAGAAAATCTATGTTTCTGCTGTAAATAAAGCAGAGCTGGGGACCATTCTTTGGCCCTCTGGTAAAATGGCATAGACTGGCTGTGTCCATACTGTATAGCCATGGTAGTCTCCTGAGTCTCCCACAGTGTCTCTGCAGTCTAAAACACAGCTAAGGTTTTGTGTCTGTTTTTTCATTTCAAAGTGCATGACATAATGTGACCGCTGTGTTACAGCTGTATTGATAGTGTGAAACAGGATGTGTGTTGCAAGGCCTGGGTGCAAAGCCTGCTAGAATACTGTTGAAGGACACCAGACACAGCCTAACCTGGTACAGTTGTGTCCATGTTGCCCACCAGGAATGGTGGCTACTGTGTGCTATCTCCCAAACTGTGCCACGATGTTACCTTGGAGAGCACTAGTTGGCACAGACCAAACCATGGCAGGAAGAGTGCTGACAACAAAGCAGTGTGAGCAGTTACAAGGCGGTGCTTGATACTACATCTTGGCCCTGATTTATTTAGCAGTATAGACTCAGGCAACGTGACTGCTAGCATCAGCATTTATGCAGCCCTCGAGCTTGCAGTGACACTTTGCAGTTACTTCTTCAAAATAAAGGGCCCTTGTCTCTTACAAGCACTGAATGTGAAGCTAGACAAAGGGAAAAGACAAAGATTTCAAAGAAGTAACAAACATAACCCATCTTTCCTTCACATGACTTACAAAAGTATATATTAAAAAGAGCTGACCCTCTCTCCTAAGAGGCAGATAATGATAACGAAATCCAAGACTTAATTTAATTTGTGTCAGCCTCCCCGACTGCTCTGCAACCTAGGATAGTTTCCTGAACAGAGCACTATGGTCACCTCCCTGCTCTGTCTTTGAAGACCTGACACAAATTTGAGGCTGTATGGACAATTTGGAACTATTTCTGATCAGCTGCACACTGGTCGGGACCACTGCAGCTCTTCTTTGTTCACATTCCACTTTCAAAGTCAGACTTGGCTTCAAGGAGCAGAAAGTATGTCATTTCTAGAGGATGAAGAGGTAAGGGAATATGTGTATTTTGTGAGAGGGAAGTTGTGTTCAGGCAGGCTGGAAGGAATTCAGCCAACAAGATTTCCACCCTATTAGGTCAATGCCTTTTATTCAAACCTATTTCCAAAGGAAATGCAGAGGAAGAAGGGAGCAGGTTTCTATCCTCAGACTTCCAGCCAGGGAAGTCAAGGTCTGCAGCTGCAGAAATTCATTACAATTTCCATAGATGTTTGGAAGGTGTACACAGACTTAGGAGATATACAGGTGAAAATGCTTTGTCCTCCCAATCACAATGGGTAATATCCATGCACAGCCTGCTCTTACCCCATGGTTAGTAAGGAACCTTTCAAGAAAGGAATAGGGAGTGGGCTGTTTACTTACCCATCCAGCACTTCAAGGCAGTTAATCTGCTCCACCTCCTCAGAAGTGTTCTGCCCACTGAAGCCCACCTGGCTGACTGGCTGTTGGCTGATAGCTTCCTGAAGAGAGAAAATGAAGACTGTAACACGTCTGAGAAAAGAGAGATCATGTTAAGGCCAGGAAGAGCCAGGAGTTGTGGGCACAAGAATGCTAGTAGCACATTTGTGGTAGACAGTGCAAGAACGAGCTTCAGGCTTTCACATTATATTAGTTTTACCAGTTTATCAACCTATGTTTTAGAAGTAATCTTTTCTAAGTAACTTTTGTCCCAACAACCTTGCTGTTCTCATTTTTAGGGCCATGCTGTTTCCCCACCTAAACACAGTAGTGACATTGCTACAGGCAATCTTCAGTACATTGACGCAGGTTTAAAAAACTGCCAGTCTGAATGTATTCCTGGCACCTTCATACCACTCTCATTTGTTCTAACATCTTCTATCAGCTTTTCCCTCCTTCGTCCTTGCTCCAATCTGCAGATCTCTTCACATTTCAACCTTCATTCTCTAGTCAGAACAAGCTGAGATCTGTTTCTCTTCAATCTTCCAGTCACAATGGATGGTAATGTGGAAGCAATCCCATGGCTGTGGCTACAAAGTATGTCCTGTCCTCCAGAAGACTATTCCTTCACTTCCACATTGGCTATCCCTGACGTATCTGTATGCAGCATAGCAGTCAGGGGCTGCTGCAGCTGCAGGTTCCCATCACAATAAACTTCAAAGCTGCTGTTTTGTGCAATGCCTACTTTGATTCAGCAGCATATGAGGACACTGGGCAACATTTCACCTGTAGAGCTAAAATGACTGTCCTTCTGTGCTGACTAACCAGAGAAACAGAGTTGCTGGGATGTTTACAAAGTTTAGGATAAGGGAATTTGCTACAGGAATCAAAACTCTCAAAACCACAAGACTAAGAACAGAGAGCACTTGTGGATGGAGAGCTGGGTATGGGATAGGTAACAAAGCTACTGTGATGCTTTTTAGAGTGGTGGATGGCCTCATAGTGGTGTTGATTATTGTGTGTGGACAGAAAAAGATGAAGTCTGTTGCAGCCCAATTAATCAGAAGGAACTTTAGAACAATGACTGATCTGCAAGGGGGATTTATCAGAGCCTGCAAAACATACAGATACGCATCATGTAAAGCAGTCTGGTGTACCACACTTCCCCTATATCAACTGCTGACTGGATGCATGCCTGAGAGACATTGCTTGCTGACTGAATAAGGGGCTGAGAAATACTGGGTGCCAAATGAACAGTTAGCTGAGGACCACGACAGCACACGGTGTGCAGCAACCTCAAGAGCAATGCTAAGACCAGGCATTGCACTTAAGTTGAAAATATAAAATGGGACAAAAGGACTTGCAAGGTAGAGGATGAGGCTGATAGAGAAGACAAAGGTGGAAAGCTAAAAATGTTGCAATTGGAGAAGTAACTGTTAAGTTAATCTTTGTAAAGACCACTCTTCCCTGGAGTCGTGCATCACTGACTTGCACTGCAGGGAGCCAGAGATGAGGTGGAAGTCATTTAGCTTAAGTAGAAGATAAAACACAGTGGCAAAAATAGCATGAGCTCTCTGTCTGTAGAATGGAGATTAGCAGCATTGCCTTAAGGAGATAGAGACATTAGAGATGTGAGATTAAATATAAATCCAACGGTTGCAGGGGAGACTCACAGATAGATAAGGCTGTGGAATTATGATAGTGAGAAAGTGAAACATGCAAGAGTCAGCTCCAGGAAGGAACCTAGCCACTCTTTTCATAAAACTCCAAGTATGCTCCATGCAGTGCCTCTTTTGGTGATGCCCACCTACTGGGATATAATTTCTTTGAATCACAAGATTTGCATGGTCCTTGCAGGTGAAATCAGGAAATGGGTAGGGAGAGGGATGGAAGAAAAAAGAAGCCACTTAGTTTTAAAAATGCCTCCAAAGATACGACTGTGCAAACAATACATTTCCTTTTCTTTGCCCTCTCCTTTCTTACATGGAGGAAAATGTCCATGTCCAGGAAGTATAGCATGTAGGAGGAAATATAGCTCTCACAGTATGAAGTCAACCTCCAGCAATTGCAGAAGAGTATAGGTAGGTAGGTAATCATGGAGGTAATCATGCAAAGACTATAGAAGGTAGCACTGAAGAGAGTCAGGCAACATCCTGACCAGTAACAGAGAAAGGTCAAGTCCATTTAGGAACAACAGGTTTCATGTATGAGGAGTCTGGGAGGCATTTTGGAGGCAAGGGATGGCAAACCTGACCAGATGCGTCAGAGGGGAGAGTTGGTTCTATTTTTCAACTCTCAGGTCATGGATACTAAGGTAGGAAAATAGGCAGAAGACCAAAGTCTGCAGTGAAGGGTTTCATGAGGCTCAGCCAGGCTCCATAATCCTCATGGACAGGACAGCAGTCTGTTCAGTGACAGTCCAGACCCTGAGTTGGCAGCTCCCCCTCAACCAGACATGCCAACACATGCCTCCCTTCTCTCTATTCACCCTGGAATAACTCCATGTTGTACTTCTCCAGGAGCACCCTGCAAGACACAGTTCCCTCTTACCCCCAGGTAGCTCTGGATCAGGAGACTCTTGCTGGGGTTTGGAATCTTTTCCTCCCACATTTGTTTCTTCCTGCAACAACAATACAGAGTTTTCAAGATCTGCTTCTCAATGTGGCTACAACCAGAAAAGACTACACCCCGTACATTGCGCAGCTCTGCTCTGCGAGGCACCACCAAGGCCCTGGCACGCCACCACCCAACTCTCACCCTTGCACAGACACGCACACGGCCGCCCGTTGCACACCAAGGCTCATCTCCACATAGACCTCTCTCTCAGGGGGGACAAGAAGTGCCTCAGCCTTTAGGCCACCCACATGGCCATCACACTGCTAAATCTCCGAGTCACAACACAAACCTACCTGAGGAAATACTTATAGCTGCAATAAGCAACTATTAGCACAATGATGAGGAGAGCTGGAAGCATCACTGGGAGAAGCACTGGTGGCAGAGCTGAAACAGAGAAGAGAGAAATAGGTATCCACCTGCAGAATGGCTGCTTCCCATAACAGGTTTTTCACTCTGGTCACTCTTCATGCAAGCAGATCAGGGAAGTGTAGGGGATACCCTCCAAAGTGGGAGAGACCAAACATGGCCTGAACAGCTTACTGACCAAAGTAGTTCATCGTTTTGTCTACTGATTCTTTTTCATATTTTTTACTGACATCAGAGTAAACAATTTATGCTAATAAAAAGATGATTAGATACCTTACTCCACCATGAACAATAGGCATGTCTTCAGGCATCTTAGGTCTGCTTACTCTGTACGTCCTGAGAGATGGGGTCTCAGAGATTTTCTAAGAAAGAGCTTCCTCTGCTAATGGCCATAACTGATCATCAACAACATACCAGTTTCTTCCTGAGTACACTCAGGAAGAATTTGCCTAAGCCACTGTCTTACCACTGCAAGCTTCCTCCGGCCAAATCACGCAAGATCATATTACTTTGGGCACAAGACCATATGATAGCAGACACTCTGCCTCTAAGTCCAGAAACAGCAAAAACATGTCAAGGTTTTCATCTCCAGTAGACTCTACTGCGTGTTTTACGCAACCTTATAGTCACTCTGCAAATATAAAAGATTGATGGCTTATATTCTGTCTTCTTGCAGTCTTGGGCTCTTCAGTCACTGATAGCAGAATGGACTACTGGAATCAGGAAACAAGGATGATCTTTTGGGCAGGATCTTTGCTTGATTCTCCCTATGGAAACCTTTGCGGTTGGTCGTACTCACCTTGTGAAGGGAAGTAGGAAAGAAGCTTAAAAGGTCATGCATTTCACCTCATGCATTAGCATTGCTGCTGTACTGCAAGGATGCAGACAGGACAGCTGCCTTGTTAAGCGACCCCAGCTAGCTCATGGCTGGACCAAACTTCAACCCCAGCTGACAGAATGTATTTTTCTAGAGAGGCATTTCAGCCATTAACAGTCCACAAAACCCTACAGAAGTAACCTGCATGAAAAGTACCATTCTCAGTCTTCCAGGTGAACTCCTCACTCCATTCACTCCAAGGCCCCTCATAAGCCAAAGGCATGTTCACCCTTGCACGCATTTTCCCCCTATATTCTGTAGATGCTGCCAGCATCTGCAGGGTGAAGATGAAGGGAGGTTCATCATTGCTAATATTTACATTCTGGAGAGTCTGGGGAGAAGAAAGAAGCACAAATGACAAAGGTGAGAGGAACTGGCTTTCCCATTTGCCCAGCAAAGAGAAACCCAGGCCTCCTGCACTTTCTAAGACTTACCTTTTCGTATGGGTTGTTTTTCCAGTACTCTACTTGGTATCTTTGTTTTATGAAGTCATATTGCAAAGTGTGTTTTATCCACCTCAGTTCATACTCTTGGTTCCCTGTCGCTGTTACCGACACATTTGCAGGCGGCAGCACCTTAACTGGAACACACAGAATGTCTCAGAGTACTTATCAAGATACTGGTCCAGCGCTCCCTTTCTCCGCTGTGAGTAGTTTCCAGAGACTGAAAACAATGTTGTTTTATGCAATGTAAGAAGTCTCAGCTTTTTAACACTTCTTAATTCTCCACTTCTTCATTTTCTAGTCAAATACCATAAACCAGTAGACACATTAAATAACAGAAAATCCATATCCATTAATATTGACAGCACTCCCTGTGTACAGAAAAGCAGTAAAGCAATGTTTGAAACAGCTGTAGTGGTCCACCACATTTGCAGAGATTTTCAGCTCTCTTGGGGCTACTACCTGATATTGTCACCCACTGCAGGAGCTCTCCCAGCTTTAGTCTGTGAAAAGTAGCACCGGTACCTCCAGGTACATGCAGGCAGAGATGATGCACCTGGCGCAGCTCACTCAGCAGAGGAGTCCTACCTCATCCAGTGCTCCAGGGGCCACTGCATAACCCCGCAAGAGCTCCACTGGCTTCTTGAGAAATCCCATAGTGACACAGTCCCCACTAACACCTCTCACCACAGCTCCCTGTCACCTGGGACACCCATGAAGCTCAATCACAGAGAAGCCAGCAGGGTGACAATCGCTCACCGAGAAGCTCTGGGTCACAATCCAAATTCCTGCACAGCAGTTCCCATCACTGCCACCTTCCTCAGAGTAACAAGTGCCACTGAGGAACCTCACCCCTACAAGCCACCTCTCCCAGACCTCTGACCTGACACAGCATCCAGTTCCTTCCTTCATCAGTCCCCGGTCTCTTCCTCTTCCCACACACTTTTCCTCACCACTGCTGTCCTCAGCCCCACTTGCCCAGACAGGCATCTCTCCAAGAAACAACCAGGAGAAGCAAGAAACAGCACAGCAACTCACTGTTCTTGGAGGCTTCAAACAGTTTCTCCTCCATCTTGGCCCGCACAGACACATGGTACTGGCTCTGACTGCTGGAGTTGCTAACAGGGATCTCGCAGCTCTGGACCACATATGGGACATGGGGCAAAGCCTTCTCGTGCACAGGAGAGCACTCCTCTTCTCTGAGGGGAGAAAAAGAGGTTGAGCTGAGATCAGGGGGAACGGGACGGAGCAGAAACTCCGTGGAAGAGGCAGAGGCACGCTGCCATGGGCAGAGCACGTACACTGATATCGGAGTGGCCCTGAAGAACAAGCCAAAGAGGACAGAGGTGATGATCGCTTTCTTCACTTCCCAGCTGCACGTCAGACGATCTGCACCATTGAAGAGGCAGCGAAGGTTCCTGGGCTGAAGGCCACCTTCAGAGAAGATGAGAGCAAGCTGAGTGACAGGAAAGGTCTGGCTTCTCAGCCAGCACTCCCACCCCTGCACGGCCCCGCTCTGTCCCACGCTACCTTCAGGGGTCTCCCACAACACCTCCGTGCTCCACTCGCTGTACTGCCCAGAGAAGCCACTGGCCCGCCCCGGTCTGGCTCGCACACGGGCAACGTAGCTGCTCCCTGGAACAAGGTCCTCGTGGCTGAGATGGCAACATGTGGTGTTGGAGAGCAAGAGAGAGGCAGCTTTCTGTTGTTGGGGGAAAGGAGGGAGAGCGAGGAGGGAGGAAATTGGGGAGGTGGGGAATGGAGAAGAGGGGTGGAGGGAAGACAGGGAAAAGAGTGAGACAGGGAAAAGGTGACTGCCAGGCTGCATCTCCCAGCAGTCCCACGCATGTGATGGTCCATGCACATGCATGGCACAGGAAGGGTGAGGCACAGGCGCTGTCGGGCACAATCTACCCCAGCAGGTGGGCCAGCTCCTGCAGCTTGCAGGGCCCCAGTTGTCTTCAGCGCCAGCTGCACGAGTTCCCAACATTGCTCAGTGCAGAATTTTGTGGAAATCTGGCCAAGATACTTCTCTTAAAAACTAAAGGTCAGGCTGACAGGTACAGAACAGAAACACATACAGATCTAGGGAAACAATAGGGCAAAGGATATGGGCTCTTAAAAACTTTAAAAAAAAAAACCAAAAAAACCGTTTCTTTCTGGAAGGGGAAGCAGCTTCAAATGTATTTTGCCATTTTCCCACATGAACCCACAGGTTTCTGTTGGAACGTGCCTTAATTCCTTAATTTGGAGGCTTTCAAGGCAAAATCAATTCCAACTCAAAACGCAAGTGTGGTGCTTTTTTTCAGTGAAGAATAGATCTTTGCATTCAATTCAGAACAAATGCTATTTCACTGGGCAAGTCACTTGCAAACAGAAAGAGAGCCCCTTTCGCCTGACCTGAAACAACATTTGTTGCATCTCCTCATAGTGCCTGAGAACAGAAAGGCCATTCATTTGCACAACGTTTACCACAGGCTCTCAACCGCCGAAAAGGGTGCAGCCCAAACCGGGGCAGCCCGACTCCTCCGCTCTTACCTCCCAGGACTCCCACTCCCGCTTGTAAGTGACTTCATAGTCCAGTGCATTGCCCAGCCCTTGGCTTCCATCAGCTGCTCTCCAGGTCAGCAAGAAGTCTCCTGATCTCATCAAGCTGACTGAGAGGTTGTGAGGTGGGAGGGTCTGAACTGGAAGGTGAAGGTACAACCCAGGAGAGGAGACAGTGAGGACAGGGACATGAAGAGGGGAAGAAAATGCCTATCTGATGTTCTCTGAATGACAGAATCTGGATATTTAACAATTATCCCTGGACTGCTACAAATAATCCATGATTCTTTTTCACTGCAAGTTGCAAACTCTACAAGACCTGGGAAATATATTCATGAACAGAAGAGGAAAGTAGGGAGAGCAGTGCTGTTGTGCAGCTTTATAGCAACATTGTGAAAGAATATGCTGTAATGCATGCAGAGCATGGTGCTGAAACAGAAGGCTTTTTTGATATCTTCCCCCAATCCTAATCAAGACGCTGGTTAGCTGGCAGGTCTACCCCCATTTTTTCCATTGTAGTCATTGAAGGTATACTCATTTTTGTCTATCCTGGGTGCACTGAATTTGAAGGTAGTAGTATGGCCTTATAGCCATTCAACTTCACTCTTGCTTACGTTTCAGGTTAAGAGCTGACCTAAGTATCTTTTTAGGATTAGATATTCAAGACATTAATTTGAAAAACTTTTAAACACTCAAGAATAGAGACAAGACTTAGTGGTTCATCTTTACCATTCTGAAACAAGTAGACATTTAGCTCTGCCTGCAGTGTCAGGTCAAATTTGAAGTTGTAGTTTTCTTGATCATATCCATGGATGTGACACACGCAGTGCATTGTGAAGTTCTGGCAGTCAACGCGGTTTTCACCTTTGTGGGACTTGCAGGTTGTTCCTTTGTTCCTGGTTACACAGGGAAAAGCATGACTATCTGAATAGGATGCTGCTAGATGGCCCTAAGTGTGGTTTCTGAAACCTTCCCCACATGCTATTTTATTCTGTTTCTAAATCAATGTGTATCACTGCATTATGTTGGCATACTCCTTGTAGTTCATTAAGTGACATGAATAAATTCTCTAGTATCAAGCACATCTGCTTTATTTGCTCTTCCTTTCCTTAAAGGAAGATGCACTCACAATATCTTGGGTTGGTAGGTGTCTGGGCCCTGAACACAACCTCTTTCACCACCACCACCACCACACCCCAAGGGGTTTGGCTACCCATGCTTGAGGCTGTCTAAGATGGAATCAGCCTGACTGAGGGCATCCCCACCTTCACTCAGAAGCTGCTTTTAATTTCAGGCCCTTGCCTTTGGTCCTTGCCTGAGCTATGACGCAGCCATATCTGTACCTGGTGATACACGTTGCTGATTGTGATCCATGGAGTTGACTTCCTAGCTTGACCTTAAGCCTGGCTACTGGATAGGGACTTCCTTGGCTGATCCTGGTCACTCTCATTGTGCTGCTTTTCTTGTTACTGTGGGATTACGCCATTGTCAATGAGGTCAATGCCTTGCTGTCACCCCCAGCTCCTAGCTCACCTTCCCTTAGCAAGCAAAGCTTGTTGCTTCCATAACAGTAGGGTTGGCAGTTTACATGTGTACATATGTATGTTATGCTATGCTTACATTAGAGAAGTCAAAGAAGATAAGCCAAAGAAATGCAGCTAGCAGTTGGGACAGAAGTTTTGTGAGGACTATGGGACTGCAACCCTCCTACAAAAAAAAATTATTTCCACACAGACCTGTGGAGTCCTTTGGGCCACAGCAACAGTTCTCTGGTTTGTAGACTTCAATCCACAGTAAACTACTAACATTTGGGATGTGATTCAATACTCTAGGGACTGTAAGGGGCACCTTCTCCATTGACTTCAACAGCTGTCAGGTCAACTCCTAGGGCTCTTTCTCAAAAATAAAACTGAGATGATAACTTCTTGTTCTTATTTCATGTTTTCTTCCCACCCTCCAATCTCTCTGCTGTTTACCCCTCCATCTCCTGCTTCTACTATTACTCTTTTTCTCCTTCCCCTATCTTTTTCTTTTTCTCTGTCCCTTCCTCTCCCTCACTCTCTAATTTGACTGTTCCGTTTTCTTCTTGAAAGGAAGCAGAAGTAACAAAAAGATAGTGCAAGATGTAGCCTAGTATCTCTGAGAGGAAACCCAATGAGTCAAACAAACACGTACAACTTCTCTTTTTCTCACAATTTGTTTTGCAGAAATTATTTCAACATAGCTATGCTCTTACTGGCATAAGGAAGAAGCAGCCTTCTTTGCCATTCTGATTAGTTATTATCACCACTGCATCTAGTGCAACACATCCTTCTCCACTCAGGTGCAATAATTAACATGTTCTGCCATATTTTGTGCGTGTGCTCTCACAGCAAAAGCAGGGTAGAGTGATTGAAAAGATAATGAAAACAATTTGATTAGCATGCTCTGGTTCCTGTTCTTCCTCATCCTGTGCAGATCCAACATTCTCCCTAGCCTGTACATAACACTGGTGTCTGCAAGCTGGATACTATGCTGGCTGCAAGCCCAGTCCACTGTCCTTTTGCCCAGCTCCATCTCTTAGGTTCAGCAGCCAAGCCCCTTTAGACCCTTCACAGAACACCAGCCAGGCACTTACTTTTCACAGTGGTTCAGAGTCACATTCACGAATTGATGAGCCTCTGAACACTCCATCCATGTGCAAGTTGTAAGAGATATGTGGTCGTTATAACACTGTAGGGTCTGCATTGGGATGCTCTCTGAAAAGAGGAAACAATCAGAAGACAGATGGGGCTAAAGGAGGTAGTGGGAAATGGTAAGATGAACACAAGCTCTGCTACTGTGCTGGAGAAGGCAGAGACAGAGAAGTGAGGAGCTGGGTGATGAGATCTGCTGGGAACATCCCCTATGTTGTTCAGCTCATCCTGCATGGATTTCACAAATAAAATTTGGCCCTTCGTGGGAAAGCCTGAAGGCAAGAAGTCTCCAAGAGCAGCTGCTGCTCTTAGGGTAGGCTGGACTGTCATTATGTTGCCATTTATCAGAATTTCATCGTGAGTCTTAGGACTGAGAAAGCCTCAACTTTTTGATTCTGCTTGTTTGTAAATCAAAATGGTCATGCAAGAAAATTAAGATTCTGGTCTACAACCTGTGAAGAAAAGCTTGAATTGTTTTGTAATAGGCAAAATTAATTTTCAAGAAATTTTCTAATTCAAAAGACAAGTCCAAAGGGTTAAGCTTGATGTTTTTAAGCCTCATTGGACTTCAGGCCTTTGAAGCAAAAGGGCCTTGCACCACTGGCTAAAACCTCAAACACATTTTCCCCTTTCTGTTCCCCACCCCCAGACAGGAATCACAGCCATTCTGATACAGTGAACTATTATCTAAGACTTCAAATTGTACTTCTGTTTTGCTTCCTGAACTGCATAGGCTTGATGCTCCATGAAAGTCCAACACAGACGGAAAGCTGGTCAAGCAAGTGTGAGCATAACACAGAAAGCCTAAAAGAGCAGCTCTCCCCAATGAGAAGCCTGTTGTCTCCTGTGAACAATCTTTTGATATTCCAGCAGGAGGAAGCAAGAGTACCAAGACCAACTGGGCAATGCTGAATGGGGATTTATTTAGCTGAGGACTCACATCAGCATCAGTGTCCTAGGACAATCTCTGCATAGTTTTGCAAAGAAAAATCTCGTAAATCTCTGCATAGTTTTGCAATAAACAAGGGTCCAATCTGAATGGGAGGACCCCCAGGACCTAGGCAGTGTAGTGTTGACTTTTGTACCCCTTAACGACAGAAGGAATCTGGGAGACATTTAGAAAGACAGCTTCTAAGAACATAATTATAGATTTTTAAAAAGCCAAACAAATGCTCTCACCAATTCACTGCTCTTTTAGCAGTCAAGAGATGTCTTAGTAGAAAGGCAGTAAGTGTAAGATATGAATGATTTATTGTTTAAGGCAAAAAATGGATGCCTCATTAAGCAGGACATTCAGCTTTGCCTTTGTGGATTGTTGTCATGGTGGTGAATACATTCACGTGCCCACCAAATGAGCCCACTTGCCTTAGCAAGACTTATGCCTCTAAGAAGTCATATGCAAAAGTGAGAGACACCCGCTCTGGTTAGCTACAAAGTCATTTAAGTCACGGAAAGGAGAAAGCTTCCTGGCAAGGAAAACATATTTTAAAAATCTAGTGGCTGAAAAAGTTGTGTCCCTTTACCAGTAAACAAACATACCTCATAGAAGGATTTGCAGAGAACCTGCTTTTCCTTTTTCTTTTGTGAAAAAGCTCTGTGCAAGGAGGAGCTGTGTCTGTATTGAGGAAAGGTCAGTGTTAACCTGGGAAAATGAATGTGCCCTTCCCTGTGAATTCAAACTCCAAGAACAGGTGCTGGAGTTGTCTCTGCTATGATGGGAACTACTGACACAGGGTCAGCTTGGTTGAGAGCTCTTTTCTTCAGGAACAGCTGCAAAGAGATGGCGAGGGATGATTTTTTGCCATTCCTAGCAGGCCTAGAGCAGTTGATGCCTAATCTTGCAAGAAACACCTGTGCCCAAGCTGAGCCACCTTCAGATCCAAAAAGTGAAATATGCTGCAAAGATGAGGTTGTTTCAGTCATCATAGGGTGACTGCTTGAGAGACCAGAGCGTCCATGGCATTCAGTACTGCGAATCACAGGTTAGGCAAGGGAGCATAATCCTCCCAAGTACCAGAGATATGTCTCTATATCTGGAAAGATAGGTGTGCAATGGGTACATTTTTCACTACTTTTTATTTCAATACCTTTTATTCAATACCTCAGAGCCTCCAGCTCTTAAAGAGTACTTACTAAGTTCCTCATCCCACGCAGGTGCTGTGCCTCTGTTCTGCCAGCTGTGTTATCAACCAGCTCTCAGCTCCCTGCCTCTTAGGAAGCAGCCAGCCCGCACTCTAAAGAGAAGTTGACTGATCCTGCTTCCAAGTGATACAGGAGTACAGATACTCCTGTATCACTTGGAAGCAGGACAAGCCAAGAGACATAACGAAGAGACACCTATAGTTGAGGAAAAAAGGCAGGTTGGAAAAAAAGTTTTATTTTGGTATAAACCAAAACAATATCCAACAATGGGACAGGGGAAGTCATAGCTCATACCAGTAATAGTCAGGCCTACTCAGATGTGAAACTTCATGACTAGTCAATTTAAGTAAATATACTAACAGGCTTTGAACATTTTCTAGCCCATGAAGTTTAGGGTCTTGCCTAAATACCATTCACAACTCTGCCATTGGCATACATCTGGGGTGTTTGGTATAGCCCTGCTAACTACATATGTGTACACTCACAGAGTGTCCTTCTCTTTCTGTCACTAAGGTGAAAGCAGAAAATAAAGAGAGGATGGAGAAATATGAAGCTAAAATAAAAGGAACAATAATAGAAAAGAAAGCAGGAAAAAATAGAGGCAAAGGGTCTGAAACTCACCTCGAATATTTCCAACCCCCAAAACCAAGCATGGAGCCAGAAGAAGACTGATGAGCTCTCTCATCTTTACACCTTTGCACACAAGCATGATCTTATGTCAGGCAACAACTCCCTGCATCACCGGCTGTTCTTCCTCAAATGCATGCTCAACAGCCACTGTTCCTTCTTTGTCACCAGCTGTAGCTGAAAGCAAAACTCATGTGGTCAGCTGGGAAACTCTTGGGCCTTCTGTTGATGATCTCTCAGAGTAGCTTCATATGAAGATAATTTATTAAGGGGAAAACTTTTTGCCTCTTCAGCAGAGGACAAAGACAAAGCTTGCTGTTTGAAACTAATGGCAGGATTTTCCACCTCCTTCTTTCACCTTGAGAATAAGAAATAACCCCTAAGTTATGAGAAGGAATTAATTATCCGTGTTGATTCACCCATCTGATCCATAAAAAATACACCCTGCTGTTCCGCTGAATCATGAACCTGTCCAGAAACAAACACTTCCTTGCCTCTCTTACCACTCCTACTCACAAAAATGTACTTATGGTGAATTGAGAGATCCAGTCCTCCTATTTCTTCACTTTAAGACCTGATTCACAGAGGTTTTAAGTCCTTGTTTGAGCAGAGAGGGCTCCTTGCCAGTTCCTTCCCCACAGTAACAACACATTTGCCTTACCTGAATGCTGAGTGGTCTTCAAGGCAGGTGCTTCACAGTGACTGGTTATTTGACTTTCTTATTTATCACTCACATGGAGTCTGTGCAAATGCAACTGCCAATAGGACACCCAAAGCCTTACCCCTTCAAACAAGCCTGTGCTCTATTTCCCTTTCAGTTGTGCTGTTGTAGTCTTCAGCACCAGAGGCATGTTTGACTTGTTCTCTCGGACCTTCCTGTTTATAGCATAGGTCCAGCAACTAGATTCCTGATCAGATGTTATACAATTAAGAGGAAGAGGGAAGGAAGTACTTGTCACTGTTATATTTTGCTTAAACAATTTCTAAGAAATGTGACTAACTTTTCCACAAATAAGATGTAATGATCTCTTAACAGAGGCTGAACTGTGCTGCTGCTTCTCTTTTCTGTTGATCTGCACTGAAAACCTGTCCTTTAAATCATCATTCTCCTTGTGTGCAATGTTTTCTAAAAGGAAAATTCATTGCCATCAAGTTAAACAGTCATTAAATAAAACATTAGTTTACATTGTGAATGTTGTCTTAAAGACACATTGCTGTTGCTAAGCCTGACCTGTACAAAACTGTCTCCATCCAAATAGTAGCACTAGAAGTGTGGATTCCGCTTAAGGGATTAAAATTCAAGCCACGCTCTGATTACATATTTCAATTTAAGTGATAATATCACTCTGCATCAGTAGAAGTGAGGAAAATACACTCAAATGGAGACAGTGTAATTTAACATGTATTTAGATCTTTTTAATCTTAGGAAAAAAAGGAAGAGAACTGGTGGCATCTAAAGAAGTGAGAGGTGGTGAAGTTTCTTACTGCTTTCTCTAACCTAAACTGCAGTCTCTGTGAAGACATTACTATAGTTTTGGGCAGTACCTTTTTCAATTGAAAGTACCAAAGTTCAGGCAATTTTGGATTATGTGGCAGAGTTCAGGCAATTTTGGATTACATCCTCTGCAGCATACACAGTTTCTTATGAATCAGCGGCAACTGGAAGTGCATTAGAAAAAATTTTTAAAAGCTAAAAGAAAAGCACAGTAAGCCAAAGAGAGGAAGATGAAGGGAAAGCTACTTGGCAATAATTTTCAGGATATGCTGTAAAAGTGAACGTTGCACACAGTGAATAGGCATGAGCTTGAGAATGAAGACTTTTGTCTTTGCAGTCGCCAAAGGGCACACATGCACTCTCCTTCTCTTCATGCTTCTTCCACAGATAAAAAAAGAGGTGTAAGCTTATCCCTTCGGTTTCTTCTTAACAGGCAGAATAATTATCCCGCTTACATGCAGAGACCTCAGTGGAGAAAAATGAGGATTGGTAGAGAATACACATGCACTATGTCTCTTGAAACTTCAGTCATTTGTAAGTAATTGCTTTTTCTTCTTTTCATGCTTGTTAAGCACACTCATACTGTGTGTGAGTCCAAGCAATACCGTGTTACTCCTCTCACTTAATTTACTCCAATTAGGTTTTCACATCCCTAGACACGAAGGATCTACCTATCAGAAGGAGTGCTTCTGCAATAGAGAAATGCTTGGTGAAGACGAGATTAAAGTTTCCTGGGATGGAACTGAGGCATGCCTCTTCCGCCAAGCTGCTACAGTAACTTGAGCTTGCATGGAGTGTGTCTGAATCAGTGATAGTAAATTCACCATGCTAGTCTGATAGCAGAGTCTGACACCATCAGTTACCTTGTTAATTTGCACAGAAATCACTGTGCCAAGACATACCTATGCTACAGAGGCCTGAAAAGCTTTGGCTTCAGAAAGCTGAAAGGCAAATTCCTCTAGATAATCAGGCTGTGAAGTGACGCCTTTCTTTCTAAAGGCCTCACAAAGCGAATTAACTGCCATGTTAATTCCCTATCTAAAGTGAAATCCAGTGACAACCTTTAGCAGCAATTTGGGGTAGAGGTTCAAGAAAACTATTCTGGCAAAAATAACCAGGTATAAATCCCTGGATTGCCCCTGCTCTGTTTACTGAGCCATAGCAAAAGCAACCGTCATGGGTATATATATATAAAGCAGTGAACAGATTGACATAAATTCAGTGGTAATCTCTTCAGGACTTCTAGGATGGGCACTTCAACCAGAAAGACTTTAATTAATCCTTTCAGAAAACCCAGAATCATGAATTGACAAGACACCAAAAGGCCATTTACTCATCAGTTAAAACACTTTAACCCAAAGTGAGATATAACTTGACTGAATGGATGGATAAGTCAAGCCTTTCAGCTCCAAGACAGGACATGAAGAAGCCAAATCATTCTTCAGACACTGTGTGGGTCTTGTCATATCTGTATAGGCCATCCATAGCTTCTCTTGCACTCAAGGGAAGTTCTCTCTGGCATGTGATGGCACAGACTGATATCACAGTAGCTAGGTATCCCTGGGTGGGCCAAGTGGATCTGCTGGATCTGGTCTTCACCTCCAGGAGAAGATCACCCCCAAAAAGTGATCCTGGGTGACATGAACGCTAGCTAACACTGTGCCATGAGTAACTCAACAGATACCATGTACAGCAAAGGCTGATGAGTGTCTTAAGTGCGATGGGCTCCCTTCAGGAGCAGGAAAAGTAAAATATCTCCTTCATTTCTAACAAAATTAAACAAGATCATGACCAAGTAAATAAAAATATGGACAAACATTTTACTGGAAAAGACCCATGCAGTTGAAAAGATGGCACATACCACGAGGAACCTAGACATTCTCTTAGTAAGTCCTAAGAAAGACCCAATGGTTATGGCCAATATGCATACCACCAACAAAGAAACAGCAGGCAAGAGGTCCTGAAAGCAAAGTTTAAACCAGGAAGCTAAAAATGTGGTCCTACGTAGTAGCATTCTTCAATGGTCCTGGTTTTATACACTGTGTCAGATAACAGAGGCTCAGTCATGATTGATTAAACTGTAGAGAAAAGGCGATTATATTTATTAGTATCTGGTAAATTTTTGAAGCAGATTAAGTTTATATAAGATGGGTTCCATCTAATCAAGACAGAATCAGTGCTGCTGACATTTAAGATTAAAAACATTATGAGGCAATTTTAAAATGAAAACCAAGGAAATCATGCCAGGTGTGGAAAGTAAATTGATCAGATTGATATATCTGTGTAGTCTGAAATAACAGAAAGCCTATGACTTAGAAAAATGGATAGAATAAAAGGGAAGAAAAAAAACCAGAGAAAAACAATATCCCAGGTAAGCAGAGCATATAAAAATATGCAACTAGATCAAGACAAAAGCCCAAATATGTCTATACAAATACTTCAATTTTAAAATATGGTTTAAATGGCAGAACCATTGGCGAATGCCTTTTTTAAAAAAAAACCAAACAAAATGTAATAAGCATTACGGAAGTTTGATGAAAAGAAGATATTCAGTGGAACACTAATACAAGAATATACATTTTGTACAAGAAGAATAGTTTGCATTTACACATTAATGCTAAAGAAAGTATAGTGTCAAACACAGTATGTGTCAACAGTTGTGTTGTACTACAGAATTTCAATGACTGCAGAATTTCATTCCATGCTAAAAGGAACAGTATGCTGTTAGTGCTATACTATCAATCACCTGACCAAAAGGAGGTGAGTGAAATCCTAGAGATGACCAGAGAGCCTGAAGGGCAGACGAACAATAAGAATGGGACAGTCCAATCATACTAGACTAGGTAAACATCACAGTGAACCGGGATGAGGCTATGTCTGCACTGGTAGACTAAACCAGGACAAGGCAAAGGTTTGAGCTCTGGAATGAGATCATAAACTCCAATCAATTATTAGTGAACTCTTTGACATGGCTTTTGTCCATGTCAAGGAGCAAGCCAGGGACAGTTTCCAATATGCAGTGTGAAAGAGGCCACCTTCTACTGTTGGGGAAAGAGCTTGGATACACGAAACTTCCATGACTGCTCCATGTCAATTGCTCTTACAGCCAGAAATGGACCTTGGTCTACTTTATTTGCTAGTATGGATCTAGTCACAGATTCTACCTTTTTAGCCCCTATAAATGATTGCATCTTGGAGCTACTTGTGAAAGCACTCACAAGAAAAGACACAAACTGATTTAGTCCTGAATAATATACAAGACTTAGTACAAGTTGAAACAACAAAAGACACAAGTTTACTACAATAATGTTTTAAGGGCATACATAAAAATAACAAGACTGGCAAAAATAAGCCCAAGAAGCTGTTAAAAGGGTCAAATGTTTGCAGTGCCAAAGGGACTGTTTAAAGAATCATTTAAAAACTCAAAAGTGAACTTAGGCCTTTTGCAAGTCTACCCACGCTACAAAGGTAGGGTTATTGTAGCTTTAATGTTCTGAAAAAGTAAATGAGGCAAGACATATAGAGAAAAATGATAACTTAGAATGATCTTTTCCAACTAAATCTTTCAGTTTGATAAAACATAATTACTTTCTTTACAAGCCTTGCATAACTTACATTCTTACTCAATTGGTTTCTTGTAATAAAATCTGTAAAGGAACTTAAAAATTCAATTGCTGAACAAGTAATTGTAGTAAATAATCAAAGGCTTTAACAGGCCTCAGTATCAGAGAAAAAGAAGTACCAAATGCAAGTTTTTGAGGAGTACTCAGAGAAGAATCCAGGGAACTACTGACCAATCAGGCTGGCTTTTGTACAGGATAGGTGATAAAAACTATAATGAAAAATAGAAATAGTAGAGAGAAATGTTCTGGGGAAGAGTTAACATAGCTTTTGTAGAGAGTAGTCATGCCTCATAAAACTAGTAGAGTTCTTGTAAGAACTCCAGGAGCAAACAGATACATCATTATCCAATTAGTGTATTACACCTAGATGTCTAAAAAGGTTGATGAAGTCCCTCAAAAATGCAGTTCCAAGGAAACTAAGACATTTTTATCTTAGTTTGGAAGGTGCTCATGTAAATTAAAGTCAGTTAAAGACAGAAAACAAATGAGGGAAATTAATGGTTAGTTTTCATATTGGAGGAAAGCTTTAAGTGAGTTCTCCCAGGAATTTATAATCTTCAATATAATTATAAATGATCTGGAAGACTGAGTGATGAGAGATCTCTCACCTGAGAGATCTGGGTGACTGAGAAAGACAAAATGTTATGCAGGGTACTCTAATCTAACGATGATGGAGAAAATGCTAAGTTATTAGGTATAAATGAGGTATGAAATTAGCATCATAGAACCACAGAATCATGGAATGGTTTGGGTTGGAAGAGTCCAACCCCTCTGCCATGGGCAGGGACATCTTTCACTAGATCAGCTTGCTCAAAGCCCTCTCCAACCTGACTTTGAACACTTCCAATGATGGGGCATCCGTGACTTCCCTGGGTAATCAGTTTCCATGTCTTGCCACCCTCATTGTAAAAAATTTCCTCCTTATATCCAATCTAAATCTACCCTCTTTCAGTTTAAAACTATTGCCCTTTGTCCTGCTACTACAGGCCCTGGCAAAAAGTCTTTCTCCATCTTTCTTATAAGCCCCTTTTATACATTGAAAGGCCGCAATAAGGTCTCCTTGGAGCCTTCTCTTCTCCAGGCTGAACAACCCCAGCTCTCTCAGCCTTTCTTCATAGGAGAGGTGTTCCAGCCCTCTGATCATTTTCATGGCCCTTCTCTGGACCCGCTCTAACAAGTCCATGTCTTTCTTGTACTGGGGACCCCAGAACTGGGTACAGTACTCCAGGAGGGGTCTCATGAGAGCAGAGTAGAGGGGAAGAATCACCTCCCTCAACCTGCTGGCCACGCTTCTTTTTATGCGGCCCAGAATATGATTAGCTTTCTGGGCTGCAAGTTCACATTGCTGGCTCATATCTAATTTTTCATCCACCATTATCCCCAAGTCCTTCTCTGCAGGGCTGCTCTCAATCAATCAATTCAGTGTTAATAAATACAGATAAATTCATGTGACAAAAAATAATTCTAACTATACAAGATCAAAGAACCTGTGAGAGCAGACAAATAACAACAGTAATGCGAGAGTCCAATTATCATAGACTGGCTAAATAACATGTTTCTTGAATACCATATTGAGTTATTGTAATCTCCTCTCTGAAGGAATACTGTAGAATACTCTGTTCAAACAGAAAAGGTACAGAAATGTTATCAGAAATATGGGACCTATAGGAAGAGAGGCTAATTACTGTGGAATTCTTCAGCTTGGAAAAAGAAACAACCAAGAGATGATTTGACAGAAGTTTGTAGCATCTCAAACAGGAGATGGTGAATAAGGTATGATGGTTTATCAGTTCTCCTGGAAGAAGAACAAAGGAGTAACTTACCATGCAACTGGCACAAAACCCAGGAAAATGTGGGCTCTTTTTTTTATGTTTTTATTTATAAACAAATTGATTAATGCTTTACTATCAGACATTATGAAGCCAAAAATTAAGTGGTTTTAGAAAGGGATTAGTTGAATCTCTAAAGGCTAGAGCCGTGAAGTACCTATTATCTACAACAGCTTAGATAGCCTTAGGAAGGCTCTGGGCCAAATACCAGGTAAATATATCAGTTAAAGATTTAATTATTTACTGTATACTTTTCCATGTTTAGTACACCCTGGCTTTAAGCATCCAGTGTAAATATTAGCAGAGACAGAATACTGGGCAAGATGGAATGACTGTTTAGACCCAGTGTGTTAGTCTTATGTTTCTATATTACAGTCTCTGCTGCAAGTAGAAGGGAAGAAAAGAGTGTCCTTAGATGCTGAAACAGCATCATTAATCCATCATGAATCTGCAGTGAATAAAATAAACTAAAAAATGTGCGTCAACATCCTATGTACCTCTGAATGCAGCAGGACAAACAGGTTAGAAGTACACTACAAGGCTAAAGTAGATGCAAAAGTACTCATCTCAAAAGTTTGCAATATATGTGCACGCTGTGAACAAGGAGCTGGAAAATTTTTTTAAAAAGAATAGGAAAAGCCAGCCAATTGTTTCAGATAGCTTTACATCTTCTTTTCTAGATAAACAAATTAGCCTTCAACAATGAGGGCCATATGCTCCTCTACCAACAAACTGGAAAGGACATAATGAATCTATAAAGCTTTTAACGTGTTGAGCAAGTTTGCAGAGGAGTCTGGGTCCACCCACCTAATGCCATGGTGAAACATCCATCATGTAATACAAGAAGTTGTTAAGGATCAAGGTTGGAGCATACAGAATCCTGGCAGCCACTCGGAAGGACTTAAAAAGGGCCAAAACAGGCATGAAGTAATTGTGCTGCTTATTCCCCACATACAGAGCATGACTTGCAGGGCTTCTTTTCATGGAAATTTCAGCTCTGTAGTGAGAGCAGAGGGAGCATGTAGGGAGTGAGGAGAAGAGGCAAAGATCATTCATTGGAGTTGTATGGGAATAAGATTGTGTGTACAAATGTGTTTGAACAAGAAACTACACAAGGACTGGCAGGATGGGTTGGGTTTGTTTCCCATTACTCTGCAGAGGTACAGGATTCTCAGAAATTTTCCAGCTATTGTTCCTTGAGGCCTTGGAGGGCTTTCCACTGCAGGCTTTCTTTTCCAGCAAACCATTCAGCATTATTTTCCTTTCTTACATAAAAGACAACCCCCAGGCTAACAGAAACAGAACAACAGACTAGTTCAGCATGGATCTTAATTAGAACTATTGAGGTCACAATATACTTACTACCCTAATCTCATGCAAATTCAGATAATATATTTCTGGTTGAGGAAGATTATGATAAGGGAATAATAAACTGATTACTTCAGAGCAACAAAGAGAAAACTGCCTGCTGTTAAAACACACACAGAATCTTTGATGTTTGAGCATACAGTAAGGAAAGGGTTGCAATGATTTCACAACTGTATATTCAATGTAAATAGAGAGTTGTAAAATGTGATTTACAGTATTGATTGAGATGCCTACCTCTCATTTTTTGACTATATAGGGAACATTGGTGAATCATCACTCAGATATACAGGCTGAGGGGCTGGAACTACTTGGTGGGAAGCCCTACAGAGAGGCACATGTCATAATTGGCTCCTGAATCATCAGAATGATGATTCCTCTCCTGCATATCAGTACCTAGCACTGGGGAAAGTAGCAGCAACCTCCTTTTGCACAGTAACTTTGTGGCTCAAGCTAATGATCAGGAAGTTGAAGACCTGGGACTTGCAACAGCCCCTAAGTCTTGAATCACCAGGCTACAGGATGGTAAAATGCTTTTTACCACAGCTGAACCTCATGCAGAAGGGAATGGAAGATTCATAGGATCAGCAACAGATGAAGTTTATGGAAGCTTTGATTTTGTAACCCAGTAAGAAGTGGATTCCTCTGGCACAGCAGAGCCATACGTTGTGACCTCTGCTTCCAATGTTCATTACATATTTTATTTGATGATGCTTAGGTGGATATTGAACAATGAGCCCCTAGAGCAGAAACTCATTCTGCCCTAAAACAATCATTATAGTTGCAAAAGAAAACCACTGTTCAGCTCCCCTAGCCTGACAATGGCATGTTACTCTGCAAGTTCCGGGCTCCTGAAGTGATCTTCAGATCATAATATCTGCTCTGTGGGGTCATATCAAATGTTCATGTATATATAAATCCTGTCTCCAAAAGCAGCCTCTGCAATTGCCCAGTGAAGTGCAGAAGGACAGGAGGAACAGATAGCTTTTAGAGTACTGATCACAATGCAAATGGGTTTCATCCAAAAGCCACTGAGCTGAATAAAAGTTCTCCCACTCACTATTCTTCTTGGTTATTAAAACCACAGCAATTCAAGGCCCAGCAAAGTGATGCATATCTAAGATGTGAATCCAGATACCAAATTTGCATATGAATTTGAACATCTCCTTTTAGTACATGCCTAGATAGAGCACAATCATATGGCCTGGAAGAAATTGTTTGTGCTACTCATAAAAGGCCAAAGAAGAGACTAACAAAAAATCCATTGATTAGGAAAGGACTAAATTGAAAATCCCTTAGTGTTCATCAATATTCTCTATCAGAGGCTGCAACTGCCTGCTTCTTGCTGTCAAGAACACCAAACTGAATTTGCACACCTTTCAGATTTAAAATGGTATTTATAAGGATTTAAATTCTGAAAAAACAATGCATTTCACTGCAATTTCTGAATCAGCACTGTCCCATTAACCCAGCAGGAGGAATCATCTGACATCATAAACACAAAACTCCTTCTCACTATCTCTGTCAAATAATATAGCAAAGTCAAGAGAAAACAGCCTACCTCACAGGTGACATAGCTGAACCTACAGAATTTTTTGAGGCCTGATCAGATGAGCTAATAGTAATGTCATTGTAACCACAATGCTCTTAACATACAAAAGGAAAGCTTTATAGGAAGAAATAATATTTTTTATTAGTACAAATTTTATATTTGAAAAAAGAAACATGTTTTTTTGGAATGCAAGCCCACCTTCAGGTCTGAAACCAAAGCCTTTTACTGATCACAGTGGCACCTTTGAAAAAATGCTCTTACCTTGCACCACTTTCTTTACAGCAGACCTGGGAAAAAAATGGCTCTTTTTTCTCAACACAGCTCATTACTCAGAAAAAAAACCCCTACGTATAAATTACATAGTTAAGATTAATTATATCATGCATACACAGCCAATGAACTTAAAAGAAAATCATATAGTACTCTAACACTTAGAAATAGAAAAACCACGGCAGATACAGTCTTGTGCACCTTCACAACATTTGTCTGTAATTTGCTGTTACCTGCCCCGCTCCCTTCCTCTCACTACACCTTACGAGTCCTTGGGTTTTCTTTCAGTAATATATCTTCTTCCCCATGGTTCTCTACAGCCTACTTTATGTATCCCAGTAATGTTTCCTCCTTACCCTTAGAATACGCTGTGATACGCTGCACCTTAACATTAAGAAAGGTTTCCTCGACTTCAACATTTTTTTTCTTATTTTTTATCTACCCTTCTACTGTCTGGGATTTTTTCACTTTAGACAATACCTATTTCATGCCAGTAGAGGAAAGGTAGAGATATGAAGGCTCGTTGGTGACTCTTAGATCTATTTTACACACACACAAAAGTTCAACAAAATTGCTCTTAAGAATATAAGTTTTCTTTCCAAGGTTTCCAAGCCTGTCTTCTTCTGATGGCATTTCATGCTGTTAAGTCTGCATTTCCTGCCATGAGTTTTGCCTCAAGCAATCTGGTATTATTGCAAGATGACTGTGATTTGTCACAGGATCATGAGGAGGCTAAGCTGTTCATTGTGGATAAGCCAAAAAGTTTGAAAAACACCAAAGGGCAATATTTGGATTGTCTTTCATGCCAGATCTGTGAAGGCCATTGAGAAGGATATTGAGCTACTTCAAGTCTTTCAACATGTTGGACTGGAAACTTGAAAAGGGAACTGGCTTTTACTTGTTCCTAGGTTTGAGGGTTCATTTTCATCAGATAGTTGCAACCTCTTTCAGTTACCTGCAGCTTTGGTATTCATTAATATTTGCCCATTTAAGAGATTTCTGTGATCCTCAAAGATTGCTGCCAGGAAAAGTAATCATCTGATTTCAGGTTTTTGAAAAGCTGAATAGCCTGCATGTTTGATACATCCTTTTCC
Source organism: Ciconia boyciana (assembly GCF_034638445.1). NCBI lineage: Eukaryota > Metazoa > Chordata > Aves > Ciconiiformes > Ciconiidae > Ciconia > Ciconia boyciana. The sequence continues at coordinate 58,864,815 of NC_132934.1, forward strand.
TTGCCAGTGATGGATTCATCATCAGATACAGGCTTCCCAGGTGTAGTCTTGCCTTCAGAGGGTTTCTTGACTTGGTGGTCTTCCTGACTAATATCCATCTTCACACTGGATTTTAGGCTGTGGAAGCAATAGTCACCAACCTGGCAAAGGAAAACTGGCTCAGTGCTGTCAGGGTTTAACACCACCAAGTTACCCTCTGACAAAGGCTGCTTTCTAGGAAGATCGTTTCCCTTCTGTAAAACAGGCAAAGAAATCTTTGTGGGTTCTGAATGCCCATGGAGACCTAAAGGGACAGTAAGATAGTCTCTAAATGTATCCAGGTGCAATTCAGGAGAAGAGGTTGGTGCTTGACCTGAAAGTGGGACCATGACACCAGTTTTCCCAGGAGAAAACTCATGGCAAGAGTGGTCACTGGCAGGCTGGGGCTCCTGTGCATCACAAGGTAGCTCCCCAGCAGTGACACGTGGCGGATGGGTGGAGTCGCTGGCTGATGGCAGTAACAGGCTCTCTGTGGTGATGTACTCCAAGGGGCACTGCTGCGGAGACGTGATACAGCTAAGAGCATTTGGAGATTTCTGCTCTTTTGTTCTCATGTTCGTGCCTTTCCCACAGGCTGGTGGGATCGCTGAGACTTCTTTCTCATTGTTGAGGTGCTGCATCATTTCCTTCTGACCTGGGAGCAGGAAGGGCTGTGGAGGACCTGGTCCTGGCTGTTCTTGCCTCTGTGGAGCCTGGGGCCAGTCTTCCTTTGGAAGGGTCACATACTGAAGGGAGACTGATTTCTCACGGACTCCCACTGGGTCCCCTTCCAGGGTCTGATGCATATCAGGCTGGGAGGACATCACTGGGCTGTACAAGTATGGACCATTGAAAGCAAAGCAAGTGATTGCTGTCCGGGAAGGAATACTTGCATCAGCACTGTTTCTCCTTGAAATAGGAAAGGAATGACCAGCAATCTGACTTGAGCAGACAACTGGGGCGTGCTCTGACTCATTTAAAGCATGGTATGAGTTCTGTGGTTCCAGTGCAACAGGGGAAACATCTGTCTTTTTAGCCTGCCCTTCAGGGGACTCTGCCAAAGTCTTCGTCTGCCTGAATGTGGGAAAGTTAAAAGTTGCTCATGAGAGGTATTATTGTGGTAAACGTTAAATATAAAACCAGCTTAGCTGAAAACATACATAGCTACACATACGATTAGAAAAAATCTTTCTTGGAGAAGCAGGCTAACCCAGATAGCAAAAAATTGTATCCCTGCCTCAAAAGCAACTTGTATAGGCTTTTTCATGACAGAACATTTTATTGTATCCTGCCATGACTTAGGGAGTTCTTTGAGACTATCATCCACAGTGTCACTATAATGTGCTGTTCTCTCACCTGTCCACAACTTGAAGGAAGCTAGCCTGCTCCATCTTCTCTGAAAGGTTGTATTTGTTGAAGTCCAGCTGGCTGCTTGTTGGCCAATTTCCTAAATGTACTTTCTGAAAATGAAAAAGCAGACATGACAAAAGAGCAGTGTCTCACTGGCAGTAGAATCAAGAACCATACATTCCTCATGGACAAAGAAAACAAATAGGAGAGCCTACAGCATCTGGAAATAGGGATACAACTTCACTAATATGGCTAGAAGGTGTGTTCTGTTCTCCAGAAGATGGTTACTTCAAACCCGTATTGCCTTACCACTGGACTAACTACAAGTACTCAGTGAGCCAGCTGGGAAAGATGCCCACCTAGGCCTTATTTGTGAATAGAGAAGGGCTCGTGGGAGATGTGATGGTAGGTGGCTGTCTTGGCCACAGTGATGATGAAATGGTTGAGTTTAAAATTTTCAGAGTAATGAGAAAAAAGGACAGCAGAAGTGCTACCTTGGATTTCAAGAGCGCAAACTTTAAGCTATTCAGGGAGCTACTTAGCAGTGTCCCCTGAAAATCTGCTTTTGAGGGCTTGGGAGTCCACGAGTGCTAGTCAGTTTTTAAGAACCACCTTTTAAAAGCACAGGAGCAGGCAATTCCAGTGTGTTGTATGTCAGGCAAGCAGGGCAGATGACCAGCTTGGCTGAACAGGGAACTCCTCCTGGAGCTCAGGAAGAAAAAGAAATTGTATGATCTCTGGAAGCAAGGTCAGGATTCACAGGAAGATTACAGAGCTGTGGTTCATATATGCAGGGAGATGACATGAAAGGCCAAAGCTCAATTAGAGTTGAAGCTGGCCAGCGTTGTATCAGGCAAAAAGAAGGGCTTTTTTAAGTATGTTAATAGCAAGAGGACGTATAAAGAAAACATTAGACCAATACTTGTTGATGATGGTCACCTAACTGATAGAGATGAAGAAAAAGCAGAGGCGTTCAATGTGTTTTTTGCTTTAGTCTTTAATAATACTGATAGACCTTGGGCTGCCCAGTTCTCTGAGTCAGAGGACCATGAGTGCGGGAACAGTGACTTTCCATTTGTGGACATTGAAATTGTAAGGGACCAGCTGTATCAGCTGAATGTTCATAAGTCCATGGGGCCTGATTGGATTCAACCCAGAGTACTGAAGGAGCTAGTGGATGTTATGGCAGGACCCATCTTGATCATCTACCAAAGGTCTTGGGAGCCTGGGGAGGTCCCTGCTGGCTAGCCAACGTTATTCCAATTTATGAGAAGGGCATGAGAGAAGACACAGGAAACTACAGACCTGTTAGTCTAACCTCAGTTCCTGGAAAAATTATGGAGACGATCATACTGGGTGCTATTGAAAGGCATTTAAAGAACAAAGCAATGATCAGACACAGTCAACATGGGTTCACAAAGGGAAAGTCCTGTTTAACTAATTTGATATCCTTCTATGATAAGGTCACTCGCCTAGCGGATGAAGGAAAGGCAGTAGATGTAGAGGCTTTTTGTTTTAGTAAGGCTTTTGATACTGTCCCTCACAGCATCCTTCTGGACAAGTTGTCCAACTGTGAGATGAGCAGGTACACAGTGTGCTGTGTGAAGAACTGGCTGAAGGGCAGACCTCAAAGTTGTAGTTGTAGGGAATGGGGCTACATCTGGCTGGTGACCAGCCACCAGTGGTGTACCTCAGGGCTCAATTCTAGAGCCAGTTCAATATTTCTGTCAATGATCTGGATGCAGGAGTTGAAGACACCATTAGCAAGTTTGCAGATGATACCAAACTGGGAGGTGCTGTTGACTCTCTTGAGGGCCAAAAGGCCTTGCGGAGGGATCTAGATAGATTGGAGCATTGGGCAATCATCAATGGAATGAAATTTAGCAAGTCCAAATGCCGGATTCTGCACCTGAGACACAGTAACACTGGGCACAAGTATAATTTGGGGGAGGAGTGGCTGGAGAGCAGCCCTGCAGAAAGGGATCTGAGGGTGCTGGTTGACATCACGCTCAATATGAGGCAGCAGTGTGCTCTGGCAGCCAAGAGGGCCAACAGCATCCCGGGGTGCATCAAACACAGCATAACCAGCTGGTCAAAAGAAGTGATTATCCTGCTGTATTTAGCAATGGTGTAGCCTCACCTTGAGTACTGTGTGCAGTTCTGGGCCCCACAATTTAAGAAGGATTTTAAGGTACTCGAATGCGTCCAGAGGGCAACAAAGCTGGTGAAAGGGCTGGAAAGAATGTCCTATAAGGAGCAGCTAAGGACTTTGGGTTTATCTAGTTTGGAGAAAAAGAGTCTGAGGGGCAACCTTATTGCTCTCTACAGCTTTCTGAGGAGGGGAAGTGGAGAAGGAGGTGCTCATCTCTTCTTCTGGGTATCCAGTGATAGGGCATGTTGGGAATGGTTCAAAGCTGTGCCAGGGGAGGTTTAGACTGGATATTAGGAAGCATTTCTTTACTGAGAGGGTGGTCAAACACTGGAACAGGCTTCCTAGAGAGGTCGTCGATGCCCCATCCCTGTCAGTGTTTAAGAGGCATTTGGACAATGCCCTTAATAATATTCTTTAACATTTGGTCAGCCCTGAAGTGGTCAGGCAGTTGGACTAGACGATCATTGTAGGTCCCTTCCAACTGAACTATTCTATTCTATTCTATTCTATTCTATTCTATTCTATTCTATTCTATTCTATTCTATTCTATTCTAACTTTACATAGCATAGGGGACAGGAGCTGCTCCCTTAAAGAGCTCATAGAGATGCTTCAGGTTCCTATCACAATAAACACCAAAGCTACTGCTTTGTGCAGTGTCTACTCTTTTCCAGCACCATATGGGGACACTCTGGGCAATATTTCACCTATAGGGGTATAATGACTGTCCTTCTGCAGCAGCTGACCAGAGAAATGGGATGTTTACAAAAACATTACTGGGATGTTTACATTACTGGGATGTTACTGGGATGTTTACAAAACTTAGGATAAGGTAATTCAGTGCAGGGATGGAATATTTCAAAACCATGAAACTAAGGCAGTGAGTGCTTGTGGATGGAGAAACAGGTAAGGGATAGGAAACAAAGCTATTAAGGTGCTTCTTAGAGCAGGAAAAAGTTTCCTTTTACTGTAGAGATCAGGCAAAATAAACTAACTTGAGACTTTAGTATAAGCATAACCAGTTTGTCTTCGGGCACAAGAGAATCCATGCCTAGTCTTTGCCATCTATTTGAAAATGATGTATTAAACCAGGTCTTTACAATGAAAGTCCATTTTACAGCAACATAACAAATGTGCGATGGTTAACAAACATGTTAACTACTTCACTCACACACAAATGTAGATACTGTAAGTGCTCATTCACCTCACACAAAGGCCATGTTGTAAATTATACTCATTGGATTGCCATATATCTATACTTACTGTAACCCATCTGTTATGAACACAGAATAGAATCAACTGTTACACAAAAATGTTTCTGTGTGTGAGAGTGTATGTGTATGTTGGGGTGGGCACATTATTGAATTAGCTATTCTTGCAAGACTGGAAGACTTTTTACCACCAAAACGCCTATACCACACTTTCCAGATGTTGGATTTTTTTGGAAGAAAGGAAGAAGGGAGGGAGGTTCCACTTACACAGCTTTTACCAAATGCTGTCTAAGTGTGTTCCTCGATTTCCAATAAAGAATGCTTGTCCTGGTAACAGACAGGCATGTGGTAACACTTATTCCAGAAAATCCAGCTCCTTAAAATAACAGTTTCTTTTATGGGGCTACCACCCCATTCTAAAAAGCTCTGAATTAGTGTTGATTACTATTTGGAGATGAATGAAAGCACCAGCTGATGACATTTGCTAATGACACTACATTATTTCAGTCAGTTAAACTTTTAAAGTACTGAATATTTTCTAGTTTGATTTTAAAACACAGTGATGCTGACGAGCACACACAAAGAAGTCTACAAGTATAAATATAAGATCACAGTTATGTTGAATATGATCAGAACTTCTCCTAAAAAAAAGGCATAGAGAAAAAAGATATCTGTTCATTGTGGATTAGGAGACAAGAAGAGCTCTTGAGATTATTGGAAGTCCTGAAAAAGAGAGAGAAATAATGAACCCTGCAAGACACAGTTCCCTCTTACCCCCAGGTAGCTCTGGATCAGGAGACTCTTGCTGGGGTTTGGAATCTTTTCCTCCCACATTTGTTTCTTCCTGCAACAACAATACAGAGTTTTCAAGATCTGCTTCTCAATGTGGCTACAACCAGAAAAGACTACACCCCGTACATTGCGCAGCTCTGCTCTGCGAGGCACCACCAAGGCCCTGGCACGCCACCACCCAACTCTCACCCTTGCACAGACACGCACACGGCCGCCCGTTGCACACCAAGGCTCATCTCCACATAGACCTCTCTCTCAGGGGGGACAAGAAGTGCCTCAGCCTTTAGGCCACCCACATGGCCATCACACTGCTAAATCTCCGAGTCACAACACAAACCTACCTGAGGAAATACTTATAGCTGCAATAAGCAACTATTAGCACAATGATGAGGAGAGCTGGAAGCATCACTGGGAGAAGCACTGGTGGCAGAGCTGAAACAGAGAAGAGAGAAATAGGTATCCACCTGCAGAATGGCTGCTTCCCATAACAGGTTTTTCACTCTGGTCACTCTTCATGCAAGCAGATCAGGGAAGTGTAGGGGATACCCTCCAAAGTGGGAGAGACCAAACATGGCCTGAACAGCTTACTGACCAAAGTAGTTCATCGTTTTGTCTACTGATTCTTTTTCATATTTTTTACTGACATCAGAGTAAACAATTTATGCTAATAAAAAGATGATTAGATACCTTACTCCACCGTGAACAATAGGCATGTCTTCAGGCATCTTAGGTCTGCTTACTCTGTACGTCCTGAGAGATGGGGTCTCAGAGATTTTCTAAGAAAGAGCTTCCTCTGCTAATGGCCATAACTGATCATCAACAACATACCAGTTTCTTCCTGAGTACACTCAGGAAGAATTTGCCTAAGCCACTGTCTTACCACTGCAAGCTTCCTCCGGCCAAATCACGCAAGATCATATTACTTTGGGCACAAGACCATATGATAGCAGACACTCTGCCTCTAAGTCCAGAAACAGCAAAAACATGTCAAGGTTTTCATCTCCAGTAGACTCTACTGCGTGTTTTATGCAACCTTATAGTCACTCTGCAAATATAAAAGATTGATGGCTTATATTCTGTCTTCTTGCAGTCTCGGGCTCTTCAGTCACTGATAGCAGAATGGACTACTGGAATCAGGAAACAAGGATGATCTTTTGGGCAGGATCTTTGCTTGATTCTCCCTATGGAAACCTTTGCGGTTGGTCGTACTCACCTTGTGAAGGGAAGTAGGAAAGAAGCTTAAAAGGTCATGCATTTCACCTCATGCATTAGCATTGCTGCTGTACTGCAAGGATGCAGACAGGACAGCTGCCTTGTTAAGCGACCCCAGCTAGCTCATGGCTGGACCAAACTTCAACCCCAGCTGACAGAATGTATTTTTCTAGAGAGGCATTTCAGCCATTAACAGTCCACAAAACCCTACAGAAGTAACCTGCATGAAAAGTACCATTCTCAGTCTTCCAGGTGAACTCCTCACTCCATTCACTCCAAGGCCCCTCATAAGCCAAAGGCATGTTCACCCTTGCACGCATTTTCCCCCTATATTCTGTAGATGCTGCCAGCATCTGCAGGGTGAAGATGAAGGGAGGTTCATCATTGCTGATATTTACATTCTGGAGGGTCTGGGGAGAAGAAAGAAGCACAAATGACAAAGGTGAGAGGAACTGGCTTTCCCATTTGCCCAGCAAAGAGAAACCCAGGCCTCCTGCACTTTCTAAGACTTACCTTTTCGTATGGGTTGTTTTTCCAGTACTCTACTTGGTATCTTTGTTTTATGAAGTCATATTGCAAAGTGTGTTTTATCCACCTCAGTTCATACTCTTGGTTCCCTGTCGCTGTTACCGACACATTTGCAGGCGGCAGCACCTTAACTGGAACACACAGAATGTCTCAGAGTACTTATCAAGATACTGGTCCAGCGCTCCCTTTCTCCGCTGTGAGTAGTTTCCAGAGACTGAAAACAATGTTGTTTTATGCAATGTAAGAAGTCTCAGCTTTTTAACACTTCTTAATTCTCCACTTCTTCATTTTCTAGTCAAATACCATAAACCAGTAGACACATTAAATAACAGAAAATCCATATCCATTAATATTGACAGCACTCCCTGTGTACAGAAAAGCAGTAAAGCAATGTTTGAAACAGCTGTAGTGGTCCACCACATTTGCAGAGATTTTCAGCTCTCTTGGGGCTACTACCTGATATTGTCACCCACTGCAGGAGCTCTCCCAGCTTTAGTCTGTGAAAAGTAGCACCGGTACCTCCAGGTACATGCAGGCAGAGATGATGCACCTGGCGCAGCTCACTCAGCAGAGGAGTCCTACCTCATCCAGTGCTCCAGGGGCCACTGCATAACCCCGCAAGAGCTCCACTGGCTTCTTGAGAAATCCCATAGTGACACAGTCCCCACTAACACCTCTCACCACAGCTCCCTGTCACCTGGGACACCCATGAAGCTCAATCACAGAGAAGCCAGCAGGGTGACAATCGCTCACCGAGAAGCTCTGGGTCACAATCCAAATTCCTGCACAGCAGTTCCCATCACTGCCACCTTCCTCAGAGTAACAAGTGCCACTGAGGAACCTCACCCCTACAAGCCACCTCTCCCAGACCTCTGACCTGACACAGCATCCAGTTCCTTCCTTCATCAGTCCCCGGTCTCTTCCTCTTCCCACACACTTTTCCTCACCACTGCTGTCCTCAGCCCCACTTGCCCAGACAGGCATCTCTCCAAAAAACAACCAGGACAAGCAAGAAACAACACAGCAACTCACTGTTCTTGTAGGCTTCAATCAGTTTCTCCTCCATCTTGGCCCGCACAGACACATGGTACTGGCTCTGACTGCTGGAGTTGCTAACAGGGATCTCGCAGCTCTGGACCACATATGGGACATGGGGCAAAGCCTTCTCGTGCACAGGAGAGCACTCCTCTTCTCTGAGGGGAGAAAAAGAGGTTGAGCTGAGATCAGGGGGAATGGGACGGAGCAAAACTCCGTGGAAGAGGCAGAGGCACGCTGCCATGGCCAGAGCACGTACACTGATATCGGAGTGGCCCTGAAGAACAAGCCAAAGAGGACAGAGGTGATGATCGCTTTCTTCACTTCCCAGCTGCACGTCAGACGATCTGCACCATTGAAGAGGCAGCGAAGGTTCCTGGGCTGAAGGCCACCTTCAGAGAAGATGAGAGCAAGCTGAGTGACAGGAAAGGTCTGGCTTCTCAGCCAGCACTCCCACCCCTGCACGGCCCCACTCTGTCCCACGCTACCTTCAGGGGTCTCCCACAACACCTCCGTGCTCCACTCGCTGTACTGCCCAGAGAAGCCACTGGCCCGCCCCGGTCTGGCTCGCACACGGGCAACGTAGCTGCTCCCTGGAACAAGGTCCTCGTGGCTGAGATGGCAACATGTGGTGTTGGAGAGCAAGAGAGAGGCAGCTTTCTGTTGTTGGGGGAAAGGAGGGAGAGCGAGGAGGGAGGAAATTGGGGAGGTGGGGAATGGAGAAGAGGGGTGGAGGGAAGACAGGGAAAAGAGTGAGACAGGGAAAAGGTGACTGCCAGGCTGCATCTCCCAGCAGTCCCACGCATGTGATGGTCCATGCACATGCATGGCACAGGAAGGGTGAGGCACAGGCGCTGTCGGGCACAATCTACCCCAGCAGGTGGGCCAGCTCCTGCAGCTTGCAGGGCCCCAGTTGTCTTCAGCGCCAGCTGCACGAGTTCCCAACATTGCTCAGTGCAGAATTTTGTGGAAATCTGGCCAAGATACTTCTCTTAAAAACTAAAGGTCAGGCTGACAGGTACAGAACAGAAACACATACAGATCTAGGGAAACAATAGGGCAAAGGATATGGGCTCTTAAAAACTTTAAAAAAAAAAACCAAAAAAACCGTTTCTTTCTGGAAGGGGAAGCAGCTTCAAATGTATTTTGCCATTTTCCCACATGAACCCACAGGTTTCTGTTGGAACGTGCCTTAATTCCTTAATTCGGAGGCTTTCAAGGCAAAATCAATTCCAACTCAAAACGCAAGTGTGGTGCTTTTTTTCAGTGAAGAATAGATCTTTGCATTCAATTCAGAACAAACGCTATTTCACTGGGCAAGTCACTTGCAAACAGAAAGAGAGCCCCTTTCGCCTGACCTGAAACAACATTTGTTGCATCTCCTCATAGTGCCTGAGAACAGAAAGGCCATTCATTTGCACAACGTTTACCACAGGCTCTCAACCGCCGAAAAGGGTGCAGCCCAAACCGGGGCAGCCCGACTCCTCCGCTCTTACCTCCCAGGACTCCCACTCCCGCTTGTAAGTGACTTCATAGTCCAGTGCATTGCCCAGCCCTTGGCTTCCATCAGCTGCTCTCCAGGTCAGCAAGAAGTCTCCTGATCTCATCAAGCTGACTGAGAGGTTGTGAGGTGGGAGGGTCTGAACTGGAAGGTGAAGGTACAACCCAGGAGAGGAGACAGTGAGGACAGGGACATGAAGAGGGGAAGAAAACAGCCTAGGTAAGCTTCCTAATTTCCAGAGTATCTTATCCTTGCCACACCACGTAGCTCCTGCTTGAGTCCCCCTTCCAAGTCCAGCTGCTCCCAGAAACTTGCCCTCTCCCCTCCCTGCCCCATGCTCTCAATGTGGAACTCTTTGGCAGTTATTACAATGGAAGTGGAATTCACTTCCTGACCAAACGGCAAATACATTCTCAAAGATTCCTAATAGTCATTGGAAAATGAGAATTTAGTATTTAATCCTTACCATTTTGGAAAAGATCAACATTTAGTTCTGCTTGAAGCATCTTGTTAGGTTTGAAGCTGTAAGTATTATCTACCCCTATTCCAAAAATCTTTGTAGTGTTGCGACAAACCCAGTGTACGTAGGAGTCTGGAGCCTCATGTAAGTAATTTTCTGTCTGGTGTTTGCAAAGCATCTCCTTGTTCTCCCTGTGTGTAGAGAAGGTGATCTATAAAGATCTGATTTGGAGACCTATAGTTAATGCAAAATTAAATGCCTGAAGCCAATTCCATCCCATTCTGTCATTATAATTTACTCGGACACTTATATCCTCTTCTCACTGTACCTACTAGTCCTGTTTTGCATAAGTTAATATGACAAACATTTTTAACATCAGGATTTTTGTCAAATGCCTTCCCATTTCAAAGTTGTGCAGCAGAATGTTATATTTTGGTACCACTCTATTTTTGTTAGTTTTTAGCCTAACTCTACATAATCTCATATTTTTTATTTGAGAAATAGTATGATGAAAAATAATGTCATGGAAATGCACCTTTTACTCAGAGTGAAAGGCAGTAAAGTCTCTGATGCTCCTTAGTTTCTTGAAGACATTCATTTTGCAGTCCCAGAAAGACACTTTAAAAAAAAAAATCTCCAACCAAAATGTACTTCTGTATTCTTAGTAGTTCTGTTCTGTCAAGGGACCTTACGTATTCATTAAAGATTTCATCCAGAATGTTAATCATCCTTTTAGATAGCCTTTCTCCAGGCCAAGGAGCATCATGAAAATTAGAAACATATTTTAAACTGGACAGGAGAAGATAAGCTTTGTGTGCTTGCAGTAGTAGCCTGAGCTGCTGGAGAGATGTGTTTCTTCTTTTTGTACCCTCTGGAATTTTGTTTGTGCTTATGGCTTCATGCCTGGTATATAACATTGTTCCAGTTCAGATGATAAATAATAAGTTGTGAATATCTAAGGCCAAATGCTACCTTCCAGGATAGAAGGAGCCTTCTAGGCAGCTATATGTCAGCAAGCATTATTCAGCACTATTGTTATTTTTAAAAGCTGGGTATTAGCAAGGAAAACAGGGATATTCCTGAAGTATGGGTGGGACTGACCATACATGTGCGTACCCTTAAACAAAAGAGTCAGCCCAAGGGTTGTGAAGTCCTGAAGATATTTCTATCTACTCACTAGCATTACCTTACAGTTTGGGATTTAGTCAACTATTCTTCATCTATGACCTGACCTTGTTTAATCATTGGCCATTTTTATTTCAGTGTGTGACTGTTCACACTTAATACCTGCTTGTCTGAATAGCTCACTTCAATCATGTTTCCTGCGATCCACACACTCCATCACGTAACAATGTTCCGGAGAATCCTCCAAAGGTCTACGTAATTTTATATAAACTTTTCCCAGAAGCATTAGCTTTAAGGTCCTGTTCCAAAGACCTTCCGCTGATTTCAGCTGCTTTTAGGTCTATTAATTCTCTCTTCTTTACAATAACATCAAGAGTTCTTTCTCTTTCCTTTCCTTCCTGTATCCCCAGATGCTAATTCATTTTCTTCTCAGCTTTCCATCTTTGTCCTCCTCTCTTCCTTGACTGTTCCTCTCTGTCTGTCCTTTCTTATCCTCACAATTGATCCAGTCTAGTGATTCAGTTCCCTTTTCATAAGGAAACAGATGTAACAGACACTGTCATAAACAGACCAGTACCTCTGGGAGGAAAACTGATAGCACAGATTAACTTACCAGTCTTCTCTATCTCACAAACACACAGTCTATACATGTTTCTCAGAAGTGATCAAAACCATACTCTCAGTGATCCTCCTAAATGGGCAAAATAACAGGGGGAATGTCTCCTCCCTTTTAGGTTTATAAACAACACTCAGGCTCACACTTGTTCTGACACCATCTTCTCCACCCCATTAATAGCAACCTATATGCCCCATCTTATTTCATATCTATGATCCCACAACAAAATTATGGGAAAATAATTGTAAAGGTATAAAAATAACTCCACTAGCACGCCCTATTCATTCCTCCTTCCTAGAAGAGGCCTCAGAAGCAAGCACAACTTTTACTTTAACCCAATGACAAAAAGAGGTGGTCATGCTTTCTGAAAACCTGACTGCTGGTCCCCAGGATTCCAAGTTGTGGCCAAGTTCCCTTTGGACTTTTATCCAGCACAGTACATTTTAGGTACTTACTTTATAATATCATCCCTTTGGTAAAGAATCATACCAACGAGGGCATGAGCCTCTGAATGCTCCATCCATGTGCAGGTCACCTGTGAGTTGTAGTCATTGTAGCAGCTCAAGCTCTTCATAGGGATACTCTCTGAGAAAGGAATTCAGGCAAAGAAGATGCAGTGACTACAAATGTAAGTAGTGAGAGATAGCAGGAGGCACAGTGATTCTGCCAGCATAATGGGGAAGGCACTGATAACAGTAGTCTCCTCATGGCACCAGAAAATTACTCTTGGTGAAAATATGTACAGAGTTGTGGCCATTCTGCATATCAACACAATACGCAAGTGTCCAAACCAAGCTACAAGTAACAACAATGAAGTGAGCCCTTTGTGCCTCCCACCTTTGTGTGGGACTTCTTTGCCCTTAACCTCCTAGTAAAGGTTATGCCACTAGACAGGTATATTTAAAAGTGAGATGCTCTGGGAATAATCTTGTTATGACTCAGAAGAATGCCCAGACTAATTTGTTGGAACTAGATTTATGACCCAGAAATGGCCAGACCTCACAACTATGTGAAGTGGGAAACTATGTTTAACCTCACAACTGTGAAGTGGGAAAATACAGGCTGCCCCTAGTACATTCACTACGAAGCAAGTTGCCTTCTTCTCCTTTATTTTCTCTGAAGGTAATATCTGAGCTGCACTATTGGGATATGACCTTCAGATGACAGAGATGTGAGCATGCAAATATGAGTGTGCTCTCTCAATTTTTCTTGATGAGAACTACTATCAACTTGGTTGAGGGTCTTTTTACGGGCAAAAAACATCAGAAAAGTATGATGATGTCTTAGCTAGCAGGCATAAGAGGGACCTTACTTTGATCTTCTACTGAAAACCAGTGCAAAGTCAGTCCTATGGCATTCCTTGCATAATCAGAAAATGGAGCATCCTACATAGAAAGGGATGGTCTGAATGTAAGACTAAGGCTCGGAATGCCAAGAGACCAGTCTGACCTACACTGTAATACATCTTCCCTCAGACATCTCAAAGGGAGATGTCCTGTGATTGACACTGGGCCAGGCAGCATAACTCCCCCAGCTACTGCAGACATCAGGCATTAGCATCTGTCTTGGAAAAGGTAGATGTCCATGAGGCACACCTTCTGACAACACTTTTATTCTGATGTGTTTAGGATGGGTACAGGCTTAGTCTTGATGCAGACATGGTGCACTGGGTGTCCCAAGGAGATACTTCTCATTCCCAGCTCTGTTAAATAAAATTAGAGGGAAGGGAAGGGAAGGGAAGGGAAGGGAAGGGAAGGGAAGGGAAGGGAAGGGAAGGGAAGGGAAGGGAAGGGAAGGGAAGGGAAGGGAAGGGAAGGAAGGAAGGGAAGGGAAGGAAGGGAAGGGAAGGGAAGGAAGGGAAGGGAAGGAAGGAAGGGAAGAGAAGAGAAGAGAAGAGAAGAGAAGAGAAGAGAAGAGAAGAGAAGAGAAGAGAAGAGAAGAGAAGAGAAGAGAAGAGAAGAGAGGAGAGGAGAGGAGAGGAGAGGAGAGGAGAGGAGAGGAGAGGAGAGGAGAGGAGAGGAGAGGAGAGGAGAAGAGAAGAGAAGAGAAGAGAAGAGAAGAGAAGAGAAGAGAAGAGAAGAGAAGAGAAGAGAAGAGAAGAGAAGAGAAGAGAAGAGAAGAGAAGAGAAGAGAAGAGAAGAGAAGAGAAGAAGAGGAGAAGGAAAGGAAGAAAGGAAGAAAGGAAGGAAGGAAGAAAGGAAGGAAGGAAGGAAGGAAGGGAAAGGAAAGAAAGAGAAAGAAAGAAAGAGAGAAAGAAAGAAAGAAAGAAAGAAAGAAAGAAAGAAAGAAAGAAAGAAAGAAAGAAAGAAAGAAAGAAAGAAAGAAAGAAAGAGAAAGAAAGAAAGAAAGAAAAAGAAAAGTAGCTCTCATTGCATCAGAAGAGGAAAGACATTAAACTCAGAAACGCAAGCAATGGATATGGCAGATGGTCTCTTTATCTGCCAGCAATTCCACAAGAAGAAAACCAGGTCATCTGGATGTTGCTGTTGGTAGCCCCCACACACACACCCGTCTTGTGTCTGTCCACTTGTCTCTACTCCTGTACACTACCATCTGAATCACGCAGCCCTTCATTTTGCTATGTTTTCACTATCAGGGTCTATTCCTCCTTCCTATTCACTCATTAACCAGTCAGCTTGTTCATCTCATCCATTTGTTCAGTATTTCATCTGTCCATACCACCAACCTACAACTTATTTGTCTGCACATGCATCTGCTACACACTGGTTTTGATCAAGACATCTGTTCTCCTACAGCATAGAAGATGGTGGCAGAAGGAAGCAGAAAAGCAAGCAGAAAATGAGGAAGAGCATTAGCTGAAAGAAGGAGACTGATACAAAAGGAAAGGCAATAATGGAAGGATAAAAGAGACTATACATTTAAAACTCACCTCGAATGGCTTGGACACTGAAGACCAAATACAGATTCAGCAGAAGGATGAAAATCTCTTTCATGATCATGCTGTCTTTTGTGCACAAGTTTGGTCCTAATTCAAAAGATAATTGTTTTCATTGCCCACTACCTACTCTCTTGCACTGCTTATTGTGGAGCTTCTTGTTTTCATTTCACATAAAGAGAAGTAAAACTGAATTAGGGAACTTCTTTAAGCTTTGTGTTGGAGTGACATTCAGAAAGAACTTCTACCAAGTATTTAGTGTAGGACAGAATCCATGTCTTCTTATTGTGTTAGCTTGCAATATGAGCAAAGAATGAAGAAGTAAATGCACGTTTCCAAGAAGTGCAAGGATTCTTTCAAGAAACAATCCTAATCTGTAAAGAGAACTCAGCCTTCAAATTCATTCATCCTTCTGCTCTTCATGCTCAAAGCCTTCATAATGAACCACAATGGTGTTACGTTTTTTACGTTTCCTTAAAAATATGATCCCCAACCACATAGCTCCTGGGAGCTATGGGGGTTGAATTTCCATATTCATTCACTTCCAGATTTCTCTTCAACATGCTACTTTTCCAGCTGCTCCCCAAACAAGTTGCAAATTGTAGAAATAATACAAAAGAAAATATTTCTCTTTTTTTTTTTTTGGTGATTGTTGAGATTGAGAGTAGATTGAGTGGTTGAAAGACCACGGACCACATTGTTCAATACTGGAATTCAAATCCTTTTCGCCATATCTCTTTGCTCTTTCAAAAGTATAATAAACTCACCTACTCAAGTATGTTACAGAGCTGAGACTCTTTTCTACTTTATCGGAGCATGGAAAAAACTCCTTTTAAATTCCTATTGACTTTCAGATTCCTGAATGCCACTTCCTTACACCAGAAACAGCTGGCTGAGCCCTTGAATAATCATTACAGCTAAGGAATCCCTTAATGATTCACAAGCCCTTGTATGTGAGCAGACTCTCTGCCATTTTGCTTTCCCCAGAGAGGAAGCAGTTCCCTTACCTGGATCCAGAGCTGTCTGTGAGGCAGATAATTCAACCTGACGGCTGACTCTCCCTGTCCAGCTCCAGCCTCCTCCCACAGCATCAGAATCCTCTGATGCAGAAACCAGCAAAACCACACTTCCCTAGAACTGGAGACAGAAGGTATAAGCCAACCACAGGATCTTCTTGGCAAGCAAGCCTTTAAAGTAACTGCTCTATCTTCTATGCACCTTAAATGCCACTTTGAAAGAAGCAGACCACGCCCTTTCAAGGAAAGTCTGTGTAATTGCCTGTAAAATAGGAAGTCTGTACTTCCTATTTTAGCCCCCAAAGCACGCACTTAGATGGGACTGTTTAACTGGGAAGGGAAGGAAGTTTGTCATTGCCAATCTGCACATTAACAATTAACAGATCATGGGACTAATGTCTTTTCAGAAAAAAGAGGACTGACCGCAGCAGAAGTGAGAAAGACTAAGAAAGAATTCTCTGGGTTTTACTCCAGTGCTGTTTCTTGCTTTACTCTAGCCTAGACAACCTTCAAGGTTGATCAAGGGATCATTCTGTACTTTATGTTTATTTGTACATACATATTGGGGAGGGGGGAAGAGAGAGAACTACCTTTATCTCTGTAATAATTTAATTTGAGTAATATTTCAAAAAGTAAGTTTTATCAGTTTCAACAATAATTAATAATAAATTGTAAGTATTATAGTACGTAGAAGAAACAAAATAAAACTGGTGAGAAGAGTTGATCTGAAGTTATCCTACAGCCAAGGCACCCACACTGTTTTAAATTCAGCTTTTAAACTTAGCCCAGTAGCCTTCAGCAGTGTGATCTATAGGAAAGTTAAGTAGCCATAAGGGAAAGACACACTCAGGTTTGTGCTCCCAGGGGTAAAATACAGGGGACTAAGATGAGTCCCCAGATACAGAATATAACTACTAGAGTCTGTCTGTCCTGCACTGCTACTACGCCTTCTCTAAATGCCTGTAGTACTGACCAAAACCATAGATAGCACAGTTGGGCTCTCACAAGAACTACATCAATATACAAGGAAAAAAATGTATACTGTGAATAAGGGAAATGTGCAGAGCAAGAAGGAGAATATGGGAGTATCTGAGGAAATTGTGTGTCATTGGGACTATCGGGAGGTGTGCATATAAAACCTGCAGATAAGGAGGGGAATATGCCACTTTGCTGGATGGGCAGAATTTACTTTGTATTACAGTATAAAGGCAGAAAGGAATTCTCCTGCTCTGATTTTCAGAGGCCAGTAAATATATGTATGTTCTTCCCCCACCCTTAGAAAAGGGGTTTTGTGTTTCCCAGCAGACATTTTCCCTCCCTGTCCTTCCTCACTCAAACAGCTCCTCCATCTTCAAACAGACTTGCTGAGTTGCTGGTTACATCACAGGATCTAGCTGTCAGTGAAAATCTTCAGATGTTATGTGCTCTGTTGAACTCCAGGAACAGGTAACAGGTAATCCTGCATAACAGAAGATTTGCAGGCCATGCATGCCAATTAGGTTTCAAACTTAAAATGCATTCTCTTATGTATCACAAGGTGTAAGATTACTAACATTATCATTATATCTTGCTTCATCTCCTTCCTAAACCACATTGCTACAATGCCTTTGAAGTGGGAAGTTACATTTGGTAACATTTTGGTAAAATAATGTCAACTAAAACCTTCCAACATTGAAAAAAAGGAAGATATAGCCTGTGTCTCTTCTGAATATATATTATCTACCTCTGAAATGTAATATGCATGGATTCTTCAGGTGGAACCTTTGTACCTGGAAAGCAGATATGGCCTGTAGCACATCTTACAACTCTTTGGAGAGTGCATTTTCTTATACAAGTCTGTATAGGATTGGTATACTGCTAGAACTATGCACTTAATAATTAAGTGTCAAGTAAGAAATGATTTATGGATCCCAATATAGCAAATGATATGCTTATCTTTAAATATAAACTCTTTCCTTTATTTCCAATACACTTATATGCATAAATGCAGGGCTGTGGATAATGGAATATTAAAGCTTATGTAAATAAATATGTATATGCATCAGGATGCATCAGGAAGAAAAAAAACAAGTTTAAAGGATAAGTCACCTTAAATACTTTTGTTGTGGTTGAAGATCTTGTTACCTGATAGCATTGCAGGTAACATCTATACATCTAAGGCAAACAGAAAATATTTTGCCAGTTTGGGGAGGGGCAGGCTAGTCATTCATGCATCATTAGTTAACTGTTTCTTAGTACCTTCAGATACTTGTTAATCTTCCCTTTTGTCTGTACAAATTTTAGCAGCAGGTCAAGGACAAAGATTTTTTAAAATGAGGAATTGTAGCTTAATGCCACAGAAACTAACAGTTGAATCCAAAGCATGGTGTTTGAAAACTCTTTTAACTTCTTATTTTTTACTTATTATATTTATACCTTGTGGTATCTTTTTAACACCATGGCTGCATGGTGTTTTTAAAATACAGTATTTCAGGTATCAAACAATTTATGTAAAACATACATAACTTGTAATTCTTACAAGCAGCAGTAAATTTGTTCAAGAACAAAATATTGTAATTGCATGACCATTAAAGAAATTATTGCAAGATATATTTTTTTCAATAATGAACATTCAAACTCTTCTTGAAAATTATCTCACTTTAAAGCAAAAAAAAAAAAAGGAGCAGAATTATTTCATCCCCCCAAAAAAACCTTTTGAATAGAAACTGATAAAATAAACTCATATGTAACTTTATTTGTTGAAGAATCTGATACAGTAATTTTTTGTTAGTTCTACTTTGCAATGAGGTGTCAGAAAGCAGAAGATAGACAGAGAATAAATTGCTATTTGAATAGGCATCACACAAATTTTCCAAGAATGCAGAAATAAGTAGTCTGTACAATTACAAAAAGGTCTATGAGGAACACCACAGGTGTACTAGGTTTGATTCACAGAATTCAAAATATTGGTCAGTGGAAAGAAGAAAGCAAAGGTAGGCTACAATTTCTTCACTGAAATATGAAAAAGTTTTCTCGATGCTTCCAGAACAAACTCTGAATGCCCAGTCAGACTCCCCACATGACAGAAATAATAATGCATTCATAAGCACTGGCACACAACCCTTCATATCAGCAAGTAGAAAGAAAATTATGGCAGTCTAGGAAAAAAGCTTATGAAGACATTCAAGACAAATAATTAGCTCTGGGAGCAAGAACAGAGATTAGAGCAGGTCTTGGGGCTCACAACACTAAACATCAATTGCAGGCTAACATCGACTTGCTTTGTGAATATGGCTAGTGATTTTATTTCTCTGTTCCTCACTTTCTCTGGTCTCTATGTAGATGTCTTGATTACAGAGGAGTGCTAAAAAGCTGAAGAAGCTAACGAAGTACAGATTTTACATTGAAAGGTAATATATTACTAAAAATTACTCTTTTCAAGCGTGCTTCAAAGGCTTGTTAAAGGAAACTGTCTGCAGAGAGGGATTATGGAAGGACTGTATAGCTACCCACTGGAACATCTCTATATAGCACTTACTGTTTTTTGCTTACTGTTTTATTTGCTCTTACTGTTTGAGTAGCACCTATTCCTGGACTAGTGTTGTAGACACCCAAATCATCTTTGTGAGTGATGTGCAACTTCCAAGGGAAGAAATGCTTCTCA
This sequence comes from Ciconia boyciana, assembly GCF_034638445.1. NCBI lineage: Eukaryota > Metazoa > Chordata > Aves > Ciconiiformes > Ciconiidae > Ciconia > Ciconia boyciana. Next base: position 58,884,368 of record NC_132934.1, read on the forward strand.
GACGGCCTTCTCCTGCTCTGAGACACCATGAGTTCAACATCCTGATCAGAGAGCAACCGGATCAGATCACCATCAAGGTCCCGGTAGTTCAAAACAATGTCATCTTGGTCAAACTCCCGCCTGGTAGAAAAGAAATGGATTGATCCCCAGAAATCAAGGAATGCCTGGGAGGTGCTGCATGATGAACAATATAATGTCAGTCTAATTCATTCTGCTAAAAGCCACACAAAGCCTTGGGTGTCTTGGCATTCTTGATACTGCTAGTACTAGAAATCATACAGCCATATTCATGCTGTGTTGTGTTTAAGCTAAGAAATCTGTCAGAATCAAGACCCATTTCCAGTAACACCACATGCATGGCACAATTAACCTGTGAGTTTGATAAAATTCCCATACATAAGAGTTGACTGTAGTTACTACCTACCTTTGCCTAGTTATGGTTGCTTTTTTTGAGGAGAAGGCAGGTTAAGGAATGGGCAAATATTAGCACAGGTGTTCTATTACTAATATTTGATGTTCTAATGTTTTGATGTTCAACACTAGATAAATCTAGTTTAACACTAGTTTAACAGGTGTTAGAAGGTGGTGTCCTGCGTCCTGAAGAAGTATATTAGACAAAAGATCCTTGCATGTGGATACGGCTCTGATCTTAGAACAAGAAATGGAAACTTCTATCCAGTATAATTAAGTTAGAAGTGTGTGGCATTCCATCCTTAATGACAATCCCAAGGCAGACTAATGTCTGCACAGATGGCCGTGGGCCAAGTCAAAGTACAACTTATTTGGGACACTTGAAAGTATTTCCCAAAACATGGTGGTGACCAAGTAGAATGTGGAAAATCTAGGACTGGAAGGAACTTGACAAATGTTTAAACAATATTAAACATACAACTAACTGCTTGCATTGTACCTCATCAATTTCATGAGATCTTTGAATGATGGAATGCTGCTCAGATCCTCTTCTACTGAGATATCCCTGTAACAAGAACAAATCTAATCATTACATACCATGAAAAGAGAATTGTCGGCATTGCTTCAGCAGTAAACTGGTAGACTATTTTCTTATTACCTCATAGTGCTCACAGTCTCATCATGGTAATAACAGCGAACTTTATTAACTGTGTCTTCCTGCTGTGGTAAATCTTTTATGATCTTCACAAAAGCACATGGGAAAATCCCAGTGGCATCATCAGCTGTTCCCTGGAATGATAGGAAGTGTTAGAATGAAGAAAAACATGCCATTTTTGACACATACAACAAGTTCTGGGATTCAATTAATTTCCATGGAAACAACAGTAAGAATTTTTCTACTATAACCAAGAAAAGAAAGGCTATGGAAGTGACCTGACAGCATCCCTACAAAAATATTATACAATTGCATAGTCAAATACAAGGCGGGGGAGTGAAACAGTGTGTAAAAAATGAAAGTCGGTTACCAAGGAAGGCTGTGGTGTTTGAGCAAGCAGAGATATCATATCAGCAAACACACAGTATGTTCTCCTCATCCTTTTTCAGAACACTGCTGCGTTGCCCAAATTCTCTCTAATCAGGCTGACGTGTGTTGTGGTATGAAGCATGAAGTATATAGCAACTCACCCTGAGGCAAGAAACCAATTAATCACTGAAATGGAGTTTCCATCTCCCTTCTGTGGCCTTTTTGTGTTCTAATCACTTCCAAAGAATTTAAAAACATTCCAGCAGAAGCAAATGCAAATGAAAACTGAAGTCTAGAGGGCAGAAAATTTGTAAGCTAAAAAACATCAAGGAAGGAAACAATTTCGAAATTGGAGTCAAGGATTTATTCTTGACAGTCAGACCTGATTATGATGCAGTTTCTCCTTGAAAGGAGGAGACAGGTCCCAAAGACTAGGAGAGCCCTTTCTACTCATATTTCAAGGTATGCTAATAATACAGTATTGCTATTGCAGTCTTACCTCCAACCAGTCTTTGTTTACTCTGCTGAGCAGATAGATCAAGTCTCCCTTCTTGAAGCTGAGTTCCAGTTTATTGGTTCCAGAAAAATCAAACAGTGCCTATGGAAAGTAATAACACTGAAATTATTAATTCACAGAATTACAAAAGTGTATCTTTCTTTCTGTGCTGTTCTTGGGGTGAGAGCATAAAGCAGCATGATAGTATGCTCTTTGTCATCACAGATGTATTTCTGGGGTAAGGTCATATATATGACCGTAGTCTGCAGTTCTCACAAGGATAAACATGGCTCTGAGAGGGCTACATGCTAGGATTCTTAAAGTGGCAGGACACTGAGCACCAGAGAAATAAATATAAAGAAGCTGAAAACACTTAAGAGCAAGTAAGCCAACAGAGCTGAAGACAATTGACAATCTGAAAACCTGAAAACTTGAAATCCTGAGAACTGAAAAAATATATATTACTCCTGGTTGCAGTTTTGCAGCTTTCAGATTTGCTGCAAAATATCACAAAGAGCCTTAAAAAATTGCAGAAGTGTTGTGTCCTAATTTAAGGGTAACTAACTGTTGTTTTTACATCTAGCATTCAGGCCTGTATGCTGAACTGAGAGATTTGGGGAAGTCTGAGAAATTGACATGTAGTTAAAATGGAACTTAGATGCCCCCTTCAGGGGGGGGGGGGGAGGGAGGAGGTAAGGATATCTTACCACCCTAACAAGTTGTTCTTGAATAATTAAAGTGTCCGAGTTATCAAAAATGTACATCTCCCCCATTGTTCTTAGAGAACATGGTAGCCATTTAAATGCTTTTAGAGGAGCAAAAATGAAAAGGTATTCTTTATTCTGTGTTGAGATCATTCTTTTTCTCTTGTTAATGCCAAGAGTCCTCCTAATATAAAAAAGACAATGGCTACTGTTGTGCTAGTAGTTCATATGTCTACTTAATAGCTCTTTCAAAAGCCTTTTTTCATCCATTGAAAAGTTTTGGTAGGTATATTCAATATTAATAAATTAATAGATAAAACCCAAGAGATATGACTTATCCAAGACCTGCCATGCTCAGTGTAAAAAACAAAACCAACAAACCTCAAAGCACTTGCATGTTTTTTTTTAATCTTAATGGCAAAGTCACATGTTCCAGGAAGCAAGACCATGCTCAGACAAGTACTGGTTACAAAGCAGTTCCATGTGCTTAATACCAAGACAACACACAGCAAAGTACAGTACAGGCACTTTTCAGTAGAACACATATGTTACAGAAAATACTAAGATGCCTCACCTGCAAAGCTTTTAAACATATGCTAAAGTCAATGAGACTGAAGCTTGTGCTTGTTTTAAATTTAATTTATGGGTATCATTAAGTAAATGTGGACCATTTGGCAGTAAGCTGTACATGTCTCTCATTTTTGAACCTCCTGTCATTCTGACTTCACAATGGACCTTCTTATTACTCAAGTAAGAAGGAACAGAACACTTCTTTCCATTCTTTGTTTCATTCCCTGTTGTTAAAATAAATTGCTTTCCTGTGTTGATTTCACTTTCCCTTCTTTCCCCGAGCTCTAATTGGAAAAAGCAACTTGATCAATGAGATACCAAAGTAAAACAGAGTTTAATCTCCTATCCTATGACAGATTGTGCAGAGTACTCACCTCAGCCCGTGGAGTTGCCATGCGGTCAAAAATAGGCACTTGAGGTGAAATGCTTTTACTGCAAAGAAAGGAGACAACAGGGAGGTAAATATGTCTTCCTAGTCATCAAAAATACTACACGATCAGTAGTACAGTGTCTGCATTTTCATTATTTAAGAGGCAGGCAAGCCACAAATCACTGGAGAAACTGCATGAGAATCTGTGTGCAGCACTGAAGTAAATAAATATGGATGTAACAACATTGCCCTAGTTCTCTCAGTTTCAGTGCAGAGCAGCAGCAATCTGATGATATCTGCTGCTGAGAACAGATGGAATTTTCAATACAGTCAGTATCCTGGACCTCTCTTCCACAGCACTGCTCAGCCCCCTTACTCTGCGTTCTGGGCATCCCTGTTTCTAGCTTTGATGGCATTCAGTTCCAACTCTGCCATCATACACACATCCAGGAATGCATACACACATGCAGGTTTTTCACTGTTTGAGGTAAGTGAAAAGGAAGCAGGTCCATCTTTGCTATGTTGAAAGGAGAATTATTTTATCTGAAGGGTAATGAAGTATGACGTCTACTTAGCAGTTCTCCAAAGGGGTGTCAATGGTGCTATGTAGGACAGGTTCCTGTTTAGACAAAGGACAGGAACAAATTAAGTATTCAGTTTCATTTAGTGTCTGAACCAGATCTCACTGAATTCAGTGCCAAAACTAACATTGACTTCAGTGGTGCAAGCCTATGTCCTTAAGCTTGGCCTGTATATTGTGCACATTATAATAGATATTACCATTAAAGAATTATCAACAGATAGAGCTGACCAGCATTTTTTCAAAGCAAGCTATACTCTCATTTTGGAATTTTCCTTTGATGCCAGTACCATATCCACTTTAAAAATTTGAGATTACTGAAAAGAAGAAATACCCTGTATTCACTCTACCAAGAAGATCCTCATATTAGGACTTCATGGATTCACTTGGGAAACACAGTGATGATCCCCATCTCTCTCTCCCCCCAAAACTGGACAGCATCTCTTACATCAAGCAATGCTGAAAAAACATGTCAATCACTTACACTCGGCGTGTCCGTGGGCGAAGCCGTCTCAGTCTGTGAGGCACCTGTTCACTGTCAAAGGTTGAGTGGTAGAAGAACAGCCGTACCTCTTCATCCATCAACACCCAAACAGGTAGGCAGAGTAGGTTCTGTGCCAAGAGCAAGTAGGAAGCAGAGTGTAACAGTGGGAGAGACCAATTCTCTATTTATTTACATGTAACAAATATGCCTCTCTGACCTACAGGATCATGAAGGATATTCATTACTGCCAGAAATCTCCCTCCTCTCCCTTCTCACTCAGCAGGACACAGCTGAACAGCTGACAGTTTCTCCTGTTTACTCCTGGCGTTGGCCAATGTATTGCTTCACTTTTTTTGTGCCTGATTTACTGCAGAAGGAGTAAATTGCTCTTTGTGTTTCCCTTCAGAACATGACTGACTGTGGAAAGAAGGCAATTGTAAGTACTGGAAGTCTTGGCCAGTGCTTCAGACTTTTACTGATTTAAAGTCAGGTCTTCAGTTAACCTGCACACAAAGAATTTCTCTCCTCGATGTTACTGGCTGCATCTTCAGTGTAGAGCAGGTAGACCCAAAAGCCCACCCCACTCTCCTAGTCCCTTAGGTGCACATACCAACTCCATATTCACACAACACCTGGAGATTCACCATTTCCTCATACATCTTGGGGGTGTTTTTTTTGTAAGGATATCTATCTATGAAGGCAGGGAGTGAACCTTTGTGAACTGTGTACTCCAGCAGATCCTACAGTCTGGACAATCTGGGGAATAGGACTGCAGTTTGTCCCACAGTGTGGACACTGTGTCTTCAGGAAAAACAATACAGAGAGAAGCAGATACCTAGGACTACAACAGTACTGTCTCTCAGCTGATTTCAAGGGTATCTGCAGTGATCAGTGCAATCTCTACCTTCAAATTAAGTTTTACCTTCATGTAGACATTTAGGATAGGAATCCTGTTCTCAGCAATTTCCTTTTTGGACCCAACATAAACTTTTCCTGGAAAATATAAAACCTGTGACAGTTACTGAAGAAAAAAAAATTGAGGCTGTCAGAGAAATTAAGCAATCAGGAGAAAGCAGGATCTCCAAGAAAATATATATTTTCTACAGGATTTTAGGTTTCTAAATGAACTTTACCACAAGTGGAGGGACTTCCAATGGAACTTGACTTCTCCAGCATCCACAGCTGGGAACTAGTTCCTTGTCACAACTACTTCCCTACAATGCACTCCTCTTTAGGACAGCCTGGAGCTGAGAAAGCTGCTAGTCATGCACAGATTTGGTACTGACAGCTTACCTGGCAATATGGGGAGTGTGCAGGTAAAAGGGCTATTTTTGCTCTCTGCCCCGTATCTCTCCTCTAGTTTGGTGTGCAGGGCATAGAACTGACGATAGCGTCGGAAAATCAGGTATCTGCCACCACCTTTAACCTTTACTTCAATGACAAACATCTGAAACAGAGAAGGGGGATTCAGGCTGATGTTCATACTTACAAATACTTACCAAATGAAAGTGAGGCATACAATAGGAACATAACATCAGTGCTCCGGTAGTGGGAATATTGTCTTACGGGCAGAGTGGAAAGCAAGCCTTCAGTTAAGCATCTGCAGACTCAAGTACTAGAAAATAACAAGTTAGCACCAGACAGTGTGGTATATGTGTGGGTCCAGCTTTCCCATGCATCATGTCCCTGTGGCTGCTTTCTATTACATAATCTTAAAAGGAAACCTGAAATGACTAGATGCTACCTTATGCTTACACACCTTCCCTCAGTGACAAACAAAACATATTAGGGAGGTAAATACAAATATTTTACAGTAGGATGCTTTGGACATCTAAATCTATAGACAGGCATCTAAATGACGTGATTTGCAGAGTTGAAGGCATTCATACTTCTTTTTGACTTTAAAGTACGCAATTTCAGAAATTATCCCATGAGTTGGTGGGGCTCAACTCCCATGAGTTGGCGGGGCTAATCAAGAGGGCTTTAAACCAGGTTTGAAGGGAGAAGGGAGCGTAACCAGGCTCACTAGAGAGGAGCCTAAGGATGGCATGCCAGTGTTGGGAGAGAAATCGATAGCCCAGCTCAAGTGCATCTACACCAATACACACAGCATTGGCAAGAAACAGGAGGAGCTGGAAGCCATTGTGCAGCAGGATAGCTATGACTTAGTCACCATCACAGAAATGTGGTGGGATGATTCTCATGACTGGAGTGCTGCAATGGATGGCTATGAGCTCTTCAGAAGGGATAGGCAAGGAAGGAGAGGCAGTGGGGTGGCTCTGTATGTTAGGGAGTGTTTCGATTGTGTAGAACTCAGCAATTATGATGATAAGGTTGAGTGCTTATGGGTAAGGATGAGGCGGAAAGCCAACAAGGCAGATATCCTGCTGGGTGTCTGTTATAGACCACCCAACCAGGATGAAGAGACAGATGAAGCATTCTATAAACAGCTGGCAGGAGTCTCACACTCGCTAGCCCTTGTTCTCGTGGGGGACTTCAACTTACCAGACGTCTCCTGGAAATACAAGACAGCAGAGAGGAAACAGTCTAGCAGGTTCCTGGAATGTGTGGAAGATAACTTCCTGACACAGCTGGTAAGTGAGCCTACCAGGGGAGGTGCCTCGCTTGACCTGCTGTTTACAAACAGAGAAGGACTGGTTGGAGATGTGGTGGTTGGAGGCCATCTTGGGCTTAGCGACCATGATATGATAAAGTTCTTGATTCGGGGCGAAGTAAGGAGGTGAGGGGCGAAGTAAGGGGTGAGCAAAACCACTACCATGGACTTCTGGAGGGCAGACTTTGGCCTGTTCAGGACACTGGTTGAGAGAGTCCCTTGGGAGAAAGTCCTGAAGGGCAAAGGGGTCCAGGAAGGCTGGGCATTCTTTAAGAAGGAAGTCTTAAAGGCGCAGGAGCAGGCTGTCCCCATGTGCCATAAGACGAACCAGTGGGGAAGACAACTGGCCTGGCTGAACAGGGAGCTTTTGCTGGAACTCAGGAAAAACAGGAGAGTTTACCACTTTTGGAAGAAGGGGCAGGCAACTCAAAAAGACTACAGGGATCTCGTCAAGTCAAGCAGAGAGAAGAAAGGCAAAAGCCCAGCTAGAAATCAAGCTGGCCACTGTTGTAAGATAGTGGCCATAATAAAAAATGTTTTTACAAATACATTAACAACAAAAAGAGAGCCAAGGACAATCTCCCTCCTTTATTGGATGCAGGGGGGAACATTGCCACCAAGGATGAGGAAAAGGCTGAGGTACTTAATGCTTTATCTGCCTCAGTCTTTAATAGTCAGACCGGTTATCCCCAGGGAATTCAGCCCCCTGAGCAGGAAGACAGGGACAGAGAGCAGAATAAACCCACCATAATCCAGGAGGAAGCAGTTAACGACCTGCTACGCCACCTGGACACTCACAAGTCTATGGGGCCGGATAGGATCCACCCGAGAGTACTGAGGGAGCTGGTGGAGGAGCTTGCCAAGCCAGTCTCCATCATTTATCAGCAGTGCTGGTTAACAGGGGAGGTCCCACACGACTGGAGGCTTGCCAATGTGACGCCCATCTACACGAAGGGCCAGAAGGAGGATCCGGGGAACTACAGGCCTGTCAGCCTGACCTCAGTACTGGGGAAAATGATGGAGTGGTTCATCTTGAGTGCACTCAACAAGCATGTGCAGGCCAACCAGGGGATCAGGCCCACCCAGCATGGGTTCATGAAAGGCAGGTCCTGCTTGACTAACCTGATCTCCTTCTATGACCAGGTGACCTGCCTAGTGGATAAAGGAAAGGCTGTAGATGTTGTCTACCTACACTTTAGTAAAGCCTTTGACACTGTTTCCCCCAGCATTCTCCTGGAGAAACTGGCTGCTCATGGCTTGGACAGGCATACGCTTCGCTGGGTAAAAAACTGGCTGGATGGCCAAGCCCAGAGAGTGGTGGTGAACACAGTTAGATCCAGTTGGCGGCAAGTCACAAGTGGTGTTCTCCAGGGCTCAGTTTGGGGGCCAGTTCTGTTTAATATCTTTATCAATTATCTGGATGAGGGGATTGAGTGCACCCTCAGTAAGTTTGCAGATGACACCAAGTTGGGCAGGAGTGTTGATCTGCTTGAGCGTAGGAAGGCTCTGCAGAGAGATCTGGACAGGCTGGATCAATGGGCTGAGGCCAATTGTATGAGGTCTAACAAGGCCAAGTGTCGCATCCTGCACTTGGGTCACTCAGCACTGGTGAGGCCGCACCTCAAATACTGTGTTCAGTTTTGGGCCCCTCACTACAAGAAGGACATTGACATGCTGGAGTGTGTCCAGAGAAGGGAAATGAAGCTGGTGAAGGGTCTGGAGAACAAGTCTTATGAGGAGCAGCCAAGGGAACTGAGATTGTTTAGTCTGGAGATTCAGAGACTGAGAGGAGACCTTATCGCTCTCTACAACTACCTGAAAGGAGGTTGTAGTGAGGTGGGTGTCGGTCTCTTCTCCCAGGTTACTAGCGATAGGACGAGAGGAAATGCCCTCAAGTTGTATCAGGAGAGGTTTAGATTGGATATTAGGAAATTTTTTTTTACTGAAAGGGTGGTCAAGTATTGGAACAGGCTGCCCAGAGAGGTGGTGTAGTCACCATCCCTGGAGGAGTTCAAAAAATGTGTACATGTGGCACTTCAGGACATGGTTTAGTAAGCATGGAGGTGTTGGGTTGACGGTTGGACTAGATGATCCTAGAGGTCTTTTCCAACCTTAATGATTCTATGATTCTATGGTCTGACCAAAGGTAAGGCCAGAAAAAAAACCTTAGTCGCCTTACTTCTAATGCCCTCCTCCAACTACTATGTTATTTCTTATCTCTTGCCAAAATTGCTTTGCTCTAAAGGAGCCCACAATTTCCATGCATTGACCTCTGAGTCACATTACAGCCAGGATCCTTCAGATCCTTCAGAAATAAAGGCAGAGCAACCAAATGTCACTATATTCCAGAGTGAAACCTGCATACTGCAGTAGGAAGGTTTTATGAGCAATGTCTTCAGCAAAAGCAGCATACCTTACAGAAGTCAGACTGAACTGGTTTTATCCAAAACCCCTCTTCAGAAAATCTCATAGTGTTTTTCCCTACTATTTTCCCTTCCTGTGTGCTCTTTCATGACTTATTAATATGCTACCTTCTATGGAGATGGAAGCATCCTAACTTGCCAGTACCATGGAATAAGACAAGACCCTGCCCTTTTACCCTCTTTGAATTCCTTTCCCACTATCTTCACCAAAGGTGCAGCACTCTAACGGGAAATAAATCAGAAATTAGGTAAGAATTTAGAAAACAAGCAATGTTAGAGGATACCTCTGTCGCATTTCACCCAGATAATACATTTTTAGACTAAATCTGTGATAGACTAACCTCCATTCCAAAAAAAGGAAGCACTGAGAAGTTCTCCGCACGGAACTATTCGTGCCAAAAACCAGCTACACCAGATTAACTGCATTTTGCTTCCCACAACCAAACCAGTCATAGATGAGGACATATAGAGACAGGATAAATCTCCCTTCTTACATAATAATTAGTAAAGCCTTTCTTCTCTTCAGTATCTGCAATGTTAGCTGAAACAGGTACATCATCTGGAAGCTGGTCAAAATCACTGTGAAGCAAGAATAAAAGATTTAGGTTACTCATACTGACATTAGCCTTCGGAGGTCTCTATGCCATACAGAATAAAGATGTTGCGTATATTTAGGCAACATCACATTATCTAGTGTCAAAACCAAGAAGTTAGAAACTCTTGGTGTCATTCTCTTCCTCTGGAGGTCTGATCCTGAGATGTCAAGTTTCTCTAAGTTCAGCACAAGTCAGTGACCGTTGTGAAGATTCATCAAGCCTGAAAAACATCCCTATCATTCCTAGGCTTGCTAGAGTAGCAGGACTACAAAAGAAACACTTGAGCTGGTAAGCTTTTCTTGAGAAATGTGAGAAATTAAGAATGCATTCTTAATCCTTCCTACAGCATCTAGTAGACTTACAATAATAATTCTGCAGCAGTATCTCTTATTCTAAGGAGATCATTATATACCATGATTTATACTGCTATTATTACTGCATTACTGTAGGGAATAGGAGACAGTTCTGAGAAAGGAGCTTATTGTGCTGGGTGCTGTAGAAACTGACAGCACAAAGCTAATTCCTAAAAACCTTGCACTCTATGTGTAAGATGCATACAATGTACCTTATATATATACAATAAGAAACAATAGAAAGATAAGCACAAACAGAAAAAAAGAAACAAAGACATAGTATTGTTCCATATCATAACTAGTGGTGCCCACACCAGCTGTCAAAATGTTGTCAAGTTTTCTTGTAAACATCACAGTAAAGCAGACTCTTAAAGAGGCTTTGAAAAAAGAACGAATAGCCTAGCAGATATTTACAGGGAGATCTCCCAGTCACAGCAGATAACCTGAAGCAAGCACAAAGATACTTGTTTGAAAATGTCAAAAATGTGTGAAGGAACACATGATAGTGGGCAAGGCTAGAATAAGCTTTGCAGATCCTAGAAAGTATTGGATTTGAAGCAAGAGAGAAGGAAGGATCCCTGCAGGAACACCTAAAGAGCAGCTGTATGACCACACTCTCATGTTTCCTGTCTATATTGTCCACACAATAAAACAGCATGGACTGACAGGTGCTTTTTCCTCTGGGACCTTCTCCTTGGTACAATGTCTTTGACAAACAGAAGACAAATTCACCTTTGCTTCAATCTTAACAACTCAATGTTGTTCGAGTGGTATTTATATTAACACTTAAGTAAAAAGGATCAATAATGAGGAAAAAAGGATAACAAATGAGGTAGAGAGAAAGACAAACTTTAAAAAGGATCATCTAAGAAATGCCAAGCTGATGTAATGTTAAATATTCTGATAATACAAAAACCATGGCAGTTGGCTCAGTTTATTCTGCTAGAATATCCCAAGCAGGGGCTTCCACAATGCGTAGCTCATCTGGAAGGCTAAAGTAATGATGCAAAGTCTTGCAATAGCTTGCTGTACGAGGAGATTGGCATGAATCAGCACCACCTACACCACCATAAATACTACCACTTACTGTGAAGAGGAATGTGGTTGCGGAGGTCAAGAGATATAATTACTCATATCACAAACACTCATATCACAAAGCCCAGTAAAAGGGAAACTGCTTGCAGCTATAAAGAGGACAATGACCCACTGTTGTCCTAGGTGGTGAATATTCCCCAGGAAAAGAAGAAAGTAAGTCCACTCCAACTTAAGAAATGGTCTGCTCCACAGTGAGCAGCCTAATAGTTTCGAAGCTATGATAACAAGAAGACTTTTAGAATCATCAAAGAAGCTTGCATCCAAATTAAAAGAACAGATCATAGCAATTACATGGAAGCTTGTGGGGAGGCGGGAGGAGGGAGAGACACATTACCTCTTTTCTCGCAGCTGTCGGGGAAGTGACATGGTTTTCAGCTTCTTAAATCCAGATGGCTAAACTCTATTCCTCCACTTCTTGGGCAGTTCCTGGTTGAATAGGATGGACACAGTCAAAATAATTCTCCCTGCGTGAATCAAGACTCCTTTGCAAGGCTTCAGAGATCTTTTTTTTTATGTTTCAGTGTCAGACGATTTCTTCTGTACCTCCCCACCCCCATGAGATTGAGGAAGTACTAGAGAAAAAACAGTCACAAAGAAAGACTGTTTTGTGATGTCTGTCATGTATCGAAACTGCCACAGTTGAGAAACCAAAAGGCCAACAAAAAGCAGAAACTATGAGCCACATACTCCATTGTCTGCCTCTTCACTGAAACATCTGCCTCTGTGCAAAGCCAGTATGAGTGGGCTCAACAAATTCTGTTTCGCCCCAGCTAAAATGTCCCCATATACACCTCTACACTAACATTTGTAAACTAGGATGAATACTTCTGGTCCCTTCTTGAGGCTCTGTGATTGCCGAGAATCCTCCTTTCCATGGACCAAGAGCCAGGAGGTGGAGCTAAAGAATAAATTTTCAAGTAGGAGCAGAAAGTATGGTCAAGAAATTCAACCTTGTCAAACATGTGGGTACCAGGATATCAGGCACAGGAGACTAGGAAATGAGCTTTGAAGGATGGATCAATGCAAGTAAGACATGAGTCCTTGAAAGAGCAGAGATCTTTTCAGCTTCATGTGCTCTAAACAATCCACATTTGCCACCTACAAAGACAGGGTAATACTCGCCCAAAGAGAATTCTGACTGCCCTGCCTTTTACACAAAGGGTACTGATATAGCACTTGTATAACATCAGTTGACAATCTTTTAAGAAGAAAATAAAAGGAAGAAAGTGACTAGGAAGCGGTCATTTCCTAACACTGCGGATAAGTTGCAGCACAGCTTATCTGCCTTAGTCAAAAGCTGTCATGTGTAGTATCTTTGCCTCCCCATTTCAGTCTTTGACTCTCTTCCATTTTCATGTTCGATACATATTTGGTTCCTTCTCCTCCTTCTGCTGTCAAGCACAAAAATTCCCATCTGAATGGAGCAAAAGTCAACCACCATCCTTCAAAATAAAACTCTATTTACAACTGTAATCATCAGCCTTGAAAGTAAGCTGCATTTCACTGCATTTTAAGGAAGTTAATTCTTCACCCATCTCTTTCCTGTGCATAACTGAAGGCACCATTATAGAATTTGAGAGGGGATATACTGTCTCTTGATCAGAAGCGACCAGGAGAAGCTACAAAATTCTGAACTGTATTTTCTGAGAGATCTGCTACACTGTGCTGCCCACACAGAGTTAACAGAGTAGTTTTAAGTGGTGATGTTGGATATAAGTATTTCCCCAGACCTTCACACTCTGCTGTGTACTCCATTTTCTTGATTAGGCCAGCTAAATGTGCAGTCCTCATGTAATCTGAAGTCAGGCTCATTATTGTCTTCCCTTTGCCTTCAGTGAGAGAGACAATAATCAAGTTTTCTAACTGCAATCCTCTTGCTTTGTCCTGACATTCAGAAGGAAATACGAACAGATCACCTTGACCAGAGCTCTTAATCACAGGATCAATATATATGAACTCATGAAAATTCAGAGGGGCCCTCCCAACACATGCAAAAATATTGTGGAAAGCACAAGAACTGCGCAAACTTTAACAGAAGTGAAAGAGAAAGGCTGGAGGGGTGCTTTTAAGGTAACTGTTTATATTTGATGCATATCACAGTTTTGACAAGAAAGTAATAAAAAGGATATTCTAATATTTTCAAATCTCATGGAAGATAATCTAGATACAATGCAGGTACATCTTTTAAGAGACAGAGGATATGACACAATGCAAAAATACTTGCTCATCGTTTACCTGGAGACATGGCTTTTCAAGAACAAGTCAACAGACAACCTCACAAATTGTCTGTGCAACTGCTTTGCTGTAAGCCGAGTAAAACAAATTGAGAGCAGCTCCTCAATTCCACTACTCTCTACTAGAGATTAAGTAATAATACTAATCTGACAGAATAATGCTAAACCTGCTAAGAAAGTTTCTGATTCTGCAATATTTTCTTGTTCTGAACTAAACCAAAACCAAGACCTTCTTTTCTGACGAAAAGGCAGATTCCTACCTCAGAAGAGTGGATAGCTGATTGGTTAGAGGGCTCACCGAGGCTGTGAGAGACTAAGAATTGAAACACTGCTTTGCTGTGTTCTTCTGTGCCAAATCAGTGCCTCAACTACCAGGTGTTTTCTCTCAATTTCTACTATTGTGCTACTATAGTAGAAATAGCAATTTCTACTATTTGGGCTTAGGAAATGGGCTGGGTCTAGTCAAACCCACATTCTCTCTCTGCTCAAATAATTACTTTATTATTGATGAATGAAATAAATGTCCATTACAAAATGGATACCGTAATGACAGTACCCACGTCAAGAGATACATCTGCACTAGGAAAGTATCCAATTTCAACAGCTGACATGGTCAGCTCTCAGTTTTGAGAAAACCCACCCATACACCATGGGCAGCATGGTCATTATGGCACTATGCACCAACCCTTATCCATGTGCAAGAGAAAGCAGGCATCCAGGTGCAAGAAATACTAACAAATTAATTAACTAAAGGAGACTACTAAGAAAATCCCCAGATGACTGAATCATGACTATATGCTGACACCATTACATACCTTTTCGTAGTTCAGCACCTACTATATTATTTTGGCCGTGTATGCCTGTGAGCTGTGAAATGGTGGCCTTCTGTCTAATGCACATGTTGTTAGAAAATACTTGTACAAGGATACATAGCACCTCGGAAATCCGAGAGTATCAGCTATAACCAAACACCCAGAGCAAGCATGGAATTTTAATGGAAAATGGGAATGTAGTCCCAAATCACTAAAGATACATGAACCACTAATAAAAGGTAAATCAAAGGAACATAGCAAAAATACTCAGCTGAATCAATTCTGATGACAGCACTACATACCATGCCTACTAGGGCAGCAGCTACTGTATCATTTTGGCTGTGCATGTCTGTATGCTCTAGAATAATGGCTTCTCTCTGATGCACCTGATGTTAGAAAAGTGCTGCACAGTTATGTTCAATCACCAGCCATAGAATAAATTTGCTAAGTGACAGAAGGAAGTGACAAGAATAATATTCTTAAAACATGTCTGGTCTTATCACAGATTAAACTGTAAAGGAAATAACATTTTCACAATCACTGCAAGGAAGCTGAACATCAAATAGAAACACATACAGCAGAGTTGGCTTGCAAGATACTTTCATTCAACATATTGTTTTCAAAAGATATTTGTTTCTGTAACATACACATCATTAGCAGTTGAGTGTCTTCTGTGGTTGCTTGAGACTGAGCTGCAACTGATAACACTGGTTTGGGAAAAGTGATTTGGGGCTATATTCCATTTTCGATTCATATTACATACTTGTACAGATTTTGCTTTTATGGTTACCATCAGCTTTACAGAATGCTTTAATACACTTTTACAATATTTACTTTCAAATACAATCATGTTTAAACTCCTTATCATAATAGCACACGAATAATGAATTACAGCTCTGCAAAATTTTTGGACAAAAGTTACATACGATAAGCTACTCATGTCTGCCCTGTAATCTTCAGTGCTCTTTTACAGGTAGTGCTACAAAATCCTTAGAAGGCAGTTGTCCCAATGGTAACAAGACTCTCTTTCTTCGATATATGCTTTCAGGACAGCTGAAAACAAACCCATCAAAAAAACCCCCAAAAGTTGTTGAAGTTATCCTATCTTTCTGAACTTCTCAAAAAAAACCAAACAGGACATAAGTTGAGCTGATTGGTTTTATATTCTTCATTAGATAATGGCTCAATCCATATTGGCTGAGTGCATGCATACTCTCCCGGTCACACATTGTGTTGGGAGGAAAAAAGGCACAGGAGGACAGATAAACAGAACTTTGGAAATTTGCTTTGATTTAAATCTGGACACAGTTTCCATGACTGCTTGTTTAGGGTGAAAAGTAACTAGTAGGCATTTGCAGAAAAGGACTATGATCCTTTATATCATGCCCTGCTGATATAAACAACTAAACAATCCATCATGAACTGAAGAAATTTAAAGGTCAGCATCTACCACTGTTCCTGACAGTGAATTTGATGGTGTCATTTCTAGAATAAATTACTGCTCAACATGAAAGGGCTTTACAGAACCGAATATTAAAGAAACAGCAGCCTTTTTTTTAAATGACATTTTGTCTTGGAACATCAAACTAAATACCATAACTGAATCTTGGCTTTTGCACCTCATTTGCTTGAGCAAAACAAGGAATAAGTATTGCAGGAAAAAATACCCCAAAAGGTGAGGTTTTTCTTTAGTCATTATCAACTATTTTGGAAATACGCATTCAACAGTATCATTCTGGGTTTTGTTAGTTCATGATGCCATAGCCAGATCTTGACAGCTTTTCTTATGCAGAGCAATATCACAAGCACTATTATGATCTTCCTCTCTGTGGAAAACAACTCTTCCATTACAATAAACCTGCTTCCTTTAAAAATCTTTTTAAAAGATACAGGATTTCTCTCTGATATAGTAGGATCACATAAGATTGGAAGAGTTAGAGGAAGTCTTACCAGAAGAGTAGTAACTTCTCCTTGATGAGCAATGGGGCTTTTTGTCGTTGCAGAGCTCTGATGGATATTGATGCCCAAGACTAGGCTAAGTGAGAAAAATGGAAGGTCAGAAACAGCAACAGAACATTTCTTCATCCAGATAGCATATTACTTCCAGAATAAAAGCAACAAATAGGGAACAAATAGGGCAGAGCTTGCCACTGCTACTGTGTATGACAGATGTGGGCTGGAGGTGGACCCATATGCTCCAGTCAACTACCAATACCAAAACCTGGTAACTGGCCATTGCAGACAAAGAAGTAGGATAGTTCCATCCAGGAACTCCTGAGAGAGCTATGCCTACAACCATTCCTCCAGAAGCTTAAAACCTAGTTTTAAGTGCATAGCAGCAGTGACCCTTTGTGGCAGGAGAGTCTCTGTATTTTAGTCTCCTAATCATCTTGAGAGTCAAATATCTGTCGGAGTTATTGCTACTCAAGACAAAGAAAAGCCTGCTTCATCTGTTTCACAATTTCAAAAGACCTGTCAAAATTACTCAAAAAAATTTTCACTGAACTTTCCCAAATCTCAAAATAGGGTTGGGATTTGCTAAAATTTGCATGGTGCTGCATTCAAACCATCCTACACTGTTCCTTATAGTTTAATTTTCCCATCCATTTGATGAAATCCTGTGACCAAATTCCTTTTAATTAATTTAGAAACTTTAGGTAAGTGCCTTTAGTTAAGTGGAAGTTCTCTGAACAGACAATGAAGAGAGACAGGCACCACTGGCCAGTAAATCAGACCTCAAGTGGGCCAACTCCCCTTCTGAAGGTTTTATCTGTCTCCTTGGAATATACATGAATTATAAAGTAACTATATTCCCAATTTTGTCACCTCAGGTTCCTAAAGTTAAGGAAATAAATCTGTGCCTTACTGTGGACCTAGTTATTACTGGTATAAAGGTACCTTCCCATTCGGGACTCTGCTATATTTGGATATGCACTTTTACACTGGTATAATTGTCTTTACCCTAGGGGAGTTGTACTACTTAAACTACACTGATATAGTCAAAGAAGCACAATTTTCTGGTGCAGACATATCCATTATACAGAGTTTATGGCTCATTTTCTAATGGTTCATAAATTGGGACAATATTCCCTAATAAAATTGGGGGACAAAGGGGCTAGAGATTAGGATAGGCAGGCGAGTGGCAAATATAGAGGCAATAAGTATCAAGATCCTGTAATTTTCAAAGTTCTGTTATGACAGTATTCCTCACAGTGTATACTTACAGCCTGCCTCACCTGCTGCCTCACCTACTGGCCTTTTATTACTTCAGCCTTTATTCCTTGAAAGACAAACTTGTGGAATGAGCCGCCAACTAGTGTACCAACAAGCAATCTGATCCCAAGCCAGCTGCCAGTCTGTCCATTTCAAGTGTGGAAGGCTGGAGTCTGTGTCTCCCATACGTCAACAGGCAGAAGGCTGCCTTGTTATATAAAGCCGGGTCTAAATAAGAGACCTCTCAATTAACTGCATTCAGTTCAGCCACTGGCTTGCTATGTGATTCCTTATGCCTCAGCTTTGCCATCTGTAAAATGAGGCTGACAATAATACTTTCCTCATGGGGGAGAGTGAAGAGGAAAAATGCTCAATAGAGGTATAATTCTTTGGGAAAGTCAGGTGAAAAGTGAGCAACTACAACCATTATCCTTAGCAACCCACCTGCACTCAAAATCACCTACAGTGCAAATTGAAAACAATATAAAAGTGTAGCTCTTTAAAAATGTGCCAGTAATGCTCTCATGCCAGGCCTCAGAACTGATTCCCAAACCCTTAGAAAAGAAAGTAGTTGCTAAACTATCACATATGTTAAACAGCAGTAGCCAATGGGCCTGCCCTACTATGGAAAAGAATGAGGAAATGAAATGAAGAATAGCTTTCAGCCCCAGAGCGCTATCTAATCTGGGAATACATAATCCTGCTTGCAGATTGCTTCAATACTCTGAGCCAAACAAAGGTAATGAGGGACTTCAAAGTTGTGATTTCAAGAAGTGAGTATATGGTGATGGTATCATCTTAGGAAATTACCTGTCCTCACATACTCTTGCTTTTTCCTGCCCCACAGGACGGCACATCTGAGGCTGTGCTGCAAACTAATCAGCTAACTAATCCAGCATAGAAACATTTTTTTAAGCCAGGGATCGATTTCCCAGCCCAGCTCACAGCACAGACATCAATATGGAGAATGAATGGGGAGGAATACATTAAACCAGCATTGCTGCCTGGTAACTTTGTCTTACGAAAGCACTCTGACAACACACTGAATGTATGTGTGTACATGTACACCCCCAAACAATTCAGGCAAGTGTACATTTATGTCTCTTGGCAATCCATCTCCACATACAGATGCTAATGCAACCTCTCTCACACATATGCTTCAGGGCAATCTAACACTGCTGTGGCAAGGATTTTACTGCTTTTATGATGTAAGGAAGGAGCCAAAACACACCCTCAAACCACGACCTTTTCTGTAATAGTTTTTCTGAATGAGATAGCTGCTACTGAGATAGTATCTACAGAATCAAGTCCTTGAATATCTGCTTCTCTCTGCTTTAGTGCCTTTGCCCTATTTGCCTGCACTGTATTTAGTTTTCCAGATTTCACTAAAAATTACTTGTATAAGCTGGTGCACAGTCTGAATGTAGTGCCATTACAGTGGGTTTCTCACCAGGAATCAGACCACAGGAAGGTGGAAAGGAGGACAGAAAACTGCATGTCAATAACACTTCTTCATGAGTGAAAAGCTATTTCCTTGTGAAAAGACAAAAAGTAAGAAATCTTCAAAATAAAGGAAAAAGAGCAAGTGAAGGGGGGGGGGGGGAAGAAAAATCAAACATCCCTGTTACTAACACATACAAAAAAATCTATTTACTACCCAAATAATCTTTGCTCCAAGCCAGCTGGTTATGATACTCTCAGATATGTCTGCTGCAAAACAGTAAAAGGTAGAGGGGGATTGATGTCCCGTTCCAGTTCTTTCTGTTCCACCTCTTGCCTCTGAGTTCTGCTGAATGTGACATTTTTCCCTGGCGCCTAATACACAGAACTCTGCTGCTAATTTTATGCACAGAGTTCTCATGCTGTGTAATTTGAGGCCAGAGACTCCTCCAACAGCCTGCCAGACAGAGTACACACCCTTCAACACTGCTTCTGCTGCAGAGAAATGGGGGAAGGGAGAAGGAAATGAGCCAAACAAGAAACGAGAAACAAGCTTCCAAACTTGTGGAAGATGTTTGGCTGATTTTTGGCTCTCAGATCTACCAGGGATCTATCTACAGCTCTTCCTGTCCTGTTAGTCAACAGACTGGTCCAGTGGATTTGCCAGCAATTACAAAGACTCAGTCAACTTAAGGCGTTCACTTTTCCCTTTTTTTTTCCCATATTAGATTCTAGCTGGCTGCTCTAATACTAAATCAGGCTGTTGCCCACAAGGCTCTTTTAATACTACCCTGAGACAGAATAAGAAGTGGTATCTGCAACATTCTAATGAAGGATTTAAAATAAAACTGGTGTCTGTTTTTCCCCACCTTGGTTAACATCTCTGCATCTCACAGATTGTCTGCACTGTAATATATTCCACTAAAATGAGAATGGACAAACCTGGCCTGATCATACTCAAAAGAGGATTGAACTGGATGTACCCCCATTAACTGACTAGAAAAGCCTTTGTGCCAGACAACCCTCTTTGCTTCCAGCTAACTGGACCAATTTTTGCTGAAGCCTTTTAGTGGAATCATCACTTTCCACAGTAAAGAAAGTATTGAATTAGACACATTTTTGATACTACTTACTTCTGCCCTGGTGATTATAATGCCAGAAGGAGAACACCCCATACCACTGTCTTCTCCCAACTCCAACTTTTCTTTCTCTTGACTGTATCAACCAACAGACAGAGAGAGAACTACAGGTTAAAAAAAAAACAAAACCAACTTTGATAACAGAATTATATCAATAACCTCTCCTACTGCAAACACTTGAACAGAACAAAATAAACTGCAGTGCCTAAAGACTTCTTCGGGTGGTACAGCATCCTCCTCACTAATGCTTCTCTTATAATTATGTTGACAAGCAGAATTAAGTACAGACCTGGTCTTAAAAATAATGGATCTCAGGCCTTGCTGTACAGCAAGTGCTATTATAGCCCACAGACCTATCTGAGACTAAATAAAATCTTCCTTGAGAATTTGAGAAGAGCTGGGACTTTTACTGCTGTTCAGCTGCAACAGAACGTCATGAGCTTCGACATCCAGAGAACTTTCTTTGCAGTTCCTCTCATCATGAAATATGTGCCTATGTAGAGACAGCAAGGAAGGAAAGACTGGGAAGAAGAACATAGTCCTTTATTCCGTATCTGGGGTGTGGGATTAACAAAAGATTAGGCATAAAAATCAGTTAATCTCATATACTGATCTGGTACAGCCATCAACATGCTCAACTGGAGAAAAAGAAGAGAATGAGAGGAAAAATAGGGACAATGCACAGTTGACATAAAGAGGAACATAAAAGGAAAAAGTAGGGATGTGTGGAAACAATCAAATGTAAAGAGGGATTGGGAAGAATCCATCCCTCCTCTAAAGACATGCATTGCATTTCCAAAGTTGACACACATGTGTCTGGCTATCTAATTTATGAGAGACATGAAGCTGACCAGCCAGGAAGCTGCCCATAAATTATATCTCTTAGATAAGCCAAGATGATTTACAGTAGGAGAGAGGAAGGGAAAACTGACAAATAAGAATCTTGCCCTTGCCCTCCTGGACACTGCCTGGGATATACTCTCTTGGCACCTAAAGATCTGCAGGTGTCCTGAGGTGGCAATATTCCTTGCCAAGACTTCTCCATTATAAAAGCTAACAGATCAGAGCCTTTTTTCCGCTGCCTGATAGCATGGCTGCCTAGCACAACTACACTTTCAAATCCACGATACTTGCAATTGTGCTGACCAAGCTTTGCTCAAATCCTTGCTTTTTCCTCTTCTTTCATATACCGTCATTGTTTATCATCTCCTTTATTTCCCTCTATAGATGCACTTTTTTTTTTTGCATTAGCAAAACAGTAGCCAGTAGGTCAAGAGAAACTATTTTTCTTCTCTACTAAATTTTTATAAGGCTGTACATGTGTTGTGGTTTAACCCCAGCCAGCAACCAAGCACCACACAGCCGCTCACTCACCCTCTCCCCCTGTGGTGGGATGGGGGAAAGAATCAGAAGGGCAAAAGTAAGAAAACTCATGGGTTGAGATAAGAACAGTTTAATAATTGAAATAAAGTATAATAATAATAATAATAATAATAATAATAATGAAAAGGAAAACAACAACAATGACAAAAAAGAGGAACAAAACCCAGGAAAAACAAGTGATGCAACCGCTCACCACCTGCTGACCGATGCCCAGCCAGTCCCCGAGCAGCGATCACTGCCCCCTGGCCAAGTCCCCCCTAGTTTATATACGGAGCATGATGTCATACGGTATGGAATATCCCTTTGGCAGTTTGGGTCAGCTGTCCTGGCTGTACTCCCTCCCAGCTTCTTGCGCACCTGGCAGAGCATGGGAAGCTGAAAAGTCCTTGACTTAGTGTAAGCACTACTTAGCAACAAATAAAACATCAGTGTGTTATCAACATTATTCTCATACCAAATCCAAAACACAGCACTATACCAGCTACTAGGAAGAAAATTAACTCTATCCCACCCTAAAACAGGGCAATCTGGAATACTATCACCAGTTTAGGAGCCCCCAAAACGAGAAATATTGACAACCTGGATAGAGTTCAACAGAGGACAAATAAGGCTGGAGCATACGATATATGAGGAAAGTCTGAAGTAAATGGGTTTGTTTAGCTTAGAGGAGAGAAGACTGGGATGGAGATCTAATTGCTAATCCAACTAAACAAAGTGGGATTAAATAGAAGACATAGCTAGACTCTTCTAGGTGCACAATGAAAGGACAGGAGACAAGAATCACAAGTTGCAACAAGGGAAAAATCTTGTTGGACATAAGAAAAAATAATTCAACATGACACTGGAACAAGGGCCCAGAAAGTCTATGGGATCTCCATCCAGGGAGATTTGCAAACTTTGACTAGAATAGCTTGATCTATCTTTTGTATTAGCCCAGCTTTGAGCAAGGCATTGCATAGATGACATCCAGTGGCCCCTTCTGATGTTATTTGTTCTATGTTCAGATACCAGATGCTATCTTCAGCTAACCAAAGTCTCCATCGGAGTTACAGGTCACTTTATCCAAGACAATCTGCTTGACCTAAATTAAAATCTCGCATGCATTTGGCAACTGTGAACATTTCAGACAGTCTACGGTACAGTGCTATAAAATTAAGTTTCCTGTATAAAAAGAAAAACAAGGAATGGAAGGAAACACAAGTTCTCCTAAAAAAAAGACTTCTAAAAACATTACCTTTAATAACTTCATAGCAAAACATATTGATGGATATTCTCGGATTGGATTGTTAGTAAAAAGCAATAAACTGACCTCTGTGCCTTGCTTATACTACCTATCTCATGCCTCTGCAAATTCTTTTCTCTTTGAACACCAACTTTTCCCTCCTCACCATTTTCCCCTTGTGGCACTCATCCTTCTCCAAACCCATCTTCCTCCTCAACCTACTTTCCTCTCCACATCACCTTTTTTTTTCTTTTTTTGATTCCTATCTCACCCTTTATTCTTCTAGTCCTAAATCTCTAATTCTGAATTGGAAAAGAATTCTCCAAGGCACCTCCCCTAAATAACAGCTAATTATTTGGCTTTGGGCCTGCTTCTGCTTTGTCAGCTCTCTCTTGTCAACAGGTCTGTCAAGTGTGTGGGGAAGCTTTGGAATGACCAAGAAACCCATAAATTGACTGGTAATCCCAGGGAAAGCCTGGTCTGCATTAATGATTCTTGTAAAATAAGAGAGTTTGATGCCTAAAGTACCTTAGAGCGGCCTTCCTCAAATGTTGCCTGACACATCAAGTATTCAGTGTTTGAAATGGGGGGAGGCGAGGAATATGGCTACCATGAAAATGAATAGAGAGACTAAACTTATGCACCACAGAAGCACTAGACCTGCACTAATTTTATTAGCAACAAATATAGTTCTTCAGCTTTTCTTTTGCCTTAGTAGCTTGGTTCCCATTACCCTCAGTCTCTTTATTCTTGTTAGTGCTGTGGCCTTTAGACATCAACAGTCTTACTGTAAGAAATAAAATGGTTCTAGAAACTTAGCATGCCTGGCTATATGTCTGACACAGTGAAAAAAAGGATGAAGAAAAATTTACACAACTTGAAATTGGACTCTTAAGACCATTAACTTGTGAGCAGTTAGAAAGGCTGCAGAGTTTTACAAATGTATCTGGTTCAGAGAACAAGAATCACACAAGATAACACTTTCACCACATAACTACATAAATGCAATTGGTATTTCAGAGATATAATTTGAAAATTCAGTGTAATTTTGCTCTCAGTTACAGAAAAGTCGCTGTTCATGTATGTTTGAATGCCAGACATAATGCTTACCAGTCCACCTATGTCACAATGTAGCTATACACAGAGTTTAGGAACACCAGAAATTTTTATACTAGAAAAATTATTAGTTTCTCTCACTCTTGAATCCATATTTTGATTCATCAGAGCAGACCTGTATTCCTACTCTGAATACTTTCTTTCCAATAGTACTTTATTCCATATGTTGTAGAAAAAAAATTTGAAACAAAACACACTTGCTCGCCTCGGCAATATAGTTCACATTCTTACTGCTACTGATGATTGTCTTATGCTTTCAAAGTCTACCAGATTTAGCTAGGCTAACAGCAGATACTCTACTTTTACATATAATCCTTCTTCAAATCTCAATAAACTCTTTGCTGAAATAATAGCCATCCAGCTGCTAAACCCACAAGATAATTAAACACTGTGTGAAAGGACATTTCTTTTTAAGCAGATTTACATTTTATCAAATGATTACTCCATCTTAATTTGAATAATAATTATTCAAATACTTTTTTCTTTTTAACCTTTTCTCACCTAAGTCCTTTCTTGGACCCCTGGGCAATAGAAAAACTAAAAATGTAACTGTGGGATAGCAGAAGAAGGCAAGAAAAAAAAGAAGGCATGAAATAGCTACTGGATTCTCATTTAGGCTCCAAATCTGGCTTCAGAGGGACTATTCATAGTTTAAAAGTTAAGCATAAAGCAAAAGGCTGTGCAAGATCCCAGTGTCTTTGGCACAAGAATTGTTTCTTGCTATGAGACATGTAAGAACAATACTTATGAAAGGCCCTAGTTACAGTTGGATCTACAAAATCTGATGCAGTATAAAAACAAGTAAGAAAGAAGCGCCTAGGAAAAGAAACTTCTAGTAATTTCTAATAAGTCTATTCTCCAAATAAATATCTGACTGAGTTTTTTTGTATCGATTTGGTTTGAGTCTCCGTTTTTGACTGAACATACGAAGTACTGGTCAACACGTCTACTTCACTATCCAGAGACAGCGTTAAGAAGATGTGGTAGCCATGCTTAAGAATTCACACTTGAATTAATGCTGCCACAGAAGTGCAAAGACTTCATCTAAACATGACAGTCTATAAAAAAGATGTAATGGGAAAAGGAGTTAACAATAGCTATTTTTTATGGGCTAGCAAACTATCTAGAACTACAGGAGAAGGGTGTTTGCCATATGCTATTGATTCCAATCAGGATATCCTTTCCTTCACTTTGTAAAGGTAATAACTCCCTTAAATATGTACACATTTGGTTTTCTATCTCCAAGTGTCTACGTCTACAAAAATCCCTTCTCGCCCAAAAACAACCTATTTATTTCTCTAAACTATGACTGTATGGTGTGCTACCATTCTAAGGGAGACTTTAGCAGATGTTTTTGTTTTGCTGTCTCATCTTCAGGCTCCTTTTAAGGAGCTATTAGTCTTTAAGGTTCCCTAATCCCCCAGCTAAATTTATCAGCAGTTGATTGCAGCCAAGAGTTAAGCTAAATTAAAATGAAATCCCTGTACAGTGTATCAGATGCACTTCTGGTAGGGGAGGTGGAGCAGAAAGCTCCAAATGTTCCACTTACCAAGAGGTAAGAGAACCATGCTTTTCTCTAAAGGTTTCTCAAAGCTTCCACACGTTTTTCAAGATCACCACAATTTCCCTGATTTTTTAAGAGCAAGAACTCAACTATTGAAACAACTTGTCATTTAACTCCATATCTGGTGTGCATGAAGACATGTGCATGAATTTGCACACAGGTACATACTTTCCTCTACAAGTGCGTGTATTATATATGGAGGAGGTACTTGTACACACACACTTAGGTTAAGGCTGCATGCATGCTTGAGATATCTGTTCCAACGGACACACATGTGGTGAAAAGGTATTTATCTACATATATATATATATATCTCACATACACACACATATGTATCTGTTCCCCAGCCTTTGTCCTCACACAATCATTCCCTTGTTTGCTTCTCTCACTCACACTCATAAGTAATTGTCAGAACAGATATCCCTCCTACTCTCACTCCTGTTCTTAGTGAGTAGTAAAATACACAGCGTCTTAAATCATTTGCATGTCAACATCAATAGTTGGTTAGTTCTGATGATAATATATGATAATCCCTTATTATTCCAGAACTGTGAATTTCTATGGTACTTCTGTGTCAGAAGAGTGACAATTATGTATCCTTACACACACACACACAAAAAACCAAAAAACCACACAAAACAAAACATTAAAAGGGACAGTCCAGTATGTACTCTTTCTTAAAAAAAAAAAAGCACATAGAAAAACATATGGATGCTTAAGAGGAAATTACATAAGATACAGATTTTTTTACCTGTGGGCCAGTAATTGCAATCTAAACCATCAGCAGTTTTCAGAAGTCTAACAAGAGATCTTGTGATATCTAACAAGAGATCAGTACCCACATAGACTGATAGTGTCAATCAAATTCCTAACAGATTGGTCTTCTCTCTACAAAGTAATTATTCAGTGGTACTAACAGATCCCTATCTCTTTGCAATTTCTGTAAAAAGCTCTAGAAGAGGGGCCTGGTGAAATCTCCATTAAAAACACCAGAAAGAGTCCCAATGACAACTGTGGAAGATGGCTCAGGTCCTAAAGAGAAAGCTGAGTTGAGACCAGCTTTCTGGATGCAAAAGCAATTCTTGCAAACCAGGTTACAGTAAACTGGTGAAATAAAAACAAACTTCCTCTCCAACAACTTCATAGCATTTACTCGGAGGGCACATCAAAGATTTGTTTCCAAAATTATTTGTCTATCATTTTCATCAGCTTTTTTTTCAGGAGAGAAAGTGTGTGTGAGAAGTGTGATTTCTGCTGTCTGTATCCCCATGGCTACTAGAAACAGCTAGAAAGGGAATTGGGCACATCACAGCACACAAAATGTCAGGTTAACAAATTCCAACACAACAGCTTAGAGAAACAGACACTTGCTTTCTCCCACCTTCATCCTCCCATATCACACTAAAAGAAAAGGAAAAACAAAGTCAACAACAGGAAACTAGCCAAAACCATGTAAGGGAATCAAATATGTCCTTCAGAAATGTAAACATCTCCAAAAATAGGATGAAAAGCTAAGCAAGTCACTTGTTTTTACTCATAGCAGTAATAAAGGGTCCTTGTAAGGGATTTGCACAAGTTCTGTGCTGTTACAGTAGCATCTGTCTCCTCATTGCTGGAGAGCAATGGTGAAGAGGATTTAGAGCCTGTGTAACCTGAGAGAGAAATGATCTGTCATACCCTCACGGGGCATTAGCAAACTTTCCCTCTCCTGGGAGAAGGAAGAGCCACTCTCCTTCCCCTGCCTCTTGTGATTACAGCTTTAAGCATTATTATAATAAACATGCTTATGAATAATATTAATAATTAGGAAAAAATCTAGCTCTATTAAGAAAGGGTAAGAGAAGCCCAATTGAAAAGAGACAACATTCTGTGCAATACACAGGGTGAACCTGGTAGCAAAGAAGAGGTCAAGTGACAAACAGATCCTCTCTGTGAAAGGGATGATCCCTTTGCTCCACCCAAGTGAAACTGCTATCGCAAGCTATACTTCTCACAAGCAAGATCTAGAGCAACAAAAGAGAAAAGGATGGTCCATTTTGGAAGATATTATCCCAGGACAGGATGTAACATGCAATTTCTTGTGCCACTGTATTGTGTAGTCTCATGCAAACAGTTGATTTGTTGGTGTTTCTGTTGTCTGCCCTTTAACAGGAGAAAGTGTTGTTGGAAAAATAAATCCCAAGACAGTGTAGTAATGGAAGACATGGAGGTACACTACCTCAGAGATCAATGACGTTTTTAGTATGCCCTGCTACTCGTCTTTTCTTTCCCAAATTAGAGGGTAGAAACGTCAACAGAAGTGCAGAAAAATAACAGAGACAATACATTTCAAAGAAGCAAAATGCTGCCAATGAGCACATCACCTGTATCTTGCAAGTCTCTGCTTCATCCAAAAGCAAGATATTAATGATCAGTTTACTGAAATATCTCATTCTTCTTCAAGACAGCAGCTTCTGCGCCCCACTGAGATCAAAACTCAAAGGGCCTGGGAGCTACTGCCTCTTACAAATAACTGTCAAAATACCATAGTGTGAGCTAAAAGTACTGTTGCATATCATTCAGGTCTATACCACGTGCTACATTGATGCTCCACTTCTAGATTACAACATTTCTTTTACCTACACAAGCAATATTCACAAAGTTTTGAAAGGAGGAGTGCAAAAAGGCCCTGCAATAAGGTGCTTTATGTAAGAGATCACCACCATGAACCTTTTTAGGAAGGAGAAACAATACAAACATCCACGAAAAAAAAGTATGCCCATAATGAGCATCAATTCAGATGTACAGAATGTAAAAAATGTAATGTAAGTTTCTATAAAATTGGTTAGTCCAATAAAACTATTACTTTTTTTTTCAAATAATGTTTTAAATCATGGGAATAAGCTTTTTCACATTGCCTAGGAAAAAAAAGAAATCCTCATAGATAAGAAAATGAACAAGGTGATAAGATGATTATCAGAAGGAATATCTAAAAGGGAATTGTAAGAAGAAGTTGTGGTACCCTGGTAATGGCAGGGAAATAGACTTCCCTTAGGAATATGCCAATGAGTCTTTCTTTAATAAAATTCTCTCCAGAAGACTGAGGATAAGGATGTTACAAAAGATAAACTCATATTTTCAATTTGACATTTACCTGAGCGAATCCCAGATGGAGCAGAAGTGAATGCTGCTGGACAAGCTAACACTTGAATGTCTGTCCATTCTGTTAATAAGTTTAGCATAGGTAACAAGAGTAGAGCTTTCCTTCCTGCAGTCCTCCCTTTAGGCAACCTAAAGAGAAAAAGAAGAGAAAGCACAGGAGAATTCAGTGTTTGGGTCTGATTCAGGCTGTGAACTACATGGAGATATTCTTTTAGTGCCAATAAGTTTGTTTTGTGTGTATCTGTTTATTAACAACTGGACTGGGGCTGTTCAACTTATTTCATCAGGGTGACTGAAACAGTACTACAGAATAATGACTTTTATTTACTGATATTCTCCTTGGCTGGATTCAAATCATGACCTAAATCTGAGAAGATATCTCATTTACCAATCATGTAAGTGGAAGAAATGTTTTCTAATAAAATATTGACAATAAATAAACAGCTGACACAACCTTGCTCCTTTTCTGCTGCTAGTTATAGACTTTCTTAGCCACCAATTCTCACTTGGGAGGTTGGCAGGAAAAGCCCCAACGTGCCATTTGAGCATCACTGCTATAAAATTCTTCCCACTCGCTGTTCACCCAGAAAGATATGACTCCTTTACAAACCTCTGACTTTTAAATCCATCTCACTGTGCACTAACAGCTCCGAAACAGATTATAAGAGCGTAAGAAAAAAAAAAACAAACAGATTCATTAAAGAGTAACTATCAAAATTTGGGTTACCATAGGATTCCAACTGCTAAAACTGAAGTCAAATTTCCCCAAAAGCTGTTTACCCTGCTCTAAATGCTTTGTCTGCTCTCCTACCAGCAGCCTAGTATAAATGGGAATAAGTAATGAAGCCATCTTTCTGCTGTGCTAGTTTTTCTGGAATATAACCCCTGTGGTAATAATTACATGGGCTTATCCATCCCAGTGTGAACAACACCAGAGTGTCAATTATGACAAACGCCTGATACCCACAAGTGCCTGTTGTAAAGAAAACCAACTGTTTCCATTCTCTTAACCTTGGGGTCAGGGTTTCCCACTGGGACTAACAGCTTTTTTTCCTGCTGTAAGTATCCATTTGAGAGTTGCTAGGAGGTGTTATGATACACAGACCTACTCTTTCAGCACTAGTTTTTTTCTTGTTTGGTAATCTGAGCCTAACCCTCACCAGGGGTTTACACAGAAACACCTATTGCTGTTTTTCATTTGTATTATCTCCTTTGGGTGATACTGTTCAAGACATTTCACTTTCTTTTCCACACCATTTGCAATACAAGCTGGAGAGTCCCCAAAGCCCACTGGTAGCATGGACTATTAGTGACCTAATTCCAGCCTCTGGGGTCTCTCTTGTAGTCATTTGCTATTTCCAGCTTTTGAGCCAATTATCAGAGGAGTCGTATGTAAAAATGGAACCACTAAGCTTTGATCCTAGAATACAGACTTCTCTCAGGCAAACCAAAGAATAGTTCATTGCATGGACTATGAAGAAGTAATGGAACCTAAAAAGCCTGAATCAGTCTGATATACTCCATCTGGCAGAAGAAAATGGTAATTAGTATATACAAAACAACTGACATTTTCAGTCACAGGGTAGTAGTGTAAAATATATATAAACATTCCTGAAGAAATATGCTCATATGCAGCCTAAAGAGGGCATATATGAATTCAAGAGCAGCATATAAGCAAAAAGTCACAGTAAACATGGACTGAAGTTTCCTGTTTTATATTAGCGAAGAAAAATATTTTTTTCTATGGGTACTGTGAGTCATTCTTTCAACAGATTTATTTTTCATGTACATTCTGTCCACTTGATCCTTCCACTTTCCACATGTGTGTGGTATTAGAAACTACACTGAGGAAAATAAGAACCACCACACTGGATCAAAATAAGTTTCCTCTAGTCCTCTAACCCAGCATCCTGTCCCCAACAGTGGACACAGAAAAAAGCCTTTGGAGGAATGTAAGCACAAGGCAATCACACTATGACACTTTCCCCTAATCCCATCCCAAATCCCAACCACTTTACCTCAGGAACTTCACAAGCTGGATGTGGCCTGTATGAGTTCGGTAACCTTCAATGGATCTCTCTTCCATGAATTTGTCCATTCTCCTTCCCAACACATAAAAGCTCTCAACATCACAACATCCTTGGCAGACTAAATTTAATAGGTACTACATTCTTTACTACGTAAATGTATCTTTTGAAAAAGCTACAGGTTGTACTCACCAACATGAAAGGTTTACTGGTACTTTTGCCAGGAGAGGTTTGTCCTAAAATTCTGGACAACCTGTAATGTGGGTGTTGACATTTCACCTTCCTAATAATTCCCAATTGTGTTCTATTAATTAAAACTCATATTTACTCCTATTTCTCCAAAAGACTTTCAGTACAGGGTTTCTGGAATCCTTAATCACAGTATTGTATGGTTTATGGTTATACGGAGCACCTAAGGCATCATTTCAGCTAAGAAGGATAGCAATATGATATTTCTTCCTTTTTTTAGAAGTAAGATGAAAGAGGACAATATACCTAGGACTTTGTGAGAAGAGGCAAGTTTGATAGCAGGAGCAGGAGAAAGAAACATACACTTATGACATAACTTACAGGAAAAACACCAAAGAAAACACTGCCATTGTAAGGATTCCTATCCTGCCTCTAAACATAGATGAGACCAGCACTGAGCTTTGCTTTAGAGGAAAATGCAGGAGTTCCTATATAATGAAGGTTGGCTATAAAATGCTTCAAAATATTTTTAACCAAAATATGCTGCAGGCATACAAAATATTTTTTTAAAGATTTTAAATTCTTGCCTGAATTCTTTCCAAACCTAAATGCAATGTGGATGGGTACTAGATTGTATATACGTCTTGGACTGCAGCAAATTCAACCTGATTTATCATTCTTGTCTTACATAACAGGTTGGAGACTATAACAGATACTTTAGAATACTCCACAAGCTCAGACAGCAAAGTAACTCCATATTATGCTGGGACCATGATACCAAGATGCCAACAAAACCAGAGGTATACCAAAAACAAGTAAGAAAACATGATTACAGGTCTAGAGAGGCTGATTCATAAGGAAAAATGTAAAATAAATAATTCTGTATAGCTTGGCTAACCCAAGGACTGAAGGATATTATAACTGTTTGTAAAATCAAATGAAAGGCATAAGCACCAAGAAAACAGTGAAAAAGAAGGCTAATCCAGAGACTTATATGAGGAGATATTGATGAGATAAAAATATGTAGGAGAAATGTTAACTGGCAACCAAGAAACATTTATTATCAATGAAACCTCCAAATTTTAGAATATGCTTTCAAATAAAGGAAGTCATATGGCTTCTTTAACAAATAAGTAGGAAAAGAAATGCAGGGTGAGTGAAAGATGGCTGACTGGTACCCCTGAAGACTGAAGTTGCTTGTCACAACACATGTAGTAGTCATGGGAGATAGAAGCAGGACAAGCTTCCTTTTCAAAGTGCTATGCTAGCACTATGACAATAACATCAAAAATTTCGGGTACATTGGCTGATATGGACCTGGAGCACCTTATGATTGAGATTACAGTTATTTATGTGTGGTGGGAAAGAGAAAAATAAATTATAATGGATGAGCATCCCAATTAACTCTGCAGTGTATATGTATCCTAAAGGGGAAGCCCAGTCCTAATATTTTCCTGAATTAACCTGATTGAGACGGTAGTAAATATGTAAGCACATTACTGAACCTGATGAGTGCAGTAACACAGACTTCCTCCCTAAATTCTATCATTGCACATAGACGAACTCTCAGTGATCCTGTTGCCACAACTCTCCATGTCTTTCAGCTTCAGGCAGATTTGTTCGAATAACCTAGAAGTGTCAGATTTTGATTGTATTCTTCTTACCACAAAAAAATCCCAACAACAAAATGCCTTTTAATTAATTAAATACTTGATATGTAACAAAGACCTCACTACATGCCTGATGAGGTCATAAATCTGCTTCTCTCTTTGTAAATAAGCCTTAGTAGGAACTAACTAAAAGGATAAGAAAGGATTTCCACTAATCAGGATTGCTTTCACATGGCTGAATTACACAGAGGAATCACAATTACTAGCCCTGCACTTGCTCTCCTTTCATCAGTGGGCAAATGCACTCATTCCAATGGTGGAAGTCACACTCCAGTAGCCAAAAAGACAGTCCTACAATCCTTATCCTCTCTAAGCTGCCAAAAGAAGGTAAGAGAGAAAAGTTGTTCTGCCAGCTACCAAATGGAAGCAGAGCATCCAGCTAACAACCACGAGATACTGGTATCTCTAAACCAGAATCTAATCTTGGTACTACATCAAGGGTATATAATATGTGAAAGTGTAAGGCAAACCCCACATCACTGAATGCAGCGAACAGCGTACTATGAACCATACTGTTCCAAAGGCAACACACCAGTTGGTTGAAACATTTTGACCCGCAAGTCAGCTATCTCACATTGTAATTAAATACAAAGTCTCACCAGGTCTGAGCTAGGACACAGGCACAGTGTTTGTGAGAAATAAAGGAGGCTACCTGAGAGGTAATATTACTTCCCCTACTACTGTAGCACACTGAAAATTCAAAAACCACTACAGGAAGTGTAATAAAAATAGAGAGAGAATATTAAACTGATTGAATTAACCTTTGTCATGTTTGATTCAATAAAGCTTCCTCTTTAGAAATTATCTAAAGCTGCTGGAGAATTTCCAGTTTATCACAGAACTCAGCATCAGAATGATACTGGCAGTAGAGAAATATTCTTAAATATTCTTATCTCATACATACCTCAATTATCTTTCCTCCCTTCTAGGATCAATTAATCAAGCTAGAAAAATCAAATCTCACTTTTGCACCACCTGCCTTTCCCAAAAGACAATTTCAGTTGTATCACAACAGACTTGGTTGCTTTTTAACCTAAGAACTGTTGGGTTTGAGTCCTGAAACAGAAAAGGGGTTTTTTTCACTCACAAATATACTCTAGATAAATGTGATTCATAGTCCTTTATAAAAGGATTCCCCTTGCCAGAAAAACATTAAATATCGGGAAAAGTGTCCCCAGATGGATTACAGAATGGCAAATAGGTCTCAATAGCATTTTTATTGTTGTTATTATTGCTTGACAAAGTAAAAATAGAGGTGTCTTCAAAGGTGTCTTTCCCTGGAATGAGCAACTCAGCATAAAGAGAATTTATATGCTGAAAAGCTTACAGTCAATGTATTATGTCTGTATATATAGTATCTCTTCATTTACAATGCTCCACCTCTCCTAAAAAAGCTCAGGTTGTAAATTTTTTAGACTTCTACAGCACCTTGCCCATTGGGGCCCAGAATGGAGATTTTGGATGCCCCTGTAAGTATGAGCAACCAGAATTACACGATAGAGTTTGCTGTTGCCTGCAGGAAAAATTGTTTCTGCTTTCCTTCAAGGCCAAGAGGAAAAGCTGAATGTTGCAGGTTTAGGTGCAGGAGGCACTTTAGGGCTGTTCTCTCGTTTTGAGTAGTATCTGCTGGGGCTAAAGAGAGAAAAGGACAAACTCCTGAGCGTAAGTCAGTTTTCCCTCACTCTGATGAGGATCTTCCTGCATCTTCCTCTTCGTTTCCTTCTGAGCAGAGTTCTCGAACCGAACCTCCTGACTCACCGTGACAGATGTCCCCGACGCCACCTCCTCCATCTGATGGAAGATGAAGCGCCTATTTGCCCCCAAACAGCTGATTCATGCCGCCTGCCTCTCCCCGGAACAATAAAGCTTCAAGCGGACTGTCAGTTTGCCGAGGTAATAGGTTTTCACAGCCAGGAGAAGGTGAGCGCCAAGGATTATTAATAGTGTTCCTTGATTAGTTAAGGGAAAGATAAATGTGACACCGTCACCAAAATCCCTGAATATCTGATACCAGTGAGGAGTGGGTATCACCTGCCAAAAATAGAAAGAGCAAGAGAGATTATATAAGTGGGGTTCCTACCCCGAGTTCCACCTCTTTTTGACCACCTCCATATCTAACACCCTTTTCAAGCGTGCTTAGGAGAGATCCAAAAGGTAAGTAGCAAGAAAATGTTCAAACTTCCACAGCAAACGTGGATTCGCCCGCTCCCGGCAGGAACCCAGGACCTTCGCCCGGAGGAAAGCAGATAAGGATATCTTCCATCACTCCGACCCTATCCCCCTTCCCACAAACAAAAGCCCAGAGACAGAGAGGTGCAAATCTTCCAAACACAGAGGAATGGCTTCCCGCAGAGAAGGCTGAAAAGGAGAAGAAAGGGCTATTAAAAGGAGGAAATAGGTGAACACGTTGAGGGGGAATGAGGAGAAAAGGAGGGAGGAAAGTGAGAAAACGAAAGAACAAAACAGGGAAGGGGAGGGGAGAAAGTGAACGAGAACGCGAGCAAGGACTCGGTGAGCAGAAGTTACTGAAATGCTCAGTCGTGAACCAAAGGCAAAACCCCCTCCAAAACACGTCGCAGAAATGAAATCTCTCTTTATGCACAGGCGATCGCAAGCCGTGGGATGAAGTTGCTCTCCTTGGTGTGGTCATTAGGAAGATAAAGGAAATGTGTCACCCTTTTTGCAAAGGACTCCCGGCTTTCTGCTTCAACGTTCCGCGTGGGGACTTCTTGCTGCTCATGAAATTCTCCCTGAATTGTTTGCTTTTGACAAGGGCGGGTTGATTTCTACTTAATTTACGTGATCATTTACTTAGAAAGAATATCATCATTCTGGCGCTAGTGGAAGGGGAAGTTGAGCTATACGAAAGCTTCTGTGCAGACAACTTGGAAATCCACACCGTGGATTTTAGCAAATCGTTCGGGCAGGAAAATTGGCAAAATCTCAGAAATAAAGGGAAAGCACGTCATTCATCTCGCAGGGATGATGAGAAAAAGGTGAAGGGTCGAGTGTGAAACTGCCAATTCGTGAAACGCCTTTTATGTTAGAATAACATAACAGTTTTGACTAAAGCTTGGTGGTTAAAAGCTTCTAGAAGTTTGCCAGCTGTCCTTAAAACGGATGCACTGCTGAGATTAGAGGCGGGCCTCAGCCACCCCTCCATGTTAGATCCCCAGCTGTCCGCTTCGTAACCCTGCATGTCGCTGCTTTCACTTTCCTGGCCGTGGACGGTACGGCCTCTCCACTTCTGAAGCGGGGATGGGAAGCTGGGGGGAAATGTTATTTACGCTATACAAACGGCTCCACCTGATCCGAAGCCTCATTTTTCTGGCACCTCTCACTTTTCGCCTTTGCAGCACGATTAGGCCATGGCAGCCTGAGGGATCCGATGACGAGGGAAAGCGGGGCTTCGTTAGCTATGCGGAGGGAGCTGCTGGGCCCCATCCCCAGGGCGCAGGCACGGAATGCACCTCAGATACCTCAGATGCCCGGCACGCCTCTGGCCGGTTTCCTTGGCATGAGGCTAGTTAACCTGCTTGGCGCCGGGCAGCACGGCAAGCAGCGCTGCGCATCGCCTCTGCCAGCTACCGACGGGAGTTACTGGCGGGGGCAGCCCTCCAAACATGCTCTGCGTTGTCAGCAGAGCAGGGTTGACAGCAAAACACGAGTCACCCGCAACGAGAGCATCTTCACCGGCAGGATGGTCAGGAGCATTCCTGGTCGTGGGGACCTAAAAGGAGGCTCTGTGGCTCCAAGAATGAGGATACTGCAGCAACGGGTTTGCAAAAGGTTCGTAAGGAAGAAAACAAACTGTGGAGACCGAGGCCCAGCTCCTTTGCAGGCTGCACTGATGCTGGGAAGTGGATGGCCATGCCCTAACAGGCCGGAGGCGTCTGCACTGGGAACAAGAAGGGACTCTTCTCCCTTCCGCCAGTTAAGGAAAAGCAAAGGGATGCCAGCTGCAGAAGATCGTGCACATTGATTTCTCTTGTAAATAGCTGTATATTGATGGGTCTACATTTAACCTAAGCATAAAACAGACTAACGATTGGGTTTTAACCTGTGCTACTCGAGGCTTTTTCAACTCTGTTCTCCCAGCTGAACTCCACTATAGCAAGAGACCCGAGTAACCCAGGTACTGTCTTTACCGCACCCCTTCACCTCCCAGCTCTGAAACAAGGGGGGCAGCTGAGCGAGAGCCGCCCATGCGGGAAGCTGCATGGAGCCCTGCTGCGAGGCTGCAGCTTCCCTCGGGTCAGCATCCTAGCGCGCAGCTCCTCTTCTCCTGTACACCAGGGAAGGATGTGTTCAACCCAGGGAGAGGGACTCAGCTCCCCCCTCCGTCTCCTTGTTTGTCCTTGGAGAAAACCAAGCCTCTCTGGTATCTCAGGAAATACACAGAAATGAGGGGAAAAATGTTCCAACAAGAGAAAAACGATGGTCCCTCCCACAACGAAGAGTTGCTGTTTAAAAAAGAAACGAGGAAAAAAAACAGGGAACCCCAATGTCACCTCCTCCTCCGTCCTTCTGTGCTCAGTGGCACGCTAACGCCTCACCCCTTACAGCTGAACTCAGGCCGCGGAGAACAGGACAGGGGCTTGCACTTTTAAAAGCGCCGAGGAATTACTGACAGGGCGACCCGAGTTTTTGCAGCAGCCGCCTCTTTTCAGGCCGCTCCCTCACCGTCCTGTTCAGGACAAGGCCCCTTGTTCAGGACAAGGGCTGTCCCTGCTGATGGCAGCACGGGGATCTCGCTGCCACCGCACTGCCCTCCCCCGTCTTCCCTGAAGCGGAGATGCCAATACTCCTGCAGAGATCTGCCCTACTACTGGGCCCTAACCTTGGCTATCTCAGCCTAATGGCTCCTGCCCAGCCTCCGAGAACGAGCTGGACTACTTGCCATATGGGCACAGTTTCTTGGAGAAAACAAACAAAGCCTAGAAAACACATTACAATTCCTAAATCTTTTTTTGACGATGTCGGGAAGTGCCCGGTCCCGCCTGAGAAGCCCACCACTGCACGAGCATGTTGTCACCTCGCATCTCGCTTCACCATATCATCTCGCGGAAGATTCTGCAGCATATTGTGCATTACAAATGGGATCTGTGGGATTCGCAGGGATGTGATAATTCATTCAGCGAGGATGATGCTTAATAGGGACTGGCCCGAAAGAAACGAGGTCTAAAAGGAATATGTGTGTGAAGGGGAGGGGGAAGGGAGGAGGGGGAGATGTTTGAAATGTTTGAACGATAAGGCAAATGTTCAAAAGCTACATTACATTTGCTTCCCGACCTCAAGAGCAGCTTGAAGCTTGGCATATGCTGCTGCTCCTTACTCATCACCGAATAAACTGGTAAAGCTCGTCCTGACTGTATACTAAAGGAGAAGGCTCTGCTCTGCACCACCAGCTCTTCCACTGCACCCGAGAACTTGACCTTGGCACAACTCTTTCTCCAGCCGGTATCACGACAGGCTCTGGCACTGCTCCAGTAAGGCTTAGGCTCCAAACTCCCAGGGAGCGACCCCCACTCGCGTCCTCCCCCACCCCGGTCCCCGCAAAGGCATCCCCATCCCCTCTCTTTAGCCGAACCCTCACGTCTGTGGACTACTTGGTGCTCTGCAAACTGGGGAGCGACAGCCCGTGGCACTCATCCACGCAGAGCTATATAGCTGGCACTGCTCCAGCCTTTCCCGGTGTGCCATCCCCACACAGCACTGCAGCTTTGGTCATATGAGCAGAAATGATGAGAAAAGCACTTTTTAATCTTTTCGCACTTGCTTCCCTGTTCAAACAGTTGCAGGATGGCTATGACTGACGTGCTCAGCGCTGAGGATATCAAGAAGGCTGTGGGAGCCTTTTCAGGTGAGTGCTTCCTCCCCCCCCCCCTTCTCCCTCCTTTCGTCTCCTCAGCTTAGGATAGCAGTGCATTTATTTAAGCTCGGGAAAGAGCAGAGGAACCAGCTAGACAAAATATCAAATGAGGATGTGTTTTCAGAAGTGCAGTGAAAGCATGACAGGTTTATCAAGTGCAGGGCTGCATCCTCAGCAAAGTTGCCCTGCACGTTACAGAGGTGAAATTTATTTTGAAGGAAGGCAAGCAGTACTTGTGGACAGACTTTGCTTCTACCAAGGGGATACTTTAAAAGGGAACAAAACCCTCGGTGAACCAGGGTGGATTATATCTTGACGTGGGATAGGGAAGTCAGCCGTGGATGCCGGCAGGTTCCCACTCACCCCCAAAATTCAGCTTCAGGTATTGCAGAACTGCTGTTTCTCGTTTCAAGGAGATAAGAAACCACTCTTTTCTTACTTCCTATGCAGAACCCCCGGGTGGGCTTTGCTTTTCGGGATGGAGCAGAAGGCAACAGCAGAGCAAGTGGGTGCACTGCTCGACTGCAGAAGCTTTCTGCAGGACGAATGGCTGCAGCGGTCCATACTTCCCTCTCAGACTCCTCCGGGTTTCAGATATTCCCTACCCCCCTAATTCATCGCGACCCCTAGACTGATAGCAAACCGTCTTGGTGCTTACAGAGACTCAGGTAGTTAAGGTTGCTCTCAAAGAAATGCCAGAAATGGTGCTCCGGGATGCACACGCTGTATCCCCCCCCCATCCCCCCCAACTACCTGGCTGGTGGCACCACCCAGGAGAGCAGCCTCTTTCTGTCCTGCTCTGTGCGATGACCTTCCCAAACAGACAGAAGCGCAAAACCCGCTGAGCCCGAATAAACTCAGCAGCCGGGGAGTCGAAGGACCAACAAACTGCTTTGCTCGATCCAGCAGCTGTTTTTCTCATTAGCTTCCATTGTTCTGGGGCCATCCCCAAGTCCCGGAGCAGATGCAGTTAGCAGCAACTAATGTCAGATCTCAGTCAAGCAGAGCCTCCTTAATTTTATGTAATAGGAAAAGCTGCGGCGGGAATAAGGACGCATGGGGAAGGAAAAAAAATAAGTCCACAGCAGGTTTTGGAGGTCACTGTTTTGGATTCCTAATCCACACCTTTCTAATCCACACCACAGTCGTTAGCAAGGCGACGTGGGTGGGACAAAAGCGGGTGCGGTTAAAGGACAGGAGAGGGGGAGCAGGTAAACTCATTTATCTCGGCTCCGATTTCAAGGGCTCTGGGTGTTTTTTTTCCTCCCCGGCGATCGTGCCTCACAAGGTCTTGCAGGCAGCATACAGCACAGCACTCCCTTGCAGGGTCTGAGCTTAGGAACCACGATTGCACAGACCTTCAGCGGTCGAACCGCAACACTGATTTCTAGTAAGTCTTCAGGAAAAACGGAACGGAACTGAAATAGCCATGTGCTCCGAAACACTTCTTGTCAACGCTAGGCTCCGTGGTTGAGGAAGAGCGGGTTTTTTTTTCCAGGGGTGGATATGTCAAAAAGTGACAGCCATCTAATAGTCAGAGTCCACTCTCAGATTACTGTTTTAACGTAAAACTTAGCACAAAAAGCGTTTAAGGCAATGAAATGAGACCGAGCAGGTTAGACTTCAGCTCCCAGCTCTGTCACAGACTTTCTGTGTGACCTTGGGCAAGTCTCCATCCGTCTGTAGCTCAGCTCTTCATCTGCAAAACGGAGACACTGCTCCTCTCCCCCCTTGCTTTTTGCAATTAGTGTCTGTGCAGCATGGACGATTTCAGTGCATACGTGTAGCTCCTACCACAGCTGGGCTCGACTGTGCCTCCCAGGGTAGGACATGCAGCAGGATGGAAGAAAACCACGGGTATGTGTTAGTATTCGTTTCAATGATTTTTCTAAGCAGTTCTCTGGCTTTTCATCTCCTGTAGCGGCTGAATCTTTTAACTACAAGAAGTTTTTCGAGATGGTAGGATTGAAAAAGAAGAGCCCAGAAGATGTGAAGAAGGTTTTCCATATTCTTGATAAAGATCGAAGTGGCTTCATTGAAGAGGAAGAATTAAAGTAAGTAAAGATATGTCCTTTCTCAAATTACCTTGCCTTAAGAGTCTAATTTTCTTTTTTACAAGATTCTAGATAATGTCACGCAATTCAATCTCTTGACTAGTATTTGTGCGCAATAATCAGTTGTTTGCTGGTTTTATGATCTAAAGCGTGTTGGAGGTAGCTAGCTGTAGCTTTTATTGCAGGACCCTGAAACACATGATGATCAATACCTTACAGATAGTTCTTCAGTGAAATGCAGTTTCAGAGCAAAGCGCTCTTCCTGAATGTTAAAGAAGGTCAATAACAGAAGATATAACCCTGGATTCCAACTCATATATCAAAAGTGAAACTGTTCTGAAAAAAGCTTTCCTTTTTTCCATGCCTCCTCTTTAGGTTTGTACTGAAGGGCTTTACCCCAGATGGAAGAGACCTATCAGACAAAGAAACCAAGGCTCTTCTGGCAGCTGGAGATAAGGACGGTGATGGTAAAATTGGCGCTGATGGTATGTGATTAGAGGAGTAAACTTTGACAGTAACAATCGAATATTACTCTTACACACAAGAACTGAGGAAATCTAGGAATCACGGGGGGCTGTGACCTTCTGAAGGGCACCATTTGGACTTAATGAAATGCCAAGCCCTGCTACATTTGCCGTACCTTGCTTGCAGGCTTTAGGGGAAACAGGAGCCGAGTTCTGACACTAGAGGGGGCAAGAGTTTACAGAGACCGAGATGTAGTTAAGGCGCACTACAGCACAGGGCTAAGTACCGATCCAACTTCCACTTCAAGTCCTTTAATTTTTCTGTTGATTTCAGTGGAGCGCGGATAAGGACACTGACAGTGCAAAGACCCGGGCTGGACTATAAAACTTAGAAAAAAGAAAGAAAAAAAGCTGAGTGCCAGCATTTCTGCTTGATGATTGGTAAATAGAAAAGTAATGCATGACTTAGCAAAGCAATACTCTTAAAATTCAAAGTACAGTTAGTCTGCTACGGAATTTCTGGACAATAACTGTCTATCCAGCTTTTGCTAGTGTTTATGTGGGTCTTCACAGCTAAGAAAGCTTGTCACTCCCTTTTCTTGTAGTTCTCATATTCCGCAAAAGAACAACTTTTCCTCTCACAGTGTTGCTTAAAAAATTACTGCTGTTTTCTGTTCCCTCTTGCGATTAATCAAATTAGCCCACATACAAAATTTCTCCTTTTTCCTCTTTCTTCTGTATCCCTGAGACACACTGGAACAGACATGAAGAGATGCATTTCTGAATTAAGTCTTTCCTCATTGGAAGAGATAGTAGCAGAGGTTTGTGGTCACAGTACTAAATCACCTAGACAG
Organism: Ciconia boyciana; assembly: GCF_034638445.1. NCBI lineage: Eukaryota > Metazoa > Chordata > Aves > Ciconiiformes > Ciconiidae > Ciconia > Ciconia boyciana. The sequence continues at coordinate 58,926,482 of NC_132934.1, forward strand.
CAGGCAATTGCTAAGTTTTCACCCTATTGACAAGCCATATGATAGGGTGAAATTTAAAAAATATCTAAAAAAGCTCATATCTCCCTGTGTTACCTGATCTCTGGGATTTGTAAAAAATGTTGTCTCCAACTAAAAAGCAATTTAAAAAGGAATAAAAAGCAAAATAAGGTTAACTCACATAGTTTCCCAGTTTAGAAGCTGAAAAAATGACATACAATATCACCCACTCACATATTAGTCAGGTGACATACTAGCTAAACTGCCTGTCCATAGCACACTGGTATATCAGTGACTATGATCCTGTTTCTAGACTAAAGCCTCTTAATTTCTCAGATCATTATTATATTACGGTTGCAGAGGAGCAATTGTGAAGCATCTAGGGGAAGTTCCTGCTAAACTTTAGCAGCGCTACTGAACCCAAGCAGTGTGTCATTATTTGAAATTTCATATGCTTTATTATATGGGTCCTCCTTATTCCCATTAAAATTAGTGGCAGTGGTACTAAAATCAGTGGGCAAGATTTTCAGCAGAAAACTTGATTCAGGTAAGTAAGCTTACAGCTGATCCACCAACCTCACATCAGATACATCTGCACGTATTCCTGGAAGGCTGCAAAACAAAAGCAGTATCAATTGGAATAAAAAACTATATTGCAGAATTATTTTGGCTTATACACGAGGATAAAGCATTAACTTTTTTATTTAAGATTGACCATAACTTTTTTTTAAGTTGAAACAATGCCTGAAAGCCAGTACATTGTAACAAAGCAATATGAAACAGCTCTTCTCCTTATCTCTTTCTTCTGCAACTTTTACCCTTCCTTAACTTTGAACTGGAATCACTCTGAATTTATACACGATAATGGGAAGAGAATGAAGGGCTTTTTTCTTTTGCTTCTTCTGCCCATATCCCTACTATACAAATTGTCGGTTTCTTTTCCATTTCTTAAATTTGTCTCCAACAGCAAATTGTTACACTGGAAAGGCTTGAAATACATGCAAAGTTAACAGCTGTGACTGTGACCAAAGGATGAGGATGACATACCTTCCAGCTTTTCCTTTGGTTCATAAATCCAATTCCAGATTGTAACTGCCTATGTAAATAAAATGTAAAGTCACGAATGTACTTCACATTCATATTCAGTATTGCAATGCTGTATTTCTGTTGCAAACCATTGGTTTGTTTCCCTGTAATTGAATTGTCAGGCCTCACTTATACCCCTCGTTTCAAACAGCAGCTTCGTACGTCGCTAAATGATCACAAACATGCAGCCCTTCACAGGGGTTAACATTAATTCACTAGACGGCCCTTGAACCCTGTCCCTCAGGAGCCCATAGCAGTTCTAAGAACTGATCTTCATGGATTTTTAACACCACAGAGCCATCTTTCTCAGACATATCATCACAAACATTAATCCCAACCTAATCAGCCTTCTTCCCGTTAGAGGCCTCACATTACAAATTTTCTCTGAGGCCTCCTGCTTTAAACCTTTTATCATTCCTGCAAAATTGCTCAGATCAGAAATAGTTCCACCAGCTTACCTCTGGACCGATAAAGGTTTGTAATTTGTGGCTGATCTGCCAGTTTCAAACAGTTGAAAACCTGCAGCCTGTCATGCAAGGCATGATCACCTTCTATGTGATGTCAAGCCCCCTCCATCTTCCACTGAGGTGAACAGAAGATGATGAATTGGAAAAAAATTGCAGGCCAAGGCCAGGTTACCTAATAAAACTACAAACATTAGCTTCCAGATAGGATTAGCTTCCAGATTGGGTTGGGAAGCGATGCTGAAGCAGCTCTGTCAGCTTCAGAAGGACATTTATAAGAGGAGAAAAGAAAATGAAGATTTCTGTTCATAATGTTTTTTAAATCTATTTTGTGTATTAGCACTGGACTTGCACATCATGACTTTCAGTTTCTTTATTCTAATAGACTTGAGAAAGTACATAGAGAATTTAAAGATGATGCACTATAGACAGAACAAATCCAAATTTTTATCCCAGTAAGTCAAAATGTTTTCCTTGATACAGCTCAACTTCTGCAGATATTTTAAAATATTTCAATTATTTTCTTTAAACATTGTAAAAATGAGACATCAAGCATTCAAAAATACAACTGATTAAGTCATGGCCTTGCCACAGGTAAAAGCCAAGACAAAAAAGAAGAATCTTTTGGAAGTCCTTCTTTTCTTATCCCTCTTTGTGCTCTTTTATCTTCTAAAATAAATTAGTGTAAGTCATTACTTATGAATTTTCCTAAACAGATCTGTTATTGTACAGATAATGTAAAAAACACAATCTGGTAAGATAAATCATTAGCCTACAACATGTCCTCTGTAATTATATGTCATTTCAGTAAAATACTACAGGGTATACATTAGGCTGGTAGAAACTACTAAACTATACTGAACACAGTGAAACAATCCTCTCCTTTTAAGTCAGAGCTTTGACACAAGATAGCTAGTAAGTTCTTTTACATGACAAAATAGTCTAAATCCTTGTAATTTAAAACCATTATTTGTGCAAAGAAAGATGTAATTTTGTTTGGAAGGAGAATTACAACTAGAAAAGAGGATGTAGTCAATCACAATGATTCTCTCACTAACAGGCCAGCCAGAGGCAATAAACATTTACAAGAATGACCAACAGGCAGGGGCCAATATACAGTGCCTTATCTCAGAAGTTTTGCATATATGAATACACTTCATAACAATGCCTCCACAAGCCACCTGTGGTTGGGCTCACCTTCGTAGGAAAATAAATAGTGAAGTAGTTTGCAAGATTATTCAACTGGAACATCTTTGAAATATTTAAAGTACATTGAAAATCCTGGAAAAAGTATAAAGCACATAGCAGTTATTCATGAAGGAGTATTTTATGTTTTGCTGGCTATCAGAAAGTACCTGTGAAATAAATTGCCATTAAGTGATAATATCACCATCATAATGTATTATAGAAAATATTTGGCTGCAAGTCTGAATAACCTTTTCCAAATATATTCTGTAGATACAAATTATTATAAAAAGGATTTAATTTAGCTGTAGCAAGTATGACAACTTGTTCTAATAGAATATGCATAGTTAGTTTTCCCTTTTGGAAAGGTTTCATCCACTGCAGTTCATGTTTCTCTCTGCAGGATTTATTCACACAGTGATTTAATAATCATACCCCTTTTCAGTTTTTGCCCAGAATAGTCTGGGTTTCTATCAGAAGTACTTTATGTTATCTCTTAAATTCAGTTTGCAACACTTTCGATCTATGTACCCACCATGTACAGGATTTATACATGTTTTGTGTTAAGTAATCTGCATCACTAATCCTAATTTGGATTTACATCTTTCAAAATTATGGATAAATTTGGATTTAATTTAAACCCTCTGACACTTTTATTTCTCAGTCTGGTTTGTCAGCATTTGGCAACCTGTTTTTTGGACATGTCATCAAAAGTGCTGTTTGTACACACCAGTCAGTAAAGATCTCACTTGTTAAGAGTTTAGCATTTTCCAACTGAACATTAGAATGTTCTTTAAAATGCCTAATTTTCATCTTCTGTCTTTTTTAGTTGCAAGACATTACTCTTCGTTATGTCAAACTTCAATAATTTTCTCTTGAGCCTTTACAGATGACTGCCTCCCCTATTTGTCATTTTCCTCTCAGCTGATTATGTTAAACCCATAAGCCACTCTCTCTGTATACCCTCTAATCCCTTTATCATCTTTGTTGCCCTTCTTGGGATTCCCTCCAGTCTGTCATTTTTAACGGTCTGAGGCACACACAACTGTGCAGGGGATTCTCAAGTGTAACTGTTCCAAGGTTAGATGGAGTTAGGAATTATAACCTCCTTGGGTAATACAGTATTCAGAGTGCAGTATGCCAGGCAGCTATTCACCAGGATATAAATGTGCCTCTTTCATGCTTTATCACCCTGCTGAAACGCATTATATATACCAAAGCATAAAATAATGCCAAACTGCAGATAGATACATTTATGTAAATATTATGGAGGTAACACCAATAAAAGCCGTAGGGTAAAATGCTGGCCCTGAGATCACAGGAATTTTTCTCGTTATCACCAGTGTGGTCAAGATTGCTATGTAGATTGGTATCAGCCTTCTGTTTTTGTAATCTGTCATATTCAGTCAATTTGCCATTACAAAATTGAGTTTAAATGTAATATATTTATAACATAGGGACACGAATACTCTGAAAGACTCATTAATGAGTCTCTCTGCCAAACTCTGATATAAAGGAAATTTATCTCACTGCAAAATTAAATTTCTAGTTCTTGCCTTCATCCCATTGAGGTTTACAAAGGAATAACAGGGAACTAATCAAGTTCTTCAGATGAATAGCAGTGGACAGTCTTGACAGTCTGGCATGTATAGCATTTCTCTCTTACCCTCAAAAATCCTTTCATTTCACTGTAAGATTTCCCAAGTCATACTTTCTCTTTAATTAACTTGTATTTCTTTGTTCTTCTGTTATTGTGATGTTTCTGCTACACCAGTGACTCTGTAATCATTGTAATATGCTTCCTCCTTCTTTACATTTTCTTTTTTTAATATTTTAAAAAAATTTTTCCCTTCTCCAGAATTTGCAACTATGGTGGCTGAATCATAAAGGCTTTGACCAATGCAAACCCTTCACCCATCCTTCACTGCCCAATTCCAACCACCTCCTGCTGACTGCTTTGGCTCCTGTTCTATTTATTTATGTTATTTTATACTCCAGCTCTGTTCTCTGCAATCCTGCAACTCTGTAATTGTGCTGAAAGACACTGTTAAAATAATAAAGGTCACATCAATCTGGGCTTTATTCTCTCTCACTATAATTTGTTTCTTATTTCACGTAGGCTTGACACACACTGAGAGAAAATTTTACTCTTTTTTGCTGACATCCCTGCTGCTTTATCCCTAGCTAGGGTAAAGTGGGAAGAAATTTAAAAAATTATTTGGGATAAAATATGCATATAATGAGTCATTCAGTCCAAGTTCTGAATTGTGGCAAAACTGACTGCATTATTTTTAAGCCATCCCTGCTAAATGGATGCATACTCATAGCCTGGAAAATCTCTAGTGATGGCAATTATCCAACTTCATTTGGCAGTTTGTTCTTTCGACTTAATCAGTGTTATAGCTAAAAAGTATTTCCTAATATTTAACCTACATCTCCCCTGCTGCATTTTGGTGATCAGTAAATTGATCCTTGTCTGTATCATTTGTTAAATTTGCCTGGTGCAGGGGAATTTTTGGATAAAAGGTTTGACAGGCGTATCAGTTAGTGCCAATCATGCATGGGGATAACTTCGTAAGCTTAAAAAGCGGTCACTTCTGAAACACAGGATATGTTTACTAGCAATGTTACACAACTATCTAGGACAGGAAGAACGGAATACTCACAAGAAACAACAGTATGAATTTCAGGCAAGGGAACACTAAGATTCAGGTGTGATGCTACTGTTGACGCTTACACTGCTAAAATAGTATATAAAAAAATCCCATCATCAAAAAACATTTCTTCTAAAACTTTACCAGAGAACTGAGTATCTTTCTTTGAGTTACATATAGGAAACCGAGACTCAAGCTAAGGAAATGACTAGCCAACAGTAAGCCTATGACAGAGCCAAGAGCTAAACACTTGTTTCCCAAATCCTGTTCAGTAACTTTGGCACTAAGCTCATGCTTTTTATCTTTTTTTTTTTTTTATGCAAAGATCAAAGGGGGGTGGGGGGTGTGGAATCACTTTTAGGCAACATATTCCCCACATCTTAACAGAACATTGATTACTACTGCAATAAAAAGGAAGGATATTTGCCATTTCTGGATTCCAAACTATTCCCTGCAGCAATAATACCTTATTCAATTCAGATTTATTATCACTAATTTAGTATAAACAAAAGGTAAGGCTGAAACCCTGTTACCATCACATTGTACAGAATACCATTCTCTGCCACAGCGATTACCCAATGCTACTCAGGAAGCCAATAAACGCTCCCCGAAAGCCATTCTAGATTTTCACTCTGTAGTAACTTGCAAGGAAGACTTTTTGCTGAAGCTGCTATGCGTTCAATAGAAATCCTTTGGTTTTGCACAATGTATATATGGATCTGAAGGATGTACTGATTTTTAAGTATTCTAAATAAAGCAAATGAAAACGGATTGCAATGAAGCAAGACGGTTTATTTACTTCTTTTTCTTGGCAGCTGCTGACCTCAAGTGGCAATAAAGCGTAATTACAAGAGTATACAGGGCTACAGAAAAAACATTAGGAACCCAGCTATTGAAGTACCATGAATAAAGATCCCTGGAATGAGAGAATCGACATAAAAATCGCTATATAAACAAAGCCCTTTACAGCCTCTTTCTATTCTTTGAACCTGCAAGGATTTATATTTTAATGCTTCACCGATGGCATGAAAGCTGAAATTTTATCCAGGGCTTTACCAAAAAATAGCACAATAGAACAAATAGCAAATAAACACAGCCATTAATGAGTCTAAAAAATTATTTATAGTACATTATGTGAATTGAACTAAGTTACAGCAACAATAATGGGGATATTTTACTGGCATGAAAGTCTGAAGACCCCAATGATTTCTATATCAGTCTTTCTTCACATTATTCCCTCAATCACTCCTGAGCAAGCAACACCGAGTGCCTAATTTGGCCTGAAATTTTTCAGCTATATAGTAATGGATAAGATGAAAAGAAATACCCTTTTACTTTCAAACTGAAAAAGTTACAATATGGATACCACTTACAATGGGTAGAGAGACCTCTAAAATACCATCTTTACTTTTCATGGTGACAGTACCCGATACTCTAAACATGCATTTGGTCAGTTTATGGAAATATGCAACTGGTATACTCAGAACCTATGTAATCAGAATTCTCATAAAATCTGTTTTAAACCACTTTCTTTCCTAACTGTATTTTAAATTTAAAGTTCAAATTTCAATATTTCATGACTCTATCACTGAAGCAAAGAAGAAAAATTCAAATACGTGTGTAATATAAATAAATCTCTGCCCAAACATAAAATTACTGTTTTATCAATTATCTCCAAACTATTACTTTTTTTCACTGCTGACTCTTCAATGTTTATCTTAGATTCTTACTTTTCCCACCCAAATTTCTTCCAAACCTTCCCCAAATCCTGAATTTCCAATTAACAAAAATACTCAGAATTTTCCTGGTAGGTGGAAGTTATCTAGTCATGGCTCAAAATGCAGCAAACAAATGAAAAATTTTAAGTTACAATAAAATATAAAACTTCATACATACAATATATTAAATTTTTCATTTTCATATCGCTCTCATTTTAATATCTTTAAGACTGTCACAGAAACTACTGTAAAGACTGAAGAAAGAAGAATTTGCTACAAAATTTAACCAGGCTTTCAGCAGAGTGTGGATTATAGTACGCTTGACAAATACAAAAAACCCACATTACACTGCAATGTACTATTTCATAAAGAAAGATGTTTTAATTTTCACACACATAAGCAAAGGAGCAAAATTAAGTTTCTCTAAGGAACATTTACCTTAGATTTCTTAATTGGCATCTTACATCTTCTTCTTTGTCCTGAACAGTAAGTGTTCCATAATTTTCTTCCCTGTTGTAATACAGTAGAAATTATGAAAAAAAAAACAACTCCAGCCATCAAGTTGAAGACAAAATTTTAAATAATCAGTACACATCCTTTCCTTAGATTCATAGCCAATGGTCTGTAACAAGACACAACTGGATGATTTAAGATATGTAAATTATGTTTACGCATACAAAAAAAGACACTACTTGTTCACGTTCGTATTATATATTGCTAGGAGAGAAATACAGCTCACTCTCAGCTACAACTCAAAAGGAAGAAGAGCCAAATCCTCAAGCCATAGACATACCATCATTTTCTGACAAATGACATTAGCATTTAACAAAAAGGGTTTGTACCAACAGACCATCACCAACTCTTAAAATTTCTCCAATCACCATTTACCCTTACCAAACCCTTAACCAACAAATTCATAATTGTTTATGCTTTAAGGGTCCTGCCAAACTCTTAATTGAGTTTCATGGATCAGCAATTTTCCACATGTCTTATTTTGGGAATCAATGGACTGGAGGCCATAACACCTGTTCACTTTGCAGACGCAGAGCTAGGATTTATATTTACAGTCTACCCACCAGTCCTGAGCTCAACACTGTCTAATGTCCTACGATTGCCTCCACACTTTGTTCTCTTCATCAAAGCAAAGCTTGCTTGTTTGCTTCTTTTGCCTTTTCTGACTTTGCATCTTTTGGGCGGAAGTAAGGACACTTTTCCCTAGTTTCTAAATACTTTCGAAGACTGGAAATGCAGTTCATGTTCCCCTTTCCAGTAACACACACATAGTTTTATCAAAGTCTCTGTGCTACAGTATCTAAACATTAACAATATTCTGTCCAAAACAGAGTTAATATTGTTATGGAATTAAAAACTGTGGCATTGCACAATATTTGCAACAAGTTCTGCCTCAACAAAATAACATCAAAGATTATGAATTTATACAAGATTCACTGAAGACACAAATTAGCCCACAAAATTTTTATTAATGAGCATAAAGCACAAAAGAACTTCATTTGACTCTAAAATCCCACACTGAGATTTAAGTGGTCAGCAGATAGAGAACACATTCTTTTATTTATATATCAATTGCAAATGAAAGAGAAATTATATGGCATGCATTAACACACCAAAATTCAGCTGTGGTTAAAGCATGTGCTGACATTCTTGTGCTAACACCCCCCAGGAACCATGGGTAACGCAGATACAAGAGCACAGGCTTTAGCACATGCCAGTGATTAAAACACCTCCTCTAGGTCCTGGACTCTCTCCTTGCTAACATGTGATTGAACGTGAGCTGCTGCACCTTCATTCTGAGAGAGTATTTGAGCAGATTGCCTTTTCCAAAGAGACACGCCCTTTAGAAATCCCAACACTCTCTAGAGCTCCAACGTTTAAAACAACTTTTCTCCTCAACAAGAGAGAGTGAAGCCAAATGCGTCTAAAGGGGCCTAGCTGTGTGCATGAGAGATCAATTGTCAAAACCTTCCCAGACAGTTGGATCTCCTAATGTGAGACAATTACTTCACAAGGGAGGAAGTACATTTCTGGTTAGTGCTCTTCTGGTTAATAAAGTAACAAAGCTTAACAAAGGTTGATACACTTTTAAAGATATAAGTTAATATAAATACAAATACTAGAGTCCCTTCTCCAGCCACCAGAAAAATAGAAGGGACTCCACGAGCTACAACAATAAATGGATCAGAAGATCCAAATAAAAATCTGGAAATCACTTAATAAGCCTACGGAACATGCAGATAGAAAAGGGTTTTTTTCATAAAATCATTCAGTCTTCCACCTAGGAAAATATAAGTGAAAGGATCTTATCAAGGCCTGAATTAGAATGTCCAACTCTTATTGCAACAACAGTTTTTAATTCTAGCAGATGCTAGTCTGAGTAATTAATGGTTTATGTACAAAAATACAGTTGGTTTCACTGGTGTTACAGTAGTACAACACTGGCATTAACAAATGGATACTTAGCCCTTCAGCTGGTAAGAACACAGTAGCTCTATTAATTCCAACTTTGCCACTAGAGCTTCTAGACAGGTCAGAAGTGCAGGACAAGAGGTCAAATGCTTAACCGTTGATTACTGGACGGAAGGTCCATGGGTTGCTGAAAAGCCAAATGGTTCAGACATTTTCAGGTTTTGGAAATGTTGCCTGGAAAGATTTTTTTTAATTCTCACATTTTAATTGTTAACAAACTCCACTTCCTGTATTTTCACAATGCAATGCAGTTTAAAAAAATGTATCACTAGAAAGATACTAAAATATATAGGTAATAGCAAATTATCAAGCACTTATTACTGGTTTAATATAAAGAGGAATAAGAATTATGTGGCTGTGCTAATTTTATGCTTCCTTCTGCAGATGAATGAAGATTTTCTGTCTTAAAACATTTGCATTCCCCCCCTTAAAGTAATTTTCAATTTTGCTGGATACAGCACAATTGCATCTACTCTTTCAGCTGCAATGGGTTGTTGAAATTGAGCTATTGCCCAGCACCTGCTCTTAGTCAGACAGCTGAAATCAGAGGTTAGGGGAAAAAATAAAGATTTTATGTCATTGTAATGCAAGTCTCCTTTTAGCTTTGCTGCAGTCAGTGTTCAATTATGTTCTGTAACAATCTCCATTACTAGAGCCAGTGTTTTTCTGTTCCTCTCTGCATGCATTAACTTTCTTGTTCACACGTGATAGCCTTCTTAGCAAAGCCGAGGAGTCTTAAGAGACATTTGCCCATAGATTTAATGAGTCTACATCTTTTTTGGCCTGTTGAGGATCCTAGTGTTCAAATGCATCTTCATTTTGAATGCTCCAAAGGAAGATAACTGATATAATAGAACTTAAATTATTTCTCACTGAAGGCCTGATAGGTCAAAATTAACCTGAAATTTCATCTAGTCTACTGAATACAAAACACACAGCACGTAACAATGAAGGGCTCTCATGTAATTTTTTTCCTGGGTGTATCCTATTTTTACAAGCTCAGGATCCTTCTTGTTCAGAATTTTTATAAGTTCACTGTGTAGCCCAGATGTTTAAGACTTCATCAGAAGCAGGAACCAAGGCCCTACGTCTGTAGGAAGAAAGCCACAGAGACTTTGCCCAGCAAGGCTCAGCAGCAAATGGGAAGGAAGTAGATGGTGTGAACAGTTACTGGGAACGCAGGAGGGGGAGCCTTGCTTTTGAAGTAGGAGAGAGCAACAATACATGGACAGAGAGCTCTGAGACAGGGGCCAGAGGGTGAACAACACAGAAATTCAGGGTCCGGGACTTGGGGAGAAGGAAATCCAGAGCAGGAAGGATTGGAGATGATTAGAGGGAGGATTTGAAAAGCGTAGAGCAGAAGAGGTTTTATTATAATATAAATACATTATAATAAATTGACCTTGAAGCGAAAGGACATGGATAAGGTGGAAAAGTTTATGCCTAAAAATTAACCTGGTAGAAAAGTGGAGATGATAGAAAACAGTGTGCTGTAAACTCTTGAAAATTTAATTAGGAGTCTCAAATATTTCTCTTCTCTTTCCTCCATTAAAGCTCCAGGTCCTGGAGTCACATGGCTGACTCAGTTTTCAGCAAGGGGAAAAAAATTCTAGCTGTCATGCCTGCAGAGAAAACCTTGAACATTCAAACCACCAAAACATAAACAGAATATAAACCAAAACATAACCTTTTATTTTTTAATAAACTTCATTATTTGACTGTAGTCTGTCTTATAGTTTTTAACACAAGACAATAGCATTAGTGTAAACCTAGCACCTGCTTTCTAAGCAGACATGAGCTAGAGATCAAAAAAAAGATTCCCAGCTGATATCATAATCATCATCACCACATAATGACTGGCATGCTGGAATGATGGGTAGCTCATTTAAAGATGTCATATATTCATATATTCTGTATTTGACAGATTAACCCCTTCCCCATGATGCAGAAGCATACTCAACGCTCACTTACCAGCCTCCAATCACCCTATGCACAACTCTCTGCAAAAGAGCATGACAATGATTGCTCCAATAATAGCGTACTCAGCTGAGAAAGGTTCAGGCCATGCACAAGGCCACAGTGAGTCCTCAGTCTGTCACAGATACTCCCCCATGCAGAGATCTATACATAGTCTATATAAGACTTTCTGTATGAAGTTCCAGATCCCTGATCAACCACCCACGTCTAATGCTTTGGGATATATTGTTAAAAACAAATAAAGATTTAGGTTTTGTTCCCAGCACTTTTCCTAGCTTTCTCATTTTTCAGTGCAACCTGACACTGAATTGTGACTCCAGTTTTCCTACCTTCCATGTGGAAGAACAATGAAATAAAGATTCAAGCTGGAATTTTTCCAAACATTTGCAGAATAATTATCCCCCCAAAATTCTCCTTATCTTTATCCTTGTGGCTTTGAATGCGTCCTTGAGAAATCTGTCCCTCATTCCATATTCATCAGAAGAGAGGACATAACAGTTAAAATTAGCATACTCAAACCAAGTTTACAGCCTTTTAGAGGTACGTACCCTACATCTAATAATTTACCACTTTTCATTCATGCCACAGCTGCCATTCATGTCTAACTTCCACTTTCCCAACACAGTAGATCAGAAACAAATGACAGATATGCCAGATCAGTCAGAAGCGCCGTTGTAACTGCCAACAAATCCTTTGGCTGATTCAACCATTTCATAATCATCTTACATTTCAGTGCACCAAGTCTCAGCCAAAAAGCCTTCATATCCGTGTCTCAGTCCCTATCACAAAAGAGCAAAATCTGAAGACCTGGAACTATAATGCTGTTATCAACAGTGATATAGAAAGCATCCAAATTCATATTTCTGTGCTAATAGTCCCACTCTGAAGAGAAACAAAAGGCAATTTTGGGGGATGCCAAATGAAGTAGCCCTCAAAAATAGACGAAATTTCTATTTATTCTACTACTTGGGGAAAGTGTAAAGAACGGAAATCTACAATAAAATTCACACATCCGTTCTTGCAGTTTTCAAAGCTCTCCAGACATATCAGTAAACACTCATAGTCAATTCTGTAAGAATCTATACAGATTTTAAAAGCTGCATGAACTCTGAATATTCATCCATTTGCAAGATATTTCTGATGCTGTTTTGTCACACTGTTTCCTTTTAGTAACATGAGATTTAAAAAAGAACTGCTGAAATGCTTTGTATTTAAGAGATTTCTTACAGAAAGATCTACTAATTCCTTTCCTCAACATTATTGCCCTCCTGAGAAGCATTGCTTACTCCGAGGAAAGCTACATTAGTTCCTCATTAGCTTTTATTAGGCAGCATGTTCAAGTTACAGGTTGTAACCTGCTCAACTCAGAACATACCCAGAACATTTGCATCTATACGTGAATAACTATAAAAACAAGTCCTAGGAATATTAGCGAATTCTGCCTCAGAAAAATCACTTTTTAACAGATATATGTTGTGAAGGAGACAATGAAGTGACTTGCGCAGTGCCCGACAGGACCTGAAGCACAAGCCATATGTCAATCTAAAAGACTGTATGACCTTGGTTTAATCCTCATTGTAAAGCCTTACCTTGTTTCTGAAATTCCTTGCCGCTCCCACTGGAGCTGCAGTTCCACCATCACTGCCTTCTGTAGCCCGATGAAATGTGAGCTGCACATGGAAACGTGCAGTTTATCTGCCGTTTTGTGACCATTGCCGAAAGGAATGTGACTTCAAGTTTCAGGGTCCTGTGGCTGTCAGGGCAACTTATCCTGCTCACATTAGAGAAGGGGCGCTTCCCACTCATAGGAATCTTGCTTTATTTGAGGAAGAAATTAAATGTGTGAATAAAAAAGAGTGCTCTATTTCTCCTTAGCTGGTAAATACAGGATTTAACCTAATAAACACTTCTCTAGGGTAAGGACACCATCCTCTGTTGCTGGGTTTTGGGTTTTTTTTAAATCCACAGGGTTTCTCTTCCACTCTCTTTCTCGCGTATTCAAGATGAGAGAAGCTTCAGTGAGCACAGCTACCAGTATTCCAATTTATTCAGCAGCAACCCCTGTGGACTGCTAACAGCAGACTGCGATTCTGCTTGGATTACAACGTGTAGATAAATAATTCCATCCTTAATCTGTCACTGTCAATGTTGGTAAAGGAACAACTTTTACCTGTGAGAAGACAGGCAGAGGAAAAGATTGAGACTGGGAAAAAAAGTGTGGGGCAAAAGGACAGCAGAAATAGAGAGGACACAAGTCCATTAAGAGCTCTATGGCAAGTGCATGTGGAGGTGTAGGAAATGAGAGAATGGGAAGAAGGACCAGGGTGCTAATAGAAAAGTAGCAAACAGAGGAGAAAGGAGGCAGGCAGATTGCAAGCAGAATTTTTCAATAGCAATGAAAATCTCACTTCCAACATAATCTATGCCTTCTATTACACTGATCCCAGTGTAAGATGTTTGAGACCTCAGTAAATGCTGATGGATACCACTACATTACAGCCACAATCAATAAATCTCAAGTACATTATAATGGAGCCTCAAAGCCTTCGCATACAGACCTGTCAGTAAACTGGGACAATATTACAAATAGACAACAAAGGATAATGCAAAGATTGCAAAAATGGAACAACACAGAGACAAGTGAATTTCTAGGAGGATGGAGCGGAAGGCAGAAAAGATGAAAAAGGAGGTAAGCTATACAGACATAAGTGATAGAGAACATCAATAACAGCACACCTGGTTTATGTGATGGAGGATCCGGGAATGGAAGAGAAAACAGTGAAAGCAATAATGAGACCTGGGATTAATTTTTCTTTTCCTTTTTAAAGGAGCCCCTAGTAGTCACTCTATCACTATACTTCACCACAGTCATCATCTACAATTAAAGTCTCTGTCCACTCAGGCTAGAGAAGTCCCCTTCATATTTTTATCACAGAAAAAATTGGGTTTATGTGCATATAAAAGACTCCTTTGATTTTGCTATAGGTACTTATTATTTTTATGTTATTTGCTTGTCTGGCTAGATGTCTGGCAGATATGTCATGTAGTCCCAAACATGTAAAATGGGTCATCGATACAAGAAAAGACCAAAAAAGCTGCCTTCTAAGCAGGCACTACCTTGAGGTTAAAATAAAACTTGGAAAAATTTATTTTCAACCAACTCTACTCTTGGAATGTCCAATCTTATAACGCAAATACAGATGCATTATTGATTATTCTCTTCTTCCCAAGCTTACTTAGTGTTTTTCATAGTAAGCAGATTCTGTGTTCCACAGTAAACAACCTAAGTGTAGCCAAGCAAAGTTTATACTCTGAAAAAGTATCGTTTGTTATTGATGACATGCTTTCTAGCAGCGTAAGATCTTTCAAAGAGTTTGGAAGGAGGGGAAAAACCAGGAAGCTTCAGAGTCAGCTTTTTCAGCTCTAACCCAAACCCATTAAGTTTGACTTGGACTGCTTAAGGAAGACAGAAGATCAGTTTAAAGATTAAGAATAGGGCATAAGAAATAGTTTAAGAGTAGTCAAGGGAGATCTTAGTAAAAATATTTGAAAAAGAAGAACAAATAATTAAAGGAAACAACCTACTGCAATGTGAAAGATTACAAAAATAACAAAGAAAAAGGACAAAAAGGAACAAAATTCTGAGATACTAAGAAGAAAGCAACTAAGAAATTGGTGAGCAAGAAGAGAACTCTCTCTGGGAGAACAGTAACATACTCGAAAGCAAGAAAAAACATGAACTGGAAGAAAGGATAACAGATCAAATGTTGACCCAGGTTGAGAAGAAACATTGCTCAGCTTCCACATTGGACACACAGGCCTCGTAAAAGGTCTATTTTAAACACGTTGACCCAACCCCCCCAACCAACACAGTGAAATTGAGGAGATTCGTGGCCGACTTATAAGCAGCTGCAGCAAAGAACGAAGTGGGGTGTACACAGGGGCTGGGCAATTCCAATCCCCTCTCCGATTTGATTCCAGCTCTGAGCCCTGAGGGGAAAGTGACCTAAATCACGGGGTTCCCACAGCCGGTGACAGGACACAGCCCCCTGCCCTCTCCTTGGGTGAGCCTCACAGCTCCTGCCCCACGGCCAGCCCCGCTCCTCAGCCTGCATGGCAGACACCCACCCCGCCGCTAACGCCCGAGAGCGCGCGCGAGTATCCCCGGCCGTTAACCGTGCGCGCATGCGCAGAACAGCCCGCGCGGGGCGGGTGAGGGGAATGGCGCGTCCGCGCTCCACAGGACAGGAAAGCCGGGGGTGGGGTGGGGAGACGGGCGTCCGATCGCGCGCATGCGCAGGAAGGCACTCAGCCAGGCGTGAGAGTGAGGGCGGTTCTGCACGGAAGATTCCATTCCGTGGGATCATAGGCAGGGAATGGAGGATTCCGTTCCGCACTCTCACTTGTCTTTTCCCACCTTGGTGCTGCCGCGCCCCCTACTACGTAGTTCTTTGCCCGTAACTTTATTATTTTCTGCCCTGTCCCCAGTGGGTTAATTTCGAGTACGTGGTACGGTCCCCTGTGTTCTACCCAACCACAAGCCGGCGCCTGGCAGCGTAGTTAGTTGCTGGGCAGAAACCACCCCGTTGTCCCCGTACCACTACGCCGCCACCCGCTGAGCGCGCTGCCCCGCCTTAGCTACCAGAAGGGGCGGAGGAGGGGTTGAATGACAGGATGCTTGGTGGGCGGGAAAAGACAAGAGGACCAATAACAACTCCGGCTAGCATTGATGAGCAGAGCTCACAGCCAACCGAGCTGGGAGGGCCGTCGCTTCCTACAGGAGGCGGGGTGCCCGGTTGCTAGGGCCGCGCTGTTGCTAGGGCCGCGACAGAGCGCCGTGGCGGCAACCGCTGCCCTCCTGGCCCGCCGCCGCCTTCCCCCGAGCCGGGGCGATGGTGAAGCTCGCTGCCAAGTGCCTCCTGGCAGGTGAGTCCGCCCCGTCCGGTCCCATCCGCCCCGCTGGCTATAGGGGCCTAGAGCGGGCTCCGTGGGGTGGGACGAGGCCAGCAGCGGGGCGGCGCTGGGACACCCGGGCCCCCTCAGCGAGGGGGGCGCCCCGGGCGGGTGGTGGCGGGCCGCGCCGGGAGGCGGGCTGGCTTGTCTCAGCCTGTCGTCGAGAGGTCGCCCCGACGGAGAAGAGGTGGGGAAAGAGGCGACAGGAGAGGGGTGGAGACCGCAGCTTCCTCGGGACGGGAACGGTGGAAATCATCTTTGTTGTTACCTATCCCGTATCCTCTCCCTCTTACGACATGCGGAGAATCAAGAGCTGTGTTCAGGGAGGGTGTGAAGCGTAGTCGGACCAGCTGAAATGCAAGGGCAGGATCTGTAAAAAAGAAAGGGAAAAAAAAGAGTATTTCTACAGTGTGGAAAGGTGGGCTGAGGATGGGGAAAGGGTGAAGGGAGCAGGGTAGACAGCCGAGTCCTGCCTCTTGTGGGAGGCTCCCTTTGTGCTGGAGGAAAAAGTCATGTTAGAAATTGGGATGATTCCGAGAGTGTGGTGGAAAGGTAGAGCCTTAGCAAAGAGGAGAAGGACGAAGCACGTGCACTTCACAGAGGCGTCTTTTTCCCCAAGCAAACTGGAGGTTAACCTGAAAAAAAAGTGAGGTGAAGACACCGGTTTATTTAGTCAGGATGGATTATGGAGGTGTTGAGAGTAAGTACAGCTGACTGTTAACACTGCGGGAAGAAAGCTTTTTCTTTTTTTTTTTCCCTTCCTCTACACTGAAGCTCTGTGCAGCCTCAGCCAGAAGCACAAATCCATAAAACCTTTGTGTGCAGACAACTGCCGGGTTTAACTCTTTGCTTCAAACCTGTTTTCCTTCATCCAGAATAAAATTATTGCCTTTTTTTAGCCTCAGAAGCAGCTAACCATCAACTCACACAAAGCCAGGTGTGATCTTTGGCAAATGCAAAAGAATTAATCTCCCTCATGCCTCTGTTGATAGTTACTGTGGACAGCACAAGTATCTTGCCTGTCTTCTAGATTTGAAACTTGCACATCATTTCCAATTTGGAAGTTTCCAGGTCCCAATACGTAGGCTTTGCTTAAGTCTTTCACGTTTTGTTGTTTAGTGTTACCGAAGGCCAATGCCGTGACCATTTTAAATTCACATAGGTTTTCTTTGGATGACCCAGTTATGTGCTTAATCCTAATTGGGTCTGGAGCTGCCTTGTCAATTCTGTTCACAACACAAACAACAGGAAGGTCCTGTCCCATATGTAGTGCTCCCGAGTGCTACAATAATAGCCATGTATTATTAAAGATAATAAATTAATGAAGCAGACGAGGCAAAATAACTTCTCTCTTGCAGAAGAGACCAATATAGTGAAAGAGACATAAGAGATGAGAGACATAACCACAATAACCTAAAGGGAACAAGAAAATGCAATTACATAGGTAGGAGCAAAAACATCAGAGATGGAACAGGGAACTCTTGTGTACCTAAGGAAGTGGTTATGAAGAATAGAGTGGCTCACAGTATTGGGAGCTGCACCAAGGTCAAAGAGAACAACAGGGGAAAAGGGCTTTTATTAGCAAAAGAGAGACTATTAACTTGACAATAGAAAGCGATTCCTGTGTTATCTCAAGGGTAATTTACAGACACGCAGTAAAAGATATTGTTGTTTGAGCTCACTATGGAGACACTACGAAAAGGTTTTCATTGTAGAAAGACAGTTGGCAGTAGCAAGCATTTTAGAGACACACTACAGATTCTGGCAGAATAACAGAAATATGGATGGAATAAATACTGTGGGTTGTAGTACTGGCAGATGAGACCAAACTAAATGAAAAGGGCAAGGAAACTTATTTTGAGAAAGTACAGTGATGTAATGGGCTAAGAGGATGGCAAAGAATAAGAAAAGGGAAAGAACAACTGGGGCTGTCAAATTGAAGAAAGGCAACACATTAATTAAGAATTTGCACTGGATGATGCCTGCGCAGTTTGGAGCAATGTATGTTTCTCGATCTCATTTTACAAAGACAGATCTAATTGTCTATTGAAATACAGAATAGCTTCCACTCAGAACAGAGTGTTGTCTTCAGCACAAGCTTGAACTGATCAGGGAACAAGCAAGCTGACTTACCAGATTTTCCTGTCTAAATATTATGAGCCCAACTCAGCTCAAAGTAAGTAAGCATGCTAAAAGTGTTTAAACAAGAACTACATTTGGTTAATGCATCTAGGAGCAATTGTGACTATCCGAAACACCCTTCCTCCTCTATAATATTATGTGAGAAGATAGCTTTACCAATTTCCATCAAAACACCACCTAGGAAGCTGTAATAGGGTCAAAATATACCCCTTTCTGGGTTTATTTATTAACAACATAACGTAAAAGACTTGTATTCCAGACTCAGCTGCCATGAGTGTTCCTTTAAGGGTAAAGCTAGAACCACTGAGGTATTTAATTCCTGGTTCCTGTCCTTTGAACTATCCAGGCTACTGAGACAGTATGTGAAGAGAGGATAAGCCCTTTAGGAACAGTAAGTTAAGTCTTTGTTTTGCAAGGATTATGATATTTTTCGTGGCATGATATGGGCATATATGAATTCTGCAGTTCTCTGTCATTGCTTTGGATCTTATGGAGTTTTGTAACAGCAGGCCAAAGCAGGCAGATGCCAGGTTTGCCCGAAGTGTTGTGCAAGCCATACCAGAAAGCCTTGTCTCTAGAAGAGCACAAACTAAAGCCCCTTGGTTTTCCTTCCATATAGGGATGAATCAGCAGGCTCTTTCTCTCCAGCCAAGTGACATTTGCTTCTGTTATGCCCAGGATGCAACTAATGAGCCACCAGCAGCATTGAGTCAGCAAGAGTTGCTCTCTTAGCAGGATCAGCAAGAAGAGTCCATCGAGGAATGTTACCAGCTTAAGCAGCTTTGTCATATATAAATGACCTGTCTCTTCCCTAAACTCAGTATATAACAAGGATTTGAATCTGGGGAAACGGGTAATCTAAGGAGAGGAAATAGCCTCCTGTGCAGCGCAGTCTCCCTTATCACATTGTGTTTTTCTCTACATGACAACATATCTGGGAAATTTTAATTCTTAGGTAAAGGCTATAAGGTAGGCATGAATTTTAGAACAAACAGCAGTTCCACCCTGATCTGGGGGCCTTTTACTGTCGTTCATAGAGCAGAAATCTGATGTCAGCACCAGTATGCATAATGGCAATATTAATTTCCTCACGTGGGTATTACCTTTTAGATTGTTTTGTGCTTCTTGTGACAGTTATCTTGCCTGTATTCAGAGTTACAGCATCCAAGCTCTTATGGCATATAATAGTAACAGAACTGAGGGAAAATAAGATTCTCTAAGATGAAACAAAAATCTTTTATGCTTTTGGTTTTGCAGGAGATCCAGCTGTGGGGAAGAGTGCTTTAGCCCAGATGTTCCGCAATGATGGGGCTCATTTTCAGAAGAACTACACACTGGTAAGCATACAACAGGCTCAAACTGCTATCCAACATTTTTTCTAAGTTGCATGAGAAAAGTAAGAAGGTCTAGAACAAAATAAATAATATTATTTTAAGTTGAGGCATTCAAGATAGGGTCTTAGAGGGTTTTCTTTCTCGTACATCCTAGATTCTGAAGAGAAACCATTTACTATTCTGTAAGTCTTTACATTATGTGGGTGCTGGTTTTGAAATTTAATGCAGAGTAATTTAGTTAATTTTATAAATTTCCTGCTGAACCAATGTTTTCACAAGCTTTTGTGGTGTTAGAGAGCTTCCCCCTTTAGGGAGTGCTCTATGAAAAAGCATTGCTGAAGGAGAAAGCTTTTAATTCCAACTATTAAATGTGCATGTGGACAGTGCGCTTATCACTATGCAAACATGAAGATGTGCTGCATAGCCCCAAGATAATTATAATCTACAGAAACTGTTCCCAGATGAAGAGGATACAGTTTGCAGTCTTTCAGTGTGAGAATCAATGGTGATGACTAATCAGAAGCAGGATAAAAATAAAAGTAAATATAAGTAAAGCAAAAAAAGGAAAATATGAGTGTGGAGAAAAAAACCCTAAAATATGTTTATTCATTGAAATAAAGTTGGAAACCAGAAGTTAAGGATAGAAATAGAACAAACAAACAAGCTACAAAGCAGAATGAGATAAAAGGTGGAAGAGGCACAAATAACCTCAGTCCCATATGTTAGCTGATCACATGGTTGGTGCAAAACGTTCTAAGGCATACTTTAGAGCAGCAATGTGATAGTGAACATAGCCCTGCAGATTTCAGCCAGTACCCTTAGTTGTATATAAGCAAATCTCTGGACATTGGTTCTTCTCTGTCTTTTTCCCCCATCAGAGCAAATCTACGTGGCTTTGGCATGTAGGTGGGAGTATGGTACCAGAGCTATGAGGAGTTCCCAGCAGTTTATGTTTGATGGGATTGTAATGTTTCACAAGAATTACCTCAATCCAATGCATCGTTGGTATGCAGTCGGACAGGCTCTTAAAAACTCTTCTGATCCTTGTTTTCCTGATTTTTCTTGACAGACAACAGGCATAGAACTGTTGGTGAAGGCTGTATCAGTTCCAGAGACAAGTGATAGTGTGGTGAGTTTTTCTGTGACATAAATTGGGTCAGAAAGAGACATCCAGAGCTCAAACCTCACTTCAGCCTCATTCTGGTGGAAGATTGCTTTGCATGTTCATAAGGCCATTAAGTTGCATGAAGGAAATGAGGCTGATTGTGTACAATTGCTGATAGTCCAGGGTTAGTTTAATCTTTAAAATGTAAGTTTTACATATTTGTATCCAACATGACATCTTAAACCAAAGCTGTTGCCAGCTTTGTTAGGATTCTGTTCTGTCCTTTAGGGCACTCAGGTTTAGTTCGTATTTCTTAGAACTACAGAAGCTGGAACTTATCTGTTATTTTTCCTTAATGTCCTATACTCCCACTAGTGGCATGTGGACCATGTGTTTAATTTGTATAAATAGTGCAGGTTACTGTCCTGCTCCACATATTCTGTTTCCAGTAGGGATGGAAACCAGACTTGGGGCCTTGGAGGTAACCCTTTTATTGGTTATACATGAAAAATAGCTATTTCTTTTCTCATACTCTCTGAACTGGAGTATTCTCAGTGCGGAGAACTTGTCCCTTAGGGACATGACACTGCTGTACTGAACAAAATGCAGGAGTTACAAGTTCCAGTATTTACTTTCAAAACCTTTCCCTACACTGCATTTTTCCTGGCAAGAGCCTTCTTTCTGCTTCCGCTTTCAGGAATTCTTCATTTTTGACTCTGCAGGAAAAGATCTATTTTCTGAAATGCTGGAGAAACTGGTAAGTCTTATGTAACAGTCCTCTTCTTCCAAAGAAGTGCTTTTGCTTTGAAGATCTGAACTTCCCAGTCTGGCAGATGTACCAAACTTTGTCTTTAGTGTAAATGGGAGCAATTACCTCAGTTGCCAATGCATCCTGTTCTGCCTCTCTAAAACTTGTAAAAGTACTAGAAGAAATACTTTCCAGAGGACAGAAGGCAGATAGTCATTCAGTTTTCTTACAAAGGAAATAGGGATGTTTAACTGAGAATCACTGTGTGCTGTTGGTTGAAGTTATTTGTGTTTCTTAGAAAAACATCTATTTTGCTGCTAGTGCAGTAGTGGGGGTTTTTTGTGTTATAGTGATGCGTTTGATCCAACAGGACTCGTTCTTGTCCTTGAGCATAATACTGCCCTTGATTTTTTCCTTCACACATTTGTGTCCTTACCTGTACAGTTCTCCATTGTGTTATCTCATTTTGAGACGTAGGATCAATTAATTGATGTGAGGTTTCATAAGATGGCTAAATCAACCTAATGGTTCATTGCTCTACAAGAGGCAATTCCACTTTTGCCCTTGCCCTAGGTCTGGTTTGCAAGGGACCCCTCTAGAAGCTGACTCAGCTTCTCAAACTGGAAGAAAACTTTTCTACTTTTTTCTCTAGGATTAAATTTGCACTGATTCAGCATGAAGAATTATCTTCCCCAGGGATCAGATGAGTGCCAGAGCTGATACAAGTAAAGGAGCAGGACCATGCAGATAGGAATGGGGAAAGAGAGCAAGACCATCTCTCCCAGTACCAGCTATCCATTTAGTCAGCTCAACTGAAATGTGAAACCTCAGCCAGGGCATAGGATTCCTGTATGTTAGGCTTTTTATTTTTGTCTTAGCATCTGTGTTTGCTGTGTTTATAGACTGGCTGTTGACCACATCATTTTCATTAGAACTGACAATGTTCCTTTCTTGCTGTGCAGTGGGAGCAACCCAATGTCCTGTGCCTTGTGTATGATGTCACTAATGAGCGATCTTTCAACAACTGTGCCAAGTGGTTGGACAAGCTGAGGGCTCAAGCAGTTGGAGTCCACATCCCAGGTAAGAAATGGGTGAGATTCTTGTTATCTGCTCCCCTCTTGTATGACAGCAGTTGTTCCCATTGAGATGTGGCATAGAGCATTTATTTTAAGCCAGGGGCAGGCATGGTTTCCTCCAACTCATTTGCTTTTATCACAAAGCAGATAAGGCATGAATATGTTTCCTTTGTGGAATCTTTTCTAGGTAGTTGTAGACTGTTCTCCACGCCTCCAACTTTTTCAGCTACTTCTACAAATGTTCCAGCATTTATTGCTAACAAGTCAGCATTTCTGGGTTGTTGTTTTTCCTTCGTTTCATTTTTTTTTTCTGTAGGTGTCTTAGTGGGGAATAAAACAGACCTGGTTGGTCGTCGAGTTGTGGAGCAGAAACAAGCACAGGAGTGGGCTGAGAAACATGGCCTGGAATACTGTGAGATGTCAGTGGTGAGTATCTGCTCCTTTCACCATCTGTGGAAGTGGGTGTTTGTAAAGTTATCTTCTCTTACAGGTAAAGAAAGATAATTGGGGAGGCTCTTCCATTTGTTTGTCATCTAACTCACCCTCAGTTTTAATCTGCCTTTTGTGAAGCAGTTAGAGCAGAAATAGTCAAATGCTTATTCCATTTATCATTCACAACTTTCTTATTTCTTTACAGAAGGAGATGAAAAATTTTGAGGCCCCTTTCCACATCCTGGCAAAGTCATTCCACCAACTGTACAAAGAAAAAGTGGAAACTTTTCACTCACTAGCTTGAGGGCCGTGACTGGGATGACTTATTTATCCTCTAAGCTTCTTCTGGTGCCCAGAATCCTGCAGGGTGGAATACAGAGAGAAGAAAAAAGATGAGCTATTTGCTTCTTCATGGTCATCTTCTGGTAATTCAAAATAAATGAGAAATAAGCAAGTGGAAAGACACTCTTCTGAAGTTGCTACCTCAGCATTCCTTTCATGTCCTCTAACTTGGTTCTCTGCTCACTGAAAGTCTGCTAGGTTGAAGGAGGCGGGGAGTAAAAGGGGAGGGCAGAATGGAAATTGCCAGCTCTTTGCTTTGATATTGTCTTGTCTGAACAGATTTCCTGCTGCTACAAGCAACAATTTAGAGGTTTGGAGAAGGAGAGAGGAAGCTGACAGGATGTTTTTCAAGTTAAGCAACCCAGCCTTGATACATACGTTGCTGGGCAGGACTGATTTGGCCCTGCTGCTTGAAAAGCACTTTCAGTAGGAGGCCTGTTCCCTAAAATCAACACATGGAGACTGAGATGTGTGGGGACCGAATTAGATTCAGGTGTGTTTCTAGGAGCACCTAGAGTTTGAGGCCTGTTTTAACAGTGTTACCCTTATCAGTTGTAGGACTGATATGCTGATGACTAGTATGTGTTTCTGACTTCTAGAGTCTGGTTTTTTTCTTCAGCGTGGCTCACTTTCATCGCCTGTCTTGCATCTGTATCGCTGTCACTTGGTAACGCAGTGCCCTCTGCTGGTCCCAGGTCACAAGATTTCTCAAGAAGCTACCTCTCTTGAAGGAAGCAGGACTTCCTACAGGCACATCTAAATTGGCTTATCTGCAAAATGGGGTCAGGTAGCAAGAATAACTCTTTTATTCTAGGGATGAGACCAAAATTTTAAACAAACTATCTTTCCTTCTTCCTGCATTTGTCATCTTACATGTTTTTGTGTCATTTTTCTTTTTGTCAGCTGAACTTGGCAATACCATGTTCTCATTAGGTTCAGTTCTCAGTCCCTTACTAGAATCAGAGTCCTCTTTGTTGTTAAACTTTCCCTGCTTGTCCTTGAATTTCAGATTAAAGACCGTGATTCTGATGTCACTAGTGGAAACAGGACTCAGGAAATGAAAGACAACCTGGCTAAGTTACTCTGACTCCACCATGTCTGGCTGGAAATTTCATATCAGAAAGGATAAAAGCCTAGACAGAACTGTTCTTTTGTGTGGAGTACTGATGTTGCATGTGTGAGAGCCTGTTTGTTAATGCAGTATGTGAAAGCATCCATGGTAAGGTACTGCCTTGTAACTGAGCTTAACACCGAGGAGTTCAAAACTGTAACCTTTCTCTTCTCCCAGATTATGTTAGCCTCCCTTGGGCAAGGCAAGCTGAATTTTGTAGCGAGTAAGCACTAAGTGATTTTTCAGGCAGGCTTTTCAGGAATCTGTGTTTCAAGACTTTTATATGTGCATTTTATAACCATTTTTATGCCCAATGATAGGAAAACTGCACTGGATTGAATATAAGAAATATGGCTGCAGATGTTGTAGCTGAGTTTATGAAGCACTTCAAGAATCTGGAGAAGCAGCTGGGCTCATTTCACTGGCAATAGTGTGTTGATGCTGGGAATTAGCTAGGGAGCATGAATACCAGCTAAAGAAGTTAAGTAGGAGCTCAGCCCACAAGACAAGAAAATGCTTAGGTTCTTTTGCTAGAAGCCACCTCAAAAAATGACAGAACCAGCTGGGAAAGCTCTTGCTTCCTCCAAAGAAGGAAGGACTCCTCCATGGGCTTAGAGTAACTAGAAGACTCACTCTTTTTTGAATTGGATTAGCATTACTTGTGTTTTTATCTTACATGGGTTGTCTTGTTAATTCTGGGGGCATGCCTGTTGATTTACATGGGCTGAGTAGAGTCTTGCCTGCAGGTGCCAGTACCTCTGACTATTAAGAATAGAAGTTATTTTGGATGCTGTGCTGATCTAGTTAAAGAATTAAAGAAGGTTTGTTTTGATTTGGTAGCTCATTTCCCCCTGGTTCTATTGATGATGTGATTACAAGACAAGGCAGGTATTTTTTCATATTGAAAATAGCATGCCAGGTGTGTATGCCACCTGTGACGTGGTATATAGGGCAGATGAATGCCTTTGGAATGGGTGATAAAGTGAATCCTATGCAATCTTTAACCAGGGAGTTCAATCTCTCTGCACCTGAAGGACCTCCCATAACTTCAAATAAACAGAACAGTCTAAATGCACCAGTAAGATGAAGATTGGGTAACGCTGTTTTATGAAATGAATGCCAAAGCTGGAGGATCTCATTAAGGGAATGCTTGCAGTGGTGATTTGTGATTTATAGGGAAGCTGCTTTTGAGAGGTTAGTGAAGAAAAATGCATCCCATGCAGGGAAAGATATATTGCCTGAGAGAGGAAATGTATGATCTAATTAGCTAGCAGTAGGGATTCACCCACTGCCCCTTTCCCTCTTTCCACAGGCCATGACTAGAATTAGAAAAGAGGTTGTGTCTAAAGCATGTTTCCCAACTTGCTTTTTATAGGACTATTTCAAGCACTAATGTAGACACAATTTAATGTCCTTTAAAATGGTATGTTTGACAATAACCATCTCAGTCCTTCTAAATGCATTTTAAAAGCATAATATACTGTCCTTCCTGGCTAATGTGCTATATAATATGAGCATGATGCAGGTGATGCTCGTTGCTATTTTCCTAGCTTATTTATGACCCTTGTTGTAGAGGCTAATAGTGAGGAGTGGGTAGAGAACATGGGAGCCAGATACAGGAAGGCTGTGGAAAATAGTTTTGTGTCTGTGTGAAGGAGTTTAGGGTAGTGAGTAGGTGAGCTGGGCAAGCAGGATGAGTAAGAGTCTGAAGCCGTTATTAAGTTTCTCTTACTGTGTTCAGTAACTGTTGCAGTCACATCTGTAGGGTGAGGATGCATGTTTGCTGCTTATAGCCTTAGCATCACTCAGAATTACAGACAATGTGGAGAACAGTGGGAGGAAGGCAGAAAGCCTGTCTGCTGACCAGGAAGCTTGTTGTCTTCTTACAGCTCCCCTACTTTGTCCAATTGTGCAGCGCTGCAGGTGCTCAGCATGGATGTTTACAACCCAGAAGAGGCCCAGCTCAACCAGAACTGGAATTTCAAAAGAAGGGTGAGGAAACAAAGAGGCCTTTAACTGTTTTTAAGAGATACATAGTCCTTCTTTTTCCTGCTTGGTTGTTTGATTAGAGAAAAAACATTCTTTCCTCCTTGGAGTCCCTCCTTCTTACCTTTCCTTTGGTCCTCATGGTTCTGCTGCACAGAATCCCTATTATACTTGTGCCCTGCTTTACTTAGCTTGATACATCACCAGCTGATTTTTTTTATCCTTCTAATTTCTGCATTATCTATTCCCAAGTCTGCAAGACATTTCTTCTTAGAGAGATTAATAGACAAAAGAAAACAAAAGTGGAATTTTTAGTCAAATTGTCTTGGAAGAAAGAACCTTAAGAAGCTGACTGACGTTCTCAAATTTTACTGGAAATTTGTTTGTGTAAAGTTGTCATATTAAAGATGCTTTAATGGTTTTGTTTTGTCTTGCCAGACATATTCTACTGTGGAGTGAAATGCAGGATGTAAAATTCCAGAAAGATCAGCTTTTACTGTGTGAGTTAATAGGAGTTTCAAGCTGATCAGACTGTGATAAGATTTGTTCACTCTTAACAATGGAGTGGTCACTGCTGTTCATAATAAAGCATTAAATATACTGAAATGGGGCTGTCAGAACAGTTTCTTCTAGAGATTTGTTCATCTTAGAGACTTAAAACTTAAGAAAGGACATCTTTCAGAAAACTGATCTAATAAATGACACCATTTGGACCAGGGTTATTTCTGATATAACTTCAGTGACTTAAAGGGCTGGATTTAGTCTTTTATGCCAATTGACTCCCCTGGGTAAGCTTCATTTCTTTACCCGCTATACATCTTGGACCGATCTGACCTGATAGCAGAAGACACGTGATGTTGTTGAAAATGAAATACTGCCTTGGGGCAGAAGGATAAACTGTGTGGCCTCCTGAGGTCCTCCCAGCAATACTTTCTATAATTCTATTAGATTAAGTGGGGAAAGAAGTAGCGTGGAAAGCACAAAACAGGCAAAGTCATAAACTAGCAATTAAACTGGGAGCTGGGCTGGGCTACAGCAGAAAACGTACAATCTATCCCAATTAAGAGCTGTATCTCAAGAGAAACCAGGAGCCTGACGCAGGTGCTGACAGCAGGGAAAACACTGCATTTCTGTTCTGTAGGCAGCAACTGTGTTCTGCTGGTGCTTACACAGATCCATGGGGGTCCATACCCCGCTCAAGACTGTGCTCTGCTTTTAATAATTACTGTATCTATGATGTTCAGGAGGCAACTGCTTGCAGTTGTTGTCTCATCTGCCTGTATAAAGCCAGCGGGGTGATGGCAGATTATCTGCTAATAGCAGGAAGACATTCCTATTCTTGACACCATCCATGATGGGATCCCTCTCTTCCCCATGCATTCTCGGTCCTTCTTTTCCTATCTCATATCACTTCTTGATGGAGAATATCCACCTCTGCTTGTTCTTAGCGAGTAATTTTTCCATCTTGCAGATGGTGTTCCATGGAAGCTCAGGCTACGGGACTTCTAGGACCCTCTGCAGCAGAGGTGGAGTCTGAGCAGGAGCTCTTCAAGGGCCATGTTGGCCCCTGCAACGTCTCTGTTAGCCTAAGGGCACATCATCTCTCTGCTTCTTGCATCCTATTTCCTCCTCCTGCTGTCATCTTGCCTTGAGAACAATGTCTTCTGTGCCAGTTGCCCTTGGCTCTGTTGACCCGGAACAACAATGCTTGGGGGAGGGAGAAAGAAGAGAGCTACTCAGTCTCTAGTCTTTTCAGGGCTCCTTAGGTGTTGTGACTCCCTTTCAAAGTCACCTGAGAGATGGGGCTGTTGCTCAGTCTAGAGTGTAATTTCCTGGCAGGAGACCCCCAGCTGAGTCCTGGCAGCCTCATCTTGGCTCTTCAGAGCTTTCTGCAGTGTAAGTTTCACAGACACTGGCTGTTCTCATTCTGACTTAGAGTTTTGGTTTGTTGTTTGTTTTTTTTTCTCCTTGGGGGTCTTTCTCTCATTCTTCTGTCACAGCTTCACATATTTCCTCCCCTAGAGCTGTTTGTCAAGAGAAGCCTGGAATTGCTCTCTTTCCTGGTCTCTGAGATCAAATCCAAATCTGGCAATGTTTAAAAGGGAAATGTGACAGACCCTACATGTCAAGCTGGGGTCAGGGATGGGGTCAGTTTGATGAGTTTCCCTCCAGCCAGATATGCATCAATTGGAGAAATGTGGAGCCTGTAATCTTTCTGCACAAGTACTGGAAAAATATACAATATGAGGGCTTCAAGTTAGGGACTGTGAGCAGAAAGGTATAAAGGCAGAAATTATCAGCTGCTGTATCCCAAAGCGGGGAAATGCAGGAGCAGTAGGGGAATAGGAATATGTAGGAAAGAGTGGGGTCTATATCCCTTCATGAAGAGCCCAAAGGATTTGCTGAGGCAGAGTGGGAGGGTGGGAATTAGGGGTGGGGAGACGTAAGGCTTTTCCTGGCTCGTAGAATGATGTATGGAAATAAAGTGGGAGGAAAAGTAATTTTTGCATGAGCCATTGAGGGAAAATGAGGATACAGGGTAGAGCTGGATGACACTGCAGGTGGGAGGGCAGGTGGTAAGAATAAAAACCTCTGAACAGAGGTTTTCAGGGCCAAGGTCAGTTTGGGGAATTCGGAGCCATGATGAGTACGGTCAATGGTAGCCATCAGTTTAGGTTCAAGATGTAGGACCTGCATTAGAACAAAGCAGGATGAGTTAAAGTCTGCCTGACAGGGTTGACACTGGGATTTGATAGAGCTATAGCTAGAATCCAGAATGATAAGCCTAGCAGTAGCGTGGGGAGATAAGAACAGTAAGCTGTGATGCTGTGAGGAGCAGTGGCTGGAGACAGCATATCCAGATGAGACCAGAAAAAATAGAGTAGGTAAGCTAAGGACACTATCAGACTAGCAGGGTGGAAGACTGTGAAGAGATGTTGGAAATTCAGATTGAGTACAGTTCTTCTGAGAGGATTTCTGAGTGGAGGGAAATGGACGCCTACAATTGTCACCCACACATCTTTGTATCATTTAAAACACAAATTAGTTCAAGCACTCTATTTTATTTTGCCAGAAAGTGGGGTGATCTATTTGCTTAAACCTTTTTTTAATTTTTTTTTGGGGGGGGGGAACACGACACACGGACAATGACACATAAACTTATGCCTAATTGTGCTGCAGCATCCTGAATACATTATGTTCATCCATTCAGGGAATGAAAAGAGAACCTGCATGTCACCTGACCAAGCAGAAGTGCCCACTACAACTTGAGCATTGGCATCTCACAACAAAAACTTCACAATCAGTTCATACAGCGGAAGACCTCCCCAGAATATCGATATTTAACCTCAAAAACCAGAAAAATGCAATGGGTATGAGGTCAATGTAAAGCAGATAGAAATCACTCTGTTCATGAATAAAATTACCTACAATAAAAAAATGCCTTCAGCTCTGCATGGGAGGAATCTCTCTTCTGTCCTGGTTTCCCTTCTCTGCTTTTGCTAATTAATTTTGATTCCTGCAAAGTGTCGCTTTCTCTTAGTCTAACAGTTGTGCATGGCCATTGTGTGCTGTTTCTAGGACTTTGTTTTTGTGATGTTGGGTGGCTTCAGTCTGGGGACTGTGAAACTGGAAGTTTTGAAATTCAGGTTGCAGTTGAAGCATCAGGCATAAAATCAGCTTGTAAGGACAGCAGAACAGAGCATCTAGGAAAGATGTCTTACAGGGTTAAGATAATGCTTTGCAGTGCTATTGTCAGCAGAGAGAGATCAGGCTGCAATGAATGTGAAAATGTTAGATGGGGAAGGAATGCTGGTGGGTTTGGAAATGGGTAACAAGTGTGGGTTTCTTGTAACTGAGGTAAATGCAGAGGAAAGGATGCTGCGAGTCTCTGGAAGCAGACGTCTGGGGAGGTAGCGGAGGAGGTAAAGGAGCATTCTTGGACAATGTCATGAAACTGGGTAAGGGCAGGAGGACAGTTCTGGTATGAGCAAAAGCAGTGTAATGCAGAGTCTGTCCTCCCTAGTTTCTGCACCCATTGAGACCCTGGGAATATTTCCTTTAAGTGGACTAAGTCATTGCTCCTGATGGCCTGCGCAGCTAAGACTGCCAGTAGGGTGGCTTTCCCTCTTCACCAAGACAGAAGTGATCACTGGATGCCATCTCGGTCCACGACCATTTTGACATCTGATTCCTCTACACTGTCCATGTCTCTTGCCTTTTTCCTCCTAACTGTCCCTGCACATGGAGGTCTTGTAACTATACATCCCCACAATTCTGCTACGCCTCCCGTGCTAACAGCTCTCCCCATTACCTTAAGACTGCTTCGATCCCGCCATCTACTTTTCTTTCTGGGGTTATAAGCTGCTGTCAGGAAAAAAACACTGGTCTTTCTATCCACTACCACCCTCTCCTACCCCTCTCCTCTCCATCTGGTACTAGGGTAGAGCTTGTGCTTTGTTCAGCTGGCTAGTTCTGGCACGAAACTGGACTGGTACAGGAGCGAGAGAGCTATGCCCATGTTGGATGTGTGTTTCTGTGCGGGTGAGGGGCATCCGAGGCAGGCACCCTTTCCTCCTTTTATCAGACTGCGCTCATTTATTATACCATCTGTTTTCCCAGTGCTGGAGATGATGCTGGGGATATGTGGCTTGGGGCACTCAGGCAGAAACTGGCCTGCACAAGGCCGGCCATGTGTTTGCCTCCTAGCAATGCAGCGGTCAGCAGCAAATTCTTTGCTGCCGCCTCCTCTCAGTATGGGAGAGAGCAAGCGTGGGCCTGGGTGTGTAGGAGACACAAAGAGATTAAATGTGTGAAGGGGGGGAAGGGGGGGGAGAGAGACGGACTGGGGTACATGTGTATCAGCTGGAGAGAACTGTGGGAAGGAGGGACAGACAGACAGATGGGCAGGGTGGGGGAGAAGGAAAGAGGAATGGATTGTAGAGGGAAAGACAGAAGAACTGGGCGAGGGGAGACAAAGAAATGGACTGGCTGGGGGACAGTGAGAGAAAGGCTGTGACGGAAGGAAAGACAGGCAGATTTGGCCGGTGTGTGGTGTGGAGATAGATGGTTTGTCTCTGGGAGAGACATGTGTGTCAGCTAGGTACTACAGTAATAGGTATGTGGATAACTACGGAGATGGAGATAAAGAGTATGTGTGTGTGGGGGGGTGTTTATATAGGTCTGTGTAAGGGGGAGCTGAATGAATGACAGTGAGGAAGAAGAGCCACAAGGGAAGAGGAGAAAGATAAAGCAGAGGAACAAAAGAGCTGAACCCTGGGAAAGAGAGAGGCATGGGAAGGCAAGGCAGCCCTCAGAGTGCAAACAAGAACTGGGATCAGGCGGGGGGGAGGCAGGGGATTCATTTGAGAAGAAGGGAGACTAACAGCACTCGTGTTTGGGGCTGAGGTTTTCTTATTGGAACCTGAGAGAGGGTGCAGGGCAGAGATCAGAGCACAATTCCCCAGCCCTAAAGAGAAACATTTTTATGTATGCATGGCTCACTGTCAGTGCACAGAGAGACCCAGTGGAGCTGGGAGTGTAAATGCCACCGTGCCACTGCAGACTGTTTCCTGCCTGCTGAACTGCAATGTGTACCTGAGCATTTGCAACCTGTGGACTGCCTGTTTCCAGTGTACCTGCTTGACTGCTATGAGCTATTTAAGATGGCAGCTCAGGCATTTATTTGTCCTTTTCTTCCCCCTCCTCTTGCCTTTTTCCTCACAATGTACTCTCAATGGAAAAGGAGACGTGAAAAAGCAGTGCCCAAATTCACAGGCACCTTCTTAATTCTTCCGCCTCATGCCATGGACACCACCTTGCTTTGCTGCCTGACTTGACCTCCCCCCTGCCTTTGACTATTTCTTTTCTCTTCTGTCCTTTCCTCTGTCTTTTTTCATCTCCTTCTTTATCTCTTACTTCAACTTTCTATAATTTTAAATTTTTACTTTTCCTTGTAACTCCATTCCCCTTTCTCTGTTGTGTTCTAGACTCCTAGTTTACATGCCTTCCCTTGTTGTTGCAGCTCATTCCTTCTGGTTGCCCTGTTTCTTTTCTTCTGCTCCTTTTTATCTCTCCCCCATTCCTCCATCTCCTTCTGTCTGTGCCTGTCTGCCTGCTTTCTCTCACTCACTGTCTGTCTCTCTTGAACTGGGTTGTGAATTCTGTTGGCATCAGAGCGGGACAAACTGTAAAACTGAGGTTCCCGGAGGGCCAGGTTGTGATCATTTTATTTTTACAATGTCCTTGGATGTGTAAAGGTGTTTGTTTGAGGGGGAGGAGCAGTGCATGTGCTCCATGTGGGAGAAGAGAGAAGAGCGCAGGCCAGAACGAATGAAGCTTATAACTAATATAGGTCAGTTGCAGAGAAGAGTCCCAACGGTCTGTGAAACAGAGAAGCGGTTTGTCGCTTCAGACTGGCTACTGGAAAGATGGCAACTGAATAGTTTTATCTAAAAGATGCAAGCAACCTGGAAAAGTGTCCTGTCAAAGAATGTAGTAGTGGTGAGCATGGCAGGAGGACCAGCTCTGCACAGGGGACTGCTCGTCTCCCAGCCACCCCCTTAACCCAGGGGATAACCAGCCTGAGATTCCCTTTTCCTGCTCTGAGCTGTCTTCTCCTGTGCGTGGTCCTGTGTCCCTGATATGGAGGGGGGAGCATGGCCGAGCTACGCGTCCCCGTGTCCCCTGCCAGACTTGCTCACTGTGGCAAAGTGGACAACAACAGAGCAAACAAATTAGAGAAGCACAAAGGAGAACCATACCCCCACACCCTTGGAAGATGGGCTGGAGTGTTTGGCCAGCCTCTGCTGGGGTCTGTGCTGCCAAGGAGACCCACATAGCCAGCGGAAAGGTATCATCAAGGCTCTGAGCCTGGTCTGGCAGAGCTGGATGAGCCAAGTACACTGCTGGGAATTGCTTTGCTCTGCAGTAGACTCCTCACTTCCCATGATTTGCCACAGTATAAGTAAACTCTGCTTTCAGACCATTCCCAGAAATTTTCACAAGTGGTTAGTAACTGCAGTGAATGACTGAAAGTGGCACATCCCGATGAGCCCAGCATTTGGCCTTGGGACTTCTGATTTAATTTCTATTAAGAATTTTGTTGTTATACGAGGTCAAAGTTGGTCTGCTAAGGTGACATTTAGACATCAAAACAGACATCCAGATTTTCAGAGGTATTCGGAGCCTCTACATCTCTGCAAAATCAATGTGAGATGCTGACTGCTCAGCACAACTGAAAATCAGGACAGTTCTTCGATGTCTAAACATGGAGTTAGAAGCCTAAATAGACGTATGTGTTTTGCTTTATTTTTAAAATAGGCCTCTATTCCCAAGGCAGAGAATATCACCTCTCTATGATTTCTATCTATGGTATACTCTTCTGTACATCACCATAATGCTCTAGTCTAGCATCTGACTGGCTTAATCTGATGTGTTTAACCTACTTCCTCTATAGGAATTCACATTGGGGATTCTAAACCACTACAATGGCAGTGTAAACCCAAATCCTAGGAATTCATATAATGGCTCTGTGGACACAATACACCAGCTGGCTTTCTCTGAAACAGTGTCTAAAGTACATGTACATCTCATGGCATGCCTCCCTGTGTGGGACTACAGAAAGAAACCCTTCTCACATTAAAATCAATAGCCTGTTATTGACATCAGTGGGACCTGATTTTGAATTTCCTAGGATTGCCCACTCATTGAGCTCCTGAATAGGTGTTGGGATATGTGCTTCTCTTGCTTTGTCCCTCTGAAAAGTTAGAGGGACTAAATAACCTATCCCAGAGACTAACCATTTCTCTTGTTTTGCTTAGGATGTTACTTCAAGAGTCTCTTTTAACCCTGATTTATGACAGAGCATCAGAAAAATTAAAAGTTCAATATTCCTCCCCTGTTGCCCTAAGCTACCTGATAGAAGAAGAGCTAGGGATGTCCTAAAGAAGACAAAAGTTCATACAGCTGGCTTGCAGAAGGGTTACCTGCGTCAGTACCACCAGACCTAGGAGAGCAAGTCTGCCTCATACAGGAAACCCCAGTGCTACCTCTGTGGCTGCTGAGGACCAGATGGCAATGTTTGGGCTGGATTGTGGCTTTAAATTATGATACTGAATAGATGAGGCTGCACAGGATCCTCTTCTCTGTCCCCATCTGTGCTCTTTACTCTGGAAGAAAGCCTGATATCACAGAATATTGATCAATGTCAATATGAACCATCCTCACTGTATGTCTCACCTTTCCCTCAGCATTTATTACTGTGCTGATGCTTCCAGGAAGATTCTGAAAACCTTCAGTTCAGAAAAAAAACCAAGGCCTTTCTCTTTCTTGCCTTATTCTTTGCAATTCTCTGATTACTGCTATGTTTACATGAAAACAGTCTTTTTTCTTCTTTAAGAACCAAACCACAGCTGCTGCACATTTCCTCACTGGAGTTTCATGAACCTGTTTATCAAGAAATGATGACTTTTTTAACTCATGGATTCTGAAGTTGATCAGGAGAGACCATGCCTTCCATGAGAGGCAGATCAGGAGTCAGAGTCGGTTCTAGTTACAGTCAGCAGATGGATGGACAAAGGCTTTATTTGGAGCAAGACAGTTGTGCCCATATTTCATGCACAATGGGCAGCAAGACCCACTGCTTCTCTGATCCATTCTGGAGCCCCTTTCCCTGTGTCTTGACCTTAGATCAGATTCTGATTACAAAACCTGTGCCAACTTTTTGTTTCCTGGAATATGATTCCAGAGTTGGATGTATGTGAATGTCGGTGGGAACTATCTGTGCCTGATTTTGGATATGAATGGGAAGAAAAAAGAAGATTTCCATGAAGGATCTGGGGATACAGCAAAGGAGAAGAAATGTCTGTATGCTTGTGAATAAGTGGGGCTCGAATTGGATTTCTATGGTGTATGGTTTATGAAGGAGTAAGGATGTGTAGAGACATGTATTTATTTATATACAGGATGGTCCAGCATGAAGGTAGCCTGGGATTAGAGATCAAGTGTAGAAAAATGTGTGCTCTGGAATGGAAAAGTATGAGGGACAGCATCTGGGTGGTGGGGATAGTGTCTCCAGTTTAACATAGTTATGCAAATACATGGGGATAGACAAGCTGGTGGGATGCGGAATGTTCTCATAACTGATTTTCTCTGCTTGTCTTATTCAGTAAGTTTGTATCTATATGTATGCATATATCGTCACTGAGGATACTTTACCAAATACTGGAATTCCAGCTAGAGTGACTTGTTAGCAGCCTGCCCTCTGTTAGAGCTAATGGGTTGCAGGCATTGATTTTTTTTTTTTTCTATTCCTATTGATTAGGAGGCTGCTGTACATACAAATCTCAGCACAGCATGGAAAGAGAAAGAGAGGCAAAACAGTTCACATCCCAGCAATTCATCATGGTGGAAAATTCATCCTGGGAATCCCAGTCTTTTCCCACTATCTCTTTCAAGTAAAGAAGGAAGCCTTTCCCTTTTGAAGAAATCAACCCACAGGGCTCATGAGTTGACACCTTTTTTTCCCAACCATCTTCAAATAGCAAACATTTCAAAGGTTACCATTCAATGGAAGAAAAGGTTGTGTGAGAAAAGGGAGTAGTGCATGGAAAGCACAGGAGTTCTAGCTTCAATACTCAATCTGGAACAGATTTCTTGGATATCCATGGGTACCCAACTCATTTATAGCAGCACCCAGATCCCACTAAAGTCAGTGCAAATGTTTTCGCTTTGGTGGGCTTTGCGATTATGTTCTGAATTTTTCAGTGCCTCAGTGCCTTTGCAAACTAGTGAACGTTACTTTGTAAGAGTATTATGAGGCTAAATGAACTGTTTGCACAACATTTAGCTTGGAAGAGGATATAGGTCAGAAACTGAGGGAGTTATGTATTGCAGCTTTATAACCTCATAACTGGTCCCTGCCAGGGTTCCACTCCTGTCTAACACAGGAGTTTTTAATGCACTTTCAGGGCAGCACCAGCACCACTTTTGCATGGAAACCTACCCATTTTAATTGTTAGACCTCTGTACCCTGTATGTCCCTTCTTTTTTTCTTCCTTTGTGGTCACGGTGTTACACTAGAGATAAAGCTCCTGTAGTATTGGAATATTTGATGTTTAAACTGCCTTTTATGTTGATCCTCAAGTTATATGAACCTGAAAATAAGAACAGAGGACCACTGAGGCTTTTTCTATCTGTATTTATCTCCCTATCTCTATCTTTATCTCATCTCCATCTCCATCTCTATCTTTATCTCTTTCTCCATCATCTCCACCTGTGATTCTCTGGCAAAAACACATATCTTATTTCCTCAGTTGGCTAGTTTGTTAAATTGGTCTAAGAAGACCACCAGCATGCAGATATAATGTGAATAATGTTTCTTAAGTGCTTTGGGACCCTTAGTTTGGATGCCAGTGATGACTTCTCTGATCACCCCCTCTGCTTTCTAACCATACAGATATGTGACTTTTTTCAACTTTCTCCAGTGAAATCTCTTAAATATTAATTCTCTTTCTGCATCATATCTCACTTCTATCTTCTCTGCCCCACTGGCTTCCAGTTCTATAATCATCACCCTAACCCCAATTAATTTTTCCTAACATCTCCTCTGCTGGTGCATCTGTCTATTAACACCTCTGCTCTGCCTGCAAATACAGCTGCATCAACTCCATCTCTTTTACATCTCATTACATCAGCTTCTTCTGAGATGGCCTCCCCAGGATGAAGATTCCTAGATACCAGTTTTCATGTACTATCCCTGTCTGATTTTGTCCTATGTGCTGAAACGCTCCACTGCAGTACTCAATGCACAACACTCTATTCAGTTCCATTACCATCCCATGGAGTTGCTTCCGACTTCGTGCCCTTCATCTCCCTTCCTGCATCTTTCTTGTGCCCCTTTTTTTCCTACAGCACTGCCCCTTCTCTCCACAAATAGCAGCACTCTTGGTTTGCCATTGGAAGCAGACTTCCTGCGGCTCCCTGTCTCATCAGCTTCTCATTTCAAGTAATTTAAAATGTAATTTAAAATCCCTCTATTTCCTCCAGACTATTAATTTCTCTCTCCTTACTCTTCTATAGATGTCATTCTGTGTTGCGCTATTCAGTAAGATGCGACTGTTGTAAAAAACTGCCACAGTGTTTTTATTCTGTATTCTTGTTTTGTATTATCATTTTTAATGATTCTTTGTAGGAAAGATGAAATCTCAGCACAGCATCTAGCCACAGCACAAGCAGTCACACAGGACATTCTGGCATTTGCATTGCCTTTGTTCCATTCTTCTCCTGTGGCATTTAGAACTGTAGAGGGATTATTGTGAATGGTCTAAGAGTGTATAAGTAGGGTAGCAGGAAGAGAATTATCTATGGAAATTAGGAAGTGTGAGGCAGGAAGCCATGTTTAGTCCTGATCCTGAGATGTACTGAGCCCTCATAGGTCTCACTCCTCTTAGCCAGAGATTAAAGAACTCACCACTGTGCAAACCTCACCTTCTTACACTGGCACAGAAGTTTGGGGAGAACATGCTTTCTTTGGGGAGGACATGCCCTTCTCCTGTTGCTGTAGTCACTTGAAACCAAATTTGTCAAAGCTGTAGAAATATGTAATAAAGGCAACAGTTCTGGACTGGTTTGAGGGTCTCTATTTTGGCCCAGCTGCTGCTTCATCCTCTATATCTGATTGGATTTATTAAATGTAAAGATAAGTAATCCTGACATTGCAGCAATATTTTTCTTGTTATAGATGAAATCTGTGATTTCTCACAGTGTTGGGGTCCCCTGCAAGCCCAAATCCACAACCTCTGCAGTGACTGCTTGCTTACCCTACTTGTCTCACTAGACTCAGATACCAACAGAAGCAAGCTCCTCAACGCAGAGACAACCCCTGTCTGTGCATCCCAGCATACCCTTGACCCAAAGCAGCACTACCACTTGTAGCAGTAAAATAAACACTTAACCACATGGGCTACTCAGATGAGCCCTAAGTGAAAACACATAGCATCATCCCTTCTCTCCCTCTCCTCTTTGAATGACCCTGCTGTCTAAGCAAGGATGAGCTTTCAAAGGGCCCGAGACCTTTTTGCTTCCACTCCAGCCACGTTGCTTGTGTGGCATTACTAGAAGAACTGTGCTACACTTTTTTGAGGGTACAGAGTAACTGAGGAGCCCACCTTCTGTGGAGCTATGAGCTCCACAGTTTTCCAGAGTGCCTTTCCTGTCCACACATGCCATATTGGTGCCTGATGGATTTGAGTGCCAGAATAGCCAGCTGAAGTTTTTTCCTCTTCAGAGTCTTTCAGGCTCCCGGCCCAGCTTTTCTACACTCCTTTGAAGAATGAGAAGACTTGAATACTGGACTGGGGTTGGAGAGGAACAACCACCAACACAAAAAGAAAATGGCTCAGAGTCCCAAAAATTACTTATTCCTCCCTTATACCTTCCCTCTTCAAGGCCCTTCCTTCTTTCAGTGGAAATGTCTCAGAAGGGAAGGAGAGGTCCTCGAGTGATCTTCTCTAGCTTCCCCAGTTAAGAGCCTCACAGAGCCTCCTCCTCACCACAGGTCATCCACGTAGAGCCATAATCCACCATCAGCTTAGGGGTGTTCTCTGCATCTCTCTGCCTCTCAAATTCCTTTGAACCATCCTCAGCTCTTCGGCAGCTCAGTGAGTGCAGAAAGAGACCCCCAGCTCCTGTGGCAGAGGGCAAGGCCAGGAGTCCCCCAGGTGACGACAGGGGCTGTGGTTGTTCCCCAACAATGTGTCAGTGGTCTCAACCTGCAATGTCTCCTACCACCGCTCCCTCTTATCCCTTCTCCTGCCTCCCCCAGAGCCTTTCCTGCCTGCTCGTGGTGATCTGCATACGGCTGATGCCAGACACCGTGAGTGCTTGCTGGTAAACACCCCTATGTCGGTTTCAGCTGCGAGGGCAGCCTGGTCTGTGCCCTTCAAATTGGGGAAATGATCAGTGCTCTGTAGGGCAGCCAGTGGCCCCCCTGCTGCTTGCTAAAGAGCCCTTCATGTCCAACAGTCCTGTGGGAGATTGTCCTGAAAGGGCAGTGCCAGTCTGCACGCAGAGAGGGAGAAAGGAGGAGAAATAAATGGGGTTATGAAATTGCAACGTGGCTGAAGACCTCCAACTGGTTCAGCTTCCCAGCACCCCCTTCCCTCAGCCCCGCTGCCCCGCACAGAACAGCAGTGAACCTAAAGCAGCTCTTCTGGTCTCTTTTTCACTGAACAATGGATCCGATCAGAGAGAAACAAAATCGGTAGCATCAAGAATTAGATTATTTCTTTTCTTTATGATTGTTGCATTAATGAGCAGCTACATGTATAGAACCAGGAGGTGACTAATGTAATTAACCTGGTGTAATGATACTGCCGAGGAAGAGAGAGAGGATTATGACATACTTAGATGTCAGTGTTGCACAATTTTGTGTATGTTCCCAGTACTATCGGGTTGTGTCTGACACAGGAAACTTAAGCAGTGATAGATTTCAGTCTGCATCCATTCAGCTCATGCATCTTTCTGTGTAAAATGAGGATGTGAAACGTGGATTGCTTTCCAGGGGTTGGGGGGGGCGGGGGGGAGGGATTCAGTTTTGGTGGTTCCTTTCCTTAACAAAATAATAGTAAAAATAATAAATCGTCGTTTCTCGTGAAGAATCTTCCCAAAATGTCTGCTTCTTGGAGCAGGCGTTGGGATTTCGCAGAAAGCTATAAAGACAAAGTCAGAACGCAGGGATTCACACAACACTGGTCAGGGGGAGACAGAGGGACGGAAAACGAGCAACACCAGAACATATGCAACTCGCAGCGAACCCGAGAAGAGTGAAGAGCAAGCACTTAAAAATCACAACGACAGCAAGAATAACAGTAATAAAAGCTTATTGTGAAGTTACCCTTCCGCGTTACATTTCACCCGTCTCCTGGGGAGAGAAACGGCTGACCGAAGTTTTGTGCGGGTCTAACCGCGGTGTGCGGGTTGCACTTGCAGCTCTGGGCACGTACGGCGGGGATGCGAAGGAGGCTGAGCTGGGGGGCGGAGGTGGGGGGAGAGAGGCAGAAAGCGAGAAAGAGGGAGAGCCCCAGCTACGCCTTCCTCCGGGCTCCGCGGCAGCCTGGGGGAGCAAGCCTTCCCGGGGCTGGCAGCGGCGGGCTAGGCGCAGGGAGGGGGGAGGCTGCCCCCTCCGCCCCTCCCTGCCTGCCTGCCTGCCTGCCCGCGCAGAGCGGAGCGGAGCGGAGCGGAGCGGAGCGGAGCGGAGGAGGGCGGCTGCCGCCCGCGGATGCTGGGGCGCGGGCGGCGCGGGCAGGGCGGGCGGCGCGGGCAGGGGAGCTGTCCTTCAGCACCGGGGGCCGCCGAGCGCTCCTCCCGCACCGCCGCCCGGGGAGCTGTCCTGCAGCACCGGGGGCCCGGGAGCGCTCCTCCCGCGCCGCCGCCCGGGGAGCTGTCCTGCAGCACCGCCGGCCGCCGCCGCCGCCGCCGCCGCCGCGGGGGAGCCGTCCAGCGCCGCGCCGCCGCCGCCGCCGCCGCCACCGCCGCCGCCGCCGCCTTGATGCAGTAGCGGGGCCCGGGAGTCGCCGGGGGCCGCCGCGGGGCAGGGGGTGCCGCAGCCGGGCTCCGCTCCGCGCCCCCCGCCCGGGAGGGGCGCCGCGCCTGTCCCCCTCCTCCCCCCCGCAGGAGCCCCCCTCTCTCCTCGCCCACCTCCGCCGGGAGCGAGCGCCGCGGCTGTGCGGAAAAGCCATGGGAGGCAAGACCTCGGCACCTGTTCAGCTGAAATCAAGGGCTTACAGTATACTGGGCAGTCTGGCTTGGTGGTAGGAGCGGGCGAAAGGAAGGAGAAGCGAGCAAGGAAAAGTGAGAGAGGATTGGAGCGACTGCCGCTGCCGGGAAAAAAAAAAAATAAAAACCCAAGGAAGATAACTGGGAAGGAAAAGGATTTTCATGGCGCAGGCTGCAGAGCTAAGCAAGAAGACTGAAGGTTGCATCTCTGCTCTTACAGTCTCTAACTGTCTAGGTCCAGATAATGAGAGATTGTGTTGAGGATGCTGCTGCTGCTCCCCTGTTCACTGTGGAAGCCATCTCCAAATTAGCCATTACATATGGAAACTGGAGACCAGAATTTTAGAAAAAGGGATTAAGGCGTCTCGTTTTGGGGGGGGTTCTCTCTTTATTTGTTTGGTTTTTCTTGGTTCTTTTCTCTCTTTTTTTTTTTCTTTTTCCTTTTTCCTTTTTTTATATTTCAACCAGAACGTTTCCGATTTAAAAGGCAAGCCTCTTCCCGTGTGGTCTTTCTAATTTACACTCTTTTCCGTGGGCTTTCTTACCTCCCTTTTTTGATATCTATCTCTCTATATATACCCATTATATTATTAGTCGGAATTATTATTCTTTTATTTTATTAAACACACACACCCCAAGAATCAGAAGGCGGTTGGGTATTTGTATAATGAAGAATTATGGGGCTCTTTGACAGAGGTGTTCAGATGCTTTTAACCACCGTTGGTGCTTTCGCTGCCTTCAGCCTGATGACCATAGCTGTGGGGACCGACTACTGGCTTTACTCCAGAGGGGTTTGCAAGACTAAAACTGTCAGTGAGAACGAAACCAGCAAAAAGAACGAGGAAGTCATGACCCATTCTGGATTATGGAGAACCTGCTGCCTGGAAGGTATTTGATTCTGGATCTCCACACACCCCCCCTTTCCTCTCCCACCACCCCATGTTTCTCCCCCTCTCCAAATAAATCCCTCCACATTCCACCATTTTCTCACTTCATTCCTTTCACCACGGATCGAGAGCGGTGGGCTCAGTTACTCAGGGCACAGAGGCAAGAAGACAGGCAAAACATTCTCTGCTCCGTTCCCTTCTCCTTTCCTCTTCCTCCCCCTCCCCCCCCTTCCCCAAAAATTCACTTCCCCCCTCCAACTGGAATAATGTGTGTGTTACAAAAACACTGAGAGACCCTTTCAAAAAGCAACTGTGCAGTCTGCCTGTCTTCAGCTTGTTTGTATTGCCTGGGAAAGCAATGCCAAAATGCTGTATGATTGCTGTGCTCCGGCTGTAACCACAGAGTGAAATAATTGCTCTCTTTGCAAATGGCTTATTTGCAAAGACAAGACTGGGAGTGAGGGGCGATGTGGGGAGGGGGTGACTGCAAAGCACTTCGGATGCAATTATTAGTTCACTTTAGGAGGGAAAAAGAGAGAAAGGGAAGCAACCCTGTTATGTCCAAAATGCCTCGTACAGTAAATCTGACGATTCCAGTCATCTTGAGCAGAGTTCAGAGCATTTCGTAATGT
Source organism: Ciconia boyciana (assembly GCF_034638445.1). Taxonomy (NCBI): domain Eukaryota; kingdom Metazoa; phylum Chordata; class Aves; order Ciconiiformes; family Ciconiidae; genus Ciconia; species Ciconia boyciana. The sequence continues at coordinate 58,969,570 of NC_132934.1, forward strand.
CTGTAAGCAACCACATCTCACTGGGCTGGGTGCAGAGGGGTCTAGTTGGAGGCTGACTGGTTTGGTTTGGGGCTGGGATTTTTCCCTCGTTTGTTTGTTGTTGGGGGGTGGCTTTTTGTTTGGGGCTTTTTTTTTTAAGGTTTATGGTAAGCTAAAAATAAACAAGTCTCTGAATGGAAAAATCAGCCTAAGTCTGATGTGGTGAAACTGAACAGCAACTCAGTGACATGTCTGATGGCAGAAGAGACACCACCGCAGCCAACTTCTGGAATCAGACGTTCCTAAGGGAGGGGGAAAGAAAAGAGGGACCAGTGATTCGCTTTTAAATATGTGTTGCTCAGTACTGCTATTGGCGTACGTGTGGGCTGGGGAGGTGGTCTTCAGCCTGTGCTGGAGGGATAGGGGCAACCGATGTAAATGCGTGGTTTATGTTACACACGTAGCGAGAAGGAGAGAGCGAGAGCACAAGAGCGCACATTACAGCCCATTGTAAAAGCCCTGTTTATGAATCAGCTCCCAGCTGGAGGGTGGGCTGCGGGGGCTTTATGGACATCCAGGGATAATGCCTGTGTCTGTCGGTGTCCACCAGAGCTGGGTGTGCCTGGAGCTCCCCGATGGGAGAGAATGGGGAGTGGGTACCGCAGAACTGATTTTCTAAGACCGGCACTGGGAGATGGAAGGCAGTGGGGAGGGGGGAATAAACTATGTATGTCCTGACGTCTCTCACCAAAGCAAGCTAAAGCTGCTGTTTGGAAATGGTTGTGTCCGGGAAGAAGCGCGAATTTCCCCCCCGTTCTTGGTGCAAACGGTTGAGTGATGGCTGGACATGTTTTGAATAGCTAAGTGACTTCATTGAGCGATGGTCTATTTGACGCATACTGCATTTAGTGCCCTTTGTCAACCCAAACTGCTGCCTTTTAACATATCCTGCAGAGGAGCTCTATGCTGAATACTATATGCTGTCTCCACGCCAGAAAATCAATAGCAGTAAATTAATGGGGGATGTTTTAAACACACTCGCTCACACACATGCACACATTTCCTCCAAATAGATAAATATATAGAGGTGTATATTAATAAAAAATGAAAAGCCTTTCACACAGCTATTCATTACAACTGGGGAAGGAGACATCTCCTTAATTAAAAATTAATGAGAGAGGGAAGGGGGGGAAAAAAAAAGGAAGCCCAAATGCAAAGCCATGCAGGGAAGGGAGGCTGCGGGGAAGAACTCCCTTCCTGAGCCGTGTCCCCAAGCTGGAGGGTGAAGGGAGGCTGGGGTGGAGACAGGAGGTATGAGGTCCCCGGCCAGGAGAGGCAGTGAATTCAGATCATGTCTATCTGCCCATAGAGCCGTACCCAGAGGGACGCGGTCTGAGGGGGAGGAGGAAGGGGCGGGTGAGGTTTGTCAGATCGGAGGAGCTTGGGGCCCCTTCTCCTTTACATCTGACAGGACCCCACAGGCACTGTGGAGAAGTAGCTTACATGGTAAAGGAAAGTGCCAGGATGCTTCCAATTAAAAGCTCCAAAGTGCCCCCAGCCCCCCCAGCGCTGTGCTGCCAGCCCAGTCCCCCCTGCCCTCCCTGTTGATGCTCTCCAGTGGGCTCAAACTGCAGCCCTGCATGAGGGGTGTGAAATGCAGCCTGAGCACAAGCTGCGTGGCCCTGGCAGGGTGCTCTCGCTTGCCCCAGCCATGTGAGGGTTGGGCTGGCCCATTCCCCCAGCCCCTGGATGCTGGGCAGAAGTGGCGAGCGAGGTAAGGGGGGGTGCAATGCACCACACAGGAGCTGAGCCCTGCTCTGAGTCCCTAGCCTGAGGGCACAGGTTGCACCAAAACTTGGGTAAAGGCTCGGTAGCAAGAGCATCTCAGCAGAAGGCAAAACCAGCCCTATGGACACATGCCGAGCAGGGCCTGGGCACGGGTTTGCTTCATTGGGCAGCACGGCACAGGTCTGGCACTGCCACTGCCGGGACGCCTCTGCTTGGCTTCCCGCAGCCCCACAGTCTGCATGGGCTGGTGGCTGGCACTCTTTTGCTCCCAGGACAGCACAGCCAAATATCCCCACCAGCCCCTGGACAGCAGGCCTCTTACTGTCACGTCTGATCACCTTAGGGGGGGTAATCTTCTTTCTTGGCAGAAGGAGTCAGAAAGGTGTCCCTGGTTGACTCGCTCTCCCTGGTGAAAACTGCCTGCTGGTGAGTGGGAGGGAGAAGGGTGCAAGAAAGGCTCCTTTCCCCCATGATGCAGAGGGTGGGCAGATTTGTAGTGGGAAGGGCTGCGTCCCAGGAGGCTGTAAAAAGGGCAAAACCCTTGGACTCTCCTCACACCCTGCCCACGGTGTGGCAAAGACACCTGGCAAAGGGTGTGGGACAGACATGCTTCTGCTGCCTGGGGTGGGTGTCAGGGCAGGTCTACAGGGTGAGGGGAGGTAGTGAAGAGGAGGGCAGGAGGCTTTGTTACAAGAAAATAATCAAAGAAGGAGCCCAAACTGCCTCCTGCTACTGGTAGGAAGCCTCTGATGAGGTTGCCTTCATTTCTGGGGATGTGGGGGAACGCTGGCATTAGTCAACACTGTAGGCTGTTAGAGATGGTGGACCCCTCCTGTTCAAAATACTGTGCTAAATTGTCTTTTCTTTTCTTGGCCAAGATATCCAGTAGCAAAAATGGGTGTGGGGACTCAGTCTCAGGCTGTACACGCAGATACGCTGTGGTCAGAATTGCAAGTTCCTCTTGGAGAATTTAGTCCTGGGCTTTCAATTTTCAAGTTCCCCTCTCTTCAGACATTCTGTTCCCCACAGTGGACTTTCAGTCAGCATTTTCAGATCTTTGTATTGCTCCAAAGAAAAATGCCATTTGGGATGTTCCTCTATCAGGATTTCTTTCCCCCCTTTCTTGTGTCCTACAGTGAGCCCCTGCACCATGGCAGGGCTAAAAAGGAAAGGTGGTGTCAGTTCACATTACCGCAGATCACACTTCTGATTTTTTTCCTAATCTTCCTTGAGATAATTTTTTCTCAGTCTTTGGGGCTGCCCAAATGTGTCCCCAGGACATTCAAAAATCTTTGCCCTTCAAGAAAAAGGGCCTTTCTCAGCCCTTTAACTGCGTAGGCACAAAACACACACATACACCAAGCAATTGAGATCTGCAAGCTCATGCCACACATGGATACTGCACCTCTTACAACTTTGAAATAGCTGCAGATCTTCCAGCCTAATTCCTCCTTGGCACTAAATGCTTTAAAACCACTTTTTATTATGAGTGATGCCTTGTCTAAGTCTTTCATTAGCTCCTGTAGATCTCCTACAGGATCTCAAAAAGTGAGCGACGATGCCTTATCAGGGTCTTATGAAGCAAGTAAATGAAATGTATTTTATATCTGCAGGTTATTGGTTTTGTCATGTTGTCATTATTATTAGGAAAGGGATAGGTCTGGGAGGCTTTTATACCGAGAAGGAGGGAGAGAAGAGTCCAGGGCAGGCAGGCATGAGTGATGCGCATGGGGTTAGACATCCCTGTAGATCTGACTGGTGTGAAGGCAAGTAATTGAATGGATGTTGGTGCAGAAAATAATTCCTGCCTAGAGACCCTTCCCAAGGAAAATTAATGAGCTGATCTGTTCCCTTTCCAGCTTGTTATATCTGAACAGTACATGAGAGTTAAGTGCAGTTTCAGTGTTTGCAAAAATGAAGAGCTGACAGCAAAGTGAGGCAGGGCACAGGCAGCGGACAAGCTTCTGCCAGACAATTCTGGCGCTGCGTCGCTTCCTTGCGCTGCCTTCTCCCACTGCTGTTTGCTCCTGGGCCACCTCTTTCCTTTCATGCCCATTTTATGAGTGGTTTTTTCCTTATCTTCTCTCTTACCTTTCCTGATTTCCTTTCTTTCACCCTTCGTTTCTGTCAGCGTCCCTAGTTTTGCGCTGTGGAATTGCCTGCCGTCCTACATCTAAGGATCCACAAATCTGCCGGGGTCCTGTTCCCTGACTCTTGCTGTCCTACTCCAGGGGCTTTTCCAAACACGTAGTGAAAATAGCAGTAAATTAAGTCAGGGTCTCCATGTCTTCACGGTTCAGGACCAGGAGCAGCCTCGCATAGCCCTGAGATGCAGCAGGAGGCAATGGCCCGGCACATAGCTGATTGCTGCTGGCATTGCATCTGCCAGGGAGAAGCAGGATGCAGGGCTGGACAGGCCTTGGATGAAGAGGAAGAGAAAGGATTTTTTAAAAGTGGGGTGGCTGATGGTGAGGGAGCATTACTTGGGATCTCAGACTTGGATGGGTTTGGTTCTCCTCTCAGCTTAAATTCACACCTGACTCTAAGTCACCGAGAAGGTATGAATTCGAGGGGCTGGGACCTGCAAGCTCAATTCCTTTGTAAGATTTGACAAGGAAATGCCGTTCCTCACCGGTGAATTGCTAGAAGTGACTTTTAAATTGCTTTTAAATTATGAATCTTCCTACTGCCAGAAAAAGAGGAATGGGTTAATATTGTCCTGAAATGCACCAGAAATTGCCTTGCTGAAGAGAGTGAGAGCGAAATGCAGTGGGAGGGACATGGAGATGCAGTGTGGCAGCAGTAATGTATAAAGAAATTACACAGAGATAGAACAAATGTCTCTTTGCCAGGGAGACCAGGAGCTATTCCTATCCAGTGTTTCCCTTTTAACCCGTTCATTTCCCCATGCAGCCCTCTGATCCCCCGTCTCGCTTCGCTGCGGTTTGGTACGATCTAAGCAAGAGTTTTGAGGGAGGAGGACCACTGAGGTTTGACAGCAGAATCTCCATATTTATTTAATTTAAAAGCAATAGCGAAGAGGTTGCCGTGGGGAGCAGGGAACATTTCAGGCTCTCAGATGGCTCTGCCCCCTGCCCCTGTTTTAAGAGCAGATTCCCAATCCAGCATAGCCGGTTTATCCCAGGGGGAGCCCTCGCTGCTCCATTCTGTGCTGCTTCTCCCTTCCATATTGCACTCGTTGTCAGGGGATGTGCTGCTGCCTTTCACGGGCACGAAACCTTCCCCCTTGCAGGGGGCTTTCGGGGAGGGAAGGGGGCTGCTGCCGGGGGAATGGGTTAGCAGCGGGGCTCTCGCTCCATCTCCGTTCCCTGCAGCCCCCATCCCAGGGCGACTGCTACCCGGCAGGGGAAACACAGAGCGCAGAACAGGTCAGGCATATGCAGAACGTATTGTAAATACAATACACCTAAAAGTTATTTTTCCCTTGCCTGTGTGACCCCAGCTTTTTCCTTGCCCTCCATCTTTGACTCATTCTATCCATCTCCATTTTAATTTGTTCTCATTTCCCTCCCCTGCTTTTCCTCTTTATTTTTCTCTTTCATCTTCATGTCTCTTCTGTGCTTTCTCTCAAAAGCAGCTTCTCCTTCATTATTTCTCCCTGTTTCTCTCCAAGTTCTCCGAGGCCCATCCCCCTTGCTCTTTCCTCTGTTATATTATCTCGTCCTTGCTCTCCTCTGTCCCCTTTGCTCCTGCCGTCTCATCTCTCTGTCCTCTTTCCTCTTCTCTCTGCCGTCATTTCCCCCTGGCTTTCCCCCGTCTCACATACAGTCATTCCCACAGCTGAAGGACCCCATCCTTTTGGAGCTGTGCTGCCTCTACGCTCTAAAGCAACTCTTTTCCAACCCCTCTCTGTCTCTCCCCCTCCTCCTTCCTCTGGCCAGTGTTCCCCCTCCTCGAAGCAGTGTATGACACCAGTTGCTGTCACTGTCTTCTCTTGCCCCCAGGGCAGCCCAGCTACCTCTGAAGGGGGTGAGACCCAAGCCCTTCCTTCTGCTCCCCTCATTGCTCGTTGCCTGTGGTCAAGCCAACATCCCTCCACTTTGCTGCCTCCGACCTCCCATGGCCGGAGGGCTCACTGGCAGCTCAGCTGATGAGCTGGCTCATCTGCATGCAGCCAGCAACTGGGCTGGAAGGAGCTCACGGCAGCCCTAAATACCCTCCCTGGCAACCCTCAGACATGGATCAGGCCAGGATCCAAATGGAAAATAAGGGTCTCTGTAGCCATAACCCTGGGGCAGTTGTTGTGCACTACAGTGGAGGATCTCCAGTTGTCAGGAAGAAGTGTCTCAGCAAGCAGTCGTCCTTTTCAAGCTGTTTACAGGGGGATGGTTTTCTCTGAGACTCTCAGGAACGCCTAAGGGGATGAGGTGAATGGGGCTGGGGTCTCCAGGCCCAGTGGATCTCAATGATCGGCTGTACGAACCTTAGTGAGCCAGGCCAGAGGGTATCGCTGGCTGGTGGGAAAAGGGGGATTGCGTACCACGCAGGGCTGCACGTGAACCACGGCGGCTCACTGGATGCCAGAAACAGGGATATTGCTGTTAGTGGCCCAGTGCAGCACATGGCTGTAGACAGAAAACCCACCACCAGCAAGTCCCCAGGTATAAGGAGTAGAGCAGGGGGAATAGCAGGGAGTGCAGGAGCAAGGGCCATCTGAGGCAGGGTTTTCCAAAGTCAGAAGAGGGTTCATAAAAGGGGGACAGGGACAAGGAGGAGTAGGAAAGACCGTGTGTATGAAGGCAGCCTGCGAGACTAGACGTGTTTGCCTGGAAAAGGAGGTGAATGAGAGGGAAAGTTATTGGACTGTATAGAATAATGACTGGGCTAGAGAAGATGGATCAGTAGCTCTTGACTTCCTCATTTTGTAACACACAGACAGGAGGACCTGACGTGAGTCACTGGACACCCAGTTAAAGCTTTCTCATTTGATGCGTATCAGGGCTGTGGAACTCATTGCCACCAGAGCTCCCGTGGCCACAATTTTAACAACATTTAGCAAGCAAGTGGGCACTTACGACAGAGTTCACGAAAATTAAGCGTCCTCCTAATGGATGTGAACAGCATTTTGGGTATTTCGTAATTCAGCAATTAAGCCAGTCGCCATAAAAACTAGGATAACATTTCACAAGGGCAGTCTATCCCCTATCTGACTGCCATGTGGTTCTTGCCTCTTCCCTGAAACATTTGTCAGGGATTAAACAGAGCTCAGATTTACTTAGTCTGGCATTTCTTTTGTTTCTAGATGCTATGCTATGCAGTTGCAATATAAGATGCAAACTAGGCCTGAGTTTCTGCTGGTGTCAATGACTGCCCTAATTTGACAAATTAACAGCAAGTTTAGGTATTTCTATCAAATTTTTCTAGGAAGGATCTGGGATAGAGAGCAATTAAGAGCATATGGAATTAAGTGGAGTCCTTTTTCTTCACACCCCAGGGTATAAAGTAAGTAGTTAGCAATGAAGGTGCTATATATGTGCGAAGAATTATTATTGTTGAAGTCCCTGCTTCCCAGAAAGCAATAGGCTTTGGGTCTCTTTGATGCTACCACGACTAAATTAGAAACGAGGTTGTCTCTTTTCTCTTGTATCTGTGGAAATGATTACTGAACTGGCATCTGATGACGTACAATACTGTAGTGTTTCTATGCACAAGAGATGAAGGCTCGATTCTCCCTTCGTTTGCACTGATGCAACCTCACTGGCTCGGATGGAGCCATGCTGCTTACGCTGTCTGTGTAGGCAAGGGGAGAATGAGGCTGAGGAAGGGCTGTGTGTGCTTTGAATAGCCATGGCCCCAAGGTCACTGTGTGTCCCCGCTTTGCCAGTGCCATACCCGACAAACCAGGGGCCAAATTCACTTCCAGTGTGAGTGGGTGCAACAGCCCCAAAGTTAATGAGATTCTGCACTTATTTATGCCAGCTGTTCAGCCAGTCCGGCAGCTCCCTTTTTAACTATTTCCATTTTCATCGTCTTTCACCCTCATTAGAAAAATTCAATCTGGCTGACCTCCCTGTGGGGCAAAAATCCTCTTACGGTCTCCTCACCTTGGATCGGTGAGTGTGTAAAATGGCAGAGGTGACCATGAACCCCCTGGCATTCACCTTTCTCTTTTCATTCTTTCTGCATTTCTATCTTTTATTGAATCTCTTTTATTTACTGACAGCTTTCTGTCTCCCAGCTCCATTTATCCCCTTTGTGTTACAGAAAAGCTGTCCCATAAAATTCCAAACTAGGCAGAATTTTCATAACAAGCCCTGCAGGATAGGTGAACTCCACTTCTGTTTCTGTAGCACAGGCTGCTGAAGTTTTTATACTAGCTTCCTATCAAATCTATAACTCCCCAGAGAAGCATATGGACTTTATCCTGCACCTCCTATTCCCCCAGAGCATATACTTCTACCTGCTAGCTGTGAAAAACAGAAAATGAGGATGGTATACAAAAACTTGAGAATGCAATGCCATCCTATCCATGGGTAGGAATTTTTCTGATGTGTGTTTTTGCTAGAAGCAAACAACTATAAATTTCTGATTTAGCTTGTTGTATAAAGTATACATTCTGTCAAATAAAGAATAACACTATCCACCTCCGTCCCCTGGATTTTCTATCCCTTTCTGATTTTTCTCTTCCTATTTCTCAGTTTTCATTCTCCTCCTGAACATGATTTTTTTTTAGTGTCTGTTTTATTTTTCTCCTCCCACTGCTTCATAACTACATTTCATTCTTAAATTTGCTATCGCTCAGAGAACTTCTTTTTTTCTTCAGGTCTTGTTTATACCACCAGTGTAGCTGCAGTGCGATGGATCACACTTGAACACTGAATATTTCCCAGGTTTATGGTCATGTTCATTCAGTATCATAGACCAAGCACTGTCAATCAAACCACTTTTGATACAACCCTATTTGCTGACTCCTGCAACCTTACTGTGACCTGTCCATTGTAACCAGTAAATTTCTGAGAACCTGTTCCTGGAGCTTTATTTCCTCCTGAAGATGTTGCCTAATACTTTTCTTCCTTAGTTTTTTTTTCATTCTTGGTTTCAATCTTTCTTCATTCACTCCATCAGTCCCCTTCAGAATTCACTGTTTCTTCTTTTCTTCCCTTTTTCTTCACGTCATCTCTCATGTCTGCCATTTTCTCCCCTAGCCTTCACCCCGATGACATTTCTTCTCTTCCCTTTACATTTCTAGCCCATAGTCCTTCTGGGTAGGAACTACTCCCCTTGATCCCATCCCATTCAGCCTCTGTGGAGTGGTGGTAGAAAAGGATTGACAACTAAGTGTATTCATGTGTGTGTATGTGCAGACGTGCACACATGCATCTCCTTTCAGATATGGTCGGTGTGAAAGCTTCGTGGCTGAGATGAAGGGGCCTGGCTCTGACTTTTGCCTTTCAGACAGCCATGAGGAGTCATTTCCGAATGCAGATGCCCCCCAGAATTGCCTTCAGAGTACAGGGTCTCAAGGGATCAATCATCAAGAATTTCTGCTGCTTCCTTTTAGATTCAAGCATTTAGATTGCCCTTTTCCTTAGGCTGAGGGTCACGGGTTTTTGAAGGGCAGTGGCAGAATCATGAAAGAAGACATTTTTCTCTTGCTCATTTTTGAGTGAGGGAGTGAATGAACTGTGATAAATATTTTTCTGTATATAGATAGAGCTGTCTCAAAGAAGTGGCGGAGGAAACAGATGGCAGAGGCCCTTTATAGGCAGCTGCTGTTGTCTCTTAAGGTGTCACCATCACAAGAAAAGTGGTTGTAATTGGGGAACTTCAAGATCAGTAGCGCCTGAAAGGACTCGAGCAGAAAAGAATGTCATCCTGTGTGAAGGCGGAGGGGGGGGAAGACAAATCAAATATTCAGAGACTAAGGAATGGTGCTTGAGAGTTGAAATAAAGTACAGGGAATAGGTTGAAGTGACTATGAAGTTTTACTGAATGACATGAGCACAGGATGGATGGTTTCCCTGTGTTTGGGAGTTCATACTTGGCCACAGACAGTGGGAACATTGTAGGCAGGGTGAAGAGCTGGTTTAGAGTATTTTGGGGACAGCAAGAGGGGCTGGTGTCCAGAGGAAACTACTGAGTGAGACACAGAGATACCCAACGCACTGTGGAAATGCAGCTGGGGGAGAGGAAAGGTCCAGGAATAGCTATCTCCAGGCTCCTATCTCTGCCAACTCGCTTCCGAGCATCCCTGCAGTGTGTGCTTTTGGGATGGGGGCGTGCTACAGTTTGGTGTAGAAGCCTCTGTCCCAGATATTAATCAAATAATTTGCCTGCCTGGAGCCCTATCATCTCAGTGTATGCAGCACAAAGAGAAATTGTAAGTTGACCTGTAAAACAACAGAATTGGAGACATGTAGCTGCTCCCTCAAGAAATAACCAGGGCTAGGTTCCTTCATATCTTCCAGGCTGGGAGGGATTGCACAGTGGGCTAGTCCCCTAAGTCTTCCAGTCATGGAGTTGTTTACATCTCTCCTGCTCCCCTTGTGTCTCCAAAAGTGGGAGCCATGTATTCCTTTCAAGGAAGAGAAAATTCACATAGAAGTCCAATAGGAGGTTTGGGAGGAAACCAGGGAGGATGACAGGTTCTATCATGAAGCGCAAGGGTTTGGGGTAACAGCAGCTGCGAACAGGCTTGATGTTAAAGATTAATTGGAGCTGAACGTTGCACAGTGTCCTCTAGCTGAGACACCTCCATTGCAAGTGTACTCGATAGTCTCGAAGGAAACAACTGCCAAGAGCAGAGCAGAGCAGAGCAGTGCATCTGTTTTGCTGTTGGGAAAGGGAGCAACAGAGAAACAAATATGTCTACCCTGCTGAGTGAACTGCAATGCAAACAGCAGCACAGCACACAGGAAAAGCATGGGATTGACAATTTTCCTAAATTTCAGGTGACCGCCTAATCATTGCACCACTCTTCCCCAATCATCACTCCACTCTTCCCTTCTTCAGTCATTACTTTGTCCGTGTGTTCGCAGGAAAGCATAACTCAGAAACGCCAAGAACGGCTTTCCAGGAATTAATTCTAGGGGCTGTCTAAGATCACAGGAAGAAAGGTGTTTTTCTGTGTGCTGCATCATTACAGCTTGGCCCACATTTACAGGAACAGTGAGGGGGAAAGCATTCAGAGCAAAGCAAGACTGTGAGAAAGAGCACTGTGAGGATGTAAAGGCACCAGAGCCAGGGAGGATTTATACTCTTCTGCAGAAACTGAAGCAATGGCTTGTTTCTGGGAGTAGACTAACTCAGCTGTGGAGGAAAGCATCTCTGCATGCTGGAAACAGAGGGACGGTTGGGGCTGGGAGGATCTGTGGCAGCTGGAAAGCACAGCTGGCCAGAAGGAAACACTAGGCAAGAGGGGACCTAGGACTTGGCCACGGCATGGCATGGGGAAGTGGTAATAGGAATGCAGTGTGAGTGCTGGAAGGAGATAATTGAGAAATATGGTCTGAAAGAGGAGGGTGAGTCAGGAGAAACCCTGGGACTCAGAGATAGGAGAGACCTGAATTGCTGAGGGAACCAGGAATATCAGCTGGAGCTGATGGATGGAGAGACAGACCTCCTTATTCATCTTCTCTGCCTAGTGGAATGGGATGGATTTTCTCCTGTCTGATGCCAGCATCTGCCACCCCTAAAGGCCTTTTCTCCCTCTCCCCCATGCTCCAGTCCATGAAGAGAAGGGTTTAGACGCACATAGACAGGGCAGGATCAATCACACAAATCAACCAACCATGGATCTGCAGCAATTTGGAAAGTGTGACCAGTGGTCGTGGCTCTGTGCGGTAAAGTCTGTCAAAGGAAAGCTGGGGAGAGGAAGAATCAAAGGAGCTGGAGTATAAAATTTTTGTCCCAGCTTGGTGATGCCAAGAAATTTATCTATGTAAGCAACTTAAGGCAGGCATGGCCACCTCCTACACTGAGGCTCTCCGCCGGTCTCACAGCTGTAAGCACATGAATTTGTCCTTCTTCTGGAAGCCTGGGGTACAGTTTTCATGGCAGAGAACACATGGTTTGGCCAGATTATCTTTGGTAAAGCAGGGGAACCAAAACTTAATGCTCCTCTCTGGCTGCTGCTCTGCAGCAGAGGGTTTCTGAGTATTTCACTTTTTATTGCCATTGTGCCATTGCGGCTGCACCAAAATGCTTCACGTAGGGTGGAAACACCTTTATGCTAGACACTGTGCGTACACAAAAGCTGTCGTCCCTACATCAGAGAAGTGACAATATAAGATGACAAATGACATATGAAAGGCAGCAAAGCAGAAGACAGCAAACGTGTAGAACTTGTTTCTGCATTGTTGCTTTTGACATCAGTAAGAGGATATTACACCTAGAACTGACTTCATCTCCTTCTCCAGGCAGAGCAGAATGCAGAACGGGGCACGTCTGCCCAGCATCAGGCAGTGCCAGAAGGAGATACCCGAATAACTCTAAGCAAGCTAGCCTGGGTATTTCAAGCCCTAATAGCTACTCAAGCATGGTGCTCTGCACAGGCAAATTAGCAATGTGTCTGAGAGCTGTCAGGATGCAGCGCTTACTCAGGTGTGCTGCTTCCAAGACCCATGCAAGGTCACATTACATTGTGCCATGGAGACTTACAGTAAGAGCCTCTCTCGGCTCTCAATCCAAATCTAATTCCTGTATCCCCATATGGGCATGCCTGTGTGGTTGGAGGGGTTTCTTCCCCATACTTGGTAACCACAGGTGGTCTGAAAGGAAAGAATGATCACATCTCATTCTGTTCCTAGGGGAGGGGTACTGTATTATTTGGAGTTCTGAAAGGGAGCTTGGTCCCAGACATGTCTCCGAGTGCTTGAGAAATCTGGAGCCAGAAGATGCCATCACAGCTGGATTTCTCCTTTGCAGTTCTAGCAGGCAGGGCTGAAGGACACGGAGACTAATCTCCATGTGACCTGCAGATCCTGTCCTTTCACATGAGGGCTGAAGCTTGCTGAAGAAGCAATGCTGGAATTCTTTTGCCCATGTGGTATCTGCCCTGGGGATACACGGCCACTTCTGTCTCTAGGGTTGTCACTTACCAGTGAAAATTCATTGGACTCATGACAAAACTGCAGGATTTACCAGCAAAGAAATAGTTTGTTCTGAAAATAAATAAAATCTGATCTGGAGGTGGTAATTTACTCAGACACCCAAGAGATCACTTATTTTGAGTATCTTGTTTAATTCTCACTGAGACTGCTAGTTTTCTGTCAATCTTGATCTTAGTTTTCTTGGAAAAAGGTGTACGTGGCTTCTTCCCCATAACAAAACCAAAGGAAAGGACTCAAGGAGAGGAAAGCTCCATGGCCATCACTTCACTGAGCTGCACCACAGGGACAGAGGTTGAACCTACATCCAAACAAATTCTTAAGACTGATATGAAGCCCTGCTCTTCTTTGGTATCCACGTGAAGAATTAGATCTCTGCAACAGATACACAGTCAGTAGCTTTTCCTAAATAATGAACTAATCAGAAATACTAAAAATAGGCTGCATTGGAACATCAGTTCAGCCATTTGGAATGCAGAGCAAACGGCACTGAATGTGTTTAATGAAGTGTGAGAGCTTTGTTTTTAATCACTGAGCTATTGATAAATTGTTGATAGGTGATTAAATGTGGACTTTGCTTTCAAATGTTGTGACTTTATGAACCTGCCAAGACCCTCCTGAGCCACCCTTGTTCCTTTCACTGCTAATGTAGTAGGACTTCCTGCCCTTTTCAGGACCTAAAATAAGAATAACTGTAATGCCGTCTATTTTTTTTTCCGGATAACAAACATTTAGCCTCTGGGCCAATGATCAATTTTCAAGAATAAATGTTCATAGTTGTACAAAATCAGACCCTGGGAACTGGGTCGGATATGAGAGAGAAGATGACAAGATGGGAGGCAGATCAGTTCACATCTCTACATGCTGTTATGAAAATAACACCAGGGCATTAGATTAGGAGGATGGTGACAGCGAATGAGGAAGAATCTGGTTTTTAATTGTACAGCAGCAAAATGAGTGGGGAATGGGGGTAGAGCCTACAGCTGAGGGTAGATTTAATTTTCATGCAGGGAAGGAAGTGAGCTGGCACCTCATGCATGTTAGACCAAGGAACATGCAAAAGGAGTAGGGGAAATTGAGGCTCTAACAGGAAAAATTAGGTCTATTATGAAGGTTGAGACAATACTATTGAACCAGTTTAGTTCACGACAGACCCTACTGGCTGTCCTTCACATGTGGACTAGATCTGCCAGCATGTCTGGATTATACTCGGTCCAGAATTACAGAGGAGGAGAAAAGAGTCTTAAACTACCGTCACATTCACATGTCCCTGAATTTACGTCATCCAGGATTTCCCCCACATACAGAATGTCTTCAGATGGAATTTAAGCAAAATTCTTTGCTGTTTTGTGCTATTAAACAGGGTGAAACAACTGGAATGAATTTGAGGACCAAGCGCTGTATCTATGCTCTGGCTGACATATGCTAATACATTAGTAATCTTAGTGGGCAGTTTGCTATGCACCTTGAAGCTATCTTTACTTTTCCTTCCAGTGGAGAAGAACCACAGAGTCTTTCTCATGGTCTGCAGGAAATCTCAAACCATACTTGAGATATAGTTTGCACACTTTACAACAATGTTTTAACACTGGTTTGCTTAGTGCACACAGTCCTTACCAGTTCTATGTTAATGTTATTGGGGTCGAGGACATCATCCAACCTGTGCTAAGCCAGTATAGCAATTAATTAGCTGACTGAACATTTGTATTCTGATTATAAACTCACAAATTATTCAACTCCATCCTATTAGGAACCAGGTTTTCCTTTTAGCCTCAACTGCAAACCAGCTGTCCATCAATTACGATGTGCTCATACCTTAGGGTGATAAGAGCAGCAGAAAAGCCTAAATGGGTTGCTAGAAAGTGCTACAAGTAAAATAGAGATGTATTTCATTAGCGTTGGGAGGATTGGCTGCTCTTTAATTGGATGAATCACCCAATGGGTGTGTTCCCGAAGCCAATCAGAGCATGCCAGTTCAGTAGAGCCACAGTGAGCAACGCTGTGCTGCGTCATTCGGCACTCTCCGGTGAGTGATTAAATCCATGTCATTTGTAATAAATCAAATGTTGTCACAGGGTCAATCCTGTGGGTCATGCCAGGTTATCGTGGTGATTTTGCACTGGTTATGTCAGGTACTGCTGTGTCATACAGGTTTTTGCTGGGTCATGGGATCATGCTGGGTTCCTCAGATACCATCTCTCAAACTCACCAGGAGCCCTGCTGGAGTATGTCAGGGGAATGATGAGAAGGGTTTGCTGCGTGGCCTTCTAGTGCACCTGGTTACGGCCTCTTTTCATGGCTGAAGTATCTCTTCCCTGGAAAATGTGCATTTGTCTCGTTTATTAGTTTAAATAGACACTCTGACTTTTGTGATTTGTCCCCTCCAAAACAACACCTGCCCAAGGCCCAAAACAGGCAAGATCTAGTCTTGAGCCAGTGACTTTTTTTTTGGAACAGAAAACATCATGCTATCCCAGTTAATTGTATTGCTGCCTGACTCCATAGAGTCAGAAAGAGATCCTGCCCTCTGCTAACATTGCTGCACATTGCTGGTTTAAGTTCCCTGTTATAGGGAAACCCCCACATAGCCAAGAAATGCATAAACCTCCCCTCAATTAGGGGATGTGGCCAAAGGACAAATAGTGCAAGTAAAAAGACATCATGTTCCAGGAGTCCCCTGCTTGAGTGGTACCTTGTTTTGAGTTATGATTTGGTCAGGTTTATGTTAGAACAGCCCGTAGGTGACTCTAACTTGCATCAGAGACTAAGCCAATCTCTTCTGGTCTGACGGTCAGAAAAATACAAACTCAGCACGAAGCCACCTTTAACCCCCACACCATCCATCCTGTTTCAGATACCACTGAGAAAGCTGGAATTCCACAGCTTCCCTACAGAAGTCATTTTGAATGGCAAGAGTTTAAAATGTTGACTTTTTTATGCATAGAAAGTCTATTCTAGGATTTTTGTAAAGATCACTATGGCCTCCTGTGAGGTCTGTGTGGTTAGTTGAGTAGTAACTGATGCTTGCTTTCACAGAGAAGGAACATAAGAATAGTCTCAATAACATTTTTAAACCTCTCAAAATAAATTTATTTTCCATGACACACATGGCACCTCCAGAATAGAGAGTGGCAGATTGTGGCATGAAAGTTTTACTGGTACCAATCAGGATGACATTCCCAACCCACTAGTGCCATCGCTGGTCAGGTAAACAAAGACTAACAGATGATTTTTTGAAGGAAATGTCCCATTTTTTGTCAGCAAAAACAATGCTGCTGGTGAGGTTTCAACTTGTGTTTTCTATGCATGCCATTGCTGTCCTCTGCTCACAGCAACAGAAGTCATTCTGCTAGTGCATGGTTTTTCACTCCTCAATGCATTTCATCACCCAGTGTCCCTGGAGCACTAGAAAATGCTCCCATGCCCATTCTATACGTGGAAAATTTCGGACACAGGAAGGTTAAGTGGTTAGCCAAGTACACACAAAGACTATGGCAGAGCTGAACTCACTTTTCGTCAAGTCTTAAGTCCATATCCAGATCACTCCACCATCCTTCCAGAGGGCTGTTTACCTGGCCCCACTGCCTGTCACACCACAGAAGGGTGTGAACTACGTAGGTGATCTCTAAAGCACCACAGAAATGTCATGGATTGCAATCAGTAATGTATTAGAGCCGATTCAAGCTCTACAGTACTTCTTGCAAGCTCCCAGATTCTTTGAACATGGGAGGTCTCTGCAGGAGCCGCATCAGATCTTGCTGGTCTTCTATTGGAGTCAGTGAGTGAGCCAGGTATTCACTCTGCAATTGAAATCAAACTCATATTTTCCTCAGCAGAACTATTTTAAGTCATTCATTAGTATCTTTTTTCTCTCCAAAGCAAAGCCCGTTTGATACTCAGAGGTTTTTAGAACCAAAGGGGGAAGAGAGAACACTGGGGTATTGCTCTTGCTGCAGTTGCAGACTTACTTGGTATCTAAAAAAGATTTTTTTAAAAAACAAACCAACTCTACAATGCTTTGAGTGAGAAGAAGAAAACAGCAAAGGAAAAAAGAAAAAGAAAACCCATGCTGTTGAAGTCTTGGGCAGTGTCAGGGGAGTAAGGCCTGAAGTTGACATATTGGGTCAAATCCATTGCTACTACAAGTGAGCATAAACCACTGATTCTTATGTTCAGCAATGATGCATGTGAGGCTAAGACGCAGATTATCTCATTTAACCTTTGTGATGTAAGAAAGATCCAGTACTGAGTTTCTGTGTACATCTGTGACAGATGGTGTTTAATAGCAACAACAGTCACTGTGGGTATGCCTTTCCACGTCTTGCTGGATTCCAGCTTTCTCCTCAGGCTTTCCACGTCAGTTGTAACTCACCTGGAGAAATTTTCAGGTGTGTTTTTCTACTGCAAAAGCAAGACATGGAAATGCATCCACATTAACTTGCCACCGCAGCGCAGCCTCATGTGTGCTACGTGATGCAGGCAAAGACACACTTTGGCACCTCACATTGCTTGCTTTCTTCCACACACCAGCACAAGGAATCATCTCACCATCATCCCTTCATTTCTTTCTCCACCTGCTTGTCTTTGTTTTTTTTTCTTTCTCATTCATGTTCAGCAGGTGCCTTCAATTCCCAAACATGTTCCCAGATCTTTTCCAATGTCAGCTGTGGAGCTAAAAAGGGATTTTCTGAATTTGATTGATCAGGTTGTCACAAATCTGGCTGGGAGCCATTTGTTGGACACTCATCAGATTGCTGCCGCAGAATCCGCTGCTGAGTTTCCAATGTGCTTTTAGCCTCTGGAGCGTAAAGAGAGACAAAAGCACTACACCTGACTGGGCATCTCCAGGGATGTTTGAGGGGCATAGAGCCTCTATCGACCATCCCTTCCTGAGAGCTTGACCTCCTACTGCAGTTGCCTCTCCCTGCAGGCTCACACAACTTCCCCAGGTAGCTTCAGTGCAGCCTTTCACAGAACCCTATCATGAGGCATGAGCCTTCTGGCTTACACTTTAATTCATCAGGCACTGCTAGATGTAACACATGTGTGGTAAAGATGAACGTTGCACATAATGTCTGAACGCAGCATCTCTCAGAAAGTACAGATCATGAGAAAACAACAAACACAATGTCCCCACCCACTGCTCCCTCTCCCTTTGACTCAGCGGGGGATCTCCTGCCTTCAGATTGCCAGTTCGTAATTTGTCTTTTCTGAACATG
Source organism: Ciconia boyciana (assembly GCF_034638445.1). Lineage (NCBI taxonomy): Eukaryota > Metazoa > Chordata > Aves > Ciconiiformes > Ciconiidae > Ciconia > Ciconia boyciana. The sequence goes on from NC_132934.1 coordinate 58,987,625, forward strand.
GTTATTCCCTTCACCAAATTAGGCTTTTTTCTTTCAAAAAACATTCACTCCCCTCTCTGCCATCCATTCTCTCCTGTCTCTTGATGAAGTTTCCTGTTTTGTTCCTCATCCAAGTCTTTCTTTAATCCTTTCCATCCTTACCTGGCTTCGTTCAGCTTTTTGTAATGTTCATAGGGCTCAGCAATCCCACCACCCCTGTGTTCAGTCTCAGTCATCACCTGCCAGGGTTCAAGGACCAGCTACTGTCAGTGATGTATGAAGGACTCTTCTGCCTAATAGTGAGCAGGCATCCACACTGAAGCTACTGTCATAGTTACAGCAGTGTAATAACACCGTGACATCAAGAAGAGCACGCAACTCATGCAGAGGTCCCACATCAACATGAGGCTCAGGACCAGTTGTTCAATAGCTGGCACCCAGGGAAGAGGCATTTAAATCTAGTGCTGTTCTAGTAGCATTGCAGGCTCAATAAGTACAATGACTTTGAAAGAGGTAGAAACATTTATCTCAACAGGCGATTGGGGCCTTCAGCTGCTCATCTGGCAAGTGTTCAGAGCTGCTGGCTCTGGAGGACACCTGCCTACCTGGATCTCCCCCATCCATTTAAGTTCCTTGCACAGGAGCTCAGAGCAAAAAGACAAGATCAGGACACAGATTAGCTTCTAGCTCTTACATGAGTCAGAGATCCAGTGCACAGCATAACCTGCATGTTTTTATAAAGGGAAATAGGTGAAAACATCACGTTATCTGTGGCTGCAGCTCAGCAGATGCTCCATTTGCACACTACAATTTATGAGTTGTGCTGTGGTGTGATTTAGAGGGTAGAGGACAAAGTGCTTTGGTTTCACCAGGGACATGGAGCTAAGGGAAGGCTTCCCATGAACAGGCTCTGAATACAGCCTAGGGTATGAGACAGAGTCTTCCTACGCTGACATGCCCACACACAGACCAAGGCACAGATCACCCTTGGAGTAAGGATGACTCGATGGGCTCTTATTATAAACGATCCTTGGCTAACAACATAGACAAAGTAATTTATGGCTCTTCCTGCATTTCTGAATAATCTTTAGTAGGTTGAACTGTCCATAAATCTATTGCTGTTCTTTGGATACAGGTGTGAATCCAAGGACTCTCTGACTCTTAAAATGATGAAGTTTGGCAAGCAGAAATCACTTTTTAAATCAAGGATTCACTCTACTCTCATTTAAATACTGCAGGAAGTGGTGACACACTTACAGGAAGTAAGGTCTGATTCTGGTAAACTGGGCTGAAATAACTTGCCATTTTCAGAGCAGGATGAAAAACATGGCAATTATAATGCAAGAAGCTTTATGAGGATGTAACTGTTTAAAAGCTGATTAGGAAAAAGAGGGACTTGGCATCCAATCTGGAAGGGCAGTAGAGGGAGGGATGGCGGCATGGCAGGACTCCTGTTGGTGTATGAATGTCTGCACCATGGTGGCATTGTTATCCCCTTCTTGTCCTGACAATACACAGTCAATGGCACTTCAGGAGGTGGGTGGGGGACATCTGGTTAATGAGGAACAGATGGACATCATCGGACGTGCACTATACCTGCTCTTTCTTTCACTGCTCCCTCCTTTGCTCTCTGATTTCTCTATTCTCCCCTGCAGCTGAGCTCTTCCTTCTCTTTCCTTTTAAATGCGAGGGAATGTTTGTGTGCTCCCAAGAAAGAGCAATGAATGGCTCTGGTCAGAGATAAGTGCAATACCAGCAAATGCAGTTAGGAAACGTCTCAGCTGTAGTATGTGCCTTTCTCTGGGATCTCTACATGCTGTGCTGGTCCCCACTTACCGTGTCCCCTTCCCACTCCAGTTCCTGGACCCATCATGACAGTGGGCAACAGAGGCCACTTTCTCATGTGCCATTTCTTTGATATGACCTGTTTAATGATTTGAGAAGGACTTTCTTGAAGCCCGTTCTTTGGGACTTGGCAGTTTACCCCACTGTGAAAAGGTATTTGTTTATCCATACTGGCTCTCCTCTCCTTAGCTCATGGGGGTGATTTTTAGAAGAGGTGCAGTGATTAGAGCTGGCAACCTGAATTTCCCTTCCAACCTTCTGGTTCCCTCACAGCATGTAGGTAGGATTTGTGTCTGTGCTCGTGTGTTCTCATCCAGTTAACGGGTGCTGGTAAAGTGGGTTTGCTGGTTTCCCATAAAAATCTGGAAAGCTGAATACAAACCAGATCCTGAGAGAAATACAAATTCCCAAAGGCTTGTGCATCTCAAAGCTCAGAAGAGACAGCACAGCGTTCCTAGATGTGCTTCTACAAGGAAATCTTCCTAAATCCCTGTGTTCCAACCAACGCTGACAAAATAGCAAAATAATTCCTATCAAGTTCCAATTGGCTTTCATTAATACTGGTGGCTTTCATTGAGATTTTCTCCCTGAGAGATATCACAGAAAAGTCAGTCCCTAAGCCCCTCCTCACTCCTTCTTATAACAATTTTACTTCACTACAGTTATGCCTGCTCACAGTTACAGAGTTGAACTGATCCCTCAGTTTAAGTTACACGATGTGCTTATGTAACATCAGGACAAGGTTTTCCACCTTCCACCAACTCACCAAGTGTTTTAGTGTGGGTGAGAAAAGTCCCCTGAATCAGTTCCTTTCAAGGGCAGCAAGCAGAGGTATAGTCAGCAGTTCCAGCCGTGCTACCTTCTTCTGTCTCTCTAATCTGAGAGCTGTTACAGTGTCCAAAAATGGGATTAATTTTCTGTGTAGGTCTGTCTTGGATAAAGGGCCTCTGTGTCCCTTCTGTGGTTTCTGCTCCAGCTGCCTTTGAGACACATTGGATTTTATATATAGGGCACAAACATAGCATGAATGAGGAAGGAGAACTTCAAAGGAGGATGATTTAGGTTGGGTGAGGTGGAAACCCAGTTAATTCACTTGAGTTGATCATTTCAATGAGGAAAATGGACTGAGTCCCCATGGTATTCTCACCATAGCACACAAATGCTGAGTTAGCATCCAGATCCATCCTCTGCCAGGATCTTGACTTTATGGGCAATTCGGAAGTGTTATTCAAGATAGATCCCAGCCAAAGCATCATGACTATATCTGATTGTCCTTGGCTTTCCTTCCAAGATCTTTTCCATACTCCCTCTCCTTCTGCCTTTTCCCAAACGAGCCCTCACTCCTCTCTTATATCCATGGGGAGTTAACAAGCAGATTTTAACACAGTGAGTTAGCAATACCTCAGCAGCCTTACAGAGTCCCATAGCTACTGGCAGGATGGGGCAACAAATGGAAAAGCCTGTTCATCCCTCTCCTTTTGCCATTCATCAGAAGCTGAAGCATGCTCGTCTTAGCTTTATTTTGTGTGACCCCCTGGGACTCTATTCGTGCCTGGGACATTTCCTTCATTACAGCAGAGGAGTGAAGATTCTGACCCCCGCCAGAGTGACCTCTGAAGTCCAGGGTGGCAAGACTGTCTTTACACTACTCCTCTCCCACAAGCGATTGAGCATGGCAACACAGTCTGGAACTGGTGTATGCTTCACTGAGTTCACAGGGAGATCCCAGTCTAAGGATCCTATCCAGAAGTCCTCAGGGAGAGAATGCGCTCAGCCATCCCTGGCAGCTCATCTCCAGGCTTCACCATGCACATACAAATGAGTCTGTCAGGCCAGTCAGTGCTACCACTCTCCATCTGCTTGGATGGCTGTACGCTTCTTGTTTCATCTTAGATTCTTTCTTCAGACACATCTCAAATCTCTCCTTGGACACATTCCACAGGGACAACTATTCTTTATGAAGCCCTCTACCCCCATAAAAGAAATATCTGCTCAAGGTCACTGATCATTCAGTCCTCCTGCTGCAATGGAGTTGGGGTGGTCTGGGAGTTTCTTACCAGCATAACCTCTCTGTTTGACAGCTCCCTTCCCTTCAACCCCAGGGTGCAAGTCTTGGCAATAACGCCATCTTCAGTGTTCCACCTCTAAATAGCCTTCCATCTGCTGAAGAGTGAAAATCGGTGTCAGTGCACCTGAACCTGTTCCCTTGCAGGGAGATTTTCTATGCACTGCCCCAGATTTGTCAAGTCCATTATGAAGAATCCTGTTGTGCAGAACTTCGATTCGAGACACACTGCTTTGTAGGATAAATGCAGGTTGAAAGCGTGCAGCTGCATTCCTAGAGAAAAGGGCTACAATTCCCCAGAGACCCTCGAAGGCCCAAGGTAACTGCAGTCATGACCTCATTGCCTGCACCAGTCTCATCGGTGCAGTAAAGGAATGAACTTGTACAAGCCCCACTGGAGAAGGGACAAAACTAATAATCCCGATCCTCTCTTCTGCAAGTGCATGCCCAGAAATGACCTGGCGTGCCTGTGAGGAAACCTTATGCCCAGGGCTGGAGAGGGAAGGAACTGGGGTTTACTGGTGGTTTTAAGAGTCAGTGGATTTTGGATTCTTGCTGCAATTTCTTGTGAACTACAAGCTGATTTTTTACTTTCCACCAGAATGCAGCAACATCCAGTGAAGTGCATTGCTTTTTGGCTGTTGAGACTGCTTCATTGGGATTTCAGGATTCCAATTTTCCTGCTCTGCGCACAGCACTTCTTAAATGTGGTGGGACCCATGGTCACCCCAAGTCGAATAAAACACTGTGGCCTGACTTAGAGGTCAGTTTCAGTCCTTTTTCTCTGATTCAGTTTCACTGTTAAGTTGGAAATAATAATGCATCATAAATCTTAGGTGAAGTCTGGGTTTCCATCCCAAAATGTTCTCAGAGGCTTACTAGTTATAAATAACATTGTGACCAGCCAATGGGGTGGATCTGCTGGAGCACTCATCCTTTTCCTATGTTTAGACTAGCATGGAAGTTTCTTTAATACATGATGCACTGACAGAAGCCTGTCAATATGTTGCCCCTCTGGGAAAGTCTGTTTTTCCCTATACATGTTTTTCAATCTGATTCCTTTTCTCCTTGTAAGTTCTAGTTATAACACAAGTTTCAGCAGCTGGATCCTGTGGTAGGATAAAATTTTACAGTTGCTCCGTAGGTATTTGTAGTCTGGTCATTATCACGTGTATGTATTTTAGCACTGGCTTGCCAGGCTTTGCAATGACATAGCACTGACTTTCACCTCCAGTTGTGCTTGTTTATATACACCCTCCAATCACAGGGCAGGGGGTATCGGTAAAGAAAAGGTTGGTCAGACAGTTGTGTTGATTAAGTTTGAATCATAGGATAACTAACTGAAGCATTCAGGTGGGAAGGGACCTCACAAAGTCTCTAGTACAAGCTACTGCTCAAAGCAAGGTCAGCTGTGAGGCCAGGCCAGTTTGCTCAGGGCTTTATCCAGCCAGGGCCAGGTTTGATGGCATATCCCAGCAGAACTTCAAATGAATGTGGTATATCACTGAAGAACAGCCACGCCCAAACTTCCAGAGGCATATGGCTTTTTAAAAATTAATACTGAGGTCTTAGTGGTTTGTGCATCACACCTTTGAAACTTATCCCAGCTCCTCACTCTAGCAGTCCTCAGTAGGTACTGATCAAGAACTGAAAATAGCCCATCTTAGATCTCAAATCAATATAAGCTGTAAGCCCTGCTTTGGCCATATACTTGTAAGAAAGCCAAAGGAAGCACCTTGTATGACTTTTCCTAGGTGGTGCACACAAGCAGAGAGAAAGCAGTGCTTCATCTACCTTATCACAATAACTAGAGAGTAGCCAGGGAGTAAGAGATGTAGGAAAATGTGATCTGCAGTATCAAGCTCCTTGGGAGCTCACTGTGTGCACATTGGAGGCTGTGAACCCATGGGAACACCTCTGATGCCTCTCTGCACCAGTAAGTGAAATCCCATGCACCCTATTTCTAGTCCCTGCAGTCAGATGCACATGGGGCTCCCCTCTGTCCTGAGGATGAGGGTACTCCTCTTTGTGAGCCACCTCTTACAGGCTTCTGTGCATGTAACAGGAACTTATGCCTTCCTGGCTGGAGGAATCACCACATCAGAACCCATCCAGGCCATCCTCAGAGTCCTAGGAGCAGCGGCAAGTGTATGAACGCAGTGAAGTTGTCTCTGGTCATCATGGATGCTACTGGATTTGGATTCCTGCACCGATGTATAATGCCCTGTCAGGAGGGACAAGGAGAAAAATATCCCTCTGAAATCCCATTTATTTGGCTCCTTAATCAGGAAATTGTACAACAGCTCAGGGAGTATACTACTCTCATCATGCAGTGCAAAGCCTACAGGAAAGTTTTAACACTAACCAATTTCACTGTTTCAGATAAAAACTACTTTTTTTTTCTCCTAAATGTGACAAGGGATCATAGTCCTCATATGCTGAGGATCTACTGCTGTGGGTCTCAGAGCTGCAAAACTGTGTCAGCCAGGGCTGCTCAATAGTTCAATGGTCTGTTGGACAAGTGAGAGGATGAGAAACACAGTAAAAGGCAATCTGAGACCATGTGAACGTCTATCAGCCAATGCCACCATTCTGGAAAACCCTGGGTTGTAATTAGAAACAGTAAGTATTTCATAAAGCAGTATCTCCTACTGTGATACATGTTAGATAAACACACAAAAAAGGCTTTAGGCTCTCCTACTGTGATACATGTTAGACAAACACACAAAAAAGGCTTTATGCTGGCCCACTGGATCTAGTCCTGTCAGGGCAGTCAAACCTGCAGCCAGAGGAGCCTTCCCAAACTCCGGGCTCCTGGGAGAGGCTGCACCTCTGGGTGGTACTGCATGCTGATGCCCCGGTGGCACCGGCCATAGGGCTGCAAACAGCTTTGTGCAGACCCCTGGTAACAGCTTGGGCCTCTTGCATGATCAGAAGCTTCCCCCTTTGCCGTAGCAGTGGCTGCATTGGTCGCAAGCATCTCCTCTTTACTGTCACCTCCAGTCATTCCTTGCACGCACACGTATCGGTTTGTTAATCCCACTTTCCTGGAGCGACTTCCCAGGCCAGCTAGGAAATGAGGCTATGTTTAGAGAGAGATACTGTACTCCAAACCTAATGCTGTGCAGCCAGAGGAACCCAGTCAAATGACTTTGCAAACGGCCCCAAATTTGCTTGCTGGTGTTCCCTAGTATGCCCCATGGCACAGAGTGTCACTGCACTACCTATGGTAGATGAGCACTTGGTGTTTTGTCGGCTTTGAAATGTGTGTGATTCCCAGGGCTGCTTATCGGTTTTATAGCTGGTTTATAATCTATATGTTAGGCATGTAATGGTGTACAGTAGCATGATTGATCCAGAGCTAGATGTGGTGACACTGTCATCTGTGTCATCTCTCTTTTAAACAGTTCATCTGATGTTTGCAATGTAAGTTTCCAATACCAACTTTATTTACCCGCAGCCATTACTTTGCACTGCAGCCATTTCACTGCACACAACATCTGGGATTTAATTTCAGGACTTCTCCACTCAGGAGCAAAGGCCTTTCATCCAGCAAGCTACAAGAGCAGTTTCACTGGCTCAGATGGAGAAGATGGAAGTTTATAACTAATAAAAATGCCAGCAAATTGTATACATTTGGCTGCATTCACAGCTTGAGCTGAGTGAATTGGAGGCAGTGTGAGCTGCTGTAATGTGTCGTTTTCTCTGTCCTGCCAGCACATAACTCACACAACTTAAACTATCTTAACTACTGCTGGACTCCCCCGCACTTGTCCCTTGCTGGCCAATAAACAGGATAGTGATGTGGTGCTCCTAATAGCACCTGTAAGACTACTCTGTACTACAACAGTAGCGTTCCTGGAGCAGCCAAGAAAAGAAACATAGCTGGACAGACCAGTAATTGAGAAAGCTGATATATTTCCACCAGGAGAAGGTAGCAATTCATACCCTCTACCTATCATTATCCTTAAGTATTGATTCTCCAGTCACATTTTCTTTGTTAAATGGCTTATTTCATCAAGGAGGGATTCTGCGGTTGCAGTCAAACCAGGACTGAGCATATACATGCATTTGGAGTGAAAAGTGTATGTGACCTGAATTTTAGACTAACCTCTAAGACTACCCTTTTAATGAAAACTCAGCATGCTACATCTCCCACTGTTGGTTAACTCCTACCATTTGAAGGGACAGGTTACGCTCTGATGGGCCTGTTGTCAGGATGTTGTATCTTACTTTGCAAAAATTATGTGGTGGTTATCAGATGGGCAAGGAGATAGGTTTTAGTAAATATCACATAAAATATTTGTGTGTGATCATTCAGTTTACTTTAAACAAATTTGCTTCAATTGTGTTCCCACTCCATTTGTCTGCCTTCTGTGACTGTTCCAGCAACATATTTACTGGCACGGATTTTCACTCAAACAGCAACATTTAAGTGAACATGTTTGTAAAAAGCAAATGTTGAATCTATAATCAAAAAGTATTCATTCTGATGAGACACTATTATTAGTGAGTTAAAGCCACTACCAAGTTGTTACTGGAAATTTTTGTCTGAGGGAAACTTAGAATTTGCACACAATGACAAGAGCTGCAAAAGTATCTGCTTATCTGGGCACATTTTTGATATGTTCTTCCTTTTGGGGGGGCAATGGAAACTAAAACATTTTCCATTTCCAGTTGATGGCATAGGATAAAAGTCATTTAGTATATGTGTCCAGTCAGAAAAGAACTGAATTTCACATCTCATATACTTAAAGCAATGCTGGCAGAAATGGATTAGCAAACAAATCGGAGGTTGAATTGCCCTTGTGTTGTCAAAAAATGTCAATCAACAACAAATTAAGGGAAATTATTGCTTTCCTCCAAGAATTATTTGAAAACAGGTGGGAGTGAGGGCTAATAGTTTTGAGGGAGTGGCTATCTCCCTGAGTCTTCGAAAGAGAGGAGAGCTTTCTGTTGATCATGCATGGAATTGTACTTTTGCATTGCTTTTCAATCCTGTCTTTTGTAACATTTGTACTGTGTGCTAGAAGACAGCAGGCTGGCCTGGGTTCACAGTGGAAAAATACAAGACTAAACTTTTAAAAAACAACTGAAAACAAATCCAAGATCAATTGAAATCAAGACAGAGGGAAAAAGAGAGAGAGTCCAAAAAGCAGAGAGATGGAAATGTTAGTCCAGGCCAAGGAAGCAGTATTGGAAAAAGATATGTCAACAGCTGGAGCTGTGGGACACTGGCGAAGCTGGCGCTAGCAGAGAAATGTGAGTGATGGCACAGACTGGAGCAAATCAGCTTGGAAAATAAAGGAGAGGAATTTGAAAATTTGCCTTGAAATGAATGGGAAACCAAGAGTTTGAGATGAAAAGGCAAAGGTGTAATAACAGTTATGTTTAGTTGTACACACAAATTTGGAAAAGCCCTGAATAAGAACATTTCAAAGGTCAGACCATGCTATAGACATTATGACTGGTAGAATTGCTGTTGTGACATACCTAGGTAGAGAAGATGAGTTTAAAATTCACAAAAATGCCCAAGTTATGCCTAGCATATGCAGAACAGGTTTCAAAGAGGGACAGGAAAGAAATATGGATTATTTGAAACATTTTAGATTAAGAGGAGCTATTCTACCTGTGAAGGAGTTAACTGAGAAAAGCTGATGCAAATCCAGAAGCTTTCTTAGGCAAGAGAGGCTGCAGGTAAGCAGGGAAGAGCCAGTGCAGTTATAAAAGGTATGTGTATTTGAGTACTATTGACATTAAAGTGGCTGGTAGAGCTCACAGGAATTTTTTACTGAAACACATTTTTCGTCTGAATGTCAGTTTGTTGAAGCTGACACTCTGCAGGAACATACTTTCTAGTCTCAGCTGAAAAGGTTGCTTAGATCTGAGATGGGATCACTAGTGAGAAGGAGAGAAAGAGAAGAGGTGATCAGAAGAGCCAAATAATTAATTAACTCATCATCTAGAATACAGGAAATCCAGGCTGAAGTCTTTGCTGGGTGAAAAGAAGAATTTTCAACCAGTTTCTACCATTTCAATATTAAGCATAGCTGCTAGACCACTAGTTCTTCTAGGGCAGGGTTGTTTTCTCCCTTCCTCACAGAAAAAACAACTGAGGAGGTATGGATATGTCACAGTATGAACTGAAGATTTATTCTGAAACTTCTAAAATACCCTGATGCTTTGCACCATCACATCTCTCCACCACTTAAGCCAGAAAGAAGACCCTGAAGCAGCAGTATCCTCGTGAATGGAGGTCTCTGGCTCTGATGCCAGAAGTAACTGAGCTCTGTGTGGTCTTGATCAGATGGTATACAACTACATTTTCATAGGTACTCATTTCTCAGTGCCTTATCTGAGATATTTTGCACCTACTGTTCTATTCTGTATTGTTCAAAGGTGCTGAAGACCTACTGCTCCCTTTCAAGTCCTACAGCAAAGCAATTAGGTTAAGTTATTTCAGACTGGGTTCCCAGAAATGAAGATGCATAAAATGAATGAACACCTGAAAATATTGGCCCTAATATCTCAGTGACTCAGCTTTTCCATCTCTACAATGGAGAAAATGATGCTTACTGATTTTGCAAAATGCTTTGAGCTCTACAGATTAAAAGCAGTATGAATGTTAAGTATGATTATAATTTTTATTAGAAAAAGATTTAAAGGATGATTTGTCCCTGGAGAAGGGATCCCAGCACAGAAGAGGCATCCCTGTCCAAAGAACTGCTTGAAAGTTGAGCAGTTGCTAAGAAACCAGAGTACCTTCATCGCAATGAGTACCTCGAGACGGATGGAGTGGGCAACCATTTCACAAGGCTGCCACGAGGTAAAAAAGAAATGGGACCAGGCGTCATTAGCAGAAAGGAGATCATTAGATTTCTGCACTACGGTCTACATGAACCTACAGTGAAAATGGACAAGGACAGTCATGTAGGAGAGATAAGAGGGAGTGACTCTCTTAAGCACTCTATGAAGAATAAGGAGGCTCTGGGTGCTTGTTAAATGGAACAACGGTGTCGATGGAGGAGCCTGAGGACACGGTAGATAATGGCTTATTTTCAAAGAGCTGAGCAGAGTACCTGAAGCTAAGGAATTACTCGAAACAGGAGTAAAGTAAAAAGACGGAGTAAGGAGATAGGCCTAAATTATGAGAGGTACCAGGGTCAAGAGAAGTAGTTGTTTTCTTGAGCGATTGAATTATGTCAGATGTTTCCAGGGCTGCAAAGAGAGTAGGAGGAGAGGCATGAGAAAGGCTCAGGAAAGGGGGGTGTTAAGTCTAAGTGAGATAAATGAGGGTAATCTGTGATTGAAAGATGAAAAAAGTATATTGTACTTGTCTGGAAAAGGGCTAGGAGGTGAGAACAACATGGGTATGTTGGGAAGAATACCAGTGTCAGAGAAACAAGGAGAAAGGGCTAATAGCAGTCTGAGAAATGAAGAAGGAATAGGAACAAGACTATCCATAATAAACTGCCCTAAGTCTCCTGCTGGATATGGAGGAGGGATTGATACTGTTGTTTCTGAAAGTATAACCCAAATGATTGAAAATCAGAGACCGGACAAAGTATCCTGAAGAAGATCTTGAAGTGATGGATTTTGTTTGGTTTTGGTTTGGGTTTTTAATGCAGACAGCGTTGGACAGAAATGGAGATTAACACAGCACTGCAGGTATTGCCGTAATGGACTGAGAGAGGAAAGGAGGGAGCCAGTCAAACTGCAGATGAGCACTAAAAAGCATGTGGGGAGAATGCTTGAAGGGAATCAAAGGTTTAGTGTAATCCTGAGATCAAGACACAACAGGGATTGGTGCAAAGTAAGCACGGCAGCACTGGGTAGGGAGGGAAAAGTTGGGCTCATTTGGACAGAGTCCCAGAGATCAGGAAGCTGAAGGTGAGAAACTGCATGCCAATAGTTGGGAAAGAAGGAGAAGAGGAAGGGGCACCATGAAGAAAGAGTTGCTACAGTTGGAGTAATAAAGCAAAGACTGTAAGAAGTCTGAAAGATGACAGAAGGTAAGAAAATAGAAGAAATTCACATGCAGAAAACTGCTTCAGGAGTGAAAGGAGAGATGAGGTGTTTAAAAAATAAAAGACATAGTATCTACTCAGAGTTTCAGAGATGGGAGATGGGGCTTCTCCCAGGAGGGAGCCACAGGAACAGAAGTGTTTCTTGCTCGTGCTGGCAGTTCTGTCCTGCAGGAACTACCCTTGGTAGGACATGATCTAGGGAAGCTGCAATAAACAACAGAGACAGCAGTATTGATCTCCTTGGGAACCTGCAGAGTGTAGGAAATGCTCTGCTGCTGGGATTATCCCCTTGGTTGCCTTTTGGGAAGGTCCTGAGGTTGGAGGTGATTCCACTGCTTTCCTTCCTGTAGAAATGCTCTGCACCCTACAGCTTGTGGGCCAGGATGGGAGATCCTCAGTCCCTCAGTGTCGTGGTGTTCTGCTGCTGTGAGGGCACCCATCCCACCGCTCATAGACATTGCTTTCCCTGAGACTGCCTCCCTTTACAAATTAACACTCCTGATGTGTGGCTGATTGATTAGGCAAAAGCAATATAGATACAATGCTTTACCAAGCTATTTAGACCAGATCACGAAAGCACAAACCCACTCAATTCTCGGAGCCGGAGAGGCTCAGCAGGACTATAGGGGAGGCTTAATACTCACACTAAAACACCCAGCGTGCAGCAGCTACATTATCTTTTCCTTACCTGCTGTTCCACTTGTGTCACTCTCTCTTCTCGAAACCCTGTGCTGACTTCCAGTCTCCTTCTACATCAAAGTTCAGTTCCTCATTTCATCTTCAAGGCCTCACGTGGCTCTGTCGGAGCTTGCTCCCTCCTTCCTCTCCCACCCTACTCGGTGCTCACTCAGCACATCTCCCCCTCCCCGGCTCCCCTCCATCTCCCTGCAGCAATGACTCTGCTCCTTCTCTCCTGCTGCCCGCTCCCTTCCTTTCACGGCACAACCTTATTCACCTCCCTCGTGCCTGCCCTCAGGACTCATTTACTGCAGCTAGTCTTCCTGCGTTAATGACTTCCACTTCTCCTATGCCCTTGGCAAGCTTTGCCCCTTCTGACTATTAACTTTGTTTACCATATTACATCTTTAGAATGAGGAATGATTCAGAGATACCCAGCCAAAGCCAGGAGCAAACAAGACATGAACATGCCATAGCTCAGCTTCTGACCTTTCTCAGGCACTTCTTTCCCCCATTCCAGCCCGCATGTCTCAAACCTAATCTTGTCCCCACTGTTTTCCCGCTGACCTCACCAGAAGCAGGATCAGGCCCCATAGTCGCTGCCTAACAGCTGCCGAGAGCCTCTTCTGGAGAGCTGAGCATCCTCACTTGCTAGTGCCCCAAAGGCTGGGGTCTTTGTACTGTGAAATCCTGGGGGCAAGATTCTGCCTTTTTAGCTGCCAGTAAAATTCTGTGTACACATGATGGCACGTGGAAATACATAATAATGCTTAACACTACGAGCAGACAGCATTAGCAGGGGAAGGCTTTCCCCTCCCACTCACCCTTTGTCTATCTGTTTCTTTCCCGTTGTCAAAATTTAGCATCCTCCACTGAGAGACTCAGTTTTGCTCTGATGCTTGGAAGGCATCCAGTCCCAGCTCGCTCGCTTTCCCTGCCAGTCTCCACAGGTATTCTGTACACAGGGCTTCCAGCTAGTCAAGAAATGCTCTCTCTTCTCCCCCCTGCAGGGGAATCTCCGAGTGCCGGGGTTGTTACAGGATCCCGGTGGTTAGCCAAAGTCATTCATTCTTGCTCTGATGTATTAACCACGTCTGCTCCGCAGCACACCGTGAAGTGCACTACAGGAAAAGAGAAGCCCTTCAGTAGGAATGGAGGGCAGCCCTGAAGAGGCATTTACACAATGCATTTATTATGTCAGGTCACAGAGCAAGCGAGAGGAAAACCCGCACAGTTTTGCTTCTAGCTTGGCCAAAACTCATTTTGGTGTTCACTGAAAGTGGCTCCAGGAGAGACAGTTTGGACCAGAGACTAATGCGTAGACTGAATTTCATGTTTGAGGTTGACATGACTCTAGTGTTGGCTTGGCAAAACCAAGGCCACAGCCTTGCAAGGCTGTGCTGATCAAGAGGGCCAAGAGGGCAAGGTCTTGGTGCACAACGTATCTCAGAGGTCGGCTTTGAAGAAACAGACTGATAGACTGAGATGTGGCAACTATGGGTAGAGTTAAGTGGACAAGTGGTCCCCAAGGAACAGCTGGCCAGCTGTGTCTTCAGCAGCCACAGCTGTCCCAGCAGGACCCAAACAGAAGCTGCAAACCTATGCTAAATAAGATGCATGGTAGCTGACATGAAGTCAGGTAGATGCAAAGACCAGGCTGGAAAAACATGGAGAACTACTTTCCTGTCCCACAAAACACTGCAATTATAAAGCTTCCTGTTCTACAGTGGGGTGGGACAAATACAGTTTTTAAAGGCTTATTTTTTTGACCAAAACCATGAGTTAGATGCACTGAAATTGTCAGTAAGCCAACAGTAAGTCAGTAAGCCGGTAAGCCAATTCACCTTGTTCACCTGGGATTCAGGTGATCAGGTCACAGTCTCTGTATCCCTCTGAGAAATTTTCATTTCTCATCAATTTCATTGCTCATCAAATTTTAATTCAAAAACTCTGACCAACTTCAGGAGAGAAAGGCTTTCAGCAGTGGCTGTAGCACGGGCAAAACCAGGGATTTACTCATGGAGAGACAAACACACAGTGAGACTGAAATGCTGACATTCTTTGGTCTTGGCACATTGCCTGACTGGCAACTCCAGTTTGAAGGTAAGATAATGAGATTAAGATCTACACAACATTTGTTGTTGCTTCACAGACTGCTGTAGCTATAGCAGTAAATTAGAAACTGAGGAAGGGGCTGGAATTTCAGACCAGTGATTCCAGTGGAGAACTGGTAATTTTTTCCAAGGAAAAGTGGGCAAATCTGGAAGGAGTTTGGGTTTTGGCAGTCTTTAGGAGACAAGTTCTTGTTTTACAGACTTTAAAGCAGAGAAGTTTCAGTTCTGAGACTTATGTTACTCCATGTGTGGGGTAGTGGGGAGGTACGGTTTGGTGTAAGAAGCTTTGATGGGCATGTCTCCGGGTAATACAATCCTGGCCACAGAAGGTGGCTTGGTACCTGGCTTGGACATGATTCAAAACCCTGAAACGGCCTTTCAGGTTTCTAACTGAGTGTAACTGGACCAGATCACATTAGAAATAATATTCCCTAGTCTAGTATTGTGAGTAAATTTTATCCCGTTATGAATAGCCTCCTCCCCAGGACGCAAGAGTAATGTTATGTGTAGAGCAGCTGAAAACGCTTCAGAGATTAGCCCTAGCACATAGCTCACACCTACAGACTCTTCTGTGATAAATTAGCATGCTCAGTGGATGAAAAAATATTGGTGCAGCAGCACGGCTTGCAGTCAAGCTTCAAAGGGGTTATTATGACTGAGCAGCAGTACCTGCTCCCCCGGCTGCCTTCTCTGGCTGTGCCACAGGTAGTTTCACACTCCTTTTTCGCAGCCTCCCCTTCGACCTCCCCTTTCCAAATCATCCTTCCCTCACTGACCTCCGCTCACCTTTCTTGCAGGCACTGTCCCTAAATCTAGCACACTTTTCCCCTCCATGGTTTTCTTTTTAAAAGCCAGCATAAACTAACCGGGATACACACACGCACACAACCGTAAATGTCGCATGATCCTGTGCTGCTATAAACCTCCCTCTTCCAAACACCCTGCTGGCACTGTTTGCTTGTTAAATAAGCCCAGTGCTGTGCTTAAGTCTAACTTCTGTTGTAAGCGCTTCAGGAGAGGGCCAAGTCACTTTGTTTCCTTGTAAATCACTGGGGTACCTGCAACCCAGAGGAAATAATAATAAAATTATTAATGTTCTAATAGCAGCCTCTAAAAGCTAACACCACTCGCAAGGCTTGGCATTTATTTTTTGCTCAGCTGCATAAAAAGGGACCTAAAATCAAATCTGTGCAATATCTACTTTAACACCCAATGTTTGATGTGGATTATGAGTAAAGCAGCAAGTTGGAACAGCAGCAGCTTGTCTGGAGACATTGAGAGCCACAGCATAGCTGTGCTAATGCAATTTGATCAGGCTCACAGGGGCCAGCTACCCTGTTCGGCCCTGTGGGATATAGACTGTGTTTACCAACACTTTCTGAACTCCAGCGACCCAATTCAAAAATAAGCATGATGTTTGTTTCATGTGTAACAAAGCAAACTCTGTGTCCTGGCTCTTTTAGCACAGAGGGCACTGCTTTCCTACAGCTTTCACAGACCAGTCTGTTGTTACTCCGGATATTTGCCCTGCCAGCAATTGTACCAAAATAATCCCAGGGCAGTATGAGCCTAAAATTGTTTGGGACCCATACACGCAACCCACACAACTCTTCAAATCCCGAATCCCAGCATAGCTGGGAAATGCAAGAAACAATATTAAGCCACGTTTGGATTCAGTGTTCAGGCTGATTGGGAAGGGATTGCAATGGAGGCTGTCCCCACCCTGGGGACATTGCCAAGGCAGGGAGCTCCCCTTCCTGGGATAGCTGGGGAGACCAGTGGCTTCCTCCCCAGCTGTCTGTAAGAAGGGGCTTGCTGTGCATCAGGTCAGCCCTCCACTCTTCCTGCCCCATCTTCCCTCCAGTTTCTTATTCTTTATTGCTTTAGGAGCATTTGGGAGGCTTTGGATTGTTTTGTGAGTGAGGTCCAGGTCAGGAGTGGATTTACCAGGGGTGAGCATCCTAAAGAGGTTCGGCATGCTTATGTACCTCTCATCCAAGGATGCTTCCCAGAGCACGGTGCTGGGTAGCTCTGGCACAGCTGGGGGCTGCTCTGGGTTGGGCTTCTCCCGAAACACCAGTGCTGCAGGGCGAGACGTAGTGACTGCTAGAGGAAATTTCAAAATTAGAAAGTCCTGACCTCTTCCTCGGGGGTTTCATTTTCTGGTGGTAGGTGGTGCATTTCAAGGCATAAAGGGCACAGGGCAGAAAAGCTCCACGAGTGCCTGGCCCTGCAGGTTGCAGCTCAGCCCGAAGCGCTGCAGTCAGCAGGGCTTTCTGCCAAGGAAATCCTACACCGAGTTCCCTCCTGGCCATCTCTGGTGGGCTGCCTGAAGGGACAGCAAAAATCCCAGCGCACTTTCTGAACGGAGTAAGGGATAACCAATATTCCCTGCCTGGGTAAAGCCGCCTCCGCTCTCTGAGGGCAAGCGTGTGCGAGCTCAGTGAGCGCGTAATGGCTGCCATGCTCATCTGTGGAGCCACCGCGCTGGGGGATCTTTCTCAGTGTTGCATGAAGGGCTTTGGGTTCCCTGGGGTATAAAAAGTGCTAGAGAAAACCCAGCCCTTCCCTTGTTCTATTTCCTCACCTAAAATAAACTTCACACTCGTCTGCTGGGCTGGAATAGCCAAAACAGGTTGTGCATCTCCAGTGGAGCCGCTCACCCCAACTCAGGCGACCGCAACTGGACCCCCAGTTCTCACCCAGAGATCATAAAGAAAGCAAGCCGTTCCTACCTGCCCAGTTCTTTTCCTAGGGGCAGGGAGGGCAATGAGATGAAAGGCCCTGAGGACCGCCGGGGCATGGTTGCAGTTTTCCCATGGGAAGCAAGCTGAGGAATTCCCACGCCCTGCTATTCCCCAAAATTTCTACTGCTGGCTGTTAATTATGCTACAGATTTGACAATTCCTACTGCAGGCTGACAATGTTGTGTGGGAGAACACAGGAGACTTGTTGAGACTGCCAAATTGCTAAACATGTGCAATGGGGGTCTCTCCCTTCCTCCATGTGTCTGAGCCTTGGAGGGGAAGGGGGAGAATGGCTTAAGTGGCACAGAAGAGGGAGGATGGATTGAAAGCTGCCTCTGTCATTGACTTGCTCCGTTCTTTGGGTTATTTCCCTGGGGTTCTTGGGTATTTTTATTATTAATAACTAATAATAATTTTTATATAGCAGTTTGCATCCTGAAGGACCCTAAAGCACACCACATACTTCATAAGCTAATTGCCAGCTGCAAGCCTAATTCCTCTCTTGGTTGTGACCATATCTACTGAAGGAGCAGCTCAGAGTCACACTAGATTTACAGCAGTTTAACTGAGGACAGCGTCTCCCTATAGATCCGGCTGGATATGTCAGAGACAAATGCAGTGTGGAGTTGGAGATGAAAGATTTGAATTGCCTTTTCTCCTCCTTCGTAATTTAAAAATGGCTAAGTAAATTGCATTCAAAAAACCTTATGAACGCAGTATTACAGTTGCAAGATTCAAGATTTGCAGTTTGGGAATAGCCAAGCCCAAGTTGCCACTGGGGTAGGATCTCAGTCCGCATCTGACCCAAGGCACTGTACAGCTCGTGGCTGTGTCCCAGGCTGTGCAGGCCACTTTTCACGGTGTGAGGAAGACTGTTTTTCCCTCTCTTCTTGCCTGGTAAATCCGTGCCTGTGCACAGTAACTTCCAATCACCCCTAGAGTTGTAGTCTCACCACTGACCCAAAACATGACCTACTGTACAAGGTGAGCCTGGCTCTGTCCTCTGGTGCACGCTCACAGATCAGCCACACAGTTATATCTGAGGAGAAAAATGCAGCCTGATAGGATGAGCTGAATTATACATTTTCTGGCCCATGGATTTCCTCTGCATACTTCTGGGGAGAGACTAACCCACCTGAGCTCTGGGTCTTTGAGTTCAGGTTCAGGATGGTTCAGTCCTTATGTCCTCATCCAGCTAGGATGTTGTTTACATGCTCTGATTTCTGAGAGTTTGATGTTGTAACCCTATATGCAAAACCTGTCCTAGTTACAATATTGTTGCCGTGATAGGGGGGAAAAAAAAAGAAAAGAGAAGCAACAGCTCTTAAATGCTCCCTTCATCCCATCCAACCCTTTCCCTCCAGGCTTACATTAGTATCTCCCTTCCTCTGACATCTGGATGTGCAGCCGTGGATTGGGATTGCCTGTGGTAGCTATGGAGCATCTCCTCTCCTCCCACACCTTATGCACATCATTTCTCTCTCACTGCAGATAATTGCATCACCCTTCCTGTCACTCGGCTCACAGTTGTAGTGTCACATTTGACTCGTTACACACACACGCACAAATGTTCTTGCTACAAATTGCAGATTTTTTTTTTTTTAAATCCTCTGTAATATCTTGGTTTCTTTCACTTGCCTTTTCTGTTTTTTCTCAGACTTCTCTCCGTGTCCTGATCAACTCTGCCCTCACCTTTCCATCCTCCACACCAGCAGCTCCAGCACTTAAGTTGTGCTCCTGGAGTTTAAAACCCAACATCACGTTATAACATCTGAGCACAACTATTTACAAACCCTTTTCTCAGTTCTTTTTCTGATTTCCATCTCATTTAAAGACCAGTTCTGCCTCTTCTTGCAAGGCAAAGGCAATAGCTTTTACTGACTCAGCTGATATACCTTGAAAACTCTGCAACAGGGTTCATACGCCAGAAAGTTCGTATGTTTTTCCTACCTAGAGTGACAGTAGTCACTCTAACAACTGTAGAAATAGTTTCTACCCTCTCTGCTGAGGAATCAGAGATATTGTCAATGCTTTACACATTCACTGAATCACACAGGAAAATATCAGTTAGAAAAAACAATTTCATTGACATATATATGAAATCATAACATGCATGTTATATATGTATATATAAAACTATTTTCAATTCCAGAATGCTAGCACAGCAGGGAAAAATGAGAAATGCAACATTAGGAGGAGCAAAGTTATCCACAGCTTTAGATGATTTAGATGACCCTAAAACATTTTTGTGTTTAGTACTATTTTCAGAAGAAATTCAGCTCAGGTTTGATACTGGCAAAGTCTAGAAAATAGAGTGAATTGTTTACCGGGGGAGATGTTTGTAGTGGATGTGTGCAAAAAGGATTTTTTGAATGATTTTTATTATTGCTGTGTTGAGGTTTTTAATTTGTAACTTGGACAGATGTCTAGCAGTCCCTGAAAACCAGCCACCCGCAATGTTTCAGCTTGTAAGGCTCAAATGTGCTGGATTTGTGTTTGCACCAAAACACGTTCAAGAGCCTTTGCCCAATTTTCCCAGCCAATCTCACTCTCTGCCTGTGACAAAGCATGGGAAATTTCAAGCCACAGTGAGGATATTTTTGAAAGTTACAACCCTGTAAAAAGAGGGTGTTTATAAATGGAGATCTTCATATAATCTTAATAATAGGTTTTGCTACCACTGCATCTCCTCCCACGTACAAGGAATAGCTATAGCCAGCTCTGAGGCAGAGTCTATCGGCTACTTAGCAGCATGCAGCAGCGTTAGGGAGCGGGGTGGGAAGGCGAGGAGGCTGCCGCCTCCAAGGAAAAATGCAAAGCTATTCAAGGCTGAGAGCAGGCGCAGGGTCCGGCCGTAATGCAGCGCGATCCCGTTCGCCGCCGCAGCAGGCGGAGCGCTGCAGGGGACCATGCGGGCAATGCCAGGACGTGATGGGGCTCTTCTGCACTCCCACACCGCCGAGGCTCTATGGGGGGACCCAAGCTGCCTCCAGCGGCACACATGGTGTCCTCTTCTGTCATTAGCCCCCTCTCCTCCGCCGGGTGACTGGCAGGGAGGGCTGCAGAGAGCAAGTGAGGTGTAAGAGCTGAAAAAGGCAGAACAGGAGCCTGGTACTGGCTTGGATGGGACTTCTTTCCCTGGTGCTTGGTGGCTATTCACTCCACCTCTCTCCTTCCACCTCGTCATCTCCTCCTCAGTGCTACCCCATACTGGCTTCTCCCACTTTTTTCTCCCCTGCCATCTAAGTCTGCATTTCTTTTTCTGTTTATTAACCATCTCCTGACTAAAATAATCTCCCCAGAATTGGTATTATCGGGCCATTTTACTGCTGTAGCTTCGGTCATTGCTAATGTGCTGTGATATACCCCTTCCTGCATGCTCATCAAGGCAGCAATGGTCTGTAAGGCAGTGTTTGTACCATTTTTACTGCAGTAAACTCCCTTTATCATCTGATCCTCAGCAACAGCTGTAATAAACATGATTATTAATAATAAGGTCAGGAGAGCTGGTATAATGGTTCTACCTTGTAGGCAGGGGGGGATATTCTTTCATAACTATAAGATCAATTTCTATTTTGCATCAGTTCTTTTACAGGCTTCTTCAACACAATATCTGAATTATTTCCAGTGGCACATTAAGTGATGGGGCTTGATATCAGTCACATGTGGTTTGTTCTTTTATCCTCTCCCCAGGGAGAGAATTATGTATGCAACATACTGGTTATGTTGCTAGGGTTTTGTTTGCTTTTTTTTAACATATGCACTGCTGCATGTTTATGTTGGAGAAGACCACATCAAAGCAGGCACATTGCATTTGGACGGGAAGGTGGCGAGATTTCTGATGGTCCTTTGTTCCCATGGGATCTCTGCTATTGTCCCAGGCTCACCCCTGCAGACCTCATTTGCTGCCCCACTGAGCTTCCCCTTGTAGTGGAAAGTTCCTCTGTCCCTAAGGAGAGCTGTGGACTCTTTGGTCTTAAAATTACCTGCCTGAGTCAAAAGGTATTGCCACTAGCACAGCATCCCCTGCCACTGTGCAGGGTCAGAGCTCCTGGAGCAGCACCTGCTCAAGCCCCAGAATGACCATCCCTTGTGGCACAGTAGCTACATGTGCTGGTATAACCCTACACCCTGTAACCAAGGCCTTTAAATGTGTACTGAGGCACGTGAAAAGATGGCCTAATTTTTGTAAGGTGCTATCTATGGAGACATTCCCCGAGAGGGATAATTGGTACTTTCGAAAAGCCAGCCTTTCTTTTGGGCATGTCAGCACAGGTGGGTAAAAGCAGATGCCCACGAACACTGTCTGTGCTCCCTGCCACTGTGCTCTTCATCAGCTCCAAATCCCCCGAAACGATGAGTGCTCTCAAGTGCTTCATTCTTGGAAGGGTGGAGAGCCAGCAAAATGCCTTCGAAGGGCTTTTCCTGTGCTTCCCTTGGCGCTTCATGAAACCTCATTCCTTCCTCTTGAAGTCATGTCAGGTTGGGCATTAACAACTTAGTGTCACTAGTGTTATTTTTTGACAGGGACAGGAGACCTCCTCTCCTGGTTTGGAAGCCCTTTGCCAATATGTGTAAGAAAGACACGCCAACAGCTTGCCATGTAGCTGTGGAATTTGTCTTCCCAGCCCAGAGGCTGGCTCTGAGCCCCACTTCACCACCTGGTACCAAACAGGCTCCACTCAGAAACAGGGTCCTGGAGCAGCAAGAAATGTTTGTGTTTATGTCAGACTACCCGCCCTTCGTGCGCGATTTTTCGCATTTCTTTCATGGGTAGATAGCAAATATTAGTTTAAACTGCAACGAAGATTACTTCTAAGGCAAGAATCACAAGTGTGAATTTGGGAGAGCTTTCACGTGTGTGCAGCCTTCGTGTTTGTCTGGGAGAAGGCCACATCAAGGATGAGCACGTTACGTTTGGGGAGAACTGGAAGGTGGGTAGAATTATCTGGCCCAAATGATCCAGTGTCTGATCACTTTCATGTTTTTAATATAAATATCCTCAGGCTATTTCCCTGAGGCAGGGAAATACCGTTATTCCCATTTTGAGTGAAAGAAGAGGGGAGTTAAGTGACTTGCCTAAAATGATACAGGGAGCGTGTGGCAGAAAGAGGTACTGAATCCTTGGCCGGCACCAAGCCATCTTTCTGAGCTTTTAGACACAACAGCTATATCCAGCCCCCTTTATTTATTTCTCTAGAAGCCATCATGCCAAAACCTCTGCTAAATTGGAGAGTGAGACTGAAGGAAAGCTTTCAGTGGATTGCTTTTTTCCATAAATGGAAATATCACAAATCATTCTGGGAAAACAGGTCTTTCTGTTCTCGTCCCTCTTTGTCTGCTTCTCTCCTTTTGGATGTCTTTTCCTCTGCCTCTGGCTCCCAGTTTTCAGATGTACAGTCCTGACCATTTGAAAGTGTTCCTACCCTGCAGGAAGGGAGTAGCTTTTCATTCTTTGGAACTTACTATTTTGCAATGGGTTGCACTCCGCAGGCAAGTGAGACTTCTGAAAGAAACAGGGCTGCACAAAGTGGCACAAAAATAAACCGTATCACCAACAATACCGAGTCAGGTTCTCATCGGGGGTAACTCGGTCTGACTCTCACTGCAGCAGAGCTGATGGCTGCCAGCTGTCCTGGATAGACAGCATGTACCCAAACGATGACCCGGCCGCATTGGAGAAGGTCTCTCTGAGGGCTGAACGCACAGTTAACGTTGATTTTCATGCATCTTAGACATTCAGTCCCTCTTGGCAGTATGGCAGGTTATCTCTGCTCTTAATGCCCCAGCTGGGCAACTTCTGTCCCAGTCCAGGCACTGGGGGGGTGCCTGTTGCACCAGTCCTAGCTCCTCCAGACTGCATTTTCCAAAGCTTGGGCAGGTGACAAGCAAACGGTGGGGATCTCGTCTAAGGACTCCCAGTAATACCCAGAGGACTTGGGGGCTGCTCTGTGATTTTCCACGGACCTGGGCATCCCCAGCCTTTCTGTCCTGAGACAAGTCAGAGCTCCTTCCTGCCTCCTTTGCAGCCTGCACATCCCAAAGCAGGCTGCTTGAAGGATGCCCACGCCAGTACACCAGGGAGAGGGAGGTGGCTGCTATGAATGAGAGAGACTGAGAAACAGGAGGAAGATCTGGTGGGTGAGCACGAGAAAGAGGATGAGGGGAGAGCCCGAACTGTGCTGGGAGAGCTGCAAGGAGGAGGTGAAAGCGCGTGGCTGAAGTTTCTCAGAGAGACGTGCAGGAGAAGCCAGAGAGCTCAACACCTGCCTCTTTCAGGGTTCGCAGCATGAAATAGCTCAAGTCGGGAAGAATGGGAAGGGCAAAGGGACACAAGTACAGAAGAGATATTGCTCTTACTCCTTTGAGGAGCTCTCAGAGCCCTACATGCCCTCCCGAATAATGATTTGCTCTTGCATAGGCATTCGGGAGTATTAACTATAGGGTGGCACATGGCTCTTCCCTCCCTGGCTCCGCAAACCGCACGTGCAGCACGGGAAAAGGCTGTTGTGTCAGACCTCGGCAGCGCTGCTGAGCTGCTCCATCCCCCTCTCCGCATGCGGCCGCGGCACTTCCACCAGCACAGGTGCCAGGGAGGCTGCTGCACCGTCTCAGCAGGCCACAGATGTCCATCAGAGAATTGCCGAGTGACCTTGGCGCAAGAAGTGACATCAAGGCCTTCCCCGCACCGAGCGGGTTTCTGAACTGCTGCCATCCGTCGCTCACCTACTCCATGTGCTTGCACAGCCGCTGGCACCAGCGCGCCCACACCGTGCTCTCTTTAACACATGCCCGTACGGCACAAGGCAGAGGAGTGCTGTCACCCCCATTTTACAGGGTGGGACTCTAAGCCAGAGAGGAGAAGTGGTTTTAACAGCATGCCTGTGGCAGAGCAAAAACTGAATGTTGTTCTCTTATATTCCCAGTTAACGCATTAATGACCTAATTCTGCATCCTTTCCCCATCCATCGCCCAGAGGAGCTAGGAGGCATTGGAGGAGAGGGCGTGGTAGCACAGGCAAATAGTCAGCATCCAGAGTCACGGCGCTCTGTGCTGAGCACAGGCAAAGCAGGGGCTAAAGTGGGGCCAGCGCTGCCCACCCTGCCCTCACGAACCCCAGCAGGGCTGAGCCAGGGAGGGGGATCAGCCTGGTGCAGCGTATCAGCCTGCGGTGAAGGGCAGCTCCTCAGTGCCACAGCATTTTAAGCAAGCCAAGGCTGGACACCCCCATGGCCAAGCACCCTCCTGAGCCAGATCAGCAAGGCCCTTTGGACACTCGGCACCAGGAGCAGATTTTCAAAGAGCCTGCATGTCCCCTCACCCTGCCTAAGCGGCTGAACCTCTAGCTAGCTATCCCACACAGGTCCATATAAAAGACACCCTGCACAAGATGCAGCATCTTTCCCAGGCAGCTTGATTCTTCCCATAGGAATTAATCAGGCTCAAATACAGCAAGAAAGGGAGCGGGGGAGAGGGCGAAGAGAGGAAGCAGGGGAAGGATGGCACAGAGAGAGGGTCTCTTCCCTCCTTGGCTGATTCTAACTGGGGGGCTCTGGCTGTGCACCGGGAGCCTCGCCTGGGAGGTGCACGCAGGCTCTGCCTGCTCCCCCAGCGTGTACGGGTAGGAGGCACTCAGCGTTCAGGGTCTGCTGGGCAAGGAGCTGAAATCTGAGGCTGGAGATTTCCCTGGTGCCTCGGAGAGCGGCAGCGTTCACGTGCACTGTACAGCAGTGACCGCAGCCAAAGGACCAGGGTGATGAGTTGCTCGTCTGTCGTGGGCAGATGGCCCCAGGCAGTCAGGGGCAAGCAAGGGAAAGGACCCCCTTCACGCTGTATCTGCCTTCCTCACAGGTATTTAAGTGGCAAGCAGCAGGGTGGGAGTGTGGCAAGGGAACTTGCTTGGCTATGAAGCTTTCCTTCCAGAAGGAAGGCTGAGAAGCAGACACTTGGGCCATGGCTGAGAAGCAGACACTTCTTGAACAAGGTAACTGGATTGAGGATGAGTGATTAATAACCTCCTTTCATAACCCACAGTTTCAATGTGGGAATAACACTTCAGAAGTACATGGAGAGGCTTTGTTCCTACTTTCTTCTCCTATTACTTACCTCTTACATGCACACGCACTCCTCTGCTGTCTCTAGCCTCTTCATGGAAGCTCTTTGAACTAGTAGTTAAAGGTGATAGGTATCTCAGAAGCCTCAAACACAAGCCGACTGGATGCAGAAGGAGCTGAGCTTGGGGGCTGATCTAGAGGAACCCACCTACCTGCCTTCTACAGCTATTTGCTCAGCACTGCCTCCCAAAGCATCCCAAACCTTGCTCCAGCAAGGCTTGGCCTAGAGAACAAACTCAGGGGGAATTCTTTGAGCTTGGTCCTTCTTCCAGCTATTCCCAAATACCTGAAAGATCATTGGAATTCATCTGGAATAAACCTTCCAAGACATGACTCAGGGACCTGAATGGTCCCTGCAGGTCTCAGCCTGGGAAGGGTTGTCCTGGATGAGCTCTGGGTTCCTCACAAGCAACCCTTCCCAAGAGGCAACAACCACAAATGTGGTGGCTTCATTGTCCCCTCGCCCTGCACACCCAGCTGGTCCAGCAGCTGGGCTCAGGGCTGGGGTGGCAGGCAGCTTTCCTAGGTTGCCACAGCATTTGTCACTCTCCAGACTCAGGCTCCAAACTCTTCTGCTGGGGCATCAGTCAGCCTGAACCACTTTGGTGGCTGACCTCTGGTGAGGGGGCCCATGGGATCACCGTGCCTAACCAAGCACCTCATGCGGACACTGCATTCCTCCTTTCTGAACAGATTATGTCCATCAGTTCTATGTTAATGGCCAGCCAGTGCAAGAGTCCAGAGGGAAATGTAAGGGAAGGCAGGAGAAAAAGTTTGGGGGAACCCCAGGAGGTACAATGAAATTGCCTTCCACATGGTCACCCCTGTACAAGAATGAACAACCTGATCCTTTGAGATACTAGTCAACCAGTGGTCATGATGATGATGTGGCTTGAGGATTACCTCTCTGGAGCGGAATGTCTGATTTCAAGAGGAGAGAGACGTGAATGATGAAAATAAGAGCCTGGTAGACATCCAAGATGACAAAAGACTGGGAAGATGTCGCTGGCCTCCTGCTGGGATGGCTTTGCTGGTCGTGGAGTGTGTGAAAAAGGGTGCCCCATGACTAAAGCTAGCAGAAGGCCCTGTACGTAAACCAGCCTGACAAAAATGAGGGTGACCAGCCCAGCTTCCCTCACTTATGGCAGAAGACTTTGGTCCCCCAGTGCAAAGGGTGTTTTGCTGCTGAGCTGCATACACACACTTGCACCAAGCTTCTTGTACCCTTAGTCTGTGAGAGGACACAAGAGGAGGCCTGATAAAGGTATGCAAAAACAAGCAGTCATATGGAGAAAGTAGATTAAGAGCTTTTGTTCTCCTCCTACCGCACCAGAACAATGGGATGTATCCTGCCCATGAAATGAATAGGCAGAAAATTCACAGCTGAGAGAAACAAACGCTTTTCCACCCAGACCTGATCACCCCGCTGTACACAGCACTGCTGGGATCCACCAAGGCCACGCCAGGTGAAATACAAACACCCAGAGTTACGCCGGTCGATGCTGAGGGAAGGGACCCTGACCCTCGTGCTTCGCAGCGTGACCCAGTGTCTGTCTCCTCTTCCCATCCCACCTCCCCCAGAGGCGGGCAGTGCTCTCCTGTCCGCCTCCGGCAGGAGCCAGACCTGCCGGCCAAAGCCTCGGGTGCTCACCATTGAGTGAGAGCCACTGGGCTAGGTGGGCATCAGGCTGGATCCAGATGGCGAATCCCATGTTCCTGTGCAAATAAGAGGGAGATAACGTGTGCGAGTGTGTGAGGAGAGTACCTGGGCATTTAATGGGCATCCATAAACGAGCAGGCGTGCCGCCTGGGAGGAAGGCAGGGCGGGCACAAAGGGCGACGCAGAGGGCAGCTGTTCCTGCGAGGCAGGTTTTGGTGTTCTCATTTGTTCTTTTTTTCTCTTGTTCCCTAGGGAATTTTAAAGGTCTGTGTAAGCAAATCGATCACTTCCCTGAGGATGCAGATTATGAAGCCGATACAGCAGAATATTTCCTCCGTAAGTCTGCAGGCTCTTCTTGCAATGGCTCGTAGGTGCTAGCGTCGGGTGCCTTTTGCTTTCTGAAGATAGGGCGGTGGAGACGCTGGGACCTGTGAGGCTCAGCAGGCCAGAGAAGGCAACCCCAGAGCCTTGCCACCCCCCAAAAACAGCTCCACTCTCACCTCCCTGGGGCCCTGCCCATGAGACAGTGCAAGTTTCGAACTCATAGTAACAACCAGTGGCATTTTTTATTAATGGCAATTAATTACGATATAAATCCAGAGTCTTAATTCAAATCCATTGGAGAGCTGCTGAGTGGGCAGGTCAGGACTGGGCTAGCTGGGGCGGTGTGAGTGTGTGTGAGTGTGTGTGTGGCCTCCTAAAGCAGAGGAAGTTTATGTTTCCTTACCTGATACTCCAGTTGCCTCAGATTTAAGAAATTAGCTGGAGTGTGTCTGAGGAGCACCTATTTCCCTCTTCACCTTTCCCCAAACACCACTTGCCTACAGAGGCTGCAGATCTGATCTTTGCTGGTTTTAGTGATTTTAGTGATGGGAACGGGAAGCAGGAATAAGGACAGTCAGAGCCCTCTGAAGAAAAGACCTGGTGCTCACCCAGAGCCCCCGGGAGAGGTGCTGCACCCCAGGCACATGGCTTCTCCGTAAGGAAACCTAACCTGAGCTCCGGGTCCAGCCGGGGACGTGCGGGTGAAGCACAGCTGAACAGGGATCACTCCTCCTCTTAGGTCGCCACCTTGCTATCCTGCCCTCCCTCCACAAGCCCAATGCCTTTTGACATCATGAGAAGAGATCTTCTCCCTTCAGAAAGCTGAGATAAGAGCTTTTGACCTCCTAAGGTTAAGCATCAGAGATCTCCAAAGGCTGGGAGTCTTTCAGAATAGCTCCTTGTCACCTGGGCGTGCTTCAAGACAGATGTGGAGACCCAGCCTTGCGGCAGGGATGAGAGAGATAATTTAGGCTCTGTGAAGCTCATTTGTATGTGAAAAGAGGTGGATCTTATGCTGCTTCCTCTTAGTTTCTCAAACAGTTTTTCATCCACCGTAAATTGTAAATAACCCAGGGAGATTGCTTCTTTCAGATGCCTTTCTGCAGCATCGGTCTCTTAATCGCTGCGTGGCCCCTGAACAGCAGAGCTGAAGTCTGGGGTTTGATCTGGTTTGGCACAGCAACTGTGCAGGCTGCCTCGGAGGGCAAACCAGCTCTTGCAGAGTTGTTTGGGAGCGAGGAAGCTGCTTGCAGCATCAGCTGCACTTCAGAAAGAAGAGTTAGGGGAAGGGGTGAACACCTCAAGAAGGATAGGTCTGTTCCCTCAGAGGGAACAAGATCTGAAGACAAAAATTGGCCCAACATCAGGGCCTGACAGTGTCCCCAGGGTAGAGCCCTTTTAAAGAAAGGACCAGGTTCAAAGACGGATTTGGCAAGTCAATAAAGGACTACTTGGGCCACTCCTGAGGGAAGTGGGATTTCTGCTGGCTTAGACCTGACTGGAGAGGGACCCCACTGAACAGCTTCTTCCCAGGACTTCTGCCAAACCGGAGTCCCGGGTGCTCTGCACGGGCGATGCCTGGCCGTACTGGCAAGAACAGCTAGGAAGCAGTTTATTAGTATCAGACTTAGGTGGTTCCCTCATTCAGGGGACCAGAACGATTGAGGGGCAGCGTCCATGGCCTGGCTAGAAGGGCTTAGACTTTATTTCTGCCAGCCGTCCACATAAGGTGTCTTAGGCTTTTTGAAATCAAACGCCTGTTGTCAGAGAGGAAGCAGAAGCATCTCTGTGTTTCTTTGCTAGAAGACACTCAAGTTAGAGAGTAGACAGATGATACGAGGGAGCATCCAAACACCACCATGAGTCCTCTTCTCTTTAGACCAAAGGCTCTGGACCCAGGAAGACCGGATGAGATTCTACCCCTCTCTTGCTGGCATGGTCCTCATGAGGGGCAGAAAGCAGGGGCTGAGCGAGGCTGCTGTCCTCCCGCATCACATAACTCCTACAACTCCCCATGTCAGCCGGCAACTTTGTGTTCTCCCAACAGACGTGAATTTCAGAATTAAGACCTACATAAAACTGATGTGGTCAGGGCCAGGCTGCGGGACTGACCAAGCATCCCTCCAGAAACCCTCTGAACAGCGGATCTCTGCTTGATGTTTGCTTACTGCCATTTAAGCTTCCCATTGTCAAATCCTGCCTTGCTTTCCAGAAGCTATTAAGATGGTTATTATCACTATCCTGTTCCCTGAAACACAGCCAGGCAGAACTGGAAAGCAAGCAAGAGAGGTTTCTCCCTGCCTTTTGCATTCCCCATGCACAGGCAGTGGGCTAGGGGCCCCCTCAAAGACCTGACTGCTTGTGCCTGGTGGGATGCTGATGCCAACAGGGTCTCTGAAGCACAGTCTCTGCCCTCTTAGGAAAAAGTGCTGCCTTGCTTCAGCAGGGTTCATTCTTGCAGGCAAGGATGGATTAGCTTTCACACACCCCTCTTCCAGATCTTTGCTCCACAAACAGAATTGCACCAGCCTGTCTGATACTTTCTTTATCAAGCAAGGTTTCATTTCACACTTTAACAGCTTATTTTCTCTTGGGAAGGGAGGAGGGAAGGCCTTCCTAGTTAAAAAATATGAACATATGAAAAATATGTTCAGTTGGTACCCACTGAACAGCCCACGAGAAGTGTGTGCGTGCGTGCAAGAAGTGTGCGCAGGTGTGCGTATACACAGTCTTGGCATTTCGCTGCGTGAATACAAGAGAGTCCCCCCAGAAGCTTTGGGGTATGTTTTGCATGTGCGTATGTGCATATACGTGCATCTATGCCATTGCCCTCTGCTGGCTGAGCTCTTCCCGTATCGACCGATGGAGAGCGTGCGTGTGTGGGAGCTGGCACATCCGAACCCATCACTGCCCTCCGGAAGGAGCCCAGTCGTTTAATCACTAGGATAAGTTCCGTGTTTCGGCACGCAGGGCTGGGACTTTCACTTCTGAGTCCTTACTGCAGCTGCAGAGCAGTGCACGGCATCAGGAGCTCCTTCCCAGCCCTAAAAAAAAAAATAAATCTCTCCTTGAGATGCTCATGCCCTTGCCCTTTCGGGAGGATTCGAGATTGAGGAGCTCCACGGGAAGCATTTGGGTTGCTGCTCTTTGAAGAGCGGGCTTGAGCGGCAGCACCCCGCAGGAGGAGAAGCCAGACGGTGCCGGGGCTCCCCCTCCAGCCTGTAATCCCCTTGAAAGCGGAGGGAAAGACAGTGTGAGGGGGGACAGGCAGCATGGGCAGGCTCCCAGCCCAGCCACCGGCCCCGCAGCCCCCTCCACCTCCCTGCACTGGGCCACCAGCTTCGTGGCAGCATCAGTGGCCAGGGCACGGGAGAGCTGCTTCGGTCCGCTCTTTTTCTGACACACTTTATTTCTCTCTCCCTCCCTCCGTCCCCCGATGCCTTTATCCCTCCTTGAATTACTCCCCCCCCGGATGTTGCCCTCTGTTTCTCCCCTTCGCACCCACCCACGAAACGTGCTCGCGCCCCCCCCGTCCCCTCACCCCGGTGCTGTTTCCATGCCCCTTTTTCCTCTCTCTCATGCCTGCGCTGTTCTTTCTGCCCCTCTCCCTCTCTCCTCCACAGGGGCTGTTAGAGCCTCTAGTATTTTCCCGATCCTGAGTGTGATTCTGCTTTTCATGGGTGGACTCTGCATTGCAGCCAGCGAGTTCTACAAAACCCGACACAACATCATCCTTAGTGCCGGCATCTTCTTCGTGTCTGCAGGTAAAGGGATGCACAGGGCTTGATGCCCCGGAGATGGGCTCCGGGAGGTGGGGGGGCTGCCCCGGTGGGGCATCCTGCAGGGGCACGGTTGCCTAGGCAGGAGCGCGTGTGTTTCCCAGCCCTGATGAGCCTTATTCGGGGTGAAAGCAGCCTCCCAGGGATGGCAGAGGCAGGCAGCAGCACCCTGCAGGCAGAGGCTTTCCTGCTGCTTGGGAGCTGCTGGAGGGAGAGGGTTTCCCTACATCCGTCCGGCGTCTCTCAGGAACCAGCCGGGAGTGCAGTCCAGGGATGCGGCAGGCATGCGAGGAGGGTCTTGCCCGGGTTTCCCAAGGAAAGCCGCCCACCTGGAGGGGATGGGTGGCTGCGGGCCCTCCCGTCCTCCCCTCCCGGGGGCAGGGGCTCAACCCCACGGCCCCCGCCGCCACGCTCAGCCCTCCTGACATCTCCCTCTCTCTCCCCCACCGGCCGGCTGGTAGGTCTGAGTAATATAATTGGCATCATCGTATACATATCAGCCAACGCTGGAGACCCCTCCAAGAGTGACTCCAAGAAGAACAGCTACTCCTACGGCTGGTCCTTCTACTTCGGGGCCCTGTCCTTCATTATAGCTGAGATGGTGGGAGTGCTGGCCGTCCACATGTTCATAGACCGGCACAAACAGCTGCGCGCCAATGCTCGTGCCACGGACTACCTCCAGTCCTCCGCCATCACCCGCATCCCCAGCTACCGGTACCGCTATCAGAGACGCAGCCGCTCCAGCTCCCGCTCCACCGAGCCTTCACACTCCAGGGATGCCTCTCCCGTCGGGATCAAAGGGTTCAACACCCTCCCATCAACAGAGATCTCGATGTACACCCTGACCAGGGACCCGCTGAAGGCAACCACCACCCCCACCGCCACCTACAACTCCGACAGGGATAACAGTTTCCTCCAGGTTCACAACTGTATCCAGAAAGAGAACAAGGACTCTATCCACACCAACACAGCCAACCGCCGGACCACCCCGGTATGAAGCCGTCGCCAGGAGCTGAAAATGGGGCAGGAGCGGGCAGGAGGAGATGGGGTGGGCTGCGGGGTGGGGAGGGTGGAAGGGGGCAGGGGGCAGCAGGGGGGTGGGAAGGAGGAGGTGGAAGTGCCCCTTGGGGGGGGTGGGGACCTTCCCAATGCAAAAAAAAAAAAAAAAAAAAAAATCCACAAAAAACTACAAAAACAAACAAAAAAAACCAACAAAAAATCAACCAACGAACAAGCAGATACGCAGACAAACAAGCGAGCGAACAAAAAAGCAAACAAACAAACGAAAAGGAAACACGAGGAAAGAGACAACAGTGAAAAAAATTATTTAAAAAAAAAGAAAAAGAAAAAAGGAAAAAAAAGAAAAACTTTAAAACCGAGAGAAAGAGATTTAAAAAATAGAAATAAATTTAAAAGAAAATGCATGATTTCCCATGTACCATTATTTTAACATTTAATAAAAACAGACTTAAAAAAAAATAAAAGGGAACCGAGAAATAACAAATGACAATAAATCAAGTGGGAGGAGAAGGAGGAGGAGGAGGCAGCTCTTTGGATTTTGGGGGGGTTTATTCTTTAATTTTACAGTTTATTTCCCACTTACCTTTAACCCAGCACGGGCTCCTCGGGGGACAGGGGATGGGGGTTCGGCCGGCAGCGACTTCGGTGTCCTTGGGCCAGTTACGGAGGATCCCGGGGTGCCGGCGTCAACCGCGACCCGCTCTGTTCCCTCGGGATCCGTGGGGATCCACTCTGTTCCCTCGGGATCCGTGGGGATCCGCTCGTCCCCCGCGGGTCCACAGTGGTTAAGAGGGACTCCTGTCCCCGGGAGCGCAGAGTCCGATGCCGAGTCACCCCCCCGCAGTGTCCCCAGAGGGGGTCCCCGCTTCCCTGGCCCTGGAGACCCTGGGGTTAACGGTGACAGTGCAAAAAGCAAACAGACACAGTAAATAAAGACACACACACAAAAAAAAGGACAAAAAAGGTTTCTTAAAAAAAAAAGTGGCAATTTTTTTAATAAAACAACAGCTATAAATAAATGTAAATATAATAAGTGGATTTACTTGCAAGAAAAACAGATAGTATTTTTTTCTTTTAATTTTTGTTTTCTCCAGCTTTAAACTGTGAAAAAAAAAAAAAAGGAAAAGACAGCGGGGAGCGGGGTGGGAGGCGCAGGCAGAGGGCGGGGGGCTGGTGGGGGGGAACCGGGGCTCCCTTCCCTTCGGGATGCTGCAGGCTGAGGGGATACGGGAGGCAAAAGCCGAGGGCTGCGTGCCGACGGGGGGCCGGCACTCGCACACGCGCGTGCCCAGGCGCGCGCACGCTCTCCTGTGAATGCTCTGGAGGCTCCCTGGGGCCGCCATGCGCTCCCCAAATCTGCCCAGACCCCCCTTAGGTCCCACCAGTGGGGCTGCAGCCATGTCAGGGCGCGGCAAGGCCCACCCAGCCACCCCTTGAAATCGCTCCTGTCTCCGCTGGGCACAACCAGCCCGCCCTGACCCAAAGCTGGCCGCCGGCTGCTTGGCATTGACACATGTGCCCCCCGGCCCCCATCCCCGGGAGCCCCTCGCTCCAGGCCTGAGCTCCCCTGATTCCCGGCAGCCATGCCAGGGAGAGGTGCGAGGCCACCGGGCATCTCCATGCCCACTGGGTTTTGTCCTCGTCCCCCCTGTCGCTGGGGGGTCCCGGCCTGCTGCGGTCTCATCCACAGCGGTGAGGAGAGCTGGGCCCCTGCCAACCTGCCCCGGGACCCCCGGCCTGGCCGCGGCCCCCTCCCTCCCTGCTGTGCCAGGGGATCGGGGCGCCAGGGGTGCCAGAAACCGCTTTTAATCCAGCTCCCCCCACGATGGCCGCTGCGGATACAAGGGGGAGAGGAGGCAGCAGCAGGGGAGCGCGGGGTCGGGGAGCCTCTGCGACACCCCACAGGCCGCCGGCCAGCCCGGGGCAAGGACAGGGCCCTTTTTGGGGCTGTTCCCCAAAAGCGGCAGCGCCCCGGGCAGGCGCGAGGCCGAGGGTTTGCAGGATGGCACTGCCGAGCCCTTCGGCAGCTCAGACCCACTTTTCGACTTTTTTTCCGTCCCCGTTCGTGCTGCTCCAGTTTTAGGAGCCGCGCAGTCCCCCGCTTTGGGTCCCAGCGGGGTTTCTGCTTAAAAGCAGCCTGATCCTCCCTGCACCACTACCCCCCCCCGCTGCTTTAACCCCCCCCTCCCTGCTCCGGGGCAGGGCACGGGGTAGGAGTGGGAGGGGGTCACCCCCAAAAACAGCATCACAGGGCAAGAGGAGGATGCAAGCGGCTTGGCGGGGTGTCCAGACCCCCCACACCGCTGAGATCCCCTCCCGTGACCCCCCAGCCCTTTAAAAAAGATTCACAGGGAAACACCCCCCCGATGCCCCCCAAGGAATAAGTTAAAGCTGGTTTCCTGAACCCCGGCATAGAGGGAAGGCGGCGTTGGGGTTTCCATCCCCAGCCACCCTCGCCCACCCGACGCCGTGCGGAGCTGGGGAGCATTCACAGGGCCGAGCGTGCCCCGGGGCCAGGCGGGAAGGGGAGAGCACGGGAGCAGTGGGAGAGCACGTGCGGGAGGCGAGGGCTGGCGGGGAAGCTTTTTTCCGAGGGCGTTGCTCATGTCCAGCTCAAACCAGTACAAGAAACCAACCTCCATTTTCTTTATTTCGTGGTTTTTTTCAGACTGTTAAAAAGAAAAAAAATTTTAAAAAGAGAAAATGACAAAAAAAAAAAAATCCTGGTACATGAAATAAAGATTTTTTTTTTTATAACTTGGTCCTCGTTCATGTGGATTTATTGGGGGGGTTTATTGTCCTGCTGTGCCAGAGGAGACCCTGGAAGCCCAGCAAGAGAGTCAACTATTGCGGACAGCTTAGTGCTCTTCAGCAGACAGTCTTGCTTCAACTGCTCTTCTCAAGCCACTCGTTGCAACACAAGGAGGCAAGAGATGGGTTTGCACAACTTTTTTGTAAGTAAATGCAGGTAAACTCGAGTCACGCGTGCCGGCTTTCCCTGCTGCCCTCCAAAACATCCGCTCCAGCCTGTTTAGCCCCCAGCATCGACCCTCCTGTCCCGTTCCTCCTGGGGTGGTGTAACCACAAGGGATGATGGCCCAACTCCCACCCGAAGACAGCGGTTCTCGTGGCGGCAAGCCAAGAACCGCCAGCGAGGTCAGAATCTGCACAAGCTTGAGAGCTCAAAAAAGAAAGAGAAAAGAAAGCAGGTTTAACATTGTTTTGGCGTTTTGTTCAGCCACTCATGCGATTTCTGGCAATTTCCTCAGTAGCTGGGTTGGCAGTGGCTGCCTGGTGGAAATGCTTGGTGTCGGAGCCTGGAGTGGGGGGTTACTTACAGCCAGAGCTGCAGACCCAGAAATGGGTGAGGGAGGTGAGAGTCCCGCAAAGGGAACCAGGCTCCCAGCATGTCCCCTCACCTCCCACCCCACCACCAGCAGCAGGGGTGCCGCTGCGCCGAGACCCCCTCACTCTCCACTGGGCTCCCGCTTGCTGTGGGACCCTCCATGGCTTTCTGGAGAGGACCAGGATCCCCACCAGATCCCGTCACCACCAGCTCGGAGGGGTAACAGGGAAGGGCAGCCACCTGAGTGACAAACCCTCTCTGAAGTGTGGCCAGGGTCTGACCCATGGCAGGTGAGCGAGACCAGGAGCTGAACGAGCAGGTGGGACCAGGGGGGGTAATTCAGTGTTGGCAGGGGGGCAGCGGGGTGAAGGCATACCTGGCTCCAGGTGTCCCAGCAGACATCGATGGGCTGCAGTGCAATCACAGCACCACAGTCCTCCCTGCCACCTGATGCACCTCGCACAGATTGATACCGGTGCTCAGCATCCGGATCCCCCAGCCGGCACCTGTGGGTCCCCACTCTGGTCCTCCCCAGGCCCCCTGCTCCAGCTCACCCCTCTCCTTCGAGCCCCCGATAGCACCTCACACCCACCCCACACCTCCCCAGTGTGCCTGTCAGCACACGCATTTTGTGGGCCAGCCGGTGGGACGCTTCAACACCTAGGTAATTGGGGGCACCTGCCGCCCCATTTCTGCTCCTCCTCCGGGGACCCTTCCCAGGAGCAGCCTCACCAAGAAGGAGGGCGCGAGGAGGGGAGAGGCAGCAAAGCGGGCCAGGCGCCGGCTCCGGGGGACACCGGGGAGCTCCCGGCCCTGCCACGCACACATCTAGGACGCAGCCGTGCCCCCGCCCCGTCTAGCTCACAGACCCCAAAACCTTCTCACCCCCTCCTCATCCCCTTGCCTGGCTCTGAAGCCACCACCAGTGCTGGGTGCCCCCACCCAGGGATGGGTGGGATGAGCTGGAGAACCCCTTCTGCATCTTCTCCATCCTCCCTGTGACGTTTCCAATCTCGACTCACTGCAGAGCTGGGAGCAAGGGGGTGCTCCCTTGTCCCCCCCATGCCAGCGGGGCACTGGGGAGATGCAGCTCCGCTTCCCACACAATGCCCTGCCTGGAGCAGAAGGGCTGCATGGCTCAGCCCCCCTACACGACTCCATGAGGGGCTCCTTCCTCGCAGGGTGCAGATGGTCTTATTTCTTCCTCTCTGCTTCTCCCCTTCTCCTTCTGGCTTTTACAGGATGGGGCAATGGAGGGGGAGGAGCAGGGAAACAGCATTGGCCTGAAATTAGGCGTGGGGAATGCTGCTCAGATGGGGCCAGCCTCCATGCCATAATAATTAGTACTAATACTCAGCACTTACACAGCACTTTTCATGTTCAAAGCACTTTACAAACATTAACTAATTAATCTGTCATATCAAGTGATATCTTAAAGGGATGGCATTGAAAGCAAAGGGCTTGTGCATGGACGGGAGCCCTCATTCCCCCTCTCTCCCAAGGAGCATTAATGCTTGGGTGGGTGGGAGACCCTAAAATGTAACCCTGTGCCCCTCCTGGGTCTCAGCGTTCCCCATGCCACTTGCTTGCCTCTCCCAGTGCTGGCTGTGTGCTCTGGCAGGCCCTGGGTATACCAGGGGTGAGCAGGGCACCAGGGTCTTCTCCTCCACAGCACTGAGCCTCTGAGGTCCTGGGGATGCCAGAGACTTATGACTGAGAGGTCAGTTAAAATATTTGGGTTGGAAAAGTCCCCCTGCCCCAGTCCCAAGCCCCAGCAGTAGGGGAGGAGAGCCACAGGCCCTTTGCAGTGCAGCAGGAGGGGAGATGCAGCAGGCAAAGTCTGGTCTGATGCCTTCAGCCAGGTCCCCGTCACACCTCAGACCTGGGACCTCTCTGGGGGCAATGGCCATTACCTGCTTTCAGGTGCTGGAGAAAAGCAGCACCCGGCCCTGCATGGGGCTGATTTCTGACAGCCCCCCCTCCAAATCTGAGGACACACTCTCAAATGCTGGCTGGGGATGGGTGGAAGGCAGGCAGGGCATCTGCCAGGGAGAGTGCTGCCCCACTCGGATGGAGCAATCCCCTAGGATGGCTCTGGCAAAGGATCCGAGCTCGAGAGGGCACGTTCTGCCCAAGGGATGCCAGCCAGCACTGGCAGCAGTGCCAGGTCTTCCCTCGCCATGGAGGCAGCATGGCTGAAGAGGGGGCTCCCTTTGGGGGACAGTATGGGATGAAGGAGTGCTTCCTGCTGAGTAATGCCCGGTTCCTGGCGCTGGTGGGTCTGCCGTTAACGTGTGCTCGGCGCTCCTCTGCTGCCTCTCTTGTATGGACCACAGCCAGGGCTGGCTGGGTTTTGCTTCTGTGGGAGACGCTCTGAGAACTCCTCATGTGGGGAAACCCAGATACTTGGCTATTAAATTAACACTGGGCATTTAACAGCATCATTGAAATGGTTTAAACACCTAGGAGCGGTAATTAGTAATAATGGTTTGGTGAGGGAGGAAATTAAGACCCAGGTATGGAGCCCAGTACTTTTCTCTGCAGATAATTTTTAGTGCCAAATGACTACAGAGAGAGGCCAAGTGTCAGACACACAAGCCTACTGTCTTGCTTGTGTGTGAGGACTGACACGGGGGAAGAAGACAGCCACATATTTCACCTTTCAAAAGCCAAGCACCGAGGCCAAGGACGGAGAGAGGCTCGAGAAGGAGAGCTGATGGAGAAAGGGGGTCTGTGAGGAGGTACAGTCAACCTAATGAAAGCCACTAAGTGAGCAAGGCTGGCAAAGGGCAGGCCAGCTGAATGTCCTGGAGGTCTGTCCAAGGGTAGAGGTGGCTCCAGACGACTCGGCATCCCCTCCCCGGGTGCCTTCCAGCTGCCGGGGGCTTCTCCCCTCCTCTCCCCAGGCCCTTCTGGACACTCCCTGGAGAGACAGAAAGAAAAGGCAACAGTTTTGGTAGGGAAGGGAGGCAGAGGGAGGGTAAATTTTAAGAGTAGCCAAGGACCTATACAGATTAAGGGGATATGAATTAAATGCCACCAGCCTGAGTCTTCCCTCCAAGAGCAGAGAACAAGTCATCCCTCTCGCTAAGCTGAGGCATGGAGCCGGACCCCATGGGGGCTGCTGCCCAGTACACTGCTCCTCACCCAGGCGGGGCATTTACAAGAAGTCCTGACCAAACCGAGTGCACCTGCACCACATTTTGGTGGCTCCACAGAGCTCCAGAGCAGCCACACAGCCAAAATGCCCCATGGAGAGGAGAAATTCCCCTCCAGCCTGGGAGAGGGGACAGGGACCTGTCCCCAGGACATGGGACAGGTCCTAAAAAGACCTCTTCCTGGGGGTCTGTACCCACAAGGGTAGGGTGGACATCTGTGATGTCCCAGTGTCCATGGTGGATACTCCATCCTAAAGCCATTAACCACCGTCTGGTAGAGGGGTGCTGAGGACCTGGCGGGCACAGAGCTGCAGTGAGGACCCCACCAGAGGAGCCAGGACCCCGATGGGCCATGCTGCTTCCCATGGGTGCAGCAGCAGAGGCAGGAGACTGGCTGCTGGGTGCTCGCCCAGCCCCTGTCTTCTCAGGCTGCAAATCCCAGCTTTGACCTGGCTCCGGCAGAGCCAACGTAGACGTGAACTGTTCTGGCAGAGTGTTGTCATTTGTGCCAGTTTTACAGCGTGGAGAAGAGTAACACGCGAATGACGCCAAACCCTGCTGGCCTCATTTTGCTTGCCCTTTATAGAAACCTCCAGGCCTTGCACCCCAGGCATGGAGCAACAAGGGTGCAACGGCTCATGTGTGCAATGAGGGCTTGGATGAGGCATCCTTGTCATCCTCCGCAGCGGTCAGCTCTTGACATTGCGGAACGTCCGCAGTGAAGGAGCCGGCTGGCCTGGCACCGGCAGCTTTAGCAAAGGGGTCAAGATATATGGGTATGGGCTGAGTCCCAGAAACAGATCCGCAAGGGCAAAGTGCTGGGATTGGGAAAGGGTTTTCTCTGCTGCTGCTCCTCCTGCTGCTCCTGATCCCTTCGGGGATGGAGAAAACAAGGGACTTTGCTCTCTGGGGACCTGTCAATCAGAATCTGCCACCACCGTTCAATTTGCTGAATTTATGCCTGCCAGGAGCGCCGGCCTGGCTGCCTGTTCCTGAGCAGGCAGTGCCATCCCGTGGGACGAGCTGGGCACAGCAGCGGAGTCTCAAAGCCACGCTGTGCGGGAGCTGGAGCAGCCACACAGCTTCTGCAGGAGATGCAGCAGTGGGACCCTTACCCAGTGTCCCACTGGTGCACAGGGGTGGCCAGGGACCATTTCCAGTCTGCCAGGGCTCCTCACTACCTGCTTCCCCTCATTCACCCTCTCCTTCCAGCAGGAAAGCTCAGAGGGGACACAACGACGTAACTCACCTGGACATGGGGGTTCGGCTCACCCCCACCTGGGACAGGCTCCAGCCAGCCCAGGGGCAGGTATGATTTTAGTAGGGCAGGACAGACAACAAAGCTCCTACCCTGAGCTTGGTGTGGCTGTGAGGTTCGATTCAGCATGTCCCAGCAACCTGCCAGCCATCAGCAAGCCTCCCCTCCTCTCCTCCCCCAGATTTTGCAGCTCCTCTGGTCTCCAGCTGGTGCTGGGCCAGGGATCATATAGGAGTCTTTAGCGGGGAGATACTTCACACGTGCAAAGAAAAGAGCAACCCCACGGAGCAGTTCCCAGGTCAGGGAGCCCCATGGCTGCCCCACATCTCCTCCTGCCCCTGCTGCTCTCCCCCAAAGGCTTGGCACTGCTTGTGGGCCCTTTTGGGGAGTGAGCTGTGCAGGGAAGGTCCCTTCCCAGCCCCAGCCCCTTCCCATCCCCTCCTGCAGAGGCCACAGCAAAGCCTGGACCCGACCTTGGGAGTCAGCTGCGACCTTGGGAAGTGCCTCATCCAGAGGGACAGGCTGCGGACAGGGAAGAGGAAAGAAAGAAAGACCTTGGGCTGCTGCAGTGGGAGCTTTCTGGAGCAAGGCTGAGAGTGCGCATCCTTCCCGGCTGCCTCAGGGTGCCTGACGCCCGATGGGGGACATACGCAGCACGGCTTTGCCAGAAGGGACAAAAGCACCCGGCTGACTCCTCCAAAGACAGAAGAGAGCAGATGGCGCTGAAATCTGCTCAAGAGGAGAGGAAGAAATAGCCCCGAGGCTCTGCACTCCCTGTACCCCGAGAGGCACATTTGTACCCGGCCAAGCGTGTTGGCCAGCCCCGCCTCTGACTTACCGAGGGGCAGGGAAGGGAATGGCAACCGCAGGCTCGCTGGGCTGCTGTGTGTCCCTTGCCGCTGTTCTCTTTTGTGGGGACCTTCCTGAGAGTCCCTGGGAGGGGAACAGCATGTTATACATAGGTAGCATCTGCATTCAACTCCTTACTGCCTTGGTAACTAGGTCTTGTGCAAATGGGGTTCGACTCTGCTCCTTAGCAGAGATCTCTTGGACTCTCTTTCTGCCTCCTGATGCCCTGCTTAGATCTCTTTACCTGGCTGCACAAACAGTAAGCTTTCTAGAGGGCGGACCAGCCAGGCAGGAGCATTTGCAAGAGCGTGGTTAGCTCCAGAAGACTCTGATTTTTCATGGAGGTTACTCTAACATCACTGATGTTGAAAGAAATAAATGTGGGCGCTTCTATGCTGGGCAAGGGCCCCTGTAAAGAAAGCCCACGTTGCCTGCAGTTCTGCTCACACACACCAGGATCCTTTTCAGGGCGGCACTGAATGTAACTCAGGCACTGGAGAACCACAGGGCACGGAGTGGGGCTCCTGCAGCTGAAAAGCAAACCGCTAACTCAGTTCTGAGAAGGCATGGTGTGCCTCGCACCCTCCATCACCCAGGGCCCCATCCTCTTCCCCGCTGTTGGTCTGGCTGGATCTATGCAGCATTTCCCAGATGCAGCAGCCGTGACCTGCTTCTGCCTCTGTTGACATGGTTCCCCACCACCACAATAGCTTGTATCTCTAACGTATTTCTCCTCCGGTGAGGCAGGGAGATGTTGTCCTTCCCTGTGCAGCATGGAGGTGCCAAGCTCCCACTGGGGAGGCTTACCGGGGTGGCCTGGAGGACAGCCGCAGAGCAGGGATTTACAGCTCAGCCTGTGGACTCCCAAGCTCATACCTCAGCCACTGCACCAGCCTTCCTCTCCCCTTCCGCAGGCTCGGAGCCAGCAGGGACGCTGCCGGCGCCAGCTGCTCTAATTGAGCATTGTAGAATAAACTTGTGGAATTAGCCTGTTGGCTGCTGGGATAAAATCCAGCGCTGAGTGCGGATCGAAGGAGGCGATCTTGCTGACAGTTTGCAGGGAGACAGCTGGACCCGGGCTCCTTCTACAGCTCTGGAAAGGGCAGTGTTTGGCAGCTGAGGACAAGGACGGACTGTGATACACACTGCCTCTTCGATGCTACATGTGGTCCAGGCCCTGATGGTCAAAGCTACAGAAGCCTTGGGAGAAATCTGACACTGGTGATAAAAATGGTCAAAGCCAGGCAAGAGACAGCACTAATTCAGAGAAAGACAATTTTTGGGTGTGCCATAAATTTGTGGCTTTTCCTGGTAGCATGGAAGGAGCAGACAATGTAAGGCCAGGCTCTGAGCCCAGCCTACAGAAGCAACATGGTTTAAGAAGGGGAAGCCTGCCCTTGCCAGGTTCCTGTCTGTCCTTGAGGGCAAGACAGTCCAGCTCAGCAGCCACAGGGAGAGCTCAGCATGGCAGGAGGAGGAAGAGGGAGAAAGCCTTGCAGTGAAAGCACTATCTGCTACCAAGAATAATAAACTCAGCACATTCCCTGCGTGGACCTTACTGTACGGACATGGCTGGTCTGAACACATGTAGCAAATCTGCCAGGTGCCACCTGCTCCCAGCCCTGCTAGATCGCACAGGCAGCAAATTAAAAATCAGATTTGCAGCACGTGCACAGTGAAGTTGCTTTATGGCTGTTTTTCCAAGGTTCCTGAAAATCCAGTCAAGCATTTCCCCGAAAAAGCTGGTGAGCAACTGCCATGCAAGGAGGGCAGGTTTATAGTTCAGCCTCCAGGGCACCCGGGAGAGGGATGAAGGCGCTGGAAAGGAGGCCACACGTCGCAGCGAAGCACCTGGCCTGGGAGAACAGCAGGCTGAGAAGGCAGATAAAAGTGCAACAGGAAAGATAGGATGCAAAGAGGAAGGCCAGAGAAGGACGGAGGGCTTCCCAGCCTGTGACGACCGGCCTGTGGCAGGAGCCAGTTCATATATGGCCAAGGTTGGTTGCAACGAGAGCCCAGGAGCCAGCAGTGAATTTTGCTGCTTTAAAGACAATGACGAAGACTTCGTAAGAAGAGTCTGACCTGAAGAGGTGTGTAAATGTCAGGCTTCTCTGCAGGGGGAAGACGTTAAGGCTGAAGACTGTTCCCCTTCATTTCTGGGCTTGTCAAGAAGCACAGGGCAGTGGAGACTAAGCATATGGCACAGGCATACGGTGTGTTTGTTGTTTAGTGAGGAAAAAGAACCCAACTGGCTCTTTTTGATGCATTTGTTATAAGAATGAGAAAAGGAACTACTGGAAAATAGTGTTTTAATGTGAACATTAGTCTTCCAATCCTCAGCTGCCTCTTTGAGTGGAAGTATAGTCACGCAAGCTGGAAAGCAGCTCCTGTCTTAATGGCTTTCCAAGGCATCTTCAGTCAAGGCAGAGGTGATCTATTTTCTAGGAAGGCCCCTAACGGGCTGGGCACTTGGACTTGCTTTCCTTTCCAGCAGTGTGCCCAGGTGGCCAAGAAGGCCAATAGCATCCTGGCTTGTATCAGAGATAGTGTGGCCAGCAGGACCAGGGAAGTGATCGTCCCCCTGTACTCGGCACTGGGGAGGCCGCACTTCGAATACTGTGTTCAGTTTTGGGCCCCTCACTACAAGAAAGACATTGAGGTGCTGGAGCGTGTCCAGAGAAGGGCAATGAAGCTGGTGAAGGGTCTAGAGCACAAGCCTTATGAGGAGCGGCTGAGGGAACTGGGGTTGTTTAGTCTGGAGAAAAGGAAGCTGAGGGGTTATCGCTCTCTACAACTACCTGAAAGGAGGTTGTAGCAAGGTGGGTGTTGGTCTCTTCTCCCAAGTAACAAGCCACAGGACAAGAGAAAACAGCTTCAAGTTGCACCAGGGGAGGTTTAGATTGGATATTAGGAAAAATCTCTTCACTGAAAGGGATGTCAAGCATTGGAACAGGCTGCCCAGGGAAGTGGCTGAGTCACCATCCCTGGAGGTATTTAGAAGACGTGTAGATGTGGTGCTTAGGGACACGGTTTAGTGGTGGACTTGGCAGTGCTTGGTTAACGGTTGGACTTGGTGATCTTAAAGGTCTTTTCCAACCTGAACAATTCTATGATTCCTTCATTTAAATGTGGCAAACCTCTGGTAACACTGCCTGAGCTGCATATTGTCCTCACTCAGCAAGAGGAGGCTGCTGCTCAACGCAGAGCACCTCACGGAGCGACAGCTCTCCAACGAGCCCCGAACTGCGGTGGAGGCTGATGGCAGTGAGGTGTTTGGACTGGAAGAGCCACGGTGCTGGAACAAGCCCCTCTTTTATGGATCTGCTAACACCAGCACAGAGCCCAAAAATGGAGAAGTGGGAGACAAGAACGGAAAACCAGATGGGAGCAATTTATCCTGGCTGTTCTCATGAGCATCTTCCAGGGAAGAGTGATTAGCCTTATTAACTGATTAAGTGATTAATTAACTGATGAACTGAAATTATGGATGAAGGATCAAATGATTGCAAGCAAGTGTATTTTGAGTACTTTTCCCGGAAACAACATATCTCACGTGCCTTTAACGAAAGCTAGAGGCCGGGCGGCAAACCGTTTGCAGCAGCAGTGCAGGGGTCAGCAAGAGAGGACGAGAGGCGCAGGCAGCTGCGGGGCCCTGGCCGCAGCACGGCACAGGAGACAGGAGGTGCAGTGCCTGGCATGAAGTGGAAAGCAAGACAGACCTGTTCCCTCCCCTCTCCTAGTAAATTTGACCTAAATGTGGCAGCAAATCTCACCTGCTTCAAGACTGG
This sequence comes from Ciconia boyciana, assembly GCF_034638445.1. Lineage (NCBI taxonomy): Eukaryota > Metazoa > Chordata > Aves > Ciconiiformes > Ciconiidae > Ciconia > Ciconia boyciana. The sequence goes on from NC_132934.1 coordinate 59,032,376, forward strand.
ATCTTTTTCTTAGAACCTTTCTTCCCCTTGATAAGAAACTGGAAGGTTACATCCGTGCCCAGAGGAGCATTTATCCCGCACTGGGCACTCCCTACGCATGCTCTCTCCTCCGACCCACACCTATACCCAACGCTGTCCCCAGAAGAGGTGGTCTCATGGGCTAAGCCCAAACTGCACATGATCTGTCATCTCCGGGAGACAGCAGCAGCATTACATCCTCTTTTAAGCACCTCACACAGGCTCGGGAGCGAAGAGGAAGCAGTGGAAAGCAAGGGCTTTCAGTTTATCAGTCTGTTTATCATTGCTTCTCTTCATCCATTCCTTAGTCCAGTTTTCTCTTCAGGACTTCTTGACCCTTTTATCACCATCTCCTAAGCAGGACATGAGCACAGCAACTCCTTCCACCAGTCAGCCCTGCTGAGCCCGTTCAGCCCATTGCCCCGGCTGGGGAGGGCGAGGGACGGGCGCTGCTGGGGCACTGCGGGGGTTACCTGGAGCTGGGATCGCACCCAGCCACCGCCAGCAACCAGCGAGGCAGTTCCAGCACTAATGACGTTTGTCTCTAAAAAGGCTGTTTAGGTGAGACAGTTACAAATTGTATTTTATAAACTGTATTTCTATAAGTGGATTTTTTCGCTAGCGGGGGAAAGTGCTTTAATAATCCCACTTCTGATTAATGGTGGGGTGTCTTGGCAAAGCAGAGACTGCTGCAGCTTCAGTTCTTTCTCAAGGAGGAATTACAAGTGGTAAATAAAGGAGAAAATGCACACCTCTCTGCCTGCACAATATTGATCTAGACTCTTCTTAGGTAAAAGATACCCAGTAAAATTCTCTAAAGAGTTAGTTTTTAGCCTGTGAGCTGAAGATATCTGTAAACTGGATCCTGCTCTTTTTAGGGGTAGATAAAATTTCAATCACTCTGGCATGTGAACATCTGAGATTTCATGATTTATTTCCCTCACTCCCTGAGAAGAAATACTATCCCAATTACAGAGACAGGGGTCTGAGGCACATGCTGTATTAAATGACAGGTTCATGGTCTCCTAGAGAGGCTGTAGGGCTGAATCCTAACTTCCAGCCCTACGTCTCCCCTCCAGCAGGTCAAGGAAAGCCATCGGGGACAACGCAAAACTTTGAACACCTCATTGTGAACACAGCAAGGGCAACTGCGATTCCCATTCTTCACACATCTTTACCTCTCTACATCAAGTGTTTTGTAACTGCCTCTAAAACACAAAGTTGGTTGAATGATCACACAACTACAACCTGAAAAGTACCTGCTTTTCTACAAAACCATTGCATAATTTGGAATATATTTTTATTTCAAGAGGCTGTGTGTGTGTGAGAAAATTAAGAGGCACAGTATTAAGTCATGTTTCCTGTCCTGACACATGGCTTTATTGATATGCTTCTTGTCCAGAGCCCTGTAAGTCTGTTCTCTATCAAAGTCATAAACCTCTTAGCTTCTAACTCCATTTTTATCTGTGAAAACAAGAATTTACCTACCAGACTTCACAATAATTCCATCTCATGTCTGTAGAACAACCTGGCACAACCAGATGGGCAGCTGCATGCTAGTAATTGAAGTCTTCATTTGACTAAGCTGAGGATTAGTATTCTTCCAGTACCTGATTTTAGGCCAGATAATTTGAATTCAAGTTCTTCCAAAGGAAAAAAAATATTCTTGAGATTGGGCAGTCCCTTGTGTGGTCACGAAGCCCAAGTTATCTTCATGAGATTAGAGGATAAACAGGAGGAGGAAGTTTGTTAGACATCTTATCCCATCCCGCTGCCATCAGGTGAGTCAGTTACCCCAAAACCATTCCCAACAGACATTTGCCTACTGTCGGCTTAAGTACTTCTGCTAAGAGACGTTCCACATTCCTAGGAAGTTTAATCATCATTACTGCCGGATAAGATGTTTCTGACACCTCAGCATTGTTTGTTTGAGCTGCCGTGCTCTGCCATGCTTTCAGCAGACACAGAAAATGATGTTTTCTTCCTCTTTGTGACAGCCGGGTACAAACTGAGCGGTTTTGTCATATGTCACCCCCGGCTTTTCTCCTTAAAAGCCAAGCCCAAGCTTTTTAATCAATAGGGCAAATTTACCACCATTAACATCACTCTCTTCCCACTCCTACTCATTTTTGTTATTAAGCGGTCATTAGGGAGGAGCGAGATTTCGGAAAACGATACCGCCGTGACAGAGGGCACAACAAAGTGGGAGACAGACCCCCTCACCCCGGGCACCTGCCCCCCGCCGGCGCCCTCCCCGCCGGGCCACGGCCCCTCAGCAGCGGCGACAGGCGGCTCCGACGGCCTCGCCCACGAAGCCGGACACGCGGTGGCCAGAGGACGAGGCGCGGTCGCCCCCTCGCCCCGCAGCCCCCTCAGCGCGCCGGGACGCTGGCGGAATGTGTCACAGGGGCGCCCGCGCCCACCCGCCGCGCGCCGCGGCTTTTCTAGCCCGGCTCTCCTGCAGCTCTATGGCCGTGACGTACTGAGTACTCTGGGAGGGGGGCGCTTTACGGCAGCCGCGCTCCGCGTTCTCCTCTTTTTTTTTTTAATTTTACGACAGCGGCGCTGTCGCGCGGCGCTGACGCGGAAAGGGCGGGCCGGGGCTGCGCGCGGCCTCTTTCCTCGCCTGCCGCCGCCGCCGCCGCCGCATCCGCTGCCATCGGGGCCGTGACGGGGCCGCGCAGGTGAGAGGGCTGTCGGGGCCGCCCCGGGGCCGGCCCCCGGTCCTACCGGCACCCGCCCGCGGGCATCGGGACCCCCGGCCCCGCCCCGGCGCTGCCACCGGTTCCGGTGGGGGCCGGGTCCCCGCCCCCCCGCCCCCCGCACACACAGTGGCAGCGGCGACCGGGGCTCCCCGCACCCCCTCACCCTGCCCCGGCCGCTCCCCTTGGTGCGGGCCCGTCTGGCGGGGGTGGCCTCCCCGCTGTCCCCCTCACGGTGGCACCGCGCCCTGGCCTGTGCCGGGGTCAAGGCCGCGGTCCCCGGTGCCGCACCGCAGCGGGCGTCACGGCGTGCGGCGGGGCTCACCGTGCGGCGGCTGAGGGTTTGGGGTTTTTTTTTGCTTTTTGTCCCCTCTAGAAGTTTAAAAAATGGCGAAGTTTGTGACGCCCGTGATCCAGGACAACCCCTCCGGCTGGGGCCCCTGCGCCGTGCCCGAGCAGTTCCGGGACATGCCCTACCAGCCCTTCAGCAAAGGAGACCGCCTGGGAAAGGTACCTCAGTCATGCCACGGCGTGTTGGGCTGCTGCTGAACGAGCCTTCTGGCATCCTACCTCTGCACACTGCCACCGGTTTTCGCTTCTTAGTACCGTGGCTGTTTCTCTGACACCATTTGCAGTGCATCCTAGCACTTAGCATAGTTGTGAACAATTAGCAGGGCTGGCAAGCAGAGGTGGGAGTTGAAAGGATTAGTTCTGGAGCGTACAGCAGTATTTACTTTTGCTGCTTGAAGTCCTGCATATATAAAGTCAGAGGTGGGGGGAACTGTCAGCTTAATAGTCGCTTATTTTGGCTGTTTATGCTTGTCCTTAGGTGGCCGATTGGACAGGAGCCACGTATCAGGATAAAAGATATACAAGTACGTGTTGTCTAGTAGCTGCTCCTGTGGTTTATTTCCTACAGAGTTTTCTTCAAGCGTCATTCCTGCTTTCATGTCTCACACCCGCTCTGGTGGTTACCTGCGCACCTCAGCAAGAGAGGCTCCGTAAACTAGGGGAGCGTGCCTCACTCTTGGGAGAGCTCTGTGGGGCTCTCCTTGTTCGTGGGGCTTGCTCCTCGTTTTTGTACTGCGTCATGACTGGGGCTTCCCAGGGAGACTTGGGGAGGGGAGGAAACATGCTGGCATAAGGCAGGAGTCCCAATTTATGCATCAGACTTAGGTGAAGGCAGTTGGAGGGAATTTTGGGGGAGAAAGGAGCAAAGTGTCAGGGTTTTTTTCCTAGAAGCTTGGTGTCAAGATGCTTTGTTTTATTTCCAGACAAGTACTCATCGCAGTTTGGTGGTGGAAGTCAATATGCGTATTTCCATGAGGAGGATGAGACTAGCTTCCAGCTGGTGGATACAGCACGAACGCAGAAAACGGCATACCAGAGGAATCGTATGCGATTTGCACAGGTAACATGTTTTCAGGTACAGGTTCAAAGGAGGGCTTCGGCAGCACAGAATTATTTTGCAGCTAAAATGTTCTTTTATTTCGTTCCTTCATTTCTGCAGAGGAACCTTCGGAGAGACAAGGACCGTCGGAACATGCTGCAGTTCAGCATGCAGACGCTGCCAAAGAGTGCCAAGCAGAAGGAGAGGTGAGGCTGCAGATATGAGCGTACCGTACTTGGGTTGGAGTGTGTGAACATACTGCTGATAAATTAAAGTTACTGTAACAGAACCCACTAGAGTGAACAGCCAGCAAAGAAGAATTTCAGGATATTTCGAGTCCGATGTTTTGCTGATGTTGCTGGTAGTTACAAGCATGGGTTTCAAACAGCTATCCAAGAATTTAGAAGGATTTTTGGATCATGTTTAGAAAGTAAGCATAACGTTTTAAAGCAGAGCATACCCTTTCTGAAAACTACGTTGCAGTCGTGAGAGATGAATATTTAAAGAGCTGCTCAGAGTAAAGAACAGAGCTTTTAATGCCTCGGGTGTCTTGATCAACAGACAGCTTAGCAAATGTTTCAGTGGCTTGGTGCCTAGAAGCATTGCCCCTCTGGTGGTAATTTGGAAGCGTAGGAATGGTTGTGGCACGTAGGAATCGAGAACTTCTCTTCATGGCTTCTCTCGTATTTGTCACTTTAGAGATCGTTTGCGCCTACAAAAGAAATTTCAGAAGCAGTTTGGAGTGAGGCAGAAATGGGACCAAAAATCACAGGTAAACTAGCAAGCTTTCTGCTCCCTGTGTTGGTTTGGTTTCTGTGGCTGTGCTCACGGGGCAGCTCCTCTTGCACAAATCCTGATGTGCTGTGTCTCCGTTTCTGTCCCTATCTGTCCTACCTCTGGCCGCACAGCAGAAGCCTCGTGACTCCTCTGTTGAAGTTCGCAGTGATTGGGAGGTGAAAGAAGAGATGGATTTCCCTCGGCTGATGAAGATGCGCTACCTAGAGGTGTCGGAGCCACAAGACATGTGAGTTCCTAAAGCAGCCGTGTGCTTGCTTCCTGAACTGATCGGATTTTTGGAAAGCAGGAGGGCAAGGGTCTCCTGGCCTGGTCCCAGTGTTCTCGTTGAGGTACCCAAAGCAGGGGGAGGTAGTGGAACATCCAACAGGCCCCTCGGTCCCATGTGGTTTGTGGGTGGTGTTACCTGTAGGGGGGTATCAAGATGGTCCTCTTACCTCTGCAGAGAGTGCTGTGGAGCCCTAGAATACTATGACAAAGCCTTTGACCGCATTACAACGAGGAATGAGAAGCTACTGAGGAGCATTAAGCGCATCTTCCATACCGTCACTACTACTGATGATCCAGTTATCCGAAAGGTATGTTTACTGGTTTGCAAAAACCAATAGCATGTTTCTCGGTGCGTGCTGTTGTTACAGACCAGCTGTCACCGTCAGACCAAAGTTAAGAGAAGGGCAGAAAAATCGCAGATCCCTGAGCTTGCAAAGGAAAAGAAGCATTAGCTGGTGTCACTGTTTTTCTGAGGTCCAAGGCAGAGCTAGAGTAATGCAAAACTAGGAATACTGGCCAAGGAAAAGCTGTAATTCTGGAAAGGCAAGCAGACCGCTACTTGAGCTGTGTTGGGAAAGAAACTTCCATGTCAGAGACCTGGTTCTTGAAGTTTCTGCTTTTGGAGATGAGAAAGGCTCGGAGATTTCTCTCTCTGACCCAATCAGCAATAAGGAGCCTTGCCTTTTCCCAACAGAATTCACATTTTGTAGTGGGTTTCTTACTTTTTCCTTGTTTGGGTGAGGGTGGGCCTGGCTTGCTGGGTAGTACCTCACGCTTTGTCTAGCAATTGGTGATGTACCTACCAGTCTAGCTTCCTCAGCTTGGGCGAAGAAATTCATGATCTGGTTTGCTAACACTTCTGCTTTTGGCTGGGGAAGGGAAGGGGTGTCTGTTAGTGTTGCTGAAACACGGTTTTCTCTTCCTCCTGTACCCATAGCTGGCAAAGACCCAAGGGAATGTATTTGCCACAGATGCCATCCTGGCCACACTGATGAGCTGCACTCGCTCTGTCTATTCCTGGGACATCATTGTCCAGAGAGTTGGATCCAAGCTTTTCTTTGACAAGAGGGACAACTCCGATTTTGGTGAGGAAAAGGCCTGAAAGAAATTGCTGTTACCTTAACTAGAGAGTCAAGTTTTCTTTGTTTTTTTCTGAGTTTTTTTCTGTGTCTCGGGGTCCAGACTGAGACACCTGGAACAAGCTGATTACTGTGCTAGCTGTGGGGGTAATTTCAATATTGATGTGATCCAGTGTGGGGCTAGAAGACTCACTGAAGCTGATGTAGTTTCTCCCCTGCATATAACCACTTGTGTCTGGTTTCCTTCCCAGACCTCCTGACAGTGAGTGAAACAGCCAATGAACCACCACAGGAAGAGGGCAACTCCTTTAATTCTCCACGCAACCTTGCCATGGAAGCAACCTACATCAATCATAACTTCTCGCAGCAGTGTCTGAGGATGGTAAGGTTGAGCAGTGCTGGGTAGTAGGGTCTGTGTTTCATAGAGTCTCCAGAAGAGACTTCATTAAGGCTGCTTTAATACAGCACAGAAGTGTTTTAATTGACAGGTATGTTACACTGATCTTCTTTCAGTTTTGAAAGAGGTGGGATTACTTCTGGTGAGCATTGTGGCTTTGTTGTAGAAAGATTTTCACCTTTATTCCACAAAGAAGAAATTCCGCTCCCGCTGGTGAAGCAGGCAGGCTTCTGAGTACACTTAGGGAAGCTGAAGTACCAGTAGAACTACTGCTTATAGCAAAGTGACTAATGTGAAGATGAGGCTTCTCATCAGCTATCTTAGTATTTTGGTGTTTTTCTATATAAGGGAAATTAGCTACTGTTGCTATAAGAGAGTGTTTATCCAATAGGGGAGAGCTCAGTCAGCTTTTTTTTTTTTTCCCCCCCCTAATGTGCCCTTCTGTTTTCTTCTGCAGGGAAAGGAAAAATACAAGTTTCCCAACCCAAATCCCTTTGTGGAGGATGACATGGATAAAAACGAAGTAGCCTCTGTTGCATACAGGTATGTTGATCTCTCTCTGATGCCCAGGTTTGGCAAAGGGGCAGGATGTCAGTGTGATACAGAGGTAAAATGAGTCAGGAATGTTACTGATAGAAGCTTTACGATGAGAGGGATTTGTGGACATCCTCAACAGTGAACAGGTAGAGGAGGAAAGGATTTTTTTGAATGCTTGCATCAATCCGGAAGAGAACAAGGGTCAGAAATAACCAGCTGGATTGTTTGTTGACAGATACCGAAGGTGGAAGCTGGGAGATGATATAGATCTCATTGTCCGCTGTGAACACGATGGCGTGATGACAGGAGCAAATGGAGAAGTGTCTTTCATCAACATCAAAACACTGAACGAGTGGGATTCCAGGGTGAGGAAGAACGAGATCCCAAAGCTAGCTCTAACTGCTTCACTGCTGCCTGACATGCCAGGTACAGCAGGCAAGATGAGACAAACGTCTGGCGGTGTCCCCCGGGTGGTTACGTTCCACCAAAGGCCCATAACTTTGGTGGCCAAGCCGTGCTGATGGGATTCTCCCCCAGATGCGAGGTAGCTGGTTTGAACTCTCTTGGCCCCCTGGCTACTGGCACAGTAGCCAGTCTGTTCCCATACTTCCCTCCTGAACGCTTCCCTCACAAACTTCCCTTCCTAAGCAGTGCCACAAATGTTGGCCGATACCCGCTGTTTGCTTTCCTCCCTTTCCGGTGCAAGGGCTTTCCCTGTAGGTTGCTGTTCTCATTCCCTCATATGGTATCGTAAGGTAGATGGAAGAAACTTTCCTACGTGTTGTCAAGATGGCTGAAGAGATGACTGCTGCTGGCTTGTTAGGTTGACCCTAGTTTCAATTCTCCTCTCAGTATTGCAATGGAGTAGACTGGCGCCAGAAGCTCGACTCTCAGAGAGGAGCTGTGATTGCCACAGAGCTGAAAAACAACAGCTACAAATTAGCCCGTTGGACGTGTTGTGCACTGCTGGCTGGATCAGAATATCTTAAACTTGGGTAAGATGGGGTTTTCACACCAAACATCTTTCAGGTGTGTTTTCCATTATTTAACCCAGTACATGTCAAATTGAACCATTTGTAGAATGAGTAATCACAAAATCAGCCCATGTTTGGAGTGGCCAAGAGGGGAAAGCTTGTGGTGAGCACACCAGCCTTGGTGTAAACTGCTTCCCTTCAGCATCTGGCTGATGTGTCCCGCTGTGACGGACCCTGTGAGACCCCATGCACATGACAGGCAGGCGGCCTCTGTGGCTCTCACCCTGTTTGCTGAGATTGCCAACAAGGGAAATAAATGCAGCAGCTGTGCTACCTGCCAGGCATTTGATTGAGATCCTCAGTGCCCCGTTAATGAGACATTGGGTGAAGGGGGGGGTGTCGCCACAGCCCATTTCAAACTGTCAGCTTAAAATCGGTTGAGTCTGTGTCCCGCTATTGATGGCCTGGATGGGCTGCTTTGTGTGCTAGCTGCTTCCAGGCGTCCAGTTGCCCAGGCATCCTGGTCAGAGTGCTTTTCCTGTGGTTTCTTTGCACAGCACCAGCACAGAGTTGGTGAGTCCCCTAGCTAGGACTCCCATTGTGAGCTTTCACAGCAGATGATATGGCTGATCATATATAATATAATAGGTATATAATTATATATATACTTATATACAACCACATACTTTTTTTGCTGTGGATAGTGAACAAGAGGCATTTGCTGACTCGGTTCTGCTGGTTCTGCAATCCTAGGTTCTGTCCTCAGATACGGCACTGATGCATTTGCATCTGTTTTAAGTCCAAACTCCCTGCTAATCATGCTGGTGCTTAATTTTTATCTGTGAGACCAGTTCTTCTATATCTTTTGTACCACCGCATCTGATTTGGGGTAGTGTTACATCACTGATTGGCAGCTCGTAGCCAGGAGATCCTCTTAGCTTTCAGTGTTGGAGCATTAGGATTTTTCAGCCTAGAAAACAAAATGAAACTGATCACAGTGCCTTTGTCAGTGTCATTCTGCTGCTGGTTGGGCTTAATCTCCTGATATCCCTCTGGTTCCTTCTTGACCCCCCAGGTACGTATCCCGTTACCACGTGAAGGACTCTGCCCGGCACGTGATCCTGGGCACGCAGCAGTTCAAGCCAAATGAGTTTGCCAGCCAGATTAACCTGAGCATAGAGAACGCCTGGGGCATCCTGCGATGCGTCATCGACATCTGCATGAAGCTGGATGAGGGGAAGTACCTCATCCTCAAAGACCCCAACAAGCAGGTGATCCGGATCTACAGCTTGCCTGATGGCACCTTCAGCTCTGATGAAGATGAGGAGGATGAGGAGGAAGAAGAGGAAGAAGAAGGTTTGTAGCATACTTGGTGTTTTATGCCTCTAAGTGATCTGCTGGTCACTGGATGAAAAGGGGTGACCTGTGATAAAGACCAGATCTAAAGGGTGAGATCTGACTAGTGCAGTGACAAGAGCGGAGTGAGGCTGGAGAACGTGTAGTCCTGAGGATGGGACTCGGCAGTGGAAAAGGTGTGTGTGAGTGACATTGGGAGTACTCAACTGGAAGCAAAAAGAGCTGCAGGTTAGAAATGCTGATGTTGTGCCTCTGTATGGATACTGAGCGAGGACTGATGTTAGCAGGGCTGGGGGAGAGGGCCCGGGTCCAGAGCACCGAGTGGGAAAGCGGAGCTTGCCAAGAGGCCCTTCATTCAACAGCCCCAGGATCTGGGGGCGTGGGTGCTGGTTTCTGTTGGTACGGGGATATTTTTTTACTGCAGCTTCAGAAGTGGGAGTGATCGTAAGATGACACATTCAGAATGCGTGGTGACCTAGCCTGACTGAGGTAACTCAGTGAAGGGTTTTATAAAGTGAATGTTGAAGTTGAGCAATCACTAGAGGGCCAGTCTGAGAGTTCCGGAGGATCGCTGGTGCTGCAGTGTCGACTGCTGTCATCGCTTCACTGCCTGAAACCATCTGTGATCCCCGATGCATGATGTGCCTGTGCTCTGTCGACAGTGGGAAACCATTTGACCTGGAACTCTTGCTTCTGTGATATGAAAAATATCTTCCAGCCCTTTTTTTTTTTAAGGCTGCAAACTTATCCTGGCTGCTCTGGTTTTTATTATGGAAGTTTTAGGTCGCTGCATAATTTGCTCAGGAACGTAAATTATGTAATTCCAAGTGACGTGTGTGTGTGTGTAGGGGTGGGGGGGGACAGGCAGGCTGAGGTGGGATGAATCTCCCTGAAGGGGCAGGCGTGGTTTCCCTTGTGCTTTGTGGCCTTTCCTTGGCCGAGAGGGTTTGCGTTGGGGCTGGGGGTGGTTTTCTTTCCCCAGCTGCATTGGCTTCATTACTGTTTCTCTTCTCTTTCAGAGGAAGAGAGCTGAGCCCTGCGGTCAGCTCGGCGGGGCCGCAGCGCCCGGGGAAGCCCTCCCTCGCCCTGCCGGCGGAGGGGCGGAGGGGGGCTGCGCCTTCGCACCCGGCTCTTCTGCGAACAGATGACGAGGGGGGAGAATGCGGAATAAAGTGACTTTTCATCCGTGACGCTGCCTTGTGTGTGCCTGGGGCCGGGTGCCCTCCGCCGGCGTGGGGGAGGGCAGGCTGGGGCGGCCGGGGGCGGGACGGCCGCCGGGGCGGGGAGGTGCAGGCCGGCCGCCGGGGCCGGTGCGAGATAAGCGGCGCCCACCCTTGCCCGCGCGCGCCTGCCCCTTTAAGCGCCGCTCCCCGCCCCCCGGACACGTGGTACGCGCGCGGCGGCGCCATGGTGCCGGCGGCGGGAAGCGGCGGCGGCTTCACGTGACGCGGCGCGGGGCGGCGGCTGGGCGCGGGGCGCGCGCCTCCCCCTCGCCCACCCCTCGGCAGGCGGCCGCCTTGTCCCCTCCCCCCACCCCCGGCGCGTGCGGCGGGCGCTGCGCGGGAGGAGCGGCGCGGCGCGAGCTCTATGGTGCAGGTGCGGCCGCTGGCGGGACGGGTCCGGCCGGCTCGCCGCGGCCCCGCGCGCCAGGTGCGCCGCGCGTCACGTGCGGCGCCTCGCGGGTGGCGGCCACACCCCGCACGCCATTGGGCGGGGGCGGGGGGGGGGGGGGCAGCGGGGCCGAGACCGGTCCCCATTGGCGGGGGAGGGAGGGCAGCGCGGGGCACCCCATCTCCCATTGGGTGATGGGCTTGCGTCTCCCTTTCCCATTGGCTGTTGGGGTACAGAGGCACTGCAGGGGCCTGCGGCCATGAGCCCACAGGTGCTGCCCCGCCTTCCCGCCTGCTGGCCCCATGCTGCCTCCTATTGGCTGGGGCAGGGGGGCATGTATGTCCATTGGCTGGAAGACCTGGAACCCCTTTTGCTATTGGCTGGCAGGGAGCGGGGCCCTGCACAGCCCCACCCCGGCCTGGGGCACTGAGGGGTGGTGGTGGCATCATGGCGGCTGGGCCGCGGCCGGGACAGGGGCAGGCAGGGACCGGCCAGGCTGGAGGTCTCTTGTGGGGAGGCCTCCGCCCACCAGAGCCGCTTGCCCCCTTGGTGACACCTGCCCGGTCCTCTTCCCTGCAGGGGCGGCTGTCCTGGCGCTGCTATGGCCCCGGCAGTCTGCAGGACACTCCTGGGGCTGGCCTTGTACACCGGCAGCCTGTGTGCGGCAAGCGGCACCGCTTTCCTCTACCACGACTATTGCATCATTGGGGCCGGCCCCTCGGGCTTGCAGGCGGCCTATTTCCTCCAGCGAGCCGGCCGGGATTATGTTGTCTTCGAGCGGAGCCACGCTCCCGGCAGCTTCTTCGCCCTCTACCCTCGCCACCGCAAGCTCATCAGCATCAACAAGCAGTACACGGGCAAATCCAACAGCGAGTTCAACCTCCGCCACGACTGGAACTCGCTCCTCAGCCACGACCACCGTCTGCTTTTCCGACGCTACTCCCGCGACTTCTTCCCCAATGCTGACACAATGGTGCGTTACCTGGAGGACTTTGCTTCCCTGCTGAAGCTGCGGGTTCAGTACAACACGGCCATCGTCCACGTGACGCTGGAGAGGGACGTGAAGGCCTGGAACGGTCACTACTTCCTCCTGACCGACCAGGACAGGCAGAACTACAAGTGCAGGTAATGGGCGAACCCAAGGCTAGCCACACCGCTCTCCATGGGCATCTTCAAAGTCACAAAATCATAGAATAAATTAGGTTGGAAGAGACCTGTGAAGGTCATTTCGTCCAACCCCCTGCCCAAAGCAGGGCCAGCGACGTCAGGTTGCTCAGAGCCTTACCTCGTTGAGGTATGAGTATCTCCAAGGGTGGAGGTTTCACAGTCTCTTGGAGACTTGACCACCATCACCAGGGCTTAACCACCATCACAGGGAAAAACATTTTGCAGGGATCGGTGGGGTGGGTGGCTGGAATAACTGCTCTTGGGAAGGTTGCCTTTCACGAGCAAAGTTATGCCTCGGACAGCTGAGGAGCTGTCAGGGCAGACACAAACTGGCTGCAGTTGCCATCACTGCAGTTTCCATGCTTGATATGTAAGCTTGAAATCACTTTTGTTTTATCACTAGATAATTGCTCTCTGTAAAAAAAATATAACTCAGTCGTACTTGTAGCCACTGCTGCCTTTATTACAAACTCGGGTGAGTCAGTGCAGCGACACCTCACCTTCGGTAACCCACATGTGCTTAGAAAACCAATATTTAAAACTATGTCCCAGCCAACTGAAGCCCTGGGTTAGTACAGAACTGGCAGGAGGGAACCAGAGAAAAGTGGGGCTGTTGCAGTAGAGGGAGCTGACTGTGAAGAATAACCCTCAAGGCTGCTGGTCCCTGAATTCCCCTTTCCCTGCTCATGCCTTTGTATCTCATACCACCACTGAGCTACATTCCTAAAAACCGTCTAGAAGTTACTTGTGTGAACATACGGAGTATGTTTCTCACCTCTCCTGAGAACCTCAGCTCTATGACAGCAGGTTGCACTGGCTGTCACTTGGAGGTGCACTGGATGGCAAGCTCTGAGGGGACAGAAGGCAATCCCAGACACCCACGCACCACGAGCGAGTTGCTCTCGGGAGCTGCGTGAGCAAGGCTGGGACGGCAGACAGTGCTGCTAGCCTCAGCTGCCTGGTGTTTCCGTCTAAGTCACAAAAATTTCCCAAAGATTCAACTAAAAGTTCTTACGGAGAGATATAAAAAGATTACTGTACTTCTAGTGTTAACAATTAATGATGTTGCTAACGTGTTTTTATGTTAGGAGTTACATTTTAAAATACTGAAACCATTTTCTATCCCTCTTAAAAATTACTTTTGTTCTGCTGTACTAAAAGGCAATACAAATTTTAAATCCAAGTTATTTTTTTATGCAACATATAATCAACCTTTGAAAATTCAGTATTGTATATATTGTCAGCAAGTACATATGAGTAGTACTTGCACATTCATGAACAACAGAGGGAGACATACATGTGCAGCACCCGCACTGACTTTTGCTGTATATAATGACGTTCCTAGTCGTCTTTGTTGGCCTGAGGATAGGGAAGAGAGGAGCAGGTAATTAGGTGAAGCTGGGGAGAGGTTTCTCTTGAAACCCTGACCTGCGCAGCTGATCCAGAGTGGCTGGAGGGGGCACATCACAGCCATCTTCCACAGCGGGAGGAGGAAGGAGTGATGAGATGGAGTGATGGCCCCATTCCCACAATTCCGATATTCCCTAGTGCTATCCCTGTTTTTGCAGCTCTTTGTTGGTCGCCACTGGGATGTGGGTCCCCAACGTGGTCAACTTTCCTGGCTCAGAATACGTTGAGGGTTACGAGACTGTGTCCATCAACCCGGAGGATTTTGCTGGCCAAACCGTGTTGATCTTGGGCCGAGGGAATTCGGCCTTTGAGACAGCGGAGAACATTCTGGGCGTCACAAATTTCATCCATATGGTGAGCCGGTCCCGCGTGCGCCTCTCGTGGGCCACCCACTATGTTGGCGATCTGAGGTAGGAAACCGCTCCTCTTCCTCTTTCTAACGTAGCTGAAGTACGAACAAGGAGAATCACTTCTTGCCCAGGCAACGAGTTGGACTGGCAGAGGAGGTGCTATCGTCCTGGGGGTCACAGAGGAAACATGGGGCCTTCTATCTTTAGGTCCTTGGTTTAAAGCAGTCCAGGTTGCAGTTGCTGAACACAGGAGGTTGAGGAGAGCTCTTCGGGGTTCTGTGTGAAATAGGAAAATGTCCCCTTGGAAACTGTATCATTAAAAAGTGCTGGCTCCCAAGTTGTTCCCTTTCTTGCAATCACAGAGGAGAGCTGAGAGGTTGACTACACCCTGCAAGGGCAGTGAGATTGTGTTACCTGTGCTGTTCCTGTGAGCCCTGAGGCTCTGGGGATAGCCTTTGTGCTGAAGGGGAGTGTGGGATGCCTGGTAAAGGTGTCCCATTTTCAGCAGCTGAGACAGAACCGTGGATCCCACCTCTCCTCCCTTCTTTTAGCCCTTCTTACATTCTCCTTTTTTTTGTAGAGCAATTAACAACGGCCTGCTGGACACCTACCAGCTGAAATCTCTGGATGGGCTTCTGGAGGGCAACCTGGAAGATCTGGCTATTGTCAAGGACAAGAAAGGGAAGCTGCACATCACGCTCCGGTTCTACCTGGATAACAGGAACACCAGCGCAGGCATCGACTCCATCACCCTCCCACAGGACGAACTGGATAATTTTGCCACCCGTGCACCTTATGACCGTGTCATCCGGTGCCTGGGCTGGAAGTTTGACTTCTCTATCTACAACAGGTGAGGGAGAACCAGGATCTATAATGAAGCAGGTAGTTAGAGTGAGGGACTATGAAGGGCCTGACTAGGGAGGAAAGGGAAAGGCAGGTCCTCTCCTGGCAGCATTGCCTGGACCTCTACATGCTCTGAGCTACCTGGTGCTGCACAGTCCTTTGTTTACCCTGCAGCTACGGCCGTGTCCCGTGTGTGCCACTGCTGACCAACAGGCTCTAGGACTGAGCAAATGGCAGTGTTGGGACCTGGGTAACACAGAAAAAGCTTGTGCCTTTAGAACTTAACATCCTGACCTGCCACATCGCATGGAGAAGGCTAGCAATGTTTTGTGTTTTGGGTTAGGTTTTTTTTTAATTAGGATGGTACAGGTACAGATTGCTACAGAAAGGTTTTGTCTGCTTTTTTTTCCCTGGGGATGCAGCTTTCACTCCACCTTGGTTTGTCTCCTAGTACGCCCTGCAGTTGGAAATTATACTGCTAACTTCACTGTCTTCCAAAATTCACTGTTAGTGGCTCAGGCTGGAATTTGATCTTGTCCAGAGCTACACTGAGATGAGCACCCTTGCCTTCTGGAAGACCCTCGTTGACTTTATGCTCTCGGAAAAGTAGTAAATCCCACTGAAGGCAGTGGGGACATGAAGCAGTGTCTTGCAGTGGCTGCAATATAATGTGTGCCTTATCAGAAACACTTTACTTTTCTACCCCTGCCCTTCCTGACAGCCTGCTCTTCTCTTTTGCACATCAGATCCCTTAGAATGATGCCAGAAAAAGGGAATAAAAAGAAGTATCCTCAGATCAAACCTAGTTACGAGTCCAGAGGCACTCGGGGGCTTTTTGTTCTCGGCACTGCTAGCCACTCTGTTGACTTCAGGAAATCTGCTGGGGGCTTTATCCATGGATTCCGGTATACAAGTGAGTACTGGGGTGTACAGAAAGGGCAGGGATGGGAATTGTTCCCCTCTTTGAAGGAACAATTCATAGCTTACTGCTGGAAAGAGATCACCCTTAGTCTTGTGCTGGCAGTAAGAACAACAAAACACAGCCAAGCTGCAGCTGCGTCATCTGAAGTGGAGGACAAGTGACTTGGGGTCATATCTGAAGTTTTTGGTTGTCTGTCTTTGTTTTGTCTTGTGTCTCTCTTGCCCATTGTCTCTTATTTATGTAACACAATAGATTTCTGCCTGCCAGATGCTCTGCCTCGTGACAGGCTGTGGGTGAGAGGTCTGTGCTGTGGAGTGAAAACCCAGCGGCTTTGGGCAGTAGAGAGAATTTCTGTCTTTATGTGTGTGTGCCCATCCTTATCATTAAAGGACTGCTCAGAAGTAAAGAAATATCCCCGAGGACCCCCCACCCCCTCACCAACCATTTAGCATCACATCAGCTTTCAGAGGGCATCTCCACTGCAGTTACCAGCGATTGGGATGGGAGATC
Organism: Ciconia boyciana; assembly: GCF_034638445.1. Taxonomy (NCBI): domain Eukaryota; kingdom Metazoa; phylum Chordata; class Aves; order Ciconiiformes; family Ciconiidae; genus Ciconia; species Ciconia boyciana. Next base: position 59,048,707 of record NC_132934.1, read on the forward strand.
CGGAGCACGGATGAGCCATAAAGCTTATTTATTGTGTCCTGCCAGTATCTGTGTGTGCTGCAGCAGAGCAATCAGATTTCTTAAAAGCGTAAGCTTGGATTTTTAAGTTGTCTTTGTTTCTCTCAATGTCTTAGCTCGTGCAGTCCACCGCCTATTGGAAAACCGTCACCATGGTGTCCCCTGGCCATCCACAGTCTACCCTATTACACAGCTGACCAATACCATCATCAAGCGGGTGAATGAGGCGTCAGGCCTCTACCAGATGTTCAGTGTCCTGGCTGACATCATACTGCTGAGAGAGTGAGTGAGTGAGTAATTACTCCCAATGCTGCACTCCATCATTTCATTCCTTTTTCTTTACCATTGCTTCCTGTGGTACCACCACACAAATTGCTCCGTCGCTGCCTAAGGATGTTAGCGTCACATAGGCAGCCACCTCAAAACCTGTACCACTGCTGTTGACTGGTGCCACTACGCCCAATTCTGCCAGTTGCTTCTCTCTCTTAAGGGGCTGAAATGGTCCAGACCTTCCCTCTAGGCTCAGAAGTGTACCCTTTCACTGTCCCCAGGGAAAAGCTTTCCTTGAGCAGTCTCATGTAAAGAGGAATCCCATAATCTGGGAAAATAATGGAGTCTTGTAACAGTATCTGCAGCCTTCGTAAGCTCTGCATCAAGTCCAGCCCAGATCTGAATGACCACGAAAGGGGCCACGAAAATGATCTGAGGGCTGGAGCACCTCTCCTACGAGGACAGGCTGAGAGAGTTGGGGTTGTTCAGCCTGGAGAAGAGAAGGCTGCGGGGAGACCTTTCAGCAGCCTTCCAGTACCTAAAGGGAGCCTATAGGAAAGACGGGGACAGACTTTTTAGCAAGGCCTGTTGTGACAGGACAAAGAGCAATGGTTTTAAACTAAGGGAGGGCAGATTTAGACTGGATTTAAGAAAAATTTTTTACAATGAGGGTGGTGAGGCACTGGAACAGGTTGCCCGGACAGGTAGTGGAGGCCCCATCCCTGCAAACATGCAAGGTCAGGTTGGATGGGGCTCTGAGCAACCTGATCTAGTTAAACACGTCCCTGCTCTTGCAGGGGGGTTGGACTAGATGGCCTGCAAAGGTCCCTTCCAGTCCAAAGCATTCTATGATTCTGTGACCAAAAATAGTTACTATCTGATGGCTCTTTGGCCGTAGAGTCGACCAGCTGAGGGGGTGTTGGATCCCAGCTGGCTTTTCTCTGGTGGAAAAGTCCAATGGTTGTGGTTGCAATTCACAGGAATGCCACAGCATTTGAATACCTGGAAGAGTACCCGGTTGGAGTCCTGGCCGAGCTGGAAATGCAGACAGGGAGAAAGGCTCCCAACGGGCTGTTTGTTGTCATCATGGAGTATGGGAGGAATTTCTCTGGGGCTGACAAGGATGTCTTCTACTACAACCGAGCCGTGGGAGAGGCACAGCACGCCTGGCAATCCAACTTTTTGCACCCTGTTATTTACTATTACAAATGCCTCCCAACAGGTAAGCTTTCCTGCCTCTCCCTGCTAATTATCTGATATGAGAAAAACAGAGAGGGATGAAGATACTTCAGAGCCAAAGAAGGGGGGGTACCTGAAGGCATTGCACACCCTTCTCCTCCAGTTCCTTCACATCCATCCTCTGGGACACCTACCACCACTGTGTGAGCTGAAGAAGAAGCTGGGAATTGGCAAGAAGTTTCCATCGGTCAGACCGATACGAGGGGTGGGGTGGGGGATTGTACCAGAGAATTGGAGAATACATTTGAGAATAGGAACAAACAGGTGTGCTGGGAACTGCCCCATTCCCAAAAAGAGGAACGTTGCTTTCCTTTGGCTGGCACCCTGCGTGTATTTTGCAGAGTCCTGGCAGATGAGGCTGGGCTGTTCAGTGTTACCGCCAAAAGAAAGCTGCTCTCTGTGGCTGGCCCAGGTCTGAGAGGTCACGCAGCGACAGAAGCAGCCAAAGGCAAGGGTTTGAAGATGAGTGTTACATCCAGAAAACAAACACGCTCAGAATAGATTTCTTTGGGAAATGAGTGTGCTGAATCTTCATCTCCAGAAACCTAGGGTCAGGGTCTGGCCTCCCTTGCACAGAAAGAAGCGTAATGGGTAGCAGCATTAAAGCTTGAATGCAGCTCAGCCCGTCTGGCAGTCCCTGCCCAGGGGGAATGGGAGTGAAATGACAGGAAGTACTGTGGGCAGCAACAAGCGGCAGCTGTGCAGTGGCAGGGCTGTTGAGGACAGAGCTAGCAGAGGGGATTGCAAATGAAAGTAAGGTAGGGATTAAAAGGTCAGGACAAAAGCTGGAACAGCTGTCGTAGCTGCTTTCCACTCCCCAAGCTCTTTTTAATGCCATTTTGATTCTGAGAGAATCCCTTAATGTTCTCTTGGCAGAGCGTGATATGAGACTTCGGCCCCCAGACTGGCCTCTCCCCCGCCCAGATGCCGTCCATCACATTGTGGAGGACTTTCTGACAGACTGGACAGCCCCGAACGCTCACATCCTGCCGCTGAGGCGTTTTTTGGAGAACTGCCTCGGCACCGACCTGCGCAATTTCTTTGCAGGTAATTTGAGCACAGGGTCAAGGTGGCAGGAGGAGGAGGGATGCGAGGGACGTGCGACAGGAGCGATCTTTTCTGCAAATAGCTGAGATCTCCCTGTCAGTCACACCTCTTTGATGCACTCCCCAGACAGTAAAAAGTGCCGGTGCTGTTTGTATGTTCCCCAATAGCCTCTGCTCTTGCTCACCACCAGAAAGAGACTGCCCCAGGCACACACGGATTTAGGGAAAGGTGTATGAGGTTTGGTTCAATCCCTTTTCTACCTGCAGCTTTCCTTCCTCCTCCATTATCTGAATGTTACTTTGTGCCATCGGGTACCAGATCTCTTTTCATGTACTTATGATGGGATTGCTTTACCATGGGAAATGGGAGCACTGGGATGTGAGAGCTGGTCTCCCTTCCTGGTCTGAAGACTGGTCTGGGAACCTCCTGCAGGAACCCCACGTGGCACACAGAGGGAAACAATCCTGTGGTACGAAGAAGATGCCAGAGGGCTGCAAGCTCAAATCCAGCTCCTTTGCTTCTCAGAGTGCAGACAGGAGATGCCACCCTGCATCTCCTGAGCTCTGCAGTATTGAGTTGATTACACTGCTGCCATCCAGGGCAGGGTGCCGGGTGGGAAACTCCAGTCATCTTCCCTCATCGTCTCTGCCTTTTGTTCTGAATGAGTCCTCAAGAGTTTACAGGAGTTATTCTCTGCTGAGTCTGATTTTTGATCCTTTCTTCCCTCGCAGAGTCCTGTTTCCTGTTTGCCTTCACCCATCAGAAGCTGCCTCCCTTCTGTCGGCAGGGGTATGTGAGAATGCAAGGGCTTGTGGGGAGCGAGGGGCTCCGGCGCCACGCGGTAGAAGCTGGCCTGCTGGAGGATTACACTCTCACAGACTTTTTGGGTGACAGACCCCCTGACAGCCACGAAGGGTCACAGGACCAGCTGCTGAGAGATCACGCAATACCAGTTCGTCCGCTGCAGCATCTTGTTAATGCCAAGGATGAACTTTAACCTTTCTCACTCCACACTGAAACCTGTAGGTGCTGTTGTGACAATACTGTAACAGAGATCCACAGCAGGATTCTGCCCTTTCCCGCGCACCTTTTCCATCCCCGTACCTTCCACTGATCATGAGTTGCCAAAGACTTGCTCGGATCTTGCTGTTACAAAGAGGACCAACGTGCTCTGAAGGATAAGTGAGGGGCCAAAATCCAGTGATGCTGAGGCTCCTGCGTTGTCCTTGCAGAGTTCAGAGTTGCCTGAAGATGGTGTTTATGTTTATCTCACAGACCACTACCTGCAGCGATGTCCAGGGGTCAAAGAAGAGAGGGTGCAGGAACACCTGGGTAACTTAAAATGTCACATCCCTCTTCGGAGGTGACCTGCTCGCACCCTGTGGCAGCCCGGTGCAGGCTCTCTGGTCCCTGGACACCGTACACTGCGTATACTTGAAGATTTGCTTGTGTGCCGAATCCCTAAGCGGTACTCCAGGCAAACTTCACGGTATTTTTTCCTGCATTTGCGCTAGGGCAGTTGTAGCTTGAGTGGAGAGGGGTGGTCTTTTTTAGTTAACACGTAGGTTGGATAATTTGTCATTTCCCAGAGAGCACTACAGGAGACCCTTCCCTCCACAGAGGATAGCTTGCCTGGAACATCTGGGACAGAGACTTACACTGAGTTTGGCTCCGCTGTCCTCACATTTTTCTTCTCCCACACCAAGCAGCCTGAAAGGTTAGCCCCTGTCTTTTATAAAGCATGACCAGTATTTCTCCTATTTTGCACTATGTCCCATCAAGAACGTTTCAGGTGGACTTTGATGTTGTTAAAATGCTTGTCTTTTATTTCTTTTATTCCCCTCCAGTCACCTTGAGATCTTACTGGCATCGAATGGGTGCACTTTATTGCTCCCTCTGTCAGCCACCTGCATTTGTCTGTCACCTCCCTGTGGGCTCCTTCCCCAGCCCTGGAGTTGCAAAGCAAGAGCAGTTTTGAGCTTGACCTTATGATGTCCCTGTGGTTTCTAGGAAACAGAGGAGGGGCAAGGGGGAACAGGCTTTTTACCTCCACACACATTTTCCAACCCCTTAGCATCTAGAAGGATATACCCCTCTGCACCTGTGCTTCCCGATACCCCAGGCTGGGGGGGGGCTGTACCTCCAGGTACCTAAAACTCTCCCAATCCTTCGAATTCAGCTGCTGTTTCTGTAAAGCCCCAGTTCCTACCCTGCTTCTGCTTCATGCTCGGAGAGGCTGGGGGGCAGAAGAGGTGAAGGAGATGACAAATGAGTTCTTGCTCCTCTTTGGGAATACGGGGCTATGCTAGTGATGCTGCTGGAACACCTTACATGTTCACGTGCAGCTGGAAAGGGGAAACGATCACCTTCTCCGTTGGCGCCGATCAGCATCCTTCCGTGGGCTTTACGTCCCCTTGCCCCAGCTCCAAGGCCAGTCCGGGAGTGGCTCTCATGGCCTGTAGTTGTCTGGGAGGTGCCACTACTCGCCACATCCTTGGCACCGTGGGCTTTTTATTTTGGGATTGTCTAGGGGAAGAAAAGGGCCTGTGACTGAGCTGGGGTGACTGTCTGCCACTAAGAGCCCGTTTCACCTATTCCCGGTACGCGCTGACGGAGCGCAACGCTCTTGTGGATGCACCCCGTTTCCTCTTCCATCGTCAGACTCCCACAAGAGATCCGCAGGCTGTACATTCACAGTATATGAATATATACTTCCGGCGTGCTGCGCGCCCGTCTCCCAGGGTCGGATCTGGGCACTTGAACGCAGCGGCCTTGCTGCCGCCCGCTTCCAGGGGCTCTGCGGCGCAGGGGCGGGAGCGCCCCTCCCCCTTCCCGCCGCGCTCCTGCTGGGCCCCGTGCCGTCGGAGCCGGCGAGGGGCCGGGAGCGCCAGCCCCGAGTCGTTTTCCACCGGGCGCTGCGGTTACAAATGCCGCGGGGGGGCGAGGAGCCCGCCCGGGCGGGACGGGGCCGCCGCCGGGGCCGGCGCCACCTGAGGAACGTGGGCCACGCCCGGGGCCGCGCTCGCGGCGTCCATTGGAGGGCGCCGCCGCCAATCATCCGCGGCGGCTAATCAGCATCCAGGGCTCGCTCCGCGTGACACAGCCCGCCGGCACCTACAGGCCGGTGGGAAGGGGCTTGAAGGACGGCCACGACGGCCAGTCAGAGGTCGGAAATTGGGGCGGCGGCCAATCGGCGGGGAGGGTGGCCGTGCCGTTGTTCGCAGCCTTCCTGCGGCGGCGGCCAATCAGCGCGCGGGAGGGCGGGGCACTAAGCGGAAGTTTGGTTGGGCGTGGGTCACCTCCGGGCCCGCGAAGGTGCGGGGCGGGGGCTGCGGCTGTGGCTCCGGGGGTTTGGGGCGTCCCGTGGTGGGCGGGGACCCGCCGGATGGCGCCGGGGGAACGGGGCTGGAGGGGAGTCGGGCTCCCGTGGCTGGGGGGTCCTGCCCTCTGGGGCTGGAGGAGCGGTGGGGCCCCTGTGGCTTGGGGGGGGGGCTGTCCTTTCCCACTGGGTTGGGGAGCTGAGGGGGAACTCCATGGCTGGGGGGCCCTGTCCCACTGATGGGAGCTGCTGGGACCCTCTGGCTGAAGGAGCCGTGCCCCATGGTATCAGGGGAAGGGGGGTCCCGTGGCCGGGAGAGCTCCCCTATGGGTGGGAAGGAACGGGCCGGGGGGAGGGCTGTGCTCTGTAGGGCTGGAGGAAATGGGGACCCTGTGCCTGGGGCGGGTGCCCTGCCCCATAGAGATGGGGAGGAAACTGGGGGCTCCATGGCAGGTGGGACCCCACAGCTGTGGGGCTGGAGCTGCAGTGGGGTGGCAAGGGCTGGGTGTAGGGGCAGTAAGCACTCCCATGCCATGCCCAATATGTTTCTGTCTAGGGCACCCCCTGGCTTGGGGGCTACCCTGCTGAGGGGACTCTGAGTGGGGCACTGCTGCAGTGGGACCGGCCATGGGGTGCCCCCATCCCACATACCTCCTCCTCCTCTCCCCACAGATGGCCCAGAGGCTGGCACTCCGGCGGCTGCTGTCCCTCACCCCCAGGACACTACCCCCACAGGGCCCCCTGGCACTGTGTGCTCCCCCGGCACCCCCCAGCAGGGCCTTCAGCACCTCAGCAGGCTGCAGGAGCACCTTCACCGTGCAGGATGGCAGCGACTTCCAGGACCGGGTGTTGAACAACCCTAAACCTGTTGTGGTGGACTTCCATGCGCAGTAAGTTCCCCCCTGCCACGGCTCTTGCACCTCTCTCTGCCGTCACGTGTGCAGGTGTGTCCCTGCTGCTTTCCTGACACAGTGGCACTCTGGGTGCACCAGGGATGTGAGTGTGCCTGAGGGCTTCCCAAGCTGTGGAGCTGCCAACCGCCCTGCCGGGTATCTGGTGTTAAAAGGCGCTTTTTCCCCTACGGCACAATCCACAGAAGTTTCACTCGTCAGGTTGCATCACTGTAGGTGTAGCTACACCCTGCAGAAGCATAAAATACAAGTGCCAGGAAGGCGTTCCCCAGGGTGGTGTAGCTGTACCTCCCAAGTGGCCTTGGCCCTGGCATTGCATCATCCTGCAAAAGATACATCACGAAAAAGCTCTGATATCTCCCTTTTTCAGCTTCATGGATTAAATGTCCTCTTAAAAGCACTATATGATGTTAACAGCTGTGGAAGAACACTGCACGTGGTATACCCCTGCACCATCATGTTGTGTCTTTCCAGTTTTCTTATGCTGTGTGCTCTTGAGGCAGGGCTCTTGACAGCAAATGCCTTTATGTATTAATAACAGCCAGGTGATACCAATGGCAGCATTTGCTATCAATAAAAATGTTGTCATCCTCTTGCCAGTAAAAATATTCCTAGATGTTATCTGCTGGATTAACAATGCTGATTATCTTTGTTTTCTCACATATTTCCATAGTTCCGCAGTGCTGTCATGTGAGCCTGTTGTGGCTGATTCTGGGCAAACAGAGTATGAAACGGCCTGAAAACTTCTGCTCTAAATAGACCAAACTGACAAACCAAAATGAATGTTAATAGGAATCACCCAGGGAGGAGAGTACAAATGATTGAAAGCCTAAAACCTGATACGGAGGGAGGCTGAGGAAGAACAAAGTTTACCAGAGCTTTAATTTTAAAAGAAAAGGGCACTTAAAGTTTTCACTCATGTTTTCCTTGAACTGAGTAAGTTCGTGCCATCCTAACTGGTGCAGTTAGAGGATGCAGGGGGTGTTCTCTATGTACAGGGCCTTGCAGAGTTTGCTGTTGCTGCACCTGGGTTTGGAACAGGTGGTCTCCCTTTGAACAGATGCGATGCCTCTATGAGTTTTGCAGCTAAAGGGGAATTTCTGTAAACCCTCCAATGAGTGCAGAGGGGAAGTCTATGATCTGATGATTGGCATAAACCGATCTGAGTGTGGACTGCGACCCCTGCACCCGGCAGTGACACTCACTCTACGGCAGCTTTGAGGTCAGCAGGGTCACAGCTCTGCACGTACGCACCAGCGAGGATGCAAAGCAGGGTAGGGATGAACGGCTGAGAAGAGGGGGCAGGAGGACCACCAAGGCTGGCAGAGCAGACTGCGGTGTGATTGAAATGACATCAAAAGCACCATGAATGCTGAATGGTGACCTCTTCTTCCACTCAGCCCCCACCACCACACAGCAAAAAACCTTTGACAGCTCCTTTGTGAGAGAAATGTTTTTCGAAGCCATGGCTCAGGAATGGTGGTTCCAGGCTGACTCCTGAATGGAACGGCGATGGTGGTAAAGGCACTGGCATACCAGCAAGCCTTCCACGGCTGCTGCTGTGCTTGCCGCCTCTAATGTCCCCTCTCCTCTTTCTCCATCAGGTGGTGTGGCCCCTGCAAGATCCTAGGCCCCAGGTTAGAGAAGATGGTGGCCAAGCAGGAGGGGAAGGTGCTGATGGCCAAAGTGGACATTGACGATCACACAGACCTTGCTATTGAGTACGAGGTAGGAGCTGGAAGAGCGCGGACTTTCTTTTGCTGGTGATGCAAAGAAGGTCCCTCGCTAGGGAGAGGTGTGCCCGCACGGCAGCGGCATTGGTGGGGAGGGGAAGCCCCGTGCGTACAGGTTCCTGATCCCTCAGGTCGCTCATTAGTAGGTGGATTTCACTGCTTGGGTCTCCTCCAGCTCTGCTGCTCGTGCTCAGTATCCCCACCTCTAATTCTGCAGAAAGGTATACTGTAAGCCTTGCAGTCATCTGTCAATGTAAACGCTTGCCTGGCCTTGAGAAGCCGGCAGCATTTTACTGTGTGCATGGGCTGCTCAGGTGCAGGGCAGGAACATGAAGTAACAAGCCCAGTCTGCTCTGCTCTTGAACGTGGTTCTTTGTGCAGCCAGCCTGTCCTCTCCTTCCCTTCCTTGTTCAAGATTTCTTGCTGAGTGATAATGTCCTATCCTTAAGCTGCAGCACAAGGAGAAACCGTGGGTTTTGTTTGGACAGGTAGAAGCCAGGTCAGAGAACGCACATTAGCAACAGGAGCATGCATCCCGCTCTCGACAAGCGCAGACCTTGGTGCTTAGGCTAGTGTTTTACACGCCTGTTGGGTGTGTTCCCTGTGCTGCCTTGCTCCCAGAGTGACTGGAGAAGGCCACGGCTTTGGTTTACATTATTTTTTCCCCGTGTCAGTGATTAGGTAGTTTAAGAAACACAAAAACCCCTTTGACGACTGTGCTTGCCTCCGTTGTCTCTCCTTGTAAACAAGAACTCAGTCTATGGAGTTGGGGCATCCTGCTGCTGTGTTTTACAGTTTTACAGGAAGAGAGTGCTTAATTTTCACTTGTATATCACGTAGATTGATCTGCTCCCGCTCTGCAGACGAAGTCCTGCTCCCAGGGCGGAGGCTAGCGCAGGAAGCTCCTCAAGTTGCCCAGCAAAGTGTGAACCATCTCCTGAGCAAGCTGTCATTTTGTTGAGCCCAGAGGAGATGCTCTGTGCCGTTCCCACACCCTACTGTGCTGGAAGGAGAAGGAAGTGGAAACAGCTTGTTCCCTCCCACTCTTTCCTGAGGAGATCTTTCTGCCTGTGCTGTGGTGGCATGTCCACCCAGATGGCACCCACAAATGTGACTTGCAGCTTCCACAAGCTGAGCATGAGAGCCTCCGGTGCTGCTCTCGATGGTGGTGCACGCACAGATATGGCCCAGGCCAAGGAGGGTGGCTACTGGCTCCTGAGCAGGGCTGCGTGTTGCAAGCCCAAAGGCTGCGTAGCTCAAGGGTGCTGGTGAGAAGAAGTTGAAGAGGGTGAGGTTGTTTCTGCGGTGGTCAGAAAGTGCATAAATCCTAATAGATGCAGGCAAGGCTCTGGTAGCACCCATCCTAAGGAGGAAAGAATAGAGATTATTAGCTTAACTCTTGTGTTGTTCCAAGCCTTTCAGTAGATCGAATTAGCTGGGATTACAAGAGGATAATCTCAGATGACTGGAAAACGGCAAATGGAGTGTGTGCATGTGAAGAAAGGTCTTTAAAAAGAGGCTTAGAGTTCCCAAGTTGTGCAGGTTTGATGACACGCTACGTGTGCTCTCCCACCAGATGGTGAGTGAGCAGCTGCACAGCCTGCTGTGTACATGCGTTTGTCTGCAGGGTCTGTCTGTCTGGCAGCCCTGGTGGCATAGGTGCAGGCAGGATGGAGGCTGCAGGCAAGGGCCGGCTTCCAGCAATTTATCTGGAGCCTTATATACAAACAGGATGAAGTTTTTGTTTTGCAGGAGGGCCTGGGGATCATCGCTGCGTCCTCCGCTCTTGGAGTGATGTGTGCATCTGGTCTTGACCATTATCCCCGTGGCTAAAACCCCATCCCTAGGTAGTGTCTGTGAGTAGGATAGCTGCAAATGGGTAGGGGTAAAGGAGAAATTTTTGCTTTGATCTTCATAGTTTGGGGCATCCTTTTCAAGGCAGAGGTTTGGTTCATGTGCTGAGCACATGCTTGGTTTTGCTTCATCTTCTGGGAAGTTGCCACTTAAGGAGATGTGAGCATAAGGGCTGATGGGAAGACACAAAGTTGAGATCAAAGAGGGACCAAAGGTAGTGTTTGGGAGAGATCAGGGAAAACAAAGGTGGTATTTGGGAGGGATCAGGAAAGATATATTTGTTTTAAAGCCATTCCGTTGGGGATCAGATGTCTGCAGGCTGAGAAAGTTTTTGTTTCGGGGGTTTTCAGCATCCATGCCACCCCCACAACTCCTCCACTAGCTGCCAGGAAGCCTCCTTCCATCCATGTTTATTCACCTGCCCACGCACACAGACCCTGGCTTGCTGCCCGATTGCACAATGTCCTCTTCAGCAGCCTCCTTGGCGCAGGGGGAGGCAGCACGAGGGGGAGAGACCCCCTGGAAGAGCCAAGGAATGCCGGCGCATTCCTTCACGCATGCTGCTGTCTGCCCTTGGCTCCCAGCCGTCCTGGCTTAGCACGAAGCAAGGACGTGTTTCCTGGAACTAGAAGTGTCCCCGGCGCCCTGCCCCATCCGGTTATGTCCAGCACAAAAGTTCTTTCTCTGGGGATTCCTCCTTTTATCTAACACCTTTCATCTCTGGTTGTGGCCTTTCTCCGCTGCTCCAGCCCGCTCCTGACCTCTCGACCCGAGAGCAGAAGGGGAGAAGGAATACTTTTGTTTAATCTGTCATCTCTTAAAATTCTTTAGATTCATCTCTTGCCTTGGCCCCTTGCCCACGTGCGTGGCCACTGGGAAAGTGCAGCCCCTTCTCTGGCCACTGCAGGTGGGCAGCTCGGGAGAGCTGCTGGGTACAGGGACGGTCGTTCATCAGCGGAGCTTGGTCCTGTGTTATGCCTCATTCTGAAGCCTGGGTGAAATCCTTCCCCCTGCTCCATTGTGTGGTATCTGAGCTTGTATAAAAGCCCAAGTTCAGACGGGAGAGAAACCCCTTGGTATGGGTGCTGCCAAGAACAGCCTAAATGGCCACGTTTGTTTATGTATCTATGTGGTCAGCGCTGATCAAAAGCAGCCTGACTTTCTCTCTAGAAATCCTCTTAAGGAAGGAGGAGGGTTTGTTTAGGTTTAGTGCAGATGAGACCCGAAAAGAAAGAAAGGCCCCAAATTTGCATTCTAGAAATTTCCATGACATTTGCTTCTCAAGCAGCAAAACAAAGTATGTGCTCCGTTAATGGGCTGCCCTTGCTGCAGCTAGCAGGAAGGAAGCTGTCAAAAGCGTCATGTTTTCTAGGCAGAGGCAAGTTGCTCAGTGCCCCTGGTACCCAGCTCTGCAGCGCCAGCCCCAGACCTGCCACCCATTCTCAGGGTTTGCTCACCAGCACAAAAAGGGGAAGAAATGGAGGGATCGATGTGAAGCTTGTGGGTGTGCTGGTCAGCATGCAGAGCCCTGTAACTTGGTGTTAGCTGCTTCTCTGTAGTGCTTCAGAGTTGCCTGTTCCTCACTCAGGCTGTAATGGCCTGATGCTTGCTGTTGCTGGTTGGGCATGCTGGTTTTTTTGGATGGACCTGGGGCAACTCTGCTCATTATTAACCCACTTTGGAAAACAGAGGGAAGTTCAGTGGAGCTTTGCCCTTCTCAGGGAGGGAGAGACTAGTTGAGTACAGTGCTAGTACCGTCCTTTCTCACCCCTAAAATCACAAGGGAGCATGTTGGCAGCACCATCACCAGTTCTGGGGCCTGAGACCTCCGGATCTGCTCCCGCCAGTCACTAGGAGGAGCTGAAGATCGTGTGTTGCAGCAGCTCCGGCGCTCCCATCCCTTCAAATGAGACTGCACAAGCCCTGGAGGACAGACTGCAGGGAGCCACACTGGACTGGCCGGCCAGGACTGGGTGGGAAGGGAAGCGCAAAATGTCCCTTTCATCTCAGGCTCCCGATGGGAGAAAAGCCAGCCCTCTGGCAGGTTTCCCGAGGAAGGATTTGCAGATCCTTGCTGGCAGCGGGGCTGGCAGTGCACGCGGGAAGGCCCCGCAGGCTGGTGGGGAGGCAGCAGGCAAGATAATGATAGGATATATTTTGGGGTGGGAGGCTTTGCGGAGATAAGGGCACCGAAGCTGTGGAGTCAGAAGCACAACCAGATCTCTCTGCCGCCACAGCTCTCCAGGCTCTTGTTGCTCCTTCTCTCGATCGTGTCCCTGGGGTCTCTTCTGTCGCCAGTCAGCTGGCAAGTCCCTGGGGAGTGTTGTCATCTCCACCACTGTTGTCTTGGATGATTCTCAGAAAACTTTGTTCTAGGCTAAAAAAGCAGTCCCCGGAGCAGCGCTGCTGGTTCTGGTCAGAGAGACTTTTTCACTTCTTACCTAATCATCAGGGATCTGCAGTGAATAGCCACTGGTGTGTGCCCAGCTAAACCACTGAAAACAGGAGCAGAAAAGGAAAGATGGGTCTCGGGGGGTTGTCATTACCATGGTAGGATGGAGCAGGAAATCTGCCTGTGCGGTGATGGGTGGGGGACCCTCCTCCAGCTCCAGTCCTGTTTGGAGAAGAACATGGGTCCAGTAAGATACCACTCTGGCTGTAAAATGTCCAAAGGTCATCATGTCTGAGAGGTGTCCTGGTAAAAGACTGGGTTTGTTTGCTTATGACAGGACAAAAGGGAAGGAAAAGAGGAATTTGTACTGGAGATGGGGGGAAAAGCTTTGCCTTGTTGTTTTTATATTAGCTTTGGTTTTGTCTTTACAATTCTGGGTCTTATTTAAACTCAAAAAGCTGCTCAGCCTTGACTTAAGCAGTGCGACATTAAGGCAGTGCAGAGATGAGGCCACAGGGAGAGGAGGAACATGGAGCTCAGCTGGCCTGTGTTTTGCGAGAGGACATATTACCCTTGAGCAGTGTATGCTCAGCTCCCTTGTAGCCCCTTCTTCTGTAGAGCTCCATTTGGGACCCAGGTGCAGCTGGGCTCCCCACAACCTCTGCTTACCTGTGTCTCCCTGTTTCTCTTGCCCCCAGGTGTCAGCAGTGCCAACCGTGCTGGCTATGAAGAACGGAGATGTTGTGGATAAGTTTGTGGGAATAAAGGACGAAGATCAGCTGGAGGCATTCCTCAAGAAACTCATCGGAGCCTGAAGTAAAAGGGTGGCTGTACCTCTGCCTCTGGACACATCCATGTTGTGCATTCCTTGCCTGGGAGAGCTGAGGGGCGTGTGAACTGCCTACCTTGTACAACCTGGGGTTTTCTTCTGGTTTGGGGTTTTTAGGAGATGGACAGTGTTCTAACCCTCCCCTCCCACTCCCCCTTCTCTCGAGCAGCAGTAGTTGTAAAGGGCGGTGAGGAGTGGGGCTGCTTATTCTCAAAATGGGGAATGCGGCTGGAATTAGGAGCCTGTGTTTATCAGCAAGAGCTGATGTGCGGAGCTGCTGCTGCTGAATTAGGAGGAATGTTTTTCTCTTTGCCTAGCATCTGATAGCCCAGAGCAGAGGGAAGCTGCTCCCTGCAAGATGTGGGTACATACCTGCCCTGGCTGGGTTTGTTTAAAGCTGAGAATGCCTCTGCCTTGTCTGTGAAACCTGTCTCTTTGTCCCTCTGCCCTTGTGTTGCTGGGACAGGTACAACTCCTCCACAAATCCATGGGCTCCCATCATAATTTTATAAGAGAAAATAGAAGTATTTTATGGATCTCCTTTTGTAGGTCTATAATAAAGCAAACTTTATCAGTCACTGCTATCTAGCTGGAGAATAAAACTTGATTCTCAGAAATCACAGGGAAGTCCCTTGTCTGTCCAGAGATGTGAGAGGGAGTATCAGCAGCACAGTGGCTGGTTTCTAACAATGGGTTGGGAGAGCGCAAGTTACAACTTGATCCCTACTAAAAGGTAATGTGCTGAAAAACAAGTGGATTACTTTCACGGGGCTTTCAGTGCTGCTTCTGGGACCCCCATTGGGTGCTGCTGGATCCAGGATGCCAGAAGAAGGACTCGCTTCCTGTGTGCAGAGGAACAGCGGCTTGTTGCACACAAGGAACTTGAGCTGTGCTCACTCCCCCCATGCTTTTCTCACTCCTTTCCTGCCAGAGGAGCCTGAGAGCCTCCCTCGCCCTTGCGTGAATGATTAAATCTGCTCATGCAGGCGAGCCCTGCCAAAAGGCAGTATTTTGACTTTAATTGCTCTGACCTTTAGACGAAGGGAGGCAGTTATGTGCTTCTATTGTGAGCAGCCTTCAGCCCTTCCTATCTCTTCCTCCTCCTCCCTATATACACCTGTTCCCAGTCAACCTGGCTTCTAAGTGCTCCCAGCCTCCTTGTGCACTTGTAGGCAGGGTACAGCACCAAGGCTGATGCCTAATGTAATGCTTAATTCCAGTTTGCTTATCTAAGCTGCATGAGAACATTGTAAGTGCTTAATAACCGTGTACAGGCTGCTTTTTCTTTTTTTCCTTCCCAGCTTCTGTTTCCTTCAGTCACTCTTAACTCTGCTTTGGCTCTGCTCCCTATCACCTCCCTGGTATAGGTTGTTACGAGTGGCGAACCAATTTTTTTCTGCACCTTTGTAATAACGATTTATGCCCTTTGAAGGAGCAGGGGAGCAGTGATCCAACTCCTATGTCGTGCTGCAACCGCAGTGCTGTGGGCATCACTGCTCCCACCTGCTTCCATCACCCCTGCGGCCTGGGCAGCAGCACAAGGTGGTGCTGATCCCCCCAAGATGGGTACCTCCCTGTCCAGGCTGGGCTGATCTCACCCCTGGTGTGCTGCTAGAGGTGATGTCACTTGGATGTAATTTGGTAAAGAACTCTTGGTCAGTTATGATAAGTAAAAACCAGCATTTCATTTTATTTGGGAGACCACAGAAGCTATGCTGCTCATGTCCTGCTCAAGTTTCAGGCTGGGCAATTTGCCCTGCAGTTTCGGTGTTCCTGCTCCGTAAACACTTCTAGTAAAGACCATCTCCATTTTCCTGCATGAGCAGGAAAAGTAGGGGAACAGCGTCACGTACCCAACAATAATCAACTTTCATGCTTCACCATCCTACAGAACAGGAAAAAACACAATGACTTTGCATTGTGTAATTAAGGGACAGTATAAATTAGCTATTTTATAACTTCCTTCTAAGGAAAAGTGGAGCTAAGGTGCCATTCAGCTATTAAAGCGCCAGCATGCTTTAGGGTATTTTATGTGAAAGCCACAACTGTTTCTTTGAGATAAATGCTGAAGACCCACAAACAGTGCCCTCTGGAAATCTTTCATAAAAAGTGTAACAGGTGGAGAAGAGGAGGAGGGGTTTGGGGGCACCTTGAGATTCCCCGAGCACTTTGCACAGTTTTCACTACAGAACGGGACTCAAAGTGCAAGGATGTTTTCTGTGGCAGGATCTTAATTCAGCTCCCTGTTTGTCGACTGCTGGGGGAGGCTTCAGGGATTCCCACAGCTGCTGTTAATAACAGAGGAGGTGCAAGTGGGAAGCACTACCAGCAATGTATTTATGTAGCAGTTAAAAGAGGGGTTGCACAGCAATTTTCATGCCACCTGAACATGACGTTGGTCTTTCCCAAGAGAAGAGAGCTGAAGCAGAAGGTAATTCCTCAGCAGTAGGTGCTTTTTCCATGTCAGCTGTGAAAATGTTTCCCCTCTGCTCACTCCAGCAAGGATGCAGTTGCTCTTCCCTTTCAGAGTTAAACGCATCAAATGCTCCTCTGATCTGTTAAGTATTTGCTCTCTCCCACCCAAACCTGCCTGCATTACAGCAGCTTTCTCGGCTCCTGATGTTCCTGGTTGCTATTTTAAGAGGACATGGTGGTTGGTGTCTTCCCAAGGGGAGCAAAGCTCAGCTAAACCCGCTTCTCCCTCCCCAGGTGTGTTCTGAACCCAACACCGAAATCCCCCCCAAAGGTCAGGCGTGGTGCCTCTGTCCTCACAGTCTTGTCCAAGGTGCCTGATCCCAGGCAAGTGGAGGTTTTCCATTCATTTCTGTTGGCTTTACACTTGCATCAAGCCCTAATGCAGCTGCTCCTTTCCCTGAGATGTTTATGTCTCCCTGCTAAACCCCATGTTAACCTCCGCCTGCTCCAGGCCACGGCGAATGCCTGCAAGGAGGGAGAGCTGCATGGCCTTATCTGCTAGGGGTGCTATGCTGAGAGCAGCTTCAACTGCTGGTAGAGGACTGAAAATTCAGGTTGCCTGGTTTGCAGCACACAAGGGGCTGTGTATACATTGTCCCTACAGCTTGGAAGGGGACAGTTTTGGCCACATTTGGCTCCAATGAGGTCTGGTCTCAGCAGCCTGGCCACCCAGCATTGACAGTAAATCCTTTGCTTTATCAACGTATTATATGATTCCTCCTGTGCAAAGAACAAAACAAAGACCAGCTCCATGTCAACAGGGAAATGGCTGCCACTAATGCTGCCCTAGGCAGGGCCTTTCAGCAGCCTGGCTGGGCTCTTTGCCCTAACAGTTTGTTCATCATTTTGAGCTTTCCCCCCCTCAATTTTTTTCAACTAAGTAATTATAGGATTCAGACAGAATTGGCAATTAAAATCTCCAACCCTGCAAGGCTGTTAGCAGCAATATTAAGCTCAGCGTTGTTCAAAAGTGTTGCTGAATTGCATTAAGTGCTCGCTGTGAGTTTCTGCTTCCTGCAAGTTAAAAAATAACAGCTTGCACAGCTGCAATATCCTTAGCAATAAAAAGATAAGATAAAACTACCATAGGCTTGACTTCCAGACCAAAACCAAACTAGATCACCTGTTACACAGTCCTGTCCTCGTTACCTGCCCCTGCAACCCACCCAGGCTCAAGTCCATCACCACACGCAGATGCCTTCCTGCCACTCTTCTCAAGGACGTGGGGTACACTTCCGAGCTTTGTGGTTTCTCTGCCTCTGCAGCTTTGAAAATTCAGCAACACTTTCCCTCTTAAAACCTTTCTCAGGCAAAAACGAGGCTGCAACTCATGGCAAGAGTTGTAGCCACAGGCTGGGCGTGATGGCAGAGGGGGCTGCTGTGCTGAGCCATGCCTGGTTTTTTTTTTCCCCAAGGTGCATCCTACCATCCAGGGAAGGATGGAAGCAGGAGCAGCAGGGGAAACCCCAAATTTGTTGAGGAGCCAAATGGGTGGAAACCAGAGACCTCTGGGGAGAGCTTGAAAATGTGGCACTCCACATCCCAGTGGGGATGGAGTGAGGAGAAACCCAGTGGCTGCCTTCCTGGTGGCAAGAGGTCCCTGTTGGGTGGTGAGATGGGGAGACCGGTCCCACGCAGAGAAGCCAGACCAGAGCTGCTTGTCCCCTGTGGGCGGAGGAGAGCTGGCAGCTGCAGGCAACAGGGCAGCATCCAACCTCCTGCCTGCCCGCATTGACTTCCTAGGCCCTCGTAATCCAAACAGTCGCAATAAAAATGTACTAAAATTGACTGGTTTTTCTCCATGGCCTGCCGCTTGTGTGGAGAAATGTCCCTGCACATATATATATATGTGTTTATCCACTCACACACTCTTGTTCTCTGTTGTGGAGAGTGCCAGGAGCTTCTGGGGCTCGCAGATGTCACCAGCAGCTGTAGCTACTGACAGAAGAGGACAGGAGCCAGCCTGCTTGCTCTCCCACTCAGGGGAAGGCTGAGCTCCTGGTACCCTTCTCAGCGCACGCTACTCATCCCTCTGCTGCTGAAGGCACCCCAGCTCCGTCTCCCCTCTGAGCAGAGGAGTGGTTGAGCAATATCGAAAAACAGGAAATTTTTGCAGCGAGAGTCCTCAGAAACATCCACTTCAAGTTGTCCAGAGGGTACAAAATGCACCAGAGATTTCAGTGGTTTCTGGAGACGATGGTGACCTCCAGCCACCCGCACGGCCGCAACTCCTCCATGCCGGTCCCACACAGCTGGCAGCGAGAGGGTGTTTGTCCCGGCCAGCTCTTGTTGCTTCACGGCCTTGGGACAGAGAGGAGCTGCATCCCCCAAGGTTGCTTTCTTGCTCCATCGTGAGGCAATAACGCTTCCCCAGGGGGCCCATCGCCACAGGCGCAGGGACTGCGCGGCTCCTTTCCTTGCAGGCGGCTTTAATGGCAGGGCCTCGCCACATTGCAGCCAGCAGGTAACGAATGCTCTGGGTCTGGCTAGCACAGCGGCAGTGACGGAGATGGAGCGCCGTACTGCGTGCGAGCTCCGGCACGCCCGCCAGTATTTCTATAACATCGTTTTGCTTTAATCTGGCTTTTTAAGTAAATTGTCAAAGCCCTTTCTGTTCACTAGGAACCTTTTCCTTTTTTTAGTTTGACTGCAGGTTTTGTCTTTCAAAGCCCAGCTAGTTTTGAGTGATGCTGAAAAAGCCCATTTGCAGTGGCTTTTTGTTCCGTGCCTGTATTGTTCAGGCAAAAGTGGTTGTTTTCTTTTCGTCCTGGCATAGCTCAGGAGTGACTGCATGGTCTGAGCTCAAACTTTCTAAAAATACTCACCCGTGAGGAGAGATCCAGCATGGCAGTGTTCAGACCCAGAGATTAACGCCTTGGAAAGGCAGGGTGGTCTGAAAAGAAGCTGGTGGCAGGATCATGCCAACTCTTTGGGCACTGTAAGCCCTGAAGCTGCAATGCATGGCGGGCAGCGAGGATCTGTGGAGTGCTGTGGGTCTCTCTGGGCCGCCCAGACCCAGGTACAGGGGAAGTCCATGCAGCGTGGGCAGAACCAGCCCAGGGGAAATACTGTCTGCAAGGAGGCTATCGGGTGACTCAGAAGTCATAAAGAAAAGAACTTCTTGCTGCTTGGAGAAGCAAGGCTGAACGATGAGCCTGCTCCTCACCAGAGGCTGGTCTTCGTAACCACATCCTCTTCTCTGAGCGTGAGACAGGCAGCTCTGGGGGAAGGGAGGATGGCAGGGACTGAGCAGAGATCAGGCATATGACAAATTGCAGGAAAGCATGTGGGAGCTCCTTTTTGTCCTTCCACTGGCTGATGGCAGGAAGCTCCCCAGGTGATGGCTTTAGCAGCTGCTGGGACAGGAGACCTTATTGTTCTGCACTTGTGTTTACAGCTATGCCAGTTTTTGGCAGGAAGCTACAAGACAAAACCTTTGCGTTCTTTCTCCTTCACCAGGTTTGCTCTCAAGGGGCTGATCCTTCAGCTTATCTCTCTCAGTTTAGCTCGCCACCTGAGGAGGTCCAGCTTTCCCTTCCCAGCCAGGCTGGGTCCCATGGGCTTCACCCTAAGATCCCGGCAGAAGCATGGAGACTTTTCATAGAGCTTGGGTAATATTAAAGGTTGCTGCTGTCACACCTGCCACTCCATTTCTAATGCTAAACTATGTGGTCGCCCAGCACACCAACCCCCTTGTACCTTTCTGGGCCCTGTTTAGTTCCCGTTCCCCTTTCCCTGGCCTTGATCTCAAGTTCTGTTCTCAGTTTCGGTTTTCTTGGTGACACTCAGAGGAAGCACATTTGGGGTTTTCTTTGTCTGGCATTGCACAGGAAGGCAGAAGCTGACAGCACCCTTGAGATGAAAGGATGCAATAACATAAAGAACCCATTACTGCTGGTCGCACTGGAGCCTGCAGCACAGAAACTGGCAGCACGTGGCCATGTCCGCAAGCAAACTCCTTAGGTTGTTATCATCTCCCTGTTCTGCTGCTCCTGCGTGATGCTGTGCCTCCCTGTGGCACTGTGCCCAGCCCATGGTGGCCAGCAGCACATGGCTGACCCAAGGGCACGGTTTCCAGCCTCATCTTCTCCAGCCTGCAGCTGGGGGCATGGTGGCTGAGCTCTGTCCATGTTAAATCCCGAGCCTTGTTCCCCTGCCTCCTTTTTCCTTCCCTTCGTGGGGTTTTATACTGAGGCTGGGAATGATTGTCACGTCCCCTCTGAGGAATCAACAGGCTGTGGCATTTCCGGCGAGGGCAGCTGCGTGTCAGAAGCTGTCAGCAGCAAATCCCCCCGCCGTGGGGCTGATGGGGCAAGCGGGCTGGTGTGTCACCGGCTCTGCTAAGGAGTGTCAGCTGGGGTTTGGCATGGAGCGAATGCGCCCAGTGTTGTAATCTCACCTGGATAGCACCTGGCTGCGGTTCAGCCCCTGCCACGCTTACCTGCACCCATGATCTCATGGGGTTTTGCAAGCGCTGGCTGGACACATCCAGCCCATGGTGTGGGAGCTGCAGGGAAGGTGCAGAGCCCAGGGTGATTCAGCTGGGGAGCCTCTCACCCAGCTGAGTCAGGCTTTATTCCAGTGTCTCTGTGCCCCGATGCAGCAGGGGATATGTCTACAAATTGCCAGAGCCCTCACAAACTGGGTCTCTCCAGCACTGCTGCCCCTTTGCCACCCCCAGCCCAGCATCCTGGCCAAAGCCACGGCTGCTTCCTCTTTGCGGTGCTGCTGCGCACAAACAGCTGCATCGTGTCAGCCCAGCGAGCTGCACCGCCCTGATAAATGACCAAATTCCTGACAGTGGGGATGGGAACGGAGCTGCCAATGTAGGGCTCCCTAGACTGAGGGGAGGGCAGTGGATGGCCCAGCTGTGCCAGGGGGACCCCACTGCGCATCTCATCTGTGTCTGGCACCAACATCATGTCTCCTGGTGTCTTCTCTTGCCACACATACAGCAGTACGAGTAGCGCCCAGGGTGTTTAAATCCGTAACCTCTGCTTTGCTGAAAGGGCAAATGGGCTCTCCCTGGGCAATAGGCTCAGGGGGTGACGGGCAGTGCCGTTAGCACTTCAGAAAGCTGTGGCCGAACACTTGGAAAAAGGGGCTGCGGAGGCTGGGTGCCTGCAAACAGTGCCCATGTGGAGATGAAGGAGGGGCATCCTCCGGCCGTCACCCGTGGGTGCCTCTCAGCAGTCCCGCAAGCTCGGTCCAGGGGCACTAGAAAACTAGAACGAGGCCGTTCTCCTGCCCTGTTTCTGCCCCAGTGTCCGCTGGCTCTGCCCTCTCCTGCGCTGGGACAGGGGGATGGGACAGGAAGGCCTTCGTTATTCAGGGCTTGCTAATTAGACGGGAATGTTATCTCCAGCCCAGATGTCAGCTCTGACCTCCCTCTAACCTTCTTCTGGAAATCAAAACAGACACAACTCTGTTTGTTTTAAAATAATAAAAATAAGCATTTGGGGTGAAGCAGGAAAACCTGGCCCTGGGGGTACAGCCGGGGAGGGAAGAAGGCACACGACCAGATAAGTCTGGTGAGATACGCCAGGCTGCAGAGCTGGGAGGGATGGGCCACCCTGGGCAAAGAACAAAGTCCCATGGCTTATGGTGGCTGTGCATGTATTTTGGGCCCTCTAACCTATATCCAGCAGTGGTGGTGGCACAGACATGGCTTCCCATTCCATCCCAGCTGGGCCCCATTGGTCCAGAGGTGCAACTGATGGGGAAGGTGAGCTGAGTTTGTATTTTACCTTCCTGCCTTGCTTTGGGATTGACCAAAGGGTCTCAAAAGGAGATGTTGATCCCTGGAACGAGCGCTGCGGTTCAAACCTGACCTGACCACCTTTTGCTCATGCCACCTAAGTCAGTCCCCAAATTGTTTCAGACTAAAGGGAGCTGGGTAACATGAACAGCTGGTGATTCCTGTCCTTGGTTTGTAGTAAAAACTTGTTTTATTGCATTTCTGTAATAGTTTTCTAGTGCTGGGGAGCAAACTTTGCCCAGCTCTGAACTAGGCCAGGCCTCTGAGTGCCTCACCCTACGTTAACCCAGGTTCACATCTCTGTTCCCCATAGCAGACTGCATTGCTTCACTTCCTCTTCTTTGTAAGCCCACAGCTCCGGCCTGGAGCTGAACACCGAGGAGGTCTTTACCCGGCACCCCTTGTCCTTCTGCGTCAGGCACCCTGGGAAGCACCAAAGCTCCTTACGACAGAGGCTTGATGGCAGTTCTTGCTGAAAAATGAGGAGCGGATATGACTGGCTGAGAACCAGCACTCTTGGGCTTTCTTATTCTGCTGCAGCCTCTGTACCTTGGGGCAGCCACTGGTCCATCCTTGGCCCTACCCTGCCCAGTCCATCTACACCGCAGGAATGAGAGTGTGGCTTGCACTGAACTGCCCCAAGCTGTCTCTCTAGGGACTCCTCCTCATGGGGCTTTCAGCTGTGTAAGGTGGACTGGGGGGAGCTGAGCTGCACGCTCAGCCAGCAGCATAGAGATGCCCTGTCCCTGCTGTCCTCCTCCCTCCCTGCCTGCAGATCATGTCCATGACCTATTTGTCAGCCTCGTACCTGACATCTCATATCCTTGCGATACATTTCCCCCATCCACAGCCTGGAGCTCAGCTCAGCTTTCCCCATTTCCCATCTTTTATGAAGACTTCAGAGGGATCGCTCATCACACCGCAACCCTGATATTGCAAAAGGCACCGCTGATTCGCAGTTACACGTCATTTTGCCTACCATTATCCCCAAGACAGCAAGCAGGTAAAAGTTTTGAGGTCTTCCTTCTCGCTTGTCTCCTTTCATATCACCTGCTGGCCTACTGAGTAATGGGTGTTGTTTTTACTCTCTGAAGGCTGTGCCTCACAGTTATGACATCATGGCAGTGATACATTGCCCTCGGGCAACATCACCAGAGCAGAACATGATTTCTGTTATCTTCCAGCCCTAGCTACCACCTGGTACACCCTCTCTCTCCAAGCTTCAGGGTTACTGAAGCAGAGTAATAACTGACAGGTGAGTAATCAAGAAGCTACCTGACCAGATTTAGACCTGACTATAAACATCTTCTCTGATAACAATGGGAAGGAGGATCTGTGCCTGCTAAGGCATAGAACCACTGAAGGAGAAGGTCAGTGCACAGACATCCCTGGGTATGCATACGGACAGCATTCACACAGGATACATGCAGTACAGCTCTGCTCACAGAACCAGCACAGCTCCCTGGACTTGAGTAAATTTGCACCCATTCTTATGACCTAAACTTCTGAGCCAATATTTACATGATAGGTGGATGCACCGACTCCCTGTGTGACACTGTGTACATGCACTAACACAGGCTGGTACTGTGCATGCACACACCAACAAACACGCTCGCAAAGACTCGTCCTTTTACAAGTAGGCAGAGACACCTGCTCTCCTCCAGGAGGTGAGACGGACAATTCCTTAGGCTGCTTCACAATAGTCCTTTGCATTTGCAAGAGGGACATTAACAAACTGGAGCAATTCCAGCGGAGGAGCATGAAGCTGGCTAGGGGGCTGGAGCATGTGACACACAAAGGGAGGGAGTTTGCAAAGAGAGGTTTTGGTTTGCAAAGAGAGCAGATGCCTTGTGAGGGGGCTTATCTAACTGCTACCTTCTACTACCCAAATGGAGGTTATGCAGAAGGTAGAGTCAGATTGTCAGAGGTGCTCAGTGAAAGGACAAGAGGCAAGAACAGAGACTGTGGATTTGTCATCCTCAGAAGTTTTCAAAACCCAGCTGGATATAGCCCTGAGCACCCTGTTCTAACCTTAAGGCTGGTCCTGCTGTGAGCAGGTGGTTGGATTGGAGACCTCCAAAGTTACCTCCTACAATACATGATGGCGTGATTTTGGTAATCCTATATGTTTGGCAATAGACGTTCCTTAATTCAGATACTGATCACAACCACTTGCATGTGGAATTCTGTAACAACCCCTGTGACCAGCTATGCAGCTGGAGTAAATTCATTCATGGTACCACTGGAAAGGAGGCTTTCTGGCCTCTCTAGGCTGCAATTCCTTCAGTTTCTGACCAGCTTATGTCTGGCTGCCCATGACCGTGCATTTCCAGCGCCTCTCTAGCACCCAGGTAGTCAAATGGACCAAGAAAATGATCAAGCTGGAAACACCTCTCTTTTGGTTCGTTTCCAGCTGGATCAGCTGGCTGTGTCATCTGGGACTGGCAGTGAGAGTGTGAAGATCAGAGGAGGGAGGGGAACAGGACTTCTTCCTTCAGGGGCTGCTCAGACTTGGGTTGGCTTTGCGCAGTTGTCAAGCCCCAACCCTGACCCTTATGAGGCTGAGGAGGAACATGATGTTCCACCCTTGTAGGTTAACCTAACCCACGTCACTCATCCCCGGGGAAAGGGTGCACAGCTTCTCCTTCTTGAGCCACAGACAGCCTACAAGCAGTTAAACGGTGGCTGTTGTGGTAAGCTCAGGAGAGGGGGGAATCACCTGAAATCACTCCCACCTGTGAACCACTCCCACAGCTCCTGCCCTCCTTGGCTCTTAAAATACGTGGTATTTGAGAACTATAAAAACTCAGTACGTGGTAGGGAAGGTCATTACATCTGGCAGCTCATGTACAAACCTGGGTGTTTGAGAATTGGTAAGCCCATGTGGTAGCATCTAGCCTACTCAACCCTGCATTTCTGTGACTCGAACATCTCCACAACTACAAGAAGTGTGTTATAGAGGAAGCTCTTGGCGCCTGTTTCCTCTCTTATAAAACAGAGATAACTGCCTCCTGGAGTGCTAAATATGACCGTTTTTGGTAAAGATTGCCAAGGGCTGATGGTTAGTGCGTGCCTTGTCCTCTGAAAGGCTAGCCTTCCACAGCTCGCAAGCGGCATGGCTAATCCCTGCCTGCTGATCCTTCCCAAAGCATGCCAGTGTTCGCAGGAGGAGGTGGGTGCTGTGGCTTTTTTTTTTTTTCACCCCCCTCCCATTGGGAGAAATTGAGTCACACCAGGGTGATGTCCTAGGGGCTGGCAGCAGGCCCAAAAACAGAGTTACAGCCTGAATCCCTGCTCACCGTACCCCTCTCCCCATCCCAGCCACTGTATGCACGTGGCTTAACTTTTAATGTCCTTGGTTTAATGAACTTGTGTTAGGAATTTTATGTGCATAGTAACCTTATCTGATGACAGTGACATTTTTAGCATGTTTACGTTCGGTTTTATTTGTAACCAGTTTCCAGCATAGTTCAGCTGGGTGGATTGGACAGGGTTGAAATGTGTAAGAACCCAGCGTGCACACTGGCAGTTCAGCCAGAGATACTGTGGGGCTCCAAAGCACATCCAGAGGCAAAAGGATCTGCAATGGAGTTTGTGCACCAGATTTGCCAGCTGCAGCCTTTCACACACTCGCTAGTGTCTGACAAGCAGCACTGGGGGGGGGCGAGGGGAGGGTTGTTTGTTTTTCCTTTCTTTTTTTTTTCTTCCGGTTCTCAGTACTATCACAACCAGATGGGAATAGGTTTCCCACGTTGGATGCAGGGGACTCTCCAACCCAGTGCTCCCAGATACCCACAGCATTACAAATGCAGACGCTTCTGCTTCACCACAGCTCCAGCTAGTAGGAGGTATGGGGGAGAAGGGGAAGGGAGCCGGGCCATTTTGTACTTTGAAATTTAAACAGCTGGATTCAGCAAGGGTTCCCAGGGTTTTTCCCGGGAAGGAGGTCAGTGGCTTGTGCAGGCAGATAGCCTGGGAGCAAGCATCAGGAGTGCCCCTTGAGGCTCCACCTCCGCAGCTCTTCCTCGAGTGGAGTGCTCTTGCCCATATAAGGCTGTGCTTGTCACAACGAAAAAGAGCCATAAATAGTTGTATGATCATTACCTGCCTCGCTCTATGCGAGATTGGGCACCTTCCCAAGTCAGGCTCTTCCTGCCTGCAGCTTCCAGGGCTCCCCTCCCCACTCCAGCTCCAGGAAGGCAGTGTTTCCCGTATCTGCTCACAGACGTGCAAGCCCGTCGGGGTCACGAGGTCCAATTGCTCCAGGTGCTCTGCCCTGCACGACTCCTTGCCTTGGACTGTTCAAAGTGTAGAAAGTCTCCTGCCTGAGACTTGCTTTACAAAGTGCTGTGGGAGGAGGGCTGCGGCTCACATGTCTATGTGCCTTTCTTCAGCTGCTCATGGCCCAAAAGTTTCCTTAGTTTGAAGCATGACACTTTCATTCTTCAATTGAGAGTGTATGTACAGGGGAAGGTGTAGGAAGAGAAAGAAAAACAGTACAGCAGGGCAAAACAAGACACTAGCAGCAGTGGTAAGCAGCCCTATGCCAAGACGTTTCTGCTTGGTTCTTTTCCAGGGTGTGAGATCTGACAGGAGAGGATGTACCCAGGCAGGGGACTGCATGACAGGAAAGGAGCTGTGGTGACCAGCATGTAGGCAGGGTTTGCACCACCTTGCTGAGCTTGGTCCTAATCCCATAGCATGGCTGTGGCACTTCTCTTGCGGCGTCCCCTGCACCCTACACAGCCCGTGGGGATGTGAGGCACACGGGGGCATACAGTGGGGGAGACTTAGCTGTGCCATGCAGCCCCTGCTGTTGGTGTCAAGGGAGGAGGCTGTCCTCAGGGTCTTATGCTTAGCATGTGAGCCTTCAAATGGCCACCTTCCCCAGCTTTTCTCTCTAGGAACATGATCTTCCAAGGACGTACTGCCCTTTCTGAGATGCAGTGCATCCCCATGGGGAATACCTAAATGCAGAGGAGACCTTGCTGTCTCCTGGAAGGAGAAACTTATGATGAAGAAGACACTATGGGCTGAGCAGCAGCAAAGTCCTAGACCAGCAGTCAGGAGACCTGGTGTGGCCGGCAGACAATTATTTGCCTGTTTCCTAATGTGGCTGTTTTACTCCTTCCCCCCCCCCCTTTCTCAGTTTTTCTCTAAGTAATGAAGCAATTCATTGTCAGTGCATATTTTAAACACTGACTCTCTTGGTTCCTTAGACCCAGCACACACTTCCCAAAAGTTTCCTGTGGGCCCCAACTACAGCAGTTTAAACATTTTTCCATCGTACGTGAAGCAGCTCTGTGCTGCTATGGGGTCCTTAGTTCCCTGACTTGCCTGGTCAGTCAGGGTAGTATCCTGTACCCAGCTCCTGCCTGGGACCTGCTGCAGGCACTGGGGACATTCTCAGCCTTTCTTCACTTCTGATTGCTCTCTCACACTGAGTTTGTCTGGTCCGTTTGAGCTTGAAAGCTCTTTGGGGAAAGCAACAGGAGCTGATCTTGGCTTGAAAATCAGCCTACGCTACTGCAACGCAGTGAGAAAGGAGGACTGTGGTTTGATGTCCAGTAATACAGGGGGGAATGCCTATCTTCACTAGACTATCCTCAGTCTCTTCCAGAGAGGAAAGGCAAGGTTGTTTCCAGTGAGAACTGCTATGCTTGGGAAGTTGCTTGAGAATTATGAGTTTTCCCCTAGAGTCTTTTCCAGGTCTGCTGGCAGGCCAGGAGACACAGACCCTGTTGGGACTGTAGCTTCAGCGACTCTTTCCCCAGTCCCACATAAACACTGCTCCCCTGCTTTCTGGGCAGCTCCTTGGATGCAAAGGCAACCTTCAGGGAACACAGATGTAGACTCTCATCTATGCTTGAATATCTGGGTGCCTTCTGCACTGTAAAGGTCTTGGGCAAACAGCACTATCACAGGCGGCAAAAGTGTGACACTGACTGGAGGCTGAATCATAACATGCTTCTCCCAATACTGTAGGTTAAAGTGCCTTGCTCGACCTTTCTCCAGAAATTCAACAGAGAACAAGATTAGAGAGCAGCAGTGTGAAAGGTTTCATGCCAATGCAGGGTGTAAAACATTTTGCATTAAGATGGCAGTTGTCCTTATAGTACAGTTTTCCATCATTGGGATTGCCTCTTTTTGAGGCAGAAGGACTGCCCCAAGCCCCTGGGTTTCTTCTTTCCCTTTGCCAGGAGGCGGAGGGGTACCAGTGCCAGGGTGGCTGGCACTCCCCTGCGGGACAGCTCAGTGCCAAGAGGTGATGTCATTGCCATCAGGACCAAGCGTAGCATTGGTGGGGAGGAGCGCAGAGGCCTCTCCCTTCCCAGCTGTTGTGTGTCTCTGGGTCTGAGCACACACTGAGCAGGCAGCCAGGACACCAGCAGGCAAAAAGATGTCCTGAGGGCCCAGCAGGGCCCTTTTTTTAAAGCAAACTTTGCTTTGCAAATGGAATGGATGGAGGGGGTCTGGAAGAATTATGGCTCACAGCCCCTCTCGCTTTCCTCTGTTTCCTCCTCCTGTGGGGGTGAGGGTAGCACTCATTTCAGGGCATGCAAACCCAGACCAGATTCTTTCCCATTCCCAGGCATTTACACCCAGAGTCATTTCCAGGAGACCATAATCTAGATTTTCAGTTTTAAAGGAGAGTTTACAGTGATCTGAAAAGACCTTGGGCTCCTGTATCCTGAAGAAGCACAAAAAAAGGCATCTTTAAGTGCTTCTAATTATACCTTTTTTTTTTTTTCCCCCTCCTGCTTTACATATTTTCCTGCTTGGGTTTTTTTTTTCTTTTCTTTGCTAATTAGAAGACTAATTTTAGAAATTAGTCTTGTCCACTCTGGAAAACTAATAGAAAATTAGTAAAAACGTGGTAGCATGAAAATGAAAGTAAGCCTGGGGAAAGGTAATTGTTTATAACTGGGGGGTTTTGTTAACTCCTGTGCCTAATTAACACACTACAAAGGGGAGCCTTTGTTGAAACTTCCACACCCTGCTTTCTCAATTAAGGTACAAGAGAGATCATAATAAAAAGAGCTTGGAGACAGCTGGTATGACCCCTAGCAAAGCCAAACCTGATTTAGCATTCCTTAAGTAAAAAAAAAAAATACACATACCTTCTTTTCCTGCATATGATTCTTTTTTCTCCACGTAATGCAAAGCTCTTTCTCATGGATTCCTAAGTGGGAACAAAAACCTTAAATTATGATCCTCATCGCTGATGTGTTTTTAGCCCACAGGAAAAAGGGGCTGGAATTATTATTTTCAGGGTTATGATGGCTGCTAGAAGAAACTTTGCAGGAAAGCTGAATCATCGGGTGAACATCTTGTTTTCATCTTTTTGTGTTTTGCTATCCCACATCTAAGGGGCGGCTTATGAAAATTCAGAAGGCTTTTATACATGTACATTCCTCTATAGAGAGTCAAAGAATTATAGGCCCCTGTGCTGTCTCACAATTAGCCACAAACTTATATACAGGTATGTGTTTAAAGTTCAGTGCTAGATGCAGTTGCAATCAGGAGAACGGTAGAGTAGCAAGTGGTTCAAGGATGCTTTTACACCACGTGTGAACAGAAAAGACAAGGAGGGAGTGGACACGATTTACCACAGGTTGAATGCATTGACACACTGGGTAGAAGAGAACAGAGCTATCTTCTTATTTCATGCTTTAGATTTGTATCATGCTTGGGTCTGTGACTCAAAGTCCAGATATTCTCTTCCACAAAAAACCTTCTAACCTCTTTTTTTTTTTTTTTTTTTCCCCTAAGCTGGTGCAGAAGGCAGCAGTGCCTGCAGGACTCCTTCCATTCCAGCCTAACACAAGCTGCTACCTCATGTAGAGGAATTTCATAAGAAGCCCCCGAGCACCTCTGTCCTGTGGGTTTGGTTCCTCTAACACTCTGCCTCTTGGTAGCTAAGAAATATTGCAGAGCAGGTGCTAGCCTGCAGCTGGGAAGCTCAGTAGCCTGCTACTCCTCAGTGAAATATTGATTTTTGGCATTAATTGTGTTTTATGAAAACATGTAGGTTGCCCAGTGAGTTAGTTTCTTTGTTCCAGAATAATCCCAGGAAGTGATGCTCTGATAAACGGCAAAGAAAAGTGACTGTGTTAAATGGAGCTCATCTGCACCTCAGCTAAAAGGTGGTTTCCCACAGTGATGGCACCTCATGTATCTCTGTTGGTATTTTCTCACATCCCACAAAGCTAACACCTCAGTAAGTCCCAGCTAATTTTCTGCCTTCTGTGCCAGTGCTGTCAGTTCAGTCTTCTGGTCCATCCACCTGACCTAAACATGGGGCTGAGAATAAGGGCAATGCATGGATCTTCTTTGTGCCCAGCTTCTTGCATTGGCCCATATGTTTCTGAAGGCAGAGCAGACCAGCAAAGCCATACAGAACAGTCCATGCTGACAGTGGGAGGCCGGAGGAGCTGGGAGAATTGAGGAGGCTCTCAAGGGAGCAGGAAAAAAGTCCCAAATGTGGGAGGGAATCTTGGCAGAAATGAAAGGGGGGTTGTTGAGCGAAGCATGCACTGGCTCCAGACGCACAGAGCTTGCAATATGTTACGCTGAGAATCTGTGGGTGTGTTTATAAGACCTGCTGCTGACTTGCAAGCACAAAGGATGTAGCCGCCTCTTATCAGAAAAATGTGGGCTTCAGTCTTTCAGAAGAGGGAGAACGAATGCTTGCGTAACTTCACATTGAGTCTTCTTTCTGGTTGTAGCCCGAAAGAATGGTCCCAAAGTTTGTCTTTGACCGGACTGACTTTGGTTTCTGGCAGACAAAAGTGGTGTCTTTAATTGTGGCAGGCTATAAATGAGTTAGTTTCCCTGCAGTTCCCACAACAAAGCTACAATGAGAATCTGGATGACTTTCTACAGCACTGGAAAAATCCCTTGTTCCTAGCATCTCTTGGGTATACTAGAATATTTCAAGCTAGTTTCACTTTGTCCTCAGCCAGCTCCCTGGAATGAGAACCACAGAGCCACTTCATTTGAGCAAATATTTGGCCTTGATTACTATTGCAGGCTGAGCCCAAAAACAAACAGCAAACATGAGGTAAGCTGAGAGGCACCATTAGTGGAGCAAAAGCTCACACAGTAACCTCAGGAAAGGCAGCAAGCTGAAAGTTGGGGTGCCCTCATGTTTTTCTAGGGAGGAAAAAAATAAGGTGAGACTAAATTCCTGCTATATACAGGAAGATGCTTGGGGAGAGGAAGAGGGAAGCAAGCACCCAGTTAGATGCCTTTTGCTTAGAGGTCTATAAAGGTGGCTGATGCTGAAAAGCAATTAAAACAATGAAAAAAAAAAAAAGCAAAGTAGCTAAACACTATCACCTTTATGTATTCTCTGAACTTAGTCCTGTTTTCCAAATAGCATAGTCACCCTGCTACTGAATTCTTGGTTCTGTGAAAACATGGCCCAGCCTGAGACGTAGGAAAGAAAAAGAGAAGCAAAGGTGGCGTAAAGCTCTCCACAGCCCTACCTCATCAGGATGAATTAAATGGCGTTTAGATGGATTTGTCAATCTCTTTAAAGTATTTTTTTGTTATCAATATCTGACCCAAGCCTGGCAAGTACGTTTCCTAACTCAGTGTCACAAGCATGACAGGTGCAAGGTGATAGAGGGGCTGGGGTGGGATGTTACTCTCCTTTCAGCTTATCCTCTGCTGAGTAAGAGGAATGCCCCCAAGCCCTTCTAAACTCGAGAATCTGAAGCATTTCTTACCTCCTTTTCCATCTCCCTTTCTCAGAGGGGGGTATCTGAGATGTTAATAAAGGATCCTTAGCAATTGTTGAACCAGGGGGCTGTGAGGCCAGGACAGACAAGCCTAAAATTACATGCATTGTACTTGCTGAATTATCACTGGAGGAGCTAAGCCATAACAGACTGTGTGAAAATGCTCAGTTTGTATTCTGCAGCAAAGAGTTGCCATGCTTATTTAAGGCAGGTAACAGGATGTGTTCTGCTGGTATTTTGCACAAGTCTGGGTAGGCCCAAGGCAGAAAACTCAGATCCCACATCATGGTTTTGAGGCAAAGATACTTTTGCTGGATGGCTTGTATTCCTGTTGGCCCTTTTGTATAACGGTGTTGAATGCCAGCTTTCTCCAAATTTAAAGCTGAATAGAAAGTAGTGAGCAGCAAGAGAACATGGCTAGAGGAAACAAGGTTAGGAAGGGGATATACTGAACTAAAAAATGCCTGTTGCTTAGCATTGTGCTTGCATTTAGATGACAGAAATTATATTAGAATTCCTTGGAGGTAAAGAGCTCCGGGCCATTATTCTTGGTATGTCAGATCAGGAATGTGGTGTCTCTAACCATGCATAATGGAGCTGTTATCCCATCTCGGGGTTTGGAGGAACTCAGAAGTTCCAGGAAGAGTTTTCCTCTGCCTAAGACAGAAGTTTTCATTTAGGTGTGTTTCTGAGGATACTTCCATGAGTTCAGTCAGAGCACAGCTGTTTGATAACCTGCTTCCCCAATAAAGGTCCCTTCTACGAGATGGTGTCACTCCCATATTACTGAAAGGAGAGACTCTGGCACAAGATAAATATACTTACTGTGCTACATAATCTATGGGTAGAGATTTATGCTTATGAATGGTATCCCACACAAGCAGAGATGCTGTAGGTAAATGCTTTGTTTTTCAGCTGCAGATCTTGTAATTAATGTGTTAAGAAAGTAAAAACGTGTTCCTCTTTTACTAAAGCTGAAGCAAGAACCACAATGAGGGAGCAGGAGTTCAGCAGGTTGTTCATATGGGACTGTGTGGGTGGAGGGTTGGGGAGAGGTGAAAAGTAGAATAACTTTTGAATGCTAGAGTATGCCAGGTACGGCTCTTTCCCTCCTCCCCAGTCTTGGGGTGCAGGTATAGTTCCCTCTTAAATTTTCTCCATCAGCAAAGTCAATTTGAAAGACTCCTGTCACACTGCCTCAGTTTAATCCTTTCAGTTGTGCTGATGCATCTCTCTGTGGGCCTATAAACTAGATCAGTGAACTGATCTTTTTTCTTAACCTTCTTTTGTAACTCTACTTCAGTGATCCAGTTTACAATATGGCTTTTGAAACATCTGCATCAGTGGTAAACTCTGACACAGCATTAGGAACGAATGGCTAGTGGGAGAATAGGCATCTTAAAACCAGCTTTGCTGATGAAGAGGGCATGATGGAATCGCACCCCGACATGTGAAAATGAGCCAATTAAGCCGTACCTTTTCCATAGCCATGCCAGAAGTTGGGTAGTCATGCTAAGGGTAGCATCATTCTGTAAGAAAAGGGCTACTCTCCTCCTAACACCTGCTACTGGCTGCTTCTGAGACAGGTTACCGGGCCACGTTTCCCTTAGTGTGGTGCAGGGCAGCTCTTTTATGTCAGTTGCTCCTGGTAGAATTTGGATGAACAGAGCTAGAACTTGGGCTTAAATAGTTAGTCACTAAATTTGTAAGCTCTGACTCCCCAGTGGAAACATCACTTGCTTTCAATCCTTTCACATCTTAAGTTCATGTCTTTCCACCTTCTGCACTTTCACAGTTTGGATTTGGCATTTGTTACGGGAGCAGAACAATAAAGAATTGGTATAAGGGGAAAAGGAAGTTATGTGCTAAGACATGGTGCCTAAATTGCAGACAAATTTCAGGTTGTTCAGAGGACGTAGGCATGAAGTCCACAGACATGTGTGGCTTTCTTCTACAGACCCATCTCCAAAGAGCCATTTCCTTTTGCTACAGTACATGAAAACCCTTCACGTTCTCATCTGCGTTTATAGCTGCTGCTTTGTATGGACGTACGTATTAAAGCCACTCCAGAGCTGCTTTTTTTAAGAAATTCTAATTATGAATCTGCACTGAAACTACTGATGTTTCAGGCTTTTGCAAAAGCAGAGCTCAGTCTTCTTAGCAATACCAGATTGTGACATTCTCCAGATCTGTACACGTGCGGTTTCTGTCTAAAGCCACTGTGGTTAGCATTTAGCAATGTGACTTCTCCAATGAAGTAAACACCTTTTGTCTCTGTCACTCTTCTTGTTTCACTCTCTGAAGCTTGTCAGTAAGAAACTAGTTTTGGAAGAGATTTCTTCTGCCTCGCAAAGCATTGGAAATTATTCACCAAAATGAATTTAGCCACTTTACCTGTTTGTCAGACATGGAAGTCAAATGTCCCTGAATTTATTGTTGATCACAGAAGTGCAGGCTTCTCCCAGGCATTGTGGTTTGCCAACAAACTTAATCCCAATTGTCTTGAATTAGACCAGTGTAGGGGAAAACACTGTAGTTCAGCAAAATGGGCATTTGCTTGGTCTGCAATTAAGGCTGGCAAATTGAAGAGGCATCTCTGGATGCTTGCTGCTTAGTAGATTTTTTTTTCCCCCCTCTAGAAATACTACAGTACCATTAATTTACTCCCACCAAACTGGTAAATCTGCCTGCTTGTTGCGATGATGTTTTTCAGAATTCAATGACCATTACAAGTTAGTTCTTTCAAAGGATGCTGGCTTGCAAACATTGATGGAAAATGTGAGTGAAGTTGATCAGAAGGATCCAAATAAACATCCTGTGTATTTGTAGAAAGTAACAGATGTAGAAAATTAATATGATATCTTTTTTAGTCATACTTGTTTCTCTCTGAGGTGTGTCTCCTTTCCTGGGTAACTTCCTGCCACCAGATCAACACAAAAACCTGTTGCACTTATTTTCAAAGTAATCAAGCTACGGAAAACAGACGTTTCAAATCTGACTTGCCTCAACTACCACACATCTACAAATCTGACCATGAGGGAAATACACAGAGTTTTCAAAAGATGAGGGATACACTTTTTGCTATGGGAAAGGATGGTGTAAACCCGCAGCAATCTTTGTTCTGAGCTCAGTTTTGATGCTTTACTGCTCAAGTCATCAAGAAAGTTTTTATATTGATTAAACAGGAGTAGGACCAAGTTCTCAAATTAAAAAAAAAAGTAAAAAAAAAGCCAAACCTTAAGAAGACAGTCTAGCCTGACCTTAGACTTAAATCTAGGAAGAGCAGAGTACATACGAAAATATGAGAGTCAGAAAAGAATAAAAAAAATTAAAATGCCCAGTATCATACACTCTTCAAAAACGACCTTGTGGCAGCCTTTTTATGCCTGCATTTCATGCTTGCATCCATTAGCTTTTATTTCCCACGTTACTACTCCTGTCAGTTCATTCTGCCTTTTGTATTTGCTTTCACAGCTAAGATCTGCTATTTTTCTCCTTTAAAAGCTTTCTTTAGACTTGATACTGACTGCTTTCCTTCGCTTACCTTTCCTCTCTCAGCCACTTGGCTGAAGAGGCAGCCTCTCCTGTTCTTAAAAAGCCTTTGAGGTATGTAGTTACCTCCACTATTTTCATTCTGCTTCATTTTTGTGGGAGAATTTAAAACCCTGTTGTTCAACCAGTAAGTATCCTTTCCATATGTTTTTTCATGGATCAAAATGAGTCACTGGATACCTTAGATGGCGAAACGATCTGCAGTATCTTGTTATGTAGGTATCTCTGGTTGTCACAATTCCAGCTTCCTTTCATCTTCTGCCTTCATGTACTAGCGAAGACCTATCCTGTATGTTCCCTTCTCACCGCCAAATTAAATTCTCATTTCTATTTTGTACCTGTATTTACATTTCTCATCTCTGCCTTTAATAATGACAACTCTGTATCCCTGATACTCAGCTGTACAAACCTTGCAGTGATTTCTCCCACCGCCTTTTGTGTCTTGAGATACAAAGGTCCAGCATTGTTTCCAAACTGCTGCAGTGAACCTTCCTAAGCCTGAAGTGTTTCACTTGGACAAGAGATGCTTAGTCAAGACACTTCTCTGCTAACTTCTTTATTCAAGCCTCTTTCACTTCAATTGCCTCTTCCACTTGTAACTTTGATATTGTCATCAGTAAACCTCACCTTGCATTTTCTGTCATTGGCACCTATGTCTGCAAATCTGCCCTCCTCACAGAAAGCAGGAAGCCCCAAAGGGAGGGAGCTTTGTATTTCTGTATGCTTGTAAAATGTGCAATAAACCTCATCTGCATAGCTGGATCTAACATCTGGACTCATATATGCTGTGGTCTCTTCAGAAGGACTTTTGTCTTGCATCTTGGCTACCACTTCCTCCTTTTTCCCTGTACTGGTCGAGCACTGTAGTGAATGCAAAGAGACAGAATTACATCACCTCTATCTTTTCACACCTCTCCTGTTATTGGCATGCCTTTCTTAATCCATTTCGAGGTTCTTTTAACATACACACCAGCTGTTCAAGCACCTCCACAGCATCAGGGACTGCTTCTGCTTGCCTCAGTTCTGTCCCTTTATCAGATGAAACGAAATATTAAAAATATTTAAATATAACC
The DNA here is from genome assembly GCF_034638445.1 of Ciconia boyciana. NCBI lineage: Eukaryota > Metazoa > Chordata > Aves > Ciconiiformes > Ciconiidae > Ciconia > Ciconia boyciana. The sequence continues at coordinate 59,084,923 of NC_132934.1, forward strand.
ACTTCTATATTCCTATCGCCCTTATTTTACACTGTAAGACAACAGGGTTGGGTGGGGACTTCTTGACCGGGTACTTCTTAACCGGGTGGGGATTTCCCCCACCGCCATTTCCGAGGACTTCTGGCACGGCCTCCGGAGGTCGGGGCCGCAGCCCATCGCCCTGCTACCGGAGGCTGACTCCCCATTCCCTTCTCCCAGCCCCGGGGGCACGCTGGGGCCGGCCAACCCGCGGCCCTCCAGACTGCCAGCGAGGCAGCGTTTCCGGAGGGCCAGAGGCTGGCGCGGGCCGCCGGTGCCCGCCCGGCGCGGGGCATTGTGGGGCTGGCCTGGCACAGCCTGGCGCGGGGGGTTGTGGGAGCGGCTTGGCACGGCTCGACCCGGGGGGAGGGGAGGGGGGAGCTCGGCCAGGCCCCGTGGCCGGCGGGGGGAGGCCGGGGCGCGCCGCCCGCCCCTCCCGAGCCCCGCGGCTGCCGCCGCTGCCGGCCCGCGCCGCGCCCCGCCTGAGTGGCCGTGGGGCTGGGCTGGCCCGCGAGAGGCGGGGCTCCGCGCGCGCCCGGGCGTTGCTAACGGCAGAGGGCGCGAGTCACCGCCCCCTTCCTCAACGGCTCGCCGCTTCCTCAACGGCTCGCCTCCGCCCTGCCGCCGGCTCCTATTGGCGGCGGCGGCCATCAGCTCTCCGCAGCCGGCGTTGCCATTGGCTGGCGGTGCCGCGGGGGCGCGGAGTGGGCGGGTCGGCGGCGTTGCTGGGCCGCGGCGGCTCCTCCCAGCCGGGCGCCTCGCAGTGCCGGTGAGCGAGAGGCGGTCGCGGTGCCTGCGGGAGGAGCCGGCAGCGTGAGGACGCCACTCTCTCGCCGCGAAGGAGCGCAGCCGCCGCCGCCGCGGCGTTTCCCTCCCTCCCTCCGCCGTAGCCGGGCTCAGGTGAAGCCGGTCGGGTGGGGCGGTGGGCGCGGGTGGCCCCGGTTTGTCCCCCCTGGCGCCGCGCTTCCCCCCTCGCGGGTTTCGCGCCTCTTTGTCCGGCAGGGCGAGGAGGTGCCGCTCTCCCGCTGCGCTCCTCCGCCTTCCCCGCGGAGCCGGGCGGGAGGCAGCCCGGCTGGGCGCCGACCTGCTGTGCCTGGGGTGCTCCCCGTACCCCCGGTGCTCCCCGTACCCCCTGCCTTCCCCCTCTCTTTCGGGGGCGTGTGTGCCGCCGCGCCGTGCGCCGCACGGTTCCATTATGCCCAGGGTGTTGCCTCTCTCCTTTCTCCACGCCCTGCTAACTGGCCTTCTTGGAGGTGGGGTGGCGTTATTCGCGCTCTTTTTCACCGGACCGTCCTCTCTCCCCTCCCTCCGGTTCGTCTTCCCCCTTTCCCCCTTCGCGTTTAAGTGTCCGTCCTTTGGAAGTAACGGGTAGGGAAAAATAGGACCGTTTGGCAGCTGTCAGGGCTGTAGCCTGAGTCACAGGCTGACAATCCTTCTGCAGACATTGCAATGGGCTTGGCTTCCGCCCTCAGATCTCGACTTCCTCGTTCGGTTTGGTCTGTACAGTGAGGCCAGGAGAGAGAGAGGAGGGAGTGACAGGGCAAGATGAAGCTTGCAGTGAAAACTCTTGCAGATAGCTTGTGCTTTCAGGCATCACCTGCAACCGAGTAGGAAAAGTTTTCTGGCTTTTAGCGATATCATTACGGACCTGTCTCCAGTAGGTGTGGAAAGTAACAAGTTTCATAGCCCCCGAGGGTGGTGTGTACCCAGTGGGTTTAGTAAGGATTTGCTTAAACACGGGGTGAAATGAGTTTTAAAGCAATAACATGCTTCTGGTAATAAAGTTGAATTTTTCAGAAGTAAACTGCATTGGTTGGGAAGCTCTTCGTGCAGTGGCTGTTAAATTCCCTTCCCCCCCCCCCTTATGGTTCCTTTCCTTCCTCCTTTTTTTTTTTTCTCTTGAAACACTGTTTGTGCTCTTCATCTTTCTTCTTCCATAGGTTTTTCTTCTATTTCCGATGTCATGATGTCGTGAGCCACAGTCCATCAGAGCGGACTAAGAACCTAAGCTTTTTTCTAAGTGAGCAGGTCTGTCCTAAACGGAGTAATCTCTCAAGTAATGCATAAGAAATTTGTGCTTCAAACTTGAAGATAAATTGTAGTAGATGGACTTTGGCCTGCAGACTGTGATTTCTGTGCCTCTGCCCTACACTATAAATAAATATAAGTTAATTTGCATGGAGGCTGTTGAACCATGGCTTGAAAGATTAAATTACACATCCTTAACTCTTGTATATGTCTCTTGTCCACAAGCCTAGATACGGTAAAGTTTTAACTCCAAATTAACAGCGCTCTAATCGGTTACTGCTTGTGTAAAGATGCTTTTGAAATTAGTCACTAGGTAACAATGTGACTAAGTTCACTTATCCGTGGCATTTCAGTAAAAATGGCAAATCATGGTGCAGATATGTATTGACTCATAGATGCACTGTCTGCAACTGTATTGCTCTCTCCCAAAGTTTAAACGAGATAAGCAAATATTTTCATTACCTAGGAAATTGTAATGAGGGGGAAGCAATTGATAAATGTAAGTAGAGCTGCCTTTAGCATAAAAGAGTTTTGAAGTTGTTAATCACAATTGCCAAAACTGTATAAACACAAGATTGTGCTGCTAATCTGATCTTGTAAAAATAACTAGAGTGAAATCATGCAACAGTTCCGTGAAGCTCCATGTCAGGTGGAACTGTTTAAATTGACGTGTTCTCCTTCTTGATGGCTTCAGTAACTCTGAGGTAGCTGCAGAATTGCTAGTAGTGGATAGAAATGGGTGTCTGAACTTCTCATGTTTACTGACCTGGAACCTCAAAGTGAGTATGACCAGCACCAAGCTGGTGAGTTATGTAGTTCTTTTCGTAATATGGTGTCATCTCTTGGATGCTTGAATTGTATAGCCAAGAACTGATTTTGGAAGTTCTCTGGAGAAGAGACTTCAACCTCAAAATTTGCTCTGCCAGGTAGCATGTGGCTGTTTCTGTATAAACAGGAAGACTAAATAGTCAGGTTCTATCTGTCCCAGAAGAATGGGTGTAGAAACCGAAGGCCTTCTATGCAAACAAAGTCCAATAAATTGTTAGGATATTGCTACCATGGTTCTGAGATATTTTTTTTTTTTCCTTTCAAGTTATTCTTGTAAGAAAAAAATTGCCAGGGTGATATTTTCATCTGAAGGCAAAAAGAAAGAAAAGAAAGAATAAGCTTTTTTCATTATTTCCTCTAGGTGGGTTTTGATACACTTCAGAGCGTTTTAAGAAGACAAATTGGTTGAGAGCGCTACACCGTAATCTTTTAAGTGAATCAGTAATGAATGAGTAGTAGTAGTAATAATAATAATAATAATAAAAGGAACAAAATTACTTGTCTAGTGAAGTTGTAGGAAAGAGATTAGAATAATTTTTCACTTAGGAGGTTGAAATAATCTGTGTTGTCCAGCACATTATTGGAAGATGTTGCAGAGTGTTCAAACTGTGTAGCGGGTGGTAGCTCTAATACTCATGTTTGAGTTGAAAACTGTCTGGTGGAGTCAGATGCCACAGGTGCTTAAATCTCTTTGCAACAGTACTTGGCACTGGAAATAGTTCTACTACAAATGCTGAGAGGTTTACCACTGCAACAAACTATCTTGAAAATTTGAACCGTTATTATCTTGGCAGGTCTTTAAAAATAATGTACTAAATGTTTCTAATAACTAATAATTCACAGGTTTGTCCTCTGTCAGACTATTCACATGCAGGTTCAAGGGAGTGTAGGTATATTGGCATGGCTATTAACTACATGAAAATATACTTCAGTTGTACTAGGAGATTAAAGTAGTCTGTCTATACCCAAAAATTCAGGTTTTGTTCTGTTAATCTCCAGGATACTGAACAGATGGGACCGGACACGTCATAGGTATTGTGATTTCCAAGCTGATTCTGCTGAATCTTCTGCTTCTACCCCATCCCTAGGCCCTTATCTTGGCCAGATTTATGTCACTTATGAATTGGTGTGACTGTAATAGGGTGAGATTAGAAGTGGACCCATTGGAGGTACAGGAACCCATTTGGTTAGTGCAAGGTTTACTGAAAGGGGAAGTCAAAGTCAAGGTAGTCTTATTCCCGCACCCCTGTGTACTACATCTGCTTTCTTGCTTGGTAACTTCAGGTTATTGGGTAATGTGCTGAAGCTAACTGATGATTAAAGTGTATTTTACAGGCCTGGAGTTAGTATGCACATGTACCAAAAGATGTCCAAAACTTTAATCCTGAGTGTATGATTTAATACGGGTTTGTTTGTTTGACTTGATAATGCACTCAATGCCCTCTAACATCCATTTTCATCTTTGATTTCTCGTATAAATATCTTATTAGTCTTTGTTTTCTTAGTTTATAATTGAGGCACAGCTGTTTGCATGTTAAGTAGAGAAATTGTATGCTTGATGTTAAGTCTTCTGTGGGTTGGAACAAAACTGTAACAGCATAGGATTGCCTACAGCGGCATTGTTTTTGCTGGCAATTGCTGTAGCTTAATGGTGGCTTGGTGACCTTGTACCTTAAATTTCTTTTCAGTTTAAGCACACCATGGTTCTAATTGAGTTTCCTAGTGTAGAAAGAGATGGAAACTAGCAACCTGATTTAAATAGAGTATGATGAGACAAAAACACAAATGCAACTTCTGCCCTGGAAGCTAATGCAAATGGGTGTTGTCCAACTAAATGAAATGCATCAATTTACAAGTTCATCTTAATTATGGTTTATCCGCTTCACTTTTTTCTTTAGCAACTGTGAGAACTTGTTCTGAGTATTTGAAGTAGTAATCTCAACAGTGATTAGTCTTGCAATCCTAGGCTACTGTAGTGGTTTAACATCTCCTGACCTCACTCCAACCCAGTCATGTTCAGCGTAATGGACTAGTCCCTATTTTCACTTAATGGCCCTTTAGCCTGTTACTGTTCAGCAGAATATGTTGCCTTTCTGAGCATCCTAAGTAGTCTAAAGAAGTAATAGTGTCTACAGTTTTCCAGCGATGGAACTGAGATTGATTTCATTGTACAATACTTCGGGAGCTAGTACTGCTAAGTCATGTCCTTTTTAAATATGGCAAAGTGGAAAGTGTAAAATTGATCTAGCATACTTGTCTACTGCAAATTATTTCTTACAGAATATTACAAATGTATTGCTTTTGGATGCAGAGAAGTATAATGAAATATGACTCTACATACTGTGGTTTGACTCCATGACCTCTTAATGAAGTTTATGGCTCTAGAGTTTTGTACGTAGGGTTTGGATTCTGCTTGTCTTCATGACTAGAAATTTAAATTTCTCCTAACGCATGTATGCTGACTCTACTGAGTGTAGTAAATAAAACCACATGGATGAGTGATTTCAGTAAACTCAAGCTAATAATTAATATATGTTGAGGGAAACTTAACTTGGAAATCTGTATCATAAAGTCTCCTTAACTTATGAATACTTGTATTCATCAAGAACTACCATTTTAATGGATCTTGGCAGGAAATCCATTGTGATATATGCCTCAACACAGAACTGGAGTTCTGATTTGAATGAAAGCAAAGTAGGCATTCAAACTTCTAAGAAAAGAGGTTTAGAGAAATTTTACAGCCCAACTTTGACAGTCCTGTGCAGTCAGATTTTTTTTTCCTGTTGGGCAGCTTCCTGTTTAAAATCTAAGATTTCAAGCATGCTCCTGTAATAGTTTACTTCCCTTTTTATTGTTTGTAATGATGAGAGTACATTCATCTGTGGTTTTCTTTTAAGGTCAAGACTTTACCAGTTCACTTGAATTTAGGCTCTTTTAATCAACCTTGGAGGTGCAGTAGATTTTACTTTAATCAAAGTCGGTTGTGACCAGCACTCAGTCCAGCTGGTTTTACTGGTGTACTTAGAGTTGATTCAAATATCCAAGGAAAAAAAAAAAGGAAACACTGAATTGAACTTACAAGCAAAATTTCAATTAAAAAAATTAATTTCAGTTGCTTCTGTCTTCTTCTCCAAATGTGACTTAAAACAACTGTTGTATCAGTTTGTAGGTAAATTTTTAGTCAGTAAGCTTTTTTGCAGTGACTGTTACACTGTAGGTCTGCTTGCCAGTTGGTGCAAGAGATTCCAGTCTTGCTGTGCTCAGAATCGATAAAATAAATTATTTTGAGAAAAATTTGAGTACAAGTTAATTTTCATTGATCATGTTTCTTTTTCTTAAATTGATAGTCTATCTTAGGACTTAGGTATATTTGAACAAATATAAGATGCTTAAATGTAAGAACTTGGCAACCAATACTGCATGTGAATCTGAAGTCAAACCAATGAACTGGATGAGAAAGTTCCTGGCTAAGCACTTGGAACTAGTTGGTTGATGAGGTAAATTGACTTTTGACAGGTTTTTTTAATGTAGATGAAGAAAAATACTCTGACTTCTGTTTTGGCTATGTCATTCATAGTTTAAAATGTAGAGGAAGGTATTGACATTTTTCTATGGTCTTTTTTTTTTCTTCTGGTTTTTGGGTGGTTGGGGGGGTGGGTGGCTGTGTTTTTCACTGTGTTCAATTAGTGGAACAGATCAGAAGGGGTGGATTTGAGATGAAGGTGTCCAGAAACAGGCAATTTAATTTATGAATTGCAGATTACAGATAACTATCTAGAAGACAGTTTTAGTTACTTTTTGCTTGTAAATGCATCTGAAGTAGTCCAAGAAAAACATTATTTTTTTTGCATTAATGGAATTTTATTTTTTTAGCAGAATACGAGTTAATTTTTGTTCATAGATGTTGTTCAGATGTCTTTATTTCTGTTGTTCAGAGATAGAGATGGTTTTATCTCTCTTTGACATCAAGTAAAATGCATTGAGACTTTACAGAATTGTTTAAATGGGTATGGGAGTATGGATACAGGTGTATGGTAGACTATTTACAATAATTAAGTAATTGGATGCTTGAAACTGTTGTGGTTCAAATGGACGTGTCTGCTTACGGACAAAGGGAATTTTCTTTCTTAGGAGCGTAAGTACAAAATAAGATTTCTCCGCAGGCACAGAAACTCTTTAAACTATGACTTAAACCAGTTCACTTAGCTTTTATCATCTGGGTTATATTGCAGTATGAATGTTTATAGCAGATACTAAAGGCTTTGACCTTTTGTTACACAGTAAATTATTCTGAATTGTTTTAATGGCCCTTCCCAAGTCAAAGTTTTGTGTAGATGAACTTGAGCTTTCAGTTTAATGCAGTATATGATGGGAAATGTAAAATGAGAACACACAAATGTGATGGGGAAGATATATTAGTTATAATTTTTCTTTAAAAAAGGGATTGCCAATTTATTAGACAAACTGGTGTAACTTCTAAAAAATAAATATCTACATATTGTCGGCATACCACTGGCATATATGTGTGCATAGTCAGTGTATCTTCTTCCTCCATATAGTGGGAGTTAATCTTTTTATGTGGCAAATTCTAAGTTTTTTCCTAATGGGCAGAACTATTAGATTTTAGTAGATTTTAGTTCTTTAATGCTCTAAAAACTTCATGTAGATTTAACTGATAAATATTGCCACACTGTATTATACCAGTTCTGTCAGGAAAAAGTACAACTGCAGTAATGGTCCAGCTCTTGCTTGTGTAGATAAGAATAATATCACAGAATCATAGAATGGTTTGGGTTGGAAGGGACATTAAAGATAATCTAGTCCAACTCCCCTGCCATGGGCAGGCACACCTTCCACTAGTTCAGGTTGCTCAAAGCCCCATCCAACCTGACCTTGAACACTTCCAGGGATGGGTCATCCACAATTTCTCTGGGCAACCTCTTCCAGTGTCACCACCATGGCACTGCAGTGTATATGGTTGTGGAGAATGTTGTTAACTATGGTGGAAACACATGAAACAGCTCTGCTACTCTATGGTCAGTGTTTCCTCATGTTCTTTTTTGTCCTGCTATGCCAGAAAGCAAAACTTTGTTGGAAACTTCCAAATTATATTTGCCTCCTCTTATTGGGACCATGGAATGTCATAGTATGTCAGTCTCCTGTCAGAAGGGGATAACTCTTTTTTTTCCAAAACAGTCTTTTCCTGTAATGCCAGAATAGAGCAAACTTTATATGTCATATAGCCATGATTGTAGCAGTTCAGACTAGGTTTCTACTTCAAGTGCCCTTGCTTTTACTCATTTCAGATTGAAAGATGAGTCCTTTCTTCTCCTTTAATACAAAAATCAGGAGATCCAGACAGGAGGGCATGGTTGGGTGAATTCTAAAATAAGAGATGCCTAATGCTGTTCTTTTTTAAAGATTGGTATATTTGACATTTAGGGAAGAAAGCATAGGTCAGGAAAGGAACAAGCTAACCAGAAAACAAGTGTGAGGCTGAGGTGTACAGACCAGGCAAGTGTTCCTTGTGCGCTCTGCTGCACCAGGGGCTTTCTCTAGAACATTGGTTATAATGGATAGCTAAGTAAGGAGCCACAAAGCTGTGCAAGACCTTGAACGCAATAGGGAAATGTCGCAACTGGAATGTTTCAAAGTTTTTCAGACCATCTTGAACTTGATACTTACGCTCTGTGAGGTTGTTTTCAACCTGGCCTCCTTATACATCCTGGAGCTTAAGGCTGTGTAGCTTTTCTTTCAGTGTAGGAGTTGCGGTTGTTCTCATGTCCATAAAGAGTCACTCCCCTCCTGCCCCCCACCTCCAAGATCACCTTCATAAACAGAGGTAGGTCCTCTTAATGAATCCCTATGTATAGCTAGAAGAGTTGAGAATCAAACTCGGACCCTGTAAAGGTGGTAGACTTCTCTGTGCCAGGGTTTTTGCCTGCCATCCCCATAGCTGCTGTTAATGGTGGAGCAGGACTATTTGAAACATGAATAAAAATGAGGTATAGCAGAAGACTGTCTGTACACAGTCATAGTTTGGCACAGTAGGTTGAGCTATAGGTGTCTAGAGAAACTTCCCTGCTGTAATGTAAAAATAATCTTTTTTTAAAATGGTTTGCCAGATGTATTTGCACTGATTCTTGGTTCTTTCCAATATGAGCTGGAAGAAAAGTAATATTATTGATGCCAAGGTCAAAGCAAGTTCTCAGTTAACATAAGCAAGAATAATTGCTCCTGTAAGATAACTTTATCTTAGCCACATACATGCTAAATATTTGTCTCTAAAAGAGTGAACCAGAACTGTATTTTTCTTCTCTGTATTTAGGTATAATTGTTTTATTCCTTGTTCCCTCTTGTGATGAAATGAAACCTGGAGTTGACAAAGGTAATAGGGAGTGCTAATTGATATAGAACTGCGTATTGGAAGAGCTACCTTACGCTTCAGTGCCCCAGAGAGTTCTTGGCAGATACCTTTTTAGCCTTAAATCAGAATATTAGGGAAGGGATGAAAAGTGACCGTGAGATAACAAGGACAGGCTCAAACTTTTCAAGCTCTTCCTCACTACCTCCCTCATGCAATGTCCCTAGGGAATTCTGCATGCCTGATCAGAACTTTTGCAGTCCATTATGCCTCCTGAAAACAAGTCTTCAGCAAAACAGCTTGAACAGCAGGGATGGGCTGCAGTTTTCTGAACTACAGCTGTCTCCTTAAGTGGGATTACTTTGCTGAGTGGTCACGAAGAATGTGTTCTCCCCCTGGAATGTTTTCCTTGTGGGCACACTGTCTCTGGAAGAGGAATTCTCTCCTCTGCTGAGAAGGCATGTACTGTACGTGCAGTAATGAGAAACAACAGTTGCAGAAAGTGTATTATGCAGGATTGTAAACTTTGAATATTTATTCAAAGTGAATGGGGTTGGGTGACAGCCAGCCTAGCTTTGTCATGCTAAAGACTGGACTTGAAATCAACAGAAGGCTACCCTCCCCCTCCCTAAACCAGTGTTTGGTGTGTTTAAACAATGTGCACAGGCTTCACAGAACTGATTAACTTCATTGGTGCCATGTACATGGTAATGTGTCTTTGTGTCTCACTGAACTGAGAAGGTGCAATTAAAATAGGGGCAAGCATACCCTCCCTAGCATTAACTTAGGAAAGCTATGCCTGACTGTATTTGCCCATAACCGACAGTGGTTAATTTATTTACGGTATGCAGTGTGGTTGCCCAGGATCGTTTCTGTGCTTGTATAGCTGGTGGTGAAGCCTGTGCTATCCCATGTTCACTGTTTGGTACCCAATACTAGCCTCTTCAGATTGGCATTAATTTGTTACATCTACATGTGCTGTGCTTGTAGCTTCTGTTCTCCCAATCTTGCCATTCATTTGAACCGAGTGGAGAGAAAAGGTGACGACTAAGTGGCATGTAAGGACACTGTCTGTCTTGTATATGGCTTTGTGGCCTTTGCAATTTGCCATGGAAAGTCCTAGCTTCACAGAGCAAACCTCCCGTGTCAGCTGTTACAGTAGAATACGCAAGTGCTGCTTCACACATACCAGAAAGTGGTGCTTGACAGCTGATGAAGAGAGCTGGACACACAGAAACTGAGAAACATTTATTCCATGTTTGGTGTTCTGAGAACACATGCCAGGTACCTTTTAGGCCACCTGGAAGATACAGAATTCCCTTCAACTTCTTTCATCTGTCTTACGTGTAGCCTGGTCAGTAGATCACTTTTGTGTAATACAGGTATCATTTATGCATTAGATAAGTAGATTGCTCCTTCTTGATTCTTGGAGCCCTGTGCATACAGAGAAGGCACTTTAGTGCTCTACCTTGAGTTTAACTTACAGTAATAAACGTGGTAGCTGGCAAGTCTGGGCAGCACTACAGTCAAACTGAATATGCAACAATAATTGCCAGCAATCTGCATTCCAGTTGTGAAATAAATCTTTCAACAATGTATTGTGTGCGTCAGACTGTGACTAGAGAGGGAAGCAGTGAACTGCAGTAAGCGTAATAGCAATCATTATGAACCCCAAATAAAGCTGAACTAGAAGAAATGAGTCTGCGTGGCAGCACGGCATTCTGAACAAAAAGGGTATGTGTAGCTGAATGCCTTCAGCTCAGGGGGGCTATCTGTGAGGGACCATTAATTGCAGACTCTTGTACTTGCCTGATGTTGTATTCTTTAGTGGGATAACTGAAATTCATGATTCTTGAGTTCAGTCTGAAGCATTAGGCACTGGTGTGTCAGAATATACTGAACTTGAGAAACAAGCAGTTATAACCAGTCCATCAGTTCAGCTTCCTGCCAGCTTTTCCCCTTCCCTTCCTCTCTCCCTGCGGTTCATTTCTCACCCTTAGTGATTCAGACTTCAGTTTTTATATAGGTGTTACTTACAAATTGGAGCAGTTTGTGCTAACAAACTTTGCAGTTTTCTTTCCCATAAACATCCTGGCACGTGGAGCTGTGAAGTGTCAGCCTAGTATGTCCTAAACAGATGAGATCTGAACAATTTCTTAGTGAATATAAGGGAATTATAGTGGAGTTTTTGTGCGTTAGGTTTTGTTTTTTAATCTTGTCAGTTCACGGTCACTGTAGGCAGTCTGACCACTAAAGTCTACTTACTGTGCTTTCTATCTGCACTTAATGCAACTGTTTCTGTTGATTTGATGAAGTGTATTCAGCTGGCTGGGGAAAGTGAAAGAGTTGAGTTTGCAAAAATAATGCAAGTGTTAGCTGTTCAGATCGCACGCTTAACAAGGATTCCCATCATATGAATGTTACTGACCAAACTTAGTTTGAATCATCAGCTTCTTCTCAAAGTCAGATTATTTTTTAAATGCTGTGTATTAACAAAGAATCAAATTTCTTCACTGAGGACAATTTAGTTGTAACTGAAAGGGAACTGTAAGTGACCAATAGTACTGTAATTTTCTAGGGTAAAAGTCTTGTCTTGCCTGTAGAAATGGTGTACATTCCTTTTGCTCTGTGAAAGGGCTTTTTGTCTTGTATGCCATTCTCTCACAACCTGCTAAAGGTAAGCCAGTTTGGAAAACGGCATGGGAACTGTTCCTGAAATACTTTTAAAATGTGAACTGTATAAACAAAGGAAATTAACTTGCTTTAGTCTAAATGTGTTTGCTATTTATTGTTCATTCTTTTTGTCACCCTAATCTTTAGGGTAGTTTCTCTTGCACTGCTAGTATAAAGGCCACTAGACAAACCATGTGGGGGGATCATTTAATGTGAAATCACAGAAAGTTTTTATAACATTGCCTTACTGGTGGATGTGAAGCAGAAGAAAACTTCTAGTAGTTACCCACATATGTCCATATGTCCCTTTTCATGCAGGCTTAGTCTTATAGCAAAGTTCTGAAATGGTGATCCGAATCAGCAAGTATATAGTACATGTATCTGTCTATTTTATGTTCTCTATAGCCCAGTATTTCACAAACTTCTCATAATTCGTTAAAGTAGGGAAATCATTTGTGATTAAAGCTGTCTATTCCAATGTAGTAATGCATCTTTGCTAATAATGAGGCTGAAACCTAAAAAGAACAATGTGGGGATCCCTACTTTAACAGCGGTTTGAGTAACCTTAAACTAAAAGTGCTTTCCTTGCCTAGCTAGTGCTCTAATACTTGTTAGTAAGTGTGATGCTTTAACTGTTGCCATTAATGCTCTTCTGAATATATTAATTCTATTTCTACTTCAGCCATTACCTCGATAGTTTAGCATAGCCCAAGCTCATCTTACTGAGCAGTGGCTCAGTCCCAGAAATGATTCTGTGGCTGCTGACAGAGTAAACATTGGGGGGGGGGGGGAATAATACAAATAGTTCTGGAAAATTAAATTGCAAACAGATAATGTTCTATGCTTTTAGCAGTTGCAAAACACTGAAATCCAAAGGAAGGGACCTTATAGTAGAGGCAGCTTTTAGACCTTTCCAAGGCAGACAAGGTGTGTGTTGCCAGATTTTTAGGAAGCACTTGATACTTTAGGGAGTATGAGTGTGTGAAGTGTCTCATAATTCAAGCCTTAAGGCTATGAAATTGTAGGAGGCTAAGGCAAACTTCTGTCCATATGGTTGTATTCAAATGAGGGGTTTGGGTAGTTCTGCCTAGTTCAGAGGGGATGCATGGCATCTTACCTTAAAGCCAGAGTTTAATTTGTTCATCTCAAAAGAATCTGTAGGGAAATATGTATGTAAAGGGTTCTTGAATTTTTTTTTTAAGGTTGGACTACATACTTGGTCCCATCCTATTCATGACTGTAGAGATTGCTTTGCCTCCATCTGTAACTGTATGACATCTTTGTGGCAACTATGTAGTTAGTAAAATGGCAGAAGAATGTCTTTTGGCACCTGAAATAATGGAAAACAAGCAACGTTTGACCAGCCTGTTCCTTAGACTGCTACAAACCAGCATAAGGGAGCGTACTGGGTTAACAGGGAAGTGACTGTAGTATTTCATTTTTGGAAACAATACTAGGAAGGAGGCATTTAAAGTCAAAACAAGGATGGTCTGTCTTACTTCTGTATTTTTTTTTGTCGTCTTACCTATAGACTGGTGTTGCATCAAAAAGAATATTGTTAACGGTATTCTCATCTGACAGTTGCACAATAGCCATGTAAAGATGAATGTCCTTGCCCCGCATAATTATCTACACCCAAAATGCAAACTACTGGCAAACAAATTGCTTCCTAATTTGTTCCTAAAATGGTAATGACTTGCATTCATTGTGAGTTGCTGTAAGGCTGCAAGAGCTTACTAGACTTGCTTTCTTGACTACTTAAGGGGTTTTTAGAAATGCCCAGTGAAATGCAGCATAAGCTAGGAAGCTAAGTTTTGGAGCCCATGAGATGGAACTTGCTGAATCTGATTCCTCTGGTACTCTTCTTGTGGAGAAGGCAAATTAACGGTTGGTTTGTGGTATTGCCAGTTTAGAGGCCCTGTGGGTTAGAAGTCAGCCTCGAGAATAGCACTAATACCATGTTATCTTTGTGTGATCCTCCAGATTTTTAATTCTGGTACCTGAGGATTCCTCTCTTCTGGAGCATATGAAAACTAGTTTGAGATGGTGGGAATAAGACTGTTTGCTGCTGCCATGCAATAGAGCAATTTTCAAGTCTGTTTGAAGTTTGAGGTACAGACCATCTTTGACTCTCCTCACTATTTATGCCAGTGCTCCATACTGGCATAAAAAACTTAGTGTTTACTGAGATTTTAGAATAGCCACGTTAGGTTCTTTCTCACTGTGATAGTTGTTTTCAGTCCTGGGAATAAAAAGGGATAGATGCTATAGAATGATCCTTTAGTAGCTGAAGAACACAGTCTTGCTGTGTGCGAGATGATTCAGGGTTTCTCCTCCTGTAAGGGATTTGATTAACCTCTCTGTAGCTATCTTCCTTTCTTAGTTCTCTTCAGATCTAGAACTGGCTGGGGATACCCCTTGAAAGATTTCTGGTGGTCCTATGTATTTCTTATCCAAAAAGAATTAGTCTTTATCTCAGAATAAATCTCCAAGGTGTATTGAATGCGTGTACTCTTAACAGTAAGGGAGTGAGGAATACGTTTCAGTGTAATGTAGGACGCTTCAGATGGCTTGGTTACTTAGGATTCCTCAGGAAATGATGAAACTGAATTTAGCTGAAGCATACTGCCTCTGTGTCCTGCCTGATTATAGCCAAAAAAGGCAACTGGTTAGATTCTGGGAGTTGCATAGGCAGGAAACTGTGTAATGGAGGGTAGAGCACAGCTGTTGCCTTGCCAAACCTGATACAACTCTGAACACAATTGAATATTTATTTCATTTTTTTTTCCTTTTCCCCTCCTTCCTTCCACTCCCTTTTCTTAACCCTTTGACCACAACCTGCAGATGATACTCTGCAATGTCATGGAGTCTCTGTCTTTTGTTGAATTACTAGTCTTCTCTATTTCCTACATACTCTGTCAGGCTGGCTATTGTAGTGTGGTCTTGGAGCTCTCTTGACAGCTCAAATTTTTCATGGCAGCCTCCCGATTGCTACATCTCATTTCTGCAACAAGTCTCTTCATTGTTTTCCCGTTAAAATCTGGATTTTCAGTAAAAATATGAAAAGACAGGGAGAAGGAGTTGCTCTGAGAATCACCATTGTGGTGACTGAGGCGGAAGTGTCAGTGACCCTGCGGGGAGAGAAACATGAGGTGAAGTGTGGGATAGCTGCTTGGCATATCCTGTAAGGCTTAAGACAAAGGTTTTAAGCTCAAGCTAAAGGAAACTATTATTTATAGAGTAATTTTCTCTTTGTTTGCTAAAGAATTTTTGACTGTGAATATACAGCTATCCATACAGTCTCTGGCACAAAGCTGCATACCACCTACAGTGATACATTTGTTGAAAGGAATTTCTCTACATGCTTACAAATGACTGGTGTGGGCATTTGTGCCCATCATTATTATAGCTGATGTTTTTCTGGCTTCATTCACTGCTTGCTAATGCTGGGACTCAACATCTATTGTTGCTCTCATGCATATTTTGGGAATTGAACTGCTTCTGTCCTACTCTCAGTAACTTTTTGTCTTCAGTATCTATAGTCAGACTTTACCTATTTGATTTGCAGGCTGGTTTGTAGATGTGGGTATGTTCTGTAGAAGAGTTATCCCTGTAGATCCTGACAGCCTTCCATGACATGAATATTGGTATTTTCATTTCCTGTTCTTTTGGTGGTAAAGAGCTCTAGCTTTTATCCAAGTTATGAAAAACATATATTGAGGACACTGGTATCTTTGCGAGGAAGGATCCAAGAAGTAATGTTTATGGGACCTTGTAAAGAGGCTGCTGTTACATGGTTAATGAGCCTTGACGCATGCAGTCCTTTCTTCTGATTGAAAGGATTTCTGAATGGCACCAATAAAATTGCTGCCTTATAAACTGGAAAATCCCTGGCGGTAGTGTTCTGGTTTTGATGAAACAGTAAATCTAGGGTGCCATTTTCTGAGCATGCTGCCTAAATCTCCCTCTTGTAGGGGTGGTACTCTCTCCTCTACCTGACCACAGCTTTATACAAGGATCTCGGTAGAGGATTTTTGGCTGTAAAATTTCCTGACCATAGGTTTATTCTGTTACTGTCTTGGAGGTATTTTGCTACTGAACATTATCTAGAAAAAAGATAAAAAGTGGTGGGCTGGGTGTTGCTACTAAGGTGGTGATGGAAAGTATCTAATGTTGGTTGTAACTGGTGTCCTCAAATTATCGATGATGTCTTTTAGAAGCAAAGTGTGTCTCATGTATTGTCTAGACTGGTATATGTCATTTCTAAGATGTTGTGGTATTTGATTTGTAGCTTATCAGAACAAAGAGATAGGAAGTAAAAGTGTTGATTAAACATTTATGATTATATTTCTGAGCTAATATCTCTACCAAGTAGAGCAGCGAAGGGCTAATCTTGACCTGAACGTTACTGACATAGTATCTGATGCTATGAGTATTGGCACATCTTACAAATTGTTTGACGCTTGCCACTTTAATGTGCTTTCTCTTTTCTGCCAGATAATGGCTTCCAAATGCTTAATGGTCAGTGTTTTGTTGTAGGTTTTTTTAACTGCTTGCTAGTTTGGTTTTTTTTTTTTTCATCCTCTTGGCAAGCAAAACCTTGACCTTATTGGAAGTTTGACAACTTACCAGTGCTTGCTAACGTGAAACTGAAGGAGGGGGAGGCATGCTGTGATGACCAAGGACTCAGAGTACTTAGTATGTGCCTGTCTGCCTCTAGGAATTTGCAAGGCAACTTGAGGCTTTAAAAATCTCCCTCCCGCCCTCTTTTCGCAGGTCCCCAATTCTAAAACACAATGTCGCAAAGAGACGCAGATAAGTACCTTTACGTGGACAAGAACATCATTAATAACCCTCTGACTCAGGCTGACTGGGCAGCTAAGAAGCTGGTATGGGTTCCCTCAGAGAAGAATGGGTTTGAGGCAGCTAGCCTGAAGGAAGAAGTAGGAGATGAGGCCATTGTGGAACTGGCAGAGAATGGGAAGAAAGTGAAAGTAAATAAGGATGACATCCAGAAGATGAACCCCCCCAAATTCTCTAAAGTGGAAGATATGGCGGAGCTGACATGCCTGAATGAGGCTTCTGTGCTTCACAACTTGAAGGAGAGATACTACTCGGGACTGATCTATGTAAGTAATCTTGTCTATTGGGGTAAGAGTTCTTGATTACATAGTATGTGAACTTAGCGTAATCACTTTGCTTCTAAAATGTGTACGTTAACCTTTCATTGCCCCTATACACAACTCTCATATGACTTAGCTTCTTCCCTCTACTTAAAATTTTTTCACTAAACTATGCCAATCCCCCTCTAGTTAATTTTGAAGCTTTCAAGGAATGCTGTGGTAAATCTGTCTTTAACATTTTAATATCTTTGTTTGCAGGATGTTTTGAATGCCATTTAACTTCCTTTTAGCAAGAAGTGAGAGCAGTTGGAAAGTGGTAAACAGGGAGTCTGATCTGAACTGAACCAAATAATAATAAAAACACAGTCCTAATATACCTAACATCTGAATTGCTTTTTCCCATGTCTGGAGCTTCAGTGGGAAAGAATGCTAATGCCAAGATTTTTGTGTTACAAAAATGCTGGATCTTGGAGTGTCTTAGCAGAGAAGGCACATATGTGCCTGCATATACTTACAGATGGGAAATACTTCGTTTTCTTTCCACCCCAAAATGGACAAAAGCAGAGATTCCTGCTTCTTATTGCTGTGGAAGTGACAAAGATACCATTTATGGGACCAACAGTCATACCCAATGAAGCACGCAGCAACTACTTCACTGAATACCAAAAGTAATAAATAGGGGAAGGTGGGGAAGGAGAACATGGAACTTTGACCTGGTTCTTCAGCTACCTTCTGATTTTCCTCTTCATGTGGCCTCTGTTTAGCCAGCAGATGTTGTTCATGATACCTTCTACTCTGCAGGCATAGAATGAATGATTAAACTCAGGGGTGATGTAAAATTTGGGTGCAGTGGCTGGTTAAAACAGGAACTAGTGTGTCTTGGTTTATTTATTCTCAAACTAGCCTCTGCAACAGAATTAAAATGGGACTGTCTGAGATGGAATCCTGAGGGATGTAGAAATGCTGGATGTTCAGTATTTTTAGGCACTGTGAAATCTTCTTCACAGTAGATTAGAAGATCTATTAAAATAAAATATATTAAAGAATAAATTTCATATGTAAACATGTATATTAATACAGCCCTTGAAGAAAGTCTGTCTAGATTCCCCCCCCCCCCTCTGTTTGTGCTGTCAAAACCCAAAAGCTGCCTCTCTTGTCAGATGGAGAAGACAACTTCAGTAAAAACTCTCTGCGATACCTATCTGTATGTTTTGGGTGTTTTTGAATGCTTACTGCTTCATCATACCCAAAGGGATATAGTCTTTTATGTAGTCAACTTATGGGGCAAGCTATAGATGATCTCTTCTGCCCTAACAGGGACTGGTGGTATCTAAGACATCACATAGCAGGAATTCACCCTAGCTATCCATCTTGGGTAGAAACCTTTGTGAACTGTTGCCTTCTAAGTTAAGGAGCTTGAACAGAAGCTAGAAACTCGGACTCTGGCTAGTGCCCTGACCACCACTCTTCTGGAGTAGCATGAAGGCATATAGGCAACTGTTGCAGAAATTATCAGAGAACATCTGAAGGATGCAAAGCTGATATAAATTTAGTCTGACTCCCACCTTCTGATGTCAAAATTTTGAGACCTAATGTCGTTGGAGTTCGATGCAGTTAATTTTCTGTGTAGTCAATAACTGCTTTGACTATTGGTCAAAATGTATTCTCAGAGGGAAGAATCTTTGTATTGAGATGAAATAGGATGTTGCAAGATCATGGGTAACATTTTTAGAACAGGAAACATTGCTAGGTTGTATAATAAGTTGTTGAAAATAATTCAACAGCATCTCAAAGTCTGCACACTATGCAATGGGCTGTTTTGCATATCTTGCAAGATATCCTCTGAAATTTCAGACGCAGTCTGTGACTGTAATAAATTGAGTTATTTTAATTGCATTGTAAGAAGTATAAAAAAAATCCCCACACCCTTCACTCAAGTAAACGTAGCATAGTAATGCTCTATTACAGAATCTTAGTCTTGCCGGAACCATGCTTCTGTGCACTTGTGAAATGGACTGATCTCACCTGTCAGCAGTTCTCACTAAGTCAGGAGATTAATGCGAAGGCTTAAAATACTTTCATTGGAGTGGCTGTTGGTTGATCATTAATCCTCTTGAAGAAAGAGAATACACGCCATGTAGCTCTGGCATAAATGTCTCTGGAAAGATCATAAGCATAATTTAGTTCTGCTCTTGTCCTTTTTCTCTTCTTTGCCAACAGGGCTGTGTGTTTTTTGTGGCTTTTTTCTTTTCTTTTTTTTTTTAACTTTATTTTTCTGTCTACCCATCCTATAAAAGGAAGGGGGAAGTCTTATGGCTGGTGCAGACAAATTTTGAGCAGGGAGTGTCAAACGTTTCAAGAACTAAGAGCTTGAGTCTGACACCAATTTGCTGTTTCCATGTGCTGAGTGGTTCTGCACTGAGGTGACTTGCTAATAGACTGGCTTTCTTATTAAAACTTTCTATTTGGAGTGCTTTATCAGAAGATCATTTTCAACTTCTGTGTTGCTTACCTGAACTGCCTTGTTTGTATTCAGTGTGAAACTCGGAACTCAACCTTATATGTTCCAGTTATTTCACCGAAGTTAATTGCTGGAAAATAAACTTTCTGATGCTGTCAGCTTTGTGCCATGCTGCAGACGGTCCTTTCAGCTCTTCAGAGCTAGTTTAGCAGTTGGAAAAATAGAACTAGTTTCAGTTTGGACCGTGTGTCACTTGAAATAGTTAGTGAAAGGTAATGCCAGAATTCTATTTTGAGATAGTAATGTCTGAACAAAGTACAGATTTCCAAGCCAGCTATGCTTATAATAGATTAGCCTTTCACTTGGAGCCTTGGGTTCAATTCAGGGATTTATGCATATAATTCTTTACTTGTACTTTAGTAAGATGAAGGTGACTCTTTCTTGTGGTAGGGCTGGCAGCTTCTGCTCAATATAATTCAACTTGCTTCCTATATAAAACTCAGTCATGTGCTTGACCAGCAGTCATGACGTGGTGGTCTCGCTCTGTTGCCTATCCCAGCCTTGGTTAGTTGCCTCTCTTTATTAGACAAAAATATCACTTCACACATCTGTCTGAGATCATTATACTGCAAGGAAACTTCCCTTAGGTATTTCTCCTGGCAACCAGAATGTTGGAAGGTGGTGATGGCTTCTTCCTGCATACCTGCTTCATGGCTTCATCACTCTAATTGAAATTGATGTATTCCATTTTCTAAACTGCTGCTCTCATCTGTAAGACTGCTTCTGCCCAGCTTCAGACCTTTATACTATTCTTACTTGAAAACTGACAATTCTGATTTGTCAGCAAACACAGCCATAAAAAGTCACAAAAATACAGAAGAAAACTTTACGTTCCTTATGGAATGTTGCCACAGTACTTGCTACCACTTTTCTTTTGCTCTCACTTCTAATCCCCCAAAAGCAGCAAACAGGCATTTAGCTTTATTAACATCTTCAAAGGGGAGGTAGGTTTGGTCTGTGGCATGAGTTACAGGTTTTTTGTGGGGGGCAACAGGGACTATATAGGGCAACTTCTTTTGATTACTACGTGCATGTTGCTGCTGCCATGGGATTTGAGGCAAGATGGTTGCTAATGCAGACAGCTGGAACTGGCAGCCTAGAGGGTTTTTGTTTACTTGTTTTCCAGAACTCTGACAAAATTACAGCTTTTCTTCTAACAGTTCAGTTGACTCCAATGTCAGTTATTTCCGTGCCAGTATAAGGAAAAGGTGTATTGCGTGTACTGTGAACATGCTACTCTTGAGTCAACTCCTTTCTACCTCTTGGTCCTACTGTCTTCCACTAGTATAGTCAAAGGTCAGGAAAGCATGACCCAGTCTTTCAACTGCTCTTCTGTGCTGTACAAGTACTGTCTGACATGATAGACAACTGAGGCAGAGGCAAAAGGAACTAGCATTGCCCAGTGCGTTTCTGCAAACTCCTTAAACTGTTCCTTTCAAGCACTACTTCAAACCTAACCTGAGTAGAATGTCTCACTGAAGCTTAGCTTCCTAGAACTTTAGGAGTCCTACACTAAAAGGTTTTTAGCCAACTTTCATAGTTTGCCACTTTGGAAAGAGATTTAGTATTTTCTGTAAGCTATTCAAATATTCCTCAAATATTTAAAAAAACAAAAAAAAGTAGGTCTGGAAACATTTCCTGATAGTTTATACTGGGGTATGGAAAAGGAACCTTAAATACCTATAAAAATTTTGCTTTCTGGGGGACATAGGGTGAAAGCTGCATATAAGAGTGGGCTAATTACTTAATGTTAAGCCAGCATGTAGAAAATTTGGATTTGAGACCATAAACTGTGTAGTAGATGCTATTTTCACCCTTCTGATCACTGTAGTCTAATCCTTACCTTTATCTAGCTAAAGAGGCTAAATCTGATTAAGTACTCTCTGCGCTCATTGTGGAGAACTCCTTACCATTCCCAAACACTCTTCATTGAGCAAACAATAGAAGGGATGGTAGCAATAGAAATAAAAAGTGCCAAATGTACTCTCTTCTGGTAGCACTGCAAGTTGCTTTAGAAAGCTTCTTCTCTCCAGATGTTTCAAACAGCTGCCTCTAAATTTGACAGGGAACTAGAGTAGCTCTAAACCTGAGAAGCAAGGCTTGGAATGCTATTCTTAGAATATCTAGGAAATATCTAAGAAGCCTCTGCTCTTCCTATTCCCTTTGCAAGTAAAATGTTTGTTAGGGGTTTTTTTTAAGGTATTCAGATCTCAAAGATTTTTTTTTTCTTTTAAGAAGCTTAATATTTTCACTAGAAGTATTTTGACAGTTGTCTTCCATTAGAACTGTGGAATTTAAGCCAGTGGAAACCAATGGAGAAATTGAGGTTTGTTGTCACAGATCAATTAATTAACCGTTTGAGATTAATTAGAAGTAAACTTTGCAAATGTTGCTGACTCTTGGAGCATGGAATACTTCAGAATTGTTTTCTATATTGACTAGTTCAGAACTATACTACAGTAATGACCTTACAGTTTTGAATCTAGTTCTAATTATACTCGTTACATTACAAATCATGAAAGTGTTCAGGCTGGAAGGGTCTTTAGGAGGCCATCTAATACAACTTCCTGTTCAGAGCAGGGTCAACAGTGGTCTTCAAAACCTCTAAGGAGTCCACTGGTCTTATTTTTCTTTTAGTAACTATTTTGGCTTGAAGTTTTTATTACATTGTAGTTGATCAATTACTAGATAAATCCATAGCAGACATGAGGCAGAACATAATAAAAATGTGTGTTTCTAGGAGCTGAGCACTTACCTTATAAAGTGAAATGGACGCTTGACTTGCATATAGGAACTTTGAAAGGAAGAAACACCAGTCCTACTGGACTGTTAATTAGCCAGGGAGCAGGCCAGTTTGATATCAGTGTGACTAATGTGTCAGTTGATGCTCTGTGCATACTTGGAAAGGTTGAGTACTAGTCAAGTTGATATGACTTTAGCTGTTGCTCAGATTCTAATATTGCTTAGTGGGAAGCATCCCACATGGCATCAGTGGAAGAAGCACTTAAAAAAGGACTGGTTGGTTGGCTTGTTTTTCCAAGTAATATACTGTTAAAATGTGCAAGTATACAACCTTTTTAATTCCTGTCTTTATTTGCTGGGACGTTTTCTTTCCAGACCTACTCAGGCCTGTTCTGCGTGGTAATCAATCCTTACAAGAACCTGCCCATATATTCAGAAGAGATAGTGGAGATGTACAAAGGCAAAAAGAGACATGAGATGCCCCCTCATATCTATGCCATCACAGACACAGCCTACAGGAGTATGATGCAAGGTGAGTGCTGACTGAGATAATGACTCTTGTTGAAATCATAAGTCAAGGTTGCAATCAAAACACTGTAGGAGAACAACTCCTCACTGGTATCAAAAGGCATTGTTGCCCCCTCTGTCCTTTCTTACAAACACCTGACACCTACTTGGTACCAGCTTTTGTGTTCAGGTGAATAGCTTTCTCCTGCTTTAGAGGATTGAAGAACCTTACAAAGAGTCTGGCGAGAGCTAAACTTGACATAAATAACAGACTGGTGTGAATGCATGAGGTTCAGTGAAGCAGGCGAGGAGAACTGAGGTAGTGAACTTTCCCTCTCAGTGATGAGCCTATGGAACAATAGCTCTAGGTGGGCAAGTATGTGTATTGGCTGATGGAGGCTTTTAACAAAAGTATTTAAAATCCAGTCATACAGTCTGGTTGGGTGAAACAAGATTAGTATAACCTGCATTTTGAAGTGCGATGGTCAGGGGTAGTTTTACAGATCAGGAGTTGTTTGGTTACGTTCTTACTCTGTTAAGAATAAAACTTACTATCAGGCAATATTAAACACATCTGTTGGCTTTTCATAGAATAAAAGAAAGCAAGCAGATTGACCTATTTTTTTTTTTCCCCCCTGTGTATACAAATGAGAGGTAAAGAACCATATATATTATCTGCTGCTTGTTTGTCACTTGAGGACTTATGAATATGGAGCTCTGAATGTCCTGTGCATATCCCCCCTTTTGAGAGGAGGTCTTTCACAGAGTCAGTGCTTGTGTTTGGGATGCTTGGAGAGTGTTCAGGTATGGAGGCATTTTGTGCTTTTCTTCCTGATTGTAGCTGGATTATATGAAGAGGCATGCTTTGTAAGGTTTAAAGGATTTAATGGACAGTTTGATTTGGCGTGGCTTGTATGAATTTGATTACTCCTTTATTTTCTGATGACTAACATTGATTAAGGTATTTGTCTCTCCTAGGTCTTGTAATTAGCCTCACTTTTTTGAACAAAGGCTAGATATAATAAAATTATGCTTTAGAATTAAACTCTGTTTTAAAGAGTTCTGCTTTTCTCCTGCCCTCACTACACTTGCACCTCCAAGCATAGGAGGACTTATAACAATATGGTTGCCCAGACTGGAAAGGGAGCAAGAAAAACTCCTTCCACTTACCTGCGTATGTGGCTTTAAACAAATTTTACGTGTGAATGCTGAGAAAGGTTGCTGAAGTGTGGTGCCATGCAGAGCAGAGCACATCAGAGAGCTAACATGATGGATCAATTAAGCTATATTTGTAAAAGCCTTGGGTGGGGAGGAGTGAGCCATACAGACATCCTGCAGTGGACTGGTGGCAGGATACTGATGGCAATTTGTTGAAGATGTGGCAGGTCTTGAAGAAATACAGCTATACTACTGATGTATTACTTTGAAAGGAATGCTGTATCCAGAGGAAAAAACCTGTGAACCTGGAGCTATATAGGACCTCACTTCCCTCAGACAAAGATGGATCTGCCATGAAGGACGAGGACAGATGCACTGCCTATACTATATGTGGCACCATGGTTGTCCATAAACCTCTTATCACTGTTTCACTTCCTTTATTACTTCCTTCTCTCCTTTGCCTACTCCTTGTCAGCTGAATTACTAACATATATTTTTCTTAAAGAAGCTATTGACTTAACCCTACCGGACTTACTGTTCCCTACATAGAAATCTTTTCTACGTAGAATCAGAAACAGTTTCTTTGGCATTGTTGTAAGGAGACTGAAGAAGTCCTTTTCCCTCTCTAGACAACAGTTAAACCATTTGGAACTGCACGTGCATGCATCTTGTCCTTCATCCCTGCCAGGTATATCAGTATGTGGCAGTGGATATCCAAACAGCTGCAATTCTGCAACAAGGCACAGGTGACCTTCCCTGGTCTTGTGGTGGTTCAGAGCTAGTGATGAATCTACATGGAAATTTTCTTTCCTTTTGAAAAGAGAAGGTGTCTCTGTCAGACCATTGCTTGAGTGATGTCTAAAACTCAGAAATCCCAGACTTGAATTGCTTTGGTGTACAAAGCTAAAGAATGGCAGCCCTGCCTCCGTTTTCCTAGCATGGGAAAGTTGCTATGAGCTCTGCTGGAGTGTTTACCTTTCCCAGAACAATTCTAGCTATGCAGTATTCTCAGCAGTATTGACAGTCTAGATGTTTACCCCAGCTCTTCTTTGCCTGGTTTGAGATATCTTGTTGCTGACTTTTTGGAATGCTTTTTGGATGTGAATATCATTCCCAGTTAGCTTTTGAACTAGCCTGCTTTGACCTGTTTAACTAGGTTTGGAAAGATTTTTGTGTGTCTTGCTTCACACGTGTGTATTTGTGCTAGCAAGAACCTAGAGATCGTTTTAGGGTTATTTGCTGCCTTATTTCCTTATTGGAAAGGGTAACAGTAGCTTTCCAATGTCTGCTACTGGGAATGAAGGTGAGTAGGTTGTTGCAGTGTCTTTGGTCCTGGCTAGCCTCTAGAGCAATGGAAAGCAACATTCCTGTTCCACTCTCTCAGTTTTGCTTAGCAGTGGGGGAGGCTTGGTGCAGCAGCCAGTGGTATGGCAGGAATCTGTACAGAGAATAGAAGATGAAAGGGTCTGTTGCTCCACATGAGCCAGAGGCATTTAGGATTAGGCTGCCTTCCCTAGCTTATTTTCAGAGCCCTGAAGACTGGGAATCCTTCATGGTCTGGAGAAGGATAGCAAGCTGTTGACTCTGACTTCTGTCAGCATGGGGTATAGTTATCTCTTAAGCTGACAGAGCGGAAAAGCCTTGCATGTTAATTGATTTGGACTCTGAATTTTTTTTGGTTTTCAGTCAATTTATGGTATTCTAATAAGCAGGCCATTCAAAGGGACATTTGTCAGGAAAGGAATTGGGAAGGGAGAGGATGATGAGAGCTTTATTCCAACCTCTGCTAATCCAGAAATTACTTAACCCTTTTCAGGCATCTATGCTGATGCACTATGGGTGAGCTTGGTCCTCTTTTTGTGTCTACCCTGGTTACTCTGTTCACAAAAGTGTCATGTGGCATTTATATATTCCAAGAGATTAAATTGCTTTTTGTTAAATTTCACTAGAATTACTTCCTTGAGGCAATAACATTATGGAGAAGGTGTTCAAAGTGATTTTTTCTTTTTTTCCTCCTTTCTCTGACCCAGGACATTAAGACTCCAAAATGAAACAAAAATATTATTTTGCTGCACAGTATTTAAAGGGACTTCCTGTGCTTCAAGAGCAGAACTCTGAAAAAAGTGTAACGTTTTTGTTTTCAGAGAACACAACCATTTATCTTAATGTTTCTATTCTCTGGGTAACCTCAATGCCAGAAGCCTCAGGTCTGACTGCTTTCAGAAGAATTACTCTTCTGGTGCTGATGATTGAAGCACAGTGCCTGCAAGTGGAGTGGTGTCTTGAGCAAACAAATCATTATTCTAATGCAGCAGATGTACACTGAAGGGGTACATTCCTTATCTCAATTCATAGTCTCCAGGGGATCTATTTAGAAAAACATATTTTAAAGCTATTAAACAGCACCTGTTTGTCTATTTGGAACACATATAGGGAATTTGCTATGTCAAATACTGATAGAAGCTAGAAACTTCATTGGTGTCTGGAGCATGATGGCTCTTTTAATGCCAGTGTCTGAAACTTTTGTAATAGGTTAGATCAGTATGGTTATTCTGGTCTCCAAAGTTCAACCTCATCAACTAAGAGATAGGTAGGAGAGGGAATAGACAGCATATTGCTAATGAATATATTGCATCTCCTTTCTCATCCAGTTTCTCCGCATATTAGCGTAGGGCTCCTAACGGTTCACTGAACAAAACTCTTAATCATTGTGCAGTGATTAAACCCTCCCTGACCTTGATGGATTAGTCTGAAAAGGAGCCTGTGCAGCCAGCACCTTGCTGGTATTCACTTGGGAGTTAGGTAGTCTCTGGGTTTGGTGTTTAACAGAAAAAAATCCTGAAGCATAGTAACTTCATGATGTTTATTGGCCTTGTTACATGAAGGGAGGAAACAGTGTTAGCTATTGTAAGACAAATCACTTGCTGTTGCAGATCTTCACATGGACCTCAGGTCCAGTTGTCATTTTCACAAGAAACAGTCCTCTAGATCTGCTTCTATAGAACATGACCTTGAAGTATTTTATTTGTAATTCTTAGATGTTTACATATTTCTTAAGTTTCTGAGCTAGTAGAACACTTCTGTTTTAACTTCCTTGGGCTCAAGTCTTCTTTCTCAGCTCGCTTCTTAGCATTGGTCTGCTAAGCTGCACTGTATATTGCACTGTCCCAAAGTGCATCTTTATTTTCTATACAATATTCTGTGTGTGCTTACCAATTCAGGGATACTTGATTGACAGAGCTGTTCAGATTATGTAGAGGCACAGATGTCTCTTTCAAGTTGCATGTAAAGGTCAAGTTCAGTTTCCACTAAACCCAAAGGAATATAGCCTATGGTTTCACTAGTTTGTTTCCAAGATTTGTCCAAATTTCTGATGCAAAGGGCAATGTTAAGTTTGGATACTAATTACAGAGGATGTTCATGTTGATGGTGTTTGTATACAAATGGCAAGAAAAGATGGACATGGCTTCTGATTTTCTTAAGAAATGTTTTACATGCTTTGAATGACACGAGATTTCTAAGTGCAGTGCTCAAAATCTGTGTCTCGAAATGTGGTTTTCAATAGAACAAGGAGCTAAAAGAGAGTCCATTGCCCACTTTTTTTTTTAGTAGTTACCACACCCTTTTTGCTTCATTCCTGTA
This sequence comes from Ciconia boyciana, assembly GCF_034638445.1. Taxonomy (NCBI): domain Eukaryota; kingdom Metazoa; phylum Chordata; class Aves; order Ciconiiformes; family Ciconiidae; genus Ciconia; species Ciconia boyciana. The sequence continues at coordinate 59,112,527 of NC_132934.1, forward strand.
AACCAGAGCAGGAGCTCTCTGGCAGTCACTTATGTAATGGTTCAGCCCTTGCTGTCAGTCTCCCTGCAGTTCACTTTTAGTATCATGAGTTGCTTGAGCCTGTGCAGGCTGTATACCAGTTTTTCTTTCCTGTCGGAACTTCATAAACATTTGTGTAACCTAAAATTACAGCCTAACTTGTTTTCCTGTTTTGCTATCTCCAGATTCAATTAAGGAACGCTAGAGGAAGGGGTATGGGCTCTAGTCCAAAAATGACTTGGGGAAATAAATATTTGCATTTGACCCAGTAGGATATATTTCATTTTTTGAAATGAAACTTACTTTTCTCCTCGTGACTGTCCTCAAACTTGAGATAGTGCAAAGCTGAATCTTGGCACTGAAGCGTTCCTGCCAACTCAAGTGATTTTCCCCTCTTTTGCATCTTGAAGCTCTATTGTTCAGCGCTGTCTTGAATATGCTATGTTTGTCCTTAATTTGATTTTTTTAAAAAAATACTTGATAATAGGTTATTAGCATTTTGAAACTTCTCTCTAATGTGATAATGCAAAAGCAGGCCCTCAGGCTCTGTTCTAGTGTTGCCCTGGAGTGTTTTTGATCCTACTCAAACCAGCATGTAGGTTAAAGCCCACAGTGAACGTTTGATTAGATTTTATGCCAGCGAGGTTGTTCTGAGTAGCAGAGTGTGTCAAGTGCCTGGGGCTCCTCCTGTGTTAGAGCCCTGAGGGAAGGACACTGGTTTTAAGATTATGTTGGGGTCAGAAGAGAAGTTTGAAGAGGGACTGCAGAACCAAAACTACTGCGTGGTTGAAGCACTTACATGCATTTAAGACTAATTCTTGCTTTAGGTCAACTCTCTAACTTGGTCAGCCAGCCAGTTGCCTAAGCTGGGCTACAGGCATTCACTGCGATGCTAGGGGAGCGTTATAGTAACGGAAAACTAGAGGGCCAGGCTGCTCAGTTCTGCCAGACACTTGGTGGTTAGGAGGGGGGTGGTACCATCTAGCTATGGTTAAGCTTTTAGCCTTAATGAGTCAGCTATAGGCAGGGGACTGCAAGCCAAGCCTTTGCCTTTCAGCTACACTTCCTCTTAGCTGGAGAGATGATGTCACCATTGTGTGAATGCTATATTACTTCTCCTTTTATGGAGATGAACAAGCTTGAAACTGGAGTCACTCATGCAGAGGAAGTGGGTGATAAAGGCCTGCTAGGATGTCCTGTAACTGAGATGTGGAGCTTAAATTGCACATTCTCTTCTAGCCTTCCAACCTTTTTTTTTTTTCTCCCATCCAAAACGTCTAAAAACAAAATTCAAGAGTTTGGGGCTCTATTAATTTATCAATTATGCCAATATATTTGACCACAGCAGTTCAGCATTCATTCAGATTTGTTGTTTTGCAGTAGAATATTTGGCTGATGACTTTTTATGTACAAGATGTCTCTCTTGTGAAAACAAATTTTGGTTTAATTAAGTTTTTAGTGTATGCTGAAGGTCCTGGAAGCAGTCTAAAATGAGGTCTTTTATTTTTGGACTGAAGAAAGTCAAGAATGAGTTAGATATTATGCTTTTTATATATATAGTAAAATTAATCTACTGATCTTATTATACCATACTGATGTATAGCTTAAATTTGAAGGATGTTTTACTTCCTTAATTTCTGGATGCTTGAGGCTGCTGCTTCTTATGATCACTTGAATAGTAGGGTGATGAGAGCTAAAGAAGAGCCTAGATAAAAAGCTTTCCTTGCCAGCTGGTCTGAAATACAGAACTGTTGCTATAATTAAATAATGAGTTGTTATTCTGGATTGTTTTTAATAAGTGACTCTGTTTAGGATTAAAAAGCAGATGCAGATTTCTTTTAATCAGGCGTTTCTTGATTGTGTTGTTATAAGCAACTGAGTTTATGGTACCTAGCACATTCTCTTTTGCTGAGTAGGTTGCTTGCACAACTGACAATGGAGTAGAGGCAAGCACTGACTGAAGTTGTGCAGTACGCCCATGTTGAATGATCCTTTAAAAAAAGAAGGGGTGGCGGAGGCCTCTTGTCTGGGCAACTGAATTCTGATTCGTGATGGCACAAGTCAGTATTGTATGGTGAATGAATATTGGCATTTAAAGCAATTCTTAATTGGAAGTGTGTCTAAGAGTTACGCTTTTGTATGCGTTAGCTCTTTGGCCCTTTGGTCTGCTCCAGTTTCCTGTTGCTGAACACATTATTCGAGTTGTCTGTCTGTACACAATTAGAAGAATTCCAGCTATCCCAATGACTGCTGCTTTGCAGTCCTGGGAAAGAATTTCCCCCGGATTGCAAACAGGAATGTTGCCTTTTATGGTAGTATCTGCACGCTGCTGGTGACTTGCCTGCACTTGCAGGTACGTTCCTGATGGCTTAAAGCAGAGGTGACTAATGCAGCTGTAGCAGGCCACCAGGAAAGCATGTTGGGAGAGGAAAATGTAGTGCCGAGAGGATTTTGAACACGGTCTGTGACTTTTCCTTCCTGAGCACCTTTCAACACCTTGCTCTGTGTTACAGCGTGGAAAAAATCCTGTGCTTGCCCCTTTGGGACTTCCTTGGGTCACTCCAGGGTGCTCTTGCTACCTTGCCTCATTGGAATGAGGCTTGAAAAGAGCTTCTCAACTAAGTGCAACAAAACTTGTCATGATCAAAAAGTGTTCAGTGCCAAAGAGCTTCTGAGTATTATCTGATGTTGATCATCTTTTTCTGTTGGGCAGTTGGTTTATCTGTCTGCTTACCAATGGGGGTTTTTTTGCTGCAATAAGGATCCTTTTCTGGAGGAGATAGAAGGGGAAGGCGTGCACTTTTCAAGTGTGTAGGGCTCCATCCTCTATATGAGGAGCCCCAGCTTGTAATTCCAACACTAGAGTTGACTACTGGGAGTAAGGAGCACCTTCCTTAGGGTTATTTTTTTTTTTTCTTTTTTCCCCTCTCTCTCAAATTAGCTTCCTAGAAGAGCCTCTGTAGTACCTGAATGCGAGTATAACCTTTTCTCGGACAAGTGGGCTGCTGGTTTATAGTCAAGCTTTTGAAAGTCAGATGTTATTCGTAAGCACAATCTTTTTCTTTCACATAGCTGCTTTGTGATAGAGAATTGCACCCAGGTGTCGTGCTACCAAAGAATACATTTCCTTAGGCAATCCATAAATGAATCATTAGTTATTCCCCTGATCCACCCTCAAAGTGCCCAGTCACGCAGAGGGCTGGCATGTGCCTGCTGAGCCCTTGACCCACTGGGAACCTTGAATGGGTGGAGCTTTCGGAGCTGGTTAACATCTACTCTTTGCCTGTCCCTCAGCAAAAGGGGTGCATATCTTAAAGGCAATTAATAAAATTCAGCACTTGCTAGTAAAGCTGCAGTATCTAGTTTTGAATGCTTAAGAGTTTGCTGGGCCAAAACCATTTGACTGATTATTTTCTTCTGTTTGCTTTCTTCCAGTCTTAGGACTGATCAGCTCTTTCTGAGAACAGTGTTAACAGGGATAAAGCAGATTATTTTCCTCTAAATTTTTGTGCTCATCTGCATACAGTCAGTTTCCAGTAAAGAAGCTTAAGAGCAGGAGTTGCCTATCTATAGCATGTGAACCTAATGTTTCCATTATTGGTTTCAGAATAATTTAAGAAAAGATAGACTCTCAAATTTGGTAGGTTTACCTTCTTTCCTTATTCCATGAAAATGTGTCCAAAGGCTACATATACTTCTCTCTTTATAAACTGAGTTTATAGGAGCTTTTTCTTGATGAATATGGCATTCATGACGTTAGGACTGAAATGCTAAATTCACTTGCAGTAGCAGTGTTTAACGGTATGGAAAGTAGTTTCAGGTACTTGAACTCTATCTGACTATAAAGCCTTCCCTAATTAGAGCTCAATCTCTTTATCTTGCACAAAATAACTTGAATGGCGACTCAATTATATCAAGTACTCTCTGGTGGGGAGAATACTGAGAGCACTTGGGTTCTCTAAGCTGCTGGAGAAAGAAATAGAAAGAACCAGTAGCTGAAATATGGAGACAGTCACATCCATAAACGTACTGAAGATTACCAATTGCTAAAATACTTTTAGAGCAATCCAGTGAATTTTCTACTCTCATGGATGTTTGAGGCTTTCTTTCTCTCTTTTTAGAGAGTACACTTCAGTCCAACACAAAGTTGGAGCTCAGCATGGAGAAAGGAAAGAATGACAATAACTGGATGAAATCTAACTGCTTTGTTACTCGAGTTCTCAGACTGGATGATCTGATAATCCTCTGGTCTTGATCTTAAGCAAAAAAATCCCAACCCTAAAATCAAACAAAACAAAAAACCCACAGCCAAATGGATAACTTACAAACTAGTGGGGATTTTGAGTTTGGTGGCACAGTCTGTTCTGTGAGTGCCCCTATAGCTCTTGTGGACTGTCTGTGAGTAACTTGCTGTGCCCAAGTCTGTTCCATGTCTGAACAGGTCTCACTGCCCCTGTGATGACTACAAGCTACTAAGGCTGTTGTGGTGTAGGCACAGGTACTCTCCAGCCTGTCCAGTGCTCCCAGCTGGTTCCTGGTGGCATGGGGGAGAAATGGGATGCAGACTGGAGGTGGGGGGAGGGCACGGGGTGGATGCAAGGTGAAACCAAGGCAGAAGCAGGGGAGTATGTTCACTCAGAAATGTTGGGGGAGCAGCAGGATGCAGGCATAGTTGAAGGACTAGTCAGGACTGCATACGAGGAAGTGGAATCATAGGTGAAAGCTGAAAGGAGGTTAAAGATGTGGGAGAAGATAGTGGTGGATAGGCTGGGTGAAGTAAGTTCTGTAACTGGAAAGATGTTATCCACAGCTGGGAATTGAACACAGGAATTAGTATGTCTGCTGGTATGTCAGCATGTAAAACAAAAGGTTTCTACTGTTACCAGCTGCTTGATTAATACAGTAGGGGATGGTGTCAGAAATAAATCAGCTGTATAGGACTTAGGCTGTTGCTCAGCATTGTAGTTTTCAAGTCCATTCTGTATAAAATAAGTAGCAAAAATTTCTCACTGAGCTTCCAGTGTTTCTTGTGGGCGTGAAAGACTCTGATGTGAGGTTTTGTCACTTTGGGATTTGTAATGGTTCCTGTCCCACTTACCCCTTCCCCCTTCCATTTCCACTGCTCTGCTGATAACTTTTTAAAGTCAGTATGAGCCCAATGTAATGGGGGGAGGGGGCTGAAGAACAAGTAGATGTACATCAAACTGTTGCTCTGTGGTAAAGAAACATTCAGTGAGAGAGTTCTGTATTGTTTGTAGGAAAATTGTAATGCAAACAATATTCTTTCTGGATGAAGAAAACTAAATTGTGATGGTACCATTATACTTTGGCAGATGGTGGGAAGTTGGCATCTATTGCCAGAAAAGAGGTTACCTGGCCATATTTCTGAAGATACTTGGCAGAGTTTACTAGTTCCTGTTTTTGTCTGTGGTGTCAATTTCATTCTGTCACAGAAATTTAATTTTAGAGTCTCAGTCTAAGTACTTTTTTTTTAAAATTTTATTCTAGATCGAGAGGATCAGTCCATCCTTTGCACGTGAGTATTACAGCTTGTCTGGATGCCAAAGTCTGTGTTAAAAATTTTGGTTGGAGGACTCTCTTAATTGTAAATGCTGGGGGTGGGCTCAGTAAATCAGATAATAGTGGAGAGTCAAGGAATGTCCCACTACAGTTCCTCCAATATATATGTAATCCTTTCTGCAAAATAATTCTCGTAAGAATTGGAGGAAGAAGGGAGGTTTTGAAACAGCCCCTGTTTTCTTCTTGCAGTCAAGAGGCTTCCTTTTGAAAGATTCACTTCATTACCTTTCATCCCTAGCTCTACAGCAGCCTCTGGATTATTCCTCAGCCACTTGGCAGTCTTCGTATCCAAGTGACTAGAAAGCATAGTTCTTTATTGCCTTCCCTCCTCCATGCACGTGTACAGAACCTGCAGCCAGTGGCAGACTGGCTGAGGGCTAGCCTGCAGTCCAGCTACACTGCTACTACTTGCCGGAACAACTTGGTTTTTCTTGGTTTCGGGGGAGGTGCTGTAATGGCCAGAATGCATTTAAGGAGCTCTGTTGCCCTTTTGGGATTAGAAATATGAATATGTCCCCCTATGTCTTGTTTGTGAATGAATTGCGGATTTTCTTTACAGAGGTGAATCAGGAGCTGGTAAGACAGAGAACACCAAGAAGGTCATTCAGTATCTGGCTCATGTTGCTTCCTCACACAAGTCTAAAAAAGACCAGGTAAGACCTGGGTTTGATGATGCTTTATTGCCTTGCTGACTTTGGACAATAAATACATATTGGCTGATGTTGGTAAAAGCCATATTGCTCAATAAAAGCCTAGATGGTAACATTTATCAGAGGACTGAGGAGGACAGTGAAGTATGAAACAAAAGTTTGTCAAAAATTGCAAGCCAGGGAACATTGTTCTAAGTTATAACTCCTTTGAATTCAGTGGAGCTACAGTGGGGATAAACTCATCCACAACCTCTTGGATTTGTGGGCAAGTGCATGGGCAAGAGTCGCTATAAATGAAGCATCACCCATATTGATCTTTTTACACGGATGTATTGCTTATAACCAGTCCAGGCAGCGTAAAACCTTTATAGATTAGGTCTCACTATTATATGCATTGTCTCAAAACTGGAGAATACAGTGATAGGCTAGTGGACATCAGCTGAAAACTTTAAAATTGTAGGAAAACATTAAAAGGGTGGAAAACAGCAAAGTGTTAGCAGCACATGAAAGGAGGGTGGTGGTGATGGTGGGAGGACTTTAAAGATGTCTCACTTATATTTTTTTCCCCCTCCCTCTCCCCCGATGGACTATTGCCGAATTCGTCAGTTGTATCCTCGTAGGTGAGCTGCACGTTTACTGCACGTTCTGCACCAGGAATGCGTTTTCTGTCCCATTGTGTGATTTTTTTAAGCAGCTTTTCACTCCACACCAATATCACTTTCTGCAGCTAAAACAAATCCATAGACAATTCACAATTTTATTTTTTTTGTGTGGTGCACAGTAATCTTTTTGTGAGGGTGTTCAATTGGAGACTAAAGTAACATCAAGAATACTTGTGTTCTGTGCTCAATACTAGTTTGCATTTAAGGATTTTCTTGCAGGATTTTCCCAGATATACCATTCAAGAAGTATTCCTCCAGGGCAATAGGACTGGACCAGGCTTTCCTAGAACCATAAGCGTCTAGTGTCTGTGGTGTTCCTAGTAAGATAAATGTAGTTGGGTGTGTAGCTTTCGATTCCCTGCAGTGAGATGTGGCTGCAGGTTGCAAAGAAAGGTCGAGGGGAAGGCTGTCCTGCAGACAGGGTGTTCCAGGACTGTGAGCTTGTTAGCCAGAGCTGAACACATTGGAAATGTTCACTGGTGAGCTGTGTAATGAAAGCCAGATGCCAAGTGTGTCCACTGTATCTCTACATAAGAATTTTCCCATAGTAGCTTAATGTGTAAGCATGTCTTACATGTGTAGAATATATAAATAAGAAGGCATCTCTGCACGCAGGCATACTATGTGTGTGCGCACACATAGTAATAAGTAACTTCTGGAATCCAACCAAAACAAAACTTCCTATGTGCCAAACTTTCAGACATATGAAGGCTTTTTCCATGGTCTGTCAGTGGCTGTATTTAGAAACAGTCTTCTTTTTTTCTTTTTCTAAGTGTGGAAAATAGAATCATGGAGTTGAGTTAAGTATTCTTCCACTGCTTATCCTTGAGCAAAATTTCAACCACCGAAGCAGGACAGGCAGTCTGCTTAGGAGAATAAACCAGTCCTAAGTTGGGCTGGTTGGTGGCTTGCCCAGGTGTGATATTCCCCCTCGCCCAAAGTTTTGATTCTTCCGAAAAGTCCTGTAGCTCCTGTTTTGCTCCATTTTTGTGACTAAACAGTAGCACTGGCCTTACAAGAGAGGATTTAGAACTGCAGTCTTCGAATGTTAATTGGTAATGAGTGGTCTATGCAACAATTCTTTACAAACCTTAAACTTGGAAACAGATCATAAGGGTTTATGAAGATGAATATGTTAAATTTTTTGAGGCCCTTGGGTATACTGTTCACAGCAGATTTATTCTTTAGGGTTGAATATGATAGCGTCAAACCTTTATGCTGCAAAAGTAGGCACGAAACTTAACCAATGGTAATACTGAAAGTAGGGGTGCTTTATCTACCAGAAAGGTTTCTTGACTGTCTCCTAATAGAAGTTTTGGATGTAAACTCCTGTTTTTCCAAGTATCAGAGCAAAATCAGATTTATAAAACATATTCTTCACCTGTAGCTCTCTTGTTTTGGAGGTAGTGGCAGCTTCCACGGATCCCAGTGCATTAGTGTATTCAGCTAAATAGCTTCTAGCTGCATGGTGTGACTACTAAGCACATTAAGGCTGCTTTTGGGGCCTACTGAATGTAATTATATAAACACTTTTTTTCATTTGATTAAACTTTATTTATGGAAGTTGATTGATGTTTTCCCATGTTTAGTCTCTGTTTCTCTACTGACTTCTTAAATCATGTAATAGTTTTTTTTTTTCAAGTTGAGAATGTTCGCAAGCTAATCATGGGTAATAGTTGCTAATGCTTAAATACTTGTAATGACGATTAGGTTATTGATGATCTTTCTCCCTTCCCCATCCAACCCACTGTTGTTGGGACTCAGTTATTTGAGAATCTCTCACGTGACTGCAGAGAAGAATACAAAAGCAAATCCCTAAAGTGTAAAAACCAAAACAACAACAAACCCCACCAAAACAAACAAAAAACCCAAACACCCTCCCCATCTTTAGTTTTTTAAATTGCATGCTGTTAAAGCTAGCTGTGATTTCTAGATGCCTTTCTCCATACTTCCTGAAGAATAAATGGCTGGCAAAACTTCTACCTTGCATAGAAATAATTCCAAAAAGTGTATGAGATGCAAAAAATTTAAAGTACAAGATAGATGTCAAGGATTTTGGTTGCTTTAAATTGCTGTTGCAACTTCAGAGCAGTAGAAAGAGAGCATACTGAAGACTGTGTGCTGCCTAACCATGGGCTAACAGACCCAGTGGCTGTTATTGCTTCTGTTTTCATGAGGAATATTGTACATACTTCAAATGCATGCCAAGTATTAAACAAATTTGTTTCAGGTCAAGGAATGGCAGTTGCAGGTGTCAGAAAATTGGCAGCATCTTAATGATAGGAATCTTAGAATTTCTAGAAAGCTTGTGACAGACATCTCTGTGTTGTACTGTTTTTGCTTTGCAAAATTGCCCATTGTATAATGAAGTATCTTCCTTCAGTGAAAGGTGACTGTCAAAATTTAAGGTAAAAAAACCCAACCCAACAAACCCCACTCAAACTTCTTTAAAATTTTAAAAATAAAAGGATTGTCTTTTTAAACAAATACAGCATACAGTGTGTTCCAGTGAGGAATGGATACATCCCAGTTAACTGCAGCCACTTAATCTTATGTGCCATTGCCATGGCATGCTGAGAACTTGCTCTTTCCACTGTATCATGGTGCTAAGGCAAGTCATGAGAGCTAACTGACTTGACCAACTCTCTAGCATTTTCCTTTCCCTACAGCTCTATATCGCTGTGTCCCTGAGGTGGCGTTATCTATGCGTATTGCTACCTTGGTGGTTCAAGAGACCTAATTGCCTCTAAACTACAGTTTACCAACACCTACTTGACATTAATGACACTTTCTTCCTGAGGTACTAAATAACAGGAGGGTCCGTAGTATGGATTTCTATAAACTTTTGATCTTTGTGTAGCTAAGCATGACCTTAGTTTTATTTGTAGCCAAATAATTAAAGTAGACTTGGTGTCAAAGCCTGACTTCTGTTTAGAGGAAAAAATTCTTTATCTCTTCCCTTCTTGTTCCATAGTTGGGTTGAAGTGCTATGTTGCTGGCATATCTCACTTGCATAGTAACAGACTGCAGTCACAAACAAAGGCCTAGGACTTCACTGCAGGATGGGGAGGAGGAAAGAGTGTTCCAACTTCAGTACATGTGCCAGAATAGGAGGGCAAATGTGACTACCACACAGTTTCAGGGGCTGAACCCTAGTTTTAAGGTTTTCTCCTTACAAAGCCACACGCTGGCTCCATTGTGAGAGACCAGATGTCCCAGCTCAGGTTCCCTTCCCAGGCTAACCCCCTTGTTATATATATTTGACAGTGAATGAAAGTGTTTGCAGCAGCTGCCCCTTCTGTATATGTGCAGTTCTACAGGGACTGAGGGTCTTGTTTGGCCTTGCACTTTGCAAGCGTGAAGTGAAGTGATTGTGGAAGTAAGAAATAAAGACTTGTAGATCTTTGTACAGTTTCTCATATATCTTCTTTTTTTTTAATTGCATGTATTTTTAGAGAGACTGCGTAAAGACTAATCTGTTTTATAATGCACTTTGAGAATGAATGGGAACAATTTTCCTTTAGAAATAACCCTTAAATAATTTGTCCATAAATTCTGGTTCTCGTGAATCAAACTTCGTTTCCATCTGTTATGCACAGGAAGTCTTGAGTACTTACTGATAACTGCCAGAAAGAGAAACATTAATCTAAACTGTCATTTGCTGTCTCTAGAAGCTTTTTAGGTGATCTTGAAATATATAGAACTCCATGCTTTTAGCACTGAGGACAAGTAATTTTTAAAAACAGCCAGGGATATATCTAGAGCCTGCAGGGAAAGGTGTATATGCTCCAATGGTCTAGTACTTGGCAGGGATAAAGGTTCTGAATTTTCTTTTTCTACAGCTCCAGCATTTTGTGTTCCTTGAGGGGAGGAGTGTGCGAATATGGCAGCAGAATGCAAGCGATCATGCAGTTTGTGGGATACCACTAATTCTCTTTTTTTGTGTGCCTTCTTACAAAGGAGGTTTTTGCTTTTTTGTGTTTTGGAAGATGTAGACTTTTAGTGCAAGCTTTTTGTTTTGTTTTTGTTTTTTTTAAACATTAGACCTTTTCAGACTAGCTTCTTAACCAGCAGAGTTCAAGGCTGTCTTGCAGTAGCAAGACAGGATTTTCCTCACTCTTCCAGCCTAGATAGTAAGACAGTTCTGGGATGAGGGCCTGATCTTGGATGGTACGGTGTTTTGCTTTGATCCTGGGAAGTCTGTGGGATGTTATGGCCAAGTGGCTTTGAAGGGCTTCTTGTTAACAGAAAGACAGCACTGGGATGCCTTTGTGTTGAGGAAGGGAATAAGGCATAATTTGTGAATGTTTCTGTTTTACCCAGATAACTAATGAGTCTCCTTTTGAAGGTTTAAGGGATCATCTCCTAAGGTTTAATATGGCTTCTCTACAACAGATGCCAAGCTAGCGTGAACTGAAACTTCAGTGCTGGTTTGACCCAAGGTTAATGCAGTAAACCACTACCTACTTCATTAATTTCTGATTTCCCTCTAGGGAGAACTGGAGAGACAGTTGCTCCAGGCTAATCCTATTCTGGAGGCCTTTGGAAATGCCAAGACAGTAAAGAATGACAACTCCTCAAGATTTGTGAGTATTACTATCCAGTGTGGGTGCCAGTATTCTACACTTTCCAGAGGGAAGACTTGGTCTGCTTTTGGGTGAACTGCGGTCAGGGATAGGACAGGGATAGGACAACTATGTGTGATTGACTTCCCTCAAATTAATCTGGGAATTGAATTTAATTCAGTGAATTATCCAGAACCCACCTGATAGGTCTCTGGAATGAAGGAACCTGACCCTGTGCCAGGATCATCAATGCTGATTTTTATTGCAGGTTTATTACAGTCAGTTTTATCTTGGAGAGCAAATACTAGTCCTTATTTTACTTGCTCTGGAGAGCAATGGACAGCATCTGAGAGGCAGATGGGGGAGCTAGAGCTGGAAGTAAATGAAAATGGTTGAAGCTAACATTGAGGGAAGTAGAACTGTCCAGATCATATAGCACATGAAACTGAAGGGACCCTGGTTGTGGGAAATCTAGGCTTAAACATGATGAATTTGAATTGTAGGCTGTCTGAATGTCAGAAATGTCTGAAAGTGTTTGGTGTCTTGTTTGTTAAATCGCTGTTGTAATCATCAGGCATTGCCTATTGGCTGACCTTATATTTTGCCTAAAACCTGCCTGACCTGTTCTGAATTTCCTTTCCTGGATTAAAAAGTGAAGGTTTAACTTTGCTGTTTACTGCTGTTACCAGATAGAATGAATACTAATTTTAATGCTATTATCTTCCTCTTAGGGCAAGTTCATCAGAATCAACTTTGATGTCAACGGCTACATTGTTGGAGCCAATATTGAGACCTGTATCCTTTTTGTAACCACTTAAAAGAAGTTAAAGGCTATAGAGGTGCCAAAAAGGTACCTAGCAATCTCTTCACGACTGACTTTCTGTTTTGTCAGGTCCAGAAAGTGGTAGGAAGTGCTTAAATTTATGCTAGCAAGATTACTGTTGTAGTCTCCTGTTTCTTCATATAGTATTTTGTGACCTTTGTGATCATGGTGGAAATCTTTTCTGAATGAATGAATTCTAATCTTAGGAGACTGAAATGGAAGCATAAACTGCGATGAGATGAGTAGCTTTGGAATTTCATAAGTCGTTCTAACTTCTGTCCAAGGCAAGTAGGGGGATGGATGGCCACTGTTTTTATGCTTTTTCTCAGTTAAGTCTCTGTTATCATAGCCATCATTCAGAGGCTGGCAAAACTGAGACCAGAAGCTCAGTGGGTTGTTGACTGATAATGATTGCTAAATCAATACCCCTGTTAATTGGCATGAGGAGAACATCCATTAGTACAAGTTTTTTCTCCTGCCATGGAATAGGAAGTGATTTGTATGTCCTGCCACATGCCTTGACTCTCTGAAGATCTGCTGGAGAAGTCACGTGCAATTCGTCAAGCCAAAGAGGAGAGAACCTTCCACATCTTTTACTACCTGCTATCTGGGGCAGGAGAGCATTTGAAGAGTAAGTGTGATTTTGTTGTAGTTATGGGATTCCCTCATCACAATGACAGAGGGTCCAAAACACTTGTAGGCTAGGACCTGTTCCTTTGTAGTTTCTTGGCTCTGCTTTTTAGATATGGTCACCCCTCCTCCCTTGTTCCGTACACTCATACATCCCTCTACCCTCCCCCTGCACTTCTCAGTTCCTGAAAACTTGCTTCTCTGGTTCCTTCCTGCACTTGCCTCCTTGCCAGCAATGACTCTACGCCCTTCCTTATCTAAATCACTATCCCATGTTTAGTCTCATGTTTAGTCTTGCATGATGTAAACCCTTCTAGTGCAGGAATGGTCCTACTGTGACGTGCTCAGCATTTATCTGAATGGCGCAAAGCTGCTGGCACCTAAGCAGCTCCAGAAGTCTAGGATCCTAGTGCACCTAGCTCAGTGGTAATCAGGGTCCATGTTGTGCAAGAGCTACAAATTGATCTGGAGGAAGGACAGAAGGAGAGGACTTCTCATGGTTGCTACTGTTTCAAGAGTATATTAACTATATATAAACTTTCACCTGACTTGAAACAAATGAGGTGTCTGAAATTAAAGGAAAATTTACTTTCAAGTTAATCCCTGCTTCTTATAGATTTATGGCATAATGATGATTGACACTGCTTTCGTGGAGTAGTCCAGAGGAGGGAATAGAAAGAAATAAGGCAGAAAAACTCCAATTTTATCTAAAATACACTAAATGTTCAGCCTGCAGTAAAACTGGGCTTAATCACACATTCATCCAGCACCTGCTAGCATATGCAAGTCAGAAATTGATCTCAGTGGTAGCTTGTTGTCTATTTAAAAAAAAAAGAAAAGTAAAAAAAAAAAAAAAGCCATAGTAACTTCTTTCTCAATTCTTTCCGAAGCTGATCTGCTGCTGGAGCCGTACAACAAATACCGCTTCCTTTCCAATGGGCATGTTACGATCCCGGGTCAGCAGGACAAAGATATGTTTCAGGAGACCATGGAGGCAATGAAGATCATGGGCATCCCAGATGAGGAGCAGATGGGTATGAATCCTCTGAAGGGCTTGAAAATGCAAGGAAATGAAAGAGTAAACAGATCGTGTATCTCTGGAGATTTTTTGTTCTGGGGTTTTTTGTTTGTTTGTTTTGGTTTTTTTGTTGGTTTGGTTTTGTTTTGTCTCGTGTCCACACACACACCCTCCCAAGTGAACAGTGTGCAAGTAATAAACTTAGTGTTTTTGGAGTGACCCACCTCAGGATCTACCAGCACAGTTTCAGTTTATACCATTAATGTTAGAAGTCAAGCAGCTAATGAAAACATGCTTCTGCTTGCTGTTTTTGTTCCCAATCTGAGGGCTGTATATCCAGCTTATGAATAACACATCCAAGATAGAAGAATCCCCTCATTCTCTTGTGCAGTGCACAGCTTGTGTGCTCCCCCTGTCCCTAAGCAGTGGCTTTAAAGTATCTAATCCAACCATTGCTGCATTAGTACTTTGAGAATGGCCTGGTCATAGTGCCTTTCTTTCCAGCTTAACACTGAACTGCTGATCAGAAATTAATATTGTCTGATTCTGGGAGCACAGTACCATGACACTGAAGCTAGAATTGCACACAGCCAGCGCAAAGTGCAATGATACATATTCACCAGAGCTCTGTGCTGTCTCATGCGTGATCTGCCTCACTGGTTGGGAACCAGTGTGCTGTAAAATCTCAATTTCTAAATGTATAAGGTCTTCTAAAACTAGGACTGTTTTTTCTCTACACTGAAGCAAGGATCTGTGGTGGTTTGAGGTCAGCACCTCCTCTGCTGGAGGCTGCAGCTCTTCTGGCTGTAGGGAATATGTGCCTGTGCTTTAACTATTGCTCTTCACAATCCAGCCTGCTATAAATCCACGCTGTCATTACCCACAGTTTAATACACTTGATATCCTGAATCATCTGAGACTGAAACTGCTGTACGGAGGTGAAATTTGCCTAAACTAGATAAAAGAATTGGCAGTCTAACTTATTGTCAGGATGTCCTGCTATGCTCAGTTTTCTGAGTTGGGTTTTTAATGTATGCTCTAGGGCATGTCTTTGCTGTCATGTAGATGAGCTATTGGTTCCAGCCACTACAGCAAAGACAGCTTTAGTGTTTTGCACTTGCTATTCAAGGTGTGAAGTGCATTTATGTCCCTTACAGGCTTAGAAGAATAATACAAACAGTAGCTGGCTGGGTGTTAGACTTACTTAGTAAGTAAAGTCTAAACACTAACTATCTTCATTTATGAGACAATATCAAAATAAGCTGTCTGTCCAAGTGCCAGGACTCCAGATTCAGCTGTCAAACCACTGGATTTCATAACATGCCACTAGGAACATACGTGTTTCTTTTCTGTTAGTCCTGATGTAGCATACATGGAGCCTTTGTTAGCTTTGCTGTCAAAAGCATGTTGGTTTAAAACAAATGTTTCTGTAACAGGTAGATATTAGGGAACAAAAAAATCTTTGGTACAAGATCCCCTTTGCAAGTGATTGGCAATTTACTTTGCTCAAGGCAACTAGAAGCTATTATGCAATGAGCTTTGATTGATACACGGTGAAAACTGAATTGATACTATGGCATTGAAAAACGTCTTTCCTGTCCTAGCACCTGATGCTGCTTTTGTGACATGCACCATTCAAAGAGTATGAATATATCGTTAGCAATGGATGGGGTGCTTCAGCATGTAATTAGTAATAGTTATGGTACAGGCACTTTCGCCCACATCCTGCTGCCCTTCATACATTATAATATATGTCTATATGGACTACAGACCTTGGTCAGGGAGCCAAAAGTGATATGGGGTTAAAGGAACAAAATCTTCCTTCTCTTAATTGGTTTGTACTCTGAGTAACTGTCTCTTTCCTGTGTTTAACAGTAGTCATTGAGGAAAATAGTGAATTTTGGCCCTCTAACAGAGAACAAATGTTTTATCAAAAAATATAGATGTTGTAGGATGGTGCGTTACCCTCAATCCTGTCTCCCACTTTACTGTAGTGATGTTGAGAATGGGTAAATTTCCAGGCTGCGTAGTCTTGCATAGGAGGGACAGGGAAAGTCCTGTGTCCTGAATGGGAGGTGTTTACCTGTGGTGTTTTTTCCCAAATTCCAGAAAGATCTTTGGGATGTTGAAAAGGGCCTCTTAACCATGTCAGGAAAGATAACTGGGTCATATCAGGGCTTTTGGAGATGTGTGACACTAAGCTGTTGTTATTGCTACTTTAAAAGGTCTGCTGAAGGTTATCTCGGGTGTTCTTCAACTTGGCAACATAGTCTTCAAGAAGGAGCGTAATACAGACCAAGCCTCTATGCCAGACAATACAGGTAACCAATCTCCTTTTCCCACCCCAAAGAAAAATGCAGAAAAAAAGCCTACAGGAAGTTCTTGCAAGTAGAAGAATATATTACGGTATGTAGGGAATGCTGGAGTCCTGTTTTCCTATAAGGTGAAGTATTTGTCAAAGGAGCTGACATGCTCCTTCATACAAATACCCACTGTTTTGACAGGCGTTTGCAGCCACCCATGGGCAGGAATGTGGCACTGTTCTTGTGACAGGGCTAGGCAGGAAGTACACGTGATGACCAGATGAAAGGGATTACTCTACTGGAATATGTAGTGTGTGTGTGTTTTAACCAAGCTAGGAATGATTGTTCCTATAAATCTATATTATCAGACTGAGGAATGTTCTTTGCTGACTTTGTAGGTAGACTTGTAACTGTAAGAGTAAGGTGGATAGCTTTGTGGTGGATATAAAGTATGTGTACATATTTTAATTGCACTGCCCATTGTTGCATGTATAAATAGTACCATGTTTCACATGATAGAAGGCTATCTGTTTCAAGACTTAGCTCTTAGACCTTCACTATAGATGTACTGCAGAAATACAAGAGGTTGCTAATTTATCTTTAAGGATTTATATTTTTGGCTATTATTATTATGGAAAATATGCTCTAAATGGTATTTTGGGGAGGAGAGTAAACCATTTGGGTTTTGGATCTTGAATCTGAAATACAGAGTTACCTCAAAGACTAATCAGTAGATGAAGACAGAATAATTAGTTTGATTAAGAAATTTGCTACTTGACGTATCTGTAAATTAATTACAGACTATGAACTTTCTAAAGCTTCCGTGTTACAACTTAGTGGTATGAGAGTATTGTTTCAAATTTACTCTTGTGGCTTCAATAACCTGTAGTATGGGTTGCAAGGTTTTTGGGGGGATTTCTTGGTTTTGAAGATACCTTTCTTTGTCTCATTAACCTGTTGTTCATTTAATGTTTTTTATGAGCTGTTTCATGACTCTCTTGGGAAGGCAGTTGCAGGAATGTTTTTCTTTTTTCTCTTGCTTTCTGTGAGAAAAACAAAAGAACACTAATCTCTTTGTTGTTTCCTCTTACCATCTTTAGCTGCTCAGAAAGTGTCTCACCTTTTGGGTATCAATGTGACTGATTTCACTAGAGGTATCCTGACTCCTCGCATCAAAGTTGGGCGAGATTATGTCCAGAAAGCTCAGACCAAAGAGCAGGTATGCGCTCTCTAAAAATGAGCGAGTACTTTAGTCTTTAATCTTGCTGCCACAAAGCTAACAGATGTATTAGAGGTTTCTGTAGCGTTTAATAACCATCTTTATGGCTGCAACGTATGGCAACCACACTTGAATAATGTAGTGTGCATATTGCTTCTAGTATTTGCTCACTTGATCTGTATAAAGATAGAAGCCACCCTGCCCCTGTAGCACTTTTTCTTATCTGGGGGGAGGGGGGCAGGGAGAGAATGCAACTCCCTAATTTTGGTGACTGGCTGTCCCAAGGGAGTAAGTTCCTCCAGTGCTGTATGCAGGAATGACATTTTCAAGTTGCTGTAATATAGAAAGCACCAGTTTTGAGTAGGTCAGGTACTAGGGTGGAAGAATCTGCTGCTCACCCTTGAAACTGATTGTAAAGTTTGTAACAGTCTTGAATCAGGTTGTGCTCTAAATTAAACCTGACCTAGGAGCTAGCGGCCTCCTGAATGGAGCAAAGCCCCTGTGCTTATTCACTGCATGTCTTCTTTATGAACACATCCTTATTCTCAGTCTCCCCCATAACATCGAAGGGATTGGAAAGAGAGTGAAGTCTAGAAATAGTCATAGGCTGCCTTTCCATTTTGATAATTAATTTCTTACTATACATAGTAAGTAAGTATTTCTCTGTCAATCACAGGTAGTGTAGTGGCACGGGAGGAGGGGATTGGGCTTCAGAAATCCTAAATTACAAAATAATTTAAATGCTTTTCTTTGGGCCTATGAAACACTCTATATTACTATAGTCTTTGGAAGTGACTGGGCATAATTTTTCTTTATTGAATACCAGGCATTGGTTTCTCCAACAGGCAGGGTCCTGAAATTTGGCTTTGACACACTAATTTAGTAAGACAAATTCTTTGCTCTTTTATGGAGTATCTCTGTGCCATCTACTTTTCATTGGGAATAACCTCTGAAATGAGTCTTGTTCAGTGAGTTTGGTGGAGTGAAAATCTCAGACTGCAGTTGAGCCGAAACAGTGTAATCTGTGCCTTCTTTTGGATTATAATGTAACTCCTGATCTTTGTCTTTTTTCCTATTTAGGCTGACTTTGCCATTGAAGCACTGGCTAAAGCTACTTATGAACGTATGTTCCGGTGGCTGGTTATGCGTATCAACAAGGCATTGGATAAGACCAAACGACAGGGTGCATCCTTCATTGGAATCCTTGACATTGCTGGCTTTGAGATTTTCGAGGTAAGGAGATGTCAGGTCCTTGCACTCAGCACAGTTTACCATGGGGCAAAGACCGCTGAAGGAAATAACTTTAAAACTGGAAAAGAATAGTACAGTTTTGGAAAGGATGTGTTCCACTTTTTGTTATTTGAGATCCCTGCTGATGTGAACTGTCACATAAGTTATTAACTAACTTAAGTGGTTCATTCTTTAGTATTTTATGTATTCTGCAAATGTTTTATCTCATTGCTCTATGTTCTATATTCTGGTGCTTACAACCTTTTTGGCATGTGCATTAGAATTATTTTAATTTTACAGTTCCAGGTGTTCTTGTTTCTTTATAGCTTGCAGCTTAAGAGTTTGCTAACCTACAAATAAGTCTTTTAGAATGTCATGTAGAGTTATGGATCACCACTGGACTTAAAATTTTATGTCCCATTAGTCTGTCCCAAGAGATTTAAGGGATGACCTGCTGAAACCTATTAGCATCACTAAAAATTGTTAGAAATGGTTGTTTCTTCCTGCTGATGAGTTTTGGAAAAGTCAAAGACAGGATAGACCAAATCGGATCCAACATAAATTCTGACCTATGTATGCTCCTTTCTGCAAGAAGCCTGAAAATTGAGGGTCAGAGTGTAGTTTCACATAGAGCTAAACAGGTTTAGCAGCAGCTCCTTGATGCAGAAAAGGAGTGAACTTACTTCTTTTCCCCTCTGCTGCTCCTGGCTGCAACTGCTTGTACTGTCCAACTCTCTAGCCCTATGGAAAATAGTTTCTTATGGTGTTTTATAATTGAATCAGTCTGCAAAGGGGAATCTGAGCATAAAAACTGGTGCAAGATAAATGTAGGAGAGGAAGAGCTGAAGGAAAACTGAGGGAGAGATGGAAAAGAGGGGAAGTGGGAGCTCCCTCTATAGGTGGCAGTGAACTGTTAGGCCAAACCATTATATCTATGAAACAACAGTTTTAGAATGGGGCTTTGCATTATACTTAGTCTGAAGCAACGACAGGCTGCCATCAGAAAAGAACTATCCTGCCATTATCCCAGCCAGGCAGCTCCTGTCAACCTGTGTTATGCTGGATCTAGTTCATGTGAAGCTGCAAGGTTAATTGGACCAATTTATTAACGGAATAGAAAATGAAAACACAGAAAAGTTGGCTTTTTTTTTTTCTCTTCCCACTCTCTGATCAGTCTGCCTTTGGTTTGATGGTTGCTGGATCTCATGAAAAGGAGGGGAGTGGAAATACATGATTAGGAATTACTGAAACATGGACAAAGTAGATCAGGACCATTCTCTTCAGCAGCTGCATTATATTTAGTGTGGTTTAACATGAAAATGCACCATGGGTTAACCTTGTCCATACAGTTTGAAGAAATCTGGAGATGTTGAAGAAATTTCCCTCACTTTCCTTGCTATGATTTTATATATGAGGATTAAAAAGGGACTTTCCAGTCCACATGCTTTTAGGAATTTGTCTTCAGGCTTCTGTTGCTTCCTCTTTCTGTGAAGAGGACCTGCCAGCTCTGAGTTTGTAGAAAACCGGAGTCTTTTCTGTTCTGGGTTAAGTAGGTACAGTAATTCTTCTGCTGTTTACAACTACAACTAAACATTCTTTTGCAAAGTCTGAGGACCAGTGTGTATAAACTTCCCTTAGGGATTGCAGCAGTAATGCAGTGGCACATGACAGGAAAGGCAGTTCATAAGCAAATGGGGTTATTGACAAAGGGCTGTCCACCCCACACAGAACACTAGCTTAAATTCTGGAACTGTAGATGTGACCTTTCGTGCTAAGAGAATAGTAGGTGTGTCTTCAAAAGCAACTGTTCAAACATCTTTCTGCCTTTTTCTTCATTAGCTGAACTCCTTTGAGCAGTTGTGTATTAACTACACAAATGAAAAGTTGCAGCAGCTCTTTAACCATACCATGTTCATTCTGGAGCAAGAGGAGTACCAGAGGGAGGGCATAGAGTGGAATTTCATTGACTTTGGCCTGGATCTGCAGCCCTGCATTGACCTCATAGAGAAGCCGGTAAGCTTGTTCTTCTACCCTTGAGCAGCAAGAAATGGCTGCACTAATTTTGTCATTGAGCACATAACCTCTATCTGTAGACTGGAGACTAGCTTTCTGGCTTTTGTAATCCTCTGCTGACACTGTGGTATGCTTAGAAGGAGAAGTGAACAGTTTCCTCTTTGAAAGTATGTCACCAATAAATCTGTTAGTATCAACTCTGTAGGAAATATTGCATGAAAATAGATCTAGTCAGCTACTTTTTCCTCTCACAAAATTGTCTTCATTTGTGTAGATCTGCAGGGTGCTAGATGTATGTGTGGCTTACCATAAGTAGTGTAAACTTCCTTACTTAACTATAAGTGTGATGAGAAGCTGTGAACCTCTGTTGCTTTCATTCTGCTCTAATGAAACTTGGAAATTTATAAATTTCATGGTAGATGTTCCAATAGTAAGGACTAGTTTGTGAAATGTTCTGCTATGGTCTTCTGCATTTAGATACCTGGATATTTTGAGAACAGCGTGATAGTGTTCCTTCTATTAAAAAGATTTCCCCCCCATCTCCCCCCCGTAAAACAGCCTAGAGAAATGTCATGGAAGAGACCTTCTCATAAAAATGTTTAGAATTGAGATGAGGATTTTGAAGAATTATTAACAATTTCTATTAGTATGGCAGTAGTTGAACTGATACTGCACAACAGGTGAATGTGATGGGGATCAGGCTTAGGTATCTTTTTTTTTAGCCATCTAAAGGTGTTAATTATTAGTATAGTCATGTATGTAATGATGTTTTGATGTTTCCCTTCTTTAAGGCTGGGCCTCCTGGTATACTGGCCCTGCTGGATGAAGAGTGCTGGTTCCCAAAAGCAACAGACAAAAGCTTTGTGGAAAAAGTTGTACAAGAACAAGGCACCCACCCCAAATTTCAGAAGCCAAAACAGCTGAAAGACAAAGCTGACTTCTGTATCATACATTATGCTGGCAAGGTAAAGAATTAGTAGCTAAAATGTGAACACTGGAATTTCTGCTATATTTTCTAATGTATAACCACTGCTTCTTAGAAATGGCTGCCTATGGGAAACCACTGGAAGACTTCACAAAGTTGTTCCATGGCTGTGGACCTGACGGCCTAAGAGGGTTTGCCTGCAAGTTATATATGTATAGTTGAAGACATGTCAAACTGACACCAGTTTAAATTTGTTCTCTGTGACTTGTTGAGATTGGAGGTACTTTTCAGAAACCTTGCATCAAGACTTCATCACTAAAAATGATGATGCACTTGGTTTTTGTGTCACACTCTGGGTGGTGCAAACTAGCATTGCAAATCCATTCCTTTTACTGACAGAACAGAACACGCAGCTGTTTTTTAGGGTTTGAAATTTGTAGGTATGCTTGCTTATACGGCAAATCCAAGAATGATTAGGTAATCTGTTGTTGATTGTGCAAACCTCAGTGCTACTTCTATAGATTTTGCAGGATCTTGTTGCATCTTGTGCTGCAGAAAATCCCCCCCAAGTTTCTTGATGTGTTTATCTTCTCCAGGTGGATTATAAAGCAGATGAATGGCTGATGAAGAACATGGATCCGCTGAATGATAACATTGCTACTCTTCTCCACCAGTCATCGGATAAGTTTGTGTCTGAGCTGTGGAAAGATGGTATGTAATTAAACTTAAATCTTATTTGTTTTCACTTGTTTTATGTGGAAGAGTTTGTTTGATCATCAAAAGTCTGTGATGAGCTGTGTTACTTTTTTCCCTGAAGACTAAGCCACCAAGATGAGCATTATCTGGAACATCCTTTCCTTAGATCGTGGTATGGCATTAAGAGTTCACTGTAACTCAAGAGAAAGGTTCACTTGCATCAGCTTACGTTAAACTTGCTGCATATATAGCAATTATTTCTCAAAACTGAGAATGCCAGGATAAAATACGAGTGCACCATTATGTCCCAGCAGCTTGCGTAGCTGCAACGCTCAAACACAAGATCTGAGGCTGAATCTACGTTTTCAGTCCTGCAACTAGTGTGTTCTTGCTGCAGTGTTGTTCAGTATTTTACTCTATCTTCTCTGGATTTATCTGCTTTTGAGTCTTACTGTTACTGTCACTTTCTGTGGTGGGTTTTCTTTGACGTCTCTGTCTGTTGCAGAGATGCAGAACGTTCAGAGAGCCTATTTCTATCAACACTTTCCTATTCTTCATCTAGAACCAGGTGACTGAGAAACCCAGCTGTTGTGTCATGTGTGTAATGCATCCTAGAGCCATGCAAGAAATGCTTCTGTTAACTTCTCTTTGTCCCTTTGTCATACCTGCTTGTCTTTCTTGTTCATTTCCTCTGCTTTGTGCTAGTAGCTCCTCACAGACTATAAAACAAAAGCAAAACTCTCACCTTGCAAGTGGATACAAGAAAAATATGGACTTACTCAGGTGCTAAAGGTTGCTCTTGCAAGACTTGCATAGGAACAGCTAAAAGCAAGTCCCTGTTAACTGTTTGAACATAGAGCTAGCAAGGCTGTATTTCTTGCAAGATTTGGAAGGATGATTTTTGAGTGCCTTTAAACTGAAATCCAGTTTAACATTGATTCTAGTATTGGGATTTGATTTCAGCTGCTGATTATTTAAAATAAAGTTAGTTTGGCAAAGGAACTCGTACTGCATGAAAAATGGCTGTCAGCGACTTGTGCCTAACAAGGCCTTTGCTGTCTAAGACTCCTTTTGACTTGAAATGTCAACTGAACTGCAGCTGATCAGTTTTCATTTATTGTTCTTAGCTGCATCTTCTGTTGCAAGTGACTGTCCTTTTTGCTATCTTGATGTAGATTGCAGGGCTCAAGATTTTTAAGAAGATTGTTCCAGCTGCAGTCTGGGACGCTCTTCTGTCGGTTTCTCTGTGATGTCATCTAGTAACATAACCTTCTTTTTGTTCTGATAAGACAACCTTGACCCTATTCTAACAGTTGCTCTAGAAGTGAGCAGTTCTAAACTAATATTAGGTGTAAATCAGAGTATCCTTTCTTGTTTCTTCTTTTGTAGGAGTTTCTCTTAACAGTTTTTTTTTTTTAATCAGAAGCCAGTTGAGCACAAGTTGATGTATTTTCTGAAGTGAAGATTGGGAGCCTGAGTGTAGGCATCAGCCAACCACTAAAGATAAAGTGAAGTAGTAGCTTGAAGCCCTTAATAAAAATGTGCTGGGGGTGTGGAAATTTATAGTGATACAGTTAGTTTTGGTTGGGTGGGTGAATTTTTATCTCTATGTAGAAGAGCAATGGGAAAAAGTAATGCTTTAGTTTCTTCTTCCCCCTGCTAATCTCAGATCTAGCTGGCTTCTATTGAAAAAAGTATCTGTGGAGTCCACCCATCAAGGTGATAGCTTCATCAGTGCTTGGATGTCACTGTGGCATAGTGGAGAAACTGTTGGGACAGGGAGTTCTGACTTTCTCCTAGTGGTATTGTTCATGTCTGTCATAGAGTATTTGTACTCCAAAAATAACTCAAACAGTGGTATCTTGAGGTTTGGTTTCTATCATGCCTTTTACCATGTTTGCTGAGTTTACAAGTAGATACGGCTTTTCTGATCACTGGTCATGACAGTTCTACCTGTAATGCAAGAGTGAAGCTGGGCTTTTTCTCTAACTGTGGCCCCTTCTGGATCAGAGTTAACTAATAGTTGACTCTGCTGGGCTAGCAGCTAGAACTCTCGGTTTGTTGTATTTCATTGTAACCTAAGCAAGCAGAAGCATCTGAAACTCACTTCTAGATTGCTCTTCCAGAGCTGCCATCCAGAGCATCAATAGAATATGTCTGGGACTAAGTTTGACTCCATTACTCAAACTTCCTGTAGTGAGCTGTTGCTTTTTTTTCCTTCCTGCTCCTATCCCTGCACAAATTCTGTACAGGAGTCGACATCTGTGTAGAGATGAAGCAAAAAGGATCCTACAGCTCCTCTCATTTATCCTCTTCTACCCAGATGTCCTTTGTACATTCCAGTGCTTCCTTTGTTTGTGGCAGAATTTTAACGCTTTTTCTTATGCTCTCTCTAGTTGACCGTATTGTTGGGCTGGATCAGGTAGCTGGTATGTCAGACACAGCATTGCCAGGGGCCTTTAAAACCAGGAAGGGTATGTTCCGAACAGTGGGACAGCTCTATAAAGAACAGCTGGCTAAACTGATGGCTACCTTGAGGAACACCAACCCCAACTTCGTCCGTTGTATTATCCCCAACCATGAGAAAAAGGTAAAGACAGTTACAACAGTACAGCCCATGCAGTCTTACATGGGCTTCCTGGGGCATGCGGCTGGGTTGCTATCTTTTGTCAGGTTTTGCAAGAGATCTTAAAGATGTCCTGTTTTCTCAGGATATCTTTTTAAGGCCATCCTAAATAACTGTATACTTACCACAGTTTTGGAGACTGATCTTTGCAGTTCTTAAGGTGGCATAAAAACTTTCAATTGCTTCTAACTGGAAAACAGATAACTGGCTGCTTTACAAAAAAGAGGGGGAGGCAAGGGAGCAAGCCCCTTTTACAAAAGCTTTGTGGTATTTATAAAATACGCTTTTTCGTCACTAGGCTGGAAAACTAGATCCCCACTTGGTCCTTGACCAGCTTCGCTGTAATGGAGTGCTGGAGGGAATCCGTATTTGTCGTCAGGGTTTCCCCAACAGAGTTGTATTCCAGGAATTCAGACAAAGGTAAGGCCTAGAAAAGAATCTGAAGCAGTCTTTACCCTGGCAAAGTTAAGACATAAGTGCAAAAACTGAAGTATTTTATTACAACTAGATTGCCACTGTTTTCAAAGGCAGCAACACAGAACATCTGTCCCTTGGTATTCCCTGGCACAAAGCCTCCCAAAAGCATCTTTGACTTCTCTAGTAAGCGTGTAGTTAAGGTGAGGCATAGAGGACCCCATCTAAGACTGCTGCTTCATACTCTGTTGTCTAGAGATGCAATTCTTTCTTGTAACAAGACCGTAAGCTGTCAAACTCATAATGCCATAGGAATGCATTACTGATTTTTTTGTTGTTGTTTTCAAATATACTTGTGTAACTAGTCTAATGCATTCTCCTTTTCAGATATGAAATCTTAACCCCAAATGCAATTCCCAAAGGATTTATGGATGGAAAGCAGGCTTGTGTGCTGATGGTAAGACATCCCAGAAACTCTACTTGAATAGAATAAACTTTATGGGTGTGGTGTGGAAATTGGAGTTGTGCATGTTAAATATATCTTGTACTTGCAGACCAAAATTCCAAAGTCAAATGTTTTGTCTGAGAGAAGGAGGGTGCAAAAAGCTGTCTCTTGGCTTCACAGATGGAAGCTTTTGACTAGCATGAGGTTCAATAATCCTAGGCAAAGAGAATCTTTCTGTTTCCACAGATGCATACGCTTTGAGATGCCAGCAACATTCATGGAATCAAAATGCTTAGAAGCATTAATGTTATCTTTAGCACATGCTTAAAGTATGAGCTTCAGCAAACTTTTTGTAATGGCCTGCTGATGACAAATGCTTTCCGTGAAGGCTCCAATTAATTTCTGCAGAATTGCCTGCTTCAAAGGGAAAGCTTTGGCTCTGTAGCTTGAAGTCTAGGGGAGACTGAATTGAATTTGGCTGTAAAGGATTCCCTTTCTTCTGTCTTAAAGGAGTATACCTTATTCCTCTTACCTAGTATAAGTGTTGACAGTAAATCCTTTAAAGGACAGGAAAGTTGGTTGGGGTGCCTTTTTCTGACAAAAATTAGGACTGGGAAAAAATAAATAGGACTAATCAACAGATGTGTTTCCTTTAGGAAAGGAAGAGGGCTCTTGGGACTAGGCATATGTTCCTCACAGCATCCTTGTAGTTCTGGGTACTTGATGTGGTGTTGTATTAAACAATGCTTTTTATCATATATTGTGTTTCTGGTTACCTCCATTTCATGCTGTGCTTGGCTGAGCTCCAACTCCTCTAATTGGGACAGGATGCTATTGGGAGCTAACAACTTTGGCCTGAGTGGCTCATTGTAGGGAAGGGGTATCTTACAGCCATGTGACACAAATACGTTTTGTGATGTTTCACATGAAGGAGTCTTTGCAGGAGATGAATTCTTCTCTCTCATTTTAGATCAAAGCATTGGAGCTGGATTCCAACCTTTATCGAATTGGACAGAGTAAAGTGTTTTTCAGAGCTGGAGTCCTTGCTCATCTTGAAGAAGAGAGAGACCTGAAGATCACAGATGTCATTATTGGCTTCCAAGCATGCTGCAGAGGCTACCTGGCCAGAAAGTAAGGACCATATTTTGTATAGTACATTATAAACATGTGTCTTTCTCCCATTCACGTACAAGTTTATCTTCAAAAAAAGCTAACTAGAAATTATTTTTTGTCAGAAAGGCCATGATTTATTTTTTGTATATAACAGTTGATGGTTGTTTTAGGGTTTTCTGATCTCTGTAATGCCAGACTTCTGGCACCTGCAAGAAACTCAGTGTGCTGGTATCCTACATACTACTAGAGCAGTAAAGTCTATTCCTCTTTATAGGAATACTATACAGCAGGGAAAGTTTTTGACAGAAGAGCTGCAAATGTGCAAATGAAAAAGTCTTAGTACAGTGCTGATCCAGGAGGTGTAGGATTTATCTTAAGCTATTAGGTAGGACTGCAAATGGTACAGTTCTAAAAACAAAAGTAGTATCTGTCAGATTGGCATGAAAACACACCTGTTTCAGATCTCCCTTTTTTGAAGTGAAAATAGTGAGGCTTTTCAGATTAGAAGACATTAGGGAAAAACTTTATTAAATAGGAAATTGAATAAAGGAAAGGATAACCACTCTTACCTGAGCAAAAAAAACCTTGAAAAGATAGAAGAAGTTAACTGGAAATTTTGCTGTTTTTTTAGGAGGGAACCTTCTAAAGTAAAAATGTAGAGGTATCTAAGAAAGGTCTTGGTGGAGAGAATTGTGTGCTGCTGTGGGTTCCTTTGTCTGACCTCCACTTACCTTGCAGAGCCTTTGCCAAGCGCCAGCAGCAATTAACAGCCATGAAAGTGCTTCAGAGGAACTGTGCTGCCTATTTGAAACTGCGTAACTGGCAATGGTGGAGATTGTTCACCAAGGTAATATTTTTCCCTTTGCAATTTTTGACAGTTTGGTTGCACTTTTTCAGCTTCTCGGGTTGAACCAGAGCACAAAAACCACTTCCTCTACAATTGGGCTAGCTTGTAACTACACCTTGCTTCATTTAGGCAGAGAATATCGTAGCATATTTTATAGCTGTGCAGTATGCCTGCATAAACCAAGCGCAAGGCTATATCCAAGTAATGTTGTGGAAAAGCAGAAGTCATCTTTTAATGCTTTATGCCTAAGAAGAGTAAGAGGATTGCTTGCTTTAGTGGTATGGCACTTCAAAGAGTCACTTACTACGTGGCTAGTCAATTTAGCTAGACAAAAATTATTAATACAGGGATGGCTTGCCATCTCTTACACCAGGGTTGTAAGAGCAAAGGAAAAGCACTGAGGTCTGATCTTGTTGTTAGACTTGTAGATATTTTGCCTTTATAAAGATAATGAACACAGGAAGAAATAGCCTCTTTTCTAAATGTATGGGATTTCTTGCTTTTTAGTCATGAGACTTGGCAGCTAAATGAGAATTGAGAGCAGAGTTTAAACTTTTCTTCTCTTTCCTGTTGAAATGACTTCTAACTGTTTTTGATGGGGGAGCACAGAGATGGATGTCATTTGTTTTTTGCTTACATTGACCTACCTGTGAATTTCCCCACTGTATGGCAACTTTTTTATTCTCCCGCTTATTACTACTTAGCCCTTGAGGGTCTGGAATTTACCCAACCCTTTCCTGATGCATCCCATCCTGGAGGAAAAGTTGGGCAGGCAGACAGTGTGTTATTGGCAGAGTAGATGATATCTAGTCCTCTATGATCCTCCCAGTGTTCACAACAAAACAACTGGTCAGTCCTTCAAATAAGACAGTTATCTAAAATGTTGTTTTATTCAATGCTTATCAAGTACAAGAGCATCTCTTCATGTTTTCCTTGTTCCTTATACATGTCTCATTCCCTTGGTTTCCTTTTCAGGTGAAGCCCCTTCTGCAAGTAAGCAGGCAGGAAGAGGAGATGATGGCCAAGGAAGAAGAACTAATAAAGGTCAAGGAGAAGCAGCTAGCTGCAGAAAATAGACTGAGTGAGATGGAGACCTTCCAGGCCCAAGTGAGTTTGCAAATCTCATGTGTAAAAGTAATTCTCTCTCTACCTGGCCAACTGCTTGAGAGCTCCTTCTTTGCTCTGTTAGTCTGATAGATAAGCTGCAGGATTCCAACTTGTCGAAATATGTGACTTGGCTGCCATCTTGTTTAATTTCCTTTGTCTGTCTTCCCAGCTCAGTTCCTCTAGCAGGTCATTTTGTACAGTGACCACCTATTGCCCTTCTATAGCCATTATGTGAAGAAAAGTCTCCTTTGGCTGAGTATTATAGCAAGCTGCTTGAATTCAACCTCGTCATTAATGGAATCCTTTCTGTTTGGAACATAGAAAGTGGCAGCAGGATTGTTTTTCTGTAGGGCTGATTATTACTTGTGTTACTTTTGCAGGGGAAAACTAGACAATCTCCTTATTTCAAATGGATATATTCTTGAGAAATTTGTTAAGACTGACGTAATATGTGGTTGCAGTGCATGGTTTGTGAAGGAGAACAAACACTTAAAAACTATGTTTTGATATTTAGCTTTTGATTAGCAGCAGGAGACTGCTGCAATGATTAAGACTGTAACTGTGGAACACAGGAGCACATAACACAGATTGCTAAGTGCTTAGGTAAATTGGAGCTTGTCTTATTTCTGGCTTTGTCTAATGTAGCTAATAGCAGAGAAGATGCAGCTGCAGGAACAGTTGCAAGCAGAAACTGAACTCTGTGCTGAAGCTGAGGAGATAAGAGCCCGCCTGACAGCCAAGAAACAAGAACTGGAGGAGATATGTCATGACCTGGAAGCAAGGGTGGAGGAAGAGGAAGAACGGTGTCAGCATCTGCAGGCTGAAAAGAAGAAGATGCAGCAGAACATCCAGGTAATGCCTTAGGAGTGCTGTCTCTTGTCAGTGAAGAGCATAGTAAGGGTTAGAGTGGTTCTTTTGTCTCAGCTTGGAGGGAAATGGGGGAGAGAGGTTTTTCTATGCTTTTTTGTTGTTGTTGTTCTATCTGTGGAAATAGCGATAGAATACAGTGATTCTGGTGCTGAGCCTGAAGTGTTCAGTCAGTCATCTGGAATGAGCTGTTCCATTCTTGAAGATGATGGCCACTTGACAAGTAATTAGACAAGTCTTTGCTTAAGCCAGGTGTTTTAGGAATGGTAGCATTCTTCTTCTTTGCAAAATAACATTATTTATTCTGCTAGAAAACTTGTTTGTTAGAATGCAGTATGTTGCATTAAGTCATGACAGAGATGTGACTTCTGTAAAATACTAATAATACCTTGAAGGGAAGGGTAAAGAAACCTTCCAAGTTCTAGCATTGCTACTGTGCTGTTACATTGATTAGTGAGTAGCACTGACAAATGCCTTGCTTTTCTGTGGGTATTGTGAAGGAACTAGAGGAGCAGCTTGAAGAAGAGGAAAGCGCAAGGCAGAAGTTGCAGCTAGAAAAAGTGACTACAGAGGCCAAATTGAAGAAACTGGAAGAAGATGTGATAGTTCTGGAAGATCAGAATCTCAAATTGGCTAAGGTAAGACTCGTGCAGCTTCTTACGCAGGCTGAAGATGCACAGGTGTTTCTCCTGGAGCCACCCACCAAAGGCTGACCTTCCACATATTATGGGGAAACTTTATGAATGAATTTAATCTTGTCTTTGACAACCCTGACCTGAATTTTTGAAATTAGCTGCCTGCCTGTATTTTTTACAAGTCAGTATTATATGATATTTAAATAGCCTTGACTAAATAACAATCCATGAGCAAATGTTTTCTGATACATTGTTATGCCAAACAGAATCAAGTTATTTCCTAAACAGACTTCCCTTTCAGCTTTGAAAGGGCTATCAAATACAAATCTTTAGCCATTTATTTGAATACCATCTGTAATCCTGAAAGGATTTCTTTCGTTCCAAGTTTCCTTGTAGCATCAGTAGACACTCATGACATTGACATCTTTAAGCACAGTCAACTCTGGAAAAATCTCCTGTAATTCCAGCAACTGCTTTGACACTGCCTTCTCAATTCTGCAGGAAAAGAAACTGTTGGAAGACAGAATGTCTGAATTTACAACGAACCTGACAGAGGAAGAGGAGAAATCTAAGAGTTTAGCGAAACTCAAGAATAAGCATGAGGCCATGATCACAGACCTTGAAGGTGGTTTTGGTTTTTTGTTTGGCCTTTTTTAAAGGCAGATCCTGCAAAGGACTTGCCTGTTTAATTTTAGGTGGTTTCTTGTTAAAATTTTTTGAACTTCAGTTTCATTTCCAGAGTTTTAGTCCTCTCCAGTTTCTGAGGGGTTAAAAATTAGTCTGTATGGTGTATGCTATTGATTGGTTTGATAGAGCTGTTCAGTGGCTGGCTGAAGGTTATGTGCCTTGTCAGCTGAGCCCTTGATCTAAATAAAAGTCCTCTCCAAAGCAGCAGGCCAATGGAGAAGAGAAGCTGGTTCTCTTTCTTCTCCTGCTGTGGAAGTGTCTCCACTTTTCTAATTCCAGCAGCATCAGTCTGTCAGGGTTAGTGCTGTTTCTGATATCCTGTTTGCACAAGTTCTTCAGAGTTCAAGCTAGAGGCACTTCATCTGGAGACTGCCCAGGTTAACACAGTAGGAGCCAGCCTATTTAGTTTCAGTAAAGGGAGAGCAGACCTTGTGTTCAGCATCACTTGATGAGTGCTTATGCCTGCGTGGTGTGGGTGTTGGGAGAGACTGGCGCTGTGCTGGCATTGTTTATTACAGTGAAAGCGGGGAAGGAGGTTTGGCTGTAAGATGAGGGGAAAGGAAATTGCCCAGATGTGTTTTGAGGGCAAAATATGGGGGCAATTGCATGTATAGGTCCTGATAGAATAATGTACTCCAGCTACAGTTTGGACAGTTGTATTATTAGGAAAGAGACTATTGCTTTAATAGGTTTATTGTCTCTGCTTGTACAACTTTCTTTGAGTATGTGTCATCCATGTAACTTAATGTGTCCCCATCTCCATCAGAACGTCTGCGACGTGAAGAAAAGCAGAGGCAAGAATTGGAAAAGACTCGTCGAAAGCTTGAAGGGGACTCCAGTGATCTGCATGACCAGATTGCTGAGCTGCAGGCTCAGATTGCAGAACTCAAAATGCAGCTGGCCAAGAAGGAAGAGGAGCTGCAGGCAGCGTTAGCTCGGTAAGAACCTGACCTGCAGGGTTCAGGGACCACAGGGTTGGGAATTATTTCTTGTCTTGTGTCACTTTGGAATAGGGACTAAATGGAATCTGTGGCTGTTACATTTCAGCCTGTGGACTGTTGAGGTCCATGTCCTCAGCATCAGAGTTCTTTGGCTGCTGCTCACTGCTACATTCTCTGTCAGAGCTCGACTATGAATGTAACGTGCACTGCACGTGTTTCACTGGAGCAGTAAGATTTCAGACGTGGTTGAAAAGTAGTGGCAACACACTGTCTCTCTGGTAGTTGCTATATTCATCTGTTCAGTAAAGTGTCAATTTCCAATGTAAAATGGTGCTTTCTCTTCTGCTTTCTTCTGTTGTCAGTCTCTCTCTGTCCCCTTCTTTAAGGTAAGTAATCATGCTCTCTCAAGTACTGGGAAATAGAACTTAGAATTTGTAGATGATATATGGATCGAAGTTTGAATGTAATATTGTAGAGCTGACCAACACCAGCTTTTTTTCTTGATTATTCTTGGTAGGACAGGTGGTTTTAATTTACATATGGTTTAAATCTGGCTCTGACCAGAACCCTATGTTGAACACAGGGTGGAAGAAGAGGCAGCTCAGAAGAACATGGCCCTCAAAAAGATCAGGGAACTCGAATCCCAGATCACTGAGCTGCAGGAAGACTTGGAGTCAGAGAGAGCATTCAGGAATAAAGCTGAAAAACAGAAGCGGGATCTGGGAGAGGAGCTGGAAGCATTGAAAACAGAGCTAGAAGACACACTAGATTCTACAGCTGCCCAGCAAGAGCTCAGGTAACTCCAACATGTAGCTGTGTTGTCTTATTTGGTTTCAGTTTTGACTTTTTCTAATAAATGCTGCTGCATCCAGTCTCTTACCAAAGCAAGTCTTTGCCTTTATCAGGGTAGGCTGATTAGCAGCCTCAGTGACTACAGAAAGAGGTAGTGTGCAAGCTGTAATCAAGACTGCATTACCTCACCTGATGTAAGAAAGTTAGTTTGTTCTCTAACCATAGTGTTAGTGCTCCCCCTGAAACATTCATACTTTCAGGCTATTACTTCTTAGGCTGAAAGTAATGCTGCCAGCTTGCACTTAAGAAGGGTGCAACGCTAAGTTCTAACTTTGAAAAGTGTCTTCACAGTTGTAGGGCTAAACAGACCTTGGCATTTTTCTGCATTAGAAATGCTGTTGGTGGATATACACATCTGTTTGATTCTCTCCTTGGCATCTAAATGGAATTTGTGAATTTTGCAGGTCAAAGAGAGAACAAGAAGTAACGGTTTTGAAGAAGACCCTTGAAGATGAGGCAAGGACTCACGAGGCTCAAATCCAAGAGATGAGGCAGAAACATTCCCAAGCTATTGAAGAGCTGGCAGAGCAGTTAGAACAAACCAAACGGGTATGTGGAACAGAAAACACAAGGCCAAAGCAGTCAACCTCCCTGAAATGACAGCTGCTCTATGACCATGTCTTAAAGCTGCAGAAGAACATGAAGTGTTCATGATACTAGGCTTCTGATACATATGCTCTTCTTCCCTTGGTAGATCATTTTTCACTATGAAGCATATATGAAGTTGTTTTAAATAGTTGCATTCATTCTTTTTTCCCATCAGGCATGTTATACTACATAGCCAAGACATTCTTTTCACTGCTAGTGCTTGTTGACTTGTACAACCTTTAATTTGGAAATCTGATGGTGCAAGACTATCTGCTGTATTGTTGTCTTCTCTGATTGTTAAATTGTCTCCTGCTTATCAGTGACAGGCTGTTCAAACTGGGTTTTTTTCTGAGTAAGCAGTCTACAACTTAGCTGCTAAACATGCAACATTAGCTTGCTTGTTTGGGGGGGGGTGGGGAATGTCCTCAGTGGAAGGATCCTGCCATATCTAAAGACTGAGAGGTTTTGCTGTTTCTTTTTTTTTCTCCAGGTGAAAGCAAATCTTGAAAAAACAAAACAAGCTCTGGAAGGTGAGAGGGCTGAACTGTCCAATGAGGTGAAGGTTCTTCTGCAGGGCAAAGCGGATGCTGAGCACAAGCGGAAAAAAGTAGATGCTCAGCTCCAAGAACTGCAGGTGAAATTTACAGAAGGTGAAAGAGTGAAGACTGAACTGGCTGAGAGGGTTAACAAATTGCAGGTGAGTGGCATGGGTTTCCCTTAGCTTCTGATTCAGTGTAGAGCTAGAGAGAAAAGGCTGTAGGATGGTACTTCCCCATTGCTAGTTCAAAAATCTTGTTCTTCTTGATGATAAAGTTCCTACAAAAAGCAAATCCATAGTTTGTTTCCCAAGGACTATGCAGACTCCTTAACTCATTGCCGGGGCAGGACCTTTGGATTGATGTCGCTTATCATGAGCAGCCCTGAGAAGGTGAAGAAACCAGTTGCCATTTGAGTTTTGTAAGCCTTAAAGTACCAGCATGTCTGCTCCCCTTCAGCATGCAGCAGTTTGTACAGTACAGTTCTGTAAACATTCAGCTGCTTGTGAACCTAGCGTAGCACAAACTGATGATTGTCTAACTAAGTTGGAAGACAGTGTCTTGAAGCTTTGTAATGTGGTTGATAGTGATGAGGGGTGGCTCAAGGGTGATGTGGAAATTTAGGGTTTTCTCCTTTCTTCAAGGGAACAGCAAATCCCTGTGATTCACATGGAGCATTGTCGTCTGCCTTCTCCTTTATGGAGGGCTGTCATTAAAAGTTGATCATTGCTGGTGTGTGCACTATCTTCTGGAGAGTGAAAATGTAATTTTGAGACTCTAGATATAGTCCCGAAGCAGATAGTATAAAATAGAAGAGAGTTAGTTTAACAGCAGCTTTTAAAATTCTTGCCAGGCTGTCTAAAATCTCATATAGGCCTTAAAAAAACCCAAACCAACCGAAACCAGAAGGCTGTTGCAACAGAGGTGATCCCAAGTAAAAATCCCTTTTTGACTTCTCATATTTCATCCCTGGGACTTCAGAAATGATGCATTCATTCCCCTGAGAGATGATATACGTGCCTTACTGTTGAGAGGTGCCTCGGTTTTCACTTTTTGGGTCTCGTACCTGCTCAGCTGTTCCTGGCTTTGTTTTTGCTGATGCATTTAATAACTGATACTCTGATCTCTCCTTCAGGTCGAGTTGGACAATGTCACAGGTCTTTTGAACCAGTCTGACAGCAAATCAATCAAATTAGCAAAAGACTTCTCTGCTCTGGAATCACAGCTTCAGGACACACAGGTGAGAGCTTTGGAAGCCAAGGCATCTGTGTGTGGTGCAGCCAGTGTCTGTTACAAATTCCTAAAGTGAGGAATCACTCTGAACACCATTAAATACTGGATATACAACACTTCAAAGGATTGGGTCTGGCTTTTCTTGCTAAGGGCTTATATTGCATGGTATTGAGAGCATTTCTACAGAAACAAGCTGTTTCTCTTCCTTCCACTTCCTCAGTATGTGGAACATATGTAACTTTCCCTGTCTTAGGTTTAGAAGTCCTCCTCTATCACCTTTCTGCTTAAGAGCTCTTTAATGCTAGAACTGCACTGGAATGCTAGGTTCTTGTTTGACATCTTCATAGTCAAGTATTTGGCAGGGTTTTTGTGTGTGTGTGATTAGTAAAGTTAAGCAGAAAATTTTATTTCCCAGTGGATGTTGGGGAAGTGATAGATTCAAATAATTTGGGTTTTTTTCAGGAAAAAAATCATGCTTAGTCTTATACTTTGTGAGAAAACAACCATTCACAGTTAATAGAATATGACACTTTTAGTAAAGCATGGAGTACCAAGCAGAAGGTTGGAAGGGAAAGGAAGAGTGTGCCAAACCTCAGATACTAACCTTGAACAGCCATTGATATTCTGTCTACTTATTACTCTTTTAAAAAAACAGACTCGAAGATAGTGCGCAATGCAAAAATTATGCACTAGTTTGAAAACTGGTCTTATTGGTCTCTACAGATCCTTCAGCTCAAGCACTGGCAGCATAAGTCAATAAATGTTGGTGCCCTAAGTTGGTAAATGATCAGTGTCTTACAATTCTGCTAAGACCAATGTTGTTTTTGACCATGCTAAATCACTTTAGCCTGTTGTCCATTTCTTTGATACTTGAATATGAGAAAGTCATGTAGCAGAGTATAGTCATGCTATTGTTGGAAAGGTTTTAATGCTTTGTGTGCTACTCGGAGGACTCCAGAAAGGACTGTGGATGGCTTGTGTGGTGAAGTAGTATACTTTAATCATTAGAGTGTACGAGAGAATAGGACCTTTCTGAAGATTTTGTTTCTATACTGACTCACTGGAAGACAATTATTTAAATTCTGTCTTCAGTTGTCTTATCTATGAAATAAGTTGCATACTTAAACTCAACTTCAAAAGTATTCATTCTGGAGAGAGTGGGTGAGGATTGTGAGCCTTTAAAGCCAAGGAGCAGTGCTGAATTCCACTGGGGTGTTTGCTTTATAGGAGCTGCTGCAGGAGGAGACTCGCCTAAAACTGAGCCTCAGCACTAAGCTGAAGCAAATGGAGGATGAGAAGAACAGTTTCAAAGAGCAACTGGAAGAAGAAGAGGAGACAAAGAGAAACCTGGAGAAACAGATCTCTGTTCTTCAGCAGCAGGTACAGAGTCTGCATCCCATAAACCAATGACTTTTGAGAGGAAGCATAAGTGCAGTTCTGTCTTGAAAGAAGTAAAATCTAAATGCAGAATTGACTTCTAGTAACAGAACCTTGCCTGGGAAAGGGTGATCCTGCTGATTTGGGTGGGAGAGGAAATGAAGAGAGGTCTGATAATCATACGAACTGCTTGTAGATTTCTATCCAGGAATTCCTTTGGGAATTCAGTCATATAGTATTATTTGAGGGGGCAGTAGTACCTTCAGAAATGAGCAGATTTATTTCCTCAACTTGTGGTGCCAGTAAACTACATATAGCGTTATCTGTGGCATGGCTTCACGTGTGATCTTTTCTGTCCTTCAGGCAATAGATGCAAAGAAGAAGATGGATGATGGTCTGGGCTGCCTTGAGTCAGCAGAGGAAGCCAGGAAGAAGCTGCAGAAGGACTTGGAGGGCTTGAGCCAGCGTTATGAAGAGAAGACAGCTGCATATGACAAGCTGGAAAAAACAAAGACCCGCCTGCAGCAAGAGTTAGATGATCTCACTGTGGACCTAGATCATCAGCGGCAGATTGTTTCCAATCTAGAGAAGAAGCAGAAGAAGTTTGATCAGGTATGATTTCAGTCACTGGGCATTCAGTAGGTGCATCTTATTGACAGGTCTGCTTTAAGAGTACCTAATCAATGCTGCTTGGAGAATGCATATTTATTTCTGAACTAAGGCATAGTATATAGAGTGGAGAAATAAGCTTTCATAGAAGTAAATTCATTCTGTTCCATGCATAAGAAGTTTAGTGATGCTCATTTTCCCAAAGAGATAACATTTATATCAAGACCAAGATCAAGTTCAAAGCGTTGTTTGCAGATCATCTTTGAGAGGAAGTTGGAAATAATAGGTTGGAGCCCTAGGGAATCAGAAGTTTGTTCATTTGGGGTCAGCACACTTATTAAAAGTGAGATGGCATGCTTCATTCTTTGAAGCTGCATTTTCTTGGTTCCTTCTATCCATGGCAGAACGCTATTAAGAAGGCACTAATGTAAAGACACATGTTTACTTTGTTAGAAAATTGTCAGTAATTTCTCAGAATACTGATGCTGTGCTCTTGTAGCTATTGGCAGAGGAGAAGAACATCTCTGCCAAGTATGCAGAAGAACGGGACCGCGCTGAGGCAGAAGCCCGTGAGAAGGAGACTAAGGCCCTCTCCCTAGCCAGAGACCTGGAAGAAGCCATAGAGCAGAAAGCTGAGCTGGAACGAATCAATAAGCAGTTCCGTGCAGAGATGGAAGACCTGATGAGTTCAAAGGATGATGTTGGGAAAAGTGTAAGTAAGAAGTTAAAATATCTGGGCAGGAAATGTCACACAGGTGACACTGTTAGTTTAATACTGCAAAAAGCTTGTGCTAGTGTGAACACAGAGGAATGTAGTAGAGAATACTGGATACATTGTGAGTTTGTGAATGTTATGTTTGTATTACATTAAGTGGGAAAGACGGGTTAGAAGAGCCTGGAAATGACCCAAAAGAGGTAGTGGCAAACTGAAAATTAACTGGTGTCATTGTGGCAGAGATGAAGGTATGATGTGAGCCTTATATGTAAAATACAGGGATTAGCCAGGCAATGGAAGACAGTAACCCCAATATTTCAAGACAAAAAATGTTATGATAAGCAGGAAGGAAAAGAAAAAATTCAGAGGCTAAAAAGTATTTTCTTGAATTCTGTCAGAACCAGGGGTCTCCAGCTCTGATAAGTCTGCAGTAGGTCAGGACTGGGCTAACAAATGCTTTTCTCTTTCTCCCCACCACCACCATACATGACCAGAACTAATAGGTAATCGTGATTCGCACTGGCAGCTTGCAGGTATGCAAGCAGCTGGCTTTGAGGGGTATGTCTGCCCTAATACAAGAGACAGATGCAGTGTTCTTGTATCCCATCTTATGTGAGTGGCTGTTCTTAGACTTTTTTGCTCTTAGGATAGGTGAAATTGTCTGCACTCTTTGAGGAAACCTCATGTGTGGTACTGTGCTGTAGGTCCATGAGCTGGAGAAGGCTAAGCGAGCCCTTGAGCAGCAGGTGGAGGAGATGAAGACACAGTTGGAAGAGCTGGAGGATGAACTGCAGGCTACAGAGGATGCCAAACTGCGGCTAGAAGTGAACCAGCAAGCCATGAAGGCACAGTTTGACCGGGACCTCCAGGGACGTGATGAACAGAATGAAGAGAAGAAGAAACAGCTGATTAGACAAGTAAGAATTGCTCTGTAAATCCTGAAAGTGTTCCGTACACAAAGGCACTTGTGTCCAAAGATGGTTAGACAAGCACTGCCAATCCACAGATTCTTGTTAATGGTAACTCTCCAGGCAGCACTGCAAAGCTGCGAGAGACCTTCCCCCTTGTATGCGTGATCGTTCAAACAGCCTTTGTCTATCAAAGGAACCCATGTAGCTTTATTAGTGAGGAATGTTAGCCCCATCCCCTTGCCAGAAAGAATGAAAACAAGTCACATGCTTGCACTTATATACAGTTTGAAAGGGGGATGCAAAAAGTAGCTGTTGGGAAATCAAGGAGCTGAAACGCTGATGCCTGTATTTCTCCATACAGGTGCGGGAGATGGAGGTGGAATTAGAAGACGAACGAAAACAGCGCTCCATTGCTATGGCTGCCAGGAAAAAGCTAGAGATGGACCTGAAGGATTTGGAAAGCCATATAGAGACTGCTAACAAGAATCGTGAAGAAGCCATCAAGCAGCTCCGCAAACTGCAGGTAAGACGCTGCAACTGTTCTAACTGTCAGCGTAGAGCATTTCCCCAGGGAAATGGGATACAAGATTTCACCTCATGAGAGACTGTCACAAGAGCAGCAGAACCTTGTAGCATTTTACTGTGAAAGATTTATTGGCATATCAAATTCCCTTCTAACCCTGATCTGTGTGTTTAACTCCCTGGGAGACAAGTTGTAGGAAAAGTCCACTCTAGTGCTTGCCTCATGTCAGTGTTTTTGGAAAGGCTCATGGAGCTGGAAAGCTAGAGGGACTTAAATATCATTTAGGCCTTCTCCTGCCCCAAGACAGTTCTGTTATGCTTTTTTAATTCCTACAGGCATTTGTCTGATCTGTTCTTAGGAAAAACTCCAAATCCTCCCTAGACTGTCCATTCCATTGCTTTGCTAGAAAGCTTCCTATACCCTCCCTTCCCCCCTCCCTATATCTGACAGGATTTTATTTTTTTTCTGCAATTTAACCAGTCCTGTTTGCTTCCATTACTACTTGTCCTTACTTGTGAAATGGAAAAAGGACAATTCCTTTTGTTTTTACAGCAACCTTTTTGGTAGCTGAAGATTAATGAATCCCTGTTTCCGTTTTCCCTACATGTTTCCCGTAAGACAAGCAAACCCAATTTGTTAATGTGGATGCTCTGAAATTCATCCTTTTTTGTCCTTCCTTTTCAGGCACAAATGAAGGATTACATGCGGGAACTGGAGGACACACGTACTTCCAGAGAAGAGATCTTGGTACAGGCCAAAGAAAATGAGAAGAAGTTGAAGAGCATGGAGGCAGAGATGATCCAATTGCAGGAGGTAATGGAATATGCATGCACGTCAAGGGTTTGTTCATTTTCTTTGTCCAAGAACTAAGTGTAGCAGTCTAAGCTTGAGTGGTTATTTCCTTTCTTTTGTACTTTTTGCTCTGCTCAAATATGAGGTCCACTTCAAAATGCAGAATTTGGCCCTTTCTTGACAGCTGTGATAGGAGTGTGCAAAACAAAGGAAGCTGTGGGGTGGGTGGGGAAACAGACTATGTCTTATAATTAAGTCTGGATCTAGCTAGAGACCATACCACTGATTACCAGTAACTACTTTTTCCTGTGCTGCAGTAATTGGTAGCTTCCCATTGGATCACTGACCGTCTCGTTTTCATTCCAGGAACTTGCAGCTGCTGAGCGTGCCAAGCGCCAGGCCCAGCAAGAAAGGGATGAGCTGGCTGATGAGATTGCCAACAACAGTGGTAAAGGGTGAGTAATGTTCCCTGTTTAAGGGTGGAGGAGCTGGTTGGAGAAAATACTTTGCAGGCTGTTATTTTTATGTAGACTGCAGCACGCACTGTATCCCCTCTGCTCTTGAAAGACTGAGCTTATTTTGTAAAATTAGAAGTGGTGAATTTTCCTCAAGGCATTAATGCCACCAACACTGCTTTGATGATTCTGTGTCCTATAGAGCACTGGCCATGGAGGAAAAGAGACGCCTGGAGGCCCGGATAGCTCAGCTGGAGGAGGAGTTAGAAGAAGAACAGGGCAACACAGAGATAATCAATGACCGGCTCAAGAAGGCAAATCTTCAGGTACCTGTTCAGGCTGTGTGTGCCAGCAGGGGTTCCCTAGTCTGTGTAAATTGTCAGACTGCACTCTGAGTAATGCCAGCTGCTGCTTTGTGTACAGTACAGGCCCTCAGAAGTCTGTAGATGTGAGCAAAATGAAACACCTGAATACCACAATACAGAAAATAGGGTGGGCAATCAGAGCTGATGT
The DNA here is from genome assembly GCF_034638445.1 of Ciconia boyciana. Taxonomy (NCBI): domain Eukaryota; kingdom Metazoa; phylum Chordata; class Aves; order Ciconiiformes; family Ciconiidae; genus Ciconia; species Ciconia boyciana. The sequence continues at coordinate 59,153,645 of NC_132934.1, forward strand.
TAACTCACTGTTTTTGATCATTTAAGTTATCAGGTAGCTGGAACAATCTCCCAAGTTTATTAAAAAAATTAAAAAACAAAACAAAACCCCCAAAAACTCCCAGTCCCTTTTTTCTGTATTAAGGGATTATGAGAGAGATGATCTGTAGCATGCTGCTCCAACTTGGCATGCTGAACAGCGCCACAATGTGTTTGGAAAATGACTTTTCTGCCAGTTCTATGCTTCTTCAAATGGACTAACCATATGGAATTTGTTAGGCTGCTATAGAAACCATGATCTTAATCTGCCTGTTCTCTGCCATATTTTATCTGCCCAACTTTGACAGTCAAGCATGTTGTTTTCTTAGTGCTCCAAAGCCAAGGAGCTAGGCTGATGGTTTTCAAAAACAGCACGTTCACTCTGGTGGATGAGAGTATAGTTCTCTACTTGGTTGACTGTCAGCCAGAGCCCTGGCTTGGAAGTGGACCGAGTTCTTGCCCTTTCACCTTTGAAAGGCAGTATTTTTAAGCTGCTGCTTTGTAGTGGAAGTAGACAGACAGCAAATAAATGATACTAGTAAAGCATGTGTATTGGATCCACTTGCCTCAGGATTTTTGTAATTCACCAAGACTGATAATTACTGTGTTAAGTGCCAAACCATGGCCTTCACCCCAGAGAGCATTGTATGTGATTGGCAAATTTAGCCCTAAGAGGAGGTTGATAAACCTGTTATTCAAGGAATTACTTTGAAAATCTGGGTAAACTAAGATATTTTGAGAAGTGCCCTGCCTACAGATAGCTCCCTCTGCATCAGAGTTATTCCAGGTATTCAACTCACCCTGAGGGTCCTTTTTCTTTGCATGTCAGCATGTGTCTGAGAAATAAATCAGCCTTTCGGGCTGGAGCACTCGATATGCTGAGTACTTCTTCTCTCTGCAGATTGATCAGATGAATGCCGACCTGAATGCTGAGCGTAGCAATGCACAGAAGAATGAGAATGCTCGCCAGCAGATGGAGCGCCAGAACAAGGAGCTTAAACTTAAACTGCAGGAGATGGAGGGTGCAGTAAAGTCCAAGTACAAGGCTACCATCACGGCCTTGGAAGCAAAGATAGCACAACTGGAAGAGCAGTTGGACATGGAGACAAAGTATGCCCTAGTAGAAACTCAGTCTGTTTTACAAGCCTCCACCCACTCTGGCATTTTAAGCTCTTCTGAACAAATTCTGACTTGTCTGAGTGAGGGCTTCACCCTAGGTATACTGGGTAGTACAGATGTAAGATCCTGGCAAACCTTCCTTGTTTCTCACTGTAGAGACTTCTAGCTTCTTCCAGACTTAACCACTCCTAAACCTGCAGCTGTGATACCTTGCTGTCCCTCTGTAGCTTCAGGAAGGGTCCTATCTGCATGAGCTCTGTGCCTTTTGCTCATTTCTGGGAAACATTGCCTCCCATCCCCTTTTTTTCTAAGTTAGGAGGACTTTTGCTATCTTCCTTGTTTCTAACTTGCCCAAGTTGGGTTTTCCTGTTGGGGACAAGGGGAGATAAGTTCTTGTCTGAGCATCACTGTATTTCTGTGTAGGGAGCGCCAGGCTGCCAGCAAGCAGGTGCGCCGTGCCGAGAAGAAGCTGAAAGATATCTTGCTGCAGGTGGATGATGAGAGGCGTAATGCTGAGCAATTCAAAGATCAGGTGTGTATAGTTACCTGCAGCATTGGTGAGTCTTCTGGTGGGAGGATTTCCCTTCTATGACCAAGGCATCATCTGCATGGAAGAGGGCTCTAGCATTAACCTTCCTATAGATTTCTCTTCTTTTCCCTCATTGTGATAATTACAAGATGACACAGATGAAAACGTAATGCTTTTAAGAAAAAGCTTGGAGCTGTCAAGTCCTAGGCAGCTCCCTTCAGAAAGGGAAGAGGGGGCTTTGGAAACCCTGCATTTTGCTGCTCTAACTACTATGCTGTAACTCTGGGGAAACACTGATCTCTTTTTTTTTTTTTTTTTTCCCCATACATGCTCAGGCGGACAAGGCAAACATACGCTTGAAGCAGCTGAAACGCCAGCTTGAGGAAGCAGAAGAGGAGGCCCAGCGAGCCAATGCATCCCGTAGGAAGCTCCAGCGTGAGCTGGAGGATGCCACTGAAACAGCTGATGCAATGAATAGAGAAGTCAGCTCCCTGAAGAGCAAACTCAGGTAAGGCGGAGCATTTGGTGCAATACCTTGGCAGCCAGTCCAGTGTAGTCTTGCTGTAACTGCCCACAGTAGCAGCTGCCTACAGCAAATAGCGTGGCCAGGTACTTCCTTACCTCTTTCCAAAGCCTGCCCTATCTGGTGAGTTGAGTGAAACCTTGTGTTACTGACGTACTGTCCGTCCTTCCCTAGGCGTGGGGACCTGCCATTTGTCGTGACACGTCGAATTGTCAGGAAGGGTACAGGAGAGTGCTCTGATGAGGAAGTGGACGGCAAGGCAGATGCTGGTGATGCCAAAGCTACTGAATAAGTCCTCCCATTTGACCCAGGTTACACGTGATGGAGTGACCCATCCACCCTCCCCTCTTCCCTTGGACTTTCAGCAAACCCTCTCCTCCTGAATTGGCCGGGCATCTGCAGAGCAAGCCCAGCTCTGTGTATCTGGAGCCATCAAGAATCTGTGTTCCTGGTTTCCTCCTCTTTTGTTTCCTAATCCTCTTTGTATTTAATGCCAAAGAGTTGGGGCTCTGAAATCTGACCAGCAGTTTGGCCGCTACAAAGGCCTGTAGAACTGTCCATGCCATGTCTGCTGGTGAATCCTTACACAGTTTGGAGGGAGTGGGGTTAGGGAAAGATTATTTTTGCTGTAAATCTCCTTTTGTCTTTGATTCTAGCTGCAGGGAAGCTCCTTCCTGTATTCTTTCCCCTCCCTCTTTGTTTGCTTTCGGCAATCATGTTCAGTGACCTCAGACTTCTGCCTCTTTTATTCTGCCCACCCACATGGTTTGGGAGCAGTTTCAGGAAAAACGGTGAGCTTTGGCCATGGCAATTTGCCCTTTCTTCTTTCACATGTTTCCAGGGAGGGGTGAAGAGGGAAGCTCCTCTCGGGACCAGTTACCTGGAGGACTTGCCAAAGTTTCTTTTTTTTTTTTCTTCTTTCTCATTTTTACTGTCTGGACAGATCTCTGAAGTGCAATGATGTCCTGTTAGTGTCTCTGCCTCTGAGCGGTTTCATCTAAGGTAGTGTGGACCAGTAGTTAATGACAGGCTGGGGAAGCAGAACAATGTCCTTGTGCTTGTCTGAGAATCTCTGGGGGACCAAATATATTTAATGGTAATAGACAGAATCTAGGGGAATTTAATAGGGTAGTGGGCAGAGGGTGGGGATAAGGGGAGGGAAATCCTTCTTTTATTGACGTGTCCAAGCCTCTTGCACCTGCTCTGTAACCAGGGGTTGGGATTAGTTATTGTGCACCATTGACTAAGAGTATATTAAAAACCCTTTAATCTGCACAGATATATGTAAGGCCTTTGTATCTCTCGTAATAAGTAATTAAGAAAAAAAATAAAGGTCTTTATCACTGCCTTTCTATTGGGACCATGGTTATATATAGATAGTCTTTACTTTTCTACACTGTACACTGGTTGCTGGATTTACCTGTATTCTTAACCATATTGTATATGCTGCATTTAGACCTACTTATGAGCGAAGTAAAAATAATTAAATATGAAGCACCATACTGTATGCCTGAAGCGCTCTAAATGCAGGAGCCTCATGTCCCAATTGCTGTCACAAAAAAATTTAAATTTTTTTTATATAATAAAAGTGCCTTAGCATGTGCCTCAGCTGTGTCACCACTACAGTCAGTAATGGTTTACTGGTGCTCCACTGATGTTACCAATAAAGATTATCCATGTGCTGCAGTCTGTGTGTGTGTTGCCGTTCCCTCCTTCCCTAGGCGCAGTGAAGACCGTGTGCGTTGCGTCCAAAGGTAGCGGCTGCGGTGTCAGAGCATCAGCCCGTCCTGTCAGCAGCGCTGTGGACCTCCCCTGACGCTGAGTAACTCTCTAGCTGAAATCGGGTGTTACAGGACCCTCAGTGTGTTACTGGGGCAGCTGGCAGTGGCCAACACTGGGGATTTCAGAGGAGGATAATGCACCTTGTTCATGTGCATTCAGAGAGTTACCTATTCAGAACACGAGGCTGTAAATTTGAGCTGAGCTCATTCTGTTCTTGGCCTGAAGATGGTATTTCTGAGGCTGTAACTAACAACTGTGCAAACAAACTCTCTTCTTCACTTTTATTTCCAGTCGCTGGAAAGTGAGGTTAGCGGAGGAGGTGATAGATGTCTAGAAGTCTGTTTTATCAATGGATTGTCAAAATTGCCTTTCACTCATCTTCCAGCTTGTCCCCAGAAAATCTACTTTTTGTTACATATTTTCTAGAAATTTAATAAGGAACTTGTGGCTGTATTCATCTTCTGGTCCATGGCCCCTCAAACTGCCCCAGGTGCTCCTGTATTCTGGTGCTACAGCCATGGCATAAAAAGGTAGAGCGTGACACCCACACCTGATAATCATAACCTTCTCCCTCTCATCCTGTGTTGGCAGAGTTTTAAACCTTGATGAGAATGTCTGAGTTAGACGTTGCAGCTGGGGCTGGGTCAGACCCTGGGTGGAAGTGATGGGGAAGGAAGTGCTGGTGTTCACCACAAGGAGGGTATGGTGCAGCTGGCAAGTGCTGCTGCCAAGGCCAGTGCTGGCAAGCAAGGAGCAGGGAGGGTGCAGCTTACAGTAAACTCAGGGAGCGTGCGTGCCTACCACTCCCAAAGGGAGGGATTTCTGTCTAAGCAAATGTTGAGAGGGGAAAAAGTCTTCTCATTAAGAAACTTACATGTAGGTAGAAGGGGGGAAAAAGAAAAGGTGGGGGGATGTGCAGGAGGAGGAGGTATGAACATTCACCATGCGCTGCTGCATGTGTGGGTGTAGTCATGTTAAGGGGTCAGCGTGAGCATGAACAACTTTTGATATGTTACACAGGCTGCAGCTTTTACAAGCCTGAATAGGGATTAATGTGTAAAGGGATGGAACTGTGTTCGTGGTGTGTGGAATACAGGCACTGCTGTGCTGATGTCTTGCATATACATTGTTAAAAACAGGACTGGAGTTACTCTGCTCTGGGAGTTTACAGGTTCAGATACTTCAGTCTTTTTCCAAAGTGTTTTGCAGAAATATGTAGGGTACCTTTGTAAACAGCATGCCCTTTAAATTACATTGAAATTGCTTTCCCATCATAAGATCATCTTGAACTAACACCAGCTGGCCAGGCACTGCTGTGATACAAAGCAGAACTGCCCTAACACCTGTGTGCTGATGGCATGCTGACCCTTTTAAGCTGAGGCTGCTTTTCGTGCCCTTTGCGTTGCTGCATGTGAGCCAGTGTACTGCTTGGATGCTCCTCTGTCCTGAGCAAGATGTCCACTGGCACAGTACTTTGCTTCAACTTTCTACCTGCTTGTGCATCCCTGTGAAAGGGCAGAAATTAGTCTCCCACAACATTTTCCATGTTGCAGAGTGCAACCTTGAGCTAGCAAGTTCTTGTGGCTGCAGATTAGTTGCTCTGTAGATCTCCAGAGCTGCTAAATCCCTCACACAGGTTTTCCTGAGATTTTGGGGATGGTCCGAGTAGGTGAGTGGTTACAAATGCTGTAATAAGCAAGAGTGGAAAAGAGATTGACCTGGGACCTGATCTGCAGGCCCTGTGAAAGAGTTGTTCCTGGAAGTTGGTGCTGGAGCTCTGTTTGTTGCCTGCATGATCCAACCTTGGGGCTGATCCCAGCAGGCATTGGAAGGGTCTGAATGCGAGGGGGCATGTGGACAGAGTTTCAGAAGATGCAAGGGATGGTGGTAAAGTTGATTTCAAACATTCCTGTCCCTGCACTGGGCTGTTGTGCTGGCACAAAGGGTCTGTAAACCGGATCATTAAATATAATAAACCTGGCTAAAAACCCCCCTAAACTGTGGTGGTGCAGGTTCCAGTGGGGCCCTTGCAGGCTGTTGTAACAGCAGAACCAAGGGGCAGAGCAATCAGCCCTGTCACAGCCTCAGGAGATGGAGGTAAATCACTAAACCTTAAGCATCTCATCCTGCTGCCGAGAGTCTTCCTCCACGGAGAGCAGCTGAGCGCTCCGCTTGTTCCTGCTACAGCTTCCCCCAGGGCAGAGTGAAGACAGTGGCCATTAGAGCCAGTTCCAGCTGGGTTCCTGGGCTGCAGCAGCAGTGACCTGCCAGGTTTAGGACTTAGCCCTCTTCCATTTCCTCCCCAAATTGTCTCAAGTACCACTTTAATGTGAAGGGAGAATCACTTTCTCAAAGCCCAGGGTGCAGATTCAGTGGCTGCAGGGCTGGGATGCCTCAGTGACAGGCACGGGAGGGAGGGAGCTATGGTGGAAGACTCCAGCCTTCCCTGCCTGGAGGGAGACGTGGGTGAAGGAGGCCTCAGAGCAGTGGTTTGAGTGATCTGAAACTAAAATGCAGGCTGCTGCGGCCCAACTAGAGATCAGTGAGCAACAGGCCCGAGGGGCATTTAAAGCATTAATTGTTGGCCTGTGCTGCCCAGGAGCATCCATCTGTGTGGATGCACAGCCTGGCTCCTGGCCCTTGGAGCAGGGAGGAAGCTCTGGAGCTGGCGGGGTCCCCCATCCCGGCTGGGTACAGGACCGAGCTCCCTGTCCTGGAAGCTCAGCCCAGTCCTGACAGCTGCTCAGTCTGTTCTGGAGATGCCTTGTCCCAACCTTGCTGGCAAGATCCCAGCTACGTTGCCTTCCCTGAAGAGCCCGGAGGCAAACTTTGCCAGGGGGGTGTCCTTCTAAACTTTGTCTCCAAGCACAGCCAGAGATAATATTCCCAGTTCCAGGACAGGTAGCTAATACCAGTAGGTAACTGTTTGCTGTCCATCTGGACCTATTTCTTTCCTTCCTGTGATGCCAGCAGTGGGAGCAAAAGCAGAAGGAAAAGGAGAAAAAAACAAAAACCTTCCAGTCCTAAATTTGTAACTCTCCCATCCTTGCTACTGTTTTGAGCCAGTGTGGCTGAGCAAAACAAACAGCTAAGCAGCAGTGCAGCAAGAGGAAAAGCAAAATGTGAAAAACCTCGAGTAATGATGGTCTGGCACGTGAGAGGAGAGGTGCTGGAGCCCCTTCTCAAGTCAGCTCCCTGCAGTGGGGCAGCCTCCCTCCCCGAGACTGGGGAGGGCTGGCCTATGGTGCTTTCAATTTGGGTAAAAGTGCAGAGAAGAACACTTAAAAATCGATTAGGTAAAAGTACAATCACTCTTTGGACGGGGCGATCACTTGGTTGTGCATGAGGAGCATTTAAGGCAGGCTGCCTTCCGCTCACCTACAGCGGCTGAGGACACGTGCAGGCAGCAGAAGTCTGTGGACGTGGTGCTGCCTGGGTGCACGCATGCCCCGCAGGGGAGGTCTGCCCTAGGGCTTTCGCTATTGCTCAGCACCCCAGCCCTAAGGAAGAATGAGGGAGGAAATAGAGAACTGATGATGATGGAGTGGCTGGCCTCGCAATGCTGAGTTACTGCTGCTAATTGATCTGGAATTATACTGTGAATGGCTTCATTCACTACAGCATTAATTGACTTTTGATGGAAATTGTGTGGAACCTCATGGAAGGGGGTGTTATCCTGAGTGATACACCCTACCATAAATGGATAGCTTCCTTAGGCTCCTTTTTAGGAGGGGAGCCATCACTCAAATCCCTGACCTCGTGTATGACCAGGCTGAACTGGGGCTCTGTGGCCAGAAAAAGTCTCACTGGGGACAAAGTACTAGTGGAGGGGACTGGTGGTGGTCAGCTGAGAGATTTGCCTAGAAGCAGCAAGATGCTGAACTGTCTAGCCAAGAGCTGTACTGACCAGCCAGCCCCATAAGGCAGCCTACACCAGCTTTGTGGGTGAAGCGATGACTTGATGGAGGAAAAAAGGGAAAAAAAAAACCCCAACCCTTGGAGCTGTGATCAAAGAAACTTGCTTCCTGCTCTTCACTCCTGCTGTATCCAGGGAAACATCTCCCTGTGTTGCCTTATAAAGAGACAGCATCCCACCAGAGCTGAGCCCACCTTTCACTTTTCCTCCTCCAAACTCCTGGCACTGAGCGCTCCTGGTGCGGCAGCAAGGGAAGCATCCTTCATCCTAGCCCGGGCAAGAGGGCACTGAGACAGCCCAGGCTCTTTCCTCCCAGACCCCTTTTCCCAATCCTGGGCTGTCACCGGGGCTTGAGAGGACCCTGGCAAAACCTCCCAGCCCTGCAGGCTGCTGGATGGATGCAGCCTCCCCAGGCTACCCCATGGCCAGCAGGCATGTGTGGAAAGCTTGTTGTTTCATTTCCTTCTCAACACTTCCTCACTGGGGGCTGAGAGGGGCATGGGGGCTGCGTGCACCGTGCCTGTGCTGCCAAATTCATCCTGGGTTGGAGCTGGCTCTTTCAGACCCTGTTTCTGCCTCCCAAAGCCTCCCCTGCAGCTGGTGCAGGTGCAAGGAGCTCACCTCTGGGGGAGAGACCTGCTCAGGTCTCAGGCAAGGCTCTTGGCTTGCATAAGAAGTGCTAATGTTGTCGCTAGAAACTGCAGCAGGCTTTGAAGCAGAGGTATTGGCACAGCCAAAAAAGGTTTTAATGAGGTAACACGTAGCCCAATTTGCTGTGCAGGCTTTTGATCCTTTCTGCTGTCGATGTAATTGCATGCTGCACAGCTCGCAGCAAGCCGGCTCATCGTTTTCGGAAGCATGAGGCACCCAGCTGTCTTGCCCTGATGTGTCCTTGTGGGTAAGGCACAGATAAAGCTCTTGATCAGCTTTTGCTTGAAGCCCAGCTCACCATTTCTCTCTCACTTGGGAAGTTTCTTGGAGGTGACTTCAAGGACATGGCTTATGCTCCAGCAAATATCTGCAGTTAAGAACCTGCGGTGGGACCCCACACAAGGAAAGGTGCCGGGTTTGTGCTGTCCATGTTTACTCAGGCCTTTGCTGTGAAGCTGCACCACATCCCCTCTCCTTTGCTAAGGGAGGTGCTCACCTCTCCACTGCAGCCAGGGAGTTTGGTTCAGAGGACAGCCAGCCAGAGCAGCCGGCAGGCCTGTTCCGCTGGAGGGTAATGTACAGCATCTCTACAGCATAGGAGGAAATCTACACCAAGAGTAAAACTTCACCTACCCCAGAGGTCGTTTGCCTGTACCGCTTCCCTGGGCAGAAGGTGAGAAAAACAGAGCTGGTTGAATAGAAAAGCTAGTGGAGTGACTGGGGACAGGTGCCTGAATTTGCAGGGCTGACTGGTGCAGGGCACGCGTCCCCGCTGCCACCGATGGAAGCGTCAGGACACAGACGGGACCAGCGCAGGCACTCCAGCGGCCGAGGATGCGGCACCACGTGCAGCGTGGCCTGCAGGGCTGGTCCTCCCCTCGCAGGGCGTAGCACAGCCCCGGCGTAGCTTGGAGGGGACACCGAGGACAAGCAAAGCCTGGCACCATGTCCCTGTGAAGAGACCTGACTCATTTGCTTCGGGCAGTGGACGAACGAGGGTTAGGGAGAAAATCATGGAGAGGGACTGGATTGCAGCTTCTCTGTGGCTCCTCTCTCATAACCCAGGAGCAAAGAGGCATGTGATGGAGAGAGGAGGTGGGCACCTACTGCATGGGCATGGGGCACGGCACGGGAGGAGCTGCATCCAGGATTACTGTGCAGGATTGTCTGGAAATAGCCTCTCTCCAAAGCCAGATTTCAAAGTCTTGGTCCCCTGCGCAGACAGAGCAGCTGTTCCCTGCTCTGCTGTCCAAGCTCTGACAAAGCAGTCCCCCAAAATCTTCACTCAGCATCCCCCCAGCACCTCTATGAGCTGTGCTATGGAACGCCTGCTCTCCGTAGGGCTACAGTACCTACGGCTTGCCCAGTAGGAGAGACTGCCTCATGACACCGCCACGAACTATTAAAAGCTGCAAGATGATTAAAATAAACTGTCACAAGACATTCATACCAAACAAAAAGCATGAGCTGGACTCCTTTGTCTCCTAGGAAAGATAATCTATATTTGCAAGCAAGGGAGATGCCCTGAAGTCGGGAGGCGGTCAGGCGATGCTGGCAGGAGGCTCCCCAGACCCACTTCTCCATCAGCAAGCGGTGTGTGGGCAGGAGCACTGCTGCGGGCAGCTAACTCCGGTTTCCCCAGTCAAACAAAGCCTTTCCTGACCGCTGGGGCGGAGGAAGGAAACACGCCGCAGCAGGCCCTGCAGCAGGAAGAGCTGGGGCTGGAAAGGCCAGTGCTCACCTCCCAGCCACGGCTGTGGGAGGTGAGGTGCACGGGTAGGAGCCCGCAGGGCACCTCTCTGCTGTGGTCTGGCTTGCCAGGGCACAGGGCTGAGCCCTGTGCTGGTGTCTCTGGGGTAGGTGTATTTCAGAGGCAGGAAACCCTCCTGCCTGACTCTTGCAGGGTCAGGCATATACGCCGCAAAGCGTGCACCACGACCTCAGCCACGCTTCCCGGTATTCCCTGCAGCAGGCGAAGCATGGGGCTGAGGTCTGCTGCACGGCTGGGTCCGTCCCAGCACCAACAGCCCCACAAGCCGTGCTTGCGCCCTGCTCATGCACTTTCTCTGGGCTCAAGTTGAGCTTCAAACAGCCCCGTCCCACCAAGGCAGAGAGCGCTCCCTGTGAATTGTAGCAGGCTGGTAGGTCTTTCACCCACCCTGGGGCCAACCAGAAGAGCCCACAGCTCTCTTCTGTACTCAGTTCCCTCCAGCACAGGTTACAGGCTCCCTGACATCCCTCCAGCTGGTCCCAACAACCCTCCTGCCTGCCCAACGGGGCTCCTGCCTCTATGCGGGCAGGTAACCCCCCTACCCTTACTAAAAGCAAGGTACTTAGGCTCTTGTTTAGGCTGGGGGTAAAGGCTTGATTGCAACCACTTGAGTACCTTCACTGGGGATCATCACAGCCGCCATGTTCCCAGGTCTACCAGCCCTCCATTGCTCCTCGCATGCCTGAAACTGGGGACTGGTCTGCGCAGGGCAAACCCGTCATGCTTAAGTCGCCAGGTGAGAGTGAACCAAGCAGCAGCGATGGGTTGCACAGACAGGAAAATTTTGCTTCAACGTAATTTGTTCCTTTTACCTGCTTAGCTTTTGGGTGCTGATTTTTCTTCTCCCTGGTTGCAACCGGCACAGCCCTTCTTGCTAACCTGGGCAGCTACTGTGCCAGGACAGTGACTGCTCTCATGCGGTTTTGATGCTACTGCTTTCTGGTTTTGCTGAGCAGTGAATAGATAAAACATTTAGTGTCTTGTCTTTTTTTTTTTTTTTTCCTTTTTTGTCCTCTCCTCTCTGAACTACCGAGCAAATGCTTTGATGCCAGAGCCAGACACAGCACATTTTGCAGAAAATAAGAAGTGCTTGTGGCAATTCTTGCTCTGCAATTTGAACTTCTGTCCTCTTCTAAAAAAAAAAAAGAGAGAGACAAACATTGACGGGAGAAAGACCAGTGGTGAAAATATAAAACCTGCCTTTAGCGAATGCTCACACCCGTGTCTGCAGCTGGGCATAGGCTTATGCAGAAGCTGTCGGGTAAAATTTGGGGACGTGTGGATCTGGTAGGGTCCTACCACTAAATTACAGCCTTAGAAGATGATGTGGAAATCATGGATGGAGAATACCAGCTGTGACTGATGGACTGGGATGCATTTAAAAATTAAGTATCTCAGGAAACTAATGAAGAATGGTTTCAGCTGAAGAAATTTCTCGTGGGTTGAAAACTGGAGGAAGGGGATGAATTATCAACCATACAGCAGGCGAAAAGGGGTCGCCTTATTTATTTCCGAAGCACAGTGAGACGTGATGTGTACTTACCTGTGTTGATTATGGGCCCCGCTGAGCTTGATTATAATCTGCTCTCCTGGGTGGGCGTGCTGTGCTCGGCGGCACGGAGGAAGTGCAAAAGGAATTTGTCTGCGCCAGGATGAAATGTGATTACCGGCTGCACGCTGCAGCAGGGGCTTGTTTCTGAGGGTCGGGGATCCCACGCCTCCCAGCTAGCCTATGAGTGCTAAAGCACACGGGGGAAGTTTATTGCAGCTGGTAATTTTTTTTGGCCTGTTTCTGACTGGTTTGGTGCCATGACACCTAAGCTGGCATTTTGTCACAGCACAGAGCTGATAGTGTGAGGCGATCTTCTTCAAAACCAAGCAATGGCTTGATAATAGCTTTATATTAAATGGAGAGCTTTGCTGTAAACTAATTCTAAAGCAGCCACCCTGCAGAAGTAGAGGAGCTGAAAACCGCTTTAACAGGGGTTTTAGTTGGAGCTCGAGCAATTTATGAAAGGGATTACCTGGTGCAATGTCTGTGCTAGCAGGGCTCTGGGCTCAGTGACACAGGATGGCCACGGGCAGCATGAGCAGGGATTTTGGGTATGCTGCAGAGGCCTCAGTGGGTGCTGGGAAAGAAGAGGGCTGAGGGGACGCAGGGCAGCAAGCCCTCAGCTTGTAGGCTCACGCTCCAGGTAGCTCTGGAGCCTTCGACGAGGTTTTGGCAGCAGAGGGGTGAGTTCATGCCTGTTCATGATCTGAACCTCTGGCTCTCCTTTCTCCTCGTCTCCCTTCCCCTACTAATGGCTCCCAAGGGAAAGTTCCTGCTTGCAGAAAAGGGGAGGAGAAGAAAAACCACAAAAGCGGAGGGCTGAGGGACGCAGGGGGGGAGCAACCTCCGCGGGGCTGGCCTCCCGGAGCAGACGCAGGGATGTTGGCGAGGGAGTTGCAGTGGGGACAGACACCCCCCACCCCCCCACGCATGCAGGCTTGGGTTCCCATCGGTCCAGGCCAGCAGGGAGCTGCACAGGAGGGTGCAAGTTGAGGACGTGCCCCCAAATCCCCAGCAACCTTCTAAGAGCTGGCATCCAGGGGCTGCCTTGGGACCCAGCGTCCAGCGCCGTGCATGGTGGCAGGGGGCCAGAGCATCCCCCTCCAGGCAGGACGGGCAGCCGGAGGACACAGAGGCTCTGGGAGAGGCACCGGTGAGGGGCGAGCAGCTTGCGTGCACGAAGCAGCCCGTTGCAAGGAGGAGGAAAGAGCAGTGCTGAGGCTTTCTTAAAGCCTTACGTGTATTTGTGTGCATGTGGGTGTTTGTGTGTGCACACACGTACATATAAGCTTATATATGGGTGTATACAGATGCATGTGTGTAAGTTTGCGTTAAGTAGAATGTGGATGTTATCCAGGGTAAAGTCCATTACATGAATATTGTAATTAACCTCTAAATACATACTGCAAACTGAGGAAACTCAGTGCTGAGGTCAAATACAAAGTGTATTGTAAGTGTATTAGGGTAAGAGATGTACAGCTGAGGCATCCAAACAGGCTGATGGCTAGAGAATGGGAATCGAGGGGAGAAAAAGATACTGTGTCTTTAAAAATCAGTGCAAGTGAGTCTGGGAGATAAACTGAAGTGACTCCTCCAGATTGATACGGCTATAGCCTGGTACCGCAATTACATTTATTTAGGTGCCCTACCTGTGCATTCCCACTGCTGAAGAATATGCTCAGATTGCCTCCAGCTTTCCCCTTCGCCCTAAATTGCCTGAATTTATAGCACGTACTTGGGAGGCTATGGCAATTTCCCCATTCCATATTTAACCCATGTTACCCAAGCCACCTTAACTCCATCTGAGTGCAACTTGTGTGAAGATAAGCGGTATTAATAAAGTCTGAGGCGAGCCTCGGGAGGGAGTGGGGCCAGCACAGTGGTGGTAATCCTGAGTCATACAGCTGATTTCTGGGTCAGCTGGACCCTACAGTGCAGGGCTGGTGTCCCCGGCCAGCTCCAGTGTCACTCAGGCAGGGATTCCACCACGGTTTTATCATCAGCTTCGCAGGGCTGTGGATATCCCCTTCTGAATTTTGCATGGGCTGGTAACATTTTATTTTGGTTTGAATTTGTAGCCCTGCTCGCCTTCCAAATGGCTGTTCAGCAGGCAGGAATAGGAGAAGGGGCTGGAAAACATGACTAAATATGGCTGTGTTTCTGATTGTTACAGACTGCGGGATTAGCGGCCCCTTCTTGCCAGCAGCCACAGCTGAAGTTCCCAACATTTGAGGAGCACCGAGAAGAGCTGCAGTCCAGCCCTGCCCTCTTTTTTTTTTTTGTTTTCCACAGAGAAATCTGCAACCTATTGTCTGGGCTGGCAATCTTGGCACCCTCCAGCCGCCTATAAAATTGCATTAGGCGTTTATATTTCCTGTAGTGGATTATGTGTTGTCTGGATTTTGGATAATTCCAGGAGAGATGGTTACTTTTTTTTCAGTGGGGGCTACAAATTGCATTTGAAATAATTTAATTTTCTTGGAGATAAGAGAGCGCTGGCAATTGGCAGGGCAGACGGACATGTTCCGAGAGAGACGTAGGCAGCTTCCCCTGCCTGCAACTTGCACAGCCGCTCTGGCCGTGCACACAAGGCACAGCCCTGATTCAGGCCAGCACCAGAGTACTCGCCTTGTCCAGAAGCGTGTCAATAACCTCATTGATTGCAATGATATTTCTCATGCTTAAAGTTAAGCAAGTGCTTAAATGTCATGGTGAATCACAAGAAAAGGATTTCTACGCACTCTCGCGGAGTCAGTTCTCTTGACCTAGCTGGCGCTCTGTTCGTGCACGCATCGGGTTGTTATGCGAACTCTTAGTATTTATGCAGATGTAGCACGTACGGGGGATTTTCTTTACAAACTGGGGTCTGCCTAACTTTGAAAATATCCTCTTGGCTCGTATGTAGGGTATTTATTGTGCTTTATCACTGTTTTCTAATTTGGATCTGAAGGCAAAGAGGCAGTAAATATTTCTAGAGTGGAGAAATCACATTAAAAAAAAAGTATGTTTTCAAATCCTATTTGAAATATGTGCTGGATCAGCAACAAATAGCATCATGAAAGGGTAAAATCAGATTGCAAGTGCTTATTGGTACGATGTTATCATAAATTCACATAGCCCTTTTCTGTGCAAAGGAAAACTGATAATCTTTTGCAGCAAACATACAACCTAAGGGCACGATTTTGTGATCATATTTACATGAATAAGTAGTATGCATCTCATAGTCCCTCTGATACGAATGCTGGACTACTGAATAGCCAGCAGGTGGAGTCATCTATAATGTATGTGTTGTGATCTGGAAAGTTGAGTACGTATGACTGGACACGTGGAAATTTCAGTTGAAAGTTGAGACTAAAGGAAAATATGAGGAATGGAACTGGAAAACTCTGCGAGCGCAGAGGACACAAAGAGCTAAAACTTTAGCAGCAGAAGAGGAGGGGCCTGCAAAATGTTTGGAATAGCAAAAAACTGGAGCAATCCTGGAAACGCTCCTGTGGCTTGGATCCCGAGGCATAATTCATGCTGTTGTAATTCGCACAGATGGTGGCTGTCTCAGGGGAAGGCTTGAACAGCTGGGAAACATCAGGGTGTGGGCCTGCTTCAACCGCATACCCTTTCTTTATCCCTACATCAGCCACAGAAGTGAAAGGTAATAGAGGGATCACTGTAGAAAATATCTGCAAGCTATTCTCTGCCCTGGGAGATGGCTCCTCTTGCTAGTAGAGTCGTGTTAAGGACCAGCTTAGTTTGGCATTTTGAGTATAACAATGCACTTTCAGATGCTTTTCAATAAACCAATTAGGGAGAAAGAATCAGCCTTGACTTCAGAGATCAGCCATGTAGTAAATTGAGTTGTAGCTAAGGGGCCCTAATAAACAGGGTGCTTCACTGAAAACGAACAGGAGTTACGTGATAACATCCATTCTGTTTGCATGATGTGCCCAGCCACCACAGTGGGTGTTCTGCTTTGTCCTTCGCTCCGTCTGCCTGTTACACCGGGAATGAACGCTGCCTCCGGCGGGGCATTTGCCCTTCTCGAGCTGCACAGCCTCCAGCCTATTTGGAAAGGAGCAGTTGCAAATAACGATTCGTACTGTTTGTCTGTGTGCCCATGTAGGCTGAAAAATAATGTCATGGCCACTCGGCTGCTACAGCCTTGCGTCTGAGAGAGGAGAGGGTGCCGCAGCCCCGAGGTACTTCAGAGACACAGCCAGGGATGTATTTATGCAGGGGCTGTGGCTCCAGCGAGGCTACCGGAGAACTGCATCGACAGCCGTCACTGCTGGCCTGTTGACACAGACTCCAGCCTCCAACAACCTCTGGTTCACTCATGACAGGCAGCCGAGGGGAATAAATGCCAGGTATTTCCCTGCTTCTTGATCTCTGGCACCCAGAGGGTAGGGGAGAGCCAATGGTTTTTTTTTTCTGGTCTGTGTCCCCATGCACTCGCTGTGGTACCTTTGTGGCTCACACTATTTATCTCAAGCCGGTCTGATCCGTGTCTCTACAGGAAAGCAAAAGACCTTTCATTTCCCAGTCATGCTCTTCACACAGTTTCCTATTATTATACATTTTGGGGATATGGTGGGAAGCCCCTTCATATTAGAAGTGCTGAAGGACCTACTTTATTCCCCATCCTTCCAGGCATAAGCAGTGCAGGCAGATGGCATTTTTATGCTAACTGCATATATGCAGATAACTGCATCTGCACTGCAGGTGTCGTACTGCTTTAGCAGCATCGGTATACCTGAAACGGCACAACTTTTGTACACGATGATACCCCATGGAACCACAGACCAAACAGCAATTAGCAACGATAAATGCACTGCAGCGATGTCTGAAGCCAGCAGGAAAATGAGTCAGGAAAGTTTTGCTCTGAGCTCTCTGGTTGATTCCCAGCTGTTGCCATTGCTGCTTTGTCAGAGCGCCGAGGTACTCAGTGGCGTTTGCTGAAGCCAGGTGTTCTCATTGCCAGAGGTGGCACTGGGAAAAGACTGGGTGCATTGTGGGTGTTGACCCACTGACTGACAGCTGCCAGTGCCCTTGCGTCAGAGTGACATACTAATATTGGCCTCCTGCCACTGCTTGGGGACTGGCATCCTTCCGGTAGGTGGTTTAAGTCAGGTGATGAGGTCTTTGGATTTTGTTGACTTAGGCTATGTATTTTTGGCTGTGTGCTAACCGGTGACAAGAAAAGGCAGCTTCTGTTAATAAAATTTTGTAGCAAAGAGCTGGCCTGAGATAAGCAAGGAGAAATATTTACCCATGCTCATTGCTACGGAAAGTGCCATCACCGCTTCCTGCAAAACAAGGACCAAAGTGCAGGCTGAAACTGTACTTTGGTGGCACTTCATTACCTGTGGGAGTACTGCTGTCAGGAGGAAGAGTGTTTGGCTCCAGGAGCTTGGCTGGCAGGATAGAAACGGCAGGAATGAGCAGGGTTGGGCAAGCCACTAAACCTCCCCTGACCTGCTGAGCAGAGAGACTGAATCTACCGGGAAGGAGAGGGGAAAAGATGTGGAAGGCTGGAGGGCAAGAGGGAAATGGTCAGCAGGATGAGATATCATGTGTAGATGATGGAAGCAGCAAGAAACCGTTCTCACTTGTGGTGGTGGAGAGGAGAGATTTGCTTTGAACTGTCTCCTAATGATTTCTGTGCCTTCGGGTCAAAGCCGAATTTGTGCCTTACTTCATGCCTGTGCCTTAGAATCTGCATGAGGCATTGCCTCTGCTCCATGCAAGCACGTTGTGGGACCCAGCTCTTTGTACTTCCATAGACATTTCACACCCCGTGTTCTGATGCCACCTGATCTCCAGCCCAGTGGCAGCACCAGCACATGTTCCTTCAAGGAATCCCTTCAGAGGGTGTCCTTCTGGGGAGGGGGAAACCCCCACAACTTTACTGTAAAATTATATGAATCTGTTCAGACAGATATATTCTTCACACCAACTTCTGAGAGCTCTCTGGAAGGATAACGTTTCTTATAGCTGCCTCTCATTGATCTGTCGAAGACAAAGTACTGGTGAGCGCTCTGCAAACTTGTCCATAAAATCATGGCAGGTAGGAGCCTTTGGCAAGAGCACTGTGCAGCAGTGGAAGGGTTAACAGAGGAGTCAGCTGCCTGTTTAGTATGTCTCAGATGTCACATACAAATACCTAAAAGGCAGCTGGGTTGTGTGAAAGGAAATCAACGGATTAAGATTGTAGTCCCAGCTCAAAAGCTTTTTTGTGACTTCAGGAATGCCTCATATCCCATCTATTAAATGGAGATAATAATACCTATCCCACAAGCACACTGTGAAGATTAATTCATTAATCTTTTTTAAGAGGAAATGGAAAGAGCTAGAGAAATAATAATATGAAATATCACAGCAGTAATGACAGAAAGGAAGCGATAGCATACAGCATGGCAGTGGCAACTGCAGGTCAGTTTGGTAGGGAGGGCGCAGTACCCTGCCCCAGCTCTTTTCACCCACACCATAACTGAGGGTGCTCTGTGCTCTGTGGTGGTCCTGGCTGCTCCGCTGGCAGGCTGCAGACCATGGCCAGCCGAAAACGCCTTGCCAAGGGACCTGCCTATGGCACTGCCAGCTCTCCCAGGCGCTGCTCTGTGGCACAGACCATGTGAACACAGGATGCAAGGGGGAACTGTCAGCAGCTTTGGCACCTGCATGGCAGGAGATGGTGGAAATGGGGCTAGGGGAAGATGAAGAGAAAAATGGACGCTGGGCACTGTAGAACAACTCCTTCTTTCGATGTCCCTCAAGGGGAGTATCAGACAGATGCCTAGATCACAGTGACAGCAGTGCTCCCAAGTACACAGAGAAATTCGTCTCCAAACTGCTTACTCCTAACTTGTCTTCAGGTTGAAGCCTTCTGCAACACCTCATGGGCAATATCTTAACCTGTACCCTTCATCTAGAACCCCTCATTAAAATTAGGAGGAAGACAAATACAGAAATGCTGCTTTTCTCTGAATGAGTAGCATCCCAGTCACAAGAATCTTGCCTTCTTTTCAAGCCAAGAGTGGACTGAACATGTTCCTTCAATGTTGTTTGACAGTCTGGCTCATTTTATCAAACCCAGTCAAGAGGAATGAGATGTGTTTACCCTTGGTGGGTGAGCAGAAAAAGCTGCATGTAATTGTCCTCTGGGTGCCTGCCACTCCACGGGGATTTATAATCATTTTGAAAAAAGAGATTTTCCCAGTCACTGGAAGAGACAAGCTGGCACCTCAGCACAAAACATACCACTTAAAATATCTTTTAATGTGCCCTTGAAAACTATTTTTGGATCAGGAAAAATGTGGTGTAAGGGAAGACTGGAGTCAGGTATTGTCACTCAAAACCAAAGGCTCTAATCATTTCATGAAGATCAGCAGATGTGTAAAGACACACCAAGATAACCTAACTGGTCCACAGGCCAGTTAATTACACATGGTGATATTCGACAAGTCAAGAAGGGCTTCCTCCTATGTGCGTTGACTCACAATGACCACCTCCATTCCTGGTTTTCTCCTTTTCCCCCAACGTGTTGGCAGGTGGAGGAAGAGTGCCATTCCCATCCCGTAATAAAGTCAACCGCAGATTTGTATTATGATCTGCAGATTAGTTCTCCATCAAGTTGCCATGGCTTCCAGACTACTTTCAGGACAGTACAGGCTGCCTGTGCGTTCCTCATTCTAGGGCAGTCATCGTCCTTGGTGCTACCAGACAGCAGCTGTGTAATGAAATCAACTTCATGTTTCTGTTGAGGATCCCAAATTTGCTTCTCAAGATCAAAAATGTGGAGACATACAAAAGGGCTGATGAGCAGGCTTCAGGTTTTTGAAGACTGGTATCTCCATCTGTTTGGAAGTCAACTGCAGCAGAACAAATGAGGAGTTATATATAAAAATGCAGGAGAAACCCGTGGAGGCTATTAGGAACGGGAAAGCAGATCAGCCCCTTTCTCAAGAAATCAGATGCAGACTGGGGCTGTGAGATGAGCCTTGGGGTGAGCTGCTCAGAACAGAACGGAGGAAGCCTGGAAAAGGCCAGAAAAGACACGTGCCACGAGTGATGGGACGTTGTGCTGAGCGGGGGAAGCATCAGGTACCGAGTTGGGCAGCACATCCCCAGAAGCTGGATGCTCCTGAAGCAGGGGATCAAGTCACTATCCCTCACCCCAGATTCACCTCAGTTCAGCACTGTTGCTTACAAGCAGAGCTGCAGAAACCTCAGCCCAAAAGGTAGCCCTGCACCAGCAGGGACAGGAACCTGGCTGTGCCTGTGGCGGGGGCTCGGCAGACATGGCTCTGCCCGAGGGGTGGGCGCTCTGCACCCCTGGGGCCGGGGCGACTGCCCCAGCCCTGGCCGGGGGAGAGGGGGGGGCCTGCACCCACCGCGGTCCATTATAAAGGTGCACCGGCCCAAACCACAAAGCCTTCGGCCCAGCCCCACTGCAGAAAGACGCCAGTCAGGAGCAGGCAGAGACTAGGCCGCCTATAGCGCCTTAACCCTGCGGCCACCTCCCCCCCGCAGCCGTTCGCAGAGCCGCGCTCTCGGCTCGGCTCAGCCCAGGCCGCGGGGGACGAGGCAGCCCGGGTGAGGGGCTGGGCGGACGTCGCCTGAGGCGGGCTCCGGGTGCAGCGGGAGGCCCGAGCAGGCGGGCGGCCATTTCCCGCCGCCCCACGCGGCTCGGCGGCGGCGGCTACGGGCAGCCTGTGCCTCTCGGCGGCCCCGCCCCGCCCCGCCCCGCCCCGAGCCCCGCCCCCGCCCCGCCCCCGCCCCGCCCGCCGCCGCCGCCGAAGGTTGCCGAGCGGGGGTCGCGCGGCTCCGGCGGCCCGGCCGGCGTTTCCGGAGATTGCCGAGGGGCTTCGGCCCCTCCTCAGCCGCCGCTGAGCCCGTGAGCGAGGCGCTCCGGTGGGTCGGAGCCCGCCGCGCCCGCTGCTCTGGTCGCGGTGCGGGGCTCGCCCTCCTCCTCCTCCTTTCTTCTCCTCCTCCTCCGGCATCGCGGTGACAGAGCGGGGCGATCGCGGCGGGGGGCGGCCGGGGCTCCGGCGGCGCGGATGGCGGAGGGCGGCCAGCCCCCGCAGCAGCAGCAGCAGCAGCCACAGCCGCAGCTCCTGGCCGGTGGCGGCGGCGGCGGCGGCGGTGGGGGGGCCGCCCGCGGCGTGAAGCGGGAGCCGGAGCTGGAGCAGCCCATGCCCGGTGGGGACGGCGCCGAGGGCGGCCACAGCAAGCGGCTGCGGACGGAGGCGGAGGCCGACGGCGGCGGCATGCAGGTAGCGGGCAGGGCCGGGCCGGGCGGGCCCTCGCCGGCTCTCCCGCACCGGCGCTCGGCGGGAGGGGGGCGGCCGGGCCGGGCCGGGCCGCCTTTAATTTCGGTTTGCGGGATTCAGCGCGTTGCTTACGGGCGTGCGGCCCTTTCCCCCGCCGGCAGCGGCCGGGAGCAGCGCGGGGGAGCGGGTCTCCTGCCCGGGCTCCCCGGCCCGAGGCGGGCGGCTCCCGGGGCGCAGCCCAGCACGTGGGGCGGTGGCGGCGCGGGGCCGCGGCCCTCAGGGAGCCGCCGCTGGGTCCGGCGCTCCGGGCAGCGCCGTTCTCCGCCCGCCGCCGCGCCGGGGGCCCTTGGGAGGCCGCGGATGGCGGGGCTGGGCACGGGGCACTGGCAGGGCTTTGGGGGCCGGCGGTGGTTTACCCGCGTCGCCTTGGGTCTGGTAAACCGTCGGGAGAAATCCCAGGGACTGCCTGGGAAGGGAGAACGGGGTCGTGAAGCGTCGGGTGGGCGTCTTCCAGCTTGGCCCAGGGGCTGCCAGCAGGGTCTTACGTTCCTGTCGTCTTCTCCCAGCGCGTTTTGATCGTCCCCAAAACATTGCTCTTTCCAGGTGCGTTCGCTTTTGTGTTTGTGGGGCGATGCTGCCAAGGTATTTCTGCTTTCCTTTGTCTGGGTGTTGCACAGGGTTGTTTTATTATGGCAATTTACTGGCCTTTTTTTGCTTCCGTTTCTTGTGACGACTATTGGAGCTCTTTGGAAGCAGCAGGATTTAATCATCTGAACTTGTTTCTCTTCTCACCTTTGCTTGGGTTGGTAAGCACTGTTGATAGTTTCCAAGGGGAGCATCCTGTCCTCTCCAACATGCTTCTCATCTAGATGCCAAATGCTGGCCAATGATCTTCCCATTTTATTTCCCAGGCTGTCGCCAGTTTGTGTGCTCAAGATTTTTTTTTTTTAAATAGCTTGCAGCAGGGGGGTTGTTTGTGGTTCTGTTTGATGTTCAGCCTTTTGTGGTGGTCTCTCCACCTCACAACATCACTTTTTCCCCAGCGTGATGGTGTGGGCTGAACGTGGGCTGGAGCTTCACACCCCAGTGCTGCTGCTTGTGCTCCTGCAAAGGCCAGCGAAAACCTTGCCATGCTCTTTTATTCCTTGAAGTAGTATCTTGTCCCACATGTAGGTGTCAAGTGTGACTCAGACAATGTGTATAATTGCAAGGAGAAAGATGCTCAGCATTGAAGGAGTGCTTATATGTCGTGTCTTGCTAGGAATTATGAATGAGTGCGTGAACATGGTGACATGAAATTCTTCCAGCTCTTCAGAGTTGAACTGAGGCACAGGTCCTGCACAGCTACAAGAGATGCATCAGTGTACCTGCAGTTAGTGGTTAAACTGGTTGGTGTTGATGTAAACCAGTGGTAAATCAACTGAAAATTGCCCAGGAAGGGACTTGAACTGGTTTAACAAAACAGTCTTACATTTTTTTTTTTTTTTATTGCAAAGGAGTACAATTTCTGTATACATAAAAGGCTCTCCTCTGTATTTACCTCGAGGAAAGCATTTTGTTATCTGTTCAATGAGTAGTACAAGATATTAAGATTATGGCATTCAACCGTGGGGCTATGACAGTGCGCATGCACAGCAGTGTGTCACACTGGTGGTAGTGGTAGCAGGGATTAATTGTGGATCTTACCAGAAAGTTGGGTTTTGTTTCCGTATCAAATGCTAGCAAACTGTGGAGAAATTAGGTAGAGAAGTGCAACTAGTAGAGTCCAATTTTGAAGTTAAGTGTGTTTATAGTCAGTATAACTATTCTTCAGACTGGGACCCCCATATTGTAGTTACTTGGTATGCTTAGCGTAATTTTAATCTTTCCATATGCATATATAAGGAACAGATTTTTCAATCTTTTGAATATAAAAGATGAAAATAAACATGTATTTGTGTATATATGCACACACACGTACCATTATGTCCAGAAGTTTCCCTTGACTTTTTTTACTGTTAAAGAGTATGGTTTATTTATTTGGAGAATCTTTTCATGGTTGTAAGCAAGAAATACCAAATTTGAAGCCAAACTTCCAAATATCAGAGCTAGGAAAAATGTGTTCTTTAATGTTTGGGAAATTTTATATCTTTTTACCTAAAAGTCAAAACACAAGATTGCCTTTCATGAGGATTTCTGTTCAGACAGTGTATTCTTTTTGAAGTACCTTATTTTAGAATAACGGGTTCTTTCTAGTAAATTATCTATGTTTAACTGTACGTAATGCTTACAAGAGGAATAAAGAGCCTATTCTTTGATTTTTTTTTTTTAATTTTTTTTTCTTTTTTTCTTGCCCTCTCATATGTACTAAAGGCTTTCTGGAAACTGGAAATAACACCAACAACTGTTGTACCTTGTTTTTCCTGCAGATCCTGTCAATTTTCTACTTCCTGTTCCAGAGCCACAGGCTGTTGCTGTGTAAACTTGGTGACCTCGTGTCTCTGGGCTGATAGCGAGGAATCCCGGGGTGCCATGCTTACCACGGTTTCTTCTTTGCATAACCCCTACCTACCAATGGTTCAGGATATGAACATGGCTTGTAATGCTGAAATAAATCATTTAGCTATAGAAAATAGTAACGCAACTGTAAAACTAATACCTTTTTTTGGGTCTGTTAACATGAAGTATGAAAACTAGCCTATAGGAAGATAAGATAGTAGCTAGTTATTAAGAACTTGGGGCAAAGTGTGCCTTAAAGCTTAAAGTAGCCCTTAAATTTACTGGGCTTCTTGTTTTGCGCTGTCTCAGACCAGCATGCTCAGACAGCTTATGCAGTTAGGGTTTCATTATCTAATCCATCTCTGATCAGGCCGGATAAATGGTGTTTGGCCAGTGCTGATCTTGTTAGGAGGGTGGTGTAAAGCTGCTTGAGTTGGGATTGGGACAAATCGGATCATGGCTGGTATCTGCTTCAGGGACATATTTCAGTTAATCGTGGCGTGGGAGGAAAAGGTCCAGCACAAACTGGTGCTTTTTAGCTCCCTCTGGTCCATAAGTGGCAAAAATCAAACGCCACCAGCCAGGAATGTCTCCTGGAAGCATTTGGATATGTTTGTAAGCTTTGGAAGTTAAGGTCCCCAAAGGTACTGCTGCTTTTTAACTGTATAAATACTAGCTAGGAACTAGCTTGTTCTCTGTTTGCTGGCTTGGATGAGTTGAATCATTTGGATCAGCTTGCTGATCTGGGTAAAAATAGTCCCTAACAGGGGGGAGGAAAAAAAAAAAGTAAGTTATATTGGCTTAAGTCACTTGTGAAACTGCACCGAAATGCAGTTGTTGATGCAGCTGTATTTACTGCTTGTCAGAAGAGGTTGACTGCTGCACAGATGGAAGAGAAAGTACCCTTGCAATAATCTCTCCTCCTCTGTTCCTCACAGAAAAAAGACGAGAAATGTTGTGGCTAGCTGGGAAGTGTCCCTTCTTTCTCTTCAGAGCTGCAGACAAGGGTGTTATTCCAGGGTGTCTTGTTTGTCTTCCCCATCGAGGTGCTAGAGGTGTACCAGCCAGCTTACACTACTGAAGAAAGTTATTAAAATATCTTCTTGTTGCTTTGCATGGGTTTGAATAAGTTAATCAACTCTTCATTCGATCCCCACGCTGAATTTTGATTTAACTTTTTAATGGGGTCTAGGCTGGTTAGTGAATTAAAATTATACCTAGGGGTAATACGTAGTTGGAATTAGATGCAAGGTGTGAACAGAGCTGATCCTTGTTCCTCTTTCACGAATGACTTGTGTGCTCAGTATCCCTGAGTATTTGGGGGAATTACTCTTCTGCAACCATGAGCATGGCCGACTGGTCAGGGAAGGCAGTTAATGCAGCTGTGGTC
Source organism: Ciconia boyciana (assembly GCF_034638445.1). NCBI lineage: Eukaryota > Metazoa > Chordata > Aves > Ciconiiformes > Ciconiidae > Ciconia > Ciconia boyciana. The sequence goes on from NC_132934.1 coordinate 59,178,636, forward strand.
TATGCCTTATCCAGTCCATGTAAACTTTTAGTGGCGGCGATGACTGGTGACTTTGTGTTGTCATTCAGGCATGTTTGCATAGGGTTCATAAAGATGACTAGTGGTGTTGAGATCAGTCCCCTGTGACTAAATAATGAAATAATAGACGATAAGTCTTCACTCCACAAGGAGGTCCGCGGTTTCTCTTCCTACTGCGAGCCAGAAGATGGTCTGTAACACGCTCTAGCAGCTTGAGTCCTTCTAGCACAAAGACTGGAAACTTTGAACGGCAGCGTGCCGGAGAAAGGGGAGAGCAGGGACATTGCTGGTGCTCCACGACAACCAGTGTTCTCATTCAAACTATGCCCTGTTTGTGGTGCTCCAGAGGAGGGCAAGAAATCAATCTACTGATAATTTCCAAAGACAGGTTTGGGTTTTACAAGAAAGAGGGTTGACTGGGACTGCATTCGAGAATGGGCCAGTGAGTAACAGCTCTTGTGCTGTGGGGGACCCTATGGAAATCTGTATTTTTAAATCTTCCAGAAGAGAACATCTAGTTCCAGTAAATTGTGGAAAAGCCGTGTAATCAGGTTAGCTTTTTCCTCCCTCTTATTATTCATGGCATGGCTGTCTTCGTAAAGAGATGCAGAGCAATACAGAGGATACAAGTTATTCTAGAAAAGAAGTAAAGTTCCAATTTTTAGAAGCTGACCCCTGCCTTGGATCCAGGATGAGGTTTCCTGGGATGCTGTTTGGACAGACTATTGCTGATGTGGTGAGACATAATGAATCACCTTAAAGTTTGTTGTTATTTCTCTGTTTGCTTTTGTCCTTTGGTTTTTTAAAATATTTGAGTGTTATGAGTTAGACCTGACACAGTCTGGGAGGACTTAGAAAATCTCCAGTTCAAAGAAAACGTTTGGCAAAAGACTGGAAGTTGGATTTTAGAGATGTTGAGAGCACTTTAATGTTGGCTCTTTTCTGACCATATTCAGGAAAATGGAAAGCCCAAGTAAAGTATTCTGGATGCTTTAGTACCCCTCCAGGCTCTGTTGGTATTTCTCTTTGGATTTCAGAGGTTTGTGTTTAAAGGTGATGGCCACGGTTGTGAAGTTGGAAGCCGAACAGAGGTCTGGCTCTACTGGAGATGGTTTCCTTCTGCATACGTGTACCAGCTGTAGATATATGCTTTTTATTTTTCCTTTTCAGAATTCCCATTTAGAAACATGAGCATGCTGGCATTTTGCAGAAAGCCTGCGCTCTCCCTTGCATTTTGAAAAGGTTGCCCACCTAGCTGAGTTCGGAGCAGCCTGCCTCTCTCCCAGGCATGTCCTGTGAAATGCCCTCTGTCAGCTTTTCCTCCCAGTGACCTAGCAAGCAGGGCTCCCACCTTGCCCTTTTGCATCGGGGGTTCACACCTCTGTTTTCAAGACTGTCTCAAAGAACTGCTGGCCACTGAAGGTTTAGCAGCTGTGTTGCTGTGCTAGCTTCCTGCTTTATTGTGGCTGCACTGAGGGTTTTCAGCGGCTCTGCTGTGGTGAGGCTGGTGGCAGCAAGAATACCAGAACACAGGAGATGCAAATGAGGCAGCAGTAAAATAAAATAAAAAAAATAACTAACTGCTTCATTTGCACTAGTGGTAGGGAAGCCAACCTAAAGTCGAGGCGGACCTGAACTGGATTCTGTGTGTGGTCCACGGCTCCCTAGAGAATGCTGCTGAAGGGCATACCCCTGTTAGCTTGGAAAAATAAAGCCTGTCGCTAGCAGCCTTTGGTTTGCTGCACAGGAACCTCTGCCCCTTTGGAAAATGTTAGGGGTCGCATCAGTTGATGATGTTTTAAAACCTATTGCTCAATGCTGCTGACTTGTCTCGTGGCATGGGGCAAACCTTAGTTTTCATACAAAGTGAAAGAGGAGGGCAGGTGTTTTGGTCAGCTGGAAACCTCTTATTTAATTAGCCCATCTCAGATATTACTTGACCTTCGGGGTGTGTGTGTGCACACTTTTGAAATGCGGCGGCTGAGGGATCAGAGGAATATGCAGAAGCGAAGTGAGAGAAGCAATTAGAGGTAACGGGTTCCAGTTCATTGAAGCATTCTGTTGATCTACATTTTACAGTGGTATTGAGTGGACGCTGGAGTGTAGCTGTCATGAGATAATCCCGACATTTAGGGATTAGAGCTGCTTGACTGCCTTTTGGGCCTTAACTCCCTTTGCTCTCCAGTAAATTTAATTTTGCCAGCAATCTCTTCTAAATTCAGGGAAATGCTAGTTTGAAAGATGCGTATGTATTTTCCCCAGCATGCTTCCCCCTCCCTCTGCTTCACTTTCCTGAGCACACCTCCTTTTTTCCAGGCTGAATTTGAGGTGTCTGTAGGAGCGAAGCCCAACGATGGCAGGGGCTGTACAAAACAGTCCTCACCAGGCTTGGACCATGCCACCGTCCTGACCCACAGGGCTCTGCTGAGCTGTCCCACTGAGCCATGCCAGGCACCTCTCCTGCAGGAAAGCTTTGCTGTCTGCGGGGCTTTGCTGAGAATGGCCCTGTTGTAGGTTGAAGTTTCTAACCTGCATTCTTGGTTCTGGAGGATTTCCAGGGTGTTTGGGAAGAGGCTTGTGAACTGTTCTCGTCTCTCTCTCGTTTGGCTTATCACGCATACATACGGCATCTATCAAAATCACCCCTAGCAGCTCTCTTGCTAGACTGAAGGAAATGGGACACTAACTCTTTAGCAATTATATGATGTATTTAAGTAGCCGCAAAGTAGGAAAGGTTGTATACAAAAGCCTCCTTGTTTAATGAGGGGCAACAGCTGAACTTGAGCTGGATCCAGCATCTGTTTGGGCAGAGCAGGAAACTTTGGCAGTTTCTGCCAGCTCAGTTGGTGTTCAATCAGCTATACCATTGCCACCTCCTAACCTTTGGAGCGTGGGCAGGGTGTACTTGTGATTCATACTGATTAGAAGAGAGGTCATGAGATCTTTTACTTGCACCCCTTGGGTAGGACAGTGGGATTTGGTCTGCCGTGTTTTTGAAGTGCCTGTGCCTTTCCAGGGCTGTTGCTTGTGTTTGCCTTTGTCTAGGAGAGTTCATTGGGTGGGAAGATTGGATGCTTGCTTCAAAGAGTGTGAGCTAGAAGCAATTGTTGCTTTTTCTGTACGTCTTTCTTGGGTTTTATCTGCTCATAATTGCCTCACCAATAATGCAAGTATTAGCATAGAGATGAGGAAGAACCTGCACCATTTAAGGGGGGAAAACCCCCCCCAATGTGTCAGCACTTTTTACCCTCTGGCTGTACGTAGCTAAATTTCCTTTAATAGAGAGGCTAAAGAAGCAACCTTATGTGGCATTTCTGTGTGTTGCAAATATCAAAATATTCTCCCCAGAGGCCTTTGAGCCCTGGGATCTGGATCCAGCTCAGGTTTCTTCAAGGGACCGGAGCGTGCTCTTTTAGCTGAGGCTTTCTGCACAGCTTTTCCCCTGCTATTTCTGTAGGAGATTCTTGCAGACGCTTGGGGTGGTTGTCACTGTTGAGGGCGATGCCCGGAAAGAAAATCCCACCAAGGCATCACTTAAAAGCCTTGATTTAGTGCTGCATGGGCTGAAGAGAGACTGTAACTGGGATCCTAGGCCTATAATTTGCTGCTTGCGGTTGCCATTCCCTTACGCGGAGAAGGGTGGGAAGGTTGCCTTTCCTCCAGCCTGCTCGTCCCCCTCAGGCGGGCAAGGCAGGGGGAAGTCTGCGCTCTGCTGCAGTCTGCTGCAGGGCTGGATGCCTTCTCCATGGGGCCCTGGTTCTGCAGACAGCATAGCCAGGCATGACTCTCTGAGCAGCTGCTGTGAGATGGTGCTTCCGAGCTATCTCTGCTCAGGTTTTTCTTTTTATTCTGTTCTGTGGCTTTGCTTCCTTTTTGTGGGAAGAAGAAATGAGGGGAAGTGCATGCATTAAAGGGCTTCTCCATTACCCTTCGTACTCCCCTGTCCTGGAGAGAAGGTCCATCAGAGGCCTCTTTCCTGTCCTTGTTTTGTGTTAAAAGCCCTGTGTAGCCTTGGAGCAAAGCTGGACCAGGATGGAGTATGTTTTGTAGGTGCTTCTCCTTGCCTGTAGGCACCAGTTCTTCTCAAAGCTCAGTTTTGGAGTGACCTGGGGTGGTTCCTGGAATTAAAGACCACTCTCTCTAAGTGATGCTGCTTCTACTCATGACTGGGACCAGCCACACAACCTGGGAAGATCCAAAAGGTTCATTCAGGGAAGGAAACCTAGGCTGTGGTGTTGCCACAGCAGATTGAACCGTGGGGCATACCGAAGGAGGTGGAAGCTGGCCACGTGGTATGGGCAGATGTCCTGGGGCTGGTGCGATGTGCGAGGGCAGGAAGCAGGAGTTTGTGTGGTGTCAGCCTCAGGAATGATCCAGATCATGGAGGAAACTGAGGCAGTAAAGTGTACGCATCACTTCTGCTGGTTTGCCAAGATCTGAATGTCTCTTGGGCAGCCTGCAGGAGAAGTCAGTTGACTTCTGAAGCTCTTGCCTGTCCTGTTATTTGTTTTGTCCCGGAGTGGAAGTTGAAGTGTGTGAAAATGCAGAATGCCGTCAATGCTCCAGTTTTAGGAAGAGGTGTGTTACACTGTGGCGGTGCTGTGGGATTTGGTGTTTGTCCTGGGTGGTCTGAAGCTGCTGGGTGCTGTCTCTTCAATGCAAAGGGGTGAGGAGACAGAGAACGTGCCAGAGTGAGAACCAGTGCTTGCAGTGGGCTGCGACTGAGGGAGATTTAATACATGGTGCATCCAGTGTGGTAGGGGCTGGAGCTTGTACCCAGCAAGTGCCCAGCAGGAGGACGTGACAAGAAGGCACCATGTGAGGTCTTAATTATGTGGTTGTACATTTTATGTTTTTAGAGATGACTTCATCTCTGTAAGTGCATCAAATGGATAACGCTCACTGAGGCACAGTTAAATCTAGCGGGAGTTTTGTTATCAGTTAAAATGGGTGCGAGGTCAGGCTTTGGACTAAGAGCTATTCAATATTTCATTTCTTCCTTTTCATCTCATGTGTGACCCCAGACCGAATTTACTGCAGATAATCCGAACCTTGCACTGAATACAGAACTATTAATTTTTAATGGTCTCTTCTATGGTACTCACCACTGTAGTGTGGGTGCTTCACAGATACTAATGATCTTGTTTTTGCAGTTTTCCCGAGAGGTAGAAAAGGTATATTATCTTTTATTGTAGAAATGGGGAATTGAGGTGCTGGTAATAAGACCAGTTTTGCAAAAATCCTATTGACACTTGCAACCTGATTTATTTTTTTATTTGTATTTTTTACTGTAGCTGGTGGGGTTTTGGTAATGTTTAAATCCTTGATCTACAGCTCTCTACAGCTTCCACTCTATACATGAATACCTACCACTTCCACAGGCTGATCCTTAAGTGTGTCATGTTGGGCAAATAAAAAGTGATGTCTTCATCTTAAAAAACAGCGGAAAAGCTTGAATTAAGTAACTTGGTCATCATCGTAGCGAAACTTTACTTGGAAGATGAGGTTTGAAATCTAACTTTTTAAGTAGAAGGGATATTGATTGTCTTTAACTACAAGACCACATACCTTTTGGTTTCTGCAGCTGTTTTTCCTGCTCAGAACACAGCGCTTCCTAGGCTTGAATGAAGTGGGAGTCAGGAAAAAGTAGCACGTAAGCCTGATTTGTTGTAACATCCCTGCACATGAGGAAACAGAGTGGAAGTCGCATGAGTAGCTGTAACTGGTGTTTTTTTAATCCACAGCCCTTGACTTTTGCAAATTAAATTCTATTTTAGGAGAGAATGTAGCTACCTTGCCTTTTGAGTTAAAAGCATGTTTCAGTCTGTTAGCAAGCAGAAGGCTGCTGTGTGGACAGCAAAGGCAGGAACCGGCTCCTGACCTGCTCTCTGTGCTGGCTGCGTGGGGGACCGGCAAGTCTCCCCCTTCCTGGGGACACAAGTCTCAGCATGGGTGCTTGCGGGGTTAGCGAGGAGGAAAGGGAGGCAAGTTAAGGCACATTTTGCTGGGGAGGCTTTGTGACACATTTGGGCTGCAAAACAATCCTGCTACTTGGGATTCAGGTGTCTTGGGTGAAAAGTACTTGGGTGATTGTAGACTTGGTATCTGCTTCCTTTTATTTGTTGAATAACGTGTCCCTGATGCATCTCATCACTGCCGCCTTTTTATTGCTTCTGCATGGGTGTTCAGTTCTGTTCTCTTCTTAGCTGAGTACAGCGCTGAGAAAAGGGGGGACCAGAAACGTGCTGTATGGCTGGGTCTCTGTCATCTGCAGAGAGCCCTGGAGAACAAGATCAGGATTTTGGACTGGATGCCCTATCTTGTTGCCAGGATTGTCAGACTACAACACTGGAAGTAGTATAAAGCTGTAGGGGAGGAAAAAACACTCCATCCCACTGCTTTTTCCCAAGAGGAGATAAAGACCAACCTGGCAATGCCTTCTTTGTGCCTTGGCGTGTGTTTTAGGAACTCTTTTTGCCTTGAAGTGAGGGGAGGAGATGAGACTGGAGGCCTCTCCAGTGCTCACATGAATCCAGTGGAGACCTGACATCTGCTAATGTCACCAGCTGGATCTAACAGCTTTTTCTCTATATGCTTATACCTAAGCACTTCTTGGAAACTTCCTACTTGCTGGGCTAGTTAGATTTCCCTAAGAGTGGTGGTCTGCATGCCAGGTGCCTCATGTTGTGAGAGCTGGGCTGAGAAGTCACAGTCACAAACAGTGGAGGCAAGGCCATTGTTTGCCAGGGTGGGATGGATTCAGCAGGAGGTGATAGCAGCATTTGTGAACAGTGCTGTCTGGGTGATGGTTAAACATCAACCATGGGCCGGAGAAAGCTTCAGATGAGAGAAAGGGCAAGAAAAAAGGAAATGGACCAACTGTGGATTTTGATTTTTTCAAATAAAGAGGGTTACAGTGGGACTTAACTCTTTGTAGTGTTTCCATCTGCCCATCCCTTCTTCCAGTGCCCACTTCTGACCTGTGAGTTAGTCTTGTCCAGGAGCTGGACTGTTGTGATGGACTTGGATGTGGTGAATGAGACAGACTGGCATTTGTGTATGTGTTGTCTGACCAATTATCTGATATATGTGTTTATATATATAATGTCTGTGTGTGGCTATGCCAGGAAATTGAAATAATGCTTATAATTAGGCCTGTTTTTTTGTGTGTGCCTTTGTCCACTGATTGCATCCTTCCAGAAAAGACTTGCTGCATTTCACCATCTTGCCCGATCTCTTCTGTCTTCTTTCAACAGGAGCATCATGCGGTCGGTGCCAAATACTGCAGATTCAGAAAAATAACTTTTCTCTGTTAATAAATCACAAATTAGCACCACTAAGAATTCTTGATGCTTCATGTTCTCTCCTGAAGCCTCTCTGTCTATGGGGTTGAGAACATATCTGAGCGTATCTCTTTCTGCCAGACTCTGACCAATGTATAGGTTCTCCTGGGAGTGGGTGTTTCCCATTGGGAAGGTGCTGACTAGAATAGATGGAGGTGCTGTGACACTTTTTTTGTGTGTGTTTTCCTCCTATTATTTAATACTTAAAGGGGTGAGTAAGGATTCCTCCTCTGCTGGTCAATGAGTTGATGTTTTCATCTTGAGTGGTATCAGGTATTTGTGACTGCTTTGCATGCCAGGAGGAGCATGGGTTGGATTCGCAGTGTAGACCATGACTCCTTTAAGGACTAGGAATTTTTTGATGAGTGATTACACTTAACTCTGGGCTGTTAGTTGATGGATGTAGATGGAGCACGTCCATGTTGCTTGGGAAGGTTTCCTTAAATAGGCATGACCTTTCCAGTGAAAACAGGAAGATAGTTTTTGTGTTGGGTGTTGTTGGTTTTTTTTTTTTTTTTTTTTGAGCTTGGCGTTTGTTTCATTTTTGGAACTCAGGATTACTGCAGGCATTTACCATAGAAGTAGCTTACAGTCTTGGTAGCTTCGTGGGGCAGGGTTTGGCAGCTCTGTTGGAGTTTGATAGGGAGATTGGCTTGCTTTGCAGTGCAGCATTCGATATAGCATTTGTTCATCCTTTCTGTGTTTGTTCCATCCTTTCCATACCAGCTGCTATTTTTCACCTTTGGTGATCTGGTTCTCCTTCCTTATCATGCTGGCATCTGAAAATCTGAGGCATCTATATGTATAGGGAAAAGACTAGCCAGTCTGCATATTTTAACATGTAGATGGGGAATGGATAGTGCTTCACTAGGTCTGGTTCATCCTATAATAAAAATGTTCCTGTTTCTGTTGGTTTTTAGTATTTGTTGGTGTGGCAGTTGCAGGCAAATTGGGGAAAATGGTCCTGTCCCCTCAGAGCAAGGAACCCTCTGGCTATGACATGAGCGTGGTGACAGTATGCCCAAAGCAGTGCCTGTCCCTGACCATCCTTGGGAGATGTAGCAGGAGATGGGTGTTTTTGACTTCTGTGTGCACTGAAATTTTCCAAGATGTCTGGTCTTAACTGTTCTGTCTCTGTTGCTGACAAGGCATTAGGAAGCTCCTCTATGAACTCTGTAGTCTATGTCTGTCTCTAAATAAGCATAAAAACTCCATGCTTGGGCTCCCGTATCTATTGTAAGGTATTATGTGGGGTTGCTTCTCTTGGATTTGGTGCTTGATAAAGAGATGATGCAAATAATCTGGAAAAGGTGTAGTACAGTGTACAAACTGACCAGCCTTGATGGCACAATAGTATCAAGTGTTTTGTTTGGCTTGTGTGGTTTACTTGATCCTCAGGGTTTGTGTGAAATACAATTTTTATGTCCATTCTTCTGAGCAGTTTCTTATTCTAGGTCACCAATTTCTTGACGCCTGAATTCTTGGGAGTTTGCAGTTAAGATTCAGAGGTTTGTAGATCTGTCTGTTTGGTTCTGGGATTAGCAATTTTTACTTTTGTTTCCAGAATAGGATTTTAAAGACAATCCCTGAATCTCTGGGCCCTTTGGGCAGGAGTAAACATGTGGCATTGTTCCCCTTCCAAGGGTGAATTCCTACCATTGTGAGGCTTTCTCTGCCTCTGACTTGGGCAGGATTTTGATGATGAATATAGTCACATTAAGTAGTGGAAAACTTAATAGGTCACTTTTCAACTTTAATTCCTAGGTAAGTATTTTTCTGTCTTGTATGGATTTTCCTGGGTTGTGGAGGCTGTTGGATGGTTAGCTTCACTCTCCGGACAATCTGCTTATCTACAGATGGTTACTGCATGGTCATGGAGGCAACTATCTCCATGAAGTTGCTAGAAAAAACTACAATGAATTTTGTATGGGCTGCGTTCAAATGGATGCACCATGGAATTAAGATTGCAGTGGGAAGGGAGGATGGGACGTGGTACCACTTTTCTCCTGAAGGCTGCTCTGTTCCAGAGGAGCCAGGGCAGGTGGTGCTGCCTTCCCCGGTAACTCAGGGAGACTTTAACCTCCAGCTACTGTTAAATTAGTCCTGGGTTGGAGTTGCTGGAAGTGCGCCTTGTCAAATGCTAATTCAGCATGTTATGCATGAAGCTAATTGGCAGGGTAAAAAAAATGATGTGCCTGTAGGAAACTTTGTTCTTACCTGGAAGAGCTTAAACAGTAAAAATGTAAAATGTCCGGTAGGAAAATTTCCTCTTCCTTGCACGGTTAGCAGCGATAACCAAAAGCAAATTATACAATGCTGTGTTCAGAGCCCTCTGATAGTATTGTCATGGCTTCTGCTTATGTTTACAGATTTCCCATGTAGCTGAATTAAATTAACAAGACTGGTCAATTCATTGCTGCTGTATTTAACCCCCTGGGCAGCAATGAATCTGGCAAGGATGGAGCATCATTTTCACATGCTGCTTGGAAAGGAAGAATGTACAGCAAAATGAAGTAGTGTTATTGCTTGCGGGAGAGGTTCACAGCACAGCTCAGATGTCAGATGAAGGGAATAGAGAAGGTTCCCAGAAGTCCTTTTCCTCCACCACTTCCAGTGTGGCTCAGTCACTCGAGTGAGGTAGCGTGAGTTTTTTTGTCATGTATGCGCTAGCCAGAGACTAATGTATCCACAGAGTTTGTTCAAGGCAGATAGCATTACAGGAATCAAAACAGATCTCTTGGTTCCTGTTAATAGATTTAATCCTTTGTTTTTAGCAGTTAAATATCCCTGTATTCTTTAGCCTAGCCTCCGTTATCATGGATTTGAGCCCTTCTTAAATCCTAATTCATGTAATTGCATAGCATTTGTATTAGGAAGAAAAGTATGGTGCGAGGTAATGCACAGAGGAATGAAACAACTCCACCAGGTCACCTGTGGAGGAGTAGAAATCTCAAAGCACTGGGTTTAGTGGGCCATCCTTCCTCTCCTCGCTTAATTGCTGCCCACTCCATCTAAGGATGGTCCTTGGAGGGTGTTGGGAACGCATGGTGAGATGCACACTGCTACCATCTTGTGCTGCATCAGCTTGCTGTGTTAACAGAAGGTACGCTCTGCAGCATTTTAACTACAGCATCTTTCCCTAGCACCAAAATTCACTTAAAATTAAATACATATATGGATCTGCATCCTGTTCTTAGAGATGTTTCATATTTTCTTTAGGCTTGTGCAAAATAAGTGGTATGCTGGAAAAGGTTGTAGAGATTTCTATTCTCTTCTTTTAATGCTCTCTCCCATGAGTCTGCGTAGCTTGTGAGACTGGGATGGTACTGTGTGCTTAGCCGTGCAGCCGATTTGGAAATCTGGGCTTCGCTGTGCCATGCTTCCTTTTCTTGTCTGTTTGCTTCAAGTTTTTTTACGTGGAGTTTACAGATATTGGTGCAGTTTGCATAGCAGACAGTGTCCCTTTGTAGCAGCTGATGACAAACAGCCGATTAAGCCAAACCTTCAAAAGGCTTTTGAAAAAAACCTAGTAGTATTACATTTATGCTTTGCAAATCTTGTATCAGTACTACTGGGTTAAGCAGTGTTAGGCTACCTGGTGTAGGTTGGTCTGATTGATAACACCCCTTTGCTCTGGGCCACCAAGGGTTTGTGTCTGTGGGGTATCTACAGTAGGCACAGTCCCTGTGTAGTGACTCCCTGTGTTGGGGTGCATGGTGTGAAACCTTACCTCAAGGCTAAGCTGATCTGATGGTAAACAGCTGCTGAAAGATGCGATCCTTTCCCTCTGCTCTCCATTTGGCTCCAAGTTTCTTTTTCGTGATCTCATAGAAAATGAGTAATGCCAAGGAGAAGGAGTTTATCACTAAATGCAGCTGACTTCACTGTGGTGGATGTTGTGGCTGTCTGCCTGCTAGGTCATGTTTAACAAGAGGGGATGGCTTGCGAACCCACTGTTTGTTCGAGGAAGAGTGTGGGACCATGCCTTTTGGATCCAGGTGTTGGAGCAGTTTATCGGTAATGCACAACTTTGCTCTCGCTGTGCAACTGCATCTTCCACGGTAGTTTAAACTGATCTGCAGATTAGCCTGAGGTACCACAGGCCTGACCTCTGTGCCATGGTGCTGGGAGCAAGGGACACAGGGCACCAGCAGCTGCCTGGTGAGTCAGGGTGTCCTGGGGGGCTGTGGCATGCTGGAAGGGTGCAGGTGCCAGGAAGGTCCTGCCTGTGGGTGCAGCTGGGGGGAGGGGAGATGCTTGTAGCTGAGACCGTGACAGGTAACCCCAGATGCTGAGGGGCTAAAGTAAAGCAGTAGATCAGCAAGATTTTTCTGTGTGCATGCAGCAATGATTGCAAAACTTTTCTCCTTAATGCTGATTTTTTTTTTTTTTTTTTTTAAACCAGTAACTGCATTTTGACTTCCTGGAGCCCAGGAGACTCAGGGAATGATCTGAGGGGGCTCTGGTAGTGTTGTAGAAAGAAAAGCTGTTGAAGTTGGGTTGCCTCTGCTGTCCCTTCGAGAAGGAAGGTGGTGTTGAGTGCTTGCTGTGCCTGTCTCTCCGGTGCCGAGAGCAGCAGTGTGTATGTTGACATGGCACGCTGTACCCACAGTGCAGCTGTATGTTGCTTCTGTCACCTGGGCAGCATCTATAGCTCTTGCAAGGAGAGCCCCTTGCATGTTTAGTACCACCATGCTGCTGTTGACCTCTCTCACACCACAGCCGCACTGCTTTAGGAGTGAGTGGTTGTCCTCTCCTCCTGCAGAGGAGGGGGATAAACGTTTTTTCATCTGCAGTTTCTTCAATTAACCACATTTTCAGCTTTGCCTTTGTAGGTGACGGCAGGCCCTCCTTCCCCTCAGCGCGCGTCCGCAACACGCTCGTGTGCCGGCATGCGCGTGCTGCCCTTGAAAACAGACCAAACTTATTAAAATCATTGCTAGTTGCCATGGCAGCTGTTGTTGCTGTGGGCTAATAGGAAAGGCAATTACTGCTGCATGCTGGGGAGCGTACAGGGAGGCTGTGGGCAGGGGGGGGACGGGAGACTGCATGCTGATGAGCTGTGTGACTGATAGATTGGCTGTCACAGTGAGCAAGCAGCAGAGGAGAGAAAGGCCGGAGATACCCTGTAATGAGGTTTTGCCAAATATGCCGTCTTTCCACCTCCTGGGCAGGCTCATTGAGAGATTCCCACCCTTCCTTTGATTGTCAAGGGGAGTCTCGGCGTTGAGATTCACATCTACAGCTGGGCGCAGCGCAGTGCTGCTTGGTGACTCTCATCTGGCCCAGAAACCGAAATGGGGAGCTGGAGAACTTTATACACGTTGAAGAAACTAATCTGGCCCCTTTCCAGCTGTTTCCTCTCTGTAAATATTCCTCCTTGGCTCTTACTTTGCTGTTTCCTGTAGGTTGAAGGTCATGATATAAAATAACTCCAATTTTCTTGGAGTGAGGAGGATCGGTTATGAAAACTGAGGTCAGTTATGTTTCAGGATGCTTCGCTGGTTCTTGTGTGCTGCTGTGCCAGTAGAATGCCAAAACATTTTGATTATGGACCTGTGTGTAGACCCCTGTGTATCTGCAGGTATCTTGTGGTCATATGGCAGATGCTGGGTTTTCATGCTTTTCGTGGTGAATTTAAAGCTAAAGGGAAATTGCATCCTTCATCTTCTTTCACTGAATTTGGGCAGCGCGTGCCCAAGCAGTGCCAGCACTGTTTGTGCCCAATGCAAACATGAGAAAAACAGGGAACATTTTGTAGTTGAGGAGCTTTTAGGAAATCAATAAATACCTTGAAAGATTTGAGTTGGGGAAGTAGGCAAGAGCTGTAAGTCTGCACCTTCTGTAGAAACTCAGGGATACCAAAAACTGCTTTGGCAGTGTTTGACAGAGCCCTGCACCCCCAAATCGCAACCCTCTGTCCCCTCCAATTCGTGCTGCTTTCCTTTTCCCTTGTGCTAGGAAATGGCCTGAGACCTTGCTGCACAGGAGCTCTTCCAGGAGGCCCTCCCTGGCCAGCAAGAGGCATGTCACATAAGTTTCTTCTGGCTTCTGGAGTCCATCATGGTGGTGTTGAAGCTAAAACAATGGTTGTGGTCCCCTTCGATGGGGTGACAGTCCCAGGGGGCATGGGGGAGGCTTGTGGTCCAGACAAATTGAGAAGAATAAAACAATTTTCTTGGAGCAGGCAAAATCGGGACCTTGTCTGAATTTCTCTCCCTGTTCTGGTTGATCTCCCAGCAGCTGTTTCCAACTGCCCTCTGGATTGTGCCCTGTTGGGATAGTGGCGGTGACTCACTCAGCTGGGATGGTTTCCGCAGTGTGCGAGAGCCCGGCTTCCCAGGGAGCCGTGGCACCAGGAAGGGGAAGGTTTCTGGTGCGTTTGATCCCTCAGTAAAGATTATGCTGTGTCTGTTTAATTAGAGACTGCTGCTTTCTTTACTGGTATACTAAATATAAATGGAGGAGCTGGTCTAATACACTCAAAATTACAAATGTCAGGAGTCAATAGCTTTATTTTCCTCTCACCAAATCTGATTTCTTTTTAAGTACTGCCACTAAATCTAATGATGCAGTAATTCCTGTTTGTTAAAAGGAGTGAGAGATCTATACTGAGACAGACTTCATACTCTTCCCCCACTCTCTCTCGTCCCACCTCTGTTTATAAAGGAAGAGCTACTGGTTTGCAGGTGTTTGCACAGTATGATCTGAAGTGTCAAAAAGCTTGATCTAAATAGCTGAATACAAACTTAGTACACAGCATAAAATATAGTTGTTAACATTTTCTCTCTGCACAGTTTTTGGTGCAGATTTGTACATTCCAAATATTACCTTTGTGACAGTAGCAGAGTGCCAAAAAACTTAAAAAATATAAAAAATGCAGTGAAGATAACCTGCTGCTGGAGCCCAGGCTTGCGAGGATTTACTTGGGGCTTCGTGTTCGGTTTGGGATTCTTTGTCTGCTGAACTGAAGTCTAAGTCCTTGCAGGCCCCAGGGAGATCTGTAATGGGACAGACATCTGTGCTTAAGATGCCTTCCCCTGTCTGTCTGCTGGTGCAGGAAAAGGAGTAGGTAGCAAATGATATATTTTTTTTTCCCCCTGGGGCTCCTTCTGAGCACGGTGGACCCGATCCGCCTCCATCTGCTTAGCCTTGTACGGTGCCATCGCACACGCTGTTTGCTTGAGCGTGTCCGTGAGCCGTAGCGCGATGCCTGGGAAATACAGCTTGCTGGGACAGTGCTGGCACTGTTGCGGTGTGAAGTGCTCGGCCCCAAATCAGTCGGTTGGAAAGTCCTTGAGAGCAGAAATGATGGGGAGAACTGTTCATGGTGAAGACTGACTCAGTGCTGTTATCAGCCGCCCGGTATGCGGTGAGGCTCTGCATCTTGCCGTCGGCTGCTGTAACGCTGTTTGTTCATGCCCTGGCCGATTCGGCATGCTTTTGTTCTGGCCGGTGGGATAACGTGGGGTACCTGGTCTCAGAGCAAAGCTGGCTGCCGGGCTGGGGGAGGAGGGAGCACGCTCATTATGTGCTGGAGGCATTTTTGCTGTGTTGCAGCATGTGCTGGGGGAGGCATGCCTTAAAAATGGGAGCACCCAGAACACTGGGTTGATCTGCCAGGTCTCTTCTGGCCTCGAGACTCGAGGTCTGGCAGAGCAGTTTCAGCATTAGATGTGTTTTTGTGGAAAGGGGGGGAAAGAAATCCAGAGATACTTTCTGCCCTTCTTGAGGTTTTCCCCTTCCTAGTGGTGGCAAGAAATTGTGTTACTGGAGTGTGTTGAGTTGTAATCAGTATCTGTTCTCAGTCTGGGTGGAGGAGGCAGAGGCTCTCCCCAGTGTTTCTGTGTGCTCCTGGTCATCACTAGACGTTACTGACCGGCCCAGAGGATTTTTTCCAAAAGCTGTTTCCTCTGCTGCATGATGCAATGTTGAGTCAGTAACCCTGTCGCTTTGAAGGTTAACATTTTTCATATCCCCAACACTTTGTTATTGTCTTCCCTTATCCCTCTTTTTTCCCCCCAGCTTTTCCTATTTTTGATAGACTAACCTAACGCTAGCCTTTCCTAGGGCAGAGCGGTTGGCTGTGAGAGGAGATTAAGCCTCCATCCTCTTCTGCTTTAAGCTTTGGGAGCCGGGCTGATGGAGAGCACATGACCCTCCCGGTGGCTTTTCCTTCCCGGCGGGACACAGGGAGCTGTGTGCGAGGGGAACAAGCGGTGCTGTGTAGCGCGTCGGAGCTCCACTCCCGCTGGTGGCAAGGGCAGGCAGGGCTCGCCAGCTCCTGCCAGAGTGGCACGGTTCGGTGAGCCGGCGGCTTTCCCAGGCAGCGCGGGGCTTGCCCACCCGCGTGGTGCTCGCCCCGGCTTCCCGTTTTGACCCCGAACGTAAGCGCACGGGGTGGCTGAAGGCGATGCAAGCTGGCTTCGTCTTTCCTCAACGCAGTGTAAGCGAGCAGGGTGCCTGAATTATTCACTCCTCCTCGGCCTGCTGTTCCTATTGAATTCCCCGTGTCAGGGCACCCTGCCAGCACCCGGTGATGAATTCATTGCTGCGCCTGCCCCGGGGGCACCCACCCTGTGCTGTGTCCGTTCAGGGGAGTGAGGCTGGGGAGGGGGGATGGCCACTCACACCAGGCTTGCCCTGGAGTTTTGTAGCTGCGGGTTGGCGAGACTGGGTTGCCCCACAGTCTTTCCGTCTGCGGCGTAGGTGGGCGCCAGCCCTTTCGCTGCTTGAAGGGTTGTTTGGCAGGTTTGCGTGTGTTTATATCTGTCTCTGCCTTGCAGCCATGCTGAAGTCTGCCCAGGCTCCCAGGTCGTAATCTTTTCCTACCATCTCTCCATATGTGGTATCTGGTATCCTATCTGTATTTCATCTTCATGGCGTGGATTTCTCTGCAAACGACGTCCTTATTTTTTACACACAATTTTCAGGGGTGGTTGTGCTAAAAAGCAATGACGTATCACGTTTTCTGAGAGGAAATGTTTCCTTTATTGTCCTAATGGAAACCATTTCCCATTTGCCTATGATGTTAGTCTTACTAATCTGAATAATTTTTTTGTTAAATGTTTAAAAGATCTCTACTGTTCACATTATCACAACTCATAAAAGCTACCGAAGGCACGTTTGTACTTTTGGAGGAGATCATCACTTCTCTTTGCAAGAACTTCTGGACGTGTGTTTGCTACCATCTTTGTTGTGTTGATCCCAGCTCTGCTTTGTTCCTCTATATTTTCATTTTTAAGCAATTACAGCAGGTGGCTGGTCCCTGGGGAAGCTTCCTTTGACCAGAGTGCTCTCTGGTCCCAGTTGATGGGGTCGGATAGAGTTTCAGGTCGTCCTCCTGGCTGCACAGAGAAGTGTTTTTTCACCTCTAATTGGATCATGTAAATCAGCCCTTTCTTTGTCTCATCCTCTTTGTCCAGAATCTCCTTCTGGTGATTTTGATGAATAAATCAGCCTTGACATTGGATTGAATTTTTGTTTAGTAGTTATGTTGATATTAAAAACGAGTGTTATCTGACAAGCAAAATAGGGGTAGTAATCAGAATTGTGACCAATAATTTCCCTCAAAAACTGATTTCTGTAGTAGAGGTGGTGTGTAAATGAATGAGTACAAAGTGGCAGGGGCTGGCTCTTTTTTTGTTTTGTTTTTTTTTTAAATCCTTTGCTGTTGCAGCCCTCTGGGATTTTAGTGTTTGATAAAGTGCTTTGGGGTCCCTAGGGTCTGACAGATGCTGGAGAAAACGGAGCTCCCTTCTAGAGAGAAACCCAGTCCTTTCACACCAGAGCAAATGCTGGGTACTGGAGGGGTGCACCTTTCTGCTGGCCAGTGGGAAGCTTTTCCTGATGAACGTTGGCTCCTCAGCCAAAGGCAAAGTCTTTCAGAGTCGCTGCTCGTCTCCCCAGCCTCAGTTTGCAGTGTGTGGCTGTGATGGGGAACCTGGGGAGAAGGATGTGCTGTCCTTCTTTTCCTCCCCTTTTACTCTTATTCCTGGAGCAGTGGAATATTCCATTACCTCTGAAGTGATGGCTGCAGTATCACTGGCTGTGGCTTCTCTGCAGCAAGCAGCAGTGGGGACTTGAAGTGATTCAATGGAGAGAGAAGCAAAACAAACCCCAGGAAAGCCTAGATCATTGCATGTGTCCGTGAGCATTGACTGGTTATTGAACCAGAAAGGCTAGAAGGAAGGGAACAGAGGGTAAAGTCACCTGTTTTGTCCTTCATACAGGCAGGAATGGAGAGAAGTGTAGTATTCCCTGTCAGCAGAGGAGAGGGAAATGTCTTAGACAAGCATCCTCCTATTAAAGTTGGATGAGTGGAAGGGAGGCAACAAGTTCCAAAGGTGTGAAGCCTGCAGTGGTGTTCCTGCAGCAACCGGGAGAAGGTCTGGGGCTGCGCTTCCCCATTAGCATACAGGGCTTGCAAATGTGTTTTTGCTGTGGGCAAAAGCATTCAACCCCTCCAGAAGTAGATACAAAAGCTGATGGACTGGGACTCATGAATGGCGAGGCCTACGTATAGTCAGTGGAGAAGCTAAGCCTTATTGTAATATGTGGCTTCTAGGATGCAGGAGAGAGCTAGAATTGCCGTCACCAGAGTTTGGGGCCGTACGCTTTTATATTATCTTTGTGTAGTAGAGATTTTAAGTTTTGGAGCTTCTCATTTATATACCCATTTTGGCTTTAGTAAGGGCAGCAGGAGAAAGGGAAATTTTATTCTTCTTCCTTCCCTCTTTTTTCTTCCCTGAGGAGATTTTTGACTGTTTCCAGAAGGGAGCAGATTTCCGGCTCCTTCCCTCGTACTCCTGATACGATTGAAGAGCAGTGGGGGAGAGAAGCAATCTCATTCAATCTGTGATTTGCATGTGTTCAGCCCTTCTGTCCTGAATCTGTACTGTGCCTTTCTGTGCGGCTGATAACAGCTTTCCCATGCAGAGGCAGCATCTGTGTGAAATTCCAGCATCTTTAAATTTTTTTTCTTTTTCCTGCTGCTGCTTTAAAGCTGCAAGTAATCCTCCAGGCACCAGCGCTATCTTTCAATAAACTCTGACTGATGCAATGCTGTCTTCATATGGGATGGGATTTGGGAGGTTTGGTGTTTCACTTGGGAGGATTACAAGCTTCATTTTGACACAAACATTTATACACTGCAGGTGGTAGTATTGGTGCCTCAATACTTGATTTTTGACACTAGGAAGATGCACTGTAAATCCAGCAACTTTTCTGGGCCTTTCTTCCTTTCTGTGACAGTTTTAGTACTGCAAAATCCCCACTGGTGTTGGTTGTTGCCTACAAAGTTTAGGGATCTGTTACGTTTTAGTTTTGATCAGGTTCATATACAGATATACGTAATGTGCACAAATATATATTTTATATACGCACACATTATCTTCTGCAGTCATAGTTTAGGTGCTTTCTTGTTATGCATTAAGAAATGTGACTAATATCATGACATGATGTCTGTGCTTTCCTGTCCTCTTTAGGAAGAGCATTATATGCTCCTTCAAGATTGTTTTTTTGAAGATTTCTGTTCACTTTTTTTAAAGTAAATGAAAGGTTTCACTACATGTTTTTGTTAGATGATTTGAACTGAGCATGTGCTTAGTACTCCTAGAAAGCTATGAAGTTTGCAATGCTCCTTGGCTTCAAGAGTAGCATGTTTTGCAGTATGAGCTGTGTAAATGCTCACCCTGAGATCTGCTTAGCTATTTGTACGGAGAACTGCAGCGTTTTAAGGCATGAAATTGTCAGCTTCAGTTTCTGTGTGATTTGGAGTTTTCTAAAAGCTGAAGTCTTGTGCTGTCACTGTGTCACCATGCTGTAGTCCAACTGAGAGGTAATGAAAGTATTAATCATTGAAGCCAGGTCATATTCCAAGCTGAGGTAGAGCCTCTCAGCTCTTGGATGTGTGTGGCTCTTGGACATGTGCAGATCTTGTTATTGGAGGCTGTAGCATCAGGTAGAGAAGCAGGAACTTTTCTAAAATATGGATAGCTCTGATGACTGAGGATGCATACTTTTAGGATGCTTAATAATGAAATCTTCTGTGTGCCTCATCCTACCATCAACATTGTCCCTAGAATTGGTGTCAGCCAATACTTCTGCAGTTGGTCTTGTCAAATCCTTGGCGTCTCTTCGTGACAGTGGTGTGTGGGCCTGTAGCAAAGAGTAGTGCTTTTTGTCTGAAAGTCATGGAGGTCACAAATCCAAAGCACTGAAAACAGAGGGGGTCTATGTGTGTTTTTGCAAATCCAGTGGGGAAAAAAATATTAGCATCTGTTTTTATGAGTCCTCCCTAATTAGTGTTCTGAAAACTAACTACCAAGTGTGGATGGATTTAATTGATCAAAATGCCTTTTCCCTTCTGGATTCTCACAACTCTGTAAATAATTAACAGAACAAGCATGACGGATTGGTTTTGGATACCCATGGCTACTATCTATAGAGCATCCCTTTGCTCATGAAAACTCACTTAAGCGCCTCCACTCTTTGGTAGAGCAGTAGCGGACTTGAGTTGCTCCCTGCTTCTGAGGGATGAAGAAAGGAGAAAAGTATGAGCAAACATCACCCGTATCGGGTTAGGCCGTACAGTATTGGAGATGTTTTGGCATGAGGAAGGGAAGCCATGAAATGTGATCAGAAATAAGACTTTCTTCTGCTGCCTCCGATGACTGCTTTGATGTTTCTTATGATCAATTCTTCAAGGGAGTAAAAACTCTGAATCTTAAAGCAGTGTTAAAGATGCCTGTGTAAAAGGCTCTGAAATGCATGGAGGACAAGGACTGGTAGTTCCTAAGAAGAAGGCTTGTCAGCAAAGCTCACGTTGTTGCGGTTTCATCATTGGTTTAAGCTGATCTAAGACTGCTTTCATTGAAAGAGGAGCCCTGCCTTCTCCCTGACTCCAACCACGTGGTCCTACACCCTCCCTTGTACAGGTGTTGGGGATTACATGGCCTGTAGTGACCACCTTTGTTCATGAAACTAATCCTTCTCCTTTTTGAGGGTTTAGTTTCCAGGAGGATCAGCAAGCTGATCTGACTTGCTGTGTTCTTCTGTGATCCCTACTGCCCATGCAAGAGATGAGATAGGGATGCACACTTGGGAGCAGGAGGGAAAAAACCAGGGTGATTCCCTTTGTTGGTAGTGTGATTTTTTGAGGTTGGCTTAATCTGACTGTAAAAACCATGCTCTTAGAAAGTGCTTCCTATCACTGTGTAGCTCAAGGGAGTTGAGTTTTAATCTCTTTATACTTGGGCGGAGCAGTTGTTACCAAGCGTGCAGAAAGAAGGAGCAAGTAGAACTGAATTTGTAGGGCTGCAACTGTCTAGAGCTTTGAATAAAAATGCTGGCTATATTTACAAAGAAACCTTAAGAAATAAAACAAAAAAGGCAGTGGTGCTTTGGCATGGTTTGAAGCTTTGACTGGCCCTCTCGTCTCCTGTTTGCCATGGTACCTTCGGTCTGCTCCAGTTCGGGAGTTTGCTATACTGCCAGTTTCTCTGTACCTAATTTAAGATGTTTGTGCGTTCAGTGGGAGGGTGGCTCCCTTTTTTGTTTCTTTCATCTGAATGTGCCGCATGGAAAGATACACGATGCTGTAATTTCAGGAGCCAAGCGTTTTTAGATCTCTTCTGTTCTGCATTTCATCTGTAGGCTCAGGGAGGGAAATGTAACTTCTTAATGCAAAGAAGTCTCCAGGGATTGCGCACAGAAGATGTTTTTAGACTAAATTGTGAAGGAAACAAGTTTTATGTGAATGTGCTGTGACAATCCCTTCCCACGCATGCAAACCAAGCGGTAATTTTGATTGCATTTAAAAGTTGGTAGAATTGTAATGCTATCACCTTCCTAAAAACTTCATGAAAAATGGTGATGGGTTGGCGGGGGGGAAGAGATGCACGCGAGTGCCCTATGGAGGGCAAGGCGGTCAGGACTCATGGATTACGCACTCCATATGGAGCAGGCGGATGGATTGGTCTGGCCGCAGTGTGTGCTCCCTTCAGCCCAGCAGGACCATGGCGGGGGACGTGGCGAGGGGGGCTGTGGTTATAGCTGCGGGAGGCTGGGACGGGAAGTGGCTGGGGGGCAGAGGGTACAAATCTGCGAGGAACTAGTTTCGGTTAGTTCCACCGCTGGTAGAGCAGCTTGTTTATTACATTGTCTTGCAGGCAGGGAAGGGAGGGGGCTTTGTTTTTGTGTGGTGCTGGTAGGAATGTGCAATCCGGGGGTTTTGAGACCTCCTGGGGAGGTGTGTGGGTCTTTTTCCAGTGGCTTCAGACTATCCGTAAAGACAATAGGGTGGAACTGAGGCTCTGTAAGGAGGTTGTCTGCTGTTTTCTGAGTACTTCCTGGGCTTTAACTAAACCTAAAGCTGGTAAAATGAGAGAAGTGCATTGCAGGCTTGTGGGATGCTGCAGGCAAGAACTGTGTCTATCTCCTGCCTGTTCAGCAGACCCAGGTCTTGCAGCCTCCTAGGTGCCTGGGGTGCAGCAGCCTGGTGTTTTAATGCTGCGGTCACCGCAAAGATCTCTGGCACCTGTCTTGACCTTTCACAGGCCCAATTTGTTCCTATGACCTCTAGCTGTTTAACTGCAATCTTATTTTTGTGGTTGGCATCTGTATTTAAACACAAGATGTGCAATAGTATAAGAATATCCAATGCTTGAGACTGCTGGCAATCTCTAACTTCATTTTTCCATTAATACATAAAGTTCTTGGCCCTTGTGGGTGGAATACAGGCAGCAGCAGAAGCAACTTTTCCCTCATAAGCAGGGCTAGCACTCCCATCTGGGCCAAACTGAAGAATTCAGACCACTTACAGATACCTCACTGGATAATTTTGCTCTCCACAGTAACACGATCTTTCTTAGAAATGCCTTCAGAGTGGCTTGCCTTGCTTCTGTGTGCAACAAAATGGAAACTAACTTACTGTAAATGCCTCGTTTTGTCCCCATAGCCCAGTGGGGTGGTGTTTTGTTTTGAATCTTCCTCTCTTTGCAGAGCACTCTTGACTTTTTGGATGCAGCCTTCCAAGTGAAGGGCAGGTCTTTCTTCCTTTCTCTTAAAATTTCGAAACAAAGCATGTAATGAAGCTCCTCTCAAAACCATTCCAGAGGGGAGGTGTTCCTCCTTTGGGAGGGAAGGAGATTCTTTGATTAGTGCTCCCTTCCTCCCTGTTTTAACCCCTTTCTAGCTATGACCATTGCCTGCACAGGGATGCTTCATTCCTCCAGCATAAGTTATTTGGCTAGGTTGGGGCATCAGCTATAGCCTGCCATACTGGACAGTTTGTCTAAGGTGGGTATTTCTGGTAGCTTAGGCAGGATTTCTCTCTTTTCATGTACTCAGTAGAGAGGCGTGACCACAGCTACCATGCTGGCATCTTGGGGCAATCGTGTTTAGCAATAGTTAGCTTTGCAGGAGCAGCGAGGAGGTTTGTATAACAGAAGTGGATTCCAAGGAGTTCCTTGGTTAATGGTTGAGAAAACCTGTTATTTTAAGACTTCTTATTTTTATGAATTGCACTCCAGTTATAGAGGGCCTTGGCGTGTGGCCACATCCCATCCAGACTGTCTGTGGCCCATAAAGAGATGGCACTCAGTTACTGGGTGGATGTAAGAAGAAAAGCAAAGGTGTGTTTTCTGTAGTGGAATGGCATTGTGTTATAGCAGGAATCAGTCATGTTACTTTTCATATGTAATTGCTTAATTGGGATGTTGAAAGGTTAGCTTTGATTTTGTTTTGATATGTTTCTACATTTTTGTAGGCAACTGTGTAGCACTTGGGTGTCTAATTAGAAGAAAAACCTTGAAAAATACTGATGTGTGGGGGAGAGGTGAATAAAGGTAAAGGCAAGGAGGGAAGGGTAAAAGCCCTGCAGGCTTTACTTCCTTGTGGAGATAGCAGCCCTTGCAAGGGGAGTACCTCTCTAATAAACTGTTACATGGTGATTTATTCTGGTAAAATTCAACAGTCATGACCTCTCCTTTTCCCTTTTAAAATACAAGCGAATGGCATTTTGCAGACAGACACCCTCTTTGTCTCCATAACATGTGCTGAGGCACTAACGGGCTGTCCCAGTCCTCATCGGAAGGAGCCCTTCAGGGGCTGGAAATGGCTGGATCAGTCTCTGTCGCCCTTCTGATTCTTAGTACCTCTGAGGCAGCAGGGGAGCATCACTATGATGATGTGGTTCGCATCGTGGTCTTTCCATCCTCTTAAGAACAGAATTAAATCTCTGGCATGCGTCTGGAATATTAGTTTCTGCTGGAGTGGATTCTCTTGCATCCATGCACTGATTTTTGGCACAGAAATGAGAGCTTCCAAGGGGCCAAAATTCTGAGCGAGCCCTTAACATGCACATCTCCCATTTGGGGATATTCTAGCTGCAGATGGACTTGCTGTCTGTGTTTTCCCCATGTTGGTCTTACTAGGTGTGAATAGTGCCCTGGATGCTCTTTCACCAGCACTGCTTCTGAAGCAGCATGCTGCCCAGGAAGCGAAGAGTTCGGTCTTTCTCTATCCCTTGTGATGCTGCTTTGGGATACCCCTCGTGAGCAGAGGGGGCTGCTGTGCCTTGCAAGCCGCCCTTGCGGCACTTGAGGGGGTTCGTTCCCTTGTATAGATGCTCTTTTGTTCCTTGTGGTTGCAGGGAGAGGAGCTTTCCAGGAGGGGGATGAAGAGGCCAGGCTTAATGGTCTTAAGAGTGGATTCATTTTTTTTTATTTTGGGAGGGAAGGCTTGGGAGTTGTTTCTCTCTAACTATTTCCAGATGGTGCTGCTGGAACACAAAGATTTCTAGTGTGTTTGGGATGGCGGCGGCTGAGACCCCCAGCCCCCCTGGCGCTTCCTGTGCAGCTCCACAATCCTGCGGGCTTAATCAGAACCAGCCCTGGCCGCTGAGGCACTCCTGAAGCCTGCCTTTTCTTCACCCTTCGCCCCAAGCCCTGTGCTTCCTTCCTCCTCTGGGCTTTTTAACCCCTTGCCAGTACAGCTCCGGCACTTCATTTGCCCGCCTCACTTCTCTCCTTTCTCCGGGGCCAGCAGGCTAGCTGCGGGCGCTTGCAGTGCCCTGGAGATGAAACTGCATTTGGCTAGACTGCTCAGAGAAATTATGTCTTTGGGGAAAGGGAAGCTGGTTTGTAATGCGAACCTGGGAAAATAATTTCTGTGACTATCTAGGGCGGCTTATGCAATCAGGCCAGGATGTCCAGGGCATAGAAAATTTCTCTTGCACCTATTTGCCTGCAGCACTTCATATACAGCATGATTTTGTCTGAATCGTGCTGTTGTGCCTCTATCTCTTTTTTGTGCCAATTTCCCTAAAAGCAAGGCAGGTTTAATTTTTATATCACAGCTTCTTCACACTCAACCAACAAATTAGTTTCGGCCTTCTCTTCTGCAGGTAATATAACAACTATAATTTCATTCTGGAAAGTAGGAGTACTCTTCTTTCCTTTTAGCCTTTGAGCAACAGCCTCTGAATATCTGCAAAATCAGCCAAGAAGCTTGTGATCAACTGACTTCCCTCTGGATCTGAGGTCTATCATCTCCCTCGTCCTGTTCTCCCCCATACTCTCCATCCTGTTTTTTAGAACGCAGAAGCAATGAAGCTGTCTACTAAGGCAAAACTCTGTAGTTCTCTTCACGTTGCAAAAGCTTGTAGCCATCGTGTTTGAGCAAGCTGGATTTTCATGCCGTGAGCATGTTGCTCTGTAATGAGTGGCTTAGCACAAATTACGTGTGAAATGCTTCCTCAGCCCCATGTAACAATTACAGCATCCAGAGGTGCCCCCAGTGCTGGATTTTAAAGCCTTGTTATGAGCCCTGTCCTGTTCCTGTTGAGTAACAGTGGAAATGAAGATGAGCTGCCATTTTAAAATGCATCTGCCTACTAAAAGAGGAGGCAAATCAATATTCTGTGCTATTGACTTCTGTGCATACAGAGTGTCCTTGCATT
Organism: Ciconia boyciana; assembly: GCF_034638445.1. Lineage (NCBI taxonomy): Eukaryota > Metazoa > Chordata > Aves > Ciconiiformes > Ciconiidae > Ciconia > Ciconia boyciana. The sequence goes on from NC_132934.1 coordinate 59,203,959, forward strand.
TGCTGGATCACAGACGTCACACTGTGCACAGTATTCCCAGGGGCTTTAACTCGCACCGGATCTATTGCTGCCAACGTAGGTCACGGACCAGCAGAGGCAGGCTGTATTTCTTTTATGCCCAGAGCAGTATGAGGATGCTGCCATAGGTAGTCCAAAAAAAGGTGTATGTTTTGCACATTTAAATTACACTAAATTAATGAAATCTCATCTCTTTGAGAAGCTGAAAACACCCCTTGGCTGATCTGGAAAATGAAAAACCCAGTTGTTGGAAAGCTGCTTCTGACCTCCAGAAAGCTACTTCCATTATTAAAAAAAAAAAAAAAAGTCAAGGAAGAATCTGTGTTGTTATAAAGAATCTCTGTAAAATAATTCAATTTTAGCTCTTCCATTTTATCTGTGGAAGGGCTTTCTGTGTATGAGAGTCCCCCTTCTCTCTGCAAAATTAGACATCTGTATTGTAATTTCATACGGACACTGTCAGCTTAAAACCTGAGTGTGCATTTGTAAACTTGTTGCATACTGAATTTTTTAAGAGACCTGAAAGTTTAAATACCATCTTTCAATGTGGCTTGGTCAGACGTGTACTTGTGCGTATTCTGTTCTGCAGCTTCTGCTATACCAACCAGTTACTGTTCCTGTAGTATATATAGGGTTTCTCGGAACAGAAGTGCCAGGAGGTTGGAGTTAAGAAAATATGTACTTCAAATACAGAAAATTGCACCGACATGTTTGAGTGGCTCACCAGGGCTCTGTTTGACAGGGACACAGCCTCCCCCAAAGTCGCCCTGTTCTGTCTTGCTGGCCACCTCATGGGCTTGCCTAGCTGATTGCTCCAAACTATTCAAACTCTGGTCGGGGCAGAAGGCTATTTTTGTTTATCTGACATCACCTTCCTTTCTTGTCTTCACTGTGTCACTGGGCTTCCCGCCCGGGGAGCCTCTGGCAAGCCTGGCCTCCCTCTGGCCAGGCCCCGCCTGGGGTCCTGCCCATTATGATGGCTGAGAGGAGGGCCTGCAGGCCCCACGGCGGCGGGTCACGGGCTGCCTGGGGCTGCGGGGTACCGTGTCCCCACTACAGAGGCGGGCGTCCGGCTTTGGAGAGCCGTGGGCTGGCTGGGGCTTGGGGCTGGTGTGGGCACCCAGGACGGGAACCCCCTTGTGCTGGGGGGCCGGGGCGGGTGAGAGGCTGGAGGTGGGGAACCCCGGGCGGGAGCGCTGTGAGGAGGCGGTTGGCCCAGCACAGGAGCTCTCCCATCCCACACGTCCGACGTCATGCCAGCTCCTGCTGAAAACACGATATTTTTAGGACAAGGGGAAACCTGGGACCGGGAGGGAGGGGGGCCGGGCCAGAGGCCACCGTCACTGTGGCAACAGGGCCAGAATTCCAGGAAGGAAGAGGGGCCGGATGGGCCTCCATCCCGGCCTCCGCCAGGCCCTGGCCTCCAGGCCCTGGAGTGGGGAGCCTGTGGGTGCTTCCCTGCTCCCGTGGGGGCAGCTGCTGGCATCAGGCACCCCGCAGCCGGAGCATCGCGCTGGCGGCAGCATCTCTGGTTTTCCGTCCCTCGAGAAGTGGCCTCAGTAATTCAGGCGAGCATGGGAAGCCAGGGTCCTGCCAGCTGGCATGTGTCTTCCCAGTCATCAAGGACAGCAGCGCACAGCGTACTTGGTGTGGCGCCTTTTATCAAAATCTTGGGCTTTTAGTCCCCAAATACACTTTAAAAAAAAAAAAAGGGGATGGGTAAGGAGTAAAATATAAGTCTAGTTACTTGCGTCCCTGTGAGCGCAGGTTGTTGATGTCAGGACACTTAACAAGGAAGCAGATAAATGGAAGTCCTTTGCTAGATGACGTCTGCGTGTCTGGACACCAGCCAAAGCCGAGAAGCAAGTTTAATTGAAAGTGAAGACAGCTGAAGGGAAGTGTCCCACACTATAGATTCAGTTATTGGAACTGCAGAGTGATTAGCGAGAGCTATATATCAAATTAGGGTAAGTATCGAGGGAGAAGGGTGACATTAAGATCCATTTAAAAACTACTTTAGTTCAGTTTTTCATTAATAATTGGTAGTTCAGCCTTAGATGCTGCTTTTCCCATTAATTCTATCCACAGACAATTTGGGATAGGGAGATGGCACACAGAATCGAGAAGGCGGACTGAACACATCACATACACTTGGACAAAGAAACAGATATTTCCTTTTTGTTTATGTGCAGTAATTTGGACAAGTAAGATTTAATGAAGAATTACCTATCTTCTTGGTAGCTGATAATAAAGTCAAGGCATTTATAATTTTACTGGTGCTCTGCCACAGTTAAAGTACTAAAATGCCTTTTTCAAGACCCCCCTTCCTCCAAGCATAGGATTTCTGCCTTTCCTGCTATGCAAGAAGTAAAGTAAAAAAGATGGTGAGACCACTGGGCTGCAGTGAACAGTGCTGGGATTTCTGTCTGGCTCGCGAGCTTTACTTTTTTGCAGCCATCACTTTCAGATTAATGGCTTAGTTGCCAGTGTTTTCAGCCTTTTTTAAAATAAACGTCTTATTCTCTCTGTTCTAGAAAAGTGGCTTCTGTTTGTCTAGCACAAGCCCCTGATAAATGTGTAACTCGTGCTATCTCACCACTTCAAAATCCCATTTTGCTTTCAGGAGGAATAAGTAATTTATTGTCGCCTTTTTCATTGCTCTGTGTAGTCCAGGGCTTTCTGGCTTTCTGGAGCTGGGGCTCTCCCTCGCCACTTCTGTCCAAGCCACCTGAATGCTGTGCTGCTGGTAACTCTCAGGGGCAGCCGCAGCAGAGGCAGATGAGCTGTTCTTGTGTCGGCTTTGCTGCTGTTGCTCAGAAGCCGGGCAGCAATTGTGAAACTCAGAAGAACTGCCTTAACTTCAACTCCCCTTTTCCCAGCATTGTTAGGAAAGCAGGCAAGCTGCAGACACAGGGAAGAGAGGTTGCTTGGTTGTGTTTCTGAGGTTATCTTTGCAACCGAAAGGACCTGACACTTCAAATTGAAGCTTGGATTCAGCAGGAATTGATTCTCCAGCTGGGGAAATATGGATGGACTCGCTAAGCTAACAGTTCCTACAGGCAGAATTTTAATCTGCAGGCTTTAGGTTTAGATTAGCTGTCAAGAAACAATTGCTAATCAGGCCTCACTGATTGTTGTGGCTGGCAAAATGGCGAGTCTGTGATGTAAAATTAATTTGTTCTGGGGTCAAGTTAGGTCAAAGACAATTATTGCCTCTTTAAGCTAAAATTTAGTTTTATTTTCAAGAAAAGGGTGAGAGGACTTTCAGACTTTCCATTATGTGTTACACCTGTGACATTCTTTCCAGAGGACTGACTCTACTCCAGCCTGCTGTGGCCTTTCATAAGTTAATAGCACCTGCAGAACTGATCACTTCTTACTGGTGTCTGGTTTATGGACAACTCCTCGTGTTAAAATTTATCAGGTTGACAGGTGACAAAAACCCAACGACCCCAAAGCCTGACTGTTCTGCTAGTGCAGGAGCATATTCTTTGCTCTTGAGTCATCTGCAAATGGCTGTACTGTGTTCACCTTGTGACCCAAGATGGTACTCGTGGCTTGCAGTTTGTGGCAGACCTTACTATTGTAAATGTTAGTGGAAAATAACTTGTGTTAGCAAGGCTGAGAAATTATTTCAAGTTTTCCCCCTTCTTTAAAGAGGGTGGGGTAAAGGCTTAGTGGATTTGGCTGAGTTGTGACTTTCATCCTGTTGAATCCAGTTGGCTGGCACAGAGACTATTACTGGGGTACAACCACAGTGCTCACACGTCCTATGAAGTGTGGCAGCCCATGTGCGAGATCATCGATATGGTTTGAATAAAATCACAATATGTGTTGCAGAAAGCTGATGTACTGTATTAGCTTCTAGTTTTATTTCTTCCCACTCTAAAGCAAATTGCAAGTACCTGAGAAATGCCTTTCAGTGGTAAACAAAGTAATGAAACATCCCACTGGCAGTTTGATTTGATTTGCAGGCTAGCGCTGCCTAACTCAATTTCTTTACGAACGTCTGGTTGCATGTTGGTATCAAAAGAGAAATGTAATTGGCAGGAGGGAGCTGCGAGAGAGATGGAGTTACCTGGGGGTTCCCTCTCTCATCAGTCTGCTACCCGAAGGCAGGGTCCCTCTGTTTGTGGGCAGGGTATTTATCCATGTTAAATCTTTCCTCTCTCTCTTTTCACTGCCATTTTGTGAGATTAGTTTTGTGCATGTGCAGGCAGAGGAGGAGATAGAGCTGTATCCCTGGCCTCTGCTGCCTTAGATCGCCTGCTAACTAACAGGGATTTTCTGTCTGGACATTGCTGGACTGTCCTGTTCCAGTTGCAGGAGTTTAACGCTTTCACTTCTTGCTCTGTTTAGTTTTCAACAAAAGCAAACTCTGTATGGAATAATCATGCAGCAGGCCCTGGATTCACCATTAGTGACCTGTAAAATTGGCAGCGCTGGAGATTATTGGCGGGAGACGGTTTCCCTAGGCGCTTCCTGCCTTCTCTTGGAGAGTTAAGTTCAATTAGAGTAATGATACGCACAGCGGGGATTTTGCGAAGAGTTCAGTACTTGGTGGCAGCGTTGCTGTATGAAAAGCAGAGATATCTTTGGCCTTTTTGTGACCTTAATGCTCCAGCTGCTACCCTCTTTCTAACCTCTGCTTTCTCCAAACTCTCGCTTTCCTAATGTAACCTTCTTTCACCTCTTCTCTTACCTTCTGATGCAACCATATACCTCAAACATTTTTAGTCTGTGATTTGTGGGGTTTGTCTTCTAAAAAACGAAGTGGAGATTGCCAGCTGTGGGATTTTTTTTCCTTCACTCAATTTTTCTTGTTTCTTTCTGACCTCTTATGTACTATGGACTGCCCTCAGATCTCTGTAATTGTCTTTCTCTTCCTTTTCACGCTCTCCTGATTTGCTTCTACTTATGAAACCGCTCTGTTTCTAGAGGTGGTTTCTGGGCATCCAGGTCCTCTGACTTCAGGGTATCCCACAAAGTTTGGTTTTGTCTCTTTTCTGCCACAGCCTCATGGTGACAGTCCCTTTTGTTAGTCCCTGCTATGAAGAAGTCATCCTCAAGATAACAATTTATTTTTTTCTTTCTTCATTATAACTTTCTGCTTGTGTTCACTGCCCATATCTTTAGTATCTGCAGTGGTAACTTTTCTGTTCATTCCTTATTCTCTATGTGGAAATATTGCTGGTTTCCACGGTGTTGAGAGAGACTGGCACACAAGCATGTTTGAGGTACTGACCTCACAGGTGTGCGTACAAGTACTGTTAAAAGTATACCTGGAATGGTCCTTCAGGAGAAGACCGTATCTCCTGATATAAGGTGGTATTGCACTTAGATAAGTTGGTAAACTGTAGTGTGTGAGAGAAACAGCAATCAAAGTACTTTCTTATAATACGTACTTACGCTGGGGGAGAAAAGTACTAGCTGTGCATTTTCATCATGATGTTGCTTGGGTTTTAATTAAGTTCACAGTTAAAACCCAAAAGCTTGGTGAGACTGTCGTACTGTAGCTGTCAGTCTCCACTTGCGTCTTCCAACTTTTGTGTCTTTCCTTCTGTTTCTGTATTATTTGTGAAGTTTTGTGCTTTACCTGCTTGCTGGCTATTGGTATTTGAGAAGAATGTACTCACAGGGTGGTCAACCTAATTAATTACTGTTAATCCCCAAAACTGGCTGCCAGAAGTTTTGTTGTCCTTGAAGCTCTCATACTGTGCGCGTTCCTGTAGCTTTAGCATGAGAGCCTGAGGAGAGGCTGGATGTTTCCTGGCAAGTTTCCATGGAGAATCCCCTGGGCAGGTTTGAGGTAAAGAGGAAGAGAGGGAGGACAAATAAGAACTTAAAATAGCATTGCTAGTCCCTGTATTGAATTATTAGCACCTTGCTTTTTAGCAGAAGTTGTGTTAAAGTGTTCTTGTGTAAACTGTGAAATTATGCCAGCGGCCACATGCTCTGTGTGGGGCAGAAGGCTTCTCCCTGGTAGGAGCTGGCATGTTTAACCCAAATATCCCAGCACAAAACCCAAAACATCTCAACAAAAATGCTTCCTGACAGTGATCACCACATCTTGGTCAGCTTCATGCTCAGAGTATCTTTGCTTTTGACAATTTGGGATTGTTTTGCTGTGTTTTGTCAGGGTCTTCCCCTTGGGCCTCTCCCCCCCTCCCTTACCCAAGAGCTGCTGGAGGAAGCACAGAGCTGGCTTAGGAGTTCCTCTTCACAAGTCATAACAAGATAGGAACAGACTTACAAACTGATTGTGGAGGGCGGCTGCATCCTTTCTTCCGCCTAGCATTCTGCCAGGAGTTGCTTGTGGATGCGCAGGGGTACCAGGGTGGAATTGATACAGGCTTTGTCAAGTTTAGTTTATCCTCCACCCAGACAGAAAGATGCACGCGTGGGGTGTGTGTGGGTGCCCTCTCCGCAGTTCGAATAGGAGGTGTTGCAGGGAGAGTAACAGAAAATAAATTAAGAAACAGAAATAAACAGTTAGGAAGTATTGTGAAGTATGTTATCTTAATCCCCACTGAATTGCTAAAATAAAGACAAGTCTGGGAATTTCATGGAGAAGTTCCAGAAGTGTTGGAGGTTCATATATTCCCACAGAGCAGGATGATGGGGCTGCCAGTAACACAAAACGTGTAGGCTCAGAGTCCATTCTGGGGTGAAGGAAGAAAGTCTACAGGATTGATTTCCCATTGGGAGTGTGTGAGGTATTGCTCAGGCTTACTGGGGTGTTTGAAGTTACACTGACTGCTTTTTAAGATCATGTTAAACTATTAGTATAGTTTTGAAAAGGAGAAAATTGACACTTTGATGGCTAATGTTTAGGGAAATACTTCTTCAAGATTGGGCAAGGTGGGCAGAACCTTCTGTAATTTTATGTTCTGTTTTGTTCAGATTTCACAATGGTAAATGAAGTTTGCATATAAAAATTCTTTGGAAAATCACGAAAATTACACACAACAGAAATTAGAGGGTAAGGTAGGATTAGTTTATGCTTATTTTATGACTTTGATTTCTTTTTTTTTCTTCTGCACAATTTGGCACATGCAGTTGAAAATTAATTTTAGGTGTATTGGCTTACATGGAAAATAGGAAATTAGCAGAATACTTTAATCTTAGCTTATTCTCTCCCCATTTCATGCAGGTTCTTGGTTTTGGCTGAGTTAAAACAGATGTATAATTCCTTGGTTTCTACTCCTTGTAACCACTACATTCACTCTTTGTTTTCTTGTCTTGCAGAACGAGCCTCTGACTTCAGGTTATCATGGATACCCAGCAAGAGACAATCAAGTAAGAGTCTGATTGCAGTAAATGTGTGTGCGTGCATGCATCTCTGTACACTTATGGATGTTTTGTCCAACAGCTTCCTGGCTGTCTTGTTATGGAGTGGAAATTGTTTTGTTCTATTGTGGAATGCTTGTGGAGATATTTGTGGTAAATTGAATGTTTTTTGTGGCCTCCAGTAGTATGTGGCACCGTGCCTGGCAAGGGGTTAAACATGATCCACATTACCAAGGGTTCAGGAAATTCTTTTCTCTTAAAAACGTTGTAATTTAAAATCCCTGTCCTAAGCTCCCACTATATCTCCTCAGCATTAATGAATGTAGATGTTCAGTGCCAGTGCATGCTTGGCCCTGTTTTATACTTACTGCTGTAATTCTAGCATTTGGGGAGCAAAACAACACTGAGTTTTTGTGAGAGTCTGCTTTGCTGGTAGAGTAGGGAATGACATGTCCCATTGGGTTGCTTCTAGTATCTGTGAACTTGTCTTACCTTCCTTTCAAGTCCTGCAAGGCCCCTGCCCCTTGCTCTTACTCAGGATGTTCTCCTACCGCAGTAAAAATTATATTGTTCAATGCATTGCATCTGTAAGCATTCTCTTGCCTCCTAGCAGAAGACAGAGAAATCCCAGTTGATGAATTTGCACGATGGAAGGAGGAGATGCTTTGGAACAAATGAAATTTAATGGGTTGTAAGATACAACCGTCACACATTAAATCTCCCTTCTTAGAATGAAGTTTTTTCGGTATTCTGCAGTGCTACTGCAAAGCAGAGCATGAACCAATGTAACAGGAAATTAATATGCACAGAAAATCAATAATGCAACACATTTCAGTAATAAGCAAATAACAAAACCAAAATCAAATTCTTTAATACTCTCAGGTACTGCTATATAAAGAAAGTGATTTTCATCATATCTTGATGAGGCCTGGGTATATGCAGCAACAGCTTAACGGGAGATGTTTTTATGAAGGAAGTGCAGCATAGTGCAGCCTCAGCAACTGAAGAGCTCAATTCTTTGGTGCTTGTAATGTGTGTATGAATTTCCATATAGGAGGAAATTATTCAGAATGTCTACTGGGATATATTAAACTGTTAACCAGCACAAATAAATATTACACGCTGGGATGCTGTGGGAGTTGTGTTCCTACTCTATCCAGGCTAAGTAAGTTATGCTAGGTTGAGAGGCAGAGCCAGTCCCAGATCCTTACAGCTGTTCATATCTGCTTTCAGCTTTTCCATTTTGGTGGCACCCTCTGCACCCTATTTTGCAGTTCACTATACCCATTTAGGGGTGGTTTTGGGTGGTCTTGGTGTTTCATTTTGGTGACTACCAGTATGTCCCACTTCACAGGTTTCCTCTTTCTTATCCCTTAATAACTCTTCTGATTTGAAAGTCCAGAACTGCTGTTGCTGGCAGGTCACCAGATCAGCAGAGATGGGCATGGGAAGCTGTACAGCAGCCAGGGCGTGAAATGAGAATTACAGCCTGGGCAGCCCTGGAGGGCTCTCTGTGGATGAGCACAGGAAGTCATCTATATTAGCCAGTGTGCATATGTATTTCAGATGGCAAATAGGTTTATGGAAATTTCTTAGCAGACAAACAGCTTCAGTTTAACTCGGGTGTTTTCATTTTAGCAAACACTTGTAAAAATCTTTTTTGGCTGGGTTGTTTTTTTTGCTCTCGGTAACATCTTGATCTGTGGTAAGTGTTTGTCCTTCTGTCTTCCTTTTGGCCACGAAGCAGCTTAAATTCAGGTCTGGTTTTCATTAATGAGGTTTCAAGGCTTTTAGCTAATCTGATTGGGAGCTTCTAACATGATAGCAGCAGAGAAAGAAGTCCTCTGTTGCCACAGACTGACGCTGGTGTGGGAGAGACAGCAATGGCTGATCCATCACCTGCCTTTCTGCGCTGGGGAAGGAGGAAGGAAGTGGTGTGGGAATATGTGTAGCAATCCTGACTCTGTAACAAAGTAATTATGAGATTCAGGAGCAATTATGTCAGATTTCCTCAGATTAGGAGCTGGGTTTGAGCTGGTGAATGTAAGTCTCTTGCTCTTTCCCATTGCAGTTCTTTATTGTAAATACTTGTACTGTGCTTTTTACCACAATGTTTTCCTTAGCAGAAGTAGCAAAGCAGAGCTTTATTTTCAGGGCATCTCATCATGTGACTACAGTAGTCCTGCTAGAAATTCTGTGGATATAACTTTCCCTTTCTTTCACCTTATGTAGCATCTTACTCCTCCACTTGTTTGTGTGTCCTTTTTGCTCCTTCAAGCTCTAAATGTCATTAATTGCTGGCTGCAAACCTTTCACTATGCTGTTTTTACACCCTCTAGTGGTTAAATCATACCCAGATGTTCCAGATTATTGTAGTTTTTCTTTCTGCCAGTTGAAATACGTGATTGGTTTGAGTCCTTGCTTTGGCCTTTTGGGAATGCTTAGGTCTACAGTACAAAGTTTATTTTGTATCCTTTCCCAAATATTTAAGCATTCTGTCATCATCGTGCATAAGCAGCAGCACTGAGGCAAATGAGATGGGTTCATGTCAAGGCTGTGTTCCTCTTAATTTTGGTGTTGTGTGATTGCTTTATGATAACCTAGAGCTTTGGGTTATTGTGCAGCCCCCCTGTTCCTCACCTGCCCTGCCAGCGTGTTGGCTTACTGGACTTTTTGTGGTGATAGGGCCCAGGGAGCACGTGTGCTAAATCATTACGGTATTAAGTTTGCCTAAAAAGAGAAGGCTTTCTGTTGCTGAAGTGTTGCACTATTGGCACTGCGTTACAGCTGTGTAAGGAGCCGGAGAGCTCTCTGGGACTGTTCTCAAAAATTCAAGGTTTGCTCTGTGGATGTCTAATGCACAGGCAGGAGTGGCAGAATGCCCCTCGTTTTCTCCAGAGCTATGCTGATGACAGGAACGAAGCCCTCAGTAAAGGGAAAATAGGGGAAGCGTTAGTGTAACATTGTTAACCGAGATGAGAACCAAGTCTTTTGGCAAGGAGAGCTTATTCTCTGGGGACTATTCAGTTCTTTATCCTTCTGTTGGGCCTGCCAACAAAATGGTGTTTCTTTTTTTGTAATATGAGTGCCTGCCTAAAATGCAGTGAACCAAGACTTCCTTGCTTCATTTCCCAAGCTGTGACAAACAGCTCTGAGGTACTATGAGTTGGTCTCAACACAGAAAATGACTGGTACAGCTATACTGATATAACTTTTACATATATATAAACTCATCACGAATAAATACTCTGCTTCCAGAAAGCTATTCCATGCTAACTGTGTCAGCTTGTTTTATATATAGCCAAGGCCTATGCCATATTGCTCTAGTAGTTTTCATGTTGAAACATATTAGACATGATATCTGAAATTTGTTTGAGTGCTGAATACTGGCACTTCTGTGGCAGAATTTGGCAGCTGCACAGCATAATTTTGTTCCCCAACAGGAAGCAAAATGAGCAAGAACACCTTGTTTAGCTGCCGCTGAAGGGAAGGGAGGAGGAGAGAGAGTTTATGGAAGTGGGAGGTAATTGCACACACCAGAATTGGGTCAGGATGTTAGAGCTATTACACCTCTTCTGTTATGGAAAGTGATCCTCAGCTATCACAACGGGTTAGGATGTTGGTTTGAAGCCTCTTTTAAAAGCTTGTACTTCCATGAGTACAACTCTTAAATCAAACTGGGCCATTGGCTCGGTACTAATGTGGTGGAAACATTGTTACCTATCACAAGTGACAGTTCCTTCAACAGCTTAATTTTGGTGGCTGGTTTTCCATCTGAGCACTCACCAGGCCTGACCTGTTGTTCTCATGTATGTAGATGAGACTGCAGCCCAAGATAGCATGGGTGCCCATGGCAACTGCTAGGAACAGCTTTATCACTATGCCCTTGGTTTGAGTTCAAGCTTAAGGTGAAATGCTGTTAAATCCTCTCCAATTGTCAGCCTATTCCCCTGGGTCTTTACTTACTTGCTGCTTTGGTGTATCTGTTGGGGCATCGTAGGCAGCAGGTGGCTGTGTGCACTTCCCTCCCCAGGGCCGCAAGCTGGTCTGGGTGAGTGATGGTGGTGGCAGTCTGTGAGAACAGGAAGCCTCCCCTGTTGCTTTTTTCCCCCTGTTTGTTTTCTTTGCCCAGTCCCTCCTGATGTGGGGAGTTCGGCAAGGAAGCCCTTCATCCTGAGATGTGAAGGGTGGGCGTGAGCTTCCATGGGGAGGCAGGACAGCAGGCCACTGGGCTTCCTGTTGGAACTGGCTGCACAGAGGCACTGCTGCTCCTGTCGGTGGCTGCTCCCGTTGGTGGTCCCTCTGCAGTGGGCAGCGGGGATCTCGGCAGAGAGTTCAGAGGGGGAAACCTTTGTCCTCTTGTCTGTGTGGTCTGAGGCTCTTTCACCTATCTTCCTCTTCTCCATCATGTGGATGAAGTGTGAATTTGGCGATACTGCCCCAACTTGATTAGCAGCTGAGTGGTTCAGTATGGATTAGAACATCCCCAAAAATATATTGGTTTGGTATTAACAGACTGAGATGCTCTTGTCATAAATAGAACGTGACCTTCTGGAGGAGGAAAATGGTTTGGCCACTTGTTTGGTTTTATTTGTACCATGATAGCACCAGCCACAGTCTCTCTAGTGCACTACTTTGTTGGTCTTGGAACAAAGACTCCCTGTCTCAAGAGTTTAAATCTGTGAGTGGTGTTCCTGAAAAGCATTTTGGTTTTTAATTTGTTTTCCTGCTTGTAACTGACCATGAAAATACACCCTCTAGTGTGTATGTTAACTGGCTCGGTAACCTGTGAGATTGTGGCAGTAGGAGTGTTAAGTTATTCAGGAGCTAGAAAAGAGGGTTGTTTGTGGGGTTTTGGTTTGTTTGTGGCTTACACTTTTGGTTTGAGTGAAGTGTATTTAATACAAGTGCTTAACCTGAGGGACAGAGGGAGGTTCTAGAAAGGCCTTAAATAAAGTTTTAACACCTCACTCCTTGAGTGAATAGCCAGGACAAAGATCAGGAAGCACCTGAGGTTCTCTGTATAAAATGGAGAAGACCAGGCTTGGTGTTCCTGGTGCTTCTGAGGAGTGCCTCTTTCCTTGAAAGCAAACAAACCAAAATTTGGGATAGAACCAAGCTAATGAGGGGAAATTGTTCTAAATGTTTTCCTTATGTTTAAAATGAGGTGAATTAGGATTAAGACTGACAAATCTACTGCGTCCTGGCTTCCACAGCCTCTCTTCAGGCAAGCAGTGAAATATTTCCACTCTGTACTAGACAGGACTGAAGGGATGTTCTGTTACTGACCTAACTGCAACATCCCATTGAAAATAATGAGCTTCACTTTAGAGAATATGGTCTGGCCAAAAATATCGAACATATTCAGGAGATGGGAAGCATCTGTGAGGCAGTTGTACGCAGAGGGGTTGCAGGGTGTGTAGTGGGGCTGGGGTGTTACCATTTAGCACCTAAGCTGAAAGGATGTGGGACAGTTAAGGTGTGCTACGGCAAGGCATTTAACACTCCAGGAGGGGAGGAGTTCCTGAGACACCCTTTACTGGAGTGCATCCAACTCTGTATAACTCTCAGCACATTCAGAAAGTAAAACAGTGTTGACAGAGTGGAGAAAGTTAGGTTAAAAGCAATGTAAATCATGATATCTGTGAAGGAAAGAAGAGAGCAGAGTATTTAGCTAAAAACTGAAGGAGGAGTCGGTGACAGACTGAAGTTCAAGCACATCCACAATGATGGATGAATTGGAAGTGGAAAGATGAGATCCACCGAGACTAATCTAGTAATGCTTCTCCCCCAAATCCAGAACTGTCTTGGTAAGACAGTTGGTGGATCACTTGAAGTGCTAAGAAATGGTTCCTTATTTTCTCAAGCCCCAACTACATCCCTAAGAAACTGCAGGAAAGATTCAGGAGTTGGGATTAGAAAAAATTGTTAACGCAGACACCACTGAATAACTGAGCTTGTTATACACCTGCTTTCTGAAATTTCACTCTGAACCAAGTTGCTGTGCTTATACTTGGCCACATTCCCCCAAATCTCCCCTTTCCTTTCTGTTTAGCTGATTTCCTACCATCAAAACCCTTAAATAATACAGGAAGCACGGTGTCTTGCCGTTGACACAAGTCCTGCAAACGGATCACTCTGGCCATATATTTATTTGCCTTTTCCCTCATGTCTGCTGCCTTTCTAGCCTCTCTGAATACAAGGCAGGGAATCCTTTCCTTACAGAGCCCTGAATACCTTTCATAAACACCTCCGGCGAGCTCCATACCAATGTGTGCCTTGCTGTTAATAACGAGAGAAAAAATAACCATGTGGAGAAAAGTTGTACGAGAAGAAGTTAAGGAGGAGTGTGTCTAATTCAGATATGTGGGAAGACTTTCTGACAATAAGCTCCTTCAGTCCTATAAAGAGCTTCTCAAGGGAAGTAACGATTACCTTGCTGATGAATAGTCCGGCCAAAGCTCGGGGTTTGTAAGGCGTTGGCAGGAAATGGGCTGGATGATGTAATACAAATTCCTTTCATGTTTGAGTCCTCTGATTTGAGCAATTTCTCATCTCTGCTCGGGGTTAAAGAGAGATGTGAGTCATCCTTCTTGGGAGAGGACCAGGAGACCACTTTTTCTCCTGCAATGTACTTTTTGACCGTCGAAGTGTTACCCGATGTCTGAGAGAGTCTTGGAGACTCCCAAGCCCCTCAGTTATTTTGGCAAGAGGGAACAGCATCTTGTTTAGATTTCCCCTTCTGAAATGATAGGAGCGCTAGAGAGTGTGGTGTGTGTGTTAGTAGTAGTCTGTAAAATGATCGGTTGGAGGACCAAAACCAAACTGTGTAGAGAAAACAGCCTGTTGATGGATATTATATCTTACTGAGGACATGAAAGCGGCTATTCTGGGTCAGACAGAAGGTCTCTGCCTTCCAGTGTTCTGGCTTTGACAGTGTCTAATAGCAAGTACTTAAAGCAGAGGGAGCAGCGCCAAGATTCAGTGATACTTCCCCTCCTCCGTACTCTTGAAGCAATCCCGTGGCTTTGGGATTTCCTGGCCATAGATTTTTTTTTTTAAAGTCACCTGTGATAGATTTTTCTTTATTGAATTTGTCTAAATGGTTTTTGAGCCCGTCTAAATCTTTGGCATCTGCAACATCCTGTGGCAACGAGCCTCCCGCTTTAGGTATGTTTTATGGGAAAAAAGTTCTTCTGTGCCCAGTGAACTTGAAACCGAAGTGGTTTTAAAGCTCTCAGGTGAGGGGGGCTTGGGGTCCTCAGCTTGCACAGCTGCACTGTCATTGCATGCGTGAGGATTTTCTTCTTAACTGGAAGAAAAAACCCCAGAACAAACAAACGGAAGAAAATTTAAGTCGTTTGTGTGCATTTAGTATCTTTTCTTTTTCTGAAGGATTATAATACCTTTGCAAAGGTTATTTCTAGATGCCTGTAAACGCACGTGCGTGTTGCTGACGGGCACGCCGGGCTTTCGCAACGCGCTGCTGCAGCGTGGCAGGGGCTCAGCTGTGCGGTTTTGGCCTTCGCGTCCTGCCCTGCTGCACCCGGGAGAGCCCGGGGGAGAGGAGGGGGGTGCAGGGGGTAAGTGTGGCTGCCCGCGGGAGGCCTGCCGGGGCCGGAGCTGCCCGCCCAGCGAGGCCGGGGCCCGGGGCCGCTCTGGCGGCGGGCTGCCAGGAGAGGGCAGCCGGCGCACGGCCAACGCTCGCCGCCCCGCCCCGCCGGCGCTGGGGCTGGGGCTGGGGCTCGGCCCGGGGCGCGGTGCGGGGCGGCCGATCCTTCCTCCCCGCAGCGTGCCTCTCGGGTTGTCCCCTGGCACAAGCCTCTGGCCGTCGCCGTAGGGCGGGAAGAGCTAAAGCCGTAGGGAGAGAGGGGGAAGAGGGTTCGGCCTCTTGCGCCCCGCCAGCTTTTAGGGGGTGACTTCGCTAAGTTTCCGGGACGGCCGTCCTCGACAAGGGGATTTCTGTTTTGAGGGCTGGGGAGAGGATGTGTCACTGCCTGAACCCAGCACGGGGAGCATGCAGGGAGGGCTGAGACAGGCCCTGCCACCCCTCCACGGGGCCTGCTGAGGGATTTGATTCTTCGAAGAGGCACGGAGGAAAAGGTTTTCATAATGCAAGTCTTTGCTTGTTCCAAAATGTCTCAGGAGTGAGCAGAGGGGAGATATGGGAGGGATGTTTGATGGTAACAGAGAGTTGCTTTTAGAGGTGATGTGAGCAGGCAGTCTCTAGTGCTTCCCCGGCTTGAGCAGGCTCCTGGCCGGAGATTGTTTTATCAAAAGGCACGTGTGCTGCACAGCACTGCTTCTGCTTACAGGGCAGTGCAAGATGGATGCACGCTTACGGTGAAGGTTCAGGGATGTCCTCCTTCAGGCCCATAGAGGCAGTGCTTGAGTGATCAGTTGTCTCCTGTGTGTATTCTGCATATCATGAAATCTCACAGCTTTCAAGTGAATGAAGGGAGTGTGTGTGTGTATGAATAAATATTATTCTTCCATCCTATTTTTTTTGTTAAAGGAGGCTAGAGATCCCAAGAAATACAGCTAGTCAGTGTAGTTACAGAACCTGGAAAGATGCTGAAAAAGATCAGATGCTTATGGTCAGATCCTTTACTAAAGGAAGTTAAGGCAACGACAGACATACATTGCTAATTTTTAAGGACCAATCATGTCAGATCAATTTAATTTTCTCTTCTGACATGGCAGCAGGCCTGGCAGATGGAGAAAGCTTCTGGCTTTGGACCTAGTCCCACATGACCTTTACATAAACTAGGCAAATGAAGGTGAAATTAAGAAGGGGCTGAGCACCTCATTGGAAAACCATATTTGGAGTAATTATGTCATACTTTTCTCTGTGTGTGTGATCTGGAGTCTTAACATGGTCTGCCCTGGCTGGTCTGCTCTTCTGTACTGTTCATGAAACATCAGGGTAATGAAAGAGTGACTGAATATATGTATGTGGAGTGGCTGGCAGCCTTTGGAAGGTAGCATTAGGTGTCAGAAAGATCACAGTAAATTGCAGAAATGGCCTGAAATCCAACAATGTGAAATTAAACAAAACTAAGCTGTCTTTACAAGAGGAACTGTATATGCAATGTAAAATGGAGAATAGCTGGCTAAGCCGTAATATCGAAGGAAAGATCTGGGGTAATAGGAGATAACAAACTGAGTATGTGGTGCTGTTTTTTGTGATCCTGAAAACCTGGAATGTATTTCCAAGTGTGTCAAGTAATTGCAGAAGGTAGTTATTCTTCAGAGCTCAGCACAGTGAGCGGAGCACTGTACCTAGTTTAGGCACTTCAGGAAAGATACGGACAGAATCTGGGAAGATTCTAGGGAAGAAGACTAGGGAAGAACAAGAGAAGGAGGCTCAGAGAGCCTGACATAGAAAGAAAATATTGAGCTTGTTCCTTCTTTAAAAAAAGAAGAGTAGAGAAGTATGGAGGATGGGGATTGATTATTTACTATGTCCATTGAAGGCAGCTTAATTTGCATGAAGGAAGGCTTAAATTCGATATTATGGGGTAAAACAACATTTCTGATTCAACGTAGTGAAGCACTGGAACAGTAATTTAGGGGACTGGAGTTCCTGTTTCTGGGAGTCTGTAATAACAAGTTAGGCAATTCCTGATGGATGTTTGTCTAAACATGCTCTGTGCTGCCTCTGAGCATGGAGGACCTCGTCTCCCCTGCCCTGTACTTGTGTTATTCTGTGACAGTCAAAAGCCAGTTGTTACTGTCTACATAATTCCACAGCCATATGACTGCTGTTGTCTTGGGCTTTTCTCTCTTTTTGTTGTGTGTCTAAATTGTAAGATAGGAGGCTCCTCTGCTCCTGTATGATCTTAAAAGTGCCAGAGATCCTTTCTTTGTGACAGCTGCCTCATAGCTCTGTTTCTTCCTGAGCTTGCTTATTACTCAAAGGGTGCGGGGTGTTCAGCATCTCTGAATCAGTCCTCCCCTTTGTCTCACAGTAATAACATGTATCGTGTATGAACTTTGGAGTGTTTGATATCTTGATTTTCCTTTAAGCTCGCTGGCCAGATCTCAATTTCAAGCGTGCTTAGAGGAGATTTTTTTTTTTCCTTTTAAACTAACATAATCAAACACCTCCTTGCTACCCTACCTGCAACTCTCCTTGCATGAAGAAAGGACTGAGAGAATTCAGCAGGAGCATTTCCCCAGTCTGGGTAGGGAGCGTGCTTCTGCCTGCTTGCTGTTGGGATCTGCTGTGGGAGGGCAAGCCTGCGTGTGTTACACGGAGTACGGTAACTGCTTCACTGCACCCCTCATGCTGGCTGCTTTGGCAGGACCCTGAGTAAATGAATGGGATCGCTTTCTGTTCTGCTGACTTCTACATGGTGAGTGAGCAGCTCTGCATTGGCTAGGGAAGGATGCTGCATGCAAGCAGACTTCCTCAGCAAGCTACGCGGATGCTCTCGAGAATAGCTGGTGGATAGAAGATGGTTTCATTCTTCTCAATATTAAGGGAGAGGTATCTCCAGCAGTAACATAATGTTGCTCGGAGCAGGCATTTGCCAGATGGTTTCAGTTCCCCCGAGGCTTTGGGATGTGAAAGGGAAAGGGCCAGGAACACACTTTAGATTCATTCCATTAGTAGATTAATTGGCACTGTCCTGGCTTAATAAGTCTCTTAGATTTCCCAGTGGAAATGGCACATGTAATTCTGCCCAGGTCACGCTCTGCACACCTGTGTTGAAGCTTTCACAGCAAGAATCTATGCTGCTGCAGGCAACATCTGCAAAACAAGACTTGGGGAGGGAGCAGGTTTTTTTTGGTGGGGGGAGAGGTGAGAGAAAATCTTTTTAATAAGTACTGTTAGATAATGCTAGTGGAGCAAGATGGCTTGTGAGAACATGCTTGAATTCTTCTGCCATTTTGGTGGGGGGTGTATTTAAAAATCTTGCAGTGGTAATTTGATGTTATGAAACTTTTTTTTCCCTCCATTCTGTATTAATTGCCGGCTAGATTGCGTTTTCCAGGAAGTCTGTGATTAGAGGACAAGGGTGTTCTTCCTGATAAAGGTCAGAGGCTGCTGCTTGAGAAACTGGCGATAAAATGAAGGGAACTGTCTCGTCGATTTTTAGCTGAAAACCTGAGCAGATGCTGTGCTGCTATTTACTTGGGGGGGCTGTCCCCCATGACCTGTCTCTTCCCACCTCTCTTTCTGAGGGCCAGACAATTGTTGGGGATTGGATTTAGCTGCTGCTGCCACCCACACAGGAGAAGGATTGTAGCTCTTGGCAGTTTTAGCAGGAATCTGCGTTTTTAACTCTTTTGGTGCCTGTGGATTGCAATAAGCTGCACTCTGATGTCACGGCAGTGCTGAGCTGTGCTTGCTGCCAGGCCTAATAAAGGTTTACTGGTAGGATTGCATCTGATGAGATGTGCTGAAATTCCTTCACAGTTGGATTTTAATGAGGAGAGACTTCAGGTACTTCCAGCAAACACATCCTCCTTGCCTTTTCTGGTCCACCATCTCCATCTGGAGAGCATGGGCTACCTTTCTTACAGGTCAAGAGGACAGCAGTGGCTGATGTTGGCAACAGCTTGATCGTCATCTCTATTTCCGGGGCACCTGTCAGCCTGGCTCCTCACCATGGTCTCCCTAAGCTAAAACAGTGCTCCTCAATTCCAAGTCCTTGGAGAACATCTTGTTTTCCAGCCATTTATGGCAGTCAGCTCCAATCCTTTGCAGGGTCTGGAGAAAGACTGACAGGGGCCAAAGGAGTACGTGTCATGAGACTCTGGAGCTTTGTGTTGAAAGCTGAGATAGAGGTATTTTACATCCCATGGTATATGTAGCTGGATTTAGGCTCTTTGGTATTTCCAGTAGAATGGCATTTCAGAACTGGGAGCTGAACTCTGACAACAGCGTTGTCCCCAGTTGCTGCCAACTTCACCCCAGACAGAGAACTGCTGTATTTCTTGAGCAGCTGCTGCTGTGGAGCAGAGCACGGGAAGAGTGCTAGTCTCTGAAACAATTTGAAATATACTGGCACAATAGACAGATAGAGCCAGCCCTCTGAATTTCACTCAAGAATTAATCTAATCACTGTGTAATATGTTCTTACTGGTCTATCCTACCTAAAGGGCAAACTTAACTACATTAGGCACAATTTAGAGCATTTGATTTCCTTCAGACTTAGAATTAGGATACAGCTGACTATCCATGTACATATTTCGAGTTTTCTGGGCATCTCTAATCCAGTTTGTAGTGGCATTAGCGTTAGATAACCATAGTGAGGCCTTTATCTGAAAGGAAACATGCATTCTTCAGGTCACACAAAGATGAAAAAAGATTGTTCTAGTCACTGTTGCTTTCTGGGAATTTGGGAACGGGGAGGAATTTCATATATCGTTGTTGCTGGTTGCTTTGTTATCAAAGTGAGTAGCTTCTCTAGCGGGTACAGTAGTTGTCAGACAGTATGGCTAC
This sequence comes from Ciconia boyciana, assembly GCF_034638445.1. NCBI lineage: Eukaryota > Metazoa > Chordata > Aves > Ciconiiformes > Ciconiidae > Ciconia > Ciconia boyciana. Next base: position 59,223,721 of record NC_132934.1, read on the forward strand.
ACTTCAAAGCTTAAATTTGGATTAAGATAAGATGAGAATGTATTGCATAGGACCTAGGGCACAATAACTGCACGTGTTGACTGGCCATAGTTACTTCATACTATTCATCTCATCTAAACCAAATGTGAGGGAGCTGCTACTCATTCAATTTGTCTGTCTTAGAAAGGGATCGGAAGAGTAAGGAAGTTGCAAGCAATCTCTGATGGAAGAGTCTAATTTTGCCAGGATTTGATTAGAAAAGGCATCAGAATGGAATTTACAGTACTGTAATTTTTTTTTTTTTTTTTGTCATGGCAGGGTGTGGGGGAAAGAAGGGGAGGTGGAACAGCCTTAATACGAGCTTAGCTGAAGGTGTTTGAGGGTCACAGTATGTACCCCACAGACTGCATTGATGCTGAAGACCAGATCTATAGCTGCTCCTGTGAGAGCCAAAATCCTCCTGATTCAAGTACATCAGTTGACACAAGTGCCAAGAAATAAATCTGAAATTGTTGGAACATCCCATGTTACAAACTGGGTGTTTCCAGTACTCACTTGCATGTGAGATCTGCAAAATGGCAAAATGTCCTATTAAAAGATACAGGTAGGTATCTATCTGCATGCTTTCTTGGAAGTCCCATATTAAATATATACACTAAAAAGACTTTGAAGAATGGACTGTCTTTTGCTTAAAAAGCAGGAAACAAGTAGTGCCATTAGTCTTTACATACACACACTTTTCTAAATTGTCTTATAATTCCCTGAGGAATCAGTCAGATGGAGGGAGTTATTTGCTGCAGCCATGAGAATAATCCAGCTAGATGGTGGTGGAGGAGGTATGGTTAAGAACCGCTTTGCTCAGAATGACATCAGAAGCAGAATTGCTTTTCTGACAACTGACCTTTGCTGATCATTGTGAACTAAAGTTGTGGATGTTGTATTTTATAACTAATTTTTTCCAGTAGCATTTCTGTCCTCTAGAAATCTTCCTCTATATTTTATATCTATTTATGCCTCTTGTCTTATGCTTTATTAATGCCTTTTACCTTTGAGCAGTCTGCTGTTCCTTTATGTGGTTTGACAACTGCCAATACCCCTGTTGAAATATTTTGCTTTTAGTTCTGTTAGTGGTGATTTTGCCTGGATTTTCTTACTACTGTTACGTAATGGAAGTATCTGCAGTTGCCTGACGTGTATTTGGTCTCTTTCCACCCACCCTTACTTATCACAGGTTGATGCTGTGTTCCACCAAAGTCTTTTAGCAATTTAGTTTTGTTGTTTCTCAGGAGATGTCATTCAGTGTTTATCAGTGTTACCTCTTCATTAGCTGGAGTCATTCCTTTATTCTTTGCTGATTATATATTTGTGCCATTTCTCATACTGAAGACATATTTCAGGCATTCAGCTAACAAAAACATCACAGATTTAAGATATTTTGTTTTCATTAGGTACATAAGGCTTCTAGGTAATGTCATGGATTATTTTTCTTCTCAGAGGGTCAAATGAAAGAATGTTATTTGAATAAAAGAAGAGATAAAGCAGCTGTGACAATAAGGATAAAAAAAATGTGCACAATGTAGTATTAAGCTGATTTCTTCCTTCTCACAGGTGTATTTGCAGTCTACTTCTGGGGTTTATTAGCCTTTGAGTCTTTCTAAGTTGGAGAGAATGCATTTTATTACTCTTAAAAAGGGATGTTAAAACCCAGTCTCCAAAACCAAGCAATACAGGGTAGAATTTTATTCCTGTCTCTAGCAACTTTACTATCCCAGGATTTGTAAACTGCTTTCTACGCCGTAGTAAATTAGATCCCAGCAGTACAGGGCCTATGTAGATAAATATAGTAGCCATTATACCTTGATATAGTTGTATTGCCTAGGAAATTACTACTGTTATTGAAAAGGAATTTGCTCAGGGCAAGAGGGTATCCATTACTTCCTGAATAACTCGCTAACATTGTTAACCTTCCTCTGCACAAACAAGCCAGAGGAGTCCCTTTCTCAGGATGGTATTGTTCTCCATCTGTATTCCCCTTTATCAGCAGCAGGCCTAAGCCAAAGTTTCAGTGTGTTGTTAAACCCCTGTGTGGTCCAGGGAAGAGAGCTACACCCTGTCTTCTTTCCCCACTGTTGCAATACTCTTATCTTCATACCCTTTCTTAATTTGCTGGGTTGTTGCCATGCTGATGAATCGCTGATGCGGTACAACCACTTGATATGGTAAGCATGGAGACAAAAAATGGTGTAATGATGCTATAGCTCCATTGATGAGGTATTTGAAGCAGTTTCTCTCTTGCCACCTGAAGTCTCACACCTTGAATAGGATAACACTTGGATGCCATCAGTTCATCCTTTGGTATAGCTTCTCTTGTGGACTATAAAGAGATGAGTTGTTGAGGTAGTAGCCGAGTTGCATTTTTTTATTTATGGCTTCCTCTTCAAAATCCACAACCCAATAAATATCCTCTTTAGCACTGGCAAATACATTTAGGGCATAGAGAATCTTTCTGGCCTTTATCTGTTCAATTGGATATTGTACTCCTGATTTGACACTAAAGATAGACTTTTGCTGGAGTTTGATGCTGTGTAATACTTTCTGCTACTTCATGGAAAAATTGAAGGGAGATCAAACTTTGTTCTCTGGACATTACTAGTGAAGCTACTAAGGCAGCTATTAGTTAACTAAACTTCAGAAAAATAAAGATTTAAATACCAGCCTTGGAGCCTATTCTGATCCCCTCTTACAAGTATCTAAATACATTTGCTGTATACCAATTAAGTATGGACTTCAGGCTAGATCCAGGTGTTACAGAATGGAGAAGATACAGCTTGAAAATCAAGCCTGGGGTGGCAACACAGCTGCAGAAGTGCTTTTTCTTCTGCAGACCTTAAGCTTGCTAGCTTCTTCTCAGAAGGTATTGGAGGATTGCAGACTTCACTCCTGTTCTGCCATAGTGAGGCTGACAGGTGTAATTCATGGAAATTCCCACTTGGCTGCCCAAACTCATGTTTGCTATATCCTGGGAGCAGTTGCATCACCATTTTGTTTCTGCAGATGAATGCCCAAGCCAGTACACTGCAGCTGTAAGAATTCCTTACATCTAAATGTTTGCCTGCTCTTGAATGTTTAACTTTGAATTCTCTGGCTTCACAATTTAGATTTGTTGATGTGGGTGTTCTTGGTTTTAATTTAAAAGTGTATTTTTGTCTGGGAACACATTTTCAGCAATGGACCTTTTCTAGTTACTGAGCTTATGGTGGTTCTCTTGAAGCATTGACAGTGCCTTCCAGAATAGTGTTCTTGAGCATACTTGTGAGGAGAGGAAAATCCCAAACAAAGTCTAAAAAGCTTTTCTTCGTACCCGTTTCCCCCCCCTTTTTTTTTTTCCTCCGACGTACCTGAACGATAAGCCTGTGAATTGAGACCTTCTGAAGTTTATTTAAAGACTTAATTACTATGTGAAGTCAGTAGCAGGACAGTCCCTGAAAATTGTTGGCTTTGTTTGCATGTCAAGGTGTTTTATTGTTTCAGGCTTTCTGCTTTTTGTGGAAGATAAACTAGCCCTTGATAGTTTGCTTTTAAATAAGTAATCTCTTTTCAGAAGCCTCTTGCTGCGTAGCTGAACTATACCTGCAGGAGAGAGAACAGGGAATCCAGTTTTCCAGTAATGAAATGGGTTGCTCTATAACAAAATGGCTTTTTTTCTTGTAATATGCCAATGTTTGGCTTATTTGCTTGGCAAAACATCTAAAAGGGATTGTGGTATTTTTCTGGGTGATTTATTGTATGCACTTTGTATTCTTCTTGCTTCCTTTCACAAACAGGATAATGCAAAAAGAGGCTTCCTGGAGTCCTTTTGGACGTTGAGAGGAAAGCTACCTTGTGGTTCAGAAATTCTGATAATCAGAGATAATGCCAGGATCCTGAGTGGAGGGAGTCTTCGCAGATGAGCAGTACTCTGCCACCAGGGTACTCTCCAGCGGCACCCAAAGGAGTAAACCAACCTCAAAGAAGATCATCTTATCTCCATAGGAACTGCATGTGTGCCCAGGGCTGCCTTCTGTGCCTCTCCCCAGATAGCTCCCAGCCTGATCTCTAATCTTCTTTAAAAAACCCCAAAACAACAAATAAAACAAAAAACCAACCAACCAAACAAACAAAAAACCAAGACACAAGGCATACCGAAACCCCACAACTAGCGGGAGTCTGATTCCCCTGTTCTCTTGCTGGGATGTTCTGCCGGAGTCAGATAAGCCATGGAAAGCAGCCATTGAGTCAGAGAGATTTCCCTCTGAGCGCTGCAGAGCACATCTCCCTTCCCGTCTCCAGGCAGACCTTTTGTAGATGGTCCTTGAAGTGTTTATCATGGTGGGACAATGATTGAGTCGTCATCCTCAGTCAGAATCCAGCTTCTAGGTAAAATGTGAAAGCTCAGTCTGGCTCTTGGCTGTGAGAGCAACTAGTTTCCTTTGGTTTGAGATGAAATTTCCGTCTTCAACCTGCCCCGACCTCAGAGTACCTCCCCTCCCACTTTTCAGCCAAGGAAAACTGCACAGTGAAGAGGAGCACATAGAATCAATAGCACTTACAAACCATAAAAGAATTTAATCTTATTTTAGAGTTCAGGCTGTTTTTAAAAACTATTTTATGGTTTTGTTTTATAGGAGAGGTTGCCAGGAAGCCTTATTAAACATCAGGAGTAGGTATTTTTATGATCAGTATTTTTCATTCATGTATCCGAATGGTCTCCCAGATGCATTCAGGTGCACAATTTAATTTGCGCTCCCCTACTTGAGGCCTTCCACCTGCATCTTTGTTCTGCAAATCTCCTGTTGTCAGACCCCACTTCATTTTTCACTTTGCTCAGCATTGGGATGTTATTTTAGCTCTCATTAGTGGAAGAGTTCCAACCTGGATGCTTCTAGGAAAATTCAGATGCTGCGAAAATTGGTATTGGTGGCTTCACTGGTAGCACTGCTTTCCTGATGCAGTCTTCTGGTGTTGACAGAGGTATAATCTTTTGGCCGAGCTTAGCTAACAGCAGCAGGGCTTTAATAATATGGGCTCCAACAAACACCTGCATTTGGGGATGTCATTGCATCACAGTTGTACTTTTGGCCTTACAGCAGATTTAATGTTAGTACTGTAGTTAGGGCTTATTAGAGCTGCAAATGCAGGTCATGCAGTTTGATGCAGAGTGCAGACCTTCCTGAGTGTCCACACCTGAATATGTTCACAGCTGTAGTTTGGTTAAAACCCAGTTGTTATCTGGTTGCATCCCTTCTGTTTGTAAGCTCGAGCTAGATAAGAGGACGACAGTACTGTTTGTTGGGTAGCTGTTGGAACATCTTCCGTAGTTACTGCTGGAATGGAAAGCATTTCGTTATCACAGACTGCAACAGCTGACTTTTCTCCAAATATAGAACAGAAATACGTATTGAATGCTTTGGCTTTTTCTTCAGTATTGGGGATGTTTCTACCTTTTCCCTGTAGTAGCAGGTGAATGTGATTGCTGGGGTTGCTATTCTTGAGAAGCTTTGAAAAACTCATTGTTGTCTTCCACCTCTGGCTGTGGATTTTGCCTCCTGTTGTTAGGAGTCCCTTGTAATTCGCCCCCTCCCCCCCCACTTCCTAATTTCCTTTTGATTTCCTTCTCTCAGCTTTTTTTTTTTTCCACTTGCTAGAATATATACAAGTGTTCAAGTGTGGGGCTGTGACAGGGAAACCCAATAAGCAATCTGTCTGTCCAGGAAAAATATGCCAATGTACCTCAGGTCTCACTCAAGTGCTGAGCATGTATGTAGATACACTGGTTTGGTCTCTGTTCTCCTTCCATGTATTCAAATGTGATTGCCACAATCATTTTTACCTAAGCTACTGCTAATTTCTATTTTTACGATTGATTGCTCTTTTCTGTCAAGATGGAATCTAATATGGAATTGCTCGTTTTCAGTGTAACACTTCTTGAACTAAAGAATTGTTTTCTGTAATTTAGAAATTTCGAGGGTGTTCTTTGGCATTAGCCCCCCGACGCCTCCTGCAAGTGTCGCTCCATTTGAAATTCCTGGTGATCAGATGTTTTTTTTCCTCTGTTATGAAGAGGTGCTTAGCTAGCCACTCATCCTGCGTGCTATCTAATGTGATTTCAGTAGTCTGTAGCAGACACACCAGCTCGTACCCTGTCTTGAGCTTTATCTGCTTGAATGTTAATCCACGAGCATTTGAAATCATATGCCTCTGAGACACAATCAGCTAGAAACAGATAACGTCAGTTTGAAACTGTGCCATACCTACTCCCCGTTTGCCCACTCAGATCTTTCCTAAATAGGTTAGAACTTTTTGTAAATTATTTTTTTAAGCATTTGGCTTATTTGAAACTTATATATCAGCAGTATTTTTGGGTTGAATTTATGCACATAACTAAGCAGCCACAATTCTTCTTATATGTAATTAAGGCTTTTGATAGTGGTACAGAAGCAGGTAGATTTTTTTTTTCTGTTTTACCGGTGCCTCTTATTTTGCCAAATACCTTGATGTAATATTGAATAGGTGGTTACTTGCTCCCTTTTTTCTCTTTCCCCTTTTGTTACTTGCTAACATGTTCCTTACCTCTCTAACACGGATTAATATCTTTGCAGACTGCTTTCTTCCCCTTTCACTTTGATTTACACGACAGCCTCGCATCAGAGAAGAGGGACCAATGTTTCACTAGGCTGTAGCTCTCTGAACATTTTTCTCTTAGCCTGGTATATATTAATTTTAAAATGTTTTTCTTTCAGCATTTAATCCTTTTTGAGACAGGAAAGATCCTTAAGAGATCATGTGTTATTTCCACACAGAGCAGCCTTCCAAGTTGCGTGACATATATCCTGTAAAGCACTGTTGTTAGGATTAAGACAAAGCATTTGCAGGGGATCCTAGCTACCCGTTTCAGAAGCCTGTTTTAGTCATGTCTGTCTTTGTTTTTCTGGAATTAGGCTCATTAACATACTGTTGTCCTCTAGCTACTTACAGAATATTTTGTGTTTTCTTAGGATAAATTTTCCAGAAAAAATAACGTCTTCTATTGATATCTTTTACATACCAGCTAATGTAGTTGAAAATCTATATAATCTGAATAAAAGCTTAAAGAAGGCCTAATAGCTCATCTGGTTCTTTTTCTCCCCACATAATTCTGTTGGCCAAGTAAATCTTTTTCTTGCTTGTAATCTGAGGCTAATGTGGTTACCCCACTGCCACCAGTACTGTCTGCAACTGTGGATAGTCTTGGGCCTACACTTCATATTCTTAGTGTTGGTCTGGACCCCAGGGCAGCAGCAGCTCTGTTGAATCAGAGCGGTGGTGCCTCTAGAGGCATCCTGCAGCATTGTTTCCTGACTGGTCGGGTGCTCCTCTTGCTGCTTGAGAACATTGAGCGTTGAGAAACCTGCTCTTGCAGTTTATTCAGAAGTGCTCCAGGATGAGGGTATGACGAGGGTATTTCGTCACCAGAAGTCTGCTGCTTTCAGTAATGTTCCCATATACCTTCCATGGAGAGGTGGTGGCCTAGTAGCAACAGTGGCAGATGAATTTCAAGCCAGTATTTGGATGATTCAAGGAGGGTGCGTAGGTAATCTTTTGCTTTGGAGGTTGGATGCAACCTGTCCAGCTGTAGAGTTGCTGGGATGATTTGTAATGAGTCCCAGTTGTTGAAATTAAAGAACAGCCTTATGCTGAAAGGTTTTCTTTTCTTTCCTGTGGAAGAGTAGCCTAAAGGATGAGAAAGCCAATGAAGAAAGGGGAGAATTTTTTTCTTTTTTTTTTTAATTTTTTTTTTTTATTTGGAGCTTGTTGGTCACTCTTCAGTTTAGTTTTAAGCACCCATCTTTTTCAAGTCTTTTATGGAAATACATATGAAGTAGGATTTGTTTGGGTTTGCTCACCTAGTCCATGTCTTCTTACGTTTTCCTCTGCATGCAAGGAATCTCAGCTTTCATTAAAATGCTAGTAAGATCACTTTTGGATCAGGATTCTGCATCAGAAGAAAACCTTGAAAATGCCATCAAGGTTATTTGGTGCAGAAGTGTCTGCCTGAATCTGCAGGCTGGCTGAACTAGTAGCTACCACTGGTGCGACCCTGCTGCTGAAATGTTAACTGAAGTGTCTAACGTGATGCGAATGTCAGCATTGCTGGTGTTTTGCTCCTCTCAGAGCATTTGAGAACAGGTTTATGGGTCACATGCTTCGCTCTTTGCAGACCGTGGTGCATAGGCTTTGGTGCAGTAAGTGATTTTTCGGAACGTTGCTTTTCACCCTCTCGACCTGACCCGTCATGCCAAAAGGTGAGAGCAGGTGGGAGTCGCGAGAGATGCTGCAGTTGAATAACCCCGTGACATCCGAGCTTCCTGAATTGGGGCTCCTGCTCCTTCCCCTGAGCAGCAGGGCTTGGGTTTTCCTGGCTGGAAAGCCGAGCGGCTTCCTGCCTGTCTCTCTAACTCTATTTTTTTTATGCAGGACCGCAGCAATGGTCATGCCTTTCCTTAGAGCCCATCAGCATCCCCTGTGTTTGTGCCTGTACCTGGGACAAGCCTGGCCCAGGGTGCGTTTGCGGCTTGCTGAAGGCGAGGGGAGCCTGGGGAGCGCAGAGCATGCCTGGGATGTCTGTGCTCGCTGCACGGGAGGCACATCAGTTTGTTGCCCCACATAGATAGGGCTTGACTTGTGGGTGAAGTGCGGCAGGCCACGTGGCTGCTCGCTTTGCTGTGAGCCCGCTGGATTGCATTTAAGTAATCTATAAGTAAAGGGAGTAGAGGTGATACGTGAAAGAGCACCATTTCTGTATCTTTGGCTGAGATAAAAATATTTCTTCAAAACTCATTTCCAAGGAGACCAGTGCCTCAATGAAAACATAATTTTTTTTTTTAATTTTTTTTTCCCCCTGTTTGAGAAGAGGCCAATTTTAACTTAGCATTTGGAGCCCAGCAAGGGAAGTCGATTCTTCATTTTGAGGTGGGAAGGGAAGGGGGCGAGAAACCCGTTTTCCTAGTTTGGAAGAGCGGTTTAACTGATTAATGAGATGAGAGGTGACACTTGTCCTGTGGCATCGGGCGTGGGGGATGGGACGAGGATTCACTCGTGCGGGGAAGGGCTTGCTGGAGCTTGTCGAGGTAGCTGGGGTGAGAGTGTCTTTTCTCAGCGCGCCTTTGCTGGGCCTGCCGCCCCACCGGCAGAGCTTTGCAAACCTGAAATCGGAGAGCGGGCTGGGAGCGCAAGGCTGCGAGAGGGCGCTTGCCCCAGTCAAACTTGGGGGGAAGCTGCCTCCGGGCAAGTGGGAACCCGATACACTCGGAGGAACCAGAGCCAGCTGCTGCTTTCCCTTCAGCAATATGCAAGTCTGTAAAATACTCATGCAGAGCCACCTGCGAAAGCAGATTAACCCCTGTATCTGTGAGTCGCTTCTCTTCCCCAGCTTGCACTGACAGTGGTTGTTTCTCCTGCGGGAGCTCCAGGGTGGCTGGCACACCACAGATTTTCTCCTTAGCTTCAGGATCTCCGTAGTTGTGCTCCTCGGTGCCTGTCAGTGGTTAATGATTAAATACAGCTACTGAATTGTGACTGAATTTTGGGTGTTGACTAACGGGGTAGATGAAGACCTGCAGAACCTGCCTATGGCACCGTGCACTGCTCCTGCATCTGCAGATGATTCCTGGAGAAGCAGTTAGCAAAGCGTGGGGGGGAATGGGTCCTCACCCCCAGTGACCTTGGAGGACAACGCTCTGCCTCATTCAGTCTAAAGATCCCTCTTCTAAAGTAAGCACGCTCCGGCGCTGGGAGCCGGGCTGCATTTATTACTAACCCCACCCATCCCTGCCTCTTGCAAGAATCTTGTGAGGCCGAGATTGTGTTTTTAGAAGCAGAATGACAGAGAGAAATTCCCTGGAGGCGAATGCAGAGTGTGTGCTGTGCACGCCAGTACAGACACACGGGGCTGGGAACTCCCAGGGAGAGATTAAGTGCGAGAGAAGAGCGCAGAGCAGCCAGAGCTGGAGGAGGGGGGTGGAGGAGGCGAGACGCTTTCTAAGCCTCAAACTGAGCGGTTCGGATTTTTTTTTCTTTAAAAAAAAAAAAAAACAAAACACAAACCTCAACCAACCTCGGTCTCGACAGTCTTACTGAAGTGCCTCTTGCGTTGCCGGATCATCTCACTGCTGGGTTTGAAAGACCCAGGCTAACATGATGTACCTCTGGGTGAGTAGAGAAGCGTGTGTGAGGGCTTGCACACTTTGCACATATAAGGCATGGAAAGCTGAAGGACTCTGCACTAATGTGAGCGGCCTTTGCTGTTGGGCTTAGCTCTCTGCAGCCTCTACACACAGTGGGCTCTAGTTTTCCCTTGTAAAATATAATATTTAGAGTGAGTACTGTTAACTACGTATCGAGCAGGCTTTTCCTGCAGTTATAAGTTCCTCTGGAGAGAACAGTTTTGGGCAGGTGCCTTGGAGACAAAATTTTTGGTATAATGCTGCTCACTGTCTGCCATCTGTGAGACCTGTATATATATATATAATTATTTTTTTTTTTCATGCATAAGACTGTTCCCACGTGCCTCTGCTTTATGGGATTTTGGTGTTACTGAGAGACATCCCAGGTAGTGGAGGAGTGCTGCTGAAAGGGATCTGTGGTTACTGAAGGTTAAGAGAGGAGCAGGGAGCAAATAGATAGTTTTGGAATTTGGGGCTTTGGGGGTAAGGGGAGAAGCCATTTCAACGAAAGTTGGATGCAAGGTTGTTTTTCCAGAAATGGCACGGTTACTTGAGTTACTGGTGGAGTATGGAAAATAATGTCAGGAAAAACATGTGTAAAGTGTTATATAGATCCAGGAAGCAAAGTAAAAGCATATATATTTTCAGCCTTAGAGCAAGGACTGGAATTTCCTCTGGAGCAGTCAGCTGTTAGGCTGCTCAGTTAGTCATCTGCGTGTAGTTTTGTCTGCTCCTGGGCACCCTTGAGATCAGCAGTTTGCCTTTGGGTGCCTTACCTAGATACGTGAGGTGAAGAGTAATCAGTTCCCAAGTTTTTGTTTGTGTGTGGGGTTTTTTTTTTTTTTTTGTTGTTAAATCTGTTCGTAACTCTGACGGTGGGGGCTCTCACTGCCGCTGCTTTTAGAGTCCGGCTCCCCATCACTCCCAGGAACAAACACTGGTTTATTTTAGCAACAAAGCGAGCCTTGGAACCCAGGCAGAAGGATCTGACTTCCCTCCTTTGCACATACACACACTATCTTTGTTGCAGGGTAACTTGATTCTGCGCTGGGGTATGCACACTTGCCTGGTTTCGTCCAGCAGGCCCTGCTGGCAGGCACGTCCACCTTCTCCGTTCTTCCCCCGCCAGCCCGGCCTGTGGAACCCGGAATTGGGGTGCCGGTTTTTAGTGAGAAAGGCTGGGCAGGCCCCGTGGCTCAGCTAAGATTTGTGCTTCGTTTGGTGGGTGGGGTAAAAGGAGAAGTAATTCAGCCATGCTGCTGCTGATTTTAGATAAGCAGTAAACAATGGAGATGTTCCTTGCCCAGCTGAAACGCGGAGGATGCCAGCGAGTGTGGGGGCCGAGGAGAGTTGTCCTGCTGTCTCGCCTCTTCCCGCTGGCGAGGGGTGCATGAGCTCTGTAGCATAAAGTGGAGGTGTTAGCCTGTGTGAAGACCGGCTTCGGCCCAAAAGGTGAAGCACCATCCTGGATTCTTAAGAGAGGGTTGAGTGTTGGGATGCTTGCCGACTCACGAAGACCAATACCCCTCCATGGGCGGCTGCTTCTGCCTGCACCCTAAACTTTGGGCAGCACTGTTGCTGTGCTTGCATTGCAGTTAAACTTCAGAGGAGTGGGGAAAATAAGTGTTAAATGCTTGAATAGCTGAAGGGGTTTTAAGGGCACCATCTGGGCATTGTGCCATGATAATTAAAAAAAATTAGTGAATTTGTGCTATCTGGATATGATCTTTCCCTTCTCAGTACAGGTTACCCTATTACTTTCGGGGAATCTTCCCCTCCTTGGTCCTTTCAGGAACCTTTTCCTCCGTGCCCATTTGTGTTCCTGCTTTAAGCTCTTTTTATCCTGACGAGCTACATAACCTTTAGCAGTGAGAACAAGGAGCCCCGAGTGACAGATCTGGTTTGGTGTGGGGTTTGCTGTGCCTCAGGTGTGCCAGTTTCTTGCTTCCCTGCTCACAGGTTCCCCCCCATTCCCTCCTTGTTCCCCGTGCTGTGTTTTTTCTGTTCTGTGCCTCTTGTCCTTGGAACGTCAGGACTTCAGTAGATGCATGGAGATTTGTACTGAGTCATTCCTTAATTCAATGCATGAAGCTACATTAATGCAATGTTAAATTTGAGGTTTTAAATATGCAAGTCCTGAAATCCAGAATTAAGGTTCCCACAGCAACCATAATGTTCCCCCCCACCCCCCAGGGGTACATGTTACAGAGTTATCTTCCTTGAAGAGGTTGTACAATATTGAATGCTGTCATATTTGACAAATAATAAAATAAAAAGGAGAACGCTTCTTCCTCTGCAGTTGTAGTATGGTGTGGATACTGAACGCAGAAGTACAGGCTACCTGCAACATCACAGTCCCTGATTATAATGCTGTCTCTGAAATGAAGTGGTGGTGTAGCCTTGCTTCAGACTGACATTCCTGCTTGCTGAACTGTATTCCCTCGGGTGAAACTTGTTGCAGGATACTCTTAAATGAGGGCCTTGTAGACTGCAGGGGATTGTGGGCTGTGGAGAGCTGGAGAGTGGGAAACTTAAAATATCTGTCGTGGTGACCTAATGCTTGGCATTGTGAGGGAAGTGAAGGCAGCAGACTAGTTCTGCCATTAAATATCAAGAGCGACTATTTATCTTAACACTTCTATTGTGTAGGATGCAGTTGTATAGAGTCTTTCTGAAGCAAAGACAGTATGATAGTCTTTCTGATGTTGCAAACCGACTGCATACATCTGATCGTCAGTGTTGAAACTCAAGGTGGGTACTTTGCCTTATGTATAGGAGTTCTGTTTTTGCAGACGAGTATTTTGTTCGTAGGGGACCATCTAAATCTACCTTTGTCTCTTCTCTCACTCATTCCCGTTTGCCTGCAGCTATCTGGGCTCCTGAATTGCTCAAGAGGGCTTCTACTCACCAGTTCTCTGGATGGGACATGGGGTAATTTGGGCTACAAAGGCGAGAGGGTCTTTGTTCAGAGGGAGGTGTGTACCGACAACACGGGGGCAGGCGTTCTGCTGGTGACAGCCAGGAGCAGAGTGGTTTGAGTGTGCGAAAAGTGTTCAACCCTTTTCTGGGTAAGAAAGCCCTATTTTTTTCATTTATGAGCAGATGAATCTTTGTGTACTGTGAGTCATAAGATATAATCTAGAGTAATTTCATTCCAAGTATTTTGTAAAGAGCATGATGTGTTCTGAGAGTTGCATGTATGAATGTTGCCTTGTTGGAGGTCTGTTGTTACAAGAAAGGTTGAAAGGAAGGGGCAGCAGCCCTAGCAAGCAATTTATCAACCATCCTTCTCCTGTGCTCAAAGACAGCTAAAACTATCAAAGGCAGGAGGGACCAAGGTAGGGGAGGTCCATGCTGTTGCTAGGCTTCTGGTAGGAAAGCACTGGATTCATCACTCTGATCTCAGATTATAGTGGGTATAGATAATTTCCTCATTTCTCGCAGCCATGTACAGAGTACATGCTGAGTGTTTGTGAGAGGGCTGGCTTCCTATTGCAACTAGAAATGATTTCTTTCTCTAGAGCCCTGTGAAAGTGAAGATCTTACCTAGACCTACTAATTATCTACCATACAAGCAAGAATAGTGCTAGTAAGCTTGCCAAGCTCATTTTGAAATATTTTTTGTTGGTTTCCTTCTGACTTGCCTTTTACTTGCCTTTTTGTCACTTAAAAGCCTCTCTTTGCATTCACTGGAATAATTTTCCCCTCTAGGCTCCACGCTCATCAGCTTTACCACCAAGGGATTGGAAACCCAACTCTGCTGCCAAACTTGGGTCTTAGCAACGTGCTCTTCCTCATGCTATGTCTTTCTATTATTTGTTTGGGTTTTTTTTTCTTCCATGAGAGGTAGCTGCTGCTAGTGAAAAGTATGGTCATTACGGCGTGGTTTTCAAAGCATGCGTTTGATATCAGCAAAGTAAGTGGCTATCCAGGGAAAACGGCCTCCCTGCTCTGTTCTAGTGCCAAGCCTGGTGTGGCTATTGCTGGGGAAGTCTGGCTGTGCCTGTAGGTCTTTGGCTGGAACCTGTTTGGTAGGAATGGCATATAAACACGTCAGCCATCAACTGAAGCTCTGACGGGATGGAGAGCGTGCAGTTGCTGTGTGCGAAAGGTGCACGTACGGTGTGGTCAACACTAAGAGAGGTTAAGATATGGTAGCCTCTGGGAGACTGTGGCTGTGAGGGTGCAGGAGGGTTTTCCTGAATGCATGTTAGAGGTCAGGTCTGGGTGAATTTCTGTGAATATGGTAAAAGGCACTTTGTGTTAATATAAACACCGATTTTTGATTCTTGCTTCAGAGCAGGAAGGCCCTGGGAAATCATAAAAAGGAGCTCATGCAAAGATCCCCGAGCTAGTTGCCTGTAAGCTGATTCCCCAGCCTGCAAGCCCCCATGGTGCCATACTGTGGCATGCATGTGTAGCAGCTTGAATCCAGAAGTAATATAGTTATAGTTTGTCCAGCACTGCAACTGAGATAATGAGTTCTGCTGCTCGATAAGGTTTATTAGCTTTGGTGCAGCACCTTGTGAACACGGTTATACTTCTTCCACACCCGAGCTGCTTCGTGCACAGCTGGTTTGGGGATGTCTGCATTACATTCCCCTGGAGGTTAGTGTGACAAAGCAACTTGCATCTATTTGCATCTAGGGTTTTATAGAGGCTTTGGAGATTTGGGAAACAGAGAAAGTTTATGAAAGAGATTATATAATGTGGCTGCCTCTGTTATTAGAGGGGCTAGAGTTGATAATCCCGGTGATCTTTTCCAGTTCTGTGTTCCTGCAAGCCTGTAATCCTGGAAGATGCCACGGTCACTACTGAGACAAGAAAGCCCAGTGCAGTTTCAAAAAGAGAAGGCATTTCAAATTAAGGTACTGGCTTCAGAGAAGGGAGATTCAGGATCAGGATGATCTATTCTGTAGGGTACGTTTGATTAATATAAAAATAGGTAAAATCAGTGCCCAGCACATTGCCATCACGTTCAGGAACTTCCTTCCGTGATGAGTCTAAACAAAAGAATTAGAGGGATGTAGGCTGGCTGAGTTGGTGTGAATTTCTCCAGCGGCTTTTCTGCCTGTCTGCTCTATTCCCACCTGTCCAAACAGCGATGAGCACAGGGGACTCTGTTTGCTGTAAGCCTGTCCAAGTCTTGGGAGACTGACGGGGACCGGGTCCTGTTTAAGTTAGTTTTTCACCAAACAGCCTGTTTATCTTGGAAGGAAGAGAATAAACCGTAAGAGAATAAGAAGAGCGTAAACGTCAGTCTTCCTGGTTTCCAGCTGAAAGCTTAAGGAAGGGCGCAGATAATAGCGATTTGAGACTGAACATCTGTGTTTCCTGCTCTTCCCATGGTGCTTATTTGCAAATCTTAATTCCAGCAGCGCCAGAACTTTACCCTTGTCCTAACCCCCAAGGGTTCGGTCGATGGTATAGGAAAGGTCTTTGAGTGGATCTGAATTTGGATGGCTTTTTTGCCACAGTTCTAAGCAGTCACTAGGGTATCAACTGCATATATGTGCATGCTTAACCAAAAGTATGACTGGATGGCTTGTGTGATTAGGTGGAAGAGATCCCTTTGTCCTTCAGCGAGGGCTACTGGGTACAGCAGGAGTTTGAGTCAGGTTGTGGGGTCAGACAAAAATGTTTTCTTTAGGGAGTTGTCAGTTTGGAGGAGGATCTGCGATCTGTATCTGCGGTACTGCGGCTCTGGGTGGTACTCCGTACCGAGGGCGATATGACGCATCCGGCGGCCGTGCATTGGAGAGGCAGGCTGTGCTGGTGGACCAGTGCAGATAGTTCCATGCTGGAAGTGAAAACGGACTTGCAGAAAATTAAGAAATCAATCGAGGATGTGCTTTGTGCCCTCTGGTGCTAAATTTTTTTGCTGAAAGTGTTAAAGATTCCTCAGAGCTGCGAAGAAGCTTAAACAAGTAATTAAGTTTCCCTCGTCTGTCCCTTAAATTTAGGTTTCATTGTTCTCAGAGTCCTATGTCTCATGACTAATATACTGCCTGCACAATGCTCTGGCTGATTTTTTACCAGATGGTTCTTGGGTCTGTAGCCGAATCCAGGGCAAAGGCAGTTAGTTTTTCTCCTGCCTCAAATGAAACATGCTGTCCCCCACACAATGCTCTAATTGAATCTTGGACATTAAGACAACGATGAAGTGAAAATATTTTGACCAGATGACAATTTTTTTAGATATTCTTAGGGATTATTATTCATCGTGCTTTAGGGAGCTGGCATAAGATGATACTGGAACACTCCTCTGTACTTTTTTTATAATTTATAAATCATCCAGTGTTGAAACAAAGTTTAAATGCAGAGAAATGCTGAAATTCAAATATGTATACGTGGCTAGAAAATAGAAAATGTGCAGTGTGATCTGCCTGTAGCTATTTTTTAACTTTTAATTTCTGTCATAATGTTCACCCTCAATTACTACGGTGATGTCTGCTTGCATCCATGGTGTACCTTTTTGGGTGGAGAACCCTTCTGAGTAAAGATGAAGTGTCTCTCGGGAAGGTGGCAAAGCCTATTTGGCAGCATAAGTGGGGTACGTATCTCCATCAGGACCGTCTCAGTAACACTGCAAAGCAGCTTTGCTCACAGGCCTGTTGGATCCAGCAGCAGTTTCAGCTGTTTCCCCCCCCAACCCAATTTATTACACTGAGATTTTGGCTGCTGCTTGAGTGAGGAGGAGCAGTGAATGCTGATTACTTTTTTTGGTCCAACCAGCTGAAAAGGAGAAGCATATTCAGCATAGGTGAGGCTATTGATGGTGGCACCTTTTAAGAAATGGGCAGTATCTGCATTTTAAAATTTTAGTGTTGGGGAAATTTTTCTTCTGCAGCAAAAACTTTGCTGGAGTGTATATAGTGTATGTGTAACTGCTGTTTTTAAACACCTTTAGGACTCAGAAGTGCTGTAGAAATACGAGATGCTTTAATGCTTTTTCCTTGCATGGGGAGTGTTGCTCTCCAGTGCAGCTGTTTAGCTGTTGCGAACAGGTGTGCGATAAACACCCCTTCCCTCTTCAGCCTAGCAGGGTGGTGATGGATAACCTCTCATTTAAACATGAATGTTTTTCTCTCCTACAAGAATAAAAACTTTAAAAATAGGATACATATCTAGAAAGAACCGAGTGCCTTGTCCTGTTTCCCTCTTTCCCTCCCCCCTGCTACTAACTCAAATTACCGGCAAGCTTTGGAAACTTGGGCAGGGGAATAGAGGTGCAGCTGGCCTGCATGTGTTGCACCAGCTGTAATGCAAATGATACATGCTGAAAGAGGCTTTTCTCACTTTTGTAATTCTTGGATATTGTTGTGCAACGGGGACATGCGACAATTTGTCTTAAATGTGTTTGCTGATATGTTCAGCAGAGTATACTGTGTCCTTTGTTCCTCGCCGGCAAGAGACAATATCAAAATCCAATTGCCTATCGGCAGCATGTCTGAACGCAGCTGGGACTGTCCCCCTGGCTTTCCCATCCGTCAGTCCTGAGGTGATCCTATCACATATGATACCAGTTAATTTAGAGCTGGCAGGACCATGGACTTTGGTAGATCCTCAATTTTCTTGGCTGTTTGGCCAATTTGTTATAAACCACATTTTTTGTCCTTTGTTTCTGAAAGTGGCAATACCTATTGCTCTTCTGCTGTGAGAGGGCTGAAGGGGGAAGTGCCTGTCTGACTTGCACACTGGTTGTCTGTAGGTACCAGTCAACTTTTCCGCTGCTTATCCAAAGCGGTAAAAGCACGGGCACTGCGAGTTTAGTTGTGTAAAAACAAAAGCTGATGTTGATTTAATCCCATTACATTGCGTTGATCTCTCAACCACTGGACTCTTAGTAGGATTCCAGCTTTAATCCTGTAAGGATCAATCTGGCCCGTTGCTTTTCTGTCCTGATCCTAAATCCCCCTTTAATCTTGTTAATTATACCAGGCCTTTTTTGGTTTTGTTTTTTTCCCTTGTGGACCAGCAAAACCACATTAAATCTTCACATTGCCGTTTCTGACCTGGTGTTTTTACCCTTTGTCCATCCTGTTGAGGAGCAAGGTGCTCCTGAAGACTGATTTTACCATTACAGCGGTGCCACATCAGCCTTTGGTGGCCTGGTGTCTGCTGCTTCAGAATCCCATGGAGTCAGCTAGTCATGCTGCTGTGCCGAATCCCTCCTGGTTCTGTTCAGGATTTTTTTTTTTTTTTTTTTTCAATCTGGTGTTTGATATTGTGCTGTCTGAAGGGGGTGGGGAATCATGGAACATGAGAGCCACTTTAAAATAAGAAAGAAATTTGAAAGAAAAAGGTTTTTCAGAGCAGAATCCCATTGACTGGCACTGAGGGCTTTGGAGGAGAACACAGTTTCAGGGTATATGGAGCACTCCTAGGGTGATGAGACAAAGACTCTGAAAAGGAGGGGGGGTCCCAGGAGAAGGCTTGGACAGTCCCATGGTCCACAGATACATTCTGAAGGTCACGGAGAAATTCAGCTGCTTAAATCAGCCTTTTTATGTTTACGTGTGTTCAGTGGCTTAAGGAGAGGAATAATGCGCATTCAGACTTGAGGCTCTTTATCTTCACATTGCACTGTCTGCAGGCCTCCAAACCCAGTGCTGCCTTTTCTGTGTAATGCACAAGGCCAATTTCTCACTGTGACAATCTGCTGCTGGCACTTTCAATAATAGAAACTAGCTGTGCTTAATGTATTCATCTCTGGTATTTCCTATACTGTAAAGAAGAAAACCAACCCAAAATTGCACCTACATTTGCTGTAACTCGATCAAGAGCTGACAGATCATTTCTGGAACATGTCTGTGCTGGGATCCTGACCGCTCTGCCAAATTTTATGCCTTTATCTTGCAGTGCTGCTCTTTCCCTCTTCCGTGTCCGTGCCGCTTTCCCTCACCCAGCAGAGGCTTCTGCTTTTCCAGCCAGATCCCAACTTCCTACCATCTTGCCAGAGCGCTGCAGGTCTGATTTCCCTCCTCGCCAGAATGCAGGCTGTAGGGACAGGTCTGCCATAGAAGCAGACAAGCTGATTCCCTTTTAAACCAGATAGAGGGGAAACTGGTTTTGGATCACGGAGGACGAGCTCTCTTGATGTGTTTATTCTAATTAAAGCAGCCCCAGTGCTTAGTTTTTGGAAAACACTTAGAGCCATGACAAGAGGTGGCAATTGCTTTTAGGCAAACATGGGCATTTTCCCAGCAGTTGTAGGGTTAAGGAAATTGCAGAGGGGTGACTTGGTGACTGTGTTCCCTATTTTTGTGTGTTGCCAGTAGCGAGAAGGGGGAAACTTTGATTTCTAATCCGCTTTGGAGGAGGCTCCGTATCAGGGCTGCACAGAAACATCCAGTCAAGCAGCTCCTTTATCATAAAGGGGATTTTAATTAAAACTGTTCTCGCATCATGAGCGGAATGAGCGTCAGTGCCAGCCAGCCCTGTACTGGGCATTTATCTCCTTCAAACCACATTACCAGTAATTGCTGCATTAAATCAAAGTCGAGGGAGATTACAGGTCTGAATTGGGCAGGCGGCCGGTGCCAGCGCAGGGAGCTCCGTGCTGCCGAGCCGCTGATATGGGAACCCCCTCCGCCCCCCGACCGGGGTTGAAGAGTCGGAGGGCTGCTGGATCCCAAGAAGCCCTTCTCATTATGGGGCAGGAATTTTTGTCATAACCTAGGAGGAGTGGCAGGCTGTATGCTTGGAGCATTTTAAGCTGCTGGTGTTTTTCTATTAACTTCCTTTTAAAACAAACACACACAATAACAAACCCTGTGTCATTGCCATCCCACTCCTGTCTCCTGTTCAGATCCACCACAGACATTCCCTTTTGTTCATCCTCTACTGCTTATTCCAGCCCTGAAACTCCAGAATAAATCGCCTCTTCTCTTGATATGTCTCTTTCTCTCCACCTTCCTTGTCACAGCTCTGCTATGGAGCTGCTAACTTGGTTACTCTCTGCCCCAACATGGGAGAGCTTCTCCCCTTCTTCACCTCTTCCCCCCACTGAGGAATTGTTTCTTTCTTGACCTGTGGTTCCTTTGCCAACTATGGCTCATTAGTTCGTTTAATTATTTTTCTAGGTTTTTAAGCATTCTGTTGTCTCTAGCTCTAGAGCAGCTGTTTCCCTTCCTCTTGTCCCTATACTTCGACCTTGGTGGCTCCAAAAACCATCTGATCATCCTAGCGTTGCTCTTGCTTCCACTGTCCAGACCTCTGGCAGTGCGAGGCTGAAGAATGACCGTGCCCATATGAGGTTTTAGGCATGTGGACTGGCTGAGGTAATTAGATCTCTGTGGGCAATCGGTGAACTATCAAAATGTGACAGCTGGATTTCTAGGGGCTGTTATTAGATCTGTCCCATAATTGTAAAGAAGGTAAGTCAGGAACAGAATGTGCAGAAAGCGTGGGGTCTTTTTAATGTGGCCGTCATTTTCTTTGTTTTCATCTTGATGGCAGTTATGTATTTTCCTGTTCTATTGCAGACAATCTGGGGCAGTTGGGTGGCAGTGACAGTTTTTCTTCATTTTGCCCAGAAATGCCTTTGGCAATCTGCCATTCTGAAGTTTGCTTCCTGCAGGGTTTGCGCATCTACCGTGTTCCTCTGCTGCAGAAAAGGGTCTCATTCCCAGCACTGTACTGAGGACCTGGTTATGTATGTGAAAGAGGATGCTGCAGCTCGACCTGCTTGCTAAAGCAGTTCAGTTGCACGCCATTGAGCCGTATTAGATTTTCAAGATTCATACAAGTTTCTCAGAAGCTGTGTAATTCAGAGCAGTTGCAGGAGGTGTGCCTGCTGTGCCCCTTCAGAGCTTGAAGTTGCAGCTTTTGCTTCATTACAATGTGAGCTTGAGATGCAGCTTAAGTATTGCCCTACTTTAACTCTGGCATATGCATGAATCTCTAGCCTGAGATAAGTGGTTCTTTTAAATTCATGTTAAGAGACCCGTAAAGCCATAGAGGCTGAAGTTCGAGTGCTGCTGATATGCAAGCCAATAATGCAGAGGGGTTGTAGTTAGTTTTTTTTTTGCATTGGTAGTCCTGTTACCATGAAGTGAGAGTAGCCCCACTGCAGAGTAACTGGGGAGGTGTGCAGAGAACATGAGCCGAGTCTTTGGTGGAGATTTCTTGATAGTGACAGAAAACAGAGATAAGGGTTTTCATGGGAGCCAGGAAACCATCTTTGTGCCTTCCTGGTTTTGGGACAGAGGATGCAGATAGTGGCAAATTGGGGTGAATGAACATGTGTGAATTTTTTTGTAGAAGTCACAGAAAGCTGCTGAAAAGAGCAGGTACCTTGATTGTGCAGATGGTGCAACCAGAGGAAGCCCTCAGTGGTTGTTGCCCAGGGATTTCACCTGCTGTGGCTTGTGTTAGAACTTGCTGGGAGTTGACGCTAGCCCGCAGGAAAGGCTTTTGGACTGAGCCATGTCAGGCTTTATTCTGTCCTCTTGGGGAGAAGTGTGGGTAACAGTTAGCTTATGTGCCCATAGCAGACTTCCGTGCCCATGTCTTGGGACTTTGTGAGAAGAAAAAGATTTCCAGAATTCTGATCACTCTTGCTTTCTCAGAAATAGATAGGTTTCAAAAAAACCCAACCAAACAAAATCTAGGTGTTTGCTGCCTTTTACTATTTTTGTCTTAGTCTGGGGCAGAAAGTGATGTGAAGACTACTTTTTGCCTAAGAGCTGGCATAGCCTCAACATACCTCTTCTGTTCTCCACCACAGCCTCCTACTTCTCCACTAAAACCACCAGAGGAGGGACACAGCAATAACTAGCACCTCTGCCCTAACAAGAGTAGTCCCTGGGGTCACTCCCTACATTAAAGCATGACTTGCTGTTGTCACCATTCATTTAGTGTGTCTGACTTTCCTCTTTCAGGGTAAACTGTGTTGTTCTTGCCAAACCTCAGCTTTGCGTGCTATTTCTGGATCCTTTCTGTGCACTCAGCAAATGCACCGAACTCTTAACTACACTACTTCTGGTATTTTGCTTTTGAATCTCTTTCGAGCTGCCTGAGTTTGGGATTATTTTTTTTAAATGGGAGTGGGGAAAAAAGCAGGATTCATCATCTGAAGCTTAGCAGTCGAGCAAGATTTTGAACTGAGGCCTACAGAAATTAACAGACAGACGTAATTCTTCTATCATGAAATTGCCTTTGCAGATTTACGCTGAAGGTGCCATGTTCTGTATACTGCCATGCTGGAACTGTTTCCAAAAGATTTCCTGAGATTTATTCAGTGACCTGCTGTTGCGGCAGTTAGAAGTCCTGCCTGCACGTTCTCCAGTTCCTCAGTTCCTGCCAGTAATGCGGTCTCAGACCCAGCTATCCCACGGGGACTGTGCTACCTGTTTATTTCTCTTTTACTTCCATTCAATTAAGAGTTTAGTTTAATATTTTTGACATGTTTTGTCTCTTGCTTGCACGGTTACAGTGTGTGGGCAGCTGCTCTGCTATTCTGGTTGAACCAAGTTGGGCAGGGAATGCCTTTGCTCCTGTGTCAAAAGAACAAAATGCTGCCTGAGAAAACCTTTCCCCCAAATTCTGCTTTTGTTTGTGTAGCTGGGAAGCCATACTGCTCTAAGGTAGGGATAAATTTAAGTCGATAGTAGCGTAATTTGTTGTGTGGACACTCTTTAACTTGGAACAAGTACCTTTTTCTATTTTAGTTTGTCACATGGAAGCAATTTGATAAGCCGGGAGGCGAGGTGGGGAGGAAAATCCATACCAAAACCATCTCCGTTAGGGAGCTAGCGCTCAGCTAGATGAGTAAGATGGACACGTACTGAAATGCTGTGCAATAGTTGATCATGTGCTCCCTTCACCCCAGGCAAAGGCGAGGTAAAACGTGTTAGCTCAAACCCTTGGTGAAAGTGGTTTATCCCACGAGTGTTTGCAAGGGACTGGGAATGTGTGTGGTGTCACCGACGGCCCTGTGGCTGCCACGTGGCGACTAGCTGGTGGGGCTGAGATAACGGCATAACTATACTTACACTACAGGGGAAATCGCCTGTGCAGTCCAGCCCTAGTTTGTGATTCATTCAATTAAAAATACTTGGTGAGAGTATCTCTGATACTACCATCTGGTGACTTTTAATAATATTTATTCTTAGGAAGATAGTTCTTTAATTAAGGAATTAACCTTAATTTTTGTAGGCTTAGCATAGATCTGGAGAAATGCTCAGGCTTAAGCTGCTGTATTTCGTAGAAGTGTCAAGTCTTTCTTTTTCGGATCTCCCCGTTGTCCTCTTAAGGATCAGCTAATTGAACTGCTGCTGCTTGTTAAGTGAAAAAGCAAGTGGGAGTATGAGACACAAAACGGGCAAAGCTTTTTGCTGGCTGAGGTTCTGGAGCTAGCCGATAGATCTAGCAGCTTCTGTAGCAAAGGAAAACTGTCTCCACTCTATTGTTTTTGTTTCCCGTTTCTCCACTGCCCCCAAAGGAATATAGAAAGGCAGCATGGCTGTCATGCCATGTCTAAACTACCAAGAGAAAACTTCTCTTCTTTGATGTTGAAATTCTGCATCTGGACACCTTTTTGTTTTTCATGTAACAGGCAAAAAGCATTTTGATGGACATGTAGCATTACCAAGATCAGTGCATATACAAGTGGTCCCAAAAGAAAGCTATGCTACAATCACCTTCTTTGCCAAATGGCTTAGCCCAAAAGTACACTTATTTTCTTCCTGAAGCAGTGCCAAGCACTTTGAGTTCTCCTTGAAAGGAGGCCCAGGCCCAACACACGGATATTTTTTTTTCTGGAAAATCTGTGTATACTTTCTTTTCCCCCTTTATACTGTGCCTCTGGTAATAACTGAGGTGATGGAGCCTGTCTGGTTTTAGAAGCACCTTTTGGACTTGTCGCGTGTTATACTCAGGTGTGCTGGAGTTTTCTCAAGATAGTATAATGAAAACCTGTTTTGTAATGCGTGTAAAGTGATGGGTTGGGGTAGAAATGAAAGTTGAAGTTGTGTCTTCTATATGCTGCTGGTATATCCAGACTGCTGCCATCTTTATTTTGCAACTTAATCACTAATGTATTTTTGTGAGTTATTGTTCTGTTAAAGCTGCCTTCCTGGGAGCCAGCTCGTTAGCTAGCATCATGCATAAAACCTCGGTTCTGGGAGCACAGTCTTTTGACAGAGGATTTTTCAAACTTCAGATGAGTGTTCATTGCTGCCTTACATTTTTCCTTTGTAATAATTTCAGAGACAGACTTTGGGCAATCTGAGTTTTGCCTGAATTGACTCTGGGTCCTTGTCTGGCAGCTGAAGTTGTGTGGGCAGGATCTGTACTTCCAACTTCAGGAAGACTCTGCCTACACAGATCTAACTTCAGGATCAAGAGTCTTTACTCTCCTGTAGTTTTACCAAGAGTCTTTGTCTCTATTGACAGCCATGACTACATAGATCAGATACTCAGAGAGCTTGGTTTCTGGTTGAGGAAGATCCAGGCTTGTGATTTTTACGATTGCTGTTTTGGTCTGTAGGTTTCTGGAGTTTGCTAATGCTACCGTTCTACTGGATGGCTGTAAGAAAGCTCAACAAAACAAAACAAAGCCAGTTGTCCAGCAAACAAAGGTCTAGCAATATGCTGCTTTAGCAGAGCGATGTGGTATCCTTGCTCTGCCTCCATTTTCCATGTCCTTCCCTAAAGCAGAGTTTGTTGAGGCTTTGAAAATAAGTGGTACTTAAGAAATAATTATTTTTAATTCTGACCTGTCCTTTTACGCTGTGTATTTGTAATTGTGTTTTAAAACTGTGCTAGTTTTCCAGTCTAGACAAACCATTAATATTTAATAGCTACGTGTAGATGATGCAGTGAAGAGCTGAGGGCGGTAACAGGATGCAGGTATCTTATGTCCATAGTTTAGAGCATGCACGGTGCCTAGCTGTAAAGCCACTTTAAATCAGTTTCAGGACTACAGACCTTGGCTGGGGAGTGTTTAGAGCAGTAGAGGCAGACGCAAACAAACTCCATCACTTTTAAGTAAATTGCCTTGCAAATGGAGAATGTGTTGCAGAAGAAGATTGAAAAAGGAGATCTCCAGCGCTTTGAGGGGAAAGGACGTGACCAGCAGCTATTTCAGAGCTTCCATTTTATTAAATATTGTCTTTGGTATTTTTCTCTCTTAAGTTTTCTTGAAATAGTGAATTTTATCCATGAAAACGAATGTGTAATGACTGAGGTTCCATTGTCTACCTGAGGTATTTCCTTGGCAGAAGCAGTTAGTGTGATGGGGCTATCTTCTCTGCTACACATAACCTGGTATTTGCTGCTTTCTCTGGCTTTGGGCTTCTTGAGCCTTTTGCCAGAGGGATTTTAGTTTCCTTGGATTCAAAGTGTATTTTTGGTAATTTCATTTGTGCTAATGTGTTTTAGGAACATTAATCCTAATGAACACAAGGAATCAGTAGCACTAACTAATCAGACTGGGTTCAGGCAAGCAGTGGTTCCTATGGCTTTACCAATGCATTCAAATTCTTTCCTGTGATGTCCTTATTACGCTAGTCCAACATGCTCTCGTTTGCTTCTGCTGCTATTCCACATCCCCCAGAACTGCTGGTTCCCTTTCTGCTTAATGCATCTTGTTCCTCATCTTCAGCATTTGCATGCTTAACATGTTTCACTCACAAAGAACGCACTGGCTTGGTACCGAGTTATTCGCTCTCCTGCATAGCTGATCCACCACCAGATCTTCTTGCTCTTAAGATCAGGACACCTATGTAAAACTGACAGGTGTCTGACATGTGAGGAAAAACAATTTATGCAGTCCCCTATTTGTCATCATCTTTGCTTGTACTTGCCATTTCAGAATATTGAGCTTTCCTGTGCATGCTCTGCCTACATTTATGTCCTCCCCACTTGAATCTCTAATGATTTCAGGGTCAAAATAACAACTAGACCATATGTAATTTTTCTAGTCACTGGTTATATTAAAACTGGGAAGAAAAAAAATCATGCATCTTTTTGAAAAATGTTATACATATTCAAACCAAACAATCAATACAGCCTGGAAAATGTAGCCCTATAGAGGAATGATGACTTTCCAGTACTAATTCTCACCTGGAGTGAGCGAAAGCCACCTTCGTGCTCAGGACATGGGACTTGCTTTGGTGCAAAATAAGAATCTCTTGCAGCTCTAAAGATGTAATCTTGGTACCGTGTACTGTTTGTCTAACACTGGTACGAGCTGGCTGAGCCGCTTGATCTATTCAGCTGCTATGGAAATCAGTACATACCCAGCCAGAAAATGCATCCTTGCTTGCTGGCATGTTTCCTACATTTACATCAGTCTTTAAAAAGCAGAGACATATTGTAAGCTGCTCATCAGATCCCTGATGACCCAGTTTTGCAGATGTAGTGATTGGCTAATTGTTAAAGATGCCATTTTTGGTGGGTGAGAGGAAGAGCATCAGCCAGGCTTCTAGCGATGAAGAGTTAGAATCAGCGGAGGTAAGAGCTCTTTAGTGGGAATAACTAGATAAGTCTTGGATTAATTTGTCTGGAGAACAGAGAATTATACTAAAGATTTTATAAATTCAGTTTATAAAATGAAACTGTTGGTGTAATTTCCTTAGTAAAGATCAATGTGGTGTAATGACTGTGCAGCATGGAAATATCTCAGACTCCATGCTATATTGTTGTGTCCCCACAGTTTTTAGCAATTTAAAAAAAAAAAAAAAAAAGGTACATGGAAAATGTCTGGAACTACCATGGATGCACTTCAAGCATAGGGAGGCTATGGCTAGCTTATGTTCTTATAGCTGTACTTAATTCTGACTTAGCATGCTTGCTATAAGCAGTCTGAAGAAAGCAGGCAAAGCAAAGCCCAGGGCTGTGGTCTTGCATTTTCCAAAAATGCTCCTCAGTCTGCAGACATCAAAGAGAGCAGTGCATGTGAAGCAAAATACGTGGTTTTGAGAACGTTGAGAGAAACTTGTGTAATCTCCATGCCTTGCTTAGTACACAGAGGAAAATTAGGTAAATGATGCTACAGTAGCATGTAAAACTATCTCTAGGCAAAGCAATGGGTAGGTAGGAGATGGAAAACAATAAAATTCAATGTTATAAAAAGAATAATAAAATTCAGCAGTAACTAGATGGGTGATACTCTTAGTTGAGGGAGCTGGGAGCTGTGTGATCGGTAAATGCACAAACATATCAGGGTTTTTTTCAGGCTCCTGGCATTAGAAATGACAAGTAGAGGAACCAGAGCTACTGGTGCAGAACATGAAACTGGATATTATAGGGATAATATCAATCTGCAAGAATAGTAATCATGGCTTTAACATGCATTCAAGATTATGTGTGGTTCAGATAGGGTAGATGTAAAAGGCGATAGGATGTATTATATGCAGTAGACTGTAAAGAAGAAAGAAGAGTAGTACTGATAATGCAGGATCTGTTTCTGGTCAAAATTGCTGTGGGGAAGAATGGTAGAAGAAGTCCCAGAGGAAGTACTGCAAGTCTGCTGTAATCCCTCATAGGATTGGATTCAGATACAAATTTGAGGCTCTGAAATGATATTATTCCCAGTACCATTACAGAGATAAATATTAGTATGAGAAACTTTAATTTCTCAGATATAGCTTGGAGAACAAATGCAGCTAATAATAATAGGGTCAAAAGATTTCGTCACTGTAGCATCATCACCTGTTGTTGAGACAGTGAGTGAATTATTGGTGCTATGACTATTACAGGAAAACAAGCTATTTAGAAGCCTCCATGTCCTCACCTTTGGATGGGCTGATCATGATACAAGCTTTTGATACATGAAGCAAAATATTTAATGAAGTCAGTGAAATGGATAGAAAACTCAGACTTGAATGTAGAGGTGTGCGATTTGGTTTTTTTTTTTATAGGTACTTTGGATACAAATTATTGATGATACAAGTAAAGGGGAAAAAGCTTGTAAGAAGAAATCTCAGCTTCTATAATAACTTTATAAAGGCTATTATGTGCAAAAAGAAAATTTACAAGAGATGGGAAAAGGACTTGTCAGCAGAGACTACTGTGCCTTTAAAGTCAGGAACTGTAGGGATAAAGGGAGAACTACCAACCTTGCAAATTTTACTAAGAAAATGGGTGACAATTTCTCAAAATACAGTTACAAAGAAGACTGGAAGATATGGGGCCACTTAGTATTGAGGATAGCGTTGTTAATGAGGATGCTCTTGTTGTGATCACAAAATCGAACAAATCTTTTGTTGTTGTTGTTGGAGGTAGAGTTGATCATGGGAGCAAAGGCAGGTTGGGTCATGGGCATGAACCTACTGTAGAAGCCACCATGCTGGACATTTCAAAGACCCTAGTGCATGCAGGCTGGGCTGGGGAGTGGGGTTGCCTCAGCAACAGTGATACCTCTTCCTGAAAAGGAAAGAACTGGTTCATGAAGTTGCAGATCTGACACAAGTTTTAATCTATCAAATCAGGAGTGCTAGCAGATATTTGGAGAACAGGAAGCGTAATAGCCCTATTGATGGTGGGGGATGATCTGAGTAAATGCAGACCTGTTGGTCCAACCTCAGCTGTATGCAAAATCTGAGACAAAAATAGTAATTAAAGGCTTTGACACAAATGAAAAATGAGATAAAAGGCAACACAAATCCATCAGAATAGGATTGTGCCATGTCAGCCTATCTGTCTTTAAGATAGCCAATTTTCTTAATTTGATATGCATTTTTCTTAATGGGATGACGTGTCTTACTGTAGGTGGGTCCTACAGCATCTGATGTGGTACTACAGAGGAAAGTACTAATGAGGCTAGCAAAGGTGCAGTTTAGTGCTGGAATTGTGAAACAGATTAGGAGCTAACCATGTTGCTCTGGGTGATGTCTTGGACAAAAAAAAAAAAACAACAGATGAGCACAGGCTAGATCAGGTGCAATAAAGGGCTTCTAGAGATTGGGGAATAGCAAGCCTGTCATGTGAGAAAAGGCTGGAACAGCTGCTTGTTTAGATGGGTAGAGAGGGGATACATCAGGGAGGTTAATTGTAAGGGAAAGAGAAAATATGGTTAAGCCAGAGGACGGTACTGGCACATGAACAAAGAACAAACAGAAATTGCTCAGGAATAACGTTAAGCTGGAGATGAACACAGATCCCAGCTGCTGGGGAGTGATGTTCTAGAGCAGCCTTTTGGCTGGGGTAGCAAAGCTGCAAAACCCAGTTCTATGATGTAGCTTGGTAAATTTTATGAAAAGATTAGATGACATTGTATGATAGGAGTTGATCTCATTCTGTGTGTCAGGAGGTCTTTTCCAGTATTAATATTTATGTAATTTTAAAATTATTCATACGTGTAAGCATTTGCAGGAACAAGGCTATGATTTTATAACAGTTACCTAACTTGTGTTACTGGAAATGCATGTGCATAGCAGGTAATATGGTAATGGAGTTGGGCCTTTATCTCAAAATAAAATTATGGAGCGCAGCGCTATCTTGACTATATTTGACTAATATTTGTTGCAAGTCAATGTGCGGTAGTAAACCACCCATTATGGCCAGCCTTGCAGAAAATTCAGTAGTTTATTACTGGTCAATAAAGTCCTGCTGTATCCATCTTGGCACATACAAGTTTAAAACTAGTTTTTGTCATTTATTCTTCTGTGGGAAGCAGGAGGCGCGATGCTTTGTAACCAAAGTGTCATCAAGCATCTTAATGCTGGTTAAGGCAGAGTACTTAAATCTGCATCAAAAATTTTAAAGCATGGCCGTTCTGTCTTGATCTGTAGTTAAAACAACAGAGGAGTTTAGGTGATGCTCCCTGCTCCCCCTCCTTGTTTTGTTTTGCCCATTTGATGGTTATTTATAGATAGTAAGATATCTGCACTAGGATTTGGAAACGTTTTATTCCCCTGAGGCCTGGTTGGAAATGGCAGGAATTGAATTGTGAAATCAATGTAAGGTTTTTAACTTAGTTAGGGATTTGGTTTTAAAACCTGGGGCAGTAATATGGAGTAGCAAAAACAGGCTGTGGAAAAGACTTTGGGTTTTTATAAATTAATGCCTTTTCATAAAAAGAATGTTATTAGAGATACAAAATTGCCTGAGTGCATAGTAACGAGCTATGCAAAAGAATGAAGGGCAGGCACCTATTGAACGTGTAGTTACAGAAGGGAGAAGGGGGAAAAAAAAAGTATTGGCCGTTCAGAGGAAACCAGATACTGTCAGTGCCCCAAAGCGGGGCTTGCAGGGAGAGTGCTGAGAGGCAGCCAAACAATCCTCTGAAGGTGAGGAGGAGGAGGAGGCGTGATGTGAGCTCCAGAAAGCTGGTCTGGGGAAAAATAAACTAGTCAAAGGCAGAACGAGGTGGAAGTTCGTTGTGGGAGCCTCATCCTTTTTCCCCAGTGAAGAGCTCTAGAAGCATAGCTGCTTTCCCATTTATGGGCAATTAATTTCTGTCTCTGTAGAAATCTTCACACAGAAACAATGGCTATAGAAACTTTTATTTTTTTTTTTTTTAGATGTAGAAAATGTCATGCTTTATACTCCCCAAATTGGCCATGCTCCTTTTGTAAGGAAGAAGTGGCCCCGTGGCCCTTAGGAAAGATGATGAGAGTGGGCGGCAGCTGCCGTAACCACTCACCCAGCTCATAGCTGTCCTTTTCTGAGGCGTCTCAGAAAGAAAGGGCAGTGGGAGCAGAGGACCAGCCAAGAGCTGTCCTGCCGGCCTGTGTGGGTCAGAGGGCTACGAATTAGGCATCCCTTACCTAAATGACAAAGTGCTGCACATGCAAGTTGTGTTAGGTAATGATCCATGTATTTAACCTCTTGAAAAAAGTAAATCTTAAGTTTAAGTCTTTCTGAGGGGGAGGAAATTATCAGTAACGATGGAAAGGCAGCTACCCCAGAGCTAGGCTGAGGTAGCTGTTTAGTGGTGCGCAGCAGCGCTGCAGAAAAGTTAAAGATTAGAAATGCAAAAAAGCCCACTGCATGCATTTAAAATGGGAGGGGGAGGAATTTGGATAGCCCTTCTTGGGTTTGATCACTGTAACATCCTTATTTTTGAAAACTCAGAGGGAGGGGTTTTATCACTGCTGTCATTTGGAGGACGGTGGGAATCGTTTGTGGTTTTGGGCTATTAACTCTTTGGGAGCCCGGGTTTCGCCTGGCGTCAACCTGGTGTGGTTTGGCGTAGTGATGGGTGAAACCTCATGCGATTTGCTATGGGAGGTCGGGCCCCCCTGGTGCTCCCCAGCCACAGTCTTCTAAGAACCAGCAGCGGGCTCTCGGGTGTCCAGTAATGTGTCCGGCACGCAGGGATGGTGGGGTGAGCCTGCCCGCCTCCGTCCGGGCAGCTCCCCATCTGTCCCTGTCGGTCAGGGAGCGGATTCCTTCCTGGGAACGGGGAGGATGGGCTTCCTAAAACGGGCACAACAACTGGCCCTGCCCAGCCTTGCCCCCGTCTCCCCACTTCTCACTGTCCCCTGTGGCAGACTTAATCCCCTCCACCCCCAGTTTGACTGGAACAGCTGAGGGGGGCAACCCACTGGCCCAAGGCTGGGGTGGTGGGGGCCATCCCTGGGCCCGGCTCCCCCCGCCAGCCCCGGTTCCGGCAGCTGTCCCTGCCCGCCTCAAGTGCGGAGGGAGGGAGAGGCGTTAAACGATACGGGCGCATACTCCCTTGTGAAAGAGATCCCTTCAGTGCAAGATATCAATGTGGCTTCTCCCCTCTCCCTCCCTCCCCGACACCAAAGGGTTTTACTATGCTAATCCCAGCACCTGTCCCTGCCGAGGGCAGCAAGAAGGGTATGGGGGTGGGGGAGGAACAGTCCCATATGTTTTTCCCTGTCCTGGATTGGGAGTGTTCCCTCTGACGCACCTAGAGCCCCAAACATATGCTCTTTTCAGATCCTAAATGCTGTTTGCTTCCTCCCATCCCCGGTGGTGGTGGCTGCAAAGATCCTGTGTCCCCCTCTTCCCGGCAGTCACTCTGTTTGCTGCCCGGGAGTTGCAGGACGCTCCTCAGTTGAGGCTGTTTTCAGTAGGGGATTTCTAATTTTAGGAGCCTCTGCTGCCTATGGTTGAGCGCTGCCTTGCTGGATCCCAGAAGAGAGGGGCTGAGCCGAGCCGAGGCAGGCAGCTCCTTTTTATTTTCAGCTGAGCTAGTGTCAACCTGAGTGGCCCCAGAGGCCCGAGCCAAGCACTGCGCAGGGCTGCCAGAGTCCTTCCCACAAGGCTGAAAGACGGAGACTTGGGTTTGAAGCTTCCAGTCCTGTGTCCATTTGGCCTTTAGCTGGAGGATCTTTGGCTATGTATGGTGTGTATTGTATGGATTACCAATACCCAGTCGTCCAGGTAAGCAAAAGGACGGTGGCGACTTTATAGAGTCTTGGTGTTTGCTCTATATGTTATTTGGGCAAAACTGGAGCTTATGTGCTGGTTTTGTAGAAGGACATTGCTTCCATGCTGGGCTCCTTGGCTTGGTGCGTCTCAGGCCTTGGCAGCGTGGAGGCTCTGCAGAGGGCTTTGAGGCTCCTGGACGCAAGCGGTACCATTTGACACTTTAACTCCAAGGTCTGTGTTTTTTGAGACTTGTGTGTTTTGGTTTGCATTTTTGGCTTTTTGCTTAATTTTTTCTTTTTTTTTTGTAGGGGCGTTGAGCTGACAGCAATGCTGTCAGCTAGTCTGTTGTTGCATGCCTTACTGCATTGTCCGGGCGCGTGTGACTTGTACGTGTGACTGCAGTCCGTCCCGCAGGGATGGCAAGCCACCGGGAACTGCTCTTCACCTATTTTCCTCCTCCCTCCTCTGAAATCACCCACAAAACCTCCGACAAAGCCTCTTTCATCACCTTTTCGCTTTTGGAGATCCAGTGAGGATGTGTAGGGTGATAGGAATGGGTGGGTTTGAGAGCAGTGCTCGGGGCAGGGTGAAGCTTGTATTGCAGCCTCTGCTGGGGGAGGGGGCTATATTTGGAGCACACGTGAGATTTGCTGGCCTGGTGTGTGGAGTCTTGGAGAAGCCAGAAGCCATCGGTCAGGCTCAAATACTTTCGGAGCCAACTGAAAGATGATGTTCTCTGCACAGTCCTTGGCTATTCAGTGTCAGCATTCCTTGTCCTCACAGGCACCAAATTTATCCAGAAAACGTGAAACATAGACTGGCGGTTGAAGATTATCTACCCCGAGATACTTCAGATAGCCACTAAACAGTATTTTGTTAGGTTACCTTGTACCAGGGTTTTTGTTACGCACATGAATAGAATCCACCAGCAGAAGTGTGTCTTTTGGTTGTTAAGATTTGTTCCTGATAAATTGGTTCTTTGCACTTGAAACTTTTTTTTTCTTTTCTCTGGCCTTCATCCAGCTGGCAGGTTTGCTCCATATAAACTTGAGCCAGCACAGAAATGCAGGTAATGGGATGTTAAAATCGAAGGCTGTGCCTTCCTTCCACCTTAGCAGCAAAAGGGAATTACAGGCATAGCAAAATAAAAAGGAAGACAAACCCTGAAATTTGCTGAAAGCGGAGTACTTGAGGCTTTCTCCTCTCTCTCCGTTTCTACCAGTCCTATGAGTCTTAAACTAACCCAAGCATTTGAAAGTGTACGTGTAGACCACTTAGTCAAACTAGAGGTTAGTTCTTCACCCGTGCTCTCACCAGTGTGATTTCAGTGGCCTTGCCCCGTCGCCTGCTGCTTAAACATCCTTCCCCAGCTTATTTTCCATTAGGATTTGAATGATAGGAGCTGACCAAAACCCATCATGTACATCCAGGTGAACACAGAAGAGAGTATAAAAGTGGCGCAGATGTGCTCAGGTGGGAGCAGTGAGCTTTGCCTGGCGTGGTAAGGATGATAAGCTGTGCCCTGGCACTGCCGAGACAGACTAGTTAAATTTGCCCATAGTTATTTCAGAATACTACTTCTACAGCACAGTAATGAAGTTTCAATGCATATGTGCCTGTGATGCATGAGAAATCATGAGAACTTGTAAGTATTGGCATCTAGAGACGTTCTGAATATATTGCTTTTTGAATAAATGCAGTAAGTAGGAAGGGATGATCTCATGGCTCTGAGCTGTATGTTCTTCAGGCTTCCAGCCATCAGCTCTACTCGTGCTCCTCTGTTGTTTTCAGCAGCATGTTCTGCAGTTTGAGTCTGATTTTCCTCAGTAGAAGGTGGCAAACGGTGATGGTAAATTGGGCAGTCATTCCATGATTTGCACGTAGGAGAAGCTAAGTGGAGGCCCACCAAACTTATTTCACTTGGCCATGAGACATCTGAACCCCCAGTCCTCAGTGAGGAAAGGTGAGTCGCACAGATTCACCAATTAATTTTATCAGTCTTGTTCGTTATCAGGTGTTGC
This sequence comes from Ciconia boyciana, assembly GCF_034638445.1. NCBI lineage: Eukaryota > Metazoa > Chordata > Aves > Ciconiiformes > Ciconiidae > Ciconia > Ciconia boyciana. The sequence goes on from NC_132934.1 coordinate 59,258,258, forward strand.
TTTGTGGGCTCCAGTAGAGCCCAAGACAACAAAGACCTCACGTGTTATGAAGTCTGATCATGTTTTCCATGGTATTCTTGAAGCTTTTGAAACTCTGTATCAGATGTTAATTTCAGATGTTTTCACAGCAGTCGGAGCTCCTGCAGACCTGCATTTCTTGTTGCCTGAGAACATCCATTGGAAATTGGGGCTTTTCTTTCACTAAACAGGAGCAAAGGTGGATATATTCCAAGCATGGGGGACAATATGCTTTCTGGCCTACAATGGAGATGAAAGAGTAGTAGTACCAGTAGTAGATCACACTGAAGGGAATTCCCACTCTGCTGGTGCATGAGCAAAGCAGTTGTACCAACTGGGTGGTGGGAGGCAGTGCAAGTGAGGGTTCAGTGTGTGGTTGGGCACCTGTTTTTCCTTAGAGGATTCTTTTTGATGGCAAATATTTCTGGAGTTTCCTAAGGTGAAGGCCAAAATGGATTAGAAATGATGCTGTCCCGGTGAACAATGGTGGGATGGCGGTAGCATGATGTTTCTTTGTCCTGAAGGTCTGTGCCCTAGATCTGGGACAAGATGTTGCCACTCTGTGGCACAGAGGAGACCAGGTGAATGCCACAGTTAAGCAGAGAGAATAAGGAGATTATCCTGAAGGATTGGAGAGGTCTGGTGAATGAGACGCACGTTGCTGAAACCTCGTGCTTTGTCATGGCAAAGGTATAAAGAGGTCACTGTGTTTTCTGCTGCTTTGAAACGGAATTTACACTGGACCTAGAATCATGCTCCAGAATCTCAGGTTTGTAATAGGGGAGGGAAAAAAAAAAATAAATCCAGTACTTTCCCTGGTTTTAAATATTGCCTGTAAACCTGTAGTGTCGTAAGATACAAGTTAGCAGAGAGGATGAGGTAACTCAGAGAAGTGTGGACTCTGACTCGGAGCCCTGCAGGCCGCAGCCGTGGAGACTGGCTCCTTCCCAGAGGACCCCACACCACGGTTGCTTGTTTGGTCACGCGGGGCGGCTGGCCCGTGGCCCTCTGCTTCCATGCTCCGGTGGGACGTAAGGACTTGCTGGTGTCTTGACCTCAGGCTTTTCACGCCAGAGGAGCGAACAGGGCTGGTATGCGCGCTCCTGCTGGCCTCTACTGCCTTAGGAGAGAAAAGGGGAAGGGAGGGAGGGAGCCAGAGGTCGGTTTGCAGCAGTGAAGTTGGAAAACTGAAGAGCGGTGTGGATCAGCACAGGCTGCCTGGAGAGCAGTGCAGTGGCAGAAGCCCATGATGAAAAACTACTAGGTGTTGGGGTTTTGGTTTTTTGTTTGGTGGTTTTGGTTTTTTTTTTTGAGTGTAAATTGTAACTGGGCATATTCATGCAAAGGAGAACACATGGGGATGCAAGGTGTTACTGCACCGTAATTTGGCTTTTCTGCTGCAAAAGCCTGGGCAGTCTCTTGAGTACCAGGTGTCAAGAAGAGAGATTTCAGAGGGGCAACTTGCCTGAGCTGGTTTTATCTCCACATCATGAGTGCCGTAGCATCAGCATAGTCCTCTTGTCTAACCGAGGGATTGGCAGACCTGCGCTCAGCCCTGTCCATGGGTTTTCCATGGGTGCAATGCTGGGAAGAATCAATCAGTGCGTCTCGGATCCTGTCTGCCAAATGGGGTAGCAGTATATTGGTCTGTTTTACGGGGTCGCCAGGAGAACAAATGCTGCCGACCGTGGAGTGCTCAGGTGTTAAGGGCCAGATGCTTACTGAAGATAAATGGGAGGGGAAAAAAGCAAGCTGGGAAGGAGTCCAGCGATCTCCAGTTTTTTATGATGAAAGAAATGCAGATCCTGGCACGGATACTGCTTCCGGTTCGTCCGGCACGGCGTATAACCCACGCGTTCTCCCCTTTGTGGCAGGAGGGAGGTCTGTGCAAAACTGACAGCTATCTCCCGAGCATCCTCCTGCTGGGAGATGCTCTCTCCCGCCTCGTGAGGTCCAGGCGGGGGAAGCCTGGCCGCTAGACCCGAGCCGCTGGGAATGGTAGGTGCGGAGGAGCGCGGGCAGGCCGTGGGGTCCTGCCGGGCCGGCAGCAGCGCCGCGCGGGGCGACCTTCGCTTTTATTTCCAGCTCGCGTTTGGGTCTCCGCCGAGCCCCCTTTGGTTGCCGGGGAGGGGGGTGGTCCCGGCGGGCAGGCGGGGAAGCGCCTCGGCGGGGCTGCGGGCGCGGCGGCAGCCTCGGCGCTGCCGCGGGGGACGGGCGGGGGTGGCCGAGCCGGGCGGGGCGAGGCGGGGCGCGGCGGGGGCGGTCCTGGCTCGCATTAATTACCTTCGGCATTCGGGGCGGTGCTTCCCGCAGCCATCTGGCTGAGCTGGGGGGAGCGGGGGGAGCGGCGGCCGGGGAGGGAGGGAGGGAGGGGGAAGAAAGGGAGGAACACGGGAGAAGAAAGGGAGGAAAAAGGGCTCGGGGGGCAACGCGCCGGCGAGGCAGCGCAGCGCAGGCACCCGCCGCCCGCCTCCACGGGGCTGCTGCTTTTTATTTTTGTTTTATTTTTACGTCTTTTTCCCCCCCTCCCTCCCCCCCCTGCGGCCGGGCTCCCCCATTTTGGTTTATGGAGAAAAAGAAAATGGTAACTCAGGTAAGGCTGGCGGGCGGGCCGGGCTGCCGGTGCCGCGCCGCGGCGGCTGCCTGCCCGGCTTTGTCTGGGCGGGGAGCGGGGGGCCCGGCGCCGTGCGGAGCGGCCGGCAGCGGGGCTGCACCGCCGCCTCCCCGTGGGGCGGCCGCGGCTCCGCGCCGCCCCCGCCCGGCGCTGGGGCGGGAGGGAGCCCCGCCGCGCCGGGCACCCGGGTTGGGCGCTTTGGGGAAGGGGCTCGTGCAGTCCCCCTGCCCGGTGCAGCCTCGCAGTGCCCTCTAGGGAGAAGAGGTGCGGGAGGGGCACGGGTGCCTCTGCTCCCGAGTTAGCCTAAGCCCGCCTTCGAACGACCGATCCTGGCCGAGCGCGAAGGTAAACGTCTTTCCAGGCATTCCTCCGTCCGGCTGCGACGGTCACCGTGAGGGCTGGGAAGCCCTCGCAGGTAGCTGTAGGCGTGGGGCTGCCCGTGTCTTCCCGGGGGGGAAGCGGCTGACGTTTCCTGGGGAGCGCACCCAGCTGCCAGGGCCATCGCGCTTCCCCCACCTCGGAAGGGGATTTTATCGGACGGTGCTCGCCTTTTAAGGCTGCTACATGTTTTTGTATTTTTACTTTTTTTTTTTTTTTTCCTCGCATGGCATCTGCAAGTCGCCACCGGAGGGAGGGGGCAAAGGGAGGAGGAGGAGGAGAGCGGCATCGGGAGCTGGAATCCTTTGGAGTTAGGCATTATATAATGCCCCGCAGTGCCTTGCGGAGCTGGAAACCTGTGGGGGATATTCCCAAAGCGGGTGGAGGGAAGGACTCTCGAAGGGAACTTTTCTTCAAATCTGGGTTTCACAAGTGCTGTTTTTTGTGGAGCTTTCCAGTTTTTTTAGACTAGATGCATACTGTCTTCTTGGCTTTCCTCAGCCCTGGCTGAATCCCTGTTTGTTAGCTGCTACTGAGATCCTGCGTGTCCCACTGCAAGGGGCAGCGCTTTCGCGGGTGCCTGGCTCAGAATGAATCTGCTGCAAGCAGTAACACCCGCTTTGACCCTTCCTGTCCCTCATCTTGCGTTGATTGTCAGTGGCTGAAAAATAGGTCTCTGTCCACTCTTAAGGTATCTTCCCAGGCTCCCAAGCCCCACCTTCTGCTATTTAGTCCCTTCCATTACTGATTTCTTTTTATCTGGACCAAGGCTTTCTGTTTTGAGACGGAAGAGCTCTGCAGAAATCTCCTGAGGCTTTCTGTACCTATATTTAGTTTAGCAAATGATGCTGAAAAGCTGTGTCTCTGCAGTCAGGGTCCTTTTGTGTATCGCTGCATGCTCAGAGCGTGCCCGGTTAGATGGAGATGTATGGCCCTAAGGTGCAGATTGGCGTGTGCATAGTTCAGAGAGTTGTTCTGCACAGCCTTGTATTGCAGTGTGCTCTCAGCCACAACCGTTATGTACATAGCCTGTGTCTGTGCAGTGCAGAAAAGTGCCTGGGTCACCAGTACACAAGTGCGTGTAGTTCATGCATGCCTAGGACCGAGCACCCTGAAGCACGAGCAGGTTGGTTTGGAGACATGTGGAGCTGGGAAGGATGGGATTCTGCTGGAGCACTGGCTGAAACAGGGGAGGGTATAAACTCCCTTAAAGGTTTGGGATATCCTAAGAGATTTTGGGGAAATCTGTCTTCCACAGAAATTGTTAATTTACTGATGTGGGAAGGGAGGCATCAAAACCATGCATTACTAGTATTGGCTGACCTTGAATTATGGCTTCCTTAAGAGTATGTACTGTCTAGGATAGGTTTTCAGGATTTGTGCTGCATATTACGTGCTGATGCTGAAGAAGGTGCATATTAAAGTAACCAGTAGGGGAGGAGAGCTCGGGCTGTCTCTCAGTTGGGGTCTACGAATGAACGACGGATAGCCCTTTTATGCAGAGTTGAGGAAGACAGCGAAGGTGAGTTCAGCTGTAGCATAGTGCTGCTTCTTGCAGAGGGAGCATTTGGGTTGCTAGGCTGGTCCTTGGCAGTACTTCACTGCAGGTTTGGCCGAGTGTGGGGCTGAAGGAGTGTGGCACATCCAGGACAATATCCCCAGCCACGTTATTCTCATTCTGCAGTGCTGTTTGAAGCAGTGGAGTGGCCTTACTCACAACCTGTGAATGTATTTCATTTATGAAAAGTAAATGTTGTTGGTATGTTAAGCTGGTAATTGCTACTAAATGAATTCATCATTGCTACAGTCTCTTGCTCCATTTGGTTCAGTCTCCGGACAATATTGCCTGCCTGGTCTGCGTTCTGTTTTGTTTTAGGGAGCAAGCTCACCCATCTTCCTTGGAAATCTGGGAGATCAGCTTCTGTATAGGCATGAGGGGCTGGTAAAACAAAATAAATGGGAGTGTGTGGGGTGGGAAGACTAGAAACAGTGATGGGAAGAAATGGGAGATGCTGGAGGGTAGAAATGTGCTTGAAAAAGAGGAAACCAAACTTGCTAATGAGAGCAAGAGCTCAGATTCATTAACGGAAAGTACCCTGGTCTTATCCCCCTTAATCCTAAATCAGTGAAAATGAGTGTTAAACGAGGCCCAGTACATCATGTGCTAATTGCAGATGAAAGAGAGAGTCTTGGGTGGATGGGAATTATATGCTAAACGGCTTTTTCTCTGTGCGGTGCATGGTGAGGTTGCTGGCTTGCGTGGAGCACAAAGCCCTCCCTTTCTTGGACAGCCTAGTGCCTTGCTGGCGTTTTCTTCCGAATCTGTTTCCCATCGAGCTGCTGCCTCCTTAAGGAGTCCCGCCAGCCCATGTGGCAGCCGGCAGCGCCGGAGCGAGCATGTGTGTGTGTGCGTGTATGTATGTATGTATGCCTTTGTAATGAATCACCCTGCCATTGTCTGCTCCCCTCCCTGCTGCCGGCGATGGAGCCTTTCACCTGGGTTGCTGCCTGCCGGCCAGCCTTCTTCCAAAATGGGAAGAGGAGGAGGAAGGGTTGCTTGCGGTAATTAAAGCCAGACGGGGGAGAGCTGCTATTTTCTGACTGCAGCACCCCGTTTTCCCTCTTTCTGTCTTGAGTTCCAGTCTTTTGATGTGGGTGTAGGCAGGAACATCTGAAGGGTCCCCTTTTGTGCAGCTGTAGGATCACCAGTCTCCATTTTGTGGCACCATTTGAAGCGTCTTTGCTGCCCTGCCTGCCAGCGTGCCCCCCTCTTGTCCCCCCCAGCACCCCTTGGAGGCTCCAGCCAGCACCGTTTATCTTGGCACGTGTTTGACTTGCTACGCTCTGCCCATGGCTCAGGGAGGTGGTGGCGTTTGTGGCTTTGAGACTAATTTATGTCCTTGTTAAAATGAACCAGCAAGCAGCCTCATTTTTTCCAGAGATTTTCTTCCCTTTCCCTTCCCCCTTCCATAACCCTTTCCCTCCCAGACCCCGTGTGTAGCTATGAGACAACCTTGTGCAGCCAAAAGTTGCTTGCTCAGTCAGTGATTTTTTTTTTTTTAATTTAAAAAAACCCAAATGTAGAGCTCCTTAAATGGAGATCTTATTTAAATCAGAGCAGCGGCTGACTCATTAAAGGCCTCACTGTCTCCTTTTCGTTCCTCTGCCTCATTCCCTTTCCCTATCTTTCTCTACCTCCCGTTACAGTAGCGGTGTGATAAAACAGATCTTTGTTTGCGCTCCATGTTGGAATCATGCAGGGGGTGCATATTTGGAGGGGGGAGAAGACAGGACATGGGGAGTCCTGTCACGACAGCCACCTTGTGCTAGCTAAAAATGTACAATGCATCCCATTATAGGAGGCCGTCCTCCTTTGTTTGAACTCTCTGCAAGGGAGACAGAGTCCCAGAACAGCCTCCCCCTTCCCATCCCTTTATGTCCACTTTGGGATCTACTTCCCTCCAGGCAAGCTGGATGCTTCAGGGTTCCCCTGCCCCCCTAAAAGAAATAATTAAAAAAAAAAAATAAACCCAACCACCTTTTTCTGTGTGTAGTGGAAGGCTCCCTCTTTTTCTCTGACTTCTCTGAGGAGCTACCACTATTCCCCTGTTCCCCTTTCCTTGCTTTCAGGATTGCACTCCCTTTCCTTTTGGGCCAAGCATCCTTGCTGTTTGCTCCTTGGTTTGGTGTTACTCTTGCAAACTTGCATGAGCTATCTGAAGGGGATCGCGCTCTTCTCTGTCCACAGCCTTGTGCTCTTCCCCTTTCTTTGCTGTTTGAAAAGCAGTGCTTGGTTATGCGGTACCTGACTGTGCCTATGCGTATCCCCTAGTTTTTGCTTCTCTTCTATTGGTTGTCATAGGACTCCGTTTTAGCGCTGCAGACACCATGTCAGCAGCAGAGGTTTGTGTGAGAGGAATCCTGGCCAGTCACTTTTCCAGGAGAATCTCCTCCGGCCATTGAAAGATGGGTCTGCGGCTCACGTTCCCTGATGTAAAGACGTGATTGCTTGAGGTGGGTGCATGGGTTGTGTCTGTAACTCTTGTGATACTTAGAGATTTAACTGCTGGTTGAGAAGGGCTTATTCTTAAGGGCTTAAAAATCAGTGGGGCCTGTCAGAACCCTGTGAGTGGTTTTTAAAGTCCTTTTCTCTTTACCACCTTTCCTGAGCACTTTCAGATGTGTTGGAGTAGAAGCAAACTGCTGTAGGCACTTGCAGAGCAGCTTTGGGATGGCAGAAGCTGCATTCAACGTTGCCTAGGCAGGATGGCAATGTAAAAGGCAACTTGATACAGCAGTGCCATTTCCTTAAGTCTCTGTCCTAGAAATAACCTCGCTGCTCCCTAATGCATTTCTTCTGCAGGTGACTAGGTAACTAATCCCTGGGTACCTGGGAATTGAGAAATGAGGATGCCTGAGTTTGCCACAGTACGTGCTGTGATATTTGGATGACAAGTCTGTGTAAATTTAACATAATGTTTTACTGTTATTTTAAGAACTATTAATTTATGAAGTATCTGGATTAGTGAAAAGGTTATAGTGAGCTACCAAAAAATACTAAGAGTTGACAGTTGAGAAGGAGGGAAGCCCTTAAAACCAGCAACGTCTTTCCCTGCAGGTTATTAATTCATGATGGCTCCATTGCACTTAATTAGTATTGACCAGCCTTCTACTATAAAATTCTAACACCAGTGCAAAAGGAGGCCCCGGGGGGGGGGGGGGCTGATGATTTTTAGACGTGGATTCTGGTCTGATTAACTGCTTTGGGGTAAAATGCTCAATGTTCCTGTTTTAGATACATTTTCAGCAGATGATGTGTGCAGTTAGCTGCCCCTTTGCAAAGAGTTCCTTAACCTGTTTGTCTCCCAGCTGCAAGTCACCAAACTCAGTAACGGGCATCCCATGGAGGTCTAAGTACCAGGGAGGAGGTGGTTAGTTTGCCTCAGTCTGCTCTCAAATATTACTTAAAAGGATGTAGTCAGGTATTCTTCCTATCTGACATGTTCCCTGGAATCAGAGTAGAGAAATGTTAACTTTCCTACCAAAAGTATTTTGGTTTGCTCCTGTAGAGTTATTTATGATCCTGTGCTGTGCAGGATGGTTTTTTGCTGGGGTGCTGGAGGTTGTGCTATGACTAGTGAGGGCTGGAGATGTATAGGCTGGTTTTGTAGGGTTCGCAGAAGCTAGAGCAATTAATGCTCAACTGAAAGCTTTTTCAAGAAATAGAGTGCGCTTTGCCTATATAAAAGAAAATAGGACAAATGCTGGGCCTGTTCAACAGTGTGCTTTGTTTAAAATATCTGATTTTTTTTTTTCTTTGCAAAACTGTCCATTGAGCAATACTATTCACAAACTGAATTTGAGAGTTATCAAGATGGTAATGGGAAGGCACTTCAATTCCGGGGCATTTCCATATTTTAAGTTGGGAAAGAAACCTTCATTTGTTCTCTTTATTTCTGTGTCTATTTATGATAGTCTTTAATCACATGATTGCATGCTATTTTTTTCCACAAGAAAGGAAAGAAAAACCAGACAACCCTCCACCCGTCCCCATCAGCTCCAGTATAAGTGGCACCACGACGACCTCTGCAAGTATCAGTAGCAGGGTTGGCCGTCCCAGATGCATCCCACAGACCTCTGCCACTTACACTGAATGTATAATTAGCTGTCATTTTCTATGCAGGCCAGCTTGATCTGTGTTTGCCAGTTGGTTTTGTGTATTTGCTGACAGCAGAGGAATGGTGACTTCGCAATATTAGGCTCTGGTTTAGGCTTTGGGAGTGTACACTAGTAGGCACATTTTCCCCCCTCTTCCATCCCTGCATGACCTCTCCTGTTTCACCTCTGCCATCCATCATGGATGGATGGGTCGTTTTCCTCCCACTCTCTGCTCATGATCCCTGGTCAGTAGCTTGTTGCACGCAAGTCCATGTCCATGCTGTCCCTGTCTCCATTCCTCTCCAGTTACGTGTCATCCTGTTTCGGCATGCTATTTCTTTACCTTGATCATTTCAGTTCTTTCTCAGCTGATTTTTAGGCCTGCTTATTCTTTCTCTGCTTCTCCCTCCTCCTCCTCCCTGTCCTCACTATAGTCTCCTTGTCATACACTTTTTTAACTTCTCCACCCACTCCTTTCATTCCTCATTTAGTTTGCCTTTCTGCTCCTATTGCAGTCAAACTTGTCTGACCTATCCCTTTGCCCCTATCACTAAGTCTGTCCTGTTGGCACTCAGGCTTCTTGTCCCAATTTACTTTCCTTCCTCTACACTTCCAGATCTGTTTCTTGTTTTTTTTGGATTTGAGGTAGATAGCTGCTACTCCACATTACTTGATCCCTACAAAGGGGATGGTGCAAAGTACAGGAGATGGGTCATCTCCGTGCTGTCATTGATCTCTAGACCTGGATGTGACATGGCCGGTATCTCCTGTGAGCCTGTGGATAAGCCTTGAACGAGAGCATGAAATCACAGAAAATGGGGTGCAAGTGGCACTGCCAGCTACCCTCAAGAGCTTCTCTGTTTCCTGTTAAGATAAACTGTGTCTAAACCATTCCTGATGGCGAGTAACCTGCCTTAAAAACATTTGCGATGCCACTGCCAGCCTTGACAATCCAAGTCCTTTCCTTTCTGAGCATTGCTAAATCTTTCCTAATATTCAACATAAAGCTTCTTGCCACCATTTGTTCTTTCCATGATAAATATGAAGAACGGATTGGTTCTTTCCTTTTCAGCAGGTTTTGCATACTGGAATTTTTTTTCTTGTTCTCAGCCTTTTTGGACCATCGTATATGGCTTTACCAGCAGATTTAGTTGATAAAATGTGAGACAAGCACGGTAGTTTTCCATAGTTTTGTTATAATGTTGGTCAGATTTTGGTGGCTTGTTAGTATGGTTGCTAAATATAGATCCCCAAAATGCAAATTTTTCTGTTAAATATGAAGTCCTCGTAGGCTTTTCAAAGTGTGTGGGGTGGTTGCCCTCCCCCATCATAAACAAGACAAAATATTCCCCCTACTTCTTTCTCAGGTTGGATTGATACGGCTGAAGTAACAAAAAAAGTTACCAACCCCAAAATCAAATGCAGATAGCATGGAAAAAATTTCAGTTCAAATGGTGGTTTCAGAATTATAAACAACTGGAAACAGGGTCTTACAATGGGAAGGATCAGCCAGCCTGGCTCTACCAGCCCTGCCTGTGATGGAGACTTTCACCCTGAGTAGTCTCTAAATACCTAAATGGCATTGCACTCCCAAGTAGCCTCTGATCTGAGGGTGCACAGAGACACCAAAAATGTCCGAGTAATTGTGAGGGTAATCTTCTAGCTGCTTCTGAAGACTGCCCTCGGGCTGGGAGTCTTGAGTACAGCTAAAACCCTCTGAACTGTCCTTCCAGTTATCCTGCTTAAAATTCATAATCTCTGCAGTTGTGGTCCTATGGAGTTTAGGAATTCTGTGTGCTTTATAAGTCCTGTCTTGCCGAGCTATCTGACTTGGAGGGCATATTTGACTTTCAGATAATTGCTTTTGATTAACCAAGATTTAGATAATCAGAGTTTGACCTATGCAGTGCATAGACCATCATTCACCTATCGGGTCTCACTGAGGCTCCTTATCTGAAGCTTACGCTCTCCTTCCAATCCTAATAGCAAAACTTGCTTCAAATTGCTTAAAAAGACTGATTTAAAAATGCCCTGGAGAGGAGTTTGGATTTCTTGGATAGTACTAGTCCTCCTTTGTCTCGCGTACCCTCTGCGAAGAGTGAAACCCTTAGTTTGATTTGTTGTTTGTAGCTTTTCTTATTTTTGCTATTGCAGCATATGAAAGGAGGTTATCAAAACTGAACAAGTATGCAAAGTACTTGGAAATATTAGGGAGCAGGAGTAAGAAAGGTTTTTGTTTTCCAGCATGTGTCCCTTCTTGCTTTGTAAAATGTGGTTGAGATAAATAGGGCAGCAGAGGAAAGGATTTCGGAGTTTCAACAGGCAGAGATTTAGATCTGCATTATCTTAAAAGGATCCTTCCAGTCTGAATCAGGAGGTAGAGGAGGAAGAGCATGGTAATTTGGTGAAATTACTGAATTAGTCAATTTGTTGACTGTTGGTTGGACTATAAGGTGTTGTGGTATATTAGCTTTGCTTAGTGTTCAAATATGTAATGTGCATTAGTTTGCTTTAACTTTTCTCCTTTTCTTTGTGTGCATGATGAGGCTGTTTTAATGTTACTACGTTTGCTTTGCAAAACTGTTCTCTGGTCTGCCTCCACCCGGTTCCAGGATGAAGCTCTCTTCTGTCTTGAAGCAGCGGGAAGGGGAGGAAAAGTACATCTAGGAGTCCCTCATATAAGTTTGGTTTGGGGGGCAGGGGTGGTTGGTGTTTTTTTGGGGTCACTTTGGCTCCATCACATGGTCTAATCTGTGGTAAAGGGTGTAGTGTGGTGAGAAACAGGAATGAGGAAGGTGGTGACTGGAGGCTGTGGTGAGAACTTGGGTCAGTTGCCTGCTCCAGGTGTTCTTCACAGGGACATGGGTGACAGACTGTGAATGAGCATATGCTAAGTGTGACTGATGAAGAGGTGTAGTCAAGGAGGGACTGACCCTGTTGGTGGCAGAAAGAATTCAGGTAATCCAAAGCCAGTTGCAAACCTTCATCCTAAGAGAAAGTTTCTGAGGGACTTTAGCTCCTTTTGGTCAAAATGCTGCAAGGGGTGTGAGAATGAATTTATCTGGTAACATGGACTTCAGAAAGGTGGAAAAAAATACTGCTGAGATCTTGATGCTCTGTCAGAAAGCCAGACTTCTAAATGCCTTGTCTTCCTCAATGAGATGAATCTAAGTAAATCAGGTTAAATCAGATTAAAGATCCCTGAGCCATGTTTTCCATCAAGTCTGAAACCAGCTTTGGGCAGCTCGATGGCAACTTTGGCCGTAGACAAAATGAAAGTCCTCCTGAAACAAGCCCCTCTGTGAGGAGGTAAGAGGCGGTGACGTTACTGTCCTTTTCAGCTTAAATGTGGTTTCTCAGGACTTTTTTTGTTGTTATTAGGGATAGTCTTAATTGGTTTTGACAATTGAGCTGCAGGAGTTACTGCAAGTGTGGCACAGAAGTCAGGAGAAAGCTGCACCAGAGGCCGCAGACTTGAGCTTCTCCGTTCAGATCCATGCCTGCCCTGCCTCCTGCCTGCCAGCTCCAAGCCTCCTTGCCTGATGGGTGGCCAGGGTCCTGCCTGGCAGCTCAGCCACGTGGCCAAGAATGCGTCTCCCAGCCAGACCTCTCCTTAAAGCAGAAGTATCCAGAAAGCCGAAGTAGCTTTTTTTAGTGGGTGGGTAGGAAACTCTGAGCTATGTTATGTGTAACCCAGAGAAGAAGAATAGCTAGAGGTGAGTAATAGGAATTTCTTGATGTTTTGGAGGAGCATAAAGGAAGACAAATTTCATTCTTCTAGGGGGTTTATAGAGGGCTGTAGTGGCTCTCAAAAGTGTGTAGTAGGCCTCTAGGTTAGCGGTGAGGCTCTGTGCATCGCCATACAATTATTCTGAGATACTATCTGGCCTAAATCTAGGAGAAAAGAAGCTGGTGGCAGGAAAGAGCCATGTTTGATTGACACGGTTTAAATGCAGAGCTGTGATGAGACTCCTGGCCTACTATTCTGGCAATCCTAGCAGAAGAGTGCTAGTGTGGGGCCAGGCTTCCTGCAGCCAATGCAGCTGTGAAGTGGTTTGGGAATTGCCCTCAGCTGTGTCCATCCCACCTTTCTGCTGGGAGTTACTATGCCTGTGTGAGCCGCCTCTCTGCGCCTGTGTGAGGTCAGGTGTGTTAGTCCTGCTGTTGCTGAAGTGCGTGGAGATGAGTCTGTTAATTAGGTGTGATGTTGGTAGTACCCAGCAGAAGCAGAGCACAAAGCTAGAGGCAGTTGCTCAAACCATTCCCTCTTTGATCAACAAAGATTGACCACAGCTATAAAATACAGGTGGTCCTCGTACCCTGTGGTGCCGAATTCTGGGGTTCTGGAAAGGCTTTACATCCTGGACATGCTAGGGGAAGCTATAAGAGCAGTAGATTCAGTTGTCATAATTTTCATCTTAAATTATTTGAAAGAAGCTTTTCACATGTATCAGTCTTCTTGTGAATCTTCTAGTGCATTTTGAAGGCCTAAGAAAGCAAAGGGACTTCAGGTAACAATAAATACATTGGCTGCTGTAGGCTACTACTCATGCTGTCATTGGCCACTTTTGAACATCAATGCTCCCTAAAAATTTAATAGGACACAAACAATGCTTATTTTGTGATGAGCTTTACGAGCCTGGATGCATGAAGTTGGAAAGGATCACCCAGAGCAGAAAAACAGGTTACAGAGCACTGATTTGTTCTTGTGTTTGGCACCTGGCTAGTTCTGTAAGTTCTCAGTGTTGCCTACCCTTCGCTTCCAGCAGAGCAGGGCAGCTGAGATCCCTTCAAACGAGATGAAGATAAAACCAAGTGCTGAAGGCTTGTGCTGAAGAACATTTCTCAGGTTTGACAGTGATGAAGTATGTCTGTGGGCTGTGCTGGCCCATCTGGGGGACGATTGCAAGCCCATCCAGCAAGCTGGGTCTCCCGCTTCCCAAGCCGAGAGTGTGTTGGGTCGCAGAGGGACATCTGTTTCAAAGGAGCATGTTTGTAGAATGGATCAACTGTCCGTCTGTCTGTTCCACACAGCGGCTTCAGACTGATGAGAAATGATTCCAGTTCCTTATGTCCTCATTGCTTCAGATTGAAACTTTTATATCTTCAAAGGAACGATTCAATTCTGCTTTCTTCTTGTTTTCAGTCAATTGTGCTCCTTCTAAAGCAGTGAGGACATTATCATCTTGGCCGCTTATATACTCGTGCTGTAGGATCTCCTTCCTCCCTGTCCTCAGTTACAGTGTTACACGTTTCGCATATCTCATCTCTTAAAGGAGATGATTGCATCTTTGAAAATTGGAAGAACTGGCAGAGTCTGCTGAAATCTTGTGTTTTAGGTCAGCTGTCAGTGATAGTAACCTGATCTATGGCAAATCTTGCCCTCCCTCTCCCCAGGGTGCCTGCTCTGCCCTTTGTGTGCTGGTGGGGCTGATATGATCCAAATTAACTTTTTAATCTGTTTGCATTTATTTTCTGAGTCATGAGAGGTCCTCAGGAGCCACAGGATTAAACGTTGTTTTCCTTCCTAACACTTTTTGTATTATAGCAAACATTATCTTTTCATTCTTGCCTGGGATCAGATGCCATTTTTTTCCACGTTAGTGTGCTGCTGGGTATGCGGCCCGTTATGGGAATAACACGGAGCTGCACAGTCAGCAGAGGAGCACTCATTATTTTGATGTCTGCTGCAAAATGGTGGCTCCTGCTCTAAATTACTTGGTGAGGTAATTGCTCATCTTCCAGGATATTTTGCTTCCTCTGTGTATGAGGTCTGTTAATAGGATAGGAAAGTACAAGGTGTTTTTTGGGCCAGTTTGGGTCTGACTTCTGACTGGATCCTTTAGTTTTAGTGATATATGAAGGACAGTTGGGGTGGTAGTTAGGAGCAGAGATGTAAAATCCCAGGACTTGCTGCTCGCAAAGCAGTGGGATTGTTGTCACTCTCTGAACTACACTGCTGTGATTGCTATTTTATATTTTTAATACAAACAGCATCTTTTTGGTGGTGCGGCTGATGGCCGGTTCTGAAGGAGGGCTGCTGCTGCTCTTCCAGGAGCCTTTGGATAGAAGGGACAGAGGGCGGCGGCAGGCGTTTGATCAACATATTCAGTAGGCAGCTGCTTTTCCTTGAAATGCTATCTGGCGGGAGGTTTTGCTGTTTGACAGCTCAATACTTCACTTTGGAGCCAATTCGCGCCATACAGCAGGGGGATGAGAGAGAATTTCATTAATAGGAAACGGGCCATCCCGAGCAGGCTATGCAGCATTCGGATGCTGCCTTGATCTCTTCCCTTGACCATGAGGACCATGGATGAAATAGCAGGAGCTCTGGCTTGCAGTAGGAAGCTCACTCTTGATCTGCTGCAGGGCCCTTTCTGCGCATAGGAAAGACCCATTTGTTCCCCTTCAGAGGTCTAAAAGCAGCTGAAATGAGACTGCAGGGGAATTTAGCAGTTTAATCCAAGATTGTGCATCTGCAGACCTTGCTGAGTTGTCGCATACCCTTGCATGTGCCCTGCTGTGCCCAAGCCGTGACAGGGCTGAACCATTTGGTACCTGGCTTGTACCTTAAGCTGGGCCAGGATCCAGGTACGAGGAGTGTCTTCTCCTTGCGCAGTCCGAGAGTCATCTTTGAGAGCATGTGATGCATTGAGATTGTGGTTTAGTTACCATCATATTTTAAAATGTGGGCACCAGGAAAGGCAGAGATGCCTCTCTTTTTACATACTATTAATTACAGCCTTTGCCTGGAAAGGAGATGCCCTGGTGCAGCTCAGTTAGTGAGGGCAGGCTAGCTTGTGCCTGTCACTTAGGATAACCCTTTGGCTGCTGGCTGCTCTTTGTGAGGGTGTCGTCTTGATTTCTCTTCACTCAGAGTAGGCTTATCTGTTTTCTGAAGGCTTCTCCATCCGTTGTGTGACCAGCAAATATCTTACATCTTTTGAATCTAGTGAGAGATGCAGTGGAAGCTGGTATGAAAGTCCGTTTTTGAGCATGGCCATGGGTTTTATGGCCCTATAAATTTGATCCTGAACAGATGTCTTATACGTGATTTTGGTTTCCTTCAAAATTTACTGCAAAATTTTAGTTACCCCCTGAAATTGTTTTTTTAAAAAAAAAAGTTTCTTTATAGGTGAGAGCATAGCTAAGGTCCTAGTTAAAAACCGAAGCTTTTAACACTGTAAAAGTCAAAATAGCCCTCAGAACGACATGCAGATGATGGCTGAGTAAATGAATGCATTTTCTGTTATGTCCTAAACCTGTTTTCTAGCCGATTTTATTCGTGCCAGTGATGGCCAAGTTGTGTACATCTGTTAGCATCCCACAGAGAGCCCAGCAGAGCTGCTAGCAACCAAGAAATGCTGGAGTAAATGCACCACTGAAATTAAGGAAGGGAGTTGTGGGGAAAAGAGACAGGCTTTCATCTTTCTCATTGAGCTTTTGGGTTTGGTGGTCTTGGTTTTCTGCTCTTCCAAGGTGCAATATTAAAAGGTTTAAGACCCTGTGGGGTCTTAAATTATTTTCTCTTTGAGTGTGAGCATTATACCCCAAAGCCAGAGGCCCCAGAAGAGGTGAAAGCAAAGCATGCGGTAGCTGTGTTCTGCACTTCTCTGGAAAGCAGAGCACCTTTTTACTTTTTCACAGTGTTTTTGCTTGTTTGGAAAGTAACCGGAGCTGTGCTCATGAATATTTGAGGCTCTCAGGTGCTGCTGGAGGGAAGGAGGACCGAGGGAGGGCAGGCGGTGCGGGAGCCGGAGGGGCAGAACAGGGAGCGGCCCCAGCCCTGCGTGGTTGTCTCCTCTCTCTTATTCTAGTAGACTTCTCATCAGGATGAATGTGCTCTGAAATATTTATTGCCCTGTTTAAATATTCATTGCTGCAAAGGCAGCGCAGCCTGATGGCAGCAGCAGAGCCTCAAGGGACAGGGGCTGCAGCAGTCCCTGGCATTTCCTTTCAGTAATATGATAAAAATATATTTAAAAAAAATAATCGGGCATTCCCCCACTGCAAGATTGACAGGAGCAGTCAGGCGTACGTCTCGGTGTTTCCTCTTCATGCCAGAGACTTGTGTTTGCTCTCAGGCTCGTATGCCGGGGTGCTGCTCTTGGTTGCCAGATGCTAATGCTTTTTTTCCAGGCCTGTATCCTGGAGCAAGTGGCTTTGTTTAGCCTGACACTGTGTGTGTGAAAGGGGATGTACAGAAGGGGAGACCGACTGGCTGAAAGGGTTTAAGTTTTGCATAGCCTGTTCTCTTGTCTTTCTGTAGGTGTGAGCAGACAAACAGAGTGAGGAGGGGGGGAAAAAAGGGACCTTTAATGCTCTTGGCTATGGAAGGTGGAGGTCTGCTGGGAATTACGGAGGGGTAAATTTCACAGGAACTCATGCAGTAACGTATTAATGGAACTGCAGATGCTGACAGACGTGCCACTGAAATGAGATGCTCTTTATCAATTTAGCTTTTAAGGTTTATTGATTTAGCTTCAGTAAAATAGAGCAGTTTAAAAGTGGGACTACCAGTAATATGCAATAGTTTAATGTGAGTATTTGGTATATCGCTGCTGTTAAACCCGCACATGTTTTATGTGACCAAGGCGTTGATGTGGTGGTGACAAGGGAGAGCAGCATGCTTCCAAAGATGATGCTGAGCACGGGGGCTGCAGGAGCTGCATTAATGACACCCAGCCCAGGAGGAGCCATTTGAAAGGTGGTCAGATGTGCTGCTGACCTCGAGCTTCACCTTTGAGCCGTGCAGGTGGCCTGTGTAGGGGAGAAGTCTATGCTGGTTTGTGGTTACAGCAGGAATTTGGTAAACATACGTTAGCTGGAAGGCCTGGGGGAAGGAGGCTTTAAAAGGATTTTATAACAAAAGGGAAATCTTTCCTGAGATGCTTGTCAAATTCACTGTGTGTAAACCACCTTTATGCTGGCTTACGTGGGGACACTCTCAAAGTTAAGCATAAGCGAAGCAGGTAGTGGCAATAACATATGCTAAATGTCCATGTAACCTCTTGTTCAGGGATGAAGTGGCTTTCAGGTGCATTTTCAAGTTGCGCTTAATGTAGCGTAACTATGGGTTGCTGTGAGAAGAATAGTCCCCCTCGTCTCTCTGCCCTGGCCATATGTTCAGCCTCCTCACTGCTTTGGGCATCGTGCTTAGGCAGATAAAAAGTGAGACAGTTCAGTTTATGACCAAACAGATGACTATTGTTTGGATTAATTTTCTGGCTATGTCCATGGCATGACTAGATCTCACAACAGCCAGGGAGGGAAGCAGAGCCACTGCTTCTGAGGCCAGTTAGTAGTTTATCATATTAGGTAGTCCACGAAACTGCACCTATACTTCTCAATAGCTTGTTCCTCTCCATAAGGTGAAATAATTTTACTTATAAATGTGTCTGCTGCTTAGTTTAATCTGCTTTAATTTATATGCATTGACTTCCACTAGCTCTTCTTAGCTTGCCAGCATACTGTCCTATAGATCTGGCTTTACATCGTCTCTTCTGGCCGTATGTGCGTTGTAGGCCATTATGTCTCACTCAGGTACCTCTGTTTTGAATGACATAATGTTTTCAGCATGAAGGCAAGAAGAGATGGAAAGGACTGAGTCCTTCTCACCAGCTGACTTAATGACTGTCATTTAGAAGTCAGTAAACAAAATAAAATGGTGTCTTTTACCAGAGCTGAATTTATCAGACTCAGCTTCTGGCTATTGGTTTTCTTAATGCCTTTGTTCATTAGATTAAATATTATTAGTGCCTACTTTTTTTTTTTTCCCCTCTCACCATTAATATACTTTTGCAAAATAATCAGTTGCCATGTAATTTTTTTTTTTTTTTAAAATTAGAAGCAAAGTCTATTGGGCTTTTCAGGTTTTTTCAGTGTACAGCCACGTGGCTTTTTCCAATCTTGTGGTCATTTTTGTGGTTCTTCTGTGTTCCCTTTTGAGTTTTTTAATTCACTTTTTAAAATTCGTATGTGGAAGCATGTATCTTATTTTTCATCTGGTCAAGGCCATGTACCAAAGGGGCAATGCTTCCCGCGCCCCACATGTTGGTAATATACCCAAACAATTGTAGTCATTCTGTGTACCAGGCTGCTGCACTGGTGAGTTGCTTCTCCATGACCCTCTGCTCCTTTCCAGTACCTCTGCTTTTCAGGACACATAGTGGAGGCTTCCTTGAAAATGGAAAACTCCTCTTGGAACAAATGAGTAACAGGAGATAGGAGAATGCATTGCTGGAATGGAAAGTAACTGTGGGAAGAAATCTGCGTTTTTAAACCGTCAAATTTCTGTTCTCGAGCGTGTGCCAAGTCAGTCACAGATTTCCTCTGCTCCGCACCCCGAGAGCAGCTTGATGTAATATTGTTCCTGTGTTACTGAGTCCTGGCACTTGAGTCACAGATGATTCCCGTTTGCCTCGGCTGGGGCTGTATGCATCTCATCCCCTCTCTTCTGTACTGAATTCTGACTGTACCCATGATAGGCCGGTGGCAGTGAAAATGTGACAAGGCTGAGACATTTAGCTGCTTGCATTAAAAAAAAGAGCCCCAAGAGGAGCTCTGGTTTTGTGTTTAAGTATGCTGTATACGTCTCGTCCCCCACCTTTGCTCCATAGTCACGTCCAAACGCGTGGCTCCTCGCTATGGTTTCTGCCAGCTCTGCAGTTCTTTCCGAGGCATTCAGCGCTCTCCAATTGATTCCAGATGTGCTCTCCCCTTCCCGGCGCTTTCTCCCTTCCTCCTCCTCCTCCTCCTACTCTTGTGCTGCCAGCAGAGGCAGGGCTGCTTTTCCCTGTGAGGTGCTGGAATTAGTGCAGGCAGGCAGGAGGACTTTCCTGCTGGCCACTGAAATCGGGGGAATTGAAGGGGCCTGTGTAAGTGCTGTATAAGTGAAGCCCTGCCTGACAGGGCTTTGAGGTTTGCCCATCCTTTGGGAGCCAAGTCAGCTCTGAGCAGCACCTCCACACAGCTCAGTAGTGCCTTCAGCTTATTCCCCTCACAGCAGAGGAGAGGGAGACAGGGAAGCCTGATGCCAAAAGTGATCTTCAAAATCCTTCCTAGAAGAGTGCTGGACATATAGAGAGATCTGGAAGAGTCTATTGCAGATAGCTGCATCACATACCAAGGGCTTTGAAAATTTCCTGTGACTGAAGTAGATACAAATCTTTCTAAGGGGCTGAATGAGCTTCATGAGGATTTAAACATTCAGGAAAGCAGTTTGAGTTCTTGAGGTTGCAGGAATAACTCCACACTCACTGAGATTTGGTGATATGCTTGGAGATACAGGGCAATAGTCCATTCGCAGAGCAGGGACGTGGGATGAAAAATTGCTTATCAGTCCAGCTCAGGTACCTGATTGGGGTTGGAGAAGCAGATACTGGTTTTTAGAAATACAACGTCACCTGGAGAGCTACCATCTTCCTTGAAACAAAGCCGTCTGCAGGAAGCAATCTGATTGCAGAATTAGCTGAGGTGACAGTAGCTGTGACACTACCCTGACAGCCTGATCAAGAGTTACCATGGGACCAGGTGGGATTTTCTTCCCTGTTACATTTCCATGTTCTGCAGCCCTTCTTTTACTGAGCAGCAGCAGGAACCAAGTGGTCAGCGGTCAGGAGTAAGGCAGAAAACCAACACAGGGAGATCCTCTGTGCCATCTTAGTGTCATGTACATGAGTGCCCAGGTGCCCTGATGCAACCACGGACCACTCCTGAAAGAGCAGTTACCACACTCCTTCCCCACCACCGGCATCTGGTTCCTCCTGCTTCCTGGCATGAGGATCTGCAGTCATGCAACTGTGAGTGTGATCAGTTTGCTAATCTGCTGAAAAGCTAATCGCGGTTAGTTTAGATTAAACATACATGACGCATCTGCAGCACACTGTTTCTTAGCTATGATTCATTTGAATTCTGGTCCAAACTTAACCCTCTTCACCCAACATTAATCTCACTTGTGTGGGAGATGCTTCTGCCACTCTGGGTGTCCACTGGATTAACGTACGGTTAGATTCGTAATATTTTGAGACTTTATTTTCATCTTGATTTGTCAAAAGCTAGTCGTCTTATGGAAATCTTTTTTCCCCAAGAACATTTGACTATGAATGTGAAGTGGAAAGTATTCACTTGGAATATTGCAGAGGTGGGAAGAACACAGCCAGGGCAGGTGCTAAAGGACTAATCTGGAACAAAAAATTGAGCCTGAGCCTTTCTCTTACTTGCTGGTTTTGCTGCTGAGGGTGTATCTATCCTGGTGACTTTTTCCTTTGTTCCACACCCCTACCCCCTTCTCCCCAATAATTCTTGGAGGTAGTTTCATTCCTAATATGGAATGGAAACAGATGTTGAGACCTCAATGTCATCTCTTGAAGCACAATTCTTTCTTTCTAATCAACCCCAGAGAGCGTGAATTGATTGAAAGCGTTTGGTGGGACGCCTTCGTGCCAGTAACATTTAACTATTTTTTTTTTTGAAAGGAGGAATAATTTAGATTTCGGGAGCAGAAAATCAGTGATTTTTTTAAAATCTGAAAGATATGTTTCAGGCTGGTAAGTAGATGTGGCTTTGGGCCTTATTAATGTTGTGTAACTCTAAAGCTTTGGCTATATCCAACAGGAAGCCTCTTTGCAGGTTGCCTAGGGGCTTCTTAATTAAGCATGTACGCATTCAGCACCAAGAGCCTGCGTTTGTACGTTGGGATAGAGCAAAAGTTGACCATTACTGGAAATAATGACAGCATGGGGATGAGTGAGTGCTTCCTGTGTATAAGAGTAAGATAGGACTATAATTTTCTTTCATCCTTTCCTACAAAACAGGGGCTTGAACTTCTTCTCCGTGAAATTCTTAAATGCATTAAAAAAAAAAAAAAAAGGCCAGCTGTTTTATTTTACAGAACAGTTTTTGGTGGCCTGGAATGATGGAGTGTCTATTGGAAGATAACTTGCTCTTCCCTTGCTTTACATATCTAGGAGGAGGAAGGGCAAGATTAGATAATCTAGTGCAAGCTTGCACCAGGAAGTTGAAGAAAACATGCCTTTAAATGGTTAGCTAGGTGCAAGTTTGAGTGCAGGCTTTTATTTATTCATTTATTTTTTTATTTCTGGTGGAAGATGAGCTTATTTAGGCTTAAGTTAACCCAATGCAAAAAGTGTTTCCTAGAATTATTACATCTGATTTTAAATTAAAAAAAAAAAGAATGCATACATGTAAACCTTCCTCTGTTTTAACAAAATTAGCATAAAACGCCACCAAACTTTTGCAAAACAACCTATAGGTAGAGCACTGCTTTTGGGAGGATTCAGGGGGAATTGCTCTTGTGCCCGTGGTAGCAGAGTCAAAATCTAGCATTCTTTTCTGTTACCCCAATATGTCATAGATCAAATGAAGATCAAGGTCCAGACGTGCAGATGTAATACAAACCCCCTTATTACTGTGATCCCCTTTAAGGTGCGTTTATGATCAACCCACATCAAGAAAAAGAGTGTTGATTTTATCAGTCTGGGTCGTCAGACAGACAGACATGCTGGTCTTGCTCTCTGGAGTAAGAGAAATGCCTTTGTAGTGTGGACTGTGGGTGTCAGGTTAGGATCACGTACCTGTCTGAATCCAGGAACAGGTTTGTACGAAGATGAAGAATACAAGATGGTTATATCCTTTGTATATCCTTTTCACCTCCAAACTTCCTTTCTGTAGGCGTTTTACCCATTCTTCCCATTCAGAAACTAATCCATAATGAAATAGCCATGACAGAGAAAGTGTTACTACTGTGTTTTAGGGTAAAGAGTTTGTATGATGTTCATGGGCACCTGCAGGGATCACGTGGCCAAGTCAGTGTTTTGGCACGACTGGGGAGTTGGAAGCCATTGCTTCATCATCCTATACATCAGTTTGGCTTGTGTTTGAGTATCTTCATGACCCTAAAGAGTAAAAGCACAATTTTTAAAATCAAGGCTTAGCTTCCACGTGCTATGAGAGTTACCAGTGTAGGTTGGGGTTTATCTCTGGTGTAATGCCCGAGCCCGTGGTTTTCTGGAAGGGATAATGCTCAAGTTTCTGGTAGGTCTAGGAACATCCCTCACGCTGCTTTGTATCCATTCCATTTGCGAAGAAATTGCTTGCTGATATATTTGTTATCAGCGGGCAAATTGTGGGATTGCCTGGGGAGAGGGTTAATGCGTGCCGGAGACTGGCTCCCCGGCAGCCTGAGCTCATCCAAGTGCTGGTGCCCGTGGCCCTTCCCTCCCCAGCTTCTCCACCCCCTCTCCTTTCTGGCTCCGGTTCTCCTCCAACTTCTTGCCAAGCCATTTCAGCACTCTTAACTGGGAACAAAACTAACCTGACAATAAAAAGCGAGTCTTTTTTTTTTTTGTCTTTTTTTTTGGTCTTCCCCCCCCGCCCCGGGATATGTGCTGAAACGGCTTAGCGGAGGGTGGATGGAATGCTGTGGCTGGCAGGGGAGAGAGGGCAGGAGTGCACAGCTGGAAGTGGGACAGCGGCAGGTCCAGCCAGAGCCCCTCTGGAGCACGAGTTCCACCGGGGCTCCTGGGAGAGGAGGCTGTGTCGGAAGGGGCTGGGAAGGGGAGCCTGCTACAGCAACCTTAATTTGTGTTCAACTGTGAGAAGGGGGGGAAAAACCCCCTGGCCATTTTCTTTATTATTATTATTATTCTCTTGCTCCTGCGGCAGCAGGGTTGTGTGGTTGGCCCTTCCTCTCTTGTCTGCGTACAGCTGAGGAGCAGTGCTTGGCCTCTTCTGCGGGAGCCGTGTGTCACGTTTGCCTCCCTGACAGGAGGCTGTGACCTGGGTTGGAGGGGGGATGGCGCGGTCCCCGCGTCCCCCTCGCTCACAAGGATCCCTTTCATGCAGACAGCTGAGGGAGGGCAGCGGCTCCAGGTTGAACGGTCACGCCAGGCTCTTCAGATCCAAGCTACAAACATTTTTGCTGTTTACGAAAGGGATTAGGTTAGTGCAGAGAGCAAACAGTCGTAGCCTGGAACACACTGGTCTTCACAAACAGGTTAATTGCCTTCTGTTAGCTCCAAGTCAGTTGCTTCAAGGTTTCATAAAACGAGTTCAGCAAAGGCATACCTATTAGAAGCCCCATGCTGCCAATAGGCATATGCTCACATCTATCCCAGTGATTTAGGGGCTACCAGAGTTGAAAGGCATGCTTAAGAGATTATGTGATGTTTACATGCTGTAGCATTTCTCTGCACCTTTCTCTGATGCTTATGACTCGAAGTAAGGTTATGGACAGCACAGACCGTTTACCTCGTGGCAGTGTGCATGGAAACATCTATACAGAAATTGTACCGGTTTAGCTTTACTAGGATTATAATTTTTATTTGGCTGGTTATGCTTTAATATCTATGCATATTATGGCATACCAATACAAAAGGGATATGGAGCTACACTCCTATAAGGCTTCTTTCATATCCCTATAATTACACCCGTTTCTCTAATGAGCAAAACAAAACCAGCCCTTCACAAAATAGACTGATCTTTGACAGTTTTATGGAAGTAGGAGGCCTTTGTGTGTGTTTCTGGTGTTCGCTCTTGGCACTCCAGTGTCGTGATCTTGGATCACCACCTGCTGTCTGCTGAAAGAATTTATCCTAAGTCGCATTTGTTGAACCACGTTGCTCCTTGTTGAGACGTCGTCCCCAGCTCCCACCCTTCTGCAAGGTACCGCTATGTGCAGTTACTTACCATTCCTCCACTTAGCTTGGAGCTACAAAGTTTGTTAATTAAGTTAAAGCTGCATAAACTCTTAGAAATGTGTCTCCATTAGGGATTTTTCACTGGCTTAGCTAATTTGTTTTTTAAACAAAATGGGGGATGGGTTTGCACTGAGCTGTGTAGGCAAAACCCTGACCTTAAGGAAGGAAGTTGGCACCTGCAAGGACATGGCTGGACCTTTGTAGGGCTGCGAATGGGGGCCCGAAAGGGGAGCGCAGACGGGTATCCCGTGCCCTGAGGGCTTGGGTGCTGATGAATCAGATGTCAACGTTTTTCAAGAGCGGAGCTGCTTTGAATTCCTACCTGATGTAGATGAGTGATTTCTGTAGGAGCAGAGCAATAGAATTAATAGAAAACATAGGAATTGCTGGTTTTCTTTGAACTATAGGTTTCTGTATATTGTACTGAAGTTTTTTCCTTTTTTTTAAGGAGCGTGTGTTAATTACACTGAGTTCCAGTTGCACTGAACAGCCTTTCCCAGTTTGGTGAGCATGGGATGACAGCTAGCATGAGTCGGTGCATGGCAGCACAAACTCATGGAGGGAATTGGTTAACCTGGAACTGCTGAAACCACTCCTGCAACCAATGTCCCTCAAGCTCCCCTCCTGGAGACTGCCAGCCACCCTGCGTTGTGGCTGAGAGAAGTGTCTGTCTGCTTCTGAACGTTAGTTTAAGATTTATTTCATACCGATTTATTTCTTGCCGAAGATGGCAAGAGTTTTTGTGGGGAGCTGCAGCCGGGCTTTCTTTGTCCTGTGATGGCATCCTTCTCTGTGTTTGGGGATGGTGACTACTCTTGGACATATCCATCTCTGTCTGTTGTTGCACTTGAGTCAATGTCTAAGAGAATTTCATGAGCTAAAACAGGCAGGACTGGCAATGCAGTGAGGTATGTTGTCAAGATTGGATAGGCAGAATACCTTCAGTTGAGTCTCTCCTCCTATGTACATACCTTTACCAGGAAGTTTGGGGGTTTCTCCATATTCTTTGTACCTCCTGAGAAGTGGGAAAAGCAGTGCCTCTGACTGCACGATTTTCCCTGTTGGGTTAGAAGTAGGGAAAGGAGTTCAGGTTCTGTGTTTGAAGATTTTTTTTTTTTTTTTTTTTCCTGTGTTAGTAATTGAACATATAAAGTGTTGTGTAAATGTTGAAATTTGGTAGAATAACAGAAGAGGTAGAATCTCCTCTGGGTTTGCGGATATCAGTATGCCGTGAAACCCGCAGAGATCTCATCGGGAGTCCTTTTCTGTAGACACTAGTGGAAACAGAAGAGAAGTAATTCTGAAGCATCAAAGGAAATTAAAATTACAAAAAAAAATTCAGACGGGAAACGTGTACATAATCATATCACGAGAAAAAGAATTTGAGATACAGGTACTCCGTGGGATGATGAAACCTGGACAAGCATAATAGTGAAAGATCTACAGATAACCTGAGACATTAAATTAAGGATACATTTGTAATAAAAGATAGGATTTTTGCATGTTAGTGTGATTGGGGGGGGGGGTTGGAGGAGGGAAGGGGGAAGTGTCAGTGGTATTAAAAACATTTCATTCTGCACCAGAAAGTTCTTATTTGAAAATCTTAGGAAGGTCAGAGAGAAATAATAAATAAAGTTACCAGGATATTTTGGCTTGCGAGGTGTGATTAAGCTCAAAATAAATATGTATTATCAAAACACCACAAGCAACAGAAGAGAGAGTGAGCATTTTTCGTCCTTCAAACATTTGTAGATAATTGAAGAAGGGAGAGAAAATATTTAAAAGGTTGAAATGTGTTTAAACTGGAAGGAACAGTATTAACTGAGGGGTAAAAACATTGAAAATAAGATTATATAAGGTTTATGGGCTGGCATTTTAAGTAGTCTAAGAGTGAGATTAAACAAAACGCTGGAGTATGTCCTTTAGGGAGCAGCCCTGCACCGTTGAGAGGACAGCAGAATAGGTTTTGTTTGTGGCTAATTAGCATTCTCTTCCCCCTATCCAGGGTACTGCCGGCTTGTACGTCTATGTTGTTCTAAGAAAATTGGAAATAGTTTCTGTTACTGCATCTTTCATGGGGTTACCCTACCAATTTTTGAAATTAAAAAAAAAACAAAACCAAAAACACACAGAAAGTTTCATATTTAGCTCCTATTTTAAACACAAGAAATAGGCAGACAGCGTGGGCTGTATGGAAGCACACAGACAATTGGATATAATGAAATACTGTAAGCAAAAGAGCTTGGAAAGGAGGCAATATGTGGATGGAGTGGAGCTGTTGCGACAGGGGATACGCTGAGTGGGTGAGCGATGGGGTTGCTGATCCCTGGTTTGCAATGGGATAGCCATTGTTCAGCCTCTCCTCCCTCCCATTTGTAAAACTTGCCCTGCATATCTTGGTGATGGTTTAGGTTGAATCAGAAGCTCCCTGCTTTGAAGCTGAGAATGGCAAAGCGAGTAAGCAGAAGTGGAGGGCTGGTGGAGCTGCCGCCCTTTTTGGTGGGGGGGAGGAACCCCTGTCCTGCTTTCAGAAAATGTGCTCGGTGTGTGAAAAACCTCCGCAGAGCTGCTAGCACGCGACACAGGGCTGCAATGGCTCGGGGGAGTGCGTGCAAGGAACTGAGCACTGGTTGTGGCTGGCATGCTTGCCTGAATTTTTCTATCTCAGATAAGGCTGCGGAGTTTTGTGTTTCTGCAGGCAGCCAGGCTTTGCAGCAGCTGGACTTTAGTTAATGAAACCGTCCGTTGTTCGACACGGGCCAAGGCTGCAGCTCAGCTCCGCTAAGTGGTATTGAATGCCCTTCCCTCTCCTTCTCCCCAGCTGCGGGAGCGTGTGGCCACGTGGCCCCCAGGGGAGGCAGACCAGATAGACTAATGTCAGAGCAGATTTGGGATTCAGCCAGTGTCTGAATGACCCGGTGCTGGCTGGAGGTGCACTGCATTTATCATTGTTTCCTTCGCCCGGAAGGGAAAGCTGCAGGTAGGCTGATAAAGGGACTGAAAGGTTTGTCCGGCTTCACTGGAGGTCCGTCAGCCCCTGCATGCTCTCTGCTGAAAGGCTGCTTGGTAATTCCCACTCTGCCTTTCCTATCTACAGGATAAGGTCTGCTTCTCTTTTACTCCATTGATTTAAGCATGCTGGTGTCAGAATAGGCTCGAGCACCTTTGGGCTTTGTGGGGGAGGACCTAGGGCTGGAACAGCAGCCAAAATTTAAAATCAGGATTAGTCTGTTGACACGCACATAAATCAAACAGCCCTCCTATCATAAATCTTTTCCGTGGATTTTTTCTGCTGCAGCGGTGGAAGCAGTAAGAGTGGTGCAGCAGCCTGAGCTTCCCAGGGTTGGGTTTCAATGTCAAGGCTGTTCTCCTTCATCCCAGGTGGCTGAATGCAGCTCCGTGCTCCCCCCTCGGTGAGATCCCTGCAGTGGCTGCAGGGCTGCATGCTTTCGTGTTTGCTTTGGGTGGTTTTCAGGCATGGTGGGGTAGGTTTTTTACTGTCTTTTGGGGATATTTTTTGCATGGTCAGCTGTCTGTTTCTGAGTCATCTGGTTGGTGACAACTACATCTAAGGCAGTGCTAAAAGCTGCCAAAAAGTCCAGTGTCCTAGCGTAGAGGTCTCTGTGGGATACCCTAAGCTGAGAGAGGAGTGGGTAATTAATGCCTTGTGTGATGGTAGTGATGCTCAGGACTGGGGGAGAGAGTGAGCGTGCTCCAGGCTTGTATTCTCAACTCAGGTCCCACAGCTCTTCAGTGCCTTCTGCACAGTCAGCACAAAGCAAATGGTATATTCCAGCGACTGGTACCTGAGCACCCGTGCTCTGTACTCAGTGCTGCCAGAGCAAAGGAGGGAGGGGGCTGCTGCAGAGATCAGTCTTAAAATGAGTACTTATTTTCTCTCACTGTAACACAACAGGGAAGAACGTGCTCTGAACCACACGATATGCTTGCTTGTGAGCAGAGCCATGAGGGTCAGTCTGGAGGAGATGGACCCAGATATGGTACTTCTAGGCGTATTAAAGAACCCTGTTCTTCTGTCTCGGTTTCCTTCTCTGTTCCAATGTTTCAGTGCCTCTCTTCCCCCTTCCAAAATAATGCCTTACTGTGCGTAAAGCCTTGTGTGAGATTACAGGGGTATGCAATTTGCAAGCCCCATAATTTGTTCTTCATGTGCCACCCGCGAACGGGAAAGTTGCCCAAAAAAAGATTAAGAAAACAGTGTCATGGCTTGGAGGAGTGAGGCATGCTCTTATTGATAAAGAAGATAATAGAAGACTGTGCGATATTATGGTGGTGGTGGGTGGGATAGTCACATGAATATGTGTGTGTGTGTATATCATTTCTCAGGCTGATGTTTTGATCCACCTTCTGTACTATAAAGATGTTTTCTCCTTTTCCTTTTCTTCAGGGTAACCAGGAGCCAGCAGCAACTCCTGATGCAATGGTGCAGCCATTCACCACAATCCCATTTCCGCCACCCCCACAGAACGGGATTCCCACAGAGTATGGGGTGCCACACACTCAGGACTATGCAGGCCAGACCAGCGAGCACAATCTGACGCTCTACGGAAGCACGCAGCCGCATGGAGAGCAGAGCACGAACACGGCCAGCACGCAGAACGGATCTCTTGCAGTAAGTGCAGAAGGGTGCAGAGCCAGGAGAGCAGCGCAGTGCTTTGGGAAAAAGCAGCCGTTGATTAGATTGCTGGCTGTTTCTTAAGTATGCAGCAAATCAGCAGTAGACTTGAAAAGGAGAGAATTATAAACAAAACATAGCTCTGACCTTCATTACTAGGCTCCTGTCTTTCCCCTTGTGCATGTTCCCCTCGTAAACAGGTGTCTGCAAAGAGCTGTAGTACTTGAGATCATCGTGTTTTTACCATGGTGGCGTTGTCTGAAGACAGTCCTTTACGAAAGTGTTAATTACCTTGTGTTAATTGGCGAACGGTTCAAATGAATGTGAGGGAGGCAAATTCTGGAAGGTTGACGGTACAAAGGATTAGGGTGAGCACATGCATTGTAGGTGTAATCCCAATGTGGTTTTGTTTTCAGGAAGCTATCAGAGTAGAAAAATACTTTTCTTTGACTTTCTGAAGATGGCAGGGAGCTTCAGGGGGCAAATATAGGAGAGGACCTCTCGGCTACTGGGCATCCATATACCAAACAAAGATTTTCACCTTCTTGTATTGTTTTGCTTTCTTCTTCCCATGGCCTGGAACTGGCACTGGGCAACATGCTGGCAGATTATCCCAGGAAAAGCTTTATCCACCTCTTAAGCCACTTGTTAAGACTTAACTTCCTAATAAAGAGCTGTATGGTGAGAGCCTTCGGTGCTCAGGGGCGGATTTAATCTGTTAATGCTTTCAGTTTTACTTGTAGTTGGGTGTTTGGCTCATAGAGATTATTTTTCCCCCTGTAAGTACTGAGTGAATTCATTGCCAACGATTGGAAGAACTGATAGTGCCAGCTCGAGTGTGCATGATTCCCGGTGTCTGCCTCTGCTCCTTCTGCACTGGGCAGTGGCTGTACGGTTGACACTGCTGGTTATGACTTTGATAAGATATCTTTGAGTTCATCCTGGGAACGCCGCAACATCAGCATCTTGAAGAAGAAAAAGAGTACAAATCCTGGAAAGCGCATTGGTAGTATGTAAAAGGAACTTCAGGTGCCTTACTCAGCAAACACAAATGTAGATGAGAAGAGATCAGGCTGGAAATAAAACTTAGAGGTGGTGCAGTGTGCAGAAATGCAAGTCATCATTTTAGTACCAGATTGTCCGACGTTGTTCCAACCTGTAAGATCTGGTCTGCCCATCTCCAGCAAACAGCTATCTCGAGCACTGCCAGTTGGATGGCAAAGCTAGAAACAGGGAATAAAACACGGCAGTGGCTTTCCCCATGTATTTTTGCTGTTCCCATCCTTGCCCAGAGCTTAAGAGCGTTTCTTTTTAATGGAAATGATGCAAGCCTTGACCTTGGATGTAAGCTCTTGCCAACCCTCCTGCTCCTCTTCCATATTAGGAGCCATCTCTGTGGCGCTGCAGAGCTGAGCTCTGTGTTTCATCAACTAATGCTGGCTCCGAGGAGCCCACAGCGCACGGGGAGGCTGGCTAGCCTGCGAGGAGGGACTGGGAGCCCATCTGTGCAGGAGGGAGCGTTGCTGGGAGACTGCTGGGAGGCAGCGGTGTTGCCAGGAGGCTGCGGAGGGAGCCTGACTGGCAGGGGTTATCCGAGAAACAGGCTGTAAAACACGTAACACTTGTACTGGCTGTTGGAAACAGGTGGGCACGTCTGGTCTGACCATTTGACGTGGTTAAAGATGTGCGAGCTGAGCATGCAGAGTCGGGGTTGCAGACCGTAGCTAGCTGGGAAAGGGTAAGGGCACAGATGAGCATGTTGCTGCTGCTGCTATGGCTGGGACTGATCAAACCCAGAGGATCCCAAATGGTGGCACATGAAGAAATCCAGGGGAAGGAGGAAGGTGCCTCAGCCAAGGGCTTTTCACATGCCAGACTTCACATGCACAGGGTCCTGAATCTCCTGAGTCCCTTTTTCTGTCTAGGACTCCTGTATGAAGTTATTTTGGCTCTGTGGGTTGCCTTGGGATGTAATTGCTTGTAACTTTTCTCCTCGGTACACTGATTAATGATGTAGGAACTAGGGGAAGGAAGAGGCTCAGTAGTTACTCAAGCTAAAGCATGCTATTAAAATACAGCAGAACAGGTTGGTTATTTCACCTTGAACATCTACAGTTAACATCAAGCATCTTGTCCATCACATACATGGGTTATTACTTGTTTGACATACATGTTCAGTCCACGTGGACTAGACTGCTACACTTTAAGGCATCTTTTCCTTTCACCATTTTGTTGTCTTGCTCAAACAACACTGCTGACTTTAATAGAGCAAAAAGTTGTCACGGGTGATGTATGATCCTTCCCTCCCATTATTGTGACTGACAAGCGCAGCTGCTGTCATGTGCGTGAAGGCGATACCCCAGACCAAACAGCCGGTGGATTTTTTAGCTGCTGACTTGAAGCCTGTGCTCCCATGGTATGATTAGGAAATTCCTTCAGCCAGACAGATAAGGTCTCTCCTTGCTTTTAAGAACAAGGCCTGTGCTTGGTCCAGTTGGCAAGACAGTGACATACCGAAAGGTGTGTTCAGATGGTGGGGCTTTCCTGCTTTTCAGGATGGTAGCCTTTAGGATAATTGCAAAAGTAACAGAGAATATGGGGTGGCTTAAAGGTCCCTCACGGAAAGGGGAGTTTCATCTGGTTGGTAAGATGTTATGCAGCAATGTGATGGGGTCTACAGCTGGGTCCCTAACACACTGGGTGGGAGCACCTTTTCATAGAAACTTGGCAGATTCTGGGGGGCAAGTCAGATTGAATGATTTGAGATTAGCAGTGGTGTCTGAGTTAAGAGACAGTGGTCTGGAAGCCTGAGGTCAAACATCAGCAGTGAACTTAAGTAAAATAAACTTGGAGAGTCAAAGTCCATGCCTTCCTACGCAGTCTAAAAGCCCTGAGCAAAGGGGAATGACTGGTTGGGTCATCAGCTAAGGATGAGCTTGGTTCTGGAGGTCTGAGTGTAGTGGAAAGCATTCAAAGCTCTCAGAGCAGGGGCATGGAAAAGAAATTGGCGCAATAGGTGGTGTAATACAAACAGCTTAATATTTTGGAATCTTTTTTTATTTTAGGATCAAGCCTCATCTGTGGGGCTTTGTTTCTTGCCTGGCATGTGGGTCTCACGGTCTTCATCTCCAAGCATCTGTCCTTTCTCTTGATAGTGTCCCAAAGCACAGCTGAAAGACCTGGATTAAAAATAGACTGAGGTACCGGACCATATTTGGCCTACTTGGTCTGCCTGTTGCAGCCTGTCTCTTAAACCGTTGATGCTCTGCATTTCACTTCTTATGGTGCTGGGTCACCTGGTTTCTTCCCCCTTCCCACTTCTTGGTTTACAATAGTGTGCTTATCCCTAATGGAGACACCCAGTGCAGATAGCTGCAAGTGGAGATGCTAATTAGGCTGCAGTACCTCTGGCAGCGGAGCTGATCTAAAGATTCACTGCTGTCAGAAAGGAGAGATCTGGCTCCAAGCGCAAACTCCCACTCCTGTTTACTGGCTCTGGCATTCCTTACGTGAGCCACTTTAATTCACTGACCTGGCAGAAAGCTGTCCAATTCTTTTGCTGGGTTAATGAATTAGAGCAGCTCTTGGAGGGATCCAGCAAATGCTGTTGTTGCAAGGTAAGCGTATGGAGTGCATGGCCAGAAGCCGAGAGCAATTGTCAGCTCTCTGCATCTCCTGGTAGTCTACCCGTGGAGGGAAGATTAATCATCCGCTGAACTAAAAAAGCTCGCTTGATAGTAAATGCAGTGCACTTAATACTGTGAGCTGATTATTCAACTCGTTTCTCTTGTTAATGTCAGAGGGAAGAATTTGTGTGTCTGTATAAATTATGGAATGCAGCTGGAGGTATAGAAGTAGAGGAATAAGTTTATGTAAATTACTTTGCATGAAAATGGCAGGTGCTGTCGCTTTGGTGTTACGTTGTCAAGAACCAATATAAAGCATTATTTAATTACACAGCATCGTGTCTCTTGGCTTCTTGATGTGCCATACTGAAACGTATTTAACTCATCTGCTATACCATAAAGGGATATTGACTTCCTGATTTCTTAAAGGAGACACATCTGTGGTGGGGGACCCATATGTATCATGTTCAGAAGCAAGACAGGGAAACTGCTTGGTCATCTGGCTATGCCCCACACATCTAGCAAGGGTTTGGAAAGAAAGGAGCCAACGGCACCAAGTGTTCCTCAGCTGACTTTTGTAACACATGGATGATGTTATAATGATGACTTCCCTTGGGTATTTCTTGCCTAGTCTGAGATTGCAGAATTTTCCTCTGTAATTATTTTTTCATCACTTTAGTAATTAAAGCAATTGCTCATGTGAGGTATTTCAGGTGAAGAATATGTTTAATGAATATCCTCACTTATCTTTTGATAGTGCTGAGCAGGTAGACACAAGGAAGAATGAGCTTCAAATAAGCAGCTAGTTGCTGATTGTTTGGCCACCTCAGCTTGGAAATTGCTGTCTTGAGGTAGCAAACTGACATTTAACATCAGGAATTTGCTTTGAGTATGAGGCAGATTATTTTATTATTTTGAGTATGAGGCAGATTATTGTCAGCACTTGTAGACTTGTGTCTAGTGAGACAGATTTAAAAATGATTTCGAAAGAGAAATAGGAAATAAATCAGCAAATATCATTATGTTAGAATATACAGCTGTGGTACTTCTGCATATCTCTCAAAGGTTATAGCAGATCTAGAAGTAGTACAGGGAAGGATAATAGTGATGATGAAAGGGATGTAGCAGGTTCTTTATGAGAAGAAATGAAATCCTCACGAAGAGAGCTGACAGGAACGAAGGCATATGACAAGTACATAGAATATTGAATGGTATGGGAAATAAAATAGGGAACTTTCCCATTTTCACTTACTAGGATGCATGCAGGAAACAATTGGGTGCCATGTATGAAAAAACAGGTTTTTGTTTCTTGTTTTTTCCATATAAAGAAGAATTTAGCATTGGAACTCTTGTCCATAGGATGCTTCAGAAGTTGAGACATCAGCTGGCTCAGTTTGCTGGAGGCTGTGCTGGAGAAAAATGACTGAACGTTTTCCCTGTTCTTATGTTCTTCCACAGATGCCACAGATTTGGCTGCTGTCAGAAAGGAGATAGTGGGCTGGATGGATCTTAGTCTGTCACTGTGTGGCTGTTCTGCCACTGTCAATGCAGTGGTCCAGGGGTGACCACCAGCTCGGGAAGTCTTGCTGACTCCTTCATGTTGTCAGGCCATCCCTGTTCTGTGAGGAATGGGCTGGAACTGCTCACAAAGGGTTTGACATTATGACCAGCAGAGCAGGCCTTTCAGGGAGCTTCATTTCACCACTTCATTGAAAGAAAAAAAGGAAAAAAAAAAAAAAAGGCACCAAAGAATCCTACTTAAAAATACTGCTCAGAAAAACAAAGTAATTTTAAATGTCTAATTTTAAACGTCACTACATGGAGAAGGTTATCTGACACATCAGAGATGTCTTCATTGTGCAGGATAGATAGCAAAGCTTCTTATGTGCTTTCCTATGTTAGGTTTGTGTTCTGACTTCAGGTGGAGTATATCTTTATTTAATGAGGAAAGTGAACAAAATTACTTAAGCTTCAGTATGTCTGAAAACAGGTAACTAACAATCAGAAACAATATGCCCTGAATTAATCTGACTATATTGAAAATAGTTAAAAGCCTAGCAGAAGTTATTTGGTATGTTCTTAGCAATTTTTTTAATCCATTTTTTGGCATACAAAGTACTTGGGCATGTTGTTAATTGTGCCTGTAGTGTAGCCCAATTTTTTTTTTTTAATGTAACACTGCTGGCATCTCTGAAAAATCAAGTACGTCAATATAATTCTAAAATTATATTTACTGCTGTTGAAAGGTGATTATTAGCCCTACGGTCTTCCGTCTGCTAAACAAGTGTCGTTTAAGCAGCAGGAGTTCCCATGCCCTTTGCTCTTGGATGTGTAGGACCTCAGTCCTACTCTGGTAGAGTGTGGTGGGGCAGGAGAGGGGTTCTGTATCTAGTGCCTAATTCTTCACTCATTTTTCCACCAAACCTGCTCAGTGAATATCTGTTCATTGGTGGGTGACTGGTTGTTTTGACGTGGGTTCTTCACTAGAAGTTGCAGAGATCTTCCCACATTGTCTGCACTCTCCTTTGCGGTGGGAAGGTTGCCTTCTGCCAGTCATAGCTTTCAGTCCTTGGATCCGAGACTGGTCTAGAAGCAGTGGAGTGAGCACAGTCTGTCTCACAGATTTTGTAAGCCACCCAAGTCCCCTTTTAAATATAGTTATTAGTTACAGTTTGTATTTTGTAAATATTTTCTTTGCAGTGATTTATAGCTCTTAACCTCCTCATTATGATTCACAACATTTTGGACCGCCTGCTTCTTGGGGGAGAGGACGGGGGGGTTGTTTTTCGCTTTTCTATAACTTGGACCTGAAGCAGTTCCAATTCTAGAAGCAAGTGGGAGATGGAAACAGAACGTGCTGGGTATTAATAGTCTCTGTGCTGGCCTGTCACATTGGTGTTTGTCTGGTTCGTTGGGGAGGTAGCCCTCTGTCTGGCCATGCAGATGGAGATCTACTCGGAGCTCAGGTGGCACTGGAGCCCCTGTCTCCCTCCCATGGAGGAGAAATCCTCAGCAATTGCTTGTTCACCAGCTGCTTTAGGACAGAGGAGTCTAGTCGAGAGGTGGGAAGATGGTTGTAGAGCTGCGCCCAAACCTTTCAGAACACCCTCATGTTGCCAGGTGTCCTTCTCCCTTTTACATGCTTATGTCCGCATGTATACATCCATGCTTCTCTTTGCAGCTGCCTCTTCTTGCTTAGGGTTTCCTAATGCCGGCAGGTGTAAGGGAGGAGCTGGCACGGGGGCATAGGCAGCAAAGTGAAGCACATCTTGCACGTGTCCTGAGCTCTGATGCATTTCTCTGTGACCTTGAGCAGAGCTCAAAGCTTGCGTGTGCAGGCGTGAATGACATTATCACCTGCATAAGCATATGTTACTCAGACTATGCTGAGGAGGTAAGGTGGATCCAGTACTGTTTCTAAATGCAGGATCTTTGCCGCAGCATGTCTCTGTGTTGTCTGATGACAGGCATTGAGACCTAGGGAACATGTTTTAGCTCCCTTCAGAGCTGAATCGCTGTCTGTAGCGAAGGGAGAGGGCCAGTTCTTTGCTGTGGAGTGTTGATGTGAGGCCAGAAGGAAGGAGCTGAAACTCGGTGTGGGGAAGGAGTCAGGGTGGGGAGTGGGCATTCGGTGAAATGTGGGCTTTTATCATCTGGCTTGGTCAGGGTAGTGCTGTTGCCAGTCTCCATTATTTGCTGCCTGAGAACAGGCTCCAGGCCCTTCCTTTCATCTCCTTCCTAATGAATTAAGGCAAGGAATAACTATAAAAAGGAAAAAAAAAAAAAAAAGGCAAGATCTGAGGAGACTGTTTCTTTCATTTATGTTGTGGCTGAATGCGTGGCAGTAGACAAATATATTGAGCTAATGTTATAGTGGCTGAAAGTTCAAATCTTACCTTAGGGCCATGGACGATAGAAATGAGGGAGCTACAGCATCCAGAGAGAGAAGGTATTTAATGTTAAACTACTGCTGAAAAATCAGGATATGTGAAAGCCTGAAAAGCATTTGGGGACTCTTAGTGTAGTCAAAAAGGTAAGAGTGGACCAAGATCCCCTGTTCCTTGTATTGTTTCTCCTCTTTGAAGCCTTTGTCTTGCTGTGCACATCTCATGTGTTGCAAAATGACTCCTGTGTGGCAGCAGCACTCTGCCATATGCAGGAACAGCTGTGAGTGTTTTTGAGCAGGCCACTGTACATGATACATTGCACCCTTGGTAAGAAAGGAGTTCTACCCTCTGCCTGTAAACAAATGGATGGGAGAGAGTGCAGATAAGCTCCCGGCTTCCTCCCCTGTGGAAGTGGCAGATCCAGTCCTGTGCAACCTATAGCTGAATTTAAAGACTAAAACATTTTTATTGTCACCGTTCAGAATCTGTGCCTTTCCTCATTCACACTGCAGAAGATGCACTAATGTGTTCGGGGATGCCGCTGTGTGCATGGATGTTTGCCCACTTGCCAATTCCACGCAAAGCCATAGAAAACATGGGATTTGGCAAATTGCACTAGCAGGGCTCCAAAATGGGTTGTAGAGATCCCTTTTAGCAGGAGTGTTGATGATTTTGGGGAGATATTTTGGAGCAGTCACTTGCAGGTGTTGTGTATGCTGGTGATGGATAGGCTACTCCTGTGTTTTGTCCTTCTTGGACAGGTTTGCCCTGAGGAGCAAAGGACTCTGATGAAGTCATAAAAATAAAACCACCAAATAGCATGGTGTGATTTAATTGCAAGCCAGCTGCATTGATTCTTCCCCTAGGGTGCACTCTCTGTATGTTTGCAGAGGCATTTTGTCATAGGGGTGAGGGTAGGAGAAGAGGGGGAACTTGGGGGTGAGGGAGGCAGCTTTTTAGATACAATCAAATGGAAGTTTCTGAGGTTGTTCTCAAAAATTTGATGTTTGGGGAATGGATGAGTCTTAGCCAAATAAAAATGCTTCACCCTGCTAGGCTTCTCCCGAGATTTGCACAGCTCTGGGAAGTAGAGGCAGTTGCAGGGCAGTATCTTGGTTCTTCCTGTCACAGCTTAATTTATATTAACCAGATCAAACATGTTTTTTTGCTGCCTGCGCAGCCCTACGAAAATAAAATGGAAAGCTGCCACTGCTTGGCTCAGTGCGACAAGACCCCAGTGCTTACTGTTTGCTTGCTCTTGTCACTGCTTTATAACCAATATGCAAGTTCAAGGTCATGTCTGTAAGAGAAATTTCTGGCCAGAAGAAGCTCTCTTAATGTTACCAGTTTAGTTTCCCTGTGGAGAGATGTTTCTTTCCAAATATTCATGAAGTGTTGTATATTGAGTGATGTGCAGAGCAGTCTAGCAAGTCCAGTCAGTGGTTGGGGAGTCACTGTGGGCAACTCCCCTGAGGTTTCTTTCCTCTTTGGTACACAAATTGTGTATTTAAAACAAGAAAAAAAAAAAAAGCCCCCAAAACAGCAAAAAAAACCCCCTACTCTTAAATCTTTATTTTTAAGGCCTGTGTGTGTTCTTGAAGGTGCCTAAAAAAGGCTGACTAGCAATTACACAGTCTTTGCCTTCCCGTAGAACTTCTTTTCACTTGATGGGTTAAGGAAGAAGTCAGGTTGGCATCTAAAGAAATGAAGTGACACTTAAAAGTGCATCACACAGGTGGTCAAAGCATGACTCCTAGGAGGCTGAGGCAAGCAGCAGGAGATAGAGTGGCTGGGTGCTCTTTGAATACCTTAGCCTGTCAATGCATGCTCTTGGAAAGGGACAGGGCAATAAAACTGACCAAACTGTAGTCTACTTCATTCTGTACCTCTGAGTTTTTGAGGTCATTTTTCTGACCAAAATGAGAAAAATACCATTTTCTCATCAAGCCATTTTGCAAAGGGACCTTGCCTTTATATTTGGTGCTGTGCTCAAATTTTACCACTTCTTAGTCTAAGCCCAACACAAGCAGCTGAGGTTCTCTTCCTTTCTTCTCCCCTGCCAGTCATCTCTGTGGGGA
This sequence comes from Ciconia boyciana, assembly GCF_034638445.1. Classification (NCBI taxonomy): domain Eukaryota; kingdom Metazoa; phylum Chordata; class Aves; order Ciconiiformes; family Ciconiidae; genus Ciconia; species Ciconia boyciana. The sequence continues at coordinate 59,296,872 of NC_132934.1, forward strand.
CGTTAGGTCTCTCCTCTGGCACACTCGTCTCCCTTATTCCTCTGCCTTCTTGCTGTACTTTTTCTGTGCACAAGTACCCCTGGCCCACCCCTTGACCTGGCTTTGCTGTACCAGTCAGTGCTTGGGAATGCTGAAACAAATTCCCATGTTTTAGCTCTGGAATTGGTAGCAGAAAGTAGCACTCAGAGTTTTTATAAATCCTGCAGTGGTAATGACTGCTTCCTGTCCCTGGGCTGACTTTTAAATGTAGGAGAAAAGTTAATCAAAGACATCCATAAGCTGTTCATATATGGATTTTACCATTTCATTATAGATCTTATTTTGGGGTAATGTTTTTCTGAAAGGAGCTTGACCAAGCAGATGCTGTTTTGTTTTGCCTGGGGATGCATTTCTGGTATTGGCCCAGTGAAGAGCTGCCACTTCAGCTGTGGGATTTTGGTGATTGCATGAACATCCTGCCACATGAGATTAGAGTGGCGGTACTACCTCCCAGCTTCAGGATATGAAACATCCACCTCTTCTTTAGAGCTTTCATATGGTGGCAGCTGAAGTGAGGAAGAACAGGTGAAAAGAGAAGCAATTTAAGAAAACCAAAGGCAAATCTGCTAAGCTAAAAGGTGATATGAGGGGAGGGAGGCTGAGATCTCATTACTGTTTACTTATGGAAAGGGAGGGGAAGAACAACAGATCAATTGTTAAGCGTTACTGGCTTTATCACAATTGTCAAGTGCTAGATACTGCAATTGCAAGTGTAATACTAATAAAAAGAGATAGACAAAGCATGTGAAAGGAGTTTGTGTGGTTTCTATTCATGCACACACTTTTGCCTTTCTGATTTCAGCAGACAGAAGGAGGGGCACAGACAGACGGACAGCAATCACAGACACAGAGCAGTGAGAATACCGAGAGCAAATCCACTCCAAAACGACTTCATGTGTCTAACATTCCCTTCCGCTTTCGAGATCCTGACCTTCGGCAGATGTTTGGGGTAAGTTACCAGCACCTTTTAAGCATGCCAGATTCTCCTTCCCCACAGGTGGGACATGTGGTGCTGGTGTATTCATGTGAATGAAAAGCCCTTCCCCCTCAATTTAGTCAGCACACTGTAAAATATTTGCAGGACTAGGACAATTGGTAGTGTTTACCTCAGCTGGTAAATACACATGAAAACTATAACTGTGTTGTTCATATCAAGATGTTCAGTCTAACCTAACAATTGGTTTGGAAAAAAAACCAAAATGAATCTTCACCTTATTTCCCAGTAAAGGCTAGGATTAAACATTGACTTAATATGTCCCTTGCAAAGCACTGTTTTTCAGTTGCTTAGAAACTTGTTGAAATATTTATGTATTTCCTCATGATCCACTTCTGTGATGAAAAATTGCTGCAAGGAATTGGCCAACTAGCAATTGCACGTGGAAAAGCTAGTGCAAGTCAGATGGTATTTTACATTGTGTATGATATACGTTGTGTTTCTTTTGACCAAATAGTTTGTCTACCCTAATCTTTGTATGCTATTCATCATTCTCAATTTATAAGCTCTTTGAGGAAGCATTTGTTCACATGAGTATAGGTGGTGACTCACTCCATGCGCACACAGCGATAAATGAACTAGATGCTTCATGACCTAAACTTCAGGTGAAGTTATCTATAGATCATTATTATCATCATCAGGAATATTTGACTTCTTGATACGATGGTAGCATCCTTAGTTGATGGCATGTTTTAAAGCCTTCAGAAATATTTCTTACTATTTATAAAGTTAACAGTTGCTGCCTGTTTAAGATGCAATGCAGAGGACTCAAGTCAGGAAAGACCAAAGCTAAGGTTCCTCTTGCCACCTTAGGCTTTGAGTGTATACCTTGATCCTAAGTGCATAGCCAGCTGCTCCTCCAAATTCTGCAGTATTCCTGTTTCGGTTGTTGCATCTCTTGAGCCATCTGTGTGGGTGTGTATGCATGCACATACACACACGTTCTCACATGGAGAGTAGCGTTACAGTATTGTAAATGTGTCAAATTCATGGACAATGAAGCTTAGATTGCTATAAATGAGAGAAGAATTGGGCTTATCTGTCCATAGCTTGGCCAGTACAAAGTGAACAAAATGTGCAGAAATGTGAAAAATTTCACTGATGGTCTTCAGCGATAGTCCCAATTGCTATATATTGTGAGAGATCTTTGCTCCTTGTTCTTGAAGCTTTTTGTGCCCATAAGAAGCTATTTTGTACATGAGACCAAATGGAGAGGAGTGGTCAAAATGCAGGAGGGCAAGGCTGCTATTCAGAGGGACCTGGCCAGGCTGGAGAAATGAGCTGACAGGAATCTTAAGGTACTTAACAAGAGTGAGTTTCAAGCCTTCCATCTGGGAGGGAATAACCCTTGCAGCAGTACAGGCTGGGGGCCGGTTGTCTAGGAAGATGCTCTGCAGTAAAAGATTTGGGGGTCCTGATGGACAACAACTTGAACATAAGCAGCAGCGTGCCGTTGCGGCAAAGGCGGCTGACTGCACCCTGGGCTGTGTTGGTGAGTAGGCAGCAGGCCCAGGGAAGTGATCCTCCCTGTCTTCAGCACTTGTTGGACTGCATCTCATACTGTGTCCAGTTTGGGCTCCCCAGGGCAAGAAGTGCGCTTCATCTAAATGAAATACTGGAGCAAGCCCAGTGGGCACCACTAAGGTGGTCAGGGGGCTGGAGAACAAACATGGCATGTGAGCAGCGTCTGAGACCTGGGCCTGTCCAGCTTTGAGAAGAGAAGGCAGACGGGGGATATTTTTGTTGTCTGCAACTACCTGATCAGAGGGTACAGAAAAGATGTAGTCAGATTCTTTTTGGTTGTGTAATGATGAGAAGAGAGACAACAAACACAAGTTGGAACATGGGAAATTTCAATTAGGTATCAGGAAATTTTTTTTTACTGTGAGGGTGGTTAAATAGTGGAACATATTGCCCAGAGAGGTTGTGGAACCTCCATCCTTGAAAGTATTTGACTTGACTGAACACAGCCTGGCCAACCAGATCTCATTGGGCCTGCTTTGAGCAGGGGTTGCACTAAATGACCTCTGAAGGTAGGTCCCAGCCAAAATTATGATTCTGTGATTCTGTTGCAAGAGGCCTGGGTTTGCTTCCGTGTTGTTGATACATTAGATTGTCACACTCATGACATCGTGGGAATGTTTTCAGGGTGAAACTCATCTCCTGGCAATCTGTGATTGCTGAATCTTCTCGGTCGCCTGTTCTGCTTTTGTGTTTTTTAGCTTGTGTTTTGCTGTTGCAGGGCTGTGTGGTAGGCAGTTCCGTCCGGTTTGGATAAACCGGTTGCTGAAATCACAGCCAGTTCTTGGACCACCTGCTACAATCTGTATTTAGCACGTCCTGCTCTGTGCTACTGCTGCTCCCCTCTCCTGGGAGCTGCATCACTTACATAAACTGTTCCATGTTGCTGCTGCCCCTTCCCTTGAGACTAGTGCTTGGCTTGATGACTGGCCCCTTTCATGCTTGTTCACCTTGATGCTGTTTCTGTCCTCCTGGTGTGGGGGATGTGGATGAAATGGAAATGACAAGAACATCCCTGTCCTGGTGACTCTTACCTCTGCTTTGCAGATGAGGACACCCAGGCAATGTGAATGAACTACTGCCCTGAGAAGTGACTTGTAGAAAATGCAGCCTGACTGCTTGCATTGAGGTTTCCCATCCTTTTTTGGGCCCAAATGGTTGTACATAGAAGGGGTGGGGAAATAAACGGTATGAGTTGGTTTCTGTTGTTCCCCAAGTTATTTGTTGTTGGTTTATTTTTTCTCTAAACATCATCTCCAGTTCCAGCACAGTGATGTGATTTTAACTGGGGTAAGTGGTATATTCCCTATAAAACCTTTTGTTAGTTCACCTGGCCCTTTTTCTCTCACTGCTGCTTCTCTCTGCGTGCTCAGAGCCTCAAGCAGGAGAGCGTTTCTCTCTGAATCCTCCTTGCTCCTATTGCTTTTTCAGGATCAGATTGCTTTCCCTTGGGTGACTCACTGAAACCTACCCTTTCTCCTACAGGGGACTCACGGTTGTCTGAGTCTTCAGCTGTGGCTAGCTTGTAACCCCCATCTTCTCCCTCTCCCTTCTGTGTGTCGGGTCACATCTCCTCAACGTCATATCTGAGAGACTCAAAATCCTTGCCTGGAGTGATTTTCCCAAGCTACTGTACAAAGAGAGGAATTGGGTAGACAGCAAAGCCATGGAGGAAGAAATAAATGTGGTGGTAGAGAGGGAGTAAAGAAGTCCCCTGAGGATGGAACAGCATGCGAGAGGTCAGCCCAGTCCTGGGGCGCAGAATGTTAGCTAATGCTTTTTGTCCAAACTCGAGTAGAGGTGGACTTCAGACATGTTGTCCCATGTGTGATTAAATGGAAATTACATAACGCTTTCTAAACCTTCATCATTTGGTGAAGACTGCAGACATAAGGATTTCCTGACAAATTCAAGTTATTCGGGTTTCAAACCATCTCTCACCTATTATGTGTTTCTGACAGGTTCCTGAGATATCCTCAGGAATGGAACAAACATTTCCTTATGTATATGCTTCTTATAGGGAGGCAAACAAAATAGTCTGCTTAAAACAGACAATATTTACTTGACATTTCATGATGCCAATAAAAAGACTTCCAGAAAGCTTCTAGAAGGAATAGGTCAGTTTTTAATGCACACAGTTCTGCACCCACTGTGGAATAAATCAATAGTTGACCTTGTTCTAGCAGATAAAGAGGAGTTAATAGCTGACCTGAAATCCCACAGTTGCCTAGGTACCAGTGATTGTTATTTGTCTGTATTTACTTTGTGCAAACAGAATATGGCATCAGGCAGTAATGTAAGGAGCTTTAGAAGAGTCTGTTTCTTTGAGTTTAAACAATTGGCAGGATAACTGCCCAGGAAGGTACCTTTAAAAGGGAAGTGTTAATGGAAGCTATAAAGTATTCAACAAAATCATACTGATGACCAAAAAGGCATGATTCCACAGTCACTGAAACTGTGTTAATAAACCACAAAGCATTCCACACATTAGGCAGGGAGGATGAAGAGGAGGAGGAAGTAAACGGCAGCAAATGTAATTGCAAACTTAGAGAAGCAGATGAGAAAGGAAATGTGCTAATCATGGAGATATCGGTGATGTAGGTTCAGAGAAGGTGTCAATTTTTACATGCAAGGAGAAAAGATCTAGGTGTAGGTATAAAATTAAGAAATAGTTGTATGTTTTTGGGAAAAAATTCAACAAATCAAAAGAAATTAAAAAAAACTCAGAAAAAAAAACAACAAAAAACCCCCAGCTTGTTGTGTTTATGATGTAACAGGAGGTATTTGTACCATATCTGGTTTTGTATGTAATTTATAACAAAGGAGGATGAGACAGTGCTCACTAATATTTAAAAACCAGCAGATCTTGATAAGGTATGTCCAAAGATAATAGCCAAAGCAAGGAGCTCTTTTATTCATTAATGTTAATTTTTAGCCAATTCTCGTAAGCTAGGGGAGTTGCAGAAGATTGGAACACTGCCCACCAGGATTCACTATTGAAAAAATTGAAAGAGGTGACCCAAAGAGCTATGAACTGATTATCCATATGTTGATCCAAGATAAAAATAATTTTGGAATGTTTTAAAACACATTGGAATCTGAAGAAATGGTTTAGTATCTATTCAGTGTGACTTTGTATAAGGTAATATATATATTTTTTCAGACAAATATTGTCTTGTCTATTTTGACAAGATTGTACAAAGCAATACTGATACAGTTGAACATTGCTCAACCAACTGAATTCATCCAAGTGGCCAATTCTGATTTTTAAGAAAAAGAATACTTACCTCAAACACAACACACATTAGAGGGATTAAAAACCTCTTTAAAGATAGATAACAAAAATAGTAGTTACTGGGGAGACATCAGTGATCAAGACTGTTTCTAGTGTCAGTTTCCCCGGGGATCTGTTTCAGTTGCAGTCCTGTTCAGTATCTGTATCACAACCCATGGAGACAGTACTATTAAAACCTTGCCAGTAAGGTTTGTGGTTAAAAAACTATTTGAGGAGGAGGAAAGAGAAAGGTACTGTTAGAGAATGACTTGAAATGCCTGGTTAACTGACAGTAAATCCAACAAAAACATGTTTGATGCAGTGCAGAGTACTGAGTATGTGGGAACTGGGCTATGCTTGTAGGATGGAAAGCTTTATTTGGAAAACACTGATTTGGGAAAGTACTAGTGATTGCTGAAGATAGTTGCTTCAACAATGCAAAGGAGGGTATCGGGTTGAAGGAGGGATGTGATCTTTCTCATGTTCAAAGTTGAAAAGACTGTGACTGCATAATTTTGTTCAGTCCTGAGATCAGTTTAGGACCAAAAAAATAATCTAGGGCTTGGAAGATGAGTGGCTTTTTAACTCTGTAAAGTGTTGGGTACATGATTTACTCAGCTTATTAAAGAAAGGTTGGGAGATGACAAGTCTGTTCTGTACAGGTGCTTATGCATGGATGATACCTACTAATAGGGCCTTTAGGTCTTGTTTACAGTCATAATAAGATTTTCCAGTTGGAAGCTGAGATTTAACACAATTAACCTTGAAATAAGAGAAAAATTCTTAGTCATTTAGGCTAATTTAAACAATGCAACAACTTACCAGGGAGTAGAAGAGTTGCCATCAGTGTTAAAACAAGTTAGCAACTCTTTTCAAAATCTTATTATCCAGTTTCTGAGGGATGTTCTTTGGCTAGTGTGTGTAAGGACTCTGACATGGTGGTAGTAGTCTTCTCCTTAACTGCTAGTATGCTGTCCGCTTCCTTACTGGACTATGTATGCAGAAGAAAAGCTCATGTTTTCCTCAACATGTTTCCAGTCCTTTCGGCTTTGTGCTATGGTAATGTCTGTGCTTGTACCTCATGGCTGATAGCTTCAGTCCTTCCATCTTAGACTTCAAGAAGCAGTTTTCCTCCCAGTATAAAACGGGCTAGGATACTCTGGTCAGTTCTGGACTTCAGAGTCAGATGGACTTCAGAGTCTCCTGGGGAAGATGGAGGCCGGGTTGGACTGCCTGCAGGAGGAAAATCCATCTGTTGTCAAGCTGAATCATGAACTGCCTCCACAAAAACAAGCAAAGTGGATCATTTTGGTAGTTCATACGGGTGTCTGTGCACTAAATCCTTCTTATCTGTTGTGAGAGCAACGGTATGAGGAGTCATAATTGACATTTCTCAGAATTTACTGTGGTGAAATGCTCTTTGCTCAAGAATCTTCAGCTATTTTTAAAAAAGGAGATAGTGTAAGATAAAAACAAGGACTGTGTTGATGACGATTGCAGATGAAGGTGGGATAGCACAGTACAGGGTGTGAGTTCTCTCAGGCTCTGGCTTCAGATGGAGACATTGCCTTTTTTAAAACATGCTCACTCCATGGCTACTACTTGTAGGCTGTTAACTGCTTCTTGTGGGGAAGATCATCAGCCCAGTTGATAAAGGGTTTTTGTGTGTTACCAGCTACAGCAGTAATAATGCATGGCTGTTTTATATAAAGGTGACCGTTCTGTCACATTTAATAACTTCAGTTAATGAAGTTATTAATGACTTCATTTATTAAAGGTGACAGAATGGTAGCTACTTTTTTTTAACATTGGATTTTAAGGCAGGTAATGTTGTTATCCTTTTCCTTCTCTAAGCATAATTCATATCTCTATGGCGAGGTTCTTTATGGTGTATGTTTGTGGCAGACCACTGCTTTGTATGACCCAAGCAACACAGCTCTAGGAGCTCAGATATTTTTGGAAGCTCTTGTAGCCTTCAGATCTCAGCGTCTGGGGAAGCGTTTTGGCACTTTGCACTTCCTAAAATATCTCAGTGGATATAATTTCTCATCCAACTTCTTTCTGGTGTCAACAGTGCAAAACACCTCTGTGAGCCTATAGTTTGAGGCTAAAGCAATAACAAGCTATACTACAGCTCTTTCTCACCAAGAATTTGGTAGAATTTTAAGTGTGTATTTGCCAGTAAATAAATTTAAATACACAAGTAATTCATGATACAGAAGCATTGGTAATTGCAGAAAACTACTTATTAGGCGTTAAGGTAAGAAGGTAAATAATACGATAGACCAAGAAGCTCTGTCCTGCAGGTGTTGATGCAGTGAGGCCTGAAGTACAGCAATAGGAAAGTTGCTGAAAGGGACTCTGCTTTCTGAGTGGACTGGACATCTGAAGGAGGAAATCGTGTCTTCTGGATATCAAGATGTATTTTAGTTTTTTCATTTCCGAATAGTACTGGCCACCGATCACATGTAACAATTCCTACGTGCCGGTATTGGAGAACAAACATTCTGACACAAGGTGGCCTCTTTGTGACGATTCTTGTTTCCAAGCTCTTCCTGCTATGAGAGAGAGCTCCAGCCCTGTCACAGGGCAGGACTTTGTTCCTGCTGATGTTGGTTAGAGTTAGAAGAGGCGCTGCTGTTTATACTGATGTGTTTCACCAGGGTGATTTCTGGAATTGCCTTTTGCAAAGGACTTGTGTGCTCAGTGGTGCTTGAGCATCCTGCTTTGTCTGCATGGCTATGCTGGGGACTGTGGTACTTCTGCGCAGGGGTGCTTGTGCCGCTGCAGCTGTCAGCAGCTATTGTTCTGTCTGTCTTGCTCTGTGAAAGCTATGTACTGATGCCACAGAACATAGAAACTTCTGTAGTGGACCGTCTGGTGGAAGACAGCGATGACTGGATCACACATTTATCTAAGGTTTGTTTAGGTTTTCATATGAATTACTAGAAGAGTCTGCAGTGAGACTGGGCTGAATGTCATTTAGGAAACAGTGCTGTGCTGTAGCTGCGTTTACTTGCATAAAAGGCCTGGATAAAATTACATGGAGTTGTCTTTTATAACCCAATTTTGTATGGAGTCAGGCTACATGTCTGAGTCCTCTCAAACTGAGTTTTGAATGTATGGTGCTTTTGTGGGCATGGGTCCAAGTACCTTTTTCCTGGCAGCAGTACCAGGTTACAGTGCATTCACACCTCTGGGGATGGCACAAGGCAGGAACAAGGAGCTGGAAGTGTAGACTTGAAAGCTGGCCTGGTGTTAAGATCTCTGGAACGGTACCCTGCAGTACTGTTCACCCCCATCTCACTGTTTTGTGTGAAAATCTTTTATTTGTGAGTCAGAGGGTAAAAAATGACTGAGAAACTATGTTCCTCATCACTTTGTTTGCTGGGATGGCTGTGGTCTGTAAATCCTGTTAGAAATCTGTGCTCTTTGTGTGGCTTCCTTTTAAAGTCTGGTTTCTTAGAAAACATGTTTTGTTGGGCAACAGGTCAACCCTAATAAGGGCTTGTTGGTGCTCATTTACTGTCTGTTCAGCTAGTAAACTATGATAGTGCTTTGGTGTTTAAATCCTTGATGCTTCCATTTTCCTGTCAGCAAAGCATACTGGTGTAGCTTGGCTGAACAGGGTTGGCTGTAGCAGGGTTGGCCCCACTATTTTGAAGAGATGTGACCCAGCTTTAGGTGAGGAAGTTCATGTGCTGATAGCAGTGTAGCTCTGGCAGACCCCATGCTGCCATAACTAAGCACTGACTAATACATGCTACCTTGGACTTGGAGCCAGCTGTTCTCAGCTGAAAGTATATCCCATGGAGCTGGGAGCTAGGGTAAGGACGCTCTCTGCAGCATGGACCTATCCTGCATATAAAATGCTCTTGCTCACGCACCTCAAGCCTGGGGACCTGAACACAGCACAGGAGGTTGATTTCCTGGCTATTTTGAATTTTGACCATCTTTGAGAGTGGACTGTTTGGCACCTTCAAGGTTTAGGTAGTTCACTGCACTCATCTCTTAAGTTAATTTTGTAGGGCCAATGCAAAGCTGCTTGGGCATATGAAGTTCTCTTGTAGGGATGCGAGGTTGTTGCGTGGTGTCTCACTTTACCTTTTGTTGTTCTGTGATTTCTAGAGAATTCGCCTTGTACTCCCTGTTGTTTGCATCTTATGGGTTAAGTTATTTGTCTGGCGTGTTTTGGAGCTGATTTTGAAAGCTCTAGACAGGGAGGGGAGGCAGGGCCAGCTGGAACAGAGCATACAGGAGGAGCCCTACCAAACTGTCAGTGCCTTGGAAGGCAAAAGCTTTCTGGTGCCAGATCTCTCAAATTTATTATATGTAATGTAGTTATGGCCTCTGCTGGAAAAATCTGCTCCCTTCATGTCATCTGGGTGGAAAGAAACACACAGCATGCATATACCTTTCCTTGCACAATGCCCTTGCATCTATGCTAAGGTACATGATGTTCAAGCAAGAAAATTGGGTTCTGGTCGTAGCTGATGTCTGTTAATATCTTTATGCCTCTTAAAACTGTTATTTCCAACAGCCCCTGCTACCACGGTAGAGAAAATGATTCTCATTTACCTGCTTTACAGAAAAATAACTAAAAGCTGGTACAAGGTCACCCCAGGGAATGGAGCACTAAGATAAAACAAGATGCTATAGCTCCTATGCCATGGCATGAGTGGAAGTGTGTGTGTATGTATATTTATCCATCATATGGTGTGTGCATGAGCAGTTCACGGAGGCTTCTTGCACAGCCTGACGTGATGGGGGATGCTGGCTTCTTTGTCACATAGTAAGCTTGTAAGCTTTTTAAGTCGGGGGGGGGGGGGGGCATTTGAGATGTGTAGTCTTGCAGTGCCTTCTTCAGAGGCTGTGAACTCTGCTGAGGATTTTTTTCCCTGGATGCTGTGCAGGGTTGTAAGTAGAAGTTCTTGGTAATCGAGTGAACTAATCAGGTCTATAAGCACAGTGATTCATGTCTTCAAGGTTAGAGATTAGAGGGTTAGTCCTCATGGATGACCTAATGGGTCTTGTTTTATTTGGCCAGACCCTCTGTCTGCTGGAAAATACAAACATGCCTGTATACGTGATTTTAAAAAATTACTATGGGGGCATTTGGTGTTGACCCTTGTATTTAGACGACCTAGCATTTTCCATACAAAAATTGTGACCTTTCACTAAGGAGTTCTTAAAACTTCCATTGTTTGCAGTAGACTGTTGACATTTGGTAGGGGAAGCACCATCAGAGAACAAAGTGCCTTTTTATGTTCCACTAAATTAGATTCAGCTTTGAAGGAGATATAAACTGTTAAAATGAACTAGTTCTTTTTTCCTGCTTTCATTCTTCAGGAAAATTCTGGCACGCTACCAAAAAAAAGTGCCTCCATTGCTGGACCTGCTGTAACCATTGCAGCAGTGAGGACAAGAGCCGTGGTGTTAGGAGCTGTCAGAGCACTGTGGCAACAGCTGCAGCAGAGTCTTGAAGAGCCCAGCGCACGTCCTTCTCCTGCCTTGCAGCCATGCTGCTTTCTTCCAGGGAATTTCATGGAGCAGGCAACCCCTCCCCAGCAAACCTCAGTTTAGCAGTTAGCCCCTGTTGTCTCTGCTCCTTCTCTCCCAAGCAGGTCCTTCCCTCCTGCCTCTTCAAACACCCACAACTCCTAGGTAGAAAAGAGTGCAGTTTGCATGGGTGGATGTAGCCCATTGCAGTAGATGTCAAGCCTGTGCTCACTGCAACCGCAGGATTTGGTGATCTTAATTCTGTCATTTAGGAAACGACGTACCTCCATCGTCTACAGGGCAGGGAGGCAGCCCTGCCACCTCTCATGGAGCTAGGTCAGACCACTTGCATTCAGCATTACTGCCAGCTTTTTGTCAGCCACAAGAAATTAAACACACAAGACAGGATTTCCTGTTGGTGTGGAAACCCTGTGCGGTGAGCTCAGCTGAACAGGCCTGGCAGGCAGCACTGGCAGTAATACCCAAGGATCCAGGCCCAGCTGGGTGTGGAGAAAGGGGAAGATGGCACAGCATAATTGTGGACCAGAAGCTGCACAGTTTGTTCTCTTTCAAGATGATTCTAATGAGGTAGAAAATGGTGATTTTTGATGGCTTTGAAGATTCTGAAAATAATTTTGGCATTTGCATTTATCGAGAGCCCGGCTGTTTCAGCGTGTGTGGCAAGACTAGGCAGCTGAGCTGATCTGGCAGGGACAGATCCTGCTCTCAGGCGGGGCGTGCTGCTTTCCACTCCCTTTTGCTTCTCAGAGCCCTAATGCTCACCTGACCCTTTGAGCCACTTCAGTAAATCGTCAAAAACTTTGTATTTATTCATTTTGTTGGGCTAGTTTTTCACAGGATTGGTGAGCTGTATCAGTTTATCTACAGGTGAGAATGAAAACTGGGGCCAGCTTTAGGAAGCTGGTGAGACCAGACAAGGAAGGACAAGGGAGCAGGGACAGCCCTTCAGCAGCCGCGAGCTGTTAAATTGGTTCAGCCCCTGTTGTGTAATGACACTGAAATAGTCTACCAAGAAAGCAATCATGACTGATTTCTTTCATGGCAGTGCCCAAGCCATATGCAACAAAGACAACAAAAAGCAATCAACGGCTAATCTCCTTTATAGACAAGCCCACACCAAGCATGGGATAGAAATAGAAAATGTATTTTAGCTGTGATTGGCACAGCAGTGGTCAAAAGAGGATCCAGCGTGGATCAAGCCTGAGCTGTTGAGATGTTGAGGTTTCAAGGAAGATGCATGTTTACATTAGCATTATTCAAACTTTGTGTAACATGGGATATTGTGAATTCAATTGTTCTTGGGATGAATAGAAGATCAAGTATTGTCCTTAAACAATAGAACAGTAAAAACAACATCTGTGAACCAACATTTGTAAAAGAATACAACTATCTCCTTTTTAAGAATGGAGAATGGAAGCAGACAGAAACTATAGCTAAAATTGTTGGAAGCATTTTGTTTGCTTAAAGACAGTTGTGGAATGATTGTTCAAGGGACTTAATAGCTTTTTATTGCTTTACATATTCAGAGCTTTTCCTCAGTCATCGTGGCTTGCTGTTGTAAATGTTCCATGTTTGCAAATCTGGCCACAAGTCTTTCAAGCAGGGCACCCACAAAATGAGCATTATACCTATTTGACTCTGAATGGAAAAGTTAATTTAAAAAAAAATGGTAAATAGTATATTAAGAGCACTGTGGTAAAGTGGAGAGTGTCCCAGTGCTCAGAGGCTATGTTCATCATCTTTCCTAACTGTGAAACTGTCCTTTCTTTTCCTGTTGACCCTTCCTTCATTTGCTACCACCTTTAAATCTTCTGCAAGCAGTGAGATAAAAACTATGTTGACGGAAGCTTTCAAAAACAATGGGGTAGGAAAAACGCTCAGATATAATATTAATCTGAGAGCAATATGTGTCTCTAGAATGAAGACTACTCCATATATGTGCTCCTGAATATGAGATCTTAGACCTGTCTTTCTGGAGAGCAGACCTCCAGTTTAGAAATACAGCATTGACACTTCTAGAGGACAGAGCATTGCGGGGCTCTGTTGAAGTGGTGATGCTTTTACCTATAGGTTACTGGTTTGAATCTGGCCAGTTCAATATTAAAATATTTTAATATGTTCCAAGGTGAAGGATGTGATCCATATGTGGTTCCACAGAGTGTGGTAAATCTTTCTAGCTTGTGGCTTTTGTTTCCCATTTTTGCTCTGTGCTAAGTAGGGAGCTCTTTGGAACCAGTTGTTAAAACACTGCAGAGTAGTGGGGCCCTGCTCTCTTCGGGGCCTCCAGGCTGAGGCAGAGGTCAGAATTGTATCATACACAATAAACTTGCATGAGTTATCGATAGCCTGCTGTATGTCACAGGTTGAAGTTGAATGATATTTTTCTGAAAAACAAACTGTTGAGGGTTGGCCATTTTCATGGTTTCTGAATCTGCCATCAATTCTTTTGAAGGCTTGGAGTTTTGGAAAGTAAAGGGCAGGGGCGGGGAGGAAAAGAGATTCAGGGTTTGGAATCCCTGAGGCTGGGAGTCTTACGTGACTATCCCCTCCAGAGAAACAACATCACTGTTAAGTTTCTCTTTGTGATAGCCACTTCAGGAGGAAGATGAAATGCTGAATTACATTTGAGAAATGTTGTTAGATGTCTGAGATGAAATCGTATAACCATGTCTTATATGAAATAGTAGAATGAGGGACAAAAGCATTGTTTAGATTAAAAGGGAGAAAAGAAAAGCCACCTCAAATCCCTAAAACTCTTCTGGAGATTGTTTTTCTTCCTTTAAACTTTTGTGAGAAAACCTGGGGTCTGTGACCAAGAGGATCTGCATGTCCTAACCCAAGAGAACTGGGTTACGTCACTGGGATTTTATGCCTTTGCCTGTATGCTAGAAATGGAAATATTCTCACCTCCCTTCTTGCACTAAGCCAACTCCCAAAAGGTAGGAAAAATGGATTGCCAAAAATAAATCTTTTTTTCCCCTTGTCTCTCTGCAGCAATTCGGCAAAATCCTTGATGTAGAGATAATCTTTAATGAGCGTGGCTCCAAGGTAAGTCCTGTTTCTGTACCCGCTTCTCTTGTTTTGATTGCAGAGTAAAAGGCAGTTCATTGCCTAGAGAATATACTCTGTAAAGATCAGCAGGAATTAGTGTGATGGGGGAAGGGAAAAGCTATTTTGGGGGCTGTCTCCTGTTCCCTCTGACTCCAGACTCGTAAGCATGGTCATTTCTGGGCAGCATGTACAAATGCTCCTAGACACTTCTGTCCATAATGTGGGATCAGGTTCCCCAGCATTTTGAACAAACAGGGAGTCAGTCACTTGAGCCTTCATACCAACCCGTTCCCATTGCACTAGCAATGGGTGCCCCGTGGGGAAGGCAGAGTAAGGTGAAACAGCTTTGTGTGATGGGAGACTGTACGAACAAAGCCTAACCCACCCACCCCCCCAACCACATTTGCATTGCATTAAAATACTTCTATAGAAAAACTGTCATATCTCATATGTGAAAGGATTTTATTTACTCTATTTTGCAGACTTACTTGGCACTTCTGAGATACCATCCTTTCACATTTGAGATATTTGGTGCTTAAGATGAGCATCCTCATTCCCCTTGCCCTGCCCCATGTGGACCTCTCCCCACTGAATTTGCATGCACACACCTATTTTAATCTTACAGATATATTAAGAGGGAGGTGTTGTTGAGGGTTAATGGTAATTTCTTTCTCTGGAGATGAGATTTCAAATGTTGCTCAGGTCAGCTGCAGAGAGATTCAGTGATCTTTGTCCTAATTGGCAATTGGTTCTCATCACATAACCAGTATCACCACAATGACAAATTGATGTGATTCTCTCTCTGCCCAGGAGGTTCAGCACTGGAATAGCAGGGAGTTTTGCAGGTCAGGAGCGAGGTGCATTGCCAAAGCTCTATGGGGGAAGCTTGCACAGTGCATGTCTATACTCTGCTTGACTTAATCAATGCTAAGATTCCCATTTTCAATTAAAACAAAATTTCCCTCCTCCCCCCACACACGTGTGCGCACATGTGTGCATGCACACAAGAGATTTTGAAGTTGCAATTCAGCTAAGCAGTTTCGGTTTAGAGTCTGTGCCCTTCGCTTGAATTTGAGGTTCACAGTCTTAAGGTGGCCTCTTTGCTTCAACATATATTCTGGGGTATGTTCATGTTCAGAGCTCTCTGCAAATTTCCCATGTTGCCCAAGATGCGTTCTGAAATTCTTCAGTCTCTGTATTAGCTGGAAACCAGAAGGCGGTTGATCTGTATACAAAAGAAATGAGCGTTAGCCCTTTCCCCATCCTTTCCCCTTTGTTTGTGCTTAATACCATGGGTTTGGGTTTTTTTTTTTAATAAGACAGTCTGAACAAGTAAATGTCTATATGGCTTAGTTAGAGTTTTACTTCCCTTTGTGGATAAAAATCTATATGCTTTACCAAAACAATCAGCGATGCTGAGTTTGTAAATAGTTATTCTGCTCTCTGCTGTTCCTCTGATATTTATAGGCCAGAGCTATCTGTGAATTAGTCTTGATTTTAGTCATTTCTATTTGGCTTTGGGAATAGCCTCTGGCCTCTATCAAATCCCTACTTGTTTGGATGTAATTGCAAAAGAAAGAACAAAAATAACTGGCCTGGCAAAGTGGTGAGCTCTATCCTTCATCCCCCACTGCCTGTGCTTTCCAGAACAGTGTTTTCCTCTCCACACGTGAACTTTACTCTCTCTCTCTCATCCATACAGCCCTGTATTAAACTCCCACGGCTGCCCTTTCCCTTCTAGGTAACACTAATGTTGGAGGCTTTCTGTGAAGACTTGATTTATGACTATGAAAAGTACCTTCTTGTGCACTTGTTAAAGCCCAAGGCTTCTGGTTTTCAGTTAAAACAAAAATTATTGCTGAAGAGTTCCTTGACGAATTTTATCCTGAACCCTTAATACATATATGAAAAAAGAAAGTGATCCAAAGAGATGTTCTTCCAGTCCTTGACCATGCGGTTTTCTACTGCTTTTTTGTCATCTTACAGCAAAAAGCAGTTGCAAAACTGAGAGCCTGTATGAGGGGTGGGGCAGAATCTGAACAGAATGAGAAAATACTCAGAGTAATTTGTGGTATCTTTGCATCCTTCTCTACCCAAAATAATTCCTGTTTTAAAAAGAATGCAAGATTATTCCTGCTTAGCATGAAAATGGGAGGCCCCAGTGTTTGAGTGGGGTGTAGCTGCACGAAGCACCTGGTATTCACATAATAATGGAAAAACAACAGTTTGGTGATCTGATGGTGAAGCAAAGGAAATGGATCTTTCTGGAGGCCACTCACTCACTCTTGGGTTCTTCCTCCACCTTAGGAAAAAAAAAATCTGAATGCATTTTCCTGCCCTGTGGTTTCCATTCTAATCTAATGATATGAAACCTCTCTTTCTTCTTCTCCTCTTCCTCTCTCTTGGGAATCCGAAAGCAGATGCTCCTGCTGCCTGCCTTGTGCTGTGTTCTCAATGCTCCCTTCCCTTCCCCGGGTTCCTAAGGGTTGTAGAGTTTTGTGTATATGTTTTGTAAATATTTAAAAGATACAGTGGTAAATCCCAAACTGCCCTGGGTTCGCCCCCACCCAGTGTATGATGGGGTTGAGCAGCGCTTTGTCCCTGCCAAGCTGTGGCAGGAGATCTCTGCTGGGATCGCTCTAGTCCTGGTTGATAGGAGGGACTGGAGGAAGCGTGTGGGTTGCATTCTTCCTTTTGAATCCACCTGAGATGACCAGGCAGTTTTCTTCGGCAGCTGGGGGAACTATATCAAACTGGCTGCATCTTCAGGATCTCTGTGTATTTAGGAAGTTTGGTGACCAAAGAGAGAGCAGCATGTGTCCGTCACAGCCACCTCGCACCTCAGGTTCTTGGATTTGGCTTAGGAAATGTTATTTGTTGACTTTCTGTATCACAGCAGAGTAGGAGGCAGTTAATAATTAGTTTTGCTGATTTTCCTCTCAAAGCAATGTGAGTTCTTGTTTCCTAACTCGATTTCTGCCCAGATTCAATCTGTTTAGTAGGATTATATGGGCCCTGGTAGACTTCACACTGATATTGCTTTGCTGCATATGAGAAACAAGATACAAACTTTAAACATCCCTTGAATTTCATTTTGTTTTATTCTTGTTTAATAGAATGACATCAGTCTTTCCTTGACGTGTTTGGGTTTTTTGCTTGCTTCCAGGAAACTAGCTGTTTGTTTCATTTGTCCTGTTTACCATTACATTTCTAGTTCTGACCTGTATAAGTGCCTTTAAATAGCATTCTGCTCATGGTTGCAGTTTACCATGCACTTCACTGAACCGTGAATAAAACACCTCCAGAGGAAGTCGAGAGAGAGAGGATTCCTGCTCCTTTTGTTAGTGGAGATGCATCCTTTAGATGCATATTTTGGCACTGTTGTGCTGAACCGAACAAGTGGACATATTTGCAGAATTAATGCAGTCTGCCTGCATAACAAGTACCCTGTGGCATTCGTAAAGCTGCAGGGGAAGGGAATCCAAGCTCTTTGCTCATCAGCTGTGTACCGTGTGGCATTCCAAGATGTGCCCTCGATGACATTTAGAGACCAAGAGTGCGTAAGCACACAGCAAAATCTTGTCTGAAGAAGGAGCATTTTTTTAGATTTTTAAATGGTAAGAGTTCATGCTAGTGCAGATTGCAAGCTCATGGTTTCAGGATAGTGTAAGTTTATGTTCCTCACTGCCTTCCACTTGAGAGACCCAAATCTCCAAGTTCTTGTATAGGACTGAAGTGTCTAGAAGCGCTTCATATTTAATTAAAAAATTGGTAGTATAGTAGCTTACATCTTGTCTTCACAAAGAAATTGCATCTGTTGGTGAGTGGAGTTCTGTAAGTAAACCTGTGCTAACTAAAAACTTGTGCAGAAAGCTGTGTGGAAACACATAGGGGTTTTTTATGTTTGCAGTTAACTGTAGGTGAAGATAAAAATATGAATTTAGGTTGTGATAGCTGTGCCTAACAGACTGTATGTTTGCATGTGCATTTGTTTCTTCTTTGAATGGATTAGGTGCTTTGAGTTGAGCCACTCTTGTTCTGGACTTAGTTTCTACTCAGTGAAACAGATACAACCCCTTGTTACATAAAATAAATTAGAGGTCTTGTTTTCATTTTAATTCTATTTTTATAATTTTTGTTCAGATGTCATCAGTTGAGCCAGAAATACCAATAGTGTTATTAATACAAAGAGGCTTAATAACAAATTAAGTACCAGTGACCAGCATCACTTTCTCAGGTCACCAAATCCCTTTATAATGCCAATGGCATGAAGGAGACGTGACCTGTGTCACTTTATCCTAGTTCAGTGAAGTACAGTTTTATGCCTTCAACTCTGTGATACTAAACTAGTGAGTTAAATTAGTCCATACACTCAACTGGTTTATTTAGGGCTGAAGTTGATGGCTTGATAGTAGAAGCTGATTTACTGCTCCTGTGGGAGTGTCTTCCCAATAGTGCTCGTTTCACTGTGTAGGGAGTTGAATCCAGGGTGCTAAATTAGCAAAAAACTGATGCAGCAGGGAGAGGGAGGAATGATCTTGTCCACAGTAATATCCACGATCGATCGAGGAGAAGGAGGAGGAGCACGCAACCGGGGACAATGTGAGGCCGTGAAGCTCCTGACCCGAGTTGGCTGGAGCTGCTCTGAAGCCCCGAGCTCTCGCTGAGCAGCAGTGCTGGCTGGGCTCCTGCCGTTCACTCCTGGCCTCTGCCCCCTCCTCGGTTTTGCAGGAGGGATTGGCAGTGGAGCAACACAAGCTGGACTGGGGAAATGATCCAGCTTAAAAATGGCCCTGCAGGTTTTTTTGAAGATATGTTTATGGCTTTTTAGCCAGATTAATTCCTGCATCTGGTTCACCAGATTGCACAGGTACATGGGCAGGTGCTTTATGCATATGTGCCTTAATGCACTCAAAGCGTGGCACGGGGGCAGGGATGAGCTGGAAGAGCTGCTGAAATGGTGGCAGCTAGGTTTATGCCGATTCCCTCACCAATTTAAAGTGTGCGTTTGTGTCTGTAACTCCAATAATGCATTTCTGAATTTCATGCTGTGTTTCTGTCAGTGCATTCAGCCCTGCTCATCTCAGGTGGATTATAGCTGAAACCCTCCTACTCTCTCCAAATGCCTTGGAAACAGGTAGCATAAACTGCTGTCTCCTTGGCCATTTTTTCAGGCTCCTAAAAGTTTGTTTATTACGGAAATAAGGAGAGGGGGAAAAAAAAAGAAAAAACTTGATTAAAAACGAGCACAGCAGCAGATGATGGCAGGGCCGGTTGCTGGCTGCATGCTCCAGTGGTACAAGGCAAAGACGCTGCTGCTGAGGTGACTGGTCTAAACTCCATGACAAACAAAGGGTTAACAATGCATGGATTTCAAGGGGCTCTGTTTAGTTTCCTTTAGTTTTATTTTCTTTTTTTTTATTTTACTTTATTTTATTTTTTGTTGTTTTTTTGTTTAATTTCTGTGTTCTGGCCACACCCAGGAGAACCGTCTGCTTTTGATTTCTCCCTTTACGGTTACATGGTAAATTTTCTTTCTCATTCTTCAGAGATGGAAACGTTCAAATACTGTATATATATATACATTTATTATTTTTTTTCACTGCTCATCATGTTGCTTGTTATT
The DNA here is from genome assembly GCF_034638445.1 of Ciconia boyciana. NCBI lineage: Eukaryota > Metazoa > Chordata > Aves > Ciconiiformes > Ciconiidae > Ciconia > Ciconia boyciana. The sequence goes on from NC_132934.1 coordinate 59,316,897, forward strand.
TATTGCAGAGTCTGAGGCCAGACTAAAAGGGTGGCAGTTACTCGGTCTCTTCAGGCCCTTTGAATAAACCTTTGGGTAAAAAGGGGTTAGTCTGGCACTGCAAATTACTCACCAGTCCTAAAAATGTTTGCTGGGGTTATTTAGTGTTCTCTGGGTACACTGAGGCTTAAACTTATTTTCTGCTTGGGAGATGTTCCTGGCAGCTGCTGGTGGAAAGGAATTGTTGAAAATTTCAGCCTTGTTATCATAACAGCCTTATTAAACCCAAGCTCTTTGTATAATCAAAATTTTAGAAACCTTAAGTCTTTTTTTTTTTTTTTTTAAAACCCAGGATTGTATCTTCCCTTCTTCTGGCTCCATACCTACTACTATGGAGCAAACCAGTACCTGCTATAAAGCTAATCTAGTAAATATTGGACATCTGCCACCTCTTTTTTTTTTTTCCTTTTGTTTTTCTTTTTTTTTCCCCAAGGGCAAGCCAACCTTGGGAGGGAAGACTGAGGATTATTTGTTGTATATGTATTTAGGTACAAATTAATCCCTATTCTTTACAGGTCATCTGTGAGAAGGAATTAAAATTATATGTATGTGCTCTTTTTTCTCTCCCACATCAAAGATATGTATATATAATTGCTAGTTTTTAAACTTAGAAATAACAAAAATGTCAAGCGTGGCTCACCTATTTTTCCTGATGAAAATTTGAATGTCTAAGCGATGCATTAAGACAACAAACCAATGTGGCACAAATACTGACTCTGCCATAGTCAACTATGTAAAGCATTAATTCAACATTGACATTAAATGGTTCTCAACAAAGAGAGTTGCACAAGCTAAGGACTGAACTGTTAATAAAACAAAAATCGTGGTTAATTAGTTATGTTGTTCAGAATCAGATTAATTCTGTTTTAATTCACATTGTTAATTATTTTCATATAGTCTACATGTGGCTTGTACCCTACCTTGAGTTAACTTACTAAAAATAGTGAAAATTCCTAATCAGTCTAAAGATATTTAATGATAATGTAGTTTTTAAAATCCCATACAGACTTTACTAATTACAAACAAATGTGAATTAAAATAGTCTTAGTTTGGTTGTAGCCTGCACAGATTGATGTCTAAAAAATTACTTTCCCTCTGCTCTCCAGCTTTCAGTTCACATCATCACCGAAGACATAAATTTCTTTTGGTCTCCACAGGCTTGTCTAGAACAAACAGAAATTTTAATGTACAAGGAGAAGAGGAAAATAGAGATTCCTATTTCAGTCTTTACCTCCCCTCCTTTCCCCAATCTTTTAAAGATGTTTTTTCCCCATTATATAGAACCAGAGGGAAAGGTGTTGCTCTTTTTCTCAGTCTTGCCTTTCTCTTTAGGGGTTCTTTGAAGCAGACACGATACCCTGTCCCTTCATAATCAGCTTTGTTATTACATCCCCCACACTCCTCCTGGTTCCCTGCAACATATTTCAGAGTTACATGTGGTTGGGCTGTTTTATTAGCCCCGCTCTCTTATAGCCCCAATTTTAATTCATTTAAACAGAAAACTTTTATGCTGTTCTGAAAAAGGCATCAGTTCGTTATTTATATAGCTTTTTTTTAATAGCTGGAGAAGTGAAATTATCTGAAGCTTTAGATTATTGGGTTGGAGCCCAAAGGAGCGGTCTCGTTGATCTCAACATTGCAGTACTTGGCTAAGTTCTTTTATTATTGCTGTTCAGGGGAAAAAGAGAAAAAAACAAAACCTGCATTCTACAAATGTGTAACAGTTTTGTGTTGGAAACCTAGCTGTGGATGATAAAGGCCAGCATGTGCAAATGGCTTGGGCTTTTTAAGATTAGTATTGTAAAGACCTTTAAAAAGCACTTGAAGAATGATGGCTTGCTTGTGTATTGTTGCTAACAGTGCTCAGAAATCAAGATGCCTTTTTTTTTTTGGAGGTGGGGGTCCAGTCCATACGTATCGACCCTGAGCTGCACGGAGGGGGCTGTGAGGCTAGCATGTAATTTCCCTGACAAGGCATAGCTGTAGACCGCTCACATCACCTCGCTCTGCAGTTAATGTCAGGAGTTTCCATTGCATGAAATGCAAGCTTTATTCTTCCTGCTCCTGAGGGTATCAGAGCCAGCAGAAGTATTACTCTCTGTACATTAAACTGGTATTTGCTATATACCAAGCTCCAGGAGCTAGTTACTCCTGTTCTTAAGATACCCTAAAAGCGGAATGCAACAAAGTTTTGTTGTTTTTTTTTTTGTTTGGACCCACTCTCTGTAATGGCATGAAGAATATCTCATCACAGTTGTCTGTAGTAAGATACCATTTGTTACTAGTTAAAATCCTAATTCACTTAGTCACATTGGCTCTGTTTTAATGTCAGTGCACTCATCTCCATGGAAGGAAGCATGATCTCTTACCCTGCCGTATTATGCGACTGCATGAGTTGGCAGCAGCATGAGCATGTAGGACAGGCATGTTGCATGTGCCTTCATGGATGCGGTAAACCTAAATTCGTCTCCCTAAAGGGACATTTTAGTAGTCCTTGAGCCTTTGTGGTTGCTCCAAGCAGGGCACACCAGTTTTTCTCAAACTTCATGGTCTAACTAGGCAGAGATTTGTTGCTATCCACGGCGCAGAGGTTGCCATCTCAGAACAAAGCCAAGTAAGATGGGTAGCAGGGTCAGAGGGAGGTAGCAGTGGGTCAGCAGCGTCAGACAAAGCCTGCCTGTACTGATGGATCAGTATGTAGGTGTTTAGATTTACACTCAAGTCCAACACAGTACTCATAGATAGGAAAATTTGGAAACTAGAATATGTGATACTCTAAATCTTCATGTTAAGTAATGTTTGTTTGATGGTGCCACCTAGAAGCCCTGCTTACTTTCAGGGCCCCATGCGTTATTAGGGAAGTCACAGGCATAGGAGTATACATGAACTGTGCCCTGAAGAGCTTACAAGGGATGCTTTACAAACAGCCCTTCCTCTCAACAGTTTTCTAAGGTAGGTAATTATTACTGTCTCCATTTTACAGGTGGGAAAAGCAAGGTTCAGTGTTTGATTTGCCCAAAGCTTCGCAGAATTCCTGGTGCCAGGCGTGAACTCAGATTGCTGCTCGCTCTTGTAGCAGTTTCTCAAGAGAAAGAAGTGCTGCTCAGTGTCGATGTCCTGTACTGTGTCTGGGGTGGGCGGGGGTCCTGCAAAGCATGCTTGTTAATTTGTTAATTAGTAGAGGGGAGAGAAGGCCTGCTTGGGCTTGACCAGCTTGCCTATGTCGGAGCAGGGTTTAGTGTTTTTAAACAAACAAACAAAAGAAAAAAAATTGTGTCGAGTAACTTTGTACTTCTTTTTTGGTCTGGCCTCAATTGCTTTTATGTTTTCTTTTTTTTAATTATTACTCTTATTATTCTTATTATGATTACAGTTCCTTTATTTTATCGAATTTAATTTCTTTCATTTATGAAACATGCATGAACCAACAATGTGACTCTAGGAGGTTATTGCTGAGTTGTGCTGATGTCGATTTCATACTGTGATATTTTTTCTCTATTTACCTAGAGATCAGTATTTCAATATATAACGATGTGCATGTTTTCCCCCCTTCTCCCGCTGCATGCAGGGATTCGGGTTCGTAACTTTCGAGAATAGTGCTGATGCAGACAGGGCCAGGGAGAAATTACACGGCACCGTGGTAGAGGGCCGTAAAATCGAGGTGCATGTCTTCAGTAATTCAATTTCTTCTTTATATTTATTCTTTTGATTTCTTTTTGTGTCTTGCCTCACTTATTTCACATTTGGATCCCAGTCTTGTGTGTGCGTGTGTGTTTGTGTCTGTCCTTCACTTCCCTGCACTGAAATGTATAAAAGTTTACACCCCTTACGGAATATTTTTATTGTTGTTTTGGGTATTTTTTCTTTTCTTTCTTCTTTTATTAAGTTTTTTTCCCACCCACTCCAAATTTTTGCCCTTCTGCTGTCTTGATTTTTCCTTTGCTTCAGTTTGCGAGGCTCCAATTTCCTGTTACCAGGCCTGAACAAAACTAACTGAAAGAGTACTGTCCGACTTCTAACTCTGTGTCCAAAAAAGAAAGCAGGGGGCCAGCCAGTATCCTCTCTTTCCTCCGAGGCCAGTTCTCCTCCATGCAAGTGTGAGATGATGCCTGTGGTGGGAGGGGGGGGGAGGCACGGGGCAGAAGCCCTGAGTGGGCTGTGCTATACACACTGCTGGTTTCTTGACCTGCCCATGGTCAAGAGTCAGCTCGGTGAAGGATAATTCTTAAAGTTTGTAGCTCTCACCACAGGGGAGTGAAGGGTTAATGTTGGCTGGCCAATATGGCCATATATTGGGCATGCCTGATGTTGACCAGTTTGGTGTTCCACTGTGTTGGAGGCTAACTGGCCTCTTCCCTCTCTCCCTCTTTCTTTAAAAAAAAAAAAAAAAGTACAAATATTAAAACAAAAAAGCCACCGTTTTTGAGTAAGATGTCTGCATATTTTGCTTTTTTTTTGTTTTGTTTTTTTTATTTCCCTTTTCAATGGTTTAGCGTTTAGGGCCCTTCACTTGACTCACTCTTTCCATGGTAACTATACACAATGCTGGCGATGGTACGAGTTGGCGGTAAGTGAAACAAAAGCGCTAGAGAAGAAGCTTTTTTTTTTTAATTTTTTTTAAAATTACAAAAAAACGAAATTAAATAAGAAAGAAAAAATCCATCTGCCATCTCACATTAACACTACGAAATGTGATTTGACTTGTTGTCCCCACCCACCTCCTTCCCCCTTCTCCCCCTTTTATTTTCAATGCTGTTGAGTAATGCCGCCTGGACTTTGGATGTACATATCGTTTTGTAGCAGTCTGAGCTGTTTGATTACTGACTTCATGGTGATTTCCCCTTGCACATCTTACTCAGAGTTACTGAACTCCAGTTTGGCTGGTTTTTATTAATGCACCCATTTCCTCTTCTCTCTCCCCTGCCCCTTTCTGCTGCTCTCTCTTTCTGAGACCTGTTTGTAGCTGTTACTGTTTGTTTTCTCTCTTTTTCTTTCTCTCTCTCTCCCCCTCCCTGGTTTATTTCTTTACTTGGTTAAATGCAGCTATTGGTCTCTTTGCTGACTGGTGATTTCTGATCGGTTCTGGCAATTTTTCCTTTAAGTGCTTGTGTTGCACTTTGCTGTAGCAGCTGATTTCAGGCACTCGCTCCATCTTAATGATTGTCTGTGAGACCCTATCTCCTCCCTCCTCCCCTCCCCTCCCCACCCTCTGAATCAATTGTGGGTTGGTTTTTTTTTTCCTTTCTTTTATCTGTGTGTGTTTAACTGCATGCTCTCAGTCTCATCATTGTTGTTTCCCATTCTTTCTTTTTAAATGTGTAATGTTTCTATTGTTTTGGGGCTGAAACGAGAGTAAATGTAGCTCCAGACTCTCCATCCTGCGTACACTCACCATCCGTAAGTCTCAAGGGCCTGAAGCAGCTTTTATTTTTATATCCATTTTTTTTAAATTCGTCTTCACCCTGGCCTCAATTCCCATTTGGCATGGGTTTTGATAAATTATTGATACTGTATAAAGACTTCACCCTCCTTGCAAGAACTTTGAGGCTGTCTGACATGGGGCTGCAGTAACTTGGCTTCCAAACTGGTCCATCTTTTCTTTATCAGCACCATCTCTGTGGTAACACCCCACTTGCTTGAGCAATCAAACCGCTTGGAACTGTGCAGAGCTCTGTAAAGAGGGTGGAGGGCACAATAAAACAAAAAAAATACCCAGGTCTACTGCTATGTATTTCTTCTTTTTATCCCATGGGATTTGTGACAAGGAAAAAATAATCTGGAAAAAGATTTGAAAATGATGGGGAGGAAATCGGTGAATGTAGACCGTCCAAATGCTTGGTGGCGTTCCAGAAATCTCCTCAAGCCTTGGGAGTTCAAATCTAAAGCTGATGGACTCCAGGCTAGCTTTTTCTATCTAAAAAGTATCCCTACCAGTGACCTGCTGGGCCCCAGTCCCAACGATGAGCTTGAGAAACAGTCAGCTTGTGCATCACCTGGTTCAGTTCCCCTGCTCTGGGGTGCAGAAATTATCGCTGCCTCTTGAACAGAACCTGGACAAAACCTCCAAAGTTTTGCCCTTCGATCAATGAGCTGAAAATAAGCACACGCCAAGGGCTGGCAGGGCGGTGGAGAATCTGCACTTTACTCTCGTTGGCCTTTTGTTTAATGCATAATTTTAAAGTGCCACGTTTAGCCGTAACTTTTATAATTAAATGGCAACTGTTAAAAGTAATTTAAAGATTGCATTCTTGTAAAATTAATTGTTTGGTTTTTGTTCGGTTTTTGGGTTTGGGTGTTTGGTTTTTTTTTTGCTCAGAGAAGTATAGTGTGTGTGGTATCTGAGAGTTTTCCATCGTTTTCCCTAACATCCTATGCTTCCTTCCCTCTCCTCCCCCTCCCCTTTCTTACTTTTAGGTTAACAACGCGACAGCGCGAGTGATGACCAATAAGAAGATGGTCACACCTTACGCAAATGGTAAGAGAGACTGTACTAATGATGAGCTGAAAGGTTTGAAGGAAGTCAAAAGCTTCCTGGTGAGGGAAAAGTCATGGCCTCTCCTCTGGACCAAAAAAAAAAAAAACCCAAAGAAACCAACAAAAACCCCAGAAACCCTAATTATTCTTCAGTATATATTCTTCAGTGTTATTCTTCAGTATAATTCCTAAATGTTTATGAAGGAATACCATGTTACAGATGGGGAAGCGGGGACAGAGGAGTAGTGGCATGCCCAATGTGGCCAAGCTAGGAAAAGAAGCCAAGGACTGATGGGTTTCCTGCCACTACTGCAAGATGATGCTGTACAATGGGATGTGCAGTACTCCTGAGTCTAATTGCCATCATGTAGATACCTAAATATGAATGCAGAAGCATAACTTATGATACATAATTGGATATATCTCAGTTTAGGTTCTAACTGTAAAAGTACAGCTGTCCCCAGGCAGCCGGGAAAACAGAGGCACTGCACTGCTTGTTTGCTCACTTTTTGTTACAGGCTGTGCCTGTGTTCAGTCATTTTCCAGTGAACCTGAATAGAGAAAGACCAAGTTGTTTGGGTAATGAAGAATCCTGTTTCATCAGGATATCTTGGTTCTTCTGTTTGTGCAGTAATTTTACTGCATAGGCAAATATAGCATAAAAAGTCGTTCTTCTCCTGACAGAACTGAATGCTGCTTTGATACAGATTTTGAATCTGAGTCTTTGTCCTGAAACAGGCAGGAAAATTATTTTTGGTCTGAAGATGTTCCCGAACAGCTTCAACAAGGCAGGAAGCTGCATATAGGTAGTTGCTAGTGTAAGAATCCGTTTTGATTACAACGTAAGATCAGAAGTCAGAAGATACGAATTTTATTTGTGACTCTGCTACTGACTTTTTGTGTGGCTCTTGGCAAATAAATCTTTTTTTGGTTACAGAGCTGGAGAAACGGGCAGGCAGAAAGGCTGGGATTCTGAGTCTCAGTGTCTGAAAGGAACCAGGAGATTCTGTAGTAAAAGGCGATGCAGCCATGTTATGTTGTCCTGAAAACAAGGGCAGAAAATGCATGTGACTATTTGGTAACAAAACTTGGCTTACTTGTGAAACCCTGATAACAGGCAGGAATATTTTGCTTTCGCAGCCAGCAATTTAAAGCCAGCTGTAAAGCTATGCAAAGGTATTTAGTATTAGGCTAGGCTTAAGGCATACTGATGAGGGGTCGTATGACTGTTACTAAATTTGAGGGTTGATCCCAGTCCTCTCATTGCTACCACTCACTTGTGTATTTTGCCGTCAAGGTGGGCAGTGCAGCGGCAGCGTGCCCGGTCTTGCCGAGGGAGTGTAAATCGCATCTCTCGTTGATACTCTGCCAGCAGATGAAGGGGTGGTGTTGATGGGCTGCAGTTTACAAAGTTGTTCATATGGTTTCTAGGCTGGTTAGAGGTTTTAAAGCACAGTAAGTGTATCAGGACTCCAAGACAGAGGAAGTGTATGGATTTTTTAAAATAAAAATACCTGTGTGATTCTAGCTGAACAGCTGAGATCTTTCCTGAAAGGAATGCTTTGTGGAAGCCAGCCCAGATCATGGTGTTAGCTTTACACCCCTTGCTTCTCTCCCCAGATAGAAAGGTGGGGGGAGGGCGACAGATGCGTTTCTCGATCTGACTGGGAAATGTGTTCCTCCTCATGTCCCAGTGATGACTTCTTTAAGCACTGTTCTCTTGTAGGTTGTATGTTGATGGTTTGCAGTTCTTGCTGATTATCTAGATTATATTAAAATCAATTCTCTGGGAAGGCTTTCACCTGAAAAGCAGCCTAAAGGAGATGGGAAATACTAAGATAACACAGAGAGGAGAAAATGTGAAGTGAATAGACTGAATTGCTTTTCTGCACCATAGTAGTGTAATTCAGTTAGTGAGGAAATTCAGACACTGTTGCTTTTTAGCAGATCTCTAGCAAATAGGACAGAAGGGTGTTTTGAGTATTTAAAGCTATAAATTGACTTGCCCAGGATAACAGTCTGGGCTGGTGGCTTTAGAGAGGTATTGGATCCGCAGCGTTCCCGTTTAAAGTAGGGAGGAGCTGGAGGAGCTGGCAGCAAGGTTCATGCAGGGAACGCAGGGTCGCACGGTGCTCGTGGCGAATACGCATATAAGGTAGTTGGCATTCCCTCAGCAGTGCCTTTGCTGTGCTGCGGGTCAGCTGATGTTTTGCTGTTCCCTCCGATACAGCAACCTGTACCTAGAACTTGACATTAGAAAAAGGCAGTTGGCCTCCATCTACACCAAGGGGGATTGAGGCGAAGCAGAAATTGGAAAGAGCTGTGCATGTGAAGCTGGGGTGCATGCAAGAGACCGTTCCCCCTGCCCACGCTGCCTGCTCCTTCTCTTGGTGTAGATTTTGGCATTCACTGCAGTCTTTGTTGTTTCAGGTTGGAAGTTGAGTCCTGTGGTTGGAGCAGTGTACGGCCCTGAGTTATATGCAGGTAGAGCTTAAGTAGACACTTCCACTTTGCCATTTAACTGCAGTGGTGTTTGTTTATGTTCTCAATCTGCTGTTTCTTTATAACCTTTTTACTTTTTTTTTTTATTCTTTTTAAAATTAAATTAGCGTCCAGCTTTCAAGCAGATGTCTCGCTGGGCAATGACGCCGCAGTGCCCCTGTCAGGAAGGGGGGGTATTAACACTTACATTCCTTTAATCAGTAAGTAGCCCCCGTTGGCCCCTGTATTGTTACTGTGCTTGAGTTAATGACGACCTGTTACCCTTCTTCTCTCCAGTCTGTATAATATATACTTGAAAGGATGGGTCTCGCTGGGAATGAGTTTACCTTGAGCCAAAGTGTACTGTGCAGTGGCTGTAACTTGTTCATCTGCAGTGTGTTTCTGTACTGGTGAATGGGTTTTTCTGAGCGATGAGGAGGCTGCAGAACAAGGGGAGGGTGTGTGTGTGAGGAATAGGCCATTCCCTTGCCCCCCTCCCCCTTTTGAAGTCAAAGAAACCAAACAGACAAATCCCTAAAGTACATATTATACAAGCTGCTAAACCGCAAGTCTGCAAGGCCCCCAGTGGCATGCACCTGGACGCACGTTGGGTTGGGTTTGCACCCTGGGACTCCATCCCTCTCGGTATCTGTTTATTACATGTTTGCAGATGCCTCTGAGGTTTTACATCAATTAATCATGAGCCAGTTTACTCCAGTGTAAAGTGTAATAAAGCAGGCCCCACTATACATGGAGCCAGTTATTGATCACGCTTGTTAAATGAAGGTGGGCTCTCAGTAAACTGGCACTTTATGGGAAATTTCTGCTGCTGTTATATGGGCTATCTTGTCTTTCAGGCTATAAAATGAACATACAGAGGATTGGGTGGCAAAGAGTGGGAGGGGAAAGGAGGGAAGAGACTGATGTAAGTTGGTTGACTTTAAGGGCCTCTTGACAAATTATTTTAAAGAGCCTCTGCAGTTTTGGAAGAGCCGCCTGCTATATTGATAGTAACTCTCTGCGCTTCTCGGACTCTAACCAGACTGCATGGCGGTGTCAAAAGGCGGGGGGATTTGTACCCTGTTTGTGGTGGGTGAGGCATGCCAAAGCATTAACCTCTTGCATGCCAAACTTCTCTGCAACCCCTCTTCCCCCAAAGGCCATGGTGTAGCAGGGAGTATGTATCGGATGCTTGCTGGGTTATAAGCATGCCCCTCTGCAGGACTGATGCAAAATGTCCCACCGCTGTGGAGCTATTGTGTCACTTTGTTTGAAGCAGACGGTTGTTCTCTGGGCAGGAGCTCGGATCCTTTTCACCCTCCACCTTGTCTGTCTTTACAGTTCCAGGCTTCCCCTATCCAACTGCAGCCACCACAGCAGCCGCATTTCGGGGAGCCCATCTGAGGGGCCGAGGAAGGACAGTGTATGGGGCAGTCCGGGCGGTACCTCCCACAGCCATCCCTGCCTACCCAGGGTAAGCACTGGTCATGAGAGCAGAGTGCTCTGCACAACCGTGTCAAATAGCTGATTGGTTAACCAAAAAAATAACTAAAATTGTCTGGATGGTGAGAGTCAGGATATTGCTAGTGCCAGAGCATTCTGCACACTATGGCATCCAGTGGGGGCAAAGCTAAATTCTTCTGCATTAAGTTATTGACTGAAACAATTTTCAGTACTTGCAACAGCTTAAAGTGCTGATGGGTTCCTTCTTATAATTTTTCAATTTGTCTACGTGGTATTCGTCATCCATTGACCCAATAAGTTATAGCGCTGCTGAGAAGGACGCAAAGAGAGAAGGTCTAAAAGTTCCAAAAAGGTTCTGCTCTTTGCACTCCATTTGTGTTTTCATATCCAGGAATGAGGAATATTATCCATTATCTTCATGCCTCACCATCTGGCAGTAGGACACAGAAGAGCCAGTTACCCACAATGGATTTGCTTTCTTTGTTGGAGACAGTTTAAAAAGGTTTAAAACAAAGATTAATCAAGTCCATTAATTTAAAGGTGGGAGTGTTTGGGATATAAGGGGAACAAAAGTGCAGCGTTCTTCTAACTGTTGTATGAAGCGATGGTGAATGCATGGCCTTAGCATTCTTTGCCCTCTGACTTTTCACTAGTAATGCAGTGGAACAGATGCTGTTACAAAAGAGTATTCTGCTGTTTAAAAATACAGGGAACTAGCTTTGTATGTGAGTGTTGTTTTGGGGTTTTGTTTGTTTAAGTGTGGTGAACAACAGAGAAATCAGAAAATCCCTTCCAAACTGTCTTTTTTTGTTTCTGATTTTGAGGATGCTTTATGCATACTGCCTGTCTCTGGAATTTTACTTGCCATATTTTCCAGGCAACGTTCTCAGAAACAATAGGAGTAAGAATGAATCCTCCAACACGGAGAAGTGGACTGACCCTTTTTTCCTTTAGACTAGCCCCAAAAGGGAAGAAAATAAATTCTAAATCTTTTATTAAAAAGGGAGGTGGAAGCCACACACATCAGTGCAAGGAGCTGGCCTGATACATGCTGGATAAGCTTGCAATACCTTTTGTAGCAGATTAAGTGGTGAGAGCTACTGTGGCCCTTTCTTTTTAGAGTCCAGTCTGATACTTAAAGTGGAGCTTAAGGAAGCAAGCTGCAGTGGTCATGTATCTGTCTAGCTTTGCTCTCCAGCAAATCTGGCAATGTTTGTATTTCATTCACCAGAAGACTTTAAATGAAACCTCTTGTCTGAACGCAGCCTTCCAAACAGTGTTTCTTCTGGGCTTTCAGATCCACCTCTCTTTGCCACCACTCCTAGTTCATATTCTATATCCTCTAACCATAGCCTCTGACCTGCAACTTGTCTGTCTGTTGCTCTAAAAATGAACCAGTCCAGTTTTATTAGGAAATGCTCCACAGTGAAACAGAGAAGCAAAGCTGACCCAAGTGCTGCCGTCTAGCAGAATATGAAGTACTTGCACTGGGGAGGGGGGATGTGCTCTTCATCCCTGGGAGTAACAGCTGGAGCATTCCTAGCAAGAGGCTGTCACGAGTGGTGCGCTGGGAGGGACTCTAGGCTAGTCTGATGTAAATCCAGCCTGAGTCTCGTATAAAAGGTTTATTTCCATTTGGAATATGGGCCAGGCTCCAATGATTATCCCTTCCAAATACTGTCTCATGACTGTGTTTACTTACATTACATTGAGTTTGTCTGACCCTGCTGACTGATTTCATGTCTTCATGGGCAGCGTACTATCCAGTAAACGTTTGCAGGGCAGCAGTAAACAAGGCAGGTTCACAAATGGCCTAGAACTGTCCCTAGTCCCAAGCACTGGGATGTAATTAAGTAATTCTGGTGTTTATTGTCATCATAGTCTGAATCTCTACAAGGTGTTTTGTAGAGGGAATTTGATTCCTCGTGGAATAATACAAAATGTGCTATTTGGTTCCATGTTGCAGTAACCTGTAGGACAGCCACTGCTCCATGTGAGCGCTGTTGACCTCCATGGAATCAGGGGCAGGCACACATTCCTGACACCTTACCCTGCGTCAGTTGCTTTCTTCCTGGCCAGTGGAAAGTGACACCATAAGATCAGTCAGCAACACATGAGTGATCAAGACATAGTGAGTAATGTGGAAGAAGACAGTAAAGTAAGCTGCAGGTTAACTCAAACCTGGTGGAAGGAATTGGTTTTCACAAATCTCAGTAGTGTTTAAGTTACAAAACTTAATGGTATCACTGCATTTGAGAGCTTAGCAGAATTCAAAAAATACAGAATGTAGATTAATAAAAGCTTGTTGGAATTGCCATACTGGATCAGACCTAAGGGCCATTCAGATTAGAGTAAGTTTTAACAGTGTCTAGTGCTAGATACTCCAGAGGAAGATGCAAGAAATCACATTGTTCTTAATAGTTTTAACATTTATTTCAAGAACTCAAACTAAGATTTACTAATGCATACGTGGAATGTACATACTTATGTATGGACATGGATGTTTATCCAGGGAATGCTACTCATAGCTTAGAAAGCAATTGTTCAGACCATTGGAGAGGATGTTAGATAGTCACCTGAGCCTGACCTCAGAATACAACTGCACCCTTCAATTTATAACCGAGGCTGTATTCGATAGAAGTAAGGAAACATTATAACCTCTGACATATAGCATGACTAAAACCTGTACTGGAATATTGCCCTGATTTGTAGTGGCCATGCTTTCTAAACAAGAATGCTGACAAATTACACTTCAGACCAAAAGCTGTAAGAATTGTCAGTCTGAAAAAAAACTTGCTTACTGTAAACCTCTCAAAACTAAATAAGCTTGATCGATTTTATTTCTCGAACTATAGCTTAGGCATTGACTTGTTCATGGTCATTAAGTACCTATATGAAGAGCAGGCTTGCCACAGTAAAGAATAATTTAGTCTAGGAGTGTAAATACACAGAGGATTCACTGACTCAAAGCCAAAAGTAGATAAAAGTCACACTAGATATAAGGCAGTAAGGGAGCTTTGGGGGTTTGGAGTAGTTTTTTGGTTCCCTTTACAACGAAGTCAACTGTTGGTACACCTAAACGATATGATAGCTACTTTACAAAACCAGCATATTTCTTTTTCTTGTGGATGTGTTTTAGCTCAGCTAGTGGGCTTTTTGCAGATGACACTGAGATTTGATGGGCTGCTGGGCTGCTTTATGCTTCTGGTCAGTCTACATAACCAGAATGGTCTCTGTGGTTCTCAAATGAAGGAATTCTCTCAGTTTTTGCTAGCATTAAGAATCACAAATATGGATATCCTAGTATATAAATAAACCTGGCTAAATTTCAGCCCTGGCAGTTGGTGTCAGTCAAGTCCTAACTGAAGGAGAGATGGAGAATGCACATGTGGTTTGTTGTTTGGACTCAGGAAGTCTTACTCTTACCTGTTATTAGTGTTCCTTGCAGTTTTCTCTGGAGAGCTGATGCTAGCATCTCTTGCTGACAGGATTCTGTTACAGGAATAGTGGCCTGATCCAATGTGGTAATGCTTATATTCATCCAACTGATTGTGTTCAGAATAACTGTTAAAACTGCTAACCTGTTCATAAACCAACAGTCACTTCCTCTGTCATGCGTTTGCCTTTCCTGCAGGAGCAGGTGGAGTATCACTGCTAAAACACTCCTGGTCCTAGATAGAGAACCCAGCAATGTAAGTCACTGCCCCAGGAGCCAAATTCTTTGTTATGTGGTTGTAAAAATTTAGCTTCAACAAAAATGATCTTATGGCCTGCTTCTCCCTGCTGAAGTGGCTCCCCTCTTCCTCTAACAAGGGTCTCTATCTTCATATCTGCTCCCAGCGCTCTTGGAGACCGTAGTAACTCTGTCCATTGGGAATGGAGTGTACTTTTCCTGGGGACGACAGCAAGACTAAATTATTCAAGCAGTAGCTAACACTGCAACAGATAATTTTTTTTAATTTTATTTTATTTTTTAGTAATAGCATGCAGAATTTTGGCAAGATCTGCTGGGCTTTTTTTGTGTGTGCGTGCCTTAAAATAGGTGGGTGTCTGAGGGTGGCAGGCTCTTGGCAGCATTTCACATTCCATCTGATGAGTAAAAAATGATAATCGAAAGAAAAGCTAGTGTTCCATACCTTGTTTTTCCTTAATGCTACTGGTAAGCCATGCACATCAGATCCATGAACATCACAGATGGTGAGCTAATGCTTTTTAAAGCCTTGAGCAAGTTTGTGTGGAGCTATTCAGAGGACAGAGCAGGAGGAAATTCCTCATTATGAAGCACATGCTGAACTCAAATGGGTGGCGGGCATCCCTTCTCTTCCTTCCTCATCCTTCCCCGACCCCTGTCCCCAAAGCAAGCTGCGTAGTGTTACGCTGGCGAATGCTCTGGTAAGAGTGGCTCTTTGGGAACCCCAGGCTCTGGTTTAAGTTTTCCTGCTTGAAGTTCTGAGAGAAAGAAAAGTATGGCTTAAAGCAGAAAAAGCACCATTCCATGGAAACCCTTCCAGTTGCTCCTCTCTGCTACGGAATAGGTCGTCACTACCAGGGACTCCCACTGCACCTTTCAATTCTCGGACCTTGGACCAGTCACCTAACCTTTTTAGCTCATTATCTCTGCTTGTGAAAGCAATGCATTGTGGGTATTTTTGGTTTTTTCTTTTTAATTACATTTCTCTGTGTTTACTTTGATCAGAATTGATTGACTTGTTTTCCTGAGGTGTTGCATTGGTTCTTTAAGATGCTGAATAATAATACTTTGCATGCTTGTGTGATCAGCCAAATCTTATTGCATGTCTAATGTGCAGGGTAAAAGCAGGTGATGTATGGATGTCAGAAACAAAGTCATGCAGCCCTGTGAAGCTCGAAATACGTAATCATACAGAACTTTCTGAAACGTGCTTCTGACATAGGTGACTCCAGCCCCTGTGGGATGCCTTCTGAGGGGCTCCTCGATTTCACAAGCCCGCTTCATGAAGCCAATGTTTCCATGTGTTTAGGGGGTAACTAAAATCATTACAGGAGAATAACCAGAGTGGAGGTTTCTAAACTCTTGTTTCTCTTCTTCAGGACATCAGATCTTTTTGAGTCTATTTTTATTGTACAAGATGGTGGTTCCCCTCCCTCTCTCCTTTGCATACTGTCTCCCCCTCTGCCCGCCCCTTCCCCCTTTGCATGCCATGGAAGATGACTTGGAGCCGTCTAGCGTGCGTGCGCACACACATTCTCTCGCTGATTTGCTCCTGCCAAAAGCCCAGGTTGTGGATTCATACATCACCTGCCTGTGTAAAACGCATGTGCATGCTGCCGTCCTCAATAACCGGAATGTGTTTTCTGTTCTTTTGTTTTTTGTTTTTTTGTTTTTTTTTGTTTTTGTGTGGATTTTCTGCAGTGTGGTTTACCAGGACGGATTTTACGGTGCTGACCTCTATGTAAGTACACACACCGGAGCCTTCTCGTCCCCAACCCCTGACAAGCCAGCCTTTTTTTTTTTGTTTGTTTTCTTTTGGTTTGTTTGGTTGGTTTGTTTTGGTTTTTTTTTTCAATATCATTTACTTTAATTTTCTTCTTCCTTGTGGATATATATATTTATATATTTAGGAATGCAAGCATGCTTCTCTGTCACTGCGCTTGCCCCTGGGTGCAAGACCTAAGCCTTTGGGTTTCCTGATCATTGCCAGGGTCAGTTTACTGGGTGTCCTGTCCCCCACATGCACACTGCTACTAATCAACCTGAGAGATGATTAGTGAATTAAAATTTCTCTCAACACTTCTCTTGTTTACATAATTTGGATATAAAAATAACAGGACTGGTTTAGCCTCAGACCTTCCCTTTCCTTCTCCCCCTCCGCCCTCCCCTTTCTCTCCCCTCTTGGGGCCCTTTCAGGTTTGATTTGTGCAGCCCACACTAAACTGAGAGAGCTGTATGTTTAAAAATGTTCATGTGCCACTGGGATGTGGAGATTATCCCTTTGGGGAAGACACTGGGACTGATTAAAAATGGGGACCGAGATGCTAGAGTGAAAACTGACATCTGATTTTGCTGGTAGAAATGGTACCTAAATAGGCTAGATTCTCTCACCTCTTTGGGGAATTGTAAAGTACAAATATGTGGAGATGTTCGGTTAGAAGAGTCAGCAGCCGCCTCCTGTCTGGGAATTAGCTCTGATACCATGGGAGACTTTGTCCTGTCATTGTCTTTGTCCTACTGAGCCACTCCGTATTGCAAATCTCCAGGGCATCTCTATATACATAGGTGGGTCGTGGACGGAGGGATTCTGACTGGCCAGTGAGAAAAGCAGTTTCCTCTCCGTTGGAGAGCTGTTGCAGAGCAGCTATGGTAGGAGTATGCCTTCCAAAGCCAAAACGCTCAGGTCCACTACTGCCATTGCAACTTGTGGCCTGCCTAGCTCTAGCAGAGTTCCCTTTCGTGTCATTGTAGGTAATAGCCCTTTGGAGCTGGGGAAGTTTTGTGTTGGGTAGTGGCACAGTTGTTGGCATGGATTTCACATCACCACTCCTTTGAAACTGCTACTCCTGACATTTATAAAGAGGACCCTGGGGTTAGACTCCAGATAATGGATGGAATTAGCTTTTGGATTTTGTTGGCTTACATGGAGGGTCAAGTTTTGTAAAGGCACTTTTCCCGACACAGTTACAGCAGTTGGAAGACATGCTCTCTGAGCATAGAGATATTGGGTGCATTTCTTCATTCTTACATATACTGTTGTGTGCGCAGTCCCTTAAAAATTTATCTGCCTACTCAAGTGTTCCTTTATAAAACTGTGTCAAGGACTACAGAGGGTTCTGGGTTTTCCTGCCTCACTCCTAAAACACCAGCTTTACAGACCACTGACTTTGCTACAGCAAGTAAGCAAGCAAATGAGCAATGCTTAGTGCCTCTTCCCTCAGACTATGGCATATAAGAGGCTGTCATGTTGAAAGGGAAGACTGGCCAGGGTCACTCCCTATTTCTTTTGAGAAAGCTCCTTCAGAGCTTCCATTGCAGGTGGGAGGAGAGCTTATTTAACATGTTTTAAGGACAGAGACTTCAGTAATGAAGGATCCACATAACCACTTGGTGCTGCAGTGCAGTAGCATCACGTAACACAAAACCAAGCCCCCAGGTCAGGTTAGAACCATCAGTTGGACTTCTGACGACTTTGCTGTTGGTGCCTCTGGTCTCACTGTCAGAAAGCAGGATGATAGAAGAGGGGACTCATCAAGACAGATGGTGGTGCTTTTTCCTATGTTATTGCTGCCCAGAGCCCTCTGATGGAGCTCAAGAAAAAGTTATCATAATCCAAACATGAAGTTACCCTTCCTTTGCTTGGCACAGGTGGAATGATTACAGTGTCCCTGCGCCCCACTGATTTGCCGTGCTTTTCACTGCAGTGCTTACATCCCTCTGGTTGCTGTGAAAGGCTTGTCCAGATTGTGGAAGGGATGGCAGAGTATACTTCAGTTAGGACTAGGGGGGGGAGTTAAATCAAGGTTCCCTTAGGTCACCTGAGTCTGTAGGGTTGTGTCAAGGAAGGGTGGAAAGGAGCTGAGCTGGCAGGGAGTGGTTAGTGGTAGGCAAGATGAAGGGGAAGTGTCCCGAGTTTGGGCTGCTTTTTTTGCATACGTTATGCACCGATTTCTCATTTTCCTCCTCCTCCTCTTCCTCACTCCTTTTTTCTTTCCTGGGGCAACCATCCTGCTAGCCATTTCTTCTGTGAAGAAGGCATTCCATCTCTTGTTGGATGCGTCCCACTCTGGCAAGACACCTGAATTCATAAAACAACCTGCCCCAGGATGCAGAGGGCTTCATTTCGGATCATAAGAAAGGTTATCTTTCTTCTACAATGGGGACAATCTGGGCGGCGGGGGGGAAACCCAAACAAACCCACCTGTGTGAAGACTGCTCCTGCCTGTGAAAAGCGTGCTTGCATCCACTGGAAAGAAAAGGCTGGTGAGCCCCGCCGCGGGCTGTTTGTATGATTGTTTCTTTCCACAGCTGTGTTTTTTTGAACTGCTCTTCCTGTGTTCTGTTATAGAATAGTCTTACAGGAACCAATCATTAGCGCTAAAATACCTCAGGTAGGAGTGCCAGTGTGACCTGCCAACCGATCAGATTGTGGATTGCAGTGGAAAAAACTGAATTATACTAACCATTCCAGCACCACATTAGAGATGGGAACAGAGGCTTTTTTAGGGCAGCGCAGACTCACGTGTGATCCAAGCCCCTGCTATAGCAGGGCGGCGTGTGTCCAGATTTCACACCGAGTGGCATTTCATTAAAAAAAAAAAAAAAAAATTCAATGGAAGGGTTAACAAGGTCATGCTTGTCCCATTACCATGTAGAAGCACCTGCTGCAATGGACACCGTTGTCCTGTCACCTCTTTTAATTCATTCATGCTCATTCCTGGTGCACATATGCCAGCCACCCTTCTAATACAGAAATACTGGAAATGGTTCTAGCCCTTTCTGCTTCTTAACTTCTGTTATAGGGCAGTTTGGGGGTGGAGAAGACACATTTGAGAGAGGACAAATAAAAGATTCTAAAACTGGGCTCACTGCCTAAACCTGGCAGGTGGTCAAACATATCTAACTGGTGCCATGAGTTACACATTTCTCCAGGGGTATGGGAATGGTTGTGTGTTAGTGGCATAAAGGCTCTTTGGAGTAAAGAGGGCCAGCAACACACTTTGTGTGCCTGTCTAAGGCAGCAAGGGAAAAAGAAAAGGGAGGCTTACGCCATAGGATACGCTGTCGAATTAAGCCTCATGTTCTCATTGGATTGATCACCTAATATGGACCTGAAGAGTGGAAGAGAAGATGGACTTATTTTGAGCTGAACTGTATAGTCTTAAAGTGCTCATTTATCTACATTAACATGCTCAGTAATTGGAATGCTGCTTTAGTTGTGATTGCAGCTTCCTGTATATGTTGTTTTGCCATGTTTGTGTTACTTCAGAGAATATATGACAATATTGAAAAAGCTATCATCTAATGTTAAAGGAGGAATTAAAAAAAAATATTTTCTTGCTTCGTTGATGAGCCAAGGACAAGAACATCACAGAAGAGTCATTTTAAATTTGGGCTTTTGTGAATACCTGAGCAAATATGGTGGTTTGACAGTTGAGACCTATAGGCTCAAGTGCTACACGTTCACATGGGGAAAGGGGTTTAGCACAGCCCCAGCAACGCTGGCAGGATATCCAGAGAAAGAGAACTTGAATTGAGATAAGCAACATTTAGGGTTGTGTTCATCTCTCTCGCATGCTCCCCAGACAGTCCAAAAGACTGTACCGGAAAGCACCAATTTTGGTTGTTACTTACTGCCCTGTAAAAATGCATAAGCCTTTTCCTTAGTTCCCCTGTTTCCCTGTCGAGGCAGTGTTTAAACTGTTCCTTTGATAGAAACGTCTCTGGCTTATCTTCGCAAGAAGCTCAGTCACACTCATTTCTTTTGAGATGAGGTTAAAGATTTTAGAAGCTGAACCTAGGTGGATAAACCTGTCCCTGTGGAATCACTTCACTTAAATATATGGAGTGGGAGTATGCATGGCTGTCCTGGGTTTCAGGGACTATGCCACTCAGTGGTGTCTTCTGTTGCAGTTTGGCTGTGGCACTGGAGGAGTGTGGTGCAGCTAGCAAGGGCCATTTTTTTTTTTTTAAAATTATTATTTCTTTTATTGGGAAACACGATTGTTAATGTTTGTTGAAGATGCTCTACTCTGTTATAGTTTGTATGTACTAGAGTACCTGAAGTGAGTGGCATCAGAAATCACTAGGGGTGGTAGGACCGTGTAGCTGAGGTTACAGATGAGCTCTGCGTACCAGTTAAAAGTTGTGTGTGAACAGAAATAGCAGGAGAAAATAACTGGTGCATTGGACAAGCTGGGCAGGGCTTTAGGCGCATTGATGGAGTTATAGGGGAATCCTGGGTTATGGAGAACAGGAGCATCAGCTGTGTAAGGCAACCTGCTCAGTGTCTCCTTTGCTCTGTACTGGTCCCAGAGCTTGGTGAAAGCATGTATAAAATAACGAGTAGTAGTTGCAACTTTCCTCCTCTTTCCTTCACCCTGTTCTGGTGTATTTGGACCTGCTGGTCATGCTAAATACATCCCTGTGTCAGAAATCCCCCAGCTGTCCACACTCATTGCTCCTATGACAGGAATGTACCATGGCCATTATAATCCCCATTTTTGGTTTTATTTGAAGTACACACAAGTAGAATTTGCAGACCACTTTGAACTGAGCAGGTCTGCCCGTGCGTGTGTACCTCTATCCTGTGACTTCTTTTTTTTTAAAATTAACAGTAGCTTCAATTTTGCATCAGTGCATGGTTAAAAAGCAATACACATGTCAGCTATTTCTTAACTTCATTTCTCCAATGAATTATTTCTCCTGTTTTTTTTGTTTGTTGTGCAGTTGACTGAAGAAATGTTAACATCCCGCTCTAAATCTCTCAGTGGAGTCTCTGTTCCCTTCTCTGATATAACAGATGGGTTATTGCTTGTTATAATTATTAACATTGTGGTGTGGGACAGGGCTAGGGTGGGAGCCATTTCGGGGGGCGAGGGCGGGAGGCTGCGGGAGTCCTTAAGGTTGGAATGTTAACTCCAGTGGTGACTGACTGTTTCCGTAATAGCAGGTTGTTGTGGCTGCACGCTCTAGTACTTGAGGCTGTGTACTTCACTGAGCTTGTGGTAGAGCCTAGGGCGAACTGCTGTCCCAAGAGAATGCTGGGATGGATAGAACTAGCCAATATGAGTCTGAACGTGGTGACTTTGCTGGTTGTTCTAGCTCCAGATGTCAGCATGCTTAGTTTTTAATTTTGATTAATAAATGTTACGCCATTCCCCCTCCCACACCTGATTCCAACCCTTCTTTTCTTTTCTTCTTTTTTTTGTTTTGTTTTGGTTTGGTTTCGTTTTCCTTTATGAGAGACATGAGTTAAAAGAGAATTACATGATAACCCTTTTTGGTTTCAAACTGCATCTTGCTGTCATGTTCAGAGTATGTGCCAGGCACATTTGAAATGGCTTCTTATCTGAAATGTGGCTGGCGAGTGTGGGGCAGAGTGGAATCTGGGTGCGTGCTGAAGCCGGCCCCCCTGTGGAGGGTAGTGCCAGGCGAAAAAGCCTCATACACCGTGC
The DNA here is from genome assembly GCF_034638445.1 of Ciconia boyciana. Lineage (NCBI taxonomy): Eukaryota > Metazoa > Chordata > Aves > Ciconiiformes > Ciconiidae > Ciconia > Ciconia boyciana. The sequence goes on from NC_132934.1 coordinate 59,338,503, forward strand.
CCAAGTGACAGACCCTATCAAGAGTTCATGAAGCTTGTAAACTTAAGAGAATACCACAGTCACACTGGTATGAAGTTTTGTCTTAATTTGGTGAGGTCGATGAAGGTTTGATTTGGATTAAGGCTGCACCTCATTCCTCTCGTCTCTGTCATGTTTTGGAGGTGGGAGTAATGGTGGTGCAATGATAGCATGCCAAAACCAAGCTAAACCTCCCCAAACCATCAATCCAAAATGCAGGGATTGAAACACCTAGATGAGATTAAAAGGGCAAAACTGTAACATGACATCTCTTTCAGGCAATGTGGTGATGTTTCAGAGGTGTAGATTTGTGTTGCTCTTTCTTCTGTTAACTAGAAGATTGAAGAGGCTGTAAGTCCCTCTCCTCTGGAGTAGGACAGGGTCCCCAGGCGTGTTTTGGACAGCATGTTAGCCTTCGTGGGGCTAATGCAGGCCCCACAAAAGCAACTAAAATTAAATTAAAATCATTACTTCTAATTTAAAAGCTACCTAGCCCAAAACTGAGCACTGCTGAGCAAACACACAGTCCTGTAGTAGAGCTGATCTTGTACTCTTAGTTACATATACACAAAAGATCTATAGGGAAGAAGTGGTAGAGGTATGTTGAGCTGATTCTGGACGTGAAGAGCATAAGTCTGCCTTCTGGTCCTTCAAACTCTGAAATGTCAATTGGAAAAAACAAAAAAGCCAGAAGCAATCTGGAATTTTCTGATGTTATTTATGGCTCGTTGTGTTTCTAGCAAATCAAAGCCACGGTTCATTTACCATTGTGCCCCCCCCCCCCAACAGAAACGTGTTCAGAAGTGTAAATAAAGAAGGATCTAATCTGGGCTTCAGAGCTCTCTTTGCTGCCTGCCATGCAGCCTTTGCCCCAGGTCTGAAAGGTGGCTGGCCTCTGTTCTTCATTACTGCAGGGTGTGCAGAGCCGCCTGTCTGAGCCAGGTCTTCCTCTGCCCCAAGAGCTCCTTGTGGGAGTTCCAGGAGGAGACTCGCAGGTCTTCCTCTGGGTCAGAATTCCCATTTTGCCAACCCAGCTGTAAGTTCGTTTTTAGTAACTACCTCTTATCAGTGTAAGCATTTTAAAGACCTTTACTACAGGTGTGTAGCATGGGCAGAAATGCAGCAGCAATACAGACTGTTCAGGCATAATTTCCCCTGACCTGTTTCCTTCTTACATGGAGGAAGGGGAGAACGGTCTGGTTGGTATCAATGTCAGTTTGCTTGTTCCCAGCCCTGAAACCACCAGGGACTGTCTTTGACCATCTTTTCCTGATTGCTTTTTGGCTTCTCTGGCTATTGATACTTTTGTGCATCTGGACCAAATGAAATTCTAGCTTTTTGGGTTTTCCCAGGCTTAAGAAAGAGAGGGGAAAAAAGCTGGAATTTCTCTGAATGGTCCCCCTTCTAAAATACACACTTTACAGAAAGTGCCCACCTCTGATTTTCCCAGTGTAAGAGGAAGAGGACCTAAAAATTACATTGTGTGCAAGATTTCAGCTTTCTTCTGGTTTTCAGTTCCTCCATGCCAAATCTAATTTCCTGCAGCGATATAACCATGCTCAGGCTTGCTTTAGTTTACCCCGTTTAGCAGAAGGAATAATGGAAGAGTCTCCCTGGTCCTTCTGAGGAAAGGATTATACATGAGTTAAGGGGCGATGCTTGCGATAGACTTGACATGGGAGCTGATGCAGTTTGAAACACTTCCTCTCCTTGTGATGTGTGTGACTTTTTTTATTTTTATTTTTTATGCTCTGCGTGGGTGGACAGGTATCTGTAAAGTCAGTTCTCTTCTCTCCTGCAGGGTGGATACGCAGCCTACAGATATGCACAGCCTGCTACTGCAACAGCAGCCACGGCCGCTGCAGCCGCTGCAGCAGCTTACAGCGATGGGTATGTAAGGGGGAGGTGTCCATGGGGGCTAGCTTGCTGTGCTCAGGGATTCAAGGAGCATTGATCCATTACAGTACTTCTACTTCTTTCCCTGTTTCTTTGTCTTACTTGCACTCGCACGCGCACACATGCATGCACAACCCAACATGAAAGACTTGAATGCACGGTTTGTCTCTCTGCTCCCAGGCACTATTGCCCTCCGGTGTATGTGAGCTGGCAGAAATCCTGGCCTCTTCCCTATCCTTGTGATTCTCTGTGCAAAGGAGGCAGTGTGGTTACAGCCTCAGAGTCAAAAGATGTGGCTTGCCTTGCCAGCTCCTTGCTCTGTGACTCTGGGCAGGTTGTTTAATCACTGGGTGCATTTCTCTCCCCATCCATAAAGTAAAAATTGCTCAGCTCTTAAGTACTCTAGGATGCTTTACTGTGCAGCTCTGTATAGATACAAAGGATTATCATCATCAGAGTGCTTGCCTTAAGATTTTTCATCTCCTGTGCAGTGAGGCCGTGTTTTAATCCTAGCGCATGCGAGACCATTAAAGTTTATACTCCCTTCTCATTCTGGAGAATCCCTTACTGCTTTCCATTTAGCAGCTGTTACTGTGCCAGTAGAGCTAGCACCAGCAGTCACTCTCCACCCAAATTTCATCATGCAAGGTAAGGGATGCACTAGCTGTCACTTCAAAGGTGCTGACCTCTTTCCTACAGGTCGAACTCATGGCTTCTGCCACATTCCTCCCTGCAGGCTGTTCTCTCGCCCATCTCATATGATGCATGGCAGCATGCCTGTAGGATCTCTTCAAAGAGGGGCTGCCCGCGTTGCATGTGTGTGCATGTATGCATACATGTGTGTAGACAGGCATGCTGCTTCTTCCATTGCCTGTGGTCAGACAGCTGTTTCTCTGCCCCTCCGAAGTGACTCTTTTAATTTTCCCCCCTCTCGCTCTCTTTTTTTAAAAATATCTTTTCTCCCTCTCTTCAGTTATGGCAGGGTGTACACAGCAGATCCTTACCATGCCCTTGCCCCTGCCGCTAGCTACGGAGTTGGCGCTGTGGTAAGTGGGATTTTCTTTCTTGTGCTGTTTGTCATTTCCAGCATGGGGAACAGCTGTTCACTGGGTATCAGGTAATTAAACTTCACCTAGAAATACTTTTTTGTTGAGGAAGTCTTTAGCTGCAGTGCTGGGTTCCCAGCTGTTCTGTATTCATATGTTTGTGTGTGTGCACTAGGAAAGGAGCCAGGTTGTAGGAGACCAGTTATCACTTGTTCTTGCCCATCACCTAGTACAAAGGAGATGGTAGAGGAATGACCAGAAATGTCAGGAGCCAGAACATTCGTGAATTGGTAAAACTGTATCAAGGTGATAAAAAGAGCAAAAATCAGCAATTGTTAGAGATGCAAGACACCCTTTCTTGCCATTTTCATTAACTTTAAAGGCTCGTGTTGCATGTTGAGAAATCAGTTCTAGGAAGCAAGGGAATAAGTTGTTCTCGTGACATCTTGCAGCAAAGCTGCTCCACTTGGTTCCCTCTTCACTAGTGGAAGGATGCATTGTCCTGCCTGCCAGCAATAGTTATGCAAGGGCAGGAGTGAGGTATGCTGGCATCAGAGGGGAGTGGAGCAGCTTGCTGAAAACACATGCTTGCCCATCTGCTTCTAGCCAGCGCAGTATCTGTGTTGTTGCAAAGGCTGGAACACAAATGTGTTCAGAGAAAAAGACACCTAAATATAGATATCTGCAGTGTAGCACCTCCGTTTGAGCCTCAGCTCATAACGTGGATTCTCTTTAGGGTTGATGAAGGAAAAGCAGGTTACTTCTAGGATACCAGGGCATCGTGTCTATTTTAGGCCTTTACCTTAAGGTGAGGTGAAGAGCATCCTAGAAGTCCTGGTCTCTGCTAGTTATAAAGACAGCCTACACAACTGACTCGGAGATTAGGACTCATGAGTCCTATCTCTGGTACTGAACTCCCTTCGACTAAGACTTGCCAAACTTCACCTCCAGCTGGCTGGTCATGAGCAGCATGTCCTCCTGAGCCGTGTCTTTGGTTTTGCAGGCAAGGTTCTCCTCTCTTGCTTCTTAGAGGTGCTAATGGTGGCGGGCCAGTGCCAGGACATGTCCGTTAGTCCTTCTGAGAGCATTTGGGTGCTGTCCTGAGTATTTCTTCACAGTTCACCTCCTAACAACCTCTTCTCTCATTTAATTTCTACAGGCGAGTTTATACCGAGGTGGCTACAGCCGATTTGCCCCCTACTGAAGTGACGTGAGCCCCCTGCAAGTGGGACAGCCCCCCCAGTTCATGAGGCCTGGCTATTGCAATATTTACTAGTAGAGGAACTCTATAGCAAGACGAGGAGGAAAAACGAAAAAACAAAAGAGAAAATACTTTTTTATACCTCACTATGTTCTTTGAATATGTATTTTTTTCCTTTAAATTTCTGCCTTTAATTCTTTTGTTCCAAAGATTGTGCATTTTTTTGGTTTTTTTGTTTTCATTTTTGGGGTTTTTTTAACTGTGGTAAAAATAATGCATTTCCGTGTCTGTATGTTGGTGCATAGCTTATCCTACCAATCACGGAAAAGGCGATTAGCGATAAGGAAAGCTGTTAGAAACCAGTATCATGCAATTAATCAGGAACACGCAGACAGAGTTACTTCCCTGGGTCTGGTGCTTGGTGCCTGTGAGACAGGAGGACATGAGGGAGAAGTCTCCACCTGCCATGTTTCTGGTCTGCAGAAGGAAGCACTCTTTGGCTGTGGCTGGGACCTTAATGCTGGTGGAAAATAGTCATTTACATTTGTAAATGGGGGAAATGCAGAGACTTTCCTCGTTTTTTATCACCATCTGACGCACACAGGTTTGGGACGGTTTCAGCAATGTCAGGATTTTAGACTTGGCAAGAGAAGATTTCCTCAACCTGCCCAAAGACTTTGGCTGTTATCTGCTGTATTAGGGGACAAGACTTTGAAAGGAGTTTTTGATGAGGGTGATCTTTCCCCACCCCACACAACTTATTCTAGCTGATTGTTGTCCATTGCTGGTGGCTGTAATTATCTTAGTTTTCTCCTTTTCAAGATCTTTCTCCCTTGCTGTCCCTTTCCTCCCCTTCTTTCCTCGAGGAGCAGCAGATGCAATGCAGCATCACACAGAGTACCTCTGTTGTCGACAGCAAGTGGTTAAACTTGCAGAGGTGAAGCACCTGCAGCCTTGCAGAAGAAGAAAGCTAGCAGAAGAACCGTGCATCAGTGCCATGCTTGGGCGCTCCGAGATCCAGCGTGCAAGGTCTCTCCTCCTGTTCATTCTGAGCTGCTTAGGTGCTTCTGCAAGTAACCTGTTTCAAATAACATGAGTGAGGAAAAACAAGTCATGTATAAGCTGCTTGAGGCGAGGGGCAAGCATGTGGGTTTGTGTTGGGGAAGAGGGTCTTTTATATCTAAACATGGTCCTAAAGTAGTTCTGTTTCAGTCAAGAGTTTAAGGGGAGGCAGAAGCAGTTTGTGCAAGCTCTGAATTCATAGGAACTTCCCACCACAAACTATTTCAGGCCCTTACATAGTTGCATTGGAGCCCCTGGGTCTTTTTTGCCCAGCCTCTCATAGAAAGTTGTGCTGGTCTGCTGAGTCCATATAGACACTACGTATTAGAAGATTTGGAAGCAGAGAGACTATTTAGGGGAGGACTCTACGACTCCCAAGACCATCTCCCTTCTGCTCTTACGTACAGTGATTTTGCTGTGTTTCAAACTCAGCATTTTTAGATGACTGCATGAGCTGTGCTGTGATGGGGAGTTGCTGCTCTCCAGACCTCCCTGCTCAGCTGCTGGCTCCTAGAGTGCTCCCAGTAACCTTAGTGATCAGAGGCAGGGTCTCTAACCACATGTTAGAGAAATGCAGAAGCACGGTTTTATTAGGCCGTCTCGACTCCCTGAGTTGGTACTGGGGTGAGCTCACCGCCCCCAGAGGGGCTGCTTGGAGCGGGGGTTTCTTGGTGGAGCCTCTCCAACTCCTGTCGTACACCTGCTTCTCCATCCACCGCTGATACCAGAATAGGAAACCTCCTGCATTTAACACTAAGTGATGTCAACAAGCAGAGCTCCCAGGAAGGTGTCCTGGCCCAGCCACGCACAACCACGCATTTTTTTGCTCTTCCCCAGCGATACACGTAGCCTCTCTGTGTGCAGCAGAGAGGAGGCACCTCAAATGGGAAGAATGGGGAAGCCATTAGTTAAGCTAGAGACCCTGAAGCTATTGATTCTCTGGAGGAATAGCTAGATAAAGGGGACACCAAACTGCCAGCCTGTTGGCCACCTTTTTTTTTTCCGGTTTTATTGTTGGTTTTTAACTTTTTTTTTTTCCCAAGCCAAAGTTTGGTTTGTTGCTGTTATGACAATTTTTTTGTTGTGTGTATATAAATATTTTAGTTAGCTTGAATGGGGAGGGGGGAACAGGGTGTTGGGGCTTTCACAAAATCTAGGAAATGTGGGGGACTCGGGGCATTTGGGGGCTTTTACTGTCTGAGTTGGGGTAGGGGAGGGAGGACTTGTGGTAGAAATAGTCATATTCAAGGGGAGCCATTTCCACCACAGGGCAGCCAGGGGACTTCTGGAGCTGAGATGCAGCAAAAGCCTCTACTAGACTTGTTCTAGACATCCACCTGTGGGGTGGAGGGGCTGAGTGAGGCCGTCCCTTCCCTTGCCCGCAGGCAGTTGCTCATGCAGGTTTGCAGGTCTGCAGGCTGCGAGCGAGAGGAGCGCAGCTTGCAGAGCCTGGCAGGGGCAGTTGCTCGCCCCTCTGCCCTGCTCCTACGTTTCGGTTCAGCTGGTTCTGACGGCAGCTCCTGTAAAGCTGGGTTCTCCCTCCCCAAATGCCCTCCCCTGCCCTGGCAGTGCCGACTGCAATCCCTCCCGCCACTTGGCCTCTCTGGGAGTAGGGAGGCCAGCCCTATTTCTGCCTCTGAGCAGAGTCTATGCATGGCAGCTTCAGCCTGCCCAAGTATATTAGGAGCATGAGGGGTTTAGTGCAGAAGCGCCCAACCTTTGTGGGGCTGTGGTCCCCTGCTGTATGATCTCCGAGTAATACCTGCTCTAGACCATCCAGCCTGATTCCTCCTGTATCCGATCCCAGCCTGCTCCGGTCGCTCCCTGCCAGGCTCCTCCGGTGCGTTAACCAGCTGGTGTCTCTTCAGCTCTGTAGTTAATGCTGCAAGATCCCCACTGAGGCAGCTCGCTGACAGCCCGGCTTCCTGCTCTCGGCAGTGAGCTGCAGAGGGGATGCTGGGACGGTTGCACAGCTGGGGGCTGGAGGTACCCACTGGGACCAGTGGGGGCCACTGGTTCCACATCTCCAGTGCACCAGACCTCCCGAAAACTTGCATGCCAGCTGGAATTTCGCAGCGAGGTTTCTCGAGTGAGTGTTGTGCTGTGGCGGGAGAGCTCTTCAGCCTTTCTTCCCTCTTGGCAAACAACAGCTCTGGTTTCACTCAGATGTGTTATGAACTGGCTGGAGATGCACTCAGAGTAGCCAAGCTGTGGCTATATCCATCTTCTGAAGAAGTGAGGACAAAGCCTATATCTCCCTATGCAAAATGAATTACACTTAATGAATTAAACTGGGCCCTGGCTTATGTGACCGATGGCAGCTAGTGCTTGTCCCCGAGATGGGTCTGCAGTCACAGGTCCCTCGCAAAGCAGGGCTTCGCTTTCCGAGGGAAACCGCACAGGCAGCCTGGCAAATAGCTTGCTGTTTGTCACCTTCTAGTCTGGTGGCATCTGGGATTCCTCTTGGTGTAGAGGAAAAGATGTTTCTTTAAGTGTTGCTGTTTGTACTGTCTTGCAATAGGTCTGGCCAGCATATGATATTATACTGATAAAATTTTGGATTGAAGAGTTGATTTATTTAATGTGCTGGTCTGTCTTTCCTTGTGGGTACAGTTGTGCTGGTACAAAAATGACTTCTACTGGTATAGCATTTTCTTTACTGCGAATAAGTTGTATTGATGCCCAGCACGTTAACAAACTGTTGTCACTGTCCCCGTGCTACGGAGGCTGCACTGTTGTAGGTGGGTTAGCTTTTCTAAGAAAAGCCATGATGGGACCTGGAGACAACAGGGAGCTCAGTATGAGCCTGCTATATAGCCAGCTTTTCCCAGGTTAAGCAGTTAAGTGGATCCTGTGTCATGAGTTCAGACAGACAAAGCCATGTTTGAAAATAGCTGTGGCTTGGCTGTTTCAGTGCCTGAGAGAGAGCAGACTTGCCCAGCAAGGCTAGCTCAGGAGTTGGAGACCTGTGTTTTGGGCAGGACTCTGTCAGTCATCCTCAAGGGTCATCGTGGAGCAGTCGTGTCACTACTCTAGACTTGGCTTCCCCATCCCTAAAGCGAAGTGAAAGTTTATCCCCTGTTCTCACCCATTTTGAGATCTGTGGATGTGAAGTGCACAGCAAGAGCTGAGGAGGGTTATCTGAATAGCTGGCTCAAGTGCTATTTGTGAAATGGTTAATGAAACCATTTCCTTGCCCGAAAAGAGACACTGGATGCTGGGGTTTCAGTTCCAGCACCCAGAGCTTTGGTAGCAGGGAATACAAAGCAGAGCCTCCAGTTCCTACCCATATTTTTCCCCAACCTGTCCCTGTCTGTATCTTCCCATCCTGGCCCCAAAGAAGGAGGCAAGTGGAGAACAGGTTTGGGGAGCACTTAGGAATTCAATAAAGGGAAACGCAAACAACAGCTCTGGGGAGCGCTTTTGCTGAGTCTAGCTCCAAAGGGAAAGCACTCGGGCAGCGTGGCAGATGGCCTGCTGCCTGTGACCCTCGGGCCTGGCAGGGTTGGGGGAATGCTGTCCTTGGTGCAGAGGGGTGATTTTTAAAGCGTGTTACCTGTTTGCACTGTTTTAAAATAGGAGCGGGGGGGGGGGGGAGGGACACCCAACCTAGTGAACAAGATGAACATCCAATGTAAACTTCTTTGTGTTTTTATTTTGTCATGCTCTTGGAAAATGTCAAACATTTTGTAGTATACACCAGTGAGACTTGATTCTTTGTTGCATAAAACACTATTTTTGGTGATGTTAATGTCTGAAAAGCCCCTTCCCTCCACCCCCACCTTACTGATTGCCCTCTCCGCCCTCCTCCAACCCCGGTAAACTTCTCTTCTACAATGAAAACTCCAGTCAACGAGGCAAGCAGGAGTCTGATAGCCAGAGCGTGAAATGGGGCCCTTTTCAAGTAGGCTCTGGGGTTTCTCCCCGGTACACTTTGCTCTAGCCAGGAGTTGGCAGGATAGCCCCCGTCCTTCTGCAGTGTGTGCATTGATGGCAGCCTAAGCAGGACTTGGGGCGTCCAAGTCCTGTCTCCATTGCCACTGCTAACCCTGGAAGGCAACTTCTTGCTGGTGGTGGAAAGCACTGCCAGTGGTTGTCCTCTCTGGGTAGCAGGCTGTAGCTGGTCCAGGCTTGTGCAGGAGACAAGTTTCCCATGCTGCCTCTCAACTCGTGGTAGAGCAAGAACGCATCAGCCAAAAATCTTGCCTGATTTCGCCAGGAGATTGCTGGTGTCTAAAGCCGTCCACCCGAATATTCATTTGGCTGGCAGTCAGCAAAATGCTGGTTAATCTTAGGAATGCTTTTTCTTTTTTTTAATCCTTTTTTTTTTTTTTTTCTGAAGTGGGTCAATAAATCTCTTGCCAGATTCCCAGTTCTCTGCTGGTGGAGGGGCTTGTTGCTTCCCCGAGGAGTGAATTCCTTACAGAAATTGGGCCTCCCACAATAGTAGTCTCAGTTTTGGTCATGTTTTTCTATTTTTTCTGTTCACAGTATTTTGTGTGTGCGTGCGTGTTGTAGTTTTGGCAGCTTGATTTGGCTGCATTATCAAGTGACGAAATAATCCTCTTTTACCCCAGGGGATAAGATTTGGTTTTGGTTTTTTTCCTTTTTTTTTTTTTTTATATATATGATAAATCCTGCTTGTAAATAGCTGGAGCTAAAACCTGGGGCTGATAGCAAATGAGAACCAGGGCTGTAGAGCGATACGGAGCTGTTGGAGTATTTTACTGACCTCACAGGCTGATCTACTTGAGACTTGGAGATTTTCAGTGCAAGGCTGAGATGCCGCAGCACCTCCAATGGCAGCGACGGACTTGCCCCTTCACGCGGTCTCCCCAGCACCTCCCATTGCCAGGTACCGCCAGGGAACAGGACGTGTCCCGAGTGGCATGCGTTCCCTTCCCCTGGATCATTTCCTAGGACGCCCGAGCCGCTTGCCCAGGGTCCCATTTCCCTGCTGACTCTGGAGAAGCAGTATCTGCATCCCAGGGCTTTGTGACAGCCTCTAACTTCCCGCCCTCCCTCGTTAAGTATCATATTGTATAGTAGCTTTCAGACCATACAGTATTCATTGGGTTATTCCTATTATTATCAAGTAGCTGGAATTGTGAAGGTCGGAGTAGTTAGATCTTTAGCTTTTATTCCTTTTTTTTGTATTACTATCCATGTGTATAAATTATTGATCATGTTGCTGGCTTTTATAAACTCTAAGCAAGGGGGGAAACCCTTCCTAACCCTTTGCAAATGGTAATGAAGCACTGTTTTTAAATAAAAGAGAGAAACACCAGTCTGCTGGCTCTCATGTGTTGTCTGTTTTTCAGTGCATGTGGATTAATTTTGCTGGTGCATCTCCCTGGCAGGTAAAATGCAAAGAAGGGAAGCTGGTTTGAAGAATGAGCTGGGCAATAGGATCTTCTTAACAGTGATAAAGGGCGAAGCCTTGGCAAATCACACTGGCAAAATCCCAGCCCTGTCTGTTCATATACCAAGCTGTCCGTAACCCCATGCCTTTCCCTGCCATCCTTTCCTGTTGCTGCTTACTAGCAGAAAAGGGCCACTTGTTTGGTATTTGATGGGGAGCCTTTTTTCTTTTTTTTTTTTTTTTTTTCCTTCTCTCCAAGCCTAATCTGTGTTTGAACCTGTTAGTGTGGAAGGAAAGACAACCTTTTCAAATTATGGTATCAGCGTTTTCTTTAATGCCTGTGTAGCCAACCTCCCGCTGTCTGTGTTAGCACAGGTTTAGTAGTTAACACACACAACTGGAAGCCGGTGTTCCTGTGCTCGACATAAATTTCCTCTGGGAGTTTGGACATGTCTTTTAATCACTGCTTCTGTTGTCCTGCCTATAAAAGGAGTATCACTGCAGCCAACAGAAATTCATTCATATTCTACGAAGTGCTTAGAGATCCTCCAGTGAAAGACATCATGCAAATATATATCCATATAATCAGATGCCTTTTCTGCTGAAATGATCCTAAAAATAACAAATAAAAAATCCCCGTGGCCAATTTGCAAGTAATTATGGAAACTGATAACTGAGCGAAATGATACTGTGAAATATGCCTAGTACAGTTGCGACCAGCACAGGATTTTCATATTGCTTTTGGAAGTGCAAAGTAGCAGAAACAAAAGGGATGGGATAAGGTGTGTCCCCAGATGGCAGGATTGTCGATAATGATGCAGGAAGGCACGTGAGCTCCTTAAGCATTCCTCCCTAGTGTTTACCAAGGAGCTGCAATGTGTTCCTGTCAGATGATCCTCATTTCATTCTAACAACTTGAGAGGATGTTCAACAATAACTGCTAAAATTAGATGCCTGGAAATCAGGGCTGAATAATTGTTGTGGAAGAGCTGGTTAAAGGACTCTGGATTGGTGAGACTGGGAGAGGTCTTGAAGCTCCACTGCGCTGGGAGAAAGGTAGTGCAGAGGCATGCTTCAGAAGTGAAGCAAAGACACTAGGTCTTCCAGCCTACCTTCATTTCAAGGGAAAGCCATAAAATGGCTGATCCTGGAGTTCACTAAGTCGTCATTAAAAATGGTGTAATATTATTGCATTGCTCAACAGGCGTTTATCAAAAGCTCGTCAAAGGAAGCTGATACGGGTTCTTTGAAAGGACTGCAAGCTAAGGAAATTAATGCTGCTGATTTAATACATTCCTCTTCTATAAGCTGTAAATAATTTTAATAAACAATAGACAAATCATGTGAGTCGGTCCCAGCTGATCACAAGCCACTGCACATCTCCACATGTGTAGGTGCCACCCACCGAGAGTGAGGGTACCACCGGCGCATCAGGAAGTAGCTTGGAAGAGGGTTTGGTAACAACCTGGATGTGGGTTCTGGGCCACGAGGCTTGGTGCGAGCCCGAGGTCTGCCAACGCGGTCGCTGAGTGTGAATCCCTGTGCCACGCGGCTGTGTCTCGCAGCTGCGTGTTGGGGATTTAGTCAATAAATGATAACGTTTGCTGGAAAGTGGTGTTTGGATCATGTTGAAATAATTTATGGATTCAAATTGAATTTGCAGAACAACTCAAGGGTGAGGCTAGTTGGACTGCTAAGGCTGTGTCTTAGTCTGGTACTGACAAGCTGCATCAGGAGATTTGAGCCCGAAAGCCCATGAAGAAGCCCTGATTCCTGTGCCAGTAGTGGGGCTGACCTGTTCTCAGGGTTTTGCTGCTGGCTTGCTATTGACTCTACTGGCTTAGGGGTGGTAGCCTGAGCATCCCTCTGACAGGAGAGCTTAGAAGCTGATGGGGGAGGGAGGGTTATTTGCATGCTTCCTTTCTGTCTTTATACAAAAATTACAAAGTCATAGAATAATTCAAGTTGGAAGAGATGTGTGGAGGTCATCTAGTCCCATAACTTGCTCAAAGGTCAGTCAAGTTCATGTAACTGTAGCATCTTCAGCACAAGCTTGGAGGTGAAATGCATTCTGGAGTGCCAACAACTTGATCAGTCGTGGGAGGTGACCCATGGCCTCCTGTGCTTGCCCGCAGCCCTGTTTCCTTCCCTGCACAGGCTGGGGCTGGTTGTCACTTGCGGCTGTTTCTCTGGGGTGTGGAGAAGAAAAACTGCAATGCACTTAACTTTGATCCAGACAAGATGTATTTTTTGTGGTTGCTCTCAGTTTGCCTGAAGCATGATCATTTCTGGCACAGCACGTCCGGTGCGGGCTCCTGCAGCTCCAGCTGAGCCGGGAGCGATTCAGTGAAGAGCTTCCAGTGTGGTTTGAGGGCAGGAGCTGGGGGGGGAAGAGAGGGGAAACAGGGGAACGGCTGCAAGAGTTCATCTGTTTATTCGTCAAGAAGAAGGACATTTAATTGCTTTCTAGAAGCACCTTGCAAGGAACAAAGACCTGACTTTTCTAGGGCTTTCCTACCTGGCAGCATTCTAACACACCCCAGCGCTTGGGAGGTGAAGCCAGACAACTCCAGCCTTACCTGTGGGTTAAAGGACTTGCTGCAATTAGTTATTTCTGAAGCATTTCTAATGCTAATCCAGGAGCTTCCAGTGACTGGCACTGGCCAGCCCTATTGCTAACCTCATTGGCGATGAACCATCTACTGTCCTGGGTGCTCCCTGTTCACCCCGGGCTCGCACCGACCTGTCAGCGACAGCCCAGACCTGTAACCCTTGGGTGCTGCTCCTCTTGCCTCTGCTGGCTGAGGGAGACAGCCCCACAAACCACATCCTCATCCATGGGGCCAGGCTGAGTGTGCTGCGACCAGCATGTCCTCATCTCTTCTCCTGCAGCAGAGGTGAAGGCTCCTGGCCCGTGTGAGCCCTGTGACTGGGGAAGCAAAGAGGGTACTAAAGTCAAAACCAGAGGATTTTTGTTTCTGGGAAGAGGAAGACTACTTCTGCAGGTCTCCGAAGGTGGAGCAGGAACCGTTTGGCTCCTGAGGTGCTGTGGCCACCAGCCCATGACCAGACTCTAGGAGTCAGCCTTCTTGCTTGGAGAAGCCTCACCACATTTGGCTCCTTTCCTGCTGCAGCGCACCGATGCCGGGAGCCCCTGCCCGTGCCGGCGAGGGGATGTGCAGAGCCCGCACCGGGAACAGCTGTCCCAGTTTGCGGAAACTTTCTTGCCTTTTTAAGGACATGTTGAGTGCTGTGCTCTAACTTTAGCACAAAGGTATGGATGGGTATAAATATATCTGCTCTCGGTGCCTGTCTTGTTCTTCCATGTGTAAACACTGAGCTCTGTCCCAGCTCTTTTTGATGATAAATTCCTCATCTTTTGAATCACAAATCACCTTTTTGTGTGTCAGGAGAAAGCATCAAAGCCCAAAGTCACTTTGCTTTTTATAGCACCAGTGCTCTCCAGCTGAACTCCACTCAGAAATCACCGATTTCACGGAGCTCTGCAACAACAGCAGATCTGGCGTGTTTACAGTTTTATTAAAATAGCCTTTGCGCTGATCTGAAGCCCTCCTGCCGCAGAGTGCTGCAGTCCTCTCTTATTTTTGCAAGGATGTCGCCCATCCTCCCCAGTGGGAGGCTGGGAAGCCTCGCTTTGCTTTCGAAACACCAGGGCTTTTCTTTTTCGGTCAGTGCACCCCGGTTCTGCCAGCTCTGCTCCAAGAGAAGCTGCTCTCCAGAAATAGCTCCTGCTTTTGGCCGAGCGCAGCTCGCATGGGCGAGACGCCGCTGGCTGTCCCCGTGCTTTCGCTGAGCACGGAAGCAGGTATCCCCCCAGCCAAGGGCGGCTGCAGACACTGCTGCCCTGAGCACGGGAGGCTGGGGAAGGCTTTCTGCTCACCCTGGCATGAACGTGGGCAGGCAGCGGGGTGAGCCACCTGCTCTGCCATCCTGCTCAGCTGTGGGGCTTGGAGGGTGAGAAAGGAAAAGGGAAAACCAGTGCCATCCCGTGCAAAGCTTTGCGCAGGTGGTAGGAAGCTCCACACCTGCATCATGGGGGGCTGAACAAAAAATTTGGGTGAAAATGAAAAATTCAGTGTTAGGGGAAAGCTGGTGGCCGCTGAGCTTGCACACTTGCCTTGGGGGGTGAAGGCTGAGCTGGCTGCAGCGCTGTGACCCTGGGGTAACACTTGTTTCTCCTCCATGGACCGGGAATGTGTTCGTGGTGCAGGAGCAGATCTGACCCACCCTCACTTGTCATTAATGCTGTGGCACGACTGGCACCGAGCTGAGAGCCGGTGCAGCCACAGGTCCGGAGAGATGAGTCGAACACACTCCTCAGGGTCAAACTGGGTGAGACTCAGCCCTGAAGCGATGGAGATGACAGCTAGTGGTGAAGCCGACTCATTCCTGGTTAAGATCCAGGTCCTACTGTGGTTGAGAGAGTTGTTAGCTCTGGGTGGGAGGCTAGGCAGAGCCCGGGTTGGCAATTCGGGTCACTGGGTGGCTGTGCAAAATACCTCTTCAGCCCTGGGCTCTCAAGTAGCTTTGACTTGAAAGGAGCAAATATGTGGAGTAACCGCAGGGCTGAGTGAAATGTGCCATTCCCACAGGCTTGGTAGTGGCATTAAATACCTCTTGCAATACGGAGTCGGGACCTGTCAACACCAGCACAAGTAAGTACCAGGGGCCTTTCTGCTGAGCAGCATGAATGCTGGTGAGTCGCTGGTCCCTGCTGTTACCAGCAAGCTGTGGGGCACAGTGAAACAATTCCTCACCATCAGCCAGCATCCTCACACTGAAACTGGGCAAAAACCCCGCACGTAGAGCTAAGGCAGCTTGCTCTGGTTGTCTCCCCAGGGAGCAGTGTGCGGGAGGCAGCTGTAAGGCAGCCCTAGCACCGAGGGGGATCATAAATAACCCAAGGGATGGGATGCCAGACCTCCTGGTTTTGCTCCAGCTGAGCCTGGAGCCTTCAAGCTCTCAAGCACGTTGCGTTTTGCTGAGGAATGGTGCCCTCAAAAAAAAATGAGGAGGCTGAAGCCAAATTTCACTCCAGGGGACATATGAGTTTATACCTGCCCTGAGCTGCTCAGGTCATGGGAGCGGGGACCGTCTGATGGCTCCCAGCAATGGCCCGGGGTGCTCAGGGCCACGCCAGCCCCCGCAGGAGGTGCCTCAGATGGGACATCCCGGCACCTGCAGAAAACCTGCTGTGACTTGCAGGCCAAGTATGACCCGGTGCCATGGCAGGGAACCAGGGAGATTTTCTCTCAGTGGTGGTGAATCACCGCTCGGCAAGCAGAGAGCTTTGTTCGCCATTTTCATTCTTTGCCCAGGCATTTAAATGTTTCTCATTTTGGGGGGACAAAAAACATTTGGAGCATTTGAGTTGGGGCTGGGGGTGAGTGGCGAGCCTCCCCCTGTTTCTCCTATTGCAAAAAAGCAACCAACCCCCTTCCCCACCAGGTGGGCAATAAACCCACTTGTAGAAAAATAAATGATTGCTCTGGAGCCTTGCCCATCTTTGGCGTGCTCTCAGCCTGCTTGCAAGTCCCTGGTGGCTTTTTCAACCAGCCTCTCCACTAGAAATGAACACCTTGACAAAAATGATGGGGTCCTGTGAGAAACACCTTGGCTGAGCATCCCCCTCCCTGCCGGTGGGTGATGGCACTGGGGACAAGTCCTGAGTGGCCACGGTGCAGAGCCAAGAGCCCGGTTGTCCCTGCAGGGCAGCAGCACCCAGCCCTGCTTGGCGCTGGGCAGATGCACAGTGGGTTTATACTTGGGTCTTCTTGAGAAGATGTGAGATACTTGATTCTCCGGTGCCCTTTTGTGGCTTTGTGTCCCCTTGAGCCCTTAGTGGGGACCATCACAGCCAAGAGGCCCTGGAGGCACAGAGGAGGCAGGGTGCCAGCATCCTTACGGGCACCGCCAAGGCCGAGATCCCGGCTGAGGGGCTGCGTGCCCATGGTGCGCCTGGGCTTGCAGAAAGCACATCTTGAAAAACAGCCAGATCCTGGTACGGCACCTCCCTAGAGCAAACCCTGGAGATTTTGCTCACCATGTGCATCCACTCCATTCCCTCCCTGCAACTGCAGCTACATAGCTCTCCTGGGGCCATGTGTTTCTAGATCAGTTACCGGCACCAAGTCTGAGCATCTGTGCCCAAAATACAATGAGAGTTGCCAGGGAGAGAAGAGGCAATGGGTGAATCTGTCTTCTGCACTGCAAATGATCAGGTCTCAAGCTTTGAGCTCTGCTACACTGCCCCGACTCCCTGGCTCTTTTGTAGGTGGCTGCTTGGGGAATGCTGCAGAGTGAGAGTTATCCTTTCCAAACCCTTCACTTCTGCCCTCCGGCAGCCAAGCAATCCCCACAGGACGAAGTCCTAACATGCCCTGAGCCAAGCTTCATGCCCAGCAATGTTTCTGGCCCTGATTTCACTCCAGGCTTTGGGGAAAACAGGAGTGCTTTTGAAGAGTGCCATTTCATAGTCTTAAGTCAGAGAAACTGCGTGCCATGAGCGTGCCCAAAGGAATGACCCAAGGGAATGACGGCGCTTGAGCAGGAGGATGATCCAAGGCAGCAAAGCAGAAAGGCAGATTTTGAGTGGTGTTTTAATAGTCTGTTCATGTGGATAAAATTAAAAGGAGAACCCAGGACCAATAAAACCGGGTCTAGCCTGCCTCCCAGGATGCAGACCATCCCCTCTCAACCAGCTCTGCATGCAGATTGCCTGGCCGTGGCTGCAGGACTCAGCATGCCCTGAGCACCCACAGCTGTGTCTTACCCACCAGGACAGTCACGACCTTGACATTTCTGGGATTCCTGTACCCAGAACAGTTATTATTCCCCTTAATTTTACTTTTTTTTCTTTTTTAACACCTCTTTTCTTTCACTAGTCTTTCTGCAAACAGTTTGGATAGGCCCCCAGAGCTTGGACTTATCAGCCCTTATCTCCAAAAACCATGGTAAGGCACCTGGGTCTGCGATATCCCGGGGATCTCCTGTCTCTCCATGTGCAGGAAGGCCATTTGCAGAGCCAGAGCTGTGCTGCATCGCTGAGGGTCTGCGGTCACACCAGGAACAGGACTGGCTTCTCCTCTTCTCTGGCCTTGCAAGAGTCACTGACCGATGAAGAGCGGCAAACCCAGGACTTAGTCTCAGGCCTGGCCTGCTGGTGGTCTTATTACAGCTTCTTCATGCAAACAGAAAAAGCCCTTGGGTGGGAAATCTGAAGGACCGAAGGACTGCCAGCATGGTCCTAATGCTAAAAATTAGGTCAAAGGGATGACCAAAGGATGCAGGGACCTGATGAGAACTATGGGGCCTGATGAGATCCACCTGAGAGTACTGAAGGAACTGGCAGATGTGCTCACCAAGCCCCATTCCATCATTTACCAGCAGTCCTGGCTAACTGAGGAGGTCCCTGCTGACTGGAGATTAGCTAATGTGACGCCCATCTTCAAGAAGGGCCGGAAGGAGGACCTGGGCAACTACAGGCCTGTCAGCCTGACCTCGGTACCGGGGAAGCTGATGGAGCAGTTCATCCTGAGTGCTATCACACAGCATGTAGAGAATAACCAAGGGATCAAGCCCAGCCAGCATGGGTTCAGGAAAGGCAGGTCCTGCTTGACCAACCTGATATCCTTCTATGACAAGGTGACCCGCCTAGTAGATGAGGGAAAGGCTGTGGATGTTGTCTATCTAGACTTCAGTAAAGCCTTTGACATGGTTTCCCACAGCATTCTCCTGGAGAAACTGGCTGCTCATGGCTTGGACAGGTGTACTCTTCACTGGGTAAAGAACTGGCTGGATGGCCGGGCCCAAAGAGTGGTGGCGAATGGAGTTAAATCCAGTTGGCAGCCGGTCACAAGTGGTGTCCCCCAGGGCTCTGTGTTGGGGCCAGTTCTGTTTAATATCTTTATCAATGATCTGGACGAGGGGATCGAGTGCACCCTCAGTAAGTTTGCAGACGACACCAAGTTGTGTGGGAGTGTTGATCTGCTTGAGGGTAGGAAGGCTCTGCAGAGAGATCTGGACAGGCTGGATCGATGGGCTGAGGCCAGTTGTATGAGGTTCAACAAGGCCAAGTGCCAGGTCCTGCACCTGGGTCTCAATAACCCCATGCAATGCTGCAGACTTGGGGAAGAGTGGCTGGAAAGCTGCCAGGCAGGAAAGGACCCGGGCATGTTGGTTGACAGCCGCCTGAATATGAGCCAGCAGTGTGCCCAGGTGGCCAAGAAAGCCAATGGCATCCTGGCTTGTATCAAAAATAGTGTGGCCAGCAGGACTAGGGAAGTGATCGTGCCCCTGTACTTGGCACTGGTGAGGCCGCACCTCGAATACTGTGTTCAGTTTTGGGCTCCCCAGTACAAGAGAGACATTGAGGTGCTGGAGCGTGTCCAGAGAAGGGCAACGAAGCTGGTGAAGGGTCTAGAGCACAAGTCTGATGAGGAGCGGCTGAGGGAACTGGGGTTGTTTAGCCTGGAGAAGCGGAGGCTGAGGGGAGACCTTATTGTTCTCTACAACTACCTGAAAGGAGGCTGTAGCGAGGTGGGGGTCGGTCTCTTCTCCTGAGTTACAAGCCATAGGATGAGAGCAAATGGCCTCAAGTTGCACCAGGGGAGGTTTAGACTGGATATTAGGAAATTTTACTTCACCGAAAGGGTTATCAAGCATTGGAACAGGCTGCCCAGGGAAGTGGTTGAGTCGCCATCCCTGGAGGTATTTAAAAGACGTTTGGATGAGGCGTTTAGGGACATGGTATAGTGGTGGTCTTGGTAGTGTTAGGTTTACAGTTGGACTCGATGATCTTAAAGGTCTTTTCCAACCTATATGATTCTGTGATTCTGTGACCATGTAACCTGGTGAGCATGGCAGGGTAGCCTTGGGGAGGCATCCTGGCACTGGGGCCTCCAGGAGGGACCAGGAGGAAGGGGCTCTGTGAAGTTTCATCCCAAACCTGAGGCACAGGAGAACAGGGACAGCCCTGTTTTGCCTCGGTGACAGCTGACGGGAGGAGGCTGGAGGCTGGGGTAGAAGGACTGATGGGCGTGGGCTGTGTCCTCTGGGTGGGGGCATCACCTCCCCCTGCCCACATGCCTGCTTGGTGCCTCCTGCTCGTCACTTCCATCTGAAAAACAAGGCTAGTACCTCACACTTGAAGTTGGCTTCATTAATATTTGTGCTCTAGAGAACATTTCTGCAAGGAGCCATTGATGTTCATGTTTTCATTGCCATTGCTGCGATTTTACATATTTCTGATATCAAAACGTGTGGGTTGTTAGATGTCAGGATGACCTTGTGGAGATGCTGCGATGCTCAGTTAATGTTTTTCCCAGGATGTGGGCACAGCAACTCACCAGTACTGTGTGATTTGTTCATTCATGTGTTCCCATCCCAGAGCTACTGCCTTTAGGGTTTCGCTTCTGTATCTAACCCCATAAATGCCCTGCTGGTCTGCCATGTGTGGAGTGTGAGTAGCGAGGTGGGTCTGCAGAGATCTCTCATACCTCTCATCTCTAGACTGCACCAGGTCATGCCTGTAGCTGCGTTTCCCACATGGAGCTATACACATGTCTGGTCATACCCCTTTGCTCCTGTAGGGACCCAGCACAGGCTCTGGCCACTCACAGGTGGTTTTTTCCCTGCGTGGGTGGTGTGTGGCCCTTGAGCTCCTGTTTCCCAACTCCTCTCACCGACGTTGGGGTTGTGCCTCCATCCCCTTCTGCCGCAAGCTCAGGGCTGCTGCAGGAGCACCAGGGTTTGAGCCAAAGCTTTTGGAGTGGGTTGAGCTCCAGGCATGCTGTGTGGGCTTGGAGCTGGAGCTGCGAAGGGGGTGCTGCTGCTCCTGCGTCTCCCTGCTTCTCAGCATCTCTGGGGTGTGAATGCCTGGACATGAGCTCCTCAGTGTTTAAGGGTGAAAACGTTATTCTTCCCACACTACCTAGCTCTTACCTGTCGTTTGGATGTCACAATCATTTAGATGTGGCAAAGGTAGCAAGAGTCATTTTAGGTGTCTCCCAGCATGCCAAGAGTTGGAGGTCAGCTCATGTGCATAAGGGGACAGGAATTTCCCTTAGGTTTTCAGGAAAGGCTGGGACCTAGTTTGGGGTCCCAGTACTGGAGCAGCTGGGCAAACCCTGCCATGGGAATGCATGTGTGTTGCTGCAATGGTGTTTGCATGGGTTTATTGTGGCAGCACCCACAGAGGTGGACGATGCTATTCCACTGCCGCTGGGTTCGGCTGCCATGCAAATCACCGATGGCATTTTACAGGAGACATTTGTCTGCGTGGCGATGTTTGTGCTTAGGGTCATGTCTATTTTTGCTACTACGCCATGTATTTTTAAATTGGGTTTGAACGGCATACAATGCCCGCAGCACAGCTCCTTTCAGATCATCTGTCATGTCAGAAAATGGTTTTGAATATCTGTCTGCTCACTTCAAGCTAAATATTTATTCTGTAATTAGATTGTTTTGTTTCAAATTCTTTTTTTTTAAAAAAGTGTATGAACGAGAATTCAGTATTAGGCTGCCTGTGTGTTGGGAATATGCGGCTAGAGAGCAAAATGCTTCTGCAAAGCTGGTGTGGGTGTTTAGCCTTCACAAAATATCCCTCCATTTATTTTTTCCCCTGGGTTCATCACAGTGAAAATCTGCTCTATTCATTTCTAAGCCAGGACATGCTGGGGATATTGCAGCTGTGTGCATGGAGGTGAGGGAAAGGTCTTCAGCCCAACCTCTCCCCACCTGGCTGGGCTCCTCAGTGCTGTCTCCCTGGCTGGGCTCTTGTCCCTGCGAAGCCATCGATGCCCCGGCCCAAAGATGCCGCCTGGGTCCCCCTGATGTGAGGGTGATGCAGCCCCGTGTGCTCTTTGCATCTTTGCAGTACACGTATGAAAAATGATGGAGGTCTGGGGCAAATATGGTTTAATGTTTTCCTGCTGCAAGAGTACCTAAAGTCATGCTCTTGCAGAGATGAAGGGAGGCTGATCATGCATGCTGACATGGGCAAAGACAGAAAGGAAGGAGCAAGTTTCATACTTCACTGAGGCACTTGAAAAGCATTTGTTTCTGCTGTAATTTCACTGCTGAGATGGCGAAAACTGTGGCTCCTGGGTCACCTGTGAGTTCACGGGGTGGGAGGGGGGGGAAGAAAGAAAATGTTGATGTCAACCTCACTCAGGCTGAAAATATTTCTTTTAGGTTCCTGGCAAGCCAAAAGCCTCTTGAGATCCTGGGGGTCTCATCGGGGGCAGTCTATGCAGTTTCATTTTGCTTTCAGATGAAACCGTTTCATAAGAGATCTTGTTCTCAGCTCCGGTCCCAAGGCAGGTCTCCTTCTAACCCTTAATATAGTCCGAACGCAAACCTTCGGGTCCTGCATCGGGCAGGGAGCGAGCCACCAGCCAGTGTGGCGGTGGCCTCCCTGCTGCCTGACCCCGCACAACCGGGGCTCCCTTGCCCTGCCCGGGCACCTGCTCCAGGGAACCTGGGCTCTCAGCAATGCACTCGGGGAGTTGCCCCTGGATTTCAAACGCTGCCTGATGAAGAACAGTAAAACACAGATTGGGGGATGTTTGATTGTTAACAAGGGCAGGGAATTATGAAATTAATGGCTGTGTGGATAATAAACTAGAGAGAAATTAAAGGTAAGAAAGGAGGATAAAGATTTAAATTTAAACCTAAAATATTACTTCAAAGGACACAACAGGTAGCTAAGCTGCTAGGGAAAATGGTCTGAAGTTTGGGGATTTGATTTTGGGAGATCTACAAGTGAAAGCTTCCCCATGGACCTGGACTCAGTGCCAGGGGAACTCTGCCTCAGAGCACAACCTTTCTTTTAATTACTTCTATCTTAATCTGTATGAAGTAATTGTATATCATTAAACGATCCCACTCAACATAAGGTAGCTTTGTATTAGCAGTAGAGGCTTGTATTTTTTCTTATCCTGTATAAATAAGACATATATCCCACTGGCTGTTTTGTAAATAACCTCACTGTCTCACCCCTGCCAAAGGGTGGCCCTTCTCTTTCTTCTTCACCTCCTCACCTCTGATGGGTTTTGGTTATGTTATTTCCTGTCAGCCTGCCTAAAGCCAAGTTAAAATGTGCTGCCTACAGTAGTTAGTTGTACTTCCTAAGCTGTTGCTTACACTGTGGTCTTATTGTATCTGCTCAGGCTACCCTATACAAGCAGGTAATGCTGAACAAGATGCTCCAACTGACTGCAGGAGCTGGGATTAGGTGCTGGTTCTTCACACTGTGCATTTCCACACCCGCTGGATGGTGATAAGCTGCTCTAAAAGGCTAGCTGGGTGCATGAGCTCTCCCAGTCCTAGAGCTATAATTTGGAGCAGAGCGATTAAGGCTTTGGCTTACAATAAAGCTGGCATCTCTCTCTCCTCCCGCAGTGTTTTCTATAGATTTGCATTCCTCCCCCCCCCCTTGCCCCCATGCGTCTTTCACAACGGTGTGGATGTCCTGCGAGGCAGGTCCTGCGGGCATGCTGATAAATCATCTTGCTTTGGACATGGCAGAGCTCTCCTTGCCGTGCTTGCCCAATGCCCCTGGCTGGGCTATGGACCATGCTTACTGCTGTGGTGAGCTGTTTGGCCAGTGGTCAGACTTAGGAGCTCATATGCTTGCATGTCAACGCTTCTTTCCAGGGCAGTTTTGTATGCAATGCCTGAAATGTTAATACCAGCGGGCACAACGTGCTTCAGAGGAAGCATCCATAGCTTTGTTCCTCAGGCTGGAAATCCCTCTCCCCAGAGGGAGCCAGCAGCCCCATTTGGCATCGCCTCTCTGCCAGCAGCTCCTCTGCTTTGTTCCTTTCCCCTGGAGAGCTGATTTTCTCCTATTCACTTGCAGAAACACCACTGGCTGCTGCTGCCACCGTGCCGCAGCCAGCTGGGCACAAGCAAGGCTTGCTCTCGCAGTCAGAGGCTAACAGTGGCCAGAGGATGGCCAAGGTGCTGGGAGCCATGCTTGGGGTTTTCATGGTGATCCTGGTGATGTGGTTCGTATAGATCTCCTCTGGATACATTTCTCTAAGCTTTCAGGTTAGGAAAGTGCCCCGGGAATGCTATGAGCTTCATTACAGTTTCTGCTAAATCACTAGCCAAACTCATCAAAATGTATCTGGAAAGCTTTTGGACCTGGTGGCTTAGGGATGCTGTTTGCAGAGCTGGTGGGATGATCCCACCAGGAAAATCCCGCTGGTACTCATGCTGCACCAGCACCAAGGAGCACCTCCAACCGCAGAGGGTGCAGTGTGGAGAAGGTCTCACCAAAACCTCGGTGAGGGAGAGCAGGGAAGAAAAGGGAAGAGCGAGAGCAGCTGAGGCTGGCGTGGGGCCCTGACTGTTCAGGACAGAGGATTCACCCTGGGAAAGGCTGCATAGTGCAGGGTGTATGGACAGTGGCAAGGGAGAGGCACATGGACCTGCCGCTGGCAGGTGCTCACCCCTATTGCACATTGTTGACCACTGGTCCGTGCCTCCTGCCTGTGTGGATATGAGGATGGCTGGAAGGAGGTAGGGAAGAGATCAGCTGCTGCCAGAGCAGCTCATGGTGCCCACAACCTGCAGTGACTTGTAGAAACTAAGCTGAGGCTGGATGTCTCTCTGGGGTGGGATGGGCTGGAGGAAGGTCATTGGTTTGAGGGGCTGGTGCTTCACCTTGCTCTCTGACTCTAATTTACTCAGAGCTCCAGACATTAGCAGAGAGATGGAGAGAAAAGATCAAAAGGGCAAGGCAAGGAAAATAGAAGAGAAACAAATGTAGAGGAATTATGAGGGGAGATAGAAAATTACCTGTCCTACTAATTCTGCAAGAACTGAGACCCCAAAATGTTCCTAAACGTGGATATTTGACCAGGATAGCAACTGGAAAAAAATCTGATGGAGAGAAGGTTGCAGGAAATACTGTTCCAGCTGGGGAGGGACAGCTCTGGAAGGGGATCACTTGCTGCTCTGCTTTCCTTTGGATATAGCTGATGCAGCTCTCTCAATTGTTTATGGACCACATGTGAACCCAATAAAAATTCCACCAACCCTAAGCCATACAGGTAGCTTCCAGGACACCTGATTTCCCACATCAGCTTACTGATGGTTTTCTTTTTTTTTTTTTCTGGAAAATCACCTGTGGTGCAAGAAACTTCACATTAGTCATCTCATGATCTGGGCGCTTGCTCTCACCCTCTTCGGATGTGGCTATATACACAGGCCTTGACCCACGAAGATAAAGAGGTGTGTGTGCAGGAACTTCTTTTGGGCATTGTGTCTCTTGGCTTCACCTCTCCCGGCCCATCCCATCCTCCGTCATTTCCACATCACCAGTGTCTTCCGGAGCTTCCTCACAGTAAGCTTTGCCCTGCAGAAGATCAGATACCTCCAGGCTCTGCGCTGGTAGCCATCAACTACTTTTGGAAAATGGATTGAAAATCCCATGTCCCAGTGGAGTCTGTTTTAGCCTGGGGTGCTGAGACTGAGCACAGAGCCCAGCAGGAATGACCGGTATTTTGTATGTGTGCCGATGGAGGCTGACGGGGCTCCCCAGAGGAGCCAATGTGGGGTGCCACCTCCGAGTGATGGGTTGGGCGAGAGGAGGGGATGCCTGTGCTGGGGCTGGCGGGGGGTGCCCTTCAAGCACGGCACAATGAAAGTGGGAGGAAAGGGGAGCAGAGCGGCAGCGAGAGCAGAGAAACCATCTTAATTACAGTGCCTTTCTGATGGCACCATGTCTAGTGCCCGTACAGTGTGGCCTTTCAGCATACCCCACACAAATAAGATTAAATACCATTTGGCTGGAGAAGGAGGCAGCAGGAAAATAATGTAGAAAGGGGAATTGCCAGCAGAAGGAAACATTTCTGCTGGGGGAAGTGAAGCAAGGGGACAGGCTCTCTTACAATTGCCAGGCAGCAAAGTGCCGTTTGCACAAAATCACCGTCGAGACTGGCACCAACTCTCCCTCTTGTGGACATTCCCCTATATTTTGTGTAATGTCTGGTAGCTGCCGGTGCTGCTAGCAGCCTTGAACCTCTGATGGTTGTATCGTAAGCTGTAATGAGATGGTTGGATGTGACGGTTCATAATAACTCCTGTGTTAAATATCCTTGTGAATTAGGCCAAGAGAGCAGGCTGATCTGCAGAGCTGGCACCTGATCTGGCTCATCATTCAGCAGACGAGGAGCACATCTCTGTCCATAAAGTGAACCACCTGAAAGCAGGACCCATAGTCCTGAAAAGGGAGCAGATATTGAATCAATGACTTCCCATGCTCACTGCTCACGGGTCAGACTGGCCAGGACTTCACTTTCCTGCTCTCCTCCCATGTTGCTCAGGTCAGTCCTTTTTTTTTTTTAAAAAAAACCAAACCAAAATCACTTGCCCATGTTTCCACCTGAATTTCCATCTGGACTCTTGCCCTGACCCCAAAGACTCCCTTTTAGCCCAGGTTATGCTCAGTGGGTGAGACTTTTGAAATGCCTGTTTTTTTTCCCACAAAAGGTCTACCTGCTTTTTCTGGTCTATCTGCAGTCCCATTTCTTCTCCTGACTGCTTGATCTCTGGTCCCAACATTGTCCCTTGCCTGATTTTTTTATGATTTGGACTCTCTCTGCCCCAATAAACAGATGAGGCCAGGTCTGTCCTGCTGTGGGGGCCAACGCACCTCACTTGGCTCTATGAGCTGCAGGTCTGCAAGAGCAGCAGATAAACACTAGCCTTTTGCTCAGGAGGATTATAAACCCCGTGTAATTTGGCCCTTTCTGTAAACTGATAGATAGACAGAAAATTATTGCCAAAACCTGGAGAAGAAGCATGGATTTGC
This sequence comes from Ciconia boyciana, assembly GCF_034638445.1. Lineage (NCBI taxonomy): Eukaryota > Metazoa > Chordata > Aves > Ciconiiformes > Ciconiidae > Ciconia > Ciconia boyciana. The sequence goes on from NC_132934.1 coordinate 59,364,932, forward strand.
TTAGAGAAGAGAGGGACCACGTGCGGCGAGATCTCTGCTGCAGCTGACAGGGAAGGAAATAAAAGGACCACAGGCTAAGATAAGCAATGTCCAGGCAGATGCTGCCACAGACCAGCTGGATACGACCAGCTGAGCCACCAGCACTGGAGTGCTTCTTGGAAGGAGGAAGATCAAAAAATGAAAACACGGTGGGTGTCTGGGGAACTTGCAATTAAAAAGGCGCTAGAGGTGGGAGCCCTGCACAGTACAGAGACCTTCGAGGGTAATGGAGCTTCATTTTTATTGGGTTTTTTTTGAATGGGCATGCCTTGAAGCCGTTTGTGAATGGTTAGAAAGCGATTAGCAGATCTTTGTCTTTGAGCATTGGTTAATCTGTTGCAGAGTCACCAAGTCAGCAGGTTGTTTTTAACAATTTGACCTAGTAAGGCTGCAGCCATGTCTGAAATATGTTTTGGGGAGCATGTATAAGAGGATTAAAAGATTATAAACTCATGCAGAATTCTGCCTAAGGCTGTTAAACACAAGCATGCAAATATAACCTTGGGAAGTCCTTTACCCTCTAGTTGCTGTGATGGAGCAGGACTATTCCTGCTTCTTACACTTTTCCTGGGCATCTGCCTCTGGATGCTGTTGAGGGAAGAGGCTAGATGAGCTTCTAGCTGTCCATGAATCCTGTGTACATAAGATGCTTACAGGTGAGCTTTCCAAAGGTGACCAGCCTGAGACATCCCTATATGCAACCCTGGACCCCAAACAGCCGAGAGGGTTAGCCAGGCTGAGCATTTGGCAGGGATGCTGTGTTATACTTGTACCGCTACCACAGCAATCGCAGGACCAGGATTCTCAGCGTCGGTGAGATCTTCCAGTACTTGTTTTTTTGGGCCAGTATCTTGCAGCCAGTATCAAGCCCCACTACTGTGGTTGTCTTGCCAGCGGGACCCTAAAGTGGTCAAGTTAAAAGATCTGATTGCAAGCACAACAGTGAAAACGAGATGAAATTGCAAGAATGACAATAATGGGAAAGAGATGCAGAAAAGAGACCCCATCCCAAATTCAGTGGTAAATGCTCTGCTTGGGCAGCCAGGCCACCAGTGCTGTGTTTAGGGTGCTCACTGCCACCCGGTGTTGATCTGCTTGAAGAAAACATTTATTTTTTGCCAAGTATTTTTTGCAGAGAGATCAGTTTCCACGCAGGCATTCCTCATAAGACTGGCGGATTGCAGAAAGCACTACTGGATTTGGGACTGCTGAAATTGGTGCTGCTTCTCAGAAGAGAAAAAGACCTGGTTGTCCCTCTCCTCCCTAAGGGAACACTTGGCACTGGAATAATAATGCAAAACGAGACTGTGAACTTCGAAAAGGGCCAACCGCAGCTGGAAGCGAGAACCTGTTGGAGCTCATTAAAAGGCAAGTGTAAACATCAATACAAACAAGGGGTAGATCTTGGCTTCCCCATGGGCTCTTATCTTGCAGAAGCTCTGTGCTTTGTGGATGAGAGGCTGTTTTGCAGGCAAAGGAAATAAAAAAGTGTGTCCGTTTCCTTGCCTTTCACCCCACGAAACTCAGGCGAAGGGAAACCCTAATTTGTGTGTGCTGTGCCACTGCTAGACAATGCTGCCTGGGGTTTTGGAGGACGGCTTGATGAGTGTTTCTTTTACAAGTGATGCCTACTTAAGTAGCTCTGCCTCCCCTTTCCCCCCCCGCCAGCATATGCTGGTCTGGCTACGTGACAAACCAGGACACAGAACTGATCTGGCTTTGAAATAAACTCACCAAAAGATAAATGCAGTTACTTTAAACCCACATCAGTTCCTTGATCCAGTTCATTTCAAGCCCTCATGAAGAGCTGCGCAAGCATCATGGGATGGGGGAGGCTCTGCTGGCATTGCCTCCAAATCCAAGTTAAAAACATGCACAGCCTCATATTAAGTGCTGGTGCCTCAAGGGCTACTTGCCTGCCCACTGGCGCTGGGCAAGTCAGGTTGCATCTGTATCACCCAATTTTACCATGCAGTGATGGGCTCTCCCACCCCTTTTTGGGAGCATGAGAACCCACAGCTGAGCTGTGCACTGTGCATTGTGGCCTGGTTAATTCCTCTTCCTCGAGGAGCAGCTCAGATGTGAAGAAGTTTTCATTGTGGAGAGAGTTTAACCAGCAGCCAGGCACTGCCAGCTCTCTGCAGACTCTGGGCACGTGTGTACCTGTGTCCCAAGGAAGGGTGGGCTGCAGAAAGGGTGCTTGTTTGCATGGTGGCTCAGCTTTATCACCTCCGATGCTGCTCTTGCTCTGGTCTTGGCCATGCTGCAATTGCTGCTGCTTTTGCAGGTGCATGAACCCCTCTCCAGCAGCACTCAGCCATGCCCAAAGTGCACCCTGCACTCTCACAGGGCAAGGAACCTTGCAAGGTGCCCCTGGCACCCATATTCCCAAGGCTCCATGAGGAGGGGGATGAGGACCCTGTCTCGTGTAAGGCATGGTGTGGGAACAGCCACCCCCTCCAGCTGCCTGGGTTTCAGTCTAACCTGATCATGAAATCCCAGCCTTGGCCAAGCTGCAAGCATCTCTGTTACAGCTTCCTACGCGCAGCTCTGAGCTACAGAGTTCAGGGTGTCAGGCAGACACAAAATACTGCATGCATGCTGATTGCTTGACTTTTCTTTTTTGCCTATGTGTGTTTTTGTGGCCCTTGCCTTTTCCAGTTGTCCCTTGTCAGGCTCTAGCTATGGTATTTTGTTGGTGGTGAGGGATGAAGGAGGAATTCCCCTCTCGCTTTATTATTTCAGTAAGTAATACACAAATCCCTGTATGCTATTATGGTGTTATGAAGTTTAATCCACCTGAAGGGACTGCTGTATGCCACATTTCCTTCATGTCTTCCCACTGACCCCTAGAGATCTCCAGGGTCTTGCTGGTATAATCCGTGTTCTTACCTCCAAAAAATAATTTCCTCCCTTTGTTCCTGGGATGGGCAAGGCTTTAAAATCTGCCTGTTGTTTTCTAATCATACTCCTCCTTTCTTTAACTGCACTCACAGTTTCCCACAGAAATCTTCAGTCCTTTTGTGCTCTCATTTCCCAGCCCTTCATAGGAGGTTTGTGTCCCCAGAGAGAGCTCATGCAGCCTCAGAGACAGCCTCAGCTTCTATATTGGAGCCTAAATATTCTGGTCCTGGACTGCCCTGCTGCTTTCTTGCTTGTTCTCCCACTGAATCCAAATACTGGCCTGCAATAAGTGTCCTGCTTATCCCAGATAAATGTTTTGTCCAGGTGCTGTGCAGTGTCACGTACACCATGCAATGCCTAGATGATTGCACGGGAGCTGTGGGTCATGCCTGCGTTATCCGGTGTACCTTCTGGGGAAAGAAAATGACTGAGTCATACAGTGGCCTCTCTGATAGTCACCAAAGGCTGGATCCTGTGAGCACTGAAGCGAACATAAAGCTACCTCTGACTTTATGGTACAGGGCCCGACCCCTGAAGGAATCCATGCCGCGATACTGATAAGTACGTAGCACAGCTCTGCAAACCTGCAGCCCAAATCTTGTCCTGATGCTGAAATCTCCTCCTTGTAATCTTCCTCTTCCTTTTAAGCAAGTGGCTCAGGTCACCTCTCAGCTGCTGAAATCTGTCAGTGTGCAGGAGCCCTGCCTGGAGGCACTGCTAAGAATAGTGTTTAAGAGCGAGGGGAAGAGAGGAGTGAGCCTGGAAGGGATTTGGCCACTGCCACCACCAGTTAGACTCCACCTTGTTTCCTACAAGCAGCTGAGGCTGTGCAATGTGTGCAGCTTCATATGGTGCTCTTATCTGACAGTCTTCTGATCCTCTGAATACTGAAGTCAACAGCAGAGCTGCAGTAAACCCAATGCTCTTTGCCTTGCTATGGCTATAAGATCCCGTTACTATTGCCCTTACCTCTCTGGCTAACGCTGTTGGGAGCACGGGGTCTCACCTGTCTACCTGCACGGACTGAGCTGCAGGCTCCTAAAAGAAAGTGCAAATGAATCTCTTGGCAGCAGCCGTGTATCAGCAAAATGCCATAGAAACCACAGCTGCGTTACGGAGGGCCTTTTCCCTGGCATTATGCAATAGGTAATTATGTAAGTTGGAGTTATATAATATTCCTGGCTTTTTCAGAGCGCCAGCCTCCCCCCGACCGCTCCCCTGGCAGAGCAGCGTGTACCACGCTTACGTCACGCCGTGTTTTATACAAACAGGGTCAGGGCAGAGCTGGGGCCGTCACCGCTCCCAGCCGCAGGCCCCTCAGCTTCTCCCACGGTTTTTTTTTAAATTGTATTGCGGGGGAAAAGGCTCATTGAAAAGAAAAAAGTATTCCGTCAAAAAAAATCTGTTTGCTGTGTAATAGTTTGGGTTGGTTTTTGAGGAAAACGGACTGGTTTTGGGAGCATCCCTCTCTCCTCCTTGCTTCAAAGTTTATTTCACAAACTTACTTCAAATGAAAAGAATGTCTATGCCAAATTTTTTTTGGGTACACATCTCCCGACTTGCAGCAGGTCTGGCTGCAGAGAAGATGGGGCTAGAAATCATTGGCGATTTGTTATATTAACTGCCAAGGCAATGTGGGGGACTGCTGGGCTCTCTGATGTTCATTTTACAGGCCAGGGCTGAATTTTCTCTCTTCACAACAGCAATACTCTAAGAAAAAAATTTAATGTGGCCAGACTTGGAGCTGGTCCCTCCCTGTGGCTGGTGTGTGATTCCTACCATGCCTCCCAGCTCTGTCCAGGCGACTGCACCCCATATTAATAACCACCAAACAGCTGGTGTTTCTAAAACCATACTCAAGAGCCAGTCCTTGCTCTTTCACTGGTGCTGTCTGTGGGCTCGAGCAAGTTGTAGAACTTCTTTATTCCTTCATAAATGGGGAAAACAAGCGGCTTGTCCATTCATGGGATTGCAGCACGGTCTAAATTCATTAATGCCTGTAGAAAGGTTTGCCGTCTGTTGAGGGAGGAGCCATGCAGAGGTGAGATTGCATCCACCGTTTTGGCAGAAACAGCTCTTCCCCTGCCTGCTGTGCCCATTAGATGGGGGGACCATTCCTAAGCACCTTTTGCTGACATTTTCGGGTAGAACCAGCCCCATGCAGCCCCTAGGACAGCCTTCCTCCTTAGCAGTGCCCTGAGGCTTGGCTGTGGCTCTGCTGCTGTCCCATGGGATCTTACTCTGCTCCAGTCCCACCACCCTGTCCCCTCTCCAGTGGTCAAGGCTGAGGGGAAGGAGCAGCACCCTCCCCATGCCAGCGACCTGCTGCAAGGCTGGGGGCAAGCAAAGCCACCTGGCCATGCCAGGGCCCTGCCACCCCGACATGGGCCCTTTCCAAAGAAAACAGACCGTCTCGACGTCCCGTGCTGAAAACGAACCCCTTACAAAGGTTCTGCCATCTGCCAACCAACCGCAGCAAGAGCCCTGTGGTGCTGCTGGCACGGGGATGCCGCAGTCCTGCGTGTCCTGGGGTCCCTCCCCGTCTCCAAAATTTGAGGGCTACGTGCTGCCCACCTCCCGGAGCCTGCAGATCCCTTGTGGGGACTTGGACGTGGCCTTCAGTCCCCGTGGCTCTGTCGCCCGTGGCCACTAGATGGTAGCAAGCCCTGGCCGACGGAGCCGGGCTGCTGCGGCACCTCCTGCCCGGGCAGGGGGAGCCCCAGGCGGGTACCCGCGCCGGGTGGTCGCGGTCCACCCGGGGGACTTTGCAACAGCACCCGCATCACGCCAGCGATGCACCCCAAAATGCGACCAAAAATATTAACGATACGTTTTATGCTCGTTTAGTGAGGGCACCTTACGTGTGGGTGCAGGCGCTGTGGGGCGGCCGGCCCTGTTTGAAGTAGGTTATTCAATCACCCGTTAAAGGGGGCGGCCGATATGTTGGCTCTCTGTAGTTTGCATTTATCGAGATGATTATGCAAGTGATAGATTTTGCCCCAAGGGGGAGAGGAGAGGCCTGTAGATACTAAAATGTTATGTCCTTTTCGTGGCTGCAGGGTTGAGGCGCAGTCTGGTGCGCTGTAAAGCTTTTAGTATTTCTGTAGACTATTTATTTAAGCTCTAGGGAGAAGAGCTTATGATTTCATTTCATTACTACTTCACTTGTAAAAAAAAGCAATATGGAATCCCATACTCTTTTTAAGCCTTCTGACCGTTTAACATTAATGTCCGTACCGAGAGTGTTGGCTTCCCAGCCCTGGGGAAAGCTACAGAGAGCAGAGAGTCAACCAACTTCAAATGAAGTTATTATGGCCACTGAGTAGTTTCAGCTTGGGGAATATGACAGAGCTTGGTGCATAAGCAGCAGCCTCTCATGTACCAGGAGCACATTTCTGTCGTGCCTGAAATGCGTGTAAAACAGTAAGGTCAGTATTCAGGATCCTACCCAAGGCCGAGCCTGGGATGGTGGAAATGCTTGTTTACTGCTGTAAGTACTTGGGGAGCAAGGCTGCAGGTATGTGATCTCTGCTGTCTCAGCCCTGCACTGTGGAGAACAACATGAGGAATGAGCTGGAGGTGTCCTAAGCTCTCTTCCATCAGTTTAGCTTAGTTTGGGTAATTGGTAGTGGTCTGCTGTTTGTGCAGGTAAATCAGGATGAAATCTTGGCCTTGAAGTGTTTAGGATGTGGATTTTTGGATGTGAAGCAAACTGGTGCATAGAGGAGAGAGAAGGGGAGCATTGCAGGGTCACAGGTTGACTTGGCTGACAGAGGCTTGCAACACGTAATGGCCAAAATTCCCTTACCTCTAGGCTTAGACACCAGCCGACACCTCCATTTGGCTTTTGCTATCCTTCTTACCCAAACTATTCCCCTTAAACCTGTGTGTTTCTGAGGGGTGTGAGGCTCTGTGCCTCAGTCCTCCTCACTGCCTGATTACATGGGTGCTTCTCTCCCCTTGCAAGGCCAGAACAGGGAGACTGTTCCCACATTGCAGAGGGTGGACAGGTGCAGAGGCAGCAATGCACCTCAGGTCCTGCAGCATTGTGGTAGGGAGCGTGGGGTTGCATGTGGTTCTCCTGAGCCCCAAGGCAGGTGTCTTCAGCCCTCGGCTGACATTTCGTGCCTGCCAAGGCCTGCAGTGTGTGCCCCTTCGGAAACATCCAGAGGTAGGTGCATGCTTCTGGACAGTGGCGCTAGCTGGGCTTTGTTATCAGGCTATGCTCTGACTGCAGTCACCCCCTGGAAGGGATTAATCACCCCGTTGGTGTGCCAGGCTGTTATCAGTCCTGATGGGGCTGGAGGAGAAAGTCTGGGAGGTGTCCCAAAGCATACCCATGTTGTTTGTCAGCCCGGTGGCTTTTCCTCCCGACATTGATATTTGGCTTGACAGAAGTAGCCAGAGACCTTAACCCCTGTCTGGGTGCATGTTGAGTGAAGCCCTGCTGTGTCCTTGTGTCTCTGGCCTGATGCAAATTACCCTTCTGGCTCAGCTGTACATCTGTTGGCTCTGATATCCAGGCTCAGCCAGTGGCTAATCCTGAGCATTCCCCGGAGAGGTAGGCAGAAGGACCCTGGTGTGCAGGTGTGGGATAACTGGCTCCTATATAGCTTTTATCCCCTTCCTCCCTCCTGCAGAGGCTGGGGACATGCCTGGGCCAATTTGGATATGGTTAGCTCTTGAGGCCATGTCTCTTCTAACACTGTGCTCTTCTCTATTAGTAAACAGAGTGCATTACCCCAGGGGAAAAGGGGAGTGAGCTCAGCATGGGAAAGGAAAGGCCTTTGGAGCAATGGAGCTGATGCTACCAGCCATCCTGGTCTCTTCTTCTGCCTGCCCTTAGCAGACCAGGGGACAGGGAGGCGAGGTGGCCTTGCAGATGACAGTGCTCTTCAGGAATCTCCTGCCATACAGCTTGACACTGTCTCTGGGTCCTTGGGAACCCGGGACAGGCTCCTGGCACTGTGTTTCGGCAGTGCCCTTTCTGTCTAGAGTGGGACATGTGCCAGTCCAATACGAAAAGCAGAAATTATGCCATCAGTGGCACCCACAATAGCACCTGACCCGAAATAGCTTCCTAGAAAAAAATAGGGAGGCTGATTAAGTTAGACAAGCCTGAATGAGAGCAAGACGTCCAGCTGACGATTGACAGGTGTAGGTCTGTGAGCAGGGGCTATAAATCCTGTGGGTGAGCTCTCTATCCACCCTTTGGGGAAAGGCAAACGGCTGCAGGGAGCACTCGGGACCTGCCTTCAGTGAACCATGGGGCTCAGTGATCAGGAATGGCAGAAGGTCCTGACCATCTGGGGAAAGGTGGAGTCTGACCTCCCTGGCCATGGGCATGAAGTTTTAATGAGGTAGGCAAGAGGGTTTGGTCTTAAGAGTAAAGCTGAGAGCTTTTGATGAGAGACCAAGGAAGTCTGGGGGCTTGTGTTTGGCAGTGTTTATGTCAACAGGTTGTCTTCTTTGTCGTAGGGTGATGGTTTTTCCATTGCTATGGTTTCTGGGTTAAAAATTACTCAGTGTGTAAAGTGGCTGTGCTTCTGTCTCTCCGTCTGTCTATGGGTACAGGAGTGGGCCAATGCTGCTTTCAAAAGATGGTGGGACTTTGTCACTCCCTCTGCCCGACCTGTTTGCAAAGCTCTGCTTCGGTTCCTCATTTCCCAAGCACTGTGGCGAGAAATGCTGGAGTGAATTGTATGTCCTGGGCCTTCAGATGCTCTGCAGCAAGGATGCAGGGGGGCAGAGAAAAAGAGGAGAGGAAAACCACCTCTGTGACAATTTTATCAGAATCTCTGATTTCAGTAAAATTAACTGTGAAGTACCTCGGTGTTTCTCTCTCCCCACCTTAGTCTCACCTGGCAGACCCCTGCCCATCTTGCTTTTGGCCAGAAATCTGGGTGGTAACACATGTCCACTTCCTGATGATGGATTTGAGGTCTGGGTGTGAAATGAGGCACGTCCTTCCCCCTGCTTCCCCCCTCCGTGATTCTGGGGTCAGAGTGGGAGCACTTGCGAGGTCTCCATCTGAGAGGACCCCCGCCCCCATGCTGTCCCTGTGGTCCTGGCCCCCCGAGAGGGGAATACCCCAGGCACCAGCAGCAAGTCACAGAAGTGCAACCTGGAAGGGACCTCAGGGCTGCAGAGCAGGAAACGACGTCGGGTGGGCATTGGATCCTAGCCTGTCCTTAAAGACCAGCAGGGATGGAGACTTTGAGGAGACTCTCCGGATCTCCCCCTCAGATGTGCTGGAAGGGTACGGATGCTGCGGAGAGCAGCGATGTGGCACTCACTTGTGGGATTTCCTAGCTTCAACATGGCTAAAGGAAGGAGCCCACACCGTCAGGCAAATCCACTGTCCATTCAAAGCTTTTTCAAAGATGAGCCAAAGCAGGAGACTGTTTTATTTACCTTCTTCCTCATGGCCCAGTTCAGCTGCCATTTGAAGTGGAGGGAGGCATAGGGGCAGCCAGGTGACAATGTGATGGGCTCTCCGCTGATGCAGTCCAGAGCAGGCATGCTGGAGGGGTAGCAGGAACGTGAGCCCTCCCCACCAGTCCATCTCTGTGATGTGGCTACTTTGGCTCTGAAACTGCCACAAGACAGTAAAAGCAGTTTCCAATGGGAAAGGTAATACCATTTTTCTTACAGGTATCGTAGGGCATTAAATGACACCCCACTTCTCTGTGACTTTGTGATCCCCAGCCAACCCAGGTTGTTTCTTGTTCCTTCAAGGGTTTTTTGAGGGAGGAGAGAGGCAGGGGAAGCCCAGCAGATCTCTCTTAGTTTAGAAATGTGTCCAAGTGTGCATTGTTAAAGACTTCTTAGGTAGATGTCATATCCTGGGAATATGTTTAGAAAACACTGATTCAACTGGAAGTTTTCCAAAGGAAACAAAAAAAAATACTCAGAAGAATTTTCAAGAGTCTCAGGAGTATATCATCTTTGGCAGACATGATTCAGCCATAGCCAGACACGATGGAGGGAGATTTTTAGAAATAACTCCCATCTCATTTTAGGGTGCAGGGTTTTTTCCTGTCCCTGGGTGGGACACAACCTGTGCCATAGAAAGATACAGGAAAAAAGGAAAGGCTGACGGTGGTGTGCTCAGCACCTGGTAGAGTATAGAAATCCTTTGGAGACCTTTGAAATGAAATGCCGGCAAACACTGGTCATTCACTTACGTAATGTTTTTGCTGCAGAACAGCTTGTGTCTTCCATGCGCTTGAGGTATTTGTTGGTATAGTTTAACCTATACTTACATCATACAGTGGACAGCCTGGCCCTCATGGCAACATAATTAGGAGGAATGTCTGGTTCTAGATGGAACGCAAGCCCCGGTAGTCCCAGCACCAGCACCCTCCCCAGGGCAGAGCAAGCTTGCACTCACTGTACCATGAGAGGGAGGCTGGTTTCATGGCTGAGGTCCTGGGCTGGAGTGCCACACACTGCTGCAGGTAACTTGGGTGAGCCAGTTCACAGATGTGAGCTGTAAGGCCCGGGCTGTAAGGACAGACATTGCTTTTGCTGGTGCTTCAACTAGTTGGATTATGCCCATCAGAGGGTGTAATACCTGAAAATAAACTTGTGCAAAGGAGCTGATGTGTCTCAACACCTAATTATTAGACTGCTCCTAATAATCAGGACGGGCAGTATTTCCTTTTCACCTCGACTCTAGGACTCTGGCAGGGAAAAGAGTGAAATTTCCTACTAGTTTGGTTGCCAGTGGTGTCTGCAAACTGTCTCCTAAGAAAAGAGGCAGGGAGGAAGCAGGGGGGACAACACTACCCTGTCTTTTAGCTACCCTTCCACCTTCTTGTTTTCATTTCCATTTCGGGATCAGAGTGCCTATGTATAGCACTGCATGGCATGGCACCAGCATGCCTGAAGGCCCCGCGCTCTTGTTACCCACTTGCTCCCAAGGACTCTCTGAGGTGCCGCGGTTCCTGATGGAAGAACCACACTGCTGGCAGCTGGGCTGAGCTGGGGGTGGGAAAAAGGGCAGGAACCAAATTCCTCCGTGTCTGCAGTCATAGGGTGGGAGCACAGTAAGCTCTCCCATCCAGCTGATGTTCAAGAACAATTGAGCCCCAGATGTGAGGGACCTGAGTCTGGGGGCTGCTCCCCTTTTTTTGTGTATGAGAAGCCTCTAGAACTCTCCTTTCCTGATCAGTGCAGAGATGGGCTGGGAAGAGGGTCCTAGTGAGAGCCAGGGGTCTACAAGTTGGCTCCTCAGCAATAGTAAGTCAATGAAAATAGGTAGTTTTGTTTGGTTTTGTTTTTCCTTCAGATGAATGCAAGAACTCACCTCTCAGTATCATGACCAGCCTTGGCTCTTGTCTCTATCTTAATACAGTTGACATGTCCCAGGGGACTGGTGCCAAAGAGTTAGCAGAGCTATATAAAAAAATATGGACACTTGCTCTGTCGCTCTAGTTGGACATGTTTAGGGCAGTGTCTCTGTCACAGACAGAGGGAATGGAAAAAGACAGCGGTGATCGTGTTAGGACATGTGTAAGAGGATGGGATTAAAGTAGATACAATACTCAAAGAGAGGTATGTCAGGACCTTCTGCTCTCCAAAGACAAGAGGCTTTTTATTGTTTGTTAATTATAAAAAGCAGCCTGTACAAAATAAATAAAAAGGAAACTTCTGCACACAGAGTGTCATCAGGTTGTGGAACAACCTACCAGAGGAAGGATGAAAAACACTTAAACCAAATTCAGAGTAGGGTCAGATGCGTTCCTGGCTTATATACATGCTAAAAAGAGTGATTGTGAATGGTGGCAATTTGGAAGGGATCTAAAGTGTCAGAGTTCCCAGGTTAAAGTAGCCTCTACTAGCAGGGACTAGCTAAGAGCTTTCTTTGGGGAGGGAAGTGGGTTATCACACCTTTGCCTGTCTATATACTCTGAAATACTGGTGCAGCTGGACCTCAGCTCTGGTCTGGATGACAGCTCTCTCAAGTCTCACAAGTCCCTCTACTTCTGTCCACAGACTCTTTCGGGACCACCCTGAGACCTTGGATCGCTTTGAAAGGTTCAAAGGCCTGAAGACCCCTGATCAGATGAAGGGCTCTGAAGACCTGAAGAAACATGGAGTTACTGTCCTTACCCAGCTGGGCAAAATCCTGAAGCAGAAGGGTAACCATGAGTCAGAGTTGAAGCCCCTGGCTCAAACCCATGCGACCAAGCACAAAATCCCTGTCAAATATCTGGAGGTATGGAAAAGGGCAGGGAATCTTGGTGTCTGATGTGTAGTGAATGTGTGCAAGACAGCTATGTGAGAATTGCGCTTTTATTTCCTGATGGCTAGTTGGGCTTCAGTGAGCTCTCCCTCAAGTCCGAGGTCTCTGTGTATAGGCAGGAGGAGGCACAGAAGAGGCTCATGGTATGCGAATGGTATGTGAATATCCAAGTTTAGATTTCCCATTCCAAACACCACATGTCAGTCTAAGCAACCCTTGACAATAATAAACCAGCCCATGCAGCCTCTGCAGGCCTGGGAAACTACATTACATAAGAACTGTCAGTGGCTGAACACAAGGGACGTACAATTTTAGAGTAAGCCCTGGAGGATCCATGGAGGAGACCAAGACCCACAAAACTAAGTGTTGTACAAACACAGGGCATGAATTTTCAGCCTTAATGGATGAGGCAGACAAAGAGTGGGAAGGGCCACGGTCTACTCAAGGTCATGAAGCAGATCAGCGTCAGAGCTAGGAATAGAGCCCAGTTCTTCTGCCCAGCCCAGGTTCCTTGCAAGCTAGACCTCACTGTCTCTCCGGAAACTGCAGGAAGGGCTACTGAATTAGCTCGGAGATATTTCCAGGCTCTGCAGCCTATTTCTTAGTCTGGCTTTTCTGAAAATAAACCTTGACTGTCCCTTCTGTTTTTCTCTCTCTCTTTCCTTCCTCACAGTTCATTTCTGAAGTCATTATCAAGGTCATTGCTGAAAAACACTCTGCAGACTTTGGGGCTGATTCCCAGGCTGCGATGAAGAAGGCCCTGGAGCTGTTCCGAAATGATATGGCCAGCAAGTACAAGGAGTTCGGTTTCCAGGGTTAGCACATACGCACAGAGGGACACCATGATGGAGGCCTGGCCATGCATCTTAGAGTAGCTTCCCCAGCACTGTTTTGGACATCTCACAATTGGCCAAGATGTGTGGGAAAGATTTGATGAGAGGCCAAGAGTCACTCCAGGCAGCGTAGAGGCACTCGGAGTGATATCCGTGATAAACTGTTGTTTCCTGGCTTCATGTATACAAGAGAAATAATCTGCTTTCTTAGGAAAAATAATGTAAGGGGCTATCTGTGAGCTTCTGCCTATCCCTATCCTCTTTTACTTTCCCCCTCCCCAAAACCCAGTCTCATCTGAGGGGAATGGCATGGCCAGAGATGGAGGGATGTGGAGGACCAAGGGGAGTGTTGAGGAATGTGGTGAATGAGAGGGTGAAGGGATGGCTCAAATGGTATGAAAGGCATGTCAGGATGGGAAGCAGAGGCACGGTGTCCCATTCCTCCCACAGGTGAGACTGTTAGCAGATTACTGTGGACAGCTTCCAGCACAGTATTACCTTGCTTTGTGGGTGTGAATGCAGCCAGTCAGTCTCCAGAGTCTGCCAGCTTGGAAACTTGCATTAGTTGCTAAACTCATGTTAGCAAAACTATAAAGAGCAGTACTCCCTGCGATCTGTACGTTTCCGGCAGCCGCCGCTATGCATCCGACGCTCTGTTGCACTGGGAAGTAAAGTATGTGTTTCTCAGAAAATAAAAATTCCTGCACCAGTATCGTGTGTTTGCTCCTGGCTTTAAAGGCACTCCAGTGAGAAGTGGGAGAGATGGAGAAAGTGGAAAGGTGATCTGCATACGTATCTGGCTGCACCACAACCTGTGGTGCCAGTCCATGACTTGAGCAGCATGTGGCATCTGTCTGAGCTGGGGGACTCGAGGCACTTAGATGTCACCACGGGGTCATGATCTGGTTACTGGACTTCACAACACAAAACGGCAGCCTAGAGTCAGCTGGAGCTGAGAGAAATGCTCCCTGACTAAAGGCCATGGCCACTGCTGCACAGGGGGGGACATGGTGAGGGAAGGCCCTTTGCTTATTTACGGGGAGGTAGCACGTGCAAGTGGCCTCGGCTCCCAGCAGCAGCACAGTGTGTTGCTCCCTCCAGGCAATGGAAAGGAGGGCTGCTTAGCCCAGGAGGAAGGTTGCAATGGCAGCATATGCTCTTAAGACCCAAGCTTTGGTCTCCATACCATTTTGCAGTTTTGTTGGGGTGTCTCTGTGGTGCATACTGCACTTGTGTATACAAACATAAATGGGTGTCCCATGGGGGAGCTTAAGAGACAGACACAGAGCAGCAAGGTTCCTACCTCTGCCCATTGCCCTCTCCCCATCCTGGTACCACAGTGAGGTACAAATTACCTGATTTTACTGAAGTGGGGGAGAGGCTGAGGGCCACGTTGTGCCTAAGGCTGCCCAAGGGTTAGTCAGAAACGGTTGGAGCCTGAAAAGGGTTTTTGAGTGCAAAGCTCTGACCTGACACCCAGGTTCATAGCGGACTAGCTGACTCTTTGGGAATTGTGTGGTTTCTCTGGCTGGACCTAGCCAGAGGGGCAGTTATATCCCACAGTGAGCACTGGGGTTCTCATTCCCTCCTCTTCCTCCATCCCCATCATCCAGCTCAGGGCCTCAGCAGTAGGATGCTGCAGTCTCTTCTGGCATATGCAATCAAGCTGTGCCCATGCAGAAAGCAAGGTGGATAAGCAGCATGCTGTCTTTCTGTATATTTGCACAGGGACGAGAATGTTCATAGCAGGGTCACATCTTGGCACAGTAGCGGGATGCTACAGAGGCAAGGAGCTGGGTTGTGGCTAGGGGAAATGTGTGTAGTCGACACAGCTGCTCTTTTCTGATATGGAGAAAGTAATGCACCTCATCTCACAGAGGCAGTGTGAGGGCAAGCATAAGAAAGAAAAATGAGGTGCTCAGTATTAGGATGTACTAGCAGGGTCTGGTTCAAAGCACTCCCTGCTACACTGTGTGCAATGGAGACAGAGGAGGAGCCACCAGCTCCCTTAAAAATCAATCCTGAACCAAGCATGATCTGCTGTGTCTTTGGTCAGGGCAAAGGCCACAAAATTTCAGTCTCTGAAAGGTGAAGGAATGAATTCCTTCCCAGAACAGAGCATCTCTGATTTCTTGCTCTTTACAAATCCTCACTTTACCTCTGGGAGCTTGCTTGGGGTTTCAACCTTTCAGAGAGGGTCACAAAAGCATATGCTGTCACCTAGATGAAGTTACAGCCAGGTGGTCCCTGGCTTAGGCAACTTGCTTCATCTGACTCCAGTCTAGTCTGTCTGACTTTGTGGGGAGGGCAACCTATTTAATTAAGGTCTAGGATTGCCTGTCCAACACAATAAGATTTCCTGCCAGTGGCAACAGGCTCTGCTTTAGGATTAAAAGCTCTGCTATGGCAGCTGCCTCTGTCAGTCTGAGTAGGACTGGAGTTGTCTCCAGATATTTTTATGTAGGGCAATGTGGTGGAGGAGGGAGGGTTTGCATATATGTTGTGCCTAGCTACTGGTTATTTGGTACCTGGAATAAATGTCGGCCCATTGGGAGCACTGACCCTTTGCTCTGCCTGCCTTACCCCGCTGTGTCAGTGCACTAGGGACCATCCTTAAACCTGTGCTGGTCAGATGTGGGGCCTGATGTAGGTCTTCCGGCTGTGCCTATGGCTGAGTGAAGATGTGCAAGCTGAGATTAACCAGCAAGTTCAGATACCAATAACAGCGGAGCTATCTCCAGCCGGCTCAGTGGGCTGGGATGCTTGTGGTGAAATCCACGTGTCTGCACCTTTGCTACTCCGGGCACTGAGTATGCCCTTGGCTGCAGTCCTGACATAGTGTAGCGATAAACGTAATTCCCACACAGTGAGTCTATAATGCTTCTGCAACAGCCCCTGCTTTAGGGACAAGGGAAGTTTCCCGGAGGAAAAGGGATGGTGGGGAAAGGGTTTTTCAGCTCCATGCTATATTGATTCAGCATCTGTGTTGGAGTCACCCTTTCCACTGTGCTACTAGCACATGTAGCTTTTCTGGTTCATGTATGGGACAAAGTCTCTTAGTGGAGATAAACTATATCAGCGTAATCCCAGAAATTTTCCTGCCTCCTTTCCAGGAATAGCTTTACATAAGGAGGATGGGTCCCAGGGGCTTTTGCCCAGCCCCCCTCCCCGTTAGCACCATTTGGTGTCACATACACGTTCCTGGTCACACGATGGGATGTGGATTGTGTGGCTGCCAGCCTCCTTGCTCCAGCACGTACACACTGACTATAGCCATGTCAGGCCTATGGCTGTCCTACACTTTCCATGCACTCCTGCAATTTCTTTGATGCTAATAATGCTGTTTCTGGCCACAAATGGGTTATACACGTGCATCTGCCCTTAGGTTGAAAAACGTCCTTGCCACTTTGCACTCGATATGCTATTCTTCTCCCACTGCTGCGGTTTCCATTGCACGGCAGAGGTCCCCATGGCACCAAGCCAGTGACCTGTCTGCGTTCTCTCGGGCTTCGGTGTCAGACACCGGAGACTCATCAGGATCTCAGATGCAGGGAGCAGGACCTTGCTTCCCAGGCACTGTGCAAATGAGCCAGTCAGCCCCAGCCAGGGTGCAACAATACTGCAGGCTGTGCTGCCTGTCCCCCATGTCTTTACTTCTGCCTGCTGATCCTGCCTGGCTCAATACACCTGCCAACGTCAAGTGGCATCAAGGAACAAGTGCTGGGGACCATGCTATTAATCCTGTGATCTGTCTCTCAGTCACCTCAGTGGGAGAAAGGGATGGGGCTCCAGTGACTATGTTAAATATTTAGCACATTAGCATGAAGCTTGTGGCATTCTTCATGTTTGCAACTCCCTGCAGGGCTAACGTGAGGAAAAGGCAGGGAATTTTCCAATCCACATCATAGTCACTGAACAGATATGTCTGGTTTCTGGGTATTGAAGCACAAACAGTGCTTAAAGGATGTAATGTCTATATGGCACTGTAGTTTAATAAGGAGACTCAAATGCTCACCTATACTGCATGTTTTCAGACAAGGATTATTTTTGTCACGATCCCTACGTTTTCTGCCACCTGGCCAAAACCTCTCCTGTATGTTATGCCACTGAGGAAAAGAAACCAGTGGTGGAGCCAGGTGTTTCTTTGACGTAGACTTGCTTGCCCATAACGTTTTTTCCAGAAGTCACATGGCATCAGAGCATGTCCTCCACTTTCCTGGACTCATTCCTCTCAGGTTTGCTCAAGGCTGCATCACTGCTTGTTCAGGCTGCGCAGGGCTTAACAATCAGAGTCTGTGCTGCTTCTCAGGCTGAGCACACACGCACATATGGATATCCATACACAAGCACCATGTTCCCAGCACACATCATCAGCAAAGCCCCTCTGTCCAAATCCTTCAGATTCCTGTGTGCTTGTGTGCTAGTTCTTGATTTCAGAGGATGATATATATTAATTCTCACATTGTGCTTAAATGAAGTGTGGCCATGAAACCAAGTTTTGCTAAGGTCTAACTAACTAAGTGAGAAGACAGACTGTGCAAGGACATGGCACCTGGAGAGTACTGGTAAATAGTGGAGTGTTAAATTTCATGAAGGTGTGCTGGCTGAGTCAAGGAAGCCACCTGGAACTACATTAAATTAGAAGAGAAATCCCAATCAGACTCTTTTATCCAACAGATTAATAAATGAGCATTTATGAACATGAAAGAGTCACAACAATGCAGGCTTCCTGACCAGCACATAAATACCTCCCTCCCCTGTGACTGTAGGCACCACAAGCCCATCCCCAAGTCCTGTGACTTCTATGAAATCCTTATCTAAATGTCAGTAAAGGTGACCTTGTGGCTTTTTAAAGCAGTACTTTATAGTCACTTGGCTGCACTGTACCAAAGTCCTTTCCCAGTTTGGCTTTCATCCCCTGTAAATATACAAACAAAACAGGCTGCCTCCACCTTAACCCCCCAAGCCCTTTAGAGGCCACTTGTGGTAAGCTATGCCAGAGGCAGCTTTGGGGCTCTGTTGGGCAAGGCACGCCCTGGCACAGGGCATACCAGTGTGGCTAGTAGCTGGATGGACAAGGCAATGTGTATTATTTGGGACAAGGAAGGTATTGGAGTCTTGGTCCCTCCCACCATGTCCCAAGAAAAGCACCTTATGCTGAGAGAAACAGCAGTTCATCACTTGGGTTATGCCCACACAAATGCAAATGCAAGTGCTGCGAGGTCAGTGGGGACAGCCTAGATGTGAGGCTATTCCACTTCATTTAAGGCACTGGCTCGGATACATGTCATGGGGCTGTGGGGCTGGTTTATTGGATTTGCCCAGAGCTGGTGAGAGGAGGCAGTTGCTGGTATGGCTACCCTGCAATCCAGCAGTAGACATGATCCCAAAACAGTTTTCCAGTTAACTCCCTCAGGTATTAAAACTGAGTGCAACACAGATACTCTTGTCCAGGAATTTGTGAATTTACCCAGGATGTAGGGCTGAGAAGGAGGCTGTAGCTATGCTGTTATTGGTATCCAAGAAGGCTACTTTAAAGCTAATACTGGCATGTATATCTTAGCTGCAGCCTTATGTCTGGAGTAGAGCTTAAAGAAAATTATGCCTGTTTCCTGTTTCCCTTCTGCAAGGAAAGCTCAGTATGAATGCAGCTGCTCGGTGCCTGATCTTATTTTAGATCGTCCTTAAAGCAGGTTCAAATGTGCCAGTGACAGAACAGCTTTGGGTGGAAGACCTTCTGGATTATTAGCACTTAATTCTCTATGTCTTCATGCTTAACTTGTGGATGTCCTGTTGCTTCCCAGTGTGTATAAGTAATGGTGCTTTTATTCACTGAAGTTTTTCTGTCTTCTGTCCTCCCCCAACATGTCTATCTGTTTCCTTCTTCAAGTTAAATTCCAGCATCCAAACTCTCACCAAAGGGGTGGAAAATTCCTGGAGCTGATACCCTCACTAAGATCTGAGATTGCTCTGCCCAGGCTTGCATGACAGCAGGCTTGTGCTATTGGCTCTTGGTGAGCTTTTGGGTTATCTGGAGAGTTAGATGATATGGTGTCAAAGTGGGTCTGTATTTTTTCACTCAACTCTCAGCTGGATGAATAGCCTGGTGCCCTTTGAGGGATGTAGTATGTCATGGATTAACTGTGAGTTGCTTGGAGAGAAAGGAGAAAAAAACAACAGTTTTGCCTAAACCAGCTATACTGTGTCCCTGCAGAGTCTGTGGGAGAGCCAGTGCCGAGCAAAGGGTTTGTACCAGACATGCTCAGACAAGCTCTACAGAGATGGAGGAAAAGCAGGCAGGGCATGCCATGTGCCACGCTTGCAGTTACCCCCCTCTAAGGGCAGATGGATCTGTGGGTCGGTAAGGAAGAACGAAAAATGAAATGTGGGTTGGAAATGGAGGAACAACCGCTTTCCCCCAAAGGCTGTTTGCTGCCGTCAGTGCCTTCTGAAGAGCAATAGCATTATTCTGACAGTCACTCTGCTGTAACACGATGGAGGGAGTTTCCTAACATGAGCTGGTAATCTGTGTGCTTTTGTGTGGGAAGAAAGATGGACTTGGAGTTTTCTCATGGTGCTAGCACTATGGATGTGATGCTTTCACAAAGCTGGCCCGTAAATCATGAGAAAGAAACTTTTTGTGCGTTTTGGTTTTGCCTTGATAACAGCACGTATTGCTAACCCAGCTAATCCCGCAGCTAATTTCAGCATATCACGTTTAAGCTGCTGTCCCTATGTCTTTTGCCATGTTCCCTCTACAGCTGAAATGATCCCTCAGTGCATAAAGTAATCAATTTTTTTCTTTCCAGTTAAAATCCTCTGTCCCAAAATGGAGTTCTTTGTAACAGTCACAAGTTGCTAGCTCATAACAACAAGAATAATTAGAAAATAATCTTTAATGTATTTCCTACTATGGTTTTTCTAGTTCAGCTATGCTGTAGCTTCCTTGTCTGTTTTAGATCAGAAGCTTGTTGACTGTGAGTGTCATCTGGGACAAGCTCTGTTCTGATGTTTAATTGTAATTAAGAACTCTATTTCATCCAATTTAAAACTCTCAGTCTATAAAATGCACTATCCGAAACAGCACCCTTCTTACAATATGCCTGCGTTATTTACTATACTGTTTTTACCTTAGACCTTAGTTAGAGACCTATCTGTGATTTCCATCTGCAGTACTGTGCAATTAGCCCCATTTTACAGAGTAAACTGAGGCAGAGCCAGGCACCAGCACATCCGTTGTTTCATGCTTCAGTCATTCAGCTGTCCACTAGGCCAGGCTGCCGACTGCATGACAGAGGATAATTGTGAGCTTCTTGTGTAGGAAGACGTGTGAAGTTGTGCCATCTGCCAGTAAGCAGTTCTTGCTTTGATGTGGTTGCATTTCAGCAGTTGTCAAAGGACATCTGTATGTAGACGTTCAGTTGAAACAGTGATGTGGTGTAAATACCCAGATAGATTACAGATGCTGCATACAAAGCAAAGCAGTGTAAAGACCTTTGGGCTGAACTTGGAATGTAGTGCTCTGGAGATTAATGAACTATGGTATCACTTGGGACACTGCTAATCTTCTCACTTGCAAAGAAAAAGGCCCTAGACTGAGATAATAAAGGACGTAAATAGCTAAAACAGGTTACTGGCAGAAGTCCCTAAATCCAAGTGTATGAACCTCAAATCCTCCTGCGTAATACTTTAGATGCTTACATTTTCATCTGTAACCCCCTCCTTGATTTCTAACATTCTGCCTCTGCTATGCCCTGATCTTCCACCAGTTTGGGTGAGTCTAAGGCAACTAGTGTTCATCTGCCTAAATTCATTTATAATCCTCAGAAGTGATCTTCCTCTGCCTAATCTGGCAGAAACCAGTCATACTTTGCCCACATGTGACCTCCAAAAAAATGCAGTTCCAGCCACTTCCATCCAAGAGTGTGGTTAGTGAACAAGGTTCAGGTGCATGTCTGTTATCTTGTAGGTCGCTCAGCTCATACTCCTCTGGTCTTTTAAAAATGAGCTGTCCCTTGCAGTCCATTTTGGAAAGGGCTTGCCTTCAGGAGACCAGGTTTGGGTGATGAATCCCTGCCTGACTTGGATGCCTAGGCTCTAAAGGAGTAGACTTTAAAAAACGAAAAAAACCCAGAGCTGGGTTTCATACTGGCAGTACACAGATAGCCCTCCCCACTTGACACATGGCTGTCTGAATCCTTTTTGAACCACCAAACTGTCTAGTGGTGTGCTGGAGCCCTAGGCAAGTAGCTCAGCCTTCATATTCTACACCAGCAACCAGGGCTGTCTGAAAGCCTTCATACACTTTTGAGGCTGTTACTATCTTGATGGGACCACTCCTTCCCAAAGGGAGCCTCTTTGAAAAGTAAAATGGAGAGAGGAGGGAGAAAAAGATTTCAGTGCCTAGCATTGACTGACATACTGCAAAGCATGAAGGATCTGTTTGGGAACAACAGGCTATGTGAGAGCCTGCTATATGGTGTTCAGAGAGTTTGGGTTTTTTTTCCTGTGAGCTATGCTTGCAACTTACGCTCTGACGCCATCGACAGTAACATCTGGATATACCCGCACTCAATTCTCTACGGAAGACAGCTAGTGCAACAAGAGAAAGAGAGTTTTCTTTCCTCATTGCTCTGTTTTGAGGATAGCTTGCAGCTGTGCCTGACTGGAAGGAATTTACAGATCTCATGTATGATGGTTGAGAAACATTTCCTCTCCTAACTTCATCGTGTCCATGTTCATACACATAGCGGTTCATAACTGAGAAGTCTTCAGTACAAATCCTTCTGGCAACATACAGTGGGGAAAAATAGATAGAAATGGAAGCAATGCTTTTTCTTTTCCACCTACAGTCACGTTGGACATGGACAAATCTCCTGTCTCTCAACAGTGCATCCACCTCAGCAGTAAGGGAGTTAATTATATCTGTGAAGAAAAGTGTGTTAGAGCCTCTCAACGTTAGAAATAGACGAAAACAGACTAAGTGCTGCAGAGTACATCATCCTTTCAAGCACTGGTGTTGGTCAGATAAGAGATAATACATACTTGAGAATATATATTGAGAGAGAGAGAGAACCTACATTGCTTGTATCTTGAGGGCAGAGCATCTTAGAAATAAATTTAAGGAATAAACTTTCTTCAGGCATTTAATTTCATTCCTGTTGGGAGTACTTAGCTTACAATTAAGTCTGTGATGAGAGAGTGAGTGTGTGTGGGTGTGCGTATGTATGTACAGCACAAAGCCTATAGTTAGTACACAGAAATAAATGTTTTGTTCTGGAGCCCCAAAGGTACACAGCCTTTCAACACTCATTAATTTCAGTGGGTGTGAGGCCTTTCAAAGACCTGGATTCATATAGCAAGTTTTTTGCCACAGGCTTGGGACCACTCATTTCATTCTGCTCATGATGCAGTAGAAACTTGGAAACCAGCTCTACATCTATTCATCAGCTGCAGTATGAGCCCCTTTTATTAGTGCCTTTTGTGGCAATAGCTGTGACCTATTTCAAGTGCTAAGCCTTCAAACTGCAATTCCCTGCAGCAGATGTAGTAGAAGCAGATATCCATGGAAGCGAGTCAAAACGAACTCATCATGTTGCTGCTCAAAGGCCAGGCTCCATCCCAATCAGTGACAGTTACCCAACTCCTGCCACGTGAAGATAGGCTTTGGTACCTTCTTTGGTGGTTTGGGACTTGGAGGGAGGCTAGGTTTCCTGGGGAAGTCTTGATGCAATTTATATTCCCTGCTTCATATTTATTCTCTTTCATTTCTCCCCCTTAGAGGGCATTCAAGGAGAAGGAGACACTGCTGTTCTCGTGGCCTAGCTCTGCATCCTCAAAGACGTCATGGCTAAATCCATGTGGCATGACTGCCAGCCTCAGTCCTAAGTTAACAGCAGCAAACATTCTCAACTCAGCAGGTGATCCTTAAACATGAACTTTAAAGCTGCATGGGTGGGTAAGTGTTGCAGGAAACCAGAGGCGCTCAGACAGATCCTTTTATAGGAGAAACTGCTGAAATGTTTTCAGGTTTTTTTCATTACCAACCATTTTATTTAACTCTTGTCCTCTGCACTAGACTGATTGGTTTCAGGGCTGGCCAAGTGCACGGTTTCTCTGCTTGGACAATAGCCTGGTGGGACACCATGGAAGGCTATCAAGAATTCCAGGTTTGGCCACAAATTCCTATGTAAACCAACGCTCATATTCATCAGAGTTTTTCCCTGTTAGGTTGCTCTCATTGGGGTAAGACTGGAGCAAATGGAGAAAAGAGCAAAAGTAGCACTAGGTATGCACTCTGTGGAGGCAGAGTGGTGTCCTTGTGGTGTGTCCTGACCGTGTAACGAGTGGTGTCCCTCAAGGGTCCATACTGGGACCAATACTATTTAATATTAATACTATTTAATATTAATGGCATAGATAGTGGGATTGAGTGCATCCTCAGCAAGTTTGTGGATGACACCAACCTGAGTGGTGCAGTTGATACACTAATGGGAAGGGATGCCATCCAGAGGGACCTTGAAGGCTTAAGAAGTGGGCCCATGTGAACCTCACAAAGTTCAACAAGGCCAAGTGCAAGGTCCTGTACCCGGTTTGGGGCAATCCCCAATATCAGTACAGACTGGATGATGAATTGATTGAGAGCTGCACTGCAGAGAAGGACTTGGGGATACCGGTGGATGAAAAATTAGATATGAACCAGCAATGTCCGCCGGCAGCCCAGAGAGCCAACCATATCCTGGGCTGCATCAAAAGAAGCATGACCAGCAGGTCGAGGGAGGTGATTCTCTCCCTCTACTCCACTCCCATGAGACCCCACCTGGAGTACTGTACCCAGCTCTGGGGTCCCCAGTACAAGAAAGACACGGACTTGTTAGAGTGAGTCCAGAGGACGGCCATGAAAATGATCAGAGGGCTGGAACAATTCTCCTGTGAAGAAAGGCTGAGAGAGTTGGGGTTGTTTAGCTTGGAGAAGAGAAGGCTCCAGCGAGACCTTATTGTGGTCTTTCAATATATAAAGGGATCTTATAAGAAAGATGGAGAAAGACTTTTTGCCAGGCCCATAGTGACAGGACAAGGGGCAGTGGTTTTAAAGTGAAAGAGGGCAGATTTAGATTACATATAAGGAGGAAATTCTTTACTATGAGTGTGGTGAGACACTGGAACAAGTTTCCCAGAGAAGTTGTGGATGCCCCATCATTGGAAGTGTTCAAGGTCAGCCTGGATGGGGTTTTGAGCAACCTGGTCTAGTGGAAGATGTCCCTGCCCACGGCAAGGGAGTTGGACTAGATGATCTTTAAAAGGTCCCTTCCAACCCAAACCATTCTGTGATTCTATGTCTCCTCTCCCTACTGGCTTGTCATTCTGCTTTTCCACTCTGCTCATCTCATCAGTGCCGGAATGAATGAAATGTTCTCACCCTCAAACAGGAAACAAGAAATAAAGTATTTAAGTACCATACGCAGTACTATAAAGTACTGTAGCATCATGGCTGCAGTCTTGTTCCTGTAGGCTGCATACAGACATGGCAGTTACAAGAACAAATACAATTTATGCTTGCTCAGAAGAAGTTCCCAAAAGGCACATCTACCTCATGAACGCACTTTTACATTTCCAAAGGAAAAAAAAATGTGGCTGAGAATGAAATTTTTAAGCCCCTACTTTATGTGTAACAATAGCAGGGTATTTTTGTTTGGAAGAGGTGTTCTACGGGGAAGAGAATAACCACTGTTTCTCCCAGAGTGGATTCTGTGTCTGGGTTTTGCTAGTCCAAAAGGACTTCTGCTGCATTTTACCAACCTTTGTGAGGCTAATTCAGGAGACATGAGCTCCTGTCTGAGCTCCTGTCAGTATGACATAACCAAACTAAAGAGCCACCTATACTACTCAGGGACAGTTTTTCCCTTGCAGCCATGTTGTTGGTACGTATCATGCCCAGCTAGTTAGCCATAGAGGGGATCATGCACTTCACAAACAAATGGTGATCGTCATGGGTGGCTCAGAGGGGAAGGCTGAGATCACATGATACCAAGTTTTGCTCCACTCCTTGAGTTACAGACTGTTGTCTCCTAAGAAAAGTCTTTTTTATGTAGTAATTAATGCAAAGCCCCAGTATAGCCTAAACCAGTTGTCATGATTTCACTTGTTTGTTTGGGTTTTTTCCTGATATACGTCTGAATAATTGGGATTTGGCCTGTGACAGAGACAGGGATGGGAAACATATTTGCCCACCCAGGCTGCAGAGAAAGATTATGAATGATGTACCAAACATTAGTCAAGTAGCAGTTTGAGTCACACCTGGTACCACAGCTGACTCAAGAAGCAGTCCTCTGGGGAACTGAGCAAGGAAAAATGAAAAAAAAAGAAAAAAGGAAGAGCTTTAACTAGTGACTAGTTCTAGTTCATCTTTCTTCTCTTTATTTCCTTGGGATGTTGTTGATTGCATTATTGGAGGAGATACTGTTTGACCCAAGTACAAGGGACTTCTTCCTCCCAACCTCCCAGTAAATCCTAAAGTTCTTTTCAAACCAAGACAGCTATTAAGCTGGGACTCCTGGTTCAGACTCTTTCTCCCACTCAGATAACTGTCACTGCCCAATGTCCCAGGTGTGAGCCAGCTGCTCACACAGCAACATCTAGCCAGATGTTGGACATCTGTTTAGACACTGGAATGAGAATTGGGGCGAGGGGAAGGACATTTGTATCTTCAGGTTCAACCTGCTTCTTGACCACAGACATAGCAATGGACTATGTCAGTTCCACGTTCAGATGATTGACTTCATAATTTCATTATACAGCATCTTTCCTAGCCTTCCACAAGACATTGTTTATCTGAAGAGAAAAGAAAAAATGTCCTTTCTTAATGAAGGGCTTTTGATCTGTTTGAGGTATTACATTTATAATTGGTGGAAGGTTGACAGTGTGTTTGGACAAAGCACAAGACACCAAAGCCAAAGACGAACAGTCCCTGTTCCACAGAGACCTAGAAAACCTTGCTGAGCCGGCTTGTTCTTGCCAGTGAGGGTTGCACCATGACCATTTCCCAATAATGTAAAAGTAATCTGCTAGTAATGTTACAGGGGCTTCACTCCACACGAATGTGAAAAAAATGAGATGAGAATGACTGTCATTCCTTAAGCTATCTGCCCACTTTCTGCTGGAGGTTCATCTTTGCATTGACATAACTGTGGGGTTTTGTAGATCAACTTCTAATGTTCCTCAAGAAATGCTGTGTGTAAGCATAGCCTGCCTGAAATGCAGTTGTTGACGCTTGCTGTTTCTCTTCTAGGTGTAACCTGCTCCAGGAAAGGCCATTCACTTCAACAAAAAACAGACTTTGGCTCATTTGCTTCCAAATGCTACGTCCTGTTGAACAAGGTAATGTGTCAATATTTCATTACATGACCTCATACACTCAACACAGCTTTAAACTGTACAGAAGCATCGCCAGCTAGACACAAAATACACTCAAATTGATCTAGCTGTTCTCCACACGACTCTCTTGAGTGGTTGTGAAAGACAACGCACTGTATCTGTAGGAATAGGCACTATGACACAAAAGTCTTCAAAGAGTGATTCAAGCAGGTAGAAAGTGTCAGGATAAGAGGCAGTTTGGCTTGGTTAGAGAGCAGACAGGGAAAGGAGATGAAGATTGCAACAAAACTGAATTCATTTGCTGATAAAAAAAGTATGACACACTGAACATTAGCTCAATTATAAGCTCGACTCAGAGTTTATGGAGGGAAATTATTTGGCCCTGCTGTACTGGAGGACAGACAAGATGACCTCAGATGTTACAGAAGATCTCTACTACTTTCTAAAGAAAAAAACAGACCTATTTTTCTAGTTTAAGATCAGAAGGGCCACTATAGCACTTCCGGTGACAGTCGTTTGAGTTAACCTAGAAAGGACAGAATACTGGATGCAGACAAAGCAGGAGATGTGGAACAGATCCTTATGTTTTCAAAACATGTGCATGACTATGGGATGTGATATGTTCAAGGTACAGGCAAAGAAACAAAGAGATGTGATATTCCAAGACTTGAGGTTCATACCTAGTTACGCCACAGTGTGTATGCATGTCTGCGTATCACTATGCAGCACAGAGAGCACAAGAGTTCCTATAAAGGATCTTACCCGGACTTGTCCAGGGCACATTTGCACTGATGTCATAAAGAACAGAAATAGAAAGTTCAGAGGCTTCTTCTATGGGGAATTTTGGAGTAAATGTTGCAATTCCCTTAATTTTCTCAGATGTAAAGGAAAAATTTTTATGTGAATTTGTGATGGGGAAAGAGGGGCAACAGAAGGAGAGATATTTTCTCTAGAGGATACCACACCTAATGCCATGCCATATGGCAGCCCATATTACAACACTGGGCTAGGAGAACTGTAACCTCTCAGAGGAGCTCAAACCCAGACTTGGATCCTGGTTTGACAGGAGGCTGCTCTCTGGTCTAAAGCAGCCTATTCTTTGGCAGAAAGAGCAGCACCACCTGGGAAACCTATAGGCAGGAGGGAATTTGCCTTCCCTAAAGAATTTGAAACAAACTTCTAAGGAGATCACGTGAAAGAAAACTACATGCAAGAGTTTATTTTCCATAGGTCTCTTACCTCTCTCATGTTTATTTTAGAGTACACAAGAAATTCCTTTGCCAAATCTGTCTTAACTACATTGTCGTCTTTGAAGAAAAGATCTAGAAAGAAAATCCAAATAAGATAATTGCACTCGTAAGGTACACCAAAGATGCCAGGGCAAACATGAATGTCTTGTGATGGGTGCTGAGTTATACATATGATGTTGTGGTCGATACTATCAGAACAAACTTCCCTCCACTCCATAGATATAAAGGGCTGGATTGCCAAATTTGCAGTCAAGCCAAACAGCATCAAACCACTCACTAGGAAGAGAAACTTTCAAATGCACGTCGTCTTAATCTCTCAGCCTTGACTCATTGCGTTGAGTCTAATGACTAAGAAGGTCAAGAACAATTCATTTAGAGATGAAGGTACTAGATCTTTCTTTCAGTTCTGCTGCTGCACGTAGGGACTTTGCTTAGAATAAAGCTTGAGAACTTGAGCTTGAAAGCTTGAGAAGCTTGAGAATGATTTTCATCATATTCTCTTCCTGAACCTTGGGATCCTCATACTTTCTCTGAATGTTGGCTGAGCACTCTGAGGTGAGCACAGAGGACAATGTCTGCCTGATGGCTGCTTGCAGGAACTTTTATTTTGTCTTTCCTCTTGCTTTGACCAGAATTTCCATGCTGGGCCATGGGAACCTTCCTATAATGCTGCCAAGGCAAGCTGCCCGTAGACATAGACCCTATCCCTATCTAATTTCCCAGTAGAGAATTTGCCCACCTGGCATACATGGCAAAGGAGCAGTTACTCAGGCTTTCAGTCATCAGTACATCATATGGCTTCACAGTGCTTAAAGCAGCTTTCCTTGAAAAACATGAGGTTTAACAAACTGACATTTACTAATTTGAACCATTTTTGTCAGAAGATTCCTTCCTGGTCCACTGGGAAAGCTGGGCCCCTGGGAGCTGCATGCCATGCTTGGCCTCAGGGGGAGAAACGTGGTCCTGGCAAGCGGAGCCGGTGGAGGGGCCACCCCAGGAGCTGCCATGTTTGCACAGCTGCGCTCCCCTGGCTTGGGGTGCACAAAGGATGGGAGGAAGGTACCTCTGTGCCTTATGTGCGGTCTTGAGGTGCTTTATTTCAGGGGACCAGCTTCACTGGGGTCACAACAAATTTTTTTGCTGTCACTAAAAAGATGAAAAGTCCTTCCCTAGCATTTCAACTCCCCCCACAAATAACGCAGTCCCTCATTGAGGAAATTTGCATTTTGGTTGCATTCTGGGGGGAGGATGGTGTTGGGGCCTGGCCCTACCTGCCTGCCTCACACCAGGGCAGACGGCCACCGGCTGGGGAGGGGGTACGAGGTGCGCGGGGGCTGGTACCCTGCCTCGGTGGGCTGTCACGGGTGGGGAGGTGCCACAAGATGGCGTCCTGGCGCCTCGTGCCCCCCACCACAGCCGCCCCGGTGAGAAGCCATGCTGGCTGCGGGTACCAGGCCTGGCTGTCACTGCAGTTTTTTGTGGTTTTTTTTTCCCCTCCTTTTTTTTTTAAGCCTTCCCCCCCCCAACCTCTCCCAGAGACAGTCTGGGGAGCTATGCAGTGGTCTCTGGGTGAGGGAGGAGGGGGCTGCGCCTCGCTGCGGTGTGATCCCTGCTGCCAGCAGTGGCGGAGGTGTGTGAGAGACGCTCCCTGGACAGCCCCTGGCAGGGACAAGGCGCTGCCCCATCCCTCCGCTGCCCACACGTCCCCCACACAGCTAGCCGCGGGGCACAGCTGGAGCCCGTCTCCCTCATGCCAACCCTGGCGGAGCGGATCTGGTGAAACAGAAGCCCAGCAAGGATTTTAGGAGGCTGGTCGATTTTAGGATAATGGTTTCCCACCAGCTTGCAGACTCCTAAATATTTCTGAGGTTACCGGAAACGTGCCTTACCTCTCTCGCAGTAATCGCAAGATGGCCCCTTGGACTGCTGGGGGAGAGCATCCACAGTGAGGGTCAGCAGGCCCCCGATTGCACGCTGATATCCAGAGTGGCTCAAATCCATATTAAACGTGGTGAAGGTGAACTGAATCTCCCCTCTCCTCCTTCCCATCCTCTGGTCCTTGCAGGTACCTCCGCACGCGCCACTGGCCTCTCCTGTGTGTGTGATTGCCCTACCAAAGGGTCATGCGTTGGGGGGTGAAGAACAAAGAAACGTGAGAGGGTTGAAATCCTGGTGAAACCTGGTGCCAAAACAGCTGGACAATGCTAGGTCAGCATTGCTCTCTCCCACCCAGCACTCCTGTAAAGCACACTTCTCCGGGAGGCTTTTCAGTTCCCGCTGAAGGCCTGGGAAGGACGGGGACCCTCACCTCCATCCGACCCCAGCACTCGCTGAAGAACGGTGATCCTGAGCCACTGACAATGGACAAACCCAGAAGAAAGATGTGACACCCAAACACCCCAAGCAACCAGACCTGCCCAGCATGCACCTGCTCCATGCAGCTTCGCCTTCCTCTCTCCATGTGTCCTGTTGTCTTCACTACCTCCAAGGAATGATTGTGTGTGAGGGGTACAGGGACCTCTGCAGGGAAGAAGGATCTGCTTTGTGAACTCTCAGCCTTTTTTCCTCATTAGAGGTCATTTATTTGATGCCAGGACTGTTGGATGTACTGTCTCAGGGCTGTAAACTAGATCATTGCACTAATCTCTTCTCATCTTAAAACTTTTTGCTTCTCTTTATCATCCTTAACAGCCCTGGGAAGTTCGCAGGGCCTGTTTCTGAGGTCTTCTGAGCTTCTGCAGCTTCTCTTAAAAACAGATCTTAGATCCATTGAATTGCAATGGCACGAAAGGCTTTGGAGCAAAAGATGGAGTGGAAAATGTGATAGCTGTTCTACTATTAAAAAACCAAAAACAAATAGCAGAGACTGTTCTTTCTACACAGGGGGTTTGGGGTATAGGATTTTACTAACTCAGTTAAAAATAAACCAATCCCAAACTGATTGACATGAAAAGTCCGTTTAAAAAAAAAAGGCAAGCTTATAAACTGTAGGAAACAAAATTATTTTTGGAAACATATTTTCCCTTAATTGGACATCTATTTCTGGATGGAGACATTTGTGTATGTAATCCAGCCGTATGGCTTTTGTTTGACAGTGAAATGATCAGTTCCTCAAAGTGTGAACATCACGTGGAGAACCCCATCACTGCCTTAAAAAGGACTCCTGCCCTAGCAGGACTTTTTCAGCGGTTTCAGAGGGTGCAGAATCAAGCTGTGTTATAATCCCTCATTGTATGTAATCAGATAATGGCCTTTTAATGGTAGCAATGGCTTTGTGGGTTGTAGTTAGAGCCCCAAGGAGGGGGCGGATTCCCATGTGCTAGGTACTGCAAAGGGCTGGTATGATACGGCATCTGCTGCTTTTACAGGCCTTACAGAAAAGGCGAGGCGAGGTGGATCTGGGTATAGGCAGGTCAGGCAGCTGCCTTGAGCAGCAGTCTGCTGGATGGACATAAGGCAGCCCTGCTCCTGCAGCTGACCTCGCCTCCACCAGGACCCTTGAGGCTGGCTGGGGCTCCTGACAGACTTGGGTGGGGAGGTGATGATTAATGCTGGGAAGAGCAGATACTGCCCCTAGTAATTTGGTCCCCAAGACTGCAGGAGCATCTACCCCAACCCTTAAGAGCTCTCTCCCAGCCCTCCATCTCCTTTTACATCCTCTCTTCTTAACTCTTCCCTTCCCACAGCAAAATTGACCTGTCCAGGCTCCTCATCCCACAGATGTCAAAGCTCATGAGATTCTAATGATATGGCTCTTTTAAAAGCCCCATCCAACAAGATCGCAAGCCTTCCCTATCCCCTTCATCCGCTATGATCTCACTGCCATCAGTGGAAGTGGTGGGTGCTCAGCACCAGGCATACCCACTGTTGTTTGACTTCCAGGTATCTCTTGGGATGGGTATTTGGACTTCGCTGTACCCTTTTTCAAGCATTCCTAAGCCTCACAGTGTCTCTCTCAGCAGTATTACATAGCCTAGTTTTGCAGAAGGTGGAACTGATTACCATACAGTTGAATCTCTGTCCCATTGCAGACAGGACTTTCCCTCCTCTTGCTCCAAAAGTCCTGACTCCAAGTGCACTGAATAACCCCTAAGCAACACAGATATTTCTGTCACACCCCAGTCTGAGGCATAAATTCCTGTTCCTCTTCTTCAACCAGATTTAATTTGGGACCCTCCCACCCCCCTCCCAACTCCATAACATCCAAATTAATCGTTTCACAGGATGGTGACACAGCTCCAATTCCCAGGCACGCTCAAGCTTTGGAGAGATTCCAGTTCAGATCTTTGCAGCTCAGCACCATTTCTAGCTACTGCATGTCACCTCTCCTCAGACCAACCTTTAGCAAAATCCTTCTGTATCGAGCTTCCAAGATGTTGGCTGTCAACATGCAGACATGAAAACCAGCCTCCCACCTCCCTCCGCCTTCCTTCCCTACCTCTGTATCATACTGCAGAGTCTCTTGGGCTCCTGCCATGTAGAGCTAATCCCATAAAGACAATCTAGCTATCTCTGGCAGATGGATATTGATCACCTGCCTTCACAGGGACCCCCCGCAGGTAGCATAATTTCCCAGTATTTTCCCCCACCCCTTGACCCTGACCCTGAATTGCTAAGACAACACACAGTGCTCCTAAAATCAACCTACCTTCTCTCTTCCCCTCTAGTAAAATAGACCATTTCTTCTTTACAAGAAAGAAGAGTACCCATGAGTCCTTCAAGGGAAAGATGTTTTCCTCTCCTCCCCCTTCCACCTACATGGCATGAATCTTAGGCTGTATTTCACAGGTTTGATTTGAAGTTTCTTACTACTGGCAGAACCTGCCTCCGCGCCCTCTCTGCTCATTCAGTGAGTGACACTAATCAGTGGTGTGGGAGGTAGGGACAATATCAAGCACTGAGGTGATTAAGAAGCCTCACTCAGAATGTACATGTACCCCAATAAGTACGTGAGGGTGAAATAGAGCAGATCTATCAATCTCTTTGTATCATTGTCCATCGCTGGCTGCAGTTCTTCATTGAAATTAATGGTTCACTGAGTGGAGAGGAATAAACCAGGCAAGTTTCCCCCCCAAAAGCCCTATTTGGTAAGGATTTTAGGGTTTGGTTTTTTTCCCCTGTTAAATGAGCAAATGCCTCCATATTAATCACAATATGTAATCGACATGAAAAATCAGGCCCTGCTGGGCAGGGAAAGATACTTTGAATTATTTCAGCAGGAGAGCTGGCACTAATTTACTGCTGTTGTGCTCCCAGTACTTCTGATGCGAAAGATGAATGGAGCTGAAGGTTTGTAACCTGACTTGCAACTACATTTAGGCTTTTTGCATAACATCAGCAGGGCAATGTAAATTGGCATGAGACCCTTGAAGCATGGTTAGAGTCAGCCACCTAGTCCTGTATGACCTGCCCTCATTCCTAATTTTCTTTTCTTTTTGAGCAGTCTTCCTTCTCTCCTCCCCACCACATTTTTTGTTGCCATTCCAGAGACCTAGATGTAGAAAGGTACTGCTGTTTCTCTGCAGTACCTTCCAAAAGGGTGAGTTTCATGCCTGTTCTAGTTTATTTCCATGAGTTTGCCAGTGGGCCATTTTGCAAGCAGAGGCAGAGCTGAAGGAAGCAGCCATAGCTCTGTTTATCGAAGAGATGTGAAGGATGATGTTGTTTCACACTATGAGCAGGTTACATCAGAGATATTTCCAAACCCTGTAACCTTGTCTACCCTGCTCCTTGAATGATACTGTAGGCTACAGTTGTACTAGCAAATTAAATGTAGGATCTTTATCTGGCACTGAAACCAACTGGAATGGAAAGGTCTGCATTCACTCCATTAAACCTCATTACCCTCCAGAAGTGGGTGGCTGCCTGCAGACTCCTTGTGAAGAATTGTTCCTTGCCTGAGCTAAATCACAGACTGCTTGAGGCAATTGTCTGGGAGAACCCCCCCTTGGTCTGGGCCAAAACTGTGACAGGGAATGTACAAACAATTTAACAGAATGGGTGATTCAGTTCTGGAGTCCGGGAACATGCCTTGACACCATTTAATTTATTAATATAGTCATGGCCAAGATGCCTCTTGCCTTTGAGCATTTGGTTTTGTAAACCCTCTAATACCACTGCCACCTCAAAGCCCTTTCTTCTGCGTCGCGGTGAGAGGTGACAGTGGACCAGAGAAGAAGGGAAGATGGAGGCAGCATAAACCCTGATGGAGGGGAGCAAAAAACAGCAGCAGGCAGGAATCTCCCATACAGTTATCTCCCTCTCTGCAGGGCAGAGGCTCGTGTGGCTCCGCCTCTTAGCAGGAGAACACCAGAACTGTAATTGCCCAAGTGGGAAACTCTCCCAGCTTTCTTGGTGGCTTCTGTTCCTTAGTCTCCCCCTGCCTGAATGTGCATTTGCTGTTTCTGTGAGGAGGCAGGAGCTGGGAAGCTGCGCTCCCCAGGCTGGGGGAAGAGGTCAAGACTTCCAGCCAAGGGTGAGACCTGTACTTCCAACAGGTAAGTTGCCACTTTAACCACTGTTCAGCTTCTCAAGTTTTCTGGTCACATATAACAGAGCAAGTCTTTGGGGTATTAGTATCCAGTGTCTTTGGTTAATACTCAAGATCAACACCTCCAGCTTTTTGGGCTTGCATCAGATTACATGCTAGTATGGGCTCACCCTGGCAACATGTTCTCACAGCTAATTGGGAGGCACAGGTGTTCATGATACCTCACATGGGCTGGTGCTTTCATGTCAACCGAGCAAGTCATAGCCCATTGGTGCCCAACTACTACTGCTGGCCTGATGTCAAACCCCAGACCCCAGGAATAGCACTACTGGTCAGTTAGTTAAAGGGGACGTCTGACATACTCATCTCCTTAAACATTTTTTTGTTCATCTGAGTCTGCTTCCCGAAGTCTCCTGTTTTCCTCAGAATTACTTCTGCTTGAGTTGAAACTAAAGACTTTCTTTTCTTTTCCTGACTCCTCCTGAGAACAAAAGTGAAGCCTGCAGATGGCCAGAGCCTGAGCACAGGAGTGCAGCACTGGAATGCCTCTCCTGGGTCAGGGTGTCCATTTCCTGACTGCAACAGCCTATCATGTCACACAGGCTCCTTCATAATGTGTCAAACTTATCTTTAAAAATAGTCAGGCTTCTTGTCTCTGGCCTCTGGAGCAGTGGCAGAAAATGAAACTTTTAAAACTATCCCAAAGAAACATTTCCTGTCCACAGGACAGACTTCACCCAATGATGGCTCTGTCTGCTTCATTTTTCCCAGTTCTTGCACACTTTTTTGTGTGTTCTCTTCTCTGCCCTTTCCAGGTTCCAGAAAGTAAATTGTCTTTAGCTGTTTTGGGAGAACCTGAAGATTGACTCTTGCCACCCCTTGGCCTGACCTTTTTCAATATACTCAGCTGCTCCCTCTCTGCCCCTCCTGGTACACAGGCAGGCAGTACATCCACCACAGAGCAGTTTCTGGCTAAATGCCCATATTCAGCTGGAGTCATGTCAAGGCATGGGCCACTTTTACATTTCCTGTCACAGTGGACAACTGTTGGACCAGTTATCATGCGTCAGGCCTTTGTGAGGTTGCGGACTTGCTGGCATGGTGTCAAAGACCGGTGTGTCCCTAAAGTTACCCTGTTAGCTTGTTAGTGTGGTGCCAACATACTCTGTTCCCTCTGAGGCTACTGACACCAAGCTCTGGATTCAGCTGTGCTTTTCTGTAAGCACCCCAGGATCAAGCTGTTTGAACGCAGCACAGTTTATGCAGTGAGCCTTGCATAACTGGCCTTGTGGTAGCACTGCAGCGTTTCCACAGCACTCTCTTTTTGACTTCTCATTTCTGAAGTTAAAGTAATTTTGGTTGGCTGTACACTTATTTCTGGGATGGTCTGTGGCTATGCCCCACAAGGACTTGTTGGAGCACGCCATGCATCTGTTGGAGCATACCACAAGTCCCTTTTATGGTATTCACCCAGGTTTCCTTTCTCTGCAGACCAAAACAGTGTGGGTGACTAACACATGCCTGATATGGCACACAGATAGGATAAGCACTGCGGCATGGAAATTCAGAAAGACTCCTGTAATCTAGGCTTACTCTTTACAGTACGGTTTCTAATGCTTTGCCAATACTTACTTCAATACTTACTTGGGGGAGGAAGGACAAACCAGGGGAAGACTCTCAGTTCTGGCAGTCATTTGTCACTCTCTGTATTGTTGTCATGACATGAAATGACATCTGATGGCTTTGTGAGATGGGACACAATGTGTTGCAAAGAAGAGTCACTGTGCCATGTGTACAAAAAGCCCTTGTCTCCTCAGCCATCCCTCTAGAAGTGCCAGAAGGGAATAGGCTCTGGAAACTGCATCTGTGGAGACCCTAGTAGCAGCCTTGAGCATACATGCAATGTCATCAGCTAAATGCCATCAAGCAGGCACCAATGTGGCACTGCAGTATGCACCAACATGCAGGTGGTGAGGACAATCAGAGCACAAGGGCTGACATGCAAAATGGGGAATACCTGGCAGTACAGACACAGCTCAACAGAGCCATTTGTTTTCCTTTTGGTTCTGGCTAAGCACAAAAAAGAGGAAGCTTTCACCTGAAGTTTAGGTAGAAATAGCAGGTGCTATCTTTCCCTGTTTGGACTTTTTGTGAAAAGCTGGAGGGGAACAGAAGAGGATAGGACCATTCTAGAGAAGAATAGCAGCTGACACAAGACTTAGAGCTAATTTAGAGATAATTTTCCCACTCACTTGCTAATACTATTCTTCTTACGGCCTTGAAGTCTTGGAGCACCCCACATGCCTCTAGTCAAAACCAAACTGGCTCCTTTATCTGTTCTTGCTTCAGATTCTCCTTTAGCCAGTGTGGGAAAAGATAGAGGTAGGGAACACAGACCCAGCCAAATCCAGGTGGGGGCACAGATGACAGATTATGTTTGGGCCTCCAGTGTCTCTTTTGCTTTAATTCCTGGTTGACAAAAAGATACCATGGGGAAAAAGAGCAAAAACAACATTTCACTCTGGAATACATTCCTTTTCTCAGTTCTTTTAGGAAACAGCAAGCTTCTTTTTTTTCCTAATGTATATGAGTAGGAAAGCAGAAGGACCTCTCAGACAGTTCTTGTTTTACTAAGAAAACCTCCACTACTCAATGCAAAATCACTTATCGTTTCAGTTTTCTCTTTCAGTGGAAATTTGGTTCAGAACAATGTTTCCTCTTGATAAATCTCAGTCCTTAAATGCTCCCTCTTCAGGCAACCAGTTTTGATAAAGTTGAGAAAGTGCTTAAGTGAGCCTAAGCTCATCTCATTTTCAAAAGTCAATTCAGACTCTGAAGTCTCATGGAAAATCAGCAAAACTCAAGGCTCCTTAATTAATGAGATGCTTTCAGACATTTTCCTCTTTGGCAGAATTCTTGTCTGACAAGAGAAAATGCACTGGGGCAGATGTGTCAAGTCCCAAGAAGAAGGCATAGAAAACATCTCTAAAACTCTCCCTTCCACCAAGGGCATTCACTTCTTATGCATCTGCTCACTGTCTAGCACAGTAAAGTGTCCTGCTGCTGCTGGGGTGCTCTCCATCAGCTGGGCTCTGTATCATCTGGGAGGGTTTTACCATCCATCATCCAAGGAAGACCTTTCTCCAACGATCATGCTGTGGAGGGAGGAAACAAAGTTTTAGGGTACTGTGAACTGTTTTGCCAAAGCATGTGCCAGAGGTATTCCTCTCTGGGAGATCAAGGGCAAATAACAGCTCTTGCTTGGGCTACAGCAGTACAAGGAGGCCACTGAGGAGGATCTCAATCCTCTCCATGCTTTTTCACTGCTTTCAACTTTAAATTCCATGAGTGGCTAAAAACATCTCCTGTTCCATCAGTTTGTATTTCAGTGGTGGGCAGACACCCTGCTCCTAGCAGTATATGACCCATTTCTTTCCTCTGAGAGCTATGGGATGTCCTGGCATGGCTCACAGGAAGGAGAGGAAGGAACAGACATCCCGTGAGGCATCACCTGATCACTAAAGGACAGGGCAGTCAGCAGGCCTTTGCCATGACTTGGCAATGCCAGCACAGCTGCCTCACTTCCTTGCCCTGCCCAGATTCAGGTTTCACGACAGCCATATGTAAGGTATCTCCGCTGCCTGTCACAGGACACAGTTCGGAGTTAGATCTGAACTACCGTGAGCCACGGCTGGTTTGGGGCTTGCACAGCCACAGGACCACCAACACAGCACAAAGATGCTCTGTCTACGTAAGAGATCTCTCCTTGGCAAGACTGCTAGGAACCACTGCAAGGAACCAGTGCAAGAATAATAAGGAATTTACCCATCCCATGAGCATTTTGGAAACAGTGCATAACCCTTACATCTGCTTTTTCTGTTTCAGCAAATCCCGCTGAAGGAAGAGCACTACTAAATTATACTAGGTCTTGGTGCTGCTACTACCACAATGTAGTGGTTAGAAGGTCTCTACAGAAATAATTAGCTCTCAGATGTTAATCAGGAAAGTGGTGGATTAATATTGCATACAGCAGCTTCTTCTCACTTTACATTACAGATAGGGCACTGGTAGGAAACAGGTAGATAGCCATCATAGGATGGGACAGATGCTGTGAGGCACGGGTTGATTATGGCAGATGTAGTTAATGACTAAGATTCTGCCCTGGCCTTTGTGTACATTGGGACTTTCTATTTGTTGTGCATTTGTATATTGTTGGGTATAATTGGGTCCTGGTCTGTGGGCAGGGCTCCATAATACAAATAAATACCACCATGACTAATGACAGACCTTGTGTAACTGCCCCAAACTCAACAAAAGTTGCAAGCAGTCTGAGTCAGTGCCATTGTGTAAGGGGATAATTTCTGCTTTGGCAGTGTGGTGGCCAGCTGGAATTGTTCTCTCTGATAATTGCCAATCTGGATTTCTCCCAGATGGCAGCATCTCATAAAGAGTATCTGAGAAGAGCTCCGGTCTGCTCTCTAATAAGGCTCCACAAGAGAGCTGTTCATCCCTGTCACCCCTTATCCATTGCCTCAGGCAAGTGTCCTGTCAATTTGCAGAACAAGTTGTTGTTCTGTGTTTATTTTTCCTTTTTATTTTATTTCTTTTTAGAAACTTGTATTTATTACCTTGGCAATGAGCCACCCAGCAAGGAACAAACTGTTTTGTGACAGAAAAGATGAGACATTCTTTCCTGGGCCAGCCAAAAGCAATGCCACTGATCTTCCCTATGCCGCCCTCTAACCCCCCAGGTTGTGGTTAACAAGGCTGTGTTTCCCTGAGGCACTCATTTTTCCAGCAGAGAGAGGGTGAAAGCAGAGGTTATGCTGTGCGTCCATCCAAGGGTCCCTGAGCGAAAACCTTTCTGCAGCGCACTACCATTTAGCACACAGGTATGTAGTGATTGAAGAGCATGGGGTAGCCAGTGTGTAATTTTAATCCTGAGACTCCTGGGACTTGCCAACTCAGTGGATGCTGAGGAGAACAAGACTGTAGGTAGTGCAGAAATCAGGGGTTATGCAAAACGTTAATTGCTCTCCTGTGTAGCTGGCACTGCAGCAGCTCAGCTTCTGATTGAGGTGATATTTGTTTCTGGTCTGCCTCTTCACTTTTTAACGTGTTTATCCATCATTGCGGTACCCAAGTGCCTCGCAATCTAGAAGGTGTTTATCCTCTCTCAGCTCCCCCGTGAGTGCTATTGGCCTTCTATCAGGGATAGGAAACCAAGATGCTGATTTATGTAGAGTCTGGAAACTGGTGGGGCTGTTCCTATGGGCTGTTAGATCTCTGACCTGAAGAGTAAGACAGAAACCTGTCGTACCTAACACCCAGTTATTTTAGCAGCTTTAACTTATTTCAGCTCTGAAGCTCCTGGGAGCTTTGCAAAGACATCGAGGAACTAGGCAGGATCTGTCACAGCACTGGTGTTAGTGGGGTCTGAAATGCAAGATCCGGCTCCATTGCTGGGAGTGTGTCTTTTGCATTTCTCTGTTGCTTTGATTTCCAGTCTAACACAGAAAGATGACAAGTCCCAGTTTAACAGAATTGTGCAGTTTTCCAGATAAGGTCTCAGTGTGTGAAGGAATTGTTTCTTGGAGCCAGAAATTTCTTCTCCCCCCCCCCGCCCCATTTCATCACCACAACTGTAGAGGTTATTTTCCTTTTTTTCTTTTTTTTTTTTTTTTAAACTTCAAAATATGGACTCAAGACATACTGCTAAAACCAAGCTAAAATATTCAGTGCTCTTGTGTGAGTTGGTGTTCTATACTAACTGCTGAAAGCCAAATGCTTCTGAGAGGACACTCTTGAATAAATACAGTCCATATGAAATCCCTCCTTCAAGAGCCTGGAGGGAAGCAATGGGTTGGAGAGAGGGAGTTTGCTTCCCTCTAGGTCAGAGTGATGTGAGGACACATGTTCAAGTTGAAATTTTTTTTCATTTATATTCTTTTACTTTGCTACAAGATGCCCTGAAACACAGTGACCTCATCCCTCCTTGTCTTCCTGTTTAATCTGAACTAATCTTAGTTATCCATCCCAGCCAAAGCACAGGGCACATTTGCATAAATCATTCATCAAATACTTCTGAACAATAAACAAATGCGCAAGAAACTGTTCATGGACAATTCACCAAAGGAGCTGTTTGCTGCAAACAGTCCAGGGATCTTTGTGGAAATGGTCTAAAAAGCAGGGTCTGACATAAGAAGTCCTGTCTCTATTGTTAGTGGTCTGGCTGGAGGGGACCAGTGAACTACCAACCCTCCACTTGGGGGGCTGGGAGCATGCAGTGAGGACAGGCAGTCTGAGGAAATTTCTTTGAAGCAGACTTGGGATCAGGCTCCATCACAGAAACAAATGTGGGGGATCAAAACCTATTGTCTCAGCCAGTCTAGCCCTCTGCAAACACCAAGTTAGCCCTGTTGGCTATGTAAATTTCAGTGTTTTCCCCAGTGTTTTCCTCATGGGACTTTCATAGCATCTCTTAGAAAATTTTCCAATAGATTCCACTGCCCTGAAGTCTGGCCTGCTCTTTTGCCTATGATTTCCTGCTTAATACTCTTGTTCTCACTGAGATGTCCCACTGTCCAACTCTAAATAAAGTGCTGTCTCAGTTGTCACCTTCACCTTTCAAACACATCTAGGTGTTTTCAGCCAGCCTCTCTCACACTTTGTTTACCTACATGGCACAGAATTATCCCTTTCAGACTTTTCTTAAGGCTTACTCACGTCAGTCCCTCTAGGCTCATAAAATGTTTTTTCTTGCTAGTCCTTGGCCTCCTTCCAAACTGTCAATAACTTTCTAGGAATGTGATGCCTGCGACTCAGGGCGATTCTGTACACTATGGATGGCCAATGATGGCAGGGGCAAGGAAAAGTCTTTGGCTGATGTCATGAGAGCAAAAGGAAGTGTTTATCTGGGAAGTCTCAGGCTCTGACCATACCAGTTGGCGGTCTGTAAAGACACAAGGAAGAGAGAAGCTGGACAAGGCTCATAGCTAGCTCTAACCAAACCTGAGTACAGAAGTTGGGTTTATAGCAGTTTGTGATGTGTATTCCCCATGTCAGGTACTGTGCCAGGAGCAATGCCCCAGTTTACAATCACATCATGGAAATTACTTTCTTATCTATGGTAGCATATCCATTCCACAGCTTTACCAGACATACTGAGTGGTCTACGAGGTGGGTCTGGCTGGTGGTCTGTGTTTCTCCACATAACAGAAACTGAAGGGAGGAGAACTTCCCATGAGGACTCAGAGGTGAAAGATCTAGGGCAGAGCCACTGCTACTAATCTCCCCCCTGCAAATTCTCTGCTCTTTCTGAGTGCAGAGAAAAGGCTGTTGCTATAGAAACCAGTGGGGAAAATGTACATTATATCACATTTTATATATTTTTCCAAGGAGACCCTTTAATCTGAGCCTGCCACCATGTATTTTTACAGAAACAATAATGCTAATAAAACCCCTAAAGGTAATAGTGATTTCAAATCAAATCAAATAATCATCACTTACTTCAAAAACACCTCTGCCTGTAACCTTCTACCCTATCCAAGACACTGGGACAGGGCTAGCAAGGCAGCCCACAATATAGTACATGACAGGAGGGTAAATCAAAGGCAGCAAAAGGTGTGATTGGGGGGGTGGGGTGGGGGTCCTACACAGCAGTAAGTGGCAGTTAACATTTGAGGAAGGACAAAAAAGCTAAATAAAATGTCTTCAGATTTGACTTGTGTGTAGAGAAGGGTGAAAGGTACATTTTGTAGCATACACTCTAGCCTACCTTTTCTCTTCTTTACCCACCCAACCTCCTATTGCCATCCTACCTTTGTGAGCCCCCTTCTGAAGCTCTTTTCCCTTCTTCTGACCTTTTAAAAATTATCCCACCATTTCTACTTGCCTTTGTGATAATAAGAAGCCCTTCAGCCTCCCAGACAATCAGACCTATTGCACCCTGGGGTCTCAAGGAGACAATGCTCTTTGTGAGGCTGCACCATGAAAGCCTCTCTCTAGCATCAGGCTGGCCTGGTGGCAGCAGTCCTCCTGGGGATCCTTCAGAACAGAAGCCTAATTTAGTCCTCTGGATGTCAAAATGGGCTTTCACTCTGCCCTTCCCACCCTCTATTTATTTTTCACTTAATTCACCATGACCATTATTTCCTTCCTGATTTGTACTGACCCTGTGGCTTAATTAGATTTTTGTCATTATTTATAGTAGCTCCTATAATGTGTTGACTTGTAATTTCTTCAGGACAAGGACTTTCTTGCTGTGTAGAGCAATGTACAAAATAAATCTCAGCCCTGTCTTGTTCCAGGCTGTGATTGATCCTAAGTCAGGTATATGTCCCTGCTCTTTGTCCTGGAAGTAGAGTACACAAAAAAACATCAGTGAGGCTTTGTAGCATTAATGCCAGGTTTTATATACTGCAATGTAGGACAAGGTAGCTATTGGAATAAAACAACTTAATTATGCTAGGTAAGACCATGTAAGGGTACACCTGCTCACAGCATCTTTGCTGGGCTGATCCCTTTCTCCAGACTTGCCCTTACTCCAGTGCATTTTCATAACTTCTTGGGTTATGGTAAGTTCTGTGCAGGTCCCCTGAGTCCCAAGCAGGGGAAAAAAGTTCTTTCTCTTTCCTCCAAGGCCTGCCTGTAGGTCTGCTCTTTGCTGCTT
The DNA here is from genome assembly GCF_034638445.1 of Ciconia boyciana. Lineage (NCBI taxonomy): Eukaryota > Metazoa > Chordata > Aves > Ciconiiformes > Ciconiidae > Ciconia > Ciconia boyciana. Next base: position 59,407,743 of record NC_132934.1, read on the forward strand.
TCAGAGTCTTGTTGTTTCTGCACATACATAACAGAGTTTCCCATAAAGCCCTTCCCTGCTCTTACAACCAGACACGTTCAGTGTTTAGCAGGGAAGAAACAATTCCCCTTTCCTCTTCCTGCCTTACCTAATGCCCCCTATGCACACAGGTAGCCTTGCTCTCTCTCTTCCAGTCCCAGCCCTTTTCACAGAACATAATGGCTGCTAACTGTGAATAAACAACTGAGACACATACTGTCTGTTTTAGGGGCTGTAAGCACTTCTAGAGCCCAAATAATATATGAAAATAAATAGAATGACTGTAATGATATAATAAAAGCAAAAAAATAAATGTCCTCAGGAGCATGATAATCTAACTTTAGAAGCAATTACCATCAGTAACAAAATGCAGAGAGAAGACTAGGATTACTTTAATAAGATTACCTGCTTATTGCCATTAGTTTCTGTGGGTGACTGTAATGCTGCTTCACCTTCACTCCCAGCCAGTTTCTCAGATGCTTCTCACCCTGAGCATTGACAGGCCAAGCTGGACTGTGAAGCTGGGGCTCACCGGCCTTCTCGTGGGATCCAGCATATCTCTGTGAGCACCTGCTCCTTGGTCTTCAGCCTCCCCTACTCTTGTGCCCTTGCTGTCACTGCAGTGTTGTTTTTCCATGCCCTGTGGCTTCATATCCATGGTGGAAAAGGCAGGAAAGGGGGGACATGGAAAGGTGAGGAAAGCTGGTGTCTTTGTGGAGATGGAAGGATGGTAGGGAAAATAATTGTAAGGTCAGTGTTGTAAGACAAAGACAGAGACTTGATGATTATGGAGGCTCTCTGAAAATTCAGCTTTATCCAGCAGGCAAGGAAGAGCAGACTCAGTAATGCAGCACATGAGCTATAGTGCAAGGAGTTCTCCTCTAGCTTCCTGGAGCCCCAACGACCAGTGCGCATGCCCTTCTCACTCTATCTTCAACCCCGCCATGTTGCTGTGGCACATGAGTCCCAGAGCTTGATCACTGGTACATTCAGTAGTCATGCACTTAGGTGGAGAGTCTGTAGGGAGGTAGGCATGTACTCAGGGGGACCAAGACTCATACAGTTGAGAGGTACAGATGGTGAGATGGAGAGACTGCTGAGAGCAACAATGATGTCTCTGCAGAGACCACATTAAATCCCTGTGCACCAGGGCTGAGCACACCAGCTCTGTGCATGAAGGAGAGAGTAGTTATTTTCTGATGTTGGAAGCGTCATGGGGCAGAATAACTGTCTGCTTCTGCTTGTGAGGATATCTGTACATATAAGTCGATGTTCAGATAGATAGATAGATAGAAATATGTAGGTATAGACACAGTTCTGTTCCAAACAGGCAAATGTGTAGCTCCTGGTGTCTGGAGGACATAAAAGGCTCTTCCAGAACTCACTGGAGATCTCCTCAGGGCTCTCAACCCACAACTTACTTGCCTAGCTGCACCTGCACAACAAAAAACCAGGACCTTCTTCGTTACTCTTGGAGAAAGAAAAAAAGGACGAGGACACAGATAATAAATAAAACGGGTTTAATCATAAACCATGTACATGTTTATAGATAGGGAGGGGGGCATGGTCTGAAAGGTGCTGCCCTGGCAACAGGAATAAAAGAACAGTGTATTTTACCAGTCAATATACAGTACCAATGAAGGGTGGAGCTGATAAATGAATATGGGATTTTAAGTCCCAGAGGCTGATTTTTACGGACAACCATCATTCTTGGTTTCCTGTCAAATTATAGCAAGAACTAGCTCTCAGCTCTGCCCAGGACACAGCAAGGTGGATACAGCCAAGAACAGAATTTGAGGGTGAGGGAGGGACAAGATATCTGAAGGTCATTCTGAGGTATATATAATGTATATACTCTACTGTTGTGTACAGTCTTGGGGCCATGCTTTGCCCACAGTTATGTGTGCACACATCTCATTCCAGTCAGCGAGAGTGGCAAGCTCACATCTGAGAGAATATATTTGGCTTTGAGGGCGTACAGGAGCACATTGAACAACAAAGCCATAATCAGAACAGGGAGAGAGCTGATGACAAGGAAGCGTGGACTGGGCTGAGAAAGGGAAGAAGTGAATGGATGGCCCCTGATTTATCTGGCCAGCCAGTTCAGCCCTGTTTGGACAGCCAGCACAAAGCTTCTGTTCTGAAGGATTTCTGCAGTGCAAAAGTTTCCATCAGGGCAACCTTTATCAGACAACAAGGAAAACCATGAACAAAATGGCTAGAGGCATGTTAACAGAAGAAACATGATGGAGCTGGCCCTACAACTGTTCAGTTCTTAATTTTGAAGGAAAACCCAACTCTGCCTCTGAAGTGGTCTAAGCCATCACATTAATCTGGTCAGTCTTGGCTGATACAGGCAGAGGAAGGAACCATTGCTTTGGTGGCCAGCAAGGCAAAGGGTGGCATTTGTACTACGGTAGTCAGAGTTGGTGTGGCTGCTTTGAGAAACAATATCACACCAGGCTTGCAAAGCAGTCGAATGTATTGGCTTTTTGTAGAACAATTTCACTTTCAGTCAATGTACATATTATATAGTTTTACAGATGAAAACCACCTTTCACTGCTAGAAAGTAGACACTGTTTTGATATCAAACGCACTTGCCATCTGATTTTGCTAAGAACCCATCCCCAGAAAATAAAAAAACAAATCCCAAATAAAATCTATACTACAAAACAACACTCATGTTGATGTCAAATCATAACTGTCCCAGCAAACATAAAATCAACATCTTCTTAATGCAGGTCCCCTCAGAAGCAAGTTAGAGTCATGAGTCCATATATAGAGTCCACTCCCAATCTGGGAAACCTCAGTAAGACTGTTGCCCTTTGAAATGCAAGTCCCGTTCTTTAAAGGAGTGCTCCACACATGCATGCACACATACACACAGACACAGAGATACACACACGCATACACATAACCTCCTCTCTCTTAGCCAGAGCTGCATGCTGGGTAACTGTTAATGCCTTCTGTGCATTTTTGACCTACTTTCTTTGTAAGGATGAGGTTGAAATTTCTTTACTTCTCAAGTCTGTATTCTTTAAACAAAAGGGGGGAATGAAGAGGAACTACATTACAAAGACAGAGAAATGCACTTGTATCTCAGGCATATGATTTTTCCCAGTCATTTACAAGGATGATGTTATTTACATTCGTGACTCAGCATAATCTGCAGGAAGAGTTATCCTTTCTCCATGTTGGGTTTTCTCGATGAACCCCATGAGCCCATTCTGTGCTTCCACAGACTGTTTTTCTTTAAGGCACTGCATGTGGATGATGACTTCAGACAGAACTGCAAGCCCCTTCACTGGATCGTGCATTTCTCCCTCTCCCTTGACTGACCTTCCCTGAGAACTTTTGATTTGATATACTTCAGGTCACTGTTGACACTTGGCCGGCGAGCAAAGGGAGAGATCATGCCGTAGGCGTCCATGTCCTTGACTCGGCGCATCCGGAAGGATTTCTGTTGGAAGGTGTCACCATACTGGATGGAGATTTTCCTGTGGAGGGCAGGGCTCATCTCATGAGGTAGCTTGGCCATGCTGAAGAGGACATAGAACATCTCATCCACATTGGTGTTCTTCTTGGCTGAAACTTCGAAGTAAGCGCAGTTTTCATCACTGGAGACAAGGTTCTCGCCTTCATCTGAGCGTACCTTGCGGAAGATTTCACTGTGGTCATTTTTGTTGCCACAGATCACCATGGGGAGGTCAGCTGATTCCTTGGTCTTGTTCTTCAGGCAGGATTTGACCTCAAGGATCTGTTTCTGGAGCCTCTTGACCTCATCAAAGGATTCTCTGTTGTCCAAGCTGAATACCAGGATGAAAACATCCCCTGCAATTGAAAAAGGATGCTGTAAAGGTTGGTTACTGATACAGGTTGGTTGCAACCTGTGTCAGAGGAGCTAATTTTCAAAAAGCAATAGGTTTATTTGCCATCTCTTCCCCATATTTTTTGTTTGGTCCTTTTGAATCTGTTCCTTAAGCTGTACTTTAGTTCCAATTCTTCTAATTCAACTCCCTATTCCTTTCTGTAGTGCTAGGGAAAAGAGTTTTGGCTATGACGTTACTTCAGCCATATCCGATTGTGTGTTCCTAGGTTGCACTGGACTTGCAAATTATTGCCCATTTGTATTCTCTTTTGTACACATGTTTCTATCTCAGCTCTGCTGCATTGCTTATCTTTTTTCCTCCTTTTGTTTGTATCTCTGTGTAAAACAGAGCCTGTTCTGACACCAGGAAGAATGGAGAGCTAGTAGCCACTCAGCCTTGGCCTTTTGATTATACCATACAAGAAGCAGCATCTGAACTGAAGATTTACAGCTAGTCAGTCCCGAACACCTAAGTCAGGAATGAGAGGTTTCCCAATATGCAGTGCTCTGCTATCATTTCATTTGCTCATGAGAGACAGACCATGGAAAAAAAGAAATACATAAATGACACAGATCCCCTGGCATTTCCTTTTGACATTTCCTGACTTACAATTCCTTTTGCAAATATAAAATAACGCAAATCATTGCCTGTTGAATGACATTCATGTGGAATGTGCTAAGAGTGCTTTCAGGGACAAAAGCTCACATTTGCATCCCAGAAACTGGCCCTAGGACCTCACTGAATGTGGATGCTAGCCTGGTCAGATGTGAACGTCATGTTTCACTGGCTAGATGGAAGGGTAGATAGTAAATCCAGAAAGTAGGTTGATTGTGAGCTGTGACTGAATATATCTCCACTGTCACTTTCACAGTTAGAGAATACATCTTAGCTCACAACAGGAACTGCTTGACAATGAGAATGTACAAAGTGAGCCCACCATTTTCTCTTTTTCCTCTTTAATTCATTTGATTAACTGTAGACTAAGGAGAAAGGGTAAAAGTAGAGCTGTCTTTTTACTGGTATATAAAATCAAGGGAATCAGGCTGCAAATTTTAGCAAAAAAAATCTTTGAGATTTTCTGGGTTTGAATTCCCTTCCTGTGCTTTTTACATTTGTTTTTCACTGCTTGTGTCTTATAATGATATGCTTATTTTGTCCCTTGCTGCTCTTTATTCCCATGAGATTTTATTTAGCTATTCATTTGTGACTGTAATAAAAATTATGGAGCAGGAGGGGAAGGTAGGAGGGAAACAAACCAGGGGGAAATCTCAGTTTCAGACCTTCACCCAGTGGACTTCTCTGTGGCTAATGCACTCCCTATAGTGCCTGGAGCATCCCAGACAGGAAATCTCTCTCTAGAGAAGTGCATCTTGCAACAAAATCAAGCAGTCCCTTTAGCTACCTCCCAAGAAACAATCATCTCCAGGCTACAGTTTTCAAGCTAATGTTTATCATTATGATCTTTCACCCACCGTTCCCCATCTGCATACTTCCCCCCACTTCTCACCTGTCAGGATGGAAAGCCTCCTCATAGCAGGGAAAGGGTGATTCCCAGAGGTGTCCAGGATGTCCAGCTGATACATGTCTCCCCGGATGTTGTAGACCTTGCGATGAAAATCCTCAATGGTGGGAGTGTACTGGTCCTCAAACCGGCCATTGAGAAAGCGTGAGACAATGGAGCTTTTCCCCACCCTGGAGGCTCCCAGCACTACCATGCGGTAAGAGTTCTTGGCTGGCACATTCAGGGTGCAGTTTCCACCGGACATGGTCTTCATCATCGCTTGGTCCTGAAAGAGAAAATGGCAGAGTTGGAGGAAAGCCTAGAAACTAGATGGAGGATGGAGTCGGGCAGCTCCTTACCACAAGCTTGTCAAGGCATGCTCTGGAGCACAGTCCTCGTTAGTAGATCAATGGTTCATACAGAAATTTTTTCACTGGACATGCTTAATTTTTTCAGTCTCATTTCCAGGGATTGTTTTTTTTTGTTGTTGGGTTTTTTCTTTTCTTTTAAAGTTATATAAAAATGAAGGCATTTACACTGAAAATAGCATGGTTTTGAACTGTAATTTACTATTTTGTTTAAACATTAAGGGCTAATTTTACCAGCTGTGCTTCAACTTAGACACCAGGTTCCTTCCCACCATCTGCGTCACTTAGACAATACCAGATTTTTCAGTATAGATTGGTTCTCATTTAGATACATAAACACAGAGATCAGATTTCCCAATATACTGCATCTACTGCAGATGCCATTAGGACCTAGACAACTTCATTTGGTTGCCTAAATAGGAGCTGCGCACAATACTCACTTTGAGATCAAACAGAAGTCAGACAGAAACAAGAATCATGCTTGACATCAGTGGAAGCTAGACATCTCAGTAACTTTAAATAGCTGGTCCCATACAACCTTCATTGCTGATGCAGGGAGTTTGAGCCACAAAATAGCATTGGCCAATGATAAATTCTAAGATCTGTGCCTTCAGTGACCTTTTAGAAACCAGATTTTAATCTTACTGTTTGGACTGGTAGTGTGGGAACTCCCTATCAACAAACTGTCAGCATTGCAGCAGGATGGGTGGCAATGGATGGAGCTGCAGAAATGTAGATTTCATAGGAGTTTCAGTCTTTATACATACACAGCTGTTGTGGGTGTCACAGTCTTTGCGGGTGTTAAGTACAAGCAGGAGAAAAGATGAAGGACAGCCATCTTAAATAGCTATTAGACAAGATTTCTAATCCCTGACAACTAAATGAGTCTCGAGACCTTGGAGATCGCATTTTGACATAGCACTCAGATGCAGAAAACTTTGATAGGAAAAAAAAGAAGAGTGTTGCTCAGACATTTTTCATGTACTAGTTCAAATGAATTGTGTGCTGAAAGGAAAATTGTAACCCCTGTGTGGGGAAAGCTGACCGTCAGAGCAAATAAGGCACATTTTTGACAGAGTTTATTTTGGTTACTAGGATCTTATTAAAGAATAATCAAGTTCCCACTGTGCCATTTATTTAACTTAGGTGTTGTTTATTTAATATTACAATGCGAGTACTTTATGTACACTGAAAGATCATTTCTGGGTCCAGATCTGGATTCCTATCTTTCCCTTGAGTGAATTTTATCTCCCAAGCTTTTATGTAGCTGACACTTATCTCAGCCAAAAGCTTAAAATCTTTTACTTTGTTTAACATGCGCTAAGCACCAAAGCAGCAGTGAAGATACGGTCACTGCTAAATAAAGAAGTCTCTGGAATTCTGATCCAGCATCATTACAAGGGCTGTGCTATAGCCCAAGGCAACAGCAAAACACTACTATTTATTATTATTGCTATAATTTGCTGCACACCAACAGCACATTCAGCCCTACCTAAAGCACAGAAGAAAATGCAATGCTTTCCTCAGAGTAGCTTACACTCTGAATTATATTCAGCGGGCAGGACAGCATAATATTAGAGCCAGACAGTTATGTCAGAACGTAACTTTGGATGGACACACACATGCAGAGTTATGGTACTGTTGGGATTGCTGTGGTGGGAATGACAGCAAGGAGCACACCTGGTATTTGAACTGGACTCTGTGTTTTATTGAGAACAGGACCTATCTCCAACAGTGCAGAAACACTGTATTCAATCTCTGAAACAACACTGCCATGTACACTATCTCTGCCCTTTCCTACATAGCCAGCGCAATACTGTCTTGCATCCATGGGCAGACAAATGGTGACAGAGCTGCTTTGGGATGCTTCCTTTCACCCTCTCAGGCTTTATTTAGCTGGCAGAGAAAAGCAGGGAGATAGATTTTGTGAGAAAAATTACAAACTTCTCTGCAGCCCAGGATCAGTATTTAAAAATGAGTCAGTTCTTCAGGCTGGGATGGGCCAGTGTAGCTGCATGAGGGTAAGTGGACTGTGTTGGTTCACACCTGCTGAAGATCAGTTTCGTACAACTTGGTGCGGCAGCACCTGTGAGTGAACAGTTACGCTTTTTAAGAAAATGCCTTATATATCCTGTAAAGAACATGCACGCTGGGGGACCTGATCCTGGCCAGCAACTTTACAAGCCCAAATCCTACGGACTATACTGCTGAGTGGCAGGTAACCACCAAGCTGCTGGTGATTAGAGAAACTCCCATCACACAGCAAAGGAGGTGGACTCTCTCACTGCAGCTGCTTGGAGGGTTACTTTTGCACCTTTAGTGCAAGAGGCACTTCTGTCCTCCACTTTGAAATTAATTCCACTGCTTTGGACCTCAGTTAATGCCACTGTACACTGAACAGCTTGGAGAAGGAATTGCCACCACAGCTACCTGCAGACAGGGAAGAGTAAGGCACAAGGAAGCTGAGTGACCACCCAATGTCCAACAAATGAGAAATGTGAACAGACTCTGGGACTCCTACCTTTCAAACTCTTTCTCCTTCCCACCTTTCCTCACCCTTGCATCTCTGGTCATTAAATCCCAATGCCTCCCACCCGCTTCAAAGCCAAAATACTATGTGCAGACACGTGCTCGTTTCAGGACACTTTGCCCCAAGGATATAGGTGCACTGAAGGGGAAGAAGGGGTGTGAGGACATGCAGATTTTAATGTATTAAATAGTCACTTTGTGCTGTCCTTGTTCCACCTGTCAAGGCATTCAGTCAAGAGGACTTTTGTTCTTTCCTGACTGCATTTCATTTCACATGGAGTCAAAAGATGCTTTTCAGCACTTTGATTCATGGAGTTGCTACTCATCTCATCACCTCTGCTGCAAATCTGACTCAGAGCGTGCTATTGAACTGGGAGCTTATATTTGTGTTTTGTGCTCTCTCTTCTTATCCCCCCACTCCAGGTTTTCTTCAGTTCAATACAATCTGCTTTCTTTCCTCCTCAGAAAAGGAATGAAACTTCAGCCTTCACACCCAGGGGTCGTGGGGAGCACAGGGACTCATACATTGAAAAAGATTAAAGGCAGAAGAAAGGAAACAGAAAGAGACCACATGTTCATGTACTAAATAAAGCAAAATCAATCAGAAGAGAATGAGGAGACAAACAACCTCCAGCTGGCTTTAATCTACATCTTTTCCTTCCAGTTTATTAAATGCTTAAGCATAGATTAATTCCCAGTGGTACCTTCTGTTTTATGCACTGGCTTGATGCTAGAAACTTTATGTTAGTATTTTGTATTAGTACAGCACAGGGATTTCGAAATGTCATAGAAATGTAGGCAATGAGTGTTATCTCCACTTAATAAAGGGAAAGGCTCATACGCCCAGAGAGAGCTGAAACAGCTGTCCAAAATCAACATTAAACCCCATTTCTTTTGACTCCCTGTGTTGTCTTCTACCTGCTAACCACCGCTGCGTGTTTCATAGGCAGACATTGGAGTGAATAACAATGCAGCTGCTTTTGCATGCTCTGAGGTGTGCTTGTCTGAATTCCAGTGAGATGCTGACAAATTTGATCCTGAGCATCTGGAGAGAGATATCTAAGGAAGACATTCTTCATTCAGTCTGCCTAGAGCTTTTACACCTTAGGTTTCCATCCTCCTATCAGGGGGTATGCTCCCTACCACTCCCTATCCACGAATAGACTTCTGCACTACCTCTCTTGCACTCCATAGTCTTCAGCTACTGTTTGTGTCTCTGTTTGCCATTCCCATGTAATTCACTGCATCCAGCCAAAAACAACATAGGCAGACGCAAACTGTACCATGCATAACAGACCTGCCACTTGTTAATCACTGCTAGTAGCCCCATAATTTTCACACACACCACAACCACTCCTGTGGGATGTTTGTTTCCTACTTTCATCCCAAACTCCATGCTGCTTTCTTACCTCTCTTTCCTTGGAGGAGCAGTCCTGGGTCTTGGTGCAGTCTGATGAAACTGATAATTTTAATCAGAGGTGGCTGCTGCTGTAAAAGGCTGTTGTTCTGTGGATCCCACGTTGCTTGCTCTGGGCTCAGTGCTTCACCAGTATTTCCCAGGAACTTAGCAGGATTGGGAAGGACCGCAGGGCTCCAGAGGGCGTTCCCCCATGGATGGTAAGTACTGGATCAGGCGACCGACATGGGCTAAAGAAGGGTCTCGGAACCAGTGGTAGCTTTTCCCTTTGGTGAGATGAGCTCTTCTCCTCACAGCCTCAGTTCGAGAGAAGGAGAGGCAGAGTCTCTCCCACTCCCACTGGCTTTTCTTGCAAGTTGCGCTTCGTAGGCTCTGCTGGGGGGAAAGGGTTTCTGGAGCAACACCTAGTCGTGCAGGGTCATGGGTGCATGGCTGGCCCACCCTGCCTCTATGCCGCCGCAGACCCTATGGGGAAAAATCAATGGGGGCATGGAAGTTGTCTACGGTGAACCTACGCTTCCCCAGTTCCTGCCTGGCACAACACCCCCCCCCAGCCTCTTTTCTTCTGGTCTGAGATTTGCTTTAAAATATTCTCTTTCTAGGACAGAAGGGGCTTTTCTTTACATTTGCCAATTAAGTCTTTCTTCTTCCCTCCCTGCCTTTCTCCCTCTCGCTCTCACAACTACTGGCAAATTGCAGATTTTCCTTCTGTAGGACTCACAGATAATTGGCTCAACTCCTCCCTTGAAGTCAGTGTCAGACACAGGGGAAGGAGGGGTACTGAGGGGGTGGGATTTTGTGCCTATTGAAAAAATCTTTTCTTTTCTCCTCTAAACAGAAAGTTCATATGCATTGCAGACTGCACGTTCCCCATCTTTCCACCAGAGACCTGTATGTATGCATGTGTGGGGAATGAGTTAACGTATGTGTACAGAAGACACAGAGACTTCACTTACTTTGCAAGCTGTAAATTCATAAGCTGTTTCTAAAGGCTCTATACTTCCGTGCTGATCTTTTCTGCTAGACAGAAGCAGACTGACTCATTTCCCAAGTCGGGGCTTTCTGTCCATAATTCCTGTAATTCTTTTGCCATTTGGGATACTTTCTCCTGTTCCCTCAACCTTGAAGACGTTATGTTAGGATTGCTGGTTGGTTTGGTTAAGAAATAAGAATAATGTGTAACTGCTGCTCTTTCATTAATATTTAAATAAATGAAAAGCTAAACTAGAGCTGGGTAATAAAATGTAAAAAAAAGGTCAAACTGAAAGTGTGGGGGACCAAGGGTCAGAAAGAGAAGAGAAACAAACTAAAATTAGGGTGATTTCAAGGAGTTTGTTCAACCCCAAGTGAAAAATCGTGTTTGCAGTTTATTTCACTGTTTATTGACTCTAATTTTTTCTCATTTTTGAGCTGAAGTAACAGTTTAGAGCTACAAGTCTATTTTAAAAGATGTCAAAAAGGTTGATTTTGAAAGATTCGAAATGAAGTATTTCAGCATTTCCCACTTAAAACTCCTAATCAGAGGGGGGGAAAAAAAAGGAAGAAAAACACTTTGAGATTTTCAAGATATTTTGACAATAAGAAAATGGAAGGGAGGCACGGTCTCCCAAATCCATATATAGTTTCAGGTCTCCCACAATTCTCTCTTTTTCTTTGAGCAAATTTACTCTTCATTGAACACAAAGATTCCTCCAACTACCTTGTCTGTTTCACCTCCAGACCCCCCCAACAATTCCTGCAGCTTTTGAGGAATTCCTGGGACGATTTGCTTTTTCTCCTCCTTCTCCTCAGAGCACAAGGAGGTTTCTGTTGTCACCCTCAGAATAATGCTTCCCTCCTTCGCCCGTGCTCCCGGCGCTGCACAGCAGCCATCAGCAGCTGTTGAGGAGAGTGCCGTGGCTGTTGCAGGCACATGGTCTGACATGCCTGTATGTCCCTCTGTGCCGACAGACTTTGAAAGCCACAACACAGGCTATGAGAAGGGTCCTGCTGTACCCATTTGCAAGAGGCAGCAGCTCCCAGTAAGGTCAGGCCTGAGCAGGAGGTGGATTTGGGGCCCCCAGGCTAATACAAAGGCAAACCACCATTGATCGAATTTGGGAAGCAGCAGCTCCTGGCTTCCTCCTAATGCAGACAACTTTATATTTGGGAAGAAAGAGCACGGCTTGGCACAACACCACTGAAACACCACTGGCTTCTTCCAAGGAGTAGTGAACTGGTAATGGGTCATGACATGAACTCAGCTCTTTTTAGACCACAACACCAGGACTCTTTTGTCAGCTCTTGAGCCTTTTCTCTTTGGCAAAAAGTAGAGGAGTATTTTTATGGCTCAGACAAATTTTTGAAATACAATATGATGCTTTCCATTCCTAAGTAAGTAATTGGTTCAGATCAAACCTTGACCAAAAGCTGCCATCTTTGGTGTCTGGGCAACTATTTGTGTAGCTTAGATCCAAACAGAGTGACCAGCATCCTGGTATCATTGCCATGGGAGGAATTGCTGCAAAAAATCAGCAAAGAAGTCAACTCCCTTAGTGCTACAGAGAATAAACTCCTCTTTCATCCCTATAGCTCACATGTTGAGTGTACGAGTTCTCTGCCAAAAAAGAAAGAAGTGTAGTCATCGTGGAGACCATCTCATCGGCCTGGAATCTCAGCCTACTCAAGCTCTTTTGTAAACCAAATGCAAAACTCTTGCCTAGCCGGCTTCACCAAGCCCAAAATCCCACGCAGCTGTCTTCTCCAGCATTTAAACTAGCCAGTCGAGTTCTTCAAATTATATCAAAATAAAATAGGAACATACTTGACTAGGCACCTTGGCTTTATTTGATCTCTCAGCAAACGGCTAATAAAATAATAAATTACTTTTGAAGTAAGCCTTTGAAAGATAATTGCTAACTATGAGCCTTCAGAGGCTCAAGAGATGCTTCTGTAGGTTTTTGGGTTGTTTGTTTTTTGCTTCATTTTTTCTGGTGTGCTCCCAGTTCAGGAGTTGACAAAAATCTGGGCTTTCATGCCTTTCCTCAGGGCTCAGGAGACCAGAGCTCAAAATTGCCTGCTTTTCCAGTGATGTCCTAAGGGGCTCTGGTGGAGAAATCACTTTAATTCTGTATATCTGCCCCCATCTGAGAAGCAGGGATGGCAGCACCTCTTTGGTTTTAGAGTTATAAAGGGAATAAGTGGATCAGAGAGACAAAGCCACTGCCAAAACAAGAGAAAAAGTTCCCAGTCTCAGCAGTTTCCTCTGGTTAGTCAGAGACCATCGGCCTTTCTTAGAGCTTACAGATATTTACCAATTTAAAAGCCAGGCTTACTATGAATTACCCTCTAGAGGCATTTTTCCCTCCTACTCCTCCAGTCTATAAAGAAAGCCTAAATGAGGTTTTTATCTGGCTAAAGCTGTCTCAGAGGATGACAGGCTGTGGCTGCAGAGAACCACCACGGCTACGAAGGGCTGTGCCTGCCTCACTGGGTGACACTGACCATGGGTTGTGGTGCAGTCCTCGAGTCTGGGTGTCCAGTGTGACAGACAAGAGAAACAGAAAATGTGGCAGATGAGTTTTATCAGCTGAACAATATGGTTTATATAGGGCTAACTGAAAGCAAATGACCTCATTGGTGCAGCGGCTCATCAGCACACATAGCTGTCATCTCTGAGGCTGGTGTGCGGGTCCTGCCGGCTCCATGGGGCTGCCTCGTCTGCAGAAGGTGCTGCAGATGGTGCAGCTGTGGCTGGTGGACAAGACAGCTGTGCTTATTTTGGTTCTGCCTGGACCGTGGGTGAGCAGAGAGGGAGGACTTGAGAGGGCAAGCCAAGGGAAGGGGAAGAGAAATGTTGCAGGGAGAGGCTGGGTAGAAAGGTATACAGAAGAATGGGGAGAGACAAGGGGAAAATACTGCTGTCATGTGTTGCGATAACCACCTGGCTCCAAACAGTGGTGAAGACCTAAAGTGAAATGACGTGCTCTATGGTGGGACACATGAGTGGGAAACTGTTCCTCAGACCCATCAGAGGAGCTTCCTCCTCTCCGAAGAAAGGTGCAGCTCCTAGGCAGCACACACACTGACCACCAGGATCTTGGGCAGCATGGGCTCGTGGGGCAGAGGTGTCACTGTCACAAGTAATTTATCCCTTTTGCAGGTCCAGGTACTGGCCGTGGCTGGAGACGGAGACTGATGTGATGGGCTGATGCAGCAGGACCAATCTGCTTCTCTCCATCTTAAGGCAAATGACAGAAGCGACAATCGCATGCCGTTCAGCTCTGGTCAGAATTAGTTCAAGACAAAAGATGTTCCAAGGCTTTTGTCTCCTCTTCAAAAGCAAATGCAACAGAGATTAAATATTTAAACCAGCTTTTCTCTCTCTCTTCCCATTCATTTTCACTCCCCTCATTATTCACTGAAGCAGGCTCATTTTTCCACCCCCTCACCTTCCCTCCCTCCCTCCCACATTCATTTTCTCCTGCTTGGTGCCCCTCCCTTCAAGCAATGCTGAAAAGTTAGTGTTCAGGAGTCAGTAAACTGCAGGTACCAAGTCGTATTCTGAACGGCAAGTAGATGAGCAGCCACAAGTATTACTGCCCCTGCATTACCTGTACCCCCCAGGCGTTTAAAATCAGTGAAGGGCTCTCCAGGGGTGTTACAGTGACTGGGAAAATAAGTAATGATCATCAGTTACAAGTGAGAACAGTAATACTTGGGAGAATACAGCTGGAGAAGGCATACATTTGAGAAAATGGTGGTCTGACATATTCCTGATCCTGTCACAGGATCTAAGTATGAGTGTAATTTCTCACCATCCCAGGGTGTAAAATGGGTTAATAATATTTACTGAGATTCCTGCAAAATGGAAAAGCACTCCTTTGCTGTGAAAAATGTCCAAGTCACCTCTTATTTGCTGCATTTGCTGTGAATAATTTTTAATTACATTTTAATGAAATATTTTTAAGAAAAGACTGCATTTTTAGTCCACTTCCTTTTCTTTTGCTACTGACACAGCATGTCCAGATTTCCTCACCAGACACACGTGCACCCTTTAATTTTCATTCCACTGTTGAAACTTTTTAAAACATTCCCCATGTTTAAAAATTTACTAAGCACCAAAATTAAAGCTTAAAAAACCCCCATTATTCAAAAAAGCTTCAGGGTAGAACATGGGGAAAAAAACCCCCAAAGTGTACAATTAATTTATTTACCCTCAGTGAATACCAAGGGGGGTTGGTTTATAGTCTCCCAGGCTCTGATGGAGGAAAAGCGACTCCCACCACATCCTTCTGTGTAGCCTGTGATCCTGCTGGAGCAGAAGGACAAGTCATGCACTCACCTGACGGTGACTACAGATTGCTGTGTCAGCCTTTCAGGAAGGAGCGGCCGTAGGTATACATCACGACCTTCAGTGTCTGTTCAGCATCCCGTTTCCCTAGCTGCTCCCGGGCCCTGTGTCCAGACAGATAACTGCACACCTGGGAGGGAGCCAACACACATCCCTCCCACTGAATGATGCCGGTAGGAAGGGGTTCATTCAAAAGGCCCCCAAAGCTCTCCTCTGGCTGACGCCATCCCAGCGCTTCCAAAAGAGAGAGAGAGCCCAAAAGAAGAGCCCTTTTGGGCCATCTCTATAGCTATCCCCCCACTGCTGTTACTTGGCTCCCTAAAATATGCCCTTACTTCTCCCCTTTTACATCTGTTCTGACTTTCTCACCAGTGCTAATGATTGTCTCTGGAATATTTTTACCTGTGATGGGAATATGAACAACTAAGGACAGCAGAGGGGAAGGAGGAGTTGGGAGAAGACGAAGAGGACTGGGGAAGAGAGCCCTGTAAGTCTTCACAGAAAAATCTCTGATCAAAAGCACAATGAAGGCTCATTAGATACAGCTGAAAACAAAGACAAAACAAATGGCATAGGAACAAGAGAAGATGTATGAAAAATGCATGAAATGGAGACTAACAAGACAGAGCTCTCTGCAGCACACGTGATGCTGCCTGTGACCAGCTATTCTATTTTGATCTCCATTAAGAAGTAGCAGTTACAAGTCTGGGTCTGGCTGTAACCAGATGTAACCAAAATTATTAGTTCGTTCTTTTGTAACTAAGCAACATAGAGATAGGAGCAGGTTAGACAATGCTTTAATATTGTGTTTGTACACCTATGGCTATGGAGATGCTTCTACGCCCAAAGACAATTGGACAAGGAGTAGTACGGACATGCTGCTATGTTCCCAGTACAGCCCCAGCCCATCTTGACAGCGAGTCGAGGGTGGTTAGAATAATTGGTTTGTGTTAAGCGTGCCAAATCATTGTTAGGGACCATGCACCATGAAGAAGGGGAGCAAGTTACATAAGCAAGGTGGGATTGCGCATGTCCAGAAGAAGGGGTCAACTAAAGGACACACCTGTACGACCACCAAGGACCACCAGAGACCCCCACGGAAGCCCCTCGGAGCTCACGGACGCATGCGTAATGACCACGCAAATACGATAATTAGTTCCAGGAAATAGAATGAATATGCATTATCATTCTGGGAAATTTGATGCATATGTATGTAACTGGACAATATAAGTTTCGGCTGATGTAACCTGCGGTATGCACGCTAGGTGGAACGATCCCCCGTGCATCCGGCGCCGTAATAAAGAATGCCTGCTTCTTAATACTACATTGGTGTTAAGGAGTTTGATTCCCAATTTCGGTGACAGTTTTGGCGACCCAGATGGGACCCTGCTTCTGAATTTCGACGGATCCGAGGGATCGCAGGATCTCCAGCCAGCACTGAGGGATTCTCGGGGAGAACCTCGGACCGAAGAATTCTGAGCAAGATCCCCTGGAACAAGGTAATAAGGCATTCTTCTAACGGGTAACAGAACTTTAGGTAGGACGTGGGTAAGAGTCCCACTCTGGGCAGTATGTGGGGTTAGAGTCCCACTTTAGGTAGGACATGGGTTAGAGTCCCACCAAAGGTAGGACATGGGTTAGAGTCCCACCAAAGCCTGCTTGTAAGGCGCGGCGAAAGCTACGCAGGGTTGGGCTAAGAGGTACCTCGGTTGGTAAGTCTCTGCTAGGCGAAAGCCTGTGGAGCAGGGCCCAAGGGGGAGTCTTCGACGGGGGGTTGAAGTCTCCAAGGCTGGGATTTCTGGCAGGGGGCTGGAATCCCAGAGGGAGCTCCAATAAGGGTTGGGGTCCCTCTGACTAGTGCTTGTGATAGTGCACAATCACAACCACTAGTCTTTTGGGAGATGGGTACATTTCCGAGTAAGAAACCCATCCCACAAAGAACATCTTTGGGATGTATTTTAAAACACTGGAAAGATCTGGGGGGTGATCCTTTGACTTGGAAACAATTAATTGAATATTGCAATCATTGGTGGCCAATGTATACTTTGGAAGATGGGGAGAAATGGGCAAAGAATAGTACATTGCAATATAATACCATCTTGCAATTAATGTTATTTTGCAAAAGGGAAGGTAAATGAGATGAAATAGCTTATGAAGTATTTATTTTTGCTTTGAGAAATCATCTGGAGTGGCAAAAACAGTGTGGGATTATCCAGTAAAATTTTATGGTATTGACTTTGGAAAAAACAGGGAAGGAATAAGAGTTTAAGATGATGTTGCTCTGCCTGTAACATTGGAAAAGGGAATGGCCTAAAGTGAGAGAATTGGATCTTTCGCTACAGGCAGTTAAGTTGATGACTCTGAATGATGAGGAGTGAAGGAGACCAGGGGAGTCAACCCCAGCTGAACACCTGGTTACATTAAAGCTGAGGAATGATGAAGTAGAATTTTTAGTTGATACAGGGGTAACATATTCGGTATTAAATATATGCAAAGGGGGTTTAGTCATAAAACTATAAGTGTTGTTGGGGGAGCAGGGTGGAAGAAAATCGGCGGTTTTTACAACCTTTGAAATTCAAATTGGGAAAGCAATGGGTAACTCATCAATTTTTGTATATGCCAGAATGTCCATCATCTTTGTTAGGAAGAGATATATTGAGTAAATTGAATGCACAAAATAATTTTTAAAAATGGGGAGACTCACCTGTTAATACCTGAATCAAAAGCTGTGGAAGCGAGAATTTTTATGTTACAGAACACACCAAGACCAAAGGAAGAAATTCCTGCAGAAGTAGAGGATGCAGTTACACCCTTGGTATGGGCTAGTGGAATTCCAGGTTGGTCTAAATTGGTGGAACCAGTAAAGGTTGTTCTAAAATCTGGAACTAAACCGGTAAGACAAAACAGTATCCTATCAAGTGGGAAGCTAGAAAGGGGTTGGAAGAATTAATAACGAAATGTTTGAATTATGCATTATTGATAGAGTGTGAATCAGAATATAATACCCTGATATTGCTAGTGTAAAAGCAGAATGGCAAGGAATATAGGTCAGTTCAAGATTTAAGAGCCATAAATCAGATTAAGACATTCACCCAGTAGTAGCTAACACATATACTTTGCTGACATCCTTAAAAGAAAAACATAAGTGGTTTACTGTACTTGATCTCAAGGATGCTTTCTTCTGCATGCCTCTAGACAAAGATAGCCAGGCATATTTGCCTTTGAATGGGAAAGCCCCACCACTGGATGCAAGACACAACTCACCTGGACGGTGCTACCTCAAGGGTTCAAAAATAGTCCTACAATATTTGGTAATCAATTGGCAAAGGAATTGGAAGTATGGAAAAAAGAAAATTCAGAAGGAATAATATTGCAGTATGTAGATGACATCTTGATAGCAGCAGAGACACGGGAAGACTGTTTACAAGTGACCATCAGCTTGTTGAATTTTTTGGGACAAGCAGGATACCGCGTATCAAAAAGCAAGGCCCAGATTGGGAAAGAGACTGTGATATATTTAGGCTTTGAAATTTTGCAAGGACAAAGAAGATTGGGAGCAGGCAGAAAGGAAGCAATTTGTCAAGTTCTAGAACCCAGAACGATACGGGAATTGCGGACATTTTTGGGTATGGTCGGGTGGTGTCGATTGTGAATCCTCAATTATGCAGCTTTGAAAGAATCCCAGGAGAATTACCTGTTGTGGACACCTGAGTGTTGGACAGCTTTTAAAAATCTGAAGGCGGCTTTGATGTCTGCACCTGTGTTAGGACTCTCAGATTTAGCAAAGCCTTTTGAATTGTTTGTACATGAGCGATAACATCTTGCTTTGGATGTGTTGACTCAAAAATTAGGAACTTGGAAATGGGCCATTGGGTATTTTTCTAAGCAATTGGATAATGTCAGCAAGGGATGGCCTGGATGTTTGTGAGCTGTGGCAGCAACTGTACTCTTAATCCAAGAAGCAAGGAAATTAACCATGGGGCAGAAAATTACGGTTTATGTCCCACATATGGTAACTTCTGTCTCGGAGCCAAAAGGGGGGCAATGGCAGTCCCCAAGCCGCATGCTTAAATACCAGGTCACTCCCTTGGAACAGGATGATGTGGAACTTAAAACTACAACAGCAGCGAACCCAGCAATGTTTTTGAGCTCAGAAATGGGTGAGTCTTTACACCATGATTGTTTGCAAACTACTGAACAGGTATATTCTAGCAGACAGGACCTGAAGGACGAACCATTGCCTAATCCTGATTTGGAGCTGTTTATGGATGGAAGCAGCTTTGTCCGAGATGGAAAACGGATGGCAGGGTATGCAGTGGTCACCACCACCCAAGTGATGAAAGCTGAAGCTCTCCCTGTGAATACATCAGCACAGAAAGCAGATTCACACACATGGAGCTATCTGGAAGGAAAGAGGACTGTTGTCAGCTCAGGAAGAAATTCTTCAACTCCTCCAGGACATCCATCAGCCCAAGGAAGTAGTGGTAATGCATTGTAAAGCACATCAATTTGGACAAACCATGGTAAATGTGGGCAACCGATTGGCTGATAAAACTGCTAGAGAGGCAGTGGAGCAAAGCATCCTTGCCCTGGTACCAGTAAAACAGGTAAAACTTCCAACCCCGAAACCAAATTATGGTAAATTGGATAGATTATTGGCAGAACAGTTGAGAGTAGTAGAAAATGAGGTGGGTAACATCCACCAGACAAGTCATAGTTACCCCACAAATAATGATAAAATAGTAGAGGAACAAAAGAGAGAAACACATGGGGGAATTGAAGTGATGATTGTGGATTTACAGAAATCAAGATTGCTGTGTGCACATCCCAAATGTTACAGCTGCTTTGAATGAACAAATAGATTATATGAAGAGAGTGGCACAGCAGACTCAAGGTTTAAGGAGTGAAATGCAAACAAATTGGTTACGCCAAATTTTGGAACATTTTGGATTTCCTCTTAAAGGACGGATAACTGAGTTGTTACAGACACTAATCATTTTGATTACAGTTGTTTTGGTGATTTGTTTGGTTTATCAATGTTTAAAGAAAATGTTGACACAGAAATCAGCGATGAAGCATCGTACACCAATGCCGGGAGAGAAGCCACCTGCTTATGTTGAGTTATGAAAGATTAAGAGTGGAAGTATTGAAAAGATTATTATTTCAAAACTTCCAAAGGGGGGAAATGTAACCAGATGTAACCAAAATTATTAGTTCGTTCTTTTGTAACTAAGCAACATAGAGATAGGAGCAGGTTAGACAATGCTTTAATATTGTGTTTGTACACCTATGGCTATGGACATGCTACTACGCCCAAAGACAATTGGATGAGGAGTAGTACGGACATGCTGCTATGTTCCCAGTACAGCCCCAGCCCATCTTGACAGCGAGTCGAGGGTGGTTAGAATAATTGGTTTGTGTTAAGGGTGCCAAATCATTGTTAGGGACCATGCACCGTGAAGAAGGGGAGCAAGTTACATAAGCAAGGTGGGATTGCGCATGTCCAGAAGAAGGGGTCAATTAAAGGACACACCTGTACGACCACCAAGGACCACCAGAGACCCCCACGGAAGCCCCTCGGAGCTCACGGACGCATGTGTAATGACCATGCAAATATGATAATTAGTTCCAGGAAATAGAATGAATATGCATTATCATTCTGGGAAATTTGATGCATATGTATGTAACTGGACAATATAAGTTTCGGCTGATGTAACCTGCGGTATGCACGCTAGGTGGAACGATCCCCCATGCATCCGGCGCCATAATAAAGAATGCCTGCTTCTTAATACTACATTGGTGTTAAGGAGTTTGATTCCCAATTTCGGTGACGTGGCCACTATATGTGGGATCATCTGGGTCCATATAAACACTCCCATTCAGAAGTCCTCCTTGCCTTACAAGCTGTTGAGTGCAAAAAAATTGCTTCTTTAAGGATCTGGTTTCTCACATTCATTCATACTTCACCAACACTTTCCGTCTACACCTGTACCTCCAGAAAACGGGGAATTCACCTGTAAAACCTGATAATCTTTACAGCTATGTCTTTCTAGCACAACTCTGCCAACACCGTTGTCTTTTTATGCTTGGGAGACAGGCTCCTCTAAATCCACTGCTGCTCCCTGAAGCCGTGCAGGTGGACTGCACAACCTCGAGCTGATTGCTCAAATGATTCCTTGGTTGTCTTCCTGGAGCCAGAGCATGAGCACCGAAGCTGTCTACTACTAAGTGATCTTCTTTGGTTGCGACCCTGAAGCTTCATGGTGGCTCTGGCTCTACATCTGCATGATTCTGCACAGGTTTTATTTGGCACTTGGTTTCACTGTGGTTACTTACAAGAAGAACAACAGCAACATGGTGATGATCAATGTGAATTAGGGCACTATGTCCTCATACTGGGTTAATTGTTTCTGTGCTCTCCTCTATCTAAAGGACCAGTCCTATGCTAGAACCTGGGCAATTACAGCACTTGTTCTTTTTTTACTGTTCCTTTCATTAAGAAAATAAAGAACGGGGGATGGGGGATTGAAAAATGCCTCATTCCTTTGTTTTGAGAGATATTATACACCTTTATTTATAATCAAAGGAAGCCAGTGAATGGGAATCATTGCAGAGGGAAGAACAGGTGAGAATGACAGATTGTTCTTTTATATTTCTTTTTGTTCTTGTTCTGTTTCCCCTCTCAGAGGACTGCAATCATGTAGTCAAGATCCAAAGTGAAAACCATTATAATAATAATGGTAATACTATGTAGTCTTAGTGTAACTTTTTTGCTAATATTTCCACACATTCTGCAAATATCTAGGAAGCTAGGTTCAGTCCCTCCTGTGGAGCAGGAACATAAATATTTTAGTAGTTTACAAATGGAAAAACTGAATGTGCATACAGGTTTTAAGCGATTAGTCCCAGGTGACTCAGGGTGAACCTCTCCAGACATGATCTCCCTCTTCCCACACTCCAGACTAACTGGAAACTGAGCAGCCATCACTAATGAGCTGTTGAGCACGAGTTAATCTGTGCTGTTGAGAGACTGTATAGCTTTTGGCAAGTTTGGAGCATGAGCAGAAGGAGTTGTATCTGTCTGCAAAGGGCCACGCAAATAATAGCCTGCAGGCTGCAGGACTGGAAATAAGAGTCCTCATCTCCTTGTCCCCAGTCCTGGGCATCAGCTGTATGGCCAGGAGGTGACACAGCACACAGAGATATGTGTATAACAAACGCTCGCTGCAGAGTACCAAAACCTTCCAGGGAAGTATAGTTAATGGACATGTCGATAACCTCACCTGCGTCCTTGAAAGGAACCAGAGCACAAAACTGCTTTGGCCCAGTTTTTAGAAGGCAGTGTTGCCTGGTACAATCTCTCCACAAATATATGTCAGGTCCTCAAAATCATGAAACAGACTTAGAAACTGCAAGATTAAAACAAACTAGATAAGAGGAAAGAAGCCCTCAGGGTGCTGCAGGGTCAGGTTTTTCTCTGCAGCAGAAATGACTAGCATCTTATTTTTTAAATAAAAAAATCAGAGCTCTGACTAAAGCTTCTGTATTTGCACGTATTTACTGACAGGGACCAAATCTGAATGGGTCCCTTTAGTTAATGTGAAATTGGAGAACTTTCCTAAACCAGTCTGGTTCTTCTGCCCGCAATCTGTCTGATGATCTGGAATCAGGAAAATTCAGATTTTTCAGTGACAGCTACAAGCATTTCTGGTTTGTATGGGGCCAGCAGTGCCCCCTCCTCAGGGGCAAGATTTCAAGGCTGGGGCGATCCACCCTGAGCCTCTGCCCCGATGCCCAGCAGCAGCCATACAGCAACACCAGCCTTTCCTTGCCGCAAGCCTGTTTCCTCTGCTCAGGCTGCAGGCTGTGCTAGCCTGGCACCCCAGTTTTAGCAATGTAAAAAGCTACCATTCTGCCATGAAAGCCTATCAAAGTGGCTTTTACTCTGGTGTAAATGACTAAGCAAGTTGCTAAGTCAAAGGAAATCAGACCTGAGGCATTTTTCTATGTGTTTGCTCTGGCTGAAGGCTCGGAGGACGTATACAGGAATTTACCCATTACCTTCTCCATGACTCTGTATGCTCCCAGCCTCCCTCTGTCCAGAGGAGCTTGCTCCTCTTCAGATTATCTCACAACAGTCCAATTAGCAAGAAAACTTTCCGTCTTCAGCGCCTGATGAGACTACCAGATTATTAAAGGCTCCCATTGGCTCTGACCTGCACTTTGCTTCGAAGTAGAGGGCAACTGCATCTGTGAAGTGAACAGAAGGGACAAATTTAATTACTGGCAAATTAACCCATCAGGATTCCCACTCCTGATAGTGCTAGAGTGTAGAGAAAAGGGTCTGTGATTTATGTGGCAGGTTGAACAAAGAAAGGGGAAGGGATAATCATAAGAATTGGTTCATTGCTGGAAATTACTGCTAATTAGGATAGGATGCAAAAACTCACAGCTGCTTCATCTGCCAGCCTCTTCCATGCGGTACAGACCTAAGCTACCTTGCATTTTTGTTCTCTCTCAAGGATTTGACCCTTTTACCATACAGGATAATTCTATATAGTGCCCTTCTTAAGGGAGGGGGAAGGGGAAGAACATAAGGAGTTCAATGTTTTTCACTTTTGCACTTGAAGACAGTTTATGTAAGCACCCGGAAATAGCGATTCCTCCTTCTCAGTGTCTTTGAAAGGCACTTTACGCTATTTTAATGCTACAGAAAGGAAACCAGGCACACAGATTCATGCTGCACTTGTGATTCCTTTGATGAGTGACAGCACAGGCTCAGTGCTGCCAGTGAGGACTGGAAACCAAATTCAGCAGCAAAGGTAAAGCACTCAGGAGAACAAAGCAGAAGCGTTGCAAACCAGTCACTCCAGTGCAGTCCCTCGTTGGTGGCACAAGTGCCACGGGTACACACGCCTCCCAGAGTCCTTCAGTCTGCTCCACTGATGGAGCAAAGCCTTTGCTGCTGGTGGATCGTTCCAGGGTGGGCTGCCGCTCCTGGAGGCCCACATCGTTCTTCAGACGGGGAGATAGATGGGAGGAATTAGGGACGCAAGTTGGCATAGCAACCTCAGGCTCTGCGCTTTCAGGCTTATGCAACCACAAGCAGGTTGGGAAGGTGCGAAAGGGCACTTCCCTTCTCTCGCACACGCAAAGCCTTGTCAACCAACGCTTCGCATCCCTGGTAGTTAAGCAGAAATCCGCAATCTGCCAGAGCTTTGTGCTTCCTGCAAAGCTCCCACTTGCCTTGCATTTCTTTCTGGAGGCTTCACAAGCTTCTGGGCAACAGTGGGAGCCTCCAAAGCACCCTTCACCCCATCCACCACCCATCAGGGCATGTCCTGAGAAAGGTCACTGGCTCAGTGTTTTTGCATACCACCAGCAGCCAACCAAGGGTGCTTCAGATGCACAGTGCACCACTAAAAATAAGACTTACGACCCCCGGATGGCTATGCTGTAGCCCTTGGTGGGTCTCAACACACCCAGCCTTACAAAACCCTGTGCTCCCGGCCTGCACCACAGAAATGCAATCCTGCAGCTCCAAGGACAAGATGAAGAGGGTGTATGACAGCTTTCTGCCAACAGGAAGCATGGAGGTTTTAAGCACTAAGCATTTTCAGGTGAACAGCTAAGCAGCTCTTCTGTCTTCCCCCTATAAGCAAAGGAGAAAAGTGAAGAGAAGCCAGGGGTTTTGTTTGCAGAATGAATCTCCATGAGGCTCTTCCAGCATATAGAAGTTCATGGGGATGATTGGAGATCTGCTTTCATCTTGGCTCATTGCATCCTCAGTTATGAGTTTTTTAGACACCACTAGCAACTGTATCTATCATGCTAGACAAATTTTATTTGAGAATACTGAAAAAGGCAAATAGAGAATAAATCTGATGTCCTCGCTCTATCTGAGCTAATGTAAACTCTTGCCAGAAGGGAGAGCTTTAAAGTGGACAGATAGGCAGCTTGGTCAGAGGTGCAAAAGGGCACTGCACTGAGCCGAGCATATGGCTGCTCAATAACCAGTGCAAATCCTTGTGGTTTTACGGTAAATCTCCTAACAGCTGATGAGATTCAAGTCCTCCCAGATTTGGATCTCTGTGATGAGCAAAAAAAAAATATCTCAGTTTTATTTTTATTTTAAAGCAGGGAAGCAACAGAAAGACAACAAACCAAAGTTTTAATGTGTGCAGAGAAAATTCGGTAAGCATCATTTGAATTAACCCTATGGATTTAAAGGTTTGGAAGTAAAGGCAGGTTATTCTTATTTGCAGTCAGAAAATAAATATTAATAACTTGCAAGCCAGTCTCATGATTCGGGAAGAGGTGACTCACGCTTCAAAATGCTTGGCGAGGCAGTAATGACATTGCTACAAACACCTTCAGTGTCCCATTAGCACCTAGTCGGAGGTGCTAGGACTTCCTACATAGCCGTCACATAAGCAAAAAACCTTGGCTGCCCAGATATTAACATTTTGGCCTGCCAAACATGCCCTGCTATGTTTCTCAGTGAACCTGGCCAAGCTTCTCCAAGCATGGATCATCAGAGGGGGCGAGGAACATTCGGCTGGACAAAGCTTAGACAGTTCACTACCTGCTCTGTGGCTTAACAGCTTTTTTCTTTACAGAAATCATCTCTAGCCAGGGTGCAGTTTTCCAGCACTCCAGACATTGAGCTTCAGGGCATTTATTATATGGGTTGCTGGAGCAAAGCGAATGCATACACATTCTTTTGGGGTACTTCCAGTCATTTCTCATCCTCTGGACAGGACAGAGTAGGGGAAGGTGACAGAAGGAGTTGGCAAGCTCATCTCAGCTATTCTGAAGGTGGATGTACTTGTGGAAAGCGAACGGGCACACAAGCTGCCTGTCTCACAGCTCTCCTGTGTGTGGCCCACAGAACTCATGAAAATGGATCTGCAAAGGGAAGGGAGGGAGGGATGGTCACACCTTGTGCCACCACCTCCAGAGGGGAACGCTGCTCCTGCTAGAGCCTGCCCAGAGCAAGCCCAGACTCGCTGGGCTCACAATTAGGAAGAAGGTTATGGCCTATCCACCAGCACCTGGGCGAGCTAACCCTTGCATGCAAGCCAGCCTGCACTGAAAGGTCCTCACATTTGGTGGCTTGGACCTGTAAGCTCCCTTTGGGCTACCTTTTCGATCAACCCCAGGTTATGACACTAAGATGAAAATTGCGGGTAGCCGTAAGAATGAAACGTCAGGTACTGTCACCTCCCCTCTGGTTAGTGCCAAAGGAAGCTAAGCAGACCTAAGACTGCAGCGTGTCAGTCCTGACTCCACTGAAATCACACAAAGTCATAAACAGCCAAGAAATATGTTACAGCACAGTTTTTAACTCTTGCTTAAGCTAAAGGTTTTGCATTCCCTAACTGTCCCATAGCTGCAGTGCAGAGAAGTCCTGGAATATCGCCTGCATCTGCGCGTGGTGATGGAGACGCCCCTCAGCTTTATTCAAACTGTCAGACCTTGCTACCACACACAGACAGCATCCACCTTCCTCACCGACCACTATCTGTCCTGAGAGACAGTCTGACACAGCAGGCCAGAGTTATATCGAGGGGGTATTGCCTTTTGAGGCTGTGACAGAGACCAATGCATAACGTAGGCCAAGCTTACATTTCGTTTTCTGGCCGGCATACATGGACCGCACAGCCAAGCATGATTTGCTGCCTGCTATTTCTTCCAAGTGTCTCTATAGCCACGGCTGCTTTGCATTTCTCCCCGCTGTGGCACCAGCAGCAAGCCTAACCCAAGCGTACAGACACGGTTAGGAAGCCAAATCCCAGGTGTTTGAGGGAGTTGTGGGAGACATGGTAAGTGCCTTTCACAGTGCTTCATTGCTACTGGAGGGAAGTGCCAGCTCTGAGAAGGAAGTCGGCAGGGGATAAATTTAAAAATGGGCTGAGTGGCTCTTGGAGGGGGTGCCTTGCTGGGGATGGCAGAGGGACGGCGGAGAGCTGCTCATTGTTCTCCTCCCCGGCAGCTACCCCCCTCAATCTCTCTGCTCACACAGGGATTTACAAGCACTCCATGCCAGCCATTTTCTTGAATTTGGCCTGATTACCAAAGCCGCCCTCAAATGAGAGGACAGCCAAATTGTTTCACATCTCTGCTGCTTTCTGTTGTCTGCCATTGTCAGGGACGGTAAAAGACGATCAGGGATACAGCGCCCAAGCACAATGGAGTTGGAGCGAGAGGCTGTGGGGTTCGGCTGGCACTCCTGCTGTGAGACTTTTAAGGACCTCTGTAAGACAAGCAGATCCCAATTTGTGACCAGTGCAGTGCCTGTGCTCTGCAAAACCACCCTTCATGGTCCCTCTTTGGCCAGCAGGATGCACGCGAGCATGCACCTAACAGAGTCCTGTTAGATAGCGCACCCCAAGCGTAGCACCTTACCATTGTAGGCTTTGTCTCCAGTAGGATATGGGAGTGGGGACGGGGTACATTACAAATACTTCCCCTGCTTCGTGCTCTTCTGCCGCTTTCCTGCACCCAAAACTTTCCTCTCACTCTCCAGAGCTGACTCTGGCCAGTCCCATTCAAAGTTAGGCACTGGTCCACTTGCTGTAAAGCTCTCCCCTTCTCCCAACACTCATTGTACCAAGTTGGGTACTGCAGACAGCAAGCAGCAGAAGGAAAACAACCTCATTAAGAGAAATGGACTTTTCTCTCCACACAGATGGGCAGTGAATATTTTTAAACACAGTCTCAACAAGATGTGCTAATTCTAACCCCACGATCCTTTCTCGTAAGCAAGCTAAAGAACAGATGGATATTATTATGAAACTCCAGGGAGATGGATGGCTGCATAGTGAAGTGGACACACTTGGCCCTTCTCCAGTTCTCGGAAAGGACCCCAACAAAGCACTTAATTTCTGAAACCCAGCCTGCAGTCACAAGTAACCCTGAGATATGGACACCAGTCCAGGTTCAAAAGCATCAACCATGCTTGCATCAGCAGCCTAAAGAGAGAAGGTATAGGGAGAGAAGACAGTAAGATCAAGTTGTGTAAAATGCTAACTGTTGAAAACAGCAAAAAACACAGATACTCCCTGGAAGGGAGAAATGCAAAGCAACAGTGGCTAAAAGAGACACATGAGAGAAATAGCGGGCAGCAAATTGACCTTGGCTACCCAGGCCATGTATGTCAGCCAGAAAACTAAACACAAGCAGTTTGGCCTGCACTGGTTTCTGTCACAGGCTTGAAAGGCAATACCTACTATTTACGTGACTCTGGTCAGCCGTCTCTTGGAATGATGAGCCCGAGTGTGGTCCTTTACCAGAAAGATCCTGGGGAATGGTGGAGTGTCCTGTGACTCCTTACCTGGAGTCCAGCTGAGATCACCCTCTTCTCCCAGATCTCCCTGTCCTCTCAGTCACACCCTGCCAGAATCCACCACAGAAATCTGCAAAGGGAGAAACCTGCTTTTGACACCTCTGTTTTGCCTTATTTAGAGCAGAGACTGAACCAAAACCTCTGGAAGCGTGACCTGACCATCACATCCCTGATGATTCAAGAGTTGAGGACCTCAAGCTCTGCTGGGGCTACTCCTCTTTGAAAAAAATTGGTACTGCTGAAAGCGGGGATGGCCATGATGCTCTCCCATGGACCCTGGAACAATGCCTTTCACTTCTTCTCTCTGGCCTCTTGAGATGCTCATGTTGATACAATGATGATCTTTGTGATACCTCAGCAAATCAAGGAATTATGCAGCTTTATTTATGAGATACCCATAAAACTTTTCCTATAAAACAGTAGATAAGCTCCTTTGTGAAGTGAGTAACTAAAACAAGAGCATCTGCTGCCTCAAATATAGATAGGTTTTTCTGCCCAAATTAAAGGCAGATGAAAGGCTTTTGCCTGTTACTGTTCCATGAAGGTCTGGGTGCCTGTGAAAAACAGACAGCAACATTTGGAAAAGGAAATGCATGGGAGAATGGCCCTGAAGAGAGCCTGGAGAAACAGGCCTCTGTGTTTTATGCTCTTTAAAAGATTTTAGGACCCAAGAGGAAAGAGGCTCTCCCTACCCATTTGATGCCTGCTGTGTGCACGGAAGCAGGATTTCGTACCTCCTTGGTAAACACACAGGACCATGTCAAAAATTCCCAACTGCGTTAACAATTTCTTTGCTGATGAAAATTACCCTTTGGTTGAAAGAGATAGCAGCTGTATATCTATCCCTCTGTAAGTGGCAAGACCTTTGCACATGGGAGATGTCTTAAACAGGGAGATTAACAGCGGAAATAACCACAGTCCACAAACACCCCAAGGATGTAGACATCAAGAAAAAGAGAGAACTGTTTGGCATGAGTTGAGGAGAACATTTAGTCTGATGCCATGACAGTCTCTGAATGCTGGGATCTGGCTGGCTTCGGACTAATCTCCAGGGGAAGTGGTGAAAGCCATGCTGCTTATTGTCGCTTGTATAACTTGACTAACTCAGACACTGGGAAGTGCCCTGTAGGGAGCAGTCCTCTTCTGGCAAGGAGTTACCGTCTCAGATCCTCTTCCATCTCTAGAACTCTGCAAGAACACATCATTGCAATGAACACTTTCTTACCCCTAAATAGCCCAAGCAGCATGCATAGCCCTGCCTTTCATGAACAATCCTGTGACAAGAGTGCCAGGAGTCCTCCCAGGGCAGGCTGCAGCACATCTCAGCCTTCAGACACAGCACTGCAGGGAACTCTTGCAAGCAGAAATCCAGGCCTCGTCTGCCGTTACGAAGACGACTGGGAGGCAGTGCAGATAAATAAACAAGGAATGCACAGCTTAAAATGGGAAGCTGCCCATCTGACTGTTGGAAGAATTTTCTTTGCTTCTAAAATCTGACCCTGGGCAGCTCCCTCCTTGTCCTGAGGTCTGGAGCTATTCTTGTTGGTGTCACTGGATGAATATTGCAGGAGGCTGAGAGGTGATGTACGATGCTGTCAGACATGGACAAAGGGGAGCATGCCCTTCTCCCAGGGAAGGAGACAGCAGTGTGGTGAGGGTGGGAAGATGTCAATCAACATTTGCTTCCCTCGGCGAGGCTGGATTCATGCTCTTCCAGCAGCAGGAATGCTAATCATCTGGGTGAGCTGGTTGTTCTGCTGCTCACAGGCTGATTGATAGTGGTAACTAAAACTGCATTTCTTTATGGGGAAACTTGGTCTGATTGCTGCATCTTAGGAGCTCGAGCATTTCAGAGGCAGAGTTTGGAGTGGGCTCAGTCATCTGAGGGGAGCTGGAAAGGCCACACTGGCAATGAAGTGGGGACAGACAACACCCATGTAGCGCAGACCCTCCCACCATGCAAACTCGATTAGGTTTTTTTTTTTCTGTGTTTTGTGTTTTCATGCTGCAGATCAACTAATTTCCTTGGTCCAATTAGAGTTACAGCTGTTAAAGCCTAGAGCATGACTGGCTGATTGGGTTTTGAAGAATGTGACATTTTGCAGCTAAAAGCTTTATCAAGAGTAAACAGCATTAACCTCTTTTCTTGCTTCCTTTTTTTCTTTTAACATAAGCGATAGACGTTTGCTCTCTTCAGCTGGACCCCTGCTCACGCCAGGGTCTGGGCAGCCCACGATAAATGTCTGCCTTCCCATGGCTTTGCAGCCCAGTCTTCCCAGCTTGGCCAGCGAGTGCCCCAGCCTATTACAAGGTAAGGTAGATCCCTCTCATTAAACCTTACACCTGATGTGAAACAGTCCCTGTGCAAACACACACGTGGCAGAAACTCCCCTAAATGCCATGTCCTGGGTGGGCTGGGGCTCCCATTCACCTTAGTAGGAGGGTGACAGCCCTCTCCTGCCCGCTCATCCCACTTCCCCAGAGTGTGTATTGCCACGTATGGATATAACCTTCTCTGCTTCTCTCCTCTCAGTCTTACTCACCTCTCCTCGTGCTGCACCTACATATACATCTGTCTGCACATTTACAGGAAACTCTCAGCACAGGGAACAACTTTGGTGGGCCCCAGATGAGTCTGTCAGCAGCAATTCCTTGTGCATTTTTAGCAACGGTAAAACAAGCCGGGACATTCCTGAATGAAAATCTTTGTTAGACAGCAAAAATGCAGAAATGTTTCCCAGAACCCAGCTGGCTCCCCTCAGCTCTCTGAAAAGCAGTGCTGTGCTCTGAAATCCTCCTAAGCTCGTCAGAAACACCTCCACCTCAGAGGGGATGGAAGTGATTGACAGCTGTGACACCGGCTGGAGTCTCAGCACAACAGACCGGAGGATCACCAGTGGGGAAGGTTTGTTTTGGTGAGTTATGTAGCGGGAGAGCTGCAGAGCCGTCTGCTGGAGCTACAGCGGCTAAAAGAGACCATCCGCATAGACAGGGATGGCAGAGCTCAGGAGGGTGTTTGGACAAATGTCACCTTAATAAACAGGCGGATTTAACCGAAGCCACCAACGCTGCCAGAATGGCCCCAAGCCCAGCTCCGACGTGTCTCTGCAAAGGCCACGAGCGCATGGCTGACTGAGCCATGACCTCTCTGGCTTGTTGGAAGCGAAGCGCTGTAGTGCAGAGAAACAGACATCCTCATCGCAGAGCTGATCCAGGCTGGGCAGGCAACACCTTGTCCTAAGCCTCCCTCTGTGTGATTCATCTGAGAAATACTATTTTGCAAAGCTTTTGATTATGGGTCCACTTCCAAAATGGCAACATCCCTTCACACTCTGCCACCCGCTGAAAGGATTTCCTCCTCTCATCCTGCCCAGGTGGATTTTCATTTTGCTGGCAAGCCACAGATAAGTGTTTGATAGCAGGCAGCTATCAATTTACCACCGGGTATGCACCTCCTCATGAACACCATGTAGGCTCATGCCTCTTCCACATTTTTTGCCATAATGACCAGCAAGAGGGAGCCTCATTACAACCTACTGATAAGTGTCTTTCCTTAGCTGGAGGTGAATCTGGTTTATGACTCTGCTCCTAGTCCTGGGTACATATTTAGAGAGCTAGGGGATAAAATTGCCCAGCAAGCTCCTCTGAGCTTCCTCCACTCTTTATTAGGGCCTTGAGACAGCGGCTGCTCCTTATTAGCTGGTGTGGGTCGTGGTACTCCCTAAGCCAAAGGAAGGGCTAGTGGGTCCCCGCAAACAGTATCTTTCTGTAGGTACAGGCTCACAGCAAGAGCTTGACTTTTAGAAGGGAAAGGAAATAAAATCCTTCAAAACGTGTCTGCTTTGAAGATTAAATCATATTCAGTTCAGCCTATTTGTATATTTAGCACATTTTCTTGGCACAGATATAGATGCAATTCTCATTTCGTTTACACAGCTGCAAATCCCCATCTGAGTTAAAAGAAGAGGGTCGAGTCAGAGCCTGTTAATCCACCCTGGAAGAGACGTTCAGTCTTGTAATTCACAGTTTACACTAGACCTTAACTGCAAGAGACTAAGAGGTTGTCTTCCTACTGTTAGAGTCAGGATGCAGGACTTACAGACAAACGCGGTTTACTTATAGAAGCCAGTTCTGTCCCCATCTGTACCTGCAAAGCGTCCCAACACATTGTGGGTAATTAGCTGCTCAGTGGTGAAAGATTGCTGTGGCTTCCATCGGGATAACCCATGTCCACAGTCCAAGTCTTGTATGGCAGCCTGGCATCACTGTTAGAGCCTGGCTCATGAACTGTCTGTGCATCGCTACAGTTAGCAGTCCAGAAAAAATACAATTCCCTATTCTTCAAAAGGGAGGGTTTAAGCAAAAACCTTGTGGGAAGAGACATATCATGGATACGTGGAACCATTGGAGACACTGGTTGGAGTCAATTTTGGAGGGTGCCTTTTACACTTGCTCAGGGAGAATTTGGAGGTCATTCAAACCTGCCACTAAGAGCCCAGTCCTAAATGAGACATGGGCATCAGGCAGTCCTCCCCAGTTTCCATCTCTTCCTTACTGATAAAGCCTGTTAGGTGTCATTTCCTCTCTCTGTATTCATTATTGGTAGACCAGACTATTCTTTCAATACTTTTTAAACTGAAATATGGCATTTTAATGATGCCATATTTTTTACTCCAGGACCAAAATATGGCATCTCCATATGGTTGCAAAACACATTAGCCAGCCTGAACATTAACATGGATGTAGCGTTAAACATTAAAGATGCAGTAAAAATCTGCTGTATATTTGATAATTCTGGCGTCCCTAAAATGATTTCCGCATGCACAAAACATTTTAATATAAATACCTGTGACTTTTACTCCTTCTGATCGAAGCCTGGATCCGGACTCCAGGATCTTCCTGGGAGCCTTCAGGCTCAAATTTGTTTTTTTGACAGATGAAAATAAATACCAGGGGCTGACGGATGGAATAGCTCTGTTCAGTGCTGGCGTAGTTCAGAAAGCTGTGTATGCGTGTGGGGGGAGATGGGACTCGACATCTCCCAAACACTGCACAGCACTTGGCTTTGTGCAGAGGGTGCTGTAGCATACAGCTTACTTGGGAGAAGAGTACAGTGGGGAAACCATGGGCTAGTGCAGCATTATGTTGCACCTACCACCTGGATGGTAGAATGATGCTCACTCAGCCAGTCTGCACTGGTATAATAGCCATCCTGGTATAATAGCCATAGACTGGTATAAGCACTAATAGCCATTCTGTGCTGGGAACAGACTGAGGCCCTGCCCTAACAGCACCCAAGGCAACATCAGAGGCGGGGAGGGGGGGAAAATAAGTTTTTAATACTAAAAGGCATTCACGAGGAATAGTCTGCTGCTTTGGCTGTGAACTCTGTGTGTCCTACACCCCCCTCTGTAGGACAGGGCTGGTGTGATTCTGGGTCAGCTCTCTCCACCCCACAGGACAGGACATCGGAGAGCATGTCTATACTGCCAATAACTTAGCTTCCAGCTTTTCTCTTGAGTCCTGGTCATGGGATCATCCACACCGCACGTACGTTAGCTCACTCCCGGCCTCTTTTTTGGAATGGATAAACCAGCTGCTTCTGAGGCAAAAGCTGGGTGTCCTTCTATGGATATTTAGCTCTGCCCTTCAGGCAGCATGGCAGAGTCTGCACCAGACTTGGCTTCCTCAGCCCTATACAGCCTTCCAGTATTGTGCCCCCAGGCACTGCATGCTCACACATCCCTTATACTACTTTCCAAGGCATGCAACATATGCACCCAGCATGAAGCTATAAAAAACACTCTGGTGGGCTGCAACACAGCCCTCATAATTTCATACTCCAAAGCTCAGCGGTGTGGGGGAAGAGTAAACGCAAGAGGAGTAAGTAATAAATGTCTTTGGTGCACATGGGTGCCCAATAAGGCTCAGGGCCAAGCACTATGCAATGTAGATGCAGCCACTCTCATGCGGGTAGCTCTCAGCAAGACAGATACAACTCACACTGTACTGCATGGCCAGGGGATGGAGAGCTCTCTCTGGAGTGGATAACTTCACAGTGTAGCCATAGCTGCCTTCTGCTAAGGGCACTTTTCTGTCTCTTTCTCTGGCCCAGAGCGCTGACTGTCTGGTGTGAGCCTTGGGGTGATCTCTGGGCACTCTCCCCAGCAACCACAGCAGTTTTATGCACCTTCCAAATCTGTGGGAACTGCTTTTGAGATTATGACCGCAGCAACTGCTAACCAGTGCTCTCCCAGCATCTGAGCCTTGATGGTGAGACACCATGTAATTTCCATCCAAGACTTACCTGCCAGAGGAAATTGCAGAAATGGGGAGTTTCCAAGTCAAATTTCCTCCTTTAAGAGTCTAATAATGCCTATAAAGATATGAAATAATAGCCTTTGATTAGGACCTCCTAACTGCTACTTATTTTCCTGGAGAATTTGGCTGCTTACAGCTTTGCTCATTCTTTTGTACTCTCACTCCCAACCAACTGGAGGTTGTTATTTTGGGGCTGCATTCAAAAACACCCATATGTGAAGAACATAAGTTGCTTTCAGAACAAAAATAAGTCATGGTGACGTACATGCTTTAAAATGCAGTCAGTCCCTATCTGCTTCTTGCAGCGGTATTCAAGCACCTTGATCTTTTGCAGCATTTACCCAGCAACTCAGTCAGCAAAGCACCTGAGAAGGACGGGATGTAGCCATAACTCTTTTCAGACACGTATTGGCTAGTTTAGGCACTGTCTTAGTCTATGAGGAAACCAATTGCAAACCCTAATTTTCCCAATGAATTGCTTAGGCATCTAACTCAGGGTGGGCCAGCTGGGCAGCTATCTCCTCCTCTCCTATAGCATCTGCCTGTAGCATCCTCTGCCTCTTTCCCCTTCCCTCTCCCCATGCAAGAGGTGCCAGCTGTACCTGGCTGTACCCTAGCCAGCTACCTGGCTGTACCTTAGCCAGCTGCCTTCACAGCTTGGGGGGAGCAGGGGGACACAGATGGGCTGGGCTGTGGAGGATGCTATTAGCCTTAAAGATCTGGGCTGCTTCCTCTGGGGGATAAGAAAGGTGAAGGACCAAGGTTTAAAAATAACAGTTGTCAAGAGAGATTAACTGCTTTAAATTTAAAAATCTGGCTGAACTGGCTAATCGCCAGGAGTGAGAGTTTACCGAAGTGGTGGATCACTTTGACAACTGAGATCCCTTTTGCAGCTTAATATATAACATTTTCTCTGCTTTTGTTTCCAG
The DNA here is from genome assembly GCF_034638445.1 of Ciconia boyciana. NCBI lineage: Eukaryota > Metazoa > Chordata > Aves > Ciconiiformes > Ciconiidae > Ciconia > Ciconia boyciana. The sequence goes on from NC_132934.1 coordinate 59,443,376, forward strand.
TTTACATCAGTCCAACAGTTAACCCACTCACAGCTAAGAAGCAGAATAGTTATTGAATAAGGGAACTTTGTTTTTCTCTTTGAAGCCAGGACTAACAATTAGGCTGAGATATACTAGTTATACAATCCTGATGAACTCCAAGAGGAAAATAATTTCCATTAGCATGTTTTCTTTGCAGAACAAACCATATGTTTTAATGTAAAATATTTTGATAATTGACTTCTATCTAGCACATGTAATGTCATTTGACTTAGCTAATAATACCAGCTTAAATGTCAGTTTTCTTGATTCTCAGCTGTTTCCTAATCTTTGGCCAAGATGATCTTTACATAGATTAGGAAAAAAAAACCCCAAACTATTTAGAGAATTGTGAATGGCAGTTCCAATATACTAACATGTTTGAACATGCACACAGGTTATTCTCTTGATTAGCAAAAAGAAATACCTTATTTATTTTTCAGGTTGTAACTAGTTGCAAATCTTTGGGAGTAACCAAAAAGAAGAAATTTCTTTTTTTTCCAGAGAAGCAATTTAAAAGCAAAAATGCAAAATACCCCCCATGAATAACAATAATAAATTAATCTTTCTTGTTTGCTAGCTTTAATCACAGCTAAATGTGGTGATTTTAAAATCACTTTCATTTCACCCAGCTGCCCTTGCAAGTGGTGATCTGACATTTCTGAGGGGGGGCAATCAAATATGATCCTGTTATTTGGTTGTCCACCTGTTACAAAGCAGGGATGGATGGGTCCCTGTGCCGAAGCGAGATTGAGTTCCCATGTCCTCTGGCTCAGCCATCTCTAACCTTGTGTGCACCACGCCGTCTTTGTGCTCTGTGGGATCATGTTCTTGCCAGAGACATTCAGATGTGCTTCATTGCCTGGATCCTGGGGCCTGATTAAAGGAGTGTGCACGATCTTTTTGTGTGGTCCTTTCTTGCTACGCCGAGGAGTTAGTTGTCTCTGTAAGAATCAATCAATAACCTCCCATCCAGCCTTGCTCGGCACGCTCCGGTTCAGTACACTGTGGACTTGAAATACTTTTCCAAGTACAGCAATCTTATGATGCAGTGCTTAATGTTCCTTGATCATGTAGCCAAGTAAGTTAGAAAGATTGATTGTCTTGTCTTTTCATGTTGCTATAGCTCTGGGCTGAGTGATGGGCGATTCCTGGCTCTTCTGGGTTAGCTTCACTCCTGCAGCCTCTCCTTGCCAACCTCTCTGCCAGCCTCGTGCTGCCTCCTCCAGCTTTTGCCACTGATGGGTCTGCCTGCACAATCAGTTCACAGGCTCCTAAAAAGGCTTTGGCTACAAGGCCCTGTGTCTATTCCAGACATGGAGCTTTTTCAACCTAAGAAAGTCACTGCTGAGTTGACTTTTGCTGTCCCCGAGGGCTTTGTGGCTCCTCATCTTAGATGCGCGCAGTGTTTTTTTCTAGCTCCCAGCAAACATGTCTCAGCAGCAATGTGGACATGGGGACCCCACGTCCCCTAGGTAAGGATGCTTCCTTAGAGCTACCTTGCAGATGGACACAGTGCCCTGGACTGGAGAGACACACTGGGGCACTGTTAAGGGGAATTTGAAGAGGGGCATTTACACCTAACTCAAGAACTCTCTACTCCTCCCCTCCTACATACACTGTGGGAGAAATGTAAAGTGACCATATTTTAAATAAGAATCAGGCTCAGTTAAGTCAAACCCATATTTTAGGACATATGGTGCAAGCATACATCTGGGTGATGCTGTACAAGAGAAATCAGATCTGTGTCATCACAGATGCAGTTTTCTCAGGGCATGTCCTTCAGTTCAGCCCTGTCCAGGTGACACCAGCGCGTGAGGGCAAAGCAGCCAGGGCTTTGCCACCCGAGGGAAAGCCAGGAGAAGGGGTGGTACCTGCAAGCTGCCATGGCAAGCAGAGGCAGGGAGCCCTGGGAGGCAGGTGTGGGGCAGGGGAGGTCAGCACTTTCCAACCTTGCAGGAGCACTGGGAGGTAAATGCCCAGGTAGTTGTGAAGTCTTCAGATACCTCAGGAAGGGGAGCTGCAGGGGAGCTTCCTGAGGGAGCAGCTCCCTCAGGAAGATGGATAAGCGCTCTCCCAAATTAGTCAGCATCTAAATATAGTGGCTCAACCCTTGCTGAATGACATGTAATCAGACCTCTACCTTACTGCTGTATTTTATTGTTATGCTGCGTTATCAAGAATAATCATCATATATGTGTGATTAATATACCAATACCAACGCAGTGTATTATAATTTTTTTCTCCCAGAGGCAACAGATATGGGTGTATGTGGTAAGGAAAATATCCTTTAAAGGCAGGCTTCAAACTTTCTCAAAAAATGAATCATCTTGAGAGGGGTCAAAAGATTGCTATAAATATGTCTGTTACGAACTCTAGGATAACTGCAGTTCACCGGCTTGCTTTTCAGATGGGGATAGTTGTTCTTTCAGTTTCCTGCATTTTGTGGGGAGTTTGAGTTTCTTTGGCCAAAAGGATCAGGTTTTAGAAGTATAATTCTTAAAAATGTGAAAGGTCCAACTGAAAAAAAAAAAAGACTAAATGACTCAATGATCACAAGAGCCTCTCCAAGACATTATCAGATATTCCCAGATTTATAAAATATTTCATGATGTTGCAATAGGAAAGAGGCTTTCCAAGATTTCTGAGCTTTTTTAGTGGGCTCTTTTGTGTTTTTTTTTCTAGAAAAGTCTCTTTTGAAGAACAGCAGCATCTTCTTAGGAACAAAGGCCTGGGAGGACCAGTTAACTCCATTCCTTGTTCCGTAGAGAAGCACATTGCAATATCCAGTTCACAAGCTCTCCTAGCTCCATTTTAAAAGCATCGCTAGTTTTGCCTCACTAGTCCTATCAGTGGGGGTTGCTCTAAGGTTAAATGCATTTGTGGAAAACTTTTGCTCATTTGCTGCTTTTTTAACATCATCCCGTAGCTTTAACAGCTGCTCTCCCAACCTGATATTTTCCCCCTGCTGTGTTTAGCTGGAGCCAGACTCAACAGATAGGCTCTTGTAGTCTCTCCTCCTATGACAGCATTTCCTTAATCTTCCCAAGAAACTCCTTTCTCTGTCTGTTGAATTCACCTTTCCTGAACACGGCTTGACTAGGGTTGAATGCAGCCTGCCAGCCCAGGTTTCACTGAAGCTGATACCCACTGTTCTTCAGATGTTTGAGCATCTGTGGAGCAGTTTTTAATTCCCTGAAAAGGTGCCCACATGTGTCCTAGGAAGACCTGGACTCAGCCCCTTCTCCCTTAGGAATGTCTTTTTTCCATGCTTCATTCCAAAAGCCTTTTCATTTCAGAGGTGAAAGCAGAACAGGTAATTAACCTGTGGGATTTACCTTTCCACAGCTGCTGTCATTTCCTTCCCCATTTCCGCCAGGGTGAAGTCCCACCGAGATGAGATTCCTTTAATGCAAAATGTGAATCCTCAGGGAGAGACAGCTTTGGGGATGCTTGGCTGTAGCAGGTAGAACGCTAGGACCCTGTATTGTATTTTTGGCTCTGACGCTGATTTGACATTAAGCATTAGGCAGATCATTTCTTCCCTGTGTCCCCTCCAACCATATGTCTGTTTTGTCTGTTTGCACATTTATTGTCCTTGGGGCAATGGCTGTGTATTATAATGTATGGAATAAAGCCTAGCACAGTGTGGCTCGGATTCAGTGACTCCAGTTGCTGCTGTTTTAAATAATAATAATCGCAATTCAACAAAAAAATGGTTTTGAAGTAGGAATTCTCCTCCCATCTCAGCAGCTGATTGCTCTGATGTTATCAGTGCACAATTCTAGTTTAGCTTTACCATTTCCGCCCAAAGCTGAAATACTGCATCATGGGAGCTCGGGGTTTAAGAATAGCATCTTTCCTATTCACATCAGATCATTCAGCATGTAATCTTTTTATCTCCTGCTGCAATTGCTTCTTGTGGCGAGTCCAATCTTCTATTGCAGCATTATTTGAAGTGATTAGCTCTGACAGATTCTTAAATTCTGACTCCCAAAGTTGATTTTCGGAGGTATCAAGCCACAGTGCTTCATGATACATTTCCCCCCAGATTATGATCAAAAATGGAGCGATGATGGTTGTTTGTTTGAAGTTGAATCTTATTTCCCTTTAGGCATCTGAATAAGGCAGTTTCCTGGAGCTTGATACCCACAGAGGAAACACAAGATTAAGAGCTTAATCAAACTGAGAAACAATGCCTGGCAGGAGCCAAATACCTCCGAGTCTCCTCAGTAGCAGCTTCTTCTTAGAACTGTCTGTAACAAAATTCCTGGCCAGGAATTTTCCAAAGAAGCTTTTTTTTTTTAGTGAAACTGAATCTGATATACTGAAACTGAGGATTTTTTTCAGGAATATACCATTTGGGATGAAACTGTCCTTGGGGGAGGTTAGTCGTTGTTCACTACCTCACTGAGTATTTTTTGCCATTGTTGAAACCGAAGAGAGAGACTCCCCAGTAGATTTGTATTCGTGCGGGAATAGAAGAACTCTTGCAATTACAAAAACTTTTTAGGATGGAAAAATACTACCCAGATTTAGTCTGAAATGTATCTCCTATTGAAGAGGGCAGGCAGATTCCCATCTTAAATGAATCACAGACTCTTCTACTGGCCTGTAGTTATGTTCTACATCTATGTGGTCTTCTTATCCCAGAGAACTTGCAAATGTCTTTACAGCCCATACATATGTGATCCAAAGTCAACAGCAGGTCTTACTACTTACTTCAAAGGCTTTAGATTATTCCTCTCTATATACAGCAGGAATTACTTTAGGAAATTCACATCTGGTATGAAATGTGGCTCTGTTTAACAGCCTGCAGAAGGCTTTAGGGTTGGGAGTGAAAAAGAATATTCCAGCCTAAACTGCAATTAAAGTTTACCAGACTGGGATCTGGCCAGGACATGAGCAGTCTGACCACTGCTCTTTGAGAAGGTGCTTTTTGTTTGCAAATGACCATAAATGGTGAGTAGCCTGGGGTTTTGTCTGATCAGAACTTAGAAGGTCTTTTGATACCTGAATGTCAGTCTCCTATTAAATACAGTATTACATTTCTGAGAACAGAAAATTGTACAGTTATGCCAAGTAGCAGGAAAAGAAATGCCTATTTTGTAAGTAAGAGCTAGGCTAAAACTGGTCACTAGCCTGTGCTAGTACTGTGAGTGGAGGTCCGGGAAAAAGGCAAAGCACTAAAATAAAATGTCAGGGGTCATACCAAAAAAAGACAAGTTGTTTCTTTAAATGGGAAACAAGAATTGTTATAAATCAATATATATTTCTAACATTTTGAAAGTTATTCTGTTCCAGCTTTTGGACTGCAAGATGTGGGAGAAGTGTCTATTTTCATCCAGAACGGCTGATAGTTCATTTTGCAAAGGGCAGGACAAAAGGCTGCACTTTATTTTAATCGTCCCTCTGGCTCTAGCTGGTAGTGAAAGCCACGTAATTGGCAGTCCAGAAGAGTGAAATCTTCCACTTATCCACAAAAAAGCTACAGCTGCGATAGCAGTAAGGCAAGCTACTCACCACCAGGAGAGGACCCTGGAGGAAAATACTTACACCAAGTGAAAAAGGTGCTGTTCATAATCCATTTGATCCATTCAATTCCATTGAAAACGGTATCGGGGGGCTGTGATGTTGGCATCTGGCCATTGCGTTAAGGATCCTCTCCATTTCACCTCTTTTTATGTAGCTCAATGAAAAATCCAGCAGGCAGGAACCACTTCCAGTTACTAATGACCAAGGCTGGGTTTGAATGAGTGCCTGGCAGAGGAAAGTATTAGCACTCCCTAATTTCAGTCCTTTTTGTAAGGACTCTCTTAAACCTGTAATCTCTTGCATTGTTGAGGGTTTGATTATCACTCTTTTCTAAAGGCAAAACTTCAGTTTTAGTATGACTATTTTCAGTTAATATCTATAGTGAGGGAAGAAATATGTCATGGAGGCTCAGCAGTTTTAGGCAAAGGGAAGATACTAGCAGTTTGGCATCTGGGCCAGCATCAAGGTCCTTGGGCAGTGTTCCCCATCCATTGGACCAGTATGATCTGACGTGTGTGGTTTCAAATCCAGTGGCCACCTGTCTCTGGAAAGGTTGTCCTGCACCCTGTCCCCAGCCAGGTGCTCTCACTCCTTCCCTTGCCCTGGCACTGGTGATCCTCTGTCCCTGGAGTGACCCAGAGCACAGGGATAGATGACAGAAAAAAAAAAAACCTATTAGTTCTCCACTGCTTTTGGTCTCTAAAGCAGTGTACTGAAGGATTAAATGAGCCCCAGTCCGGTCGGGAAGGAGGGGAGGGGAGACGGTAGCTGTCAGTGGAGAGAAAGGTAGAAACATCCCTTACAGCAGGGTATCCTCAGATGATACTTGAGAAACATCGGATTGTGACCAGGGAAATGACTGCAAACCCCCTTCTTTCCTAACCTCCTCCCACTCACCATTCTCCTACTGTAGGAGCTGGAAAATACAAACACAGATGGAATAAACAGAACTAATAGATGCATTTCTAATGGATTAATTGTTACTGGATTGTGAATGAAAACCTCCGTGGTGACACACCATAAGATGTCCCTGGAGCGCTTTCAGAAAGGAAAGGTGGTCCTTCAATTTTAAAAGCTTGTGAAACTGCTCTAAGGGCATTTCTGTTTGAGAATCTTAGCTCTAGAGGCTTCACACAATAAGTGGGGGAGAGGCATCTCTTTGTTACTCTGAGGGAAGTGAGACTGTCAAGGAGATGCATGGGCAGGAGGAATGGAAAGCACCACATCAAGATCTTGAGTCAACAACAGACAGTCAGTCTGGGGCTGACAGAAAAATCGTCCAGTCTGCCATTGAAAAAAGGGCTTAATAGTGATAACAGCAGTGGCAGAAATATCCCAGGGTGGCAGGGAGGGGACATGACTAAGCCAGGTAGAATAGCTTGAAGCCACGTACTGTAGCCTGAAGGGGGAAGGCATGTGTGAAGGACAGCAGAAGTCTTGTGTGAGAATGGGAAGGGGGCCTTGAATGTATGTCCTTCATACATATGAAGGATAGAGGTGTTTGGGTGGAATCAAACCCCTTGTACAATGTGCTTTTGTACATTAGGCCCTGATCACTCATCCTCCCCCAAAGCCATATGTCCTAGAGACCCTGTGCTCCTTACAGCCCTTGTCCCATCCTCTTCTGAACCAAACCCCAGCCCATCCACAAGCCCTTGGCCTTCCATGCTAGAGCTCAGTTCAGCTCAGTAGATTAGCAGCAAACTAACCATTTTTATTTTGTGGTTAAGCTAATTTTCTGCCAATTTAGTAAGTCAAATCAGCAAAACAAGGAGTCTAATGCATGCCAGAAGTATGCATGACAGGCTACAGGGGAGCATGACTTTCCCCCTTCAGCGAAAGTGATTCCCTGGATCCACTGCATCGCAGTACTGGGCTTGTGTGCCTGCAACTGCTGTCATGACAGAAAGTGCTTTTGTGAATTTGAGATAAGGGATTAGCCCAGGGAATCAGCCAATGTAGACTGCAGCATTGGTTTTTGGGTTTTCTTTTTTAATTAAAACTTTTCTACCTTTTTTACCAGATCTTTGTACTTTGTTTACAAACACATTGCTCAGATATTTCACTTTAACCTTGACATGTTTCTATCAGCTTTTTTTCTTTTTCTTTTGTGGCATCCCCTGCTTGTAAATACAGACTGCAGTGCTATTTAAGCCTTCTTCAATTCTACATTTCCAAGCAATTGCAGCTAAGGTTGAGGTCTACACTGTCCCCTTCTCCTACTGAGGAGACGGTGTTCTGTGATCATCCTAAGCCAAGAAATCTGGCCAAGTGTCGCTTCCTCCTCCTTAAGAGATCACCCTTGTACAACACCAGCCTCTGCACAGACTCTGGCTCCTTGTTCCAGCTGGTGCTTGTGAGAGGCTCCTAATAGTACTTTCCCTACCTGCATGTGAGGCACCACGCAAGCAGGGCAGAACTGCACTTCAATACTTGTAGGATGAGGTGGCAACTAAGTGAAGGTGTTGAGACTCTCCAGAGTACCATAGCATTGGGTTTTTGTGCTTCCAGCTGCTATTTTGACAGGAGGTTATTTTCATGGATTAAAAGCTAGGAGATTTGCCTGGGGAGCCTAGAACAGACTTGACCATGGTGTGGCCGTGTTTTGTCCCTTACTGTGGGGTCATTCTTCCTTTCTGAACATAACTGAGAGCTCTCTGTTTACCTGTTTTGTTGTTTTCACTGGAAAAGCATTCATATAATAAAAATGACCTGTGAGAAACAGGGAACTAAGGGCAGAGTATATAGGACATAACCAAAGCTGGAGAGAGCTACTGGAGCAATGGCACCATCATGGATTTAAAGATTTTGATCTTGTGTTGAACTGAGAAGGATGCTGTGGATTTACTGGCAGAGGAGACTGCATGAGAACAACTTGCCATACGTGGTGAGGGATGCTCATTTGGCTGTGCAGCAATGCTGATTTACTCTAGCTGAGGATCTACCCCATTATTCCTCTATGCAGAGAAGAAACGAGAGCTTGCAATAACTCTCTCCAATTAACCCATGAGAGATAAGTATAATTTTTTCCCCCTCCTTTCCATAAAAGGCCCTATCTTGCTTGCCCAGAGCTCTCAAGCATCCTCCTGTGTAATGCTTGAGGGATCACATTATGTAATGAGACATATCCAGCATATCAGGGAGGATGGTGAAGGGGCTGCAATGGGAAGCAGCAGCCGTGGAGGCTGGTGTACTCCCTGCGGCAGTGCGGTACTGCAGTGCCTCTCCCACCCAGGCACCATGGACCAGAAGACACCCAGGATGTCCAGCTGCATCTGGCACAAGGGGGCTATGGTGAAGGAGAGAGACAGAGTATTATGTCCTACACACAAGACATGGGATACCTGGCTGCAGCAAAGTGAGGCAATTACGAGTTTCACATTTTAATCACCAGGCTCTGTTTTTCTGCCTCCCTCCACCTCTGCTTGCACAAGTCCAAAGCTGCCAGGCTTCCTTTATCCCTGGATATCTTCTGTATCCTTGAGGAATACTTAAAATATGTGGGCTTCCCTCAGCCCTGTGGGTGAGTCCTCTTTCCCATGGATAAATCTATTCTGCTTAAATATCACAGAACAACACAGACATGAAGAGAAACAGATCTACAGTCGTTTACCATGGAAGCCAGCCCAATGCGTAAATAACAGGAGGGAGGACAGGTCCCCACGGGCCCGGAGGACCCGCTTGGCTCTAACCGCTGCGACATCCCAGTGCTGCGTAGCCCCATCAGACGCTCCCATCCCCGGCCAGCATAGAGGGATGGGCGGCCAGAAAAAGGGAAGAGGAGAAAACTGATTGCCAGTTTTTCAAGATGCTATTTCCTGGAACTCTTTCCGAGATTTTCTGATATTTGTGTTTTAGCATGCTCCTGCCCTGGCTTTCCTTTACCGCTTGCAGGGGCATCCTCTGCTGTCCTCCACGGGTCTGCTCTGCTGCGTGCGGTCTGTCTGGCACTGCCACCAAGCCGCAGGAGGCTGGCCTGGGCCCTGGGTTCTGAAGAAACCCAGCCAGTGTCTGAACACAGAGGCTGTACCTTGAAGAAGCACGTTGCTATCCAAGGCAGTGTGGATTTGGAGGGTATCATCTGTGCTTTCAGAGTGTTGTTTGACTGGCACTGTACAGAGAGCACAGCGCTTCTCATCGCCCGCCCCAGGATGCGTCTGAGCCATGGTGGGGCTTGGCTTCTGCAGCCAACATAGGGACAGGGATGCAAACAGAGCCCGGCTTATTGCAAGCAGGGATGAGAGCTCACAGTCTTAAGAACGGCAGGCTAATGGGCAACAAATTTGTCTGCCAGCTTTGCCCCCTACCTGCGAAGCATCCCTGAGCCTGCAACTAGGACTTTGCCCTCTCCCCATTCCCATTTTGGCCAACTCAGACAAAGATATATTACTCAGCTGGCTGAGCTTAACCCTCTTAATAGCACAACCATCTTAGACTCTGAGTCTGCTTTAAATCAATTTTGTTGCATTCAGTTCCTTACTGAGCTGGGATGAATTAGTGCGGCTTTACTATCACCAGAGAATATACTCGTGGTTTATTTTGGTTGTTCCAGTTAACTCTCTCTCTGTTTCCCCTCAGTTCTTCTCCTGGCACCTTCTGCACTCCAGGTTTTCCTCCCACTTCTTGTTCCCTGAGTGGTGCCCTTGTTGTGACACCCCGTTTGCTGAATTTAAGCATCCCCAGTGAGGTCGGTGGCCAGGACCCTTGGCAGCCGTGCCCCTGCTCAACCACCCACATCCCTGCCCCTCTGTTCCTTCCTCACACAGCCCTTGTTGCTGCAGCCCATGTCTTCTTCTGGCCTCTCACCCCAGCACAACTAGATTGTCTGGAAAATTTTTTGACAAACACTCAATGGAACTACTTGCAAAATTGGGTCAAAATCAGCAAATAATTTTGGCTGGAAAAGAAAAAGTGTGAAGAGAAGGAGGAATTTTGAAAATGTCATGCAATGTCACTTAGACATGTGAAAAATGAAATGTTCCTTTTTGGAAAACCCTAAATTGCATCAAAGTTTTTCAGAGTGACTTCAGACTTTCAAACAGCATTCCAACCACTGAATTTCAAAACAGTGGGTTTTGATTGAATAGCTGACTAGCATTTTTGTTTAAAAAAAAAAAAAAGAAAAAGTAAGATTTGCAGAGGATTCACAAGACAACAGTGAAGTGTTTTCTCCTGGCCTGAGCAAAAAGGCTTCAGGATGATCTGAAACATTGTTTTTCATGTTTTTCCATTTTTTTTGTTGAGAAGAATATATGTAAAACTTTCTCCTTCAGTTTGACCCAAACAATCCCCTCTACCTCTCCTCCCTAATGCTGTGAAAAGTCCGTATTTACCCTACTGAAAAGGCACACTAAGAAGGACCCTCTTGCAGCTAGTCCCAGTCAGGGCCTTGATTTCTACCATTTTAAACAGAATTTTGGGCCAGCCTCTTTCACCTTTGGCTACAGGGACAGCTCCTCGAGAGAGATTGGCTTTGCTAGGCTAACAGTAGCCTTTGCAAATCCACCCAGTAGGCACACTTAGAGTTTAATTATAACGTGAAGAGATTTGAAGTTAACGAAATGCTCTTCTTAATACAGCCAAGTCTAGAGAGAACAGCTTTCAGCACATGGTGCCTCATTCAGAGAATGAAGCGGGTGACCCACTCCATTGCAGTTCAAAATTAAAATGGAAATGAACTTCCCCATTCATCCATTGTGACATTCTCACCTTAAAAAAGCTGAGGCCAGCAAGAAAAAAGATCTAATGTATTTTTAAATTCTATTTCCATTATGCTGTGAGTTAGTTTTCATGGAAATTCTGAGAAAGCACTTGGGAGAGAGCCCAGAAAAAGAAGAAGGGAAAAAAGGACAAATTCTGTGTTGTTTATGGGAATGTGAAAGAGAAGACTTTGTGATTTGTTTCTGAAGCGAGGTGGCATTTCCTTCAGCCAGGAGCAGTCCTAGCAGCCTCCTGGCATTCCCAGGAGTCAGGTTTCCAACCGGGACCTGCTGCGCAAAGCATGTGCCTGGCCTGGCTTGCCCAAGGACATCCTTGCTCAAAACAAGCCTGCCCAAGCCTGGCCAGCAGTGTAGCCAGAGCAGCACAGCCAGGCTGCCCGCATCCCCAGCCGGTGCCTGCTGCCGCAGGGTTTGCAGGCTGTGCTCAGCTCTGCTCTGCTCTGCTCTGCTCTGCCGCAGGTATGATTTGTACTAGCCCATCTGCATCCGCTTCTGCTACATCAGGGATTGCAGCGTGGGCTCGTCTTCAGCACACAAAGGTGTCAAAAGAAAATTTGACTTCAAAGGCTAGAAATGTCACCCCGCAAAGCCAGGAGACTGACTGCGGGGTGAGAGTTTGGCTGAGAGCCGCAATGTCCGATCCTGTGAACAATTTGTGGCATTTTTTCCTCCAGCATCTCTTTGGTCTTTCATCAGCGCCGCTTGCTAATTAGCATGCTTATTGTGGGTTGCTTGCTTCTTTTGAAATGTGCTAAGATACACAGTTCTGGAAAAAGCACACTGATAAAATTGCAACACCTGTAATTATCTGCAGTAATAGCTACAACTTGGGTCCAATGGCAGTGAGCCATGCTATCATATCACATCCTCTGCCTATCAGCAGGCAGACATCCTCTGCCTCCCAAAGCGCCTTCTCTGCAACCAAGCTGTAGCACCTGGCCCTCTGCAGCAAAAGAGTGCTCATCCCAGGCAGGCAGCAATGGCATTGCCACCCCACGCTCAGAAGCATGTCTTTTGCTCCGGGGGACTATTGAGTACAGCTGCCAAAATCACCAGGGAATCCATAAACTCCACAGTTAAAATCATTGCCTTCCTTGTAATTTCCTTTTTATATCTAAATCTGCTGTTCTTGTAGGACTTAGTCAAGACTCGCCCCATCTTTCTCACCAGCACACACCTGGCACACACTGCTGAAATTAAATGCGAATGCTGTGAAACCTGGATCACTGTATGTCTCCTGAAGCAGATCACAAACCTGAGGGCATAGGCAGTATGAAGCAGAGAAGCCACTGCTGCAGAAACCAAACATTTTGTTTTAATCAGCACCTGCCTCCCTGCCTGATAAGGAGGACACCAGTTTGCAGGTTCTTCCACTTTCTTCCAACCTATGCGTCAGCCCCTGCATCCTCACTCAGATCACATAGCATCTGCATGATCTGAATCATACAGTCAGGGTTTATTCATTGTCACAGGGCTGGAGCAAACCCACGTTTGTCACTTGACATATCTACAGCTTAAGCCAGGACAAGGGAGAGACCGCCACGTTAGGCAGCAGCTGGAAGCTCCTTCTCCTGAGGCTCCCATGGGACATGGGGACCTGAAGAAGCTGATCAGGCCTCCAAGCAATTCTGTACCAGTGAGTGCATCAGCCACGTCAGAACAAAACCAAGTGTGCTCAAAAAAGCTTTATCTCAAGCCCACACAGAAGAGGAGCAGGACAGCTGACCCCCAAAGAGCAAAATGCTTTTTTTCCACCTTTGAGATGGGCAGCAATGCTCTCCAACCAGTCTAGAAAAAGGAGCTCCATCTTTACATTAAAAGAGTAGCCAGCCTGCCTGCTCACCCCTGGAAGCGTACTCCTAAGCCCTCCCTGCTCCTTTAGCTGCATCCCAGCTGCAGTGTTAGCTGGGGTTTAGGCTCTCAGGTGGATTCTTGTAATCTGTGCCTTGTCTGCTCACTGATTTTAAAATATCTATATGCCCTGTTACTCTTTGCTAGGTGCAGCTTTCTGTGATCCCACGGAGCGGTTGGGGCATGGTGATGAATTGCACAGCTCAGGCCACACGTCATGGTGTGGCGAAAGCGTGAGATGGGGGACAAGGTGAGGTGGGAGTCTAACGCTTGGGGTTTGCAGGTGCCCACCCGTGAAACACAGTGACCTAGAAAGGGATGGTGAGATTTCTTCATCACCCCTGAGCTAACATCTGCGCCTCTGGGTTCGCATTGCTCATGTCTGAATCACCCCGTGACGATTTGCTTGCATTCCCCTTCCTGCTCCGTGCCTTTCTCACCTGGTCGCAGAGCAAGTGAAGGTGTCGTCCTGAGTGGTTGCACACCAGTGGCCCTGTACAACACCTCTACCGCTGCAGCATCCTTGCTAACGCCAGTAGAGCCTTTGTCTTACAGGCACACGACCGTGAGGGCTGGAGGCAGACGGTTTCCATCAGGGGGTGGCAGGGTCTCTCTGCTGACCAGGGCCAGCCACCCTGTCAGAGGGAGGAGAGGCAATGGTGAGGGGCAGAGGCAGGAAGGGAAGCTCCTCGCTGCATGGAGTAGGGCAGGAGGCTCGGAGGGTGGTGGACCACACTGTACACCTCTCTCTTGAGTTTGAAGCCATGTGGCAGCAGATACTCTGCAGAACCTGGGAGACCCTGGTCTTGAAGAGGCAAGAGGGGCCAAGGAGGTGGTTGGAGGTCCCTTGGCCCTGCAGCCCACGGAGCCAGGGCTGAGCCGGGGACCCAGGCTGGGACCTGCTGCCTCTCTTCAACAGCTCCCCACCCTCGGTCCTGCTGGACACCAGTCCAAACTTCAATGCTGGGTCTTTGACCACAGTGTAATATCCATCCTTTCAGCCAAAAGCATTTTGGAACATGTATGTTTAAGTGCCTGGCTAAAGCCAGCTCGAGAAAGGACCACATCATGTCACCTGTCCTCTTAATATAATTATATATATGCTGTGCATACAGGCAATGGCCCAAACTCACTCAGATTCACCAAAATAAACAGAAACAGCAGACATTTGACAGCTGTTTCTGCAGATGGCGTAACTAAATTTTATTATTCTTTCATGTTTGAATTCAATAGAGAAATGTGATTTAATTGCACAAGTATTTGCAAGGCAGCTTTAGTTCATTTTATAAAATAAGCAGAGTAAAATTCCTTTACCTAAATTATATGTGTAGATTACTTTTGATTCTTCATCTCTATTTCTCCTCAATTGCTCGTTCCCTTCTTTCTTTCTCCTCTCATGTTGGCTTAAAATGTATTTTTCCTTTGTTCCCCATATTTCTCCGTTCCTCCCTCTCTTCCTCTCTTCCTCCCTCTTTTTTTGTTTCTTTCCTTCTTTAGTTCATTGAAATAAAAAAAAAAAGAAAGGTGGATCTTTTTTTTCATCTGGCTGTCCTAAGGAAATAAGACATGAAACAACGCTGTCTGGCCATCAGTCTCCCTAGTTTCTACAGTGAAAGTCACAAAGATAACAGATTCTTACAAGCTGCATGAAAATCAATGACCAAGTGAAGATATCCAAGCTAGGAACTTGCTGAGGGAAAGGCCACAGTGTACATTTAACAGTTATTTTTCCAGTTTGGTATGCTGTCAAGCCAAACTGCAAATGGATATCAGCCAGATGATCACTGTCTGTGTTGTTTGGGCTCTGAGTGGAAATAGAGATAGGGACAGTGGGTACAAATTTATAGGAACTCACATTGCATTCTTTCTGCTGTTCATTGGACAACTTGCTTTCTGAATTTCCTAGAAGACATTTTATTAAAGTAAAAATAAACAAAACCCCTACATACATCTGGTTTATGGAAAAAAAAAAAAAAGCTAGTGCTGAGAAAGGGAAAACACAGGAATGAAAGAACATAGAGAAACAGATTTTGGGACTAAATGCTGGCTCAGAAATGTGAACAAAGAAACTGTTTCCTGCTGTTTCATTCCTGTTTTGTCCAAGGAAAGAGGGTTTCGTGTACCTTCTTTGTAAATAAAGCCGGGCTGCAGTAAGGAAATACAGGGCTCCATTTATTAGCTTTTTTCTCCTAAATGAAACAGTCCACAGGACGTTTAAAATTGGCTAACCATGCAAGTCAAAAAGGGATAATAGCTTTGTGAAGTGAACCAAAATGATCCCGACATTGCACAGACCTGGTGCATGTGCATTATCTTAACGCTCCACTTCTGTTTATTTTATACGTGTTGTCACGTCAGAGCTCTGACAAGGCTGGAGCTGAGTTTCCATTCCCCTGGAAACACTTAACCCTCCCAAGACTGACAGCCTTGTTCAAATGAACAGAGATGAGCCTAGACATCCTCCCATCCTCTGGACCTTTCCCCGTGCCTGCTGTCTCCCCCTACCCCGCATTACAACTTCTAAGCTCTCCTGTCCTCCGGTGGGATCCAAACTGCAGTACTGATGGCTCCAGAGCATTAAACTGGGCTCTAGGAAATTCCCAATTGTACTTTGAACTGTGAAATGTTAATGGCTGAGAAACTTTGTGTTCATTGTCTTTCCCTTCTGATTTTGAACGTCCAAGGTATGTTGGTCTGTTTTGTCAGATTTGTCTCTCCTGACACAAAAAGTGCCTTTTTTTTTTTCTTTTTCTTTTTTAATTGCAGTTAAGATGGTCATCTAGCTCATGGTTTCTGGGGTCTGGGCTTCAGAAAAGCAGCATCCCAGATCACAGATAAAGATTGAGATAAAGATTGAGTAGTACTGGCATCTGCTTTAGTACACTAACTCTGAGATTTCCGCTCTTGTCTTGTTGTCTTCCCTAGTTGCTAAAGAGCTTTCTTGACTCCCAACATGGGGCTCTTTACCCTCATTGTGATGAAGATGATTTCTGAGGCCAAGAAAGAAAACCATATGGATCAAGTGCATCATGACTGTCCAAAAAGGAGTCACAGATTGCTTTGCTTTCCAAGTTGTCTCAATAACCTTACCCAAATTTCCAGCTCCGAAATGCTGATATCCCCATTTCTCAGATTTCAGATGTCCTTTGCCTGATTGATGCACTGGACACTGTCCGGTGACTCAAGTGTTAAGGAAGTTTCCTTTATTGAATTACATTTTCATTCTGTCTCTACCATTCCCCATCCCACACCCCCTCAGGATTTTATAACCTCCATGCTCTATTTCGACTAGTGATGTCAGAGGCAGAGCAGTTACCATGGAGAAGAAGGGGACAGACTCCACTGAGACGGACACAAACATAGCCTAAATCTACAGCAAACTTGTGATTCATCAGCCAAATTGCGTGTCATCATTAATGGCTTGCAAAAGGGGTCATCGATAATTTTTCATTTTAATGTATGTGGTGGTGGAGAAGTTTATTAAAAACTTTGTGAAAGCTTGGCTAATGTTTACATCAGAAGAAGCCACAACACGTGTTATTAATGAATAAGTGGAACAATATCAGGCACCATCTCAAGAATGGTTACAAGAACATGGCTATAGAAACCAAGCCAGGGGGCTGGAGCTTTTCACTGAACGCAAACACAATTAGTCATTGCAAACTAGGATCAATGTTGCAATGATGTGCAGATAATGCAAGGAGCTCCTTAAATGGTGAGTAGAGAGCAAACCCAATGGCCCTAGGCTGTATAAAGGCCATCTCCATGAGGATGCACTGATGCATTTAAAAATATTTGTGCTTTTCTTTCTGTTGTTTTGTTAATTTCTAATGTTTGGTTTACTTTTTTAATTTTGCTTGTTATGTTAAACATTTCACTCCTGCATAACCCTCTTTTCTCAACAGCTGTTTAAACTTCTTCCTCTTCCATCGCTCTAGGAACATTTTCATAAGGTGAAAGCTCCACAGTAGCCTTTGCTTGCGTGAAGGGGTAAGCTCAGTACCAGGCAAGGCTGTAGGAACATCGTTTGGCTCCAGAATACTGTGACATCCCATATATTCACTGGCCAATTAAGTGTTTAAAATCACTGGAAAATCCTATATGCTACCTGGCTTTGGGAAAAGCAGTACAGAAACACCAAGAAACCCTTTTTTGGTCATAGAATTCAGCACTGAGATGCTCTGCAAAAATGCTCTATGAAAATAACTTTGCACGTTATTTCTTAGGAATAGGAAATATTCTCATCTTATAAATAATAATAATAGAGTTCAGAGTTATTTGTTTTCTCAGTTTCCTTTATGGTTGGGAGGCTTTTTTGCTCATCACCAGGCTGCTGGGAGTATTTCTCTCTCTAGCAATAAAAAGTCTAAGCTGAAACACCAAATTCAGCTCACAATTCGACACATGCAGAACTGCATCTAGTTCACTTTCCTATAATTTTACAATATTTTGAAAACTGTCAAGTATAAAAATGTAGTTAAAATGACAGCAGTAAGAACTCTCTGAATCTTGGCAAAAAATGCTCATTATTGCACAGTGGAATTTCTTGACGAGGTGTTGTGGTAACTGTAAGTGGGTTCTCCAGTGGTTATTAAACATAGTTAGTCACCCAGAAGCATCTCCCAGCTCAGGAATTCCTGCAACCACTGATTTTTAGAAGGGTTCTCCTGAGGCAAGACCACTCAAGATTTACCCTGCGTGCTGTACTCTTCTTTATGCATGCAAAACTGTCTGCTGGAAGAGGCAAAGGAAAGCTGGATCTTGGTTTTGCACCACCACGGCTGTTTTTACCTTACGTTCGCCTTAGCTCCACTGACATGAATCACATGAACCTACTTTGGAAATCGTGACTCTCGTTTCTGTCACCACATTGGATGCGCAGAGGGAGAAGTATGGATCTGCTAACAGGTGTCCTTTTCATCTTGCAGCTAACTGCTGTGAATGCAACCGCTCTTTAACAGCTTATGTAGTTGTAATTGCTGCCATGCCTTCAGGATCCAGGAGCCCAGAGAGCACTCTTCTATGAATACGGCCGTGCTGAGACTAGGAGCAATGCTGTTCCTAGAGCCAGAGCAAACACAACACAGCAGCGAAAAGGGCTGAGAACTGCTGTCTGGAGGCTGCTATAACACCAGCACTAATCTTCAGAATAGTTTTTAAACAGTTTGACTCCATTTAATAGTCAATACCAGCATCTTTTTAAATCTTTGAGATTTATATTTGAGAACATTCATTTACAAGGTCAGTTATGATGGTAACCATCCCTCTGCTAAATCTGGGTTTTCTGCAGTGTGGTAACACCACCCTTTTCCCTAAAGGTCCTGACTCCTCTCAACTGGACTTTTTCTCTGCCATGAAACAGGGAGTGATGCTCAGGCAAGAAAGAGGTATAGTGTCCTTCAGAAACACATCCCACCCTGCTAGGGTAGGGAAAGAAAAAAAAAATAATAATAATGAAAGACTCCCAATTGTGCTGCAGTGCAAAGGAATATCTTGTTCTTTTTGAGATCTATGTGGGAAACTTAAAATGAATTAGTTTGCTTTATGGATTTTTAACTCTGAAGTCAAACAATGCCATGTATAACAAATTTGCGGAATGGGGGATCCTGTCACAAATCTGCAGTTCATAGAGAAGAAGTACATCTCTTATTTCCCTATTTATTTCCTTTCCTGACCCCCCCATCTCCCAGCTAAGGGAGCACTCCTGCAGAGTGCTTTTCATTAAGCAAAGCCCATTTGTTTGATGTCTGGAACTCAAGGAAGCAGGAGTAAACACTCCCTGTGAAGCACCGATGTAAATTTATTTAAGGATGGGAGTTTGTAATGACCAAACCATATCTTGCACTCAAAAGCCACTCATATAACCAGACTGAGAGTGCCCAGAGACTGTCTGGGAGCTGTTTTTATAAGAAGAAATGTTTTGTTCTGTTATCTGGGCTGTCCCAGGGAGACTCTGCTGAGAGGATGTTGTTACCAAAGGGTGTCCTAAGTGGGTACTCGTGGAATGACCCTCTGTGCAAACTGAGAGAGACCTGGGACACAGCATGGCAAAACACTGTTGTGGAAAGCCATCTGACTTTTCCTTTAATGTGTTTAGAGATGATCTGTTTTCTTCCTTCCAAAACGGATAGCCATCTTTACCAATTTTCATTCCTGGCTTTGGTGAAAAATGTAGCATTGAAAATGAAAAAGGTATTTTTTTTTCTTCTGAAATCCCAACCTTTTTTCTTTTCTCTATGACAAAGCAAACATTAGGAACATAAAGGTTAAAAAAAAAATAAATTTATTTCACTGAAATTTTTCATTTGCTGACCAGGTTTGCCTACCAACAATGCAAAGACTCTTGCCTGTGCCCCCCTCCGTCCCATTTCTGCTGAAGTCCACCCTCCTCAGGGTTAGACATCACTGGCTGAAGGCTCTCGGGGCAATGGTTCCCAAGATGATAGATTCACAGTTGCCTCAAAATGAATCATCTGAACGCGGCCACTGCTGCGTGTCACAGCCTACATGCTCACCACAAATTGGCCCTGGCAAATCAAGTATGACCGACCTTTTTCTGAGTCATTTATTTTAGTATACCTGTCATTGCTTGTTCCACTCTGCTGTACTCCAGGTCCATCCTGATGGCCTCAGTACTTAGAGATAACGTTTCCCTCCTCCTTTCTGATTTCAGGTGTTCCTGGGTGTTAACTTAATCAACACGCTTGCGTCTCTTTCTGCTGTGTTCTGCACATTCCCCTGGACACAGGACGTATGCTGCCACCACCTCTGCACAGCAATAGTGCTTTCGGGCTCAGGGCAGGGTGCAAACCGGTCCCAAGAGGAGATGCTGGCCCTCCTCTCTTTAGGGATGAGAGCTCTGTTGAGGAAACAGTTGCTGGAAAACCCATTTTACCATTGCATCTCTCACTGGCTGTTAGCAAATGGTCACATGTGAAGCTCAGATCAGTGCAGGACCAAACTAAGAGGCCCTCAGGGATGCACACAAGAAGGAGGAGGGCAGCCCTCGCTCTCCTGGGGCCCAAGAAAGGCTCTGTCCTGGTTGCAGGGAGCTGGGCTGTATCTAGTCCTACTACCTCAGGGATATCACAGCATGTCTTGCTTGGTGGACAGATAGCTTTTAGGTGGAGAGCAAATGTCCAGGAGGAGCCCATATCTCCTGGTAACCACTATCCTTGTGTTTAAGGACTAGAGGTCCCTTTGATGTAGAGGAGGCCAGGAAAAAAGCTTGCTGTTCAGTGGCAGGGTGTGCTTATCCTGGGGCATGCTGGCACTTTTTCCAACTTGGCCAAGTGTGTGGCTGGCCAACAGCTGGCATCTGTTTACTGTGAGTGTGCAGCAACATTTTTTGTAGTGGTTGCAAGCTGTATTTGGCCCCAAGTCAACCCTGCTCACTGCTGCTCTGTCACTGCTCGTGTCGCCTGGGTTTTCTTCCCCAGCCAGGGCACCAAGTCCCATCAGCTACCTCCTGGTGCACCAAGGCAGTCTGTGACCCACAGCTCCAAAGCTGGCTGCCTGCACTGGCCCTGTGTCCTGCTGTCACTCCTAGGACTGCTGGACTGTCCACTGCTGGGACAACCCTGCACCAGCATAGGTGTAGGTAGCCCAGTGGCCCATGCTAACGACCCCTGCCTTGGTCTGCTGGACCTGCCTCAGCCCCCATCGAGAACCTGCACCAGCTGCAGAGTCCCCGGTCCCTCTCTAAGCACGTCCTTTCTGACCCCCTTTCTCCAGCCTCCCTGGCATCTCTTCTGCTTCCCCCCACAACAACCCCACTCTTGTCCCCTTAGCTACTCTCTTTTCCTCTGGCATCTCTGCAATGTCCCTTCCCTGATCTTCCTCCTTGATGTAGGTTCCCCATGATCTTTCTCGTATTTCCTTCTGCATAACCTGTGGCAACCACTAGCACCAAACACATCTCTCCTCCCTCATCTGCCCTTCCTCCTTCTTTCTGGCACTGTCAGTGATGCCACCCTCCCTTCTGTCCCACAGGTGCCAAAATCCGGTGTGACCTTCAGCTCCCTCTTCCCTCTCCTACTTCCCTGACTTTATAATGAATTCCTGCAGTTTCAGTTCAGCAGTCCAGGGGTGGCAGGAGCCTGTGGACTGATCCAGCCCCGGGACTGGGGCTGGTTCTGCACATCTGTACACACACTATAAACAGAGGCTTGTGCCAGTTGCTGAGACCAGAACGCAGGGATTCATTCAGCCACGAGCCCCTTTTAACAAAAAAATTAAGTATGGTGAGAAATTGCAGCCATTTTCCCATTTTGGGATGTGGGAAATTGCAAGTCTCCCTGGTTATTTATGCTGGTAGTGTTTTTGGCTGGCAGTTCTCAGGGGTCTTTGGGAAAAAGGAGCTACAGTTTCCTTTGGCTGAGGGGCATGGTGATTTACAACTTACAGATGAGTGCATGCACGCACACACACAAACTCTTGCACATATCAAAAGCGGCAAAACCCAAGCAATGTACCAAAACTGCAGGCAACTGCATAGTCACACAGCACTTCCTACCTGCAGAAACCTTACTTACAGGTCCCATGAAGAACTGTCAGAGGTAACGGCATGTGGCCACCTTCACCATCCTGGAAAAATCCACGTCACCAGGCTCTGTCCTGCAAGGCAGACTCTGCCGCTGCTGATCAGGTCCCCCTCTGGACAGAGTGAGTCAACTCTGAGCAATAAAGTATTAGCAAAGCAACCACCACGGATCTATTGGGACTTCTCTAGAAAACCATTTCTGCTTCATTCCCACCGATCCAGCTTTACTCATCCCTTCTGATACAAACTACAACCCCAGGAAAAATACTAACATAACATGAAACCAGCCTTCACTCTTTATCTGAACACGCTACACAGATCCCACTCCCCGAAAGCCTCCACTGCTGGGGCAGGGTGACCGGCTCAGGCTGGGGTACATGTCACCTACTTTCAATGCCTTGTCTCTCATATGGTGACTGTGATACCCTTATACCACGTACACAGTCAGAAGACAGACCCGTTCCACATAAAAAACAAAACACAGTGGGCAGGATCACAGGCAGGGCAATACTTTAATTTTGGTAAATGATGCTTTCCAGAAACACGCTTTTCCTTTTTTCTTCTATAGATTGAGAAGGGGTTTCTGTCCCTCTATGTCAATAAAGTATGGGTCTCAGAAACATATTTAGCCCTCATGGCACAAAATAAATCTCCTGAATGGGGTTGCTGTAGGCTTGAGCACAAGCGAGTGCTCTTTGGGTAAACTGGAACAATCCCAAATGTGCTGATGATTATGGATTTTATACAGTTTTTTTATTGTGTAATTGTGGAATTAGTCTCCAGGAAAACTGCCACAGACATCAAACAAGCTCAGGTCAAGGTTCTGTTCCATTTCAAGTAAATATTTCAAGTGACCTCATATCCTTTCAATTTCTTCTCACACCCTTTCCCAGATCCCATCTTCATCTGCCAGGTAAGTACTACACCCTTCCATCCACTGGCATGCCTCTGTACAAACAGTAGATAAGAAGCAGAAATTAGGTAGGGTGGCAGAGGGCACTCCCATGAGGGACGAAGCTTATAGCCCTGTGGTCCCAAATAGCGTGGGGAGGGCACTGCTGCAAAGAGGAACCTGGAACCGGGCACGGGACCGGTCCTCTCCCTCGAGTCTGCTGCAGACGTCGAGGCCAAGAGAAGAAAAGGCAGGTGTGTGGACCGGAGGCTGGGGAGCTGGGGCTGAGCAGAGTGCATCCTTATGAAACAGTCGGCATTTCTCTGCTTGCCTTCTCGGGGTGAGCTGCATGTTTTGTCTAAAGCCAATCTCTCATTTGAGCTGCTTGAGAACAAGCACTGAGGAGCCCCTATTGTAAACGCCACACAAAAACACAAAGGAGAGTGCCCAGAGTAAAAAATATTTCCATAATAAAACTGTCAAGGGGAAATGAGAGACTGGAAACCTTTGCAACGCCAAGTAATTAAGTTAAGAACAGTGACGCCCTCTCCAAAGCACTTGAGATAAACCGTCTCCTTAATACTCTAATTGGAGAGGAGCAGTTTGGGGTTAGATGTACATGCGGACCAGGGGAGTAGGTGACCCAGGGAAGAGAGCCCAGGAGCTGCAGGGGTTGGGTACGTGGCTTGAGCTCCTGCCAAGGAGCACAGAAATCCCCGCTCCCCTGCGGGCTTCCCGATGTTCCTTCCATAGTCTCTCCAAATTAGGTCACTCCCACACAGCCTACAAGTAACAGCAGCCAACACTGGACCACCCAGGGCAACGGGGAGGAGGCTAACGAAGATGAAGCAGAACCACAGATGATATGACGCAATGGTGGATTGGGCAATAGAAACATACACTCCAGTGGACAAGGGAAAGCAAAAGGTCTTCATGGATGATGGTGGAACATGATCTCTGAGCTGTGGCCCAGCCTAGGGCGGGAAGTCCTCACGGCACGGTGCTCTGTGCCCAGGCTGGCACATGGGGGTCCATCGCTGGCCTCGCTGCACCCGCAGCACGGTGGGTCCTCAGCTGGGGTGTTTTCCTGCCAACAGAGGAGGGCTGACTCTGCCAAAGGCATTGGTTGGCTCTGCCCAGCTGAGAAAGCTGTCCCCGTGCTTAGCTCTCAGTAAGGGTTCACCAGCAAGGAATGAAACATGGTGTCGGGGCCCCAGATTATTTCTCAGTTAAATACTGAGAATCCCCCTTCTCCCGTGAGCCATTTGGGATTTAATCTCCTCAGGACTGGGCCAGTGGCTGTTTTCCTTCTGCATCTCACAGCCCTTTTCCTACCCACACTACTTTTACCAGAGGGCTGGCTGCCTGCGACAGTGAAGAATAACAGCAACAGATCACTGAAATCCAGTTTCTCTCTCTCCTTCTGTTCTTCCCAGTTTCCCAGGCCACAGGGAGCCCTACCAAGTAGATGCCAAATGAGATTCAGGCCTTTCTAGGGGAAATGGTGATGAACTCCAGATCTGGATGGTCTTACAGACTCTCACAGGAGTTCAGTTCACCTTTGGATTTGCAAAGAGAGTCCATCCAACAGGCACAGGAATACCGTCAGGCTGGTTATTCCTCTTCCTCACTATAATTAGGAGAAGGCACCTGCCTGATGGAGAAAAATCATGTCTGGTTCAGCTCACAGAGCTGAGTGAAGCAGACTGTGGGCCCTGAAAGCCACTCACGCACCTCATGGCTCAAAAGCAAGGCATGGATCATTGTGGGACTAGGAAGAAGATCCATGTTTTTGAACAAATCATCTGCTGTTTTTAGCCCAGACACTGTGGCATAAAAGTGCACCAGATGAAATAACAGATAAAACACAGACATGGAAACCAAGACAACCAAGAACTGATGGACTTCAAGTGACAGAAATAACCCCAACAGATCAATACCAGACCAGGCAACCCAGAAAAACCTGCAGTCTCAAATAGTCCTCTGTCGGATCGAGAGCAGAAGCTACTTCCTTTTCAGAAGGGATGGAGTCACTCATGCCAGGTGTAAAATATAAACAACAGACACTTGGCGTTGTGCAGCTACCTGACAAAGGCATTAAGTTAGTTGGACTCACTTGAAGCACAGTCTTTTTATATTTTCCAAACACCAAGTTCCGTGCAAGTATTCAGGCTGCCATGGCAACATTGTACATTTGTTCCCGAGTGTCATTTCCCATCACAATTGGGTGGTTTTTTTCAGAACTTTGCCTGACTTCAAAACTTTGGTTGCTGAGGCAACATCTCCCTTTGAAGGGAAGCAATTGGCTGTGCCCATCTGTGCCGAGGCAAGGGCTCTTCTTTGAAGACCAGCGTGCTACGGCAAGGGAGGAGGTGTTAGGGAGGCTAAAAAGATACCCAGGGAAGCAGGGGGAGAGGAAGGAACCGTGCTAAGAAGTGGCTGCGGAGGGGCAACACACGCCTTCGCGCGAGGCAGGTGGGACGGGCTCCGAGTGGGAGGCTCCAGGCTTAGCACAGGCGAGCTTATGTGCCACATTACATCACTGGGGATATTAAATGCGGTCTCGATGGAAAAACACTTTGCCTTTGATGCATCCCTTGAGGATCTCGTGGAGATGCATAGTCCTCACAAGACCTCTACAAGAAAGGAATTTGTCATTGGGCTTGTTTGACACAAGAAGTGACCGAGGCACAGAGGGCTTGAATGAACTACTGAAGATCATACAGTAAATTAGTGGCTGATATAGGAATAAGCCCCTGGAGGTGTTGTGTTTCATTCATAAGATCATCATTCCTCTGATATTTAACTTACGCTTAAACAGAAACCCATTTACCTTCTGCAGAGAAGCACTGCAATCACTTTTTCCCTTGCTAACATATTACAGTCCTCACCTCTGCTATTTGTCAATGTATTTGGCTGGAATGCACTGAAGCAGGGACTCCTTTCTTTCCAGACAGCGGAGCCTAGATCTGCACTCTTCCTGAAATCCCGCTGCAATCAACATGATCACCACCAACAATCATAACAGCTCTTTAACTGGGGTCATTCCCACCTTCCTCTTGACTGGAAGCACGGAAGGGGCACAGCACCACCATCGCTTGGCTGCCTACGGGCTCTAGCTGACTCACAAACACAGCGAGTGGCTTCGGGAGGCAGCAGCATGCTGCATCCAGCAGAAAGAGCAAACGGGTTGTGGAGGAGGCCCCGGAGGGGTGGCCAGGTGAGCGCTGAGCAGAAGCTGGTGGCTCTGAGGAAATGCACAGGATGAGGCCATGCACGCACCACGGGAACGGGAACAGGGCGAGGAGCACAAGACAGCATGAAACAGGCAATGGACAGCGAGAGGACGATAGCATGGAGGTGAGCATGGTGCACCACTCTGCTAACACAGGGACTGAGGATGAAACCTGGGAAATCAGTACTGGGAAGACTGTCCTGCCACAAATCAGTATGGATGCCATAAGCAGGAAAATTAGCTTTCATTTCATTAAAGTTGCTGAGGAGACATAATTGAAGCAGCAGCAAATATAGATCAGTCAGGCAAAACTCTTCAAAGGGGATTTATTCACCATGTCACTGGCCTTTTGTGGAGCAGAGGTGTTCCCCACAGAGGGCTGTGATTCAGCCCACATGGAGAGGAAGGCTTGAGATGGAAGAAAGGTAGGAAAACAAAAAAGAGGTAAAACAGAAGGAGGGGGACATTATGGAAGTGAAAAGTCATGGCACACGTTTCTCTGCCTCTTAAAGAGCAGGGGAGATTTCAGGAGGATTAAAAAATACTGTGGATGTGGCATCTGTAGGATGAAGGAAATCCCCACGAGCAGAGCCTGGGATTGAAGAAGCTGGATTTCATCCGTCCTTCTTTGTGGTTAATTCTTGTGCACCTAGGGCTAAGACATGCTGTTTTCCTGTGCCCTAACTCCCTCCTCTGCAGGAGGGATGACCGGACTCCTCTACCACCAAAGGGTTTGAAAGGATAGATATGTTACTGATTGCAAGGTGCCAAATCACTGCTGGGACTAGGAACCAGTTTAGGACTGAGAAGTGAGATTGTACAGGCATGCTTTATACCAGACCTCCCCTCCTGCCTCTCAGCAGCCCTCGTTAGCCCTGTATTTCCCCTGCCTCCATCAGCACCCATCTGTCTTCTCACATGCACTGTCCAGGCAGCCTTCAACTGCACCAACAGCCCTTTGCTCTGCTGTCACCTCACTTGAGGGAGCCCACAAAAGTGGCCAGAAAAATCAGAGAAACTGGCTCATTTAGAGCAATTTGGGCTGTACGGATTTCACCTACCTCTTGTTGCTCACTGTGGGACGCAGAACGGAACCATTTACATTCTTTCTTATTTAATAAGCAGGTGGTTTACATGCTTAAAACAAATTATCACTTCAATGGGCGTTCTCCAAAGCCCTCGGTGATTGCACTGCCTGTGAGCCAGCATCTTTCCCAGCCTGGAGATGCACACAGGAGGTGCTGCCGAAAAGCAAAGCCAATAAGTAGATACAGGGTTGGTACCAGCTATTGCTTGACCAGGGGGCACAACTGATTCATTAGGCTAGCTCGCAATGTCTCCACTTTGCAGCCCATGCCTCAGTGCCCCAGTTCCAGACTGATGGTGACTCTGATGCCCATGTGTGGGTCACTGGAGATTAGGCTTTGATTTCTTTCCATTTCAGTAATTCATAGCTGACTGCATAAGCAGAGTCAGATACAAACCCACTGCCTGGATCACCACGTGCCAGTTCCAAATCTGGGTCACTGTGGCATTTAAAAACACAAACAGCCAATACAGCCCTGCCAGGCAGAAGCAAAGAAGGAAAGCAAACATGAGAAGTGCTCTTGATGTCAAAAGAGAAACATACAGACACAGGAGGCAGCAGGCTTTGTCTTTCTCCTGCACTGAATAGTCTTTGATGCTTCCTTCCCAAGGACGTTGAATTTTAACTGCTTCTTCCATGTTGATGGAGGAGACCAAAAATGGCCTATGCTGATTGTATGCCTGGCAGGGAACTCCCTGAGGGCTGCATCCTCCGCATCCTGGGACACTTTCTTCTGTCCAAGTGACCGCAAAAGCAGCCTGAGGAGTGGCTCCCATGGTGAGAATATTTCTCTGGTGATTTCCAGGGATTGCCCACATCTCCAGAATTCTCTTGCCTAGGCACTGACTACAGGGAGTTTTCCTCACTGGTCCTGGATGTCTCACAGCTTTGGCAACCCCACCTCATGTCTAGCAGTATTTGCTGAGGTTATGAGACCCCAAGGTAGTGCACTGCCTCCCCTCTCCCATGGGTAATGCAGAACGTCCCGGGGGCACAGATGAACCAGGAGGAGAACGTGAAGGAGGCCCTATAGCTCCTGATATACTCCAGCACATGGCAGAGGTTGAAGAAGCCCTCAGGACCTCTTTCCTGCCTGCCGATCCCAGTCTGGGGGGAGCGAGTCCTCTCTCATGCTTGAGCATCTGAGAATTGCCTGGGAGTCTCCTACTCCCAAAGGCAGGATGTTCAGCAGCTGCTGGATGGCCCAGCAAACACGCAACTTCTGCAAAACGTATCTGGACATCAGCCATATTAACCATCAGTGCTGCTCTCCCCTGTGGATACAACAGCTGCCCATTGGAATAAACAGGAAACCATTTTATCCTCTGAGGAGCAAGAAAGGTGAAGGGGTCAAGACTGTAAATTGTGTGTCTGGGTTTGGGGCATGCAGCATGAGCCACAAACAACTAGGTCTTCTGTTTTTTCTCATAGAGCAGGGATTCAAATGCTGGGCTTTTCCTTCTGAGCTGGTTCTCTGACCTAATGTTACCCTTTTCTCCAGTGCAAGAAACAAAAGAGCAGAAGTCCTGGTTTCTCCACTGAGGTTTTGGAAAGCAGTCAAATAGCATGGCATGGGGAGGCACTGAAGCAGTACGCCTGCCAGGTCATGTGAAATACAGGCGTGGATCTGTCTTGTCTGATTCTGCATGACCACACGTGGTTGTTTTGTACAGTCCCAGCCCTGAGTACATGTGCTTCTGCACTTTGCCTTCCTACCAGTTGGTGATGTTCATCAGGAAAAACTTTGAGCCCCTTTGGCATCAACTTTTATTGGACATTTTAGAGTCCTTACTTTTTCACCCTCTTGGAAAGCAAACCAATTTTACATCAAATTAAGGCAGTCAGCAAGAATTTGCTTTTGCCCATGGAGCGCTTTGATTGCTGGGCTTCTTGGCTGGACCTCTGGGGCCTGCATCATGTAGGAGGTCAGGTGAGCTGGGCCAAAAGGAGCCTTTTGACCTTAATACCTCAAGTTTCACTTCAAGTCAAGACTGGGGAAGCTTCACCCTCTTTCCACGTGATGTATCTACTACTGTAAGTTGCATCTGCACCTGAATAGGGTACAGTAAAGTGACGTTGGTGCAGTGTGGCAGTAGTGATGTTGCTGTGGAAACCATGATATTTTAATTGCCTGACTCAGGAGAATCCAGGTACATCAGACACTGTAGTTCCCCCATTGCAGCAACTCTGCTGCTGAAAGATCTAGACTGAGCATCAGGTACATAGGGCTCTGCCCTGGACCAATTTATGAGCGCCATGTGGCACCGGGAAAGCTGTTCCCCTCTTCATGTCCTTCGGTTCTCCCCAACCCAGGCCGTCACCCTGCACCTGCTGGACCCATATGGATGGTGAACTTCCCAGGTTGGTGACAGTCTCTGCACTCCTGGTCAGACCACCAAACACCTCCTCATTACAAAGCACAAATAGAAGATAACTGGTAATGTTGAATGCACACCTTATTCTGGTGTGAGCATCTAGGATGGTGATATTACCTGCATGCTAGATGACCTGTCAACTGTTGCTCTAAAAACCTTATAAATATTTTGAGCAGCGTGCATTTAACTCCATAGTCCTAGTGATATACTGAAGTTCATCTTTATGATCAGTTGTGACAGAGTCCACAAAGTACCAGGTGCAGTTTGAGACCTGACAGATTCCATCAAGTGAAGGATTTCCAGAAAGGAAAGATGCCTATATATCTATTTATAGATGCCTATTTTTACCACAGAGGTGCTGGATGCTGATGAGCACACAGCATGTGGCCAGCTGTGGATAGATCTGCTTTCCACTCAGCAAGCATTTCACAGGTACTTTGATCAAGGATAATGCTCCTGCTTTCATTCTGAGGGCCCAAAAGTGTGTGGTGCAAAGGGCATATAAACCAGTATTGCCTGGCTTTTCTGGCCAGAGGCCTGTGTGCTTTCTGGCCAAATTGCTCACACAGGAGTCTGAGAAAAGGAAAAAAAGGTATTGGAAACAAAAAGGAGCGGTGAGATGAGGTAAAGATCAAGCACAGGGAGAGGTGGAGCAGCTGGCCGGATGAAAGCTGAAGGGCAGGAAGAACGGCCCAGCAGCGGCAGATGGTCCAGGGGACATTCTCTGACGTGTGACCCTTGGTGTCCCTACCAGGCAGCCCCGAGAGCTGATCCAGCATGTTATACCCCAGTGCTCTGCCTGCGAAGCTGGCAGGCCTGAAAACAGGAATGGAAGGCTTGTGCTGAGTGCTCTGCAAGGTGGCCAGGGACTGACCACAATGGCCAGGAAGGGGATGACCATGCAGAGAAGAGAGAGCAGGCATGAGGCATGCAATGGGATGGAGGAGGAGAAAATGGACTGACTGGCATTGCTGGGAGAGACCTGGAACAGAGGTGCACAAGAAGGAGCAAAGGATGTTGCAAAGGGATGGGCAAAATGGGACGAAGAGAAGTAGCAGGCATTTGTACATCACAGCTGTGGGAGAATGAGTGGTTTGGGATTTTGAAGGAACCTAGCCCAGAATTAGGGGATACAAGTTGTTAGTCAAACCTCCTAAAGGACTTGAAACTCAATGTGAGAGACGCCCCCAGCAGACCACATCACAGGCTCCCAGAGCCATGACACGTGTGTGCCGTTCCACAGGGTGATGCCATGGCAGCATGGCGTGGCTGCACCTCAGCCTCCCTCCCAGAGACTTCTCCCTTTGCCTCTTGGTCTTTTCTGGATTTCCCTGCCTCCAGGAGGTCAGTTCTTAGCCTGGCAAGGGCTGGAGAGCCCCCAGCTCATGTTAATGTTATTTATGTCAGCAGGTGGACTCTGCCACTGAGACTGTTGTGCCAGGTGCTACACAAAATCATGGTAAGAAGTGGTCTGTGCTGCCAAGACGTTATTATCCAAGACAGACAAGGAGATGGAGTTGCTTGCTCAACTGGCCCCATAAGTCAGTAACAGAAAGGGGGAAGGAGCCCCGGCTTCCTTCATCCGAGGTCGGTGCCTGGTGGACCAGCTCAGATCGTTTCTCACATTGCCCATATCAGCATATTCTGCTTGCCAATATTTATCTCACATCCTTGAGCAATAGCTCTCAGGACTCTGCACTTCGGTTTTGTTTTATTTTATGGAGGAAGCGACACTCACAACATGCTCAGAGGTTATGTTGCTGCACTGCAACAGCTCCCATCCTACACGGAGATGGAAGAGATCTGAGCGGTGAAGATGTGATGACTCAGCTTTGCTGGATTTTACAGTAGTGGAGCTCCACTGACATTTCCACAGAGATATTCCAATGAGCTTCGTGTAAGAGGAAAAAGAATCAAACCTAGTGAAGCTGCCCCAAAGTTAGCCACCCAAAGCAAGCCTTCACCGAAGCCCTTCTCCAATACAGCAGTGCAGCACACAGGGAGGAAGGACATGCACATCTCCCCAGTTTGAGATGCCTATGATGCAAAAATACCTACCTGATCTAGTTGTCCTGACCTCCTTTTGTAGTCAACAGAGAGAAAACAAATGCAATTAGGGCACAGCTTCTCTGGTTTCTTTTAAACATTTACTTTGGATAAAACAACTTGCTGACTGGAAGTGCTCACTCCCCTGCACTGACACAGAGAGCACCTTGCTCAGACACAGCTCTTGATGCCTGGTCAGATGATGAATCCCAATCCAGCCCTCCCATGGAGGACCAAAAAGGCTGGCAAGAACCCAGTGCCCTGGATCTCTTTGAAGTGAGAAACTCCCCTCCGCTCACACAAATTAACACATCTCATGCAGAATTGCATGTAATCTGGAAGTTCTTTGGGGGCTAATTCATTGTGGCAAGAGGTGGGTGGCTCCTACACAAGCCCAAGCTTTGAACCAAAGGCACCTGAGCATCCCTGGTGGCTACCTGGTTTGAGGTGGTTACACTCACCCAACTGTAGTTCCCAAGGAGACAAGCCATGGGTGGGGAAGAGGCCTCCTGTGCCAGGGACATAGCGCTGAGTTCAGGAAGGGCCACGGTCAGCTCTGTAGGCTAGGTAAGGGAATGCTGTGCTGCTCAGATGTGAAGTGGCTATGTCTGTCTGGTTTTACTCTCCCTGTGGGCCTTCGATTTGAGAACAGTATTTTTGGTTATCTAAGGACACCTAGACAGGGACTCTATCCCAAGTCTCAGCATGCCAAAACCTCAGGGATGACCAAGAAGAGACACCTTCACCAGGAGGACGACCACTCCTTTATCAAGTAGCTATCATTTGAGGAAAAATCTGGTCTTCACTAGGAGGACCACCAATCCCTTATCAAGCAGATACCACCAAGCACTACGACTCTACTCAAATGAGAACTGCTTTTCCTCACAAAATTTCTATCTGCAGCGTGATGATCAAAACAAGCCATTACAAATCAATGATCTCAAGTTCCAAGATAATGCCAGAGTTGCGCACATCCCAGCTCCACTTCTTGAGATAGAGCTGCATACATTACTTGTTAAAGAATGTTGTTTCAAGCCGTACATACACTTACATAACCTCATACCATATAATCAACACATTTCATAGCACGAAGAGATCAATCATTCTGATCCCCATCACAGAAAAATACAACAAAAAAAAACCCAACAAAAAGAATTTCCAACCTCCACACCTGTCAACACCCAGCACAGCTTGATGTACCTTGAGATGCCGGCTCTTTTAAAACCCGTGAGCACTACATGACCACCACTGGCAGTCAGCAGCCGAAATCCAGTCTGCTCCAGCACAGAGCAAAGATCATGGGGAAAGGCTGGGGGGAGGTCTGCAGGTGGAGGGAAGGAAGGAAGGAAGAAAACAAGAGGAGTGATGGAAACCGAGACCTTTGCACTGTGTTCCCCTCCCCAGTCCCCTTCCCAGGACACTCCCCACCCAGCCCTTCTCCATCAGTGAGTGCTCTTTCCAAGACTGGGAACAGAGGCTCCCAGCCTCCTCCAGAGGCAGCATTAACAGCAGGCTGTGGGTACCGGTCACATACTCACCTGTTTGCTTTGCTCTTGCTGCACCTCTGGAAGAAGGACCATAGATAAGACAGGTACTGCCAGCATCTCCAAAGCAAGGACAGAGG
This sequence comes from Ciconia boyciana, assembly GCF_034638445.1. Lineage (NCBI taxonomy): Eukaryota > Metazoa > Chordata > Aves > Ciconiiformes > Ciconiidae > Ciconia > Ciconia boyciana. The sequence continues at coordinate 59,476,301 of NC_132934.1, forward strand.
TGCTGGGGCAGGCAGCCCCTACAGGGCTGAGAGACCTGTAGGACCCGTTACTACAGCGCTGCATGGGCTATGGCATGCGGCAGGGAAACAGCCACCACACCACGCTGCTGCTTCAGGGCCATGTTGACCCTGCTCTAATGGGCCACCTCCTGATGCCAAAGCATCGAGTGCTTGACCGGGGCATGGGAGCTTGTGACGGGGGTGAGATGCTTTCAGACAGACACTGGCAGTTTTGGCAACTTCAGTCTCCAGGTGAAGATCTCGTCCTGTTATTCTCACTTCCACTTATTCCTCCTCCACAGAGCTGATGCTCTCCATGGAGCAGCAGCTCAGGGAAGCTGCCTCCCCAGCCAGGGAGCAGTGTGGGGAGAGAAAACATCTCTCTTTTTTTTAAAGGGAAAAGGAGGGTGCCTGCTTTTGCCCCAGCGCTGCTTGCTCCAAGAAGCCCCGCAAGCTGCCTAGCACCCGCAAAAATATGGGACAATAAAATCACCGGCGCAAGCTTTCCAGAGACCCATCCCCGCAGGGAGCCTTTGGGCCAGCCTCCTCTCCCCTCCAGCCCTCCACAAAGGTCAGGCCCATCTGAAAAACACAGGACGAAGAGCAGGGGGCTGTTTCTCTAAAGCACAGCCCATCTCGTCAGGGCCACAACTGCCCCATCCCCTGCAGATGGGCCCCCAACCCCATAACCAGCTCCAGCCATGTCCAGAGCACACCATACACCTCTCAAAACGCTCAAACAGAAGCCAACAGGGATATTGCTCAGCTCCCACAGGTCGCAGGGGAGCCCAGCCCTTCTGCGACAGCTGCTAGGCTGGGTGCACCCTACACCCCACCACCATCCCCATCCCAAAGGGACTCCTTGGTTTCCCCTCTCGGAAGAGGAGACAGCACTGTGTGCAGTGCCACAGACCAGCATCCTCAAGGCTCTAGTACCCTCTGCTGGCCCTGAACGTTACTTTTGCTAATGAAGCCTCTCCTGGGGTGCGTTTTTCAGCCTGAAGGTCACTCACAGACACAGCAGCAGCCTCTCGGGCACCCACAGCGGCTTTGCTTGCCTGCAATGCCCGACGCTGCACTGCCTTCAGTCCCCCACCCATGCTCTCACACATCCAAGCTAGCCTCGAGCTGCCAAGGGCAGGGACGTACCCGCACCTTACATCTTGGGGAGGACACTTAAGAGAACCAATACTACTTCACTAGAAACCAGAAAAACCTGCAGAGTTTGACAAGTACAAGGTCGTGCAGCAAACGCAGAAGGGTGAGTGGCTGCAGAAGCCCACCCCGGGGCAGAGAGCCCAGGAGAGGCTCCTGGCGAGTGGGACAACCCTCCCTACAGCCATCGGCACAGGAAGGAGGTGGCAGAGGCTACTTGGAGGAGGGCACACAGCTCTTGGGCATCACCCCGCATCCCCATCCTCACTAGAGCAAGCGGGAGGCTCTGCCTATGCCTCCAGCAAGGCTTTCACACAGCCCTTTACACTGCAGGGTAAAGCGTTTGCCTGCTGCAGCCCTTGGAGAGGGGAAGGAGGGATAAGCAAAGAGGAGCTTTGAAGCAGGGAACAGCAGGTAGTTTCCTTCGCTGCTGCTGGCAGACAGGGAAGACGGTGGCAGCCTGCACGCAGTGACCGACCGGGTAAGGTGCCTCCCACACCACTGAGCCCAACAGGGCAGCCTGCGCCAACAGGATTTATGCCTTAATAGATCAAACCCTGAGTGAGAAATGAGTTTCTGCCTTCAGGGCTGCTGGTGCTGCCCACAGGACTGCGTCCTGCCTCAAGGCGAGTCCCCAGGGTGGGCGCTGGGCAGTGGGTACCACAAGACAAGCAGGAGGGGTGCCTTTCTAACCAAAGTCCTGTACTGCCTCTGAAGGGGGAAGAGGGCACTTCCCCTCTGTCCCTCTGGGCAGCCAAAAACCCAGGGCTACCAATATCAGTTTTTATTTTAATACAAACTAAAAGCTTTTGGAGTTCAAAGAAACATCAACATGACACAGTGACAGAGCACCCAAGGGGAACCCCGGCCACCCCAAACCCTGGTTCAAGAGGGAGGTCCTGGGCTGTTTGACTCCCCAAGGAAAAGTTTCTTCCAGAAGCAGGCTCTGAGCCCACGGGGCACTCTGCCTGCACGTGGGCAAGCGTCTGGCAGCAGCAGCTCCCTCCCCATGCGTGGGACAGGGAGGTCACTTGATGCGGTAGAGGACTTTGCGCTGCATGCGGTGCTGGATCTCCCCGCGCCGCATCATCAGCTGCAGCACCTTGTAGATGGCGTGCTCTGGGTATTTCTGGAAAAGGGAAGAGCAGGGGAAGATGAGCCGGCAGGGAAAAAGCTCACCGGAGCCCATTGGGAACCTGCCACCACTAAAGCCTGGCTGTGCCTCTCCAGAGGGAGGGAGCCTGGTGGCACCAGGTGCTGATACTCCCTTCCCCTTTCACTATTTCAGGTCTGACTGCAGACAGTATCACAAACCAAACAGTTCTGGTTTCAAGAGTAGGACCCCAAACTACCCAAACAGCCCCAAACCTCAGTGCTTTTGCAGAAAAATGAGTTCTCGCCTCACTCCCCTTAAACTCTGCGATCACATTGCACACCACTCCCTACAAACAACTTCAAAAGCAAGTATGACCAAAAGGCTCTCCAGCCACCTCTTGGGGAAAGGGTTTCATCCCCTGAGCAGCAGCCTGGGGTTCCTGGTTTCACAGCCCAACCCTCCACAGGCTCCCTGGCCCACCTGCCGCATGAAGTCCTGGACGATGCTGTGCTCCGACACCTGAGAGCCGATGGCAAAGCGGCGCTTGAGCTGCTTCTCAATGCGAGACAGCATCTCTTGGTCCTCCTGTGTGGTGAAGCCTTCTGCCCCTGGAGGGAGAGGCTGCGTGAGCCCTCTGTGCCACCCAGACACCCAAAGCCAGCGTGCCCGTCTCCTGTGTCTCCCACCACACCCGCACATCTCAAGAGACTTTAGGGAACCCATGAGCAAATCCACCATCAACGGTTGTGGAGCTCCAAAGACACAGCTGAACGTGGACCTGACTGCTGGAGCTTCCTTCAAACCCTTTGTGCCATGCTGCCTCCCAAGGAAACACTGTCTCCACCCTCACAGGGAAGAGGTTAGAGGACAAACAGGTTGGGGAACGACCTCCAGCACTGGACTCTGCCCTTGGGACCACAAGGGGACAGACCACCCCTCCCTTGCCCAGCATGGGTGGAGACCCTCAGTGTCATTTGCTGTTGCCCTCCGTGAGCCACAGCCATGATGGCCCCTTGTTGCTGCAGGCATTGCTTTGCCTTTACGCAGGAAGCAGGTCCAGCACCTGCCCGGGGGGTGCCTGGTAGCACCTTCTGCCCCTGCCAGCCTGCTCCTGGGAGGGGAGCTCGTCTCTCCTTGCCCTGAGCAGCCAGGCCCAGTATGTCCCTCCTGCCCCCAGCACAGAGCAACTCCCCCTCACCTGACAGGCTGCCCGACATGGCCGCATCAAGCGTCGACACCTGGAAGAGCCGCAAGGCCTCCTCAACGTCCGCCTCGGTGGCAAAGGGCTGAAGCTTCATCTTCCCCAGGGACTCAGCAATGCGCACGATGGCCTCCAGCTGCCTGTGGCCAAAGGAGATGTTCCCTGCTTTCTCCTGCAGCTCCGAGGGGTTGTCTTCTTCCCCCCAACGCCTGACACCCCCACCTACCCCGCTCCCAGGCACCTTCTGCCCCCCCCGCGGCACCTCCAGTGTTGCCCTGTTCACAGAGGGCTCCCCCAAATCCCAGCACCCCACTAACCCCCTCCCTAGGCTACCCTAGGTGACTCCCAGTGATGCAACCCCAACCCCAAGGGTTTCGGTGGGGCGAGGAGGGCAGGGTTGCTCACCGGATGGTGATGGGGATGCTGGAGCGGCGGTCACTCTCCTGCTCGTGCTGGCGAGTGCCGCTCCGCATCAGGATGTAGCGGTTTTTCAGCTTCTCTGCTGCCGCCGCCGAGAGCCGAGGACCACATTTCCTGCAAGGGGGGCACAGGAGCTGGAGGCGGCACCACCAGGGAGGGTCCCCTGGGCAGGGGGTCCCCAGGCACCCCTCGCTTCCTTGGGGCACACTGTGGCACCGTTGTGAGCTGCTCTCGTTTCCCTTTTTTCAAGGCAGGAGTTAAAGACAGGTCATGCCGATAGAGAGCTTGCAAATATTGGCTGCGTGGTTCACTTCTCACCACTGCCACCTCCCACCGTGCAGCCCAGGTGCTGCCAAAAAGTCATGCCTCTCACTCACGTCCGACAGAAGGAGATGAGCTTCTTCAGCTTGTTCAGCTCGATCTCACCCTCCACGGCCTGGGTCTGCGTCAAGGCGCTCACGTGTAAGGACATCACGTGCTTGGCCAGTGTCTAGGAGAGCAGAAGGCAGTCAGGCAGCAGGAACCCCCTCTGCCTCCCCCTCCCAAAAAATGGGGCACCACGAGTCCCAGCTGCATCCATGTGCCCCGACCTACCATGTCTCGCTCCTCATTGTGCTCATCCTTGACAATGAAGATCATGTCAAATCGGGACAGGATGGTGGGCATAAAATCAATGTTCTCCTCGCCCTTGGTCTCATCCCAGCGCCCGAAGACGGAGTTTGCAGCTGCCAGCACTGAGCAGCGGGAGTTGAGTGTGGTTGTGATTCCTGCCTGTGGGGGGGGGGGAAGGAGAAATGGACGTGGTCTTGACTCCATCCATGTCACAGCAGAGCTAGCAGGCTGTTAACTTGTAGTGAAAGGTCCAAAGCAGTTTGCAAGGACTCATCCTCAATCACTTGCATTTAAATAAACCCCCTTAAGTAGCACCCAATTGCTCTGTAATGGTTCCACATTGGAGAGGAGTCAGTACAGGAGCTACATGGGGCTGGACCCACATGTCCTTCTGGAGGAGGACTGGCTTCAGCTGAGAGTTGAGCACTGAGGAACTTCATTTAAAACCTCATTTCAAGGGCAAGGACACACAAGACCCTATCAGCAAGTTTGCAACCTGAGACAGAAACTGGGTGGCTGGGGCTGAGTCCCCCGGGCAATCCCAGGGGGCGAAGTGCAGGTTTGCAGGTAGTAGGGCAAGAGCGACCAGCAAGGAAAAGTCGTGGTAGGCATTCTGTTACCAGGGACTGAACAGCTGAGGGGTGAGCCAGAGCAACCAGGAGGGAGCAGACATGCTACAAAAAAAGGTTGAGCAGTGGAAATGAAGAGAAACTGATTTGAGAGAAGACCTGGCACCAGGATGTCAGGCAGTTTCTGTAGATCTTCTGAGGGTGTGGAGAGCAGTGGGAAGGAAGACAAAGAAGCGACATCAGGCTGTGACACAGGGATATCAGCAGAACTACTAAATCTAGAAGAGCAGAGGACAGGCAGAGCAGAGGGAGCTTGTTGCAGTCCTGCTGAAGTTCAGGCTGCCTGAGAGAAGACAAACCAAAGCCTACAGGCAGGGCTGACTGGTCTCAGATCAGAGAAACCAGTAACCACCAAAACCATTGCCTGGACAAGTCACTCTAAAATGGGCAATTCAGGCAAAGGATGCGTGACTGCTGGTTGCTGGGCCCTCGGGGAAACCCAGCGGCGTCAGGCTCCTGCCCCCGGGCGACATGCACCCACAGCTCACCTTAGCAATGGAGATGGTCTGCTGCTCCATGGCCTCGTGGATGGCCACGCGGTCATCTTCCCGCATCTTCTCATCCGAGGTGGGAAAAATGAGGTGGAGTGAAAAAAAAAAAAAGTCACCATCAGTCGCCTCTGCCAGACCTCAGCTACACATTCACCGATGCTGACCCCCGAGGTAAAGCTCTGCAAGGACCTCTGCCCAAGAGTGCAGGATGTAACCAGAATTTCCCTACAGCCCCATCCCCTGACCTTCCCTGAAAGAAAGTGAGGCAACCTCAGGAGAGTTGCTCTTTTTCTTGCAGCTCTGGGCTCTCCCAGGAGCAGCTGGCAGCCCACGGGCTCTCTTCCCCACTCCTGTGCAGGCAGCCCTGCGGGTACCTTGTCGAACTCATCGATGCACACCACTCCCCCGTCCGCCAGCACCATGGCTCCTCCCTCCATGAAGAAACTCCTGGAGGAAGGGTCGCGGATCACCGAGGCTGTCAAGCCGGCCGCGCTGCTGCCTTTCCCCGAGGTGTATACCTAGCGGCGTGCAAGACAAGGAAGGGACAGCACGTCAGCCGCTGTGGGACGCAGGAGCCCGCCGCTCCAGCTGGAGGACAAAGCACCCCCGGCACTGCAAAATCCAGAGCTGCTGGAGGAAATGCAAAGGCCTCCAGGAAAATCCCTCAGCACATACTAAAAGCAGACCTGCTGGGTACAGAGCAAGATTATTGCCTAGTCCCAGGCCTCGGACTAAGCAGCTGTGACGCACCAGAGGGCTTGCACAGAAATACAGGTATTAAGTACAGAACAGGGAGTGATTCATTGTTTGGTGGGCTTCTGCATTAGCTTTGTTTTCCCCCCCAAGGGAACAACGCAGTCAGAGGCTGATTTAAATGGAGACTACAAGAAAACACAACTGAAAATGTAATTTCATGCCTGGGCTCAGCCTGGAGGTCCGTGCCTGAGATGCAGTCAACTTCATTCATCCTGACCAGCCAGCCTCACTGCTAATCAAGTCTCAACAATAAACAACAGCACCAGTCACGTCTTTGGACATCTGCAAATAGCCCGGCTCATATCATAATGAAAGGCATTACTTGCTTCCCCTTCCCTCCCTCATCCCCTATCCCGCACCCCATCTCTTCCAGGCTAGCACCAAAAATGGCAGTTTGCACCTCTGCCAGCCAGTCCAGCTGTGGATGCACAGGCAGGTATCTGCTGTGACCACAGTCTGGTCTTCAGTGCTATGCAGGGAGCAGAAGGAAGAAATGAGCCACACTACAAGTGGGCACTTCAAACCACTCACCCCAATGGGCGAACACTTCTCGACAAACTTCAGCAGCTGGGATTTGGCCGTGCCAGGGTCACCCAACATCAGTAAGTTGATGTCTCCTCTGCGGGTCAGCCCATCTGGGAGCCTGGAGGGACAGGGTGGGAAGAAGAGAAGGAAGAGAGATGGTGAGCTTTCATTTTGATAACCAAGCATTGCTGACAAGTGGCAGGTGGTTGGTAGCACCGCCAGAAGTCTGTATGAGGGCTTTGTGCCATGAATGACACCCCTGCCACCACTCTCTCTCCACCAGGCTGACTTTCCCCACCTCTTGCGAGAGCCTCCAAATAAGAGGCAGGCAATGGCCTTCTTGATGTCGGTGCTGCCATAGATGGAGGGCGCAATGCTCTTGGCAATCGTCTCATAGATGTTGGGCGTGGCAGCAAGGCGACGAAGTTCCTCCTCTTCTTGAGGGGTCACTGAGCCAGCAAAGCTGTGTCCTGTACAGGGATGAGGAGAATGAAGCAACAGTGAACAAATGGATGTTTTAAAGTAAATGACACTACTCCTCCCACACCCGCTACGACCAAAATGCCTTCTTGAAAATCACACCAAGTGCCACCAGGTGGGAAGGGTGGAGAGGGCAGGTGTTTGCTATCCCAGCAAGGCATGCTGTGTCCTTAGAGGCTGGTAGGAAAAAGCAAGGACCTTGGGCAAAGCAGCTCTGGAGGAATCAGAAGGAGAACTACAGTCAGGACCATGTTGTAAAAATATAGCTCCATTTTAACTATCAGCTTCAGCCCACATCCTCAGGGATGGCTTAGCAGATTCCCACTAAGACCAGTAAGATAAAAGAACTTAAATACCCTGGAGGACTCAGGCTGAAGCCTCCTCATTTAATATCACTGAGAAAAAAAGTCATACAGGACACCCAAATATAGAGCATCCAGGGCAAGTTAGACCCCTGGACTGGCCTGAATCTTCTGATATATAAGCAGCAGAGAAGGACCCAGGCTGTGATTTCATACAGTCCTTGCTGAGGGACCGCCTTGCTCAGGAAGGGGGGTGTCCCAACACCAGGCTACCAACACAGACCAGATGGGCACCAAAAGCAGCCCTCACCTGAGCCCTCCACGTCCACCTGGATGCCCACCACACGGATGTAAGCGCTTCGGATGCCTACACCCACATTGTCACGGCTTCTGTTCTTGCTCTGGGCAGACTTCTTGATGGAGTAGATGCCCATGATAGTGACTCTGTTCCCTGGGACAACTTTGTCACACAAGTACCTAAGAGGAGGAAGGGCAAAGCAGCGGATAGCACCAGTAACGTGCGCTAGCCCAGCAGGGTGATAGGAGGAGACCGCGCTGGTACCTGTCGCAGTACAGCTGCAAGTGCCGGGGCATCTCCCCGTGCGGCACAGCGTCCGGGGACTCCTGCAGCTTCAGGACCTGGAAGTCCACACACTTGCACTTATCTGGCATGATGAAATAAGGGTCCAGCGGGCACTTTGGGCGGCCAGCTTGTTCTCTGTGCAGAAAGATCAATCAGGGAAGGCTGCAGACCCCCGAGAATCCCCCTGTAGAGCTGACAGTGGTGACAAAGCTCAGAGCAGCCGCCCCTCCGAGCAGTGCCCAGCAGGCAAGGGCAGTCACACAGGGTCAAACCAAAGGCTCACCAAGCCCTCAGTCTTGTCTTCAACAGCTGCCAAAAGCAGGCATGAGAACAAGCAGAGACAGGGCAATATTTGCCTGAATACTCTCCCTGCCTCCCCCCTCTCCCCCACTAGCTAAAAGTGGGGAGGAAGGTAATTCATTAATCACACAGAATGTAATAGTATAGACTCAGCGACATGGCAGGGCATTTTTCTTTATAACCTCGCAAATGAAGCAAATGTTAAGTGGTTTCTGGTGAGAAAGCAATTAGCAATGTGACAAGGCTGCCTTCAACCTCTCCAAGTCTCTCGAGACGTATCTGCCTCTCTAGACTACAAGCTCTCCGAGACAATGAGCACCTCCACGTCCTGCTGCCATCTCAGTACATCACTACCGATGCCTGACTCCATCCAGGCACGGACACGGCTTTCGGGTAGGGTAACAGAAGAGTGCAGATGCACTCGTGCAGTCAAGGATCAGGAGCGAGGCGCTGTACAGACCACATGCAAGAACGATCCCTATCCCAAAGGCCTCTCAAGCTGCATTAGAGATAAGGCGCAGAAAATAAATACTGGCAGGCATGAGCTTGAAGAAGTAACCCACCACGATCAGTCGGCACGAGGGCTGCCACAGCAGCAGCCTAATGCTCACAGTTCACATGGGCATCAAGAACTGTAAAGCAGGATTTGAAGGTTAGTAGCAAAGCATCCCTACAGAAGGTAATGAAAAACAGCCCCCTGGGGAGGGGGAATGTGTAAGCAAGAAGTTTGTTTGAAAAAGGTAAGAACTTAATAGGAAGTTAAGACAGCAGCTTAACGCAGCATTATGGGGCAGCTGGAGGCAGGAATGAACCTTTAGGTACCACAGGCAAAATGCCCTACAGATAAAAAGAACTCCCTGGACACGGCCGCTCAACACTGCTTGCAGCATCACAACCAGTGTGACCGCAGATGGATGGAGCTAAAACCTGGCCACGGGTGCACACAGGCACAAGGGCGACACGAAAGGAAGAGGCAGAGAGCAGCACGGATGATTCTGCCTCGTGTGACAGGGAGCTGACTCTACGCAGCACGTGTGGGATGGAGGGGGAGCAGGAGGAGGGGACGCAGCCTTTTTTTCCCCAGCAGCCTGCTGCATGCATCCCCGTGTCAGTCCTTACGTGTTGCATTTCCTGGGGAGAGCGTAACCCTCCAGACCTGGGCGCACCACAATGTTGCTGATGGTGTTGCGGCAGCTGCGGCACTGGATGGCTATTCTGGTGGCTTTGGCTCTCACAGGGGTTGCTGCAATTACAATCCCAGGGATCTTCACAAGGTGGGACATCTGGTCGGACTGAAAGGGAAAAGGTGAAGGGAAGGTGAGAAAGCTGTCACTGGACGATGGACGGGAAACTAAAGACATTAAAGAAACACAGTTCTTTCTCAGCTACACTTCCCACATTCATGGGATTAAGGTACCAGAACAAAAAAGCCTGTGCTTCTTGACAATGTCACTCTTGCTCTAGAGTAGTGGGGGAAGGTTGCATGACTTAAGCCATACTGATTTCAAAGCAAAAGAGGAAAGGACAAAACACTCCATGCAGAACATCACTAACAGCAATAATGTACCCACAGCAGCAATCAGTACTAACAGTCCTTTGCAGTCAGATTTAAGTTGCAGAGTATCCCTGCTGGTAAATTAGTGTACCACCCATGTCCTGAACTACGTGATCAAGTACCGAAAGTTTCCCTGCCATCACTCCCCTACACAAGCGAGCCCTGCCACTCACTGCTCAACATAGCAGCAGATTCACCTCACCTTCAGGCTGCGGATGTTGGCTGCATTGGCATCTGATCTTAACATGACCTGGATGTCTTGGAGAGTTTCCTCCCCCGAAGGACGAGGACGGGTGACCTCATCTGCAACTTCTTTTGCTGCTTCTTCCAACTACAAAGGGAAGAACTAGGCTATTATGGGTATATTACAGTGAATCATCAGGGCTGCTCTCATGACATGACAATGTCAGCATGCCGGGTTGCCAACCTCCTCCGTCCTTACCAGCTGCAGGTGCTCCGCTGGTTGCTTGTACAGATAGTCAGCGAGATCTTCATCAAAGCTGGCCAAGTCTTCCATCTCCACCTCCACCCAGTACTGACTCAGGTTATAGTGCCGTTTAAGCTCATCCCTGTGAGGCAGTAAGTAGTAAAGTTTTTCAGGGCAGAAAGCACCAGTCACTCACACTGACCTTATGACAAGCAGGCAGCAGAAAAGGCAGGTTCTGGAGGGAGTCCGTGGTTTGGAAAGCAAATGGGGAAAATCAGGAGAGTGCCAAGAGAAGCCTAGGGGGACCTGGGCAAATCTTTCACCCAAACCCACTTTGAAATGTGACATCAGACCAGGGACACCAGTGCTTGCAGCGACAATATAAAGTGTAGTGCTATACTTTACTAGAGTTACACAACCAGATAAGCAATTAGAAAACTTCTAGACAGGATAATACCTATTATACCTAAACTATGATTTAAAAAAAAAGAAGAAAGTAATAGCATAGCCGGCAATGTTCTCCTTAAAAAAGGCAGGGTGCATGAAATTCCAAGATTAAAGGTGAAAGATTTTCCCAGCCCTTGCATGACATATGTCCATGTTCTTTCACAGTTGCGTCTCCAAGCTGCGTAGGCAAAGGGACAGCCAAAGGATCTTCACAGCCTCAGAAGACACACACGGACAGTACTGCACTAATTTTAATGGATACAGACAAAACTCCAGACCAGAAAGCACTAGAACTTGCAGACAATTTCAGAACTAGGTGCAAGTTTGGCAGTGCAGATCCCTCTATTGCTACCTCTGCCACTGGCTGGCTGCCTAGAAGCTTGGGAGAACAGTAGACCTCAGTTTTCCTATAAGGTTAAACGGGAACAACAACATTTCTTATACTATGAGCTCTTTACTACGAGCTCTTTTATACTATGAGGTCTATGGGAAGAAAAAAGCTGACATATGCTATTGTATACCTGGGGTGTGCACAGCAGGAGGGAGGTTAACAGCAGATGAGATGTGCAAAGAAGAGTGGGTAAGGCACAAAAGGAGAAGAGGGGTCACAGCAGCACCTGTATTTGAAGGTGAAGCCCGTCCGGTCCGTGCCCACCCGGTACTGCCGCAGAAACTCCTTGAACCGCTTCTGCAGCTGCGACTTCCGAACCTGCCCCTCGTCCACCGACGCATCGCCCCCAAAACTGTCGCTGTAGTAAATGCCGGGGTCGTCGAAGCCGGACATGGCGACTGCTGCTCCCCTGCGGGGGCGAGAGCGCACGGTCAGCCCCAACCACCTCCTCCTCCCCCGCACCAAATGCCCCACGGGAACCCCTTCCCCCCTCCCGCTGACCCCCCACCCCGGCTGCACTGCGCCCCACGCACTGCCCCGTCCTCCTCCCCCACCCTAATGCCCCACGGGACCCCCCATCCCATCCCATCCCATCCCATCCCATCCCGCTCCACACCTCGCTGCCCGCGGGAAGCCGCCACCAACTTTTTCGCGGCAAAAGCGGCGCGCGGCGGAAACCGAAGTGCTGCACGGGGCGCGCCGCCGCCGCGCACTCCGATTGGCCCTTCCTCAGCGCGCCGCCGCGGATTGGGCCCCGGCCTCCCTCCCGCCCCGCCCCACGAGGAAGCGCGCGGCATCGCCTCTGCCGCCGATTGGCCGGGGCGTTCCGCCCCCTGCCGGCCGGGCGCAGTTTGGCGCGAAATCTGGGAGAGAAGGGCGGAGGGAGGCGAAATGGCGGTCGGGCGGGGCCGTTGTGGCGGTGCGCCGAGGGGGGAGCGGGTGAAACCATTGCGGGCGGGGGGGGAGCGCCTTACTTGCCCTCAGGCGGCCGGAAGCGTGGCAGCTGCAGACCGGATGGGCGGTGGAAGAGTTAATTACCGAGAATAACATAAATTACTGCTGTAGGCCCCTTGGGGAGGGCTGGAGTCTGTCACTGCAGGGCTTGGTGGGGTGGCAGGGCCTGAGTGGGGGTGTCCTAGGACGGCTGGCTGTGGTGCAGCAGGCCCATGGCCACAGCAGGCAAGGCAGAGGAGAAACCCGCTGGATGTGGTGGGACTACTGTGGAGAAGTGGTAGGCAGGTGGTTTGGCTGGGGCCTCACAGGGATGGCAGTGGCTGTGCTGCAAGCCTGATGGCTTGCAAACAGGCTGCTGCTGCTGCCTCAGGGGATGCGTTCTCTGGGATGCTTTTCTCCTGACCAGTAGGGAATTTTGGGGGAAGGCTGGCAGGTTGTTGGGTAAGCATTTTGGCCCTTCAAAAATGTGGTGGCATGTGTCCTAAATGAGAACAAAGCTGGGAAGCACAGTGTGTTGCAAGGGAGGCTTTAACTGCAATGGGTGGAAAATAGAGACCATCTTGTTGCAGAGAAACCAACTTGCATGTTGCAGAGAAACCAGATATAATCATGATGATCATAGATGAGTACCAGCAAAGCTTTAGTCTTCACCCCTGAAGACTTCTTTAGGCTCAGTCTGGAGTCCTTCAGTGTGTGACAGCACAACGGCTGTGAGATACTCAAAGCACCATACCTCTTCTGCCATGAGCAGGGAGGGGATGATGTCAGTCCGAATCTGGATTTCCTAAGTTTGAGGTCACAGTTACGATCTCTTTGGGCAGCGGAGAGGGGCTGAGTGTGGTAGAGTGCATTTTTGAGCTCATGGGCATTTGTTTGCATGTTTGGGATGTTTAGTTATTCAGTGTGGTTGAATGAACATAATGATATAGTTGGGGTGGGTTAGAGGGACTGAATAGGTAGAACTTACATAAATTTGAATGAATGAATAAGTTACTGTATTTGAATAGCTATCAAGCCTCATATCCCTGCTTTTCAGAGTCTGACTATCTTTTTTAAGAATTAACTATTTTTTCTACCAGGGGTTGGCAAATGGGTCCAAACAGAGAAGTATTAAAGGGGATTTCAGGGCATATAGGGTAGATAAGAGCCTGAGGATAACGACAGTCCCTCTTTCCCACTGCTTATTCTCAGCAGGACCTGCCTTCTGATTCTTGCTCTTTGAGCAGATTCAGTGCTGGTCATTAAAACAGATCAGTAGGAAAGCATGTCTTTGGGACTAAGGTCACAGCCAGAACCATGGAGACAGGTTGATCATAGAGGCTTTCTGGTAGAAAGAGAGGAAAGGACTCTGAGGTGAGAGATAATGGCCTTGTTGGTACCTGCTGTGCATGCCTGAACTGCAGCCTCTCCTGCAGTGACTCCTGTGTTAGAAGACCCTCCGAAGCAGATAGGGCCTATGGCCATAACAGTGGCTGGCTGCAAAGCCAGACCTCCAGATCTGCCTCAGCAAAAAGAGGGGAAAGCAAGCTGTGTGCATGGGCGGCTCCAGCAGTGCCGTGTGTTTTGAGTGCCTTTAGCAATGCCTTGTGAGTGCTGAGTCCTGGGAGTAAGTTGGGTTGGTTTGTTACCTAGGTGAGGGCATGCAGTTGCATGCTTGATGTGTCCCATTTAGCTGCCTCATAGGATGAAAACATAGCGTGCATTTAATTTCTGGATGGTGACAACATACTTGGTTTTCTGATTCATGCTGAAGTTCTCACAAAGGCAGTCTGGTAACAGAGCCCTTAGCTGGTAGTGGTCATGGAGAGCTGTCCTGGTTTAGACCAGCTGAGGGTCCCGTCACCTTTTGCTTTTAATAGAATAGCAACCAGCTCTTAAGTATGGCTTCCACCTATTAAATATACTTTGTATGCTCACAGAATTTTGTGCCATTTCTAGAAATAGAGACCAGCATGTAGGAGCTGAAGAAACCTGCCCCAGCTTGTAACGGGTTATTGTTAGCACTGAGTGAGAGCAGAGTCTAGCTCTGATGATAACTCCCACTTTCGTCTGTTGTAGTGTCTCTGGAGGCAGCAGCTCCAAAAGAACTTGGAGGAAGAAAGACACCTCCTTTCTCCCCAGGTAAGGCTTTAATAATAGGAAACACCAGGCCTGAAGACTTTACATTGAAGTTTATTATGTGTATAAATTATATAACCAGACAAGAGAATGACAGTGTATCTTCAACAACCGTCTTTTGCTTTTTAAAAAACCAAAAATGATTGGAAAAAGAATTAACAAAGACCTACTAGTGTCATATAAAACAGTCTATAACCCACAGGAGCCATGTGGCTCCACAGAAAATGTGATCACAGTATTATCTAGCAGTATAAAAACTGAGCAAACAGAGCTCTGGGGAGCTTCGTATTTCTGAGGAGAGACAGATGTCAAAGCTGCGTTTCTGATCCTGTAGGATTTTTGCAGGCACTCTGTAAAGCAATGACAATTCCTGGCCATTGTTTTTAGCCTTTTCTACCCTTAGTTTTTTGTGATAAAGTTAGTCTCTGAGAAGAGCTCACACCAAGCATGGGAGAGACTTTGCCTGACCTCTCTTTGATTTCTGCAGAGAAAAGTCTCCTAATATTAGTGGCAGAGCCAAGATCACAGTACCCAGTCAGGGGAAATTTTTCTCGCAAGGACGGGGGAAGGTGGATTAGTTCAGGGTGAGGGAAGGCACAAAGAGAAGGTGAAGGTCCTGCTTCTTCACATGGCAAATAAGCCCACAGCGACTGTTGTGGCTAGGAAGCTGAGCGCCAGGATCCACCGCACCAGGGGAGTGGTGGACATCATGTCTGTGTGTCTCCTGTTTGTCCTCTCACTTTCTTTCCCAGGTGCTGGACCTAGATCAAATAGGAAAAGAAAAAAAAGTGGATGAGAACAAGTTGAGGCAAGAAGCTGCTGGTATGCCATGCTCGCTCTTCCCAGTGCAGGAACAGACCCTGCTGGAGTTCTCAAGGAGAGAAGGAGGAAGCCCAGAGCCCAGCTGGGCTGGGGGAAACTGCAGCAGCAGCTTCTGCTCTCCTGGGGTAGGTGAAGAAAAGCAGCAGACTTGACCTGGGAATCAAAGGCTTACAACCCCTCTGCCTGTACTTGTCTCCTTACAGGCTTATAAATGCACTGCCCAGCTCCATCAAACACCTGATGTGTGCAGAAGACAGCCAAATACTTAAGCCAGAATTTTAAAAGGCATTTTGACTCCTACTTCTCATTGATTTAATTGGTTAGGCATCTGATGACCTTAAACAGGTAGTCCTTAGCACTCCAGACAAATAATTTTCCCAGTACAACTCCAGAATGGGATTCTTCATCCAACACCAAACTTTTCTGAAAGTCCTACTTATGAGTGTATTGGGAAAGGAGTGGCAAAGTTTCACAGAGAACTTCTACTGCCTTTCCCAAAGAAGTTGCTTTAAGCTTCATTGTCTAGAGATGTGCAAGATGAGGTTTGCTTTTCATTCTTTGCCATGGGAAAACTGTGGTTCAATCCAGTATGCACTGAAAAATCTCCCATTTAGTTTCAGAATGGGTAGGTCATAAGGGTTTTTTATTTGAATCACACATTATCAGAGAAACTACTCTCCTGAGCCCACTCCTCACAAGCCTGACTCCCTGAAAAGGGATTGCTTTGCTTGCAGCTGCTGCTCCGGCTTTGCCCAGTTCAGGATCAGTGTTTGCCCGTAGATGGAGATTTCTCAGTTTTGCAAAACTGATGGGCAGCCTGTACATCCCCACTTCCCAGCTGGTTACACTTCACCATCCAGAACAATGCTCATTATAAACCCAGTACACTTTCAAGAAGTGTTTTCAGTAAATACTTCTGGAAGGCAGGAAAATGACCAGTGGGAGATTTAGTCCAAAAGGACAGTCCATTGGATGGGGCCGTGTGTCTGGAAGAAAATTCTGTTGGCATCACAACTGATCTGTGCCCAAAATTGCAGTCTTTGCTTCTGTGAACTCAAGGCCAGTTTTCCTTGTGGTTGGAAACTCATGGGCCTAATGAACCTTACACTTCTTAAAACCTAAGAGAAGGAAAGGGGAATCTCTTCTTGTAAAGCTCCCTCATTGATGGTATTTCTGGAGAGCCCATGTGTCATCCTTGCTCTGTCATGTCTAGAAGAAGCTTTGCACACACCAGTGCCTCTCCTTGCACTACTGACTGATGGCTGGAGAAGAGACAGGGCAAACACCTCATGCTCATTTCTCAGTGGCTTTTACAAGCAAGAACAGAGGGAGGGAGGAGAACAAAACCGCAAGGGGCAATGTTAAACACCTGCCCTTAGAAGTGTCTTACCGTGCTCATATGATTTGTTAACACTCCTTGTGCGAAGCTCTGCCTTTGACTGCACAGGCTGACCATTCTGGCCCTTAGACACCAGCTCCTGCAGTGCCTCAAACACCTGAGAAGAAGAAACACTGTCTCATTATGTGGCCTCCTCTTCTTTCACTGGACCCCTTCCCCCTGCCCCAGGCACTTTAGGAACTAGAGGAAGACACAAGCCTTCAGTCCAAATCTCCTGGCACTTTTTGCATGGAACATAATCTGCCTCTGGGGTCAAGAGCATGTCTTTCAAACTCCTTGGTCACTTTACAGGTTCTCCCTGAAGCTTCCAGCTCAGGAGAAGGCTATTGCCCATCTTCTGATGGGAAGGAAAGCAAGGTACCTGCACATGTAGTCAGCATCCACAGAGGGCCTGTGGAGCTGTACTATAGAGGTAGCACAGATAGGTGGTGATCCCCATTCCAGTATAAGCCCTCATTCATATCTGAATAATGGCACATGGAAGAGACTGAATTCAAACCCTAGGGGAAGGAGAAGAGCTTTACAGAGACCAGCCTTTTACTAGGCTCCCATGTTGGACAAGTGTAGCTATCCAACTCTGACTAGCTTGCCCTAATCCACAACTTCCCATAATCTCCACAGCAGAAATACTGGCTTTGCCTTTCGCCTTTAGCTATTACCTTGTTTTGGAGAGGGTGTGGGCAGGCAGGACTGGCTGGTAGTTACTCACCCGTATATTTAGCAGGAATGCTTTCTTGGCCTCCTCCAAGACTCTTTTCTTAGTGGCAAGATCCATCTCGAGGGCATTCATGCGGGAGCGATAGAGCTGCTTGAACTTGGTGGCGTTGGAGACTCCATCGAAGGTGAAGAAAGCCAGCCCTTCTCCAGTGCTGGGCAGCTGGAGGGCCTTTTGGGCAATTTTCTTCAGCACCTGCCCCCCAGACAGGTCTCCCAAATACCGAGTGTAGGCATGGGCCACCAGGAGCTCTGGATGGTTCTTGCCTACGTAGTGGAGCCTCTCAACATATTTCTGAGTAGCCTCAGGACATGGGATCTCTTCCCTCCAGTTGCTGCCGTAGAAGTACTCCAAGTCTTCCTCCAGGGCAGCTTTCCGGTGCAGCTCCGCCGGAAAATACACAGGGGCATAAACTGGGTTGTCCTTGTTACGTTCAATCTCTTCCTCCAGAGCAGAGTAGATGAAGTACAAGGATGCCGTAACCAGCTGAAAGAGAAGGAAGAGGATGAGCTACAGGTGCATCTGTCTGTCTTCAGGTTTTGGGGACAAATCCTACTAAGGAAAAAGTTACTCATGGGCACACCCAGTATGAGTCATGCACATCTGTGATATTGCAGGTTTCCCATGTGGAAAACAGAGTTGCAAGGTGCAGTGAGACACCGCTTAGCCCTTTTCCTTCTGCTTGAGGCAGCATCAGGTAAGACCTAAGCCCTTTCCAGCAGATACTGGTCTTACCTGCCCTTAAAAGCCGCTGCCTTCACCTTCAAGTTAAAGGCCGTGCAGCTTGATGTAATGGAAATTGGAGCCCTGTTAAATCATGCCTGGTTTATTCTCCTCATTCCCTTGGTCAATAGAGAGGGTATTCCCAAAGGTCTGTTTTCTGGTGCATTGTTCAAATCTGAATGCTTCAAGATGTGGCTTCCCTTTGTGGGGCCTTGTGAGACAACAACACACCCTGTTTATTTTTCAACATATTCATCATGTTGGCATCCTACCGTCCTGGGAACTGAGGCACCACCGCTCTCCTCATTCAGACTTGCAAGTGGGGTTGCCTCCTTAGTTGTCCGGAGGAGACAAGATCAAAGGGGGCTGGGAAGCACAGCCTGCCTCTGAAAGATGCCTTTGTGAAGGAACGCTGTGAGGCTGTGTGTTCTCCTCTCTATTTTGAAACCATTGTTATTGTTGTTTTTCCCAGCTTACGTGATACTTTCTTCTATCTGCCAGCTTTTCCATGTGACGTAAGACAATCTAGCTGTGTTCTTTCCTCCCGTGGGCATTCTGTTTTCAGAGACTGTATACATATTTACACCTACACCACCCCTTCCTTATACTGGAATGCCTTATCAGCAGCAAAGGGTAAAACATGAAGATATCACAGTACAGGTGAGTCAGGTTTGGGGCAGGGGGATTACGCTGATGACAGGAGAGAAAGCAGTTTACTCTCCCAGAAAGCAATCAGTTCTGCAGTAAAAGAGTTGCCATTTCAACTTTTCCCCACTGTGCCAGCAAATAGGACTTTGATAAGCACACAGGCAGTGGCTTCGTTGTGGAAACAAATATTCAGATTCTGGGGAGTCACGTATCAGGGCAGATATATAGGTTTGCCAAGAGAGTAAACAAAAATAGAGTTTTTTAAACAATAACCTATTATCCAGCTTACTGGAAAAGAAACAAAATACAGGAACATTGCTTAACATTAAGAAAATAGAACTTGACTGGTTGTTTTCAGAGGCAGGTAGTGGTTTAATGGGAAACATGGCTTTTGAAAGCTGTCATTATTTTTTAAAACCCACGTCACATCTCACTCCCCCTGACAGCATGTAAATATCTTCTAAGAAACTGAGCCGTATTCCTGAAGGCCTGACTTTTTATGTTATTGCCAGCCTGTCTCAAAGTTCACTGCCTAACCAATGCTGCATTTCTAACAGCAGGGAGTCAGCACCTGAGATTAAATTTATGCTTGACTAAGTATCCTGAATGCAACCTGTCAGAAATAAGTAGTCTTTTTCCTACTCTTGTGGATTTATTTGCCAAGGAACAATTCAACAACAAAGTAATTAAACCACAGGTTGGATCGCTAGCTGTTATTTGCAAGCCCATGCATCACATCCTGTAGCCTCCCAGAAATTTCTGGCCCAGGTGTGTGCTTTGTTTTTGCTCATGGCTTTGTTATGTCGCTCAGATCCCAGGAATCACGTATCTAGCCAGGTTAGGTGCAGACTAATATCTGAAAATGTTTCTCTTTCATCTTAAGAAAAGCAACAGGCTTCTACCTTTTAGTGGCAGACATGGCTTGCTCAAACTCAAGTCTGCCTTTGAGTTATTATTGTTCATGATCTCAGCTCTGGTATAACCCAAGTGACAACTGAAACATTGCAAAGTTCAGTGCCAGAGGTGATCCCACATCCTCACTTTCTCACTATTCCATCATTATTTCTAGCTGTAGCTGCTTAGAGTGTTGTAAATTTAGTATTTTCCCTCTTTTTGGCATTTCAGCCACTCAAGTATCTGCACATAGTCGTAACTCCATTAACTATAATTGCCAATAATTAACATGCAGGCATTTATGAAGAAAGAAAAAAGCAATTGCATTAATCCCATCAAACTCTTTTGTCTTTTTATCCTGTTTCAGCTTGGCTGCTCATCCTGATATGCACAGTCCTGCCCTGCCTTCGGCAAGAGAAGCCAGTAAGATCTTAAGAGTGCTGGGATTTGATGAAGAGCATGTTTTGCACGGGAGGTGCTGATACCAGACAGCTGTAATGCAAAGAACCTCCTTCCTTGTGCCGTCTCCATCCTCCCCCGTTTAGTCCCCGTGCAGCCTGCCTGATCTAACAGTGTATTTCCTGGCAAGGAAATCCCATCCCCAGGCAGTGCTGCTACAGAGTACCTTAAACTCGTGGAGCGACACCTGCCCCTTCTGGAAATTGCTCATGAACGGTGTGTTCTCTGCTTGCTCGTGCACCTCCTTGGTAGCTTCCTTCATCAGTTCTGACAAGTCCTTGGACATGCTGGGAAAGAGCAGCAAAACAGATGTCAGTGCTGTCGCTGTCCTCTGGAAAAATGGATCTTAGCTCTCTAGGAAAAAAGGGGGAGACTGGGACAGCAGGAAAAGGAGCAGAGCATTCCTGAGAGCCACAGATGGGAACCAGGGACTACCAGCATCCCAAATGCTGTCCTGAGCGAGGAAGACTGACAGACTCCATCCGGAGATAAAAGCAGGAGCATGCCGTTCCCTGCAGAGCAGAAACAGGAACAGCATGCCTAAAAGCAAGGGGAGAAACACAATACTCTTCTGGCAAAAAAATTCCCTCTTGTTCCCGTCCCGCTCTCACCTTTCGGAGCTGTGTGTCTGGGAAGTTTCCATGTTTCTCCACTTCGTTTCACTCCTCCGCTTCTCTGTTGTTTTTTCTTGCTCGTGCTTTCCTCCTTCCCTTCTGTTCCCAGCACAGTGAAGCTCTGAACTGGGCAGCCCAGCTCTCACATCCAGCTTTATACTGCCAGGCCACGTGAGCAGCCAAACCGCTGACCTCAGTGTGAGTGCAAACTTCTTGCAACACAACTGCACTTCCCTTCCTGGCGTGGCTGTCGCCCTCTCCTTGCCTGCAGCCCCAAGGGGCCAGAAAGAAGTCAGCTGATGCATCTTGATAACTAAGCACAAACAAGAGGATGTCCAGCAACTTCTCCTTCAAGGGTGCCTGGCTCCGTAACCCTTTCAGCGCAGTGCCCATGGCAGGCAGAGCCCAGGTGCTGCAAGAGGTATCCATTGTGCTGGGGGCAGCGGGGTTGGACAAGGAGGGGTGGATTTACAGGGCTGGTGCCTGGGGCAGGGTGGGCAGCCTCCTCTCCCTACACCCCAGCCTGTGTCCTGGCTGCACCCTGCCTGGGGAGCTAAGGCAACACGCATCCTCATCTGCCCTAGCACGACTCAGGTATAAACATCTTATTTCCCATGACTGTGCACATCTTCAGAGAGTCTTTCAGGTAACACGGTACTTGTGGGCCATGGGATGGGGAACTCAGCACTACAGGTTGGGAGCATACCCCCTTCACAGCAGGGAGCGCAGCAGGGACCCTGGGGGCACCTGGGGTAATCCAGCTGCTGTGGCACATGGATGCACCAGCTCTGATCTGCAAATGCCAGAACTGCCCTTGCACAGTGCTGGGCACTGGTGAATAAACCCTGTCACTTTGCACAGGGCCAGCACAGGTGTGCCTGTACTTACACACAGGGAAGTCCTTTCATGCTCCCTTGTGCATGGAAAAATTACTGCCTGATTTGTGTGGCAACTGGCCCCTGCTGTTACCACAGCTGTGTGCAGGGCAATTTAGGAGAACAGCACTCCATCTCCTAGATACCTAGAAGGCTGGGGTAGCTGGTGGACTGAAAAGATGTCATGCAAGACTTGAGGGAACCTGGGGAAGTCTGCAGAGACTTTCAAAGGCAAATAATTTCTCTTTTTTGGGAAAAGAGAGTTGGACAAGATGCTTCTGCCAGTAGCTGGCTGCTCTGCTGTTTCGTCTGGTGAAGTGGTCAGTGAGGCAGCCAACAGATGAAGCAGGGCCCTTCTTTTCCAACTGTAGCTGTGCTGGAAGCAGAGCTAGCCAGGACAGACAGTGCATTAGCCAGCTGTACTTTGGAAAAGCACAAATTTTGCTTTCAACCCAAAGAGCAGGGCACTTAAAGCCAGCATTCCTCTGCTGCTGTGGGGGTGAGAAAGCCCCGTGCTGCAGTTGTGTGGGGGGTGGTAGGGAGACAGAGCCTGGGGAGGAGAGCTAAGGACTGTGGCATCTTCTGTCCGTCTGTCCCCTCCAGCAGGTCCACTCTGTGGCTTTGCTGGCGGGTGCTGCCATCCAAGCCACGTGCCTCATGTGTCTCCCTGTCACTGCACCTACACCGGGCCACAGCTGGGCTTGGTGTTGTAGGTTAGAAAGCTGTCCTGGAGGAAATACTCTTCCACGCTTGTTTTTTGATTCGGGCAGACATCTGGCATGTGGTGCAGCGCTCAGGAAGGGTTACTCAGCGCTTCCACCCTGACTCAGCCAGACTTTTCCTGTCTTGCTTTTGTCTTTTAAAGCAACAGTGCGTGCTAGCAAAAGCTGTCACGTTCCACTCCTCTTACCCCCATGCCCTTGCAGACAGCTTGCTGCTGGCTTGCTTGTTTTTCTGTGAGGTAAAATAAATGTATCTTGGGATGTGTGAATCTTTGAAGCGAAGCCCCAGACATCCCCTGAGAGTGGGCTCCTCTGGGGAGTCCATGGGAGCATAGGGCTGCGTGGCCAGTCCCTCCTGAAAACATTGATGCCATTTTGCCACAGGGATGGCCCCAAAATGAGCGTTTCCCTCTGGCATCGCTCCTTAAAGCTCACGTTTTCTGTCCTTTTCAGTGAGTCCTATTCTGACATGGGAAGGTGGAGCACAGATTGAACCTGTAGTTCTGGGGGAGGGAAGTAGGAAATAGATGAGAATAAGAAAATGAATAATATTATTCATTTTATGAAATAATATGAAAAAAATCCAACCCTCAAGCCCTGCCCCTCTTTTTACCTCTGCTCTGCAGCTCTGGTAATGCACCTGGTTCCTCCCCAAGGACTTTCTGGTTGCTTTCGGACCAGTGCTTTTGTCCCCTGCCTGCCTGCCTTCTTCCAAGAGGCTGCATGCTTGGAGGCACTATACAGGATGTATCCAAAAGGTCCTCCTCCTTCCTTTTCATCCAGGGTTGAGGCAGATGTGGATATGAGACTGGGGGGAAGAGAGAGAGGGTGTCTAGTCATGTTGCTGCCATTCCAGGTAGGATACTTCTTCCTGGGAAGAAGTCCTGGCTTGTAACCACACTGCCGCAGGACATGGAGCCAAGGTACCTCCTTCTGGATCTTGGGGCTTTACCTTCTCCTGAGCTGGTCACAAGTGATAAGGTCCCTACTGCAGCTCACCTCTGCTGTGAGCTTTTCCATAGGTGCAGGCGAGCAAGCCATGTCCCATAACTCATTTATTGTTGTCTGATCTGGACACTGGACACTCACAAGTCTATGGGGCCGGATGGGATCCACCCAAGAGTACTGAGGGAGCTGGTGGAGGAGCTTGCCAAGCCACTCTCCATCATTTATCAGCAGTCCTGGTTAACAGAGGAGGTCCCAGACGACTGGAGGCTTGCCAATGTGATGCCCATCTACAAGAAGGGCCGGAAGGAGGATCCAGATCCGGGGAACTACAGGCCTGTCAGCCTGAGCTCAGTACTGGGGAAAATGATGGAGCAGTTCATCTTGAGTGCGCTCAACAGGCATGTGCAGGCCAACCAGGGGATCAGGCCCACCCAGCATGGGTTCATGAAAGGCAGGTCCTGCTTGACCAACCTGATCTCCTTCTACGACCAGGTGACCCGCCTAGTGGATGAAGGAAAGGCTGTGGATGTTGTCTACCTACACTTTAGTAAAGCCTTTGACGCTGTTTCCCACAGCATTCTCATGGAGAAGCTGGTGGCTCATGGCTTGGACAGGCGTACACTTCTCTGGGTAAAAAACTGGCTGGATGGCTGGGCCCAAAGAGTGGTGGTGAATGGAGTTAAATCCAGTTGGCAGCCGGTCACAAGCGGTGTCCCCCAGGGCTCAGTATTGGGGACAGTTCTGTTTAATATCTTTATCAATGATCTGGACGAGGGGATCGAGTGCACCTTCAGTCAGTTTGCAGACGACACCAAGTTGTGTGGGAGTGTTGATCTGCTTGAGGGTAGGAAGGCTCTGCAGAGAGATCTGGACAGGCTGGATCGATGGGCTGAGGCCAATTGTATGAGGTTCAACAAGGCCAAGTGCCAGGTCCTGCACTTCGGTCACAACAACCCCATACAACGCTACAGGCTTGGGGCAGAGTGGCTGGAAAGCTGCCTGGCGGAAAAGGACCTGGGGGTGCTGGTCAATAGCTGGCTGAATATGAGCCAGCAGTGTGCCCAGGTGGCCAAGAAAGCCAATGGCATCCTGGCTTGTATCAAAAATAGTGTGGCCAGCAGGACTAGGGAAGTGATCGTCCCCCTGTACTCAGCACTGGTGAGGCCGCACCTCAAATACTGTGTTCAGTTTTGGGCCCCTCACTACAAGGGAGACATTGAGGTGCTGGAGTGTGTCCAGAGAGGGGCAACAAAGCTGGTGAAGGGTCTAGAGCACAAGCCTTATGAGGAGCAGCTGAGGGAACTGGGGTTGTTTAGCCTGGAGAAGCGGAGGCTGAGGGGAGACCTTATCGCTCTCTACAACTACCTGAAAGGAGGTAGTAGAGAGGTGGGGGTCAGTCTCTTCTCCTGAGTAACAAGCCATAGGATGAGAGCAAATGGCCTCAAGTTGCACCAGGGGAGGTTTAGATTGGATATTAGGAAAAATGTCTTTACTGAAAGGGTGGTCAAGCATTGGAACAGGCTGCCCAGAGAGATGGTGGAGTCACCATCCCTGGAGGAGTTCAGAAAACGTGTAGATGTGGCACTTCGGGACACGGTTTAGTAGGCATGGAGGTGTTGGGTTGGTGGTTGGACTAGATGATCCTAGAGGTCTTTTCCAACCTTAATGATTCTATGATTCTATGATCTCTAGCTGATCAGGGTTACTTGGGATGGAGCAGCTGTGAGACCAGGCCCAGCTCTCTGGAAAGGCCCAAATGCTCTGCAGCAAGAGGGAAGGAGAACTGAAAGTGGGGTGTCATCATCTTTGCAGTTGCTGGCCTAGGGCGTTTCTGGCCCCATCCAGTGTTCTGCAGTGAGGACTTGTATAGTTTCTGCTGTGCTTTTGCTATGCCGTGTGGGAAAGGATAGTGACACCGAGCGTGCCAATGTGCTGGCAGAGATTTGCGAGGGACCATCTCTTCCTCGAAGAGAACTTGGGAAGTCGACACTTGAGAGCGATGCACGGGGAAGGAGGTGTATGCTTTTAGTGGAAGGAACAAACTGGCCCCCAGAGCAACTCTGGGCGTAGTGGGCCATGGGAAAGCAGAGGCCAGCCCGCATCCAGGTCACTAGGAGATTTTGCTTGGACCTCATCGAAGTGTCAGACCTGTGGTCTCCACTGTGCCTGCCAGAAGTCCTGTCATCTCCTATTCTTCCAGTGAGCAGTGGCTGGGTGGTGCCGGAGCTACTCGCTGTGAGGGCGATGTGCATGGGCACCAGTGAAACTGCTCAGGAGATTTCTAGCAAAGATGAATCAAGTAGCCTCAAGCAAGATATTTGTAATAGTTCCTGCTGGGCTTAAAAGCCTCCATCTGCACAGAGAAAATGCTTAATCAAGAGGTGGGTTAGATGAATGGTTAACAACAACAGAAAGTTATTGAGGGGTCGGTGTTTTCATCAGGAATAGGGAAGTGGGGGATTTTCTCCTCTTTGGAGACTTAACAGTGTATTCTGCCAATAGATTTATGGTCAGAAATGCCTAGTTACACAGGCAGTCACAGAGTGCCAAGTCAGCTCTCCTGAACCCATGTGGGAAGTGCTGTTCCACGCTGGGCTCTGGCAGCTCCCAGCAGCTCGGCTTGGCTCGGCTGGGCAGGGGAGGCACCACTGGGTGAAAACCAGCCTTCCCTGCTCGGAGGGGTTAATGGGCCGTCTTGGACCATGACACAGCAAAACGCACCATGACACAGCACAATGCAGCCACCCGGTTTGCACCCGGAAAGCTGACTCAGTAACCAGGACTTGCTGTGTAATGGCAGAGGAAAAAAAAAAAAAAGTTGCGATAACCGCTTAAAATGACTTCCTGAATAAGGGAGTCAGTGCTGGAGTATAGAGGGATACTCTGTGGGTTAATTCATGTTTACCAAAGGGAGGTTGCCCAGCCCAGCCCAGCCCGGCCCTGGCAGAACTGACTGTGCTTGCTGTGTCAGCATCAAACAATCCAACAATCCAAGTCTAGATCAAAGATATAGGTGGGAAAAGGGAGGTCGGGAGTGCAACACACTGGAAATCCCATGGGGAGCGAAGGCACTGCAGCTGTCCTCTGGACTGGCGTTGCTGCTACCTTTGGGAGGGTCCTGTAGACAGACACGGCTGTGCTGGGCAAACCCCGCACAAGGGAACCCCAGAGACCGACGTGGTGGGAAAGGCAGGTGCAGGCAGGTTTCTCAGGCATAAATGAACCAGCATGGCAAAAATAGGAAGCACAGATTACAATACATATTTTTATAGATGTATGGATGTATGTGCTGCAGCGCATGGGTGTCTCCAGCACATGGCTACGAGCAAGGAGAGAACTCCAGGCTGGCTGGGAACAGACCTGGGAGGAGGAGGGAGGACAGAGCAAGCACCCTGCAAGGCATGTGCCTGCTTTGCAACCAGAGACCCAGGGTCAGGCAGCGACCTAAAGTATGAAGCAGCTGTCCAGGTTACAGGTACACTGGGCTGAAATTTTGGGGGAGGGTGCACAGAGCCCACCACACTCCTCAGAGTCTCAGTGCTGGTGGGGACAGACCCCGTGCCCTGCTGGGGATTTGCTTTGGGAGCAAAAGGGAGGTGTGGAAGGGAGTAAGGCAGAGTTAGCAAATAAAAATCCCATTTGTGCAACTGTTTCAGACTGTGCCGCCTCCTCAGTTTCAGTGCTACAACCATGTAAAACAAAGCTTGCCTTGACTATGAGAGGGGACAAACTGTGAAAGTCTGGATTTGAAAATCACACCTATGCAACAAGGAGGACCTTGTGCCACAGCTCATACCCCTTTCTCAGAGGAGGTGAGGAGACGGAGCTGGAAACCAAGTCCTGCAAAGACCGAGACACCCCCCTACTCCCCCCTCCCCCCCCATGCCAAACCACCCCGGCATGGCTCCCTGCCCCTGGGGTAGGGTCCTCTTCCTCCTGCGGGCAGCCGGGGCTGTTTCTGGAGAGTTCTCCGATTGTCCCGAGAAGCGGGACCGGGGCCAAGAGCAGCAGCTGCAACCTCAGAGCGGCATGCAGGAAACCGCCCCTTAGTAAACAGCTTCACGTGGACCCTGCTCCACCGTGACTCAGCAAAAGAGCCTGTCTGCCACAGACTGAAACCTTTACTCAGCAATTAGGGGCGGCCCGGCGTGACCCTGACTCAGCAGGACGCCCACGCTGGGGAAAGAGCGAGTCAGCATTAGCGGGAGGCAGGCTGCGGGGTTTGGGGGTTCGTGCAAGAGTGGGGAGTCCCGGCGGGACATGCGGCATCACTGCTAGCGGCAAAACGCTCCCCCTCCATCTCTGCTTCCCAGCCCTCTGCAGCTGCACTGCGAGGGGGGGCAGGGGGGACACGGTCGGACAGGAAAGGTCAGAAAAGCTGGCGTCCCACGCTGGGAAAGCTGCCCACCTTGCTGACCCGGGACCACGGAGGATGCCGTGGCCGTCTGCCCTGGGAGTGGGACAGTCCCTGCTCCATGTGGGGGGGAATCGAGGCATGGGAACCCTGCTCTCTGGGGTGCTGCATGGGCACCTGGCTTTGCCTGTGCTGGTGGAAAACACCAAACCCAGGAGATACGGGGTGTGGGAAGGAGTTTATTTTAGAGGCTGGGATGCGGGGCGTGCCGAATTTAAGCGACTTACCCAAGGCCATACAGCGTGTCTGTGGCACAGCCTGTGTCCCCGCTTCCCCCTCCCTTTTTCTTCACTCATTACAAAAGATCGCCTCAGGGCAGGCAGGCAAGACTGAATTTACCTGAGCTGCTCTTTGGAAGAGATTTGTTTTGAAAGTATGACGCTACGTGCTAATGAGAAGGAATAAGAAAAGAAGGGTTTAACGGGCAGGTATTTCTTCAAAGCCCGTCGTTTAGGGGCAGGGTGGGCTCAGCGTTGGAGAGCACTGGGCACCGCACTGCTGTGCTTACGGACCGCAGCTGCTAGTGTGAAAGAGCAAGAACATCCCCCTTTTTTGGGTGGTCTTCCCTAGCATCCTGGGCACCGGGGAGCCGGGGCTGTCAGCCCTGTGTGGCCGAGACCGCCTTTCCCTGCGCAGCATCTAGCCCAGCAGGACCTCAGGACCATGGCTGCGGCTCTTAAGCTAAATAATTATTAACAAGAGCACCTGAGCAACGTAGGATTTGAATTACAGTGTTCAGCTGCCAGGTGCGGTCTGGCAGAGGCGAGAGGGACCAAAGGTGCTTGGCACAGGGTGAGCCACCCCCTTATCGCTCTGCTGGAGCTGCTGATTGATGGTGTGAATCGCTGTACAAGACATGTCCCTGCCTGGAGGCAGTAGGGACAGGCGGAGGGGCACTGCTGGCAGGAGATCACCCACACCCTGGCTTTTTTTCTTGTTTTTTTTCTATTTGGACTGAAATTGTACAAAGAAGCTCAGAGAAACTGGCACCTATCTCCCACTGAGACTGGCCTGGTATTTAAGGCCCTTTTTTTTTTTTGGTCAAGGAGCTAAAAATACCACTGAAATGCCTCACAGCAATTTTTCTAAACACAGATTTTCCTGCTGCTCTGTGCTGGAGAAAGAGCCTCCCCTAAAGCTGCAGGAAAGCTGCCTCCTCGCCTCACTCTGCCATCAAATTCACCTTGTGCCTGATCCACGCTTTTCTGCCAAGATCGGCCAGGAAAACACAGTGCCAGAAGACTGGCACATATGGCTTTTCAGTGCCAGGAGGGAATTACTGATTCTCCCCAAGAAAAGCGCTGCTGCAGACCCCATCTCCCCGGGGGTCTCCTCAACAGGGCTGAGCCCCCAGCGTCGTGGTTGCAGAGCAAAACACCCCTGCGCCCCCCAGCCAGGGGCTCCCGGCCCCACCAGAGGCTCCCGGCAAGGACCAAGGTCCAGCCCTGCAGAAATACTGCTGGAGACAGTGCTGCAGCGAACTTGTCCTACCCCCAGAGAGCGACCCTGTCCTCCCCTCACCCATCTCCATCCCTCTGACTGCTGGTGACCCCGCCAGGAGGGGAAGCGAATCTGCCCACTCCTGCAGTCTGAACCCGCTGCAGTTCCCATGCACCCGCACACACACAAGATTTTGCAAGGACGACGGCAGATAGGGAAGAGGAAGCTTTTGCTTGTGACGCTGTGCCCCTGAATCCTCTTTCCCTTGCTCACGTTTTGCTGGTCACTGACACAAAGCAACAGGGACAGACGGCAGAGCTGCCAGGTGCCATGCGGGATGCTCTGGGTGCCCGAAAAGCCAGGGCAGAGCAGGCAAATCAACGAAAGAGAAATCTCCTCAAGGCTACCAACCACCTTGGCATCACCCTGGTGCAAGAAGTCACTTCTGTCTGCGTGGTTTGTGAAATATCTTCAGGAGAAAGAGAAAAAAACCCAGACTGGTTGCCAGTACAACTCCTTGTGTTGCACCAGTGACCATCAGCCACTTCCATTTCCTTGCTCCTGAGCACTGGGGTACCTACTTTGCCTCTCATGTGTTTGCAAATTTTCCTATCCTCCTTCCTTTTTTTTTGTCTCTTTCCTCTCATGCTTCCATTTGCTTATGCCCCCACACAGATAAAAATGAGTTACCTACAGAAATGTTTTCCTTCCTCACAACCCCTCTCCCTGCTGCCCACTGGGTCCCCACCGTACGTCCCTTCCCAGCATCTCCATCTGCCCCAAGCAGCACCACTAACAGTAATCTGAAGGGAAGGAAAAGTGGCTTTATTCTCATTTTGTAAAGGAAGGGGGAATTTTGTTATCCAAAATAAGCTTTGAGGAAGTTTTGACATGGCAGAGCAACATGAAAGTCCTGTGGGATGGAGAACAGGCTTCCCAGTGTACTAGCACGGGACATTTCTGTGCTGATTTGTGAGGCGATGTTGTGGGAAATCAGGAGATATTTTTGTTAACCACTCTTTAAAAATAATATTCATATACTATTTGGAGGTTAGTAGCAGGTAAAGAGAAGCATGTATTTTTTTGCCTCTATGAATGCGATGCTGGTATGCTAAGAACCACACAACCCAAACATCATGGAAATTCTCATTAACTTTTAGCATATATTTGATTTTTAGAGGTGTGGAACAACTCTGACCCAGTACAAGGAAGTTATGCCTTTCTTCAGCTTACATAGAAACAACTGCTCTGGGTCATGCAAAATATCCGTCCAGATCAGGATCCTGTTCCTGGTGTGGTTATTAATGGATGCTTAGACACAGCGCAAGTGCTCCTTCCTGGCCCCCGTGCAGTCACAACGCCTGAATACGTGCTCTGGAGCGGTCGCCGTGTGAGTCCGCGCTGGGCTAATGGTTGCAACATAATACTTAGAATAAGGAAAAACTTTGTTTTGATTTGTTTCCAGTGGTTGCATAGCGTGCTAAGCAGGTCACTGCGAAGAGAGGTTGTCCTCTGCAGTTGGTGGAGCTCAGGCTGAGTGTGTGAGGGACCACGGCCATCTGGTGGTCAGAAGCAAGCAGGCAGCATTAGTTCTTTTTAAAATAGCAACATTAGAAAACACTTTTAAAAAGGGAAAGGCATTTAAAGGAATTCTTTATAGTGGTGTCATTTTATCTTTTCGCAATCATAAAGCAGTTTTGCCAATGGAAAACACCTGGCCTCTACTTAAGCGATCCCTTGCAGACCTGGCAGGTTTTTTTTCCAAGTTCCTCCTCAAAAGACAGCTTGCAAAATGATTCAAGCTATTACTGGTATAATCTATAACAAGTACGACAGTACTAATTTGGGCATGAAAACATTCCATGCCCTCGTCCCCATTCTTCATATTTTCAGTTGCTTGAAAAAAAGAGACGTCATCCCTGTAGGATAAGTCTCTGCGCTGAGTGGCCCGCAGTGAAGAGCACCACGACCACGGCTGGCTGCGTGGTGGGGAGGGGACAGGCTCACCCGGAGGGCCACGAGCAGTACTCTGAATTTTCACCTGTTGGTCATCGCTTCAAACTGACTCCACTTGGCAGCCACCAAAAACCCTTCCCATCTCTTCACCCCGTGATGAAAATAGCAATGAGCCAATTCCCCTGCGCTCAAGTCGTGCTTAGGGACGGTCCCCTCTCGGCTTTGCCAACTCCGGTGCAGGCTGTCTGGGGAGGGAGAAAACAAGGTGAGGGTGGAGAAGATGTCCTTACCCCGAGGTGGGCTCAGGGCATCCCAGGGGCAGCAAGGAGGAGCTTGAACTCCCCATGCTGGAGGTGTACATTCAGGGATGGCTTCGTTTCTCTTTCAGGGGAAGTCACAGGCAATGCACTGAGGGAGTGGGAGGCACCGAAAGCTTTAAGTGCTCGCTGAGGCACGAACTGGTGTTCAAAACATCCCTGGTGTGAACAGGCTGGTGCCCTCTGGAAATGCTGACTGGGCACCAGAAGCCCTCCCATCCTGGCAGGGCCAGGCAGCCCAAGTCCAGGGACTGGCAAGAGGGTTTGGGCATCGGGCCCCTTGCTCCGGAGGTCCTTCTGGCCCCACAATTACAAAACCCACCAGCCTGGGCTCCATCGTGCCTCTGTTCTTGCTTACTCTCCTGCAGGTGCTCCAGGAGGGGAAGCTCAGCATTTCACCCTTTTGCCTTTCCTCCTTGTTCTCTGTTTTTCTGTTGAGACTCGCAGGAGGGAAGCTGCAGGGGCTTTCAGACCCTCACATCTCAGCTCAGAGCCCTGTCTCGCAGGAGGGACCTGCCCTTGCAGGTCTGCGGCACTGGGGAGATGCTGCACTGGCCTGTAGCTCATGGAACCTCATGGTCTCTTGACTTCGAGTGTCCTCCTGCGGGCCACACTCATAGCACAGAGCCTTTGGTGCAAGCTCTGCATGCTCTGGCTGGGAAGGGGGGGAGGCTGCTCTCCAGGGAGCCGAGTTCGGCTCTGGGCTTGCTGCAGGGGTGACAGCAGAGGCCAGAGCCAGCAATGCGTGGGCAAATTCAGCTTCTCCACCCAGGTTTCACTTCCAGCATCTGCTGGAACAAGGATGCTTTGGAGATTAAAAAAAAAATAAAGAAAGAAGGATATTTCAGGAAGCTGTGAGTATGGTAAAAATGGCCTTGTGCTGGGTCGGCAGCTGTGCCACTCCCCAGCATTTACTCGTGTTTCCCGCGTGAAACCCTCATGCAGTTGATAAGGCAGAAACCCATGGCTCTTAGGCTGCGCTCTTCAGAGAGAAAGTGCTTTGCACACTTCATTTGATCTAAGCCTTTCTTAGGTGAGGAGCATAGGGTCCTGCGGCACAGTGAAGTCGTGCTGGAGAACTGGCTGTGGGAGGGGGAGTAACTCAGAGGTGAAGCCATGACCCTTTAGCTTCAGGCAACCTCCAGCAGAGCCACTCATGGACTCATCAGCAAGATGGGGCAGGACGGGTGTCTTTTAGGCCCATTAGGCTGGGCTTTCCCCTCCCCACCACCTCCAAACGATAGCATGCACACCCTGGTTTGAGGACTGCTGCTCAAAGAGGGTTATATTAAATATATAATACAAACTGGTTCAGAAAGGAAGGGGGATCTCCCCCCGTTCCTCCCAGAGGCATTGGGAATGCAATGAAATTGGAAATGGCGATCCATTTTTCCAAGGGACAGACTGTCCAAGGATGGTATGTGCTGTCCATCTTGGAAAGCTGAAGAAGAAACAAAGCCTCCTCCCATCCCACAAGTGCTTACAGAGGAGGAAACCCAACACCCTGCTTTTTCCAGCCCCGCTACCACTAGCTACAGACCAACTTTGCTCACAGCTCTTATCCTCAAGCCTCTGCCTGAGCTTGGTACAGCTGAGACTGCAGTGCAGGCGCAGGGAGAGGGAGGTGCTGAGGTTTGGACAACTTCAGCTAATTTCACTCCTTCCTACAAGTCTGGGGCTCAGATGACACTTTTGACCTGTTCAACCTCCTTTTAAGAATCCTTCCCCCAGCTCCCACTCAGCTGGACACCACAGGATGGCACGGGGACAACTGAGGATGCCCTATGGATACCAGAGAGCCCTTTCATAGCAACTGTATTTCTTGCATGTCTTTAAGTGATTTATGGGCTGCGAGGTGGGTATTAGGATCTGGTCACAAGGCAGAGAAGGAAAGGAGAGGAGGTAGCTCACCCTCTTGCTATTTTGAGATGGGCTGTAGTCACCTCCCCAGGAGACTTTTTAAGCAGCAAGCACCTGCCTTGGTTTGCAGCACCCTCAGCCCCTATGCCGTGCCTCATCTCGGCACCACAGTGCCCTTGCCTTTTTGCGGAGAGCAAATGTGGCTGCATGGCTGCACCCCTCTTTTCCCCCACAGCGTCCTCCCCTCACCACACCAGCACTGACAGCACACACCTATCTTTGAGGGAGGCTCAAGACTTTGCTCCTTTAATGTGCAATAAAAAAGGGCAGTTCTCCCACACTCAACAAGAAATCCCACGAGCAGGAGCCCCGGGCTTGACACCCTCCTCCCTGGCTGCCTTTTGCAATTGGGCAGCTTGTGCGGTTTGCTCAGAAGGGTTTTTCTCCCCGTGTGCAAAGGAGCTCCTGGCTGCTGCAGGGCTGCTTTGCTGGCGTGAGATGACTGATGTCTCGCTTCACCTCTGTGCTCACCAGCTGAAGAAGCTACCCCAGCAACAGCATGTTCTCGCTGGTATAGCAGTGCCTATGTAAGGGCCTCCTGCTTCAGGGAACACAGCTCTTTGCCCGCCGCACGCACAGCTACCCCAAGGTTGTCTATAGCGTTGGCCTGATGAGAGGCTCAGATAGACTCCCTGCACCACGGCACAATGTGGTGGAAGGCATCAGTGGAAATGAGAGAGGGAGGTGGGATCGCATCGGGGAAAGAGGGGAAAAAAGTATAATAATGGGAGAATTAAATTAACTGCAAAGAGTTTGCTGAAGGCACATCCTACCCCATAGCAGACAGCCCCTTCAGCCTGGGGTACCGTTCGCAGCTCAAGCCCTGTGTGCAGCCAAGGGCTTTGGTAACAGGCTGTCATGCAATGGAAACATTCGGGCTGTGGGTAGGATTCTGGATAAACTGATGGAGCAAGGGAGGAAAGGAAGAGGAAGAGAAGGGGTTGTGACTGGGAAGGTGTTGCATACCATAAGCACTTGTGCAAGAGAGACTAAAGCAACAGGGCCCCCCTACCATTAGTGTTCCTCCCCTGCCACCTGTAATGCTTTGCATCCTTATGCTTTCCAGTCTAACAGTGGCAGGCAGAGGGATGGAGATCCATTCTAGGGATGGGGCAAGGAAAGAGGCAGGCAGGAATGATTTCAGCAGCAGACTGCAGCCTCTCCTGTTTCTTGGGCAAGATCTCTGACTACCTCACTGGAGAGGAGGATGAGGAGCTTGTTCTACTTTGCCTGCACTGTACCAAAAAAAAAAAAAAAGCCCACTGAACTCCCACATTCTCTAGCAGCTTTGAAAACCCCCTTCACAAGTCTATTGTGTGACATCCCTAAACACAACAAAGATTATCTGAAATCTGAAAGCAGCTTAAAAATAAAAACAACTCAAAGGGAAAACAGGAAGAGAGTGGAGGAAGGGGACAGAGTCCTTCCCCTGCTGGCCCCTGGTCGGAGGCAAGCAAAACAGCACACACAGCCTCTTGCTCCACAGCACACCAGTCCATAGCATTCACAAGGCAAACATAGCATCATCTTCCTTTGCTTGCTTCCGATGATGGCTGGCAGCAGGAGGGGAGACAGATGTCCCTGCTGAGGAGCTGGACAAAGTGGGTAGCCGGTCTGCAACTTTTGCTCGCTCTTCCAGAAACTTGTCAAACTCTGGGGCAAGAGAAGAGCAGAGCATTAGCAAGGAGGGAGGTTTGTGGAAGAGCCAAGGTGCTGCCAGGACAGCTGGAGAAAGGGGTTGGCTGCCAAGTCTTACCTTCACTGGTGACACCTTTTGCATCCTCTGACTCTCCCTAGGGAAGGAGGAGAAGGGCATGGTTAGAAGCAAGGTAGTCAAAGGCACCTCCACTGATGTGATTCTTTGTCTGCATGGAGGGAGACAGGATAGTGCTCCCCCCACTTCCGCAGTACAGACATGTTAGAGTAGCCCTGAGTCTCAGCTCATTAGCTATGCCTCCCGGAGGCTAATCATACTGGTGTGGTATCCCAAACCCTGTGTACTTGGCTTTTCCCCCCCTGCTCCCTCTGAGCAGCCTGTGTCACACATTCAGCAGTGCCAGTACTACTGTACACTGCCTAAAATCCAGCCCTGCAGACAACTCTGGCAGGACTGCTGGCTCCAGGAAAGCAGCCCCTCACTTACCACATCAGTGGAGAGCCACTTTTCTATGTCTTCCATGAAATTGGCTTGGGGAACCGGCACCTGGGACAGAAGGAAAGAGAGCGATGAGGCCAAAAAAAAGAGAGGATGTTCCAGGAAACCCACTCTGCAAAAAGAAAGCCCAGCCCAAAAGCTAACCCTCTTGCTCCACTGTTCAGTCAGCTCAGGCCCTTTCAAATCCAGCCAATGCCACTGCAAAGCTCTCCCAGCTACCAATGCCACTGCTCACCTGCTTCTTTTGCCTCATCCACACCCAGACACACATACTTTCCAGGATACGTGCCATTAAAAGCATCTGGGGTTTGGTGGTTGGCTTTGGGGTATTAGGACTGGACCAGTCTTTCCATTTTGGTGAGGACTCACTAGGTGGAAGTTGGCTGCTTGTGTTAGGCAGCCAGAGAACAAGAGATGTGCTTTTCTCCACATCTCCTCCCTTCTACAAACCAGTGACAGTCTGATGTCAAAGTCTGTGATGCTGAAGATACCAGACGTGCCAAGTTTGGCACCACATTAGGGGGGAAAGACACCTGCCAAGAAGTGATTCCCTGGTAGGATCACGGAGCACAGCAGGATCTGACATCACACCAAACTACAGAAACAGACCCATCAAAGAGAAAGTCCTCTAAAATTCCAGTAGTGACTAGGCTAGCTTAGAAGACTTCATGTTCCTGGCCAATTTAAGCACCAGAGACACTCTGTCTAGTGGACAGAGATAACCTTGAAGGAAACCAAGTCCAATTCAAAACCCCAGATCCTTTTCTCCAGTCACAAGCTCCTGAACAAAGCTGAGCAAGGAGCAGCCCTTGCTAGAGGCTCCACAAGCACAAGCACGAGAGGGACTTCTGGGAACTTATTTATTAGTCTCCTAATAGGTATAGCTCCCTTGCTCTCAGGAAAACAGCAAGACCAAGAAAAAGAGCAATGCCCTCTTACCAAGGACAGGCAGATTTCCCCAAACCAGGGAGCAAATGCAGATAGTTACCACAGCTGGCAGATGGATGAACGGGGATGGAAGAGGATGTGTGAGATTAGGGAAGTTTCAAAGAGAACTGGCTTTGTCTTCCCAGAGAGGAACTCTTTGGGGTAGAAGTGCATTCAAGCCAACTGGATAGCATGTGAGGAAACTTCCTAGAGCAGACATCAGTCTGGGCAGTGCCCATTTCAGGAAGACAGGTTAATGAGCTTCAGACCTGGGAGTGTGTCAAAACCTCAGTGTGCCTGAGGAGATGTAATTGCAGGAATTCCTGCTGCCAAAAGACCAAATTCAACAGCCTGAAGGCTCAAGCACTTTAGCTAGAGGAGGAGGCCTTGAACAGGGTAAAAGCCGGAATGTGTTTTCCTCAGTGGGGCAGCTCATGCTGAGCAGGAGAGGCTGCAGTGGGAATGAATAGCAGCAGCCTTCCTCATGGTGCCACTGTCTAGTGCCTCTGCCCCAGACACCCACCCCAAAACAGGCCATCCTCTAGCTCAAAGAGTGGCACATGCTCTTTTGGCCTCAGAGCTCCTAGGATTTTTTCCTGCAGACATGTTTACTTGAGGAAGGACTGACACACTTCCTGCTTCCTTCCCAACCCTGGTCTCCACTACTGGCCCAGACCAGGGTTGCTCCATTTCAGTTTGCAGTCTCTGCTCATGTCTCCTGTGCATCTTCACGTGCTGTGCCAGCGCCACCTCTAGTTCAGCAGCCCCAGCCTCCTTCCTCCCTGCTGGCACTCCACCATCTCACCATTCCTTGCCGCATCATCCACTTAGTCAGTTGGGCTCCATCACTAGAGGTACCAGACTCCCCCTGGTCGAGAGAGAGTCTGCACTGAAAGCTGCTATCGTGGAGGGTGAGGGGAGAGGGGAGGCAGTGGGTTTAGGGTGGGGGAAAGAACACACTAGTACTGGTGGCCTACTTCTCTGATTGCAGAGAGAAGGCAACTGGACTTGGAAACCTGCTGAAGAGGAATAAAACATACATTTCCAGGTAGAAATTTCCCTGCAGATATAAAGAGGCCATCCTGTTACTGAGTCAACCCCAGGCCTTCCATAACTCCCCACCTTTGGGGTTTAAAGAATGAGGTATATAGCCCAGGTAGGAAATGCAGGTTGGTGGAGACTGGGAGTTATCATCAGTCATGTTAAACACTTGATTTTTTCCAAACAGACAGCCCATTTATTGCATTAGTGAGGAAGGAGGATACTCTCATTCCTGGTGACGCACTAAAAGCTCTGTGGCCACTTACCGTTCCTGTGTTCTGCTGCCGGGCATCCAGGGCACCAGCGAGTCCTTTGGAGGCTTGGGGATCTTCGTACTTTACCCTGAAAGCATGAAGTTAGATAACATACAGGCTGATGAGATGCCTGAGAGCGAAGAGCAGGAACCCCTAAACATATTCAGTGCTTCTGACTGCACAACTTTTAATCTCTCATCATTCTGCTCCCAAGAGCTTCTAGAAAGGTGCAAAACCCCATACTAAAAGTGTAGCCCACCACACAACAGACTAATCTACTCAGTGCAACATCACTGTGGGATACCACAGGACAGCCCTGGCACATGACAGGAGGATGACAAGGCATCATAGGAAAACAACCATCCAGCAGACTAAAACACAGACTTACAGACCTAGATGCATCAACCATGACACTCGTCTCTGGGGTTGACTACAGAAGAGAGATAACTAACGCAGGCTGACCAGAAGATTACAGCTACTTTAGAAAGGATTCGAGCAACAAGCTCCTATATACTCACCTACCTTCACAGACACAAACACAGCTCAAAACCATCTCTTTAACTGATACCACTCAAGAACTGATGGTGGCAGAGACTCACTGGTCTATGCTACATAGGAGGTGAGATTGGATGATCAGAAGAGCCTAGTGTTGCTTCAAGGTCTCCAAATGCACCATTACAGCAACCTCTTCCCACACACAGACACGTCTCACCCATAATCTCCCTTATCCCATTTCTGTGTCTCCTCTAGGCTGCTACCACACATGCTAATACCACACGTCACCATTTGATCCATGCAGAGTGGGGAAAACAGTCCGTCCATGCTGGGAGAATGAAGCCTCTCCCAGAACCTCTCCGCAAGTCTCCTCTCCAGCTGCTCCCAGGCCCTTTTTCGCAGATCCAGCAGACCATCAAGTGGAGCTGTTTTTGTTGGGGGCCAGGGGCTTGGGCCACCGGCGCTCAAACTTCTCGAAGAAGTGCTCATCAGTGAAGGGGCCGCTGTGGACAATGGCATCAAGGATGAAGTACAATGCTGCTATCATGCCACTGATGAGGAAGAATGGCAGGAAAGGCTTGAGATGTTTCAAGCACTGCTTCGCCGAGACGCACATGAAGCATAGGGGGTTCAGGAACAAAACCCAGCGGCCCTGCCTGTGTCTCCTGCCAGCACGTCCTGTCTGGGAGCAGCAGGGCAATGGGTCTGTTCAGATGGAGGGAGACGCTGAGAGCAGAGGCTGGTGAGTGAAATGTGAAGCCTGAGCCAGTGAGAGTAGAGGCTACCTGGCAGGAGTGCAAGTGCAGGCAGATGGAGGGCAGTGAGGAATAAATAGAATATCTCGTTACTTGTAGAGAGATCACAAGCTTCTGTCTGTTAAGGATTGCACCACAGCGGAGAGGATATGACTCCACCCCTGCCCAGATCTCCCCCAGCCTCCAACACTGAGCACATACCAGTGGCTCGGATTTCAGCCCCAGATTGGGTGCTGTCGGGCACCACTGGTTTTGTCCTGGACTGCCTCTGCCCTCAGACAGCACACTCCACAGTAAAAGTGGTGGGGAAACCCATGGCCAAAACACATGAAGTTGTGTGTAGGCCATGGGTTTCCCCACCACTTTTACCAGAACCAGTCTGAGGCAGAGGAATGAAAGGAGACATCCTTAAGAGATCTTAACTTGCTACTGCCCAGCTGCAGAACAAGGCATTCCAGTGGATGGAGATCAGGAGCACAGGTCTTTGAGGGCTGGAGGCAGAAATGTGCCTGTGAGCTCTACTGCTTGGTAACTGATGGAGAGCAGTGGATGAGTCTGACAGAGACCCAACTATAAGTGCTATACACCAAGAGGTCTCAAACACACTATGGAGGAAGAAACATCAGTCCCACTTACCATCAGGGAAGCTGAGGCACAGAGCAGTGCCCTGCCTTGCAAGGCACAACTGACTGCATAATTCCTGCACTCCAGATCAATACTCTGTCCATTAGGCTGCATCGATATTCAGCAATTCCCAAATTCAACATCACCCCAGTCACGGCACGAGTTCAGAGACAGACAAGAAAACTCAGCCAGTCCCACTCCACACTTTCATCTCCAGACACGGCATCTCCCCAGCCCATGCAGCACTGCAGTCCCCACACGCAGAGACCACTTCCTTCTCCCCATGCCCAGGAGGACACTGTGAAGGGGAGATGACAGCAGCAGGAAGGACTGGGAACACAGAGGTTATCCTACAAACACTGTGCATCAGAAGAGTGCATTTCTATTGCATCCTACTGTTTCCCAGGAACTGCTGCTGGTTGGGGTCACAGCCCCAGTTGCCCTGAGCCCTCCCCCCTTGCAAGAAGGCAGGACAGGACAGAGTGGGCTGCTACACTCACTCTCTGCGCTGCTCAGCCAGCGAGCTGCCGCGGGTCAGGGCAAACATGTCAAACTCTTCTTCCAGCTTGCCAGAGGTGTCGAGGGAGTGCAGCCCCGCACTCACGCTGCTCGAGCCCAGGTCTGTGGGAGAGAGAGCAGGGTGAGCAGGCAGCACAGAGCAGTAAACAGAGGGTCACGGGCTTGGAGGTGCTAGGTGGAAAGCTAGCATCAGAACAGGCTAAACTGCTCTAGGACCACCTATCCTGCCCCTCAGCTGCAGCACAGTCTACATCTGTGTGCAGCATCATGGGTGAAGAAACAGAAGCAGTTTCTTCACCTGCTCAGCAGATATTTTTAGCTCAGTCTCAGGCAGCAGCAATTCACTGCACTGATGCTGAAGGCTAGATGTTCCTGACCATTTAAGACAACTCAGAGGGAATTGCTCCATAACCTGTGGAAGAGGATAACCTGTGCTTCTGGGCAAGCACCTCTGAGACAGATGAGTGGATTTTCATGACTCAGGCATCATCTGAAAAACCCTGACTTGAAAAATATCTCCGCTGGCTTGTCTGTAAAAATAGTCTTGCCAATTTTCTGTAGCTGCACCCAAGCTGTACTGAATGTGCTCACAGCCAGTGACAGCTTCAGGCAGTGCTATGCAGGCTGTTGGTAAGTCCTGAAGACTCCTCAGGACCTCTAAGGCTTTTTGAGTAGACAACCTGTCAAATCCTGGGTCCTTAGCCCAAGATGCTCACGGCTGCCTTTGCAGCACAGTTCAGCTGCTTTTCTTCTCCCAGGCCTCAGTGGTCTGCCTGACACCACAGCAAGAGAGGCAACTGCGCTGCTACTAGGCATTGGAGAGGGAGCAACTTTCTCCCCTGCCCTGCTGGAAGGTCCAGTCCTTAGCCACAGCCTAATGCTGAGGTCCTTCTTAAGTCATGTCCACCTCCTGCACAATGTGAGGTGTGGATGCTGAGATGTATGCTTGTGTGCCTTGGGGCATATACAGGTTTCTTCATGAGTTTATTAGTTGACAATATACCCTGTTTCTCTAGGTTACTTTATGAATGTGACTAAATAATTCTGGGAGGTGATTCAAAGGCATGAAAGGATTCCCAGGGCAACACAGGAGGAGGACTGAGGGGAAAACTGCATGGCAACATACTCATTCCAGCCAGCTGAGAGGAAAGGTTGTTGGTGACTTCAGGTTGTCTCACTGCAGAAGGAGTACTAGGTCCCAGGTCAATCAAGCTGTTCTCTGCCTCATTTGGTGCCTTTGGAGAAAAAAAAGGAAGATGGTGGAGAGTTTCAGAAGCCCAGACACCCTGACCCTTCAGTCCTAGCTCATTAACACTGGAAAGGGAAGCCCTTCTGTACCCATTGAAAGATATCAGTTGTGAAGCCTCTTCCTGTGAGAAGGGGGATAATGATCAGAGAACTGGCTGGGAATAGTGTCCCAGGGCAGAATACACCTTGGCAGCCAGCCTTGCAGCTCTGCTGGATGTCAGTAAGTATGGTAGGTGCTGGTTCAGAGGACAGGGCAGTGCTCAGAGGACAAAGGGAGGCTCATATGGGAATTGGTCCTCTCAATGTTCAATACCGGAAAACCACAACTGCTGCTGGTCTGCTCCTGCTCTTTGGGCGAGAGGAAGGCTCCCACTGGCAGGGAGGGAGAGGCTAGTAGTGGTAACTGAAGTGTCCTGCAGACCAGTGTGGCCTGGTGCAGCTGGGTTAGGAGAGCAAAGCCTACAGCTTGTAAGTG
This sequence comes from Ciconia boyciana, assembly GCF_034638445.1. Taxonomy (NCBI): domain Eukaryota; kingdom Metazoa; phylum Chordata; class Aves; order Ciconiiformes; family Ciconiidae; genus Ciconia; species Ciconia boyciana. The sequence goes on from NC_132934.1 coordinate 59,518,102, forward strand.
GGGCTGGCTGAACCTTTCTCCAACTCAGCAGGACGCATCAGGGCCTGCAGGATGCAAACCAAGCTGCACAGAGGGGTAGTTGCTCCAAGTTACCTTAACAGGCTGTCCTGTTCGAAGACGCTCAAACCTGCAAGAATGATGACAGGATGAATTTCAGTAGTATGTGCTTATTCACCCACAGCCCAAGAGATTTTTTATCAGGCTTGGCACAGTCTGCCCTTTCCTACATACTAGGAAAGGAGGACCATGGCTCAGGGCCCAATTCCTCCTCAAGACCAAAGACACCACAACAAGGCCCACAGAGTTGATGTCTCCTGAGAGGTGATGTGAGGAAGCTTCTTGTGATCCTCCAGAGCTACTTCTAACCAAAATGGTTCAAACCCAGCTCTCCATACAGACACAGGGACTAAATTCTCCAGACTTCATCCTAGCTTAAGAGATGGGTTTGATGAAATGGAAATAAAAAAAGGGGTGCTGACCCCATGTGGGCAAGTCCTTTCTATCCCTGTCTGCCTTACAGCTAGAAAACCAGCTCTTTCCATCCAGTTTCCTCCTTCTTCTGGGTTTATATTCTTTATATTCCATCAGTAACTTACATAGCAGCTTTGAAGGGACAGGAATAAATCAGCAAAAGCTGAGAACTGTCTTTGTTCTCAAAGATGGATGATACAGGCTGATAAATCTTGAGCATTATAATCATGGGCAGATCAAAAGGGTGGCGTAGAAGGCCTTCAGGGAGCAGTAAACTCTTGTGGAAGAGCAGGGCAGAGAAGGGAGTAGAGAGGTACCTTTCATGGCGCAGAAACACATTGTTGAGATTGTCATTGATGAGGAGTAGCTCCTCGGTGAGTTGCTCATGGAGGACACGGGGAATCAGCTCCAGCACACGCTGCTGCATGGCTCTGCATGTCCGATTCAGCTCCTGCTCACAGCAAGGGGAAGTTACCACAAAGATCAGGCTATGACTGAGCACTCATAGATCTGGAAGTCTGACAGGCACAGACAGACCCCAGAGGCTACTGAGGTCTATCAGCAAGGGTTGATGGGCAACAGATGTTGGTGTGAGAGGTAAACTGAGTCTGAGCTTTACAGACAATAATTGTATGCCTCTTGTGTAACACATCATCCAGAAAGAAAGGCCCTCAGGGACCACAAGTCCCCGTGTGGGATGATTCCAGCCTCAATAGTGCAACTTCCCTTGGCTGTTGAAACTCCACCTTCCCTGTGTCTCCCTTACCCCATCACTCCCTGATAAGCCCCACAGTAAACTGTCCAGTGCAATTGTTCCCCATGCCTGGCATGCATAATGTTTCAGTCCATCAGGTCATTGCTAAATCAAGCTGCGTGTGCCAGCCCTCTACCCCGCCAGTGTTCCTTACTTGCAGCAGCTCCAGGTCAGAGGGCTCAGCCTGGGACGGCACCAGCTCTGTCAACATCTCCGACATGACCTTCATGTTCCCATTCACCACTTCCAGCTCACTGCGCAGCTTCCCAATCTGCAAAAGGGAGGGGAAGTGACTGCTCGGCCTGGGAAGACTGGGGAGACAGCTGAGGTAGCTCTGAACTGCAGTGCACCACATGTGTGTGCACATTCACAGAGCTGAAGGGAACAACCACTGAGGAGCTCGTTTGTCACTGCTCAGTTCGGCTCTTGGGAGCTTCCAGCAGAAGGAAGCTCCGTTACTTACCATGAAGTTCATTTGCTGGTAACAGATGCCAGGCCCTCACCTGGGATCTTTGGCCACTAGCCTAGCCTTGATTTTCAATAGCCAGCACAGGCTGCTGTTATGATTCAAATCTCTCCCTAGCTAGCAGCTCCTGTGTGGCAGCCACTCAAATCGTTTCATTTCCAAAGCAGTATAAGAGGGGAAAAAAGTGAATTCCCATTCAAAAGGCAAGCTTAGGCTAAACGTACAGTTGAAGCTTTATCCCTCTGGTTTCATAAGCTGCTAATGAGCCTCCTGAGAACAGTTTCTAGCCTCTTTTCTGCAAGGGGATGCAACCTACCAACAGCTGGATGTTTGGTGCTGAACATGGTGTCATATGAAGTCAGGGTGAGGAAGGAGAAAAAAGGATGGGGAAACAAGAGAGAAAGCCCTGGCCTTTGGAAACCACATAGCCAGACAGGGTTGATTCATATAAAGTCAGCAGTGAGGCAAGATAAACAAAGATGATAAGGATGCATCTACTGTGCAAGCTTTTGCTGTACTGCGCTACAAAGACCTTGCTCAAAACCTCTGTGTCTCAGTTCCCCGCTTCCCTATAACCAAGAGATCTTCCTCTACCTGCAAGCAGCCCTGCCTTAGGAAAACATAACCACTCCATGTTTGTGGTATCCCAGCTCATCACTGTGACCACAATGGAGCTCTGGGGAGCTCTTGAGGGACTATGCTTTGATGGAACAGCTCCTTGAGGACAGAGGCTGAGGAAGGACGAGGACAGCAGTCCCAGAACAGTGTTTATGAAACAGCCCCCAAACACAGGGAGAGTCAGCAGCACCATGGGGCTCATGTCCAACTCACCTGCTCTGGTGTGGGTGTGATGGGCGCATCGCTGGATGTGCCTCTCCTGGTGGGCAGGGTGACAGGGTGGAGGATGGATTCTATCTGCTGAGGGGAGTTGACCGCAGGTGAGTTCTGTCCGGACTGGGAGTCAGAGCTATACACAGTCTACAGACAGAGGTGGGAAAAGTGACAGAGAGAAGGAGATGTTAGACACTCACAGCTGAAAGGGCAGTGCAATTAGGAGAGGAATGTGGATGGCAACTCCCCATCTGCTTTCAATAGCTCTTTCAGCAAAGAGGCTGTCCTGGAGCTTCTCACTCCCCAAAAGCCCTCTAAATGCAAGCCAGAGTTCCTGAAGTCCCCTCATAGCTCCAGAATGGCAGCTGCCCAACACCCTTCTCTTTAGCAATGCTCCCGTACCCTCTGTGGTGTGTGGATGGGTGACAGCATGTCCAGATCAGTCATGGGGAACTCCAGGCCCTTCCGTCTCAGGTCTTCATAGACAGCAACGACACCAGTCAAGTCCGGTGAGCTGCGGAAGGCGTCCGCCCAGGACTGGGGAGAAGGAGACAGTACAGCCCATAATCATTTACAGTCGTCTTCTGTACAAACACCTAAAGACAAACACTGTCTGAACTGGCGCAGATGCTCACGCTTCTTGGCTCACCTGGATGAGGGTCAGCACCTTGTCATGCACTATGGCAGGTGGATTGTTCTTCGGCAGGATTGTTCTCACCAGGACACCTTCCACAAAGTCCTGGCTGGACACAAGGACATGGAAGCGATGGCCGCAGTTTTTGACGCATGTCTCCAGGACCTTCAAAGGCAATGAAGCATTAGCTATAGCCTTCTCTGCCTACGTGTGTTCGCCGTGTTGGCTTTAGGTACCCATGTCTTTTCAGCCAGGGACTCAGCTTTACAGCAGGATATCACAGAGCTGAGAAAGAGCCCTGACCACTCACCGTCAAAGCCAGCATAACTTCATGGAAGTTCTTATTCCCTACAATTCTCTTCTTAATGGCTCGGAAGGCATCTTTGGGCCTGCAGGAGAAATCAGATGAAGAAAGATCATCAGAAGGTTGAGACCCACCTACAGAGAGGCAAAGCAAAACAGCCGCTGGCTCTGCATGCCTCATACTCAGCAGGTGACCTTCCCCACCATGTTTTCAGGGCAGCTTGAAGCAATGACTGGTAAAGTGGCTTCTGCCTGTGGTTCTGCAAGAGGAGCTGGGTCCTGCTAATGAGTGCTGTTACTGTAATTGGAGGCCTCTGTGCTGATGTCTGCAACAACTCAAGGTGTACAGGACACAACAGAGAGCAGAGTAAAAGCAATGCTAGAAATGCACTACTTGGGGGTAGAGCAAAATCCCATGGCAGAGAGACTGAAGAGGAGGAGATCACAAAAAAGCTTGGCATGGGTTAGAAACAGGAAGGAGAGAGTGAGCTGCAGCAATCCCTGGGTTGCTCAGAGAGAAGCTGTTTAACGACATTTTCCTGGAGGAAAGGAGGCTAAAAAGTAGCAGGGGAGATGCAGTGGCAAAATCTTGCCTATACTGCAGGTGGGCAAGAGAGCAGCAGCGTAGCAGGGTCTCCTTAACCATTCTCAGATGGGAGAAGCGCGGTGCTCTCAGCCCACTGTGGTCTTGTGAGAGGGCACAAATGAACCAACAGGCAGAGCACAGGAAGAGAGGCTGGGCTAGAAGAGCAGCAGTGCTGGAGGAGAAGAGTGGGGTGGAGACACTGAGGCAATGAGGAGGGCAGGAGTGTATTGGCCCGTGTGGCAGCATGGCTGCAATGGATGGGCATTAGCAGGGCAATGGGAGAGCCTGCCATGCCAGGAGGGTACAGCTGTGTTATCAGGCACCCAGAACTGAAACACCAAGTGGCCACAGCTCAGGACTGAGAACTGTGGGCAGACACGCATATTTGCACTGTGGGGATAGCATGGAAAAGAAGTGGTGACAGATCTGTGAGTAGAGATGTTTGACTTTGTTTTCATACAACTGTGAAGCTGAAAACTGGGCTTGCTAATCCTCTGTCAGCATCACTGTGGGGTAGGACAGCAGGAGTGAAACCTACATTTTTTATTCCATGTAGCACCTTGTTTTTTACATGCTGCTCTTGACATCTCCACTGTGAGGAGGAGCAGTCCCCCTTGAAATCACTGGCAAATCCCCAGGTCCAGCATTAACAAGTCTGGCAGATTTCTGAACATCTCCCCGCAGGGAGAGGGAGACAAGGGCTCCCCCACCCACTTTGCGCATGTCTGAGTGACTGTACATGAAAATACCTGAGAAGTGAACCCCAGCAGGACTTGCACAGTCAGAGGACTGAATAGCAGCCTGAGATTTTCCTTTCTCCTCAGTCACCAGCCTGCAGATTTTTACATTCCAAAAGGAGAGAAAGAGAGGGGTATGGAGGAGGAATAAACCAAAGTGGAAGAATTGCAAATATGCCTTTGGGAGATGGGAGGCAGCCTGGCTTGAATCGAGGTTTCTCTGGGGACCCTGAAGGCCTGTTTGAATGGCTCCCAGTGCTCACGATTACGGGGAAGCATCTAACAGATGCTCTGGCAGCTTTGCTGTGTCTCTAGGTCTCCTAGCAGAGTCTCGTCTAAGGGACTGTTGGGAAGCCTAGTTTATTACCTCCACCAGTGCATGCTACCACTGCAGTCTAGGGATGTAGTGTTACAGAGTGTGCTGGGACCTGCCACTGGATATGTACCCTTGCCAGCTCCCTTACCCTTCTTCAGTCTCGTTAATAATGTCGCAGATTTCCATGTTGAGAGCCCAGTCCTCACTCCGCAGGGACCCATCGGTAGCTCTCTCTGGAAAACAGAAACCAAGACATGGCAAGGCTAAGAGCGGCCCTGGCACTCTCATGGGCTGCTCTTCAGCTGTCAGGTCACCCCAGAGCCCAGCCACCTTCTCCCTGGCTTCCACCACAACGCACAAGGAAGCAAATCCGACTGCAAAGTCCAGGCCACCAAGTGCTCCCCGCTAGGTGTCACCACCGCAAAGCACATGGCTGGCCGGCACTGGGACGGGTGGTTGCTGAACTGTGCCCACGCCACCCATGCTAGCAACACACAAACAAGCGCTGTGTGATCTCTGGTGTCCTGCACACAAAGGGAGGGGGCTCAGTATGACTTCAGCTTCACAGCTGGAGAAAAGGGGGCTTATTTGCTTTGTTGCTGCAGGGCCAGAAACTGTGCATTTGGTCTGCTCACACTGACAAGGATCTAATGTCAATGGCATCACTCTTGGTTTGCACCAAATTAAGGAGACAAAAGAATCAACTCCCTTCTTTTTACATGGGCCCTACAAAAACAAACAAGCAAACATAAACAGCCCAAGCAGGGTTCTCTCTTGTTTAACATTTACATCCCTCCTCTGAACTTCCAGCATTTGGGCAGCATGGACAGAACTGGACTGCAGGCTGAAATTGAAGCAATATTGTTTCAGCTTTGATTGTGTCCCCTTTAATTAGGAATTCCTCAGTCAGCCTTCACGTTATTCAAGGCAGAGATTTGGGAAACAAGCAGCTATTACTGAGAGCACGAGTGTCTCCACCCTATAATTAGCCATATCTTGGTCCTAGCCACGCCGACTGACTGATGCCTTCAGGGACACCACCAGCGGCTGAGGGAAAGAGAACGGCCAGCGAGGCAGGACCCAGGCACTCTCCAGACCACGGGGGAACATAGAGACACAGCAGATGGCAAGCAGAGGACAAGAACCATCCTTCCCAGCTCTCCCATCCTGTAAAATGCCTGACTTAGCACTGGGGCAAGAGAATTAAAGCTAGCCAGACTGGTTTAGCACCTACCAGGTGCTCTTCAGGAGAGCTCAGACCCAACAAGGTAGTTAAAGAAGTGCCTGCATTTTCAAAACTGCTGTCTCTGCAAAATCTGGAGCTGGCCCTTACTGCTGTGGGTCCTCTATCCCTTTGGAGAGGCCCTTCCTCTGCAGAGCTGCCGCCTTCTGCTTTTGACCCAGCAGCTAATGATCCCTCTGTGGGAGTGAAATGAAATGCCCATTCATGCAGTAACGGGATAGGGCCATAACACAGGAAAAATAAGATTTTTAAACTCCTGCCTGGGTAAGCACATCCATTATGGTTTGGGATGTCCTGTTTTTAACGTTAGGCAGAGAGCTATTCACAGCACTGTGCAATGCAGCCTCTTACACGTGTCCCTCCCACAGATTACACATCACAGCGTGAAGTTACCTATCCACATCTTATCGCAATCCAGCCACCACCTTTTCTGTTGACTGCAGAATGTATTGATTGCACTGTGATTACGCTGATTACATTGTGGCCACAGCCAGATGGAAGAGGGCAAACAAGCGAAGGAGAGTGGCAGAACGTTCTTGATGCTCTTCCACCTTTCTGGAGATCTGGCTACTACTGTAATATTCTGAAGGCCCCTTGATTCAGGTGAACTTTTGTCACTTTGAGTATTAATTTTATATAGGAATCCTGGTCTCTTGCAGATCTAAGCTTCCTCAGTGAGGAACAGGAGGTAGCATCTCATTGATGTGGTGGAGAATATATCCAGGGTAGTGGGCTACAGGGGAGCATGTCTGGTGCACCAGGGCATATACGAATGAATGGGTGAAGCTGTGGTAATACATGGGGGAAAATGTTTTCCATCAGGCCTCCTTTGGGATCAGGACTTGGTACAGTAGCAGAGCTCCAGACTCCCTCCTGCTCTGGGACACCACACAGCCAGCCTTGCTGGCAGGCAGATTGCAGCTCACGTTGGTCTGATGGATTTGGCACACATGGTCACAAAGCCACCCTTCACTTGCGCTCTCCTCTGGCATCCCCTGCTCATGACACACCTCGGTTTGAACCCCAGCCTAGCCAGAAGCTTCTCCATACTGTTTGCTGCCCCTGGCAATGAAGCACACAAATCAATCACACAGGGGTTCCTTTCTACTGAAAGGAGGTCCACATCCACTCTTCTAACCCCTAAAGAGAAACACTGCACATGGAAGGAAAAAACCCACAACTCAGGAACAGGGCTGAGCCTGCTGGGAAGCTCTGAGCTACAGAAGAAACCAAGGATGAAACAAAGCCTGCCTTTAACCATCAAGTCCTTGCTGTTCAAGTCTCTTCATCCTCATTTTCACTGTACACAAACATGAACTGAGTCTGCAAACACCCTTCCCTCGCTTCCCTATGTTCGGTGGCACTCTGTAACCTGCTCCCCACCACCACTCCTTTTCCTCCAAACACACCAGTCCTCCAAACACTCCAAACCAGTCCTGCCAAGGTCAGCCAGCAGGTTTGCTTTTCAGACAGGAATGCAAACAAACTGTGCGTGCTCCTTCACCTGGCTGGCCACTTGCGGGAAAATGGGGCTTCCTCAGAAGTGACACATACTGGCCCACTGTTACCCCACAACGCTGTGGTCATCCTGCTACCATCACCCCCGTTCACATGCTGGTCAACAAAAAGCTACAGGAAAGCAGCAAACCTGCCATAAATGCAACATAGGCTGAAAAAATACAAAGCTGGAAGAGCAGTATTAGGGCATATGGAAAACAGGAACGTGACCATGAGCCATTTCCAAGGACAAAGTGCTTGAATTTACCCAATACAGATTAAAGCCTGGCCTTGCTGGCCTTGGGAGAGCTGGAGCTAATGCCCTTTTAATTCTCCTTGCTTGCTTCAAGCACTAAGGCACTGTCCAAGCCTAGTAAGGTATGTTGGAGTTTTCTCTGAAATCCTGAACTTTACCCTTTTATTAAAGCCTGCAGAAGGGAAGGAAACAAAGTCTATTCATTAGTCACATGAAGGATCAGGGTGGCTGGCCCCATTTCACGAGCCGTTATTAGCACATGAGCTGTCTACCCCTCATGAAATCTGAGCCCGGGATCACTGGGGACAGCAACAAGTCCCTAAAGACAGCGAGCACGGGAGGCAGAGCACAGCTCCCGCCCAGCGCTCTGCATGGCGGGGCTTATCAGGCAGCTTCCACTTCTGCGTGTTAACGAGCTGAGCCTGACCTGCCACGGAGAATTCCCCCCGGCGGAGGTTATCAGTAAGCGTATGAACACCATCTCCCTCCAAGCCCAAAACTAACTGGCTGTTGAACGTACAGGAGGCCCTTCATGGGGCCGCTTCAAAGCCACATTGTTTGGCAGCCAGTCCAGCTTCCCGGGTGTGTCAGCATTGGGGTTTGCCTGATTCCAGTATGCTGCCTCACAAATTGCTCGGATTGACCCAGAACCACTGAGGATTGTGGTATGGGTTGAACAACAGCATCGACTCTTTTCCTGCCTGGCATTTCATGTGCTCCTGATGACTGCAGCTAGGTTATAAAAGTTATCTGGAATCATCAGATAAGAAAGAACTCTGAGCTCGGCATAACTGACACATCAGAGCTGTACACTGCGTTGTGCCATGAGTAAATTTCACAGCTTTGCTTCTTTTCAAGTTTATTGTCTCTGTCCTCGTGGCTGGGGAGAGCCCACTGTGGGGCTGGCGATCCCACCCAGCCGTCCCCGCAGCAGCACACCGGCAGTACAGTCAATAGAGTGGGGAAGTACGGGAGCCAGGGACAGAAGGTACTGTGCAGGCTCCTGTCCCCTTTTCACAGATCTGAAACACCCCTAACCAGCCAGGCGCTGTTCAGAAACCCTTCACCCACGACATGCTCTGCCATAGCTCGTCAGAGACTGTGTGCCCCTCCTCCAAGTCAGGCCCTTAACCAGCGTTCCCTACAGCGCTCAGTCTTGCTGGCTTTAAATTCCTCAGCAAAGCCATCAAGCGCCTTCTCAACCCATTTCAACAAGTGTTTGGGGGCACCAGCATTTCATTGCACAAGACAGCGTAGGTTCCAGCAGAAAGCAACGCAACAGTCCTTTCTCCCGGCCTCCCCTCAATTCATAAACCCCCCTGGCCCAAATCAGCATCCTGTACAAAGTCTCCTTGCTAAGCCTCATGCTTTCACTTCCCTTGAGGAAACTTCAGCACCAGCTCAGTCAGGACTCCACCATTCAGCCGTATTGCTCCTGTGAAGATGGAGGGGACAATGCGCTTTCCAGAGAGAACAGAGATATGGCTCCAAACCTAATTCAAGGATGGTGATGGACACAGACTTGTGCTGACATAAAGCTGTGGGTATTTGGCTCACTGAACTCCTGCTCCTTTCCTGTGAATGAGCTCAAACTCTTGGGGATCAAACGACTCTTCGGCTGCTGCCTTTGCCCCTTCTCCTCCAGACAGAGCGGGCACAGAAGACACGGCAATGCCTTTTTGAGAAGCACTACCTTGCAGGGACCCGTCTGGCTCCGACAGGAGAGTGTTACTGACAACAGCTGATAACTGCTGCCCACCAGATCCCAAGGTCCCAACGCACAGAAGGGTGCAGGGACACCCACAAGGTGGGATCCAAATGGCTGTGGGGATTTTTCTGGCATATTGTGTTGTATCTGCCCCTCTTCCTCACCCATGAGCCTCCCTTACCTGCTCCTTCTTTACAGTCTCAACTTTTCCTGGTTCTCATGCTTAAACCAACCCCCAAGCATAAAAAATCCTCTTAGTCTCTGTGCTACACCGTTACTTCTCTCCCTTGCCTGCCCTCACTCACTGAAATAACCAGTCTCTGTCCCTTTCAGTATTGCTATAATTACAGTTATTCCAGACTTCCAGGGTCAGGAGAGAGCATTGGTGGTTTCCTCTCCATTCTCTCACTCAGAGCACCTCCTTGAACTTAGATTTTCCATTTTGAAGTTTCTCTTAGGTCCTAGATGGAGGTGCAGTGGATTTCCCTTTTGATGGGGGGAATCCAAACTACAATGCTTCAGCACTCTGGAAATTTTCTCACTGGTCAGAAGTAATGTGTTTAAAAAAAAAAAAACCCCACACAACAAAAACAAATACGAAAAAGCCCAAACAAACAAGTCTATATTCATCTTACTTGGGAAGAGACATCACGGTCCAAAAACAGGACAGAGGCAACTTTTGTGACTAAATCTCAGGACTAGGAGTAAGAAGCTAGAAAACCTACTCCTCTGCAACTGACTCATTCTGTTACAGATCACTGAGATTATCTGAGCATTGGCTTCCTTGTCAGCAAAATAAATGGGATTTACTAGATCAACATTAATGAAGGAATTTGAGAACGTGGCTGCAGTGTGCCACAGAGAATTTTTTTTTATTCCATAGCCTTAATCTAAAGTTATTTTAGATGCTGTATCAGGCACATATGGCTTTGCCCAAGTAATTTACAAGGATACAGTATTAGCTTTATGCAGACAGCCCAAAGCAGCAGCGCTATGCAGGTTTGGGGATCAGGCTCATGGGTTCAACATGCAGCTGCCACAGACCTACCGAACAAGTTTGGGTAAGTCATGTTCGCGTCTCAAATTAAACAGGGAAGATAGCATTTATCCATGTCCCCAGGATGTTGACAGACAATGTTCAAAAGGAGAAAACATTCATATTTTCATCCACCAGCCCTTTCAAGTGCTCCACACTGAGTTCCTTGCTCATACACTGCAATTCCTCCACTGCTGTGGACTCCCATAACCCAAATCAACCCTAGTCATTAAGATCTCTCTACTGTCACACCTCTGGTACTAAGGACTCTAAACTCCTGTTTGACAACACTCTTGAAATACTTGTTTCCTCTTCTTTGCTGTTGGTTTGTTGCTCGAAAATCCCTTCTCTAACCAAAGCAAAGCCCAGAGGGAACCCACTTACAATCTGGCTACTATGCTGATCAGAAGATCCAGAGGGCAAGAAGTGATCTGTGGCATTTAAAGATAACTTCAGATTGCCTCTACCCAAACACAGAAACCTATCTGATGCGCTCATTGAGGGAATCAAAGAGCATTCATTCTGGAAAGAGCAGGAGACGGCTTCGCCTGGAAAGTGCGATGAAACATGTGACATTCATCTGGGGAGACGTCAAAGATCATCTGGAGGTTTTTGTTACAGAAAACCTTCTCAGGTGATCCTTCCCCCACCTTGCTGTTGTGTGTCTCACCTATCTTGCCTAACACTAGAGAGTGGCACATCACGGTGCCCTCTGCCCACATCATTTGGACACTGCTTTGGGCAGCCTCTAAAATAAGCGGCACTTATAAAAACATTACCTAAGGCAGCTAGCTGCTTGCTCCCTTCCCACCCCAGCCACAGCAGGCTATTCACCCATGCAAGCACACCAAAAACTACTGAATCAGGGACCAGCTGTTCACAGCAAAGAACTAAGGTCTGCACAAGTGACAAAAAGCAAGACTGAGCAAGTGTATAAACTTGCAAATGGCCGTTGCACATGCGGGAGAGTTTAAACAGGCAACATCAACCTTCAAGCACAACCTGAGGGCACTTAGATAATACAAAATGGGGTGAAAAAAAATCTTTAAGTATTTTAAGAACTGCATCTCTGTTTTGAGAGCAGTGTAGCTTTGATGGTCTTGTTCTTTCTAACTGTAGCATCTCTTTGCTCCACTTTCTCAGACTACATCCTTCTCCTTTGTTTGTCTGGTTGACCTGAGCACAGAGACTATGAGAGACTGCATGTCCGCGGGCCTGCAAGGTCACAGACTGGACACTACGCTCCTGCTGTTGATTTCACTGCCAGAGCTGGGACTCAGCTGCGTGAGAAGGCCCGTAGCACAGGGGAGGTGCTCTCCACAGAGCCAGGGCATAGCCCTGCCAGGCCCTGCTTGTCCCAGACCTCTGCGCTGGGAAGTTCAGGGTGGGCAGCCACCCCCGTGGTGCCCTGAGTGCTCATACTTCAGGTGGGGAACGCTGATCTGACTAGGTGAGCCGTGACGCCGCAGGGCCAGGCCCGCCCGAAGCCCCTGACCCCGGCAGCCTCCCGCTCAGTGACAGCCGCCCGCGGCTGCCCTGTCACCTCAGGGAGAGCGCGGCCTCTTCCCGCCCAGAATGTGATAGGCCGCTGCGGCTGGAGCCCAGCCAATCAGCAACTCCCGCTGTGCCCCCCAGTAGGACACCGCCCCTCCCGCGAAGCCCCCAAAGAGGTGCGGGCGGGAATGGCCCCGAGCCAATCACGGACCTCGGCTCTGCCGGGGGGGCGTGATCGGACCACCGGTCTGCGGCCCCTTTAAGTGAGGAAACTTCACCTCGCCACCTCAAGACCCCCTGGCGCCCGGATTGGCTGGCGGGGCCGCCGACAGAGCCGCCTCGGGCTGCGCGTCCACTATTGGTCGACAACGCCCGTCAGTCACAGCGGAGCTCTCCCCTGACTGGTCGACGCCCTCTCCGTCCCGCCGCGAAGGCGGGGGCCGCCGCTTCCCGGAGGAAGGTGTCCGGCGGGCGGGCGAGCGCCCCCGGGGGCGCGGGGGAGGGCGAGCGAGCGAGCGGGCGGGGAGGGGCGCGGGGGCGCGCGGCCGCGGGGCTCACCGATGCGCTGCCCCACGGGGGAGCTGAAGGGGTTCCCCAGCAGAAAGTCCATCTCCGCCGCGCCGCGATCAGCTGACGCCGCCGCCGCCGCTGCTCACGTGACCCGCGCGCCAGGCCGGGGCGGGCCCCCGCCCGGGCCCCGCTGTGACGCCAGCGGCCGCCGCCCGGGAGGGGCGCGCGGCCCGGCCCGGCCCCGCGGTGGGGCTGAGGCTCGGAGCGACGCGGGGCCCGGCCGGCCTCGCACCGCCGCTCGCCGGCTGCAATCGGCCAGCAGTCAGGCGCTGGAACGGGGACGAGCTCACACCGCGCTCACATCCCGGTCCAACGCCGCCACGCCTGACGTCCGTGTAACGCACTCGCCTCGAGCCCCGTGTGCCGTTCTCACCTTAACGCCGCGAACCTGCACGGAAGCGAGGCGGCGGGGAGGACAAATGCCCCGATGCCGTCTGCGGGGCCGGGTGGTGCCTCCCTCCCGACAGGCGCCCGAAGGGCCAGCGGTCCGTGCGCGATGCGTTGGGCCAACCGTGCTGCCGCAGTGATTGAGTTCAGCGAGTTTAGAACTGGACGTGTTTTGCTGAGAAATGCTCCACACTAGTAGTAACAACAGATGCAGAAAACACAGCGCATGCCAGAAATGAATGATGATACTCCAAATGTTAGAAAAAAAATTATATTGTAAGTACAGTACAAAAATGTTTCTTTGTATAATTGTAATCTGGATCAAACAGCAAGGAAATAACAAAAATATAAAAACTGCTAAGTCTTGCCAAAGTTTTCCCTCTAGTACCAAATACCACAAGATACAGATTATATAAAGTGTACAAATTTTAAATAAAAATACAATACACCAGGGCTGTGAGTATTTTTCAAACTCTTCAAGTTTTCCACTGTGCAGATGACAAAGCTAAAGCTGATCCCCTTCTGGTCCTTACAGAGCAGATCTGCCCCTTCACCATGATGCTCTCGGTTGTGAAGGGCTGGGAAGAGCCAGTCATTTTGTGCTGCTCCCAACAGCAGATGCTTTAGTACGGGCCAGGATCTGAAGCAGGATCAGACTGCCTCCTTCCTGGGCCCTTCCCAATTCCAGGCTCACTGAGATTAATCATGTATTGTTAAAACATGTATGCTCTGGTCTGAGGCTTGGGTTGAGAACTTGTACGGTGGTCTGAGAACCTTCTGCCTCCTCCACTAACTGACAGAGAAAACCTCACGCTGCAGTGAGAAAAGCTCCGTAAGAGATGGACTACCTTCTACAGGCACAGCTGGGGAATACATAGTAAAGAGGAATGGGGAGAAAACCCCTCCCACACACCTGAGGATTTAATTTAAATATGATTTGGGGCTCAGCCACAATGAGGGACAGCTGACTTTCAACTGCCCTGAAAAACAGAAGCTAGACTTCAGGTTGGAAGTAAAAAAGTGCTCTTCTGTAATTTTGAAACTTTTATAAGGCTGGCAAGGCTAGAGTCAAATTATATTTCAGTTGTTCTACCTACCTTCACAAGATAGCCTGTTTCTACAAATGCTTAAAATCTTCCTGGTGTTTCCCCATACAATGCCAATGCTTACTACTACACATAGAGCTGATTTCTGCAGGAAGTGGGGTGAGGCAAACTTGATTCCTATTTTCCACACCCTGTTGGTAGAGGGAGGGGTTTTTACTTTTAAATTATGTATATATATATATATATACACACACACACACAGAGAAATATACAGGATAAATTAAAATCTGTTACAGATATTGGTAAAAGTTAAATACATATGATATGAACACCACATATACATACAGACACACAACAGCCTATATGAGAATCAAGTGCTCTCCTGTGGCTCCTCTTCTAGAGGAGCAGAAAACCAAACACCAAGTATGTGGCTGGAAGGAAGGGGAATCGGTCCAATCAACCCACATGTCCCTTACTCAGCCATAACTGCTTCAAACTGGTCATTAGTCACTGCCTCACAGCAGCACCATGGCTCTTGCAATACTGCTGGTGAAAGGGATGGGGAATCAGCGATCTCAGAAACCAAAGCTGTCTGTTCACAAAACAGGTGCAAGATGGGCAGAAGCAATCCAAGTTTTTCCCATCTGCTTCCACGCTCCTCTCCATCAAAGCAGGCTGACCATGCCCTGGAAAAATCAGCAGGAGGTTCACTCTCTCAAGCCAATGCAGTTGGTTGATATATCGTGCTAATGACGATTTGGGTGCAAGGAAAGATTAAATTCGTTGTCATCTTCCACTTTACTTCAAATGCCAGCTACCAGACCAGCCAGCTGATGATGACAGCTTTCAGTTATTACTGACTGAGGAGGGGGGGTTGGAAGAAGTGACCAAGAGGCAAAGACCTCTGTATCTTTGATCAGCTATCCAGCTTTCCCCTCAAGCAGTAGATGTTAAACTGAAAAACAGTTAGAAACAGGGCTGGTGAAGACCTCAGTTCTATTCCTTGGTCCAAAATACATTATAATCTGTACCTGCCCATAGAATATCAGAATACTTTAGGCTAGAAGGGATATCAGGAGGTCATGTGGTCTATCCCCCTGCTTAAATAAAGTCCAACTAGAGCAGGCTGCTCATTCAGTTTTTAAGTATCATCAAGGATGGAGAGTCAACAACCTCTCTGGGCCACCTGTTTCAGTGACTCCTCTCATGTTGATGTTTTTTTCTTTATATTGAGAAGTCCATTCTCTGGCTGCTTCCCCCACTAAAGGATCTGAATTTAAGGCAAGTATCTCAAAAGCTTTCTGAATTCTTCATCCAAAATACTTTCAGATTGGAGGACATTTCACCCACCAACACAAAAGGGTTTTCTCAGCTTAACTTCACAACTTTTCATAAAACAGAAGTCAAATAGTTACAATCCTATGTACTATACCGATATAAAACTGTAAAACCCTACACACGGAGCCCTTCGGGAGTGCCGGCGTAGTGCATATGTACACAAGTCAGTTATGCAGAGGTTGAGTACATCCCAGGATCCTTTCCCATCAAAGTCCAGGCATGATGTATGCGATGTTGTCTAGCGTGTTTGACTGGAAAAAGAAATTCAGTATTTTTTAGTGTCAGGTAATTACTCAAAATCCTTAAAAAATGACACAGATGAGGGTACTAACCATGTTGACATGTCTTACAAGTTATCATATGATGAGACAACCAAATCTGCCTAGTCATCACTACCACTGCTAGGCTTATTTTCATATTTCTGGAAATGTAGGTTAACTAAACGTAAAGATAGCCTCAGTATTTGTAAGCACCTGGAAACAATGAAAACGCTTGAGGCTTTCCTCACGTGACCTCCTCTTTACAAACCCCATACTCTTTCTCTGAATTTGAAACAAGCCACATCGACTATATCACATCAACCACAGGAAAGACTAGTGATGAAGGACTTGAGCGAAGTGATCAAAGTTGTAGGATATAACAATAAATTACTTTACATTCACAAGTCCTTTATGAAATTCTGTAGTGTAAAAGTAAAGAGAAAACCCCTCAACCACACCCACTAATAGGGTGTCAGATGGGAAAAAGAAGTGCCCTCCAGTTTTCCTTGCAAATTGTAACAGAATTCTGAGAGTAAGAGTCCTTCTTGTGCACATCAGAAAACAAGAACCAGCAGTATATTATTTGTATGTTCTTCAAATGCAGTATTTCAGTAAGCTCAAGCTGGATGGCTGAAGAAGGCCTTAGGAATACCACCTTTTAATTGCTGAAGACAGAGGAGCTGGAGCTGCACCAGTTGTGATTCTAGAATTTAGCAATGCCACCTACTGACTGAAAAGACAAATTGCATTCTACATGCAACACGACCGCTGACAATTTTATCCATGTCTTAAAACACCACTGTTGTTATGTGTCTGATGGTAAAAATCAGAATGATTTATTATCAAGTATGAATACCAGTTTTCAGAAGGGTAAGCGCCCTAATCCACCTAAAGCTCCATTGCTCCTTGCAACAATAAGTTGATCAAGTTCCCAATATACGCAGCATTAGTCATGTGGTGTCATTGCTCTGAATGCACTTGGCAAGCAAGAAGGAAAAAAAGCATAGGATGTTTTTCCATGGCTTAAGATGGGAACACCCCACTGACTCAGCTTTTGTGCAGACAGCCAGTTTGTGGGAGCTCACAGCCTAAGCTGTCAACTTTGTTGTTGTTAACAGTCCTTTCTCAGAATGAATCCATGTTTGGGCTGCCCTGTTATAACATGCCAATTCATATCCCATTTTTGTGGTTCTCTCTGCCAGATTTGTTTTTAATCTCTTATCTTTTGCAGACTATATATTATTTTTCATTTCTGCTCCTCTCCTTCTCTACTTTATTCATGTCTCCTGTTGGAGGTATGATTCCTGATTCCTTTTATGCTGCCACCATCTTATTCTATGACACATCACGCCACATATATGCCACAAGCTGTTGCTAAATCAGGGCTCAATATTAAGTGTAGTTTAAAGTGCAAAAGAACCTGTAGTTATGCAGTTCCTTAAAACATAGACTATTTTTCGTTCCTTGGAGAAGGTTACAGCCACATGTAAAAGGTATGCTACTAAAGGAAAAACAGATTGTGTGATACAGAGCAGCTAGAATGTGCTTTTTATTTTTACGGAAAATTAGAACTTTCAAAAATACTGGTATGTGTGCAGGCGCTTTTATTTGATTCAGATGGATTGATTCAGTCACTAAAACAGGATCTACACACACTGCAATCAATGCTACAAATATTAGGTCAGTTGCCACTGGGAGAAAAAAAGTTGCACAATACTGTACAACAGTAACGTCTTAAAGAATTTCAAGAGATATTCCTCTATAAAAGTGTATGACCAAGACAATTTTCTTATTGCACTGGAATTATAATCACAGACTGATTCATCAAAAAACTAGCTGGACTCTACTGAAATTAACAGTGCTAGAATGGAAATAACCACAAGGAACTCACCAAAACATGTTTAGGGCAGCCATTCAACTCAGGTAGCTGTGTGGTCAGACATGCTAACGGGCCCAAAGCACATATGATTGAATCCAGAAGTACTGACAAACTTCCTGAAACAGCCACCATTCCCTGGAAGTAAGGAAAGAAAAAAAAGGATAGGGGTGAGTAGTGGAAATTATGGTTCTTTCACAACTGTATTGATTCTCATGCAGATACACTATCTTCACTCTTGAGCTCCTCTAGTCCACTTTCATTATTTACACAGTAACAAAACTATGCCATGTGCTTCACAGAGAGACTGCTGGCTCAAAAAATTTAAGAATTCAGTAGGCAACATACTGGTGTAGGAAAAAAGCAGGGAACAGAAAGGGTCAGAAAGCTGTCAGTTGCATAAAACAATTCCACAATTTTTTGTAATGTAATTTCTTTGCCATTTCGTTTCATCTATTTTGTTAACTACATGAGTCCTAAAGACAATAGTTGTTTCATTATTGAAGTCTAAGGAAATGCTAAGTCTAACAAATGCTTTAGTCATTAATATACTTTTAGGAACGGAATTTGTTTGTGTGCCTTTCTGTGAAGGGGGAGATTTTACTCCAGTTGTTCCTCTGAAGAATGACCTCAATCGGTCACACCAGAAACAAAATGCAAGAACATTTATTTTACTGCTTTAAAACAAGCAAGCATAGTGGGATGACATGATCATGTTAGCCATAAAATTCAATGATAATATCTGAGCCGAGTATGTGTTCTCCTTACAGGCTGGGCTGAGTTCTGAAAGTGCGTCTGTGTGCATGCATAGAATCACTATCATCTAACAGTAGGAAACCATTAAAATGGTTTAAATGGTAGATGTGGCACTTAGGGACATGGTTTAGTGGTGGACTTGGCAGTGTTAGGTTAATGGTTGGACTCGATGATCTGAGAGGTCCTTTCCAACCTAAATGATTCTATGATTCCAAAATACATCATCTTCTACGTTACCAGGTAAGTTGAAACAATAGTAGCCCCTATCCATAGCACTGGCAGTATGATACTGCCAGAAAACAACAGGACATGCAAAAAACATCTTGGTAAAGGCCTTCTCTGATGGTTTTCTATGAAGGCTTGAGACAGTAACAAAAACTGGACCAGAGACTGGCAAAGATAGCAAGGAAGTGCCAGATCCAAGGTGAACACCTAGTAAGAAAATACTGAAGAGTTTGTTGAACTAAGAATTGCCTTCAAGGACCTAGAGCTGCAAAGGACCTGTCTTTCTTTGATGCCTACTGTTTACTGAGAAACAAGGCTTTTTATTTCACTGAAAACAAAAAACAATGCATCAAAGAAACATGACACACCATCTCTAATTTATCTTCCTAACAGAGAAGCACTGACTAAACTTTTAAGTAAAATAAAATCATAATCCTCCCCAATCCTGTGTAGATTACATGACATCACTGTGACATTGCTGGTTACCTCTGTTTCCTGCAGTCTGTGTCCAATGAGGCTCAGAGATTCACCCAGCAACTGTAAGTGTGCAGCTACGTCAATAGGATCTGTCTCAGGGACTTTGGCTGGTGAGGAAGACACCACCACGGTGCTGGTGGGGGATTTCTTATGAGGGGAAATCACTCCTGTTGGAGAAGCTGGAAACACACAAATTAAAATTCCATATTCTCTTCTTTCGTTCTTTTACTTACAAGCCTATTTACTTAGTGAAGTTCAAATCTCAAAGGCATGAGATGCTTAAATAGTTCTGTGGACTTGGTCCTGCGGTCTTTGGAGTCAAAACTTTCCTTCTACATGTACAAAGCACCTACCTCAGCTGAAAGCAATTTGGGAGATCTGATAAACAGAGATGCCAAGCCAAGAACAACCCTTTTTCCTCTAGCAGCAAACTACTCCCACTAGAACTTCCCTGCTGCCTCTTCTTCTTTTACATTTCAATCCCTGAACTGTTAAACCAATACCATTCTACAAATTAGACACAGAAATCTTCTTTTAGAAATGCTGACGTCATTCTCACTCTCACAGAAACATTGTTTTTGAGTAACATGATGAGTGAAATGTCAAGACTTGTGAGAAAGCAGGTAGGGGTGTGAAGCAGGAAAGGACCTTTGTTCCTTATTTCACAGGCAACACTATCTTCCCTGTCCAATAAAGAAGACCAGAGCAAATAAAGTGCAACAATTACCTTTTATTTTTGGTGCGCCATCTGAAGATGATGCCTTTCTCTTCACAGTGGTGGCCTCTGCTTTATTCTGCTTGTGTTGGAGATATTGAGCTTTCTGTTTCCAGATCTGCAGTTACCATGGTATGAAAAGAGAGATTCATAACATTAGGTAATTCTGTTACCTGATGCCAGGACCTGGAAGCAGAATGATGTTATGTAGCTAACTGGTAAAGCAATATCATGAGAAGAAAATGGATGCTTTTATGATCACAAGGGCAAGGTTTCCGTACTTTCCATCTTTCCATACTTTTTAGCATTTGTCAAGGTACAGTAGCAATGCTGCCAGCATGTTCTGACCTAAGCACCTAGTTTACAGAAATCATTTTACAAAAACATCTCACACACACTTACCAGTTTATCCTTCTCAGGTAGCTGCTTCCACACTTCTGCCAGTTTTTTACTTAGCTCTCCAAAATCTGGCAGAAGGAAAGAAGAAAAATGTTTAAAACAAATGTTTAAAACAAATGAAATCGTAAAATCATGTAGAGAACATAGGAAATTTACTGGCCCATGCATACACATTTAGGAAGCAACCCATTCCACAACTGGAACTCTCACACTATCCTGAAAATGATTGCCAGTGTGCATTCCCGTTACTGTTTAAAATGAAAAAAGAAGCTGATACCGGGAATACAAAGTCACACGTGTATATACAGGAAAGTAACATAATGAAGATAACTCTTTAAGTAAAGCAAGAAAGAGCTAGCAATTTCTTTATCCAGATTCACAGCTTGGTTAATGAAATTAAACGAAAGCAATGAAATCAAATAATGAAATCCACTCCTGTCCCCTTTGCCACCTCTTATTCAAAGAAAATTGGCAGATTAAGAGGTTGGTATGAAACAGAGATGGTATGTTCTGCTAATTAATCCAACCGGTGTATAATCAAGAGAAGGCTAGATTATTCTCTCACCTATTCCAGGGTGCTCAGACACAATAGTTGTACGATATTCCTTACAGAACACTTGATAGGCAGACATGTTTTTCTTCTTTGGCTAGTCAGAAGAAGAAAAGGAAACAAAGATTTTTAATTATAATGAGACCTACTCAAATTTAATAAGAATCTGGCATTTAATGGAGACTTAAAAGAAAGATGTGGTGCTTAGGTCAGGAACCTAAAAAGCAGCATTTTACATGTTCTGGCTGAATTTAGCATTTATGAAAGTGCAGGAACCAACCAGAACCAGTCTTAGTACAAGGCTTATCTTGCAACAACTCTATCAATGTATTTCATTCATAAGTTACAACAAGCTGCTGCTCTAAATCCAGGATCAACATACAACTCTGTTAATATATTGTAGTTTTAAAACTTAAAATAATAAAAAAAATATATCTGCCATACTATTCACAGTACCTATCATAGATCTGTCAAAATAATTCAGTCCTCATCATAATGTTTTGTTCCATTCCTTGCATCCTTACAAAACACTTCAAATTGGCAGGAAAATAAGACAGTATGAGTATAATGACAGCAGAGGCATAAGCAGTTGCCAAACTATGGTCAGAGAAAACTTACCAAATAGAACAGAATAATGGCTGAACAAATCTGTACTATGTCTGCCCATTTCCTGACACAAAGCAACTCTTGTCTATCTGAACATACAGAAATGGCTTTTCTCCATTTATATACTGACACAGCTATAGTTGTATCACTTGTAAACTCATTCATATGCTAGCTACCATTTCTCCTACTCATATTTTTATACACTAACCATGGAAAACTGAATTTATGAGTACAGGACAAAACTGGGAATGTGCTAGACTACAAGAACTAGAATTTCATTTGAATACAGGAGTAAATGGGTAAATATCTTCACTTTTCAGGTTAGAGCTCAATTCCTTTTTACAGGAACCATGATGATGGACTAGATCATTAGTCCAAAAGTCTGCCTGGCAATAGCTAGAAAATTATGCAGTTGTGCTTGGTACATAACCTGTACCAAACAAATTTAAGTATAACCTTTTCAAAGAACCTCTATTAGCTAAAGACTGCCTGTGCCACAAAACCAGAATGATATATATTCCTTTTGCTACAAACAGAAATCACAGTGGCTGACACATTTTTTCCAAACATGCTTCAGTGAAACCATCGATCCTGGTATTAGTTATCCTTCTGTTTCAATTTAACATGCTTTTGTAATGGAGTGCCTAATTCACCATGACCCATCACCCAATTTCTATTTTCCCTCTAATTTTTCCTTACTTTTTCTCTTTCTCTTTCCTTTTCCTTTTCTCTTTCCTTTTCTCGTTCCTTTTCTTTTTCTCTTTCTCTTTCCTTTTCCTTTTCTCGTTCCTTTTCCTTTTCTCTTTCTCTTTCCTTTTCTCGTTCCTTTTCCTTTTCTCTTTCTCTTTCCTTTTCCTTTTCTCTTTCTCTTTCCTTTTCTCTTTCCTTTTCTCTTTCTCTTTCCTTTTCTCTTTCTCTTTCCTTTTCCTTTTCCCATTTCTCAGCTTTGTCCTTCTCCTTGTCTTCCTTTTTCCTCCTCTTCTCACCTTGACCATCTGAGTGAAAAACAGCAGGAGGAGGTGGAGGAAGAACATGTGGGGTACTGGGAGGAGGTGGTGGTGACACTGTTACTTCTGCTACTGCCACAGGAGCATGCCCAGAACTCTTCTTAGACTTAGAGTGCTTCTTCTCTCTGTGTTTCTCCTTGTCTTTTTTTTTCTTACTTTTTTTTGACTTCTTCTTCTTCTTGATTTCCCGGTAGGAGTCATCTATCACTAGCTCTCCAGCCTCCAACTCCCCACCAGAAGAGGAACCAGATTCTGGCAGTGCCTCCATACCTGAAATCTCATACTCGCTCCCATGGCCCTCTGAAAAAAGGGAGGTGTCAGCACCAAAACTCTCAGAAGGTGGATGTGGGTCCGGAGGTGGTTTGTGCTTCTTCCGGGATGACTTCAGGAAGCTCTGCAGTTCATGTCCCAGCAGGAATGAGCCTTGCTCATCTCGAGCTGATTTCTTTGAAGATTTCTTTGCAGCTGCTGGTGCTGAAGAGTAGGAGAAAGAATCATCATCTGCTGCACTACTTTTCTCTTTCGGTGAAAGGATGAGCTTCATCTTCAAGCCATCAGGTTCACGAAGAGTAAGTGTCTCTGTGTTCACGTAGAGAGGTTTCATTTTTTTAGATTTGTGGAAGCTGCCATCATCCACTGAGTGCTCCCCACTGCTCCCACTCAGCTTCTTCTTGTGGTGCTCCTTTTTGCTTTCAGAATGGCCAGAGGCAGAATAGCATGATTTTTCAGAGGTCTTCTTTGAAGACTTTGAGCTTGTGGCCAAAGGTGAGGTGATAGCCTTGAGTAAATCCATGGTTGTGTCAGCTGAGGATGGGCTAGAAACTGCTTTTTTCTTCTTCTTTGATGGTAGATCCAAAGGCACAACACCTGAAAAAGATCAAGAGAAATGTACATCAAGCTGATTCCCTTAAACACAGCATTACACTAGCCCAAGGAAGTGAAGTGGGAATCCTGCAAGACTTATGATTACAGCTAATAGATTTGCATCCTGGCCTAAACAGAAGATCTCTGAAGCTTGCAGCCAGCTCAGCATGGCCTTACTGATGCAATTCAGGAGCTGTAATGCCCAAGCTGGTCAAATATTTTAAGGCAGGAAGACAGAGTAGGAAAGTTATTGAAGTTTTGTCAAACTCTGTATTCTATTGTGAAATAACATATTTTAATGAAAATGTGTCTTATTGAACCTGAAATTATACCTCAAGTGCAAGGGTTTCTTGCCATTTTTAGCCAAGGTGAGACCCATTAATTGAAATCTTTTTCATTCTGAAAACAGATTTTGACAAAATTTCAGCTTGGCTTTCTCTTTTCATTGGGCCAAAAATAAATCTTGAACCTGTTAAGCTTTTATGAAACAGAATTGTCATTTTCTGGCCAGCTTATTAATTGTGAGAATAATGTTTCTGTATTTAAACTGAACCCAAAAGCTTTTATTTTTCACCCTGATGCATTCTATTTTTATAAATTCAGAGAAAGTAACATTATCTGCAATTAAAACTACAGTTTGTAATGCAATAGGGAAAAAAGATATGCAAATGCCAAAAGGGAAGGCACGGGTTAGAAAACTACAACTTGTCAATGAAAAGGGGGGTGGAAGATCTCTACCCCCAACAATGGCAACTTGTTAAGCTAGACTCTGAAAATATCATTCCCTAATCTTTTGCTGTCTGGTGCTGATCAGCATCAGGTTTCTGATTACTTCTCCTAAGACGGGTTGATGTACCTTCCCCCCATAAAGTGCTAACCACAAAGCTTGATGACACTGGTTTAACAGTATCCTTTCCTTGAAGTCATGATCTGTTAGCCCCTTCCCCTGCTGGATTACTCTTTTACCTCTGTAGCAGAACTCATCCGATGAGTGCTTTCTCTTCTTTTTGTGGGGTTCTGTCCCCGGAAAAACCTCACTGTCCTAGAATACGAAGAAAAACATTGCTGACAAACAAGAGAGAAATAATATGAGATTCACATGGATTATTGGCATAGATAATAATTTGTAGGAGATATCAAGAGTTATTTGTACTACTGTAGCATCAAGGAATCCTAGGTATGAACCAGGATCATTATTCCAGGTGCTAAAACAAGCAAAGGAAACGTACTCTGTCCCCAGGAGCCCACAGTGTAGGTTTAAGGTAAGAGACAAAAAGCATGGTATGGACAGGTGGGAGAATACAAAAAATGGTATTAGTCAGGACTGGTTTCAGCACATCAGCCACCTAACTGGCATCACGCTTTCTGTAGGCATTGCAGCACAACAGGGCTATAAGGAAACTGAAAGACAGATCTCTAAAGGGAGGTACCCCAAGTGAGAGGAGCAACACACAAGAAAACTTGAAAAAGCACATTTGAAAGTGTTAAGAAATGGGCAATGAAGATCATCTGATGAGTTGATAAAAGACAGACATCTACCTCTTAATAAAGCTAAGAAATAACTAAGCATGCATAGGCCGTCAAGCCTTGAAAATTAAGGTGAGCAGTTCATGTTTAATATGCTGAAAAAGATAAAAGAAGTGAAAGGAGGTACAGAGAGGTGACAATTAAAATGACGGGCCAAAAAATTGACCTTAATATGTCATGTCACCCAATTATTATTTGTCTCTTGACCAATTCATGGTCTGAAAATGAAGCTCCTCTCCAGAATTCCATCTGTGTGGTAGAAAAACATTTTTATTTTAAACTAGAACTTCTTTTCCAGATTAAAAAAAATTAAAAATAATCACAAGATAGTCACCTTTGAGCTAACAGCAGAAATTTTAGCTCAAAGAGGAAAGTTTTGAAGAAACTTAAGTTGTCACTACATGATTTCAGAGTTAAGGCCCCAAAGAGGTGAATAGGGCAAGTTCATACCTCTCAAGAGCTATCGTTTCAGGCTGTCTGTAGAATCAGGAAGACAACAGCACATCAGTTAACATTATATTCATCCTTTGCTGGCTATTTATACAACCATAAATTCTGAAAATATAGGGTTTTTTTTTTTTTGTGTAAAAAGTTATTCTTGCTATCTTATGACTTGCAAGGTTCTACATCAAGACTGGGACAGCATCATACTACCCTATTTTCTGAGGCCAGAAAAATCTGAATCAGTTGTAATTGGGACTAACCCCCTCCTTTTCCCCAGGAAAGTTACTGAACAATACAGGACATGATTAGCTGCTCTTGCAGTCTTCTACATGCATTTCTATATAAAAAAGAACAAGAAACCCATCCATCCCATTCCATCACTAGCTTTACACATATCCTTAACACCTTCAATCTTTTCTCTGAGGGCTTCCTGACCTGAGTTGCTATCTCGTCTTCCTCTTGCAGCAGATCCTTGTAAGAGCGCTTTTTCTCTCGCTGTATCCTGCCAGTTGCCAGCCCCACGTCATCAACACTTCGGTCACTCTCTAGGAACTCTAAGATTTACGTGAAATGGAAAAAAAGGAAGAAATTAAATACCCCAATTAAGGAATGATAGACATGTGGACTATGCACAAAATAAGTAACAGTGGACTCTGGCACAGAGTGATGCACAAAACCCAACAAGCACAGGGGCCTAAAAGATAACAATCTGTACTCTGACCACAGGGATGGGGCTCGGTGCTCTAATGCTATAACACAATCACTCAAGACTTCATTTCTAACCATTGTATATTTCTTCCTAAAGACAACTTGACCTAGAAATGTTACCATGACTAAACATATCCCTATCCCTGGTCTCCCATTCAATTGACCTGGCAGGGAGAAGAAAGGCTGCAGTGGCAGAGTTTCCAATCAAGGCATTTGCATTAGGAAATACCACCCGTTTCTCTCAAGTTCTAGTCCCACTACTTTACACCTGGAAGTCAAGGGCTTGCGATCCTCCAGCAACTCAGCCAGGTTAAATTTAAGGGCTTCACAGCATACTAGCTTCCTTTCCCACTCTGACTGCATGGCCTGGCAAGGGCTGCAGAGGGTACCCTTTTTTTTTCTACTCCCTCTGAGATTATGAAGCAGTCATACCTTCTTTCTTCTTGGAGTCATCATAAGCCATGGTGGTCCTGCAGGAGCCTGAGAATGTGTTGCCACGTCTGGGCTCCTTCCCCTGTTCCCATCTACAGGAAAAGGTCTGAGAAACAGAGAATGAAAATAACCCTCCCATAAAGAAGAATCATGATGTAAAATGGGGAACTTCCTCTGAATCAAGTGAAGATTCTCTGGAAGACAGTGGGAAAGGAAAGGAGTCTACCTTCTGGTTGGTTCATGCTCACCCTTCAGGCTTGACAGATTTTTTTTTTAAATTAAATTGGAGGTTGTTCTTCTATTATCTCAAAAATATAAAAGACCACCTCTTCCTTGTAAAATCTCCAAATCACTGAAGTAATTTATTTACAAGAACAGAAAGAGGGTGAGAAGACAGCTGAGTTTGATTTTCATGACACACAAAACTGCACCCAAACTTGTGTGAAAGAC
Organism: Ciconia boyciana; assembly: GCF_034638445.1. Lineage (NCBI taxonomy): Eukaryota > Metazoa > Chordata > Aves > Ciconiiformes > Ciconiidae > Ciconia > Ciconia boyciana. The sequence continues at coordinate 59,545,071 of NC_132934.1, forward strand.
TTTTTTTTTTCAGGAGCTGCTGTAGCAAAGAGTGGGGATGTTTAAAGAGAGATTCCAAACCCTTGAATCTCAGATGAAGTGAAGGAAAAGAAGGAACCAGGCAGGAATCATTGTACTACAAAATTATTTCAAATCTTTTTAACTAAAGGATCACACATTTTGTAGTGAAGGTGTGCATCCTTCTGATGTGTTTCCCAACACTACCACTGCAGCCATTCTGAATGCCAGCCTGGGAGAGGGAACGGAAGAAAGCACTCCTTTTTGCTAGGGTTTCCGCAGCACCCCAACCCCTGTGAGGCCCCCAGGTTTCAGGCCTCCTCTGAGTCATTCTGTTCCACAGTTGCTGGCATATAGCAGGACAGTGCCCTTATGGAATAGCTGCACTCTGGTTCTCTCAGAGTGAACAGCTTTTGTTCTTCAGTCAGTGACCAGCTTAGCATGAAAAGATTGACCTTTTGCTCATAAGCGATTAAACCAATTGCACCTAACTGATTTTGTGTGTTTGTGTGTATGTGCACATGTGTAAGGATTCAACCACAAAGACCATGCAGCTTGTTCATTCTAGCTGTCACAGTAATCTTGCCACACTGAAGTTACATTTGAATACCTTGAGGGCAAGGGAACTTGTGCTTGTACATCCCTGCATGTACCTCAATTTTATAAATAACTGTCTGAGGCTAATCGTGTACAACATATTCATCCTATAGTGGTTACTTAAGTGAAACAACAAAGTCGCAACTAAATCAAGCTTGCAGGTACACAGGAGATATTTCTGTTTAAATCCATAGGAATACATGTTATTTCTTCAGGTTTTGGGAAACCATCAGCCACAAAATGTTTTAAGTCAGTATTCTGACCACTATACATTGTTGGTAGCAAGCACAGCAATTTGTAGGCAGAATTTATGTATACACACTAGAGCACTACACTTTGCAATAAAAAAGAGCATCCTGCCACTTGTGGGCTCACAATCTTGAACCAGATCTTGTCAACATTTCATGATATTCAGCTGTCATATAGACTTCAGTGGAAACACACATGATACTAAATCATTGTACTCAAGAGGACAAAGGCCTAATTTAGATACTCTTCAGCAAAACAAAGCTGAAGACAGTCATTCCTGAATGGATGACTTGGAGAAACGAAGATTTGTTTATAGCTACACATATACCTTTTACTCTCTTTTTAAATCTTATCTGCTTGGCAGGTATAAAGGTTGGTAGGTAATGCCCAAAGGGGTTTACAGCCTAGATCTCTAACCCTGCAAATACGTAACATATCCATAACTTGTCGCATCCTATAAATCCTAATTAGGTTCCCCTGCTTCAAATTCTTCGGTTTCAGCAGTAATCCCACAGGTTCAGTGGAGAAACTCTCTCTTCACGCCTCCCGTTCCTTAACGCACTCTTGCGGGATCAAGGCCACATATTGCTCTTCTGCAGCCCGCCGGACTCCACAGGGACTCCGCACTTCGGTCCCCCAAGGAGGCTGCACACCCCACTGGCGACAGACCGCGGTGGGTGCAAGCAGCGGGGCGGCGGCGGTTCGGGCCGGGCTCTCTCGTCCCCTTTCCCGCCGGCGCTCCCAGCGACCTGGGGGAGCCGCCAGGGCGCGGGGGCAGGCGGGCCCCGCCGGGAATTCCGAGCGCGGCGGAGGGAGCAAACGTCGGCACCGGACCCTCCGCAGAGACGGGGCCGGGCCCGTCCCGGAGCAGCCGGCGGCCCAGCCCCGCGCACGCGCGCCAACGCCCCCAGAACCCGGAGCTCGCCGCTGCCCGCACCCCTCCCGCCACCTCCGTTTGAAGCGGGCTCGGCCGCCCCACTCCCGCCCGCGCGCCCTCTCACCCGAGCGGACACCGGCCTCACTCCAGACCGCGGCTCCACCCCTGCAGCAGGCCCGAGCGTGCCCCGGCGGCGGGGCCGCCCAGCGACGACGGGAGATGCCGGCCCGCCGGTGCCGCGCCGCAGCCGCAGGGTGGGGGAGGCGCCGCGGCCGCCTCACTCTGCGCCGCCGCTTCCCGCCGCGCCGCCGCCACCCGCGGCCGCCATCTTGGAGAGGGAGACAAGAGACACCCGCCTGGCGCCGGGGCCAGGGTCAGCCAGCCGAGCGCCGAGCACCTCCAACGTGGCACCCGCGGGGCGGGGGAGCAGGCGGGGTGCGGGATTGCCGAGCGCATCGATGCGCGGGCGTGGAGCGCCGTTCCCCGGCGTCCGAGCGGGGCCGGGGGTGCCGCCACCCCGCGCCTGGCGGCACGGCCTTGGGGCGGCAGCCGCCACGCATTTAGCCTTCCCCGCCACGGCCCACCGCTCCTGCCGCGGGCGGAGTTCGGTATACCGTGCGCCGGGGCCTGCCTAGCGGCTTGGCTCCGGGGCCTGGCCTGGGGCCTCCTCCCCCTCGCCCGCCCGGTGCCCGGCTGGTGCAAGCGCGCGGGCCCAGGGCAGGGCCCAGAGTGGAGTGCCACAGTGCGCTGCTGCTCGCACTGGGGGTTGGGCCACCCGCCGTGCCCCCAGACACCCCAGCGTGGTTGCCCGGGTGCCATGTGCCCCTTCGGAGGTTGTGCCTGGCGCGGGAGCCGTGAGCAGGCCGCACGCAGGGTGCCTGTGGGTGCCATGTGCCCCTTCGGAGGTTGTGCCTGGCACGGGAGGTGGGAGCCGTGAGCAGGCCGCACGCAGGGTGCCTGTGCTGGGCCCCGGCTCTGCCCACCTTGTGCGGAGCACGTGCCCACCTTCCCCCATCTTCAGCACAACCTCCTCCTTGTGCTACGTGTGCTGTGCTGTCGTGGCACAGCTTCCCCTCTCTTCTCATCCCGTTCTTTTAAGAGAGAAGTCTCCAAGCTGGCTGGGCTTGCAGCGTGGGTTAGTTGTTGGCTGCTTGTGCCTGCCACTGTGGGTCAATGGGAAAGGGTGAATTCCTGTTACTAAGCAGTTACAGAGCCAGCACTTTCATGAGATTAGTCATGCATGCACATGAACAGGCACATCTCCTGTAAGCCTATCTGATTGCCTGAGGAATTGAGTGGATGTACTGCACAGGTGGAGAGTCAGGACTAGCAGGAGCTGAGATAAGCATGTCTGAAGAGCACACTCCGGGCTACTGCCCGAGATGGCTGTCATGCAACCCTCGTACCCTTCCAATCTACTGTCCAAAGGTGGCAGGCAAGAGAAAGGCAAATTACCCCCAGCATCTTCTCAAGGGCCCATTTTTTACCACAAAGGATTCAAGATAGAGGTAAAAAACCTCAAGAAACAGCCTGGTCAGAAAAGACAAGTCTTTTTCCCACCAGCTTAGCCTTTCTTCACTCTGACCACTTAGGAGGTCCCTGTTCAACAAACTTCATTTAACTCTTACCTTAAATCCCATCATCTCCACTGATGCAGGAGTCGTCTTTTTATTTAGATGCCGGCAGACACTCACATGACTCTTTGTCAGAAGCTGCTCAAAGCCACATGCTGTCTGCAGGCTACAATTCCCAGCCATGCCTGAGGTTAAACCTGACCCATCACAGGCATGCTGGTTCCCCAGTGCTTACAGATCCGCCTTCTGGTTCTGATGATGCTTTTGTGTCCTAACAAGTACATAATGATGACACTAATTATTTGCAGTACAGTAGGGCCTAGAGGAATTAGAAGAGGATAGAGGCCTATGCTTGTTATGCTGTGTGAAAGTATAGTTTGATCCAAAGTGAGGGGTACAGCCTCTATGCACAGATCAATGTCTGCAAGTGCAGCAGCTGTAACACATAAGGCTAAAACCCACCAGCCCTTAGGCTGAACACGAGGCCTGTGCAGATGTTCTCATGCATGTACACATGTGTGCAGATGTTATCACGCATGTACACATGTGTGCCTGCTGCTGGTGAAACTCTCTCTAAAATCACTCCTTGCCCTCCAACCCGTAACCCAGGGAGGAGTTACCCAGGTGGACAAGTGCCTCTGCAGATTTATGACCAGGACCTTGACAGAGTTGAACTCACTGAGACCTGCTCTTTACCTCCGATTATTGATGATGTTTCTAGGGGTCCTGGTGATGGATCCATACCCCATTCGGCAATGCACAGTACAACAAACAACACAGCTCCTGTCACCAGGATTTTACAGTCTTCAGCTTTCTGGCTCGTGTTACGGACTGTACGGAAGCATCAGTTAACCCCTGGGAGCACTTGGCCTAGGGGTCAGGTGGAGGCAGAATAGGAGCAAGTCAGAATAAGCCATTAGCATGGTTGGGAGGGGCTAGGTGCAGCCTAAAGGAACAGGGATACAGATTGCTTTGAAAATGGAAAGCCTAAATTAGCCCGGTATTTGATGATGACAGGCATTTGATAATGATAGCTAGTAAAAGTGTAGGGATGGTATGTTTAATATTCTGCACCCTAGAATGAGAAAGGATTCTAGCTCCCCTGCAGTTTAATGTTTTTAGTGCTGGATGGTTCGTAGGCATTAGATTGTGTCACTGATTGCGTGTGGAGGAGAGAGAATGAATTTGCAGGTGAATTTGCAAAAATGAGCATATAGCAGGATACTTGCACATAAAGCCACTGAAGCACCAATCATTCAGACTTCCCCTGGTGAGATCTATCCGTGTTGCTTTCCTCCCACAGAACAATCATAATAATAATAGTAATTGTAAGAGTAACAACAACAACATGTAGTCCCTCCTACTGCACTTTTCATCAGTGCAGAAATGCTCAGAAAAACTCATTTCAATCATTCCCACTCTTCAGAGCTAATAAAGGGAACCAGCCAGCACAAAACACTGGCATTTATTGGGTGCTTTCAAACAGCTTAGCCTTTCCCTTTTCTAGAAAATCCAGGGATCCCTTTAGAGTGTACACCTAAATTATATAGGTCAGGTGGGGAAAATGTCAGGATGCTGATAGCAAATTTAAGAGAGTCACAACCTCTTCAAATCCTTAACACCTGGCAGAATTGTTTCTTTGTACTCTTGAATACAAGAGGTTGTAGTGAGGGAATCGGAAAATCAAACAGTCCCCATAGTTTTTAAGACCTGAAGTGCAGCTTCAGTCAGTCTCAGACTATTGTGAGAATATTGCTAATTCCTTTTATTCAGAGCATCTTGCATTCTTTTGCCTACATGCCAGGGAGTGAAACTACAAAAGGGTACATGGTATGTTCCCTCAGGTGTCTTCTCAGCAGTGAGATACATATTGTATGAAATGCTCTTGCCAGTGCAGAACGTTTTAGCTCGTGTGTATACTTTCTTACGCTTAATGTGAGATTAGTTGTGTGCTAAGGGTTACTGCCCATGATGCCACCCAATATGGTCTTGCTTTCCCCAGATTATATCTACCATCTATCCTTGTCTGCCTATTTTCCCCTGCCTGCACTAAAGTGCAAGTTTCTAGATTCAGTAGCCCTCTTTCTGTTTCATTGCTTTTTAGTGCTTAGTTCAGTGGGTTCTCAAGCGCAATGAGTATAAGGGGAATGAATAGTAACATGAGCATGAGCCCACAGCCAAGTTACGTATAGAACAAAATACAGCACTCAGAGCTGTATGAACAATTATAAATCCTTCCTGTCATAGTTTGCAACTCACAAAGCTCTCTTCACTCCTGTCCCATTTTTCTGTATTTTTTTCCTAGATTATCATAGAATAGTTTGGGTTGGAAGGGACCTTTCCAAGATGATTTGGCATTAACTGGAATGGGACCTGGTTTAAACTCTGGGACTCTGTTCAGAGTCTTAGCGTCCCAGTCTGGTTTTGACATCTTGCTAACATAAAGGAGCAAGTACACAGTAATGCAGCTGTTTGCATAAGAAAATCTACTCTTCCTTTGCACAGCTAATTGCAGTCTTTGTGATAATATTTTTTACTGTTGAATAACCCATAGTCAATAGTTCAAAATCAAGCTTCTCTTTTTGCAGTCATCCTTTCTTTTCTTTTGGCTGACAGCAGAAGCTTTGTTCAAAAGATAGCCCTATTTGTTAAATCCTGTCTATCTTGCTGCTCTTGTTGAAGGTTGTGTGAAATTTGCTGTCTCTTGCTAAAACTTCTGATCCCTACCTGTCCATGAAAAGCCTTGCTTTGTTTTGCACAGGCAGTGCTACTCTGTGCACACTACAACACTTGTATGTTACTAGCTACCAAACTGCCCTTAAAAAGGAAGCGTGGCTTGTTACATTTGGATAGGTTCTATAAAAAATAAATACATTTTAAAAGGCTTATGGATATGAATATGGAGGAAGTGACTACAATGTTACAGTGGACTTTAGGTGAAATGGACCTTGCATGCCAATTACCTCAGCCATATAATTTCCTTAGTCTTATTTACAAACAAGGCTAGTGAGTCCTGTTTGAATACAAGGACTTGCTTCCTTAGAGAAGCAAAACTTCAAAAGATTTGTTATGTGCATTGTTTCGGTGTTGAGGGTTTACTTAAATTCCTTCCTGTTTGTCTTCATTTTTTTGCAGGGCACATTCATTTTCTTGCCTCTTCATCTGGGAATATAGTCACTAATGAAGCCGCAAGGGTGCATGCATTCATTTGTAACGTCAATAGAACATGAGTGTTCCCCAGAGCCACGGTGGGGACACACCTTCTCCCCCTGCTCCCAGCACTGCACCCTCCGTATTCACATGCTGAGAGACGTAAGGCGAGGTAGGAGGATGGTGTCTCAACCACCTGGTGGGAAAACAATACTGCGTGTTACAGCAGGATTAGTGGGGTCCAGAGAGGAAGAGCGTGCTCCTGGGTGTGGTTAGGCAAAGGGAGAGGGACGGTACCAGGGTGGTGTGTGTAGAGGAAAGGCTAAATGCAGAGAATCAGTCAGCCTTGGATTTGCCTCTCTTCACTGATTTTTATCTCCTCCTCCTCACCACCTGCCAGGGAAGTAGAATTGGTTTAATCTGAGTTTCACAGAGCCATACATGGCCTATGCCACTGGTTTCAGTGCTCAGCTCTCCCTCCGTGCCTGCTCCCTGGGCACCTTGCTGGTCTCTGCTGACCATAATTCCTCACAACCATGGTCCCATAAAATGTCAGGCATTCAGCCCTATCTGTATTCTTGTTTTACATTTCCCTTTTTTTCCTTGGATCTGGTGATTTATTTAATTTCCTCCTCTCACACCTTGACTCTCTCCATAACAGCCCTCTTCTGCACAGGCCAGACTGACCTGCTCCTCTCTTTTTAGACAGAGTGGCATGATCCTTCACCTGTACGAAAAAGCCTGTAACTCTGGGCTGCTTCATTCCTGCAGTTTTCTGTTTATGACAGAACCACAGCTTTAGCATCTGTCCTGCACTGGGTAGCAGAAATTATTGTATTGCTAAAATTTATCTTCAAATAATGTCGATGGGTCATGGCTGTTTCTGTGGACCAAGCCTGCATATTGCTTCTGCTTCTGGCTACAGATGTTGTAGCTGGAGATCAGAACTTTTGGGAAGAGCAGAAGACTTCACTGTTCCCTGAACAGCTGCAAAGTGGCAGTGGAATTTGCAGAGGCTGGCAACAGGACAGTGCTGCCTGCAAAACTCTTGGGATGCTAGCTGGGCTAATGCCAACCTCATGACTGTGATGTGCCATGATTTATGGAGCTGCTGCAAAAATATGGGCAAGCAGTGACATGTGGAAAGGGGTCCAGAATCCCAAAGTTTGGAGGCATGGCAAAGGCAATAAGAAGATGCATTGGTGTTGGTACCAGGTGAGGAATAAAAAAAGGTGCCTTGTACATCTGCAGGCATTGCAGAGTTGTATGTGTTGGGGGAAACTGGTGGTGTGGCAGGACATTTTACATGTTGCAGCCGTTTACACAGCAGGTAATTTGCAATGCTTTCAGGGTCACGGGAACAGATGGGGTCATCAAGTGCTGTTCTCTGCTATTGCAGGCCCACTGTCATTCAATCCCTATTGTAAACTGATCGATCTTTATCTTAAAAGCAATCAAGTCTCATCCCCCTACAATGCTCACTGGGAGGCTGTTCCAGGATCTCCTTCATCTGGTGGTTAGAAACTGTCTCCTGACTACCAGCCTAAATGTATTCATGGTTAGCTTGCATCCATTTGTTCCTGTGCCAACATTTTCTTTTAGCTAATATAATTATTGTCTCTTGTTGCTGTTTTTGTCTGATGTATTTATAGAGAGCCGTCATACCTCCTCTCAGTTCTCATTTTGCTAGGCTAAACAAGGCATGCTCTCCTAGTTCCCTCCTAGCTGTTGGCCTCCTCCTTCCTCTCCCCATGCTGGCAGCCTTGCTCTGCGCTTGCTCACATTGAATTCTTCCCTGAAGCTGGGTGACTGGTAATGGGCACAGTTTGCTCAGAGGTCTCACCAAGGTCTTATACAGTGACTCTAATACTACCCTCTAGAGGAAATACTTCTCCTTTTTTTTGTAAGGATAGAAGAGTTGAGTACTTTCTTAAAACCTTTGGATACAACTTTCTGATAAGATGTTAAAAAGCCAGCAAGAGTCAGTCTGCATTATAATTTCACCTGTAGTCACAGGGGGATATGGCAAACAAAGAATATATACAGCTTATTCCCAGCCTTTTGGGGACCAGGACAGAGCCTGCTCAGCTCTAGGTTTATTCTGTGACTGCAGCACTTGTAATGTGGAGGAGGGACTGTTGTCTCAGGTAGGTAGCACTCTGTGATATTGCCTTGCAAGGTGGGCCACCGCCATCACGCTGGAGGCTCTGGAACTGACCTTCCTTTTGCTTCATTTCTCCAACATGCCCTAGCTCCTGCAGGGCTGTACCATCTTTCTTCTCTTCTTTCTCTCTTTTCCTCCCTACCCTTTTTCTCCTGATAGTCAAGGTGCCAGTGGGTGCTGAACATGCAGTTATGACCCTTTTGCTGCTTAAATGCAGATACTCCTTTTACCACTCTCCATGAACTGGTCAGCTGCCTGCTTGATCCACATCTGTCTGAGATGATACTGGATTTATATTTAGGTGGGCACCAGTTTTAACTGTCTTAAATAAAAATTAACTGTTTGCTATATTGTACCAGACAGATTGTTGTAATAATCAAATGTAAGTATACAATTCACATAATATTGATGCTGCTGGAGAAATCCATTGTAGAGCCCTACCCTATCTCCATAGGAACTTAGACAATGTACCTTTGTCTAATAACCAGGACGTGGCTGTCAAAAGCAGAAGTCTAACTGAGATGCATTACTACTCTAGTAAACCATTAAGAACTGCTTAGATCTGCCAAAAAAGTAGGAAACTAGGGGAAAGGTAATTCCGGCAGAGGGCAATTGTGACCACCGACTCACGGACCACCTACCCCAATTATACCACCGACTCAAATGATGAAGTTGAAGAAGAACAACTAAGCATGCGTACTAATTTACATGCTGGGCGACGAGATTTTAACCCATCATTTACTAGGAGAATGTTGCATATGTATTAGGAAGCTGAATATGTTAATGCTTTGTGTATAAATAACTGTTAGTTTGAAGGCTTGGGGTGCTGTCTTGAGACAGACACCTGTATCTATGCAAATATACGATAAAATACCCCTGCTCTGTTTGTATATTGGCATTTTGCATACTGGGTAAATGAACCCTGATTTTTGGGACCACAAGATCACAAGACTTGTAGCATTTGCAAATGGAATACGAGATGAAATTACAGAAGTAGGAACATGGGAGATGGTTGTAACATTTATTAGAGAGAGGATATTTATCCTGGTTATTTGGCTTATGTGTGCGGGGGCACACATCATGGTGGAAAGACCTTGGAGTGCTGAGACTTTCTGGGAATTGTCACTTGAAGGAAAGAGAAACTGTACTACACGGAGCCATCAATCCACTTTTCCCCAGATATCTAAAAGCAACTGGTCCTTGGCCTTGGGGTAAATAGAGCCAGTCAGGGATACAGTGACTTTTTTGTGTGGTTGCACTAGTGTTTGTTACCAAACTTGCTTAAAGAAGCCTCCCTTCTCACTGTGCCACAAGCTGAAATAAATATTAACTTAAGCTCACTTTTCTGGGTTACACGAGAATCTGAAAATAAGGATCTGTGGCATTGTGACATGGTACAAGAGAACTATCTAACTGGGAAGCCTGCAGCGTGGGCCACGACTGAGCTAATGCTTGGAAAGATGTAGGAGTGGAAGGCCTCTATAAAATGAATTTTAACTGTACTTTGCACCAAGCAGACAAAGGAGTCATAAAGCTGAGCTTAAATTTTTTTTGTGAAGACAGTATCAGTCTGAAGTGTAAGTAATAACATGGGGTAAACTTGCAAAGAGAACATTTTCTGTGCAATCCTCATCAGAAACCTACAGAAGAAGTTGAGGTGCTCTGAGATGAATCAGAGTGGAAGCTCCTACAGCTCATCGCTCGCTGCAACCGTGCAACAATATTTTGAAATTTCTTCTTTTCTTCCTTTAACTGCTGTCCAGATGGAAGTTGAGGGTTTTCAACATTGTCTGGGGGTGCTGAAGCTGTGAGTCTGAGAAGCAGTTTTGACCATCCTCCCAGTGATCCCCAAATCTTTGCCATGTGCCCAGGCTGTGTACTGATCAGTTGTACACTATACAAGGGAGGATAAATTGTTCTCCCAAGAAGTGCTGGTCCCAAATAAGGCACACAGGTCTGTATGCCCCACATTTATTTTGGTGAGAAACCTGGGGAAGAATTTGATGTTTTGTAATTAAGGTTCCAGACTGGGGAAGTCCCAAACAAGAAAAAAAGCTGTTGTTCATTTCTGTGAAGGATTTCCAGAATGTCAGTGTTTAAATAAAAATGCATTTGCAAGTACAGTAATTACACTAGAGTTAACACAGAAATTTCCACCCTTGTTTAGAGCTGTGCTCCTGGACTCCAAGAAACACGAAAGCAGGGATTTTTAGGGGAGGTTTAGTGTACTTACTTAGAGAGAAGTAGGGAGATTGTACCAGTGTACATCCCAGTCATAACTCATTTCTCTTTTTAACAGTACCAGCATGGTAAGGCTATTGAGTATTGGTGCTGCACTTGGAGCACAGAAAGAACGGGATGTTTTATGGTCCTAAATTCAATTCATGCTTAAATATCTCAGGTAATGGAAGCTTTTACCACATCACTTGAGATGATTGTATTGTCTGCTAGATTTCATAAGTAAGGAGTTTTCTTTTTTATTTAGTTGAGCTGCTTGCTTTTTCTGAAGAAATAAATGACCAAATAAAAAGCAAATCTGGAAACCTCCCCCACTGAGTCTATTTCAGTTGTTGCTGTTTTCTTCACATTTTTCTCCTTGAAATGCATTAGTTTCCAGTTGAAGGAACCTGAAGAAAAGATGATTATTACCAAGAAATTTGCAAATTAGCACAGCTCAAAACACCCCCACAGCAGTGTTCTAGTAAAATAAGTGAGGCTGGGCTAAAACCTCTATGTATTTATTTGGATCATTCTATATTTGGATTTAGCAATCCTATTACAGAGCTGAAATTTAGGACTCTTTAGATACATTTGTCCTGGAAATAGCACTGGTAAATTATAAGCTCTGATAGGTGGGAAGATGAGGACAGCAGCTAAGATCAAACAAGGAGAAACGCAGCAGACATTCTTCCTTTTCTATTAAGTGCGTTTGCATATTTTCAGCACATTCAGCAAATGAATAGTTTCTGTGGATGGACAAAATTAGTGGTTAAAGAGAAGCAAAATGCACCAAGTATGGGATGTGGGATATTGCAGTGCTATTATACAAATTGATGCGATGCCTTCAGCAGGAGTTTTCAGTTCAATTTAGATCACCTCCAAAGGAGGAGGAGAGGGCAGTTGAGTCAGACCACCAGGATGATCTATGCATGGAAAAACTCCCATATAAAGAAAGATTGAAACATTAGTGAAGAGATGAAAGGAAGGGGTGGGAAATGTACACCATATAAGGTATAGTGCAGGAGAAGACATGACCACTAGCTGCTGGTTTTTATGAAACAAGAAGAAAGGAGATTTTAGTGGAGAGGAAAAAGACTGGTAAAAGGATGCTTTCTTCCATTTGACAAAAGGAGGCAGTGGAAATCCCTGCTTTCATGTTTCTTGGAGTCCAGGAGGACAGCTCTAAACAAGGGTGGAAATTTCTGTGTTAACTCTAGTGTAATTACTGTACTTGCAAATGCATTTTTATTTAAACACTGCCATTCTGGAAAGCAGAGCCCTGCCATGTTCCAGAACAGAAGTTGAATTTGGATTCTGAGAACTTGTCAAGAAACTCTCCTGGGAGACAAATGATCACATAAATGTCACCTGCAGCATTTCTTAAATGTTCCTTCTCCAGTCATTGCCAGCAATAATGTCTCAGTGATATAGAATCATAGAATCATAGAATCATTTAGGTTGGAAAAGACCTTTAAGATCATCAAGTCCAACTGTTAACCAAGCACTGCCAAGTCCACCACTAAACCATGTCCCTAAGCACCACATTTAGACGTCTTTTAAATACCTTCAGGGATGGTGACTCAACCACTTCCCTGGGCAGCCTGCTCCAATGCTTGATAACCCTTTCAGTGAAGAAATTTTTCCTAATATCCAATCTAAACTCCCATGGCACAACTTGAGGCTGTTTCCTCTTGTCCTGTGGCTTGTTACTTGGGAGAAGAGATCGACAGCCACCTCGCTACAACCTCCTTTCAGGTAGTTGTAGAGAGCGATAAAGTCTCCCCTCAGCCTCCTTTTCTCCAGGCTAAACAACCCCAGTTCCCTCAGTGGCTCCTCATAAGGCTTGTGCTCTAGACCCTTCACCAGCTTCGTTGCCCTTCTCTGGACACGCTCCAGCACCTCAATGTCTCTCTTGTAGTGAGGGGCCCAAAACTGAACACAGTATTCGAGGTGCGGCCTCACCAGTGCCGAGTACAGGGGGATGATCACTTCCCTAGTCCTGCTGGCCACACTATTTCTGACACAAGCCAGGATGCCATTGGCCTTCTTGGCCACCTGGGCACACTGCTGGCTCATATTCAGGCGGCTATCGACCAACACCCCCAGGTCCTCTTCCACCAGGCAGCTTTCCAGCCACTCTTCCCCAAGTCTGCAGCGTTGCATGGGGTTATTGAGACCCAGGTGCAGGACCTGGCACTTGGCCTTGTTGAACCTCATACAATTGGCCTCAGCCCATCGATCCAGCCTGTCCAGATCTCTCTGCAGAGTCTTCCTACCCTTGAGCAGATCAACACTCCTGCCCAACTTGGTGTCATCTGCAAACTTACTGAGGGTGCACTTGACCCCCTCGCCTAGATCATTGATAAAGATATTAAACAGAACTGCCCCCAATACCAAGCCCTGGGGGACACCACTTGTGGCTGGCCACCAACTGGATTCAACTCCATTCACCACCACTCTTTGGGCCCAGCCATCCAGCCAGTTTTTTACCCAGCGAAGCGTACACCTGTCCAAGCCATGAGCAGCCAGCTTCTCCAGGAGAATGCTGTGGGGAACGGTGTCAAAGGCTTTACTAAAGTGTAGGTAGACAACATCCACAGCCTTTCCCTCATCCACTAAGTGGATCACCTTGTCACAGAAGGAGATCAGGTTGGTCAAGCAGGACCTGCCTTTCATAAACCCATGCCGGCTGGGCCTGATCACCTGGTTGTCCTCTACATGCTGTGTGATGGCACTCAGGATGATCTGCTCCATAACCTTCCCCAGCACGAGGTCAGGCTGACAGGCCTGTAGTTCCCTGGATCCTCCTGCCAGCCCTTCCTGTAGATGGGCATCACATTTGCTGACCTGCAGTCAAGTGGGGCCTCCCCGGTCAGCCAGGACTGCTGATAATTGGATTGAAAGTGGCTTGGTGAGCACTTCTGCCAGCCAGGATATCTTTTGGGCTGAATGTGGATCTACATAACATTATGTTCATTATGTTCTGAAGACATCCAGCACTGAAATTTTCACCATATTCCTCTCTTTACCATGGCTAAGTTCACAGTTTATGGACGTATTATCCTGTGCTGCTAAGCTAGTGCTGCCTGCCAAGATTTACAGGATCTTTCCTTAAGCTCAAATGGCTACAAAAATCACCAGATGGCAGCAGAGTCATTTCTGGTCTCCTCTTGCCCTAAACTCCTGGTCACAGCTGCATGCTCTGGGGTGCTCCTTGCAGCCACAGTTCCCAGCTTTGCAGTGTATGCAAAGGCAGCTATATGTACTGAGAAAGTACTTGCCTCTTCCTCAGCATGTGATTTATGTTCTCTATTTGGTGCCTCCATGAAGGCTGGGTTTTAAGGGATGATTCTCTATTTTTTGTCCAGATTCCTTGTCTATCTCCAGAATTGCCCCAATTTGTAGCTTGCAGATACTGGTATATACACATGCTAATGGCTGCGTTCTTATGGTATGTTATATGCTGCCAAGGTAATGCAAGGTAACTAACTTAGCTTTGGCTAAGAGCAGAGACTGTCTCTGCAACCAGCAGAGGTTAACTCCACGGCTCAGGGATGAAACTAGCTAATAGGAATCTTGTTAATGGTGCTGTTTGCTGTTGTTCCACCGTTGTGGTTGGTTTTGCTCAATAAAATGCTAAAAGCAAAATGCTAAGAGGAGAGAAATACTCCAAAAGATTACAAAATTCAGAGTAATTTTGGTCTGGAACAGTCCTCATGTTTTCCAATTCTGGAATTTCCCATAAAAAGGAATAATTCCCAGGCAGTTTCCCAGCTACAACTATTAGACAGTGAGGCTCCATAGCAGCCTGATGGATGGCTGCACAAGCAGGAAAGCAGCCTGGCTGGCGGTATCAGTGTTGTTTTGCCTGCTTTCCCAAGAAACCTCACTGAACTTGAGCAGTCTCCAGGAACCATTCAGATGTCAGTGCCAAAAGCAGGAGAAAGTTTCATCTGGTAGTCAGGATCTGGTTTCTGTGGGTCCAATAGCTCCTTCTCTGCCTTCTTCAATGACAAACTGAGCTCTAGGACAGGAGGAAGAGGGAAAGGTTATTGTGATTCTTCTGATTGCTTATTTTCACAGAAAAAAACCCAAAACAACCCACCCCAAAACAACCCACACATTTATTCCTCCTAAAAGAGCTCCTTTCAGTTGAGTTTTAGGACTGGGAATGGATCAAGGCAACTTTGTTCAAACCTACTGGAAAGGACATGGCTCTTGTCATCAATTTCAAAACCACCTTTACCAAACTCTTGCAAAATCAAAAAATCTTGCTGTGCTCAGCAAAAGGTAGACGGAGGCTTCTAAACTCGGGGTTGTCAAACACATTCCTGGATAGAGATTCTTCCAAGGTCACCTCCTACGTAACCTGTGAAATTACTGAATTATTTTTTTTTTAATTGATACTGGGGGTTGGTGCATCTGGAAACTTTCACAAGATTAAGGGCTTAATTCTTATTCCCACAAGTGTCCCTATTACAATTTGGTAGTGGAAGGAATCCCCCAAATTGGTGCTATTCCACCCATTTTTAAAGCCCTCTTTACATGGCCAGAGTTGTGGAAAGGTAGTAAGTGGAAAAGAAAAGGTGACCATGTTATGTATTTGCACATTTAGGGCTCCAAACTTTCTCTTCCTCATTCTCTCTCCTACTTAACTTTCTCCATAACCCCTCCAGCAGGGGTTAGAAGTTTGAAATGGACTTAAAGCAAAAATACATGCTCTCTTTTATTATGAGCATATTTCAAGGGGAAAATGGATTATACTTTTATTGGACTGAATGCATTCAATTGCACCAACTTTTATTATTTCAAAACAAAGTTTTGGTATTCAAACAAAAGGGTAAGTGTTACCCACTACACCAACTCTAAGCGTTTTCCTATAGCTCATTTTTAAAATAGCCTCTAGGATTTACTTGACTAAATCAAACCTCAGGAAGGAGAAGCTTGCGGGAGGAAAAATCACTGCATTAGAGGTGATAAAATGAGAAATGAGAGAGACGAACATCAGTGCAAACTCATCAGCATCAGAATAAACTCAGAAATAGACATTCTACATTTCCATAATGCTGTCAGCTGCCACTACAGAGACAGGGATCTATTACCTCTGTTTATACTGCTGCTAACTTAATTTATAGCAATTTATTCTATAAAAGTAGACAGTAACTTGACTGGCTGGGAAAAAAAAATCCCCTTTGCGCTGGAAATAAAAATGATAATGCACATAATAGATTTGTGAAAGTAATTTGAATAGCCAGTTAAAACGCAAGGTGAGTTAGACATATTTTTAGTAAATCTCAGCACGAATTACCTACTTCCTTATGCACATTTGTAGATAGATCGATAAAGGGCAGACATGGGACATTTACTTAGTATGATTGGATGGGCCCAGGTTAGCTCACCGCTCGCAGGCTTCTTTATTTTGCTGGGGTTGCATGGGAGGAGGAAGTGAGAGCAGAAGGGGGCACAATGCCCTCAAGGCTGAAATCAGGTGCCTTTTCATGATCAGCACTGTGAGAAAAGAATCTGATACAGCTTTGTCCCAGCAAAAATGACCAGCTCATGTCATTTCTGTCCAGATGGTGGGGAAGATGAGAAACGCCAGGCTTTCCACAGCTTTCCAGGTAAGGAGGTGTCTGGAAGGTGTTTTGCAGGCAGACATCAGTGCGTTATGCTTTTGCTCTGATCCCGTTAACACAAGCCCCAAACTGGAGGCTTGTGCTAATGCCCATCCCTCAGCACGGTGTCTTAGCTTGAACTCAGCCCTGTGCTCACCACCACTGCTCCATGTTCAGTCTGGAGCTGACTATCACCTGTCAGACTGGCTCCCGAACAAGTTAGCATCAGTTTGCAAGATACCATGAAGACATACTTGAGATGTTGGGATCTCATCCCTTTGGGTGAGATTGCATCCCCGCTTGTTAAAGCCCACGGTCTGGCTCAGTCAGACCTGTTCTGCTCTCAGGCAGCGGTCCTCAGTCTCTTCATTCCGTCAACATGAGCCTGGACCTTCTCTGTAGCAAACAAGCCTCTTGGTGAGAAGCTTGCTCTTCTTAAGTACCTTTCAGGCCCCCTTAGAAGTAGTTCATGAGCCTCTAGGGGTCCATAAACCAGAGGCGGAAAAGCATGGCTGTGGAAAGTCTAAGGGATATAATCATCAGCCTACAGGTAAACATGTGCTTAAATGCTTTGCTGATCAGAGATGGACTGCTGAATCAGGGCCTTGGGAGCTGCCTTGTGACCACAGTTATTCCCTTTATGAAAAGAAGCTGATCTTCAAATTGAGGTGGAATGTTTTCCTGTTGCAACATAACCTGTTTTTGTAGGGGAAAGGAAAGGAAGGAAAGGACTGGCAATAGTTTGTGGCAATCTCTGCTCAGGATAAAAATAGCTGGGAGCAGAGCAAAATTAGGAGTACTGTCACTGCTGTGCAGATACCACTAGGTTTGAATGAAACAGGGAACGGGGTAGCTGAGAACTGAGCTGCATGGACCAAGCCACAGAAGGAGAAGTGTAACGCAGGAATAGCAAGGTTTGGCATATCTGATAGTGACTGTGGGTGGAGAGAGGCATGAGAAGTTTGCATGATACCTGTCTGCCAGCTTTCTGGCTCCAGAGAGTGCTGGTCCAGAAGAATCTCACATCTCATGACAATGCCATGAGCAAAAAGAAGCCCCTATCGCATTTTGCACCACATTGATCCCACTGGCTCAGTGGCATCCCCAGTGTTTCCAGAGTTAACAAGTGAGGTTGTCCTCATGTGGACTGTTGCTTCAGAACTGTGAGGACTCCCATGATAGCCCATGTTTCTCACCCCAACTTTGCTCATGCCTCCCACCACTTGGAGGCCTCCAATGTGCTTTCTCCTGAGCAGCTGCAGGATGGCACCACATCCTTACCTCCCATGGCTGTGTAAATTGCTGAGGTCTATGCTGCTGTGTAGGAGCATAGAGGGGGAGGACTGGCAGCACCCTCGGCCCCACGAACAGCCTCTGCATGTTCTCCTACTGCATGGTAACTCACCTGGCATACACAGAGTATCCACGTGAGTCCCATCTGAAGGCTCACAATATGGATGGTGGGAAAGGCCGGTCCTAAGGGTAGACTTGCAGGCTGTTATCTCCGAGATGCATCACCAATTTTGCCTGTGTCAGTGCCTCGGGATCAAGCCAGTGGTTGAACTACTTTGTTGATGCCTACGCTGCTTCAGATGTGAGCTTAGTAAAAATCGTTGTTGATAAAACAAAGCTGAACCATGTTCAAAAGCCAAACTAATTCCCTCTGCTTCAGGCCCTGGTCCCCTTAATTTGCTGCTACTGGAGGCTTATCCAGCTGCTAGCCACAAACTCTTCCTGCTGCGGGACTATGCTGTATTATGTTCCTGCTCTACCCAAAGGGAAAATAGGAGACAAGGGAAGCGTTGACTTTAGAAAGACTTTTGATTTAATATTTCAAAGCTTTACAAAAGCTGCAGGCAGGGGTCTGTGTAGACTCCTCATTCTAACTGAGATCTCATATTAAGAAAAACAAGCTGTTGATTCATTGGTGCAGGTCTTTGGTCGTGCAAACCAGCAGGGCATTGATTTATAGTAGGTGAGAGTCTAGGACTGAATCTGGTAGCCCACATAATGAGTAAGCATACAAAAGGCTTTATAAGAGTGCAAAAGGACAGTGTTTCTGGTCCTTATTGGTTTTTAGCTGCTTAAATACCACCCATTTCAGTGGGTGTCAGAGGATTAATAACTTTGAGGATCTGCCATCTTGCACATCAGTTAAAATGTCCTAATGGAGTAAGACAGCACAGACAAATTTTCTGAGGTTCTGTGTACCTCAGCTCCTGTGACAGTCTTTCCAAATTCACACAGTCAAGCAGACAACACTGGCATGTGTAACAGCATTGCAGGAAGGAAGGGAAATCTCATTGTGCATCGTAAGAGATGACAGGTCTAAGCCACAGTGCCTTATGAGACAGGATGCCAGGTTGGCTGTGGGAAACAAAAAGCAAGACTAGACTAGTGAGGAGTGACACTGGAGTAGAGAGTGTTGAAATGTGAAGGAACAACATGCATGGCAAGTCGAAGACTTCTCAGTGTACAATGTGTACTGAAAAGAAAAAAATCATTGTCTGTGACTTCAAGCCTAATTGCTGCTCCTTGAGGGTCTCAGTATAACAGTTTATTATCGATGTGAAAGCAAGAGCTTGCTAGAAAACATGGTTAAATAAAGTTTTGAACTCTAAAAGCTTTGATCATAGGGCTGATTTGTGTCCACTTCAACCCAACTTACTTAATGTATAGAACAATAACTCATGACAGCATTTTTGATAGTAATCATATATAAAGCTGGATTTTACTTTGTTTGACCACCCGTCAGAGAGCTAGAAATTAAGAGTCAGTTAGCAGTGCGATGTAATTAATTCAAACGTGACACATACCGCACCAGTCAGCCACGCTGCAGGTTACAGACAACATCGCACGTTGCATTCAAATAGCTGCATTGTCAGGTCTGTGGAACTCCATGAGGTTTGCCTTCAAGTGCTGTTCTGCTCTGAAAAGCAGGCTCTGGAAAGCTCACTGTGTGGCTCCATGTTTATTGCATTGCTCTAGTCCTTATCAGATCGCGCCACTTAAAAGAAGATGCTTTCTTCCTTCTATTTGCCAGCTCGTGGTGGGGTCAGAAAAGAAAGATGGATTGTTCTTCCATGTCAACTCAAAGAGGATAAGTGATACATGAATGATTTCATCCCATTATGTTTTCCACTATGCTTGGGCAGCCCTTGTTGCCTCATCCAGTAACACTGCTGCTGGAGCATTCACCATGGTATTTGCTTTTTATAGAAGCCAGCTTTGCCTTCCCTGCCTGGTGTCATTTAGGTTAAGACAATTAGTCCTGGAATGGCTGCAGTGCTGTAAGCTGTGTTTCAAGGTAAGGCAGCTCGCAGATCAGTTGGTCAGCTAAGAAGCTGTGGTATGGCCTCCTTCTTTTGATGTCTGTTCTCAAAGGTCTGGCCAGCCTCAGACTCCTGGGGCTGGGTGAAAAACATCATCAGACACCAAAGGGTGCACACCTGCTCGTGCTTGAATGAATCAAAATCCCTTGCTAACAGATGAGAGGGGAGCCAAATGAAGTGAGACACAGGGTATTGAACACATCTGTCAGAAAGTTTTGTGAGAAAAGCTGAGTACAGTTTCACTATGGTGCGATGTGATGCTCGTTGCTTTTCAGTAGCTGCTGACTGGGCCTTCTGGGTCTCATCTAGTTTTTCTAAGTAGCTGCCTTCTACCCTTTCTCTTCTCCTTTCTTTCTCCTTCTTTTATGCAGTTTTTCCTTTTGGTTCAGCAGGGTGGCATGGATGGACACGTGCTGAGACTCTGGACCTGTGCTCAAAAGAGGGGTCTCCAGGAGGCAGGACACAGAAGGGACCAGGCAGGAGGAAAGGCAGCAGGACGTGTGAGCACCAACACAGCACGGTGTCCTTGGGGTTTGTGCTTTGTGGGGTGATAAGTTCCACCTCAAGGTCTTACGGTTGGGGTGTCCTCAGTTGTCTCTTCCTTATGGATCCTCTCATCTCTGTGAGAGCTGAGCTCACTCTTGAAAGCTGTTTTTCAGCTGTGCTATTTAAGAGTCTCTCTCCACCACTCAGACAGCTTTTGTTTACTGACTTGTTGGGACATAACAGTCTCTGACCCTCTTTGTCCAACCTGGCTGGTATCACAATCAGCCTGTTCAGAAGTCACTCATGTGAAGGCAGGGGGACTGAAACTTGATGGTTTTATTAGCCTTTTTTATTAGCCTTGTTTCCATGGGAAAGCAGCGTAACAAGTACAGATCCAATGAGTTTTCCACCAACTAAGGAGATGGCTTGTAATACTGATGCATCTGGTTTCTTCTGATGTGCCTGTGGGTCTTTGATCTACTTTGTAGACAGTCTGCTAGGAAATGCTGGTAGTGAGCAATCTTTGCTTTTCCCAAGTGGTCTTCCCAACATGCTTGTTTGTTTTCTTCCTAATCCACCTTGCAGTGAGGCCATGATCTCCTGTGGGGTCCTATCTACACTATCTTAACAGAAACAATTACAATTCCTGCCTTAATTAACAGTGAGCTTGGCCCTCCCTTCCAAAACTGGAGGATGAATTTCCCTTGGCTGTAGCTGCACAGCTCTCGCTGACTTAAAGATCAGACAGGTGCATGATAGGAAGCACCCAGCCTCCTTCAGGGTTCCCACATGTATCACCAGGGGGAGAGAATCTTCCTCGCTTTCTTCTGAGAATGAACTGCTCAAATCCCTCCATAACCTCTAAGGGAGAGGAATTAACTCAGAAATAAACACTGCCTTCAGATACAAGCTGCTTATCTGAGTGCTGAGCAGGGACTTTGTACAGGAACCCCTTAGGAGGCACTCCATTGCATGCTTCCCCTCCAAAGCAAGCAGTCAAGTGGTGAACCCTCCAGCAAGAGACAGTGATACAGCTTAAACTAACCTACTTAGCCACCCGGCAGCCTTAAGCAGGTTCCCCTGGCTGTTGGCACTGCTCTGACACAGGGAGTCCCTGCCTTTGCTATGTTGCCTCACATCTACAACCTTGATGGTCAGGTGGGGTTAAAGGACTGCTGCCTTTGCCAGCATCCCCAGCTGTGTGTGCTCGAGTTCTGGTGGTGATGTTCTCCTGCCTCTGTGCTGGCTGTGCAGTCCACGAATGGCCCTTGATGATCTCCATTGCTGTCCTTGGGCCTTGACAAGGTCTCGTCGTTGTGAGTGGCAGTGGATTAGCAGATTAGTAGTAACCTAGTAAGAGGGAAGTCACCTGTGAGGTAGTCGTCACAAAGAAAATAATTATCCTCTCCCTTAAGGGCAGTTTAAAGGAAGGTGGGAGCAAAGGATGGTTTCCTCCTTTTATATAATTACAAGAGGAAGAGGGAAAACAGAGTCTCTGCTCTGCCTAAGCAGCCAGAGGGGCAAGTGGATGTGCTGGGGGCAGAAGTGGCAATTCTCTCCTTCCCGATCCCCATTCCCCGTTAAGGACAGAACAGAGGGAGGAGAGTCAGTGCCCAGAAGGGACACTGCTGATGGCCCAAGAGGTGGTGAAAACCTTCTGGGAGTCTGTAAGAGACACAGGAGGAAAGAAGTGAATAGTCGATGATGAGTGGAACTAATGAGGCCTGGTTTCAATACATTTTTGTCTCCAGTCAATTGTCAGTCCAATTGAAACTTTTCCTGTGGTTGGGGCATTTATAAGGCTTCTCATCTGTGTGGGCTGCCTTGAGTCTAATAAGCTGTGAGTTCAGCCTGCAGACTTTCCATCATTTGGGACACAGGGACTCTGTCCTCTACCCAGGCATCCTCCTTTTTTTATGAAAACCTTTCATTTATGCCTGTTATGCCAGTGAAATTCAGCTAAAATTGTACAGTGAGCTCAAGGGAGTGAGGGAAAGAAAGGCAGACAACTGAATGGACAGACACACTTGCATTAACACCTCTGCACAAAGAACGTAGTTGTGTGAATCCCATTTCCTTAGAAAATCTGGATCAAAATTTCTGATTTTTCAGCAAGTGGAAGATGGACTAAAACACCCTGAGAGCCCTGGGGAAGTGAAGGGCTGTGCAAGTGGGATGCTCAGTTTTTATTGTCCAGCTTCCATCGTTGTTCTAGAGAAGGAGGAATGCCACACATGATGCCTGAAATCTCCTGCCAGCATCTACCTCCAGCTTCTCCCCTGCAATTATCTTTTAAATGGAAGAAAATTGTTTTCTGCTCTCGATCTCTCACTGCTGCTTTCTTCTTCATCTTCTCCTTTTTTTTTTGTAAACATCGTGAAATCATCACTTGAAAAGAGGGAGAGAGGGAGAGATTAATTAAGAAGCTTGTATTCCAGTTTGAGGCTTTCACTGATAATCAGAAACTGCTTGAGTTGCGCTTTCAGGGGTTTGTAATATGAACAGAATCTCTGGATTGGGAGACAGGCTGTAATTAATTTCTCTCTCCAGGACGATTACAGATATAAATAGTAAAACAAAGACAGGCAAACATCAGCAGAGGTGCCCATGTTGCATGTACTCCATTGTAATGTTGCTCAATAGCAGATTATTTTCTACTCAAGGTCAGTGGTTCGCAGAATGAAAAGGATACGGCACTGGATTTCCAGGAGGTCACTGTTCCTGACCATTGCCAGCACACCTGATAATAATTGCTTTCAGCCACTTTTCTGAGTGTCAGGCATAGCAAAGAAACTGTCTTCTCATTCCATCCCTGCACTATGAGAGACCTGTCCTGGGGAGGGCTGGCAGCAAAAACTAGTTAAGCTGGGTTAGTTTGGGTGTTAGTGCAGTAGTATTGTGGAAAGCAGGAAGCCTTAGCAAGGAGATGAAAGGGGAGGATTGGCAGAAGCCTCTAGCTGCTTTTCAGCATCTCAGGTTTCATGGAAAAAAATAAGTGCCTTGCTGCCAGGGCTCTGCAGCAAATTTCAAAAGAAAGAGCAAGTCTAGTGTTGCAGCACTGAGCAAGTTTGCAGACAGCCTGCAAAAGCAGCTGTGGTATACGAATGACACCGATTTGTTTCAGTAGGTGCCATCTCCACAGCCAGCGCTGACACTTTCAGTGTCTTCAGCATGAAATGTTTTGTTGCTGAACAAAGCCTGGGAAGAAGAGGGAGAAGGCTGGGTTCATGTGTTCTTCTCAGACAGACCAGTGGCCTGGGCAATGCTTTGGACTACATGCTGTAAGACAGCAGGGGTTAGGGCTGGGGGGTGAACATGTCCTTGCTTTCATGTCCCATGAGGATGGGGAGATGTAATGTTCTGGAGATGTGGCTCTTCTCTATGCCCCTTGGTCCAAAGCTAAGGGAAAGCCAGTGAGATAACAGCCAGCTCTTTCCTAGAGCTCTTCATTAGCAGCCATCAATGTTTTTTCAAAGCAGGTCAACAGCATCATTGACTATTTTATAGAGAGGGACAATGAGGCATGAGAATACACAGAGCAATGTGCTCACAATCTCTGCTAGCAACAGATACTGTGTTTTCTATGACCCATATTGTGCCTGACCCAAAAATTACAGCTTCCTTTAAGGGCAAATAAACTCAAAAGAGTTAAACTATGAGCAGCTTCCAAAGCAAGTTGATGCCATAGCAATGAAAACTCCTCCTGTTGTTCTCTCCCGGCTTGTCAACAGCAATATCAAGTTCCAGCTCTGCATGTATGTTAGTAGTAGGAATGAGAGGATAACTCACTTTGAAAGCGTTCTGCTGGGGTTTACGTAGAGATTTTATCAACTTGTTCTCACACTGACAATCTGCCTAAAATAAAGGACTTTGCTGTGAAAACAGGGGCTCCAGTATCTACTTTTAAATAAGCAGAAAGGAAGCAATAGTCAAGGACTGGCTGAATAATGCAGCAGGCTCCCTTCCAGAGGAGGACAGGAAGGATTGAGCCGATGGTAGGTCAGAAATTGTTCTTTGTCAGGTGAAGAAAAATGTAGGAGATATTGAAAGGTCCAGAGAAGGTCAATGAAGATAGAAGTGTCATTGAATTTATAGATGATGAGAGATCACAGGGACTCTTTAGCCAGAAATGATGACTAGTTAGAGGGAGACTTGTCTGAGACATCCACAATGATTAAAGATGGAAAGTGAAATTGATTGCTCCTTCCTTTCTTTCCTTTTTTTTTAAAACTGTGTCCCGCAACATGGGAACAAGGGGTCACTCACTGAAATTAAAGGGCAGCAGCTTTAGAGCTGATAAAAAGAAATCTTTTTTCTTTTAAAAATGCTGCATGTAGTTTATCCATGGAATTTATTGTCCCTCTCCCTGAGGTCATGGAGGCAAAGGCTGTGGCCGGATTTTAAAGAGACCGGACTAATTTCACAACCCTTTACAACATTTGTGGCTACCTGAGGCAAGGCAAAAGGGGCAGGTATTGTATCACATGCTTTGGGGCAAAACGTCAAAAATCCTGCTCCTGCGGCAGGACGGACATCTCCTTGTCAGAGCATGGCAGGCAGCTGGAGAGAGTTTAAACATACCCACCCCTGTGCACCACTCTTTTGTGACGGGTTTCTGCCTCGCTGTGGAGGCATTTGAAGGGAACATGAGCCCCAACTCAGCTTCTCTCATTCCCAGAATGGGATCTTAACAAAAACTCACAGCTGCCCTAAGCCGTGAATTGGTGCACCCTGTGCCTCAGGGTTGTCAGCTCCAGCAGAAGGGTGAGGAGGGTGGCAAGGGACAGCCCTTCTTTAACCTGATACATCTCCACTAGGCAGAGCTTATTTGTCAGAGTCCACAGTTATCTTGGGCACTATTATTTATCCGGTGACTCTTCTCTTGCCTTTCCTCTGATGCAGCAGGGACAGGGTGTTGCAACAACACTAGGGACACCAGTGCTCAGTCCCACCACTGCCAACCTCACACTGCAGTACACTGCCAGAGCAGAAGATGGCAGTCAGGGTGGAAGGGTGGGCGCAGGATGGGAAATACCGCAAGGCACGGGTGGAAGGGATGTTAATGATGTACATGCTGGTTAGCAAAGCACTTGTGAGAGTCAAACATTATTGTCAGACTGACAAGATGAGCCCTCTGTCAAAGAAATAAGTACACGCCAAGCCCAGCACATGGCTCTTGAGTGCTCTCCAGAGTAACTGGGATCTGGGTTCAGAGCTGAAGCATGGATTCAGCTCTCACATTTATCTTGGGCTTGTCTTTTCTTAAGCAAGGTAGAAACCATCAGGTTTTGTTCTTTGGAAAGAGATGGTTTCATTATTCATTGGCCATGAAACTCCATCTGCTTGGGAAAATAGTGAACAAAGGACAGGTAAAGCTGCAAATCTGCTACAACATGAGTCCCAGGGTGATTCTGCCAAGGATGAAGAACTCGCCATTTTGACAGCTGGGCCCTAAAGATAAAATTACATCCTTCTAATGTGCCATAGATACCTCATGCAGAGTAAAACATGGGCTGGGCTTTCACTTTTGGAGGCTGGGATTTAGTTTTGTTTGCAATTCTGTCTTCAAAGGAAGATGGTGATGGAACATGTATGGTTGTTTGAAAGAGAGCTTGTCCTCTGGCAAAACACGGATTAGAGAAGTTTATCAGTACTGGAGTCTTCACTGGAAACACCAGTGGTCACATCCCTGTGTCCTGGAAAGCCTCAGCCATTTCCAGTGTTAAAGGACACATAGGGCTCTTAGTGCTCTTTCCCAGTATTTTCTGAAGTAGGGATTACGTGCCAGTGGCCCTAACATATCTTTTCATGGCAATGGTCTTCTGGCTAGTCTTTTTTTTTCCGACAGCAGCCATGACTAATAGCTGAAGTTCTTTATTGCTCTGCTCTGCCACCAGACATAAGTTTTCCCACCTCACCAGTCAGAAATTATGGGATAATGTCATCCTGTTGACAATGCTGTCAGCTCACTAAAATGTTGCATGATGTCCTCCCAGTGACCACTTTGGCTGGGCAAAACTGTTATCTGTCTGGTTTCCTGCAGAGTTTTGGGGTAAAATCCCCATTCAACTGCACACTCTTCACATACTGATCTTATCAGTGTATCTTCCTGATAAGTGCCATTTAAATGTGTAAACCCTTATTCTCTTCCCTGTCACCTCATCCTTCACCTGTACTGTGCATGGCCAGCTGGAGAGGATGCTTTAACTAGCGGTGGACTGTTCCTCAAACTGACATAGCAGGGCAGACTCCTTGCGAATTTTTCCCAAATCGCCAGACGGTGCCCTCCACTGAGATTGCTGTTGATCAGGTGGAGCTTTTTTCCATCTGGGTTACAAACATACACATACACACAGAGGAAGGATTATTAATAATGCAACAGTGACTGTGATGAACCATGATAGGTGGTGACAGAAAGTGGGAAATGAATACATTCAAATCAGTGAGCTTGGCAGGTATATGAAATATTATTGTGTTACAGATGGGACCTTTAGCACTGTAACGCCAATACCCCAGGCGAGAGATCCAGCACTGATGCTGTCAGTCAAATTTGATTTTCTCTAGGTTCCTCTCACCCATCACTATGGTGTAGGAGCACCTTTTATCAGGCAATATCACTGGTGTCTGTCACAGGTGGTTCTTTCCTCTTTCCTCCTTTTCTGGCTCCAGGAGAAAGAGCAAAATTAGAACAGGCAAATAGAGAGGAGGAGAGTGGGTGCATCTGTGGGAGCTCTGTTACAAAGGAGACTGCACGAAACTGCAGGCCATTTAATAGCTCTAGCCAGACCCCCAGTGCTAAAGCAATTAGTAGATGTGAAAGGCAGGGAGAAAGAAATATTCGACTGCAAAGAGGATCACCCTCATGTATGCAAGTGCAATTACTTTTTAAGACCATGAGGAGAAAATGTGAGGCAAAGTTTTCCTAACAGCCCATCGATCAGGCTTATGCCTTTCTTGATCCTTAAGTCAGGAATGGATGAAAATATTTCTAAATTTGAACCCTGCCTTCACAGTCTGAGGACATACTTTATCTCATGGAAAAGCAAAATGTCCCGTGATCTTTTATGCTTGTCTTCTCCTCTGATCCTTCTTCCTGGGAACAGTTCCCTTTTTTCAGCCTGAAGAAATGAAGGCTGAAAAGAGCGGTGTGGTTGACAGGTCCCTTGGCAGTCTGTGAATGTTGAACTCTTGAATGAAGGTCACACCAAATGATTTGTGGATGATCCACGTGCAGTTAAACATGTTTGCATAAAAACGCTCATCAAATAATTCTGAATAATGAGTGCAGATGCTAAAATCTTGAAGTGTTTGCAGGCATTTCATGATCAGAAGTAAGAGCTTAAAATTTGCCAGCTTAAGTTGTTTCTGACAGAATAATCAGCATGCTCTGCCGTGCCCTGTGGTTGCACCCTCTGTTCTGTGCCTGAATTACAGATACAGGAGATGCTCAGTGCAGTTAGCCCTCCCCGTCTGGACTTTTTAACAAGCCAGTTTTCTCATTCTGCCAAGCAAGAAATCTCAAAAGCAGACTCACTGCAAGATAGAATTAAGAATGAAAACCAAAACACTCTCATGGCTCAGATTCAGAGGAGACTGGAGGTGACGAAATGCCAGTCTCGCTCATTGGTAAGTTTTTATGAAACATGACTGTTGCATCGGTAGTCATGCTGGTCAGCCCTTGGGTCCTTGTTTCCTGATTTTACACACAGCATTCATGCTACACCCAGCTCTGTTCTGAGAACAGATTACTTGGCCCAGGCTGGCTTTGTGTGAACCAGCAAGCTGTGCTGGTTCAAATCCCCAAAGGCTGCATCCGAATGTGTGCGAAGGAGAGGAACCAGTGACCTGGGTGAGGCTGGCACTGCTGCCTGTCACAGGCTGGGCTACATGAAGGGAGCCACAGAAAAACCCCTGCCATCCATGAGCCTCTGTGTTTGGGATCTCTGCTTTGTGGACTCTTTAGTCATGGAAAGAAACACTAGCATCTCATGTATGAGCAGTTTGGACACTGTGGCCAAGAGCTAGGCAGGACTGGTGACTGGGCAGTTCCCTTGCCTCCAAGGAACCTTCTTCTTTAGAAATAATTCTGAATACTTAGTACTACCTATGGTATAGATGTGTCCAGTTTTCCTGACCCTACAAAGTGATGTCAATATCTTTCTCCGGCCAAGAGTCAGCAGACAACACATACTTCCTAGAGCCAAGGTGAGAGAAATGCTAGCAGACGTTTACAGGCAGGGATTGACAAAGCCTGGCTAGGAGTTCTATTTCTCCATGGTGAGAGGGGACCTGTCTAACTCAGTGGTTTAATCCACTTCCCATCACAGCTGGGGATATGGATTACTTGCAGCTCCTGCACTGGCATGCCTCTGTTGTGGGATAGATCCTACATTTGAGCTGCACTGGAATTGCTTGTGAGTCTTGGCTCAAGAACCACAGGCTGGTTGCTCCTGATTAAAGGCCAGAGGTGGTAAAATACAGACATGGGGATAAACATCTTTGCTCGAACTACTCTAGCACCTGTAACAGTGCTGGTCAGTAACTATACAACAATCCAGAGTAGCTGCATCTCTGATGGACAGGATGAGAGTCCCTGAGAGGGCAGCACCTGTTCCCTGGATTGAATCTGTTTTGTTTAAAAATAGAGGACTTCAGTCTTTAGGGCTGTTGGCTTGGCATATTATGGGGGTCCTATATGCAAATGTAATTATACATACAAAAACCCCCTGAGAAAAATCCAAATAATTCTTAAATTGGCACAAAGACTATACTGCTATTGAGTTTGAGGTGGTTAGCCTGCTGGCCATTGCATTTCAATTACCTTTACATTCATTTAGTGCCGCTGAAGTGAAGTCATTTTCACTGATTAATGCCAAGAACCAACAGATATGTTCTTCCCTTTTGTTTTCTCCTTTTCAAAATTGAATTTAGTGTTGGTGAGCACTGCCAAAATGACAGCTCTGCAGGCTGCAGTGTTTTATTCAGCCAGGGAACTAGTCCTAGCACAGTATGAGCAAGGGATGCTTTGCCTAGGAATGGATGCACTGAGGAAGCAGGAATCAGTCAGCTGTACCTCCTTCTTTAGCGGTGTGGTGCATAGTCCCAGTGTTGGGGACAGTGTGGCAACTCTGAATTTTCACAGCCCTGTCTCAGCTACATGAGGCACATTTTGACTTTCCTGGTGAAAGACATACTTTTGGGGCTAGAGGGAGTAGGTTGAAGGGGATCCTACAGTTGTGCAGTGCTCAGACACTGTTGTCTTGTGCCTGACAGTGGTAAATATGGTGTGCATAGAGTGTGCAGTGGAGTGAAGAGAGTCTCTTTTCCTCTCTCAGAGCCAGCACTTATTTGAGCTCCTTACATCCATGTAGCACAAAGTGTCTCCAGGGGGCTGGATTGTGGAAGCGGTGCAGCCCAGCTAGCAAGGGTCTGTGCCTGCCTGCATAAGGGCTGTTCCTTGTACCTCAGGCTGTATTATAGAATCATAGAATCATTTAGGTTGGAAAAGACCCTTAAGGTCATCGAGTCCAACTGTTAACCTAACACTACCAAGTCCACCACTAAACCATGTCCCTATTGCTTGGATGGGAATTGTTGGTGCTGATGTCTCCTTGGTGCACTCTCATGGACCATGTAGACGAGCCCTCCTGTGTCCCCTGGCAGTGGGACTGGCAGAAATCAGGTTGCATGAACCACGAAGCAACTGGCAGGGTAAGAGTGGTCTCCAGCCATCTGTCATGGATTTGAGCACATTGACACACAGAACTAGGCCGTGGTCCCTGCTGCACCCTTGAAGGCAGGGAAAAACAGGGACTTCAAGTCTGGACTGGGCTTCTTGGCCCACTTAAAGCACAACTAAGCAATGTACTGGATGCAGGGTCTTCAGGACAGGCCAATGGTCCCACGAAGAAAAAGGAATGAACTCCCAATGCTTTTGTACAACAGCACTTCCCATTGCCATGAAGCTGCTCAGCACACACTAATGAATGACAAGGGCCGGTTACCCCAGTCACCAGGGATGTCACAAACAACCTCACTGCCTGCATCTCACTCCCTTCTCCCCACCCTGCCACCTCTCTTCCTGGAGCCCTGAGAAGGAAGAGGAGGAAGGTGGATATTTATGAGCACATCAGGGAGATAAAAGAGAAGCAAGTAGCAGGTGTGCTAGAAAGCCATTAGAAGGCATGCTTTTCTTGTGAAATTTTGTTATCATAATTATTATTTCAGATGCCTTTGGAGTATAATCAACAGTTGTCTCCCCATGAATGTGCTTAGTGAAAATGTCTCAAATGCACGAGAGAATCCATTTATTGCTTCTGAGTTGCAGGAAACTGAAATTACTGCTTAAACAACCTCTCAGTTCAAGTGAGGGTAAATCAATGCTGACCGCGGAGAACAAACAGTGCAGATTTTACTCTTGTGACCCAAAGCTGCACACCATCACAATTCATCTGATCTTCTGATCTTGTCAAGTGAAAATGGAGGTGAATTATCTGTCTTTTTCCAGCTGGTATTCCTATGACGTGGACAGGACCTGCATTATTACAATAGTTTAAGGATTTTTTTCTCTTTGGTTGTACATTGAAAAGGGAATAGGAGAAACCATGATGCTGTCCTGTTTAATGTGCTTGTGTGTATTGTCTCTTGCTTAAGGTTTCCTCCAATGAGTCATTTAAAATCTTACCAAGCATCTGCTTTGTCTGTTAAATATCTCACATGATTATGGGCTGAATATTGCTTTCAGCTTTGCCTGAGCCATCTTCCTAAGTCTGAGGGGTTATGCAGTGGTAAATGAGGTCAAGCCCTTGTCTTCTCAGTTTTCATTGTGGTATATTCAACACATGTGAGGAGCTGGATTTCCCACCTACTGCTTTGGCTTGCTCTAACCGTGACAGAAGCAGTGCAAATATATCATTGCTTGTTTTACAGCTTTATGGCTAACACAGTGCCGATGTCTATTCAGATTCATTTTGACAGAAAGGAGCAGAAACTGGTCTGGGATGTTGCATTTTCTGGCTACCACTTTTCTACAGTCATGTTCATCTCAGATTTACCATCTCATGCTCTTTGAGGTGCCTGGATTTTACTTACTTTTTGAACCACTTTTTGAACCACCATGCAGCTTGGCAAATATTTAGCCATGAATTTCACTGTTAAGGCTGGAACTATCAAGAAAGTTTTTTCCCTTTTCTGAAAATAACATGAGTAATGGTAGGTTATAGCATTCTTTTGTGTTGGACTTTCACCTGGTTATTTTGCCAGTTTGACTCCTACAGCACGTCCAGAAGGACAGTGAAGAGCACAACGTAGAGGTCAAGACTTGTGTAGACAAGATGCCTACATATTCCAGGGATATTCCAGCACCCCGGGGCTGTCTGTGAATAAATCTAGCTTCCAGCTGTTTGCTCTAGCTTCATAAGGTTTCCAGACCTTCATAAGATCCTTCAAAATGCTAAAGAGTCCTTGAAGTTGTTAATGGGATGATGAGCTGAGGAAGCTCATCATCTTCCAGACAAAGACCTTTTCTAAAAGAGGCATTTTAATCCTACAGCATATTGTTGCAAGAAGTGGAAGGTGAAATTTATGGTCTGTCATATGCGTGAGTGAGATTAGTGGATCTTAATGGTCTCTTCTCTGGCTTTAAATTCAATTTTTCTTTTATTTTTCATGAAAGTTGGGTTGGAATGATTTTAGTACTCACCTAAGCAAGAGGTTGAAAATGTGGGTTATGATCAGGTGGAGAGGGTCTTGGGAAAAGCACTGGAAAAGCTGTTAAATCAGCAAAAAGTTCCTCAATGCGATCTGGACACTTGGAGCTCACTTGTTTGTGACCAAAGAAGGGGTCACAGAGAGGGTTCCCACTGCTTGTCTTCTGCAATGTAGTGTCTTTGGTCACCACTGCTCTGACAGCAGAGCTACAGGCAGAGGAAAATTTACAGGACAGAGAGAGCTTTCAACCACCTCCACTTTAATTTAAAGAAAGAAATCAGTATCTGTGGTTACCATCTACATACTTAGACCCCCCCCATGAACCTTGAATTAGTAAAACCTGTCTCCAGGCTGTTGAATTATCTTAATTAAACTAAATTAATTATTTAGTCAAATAAAATAAGACATGCCAAGACTCTCCAGGGAGGCTTTAAGGATAATAATGCCACTTATTAGAAAAATGTGTCAATACCTCACACAAACTGGGGCCATTTTATTTTTATGGGATCTTGTTTTCTTAAATTCTTCAGGACTTGAAATAATGAATTTTCATTTGCATACGGTAGGAGCCTTCCACCCCTCTCTTACCATCACCCTCTTGCTGTTTTGTGTTGTGGAACTGCAAATACTAGGCAGACATCTCTTTTCCTAAGAAGCTTCTGGCAGTCTTCATCTGAACTTTTAAGATCATTTATACAGACTGGAAACTAGCAATGCCAAGAAGATATTTCTTTTCCGTGACACATTGTGAGTGATTCTTGCATAAAATTGCCAAGCACTTGACAAAGTCATAATCACTAACTAATGATCCATAATGCAATTGCTGTAATTAGTAGCATTATTGATATTACCTTACTAGAGTAATTGGACTCACTTAACCTTTGTTTGTAGCAAGAGAAATTGGGATATTGATGCTGACAAGGACTGGCATCAAGTGGACAATAAACAGTCTGTACAGCAGTTATCTGATAACACGCCTGCAGCTTGGTCTCTGCTACTCGCCACAGCTATGTGGTTGGTCTGGAGCTGCAAGAATTTGGAGCAGTGGAGAGTCCTTTTTCCACTCGAGTCTGCTCAGACCTGTCAAGGCTATGCCTTGCCTGAAAGGTTAAGTGTGCTCCAAGTCCCATGACCTGTGGATTAAG
Organism: Ciconia boyciana; assembly: GCF_034638445.1. Taxonomy (NCBI): domain Eukaryota; kingdom Metazoa; phylum Chordata; class Aves; order Ciconiiformes; family Ciconiidae; genus Ciconia; species Ciconia boyciana. The sequence goes on from NC_132934.1 coordinate 59,578,186, forward strand.
CCCAATGTGTCCCTATTCTTCATAGGAAGAGTCAGCTGGAGGTATCTGCTGGTGTGCAGAGCTGGAGTATGCTTGGCCCTCTCCAGGGATGTGAGTGCGGCAATGCATCGCTGCAGTGGCCTGGACCTAGAGGTACATCTTCAGGGGATGGTGGGGTGCTCCCCACACTGTCCCATCTTGGGGGCACTGCCAAAAGCTGGGGAGCCCTGTGGTGAGGCGTGCTTGTTTTTTCCCCCAGCAAGGAACTGGACTGAGACCAACCACCCATTGGATGGCAACAGCTCTAGCAACTAAAACGCTGGGCTGGATTCAGCATGTTGTCATGGAGGAAAAGGCTAGCTCAGATTTCATTGTGAAACCAGCGGCCAGAAAGAGGGGTTTGCTCATACAGGTCTCCTCCAGCGAGGGGGTGAAATGACAGATGATGGCCATGTGGCGTAAGGTGCAAGCTACTTTGGGCTGAAGTCCTGTAGTAAAGCCTTTGGGGAAATCAACATCTTTCCCTTTTTAATGACTTTGATATGTTATATTGTCCTCCCCCTATTTGTTTTAATGGGAAATATCTACCAAACATGTTCATCTGTGCACAGGCTGTGTGCCTGGGGGCAGCATCTCTCCTGTCCTCTCTGAAGGCTGGTGATAATGACAAACACCACCTCTGTTCCCATTGCCCATCGCAGGCAGGCTGGATAATCACGATGTTCCTCTTGGCTTTGTAACTGTACACTTCATGGCTTTAATAACAACAACAACAACAATAGTAATAATAACAACAACATCATCATCTGGAGAAAGAAACCATGTCTGTATGGAGGTCTTACCCTCCTACTGGAGCCCCATTTTGAAGGGTGCAGTGGGGAGAAAGGGCAGAAACGTTGAGAGGGGTTGCTGTGGAGAGCTGCCTTTCACCTTAGCAAAGCCATCCCTCCCACCAGCTTGCCCCAGGGCGTGCGAAGGAGCCTCCCTGGCTGCAGGGCTGCATGGAGTCTCATAGAGCCTTGGCAGGGCTGGGTGGGGGCCAGCCTGATGGCTCTGTCGTCCTTGTTGGGCCAGCTACCTTGGTGCCGTTCCAAAGTTATCTCGTAATTAACCTTGACACAAGCCTTAGCTTTCCAAAAGCCTGCTGGACCTGTGAAAAATTCAATTTTTTCTCTGATGAGGTGCATTCAGATGAGTTTCAGCTTATCGGGGCCAACAAACAATCTCAGTCCCTTAAGTGTACAGGTGGATGCTTAACCAGACTTGTTCTCTTTATCACAGGGAAAACCTGCTACATGCTAAAAAAATTAATTTGCAGATCTTTATAAAATCTATTTATAACAAAATCTACAAAGGGGAAATTAGATTGAAAACCGACTCCAGACACCACTTAGTAAGAATTATTTCATGCCAGTATGTGTTAAATTCAATATCTATTCCATTCATGCAGTGTAGTTTATTAAAATGAACAGCATCTCAAATATGCATTTCTGCATTCAGTTACCTCAGCCTATTCTTGATGGATGTATTACTGCGGAAGGATACAAATTTCTGCCGACTGCGAGAGAGTTCATGGCCATTTGATGGTGGGAAAAAAAAAAGAAAAAGGGGACAGTTGAAGGCATAAAGTGCCTTAGCCTAAAAATAGCAGTGAGAACTAACCAACAGGAGACGCACATCAGAGCAATATATAGGCTGTCTGTGGCCTTTCTTGTGACAGAGACTGACTGCCACATCACCACTAACAGATGGTTTATTGTGAGCATTTTCCACTGATAGGCATTATTCTGGGGCTATCTGAGGAGGTGCTGGAGCTGGGGTGCTCTCACCAGCCTTCAAAAACATCCCAAATCATGAGGGTTTGGTTTTGTTTGAGCCTACAGATAAGGTTCCTCCCCAAACCTGACCACATCTTTATGCCACCAGCCCTGTACCAGCTCTGCTCTTGGGACCCCTCCATCAGCCGGCACCTCTCTGCCCCATCCCTGACAGCATCTCTGACCAGGTCTGCTCCCTTCCCCCCCAAAACAAAGCTTTGCACTCCTGCAGCCTGGCCTCTGGGCGCCTGTCCAGCACCGGGCAGCTGTGCATCTGGCTTTTTGTTTCTCACACCATACAGCTGCTTAAAATGTCTCTGTCCCAGGGACTAAATCGAGTGTGTAATGAACTCCCAAGGGGAAGCCGTCGTAAAAGCTGCAGCAGTAAACATAGTCCAAAGAGTCCAAGAAAGCAAATGAAGAATAACTAGGTGTGTTGGCTGATTTAAATGGACCATCTTGGCTTCTCTGTCTGCACACATTTTCACTTTTCTAAATTTCTTGCCTCCACTTCTGATGTTTTGCTATATTTAGCTTGATAACTAACTGCATTTCCAGTAACCTTGCAAAGCATTTCAGGCTAAATGAATATGGAAGATCCTACCAGAAACAGTATGATGTTATTTTGTGGCTTATAGGCTTATTTTTCTGCCATTTTCCCTGCCGGGGTGAAAAAGTTTAAAACACATATGTGCCTGGTGGTTTTAGAGTGCTGTCCAAGTGTTAATTACTTGTGTGAGGTAAGTAGTTCCATTAGCTTTAAAAAGAGGGGAAAGATGAGGCTGATGGAGGAAGAGACTTGCTAAAAAAGTCAGAAGAGAGTCCATGGCTGAGCAGAGGTTGAAGCCACGGATGCTGATGTGTGTTAAGTCTGGTAAATCAAAGCTCTCTTTAGTACTATATGCCTGCACTGACTTATGTGATTAAAGATTTTGCATCACGCCCTTTCTGGTGCATGCTGAACCCCTGACTTCAGAAAATCAAGTGCTTCTCCGTGGGTAATAAAAACAAATGTACTCCAAACCATTAGTCATCGGTGGAAAAGTAGGGCAGGGACTGTGCTGGGGTGTGCTGTTTACAGCTGGTTGCGATACTTGACATCTGTTATGCTGGTCAGCAACAGCCAGAGATGTGCTGTATGCTGGGGCACACCTTTGCAGATTGACTCACTGAGACAGCTGAAGTTTTAGCCCTGTAAATTAGGACTTCCACAAAACACTGGGTAAGGATATAAATCAGTGGGTCAGTCCAGCACCAGAGATGTCTTTAAAAGGAATCCATTTTTGCCAGGGTTAAATCTTCCCAATCAGAGGCCACCGTTTGGAGCCTGCCTTTGTCATACAAGACTAATTGACAAACCTCTGCACTATAATATTATCCCTGTCACCCCACTGAAACGCAATAGTAATGCTGGCTTCTATAAATCAACCTGATCTTAAAAAGGAGAGTTAAATGAGCATAGCATTATAAACCACAAAGCACATTCATCACTCTGCTACAAACCATAAATATGACAAGTACATCCATCAATTCAGCACCTTTCTTTCAGGTCTGCGTACATGGACGTTAGTAACTTAATGGCTCCAGAAAGCTTTCCCTTCTTAAATACACTGTGGAGTCTGGTCTTTCATTTACTGCGGTTGCCGGAAGTGGAGCTCAGCCATCTATAGCCGTGTTCCTGTGCTGAGAGCTTCTGCAAGGGAAAAATCCACCTCTTTGGAGGGTGCACCTAGAGTAACCCCCTTGGAAAGGGTTACTGTCATGCTGCTCCACTGCTAGTGCTTCAACTGTACAAACTGTGGCAACAGCAGGACGTCTGTCTACTATAGCCATTGAGCTATAGCTAGAAAATAGTCTAGCTGAAAAGGGATAAACAGATCTAAAGATAAGTTTTCAATGATTTGCTGTCAGACTGTAAAGATTTATTGAGGGGGTACTCTGGGTCTCCTATAATACCATGTTTTCATTACCAGGTTGGTGGATGGGCTAGGGAATTATTAAATCTGTGATGAGGGTGAGCTGGAAGGGGCTCTACACAAGTCTGGAAGGCAGGATTTGAAATGGCTAATAGAAAAAGTGGCCCTGGAAAATAGTATACGGTTCAAGAAGGACAACCACCAGTCAGAAGTCTGCTGGGTGTCTTTTGGACATGGTATTACCACACTTCAAGAGAGGTCTGAGCCAACTGGTGACAGTCAGATAGAGAGCAGAGAGGGTGGAAAACACGACGGGTGAGGAAAGAGCAAAAGAACGGGGCTTAACTGAGAGAAGAGGTGACTGAAGGCAGACATGCCAGTGATCTCTAAACACACAAAAAGCTACAGTAAGGAGAACAGGAATACACTTTTTTTCCTGCCTGCTGTGGTGAGGGAAAGAAATAATGGCCTTCAATTGTAGAAACAGAGATTTAGGTTTGGCATTAGGACAAAACTTCCTGATAGTAAAGGCAGATAAAGCAGTGGCGTAGGTTGCCTAGGAAGGCAGTGACATCTCCATTGTGGGAGGCTTTGAAGAGCTAACTAGGCAAACACTAGATGGTGCCTTGTGGAAATGGGGTGGACAAGATGTTGTTTGAGCCCTTCCAGCCCAGTTTTCTATAATTCTGTGTTTGGCTAGCATCAGGGCTGTTAGCCCTGTTAGTCCTACAGGACATAACAATCCATGCTCTGCCTGCCCATTTTCCCATGCGTGGTTAGATTTTGGAGGAAGCATACCTAGCAGTTTCCCACTTGCATCTTTCCTACCTCCTGCTGAAGAACAGGTCCAGATGAGTCATTGCATCTTCCCTCGTGTCTGTTGATCCTTTGGCATGAACAGCAGTGGAGCCCAGCCCAGCCCTGCTATGCTGAGGGGAACAGATGGACTTCAGAAGCAGCACATGTGCAAATCCTCATGGAGGTATTGACACCAGAGCACTGTGTGCCCCCAGAAACAGCTTTTAAAAGTCAAATCCCAGGCACCACTTTTAGATAGAGCAGCTGACAACATAATGACTGGCTGTAAAATATCTAATCCTCCAAAGACAGTTGCAGTAAAGCTAACAAATGCTATGCTAAGACCAGTGGACAAGGATCCTGCTATGGCTAGCACTCTGAGGGAAGGGAGTGGTGGTTTGGGATGGGTGGAAGGAGCACTAGAAGAGGTTTTGGGAGAAAATGTCAAGATTTCATATCTTGAACTTGCTGCTGGTGGTTGTGAGGGTCTGTGCCTGATGCTGTGGTGCTGACAATGTTCCTCCAGATCGTCAGGGCTGAGAGCCTATGACACTGGTGCTGGCCCCCAGCTCCCCTCCTCCTGTCTGGAGGAGATATTGCTGCCCTTCTGTCCCAGCAGCCCCCTCCCACTTGCACCCAGCCACTGTGCCACAGAGCACCAGGGCAGCTGTAGCTCCCCACCCCGTGGTGTCAACCATCCTGTGCCCTGGCATGGCCAGCAGAAAGACAACACCTTCATGGGCCTGGCTGGGAAGGGGAGAAGAGTGGGGTCAATCCTGCCTGCCTAGGTCCCACACCCTGCTGGCTGGCCCTGCAGCCAATGAGACATTTTGGTGGGTCATAAAATATCTTTTGTAGTCATCAGGAAATGTGTCAGTCTGAAAAAAAACCCAAACAAAACGCAGGAGCTTTCTCTCACCCCCCCAACAAACCATGGCCATAAGCAGATGCCTGAGGAAGAATAAGAACAGGGCAAGCATATGTGCTGCTTCTTCTAATAAACTTCCCTTGTTAAATAATTTAGGTCAAGTCAATACACAGATCACAGCAACTGAATTAAGTCTGTGCTGAGAAAGCTGTAGGCTTATTCTGTTTCATTCAGTGTTGCACCTGAAGCCCAGGTAAATTCGTTAGGGCAAATCACAGGTGGTGGTGCCTATCCAGGTGGTGGGCAGTGCTGCAGATAAGGAGTTGGTGATCACCTGAAGCAGAGCTGACTCCAGGGACAGACAGGACCTCACCACTGACCTGTTATGTCCTTTAGGTCACAGAGTGTATTTGGGTAGGTCTGGAACCTGTGAAAAAGGTGCTATTAGTATGTTTCTTGACCTGGTGTGCTTGCTCATATGCTGTGCCTTTAGCCTCCTAAGACTACTAGCTATGAAAGTACTTCTGGTGCATGTGTTTCACTTGCATGTGTGCAGCTTTAAAGCAGGTCAGCTCATGCGTGGCCTCTAGACTACCATGAGCTTCAGGGATAGTGGACTTGCCTAATAAGGTCTCTGTCCCTATATAAAACAAAGCATGCCAAAGATACGCTCAGCATGTTAAGTCAAACACCCTGAATGCAGAAAATACAATAATTAAAGATCTCCCTCCAAGCTTAATCCTGACCATTCATGCCAGTTCATTATGATGCACTCATTAATTATGTGATCACATGCTATTTTTTCCAGATGCCCCCGTGCATCATTTCTCATGACTAAGTTTAGTAACCAGCTGCTAGCAAGTTCTACAGAGGAAAACACACATGGGAAAGGTTGATATTCAACTGATTTTAATAGGCCAAATCTGAGCAGATGCAACTGGGCACAGCAAATGCTGCTGCTTAAACTCCCCTCCTGCAGCATTTCCAGTCTGTGATGGTGCAAAAGCTCCTAAATGCTCCACGGAGGCTTTTTAACAATAGGGAGAGGCAGGAAATTTAAATAAGGAGGTTGTGGGGAGACATAGATGAAATGGCTACATGGATTTGGGGAAAGAAAAAGGAGTGTTGTGCAGCTGCTGTTCTTTCCTATGACCAGGAGTAGCGTGTTGCATCAGGCAGTACTTAAAGAGGAAGAAAGAGACTAAATCCTTGCCAGAGGTGTAACATTTTGCATTAGGCTCAAGCTGAAAACCTTGACTCAAAACAAATCTGAACATGAGCAAATTTAACCACTAGATCCAAACTTTATGGCTAGCCCACAGCTCTTGGGTAAATAATGATACCAAAGCATATTATTTTCCTTTTAAATAAGGTCCAAACAATTATGGAGGTCTGTCTTTGAGAAAAATTGACCAAGCTTGGCATAACTTAATTAGCTTCCATCTTCCCAAAGGAAAAAACTGAATGAGGTGGTATACTTCTTAATTCACCTTGCCAGAAAGGACCATCATTGAATGCCTGATCTGTTACAGATGTGTCACTTTTTAACATAACTCAGCCTGGCTTAACGTGTCTTGACAGGATACAATAACCTGGTGCGGCATGTTCAGAAGAAATAGTCATCCTTTTGGACTGGGCTTTAGATCCAATAATATTGATATAGAAAAAATACTGGGGAAAAAAAAAAGAAACCCTTACAAGTGGATTGTAGGAATGAGATGTATTAGATTAGCTGTTTGTCAGGTGGTGTAATCTGATGGTCCCAATGGTCAATGATGTGTTTTTAAGCAGTGGTGAAACTCCTGTCAGTCTTCAGTCATTGCTGTTCCTGAAGTGTGAGAGGTTAGGACGCTTGAGTAATTAAACTAGACAAAATCTAGCAACTTTCAAAACTCCACACAACTAATTCTTTGCTTTTTGTTGGTGCAGTAGGTATTTCATAGTGATTATAAAACGATCAGGTTTTTCGATGGCCACTAAGTTGTGGAATTAACAGTCATGCGAGAGGTCTCACCTGGCTTCAGCCATCTAAAGGTTGTGCATGTGGTGGTTGATGTGGATCAGGTTGGCAGTCCCAGTCCAAGCCACAGTGGTGGCCAAGTGTCCACAGCAGAGCAATGAAGGCTTGGAGGAGCACTGAATTTGGGGTATCCTGTGTCAAGGTTTTGGCTGCAGATCTTTCTGAGCTGGCAATGAACAAGCGTGGAAGTTACCTGTGCTGCTTTCACTGCCTGCAAAGCCCTGCATCTCTCCTGCACTTCTCACAGTGGACTGTACCAGGTGGGGATGAAAAGACCCAGTCTCACTGCTAGAAACAGCCCCAGGAGGTGCTTGGGGGGCAGGGGCAGGGGCAGGCATGGTGGGAGGGTTCCCTTGGACATTGCTTTCCCTGGGTCTCTTTTTAGGACTCAGCAGAAGGACTGAGTTCTCCAAGTGATGTCAGCTAGGCATGGTCCTCCAGCCTCAGCTGGGCTAGAAATATTTTTAGAATTTTTATTGTACCCTTGAGGAAAATAACAACATTAAGTCTTTGGCCTTCTATGGTCCAAATCTTAGAGCTACTTGGAGGCTTTAATAATTTCACCTTCCTCATGATGCTGTGAAATAGGTTATCCCCAGTTTATAACTGGGGGATCTCAGGCAGAAGGCAAGTTAGGCGGCATGGCCAAGGGTCCCTGGGAAGCCGGTGGTGGGATTTGGAGGCGAGGAGGCCATCCTCACATCCCACGCGAAGCAGATAAAGGCCTGTTAGTCATTAACTGGAGCTTATCACAGCTGATGGCACTGCTCCATCTTCTTCACCGGGAGCCTGCTGCAAAGCCTAGTGCTGCCGTTGGAAAGGCTCCTACTCACACGATGGGCTTTTGGCCAGTTCTCTGTGCTTGCCGCCAAACGTTAGTTTGCAAATGCAGTTTACGATTTCTTCTCTCTTCGCTTACCCCCATCAAGGGCTCGGCTGAATGCAGCAATAAGGAAGCAAGGAGGGTCAAGTTTATAAATGACTGTGGGAAGTTTCGTTTCCATGGCTGCCAGCAATTACTGTGCAGACTCAGATGAGTGGAGATTACAGCCCAGGGCTGCTATTTTGCGCGCTGGCAAGACACAATAACAAATGACAAACTTAATTCGCTGCTGCAGCAGGGAGGAGGCATCTCACTCCGTGAACCTGGGGCTTATCTTACAGGAGAAGCAGCTCTAAGTGGATTTCTCCTTTTTCTGGCTGTGCTGATGCCAGCTAATGCATATTCTTCAGTCACTGGCATCATCTCACCTCAAAGATCTTAAGTCTATTAGTCACCTACCCTTTCTATTTCTAGACCTGGGAAATATTAAGCAAATAAGAAAATCCAGCCCCCAGAGTGGGCTTAGAGGTCAGCCTTATTTTTAATTTTTTTTGCCCAAAGGATCTGATGAGCTCTTTGCTAATTAAAATACAAAATAAATAGTTGCTCAGCTAAGATGCAGGGTGGCAGCTTGCATTCCACAGGGCTGGGAGCTCACCTCTCTCCAGAACGTTTCCACCTGCTGCCTATTGTCAATGCAGATGCCAGGGGCTTTATTTATAAGATTACAAGCCCACACTATGGAGCCATTTATTACTATCAGCAATCAATTAATAATGTACAGCCATCTGTACTAGCTCAGCTTGGTATCATGGCTTAAACCACAGTAAAGCGTATGCACTTAGGCAGTGCATGGTGCACGTTAGTATTCCCAGCAGAAAGGTTTTGTGGGAGCATCTCCAGCTATCTTGAGCCCTTCCTGGTGCCTCTGAGGCAAAAGAAGCCATTTGGGGCAAAAGGAAAACTTTGCAGTCTGCTCAGTGCTGAGCGGACACAATAATAAAATATATAACCATATAGTGAGTTGGCACCGAGGCAGCACTTTTCAACTGTTATCTTAGTTGTTGTTATTGCAGTGTCCTGACACAGTGGGCAAGTAAATGTTCCTTTCCAACAGACACAGGAGATAAATACTGGGAGTAGAGTTATGTGTCAAGGACCAGCTTCAGAGGCAGGTATCACTCAGCAAGTAACTACTCCACTGAAATCAACATTACTTTTGCTATTGATGCCTTCCTCTCTGGTGGATGCCAAAAGATGGTGGTCAGATCACCCCCGCAGCCATCACTCTGGTAAACTGAGCAGTTTGGCTCTTGGAGTCATGCCTTGGAAGACAGGTTTGCAAATCCTGGGATCATTGTCCTGGGTCTTCTCTGGAGCATCTCCAACTCATCAAACTGTTTCTTGAGCTGAGCAGTCTGGGTTCCTGGTGTGGTTGCACCAGTTTCAAAGAAAAGGTGAAATTATCTCCTTACTGCCCTCAGAGGTGGCCTTGATCAGGTGTTTTATCAGATGTTTTGGTGACAGTATCACATTGGATATTTGTGCTTGACTGATTGGGGTCCATAACTCGTTTTTGAAGACATTCCTGCCTGTTCCCCATCCTGTAGGTACCACCTATATTTTCTGTTCCTAGATATGTTTACTTCACATATGACTGAACTGAAATGCATACAGTTCTGCCATACTTGTTTCTGCCAAGTTCACCAAGAAATTACAAAGTTGTTTGTATCAGTGACCAATCCTTACAATTTTCCACCCTTCCAATCTTAGTATGTCAGATTTTAGTAACAGATTTTAGTAGATCACAGGTATGAATGTAAAATACCATCATGCCACCCACCTCACCTTGTGGGACCCAACCCATAAGACAACTGCAGGATGACAGCTTTCTGTGTTCAATCATATTTTCAGAGTCATCAGTCACTTTAATCCATTTACTACATACTCTGTTGGCTTTGTATTGTTCTAGGATTTAAATCCAGCTGGTGTGTGGTACCAAGTTGAATGCTTTGGAAAATCTTAGTGTTTTTTTCATCAACACCATTGACTTCATCAACTAAACTTGTAATCAAGGCAAAGAAAGATATTAAGTTCATTTGACAGGGTCTGTTTTCCTTAAACCCCTGCTGATGGGCAAGAATTATATTCCCCCTATTAGCTCCTCCATTATTTTACCTGGGATCAATGTCAGCCTGACAGGCCTATAATTACCTGGGTCGTCTCCTTTACCCTTTTAAAATATTAGCTCAACACAAGCTTTCTGTCAGTCTTGTGGAAATTCCCTGCTTCTCCATGAGTTATGGAAAATTAACCTTCATAGTACAGAAAGCTGTAGCCACAGCAGCACAGGCCAAGACAAGGCTGTCTTCTCTTGCTCCCCATCACCTGCCATACTCAGTAGGTGTCCCCCAGCATCCCTGGTATTGTCACACATAGTCAGGAAAGTTGGACTTTGGCCACTTGCCCTGTTTCCATGAGTGCAGGTCCCCCTTTCCTCCCAGCACCACTACATGATGCCTTTCTTCTGCTCCATACTGTTGTCCTGGCTTCCACAGTGTAGGCTTTTGGGACCAGAGCTGGGGTCTCTGGCCCCAAAAAAGCCTGGAGAGCACATCCCAGCTGGGGGTGGCAGAAGCTAAGGGCTTCCCCATTGCAGTGGCTGGGCTGCTGGAGCACAGGCCTGCTGGGACCCAAGGGGCGATGGTGTGTCTGGCAGCTCTGCCTCCTGCCTGGGGACTGACCCTGAACAAGTGGTTCCCCTTTTGATGCTGAGTCTCTTGGCGGGCAAAACGGGGGTGACTGCTTCCTGGCAGGGAGATTTGTGAACTGTAAATGAGAGAAGGTAAATGTTAATATATTCTTTGTCTTAATAATTCCCCCCCTCCTTCTTTTCCACCACCTTCTCCACAATCTTTTCTCTGCTTCTGCCTGCTTCTTAACCCTTGTCTTTGTCTGGGCTTCTGCTGCTGTTATCATACCCAGGCAGGGTCTGACTGAAACAAATGCATATGCACGTAGGCACAAGAATCCACAGTGTATTTACTGGACCACAAGATGAATGCTGTGGCTTTCATGCTCTGGAGCGGTTCTCGTATGTGTAGGCTGCGATTTTAACTGATGTCAAGGTCCCCTGGGTGAGAGTCACATATCTTTTAACATATAACTAAAAATTGGCATGAATAGCTATAACTTTTGTAAGAGGGCAAGCAGACTTATGTACAGGAAAGAGTTCATAATCAATAATATCAATAACAACATAGAGCAAATACACAAGCTCCTGCTCTCCCCATTCATGCAAGCACAAACAAGAGTCAGCACATACAGAGCATGAAGGTATGAAAAGGAGTGCCCATGTCAAGCCAGGTTAGATGTAACCCATAGTTTAATAGCTGATTCTTTTCTAAGTATGTATTTCAGCATCTTCTTTTGATCTACGTCTTTTGAGTGCACTGCACCATCTCATCCCACAGCCAAGAAATTTTCATTGCAAGGTTCTCCATAGACCTCTTGTGCTGACCTCCTTCGACTTTTTCTTTGGCATTCTGAGAAAAAAGAGATCTGGTATTTGGAGAAAAAACCTCAAGGGTTACTGTTCTTTGTGTCCAACAGTGGTCTGGGTTAGGCAGTGAGAAAGGGTAAAAAAAAGTTACAGACCAAGAAATTAGGAAGGAAATATGTCAATGTAGAATTTTTCCTCATGGGCTATTGACAAGGGACACAGCCAGTGTAGTAGCAGGGAGTGATCATCCTGTCAGGTCAATGAGATGGAAGAGACACAGAGAACTCGCTCGAATTTATGAGGGCCCGTGCAGGATGCTAAGCATGACTTGCATTTGGGTATTAGTTTGCAGGCAAGTGGTGTTTCTCTTCCCAATACAGGCCCCATAGAATAGTAATAAGGGAATGTTAAGGACTGGAACCAGATCAGGGTTATTTTATTAGTGTATGTGGTTATCAGGCAAAGCCTAGCACTGGGGATCCTGTTACACACCACTGCTTCCGAGTCATTACTCCAAGCTTATGAGAGGAGCACATTTCCCTCCTGGGGGATTCCAGATAATTGTTGATTTGGAGAGTGAAAATGAATGGCAATGCTGAACCATGCGCGCACACACACACACATGCAAAATGTCAGACTTCACTCCCCATGTTTTAATGTAGATGCTTCAAGAAGAGGCTGAGTCATTGATTTCCCTCTCTGGGATGAACCCTAAAGAATAGGTAGGCACTGACACACAATTTGTTTCTCTGTCTTTCTGATAGCAAATAAATGAAGCGGCACTCAGAACAGCACTGAAGCCACTCATCGACCATAAAGCACCCACCCTAGCATACAGTGCAGAGCATTGGGATAATGACACAGTGCACCCCAGGGAAGGTGATATTGTAGCATTAACTCTTGCTTGCCCACAGGAAAACAAGCCTGAGCTGAAACTGGAGTCACTTAGTAACTTAACTACCAGCCTGAGCTGAGGGCACTGGTATCTACTGGAGACACTGGAAGGCAGCGAAGTCCTAAGGCCTGACACACCTATCCTTACAATCATCCCTTAGAGAAGAAGGAACCACATTTAAAGCTTGACCAAAAACTTGTCAAGCTTATTTGTAGCTCCCAGTGTAGATTAGACTCCAGGGAAAGTTTCCGTAGGTGCAGAGCTGGTATGAAAAGGCTAAAATCCTTTATCCATGCAGACTCCAGGGGCACAAGCAAGTGAGTTCATGTAGCTCAGTGGCTTTATGGAGGTCACCTGAGACAAGAAATTTTATTTCCTTTCTGGACTAATCCAGGAACACCTGAGCTCAGTCAGTTACGGCAGCTCAGCCGATGAGTGGTAACTCCATTTCTAGTGGCCACTCTGCCACAGACAGATATACTGCTGATATACTGCTCATCGCAGCACTGCTTTAAAGGAAAGGGAATCAGGACGTGCAAAAGAAAGAAGGGAAGAAGAAGTGTTTGTTGGTGCCCATGATCCCTGTGGGCGGTGGGGTGCTGGCTCACCAGTGGTTTTTCACCAGGAGAGGGAGCAGCTTCTGCCTTCTCAGATTAGATGAGTACTGCCAGACCTAGCTCACTCCAAAGAAAATGATCTGATTTTAAGAAATTCGGAGAAGTAAGCCATTTCCTCCTATGGCATTGCTCCATTCACCATATTTAACATCCACTTATGGGCATCAAGCAGCAATGACCTTTTTCTGTCACTAGCACATCCCAGTGTGTCCAGGGACTACTTTGGTCCTCAATGAAAGTGAAGTCAGCTCTAAGTACACTCCAGGCAGGCCCTGGGAAACTCATGTCTTGCCAAAGCTATGCAGCTACTGGTGTCCAAAATAGCTGAAGTCTGTCTGCTAGGCAGTGGTGCCTGCAGCACAGACATCTCCAGAAGGACAGGGCCCATATTGCCCATGGCAATTTTATGGCAGGGACTCCTTTAGGTCAGGGTTAACTCCTGTTAGAGCAATATTCATATATGCTGCAGTATGTGCATGCATGACTGTGTGTGACCCTAATTGTACGAGTGGTTCTTGTAAAATGCGCAGACAAGGGCCAGTCCTTGGTTTCTCAGGTCCAGCACAGGCCATTTAACATTTGCGGAGTGTGTTGCAAGCATGAAGTCCAGAAGGATATTCACTTCTACCACCACAGCTGGCAATGTAGCCCTGCATGCTGAGGTGTGCAGAGCCCTGGCAGGTCTTGCTGCCCCACCATGTGAGAGCAGGAGTGATTCCTGCTGGTCCACCACAGCTGGCACCTCTGTAGTAGCCCAGTGATGACAGGGCAAGGAGGGAGGAAGGATTTCTCACTGCCCTAATGTAAACAGCAAAGAAAAAATTAAAAATTGTGAAAAAATCCTTTGACAGCTTGTCTTTAATTACAGAGCATCAGCCCTGTGCATCGACCTGGACTGAGCAGAGTGGTCCCTCCGGGGTACAAATGTCTCTTGCTCTTTGTGCTATTTGTCTGGGAGCTGGAAGGGATGCCAGTAAGTCATCAGGAAATACCATGTTCTCACAGACCCAGAGGTGCCTTAATTTCCATAATAATATTGTTTTCTTCTCTTAATTATTGATAGTCATCCTAGATGAATATAGTCTTTAAAAATGTATTAAGCAGAGCTGTTCTGTCCTGAAAGAAAGCATAATAGTAAAGCTTTGTCTTGTAGCTGCCTGGAGGTTTTACCCCACAGCAAGATGTTTGAAGGAGAAAGAATAACCTAACAAATAAGGTATTGGATAGAGACTTCAGGAGCCTCACTTCTGTTCTTGACTGTGCGATGGGTGTCCACTGTCATCTCTACTCCCTTGCTGCCTAACTGTGGTGCAGAACGAGATGTATTTCCCTGGTGTGTGCTTTCCTTTGAAGCTTTAATTTTCTTGCTTCTTACTCTGCAGAGGAGACAGTAGTCCAGGGGCTTGGTGTCACATGGGGGAATTTAACTGCTGTTGAAATACATATAGTAATGTAGGCAGCATTGATGCTGATTAGGAGAGGGTCTGGGAAATAGGTGTAACTGCATTGTGAGGGTTTTCTGGCCATTTTTCAGGTGATGTAGGCTGTCACCACGCTGTAAGGCAATGTCCCAATGCTGTCATAAAACTCAAACCCTAGCTCTAAAGGTACAAAGCAATGTCTCTTAGCTGTGGCCTCAGACCTGCTCAGGTATGCCCTGAGAGAGAGAGTGCCTGATGGCAGCCTTCTCCCTCACTATCCCCCTACGGGTCCTGTAATGTTAAGATCCAGGTGACGCATCAGAGAGCAAGCACAAAGCTTATCCTTAAGGGAATTCTGTGCTGGTATAAATAATAATCCAAACCAGTAACATGGTAGTTAGCTCACAGACTCTCCCCAGAATGTTATCTGCACGGTTCAGGTAGGGAAAGCGAGGCAAAGAGCTTACGCAATTTATCCCAGAAAGCACATGGGCCGGGAGCAGAGTGGGAGCAGCGCTCAGGTGGACCCGTCTGTGTGCACTGCTCTGCACCAGCTGTTTGGCGGTGCAGTTTGTCCCCTTAAGGAGAGCAGAATCCCCCGCTAGGATTGTTTAAACTTACTTTGCAAAACTCATCTATTCCAAATGACTACCCAAAGTAATCATTTACATGCAACCGAGTGCGTATTGTCTCAGAAGTAATTTACTACTGATTACTTTTATAATATGCATGCTAGTTCTATGCAGCTGCACAGCATTACATGATAATCAGTCCTACACTTTCGAGGGGAACACTTACTGGCCCGGCACAATCCAGACCCCCTCACCAGCGAGAAATAATCTGGTTATTCCATAAGGTTGTGGTTTTTCCTCTGCAGAAAGTCCTGATCCCCTGTTACACCCAAGGACATCCATCATCCCAGCATGTGTGGAGCAGGCCACTAGGTGGAAGTGTTGGCTGAGGAAGCTCAGGAGATGACAAGCTAAGTAAAAGAGGAGAAAGTCCTGGGTTCCTGGCTTGCTCTCCCTTTAGGAACATCTGTGCTAGCAGCCTGGACTCAGACTCGGTCTGTTCATGGAAGGCACCACTGGAGAAGGCGCTCTGTCATTTTGCTGGTGCATTGTTTTACGACTTGCTGTTGATTAAAATAAATAGAGAAATTACAACTTAAACTGAGGTGGGTAAACACCTCATTGAGGCAGCCTCATAATAAGGAAGCTGATTCCAAGAAATGCTGGCAACCACAGAGCTCCTGCTGAGCTCAGCAGTTCTGAAAAATATGGCTGTTTATTCAAGTGCCTTAAAAAATATAAAAACAACCAACCCAGCCCCCTTGGCTTTAGGGACCAGCCTGTGACAATCTGGCCTGCCATGTTGTCCTGGTACTTCTTTATGCCCTATTTTGCTGCAAGTCAAAAATTCTGGGGAAAATGAACTTTTGTCTGATGATCAGATAGTTTTGGCTGGAGAAGAGCTGGCGTAGCGATCGGAAGAGCTGCAGAGGTGCTGTGCCTCCCCTACCCCCCAGCCTTGCTGAGATGAAGGGGGTGACCTGGGGGGGCACGCTGCCTTCCGTGGCATGAGGAAGATTGATCACAACAGGGAGGCTGAGCACCACGACCGCAGCCTGCCCATCCCGTGTGAGTGATGGGGGCTTGTCGCAGGCAGAGATGGGGACTCAAAGGCAATGGGGCAGCTTGGCTGCTCCCCCCTCAGACACTGGAGAGTGCTGGTAAATCTGCATCTCATGAAGATTTCTTCCTCCAGGATGACTCTGGGGATGATTGAGGTTTCTTGCTTCTCTTAAAGCGTGAAGGAGGGGAGAAGCAGGAGCTTCTTTGCAGCCAGAGAGGGCAGGTTTACCAGTGGAGGGAGGTGTTCCTGCATGGGAAGCTGCTGCTTTACTTCTGTATTTACTCTCCCAACAGTTCCCACTTAATTAAAGTGCTCCAGCAACAACAAATACTTCGGTGTGCAGTCTTGCTCATTACATAGCAGGGTTCACAGGGCTGCTGCATTTCTGTGCTCTGTGGTGGCTGCATGGCACTCACCATACTCACCACTTCTCTTTACTGCCTTTTTAGTCCGCCTGAACATGATGAGCTTGTACCTAAAGGGGGCATAAGTGAATCTCGAAAGGATGGGGGATTAATTTGGAGAACGTGGCACATCTCAATGTACACAGGTATAGATACTGCAGTGTGATAGCTCTGTAAATCCCCCCGTGCAACCCAGCTAAGGTGGAGAACTGGACACTGAGAGTTAAACATCGGCTTTCTGGCAAGAGCACCTCATTGCAAGCTTGAGAGAAGATGGGGGTGATGAAAATAAGCGAATGCCTTTTAATAGCACTCTTCTTGGAGCTGTAAGGAAAAACTGTGAGTTAAAAGGACAAACTATGCAGACTCAGTCATATAAACCTTGGGAGGACTCATGCAGGTAGGAACTTATCATGTTCCCCTGTGGCAGACAGGGACAACCCCACTGCTTTTATTGCCTTAAGGGTTGTTGTCTTTTGGGTAGCTCTTTCAGGGGACTGGCTGGCCTGTCACTGTGATGTCCCAGCTTCCCAGGCACTGAAGCTAAGCCAGGAGGTCAGGGCAGCCAGTTTTAGGAGATTGCAGCCTCCGGGCTGCTTCTCAGAGCAGATGAATTGTGCTATTTCATACAACAGAGAGGTGACGGGTTGGGATGCAGCTAGCCAGCTAATAGTGACACAGCCATATAGCATTTTGGATTAGTGCTTTTTTTTCTACATGCTCCTGTAAGTCAAAGCTATGCAACCTTAGGTTAGTCCCTTCAGCGTACACATTAGAAGACACTCATTATTACATATTAATATATCCCTTCCCAAAAATTTATTTTCCCCATGCCCTTTATATTTTCATAGCACAGTCCTTGGTGGATCTTATAACACATTCATTACTTCTTAGGGGCCACACATAGCAGCCAAAGGGAAATTGCTGGAGGGAACACTAAAGAAATGCCTGTCTCTCCGCACCATCTTCTGTGCTTCTCCATAGACCGTCTGTTGAAGCAGAAGTGTCAGGTACCAGACCTACCTCTTTCCTTGCACGTTGCAAGATGTTGCTCCTGGGACTGTGATGGTCTGGTTCATGATGGCAGACCAAGGTACCTCTTGTTTTTCCCACTCTGTACGTCTCAGAGTCCCTAGAAAGAAGGTTGCTGGTGCGCCAGAATTGGTGGCCTGCAATACATCCCTAGTGTTGGTTTTTATTCTACATCCCTAGTGTAGTCACTGAAAAAGTGATAGCTGCTACCAGCAGAGCAGGAACTGCTGTGAGGAACAGCTTCAGAGCATAACGAAAGACCATCAACTCTCAGACCTCCTGTCGTTCCTTTGCTCTATTGAGAAGTGCCCTGTCTCAACAAATATGCCACAGTGTGAGCAGAGCTAGTGAAAGATTTGCAAAGCTGAGAGCATGTATCCTGCGTCTAGGTTTGTGATGCCCATCCCAAACTAGGTTTGTGATGCCCCAGACCTCTGCAGAGAAAATGAAATCCCAGCTACTGCAAGCATCAGGTTAAGGGCTGAGACCAAATATTCACATGATGTCTTTGGAGCCCTGCAAATCC
This sequence comes from Ciconia boyciana, assembly GCF_034638445.1. Lineage (NCBI taxonomy): Eukaryota > Metazoa > Chordata > Aves > Ciconiiformes > Ciconiidae > Ciconia > Ciconia boyciana. Next base: position 59,596,439 of record NC_132934.1, read on the forward strand.
TGGAAGCTGGAAGGTACAGAGGCTAAGGCATCCCAACACTGGACATACTAAATAATACAACAGACCATTACGGTAGGAAAAAGGTCCTGCTCCTGTAGTGGCTTCATCAGAGCCTCATCACTGCGGGCCTTGTGGATATAACTGTGGTCCTAGAGGAGGGCAAGGCTCCTGCTAAAGGTGCAAAGGTGGCCCAGCCAAAGACCTAGCACTAATTTATTCCAGTTGAAGTTCCACCCCAAATGCATGTGTTTAGTGTGCTTTTTCTGCTCCCCAAAAGTGAATTCCCTTGTTTTCTGAAACAGCAAGATTAATACTTAGCACTTGCTAACCACTTTACATGTTCAGTGTGCTATACAAATATTAACTAATGAATCTCATCATGACATAATTAAATCTTATTTTACAGTGATTGAATGTTATCTTACACTTTGTACAATATTGTAATTACAAAGATAGGAAAAAAAGCCAAATAAATTAAATGATAGATCTAAGAGTGAGAATGATTGACAGTTTTATGTTTTCTTTTTTTCCCCTTCCTTATATCCAAGATGACTGGAGAATCCATTACAGTTTTCTGAAGGCCAGGACTTGTGAGCAAATTAATTCAGAAGATGAGCAGATCCAAAACCCTGCGATGGTTGTTTTTTTGAGAGGGTCTTTTCAATGCTGGCCTTTTTCCATGTGCCTGAGACATAAAAACCAGTCCAGTCCATGAGCCCAGTCCAGCCTGGCTCTCCCATTGCTCTCTGAAGGAGCCAAAACTAAATGCAGACAGCAAAGGGTACTCCTTCCCCTGATCCTGTCCCCTGAGGATAAGGGTTTGCCGAGTAATACCAAGGAGAGCACAGATCCATCCCAGCATACAGCCTTCTTGGCTCCCTGTTCACATTTCTATGTGTCGGACAGCCCACTGCCCACCCTCCAGGACCCCCCATGGGGTACGCACCTCTGCAGGACCTGACCCTGTGGCTCCCGCACTCCTTGGCCTGATAGCAGCCCTGGAAAGCTGAATGCCAGGGGTTTGATCCGGGTTAGCATGGAGCAGGGCCCCCAGCCACCCGAGGTGCTGTGCGTGGGGTGGCCTGGTGGCAACCCCCTGCAGCACCCACCCACGTGAGGTGGCCAAAGCAGCGTGTGTTTGCAGACACCCTCCTGCCTGCTGTTCCCCAGGCTGGGGCGACGAGCAAGCTGTGAGAGAGGGGGCAAAGATGGTGCATGAGAGGAAAGGAAGGACTGTTATTATAACACAGGATCACCCTCCTACAGCCTCCTCCGTGTTATGTGCTGTCATAAAGAGAACAACATTTGACTCCAAGGGGTTATTTATATGAAACTGCTTTGCAAAGGGAATGCCTTCCTCCCTTATCTCTCCTGCCTTGTTTACCAGGGATAAAGCTCTTCTGAAGCTCCCCTCAGGACACAAGGATTGCTCTGTTGGTACAGAGCAGGTGTGGCCAAATTGCTGTTGTCAGGGCAGGATATTTGCTCTTGAGGTGTCCTGCGTTTCAAATACGGGGATGGGCTGCAAGCTCATTTCACCAGGGCAGCAAAACCGGGGGGCTCCTTGCAAATAAAGCAGTCCCATGAGGCCAGTGGCTCTGCTCAGCACAGGACATGAGGAAGGGAGTAGCTGGCTCCAGACCACCATCTGGATAGCCAGAAAGCTGCTCTGCCATGCTCCAAATATCCAGCACTCCCAGGAGAGCCAGGGGTTTCTGGGATGCTGAGGGGTGGTGTGACTTCCACTTGGCAGAGCTTTTAGTGACCCATGACTCTGTGTTGGCAGCTGTTTTGTGATGGGCAAAAAGGTACAGCAGCAAATCAGGCATGTGCTAGGCAATGTTAGCCACAAAGGTGAAAGAAGGATACAGGTGCTTGTCGAAGAGCAACAAGACTAATTTGGTCTATGACAGGAATGTTGTTACAGGAAAAGCTCTAGGATGGAAGATAAACAGGATGCTGAGGGTGATCAAACAGGAGTAGAAGCAACAAAATGGTGAGGAACTGACCCAAAAATTTGCTCATGCAAAATCCAGTCTAAGATTTCACTTAGAAAACAGGTGACAAGTAGCAAGCAGCAGAAGCAGGCAGACAAGCCCTGGATGGCTTTCTGCTTCATGGGGGCCCAGCCCTCCTCTGCAGGGTGTGCAGCCACCTGCAGTGAGCGTGGTCAGCCTTGGTCCCTGGGGCACTCCAGGCATGGCTGGTGCAGGCAGCAGGAGACAGCGTGCAGTGGATCTGGTCCAAAACCAGAAGAGGTCCAGCTGCATCCAAGCATCAGCTCTGGAGAAACAGAGTGTGAGTAGCTCAATAAGGAGCCTATGCTAGTGCAGCCACCCTGCTGCTAGGAGCAGACCAAGTCCCATTCAGGGCTTGGGTATCCCCATGTGCCTTAGCTTTGGTTAGGTTTCCTGCTGTGCTAATGAAGACACAGTAGCAATGCTCCTGGGAGTTGTAGAAAGGGGTGAAGGTGCTTGCGGTGCTATCCAAGATGCTGAATCAAAATTTCTTTACCTCTATCTAGGAACGAAGTCCATAAAACGCTCAGAATTTTAGCATGCCTGTTCTGCAGTGGATTAGTGCAGGCAAAGCTTTTGTTATCCCTGGCAGGTTTTGTTTTTTTTTTTTAATTTTTGTTTAACTATTAATATCTGAGTTATATCCATTAATATCTGAGTAGGTTTTTGTGTGACCTGCTAGCCAAATGCAAGCTTCTCACACTTTCTGGAGTGCTGGAGTTGCTCCCATTGCTTTATAGGAGGTGATGTGGTCACCAGGGGCAGTGCGTGCCCCTCACCAAGTGACCACTCTGCAGCAAAGGTGAGAGCAGAGAGGAAACCAGCTGAGGATGCCAGGGAGAGCAGCTGCAGTCTGTGACCTGTGAGTTCAGGCAGATTCTTACCCTGGTTTTTTGAAACAGATTATATGCATAAATAATAAAATATCTTGCTCTGGGCAAGTGACCACTGAGCTGCTCCATCAGGCAAAGTGTGGGCACCCCTGCCTGGGGAATATGGCAATTCTGAACAAACCTGGCTGGTTACACAGGAGATTTTAAAAGGCTGGGTCACACCCAGAGTCACCCATACCTCTCCTGAAAGGATGATAGTTGGAGAAAAGGATGAAAAGCAAAGTGCTGCTCTTCTCTGGAGGGCTGGTGCTGGCTAGTAGTCTGCTAGACCAGCTTCTGTGGGCCCCTTCTCTCCTCTCATTTCTCAGGCTTCAGTTTCTAAAGGACTGGCTTCCAGTTGGCAAAGGGAGCTTTAAGCAGCTTTGGTTTCATTCATGGTCTCCCAGGAGGGCTAAATGGATCCCGTGATGCCACCACAGCCGCCAACTGCATGGTCGCCCTCTCCCCTTTGCGCAGGGGCTGCCTCTGCTCCCCACTTTGCTTCTTTTAGTCTGGGTCCATGCTGGGGTCCTGCTACTGGTGTAAGAGGACTGCCCAGTAGGGACCGTCACCATGACCCATGGTGGCCTCGCTCTGTATGCTTCTCTCAGGTGGAGGCCAGCAGACAGCCTTTAGGCAAGGTCCAGCTGGCCAGGAGGCAACTGAAAATGCAAAGTCTCTTTCTGCCAGTTTTTAAGCCCCACCGGACCACAGTGCTGTAACTGGGAAAGCGTCCCTCTCTTCTGGACCAGGCTGCCAGTGCTGCTCTGATGGTTTTTCCTGCAGCTTGCAGGGCTGGCCGGGATTGCCATATTATTGCTGCGCTGTGCTTCTGCCCCTGCCCCTGCCCTGTCAGGCACATCAGACATTGTCCCTGGCACATAGTGGGCTGAGGGGATGCCATCAGGGCATTTCTGCTCTTGCTTCCCATGGACTGGTGGACAGCCCAGGCGCCGATGCAAACCCCGTGGCAGGATGTTTTCTGCAGGAGGAGTGCACTGGGCATGTTTAGTGCCACTTCGAGCACCTTTTTCATAGCCTGTAAGCCAGGCTATGAAAGCTACTGGCCACATCGTTCACTTGAACTGTTCAACTGGGACCCAGCTGGGAGCCACTGAGAGGAGAGCTGAGGGCACTTGGCCCCATAGCAGACCCTGAGCTCACACTGCTGCCTCGACATGCCAGACAAGAGTAGGTCTGTGCTCTTCACCATGCAACCCAGTGGCAGAGATCTGTGCTCAGCCCTTCCCATGCACAGCCTGGGTGCTATTCTGCTCTGCTGGCTAGCTCTGGTCTCCTGCCCACCCAGACACCTCACATGTGCCTCTAGGCACTCTGCTAACATCTTTGTGTGGCTTCCTATTAACCCACGCTGTTGCACAGTATGGCAGGGAGGGTGTCTGAGCTCAGGCATCCTCCAGCTACGCATGGGGCTGTGCTTGCAGGCTGTGTGTGAGCAGTTAATCTGCACACAACAGTGACCTGGAGGTGGTCCTCCAGACGTACTGTAGACACAGCTGGAGCACCAGCTGGATAAGTAGTCCTTGGAGCAGGCAGAAAGCATGCAAGTCATGAACTTGCTGCATTTAAGACGATTTGAGTCCATCCCTAATGCTGCAGCACAAGCACAACCGTTCATGCTAATCTCTTGTCAGGAGGTGAGTTTCTGTTGTTGCCCTGAGATAATGGGGAAATAATGCTTGTATGGGGGAGAGATGCCACCCAAGTCTGCAGGTATAGGGACACAAAGAGTAGGGCTATGTCTTCTCTCTCACCTGAGCTGTGGGCTTTCTCCCTGGGTCCCCCTTCCCTCCCCAACAAAAGCTCTGCATGATTATGAAACTGTGACAGCAGACAAAAACCCCTGACTGAGGGAGAGAAGCACATATCGCAGTTAATCCCTTGTAGTTTTTCTCTGGTGAGAATTTGTGGCTATCAAATAGGGTTAAAAATTGCCACAGGCTGTTTGTGGGGTGCAGAGGGGTGATCAGTTTGGTTAAGACCGGCATCGTTTCCCCACTCAGGATCATCCTGTAATGCCTAATGAAGGACATGGTAGTAGCTCTGGTGTGGATTAGCTGCAACCCCTCTGTTAACCTGTGGTATCCCACCGAGATGATACTGCAATAAATAATCAAGCACATCAGTGCATAAACATGCTGCCTGCGCTCTTCCCAGGTCTTATTCCGGCGGAGCGAGCATTGTGTATTCCACACCAGGCTAATCATGGGGAGGAAATTTGCTGTGGACTGGAATCTCATCAAAGCAAACAACAGCAATCTCAATGAATTGCAGCGACCCAAGTGTCTGCTTTAATCACTCACTCATGTGTTTCCTTTAGTAAAATAAAAGAAAACACAACACATGTAAGCTTGATCGCTCTTAAATGAACAGTTTAATCCTGGCACGGCTGTTGCTTGTCTACAGAAGGAAGGGGATTGTCTTTACAGACAGCCTCCCAGATGCTGGGGCACTGAAGCGCACGTTGCATGGTAGAGGGTAAAAAGATAATAAGCAAGGGAGGGCAGTGATGGTAGGTTAAAAACAGCTGTGACGGAGCTAAAAAAAAAAAAGGCATACTGTAAGTAGGATGGACTGGACAAGTGCTTTGGAAATCAGGGAGCATGTTACTGGTGCCACGGTGGACAAGCTCAATGGCTGGTAGCAAATTGCAGGCCTGGGTAATGTTGAGGGGTCACCAACCTTTTCCTTCTGGAAGGAACAATTAAGGCTGTTACAGAGAGAGATATTTAGAGACAACAGAAGCTGCTGCCCAAGACGATCTGCCAGATATGAGTTAGCTCCTCAGGCCAAAGATAGGCTGCATCAAAAGTACTTCTTTAGGCTAGCTGGACTTTGAAACCTGCTCCTTCTACCACTGGGGTGAATTGGAGGATTTCTGCTGAAAGAGAACTTACATTTTTTGTCCCATGGAGCTTTGGCTGGATTACATGCACTTACAGTGGTGTTGCACTTCAGCTCATTTCAGGAATAAATGCGCAAATCTGTTCCATCGCCCTTTCCCCTTCCCCCAGTAGAAATCCAGAGCATCTCCATTTTAAGTAAGTGGAAGCTGGACTTTTTCTTTCAAAAGTCTGTAATAGACCCATACATTATTTCATTTCCTATTTTGTCCCACTTAACCATCATTCCTCACTTTCCACAACCCTGAAAATTATTGGTTTTGATTCAGGATTGTGTTAATAGATTTACCCCACGGCACTGCCATTGACTCCAGTGGTATAATACCTGATTTATGTCCTGTGTGAGATCAGAACCAGAATGCCACCACTAACCCTAAATCATTTTCTCACTTTCATATTGTAATATTGATCTGTCCATTTCAAAGCAGTCTAGGCATTCATCTTGTTATCAGATTCTCACAGGGAGCACAAGGCTATGTTCAGTCAATGATTTCTCAATAAATGCTCTATTTTTAAACAAACAAACAAAAAACCAAAGCAGACAAACAAAAAGAGTTAATCCTTAGATTTGACTGCAAAACAAAGCTAAGTTAATAAACTGTAAAATAGAGTGGAGCAACGGGGCTAGATTTCCCTATATTCATGTTGTTTTTAATTAGTGATTTACCCTGGGATAAAGCCCCTGAACTCAGTAGAGCTTGCTGCTAAATAAGATGTTATTGAGCAATAAAGAGGCCTGACTTCCCACCGTGAAGCTCTCAGTGCAGATGAGCATACGTATCCCTTGGCCGCTCGTATTAAGGAATGAGGAATGTGGATTTAGGGAGAGTGAGTGGTATGTTGGTCCATGCAAAGAAATATTCTCCTTTTAAACCTGGAGCCCTCAGGATCCCACTAGCTTCAAAGATCATTAGTCCAGGGCTAAGCAATTCAAGCATCCTAGAAACTCTCTCAAAGTAGCTGAAGCAGCCCGGTGCAGGTGTTGAGAGTCATGTTATAGGCAGCTGGCTGGAAGGAAGGAGCCAAACAGGGCATGCAGAGGCACCTGACACAATGCACCCAGAGATGTTTGCCACTGACTTCAGGGGGATTGAGATTTCTTCTCTCCCCCTGGTGCTCAGCATCACTTGTGCATTTGGGCAATTTGCATTGAAACATGGGAATGCAGCACCTCCCACCCAACTGTATCATGACTGATGCAGCAATGCCTAGTACATGGTGAATTTAATGTGCTGGTAGCTTCTCTCCACTCCTCACTTCTGGCTTTTCTTGTGTATTTGATCATGCATTATTTCATCTCAGCCACACTCCATTAATTTTTTTAAATGTTAATCCTTGCAGGTCTAGCAGTCCTCGTAACAGCTGGTGAATTGGCTTGTTTATTGCCAAAGCTTTGGGAGAAGGTAGAAGTTTCGGTAAAGAAATTTGCTAGGAAATACGGTTTTAGCAGGGTGGGACAGAGTGGCTACATTTACAGTAGTAAACCAAACAGCGCCCAGGAACACTCTTGGATATGAAAATATTATTGGCTATCCTGTTAGAGACTTCTCAGGCACACTGCTGGCCTGTGCCAGCTCACATTTGCCTATGGGATTGCTGGGCATGGTTTGGGGACTGGATTGTTTCACAGACCATTGCCCGGAGGCAGTTTGCATACGGCTGCCCTGGATGCAGGCAAAGCATTAGGCAGCTGCAGGCTGCTCTGTGGCACTTGGCATAGGGATATTCCCAAACCCTGATTTGCTAGTATAGCCATATCCAGTGACCCCTTCGCTCTCCTGGTCACCCCGTCTCCCTTCTGTTTGGATTGTTGTAGGAAAGCACCACGTTTGTGGAAAATCTCATTCCAGCCCTGAAAAAAGAGCAGCTTATGCTTCCAACACAACACTCGCCGCTGAGGGCATGGCTTGCTGTAGTCAGGTCATGCACTGACACTGGGCTTCTCTGGGCTCAAATGCCATGAGGGTTGAACTGAACACCAGCATCAGAGAAGAGTTAATACCAGGTTCAACAGAAACAGCAAGAAGAGTCCAGGCAGCTAGTGCATGGTCATTATGCTGGGGATGAGGTGTTGATACCAGAAAGAGGTACTGCAGGATCTTCATTAAGATCCTGACCTCACAGACACTAAATCCCATCCAAAAGGCAGCATCTTCCATTACGTAGCTGCCTTTACGAGAGCAGGCAACACTGTGGTGTCTCCAGGGGAGGAATGCATCAGACAGTAATGGACTGTGTGATCCATCAGCCATAAGTGATGCAACAGGCTGGGAAGAGTGTTAAGAAACAAATCTTAACTATGCGTAAAGGTTGTCATTGCACACCAAGGCACTGGTGCTTACTTCTTCTCGGCTATCCTATGCTTGTCCCTCCTGAACTGCCAGTCCTGCTCCACCCATGTCACTGTTGAGATGTGCAACCTCATGACAACGTGCTGGTAGCACCTACACAGCTGATGGAAATACAAACCTAACCCTGGCCTGCTGGCCCCATGAAGACCTCCCAGCATAAAGAAACATGGCCCTCCACAGGTATTCATCATGTCTTTTTTCTCAGGAACACAAGAAGTCTGCTAGAGCAGTAAAGAAACATGTGCAGAAAGAAAATAAGTTTTTGTAAGTAACTTAAGAAAATTGATCACATTTGGGTGGTCTAAATTTCATCAAAGTTCCTACTCAGAGGGGAGAGTTAGGCACCTCTGAAGACCTCTAAGAAATTATTCTGTGCGCTTAAATGAGGTGTGGAGTGAGACCATAGTCAGAGCCAGCCAACATGAAGCACTAACCGCAGGGAAGTATGTACCATTTAAGCCTTCTGCCTATGGCCAAGTGTTGCCATAAAGTATCTCCAAACCACCAATTCACACACCGTCCCAGAGCTCTTGGCTCCACCCCAGTCTCTGAGATGGCCTCTGAGATGGCCAAGGCAGTCACAGCAAGTCATCTAGCAAGGGATGCAACACATCCTCTTCTCAAGCAAAAAGGCTGAATGAACAGAGAGGCCTTCCTTGCACTGGCCTCAGTGTGTGAACATGCACGGCTCGTCAAGGCATCATGCAAATCTCAGAGCCAAAGCCTGCCCAGAAATGCAGGGACTGTCATTTCCATTGCTTCAGTCTGAGCGAGTCCGATTTCATGCCGCATTACCTTTTTACATGCTGCAGATGTAATTTTAAATACCTGTGCCATTCACTTTGCGCTACATGCTACACACATGTTGGGAAGTAGGTTATTTTGCTGGCAGTTTTGAGAACGCTGTGGTTACAACAACGCTCCCATTTGAGTAGCACCTAGTGAATAGGGTACAATATACGATCAAACAGCCTTAGCAATCCTTTTTCATTAGTGGGAGTAAATGCTTGGCACTGCATTGATCTTCTCCCTCTCCTCTTCCTCTAGGAGTGCCAAGTCATTTTAAAGACACATTAAATTGCCAGAAGACTCCCAAACAAAGCCAGTCAGCCTGCTGCTCGTTTGGATAAAGTTAATTACAGTGAAGATTAAAATCTGCGGTGCTTGATTGGTGTTGTTGAGACTTACAGAATCACATTGTCCTCGGGGAGCTGCTTGCCCGCTCTCCTCCCTCCCTCTTTCTGTGTGTGTGCCTTTTCTTTGTTGTTCTTCATAATTGTTTTGTCATCTTCCTTGCAGTGTATCTGGCAAGGCCCCCAGGACCAGGGGTTCAGCTGCCCGGGATGTGATGTGCTGCTGCCTCGCACTGCTGGCAGGGCCTGGCTGGCTGAGAGCAGCGTGGAGGTGCCCAGCCTTCATCACCATTGGCATTGCATCTTGTCCCGGCTGCTGCCTTGGATTAGGACAGGGGGATTTTCCAAGCAGAAAGAATATATCCTGGGACTGATGGTGGTGCATGGAAGGGGAAGGAAGGGCAGCCTGCATAGCTATCTAGTGCTGCTTACGAGGTCGCCCTGAGTGGGTGGCTTCTGGCCAGTCCCTGACCTCTCTTGAAGAGTGGTGTAGCTACAGCCTTTAGGGTACTTCTTGTCTTTTTTGTTTGTTATGGTACCTAACACCTGCATTTCCCCAGCCAAAGTTTTGGTTCATAAGAACAAAATCAATAACAAAAATATTGGGTAATGAGAAGGATTTGTGATGCCAAAGAATGCTACGGTCTGTCACACAGGCTAGCAGTGTGTGCTCTGTCACTGGTTTTTTTGCACCTCTCCCAGGAGGAATTGAAGCATTTTGGGGAAATGCTTGGAGGGGAGGAGAGAGAAGCAGCTTGCCCTGTGCTGATGTGGCATCCGCAGCCCTTTCCTGGACTGCTGAGGCCAACATGCTCAGCATCAGGTTGCCTTTGGAGATGGCTGGTGTGAGAGGTGTCAGGAAGGTGAAAGCGATACAGCGCTGAAAAGAGAGATGAAAGGCCCTACATTTGTGTCTAATGCTGGACCTTAGTAACGTCCAGGTAGGCCACAGAAAGTAAATTTCCTGTTTTAAAAGAATAATAATTCAATACTTTCATAAAAGATCACAAAAAGATGAGTGTTTATCAAGTGGAGAATACTAGAACACAGTCACAAATGCATTTTGGCTTAGTTGGGTAAAAGGATTAATGACTAGTTTTGATTGAACAGCAAGAATATCTGATTTTTTTTTTAAATACATAAAACTTTCAAGACATCTGGATCAAAGTTTTCTGGAAAATGAATAACAGGGCATGTCCCTTGAAAGCCCTGGCCAGGGTTGGTTGGCTTAGGAGCATATGGGATTTGGCATCCCACCTATGGAGTGTAGGATACTGGGTCATATGGAGACAATATGGATCACTATGCTGGCACATATGTAACATATCTGGTGGTTTTACATATTCTGGGAAAGTTAATTTAAAGTATATTCTTGAGTTAATCCAGCCATTGCCCAGAAATGCTGTTCTTATTTAAGGATATTGCATTGAGCTTCCATGCACAGATTAGCTGCCTGCAAGCTCTTTATCTCTGCATTTCCCTCATCCATATTTAAACTCTGACTCTTATGAGGTGACTCCATGCCATGAAGACAAAGTTTGTGCCTCAGTGTGCATGTGTATGAGAGTGGGGCTGCTCAGGAGCCAGGCGGTAAGAAGGGGAGAAGGAGGAAACAATACAAAATGCAGAATCAATTTCATGCTGCCTAAAGCCATGCTTGTTCTTTGATGGATAAGAACACATCAGGGGATACAGAGTATTTATTTGGCATGTATCTCCAACCAGTAGATAAAGGAAGAGCTGCTCAGAATCACTGTGTTGTAGGTTTTCAAAGGGAAAAGCAATGCCTAAAAGTGCAGGGAGAGAGAGCAACGTAAGATTTCTTTAAAGGGGACTTAAAGAAACCAGCATGAAAGCAAGTACTTAGACTAAAAGCAGTTTCCTCTGACAACTGGTTTGCTCTTTTCTCCTTGAAATTCCATTCAGAGACTTAAAAGTTGCCACTGATATTTTGCAGGACTTCTCCACTCCCCTTCTCTCCTGCCCTGGCCCTCCCTTGTGCATTAGGACATGTAAGCATTAAACTGTCACAAAAAAATAGCACCTTGAGCAGTTTCCAGGCACTTGCGGTGCTGTATCCTGACACAGTGACTTTAAGCTGTGTGTGCTGGAGGGAGGAAACAACGAGGCAGTGATGAAAAGCATTGGAATAGGGGGTGATTGCTGACTCAGAAATGATTTTGTGCGTGCAGTGACAGAGGTGACAGCCAGAAACGCTACATGGAGTTGGCTGAGTGGTCACTCCAGGCCTGGTCTTGAGGAGGGTGTTTTTGCTATGTCTGTCTGTCTGTCCGTCCTTGTTCTTGGTATTTGGCTTCAAGCACCTAATTCTATAGACACTCATACACTGCTTACTCTAACTGAAAGTCTTCCTGAAGTAAAGCCATTTAATGAGCCTCTGCCCTGGCTGCTTTGCTCCTTTCTCTCAGAAAATGTCTCACTGGGTCACACCCCGAGTGGACCAAAACCGAGCAGTTATCCACTTCACTAAGCCCCTCTGAGAGGCAGTGTATCCGCTGAGGCCAGCATCCTGGCTAGCACAGTTACCTTGCTCCTGCTTTGCTGGAGATGACCCAGTGTCTGCCCACAGAAGCAACGTAGACTCTCCCTCATCTTCTCCAGGTAGGATAACCCACATAGGCAGCAACGTGTTGGGCTTTTGGTAAGCCTGGAGTCAAGAGGGTCCTGGGTACCTGCAGCTTCCCCTTCCTTTCAGGTGTGGCCTTAGGGGCTTTAAAATCATCCTGGGCTTATAAAATCGGGGACTCAAAAGCAGCTGTTCCCTAGCCAATGAAGCTAGCTTGTAAATGGGGGCCTTTCACTCTGTGCTTCCTCTCTCCCCATGCTAGAAGTGAAGATGATAATAAAATGTGAACATCAAACCTTGTTTTGTGGAGTTCTTTGATCCACAGATGGAAGGTTATATAAATGCAAAGCGCTATCATTATTTATAAGGAACACACAGTCTACAGCTCCTTGCAATCTGGCATGGTGGAAATAAACAGGAAGGCACAAATTTAGCGTGATGACTTCACTGCCAGATCTAATAAGATGCAAAGACAGGCTGGGAAGACGTGAGTTTGTTTGAACACATGATTCCGGTTTACCAGTAATTGGCAAATACAGGAATAATTATTAAAAAGTTAATGAAAAATGAATCTGATGTGCTGGATTCACAGGTGATGAAAACTGATCTGACCCCTCTTGGTGCAGCAATCTCTGGGAGTTTGCATCAGTTTAATTTCCCTTATTATCAAAGCCTTACTTCCAAAGAAATGTATGTTTTAGAAGCCTACTGCTTTCCTTCCAGGTATAAATTAATGTAATAATTATTTAATAATTCATGTAATAATGTAATAAAAAATGACTCCCTTAAACCAGTGCTGATTACAGTGTTGGGTATTTTTTGCAGTTGCGATGGGAATGCATTTTAAACTGATAGCAGGCTGACAGCCTCAGAAACTGAAATCCAGGAGTTATGCTTAAGAGGAACAGGTGGGAAGACAGCTGCTCCTCTTCTGCTAAAAATGAAAGAGCAAATTCCCTCGCTTCTGCCTGGCTTTAGGGAGCAGCTCTCCACCTCCTGTCTGGCTGGTGCCATGGGATCTCTCTTTTCCCTGTTTTGACCTTTTTTTGTTCCCAGTGAGGAGGCGCAGTACGGGAAGGGAAAGACAAGCTCTCCAGCAGTGTGTCTCAGCCCTTCCCTCGGGAGATCCTGAGCTGGTGGAGGAGGGGAGCTCACCAAAGGCTTGCTCACCTCTCGGTTCCCCCGGGGGCTCAGATGCTGCTGAGATTTCTCATACCTGGGGATCGGTAACTTGGTGCAGACACTGAAGGGTGAAGGCTGTGAGCCCCCTCGCTGGCTTTGCCTTGGATGCTGTGAGACCCCTGTCACGCAACAGGGAAGATGCTGCTCCCCACGATGCTCTGCAGCCCACCTCTCTCCCTGCTCACTGCTCCGGACAGAACTGCTCCCAGCAGTGCAACCCAGACCTCTCAAATCACCTGCCCCAGGGAGGCACCGGCTGAGGGCTCCCTCTCCCTGCAGCACTCTTTCTAAGCCCCAAATCAGATTAAAACATAACCCTGTTTGCTCAGCGCTGCTGGGTGGTAGGGAGCTGCGTGGGCTGCGTTTGGAGCTGCAAGTGGTTTTTGGTGGCCACTGTGAGTTGACCTGGTTATGGGGCTGTTTCACAGCGTGATCACGCCAAGCCTGTTTGGGCCCGGCACTGCCCAGAGAGGCAAGGTGAAACAGAGACAGGCGCGCTCATGGCATGGCAGTATTTCGGCATCTGGCTCCAGCCCCCCGCAGAGCCCACCCAGGGATTTTAGGCAGCAGGTCAAAGTACAGGGGCTAAGGGACCACGGAGCATGGGCTCGGTTTTCAAGGCCACCTTTGCTTAGGGTTGGGAGACAGGTGAAGGGCCTGGAGTAAGAGAGACCTGCTTAGGCTTACTGATTACACAGGCAGGCAGATGGCCATTTTGTTATTTGTTCCCTCGTGCTGAGCTCTGTTTGCCCTCTGGATGTTAGGCAAAGCCTTGCTGTCTGCAGGCTTTTCTGAGCGACTGCATTCCTCTCTCCCGGCCGGCGTGGGGATTTGCTTGTGCTGAGCTCCATGGGGCCAGGCTGCCGGTGATGCTCACTGCCGCCGCACCGGGGGCTCTGGCTGGAGCTCAGCCTGGGAGGAGGAGATGCTCTCCCCCTGCCCTATCCACCCCTCCAAACAGAGGTGCAGGAGCGAGTTTTCATGCTGGGCTCCCACAGGTGGGAGAAAGAGTAGGAAGTTCAGCAGAATTTGTAACTTTGCCTGCTGTTATCAGCACAGGGTACATTAAGATAGGGGACATGTCCAGAGATGGACTGAACACCAGATTTGCTCCAGGAATGACATAGATACAGAATATTTCCCAGTCCCTGAGGAGCACTTGGTCTCAGGGTGTTGAAGGACTTTTGACCAGTCCCATATATCTTCTGGGTATGTACCATGGCCATGTAGGGGATATGAAGTGCTATGCTTGATTAATACTTTTGGACTATGCTTGAGCTGGATGGATGCTATAGGTTTTGTGAAGAGATGGAAGTATATGTTCTCTGGATTTTGTGTTGTCCTCTGGAGGAATGAATCAGTCATATATCCAGAGAAGAGATACTTTGCCAAGTGCTTTGATGCACAGTGTTTTGGGGATATATTATGTGGAAAAAAACCTTGTCTGATCTTTTCATGCTCATTCTTTCTCCCTCTGTGCCTCCTGTTCAGTGAATAAGTACTAATACTTTTCCTGAGTATGGGACTAGCTGCTAGTATTCCTCAGAGTCTCTTATACATTATGTGCTTTGTACTGTACATATGCTTTATTTCCTGTGAAGGTGTTCTTGCTTCTTATAGCCCTTTGGATAGACGGATAGATCCAATAATTTCAGTGAAACATGAGCTCTTGCCTCTTATGGCCTTCTGGATGGCTTCCAAAGTCATGGCTGTTCGCAGACATTGCTCTGGTTAACTTCTCCGCTTCCCTCGGCAGTGAATGGTGCCACAGTGCTTGGGCTGGGAAAGGACATTGCCAGCTACAGCAGCCTAGAGATGTCTCCATGTGCAACAGGAGGGGTCTGCCGAAAGGTCCTCCCGCATCCAGAGCTGGATGTCTGCAGTGGCAGAAACCAGAGCAGGGTGCTGGGTGCCTGCTATGGGTGAGGGATAACCCAGACTCTACCTATTATATATTGGCCCCAGTATCCATAATCCCCTGTTTCCAGCTCAGTGTTCTCAAACAACCATGTGCTTTTTCAAAAGGAGAGAGGATATATAACTCAATGGGCAAAACCACAAATACCACTGCTGTTCCATGAAAGCTGTGATGAGACTGGAAAGCATGTATGAAGTGAGTATTGCAGCCCTCTCCTGCTGGTTTTTTTTGCTGTTCAGCTGGGACGAAATCTGGGAGCATCATCAAGCAGAGGAGGGTGGAGATGTCACAGAAGGGACTTCCACACCCCACTGGGCCTCAGCTCATGGAGAAGCACCTGGGGGAAGTCGTATCCAGCGTGCATTTGCTTGCTTGCTCTTGCCAACAAGCAGTAAGCTGAAATGAGCAGTATCTGCAGTCTGAATCGCTGCTCATTGCCAGTAAGCAGTCCCAGCAATAGAGAACTGGGAAAAAATGCAATCCATCTCCATGTCCTCTGGCATATACAACAGTTGAACATGAAGCAGGGTAAGCAAATCCATGGAACAGCTTTTGTATTGTTATTCTTACACCTGGGCAAACTACCGTGTCTTATGCTAAGGGCAGGTTCACAGCCCTTAGGACACACAGCTGTAGCACCTTGCACTGGGGCTAGCTAATCCAGGATGCCACATACTCCTCCTGAAACATCTTCTGAGCAATTTTCCCTGGAGTCCAGGAGTCTCAACAAGCCATTCCTGCAGTGGGATGATAACTGAAAGGTTGCTAGTAGTGGCACAGTCAGAAGAGGGATGCGTTTTACCGCTGCTACATTATGTTGCTGCCTTCACCACGCAGGCTGAATCCCAGTTCTGGTGAAGTCAGTGGCTTTACTGGAATTGCCCATAGTGTCAATTCAGAGGAGGAACAAACCTCTTCCTCTGTTGGGAGGTTGCACCCTTGTTTAGAGGTGGTGCGGGCAGGGAAGCATGGCAGCCTGCCCACACCCGATGGGGATTACAGCAGCACATCTGTGTGTCAGGCAGGACCAGTGGTTGCCTTCTCTGGCTTCGTAGACATCCCTGATGGAGATTCTCAGTCTGGGTCATTCTCAGCCTGCTACTGCTAATGAAAGCCTCTTGGTCAGGCAGCAATGCCCCTTCCCCTCCCCACAAACCTTCCTGTCCACCCCCCAGATCCCTCTTTGTTGACTACATCCTTCCAACCTTTTTCAGTTATCTGCTAATCTCCTCACAGTCACTGTTGAGCCAAGCTAAACATATACTCTTTTATTTTTCCCTTGTAAATCAACTCCTCTGCCCCTTTCATCATGTTTTACTGCTCTCCTCTGAACTCTGTTCACTTTGGGCACATGTTTCTGGCTGTTAGATGCTAAAAGTAGAATATAACCCCTCAACTCTGGGTGTTGCCTGGCTGGAAAGGGCTATTACCTTCTGCAGCACCTCAGGGACAGGAAGAAAGTGACCTATTGCTGCAGGAGCTGTAAACTGCTGCTCCTCAGCTCTGGCTGTCGCAAACCAGGCAGCTACCTTCTTCCTCCTGGGCTAGCTGGTGCTCTCATCCTAAGAGGTCTCCTTTTACCAGCTGAGACAGGCCACCACGGCCAGAGCAAAACTGCCTTGCCCACTGCTGCCGCACAAGGTTTTCAGCACAGCTTGTCCCAGCACTAGTGCTCAGCCCCATCCCGCTGCCAGCGCTGGTGAGGGAGGCTGGAGGAGGAGAGGACAAGCCTGCATTTGCTAGCAGCGACTCGTTGCCTTTGCAACAGCCACGGCCTGGCTGCGGAGGCAAAGTTCCTCTGGCTTTTTGTCATGTTGTATTTCATGGCCTGCTTGCATATTAATTTATTATCTGTCACTGCCAAGCCTCCTTCAGTTTCACTGTTTTCTGATTTTTCCTCCCTCCCTTTGCATATCTGTTGCAGATCACTTTATTTTTTCTTTCCACATTTCCCTTGCATTTTTCATCTGAGAGGGAACTCATTTCTTTTTCATTCCAGATCACAGTCTCTGCAGGTCTGCTGGTCTTTCTTCTCTCTCCCACCTTTCTGCTACTTGCAGCAGCAGTGACTTCAGGACCTAAAAGGCAGAAACATAAATAAGTAAGGAAGAATCCCCAGGACAGCAGTAAGATATGGCCAAAGTAATGAAGCTAAAAGGTTGGCTTTGTTGTATACCGGGCAGCATTAGCACAGTGCGCAGCCTTGGCTCCTGAGGTACCATCACGGTCCGTTGATGATGTAATTGTAATGATGTCTCTTTCTGTGGGGCTGCTCCACTGTAGCTTGTCTGCTTAAGCTCTGTGAAATGTTTTTCTTCATAAAATGTTTCTAGTTAAAGGCTGTTGTGAGATGACATACAAAGTCTACAAGGTCAGGCCTACAGCTGCACAGGTTGAACCATATCTTTAGAAAAATCCAGCCGCAGAAGCTGGAGATGCTGGGCAGCTGTTTGAAAGCTTAGTTTTCTGACTAAACACATCTGCTGCTGATGTTTTGACAGCTTTCAAAATAAGATGGCATTTGCAAATATCCATGTCTCTTAATCCAAAAGCTTTATGGATGGCTGTATCTCAAGGAAATATTCCCTGCAGGTTATGGTTGCAAATGATTGCTGATTTGTGAAACTCACACCCCTGATAAAAAGTGGTGGGTAGGTAGGTCTCTTCCACATCTTTCTCCCTGGCTATTTGAAACAATTCGTTTTGTAGTCCAAATGTTTGTCCCTGAGTCTTCTGCTAAGCTTCCAATCTCGCATTCCAGCTGCATTCCTGCTAACGCCAGCAAACCCCCCCAGTGCGTCCTGGGCCCAGGGTCTCCCAGCCAACCCCCAAAAGATGGTGCCTGCTGCCTGAGAGGGTTTTGGTTGTACTGCCTGGCAGGTGACACTGCACCTGAGACACAGCGGGTGGCTGTTGTGACGGATGCACTCGACCTCTTAACCAAGCTAGCAGTAGTTTGGTACAGGCTCCAAAGGAGGTAAAAGT
Source organism: Ciconia boyciana (assembly GCF_034638445.1). Lineage (NCBI taxonomy): Eukaryota > Metazoa > Chordata > Aves > Ciconiiformes > Ciconiidae > Ciconia > Ciconia boyciana. Next base: position 59,614,409 of record NC_132934.1, read on the forward strand.
CTGAGCTGTGGCTGGGCCAAGAACTCCTCTGGTTTCAATCTGTTCTTTGAGAACCCACAAAGAAGCTGAGTGGCACAGTGAGCATCAGTGCATATGAGCTTGGAACACCGATCATGCGATTGACACGTGAATAGCGGGTGGCTTTTCCAAGACTCATTTATCAAGGAACAAAGAAAGCTGTGGGTACAAGGAGCCTCATGCATAGCTTTCCTATCGCATGTAATTTGACTACGAGCCAACCACTTTATCCATAAATATGAGAGCCTAAGTGAGCCTTCTTTGAGCTCTCCCTGCTAGGCAGCCTGGCTGCATGGCGGTGATCTCCCCTTGAGCTGGGACACATCTCAAGGTTGCTCCTCGCGGCAGAGAGACCTTTTACCAACAGCAGATCTTTGGTAAGTGACCGATATCGCGCATAACCTTGTAGTAAGGTAACTTTGATTTTGTCTTGATTGCATGCTGAATTGATATATTTTGCATATATAATCCCTTAGACATAAACTGTTGTCCAAGTCTGAGACTAAGATTGGACCTAGCCGCACCTAAGCTCCATCAGGAGTTTAGAAAGCAAGGGGGTCTACTCTGAACCTTGTGACTCAATGGGAGGGTCCTCTGTACCCTTTTGTATCCTCGGTCTCTCTGTGAATCATTTTAACTCGAGTGTAACCCAATTCTCCTGTGTATGTTTCTTCCGTGCAGTAATTAATAGAGTGAACCTTGCCATCGAATTTTGTTAAGTTGCACTTTTACATCATATTAAAGCCACTTTTGCTAATACCTTTGACGGTGATTTTTTAAGCAATCTAAATCACTCATTTGCGACAGCTGCCCCCAGGAGAAGGGACAGCACACCCGCCTCTGCAACCAGGATGTCTCCAATCCAGTGCCATGGTCAACAGGGTGATGAAACAAAAGATGAACAGTGCCTAAAAACCAGCGGTATAAATGGGGAAAGCAGGAAGAGCTGCTTACTGAGTGTCACAGCAGCTGTCACATGTCATACACAGGACTGAGCTGCATAGACCAGAATGCTGTTGAAGTGAGGGGAGGTGGTTTATCTTCTAACTGGTGTCCTCTTGCAGGACACTCTCAGTCCCTTGATGGGCCCTCACTGGCAATGTAAATGCACACGTGTGCACAGGCATGCACACATGCAAAATTACACAGGTGCAAAATTATGAGCCATATATACTCGCATGTGAGGCAGGCTGACTAATCAGTTTGTTCATTGAAAGCAGAGGTCTCTGTCCCTCTATTTCCATGATACAGCAAAGAGGTGTCTGAAATACTTGGGTGGCCTGATACTCTTCCATGACCTCAACCATTTGTGTCACCTAAGTCGCCTGCCTCGGTGTGTGACAGTGCAGGGCAGGCTTTGTGGGAAGATAGGTCTGGGCTGCAGGGCCTGTGCACAACAACATATGTTACAGCTTCTGGTGCTCCAAGTTTTCTGTGCATTTTTAGAAAGGTGAAATGAGACTTAAAGATTTAATCAAAGCAATTATTAGTGCTTTATAAAGAGTCAAGACAGAGGTACATTTTGTGTTTTGCGGGTATACACTAATTATTTGCTACTCGTTTGCAATGCTGGCTGCAGATATGTTTGCTGTTGTCCCAGGTATTCTTCAAAGACAGCGTCAAAGATGGGACCCAGCCATTGAAGCACCAGCATGTCCTTAAAATGGCCCTGAGGATTCTCTCATTTCTCTGATAATGCTTTTGCATATTAGATCATGTGCTGTACCCACAGTCCTATTAGCAGAATGGAGCTGAATTTGTTTCTCTTTGCAGCAAATCAGAGCTATTTTTCGAACACATATACGGAATATATGTTCCTTTTCCGGGTTAAGTAAAGGTGGCCCGTCCACCTAGGCCAAGATCGGTAATCGTATCAATTGGCAGGATTGGTGTGGCACGTCATGACCCGAGTCCCTTGTTTCCCTACTTACTCCAAGCTCCGCACAGGGGGGGTCACTTGGCTCCCGCCGCTTACAGTTTATTTTTAAGTCAGAACCGTACAATTGCACGCGACCCGTTACAATGAACGCATTGTCGATAGGCGCCGCGCGAGGAAGCAGAGAGTCCATAGTTCGTCATTCCCCTCGCTGGCACATCAGAACAGGATCTCTCTCTTCGGTGTCGATGGTAATGGGAATCTCATGGTCATGGCCCTCGCAGCTGAGACCTCCTCCTCTCTGGGATCTCGGCATCTCGTGGGCTCTCGAGGTGTTAACGACCACCTTAAGAGTGCCAGAGTTAATGCTAAGTTAATGCCGAGCTCCCCCCTCTGCCTGTGACAGAGCACCCTGTTGCCACTGAATTTCCAGACAAAGATAAAAAAAAGGGGAGGGAAAAAAGAAAAGACCAATAGAAAAGGAAATGTAGCTCATGTTTACTGCATGACAGTTCAGATCACTGCACTTGGAAAAATAAATCTACCTGCTACAAAAATGTGCAATCTCCTGTGAAATGGGGGGTGGGGTTGTGTGGCTCCAGATTCCTGGGTTGGTTTAAGAGATTTCTCTTTAGCAGTAGTGCTTGGCACAGGTTGGTAACAGGTTAGGCATGTCCTTTCCTTTCAGAATTGGAGCTGTCTAGGGAAGACTGAATGGAATAAGTGATTTTTTTATCAGATGCAATAATTGAGGAATAATGGAAAAGGAGAGACCAGAGGAAGAAGGGCCTGGGAATTGTGGCAATACAAAGGGGAGGAATTCCTTGGGGGCAGATCACATCAACTGAAGTGGAAGAAATATATAGGCTTTTCTATCCTTCTGGCCTCTTGTAATAGCAAAATGAAGAAGAGAGCAGGAAGTACAAAGGGAAGAATAAAGCCAGTTTCTGCTAATTCACTCCACTTTCAGATTAACCCTCTGCTGTCTTGTGTAACTGAGAGTGAAATGGGATGTCCTTCCTCTCTTCCTCTAATTTATGGGCTGGGAAACTGTAATGCTGCTGAAAAAAGAGCAGTTCTGCAGGTGCAAGGCTGATGGTGAAGAGGCAGGCCTGGCAGGTCTGGATTTGGGGTTTGGAAGAGGCCACTTGCAGCATGGCTGACAAGAATAAGCTCATGCCTCCTTCTGAGAAGTATTTGAAGAAAGTGTGGATGGTCTGCATCAAGCAAAAAACCCACCAGCCCAGAGAAATGTCTGCAAAACATCAGGAAAACTTAGCAAAAGCGACTATCAATTTCCCTATTTTCTGCCCCCCACAAAACACTTCTAGTGATTTATGGCACCTTTCAATATCCCAGGCCACAAAGATGCACTGCCTTCCCTTGGGGAAACCTATTACACAAAGTAACACACTATCATTGCCTGGTAAAGTTTTCTGAGACTTTATAAATTAATTTATTTCTTTATCCCTTGTTATGCTTCTCTTCCTTCCAGTAATTTTGCTGTCCCGCTTTTATATCTGCCTACTTGTCAGCAATTATCCTACTTATTTTTAGTTATTGCTCAGTGAACTGATACAAACTTTGCTCTTTCCACCTTTCCTTGTAATTAGATGTCTCTATTTTGGTAATCAATGTATATTGCTCTGTCAATAGCTTTCGGGTATTGAAGTGCCCAGAACAGAAAGCAATAGTTCAGGTGTGGCATCCGTAGAGAAAGAAGAGCAGGGCTTGCTGCTGCATAATGTATACAGTGCTTCTGTGCACGGTCAAGGGTGTTTCATTGCCTTGCCAAAGTCATATGCAATTTGCCCTCTATTATAACCCTTAGTGTTCTAGTGTTGCAGCTCTCTCTTTCCCATTAAGCACCTGTGGTTTGGGCTATTTTCCTCCTCCCTCCCTGAGCTCCTCAAATACATTTTTTTTTCCCAAGCTTAATGTTTCATTTGGGTAATTTCTTCCTGTTGTTTCAATTTCTCCAGCTCCCAGTTTGTTATTTCTCCTCCTTGGCTGCCTTTGAAAGCAGGCTCTCACATCCTCTCTGCTCATTCCTCCAAACTGTTCCAGATCTTTAATGAAGATATTAATGAAACCAGAATAAACAATGGAACAATAACAGGCTCACTGCAACACCCCTCCTGACGCTCCCCTTACTGGGCACATACCACCAGGCATGGCCTGCAGCCAGCATTCACACTCTGTCGTGTCCACATCTATGCCCCCGTGAATTTGTTTTGCCACTGTAAGAATTCACAAGTTGCTCTACAAAATGCCCTCCTTACCAGGTGGGCAGAACTGCATCTGGTGCATTTCCTTTCTCCATCATCATAATTTTAGCAAGTGTGTCAGGAAAGCAAGCCAGCGTGCCTTGATGTGCTTCATCATTTCCCATCACTCCTAACCCACAGTGCTCATCTGTATTCCTCGCTTGGCAACCCACCTGCTTTGCTTGTGCTCCTCAGCTTTGCTTCACAGCATTTATCTCCAAAGCCTTTCCCAATTCCCCATGCACCAATACACATCCTTAACCTGTGGTGTATGCAGCCCTTCCAGGTTCCCCTCCAAGCTCACTGCAGTTTATAGGACCAGAGCCTCAGCTGCTATAAATTGTCATTGCGCCACAGAAATCAATTGAGCTATGTGATTTGTTCACCAGCTGGGCATCTGGCTTGGATTTTATGAAAGGCCATTTGCCTGGACTGCAAATAGGCCACTAAACATCCCTAGGGCCAAGTGAGCTGGGGGAGTGAAGGAGAAAAAAAAAAAAAAGATATTGCAGAATAAGCCAGCCCTAGCAGCCAAAGGACCTGGAGGAGGGCCAGACAAGACAGAGAAAACCATCAGCATAGACTTCTATATTCTGAAAATGCCACTAGTGTCCTCTCTGAAGAGGTGTCTCTGCTCCTTATTCTGACGGTCCACCTAGTCCTTACACAAACTCTTTTTCTTAGTATTGGGTCACCTCCCATTCGCTTGTATTAGAGCAGTATCTCTGCTCAGGTAGCAAGACTCTTACTGTGCAAGGTGCTGTACATGCACAAAAAGACCAAAACCTTATCCTTGAAACCTGCACACCACCTGCCACAGGTGGGTGCAGGCTGGGAGCAGAACACTACTATCAAAAAAGAGCATGGGCAGCTTGATAGGCTGTGATCCTGGCCCCTAAATTCTGGGAAACTTGCCTCTGTGGGCTCCTCCTTTCTCTACCTGCTTCCCTCCCTTCCTCAGGTCCCATCTTTTCACATTGTCCTTTTTCTTTTAGTGAATCTCCTCCTGAAAACAACAAATCTGCTGGGATTTATTGCTCAGAATGATACAGTAAAAATAATACTGTGATGCCAATCTGACATTTGCTGCAACTACCTTGCTCCCTGCCTGTGTGTGTGTTCCTCCTGATTAGCCCTGCCCTTCGCCTGCCTGCTGTGCTGGGATCTGTAGGCAGAAGTGGTACCTACGGAGACTCTGGGTGAACCACATGCAGCATGAATTATCTGCTACTTTGGATTTGTACAGAGAGAGAGGGAGAGAGAGAACAACTCACTTCTCAACTGGCTCATAGGTGCTGCTGGAATACATATAAACCATAATTAAACAAGCCCCAAGCTGAATAAGCAAGTAAGTGAAAAAGAGTCAGCATATTTTAACACCTCTGTAAGGCAAGGCTGCATGGCAATGGCACTCTTCCATGATTTGTCATCACCTTTAATCAAGGTGTTTCCAAAGGGCTGGCCAGACTTCGTTTATTCTTTTTAGTTACCACAAAGGAAGATGGTAATAAGCATGCCTTGTGTCTGTGGCTATCATTTTGTGTCCTCCTTTTTTTGAGGAGGAAAATGGGAAGCAGGAAAACATACCAAAGGGAAAATGCTCTGAGAAGATGTCAGGGCTGCCTGGTGCATAACCTAGCTGCTGTTTGTGAAATCCCATGGCCACTCTCCTTAGAGATGCAGAAATCATTCAGGTTGTCCTAGCTGAGCCACAGTAACTCAACTCACCGCATGGCTTCCCTTAGCTCGAGACAAAGTGCCCTTGCTGAGCCCTTGCACATGGAGGTCTGAGCAGAGCTCGGTGCTCTCCAGCTTGCCACCAGCCCCGTGTGCCATCGGGCAGCTGCTGGTGACCCTGAGCAGAAGCTCTTGCCCTGGAAAGGGGCCTTTGCTGCTCACCTCTAATAAATGGTTTGTACTTGAGATGGAGAAAAGCTGAGGCTTCTAGCAATCATTAGGAAAGCACTGAGGCATATAAACTGTTGGGTTGTTGGTCATTTGGGCAGTCCCCAAGAGGCATTTGTGTGGATGGGAGGGTGAGAAATGTGCCTTACACAACATATGTAAATGGCAACCAATTTTTCTTTTTTTTTTTTTCTCCTGAGTGCAAAAGGCCTATAAAACAATTAGAGCTTAAAATTGGACTCCTGGCAGAGAACGAGAGAGGGAGTTTATGCCTTGTTAAGTGTAATCAGTCTGGTGATAAGGGGACAATTTCAGCTGTGTGAGATATAATTACATCATAAACTCCACATTACAAACAGGGCAAGCAGAGGTGAAAAGGTAAAGAGGGAATAAGCAATGATGCCCTTTGGGGGATGTGGCAGAGGAGACTTTTCTGGACTCCATTTCCCAGAGAAACTTTTCCAGCTGGAACGGGAGCTGTGAGCGTGCAGGAGAGGCACGCTGGCACCTCAGCACTAGGGCATGCCCTTGTTCTGCCGGGAGGCTGGACAGGGTGCCTTGCCATGGCCACACCAGAGGTTTCACATCTGCCAGCTGGAGTGGGACGTTACTTTGGGCAAGTTAAATATTAATCATGTTTCAGAAAACAGACAAACATTTCTTTGTGGCCTGCAGCTGGAGGAGAGTGTCTGCAGCCATGCTGCCAGCTGAATGTAGGAAGACAGCCAGCTGCAAAGAAAAAGGAGGGACAAATAACCTCCCAAGAGGTGGTGGCACACCTAGGGCTGAGGACGCCTGAGGGCCTGTCTGCAGGGACAGGGGCTGCAACATAGCTCAGCACCACGCTGCAGAGGACATGGCTGCCTGAACAGGTGTGGGCGTGCTGGTCTGGAGCCGACTGCACACAGGTCCTAAACCTCAAACAGGACCTTCAAGATGTCCCGCCAAAGGGGTGGTGGCGCAGAGCTAAGGACCAGCTCGTCCCTCTCCCAGGCTGCCTGTGGCAGCAGTGGGAAAGGGTCTCCTCCCTCCATGCAGGACACCCCACCAGGCACGGGGAAGGGGCCAGGCAAATGCATGGGGCTGGCTTGCCCTGGGGACTGGCTCTGGCTGGCCCCATCTGGGGACACATCTCAGAAACGCTGCTTAGAGCACATGTGGCTGCTTGGGTCTTACCAGGAAAAATGAGAAACAAATATCTGAGGGGGTTAACATTTGCTACTTTAGGTGAATATTTTTAGATGTGATGTTTTGAAATGAGGGAAACTGAGGAATGAAATAGAAGCAGCACACTCTAGGGACATGGGTTTATTTGTTTGAGAACAGTTTTTGGAAATCCAAGATTTCTCAGCTCAGGGGCTTGAGAATTATTGACAAAAGATTAAAATAAACTTGGGAAATTCTTCTTTTATAGTTTTCTCTCTCAAAAATAGATGGGCACTTTTTAAACAGTTGTTTCAGAAACTCTGGTCCCCATTTCTGGTTTTGCTGCTAAAGACCTGCCTTATAGACTAGAGAACTGTGTCTGGTTCTGGGATCAAGAGTTCTAGTCTTTTCTTGTCACTGACATGCTGCATGGTATTCGATAAATCACTTAACCTTTCTGTGACATACTTCCCCATCTGTAAAATGAGGTTGACAATCATATTTGCTTACTTCACAAAAGTGTTAGAAGAATGAATTATCACTGTTTTTATAACAGTTTATATCTCTCTCTGGGGCAAAGACTGCTTTTTTTTCAGTGCTCATGCAACAGCACAGCAGTCCTGCTCTGTAATGGATATTCTTAAGTGCTATTATGATATAGAAAGATAAAAATTAAATATAGCTTTTGTCAATGCAGCAAACAGGGTTTGCAAGTGTAGCAAATACAGTGGGTTAGATTAAAAGAGCAGGCAGGGACTCCTTTTTTTTGGTGCTGAAGAAATGATCAATTAAGTATAGTGGTAGTATCCTGAAATATAACCCTACCTCAAAGTGGGCAGTGTAACCCTCCTCTGGCAACCACTCTTCTGTAAAGGACAGAGAAAAATGATTAATGTTTATACAGCTCCGTGATTAGATTATTATAATTACTTAGATTAGAGTGCTTGGAGGCTTTGGACAAGACCAAGCTGCATTAAGTGCTTTACAAGCCTGAAGCTGGAGATAGTCCTCACCCTAAAGAGCTTGAGGTTAAAAGAGACAAAGCATGAACTTGAGGTTAAAAGCAATAAGCCATGTCAAGGGAAGTAGAGACATGTATGTCCAAGGACACACAACAGGTCACTGCCAGAGATGGGAATTCACAGGCTGACGTTATTTCAAGTTATACATGTCACTGCCTCTGCATGACTATCACTCATGTGCTGTTCTTGTATTGCAGGTCACCTTCATTCACACAGGCTTGGTGTTTTTGCTAGGAACAGGCATGAAAATGCAGACTGGCCAATCTGGAGACTTAGTGACCATGCAGGCAACTGCAGAAGGAGGCAATCAAGGAAGCTTGAACTGGCTTGTGGAGTGGGGACCATCACTGGCAACAGTCAGTGCAACCTCAGGTAGTGCCTGATGCTGCTGTCATGGGAGAGACTTCCATGCATCTCTAGCAACTGATTCTGTCATGAGTAAGGAGCTCAGCACTCACTGACATATTACATTTAAAAAGACTAATTAGTTCCTGGTGCTGTCTACAAGGAAAGACTTAAGCTGCAAGTAGCTTAACAGTTTCACAGGACGGCAATGAAGAAGCCTGGATTGAACCCTGCTGTGATCATTACTGCCACAGCTGTAGCATCATATAGGACTGATCACAAATACTCTGTGTGAAGTCTTGGGCTGACATCATTAGGCATTTGCTTGAGGCATCCGCGTTATGACTGGCTCAGTCCTTCATACTCATGCATGTCTTTTTGGTCCAGCACAGAGGGAGGAAGCAAGGTCCCTAGTTTATGGACAGAGAACTGCAGGAGGGGTAGGTTGAAGCTATGTCTGTGCTTTGGGACTCAGAAGTGGCTCCCAGCTCCTGGCTTTAGTTTGGGGTGAGACCCTAAATGTATACATAGCTTCCCCACTGGACTTGGTTCCCCATGGTGGGGAGCCCTGGACTGGAGAGGAGCCCTGGTGTGCTCTGCTGTGGCTCCTGACCGGACACCTGCAGGGCAATGGCTCTAAGGAAGGCCACCCACTGCCAAATCTGAATGTGACCTTGGTGGCTTCCCCAAAGACGTAACAGGAACACCCAGCTGTGCCAAGAGGAGAACTTGCACAGAATTGCTCCTCTCGTGTCTAGGCCACCTTGTCACCCTCCCTCACCTTAGAGAGGATAGTTTTTGTCATTTTCCTGAAATGGCAGGGCCATGATTTCCGGGAACTTTAGGGACCCTTCTCAGTTTGGCTTTCCAGAATGTTTAAGGAAGATTCACACCCTGGAGGATGGGCCCCCTGCCTTCCCTGCCAAAGTCACCAGGGATGGTAGGGAAGGGATGGAGATGAACAGCTGGGGTTGTGAGGAGAAATACTAACCAGACAGGAGCACTGGGCAAGCCTTGTCCAGTCTGAATGTGATCACCTCTGGACTGTGAGCCGTAGTGAGACCTGTAGGAAAATTCTTGGTGTTTGATAGACAGCCAAAGTCCCATTGGTCAGCCTCACAGTAATACGCTACGTACCATCAGTGTTCCATGGCTAGAGAAATGAAAGGAGAGAGCAGGCTTAGAGGGCGATAACCAGCACTGAAAGGGCTGCCTGGTGTGGGATGCATGGTCTGTGAAGGAGAGCAGGCAGTCCTCAGCATCACAGCCACTGTCAGCATCACAGCCACATCCCGCTCTGCCTCGGCCCCAGGTGCAACGCTGGGGCAGCCCATGGGATCTTCTCATCACTGGGGTCACTGCGGAGGACCTGGTGACTGTGGGAGGATATGGCCTTGACGAGAGCATGATGAACCCTGTCCATGTCTTTCACCATCAGCAGAGGGGTGTTGGGGTGGAAGCAAAGTGTGAGGCTCGAGGGGGAGAAGCGGAGATGGTGAGCAGCGATTGCGCAGGTTGCCTGCAGTGCTGCCTGATCCTGAGGCAGGCTCCAGCTGCCAGATTGAGGAGGAGCGGGTGCTGCAGGACCGCACGGGTTCTCCAGTCACACCACCCACATACAAAGGATGCCTGTCTGCAGAAAATTTAGAGGGAAACATTTTTGGTTGCATGCTTGCAAAAAAAACCCAAACCCAAAGCCAGTGGAAGTGCACTGTATTTTTGTCACCGATAGTCCTTGCCCAGCCTGCAGACATCTCAGCTTGGCAATGTGGTGATGTTCCTGGGACAGTGTTTGCATCAGGACTAGAGACCCCTGCTGCCTATGCTCCCTGTGCTGTCCTTTTCCGCAGGGGAAAAAACAAAGCAAGCTGTTTAAAAAACAAAGAAATCTGACAGCAGCTGGAGAAGAGCCCAAAAAGTTGAAATCCACCATTAGCGTGGGAAAGGAACAAAGAGAGAAATTATGGCATGCAGTCCTGACACAGCTATTTCTTGGCAGGAGACGAGTGCCTGTGCATCTCAGATAACTTCACAGAGAAAGTAAGTGCCATCAGAGCTCAGTGGAAAGGAGCTAGGAGCTTGGAAACAAAGGCCCCATCCTTCTGCTGACCCTTTAGGGAAAGCTGATGTCCTTGCTGCCCTGACTGGCATGTCTGACCAGCTTGCCTCCCCACGCTTTCCAAACATCTGCAGCGGTGGATGGGGAGCTCTGTCTCTCCACCTGCTGTCTCAGATGAAATCAGTGGCTGCAGGAGGCAATGCCTCCAGGAGCAGAACTGAATCTGACAACGATGCCATCGCTTTGCTCCCTGCACTGCTATCTGATGGTGAGAAATCATAGGCAGGTACCATCGATCTCAGCTGGACACGCAGCCCTACAGTTGGCTTTTCCCGATTTCTAAGTACTTAGTCACATTATCTGAGCATACTTGGTGCTCACCTGATATGTGTGTCCAGGCCTTTTTCATCCTCGGGCAAGGAAGAAGTTGACGTATTGCTTTGACTGTAACTGTTAAAAGGAGTCTGCCTTTGGGCTGAAACAAAACCTCAGGAAATCCTTAAAAAAACTCCCAGCAGTGTCAGAAAAGTGACAAGAGACTGAAGCAAGGGCTTTATAATGGAGTGACTCTTCCAATCAATTGGTGTGAGTTAATTAATTAATTGCTGCAGTTGCAATGACATTCCCTCTGGCTGAGTAATCAGGAAATCAGCCACCTGAGGCTCTTAGGGAGTTAATTGCCTTAAACTTTGTTAAAGCAGAGTGATAATACCATTTAAAAATGCCATCAATGCACATTTCTTGTCTTTTGGGATCTTGCAAACCAATTCTTCATTTTGCAGAGCAAAACCTTTAGAGTTTTACTTGGAACAATTGAGTAATGGAGACAGATGAGGTGGAGAAACAGGGAGCAATCTGTGAAATACAAGTTCTGTATCATGTGAAACAGGAGCTGTGCTGGTGAATTTGAAATACCCTGAAGCACTCTCCAAACTTTCAGTGTCCATCCAGACTCCTGTCCTTTCTTAAGTGTTTTTTGTCCAGCGGGGAGTGGAGTTTCCCTTTTCTCTTGGAGTCGCTCTTCTCTTTTACGCCTCGTATGGAAACCCTTTTCTTTTGTTCTACCTGATTTTATCTTAAAGAAGTGTTGGCAGAAATGAGAGAAATATTCCGGGAAGAGCAGAAACCCTCCTCCCTCCCCTTTCACAGCTACCTATTTCTCAGCCTGAAGTTGAGCTTCTCTGTGCTTTAGACCTCCCTCCCAACTGAGTTCTTTGAGACCTTTGGAGGACAGTTGGCCCTCGGTCAGTGCAAGTGGGTATTTTTGGCTAGAGCCCCTGCAGGCATCCTTTTACAGAGGCAAAGCGGAGGCCTTTGAAAGATGTCAAGCTGTCCTGAAGCAAAGCTAGCCCTGTCCCAGCAGTGGCAAAATCACCGTCAGATGAGCAAAGGCTAAACCTGTCGTGCACCTGGCTGTCTGCCTCTCAGACTGTCCGTCTCTTGTGCTTTCCCTGCACACCCTGCTTGTTTGTCTGCGGCTGCAACACTGCAGTTTGCTCCAGGCGGCCGCCTTCGCTTCTCCTGCCCGGGGCTCCCATCTGTACCCTGCAAGGTTTTGACTCCCTGCCAAGTGACGGAGGGGGGAAAGAAAATTCCCGCTCGGACTTCAGCACTCTGATGACTCCCTAGACAAAGCCTGCTAGAAAACTTCACCTTTTCTTGATATTTCTAATTGGAAACAACCCACAAAAAATGAGCTAGAATAAAGAAACCAAAGGAAGTTTTGTCCCTCCAAAGTTCATCATATGAGAGACAGTGAGTGCATATAGAAGAAACAGGCATTGGGGACCTGATGATACCAATTTATCACAGTTGTTTTACAATGGTTATTTCTTTTTTTTCCCCATAAAGCCCTAGCCCTTTGAGTCTTGCTATTATAGCATAATCTCAGGGTTTGTTAAAAATGAAAAGAGAGCCTAGCCCTTCAGATGATGGAGGAAAGCTTGAGATTTTTAGCCCTACAGCCTCAGAAAAGAGAACAAAACCAGAAGAGGCTCATTTTAAATGATGCATTTAAACATTCCAGAGATTTTTCAGGGTCAGATTCATAATTTTCTTATTGCTTGAGGCTGGCAAAACTGGTATTTCCTTCTGTTACCAGCACAAAGCGTTGCTGGTTTCTGAGGGCCTTTTGGGGAGGTGACTAGGGGTTGGGTGTCTCAGATGTCCCCGCTGCAGCCCTGACATGGGCTCCTAGCGAGGGACGACGCAGTTCCCAGATGCAAACCACCGTTCATCCCTTCTATCTTATCTATCAGTCACTTCATGTGTGAGCACATACACATATTATCAAACATAAATACAAACCCCAGGCACACATTTTTATCCTTAAGTAATAAAATCTAATGGAAAAGTTTACAGTCATGGGTTATAAAGCAATAATAGTTGTAAAATCATTTAGCAGGGTTCAAATACAGGTGAAAGAAGAAGTTCAGAAGTTCAGCATCTAAATACGTTTCCTGGCAGTCTCCTATGACAAACGGCAAATTCCCCTATTGACATGGTACCAGTAACGAAAGCCCAGAACTGTTCTCAGCTGCTCCACTTGTATTTTCGAGTTCATGGCTTGTTCAGTTTTATTACTTTTTAAGCACACTTTCTACAGGTCAGGTTATTCAGAGGGGTAGTAGTGAGGACTGACTGAAAAGGTCACTGCAAATTTCTATATGGTGTCCCTCCAGCCCCGTGAAGAGGGAATCAGCTTTCTACTTGAAAGATAACATTCACAGTACATCACAGATGGAGACCACTGGCATTACCTGGAGGGAAATGGGTGGTGCAAGCAGGCCTGGGCACTATTTTTATTGGCACCTACTGCCCCTCCAAGTAGACTTAGATAACATTATCATTAAAATGCTTAGTGTATATTGCTTACATTGCAGTTTCTACCATTTCTAGCAAGTAGCACTTTCTAGCAACTACTGCTTACTACATGTAGCCATTCTAAGTTGGGCAACAGCTTTGCTAAATGTCTTCACCATGCCAAAGCATAAAATACCTGCTCTGTCCTTAAGAGATTGAGCCTGTCTTCTTGTACCTCTGTTGCTTATTGGTTTAAGAATGAAAGCAACTAAAATCTAGGCCTCAGAAATTGCATAATGCACATCAGGGGGCTGCCTCTAAACTCCAGGTCCCGCTTGCCATGTGGTGCCAGCCCAAAGCACTGAGACAGGAACCACACAGGAAACCCACAGCCGTTGTTAGCTCAGCTTCTGCTGCTGAATTACTTAACATCCCACCTGAACTTTGCCCTAATGATGGAGGCAGATAATAAGTTATGAGGTTGCTCACTGGATAAGAAGATAACTTTGCCCTATGCTTCATTTCGTAATTATTTTTTTAAAAAGAAATTATTAGAAGGTGTGAGACATACTAATAAACACTGTACTTTCTCTCAATAAAAAAGGACTCAATTTCTTCAGGGAGCATTTCTCAGCGGGCTAGCAGAAAGGAGATAGCTACGATATGAGCAACACAAGAACTTTAGCATTTCTTGGTCCTTGACACTTTTTAACTTAACTAACCTTGGCAATCTAAACTACATCCAGAGAATCAAGGCTGTGCTCCCAAACAAACCCCAGTTACTGGCATATCTGAAGAAATACTGCCACTTCCTCAAGACCGATGAAACACTCATGTTTTTCCTGAGGATTTAAGAGGTTCCCTGGCATAATAGTGTGCATAAAACTTATCTAAACGGCCTGTGCTGTTATTGAAACAGGCTGCCATTTTGTTGTTGTGATATTTCCACACCCCGGGACGCCTGCTGTGCCGAAGCAGGCAGCCAAACAGCTAATCCCCCAGCAAACATCCAACTAGTCCTTCTGCGCATACAAATGCATTATCGTTTCCCGTGTCGTCCTCCGCACTAACACGGCAGTGGGGAACGAGCTGGCCAGAGCAGCTTTCTGATGGGCTGTCGGGGGGGTTTAGAGGATACCGTGGCCAGGCAGTGGCTCAGAAAGGTGTTGAAACCTTTCACTGGTGAAAGTGAGGATGGCATCCCTGTTCTGCTTGGGAGAGGCTGGCAGCAGGTGAGGGGCTTCTCATGTGGCCAGGCTCTCCTTTTGGGGTTTGTTTGGAAAAACATCAGAGAAAGCTTTAGTTCTGGAGCCAGTTAACACATTGTTGGTTTTACTTTCTTTTGCCTGCTTTGGTCCCTCTGCCTTTCCTCTTTCTTTCTTATGCTCCGTGCTGTTTCTTTCTTCCTTTAGTCCTAACTCCTGGTGTGAGTTGTTTTTCCTCTGCCCAGCCCTTTCCTCAAGGACAGGTCACAGAAAGTGATCAGAGGGTCACTGGCTGGAGAAAAAGGGCATCTCTGTGGATTTCCCCCACACTGCACCCAACAGAGACCTCTTCTGAGAGTTTATGCAGTCTTGCCTTCAGAGAAAAGGTGCTAGACACAGAGTAAGCTTGCAAGTCCAGTTCTTTGGAAGGCAGGGAAAGTCAGCATTTCGGCTGCCTGGAGGGCCTTGGTCCCTCCCTCTGTGTGCCGTCCTCCTTTACATGCCAGTGCTCCTGGCTGCAGCACCTCCGAGCCTTGTTTGGAGAGGATCATCGGCTGAGGAATACACAGACCAAGAATGGCTGCCTGCCTGGGATGGGAGGTCGATGGGTTGGGCTTCTGGTGCAGCAGGGTAAATCTAGAGAGGATAGTTTCCTGGGAAAAGACCCCGAGCCCAGTTTTCAGGGGCGCAAGGAAACTGAACCATGCAGGTGCTGACAGAACTGTGCCCTTGCAGAGCAACAGAGAACCTGGACCTGCATTCATCAGGGATCTGATAAACTCCATAACTACTTGCTTCCTGGCTTTAATTATCTACCTGTGTTTTTGCCTTCTTTTTCTCATATATGCCTTTACTCTTCTTCAGTAAAACCTTCCAGCTGGCTGTAAGATTTCTCAGTGCAGTCATATGCCCTTAGACTGTACCCTGGGAGAAGAACACAAACAAAGCCATCCACAATTTGCACCTTCCCCCCGCCCCGGGATCTCCAGGTAGCCTCATTTCCCTGGGGGAACAGCTCCACTCTCTAAGCGCTACTGCATGAAGCAACTGGGACAAAACAGCTCCTGCAGCTTCATAAACAGCCAAGAAGCACCACCACATGCACGATGGCTCATGCACTCAGGGCAAATGTTTATAGAACAAATTTAGCACTGACTCAAGCAGATTAACAATTGGTTGCAGCATTTTATCCACATCCTCGTTGTCCCCCAGGACATCATGAGCCAGTGAGTTGAGCTGTTGACTGCACAAGAGATGAGACCTTATGAGGTCAGCAGTAGCTCCTATCACCATGGACGTCAGAACCCGTAGGTGGAGATCAGCAGCGCATGCCAGGGCTACTGACATCGTTGTAAGGGCTTGTGGGGGCTTTAATTCCTAGCCTGGCAGATGTTGGATACAGGGGGACAAGACAGTGGCAAGGAGAAAACAAGAAAATGTTATGGGTGGGAGAGCAGATATCTAATCCCCTCATCTGCAAGGCTCTTTGTGGTGGATTCCCAAGGAAGCAATTTGTGATGGGTCAGTTTAGCCTACAAAAATTAGCTCCCCCTGCAATCAGGAAAGACTCTATATGGGGTGGTTTAGAGCAACTAAAATGGAGCCCATGTCTTTGCAAGACCTGTTGAGAGAGCCTGAAATTCTATCTAAGATGTGAGGTTAAGTGCCAGCCACAGCACCTCCAGGGGTCCTGGAGTCTCGATACTTTAAAAATACGAGGTAGATGAATGCAAATAGCATCACACTTATAGCAAATACTAAGAATACACTATACAGTGCTGCTTCTTAGGCAATTGAAAAAATTACCCCTTTCTTCATTAAGGAAGACAAGAAAACTTTTCTTATTGTATAGACACAGAAGCAGAAGTTGGAAAAGTTGGTCAGCTGCTAACACTGTATTCTTTGGTCTGAAAAGGGGATGATAAGTGTGGTAATGTTTCTCACTCCTGAAATGGTATAGCAGTGGTTCCCATTGAGGCACTTGAGGGTTAAACCTTTTTATGGGCCACCTTATTTTTCCTTATTGAGCTCTATGCTCCATTTCAGCCCCTTCAACACTCTGACTGGTTTACGACCTCCCTCAAATAATGTCTTGGAACTCCAGAGCTGTTAGGAGCTGTCATATAATTGTAAATGAGTTAAGCTGGTTGGGAGCCTAATTACTGCTAAATGACTTGATTGTCTTGTACAGATAGCAGGAAGGTCTCTCTGCTCCCATCCCACGTGTACAGTGCAGGACTGGGGTCATGTAGCAGGTGGCTGACAAAAAGAAAAAATGCAAAGGCTGGTGGCCTGCCTGGTCAGTCAGATACCTGTTTCCAGGCTGTGGAGCTAACTGGCCTTCTTGAGCTTTTAATAGGTTGGTGCTGCTCAGCGGGTTTGGGAGGCGCTTGCCTTCAGGAGCAGGCCATGGATGCCAGGCACTCACTCTGGCTTGGCCACGCTCCCCAGACTCTATGGAAATCCACATTATTTGTATTTTACAACCTTTATTTTCTGATACCCTGGCACTGCCAAGGAGCTTTAAGCGCAGCTCCACACGGAGTGTGTGGCACGTGCAGTTCATTGCTAAATTGCACTTTCTAATTAGCACCTGCTCTGCTGGCTGGGCTGAGAGGGAGCTGGGATCCTCCTGAGCTGGTCCCAGGTAGTAAAGCCTGTGCAATGAGCAATTTGATGAAATGAGCTCCCTGTTCCCCATTTTCTCACCTAATGGGCAGAGCAGGGTAGTGCTGTCAGCTACAGGAGCAGACACCTCCTGGGGAAGCAGTGTGGCAACTAGCTGTCCAGCTCTATGCACTGACCTGTGTATCTATCCATTTCACTCTAGGGAAGTGGTACAAAATTGCAGAAGTGAAGCCAGGCTCTAAGGTAGGGTCACAGCTTGTAAGTGGTGCTGCTCAGGGAATGTAAAAGAAAGGACTTGTGGGGTGTATATCATGCATAATGCGGTTCCTGGCAGTGCTCAGGGTATGTGACTCTGCATCAAACTTCCCCAATGACTGCCAGTTCCCTATAAGTGTTCTGCTTCACCAGTTGTGATATTTAGGAACAGCATCTGTTGAGAGGTAGGATCACTCTGGGCCAGGCTGTGTTTGGCATGTGTTTCTTGGTATGTGAGGAGACACAGATGTATTGCATACAATTTCTGCTTCCACTGAGGGGCAAATACCAGAGCGAATGGCCTTTCAGATGGCAGGAAACTCAAGATGTGGGGCAACACATGCTAAAATATTTATTTTGCAAAGGAAAATTCCAACACTCAGAAGATCATGGTTTTGTTTTATTTCTCCATGGCATTTTTGACTGGCATGTGAGCATTGCCACTGTGGCAGGCAATGCAACCATTGCTTAGAGCAAGTGTTAAAGTTATTGGGTTTTTTAGTTGAATTTTGTCACAAGAGGGAAAAAAAAGTGATGTAAAAAGTAAGATAAAACTGTAGTCTATAATAGGGCAAATGGAGCAACGCTTAGATTAAACCATATTACTTGAAGCAGCATTGATTCTGGGTGGGAGAACTGCATGCAGTTGCAGAGCTCAGCAATAGGAAGGCAGCTGTGATGCCTTCGGTTAATGAACACATTCCTGCTGTCATCAGCCCAGGCACTGCCTTTACACCACCCAACTAATAAGGGAGAACAAGGTTGCTTTGAGTTTTTACTATAGTTCCTACCTAATGTGTTTCTTCCATCTGAGTTTGGCTTTGAGTGTCAGGTATTTTCCTAGCCTCAGAAGAAAACTCGGGTTTTGAAGCCATTCCTGCTTGGGGAAAAGAAGCCATTAGCCGAGTCCTGTGCGGGAGCTAGCATTCACACGGGGTGGTGGCATTCTGCTTATTGTGATGCTGCGAGATGTGGCAAGATAAATCATTTTAATCACAGAGCCAGCAGAGAATGTTGCTTTCTCCCCTCAGATTTCCAGATGACCCAGGTGTAACAATGAAAGAAATAATCCCTTGAAAGGACTTGTAGCTGCTTCAGCAGCAAGATTTAATACACCATTGGATGGAAATATATGGGAAACATCTGTCAATGTGTCGGCATTTTAAAACAAGGAGAGGAAAAAAAATAAAAAACAACCAACAAAGAAACCCCCAAGTGGACAAAATGGAGTCTGGCTGAGAAAGACCATCCAGAAAGAACATTGCTTTGCTTTTGCTCACATGTCTCAAGCCATAACCTTGCTGTGTTGTCCCCTTCTTCTGTGCTAACTCCTCAGTGCTCCCAGGATACTCTGCCTGAAATGTCAGAGGTCAGTTTACAGCAGGGCAATTCCAGGAGGTTTTGTAGGAAACCCTGAAAGCTCCCTGGTGGGTTTCAAGTACTTTGATTATTTTCCTAGGTGAAGCAGCTCTCTGTGGAGAAAAGCTGAGCTGAAGCAGTGCTGTGTAAGAAGGCACAGAGGGATGGGTGGTAGTCCATGGCCGATGTGCTGTGCATCTCTGGGGAGCCCAGGCGCTTGGCAAATGCTGTCCCCCATTTTCAAGGATCCTTGCCCACATAGTGGTGCCAGAGTGAGATCACCGGGAAGGGAATCCAGCATCCAAATTGTGTAAACCGCTTCCAACTTTGTTTAGGTGGTTGACTTTCTCGGTGAATGTAGACTGCCTTTCTGTAGGAAAGAGCTGGTGGGGGGGAACTCTTCCCAACATGCCCATCACTCCCTCTCTCAGCCTGGAGCTTGGCTCTCTGGTGAAAGGCTTCCTTGAACAAGGGGATGATGTGCCATGAAAGTGAATACAAACCTATTAAGAAGAAGTTAATAGACCAGAGCACAGCCAACTACTTCTCTTTGGAGTACATGCAGAGTAACTTGTAACCCTGTAATACCTATATACCAGCTTCTCATCTCTTGAGCACGGTGGTTGCTGGCGTTTCTGGAGAAACTTTCCTTTTCCTAAGCTTATCTAGATGGTTTCTTCTGAATCTTCACCCGTGAGCAGGATGCAGGTGACCAGCCTGGGGGCTGAGAAACAAGATCCTTTGGAGATCAGCCAAGGAAAAGGACTTTGGTTTCTGTTCAGAAGTTAGTGTGGTCTGGACACTACCAGAATGTTTTCTGCTTGTGTTGTATTTAGGCAGTGAAACTCATCATTGTCAACAGAGAAACTCTGTTGGCCTGCCTGGCCTTCCCAGAATTTTTTCAAGTCGATCTTTACTGGCACATAGATCTCAAAATTGACGGCCTGTGCAAGGAGAGATTTTATTCAGTTCAAATACAGGCAAGAGGGGAGTAAGAAAGGATGTATGTGTGACACAGGCATGCACAGGCAGTGTCCAGGGAGCCATCTGTGGGCTACCTCAGCCAAGGGGAGGATACCTTTGCTCAGGTGCAGCTCCTGGGCGAGTGTGCCTGAGTAGCTTGCAGGCTGAACCTGGCTGGTGTCTCGCCAGGTTATTGCTCTGCATTGGCCAAAACTAAGCATACCTTGACTGTCATGCCAGCTTACTGTGAGGTGACATTTAGCATGACCGGTGCCTGTGCTCCATGCTGCATAAAAATGTTGGCATGCAATTTGGCTGTTTTGGAGCTGGAGGAACAGGTCCTGTCCCTGGGAGATGTAAGCTATTTGATTTATTTAGCACCTCTGCTCCTGCTTTTAATTTTTTTACACTGGGAACTTGTAATGAGTTTAGTGAGTTAAAATCAGATTTTCAAGGGTGGCTCTTCACTGCCAGCAAAAGAGAAAAAAATTCATCAAGAGTTTCTTGTCTACTGCTAGAAAATACTTTCCATCACCCCTAGGGAACTGTGCCTCCTGGAGACTGTGAGTGATTCTGGAAGCAGCAGGCAGGCAAATCACTTATTTTATTAGCTATATTTTGCAGCCCAGTATGTTTGTACAGTAAATAATATTTTGCATAAAGTCAATGGCTGGTGCTGTGCTTTTTATCATGGACTGCTATTTTTTACAGCTGCTCTTTTAAGTGTCAGCACTGAGCATTTGTTGGTGTCATCATCTGCACTTTACATTGCTACGTGCGGCGATATAACTGTTCCAAAGCTTTGTACTGTGACAGGGGTGTCACAGTTATTTGGGAGAGATGGAACCACACTTTGAACATTTTTCACTCTTTGCATGGCCACATTTATGGCGTTTGTAAAATTCTGTACGATTTTATGGCGTTTGTAAAATAGCGTCATTTTATGGCAGTTGGGAAGTGCTGTGATTTCAATGAAAAATGGACTACACTGGTTTCAGTGGGAGAGTTTTCCAGTGCCACTGAGGAATAAAAAACACACCCCAACTTTCTGAGCATAGCAGAAAACTCTTTTGAGGACAGCAGCAATTAAAGTGTTTTCTGCCTTTGGCATGTAAGTGATTATTCTTTTTGTGGTAAACAGTATTTGCTGCTTTGCATGATATGTATGAGAAAAGAGTGCAGCAGGAAAACCTCTGTAGTTAAGAATTTTAATAAAGCAGAACTTCAAGGAAATTATATATTTATAGTCACACACATATGTATAGGAGTAATCATGTTCAAAGGCTGCCAGGTCCCTTATGCTGATAATGGTAAAATTTAGCTCTGTGCAAAGGGCCGGAGAAGGGGCTTTGGGGCTTGTCTCTGCTTAGTATCCTTCACATTAATTTGTCCCTGTTTGCAGGATGTTAATGCTCCTGTTTGTCAGAATTAAACAGAAGTGTCATTAAATACTGCAGTCATTTTTATTCTTTGCAGCTATGTAACCTTCAATAACTATGGACAACTCCCCCCACCTCACCTCCCCTTCTTGCAGGCTTCACTCTTAGCCATAATGGGAAAAAAATCCGGAGAGGGGCTGGAGGTGAGTTTTGTTAGAGCTGCTAATTAGCTGGTGCCATCACATCAGAATTACAATCCAATTCCTTGGAGGACTCCGGAGCCTCTTCTCCCCAGCTCTGAGACACATGCCAAATTTACCCTCAGAAAACAGGGGCAGATGATTAGTGCTGACACCCTCCAGCTCCCTCACTGAACAGTCTGGCACAGGGTAGTTGGTTTAAGGGCCTTGGCTGGAATTAAAGAGTTTCCTTTCAAGGTTTTTTTTTTTTTTTAATTATTATTTTATTATTATAAGATTCCCAGACTAATTCAACTGAATGTGAAATTTGATGAGGGAAATTTCCTCTCCAGAGCTTCTCATTTTGGAAGGAAGGGAAAAACAACAGCAGCTCTGCTGACTATAAAATTCAATTAGAGTTGAACTACCATTGATTGTTTTGATTTAATTTATGTTTATCTTTTAATTAAGCTATACTCATCTGATTTTTAACTTTTTAAAAAAGATTTTTTTGTCCTCTTTCTGTACATGTGATTCAGGAGCAGGTGTTCTGTGAGCCTGAATGAAAAGGTATAGTGCTGCATCCCTTATTTACCATGCCGGATGGTAAAGACAGCCTTCTAAGAAGATAAGTATTGTTAAGATATATATGTTACATTGAGGACAGTATCCAGACCATGCCTGATACAGGCATTGCAGAGCCATAGTTTTGTGGCCACATCTGGGCTGCCTGAATTAGGTAGTCTCCCTATAGACTCTACGGAGAGATTTGGGCACACTTGAAGTGCAAAAGCCTCTGCCACTTAAACATGGTACATAATCTGGCTCAGAGGTGGGAGCAGCCAGCGTCGCTGAGGGTATCTACCACCACCAGCACTGAGGGTGTGATCTTTGCCACTGCTGCAACTCCCAGGCAAAAAGCCACGGCTGGACCTCAGACCTATTGATTACAGCTTTCATTTACCAGGATGTGCGCCCTAAGTTTTCTTTGCCTGTAGGAAGATGGGATGCACAGCTCTGGTATGGGAGAAGAGGGTAATCCCTTTTCAGGCTGGGTCATGGTGCAGAAGGCAGGAATGCAGAAGCTGTGGGGCCAGAAGGAGAGCAAACATCGAAGAGCCCAGCCAGGGGCTAGTGGTTAGGGTAGTCTGCGGGGAGAAGCAGGACCAGGGTTTGTCTGCCTGATCAGCATCCTCCCCATGGAAAGTGAAAGCACAAGGTTAATTTAGTTTCTAGTAAATACTTATACTGAGGAAGAACAGTTATTTTGTAACAGTGTGATAAAACATTTCCTGGGCTAGTGCTGTGTGCTGCCACAGAGCCTACAAGAGCTGAGAAGACTTGGCTTCCCAGAAGAGGAGTATGGGAAAATAATGGAAGATTGGTGAGGAGGATTGTAAACACACTCAAGTGACTTGCAGCTGGGGTGTAGAAAAACACATATATCATACTAATCGTTGTTTAGTCTTGTGTGCTTGACAAGTAGAACATCTGTGTTTAGATAACATAGGCCTGTGATAGACTCAGAGGCATGCTATTGAACATGCTTGAGATTCCTGCCCTGCTATGGGAAAGATCAAAGCACAGTGGTAAACTATGCCTGCATGAATCCCTGATACACAGGCAAAAACAGCAGGTTCGGCGATCCTGTAGCAAGGACCAAGCTCCGTGGTGCCTGTGTTCCCACTTGTGTGCCTCTGCCTGGGTGCTGCTTTGGGGATCCCCCAGTTCGCGAGGTAACAAAAATAAATTTACTCTTTGAATTTCATCCATGGTTTTGTGGTTGTTCCTGTGTCCTGCCTGTGTCAGCTCACACATTTGACGTAGTTGGAGGGATCCAGGAACAGCCATGTCATCGTTGGCAAAAAAGTCGGGGACTGAGGAGGCCACGACGGTGACTCCCCATATGCCAGGATGGCCCAGTACTGAGCGCTGGACCCCTGTGGCCACTTTCCTGGTTACATTGGCTCCGCCGGAAGCATGGCCTGAAATAGATGAAGGGGCAGTGGTTACCCCCCAGAGAATTGAAATAGCTATGCACGGATTGTCATGGAAAGTGGCATCGGATTCTTCTCGCAAGTTAACAGGGAGATTGGGATGGTTATTAGTTACTGGCCTTAGAGCTCTTGACCGTGAAGTTGTTGCATTGCGGAGTAAAATGAGAGAAGTGGAAAAGGAATTCAGGACTTCACAAGATACAAAGATGATTGCACAAGAAGTTAATTACTACTCAAGCGGAGCGGTGCCATGGGCTGCACGATACTATAGAATGGTTGATAGTGCGTATTGCTAATAAACGGGGAGGGGGAGCGAGCGAGTGGCTGTGTGGTGCTTAGTTGCTGGCCAGGGTTAAACCACGACAGTCCTTTTTGGTGCCCAGTGTGGAGCATGGAGGGTTCAAGATAACGACAGATTTGACTGGAATGTGCTAGATCAAATTTAAAACTGTTATTGCTGTTTAGCTATTAATTGGAAGGCTTCTGTGCTTGCCATGGGGCTTGCTTGCCTTACCGTATGTTACAGTCTAGTGCTTGTTAGTGGCTGCTTTTTGCTTTCGCTGCTTGCTGTACTGCTGTACTGCTTATTATCTTACTCTGCTGTGCCTGGGAACATTTTGATAACAGCAATGGCTCACGCGTTGCTTACGGGATCCAATCCGTAAGACAGGGTAGCAGCAACAAGAAGTATCAAAATGCAGTTTTTGAGGGGAGCACCTGCCTCACTAAAACCCTTGATTATACCTGCATTGACAAATGCTACTGGTAATGTAGGCACCTTAGCAAATACCTTGAGGAAAATGTGGGCTGTAATTTCGGGACCATCTGGGTGGTGAATAAAGGAAAGCTGGCAAAACTGAAAGGAGTTACAGCATGGGTGACGAGGAAACAAATGTGGAATGATCTTGTACAAGCCGGTTGTCCCACGATCGGAAATAAATGGGATTACTACATCAGAAATGTTTCTCCGGTGGCAAAAGTTAGCGCCTACGCAAAAAAGCCGACCGCCCCGGCCCCAACACCAACTCTGCACCCACCCTCTCCTCCAGCCGAGCAGGCAGATCCTGCGCCTTCCCCTCTGCCCCAGCCTCCCGCTTGGAGAACCGCTGCTCCCGATGCAGCCCCGTCCCGGGCGCGGCGGCGGGGGCAGAGACAGCGGCGCGGCGCAGCACGGTACCGCCCCCTCCCGGGGGCCGGGGGGGCGGAGCCTCGGCGGGAGGAGGCGGGCTCAGGGCCGGTGGGGCGGGATCTCCTGGGCTTCAGCCCTGCCCACCTGCTCCTGCGGGGCAAGGGTGGGCTCCGCGGGCGGGCGCCATTTTGGGCCCTTGCAGGCCTTGGCGGGGCGGGAGCGCTCCAGGCCGCGCTTGACGTTGACGTTGCCAAGGTCGCGGCCAGGGCCCAGGAACCGGCTCAGCTCGATCTTGCTGTTAAACTTCTCCCCCGTGGGGCTCTGGTAGTAGGTGTCGGTGCAGCCACAGGTGGCCCTGAATTTTTGGAAAGCCTCCTGCCGCTTCCATCTGAGCCCCAGGGCGGGGCACTCCACCTAGTCCTCCGCCATGCTGTCCGGGGCAGGCAGCCATGTCGCTCCTGCTCATGGCACAGCAATGGCTGCCGCTGGCACGAGAGCACCGCTGCGAGGGGAGAGGCAGGGCAGGGCCACAACCTATTAGTGTAGACGTGAAGCTTCATATAATAACCGCTGAGAATGCTGTGTGGTTCTGTATCCCAACTTCTCTTGTTTTACATCCTTTGTTGATATATGATTCTCGAGTTCTTATATTTCAGGTATCTTTGACGAATACCTGTACCTTATCTAGAGGAGATAGATAGCATTGGAACAGTGTTATTTGTGTTGTGAACCCAACATCGAAGTGAAGTTCAATCTGAAAAAGCACAAGCCATAGGTCTCCAGTCTGTGTGGGCAGTTACCCCACATCAGGGCGTAATATTAGCTGAAGGAGCTGAAGCAACGGCGTATGTATTACTGGAAGGCAATGACACTCCTGGTTTCCTCCCCTATCACAGGTTGGCTTGTTGTGCTTTGTAGTCTTGTACTAGAAGCACAAGCCCTGGACACATTTCCGCAAGAGCAACATGTAAATACTAGGATTTGCTTGGCCTCTACTGTAACTAACTCATCTGCCTGTTGTGTTAAGAGAAGATTAACAGCTGCAGATCTTTTGATGACATGTTTCATTGGCGTGCCAGCCCCGGTAGCTGTATTACAGAATTATACTATGCTAAGTGATTTTGATATTAATGTTTCTCATTGCTATTTTTTCTGAGTAGGTAATGGCTGTACGCCAATGAACATAACAAAATCGATTGGTGGTGGACTGTTTCCTCCTTCGACACCATAAACGCTGCTTCAATTTTGAAGGCATGTGTTGCTTCAACATAACTGATGAATCAGCCAGCATAGAGGACGACATTCAACATCTCCAGGACTTAATGCATCAAATGAAACAATCTGCTGGTGGTGCCTGGCTGGCTGAATCGTTTAATACCCTGACAGGATGAATGGGATACCTGTAGAGATATGTTTATTACATTTTCTATATGTGTTTATTGTGTGCCTCTGTAAATTACTCTGCGCTACACTCCGCAAGCCCAAATGGACACTTCCAGCTTTGCCAGCCCTAGTGGAAGTGGTCTCTTGAGCAAGAGGGTGGAATGTGGGAAAATAATGGAAGATTGGTGAGGAGGATTGTAAACAAGCTCAAGTGATTTGCAGCTGGGGTGTAGAAAAACACATATCATACTAATTGTTGTTTAGTCTTGTGTGCTTGACAAGTAGAACATCTGTGTTTAGATAACATAGGCCTGTGATAGACTCAGAGGCATGCTATTGAACATGCTTGGGATTCCTGCCCTGCTATGGGAAAGATCAAAGGACAGTGGTAAACTATGCCTGCATGAATCCCTGATACACAGGCAAAAACAGCAGGTTCGGCGATCCTGTAGCAAGGACCAAGCTCCGCGGTGCCTGCGTTCCCACTTGTGTGCCTCTGTCTGGGTGCTGCTTTGGGGATCTCCTGGTTCGCAAGGTAATGAAAATAAATTTACTCTTTGAATTTCATCCACGGTTTTGTGGTTGTTCCTGTGTCCTGCCTGTGTTGGCTCACACAAGGAGGAACTAATTTTCATAGCTCCTTCAGCACTATCGTTCATTGTAACACGAGTACAAATTTAACTTTATTAAAGCAGCATTTCTACGGTAGCTCAGCTAAACACAGAAAATAGGAGATGCCACCATGTGCTGTTGTTTTCATAAGGACAGCAGCTTTAATATTGGAGAGCAATAAATTGCCTGGAATGATATTAAGTCCTGGAATGCTGTGCTAATGCTGGTCTGCACTGGAGTAACTCCCAGTGCAACATCAATGGGCCTCTGGCTGTAGTTTTGTTCAGTGAGTAGGTGCTGGAGGTTTTTTTTCCAGCATACACCAATCTCTGCTTCTGCCAAAGACGATGGATGTTCTCCTGTTTTCCTGTTGATAACAACAGGGACTGATCCAGACTTCCATGGCCAGACTCACCATCCTTCCTGGAGCCATCCCTAGCACCCAGATACAAAGAGCTGAACAGTGGATTTTTACAAGGTATAGATCAGAAGGCAGTGTTTGCCACATAGCACCCTACTTGCTTTGTGACTGGTCATTGGAAATTACTCGTTTTATGCGTAGTTTGTGGGTTTCAAGAGTCAGCAAAGGCTCATGACACCTAGGGACCATTTTGGATATTTGGGGGTTGAAAATGGATCAGCTTTTTGCATAAGACACCTTGCATCCACCTCAGACTTCAGTCAGTCCTCAGAGAGTCTGGGTGAAAATTGGGTGGACTGTGACTACCCAGCGAGGCAGGTGCTTGTGCAGGATGAGGAGATATTCTGATTTTTTGTTCTGAAATACATAGGGAGGAGGCTGTGACTGAGTGTTTTGCACAGAGGAGGAAAAGGATAGTCTCAGTCATGGAGAGTTTCTGGTGGCTGGGAGACACTACAACTGTCTCACTTCACACAGCTCTCACCACTTGACATCATAAGATGATGCCAAGGGCAGAGGCTGCTACGGAGAAATGACAGCATGTTGGGTTGTTGGCTTGAGCTGGATGAATGCATCAGGAATAACCTGATGCACACAACGCAACATGGAATAGCGCATGCTGAAAACATCCAGTGCTGATCATCTGGGCACTTTCTGGTACTGGGCTGGGTGTTCATTTGGGATTTGATCCAGTGTGGCTGTTCTTGTGTTCTTTTGCTCCCAGCTGCTATAAAAGAAGCAGTTTTATCAGTGGAATTTATCTTTTGGCCCAGTAGACTCTAAACAGTTTCATTCAAGAAGTGCACACATATATATACACCCACATTTAAAAACACACATACACTCATCAGATATAGCTATCTATATATTATGCTATTGCTGCCTTTTAGTAACGTATGATACAATTAGATAATAAAATACATCCTAGTCTGGTCAAGTTTTTTCCATCAGTCAACGAGAGTTTATAACTCTGCTCTGCATGGCACAAAGGATTCTTACCTTCCTCACCATTCACTCCTCTCCAGTCATGCTCCACACAACACCACAGGCAAAAGCTGAGTAAAGAAAAAGCTATCAAGGTAGCTAAATCGGGCACTGAAAAGGGTAGAAAACCCCAAGAGGGTGGAGTGAATCCTCAGCTCTACCCCCTTTTGTGCTTGCATTGTGTCAGAGTCCCTAATTAAATGATTGCACAATGCTTTTTTCCCTACGGGATCAGAATTCATTGAATGCACAGGATGGGAGGACTTACTGAAAAACAGGCCTTAGGTAGGACTTGGTTTACTCTCTTTATTATTAATTGTGAGCTTTCAGGCCTTAGCTGCTGCCTGCTCTGGTGTTAGAAGTATTCCCAGCCCACTGGGCTCTCTGCAGTGCTCCACCTTAGGGGTGTCCGAGCCCCCCAGACTCATGTCTTGCAAGAGTATGCAGTCCCTGTATTGCAGACAGGAACTGGGGCACAGGCAGGCCAAGGCTGGGAGCATTCCTGAGCTTGGCACGCCACTGTCAGATTTTGGGGATCTTATTTTTGCAGGCAGGCAGTGCCAAATAGTGCTGTTGCGTGATCCAGCCAAGCCAGGCAAGTGGAAAAGGAGCCTTGCATGAGTGAAACCTGCAGTTCAAGCCACTAGCTGAGCATCCCATAGGAACAAGTAGGGCCAAACCTGCCCCTCACCTCAGATCAGGTCTTTGTCCCTATGCAGTCCACTGCTACCCACCCATCCTGGCTCCATGAACCCACTGGCATCACCTCCAGTCGCACCCCCCTCGCTCTCCAGCAGAGTGTCCTTGCCCAGCCAGCCTCTTCTGCCTATGCCAGTCCTTGTCCTATTTTCCCTCTCTAGCCACAACCCCTCCCTGCCATCCCACCTTCCCTGGGGAATGTGCTCCTGCTATTAGGCTTGAGGAGATTGCTACACCATCCTGATCCTGCGATTGAGGTGGTGAGGCATTCAGAAAGCAGGGGAAAAGGTCTCTGGTGGCTATCACGAGAGTCTGGGCCCTGTGTTGTTCACAGCAAACCAAGAAGTGATCTTGTGGGGGAAGTTGTGCTGAGCCATCAGAATAAGCATTGCTAGGGAGCATTGATTCCACAAGGAATGTAATTGCTATAATCTAAAGGACACAGAATAAATCTGTGCAAACCGATTTCAGGCTCTGGCTCCAAGTGCTATTCTCAAAAGGGTACCAGAATTTTGTCCCCATGAGCAAAAGAGTGCACTTTCCCCAGCCTCAAGGAGTGAATTGCTTAGATTTAAGACATTGGCCTGAGGAAGACAGATAACACAGAAAAATGTTAAATTTTGAAAGTTAAAATTTGGTAAAATTCAAAGTGTTTGAGAGCAGGGGAATTGCACTGAGTAGTGCTGTAAAATGCCATCAGTAAAAGATTGCCCAAACACCTGCAATGCAGGCTGAGATTTAAGACCCCTTGGTGGGGACCTGCTTTTCCTTAACTATAAGAAGGATAACCCTGGGAATTACATGGTAGACCCTGAACACTGGACGCCTATCTACTCCTCCTCCACGAACGAAGGAGAAAGCCTCTCCTGAGTAGCTCCCTACACCAGCAACCATTTCATGGCAGTGAGGAGGTGCTTTGCACTGCCTGGTGCCCCTAAAAGAGTGCGCACCTGTTCCTGCCTGGGAAATCCTGGCAGCATTGTATGGGACAGCCCTAAGTTCAGAGCAGCAAAAAGAGATTAGCCGAGGGAATAAAGCAAAAGTAGCAGTAGCATTTGTTCTGTTAATGTGTGGGGGAGAAAAAAGAAAGTAGAGGAGGAATAGCAAGGCTTCAGAGAGTGGAAAATTAGTGACAGGCAAGGTTGATATTGCTGAGAGCCCTAAACATTTTCCTAGCTCCAGCAGACACAAACAAAGCAAAGGGTACTGTCCCAGAGTCAGGAATGTGCTTCCTACAGAGAAAGAAAGAAAAGTGTTAAATTGGCTTTTCCTATTGTTGAGGAGCAGATGAAATGGCTCTTTTCTGCTATTGGAAGCGTTCAAAACCATTAAAAGCTGACAAGGCCCAGGGTCTATAAGGCTGTAAATAGCAGCATCTATATTTAATTGAAGATGATGAAGGATTCAGGGAATTTCTGTCCTGTAAGCTCAACATCAGCCGTGTGACAAAGACAAGGAACGCAATGGCAAAGAATGTGACTATGAGAGTTTTGAAATGCAGAAAAAGGGGCAGCTGCTATGAATTCCTGGCTCACGGTTGCTGGCTGGTACTCTTTAATTCTTTAACAGGCTGCAGATCGTTCAGGTGGCCAACACGTACCGCTTGATATGCTGGTCCCAGAAAGGGTCACAGCACCAATGCAAGCTATCCCATGAGGGGACATCCTCTCCTTGAAATGCCTATGAAAATGGCTGCCGGAGTAATGAATCATTTGCTACTTGGAGACACAGGGGTTTTTTTCTTTGAGCGGATTAAAAAGAAATCTGATTGGGTTTCCTTTTAAAGCATTTAATCGAAATCCACCTTGTGGCTTTGACACCAGGTTCATTTTTGATCAAACTCTGGAGTCCTTTCAGAAGCTCCAGCTCTGAAGAGCTGTAATGAAAGGCATTTTCCCTTCCTGCCCTCTCCATTCTGCTGGTCTTCAGGAGGTCAGGAGGTGAGTTTTTATTGCTAGCCACTTGAAAATAAAATTAGTCTGTGCAGGTGTCTTTGGATAGACACTGTAAGTGATGGATTTCAGCAAAAGCAAGAACATGTCATGGAACTGGGGTAAAAACTGGCCCAGGAACAGAGCAGGTTTGCATGAAGACACAAGCAAGGAGGAAGTGCCGCAAGAGGCCTTCTTGGAAGAGACAAGCTCTCCTGGTTGGATAAAAGCCCACCTGAATTATTTCACTGACCATTATACTTTGAATTAAGCCCTTATTTCTACCCAGTCTTTTTGGTTCATCTCCCTCAGATGCACAGATGTGGGCTCATTTGGTCCCTGAGCTAGAAGCGATAGCATTTTCTCATAACACAAAAATACACTGAACTACCAAGGGCAAAAAGGGAGCAGAGCAAGAAAATAGGAGTAGGCACTTAGGCGAGACCTGTAGCCCAGGCTAAGGGGAGACATGAGGTAACAGAGGAAGGAGACTTTGCAGTCGCTTAGCAAAGTCAGATCAGAGCACAGAGCGGGCAAAGGACGGAGAGCTTGGTCAACAAGCATGAAGAATCAGATGTTTGGCTGCTTTAAATCACAGCTTTTTTTGACCCAGGGTCTAGTGTATACCTGTTTGGAATTGCAGAGCAGGCAGCACCCTCTCTGCACGCTCTCTTTCTGACTGTGATCAGACCATGTGGTAATCACAGGGAAAAAAAAAAAAGGAAAAAGAAACCTTTAATAGTAAACAACCCCTTCCAAACCCCAGCTGTCTTTTCTAGCCACCCCCACAAAACAACAGCAGCAACAATAACAGAAAAGCTTTCTAGAAGCCCCTGGGCTCTCTTACTGTGTTACAGTTAAAAGCCATCCGATCTGGAAACTCCAGTTAAGAGTAAAAAAATACCCCCAAAATGAGCTTTTGACCAGGAGAGCAATCGTTGCACACGTCTTCTCGCTCTGCCCACTGGTGTACATTTCAGTCTGATATGCAGCAAGTTTTCCATGTTAAATTGTCTAAGTAAGAGTCAAGTAGCCTCATCATCCATTTTTTATGTGGGGTCCTTTTTAAGCCCAGATTTCCTCCTGTACAGTCATGCCCTCTTCCCGTTCAGCAGCATAGGGCCCCTTCTCCCAGGTAGCTGATACATGGGCAAAGCTGGTCCCAACCCTGCCAACTTGCCACGCTCCCCATCCCCTTCTCCCTGATGCATATTTACCACCCCCTTTGGACTTTGTCCCGGTCTCCACCCTTTTGATTGGTGCTAATTTACGTCAGTTCTTGGACCTTGGTCATCATCTAATTGTTTTTAATCCAGTTGAGAATTTTGCCCTCAATATCTATGTCCCAGAGGGATTTCCAAGGAAAGATTAAGGACACCAGATAGCTAGGTGAGCTAAAGAACAAGGGCGGTCTGAGGGCTCAGAGGTGTCTGCAGTGCACAAACATCATTGGCAGGATCGTGTCTTCCTCGTGCCGAAGAGGACTAATTTCCCTGAAATTGCTGGCCTGGCTCACTGAGAAAAGTCAGTGTGAAAATGGAAATCGGGGCCATAAGCCAGGGGGAGAAATTGTTCAGGTTACAAGGGAGTTTATGGGGGATTAAAGGATGAAACTGTCATATGGAAAATGTAAGCAGAGTGTCATGGAGAGCTGTGAGACTGCAGAGGGGTCTTCCTGTAAGCCCTGTTGTTTGAGTCACTTGAAATCAGGTGAGGCAGAAACTCTAAGCATCTACCATAAATAATGGCCTTTCATTTTTGTCAGGGACTAGGACAAGACGGGGCTCTCCCATCACTCATTTCCAAGATGCTATTAGGCTAATGTGACCTGATCCAGTGGACTGCCAGCAACAGCCTTCCAGGATGTCCATCGACAGGGAATGTGTAGCTCCACGCTGTCAACTCTCATTGCCGCTCCCTTGGAGAAGTGATTCAGATCCGCTGGGGGAACAAAATGTTATCATGACCAGACTTGAGCCCGAGCTCTCTACCGGGCCCTTTGGATAGAGATGACAATCACACATTTTTGTTCGAGAATTGGGATGAGTCTGCTGAGAGGTAGTCAGGGTGTTTCTGGCTGGGACGAGTCTAGCACATATGCTGGGAGATGGACCAGTTCACTCCGAGGCAGCACAGCTGGAGCCATACACCAGCAGTGAGAAATCGGATTCCTTTTTTTCCCAGCCACCTGCTCAGGGAATACCACAGACTATTACTCTGAAGTTAGGATGAAACTATGACTGCATTTCTATATGCAGGTCTTGCTAGTGTGTGGACAGCTTCCTTGGATGACTTGTTCCTCTAGCAATCCTTTGGCAGGTTTAAGATACATTTATGCCCAAAGCAATCCTATATATCTGAAGGACTGTGGCGTTTAGGGTGTCCCAAAGCCTGGGTATGCACAAGCTGGCATTTTCTGGAAACATCAGAGTGTAAAACAATGCAAAAATAGCATCCTGGGGACTAGCACTGTCATGAAACAAGTGGACTTTCTTACTTCTTGCTTTGAAGATAGGTAGGGGGTGCAGAGGAAGGGAAGGTGCCACTATTAGATGATATGGGATGAAAACTGGAAGACTAGGAGGTGTTGGGGTTTAACAACCCACCCTGATACCTGTTGGAGGGACAACACAGCAGGGCATAAGCAATCTGGGAGGTTCCTGGAATGCATTGATGATAACTTCCTTCTCCAAGTGATAGAGGAGCCAACGAGGAGAGGTTCTATGCTGGGCCTTGTTCTCACCAACATGGAGGGGCTGGTGGGGAATGTGAAGCTCAAGGGCAGCCTTGGCTGCAGTGACCATGAAATGGTGGTGTTCAAGATTCTTAGGGCACTGAGAAGGGCGCAGAGCAAGCTCACTACACTGGACTTCAGGAGAGCAGACTTTGGCCTCTTCAGGGATCTGCTTGGTAGAGTACCATGGTATAAAGCCTGGAGGGAAGAGGGGCCCACGGAAGCTGGTTAATATTCAAGGATCACCTCCTGCAAGCTCAGGAGCGATGCATCCCAACAAAGACAAAGTCAGGCAAAAATGCCAGGAGGCCTGCATGGATGAACAGGTGCTCCTGGACAAACTCAAACACAAAAAGGAAGCCTACAGAAGGTTGAAGCAAGGACAGGCAGCCTGAGAGGAATACAGAGAAATTGTCCGAGCAGCCAGGGATTAGGTTAGGAAAACTAAAGCCCTGATAGAATTAAATCTGGCCAAGGATGTCAGGGGTGACAAGAAAAGCCTCTATAGGTATCTCAGTGATAAAAGAAAGACTAGGGAAAATGTGGGCCCTCTCCGGAAGGAAACGGGATACCTGGTTACCTGCGATATGGAGAAGGCTGAGGTACTCAATGACTTTTTGCCTCAGTCTTCACCGGGAAGTGCTTAAGCCACCCCCCCCAAGTCGCAGAAGGCAAAAGCAGGGACTGGGAGAAGGAAGAACCGCCACTGTAAGAGAAGATCAGGTTCAAGACCATCTAAGGAACCTGAAGGTGCACAAGTCCATGGGACCTGATGAGATGCATCCACAGGTCCTGAGGGAACTGGCGGATGAAGTTGCTAAGCCACTGTCCATCGTGTTTGAGATGTTGTGGCAGTCCAGTGAAGTTCCCACTGACTGGAAGAGGGGAAACATAACCCCCATTTTTAAAAAGGGAAAAAAGGAAGACCCAGGGAACTACAGGCCAGTCAATCTCACCCATGTGCCCGGCAAGATCATGGAGCATATCCTCCTGGAAAGGATCAGGAGGACCAGGAGAAGTCCAGCGTAGTGAGCTTGCTGTGCGCCCTCCTCGGTGCCCTAAGGATCTTGAACTCCACCATTTCATGGTCACTGCAGCCAAGGCTGCCCTTGAGCTTCACATTCCCCACCAGCCCCTCCTTGTTGGGGAGAACAAGGTCCAGCATAGCACCTCTCCTTATTGGCTTCTCTATCACTTGGAGAAGGATATTATTATCAAGGCATTCCAGGAACCTCCTAGATTGCTTATGCCCTGCTAAGGCACATGGAAAATTAGGAGGCGATTGGTGACAACCAACATGGCTTCAGTAAGAGCAAATCGTGCCTGACAAATTTGGTGGCCTTCTACAGCCTGGTTACAGCACCGGTGGATAAGGGAAGAGCAACTGACATCATCTACCTGGACTTGTGCAAAGTGTTTGACACTGTCCTGCACAACATCCTTGTCTCTAAATTGGAGCGACATGGATTTGATGGGTGGGCCACTTGGTGGATAAGGAATTGGCTGGATGGTCACATGCAAAGAGTTGCGGTCAATGGCTTGATGTCCAAGTGGAGACCAGTGACGAGTGGCGTTCCTCAGGGGTTGGTATTGGGACTGGTGCTGTTTAACATCTTTGTTGGCAACATGGACAGTGGGATTGAGTGCACCCTCAGCAAGTTTGCCGACAACACCAAGCTGTGTGGTGCGGTTGACATGCTAGAGGGAAGGGATGCCATCCAGAGTGACCTTGACAGCCTTGAGAGGTGGGCCCGTGTGAACCTTATGAAGTTCAACAAGACCAAGTGCAAGGTCCTGCACATGGGTCGGGGCAATCCCAAGCACAAATAGAGGCTGGGTGGAGAATGGATTGAGAGCAGCCCTGAGGAGAAGGACTTGCAGGTGTTGGTTGATGAGAAGCTCAACATGATCCGGCAATGTGCGCTTGCAGCCCAGAAAGCCAACCATATCCTGGGCTGCATCAAAAGAAGTGTGACCAGCAGGTCGAGGGAGGTGATTCTTCCCCTCTGCTCTGCTCTTGTGAGACCCCCACCTAGAGTACTGCATTCACCTCTGGGGCCCCCAACATAAGAAGGACATGGACCTGTTGGAGTGAGTCCAGAGGAGGGCCACGAAAATGATCAGAGGGCTGGAGCACCGCTCCTATGGAGACAGGCTGAGAGAGTTGGGGTTGTTCAGCTTGGAGAAGAGAAGGCTCCAGGGGGGACCTTATAGCAGCCTTCCAGTACCTGAAGGGAGCCTACAAGAAAGCTGGAGAGGGACTTTTTACAAGGGCATGTAGTGATAGAACAGGGGTTAATGGCTTTAAACTGAAAGAGGGTAGATTTAGATTAGATATAAGGAAGAAATTCTTCACTATGAGGGTGGTGAGGCACTGGAACAGGTTGCCCAGAGAAGCTGTGGATGCCCCATCTCTGGAAGTGTTCTAGGCCAGGTTGGATGGGGCTTTGAGCAACCTGAGCTAGTGGAAGGTGTCCCTGACCATGGCAGGGGAGTTGGAACTAGGTGATCTTTAAGGTCCATTCCAACCCAAACCATTCTATGATCCTGTGATTCTAAGATGCTATTGCCAGAAGCTGCCTCACTCCATGCTAATTTGTTTTGGCTGCACCTCAGAGTAAAATTATGAAATTGTGAAACCAAGGTAATAGTATTAAGTCTCTCTGGGATTTGACCAGCTGCATATGGATGGAGATGCAACACATACCCTGAAACCTCGATTTGCTGTTCAGTGGGAAATTCTGAAACTTCATCAATAAACAAGAAAGCCCAAGCAAAATTGTTCTACATCAAAACAAACCCTCCAAGTGTTGAACCTGCTAGTAAAAAAGGAATTCTAAGGCTTTGATTTTTCAAGATGAAGTTGAAGTTTGCTCAGCAGCTCTGCTTCTCACCTCTGCTCCAGAACAGGGCTTCTAGAGGACCTCAGAGGCATGAAGCAGAGCTTCCAGATTCTGGGCACGCGTCATGATGTGTAGGAACCCTGGCTGTGGGGTTATCAGACAGACATGTGGAGTGGACAGAAAGTAAACAATAACCTTGGAAAGCTGCTTGGTTTCTGTTAAAAGACTTGTGAAATTCAAACACTCCATATCCTCACCAAGAAAAATTGTCACGTTATGATCAACCCAGAACCTCCTCTATGCTACTGAATATTCCCCCAGGATAAGCTGTCCCAGCGCAGGTGCTGGCTTGCAGCCCTGGTCTGCTTGTGCAAAGAGTGATGCTCCCTTAGCTTTAGATGATTACAATGCCAGTGTCTATATTCAAGCTAATCATTGCATGGGACAATTCATACCCTGGAAACTGCACTAATGCATGGACTTCACCTAACCTAGAAACCTTAGTGTGATCACTTTTTCTTCTTTAAAGTGAGTCCAGGGTGCTTAATTCAGGTGTGTGTGGCTGCAATGCAGTCACCTAAAGTTGCATGAGGTGAACATGATAGCTAATTCCTGTTGATTTTAATCACTTAGGTGCTTAAACCCCTTTGTTGGAGCTGAAGTTTAGTCCTGTATCTGACTGGACTGTCCTTCAGATGACAAATAAGATGCCAGGGATGAAGAGGATATAGAGTAAAGATCCAAGCAGGTGTGGGAAAAAGGTCTTGTGTAAGACCTGTAGGAGGAAGGACACAATATATCTGACTTCTGCTGAATAGTTGTAGCCTGGACAAATGAAACCCATACAGGGTAGGATTTATCTTTTTCCCTGCAACAATCAGCTACTCCCTATCTTACAGGTCTCCCAGATCTGAAGTACACGGAAAGCTGGTACCAGCCAGACAACAAGAAAGCTATTGACTCACTGTGATCCACTATGTAACTAACAATTAGCAGCTAGAAGAAGGCTGAAGACCTGGCAGCTACTGTCTGGCCAGAGGGATTTCTTAAGTAAGCAACCTATTCAGAGTCATTAACCTACCTGCACTCCCATGTGCACAGGACAGCATCCCCACCATGCCTTTGGGTCAGGATTTGCTTTGCTTTTAGACTGTGTCACAAATGGCCACCCTTTCAAGTGATATGTCTGGGAGGGAGACTACATTTTAACGGCTTTGCTCAGTAGTGCAACTTCCCCTGTCAGTGTGCAATACATGCTGTGGCTGCAAGACAGAAAATGGTGCAACCCTTTAAACAGTGCTTTCCAACAGTGCTTCCTGTGAAAGTGGAGACATCAGTGGAAACAGGTTTGGACCCTGAACAAGCAGGGGAAAAAAAGCGCCATATATTGGAAGGAGATGAATATTATGTAAATAATAAGGCATACAGACATTTTGTAAGTGGGCAGGCTGATCTCATTATTGATCTACAACTAAACCAATCTGTGGGGTTATACCAACCTATTATGTCTAGCAGATTAAACTCAGTTAGGCTGTCTCTTTTCGTTATTGTTTCTGGTGGAGTTTTAGAGCTTTCTTAATTCAGGTCAAAAAATGAGAGGCTTCCTCATAAGCATTTTAATTAACCAGCTGAAGAATTCTCTTGCCCCCAGAGACTCATGGTACCAAATCCAGAGCTCAGCACTGCTACCCCTCTCAGACTGTCATATTTAAGCTCAAATTATGTTTGTGCCCTTTTATTCCAGTCAAAAACACAGACAGCAAATCAAACCCACCCCCCTCCCTCATTGACTACTTGGAAAAAAAGTATCTTGAAAGTTAGATTTTTGACCTAAACATGTTCTTTGCACCCCCCCCAGCGCAGGAGGACCAGAATGTATGAGGAAAGCGACCTAAACTTGCGGAGGAAAGCCCTTTTGGCTGGACCTTGGGGCTACACACACCTCATCGCAGGCATCTTGTCTGCCCCAAGCCATCAGCGCAATAGGGTCATCCAGTGTTGTCTCAGGGCTGAGTAAAACCCCAGTCCTTTTGCAGGGCTGCTCGGTGCACCATCCCCCCAGGGACAGGCTCTCAGTTGAGCAATTGGGTTTCTACAGAGTCGACAGGCTGCTCCTCAGGTGGACAGGGAGCTCCTTCCCGGTCCGTGGTGGCTCAAGCCCACATTCACTAGGCTGTGGCGACTCATGGTGGCACTTCTGCAGCAAGCTGACCTTGTGTCACAGGCCACCCATCATCCTGGCAAGCTTGTTCGAGGAGAGGAACTGCGTATCCCGAAAATGGTTGTGGGTGAGAAAAGCATGCCCCCAAAGTCCCCCACTCCCCCGTATCCTCCTCTATGTGGAGCTGGCGCAGATACTGCTCCTTTCCAACTTGTGGGGTAGCGGCGTGCCGTAAGGGGGGAGGATATTGAAGAGCAAGTATGGTTTTGGGAAGGGCAGCAGCTCCAAGTGGTGGGGGATGAAGGAGAGTGTGCTGGGCAGCCAGGCAGTTGTCAGCTGCTCTTGCGGTGGTGAGTAGTATCCCACAGCAGGAATGGTAGCAGTGAGCTTTCTTGGCATCAAGCTAGCAGCCTTTCAAGAATAAAAATGCAGTCTCAGGTGAATCAATACATACTTTTAGTTAGATACAATTTACAATCAACCTTATTTGTTTCCCTGGTGCTCAGTAATTAAGAAGAAAAGTTTAGAAGAATAGACTCCCTAAAACCCAGTGAGCAAGGCAAAATACCCTTTTTTCTAGCCATGGAAAAACTCCTGACAGGGAAAGAGCCTGTGTGCCAGCCTACATAATATTAACTGTCCTGGACTTAGCAAGGACATGGGTCAATGGCAAAAAGTGCTGGTCAGCCTAACAAGGCTGGACATTGTAAAGAGATACTGTCTATAAAGAAACATAGCTTTGTGGCTGCAAATGTCATATTTTTCTTCCTGTTCAGGAAATTTCTGATGGTAAAGATATTTTGATCCGAAGTATGATTTACAGGGAAGTGATTTAGAAGTAAAATGGGGAAGGATCATCCTGCAAGAGACACCTCATGGCATATTTACAAAACAGGTTTCATTTCATGAAGAAATGTGTTATTTGGCCATATTTGCTGGGATTTCTCTTCATCATATTGCTGTTTTTGTCTTTTACAGTCCTCCTTCTCTGGGATAGTCCCATGTGAAGAGGTGACCTGGGGAAGGATAGCTATCTCTTCCTCAGTAGCTTTATACATAGCCTCTGATACTCACTGTGATACCTGACTTGGGAGGAGGGATGAAATCAACTTCTGTCAGATGCTGAAGGCCACCAAAGTTGCCAAATTTTTCATGTTTCCTCCACTTCGCTCGCTGGTTCTGGAACCAGATCTGGATGCAGGCAAGAAAGTAAAGGCATAGAAATGAACAGGAGGTGCAGAAGGAACCGCTCACATCCAACTACTTTCCCTACTCTCTAAATGAGCATCAGAAAACATTGACCTCCAGCTCAGCAGAACCAGGGGCTGAACCTGAAGGTAAACACTGGGTTCGACACAGCACCTTTCAAACTTTGCATGGCGTGTGGGATCTCTGGACTATCATGATAGCCTCTTTTCTCTTGCAGCTCACAGAAAAGCTAGGATGTCCCTGTTCAAGGAAAGACAGTGTCACAGGGTGCAGCAGGTCTTCCAGGGCTCCCCTGGGAAAGCAGATCCTTTTGTGGTCAAAGTTTTGCAGTAGTCAAGGCACACAGCATTCTGTTTTTTCTAGGAGGTGTGATTTGTTGCATGACAGGGCTCTTTCACCCTGTTCCCAAGTGAGTAGACTGGGAAAAGACCCACCTAGATGTTTTGCTGGGCTGCAATAAAAATGTGTCACCAGTGGAGATGTAGTAACAGGGTTCTTCCTATATTTAGCTGGTAACATTTTGAAATTCACGTAAGGGACCTAAGCAAAAGACCCAAGGGGATACCACCTTCTAAATCACTCAGCAGGCTGAGTATGTTATCTGCCATCTCTTTTGCACTAGAAAACAGACAACTAATTTTCTCAAGGGAGTTTCTTTCATCTGTCAGCTGATTTGACCTGTCTGGCTTCTGGCTGAGGCACAGAAGTATTTATTGTGCAGCCACAGTAGTGCATCTTGTTGCATTGCTGTGAAAAGTTGAATCCCCCTTTCATTATAGTTTCTAGCTGGCTTAGGAACTTGCTGTTTGAATGTAAACATTTCTTTCTAGGCAAGTGATTCACATGAACACAAGGTGTTAGTGATCAAACCCAGATGCTGCTGGATGTAAATATGTACGTATTTTAAACCCAATAATGAGCAGCTCAATTATTTCTGCATGTCTTGGCCAGGAAGTAATGGGAATGTCAGGAGCCCTCTGTTATATTGCTGATAGTTAGCAGTATCTGAGGTTACTGAAAGGACAGTCCTGTTTATCTGGGTTTGCATGTTTTTGAGAACTGCTTAGTCTGTATGAACTGCTCCATTCCCTTTCTACCATGCAGGAGTTATACAGTGAAATAACACCATAAAAATGACTCCTCTTTAACACCAACAAAGTGATTGAGGGCAGAGGGGGGACTGAAGCCAAAATTCAACCTCTGAAGTGCTCCTTCCAAAGCCTGCACATGGGATAAACTCCTCACTTCAGGGATTTTTTTTTTAATGAAGGCAAAGCTGTGTTCACAGACTGACCTGCTCTTTTTTGCCCAACCAGCTCTCCAACACCCTTACCCCTAAAATGATTTCTTAATGCCCACCCTGAATTTCTTTTACTGGGATTTAACCTATTCCTCCATGCTCTGTCTACCACAGATATTGAGCTACTGGTATAATTTATTCTCTGCATGCTACTAACCTTCATTTTTCCAGTGTTCCTGAGCTATGGCACTGACCCAGAGCACAGTATTCCCATGTGTGTTCACGAAAGTCACACCAGTGCTAAAGCCAGGGACAAGTGCTTCCTTAATCCTGCCTGAGATTCACAAAATACTCATTTGGTCAGCAGGTTGTCCAAGGAAACAAGGACTAAAACAGAGTGCAGAGGGAGGGTGGTGTGCCCCGTGTTGTAGGAATGGCCTCCATTTGTTACTTCGTAAGATTGTCCCTTTGTTGTTCTCTTGCAGGCACATGACCAATGATCTGGAGCTTGCTGTACTAAATAATCAGCCTTTTAATTATTTTCCAGTCCCCTAATCTTCTTACCATTTCATAGCACTATCATTAAAGATTTTACTGATTAAGTAGTTCAAATTCACGTTTGTGTCAGTAAATGGTTCCTATGAGAGACCACCTTTGAAATGTCCTCATTTGCAATTGGACACCTGTTGCAGACCTAGCTTTTTGTCTGCTAGCACATGCCATTTGATCTGCTCTGTTTTCTTAATCCAAGCAGAGTGTAAGATCAAGTCAGGGTCCTTACAGTGACATGCCATCAATGTTATTACCTTTATCAACCAAACACATAGAATCACAGAATTGTAGAACCATAGAAACATACACTGGTTTGGGTTGGAAGGGACCTTTTAAAGATATCTAGTCCAACCCCCCTGCTGGGGGCAGGGACATCTTTCACTAGATCAGGTTGCTCAAAGACCTGTCCAACCTGACTTTGAACACTGCCAATGATGGGACATCCACAGCTTCTTTGGGCAACCTGTTCCAGTGTCTTGCCACCCTCATTGTAAATAATGTCTTCCTTATATCCAATATAAGTCTACCCTCTTTCAGTTTAAAACTGTCACTAATAATCTCATCATAAAAAGATGAGTTTGACAACATCTATTTTCCATAAACCAGTGTTGATAAGAATTAAATATATTACCCTTTCTTTAATTCTTCATTAACAGAGACTCATATTGGCTTTATCACTGTTTTGCCAAAAATCAATGTTTGGCTGACAGGCCAGTCATTATCTGGTTGTCCTGTTTATCCTTTAAATACTAACACAACATTAGATTTCTTCAAGGCCCCTGGAATGTCTCTTGTGCTCCAGGACTGATTAAATACCAACACTGATGACACAAACTGCTTCTCAAGCAGCTCTTTAAGAACTACTGGAGGTAAGTCACCTAGATGTCTGGATTTAAAAACATCTGTCTGTAGCAGCTGCTGTTCAACATTGTCCTTATGGAAAGTGTTTTATCATCATAGTGTGATACTACCACCTTACCTGACATATTTCCAAGGTTAGAGCAGAAATTATGACTGAACATCTTTGCCATTTCTGCATTATCCTTGACAGTCCCACTGTTTCTATAAAGTAACAGATCAATATAATTGTTCACTGTTTTTTTGTTTGTCCTTAATGGACTTTTATTGAGTTTCCCATGATCCTTAATTTTTCTAACCAAAGCTTTGGCCTGTATCCTTCTGCTTTGCTTATTCATTTTTTATTATTTCTTGTTTCTAATGTTTACTCATCCAGCATCTTTCATTTTGTGTTGCATGTACGCGTGCACACATGCAGGGATATAATTCTATCTATCCACTTAAACTGTTTCACAGCAATCATACCTTTGTTTCTTGATTGGAGGACACAAGCTTTTTCACAGTTATGAAATGTTTCACTTGGTTACCCAATGGTTGGTCACTTTTTTTTCCCCACTTAAATTATCTCTCTGAGGTGATTTGACTTATACTGCTTTTAGCTTTGTCAAAACTATTAATTCAAAGTACCAAAAGCATATACGAATTCTCTGCACTCTGTTTTGTTTATATGTGACAAATGTAAGCAATCAAAATTATAACAACTTGTACCTAAGTTACTGCTAATTTTTATTTCTGTGGCCAGTTTCCCTTTATCAGCCAAGACGAGGACAAATGCAGAATTTCCTGTATCGTGTGTAACAGTGTCTGAATTGGGAGTTTGCCATTTGCAATTCATACACGAGGGGCTTTTTGCTTCCTTTGTGTACATCTCAGGTTGATGTTTCCCATGATAGCTCTTTCTTATTTTTCCCCCTACAGGTTATAAATAATATTTTAAACAGAAGGTTGTCCTATTCTTTCATGTGATTTGCTGTTCTGTTGGGAACACTGAGTAGTAGCCCAGCTTGTGCTTTATACCTTTGGAAATGCATTGTGGGTGCACTGGTATCGCTAATGGGCATATTACGGCTATGCTGTTCCAATTCTCCCTGTCACCTAACTATGAAGTAATATCATCACGGTTAGTCAATAGTCCCAGGCATGTCATAGTCAATAAACTGCTCTGTGTTGAACTTTGTTAGAGTTGGATATGTGCATAGAAGTACACTGATGACTCTAGCATTATGGCAAGTACAGAAACCGCCTCGTGCAAAAATCATCACAACAATGCCTGGTAAACACCACCAAATTCCAATATGCAGTGGTATGTATATTTTAATGTAGCAGATTTCATATGCAGTAAACATTTGGGGTCAATTTTGAGCTCAGTCAGCAAGACTACATTACAGCTGGGGGGAACTGGATTACTTTCTGTGCACTGAAATTACAGCCAGGGCATTTATAGCCTGTGATATCAAAATACAGAATAGTAAGAAAGCGTTTTCATTTGGGCAGTTACTTTCACTTTTTTTGAGACCCTGTAGAAGATGGATATCGATGACAGTTTGTACTGTATCTACATTAGTCTATAAAAGGTTGATAAATGATTAATAAATACTTTCATAAATGGCCTCTCTGTCTCTACAGAGTCCAACAGGTTGCTCATAACCATCTGTAACTCCTATTTGCTATGCATTTAGTGTACTTAGAGCTCCTGTTAACCCTTTGATTAGTCCCATTTGGTTAGTCCCAGCTGGG
Source organism: Ciconia boyciana (assembly GCF_034638445.1). Lineage (NCBI taxonomy): Eukaryota > Metazoa > Chordata > Aves > Ciconiiformes > Ciconiidae > Ciconia > Ciconia boyciana. The sequence continues at coordinate 59,658,307 of NC_132934.1, forward strand.
TGACAAATACTTTTTTCCCTATTTGTAAAAGGAGAACAGTGATATTGGCCTCCTCTGTAAGGTAACAGAGAGGTCACGTATTTCATTAGCGTTTTCACCCAGGCATAAACTATTAAGAATGTACTCTGAATAAAGAATTGGTACAATGAGCATAGCCTTTTGGAGACACAATGTACCTGAACTCTGGCTTCTGGGAGGTTTATCTTTGCTGCCAGTTGATTGCGAATATGGACATCCGGGTAGTGAGTCACTTGGAAAATCTTCTCTAGTTCCTGGAGCTGCTCAGCGGTGAACGTTGTCCGGATTCTCCGTTTCCCTTTCCTCTCAACTGTGCAAACAGGGAAAGGTGTATTGCATTTTATAAGAAAAGGCCACAGGGCCACAAGAAGATTCAGACATCCAGCAACTTCTGTAAATTGCTATGCAGCTGTGATAGCACCTCCAACACCTTCTAGAGATCTGCTTACCATAGGTGACTGTCTCCTGACCCAGCAGTGAATGTGAATGAACTCCTTTATCATTCAAGGAGTGAGTCAAAAGTGCCCATTTGAAGTGCTAATTCCATTGATCCGCTGCATGTCAACAGCTACAAAACCCTATGGATTTTAACCATACTAGCCCTGCAATGGGTTTATCATCAAAGTCCTTTAGTGTTGGACCAACCTTTGACCCCTTTTTGCTCCTGTCTGTCATATGCACACATCTGTTGCTGATTTATAATCCCTTATTAACTATTTGTGAAGAAACCCTTAGTGTAAATGGAATGAAAGAGTAGATACTCCATTTTGTCTTGGTGCTGTTCTCATGCCTGTAATGAATCACCATCTTTCTTTCAGCTCATAAATTTTCCATCCCTATCTTTTCCTGTCATACTGGTCTTACTAAGCTTTCCTCAAGCTCTGAGGTATTATTTTATTCCATTGTCATTTTATCAATTTTGATGAATTTACTACTCCTGTATGCCAGCAAGATCAAAGAGTACCCAAAATACGTGAACACTGTGGAGGGAAGTCAACCATTCCAGACTGACTGACCTCTGCTCTCTTCCCATACTATTTCTTCAGCAGTATTTAGGGATAGCCAGCAGTTTCACTTCAGTGTGACAGTGGCATTAAAAATATTACCTTACAAAGAAAAGTCATGGTATTCTGACTGCACCGTTGTGGTGTGGGGACTTTCTAAACAAGCTTAACCTTAAGAACTACAAGGCCTTAAAACCCATGGAGCAGCATATGGGGAACTTTGGGTGCTCTGAATTCCTAAGAGGACTCTTAGACTGCTCCATTCCTTCATCTGCTGTGGTGTGACCACACTAAAGTCTTCCCTCAGCACTCCTACACTGTTTTGAAAATGGCCTCCTACACTAGCGTATTTTATTTAGATCATGAAGTCTATATGCCGCTTAGCGTAAGTTAGAGTAAGGTCTAGGTTGCTCTGCAATGATGCTGAAGGGCTGATGTCTTGCAGGGAGGAGGAGAAAGGAGCAGTGGAAGTGAGCTCTAAGGCAGCTGATCTGCAGAACGTGGAGTTCAGCCTCGTCCCAAGACTGGAATCCTCCTTGATGCACAGATGGAGTATCTTCCAACTGACATTGAACGACCAGTGCAAAAAACCATTGCCCAAGTGGTGTGAGTCACAGGGTTTTTTCTACTGAGCCTGGAAAACTGCAGCCTGATAGGAGCATAAAAATTCTAATATCACTAGTGACTATGATGAGCTTTCTACTCAATGACCTGAAGTAATTGACAATGACACCATGTTGCTTGAGAAAATGACCTTTTTGAATAACTGCTTTTGGTCTTCCATAGTCTGATGACAACTACCAATTCATACTATGTAACTAGATGCATACACTTCCTAATGGGAATAGTTAACCAGAAAAGATTAGCTTAATCCCTCAAAGAGAATTTGTACTTTTTTTCCCCCTTTTGTTCAACCATTAGCATAAACTTTTCCTTTTGGGGGTTAAAGCAGTGAAAAAGGTAACTAAATGCTTTGACCAACATAAATTGGGCTGTGTGCCAACCAGAAAATGACGTTTTTTCATTCTGTAATTGAAACTTTATTGTGACTCTGTTGACACAGAAAATAAGGAATAAAAAATTCTGTCCACTGACTTGGTAGGAAGGTGCCGAGGACACAATATCCGGGGACCAGTAAGTGAATATATTCCATTGTGAATATTTCATCTTTTCTAAACCTTTCGGGTACTTTGAAAGGAAACCAGTCATGCAAGAATAACTGAGCAGCATCATTTATCATAAACACTGTCAATACTCCCATATCTCAGAAACAACCTAATAAAGCTGATGTCCAACGTAGTTAAATCCATATCATTAGACTTTTCACTGGCCTTTCAAAGTACTACTCATTAGACTGCAGCGCTGGCTTCAGCCCCAAGGGAAAAATGTTATTTACATTGATTCTTGCTGGCACTACTGGGGCAGAGATCTGAAATGAGAAATATTTTTGTGCATTTTTGCTGAAGATAGCAATGGGCACTCTCTCCTAAGCAGCCCTGATTACAGAGTTGCATCTACTTGAACCTTCCCAAAAGATGGCTGTAAGGGGGATTTATTGCTATATGGATTAAAAGGGAAACATCAGTGCTGAGCATATGAATCTCAGCACACTATGTCCCCTGTAGCTATGATAGAGGTAACAGTTCATAATGGTGTCTCTTGTCTGGAAGATTTTCACCTCACACCTCTCTGTGGGGGCTGGCCTCCATATCCTCCTGGGAGATACTGCAGACAGGTAAGATTGAGTACCAAGGTGATACTTTGTCAAGCACATCATGTTCTGTCATACAGTAATGAATCTCCCTGCTATATTTTTATCATTACAACATATGGTATTTATATTTCTCTAGCACAGGGCAATTCATATAGCAGATCCCAACAACAAGTGAAGTTTGCCCTGACCTTGTCATGGTCTCAGAAATTTGAGGCCTCCCTGAGATGTCCTGTACATCTCCCTGAACACTGAGCTGAGCTCCTGCCTCTATCCAGGGTAGAAGACTGGCTCCACAAACCTGGGAGAAGCTGCAGTCTACCTCCAACATTGCCTGAGTAGAGCAAGAGATCCAAGCTCGAACTGTGACCACATCCCTTTCCTGTGGTCCCAATGGTACATAACATCTGGGATGCTGGCAGGGTTCTTGTCCTGCCAGGTTTTGTATGCCCAGGCAGTCTATGTACCTTCTAGCAGTCAGAAGGCCTTCAGGAGAAAGAGAACAAACCTGCTTACCTCCCGAAAGATTTCTGACTTAGCAGAAAAAGCCCCATGGGTTTTTTTTTTAAATATTTTAGATTAATGAACTGAAATATAATTTCATGACTATGCAAAGCAAGAAAGAAACTGTCTACATTTTAAAATCTAAAATGTCACATCAGATAAAAAAGTACATTTTAGTATTCCATCAGAATATGGCAAATAATGATTTAGCCCAGTATAAACCCTTCTGTCTCATGCATTAACTAGACTCTATAGAAACAGGATGACTGAAGTGGACCATGATGGGATTGAAATGAATGCCAAAGACCAGCTGGATCAGACATCATTGCAGTGGGCACCATGCAAACAGCAATCATTAGTTCTTGCCTGTAAGCACAGATGATGACAGCCATCACCTCCTCTTCATAATGTGGAATCAAAGCTAAGGCCAAGACTTTTAGTGCCCAACCCAGAGAACACTACCTGGGTTAGAAACAAATGGTTTACATTATTAGGCCATGCTAGCTGCAGGACTTCTCCATAGACAGTATGTTCATACACACCAGAGACAGAGATGATAATGTGGATATCTACCCTTGGCTACCAGCTTAACTAGTTGTGGGTGCTGGCAGGATGCTTGGTGCAGAGTCCATTGGATTAGTCAGCCTAGATTAGATAGACTCAAGAAATCAGCTGTTACAAGCCATGCAATACCATCTCTACAGGGCCAAGGTGTGGAACAAACTCAGTAGTCAGGATCATGAGTCTAGAAGGAGCTGCAAACTCCATCCTACAAAGAATATATGAGAATAAAGACAAAGACTGTGTACAGCTGGTGTACATTTGGGAAGAAACATTTAGTTGAGCTGGGACATCTTATGGTACCTGAAAGCCAGACCCATTGCCTTGAACCACACAGTATTTTAAATTGTGCTGGAGAGGGGATGGGGAATGGATCCACCAGATGATAATCTCTTACTGTACTCTGTCTAACTGGCAGCTAAGAAGTGTCGGGGATTAGAGAGCATGGCTTCAGAGAGAATAGGCTTGTGAGTTACTGGTGTCTCGTATCAGCTTCTGTGGTACAAAAATGACCTAGATAACTTGGTGACGGACAAAAGAAACTCCCTATCAGTTCAGTCTTACATCCTCAACTTTTTTCCTTCTTCAAAGGTGAATTGTTTTACAGACAAGACTCTTATGTAAGGGAAGGATCTACACAGTGTTCAGAAGTGTCAATCCTACTGAAACCAGGTTTTTCAAAGCTGAAACTCATCAGATTAAACCAAATACAACAACATGAGGTCAGCTGTGGGCCAGTAGAGACTGAAGGATGGGCTTTGATTTCAACTGGAAATGATATTAAATTGCTAACAAAATAGACTCCTGTGAACTAATCAAGGCTTTTGCCAGTAGGAAATCTAGAAGAGTGCATTTTTTTCTATAAGTAATCAGTCATTCTATTTTTTTTTTAAATACCTATGAAAAAATACAAAAAATCTAGGACTGTATGCTAACATTTTCCCTTGCAAGATGAAACTTTCTCTGACTGTAGCTTTGATGCTTCCCTTTGCCATGGGACCTTAGCTTAGAGATCCCATAGCAAACAACAGCATTCAGAATTACAGTCTAATAAAGAATGTGGGTGGAAGATATAAGACTAGAAAGTGTTGGAAGTGTAACATTGGCTTTACAAACGTGGCTCTAGAGTCTCTGGGGAAATAAGACTCTGTCTGAGTTTCCTGAGCTATTTTCTATGTAAAAGCTGGGGATATTCAAGTGTGCTTTTATGCTCTGTGAAAGTCATTTGCAGGTTAGCTGACTGCTGAAACCAAGCCTGAAATACCAGGCAGCTAAATATGTTAGCATTTGCAGATGCTTAGAGATACAGCTGTCTATACATTGCCTTACTGTTGACATTGGAAGGGCCAGATTCTCCACGCTGATAAAGCAAGTATAGCTCCTTTAAATTCACTAACAGGCTCCATTTGTCCTCTGCAGATCTGGCTTTATTACTAGGTCAGACTTGGAGCTAGTTAAAGCATTTGAACTTTGTAGAAATACAGATTCTTCTTGAAGGTGCACAGTGAAAGGATGACATCAATGGGTACAAGTTGCGGCAAGGAAAATTCTGATTACATAATAGGAAAAATGTTTTCACCATGAAGATAGTCTGACATGGGCCTGGAGAGGCTGAGAAGTCTCCATTCTTGGAGATATTCTAAAGTTGACTGGACAAAGACCTAAGCAACCTGATTTAAGCTGGCCCTGCTTAGAGTTGGGGTTGGACAAGATGGTCTCCAGAGGTCCCTCCTAACTTACTTTATTATGTGATCTCTGACCTCCAAATGCCCACATGGCCTGAAGCCCCCCCCATCATTCCTTTCCTAAAAAGCAAGGGAATTTAAGCTCAAGGAGTCTGATTTGCAATTGCTTATTTACACAGTTTTAGCGTAGCGTATTATGGCTTATTTCCACTGTCCAGTATAACACAGTTACAAGATAGTAGAGGTATGAGCAAATCAATACCAAAGACTATTGCTTGTGCCTGAGTTTGCTAAGTAAAAGATATGCAGCTGCAGCAATGCCATACTTGGGCAAATTCATTCTGGATTGTAGTCTGTAGTAGGCAAATAGCCTATGGTACACCTCACACTGCTGTCTCTGAGCTGCCCTGCGTACCTGAACCAGCTAGATAAATTCTGCCTCAGGGAGATCTCTGCAACTGCATCTCCTATTTGCACTTAGCTCATTAGCAGGCTAAGACTGTATCAAGCCTACTTGGTCTCATTACAAGGGTGCATACACTGGAGGGATAAGGAACTAAAAACCCAAGAGAAGGGCTAGGAGTCACTGCTGGCACATCTTTGCTTTGGAGTATGTAATCCAGGTAGATGAAAAGTGTGGGATCAGTTTATCTTGGTGCAGTTCTCTTTGTTGTTTCTGGACAGACACCCCCTCACAGTAAGCGATAACCAGATCCAAAGGTTTTGCTGCTTCTTTGACAAGAAGAGAGAAAGCAGTCACATAAGCAAGCAAGTGGCTTTAGCTACATATCCACAGAAATATATTTTTCTCTGTGTAACAAAGTTGACTGTATCATTTGTTTCTCAGAAAGAAACTCAGGAGCATTGAAAAAGAGCCTCATTATATCTGGTTAAGTTCTGTTTTTCCCTTTTAGCCTCTTTAAAAGAAGTTCCTCTCTCCTTTTTAATTCAACCAATTACAGATATGTGGGTCTCCCAGCCGGTTCCTTCCCGTGGCTTTTCTGAACATTATTCTCTTGTGGTGACATTCTGCGCATAGCAGCCAAGCCCACAGCAAAAACAATTGCAACTCTGTCAAAGGAGTCTCTGATGGCATCAGGACAAAACGTGCTTGTCTATGTACAGAGACGTGCCCGTGGCAGTCCCTCTCCTAGTTAAAGAGGTGGCTCACGGCTTTCAAAAGAGCTTGCGCTTCAATATTTAGGTGGGAGCATGGCAGTGTGGCTAATCTTTATTAAAGTAGTTTTCCAGCCTTTGTTAAGAAGGACTGGCATAGCCAGCGAGACTGATCCTAATTGGATAGGTACAATGTGCTCCTGATAGAGCCTCCTGCTAGCTAAACGCAGCATTTAGCATCCAGCTGCTGGCCGTTCAGGCATTGCAGAAGTTAGGACAGAGCAGCATGACTCGAACTTTTAAAGGCTTGACTTCCCTCCCTTCAGTCCAAAACTCCTTGATGGAGAGTTGCTTCCACCCTGGCACAGAGTACAGTGCCTAATGACCTGACAGCAAGGCTGAAATGCAGAGAGGTACAGACTTTAGGTGGTGTGAGCAGGAATGCTAAAAATACCAGGCCATAAACCTGTTTAAGCAAGCTGTATGGCAGCAGCCAGGGGAGTTTCTTAGTCTGCTTGTCAGAGGAGTTGGCAAGGAGTAGGCGGTACGTATGAAACTGTTCATGTGGACAGTTCGTTGCAGAGGATGGTGCTCACCATCAGCCTGAGCCCCTGGTGAATTTAACTCTTCCCATCTGCCAGCAAAGAGATGATGGTATTTATAAACACTGCTGCCCTGAGATGGTGTTGTGCGTAACTTTGGCACAGCCAGTGGTCAACAAAATATCTGGAGGGAGCATGCAGGCCATGGTTTGAGAGACCCCAACTGACATGGGTGTGTGTTAGTTTCCAACACCTGATATCAGTTCTGTACCCAGGCTAAAAGACCTGCACCTTCATGAACTCCTTGAGGTCAAAGTGGATTTGGGGTAGGTTTATGTGTAGTTTCCCCATTCAGCTAAATCTCAGGCTTGAAATGTACTTTCTCTGAATGTTCAGCTGTTGCCAAACTTCACCTTAAAGATGAGAGAGCAGTGACCAGGCTAATCCCATAATGGTTTTCACCACGGAAAACAGGTTCCCCACCGCTCTCCCCACATTCTCTGGTCAACCACCTTTGTCAGAAACAAGCTATTTGCCCATGCAGAAAGCTGAGCTTATTGCAGGTTACACAGACAGCCTGTTTTCAGCTTTATTCCTGCTCTTTGTGGTTATTTGTACCTGCAAACCTCTAGACATCAATGAGGCATGCTTGTTTACATCCCTGCCTCAGAGTCTGCTCTCCCTCCAAGAAAGCATAATTCCATTATTATTTTAGTGCGTAGTCTGTGCTGTTTCCCATTTCAGCATAAAGCACTTGCTAATACAGTAGGTAAAAGGCCTGCCCTCAATTTTAAAGAACAGTAATTAAAAGCACCAAATCCCAGGGATGTAATGAAAAGTTCTCAGACAATTTAGGAGAAGCCAATAAGTACTTGTAAGACCTTTGAAATAAACTTATCAAAATGTGCCGTCAACTTTACAAGTGGTCACATTACACAGATTTGATGTGCAGGAACAAATTAACCTCTGGGTCCTGTGTAATGTGCCCTTTGGATCCAAAATTCCCAGGAAAGAAGAGGCTGCTTGAGGAAAGCATTGAATGCTAACATTTACTTTAACTAAAACCCAAAAAACATGAAGAAACAACACAAACAGAATTTATGATAGTCCCCTAACTGCAGACAGCTTTGCGTTCTTCAGTGCATACTTGTATCAGTGAGACTTTTATATGAACGTAGTCTGCAGGGTGGGAGTAAAGGATTCAGGTTTCATGCCTTTCATTTAATATCCAAGGTGTGATTATAAACACTCAGTCTTCAAAGAGGGAGAAAAACAAAGAAGCAGCCTTCAACAATGCCTCAGGTAAACCCACCAAAGCAAGGTCAATGGTCTGTTGCATTTCTAAATGTATACAGGAATACTGCACTTCAGAGACACAGGGCTGCAGGGACTATTCACACTGACAAACAGAAGACTGGTAAGACAGCTAATGGCAGCAAAATTATATATATAGGCATTTATTTTTTCCTCCTGCTTTTCCTTTTCATTTAGAATTGCTGTCTTTTGTTCTGCAGGACAATGGGATGCTCGTGCCCTTTCTTGCAGTCCCATTGGCATATTCTGGGCAGACGATATTTATCTGGGATTGTGATTATACAGTGCTTCATTGTCTCTTGGGTGCTTTATAAATGCACTAAGATAAGTCAGCATATTGGGGAAAAGACTGTTCTGCAAGAGATAAACCATGCTGTTTCACAGGGGTACATGGATTTGACCATATTGTCCATAAATGAACAGTACAAATGAATTTATGGCTTCAGAGAAAACATAAACACTAAGCTAAAGATGCCTGCAACTGGCATCAATACAGAGGGGCCATGACTTATACTGGAAGTTCTCCTGGACTGAGATCATCTTTATATTTCCTGTTGTCTTTATGATAATTACCACCAGAATTTGTCAATATGCTTTGGGATCAAAGATGCTATCATAATAATAAAACTATTAGGTTAATAACAAGATCCTTGAGCTCCCAGTCAGCAATGTGCAAAGGATTTCTGCTATGGAAATATTTGGATGATGTTGACTCATTATGGCAGCCTCCTCTACACTGAATAATGAAGACATGAGCTGCAGGAAATAACATTGTCCCATTGTTCCCATGGCCTGAAACCCCCTGTTTCTGGTGGAATTAGGAGCCAGCTCTGTTTAGTGAAGTCTGATCTACCTTGTATTTGAATTATTGCCCAGAGAAGTAATCCTACAAGACTGGGCATCCGCCAGTGTCTTAAGGTGATGCTGCTGTCTGGCTTCTCCAGGGCACTGACTGCCCCCTTGCTGGAGCAGAGGACTGGAACCATTACCCATTTGCAATGCTGGGCACACTCATCCATTGCCTTTGGATGTAAATAGTTACAGTGCACACACACAAATGTATACAATCAGACCCAGCATGTGTAAAAGATATTGCAAAAGAATTGCCCATGAGGATCTGAACTAGTCTGAGATCTTGTACACGGCAGTCTCCAGCAGGAGCTGCCATAGGTCAGACAGGCATGGGGGCAATGCAATCCTCTCAGGCTCCAGTGCTTGGCTGTCTTGAACTGGTCAAGTCTCAAGGGTGTCACACAGAGCAGAGAGAAGGAATTAAAAGGAAAGTGGGAGCTCAGGATTTAACTTGGGCATTTACAGGCACATGTTGTTGTGATGCTGACCAACAGCCACAAGAGTTTTCCCTGCTTGTTCTTAAGTTTTGAAGACCCTGGCAGCGATGGTGGTGGCACATAGCAAAATCGCACCAATTAATCATTTCACAGAGAGCTGGCGCAAGCAGAGCCTGTACCCACAGCTCCAAAGTAAGGCCTCTCTCAGAATGGTCTCCTTTACAATGGGTTTTATCAGTGCTGCTTCCCAAGAACTAGGTTTTCTGAAAAAGTTCTGCTGAGCTTTTCGTGCAGAAGGCCACAGGGGAGAGCACCCACCATTCAAGAATGAAGGCTTCCAAATTCAGATGGGGGCTTAGCAAAACTAAATGCCACTGTCAGCACATCGCTAGCATATGAGAGCTTTTCTCTCTTTTTGCTTACAATGCAGCCTCTAAGTTCAAAGTGCAAGAGGCATTGCTTCCTATAAATGGTTCATGATAAGGGCATAAATCTATTTAGTTTAAATGACACTGCTTAGTCACAGAAGCCATTTTGTGGGAAAAGCAAATTTTTAGGAACACTGCAGTGTTACAGGGTTTCCTGGAAGTATGCTCCAAATTCACACTCAGGGTCACAGTCAGGGTGCTCTTACTATCTCAGACCACCTGCTCATGAAGGGCATACTGTCATAGCCTCCTCCTCATCTTTCTCCTCCTATCCAAAAAAGCACCAGAGAAACCCCAGCCCTCCCGCCTCCAAGCTGATTGTATAGCACGCTTGATTTCTTCTGCTCCCTGACAACTGTACAGATGTGTATGCTTAGTCAGAGCCTAGTGCACTTCCTCACAAATTATGCAGGTGTTTTATATAGATAGAGGCGGGCTGTGAGAAAGGGGTGAGGGAATGCCCAGCCAAGGACTTCTGGTGTCTTTCACATCAGAAAGCTCTCCCACCACTGAGGTTGGTGCCGTTCCCCTGGGCACTTGTAGGCATCCTTGGTGTGGGTGTCAGGGAGGTCCTGGGGACACCTCCATGGCATATGCTATGGGCATTTGGCACTGCGGGGGTGCCTTATTAGAGGACCCGTGACCGGCCTGTAGCTAACATGCCAAAAGCGTGTCTGAAGCACTACAGAGTTGATGATAAGCATGGAAACAGAAGTTCGTTTGCTATCAGCTTGAGCTGTAAGGATTACAGACTGCTCCCATGGATGGTGCCTGTCTACCTCTCCTGCAGGTGCTGCTGCCAGCCTCATCTGGGAAAGGTGACTCCAGCCACAACCAGAGGCAGGAGAGAAAGAGATGCTAGCTCTTCTCCTCCAATGTAAAGTGGAGGAAGGAGGCTGAAGCTTATGATGTTGGAAAGGATTTTAAACCCAAGCCTCCAGCTCTCGGCTAAGAATGACACAGTGCGTGAACAGGATCCGAAACATCATTGTTTGTGCACCGCAGGGAAAATGCCAGTCCAGTGCTTTAGGATCCTCCCCCCTCCTTCAGCCAGTTTCTATCAAAGGCTCAGCAACTGCGGGAACCAGTAGCCTAGAAAATGGCAGATCATTAAACCTCTGCTTGGTTTCAAAACCCCACTGCCACCAGGGAACAGAGGGATTTTTTTTTAAATGCCTTTAAAATATAAGTTGTCGTTGAAAGGGCCTGCTCAGCTCGGCTCAGTTTTGTGCAGATAATTACATGCTTCCCCCCCTGCTTAGCTGATAAGGCTGGTACCGACCACTGCGCTGGTCAATGAGGCTAAGTGCTGAGTTGGGACACCTGCATCCCTCCTCTGTCACCCTGGGAAAGCCACCTTCCAGCTCCAGTGTGATGCCCGTGGCTGGGGACTCCCTCCCGCATGAAATATACTCCTTTTTAGCACTCACAGGCAGCTCTGAGTACCAGATATATACTGCCCTGGCTCTTCTGCGAGGAGGCAATGTGATATTAACCAGCTGCCATCAGCTGCCTGCAGCTTACAGGGCAGAGGTAGGCAAAAATATCCAGTTATGTTGCAAGGCTTCTCTCTGCATCAAGACAGATACCGTCTCACGCAGGAGGAGGAGGTGACAGCAGCTTGTCACAGGACTCATGTATACCATAGCAGCAGCAGCAGGAACAGGCTTTTATTTCAAATGTATTTCACAGAAAGAAATGTTTCCTCTGCCAACTTGCAGAGTATGGGCTGAGGAAGATGTGTGGATCTCAGTGAAGCCAGCTGAGTAACCCTGCATCTGTGGTCACACGAGCCCATTAGGGGTCTTCAATGGACTTAATTGAAATTCCTTCTTTTTTTTCTTTCAGAAAGGAGTGAATAATAACAAGCTATGCAAGAAATGCCTTACTGCTGCTACTGAGAACCTGTTTTCTGGAGTGTAGTATGATCACCTGTATTAACCTTTCCCAAAACTCAAAGAACTTAAAGCAATTTTTGTCATGTGCTACTAATAAATTGCAGTTCATCTGTTAGGAACTTGTCTTCTTAGGTACCATACCTCCTGTTTAGCTTAAAGTCTCTGTGCAACATATTGGCAAAGTATATTTGTATTGCCCTTTGCTTTGGCTAAACGATAGACTGCTGTTTACCAGTGCTCACACCTAATGAAATTAGCAGACCTACCAACATGGCCAGGCTTGAAAATTGTGCCTGACACATCCTGCATGGCAGACCTATTGCACATCAACAGTTTGCCTGTGCGCATGCTAATGACCTCTTCATCACCTGTGCAGTGGGTCCAAGGTGTACAGAACACATCGAGCTGATTCATCATGTTCAGCAGCCTCACTCTCCGCATTGTGCAACGCCCATTTACCAGGAAACGAGCGTTGCATGACCCAGGGAGCAAGGCTGCTGAACATGGTAACTCCATAGATTGCCACCCCAAGTAGGAGGGCAATAAACACCCAAAGCAGTCCCTTTCACTAAAGGTGATAGGGTTAGCAGGCCTGAGCTAGATCTTTAGCTCAAAGGGTGGGTCTCCATGTTTTTGATGGCGAGACTGAACAACCGTTCCTGTGACTCGACCAGGAGCTTAGTGGTAGAAATATTTGTGATGTCTGTTGCTAGGTATTGCCATGTACATCATTGTGAGATAACAGCTGTAGTTTTGGGTACTCTGGGAGAAAGTTTGGATATAGAGGCACTCACCATGAAGTGGATGGTCTACTGGGAAATCACATAGCTGATCTTCCTCTTCCTCATGTTTTCTTTTGCCTTCCAGGTGTTCATGTTCTGTGTCCTCACCCAGGAGGGAAGCTGGGCTGTCAGTAGGTATCCTGCAGTGAGCTGCCTGCACTTTCTTTGCCTTGGCCATGGGTGTAGCACACATGGCAGGGAGAAGCATTTTGGCTGAAGGTAAGTCACAGTCTAACTGACTCCTGCTGCTGGAATCTGTGAAGAACACAGCATGAAACAGCTTTGAATAAAGCAACTGTCGTTCAGCGCACCTTCAAGTTTATGTGAAAAAAAGAAGCATGGGTGTGGTCTAGATACTTCAAACCTGATCATATTTTAAATGGCCTTAATCCTTCTGTGCTGTGCATCAATGCCAGGATGACCCCATGTTGCAGAGCCGTGATCCCCAAAATCTAGCCTGTTCTCTGCTTCCTTCCACCTTAAAACTTTCAATGGTCCTTGTTGGAGATTTTCAAAAAAGGACTGTAGAAGTAAGGAGACATAACCAAATGATCAAGAAAGCTCAGCTTCCCTATCAGTATCCAAATTGGTGGCTGCCTTTTCTGAAGAACTCAGAAGTACAGTAGGTGTGGAGCTGCTCTGAAAATCTGTCAGCAAGATCACCGTGGAATTTTCTGGATGCCAAATACTTTTTAAAATCTGATCCTTTCTTAAATGTCCCTGTAGGTACATCTACCCTATAGGAAGATGGGCAAGAGAATAGGCTGAAGGTCAGTATCTTCCCCGATTCAGGTCCATTTGTCCTTTCTTCTACATCTGGGCTGCCTGCCACTTAGATTTAGGCATTGGATAATTCTAAAGGCAGCCTTTGCCCAGGCTGTCAACATTTCTCATCTGCCTTTGTGACAGGTGACACTGGTGATATCTAGGAAGGTACTGACAGCCAGCTCGTCTTTACGAAATCACCTGCATGCTCTTGTTGACAGGACAAACATAGGAGAAGTGTATATTGGCCCATTTTCATGAAGTGCAGCCATAAGGTTAGCTTAGATTTGAGCATGGGTGTTATAAACAGTCTCAGTGGGAGCTAAAGGTAACCTCAGCAGTAACCAGTGGTGACATGTGCTAGGACACCTGACCCTGAGTGGTGATGAAATTGGTCACAGAAGCCATGATCTTTGTTCTGACATGGTGTTGCCTTATTACTAACACCATCATCTCTGTGTGTAGCAGGGACACTGCAAAGATTTTTCAGATTAGTTTTTTGCCCTCATGAATGTAGTATGAGTCCTCATTCTTCCTTATAAAGGTAAGTGGACCTTGCAAAGCCACGCACTGAAATATAACATGCTGGCAAGCCTCATGGTTCAAGGCAGTGGGCTGTCTGTGGCTGTTAGCATCCCAAGAGAGGTATACCAAATACTCCCATTCTCTTATGTGCTCTTTTCTACATTAAAGCCTCACCATAAGCCCCAATTCTGAGTGCTTTATGCGCTGCCTTTGGTAGATGCAATCAAGGCTCAGGCTTGACTCTTCAGAGACAAAATACCTGGGTCTGTGCTGCTTTAATGGCAAACCTAGAATGTGATCTAGTTTTCCTTCATGCCTGGAGTTCTTTGCTTGGAAAGGTGGAGTAAGAGGCAACACATAAGCATAATGAACCCATTGGGGAATTTAGGTTCCATGGTTAGCATGACCCTGAATTGAACATGACAGCACAGGTTTGTCTGCTATTACCACCAAAGAACATTAAAACCTTAATGCAATAATGGACTGCACTCCTGAGCAGTCGCCCACATCTAGGCTCTGGGATTTGCAGCACCTGTGGCTGTTCGCCTCCCCCCTCTCATATCTAAATAGCAGCGAGTGTGAACCCCAACAGGTTGTCCTGGAAGAAACTCCATTTTTAAATATATTTTTACTTCTGGTGCAGTATCTAGCATTGGCAAAGCATCTAACTTTTTAGACTTGTCAGAGTTTTCTTTTCTGACCAAATAACAAGTTCTATTTGTAACCAGCCTTGCAGCAAAGATAATTATAACCTCTGGAGACAAAGTGGCCAATTCTGCCCTCAGTAAAAGCCCACACAATAGGAATTTTACAGAGGGCTGACAGTGACATGAAGAAAATGCAGTTACCAGAGCTCTGGAAATTAGCCAAAGCCTCATGTCAATAAAGGACGGTTGTTCAATTGTTATCTTTTCAAATTATCACCCATCTTTGGGTAAGTGTCTAAACACAATTGCATGTGTCCAGCCATACTGACCTGAAAAACCTGGTATGAGATCCACCTCTGTGTTTGAGGCATATTGTGCAAAATGAGACTCATTTAATTCCTTTAGGATCAACTAGGTTTGAGTTTTCTGGTGAGAAAACAGGTGAGGTTTTGAACAGTATTTGTGGGATAAAGGAGAAGGATAGACCTGGGAATGGTGACTAGTATGGGGCTGGGGTTAAATGATTTGCTCAAGAGCTCAGAGGATATCAGTGTTGGCATAGGTTCTTAGCCCAGGATTTCTATCTCAATCCCCCATCCCTAAATTAAGGACTAGTTGCACTCCCTTGCTAGATGGGATGCTGTGAAGATGGATATGTTACAGAATTGATGGTGCTCATA
The DNA here is from genome assembly GCF_034638445.1 of Ciconia boyciana. Lineage (NCBI taxonomy): Eukaryota > Metazoa > Chordata > Aves > Ciconiiformes > Ciconiidae > Ciconia > Ciconia boyciana. Next base: position 59,673,776 of record NC_132934.1, read on the forward strand.
TCCTAGAGTAATGAAGAACATAAGGGTATCTAGCAAGGTGCTCTTATGGGCAGTGATTAAAGCTTTCTAAGAATGAGACTGGCATTTTCTAAATTACAGAAGACTTTTCACATGTCTTCATGCTTCATACACAACTTTCCTCTCCAGAATTTTTCTCTTAGATGCTCACATACCCCAGTGATGAGCACAACTTTTGTATGAGCATGGATAGAATAATTATAGGCTGAAGAAGAGAAAACAGGGAGGGAATGGAAGACTGTCCTAGGCAGATGGGAAAATACCAATGTCTGTGTGAACTGGTGAAAAGGAGTGGGAGGATCTGTTGTTTGAGACTAAAGAAGCAAATTAAAGTGGCATGAACTTTAAAGAGAGGCTGGAAAAATCAAGGAAGTTTTCTGGAGGGTAAGATTGAAGGTAGATGGTACTGAGTTTAAAGCACATATCTGAGAGTTAGGAGCCCCGAGGTCTAGCCCTGTTTGCATTGCAACCTTCTCTGGTGCTTGCTGTCCTGAACAAGCAAGGAGACTGTCTGAAGTGGTAGCTTGTTAGGCCAGCCAGTATTTTTTGGTGCATATTCATGTGACTCCAGCAGAGAGCTCTGAAAAATACCTATGAATTGGCACGGGGTAAAATTTCCTTCAGGGAATGCAGTTTTCTTTTCTTTTTTTTTTTTTTTTGCAGGGATGGCAATGACATTTCAGCCCGGCACAACATGACATATTTGTTCCTGTCATGCACAGAAATGACTTTGACTTGTGGCTCAAAATGGTCTTTTTGGCTTGACTTTCAATTGCATAGGAAAGGATGGGAAATTTCAGGCAAGATAATAAGATTTCTTTTTGGAAGCAGGAAGTTATTTCAGATGGCCTAAGTTCCATTTAAGCCTTTTTGTGTAATCACTGGAGAGAGACAGACCTGTTGTAGGCATAAGGCTTATGATTTTAGGGTCTTACTAAGGCTGTGAACAGGGAAGAGTCTGTCACTGAGAAGTACAAGCAGCTTTTTATTGTGCTGGTTTTGTCTTGGAGAAAAGGTATTTTCTCCAGAAAATACCTTTTTTTCTTCTTCTTTTTTTTTTTTGTAGGTGGATTGTTTTCCCTTGTAATAGGTGGGGTGAATTGGTGATATCAGCCAGGTGGTACTGTTCAGTTATATTCCTTCAGCTGTTTCCTCTTTTACAATAAAGCTGGGTGGAGTGTTGCTAAGGGTGAAGTAAACAATCACCATATTGACATTTGTGTCTGAAGCAGCAGTTGTATTCCTATTAATTTGCATATCCTTAACATAATGGGGCATAACACAGGCAGAATGACAAAATTACTGTCTCTGTTACTGCTTTTACTATTAATTTCCCAGGTGTAACATCCTCATCCCAAGCTCTCCTTGACTTGATAAAGGACCTCCTGTTGGTGGAACCTCACTGGCAGAAACCAGGGGAGGAATGAACAATTATTTCAGAGGTACTTTCAAGCACATTGAAATCACATTCCCAGGGATTTCAGAAGAAGGATTTCTTCTGAAACAGGCCTTCTAGTCTTCTCTGTTTAAAATGAAAGAGTTGGCACTAGGGAGGAGATCAACACTTGCTGGGTGTTTGTGTCCCTTGCAAAGGCCATGGTTACCCTTTCTAGGCACTGTGACAAAAAGAAGAGAGGGAAAGCATAGACTGAATACTAAAATGTCTTCTTGTTCACTATTCCTTTTTTAACTTGGTAAGAGTCTTTCAAAAAATTCAAAAATTTCAGTAGACTTCAGATCAACAGCTGCAGTTTCAGGTCATCTAGTAGTTGTGTTTGTGCAGTAAACTCACAAATGGCTAATACTGCAACTGGGAAATTGCACACTCCTGAGAAGACTGCACACTCCTTATTCTAAGTCCCTCTGGAATTACACTCACAAAAACCTCTGAATTTAGGAGTCAGGCCCAGAGCTTTTATCACACATGATGAAGTCCTGCCCCAGCTTTCCGTGAGAGGCTGGCACTGTATGTCACAGCATCTTTTTTTTCAAAGAATCATATAATAATTTAGGTTAGAAGCAACTTCTAGAAGCCATCTGGTCCAGCACCCCTGGGTTTTCTTGGGAAAGGACTCCAGGGTAAGGTTTGTCTATGTCCCTCATTTGTGACATTCTGCATCTTCTGGTCCTCTGGTCCCACCCATCTCCTCAGCTCTTAATGGCTAGATTTAGACTTCAGGACAAGTGTGATCTTGGTACCTAGACTGCCTAGATCAGCAAATGAGCTGGATGATAATTTATGGCCTGGGTATTTACCTTATGGTAGCCATCAGTATGTGTGTGGTGCCAGTTCTTGCTCTCACATGGATCATGGCTTGGCTCAGATACATACCATATGGGATGTGGGAAATGTTCTTAAAATCCATAGTAAGATATAACTCAGCCCTGACCTGTAGTACTTCCTTCTTTGCTGCTGCTGAGCTGTTCTGGGAAAGCAGCTGGATTTGTGTCCCATCCTGGAATTTCCAACAAGTTCCCTAGCTCATTTCAGTTCCCTGACCTTGGCCGGCACCGAGACAAATTAGATATGGCTGACTATTTACACAACTTAATGCCAGTGTTATATGGCATGAAGTTGAATGACTTTGATGAAATACAGCAATTGTCCCAAGATGTACAGCATAGGGTGTTGCACTTCTGAAATAAATAAACCTTATCTGCAAAAATTGGCAGTTCTGCTGGGAAAGCAAAGGGTAATAAGCTTAGGTATCTCTTTGGTGTTAGTAAGAAACCAACAGTGAAAAAGCTTCATTTTCATTCTCTTTTTTAAACATCCTTGATCAATTGCAAAAGCAATGCACAACAACATTTTGGAATATCTCTACATCTTTCCTGTTTTCCCAGCTCCACTGACAGTTAAGTGAATCTTCATGTGTATATACTATTTTCATTAGTTAACATTTTACATTGCCTTAAGTATATTAATCCAGCCTTACTTTCTAGCAGGGGAGAGAAGAGTCACTATATTCTCTTGCTATAGCTACAGTCTCTCTCTGTCTAGGTGATGAAGCGAAGTCAAAGGCAAGGACTGGCTGTTTTGCCTGCATTGCTTTCAAGGTGAAAAACTGACTGTATTCTCAGGTGGAGCAATTTGGGATGAGACAGTACTGGCAGTGCAGTAATGCAATCCTAGGAACCCACCACGTCCTGCATACAGATTTGTCAGACCTTGTGCTTGGAGTGGCATGCTTAGCCAAGACATGCAGTGAAACAGGGCTTCATCATATTGATCATGAAACAGACTATATAAAAAGGTCCCGTCTCTGCCACGCTTCTCTGTTCCCAGAGAAGAGTCTCATGTTGTTAAAATGCAGTTCTATGGTCCATGTTATGAACAGCACTGACTTCATTTTCAGTGGTGTTATCTGTCTCACTTTGGCTGCAGTGGCACAAAGTGACTGCCATGGGCCTTCTGGAAAGGACTTTCAGCTCACAAAAGCTCACTCCCACAGAGCTTACGCCAGCACTCTCCCCCCTTGGCAACCCGGCACCTGGGCTCCTTCGACACACGGGCCCCATTACGCTTGCACCAGCATCAGCTATGTCCTTGTCCACCCCTACAAACTACCAAGCTCTTGCTTGTTTCAGGACTGTATTTAAAACATGGCCTGGGTCTGCTGTTGTTCAGGTCTGATCTGCACGGGCAGCTTTAGGAAACCTCTAAATGCTGCAGTTGTCCAACAGTACAGTGGTGAAACAGCCAAGCAATACTAGCTGTGGCCTTCAGCAAGCTCATCTATCTTTGAAGCTGCCCTTTCTTTGAGCAGCAGGCTGGACTTCCAGATGACCTCGAGAGGTCCCATCCAACCACAATTATCCTATGGTTCTGTGGAAATTCAGCAGCACGCTATCCCTCTCCCCCATACACAGGTTTCTGTGGAAAGCTGCAGGTACTGGCACAAAGGCAGCAGTTGTATTGTCAGCCCTGATGCTTGGGGCTCCCACAGGTGTGAGATGTGTTGTGGGCTGGCTCTGCCCCATGGTCAGGAACCAAGCTCTGTACAGAGACAGTGACCTTACCCTGTGTCCGAGGTGAACAAGAAAGTGCAAATCTTGTGCAAAGCATGGCTGAGAGGCAGCACTAGTGGGACTGGGCTCGAGCCCAACTGGTGATTAATGTTACACTCGTGAGTGTGGTGCTCACTTCACTGTAGTTTCCTTTCCGATTTAGGTCTTGGTTGTTTTCCAGACCAGGTCAGTATCCAGTCTGGACATAAAAAGAGCTGAAACTATGCAAATAAGCAACGGTTACTTGGGCTGCCAGGTTTCTGGGAAAAGCCTCTCTCCCTTACTACTGGGTGGTTCATCCAGTGTCCTGGGAAATGGGGTCCTGATGCATGAAAAGATATCTCTGTGTTACAAAAAATAAAGTGTAGCATTAAGCTTTGTTGAAAGCCGTTAAGTGAGAGGTGAGTTAAAATTTTCTGTCAAAACTACAGGTCATTTTTCAGTTAAGTGGATGTGTTTGTATACATAAAACATCTCCTTTTCATGGAAGATGTAGATTAAAAAAGAAGAAGAAATACTAAATCCAGAAAATGTTGGCCATTGGTCTTTGTTTAAGGAAAAAAGAGACAATTTCTGTGGGGGTAAAAGTTCACTCAAGGCCAAAATAACTAACTGGGGAAACTGAAGTCAAAAAGGCTAATACACTTGCTGGTTTGCTAAGATTGAAGCTGTGCTAGTTTTCTACTAGCTGGTTTTATTTAGTTCATGAAAGGACCTAGTGTCCATGATGATAAGGATAAATGATTAAACACAAATGCTTTCTCTTTTCCTGTTCCAGCAATTGAGTTCTAACACTCCTTAGCTACCATTACCCTTACAGACCATTTCTCCTGCTTGAGGATGAGTGGTCAGATTTATCAGAAAATGGTACTGATATGAGATTTGGCTGTAATTCCAGACAACAGTCAGCTCTTGATATAAGTGAAACTCCAACAACTTCATTAAGTTGCAGCAGTTTTAGGCTAGCTTCCTGAGTTTGGATGCCTGTCCTTCCTTATGACAGGTGATCCTTTTTTTTTTTTTTAATAATGAGTATGGTTTTTTAAAGGGAAAGACACCAGGATGTTGTATTTGTTCACAATAAGCACCTCTCACTGTTACTGAAGAGAGCTACCTGTGATAACTGTTCAGGTTGCATATCCACCTCTCCAATGACACTGGGGCTTCATAATGTACAAAATCCCACCAAAGGCTGGCAGCAGAGCCCAGTCTACTGTGAGGTTGACAGCAAATTATTTTTTAAAGATTATTTCTGTATATATAATGAATTATTTGTACCTGATGAGGGAAATCCCAGATTCCTTCAACAGCTAAAGAATAAAAATTCTACATAATCAAACGGGATAGCTTTAGGGGTTAAAAAGAAAGGAGCGTTTTCATTAAGTGTTATAACTGGTACTTACCAAATACCAGTGGTGACCCTGCTTTTAGGGCTGGAGGTCTCTCAGCATAGTTACTTCTGTTCCTGGTTTCACTGCTTAGGGCGCTGCTGGCAGAAGGTTTCTTTAAGATTTCCTCAATGGAAAAGGGCAAGCTGGGCTTCCCCTGGCCGGCACACACCTGGGGGTCTGTCATCTTCCTGCCAAAGTGGCCACGGGGCAGAGAGTCCTCTCCTGCTCTTCTGGCTCTCGGTGCACCCTGAGAAGCATGCAGCTGGGAAGGTGCGCGTCTCTCCCCACCCATGCCCGGCTGACCTGCAGGAGTGCCGGGAGGAGAAACAAAGGTGACCCACGAGTGAGCACATGTGCCTGCTCCTCTCTGCTGATCAGCTTGTGACCAAGACCTGTGCTCCTGTGTCTGGGGAAGACAGCATTAGAAGTGGGGGTGAAAAGTCTTACCAACCCCACCCACTGCCGAACATCCCCCAGCTGGCGCAGGTTTATGGAGCTCTGAACAATCGCATGGCCATCCCAGGAGGAGGTGTGCTCCTTGCAGACCCGGGTGAAAAATGCCCTCGGAAGGGTTGCTTCTTGTTGGTAAATCCTGTTTGTGAGGCAGTTATCCTCCTTTTCTGTTTTCAGGCTGATACCTGTGACAAGCTCACTGGATTTGTACTGTTACGGAGTTAAGAAAATAATCGGCAGGACAAATACTTGTCCCTCGTGCCATTTACTAGCAAGAGAGACACCTTGTAAACTTCTCTCACATACAAGGAGGTGTCACACATGGAAACCTCCCTCACCAGCAATTCCCAGGTTATCCTTCAGCCATGCCCTCAGCCATCACCTTTGGTTCAGATTCTCTTTTCTTCTGCTTTGGAAACCCTTTGAACTTTCCAAACAGGTGCTTTTCAACATCATCTCATCTTATCAGTCACAAGAGAAAAAGTGATGCCCCTTGCAACATGCTTAGGAATAGGAATTAGTGCCCTCTACCACCCATCTGTACTTCTAAAGATAAAACATTAGTTTCTTTCTCTCCTGAGCTATGAGGCAAGCTAGCTTGATAATCACCGCCAGCTGCCTGTGCCTCCCAGTCAGGCATCCACTGCAGGGGGAGAAGATTTCCTGGATAATGCGGATGAATGCCAGTGATTCCTCTCCTGAGCCACTTCTATCTTCTCGTTAATTTTTATTTTGCGAAGAATGTGTGGTTAGACACACTCCCGTTCCTTCCCTCTCCCTGCCCCCACTGGCTTTTCTTGCCGCCTTCTGGGATTGCCCCTCACCTTTTAAATTGCTATGGTTGTGTCTCCCTCTCCTGCTGGTTCTCCTCTGCGCCTTCCTTATCGGGCTCTTATAATTGTATTGGCAGGCCCTGCCTTATTTGTCCAATGAACTGACAATTCTTGAGCTGATATCCCATCATATGACCTCTCCACAGAGCGAAGACCAAAATTACTGTGTAACCAGGGGGCAATAAACAACACCTGATAAGATGAAAGGCTTTCGGCTTTTTCCAGGTTCGAGATACTGGAAAAGCGGTGGGGGCGGTGGGGAAAAGAACAATGAAAGAGGTAAAAAATGGTGCAGCCAGTCGTGATGAAGAATATTTAATTATCTGATTTTATTAATCAAGCTTCTCCCCAGGCGACAGGGTACAGAAGAGAGTGTCTTTCACACTGATGAAATGCATGGGGCAGAGAGTGGGAAGTGCTTCTCTTTGTTCCCTTTGCATCCCTCTGCCCAGTGGCTCAATGGAGCCGTTTGTGTCAAGGAGGATCTCGCGCCTTCCTGGTTGTGTGATGAGGTGGCAGCTGTTGTGTGGGTGCAAAAGGTCTTGTGGTCCTCTCCATAATCAGAGGACACCTTGCCATTTCAACTGATGCACGCAGGGGGATGCTGCTCTGGCCAAGCCATCCTCTCCTTTGCTGCCGGTGCCTGTAATTCTGGCTGGACACACAAAGAGGGACTTCTTCCCGTTCTCTGCTTAGGCAGATTGAGAGAGTGGGTAATTTATGGGCTGAGAAGAGGTGAGTGTGTCATCTGTATGCAGAGGGAAGGGAAGGGAAGATGCTCTGAATCTACACCCTGGATGAAAACTGCCTATTTAATAACAGGGTTCCCCTTTTCCCTCATGTTTTCTGATTAAAAACCCATTAAAAAGAGCAAGGAGAAACCTGGTGCATTCTTTTACAAATGCATTACTTTCCCTACTCAGCTTGCCTAAGACACTAAAAAAAGTGGCCACTCTTCTTGCTTTTACTGGCTTCCTATAGAGCAATGGCTTCAAATCTTACTCACTTCCCAGATGTCATGAGTTGAATGTCCTTGATTGAGCCTCCAGTGTATTAATTTAGCATATATGACAGTGTCTGGACTCTCTGATGTTTACTGTGCTACCTTTTATCTGAAAGCTTTCAGGCATGGGGCAACCAGCTCTAGGGACCAGGAGCCTCTGTTTTTTAAGCCTCTCCTGCTGTCCATTTTTCCAAAGGCTCTATGTAGGTGCAGGAGTAAAGCCTGTAGATTTGTCTGCTTCAGTTGCTGAGTGAAGCCCAAGAAAAGACACATTTTTTCCTTTGCTGTGGAAAGCTTTGGCTTTGGTTTGTTATTAAAGCCTCTTTGTGTTCAAGGGGCTCATTTCTTTCTGCAGGGGGAGGAGGAGGAGGATTTCACGGGAAAGTCTGATAGGTCCCAGCACTCCTTATGAGAGGACTCATATCTTTGGAGGTCACTGGCTGGGTAAATTAGCCTAGAGACTCTCAGGGCAAAAAATACACCTCCTATCCCTCCTCTTTGCTCCAGCTCCATTTTTGCTGAGTTAAATACACACCGTTTTGAAAGAAAGAAACATAGCCTTCTGGCAGTTATGTCTCTGTGAATGCTCACACCAGCTCCCAAAGAAATCCATGTGCCTCTGTGTTAAAAATTTTCTGAAGAAAAGAGAGCTGAGACAGGCAGACTCCAAGTTTTCATCTCAGTGAAATACCTTTATTCAAGGATCATATTGACAACACGTACCAAGTGAAACCAGAGTATCTCCATATTCACAGAGTATATGCTGCCTGTCTCCACCACCACCGACTAGCTCTGGGTAGGCACCTGCTGAGACAATGCTGTTGTCCCATGTCACAAAATCAAACCGTGCATGTTTGTATAACTATTCTGTCTTAGTCTGTGACTTTAAACCTCCCTGCTGCTTGCAGGGACAAGTTGATTTTCTGTGTGTGTTTAAATGAGATGCGCACATGCAAATTTACAACTTGAAAGCTTCCTTGTGAAGGCTTTATTTTTGTTCTGTCTTATTGTATTGTTCTTTTTATTAAAACTGAAGGCAATGCCAACTGAGAAATATATTTTTGTTCTTCTGTATAGAAAAACACAACAAGCACTAAAGTAGGAAATTGGATGAATAAGTGACAGCTCTTGAAAAGGGATTAGAATGCAGCAGTGTAATGATGCATAAATCCCATGTTTTGCATACAAAAGTTTCATCAGAAAAAAATGCAATTTGATATCAAAATGTTTAAGCAATACCAAAAGACTTGAAAATTTTAATATTTTTAAGTACAAAAATGGAAAAATAGTGATAAATACTATTTCATTAACTAAAAAAATGAAATACTTTCTTTGGAATCACTGCTAGTTTGGAATTTCTTTGCTTTGTATTATGTTAAAATAAAGATGAGTGGCATAAAATAGAAGCTTGAAATGCAAATGAACATTTTGCAAATTAAAATAGTTCAGTTGACCCCCTTTTTCAAATGATTGAGTTGCTGAAATGTAACAAATTATTTATGTTCAAAACAAGAAATGATTTACTTCTAAATTACCAAAGAATGAAGAAGTTATTTTTCTGCCAAGTTCTAATATGATGGCTTTTGTAGGGTAGTTTGGTGATTTTTTTACATTTCTGCTTGACCTGGAAATGCAGATAACTCTCATTTGTTACAATTATTGTGTTACCTGTCTAATTTAGTCTATAAATTCCTTGAGGCAGGAAACACATCTTCCCCTGGGGTTGCTGAGCTCTCAAGGCAACTCTTTACACCAGAAGGCAGCTGTCTGGAACAAAATCATGCCGTGTTGATTTTCTCAACTGGCCCTGCCTGTGCCAGGCAAATGTAGAGGTCCACAAAGCTTATGAGGTTTTTAAAATACGGTGTGCTTTCAGAAAGTGAAAAATCCTGGATGTGTGGACTTGAAATCAACTCGGGATCAATACTTGGGAGTTTTTTGTCCTATATTGCCTGTCTTGAGGAAGAAGAAGAATTGTATTTATGCTGTCAGTCAGGAAGCATGACTGTTCCTGTCCCACTGGTCTCTTCCTCTGGATAAAGACGGTAACAGGACAATATTCCACCAGACGCCTCTGAAACATCTTTAAGCTCCCCCTTTTGTATGTGACTCAGAGTCAGAGCTGACAGTATTTATGCACAGCATGGGTACTGCAGCTCACAACACTTCATGTCCAAGGGCTTGTGCTCAGTCAGCTGTTCAGAGCAAGTCTATGAGCTCAGGCGGTCAGGGGCACTGGTTCATAGGTGCACCAGCAGTTGCCAGTGATGGTGCAGCTGCAAATTGCCCATATAATCTCTGGAGCCTCATGCCCTTGTAGGTTGTCTTCCATCCTTTACGCCTTACTGGACTCTGACAATTTCTCCAGTGACAGCTAGCTGCTCTAATCTTCTCAAAGTTCAACAGCTGGCAATGATCTAGCAGAAAGCCCTTGCAGCCTGCCTTCTGGAGTCCTTTTAACCTCAGATTTATTAGCCCTGTTGTCTCTGTAGATTCCTCAACAAGTTCATAAATTAGAAATATTAATAAAAGGGACACTGTAGGTTTAAACTGATAACATTTATTATGGGTTTTTTATGGCACAATTATTATCAATTGACATTTAAAATGGCATAATAATCCATCAAAGTGAAATGGACTCAGAAATATATTTCTCCCAGGCCAAAAATAATAACAACAGCAGCAGCAGGACTGCAAGAGGGGAAGCACACAAACAGTTTGAGTCCAGGTCACTGATTACATAGTTTGGAGGTGGTTTTTAGCAACTTCACCCTCTGTTTAATCCGTTCTTGTATTTCATAATGTTTTCTCCCCTGCCAGGCCCCTCAAGCCCTTTGTAGAGGTTTTTCTATCAAAAATCTTTAGTTAATCCATGATGGGGACCTTGGCTCTTTACTTCAAATGGAACAGGAGCTGTTATATGTGGAAAGGGCTGGAGAGATCAAAGGTTGTCCTTTTCATAGCAATTCAGGCCTCTGAGCAGCAATTGCTATGGAGAACTGTCCAGCGTGGCTATAAACTGGCTTTGAGCCATCTACTGTTTGGCTGACGGAAAATAAAGACGGAATGTGCTTAATGTAGCCCATCCTTGCAAACATGGGAAGAACAACAATTCTCTCCCCACCTACTGAAGAAGGCTACAGAGGCTACATGTACAGAAATAAAAAGAATTCTCCAGGAAAAAAAAAAGCTCCAGGAATCAATAACAGAGTAGAACAGAAAGTCCATGACCTCTAGCTCATTATTTCAAATTGGTTGTAGTTTTGTAGTGAATAAATGTCCATAGTGATGCATGAAAATGAACTTCCCATGTCCCAGAATGGTTCTTCATTACCCAGATGTGGAGAAGGCACTGAATCCTCCCATGAATCACTAGCGCTATGCTGGACTGCTGTTGTTTTGTAGCAGTATCTGCAATTAAAGAATTAGACCTTCACTGCATTTTCCTTTATAGAGATGCCCAGCAGAAGATAATCTTTTAAACAGTGCCATGGCAAGCTGTCTTGTTTGCCAATGGGGAGGAGACTGGCACTTCCAAATGGGCAATTCAAGCTATCCTCATGTAAATGCCTGAGAGAGGTGTTCCTAACCTCCCTCAGGAGCCACTTGTCTCTACATTTTCAAGAGAGAAAGCCTCAAGAAGTAGTTTAGATTAATTATCTGAAAGTTAGGTGCCTAGAGTATGGTACCCCCCCACCCCCGCCAACCTTCAAATTGACCATGCAACGGACAGATTGGGAGTGTGAGACTGACCTTTTTTGTCCTGTGTTCTTAACCATGTGTGCACTGGACTGTTTTGTTTTGGTAGACAGCTTTTTTCAATGTGTTCATATGAAACCAAGCACACACAAAGTGAGCCTAGCAGTAGGCAGAAAGTCAGTGAGGTTGAGCTGACCATCAGTGTCTCTGCTGTATGGGAAATGTTTATGCTATACTAATGGGGTGGAGCTGCCAGCTATTGTCTCATTCCTGAGAAGACTGGTCTAGAGTCACTCACCTCCTGGGTACAGTTTCATGGGAAGTAGCCTTGTGCTGGGAGTATTTTGAGATTTCAGGAGGTGTTCCTACACCAAATCAGAACAAAAAGACAAACTCTACAGGACTCAAAAAAAAGGGGGGGTTTTCTCAGTTCATTAGCCTCAGCTCAATAAAACCATTTCATTTTGATCATAATAAAATGTTCTGTCTTGCTGTTGAACTTCCAATTATTTTTTCACCATAATTAATTTATTTTTAAATAAAGAGGTAATCTCAGACATGGAAAAACAGCCTTTTAAAAACTATTGGAACAGCATGTTCCAAGAATTTGAAGGCTTTCATAATCTTTTTTTTAAAGAAATGTATAGTAAATCCAAACAACACCAGCCTGGTGGTGCTCTGTGTCTGCAGAGCAAATGCATGTGTTTGCTGCTGACCCAGTTTCCTGGTCTCCTAGATGCAACTGGAAAATCATCTGTTTGCCAAAAACATTTGGGAAAAGTTATATTATGTATGCTTTTCCTAAGGTTGCTGTCTGTCCTGATTAACAGGAGGCAAAGTTAACTACCTAGTCATATTATATTGTTAAACCCACTTTTTTCAAAGGCTTTTCCTCTATTTCCATAGCTATTTTTCTCAAATCCAGCAGTCCCGTCTGTGAGGTATCCTGGAAAGCAGTTATTGCCTAGATAATTTATGTGGGAATAAATAAATTCTATATTGCATGCATAACAGGGCTTTTATCTGTCTAGGATGGTCACAGATTTCAGTGTGTACAGATTTGCCAACCTTACCCTTCTCTAAAATTGCTTTGATTTTCACAAGAAAAAAGCATTAGTGTGTCATAAAGTTCCCAACTGGCTCTAACACCCTGCATGGATTTTAACCAGTCAACACCTTTCATGTGATAGGCTTTGCAAACAATATTGTGAAACAGTGCTTTAGTTACCAGCAATTAATTCAGTGTTCAGGCTAACAGAGACAGTATTAGGTGATCACTGCTTGAATCATTTCTGCCTCTCAAAGCCAAGCAGGAGAGGGCAGCGCGTCCTGTGGGACAGCACATCGGGGCTGCAACGGTCCAGGTGGGGAAGTGAAAATTGTCTTACATCCTTGTTTAAGTCCATCTTTAACATCCACTTTAAGTCGAGTCATCCCCATGGTGAAAAGATGTCACAGAATGCGAAGTGATACTCTTATCCACCTGATTTCCATGCAAAGATTCTCCTGCAGTTACTTGACACAGTAAACCCCATGATTTACAAGCCAAGAACAACCTTGATTTTTTGCATATATGGTCTTCTGCAGCTTTGCAGGGTGGGAAAGAATTACAGAAATTAGAATAGAACAGAATAGAATAGAATAGAATAGAATAGAATAGAATAGAATAGAATAGAATAGTTCAGTTGGAAGGGACCTACAATGATCATCTGGTCCAACTGCCTAACCACTTCAGGGCTGACCAAAAGTTAAAGCATGTTGTTAAGGGCATTGTCCAAATGCCTCTTAAACACTGACAGGCTTGGGACATCAACCGCCTGTCTAGGAAGCCTGTCCCAGTGTTTGATCACCCTCTCAGTGAAGAAATGCTTCCTAATGTCCAGCCTAAACCTCCCCTGGCGCAGCTTTAAACCATTTCCACGCATCCTATCACTGGATACCAGGGAGAAGACATCAGTACCTCCCCCTCCACTTCCCCCCTCAGGAAGCTGTAGAGAGCATACAATATCTATAAAGCAAGCCAGTAAATTAAAATCAGTTAAAGGCTGGTCACTAAAGCTCTTTTTTTCAGGTGACTTATTCTAGAAAGCACAAGACAAGCTGAGAGTTGTCCTGTCCTCTTGAAACTTCAGACTTCCCAGAACCTAGACATGCAGTTTTAAATAAATTAATAATGGGAAAAGTGACAATCATTCATGCTTTTTCCTGTTGAATACCCCAAACCTTACTTATCCCACAAAGTGTAGGGAGTGAACTGATCCTGATCCAGGCCCTGCTGGGCCAAACAGCCTCTTGCCTGATGAGACCTTAAGTATTATTTTAGGATGAGCTGGGAGCTGAGATGGTTTGTATAATCGAATTTCTTTGTAGGTCCTGAACGTGAATGGCAGGAGGGCATGAAGATGTGTCCTCAGAGCTATACAAAGGGAGTCCCAAGAGGAGAATAAACTCTTTGTTGACAGAGGAGTGAGAGCAGTAGACAAAAAATGTCTTGATAGCAGGAGAAGATACTGGGCAGGAGCAAGATACATGAGCAGAGCAGATTGAGAGATATTATCCTTGCAACCTGTGTTGTCAACATATCATCTTTGTCAGTGCTAAAATTCAGGTCAAACTCCATGAAGAGAGAGTAAAAGAGATTGCACTGTAGTGATTCATTAGTTCTGCTTACAAAACCTGGGGAAAATGTCACTTCCAAATTTAGACAATACATCAAAATTTCAACCTCTGCCAGGGACAGCCGTGTCAGGCTGGCCAGATGGCAGAATGGCAAAACAAGCAAACAGTCCACTGAGGCCCTGTAAAATCTTGGGAGAGCACAAGATATCTGTGTACAGACTAGAGAAGGAAAAATATCACCTGGAGGCACACAAAGGAGACGTTCAACCACTTACTGAGGAGATACAAGCCCCTCTCGCCTGGCAGTGCTCTCCCGTCCTGAGCCAGCCCTCTCCCAGGCTCCTTCCCTCCACTTTGGTAGCATTGCAACTTTCCCCGTCCTCTCCCTGGGGATCCTGAGAAAATGATGAAGTGCACAATATTCCTAGGCTTTCAGCATTTTGTTTTGTTTAATGGGCTCCACTGGGAGCTCCTATTAATCCACTCTAGAGAGAAGAGCTTTTTTGTTGTCGTTGCTGCTGCTGTTGTTGTTTGCCCCCTTCTGCCTGAGGCAGGTCATGAATTATGTGCCTGAGGTACTTCCTCACTCCTGGACTTCCCTGTGATGTCCCGTGGGGGCCCATTAAGAGCTTCCTTGCTGCATCCCTTCAGAGAAAGGCCAAGCACTGAAGTGGCAGAGGCAGGGGAAGAGAGGGGCTCTTGTGGCTCAGGGAATTACAGGATCTTTGGAGGGGAGCAGCGAGGCACCATTAGCGTTTGGATAAGGGCAGGACATCTCCAAAGCTACATGGGCATGTGGGGTTCTGCTGGGGAGCTGAGTTGCATACTGGAATAAATTGTCCGATTACAGGGCTAAAGTATGGTTTAGGTGTTTTTCCTTCTTAAGTTGCTCTCTGAGTCACGGTATTTCCACTCATGTAGCGGCATGAGAACTCAGACTTCAGGGAACTGGACACTTCTGACCTGCAGCTGACTGCAGGTCCTTCTGTGGTCTGGCCCACAAACTCCACACACTCTAGTCAAAGTTTAGCTCCAGCTGCTAAAGCTGCTTATGCCTTTGGGCAGAAAAGCCCTGGTTTGGTTCCCCAGGTGACACCTAACATAGCTGTTTTCATGCATTTCAAATACATTTCCTGCAAGAAGCCATCCCATGTTTTTATAACCACAGGCATTTTAAACATATTTCTGTATTTTCTGATATTCTGCTGCTACAGGCTATGAAAATTGTTTGGGCTATATAGTTGGGTTTTTTTTCTTTTTTTCCTTGCAGTTTGTAGTAGGAAAGCAACCATTCTGTAGTTGTGTGCCAGCCTGGCCTCTCTTCAAGTGCACTGTCTGGTTTTTATCCATAAAATCACATACCAGAAAGTCCGTTTAAAGAACATTATTAGCTGAGGCTGCAGAGTCAAGTACTGGAAAGCTAAGGCAATGCCAGACTTGAGATTGCTTCTGCTCATACATTAAGAGACAGATGCATTAGGACATACTAAAAGCTTTTGTAGATGGTCAGACTCCTGCAGAAGGTGGGAGGATCTGTCTCACAGGCAGGACTGATGAATTACCTGAAAAGTGACTCATTTGCATGAACTCTTTCTTCCTCAGCCATGGCCACCAAGCCCCTTCCCTCTGCTCATTTTGGTCCATTGTCCATGTCCTCCTGGCTGTGGCACATGCCACGGCACTCTGCTGCAGACAGGGGAAGAGGAGGAGGAGAAGGCAGATGAGGATTGCCTGGTTCAGACAACCTCTGAGAGGGATGAAAGGGCATTTTTCAGCCCAGAAGGGGAGAAAGGGTTTTGAGGCTCATACTTCTATTCAGGAGCTGCTAGGTAGATCACACCTCTCTGTGCTTTGCTCCTACCTCATTCAGCCTCCTTTGGTGATGAGCTGTCAGTCACTACTGGCGAGGCACTGAAAAAAGGCTACAAAGTAGTGCTATTTTCTGATCCAGTAAATGTTTCCATGGCCCACCCTGAAGAGAAAATGAAAATTTACCCCCTCACCTCAATAGAGTGCAGAGCAGCTGAGCTCTGCATTGCCAAAGCAAGGCACTGAGAAGTCCCCTTGCATAGGCAAAGAGAAATCTGGTCAAGGATGGGTGAGGGCTGTTAGGCGCAGCTGGTGCAGGGTCTCTCCCTCTCGTCCCACCCCTACCTACACTAGTGGTAATGTAACAGGGCAGTGAGTTTCCTTTCTGAGTGAATACTGAAGCTTATTTGCAGTTTAGGTTGCCAAAAATAAAACTAATCGGCTGAAATGTTCCATTTAGTTGTATTATTATGGGAGTAAGTTTTGAAAAATGAAAACATTTTCAGATTGTCAGTGCTCTTTTTATGAAATTCATGAAAACAGCATTTTTTAAAATGAAAAATCTTTTCTGTCTTCTTTATTTATTTAGGAAAAAAAACAAAAAGTCCTTGTAATTTCTCTTTAGCTTTAGGTACAGCCCTTCCCTCTGCTGGACGCTGACAGCAGATTCAAGCAGATTTTGCTCTATCCGTGACATGCAGGTTGCCATTTCCAGCTTTTCTTCATGGCCAGGAGGGCTAAAAGCATTTCTCAATAATGAAAACAGAGATGTTGTTGTCATCAAAGCAGAGCTGGAGCCCCAGGCACATGCCTGTGCATTAATCTATCCTGGGCATCATGTAGATTTGCTCCTCTGGCTCTGCAAAGGCAGGTACAGCCTTGTATGTGCTTCATCCACAGGAACTTCCCTGCAGACACCACACACAAATTGCCATCCCTATACTGTTGACATGACTAGGTGAATACACGACAGTCATGGTTAGCTTTGGTGGGGTTTTTTTGTAAATACTTTTCTAAATTTCGTTTGCATGCTAGTATGCTAATAGTAGAGGTGAGACAAGGTTAAGAGTCAGTTTATAATTACCCATCACTTCCTATTTTAAGTAATAGTTTTCTACTCCTTTGAGGAACTATGAAGAATATGGAGTGCAAACTCACATTATTTTTACATCTCCAAATCTGTCACCTTTAAATCAGTGCTCAGTTAACAATACATGGAATCTGTCACTTGACTAACAATAGTGACACAGGACGTACATCTAGATCCCATTTCATATTCTGGCATTGGTTATTTAGCAATTGTACTGAATAAACAAAACTATTCTGCTAAGGAATTTGAATGCTGCATTCAAGCATCCTCCTGCTTATACCTGAAGATCTATAGTTTCACTTAAACATTTAAAAAAAGTTGAAAAATTGTGTGTTCAGGGCCCAACTTGCCTCCCATAAAAGTCAAGTAAACAGTTCCTTTGACTGAAATGGTGGCTGGATCAAGCTTGCAGCATGTCTGTGTTTTTTCATTAATACTCAAGTGTTAGAACGACCAAATGCATCTGAAATATTAATTTTCTGAGACTGTATTTTGAACTCAAGAGTTCTGAAGATGCACATTTTGGACTTGGGTCTTATAGTTTATAATAGAAATATCACTTTCCAATAAAAATCCACCTCAGGCATAACAAGCTAAATGGCTAAATATTCAGTTGGCTCCACCTTAATACAACACAGCTACACAGCAGTAAAAAAATTGCACACACACACATAAACACAGAGTCATACATAGCCAAGGACTGTTTTCTCTTGATAATGCAAGGTAATAGCGATACAGATGGCATAACACAATTCAGAAAAAGCAGTAAGACAGCTGGCACTGAATGCATTTGAAATAGGAGAGAGAGCATACTGGGAGGATGCAATAGAGAAGAGGATGTGGTGAGAGAACATGTCAGTGCAGACATGTTCAAGCCAATGCCCAGCAGAGACAATGTTCCACTTGGGACTGTGCAGCACCATGCAGATGTCCTATTTGGATGTAGAAATAGTGTAGCTGTTCATGTGGAACATCCACAAGTGACTCTGCACAGTTAATATCCAGCCTGGATAATGGGCATACAGAGAATCAAGGAGAGCTGCGGCATAATCTTTTTATTTCCTTCACCCTCAAAAAATGACAGTCTCTGCCTTCCACAAAAATCTTTCCATTAAGAACTTTTCACCATGTGTAACTGAACTAATCAAATCCAAGATACTTCAGTCCGAAGAGAGTGCAAGGGTCCTTAGTCTGTGGACCTTGCCAGGCTCCACTTTTTTTGTAACAAAGATTAATCCAGCTTGCATATCTCTTCTATTTGCAGCTGGAGCAGGGAGAAAGATGGGCAAACAATGTCTTAAACCTCAAGTCCCAGCTGGTTGCTTAATCTGACTCGTGCCCGCCCAGTTTGTAGTTGCTCTTTAGTGCTAATGGTCAGCTTCTCCTCCCCCTTTTGTCTCCACAGTGAATTGTTGACAAATCTTCCTGGTGACCTTTTAGAAGACATAGAGAGTGTTTTAAAGACACAGAGAGAGAGAGGGGGAGAGAGAGAGAGAGAGTTTGCACAGGTTTGTGTCTGTGATGAGGAAGCTGTGATGAGTGCCACTTGAGAGCATTTTTATTTGCTTCCTGAGAGAGAAAGAGAGAAGGAGAATGACAACAAGCATTTGCTTAGTGACCTTCTGCGTGACAAAACATGACCAACAAATGATCTCTGTACTTTTTATGTCCATGCAGCCAAGATTCCTGCTTGGGTTGCTGGCTGAGTATCCCTGGACCACAGCTCAAGTACTGGACTTCAAGTGCACTTTCTGCATTGCTTGTGTAGATTTAGTTCATGGCTGAGAAAAACACTAGAGTTTGGCTCACATTAACACAGTGCAGTGGGAGCATTTGGAGGAACACAGAAAAGGAGTGAAGCCATTTGCAATTTGTGTGATGTACCTGATTCATGTGTTGGCTGGCCTGGAATTCTTATCAGGTGAGGTTTTGCTTTTTGGCTTACAATTACAACTGTTACAAAGCTTTCTGATTGAGGATAATTTAATGCCTGATTTGGCACCTGAAGATTCACCCAGGCCAAAGAGCACATGTACTAATTCAGAGGAAAAGGGAATGGCTCTGTGTCTTCACAGACCCTCCTTCACATCATGGCTGCAGTGGGTCCTGTGTATGCAGTCCAAACATGTAGTCTTCAGACCAATAGCCTACAGTCACAAATATAGGTTGGAAGCTGTGGGCTTGAAAATGTGCTCCACATTGTTGTGATTTTCTACTGATGTGGGGACTGTAGTCATATTATTCACTGAGCTTGCAGTCTGTGTTTGTTTAATTCTCCTAAATTTAGCTTCCACCTGGACTTCTCGAGGCACTACACTGAGTTTACAGATCACCTCTCCTTTAGCACCTAAGAACCTCCTTGTGCTAGGTGCTGTAAAAGTATAGAACAAGGAGACACTTCTGAGTGTAAGATGAGAGGTGCTGAATTAATGCCGTGATCTTATGAAAACAAAAATGTTACAAAAATTTTGTTATGTCTTCATGCTGCCCTTGGTGGAATGGGCTGCACTAAGATGAGCCAAACCATGGCTGTAGGTTGAGCATTTGCATCTGAACTTCCTGCTAGGTGCATCAGGGCATGTCAGCACCATGCGATGCAGAGATGTATGAGCTAGTTTCAAACATGCTGGTTCCTCCAGGTAGGATTGTGCTAACTTTGCTGTACTGAGATGCTGCTTCTAAGACCCACGGAACTATCTGGGTTAGCAGAGAGTCCCAAACAGGCTACTTAGTCCTGTTCCGGGGAGTGAGCCTGGTGAAGGAGTTACCTTTTACAGCACTGGCTTTTGCGTCAACGCACAGTGCTGCCCAGAGCAAGGGAGATGAACCCTCCATTTCCAGTGTCCTCTCACCGAAGAAGTGAAGAATTAACTAGAGCTAATTGTTTCTCAGCTTTTCTCAGTCTGCACTCTACAGCACAGATAGGTAGTCTGCCAGCAGTTAGCAGCATGCTAACAAAAGCACTGAGCTCTGAGTTACAGCAGGTAAGTTCCCAGATGAAAAGTACTACCCTGGCAGGGTCCTGGGCTCCCTGTTCATTAGCTATTCCTCTTCAAGAGCTTCAGTTTAATTTTCTTCTCCCACCTCCCTTTGGGAAGATGTAAACAGAACAGCAAACAGGATTTATTTTTTTCCTGTAAAAGCATTCATCTCCCACTGTTGCTGGGATGCACATAAATTCTAAAGTGCTGTGACAGTGCAATGGCTTGGGAAGGACTATAGCAGCGAGAGCAGCAGGGAATGACTGGCACTGCTAGCAGGGATTGGGGACTGTAGCACTGACAAACACCTCTCCAAAAGCTTCAAACTGCAAGCTCTGGAGTGCTTCCTGCACTGCCCTTGCAATCTTGGAGGTTTACCTCGCAGCCATCTCCCAGCCACAGGCCTGGCAGCCTCCCTGCCTCCCTCCTGCCGAGTAGTCCGTTTCCTGCTCTCTCCCTAAGTAGCGCCCAGACGCCGTGGGGGTGGTGCCCATGCCGACCCGACTGAGTCCCGCCGGGCAGCCATGCCTGCCGGCCGCCGCCAGAGGGAGCCGTGCGCACGGCCGGGCCGCTGCTCTGGCGATGGGCTCGTCCACGCAGCGCCGCGCCGACCAAGGGCACCTGGGGCTCGGCGGGCGCGGGGGGCTGCGCCCGCGCCAGGGGCTGGAGGAGCTTCTTCGGGGGGCCTGGGCGGGAAGCAAACTATAACTATGCTCTTTGGCTCCCCCCGCTGTGCTGGGACTAGGAGGCCTGGCTCTGGGAATGGACAAAGGGAGTTTTAGTATGGGAAGAAGGTGTGGGTAAACATGGGTCTCTAGAAGGAGCAGGGGAAAGCCACATGGCCTGGGTACCCCAGAGATATAGGACAGTTTGGGGACTGTCAGGGCACCCCGGTTCTTTAACAGCTTAGAAGGTAGGGGCAGTTTCACAGAAGAAGGGAGGTTGTTGGTGTGGTATGCCTCTAAATACTCTCTTTGGAAAGGAGGTGAATAGTGAATTGGCATAGCCAGCTGCTGACATCACATTATTTACAGCAGTCAAAGCTAAAACTGTTTGTGAAGGCTTGCAGAAGGAGCTTGAGAAACTGAGTGACTGGGTAATAAAATGGCAGATGAAATTCAGTGTCAATAAATGCAAAGTAATGTATATGGAGGAAAACAACCTTAACTATACGTTCACAGTGATGGACTCTAAATGAGTTATTACCACTCAGAAGACAGATTTGAGAATCATTGCATATAATTCTTCAAAAACATCAGCTAAAAGCTAGCAGTGGTCAAAAAGACAAAAGTGGAATATTAGGAATTATTAGGAAAGAAATAAAGAACATGATAAAAGACATACTTTTTGTTACCATGCAAACCTATGCTGTGCTGACATCTTGAATCCTATCTGCAGTTCTGGTATCCTGGCAGAAAAAAAAAAAGTATGCGGTAAGTGTGGAAAATATAGAACTAGAAACTTCATGAAGAAGAAGACAAGGTTCACTGGATGGGGGGGAACTATTTTTTAGACAGCAGGTTTAAAAGAAGTAGTGTAAGTATTCAATGGCACTGTGGAACTCATTGCCACAGGCAATTTTGAAAGCCCAAATGTAATGAAATGAAAACAACAACAACAATTAAATAAAGCTGTTGGCATTAGTCCAAACAAAGGCCATATTTTTTGAGTGATGTAGACACAACTACAAGCTCTGGAAATAACATAGTATCTAGCTGCTGGAAAGGCATATGGAGATGGGGATAATCATGCTACCCCAGCCTTGCTTCTAACATTCTTTTTTTTTATCTGTTGGGCTGCACAGACCTTTGCTTTTAACCAGCAAGGCCATACTTATATAATTATGCTAAAGATATAGAAATGTTTTGGTCCTAAGGAAAATCAGTGGCAGAATTCACTGATTTAAAGAACAGGGAAATCAGTTCTGCCTCTAGCTGGGTCATGTCTCACTGTGCGAGGTGTTGCATTGATTGAATCAAGACTGCTGGCACAGCATGAGCAGCTTATAACATGTAGCTTTGAGCTACCCAGAAAGTAGCAGTGACTATGAGTGGGCTTCATTTCAGCTAACTTTAGCTGGTGTTGAGAACTAGGTGCTTATTCTTTAGGCAACTGAGGTACTTCTTCCTGTCATAGTGTTTCCACGGTACCAGGTTTGCCAGAGGGAAACAAGAACAAAATACATATCATGTTCCTAGGAAAAAAAGCAACTAAAACATCGGGAGCGTAAGTCACCTTGCCTGCTTTTCAACACCTGAAATAGGAAATGAAGATGATGGTGTTTAGACACCTTGGGGTAAAGACATGAGCTGAGAACTTAATTTCCCTGAGGAAAATAAATGTGATAATGTTTGCCTTTGGGATATAACAGAGTACCCATACTTTTCAGGTGTCTCAGCAACAGAATCAGTGAACAAAACCCAGAAATGGTATTTGCATTAGAGGCATAAATTTTTCTGTTTGTTGCAGGATTATTGAATAGGGATCCCACTTTAGGTCATTAGTGAACTGCTGCTAGAAGTCAGAAGAGTTCTAACTACTTTGTCTAGCCAGGGTTTCATCCCCTTTTATCGGAGAAAGACCTTATGCCAGTGAGGACGCATCACTCCTCAGAACTTGGTCCTGACTACTGGCGCAAGTATGCTTTAGATTAATAGTAGGCAAAACCAAAGCAGAATGTTGCAGAAGGCAATACAAATGAAAGAATACTTTAAGCTGTATGTTTTAGGAAGGCAGGAAGGAGGGGACTAGGTTTGGGGGAATCTGTTCCAGGGATATAGATTATCTCTCTCTTTTTTTTTTTTTTTTTAATTGCTTATGTAGCAGCTGATCTCCAGTTCTTCCCCTTGCACTGAGTCTTTTTCTGTTTTCAGAAGAAAAGCTTAATGGATCAGAGACTTGAGCAGTAATGAAAACCTAGTACGTTTGTTCCAGAAATAATTAAAAAAATGGAAGACACCGTTTTACAGTCCTGAAAATGTCATGGTTTAGCAACATTCCTCTCATTCTCTCCAGATCTCAAGCCTTATTTACCTTGTTTTTTAAATGGTCAATCACTGAATTTTTTCTGTGGAAAAGAAAGATGTGTATACACTTATGTATGTGTTTATAGGCAGAGAGAAAAATAAAGGGCTAATAATCTTTTCAGAAGTGGGTACATAGGACCTGCCAGTCAGCTGGTTACTTTGGTATACACAATTAATTCATATTAATTATCATGTATTGCAGTGGTGCTTAGCAGCTGCCACTGAAATTGAAGCTCCCTTGTGCTGTATCTGTACAAACACTAAGGAAGAGTCCTAGCCTTGAAGCTATCAGTGCTTAACTAGACAAGAGAAGCCATGGCAGGAAAGAGGAGACATGTCCTCCCCCTTTAATTTCTCTGACTGTCCTCATAATTTGTAAAGGGACATCCACCTAAAGCATTGCTTGGTTAGAGACCTCTGACCAGGCTAGTGCCTTGAAATGTCCCAGGGCGGTACTGTGCAGAGACCCTAGAACAAGCCTTGTATCCAGAAAAGCCTCACAGATGAGGTGCTGTGCCTGTACTAGAGTCCCTCCTCTGACCCAGGTCAGTGTGGGAGAGCTGACAGGCTGGTACAACTTCCACCTCCACAGCAAGTCTGTGGAGCATTGGCAGAAGAGCCATCACTCATCTTGCCTTGAGTGACAAACACACCTAAAGTGGCTTAGCTGAGGGCACACAAAGGGGCAGCACTAGAATAAAGTTCAGACCTGCCTAAATCTTCCAAATGAAGAGCTCCTAGTCCAGCAAACCTTATCCACAAGTGCGGTCACATCTAATTCTGTACTCGTTACTATACTGTGCATGTCACATCGTCTCTGGGAAGAAATCGTATGTTTTTGCAGTGTATGTCAGTTTTGGCTACACCTACTGTTTCAATATAGTTTCTGG
Source organism: Ciconia boyciana (assembly GCF_034638445.1). NCBI lineage: Eukaryota > Metazoa > Chordata > Aves > Ciconiiformes > Ciconiidae > Ciconia > Ciconia boyciana. Next base: position 59,697,596 of record NC_132934.1, read on the forward strand.
GTACCACCTTTTATTTGTTAAAAAAAAAAAAAAAGAGTTACCATTAGCTCTCACTGTTATTTCAATATGATGGTAATACGTACATTAAAAATGCATAGGTAGATTAGCTATTTAACATGCAGTTGGAGTTCTGGCACAGTCTAAGGGCATGAACTGTAGCCAAGAATATAGGGATTCTTAAAACTGTTTCCTGTGCTAAATCTCAGCATCAGCCTGCCCATAAGTAATGAGGAGAAGGATGATGTAAAATAATGGTATTGTTAAAATACTGTTACCTTTCCCTCCCCCACATTTTTTAAAGAACTATATTGCAAAAAATTCATAATGCACCTGGCCGTCTTTCTCATGTCAGTCTTTCTTCCTCATCCTGATGGAATCAGTGCTCTATATTACTCCTTAGATTCAAGAGATTATGGCAATCTTCTCTGTTTTTTCATTAGTTGAGCTGATTCTGTGCAAAAGCTGTTTAAGATTCATGAGTGATTTTGCCTCTGCAAAGAATAGGAATGCAGCTGAGGAAAAAAAAAAAAGGAGAGGTTTCCAATATTCTAGTCTGGCCATGGGATACTGATGAGAAATATGCACACAATTAACTTGAAATAAAATGCAACAATTTCTTCCTTCAAGACTGTCCCCACAAATTGAGATGTGCCTAGCTCACTGCATCCAAACCATTTGCATCCTACCTCTTGTCCAGACTGATGTTGCACAGACATACTCCTGCTTTACTGGGTCTCTACAGAGCCATAAGCTCCCAACATTTATCACAGATTTTCCCCAAACTGGGAACCTTGAGGTCTGTGGTTTCTGTGGCCAGATCCCATTGCTTCAGGCCAAAGTTTCTTGTTTTCTCACACCAGAAGGCTTGCAGACAGGGCAAATCAGATTCTGTTGGTTGTTGATCCTGAGAAGCTGGAGGGAGAGGAATCCTCTCTCTGCCCACAGATCAGCTACATACACCATTGTGCCTGGGGCATGCTGTATGAGTGCCTAAACAACTTGACGGACCCTGGCAAAAGGTGAATTTGGTCTTAGATAATTCCTAGGCTCTACATCTGTCTGTAGTTCCCACTTCGCACCTCTCAGTGGATGCAGGGATCATTTTAACTGAATAATTTTAGGCTCATTGTCATAGATATCTCACAGGAAGAAAAGCAGAACTAGTAACGGGGTCCCCACTCCAGTGGCCTTACCATGCTTAGAGGTGCCAGTTACAGCAGTCCAATGTAGTGCAGTTCAGTACAATGGCTTTGTGCCTCCTGATCCTCGAGGCAGTTAAAGAGACCAGTATGAATGATTCGCATACCCTGGATCTGCTCAGGAGACCACCACTCCAGCTGCTGTGTAATGTCAGCTCTTCCACACTGGGATCTGTTTGTCAAAAGCGTTTTCAAATAACACCCATTTCCCTTCCCTCCTGGCTTTCCCATCCTGTTTCTGCAAGGTACTTGGAGCAGGAGCATGGCATTGAACACGAGATAGCCTGAAGAATTACCTTCAGGCTTATGTTTAGGCACACGTGCTTCATTACTTTCTTCGATCAGGGCCTTAGCACCCTGCAGTCACCAAGTGAACAACCCTAATGTGAAGCCAGTGCCAACTTTGAGTGGCTAAGCAACCAAACTGGCACATTGTATTGATACTATCTTCTTCATTAAGAAAGATGATTCAAATATAATTATTTCTTGAAAAGCATCCAGCCTGTGAAAAGATTCAGACTCTGTTGATCAAGTTACCATGGATTTCTTTTGAGACATTCAAGCTATTAAGAGCAGGAATGTTTTGTCTGAAATGCTATACAGAAACCTACTGATAGAAATAATCACTTGTTAGCTGTTACCTTTCATCTTTTGTACATGAGTGGAAGTTTACCATGTTCCTAATTACAGTGAATTAGATTAACTTGTCCTAGCAAATCAGGCTATTCAGAGTGTGAGTATTTTCTGGAAAGGGAAGAGCAAAAAAGACTTCAAACAGGGAGTCCAGAAGAAAAGGTTGTGAAGATGGGCAGACATGAGTCATAAAGGAGGGATACTGTAGGTGTCCTTCATACCTCTGCTTAATGTTTTTTTCTTCTTGTACAAAGAAAATTAGTAACATTGTAACATCTGAGAACATAATTTATTGGAGCTTCTTAAAGTACCACTCATTATTTTGTGTAATGGGGACAGAAGCCTTCAAGGGACGCTGGAACATGCAGGGTCTATTGACTACAAGAAGATAATTTTTGCTCTCTAATCCTTCTCTGGAAAGTTTCCCAGATGAACTCTGTAACACAACTGTGACTGTAGAAATAATTTTTTTCACTACCTGTTGCAAAACAAAACAAAAGAGGGAATGGTCTAAAAAAATGTATATAGCCTTTTGTTCTCATTTACAGAAAGGTCTTTTTACAAATTTTGGCAGTGTAGAGTTGGGTGGGATGTGACCACAATCTAAGCAAACAGGGAAAGAGAAGCAGCCGCTCCCCAACCTACGGCTAAGAGTATACATGGCACCCAGTACATGCTGTAAGCAGACCTATAGCCCCATCAACCCTCATCCCTATAAGTCTATCCCTGATGTAACAGCAAGGAAAAACTGTGCAAAAATAGCATTTACTTTCACCTTAAGATCCCACTCCATTGTAAGGATGGTGGAAATAAGAATCGGCATCTTATACATAAAAGTGCTACTTGTTACTATAAGCCTTTGCCCTGACTTCCTCAGGGTTATGAGGCCTAACTGTGCCTGGTAGCACAATTGCAGAATCTCTCTCTGAAGCTGTCTGAGGTTTCAAATTGTTTAAATTCTTCCCCAGGTTATGAGAAAAGTTAACACAAACATCTCCTCTTTAATTTTTAATCCAGAGAACACTGAAACTGAGAGAAGCCCAGATTTCTCTCTCTTCTCTGAATGCAGCTAGCTCTGGGACAGAATACAGTCACTTTTTAACAGTCTCTATCACAACTGCATCATTGGCTGGGGCAGGACAGGAGGTGACTGAAAATGTAAGAATAACTCCTTGGTGGATGCTCCCTCCCCCTCTGTGTACTAGGGAAGAATCTGTAAGTTCACTGCAATTCCTTTGGAATCAAACAGCTGCAGAGGAGAAGCTGAGGTGGAGAAAGAGGTGTCACATTACTGTACCTCACAAAGGAGACTTTGAGATCCATTATTTAAGCTCTTATGTTCCCATTGGGACTTTGGGAGGATTATGACCTTTCCTCACTGAGAGCAAGGTGACTTTAAGTTAGTACTTTCTTGATTTGGTTTCTCATGGACTGCACTCCTTCCCGCGTCCCAGCTCTCCAGCCTGATCTGCTGATTTGGATGGGGATTCCCAAACTCTCTGCAGCTGAGCTTCACTCAATGAGAAGTTCTTCATGCCTCATGCTTCATGCCTTACTGGGCACAGCTCCCCAAAGATGGGCATGAGGAGACTTATCTCTCGCATGGGTGCTACTATTTTGACATGTCACCGTTTTGACACGTTAGTAAACACTGCATGGCACCATCTTCAAACAGCTGGGGCTGGGCAAAGGGGAGAGAGGAGAAAGTCAGCCTGAATCATCTCCTAAATGAGAAAGGCTATAGGGTTTGCTCTTCAGAGTCACTGACCGAAAGAGAACATGTGTTGCAGGTGCAAATGTTGCATCCCCAAACATAAGACAACCAGTGCTTTTGGGACCAGTCAAACTTTCTGGGTTATGTGTGCCATCCAGCTAATGCTGCCACATTTCTGACTGGGATTTCCTGGACAGGAACACACCACACATGAGGAGCTAGATGCTCCCTGGTTGCATCACAGCTGCTAAGTGTGTATCTTGGAGGCAGCAAAGCCACTTCTTTCCGGACTGATTGTGCTAAACAATGATACTTGGACTAGCAATGTTTGTCTGAATCCCTGAAAAATATCAAATAAACAAGGATCTCAAAGATCACTGGTACAGCATTTCCAGGCAGAGGAATAAAGGATGTGCTCCAGGGTACTGTGGATGAATGGTAGTCATACATGAACAGTGTATTTCCATTCATGGCAGGTGAGACACCTCAGATCATGGGAGAAGCTGGAAAACCAAATATACAGGAAGGTGTGAGATCAGCAGGTCAGACCTATGGGAGCGACCAGTGCAGTGTCCTGCTTTTTTTTTTCCCCAGCACCATGAAAGAATGAATGAGGTCTGAAGTGGCTCTTTGCCTTTGTTCTGCACCTGAGCTTCTTAATCAGCTCCCAGGCTATTCATCCTTGCCTTGCTGCCCAAAGACTGATACCTCTCAGGGCTACAGTCACTACTGCCACCTCCTATTTAAACCAATTAAATTAACCTGGGTGATTTTACTTGGCACAAACGAAGGAGTGCTGACACAAACTGCTGCGCGGGCTGGTTCAAAAGGGTGCTTAACGCTAGGGGAGGGAAGGGGTGGGAGGAGGAGGACAGGGGACACAACAGATGAGCAGCTGCAGTGGTAACATCCAGCAGCACAGCTGGATCTGAAGGAGGATGTTTGTCCACAACCTCTGAAAGCAATTAAACTAGAGCCTTGGGTGGTCTGGCACATCTGAGAATAAGTGCTAGTTATTTTGTTAACTAAATAGGGATTTGGATACTTGTCCTTATTTCCAGATTGTAACATTCATGGGCTTGTGTGTGCTGTGTAAGCGTTGAAGATTTGGCTGCTTTAATTACCGGTAGCAGCTCCTCCATTAAATCCTGTGTGTCACATGAGAAGACAATGATGCTGTTTTCTAAGGTGAAGTAGGGGGAAGGGTGACTTCCATCAATCCACAAGGTGCCTTTTGTTCCAAATGAGGCTGTTGAAACTCAAAATGACACAAAATATCTGAAGAAATCAGCTTTGGAACCTGCTTTTTTTCTGGTTTCTGCATTATCCTTGCTTTCCTAAGGCACCCTGTGACGGCTGTATTTAAGAATATTCATGTCAGGGCATCCTGGGACTGTGTGAAGTGCAGCAGCCCAAGGTAGTGGTCCTTCAAACACTTCTGTACACATTGAACTGTACTATGATGCATTATTTCTTCACTATGTATGATACCTAAGTGAATAGTCCCTTATTCAGGTTTGTGAACTTTTCATTATTTTCTTTTTCTATTATTTCCTTTAGGGAAATGCAAAAGTTTGGAAAATACTGCTCAGGACTGGAGAACATTACTTTGGTTGTCTTTTAGAAAACAATAATTTACCAAAATTAAATTATTTTTTTTTAGGGTGTATCAATTTCATCTGTATCACCTTGTGTGAAATTATCTCAGTCAGCACAATGGAAATGTTATGGTTCAGCATTATCTAAAGGACTTTTAGCTCTAGTCTAATAGCTAAGCTGCACCATTTTGGCTTTTAATATTGAAAGTTAATCTCAGCCTGCCATACAGAATTGAAACAATATGGCCAAAATGGCACTATTTATATATAAATATGATAGTCTTCCAGTTTACCTGCAGCTGTGGTTACACTGTCCAATATGGATCTGGGCACACTTTTCTCAGAAGGGAACACTCAAAATAACTGCACTGGCTGAACATCCTGCCACTGATTTGAACTCTGATGTCAGACCCTAACCAATGGATCGCATCTAAAATATATCGAACCAAGATACGCAAGACAATTACTTGCAGGTTCCTTAATACCCTTGAAAAGGGGATATTAATTTCCTGCTGGTCAATGCAGACATCTCTGCTGTTTCTCCAAAGTTGCTGTCTGTGATATTTCAGCATGGTGTCTGGTCCCCCCAAGATCCAGTTCTTCCACAGCTTCAGGCATAGTGAAGTGGGTAGCCTTTACCCAGCCCTGCAGGCACTCATGGGAAGCTTTATTGGAAAGTGATTAAGCAGTTTCCTTACAGCACATAGCAGGACTTGCTGGAGGCCTGTAGAGAGCCTGACCATGCACAGAAACCTATCCTCCCACTGCCTCCAATGCCTGTGACCATTTCTGTCTTCCCTCAAGCACAAGGCCAAAGGGCCAATTCTATACATCCTTTTTAAAATGCAAAGTGGGCAATGTTATCTATAATTATAACATTCTAGGCCATTTTCATCATTTACAATGCAGCTATAGTAAATGATTTAATTGTGTGGCACCTCTTTGCCCCTCACAGCAAGCACATAACACTTATTAGCTTCAATAGGAGTTATGTGCACATAACTATGCAAGAAATGAATATACCCCTTTGATTACAATAAAGTTATAAGCAGCAGGAGTCCATTATGATTAGCAGTAAAATGAAGAATTTTTCATAAATCATAAATGTTACTTTATAATTTCCATTTCTCCTTATCCTTTTTCTCTGTGTGCATCTACAAATTTATATTTTGTCCTAATTCACGCACTTTGCAATCATCCCAAAAGCTGTTATTCATTATAACCAAAAATGAATTTGCTGAATCTTTCTTTTTTAATTTCCAAAGGATCAATTATACCAACAAGAAAGGAAAAAAAAAAAAAAAAGACTAAGAACAACAAATGTATTAAAATCACTCAATAATATTTGCCTGAATTGACTTTCTGCTTCTCTGCCCTAGGGCTAGATCTGACTTGAATGTCACTTTGCATCCTTGCAAAGTCTGACACATCCTGAAGTCCTCATATTCCCAAATGGCAACAGAGGCACTGTTAGTATCACCTTAGCCACTCCAAAGCAGTACAAGGTCTAGCAGGGAGGAAGAAAATTATACTGGCAGCTGTACTGTTACGGCTGCTACCACAGTATCTGCCTAAGGTACTACAGTGTGACATTTTTTCTTTGGCTTGTGAAACGCTGTTCTGAAAAGGTATTTTCCCTGCCATCCTGTCACCTAGCAGTGATTCTGGGCGGCCACAGTTTGCATAACATAAGCAAGGGATGCAGCTCTCATGCAGGCAGGGTGTGAGATCCGTGGTGCCTGTGAAAGCTTTGAGGCAGCGTTGGAAGAAAGGTGTAATGGTTCTGAGGTGAGGGTGGGACTGGGGCTCTCTCTTTAGATGTAACTGTGCATCCATGGCTGTCGGAGGTGGGACGGTGGACTAGGCAGACTGCCACTCTACTGCGTCAGCTCCTGTATTTCACACATACCTGCGTGAAATTGCAATTCAGGCCAGTGCATACGCTGTGCAAATGGCCAAAAATCACATCCTTCTTTGACATTACAGGAGACGTTTATGTTTAGAGAACAGGGAATCAAAAATCAGCAGAGAGAATCTTTGGCATTTCAGGTCGAGTTACATATCTCAACAAAGAAGGTAGCATTTCTCTCCTGACATACAAAGCAAATGAAGGTAAGTTGTGTTTCCCAGGAGCTGATACCATGTACTGACCAGTCATTAGAAAGGCCTGTTAGGCTTGTTGCCATTTCTGTTGTTTTTCCATAGCTGCTTTGCTCCTGGCTGAGAAATTGCATCTGGCAGAAGCCAGAGTTTGTGTGTGGTTCTGGAAAGTGGCCATCCTATGTTTCCAGAGAACCAAGCCTTCCTATGGAGCAGATCTGCTGCCACAAGGAATCACACTGTACTTTCCATTAAAAATTAAAAAAGAATTCCTACCAAATGCTGTATGGGTTCATAGCAAGTAGCAGGCACAACATCAACTTGAAATAGGGGAGCTATCATGACCGGAGGGCTAAAAGGCATGTTCAGCTACATGTGTACAGACATACAGATATACCCTCAGGATACCACAGTGAGCCAAATCCTGCTGTGATTAACTGTGGCTGTGATGTGTAGCCAACATATCTGTCCACATATTGCTGCCATTTTGCACTATTTATCCTATCACCCCAAGCATTCTCTGTAAGATTGACCACTTCCCATTCAATTGGTAGGAGGTTTTCCAGTGACTTCAGCAGGTGTTAATTAAGTCTTGTGACTAAAGAAAATAATTTAGCTGGAACACTGCAGCATAAAAAAAGATTTAATTCATTTTGAGCACTAACCAGATGAAGTTCAGTGTGAGGATGAATATTTGCTTTCTGTGGTGATGGGGGCTTCTTTCTGAGAGGTGGAATGGTAGCTTTCCTTCTGGAGTTTAAGGCACTGGCTTTTTGCTTTGCTGTTAGAGTTGATCTTCCAAAGAAGCTTTTGTAACGCAGCAGAGACCTGTGCCCAGGTTGAAGAATATGGTTTGTGATGATGGGGTCTCTTGTTTAGCATAGGAAAAGGCATGAGAAACTCCTTTACTTTTATCACTTTAAAATTCTTGCAAGATTATAGCAGAATGATCCCACTGTACAACCAAGTAAGCCAATGCCTTATCGATTCTTCCAATACCTGGAAACACTAATACCTTTATGCTTCTTGTGCTTCAAAAGTGAATGGAAAAAAGCCCTGAATTTTTATCATGTTACTTCATATTTGGTTACTTTTTTCTTCCTAGAGGTCTTAAAAGCCTAGAATCAAGGTACTGGATGCAAAATGATATGTTATTTGCATATTTATAAAACCATATTACCAGGTATTAAAGTAACAACTAGCTTTATATTTAAGATGGCAAAATGGTTTTTATTATAAAACTGTATTTTCCAATAGTTGTAGCTTGTGAAACATCCACCTTCTAGGCTAAAATTTGCCATGCTTGGTGAATAGTTTTGAAAAGTTTACATATAAAGTATTCAGACCATTTTAAAGTGAGAATGAGAAGCAGAATATATTTCTCCAGTTGTATCTTGTGACCCTTTTCAACAGCTCTTATGGACAAAATGGCTCACAGTTGAAACCTGTGATTTGCCATGGAAATAGCTATGCCTAAATCGCAATGCCCAGCCTTATTGTGAAGGAAATTGATTTTTATTTAACTGAGATATTAATGTTTGAAAATCCCATACCAACCATGCACTGTAAAGGCTTTTTCTTCGTCTTTTTTTTCCTAATTTTGCTGTACAACCCTGATCTTGGAAAGACTTACACAAATGCTTAACTTTGCATCCTCTGAGCAGTTCCCTTGGCTCCAACAGAATGACCACAATGCATACAGCCTTTGTGGGGAGAGGGTCTTTATAAAATAGGGTTACATACTTCTTTTTTTTATTACTGACATACCCTGTAACTAATCTCAATGCATAATGACCTGGCTACATTTCAAATGCTTTAGCAACTTAAAACAGGTTTGAAGGACCCAGACTCCCAGCAAAAGAAGCACTCTTCTTAGGGCATACACACTTCTCGCCTACTGCTGTGATCTATAGGAAACATACACAGGGCAGGGAAGAAAAATACTCCTGAATTTTATTCTGATCTTTTTTTGTGATTGGACTTCATAGCCTTCTGCAATTTATGGCCTCCTTTTGCTGCACTCTGAACAAGGGTGCAATCTAAAATGCAGGAGCTGGAAAGCTGTAGTTCAGGATGCAGGCTGGCTTCACTAAGCAGCCATCCCTCTTCTTGTTCCTGCGGAAGCATTTGGCAGTTGATCAAAAGATGAACATTTGCAATTCCTATGCTGAAGCTGGAACAGTGAGGTTTTGGCAAGCCTGGTTAAAACAGCAACAAAGGGGTCCAGTCCCAACAGCTATTAAAGGTGATAAGGAAGCCTCCTACTGCAGGAAAAAGGATGGGAAAGTCTTTCTACTGGGCATTGCATTCCAGTTTCTGAGCAACTCTCGCAGGCATCTGCAAAAAGAGGTGGAGACAAGAGACAATTCGTTAGCAACAGACATTGAAAGGTAGGTAGTAAGCAAGGATTTGCTTAACAGAGCACAGTTGAAGAGCTTATGAATGACGTTAGTACATATTTTTTAGAAGAGCTCTAGAAGCATGTATCAGAGGGTCTATCGGAGCACTGCCACTCACTTGGGGAATCTGAGCAAAGGAAAAGCATGTATGGTTTCCATACATGCTCTGTCCTCTGCTGTTGTATGGCACTTCCCATAACAACGGTGTACTTGCCTAGAGGCATCAGAGCCAGCCCTTTGCCATCTGGGTATCTCCACAATGCAGCAGTGCATTGAGATGCAAGCTCCAGTTTGAAGGCAGTTAAGTCATATTAATGTGACCAAGCTAATAAGCTCTGCCTCGGGGAACCATTACCTGACATTTCAACAACTGTTTAGGGTAAAATGCCAAACTCCCTGCCCAGGCAAATGCTCTGATCAGTGGAGTAGAGAGCAACAGTCCCTCTTTCTTACTGTCTTGCTGTCTGACCTGATGACTGACCATTCCCATCTGCCTCATGGCCCATGTTGGATAAGGGCTGGGAAAGCCTAGACGATGGGCAGGTTGTTAAGTAACTTGAATGTTGTGAAAGATAGGTATGAATCTGTCTTTACTGGGCAGGGAAGCAAACTTGGGTTTTCCACTAGGAAGAGAATGCCCCAAACCCACCACTGGATAGGGGCAAACATTTCACTCTCCATCCTTGGAAAGAGGGAATGGGAACATCTCCCTGTAGTGCTGAGGAGAGCACTCCTACTCTCCCGAAAGACAGGAAACCCCAAGAGCTAAGCCCTGCACAGCCACATCCTCACTACATTGCTCAGTGCCATATTCAGGCTGCTCTGAAATACTGACCCCCTCTTCCCATGAGCCACAGGGTTCATGGGCCCTTAGCACAGGTTCTGGATGCCAGTGTGAGGATCCCAACCCAAAAGTTCGGTGCTGCAGCTGCTATGACCTCTCCTGGTTCTGGCCCGTAGGTACATCAGAGCCACATGCAAAGCTGAGCATTGTGAGTTATTCCATCCCTGACTCACATAACAAATCTTAGGAAGGGAGGGAGGGAGATGAGCGGGGGTCTGTGGAGATGGAGTGGGTGCATGATAGGACTGTGCTAGGCACAAATAAGGCACATTTTTCATGATTTGCAAATGGCCATTTGTGATCCATCTCTCAGCACTTAAATGGAAGGAAAAGAGTGGGTGCATTACAGCATGTTGGCTCTTGGCTTGCAGTGGGGGCAAGTATCAAACCAATTCCTCCTTATTACAGGCAGTCAGAGGGCTCATGGGTAACAAAGCCAGCTTATCTAAGCAAAGAGGCAATTGTGTATTGCACACATATCATTTTATCCACGGGCTATGATGATTCAAGCTTCCTTTCTTGCAGCTGATGGCATCATTAGAAGGTTTCTGTTCTGAATTAGAACAGGAACCCTTGAAGGAATAATAGCCTCATGATTCATAGCCTCCTGTTATTTATTTGCTCTATAAATTACTTAATCCCATTGTAGAGAGATCAGGGTGAGGCTGGGCGTAGTGCAGGGCCCGCCAACAAGTGTTAAGTCCTAGGATGGTGGACTGGCAGGGGCTCAGGCATGAACACATGCAGGACTGCCTCTTTGGGGCCAGCTTTAAGCAAGGTGGCAGCTTTGTTTAGTGCTGGAAAAGTTACTACCCACAGCTCTTACTGGTGTACATTTTCCACCAACTTTGAAGAATGGTGAGATGAGTTGGCCTCACTCCAGTTGAATTTAATCACTCATAGCTCCTCTAATATTTCCTAGGCTCAGTGGGTTGTGGAAAACTGTCATTAAACATGCAAAAGCAACACTGACGTTTACTCTGCAAGGAGGGAGAGAACATATGGAGTGAGCCCACGCTTCGTGCACTGCAGCACTTCAGAGACTGGATTAGCATCTCTTTTTTCAGTTGCTATTCTGGCCTGGAAGGTTTGTTAATTGACTAGTGTTGTTAGCATGGCGAAAACATCAGTGTTTTATCCTGAATGCAGCTGCAAGCATGATCCTAATGTAATTTTATACCTTCTGATGCTTGATTTCTAGTAACTTTCAGTAGATTATCACCAATATTTGGCTGCTGCCATCACAAGTGAGGTCACACCTGTTACCAAGACAGTTCTTTTTTGGTATCTCTCAGTTTTTCATCACCACAGCCTCCTCTTTCACCCCACCAGCACTCAGTGATTGTGTGATAGAGTGTTTGGTTTTGTGGCCTTACCCATGCCATATAACTAGGGTCAAGAGATAAATATCACCTAAAAGGGCTCCAGAAATAATAGATTTTTTTCAGTGAAAATTCAGTGAAAATTTCAAATACAATTCACAGCTTTTACATGGCAATAAATGCTTCTAGGAATGCCATTCTGAGCAAAATGGGAGTATGTTTCTTTAACCCCAGTCCTTCTATGTTTGCAGCTTAATATTTCCTATTTGAAGTGAGAATGCAAGCAGTAAATAATGATTCTCTGCTAGAGGGAATTACTGCAATGACTATTTTGGAATTGGAGCTTAAGGCCCGTTTTGCACTATAAATGGAAAAAGATGGAAGGGGAAAAAAGTCAGTTGTAATTGGCTCATGGATTTTGCAGTTTCTTAACTCTCTTTTTCTCTCTCTTTTTATAAATATATACATACCTGCATGTATTGACATGCATACTTATATGCATATAATGTACTGAATTATTGCTACTTCATGGCTCCTGCTACCCCTCCCAACACTAAAGAGGGGAAAAAAAAGTGTAAGCTCAGGCATCTTAATATTAGGAAAGCCACAGGAGAATCCCAGGCTTGCACCTAAACTCTTCAGTTGCAACATCTTACCTAGGTCTTCCTGGGGCAATGGAAATGATGCGGGTATAGTGACAGTGCTTTTGGAGTGAGCTCTGGAACTGTATTTGGTGTTAGAATTCAGTTGGAGTTGGGTGGGTTAGACTTCATCTGCATCTACAGGCGGCACTCCTCATCTGCACAATTCCCTTATTCAGCACTCATTTCCAGAGTGCAAGAAATTAGGGTTAATTCTTTGACAGCTGACCTAGAAACTCAGGGTCAAGTTCTCCTGCTTCTTTGTAGAGTTTTATATTGCATCCATTACTGCAGCCTCCAAATACTTTTTCATGTAAAAAAGTCACTAAATCCCACATAGAGTTCATGGGGCCTCTGGCAGTTTCCTTTTTTTGGGGTCAGCACTCTGCACTGGAGGGAATGAGAGCATGAGGTGGGGAGAATAAAGATTTTTGTATTGTTAGTGTCAGTGATGGCAGTAAAGTTGTCTCCAAGGAAAGCCTAGTGACATCCCTCAGAGACCCCCAGGCTTGGGATAGCACTTGCTCCCCACTTGAATAATTTCCACTGAGACTTACATTTTATTGGAGCTGTTTTGTTGTCAGTTCTCAGAGGCATTGGCTCAGAGGAGCCCAGCTGTCAACAGAGGTCACACTGAAATTTGGTCCCTCATGGAACAGGGATTCAATCCTTCAACTTCTTTGAATTGATGTCAGAGGCTATGTGTGAGCAAGGGAAGGGACTACAGCAGAAGCTCTGCCTGCCTGCTGCAGCCTCAGCCATACAGAAGGCAACATTTTGTACCAGCTGGAATTGAGTGGCAACCTTAGGCTGAGGTCCAGATATGGTTGCTTCTAATAATCCATGCTGATGCTGATAAATGCATAGATTGTGTTAGCCATGTCCCACTCTTGGGAGGAAGAGATAAAGTTGCCTTGCAAGCTGAAGATGAAAAAAAGCATTTTTAGAAATCAATGATGTGAGTTGGTTGCCCAGGCTTAGTGACGATTCTGGTGGGACTCCGGAGCTTTGCACCATTTTTGACAAATGGGCTTCACCAATGGAGTCACCCTCAAAGCACGTTTGGCCCTGAAATGCCAGCAGGCAGGTCATTTTATTACAAAGCTGTATCAATTCAGTGAAACCTTCTGTCTCCAGACTGGCACGGACTCTGCAGGTTACAAGTACTCCAACTATAGCAGTGTATATATTACCAGAGAAGCAGTGTGTGTGGGTTGGATATAAAATGGGAAGAACTACTTTGGTAAATAGAGAGTGGGAGCGGTGGCAAGACCGACTCCCATGCCTTGGGTCAGACTGCTGGGGTGGGAAGGGGGAGGCAGAGCAGGAGCAGAGCAGACGATTCCCCAAGGCCAAATGCTGTGAGGTGTGTGGTAGCACAAGGGGAACTCTGCTCGGGAAGCCCTTTCTGGATCTGCATGTCTCTCAGAGGGTAGCTGCCACTGCAGGAAGGACGATCTCATGAGGAAAGCATGGGTGGCCTGCAAGTGGGAGCAGACAGTGACAGATTTTGTCCTGGAGCTCCCTGTCCTGGTTCCTTCTGTTTGGTAGCACAGACAGCTTTTGTAGGGAGGGATGCATGCAAAAAACCAGAGCAAGCCGTAAGGAGCAAAATGGAGAGATGTCACAGTATGGTGTGGGGAATATAAGGGCAGATGTCCAGGCCAAGGAGAGGATGGAGATCAGGAGCAGCAAAAGGCTGGGCATCCAAGCCTTCTTCCCAGCACTGGCCATGGAAGAAGCAGCAGCAGAAGTAGCAAAGTTAAGGTGAGAAAGTGGTGTTATGGTGTGGGGTTGAGGGTCTTTGTGCAGAAGACATGCTGAGGGAAAGTGGATGTGAGATGAAAGAAGAGTCCAAAACTGGTCTGGTGCAACACAGGCCATAGGTTTTCAGTGGGGGTGTCCTTATGGAGTCTGGCATCTCATATTGAAAGCAGGTCTTACAGAGAGGCATTCAACCTGACTACAGAAATGGAGAACCCACCATTTCCCTGGGTATTTTGTTCCAGTGATTAATCATCTGTGCTCCTAAGAAGCTGTGCCCCATTACTATGTTGGATTTGCTGGGCTTCACCCTCTGGTAATTAGTTCTTGTTATGTCTCTCTCTGCTAGATTAAAGATCCCTTTTGTAGCCCGTATTTTCTCCCCATGTGGGTAATTATACCCTGTAGCCACACTGCTTCTCAATCTTATTTTTGATTAACTAAAACAGATTGAGCTCTTTAAGTCTTTCCCTGAAAGGCAGCAGGCTCTTTTGTTCTTTCTCCACCTCCAGTCTTTGAATAATATTTTGTGACTCTTCTCTCCATCCTGTCCAGTTTTGTGGTACCTTTCTAACAAATGGGTGGTAGAACATGATTCAGTGTTCTGTCAGCAATGCTCATAATGGGCCATCAACCATGCCAGAATTTTTAATTTTAGTATTTTTATAGTAAACAGTATGCTATAATTAAAAAAAAAAAACCAACACACCAAAACCCCCTCTGGACTCTGAACTCTTGCAGATACTCAGATATCACCTATTAGCTGCTCCAGGCTGAACTCTGGTTTCTTCTGAGCTGCTGTTGGTGTGGGGCAGAGCTGAGTTGAAAGCTGCTGCCGTGCCAGCAGGCAAGGATTTGCTCCTCGGTGCCTCAAGGACTCAGGAAGGAGCATGGGGCTGCCTGCCTCACCTGGAGTGGGTCTGAGCTCTGTATTTCTCCCCAGGGAGAGGCAGGGGCTTCCACATGCAGAACATACTTCTGCTTCAAGCCTCCTAGCTTTCTACCCATATACAGGAGATAAAGTCTTTTCAATGCATGAGTCACTATTCCTTTACAGTTATACCCCAAAACTGCATTAGTTCTGCTGGCCCCAAACAGCTCAAGTTCAGCTCTTTGTCTGTTGTGAATCTTACTACTTTTGGAGGTTTGTTCTATGACTTACACACACTTTATAAGCTTCACAGACAAACCAGGGTGAGTTTTTTTCATTTGTTTGTTTGTTTTTGTTTATAATAGTCCAGAAATCCAGATTGTTATTTTCTTAACTGTCAATAATTTAGTCTTCAGGTTGTGATATGGGATCACTCAAGCATCAGACAAAAAATAACTTCACTCCACAATATTAACCAGAGTAATTTGAACACAATGACTGTTTTCTATTCCAGATTCATTTGTTATACATAAAATGTCATCTTATAGCTTTTGTTAATACATTACCTTCAAATATAGAGGGTGTCTAGGTGCAGATGAGCTGCTGTTGCAGACACATCATTATTTTTTGGGATATCTTGCCTTTGGAGTACTGGATTTCAAGACTTTAATGTTGTACTAAGCCAAAAGGCTTATGCTAAGGTATGAAAATACAGTCATCACAGTGGATGTTCTTCAGGTAAACCTAATCTACAGCAGCAATCACCTAATTCTGATATAATTAAAAATAGACAGACAGGAAGACAGTCAGAGAGAGAAAAATATTCTGACTAACAGATCTTTTGTTGATGACATGCACTGAGGGAAACATCAGAATAAACA
This sequence comes from Ciconia boyciana, assembly GCF_034638445.1. NCBI lineage: Eukaryota > Metazoa > Chordata > Aves > Ciconiiformes > Ciconiidae > Ciconia > Ciconia boyciana. The sequence continues at coordinate 59,713,562 of NC_132934.1, forward strand.
GATTTAAGCATGGTTAGGAGCTTAGATCATATATTATTTCTTTCTGTTTATAATACAAAAGGAAGGGCTCTTTCTGCCAAGCTTGTCTGATTGCTTGTGACGAGATTTGGAGGGATGCCTTTAGAACAAATGGAGGATTTTCTCTTCAGTGATCCCAGTCTGGGTGCCTCAACTGGGCATCAGTGAAATGTGACACAAAGCTCCCTTGATCACAGAGCAGGATTGTGAAGGAGGGCAAGATGAACAGTTTTGAGACAGGGCAGGGGAGACACTTCTGCACTAAGGAAAAAAAAAGCCATCCTGTGCTGTACACCAACTATTCCGTTTGTGCCATAAAGCCCATCAGGAGCTGGGGTTGTTTGTGTCAACGTGATGACCAGTCACTCGGGACATGTCTCCATGGAGGGGCACCGGGAGATGGGAGCCTGCTGCGAGGTGCAAGGTGTGAGCCATTTCTGGGCTGAGCCAGGTGAGCACAGCTCAGAGCTGGAGGTAGCATCTTGTCCTAAGAGGCACTCGCAGAAAGATGGAGCAAGCAGAATTACTCCCCCACTGTACAGATGGCGAGCTGACACACAGATGGCAGTGGCCGAAAAAACCCAAACAATGGCATACAAAAAATTTATGGTCAAGCAGGGCCTTGAACGTGGATCTTCCAAGTCCCATGCAGGGGCTGCTGGAGGGGTGGGAGCGGGGACAGAGGACTGTCAGGAGCAGGTAAATGTCTTAAAGTGACCCCAGGAGACAAAACAAAGTCAGCAGTTGGAAGGGACTGAGGACACACAGACCAAAGCTGTGCTGTGCTTAATCAGCTTAGATGCTCCCTTTGCTGCGAGCCAACACCAGCGTATGTGAGACTCGTATGCTCCTACCTGCCAGCCTGACGAATGCTTTTATGACCACAATCAACTCCCCTAGGCTGTCACACATGGTTGTCTAGAATAATCAGACAATAGAGGGGACAGAGAAAGAAAGAGAAAGAAAGGAAAACAAGGTAAAGAAAGGAAAAGAGAAAGCTGTTTGATCAAAGCCTTCTATGGATAGGATTTATTATTATTATCCTAATACCTTTTACCACAGCAGTGGGCCTTTCTCAGGCAGGAGATGCCAGCTGGGACAAAACAGGTGCAAAGCTGTTTCACTTTACAACGTGGATTCTTGCCTAATAGGGGCTGAACTCCAGCCATCAAATGCATTTCAATTAGAGTTTCTGGTTTGTCTCTGAAATATCAGACAATTTTGTGATTCAGCCAGCTATGTCCATCTTCCAGGTAAAGCTTTTTACTCTGGCTGTGGGTCTAAGCAGGCTGTGCCAGGATCCACTCCCTTCCTGTGGCTAATTCATTACTCCCATTGGAAGCAGATTCAGGGAGGGAAGTGCAAACACCGCAGGGTTTCTGCAGAATGGCTTTGGAAGGGAAGCACACCCACCCCTACCTCCCCAACCACCTCGCTCTAACATGGGGAGCATTTCCATGCTTTACTCTAGTAAGATGAGAAGCAAGGCTGAGTTTTCAGGGCCCTCTCCAAAGACCATGGCTGAGCATCACCAGCTTTCTTGGGGTCTAAAGGAGGTCATCACTGAGGTGGATTCCTGGAAACTGAGTCAGATTTGGCAAGCACAAGCTATGTCATAGCAGGGGGAAGATTGTCATTAATACTGATTCTGCCGGAGCCTGGTGGCAGGAGGGAGACCATTGCCTCAGCAATTTTCCAACAGGCAGGAAAGTGATTGTCAGCTCTACCAACATCAGGCATGAAGCAGCAGAGTCCAGGATGTAAAGAAACAGCAGCTGGGTTTCATGGGGTCTGAGAGAGAAGCAGCGTTTTTTTCAGCAGGATTCAAGTGACCCTGCAGAGCAAAGGGCAAGACCCTCAGGCAACAAGCTGGTGGGTGGCAGCAGCAATATCAGCAAAACAAATTCTCATCAGCTGACCTTACCTTCCTATCTGCATTATCTTTCCTAGCCAAGTGATGCCTTCCCATCAAATGAGGGCAGGAGAAGGAGGGGGGCAGAAGCAGCCAGGGCTGCAAACTGCACCTGATTCAGACCTTCCAGGCTAAGATGTTGCTGCTCCTTCTGGATAGAAAAGGGTATTCTCATTTTGCAAACGATAATTTTAAACAGCTTTCCTTAAGTCATGGAGCAAACTCTGACCATAGCTGAAATAAGCAGTATCTTCCACTCACCTTTAATTGCACACTTTAACCATTATTATTAAATAATACTATTAAAGGAAAACCTAGATGTCCTGGCTGTGACAGGAGATCTATTATGTTACGTTGTCTGGTAAGTTTATGACAAGAGCTATAATCATTTTAGGGCTAAGTGGATGAGATGGAAAAAAAGGAAAAAAGATATATTCTTATTAGAAACTAGCTAAGGAATGTCCTGCCTAAAACCAGTTTTTGCATAACTGAAATTTTGCCATGAGAAATTTCAAGTTTGACAACAAATTTCAATTTTTCCACTGAGAAAATGCAAATGACAGCTCTAGAGCTGCCTGCCTGGCAGGCGTTTGTCAGCTTTGTTTTCTGTCTTCAGGGAGGCAGTGGAATCAACAAGAGCCATTTTGACAGGCAGAAAGTCAGCAAGCCAAACAATAAAATAACAAATTCTGTTTTAACTTTTCTAAAGACTGTATGTGTGTGGGATTCCTACCTAGAATTTCATTTCTACAGAAAGCATTTGTATTTAATTCCTCCCTTCCAAGTATTTGGGGAGCACGACAGCACTGAGTTTTGTGTAGGGTGCAACAAGTGAAGAACTGAGGCACAAAAGAGACTGCAACCCAGGATTTCCCAAGTGACGCTAGCTGCTGAGCCTGACTCACATTTTCAGAAGAGTTTTTTAGCTTTTACCTGAACACCAAAATAGCCAGCCACATCTTAAAATGCAAAATCATAAAATAATAGATTAATTTAGATCATAAGGGACACTTCTGGGTCACCTTGTCCAACTCCCTGCTCCAAGCGGGGCCAACTACCAAATTAGATGAGGTTGCTCCGGACCTTATCTACCTGAGCTTTGAAAATCTCCCAGATTGCACAGCCCCTCTGGGTCACACTTATGGTGAAAATTTTTCCTTATATTAAATTGAAATTTCTGTTGTTGCAAATTGTGACCTTTGCCTCTTGTCCTTTTGCTATACACCCCCTTTAGTAGTAGTGGTAGTAGTAGTAGTAGTAGTAGTAGTAGTAGAGATGAGTTAGATCCTCTCAGCCTTACCTTCTCCAGGCTGAAAAACCCAGCTCCTTCAATCTCCCCTTGTGCAACCCTCTGACCATCTAGGTGGTCCCCCACTGGACTCTGTCCAGTTTTCCTGTATCTTTCTGGCCCAAAACTGGACACAGTACTCCAGATGCAGCCTCAAGAGAGCTGAGTAGAGGGGAATAACCACTTCCCTGGACCTATTGAGGCAGTGCTGTTGAACATACAGAAAGGGGCTGGAATGTCCCTTAACAAGGGCTTGGGTGAGCGAGCAGGGTGCCAGGAAAAAGAAAAAGGGCCTGATTTCTAAGAAAGTTCCCAGGAGAGAAGTCCTTATATAGAATATAACATTATAATATGCATAATAGACTTGCAAAGGCAGCAGCAGAAGCTGCATTGCTGTAGACGTTTTCAGAAGAGATCATTCAGGCAAAATCGGAGGGGAAAACTACTCCAAGCTCAAATACCAGTTATTCACAAGTGGGTGCAGAAATGAAATGAAAAAACCCCTTTTGGCTCAGAATGCTATTTTAGTGCATGACACTGCCTAACCAAACATGGTTTATGATGATTGCTCCAGTCCAGCTAACTTTAACCTGAATTAAAAGTGTGTAATTTAACAGGGAGTGGAAAAGTAGCATCACTTGTTAAGTCTATCATTCCCTGTCAGGTTAGCAGAGACTAATCACCATGACTCTTATGTTCTCTGCTCCTTAGTTTAAAGTAGGCTCTTTGCACTGTGGTGCGAGGTGTACGAACTGTTAATCTCCCCATGGTATGTATTTTTGGCCAAATCTGTACAAAACCACCATGGTGATTTACTGGGGTTGAGCACGCCAGCCTTTTCTCAGTAGCCAACCATTAGTTTACCAGTGACTCCAGCAACAACATACAGGGAAGTGAAGCTAAAAAAAAGGAAAAGCACAGGATTGTCAGAACTGTTGGGTGGATGTGAGGCTGATCAGAGCCAAGAAAGGTTTTAATAAGTGGAAAGGTTTGCAATGTGAGAGTGATAACTAGCAGAGGGGCAGTGAAGGGGAATGTCCTAAAGACAGAGTGGTCAGGGCCATACATGTAACATACCATGCTCTCACACTCGCTCTTTCCCCCTTCCCTCTTGCTTTTTATCTCCCCAAAGACAAATCTAACCTAGTATTTGCACAGGAGCACTGCCAGCAGAGACCCCTAAAATTACAAGCCAAACCAGCACGTCCCTGGAGTACCCTGAATACTCCCACACGACTTTTTGCTAGGCTGAATGAGAGAGCAATCCATTACTTAATCTTGCTGCCACTCCAAGATTGTTCCCTGCAGTATATTTTACAGTGCTTTGTCCAGGCTGGTTTTAAAACATCCAAGTGATGAGACTTCCACCAGTTTACTTGGGGGAGCTATTTTATAGGCTAACAGACATCACCATTAGCACTATTTCTTGTCACATGCATCAGCAGCTCTCCCATAAATAATTGCTAACACTACAGCTATTCTACAGGCCCAGGAAAGGTAAAGGAATACAAACAGGGAGTCAATATTCAGGTGAATAAAGGAATAAAAAGATAATGGAAATGTCTGGCTCCTCCAGGAACATATGGCGTTTAGTTGGGTTATGGACACTTGAATAAGTGACAGTGAGGTAACTGGTTACCTCCGTGCTCATCCCTGAATAGATGTGAGGTAATCTGAGAGAGCTCAGGCACAGAGGGGAACCAGGCTGCTCAGACTGTCGAGTTCAGCTGTGCCAGGATCTAGCAGAGTTGGCTACAGATGCCTCCATTCCCCTGTAAGGTCACCCCTAAGTAAATTACCTCACATGTATCATGGGGTAAAAGTATAATTAGGAGAGTTACTGCAGAGCAGCTTGGAGTGTTCCCTTTTACTGCTGTTACATCTAAGGAAATGGACATATGACCAAGTGAGTAATGTCTTATTTAATGTATCTCAGATTGTTTTATTGAGAAGCTATTTCCTGCTCTTCAAGTTCTTCTCCTGCTGCAGAGGTTGGCACCTGACATGATGGGTGAAACCTTACAATCCTTACAAACCTTAAATCTGTGTGCAGCCAGGTCTGAAATGTTCTGCATAAATGAAAAAAAACATCCCTCCTGGCACCTGCTGGCAAATCAGCACCTTTGGTAAGCAGCAGTGTACTCTGCATGGCTACTAATTCAGCACTGATAATGGCTGTGACACCAGCAGATGCTTTTCAAAATTCCTCACTGCAATATTTCACTCAAGGTCCCCCTTTGGCAAGTATTTCAATAGTTTTACAGTAACACATTGGGCAATGCCACCTCCATTTCCTTTGTTCCTTATTACATGTCCATGTATATCAACTCTTTAATAAAGAAAACCTGCTGAATACATCCTGAAGACAGCATTTATCTTAGAATACAGCCTCCCCCTGAAACAATTAGCAGGCTGGTGCATACAGCACTGGTGATAATCTCACTGAATGACACACACCACAACAGCTTTAAAGACAAGATGATGCCTCTCTCACAAAAACCAGCAGCAAGCTATTTAGGGAGAATTCAGAAAATACAGAGCAGCCCATGGTCTCTGGCTTTAGAGAGAGGCCATCTGACCGCAGGAGTCTGTTCCCTCTTTTGATCAATGTGGAATGGTTCCTTAACTGTTTTCTTGTAATGGGACCAGTATAGTTTAAGCAGTCTTGGAGCAATGCTTCCCCAGGGATCTTCTTCCACATCTTACTAGGAAAGAAGAAGTTGTTCTTAACAATCAAACTTCACAAGTTTTCCTTCTCTAAAGTTCATCCTATTATGCAATGCCCCATCGTACTAATCCTGCACAAAGTCTCTTCCTCTTGGGATTTTCTTTGAATTTATTTGGAGGTGATTATCATATCTCCTCTTAGTTGTTGCTTTGCCAAGATGTACATAGCTTGCTCTTTTAATCTTTCCATATCAATCAAGCCTTCTCACTACCTAATAATAATTGCGCCTCCTCTCTGAACTCCCTCCAGCTTTTCAATATCTTTCTAGTGACATGGTGCTCAGAACAGCACAGGAGATGCCAGCTGCATTTGCAGCTGTGTAGACAAGGTGCTTCGTTCATCTGCTCTGCTGCAGAGCATCTTAAACTAGATTGCCCACCTGTCCTACTGCTTTTCATTGCAACACTTCTAGGAGCCAAGGGAAAGCAGGTTTCAGTACTGGAGAGCTGTCAAACCAGTGGAAAGTTCCTCTGGATATGTTATACCATGATTCCCCCTAAGAACTGGTACTATACCCCTCAAGGAGCATGTGCTGCCTATTTCTGGGAGGGTACTGACAACATCATTCTGAATATGGATTAGTTGTTGCTTCTCTGCTTTGGTCAAACTTTCTGTGGTAGCACCATCAGAGCCCCAAACAGTCAATGATGTGAAATCTCTGCACAGAAAACAAAAATTGTTTTGACTTTTTTTAAAGCTGTATGCTTTATGAAATCTTTTTGAAAGTTATGAAATCTTTTCTGATTTACTTATTTACTACTTAATCTAATAAAAAATAAGTTTGTGATTCATACTTAAGACAAAGCATTCGATTACCAAGCCAAATTCCTGAAAACCCGAGCATGTGCCCAGTTTAGCATCAAAATGTGTTTGGTATTATAGGAAGAACTATCAAAGAGAACATACAAAAATGCGTTATTATACTTCTACCAGTATTTAGCAAGCAGTTCTTTATTAGGGCTGGGAGAAAAACAGATGTCTTTGGCTTCTGCAAGCATTGCAATGTATCAAGTAATTAGTCTGTCCAAGAAGTGAATTCTCTGTCACTAATTGCAGATCATATCAGAAAAAGAGAATCACAAACAGAAGTCATAGGCAAAAGACAAAGAGAAGAGAAAAATGAGAGAATGACAAGGGGAAAATATGAAAAGAGCCTTCAGGTTTGCTAAGGTTTGAACACATGTAAAGGAGGAGGTAAAAGAAAATGTATGAAACCTGAGGTAAATTGGTATTCTGCTGTCTCAGAAGCAGCACAGGCAACATTTAAAGTTGGGTTCAGAGTTCTCCATCTTCACAATGCTGAAACCACCAGAAGCAGACGGTTGCCACAGCATGGGTAACATAATACTTTGCCTAATGACTGATTACACAGTACTGTGGTTATAGTCAATAAACCAATTCTGCTGGGTCAATTTGCTTTTTTCAGGTTTTCTTTCAAACTGTTAACAAACAGCATTCATCACCTGAGATCTGTAATTAAGGCTGGATGCATTTCCGAGAGATATGTTCTCACACAACTTAGAATACCTGGCTTCTCAGAGGAATCAATTTTTTTGGCCTGTATTGCAAAGGGAATTAAATTAAATGGAGAATATGGCATCTTCTGGCCTTAAGATCCAGAACAGTTATTCTTTCTCAATATTTTTCCCAAAAATATTCCAAGCAAGACCTAGCAGTTGCATTACTTTTTTTTTTTAAAAAAAGAATAATTCTCTGCCCTTGCACCTCACTTTTCTCTGAATGTTTTTGTTTTTCCTTTTTATTTATCCCTACTAGGATTTGAAACTCCCTCCCAATTCAGCATTGAATGTGAATTTCATTAATGCACTGTTTATTTTTCTTCCAGACCAATTAATGAGGGTGATAAATGAGATAGGACATAACACCAATCCCTGTGACACCCCAGTAGCTACCTCCCCCAAATTAAAACACTGCCATTTATCATTACTATTTGCTAATGTTCTTTCTGCCAATTTGTAGACCCTGTGGCAGTACTCCTACTGAAGCCAATCTGAATTAATTATTCAAGTACATTCATGGGAGATGCAATATCAAATACTTTATGGAAAATGAAAATGCAGTATACCAACTGAATTTCCAGTAGACACTACTACTATAATTCTTTTAAAGCCTTTTATATCTCTTTGTGAAGATTTATTCTTTTATTATTTGTACTTTAGTGGCGCCTGAAGGATCCAACTGGTCTGAGGACCCATTGTCATGCTTCTTACTAAAATTTTATCTCCAGCTGTTTAGTGATTCTCTTTCCTCCTCCTGTCTCTCATATTTGCTTCATTTTCACCCCAAGGATAGAATTTAAATTAATGGAACTGTAATTGCCAGTATCACTGACAATTTCTTTTTTAGGAAATCAGGTACATTTTCTATATTTTGCATATTTTGCTGCTTCTGCTGTGTCTTTCAAAAAACACTTTGTTATGAGTCATGTTTGCATGAAAACAGGCTCCTCTCTCTCTTTCTCTACCATGCATCTGCTCCTGCTGTGCATTCCCCACTGGAGTCCATATCACTGATAATCCTGTGCCTGAGAAGTCTCAGTAAGTTGCATGGAGATGACTGATGTCACACTTGGAGGATTAAGTAGGGAATAAGCAGCAGGAGGACGTCATCTCTCAAGAAACTGAGACCCCATCTTGTCTGTGCTGGAAAATGCCGAAGACAGATTTAAAAAAAATGTTGTGGTGCTTCTTGATACAAGAAAGAAAGCCTCTACATGCCAAACTGAAAATATACTGATTCAAAAGGAGAAGGAGAGCAATGGATATTTGAACAAGCCTGGTTACATTCTGAGCCCAAGGACAGATGAGCTGTGTGAACAGATCTCATATGCCAGCTTTGACTTTGGAAGACTCACAAGGGGGCACTTTGCCTGTAAGTTTACAATTTCCTGACTTTTTGTTTTTTGTTTTTTCTTTTAAATAAAGGAGATTAGCTTCTTCACAGTCTTACCTGTGTTCCCTTTCCTGGGACAACCCAGTAGCAGTGTCTGACAGAGACCCCGTCTTCCCTCTTACCCAGGAGAGAGTGCACCCCAGGCTGGAGAATATTTCAAGGAAACACTGCAGAATCTTCTCCTTGTGGTCAAAGAGCAGAGCTTAGAGGAAATATTTTCCCCTGCCCCCTAAAACCACAGGATCTACCTGGCTAAACTAATTTTTCTCTCCCACTCACACAACAGCAGTTTTCCTAGCACTGCTGAAAGTGTCCCATCTCACTGTTCCTTTGTAAGGAAGCCAATTCATGGTCTCAAAAAGTCACAAATCAGCTGCGCTCTGAATTTTTGTAAGATCCTTTGTCTGTCACAGGACAAGGAACAAAGTTTCCAGTCCCAGTGTGTTCCTACAGATACTGTGGAGCTGCTTCCTTAAACAAGGTACTTAGTGCTGTGATGGCATGCTCCTTCACAGTGCTTGAGGAAACTTGGCTACTCAGCAGCATCTTGCCTGGGTTAGAGCTCTGGGCTAGTGCTGGCGTGGGAATCAGATCTCAACCCTAGCCCATCCTGACTCCTTGAAATGGCCTGTTACTGCTCTTATTACTCCTCCAATATAAAGGGAAATATTTAGTACCCCTCTTTCAAATAATCTTCATTATAACCAGCAGCTGCCTTTGTTTTCCCCTCTGGTGACAATTATGTGCAGGCTACTGGCCAAAGGAGGTTAGGCCTTATTTTAAGCTCGGTACCCAACAAGTAGACTTGGGCTTTTGCATCTAAAATTGAATTTCATACCACCCCATCTCAGCAAAGTTGTGGATGTCCCATCCCTGGAAGTGTTCAAGCTCAGGTTGGATGGGGCTTTGAGCAACCTGACCTAGTGGAAGGTGTGCCTGCCCATGGCAGGTAGGTTGGACTCGATTATCTTTTAAGGTCCCTTTCAACCCAAACCGGTCTATGATTCTATGATTCAGTTCAGATTTGTTGGCTGTAGAGGGAACCAAACCAGGAGCATCTGAGTGTGAGCTACAGTTGAGAAAAGCTCTTAGCTTTTTCCCACCTAGAGCATGCAGTTAGAGTAAAACCTTTTCTTTTGATGCTGTAAGTGGGGTGTTTACCCAGAGGGGTTCAAAGCTAGTTTCTGCCTGCTTCTTCCTAACCCTGGTATTATTCAGGAGTCAATAATTCAATTCAAAACAATGCAGTGACAATGAGGTGGAATTGTTTTAATGGTGTTTACTTGTTCTTAATGATGTGCTGTATCCCTGTCTCCCTGTTACAGATAGAAGCAGACATAAAGAAGGGAGAAACTACACAGTAATGCAGACAGTAAAATCAAAGAAGAGACACTCCTGTTGAGATGAAAGAGAGACTCCTGCTAGTTTCTGAAAACTCACAAATGTAGGATTTTTACTGCCACAGTTGAGCTCTTTCTGCCAACAAGGACCTAACTGTAAAACCAAAGAAAAATTCCCCAATTCAGAGCAGTTCAGAACCCTTTTCAATAGAACCATTCCACCCTTAAAGAAAGTTTTTGGCCAAAACAGGATAATTCTTTACTTCTTGTCTCTTTTTTCTCATTCTTTCCAGATTTTATGTTCCCAAATGTGGCATTTTTTTCCCCTCTCAGTCAGAGAAAATAACTGAAAAGGGAATGCACTTATGCTCATTGCCTTGGGAAAGGAGGCAAAGAAGGAAAGGGGTGGAAAATTGGTCTCTAACCATGATTTACACAAGTCTTGAAGTTGTGCCAGTTTGAGCAGCTCAGCAGGGCACATAAAGCCAGCTGCAGTGCGAGGTCCCAGGATGTCCTCATGGCCCCACCATACACCTTCCTCCAAGGGTGTGAGGAGAGACAGAGTAGTACCAGTTTTAAATCTCTGCCTGCCTATTTTGGTCAGCTCTCAAAAGACAACTGAAAAAGGATTTAGAGCAAGCCAGGATGTGCTTCTACCTTCCCATTTCTTTAAATATGCTGCATTCATACTGTGTCCATATGATATAACAACAGCTTCTGCAGTCCATGAGGGAGCCTGCCATCTCACAGACTTGTAGCCAACTGTAAGACCACAATGACTATCGCTGTTGCTTCTCCATTTTCATGCTCTATTAATTATTTGTCTGTGATTGCTACTATGCTCTGTGTGCCTGTTTGGGTTTCAAAAGCCTATCTGGAAGGGGAAGCAGGTGTGTTTGTGAAGAGTTTTGTGAGGAGGGTGGGATTACAAAAACTGCCTGCGTATGAGAGACTGGAGTGGGTGGCTGTGTTGTGATTATTGCTTATGAAACATAGCTATCTGGGCTTGTGGTTCCAGCAAAGGTTGTTTGCTGGTTTGACTGCAGGCTGAGAAGCAGCAGGTCTCACAATGTTTTTGCTAGGCTTCTGGGAAACGCTGGGAAGGAGCTTGTGGCCACCATCCCTGTGAGTGCCAGTGATGTAGGGGGAGAGGTTTTGGAGACAAAATAGCAGGATCTCCTTGGCAGTTTCCCCCAAAATAGTCCTGGTAATGCATGCTGGGCCAGGCAAATGTGAAGAGGTAATACTGTTGGGAAAATTATATACATATGAGAGTTCAAAACCATCAAGACTAGACAGATGTCTGGAAGGAAGGGAGCCTGCCCAGGGGAGTTCCAGTCTTCACATGATGACTCACCATGTGAGCTGCACAGGAGGGTGCTCACATGAGGGTGCCAAGGAGCATGGGTGTTCGGAGGACACATCTTGACATTACAAGAACTCTTTATCCTCAGGTGAAGCACAGGTCAAAAACTAGAAATCACCAAGTTACAAACAAATGGACAATGCCACAGATAGAAGAAAGCTAAAAGTAATTTTATACATAAATCTACCTTTATACTAGAAGTCTAGGGAGATAGGAATATTTAGATTTAAATCAATATAAAGACATAAAAGACATATTGGAAATTTGGTGGAAGGAGAAGCAGATGGACAATGTAATAACAATTTGAAAAATTATACTGGAAAGACAAAATGGACTCTATAGATGAAGGGATGGTACCATAGCCTAAAAGAAGCTTTGAGTCAAATCAGATTATTAACAATCAAGCAAACCTTGTCAACAAGTAATAGAAACCCTATGAATCAAACTCCAGTCTCATGTAGAAAAAATACAGCAATGAGGCTGCATTACGGACTGCCTGATAAAGATGGTGATAGAGACTGACACACTGAGGGAGATCAAGGAAGGCAGGAATGAACAATAAAATAAGACTACAATTGCCCTCATATACTGGGTAAACTTTACTGTGGGGTGTGATGTGTGGGCTGAACTTTCAGACACTGCCAGTTTCTGTTTTATGGAAGTACTAGACAGGGAAATGAGAAGAGAAGAAGTCCTGACCAATGTGCAGAGCTGTTGGGAACAGTGGCAATACTGTATTTAAGTCCAAAATCCCTATTCCTCCTGCAAAAGCCAAGAAGCTGACTACTATAGTAATTAATTTTAAAAAAGCCGATCTACACAAAAATGAAAGGGTCTTGTTAAAAAGAAGCTAAAATGAGTGGTTAAACTACAAAAATCTTTTTTTGGACAGCACTGAGGCTGTTCAAAGATACCATGCTGGATGATCAGAGCAAACGTGTACTACCTATCAATAAATGTTTGAGAAAGACCAAAAGATAACAGGCCCAGCTTAACAGAAGTGTAAGGGAGCTTTCTTAGGAATAAGGTGGTGTTCTTCAAAAAACACAAAGCTGTATCTTACTAAAAACAAAAAAACTCTGAACCCCGAATGAACAATGGGCTGAGAACGCTGAAATTCAGTAAGGGAGGCCAAGAAAATTAATTGTGCTTCAACTCACAAAAAACCAGAGACACTAATTATAAATCATGTTGCTGCATCTTAGAGGCTAGGAGACCTCTAGAGCATCTGTAAGGCCAAGGAAAGATCAAGGAGCAAGAGGCTTCAAAGACAACAAAATTGTAGCAGAAAAAACTTAGATCTGCCTGACTGCACTAAACATGAAGAACTTGGGGAAGTTTCCACAACAGAACTTTTCTTTTAGGGTTTCATCTTTCCATGTTGATACATGGATGTAGCTGATATCTGGTGGCTATAGTCCACGTACATTTCTGTACGCTATAGTCCATGTTTCTGTGGCTATAGTCCACGTACATTCTACAAGGTCCTCAGTGGCAAAAATCCTAACCGATCAGTGAATAAAAGTGAATGTCCTCATGTGGACATGTAACTAGTCATAAGACAGGAAAGAGAGGGGAAGAGTAAATAATTTTTTGTAGAGGAGGTGGTTGTCAGTGATGCTTCACACAGATCTGTGTTCTGACCCATGCTGTTCATGAGTGCATAAATGATCTAGAAAAAGAGAATTAATTGTGAGATGTTTGCTAATGCTAAATTATTCTAAGTAACAAAAGACATGACTCTGAAACACTGTAAAAGCCTCTCACTACAGCAAGCAACTGGGCGTAAAGTAACAGCATTTGAAGCAATGCATACTGGGAAAAAAATCCTAATTTTACGTATATAATGATGGGTTCTGAGCTGTCTGTTATCATCAGGAATGAGATCTTCAGGTAATAATAGATAACACTACAAAAATATCAGTTCAGGGTACAGCAGTAGCCAAAAGCAATCAAGATGTGAGAAATGTTGAGGGTGGGATAACAATCGCAACAGGAAATATCTTTATGCCACTAGAAAATCCATTGTGTACCTGCACTTTAGAGACTGAGTGCAGTCTGGTCTCTTGGTCTCAGAAAGAACATAGCAGAATCAGAGAAGGTGCTACAAAAGTCAGCAAAATAATCAAAGGCATCGAACAGCTTTCCCTATGAGCTATACAAAATATACAGTACTCTTCAACCTAGAGAAGAGACAATAGTGAAAAAGCATAATGTAGATTTGTTAAACACAGGAAGCATGGAGAAGTCCTCGCCATTTATTGACAATGTGAATATGTACTGTAGAAAGCAAACAAGTACTACACCTTATGATGCAATCTTAACAACCTTGGTGCATATCAGGTGTTCACTGAAATAATGAAAAAGTCCAGTAGTACAACTGTTACAACAGAATTAAAATTAATTATTGCAGAACCGCTTGAGACAAAAACTTTGTATATGCCTATGTGCCATGATTTTATATCATAAAAGCAGACAACTTAAATGACTTAGTAAGTTCCCAAGCATGTCTCTATATGCAGCAAATTGGACTGCCTACCTGGGAGTTAGCTTGTGAGGAATTACATGGTGAAATAACATTCAAGCAACATTGAGGAGGAGCTGATATGTTGCACTAGTTTAGTTCATAGGCCGAATCCCTGAAAGTCCAGCCAAGCTGAGCTGGAAGCATTCCAGGTTGCCAATTAAAGGTTAAGGCTCACATTACATTAGTTAGTTTAATATTACTTTGCATGACGGAGCTTCCCATTGCAGTATAAATTGAGGCAAGCTAGCAGATGCCTGTACAGTTCATCGCATGGTCTTGCAAGTGCGCAGCTTGAAATGGGCTCTCTAATACGAAGTATTCAGTGAACAAGTGTAGTAAACAAATCCATGGGCTATACTTGTTTACAGGGGATTGAGAGTCCGATTAAAGTTTCCACGGAGAAATGTGCCTCTGCATGTGCATGCACGCACAGGTGCAGACATACACATGCACACAAACAGAGGAAGTCTGGGTGTTTTTCTGATTCTTGGGATGAATTTTCTATATGCCTCTGTGGTGGGTTGACCCTGACTGGACACCAGATGCCCACCAAAGCTGCTCTATCACTCCCTTTCCTCAACTGGACAGGGGAGAGAAAACATAATGAAAGGCTTGTGGGTCGAGGTAAGGACAGGGAGGTCACTCAGCAATTACCATCATGAGCAAAACAGGCTCGACCTGGGGAAATTTAATTTATTACCAATCAAATCAGAGTAGGTTAATGAGAAATAAAAGCTAAATCTTAAAACATCTTGCTCCCACCCCTTCCTTCTTCCCAGGTTTAACTTTACTCCCGAATTCTCTACCTCCTCCCCTGCAGCGGTGCAGGGGGACAGAGAATGGGGGTTGTGGTCAGTTCATCACAGGTTGTCTCTGCTGCTCCTTCCTCCTCAGGGGGAGGGCTCCTCACATCTTCCCCTGCTCCAGCGTGGGGTCGCTCCCACGGGAGACAGTCCTCCATGAACTTCTCCAACATGAGTCCTTCTCATGGGCTGCAGTTCTTCACGAACTGCTCCAGCGTAGGTCCCTTCCACGGGGTGCAGTCCTTCAGGAACAGACTGCTCCAGTGTGAGGTCCTCTCTCCATGGGGCCACAAGTCCTGCCAGGAGCCTGCTCCAGCATGGGCTTCCCACAGGGTCACAGCTTTCTTCAGGCATCCACCTGCTCTGGTGTGTGGTCCTCCACAGGCTGCAGGTGGATATCCGCTCCACTGTGGACATCCATGGGCTGCAGGGGAACAGCCTGCCTCACCATGGTCTTCACCAAGGGCTGCAGGGGGATCTGCTCTGGCACCTGGAGCATCTCCTCCCCCTCCTTCTTCACTGCCCCTTGCAGAGTTGTTCCTCTCATATATTCTCACTCCTTTCTCCGGTTGCAGTTGCTGTTGCACAGCAACTTTTTCCCCTTCTTAAATATGTTATCACAGAGGCGCTACCACTGTCACTGATGGGCTCAGCTTTGGCCAGCGGTGGGTCCATGTTGGAGCCAGCTGGCGTTGGCTATGTTGAAGATAGGGGAAGCTTCTAGCAGCTTCTCACAGAAGCCACCCCTATAGTCCCCCCGCTACCAAAACCTTGCCATGCAAACCCAATACAGCATCTTGCACTCAAGTAGGAGGTGGGATATACAGGGCATACACACAAATGAGAAATGCAGTTCGAGCTGAACTAAACCTTTTAAAGTACTTGGAAATATGAGTGATATCTGCAAGAGCATTTGCAATGGCTTAAGGCAAGGGAGCTGGAGTGGTGAGCTTACAAAAACTAGAGATGAGATGGCCAAGGTCTGTCTGTTCTAAAGCAGTGACTCTCACAAGGTAGCTCTTACTGGAATCCATGCTTTAAACCCATGGTTTTATGGATAAAGGAAAGCATGCCAGGGAAAGCCATTCTGCTGCCACTGGTTACAACTGCAGCAACTTAAGCCAATGAGATTGACTTGGTATCCTGCAGCAGGAGAGAAGGACTCCAGGGTCCGTGGTTCAAGTATTGTGTGTGGTGTCCTGGTTTTAGCTGGGATAGAGTTAATTTTCTTCCTAGTAGCTGGTAGAGTGCTGTGTTTTGGATTTAGGATGAGAATAATGTTGATAACACGCTGATGTTTTAGTTGTTGCTAAGCAGTGCTTATACTAAGTCAAGGACTTTTCAGCTTCCTATGCTCTGCCAGGTGCACAAGAAGCTGGGAGGGGGCACAGCCAGGACAGCTGACCCAAACTGGCCAAAGGGATATTCCATACCATATGATGTCATGCTCAGTATAGAAACTGGGGGGAGTTGGCCAGGGGGCAGTGATCGCTGCTCGGGGACTGGCTGGGAATTGGCCAGCAGGTGGTGAGCAATTGCATTGTGCATAACTTGTTTTGTATATTCTTTTATCATCATTATTGTTGTTATTATTATTACTATTATATAATTTTATCTTCCTTTGCTGTCCTATTAAACTGTCTTTATCTCAGCCCATGGGCTTTACTTTTTTTTTCCGATTGTCTCCCCCATCCCACCTGGGTGGAGAAGGGGAGGGTGAGTGAGCAGCTGTGTGGTACTTGGTTGCTGACTGGGGTTAAATCACGATGGTCCTTTTTGGCACCCAACGTGGGGCTCGAAGGGTTGAGATAATGACAGGTCTGACCAGAGTGTGTTAAAACAAATTTGTTATAAGCATTCATTATATCAGTTTAGTAGTCGCTGGTCACAATGTTGATTTATTTGCTCTCGAAGTTGTTGTATTTGTCCTCAGAGTTGTGTTATGTAACACCTTACTTGCCGTATATACTGTTTATCGGTATTTATGTGCTGTTTATCACTGCTGGGAGGTGGATTAAGGTTATTGCTTTGCTGTACTCTGTGAGACTGGATTATGGTATGACAAAATTATTGGTCATGAGATCAATCTGGGATTTGTACTCAGCATTGCCATCACCTCTGTACTTCAGGAGCCATCTATCGGAAATTATTAATAATGACACTTTTTACTTTTTGTCCTCGGAGAGCCAACCTATGGGGGAGACACCTTCCTCCATCTTCCCCTTCTCCTCCAGGCTAATTGCAAAAGCTCTTGAGAATTTTGAATATCCTTGGGATGTTCAAACCAGCATGTCCCTATTGCTCTGTCTCCTGAATGTGTGTCAGGTTTTGCTTAGGGTTAAACAACTATTTAAGAATACCATGTCTACTCCAACCCCCGCAACAGGCACTGCATCTACTCAAACCCCAGTGACAGGCACTGCAGCTGAACCAGAGAACCAACCCATGCTAGTATCAGTTGCCCCTATACACAAGAAGAAATCTTGGAAGTGAAAGTCAGCTCATTTAGTAAGGGGTGAAGCAGCTTCTCCTAAGAGGGAGCAGGAGGAAGAAGCATACTGCCCCGCCAGCGAGGAGGCCGACTACTCTAAAGCAGGGCCATCACGAGAACAGGAGGAGGAAGAGGAAGAATTCCCTGCTTCCCACCAAGGAAGAACTTGGTGGGAGGGTTCCTCCTCTTCCTTGGATGGAGACGAAGAACTCATAAACGAGATGGTAAGCACGCGATCTCTATCCCTGAGTGAGCTGCGAGATATGTGAAAGGTTTTCAGCTGTCATCCAGGTGAGCACATTGTCACCTGGCTGCTCCAATGCTGGGATCACAGGGCCAGTAGCCTGGAATTAGAGATTAAGGAAGCCAAGCAGCTGGGATCCCTTTCTAAGGAAGGGGGCATTGACAAAGAGGTTGGAAAAGGGGCACAAGTCCTCAGCCTCTGGAAGCAACTCCTATCAGGCGTAAAGGAAAGGTATCACTTCAAGGAAGGCGTTATATGTCACCCAGGCAAGTGGACCACCATGGAGAGAGGTATCCAGTACCTGAGGAAATTGGCCATGCTGGAGGTGATTTATGATGACCTGGACAACAAGCAGTTATCCAAAGATCCAGATGAAGTCAAATGCACACGACCCACGTGGAGGAATTTTGTACGGAGTGCACCATCGTCGTATGTCAACTCATTGGCAGCAATGATCTGGAAAGACGGAGAGGGACAAACGGTGGATGAATTGGCTGGTCAACTCCAGCAATGTGAACAAAGTCTCTCTTCCTCCCTATGGGCCTGCATCTCGGCTGTGGAGAAACTGCCGGACATGCTAGCCAAGAAACTGTCCTGGGAGTTCCAACGATTCAAAGAGGATATGTCCTCCTCCCCACCTGTACGAACCAGTATCTCAGCTATTAGGAGTAAGTGTTCCTCTGCTCAAGAGAGACGATACAGTGGGCCACGGGCCATCCTGTGGTTTTACCCACGTGGCCATGGAGAGGACATGAGGAAGTGGGATGGAAAAATCTACCTCGACCCTAGAGGCACAAGTACGTGAGTTGCAAGGAAAAACAATCACAAAAGAGGGTTCTTGCAGGAAAAGTGCTGCTCCAGTTTCCAGTGTGCAGTTCCCCAGACAGAGTAGAAGGGCTGATCTTACTTCTGATCTTAATGAAGGGACTCCTGCCTCATATCTACAAGAAGTGAGTAACGAATACTACGACCAGGACTAGAGGGGCCCTGCCTCCAGCCAGGTGGAGGAAAGGGACAACCAGGTTTACTGGACTGTGTGGATTCAATGGCCCGGCACATCAGACCCACAGGAGGCTCTAGTGGACACTGGTGCACAGTGTAGCCTAATGCCATCAAGCTATACAGAGGCAGAACCCATCTGTATTTCTGGAGTGACAGGGGGATCCCAACAGCTGACTGTATTGGAAGCTGAAGTGAGTCTAACTGGGAATAAGTGGCAAAAGCACCTCTGTGACTGGCCCAGAGGCTCCGTGCATCCTTGGCACAGACTACCTCAGGTATTTCAAGGACCCAAAAGGGTACCGGTGGGCTTTTGGTGTAGCTGCCTTGGAGATGGAAGAAATTAAACAGCTGTCCACCTTGCCCAGTCTCTCAGAGGACCCTTCTGTTGTGGGGTTGCTGAGGGTCAAAGAACAACAGGTGCCGATCGTCACCACAACGGTGCACCGGCAGCAATATCGCACCAACCGAGACTCCCTGATTCCCATCCACAAGCTGATTCATCGACCGGAGAGCCAAGGAGTGATCAGCAAGACTCACTCACCCTTTAACAGTCCCATATGGCCAGTGGGAAGGTCTAATGGAGAGCGGAGACTGACAGTAGACTATCGTGGCCTGAATGAGGTCACGCCACCGCTGAGTGCTGCTGTGCCAGATATGCTAGAACTTCAATATGAACTGGAGTCAAAGGCAGCCAAGTGGTATGCCACAACTGATATTGCTAATGCGTTTTTCTCAATCCCTTTGGCAGCAGAGTGCAGGCCACAGTTTGCTTTCACTTGGAGGGGCATCCAGTACACCTGGAATTGACTGCTCCAGGGGTGGAAACACAGCCCCACCATTTGCCATGGACTGATCCAAACTGCACTGGAACAGGGTGAGGCTCCAGAACACCTGCAGTACATCGGTGTCATCATCGTGTGGGGCAATACAGTAGAAGTTGTTTTTGAGAAAGGGAAGAAAATAGACCAAATCCTGCTGAAAGCTGGTTTTGCCGTAAAACAAAGTAAGGTCAAAGTACCCGCACAGGAGATCCAGTATTTAGGAATAAAATGGCAAGATGGATATCATCAGATCCCAATGGATGTGATTAACAAAATAACAGCTATTTCCCCATCAGCTAGCAAAAAGGAAACACAACCTTTCTTAGGCGTTGTGGGTTTTTGGAGAATGCATATTCTGAATTTCAGTCTGATTGTAAGCCCTCTCTATGAAGTGACCCAGAAGAAGAACAATTTCAGATAGGCCTCTGAGCAATGACAAGCCTTTGAAAAAATTAAACAGGAGCTAGTTCATGCAGTAGCCCTTGGGCCAGTCCAGGCAGGACAGGATGTAAAAAATGGGCTCCACGCTGCAGCTGGGTAGAATGGCCCTACCTGGAGCCCCTGGAAGAAAGCACCAGGAGAGACTCGAGGTCAGCCCTTAGGGTTTTGGAGTCGGGGATACAGAGGATCCGAGGCCCGCTATACTCCAACTGAGAAAGAGATATTGGCTGCATATGAAAGGGTTCGAGCTGCTTCGGAGGTGATTCATATTGAAGCACAGCTCCTCTTGGCACCCCGACTGCCGGTGCTGGGCTGGATGTTCAAAGGGAGGGTCCCCTCTACACATCATGGAACTGATGCTACGTGGAGTAGGTGGGTCACACTGATCACACAAGAGGCTTGGATAGGAAACCCCAGTTGCCCAGGAATCTTGGAAGTAATTATGGACTGTCCAGAAGGCAAAGATTTTGGAATATCGCCAGAGGAGGAGGTGATGCATGCTGAAGAGGCCCCACTGTATAATAAACTGCCAGAATATGAGAAGCAATATGCCTTGTTTGCTGATGGGTCCTGTCATCTTGTGGGAAAGCACTGGAGATGGAAGGCTGCTGTATGGAGTTCTATATGACAAGTCACAGAAACTGCTGAAGGAGAAGGGGAATTGAGTCAGTTTGCAGAGGTGAAGGCCATCCAGCTGGCTTTAGATATTGCTGAATGAGAAAAATGGCCAGTGCTCTGTCTCTACACTGACTCATGGATGGTGGCAAATGCCTTGTGGGGGTGGTTGCAGCAATGGAAGCAGAACAACTGGCAGCACAGAGGCAAACCCATCTGGGCTGCTGCATTATGCCAAGATATTGCTGGTCGGGTAGAGAACGTGGTTGTAAAAGTACATCACGCAGATGCTCACTAACCTGAGTCAGGCCACTGAAGAACATCAAAACAACCAGCAGGTGGATCAGGCTGCTACGACTGAAGTGGCTCAGGTGGATCTGGACTGGCAACATAAGGGTGAATTATTTATAGCTCGGTGGGCCCATGACACCTCAGGCCATCAAGGAAGAGAAGCAACATGTAGATGGGCTTGCGATCGAGGGGTGGATTTAACCATGGACGCTATTGCACAGGTTATCCATGAATGTGAAACATGCGCTGCAATCAAACAAGCCAAGCGGTTAAAGCCTCTGTGGTATGGAGGACGATGGCTGAAATAGAAATATGGGGAGGCCTGGCAGATCGATTATATCACACTCCCACAAACCCGCCAAGGCAAGCGTTATGTGCTTACAAAGGTGGAAGCAACCACCAGATGGCTGGAAACATATCCTGTGCCCCATGCCACCACCCAGAACAGTATCCTGGGCCTTGAAAAGCAAGTCTTATGGCAGCATGGCACCCCAGAAAGAATTGAGTCAGACAACGGGACTCATTTCTGAAACAACCTCATAGACACCTGGGCCAAAGAGCATGGCATTGAGTGGGTGTATCACATCGCCTGTCGTGCACCAGCCTCTGGGAAAATATAACGATACAATGGATTGCTAAAGACTACACTGAGAGCAATGGATGGTGGGATGTTCAAACATTGGGATACACATTTAGCAAAAGCCACCTGGTTAGTCAACACTAGGCAATCTACCAATTGAGGTGACCCTGCCCAATCAAAACGCTTACGTACTGTAGAAGGGCATAAAGTCCCTGTAGTGCACATAAAAAATATGCTAGGGAAGACAGTCTGGGTTATTCCTGCCTCGGGCAAAGGCAAACCAATTTGTGGGACTGCTTTTGCTCAAGGACCTGGGTGAACTTGGTGGGTGATGTGGAAGAATGGGGAAGTCTGATGTGTACCTCAAGGGAATTTGATTTTGCGTGAAAATAGCCAATGAACTGAACTGTATGATGTTAATTGCTATGTAATACTGTATGTCATCACTTCTATGGTTGCTATATGCCATATCAACAGTATTACAGCAAGAATCATGCGGATTAATGAAGAATGAACTTTGATGAAACCGAGCAAAGTGCAGCAGTGATGGAACTGGAACTGGCTTCACCATGCAATAATCCCACACCACACACCATCTCTCCTTCCCTGAAGGACTGTTATGACAGATGGAAAACAAAGTCATGGACTAAATGAACTCAATGTACATTTTAGAGGGATGGCCCATAGACTAAGGGAATGATATCTGTGTGTATATAACAAAAGACAGGAAAAGTGGTGGTGATTAATTGGAATGCATTGGAAAGTGTAGGACTGGGGCATGACGTAGAGGGTATAGAATAAGGGGTGGATACTGTCCTGGTTTCAGCTGGGATACAGTTAATTTTCTTCCTAGTAGCTGGTAGAGTGCTGTGTCATAGATTTAGGATGAGAATAATGTTGATAACACGCTGATGTTTTAGTTGTTGCTAAGCAGTGCTTATACTAAGTCAAGGACTTTTCAGCTTCCCATGCTCTGCCAGGTGCACAAGAAGCTGGGAGGGAGCACAGCCAGGACAGCTGACCCAAACTGGCCAAAGGGATATTCCATACCGTATGACGTCATGCTCAGTATATAAAGCCAGGGGGCAGTGATTGCTGCTCAGGGATGGGCTGGGCATTGGCCAGCAGGTGGTGAGCAATTGCATTGTGCATTACTTGTTTTGTATATTCTTTTATCATCGTTATTGTTGTTGTTGTTGTTATTATTATTATTATTATTATTATTTTCTCTTCTTTTGCTGTCCTATTAAACTGTCTTTATCTCAGCCCACAGGTTTTACTTTTTTTTTCCGATTATCTCCCCCATCCCACTGGGGGGGAGAAGGGGAGGGTGAGTGAGCGGCTGTGTGGTACTTAGTTGCTGACTGGGGTTAAACCACAACAGTTGACTTTCCCTCTGTGCTGGAAGGACTTGGCTACAAGCTTGTCAACCTTTCCCAAAACATGAGTCATGGCTGCTCCATATTCTTCCATGTGTAATTGTGTGTTCAGCCCTCTGGAAATATCTATAAATCCAGCGCAGGCGTTGCTATTAACACATCTTATGCCTCTTCCATCTTTGTACTTTGTCTTTCTGTATGAAATATCCAACTGAGCCTGATGAAGAACCTGTTCCTTCTCCAAGTCCTTCTCAATTACTCAGTACCAACTAGGCTGAATGCATGTGCAACCCCAACTGCTGCAGAGACGATACTTCTATATGCGCGGATATATAAAGAGGTTTCCCGTGCTTACACAGAGTATGTTAAATAAAATATGATCTTCAGTTCAGGCAACTGACCTACTGGCTCCATCTAACTCAAGGCTTGGGCTCACACTGGAACCTGAACTCCTAGGTTGACAATATTTACTCATAGGCGACTTGGCAACTTGCTCTGTGGGCAAGAAAATGCAGGCAAAGCTCAAGAGTGCTCCAGCCCTCCAGCCTTACATCTTCACATGCAGTACTGACCTATGACTTAGCTTCACACAGCTCTCAAAGCTTATACAAGCCACCCTATGCTTTCCTTCAGAGAGCTGCTCCTAAGGTCAAAGTCTTATACTAGTGGTCACAAGTGGGTGACCAAAGTAAATAAAACCTGTCTTGGAGGATGCTGAAGAGCAGGTTCAGAAGATCAAGAATAACCTGTGAATACTGTCATTTCACATGGCAGTGCCCAACAGTCCTAGGAGAGGCTGTGTACTTGACCCCTTCAGTTTATATGTACAAAAGGCTTTGCAGGTAATTGAGAAAAGAAGGAATGTGAGCTTCATCTTTACATGATACAATTTTTAATGAGATTATTATGGAGAGAACACTTGAATAAAATGGTAAGGTCACACGTCCAGAGGTATCTGAGCCAGAATAGTGAAAGCTACAAGTAAGAACTGTGTGTTTAATATACTATAATTATAACTGCAAATTGTACTTCAGCCCAAGGCTTTACAGCAAAGCTGTAAAAAGTAAAATCAATTTTAATCTTTAAGGGCACTTTGCTACATTCTTCTTCTTCAAGGCTAAACCCAACTAGGTCAGTCCAGGTAGAAGTTGAAAAAATATGAGCTCTTTTTCTCTGAGCAATAAATATTATCTTCAGTATCAAAAGCTGGATTGCTACCAAGTACACTGCATGGCTCCTTGGGGAAGCTCAGTCCTGGGTCTGAGCATCTATCAGAGCTGAACAAAGGCATCCAGGGTGGGGGGAAAGTGCGCTAGATCAATAGAGAAGAAAATGTCTCACCCATAACCTTTGGTGATTATCAGGGAGCAGGAACAGTTACTGCTTTCTTGGTCTTAATGTCGGTTCATTTACACTTGCTGTGGATGTACCCTTGAGTGGGAGGTTGCTTATGTGAAACTTCTGTCCTGGCGTTCTCCCTCTTCAGATCCCAACTCAGGAAAGCTCTCTTGATTTGAATTGATACTAACCCCGCAATTACACACTGCAAACCTGCTAGCCCCTGGTACAAAACCCTCTTGCAGGATCACTTCTACAGTGAGGGTCACAAAGCTGAACTCAGAATTCAGTGCTTTCTATGTCCTTGTTTTACACTGGAGATGAGGGAGTGGGAATGTGGGCATAATTAAACTTCTGTCCTCCTGTACTACTTCATGTGTGGCAGCTTTCACCCCGTCTGAAAATGGGCATGTTGCTATGGTTTCAGGAATAAAGGATGGACATCCTTATTCCTTTCTGCTACTGCTTCTGTCTTCTTTTACTCCACTAAAAAGTAAAAATGAGCTCTTGAGGTAGAAAGATCATATTTCATCACAATAAGTATTTTATTAGAGATAAGCAAAAAGTCTTCCCAGAAAGCTCAGACATGCTTATTTGGGCCTCCAGTGGCCATTTAAGAATGCACTTGCTGGTAACTCAGTATTATTAGAGTTGGTTGAATAATATTCAATGGATAATTTATTTGACAAATGTTACAATTTTTTAAAAACAAATTACTCATCTAGTTTAAAAAATATTATTCACAAAGTTATAGGACAGAGTGAGTTATTAAATATATTCATCAAATAAGTTGCTCAAATTTTGCTATATATCTGAATAAATTATTCAACTTATTCATTATTCATTGAGTTCTAATTATAATTTTAAACACTTATATAGCAATATTAGTGCACTGGTGTAAGTAGTCAGTGACAAAAATGACAGGTCTTCTGACGGATCTATGATATAAATAAGGCTGGACTAATGCATGGGAAAAATGGGCTTCACCCATACTGAGAGGGGTGATTACTATTAATTTGATGAGCTTTGGATTAGAGATGACAGATTTCTGCTTATGTTCCTAGTTCCTGGAATCAAAGAGCTCCAGAAGTCTTTTTCCCTGTATCACTGGGATAAACACCTTGTTGAGCTTCAACAAGGCCAAGTCCCGGGTCCTGCACCTGGGTCACAATAACCCCATGCAATGATACAGGCTTGGGGAAGAGTGGCTGGAAAGCTGCCTGGCAGGGAAGGACCTGGGGATGTTGGTCAACAGCCGGCTGAATGTGAGCCTGCAACGTGCCCAGGTGGCCAAGAAGGCCAATAGCATCCTGGCTTGTATCAGAAATAGTGTGGCCAGCAGGACCAGGGAAGTGATTGTCCCCCAGTACTCAGCACTGGTGAGGCCGCACCTCCGAATACTGTGTTCAGTTTTGGGCCCCTCACTACAAGAGAGATATTGAGGTGCTGGAGCGTGTCCAGAGAAGGGCAACGAAGCTGGTGAAGAGTCTAGAGCACAAGTCTTATGAGGAGCGACTGAGGGAACTGGGGTTGTTTAGCTTGGAGAAAAGGAGGCTGAGGGGAGACCTTATTGTTCTCTACAACTACCTGAAAGGAGGTTGTAGCGAGGTGGGTGTTGGTCTCTTCTGCCAAGTAACAAGTGATAGGACAAGAGGAAATGGCCTCAAGTTGTGCCAGGGGAGGTTTAGACTGGGTATTAGGAAAAATGTCTTCACCGAAAGGGTTATCAAGCATTGGAACAGGCTGCCCAGGGAAGTGGTTGAGTCACCATCCCTGGAGGTATTTCAAACGTGGTTAGACATGGTACTTAGGGACATGGTTTAATGGTGGACTTGGCATTGCTTGGTTAACAGTTGGACTTGATGATCTTAAAGGTCTTTTCCAACCTAAATGATTTTATGATTCTATCATTCTATGGAAATTAAAACTGGCATAGTAATGTCAACCTGAATATGCCGGCAGTCTAAACCTGCAGCTTGGAGGACTTTGATCTTGGCTGTTGGAGTGTAATTCCAAACCTACATCTTTAGGAGCAGATGGGGAGAATTTTATTAATCTTAACTACCTGGGGACATTATTGCAAATTGGATCCCATTGTAGTCCATTAGTTGGCTCCAAGGGATGGGCTGCTGGAAGTAAGAGGATTCAGCCATGAACTGCATAGCCAGAAGCGTCACAGAGTGGTAAGCTGACCCCCGCCATGCCTTCCCCTAGCACTTCCATCTCACCAGGGTGTTGAGCACCTGCCTCCACAAAAGCCTGTGGGAAAAGAAGAGTGGGTGGTAATACAACACACCTGCTTGTCCAAAAAATACCAAGGTTTCTTTTTTGAAAAGAAAGCTCTTCTTTTGAAGAGCTAATGAGCTACGCTTTGCTGTGGACTTCTTAAATTCTTTTCTACTCTTTTAGTGGGGAGGCAAACCAATTTAATGGAGAAAGAGGAACCAGAAATTGCCATGCTATACCCCCTAAATGGGCCTTTATCGCAGGGATGCTAAAATTCTTCCCAAGGCTCATCTTTGAAACCAACACCAGATAAGATCCATTCTGTCTGTCTTCAGCTTTCTGAAAAGAGGGTCAGTTCTTCTGAAAGGACAATATAGTTCAAAACCTAGTGAATTTGAGTGGAATAGACAAAAACTAAGTTGCAAATGCCCAGTTTTATTTTTCAAGGAAAGGGTTCTTTTCCTTGCTTTTTTCTAACATTATCTGTCAGCATTCCTTTTCTCTAATTTTACCTGTCAGAAACTAGCATATGTACATGTATGCGGACATATTGTCCCTTTTCAGTCTTCCCCATCTTTCACTTTTGCTCTTAATTGAAAATCAGGACTTGTGAAACAGCACTGATGTTACTGAAGCGGGAAACTTTATGGCACAAAGCAGACTTCAAAAATTATTTTTTCAATGACATGGTGCAGGTCTGAAAAGGCTAAATTGTCATTTTTGGATAATTCCTTGTGGAATGGTTTGTACTAAGTGGAGCTATGTCCATGGTCCAGCACGTCTCTCCTGTGTCCCGATTGGGGTAGGTCTTACTATAACCCTGAATACAGAAGGCAATTTACTTGAGACTAGACTGGAAACTTAGAAATGCATCAGGGAGACAAGTTACATCCACAAAATGCAAATTCTGTACCATCAGGAGGGGGTAGTCACCCCTCCTAATATGTATATTTATTTATTTTCTGGCCTGAAAGCTTCTTGCTAAACATGAAGGCAATCTTTGAGCATTGAACTGTAACTCTGCTGGGCTGCCTTCTTGTTGATAAAACTTGAAAAAGCAATTTACTCTCTTGGGCCTGTTTAAGAATTTACAGTGCAGAAAGGGGAGGGGTAGAAAGACAAGCCACATCCTCCGACCTCTTTCAAATTCCTGCCTTTTTTTTAAGAAATGAGGTGGAAGGGGGGGAAAGCCACACACACACACACACAACACAAGGGAAGGACAGTGTTTCCCTCCCTCCTGCATTGTCTTCCTGTCCCTTATTTTAGAGGAACACTTCCAGCCATCACTTTGCTCTCCAAGAGGAGAAGCAAGACAAATCTCACAGCCTTTCCAGGACTGTCTGCAAAGCTGTGAACTCCAAGCTTACAGAGAACAGACACCCCTGCCCTGCTCCCCTTCCCTCCCCTCGCACACATACATACACCCACAACATGTTTGCAAATGATAGCACAGAGTCCTGCAAGTACTTCCATTAAGATAAGTCCCAGTTTTTCTCAGGAGAATTGTTGGAATAGCTTGGCTGTCAATCTATGCTCTGACGTAGGCAAGAAAACAGGATTTGTGAGGATGGGACCCTGAGGGCTTCTGGGGAGGGAAGGGGTTCCTCTGCCTTTTAAAGTTTATTACACTAGAAGGGATTAAAGAACATTAGAGGTTTTTCATAACAGCTCTGCTATGCAGAACTCAAACAGAAAACAGTACCAGGTTTCCAGGGGACCCTTCTGTGCTGCTTCAACCCAGTAGTGCTTTCAACCAAAAGCACAAAAAACTGCCACACACCCAAACCTGAAGTGTCTCCGTGGCTGGTCAAGGGATACGCTCCTCTCTTTCTTTAGCAGTTCCCTGAAGATGCTGCTCCACTAGTTCCAACTTTCTGTCGGGGAAGAGGTTTCCTACCATGAACTAGGACTAGGACACTTGCAAACAGTCCTCTCAGTTGTTGAGTGCTGTGGTCAGGCTGGAGGCTGAACCTAGGTTTAATTCCCACATGAGGCTCCAGGATTTGAGTAAACACATTGGCCTTGATTCAGGTGACATTATAGACACTTCACACATCATAATAGGTGTGATGTTGCTTTAAAATTGGTGGATTCACATCCTAAAGAAGTTCCTCTCTGTAAGATGACTCTGGAGAGGTAAGGCCAAGATGCCTGCTCTCTGCAAACACTCCCTTTGATGTGTTCAGCACTTTAAGGGATTCTCCAGACATTGCTTCTTGTGCCAGGGACCAGAAGGAGTGCTCTCTTGTGCTCCCTGAGCCAACAACTCTGCTCCTGCTGGGTTGCGTTGGACAGCCTGACCAACCTGTCTGCTTTTATTCTAGACACCTGATTTTCCCAGAGAGGCTTTTGTGGGAAAGCAATATATGTTCTGCTATCCAAGCAATAGATGTTCAATATGCATCTAACCCAATAATTACCCTTGCTTTTTGCAAACAGGCTGGTTTCCTGTGCAGATGGTGGGAAGTGGGACAGAGGGGCTGTGCCTGTGTGAAACGACAGGAACTGGCACGACTGCAGATGGAGAGCCAGCCTGTAGGGGGAACAGTGATTCATGGCTCTGTTTCACACTGACTGCATCTTTAAGATTTACTTTTTAATATTGTTTACAGCTAGAATATAAAAAAAAATGGAAACACTGAAACCCTGAGAGGGATTCATTGGGCGGCATAAGACAAGTGCACAGCTTAGAAGGAAATGTTACAAGTGCTCTTTAATCCTTCCCATCCATTTGCTCTTTTCTTGATTTAGGAACAGGGATGGAGAAGGAACTTTACCTGGGCTATAACAAACTCTTCACAAGTAACTGTTCTGCATAGGATAAAGACTTCCCTGCAGGGTTCCTTTAGGACCTAGTTTTAAAACCAAACCAAAAGCCTGAGTCCCATGGCAATGACATCAATACAAAGCCCCTGTGATTTATAGGGTTAATCTCAAATGGCACAAATTGCCACCTGAGACATAAAGTCTTGCCTTGCATTTATACTCTGCATTGATATTGTATGAGCAGGCTGGGGGCAGTGCTCTGGGATGTGTCCTTCAGATATATTTTCTGGCCTGCACCTCTCCCCTTCATGAAACAAGCCCTAAAAGCTCCAGGAGAGATATTGCTTACAGGCAACTGAGTTGGCCAGCACAGTAACCCTGTGACTACTCTGTATCTTAAAAGTGCTTTGGAAAAAGCTCAGGCAAATAAAAAAGACTACAGAAGGCTAAATCCTCTTTTTGTATCCCAACCCTCCCAAGGAAGATGGATGCTGTTTATTTTAAAGTAATACTGGCAAGCTCCATGCCAAGGAGTACAAGAAGCTGTTTTGTGAACTGAAAGCATTGCCAATATGTTTTGGGAAAAGGGACTCTGGAGTCAAACTGAATGTCTGGTCCGTTGGGATGAGAAGTGGCAGTTAAATAATGGCAGATGAGTTATGGCAGCTAAAAATAAAGGGTGATCTAGAGGAAGAGATGGTGTGAGGAGGAGCTTGATGTTGGAGGAGTTCTCCAGCTTCTCTTTCTCACCTTTCTGAGCACAACAAACTCTGCTTGA
The DNA here is from genome assembly GCF_034638445.1 of Ciconia boyciana. Taxonomy (NCBI): domain Eukaryota; kingdom Metazoa; phylum Chordata; class Aves; order Ciconiiformes; family Ciconiidae; genus Ciconia; species Ciconia boyciana. The sequence continues at coordinate 59,743,432 of NC_132934.1, forward strand.
TCCACAGGGCCAGCACTCCAACCCTTACTAGTTCCTTCTGCTGCAGCATCTTCGGAGACCTTGACACCTAGTTGCTGCTTTGGTGTGCCTCACTCCACTCACAGCCTTCCTCCCCTGCTGCATGCTGCTCTCCGTAACACCTAGCTTGCAAAGACTCTGGGAGCTTCATATCCCCTCCAGCCTCAAAATAAATATCACAGAGGCCCTGCAAGCTCTTCTCCCACTAAGATTTCATCATGTCTGGTGTGCTGCCAAATCACTTTTCTTTCCTTCTACTGGTGTTATCTCTGTCTCAGCTAGGATATGGGCTTACTCTGGTTCAGGATCCGTGTGGCTTAAAATTGCTTCTTTGTCCATCATGTCATCAATTCACAAGCCATTGTATGTTTATTTTGGCCTGATGAACCTCAAATATGCTTGGGTTTTAAAGGAAACATTTTATTCATTTGAAATACTGACTAAAAGCATCCCTATAAAACCCAACAACATTCAAAACTAGATGAGCCAAAGCAAAACTGTCCAACAGAAAGGATATGAAATTACTACTAAGCGTTCACATTGAAATTATGAACACCAGGAAATGCAATGTTTAGCCTGAAACAATGTTTTCAAGCAGCAGCCAGACTTGGGGAGAGCGGGAGGATATGACAGCTCGTGATTGACTTCTACGAAGATGTACAAGGCACAGAGACGACAGCTGCTCTAAACACAAACTAGCTGCAGCAGTGCTGAAAATAGTAGCACAGAGAAAAGCACTCCTAACCTTCTTTCTCAGCTCCACCTTTCCCTCCATTTCTTCCCTCTTAGATGAAGAACTTTGCACACTTTTACCCACATGCTGTGCAGGATGTGATGAACATGCCACATGATATGTGACACTCCACTTCTCAAACAGCAGGCATGCATGTTTGTGCACATCACGTCTAAATGTTAACTTCCCCTACCTCATCTAGGGCCACAGCATTTGTGAATTTTGCTGTGGTTTGGCTTCTTTGTCTCACCAGACTTAGAAAACTCATGGCATACTCCTGAATCAGAAGAAAGGTGGATCTAGAGGCCACACTGACACAGGCAGAGATGCCATTTCTAGGAAGGCTGTAAGCTTATGCTGCCCAGAATTTTGGGTGCCTTCTGGAAAGTCTCATTTTTCTAGAAATACTTAATTACAAGTTCCAGCATTTTTTTATAACTACTAGGAGAAAACATACATTTCAGTCACTCTGTTGCTTTGTGCTAATACTGAGACATCTGTAGGTGTTGCTGGATCATATGGCATTTTCAGGATGTCTAGATCTACTGTACAGATACATTATTTTAAAGCTTATAGCTCACATGGATAAATGATTCACCTGATAAGTGAAGTAATGAATTCAGCCTTTTTGCAAAAAGTAGTCCTTTTTCTAGAGCTGTACTTGTTATTCATTAATAGTAGATGAACAACACCAACATATTTGTGTCTAAATGGTTCATCACAAAGGAGTGTGTGTAACATTGGCTGACCATGGTCAGCAGCACTGAGCAAGACACACACTGAGGGCAGCGTGATGTTTCAGTCTCCCTGTCAAATTGTCTGGAGCAACACCCAGCTCCATTTTATCTGTTTAAGGCTGTGTCTCAGGTTTTGTGATATTTGCAACTTGGTGGCCATGACAGATGATTCAGAGCATTCACCAAATTTAGAATCATAGAATCACAGAATCATTTAGGTTGGAAAAGACCTTTAAGATCATCAAGTCCAACTGTTAACCAAGGACTGCCAAGTCCACCACTAAACCATGTCCCTAAACACCACATCTACACATCTTGTAAATACCTCCAGGGATGGTGACTCAACCACTTCCCTGGACAGCCTGTTCCAATGCTTGATAACCCTTTCGGTGAAGACATTTTTCCTAATACCCAGTCTAAACCTCCCCTGGCACAACTTGAGGCTGTTTCCTCTTGTCCTATCACTTGTTACTTGGCAGAAGAGACCGACCCCCACCTCTCTACAACCTCCTTTCACGTAGTTGTAGAGAACAATAAGGTCTCCCCTGAGTCTCCTTTTCTCCAGGCTAAACAACCCCAGTTCCCTCAGTGGCTCCTCATCAGACTTGTGCTCTAGACCCTTCACCAGCTTTGTTGCCCTTCTCTGGACACGGTCCAGCACCTCAATGTCTCTCTTGTAGTGAGGGTCCCAAAACTGAACACAGTATTCAAGGTGTGGCCTCACCAGTGCCAAGTACTGGGGAACAATCACTTCCCTGGTCCTGCTGGCCACACTATTTCTGATACAAGGCAGCATGCCATTGGCTTTCTTGGCCACGTGGGCACATTGTGGGCTCACATTCAGCTGGCTGTTGACCAACACCCCCAGGTCCTTTTCTGCCAGGCAGCTTTCCAGCCACTCTTCCCCAAGCCTGTAGCATTGCATGGGGTTATTGTGACCCAGGTGCAGGACCCGGCACTTGGCCTTGTTGAACTTCATACAATTGGCCTCAGCCCATCGATCCAGCCTGTCCAGATCTCTCTGCAGAGTCTTCCTACCCTTGAGCAGATCAACACTCCCGCCCAACTTGGTGTCATCTGTAAACTTACTGAGGGTGCACTCAATCCCCTCGTCCAGATCATTGATAAAGATATTAAACAGAACTGGCCCCAACACAGAGACCTGGGGGACACCATTTGTGACTGGCTGCCAACTGGATTTAACTCCATTCACCACCACTCTTTGGGCCCGGCCATCCAGCCAGTTTTTTACCCAGAGAAGCGTATGCCCGTCCAAGCCATGAGCAGCCAGTTTCTCCAGGAGAATGCTGTGGGAAACAGTGTCAAAGGCTTTACTAAAGTGTAGGTAGACAACATCCACATATGTTGAACTCTTTGGGACAGAGACTTTCAGTGTTTTTGTACAGAACTTAGCACAAAGATAGGGAACTCGAAGCTCTGGACCTACTGTTTGCAATTGGGGAGAAGACTGTATAAAGCTGAATGGTCTTCTGACTCCCCCTGCAACTGCTCAGTGAGTGGGAAACAGGCTTTTAAAATGGCTGAAAGAGAAGAGAAAGCATTTAATCCTCTGGATTTTAAGGTAGGTAATCTTTAGAGAGTGATAGAGAATTTTTACCCTCTGTTTAAAAAATCTTTTTTTTCTACGCGAGCAAGAAACAAGGGGTTAAGTGAAGAAAGAGGGATTCACATCCTAGATTACCCAAAGCCTCCACTTCTTGTAGAGGAGTTCAGGTTCCTGTCCAGCTTGGTTCACCAGAATTTTGAAGCTGTGTTACATCCCAGATGAATGCCCAACTAATGGGATTATTGGGCTGCTCTCTGTTTGGATAGTCCACCTGAAGAATATAGCTTTAAGCCTGGATTTAAGTCTTTCCAGAAGGAAGTTTTATCAAAAGCAATACATTTCCTCAAAGTTTAAGTTCCACAAATCAGTATTTGCAAGCAAGAAGCAACAAAATATTTTGCTGGGTGGCTGTTGTAGCCAAAAGATAATCTTTCACACTAACATTCAGAAAACATTTAGTATTTCTGTGAATAAGGTAGTAAAAATATCAAGTACTTGAATAGGAGGATCCAATGAATAACAACAGAGAGAATTTGCATATTTGTTTAGAGCTATCTTTGCAGCCTCTCTTGGTATAACTCAATCAGCTCAAATCACCTCTCTAAAGAATGCCTCGTCTGTCAACCACATCAGAGAAGCAGTTAGATAATTTTGCATGGCTGTGCTATTGAACTGAGCTTCACATTGATGTTAGAAAGAAAAAAAAAAGGCAGAAAGAAATGAAAGTGGGAAGTAGGATTGGTAAAAACATCTGTGTATGCAGAACCAAAAGGACTACAAGGTGATGCTGTGTACTGCAGAGAGACACTGACAGTGTGGCATGCAGTGGGTTAAAACTAATAAGTAAGAAAGGGCACATGGCAAAAGGCACTACACGCAGAAATGAAATTCAGTTCTTTTCTGCATGTCTGCAGGACACAAGTTGGGGGTGGACACGGGGTATACATGCTGAACTCTAAGATTATGCACAGCAGTCCAGTAGCATATTTGCTCTGCTGCCTGCTGGTCTGGATCACAACCTGATGATGTGAGTTCCAGCCTTAACATCATCCATGCATTTGCCGTGGCTTATATGCCTGATATTTCTTTCCAATAATAACTTCCTTTTAGGCATGGTTATTAAGACCTCCGTCACTGTGAAATAGCTTGTGTTCAGTGAGGCAGTCTTTTAATGGGATGTGATGCTGTATAGCAGAGTTTCATCTACTACATTCAAGAAGGTAAATGATAGATTGTTTACTCCCCTAATCCATCTAATTATGGCAATTTACAGAAAATTGGAGAAAAAGAATTTGTTCTGTAGGTGATGCTGAGAGAGGTCTGAGAGCATGTTGATTTAAAAGGCCATAAAGACATTGTCTAAAATATATACAGAGTAGCTTGTTGATCTCACTATAAAAGACAGCACTGATAATTCAGTCCCCCCTGGGAGGTGGCCTGTTACCAGATACTGTAAAAATTTCTAGCCTCTTTTGTCTTCCTTTGAAGAGCGAGAAGCTCAAGAGGGAAGCTGTAGAGCTGTCCTTATAAAGCCACATCCAAGTATGGAAGGGAGAAGGTGTGGAAGGGGAGTTACTGCAATAAAAGCAGAGTCACAGGGCTGAGGCATGCCTGGGGAGCATCACAGGGGATGTGCCTCCCACCTGCTGCCACGTCAGCCTTCTCCCATGCCCCCTGCCCTGGCAGCAGCACTGCAGTAGTACAGCACCCATGTAGGGGAGCAAGGCCTTTGATGCCCCACCGACACCTCCTGGTCACACTGCATGTTACAGAGCAGAGGGAGGAGGACTGGTGCTTCTTTCCTCACTGATAGCTACTGTGAGCAAAGAGAATGAGTTGTTCTGGGAGCTCTGGTGCAAATAAAGCATCATATCTGTAAGGATATCTTTCCTTGGCTACTGACTTTGGTGTTTAAGGAGGTACAAAGTCTGTCTGAAGCTTTTTGCCAGGTGTCCCATGAAGACTCGTCTCCATGTGGACTGCTGGGGTTTTGGCTCACAGGACACAAAAAGGGTCTCTGCCTCAGACTCTAAGGGAGATGCCCTTGTGTACAGAGCAACCTATTTCAGTGAAATCTGTTTCAGGAGTGATGGCACCTCCATCAGACTGGGTTAAAATTCAGCACTATATTCAAAATTTATTGAAGAGTGGAAGAGGAGAGGATACTCACACAAAGCATGGCGATGTAAACTTCTAATAGGAAACCAGACCAAAATGCAGTCTTATTTTAGTTTGCTACGTAAACTGTTGAAATTTAGGACATGCATAATTTTTCTAGAACGCTGTCTCTTCTGCAGCCTTATTACTTTCTGTGCTACTACCATTAGCAAATCTGCTCATTTGAGGGTTTATTTTCTGACTGTTGTTGCTTTTTGCATCTCTCAACATTTTAAAAAGGCTTCTTTCTTCTCCACATCCCCCCTTCCCCCACTTGCCATTATTAAGTGAGGTCAGGTGCTTTTACAACTAACTGCATCTAATTATCTATAAAATAATTAAAATTTCTAATAGAAGCTGCCTGTGTTGGTTTTCATTGGGAAACCAACCTTGTTGCAGGAGAGCAACAAGGTAAAGAGTTTGACAATTAAAGCTTCATTATTATGTTCTCCACTTTACATTCTCTGTTTAATAAATCCTTTACTGCAGAAATGGATGGACCAGAGCTCATTTGAGATGAACATTGTGAAGAGCTCAAGATTAGTTTTTCATCTATTTTGCCCTCTTGACAAGGGAGGGAGAAGCCTAATTTGAAAAATTAGGGAAAGTAGTAATATAGAAAAGATTTTTTCTTCTTACAACCTGCTTGCCAGATGGCCTGCCAGACACAGATACCAGGCTGAGAGACAGAATTGTTATATCGTCTTGTAAATCAGAACTCAAAAATATGTAGTCTGTGTAGTGTGTGTGTAAGAGATGCCATTTTGGTTACTAGGGCTTCCAGAGACACAAGGGCTTCCAGAGACACAAGCAGGAAGGGCTCCAGCATGCATTGCTATGACATGTGGCTCTCAAATCCTAAAAAGAAAACTCCTGCTAAGTCTGTAGCAAGTGGAAGGTGCAGATATTGTTTCTCCTATTCCAAAGTTGCAAGAAACCAACATGTCATTGCATAGCTTGCAAGGCAGTTGCAATGGTTTTCCTGTGCTTGTGAAGAGGGATGGGGTACAGGAAAGTTTTGCTTTTAGGCAGAGCTATTAACTGGGTTAGGAAACTGTGTATATCAGTGAAGCTGTCGTAGTTTACACCTGGGCACAAAAAAACTTTAAGTTCATGCCTGAGGTTAACTACACTTGCAGAATATGACGGCCTTTCTTCCCCCTCCCCTTCCCCCTGGTCAGTTAAAGGTGCTTGGGTGCTCTGCAAAGCCCCAGTTCAGGAGGCACTCATCCTGCAGACAGTAAACCCTATGTTCCCTGTCTTGGTGTCGCTGTATCATCATGTACTCCCCTTTGATCTGAAGGCTTTGTCCCTTCAGCCATAAACTGTGAATTTAGCAATTGCATGAGGAAGTAGGGACAGAGAGGAAATAAAGTGACTCACTGAAGTTCAGCTTTACAAAGGGATTTAGATGCCTAATGGTATTGGTAGGCTATATGATTATGGCCCTTGGAATCCCAGCTTCCGAATAAATCTCCATGCCTAGTCTTTGGAAAAGGCAGGCCCTGCTGAAGAGAGGTTTAAGGGGCTTAAATTAAAGTGCTGAGCAGGAAATTGTCTAGAGGCAGCCTAGAAAAGACATCAGCCAAGGGTGTTGCAGGAAATTCAGTCTCTCTGCAAGTGTTTTAGTGAATTGCGGTCTAAGTCTCATGCTAGGATGGTAAACATGGGGAGCAGGAAAATGGAGACACTCATAAGAAAAAGAGCATTTATTTTTTTCCCTGCTACTGATAGAAAAAACAACGTGAGAGGAAGCAAAACTGATAGCTCACTGAGAGGCTAATGGGAGGCAAGAGGAGAGCAAATGTGTTGACAGAAGAGCCCACTGTCCCCTACAAATCCCAGCTGCTCACCGTCTTCTTTCCCTCTAGTTCCTGAGCAGTAAAAGTAAACACAGTAAAAATCAGCAGCTGGGACTTTTTTGCAAGGCAACAGCGCCGAGCAGAATTCCTCCCTCCATATTTTATAATTTATCTGAAGGCTACAGACATCTGTTCAGATAGCCAAGGGGAAAAAAAGCATGAGGGATTTGGGCTAAATTCAGTACCACTTAGGAAAGATGCACCTGGCCTGCCATTTGTTATGTTCTCTCCTCTCTGCTTTATGATTTATATTTTATAAATCCTTTCCATTGTGGCTCCCCCTGCTTCCTTCCTTCTGTTCCAGTTTGATCAGACTGTAAAGGTTCAAAGTGTACTCCTGTTACTTTAATTAAAGTCATCTCCCTCTGCCCTCCCTGTTAGAACAGATGTATTGGAAATCCCCAGGCACCTCCTCCCTGGGCAAAATTGGACACTAAAACATAAAACTGTGTTAAGACAAATTCCCTGTGCTAATTGCTTTCTCTATGAAGCAGGGATATGCAGAAGAGAAGACGTTTCTCTGTGCTAGCAGGTCTATTTTACCCTCTGTAATGAGTTTATGGTGGCTACCTGAATTCCTTCTCACACCATCTTGCCACTTGCCAAAAAGGCTCAAGATAATAGAAGCTACAAGACATATCTGGCATGATTTGGTACCTTTACTGCCTCTCCCACCCATATCCTGGGGATCCTGTGTCACTGGCTGGTTTCTGAATTTACCATTCCATTTTCAGTGAATAATCGTGCCTGGCAGATGGAGATTATTTAGGCACCCTTATCCCTCAACTAGCTTTAAGGCTGAGAGTAGGAGAATATAGCCTGAGGTAAAACCAGACTTGCAGTATTCAGTCATGAGATGAGGCAGGAAAATACATTTCTATGATTATGCTCAACAGAAAAGTGCCAGCTCTTGCATTTTAGCCAGCTCGTGAGGTAGCTAATTAGCCTATATGAGCTTGTCCTGGAGAGCATTTCGAGCTATATCTTTCCTGCTATTGGACTTAGCTGCCCCCTTAGCTTCCCCTCCTCCTCAACCTTGCTTAATGGAGATTTATTCTCCATATGTTGTTTATAATCCCACATTCAGGCTTGATGCTAATTTCCCTCTCTTGCAGCTTCTTTAAAACACTGCAGATATTATGCTGTATGCATCTTTCAAGTCTGCTGTAAAAGGATAGCCCTTACAGGAGGAAAAATCCGCATCTGTACAGAGGGTCATTTCATCCTGGCTAGAACATGGCAAAAGGCCTAAGCACAAAGACTGACCGACCCAGGCAGCAAAACAGCTGTACAGCCAGCAAAGATTACTTTAGCCAGTCAGAGCATGGCAGGCTGTGGAGGACAGCAAAGAGCTGTGTGGCATGGAGTATAAAGCTCTGCTGGTTTTGAGGGAGTAAAGCGTAGTTATGTGCAGAGGTTAAAAGGGAAGTACAAGACGGTGGATTTTGTCCTTGCATGAGGATATATTGTGTGTACTGTGTCTATACGGGCCTGTCCTGGAGCCCTGGCTGTGCTCCCGAGGTGATATTCCCAACCTGTGCACACTCAGTAACTCTGCATGCATGCCAGACTGTATGTTAGTGAAACCTCAAAAATGCCCAACCCTAGCAGTAGTGTCCAGCAAACACTGTGCTTTATGTGTGAGTAGAGCTGCTCTTGGTTCACAGCCAAGTACCGCTCCAGAAAGGTACATCCTTTTTAGCATTATTGGATCCCAGAGTCAAACTGCTCCTTAGCCCTCCACCTCATCAGAAATGCAGAGCAGCCTAACTCCATCTCCTCCCCCAGAAGCCTATGCAGATTTACAGTAGAAAGGAGAAGGACAACAGCATTAATGAAGACCTTTCTCCTTTCTCCGCACATTCTTTTCTAGAGACAGTTTTCCTCTCTAATTTTACATGGCACGCTGGGACTTACCATCTGTTTCAGAGAGCCCTCAGATGAGCAAAAAACAGGCCATGTCTTACAGCAGAAGAGGAAATCTTTGAGCACCACACAGACTTCTGACAGAGCAAGGTTTTGGAGAACATTTTAATTTAACATTATAAACAGTTCTCTCCCTCCCTAAATGCTTCCCACAGAACAGGCAAGTTTTGCACTGTCAATTCCCAATCCCACCTCCTGCTCCCCAAAGGATGACAGTCTGTCATTCTTGGGAAAACTCCCATTTCCCTCTTCTTCCTGGCTTTTCTGATAGAAATATTAATTACACACCAGTTTCCTACCCACCTCTGTGTTGCATTCAGACAGTCATTGACACCTAGATTCCCAGCCTTCTCATGACACCTTTAGTCAATGTACCATTCCTCAAAGGTCCTAAAAATTTCAAGATTGTGTCTAAATCCTTTTAAAGTCTTCCCATTTTCTTATTAAAGGGAGATCCGACTGGTCTGATCTATGGTCCTTAAGCCAAAATCAGCATGCCCAGCACCCAGTCTGTACATTTGGAAATTTAAGGAAATTCCGACTCTGCATCAAGCTTATATATTTCATATTTAAAACATCTGGGATTGTAAGCAAGCATCCAAGACAGCACACAAAGCAATCATTTTAAATTAAGGCTTATAAATTAATAATATTATTCAAATGTTGAAATCCAATAGCCTGAAGATGACTGCTATACTAATGCATAAATACAGTGAAAAATCCAGTCATACCTGGTACAAGAAAATGAATTCAATGGGAAAAGGTAGTGAACAGGCAAGGGTAATGACCACCCGATGGATAGACATTATGCAGGATTCCAACAGCAAGCACAAAATGTGCCTTCTAAAAGAATGTAAAGACAGAAAATAAGAAGGAATGCACTTAGGTATGAATTTTTCATTAGAAATCCCTTAGGCTAAAATTGGTAAACATTTCACTACTGCCAAAAATTTCATAACTATTCCGCGCTACACCAGGGACTCCAGGTCAATAACATCAGGCCACAAAACCTAATTGTTGGACACAGGTAGGTCCCTGTCTGCTATTTTTAAATCTGGAAAATAACTGCAAGTAAATTTTAATTTTCTGTTCAAGCCAGTTGTCATTCTAGAATAAGGGGAACACATTCAAAAGTGTGTGTTTAACAGAGGAGGGAATACAGATGGGGGCATGTTCTGGAGCAAGAACTGTTGACAGATTTACAGGATAACTGATGAGGTTTTGGAAAGCAGGTTGCACAGGATACGAAGGCCACCTTGTGCCTGTGAGGGTTGTGAGCACTGATGCGTACGCTGACAAGGTTTGCACAGCTTGCTTGTGTGTACATTTGCCTTTGCACACTATACTGAAGGCGAGAAGAGCCTGAGCTGGCATAAAGACATGCAGCTTAAGCATGACACAAAAGAGAGTTAGTGATCATATATTTGCTGGAGGATGCTACAAGCTTTGGGCATTTCTGGGGCTTTGCAAGCTAATTTAATTGCTATTTTTTATGAATTTGCTTCTTGCATTTTTTTCTTTGGTTTTGTTTCATGCTTGGTCAGAGAGGGATACTTTTTTTTAAAGTAAAACCCAAACATAATAAATTGGAACTCTCTGAGTAAGGAAGGTATCTGGGGGCTGTATTTGATGAAAAGGAAAGACCTAGTGGGAAGAGGAAGAAAAGATTCAATTGCACAAGCGTGTGGATATGCAGGGCTGTCACAATTTTTTTTTTTTCTTAGAGATTTGCCACCTCCTTGAGAAATGTCTTGTGCCAAGAAAAGGACTGTGTGCCCTATTGGTTTTGCCTGGCTGGCATTGTATATGTAAAGATCATGTGGAATCATTGAAAACTGTGCTTTCAATTTTAATGCAAATACCACCACAAAAGTGCATGATGCTTCTGAAAAGCCCAGCTCCCGGGGCTGAGAGATATCTGCCTTGACAAAGACAAAACCGACTACTTCTATCAGCACCAGAATGAAAGATGCCAAATTTCTTACCAGCCTGTGGGATTCTACTTGGATTCTCTGCTGTCTCATATGTCAGCCTCAGTAGCAGATTCCAGCAAAGCTGGGAAATTCCTTATGTCTTCCTTGTGTAGGTAGCTTGGACTCCAGCAATGGATGATGATATTATTAGCTTTCTAGTAGCCATTGCTCTTTCCTCTGCCCAGTTGCCCATTCTCACAAAATGTATTGGAAGGTAACATGTCTGAAGACTGCTACTGCTTTCACACCTGCCTGAAACTGGACAAAAGCTTTCCTGGTCCTACTGACCTCTCACAGAGATTCTCCAAGGGCAGCGTGTGCCATTTTTGGGAGGGTCAACAATGATGGGCAGAGGCAGACCCTCTGCTTCGGCAAAATGAGCAGCAGTCACTGGTGCTGGTGGCAGCAGGAGTCCCAGCCTTCCAGGGCTCTCTCTTCCTTAGCACTGCTCCTTCCTGTCTTCCCTCCCCATGCTGAAGAATGTAGACCACAAATTCTCAGCCATTGTAAAATTCAGTTTTTCTTACTCTGCTGATAGCCATTTAGTTAACCCTTTGTGCTCTATGCAAAGCACATTCCTTGACTATGGCAGAAGTATTGTAAACATCTATCTGAATCAACATTGCAGAAGCTAGTCTTCCCAATCACAGCACTTCACCCTCCTGCTATCAACCCTAAATAATCCCTGTAAAAGATGGTTTCCTTCTCAGAGTTCTTACAATGTCATGTGCACTTAAAACACTCCTCTTTTTAGAAGTGCCTAGTCATGAAGCCTAGTTTCAGTCTCTAATGTAGGAAAGAGCAGTTAGAACTCAAGAATTAAAGTCCAGAGACTGCCGTGTTTACCTAGAGAGAATAACGAGAGAGACTTCACTAAGGGAGACCCACTTACTTCCTTGTGCCTTTGAGGATAATGATTTACAGTTACGCTTTTTTTTCACCAGGGTATCCACATCAACTGAACTGTAATAAAAGAGGACAGGACACTTACAGCTCTTGGGACTCTCAAGATCTTGCAGCTGTTTTGGGGATACAGATTAGATAGTGCTCCTAAAGCCCATAGATGATTTTTTGGAAAACACAATCTTTTTTGGATAATCCTTTCATGATTAGGGTGCATGCAAAGCTCTCCTTCTGGAATTCCAATGGTCCATACTTATTTTTTGACAAATGAGTAGTACTTTTGTGCCCCAAGAGTGAAAATCCTGTTGTTTCTTATCATACTTCAACTGTACATTCTTTGAGGCAGGGGACCATGCTTGTCTGGCATGTTTATACAACATGATCACCCCATTACTCTTCTATGTCAAGTGCTACTGGTTATATAAGCAGTAAGCATAGGAATGGAAATCAAGGTCCTAATGGAAATCAATCCATTAGAAAACCATTTCTGTCCCAGATAGAGAAAGTGGTTTCACTAGGTTGGCTCTCAGTGAAGACATAGAAATTTGGTTGTGATTTTCCAGGTGCTGTGATGCACTGTTACTTCGCAGAGTTTCACCAGAGGCAATTATAGATGAACTAGTGAAACTAGGCTACCTTTTCATACATTCATCAAACTGTCAGATCATCCCATACAGAGGCAGGAAAACCTATAAATATTGCAGCTAGATGGGCTACTCTGTTAGAAATATTATATGTGGTTCTCTTGCCCAAGTTAGGAGTTACCTTACAAATAGCAGACTTACATTTGCGTGGATGTGAGATAAAGAAGAGGAGAAAACAGCCTAATAGTTATTAAAAAGATATCCCCTTCTTGGCTATAGAATTGCTCAAGTATCTATTGCTTATTGTATTGGGAAGGACAAAATATAAGAAATGTCCTCTTAAATGGTTTAACTTAGTCTGTGGGCTTGCAATTGTTTGCCTGGTAGCTCAGTTTGTATGGTGACACTCTCTGGTCTTGGAATTGGTGATTAAATCACTTTAAAGCATATGAATTGGGATGGCCACATTTCTTTAAGGTGTTTTCTTGTTGTTTGAAAATTATCTATACTGAACTTACAGACATTCTTGACCTTCACCAGTATCTTCAGTTTTGGAAAGTAATGGAGTACTCACAAACAAATGTGTGAGTTGGTTCTACAAATCATGATGCATTGGATTTACATGGTACTCTTATTCATTTTCATTATTTTAAAGTTGGTGCCTAATCAGATGATACACACTTCTTCACACAAAGAATGCTTATCCCAGTGCATTTTATTAGACCCATAGGACCTCATTTGATCTTTGACTTTTCCCCAGTTCTCCGTGCCAGAGGGTTAGCATCAGAAAGTCAACAAGAAACTTTTGTAAGAAACCAGAATTTAGGGGTCTTGCAGAAACCTTGTGGGCACATGTGGTTTGCACCGTTGTAGGGGGAGCTGAAGGAACTAGCTAATATTGCATGAGGAGCAGAGGGAGTCTTATCTGTTTCTCCTGGATTTTCTTAGCAGAGAGGAAATTGGACAGAAAGGAGCCACTTGGATTATTTAATCTACACTGCATCCATCACTGGCAACCAGGCCATAATTCCTTTTTATAGACTGAATGATCAAGTACCAACTTTGTTAAGGGTTGAGTTTTTTTCCTTTCCCTCATCACACTGTTGACTAGGGACCATCCTCTAAATCCGTTTGGTCTTGTATTGACATCCTTTAGATTAGGCAGACAGTAGTCTCCCTTCCTACAATGTTTATCCACATGATGTATTGCTAGGCAGCGATCACATTCTCTATCAGCCCTAAATAAGAGCTAAATAAGCCAAGCTTGATTCCTGTCTTATCCAGGGGAAGGCTTCAGTGTTCCACTTGTGTTTTAGCAATCTGTTTCTGTGCCTATTCTAATTTAAATTAATGCATCCTCATCATGGCTAACCAGAACTGGACACTCTGCCAAGCTATAGTCCTTGATAGTAACCTTGCCTCAATACATCTTGAGATCACAGCTCTTTATTCCTCTCACACTGGTGGGTCATAGACAGCCTGTATCCCTGTATTTGTCAGTCATTCACAAGACCTCCCTCGTTTTGAACTGTTGACTTTAGTGTGTGACTTTATATCTTACACTATTCTTCTTGGTGATTTCAACTTTAACAAGTTCTCTTTTATCCATGCTCTCCTCTTTATTCTTTAAGTTTATTGTATGCAATGCTTCCCCACCTTTCCTTTTATATGTAGCCATCCTGCACAAAATATATCCCTCAGGACAAGCAGCAATGGGGAGCTATTAGGGTGGAGATAAGAAAATCAGGAGAAAGACCCTCTGGGGGTCTTTCTGTGATTCTTAAGAATCACAGAAGATCTATATCCTCCCGTGGAAGACAAATCAGAGCCGATTTGTTGGCTTTTGCTAACTCTCATTTGTTTCAACACATGATTTATCACCAGGGTCTCCTCTCACATCTCTGAAATAAATGCCAGATGCTTTCCACGCTTGCTTATTTCTCCAGCCACTTCAGATTCAGCCAGCATCAATTCCAATATCTCAGGGAGGGCCCTGTTTGTGCAGTCTGACAATAAAATCTATATCTTTATTCACAGCATTTACTGAATTCATAAAATGAGGTCGATGGCATCCTAATGGTTATTTTATCTCTGGGTCAGTTTTAAGCAGATCCTTAGAATACAGATGGATGCAAGCCCTAGGGAAGCCAAGACCCCTATCACTGTGGTGGCACAGTGAAGAAGTGGCATGCAAATTAGCAAACTGGGCAAGGAAGCTGATCTCTAAACAAATGGTATGTAAGCACCGATTCTGACTTTCCCTTTCAAAGAGGTGGAAAGAAGAAAAAGGGCTCAGCAGCCTCTCTCTCTGGATTTTGCCCCATCAAGATGGAAGGCTGGGAGTTAAGTGCTGGAGCAGACTGTGATGGGGCTCAGAGGTGCAGTCATTTTGAATTTCCTCAAACGGAGCAGACACAACCATGATTTTGGCTTTGAATTTTCCCTCCCTTCCCATGGCTGGAATGTAGTAAAGTGTGCACCCTTTAGAAGGAGAGACTAAGATGATGAGTTTCTAGGAGTGACAGTAGGGGACCAGAAGCCTATAGCTCACTTTGAGTGTTGTGTATCCTCTTCAGGACGTCATGCAGGTGTGCCTATGATGCTGTGCAGTCAAATTGGGTTGCCAGACTTCCCCTGGGTCCCAAAGCATTCTGTGCTGGCTGCTGGAGTACTACTGCTGCAGGGGCAGCCTCCCTTCTACAGCTATCACTTCAGTAGCTGTGGGTGCTACAGCCTCTGTCAGATCTCCCGACCACTGTTGCACTGGAAGATACAGGTTTGAGATGCAAGGAAAGAAAGGAACCTAAGGGAAAAATAAAGTCTCCTAGGGGGTGAGGGCAGATGAAAATAATTTCAGTTGTATAAAGACTCCTCATGACTATTCCTACACGATTCCTTTGTGCTATTGATCTGATGGCACATCTTATGTGTGTTTTTAAAAAAAAAAATCATCAAACATAGCATTGATTTTTGGAGGGAAAATAGGAAGGAAAAGCAAAAGGCAATACTTTTTTTGTAAGTAATGTAAGTAAGTAATGTCTTTTGAAAAGACAGTCACTCCAGAAGGAAAGACCTTTAGAAGGCAAGTGTCAGGCAAGCTTCCACTTTGCCCACAGTTTTGAATTGAGTGAACAAACCCCTATGATGACATCACTAATTTACCAGGCCTTTTCAGCTTGGGAGATGACAATGCCACCAAGCTACAGGGTATGAAAACATGCAAGGTGCAAGGCAGCAAGTGGGGAACTTCTAGGAGGGTGTCATTAAACACAGTCTCTGCTGTTCTACAACTGCTCAGCCACCCCACTGTCCTCTCTAGGCCACTGTCCCCACGTTTGACCACTATCATTCTACTAGGAATTTTTTTTCCTAGTGTCTAATCAGAATTTCCTTTGTTGCCTCACAAGTGCCGAACAGAGTGGAAAAATCTACTCCCTTAACCTGCAGGCTACACTCTTGCTGATGCAGTCCAGTGTCAGGTTGGCCTTTTCCACAAGGAAACACAACTGACTTGTGCTCAACTTGTCCATTGAGATGCCCACAACTCCCTCCTTACACCAGAACTGAATTTCTCAGAGAAAGCAGGAAGTCGTACCATTTGGGGTACTCATCTCTGTGAAGTGAACAAGGAAAGGTTAAGTAGGTGATAAGCACCTCTTTCAAGTATGCCCTGTGGATTTGAAACCAGTCCCCCCAAAAGACAGGAATTCCTGTGTTCTTCTGTGTGCCATGAAGAAATCTTTCAAGAAACTTTGTTATGTTGCTTCCCTTACAGATCCCCAGGATTTATAGCTTTAAATGCTTTTATGCAGGGGGAAAGAAAAGTGTCATTAGCATATTTTTAAAGACATTAGAGTGCTTTTTCATCTCCATTACTGAGAAATTGAGTCATCTTTACTCTATATAAATTCTGTCTCTGAGAGCTTTTGTTCAAATGATATTTGCTAGTTAACAAAACTTGATTTAGTGAGGGGCTGTGCATAGAAGAGATGGAAGGGAAATATTAGCATTTCATTGGAAATTTTAATATAGACATTAAATGGCACCAAAACCCAGACGAGTTGGTGCTTTTATTAACTTAGACTCCTAGGCATTAAATGTTTTTCTTCAACTGTTGCTCATTTTCCTGCTTTCTTATTGCTCTAGCTCTACACATCACACCCATTTTCTCCTATGTGGGATCTCTAAATGGTATCATCCATTAATTTTTCCACAGTACATATACTGGATTTATGGACAATGTGGTGTCTATAAAAAATGACAGACAAATAGCGATGACTACCTCCAAGCAGAAAGCGGATGGGTCTTTCCCACATGGCTGTAGCAGGATGGTGTGCACCATACTGATGAGATGCAAGACTGCCACTGAGCCTCAATCAAGGTAAACTCTGTTACTTGTGCTTCTGTTCTTAGACCTTCATCCAGTTGTATTGGTCCTGGCTTGCAGTAAGGATCCCAGCCAAAGGCTTCTTTTCATCTTCATGTGTCGGAAGGATCACCCAAGAACACCTCTCCTTTGCAAAGAGCACAATGAATTGCAAAGCCAAAGGTGATTTGTCTGAATGGGTTTGGGAATGTTACTGAAGTAATGCATAATAATTATATAAATTTCATTCCCTATTCTGATCATTGCTTTAATCTTGGTGACCATAACTTGTTATTAGCCTGAAAGATGATAAAAATGTGGTTTTTTATACAGTGAAGCAGCAATATCAGGCCAATACCAGTAGGGAACAGGTTCATAGACCACATGTCCATATGAAACCATTAAGAGTCACCAAGTCTGACATCAGATTAGAGATGTGGAACTTCTCTGAGAAATTCTGGCTTGAACTGAGGAAAAAAATTTGAGCTTTACTTAAAAATTGACAGAAGTGAAGAAATTACCATCAGCCTTTGCCACTGCTCCCCATTGATAACGATCCTCAATCTTCCAAACTACCATCTTATCTTCAACCTGATTGTATACACTCCCTGCTTCCCAGCCATCAGAATTTGGTATTTCTGCATGAAAGTTGGCGAGAAGTCCTTATGCAGGTATTTCCTCTTTCTTTCAAAACCAAATCCATTGCTTCTCTGTTTCAAGCTTCTAGGAAGAAAAACATTGTTTGACTCAAACAAAAAAGGTCTCTGCTCTTTGTTAGTCCTTTTTGAATTATTTCTTGCTGGTCTGCCAGGACTCAAGATAAATTCTCCATTGACTGTGCCTCTGATTCATTGATCTTTACGGCAGGATCATGCAGAACCTCTTGCTGTCACTGGTAAGCAGTCACACAGCCAAATAACACATTTACATCACTGATGAAACTCAGCTCAGTAACTACTCCTGAGGGAGCCAGTGATTCAAGGTTTGATACAATGGATGAGGATATTCCACTTGCAAATAGTTTCCAGCTGTTCATTTAGATGTGTATGCTAAACACTACTAAAACTGAAAAGATGCTGAAATGTCAAAGCCAAAGAAGTAAAAAATAAAAGTACTGATGTAAAAAAAGTGGCAATCAAATAAAAAAGAATCAGGACTATTGTTACACATTCTTTGCAAAAGTGCTGCTTCTCTAAGAAGAAGAAAACGCAACACAAAAACAAAATATGAAGAAGTCTGAAAGAGTTAACAGGTTCAGATCAGTTCTCCAGTGCTGTATAATTCTCCATCACTCACTATCACTGTATTTACACCTCCCACACAGCCCTTCCCTTGCCTCTTGTTTTGTGCTGTAATGGAAATGCACTGTTGGATTTCTACTGTTGACTTTATATGATGTTTATTAAGTATGTAGAACATATTTTGAAAGAAACATGTCCCAGGGTACATCAAGCTATGTCAGACTGTGATAGGTTTTCTCATAGTGTGCTAAGCTGGTGAAGCAGAAGAATTTGCTTATGGTGAGGACTAAAATGATTGATCTGTTTGGTGGCTTGGAATGTGTTGATTATAGGGTGGTTTAGGCTTATGTAGGTGTATGGGCAACTTTCTAGTTAGTATTTCACTGTATTGTATAGTAGCTAGCATAAGCAACAGATATTTTCAGCATGTACAAGAATGTACGTTTGAACTTTAGCACATTAAGATACCCTATTTCCTTTTTAAGGGATCTATTTCTAATCACCTAGCAATAGCCTCTTTTGATATCCACACACCTTTTAGAAGAACATTTGAGAATTAATACGTGATAATTGTACTTCTGAGGTGAAATAAAAATCAGATTGGAAAGAAGACATTTTTAAGGCATTATGAAATGAAGGTAATTAACCCTTAACCACTTTCCACTTAACTAATTAACTGCTTACCCCTAAGCATGTATAAAAGAAATATGATGGAGTCTCTGATGATCTGCAGACTTTAAATTGCACTCAAAAGTCTTTCTAAGAAGTACCCTCCAGATAATCAAGTAGCTATGGACTTGCTGTAGGAATTGCAAGGAAATATTTCATGGTTAAGTAGGAGATTAGGACATCAAATAACATTCTCTGTAATTCTATCATTCAGAGCTTTCAGGGAATCAAAGAACTTTCTTCTGCAGCTCTCCAAGCATTTGAAAAATGAGTACATTAAACTTAATCATGGACACATCACCCTCCCCTTTCTCAGCTGGGCAAACTGAGGCACAGTGAAGTTAGAGTGCTGGTATTTTTAGAAGTGGGCTGGAATGCTGAGTGCCATCTCTTCAGGGTGTTTAGCCTTTGATGCACAAAAGGGGATTAGACATCACATAGTAAGCTGTCTGAGCTCCTGTGCTCCACCTGTGCAGTGGAAGAATACATGACAGCAGAAGACTGACATCCTCACATCATTCTTTTCCCTTCTACTCTTCTCCTGCAGTGATACACAGAGCTTAGCACATTGCTCCATGTGTTGGCAGCTATGATACCAGATGACCAAGTGGATCTCCCAGTGTACTTAGCCCCCTGAAAAGAGAGACTCTGTGTTCAATGGGTGGATCAAAAGTCCACCCAGTAGACTGAGGAAGGCCAGAGAGAGTCATGAAAAGTAGGAGTGAATTGCGAGGTGACAAAAATATCGCTTCTGCTGCCAAAATCTAAGACAATCTTCCCCTTCTCCCCCCGCCCTTTACCCAACAGCAATCCACGTATCTGTAACACATCATGCTGTGACAATCATTAACCACCAACCTCTAGAAACACAGAAAAAAGAAATAACATGATAACCTGGAGCCCTGTCTAGTCCCAGGTTTTGGCCTCTTAGCCTGTCTCACAGTGCTGTCCCCAAGCATAGACAGACGTAGGCTGCCTGCATAACATTTTTGGCCTTCTCGCCTGAGTAGCTGCCCTGGCCAAGTTTTTTAATCAGTGATCAATGATCACCAGACCAGCAAATGGGACATACGCACCCAGCAGCAGATGGCAGTGACTGTACTCAAGCATGACAGCTCTTTGGAAGAAGGACTGGCTGCTGAGGGAAGCAGACTGTTCAGGCCACATAGATACAACTCTTTCTCTGCTCTGAGCCTCAAGTAGAAAGCATTTTGCTACCTGCTAAGACATCTGAGCATCCTACTGAAGGTCTGGAGCATTCTTTGCTGTATGCTAGAAATGTGCCTGAGAAGCAGAAGAGTTTCTCTGGCTTCTGCTTTCTGGGACTCCATAAATGGCGCTTCAGTTGGGTGAATACATAGTGTCCGGCATATGTGAGCAGGAACAATGGGAAGCCTGTCCTCTGTGCCTCTGTAGCCCTAACCCTATTCAGCCCAGAGATACACTGTCAGGAGAAGTAGCCATATCTGTCATTCTAGAGGAAGCACTATCCTTTGAGGGACCCTAAAGATTTGAGAGCTGCCAAAGGCTGTTTATGTACTCCACAGCCTCCTATTTGTCCATATATCCTACTTCTAAAACCTCCTGGAAATTCCCAAGAGCCATCTTCAGCATTTGCTTCCATGTTTCTCTGAAGGGGGGTAATGGAGCTGCTAAGGGAACTGTTCTTTATCATTCTATTAGGACATTTGGAGAATCAGCCAGCCCCATTTCATCTAATCATACTCTTCTTGAATGTGGTAGATAATTCCTCCTCTGCTAGTACTTAAAAGCTGTGAATATAGAGGAAGCATTGTTTGTTTGTTTGTTTATATTGGGTAGTAGCTTCAGTTATGGGCTAGAGCCCTATTATGCAGGGAGTTGTAAAAACAGTATTCACAATAAGCATGTAGATGGTTATCATATCCCTCAGGCATTTGGCATGTTATTCTTTAAGTGGAGGAAAGTTTGAAGGCAGATCAAATTATTCTACTTTATAATTCATACCTTTAGATAATTTTGATTAACTCCCATAATAAGGAAGTTCTAGAGCATCCCCATGGAAACAGACTCTGAAGCAACTGGTCTGCATCCACCTTGTAAGAAGATGTCCAGAACAGTAGCCAGAATTCCCAGTATGCTCTCAGCAGCACCTCACAGGGGGCTGCTAGTTCTGACCTGTGACACAGCATCTCCATTTGTGCTGCCCAGTGTTTGCACAGGTCTTTTCTGACATTAGCAAATGAGATAGATATAAGTTTATATTACAAAGATTGGTGCAAATTTCATGAGTATGCTGTCCTAAATTGAGATAGTGTCTCCCCTTCTCATACCTGCTAGAAATTGAAAGCGTGTAAATGCACTATATAGCCACATTATTTAAATCAATATGTTGTCATTTGCCATTAACCTATGCTTTCAGCTCCAGTATTGCTCTTTTCCAAATCTACAGGAATCAGTTTTGTGCATGAGCTTTCCAAAAGCACCATAATGAACTTTATAAAAAGCAAGCAAAAATACTTGGTGTGGTTCATCTCCTCAAGGGCCTAAATTCATTGTGACAAAGAAACTGGCGAGTCAATCTTGGTGAGGTGCTTACAGCATAGCATTTGGGAATGCTGGAGGGAGCAGGTGGAATTGTTGAGAAATGTCAGGAACTTGAAATAGCCCTGTGCTTTGCATATTGCCAAGTGGAACGGAAGGCCCAGGGGATGCTGGTTTGGTTGAAGATGAGCGTGAGGTAGATTGCGAGGCAGGTCTGGTCTTACCTTGCTGAAACCTTGTAAGACAGTAAGTAGACCAGAAAGGCATGTCTTCTAGTTGGAATTCAGTCTCTGCTTTCAAAGACCTCATTTAAAAAAAAATATATATACGTCTGCCTCATATAGCACCTCCTATGACAGAGACACCATCTATGGAGGAAATTATTAGGACCCACTGCAACAGAAGCAATCATCCATCTGCAAAACAGGAACATAATACAAAACAGACTGAGAATCCCTACTGTAGAATTAACTGAATTGGATGCAAACCACTTTTTTTTGTCTGCATAAAACACTCAGAGTTTTTTGTGATCCATCTGTATTATATGTAGCACTAGTGTGTTATCCAAAGGTAGATTAAGTTAAACTTTTCCTCCTCCCAAGTGGCCATTCCTTATAACTAGAAAACAATCCCAAAGTTAAGGGAATTGAATATAAGATTTACTGCTCACATTTAGACCATAGTTTTAACTTTTGCGCAAGCAGTAATAGAGAACGATTCAATTGGAGAACTGAAAATTACATTTATTGCAGAGAGACACACTTCCATTTTAGAGGGAAAAAAATGTCTTCAAAAATAACTTTTATAACAAAGCTTATTGGTCCACATTTAAAGTAGACTGTCAAAAGAATTATAAACAGCTATAACATTGCTATTATCAGAGTATGTAAGTAACAACAATATGTAAGAGCTCAAGTTGTGCCTACAATCCTGTTTCACTAGATTTTATAAAAACAAACAATTGACATGCTCTCTTTCCAAAACCTACACTTTAGTGATGGAGTGCCTAGTTAATGATTTGGGACACCTCAAAATTACCTGGTCAGTCTCTTAAGCTAGCGTAAATTTAGTAGTTTAATATTCTTGCATGATTGCCCTAGATCTTGTCCCAGCATGAAATCCTAGACCCAGACTCCTTCTGTTTCCACCAGGAGGAATAGGGAGATAATCTATACTTCTTAGGAGAACATCTAGCTACTTATCAAAACAGGGACAATATCCAAGAGATGAAAAAGCAAAGCCATCAGCCAATGTCTTATCTCAGTTATAAAATTGCTTTTGAAATTTGCATTTTTGGTCTTCCAGAAATATTTAGGGGGTGGAGAGGAGAAAAGAAGAATGCAGTTGGAATGTCCATCTTAATGACTCTCAGACCTTGGAAAAATGTTTTCTTCTGACTCTGAAGTACATTTCACTATTACCTTTAAAGTTGCCTTTAACTATGTGTTTCTACTAATATTGTAACAGGGTTCCAGTTGTAAGCCAGGGTCATGGTATCTTGTCCTTTTGGAAAACTACTGTGTGAAATATTTACCTCCAAATAATTGACTTTTTTTTTAGGTTTTTCTCAACAACTACCTCTGTGTTATCCTCCTCGTTTTGGCTTTATAGAAACAGTATGCACACTTTTTCTCACTTGCTTGTTTGACGCCTAGGTCACTTTTGCTGTCAGAATCTATTTATTGAATAAAACTGATTTTTTCCCTTCTCAAGATACAGTGAAAAATGTGCAAGAGCTCCCAGTACAGGGATGTTGGTTACTAGGAAACACAGTCTCCAGAGAGCAGAGTAGGAACACAAGCCTTGGACTACAATGATTTATTTTGGGAAGGATCCTCCAACAAGGGTTGGAATTAAGATAATAGTAATCTAAAAAAATGCCTTTGCTGAAGAACAAGTTTAAAGACAGAAATGGGTATCTGTAACAGTCTTACAACAGTCTTCTCCTCTTGTCCTAAGAAGATGTTTTATGTAATGGTCCAAACTTCGTGGATTTCTCTCAAGAAAGAAATTGAAAACACTCTTGAGTAGAAAAAACAAAAAAGATCCAGGGATTCCACTGAAGGTTTTTCTGTTCCTTGGCAGGAAAAACTCTGCTGTTCAGATCTGTTCACAGTCATGACACATACAAGACCCCTTTCTGTATATGGACTCATGCTGGTTAATACCTTCAACCTCAAGTGGTGAACGGGTGCTTGAATATGGCTTTGGAATATGACCTTCATCAATATTTGTGATTTTCTTAATTATTGTCAGCTAATTGGCAAAATAAGACCACTAGGATAGAGTTAAAAATAAAAATAAAAACAAACAAACAAAAAAAACAAAAAAGAAAACCCATCCAAGAATGGTGACAGTATTCTGTACAGTTTGTCCAATGCTTGCATTTTATGCCCACTCAAAAATGGGAATATAAGTTATGTGGAGCCTTCTCGGAGGAGAGACAACACCTCTCGGGGAAGAGATGCTCTAGACCGGGGTGCATGGCAGAAAAAGAAAATAAGGATCATAGGAAAGAGTTCATAGAGAGACAGTGAGACAGCTGAGAGGAACATGGAAAAGACCCACAGCCAGGCCTTAGACATGATGGAAAGAGAAACTTCCCAGGGACCAGAAAATACTGCAGAATCAGCTGTAAATCCAGAAGTTAACGTGCAGCTTGAAACCAAGCATTGAAGCAAGTGCCTGCTTGCAAAACCACAATGGTCAGGGAGACAGTATTCCCTCACTACAAGAGAGACATTGAGGTGCTGGAGCGTGTCCAGAGAAGGGCAACGAAGCTGGTGAAGGGTCTAGAGCACAAGTCTGATGAGGAGCGGCTGAGGGAACTGGGGTTGTTTAGCCTGGAGAAAAGGAGACTCAGGGGAGACCTTATTGCTCTCTACAACTACCTGAACGGAGGTTGTAGCAAGGTGAGTTTTGGTCTCTTCTCCCAAGTAACTAGCCATAGGACAAGAGGAAATGGCCTCAAGTTGTGCCAGGGGAGGTTTAG
The DNA here is from genome assembly GCF_034638445.1 of Ciconia boyciana. NCBI lineage: Eukaryota > Metazoa > Chordata > Aves > Ciconiiformes > Ciconiidae > Ciconia > Ciconia boyciana. The sequence continues at coordinate 59,767,683 of NC_132934.1, forward strand.
ACTGGGTATTAGGAAAAATCTCTTCACCGAAAGAGTTGTCATGCATCGGAACAGGCTGCCCAGGGAAGTGGTTGAGTCACCACCCCTGGAAGTATTTAAAAGACGTGTAGATGTGGTGTTTAGGGACATGGTTTAGTGGTGGACTTGGCAGTGCTAGGTTAATGGTTGGACTTGATGATCTTAAAGGTCTTTTCCAACCTAAATGATTCTATGATTCTATGATTCTAAGTATTATTTCTAGGCTGTTTTTCCTAGTCACTGAGTTAACAACTTAGCTGTTTTAACTAATAGCCTAATAAAATCCAGCTTCTTTGAGTTTAAAATATTTTTAGACTTCTTTGGGATGGCTTCCTACCAGGAGAATTTCTGGGCACAGTTGCACCTCCCTGACTAGGAGCCCTGTCACAATTGGGATATGTGAGATATATTACACAAAGCTTTTCCCAAGTGGCTCCCTGGCTCTCCTATGAGAAAGCCCACAACACCCAGTGGGCTATATTGGCTGAAATTCCTCAATGTGGCTTGGAAAATAAACAAAATAGGAAATGATCCATCAAGGAGTCACTGAAGACAAATTTCAAAACATTTACAGTACTGGAGCAAGGCCCAAAGTATCGATGTTTCTGTATTACTTATTTAGATTGCTATATTTTAGAAAGAGAGTTGCAGCAGAAAGGCTTCTCTTTTAGCCTCTTGTAGATTCACCCATCTATCACCAAACAGCATGGTACATGTCCCAAGGAGATTTGAAACGAATGAAGAGTCCCATGTTCAACTGGCATGAATGCCATCACAGTAATAAGTAAAACCTTCTTGGACCATTCCTAGAGAGACGGTCAGTTGATAACCTATTATGTCCAGTCTGCAAGGACCATGTAAGAAAGCACTGCCTCTGGCTATTTGTCTTAGATGTAATTAGTGTGTGTGTGATGCTCTCATGTTCCAAAACACAGAGCGGAGGTAACTACAAGAGCCAGCTGGAGCCTGGCCCTATGAAGTTGGTGCCAGGCAGTTTGAAAGAAACACTAGTTTTTCCCACCCAGCAGTGTGCAGTGCTAAACACATCAAAGGCAGGCAGGCAGCCAGAAGCAGACTCATGTAGGTATACACATATGATGATACAATGTGCTAGATACCAGAAGAGGAGGTAGTCTTAATCTTGACAAGTTGTTCTGAGGTGAACAACTCTCCTACTCTTAGTTCCAAAAAAATACAAAGAAGATAGTGGAAAAAAAACAAAGCAAAAAAAGTTTTTAGGTCTGTGAGCACCAAGATAACAGTTCTGAAAATGTTCATGGCCTCTCTTGGGAACAGAGCTTTGAAGTCTATAGCGTAGTAAGGGCCTCATGCCCCCCTTCATGCTTAGGAGACTGAAATGCCTCTAGAATTACAAGAGCTTCTCTTGGACTTTGACCTCAAAGGAGAATGTCTGGAGGAGTTGTCCAGGTCACAGGGAAGGTGTTTTTCTACATAGCATTGAAAACTGGTGATCCACCCCCACAGTAAAAAAAAAAAACACAATGGCCTCAGAAAAATTGAGGGACATCAGTAGATCAAGGACAATTATGCTTGGGTCTATTATGGTGTAGTTTTTCGCATAGATACTTACAAACATGCTTTCTTGGTTTAGTCAAAGTAGCAAGTTGTGCAGGAAACCTGAAGGATCTGCAGCTGAACAGAGAGGCTAGGAACGATAATGTCCCTAAGAGAGAGACTCATAAGCATATACAGAGAAAGAGTCAGTGTCCCATGTGCTCATCTCCTGGGGTCTCCAAGGAAACGGCCTTAGTTAGTACATACTCAAAACTGAAAAGCTACAGAAGCATGCAATCAACTTGCTAAATTCCAGCTTTGATATTAAAAGGGAAGAGCTCCTTTCCTAAGCCTTCAGTCTGGTATTTCATTCATTCATTTCCAAGCTTGAATTTGAAGGTGAGAACTGCCAATTTGGCGAGAGCAAAATCATTGCATTTGAATTTTGCTGATTATTTGACCCTGCTAAATAGCTCTTGGGACAATAAATCAAGAACATCAGCATAGTAGAATCATTTTTCAAACCCTCCTGTCTTTGGATCCAAACCAAGAATTGTCACATGTTTTACATCAACTCATTCACACCAAATAGCTGTGAAACCTGAGCAGCAGTGACTAAAAGCACTTAACATGGTTGATGTCAGTTAAGTGTGAGAGATGTCTAGGAGTAGTGGCTGATCTGTGGTTTGCACCACCAAAATCAGGTTGTACATATTAGTGAACACTTGGTTTAGTAGAACTCAAAAAGCTTCTTTTAGATAATCCTGGAAGCTTGAACTGCTCCCTGTGTCTATCAGTCATGGACTCCTATACCTGGCAGGACAAATAAATGTGAAAGAAAAATTTTCTTAGGTGCTAAAATACAAAGGAAGATCAAGGGATGGCTCTACCAGCTTGCACTTGTGACAGCTTACTACAATCAACTGCCACAGACAGTGGCCTTTGAGCAACACGTTTACTGGCCACTGTGAAGGCCTGGCATTTGCATGGTGTTGTGGGTGGACCCTGGCCAGCAGCTGAGCACTCATACAGCCACTCACTTACTCCTTTCTCCTGTGGGACGGAGAGAAAATAGAAAAGAGGTGAGAAGACTTGTGGATCAAGATAAAGATAGTTTAATAGGTGAAGCAAAGGCGTGCATGCAAGCAAAGCAAAGGAGGAATTTGTTCACTACTTCCCAGCAGCAGGCAGATGTTTAGCTGCTTCCTAGGAAGCAGGGCCTCTGCATGCTAGTGGTTACATTGGAGGACAAACACCATACAAGCATCCTCCCCTTCCTCCTCTTCTCCTTGAGCTTTGATTGCTGAGCACAATGTGATGTGGTACAGAATATCCCTTTGGTCACTTTTGGTCAGATGTCCTGCCTGTGTTCCCTCCCAATTTATAAACCACCCCAGCCTACTCACTGCAGGAGGCACAGTGGGAAAAAGAAAAATCCTTGACGTTGTGCAAGCACTGGAGAAATAGCTAAACATTGGTGTGTTATAAACACCATTTTAATCACAAATCCAAAACACAGCACCATACAGGCTGCTATGAAGAAAATTAACTCCATCCCAGCCAGACTCAGTACACATGGCTTCATAAGATTGTACTGAGCAGGGAACAACAGAAATTGCAGTTGTCAACAGCAGCTAGTGAGGAGCGAAGTCTTAACATCTTCAGTCCTATAGCAAACATTATAGTGCTAGGCCCAGTAGAGAATAGTGGGTGATACTTAATTACAGGATATGGACTTCAGGCCTTGCAACTGGAATAACACCACATCCAACCAGTGTAACAAGCTACAGAATCAGGGATGTAGAGTAGGACATCCTGAAAAAAGTCCATTAGTAACAACTGCATTAACTACAGTAAGTGAATGCTTAAACAACAACTGCATGTGGCATTCTAATTTTGTGCTTGTTTCTATGCTAGGAGGAATTTCCAGATCATGGACAAGAAAGCACTGCAGATATAATCCAGCAGAGCATAAAATCTGTTCTTTTGCTGGAGGTTCTTGCCCAGAGATACAATTTACTGATGATGTATCAGCATCTACAGTTCTTCCCCCATCTTCACCAGTTAGGACTAGACAATATTCTATGAATCTTGTCTTAGTGATAGCATCAAGAAGTTCAAAAAGCCTGACAAATTATTGTGAATAATATTAAGGCCCAGTGATTGACTTAGCAGCTCAGTATGAGAGCAAACTCAGTGCTATATTTGCAGGAAAAGTTTGGAAATTACAAGAATTTAACATCAAAGTCTTATCAACCTTGTCAGTCACCTGCTTTGTCCTCCCAGGAGGAATCAGAATAAGGTGGCATGAGTCCAGGAACAAACTACTTTTGAAACTTTGTCTGTCCTAGACAAGGACAAGTTGCCAGATTGTTCAGCTGGAGGTGTCTGCTGTACTGCACAGACATTTGACATGTCCTCAACTTGGTAAAAGTAAAAATTACACATAATGTTTTATCTAATGCTCTAACTTCTTTGGCTTTTAGTTTTCTTTTTTCTACTTCACCTAGCTTTTCTGCATCCAGGCTATCTACAACTTTATTGCTTTGCCACCTTCCTTTCATGGGATATTTCTGCTGCTTAAACAGGCTAATAAAAAGCCCAGCAAAAGTTGCCAGTTTTGGTGGATAGACCATCAGGGAATTTCTTCCTACAGTCCCATGCAGAGTTTATGAATAGCTCCCTCAACAGTATCCTCCCCATCAGCCACCTGTGGAACATGAAGTGGCTTCTCCCCCTTGTCTTGTCCTTCATGCACCAGCAAAACCTTGGATTAGTTCTTTAAATCTATCCCTTTTCCCCAGCACTGTCTTTTTCCTTTTGTACCCAAAATGTCCCCAGGAAAACCCCACACAACCTCAAAACCTAAGACAGCTCCCTATCTGAGAGTTTTACCTAAGCTCCAGCGTTCATGATATCAGTGTTATTTAATACTTAAGCATAAAAATTTGCAAGAAAAACTTTGATGAGCCTTGGAGAAGCCACTACTTGTCATTAAGAGAAGGATTATCCTGAAAAAAGACACCAAAGACTGCTTCCAATTAATTCAGAGAAGTTCAGAGGGAGTGGCCTTAACAGACTGGAAATAACCACAAAACCCAGGGAACATTCTGACACAGAGATGCAAGTTAGGCATAGGTAAGTGATCAACAGACTTAGGCCAGTTATAAGTAAGTGATCAAGACCTGAAACCAAGAGAAGGGGACCCATTTGGGGCAGCTGACAGGTATTTTCTGAATGCGCTGTGCTCCTCTTCTAAATTTTTAAAAGGTGCCTGGGCTGCTCACTAGCTGAGTCATGGTAATTGTTCATGCATATTCCTGCCCTGTGGCAAACACGAGTTAATGTGCAATCTCTCAGCCTTCACATACTGAGGCAAAGCTCAACTTATCTTTCACTAGCTGCAGGCTAACCATGCACACAGACTATGGCAAGGGATCACCTGATGCTATTATCTGATGCTATCTGGTTCATGAGACCAAAAACTTCCACTCAGGCACTTAAAAATAAAGGCAAGCTGACAACTGTCAATAGTCATTAGTAACTACTTTTTCAGGGATAATGACGAGATGAAGAAGTCGAATGTCACAGTAGTAAAGTCTCAAGTGAGCCACAGGTTTAGATAAATCATCAAAAATTGATCAAAACTACCTGTTTGAAAGTGAGCTGTTTACAGGTACCTGAATCTATGAAACTCATCATAAGTACCCAGATTTGAAAGTACTTTGGACTTTGAAAAAGGTAGTTGATTTTTCTAGGTGGCTCCAAACCTCTCAAATAATAGATCAACACAATCTCCATCTGTACCCTTGGCACTCATGTCAAGAAAGGGCAGAGGTTTTGAAAATGTTACCCAGGTGAATGCTTACTGAACTGTGTGAGCTCCTAGCAAGTCCAGGACAGGATGAAGCACTGGCCCCACAGCTCTTTCACAGGCTAATGAAACTGCATCATTAAACAGTGATAGACTGAGCATTCCCTGAAGGTAACTTTAAACTGGGACTGGCGAGACCATTAGCAAACACCAGCTGAGTCCTTAAGCTGTACCATTACCTTCTCCTTCTAGGGAGCGCACATGGATGATGCTCTGCCAAGTAGGGTCAAATCCTGTCTGATTGGTGTCCTGAGAATCTTGGACATTTCCTGGTCAAGGCTGAAGGATATTTTGCATAAGGCCATCATTGCAGAATAGCCCCTCCAAGCACTTACTCACACTATTTCACTTGCTATGCTAGTTCTGCTCCAGGGAAGGGGGATATTTTGGTGGGACAGAGCTGGGATAACAGGTATGTAGCTGCTCCTCATTTGATACAAGCAGTATCAAAAGTGGAATACAGCTTCCCTGTGCATTGCTGATCACTGGCTATTGCAATAGCCTTCCGATTGCTGCAGTATGATAGAGCAGCCCTTTTAATTTACACTTACGAGGAGCTGGCTGTCCCCACACACCATCTGATGTTTAGAGAAGAGTCCCTTCTTACCATTTCCTCCTTCCTTCCCAATATGCACCATGAATCTCAGCTGTAGTCATGCAGATGGGGACCCTCTCTCCAGGTGGAAAATCTGCAGGGACCGGCTGTAAGCACATAATCAGCAAGCAAATGTTACATAGTATGGAGTATCATTTCTACTAGAAGCAAACCAGTGTGTGTAGATGTATGTGTGTATATGTGTCAAGAAGAACATATCTGGATTGGACAACCTCTTTTGCTCCATAAATCTATGAAGGAGAAACCATCAACTTTCCCTTCCCTAGCAACCCCATCTTTTTGATGGCAGCAATGAATCAATAAGGAAATGGATCCCTTAAGCATTGTCCCTTTGCACAATTTAATCGCTCTCCTCCAGTCCTTTTGCTGTTTGCTTCAGCCAGAAGCCCAACCAGGGCTCATATGCTACCTCAAATACATTCAGGAATTTTTCACCAAGGACAAGGATTCTGCCAGGTGATTTATTTTTCTTCATGATCTGTTTTCACCAAAGTCTCATTAGAAGTGCAGCCTCCACATCTATGAGACAATGGTCCAAGCCTGCTCAGGTAACTTAAATGACAGCAGGGCTTATGGAGTTGACCATTACAGAGGGAGTTTTGAGGGACACTGGAGCTAGACAGCTCTTCAGATTGCAATGCTGTTTCTCTGTTCTGCACTGTTATTCCCTGCTGCACTTGGGACAAGAAGGGTCACGTGCGAGAGAACAATACAAAGCCATATTTCCCAAAAGCATAAAGCAAAACACAGCAGTCTTCCCACAGATCCTCCTCGCTCTGGCCTAAAAAGCTACCAGAGTTTAAAGCTGCCAGAGCTAGGCTTGAAGGGGAAAGGGGGATAATATCAGGCTTGCCCGAGACAAACTGTGGGATGACACACCAAGGTTAGAGGGACGGGGTGCTAGTAAGGGCCCCCAGCCTGTTGCTCTGAGACGTGCTGGGTACACTGCAGCACACTTGAAGTCTTATGGAGATGAGTCAGGAGTGAGTCAACACCAGTGAAATACCTCACAGGAGCTAAGGGGTGTTCCTCTAAAGAGGTGGCATGGCCAACAGTCCACTTGAAGTGCCTCTACACCAATGCACAAGACATGGGCAACAACAGGAGGAGTTGCAAGCCACCATGCTGCTAGAAAACTACTACCTAGTTGCCATTACTGAAACTTGGTGGGATGAATCCCATGACTGGAGTGTGACTGTTGATGGCTACAGGCTGTTCAGAAGGGACAGGTGAGGAAGGAGGGGTAAAGGGGTTGCCCTCTACATCAAGAAACAGAGTGTGAAGAGCTGTCTCTGAAGAATAACCATGAACAGGTTGAAAGCTTATGGATAAGAATTAGAGGGCGAGGCAACAAAGGGAACCTTGTGGTTGGTGTTTACTACAGGCTGCCTGATCAAGGGGAGCCTATTGATGAAGCCTTCTTACTCCAGCTACAGGAGGCATTGCGCTTGCAGGCTCTCGTCCTGCTGGGGGACTTCAACCACCCTGACATCTGCTGGAAAAGTAGCATGGTGAGCTGTAGGCAATCCAGGAGACTCTTGGAATGCATTGAGGATAACTTCTTAAGCCAGGTAATAGACAGCCCTACCTGATGGGATGCAATACTGGACCTGTTAGTCACCAATGCAAGTGAGCTAATCGGTGACATCAAGATCAGAGGCAGCCTAGGCTGCAGTGATCATGCACTGGTGGAGTGCGCAGTCCTGAGGGATATGGGTCAGGCGAAGAGTGAAGTCAGGACCCTGAATTTTAGGAAAGCAAAATTCCAGCTGTTCAAGGAGTTAGTCAATAGGACCCCCTGTGAAACTACCCTCAGGGACAAGGGAGCAGAACACAGCTGGCAGATCTTTAAGGATGCTTTCCCTAGAGCACAAGAGCTCTTGATCCCCACGTGTAAGAAATCAGGAAAGGAAGGAAAGAGACTGGCATGGATGAGTCGAGACCTCCTGGTCAAATGAAAGGGCAAGAAGGAAATGCACAGGCAGTGGAAGCAGGGACAGGTATCCTGGGAAGAGTATAGGGACACTGCCTGCTTATGTGGGGATGGGGTCAGGAAGGCCAAGGCGCAGCTGGAGCTGAACTTGGCAAAGGATGCAAAGAATAATAAGGAGAGCTTCTACAGGTATGTCAGCCAGAATAGGAAGGCCAAAGAAAGCATACCCCCTGGATGAACAAGACTGGCAAACTGGTAACAACGGACGAGGAGAAGGCTGAGGGACTCAATAACTTTTTTGCCTCTGTCTTCACTGGCAACCTCTTTTCCCACATCTCTTGAGTGGATGGAATGCAAGACAGGGACTGGAGGAGCAAAGTCTCTCCCACTGTAAGAGAAGATCAGGTTTGTGACCACCTGAGGAACCTGAATATACATATGTCTATGGGACCTAACAAGATGCATCCCAGAGTCTGGAGGGAATTGGCTGATGTAGTTGCCTAGCCATTCTCCATGATACTTGAAAAGTCATGGCAGTCAGGTGAAGTCCCCAGTGACTGGAAAAAGGGAAACATTGCACCCATTTTTAAAAAGGGTACAAAGGAGGACCCTGGGAACTACCAACCTGTCAGCCTCACCTCTGTGCCTGGGGAAGATCATGGAACAGATCCTCCTAGAAGCTATGCTAAGGCACATGGAGGACAGGGAGGTGATTTGAGACAGCCAGCTATGGCTTCACCAAGGGCAAGTCTTGCCTGACCAACATAGTGGCCTTCTATGATGGAGTGACTACATCAGTGGACAAGGGAAGAGCTACGGATGTCGTCTATCTGGATTTCTGTAAGGCCTTTGACATGGTCCCCCACAACATCCTTCTCTCTAAATTGGAGAGTTATGGATTTGATGGGTGGACTGTTGGGTAGGTGAGGAATTGGTTGGATGGTCACATCCAGAGGGTAGCGGTCAATGGCTCAATATCCAGATGGAGATTGCCGAGAAGTACCATCCCTCAGGGGTCCGTACTGGGACCAGTACTGTCTAATATCTTCATCAATGACATAGACAGTGGGATCAAGTGCACCCTCAGCAAGTTTGCAGATGACACCAAGCTGAGTGGTGCAGTTGACACCCCTGAGGGACGCGATGCCATCCAGAGGGACCTGGACAAGCACAAGAATGGGGCCCATGTGAACCTCATAAGGTTCAACAAGGCCGAGTGCAAGGTCCTGCACCTAGGTGGGTAACCCCCAGTACCAATACAGGCTGGAGGGTGAAGGGATTGAGAGCAGCCCTGTGGAGAAGGACTTGGGGGTACTGGTGGATGAAAAACTGGGTGTGAGCCGGCAATGTGCGCTCACAGCCCAGAAGGCCAATTGTATCCTGGGCTGCATCCAAAGAAGCGTGGCCAGCAGGTCGAGGGAGGTGATTCTGCCCCCTCTACTCCGCTCTCATGAGACCCCACCTGGAGTATTGCATCCAACTCTGGAGTCCTCAGCACAGGACAGACATGGACCCAGAGGAGGGCCACAAAAATGATCAGAGGGATGGAACACCTCTCCTATGAGAAAAGGCTGAGAGAGTTGGGGTTGTTTGGCCTGGAGAAGAGAAGGCTCTGGGGAGACCTTATGGCAGCCTTTCAGTACTTAAAGGCGTCTTATAAGAAAGATGGGGACAGACTTTTTTAGTAGGGCCTGTTGTGATAGGACAAGGGGTAATGGTTTTAAAGTAACGGAGGGTAGATTTAGACTAGATATAAGGAAGAAATTTTTTACAATGAGGGTGGTGAAACACTGGAACAAGTTGCCCACAGAGGCGGTAGATGCCCCATCCCTGGAAACATTCAGGGTCAGGTTGGACAAGGGTCTGAGCAACCTGGCCTAGTTGCAGATGTCCCTGCTCATTGCAGGGGGCTTGGACTAGAAGGCCTTTAAAGGTCCCTTCCAACCCAAACTATTCTATGATTCTATGATTCTAAGATAAGTAAGTACAGTTCTTCAGCTGTGACCTCCTCAGCTGTATCAGAGAGCATGAACTGGATAGTTGTCACGAGGGTCCCCTAGGTGAGGAACTTGTTTCCATGGGAACTTGGAGTTCCCTAGTGACTCCAAGGACTGCTGTGTTAGAAACAACAGCAGCAGCAGCTGCCGTCTCTCTCTCTCTCTTTTGGAAATTGGAATGAGTTGATGCAGCTTTAAAGGAAGACACCATCCAAGATCAGGTGCTCAAAGAATTTTAAGATTGCCTCTCTAATTTCAGCTGATTGAGATGATGTTCAAACTCAGTCCACTGCAAAGCCATTTTAACTTCTTTCAAACTTCTTTCACACCATTCATTGCCCAAATTCCTTCGGAGAAAACAGTCAGAGACAGTTTATGTTTGTGGGTTTTTTTAATGCAAACATATTTCTTTCTCCAGTCCTTGGAGGATCCTAACTCTTTGTGACAATTACTCTGAAAAATTGGAAAATTTTCACTTTTATTTTCTTACAAGAGAATCATATGCTCTTATAGCAAAATAATTATGAAGAGACATGAACTTATTACTCTAGTCCACCAGCCCTAGTATAATATTATCTCACTCATTTAAATCTTTTCCCAAATACATCAAGGTAAAAAAGGGTTCATCAGCTTCAAGTATTTCTTTTTGATCTGCAATAGCAAGTCATTCCTGTGTGCCTATTTATGACACTGATAATCTAAAGCAATTAATTTCTGTGAATTTCAGATTTTCTCCAGACTTTATCACCAAAGATTGAGATCGACTGCATGAAGGCATTTAAAGGATGCAATCGGTCCCTTTTCCTCTAGGACACCATACAGCAATGGCCCAAATAGCAACCGTTACACTGCATACAACTACAAAGCAAAATCCATACAAAGCTACATACCTGATAACTGGAGCATGGCACAAGCAAGTAGAAATTATTTTTTCTAACTACTAAAGAGTAACCTTACGTATCAGCACAAGACCAGTGAAGTCAGTGACTGGCTGAGAAGCCAGTCTTAATGCAAACTTAAAAATGTGTGAAACTTTTTAGCACTATTACTCTTTATGCATTACGTAGTTCACCTCTTCAATGCCAGTAAGCCCTAACCAGTATAACTACTGGGTCTTTTATTCCACAGAAACAGTTTTATGCCTGTATTGTGGGGCAAAGCTAATCTAAAGGCAGACTGTGAGTCTTCTTTGGATGGGGAATCCTTTAAACATATGAAAAAAGTTATGGGATTTACAGTCTGCCTAGATAATCCATGCCAGGGACATGGCTGGGAAAATAGCTGAGCCATCATTGTACCAGAGGATCCCTCAGCTGCTGGGAAGGACAGACGCAAGAATTTTGCTGAGTGGGATGAAGACTGAGGACAGTTCCAAAGCTGATCCAAGCCACAGGACTGCTTTTCATTTCCATTCCCTGGTGACAGAAAAAGAGGGTTTCACAAATATTTTAAAACAGAGGAGTCTGGAAGCTGCTTTAGTGTGTCAGCAGGTCTCCCACCTGGAGGGACAAGCCACACTAAGCAAGAGCATCTGCCACACAGCAGTTAGGCAGAGTTTTGTCTCCCTGAGCCACCTCTGTGCTTCAGAAGAAAGGACTGTGTTAAAAAAAGGAAGCAGCATCAGTTCTGCATCAATGCAGGACTCTCCAAAAGAGGACAAATATCTATTTAAGGAAATTCAGGAATTTTCTGGAACAGGCAAGAAGATCTGAGCCAAAGAGTCTAAATTTACAAATAAAACATCAGAGTAAAGTTACTTTTTGGCAAGAGAAATGCATCCCCCACCTTAGCTGTGTATTAATTAACCAGGCCTTTTACTTTAGGGAATAAAATATTGCCTTTTGCTGTTTGCAGCACTTTCTGCTAACCCAGTCTCTTTGTATATCCTGAACCTGTTGAGCAACCAAAGCTTTAAATTGACTGCTAATTTTGTGTTGGGTCAAATTAATTTTGAAACCAGATTAATTAAAGCAGATGAAGCTTTGTTTATCCATTATTCATGAAGCTCATTGGAACAGGAAAGAGTGCATTAGCTTTATTTAGGATATTACTTTGCTTTAATGAACTCTTTTTTTGCCTCTTAATGCTCCTTTTGAGCAGGAGTTCAGCTTTGTGTTGTTGGCTTTTTTTTCTTTGGTGGTCTAGTGCAAACAATGTAATTAGCAGATTTTCTTGCTCCAAAAAAGCTGCAGCTGACAATCTCCAGCAGTGACTGCCTCTCACCATAATTCTGCAGAGGGAGAGAAGAGCATGTGTGCATGCTGAGCAAGGATCTCCTGCTCATCCTCTCCTGCTGCGGTTGGAGGCTGCAGAGAGGGGTGGATATGCGCACTCAGCATCAGAGCCAGAAAATCCACAGACGGTCAGAAGAGGCTGCTGGATAAATAAACGAGAACCACCTAACTGTGAGCGTTTAAGCATCACTGTGGATGATCCAGTGAAGAATTCTTTTCCGCACAGAGCAATGATTTATAAAAGCCAAGCTAGACATGATGGGGTGTGAAGTATGGGCTAGAAAATATTACTGGAGCTATTACAGTGCTCTTTGCACAAATGGTGTATTCCCCTCATGATATGGTTTAGTTCTAGTAGCTCTGTCTAAAACGATGTATTGAGACCTGAGATACTACTTGTCTCAGACACTAATGGCATTTATAAGTAAGTGAAAGACTGGAACTCCTCAGAGGAAAGAAAATAAAAATAGAGCTTTGCTCAAAACTTGCAGTAGCATCATATTTGTAAATAAAATTAGCTCAGTAAACATAAGTTTAAACAAAGGAAAGGTTGTCTTCACAAAGTGGATTGGACTAAATTAAACAAAATACCAAGATGCCAATTAAACAAGAAACAAAGATAGATCTGTGTACAAAGATAAAAGGATAGTTTGCAAATTTGGAAGGCAAAACATTTAACCCTGCTAAAAACCAAGTCTTTTTCCTGCAAAACAGCAAACCGATTGACAGATCTCATTGCTACAGGATATTAATGAGAACTGATGAAATTAAAGGCAGAAGTAGTTACCCAGATGACTTAGGAAAACATCCAGATACAACAGCAAGAACACTGTAAGGGATCCAAACATATATTTCAGCTTGTGAAACAACAACAAAAAATTCGGATGAAGCTTTCATAGAAAAAAATATCTATTTTCTTCTTACATAGCTTGCCTGAAGAATATGGTATTAGCCACTGCAAAAAACCCCAGGATAATAAATCGCACATAGCAATCACTTGATCCTCTTAATTGCGGTATCTGAATATCTCATGATCTCCATGTATTTAACCTCACAATCCAAAATGTAGAAAATGATTTGTATTTTAAAAATGAGGAACTGAGTGGAAAGAAACTAAGGCTGTGATCCTCAGAATTGCTTAGGCACCTTGTTACTGTGGTCTCACACAAAGCTCCAAGAATAAGGAACCGATCTTTGTACCCAAGGTCTATTCCCCTAGTCACTGCTTTGTGCTCTTTTTAAAATTAGGTGGTCCAAATTGATTATTACAGCAATTATTTTTTGCATATATTGACAAGAAAAGTATTTTTCGTTTGCTTCTGAAGAGAAGGATGGTTGCTAAGCAAAAGAGTACCCAGCAAGGGGAATGTGAAGTGGTTAGAGAGATCAAGGCAAGAAACCAGAATGATGAAGTGAGAGCTTATGTTCCCTTTATTCATGGCACTTTTATTAGTGCTGTATTTTTAGGCAGCTAAAGTGCTTTTGTAACATCACCACAGAAAATACCAGGACCTGGAGAAGAGGCAGGAAAGGACAAAAGGCTGTAAAGTACTGAAGAGGGGGGATAAAACTTACACTAAAGCTGCTAGATAGACTTGTGGATGTTGAAGACTAAACCTCATCTAATGGGGCTATATATCTGGTTTAGTTATTGTTATGGTCAATGTTATCCAATAAAATTCTATTAAGTAGATCAGTACCAGAGGGTATACTTCCTGTTTATGAGCTGGTAATTACCACATCTTGAGCTAAATAAACTTGGAACCTGAAGGCTGAAATTTTTATAGGAAATAAATTCCTTCAGCCTTGCTGTTTGTTAGCTCAGGGTACAGTGAAACCAAGCTAAGCGGGGAACACCACAGTACGTATACAAAGATATGCTCACCTGGCTGCTCCAGCAGAGCTCTGCTCGCTCTCACACTGTTTCCAGACACTGGCACAAAAAAAAGCTAGAGTCAAGCTAGTTTTATTTAGGAAGTGTTTTGGCCTTCCCTCTACACAAGTTGCAACAATATTTTTCATCTGATAGAACAGGATTTAAGGAGTGCAGCCCTCAGCTCAGCAGGCTGTCCCTCTGCCCTGCTTGGAGACAAAAAGGGGTGATGAGGCTGATGGCTGTTTGCCCAAAGAGGGATTATTTTTAACAAGCTTTAAAGCTAGTTGAAGGGAATCAACTTTGAAACGAGTCAGAGCCGCTATATGGGTTCAATAAAAGTGGGTCAAAGCCACTGCCTAACAGGTCTATATTTCATCTACCTCATGGCCCATTTTGGTCAACCCATCTTCTGTCACCTAAGAGTGGGGTGAAACCTGGGGTGAAGTGCTGAGTCTTCTGAAGTCAAGAGGATTTTCACTGCTGATTTTAATGGACGTGAGGGTTAACTCTGTGTGTCTGGCTGGGAGAATTACAAGCAAGCAGTGGTCTGGCTGGCAAGGGCAGCATGCAGGACCAGAATAAATAGATTTTTCACAACAGTGAAAAGTAACTGCACTATCTCTATGTAAATCCCAGCACTTTGATTCATTGATGGCTGTAAATAGCCAATTAAGCTGCACATGTTTGCAGATTAATAAATAGCCATTCCACTGTGGCTAAGCTGCATAGCAATCCTCAGTGTGGCTCGCTGAGAACATTCCACTGCTGCTGACTTTAATTGTTATTAGTTTGCATTATATGTTAAATAGGGGAATATTTTAATGTAATAGCTATAAGCGCTAAAGCTGAGTGAATAATTCATAGCAAATTATTTATTCAATAAATTTAGCCTCTTTTACTCTTCAATTTTTCAGGAACAAGTTTATTATTTTCTCAAAAGAGTGGTTATTATTCAGAATTACTTTCTAATCAGTTTATTAGAATGTTTCTTGCTCTGCAGGTCCCCTGGGTAGGGTATTTTTTACTAAATCAGTAAGCCACACAGTGCCATTGCCTCCCCTGTTTTGATGTGTGTTACCCTTTGGCAGAAGTTTCTAGTGAGGCCTTAGTTTCAACCAAGGGTAACCCAGCTCCACTTGCTCCCGGTGTCCCTGATGGAACGTATGATGCATGTCTTGCCACAACACTTTTACCTTCTGTGAGGGCTGGAGTAGGAAAGTGATCAGTGCTCTGGAGGTTGAGACAAGTTTAGGAGTGAGAATTTCTACATTACTGTGATGAAGAATACATATAATTGTCCCATCCCCCCTGCTTTCAGACAGTGGGTGCAGAGCATAAAAGATGCAGCACAGATTGCTTCTGGATCCAGGACTGGTATGAAAAAGCCATTATAAACTGTCCACTGATAATTGGCATCAGTCTCACTAAGTGTCAGAGGACCCCAAAATATATGCTGTTGTTATTTTTTCATTTTTTATTATTATTATCTTTTTTTTTTTAATAGTTGACAGCCAAAGGAAAGCAGATGAGGAGAGCCAACAAATAGGAGGGAACAACCCCCACCCTCACACATAACCGCATCGAGCCGCCCTCTGTGCGCCTCTCCTGGCTCTGCACTTTAGAGGTGAGCAGGTTATAGCTCTGCTTTTTACCCTTAGCTGGCTTCCCTTGAGCCTATTTGCAGCAATGCTTAGATAATTTTGTTGCAGCCATTTGTGCCTCAGATCTGCACCTCATGCCAGGTGTCTGCCTCAGGTATTTACACGTGTACGTGAGATCTGAGAAAAGCAGAGCTAATCAGTGAGCCTTGATAATTAATAAGCCTTGCAGTCTCACAATGTTTCACATTGCTCCCTTGTCTTCCCCCAAGTTTCCCAGGGACTGCTCCTACTCCTGCTGGTGAGGTGTGCTCCACCTCAAGGGCTGTTGCACAGAGCAGCATCTCTGTTACTCACAAATCTGCGAGGCAGCGCTGCATCCCTCCTCTTTCCAATTACTGGGTGATCATCAGCATAATGCTGTTCATCATCGGCACGGGGGGGGTCTACTGTTTCCTGAAGACCAAGCAGGAAAGCAAATAGTTTGGGTAGGCTCTGCTGACAGTAGAGTACAGCTTTATTTAGTAGAATTCGTTTCATACAAACGGCATCCCAAAGTACTTATCAAAGTTAAATAATACATAATAGCAGAGGGAGAGAGAAATTAAGAGGCACAGGCATGGGAGCAGAGATGTTTTCAGATGAGATTTGAAAATAGATGGAGAAGCGGTGAGGCAGAAAGAAAAAACAGAAAAAAAGACGTTTCCAGATGGTAGGAGATACAAGGGGAAAAAGCTTTTGCAATAGCCATGGTTTGAGCATATTTAGGCACAGAGAGATGACCAGTGCCATTTGGAGAGGAAAAATAGGAACAGAGGAGAAGGAAGAGGAGTTCCAGGAGACAGACTGGGAAAAGGTCACAGAAGGCAAATAAATAAATGAATGGGGAGCTGTGGGAGCTTCCTCTGTAAATGTCATGACGGTGATTTGGAAAGCCAATGCACCTGCAAAAAGACTAGTGTGTTCAGGATGGCTCAGGATGTTGACATGGAGAATTCAAGCAGAAAGGAAAATCAGGCACTGCCATATCCGGAGGAGAATTTCCTCCAAACAGCTGCATCTGTCTAACCTTCTGCAATGATTTCAGATCCAAAAGGTCAAATCCAAGGAGGTGCTATATAATCTATTGCCTTCCCCACTCCTTCCTGCCAAAGACTATGTTGTTTTCTCCTTCCTGGGTTGCAAACAGCAATTCCATTGCACAGTTGCTGCATGTGTTTTGCACAAAACTAATTTCTTTTTATCCAGTAACCTCTGGGAAGGAGCCCAGGTGTGGCTACGGATAGAGTGGATTATGGTAGTCAAAGGAATGAGGTGTTTTCTATCCCTTGTGACCTGAAGTTGTCTCCATTTTGCTGGGTGGAAGAAATATCAAGTCAAGGTACACATCTCTACTACTAATATGGAAAAAGAAAGGAATACTGCAGGAGGACACTCTGGTGACCAGCCTGCTTCTGCCTGACAGCGCATGAGACAAGGCTGTACTATGACTAGATTGGCTTGTGAAGCAAGAAATTAAATGCAGATCTCCCATTGTGGCAGCTCTTGGGCTTCTGACCCATGAACACTCCTGTACCAAATGTACAGTTGTCATGCTGTTGACACCGAGACTGAGGACCACAGTGAGTTCTGCTTCAGGGCAGCAATATAAGCTTGCCCAGTGCTCTATGGGTAGTCTGAACCTCCTGTGGATAGATGTGTGGACCCTGCTTTATGCTAGAGTGTCTTCAGGTATGCTCATGTTTATACTGGGGTGGAAGAAATATATTCCCTACTGGAGGAACCTTGAGTGTGTGCATATAGAATCATAGAATCATAGAATAGTTTGGGTTGGAAGGGACCTTTAAAGGCCTTCTAGTCCAAGACCGCCGCAATGAGCAGGGACATCTGCAACTAGCTCGTCCAACCTGACCTTGAATGTTTCCAGGGATGGGGCATCTACCGCCTCTGTGGGCAACTTGTTCCAGTGTTTCACCACCCTCATTGTAAAATATTTCTTCCTTATATCTAGTCTAAATCTACCCTCCGTTAGTTTAAAACCATTACCCCTTGTCCTATCACAACAGGCCCTACTAAAAAAGTCTGTCCCCATCTTTCTTATAAGACGCCTTTAAGTACTGAAAGGCTGCCATAAGGTCTCCCCAGAGCCTTCTCTTCTCCAGGCCAAACAACCCCAACTCTCTCAGCCTTTCCTCATAGGAGAGGTGTTCCAGCCCTCTGATCATTTTTGTGGCCCTCCTCTGGGTCCATGTCTGTCCTGTGCTGAGGACTCCAGAGTTGGATGCAATACTCCAGGTGGGGTCTCATGAGAGCGGAGTAGAGGGGGCAGAATCACCTCCCTCGACCTGCTGGCCACGCTTCTTTGGATGCAGCCCAGGATACAATTGGCCTTCTGGGCTGTGAGCGCACATTGCCGGCTCACACCCAGTTTTTCATCCACCAGTACCCCCAAGTCCTTCTCCACAGGGCTGCTCTCAATCCCTTCACCCTCCAGCCTGTATTGGTACTGGGGGTTACCCACCTAGGTGCAGGACCTTGCACTCGGCCTTGTTGAACCTTATGAGGTTCACATGGGCCCCATTCTTGTGCTTGTCCAGGTCCCTCTGGATGGCATCGCGTCCCTCAGGGGTGTCAACTGCACCACTCAGCTTGGTGTCGTCTGCAAACTTGCTGAGGGTGCACTTGATCCCACTGTCTATGTCATTGATGAAGATATTAGACAGTACTGGTCCCAGTACGGACCCCTGAGGGATGGTACTTCTCGGCAATCTCCATCTGGATATTGAGCCATTGACCGCTACCCTCTGGATGTGACCATCCAACCAATTCCTCACCTACCCAACAGTCCACCCATCAAATCCGTAACTCTCCAATTTAGAGAGAAGGATGTTGTGGGGGACCATGTCAAAGGCCTTACAGAAATCCAGATAGACGACATCCGTAGCTCTTCCCTTGTCCACTGATGTAGTCACTCCATCATAGAAGGCCACTATGTTGGTCAGGCAAGACTTGCCCTTGGTGAAGCCATAGCTGGCTGTCTCAAATCACCTCCCTGTCCTCCATGTGCCTTAGCATAGCTTCTAGGAGGATCTGTTCCATGATCTTCCCCAGGCACAGAGGTGAGGCTGACAGGTTGGTAGTTCCCAGGGTCCTCCTTTGTACCCTTTTTAAAAATGGGTGCAATGTTTCCCTTTTTCCAGTCACTGGGGACTTCACCTGACTGCCATGACTTTTCAGATAAGTTAGGAGCACGTAGAATATTCTTACTCCCCACTACTTTATTCTGTCTTCTCCTGGACCATGCGTTTGCAGCAAGACACAGAATCTGTCCCTAAGGTTTCTCCAGTGCTCTGCTGGTCTAAATGCATCTTTCGGAAACACTTTGACCTGCGTGTTGGATTCATACCGTGGGGATGTGAAAGAAGACAAGGCCTGTCTTGTGAAAGAAGAGAATGGCACAGAATATTTCAGAAGATTTTGCTCAAGCAAGTAGCTCTTCTGCAAGTGCCATTTAAGTAACCATGCAGAGCTAGAAAAAGTCTGGAATATGAAGCCCACTGAGCTTTTTTTTGTGTGTGCCATGAGATAAGACATAGCTGGCTTGAATCTGTTCATAGTTTGATTTTTTGTTTGTTTAATTCCCACCTTCCTCAGTCAGGCAGTACTGGGATCTGTAGAGAAAGGTCAGAATCTAGCTCTTTCCAGATGCTAAGTGTTTGAAGGCCAGATGAAGAGCAGCATAGATAAAGTCAGCCTGTAAATGGTAGTTCCTCAACAAGTAAAAAGAAGGAAAGCAAAAGAAAGACAGAAGTGCATCTGAATGTAAAAAGCAAGGCAAGTCAGTCCATCCCGGTCACAGAGGCATCCACTGATGGCAGCAGAAGACCTTTCAAACAAAGCTAGTGGTAGGAGGAGGGTAAGGAATTACCTAGTTAGGCCAAGAATTCAGAATGTGGATGTTGGTCTGGCAGGAGAGGCCACAAATCCATCAGGAGAAAGCACATGATGGGAAGACACCTAAAACTTTGAAGCTACTTCAAGTGTAGCCCTAGCCTCTGTAGGGGACCCTGGAGGTCTCCCCACATTCCCATTAGAGCTATCAAAGCCTGGAACACAGAAGGAAGCCACGGCCCCGGCAGTGTGAGTATTGCTCTGGCAGCCCCTCCAGAAGCCTGTAGAGAGAGGAGCTACAGAAAAGCTCCAGGCTCTCGTCTTACATGCAGGGCATAACAGCGTCTTTTTTAAATTTGTTTCAAGCTGTTGCTATTTGTAGCCTCTGTGCCTGAAAATCAGAGGTCATTGGCTCTCTGTTTTTGAAAGGCCTGTGTTTCTTGGATTTGAAAAAATAAATGGCATACTGTTGGTGCAAAAAATTTATGTGCCAATAAGCCAATTTCTGTAATTATCAGGGCAGCCCACTTTGCTAGGAGGTATTCATATTTTATTTAAAACTCTTTACTAAGGAGTTTACATTGTGTTCACCTCATTAAATGGCATCAATGAAAAGCTTGATTCCTCATTCAACAGTGCTGATAAATAAGAGAAGTAAAGGTTGTGCAGTTGGACTTTTATACTATCAGACATTAAATGATTACTGGTTTACTTTTTACCAAAACACAGCAGACATCATTTCCCTATGCACTCTTTTAAATGAAGAGTCTTTCACCTGCTTACATCCTTCCCTGCTGCTAAGAGAGAAACTGAGATAGTGCTCCTAAATGCCAGCAACTCCGACAGCTACAGAGCATTAAATGAAACCTCTCCATCATTTCCACTCCTGTGTGCAAGACAGACATGCCAGTACCTGGGCAGCCTTCCCCAGGCTCACCAGTGACTGCTTGGATCCTTGTAGTCCCATGCCTTCCTCAGCACTCTCACACCACTGCTGAGACTTCCCACCACTGGCAGCCCACAGCAAAAAGTGGCACCAGGTATCTAGCAAATAGCTCCCCTGCACCTCCGTGGGAGCAGAAGCTACCCACAAAAAAGATGAGTTACATTGGACACAGGAAAGTCTTAAGCCTTGTGAATACTTGCAAGAAGCATACTTGTGTTGATAATTTTCATGCTGTCAGTAATGTAGGGCCATTTCCTTGGTCATGGTCTTGTCAGCTTCAGTCACACTGGGAGGTGATACAAGTTTAAGCTGCAATTTGATTATCTGCTTACAATACCGTATCATGAAGATCTCCATGGCATTTTGTCACAGCTTGTGGTAGCTCAGGACACTCCTGGTTTAGGGTCAGTGTTATAAAGCTGTTTTCCATGGCCTCAGGATCACACTTCACTGTTTGTGTTAGTGAAGAACTGAAGAGAGCAGGAAGGGGCAGAGCCTCAGTTCGAGGTGAGAGGCAGATGAACCAGGAGTGACAGAGGAGCCACAGAGTGAAGAAAACATTGGATAAGGCACAGCTAGCACATTCCCAGAGTGCTTCAAAGCCTCTATAGCATGGACACATGGCACAAGGTGACACAGCACAGAAATTGACACATTTTGTAAGAGCAGTTTAAACAGAGCGTTACTGAGCCGTGTGGCACTTTTAGGGATGGATGCTTGTTCATGGAGACTGCTAACCTGGTCAGTAAGGACAAGTGTGGTATCCTGATGACACTACTTGGTCAAACCTCAGAGCAGAAGAAAGGGACAGGCAGACCCCACAGATGACTAAAAGTGAGAAGAAATGGGACATGGGCCCTCCCCTTCCCCCAGCAGGTAATTAGTGCCTGGTCTGCTGACTTTATTATTTTTTTGACCTTCCTGTCTCCCACTGATCCCAGCTTCTCCTGCCCCTTTAAGTCTTTTCCCAGCAAGACTGAGCTGCCACTGGGTGTCTGTCTCTGAGCTTTTCTTTGTCCTTCCAACGTGAAGAAGAGAATCAAGAGCTTTCTCATTTACCTCTGTTTATATGTTTCATGACCGCTTTATTTTGCTTCAATCAAAATCCTCCTTAAAAATACAAGTGCTGCTTCCTTTCCATTTAGGGGCAGGAGGCAACAGCTGCCTGGCCCTGGGCACAATTACACTCCAATAGCTGAGGATGAGAGTCAGTGGCAGCCTCATTCTCCCCCCAGCTTTCATGAGGAAAAATTCATTTAGCAGCTCAGCATGGAGAGCTCTGCACAGCCTCCCCCTTCCCTATGAAGAACAGAGCATTTGAAATGGCAGCAAGAAGAAGATGCATGTGCATTTCAGCTGTTTCCTCTTTCAGTTACTGCTATATGAGTTTCCCCATGGCCTCTGCAAACACATTTTCCCCCATCTGTGTGTGCTCCAACCACACTCAGGTGGCTAGCACAGAACAGACACACATTTTGTTCTGTTTGTTAGGCACTTGTTTTCTTTTTTTTTGTCTTTAGTTTTCTAAGAGGGACTGGTTAATCAGGGGAACCGTACTGTGTGACTGAGCTAATCATAGAATCGTAGAATCATAGAGTGGTTTGTGTCAGAAGGCACCTTTAAAGATCATCTAGTCCAACCCGCCCTGCCATGGGCAGGGACATCTTTCACTAGATCAGGTTGCTCAAAGCCCCATCCAACCTGACCTTGAACACTTCCAGAGATGGGGCATCCACAACTTCTCTGGGCAACCAATCAGCCTCATAGTCACCAGAAAACACATTGCTCAGTGATCACCCAAAGCCAAAGAAACCACCAAAGTCTGATGCATTCAACATCAAGCTGCTGGAAAAAGACCCAAGTAGCTTGTTCCATCATCTGGTGAAAAGGTATGGCTCTCTGAATGATCCTCTTCCAGTCAAACCTATCTGTCAATCAAACAGGAAAGTAATATAGTAGAACTTATTACAAATTAACTAACCACACTAACCACAGAAGCTCAGGTGTCTCCATGGTGCCATTTGTGTTCACTGGAGCCTGGGAGTCTCCCCTGAGACATTTGCATAACAGCTGCCACTAGCATTGGCTGTGTTAGCTACTACAGTTGCTGTAGCTGCCTGGTGTCTAGGTCCCTTTTGCCCCAAACTAAACACTTCATACGTTCCCCCTTTCCAGGAAGAGAAGGATCATGTCTTTTCACATGCGTGCACCTGTCTGGGATGGAGTGACAATCTTCTATGACTGCAGAGGTACCTCCCACCCTCGCAACCATTCAGGAAAGATGTTTCCCGTAGTGGATATGCACAATACTTTTAAGGAACATTTATGCCAAGGATCCCATATTATGTTAAGCTTCTTGTACTATTTAATCTGTCTCTCATTAAAAGTATCTATCTGCAGTACCTAATAACTCTGAGCTGTTTGATAGATGTCTAAAAATTGTAATGTCTGGATTTTTAGAAACCAGATGTTACCACATGACATCCCACAGTACCAAGTGCACTTTTGTAATCTCAAATTAAAATGCAGATCAACTGATTTTCAGCCTTTTCAACAGGCTACTATTTTGACACATTTTTACACCACCTTATCATATTGGAAAAAACCAGGAGTCATGGTCACGTGAAAAGACTATGTTTCAGTGCAAACTATTTAAACTCATGCTTCTGAACAGTGGGTCGCCATCAAATTGCTGGAGCAGGTATACCATGTTAGATAAAATAACTCAAGCCCCTCTTCCATCTCTTGCAGATCCAAAAGGTGGCTCAAATAGTGCTGCATGCAGTGTACCCAGAAGATGGTGCTTACTGTCTCTAGGACACTACAAGCCACCCTTCCAGCCTGAACTGATGCAGGATGACTGTCTCAAGAACAGGGGAGGCTTGTGCTAGTACTGAGTGGGTGCTGGAGCAAGTGCACTTGTTTCTACAAAGGTGAAGAACTGTAGCTGGAGGGGTTCAGGCAGTATCCTCTGCAAAGAGAAAAGAATGGGGAAAGAAACTGGACTTTGCTTAGCATATCATGGGACTGGCATGAAGATATCTGAGACTGGGAACATTGCCTGCTGGGCTTGAGCCTCCTGTCTGGATTGGGGGTAGAGAACTGGAGATGTGCATGTTCCGAGTGAGTGAGTTGCCAGTACAGTTTTATCTAGGCCTTGGCAGTCCCAGAGATCATCAGTAAAAATTAAATCTATAGCTGGACTGTCAGCCGTGCACCACAGCCGTGCACCTGGTGCTAATGACACAGGTGAAGTTTTTGTTGCAGGGATTATGGTGATGATGGGCCAAGTCCTGTGAGGGAAAATAGGCTTACTACATGTCTGTATACTGTTGAGCTCTGATGCTGGCTGGGACTTCTAGGAGTGCTGATAACCACGATGACAAGCTCCTTCCACATTTACTCATGCTGCACAGTTGCCTATAATCTGTTCTGTAGAGAAAGCCTTATGGATCTCTGCCAGCATGGAGGGGACTGAAAAGCAGCCTGGGTCCCTTAAACTAAAACTAAAGCTTAAGGGAAGCAGGAAAGTTTAAAAATATGTCTACTTTGTCTTTTTCTTCCTTTTTTTTAGTGCAATTTAGTTAGATCGTTACGCTAAAAACTCATCTGGGGGGAAGGGAAGGGGAGAGAACAGGACATATCCTATTTTCTGACTGAAATTGTTAATCTGATGGGAACTTCTGAAAGATAACAATGTAATGGACAAAACAAATGTACTGAATCTTTTTAGGCCATGGACATCAATCATCTGGTCTCTCTGAATATTTGTACTGACAAGTAAGATATCCACCGTCAATCATGAGAGGGTGTGCAGTGGAACAGCATTGTAATGGAGTAGTGCTTGGTCCACGCTCAGGTTTGTGCTGAGGGCTGGGAATCAGGTCTGGAAGCAGTGCCCTTGTCAGGTTTGTTATAAAGAACACTCCTCTGTCCCTGGAGGCTGCCATGAAATGGTTTTGCCTTCTGCTATCAGGGAACAGATAATACCTAAAGTGCTGCACTCTTTCTCTTTGTTATTTAAGGAAATATATAAGTACTTTAACTACTTTAATGGTACTCTTTTCAATGTATGGCAACAATGACAGAGACTGGAGAATGCAATTCAGTAGAGCAGAGACAGTGGGTGCAAGTCCACTCTTTGTGTACAGACTACTTCCACTTGCATCACAGTCTGCGAAGCCATAAGCACTTCCCAGCTCTAGGGAACACCAGGTAAAACTGGAAGCCACACACACAATGCTTCAGGGCAGTCTGTCTTGCAGGCTTCCATATTTAGGCAGTTGGACTAGGTCCCTTCCAACTGGAACTATTCTATTCTATTCTATTCTATTCTATTCTATTCTATTCTATTCTATTCTATTCTATTCTAATGTTAAGTGTCTGATGTAGGCATCTATGTTTGCTTTCAGCCCTGGACAAGTATCTTACTCCCTTATTTACAGGGCAGGAAGGATGGCTGTACCCCAGATGAAAAAATTCAGCTCACTCATAGCTTCCTCAGGAAGACATACACAGCACAGGCTGAGCAAGCACAGGCTTTTAAGTTTCTCCCTTGGCTCTTACTCACAGGTGCACTAGTCCCCTCTGAGGGGCCATCAAAGCAACAACAGCTTTCCTCCTCCCATACAAAAGGCCTCCTCTGTGTAAACAGAAAGGAGTGGTTCCTACAAGGCAGGTCTGAAAGTAGAGGTGCATATGCAAGAAAGGATACCAAGCGCCTGGTATTACCCTTTCTTCACACCTCTGCAGGAGACACAAGACATCAGTCAATGACGTGCATGATGTAGCTTTACATGGCCAGTCTCATGTTGATCAGGCCAAGGGAGAGGAATTCTTCCCATGGACGATGAGCTGGGGTACCAAGGAAAGGCTGTGAAGGGACACTGAGGGAGGATGAACACAGCCCTGCTCACCCTCCTCCCAGTAATTCTATCTCCAGTTCATCTCCCATCTCACTGTTTCTGACAAGGTCCGTCTAGACTAGTCATGGTCCTGGCCTGACTAGCAGTGCATATATAGATGGGAAAACCACAGCATAAGATGTCTAGTTGTTGCATGTGCTTATAAAGAAACTGGAATGCAAATGCCTTTGTAAGCACAGATATTTGCATGGAGCACCTTATGTGAAAGACATCCTACATATTCCAGTGTTGCAGGGATGTGGATATTTGGACAGAGGACAGTCTGATTTTAAAAATATATCTATAAAAAAGTTTTTCATGCCCTAGAATGTCTAAAACAGTATTAAATGCCTACATTTACAGGGCCAAATCTCACCTTATCATAGAGTTTGCAGGAAAACTCATTGGGATCTTTGTAGTCTCCACTGAGTATATTGCAAAAGCAACACACATACAGCAAAGAATATATAGAAAGATATCTAAGGGAGCCACATTTTACAGTGAAATTTCTAGTTCTTTCATGACTGAATTTAATGGAATAAAGCTGAGCTCTTTGATTATGAACATTCTTGTGTAGGATCACAATGCCACCTGGAATGGCAGAGACTGGATCTCACTTATCAAATGCTTGCAAAACAGCTATGATAAATTTAACTTTTTTTTTTCAAAGAAATTCTAAAACTTCTTATGGCTGAAGTAGTTTTAGTACAAGGTCATGCAAATCTACAGAATTAATTTTATCCTGCTGAAATGAGCAGAGTAGCTGTATCACAAGGGCTGGACATGAAGTCCACTGTTCATGGACAAATCTGTTTGAATCTTTCATATATGTAGGCTATTAGTATTAGAATAGAAGTATCTTCTGAGGTAAAAGACCTGTCTTTCAGCCTCTTATCATAAATATTCATACATGTGATTTAATCACATACACAGCCAATCCAGCCCTCCACTTCCCATATATGTTGAGTCTATATTTAATAATGATGGAAGTTCTCCCTGGGTATGCTATTCAAACTATCTCCTACTTCTGTTCACCTTAAAGTTGTTTTTTGTTGCAAATATCCATTACCAGCATGGCCAACTGCCTTCAGCTATTTGTTGCCTGCCGCTTTATCTAGGCACAAGGATGGATTGCTTGAGAAAGTCCTTCTTCCTGTTCTCTTCCAGAGAACTGAGAAAAGGAGTCTTTTATTCAAAGGCCCCCTTAAGTTGAGCAGATAGGCAATTCAGGCTCAGTATTTTGGTCTTTCATGAAGACAGACTGATGCTAAAGCAAATGACTTCTCCTATGCCTCTTAAAAGGAAAGAGGCAATATTCCCCGTTCAACCTTATGTCTATGCATGTTTGATTTGCCTTCTGACTGCACTAAAACTATCTTTAAACAGTGTATAATGAGCACAGTGTGGCTCTGCTGTCTTGTAATGCACGATTAGTTTGCTAACAACTTGTTTGAGTAGGCATGTGTGTTGCTTCATGTCTTTAAGATTATGCCTGAGCAGGAATTAAAAAAACCCACAATTCTCCTCCTGTTACTCCTACTCTAGCCTTCCTCTGGAGCATTCTCTCTCTCTTATGTCTGTCTTAATTAGATCATGCCAGTCCTAATTTGAGAATGCAGATTTTAAGCAGAGAGAGAGGAAGGAAACACACAGACAATATACTAATTTTAGACAGAGACAAATGTGTCTTTTTCCATTAGGGAGAGGGAAGGAAGGAAAGCAAAGGAAAAAAAAACAACAGAAGAAAACCTGCAGATGAAAATTGTACATTGTATCTGAAGTGGTGATTCTATCAAAGAGCACTAGGAAATTCAGCTGGAGAGAAGTCTACAGCTGAGACAGCACTCTGTTACCAGCCCTAATGGCCCTCTAGCTCTTCTCGCTCAAGATACACTACAGAATAGCATTGCACATTTCCATTCAAGTACACCCCAAACATTTTTATAGCACTCAAACTACATGAGAAAACAGCATGCATTTAGACTCTATACTTTCTCCCCTGCCCATCCATATTAAAGATCAATGTTACCTGTGGCTACTGTCTTCTGAAGGACTTCTCCAATGTAAATAGTTGTATGTGTGTGTTTAGGATAAACACAAAATTCAGGGTTCCAGACTGTGGAGATTCTTTTGTGTAAGCATGGATTTAGAGGACGATGCCTAGCATGTGCTGGATGTAAACAGCAGCTACCCCCCAGCAGACTTTTGTTACAGTCTGGGGAGGGGGTAAAGCCCTCAGAGTGATAAATAAGAATTTGTGCCAGGCCTTGAATTGGTTTTGAATAAATCCATTCTGTGACTGTGTGCATGAGGAAGGATATTTAAGACGCGCAGTGATTGTTGTTTATTACTGTAAATTATTTATTTCTTCCTTTCTCTGGCTGCCTCCTTATATTGATGTAAATTATGCACATGTGGAATTTGGATCTGAGAAATACACAAACAGAGGGGATTATAATTTAGTCCCCCAAAATGATTCCTCCTTCAGATTCACCTTGCATTTTTCCACCTCATCTCTCATCACAGAATTATCAGCTCTGAGCCAGGATATTCCATGCTGACAAACCTGGGTGAATGTCTGGAGATGGAGTTGCAGTCCAGCTTATTAATAAGAGAGATGACATTCTGGAACATCTGTAAAAGTCTATTTTTTGCAGGTTACCTGTGCAGAATAAACTGGACTGGTGGGGGTGGGGAATGAGGCTGTATGTCATCTAATTTCAGTGATCTGGTCTGACATCCCCTGTTTCTGGTAGCAGTCTTGTCCTTGTCCACAAATTATCCAGCCACTTAGTATGATGCATTGAGCAGGTGATGTCTGCTTTTGCCCAGGTCGAAGAAGAAGCCACACAGGAGAGTCTACCTCATCCAAGGAGCAAAAACAGCATTGTCAGAAGCACCAAAAGTAGGTGAAATATGGGTGGGTAGTGCCTTGTCATGGGAGTGACATATTGTGCAATGTGTGTCTTTTATGAAATGCTGTGGTGCAGCCACATGCCAGCATAGGCAGACAAGAGGTACGCAGGCTAGAGACAGGTGCTATGCAGTGTTGCTGTGGCCAGTGCACTGCAGCTGGAGCTAGCCCTCAGTGACATGAACGTGGGCCACCTAGCACTGCTTGGTTTTACACCAGGAATCCTTTGTGGTGGATGCAAATGGGAGGCTGGATGTAATTTAAGAAAAGAGATAGGTAAGGTAGAAATAGTGCCTTCTGTAGACCAACAGGTCCTAGATTTTTCTGTTTGGTTCTCTTCTATTTAAGAGTCTGGCTTTCCTGTTCACCCCAAACTTAGCTCACACAGTGAAGAGGCAACGGAACAAAAGGGAGTTTCAGCAGCTTCCATGGTAATTCACAAAAGCTCAGCCCATGGTTAAAGCACCCTGCCAGGGACTCAGTGGTAGATCCTCTGGAGGCCATTGCAGAGCCAGGAGTACCTGGGTCATAGCAGACCCTGCAGTGCTGGCAATTCCCTTCTTTAGGGAAGCAGTTCAATTAGGCTTCTTTTCAGCTGCTGGAGTTTTTTGAATGGGCTACAGGGGAAAACTGCTCAAGGGTGTTCAGCTGGCTTTTCTTATACTTCAATGAGTAGTTTAGCAGACTCGTCAGATTCCCAGGTAGCAGCAGTTTCTTGCGCTGTCGGTAAGGAACAAGTGACCTTTCCTCTCCGCTGCAGACCTTGCTGCAGTCACTCATACCCTTCTCACACCCTGAGAACAGACCAGCATAACACCCTCTGAATGGGACTTCACCTCCGAGGTCACTCCCAAACATGAGTTGTCTGCTCATTAAATAAAGGTAGTCACAAATGATATATTACAACAACAGAGGTCAGAACTTCAAACGTAAAGGCAAGCCCCAAAACCCCCCTCAGTTTCCTGTGGGTTTTGCAGTCTTTTCTGTTGGAAGGTTGTTATGTGTCAAGCAAGGCACAAGAAAAACTTTAACGTTCTCAGCAAAGTTCATAATAAAAGCTGTTTATACACCAGATAATCCAAAAGGGAGGAAGGGAGAAGGGGAGGGAGGAGAGGAAGGATAAAAGGAAAGACAATATCTATGTTTTCCTCCTCCTTTCTCCTCTTTGTAAGTTTTCAGCAACTCATTTGCAATCTCCTGCAATTTTTCTTATACCAAGACAACAGTTTTCTTCATACTCAAATGGCAACGCTTTTGAAACAGAAGGCTTTCCGTCACTCTGACAGAACAGGGGTCAGGAACTGCCTTCTTAAAATACCATAGAGGGCTTGAACTAAACAAATCAGTTTTGTGTAAAGTCTTTCAGGTGTGCAGGGTCAGAAGAGGAGGAGAACTCAAAACCAAACTGGTAGAAGACATTAGAAAACAGTAGGACAGAATGGGGTCCAGGCTGTGGTGTTATAGAGCCTGACAAAAACAAACATTACAGAGAACAGACATGGTCTGTGTTGACCCAGTGTCCCAATCTGTATGTTGTGTCCAGGACCAGCCAGAAGTCACTGCTTCACTGTATGGACTGTATCGTACCAGTTCCTGACTATGCCCGTAGTAACAATTCTAAGCTGACTTCTAAAAATAAACCTAAATGATCTGGCATGGACCCTAGGTTCCCATCTTCTAAGCACTGAAAGACTACTCCTTTGACCATTTATTCTGACCTCTGAAATACTCAGAAAGATTTTTTCTCCCCTCAAAGTGGGTTAGAAAAAAAACTCCAAACAAATAGGACATCTTTCTAAAATGTATCTAATCTGACTTGAAAGAGCCCAAGCAAAGACAATCCCACTTCTTTGCCCAGTAAGGTACTTTAATGTTTAGCTAACCTCGTTGCTAGAAAATGGCAAGGTTACCTTCAACCTCTGAAGTTAATCTATTCCAGATGGTACTTCCTATTTAGCTCCATCATGAGAACTTTTTTCCATGCATGAAACCCTTATGCAATGATCCTAAGAACATGTCATTTACTGACCCACCATGACCCATTGTCACCCCTGGGTATGTGAAGGAAAGAGTGGAGTAACTAGATAAACCATCATCCTTCCCCTAGTATATCACCTCAGTTTTGTGCAACAAGGTATGCAACAATGGATTTCCCAGGTGGGAAGCTGCTTCTGGATCTTTGCCTTCTCTGCTAAAACAGAGTTGTTCAGCTCCTCAAGATTCCCATTGTGAAAGTTCATTTTTTTCCTGCTGTTGGGTCATTTCTGTGACTTTCTTCAAGTGCCTTTTGACATTTGCAGCATCCTTTCACGAAGAGCGTGCACAAAGGCAACACTATTCCAACGTGAAATAATCTTGGAAAAAGTGGAAGGAGGCTCTATGACAGACCACAAAAACACTGTCCCTCTACTCCTGAAGCTAAAACTACATCAATGATGAGGCACTAGGACTCAGACCCTCCTGATTAAAAATCAAGAGCAAAGCTATCAGCCTGGAGATTGTCTCAAAAGAAAGTAAAATATGTTAACTTTCTGGGCCTGTCAGTTCCATTGCTTGGACTTGCGTTGCTCAAATGTGATACCCATCTACAAGAAGGGCCGGAAGGAGGATCTGGGGAACTACAGACCTGTCAGCCTGACCTTGGTACTGGGGAAGCTGATGGAGCAGATCATCCTGAGTGCCATCACACAGCATGTAGAGGATAACCAAGGGTTCAACCCTAGCCAGCATGGGTTCAGGAAAGGTAGGTCCTGCTTGACCAACCTGATCTCCTTCTACAACAAGGTGACCCGCTTCATGGATGAGGGAAAGGCTGTGGATGTTGTCTATCTAGACTTCAGTAAAGCCCTTGATGCTGTTTCCCACAGCATTCTCCTGGAGAAACTGGCTGCTCATGGCTTGGACAGGTGTACTCTTCACTGGGTAAGGAAGTGGCTGGATGGCCGGGCCCAAAGAGTGGTGGTGAATGGAGTTAAATCCAGTTGGCAGCCGGTCACAAATGGTGTCCCCCAGGGCTCTGTGTTGGGGACAGTTCTGTTTAATATCTTTATCAATGATCTGGATGAAGGGATCAAGTGCACCCTCAGTAAGTTTGCAGATGACACCAAGCTGGGCAGGAGTGTTGATCTGCTTGAGGGTAGGAAGGCTCTGCAGAGAGATCTGGACAGGCTGGATCGATGGGCTGAGGCCAATTGTATGAGGTTCAACAAGGCTAAGTGCAAGGTCCTGCACTTGGGCCACAACAACCCCATACAACGCTACAGGCTTGGGGAAGAGTAGCTGGAAAGCTGCCTGGCAGAGAAGGACCCTGGGGTGTTGGTCAATAGCCAGCTGGATATGAGCCAGCAGTGTGCCCAGGTGGCCAAGAAAGCCAATGGCATCCTGGCTTGTATCAAAAATAGTGTGGCCAGCAGGACCAGGGAAGTGATTGTTCCCCAGTACTCAGCATTGGTGAGGCCGCACCTCAAATACTGTGTTCAGTTTTGGGCCCCTCACTACAAGAGAGACATTGAGGTGTTGGAGCGTGTCCAGAGAAGGGCAACGAAGCTGGTGAAGGGTCTAGAGCACAAGCCTTATGAGGAGCGGCTGAGGGAACTGGGGTTGTTTAGTCTGGAGAAAAGGAGGCTCAGGGGAGACCTTATTGCTCTCTACAGCTGCCTGAAAGGAGGTTGTAGAGAAGTGGGGGTCAGTCTCTTCTCCCAGGTAACTAGTGATAGGACAAGAGGAAATGGCCTCAAGTTGTGCCAGGGGAGGTTTAGATTGGATATTATTAAAATGTTACTTCACTGAAAGGGTTATCAAGCATTGGAACAGGCTGCCCAGGGAAGTGGTTGAGTCGCCATCCTTGGAGGTATTTAAAAGACGTTTGGATGAGGTGCTTAGGGACATGGGGTAGTGGTGGACTTCGTAGTATTAGGTTTATGGTTGGACTTGATGATCTTAAAGGTCTTTTCCAACCTATTTGATTCTGTGATTCTGTGATTCTGTGACTATGCAAGGACTATGAAAGACGTGGCGACTTCTGCCAATTTAATTTCTGACAGGTACCTTCTGTAAGAAAATTGGACTCACAGTGGGTTGTCTGACTTCTGTTTTGGGTGCTATTACATGGGCCGTGTTTCACCGTGACCTAGCTGAGTCCACATTTTACAGCTGTTAAAGCTAGTTATCCTGCTCATGCTTTTAATTTTGCCTTGTACTTTTGGCTTAAAGCACACTATGATAAATCAAAAGAAACAAAACACACCTAGCAAGACTGCACTATTGCCTTTGTTTTCCTTCCAAAGCTGAAAAGTGTCCTTGCATTGTATGTGTTTTACCCTCCTCTGTCCTCTTCATAAGGAATAAGCTGCAGATGAGCTTCAGACTTTTCTCCTCTGAGCTGTGCTGAAATCTGCTTCTCTTAACGAGCAGCCTTTTGATTCTTCTAAACACACCACAGCTTGGCCCCTGTTTTCCTTGACACTTTGCCAAGCCTATTACACATGTCTGAGCAGCCAGGGAAATAGAAGAATTATGATTTCCATTTGGCTTCTACTACTGCTTAGTCTAATTTTCACTGGCTTTGAAATACAGCAAATGCTTTTCTTTTGTTTTATTTTTCCTTGTCATTTTGCCGTTTTCCTTTTCTTTTTCTCTCAGAAAAACCGAACAATAAAAAATAGCTAAAATGAAATCCCCTTCCCCTGCACTGCTTTTTCATAAAATAACAACTTATTTGTTCCAGAACAAGATTTCATTATCTGGAGAGGTTTTTTGCAGGAAGAAGTGTGCTAATGAAGTCATATGTAATCAGAACATATGGAATTGTCTTACCATTATCTCTGTTTCAACTGCTTTGGAAGAAGAGTGACAGCAGGGTATGTGTGCATGTGAAGGGAGGGAGTAGCCATGGCTAGTGGAGCATTCCTGTACCCTCGTGAGTAGGAAAGCACGTACCTCTGAAGCAAAAGTATTTGCTTTAGAGGGCCTATGCAGGCTGCAGGAATAAGCCAACGGGAACCTTATGAAATTCAATAAGAACAAATGCAAAGTCCTGCATCCAGAAAGGAATAACCTCTTGCAACAATACAGGCTAGGGACTGACGAGCCGGGGAGCAACTCAGTATGTGCTTGGAGGGGAACATTGCTGGACACAGGATTTCAGGAAGTTTCTGGAATTGCTATGGATAATTTATGCATGGATGTGTTGGACAAGCCCACAGAAAAGATGCTCTGCTTTGTATGCTGCTCAAGCGTAGAGAACAAATGATCAAGAATACAAAAGCAGTCTTATGATGAAAGCTGCAGTGATCATAAAGTGGTAGCATGCAAATTCCCAAGTGATGTGAAGGCGGCAAGCAGCAACAAATGAAAGCATACTTCAGCTTGTTCAGGAAACTGATAGAAGGATTGCTTGGGAGGCAGCCTACCAGGGCAAAGGGCCCTGGGAGAGCTGGCTGGTCTTCCAAGACAGTCTCTTAAAGCCCAAGAACAGTCCATTCCAATTCACAGGAAAATGAGCAAGTGTGGCAGGAGGGTGGCCTGACTGCAGTGGGAATTTCTGACTGAGCTCAAACAAGAGAAAAAAAATTACAGAAGGTGAAAATGGGGATTAAAAATCCAGGAAGAATACAGAAGATCAGCATGCAGAGAGGATGAAGAAGGCCAAAACTTGCCTGAAATTGAAACTGTCAATGTATCTGGAGAGCCCCATTTTACTGGCAAATTCTTCTCTGAGGCTTCCCAGAGAGTTGTGCCCAGGGCAGAGTCTGGGGAGGAGGGAGGGGGAGTAGCATTATCCACAACAGAAGAAGACTGAGATAAGGACCACTTAAGCAAATTAAATATACACAGCGTGTGGGTCCTGATGGGGTACTTCCAAGGTTGCTGAGCAGGCTGACCGATGTCTTTGCAAGGCTACTCTCTATCATCTTTGAAAGATCATGGTGATCAAATAGTTCCTTAACATTTCAAAAAGGCAAGCAGCACACCTGGTTTTTTTTTAAGAACGGGGGAAAAAAGATCCAGGGAACTGCAGGTCTGTTCTCAGTCTCTGGAAAGATTATGGAGCAAATCATCCTGGAAGCCATGCCCAGGCACAGGAAGGACAAGGTCACTGGGAACAGCCAGCACGGATTTACCAAGGACAAGTTATCCCAACAAAACTGATTGTTTTCTCTGATGATATATAACTGACTATGGATGAGGGGAGAGCACTAGATGTTGCTTACCTTGACTTTAGTGATGCTTTTGACAGTTTTCAATAACATCTTTATAGAGAAATATGGTTTCGATGGATGACTTAAAAACCATGTGAAAAACTACCCAGACTGCTGAGTTCAGTTTAGGTGTCAGCTGTTCAAAGACTAGTTGACAGCCAGTTACCAGCTATGATCCTTGAGGGTCAATAATGGGGCAGATGCTGTGTAATATTTTCATTAATGACCTCAGCAATGGGTCAGAATGAACTCTTGCTGAGTTTGCAGATGATAGTAAATTGTGTAGAGCACTTGAAACACTGGAGAACAGACCTGTCATTCAGAAGGACCTTAATAAACTGGACGAATGGTCAAACAGAAGCTTCCTGAAGTTCAGTAAGGGCAAATGCTTCGTTCTGCATTTGGAACACAATAGCCCCATGCAACAGCACAGGCTGGGGACTGACTGGCTCAGTGACTGCCTTGCAGAAAAGAACTTGGTCCTGATGGACAGCAAGGACAAGGTAAGTCAGCAACACATGGTCGTGAAGGGTAACCACTTTATAGGTAAGATTGTAGAGAGCCTTGCTTGTTTAGCTGGGAGAAGAGGAAGGGCAACTTGAAGTCTTCCACTAACTAAAGTGAGATGGTAGAGAAGTCTGTGCTGGACTCTTCTCAGAGGTGCCCAGGAAAAGGATGAGAAACAAGCTGCAACAAAGGAAATTCCAGCTGGATTGCAAAACATCAAATTTCACAGTGAGAGTGATCAGATGCTGGAACAGGTTTCCTAGAGACTTGTGTGGAACTACTCAAGACTTTGACTTGACATGTCCATAAGCAACCAAATCCTAGTTTGCCTTCCAAACTAAATTATCATATGCATCTATGATTTTCAATGCTGCTGAAATTTTTGGGTCCTGAAGGACAGACATTTATATGGGATTACCTCAGCTGTGCTCTTCCGGGTTCTCAACCCACAAAATATTGCCTCTAGCATACTGGGTGGGACTTCCTAGAAGTGTGCAAGAGGTTTCCATGAAAGAAAGTTCAAAATAAAATTAAGGGATTTTAAAAGATCCACCAGT
This sequence comes from Ciconia boyciana, assembly GCF_034638445.1. NCBI lineage: Eukaryota > Metazoa > Chordata > Aves > Ciconiiformes > Ciconiidae > Ciconia > Ciconia boyciana. The sequence goes on from NC_132934.1 coordinate 59,803,263, forward strand.
TCTTCGTACTAAAAGGGAACTCAAAGGACCATATTCCTTATAGGAATCTTTTCTACATACTTGATTTTATCTTCCTCTGCATCCACTGGATGTTCAAAGGAAGGGAACGCACATGCACTTCTCTTCTTGCTATGGATTCCTCTTGAGTGGACAGGCTTTCAGAATGAGAGAGGCCAAATTGCTGGATCTTAACATCATTATGTCCTTTGTCAAAATGTCACAGGAATCTCAAGTGCTGAGAAGAGCCTGGGGTGACAGAAGTCAAGCTTGCTAGTTCTTTGCTATTCCCACCAGCAAACACAACCCCTAGGGATATTTTGTAGGGATTGTGTTCTGATTTAACTACTGTCAGACTCTGACAGACTAGTAGCTGGTTACAAGTTATTCTTCTAAGAAATTATGGCTACTTCTACTTGAGCAAAGAGTTTGGTACAATAGAACTGGATCAGCAGATTGATGTGGTTAGTGCTGAGGCTTCTCATCTCCACTACATGCAGTCTGAAGCTTCCCTGGTCTGAAGGCCTGAGTGTCCATGCCATGTATATGTATTGAAGCTGTAAAGAGAAGCCCTCCCACAAACCTTTGCTTCCTTGCTTATAAGCCTATCTATGAAGCACCACACTATCCTTTTGCATTTCAGGCAGATGATGGTGATATATTAAGGTTTCTGTCAGCTGTAATGAGGCCTCCCATATTTAAAGAAGCATTATTCTGCCTCTGCTTGTGCATTTCCAAGTGACATCATAATGCTGCTGTCTAAACTCCTCAATTCTAGTTCATTCAATGTTCAAAAAAGGTATCACAGGGTGGAGTATGAGGGATGACAACAGTGGTCTTAACCCTACAGCAGCTACTGTGGGAGAACACTCAAAAATACTGATACTGCCTGTCTTCCCCTGGCATGGAGAAATACTGGAAGCCCTTGCCACTGTGACTGCTTTTGGCTGTGGTTCTGGGTTTGGGAGGCAAACTCTGACTGGTGAAACTGAATTGTCCTTAGGACACAGGAAAACCAGCAGTGAAAGTCTTTCAGATGTGGTGGGGCAAGTTTGAGGTCCTCAGCCATGAACTAGCACTATGTCTTCATCAAAATTGGACTAAATTTTGTGAGCCTGTAGCTGTATTAGAGAGTGACTGTTGCCCTGTGGAGTCAACACTTAACTCTTACTGATGGAGTAATTTGGTGTAGGCAAGACCATCACAGGCAGAAAGGTGACTGATACTTCAGGGGTATTCTTCAAGCCACTTTTTTTCAAGTGAGTGAGAAACATCAACAAGACTATTCATGAATTTAGTCAGATGCAGTTAGCTGAGACAAATGCAGATGAGCACACACAATGTTTTGAACATTAAGTGACATTCATCCTCTTGGAGTGATATAACCAGTTCCCCAAAACAGGTGGAGGTAGTGCTATCTCAGATTTACTAAGGAGTTGTCCTATTACAAGGACAGATACTGCTTTTGTAGTGACCATAATTGTTCTGAGGCAGATGAAGATACAGCATCAGAGAAAAAAATAGTCATGAAAGAAAAAAAGAGAAGGATAAATAAAGGTTCTGGTCATTGGGCCATGCCGTCAAGAGGAGCATAGCAGATGCCAGGCATGCAGCCTAATCCCATGCCTAGTCTCAGGAGGGAACAGAGAAGTGCATGTTTGGGAAGGGTATGGGACTACTGCTTTACTGTTACTGAGCAGAAGCCATATGAGGTCACTGGTGAAGGATCAGTGGCTAGGAAATTATTTGACCCCCACTGGTGCACTGCAGATGCACTGTAACAGTTATCTGACTTCAGGTCATTGTCAGCCAGCCAAATGCACAAGTCCTCTAGAAGGAGACAAAGGATTTAAAACTCTCCTGATGGCTTCTGACTGATTGCTTATAACTTTATCAAGTGTGCAGGTACTCTGCAGCAATCAGGAACATAACAGGAGGCATGCGTGGACTGATCTCACGCCCCAATGTCTATATGAGACAGTCACCCACCCATGGTGCAGACAAGCCCCCCTTGGGATTCCCAACTAGCTGATGTTAATCAGGAGTCAAACCCCATTCTGGGATGTGGCTTGCCTGAGCGCCCAAGCTGGTGCTGCTGTGCACCCTTAAGGAGGGGAGATTAATGGCAACCTATTGGGTGTGAGGCAGTGTTTTGCAGCTTTGGCAACTACATTTTCATCAGCAGGGGGAGGAGTGTGATTCTCAATACATTCATTTTGTCTCCTTACCAAGGAGAGCTAGCTTCTCTTCCAGGTCCTTTAAGACTTCTTTGCCTGTTACAGAGAAATATTGTGTCTGGTAGCGTCTTTGAGGGCCTGTAACCACCGGTACTTAAAATCACTACTGCATGTCCACCATAACATTACATGCTAAAATAGAAAGGATTAAAAAAAATCTAGGTGGGATGGTATGATAAAGAATTAGACAGCTGTGGGGGAGAAGGAACAACCAGACAGGCAACCTATACTACAAAGTAAACTTCTAGGTCACCTATTAGTCATCTTCACTGCTCCTGGTTTATTAGCATTATATTTGTGTGGAGCTGGTGGGTGTTTTGTGTGTGAAAGTGTTGCTGTGCAACAGCAAAAACTTGACACAAATTAAAATTCACCAAACTTACATGAAAAGAAGAGGGAAAAAGCAACCTGTTCTCAGGAAGAAGTTTTTTCATCTGACTTCATCCTAGGCAATTAACTTCTTATAAGAAGGAACCTATTTTGCTCCACAGGGGAGGGAAAAAATATCCATGCCATAAAAGATGGTGAAGGCTGAAGGAAATTGAGCTGAATTCACAAAAAAGTCAAGCAAAGGGGTCAAGTGAAATTGCTCCATAAAGTGTTCATTTCTAGCCTTTCTGCAGAGCTTCAACCAGCACAGGAAAAGCTCTGATGCCCCATTACCCTTATTTCAAATTGTCTCTTCTCAGCAGCTCAGTTCCCACAATGGTGACAGAAAGCTTTTCTCAACAATTTAAAAAAAAAAAAAAAGGGAAAAAACCCAACAAACAAACAGACCAAATCCCAAAACTTGTCCAGTTCAATTCAGCTTATCCAAGGGCAAACAAAACCAAGTTTTTTTCTGTTTCTGCCTTGCAGGGAGCACCATTTCAGGACTAAGGATTTTCTCCTGAAACAAAACAAAATAAAACAAGAGTATATTTGATGCTCCATTTTCTGTCTTTTTCTCCCCCATTTTTTAAAAAGCAAAATCAGATCAACACAGCTGCCCTTCCTAGATACCATAGACATACCCTGCCAAGATAAGCAGCCCTTCTTGTATCTGAGCAAATATCATTTAACTCCCTACAATCCAAACAGTAGAATCAAAGTTGGAGCTGCAAATAAGGACTTGAAATCCTTTCTGCCCCATAGGAGGGGTCATTTCTTGACTGTAAGAGTGGAGTTCTTGTGCCCAGTATGTAGAGCTGTTGAGGGTTAGAAGATGTCAGCCTGAACTGAGTCTTCAATACCTCTCTACATAGCAAGCTGGGGACTTACCTTTGCGATTTCTTCCAGCAGCAATCTAGCTGCAGTAACTGACAGTCATCTGGTAACTGATTATTCAGAGAACACCTCTAACGGTCTTATCCATTTGGATTAAAGTCAAGAAAATACCACAGTTCATGTCAATGTCTATGGATATTCACTTTTCTCACAAGGCCCCCTTTGCAACATAGAACAAATTTATCAGCAAGCACAAATGAGCTATTCATGCAGAAAATGCTGGGGACAACAGGCTCAGTAAGGCCTAGGAAAGCTATCTTGTCAAGGTTAGTAATTCAGGAAAAAACTATGAGGCAGGGATGAGCTGCCTGCAGCAGGAGAGATTAGAGCTGGCTGGAGTAACCTTTTTAGACCTCTGAGGGTAAAAACCTTAGGCAAAAGAAGGCTTTAGACATGGCATTCAATTTTAACCACAGTAGATTTGTTTCTTGTTTTGGATATGGCCAGAGGGCCCTGTAGTATTTTTATTTCTATTTACTGCAAGTTGTGTGCTACATAGACCTGTTAGTTAGCTCTATTATTTATGTTAGGGCACAAATGCATGCGCTTGAACATTATTACCAGTACTTTAATTCAGAATACGTATCGACATGGTTTTGACCTATGCCAGCCAGCACTGTAAGATAAAACCAGATCACATTTCAGGGGATGGCACAAGCTGCAGGCTTTTCCTGGTAGGCTGTTCAAAGCAATACTGCTTCAGTTTGTTCCCTCTGGTCTGTCTGCAACTGTAATCCCAGCAGGCCTGTGCTTGGTACTGCCTATCCTTCACAAATACACCCTCAACACTGAGCTACAAAAAGTCAGCTCTCCCCTTGTTTGCTAGCATCTGAGACAAGAACACACCTATACATACAATATAGTCAAGGATTAAGAGGGGACCGTGGCTCTGGTCTCCATACACACAGTAATGGCACAGAGACAGGAGCTGTCACCAACAAAGGTTGGTGGCACCTGCTGGCATGATCATATGCTGTGTGTTGGGCCAATGGTGTTGTGTTCTAGATGCAAGAGGCCATGAGAGAGGTACTGAGCCAAAGTTTGCTCCAGTTGAGAAGTGTGCATGCAGCTAGCTCAACATGGAGAAGCTAGCTCTGCATGGGGTAGATATGCAGCTGTACACACATGCTGGTTCTGAGCTGGGACATGATCCTTGCATACTGACAAAGAGATGGTATGACCATCCCTACAAATACCCAGCCACAGGTCCTTCAATGGCAGTATGTTGGGTGGCCCAGCAAAGGAGGGCTGGACTCAACCATCAGTGTGACATTGTCACTTCCAGGAAAACCCGTGTATAGAGAAGAGCTGTGGTGGGTCAGCTCAGGCAACAAGGGAATTCATCTGTCAGACCCAGAGTCCCTCCCACCAGCAGCCCATTTAATGTTGCCTAATTAGAGCTGCAGCCAAGTACAGAAATTCAATAGATACTGTTTCCCTTGCTTGGCTCCGCATTTCAGGGAGCACCTCTTTTTGCTGTAACGTGCACCTTACGTCACCGACTGCATAGCTTCACAGAAGAAGCTTTCTCCATTGTTTAGCCAGAGTGCCATGTGTTCCCTTTGTCTGGTCTGAAGACTATCAGTTACCAGAGAAACATCCTCAGACCTGATTTGTGGATCAATGAATACATACATCTGCTTTTTTTCCAGGTAGACCTATCCAGTGACACCACCTCTGAAGGATTCTCACACCCCTCACATCTTCTTGTAGCTCTTGCTATACACAGAGCAGCTACCCGAGTGCCAGCCACAGTTGGAAGGCCTTTAGATAACAGCATGAAAAAAAACAGTGTGACTAAGTCAGGAGAAGAGAAAATATGGTGTGAAGCAGAGCACAGATTTGGAAGTGTTTTCTTCTTCCAAAGTGTAAGAAAATACAGTGGTTTACCAGCATGCTGCTCCTTTTCATGGCAAAGGGGGAAGTCGCAGCAGTCCAACCAGTGATTTCTCCCCCTGGAGTGGCAGTCAATACCATGCTTCCATATCAGGCTCACCTTCCATCCGTGGGACTTCTTATGAGCAGCCTATGGCTTACCACTGTAAGCAAGTCTGGACCCCATTGCCCATAGCACACTGATTCCGCATGCAGACTTGCAATCTACACAGCAGACTGCCTGGTTTCAAAGCTGTTCAGAGTATAGCTAGAACCAGTATCTCACATTATAAAGCAACACCTTTCTGGTGTGGGGCTTTTTCCAGGCAGGTTCAAAAAGTGGAGAATTTTTTTACAAGTTTCCCATCTCAGTTGTAAATACAAAAGTGTGCATAGCAACGTCCAATGATGAAGGAAACATGAAGAAAATGGGTGCAGAGATATTTTTTATGAACTGGTACCAATAGCAGCAAGGGCTATGTGCTAAATCCAAACCACTGTATGTTAACACTTGGTTTATGGCTCATTAACACTTGACTTATGGCTCATGAATACTGGAGTTTAAAAGCTAGTTTTTATTTGTGGATTCATGGAGATAGCCCAAGGGCTGATGTTCAAAAGGTGCAAGATTTACATTTAAGGTCCAGTTCTGGAAGGTGGAAGCTGGTCTGTGGCATACAGACCTGGGGTCAGAGTTTCCCTGCAGTGCTTATAGGTGTTTGTTAGTTAAGCTATTCTAAATGCCAAACCACTGTCTAATTAATAATGTTAATAGAATCATGGAATAACTTACATTTGAAGGGACTTCTGGAGGTCATCTGGGCCAATCCCCACTTAAAGCAGGACCAACTTTGATCGGGTTGCTCAAGGCCCTGCCCAGACTAGTTCAAAGTACCTCCAAGGGAGTTTAAGAAAGGAAAGGTAGATCCATGCTGGGGGATATGAATTAGCATTTCAGAAACTGTGTTTGGGAGAGCAGGGGAAGGAATAAAGGGTATGAGCAAGAAAAAAACAACATGCTTTTGATAAAAGAATTGCTTGATACATGCAAAGGGTGGGGTTGATTTTGTTTGCTCAGTGGGGATGTAGTTTTTTGAAATTTGGGAAACCATTTTTGTGGCAAATAGCACATCACTAAGCATAAACAAAGCCTCAGGTTGGTATACAGCCTGCTCTTTTGCCATGTCTTCCTAATACCATTGGCTAAGAGGAGAAAAAAGATATTTTGATAAAAGAATAGATTTGGAGTTCTTCCTATTTGTCGCCTGAGTGATTTCATCTGTTGGAGCTATGGGAGGTTGGTAGAAGGTAGTGTTTTCAAATATTTTCTCTCAGAAAAGTCTAAACTTACAGTAGAAAACCGTGTTACATCACAAGTGACTTCATTATGGTCCTGCAATATTTTTCTCAGGACTTCAGTGCTCACCTCATACCTGCTGGCAACACAGAGGATTCAAGTTCTTTAGTGCTGCCCCCTTGCAAAAAGCATTAGATAGGATGCTAAATATATTAAGATTATCAGAAAACCTTGAACAACAGGTAGTAGCAGAGGTACGGTGGAAGATCTATCCAGAAGTGTGCCAAAGCAGTCATTTAAGTTGTTTCATCCAGCAGGCAACAACTTTTTCTACAGGCATCATTCTGAATTTGACTGACCTACATTTTAGCTCATTTATAATTCAGCAAGGGGTGCAAGAAACCGCCCCAATTTTTCAGAGTTGACAGGGGGGTTCAGCATGGCAACTGTAGTTACAGAACAGAGTATTTGAAAGAGGGTTAAATTAGAGGAGGTTGTGCTATGGAAAGGGGGCTTTGCTTTGCAAGTGCTCTCACTCATTATCAATAGAAACATCAGTTCTAACTGTCCAGCTTTCAGTACAGGAACAGGCTTAAATCTTCACCACAATTTGTCTCACAGTATGCAAGCCTTTCCCATCTTCTCCTGTAACTGATCACAAATCGAACTTTAGCATAACTGAAAGAATAACTCTAAAACATTGACCTTTTTTCCTTATAGGACATAGGAGAAGTTGAAAGGATTGCAAGTTTATACTCAGCAGTAGGTTCTCCAACCTCCCATTAAGTCATTCATCTCCAGACTATTCCTCCAGCAAGTGTTAACTACACAGATGATCCATGTATGCCACTGTGCTAATTTGCTATGTGCCTTGTAAGGCATTTGTCTCTGCCTGATAACAATAGGTCTTCTAGCATTTCAAGGAACAGACACCGGGAAAACTGAGGGCAGAGGCTAAGACTGTGACCATTCAATTCATCACTTGGGAGCTTAAAACTAAAAATCTAACCTACACATCACAAAAGTGATCCTTAACAAAAATAAACCAAAACCCAGGAGTTAGAAGTTCCAAACTTTTGCTTAAAAATTAAAATCTACAGCTACATTCTGCTTTCATGGTTTTCTTCCAAATAAAATGTCAGAAGTAACTAGCAAGTATTGAAAACTGCCTTCCACGTTTTATTTCCACCCTCAGCCATTTGGGTACTGGTCCATATTTCTGCCAGTCATTACTTGTAAACCTTCCAAGATGCAAGGGCTACAAAGAAACAGGTATAGAAAGAAGGCATAATGATAAAAAGCTTACTTGGCCCACTTTGGATTTAGAAATTAAATTTTCCTTAATCACAGCATGCAGTGAAGTCACTGTTTTCTTATGCCAACTGCACAACCAGAGGGATTGTATAGCTTTATCCAGACCTTATTCATACCCAATGGTTGTGGTGGATTTGTCGTTTCAATTATGCATGCTCTGAGAGTAGAAAGCTGAATTCATAATGAACTTCCAATGCCATCAAGGAGAAAATCAACTTCATGTGCTGAAGTAATGTACAGAGTATTTTTGCCTTATGCCTGCCTACAAAACCATTTTGAAAGACAGCAGGAGGGAGATAAGTCTCATATGTATAGAAAAACAACAGTACACTTACCGCTTCTCTCATACCCATCCATTGTTGCAAATTGCCTCTATAAAACACACTCCTCCACCTCGCTGAATAGCCAGCACAGCCTTCCCTTCCTTCTCAATGGGTAACCTAACCAACTCCCCCACTTCTTCACCCCTTGTCAGTTAATCATGATGACCCCGTAGCTCCAAAATACACTCTAGAGATACACATCACTTCCAGAATATGGTGCTCAAATGTGTCTAGCAGAAAATTCATTTTAGCCTCCAGATAAGACTGAAAGATATTAAGTATTGGAAAGGTGTCATCTTCTGATTCTACCCCCTCCTCATAGAGCCCCACCTTCCCTCTGGTATGGTTCTCCCTTCTCCTCTTATTCACCTTCAACAGCAAACATAATCCCAGTTACTCCATTGTGGTAGAATTGACTGAGTGATGGACAAGCATAAAGTAACTGTACCAGGTCAAAGTCGAATTTGCGATTATTTCACTTTCCAGACAAAAATCCATTTTCACAACTGAGGCTATTGACAGCACACATGATCTGCCAAAGAAATAAATGTAGATCCCAGAATAAGCTAGATAAATCTTTGCAGCCACATCTCTTCTAATAGCCCCATATAAGGTGTAAACTTGAAAATGACTACTGTCATGTGTTCAAAATACATTCCACATTTGTCCTAGAGTTTGTTTATTGAGGGGTGAGGGAAGGGGGAGAAAAAGCACTTTCAAAATGCTTTCCATTCCTGAAGACACCTCCCATATTGTTATTCATTCAGCAAGACTTACAGTGTTTTCCTTCTTTTTACCTAGTGAAAACAAACTCATCACTTCTCATTTTTCTCTGGAAGTTTTATTGGCCAGAAATGTGACAGTTTTACGAGGCACTTTGGACAGCCATTATGCTGCTGACAGACAAAAATAATAACAGTACCTTGTAGAAGTGAAGTACCAAAATAATGTGCACTAATTAGGTAGCTTTAATTCTCACTACATACTCTTTAGTTTAATGAGTACCCCCTTATCTCTCCATCTTACAGAAGGAACAGCAGCACAAAAGAGATTAAATCTCCTGACCTAAACTTGTAACAAATTTGAAATGTAGCTTAAATTTGAACCCAGCACTCTGATGTGATGACCAGGCTTTCGAATATATGATTCCCCTAGGAGAAGGAAGAAAAATTAAAAAAAAACCAACTCGCTTGGTCACTCTGAAATCCAGCTAAAAGGCTTTCTGGCGCCATAAGGGGAGGACTGAATAGCAACATGTCCATAAAGCCTTTTGTTTTCACACTGTAATCTTTGATTCTCAGCTTGGTCAGTCTGATGGCAAGCAAAAGACCATTTCCCTTTAACAATTGCTCAGTGGCCTGCACAAAACAAATTGGTTGTTATCTTGATCTTACACAGAATGGAAATTGAACAAGATAACCATTACAGCTGTGAGAATAACTTACAGTGATTTATATACTCAGTGAATCAAAACGTTTTTCTCCTTGCAAAAAAGTCAAGGCTTGCACTAAAGAGGGATCCATTGAAATGAAACACACCCCATTCTTTCCCAAAAGTAGATCTTTTGTTTAGGTGTATGAAGATTTATGCCTATACAATGCAGTATAAACATAAGCAATGCAAATTTCATCTGTCTTTGCCAATGAATTTGATAGCCACTTTAGAGGGGAGCAATGAGCTTATATTAATTTCAATAGAGCCTGGACTTGGGCATCCAACAAGAATTATTCTGATGGTGTTGATATTCAGTATTTCATGACTGATCAAAGATGTCAAAAGGATAAAGGGAGTCTCCCTCTGAAGATCTGTGGGTAAGGTTTCTTCCTTCAAGAGCATAATATTAAAGCATCAAGATTAAAGTGACAGGTGTTTACTTTTTACCCAGAAGTTCTGCAAAGCACCTTGAAATATTTGTGCTTCCTTCCTATAACTGGAGCTGAGATAAGCTTCCAAATCTTGAAATTGAATTTCCATCCTCTGGAGGGCTTTAGAGCACCATCCATTTTTCACACTGTAAAGAGAGGGTGCCTGTGTCAATCCATTTTTAATAGCTGTGATTAGTTGTGTTTCTTGATTCAACAAATACAACTCATTTCATTTGGAAGGACGGAGCAAGAAAGGGTAAAGAAAATGTGCTAAGAACCTTTAAGCCTTTCATGGGCTACATGAACCTTGCCTCAGCATGGATTTTAGTCTCCCAGTACCTTAATCTTCTATAGGTGGAATGAAGGTGCTCAGTGCTTTCTCACCCTACTTCCCAAAGGAGAAATTACATGCTTCAGTGTGCAAGTGTCAACCTTCCCTTTCCTTTTTTGTCTGCCTGACCCTGGGCTCTGTTAAAGAAATCCTGCCTGCTCTTATGTTATGGCTACATCTATAATAGTATGTTCAAGTATGCCCAGAAATGTTCCAGATCAGGAGTATGGCTGGCTACAATAATAAATGGTCAAGCAGGCTACTCCCTGGCAAGCCTTGGCCTATGCAGCTAGTTTCCAGGCATGGTTGGTCTGACTCTAGACAGGCCCCTTGCAAAGGATGTAAAAGCTGAAAAAGGATGTAAAAGCAGTCTCCTAGGACGGTTGAGTGTCTCATCTCTTGGTGAGGAGGGTAGAGATGCTTCAAACTGGGCAACTCACAGTTCATTTGTGTGTTTTCATGAACCTTGGATGTAGAAAGAGTTAGTCTCAATTGCTGTTTTCAAAGATGGGAAAGTCTAAGAGTTCAAACCAGTAGATGAAAAACATTTTTTTCCAGTAATAAATAAGTCAGTTGCTCTTACTCAATTTCAGTTTTGCTCTTTTGAGTTACCATTTCCTACGAGGAATGAAATAAAGAAGAGGTAAAAGAAGTGGTAAAATTAAGGCTTGACACTTGTCTTAAAGTGGTCAGACTAGCATTTTACCAAAAAGGTATTAACTTCTTTTGAGAGATGATTGCAGTGGTGTGAGGCCTTCAGGTCAAAGAATTTCAAGACTGAAATCACCAGTCCTATTTCATTTATCTTAGACAGGATGAGAACAAATTCAAAATGTGCCAAAAAGTGCTAATTTTAGTAGCCTTGCCCATCCAAAGAGCAAACAGCTGTCAGTTAACCAAGTGTATTCTTTCTTTATCAGTCATCAGCACAATGAAAGGAAAGGTGAAACAATTTGTCTGCCAAAACAAACATATTGAGGCTGCAGGCACATGCAATACAACCCAAAGGCAAGTCCCAGGCTTAGCAATGTAAAGAGTTAGCAATTACAGCCTGCCACTTCCACTATTCAAGAAAGCTCTGGTGGCTACCTGTTGACAAATTGGAAAGGATTCAGAGAAAAAAATGCAAGTCTCTTTCAATGAGAGGGTATGTTGCCTTCTAGTAAAAGCCTTAAATATGTTCATGGTACCTGGATCATTAAAAGAGTTGCTAGATCATGACCTAAAACTGCCTACTGGGGGAATGGGAAAAGGTTCTCACAGTAAGAGGTAAAGTCATATGTCCAGATACCTGACTAAAGATAGACAAATTCGGATTAGAAATCAGGTATACTTTTAGAACATCGTGATCAGAGGGAAAATTTACTCAAGAATGTACGGATAATCTATCAGTTGAAGTTAAGATGATGTCGCCTGAAAGATAAGAGCTAGGTCAGCCAGAAACAACAATTCTGATACACAAATTTCTAGATGTACATCTGTGCTACAGCAGGCCTAAGGTTAGGATCAAAAGTAGACTTGTAGATGACCAAGTAAAGATAAGTCTCTTCCCCCTCAACAAAAAGACACGTGCTGACTGCCACTGGACTTTTATACCAAAATAGCTGTGATCAGAGACCCTTAAAGTATGATGCACCTGACCAAATGTAGACATCTAGTGTCATGATAACCAGCATCATTGTAAGACTATTTTCTGTCATCTTTGAAAAGTGGTGCCAACTGGGAAACATGCAATGACTGGAAAAAAACCCCAAATATTCTCCCATCTCTAAAATAAAGGGAGAGGAAGAGGATTCAGGGAACTATAGTTCAGTCAGCCTCCTTTTTGTTTAGGGGGAGACAGTAAAGTAGACAGAGACAGACTCTTCTCAGTCAAGCCCAGTAACAGTAAAAGAGGCAATGGGCACAAATTGAAATACAGGAAATTCCACTTAAGCATAAGAAGAAAACAACTTTACTGTGAGGATAGTTAAACACTGGGACAGGTTCCTCAACAGAGGTTGTGTGGCCTACACCCTTGGGGATATTCAAAACCCAGCTGGACATGACCCTGAACAACCTGTTCTAGGTGACCCTGCTTGAGCAGGAGGGGTGGACTAGATGATCTTCAAAGGTCCCTTGCAACCTCAGCTATTCTATGATTCCTTAACTCAGATCCAGCATGTTAGAGAAAGACAGCCAAGGCTTATCTGGCCCTTGGAGTATTATCTCTCTCTGCCCATCTACGTGGGCACCTGAGACCCAGCCAAGGCAGACCCTAGCCACATAAGGAATGACTACAGAGCTCTGGAGGCGGGAGTGAAAGGCATGGGAACCTAGCTGGTGTTTTCCTCAATCCTGCTGATGAAGGAGAAAGATAAATGTTGGAGCAGATATTTTGCAAGTCAATAGCTGATAGTAGAGCTAGTGTTGCCCACAGGGTTTCAGCTTTTGTGAGTACAGGACTCTCCTCTGAGGAACAAGGACTGCTCAGGAGACATGGGATCCACCTGACAAAGCAGGACGAGAACATCTTTGCCAAAAGGCTTTCTAACCTAACAAGGAAAACTCAGACTCATTGGAGGGATGAAGTGCAAAGAGAAGCAGGGTGCAGGTAAGTGCCTATAAGGGAGTGCTCAAGGGACAGCATGATTGAGGGAGGAGGACCTCTTTCAGGAGAAATCAGTGTGACTGGGGCACAATTAAAGTGTCTATGCACAAATGCATACAGCATGGAACAAAGGTTTTGCATACAGAAAAAATGCCATACCATACCTAACTCCTCCATACCCAAAATGGCCTTATTTTTCCGTGGACTTAGTGTTCTGTGTAGATCTTTGCTGAGGGAAGAATATTTGTTTGAAGATCTTTTTTGCAGATATGAATAGCAACTATTGCAGTTATGAGATGAAAGTGTGTAGAGAAACACTGGAGGAGGGCAGACAAGAAGCATAGTTGCTATTTGCATCAAGTTGTGCGTTCTGTGCAAGTTATCCTGCTGAAAGCATCTTTGAACTGAATCACTAGGTACACATGCATTCTGCCTTCATACAATACCTCCCTTGGAGAAAGTGGGAAACTGAATTCCTTATAAAAGCTTCAGGCTTCTGCTTTGGGAAGACACACTGCTTATCCAAGGATGCGTAACTTTGGGCTAGATGACTCATGCCTGTAAAAATACATAGTGGAAATGCAGATGAAGAGACATTTAATCCAAACTAGAGTAGAATTACTTGCTCTGATAAACCTTCATGTTAAGAGTGGTGATACAGCTCAATCCCTCCTAGGCTTCTGGCTTTGCCAGTGTTCAAGCAATTGCCTTATATGAATATATGATATACTGAAAGGTAATAGGCACAAGGTTAGCTTAAAGACAGTAGTATTATTCCCCTTCATTCCAGGCTATCAATCTCAGTTTGGAGGCAGGAATTTCCAAACTGCAATTGTTCTGGCATCACCACTGGCAGTGATGACTACAGCAACTCCTAGCTGGCCATGCACGTATATGGAAAAGTGTTAGGAAAATTATTCAGAAAACATCTGTGTTCTACTTTGAAGTAGCTTACGTACAGCTCTGCACACATCTGTTTAGGAACCTCATCTAAAGGCATTTCCATATTTTTCTGTTTATTAGAGAAAGAAAAAGCTCTTCTCAGATGCTTTCTCCTCTCAGTGTTCTTGTAGCTTCCTCTGTGTTTCCCTTAATATTAATTTGTCTACAGCACCATATTGACTCATGAATATACTATTTTTTCTGAAATAAAATATGAAAGGCAATTACTAGTGCTTTTGATTTACTTGAAGAAAACCTGCAGCATGTTTTATTTTTTTTCTTCAACTGACACGTTCTGAACTGTTAAAAATAATGGAGCTCTTTGAACTGTGTTTAAGGTCAAAGAAATATAGAAGTAAAAAATAAATAACAAACTCTTTGCCTGCACCACTTTGGTGAGGTCAAATCAACAGACACTAATGCCTGTACAGACAACTTTTTCTTGGGATTTGAGAATTTGTATGGAAGAGAAAGATCATACCAGGTTAAAGACTTAAGGGAATGTTTCACTTCAGTATTCACTGCTCATGTGCCCATTTTTGGAGCTTTGGAAAAAAGCAGGTGCGTTCATAACAATCCCAGTTTACTAATGCACTTCACTAGAAAACCAAAGACATCAGAAATCCAACGGGTGATTCTACAGTCAGACATTTCTTTAGATGCAAATTGCTATAATTTCTGCCTTGGACAGCTACTGTGCTTGCCTTGCAAGCTGTCCACCTTGCAGAACAGAGCTCCAAGACCAACCACACATACAGCTAGAACTAAAGCAGCCTAATGACTATGGGAGGAGAAATACATGCATTGCTAAATGCAGTATCACCTCTTCCATCAGCAGTCATCCTGAAGTGCTGACTTTGATATAAATGTCACAGCCCAGAAACATCAATTGCCTCTTAACATTTAGCTTGACTGTGGAACTGTTATGGCCATCTTTCAGTCTATTCAATTGCTGAAAAATTTAAGTGGAATTAAACTACTAGTAGCAATCAGTCACAGATTGAGATAGTAGAATTACAGTTTCATAATTTTCTTCTCAGTTAAAAACCTCCAGCCTATCTCCTGACAATTCCTGCAATGGGTTCTGTATTATGAAAAATGAAAAACCTGCAGCTATAAAGGGAAAAAAAAAAAAGAGCAAAATAAGTTGCATTTAACATCAAAGCAAATTCAAGGGCTACTGCACAATGTGTATTATTCATTTTCATATTTAATTCATTAAACTTCATCTTTTTTTAAATTTAAATAAACCTTACACTATCTATTTTGCCTACTGGCCCAGAGCATTGCAGGTATTAGAGGTGTGTCAGAAAACTTACACGCACTTTGCTGCTCCATACACAGGCCCTTGAAAAGTCACACACAATTGCATACACACAGAGGCATGAAATATGCATATTTTCATGCATTTTAGAGGAAGTGATGAAAAAGTACTGTCCCTTTATTACTTTTAATATTGCTTTTCTCATTTTATTTCTCCTTCCTTTCCCAGACTTTCTTTCCCACTACCATCTGTTGTATCTCCTCTGTTTTTCCCCACAACCCTTCTCTCCCTTACATTGTTCTATACTTAATATAGATTACAAATTTTCCAGGGTCTAGAGAGCAATATCCCCTCTGGAAAAATAACCCCTCAACCTCACACTACCTAAGGATCCTTCCTCCTTGACTTTTTTTTCTCCTCTTTCATAAACCCTTCCCTGAATTTTTCCCCTTGTTTCTTTCTCACCACAATTGCCCTTGATTCTTTTTCAGCAGTAAAGCTTAAATCTCTAAGCCTCTACCAGTGCAGTTTAAAAAAAAAAAAAAGCTGCTATCATTATCTTAGTATGTAAGGTGTCCGTGCTAAAAATAGCATTACTTGATTAAAGAAAAGATAACTGAGATGCTCATCCATAGGATTAGTGTCTTAAGAGTAGGCAGGATCAACATAAGGTAGATAATAATCCATCCCTGAGTTTCGGTACTACTGTTGCAGAAAATGTGATAAAGTGAGAATATATTATGTCCCTTGTGACAGTACAATCAAAAAGGAGAAAGATCTGTGAAGGGAATGGTCATCTTGGAAGGCAAGGTGCACATGCTGTACTTTTTCTCTAGTACATGGATTGAAAGAGATAGGTTGTCTCCAGTTAAAATCTACAAGGCTTTTTAGGAAGATGGACACCCATGAAGATTCAGTCATCCTGTCTCTAATGTACTGCCTACCCTGGGAGAGGCAAATCCTCACTGACACAATGGAAAGCTGGGAAAATACTGAACACATCCTTGGTCCCAGGTTCAAATTCATGTGTTGTTCAGCATTTCCTAGAGGATTTCTTACAGCCTTTTTTCTGTCGTGTGTTGTCAGAAGAGCTTACCCCTCACAGGAGGCCATATAGTCCAGGTCTTCTCACCTCATCTGCAAAACTATGGCACATCTTTCTCCTTCCTTTCAGAAGTAGTTTCACAATGCTTATTGTAACTGCGCTCCCTGGTTACAATGAAAAACAGAAGTCAGGAACCCTTCCAGTTTTAAAATGAGTGAGTGATGTGTGAGCAGATGGCTGTCTACTGAACTGCACCCCAAGGAGCGAACAGACAAGAAATGAACCACTGTCTGCTTTGGGGAGTTATCTGACTCTTGTAGCAGTCATCACCAAAAAAAGGCAATTCAGCCCACAAGGATGAGGATAATCTACTTTCTCCACATAAGACCTAGTTAGTGGGGGATGAGGATGAGTTTGGACCCCCAGGTATGGAACATCCCTTCATTTCCCACCACCCCCAAACTGCTCTAGCTCTG
Organism: Ciconia boyciana; assembly: GCF_034638445.1. Taxonomy (NCBI): domain Eukaryota; kingdom Metazoa; phylum Chordata; class Aves; order Ciconiiformes; family Ciconiidae; genus Ciconia; species Ciconia boyciana. Next base: position 59,820,085 of record NC_132934.1, read on the forward strand.
AAACTATTAGGAAAGCAATCATTATGTGGGTAAGTCAACCTTTTCAAGACAGGTCTAATAGCAAGGACTGTGAATTGACAGGTCCAGCTTCATACAGTCCCCACTACACTGCATGCCAAACATAACTGCTTTCCCCATTGCTGTTGGTGAAGACGTTCAATGAAGTCATATATGTTCCTGGACCAAGGTTGCAGACCCTTTGGCTGTGTAGCAGGCACACCTTGCATCTCTCTTTTTTCCAGATTCATTGGGGCTCTGTAGAAGACTAAACTGTAGGCCCAAAGTGACTCAAGGGAGGAAGGGAGAGGAAAAAGTCACAAAGACTCCTTGAAAGAACAGCTTTGGAAGCAGGGAGTGAGAAGACAAGCATTTTCATCCCTCAATATGCCATGTAGAAGGTCACAAGGGGTTTTAAGGAAAACTGCCAGACACAGAGTACCTCCTCCCTGCTTCCTCAATGGCATTGGGTCAGTGGAGCAGGCTCCTGCAGTGCCAAAAATAGGGAAGCACTGGGTTGAAAAGTGTGCTATCATATGGAAAAGGGGAAAAACTGTTTTTCAATTGCAGAAAATACCACATTGAACAAAGCCTTTCAGCCTCTTAAATTCAGTCACCCTTGGAAATAGCCATAAGCACAGTTTGGCTAATACCATCCAAATAAGCACAGTGATTGGTGACCTTTGCCAAGTGTTTTCTAAAGGTACCACTACCACAGTTTCTGACCCTTTAGCAATGGCATCCAGATCTTGCAACAAGCCACAGACGCTTTTCATTGTAACATCCATTGCAACCCATATTAAAAAAAAAAAAAAAGCTGTCAAAGAAATCAGTGGTCACAAGCATCACAAGAAAGGGCTGGGGGCTAGAAATAAGGGGAAGCCTTCCATAAGTCACAAGGAGTGAGTTAGGAGTGGCAATATGTTTTGCTACCTTTTTGTTTTCTACTGACTTTGATAAGGAGGGGTTTTTTTGCCATCATGACTTTGGAAAATTCTAGACAGGAGGTCTCAGAAGGAGAGACAAGCTCTGCTTTTGTTAGAGAGCTATAGAATTGCAAGAGCCCTCTTCCTCCTCTCTTCAGACAGGCCCCTCTTAGCAAGACCTTCTTTTTAGTAAGGATAAGGGAAAAATTGTCTTTCCGCAAGTACAGAATTTATCACCACCTATATTTTTCCTTCATGTATATAACTTATAGTGACAAACCCATGAGCTGCGATTGAAGTTTTGCACTTGGGACATTAAGATCTGTTTCACAGCACTTCTGAGGCCAGGTTATGCCTGACCTCCCAGCCTTTCTACCGCCAAGGAGCTTCCAGGGTCTGCTGCAAGCAAGTGTATTTTCAAAAGCTGTTATGCAAGCAGCTCCTTATGACCTCTGGACCTACCAAAGTTGGTGACAGCTATCAACATGTTACCAGAATTATTGGGTAGGGACACACATGAAGGCATACCCTAATTTGAGCATTCAAATCTAATCCCAAGAACAAACCAGGATTAAAAACAACCCAAAGAAGAGAACAGTCATACAGCTGTAATTTCTACCTTTCATGTTTTTGCTTGTTCCCTCCTTCACCACACCACAAATGGCTCTGAACTGAGTATGGTATATTTATTTACAATACCTTCTTCAGTTTTTGATTATCCATGGGCTGTGTGGAGCTCAGGAGCTGAATCCCACTCAGAGGCCTGAACCCAAGCCATTTGTTTGCCTCTCTAGCTTATAAAAGGAAAACTGCTGCAAAGGTCTCTCACCTCAGCTATTTCAGGATTCTAGTTATCTAGACCATAGGCATCTCATCTTTCACTTCCCCATAAATCATCTAGCTTGCTTTGTAGTGCACTAAAAATACTGGAAATTGCACTTGTTTTCTTATTCATTTCTCTATTCCCACAGGAGGAGAGGACCATCAGCTTGAAGTTCATATTTTCTCTTCAAAGGACTAGAGAAGCAGAGAAGAAATGAGAAGTATTCTAGAATTCACTTTCAGTCAAAATCTGGGAGGACTTCCCCTGTTCTACCAGAGAATTATCATTGCTCAGCCCCTCTCTAGCCATAAAGAAAATTAATCTTTATGGCTACCTACACCAGTCTGCTTTTCAGCTACCAGTTAACTTTCAAAAGTAGTCTCAACTTAAAAAACCTACAACCAAATAACACAAACAAACAACAAAAAAAACCCCAACCCCCCTAGCAAACAAGAAATTCTCTGATAGCTTGCTCTTTCTGCTTAGCCTAGCTTACAATCCCTCATATACCACATCACCATTCTGCCTATGAAAATATGCTTGAAGGCCAGCAGCTGCTTTTATTGTGTGTCTTGGTATTACTGACTAGGCCTTCAAACTCCGTCTGGTTTGGGACTCAAACACCTATGCCTGCAGGAGACCTCAGCAGGGACTTAACTCTTTGTCTGCTGGAGCTGCTGCTGGTCTTCTCTTTCTCTTGAAATAGCCATCCCTGAATGTGTTTTTATTATTATTATTGTGGCTTTGTCTTTAGTATGCTCACAAGTGTCTCTTAATGAGATAGAAAACAGAGCAACAAATTCTTTTTAAAAATTATCTTTTTAAAAGCTGTATGTTTGTGGCACAGACTATATCTATCAGACTATCTGATGAATTTAGTGAAATGAATGTAAATAAATTTTAGCCTGGGGCACTGGACTGGAAATCCAGAGCATTTTTCTCAGTTTTGGCCTGATAAAAGAAATTGTATGCGTTGCTGTCACTTCTGTGCCTCAGTTTCCCCATATATAAAATAGTCATGAGCTATTAAACTCACTTAGGAGGTGCTTTGAAAGCATTAGTGAAGAAACTTACCATGTAAAAAGCTTGGTATTACTGAAGCAAAGGGAATTTTTAAAATTGAGAGGCCTGGGTTTAAAGGCTTGTAAAGAATTAAAAGATGCTGAAATTCCTTCCATTTCTGTGGCTCTCATTTGCTAGAAGATGAAGGAAAGAGACAAAGGGGTGATCAGGCATATACAGCATGTTGGGCTGTGGAAGTGGTGGGGGCCAGGTGCCTGCATTTCTTTTCCAATTGCGTGAGGATTATGAGCAAACTTTGACGTGTATCAGGTTTTCTAAGCAGAGGAAAATGCAGTGAATTTCTTACAGCTGACATGATCTCCCATCAACCATGTGCTCTACCACATTCCAAACCCGAATTCCCACAGTATTTATGCACCTAAAAATGCACACTGCTGCCTAATGGTGCTCTCAAAAGTGCAAATGAAGTGCTTACATCCCAGTGAAATCACCCGTCTCTTTAGGTGCTGTACAAAAACCTAGTAAGTGCCTGCCTTCACCTGCGGGCATGTAAAACGGCTTAGAAAATGAGGCATTAAGTGAGTTAGGAGTCTAAATCCCATCAAATCGTCAAAAGTATAGGGGCCATATTCAGACTGTCTAAAGTAATGGTCAAAGATGAATTGAGATGCCTGCTCTGTGGTCTTAGCTTGAAGCAGGAGTGGCACAGGGGCTAGTCCCAGACCTCTTACTGTAAGGTCCTCATGTTATGGCCATGACTGCTGCTGTCCATTCATCACATATCCGGGGATACAGGGGTCTCACAACTCTGAATAGCTTGGGGCTGTCTCACAAATCACTGTCATGGTTAGGAACAGCAAGCTAGGTCTGCAGCAGGCTAGGATTGCAGCAGGTTAGGTTTCCAGCAGACAAACCAGCTTCACCTGACACATGATCACAGCTCTCAAAACCTCTGAACATGGGGAATGGGCTTTGTACACCTGTGCACGTTTCTTGGGACAGAAGAGACAGCCAAATAGGAAGAAACAGTGCTGTGGGAAAGTATTGTGCTCCAGCTCTGCATGGAAATGTTCCTGTGGAGGTTCACCGAATCTCTTGTCACTTAGGCACTTTTGAAGGCATCATGCAAGATGGATGCAGGATGCACTTGGACTGGGTGGCTTTTCCTCAGCTGCCTTTTCACAGACAGACTTGTCCTTTCCACAGTTCTGCCCCCCTCCCGCTGCCTTTCATTTCCCTCCACTAGTCCTGCCGATCGCTTTGTGGAATTTAGAAACTTGCTAGAAAGAAAAAGCTGTTTTTTCTAAATGCCAGTGCTGTATGCAGCTGAAATCAGTGTCCATTCATAACACGTTTATGAAGAATTTTGGTTTGATTTGCAGCTTGTGTAAGCATGCATCAGCCTTGCAAAATAGAAAAGATTGCTTATTGTTCTACATGTGTAGAGCAAGACTGCAAGACAACTTAATCCTGTGCATGTACAAAAAAATATATGGGCCCAATTAATTTTCTTTCATTCTGTATTATTATCTAGTCTTCGTGTTATGCTGGTTTTGAAAATAAAGTAAGCACTTTCCAGACCCCTTCCAGAAGATTGAATCTCTATTCCAGTCTGTTTGTGTTGTTTGTTTATTTTTGACAGTTTTCTCTGGCGGGACAATAAAAATACACTTGGCAGTTTCAAGTTTAATTTATAAATCATTATAGAACTTTCCTATGCAATCTAACAGGAAATGGTAATTTTCCTGTATGTCTTGGGATCACCCTGTAGAAGATGCTAATGCACAGTTGCTCTGCTGTGATACATTTAGTCTGTTGGATGACTGAAGCAACTTGCATAAATAAAGGTCTATATCTTTGATGTAGCTACTGAATCAATGCAAAGGGAGATTTATGCCAATTTTGCGGCTTCCTGATTCTTGGGACATTCAGTTACTGGGAAAACCCCTGTTGGAAAGTTAAAACTGAAAATGACCAACCTAATCACAGCAACCTCCCATCCTCTCCTTCTGTGGGGTAAAAAATTAAGATAGCAAATGACATAAATGTATCAGCTGGTTCTTCACAAAAAGGGTAAGCAAGCAGTGCAATTCTTTGTGGGAGTTAATAATGGATGTTAAAAGTTTACACAGGCTGAGAAAGCAACGAGATCCTGGAAATCGGGAGCATATTCTGAGAAAACACCTTATGTACATAGGTTGTTGTTACAATCCCCCCTTGGGACCTGCTATTGACTACTTTCAGTGACAATATAGCCTTTGATCTGACTTGATATGGATGTTCTTATGAAGAAGAAAAACTTCCTAGAAGAAATTCTGAAAAACTTGCAGAAGGAGCTGCAAGCTTTTGTGAGTTCAATGCAGCAGAACCCAGTGAGAGGGAATATGGCATCTTGCTAATTAATGGGCTGAATTGCCAGGCAACTTGAAGCTCTCAATGGGCTAGTCAACTCCATTAATCAGCTCAACCCTGCATGGGTCTCCTCTTATACTGCTGTTAGTGCCACATTGTATTAATAATCAAAATTCCGATTAAATGACATTTTGCAAGTCTGTCTTTCCCATGTGCAAATGAAACCTGAAGTCACAGTGGTCGTTGTCTCTCTTTTATAGGATTTTGTGGTTATTGTTCTTTAACACCTGTTTTGGAATTGAGTTTATTTGCTCAAAATCTCATTATAGTCCACAACATGCAGCAAACACTACCTTGCAGTGGTCCTGTTGTTTTATTTTCATTTATTTTTATAATGAATATAACAATTAAAAAGACACCATTTTGATGAGCACTCAGGACTCTCTGAACATCCATGGATTTAATCTCCAGGTGTTGTCAGAATCTTTTTTTTAAGTACAGGTCCACCATTTTTGTGCTTTTTGATTCACTTGAAACCTGAAACTCAAAATGACGCTCACTTAAAAATAGTACAGTCAGCCTGGTTTGTAAACTGTGCAAGCTGCTTTCAGGAGGCAGGGAAAACAAAGAGGAAGAGAGGAGAGAAGGGCTGCTTTCACAAAAAAACAGTAAGATGGGCCAGGTTCATTTCCACACTGCATGCAGATTTGATTAGAAGTCATCAGCTGAAACCTGGCCAGTGTTTATGGGTCCAGAGCATAGCTTAAAATGTTTTGTTTGTTTGCTGTAGGGGTGAGATTTTGCTGGGAGTATCTTAATCAAAGCCCTCTGCCTAACACATCCTTCAGGAGAAGTTAATCAGTAGCTGAAATTCAAGTATTTCAAATAATCTTTGAATCCATGAGGACATCTGTTAAAAGCCTTGTGTTGCCCTGTGTCACCCCAAAATCCTTCTAACAGGATTGCTTTTACTAGGTCACAGAGGAGCATCCTGGCACAGAAGAAGGCAAGAGGTTCACGTCTTAGACTATTCCTCTCAGGATCTTTCCTCTAATATTCATAGATTAACTGCTGTATATTATAGTTCTATCTTAATTATGAGTTCTGGCTCAGACTACTCAGTAACTAAACTTTATGATGTTGGATTTAAGAAATATAGTAATTGTCTATTACTGAGATTAAAAATTATAGTCACTGATATTTTTTTTTTTTTTAAATCTCTTCATGCTCTTTCACTGGCTGTGATTTATGTGCATTCCTTAGCTGTGAGCTGCCTGGGGCTGAGAATATATTTTGCTATTTGTGTCCAAAGAGTTCTCCACCGAGCAATTTGTGTATACCATAGGGAGCTGGGGTGTACATCCATGCAATCTCTGGGGAACTTATTATGAAGATCAGCTGCATTTTGGAAATGTCGCTTCTTTTCTGGTCATGTAACCGCTTGCTCACCTGGCCAGGGTCATGTCCTCAGTCAGCAGAGGTCTCAGAAGCCAGCCAGCTAGGCAGAGTGCACTGCGCCCAGTCTTTGCCAAGTATCAACAATACCTGCCCCCTATTGTGGAAACCACAAAATTAGCAGAAATGTATCCATCTGGGTTCAGGACTGACTGCTGCACAACGGAAAATGCTTTTACAGAGCCAGAGGAGAGGAAGGATGCAAAGAATGCAAGCAGCAGTAAATGAGAAAAAATTGTTGGGTCAGTCCAACTGGCTCTGTGCTGTAGCTGTGGAAGGCAAGTCATATATAACTCCTGCTGATTTCAGAAGCCCAGAATGGGCATTTCCTGCTTTCTTAAGGCAACAGGAAAAAGAGAGAAACCTACACTAACCACAGGGATGCTGCAACTGCATGAGGTCCTTAAATTCCATATGGTTTGCTTCATAAGGAGAGGCAAAATCTGAAGCCATTCTTTGTCCACCACACTGAGCTCCACAGTGACCAGGTGTTTGTATTAGCCTTGCAGTCAATTCTTCTCTGTGCCCCTTGACATGCCAGCATTGTCAGTCCAGCAGGAGCCCAAAGCTGTTCCCAAGTTCACCTACCACCCACATTGTCTTTTTACAAGCTTGCCCTCTGATATGGCCTGTGGTCAAGCTACAGAGATCGAGGTGGGGGCAGATTCAGGAGTTTCTCCTCAAACCTGTGGTCTGTCAGCAGTTTGGGACCACAGGACAAAATCTTCTGTAATCCACTTTACCAGTAAGTTTCTGAAACCTGTTGTTTGCATCTCTCAAGCACAGTGTGGCTTTGAGATCAAACTTCAGCCAGGTTACTACTGGCAGCAGGTAGTAGATCAGTCATGGATTACTAGTGCAGACATGGCCCCTGGTGCAGAGGTGGACCAAGCAGAAAGTGGTAGACTGTGTCACTAAGACCTAGGGACTGCAGGAAGGAGGGAAGACATCCTTTAAGAACATCCCACAAAAATCCCCACAGAGAAACACCCTTACACCCTGTGAGAATCTGGTTCAACGCACAGCCTCCTAACCACAGCTAGTCTCTCTGATCACCTTTTCCCCAGAGTGGCTGGGAATAGCTTTTCAGGAAGTAAACATGGCCTGGAAATATGGATACCTCCTTCTGTCCTGGCAAATCGCCTAATAAACCAAGTCTTAATCTGATCCTTGTTCCTTCTACTTCCACAATACCAGTCTCCTCCTCACTCTGAGCTTCTGCAAGTCATTGCTGTTGCTACCACTGCACTGGCTCTTCCATCAGGAAGGACCCACAACTGCAGTGCAAACCCCACAGTTGGTAGGGTTGGATCACCCTGCCAAACTGGATCATGCTGCCAAAACAAGGGCCTCAGCCAAACCCATTGGTATCAATAGAAAGAAAGACTTGCTGGGTTGCATAAGCTTTAGGGAAGACCAAAATTCTGTTGCTTTTGAGCTCTTCAAATAGCTTCACTCATTGCAAGGTGAAAAGGAACAAGTAAGATGATGGAGTCTGATCAACCACCTAATACTGCCCTGAATTAATTCTTGTTTGAGCTAGAGCACATCTTTAAGAAGACACCAGTTTTTGTTTAGAAGAAGGATCCTACCAGCCCACAACATGTAGGAGTCAAAGGAGAATATTAGCTCCAAAGGTGAAGGAGAATTATGGAGTGGAATAAAGAAGTTCACATATAATGTGTCACATCTTCAACTAATGTAAAACAACTCAGAATCTCTGAAGCCAAAAGAACTATACTGATTTATGCCATTGTAGGAATCTGGGTCCAGACTTTTTCTTTGTTTGTTTTTAAGGAAAGCTTTGCACTTCATTGTAATGCTGCTGTTGAAAGAACAGGTGGGGGTTACATTTGTGGAGCTATGATGAAGTGTGCTGTACTTGTACCTGATAAGAATAATGTGTTTATTTATTAGGGGGGTAGAAGAGAAGATTTATGTCCTTAATGATGCATTTCCCCTGCTTTTATGTATTTGGTGTTTTGCAAATGACAATTTTGTAACTAATGCAACTTTCCTTAATTACAGCCCATTTTCTTCAAAACCACTGGGGACACGAATTTTCAAGGGAACTTCCCTTCATGGAAAACCTGAAGGGATAAAAATGAACAGCTGCATAGCTAAAAGGACAAAGAAATGGTAGGAAAAAACAAATTGGAAGAATGCTAGATGTCAAGTCAGCTGCTGTTTTTGCCGTAGAGAGACCAATTCCCCTCAAAGATTTTGAAGGAGTGAGGATTATTAATGCAATTAAAGCAATTTTTTTGCATTTAAAAATCCAGTTAACGGATATTAGATATAATACAAGATATTAGACATGGTACAATTTATTAATCTGGATTAAATATGTGTTTTCTGTAGGATTTGTGGTATGCCAGATAGATACATTCAAAACATGAATGGACAATGTAGAAACACTAAACAAACTAGCTGGTTGGGTACAGTTAGCAAGCCAACTGCATTAGCACAGGCTTTATCATAGGTGACCTAGGAATACCCAGAACCCAGAGTAATGTCTGCCAGCTGAAACACGTGCTTTACTGCTCAGATACCTAAAGTAGTTACTAAAAATTGAGCCCAACCATCTCCACAGCACTGGCTCAGAGTTTTGAATCGCAGAGAAAACAGCCTCCATAAGAAGCAGACAGTCCAAGGATGCATAGGAAAAATATGCAAGGACACACGCGAGAAATTTGAGTTATGCTCAAGTAAACTTGATTCACTGTAAATGTTGCTGCAGATGAAGCTCTTCAAGAGGGGTGCAAGAGCAGACAGGGCCCAGTGGATGAGGTCTGTGCAGGCAGGATACGTCATTTAAGAAACCTATTGTGACGATTTCAAGTGGTATTCATTTCAGATCAGTCGGTGAGTTGCTGGCAACACAGAGAGGTCATGTGGGTTTCTTACAGAGGAGGAAGTGTTTTCACATTGCACAAGCCACTTGGAGCATGAATTTAATCCATAAAGCCCCAGACACCATGTGCAAGTGTTGATTCCTATGTTCTCTTTCCCTCTTTTGACAGAAACAGTTAGAAGGCATTTTTCTTGACATTACTCTTTGTCAAGAGTTACAAAGTCCTATGGAAAACAGTCTGTATCATTTCGGACATTGAAATACAGCAACAAGGCTTGATAGACAGAAAACCAACAACTGGTACATGATTAAATTATTACAATCAATCTTGTTGTTAAGGGATCTGACACAGTGCTGGCTAGCTCTTATCTGATGCATGTCAATACAGCTCTGTTTGAGCTGTTTTTTTATTAACATGAAGGTCCTCCTTCTCCCTCCTGGCAGTGTCAAGTAACACAGCATTGGCAGCGTTGGGGGGGGTCTACACAGATTCTGGGGGTCTGTCCCTCTAGTAGAGGCGCTCTGGTGCTCCTGGTCAGTGGGGCTTGTAAATTTTCTGCCGCAGTTTCCATCAAACCCTCCTGGTTTCAGCAGTGTTTGTGTTCCTGAAATTCACTTGTCATGCTAAATTTTCCATGCTTTGTGTCTGACCAAAGATAAATCTTTATCTGATGTCTAAAATGTATTACAGAATTCTCAAATCTGCAGTTCATTTAATCAACATTAAAGATATATATGGTTACTTTAATTAAAAACTGCTGTTATGTAGCACTCGAGCATTTAGCTAGAGCACTTTACTTCATCATGCTGGAGTGATTACTCAGAGTTTTCATCCAGGGTATCTAGGATAGGTATTGTATTATTCATATTATAGCTAATCACCTTCTGGCAAGTGTATAACTTCACATTTGCTAGCACTGTGATGCTAACACTCACTCCACAAGAAGTTTGTGCTAGACACTCTCCTTGTGACTACGAAATTCTCAGGGGTCACAAGGGAAAACAAGGGAGTGAGGTTTTGTCAAGACCGTTGTGTAGGCAGACACTGACATTTGCCTGTACGCTGAACTAGGAAGATGCAAGCCAGCTCTGATCCACAAACTGTGAGTGTGTTACCAGGGCCCCAGACCTGAGGTGATATTGCACGCCTCTTGCAAAGATGTATTAATTGGAGGGCAGCAGCCTCCTAAGCTGCTGTGATTATCAGCAATTCAATCCTACATCACCTCTGAGTGAGGAGGCCACTCTGATCCCTCAAAGAAGAACGCTGTTGTCCCTGAAGCAGGCTGGGTTCAGTAGGTAAAACATGCAGCTCTTACAGCTGGGCTGTGGGCTTGCAAAGTTTCTCACCAGGCACAAGTGAAGGAAGGAATGGACAACACCAGGGAGTTGATGTCACCTATCTAGGAACCCTCTCTGACCCCAAGGGAATAGTTGAAATCCTGGGGAACCCCCCGTCAAACTTACAACTCTGGTTAGCAGCCAGGCACTGCTGCCTGAGAATGAAAAATCCATGCGAGGCACGGAGAGGAAAAGTTAATGTAATATTAAAACTAGAAATATCCATTCTGTCAAATGAAATGCCCTGCTGTTTGATCCCATTTACTGGAGTAAGGCTTTATATCAAGGCATCTTGGGTTTTAAATTACATGTCAGATATAATTTTGCACTGTGGACATGAAATGTGGGACTGTCCTTTAAGGGAAGAAAAGAGCAGCTCAACTCGAAGTGGCTGACTAATAGTGAGCTCACTTGCATAATGGTTCCAAATCTGGCAGCTGGCCACGGCTGCAAATGAGGGTTTGGAAAGTGGCCATGGACACTGACAGCACAGTCCAGTGCTGACTCGGGTATCTCCATCTCCCTTGGAAGGCATCCCTGCTTTGCAGCAGAGTCTGCCAGGAGGACCCAGAAAGCAGAGCACCTCCGCACTTCCTTTAGCATTGCATGACGGCACCTGCAGTGAGCTCATTTCAGGGAGGAGCCGCAGTGTTTGTGCAGGAAAGGACTTCTGCGCTTCTCATGCAGATAGAGCAATAGGAATCAACTAACCACACCTCGTTGTGGGTTTTCCAAGTTACTTCAAAAGTCACCAGCCTGTGAGCATAACAGCACAAAACTACCTTTACTTTCCTTTCTTGTGGAACAACACTTCTGAATACATATTCAAACTTACTTCAAGAGGTTTTCTTCCTCTTACAAGCCATTTGTCTACCTTATTTTATTATCCAGTCTTATTGTATCCTTGCTAACAGTGTGCCTGTTGGGATGTGAAGGCAGCATTAGAGTCTGTGTTTCTATTGTTGTACTTTCTGTCTCTCTCTACCTGAATTTTCATGCTAGAGGAAATTTTAAGGGTGATTATCTACCTTACTGATGTGATGGGAAGATTCAATCATTCTGTTCTTTAAATTAAAAGCCTTGAATACCTAGAATGGAAGGCAGTCCCATGGGCAATTTTTAATTAAGTTTTCTCTCATTGGTTATCATCTGTACCGCACTAATGTCTAGAGGTCTCAATGCAGATCTGGGCTGCATTGTGCAAGGTGCTGTATGAATCCGGGGAAAGGGATTCATGTCAGCTGATTTTAGCCATCTGAAAGTAAAGCACCTATGCTGAGCTGGTTGAAAGGGTTTTACGCTCTACAGCATAAAAGACAACAGCAAACCAGCCCATTCTAGGATACATATTTCAGAAAGGTGGGATGAGTCTTCTCCTGGGAATGCCTCTGTCCATTAGCTGTAGCAACCTAAACAAGAAGCTTGGTTTTGGTGCCTCAGTCTCAGGATGCTCAGGTGAGAATCACCCCTGGGGTGTGGCATTTTTCACTTCAGGAGGAGACAGCCCTTAGCCCAGATGAATTCCAATTTCTGCTGCAAAAAAAATGGTGAAATGACTTGCGTGTTTCAAAGTAGAGAGGGAAGCAGAAGTCAGACCCCCTGTCCCCTTAGCCCAGTGTTGAGTCACCAAGGACTTTAACAAGTATGCAGGATGGAGATTCAAACAATAGCTGCCTGGCTCAGTGAAGATGAAAGCTGGTCTACCTAGGCTGAGAGGGGATCCCAAAGGCCGCTATTTGCAAAGGTTTCTACACAATTGTGTCTTAATTTTCCCATGAAGAAGGCAGAAATTGAGGAAGCCTTGCAGATCTTTGCTATGATCTTTGATTCTCTCCCTATAGGAAGCTCTTCACACCAAAATTACTTTTTGGCATGTTGCTCTCCATGTGATTGTCCAAATGAAGCCTCTGATTTTGTCACATACCGATAGCTGCACCAGGTACTCCATCCTCAAGAGCCTGTCCTTGATGGCTTTTTAATCAGATGAATGGTCAATTACAGAGTTGGATTGAGTTAAGCACAATGGATCATTTTTTTCTTTTTTACTTTCTCTTTCTATTTACAGATTGTCTGGGAATAGATGAGGATTTCCTCAAATGTATTTGTTATTTGAAATGATTCACGCATTTTGCTAGCAAATAATTCTTAGCCTGTAGATTGTTCACCAGCAATTTGTTGAGGATATTTGGAATGCATGCAATGTTGGTTAGATACATAATTCACTTCATATTGTTACTGTGCCCTGATTGTATAATTTATATAACAAAATACAGGGCAAATTATGAATTTTACAATTGCTTGCACAATGAGAAATTTACTCTCAGTGAATATTTGCAGATTCAGTCTCAACATTCATTTTTTATGAGCATTCATTCTGGCAAAGCTGCTTTGCTAAAATATTTCTGGAAAGCAAACACCAAAAGGATCTTAAACACAGACAAGGGGAGAGGGGGAAACAAACAAGCATTCAATGGAAAGCGCTTGCTGGATTCATTCAGGACTGCTGCTGGGGTGTTTTGCCCAGTCCTTCATCTCATTGCTGGTCTGAAGATTGAAAGTGGCCATCAGTGGAAACAGAAGAGAGTGAGAAAAACTAAACGTCAGTGTGAGTCCATCACTGGCTCAGTGATTCAGGACTCCAAGTCATGCACAGGATGACTGAAACAGAGACTGTCCCCAGCTATCTTCTCTGCTCTTTTGAAAGGTCTCCCCTCCATACTAACCTTGCTTTTCTATTTATTTACCCAACGTATAAATTTACGTCCTTTTTTTTTAATTATTGATTTATCCCCTTTTACCCTGCAGTAGCGACAGCTGGGCCTAGGCCACCGCAGGGACTCCATGGCTGCCTTTGGGCTCCCAGAGGGTGCGGCTGGCACTTCGCTGCCTGCACAGACCCCACGCTCCGGAAGGCTTCAGGAAAGAAAGGGAGAGGCATCTGGCTCCCCTCCGTTGCTGAGCGAACCTCTAAGCACGACGGGACAGCCAGCAAACCAGACTCATGCCACGCTGTCAAGTGCAGCACAGCGCTGACAGCTTTGGAGCAATCCCTTGAGAAATTGGATGTTGCTGGCTTGGGATTTGTTTTTTTAATTCCCTCACAGCTGAGCTCTACCGAGTCACTCAAGCGAAGTATGGCAAAGCTTGAAAGCCCTGAAGACATTATTTATTTATTTTTACAAATCCTGCAATAAGTCAGTTTAGTTGTTTTGAGGTTGTTTTATAATCTTGGAGAATTTTTTGCTGTTTTTTCCACTCCTTTTAGCTAGAAAGTCCTTTGGTTCTAAGCCTCAGAGTAGCCTAGATAACACGGTGGCTAAAAATCATGGCATTCTCTTGAAATGTTAAGTTCTCCCACCTGCTGCTGGTCTCCTGCTGACCCACGGAGAGGCAGAAAGTGGAAAGGCTGGGAGAGCTATGGTATTGATCCACAAGTAAACTAGAGCCAAGATTTTCAATGAAACTTTGTCATTTGTCCCTGTGTGCCCATGTATGTCCACGACAAGCACTGGCCTGATGCTGAGCAACCAGAAATAAGCAGTCCATATCCTCCATCTATAGTTAAACCCCAGTGTCACTAATTCTGAGCACAATTTTACAAGTCACTTGCTAACTCCTGGGAAACCCAGTTCTGCCCTGCTGCTTCCTCTGGCTCTGGAGGGTTTATTCCTTCTGGATTCTTTCCTTCTGCAAAGCTGGTGGTATGAATACAATCAATTCTTATTGTGAGCAATGGAGCCTGATTTGACCCTATCTTCCCAGAGTGCAGATATTCTGGGCTAAATTCTCCCTTAGTGAAACAGTACTGCAACTGGGGGAATTGCATCAACATTGCAGTTGGCCATATTTGTCCATCTGGACAACTGAAACATATATGATGTGCTTTTATGGGCTTGCCACCACACAGAAGGCTGTATACTTACATTGCATGTACCCTTGCATCAGTGAACACTCCCTCTGTGGCAGAATGCATGGCACAGCACACGCGTTCAGTGACGAGGCGGTTGGTGCAGAAACTGATTGCCCCCTCCTTAATGGAGGTATACAAACATATCTGCTCCAGACATGGAAGTGAACGAGGACAAAATCTCTTTTGCCAGCCTGCACAGAGCAGCAGCAGCCTCCCTGTGCTGTGGCTGCTCTCTCTGTACACGCCCGGCTGCAGACTTTAATTAACCTCCCTGACTGAGCAGAGCCGTTGCTAATGAAGTGGCTAATTCTGAGAGCAGGGGGCATGTTCCATCATTTAGTGCATTCGTGTGATTCCAGCATCCCATAATACCCCATTTTCCTCATCAGTTAGTTCCTTTTCTATTTTTTGTATTTATAACTCTAGCTCTCTCCTTTCCCACATGGGTGTCTGTGTTCTGGCTTCAATTACATTTCTGCAAAAATCTATTTGAGCTGGATACAAAGCTCCAGTTCAAGATTTACCAATATCTAATCTCAGGAGAAAAGTGCCATGTGAAGTAGAAAACTCCAAACTGGATTTATGTGCTCACTTGGAATTAACACAAGCCTCTGAATGAGATTTCTCTCCTTCCTCAGAATGGATTCTGTCCATAACTACTCTGATGAAAATAAAATAAACTAGCTTTTTTTCTTGTTGTTGTTCGCCATTTGCTATTGTCAAGACACCACTATTTTCACCAGGGAGCAGAGGTGGTGCATCTGACTAGGGGTTTAATATCTGATACAGCCTCTGGCTGGGTCTCCGAATAGATGCAAACCTCACCATTGTGGCATTCTGAAATTTCTTTCCATTGCTTTGTGTTTTTTTTAACTGCATCTTATCCTCAAGCCAGCTTGTCCTAGAAACTTCAGATGAAGTTTAGTTGAAAGGTCTTGGAATCAATTTTGAGAGAAGGAAAAGCTCAGAGGGAATGTACTTTTTGGAAACTCAAAAACTTCAAAATGACACAGACTCCAGAAGATATTGAAAGAGTGAGCAAGGGCTGAAGGAAGCCTATAGGAAGGAACCATGTCTGAAAAGACATGGTTAAGGTGTTGTTTTTCACTCAGGAACAAACTTTCTCCCAGGCAATCCCACCACCTCCATTTCTGCTTATTGCACTCTGTCAGCCACTGCCTCCCTCAGGCAGCTCTGAGAAGCTCCTCACTGTTACTGACAATGTGGGAACATCCAGTGCAATGTCCAGTTTTTCGGAGCTTGGGCAAAAAGGAGGACCTCACCACTCACTCTGCTTGGGTGTCAGAGAGATACAAAAGAGACAGCAGGGACCAAGTGTCCTGGTTTCAGCTGAGACAGAGTTAATTTTCTTTATAGTGGCTGGTATGGGGCTATGTTTTGGGTTTGTGCTGAAAACAGTGTGGATAATAAAGAGATGTTTTAGTTGTTGCTGCACTCGTCAAGGACTTTTCAGCTTCCCATGCTCTGCCAGGTGCAGAAGAAGCTGGGAGAGGACACAGCTGGGACAGCTGACCCCAACTGACCAAAGGGATATTCCATACCATATGACGTCATGCTCAGTATATAAAGCTGGGGAAGAAGAAGGAAGGGGGGGACATTCGGAGTGATGGCGTTTGTCTTCCCAAGTAACCGTTACGCGTGATGGAGCCCTGCTTTCCTGGAGATGGCTGAACACCTGCCTGCCCATGGGAAGCAGTGAATGAATTCCTTGCTTTGCTTTGCTTGCGTGCGCGGCTTTTGCTTTACCTATTAAACTGTCTTTATCTCAACCCACGAGTTTTCTCACTTTTACTCTTCTGATTCTCTCCCCCATCTCACCAGGGAGGAGTGAGCGAGCGGCTGCGTGGGGCTTAGTTGCCGACTGGGGTTAAACCATGACACCAAGTTAGGAGACCTCATTACATATCTCAGCACCCAGCAGCAGGCATTAGGTAGCCTCTTGGAAGCCACATGACTGTGAAACCTCTTGTGGGAAGTTTATGGGCCCTGGTCTGGAGAAAAACTTCTGCAGACCCCTCACCCTTCCTTATCACTGTGCCCCCTTTCAGCCAGGAAAGAAAGGAAGGAGAAGAAAGCTACTGCTGAGTCAAGGGAATGAAAATGTTTGTCCAGCCAGGAAAGGGACTGAGAAAAGCTGCAGCTGGTTGTGGGGAACAAGCTGGATTCCAAGGCAAGGAAAGAAGGGAAGCCTGAGTTGGAGGAGCTCCACAGGCAGCAGGAAGGGAGGCAGTAATAGAGCTAGCTATTTGCTCAATTAATTATCAGTCGTTTAATTTGCAATTTAGAAATGAAATGATTTTTTGTGATTCATTCAGAGGAAATTTCCCGAGGTGCCGAGTGCAGTTTGCTAAAATGAAAGATGATATCTTGCGATTAGAAAGATTATTATTGCACTCTGGGCTGAGGGGGGTGTTATGGCAAGGCGTAGCTTAGCAGTACATCTCTCTAGTCTTAAACCCTACCTACTTAGTCTTAATTCTTATACATGCTGCTGGAGGGGGGCTAGCTGGGGTTGTTCCCCTGCTGTTTGGTGGGTTGTGTGAGACCAGCATCTCCATGCTTTCTCAAACAATGTCCTGACTCTCTTTGATTTCTGAAGGTGAAGACACTGCATGAGAGGGCAGGAAAGACAGGAAAAGTAGGAAGTGTGAAAAATGTGAGAAAAGTGAGGAGGGGGCAAACAGAAGGTGAAGCAGTCAAGGCTGTGGCAGGGAAGAGCTCGTCTGTGCTGGAGGCAGAGGAGGGGGCAAGCGCAGTGTCCATCACAGCTGCCAGGCAGAGGTGAAGGCTTTTGTGTACATCAAGGAGTTGACGACTTTTTGGAATCATCCAAACTGAAACTGGAATCATCCTTCAGATAGAAGATCAACAGAGGAATAGGACAAGGAAGTCCAAAAACATGATTTGAGGAATGTCTTTTATATGTTGTGATTTAGGTCTCAATCCCACTATTACTGGGGTTTTTGTTGTCGTTGAGCTCAATCCCACTGTTGTTGTTTTTGTTGTTGTTGCTATTATTAAGAAAGGAGGAAGACCTAACTCAGGAGATTTTAATGATCTTTTTTCAAGAATTGAGGGAGACCTGAGAAGAAAAAGAACCTACACAACAGCTAAAAAAGCCAGATCCTGGTACTGGTCTTGGTTTAAAGCTTAGTGATGCTAAAGAAATAAAAATACAAGTGCCAATAATGAAGTGAAAACAAACATGAAATGCAGTGTCATCTTATTAACCATTACCAAAACTGCAATTTTTTACTTTTAACTGTATATTGACTATATAGATTCCAGCCTTCTTTAAAGTAGTACTCTGTTCAAAGACACTTATGTACTTTACCAATTTCTCATTAGAGGAACAACATACTGAAAGCAAATATTGCCTCTGGTATATGGAAGTTAAAATGTATACTGCAAGCTTGTGGTTTTGTCCTACACATTTTAATGTAGAGGGAGAAGTATTGCTGCTAAGCCAGAACAGGAGGTATTTTTAGCTGCTGGATATTAATAAATCAGTGAGTTCCCTATCTTTAATAAAAGCATGGAGAATATAGAAATATCAGGCTGTATTAAAAAGGAGATATCTATTAAAAACAGCTGTAGGAATAGAGAACATCAACAGCTCCTACACCATTTGAGCTCCAGCTTTGTCTCACTTGTAGACCAGGGATGTTTGTGAGCTGGCTCGCACAGAGCCCTCTGGTGACAGAATAATATACTGCAGGTGCATATAGGATCCTGAAGGATTTCAAAATCATTCCTGATTAGAAAATAGCAAGGTCATGATTATTATAAAAGAGATAGGCTAGTCAGTAACTTTCAGAAATGGACTGACATCCTTAGGCACAATTCTGAGTGCCCATTTTCTACCTGGGATAAAGAATCATTTGGTGGCAATAGTCCTGCACTCTGTATCAGAGCACCGTTTGCACCTGGACAGAACAATTTTTTACTCCCATTTTAAGTGACTTTAGCATAGTACCAGAAACTACACAGGGGAAAGGCAGAGACAAGCTGAACCCATTATTATTTACTATTTACATCATTACACTTCAAAGCTGCAGTAAATTGAGAGATCAGGGTTTCATCTGGCTAGGCACTGGACAAACACAGATAAAAAGGCAGTACATCTTTTTCCTTCCCCGCCCTAGTGCTCCTTCTGGGAAAAACACATGGTAATAACCAAAAGCGCTATCTCTAACCTCTCTGAAGTCAGGATTTTTTGATCTTACATAAGGCCAGTAGTGCTTGGAAACCTGAAGCTCTAGATTTCACCAAATGGAGTGAGGTAAAAGTGCCTGTGCATACATTGCCCACAGGACGGGCAAAATAGTGTAAGGTTTGTGAGGGGATGTGTATTTACCTGTCCCAGTGATTTCTGGCTGGAAGACATAGGCACCACAACTACTGCCACCCACTTGGTGCTACAGCTTCCGGTTTTACCAGTGCTGATGTCTTTAATTCCCAAATATTTTCTCAATCACTCCCCACACTAAAGGAGGACACAAATTGCTCTTCAAGGTATCTGTAGATGACATAGGAAAGAAACTTCTCAGAGAGCCAACACACACTTCACATGTTGTAGGAACGTCTCAGAAGAATGAAAGAAGAGCTGGGCTGGGTCTGAGCAACGCTAAGCCTAGCTGAGCCTCCTTTTTCTGATGTGCCCAAGAGGGGATGCACAGGATAAAAGAAACAGAACCAGCCTACATATATCAATGAATGTGTTGAGACTTCCTAAGGCAGAAGTTGCACCCAGATCATCATCTTAAATAGCCATCAGTGCACCTGCACTACACAGAGGATGCACAGACTTATCCTTGTCCAAATTCCACCTCCTCTACTAGGCAAAGTTTCCACTCTTTGGTTGTACTTGCTGCCTCCGAAAACTTTTCTTAACACCAGAGATAAATGGGAGACAATAAAGCTCAGCTTTTATAGCCCTTTTCATGCAAAATGGACCCTTAAGCACTTTACCAAGTTAAATCACACAGTTACAGAATTAAATAATGTAAATTTAATTTTTTTTGTCTTTAATGTATTACTCCTTGTTTTATTGCTACTGTCCAATTTGAATAATTCTTTCTCTTCTCTTTTAGTGCTATTATTTAATATTTATATAACAGTGCTGATCGGAGGTCTCAATAAGACTGGTCTAGGTGTTGTACAGACTGAGTAGCCACACGTTATGCTCCTCAAGAGCAGATGCTGCAGAGTTGAATTTTGCTTTCACTGAGGTCAGTGGCAAGACTTTAATCGGTTTCACAGAAGTCCTTAGAGAGACCTCGTCCAAGTATGGATACCTGATGATCCTGTCATCCCTAGTCTGACTGCAGGTGGGACGCTCGTGGTTTTAAAGAGCCCAGGATGATTTTCTGGATGTTGTACCTGGATTTATAGCAATTCTCGGCTTGTGCTCAAGGCACAAGCATGGCAGCTAGGTCTTTGGTGTGCACCATGCTAACAAAGGGAGAGCTGGTGAAAACCTGTCCGAGGAGACAGAGATGAGCTCTTTGAAAGTCTGGTCAGGATGATGTGTGTGAAGGACTTTTAAAAATTGGGGTCTAAGTGACTACAGAGCCCTGGCAGAAAGCTGTCAGCAGGCAAATAACGAGCATTGAAGTGCTCAGCCTCTGTGTAACTAAGTGGCCAGAGGCACAGAGAAATGTGGAGATCTGCTTGTTAGGGGATTGGGCACCAGTATGCGATAGAGAGGAGTAGCTCTGGTTCAGACATGAGACTGGCTGGGGCTACAGGGCTCACATGTACAAGCCTCAGTGCTTGAATCAAGCCCATGCTTTAATTCCGTGATTATTTCTGGAGTGATAACTTCTGGCTCCCTGCAGTTTGCTAGCAGAGCTGCAGACTCCTGAAAAATTGCTTCAAGTGTACTGACCTTTCTATTCTGAGCCAGCTTTCACCAGTCCCTTAGAAACAGTGGCGAGCCTCAGGGGACCACAGCCCGCAGGCTGCAAACTGCTGTCCTAGATACTCCTGGGGCTGTTCTGAAGTGCCAGCATCCCCAAGGATGCAGAAAACCTGACCTTAGCACAACCTTTCTGGAGAGGCAGACCCAGACAGGAAAGAAACCTTTTGGATGGCTCCAGCGAAGTAATCTTTCATGGGCAGTTGTCTGCAGCCAAGAGACAATATACTGAGCACCAGACCCACTTCCTTACAGTAGAAGCTCCTCTCTATTTGTTTCACCTTATCACATGCTGGATAACAGCCAAGTCCCATGCCCAGTGGCCTTTCACAGACCTTATCTACCTCTTCTTCCTCATGTCCTTCACCAAAATCCAGCCAGAAGTTTTTCAGCAGAAGATTTTTTTTTCCCCTTTTGTCAGTCAAATGAAATAAAAGTGTGTCAGGAGACCGTATTGATTTTCTAACACAGTCTGAGGGAAAACAGGTTTCCTGTCAACTTCCTTTTCTCCTGGCCCATGAAACACTGCAGAACCAAGCATCTGCTAGCTCTGGGAATTTCAAAGGGAAAGTGCTCAGACCAGGCAGAGCTCTCTAGAGCAGGCACCTCAAAACCCTGATATTCAAGTGACTTGGGAAGCACTACTGATTTTACTAAGAAAAATCGTAATACAGTAAAATTTCAGGAGTCCTGTCCCACAATAGTCATGAGGCTTGACCTTAATGGATTGACCTGTCCTGTTAATCTTCTCCACATGATGCTTGCATAAAGTCTGATCATTCAGGTGACACAAGTGTACTAATTTTTTCGTTCTTCCAGAGCTCGCTCCCCTCTTCATTGATGGGAAAATCCCCTTCCTCCCCACCGTTGTCCTGCCCAGGCAGCATTTCACCAAAGCCCTCTCGGATCACTATTCTGCTGTTCTCCCTGAAAACTCTTCTCCAAAATATCTGTGTCAGAATAACACTTTCAAAAAGCTCATTTCCGTACATTGCTCCAGACAAACCTCTGAAACACACCAAGATGCTGTAGAAAAGCAGAGAGCAGAACGAATGTGCATTTTCCTGTGAAAACTCTCGCCCTTGCCGCTCTCTGCAGCTCCTCTGTTGCTGTCTATAGCATTTCCCTGGAGGCTGCTGTCTGAATGACAAACAAGCAAAGGGACAAGATGCATTTGAAAAGAACAAAAGCTCCCAGAAAACCCTGAAGGGCCTTTCCACTGCTGCAAAGAAGTACGCTCCAGGAGTCAAAAGGAAACCTCTGAACACCAAAACAGAAGCGCCCTCTGAGGCTTTCAAACCAAGCAAGGCTTCCCTTAAATTTAAGGCTCCCTTTAGCCCTGCTTGATTTGGTGTTACAAGCCGAGGGCTCTTTGTGCTCCAGCCATCAGAAGACGATTCAGAGGCATGTGGCCTGGAGCAGCCTCTGCTTCCCGAGTGAGGGAAATACAGGGTGTCCTTTCCCAGGGCATCCCAAACAGCTTTGTCCGAGGGAACCTTTTTCAACTGACTTTGATTGCTTCAGGTCCAAACTCAATGCACCACTCAAACAGGGTACCAGAACTTTATGTGTGCATTGGAAGTCCTACAGAAGTCAGGAGGACAATAGCAGTCATTCAGTTTGGACAATCATGGCTATGCGAGACTTCGATATGATTGGTTTTACAAAGAACCATACTTGTTGGCTTTGAGACCAGGCTGAGTTTCTGAGATTGAAGTCACACTCTGAAATTAAAGTTCTGTATATTTGGGGTTTTTTTTAAATGTGGATCTATAAATGAAATTTCAGACTCCAGCAAGTAAATGAAAGAAACTGTGGAAAGGGTGTGCTGAACTGGCTGGTCTCGCTTGTGCAAATGGCCAGGACACTGTTCCTCCTAGCTGCTTTTCCTTAAGCAGTGAGTTTTTCACCTTTTCCCCAGGAAAATATTCTACAGCAATCTCGCAGTTTAATGCATCTTGCTGTTGGGACACAGGTTTCCTAATAGCCCACTCTTTTTTTTTTTTTCCCCTTTTGTATCTTCTATTTTCATCCAACTTTTCTTAGTAATATTATTGTGTAATATCAATAATGTCAATATCAATAACGTCAATAATATCAATATCATAATATCAATATTAAAATTATGACACTGTAAAAAAATCCTCTGACTGCCTGAAGCTGAAGAGGGAGAATGAGACAGAAATGTGTCCTGCGCTATGGTGCAGGTGCTGCGGGAAAGCCTCTGTAGGAGAGTGTCCTGGTTTCAGCTGAGATAGATAGAGTTAATTTTCTTTATAGTGGCTGGTATGGGGCTATGTTTTGGATTTGTGCTGAAAACGATGTTGATAATACAGAGTTGTTGCTGCACTAGTCAAGGACTTTTCAGCTTCCCATGCTCTGCCAGGTGCAGAAGAAGCTGGGAGGGGACACAGCCAGGATAGTTGATCCAAACTGACCAAAGGGCTATTCCATACCACATGACGTCATGCTCAGTATATAAAGCTGGGGAAGAAGAAGGAAGGGGGGGACGTTCGGAGTGATGGCGTTTGTCTTCCCAAGTAACCACTACACGTGATGGAGCCCTGCTTTCCTGGGGATGGCTGAACACCTGCCTGCCCATGGGAAGTAGTGAATGAATTCCTTGCTTTGCTTTGCTTGCGTGCGCGGCTTTTGCTTTCCCTATTAAACTGTCTTTATCTCAACCCACAAGTTTTCTTACTTTTACTCTTCCAATTCTCTCCCCCATCCCACCAGGGGGGAGTGAGCGAGCGGCTGCGTGGTGCTTAGTTCCCGGCTGGGGCTAAACCACGACAGAGAGGCAGTCTGCTCTGCTGTTGTACATGGAGCGCTGTCTCAGTCCCTTGAGCTCTTACAAACAAGGGCTCTCACAGCTTTTGACTCACAATGGCCTAAGCAGTGTTGTTTTGGGTCATGTGTCTGAGGACAGTCTACACCACCATGCCACCACTGTGCAGGATGCTCTTCAGCAGGGTCCTTTGAAGCTGCTGCCTTGCCGGGTGGCACAGCCCTGCTGCAGTGCAGTGACACAGCCTCTCTTCCACCACAGGATGCTATGGATTGTGGCTGTACATGGGAGTCCCGGGGTGAGAAAGAGGCCAAAATAGTGTGAGAGAGAGTTCAACTGTGCAAATCATCACATGGCATGTGTGGCTTGGCAGAGCTGCAGAGTCCAGGAAACACACAGATAGCAGCAAGCACCAGCTGGTCCTTGTGGCCCTCTTCCCTCCTGGACCACATCTTTGTTTCAAACTTCTCATGAGACCAGGAGAGACTCAGATGCGCTATTTCTAGTATTTCAGGCTCTCCAGTTCATGGTGTTGTTGCTCTGACTGTTAAGTCAAGCAATGTCTTTATATCTAATTTCCTTTCCATTATAACCTGTAATAGGGCAATATCATGGTTCCTTCTGCCACGCTTTCAGGCGCATATAGTATCTGGTGTGTGGGAAATAAAGACATAATGTCATCTCTGACTTGGTTGCCTTCTCTCCTTAATACTTTAATAGATGCCTAATGTAGCTTTTATGTTCGAAAAGAGTTCATTAGTTTACAAATTAGCAGCCTGAAGTGAATTTTGCTACCACTGAGTGACTTTCCATTTCTAGCAATACGTCTGTTTGGATTTTTGGTTTTTAAGATTAGTGTTTATGAAATATAAGTGAGATGAATCACTCAGCTACATAAACTTTTGAGACATCCATGATCATTTCTTCCTCTTACAGTCTGTTCTTCCACCCACACCTCTCACCACTTTGAAAGTTAAAACCCGCCCCACCATTTTCCCTTCAGCCAGAAGAGAACGTATCTTTTCCTCTAGGAAATCAGTTGGGCTTGGGAGAACAAACTGATGGTGACACTGCACAGTTTACTTTGAGAGAAGCTCAGCAGCTGCATCTAGAGTCTGTATAATTGCCACGAGCCTTAAGTGACTTGCAAGGTGTGAGGCTAAAAGATCAATTTCTCCAGCCTCCTCAGGTGTGAAAAGATACCCTAAAAACTGAATGCCCAGGAGAAACTTAAAGGAAGTAAATTCAATTAAAAAAAAAATCTAATGAGACAAATCTATGCATTTGCCTGGGATTATAGATGCCAGTTTGATATCGCTGACAGCCCATCTTCAGGTTCCATTCATGTCCTGAGAGTTTAATTAGTGTTATGAACTCCATTCCTATCCACACGAGAAGCTCTCAGGTAAGGATGACAAAGTACAGAAAAGTGCTCTGTGAAAAGAAATGGGAAAGTTTCACTGAATTTCTGCAATTTGGTCATAATATCTTCTGGGTAATTTTTTTTCTAGGTAATAAAATGGAGCAAATGAGGCAGAAGAACTATCCAAGGCAGCAAAGGGTCAAGAGCGAAAGGCGTACTGCTTGGTTAAGTGTGTTCTCAGACCAGAGCTACTGTGGTGACACCCCATGTCAGCAGTTTGCTGGAACAAAACCAGTGGGAACCATGAACGCCCAGTATGCCCGTCCTGCACCTTTCTTCGAAACATGGAGGGTGCCAGATGCCAGCCTTGGGTAAGCACTGGCATTGGAAATGCTTGAGGGAGATGCAGTGTAAAAATCTCCCAGCAGTTTTTGCCTAATTAAAATGACTGCTCTCTTACACCTGCCAAACCTCTTTTCTCTGCTGGTCTCAGTGGATCAGATTATCCCTCAGACAGTTTCTGTAGCACAGCTGGCCTCTTTTGCTGGCTTGAATGGCAACAAATAAAATCCTCCCTCCCCAGCTCTAGAGAAACAGCAAGCAATAGTGTCCCTGTGGTGGGGGGAAATGAGCCGTCATGGCACAGACTCCCCATCCTGGGAAGTTGATGCTGTGTATTTCCAGCTCCATGGAATGTGCTTTGGCAATCCTGGGAAACAGAAGAGACAAAGGGACCATTTGGGATGCCTAGGGATTTATTTCACCTATGTTTAACCATCTGAAAGGCATCCAGTATACGTCTCAATCCTTCTGTAGTCAGCAGAGAGTGATCACCACCTCCCACCACTTGCCAAATCCTCCCCTGTGCCCTCCACAGCTGTTGCAGCCAGGGATGAACTGTCTTCAGAAAGTGGGAGCACATTCTGTAATGTACTATCAGAGGGAATTGGGTGACTTCATGAAACAGCAGAAGTATGAGTAGATGGAGGAACCCTGGAGAAACAGCTTTTTAATTAATCTGAATTCTTCCTGTGGTCAAAATAAACACGAAGATGCTGCAGTCATGAGGGTGTCAGAAAAACCACTGTAGAAATCCACAGTGAAGGCCAGCTCTGGTTTTGGTCTTCGTAACTATGTTAATGTCACTGAAGGCAAATTCTTGGCAACATACTAGTTAAAACTATAAGAGCTTGAGTGGATCCTGTTTTTTTTCAATAAAACTGCTGCCTCTGAAAAAAATTCCAAAGTGATAAGAAGTCTCAAAATCATACAAAAGGATTATTCCCCTTTTAAATATTTAGAGAGCCTGCCCCAGTATCTGCTGGAGTGTGCATGAGTGTGACTTTGTAGCTCTGCATGCCTCAGGGATGTTGCAGGCAGGAAAAGAAAGATGATGTGACTTCAACTGAGTAACAGGTCCCTGGAAATTCAGTTTATTAATACTTCTTGCTTCAAGATTAGCAAAAGGGAGGTTGGTTGTTCGCTTGTTCTTTCTGTTCAAAAGTCAAAGTGTAGATCTGGGACAAGACATCAGTCAAATGTCACTCCAGTCTCTGTGGTAGTCATTTCTATGGGTAGTCCCTGAGTTTGAAAGAGTTAGTAGCTGGAACAATACTATGCAAAGTACAAATATAGCTGTCCTGCTCTTAAGGTCTCCCTGATATCCACTTCTAGGACTGTCACAAACAGCATACACTAAATAATCGATCCTTTGGTCCAACAGGTACAGCCATGTTTAGGTATAGGTACATCCGACAACTAGTGCATGCATACTCTTGCTGCATATTTGCTGCCAATAACCAAATAAAAGCCATTTCTGGCCTGGGTATACCACCGTCTCTCAGGAGAGCTTCAAACCTTGGATGCAGCACCTCATCAGTGTGACCCTATGGCTTTTTAATCAGGCCTGTCGTGTGTCCAGCCAAACTAAGAGAACATACATGTGACTACACACATTGCTACAGGCATACCTTACAATAATCAACATTAACATTTCTGGGCTTCTTTTACCTAGAAATTTTGTTCAAAATAGAACATGGCAAACTAAGGAAATGTGACATATGCTAAATATTAGGAAACATTTTTCTCACAGTAAAACCAGCAAGGAATGTAGTGCTAGAGAGTGGTGGAATAGAGACCAAGATATTGCCTTTTGAGGCTGTGTGGTGCTCAGCACTGAGCATTTTGAAAGCAGACCAGATATCATCCATCAAAAATGGCTTAAATCCTAGGAACAGGTCCTGAATGGACAAGATGGCTTTTAGAGGCCCCTCCTAACCTTACTGTCTCTGCACATGTTATAAATTGTTATTTTATAAATAATATAATTATTATAAAGTGGTTGAGTGATTGCTCAGGTTCTACTCAGAATTTTCATTAACATCTGGGATGCACTGGGATGCAACAATAAGAGATACACCTAATGGTCCTGGGGCTAGCACCAAACTGGAAGAGTTGCAAGCACCCTGAAAGACAGGGATGCAATGATAAGGATGCTGACAAACTTAAGAGCTGGTATGAAATCAGCAAGTGAAAATCAGTAAAGACACAGGAAAGGAAGGCTAATCGATGTCAAAACAAATTGGGGAGTAATTGGGTAGGCAGCAGGACAGCAAGGAAGTATGAAAGCTCTTTAGTGGCTCTTAGACTAACTGTAAGTCTAGAGTCTGGTGCATTTGATCATGGGATCGGCTTCCTCTGTGAAAGGACCACTGAAACAAGCACTAACAAGGCCCAGAAGGCCATTTGCACTAGGGGTTGGGGGAGGGAACGAGCTGGAGCATGCAGGGAAGCTACTTTGAGGAGAATAATGAGAAATAGGAAATATGTAGCAAACCTTGAAAGCCACGAAGAGCTGTTGTAGTCAGAGATGGGGAGATGCATAAATCTTTCAGCATGCAGAAAGCTGTTAAAAAGGTGATATGAGAGAGGGACAGCTGAGAGAAATATCAGAGAGTGAAGGGTGAAAATTGTTTTTCCTTATACTTGCACACACGCTTAGTTGCTGGGTTCCTAGCACGGGGGATGTGTACGCTTTCCTTCCTAAAAGCTTTCTCATGTTCTCACAGTGCAATAAAGCATCTCAATATGCTGCAAATATGGTGAGAAGTGGCTCTAAACTTCCACTTAGGAAGCTTAATTATCAAGCAGGACCCTGGAAATACTGAACCCATCTTTTGTCTCTGCTGCTTACTCCCTGGCATCTCTGAAAGGACGTGAGGATGAGATGGTGGCAGTCAGCAGGAGCCAGCTCTGTGGTGTCCACAGCTGACCACCTACCCACTACAAAGATGAGATAGAGAGATGGGGGACTCAATCTCTCATCCTTCCTCAAATGAGAAGTTGTCTCCCATTGCAGTGCTCGGTAGCGGGGTAAACTCTTAGGGGCTTGCCAGCACGCAGCTGTGGGGAACTCTTTTGTCAAGTGGCACGTACCAGAGTGGGGTAGCTATTTATAAGGGGGTGTTTGAGTACTATGGACAAAAGACAAAAATGGTGACACTTCCCAAGAACTGCCCATTGCTCAGGAAGCTCATGAAGTGCAGGCTGTCTTGCTCTTCCTCCTCGAGGCATACAAGGCATGCCTTGAGGCATCATTTGTTGTGAGCAGGCGCCTAGCTCTTGGGTGACTTAGATGCAGCCTCTCAGTATGCAATTTTCCTTCCTCTGATCTATTCTTCTTGGATGATTATTTCCCCATGCAAACCTGTTGGTTCCTACAAAGCCTATTTATGCAAACCAGCAGGGGAGGAGCTTCATTGAGAAACTAGTGACAGTAAAACAGAAAGGGGCTTGCATTTTCCTGTGAATCTTCATCCAGCATAATCAAGTCTACCAGTTTCTCTGACTAAATATATTTTAGAAGCACTTTTAGGTGAAGATAATGCTGTTTGGGCTGAAAGCAGTAGAAGGATAGTGCATAATATCCACTCATGTTGTACTTAGCACCTTGTACCAAAATACTTAAGCCTGTCTTCTGCCTAGAAGTGTGATTTCTGGGAGCAGAATAGATAATGTAGGAGAAATATGGAAGGAAACCTTTCTTAACATCTCTTTACTTATCCCAGTAGCCAAACACAGCTCTGAAATCTGCACAGGTATTTCTCTTTCACCAGAGATTTAATTATTGCCTCCTCCGTGTGACTTCAGCAGTGACACATCTCTGTCAAAACATCTAATCAGTTGCTGGTATGCAGCTGCCCATGTGAAAGAAGTAGCTGATACTGTCCAGCCTCCATGCAATCTCTGATCTCATGCTTGAACACTGCATATCACACACAAAGCAGAACTTCTTGCTTTTACACAGGGCTTTCAGCCATAAACTTCTTGCAGAGCTCAACAGTAATAAAAACTCTTTGTGACTTAGTGAATAAATATATCAAAGCTTTTGAGATGGGATAGGGCTTAAAAGTGACAAAGATCAAAGCCCAAGGGGCAAATATTTCTGCCAGGATGTTTGTCTAGGCACTGGGGAAGATTTTGCACCAACAAGAAATGCACACGCAACTGTTATTTGCTGACACTTCAGGAAGACTTCAGAAACCTTATTAGGTAGACAGGAACAGAAACAAGAAATACAGAGGGAAGCAATGTTGACAGCAGTAAACAGAGAAAAATATCAATAGCATTATTTTATTTAATCTGTGGTGTTTTCATAGAGGGACTATGTGGCTCAGGCATGAGCTAGCTAACTGTAGAGCCTTTACCTCCAGTCCTGGCCAGCCTTGTAGCTGTCAGAAGTTGCTACAGCTGGGTGCCTGCAATGGCATCCAGGAGGTAATTCAGGTGATCCATCTCAAAAGCTCACATTAGACTGTGGGTGTCACATGTGATGCATTAGTGAAATGGAAGCTGTGTCTGAAGTGATGGACTTACCCAGGAGCTCAGAAGACCTCCTGATAGATACTCTAGACACAAGCTGACTCCGCAATGGTGGAGTCCAGGCTGGGTGTTGGACTTCTGCCTGCCCTTCTGGTCTCTGTGAGAAGGAAACCCAGACACATGGGCTATAAAGAGCTATGGCATGCTCTGGTCAGGTCCCCAAGGCAAACAGCGGGGATACCAGGACCATGAGCCTTGAATCACTTTCCCACTCTGTTCAGATGCAACCTCAGGCACTAGGGTTGATCCCTACATCCTGACACTACTTCTGCTAATCATTTGCTGAAGTCTGAGGCACTCCCTGACCTGCAGATCATTTCCCTGATCTGCTTGGTGAGGATAGTGAACCAGACCTCATTCATACAGACCTTTAATTTCTAGAGATGGACCAGGTTAGATCTGAGATGGAGCAGCTCAGGCCTGAAAGAAGGCTGTTTCCTGCTCTTCCAGCAAAGCGCCTGTCTCCCAGAGTTGCTGGGAAAGGGAATAATTAAGGACAGCCTGTGAAGTACCTGCTTTGTTTGTCTGTATAGATGCTCCAGACGCCAGATAACTGAGATAGAGCACTGAACCCAGACTAACAAACCAGCCACCCTTCAGCAGAGTGTAGGA
This sequence comes from Ciconia boyciana, assembly GCF_034638445.1. Lineage (NCBI taxonomy): Eukaryota > Metazoa > Chordata > Aves > Ciconiiformes > Ciconiidae > Ciconia > Ciconia boyciana. The sequence continues at coordinate 59,850,351 of NC_132934.1, forward strand.
ACATGGGCCCAGGCTGGAGTGAATGCAGTTCCCATACAACAACAACCCATGTGTTTCTACTCCACATTTTAAGCTCTGTGCTGTCATACCTGGTTTTTAGCTAGCTCAAGCACTGAGCAATAGTAGCACAGACCAACCCCTTGTGTGAATCCTTCTTCTGATCCAACCAGAGTGCAGCCTAGCAATGGAGGGTAAGTGGGACTTTCTCCTTCAGCTCTCCTCAGCGAGGATAAGCAATTGAAGCAGTGTCTCCTGCACAACACTCATGGAAGCCAGCCCACTTGCTGTGTGCAGGTCTGTCTCTTGTGGGGAGGGAGAGTGAGGACCAGGACCCCAGCATGTACTCAGCTGCAGTCCTGAAGAAATCCTCGCTCTCCCAGGTCCAAAAGAATACCTCATTTATAATGAGGAGTATTTAAATATGCCATTTTAAGGGCATTAAAATCTTAATTCGTCTTCTTTAAGTTTATTTCTTTTAAGTCCACGGTAGAAAGATGAATATTATAACTGGCAGGTTTTATGGCTTGCGGACATACCGTCAGCAGGTGATCTCACAGCTAAGGCTGAAGGTTCAGGCAGTTAAGCTGGCTTGACTGTACATGGGTAACCCAGCACACAGCACTCAGCATCCAGCCTGAGGGTAGGAAGTACCCTGGCACTGGAACTGCAGCTTTTAGGAAGATGAAAGCATGGAGCAGCACAGAACTGAAAACAGGAATACCATGTTGTTTGCCAGAGAAAACACGCATGTATGTGTATTGGAATTGGTGAGAATCTTCCAAGATTTGATATAGCCCTTGACAATCGCTTCTCCTTCTTACTCTCCCACCCATTGAATTGACCAAATAAACACTCTGCATATGTTTGCTGCCACAGCTGAGGAATACCCGGTGCAGCAGGGGGTTATCACTGCTCAAAGCTGGGAGGTCATCCTAAAGCCTCCCACCCTCTCATTGCCTGAAGGGGCTTGGGAGGCTTCTCCCCAGTCTGACCACAGTGCACTGGGGCCACGTCCAGGTGTGACACTGCACCAAAGTGAGTCTTCAGCTTGGGGTCTGGAGGCACTGGGCTGCTCCTGGTGCCAGGGTTAGCCACTTCAGGGCATGCCTCGGTATCTCTGCTTAGCGTGGCATCACGCCAGGTAGGCTTACCTAAGGAAGGATGATTTAATTCCCCAGTCTGCTGTAGCAGTGTTTGTAGTCACCTGTATGTCAAAGGCTGGCATGTGGTAGCCATTAACACTTCCTGCAAATACAGTAACACCTTCTGTTTTTTAAACAGCACCTTTCTGACATAGATCTAAATGTGCTCATGACAGGGTGAAAATTCTCAGCCCTTTGTCAGGCAGGCAGCATTAGTTCTGCTCCATGGAGAAGCAAGAGCAAAGGGAAATGCTGCAGGTCTTCAGAGGCATTAGGGTGTCTAAAGAGCACTTAAGGACCTTCTCTCATTCACTGCAGTTGGAGATAGGTGTGAAAGTCCCAGTGCCTATTGATTACCCTTAGACATCTTGACACCCTTGAAAGTCTGGCTTTTGACTTCCAAGTGACTTTACAATTCACACACAACATAAGTGGTAACTCCAGGCACAAAACCGGGGTGACAGAGTGCCTGGTTCTGTGTTTCAGACCTCTGCAGCACTCCCTCTTTAAAGATATGGATGGCAATTTACCCACAGCAATGGTGTTCATTAGGCCTGGTGTCCTGCCTGAGGTTCACCTTGGGGAAATTATGTTCTGGATAGTCAGAATAGCCTCCATCTTCTTTAACAAATGGATGCAGTATTGTTATGTTGTTATTACATACTGATTTATAAAGTACCTTTCACATATATCACAGTGCTGTATGATCTAATTACAAAACACCTGAGACTGAATAAGAAGTATTCGGGTAAGAAAATTGCTTGAAGCCTGACCTTTAATGCACTAAAAGAACCAGAGGTTTGGAGTGAGTGGGAGACCCAAGATGAAGAAATCCATCAGTCCTGACTGTATATAGGAGCAAGAGCCTAGGTACTAGCAAAACTGTACAATTAGGAAGTGGCCAGGTGGAAGAATTATGAATACAATGGAAAAGCCTTCATTAATCACTTCCTCCTCCATACCTCAACGCCCATGGAAATCAAGGTGCTCTTGACTTTGCTGGGCCCTTTGATGTCCCCAGGCTGAATAGTAGGGGTTGCTGGTACCAAAGTCTTGCTGTGTCACATCCCAAATTCAGTGTGTGTGCAATGATTGCTATCCATATACATTTGCAACCAGTTTGAGTAAAAAAATATAAAGTATAATTAAAGTACTTCTTTTTTTATTCTGGCTGGATTTTTATTTCTGTCTTAATTCTGAAGATTACAATTCACTTTCCTGAAGTCATCTCCTCAATCTTTATAATTAAACTTCATTTAAATATTTTGGTCACTTTCATGAACTAATCATAGTGACTTATGGTTGAGAAGGTACTTTCATCTTAAGCCTCTATTTGCAGGTGCTTAGAACTTTTAGAAAATTATATCCTTTGGGCTTAAAACTTATGTTTGCAGAGATCAAAGCTGACCTGGGGATGGAAAACAATTGTGTATAAGGCTTTTCCCCTCCCTTTTCTGGCATACAAGAAGATATGAAATGGTAATTTTCCTCCTGCTTCTTTCTTTATTACCTTCACAATTATTGGGACTATATCACATTATTTCTACTGGTGTTTAGGGAAGGCTTCTCAGAAGACTGAAGAGGTGAAGAGGAACACATCTCATCAGTAACAAACATGCTGTGCTTTTTGGTCTTTTAATACAGGTATTTTTTTCTCAGAGTTTGAGGCATTTGAACAATAACAAACCCATAACAAAACAAAAAGAGAATTTTATGCAGAATGTCTGGAAGGGTTCCCCTCTTCACCACCACAGAAGTTTCATCATTTTGGGCTTGAATGAAAGGCTGTTAATCCTGTGGACTTTTTTTTGGTTGGTTTCAGCAAGCCTCAGATCCTATGTCATGACTAGACTGCTTAACCTGAATTCTATGTCAATAGAAAGAGATGAAATAATCTGTCTTTGTAGGTCACAGTAAAGGTTCAAAGCCATGTTTGTATTAGTACTCCACCCTTTAGAGACGTCTTCAGCAAAAGCAAGGAGTTTCAGGATGGATACTTCTAAGGATAAAGACCAAATGAAGTCCTATGCCTCCAAGGATTGTCTGGCATCCCATCTTTTCTTTGAGATCTGATGGTGTCCAGCACAAGGACTTAGCTCACTGACTTTATATTACTGCATCTAGAAAATGGCTCAATACATCTGGAGGATGAGATCTACCGGAAAACTAATGGGGATGCACAGGGTTTCAGTTCCAAGAGGGTTCAGAAAATGCCTTTTAGGTCAGTGAAACAAAACTACAGTCTATGTTCAAGCCCTTTGAACAGCCTCTGCTCAGACCCAGAGCTGCAGCCTCAGACCAGGTTATCCCAGATGTCCCATCCATTTCCATCACTCCCCAGGAAGAGTGGCTTTCTGAACAACAGGTGATTTATTGCACTGCCTCTTTCCTGGCCCCCAAGCTTTGTAGCATCTCAACCAAACTGAGGAACTGCCTTGGGTATCTGCCTTTGTTGCCTGAGCTGTCCGACCTATCCTTACATGTCCCTTTTGATTAAATAACACTCAGTTTGGTTTAGTAGAGATAATAAAAGATGATGAGGATAGTACAAGGTATCTTTACCTTGCCAGGCTGATCTGGGGAAGCTGCAAATCCAATCTGTGTGTCTAAAAACCACTTCTGTTTAGGGGCTGGAGGGGAAAAGCCATCTTTGTCTTTCCTAACATTCTCTCCTAGGGAAAATTAAAGGTGTCCAGGGTTTTCTTTCTTCTCCCTCTGCTATCCCATCTTTCACTTTCTGGCTTCTTTAACTTCCAATCTCCTTTAAATTGCATTAAAGGAATAGGAGAAACCATTGCTTTTCTCTTTTCGCCTTGGAGCTAAAAGCTTTCTCTTTTCTTCACAGTGCTTGTTAAATGCGATAGACAGAGTGAAAGCTTCATAAATCATAAACAAGCAGAGGACCTAAATAAAAATCACTGCAAACTGAGGAGAAGAGAGGCCCCAGCATGCACATTAGGGCTACCATCAAGCATGCAGTGCTTATTTTAAACTACACTAGCAGGAGGCAGAGGGCATGCCTGTTTTGTGTCTAAGCCAGGAACCAAAACAAAAGCCAGTGGGCCATGAAAATCAGTTAAGAAATAGCTCTGCAGTGTTACGGCCACAGATAGATGCAGATTTCCACTCCTCAGTTTTGCCCATCCCTCTACAACGAGCACCTCCTTTTCTTTCTCTGCCTCCTTATCGCATGGAAAAGTTCCTGCATTTTTCATCAAGGGGTGACTTGCTCTGGGCTCTGCTGAGCACAGCAGCAGCAACCTCCAGAGCACTCCAGCAGTGAGAAATGCTGGACTGTGATGCTACTGCATCAGCCTGTGCTCCAGGTTAGAGTAAGGATGTTGGGATTCTGGCAGTTTGTTTCAGAACATCCTTCTTTTCCTCATGCCTGCTTACAAAGCTATGAGATGTATGAGTGGGTGATATAGCAGAAAAAAATGCAAAAGCAGTCCCTGTTCCCTCAAAGGAAAGCATTCATTCTTGATGCAGAGCAAGTTAAAGCACGAATCAGAAAATCAGCTCCCATCCGCCCTGCTGGTTGGGCCCAGCCTTCCCATGGTCAATCTCTGCTCCGCAGGAGACAAACTGGGCTCCACTCCTCCATCTCCCAGAGCGAGCCTGCACAAAGAAGGCAAGAACCAGCCCCTGCCCAGCACAGCTCGGGTAGGGCTGGCACATCTTGTCAGTCAAGAATGTATGTATTGAGCAGGTTGGTGTCCTCACCTCCGTCTTAAGAGTGCAGGTGCTGCCCAGCATGTTTTTCTGAAAAGAATTCTCTGTGTAAGGAACTCTGTCTTGGCATCAGGGGAGCACATTTCTTCCCTGATGCAGAAAGATTCAGTCCAGGTTTGTACTCGTAATGCTGCGCTCCTTCTCCTCGCTCTGAGGTGGGACTTTATTCTTTCATTCATGGTGCTCTTGGAGGTGGGAGCTTTCCAGCCTTGGATCTGGAAAATACCTTGTTGGGGACTGGCACTACAGCAGTCTCAGCAATAACACAAAATACTGTCTGCTTGTTCCAACTTTTTTTCCTCATAATTAGCCTTTGAATCTATGACAGGAGTTTTCTCTTCATGGTGTGGTTATCAAACTTCTTGAATTACCCTCCTGTGCGAGGCTTTATCATTTTGGGGGGAATGGTTTATATCTTTTTATCAATCCACTATTATCCATGATATTGTTCATTCTTATACAGTATTCTAGTAAGTTAAGCAGGATGGATTTACATTGACAGAAGTCACATTGCTTTGTTCCTACTATCCTCATCTAGGCATATTTATATTTTTAGCTTCAATAATTAAGCTACTATCTACTGCACTAAGGCACATCTGCCTAAAATTTCTTGGATCCCATTGAGTTGTTTTTAAGAAGACAAAAACAAAATTTGAGATCATACATCTGTTGATTTTCCTGGAGTTCAGGGAGGTAGCTGTTTTAAAGAAATGGTACTCTTCATTAGCACACAAATCAACATCATTTTGTGTTCCTTTGGCATTGTTCAAAACATATTCCACTAAGTTAATTTAGTACAATTTAAAATCTTGGGTTAACTGGTAGGGAATGTTTGGTTTTGTTTTTACATTCCTCTTCCTGATAACTTCTTCTGCTGGTTCTTTGCTTTTACCACCTAAAAAGACAGACCACGGGGCAGGTCTTTTTTCCCATCACATCCTGGGGCAACCATGGGAAAAGAAACATTTAGTCCTTTGCAGTCAGTTTCCCTTCGCCTTCCCTCTTCATCCTTTTGCAATTTTAACAAACCCGCTTTCTCCCCCACAGGCTGCCTATTTCAGATACACTCTGGAAATTGCGTGTCTCAATTTTGCTCCTAGAAATCTTGACTTGACAAATGCTGCTCCTTCCTGGCATCCAATACAGCCTTTAATAACTGACGAGAGGGGTTAACCTTTGGTCTGGGGAGTACAAAGTTATAAATCAGTTGCTGTTCAAAGGGCTGAGTTTGCATCAGGTGTTTCACTTTTTTCCTTTAGAAAAAAAAGAAACAAAACCAGAACAGATAATCGAATACAGCTGTGGCTGGGAGGAAACAAGACATTTGTAACAGCTTTTAAAGCATTAAAAAGGAAGCATGCTAGGAACAAATACTGTGTTTGTGTTCTGAGGCTAAAACATGACAGTTCTGAAAGAAGAGATTTACTGAATCAGGTTTGATGCCTTAAAATAATGAGAGGATAGGAACTTCCAGGGGAGGAGGGGGAACAGAGTTAGGGTATGTGGCCTCATTTAGAGAAAACATAAATGTGCACAGAGCAGAAAGGAGTTGAACATTTAAGCCTTAGTTTATTTTCATGGAGAAAAAAATTCTGTAATATTAAACATTTTTCAGGAAGGCTCTTACTGATGTGGTCATGCTGAGCCCAGAAGTGGTTTGGGTTCAGAGGTTTTAGTCACGACAGTGGGATGCTGAATTGCTCCCTGTAGGAAGAGAGGGCACAGCCTCCTGGGGAAGGGCAGGAGGGACAGCAGCATAGGGAGGAGGAGGAGGGCTGTGTGCTCAGTGCCAGCAGGGACAGAGACTCTAGCTGCGGCTTGGACTGGGCACAAGATCGCTATGCTAAATCCATTTATGTGTCTCAGATCATACAATGCAGCCAGGCTAGGCAAAAGCTCTGCCCCAGCCTTTAGACTATACAGCCCCCTCTATTTGAAATGCTTTGGTAAATGCCCATAGCCAAGTCAGTTGTGTCCTCAGCTTCCTGGAGATCCCCACCAGCAAGCTGGGGAACAAAAGCAGGCATGTCATTTCATGAAGGAACCTGCATCTGACCTGCGTTTTCCTGGAAATGAAATAAAACTTGTGATTTTATTTTATTTTTTTAGAGAGAGTTTTTGATTATTCTTTTTCCATTTCTGGACACTTCCTTTGCACTGATCTACAGTCCCCATAAGAGAGAATGTACTGATGGCTCTACACAGAAATTAAGTGATATGTGTTCACTTTTCTTGTTTAGCGCTGATAATCTTGACCCGTATCTCCTTCGGTGCTACCATATCAACATGAGCATCTTTTTGCCTTTGCCGGCAGGGATATTTGAGGAAGCAAGGGAAGGCAAAGGGTGTGCCAAGGCTGTTGTTCAGATGTCCCAGTTCAGTCATGGCATACACAATATTTTCACGGCTTTCATAAGACCACAAAACACCTGTGGTTTGGTAAGAAAGAGAAATTGCTGAAAGGAATGGTGGATAAGCACTGACAGACTCTGGTTTTCCAGCAGCAGAGAGTCATTCAACCATGGATAATGACCACAGCACAGACAACAAGATAAACACAGTGTATGAGATTGAAGTAGACACACAGCATTTAAAAACATCATCCCAACAATGCTAGCTGCTACATTCATTCATTAAACAGTGGCAAAAATGCTATTTAAGGAGGGTAAAAAGCAAATTGGAGTTAAATGGACATATACAACTGCCTCATGCATCCACATGCAATCACACATGCTGCTACATTTATACATATTATCACATGTTATTCACTACCCTACTCTTGTTCAGATAAAAGCATGCTTTGCATACGCATGCACATACATTCTCCCACAGAACTTAATTCAACAATGTAATGCACAGCACACTTTTATGTTCAACACATATAGGCTATAATCTTGACATTTCTGGGTAAAGTTGAGGCAGCAGGAACTAAACTTATAAGGGTAAAGCCTGTAAATATTTTGAGTAGTTTAATGCAAATTGTATTCCTAGAACCAGGGGTGATTCAACTAAGCCAGGGAAGTCCTGTGATCGGAGATGCTTCAGGCAAACTTTTTACTATCTACTGTCAAGTCAATGTTCACTGAATGTATGAAAAATATCCCAGGGGAGTTGTGTTCCACTCCTGTTTTGGATGGAAGTAGCCAACTTGTTGTTTCCATACAAACACTGTATATTTCTCACCCTTGGTACAGTCATGCAATTCATATTCTGTCTCTGAAACAGATAATTTTCATTACTTCAGAGGGATAATGCCAAGATAGCCTTTACTAAGGCTATCCCTTAGTACCCTTTCCAAAAAACATATACCAGACCTTCCATTTAGTATCCTAGGCCAAATTTATAACTCTTAAGTTTCCTTTATATGCTAGATACATAAGTGATCTGATGATGACAAAAAGATGGCTTCTGTCAACTAACTATATTGAATAGTCCTGTTCCTCTGGTCTAGTTTTGGAGCAGCTTTGCCCAGAATGAGATAGCTAATTTGGTTTTCCACTGTTGGTACTTGAGTCATGACAGCAGAATGGAGGATAGCTTGGGTAGCTGAGCACTCATCACAGCCTGCTCCAGTACTCAGGCAAGTAGCCCTTTGAGGAGAAGAGCAGCTCCAGAGCACAATCTGGAGAAGGAGGTGGGGGAAAAAAAAAACAAACCCAAAAACCAGCAGCATTTCTTCATCTGATAGCAAGGGATGCACTTAGATGCCAGGCAATCTGAATATAGCTCGAAGTTTACTAGAGAGCTAAAAGACTCGGCTTGCTTATTATCCAAAGCTGCTAAACCCTATGCAGTCAGTGGAGAGCAGCTGGGATTGTACTTCTCTTTGACACCTCCACTAGGTGCCTACAGCCCATTGCCATTTGTATTGTGGCAGTATATTACCACATCAAAAAATATTATAGCTCAGCTGGAAGTTATTTGGCTTAATAACATTTACTATAGTACAAGAAAGACAAGGTAAAATCCTACCTGTGGCCTGTGTGATGGTAGTAGATTAAACAAGATGATTCTCCATATCTGTTCATTTGGCAGGCTGCTCCTAAAAGAACACCAGCCCTTCCAAATCCAGGATACAAGGATCTTTGGATGCCATCCATGTCTGAACATAGAAGTCCTGGTCAGACAGTGACAGCTCTGTCTGCCTAACAGGAGAATACACTAACACATACAATATACACACAAGATGTTTGTTGGGAACCATTCAGTCTTGGCTGGATACAGGTTTTCAAGAAAACATAAAGACATTGTGTCTGTTTCTTTGGACTAGCATTCCAAGGAAAAGAAGCCCATGAGCATCATAAAGAGCCATTCCCCCTGTGCCATTGTTGTTTACAATCCGTACAACCATATGGTGAGGAGGTTGTCTCTTTCACTGTTGTCTGTTTGTTCTAACATATAAAAAGTTGCCTTTTCATAGGACCATAGGATAATTCAGGTTGGAAGACACCTGAGGAGGCTTCTAGTCCAACCTCCTGCTGAAAGTATGGTCAGCTCTAAGGTCAAACCAGATCTCTCATGGCTGTACCCATTCAGGCCTTCAAAACCTCCAAGGGTGGGGAATTGGATGCACAGTCGCTCTGGATAGCCTGTTCCACTGTTTGACTGTCCTCAATGTTAGAAGTTTTTCCTTACATCTGATCTGAACCTCTCTTATTTCATTTTATGTCCACTGTGTCTCCTTCTGTGCACCACTGTGAAAAGCCTGGTTCTGTCTTCTTGATATGTAAGAATACTGGTAAAGAAGACTTGCCTATATTTTATTTTCACGGTGGACATAAATAAGCAGCGAATGAAGCTGAGCTGTGGAAAATACAATCAAAAAATTCTGGTGCTTTTTGTATCAATTGCAGATGATGTTAGTAGCTGTGAGCATAAGAAAGCTTTCAGCTGTTGTTTCTTAGGAAAACAATATGTGCTTATATTGCCCATCAAAAGCATGCCATGAGCTTTGTGCAATGCAACAGGGATGATGTAGTCATGTATTCCAGGGCATAAAGACAATATATATTATATATAAAGACAATATATACTATATATAAAGACAATGCTACTGCATTACTGCAGTAGTATCAATCAAGAAGAAATCACAGCATGCTTTACTCTGTCTTTTTTAAAGACAATGTGGATACCTCAGACTTTTTGCTTGCTTCGAAAGCTGTCCTACCAAGGACAATTGTGTTCAGTGTTAATCTAATGGAAAACAGAGCTGGATGTCCCATCGTTTATGTCATTATTCCGAGTACAGGAGGTATACACAGTATTTTGTAAGATGCCCTGGACAGATAATGCATTGTAATCTAGCTCTGACACATACTGCAATTTAGTACTGCTTCAAGAGCAAAATGGGCCTGAGTCTTTCTAGCCAAGGGCATTGCTCTTGTAGCTTTTTTTATTGTTCCTGAAGATGGTACATCTTTGAGAGTAATACCTAGACCCACTCAGTGGAGAAAGGCTTATTGCCTCTGAGAAGTGATTCAGAGGATCTAAGGAAGACACTGAGAGGAGAGCAGCCTAAAGGCAGTCAAACAAAGCAGTAGTCGCAGGACCTGGGTGAACATATTAGGGCATCAGCATGCAGCCTTCAATCTATATTTGTCCACTCAAATGAGTGGCTTGAGGACTCAATTATTTTCTGTATGAACAATATTTATGTTCATAAGAGAAAAAGGAGTCCCGAGGCAGTGCGTACCTTGATCACAGAGTGTTTTGTGCCGGCTAGAATGCAAATAAGGGGAGGGATAAACACGGTGTCTTTTGGATCTGTGCTTGACAGACAGGTTCCTTGTCCTCTAATTGGTGTTTGCAGCAGTACAGACACCTGAGGCAGCTGTGGAAAATCACAAGGATGAGAAAGGCTTTTATGTTGTACAAGGGCATTGAGAGAAGCATTCACCTTGTGTTTTTAGGTGCAAAGTCTAAAATAAATAAGAAGCTTATTCTGAACACATTAATGTAGGCAGCATAAGTCCAAAGAAGGAGCTGTAATTTCCAGTCTGTCTGTGACTGACAGTTCTGGTGACAGACAGACGCACAGTCCAGGAAAGTATCCTCTGTGCAGTGATGTGACACAGAGCATATTTTCAGCATCCATGACAAAGGCAATGTATGTTTGCTCTACTTTCTCTTTAAGCCAGCCTAAACAACTGCTATGGCAGCTTGATTCAAAAAAATAAATTTCTTTACTCAGATTAGCTCTAATTTTTTTGCACTTTCACCAGTTACGAGGTTAGGGGTGAGGCAAATGAGAATCAGTTCCTTGCTCTAGGTAATGCTGTGCCAAACTGCTAAACTGCTCTATGCCTCATTTTCTCAATCTGTAAAATGGGGAATGCTATGTGACTAAAATCTATGATGGAAGAGAGCTATGATGGAGGCAAGTTTTATTATTCAGTTTTGCAATGCATTATGACATTCTCATTTACTTTATTTCTTCAGGTGGCACTCAGGTTTGAACAGCAACAGAGCTGTTCAGTGCCTTCATTGAGCTGTATGGATGAAAGGCTACTGACTTATTCAGCCTTTGTCTGGCACATCCATAGGAAGCTCCCAGGACTGCTTAGAGAAGAAAGATAGGTGTTTTCTGTATTCGCCTTCCATTCCTCAGAGGATTGGACTGGGCCTCATCATCCGTTGTAAAAGCAGGTTCCAAGATGAGCTAAGTGAGTAGCTCCTTGGTATAACTGCTCAGAGCTGCAGGTTGTCTGAGATTGCAGGTCAGAGGCCTGGAGAGCACAGACTGGGATCTCCAGGAGGCTTAGGTATCTTGTTCCCATTAATTGTGACAGAAGATGGAGAGAGAGAATACCTGTTACTTGGGAAGAAGAGCTGCATAAAATACAGAATAACGGAGCTTAGAAAAGACATCTGAAGGTCTCTAGACCAACTCCCTGCTCAATGTGAAGCTAACTTCGAGTTGGATCAGATTGCCCAGCATCTTGTCTGGTTGAGTTTTGCAAATTTCCCAGGATGGATATTGCACAACCTCTCTGGGAAACCTGTTCTGATGCTTACCCCCCCTAATTGTTAACTTTTTTTTCCCTTATATCTACTTGAACACTTTCTTAGTTGGTATCATGTGGCATATTCAGAGTGATGGGACTGCCAGTTATGTTTGAACATCAGGACTTAAGAATTGTTTTCTTCCTCCCCAGATGTTCATGCACTTCTAGGCTGTGTCCTGTCACTGGGAAGTTACATGCATACAGGGCAGGAGAGTGTTACGTTGAGCTAGAGCTGATCAGGCACCAGGACTCCAGACTCATCAGTGGATGAATGGATTCATCCATTCATCAGTGGATGACGGAATCATCATGGATTCATCAGTGAGGTGCTCTGTAGCTAGTGGTGGACACTGGATCTTATATGAAAAGAGTAAGAGAGAAGATTGTGATGGGTTACCTTGGCCTGTAACAAGCCCTCTGAATCTGGCTGCTTTCCATGAAGCTCCTAGGATGCTCTGGGTCATATTCCTGACCTGTCTCCTCTTGCACTGGCAGAGAAATGGTGTTTCCCCTCTCCTTTTGCCTCTGCTCCTCTTTCCCACCTTCTTGACACAAACAATTTTTTACAAATATTTGATTTCTGACACTTTTCTTCAATGTTTTCAAACCATCAATTGAAACATTGGAAATCCATTCAGTTTTCAATGGCCAAACACCAGAAGTTGTCAAGTTTCTAGTTTGGTAATTTGCAACCAGATGTAGAAGAAGGAAAAGGAAAGGATCAGCAGAGCACAGAACTCGTACTGTAACATCCCTGAACACCCATAGAGAGAAAAGTTAGGCTGGGCTCATTCCAGTCCAGCCGTGAGGGAATGAACAGGAACTCTGACAGGAAAATTAAAAATACCTCATACTCATTTGACTGTTTGTACACAATGTGCACTCACCCCTTCAACAGCTTGCAGCCTGCTGAAGATTTCAGTTGATTTCCTAATCAACTGTGTTAGCTTTAGCTTTGCATATACCATTTTTCCTACATGACCAAGGCCCTGATTTTTGAAACCAGCTCTCTTCCCTTTAATAAAATGGGAAAATGGCATTGCAAAGATAAAAGGGCTTGAGTATGCAGAGCTTTTGCACTTAAGGGTTTAACCGAGGGCTTAATGCTATGACAGCCAGACACTTGCAGTCAAAGAAACAATAAAATTAGGAAAACCACATGTGTATGGTAACAGAGTATATTAAAGTACATGCCACTTGGACTTAATCAGGGAATTCGTTTAATCAGGACATCTCTCAGAGCAAACCTAATTTAAACCTAATGACATTTAGTAGTGATAGCTATGGCTTGGTGGGGATGGTAATTCCATTTAATTGGGATGCCTCCAGGTGATGCAATGGTGCTTGTGTGTGTGTGTGTGTCACAACTGCAGGCTGGTTCTGACTGTTTATGTACCCAGCAGCAGCCTTCAGTCTCTGTCTAGCTGCCAAACACCAAGACAGCCCAAGAAAAAGGGTTTGAAAGTCCTTCACTGCAGCTTGAATTTGGCAGAAACCGTAAGGTATTCACTCCAAGCCAGCAATGCTAGTTGGTCTCTTGGCTTCTGTCTCCATATCTGCCCCCCCAGGAGGGCTCTATTCTGGTCCACCTTCACAGCATCCTCCCTTAACTTCCCAGGACCCATCCCATGGATGTAAGCTTGCTGTATAGCTTCCTAAAGAGTGACATGAATATTGCAATGGCACCTGGTGTCAGATGGAAATTCAGGCTCATCAGGATGAAGGCCATCCACAGGGGTGTCCCAGAGAAGCAACTTCTAAGGCAGGTTGCCAGCAGTCTCCCTTTTAGTAATAGAGACTTTAACCTCCATAGCTCTTTTGGAGCTATTGCTACTGAATTAACAGTCTCTGTGTTTGTCTGTGCAGTCTCTGTAGCACCAGCATCCAGCTTACTACTGAAAAGCTCTTTGGAATACCTTGAATAGGAAAGTGTCCAGGAAAGCCAAATTTCAATCTTTTAAAACTCCTTTCTCAGTCCCAGTGGGGTGTGATTGTGAGAAAAAATTGGCCATTTCAGTTCCCCCTGTAGGACTCACTACATCCACAAAGCATAACACTTAGATCTTGTCTGCACACAAAAGTGGCATTGATTTAAATAATCAGGTTTGAAATGAATTTAACTGAACTGGTGCAACCTTTTACGTGGACTTTAAGTCAATTTAAAAGAGCCTTTTATCCTTATTGCTCAAGGGTAGAGTCATATAATCATAAGTGATTGAGTTAAAGTGTGTCAAGAAGTTCTCGTCTCTTCAGATGAAGGCTACTCTCCTCTCTGTTGGAAATTTCATACCCCACACCCCCTGCCTCAGCTGGAATTAAGCCTCTCACCCCATCACAACCCATGACTTTGCAGATGTTCTCAGTTCACTGCATTGCAATTAGAAAGGAAAAGTGATGGCTCTTCCACCACTGAATCCATGGCTTGCTGGCCTCCACGGTGAAGCAGCATCAAGATGAGCAGAGGGAAGGGTTTCAGTCCAGGAAGCTTGGAGGGCAGCAGTAGGAAGAGGCACCCTTAAAAAAAAAGATAAAATAGAGCAAATTCTCTATGGGTATAAAGAATTGCAGATGTCTTGATTACAATGAACTTTAACCTGTTTGTATCAGTAGAGAATTTAGTATTGAAACCTTCAACATAATATGCATGAAGTACATGGAGGGGAGGAAGCCAAGAAAAAAAGAAGCACATCCAAAAGTGCATGTGCACATTCTGTGGCTGTTTTCTTTCCTGAAAACAGAGGGTGCCTTTCAAGAGGGGACATAATGCTTATGCCCTTGAATTATGGCTGAAAATATCACTGCATACAGTACAGAACTTCTGCAGAGAGGAATGAAACACAGGCAGAAGAGTACTGTGACTAGAGAGACACATGCAGTTGAGTAAGGGAAGAATTTTAACAACATAATGAAAACTGGTAAGAGTGGTTAAAAAGAATCCCACCTCAAGTGAGAACAATGCTGATATTTCAGTTTTCCACATGTTCAGTTGGATGGATGAAGTGGTCTCTCCTGAACATTTCAAAATACTGCATTTTTAAATTGATGTGTTAATTTTTCTCATTTTAAACTAGAATTTACTTTCTGTTCTAAAACAGAAAGGTCATTGTGACCTCTCAAGTAAAACATTTTAATTGAAAAGAAGCCAACATGTAATGCCAAAGGAAAATGCCAGAGGAGCTAGCCCTTTTCTGCAAAAAGCTTCATTTTGATGAATCAGCATTTTCTGACAACAAGTATTTAGTCAAAATATTCGTGTTCTGCTCCAGGCCTGAATACTGGTTCTTTAATGCGGTTCTCCAAAGTCAATATAGCAGATCGTATCCAGCTTGCTGGATGTATTTGGCTGATGGCTAACTGTGCACTCCTGTAATAAGTTACATAAAAAGGGTGGCTTGCACAACCTACCACATGGTTGGACATGCATCTGAAATATAAGGGCACATACAGTGTTAGTCACATGAAGAATCAGAAGTGGTTACATGAAGGAAAAAAAAAATAGAAGAAAGTGGTTCTACAAACCTCCCTTGCCAGCTAGGAGGCACCTCTGCTTTAAGCTTTCAGACAGCATCTTCACAGGTTGAGAACCCATAACCCTGCAACTATGCATATATATATATATACACACACACACATGTGTATGCATATGCATATGTATGCATGAATCCATATGGGTATATGTGGGTGGATTGGGCTGTCTCTGGATTTGTAGCACAGTCTCTACAAGAATAATGGAACTACCTTCATTTTTTCTTTAATTTACCTGAACAAAAGGAACACCTGCATTCCCGCCCCAGGTTAGGAGACACCAGAACTCCTAAAGGCTGTCTCTCCCAGCCTTTAAAGAAGAACCTGCTAACACTGAGGAACTTCTCAGAGGATGTGATCTCCCCTACACTCAGCAGCTCTGTCAGAGCAATATTTCATTGCTATATTATTATGCACAGAAATGCACACTCAAGCCATTTCTGTTTACTCAGAATAGTGTTTACTGAAATATGTTCTGCAGTTTACTGTTCCTTATGGAAGATTATATTGTATATACAAGAGTAAATTGAATATATGTAGTGCAGTAATTGCCATCATGCCCAACAAGTTGATGTGTTTGAATATTCAAGATAGATAAGGTTTCTCTAAGGATTACCCCTCAGCACATTCACCAAATTTAATTTTGTATTCTTATTTACAGTTTCTTCTAGCATATTACTCATAAAAGAAAAAAAATTTGCTGTGAATACTTTCTTTGAGAAAACGTTGCACATGCTTCCCACAGTCTCCACCCTTGGGATCTTTGGAAAGCAGTTTTATTTTTCCTCCATGCAGTAATGGGCTCCGTCACTGAAGAGCAATCCAGGGCCATTATTCTAGAATGGAGTCTGGGGGAAGCTGCATGCTGACTATGCAAATCCACACCCCTCATGTACTTTAAATACCCTGATGTATTTGTTCAGCATTTGGTAACACAATTATATGCTAAAAAACTGACCTAGTTATCAGATACTGTTGGGAAGGAGTTGAAGAGCAGTCAGCATTTAGACAAAGACATGAAGGAGTACCTACGAGAAAGGAAAGGTTTAGGAAAAAAGAGGAGACAGGATTTCTCCTTTTGTGATTCATATGGGATTCTGATACAACATGGCAGGAAGCAGAGACTGGAATAAAACATAATGAAAAATATATAGGCAAGCTTGTCCAGGTAAGGGTCATGTTCCAGCCCTCATGTGGGAGCACTTGCTATGCATGCACACGTACAGGTCCCCCGCAGCATCACTCACTGCTTCCCCATGGCCCTATACGTATTCCTCCCTCAATACTCCTTACACTTTGTTGGCACTCCAGTTCCTTTGCTTCATCCTTTTCATGCAGCCTCATCCTGGAGCCCCAGTTTCACCAGAGGAGCTAGCACTATGAACAAGTACCTGTTATAGAATAACATCAATTAAATAACTTTTTTTTTTTTAAATCTGAAAGCTAGCTGGTTACAGCACTGTAGATGTCAGTCCATGTGAAGCACAAAATTTAGCAACCCAACAAAAATATTCCAAAATAACACAGTATACTCAGTATGTACCTTTTCCTTCTGGAGAGAATGGGAGCAGATAACAGACATTCGTCATGTCATCTGATGGGCCACCAGGAAGGATTTGTACATCACTGTTCAGAATGATGTGAGACCTATATGAACTGGAAAGCAAGGGGGAAGCACCACTTGCCCAGTTTTCAGGAGTTTCTATGTCCCTAGGGTTTTGACCCCACTGATCTGCGCTATTCTTGCGCCACTGTTTCGTTATCAGGAGGTCCTGCTTGAGCCTGCTCCACCCAGGATGTTAAGACAGCAAACGTGCTTCTCTCTCCTGCCCTCCCTTCCTTTCCTGATTCAAGCAAATCTACTTTCATGTTCCTCTGGTTCTGGCTACTGGCTTTGAAGCCCCCTTCTCTCTCTTCCTCCCTCCCCTCTCCCTCCTCCTGAGTCTTCCTGACAAGAAGAAAAGAAGAGAAGCAGGATTTTACAGTAAACAGCAAGAGAGTTTTGTGGCACTAATCAGCATTTGCAAATGAAGATTAACAAAAGTGCAAATAAGCCTATGTGATAACTCCACAGCCTGACCTAATCTTAATGAAATCTACAAGATCTATTTATATAAATAATAATGAATTTTCTTGCTTTCAACATGGTGCAATTTGCGCATGTAGATTACAAGTGACACACACAATTGTTTTGCCTGCATAAGTTCCCCAACTTTAAAGAGCTTACTGACAGCTCCCTGCAAAGTGAAGACATGCAGCTGACAGAGCTGTCTCAACTTTATTCAGTTCCAGCAGGAGGGCTCTCTTGCTTTTCTTTTAAAAATACATTCCATTTAATTCCTTACTTCCCTCAGGACATTAGGCAAGACTGAATGCTGAGAGGAGGGGGATCTCTGAAAGCTGGCCTGATGGCATATGGTGGAATAAGGACAGAGAGGGATAATTTTGCCTGAAGAGCCTTGGGATTCTCCATTGGGAAGTGTGACTTAGGGTCACAGTTTTTTGCATAACACCAACAAGGGCTGAGGACTGTGCACATGGAAATGTATATTTAACTTAAAAACATTCATATGGGACAATCTAGCAAAGCACTGAAACACCAGCCACACAGCAGGTAGAAGGACCACAGGGGAGGAACTCGTAGCTGAATCAGGAGATGTGAGCTCTAGGGCAGGTTCAGTTGCCGTGTGGACAAAGCAGTTCACATCCCATGTTGTGGGAAACTTGCACGTTACAGTTGTCCAACTACCCAAACCAATATATAATAAGGTAAATGAAGAACAAGGGTTCCAAACTGAGGACAGGGAGGTCCCCGAGGACCAACATGTATATGTAACTGCACAATTCTTTACATCACTCTTCCTCACAGTCCCTCCACAGCCATATGATAGCCAGACTTCTGTGGGTACTTTACCTCCATTCCTCATGTTGTGTTACAACTTCAACTATAGTCTGCTTATTGGAGAATGGAGATAGTGCTTAAAAGTGTTATTTAAGATCTACAGAGAGAAAAAAGAGGCCCTTACCCTTTCCTCGAGCATATCATAACTGACAGGTACCAGCAAATTAAGTAGGAAAGAGACTGAGGAGTGAATAAGGCTGTTGTAACCTTCCCCAGCAGTTGCTTTTGGCTGCTGACACCTTAATATCTTATGAACTAGCAAATGGAGGTCAAGGGGAAGGAGAGGGTTGTAAGAATACGATGGAAGGCAATGATTTCACTGCAGACATTTTAGCATCTTGCCTGCTGTTCTGCCTGCTCATACGTGGCAGACTTCTGCTAATTTGGTTTGACAATAAACTTTGAAAGCTGTCAAGTGCTGAAATATCTCTGTGTATCTGCATTCATGTTCGCTTATTGTAACCCATCAGATAACTTTCCATCCCACAGGTTAAGAAGAAAAAAGTAGTGCTGGATAGTTTTCCACCAGGTATTGCCCTTGCATCATTCATGATGGGCTTTCATGGCAAATTAAATTTTGAAGAGTCACAAGTCATTTACCACTGCATTTGTCCATCTTTTATAGACAACTACTGCTTATCACTGTGGGCTATCCATCTGTTTCTCTAGAGATCTGCCTGCCATATATTTTTGCCATATCTACATCTGCAATATTTATGCTTACCATTTTTGTGCATTTGTTTATCTATTTCTATTCCCTCTTGCCTTTTCTTGTGTATGCGCGTTTATGTAAGGAAGAAGCAGCACGTCGTTATCTGTCTTCATGCATCAACAAAACCAACTCAGTTACTTGAGATTAGAAACACCAGCACACATGAAGCCTCAGAAATTACAGGTACACACTAGTCATACAGAGTATTCAAACACTCATTACAGAGACCAGCTGTGGCCCTCAAGGGGAACTGGGTGTCCAGGTGGCATTGTGTTCCCATGAAAACATGTTGCAGGGTCTCCAACTCTTGCTCGGAAGACACCAGGGGTCTTGAAGCCTCTGTCAGTGAAGAGAAATGGGAGCACCTGCCTGCGCTGCTCCATGGGAAGGTGGAAGCAAAAGAGGCAAGGTGCAGAGGAGACACTTGGGTTCAGGTCTTTTGTGAGGGGTACTTCATATATCTTTTGCCTGTGAGGATTACAAAGCAAGCAAAAAGCTAATTTGGGTACTGACATGAACTGCCCCTCAAAATCCAAGGTCAGTGCTAAGACTTCAAGTCAACAGGAGGAACAAAACCAAAACAAGCCACTGGCAAGGACTGAGCTGGTCATGATCAGCACGAAGGGGCTCTCTTTTCACCAGCTCTGATGAGCATAGCTGTTTCATGTTTATTTGTTGTGATGACTTTAATCATGTGCTGGCTGTTTCCAAACATAGGGAGGCTCTTGTTTCTGCCTGGAGGTCGATAGTACAAAATCGAGGGAAAGGAGAAAATATGAGATCTTTATTCAAACATATCCCATAGCAGAAGATGACTTTTATGAGGGGGATTAGAAAGGATGAGGCCATGGTCCTTTGGAAGAGATAAAATAAGTTGTTTGGTTGTATTGGCCTCCTTGAAGGAAAGTAGAGAAGGAGGCAAACTAGTGGGTAGCAGAAGAAAAGGGAGGATGCATGAGCTTTCATCTTGGTTTTCGGTTGCATCCTGGGGCAGTTTATATGAAGCTATTTAGACCTATAGATGGTACCTTCTACTCATCTGCTTCTTCAGACACTATGGTTTTCAAGCTATGGATTTGTGATCCCTAAATGAATACAGTTAATGCCTCTGTACAGAGAATGTAAGACTTGCTTATTCACCTAAAAATAGACCAGACATCACAGACTACAGATTGAGAGCTACTGCGCAAATACATACTTACGTGTAATATTCACCATCACTAGTTTGTGGATATAAATGTATGTTAACCCCCCTCCCTGACAGCTCTGCAGAGTGAAAAGAAAGCATTTAATTCTCACTTCCAAGCTTTCAAGAAATGGAAGGTAGATTTAGAAGACATAGTAAGCAGCTATTTCAATGCAAACCCAGAAGAAATCTGTTATGGGAAAATTGCCTAGGGCTCAAGAATCTGACATGTCAGTCTCCAGAAATAAAAGCACACTCCTAAGAATTCAAGCTTTCCCTGAAATATACATAGTGAGATTTTAGCTAGGATTACCAACATTTTTTTAAGCTTAATTTGTAAGAGAAATAATCACTTGCTTTGTAAAGAGAATTTACACTAATTCACTACCAGGTCATTTCTCACTAATTCACTACCATGGATGCTGTTTTGTATCAGTTGACACTAAATGGAATAAAAATGTGTAACATCAATGTAAAATTAGTGATTAACTGCTCCATATAGCACTTACTGCCAATTTCTGCATAGAGTATTAGCTGTCTTTTCACTTAACAATTGGTGTGTAATTTGAGGCTTTCAAAACATACCTGCACACCAGCAGATTCGCAGAACCATTAAGTGGGACAGAAAAGAACAATAAGCTCCCTTTCTTTCACTGAAGAGTGGAAAAAATAACTCCAGTTTGGTTCATTTACTGGCAGTTTTCAACAGCTCCAGGTTGCTGGATTCAAGTGTAAAAGTGAGTAAGAGATGGTTGATGAAGTTTTGTTTTCTGTTCAAAACTCACATCAAATGAAAGGGTTTGGAAAACCTCTTTCTGCCTCCTGTCTTTTCATCATTTAACTGAAGTTAATGAGGCTTGTTTATATTCTGGACTAGTCAAGAGTTTCTTGTAAAAATGCAAAGGGGAAAAAATCCTCATGTTTTTCTTTAGGGGGGGAAAAGTCAAAGGCCAAAGTAGTTTGGCACAAAACCAAACAATATGATTCGCTAATACCGTTTTGCCAAGTCACCTGAGAGTTAGTTTAGGTCCCTGATCTCTCCAGCTTCTGTGTAGCAAGTTCACTATTTGGACAACACCTCTTAGCATCCACTTATCTAGTGTCTGTAGTTGTGGAAGCGGGGGAGCTCTACTTCTGCAAACTTCTTTTATGAATAAGATGATGACAAAAGGAAACCAACTACAACATGAAATATCACAGCAGACTATCCAAGCAAAATACTAGAGAAGTTAGGTTTAAAGGTATTTCATACACATACCTGGCACAGTCCCAGAAGCAGAAGTAGGCATTCTTATAATTGGAGCTCCCATTTTTCTGCTGAAAAAAACATTTTGAGATACAATTTATGACCATCAGTTTCAGACATTGAAATGAGTCATCCCCCTCATTCACAATGATCCTTTCATATTTAAATTGATAGGAGGACAATTTGAAATGTTAATGAGCTGGGATACAAGTAACAAGCCTGTATTTACTTTTGGAGGAGAGTGTAGAGGATAGACGAACTATGGAGACAAAAGCATTACTGTCTGGGGAGCCCTAGCTTTATGTTTTCACATTATTCCTCTGTTTTTTTGAGTGGGGAAGGAGTAAATTGTGCTTTAACACTGTCCTCAACCCCAGGTATTTTTAAAAACTTTTTTTTTTTAACATTTGCTCTTCAAATTTTCAATGTACATTCACAAATGTAAGCAAATAAGGTTTCCGGTTGTAATGTACTTATTTTTAATAAACATTGTATGAAATTCACATGTGCAGCCTGCAGCATAAAGCTCTGTAATTATCTGACAGCTACTTTTTTGGTTTGATTGTGTACTCCTTCTTGCTAAAGCTGCAATCGCTTATTATCACTGCTATGCTGTTTGCTTTGTTGCAGTGAGTTTTTTAACCCTGGATGGCATCAACAGCAACATGGTGATGGTAGAAGAGACATCGTAAGGAAAAACTCCTTTTCTTCGCTGCTAAATGTTTCTTGAGTGCTCCCATGATGATATGAGACTGGGAGACCAACAAGAATCAGTGAGAAAATGATTGTGTGTCTCAGGGCACGGTGGTTTATGGAGGTAACAGAGGGGTCACAGAATTAGAAGCTCCATGCAAGGGTGCTGTTTGTGTGGGATGATGATAGTGGTATTAATAGTCCCTATGTATTAAGACTTGGTGCTGGCATGTGACTAAAAGAACAGGTGGCTGCAAGGAGACTGAAGCTTCCTCTCCAACAGCAATACAGACTGCTGCTGTCCATTCTCCTATTTTGTGACTTCAGAAGCCTATAGTATCAGTGACAAACTCAATAAGCTATATCAGATCCCATCAGGCTGCTCTGCTGTTTCCACTTTTCCAAGGGATAGCTTCCAAGTTCACCAGCCCTCTCCTCCTCTTTTTATGCAGAGTGGGAGGGATGAGGACCTTTTGAATAAATCATATCTGAAGTTTCTAGGCCAAACCATTCATGAGCTATTGCATGACAGTAGAGCAAGAATAATTTCAAATTGTTCCAGATATGATTTACACCAAATTTTTCAAACTCCATATTTTACAAGCTGCTTCTCTGCTTTTCTAATAGTGTACCCACAAATAAATTATTCCCCTACTGCAGACTACACATGTGACAAACTTTTCAGAATATGAAGTGACTGAGACAAACTATAAATTCTCAGATATCCTGCCAGTGAGTGCTATGGAGGCATCTTCCTCTTTTATCTAATTAACGGACTTTTACTTTTAAATTAAACTGGCTCAGAATAAATAAATTCTGGCTACGATCTTAATTATGCAGAGGTTACTTATTTCCACTAATCAAAATCTTGACTGAAGCCCAAGTATTCACAATAGGTCATCATGATCTGAATCAGCGAGTTGTCACAGGTGGGATGCTAAATTGTCTTTCCTTCATTACATTTAATGAAAATGTGTATGCCTAGGAAATTGCTTTGAATAGAGATGAACAATTAAGAGAACCAAATGTATATGGGGAAGTGGGGAGGGAAAGCATTCCTACTGAATGCGTTGGATGTGTTTAGGCAAGCTTCTCATTTCAAAGCAAAATTCCTCTGTTGCCTTGTTTTCTAGATTGTAACCCCAGAGCAAAAGCAACTCTGCTGAGCTATGAACCTCCAGGGAAGAAAGCATAAGAAAGACATTCCCAAGAGAAAAACAGGAGTAGGAGCAGGGAGAAAGAGATGCATGCAGCAGGCTGCAGGAAAAATGTAGGAACTATGAGGCAAAGAATTAGAGGACATGGGCCAGCAAAGTATTATGAGGAAGGAAGATGGGGGGAAACAATGCTGAAGGGTCATAGAATGATTGGAGTTTCAGCTGCCTGAATTGGGAACTTCTTTATTTTATTCTTTTTCCTTATGTACACAGTATGCATATAGTCAGCTGGTCTGTGTGACTTTTAATCCCTTCCCGCCAATGACTGTTGAACCTGCTGCCT
The DNA here is from genome assembly GCF_034638445.1 of Ciconia boyciana. Classification (NCBI taxonomy): domain Eukaryota; kingdom Metazoa; phylum Chordata; class Aves; order Ciconiiformes; family Ciconiidae; genus Ciconia; species Ciconia boyciana. Next base: position 59,873,993 of record NC_132934.1, read on the forward strand.
GATTTCAATCCAATTTAATAGAAAGGGAAGAGACGTAGAAGGTAATTAAGCTCTTAATTTTTAGTGCAAATAGCTGGCTAGAAAGAAGAGACTTTGAGAGCCACAGATGTGAGAAAAACTGCAAGAGGAGCTCACCTTTTACTAGAGACCAGAGAACACATGCAAAATCCATCCTGGATTGATTCCCCAAACACAGGCAACCCTTCAATCAGAAGTTACGGTCCCCTGGAAATTGCAGTTGACCACAATACACAAATCCATAGACATCTGGGCTTTGTTGATTCTGGTGTTGACTTCTTCTTTGTTATCATCAATGAAAGCTCAAGTAGCCTCACTGGGATTTGAAATTATGTTAATAGAAGGGCTATGTTTTTCAGTGTCACAGGCCCTGCAATTAGTTTGTAGCCCAGGAATTCTCCCTCAGACACAGAAATGACTTCCTTACCTTTGAACGTGATTACTACTGGCAACGCACAAAGAAGTTCCACATATCTGTGTTTAGGACTGCCAAAGCAAATATTTACTGAAAAATACAAAATGTGTAGACAGTAAAATAACCCCTGAAGTAAATGACATTTAAATGGCTAGATATAAAGGAATATACAGCTTAACACAAAACCGAAGTCAGATCTTTCTCTTCATACCTGTACACATACACTCCCTGTTAATTCCAACCAAGTTACATTATACATATTTGCAACAAAGCTTGTAAATTTCAGCCAACTGCTACCTGATCATAACATGACACAAACCTTGCACTAGTTTGTTTTACATTGTTAGAAGAGATTTAAGCACTCTGGATGAAATCTCAGGTAGTGAAAACCACTGATTCTCTGTTGATTTTCATTAACGACACCAATTAACATTAGCAGAGAAGCTACCTCCTTTTGCTGATTCTCTGTGTGCAGATGAGGGATTTCATTATCCCTCATCACAGCTCCTAGTATAGATACAGCCTATTAAATAATATTCAGTTCATACAAAACAACAAGAAGAAACCCACATACCCACCAGCTGCATTTCTTTCCCTCTGCCTTCTATCCAATTTTACTTTTTGAAAAGGAAATAAACTATCAAACCCTGAACAGAGTTAGAGCTTTCTGCAAAGAAAACACTGCTACAAGCATACTGTACAATTGCTAGATAATTTATATAAACTTTCAAGGCCACAAAAGTATATTGGTCCTTTAGCTCCAAAAAACATAGTTCATCATTCTCTCCTTCCTCAATTTACAATGCCCTTAATCCATTTTTTGTCCTCTATAGGTTTCAAAATATGCTTGTAATTACTATTCAAGTCCCTTTCCTATTTCTAGTATATTGTGTCTAGGGTTTCAAAGACATAAGGGAGTTAGATGCATGACTCTATTAGGCTGCTTTGAAACTTCAGCTAGTAGCACTAAGAGATTATTTATTATGCAGTGTGTAGATTCATCCTATATAGGCTCATAAACCATGTTGTTAAACGCAAACTTCCATACATGAGCTCTCCCTAGATTATGTAATCTACACATTTCATAATACAAATGGATTGATCACTCTGATCCTAATAGCTAAAGTGTTCTTCTGCTTCACTACATAATACTGGTACAAGATCTTACCATCCTCTGGCATAACCAAAATAATCCTGGGATTATAGTCTGTTCAGAGCCCTTTACAGCACGTTTGAGAAAACTGTATTTAAACCTGCAGTGTAAATCCAATGGTGTATTTCTATCAGAACCAAACAAAGAGCAGAAGGAAGCTTATAAAAGACAAATAAATTAAGAAACTGTGATGATGAATGATAGAGGGTTATGTAGCAATGGGGAATATGTTGGCAGACTGTTAACCATTCATCTTCAGCCATTCCAACTTTTTTCAGCAGTAGAACTTTTGTAAAGAAAGTAGAATAATGGTTTTCTGATCATTAGCTGGACTGTAGCAAAATGCATTTCAGCCATAACTCTCTTCTAACGAAGCTTTTTGTTTGGGAATAATGCAAATTATCCTCATTACAATCAGATGGGATGGTTGTTAATATCTTTGCATAATTAGAAGCTATTTTCCTTAAATACAGTTTATGCATGAACTTTCCAAGGACACCTATCTAACTGGGTAAGACTGAGTCATTTTCATCTGGAGGCATGCACTGAAGGTTACACAAGTCAACATTTAAAATTAATTTTAAAGATGAACCAGCTCACACCCTACATATGGTAAGAATTCTGGTCCCAATCCAGGTATGTGCTAAGGGCGCTTTCCTAAATACAAGTGCATGAATGATCTCAAGGACTAACATGCCTAAATGAATTTCAAGGCCATGAATGTTCAGCACCTAGCAGGACTTACACCCGTTCACTGCAATATCAAAGTGCTTCCTATGCAAATGAGTTTGCATAACAAAGTGTCAGATGGAAGCATTTTCTTACTTTGCAGATAAGCCCCCTTTGCCTTCAGAATAAATCACTTTTAGGACTAACTATGAAGAATAAGAACTTATTGATGAGAGAGTATCTTAAGAGCTTTGATCTGTCCTTGGCTAAAATATTCTTGTGCCATGTGCCCTGTTCACTCTACTCCCAGCGAAGCCAGTGACACTAAAATATTTTCAAGGACCTGTCAATAACTTACTGCCCCTATTCTGCATTCAAGCAAGACCTAGAATGAGAATTTGCACATGTCGATTCTCTGCCTCTCTTGGCTATGACCAGTCAATATGATTTTTGAGCAGAAGAGCATAGTTCTGCCTGGAGACCCAGAAAAGCCAAGACCTAGGGTGAAGGTCTGCACTTAAGCAGGTATATCAACTTCAGTGATGCTTCTAAACATAAAATGGGAGGGGAACAAAGTTTTGGATTGAAATGAGGGATGTGGGTTTAGTATAAAACAACAAATCCCTTAGTACAGGCTAGATGGAAAGAAAAACTTTTAAGGAGAATGCATGCTCTGGGTAGAAAGCCAAGCAGTGACAACAGACAAGGCTGGGGAGAAATTCCTATTGCCCCTACTACCAGTCTTAAATTCTGAAATCAACATTTCTCAGCCATACTAGTGAGTCCCTTCACAGCCAGGACTAACAAGATGAGTGTGTTTTTCATTGGTTTTGCATTTGTTTTGCAGTTGTTGCTTTTTTTCCTTTCTCATACAAATGGCTTCAGCTTTCCATCAGACTGTGATTATTGTTATTTTTTAGATCCATGCACAGCTTGTGCCTAAGTACTTTTAAGGACAAAAGAATGTCTACTGTAAGGCAGGAAGGTAAAACAAAACGGTGTTCACTGGTCTATAAGATAACAGAAAAAGCTTGAAATAGGGCTTGAGATCTCATGTGAAAGCAGCGACTTAAAATGTGAACCCTGCAATGAAGTGCGCTCTTGATAAGGGTGGCTAACACAATGTACGGCTGTAAAGGAGGGCCGGTCTGCCTGCTTCCCACGGAGTGCCTCGGGTGGATGAACAAGCTGCTGCAGACAAATACCAAATGTTATTTGAAATGTGACAACTGACCATTTCTGGGAAATAAAATGTCCCAATGTGAGCCCCAGAGGAAGAGGTTTCCCTTTGTAGTGGACCAAGAGCAGTCAGAGAAGCTTAGCTGAGGCACAGTAATTCTTTGCACTCTATGATAATCCCTGCCAAGAGAAAAATATTGCTCTTCCTTTTCCTCTTTTTACTATTGTTACTTTCTCAAGAGTTGAAAAAGATAAGAACAATAGGGAAATGACAGCAGTTAAGATGGTTATACTGTTTCAGGAACATAGAGATAGAGGAATATCAATTCAGGGAAAATTAGCTGAAAGGGCGTGGGTGACTCCTGTGAGATCCTGAACGTAGTACGTACCTCAGAAGTGGATTGGCTCCAGACCTAAGGGCAGCTTTTAAGACACTGTTTTCCCAGTCATTTTCTTGAGCTCACTGATGCCCCTAGATTTGGCAGCATAGTGCCAAGTAGAATATGTGCTGCTTTCATTTCAGGGAACAAGAAATTTTGCCATTGCATGTCCGCTGCTCGAGGGAGGTGGGCTTTGTCACTGGCAATTTCCCCACAAGGGTCTTAGCAGGAGGACTGTGATGTGGGGATTTCTGCCACAGGGAGGATGCTGTGTCCCATCCCTTCCTCTGCAGGGATGCTGGTGGGGATGAGACATTTCTTGGGAGCAAGAGCCTCTAATGATATGACAGGACCACTGAAAGTGCTAGGAGCTCCTGCTTTTTCTTTAAGCTCTTGAAGGCACAAAGAAGGCCTCCAAAGGTGGGAGAGGAAAGGATCCCTCTCACAGAATTCACAAAGTGCATTTTTCCCAGTGGCCCTAAAGGAAAATTTGAACCTCTGAGCTGGAGCATTAATTGCCAGAGCTGAGGCTGGGTAAGATAAAGAAGTGGCACCGTATATTAAAGCCTGTCTTTTCACATCTCTCTGGACATAATGTGACTTGACATCACATCATCATCCAACAGAGCATCCCGAGATGGCAACGGAAATAGCTTGCACAAGCATGTGGAGACACTGAAAGCCCTAAGCACATCAGGGGCTCAGCACCTGAAGGGACAACTCAAACTCCCAGCACAAACGTTGCTCACAGCTGAAGTGAGATGAAGAGGCTGCCTTGCGGGGGTGTCGCCCAGGGTCATGAGGTATCACTCATACAGAAACCAAGAGGCCTTGAAAAACCTTCCTACTGTGACCAAAAGCATTGGATGGAGCTCTGACCCTTTAAGAGTCAGCTGTGCCCTTTTGGGACCCAAGTCATTTGGAGTTGCTGGCAGCTGCCAAGGTGCCTGTGGTACAGCAGGAGCTGGGGCTGGGACCAGGCGACATGGGCATGCATGGTCAGGTTCATATCACTGCTTTGAGACCTGCCACCATATCTCCAGTCTGCCTGATTCTGGTGGGACATCAGGCAGCCTTGCTCACTTGCCTCCTCATCTCACTGTTATTACCACAGAGGGTACTGCAGGTGCCACAAAGTGACCTCAAAAGAGGGAAAAAAAAATTATTTTGTCCCAGCCTTGCGATGGGGAAGGAAACAAGGGGATTACACTTTTGTGGGTTTATCTCTCAGCACTGTACATGTGTAATTGGTCTGCCCTGAGAGGTGTAGCGCATGGCTGTAGCTTCCATGTGTCTGCAAAAATGGACAGTTGTGTAATGGGTGTTGAAGGGAAAAACTGCTTAGTTCATGTTGTTTAAACTAGATCAGTACTAAAGCAGTCTATCTTTTTACTTAATGACCTGTAATTAACTGCCAATCAGTCAACTATACATTCAGGATCAATATCAGCAATATGATGGATAAACCACCAGAGCAGACACTTAGAAAATGTTACTGTACACAAACAGATTTTGCAACATCCTTTTACAACTAGTCCAAATTTTCGAATCGCACATTCACGAGTAGGATCCCACATCACACAAGGGATGTGCAAGTTCCCCTTCTCCTGTGGGATCTGCGAGTGCTTGAGGTTTAGGTGTGCCCTTACCCTTCCCTACAACTCACTAGTGCCCGTGCCCGTGAGAAAGCCCCCCACGAGGCCACATACCTATGCACCCCATACAAGGCTGCTTGGGGGGTGCTGTGAAGATGCAGCTCTCTCTGGCGTGGGCTGAAGTCATGATGCCACAGGGACAACTGCTCACAGAGTCAATCCAAGTTGTTTTCCTATCAACTACACATTGTATTAACTATTTTGGTATGGTGAATATGTAAAGTGATTTAATATGTTTTATTTGCTGACTTGTTTCTTTCAGCTAGTCAACAAGTGTTTGCACTTAGTTGTTTTGCAAGGTCAATTGGAAAATTTAATAGGGAAAAGCTCACTTGGCTAACATTTGTTTGTGGTCTCTCCTTGTCTCTGGCTAAGAATGCAGTGTGCATGTGAGGGGAAGAATTAATGTGAGAGAGAAAGAGCATGTTTCTTTTACAGTAGAGAGGGAATTCTCTAAACCATAGCTGTATTTTCAGTGCCTGGAAGAAAAGATGTTTCTTTCTATTACAATTCTTCTTTCATATGAATGTAAATACTTAATTCCTCAAAAGCTCAGTACCTGTTTCTTAAATGCTACTTTATTAAAAAGATACTTTCCTCCAAGTGGGTTGTTTAATCTTTAGTGGGAAATTGAATGGATGAGATACAGAAAAATAGTAGGGTAATGATTTTAAAATAGCCCCATCAAACCAGTTATTGCCCTGAGCTGTTATAAATAAATGAAAATGGTCTGACTGTGTAATGATTATATTTACTCTCATCTTACTGTAACTGCTAAAGGTTCCTCTGACTCAAAATTATACTGTATTTACCTGTGCTCTTCTTATAACACTCTTTGGCCCCTGACTCAAGGAAGCAAATAAACACACACTTACAGCAAAGCAGGCACTTAAAAAGCCCAAAGCAGGGAAGATTTACCAACAGGAGAAAAAAGGAAGGGTCTCTATTGGCAGTAGAGATAAACCACTGGGGGCGTATGACAGACTTCAGGTGAAACATGCTGTTCCCCATATTTCCAGGATCATGTTCCACAGCAAAGTCTGGTTACACACACACGTGGTGCCCGACAAAGTGGGAAGGAGCACTGTTAGAAGTACCATGTTTCCTGAGTCATTAAGCCAAAGCTGCTTTTTAGCTATCCAATGGGATAGTTACAGATGCAGTGTGTGGAGTGGTGTTATGCTCTTTATGGTGCTGTTCTGGGCCCAGGGGCTGGGGGATGTGTTGAATAGTGCTTGCAATAGGCATCTCTGAAAGCCAAGATGCAATCACTTTGTTAAATTAAAGCTAATTTCCTCCACTGTTAAAGACAATGTACACGATAACTACCACCAAGTGATTATATTTAAAGTGAAAGGATGCAGAAGGAATGCCAATTCTTTTGGTCTATATTCAGTCACAGCTGTGAGGGATTAAGGGTTGTTTAAAAATCTCTTAAACGCCTGCCAAAAGTTGCCAATCATTAGAACCAATAGGTGCTTATCATTCCAGGCATTGTTTGAGATATTGGAAATTACACAGCCACAGGTGACCACATTCCTCACACAAAAGGAGTGTGTGGGAAGTTCAGGAGAAAGGATTTGGGCTCCTTCCATCCACTTTCAGTATATTTATTGCTGGAAGCCTTTTCATCTGTATCTTCAAGCATCTCCACAGAAGTAAGTTTCAACCCAAATCATTCAGTTGCTAGACCCAGCAATCCTGTCAAGCCTTAGAGTTTAACCTGGAGAAATCTACACAGAAAGTGAAGAGCAGACATTAGTGTTCCTTTCCCTCTCTATATATGTATATGTGTGTGTGCCTATGCATCAGGCTACAGCACTGTCATATTTTCTTCAGAACTCATTTTCCAAAATGTGCAGTTTTCAAGCAGACCATCACTTTTCTTTGCAAAACTATGTTTCAGTGGTAGAAATTAAGTTTCTTCTTTTCAGCAAGATGAAGTTAAAATTGGTAGTTTTGTAAAGTAGATTAGTGAAGTAAAGACAGACCGCGCCGGAATAGCTGGCACCACCGGGTAGGAATTACAGGGTCTACCTGAAGTCAAACACCAGACTTCGGGATTCAAAAGAGTTTCCATTTCACCCCTCTCTTTTCACTTGGTTAGTGCTTTCCATGACAAGCTGAATTTTCAGGTGAAGATGCTTTTCCACTTCATTGTTAGCTGACAGTTGTGTTTTTGTGAGAACATTTTAGGAAAATCTGTTCAATTTTCTGTGCTCTGGGAGCAGAGCCCTATTTACACATCTCACTGGGTTTTGTGTCATTTCCTGCAGCAGGCTGAAAAGAACTCCCCTCAGCACGAAAATAAAATCATCACAGTTTCTTTTCCTCCCTACACACAGATAATTAAAAAGCTCCTAAATCTGCAACTCAGGGTGTCTGTTGTGAGGTTGCATAAGGCACACATCCATGTTCAGCCTGCAGAGAATGGGTTCGATAATGAAGTTTGAAAGACTTAAATGTCACTCACAGTCAATCAGCATCAACGAGGAATTTCGGCAGACCTAATCGACCTTTTGTGACACCACAATGAATATATGCTCTGCCCAAAATAGCTGCCTCTGGGACAATTTGCATGAGAGATATGGACACATTCACATCAATCTGAGCAGCTTCAGACAGAGAAGCTTAAAAGCTCAAGTGGTGAAACTTTTAATAACTCATCTCAGCTCCCTACCCCCAATTTTTCCATTAATATTCCCACATTCTCTCCCCTTTAAATAGGAACATTAAGTGCAGATAAATAAAACATTAGGTTGATAAAATTACTTATATTGCAGTAGCAGCTGGAGGCCCTGATAAATACCTCGTGATTCTAGGTCCTGTACGAATGGGCAGCACAGAGACAGTGCTGGCTCCAGAGACAGAAAGCTGAAGTTTCTGACAAGATGCAAGCAGACAATGAGAGTGAGGTGGAGAAAGATATAACAGAGCAAGCAGTTGTATTTGCTTCAGTTAGTAAACATCAAACACTTCAGGAGTTTTCACTTTATGTTCTTTATTTGTATAAGTAGTAACTATAAGTATAAACTATTATTTAGTGCACTATATATTGTAATTGAAGGTTCTTTGAGCATGTTTGGTGTTATGAAAAATGACTTTTCAGAATTAGTGTGGGCACCAGAAGCTTGTTACTACTTTCGATTCCTGTTTGCTGTTTGTCAACAGGGGAAGCTTATAAGCGTGGCTGTTCAGAAAGGCTATTAACATAACCTTTGGACTGTGTTTTTAATTATCCAAGAAGAATTTGCATGAACAAGTTGGAGAGTCAGTGAAAGAATTGCCACAGTAAAATGGGTCACAGCATTGCAGCAAGAGGCACAGCTGCAAGTGTTCCAGGATGCTGGGATCATGCAGGCAGTGCTGATCACAAAGTCTGACAAATTGTAGGTGTAACCCCAGGTTCTGTTGGAAAACACAGAGGGAAAATGGAACATTTGATTTTATGCAACTTAATGCTCCTGGCTAGAGCATTCCAGTCTTTGTGATCTCTCTTAACTGCACAAGTTGCATGAGGAGCCTTCCAACATACAGCTTCAGAGAAAAAAGTATATAGGCTGGTGACTGGAGTAGAGGAGGAAGTATCTGTCCTTTTGTGTAAGAGAGACATTTCTACAGACAAACTAAATGGAGTAATGTATTGCAATTACTGATACTTGACAATTGCTATTCCTATTTGTCCAATATTAACTTGCAAATAAACTTGCATCAATCTTTGGCCTGCTTTCTTAAATAAAAGAAATCTCTCTGGTCACTGTCAGTCCATTCATTTCCAAAAATTTCAGAGCCATTTTCTCTAAATGCATCCAACTTGGAAAGAAAAGAGAGGTCTCAGTTATGTTTTGTTCCTGCAAGCTTCAAGAAAATACATGCCCAGAAAGAACTTTTCAGTGTCCCCTATGAGCAAATCCATGCCCTCCAGGGCAACAAAGGCTTCAGCGGGAGCTTTCATCTTGTTAAATTCCTGGAAATCCTGTCACGAGACACAAATCAATGGAAACCCAGGCTTTGTTAGCCCTACTGCTCACGGGGCAACTTGATTTTTAATATGAGGATCAAAAAAAGCTATTAAAAGTCTAACTTTATACTTTGAAATGGGTTCTTTTCTGTGCTGTGTGAAAATTTGCATGTGGTTATGCTAATCTGGGCTTCCCAGTATGGGAGCTGAATATCCTGCTTAATGGTAACTATACTTAAGAACGAGACTCTGAATGGGATCTCCTCAGTGCCGAAGTCTTTTGAAAAAATGCAGACATTTATTTTGGGAACCTAATAAAGACTTTGAAGCCTGACTATAGGCACTTCTTTGTGCAGATCTTTGTCCGTCATGTGTCAGTTATAGCTGTACTCCGGGGTTCTGTGCCTGTGCTGTCAGGGTATTGTACGCAGGCACTGCGTGTGGCTTTTCATGCATGGTCCCCTTGATGTAGTTCCTCCAGAAGGAATTTCAGGGCTTGGCTAGAAGAAAATAGAGGTGCTCTAGAGCAACATGTCTGCCCCAGGGCAGTCTGCTGCACTTTTGCTCCTCGGAGCTTAAAGAGCGGAGTCTGCAGGGACCCTGCCTCCCCGTGCTGTGACTTCTCAGCCTGGCAAATAGGGCACGGCATGAACTCGCTCAGCCCTTTCGGTTGGATTTCACTTTTGCCCACAGGCACTTCTGGACTGATCTCTCTGCATTAGCATACTCCAAGCAGAGAGTGGCCGCTGAGCTACTGAACTGCCACAAAGGGCCTCTTAGGGAAACCGTCCCGTCTTTCCCTGTGCTTCTTTCTGACCAGAGCAACATTCATTAGTTCAAGTGATACTGTGAAGTTTGTCACTTTAATGTATTGCCTCCTCTTTCAGCTGCAGTAAGAGACAATGATGCTATTATTATAAGCCTATCCATTAAAAGAGCAGTAGAAGGGTCACTTTGGAAAACTAAAAAAAGATTTATTTTTTTTTCCTTTTCAGATGAGTTAAATTGTGATTCTGGAATATCAATAGAAAGCTGAGGCACAGGCAAAGTGTTAGAGCAGGTCCATTCCCTCAGTTTGTTGCTGATGTTGTAAACTATTCTTCAGAGCACAAAGCCTTTTGTAGGCTGGATCCCCTTTCTGTCTGCAAAACTAATCCTCTCTCTAACTCGGTTCATGTTATAACAGCATTTTTTGTTTGTGGGGTGGCAGAACAGCTGGGACCAGCCAGCTGATTTCTAAAGATCCTGTTGAAACCTTGTGACATTGCTTACAGCAGACATCACAAGTGAAGTGTTTTGGGCTTCACATGGTTTGTAAGCTCTCCCATTTAAGTAGTGCAGTGACAAGGGGTAAGAAATTGCAGCGTCTCCAGCTCTCATGGTATGTTTGTGAAAGGTCACCTCACAAAGTAAGGAGCAACCCAAATGCTCTGTGAGTGAATTTTGCAGGTGTGCAACAGTGGTGTAGAGCAGCGTAAGGATTTGTGCCACAGCAGCAGATACTGGAAAGTGTCATTTTAGAGGCATTGCACCCAGAAGTGCCAAGGACTGCTACCCTGAAGAAGGAAAGCTCTGATTTTAAACCAGTACTGAGAAGCTTGCTCAGCCTTGAAAGTCAGCTGTGTCAGAAGAGAGCAATAAGCTCGGAGAGGGGACAGAAAACATTGAGATATCTGCTACTTGCAATTCTCATCTAAATAATGGGGAACAGGGAGAGTGAAGTCCTGCCCTGGCAATCAATCTTGAATTGTGGATGGGTGAAAAAAATGGAAAGTAATAAGGAAAAAGCAATATTTGCAAGCACAGTATACTAAAGAGAAAAAAATCTTAGTGGTAGAGGAAAGGAGAAAAAAAGTAATTTTATGAAATCAAGATTAACTCCCAAGTTTTGATCTGGTGGTTCTCCAAGTTCCTAATATGCCAAGACTTGGTCTTTCTTGAACACCAGTTTAGAAAGCACCTCCTTCATTAAATAGGGCATGAAAGTGGACTGCAACAAGTGGAGAAGCCAGTGCCTTTTATATCTTGCTCAGGTATCCAGGCCAAATGGTAGTCATACTCCTTAGAAGAAGGTTGTCCAACATGTCTATCTTTCACTAATGTACTTCTAACAATCTAACATGAAGTCAAATTCAGCAACTAGTTTCTTCTTCCCATAGGGTTCTCTGGAACCTAACTTGACAGGAAAGTAATGCATAGAAAGCCAATGTAGATCAGAAATCAGGAGCAGGAGGGCCTAGAACCAGTAAGACTAGGGAGGATAGGAAACCTAAATGTTACAAGATGGTCTTGAGGGATTCATGAGGGGGGTTATTTAATATGGTGTCTGTGATAGCAGGCAATGGGGCTCTCAGAGACCCAGTGCTAAGGTCTGAATACCCTAGTGGTAAGATCTCTTCCTCTTATTTCTCTCCCTCTCAGCATTTAGGAAAACAGGAGGCATATCAACTCACAAGAACACTTTCAAGAGATATTTTCCCTAAAATAGAGCTTCCACCTTAAAGGACTCAGTGCCTTAGCTGGAAGATGGCTCTCACCAGAGAGCACTTTGTATTGAAAAACATACTGAATTTCTAATATATGTTCCTGGTGGAGGGAAGCTGTAATTCAGCTGACACACAACAGATTACAGTATGTTGTTCCAGACTGTTCCAGCACAAAATTAGCTCTATCTTTCACAGTAATTAATTGCTTTCCTACAGGTGAAACAACTTTGTTACTTGGTTTCAAGTAAGTTTCATCAGATGTGCTCTTCCCTATCACTGTCTCCATGGCAAAGACTGAGCTGTTCTGCAGTTACTCTGCTCAGCAGGACATGCTGTGAAGTCCTTTCTCCATCATGATCTCAGTGAAACTGTCAACTGAAAGCAGCTGCAGCTGAAGCAACAACTGCAAGTAGACAAAGCTAAGTTACCACACTTTTTGTTCCCCTGCTCATCATTCATGTGAATGACTGTTTCTAGAAGTCAGAGAGGAAAAATAAATGATGCAAAGGCTGAGAGAATGAATCGGAGGAGTAAAGGGAAGAAGATTTAAATTTTGGAAGGAAGATAGTTGTTATTCAAAGGAGCTGACTAGTTGAAAACTCCTCTCTGCCACATTTCACACTCATCTGCTGCTTTAAAGAAAGATGTAAAGTGCATTTAAGCTATTTTATGAGCACTAAGCTGACAGCACTGGAGGCCAAGGCCTTCTCTTTAACACGTCAGTGCAGAACAGGCTGCAGCTCTGCAGCCTGTCCCTTGTTCTGCCAAATCATCTTTCCAGGTCCATCTCTTCAGTACCCCAGGTACCACCCATAATGTTTACTGATGGCTTGAAAATGTAAGGTTTGGCTGCTGTGGACTTTGTGTCTATTTGGCAGCTTCTCTTTTCCCTGGCCTTTTCTGTTGCAACAGTGGCTGTTACAAATATTTGTGGTGTTAGTAAATATAAAGCTTCAAAAGAATGAGATGTAGGGCTTTTCTTGACACTTTTTCAATGAAAAATTTGTTTTCCAAAACTCAGCATACCATCTTGTGTGTTGTGTCTTCTGAATAGGAGGAGAAGCAAAAGAATTGGTATTCCAAAGATTTTAAACGAAAACAGACTTTTTCAATGGCAAAATATCCATGTGATGAATTGAGGTAGATGTAGTTCAGGAGCCCATGCTCTACATTAGTTCTCCAGGCTGGGCTCAGATGGACCCATTTCCTATTTTCCACTAGGAAGATGCAACTGACGTGAGGCATCACCAGCTCCTACCAAATCAGAGATCATGATGCATTGTATGAGACGTCATTCCTGTAGGAAACTCAGTCTAAAGTGAGAATAGGGGATCAGGAGGCACCTGAACTACAACTTCAGTAGCATTTGATAAATAAAATGTTTGAATTTTCAAAAGAAATATTTCGTGTCTTGATTTATTGGGGTGCAAAGCACTAAATCTCTACATGATTTTGACAAAGCAGACTTGTGTGTATTCACGTCAAAATTTTCTGCGCTATGTTTTCCACTGAGGCCTGGCAAAAGGCAGGCCATGAGCTCTTTTCAAGTAAGCTAGTAAAATCACAAAGCTCTCAAGAAGTAGCTAGCAGGTCAAACTGGCCAAAGCAAACAGCTGATTTTTCCTGTCCTTAAGAAAGTTGCCATTGAAATCGGTATGAAATAATTACCATGCTCAATAAAAGGACACTTTTTTCCAAAAGATTACCTACCATGGAACAGTTGCAAGAGACTTCATCTAGGAATATGTATTTGGGCAATTTGCAGAGAGCTTTTTGAGCAGAGAATGGTAATTCAAAACACTTCACTTTTGGCTTCTCCTTATCCTTCACGCTTTAATCCTCGCCCACATGCGCACGCTCATACACACACTCATAAACTTTCCTCAGATGTGGATGCGCTTTAATCTTGGGCCTGATTCACTTCCCAGCATGAAACTGATTAAGAAAACCCAGGGAAGTGGAGACCGTGAGCGGAATGAGTGAGTCAGGCTTTTCTCATTGTTAAAGTGCCTTGGCTTCACTCTGTGACAAGTCTTTGCTTTTAAGGAGCAGTGCCCAAGCCAGGAGCTCTGAAGCAGGGTTTCATTTTTCACTCTTCCATGATCATGGAGAACAAGCGGCAAGCTTGATCTGCCATAGACCTGAGGAAGGAGTAGGGTCTTCCTCTGAAGATCAAAAAAATGGGCAGAGCTCCCAACTACACCTCCACCGTTCTCTCTCACACAGTACCATTATCCACATGGCTAGGGGTAAGAGGGGACTTGGGACTCATTTTCAGAATAAGCTGGTTGTCCACATGTTCAATGACTATGCAAGCTTCCCTGCTTGCCCTGAGTGTGGAATCAGTGGGGGATCACACAAGGATGCAACAATTTGCAGGATCAGAATCTATGATAAAAGGCCAGATCCCAAAAGCTGATACCCCAGGGCAGTTTGGAAAATTGATACGAAAAAGACATGGGATGCCTGCCTCTGGAGCAGAGACTGGTGCATGGGATACCCCCTGTCCTAAGCATGCCAAAATCATTGAATTAGCATGCTCGCTTTTTCTTCGTTGCTTCCTTCTGGTGCAGTGAGCCCCTGGGCTGCACATTGACTTGGCATCAATGGAAGAAGTGGTGAATCTATCACTTCCACATCCACTTCAATCAGAATAGCCTGGAGCCTGGTGGTTAGACATCTCTCAAGAAAGAAAGGTTCAATTCCCATCTCTGTTCAAGTTCCTTACTCTAAGGAAATCCAGTGAGGTTGAAAAGGTTATGAAAAGGTTACCTGCACTGGAACAGAGGCAAAGAGAGGGGCAAATTTTAGGATGCAGCTGTTCCCAGTATTACCTGTGACCTAAGTCTAAGACTGAGCAATCTGGGTTTAGCTGACATCATGGCCAGCAAACCAGTTCTTCCGTTTTGAATTGTCTCTTTCTCTCCACATGCTGTTTTGGATCCGAGGGTCAAACACCTAAAGGTTAGTCTTTTCAAGACTCTGGGTCCAGATTTGTGTCCCTGAATCCTTCCATACAAAGTATGGGGAATAACGCTCATTTTTCCTTTTTTTTTTACCCAGTACACAAGAAAACCCTGTTTCAACATTCATTTGGTGCACCATGAATAAAGTCGAACACTACAAATCATGAACCTCCAAATTCAGATGAAGGCTCTTTCAGCTTCAGAACTGCACGGGTGGCAGCGAGTAGGCACTGGGCAAAGGGACACCTACGTATCGTGCCTTTGTTCGTTTGTTCCCATGAACCAGTGATTAGGACCCTTGAATAAATCGCACCAGAATTATGAGTCACCAGCATAGCACAACAATGCAAACATCGCCTGTGAGAAGTTTGCTTGCTCTCTGGCAACCTGCATTAAACAAGATGAAGCACTGGGGACGCATTCTTGTTTTGTGGCTTTTGTTTAAAGTGAGTTTATGCTGAGGAAAGTGGTGATAAAAATGGCACTTCATGCACAAGGTCTCCCAGCCTTAATGGCAGCCCTTATTTTTACTGACACAAATAAAATCTTACTAGTGTCAGCACTGTAGTCAGGCAAAAGTCAGCTCTGTTCCATGTTGCCACATCCATCATGAAAACACACCCCCCTCCTCCTTTTTGACCCCAGAATCATTGTTGTTAGTGATGATATATGAAACAGAAAGAACATAACTTGATTGTGAGAAATTGCTTTGAACTAGTATTTGTTGGCAGGTGAAAGCCTTATTTTTGAGTTTTAAATGAAGCATGTTTGGTATGGAAGTCACTGGGAGGGAATAAATAGGGAACGCTAAGAATTCATTTTACAGACTCACTTTTCAGACTGTAACCATACTTTAAAAAGGAAAATGGGCTGAATTTAAACGCTGATGAAAGGCCCTGGACTGACAGTCCTGTGGTATAATGTTCTCAAGACACTGTACTGATCGTTTCTGCTACAATGGGAGTTTCTTGCTAATTACTGGTCAGTCTGAGGGCTACGTTTCCCTTCCTTGCAGACTCCTGGCTCATGTTAGAATGCCACCCTCAGCACCATGAAGTCCAGAAGTGGTGGTAGGCAAGGCCAAATGACGGTAAATGGGCATGTTATCCTATCTGTCATGTGCACTTGTGGTGCAGTGACTTCAGGTACTAACAGCAGCAATCTGTGCCTCTCCAAAATGGCTATGTGAGCTGACAGGTGTGCTCAGTGTTAATGCAACCACATGCCTTGCTCTGGTCAGCAATCTGTTGCTGGTCAGCTTGTTGGTCCAGCAACTATATGCTGGGAGAAGCAGGACAATCACTGCATTTTCATCCTGTCTTATCTCTTTGTCCTGATTGCTTTTTTCAGAGCGCAAGACAGAACTGAAATGGTGGCATTTCTGAAAAGCTCTATCCACAAAGAAACTAACCTGAGATGATCAACTTCATCAGGACTAATACTGATATGATTTACAATCACCTTGCCCCTGGCTTGTTAAATCTACTGGGGGAAAAGGGAACAAATGCAAAGCTTCACAGAGTTTACAGTGAGCAGCCTCTCCAAGAAAGGTATTGCTGCCAACCTCATGGGTAGTTGAAGGAGAGCTGAGTTTGCTGACTACTTGGAGATGATCTCTGTCTGCATGAGTCATGCAGGTGGCATCCTTTGCATTAACAGAAAAGACAACATGCAGCTGAGAATCATCAAGATGTTACTAGCAGAACAAGCACAAGTCTACAGACTGAAATGTGCACCTGTGTGAGAAAGGGAACCAGGGAAGCTAATTTTCATTAGAATTTGCTTTCATTTTTTTAAATGGAATTTCTATTATCTCCATGTAAACTTGCAGTATTTCTTTTCTCCTTAGGTCTCTTGTCCCACTGAAGTGTTGGTAACGATGTCACCACCATGTGATCCCAAACTGAACTGTAGAGAAAAAAAGTTTTAAAGAAAAATTTTTGTTTGGATCCCACTCCCTCTTCTCTCTATTTTTCTGAATCTTGGAGGTGCCCTTTTTGAAATCTCTATTGCTCTCTCAAATGCAGTCAAGTCCATTAGTGGGTCCAAAGTTTCAGGGGAGAAGCAGCAGCACAGAGGCACACACCTGTACACCAAATGATCACATTAACCTTATTTCCATTGGAAATCAGACTAAAATGTGTTTCTAATATGGGGCATTCCCTCTACCCTGTGAACCGCTACAAGGCACTGCCAGATGCCATAGTGAAAGAGAGTGACCTGAAGACAGACGCATGCCGGAAATTCCACCAGGTCCATTTGCAGCTTCACTGTTCTGACTGCTGTTAGATGAAACGGTGGTGGCACAGTGCTCTCTCATGCGTGCACACACTCTTGTCACTGAAATCAGGAATCAGACTCCTTAACACCAATGTAGTATTAAGAAGCAGGCACTCTTTACTACGGCACTGGATGCACGGGGGATCATTCCACCTAGCGTGCATACCGCAGGTTACATCAGCCAAACTTATATTCTTCAATTACATACATATGCATCAAATTTCCCAGAATGACCATACATATTCATTATATTTCCTGGAACTAATTATCATATTTGCGTGGTCATTACACATGCATCCTTGAGCTCCGAGGGGCTTCCGTGGGGGTCTCTGGTGGTCCTTGGTGGTCGTACAGGTGTGTCCTTTAGTTGACCCCTTCTTCTGGACATGCGCAATCCCACCTTGCTTATGTAACTTGCTCCCCTTCTTCATGGTGCATGGTCCCTAACAATGATTTGGCACCCTTAACACAAACCAATTATTCTAACCACCCTCGACTCGCTGTCAAGATGGGCTGGGGCTGTACTGGGAACATAGCAGCATGTCCGTACTACTCCTCATCCAATTGTCTTTGGGCGTAGTAGCATATCCATAGCCATAGGTGTACAAACACAATATTAAAGCATTGTCTAACCTGCTCCTATCTCTATGTTGCTTAGTTACAAAAGAATGCTAATCATTTTGGTTACATCTGGTTACACTCTTGTAAAAGCCTAAAAGGGGACAGGTTCCTGAGGGAACTATCAAATGTGTGGGGGATGTGGTTCTTCCGAGACAGGCAGCCAGCCAGCCCATCTGGGACTTAATCCTTCCGACCCTTCCGATGTAATTATATGTCACTGCATAGTATTGCCCTTTTTACCTTCTTTCTGTTTTCCCCAAGGTTTAACAAATACTCTTTGTGACTTTTGGATGAGAGGTGTTTCACTTATTCTCTGCTAGTCTGAGGAAGTATAATTTTCATGCATTTTCACATTTTGGATACTGGTGGGGAAAAAAAAATTACCTCTTCCCTTTTTTTCCCCATGATTTATATGGCTTGTCTCCTCTGGGTTCTAGCTGTGCATTATGCCCCTCATTTTCCACCTCTAGTTTATGACCACCGAGTCTGTTTGGCAAGTGTACGCCTTACATTTGTATATTATAGCACACAGAGGTCTGCTAGTGTTATGAATCTGCATGGGGATCTGTGGCATCCTACAGTCTTTTACAGTGTTTAATGGGCTCTTCCCAAAGATTTGCATTTTTGTCTGCTGCCTGGGCATCATGAGCGTTTTTCAGACTTTTTGATATTCTGACCCCCTGTACAATGCTGTCATGCAAATGGATAGGTAATGTCTCATTTGGATGTAAACCTTGTTACTGTAGTCCAATGATCCCCAAAGATCAATTGCTGTGAGACTTTGCATGTGGCTTTGGAAGATGAAAAATTGAGGCTAATAGGGAAGAACAAAGTACCGTGTTGCCTAGGGTAAGCTCAGAGTCAATGTAGCACCAGCAGGCAGAGGGTCCTGCCCTAGAGCTTTGACGTAAAGAAAATATCTGCTGCTCTCCTTGATGTGGGAGCCTGAACATTTTTTTCTTTCATACATTCAGTATCTCAGGAGACTGAATCAGTTAAAAAGTGCAAGTATTCCAGCAGTTTAACACTAGCCCAAAACTTCCTGGTGTTTTCACTGGGGATTTAAGAATATACAGGTTGTTTTCCTCATAAAACCACACAGACAAAAGCTTAGTCCCATTTGTAAACTATGACTGAATTATCTTCGTTTTCGACAGGGAGACAGGACGAACTCTCAGAAGGGTGATTGTACTTAAGAGCAGAGGTTGTACTTAAGAGCAAATGGCAGAGGTTTTGGTTTTAGGGCAAGAGCTGTTCCAGGTTAGCTAGCAAGTTGTTCATAGCTAGATCAAAGAAATTCGAGTTGAAATTACATGTTGATCTTAATTTTTTAATAAGCTTTTAGTTTTCCATTTCTATCTTATTTGTATTGTCTACTATTGCATTCAAACACCATCTCAGCTCTGCCCACTAGTTTGACTTTCTAGCAGAAAGAAGGACCAGATGGAGCTTATTTAAGAAAGTCTGTGAAGGGGAAAATAACTTCTTCATTTTGTGGTAAGTGGAGGGAGGTTAAAACTTTTGTTAATGGTATCTGTAAGGTGAAGATGTAGTCCATGGTTAATTTTTCAGGAAGGAAAGTAATTTGGCTTTTATTAATTATGTTGTTAGTGGCCACAGACAGTTTCATTCTTTTTTAGAGTAATAGTCTAGGGGAACAGGTTTTCGAAGCAAAAGGACAGGATAGTCTGCTCATGTAGCTATTAATACAAGTAACTCTGCAATTACTTTGCTTGAGAGTATCTCTGCTTGCATATATTGGGCAAATTAGTCTGTTGCACTGTATTTCTGAAACATGTTAGGGCTGAAGGTTTAGAATAAATAAATCCCATGTTTATTCAGACCCATGTTTCGAAAGCTTTTTTGAGATGTTGCCGACATCACATAATTTTCAGAGTTTTAATTTGTAGAAGTTGCCCTTTTGTTCCTGTAATACATCAACGGTGTCAAAGAAGACATGACAGTCATTACTGGTCTTTTCAAGTTTGCTCTTTTTCTTATGAAGCTGGGTATTTTTCTTTTGTGTCGGAATTCTTGTTTTACAGAGGTCCTTCAGGTATTCTGTCTAGATTTGACCGTTCTGGATCTTTCTCCATTTAAACTCTCCACAGCTCATGCCAATTTATGCTGCGGCAGCATGTTCAGTGTTGCTAGTTTGATAATATAGGACTGTATCTAATTACACTTTTGGAAAAAAATATTCAGGCAGAATATAATTGCTCAGATTGGATTTGGGGCAACATGTTAAGCTATTTCTTTTCACTCACAAAACAGATATTCTCAGTAACAATATATTTTTCATTGGAAATACAAGAGTCACCAGACACTACTGAGTGAGATAGGTACACTGTAAAAACAGCTGCAAGACCTGTTTTTTACACTTCCATGTAGTGATTTTAAAAGTTCCTGACTTGAACAGATTAAAAGGGTAAGAAAGGTTTTCAAAAATCACAGAAGACTTTTCAGATGGGCATGCAATACTTTTGGTTGCTGTTTAAACTGGCAGATTGTTCTTAGTTCTGAATATATTTTTCCCTATTAGTCAGCTTAATGAAGAAAAGGTCATAATACTGTACGTCCTCTACTTTGTGCCTTCTCCCAGACTGGTTCCCTTCTTTTGCTAGGAAGTTTCTTATGTCTCATGTTCTTCCTAATTTTCCTGTTTATAAAATTGTGCTGTGAGAAAACAACAAACTTCAGGAAAACACATTAAGGAATGACAGATGTGCAAACAAGTGGTAAAGCAACACATCATAAGCTGCTCTGACAACTATCTTCAACAGGTATTTGTGAAAGAGATTTACAGCTTAGATTAATGTTGCTCAAATGGTGACCCAAAGTTCAAATCTGGCGCTAAATAGTTCTGTCTGGGTCATCATATTTCTTTTCCTCGATCTTGCACTGCTGTGCCCAAGCAAAGGCAGGGGGGAGTTTGCCTTCATGTGATTTCAGAAATAGCTCCTGAATTGGCAACAGGCTCAAAAAATTGTAAAGGACAGATCACGGGCAATTCCAGTGCATAAATCAAGCAAACGTTGCCTGTGTTCTTGCAGGAATTTGAGGGAGGTTCATACTGACAGTAGGAATATTTGTAAGTTTTTGCTGACTTGAATGCTACTTTGGATAACAATAAATGTAAAGATTTATTGCTCTATCCATCTGTAGGTACAGGCATGGGACCATTTTTAGATTTGCCAAGAAACTCCAGCAGAGCAGAACATAAAGGCCCCGGGAAATGCACATTAAAACACTGCCCAGCTTGTTTGCATGTCTGTGTGTTCAGAACTGCCAGAATAACCAGTTGCTGCTTCTTGTAGCCATGATGATGCAAACCCAGATTCTGAGTAAAATCTGAAGCCCCCTCCGTGATGAGATCGTGCATTTGCTGAGGCTGCAGTTCACTTGTAGGCTGAAAAGAGCCTGGCCACACCAGGAAAATAAAACTCGATTGACATTTTCCTGCTGGGACCATTTGCCACCCCTTAGGGCTGCTGAACTCCTGAGCTATTTCTCTCTGATCCTGTAATACCCATCTGTTAATAGTGTGTTTAGCACATTGCACTGGGAACAAGAGGGTGACAGGGTGGTAGTTGAACTATATATATGAGGAACACAGCAGAAACATGTGCTTCCTGCTCTCCAGAGCCTGATAACAAAACAAAACAAAAATACCATTGAGAGCTGTTGTTGCAGTGGAACAAAGCGTAATAAAAGCTCTTCAAAGAGCCATCTGGACTGTGCTAAGGATGCTGCTCCATGCTAAATACTTGTCCTTTGGCAAGCCTGCACTATGATCAACATCTAGGGTTCTTCGATCTATTCCAGCAGTCTCAGGCTGGAGAGCTGCATGAGTTGACGATAACTCTGACATCCTTGGAGGTTTGATTGCAGACTGTGCTGACAGGCTCAGGCCTGGTGTGAGAGGAAAGAGAATTTTCTTAATGCCTTTTTACGTATTTATTTTTGCAGTTTTTGGAGGAAAAGCTGTAACGTCTTCTTTTTTTTCTATACACATGACTAGCTTTGGAAGTGAGGTACGATCTTGAGAAGAGTTTTGTTAACTCCACTGGATGACAGACTACCTCTATTCAGCGCGGCAGTGAAGGTCGCACTGATTGCAGAGAAGAAAAGGTTTTACCTCTATTTGTAAAGGTCAGCAGAAAGACCAATAGCAATAGAGAATAAATCATCCAAGGGTTTTGTTTTTCTTTCAGTGATGAAATCCAGTTACTCTATAATCCATGTCTGCTGAAAAGTGACATTTAAAACATCATTGTTCCTTCTCTGTCTTGAAATCAGTTGTCTTAAGAATTTGTTGACAGCTCCTATTCCCAACAGCAAAATAAAGTATTAAATTATTAAAAGTCATTACTGTTCTACCTTGGGCTAACCCATCTTCCCCTGTGTTTGCTGGCAAGCATTCAATGTTGTGGATCCAGTCCTCAGTACTGTAGAGTTAAATCTCATTCCTGCAGCATGTCTCCTCACCATGGAGGACGCAGACAAAGACAAAGGAACTGGAGTGGCTGCAATATCCCTACATCACAGCAGTTCTTGTCCTACACACAGGTTTGTTGGAGCTACTGGCAGCTGATGTAGGCTGATGTAGGTTGTCCTAGACTTTCTAAAGGAAGCTGGATCCAGGGCAAAGAAATCTCAGGATAAAGAAGATTTGAGAAAATGTTTGTGCCTTTGAACAACTTATTCCTCAGATGGTTCTTCATGTCTGTCAGATGAAGTTTGGTGTTAGTCCAAGTACAGATGTGTTGCCTGTGAGGCAAGAGAAGACATTGGTGGGAACAGTTTACATTAAGACTCCTGGATGTATACAGCTAGGAGTGAAGCATGTACAGTCTCAGTTGCCAAGTGTGAGAAAAAGAGGATGCAGGTTGCCTTTAAGATCTCTTTCTTGAGTTTGTGACACTGACAGAAAGAAAAATAATTTATCTTTTGTTCTCTTTTTAACTAAGTGAAGCTGATCTACAAATCATGCAATTACTGGCTTTTTTTTTTTTTTCCTAGACAGAGCCTCCCTTAAAGGGAGACATTATACTTGCAGCTTTGAAAGCCAAATACTAGTTATGAAAAGAATACAACAAATTAAAAACATTATTAGCATGAGAATTAATGAACCTAGAGCTTTTATTAGGTCTGTCTGACATCCAGAAACCCAAAGGGTGTTTGCACTGATAAAAGTCAGTGACCTGAAAAGATTAAGCATTACCAGCTAATTATGATGTCCTTATAGCAGGGATTCTTTGCATTAATACTGAAATTTTTTTTTAATATAGAGCTTTTGTGGACCATCAGCAGTACAATCCGCAAGTGTATAGCTAGTGCCTTTTCTGTTCACTGAGATATATTACATCCCTGTGCCAATGATAGTAATTGCCTGTATGGGAAAGTACCATTATGAGAGCACTTAAATGTATTTGTAACTATTTCTAACTCATCTGTAGCTGCTGGAAATGAAGAGAAGGAGCCAGAACCATGTGAGCAGGCAGCTGCTGTTGGCAACCAGTCCCACGTGCTCTTGTGAGACACAGTCTGAGAACCTCTGTGTTGGAGCAGGAGGCTAGGTCGCAGCTGCAGCCTATGTTCAAAAAAATTGCCAGCAGAGCTTTGCCCACTGAGGTGATGCCAGAGGAAAGTCATGAAAAGCTTAATGACCGATTTTTTTTATTACTCAGTTGTGCACCTTCAGGTTTCTTGAAGCTTTAGTCCAGGCCTTTCTTTTATCACAGTTAAGTGATATTTTCTAAGGAAGTACCCTGTAATAAATCCTCTCTGCGACAGCCGGTGAATCTGATAATTAAGAAACTGCTGTGTTGGAACAGACCAAGCAAAGATTTTTCTTGCACAGGATCCTATCTCCAGTATTGCCCTGTGATGTATGGAAAGAATATGAGAAACAGGACACACAGAAGGTGATCCTTCCTCCTGACATACCCCTCACCCTTCCAGAGAAAGAAAGTTTGGGAGCTTGAACAGTCAGCTGTTAAAATCTACCACAAATACACCTTTGGTTTGGGTTTGACTCCACTGCTGGCAGCAGCAATTGGCTCTGTTGTCATTCAATTATACTAGAAAATGTCAATTTTTATTAAATCTCTTGTTGCATTCTGCAAAGCTTTTCCCTAATCCCAGAACATTTATATAAGTTTCTGTGACGTTGCTGCTTCAGTTTGAATGTCACAACATTCCCTCCCTATGTTAGTCTGACATGCACACTGGCTGGCACTTCCCCGTCCAGCAGGACTTACCGGGCTAGTCATACATCCTTGTCACTAGCACTGGGCAATCTGACCAATACTTCTTTTACCACTGCTGGTTGAAACTACCTAATAAAAGGACTTTGAACCAAACAGGCTGTCCGTTGCTTTTTAGTAGGAACTTCTCTGGAACAAGGCAGACATACGTGAACGCATGCATCACAGATCCTGCAGCTCACCCTCAGAAGCCCATTGGAATGCTGAATGAGAGATGCAAACAGTGAACTCAGTAATAAAAGCTAATTCCTGGCTCCAGAGGCAGGAGGAATTCAGTGAAGATGACACAGACACAGTTAGGAAGAAGATGATCCTCTTATGTATGTCTGGGGGACCATCCAACCAGTGCAAAACTAAAATGAAATTAATTATACCCAGCTTTCTTCAAACTAATGTTTTTACTTTGGCATGAGCAAAACCCTGCCCTGTAGCTCCCTGAAGATACCACACTCACACAGAACTTTACATTCCTCTGATTTGTTCTGGTTCATCCATACTCAGTCATCCTGAAGCCACTTCACTGTTCCAGAGAAATGCCATCACTGCATAGAAAGGATATTTCATGGGTGCAGTAACTCTGCAGTGGGTCCCACACCCACTTCTTCAGGGACTTCCCTGACTTCTTCAGGGAGCAATGCAAAAGGTCAGAAGAATCAAGAAACCTTTAAAGAAGACCTTTAAAGAAGAACCTTTAAAGAAGAGCCTTTAAAGAAGAAATGGCTCATGTCAGGAGTGGATTAGAATTGGAAATGGCCCAGCGGATGAATGTGCAACAGCAGCTGGGCCAAGCTGCAGCAATGTGAAGACTGTTACAAATAGTGGTGGGAAGACAGACAGGGTTTCCCAAGGTCACTTGTATGCCCCTCCTAACCCTGGACTTTAGCTGAGGATGCATGTAGCCTGTGATCTGGGCCCCTTTTGGAAATGCTGGGCTTGTTCCTGGAAAGCATTAGCAGTCTGTGCAAGGAGTGCTTGGCTAAACTCTATCTTGAAAATTGCCAGGGTGGGGGTGCAGTGAGAATGAGAATTCTCTTTCCATGAAGTTTTCTAGAAGCTCTACAAGGTAGAGTTGGGAGTGGATGGGAACACTAACCAAGTAGAACAAGATTATAGATCAGTTATCAGACTGGCAAAGAAATCTTTCCTTCTTTGGACAAATTGCTCGCTGAGGATCATTAACCATTTAGGACATTTTTTTTTCTTTTTCTTCCCTTAATTTTTTTTTGTTGCAATTCATTTCAGACCTAGTGATATAAATATGAAACACCATTATGACAAAATAATATCCCATTTCTTTTCTGAAGCCAGTCTTTCAGTTCTGATTAGAGAGAAGAAGTGTCTTAGTGGAATTTAATATATTCAGTGGCTTTGAGAGCAGACTGCTCTGTAGAGGCATTTCAAGATCTCAGTAAACAAACAGAAATGTAAGCAGTGCTCCTACCACTTAAGCTTTAAGCGAGCCTTATGTTTCCAGGCAAGGGTGTGCTCAGGCTTAGCAAAGGAATGAAATGGAAAGAGGGATCCCTCTCTTCTCCAGTGAAATCTCTCCAGACCTTGGAGCTAGGCTCAGTGTGGTGAGTGCATTTATGTGACCATTTTCTGCTTGGTGCAGGTGGATGCCAAGTGGTCAAAATAGAGCCATCATTTCCACCACCCACCTAGTGACGAGTCCTGTATTCAGTGTCAGTAATGATTTAGTTATTTTTGGTTGTGACTGTCATTTTTCTTATGCAATTGTTACAGCAATACAGTCCCTAGAATGAACAAGCCCATAATGAAGCTCTGAAATGGGGTAGGATTATTCCCATCTGTACAAAGGATGGACATCCTGAAACAGATATATCTGTATCACTATAATGGATGTGATACCATTGTGCTGATTTTGAGAAGGGATTAAGTTGGCTAAACATAGGTATCTGATACTCTCAGGTGTCTAAAATGGTATCTAGTACCCTTGCAGGGGGCTGGCAAATATGCCAGCAGTTCCCCAACGACCCACAACCTTCTGGAGTCATGGTTGGAGAGCAGGTGGGCTTTGGCAGCTTTGGAAACTTGAAGAAAAAAAAAATGTCACAAGGCAAAGTCCCCCCACAGAGTGAGGGAATTGAAGGGGGTGTTGGGCAACACAGGAAAAATGAGAGAATGAACAAGAGAAGGGAAAAACTGGGAAAATGGAAAATCACTGTTGTTTTGAATGTAAAGAGAGGCCTGTATGAACGTCAATGAATCACAGACATCAAGATGCAGGAGCAAGAACGAGAGCTGATTGGAAAATTGTTTTTTTACCTATATATTTTCTGGTAGAAAATGAACAAACCTGGACTGAGGATCATTGTTTGAGGCTTTAACTGAAAAAAAATGAACCACTTACCACATCTAAACAAATGCTGGCTGTCACTATTGACAAACAATAAATGAAAACTGAACAAGCATCTGTCTTGAGATTTGATGAGAAATGGACTTTTCCACAGAAATGTCCATGCTAATAGAAAAACCCAAAGCAGGGGAACAGATCACCAATGAATTAAAAATTTCAGCCACTTCTGGGTTTTTCTTTTTGTAACACTTCCTGAGGCTGGACCAGCTACTCTCTAATCCTTGCCGAGGTCAGCATCCAGGGCAAGTCTGGGCATTAGCAAACAGCCCTAGTGATCTTTCTTGTGCCCCTGCACTGGATGTGCGCAATATGCTTGCTCCACAGGTATTGTGCAGGCCCTCAGGAGCTTCACGGACACTCTGAAACCCACAGCACAGCCAAAGGTGCCTCAAAGCTGAGATATACCTGAGCCTAGAAAAGGTGTGATCCCAGCATTTCCCAGTGATTTTGGTACCCAAAGGTCACATCTTCCCATTGTAAACCTTTCTCTTCTCAAGCTGGGTGCTTTCTCGTGAGGCCTAGGCAGGCTATATTCACTATTTAAAATTTACAGGTTAGATCCTACCCGGCTAACATCCAGAAACAGGGTGTCTTTCCCCGTTCTCTCCATTTTCTCACCAGTGAAGTGAGATGAGAACCTCCAGAGATGGCTTGCACCATCTGTGAACAAGTTTCTAAGATGAGCAGGAAGAAAGCTCTGTTGAGAAGCCTCGACATAGTTTGCACTACATGTGTTTGCACAGCAAAACCCTGCTGAGGTTAATCCCACCCTTAGTGTTGACTAAGGCCTTGTGTTGTCACAGTTCATAACTGCCAGGAGTCCAGAGCACCCTTCCCCAACTCTGCAGCTCTACCACACGCCTTCATGATAAACTGGCCCATTGGCCATCCCTGTAGTTAAGTTGTCATCCCAGTCCCCCTGTGCTGAAGGGCCTAGTTCACCCATGTAGGCTGGATTTGCAAATGCCCATGTTCCTCTGCTGACTTCCTGAATCAGAATTAAACTCCAGTTTTTGTACAAAAGGCAGGTTAAGCACTGCACTTGCTACACACAACTGGTGCATGTCATATTCCTGCTGCACCTGTGCTTCCAAGTGACCCACCGACTTGGAAAGGCTAAGTCTGAAATGCACCCTCACCAGCTGCCATCTATCTCAGGAGGGTGAAAATCCTGCCCCATCACCAACAGCAAGAAGAAAGGCTGCAGCTTTGAAGCAAGTATCTATCTGCATAGAAAGAATGACCAGTTTCCTGCTACTTTAATAGGAGGCAGAAATCGATGCTGTCCAGCTAAAAGCAAAAAAAAAGAGGGTACTGCTTAGCTGTGACTGGGTCGTACATCCTGCAAGCACTGCTGGTGTTCTGGGCAGAGCAAATGGGAAGGAACAACCCCCCATGCTCCCCACTCTCCCAGTACATCTGTGCCCAGCAGGCATGTGAAGCAAGAGAAGGCACTGGGCCCTAATTTTCTTCTCACAGCAGCTTTACAGGATGATGAAGTTATTCTTGGTTGCAGTAAGCAAAAAATGTATTGGTCCTGTGGCTTGTGACTGAGGAGCACTCTGCAATGATGCCTTTTTTTTTTTTATCACTTCATTGTTAATGGGCTGTTTTCAGAGTATTCTTGTATACAGTGGCTGAAGTCTCATTATATATTTAAGTGCAATTACTGGCTTGGTTCTGTTCTCACACAATATCTCTCCTCAGCACTGCATTTCCTCCTTTCTGTTTTCTTACGTTTGCTGAGCAAAATCAGCGAAGAGGCCAGATTTGCTAATAAATGTACGATAGCCCTTTAGAGCTCAAGATTCCTGTAAATTTAGCTTCACTCCTGCCAGGCGCAAAATCGCTTGTTATCTTAGGTTAAGTGCAACTCTGGGAGAATGGAGGGTAAAAAGAAACAACCAAGAGAGATGGAAGAAAATAATGAGGGAATAGGTGACACAAACTGATTGGCACTTGGGAGTAGTTAAAACAAGATTGAGGAAGACAGATATATTTATGTATTTCTTCCTGGGGGGAATCTCATGATTTTAAGACAAATCTTGTGGACCCTGCGTGTGAGTGTGTTTCTAGAAGATAGATACAGAAAGAAAAACAGTTTGAAAGTATTACAAATGTTGAAGAATAGCAACCCTGTAAATTGACAAGACTGAGATAAACCCATCATTTTTGCTTTATGTTCACTGATAGTCTTATGTAAAATGTACCCTATAATTCCAAGAGAGTTAAACTTTGAGCTATATTGCTCTAAGTATATTTAGCATGTAATATAACATGATTTTCTCTGGCACATGATTGGAAAGGAGAGACCCCAACTACACCAGGGAGCAGACTTCCAGCAATGCTTACCATATGTGTAATTCCAACCTCTTTGGAATTAAAACGTTGCTATAACAACATGATGCATTTATGCTTATATAGCTTTCCTTTGCTTATTTTTTATCATCACTTTTTAGAATATCAGTTGCCATAACAACAGAACATAATATCTTAAATGCCACCTTTCATGTATATTTATGCAATATAATTAAAGGTATGGGATATGGGATTGGGGCAAGCTTTGAGTTGGATTAATGCACACCTCTCCCATGAAACATGCCAATGCCATGACTAGAAGTAAGAGTGAATTCAGATAGGACCAGCTTTGTGGTGACACTGCCTCTTGCAGCTGTAAATATACTTAACTTTGCAATGCTTCCGTTGTTAATTAAGTGTTGATGAGTCTTCTAAGTTATAAGCTATCAGCATGGCTCACTCTTTGGATCTTCTTCTAAGCTGTGATTTCTATTAATTACAGTTGTGTTTCTGTTCTTATTAGTTAAGCTGATCGCTCTCAGAGGAATATGAGACTTTCCTGAGTGGATCAGAGAGTTGAGACATCCGGCCTGCTATCCTGTCTTTCAAAGGAGCCTGGCAGGCAGGTTCTTGGCTCTGCATCCAGCTTTTTCCACCACTGTAATGGTGTGACCTAAAATCAGCTTGGAGAGGTAATGGTGTCTCCCCATGCACATGGGGATATGTCCTTGAATCTTCCTTCCACACAGCAGGAATATGCAGAGAAAGAGGTGCAGACGAGCTGGGGCAGAGCACCCAGCTTCCCACATGCTGCTGTGCTGGCTGCAGATGATGTGAGTGAGAGCAGCACTGGGGCATTTGCACTCAGGAAGTGTATTTTTTGCTGGGGTGAGCACCACCCTCCATGGGGACACATAGCCCATATCCAGTCTGCACCTTTTGGAGTGTGAAGTAACCAAATTCCTAAGTGCTAACGTTTGCAATAGCACAATACAGTACCAATGTTCCCATAAGTCCCTGTGCACATACTAATGCTCCTATACACTTGTTTGCCATTTCTCCTGTTTCTTTGAAGTTTCTTTCCACTTTTGAGCTGGGTGCTAACTCTTTGTGGTCTGTGGTGCCTGCTCTGGGCAGAGGCTGTATCCCAGCTCTGAAAAACAAGAGAAGTCTTATGGGCACACAGCTAGCTAGCAATAGGAGGACACTAAGATCACTGATACTCTCTGGAGAAAATGTTCTTGGCAGGACAGCTTATCAGGGGATGAAAAACATGAGCTCTGCCATTCCACCTTGGAGAGGTTAGCAGTGCTATATAAACATCCACCCAACCAAACACATAAACCCTCTACAAGGAATAGTTAAGGGAAAAAAACACAAAGGTGTTTGCTCTCCACAAGCTCAGAGGAGCTCGGGTTGTCCAAAGACCAGAAGCAGCAGACTCCCATGACTCGTTTATGTGCCTGATGTGACTGTCATGCCAGGGCAGTAGGGTCATACTGAGGAAGGATCCCAGGAGCGGGCGCAGTCCTGAAGGTCACCAGTTAGCCTGCTTGACAGGTGAATTCTCCAGGGACCCACTGCAGGGCAGACCTAGAAAAAGACTGAGAGAGGCATAGCACAGGAGGAAGCAAGGAAGACACTGTGATAACTGTATCTTTCATTACTACTGTGTGGACAATTACTATGGGAGGAAAGCAGGGATTTCTGGTTTATGGCCAATAGCAGTATTTTTTATGGAGAACATTGTGTGAACTGGGGTGTCTTGAGTTCTGATACAGGGCAAAAGCTATATGAAAAATGAGGTATGGAAATGATCTCTCTGACCTCCATGCTGACTGTTTGTATGAGCATGAAAATAACCATTGAGGAGAGGAATAGTAAAAGATAGAAGTACTGATACTTTCAATTTCAGTCTCTT
Source organism: Ciconia boyciana (assembly GCF_034638445.1). Classification (NCBI taxonomy): domain Eukaryota; kingdom Metazoa; phylum Chordata; class Aves; order Ciconiiformes; family Ciconiidae; genus Ciconia; species Ciconia boyciana. Next base: position 59,904,641 of record NC_132934.1, read on the forward strand.
AACATTGACACAGAGTCATAAGTGTAAATTACTGCAATCACTGTTCTGAGTGACTAGGTCAGGTTGATGCCACACTATTCACACGTACTTCTTTAGAGAGAACTGTGCTCTGGATACTACAGATTATAAGGCACCACAGGCTATCAGCTCTCTGCAAGCTTATCAGAGAGATTCAGAGTCCCTGCAAAAACCCAGCTGGAGTATTCTGTGATTATCAAGTTGCAAAAGATTGGTCTCCATTATTCCTATTCTGCTCTTAGTCAATAAGCTGGTAGGGCTTTGGCAGAGGTAAGCCAGGTATCCACTGCTGCCAGTCCTTCAGTCCCTGCTTCAGCAATCTTCAGTGTTCCCCTTGACAACTGCAGGTTTTCCAGGAAGTTGCAGTTCCAGCTGTTTAGCAAAGAGGGCAGATGTGGCACAGCTGCCCTCAGGAACACCCTTGCTCTCTTCACTCAGCTCTGGCATGCTGCTCTGCCACAGGGTTGTAGAATGGGACATCTTGGGGTTGCCTGGATAAAACCCACCACTGACCCCAAATGCCACCTGTGGGGTGCCTCTGTAGATTAAATGGAGCCAAAACACAATCTAGTCTTAACATGGGCAGCACTTAGAGCTGTGAGATCATCCTCTGGGGACCTGTGATTATGTAGGAGTTTTTCAGGCACTTACTTAGGACCTGTTTAGCCTCTTACCAGACTATATACTAAAATGTAACGCACACCTGTGTCCATGTTAAGAACATATTAGTCACACAATACCCAGACTGTCATGCTTTAGTGGGTAGGTCAGCTCTTCAGATTACAGTATGGGTTTGGTGCCCTCCTTGCAGCCACGCCCAGGTCGTGTTTTAGAAGATAACTCAGAAAACTACAAAGCATTCACACCTCACTGTACTGATCTGTTGTTATCTCACCGTGTTGGCAAGAACTCTCTCAGTAGCAGATTCCCTAAACAAGATAGATGGATGTGTCCATTAATATAATGGTTACAGATCTGTGGCTTCTTATTAACGAACTAAATAAACTGGGTAATATCCTATCCTTCTCCCCCACACTCAGGTTGCCAAGACAGAATGCTTTTTCATCACTCTGGTTAGTACTTTGGCATCTGTCAGGCTGAACTTGATCCTGGAGGTCATTAACAAAGGGAAGCAGCTGATTATATGTTATGCATTAATGATGTATGGCCATATGTGACTAGTATATGGTTGTGGGCATGCACTGGAAAAGTAAGGAGTTCAAACATTTCCAGCAGGAGAGAGAGCGTAGTGTCTGATAGTGTGAATCCCTGACTGGGTGCAGCAGGACTGCGCAGTTGCAGAGCTCAGTACAATGTCCTGTTCACTGAAAACTGCTTGACCAAATGTGCTTCATTCTGACCACCCAAGTTTTGAATATTTGTCATCTCTGCACTTTCAGTGTAGTCCATGTCAAGCAGGAGCAGGCTGCTCTTGAAGATAAGGGGAGCCAGGAGTGGGGGGAGCATGGCAGGAGGGACAGTGGCCTCACTGACAAGATCACAGTCCTCCAGTACCAAAGCAAGGCAAGCAGAGCAAGTCTAGTGAGGGTAACCAGGATCAGCCACCAGTTCAGCAATCATCAGAAAAAAACATAGTGACAAAGCAGGTGCAAGGCCAAACCAAGAAGTCAAGTCAGCAAGGCAAGGTCAGGATCAGCAGGATACAAAGATCCATGTAAGCTTACTTACAGCATAGCCAAGGCAAGGACCAAGTGCAACAAAATGAAGTTAAATATGGGTCTGGGAGTAAAGTAAAGTGGCAGAGCCTTTGCTCATCATCCCAGCTATTTAGACTTAGGATGCTCTACCTGCTTTGGAAATGTTGGTCTTCATCAGTGGTACAGTTTTTGTCCTGCTGCAAAAAAAACTTTCCACAAACATCAAGAGCCACTCAGCAGATAGAGCTGAGTGTTGGCCCTCAAATAGAAAAGGAAAGAAGTGAAACCTACTGAGTGCAAAGAGTTTCAGTGATATGAGTGGCAAGCTGAAAAAATTTTTGCTTGTAACACCATGAAGGAGAAACAAGTTCTACTAGAATGCACCATAAACCAGTTCAGGAGAGTTTGTAGGTTGTTATGGTAGACATCTGGGATATGTTTCACAACAGCTAGTATCAGCCCCAACTACCTTGAGAAGATAAACCACTGTGTTTGCACACTGGATGTAACTGGAGGTGATCCTCAGGAGCATGAGCTGGACTTTAAACACTCTTATCTTGGTAAGTAAGCCTTTCCTTAGTGTAGAGGAGTCCATTTTAACAGCACAGCTGAGCATCTGGTCACTTTTTGGGAAAGACTGTAGCCTTGTGGAGGTAGACAAGAAGAAATGAACTCATAACAAACCTGTGAAATTTTGCAATCCTATAAAACTAACGAAATAAATGAATAAAGAAGTTTCCTCCTGATTCTGAGAGGTGATCAGTCATGCCTGGAAATGTGACCACTGTTTCTTAGGATATGACCTCTGACAAGAAGGTTGAGGCATAGAGAAATTGTTTGTTCATATGCTTGTGTGATCTATCTTTATAGCCAAAGAACTTCAGATATATACATATCCATATGCATAAGAGCATACATATATATATATATATATCTCATATATCCATGGAAGTCATAATATAATTCAATCTGAAGGGACTTCAGAAGGTCATCTAGTCCAGCGTAAAAGTAGGATTAACACTGAATTGAGACCAGGTTGTCATATACCCTCTGCTTTCCAGACCCTCTGTCAGAAGGCAGGTAAAGATAGTTCACCTTCCAGCTCTTTAAACTTTGCATTTCCAGCAACTGTTTGTTCAGTGCAACTCCTTGGTCACCTGTAGAGCCCAAAACAAACAACAGAGTAGCTACTCTTCAGAAAAGCAAAGTTAAACTCTCCTCAGCAGCAGAAGAGCCATCCCTGGATTCTGCTCTGTGTTGTAGAAATGCTACCTGTCATTCAACTTGTCCTGTCCTTCTCAGCTTGTGCAAGGAAGGGGAGCGAGGCGGGGGAGGAAGGTGCCAGGCTGTGCGTTATAGCTGATGAGATGAAAATGACCTTGTTGTCATCTGGATTCTGCTTTGAGCAATGCTGCGTATCCCTTGGAGATGGATTAGGTTTCCACTGACAGGCTCTGGGAGATAGAATTTCCATTAGAATTAGGAGAAGAATATCTATTAGATAGATACAGCTCCTTATCTGCACTTTGTCTCCTTCTCAAACTGTCTGTGTGCTATCTTTCCTTCTCCTTGCCTGCTCTCACAGTTCCTCTGCTCATCAGATTTGTCTTGCTCTCTTCACCTCTCTCTGGGCACTTCCTGCAAAGATAAAACGTTGCTTTTCCCAGACATGAAGTGCCATTGCTTGTCCTTCACTTTCTAACTTCAACTTCCAAACAAGAGGCTTCTCCTGCTGCAAAATGGCTGGACCAAGCAGCACACGGGCTGTACAAACCCACAATGCACCTCTGTTTCCAGCAGGCACAGTGAACTGCTAGGGAGACTTCTTGTCCTAAGATCATCCCTGCTGTCTACCCACCACCATTAAGACTTCCTCAAATGGGGCCAACAGGTAAATGCAATTAATTTGTACTCTGATATCACACAGAGGTCCTAGCCTTGTTATACAAGGTCACCTACTAACACTTAAGCAGAAGAGGCCCTGAATCCTGAAGCTTTTTGCACTCTAGTTGAGAGCTATACTGGAATAACAAGAGTGGCCACAAGTGCATATGTGGCCATCACACAAATCTATGTTCTTATTCCTGCAGTGCGTTTTCATTTTACCTGTGAGATGAGTGGTCAGTGTGCTGCACAGGAAGCTCTAGAACCACTTCTTTGAGAACCACTGACCTTCCAAGCACTGCTCCTTAAGGACACCTGTGTGGCAAAATGATACCTTCTTTGGGAATCCATCTCAACAGCCAATGCCTGAGGACTGGTGCCCAGCATGATGGATGTGCCATGACTTTCAAAGACATTAACTGTTTTAGACAGTTATATCCCGTCCTTATTCAAAAAATGATTCTGTTTTCATAGATGTGCTTTTACTAACACAGGGGAAGAGATAATGGTACCTACCCTCCTCCCCTACCCACGATGTATCTTATTTCTCTCATACATATTATATGACAAAAAAAAAGGCATTCACAGAATAATGGCGCATTTGGTATTACAGTCCATGGTTATGCATGCTTTAGAGCAGAATGTGAAGTGGGAGGGAGTCTAGGAAAGGGAAGGAAAGGATATAGCAGATTTAGCGGGAGGCAGAGCTCTGCTGACCATCCGTTTTGCTTGATCCTTGGCAGGGTTGGGAATAGAAGGCAAAGTCTGCAGAGGATCCCACAGCGCATAATGGAAGCTTGAATCAGATCCACTCTCCCTGCTCAAGGATACTTTTACCAGAGAGGAGAACGGAGACTCTACTCAGCCCCAAATGGTGTTTTAATTCCTGGAAAAAATTAAAAATTGTCATATCAACCTGCACCTCATTGGCAATGGCTTTTCCAAGCATGTCAGTAGATACCTCTGCAAATCATTGTCTGATTTAATTAGTTACATATAATATCCATGGAGAGGGATGCTGAGAGACCCGGGATCTACACAGGACTGATATACTACATTTTAGATTAGGACATCAGTGTTGGGCCTGCATACACATAAACATTTACTTCCCTGTTGGACTCTTCATTAGGAGTGTTCCTTGTGCATTGAATACTTTTTCCAAGTCAGAGTATTCTGTTGACACAAAACCCAGGAAAAACTGTGATTTTAAAACAATACCCACACTGAACCTTCAAAATTTCATGCAAAACAAAAGGTATTGTTTTTACTTCACAGCATGCAAAGTACTAGTGAAAATTAAACCATTGCATTCTAGTCCTGACTTTTGCAATAAGGCACTAAAATGCAAAAGAAAAAATAGTATAAAATGGAAAATTTTAATGTTCACTCAGGAAAGGGCCATTTTTTCACACGTGTTTAAAAAATAAATTCTGCTCTAAATTGGCCCACTTTCTGAAACTTTTAGGTTTGATCAGTCAGCATTTCCAAAAGAAAAAAAATCTGGCAGAATGTTTGCCATCGGTCCTTCTTGAAATTGTTTTTGTGAGCAGGGTGACATCTGTGCTCATGTCCCCGTGAAAGTCAGAGTGCATTCTCTGGCACCACTGAGTGATAGTGTGAATTCCAAGACCTGTTTAACAGATAGCACCATACACCAGTTTGCACTTTCACATCCTACATGTACCAGACCCTCCAAAAGATCTGCTAGCTATGCTTAGTAGAGCAGTGGGCTACAGAATAGCAAATAGCATTTGCTAATCAGCATTACTTCAAAATGCAACATTTTCTGAAGCTTTCCTACAGGGGTCAGGAACTCTAAGCATAGCAATATTTTTATAATGAATATCCACTCATGGATATTAATGCATGGTGATTCTGACAATCTGGACAGTTGTTTTGCATTTGTGTTCTCCAGCCACTGACAAAATAATGTCTACCCTCTCTCACATCCATATGTTTTCATGACTAAGATTCACTACTGCTCAGCTATCACAGTCCCTCAACTCTCATTCCACATTGATCTCTCAGAGTTGTTGTCCTGCCAGGGAATTCTTTTGAGAACTGTGGGTTCTTTGAGAAAAAAAGTATTTTGAAGGAGTATCAATGGTACAAAAAGATGGAAACTTGAAGGCAAAAATACTTCCACGTGAGAGAGAACATTCAGGTAGTTCTGTGATAAAAGGGGATGCTGCATTAAATGCATGGCATCGAAGCCTCCTTTCCAAATACAAGCCGTATTGCATTACTTTCTCCTTTGCACAGCAACATTCAAAATTCATCAAAGTTTTCAGCTGGGAAAGCTTGCTAGCTTCTTTCTCCTTTACAAGCTTTTTTTCCCCTCTCTGTTTCTCTAAAACAAGCATGGCTATACTGGGTTTGGTAATTGACCCTCATCTCCTGGGAGCCTTTTCTGTCAATAAGATACAATTAGGGATGCCTGCTGGCCCTTGCCTTGCAATGGGAAACCAGCAACACCTGTGAGAGCATTACATGCCCTGTTCATAACAAGGCCTTGCAATATCAGCTGCATGGACTAAAGCAAATGCTGAAGAAAAAAAATATCTACCAGGTCATTTGTGCTGTAGACATTGTCAGTGTAGACATAAGTTGCAAATATGGGTATTTTATGATGCTTGCTCTAACTGTAATGTTATTCCCCCTGCCTCCTTTCCCCAGAGTCCTATTGGTAGCCCAAGTTAACAGCTTATTTGAGAGGGAGATAACTATAATACTGTTTTTTAAGCACATGTAAATCTCTTCTCAGAAATGCATCAGATAAAGAAGAGAATTGAGCCATTATACAAATACCAGAGAGTGCATCTCAAAACTCACAGGAAGACCTTACAAATGAAGCAGAAGTCTTAGTTGTGACATGCTGAGAAGACATATCTGTCTCAGGACGCATTTATTGATTTGCTTTTGTGTTCAGAGGAGCAGGAGACTCCACTGTGCCTCTTGGCCATTTTCATTGCCCTGAAATCAAAGGGATGGAGTGTATGCTTAAAGCTGAGCACCTGGAGAAGGAATGCAAGAACATACAGTGTTCATAGGGTTTTAGTGGGCAATGCTAACAGCAAGGACATCTCTGGAGTACTTTGTACTTTGCAGCATTCCAGATGTCAAAGGCTGATGGGTCTCCCTGACAAGAGATCCCTTACACATGGAAGAGCCACCCAGTAGGAAGCAGCCTTTATCATCTTCTGCCACCTCTGAAGCCATGTGATGGAGGCAATGCATGTTGCACTCTGGATACTTTTAACTTGTTGAACTTTTCTATCATTTGCAATAGACTAGCAAAGCTCCCCAAGGCTGTTAAAGCACAGGATGGTATAATCTTTGTTCCAGGGGTAAGGAAAGAAAGGTGCAACCAGTCCTTTTGACTTCCTTAGGATATGCCAGGCACAACAGAGTCTGGCTCAGTTGGCTGATTAAAGTGCCAGTCTCTCAAATGTATTTTTATCCTGCAGATTACCCCCAGGATTCAAAGCATGTCATAGCAGACAACAGCCCAGCAGCCCAGAAAGAGAGGGTCTGTCACTTGTGAGAGATGGAAGTGCTTGGCTAAAAAGCAATATCAAGAATTATGGCCTAACATTATGACCTCATCTAAAGTTTAAAATAGAATTTAAAACAACACCGGGAACATGTCCTTTCTCAAAGAAAGTGGTAAACAGAAGGACAAGGTAAGTGCATTCTGTATCAGAGCAAAAGGGAGTTGACAGGTATAACCCAGCCCTATAGACAATCTCTAGTGTTGCTGACTTTTTGGAATAGGTTCAGTTACTCATCCAGGAAAAATATATTTGAGAGCTGCTATTGTTTTGGGATCTTGGTTAGAAGTGTTTTAACATGCAGGATACCTCTGAAAATGCAGAGCCGCTTCCCTTAGAATATACCATGAAGATGAGGAAGAGCTAAATGTTCTGCCCCCACCCACCGACTCCAGGTTTTAGCCATTAAGTAGTGAAATAAAACAGAATATCAGGGCACTATATCCTTGTCAGATATTTTATGTACACAAGATCCCCAGTCCATGGAGGGGTAACTACTGGACCTGAACCTCTTTATTTCTATATGTGTCCCTTAGGAACATGCTTATGAGAGCTTACCGATTCCATCATCATTAAATGTTGATAATGTTGTGACACTCTTCTCTCAATATTTGTAAATTATTGTTCAGATTAACTGTGTCTTTCTGGCAGTGAAAAACAACTATAAATTTGGTTTAACCAGCCAGTCAACTTCAGCTTAGGGCTTGTTGTCTTACAGGAACAGCTCAAAGCAGCCAGAGGACACTAAAGAATCTGTCCTTATATATCAACGGAAAGGGATGATTTAAGGTCTGAGCCTAGCATGAACACCAGTGCTATTAGCTCCATCTCTCGTACCCTAAGGTTAAAGATATTACTATTGCAAATTCGGTCCGTGCAGGTCTCCTTGAGACCAAGGCCTCCCTTGCTGCTGGGAGAGTTCAACAGCTCTTGTCCAAGTGCTAATATCAGATGGAGATTCAATACAGAAAGCAATGAATTCCCATTAATGGTTTGTGAAAATGCACAGTGCAGTCTGTGCAGAGAATTAGCTCAGCAAAGCCCACACTACGTTCTCAAAGTATAGATTAATATATTTTTCCTTTAAGAGGCAAATCACAGTGCATGAAAGCACGAATTCTTTTCAAAACACAATTTAGCTCAGTTTAATGCAGTTCAATCAACCTGGTCTAAAACAAAGTACTTTGTGTGGGAGCCTAATGTAATAATTTATTTTATCCGTTACAGTACTACAGCCTGGAGTTTACATTTTTGGGATCTGCTTACTACCATCTTCACACACCCTCACCGAGGATGCGTATCAGGTTAGCATCACAGTATTATAAATAGGTTTCAGGCTTAGTTAAGATCCGTCTCATTATACTAACCTAGGATGGCTTCAGATAGGAAGTTGCATTCTCCGTCTTCTTTCTTCATCACCCTTTATGCTCCCAAATGCCCCCTAAGCTAAGGAAGGTGCTAGGGGAGGAATGGCCTGGCCAGCTGTGCAGCAGCTCATGGTTGCAAGTGTCGTGGTTTAACCCCAGTCGGCAACTGAGTACCACACACCTGCTTGCTCACCCTCCCCCTCCGCCAGTGGGATGGGGAAGAGAATAGGAAAAAAATGACTGACTTGGAAAGAATTGAGTCAGACCCGTTGTCTGATTCAATTCTTTCTGGGGTGCCATGCTGCCATAAGACTTGCTTTTCAAGGCCCAGGATACTGTTCTGAGTGGTGGCATGGGGCATGGGGTATGTTTCCAGCCATCTGGTGGTTGCTTCCACCTTTGTAAGCACATAACGCTTGCCTTGGCGGGTTTGTGGGAGTGTGATATAATCGATCTGCCAGGCCTCCCCATATTTCTATTTCAGTCATCGTCCTCCATACCACAGAGGCTTTAACTGCTTGGCTTGTTTGATTGCAGCGCATGTTTCACGTTCATGGATAACCTGTGCAAGAGTGTCCATGGTTAAATCCACCCCTCGATCGCAAGCCCATCTACATGTTGCTTCTCTTCCTTGATGGCCTGAGGTGTCATGGGCCCACCGAGCTATAAATAATTCACCCTTATGTTGCCAGTCCAGATCCACCTGAGCCACTTCAGTCTTAGCAGCCTGATCCACCTGCTGGTTGTTTTGATGTTCTTCAGTGACCCGACTCTTGGATTAGTGAGCATCTGCGTGATGTACTTTTACAACCATGTTTTCTACCTGACCAGCAATATCTTGCCATAATGCGGCAGCCCAGATGGGTTTGCCTCTGCTCTGCCAGTTGTTCTGCTTCCATTGCTGCAACCACCCCCACAAGGCATTTGCCACCATCCATGAGTCAGTGTAGAGACAGAGCACTGGCCATTTTTCTCATTCAGCAATATCTAAAGCCAGCTGGATGGCCTTCACCTCTGCAAACTGACTCAATTCCCCTTCTCCTTCAGCAGTTTCTGTGACTTGTCATATAGAACTCCATACAGCAGCCTTCCATCTCCAGTGCTTTCCTACAAGATGACAGGACCCATCAACAAACAAGGCATATTGCTTCTCATATTCTGGCAGTTTATTATACAGTGGGGCCTCTTCAGCATGCATCACCTCCTCTGGTGATATTCCAAAATCTTTGCCTTCTGGCCAGTCCATGATCACTTCCAAGATTCCTGGGCAACTGGGGTTTCCTATCCAAGCCCGTTGTGTGATCAGTGTGACCCACCTACTCCACGTAGCATCAGTTGCATGATGTGTAGAGGGGACCCTCCCTTTGAACATCCAGCCCAGCACCAGCAGTCGGGGTGCCAGGAGGAGCTATGCTTCAATATGAATCACCTCCGAAGCAGCTTGAACCCTTTCATATGCAGCCAATATCTCTTTCTCAGTTGGAGTATAGCGGGCCTCGGATCCTCTGTATCCCCGACTCCAAAACCCTAAGGGCTGACCTCGAGTCTCTCCTGGTGCTTTCTTCCAGGGGCTCCAGGTAGGGCCATTCTACCCGGCTGTGGTGTAGAGCATAGTTTTTGCATCTTTTCCTGCATGGACTGGCCCAAGGGCTACTGCATGAACTATCTCCTGTGCAGGTCCCTTAACCTTACTTTGTTTTATGGCAAAACCAGCTTTCAGCAGGATTTGGTCTATTTTCTTCCCTTTCTCAAAAACAACTTCTACGGTATTGCCCCACACTATGATGACACTGATGTACTGCAGGTGTTCTGGAGCCTCACCCTGTTCCAGTGCAGTTTGGATCAGTCCATGGCAAATGGTGGGGCTGTGTTTCCACCCCTGGAGCAGTCAATTCCAGGTGTACTGGATGTCCCTCCAAGTGAAAGCAAACTGTGGCCTGCACTCTGCTGCCAAAGGGATTGAGAAAAACGCATTAGCAATATCAGTTGTGGCATACCACTTGGCTGCCTTTGACTCCAGTTCATATTGAATTTCTAGCATATCTGGCACAGCAGCACTCAGCGGTGGCGTGACCTCATTCAGGCCACGATAGTCTACTGTTAGTCTCCGCTCTCCATTAGACCTTCCCACTGGCCATATGGGACTGTTAAAGGGTGAGCGAGTCTTGCTGATCACTCCTTGGCTCTCCGGTCGATGAATCAGCTTGTGGATGGGAATCAGGGAGTCTCGGTTGGTGCGATATTGCTGCCGGTGCACCGTTGTGGTGACGATCGGCACCTGTTGTTCTTTGACCCTCAGCAACCCCACAACAGAAGGGTCCTCCGAGAGACTGGGCAAGGTGGACAGCTGTTTAATTTCTTCCATCTCCAAGGCAGCTACACCAAAAGCCCACCGGCACCCTTTTGGGTCCTTGCAATACCTGAGGTAGTCTGTGCCAAGGATGCGCGGAGCCTCTGGGCCAGTCACAGAGGTGCTTTTGCCACTTATTCCCAGTTAGACTCACTTCAGCTTCCAATACAGTCAGCTGTTGGGATCCCCCTGTCACTCCAGAAATACAGATGGGTTCTGCCCCTGTATAGCTTGATGGCATTAGGCTACACTGTGCACCAGTGTCCACTAGAGCCTCCTGTGGGTCTGATGTGCCGGGCCATTGAATCCACACAGTCCAGTAAACCTGGTTGTCCCTTTCCTCCACCTGGCTGGAGGCAGGGCCCCTCTAGTCCTGGTCGTAGTATTCGTTACTCACTTCTTGTAGATATGAGGCAGGAGTCCCTTCGTTAAGATCAGAAGTAAGATCAGCCCTTCTACTCTGTCTGGGGAACTGCACACTGGAAACTGGAGCAGCACTTTTCCTGCAAGAACCCTCTTTTGTGATTGTTTTTCCTTGCAACTCACGTACCTGTGCCTCTAGGGTCGAGGTGGATTTTTCCATCCCACTTCCTCATGTCCTCTCCATGGCCACGTGGGTAAAACCACAGGATGGCCCGTGGCCCTCTGTATCGTCTCTCTTGAGCAGAGGAACACTTACTCCTAATAGCTGAGATACTGGTTCGTACAGGTGGGGAGGAGGACATATCCTCTTTGAATTGTTGGAACTCCCAGGACAGTTTCTTGGCTAGCATGTCCGGCAGTTTCTCCACAGCCGAGATGCAGGCCCATAGGGAGGAAGAGAGACTTTGTTCACATTGCTGGAGTTGACCAGCCAATTCATCCACCGTTTGTCCCTCTCCGTCTTTCCAGATCATTACTGCCAATGAGTTGGCATACGACGATGGTGCACTCCGTACAAAATTCCTCCACGTGGGTCGCGTGCATTTGACTTCATCTGGATCTTTGGATAACTGCTTGTTGTCCAGGTCATCATAAATCACCTCCAGCATGGCTAATTTCCTCAGGTACTGGATACCTCTCTCCATGGTGGTCCACTTGCCTGGGTGACATATAACACCTTCCTTGAAGCAATACCTTTCCTTTACGCCTGATAGGAGTTGCTTCCAGAGGCTGAGGACTTGTGCCCCTTTTCCAACCTCTTTGTCAATGCCCCCTTCCTTAGAAAGGGATCTCAGCTGCTTGGCTTCCTTAATCTCTAATTCCAGGCTACTGGCCCTGTGATCCCAGCATTGGAGCAGCCAGGTGACAATGTGCTCACCTGGATGACAGCTGAAATCCTTTCACATATCTCGCAGCTCACTCAGGGATAGAGATCGCGTGCTTACCATCTCGTTTATGAGTTCTTCGTCTCCATCCAAGGAAGAGGAGGAACCCTCCCACCAAGTTCTTCCTTGGTGGGAAGCAGGGAATTCTTCCTCTTCCTCCTCCTGTTCTCGTGATGGCCCTGCTTTAGAGTAGTCGGCCTCCTCGCTGGCGGGGTAGTATGCTTCTTCCGCCTGCTCCCTCTTAGGAGAAGCTGCTTCACCCCTTACTAAATGAGCTGACTTTCACTTCCAAGATTTCTTCTTGTGTATAGGGGCAACTGATACTAGCATGGGTTGGTTCTCTGGTTCAGCTGCAGTGCCTGTCACTGGGGTTTGAGTAGCCACAGTGCCTGTCGCAGGGGTTGGAGTAGATGCAGTGCCTGTTGCAGGGGTTGGAGTAGACGTGGTATTCTTAAATAGTTGTTTAACCCTAAGCAAAACTTGACACACATTCAGGAGACAGAGCAATAGGGACATGCTGGTTTGAACATCCCAAGGATATTCAAAATTCTCAAGAGCTATTGCAATTAGCCTGGAGGAGAAGGGGAAGATGGAGGAAGGTGTCTCCCCCATAGGTTGGCTCTCCGAGGACAAAAAGTAAAAAGTGTCATTATTAATAATTTCCGATAGATGGCTTCTGAAGTACGGAGGTGATGGCAATGCTGAGTACAAATCCCAGATTGATCTCATGACCAATAATTTTGTCATACCATAAGCCAGTCTTACAGAGTACAGCAAAACGATAACCTTAATCCACCTCCCAGCAGTGATAAACAGCACATAAATACCGATAAACAGTATATACGGCAAGTAAGGTGTTACATAACACAACTCTGAGGACAAATACAACAACTTCGAGAGCAAATAAATCAACATTGTGACCAGCGACTACTAAACTGATATAATGAATGCTTATAACAAATTTGTTTTAACACACTCTGGTCAGACCTGTCATTATCTCAACCCTTCGAGCCCCACGTTGGGTGCCAAAAAGGACCATCGTGATTTAACCCCAGTCAGCAACCAAGTACCACACAGCTGCTCACTCACCCTCCCCTTCTCCACCCAGGTGGGATGGGGGAGACAATCGGAAAAAAAAAGTAAAGCCCATGGGCTGAGATAAAGACAGTTTAATAGGACAGCAAAGGAAGATAAAATTATATAATAATAATAATAATAACAACAATAATGATGATAAAAGAATATACAAAACAAGTGATGCACAATGCAATTGCTCACCACCTGCTGGCCAATGCCCAGCCCATCCCTGAGCAGCGATCACTGCCCCCTGGCCGACTCCCCCATAGTTTATATACTGAGCATGACATCATATGGTATGGAATATCCCTTCGGCCAGTTTGGGTCAGCTGTCCTGGCTGTGCCCCCTCCCAGCTTCTTGTGCACCTGGCAGAGCATAGGAAGCTGAAAAGTCCTTGACTTAGTATAAGCACTGCTTAGCAACAACTAAAACATCAGCGTGTTATCAACATTATTCTCATCCTAAATCCAAAACACAGCACTCTACCAGCTACTAGGAAGAAAATTAACTCTATCCCAGCTAAAACCAGGACACCACACACAATACTTGAACCACGGACCCTGGAGCCCTTCTCTCCTGCTGCAGGATACCAAGTCAATCTTATTGGCTTAAGTTGCTGCAGTTGTAACCAGTGGCAGCAGAATGGCTTTCCCTGGCATGCTTTCCTTTATCCATAAAACCATGTGTTTAAAGCATGGATTCCAGTAAGAGCTACCTTGTGAGAGTCACTGCTTTAGAACAGACAGACCCTGGCCATCTCATCTCTAGTTTTTGTAAGCTCACCACTCCAGCTCCCTTGCCTTAAGCCATTGCAAATGCTCTTGCAGATATCACTCATATTTCCAAGTACTTTAAAAGGTTTAGTTCAGCTCGAACTGCATTTCTCATTTGTGTGTATGCCCTGTATATCCCACCTCCTACTTGAGTGCAAGATGCTGTATTGGGTTTGCATGGCAAGGTTTTGGTAGCGGGGGAACTATAGGGGTGGCTTCTGTGAGAAGCTGCTAGAAGCTTCCCCTGTGTCCAACACAGCGAATGCCAGCTGGCTCCAAGATGGACCCACTGCTGGCCAAAGCTGAGCCCATCAGTGACGGTGGTAGCACCTCTGTGATAACACATTTAGGAAGGGGGAAAAACTGCTGCACAACCGCAGCCGGAGAAAGGAGTGAGAATATGTGAGAGGAACAACTCTGCAGACACCAAGGTCAGTGAAGAAGAGGGGGAAGAGATGCTCCAGGCGCCAGAGCAGAGATTGTCCTGCAGCCTGTGATGAAGATCATGGATAGAAAAGATGTCCCTCTGCAGCCCATGGAGCACCCCACACTGGAGCAGGTGGATGCGCCCAAAGGAGGCTGTGACCCCACGGAGACCCTGCGCTGGAGCAGGCTTCTGGCAGGACCTGTGGCCCCATGGAGAGAGGACCCCACAGTGGAGCAGGTTTGCCCAGCAGGGGGGCCCACGCTGGAGCAGTCTGTTCCTGAAGGACTGTACCCCGTGGAAGGGACCTACGCTGGAGCAGTTCGTGAAGAACTGCAGCCCGTGGGAAGGACTCATGTTGGAGAAGTTCATGGAGGACTGTCTCCTGTGGGAGAGACCCCACGCTGGAGCAGGGGAAGATGTGAGGAGCCCTCCCCCTGAGGAGGAAGGAGCAGCAGAGACAACCTGTGATCAACTGACCACAACCCCCATTCTCTGTCCCCCTGCACCGCTGCAGGGGAGGAGGTAGAGAATTCGGGAGTAAAGTTAAACCTGGGAAGAAGGAAGGGGTGGGAGCAAGATGTTTTAAGATTTAGCTTTTATTTCTCATTAACCTACTCTGATTTGATTGGTAATAAATTAAATTTCCCCAAGTCGAGTCTGTTTTGCCCATGATGGTAATTGCTGGGTGACCTCCCTGTCCTTACCTCAACCCACAAGCCTTTCATTATATTTTCTCTCCCCTGTCCAGTTGAAGGGGAGTGATAGAGCAGCTTTGGTGGGCATCTGGTGTCCAGTCAGGGTCAACCCACCACAGAGGCATATAGCAAATTCATCCCAGGAATGAGAAAAACACCCAGACTTCCTCTGTTTGTGTGCATGTGTATGTCTGCACCTGTGTGTGCATGCACATGCAGAGGCACATTTCTCCGTGGAAACTTTAATCAGACTCTCAATCCCCTGTAAACAAGTATAGCCCATGGATTTGTTTACTACACTTGTTCACTGAATACTTCGTATTAGAGAGCCCATTTCAAGCTGCGCACTTGCAAGACCATGCGATGAACTGTACAGGCATCTGCTAGCTTGCCTCAATTTATACTGCAATGGGAAGCTCTGTCATGCAAAGTAATATTAAACTAACTAGTGTAATGTGGGCCTTCTTAACCTTTAATTGTCAACCTGGAATGCTTCCAGCTCAGCTTTGCTGGACTTTCAGGGATTCAGCCTATGAACTAAACCAGTGCAACATATCAGCTCCTCCTCAATGTTGCTTGAATGTTATTTCACCATGTAATTCCTCACAAGCTAACTCCCAGGTAGGCAGTCCAATTTGCTGCATATAGAGACATGCTTGGGAACTTGTTTGTCCTCAGCGCCCAGGCCTGCAATAATGTACATTCTGTGGTACAGAGGCTGCAGTACCCCAAAAAATTATACCAGGGTTTAAAGGCCTAACAGAAGACAAAAGACTGAGATAAAAGTCACCCACTATCCCTCCTCAAAGAGCTCACATTTCTGACTGTAGCCAGCCAGGGTCTACTGGCTGTACTGTTATCTAATGTCCATAGGCAGCTTATTTTCTAGTAGAAACAAAAAAATGAAATAAGTAACCCCAATCTCCACAATTCAAATTATTTCAAGCGTTGAAATTTAAAGCCTTAAGATGAAAGTTTTCACTGAGATTGCATGGTATTTGTGCAAGTAAAGAAATGTAAATCCTGTCTAATCCACCAATAATTCCAATGACTTAATTTTTTTTCAAGAAGCTCTGTTGGTAAATTTCACTGATAACAAATGCTGGACAAGAATAAAACTGTCTGTGCCACAAGATATTTCACAAGGTATTGTGGTGTTTGTTTGTTTGTTTACTTAAAGTTAAGGAAACCAAACAACTTTTAAAGTGCTACATAAAACAAATTCAGGGCTTTTATTTTTGTTTGGTCAAAGCTTTTCTTGATATCATCAGAAGATTTCATTTTTGATGCTGAATATTTTAAAACTTGAATATAGCAAGCTTACGATTAATTTTTAAAACATAATTTAATGGTGTGGAGATATGTTATCATTATCGCAGTTCAAATTTCTAATCAACAAAATAAGCAAATTAAAAGTCGTTTCAAAATGAAACATTGGAATGTTACTGCACAAGTCTTTTTAAATAGAAATTTTTGGCCCTATGAAAATGTCTTTTTTTTTTCTCTTTCCCTCTGGCCCATTAGACTATATACAGATCTGCATTTTCTAATGAGAAAATGTCAGATCACAAAATTCCTGTTCAGCTGTATTGATTAGACATTCATGCACATAGCTCAGTTTTGTCATTTGAAAATAAGATGTTTACCCACCTCTGCTATTCAGTGTTATCTTGCTGGGGAGATTAAAGGAGGATATTGAGTCAGACAGGCAAGAGAAGGAGGAGTGGAAGTAATTAAATATAACCCTACTAATTTAACCCTATTTGCAGTGGGTTTTAAAATTCTAGTTCAGTACAGGACAGCATGTATTTTAGGATCATGTGTCCCAATAAAAATATGAATTAATTTATCTACCCAGTTTGTGCTTTTCCTTTCTCTTTATTTTCATTTTGATCAAAGGAAAAACATAACTGTAGCACAAATCAGGAATAAAAGCTGACAGAGATAAAGCACGTTCAAACAAAATGCACCGGACGAAGTATTAGTAGTGAGCTTACATGTGGCACTATTTCCATATTATACGTCACAGCCTTTTGGAAATTAAGCCATTTTTTGGATATATGTCCTTAAGCAGCAGAGCAGGAAAATGCTATATTAACCAGTATTTGCAGAAGTGTGAAAGATTGCTGGGGCAGCTGGGGGCATCAGGCAATGGATAGTGCCAAATTTTGCTGAATGAAGTTGTAGAAAGGCGGCTACACTGCGCGAAGCCTCCTGTGTAATCACTTCTGGCATCAGTTAACTTTTCCATTATCATCACTTCCAAACATCCTTTCAGCCTCTTTCTTCTAGACACAGAACTTCCTTTTGTTTCCAATCTGCTGCAATTTTATGTCGTGCTGCTGCAAACAAATGTGAAATCAATTCTGTTTTTTTCAGCTTGTACGCTCCCTTTTGTTGGGCATCAGCAAAAGTAATGTCAATGCCAGCGTCGGTCACCCTTATTTAAAATATGCACCACTCACTTAGAAATTGTACTAAGCTCTGTAAAAGGGGTGGAGAATGTTAAACTGGAGGTGGTAAACACATTGGGGCATCATCTGAGTGCAGTTAAGTAGGACTATTAATACTTCAGAAGTCATTCCAGACCAGACAAAACCAGACCAGGAGAATTACTGCAGTAAGCACCAGAAAGGCTCCAAACTCCCTCAAACTGTGTTGTAGGATCTAAAATAGATCAAAATACAGTGTGAAGAATAGATATTTATGGTAGTTATTGTTACTTTCTACTCGGTACTTTTCCTTGGCTTTTAGGCACTTTCCTGGACAGCATCAGCCAGTTAATTGCATGGGAGAAGGCCCAGCAACAAGTGCCCTTCTAGTGGCAACCAGAGTGCAGGGCATCTTTCAACAACCTTAAGACAAACCGCAGGTCACCCAGCCAGTCTAACTGAAATTTGGTTTATTAGGAAAAGAGAAAGAGGAGATGCCAGCATGAAAAGGTTGTAGGAGATATAACCAGTCATAGACATTACACACGAGAATGTCAGACTATCCAAGTACACCCAGCTTACTGGAGAGAAGATGCCTAGCATCTTCCAAAATAGAAGGAAGCAGGCTTGTGGGTTTTTTTTTTCCTTTTAAGCCCTGTTTGGCAGGGGGGTTAGGCAGTTTCTGTGAGGTCCATTAGTGAGTTTTATCCTTCCTGCCATCAGGTCTTGATTTTCCTTTTTACTTTCTAGATTCATCATTTCACTTTAGTTGACATGCAAAGCTCTGAGTGCTTGTTACCCTCTCCAGATACTTCCTTTGTCTCTCTAACAAACACGCACACCTTTTTAATATACTTTGCTTCTACACTGACACTCCCACCACACTGCATGCAATACTGAGTTCCTCTGCTCATCTTCAATTTCTATTACTTTTCTTTCTTCCTCCTTCTCTCCAACTCCAAAACCCCTTTCCTGAGAAGGCCACAGACTAAACACTGCCGACCCTCTTTTTTTCTTTCTGTGTAGGAAGAAATCTTCTTGATATGCCAGTCAACACTTTCCTAACTGTTCTCCAGCTAGGGAAGCTACCAAATTCAGCTCCACTTTGAGGAGGCAGGTTTATACAGTTTTCAACTCCCCGTTAACATTATTGTACTTTATGCTAAGCCCATGTTATCAGCAGATTTCATATCTGTCATGTTTACTATAGAACAGTAGAAAAGAGAAAACACTCTTCTCTGATTTACAGGATATTGAATATAGCTGAAATTTAATCAAGAACACATTTGTAATGAGGCTGAAAATGGCCTGTCAAATACTGGATGATGATTTCTTAATTAAAAACAATGATAAATCTTCTATATAGGAGGTAAGAATATTTTATTAAGGTATCACTGTGGGATTACATAGAACACATAAGAAAAAAAAAGGAAGCAAGCTGAAAAAAAAACAAACCCAAACAGAAAAATCCTCATCTTCATTCTATTTTTAAAAATATGCATGAATATCAGTCTAAAAGTGATAAACCAACCACGACCACTACACTGGAATGACTACACAATAAATTGCTGAACAAATATTACCATTCTTGGGTTGATGTTTATTGCTAGAGCTCAGCTTTTGTTTTTCTTGCCTTGCTCTAGCAATATGCAAGCTCAGTGGCAGGCCTTCTTTTACAGCTATTGATTTAGTCCTTTTAAAAGGAAAGTGTTCCTAAAATTCTCCCAAAGACTGAAAATCTCAGTAAAGTCCAAAGTACTTAATTCAGGTAAGAAAAAAGACTAGGTAGTTTGCACCAGTCTTTAACATGCTGTCTGTGGAACCAATAACAAATATTAATGTTGTGGTTTAACACCAGTAGGCAGCTAAGCCCCACACAGCCACTCACTCACTCCCCCCAGTGGGATGGGGAAGAGAATTGGAAGCTTAAGAGTGTGAAAACTCATGGGTTGACATAAAGACAGTGTAATAGGTAAAGCAAAAGCTGTGCGTGCAAGCAAAACAAAATAAGGGATTCTTTCACTACTTCCTACTGGCAGGCAGATGTTTAGCTATCTCCAGGAAAGCAGGGCTTCATCATGCATAATGGTTATTTGGGAAGACAAACGCCATCACTCCAAACATCCCCCCTTCCTTCTTCTTCCCCCAGCTTTTTATTGCTGAGCACAATGCCATATGGTATCAAATCTCCCTTTGGTCAGTTGGGGTCAGCTGTCCCAGCCGTGTCCCCTCCCATCTTCTTGTGCACCCTCAGCCTACTCACTGGTGGGGTGGTGTGAGAAGCAGAAGAGGCCTTGACTCTGTGTAAGCACTGCTCAGCAATAGCTAAAATATTGGTGTGTTATCCACACTGTTTTCATCACAAATCCAGAACATAGCACCACCCAAGCTACTAGAAAATTAACTCTATCCCAGCCAAATCCAGTACAATTAATTAGCTCTTATCCTTGCACCCAATGGATCACAATGCTACTCATTTATCTTTCCCACAGACATCTGCTCAAAGCACGCACATTTTCCCAAAGGAAAAATGCCTAGTTTTGACTATGCTTCCCATACAAATCTAATCTGGGCCCCACTGGGGCTGTTCCATTGCACAAGCAAAAGCACAATGTACAGATAAGATTTCTCATACACAGCTGATTCAAATTTACAGCTGCCATATAACTGCCGCAAGCATGGGCTGTGCATGTCAAAACAAGACTCCCCAGCCCTCTGTCTCCTCAGCCATACCCTGTATAGCTATTTATATAGGTAGGGTAGGGATTGCCAGCTTCCATTTTGAGCAGTCTTCTAGGGTATAGCATAGCCTGCAGGACCCAGGAGTTCTTTTTGAGTATCTATCCCCAGATGCCTCCAAACACCATATAGGAGCAAGATTGGAGGCATACACACCTCTTTACCTGTGTGTCCTGGTTTCTGAGGAATGAAATGCACCCACATTGACCAAATGAAAGCTGTGGTACACATCAGCCAGCTCTCCAAGCTGGGTGATGGGGAGACTGGGATCCCAGGACATAACACAGTCCCTGTCTCCTGCAGAGCCTTCTCATTGCCTCTTCTGCTTTGAAGGTAGAGACTACCTTGGGCATAGCCAGGAGGTTGAAGGGAGCATGCACTCCCCTTTTATTTGGCAGTCCTGAGTCTGCCTCTAGAGCACTGTGTCCAGTTCTGGATCCCCTGTTGCAAGAGAGAGAGTGAAAACTAGAGCAAGTTTATCAGAGTGTTATGAAGGTGACTAGATGCTGTATGAGGAGAGATGGATGTAGCTGGGTTTCTTCAACCTGGAGAAGAGAGGGTGGAAAGGGATTTAATTTCTGTCTGATACTACTGAGAGTGGATTTATGGGGAAGATGGAGCCCATCTCTGACGTGCACAGCAAAAATATGATCATATGAAATAAGAGTCAATGCTCAAAAGTCTCAGCAAAAGTAAATCTGACTGGATATAAAGAAAAAATCTTCACTGTGAGGTGAGTGTGATTAAGCACTGGAACAGGGGCCCAGAGAGGCTATGGACTCTTCATAACCAAACTGGAGAACTACAGACTGGGTAAATGGTTGGTGAGAGGGTGGAAAATTGGCTACGCTCAGACAGTGGCAATCAGCAGTAACAAGTCCAGCTGGCAGACCCTTACTAGTGGCATTCCTCAGGGACTAATACTGGGCCAATATTGTATATCATGATTGTTAGCAACCAGGGTGATGAGATAGAGCTCACTCCTGGCAAGGTTTCAGATGATACCAAACCAAGGAGGGGAGCAGCTGCCATGCTGGAGGGTATGACTGCTATTCAGAGGGACCTAGACAGGCTGTAAAAATGGGCTGACAGGACCATGAAGTTCTAGAGAGGCAAATGCCAACTCCCCCACCAGGAATGGAATAACCCTTATGCGACATAACTGGTCCCCATGCAACCCCAGTCAGGCTAGGAACTGACTGGCTGGAAAGCAGCTTTGCACAAAAAGACCGAGAAGTCCTGGTCAACAGGAATTGAATATGACTCAGCAGTGTGTCCCTGTAGGAAAGAAGGCCAACCATGTACTGGGCTGTATTAGCAAGAGGGCAGCCAGCAGGTCAAGGGAAATGATTATTGCCCTCTGCTTGGCACTTCTGAGACTGTGTGCGGAGTGTTGTGTTGAGTTTTGAGTTCCCTGGTACAAGAGATATTGACATACAGGAAAAATTCAAAACTTCAATGGGCAAGGCCCTGAGCAGCCTGTCCTAACTGGCGTTGTCTGAGTGGGAGGTTGGACTAGGTCATCTCCAAAGGTCCCTTCCAATGTGGATGGCTCCCTGTTCCTATCTCTTGAGATACAAAAAACTCTGATAAAAAATCTGTAATCTAATCTAATTTTGAAGTTGGTCCTGCTCTAAAACAGTGGTTGGACTACCTCCAGAGATCCTGCTCAACCTATGTTAGCCTTTGATCTATGATTCTAGTGAACAACATATTTGTTCATTCACCTGCACAAATCCAGTGCCATTCAAAATAAGCCTGTTAACAGGACATAAAAATGAATCGATGCACAAGCAAGTCTGTCTGCTCCTGACTTCCAGTGGCTGCCCCCACTTATACTGAAGGAAGGCCAAAATATATATACATACAAAATTATTGTCATTTTGTCTACTGTAAGGTACTCTGCAAGACTTCTAGTTGTCCTTTCCAGAAGGACACGGTTCTCCTGGACCTTCTTTGCCATATCTGCCAGCTCTGAGCAGATGTCTTGTGTGGCTGCAGGCACAATAACAGCACTGGAAAGCCTATGTTTAGGGCTTGACTTGAACTCCAAGCATCCTAAATTTGAGAGGATGTTGAGCACTTTCCTATTGTCCGTTACTAGCTGTTGAAAACCAGGCCAGTTACTCAGGCTGAGAACCCACTGCCTCAGGAAGAACCAACTTCAGTAAAAAGAAGTTTTCTCTGGGTTTTCTCAGCTTCTGCTGGGCAAACCTTACAGAAGTACCACAGGCACTCAAGAGCGTCAGCTCCATTGACTTTCGATTGGATATACCCCCTTAGGATGCTTAGAGGGTTCTGAAGCTGTTGTATTTTGGGAGGAAATTAAATAGCTCTGCAAGACAAGGCAAAACAGGTTGCAGAGCTGGCAAAGAAAACATAACTGACATTATGTTGAATCAATTCCTTGCCCACACGCTTTTTCTAACAGTGCTGAAAAAGGTTCTGTACCCTCTTCAGCTAAACTGCTTGTGACCTAAGCTCATCACAGTAAGGAAATCCTCTTGCTGACCAGGAATAATTCTGCTCTTGTCATGGCCCTACACTGGTAATTGGAGAGAGGGAGACAAGGGGGGGGAAAGAAACTTTTCATTCATCATAGAAGAAAATATGAAGGTGAGACAGGGAGGAGAGATGGGAGATTGGGCTGAAAAGATCTGTAAAATTGTTTCAGCCAGTTCCTGACATCGTAGGCACTTTATGAGATCCTAAAGGCTGCACTAAATGGAAAACTGAGAGGGTTCTTTCCCTTTCTTATACCACTTTCTCTTACATGCAGTAACTATTTACCCACATTTGACATGCAGTCTTGAAAAGCAAGTCTGAGATATAGTTTCTAAAGCTATGTGCTGCTTCCAAATAATTTATACAAAGAGACTTTATAAATATCTGGAGATGTCACTCCTCTGCTATGCACTAAGAACAGATTTGTTCAAAGGACCTAATGCAATTAGGGTGCTCAGGAGGGGCAAAGATACATAAGTGCATAAAACCCAAAGGCTGTCAATGCTTAACAAACTGTATAATGAAATAATAATAAATTAGGTAGGGAGGAGGGAGTCCAAAACAATGACGGTAAAAAAAATAAGCTGTAAATAAGCATTTAGTTGTATCACACATAATAAAGAGACTGCCGCACAACTCGTGCTTTGTAATCCTCCTTTTTGCAAATCCTGTATGAGTTTGTGTTTTTTTCTCTCTTGAGCAACTGAAGTACACAACAGGGAATGAAAGCCTCCATGCAATCTTTTCTAACACCAGTTATGGTGTTGTTATCCCCTCTGTAGGGGAAAGTATCCCTCCGCAGAAGGCCAGTGCAAAGCTGTCATGTCACTTCAGTACCTCTTAGCCCTGCAAGAGAGGTATTGCTGCTCCCTGATTGGAGTCCTGCTTGGAAGTGGTTGAAAGTCAGGATTACTGCTCTGCAGCAGGGAGGCAGGGAGATTGTTCCATTTGGGAAGGAAAACCTGGATTTTCAGGTTTTCTAGGGGAGGCATATCCCCACATCTTTGTGTTTCTTTCTCATTTCTCCACTCTCCAGTAAAAAACAAAACAAAACAAATTATGTGTGTGAATGCAAAGACCACCCATAGCAGGGAGTACAGTTGTAACATTTGAACATCCTGGAGGTGCAAACTGGAGCTTAGCTGGAACAACGGCTCAAATCACCACTTTCCATTTTAGTGCAAGTCCCACAGCTGACTCTCAAGAACAAGTTGTCTGGCTTCTGCACTTCTATGAGCCTGGCAGGGGGGCACGGTGGCAGGTCAAAGAGCTAAACAGTGAGAGGCATGCACAAGAAGTGAAAGGCTACACAGAAATGCCCAGCTGCATAATCCAATATGCAAAGGTCCCAGGTGGAAAACCTTGCTCAGTGACCGCAGCCAAGAGCAACTGGGAAAGAACCTTTGTTTGCCTTAAATGTTTTTGCACCCAACTCTTCAAGTGACTCGATGGCAGCCACCATAACTGCACAAGAATTCCAGTTTGATAAGGTACAGGACTGGACAGAAGGATGAAAGAAGGGCAGAGGGAGTGAGAAGGAGCAGAGAAGGCTTTTATTTTGTGTCACAGACTCTTTTCATGGGTGCTGTAGACCACTGATTCCCTGCAATAGACACATTTCAAACAGCTGGCTGAAAGATAGCTCCAAAAAAGAGGTGTCAACAGCCCAGCCTCTCCTCTGAGCTACAACAGGCAAAGGCTGAGTGAACTTCAATGAGCATCAACTACCTACCATGAATAAAGGCAGTGTAATTACAGAGGGGAAGATGGGGGAGCCCAGGGACAGAGCCAGGCACCACTTCTTCCAGGGACTAGAAAGAGCCCTAGCTGAATATCTACCATGTGAACTGGTGGCAACTCAGGAGATGATAAAAGGCTGTTTTCCTACAACATGGTCAGGATACTGGTGCATTTTCCTTATTGCTGTACCTTTCTCTGACTTCTTTCTTTGCAGTACATGTGGACTCCATGCCAGCAAACAGGGAAACTCAGCTCATAAAGGGAGCAAAGAAGAGATTCAGCTTGTCCCAACTTTTGGACAGGGTTTGTTAGCCCAGGGAGGCCAGGGTGCATTCCCAGGTGCTGCCAGCAGCTCCAGCGGGACAGTGACTTCAGGAGAGGATCCACATACAGGTGAAGCTCAGCACCACTTGGCCTCTACCAGGGTCCTGCAGATGGGCTCTGTGTGATCGAGGGGAAGGGAAGACCACCCAGCCACAGGATGACTGCCACACCATGTGAGGAGGGGCACGTATCCCACTGACCCGTGCTGTCAGGAAAGGATGCGATCCTCCAGTTCGCCCAGGAAGTCTGCTTCCACACTTACACTGCCATTACAAAGAGGAGGGATGAAGTCCTGACATCACTAACATCAGTAGGAAAAACAGACCCCACAGAAGGAAAAGGGAGAAATCTGCACTCTTTCATCCTTCTCTCCCGCTGCTCCCACACAAACCTCAACACTTGCTTTTTATTTTACCTTGGCCCCACTCTCACTGCCCCTTTTCTTGGGGTGAGCACTGCAGCTGACGCACACAGCTGAGCCGCAGAGACATCCTACGCGTCTGACTCCCCCCGCTCCCCACCGCCTTTCACTAGATTATCACAACTTGACATTATTGTAACAGTGTTTTGGAAACAGAGGATAGGATGCATTTAATTATACATTATAGTTGTAGGCTATGAGGCTGACAGCTTGTTTTTAATAACCAAACACTTGGTGATAATCAAACAAACCTTTCGAGTTGA
Source organism: Ciconia boyciana (assembly GCF_034638445.1). NCBI lineage: Eukaryota > Metazoa > Chordata > Aves > Ciconiiformes > Ciconiidae > Ciconia > Ciconia boyciana. Next base: position 59,930,173 of record NC_132934.1, read on the forward strand.
GCTGATGAAGTGCCAGCTGAATGCAAGAGATGCAGGGACTTCTGCAAGCACGGCAAAAATACCCAGCCACCAGCCTGGCTCCAGGGCAAGGACCCCAGTGCTGTGCTGCCCAGCAAGCTGAACAGCCAAATTGTGCCTTTAAGCTGAGGTCTCCAACCATTGCCTACTGAAGGACTGTAGGGAAGCTGTAGTTTTTGGAAACTTTATCTTGACAGATAGCTGAGAGACAATAGCTCCATTTCTTTTTTTTCTCACAACCTCCCACAAGAGCCCTTCATATTCCCGTACCTCCCATTCAAAGTCCAAATATTCTCACTGGTGTTTTTCACCTGATAAAGACTGAGCAAGGACTATCATCTGAACCATCCACAACGATCGAAGGATTCTTTAAGATTATGACAGAGAAGCAACAGCTCTCTCTATGGTGATATTTCACCTTTATATGATTGCCAATCTCAGATAAATCCCACACTAGAGTTTCTTTCCCAGTCAGCTCTGAATTTACCCACCCCTCTACACTGCAGTGCTTATAAAAGCAGCCTTTCCTTTCACATAAACCCTGCATCCTTTCCAGAACACAAACCAAAACTTTTCTGTTCCTCCTAAGAACTTTTAGCGCATTCCCAGTGCTTTTTGCAGCCCTCATCAACCTTTTTCTTTCCAGTGGCCAAACGTTGACTGCAAAACCCCAGGCTTTTCCACAGCTGCCCTTTCCCTCCACTGACAGTCAAAGCTCCAGGTACAAACATCTCCAGGCTCTTGAGAAACGTAGCCAAGCTTTGCAGCACTGGAAAGTCTTAGGAAGCATCTTTAATTCTGTGTACACACCTTCATAGGACATGTCTAGAGACCTCACTCGTATGGCCTGGAGCCGAGATGTTCTTCTGTGATACACTCCACACTGCCAGTACCAGTGGTACACTGGAAATGATGTTTCCTGTGACTGCAGAGGCTGTGATGACTGCTGGACCATTGCTGGATAAGGAAATTACTTACATAATGAAGACTCTTTTGGAAGGATTATAATCAGTTTCTCCCTCTTCCTCTCCCAACCTACATGAGAAACTGGTTATTTCATTCCTAAGAAGGAAAAAAAAAGGAAGGGTGTGCTCTGATAGTTGAACAAAAATAGTAATTAGAACAATGAAAGATGGAGAATGGTTTCTCAAGAGGGGGAAATTTGTCAATATTGCAGTGTTATTTGCTCTGCTTTATGTAAAAAAGATAAGATAAGAGGGAAGGGAAGGGAAGGGAAGGGAAGGGAAGGGAAGGGAAGGGAAGGGAAGGGAAGGGAAGAGAAGAGAAGAGAAGAGAGAAGAGAAGAGAAGAGAAGAGAAGAGAAGAGAAGAGAAGAGAAGAGAAGAGAAGAGAAGAGAAGAGAAGAGAAGAGAAGAGAAGAGAAGAGAAGAGAAGAGAAGAGAAGAGAAGAGAAGAGAAGAGAAGAGAAGAGAAGAGAAGAGAAGAGAAGAGAAGAGAAGAGATCCTCTACAGGAATGAAGACTCTTTTAAAATCCTCTCCAGACCTCTCCATCTCTCTAGAGGATCATTTCTTTGTTCAGCCCAGATGGATTAGCTTTCCTATGCCATTGAATTTCACTCTTTCTTCTGTCAGAGGACAACACTCCTTGATGACTTTTCCCTGTCTAAACTCCTGATGAACAGCCAGGCGACAGGTCACTGGCAGTCTTGTTAGGTAGCCAGAGGATGGGAAGTCCAGCTCCATCTCTTCCCATCCTTTTATCCTGTGTTATTCACAAGGGGACAAATCGCCCCTCAGCCAGTTACTCCCAAATCCTGTTGGAAAAAAAGGGTCTTTAAAACTCTGTAGGGGTTTCCATACCCACCCCGCTTGCACCAGGCGGTGATGCTGGCATAGACAGGCTGGGTAGTTTTGAAAGCTACAGGCACAGTTGGTATGAAGCTCCCCTAGCCAAAGCCTGTGCATGCACATGCTGTATGGTGCTTCTGCTGGGTGGCCATGGCAGCTTCACTCTGCTGCCTTTCTTCTAGTCACGGGATGCTCAACACTCAACCCTTTTGCACAAAATTTGGATCAAGGTCTCCAATGGATGACTCATTCTGGAGTCATCTGTTTTTCCAGTTTTCCCGCTGTTCAGGCTTGGAGTTGTGATAAAGATGTAACTATATAATGAAAAAAGTACAAATTTAGCAACAGTCCAAAAAAGTGTTCCAATGACAGCCCCACTTTCAGGGGAGATGAAATAAATTAAGACTTAGGTACATGTCTCACAGTTACCTTGTCATTTGCCAGCATAGGCCTATTTGTAGTACAGCTGTGACAATATTTAAATATAGTAATTTTGAATCTGAATTATAGATGATGTTTTGTACTTTAACAGATCTCAGTGGCTAAATATTTATCTTTTCGTCTTTCAGGTGTCTCCTTTTGTTGGCAAATTTCCAGTTCCCTCTGCATTACTTCTCTCCTTTGGAAATACTGCACTGAATAAGGATCTCTTCTTCAGAGCTTGGCTCCTCTTTCACCTGGCTCCTGTGGTGAAAGTAATTAAAAGCAATTGGTTGCTATAGAAACATTAATATTTATTATTGGTACTGCAGTAATATCCTGAAGCTTCAGCAGCTGTGATATAAATATGTGTGAGAGTAATAACTGTGATAGTGCCAGCTGATGATTATTACTTCAACCACAAGGTCAAGAACCCTGCCATCATGTAGATGTACTCTGAAAACAGTGAAGTAGGGAACCTTCCAGAAAAAAATGCAAAACACAGTTGCAATCATTTGCACACAATACAAATGCAGTCATTGTAAGCCCCGTTTCTCTCGAGAGGATCTCTGGGAACTGATATCTATGAATCGGTCTTTTGAGAAGTTGAAGAATATGGGTTGAAAGAAAAAAAAATCCTCCATTTAAACTTCTTTACCATGGGTCAGCTTACGTTCTGCAATTATGCTGCGTGCTTCATTCTGCTGAAAGTTAACTGCAGTCATCAGGAAAGGTTGTCATGACATAAGCACAGTAAAGGAGCTTTTTTATCTTGGTGTGCCTGGCCTACCAAACCACCATGCTAGAGCGTTAACCACTAATATTTCTTGCTAAGTGTATCAGCCCCACAAAAGGCTAATATTTTCCTTCTGAGGCAGAATGTAAAGGTGAGATTTGTGAAAGCAGACAGCATCCATCCCACCTTGCTACGACTGCTGACTGCAGTATCACTGACTTTAGCCAAGAGTGAAGGAATTTTAAATGCCCCCACTCCAACCTGTTATTTTGTCCAGAAAGAGAGCCAGCATGAAAATCATATCATTGCAGTAGGTCCCAGCTGATACACTTTCAAGTTATCACAACAGAAAGGCTACAAATAAAATTCACACCTTTAAAAAAAAGAACATTTTAGGTATGTCTTTTTTCAAATCACATTATAACATTTTGAAGAACATAAGACATTGTTTCATGGAAATTCCTCTGCCTTTAAAAGACTTTGTCATGCAAAAACCACTTTGAAGAAAATTTTCACCCACTTTAGTGCATTAGTGTATTCCTACCTATGTACACACAGATTAAGAGGATATACACACCATGTATGTGTCTGAGTGAGTTTCTAACAGCTTTATATATTTACCGATGAGTCAAGATGATTACGGTGAGATCATGGTAAGGAAAGATAATGCACTTTAAATGTATAAAGGGATTTTATTAAAACGACAAGGGCCAATCATTCTAATTAGCCAACAAAGAGAGAACAGGATGGAATAAGATTAAAGGGACACTGTCAAATTACATTTTAGAAACCATCTAATTGCAAAAATTCCATATTCCGACAACTTACACTCTCAATAGCATGTCCTGGTTTTGAGATTATTTAAAACTCTCTTGAGGAGAAAATTTCCACTTTCTGATCATTTTTGGAAGAAATTAAGAAATGTGAAAACTGGTTTCTGTACACAGAGTTCAGGTAAGCAATTATATATTGAACAGTTTATTGGGTTTTACATAAATAAACTAGAGAAAAATAACTTCTTCTAATCTGCCAGCTATAGTAAAATTTTCATTTTACTTCTATTCAAACATATGATACATTTTTTAACAGATGTGGTATTTTTCAAATAGACAAAGAGAAATATGAGGGTACTGTTTATGTTGCATTGTACCTGCTATGCTACTGCCTGTGCCCCAGTGATACAATTTAGGACATGTTTTCAAAAAGAAACGTTGATTCTGGGTATCTTCTTTTGCAATCTCCAATTTGAGACAACTAAAAAAAGCCCACTTTTGAAACTTGCACTACTTAGTTCTTTCTGAAAATGAGATTCCAGCTCACTGTCTCAGAAAATGGAGGTCCCTAAAATAAATGGTCATTTTGAAAAAGTTTGTTATTTTTTAAAATGCATAAGCTCTTCCAGAAGTAACATGTCAGGGAGTTAAGAAGAAATATTCTGTCTCTTTTGGTATTTTCCTTCAAATGTGTCATTTGGTCACAGTAATTCTTCTGAGGAATGATGGACTAACTGTGGTATGCTAACACAATTGTAAACATGCCCCTTTTTTTCCCTGCACAGATACAAATCTAGTTTTAAAATTCTGTTATGTAAGTGTATTAGCTAGTCTGCCCTAAAAACATAGCCGACAGTCTGAAATGTCCCAGTTCAAAATATTTTTCAGTGACATTAAATATTTTTGTGGATTATTTCTTATTTCTCTTGATTTTTTCTTTTTTTTTTTTCATGTCACAGAAATATTCCACATTTTTAGTTAGGAACAAATATAAATTATGAACCAGTTTGGGTTTTTTTTGTTTTTTTTGGTTTTTTTACAGAAAAATGCCTACTGTTTCCTAACCAGCTGAAATGTTTTCCTAGAGTAGACGAGAACTGTTTTCCATTCCAGGCACCACTATTAAAAAAAACCAAACAAACTTATTGACAAATATGAGGGAGTGCAAATAAAAGCAATAGAAAACATTTATGCTTAGATAATATGAGAGCTAGGGATGAGAGCAATGAGAACTAAGGGTCATGTTAGGTAACTGGATGACTAGATGAACTGGCTTACGGAGAAAGGTGAAGGAAGCCAGGCATGACTAGATTGTCTAAACAAAAGTGAATTGCCAATGGCATAGTAGACTATATGTATTCATAATAAGGAACAAATAATAAAGAGAGAGGGGTACTGTTTATGGTTGTTCCAAATTACAAAGGAGGTGAAGGAAGTCCCATTGCTTGAGGCTAGAGTGGGCAATAGTCCAACCTGCTGAGTACGTATTTTACTGTTTCTTGAAATTCATATCAGGAAGTTCTAGGAAATGTTTTAGATGGCAAAGCCAAGGTACAAACAGAGAGATGTCCTTCAGAGTTAAAATTACTGTCCCTGTTCCACTAAAGCTCTGCAGAGAAGTTTCAAGAAAGGACCTTTCTGTGACTCTCAGCTCCTGCCACATGTACAAATAGAGAGTGGAGGTATCAAGCCTTTGGAGGTGAGATGAACTAGATGATGCAATAGATCTTTTCCATCTCTAATTTTCATGAGTGCATAAACAAATATTCACGCCTGGGAACATTAATCACTATTGGTAGAGGTCTAAATCAAAGAAGGGAAATAATGTTTTGTGCATGCTCAGCACACAATGTTCTAATGTTTATAACTATGTAATTTCCAAACCAAATTTCTTCAAACAAGGCAATGCATCATTCAGGAGTACATTCACTTTCAAGGGTGATATTTCAAAATAAAGTTGGTTTGAGTTACTGGGGATGAAAAGCATATGAAAAATACCTTAAGTGGTGAAAATCACTTTTTCCCTCCTCCTGATTGGATAACTTTGAAAAAAAATACAAACAGCTGGATTGATTTTTATGAAAGTTTCTAAAACCAATTCAGTCTTAGACTGAGACCGAGCATGAAAAATTTGAGCCCCAAAGGTAATATTTTTTTGAGAAAGTTATAAATGACTGTGATTTAGAATTGAAATGCCATTTTCAAGCTTGGCAATATCATCACAACCACAATGCTACATTAACTTGTGTTGTGCAAAGCTGTAGTGATAATAGAAAACCAAATTCTCCTGATTTCAACTGACCTGCAGCAAGTTACTCTGTCAGGGAATCTGTCACACAAAGAGAAAACAGGGAGTGAGAAAAAGAAGAGGGTGAATAGGACTAGAGAAGAAAAGGAGAAAATGAATAGGAATGAATAATAAGGGGGGGAATGAAAAACAAAGCAAAAAATAAAATAAAAGATAGGCTAGTACAGTCTCTCTCTTCAAGTCCTGTACTTCCCCATGGGAGGATAAGATGTCTATGGTCAATGTTGTTCTTTTGAACACAGTGGTGATCAACACAAGACATCGAGATGGTAAAGCAGACACCAAAAAGAAGGTGAAAAGTGGAGTGGACATAGAAGAAGTGGATAAAATAGGGAGATTAAAAGAGAAATGATCAAGGAAAGTACTCTTGGAGCTATTGCCAGAATTTCTAGAAGAGTCCTGGAATGACTCGCAATTACATTTCAGTAAGAGCTCCACTTAAAACCATTTTTAGAAACTTGCAAAAGCAGTGCTAAGATAGAAGTAGGCTATGTTTGTATAGGAGGCAAATGAATTTTATAAAAATAAAATGGGTGGAGGAAGAGACCGCCTGGAACTGTCCAAGGCTGCAGAGCCTCTCTTTTCTTACCATCTAGAAGGAACCCTGGTTGATGTTTGCCAGCAAGGACGCCCCTCCCAGGACAAGACTCTGGCAGTGCCAGTGCCTGCAGAGACTCCTGAAGCTCTGGGCTTGCCAAGGCAGCCTCAAGTGTGAGGGGCCTCAGATTAAACAGGTCCTGAGGGATGAAATTATCCAAATTTACCAGCTTTCCTTAAATTTGTTAACAAACTGAAGTCTCCTGCCAGGGATTCTGCATAAACATACCTCTTAAAGATCCTTTCTGAAGTTTCTATAGCTTCTCAAAACTACAGTGGTTGTCCTGGTTGCTGACCCTGCTCTGCAAGAGCTGGCTCAAAATCATTTCAGGCAGCATTCTTTGACTGAAGCTTGCTCTTGCCTTTACAGCATAGATCTGGAGCCTTATCAGTTTTCCTCTGCCACCATTTTCACTCCACTCAGATGCAAAACACATGCCCTGTATTCTGCATTTTCTGCTGTTTTCCAGGTAGTATTCAATGAAGGATTCCTCCGTCAGTTTCGACCACAGGGCCCTCTCTTACCTCCTTCCAAACCACACCCAGGGGTTGAACATCATTCCCGGTTTTTCCTGTATAAACCAGTCGCCACATTACAAACATTAATTGAGCTTTTGCTTTGGCTACTCAAGAGTGAACTGTTTGCTGCTTTGTGTCCATAACCTGACATGGACAGACAACAGCTGGAAAAATCAGCCTCTCCTCTCCTGACTACAGACATTTTCTCGTCTTTCCATACTCTTATTTTAAACTAGCCATCCTTGCTCCCATTTTTGCTACCCAACAGCAAAAAAAGTTCAGTGACTCATCTCACCTGTTCTGGTCTTACTGACATTTAGAAAAAAATGTCAAGTTGACAGCTTATCTGGGAGACAGGAGAGGGGCATTGTCCTCTGCTATTCAAAGAACCTTGGTACAACATTCTTAATGGTTTTGCAATATTCTACATATTACATATCTTAAAAGGTATAAACAATATCAAACTTCACCTTTATTTTTAGCAAATCCTGAGCAGGTAATAAACCTATGTATGGCAGGCACGTTAAGGATATGGATAATAAAGCTGATAAGAGAGTGCTTTGATCCATAGTTTCCTTCCTCTCTGGTAACATATTTGTATATCAGTTTTAGGGCCATCTTACATCACGTATAAGAAGCTCCACTTAACCCTAAATTTGCCTCATGCAATGAGTGTCAGAGAATGGAGCCCACGAGCAAACCTTTGCTCGTACAGTGCGAAGGTGGCTAAAGGCAGGTATTTGGCAGTACTGATTCAAAATTCAACTATTTGAAAAATTTCCATTGGGACTGTTTTCCAAAGGTAAATATCTTTGATGAATGTGTGCACATAAATATTTTGATCTGGAAAAATGCTGATTCTGTAGAAAAACAAAGGTCCTTACAGAGAAACATATCTATAAATCTCTATCTGTATTTATGTCTAAATAGACACAATTTTTGGTGCTGCCATACATCAATAACCATAAAAATGCATTGTGGGAAAGAGAGTTTGGTTGCTTGAAGATCATATTCTGCATATTAGTTGAAGTTCCCTGGAGAAAATGTATCATTTTAAGTGGTATAAGAGACTGTGATGCATTATACAGGCAAGTAGCTGTATTATACCTTATACTTTGGCAACTGTGGTATGGCTCTGTTTAATGCATCTCTGAGCTAAATGCTTTTTGCACCAAAATATATATTTTTTAATTTTTCACAAATACTTAGCAACTTACTTCAGGGAGCAAAAATCATTTTCAGCTTGATTCTTTAGAAAACAATAATGAGTCAGGTAATTGCATGCTAATAAGCAGGAGTTTTTAGCAATAAGGATGCTTAGTATGAAAGCTGGGCTGGGGAATGCTCGTAACACTAAAGGGAATAGATAACAGGGCAGAAAAATTCACAGGACTGTGGTACTCCTTGCCTTCCTGGTATGAAAGAAGAGTGAGGACCCTCTCTGTAGTGTAACTCATTCTTGTAACATAGTTTTGTTATTAAAAGGACAGCAAAAAATTCTGGGCATGCTTTATACTGAGAGATATTTAAGGCTAAGTTGGAATTTCATCTTGAGGGAAGCTTTTAGGGATAATTAAATCAGCTGTGACATAATTTAGCTGAATGACCTAGGCAGGTAATTAGAAATGTATCCCAAGCTCAACAGCTCCATGACAAAACATCCGAAGACAAAGTAGACTTAATTGCTTGCTTTTTCTACATTAAAAATTCTGCCAGAGGTGAAGACTAAGAAACATTAAACAATTTGTCCAAAATGTCCACGAAGTTGATGGAAACACAGGCATAATATCTGACATGGATTCTATAAGAAAAATACTGTATGCAAAATAAGCATGTCTTCTGGGTAGTGATCACAATGGCTCAAGTCTGCCTTGATCAAAGCCAGGATCTGATCGCAGAATCAGACCTGACAGCCTCATATTTAAAAGATTTGAAGACTGAGCAGTTGAAAGTTACAATGGTTATCTACAGCAATGGGATCTACATATCCTGGAATGAAAACAGGGTCTGTAATGACATCTAGTCACTTCTGGTTTTAGTGAAAGCCAAAATAGCTAATCCTAGCCTTTCTCTTCAAATGGGTGCATACACTTTTGATCATAATTAAAACAAAGAGGAAAAAATAATGTAAAATATATATTTGTAAACTGCCATGCAATTTAAGCTTCAATTTAGGTTGATTTTGGCTGAATTATGTACCAAGTTATGGGCTGTTTGCTAGCGGATAGCATTATACATTGTCAACTCACTTTGATAAGGTTTACTAGGTCAAATCTTTTTTATAGAGAAGTACAAAGAATCTAGGTGATTCCAATAGTTACTTTTGGATCAATTAGTAAAAGAAAATGTTCTGGAAATACTCAGAGTAATGTTCCATGTGGCAACCTTCAGCATGAGAAATTGCTAAGATCTTTCTGCCCTCGACCTGCTTCCCTTCCTCCCTTGTCCTCAACACTCTCCTGGTGCTTACCAGCCCCTTATCAGTGCTCTACTCTAAATTGCATCTGTGGGTATAATCTTGCTAAAAGAAAGCAACCTCTTATAGGGAGTTTTGGGACAAAAACACAGGTGTTTCTCTGTGTGTGTGTTAAATAGATTATTTTCCACATCTTTAGACCAAGCCCACACAAATAGTAGAATGGATGGAAGTGAAGGAGTAACTTTTGGCAGGATGTAAATCACTTAAACTAGCTCTGCCACCAAAGGATTCATAATGCGAAAAAGCATATTTGTAACACTGCTTGCAAATAGATTAGCTTTTTCCAGTCTTGCACAAAACATGTGTCTTTCCATACAGCCTGATAGATTTTTATTGAGTTTTCTGATTGTTCTGTTGTATCACTACAGGCAAGCACAAAGCCATAAGCACTTTGTTTTAATTGTCTATCAGGTACTATTGCAGTCTTTTGGGTCCCTTTGTGCTACACCATTTTTAATTAATAGGTTATGGACCTACTCACACCCATGAGACTCCATTAAATGCAGCTGGACGGTACGTAATGCTTACTGAATTCCAGCACAAAATTTGTTTGTCTGTAAATGTACTGTCTTAAGACAGGCTCTATGTCCAGCTAAAATTCAATGAAAAATTTAATGAAGCTTGTCAGCTTGTCTAATAAAGAATACTACCACTCTGTACAGAGCTGGAAAGCACAGAAAATTTTGTCACAGTCTTTTTGTGAGACATGATGAGCACTGAAGCCCAAGCTGAAGTATAGACTAGAAACAATTGCTTTTCATTTGATCTAGTTATGTTGCTCTCTTAAAGAAATTGAGAAAACAATGGGTAATATATGTGGAAAAGGGAAAGCCACGAGTCTGGTAGTAAAGTGGGAGAGAGAGGGAAGGAGGTAGTTTGCATTTTGGAATAGACAGTTCAGTAAGAGGTAAAATGAAAGGAGGTTGCTGGTGGACATCTGGTGAGTCCATGAGTTGTGACCGTTAGCACACAAATACTTTTTGGTGATGAGAGTTGGAATGGATGCTTTGTTAGAAACATCCTCCCATTCATAACTGGGTCCTTCTGCTCTGTGGGAATCGGTTGTGCTGTGGGGTGCTCATTTAACTTCATTCGTATGGCTTTCATTTCAGTTTGAGAAAGGTAGGGATTCAAGTATTTCAGTGTGTCTATTGTAGGATCCCTGACAATTCTACAAATCTACAAAACTGGTTATTTTTCACATTTGTTTCTCTAGTGCAATCTGGTGCTATTTAATGCTATTTGTCACACTCACTTGGTGTTCTTTACAGTTTCTTGGTTTGTGGAGGAGTATGTGGTTGTGTTGAGGGGTTTTGAACATGACTGTTGTAAAATGCGTTTATTTTGTAATGTTGACCATGATAACTAGAAAGTTGAGGTTGGTGAAATCCATGGACACTTTAATGGACAAGTGGTTTTTAACAAATTGGTGATGAAAATTGCTATAGGATTCTAAGGTTTTAGGTCAGGTGAAGAAGTTGTCCTCAAGCAACATAGTGTCCTGCTATATGCAACTCCTCATAAACTTCCTAAAATAAGATTTTTCTCTGATTTTTTTTCCTTCAAGAATAACTGCTGATATCTGTGCATAGGAATTGGTGAAGCTACCAGGGAATGAGAAATAAACGAACTATTTTGCAGTATGCCCGGCCTTAAAATCTGAATGCTGCCAAGTTCTTCTAGGTGAGACTATGATGATATAGGATCCTGGTATAATGTATGAAGATACTCAGAATGATGAAAGAGGGTTTATGCTGAGAAGTTTTTGAGGCATAGTTTGTCTCAGAGAAAAACATGCTCTCTGAGTAGAACAACAGTTTCTTAAAACCGTGGCTGTGTCTGATGTGTCTACCTGGGTTCCTGTATTCATCATTATTGGGAACTGTATAGAAAGCTCTAGGGAACAGGGGTGGAAATAAGAAAGCTGGTAGTGCAGCTTTTTCTTGGGGTTCTCTGGGAAGGCATTCAATAGTGTCTCTGAGATTAAAGAGAGAGAAGCATATGTCTTTTTTCCTCGAGTTCCTTTTTGTTCTGACTATCAGAAAAGCACCTGTTTGTCTTGCTGATGCAGTCTTGCATGATGTACAATTTCTGTAGCTCTTCCTGAACTTAAAGATTCTCATTGTTTTCAACAAGAGGTAAAATACAGCTTTAATGGAGATTATTGGTTACTCTCATCCATCTACATGAAAATAAGGTAAGATTTTGGGCTTTCAAATGTGTGATTTCCAAAGCAATTTAATTTAGAGTTTGACAAGATGAAGAGTGCTTAAAAGCAGAAAATATTATTTCAGGGGAAGGAGTTATTGATATGTAGATGGGACAGCAGACTAAAGTCTGTTTTACCATATAAGTCCCACCAGTGGGGCTGGCAGTCACACACCATGAGGGCTGTCAGGTCATCTGGCCTCAATTGTTCTCTTCCTTTCCTACTAGTAGCTGACTGCAGAGCGGGAAGCATCTGACATGAGACAGGGGCCACACATTTGGTGGAAAATCCCCCTAACCAGCCTGTGTAAAAACCAGAAAATGTGTCGGAGATGCAAGAACAGGAAAGAAAGAGGTGGGATGGCTAGTTCCTCATCAGTTCCCCTCAGCGCACCATTCTCCAGCCTTTACAGGAAAAAGAAAAGTCACTAGAAATGAGACACAGAAGTGGAATATCATTGTTCAAGAGTAAATAGAGAAGAAAGAGAGGTTATGCAGAGAAAAAAATGGAACAGAAGGAGAACAAAGCAGCAAGAGAAATACTGACATTTGTTACACTGTGGCATGGCCTGGAGGTCCCACTTTATGTTTGTACCCTTCTGCTAGCCATTATTTCAAACATTACAGAAATATAGCCATTACCCTGGGAGCGTAAAAATAAACAAATCCTGCAAGAAACAAGAGAATCAGATTTACTGTCAGAGCTCTGAAAATGCTGGTAGCAACAATACGTGTTTTAAGGGATGGGTATTATAAAAGAGGACTGTACAGCTTCTTAGCAAAACCTACTTAGATTTCAACAACATCCAAGTCCTGCAAGACATCTTTCAACCCCATCAAAAGCCAGGAATAAACGTTGTCCTGACTGAAAATAGCCTTCAATGTGCTTGATGGCACAAAAAGTCTTCTAGTAGCTGGGAACCAACATGCCAAAACCTGATTGTAGACTGTAAAATATTTGCAGGTGTCAGCAACTACGTAAGAGAGAAGAAATCGGGTTAGCCTAGGGGAGGTATTTGACCATTGTGGGATATACCAGCATGACAAAGTCAAAAATCATGCAGCCTCTTTTGAATGAGTAGAATGAAAAAGATTCTGAAACAAAGGTTCCCCCTTGAGCTTTTTGTCCCCCACCTCCTTGGGATCTTGGCTCCTGATATGACATACCCTGGGAATATCTGTGCAGCTGCTGGGGCAGAGACTTCATTCAGCTGGATGCCAGCTTTGGGGGTAAAGGCAGGAGGAAGGACCAAGTGTCTGTCTGCAGCTGTGCAAGGATCACATCACAGGCAGCACTTTGGTCTTTCCAAGCGACCGGTCAGAGTTCAGCTCCACTCTGCTGACTCTTTGAAAAATGAGCTCACTGGAATTTTTAAGTATCTTTCCAGGAACATTTAGCCCTTATATGCAAACAGATTTATCTGAAAAGCTGCAGGAAACCTCTTATTTGCTCAGAAAACTCTGGATGCAGCAGGCAAGTTTTTTTAATGCATCTGTTAGAATCTCTAGGAAAGACAATGAGGGGGAGACTGAAAAAGGAAGTAACAGCTGATTCTAAGGTTTAACAAGTAACGGGAAAACCGGCACACAGTGCAGGTACTAATTCCCTTGTAGTAACAGTAATATATAACAGCCAGAGAGAGCAGTAATGCTCATTGCTAAACATTAAATACCAGCTTCTATCGTAAGTCAGTATTTTCTTTTTTTTTAGAATTTTACCAGAGTCCATCCATGTACAGTAATATACTCAATGACAATTACATATTTTCTGTAATTGCAGCAAAAGATATTTCAACCCTTTTGAGGAAGGTGGTAAGGGAAAATAGTCTATTCCTTCATTTTTTATTAAAGAATTAGTTCTATTTTTAATTATTTTTTTTTTAGCAAGTCTTCTAATGCCTGTGTACTTTGCAACAGAGACATGACATTTGTTTGCTAGAGGGAGTTGGGGAAGAAAGAAAAGCTCTTCGTTATGACTGGCAAAATCTAGTACATTTTGTGTATCAGAATTTTTGCATTCTCACTAGAAAATCTTTGTAGCTATCAAATACTCTTTACATGTTCCGTATGTGTTTTGCATGTTTATAGGCTCCCCTAAAACATATCTTCTGTGGTTTTTGACTGTGTCATAACACTAAACCTTACCCCCTGTCAGAAATATGGAACAGCATCCAGAAGTCTTAACTCCCCCCAATGCAAAGACCTGCCTCTTCCAGCAAATAGTTTTAGGCCACAGGAATGAAAAATGTGCTATCTTCCCCTCCTGTACTTAGTTCACATAGACAATGAGAGTCTACTGACGATATCAGTTACTCCATTAGCTGAAACAAGAGAAGCTCGTGTTGGCACCCAGACTCCCAGGGAAGGAAAGTGACTTGTTCCACATCAGATTGTTTTGGTGTGGGAGTCAGGGTGCAAGTCCAAGGAAAATATGTGCCAGAATGCCAATATTAAAAATTTGTAAAGTCAAATTATGAAGCTGAGGAAACGTCAAAATTGTACTCGACAAGCATACATTGCTTTCCTGCCCAGGATTCTTGTCTTGTTCAGTACACAGGATGGGCAATGAATGAGGCAGAAGCTGGCAAGAACAGAAGGGATGTTCTCTGCTTTAAAAGCTGGTCTGGGACCTAGGATGGCTGAGTTTTATTCCAAATTCAGCTGCCACCGTTCTACAGGATGTTGGACAAAAGTATAACAATAATTAATATATATAGGAAAGGTGCATTATGTTTTGCAATTCACCTTAAATCTGCTCTCTCTTAACTTGATTGTCATTTCAACCTTAACCTTCTTTTAATACATTTTTTCCAAAACTATTCTGATACATGTTGAAATGGGTCTGTTTATCATACTCAGGAATGCCCGTTAGCAGGCATTCATTAGCAGGCTGTTCAATGCTAATCTGTTGCATACAAGGGGCTCAGTTATTCATTCTGCTGCAGCCCTGTCTCCAGGAGCCCTGTCCCCAGGAGCCCTGCCATCCCAGTGTCTCAGCCTTACACTGACATGTATTGCAATGCATCTTGATGACCATGTGGAGCTGTTCATGGGCAGGCAGAAATCAAGCAGATTTTAAGCCACTACAGCCTATGCTAAGATTTGAATCTGCTTCTGGCTGGCTCTTCACCAGAAGAATTATGAAAATGTTATAATATCATCTTTATCGTCCATCTGAGACCTTGGATAAACAGTTTGGTCAGGAAGAAGTGCAACCAGGATAGGTGCATGCATTGTTTAGAGATGTATATGTGTGTGTGTATGCATGATGTATCACAAGCTCATGTCATAAGCTTTTGCAAGAACATTGCGTAAGAACTTGCTGCTTTTTTACCTTGCAATTGACTGGATCTTGCTATTTTGCAGTATTAGCGAAGAGGAAAACACATTTTTCTTGAATATTTTTCCCCTCATATTTGTGAGAACACTGGGATCCTCACTGATCTGTGCCTGATGGTAGCCACTAGCCAAAAATGCTATAGCTGAAGTGAATGACCTTTGCCAACACCGAGTTCGTCTTGCAGAAACCAATGGTCAGGGAAAGAGCAAGAGAGCGAGAGACAGCTCCGACAGTAATGGGCTGTAATTGAGTTCTCAGCCTTGCTTTAACTGCCTTGGTGCGATTGCCTGTGAAAATTGCTCTGTTTTATGCTCTTTGTTAGGTTCTGTCAAGCCCCATTTAAAATAATGAGGCCCCTTCACTCACTTTCTCTCCGTAGAGTTCGGAGCAGACAAGGGAACTTTCAAAGGAAGAACAAAAACTCATCTGCGGAGAAGAGGGGGATGTTGTAAATTACTGATACCCAGGTTTCTTGCAGAGGCAGTTAGCCAGGTGTGACCTTGACAAAGGACAAATCAAACACACATTATCCAGCTCTTTCAGCCAATGCCTTCTGTTCCCAGGAGGTGCAAACTCACACTGGATGCCTGATAAAGCTGCTGCTCTCTAGCAGCTGATCCATCTCTTTCATCAACTGTGCGAATCCACAATACACATCACAGGAGCAGGACGGATACAAAAACTAATGGGTCTTAGAAGGCTCTTTATGAAAGTCATGTTTGAATTGGGAGCAAAGGCCATGTGTAGAGAGGTGCTGCGCACTCACAACCATACATTTCTCCCATGGGAGCTGAAATGCCCACAGTTCCCTTTGCATGCGGGACAGCTCTACCATGAAGTGATTGATCTCATCACCAGGTGTGTTCTGTAACTATCCACAACTGTTTAGGGTGCAATAACCTGCATGTCATACAATATCAATCGGCAGATCCTGCAACTACAGAGACTAATGAAAGGATATTTTGCCCTCATAGAACTCCTTTTAATCACCCTTGAAAAAAAATCTAAAATATGAAAGTTTTGGTTTACAGGAAATCAGTCTTTAACCATTTTTAATGAGGCAAAAGGTTTTAGAGCCACTCAATAGTATCTGAGTTGTTTAGAGACAGCTTTCACATGAATAAATTGTAAAAAAGTGCAAAATCTTTTCCCCACTGAAAATACCAATACTTATCCTCTTAGTAAAAAGATTAATTTCAAAAAGCTATTTCATTTAATGCAATTTTTCTTATTAAAACCATCCCACTAGCTCTACTGCTGGACTGGACACTGAGACAATCACTGTTAGGGCAAAACTATCCCTTGAACATGAGGGTTCCCATTGTGTTGCTGGAGGCAAAATGCTTCCAAAAACATGGTTCAATCTGAAAATGTGGGAAGTAGCTCCAAAACTGTGTGGAAAAAAACAATTTTCTTGTAAGTTTACCTGATTCGAGATTTGGATTTTTTCCAACACAGCTTACTTTTCCAACACAGCTTACAGTAAGAAGGGAAGCTGGAGAAATCAAGTGAGATGAATACATGCCTTTCCAGGATGTCACTCAGTTGAAATCTCTCCTTGGATTCCAGTTTCAAAACAGTCTTGCATTGCCATAAGACTATCCACAAAACACACTGTGATTTGTGGGAATACCCTGTTAGGAACAAGGCTGATGGGAAGAGGCTGAGAGACTGTCCGGTGACTGAATCCACAGAAATTGGCTCTAGTCCTTTTTACGGTGGGGAGAAGGGGAAGAAAGTTATTTTTGATAAAAACAGAAATCAGAAAACCAAGGCTGGACATAGGAGCCCACCAATGCCTGAGTTCCTTTGTTGGCTTTGATAGACACTCCTTGTGCGACACAAAGCCCTATACACATACTATACTTCTCACTGGTGTGAGAAGACACATACTGTTGGGAATGCATTCATTTTTCCCAGCAGGAGTTTTTATATTGCTCAGAACCATCGTTCTGAGACAAAGGTGGGCATAGGTTTAATGACTGCTTCCTTTCCTTGTACTAAGAGGATGGAAAACAGGCACAAGTCCAAATGACATCAGTATCCTTACTGATAAAAGTAGGAGCTCAGGGCTTGGGGGTGGAGTGGTCTAATATTTCTGGGATGAGGAACGAAGAGCCAGTTGATCTGTCTCTATCACAGCAGCAACAAACCTCAGTCTCTCACTTTATAACCCTGTTTTGAGAAAGTGGTAAATACCTAAAACTCTGAGATACAAATTTCTTTTCTTCTCAGGAATGGGAAGCCAAAAGAAATGAGCTGATAGACTGAAAACCCTGTAGAAAAGATGTAAGTACTTGGCAAACAGAGGCCTGGAAGAATTCATCACATGACACCAATTCTAGTACTGGGCTTGCTTGCAATGTATTAACAAACCATTAGATGTCCCTTTGTGCCTTGCAAAGCTCCAGGCAGGGCATGGTCCCTGGAAAAAAAAGGAAGAACAAAGCTGGAGCTCAATCTGTGCAGAAACCTTTTTGCCTTTTTGCTTGCCCTTAGTACCTATCTGTTTGTACCTATTTGCCACCTGTTTAGGAAGGAATGTGCTTCTGCAGTTCATGATACCAACACACTACTGGCATTACACTCTCTGTGTTAGGCATGTCCTTCTGGGTATGTTGGCCAGCGTTAAACTTTGAGGCTGTTGGAGCAGTATGTGGTGTGGCAGGTAGACAAACAGTGTGCTCTTGCAAAGTTTAAAAAAGAGGTCCAGCTCTGGGTTGACTTTTACCTTGCCCATATGCAGTAGGAAAAGGGAACCTAAAATACTGATCCAGCAGCAACGCATGAGGCTGCCAGAAAAAATGACAGGCAGTATGTGGCTGGGAGGGTTTCTCAGAGCTGCTGCAGTGTGGAGGAGGGACCCTCTGTAAGGCAGTAAACAACTTCCTTTCCTCCCAGGGAGCAAGAAGCTGTGTCGCCTCTGTTCTGGATGTTTGCCTCTTAAGCCATCTTCTCCTGTGTTATCAGCAGTTTACTACATTCAACATTTCCCTTAGGTAGAAAGAAAGGAAGTGCAGTTTATTATTTAGTCGTAAGTGTAGTTTTATGATCTCTTAATTGGTGAAGAGACAAGAATTGTTTGCTATTCCAGCTCTGACCACATGCAGAGCTGCAGAAAGAGACACAAGGCTGAGTCTGCAAGAAACCTTGTGATAACTCATTGCTAACGATCCCCAGAGCTGCTGCATTTCTTCCACACTATTGCTTTTCAGGATTCATTATGCTTTCTTCCTTCTTCCCTTTTGCACACTTTCTTTTTGCCTTTTCACAAAGATCCCATTACCAGTTCTCTCACCTTGCTTCTCATTATCTCAGAATCTGGTCATATATTTTTATGTTTTTTTCTCCCTTTCTTCTGTCCTTCTGTGTATGAGAGGGCATAGACAAAGCATAGTGAACTCCAGCCTTTTAGTATGGTGTTTATTTGCCTTCTGGATGGTTTTATCCTTACAGCTATTTATTATTGGCTGTTTTCATTCCTCGGTGTTTCTCAGTGTTGGCACTCAGCTTCCTTTATTATACACACCAGTCAGTGAAATTTATATTCACTGCCCTCTCATAATAATAATAAAAAGGAGGGAAGATATCTTATTATGCTGTGTTTCTTGTGCATTTATTAGCAGCTTGGAAGGTCTCTTTGGCAGTGGTGTTGCTGATAGAGTTCTGGAGCCATCAGATTTGAGACAGAAAATGGCATTTGTCCTGCAATGACAAAGACTTTACATTCCTCATCTTGCTGACTAGCTTATTGTCAATTGCTTGGTTGCTTTTTATTAAGACAATGTTTTGTGCTATTATTTTTTATTTCACTTATATTGCTCATGTACATTTAAAACTGCTGTTCATCTTGCTGCTCGGGGCTTTCTGCAGCACAAGACGTATATGAACTATGACTTAAAGATGTCTATGGAAGGACTGGAGAGCTGGGAACTATGTGTTCACATAGTATCATCCATTAAATTTTAGGGACTTGGGTTGAATGGTAGTGTAGAACTAGAGGAAAATAATGTGCTAGTGGTACGTGCTGTGCACATATTTGCCCATGTCACAGAACAACACAACAGGGGCTGCCAGACAAGCAGAGACCCCAAGTTAAATGAAGAAAACCCAAATAGAAGTCAGAGGAAATTCTTGCAACACAATCAGTGACACAAAAGTAATTTAAGAGTTACATTTATAAAAAGCTGTCCAGGGACTGGGATGAAGGTGCCAGTTCCATTTTACCTGAACCACACCCTGACCTGAGACTCGTCTGAAAAGCTGGCAAAGTAACATGCTCTGTCACGAGTCTCTGACATATTCTTCAGTGTGAGTATTCACTGCAGTAGCCAGGCAGGAACTTGGAGGCTTAACGTATCTGTTTGCTGCATCATCTCCTAGGGGAGACATCCAATACCATATTATTACTATTGGACTCAACTTAAGAGGCACTTTTGTCTCTTTACAGTCAGTTATTTCTCAGAGGTGGCTTGACTTTCGCCATGTAAGAACCAATCCATACAAGACTCATTAGCATTGTAACTGCAGACAGATTGCACCTTTGTCATTCTTTGCTTAAAGATTTGTTCTGGGAAGAAGGAGGTTTGCATTTAAAAAAAAGCAACCCACCTTCACTTGGGATCATCATCTCTCCTTTACTCTAGCCAAGTCAGTAGCCAGAAAACAGAAGTTAGGTGGCCAGGCCATGCTAGTAATAGAATGGCATTTGCAGAAATATGAAAACCATGCTGAGCTCCACATCTCAGCCACTGAAACAAGGGAAGTCTCTGCTGATAGTCTGCAGTCTCAGTTAGAAATTATGGCTTAGGACCGAAGCCTCCAGGTGTGTAACCCATTGCTCAAGCTGATTTTCTGACTTGTGAGGCAGTGTGGTGTCCAGACAGGTCCTGGGTCACAAGCCTGCTGTGCTGGCAGCAGAGCTGGGGAAACGCCACAGTGCTGCACTGTGCCACTACGTGAGAATTGCAGAGAGGGTAACACAGGAGTCCACTTCCTTGCAAAACCGATCCGTCTGAAGTTGCAAGGAAATTACCTTCCTATAATAACTGGTCCAGGACTGTAGGAAGTCGGAGTCCCACCTTAGGATTTGGCATGGAAAGGATTTCAGGATATAAAGAGCTGCCCCCTGTAAGAAAGGGGAATTGTGCAGATAGCTGAAGAAGTTGGCAAGCTCCCCTTGAGCTGTTTTGGATTCAATGAGTTTGGCAGAGCTCTGGGAAGCAAGAATAATATGGGGAAGAAATATTTATAAGGAATCCACTTAGTCTTTAACTGCAATCTGGATTTCAGTTTGTTTGACTCGGATATTTGGGGGAGATGTGGAAGGAACATTAGAGTTCCCAACAGCAAAACCTGGGTACCAGAAAACATCTATGGGAAAGGCTTTCTTTTACTTTGCTACGAATCACTTGGCACAATCTTCTTTACATGCCAGCCTGAAAGAGCCTGTCTCTCATGCCTCTGATCCCAGTTTTAATTAAACTCTACTCAAAACTCAGTCTCAGTGGTCCTCACAGGAGGCAATGCAGCAGCCTGCAAAAGTGATTCAGGGGAGAGGTGAGGAGCAGGAGAGTGGTGGAAGTCTTGCTTCTATCTGGGTTATTTTTATACTGCTCTCATCAGCACAGTACCAGTATGCCTTCCGCTAGCACAACAAGCTGCACAATTAGCATCTTGTAACTGTGCCTCTTCCTCCTCCCTCCCACCCCTCTATGCACAGGGGGATTTTGTTTTTAGCTAAATACTTTATATGCAGAACTATAAGTTTATAGATCTTCAGTACCTGCTACTGAAGATGGTGGGTTGCTAGTGGCTAAGCCAGAAGCATTCCGGCAATGTGAAACATCTTCACATGTAACACTTATTTCTTCTTTGAAAAAAAAAAAAAATACTGAAAGCTGCCAGCATAGTCAGTGATGGCAGAGAAGATACAGGAGCCATTTCCTAACAGTGCTGCAGGAATAGCAGGCAACCATGTCGGTATGATAGGTGAGAGGTAAAGGCCAGGAACGTGTGTTTGATGAGTGGTGGTGGTGAGTCTGCTCCCAAGGACTCTGTGTACCCCACAGCAGCAAGGCAGACAGGGAAGTGAGGCTGAAATATAGCAAAACGAGAAGTGAGGCTACAATGTACAATTAAGGAGAGCTTTTGTCCTGGGCTGTGAATAGGGGCAATACTGTAGGCCTCGCATGCCTGCCTCCTTCGGTGCCATTTGATCTCTAATTGCTGCAGCAGCTTTGATGGGCTATGATCCCCACTGTGGCTTTGAGACAAAGTAAAATATGGGCAACGTAGGAACTCATCGATTCTGGTACATAATTCATAAAACTTCTGTGTAAAAGATCCAGTTCATGAATTCCAACTTGATGAAATATTCAAAGGATGATAAATATATTTGCAGGTATTAGACTCCCTGGCACTTAAAATCTCTCAGGACATTGTGCCGGAGAGTTCCCAGTCACTTTAATCACGCTGTGCTGTGAGTAACCCGCTGCAGAGCACGGACTCTGCCAGCTGAGGAGAGCTAGGAGAGCAGGCAGCCAGAGAGCCACGGATGGCACTGGTACCACCACGCAACGGCTACCTGGCCAGGGGCTGGGAAGGGGATGCAAAGCCTCTGAGGTAGACATGTTTGTCCTCTGAGGGTCTAGCCCCAAAAGTCACCAGGGTCTGAGGGCAGCTTGGTGCATCTTATGCACTGCTTTGTGAGAGGACATATGACAAAGTGAGAAGTCTGGGAAAGCCCCTGGAAAATGTTTCCTCTGAGTGGAGCTACTTGGCTGTGCTGGACTTCCCAGGGGCACACTGGAGTGTGTGAGCCATTGGAGACCGGGCGGACAAGGCATTAGCAAGGTCCTGAGTGGGCAGAGGAGGGCACCAGCCTCCAAGTAGGCATCTGCTGTCAGTGATCTCTCTGGTATGTTCTCACAGCCATCATCAAAGGCCCTGTGGGGAAGCTCTCTGGAAGGGTGGTGGTGGGATCTCCCCTCCCCATGCACCAGGGACCTGGGTTGGCTGCGGTCACCACTGCTCTCTCAGCACTCACATTTCCCAGCCCAGGAGAGGTGCACCTAGGTCCTGCTACCCTCAGCTCCCAAGGACATCACCTCTGACATCCCAGAGTCCCTCATGGCATCAGCACCCCACACCCCCCACAAAGCATCATCATTGAAGACACAGGTGCATACAGTTTCTCTTTTCAGGGCAACAGTCTTTAAGGCCTTGCCATGATAATCAAGTCTGGTACACCTCACTCACCAGAAGGTTGTATCAGTGTTTAGAAAGTGTCTACCTGCTGAAATATGAGGGAATTTTGAGCCAATAGAGCTTGTGACCACGTCTTGTTTGTGTTGGACTAGGCAGTCTCATTCTGTGAGCTGGGGGAGGAATGTCGTGCCCTCTTTCCAAAACTCTGGTGGGAGACCTGGCCAAACATTGTGTCTGACAGGGTCTGAGAGCTCTTTTGCATACTAGACAGGAAAGTCAGCCAGATGCAAGATGAGAGGGAAGAGCAGAGGCCATTGAGCTGCAGCCTTTGAGGAGCTAGAAAGCAATATGTCAAGAAAGTGTCTAAGGTTCAACGATCCAAGGACTTCTTGGTGTCGTTCAGTTTATGAACTACCCTATGCTCAGAGATGTAAAGGAAGGAAAAATTTAGATCTTCCTGTGCCTGGAATAAAGGTTCCTTCCCTTGTCCAATTTTTATATTTATTTTAGCCTTATAGCTCAGTTTCTCAAGATTGTGCTTATAGCTGTTTTCTGATTGCTCTTTTTGGATGGGAGTTAAAACTTAGGAATATATGACATCAAAATGCAAGGACGAGTCCCTGCACTGATGACCTCAATGCAGTAGTATCCTAATGGTTATAATAAGCATGAACTTCTTACTCAGGAGCTTAAGTGGGTGACTGAGAAAACAGGAGTCACAAAACAGAAACTATGGGGATTCAGCAACACTACAGGAGCAAAACAGTTGAAGAAAGGTTTTGCAGGAATCATCACTGATCAGTAGTTTGTCCCAATAACATTTAAGGAATTGCTTCTTTGTAGGTTCCCTAAACAGTGCTGGAAATGGCTTTCCACTGGAATTCTGGGCAGAAATCCACCGAAGTCTTGGAGAGGTGTCCATATGCTGCTAAACAGTCATAGGAGTATACATGTAACTATAAAGCTAAACCAAACAAACACATTTGGTGAGCCAAGGAAGATGTGCTCTGCCCCTAACAGCCACCCAATGCCCAGAGTGATGGGAATCAGATCACCCTTTCTTCTCCAGATCTGATACTGGCTGAACCAGCTGATATTTGGTATAGAAATGGGATGAATTTCCAATAACTTCACTGCTGATTGGGAAGATTATAACATTTCTATGAACTCTGTTTTCTACATATATTTTTTCAAGTGTGTTTTTTTAAAGTTAAAATTCTCATTAAACTTATTTTATATGTCAACCTCCTCTAATCTTCAGATTCCAGCCCTCAGGAGAGGAAAAGCTTTTATAAGGTCAAGAATCAGCTGTAACAGAATTGCAATCAATGTCTTCAGGAAGACAAAGTTGCTATTTTCTCCTCTTTCATTATTAATTCAGCTGATGGGCCTAGGGTAAAGACAAATAGGAGCAGAAAATATTGTTGCCAAACATCTTAAAAGGTTTTCATCTGGAGTACTGAGAGTTATTACATTTCCAGAGAGCACAGAATAATTTGTTTATCTCTTCAGTAGTTATAGTCTTTCATTCAATGCAGTTGCGAGTTGTTTTATATATTATACTAGTGCCAGCAGATCCATAGAGAGACTATTTACTTTCAAAATGTAGTAACCTACGTGTGTACATTAAGATATTAGCATGCAGACTGCAGGGTACTCCTAAAGGCTAATTTAGGTAAAAATAAAGGAAATCAGTCTGCTCAGCCTTTTTCCATAGTCAATGAAGGGAGAGAGTTCTAAGCAGGCCAACTCATGGCATTTAACATTAAGTATAACCATTCCCTCTCCACAGGCTATAAAGTGAGGCTGGCCCACCCATATTAGCATTATTCTTGTAAATACTCCCATGACTAGAGCGTTTGTTGACACAGTGACATTGAGGAAGGTTATATCCAGCTTTAACAACCAAGTGCATTTATAGTGGCTTAGTTAAACTGCATTAAATCCTTGCACAGCCTCTGGAAAATGGAAGTGAGTAAGCTGAACTGAATAAAGGCTGCATTTGTTCTGAAGAAGCATCCATCACCAGGTCTGAATGCAGTCAAATGGGCTTTAAAATGAAATGCGGATATTTATTTTTTCTGAGTATCACTGTATGGACAATATTCCTATAAGCGTTAGCACAAGGTAGATCACCTGCTGTAAGTTTATACACTGCTTCGCTGTGCACTACTTTTTCCACGGACAGATCTTGAGAGTCTAAAGCCTCTGCTCTGGAATTGCTAATCTGATCTCTACAAAGCCCTAGCTATTGCAGTGAAAATTGCAGAGGGATCTCAGTTGCCAGACCTTGCTGACTAGCCTAGTAAGAGCCAGAGAGGTTAATCAATTATCAAGTGAAAGTGGTCAATTTTTTTACCTCTCTTTTTACTACATTCAGAAGGAAACACAGTATCTTCTTGTTTGGCAGACTGTGCCAGGTGATGTTTGTCTGCATTTGCCTCAAGAAATGGATTTTACTTAAGCAAAACTTTTCCGTTGTTGGTCTTCATATCTGGTCTGGAATCAATCGGTAGGTGGAGACAACAGTTATCTCAATATTTCACTTGTGACTTTACAAGAATTATGGCTTTGACTAAAAATACAAAGAAACAGTATCAAAGACCACTGCAAGTGGTCCATGGAGAAAGCTGGTTTTGAAACAGACTTAAGCTGGTATAATTGCAGAGGCTTTCCCAGCTCAGAAATGTGGTGCATCATCAGAGCCATGAGGCATTGTGCAGACATGGAAAAGGAAGTGAAGTTCTGGTCACTGGCAGATTATGGTCACAGTTGCTTGCTCACAGTTTGCTTGATGGTATTCATCTCTTGTCTTTCCTTCCTTTGGCAATCTGGCTTTGGAGAAGCATACAGATGTTCACTGTAATATTTACAGAAGCAGTTTTGCTCATCTTAATCTTCTTTGAAAGCTCTCTAAATTGCTGTGGAGAGGAAAAACGCTATTCAAAAGGAAACTGATTTAGGATGCCATAAGGTAGACTTTCTTCCTAGTACATTCCACATCCCTTTATTCATCAGAAAAATGTGGTCCATGGATAAAACACAGAAAACACTCCTGCTCACAGAATGGGAGTTGATAGAACAGATTTACCTGCACAAGACTGCAAGTGGAGAGGCTCTCTTCAGAGTTGAGAAGCAGAACCCAGGAAACTTCTATAAAATTAATTTAGTGCTGTTGTCTGACTGACACTTGAGCTGGACTTAGTATTAGTGGCCAGCATCTCACCAATAGATGTGCAAAATGCAGCTCACAGCTGATCACTCACTGTTGCAGATCTGGACTTCTCCTGAACAGAGAGGGTCTCTCTGTTTTGCTTCAAGTTGTCTAATTCTATGATGGGCACAAACAAGGCTTAGGACAGAACCATCACTCTGACACAATGGGATACAGAGGAGGATTGAAGTCAACTATCTTGGGATGAACAGCTACAGCATCAAGGGCCCACACTGTATCAAGGGCCCATCTTGAAGGAGATTTTTTGAGATTAGCTAAATTTTACAAAACAGAGCACTGATCAGTTGCATGCAAATAAATAAAGCAGCAAATCTCCTTTTAAAAAATGAAACTGGTAACATGATAAAATATTCAACAAGGCAAACAGGACAAGTTTTAAAGTGAAGAGGAAAAAGCAAATTATCTCATGAATGGCACTGCACCAGCTCAGCTCTTTCACTTCCACACCAGACATGACTACCTCATTAGGAAAAGGCAGAAGATTGTATCTATACAGACTGGAGGAAAGGGTATTTAATAGGAAGTCAGGTGAGAAAAAAAAGTGTGACCTGGTTAACTATGTGGTTAGATAGAAAAATAATATTTCTGAGGAACACTAACATCAGTGGACCTAGTAGTTTAACATCTTGCCCCCCGCTATTATGGCCCAGGTCTCCATATCCTGTGTCTGACATTTTGTGGCACATCCACAAACGTGGCTGCCCAGAAATAGCTAGATTCACAGACAAAGCAGAAATTACACAAAAGGATCAAATACGGCCTTCGTTTTTGTGCCAGCCTTGATGATGTGTTTTTATTTTCATAGTGGCTTTGTTATAACCTTGGGGAATGTCATGCTGCTTCTAATTCTACACAGGATCGAGATGAGCTGTCAGTTTCCACCACAAGACACTGTGAATAGCTTTAGAGGGAAAAAGTTCCCACTGCAAATTTGGAAGACCAGCCAAGCACAAAATCTACTGTTTTATGCCTAAATACTGGGGAAGGAGACATTCTGGAGGGATTCATCTCACCTAACTTTCATTTGACTAAAGAGCAGTCTCTACAACGCAGTTGGATATATCTGACTTAATGACCTTGGCTCCCCTTCGTTGCTAATCGAGACCTAGTCAGTACAGCCAGTGGAGACTAGATAGCAATTCTTCCTCTTCCCACTTTTTCACAGAATATTTTCCAGTAGTCCCAGAAGCCTCTGCCATGAGGGGTATTGGCCATTCTGAATAGACATGTTCAGAATCATTCCTTGTCCCAGAGAATTTCTAGTTCAGTTAGTCAAGACAGAAAAAAAGTGGGAGAAAGGCATTATTATCATGTACTACAACTGTGTTATTTCTTTCCCCTTGTTCCTAAGTGATGCAAACTGCATACAAATTAAATTCAAACCAGGGAGCGTCAGGAGGATGTGAAATAGCATTATTTGGAACAGAGTTCTGAAGGAAAGTGTGCAATGCATCACTAACTGCGGAGAGATACAGCCAGACCTTCAGCTCACCTTTCTTCCAGGGGCAAACACACATCCAGCTTCTTCATGGAAAAATGCAGTGCATTTCTTTCCAGCAAAACACATTGATGGTTCATGCAAATGGTCACATTTCCACAGTGAAAAAATATTGTGGCATGGCAGATGCCATAAAGGTCCACACTTGAGCACTTAAGCTTATGGCTAATGCAGTAAAAGTAGACTGAGCTCCATCATGGTGCTGCTTTTTACATAAGGTAAGGACACACACACAGAGAGTTGCAGATGACTGACAATTCAGTAGGCCAGCAAAAGTTGATCATGTGCCTGAAAATTGAGATTTATGAGGAATCTCATTTTTCCACTCTAATCTGTGCCTATTGCCGTTACTTTGCGCAGAGTAGGTCTTACTCCATGAGTGATCCCATAAGGCTTGGGTGCAAATTTTTCCCCCATTGGAGCAAAATATGCAAAATATGAGCAGAAAAATGAAAAAAAAAAGAAAACGTTGCTCGGCCTCTGTGGAGCAAGTAAAATTGCTTACACAGAAGATAAGACAAGATGTTCTGATGATTCCTAATGGCCTTATAATCCATGAGACCTGAACATCGGAGAGGGATAAAAAAGATAAAAATCATAAAGGAATGTAGGACTTTGCTCATTAGTCTTGACAAGTTTAATTGTCTTTTATATTTGGATGACAATAACTTCCCGTGTGGCCATCAGATAACTCCCACTAACATAGTATTTTTTGCTACAGTGAAGGTTGGATGTAGCTGAGAGTATCTTGTCTGAGCTCCGGCAGTAAAAGTGTCAAACTGACATTTTTTTCAGCACTTTTGATACATCTTTCATAAAAGCCAGCAAACAGCAGTGGGAATAGAGTAAAGATGGCAATCCCACGTTCCTTTGGCCACAGCCGAAATTAATGTTTCACGAGTTTCTTGCTGATGGAGGTGAACTTAAAGAAAATAACTTTTACTATTTACATTCATAGTAATAAGCTCAAGTGCCAGAGATCTAGCATGAAAATGTTAACACCTGAAAAGGCTTATGGGTATATATTTTTAAGTATACATGTATGCGTGTGTGTGTATATATATATATATATTATTGGAATTAGGGGTACAGCTACTTTATGGAAGAGTGTAGCATTAGACCGAAACACCATACCCTTAGATGGTGTTTTTGAGAAGACTAACTCTGTGCTTATTTCTAGGATGAGTCTTTGTTACGTTCAGATGAGCTATAATTATATAAAGAATATATTAAAAGGTAGAGACAAGAGGTGCATGTCTTCACTCCTTGAATTTATGCCTTATGAATCAACTAAAACAAATCTTTTAAAAATGTTCCAGCATGCCAGCACAAACTTTATAACCTGGTTATCTTTACCAAGAGAATTCAGGAACCTCTGTTCCTTTGACACTCAATAAAGCTTAATCTCTTAAGTGCCTGTTATTTTGAGAATGGGACTTAACTCCAGATCCTCAAAGATATTTAGTCCTGTAACTTCTATTCATTTGAATGGAAATACCTTTGAGGACATGAACTCTAAATCTAAGCAAGCACATGTGAAAATGTTACTCTAAATACCTAGCATTAGGGACATATCTCCAGCTGAAAGTTAATTCAGACTAAAGTAGCACATACATTTGAACTCTAGGAAATATTCTGGAATAAATCTGTGAATGCAAGTACATGATCCACCACCAGCAACCTGTGGTAGTTTAACAAGTCACTGACTTTTGGTCAAGCCACACTAAACCTCTGGTGGGGCAGTTTGTGCTCTTGCTGCTTGTAAGGTAATGAGGCTTAATATTGAGCATCAGCTATGATATGAAAATTAGAGTTTTTCTGCCCATAACCTGTATGTGGATATGCTTACTCAGTGTCCACATATAGTGCTTTACTTCCATTCAACTAAATCCACTGTCCAAGCAGATTACATTAAAGTGAAGCAAGGGACTGTTACTCTTGAGTAGGTCTGTACCTAAGTCAGTCTTTCAGGTAAAACTAGGCAGTTCAGCTAGGCATCTAGGTTAACTTAGACTTCTTCTATAGCCTGTAAAAGTGGTGGAGAGATATAGCCATGCCCAAAGGCAGTTCATCCTGTTCTAAGACAGCATCTAAGAGAGTTGCTATTGGCTAGAGAGCAAATCTAGGCAATCAGGCTGCAGAAATCACTTACTGTTTAGAAGGCAAAGGTAAGAAAGATTAACCCTGTCTCAAATGTCCAAATACAGAGCTGTTCAGAAATTGTGGAATAGATTTTTCTGAGTAATTCCATGCACAGGGTAGCTTTAAATCTTCATAAACTAACCACAGTGATATGTGGAACACCAGATATGACATCCAGTGCCTTTTATTCTAAAATCATGAAAAGAAAAAAAAAAGGGAACTACTGTGGTGCTCTTGCCTACCATGTAATCTATCAGGAATGAAAATAACTGAAATTATTTAAAATTTGACAGTTTGGATTCTAGAGTTTATTTCCAGGAAAGTTCGACATGTCTATTATAATGCAAAGATTAGGATGGGGGAGGTGAGATGACATGTTACGTTTATCTCTCCACGATTTTCTTGCATGCCAAAACACTACATTTTGGGGTGGAGTTTCTGAAAAGGTGGCTGAAAATATCATCATACAAAATAATTTACTGATGATATTTTCTCATTTACATAGTGTTGTATTTCGTGCTTCAGGCTATGAGCCTACAAATGGATTCATATGAGTAGATTTAGTTTTCTGAAATGTCTAGTCTGTGTCATGTTTTTATCCTGGGATGATTCACACACATTTGTTACCTAACTGAAAAGTATGTCTTTCATTAACAGTTAAGAAAGGTTAAAAGCTCTAGAGCTAAGGTCTTTGTTTGAGGGGTCAAACAAATACTTAAACTCTAACTGCAATTCATTACAGCTGCTGTCTTTTTTCCACCATATGAAAAACAGAAGTCAGTTCTTTTAAATTCTGCTCATCTACAAGAAGGAATTTATGTTATTTTTATCACTAAAAAATCAGCA
This sequence comes from Ciconia boyciana, assembly GCF_034638445.1. Taxonomy (NCBI): domain Eukaryota; kingdom Metazoa; phylum Chordata; class Aves; order Ciconiiformes; family Ciconiidae; genus Ciconia; species Ciconia boyciana. Next base: position 59,960,311 of record NC_132934.1, read on the forward strand.
CTGTGTAATATTATGGGACCGCACTGAATTTCACAGTGACCCGATAGCTTCTGTCACATGGTCTTGGAGCAGTTAGGAAGCAATCTAATGCATTTGGCCAGTTGCATCGTGCTGTGTATGAAAGGCCAGAACCCTTCCTGACCCTGTGCCGATGAGATTCAACCTCCTTTTTATTGGGTTAATAAAACTATAAATATTGTCAATGGCCCTAAAAACATTCATTCCTTTTTAAAGTCCACTCACTGCATTTGGTTTGATGACCTTGTCTGGGAATAAACTAGCTCTACAGATTATTAATTATTATCAGGAAACCTTTGTGTATTATTTCAAAGGTGTGAATAATGCCTCACAGACAGGAAAAACACAAGGAGAGAGATTCTGGCCCCATGATTCCTGTTCTTTTTTCTCTCCTGCCATGCTGCAGGGAATACCTGGCAGGGAGGGGGACAATATCCATGTACTCTTCACCATGTTGACTCCTGTAACTCTAGCTTTGGGAAAGCACCTGCCTCTGTGGGCATGTGTGGGGCACACACGATGACTGCTGCAATGAGGCCTGTACGCTGGCTCCCCTTGCAAGGGCAATTTAAGGCTCTCTAGCTGATACTAAGGGACAAGTGCTGGCTCGTCAGAGCACCAGAGGTGGGTGAGTAGATATGGGATGCAGCTGGCTGTGCCCACTGTTGGGGATCTACATTGGGCTGGGCTAAGTGAGAGGAGCCCCAGGAGCAACAAGCCCATGGTCTCACCCAGCAGACTTCACAGCAGCATGGAGATCGTAAGCCGCCTCTGCTGGAGACTGTGTGGAAAATTCAGCCACTTTTATAAGAGGAGGTGGGGCACATTAAAGGCCTGGGAAAGTTTAAACCTACGTGCTCCCTCCCTGCATTGAGTGGGCTCCCTGTCTAACCATACTGCAAGCTCTTCATCAGCTCCTGGGATCATGGACTTTTCCCACTAAGCAGACATGCACCAAGGGATCCTCTGGGCTAGTGGTGGTCATATGGCCTCTGCATGGCTTTTCTCTATTATCCACTCCCAAGCCAAGCTGAGGAATCCCATGGTGAAGGGCCTGACTGAGCCTCTGGTGTGCAAGGCTTTCCACTGGGGTACTGGGTACTCTGAGGTTGGGCAAGGAAGCGGCCTATGTGGCTCACACCATCTTTTGGAGCAGACCACACTGATACTATGCAGTTACCTTGAAGTCACCCTCAGCTCAAAGCAGGTCTTGAAGGCAAAAGCAAGTAAAAAGATATTTATTTACAAAATCCAAAATAGACACTACAGTTACAAAGATTTATAAAGACATGGGTGACAAAATGGAAAGAAAACTACATTTAATCTACTTATCCTGAGATTAAATCTAAAGGTTGGTCTTTTCCCTTATATCTAGCTGACAAGCTGTTAGACACTTATTTAACCCACGTGGATAGGGAATCAGTCCTCAGGGACAATCTACATCTTAACTTAACATTTGTAGATATCCTTGAGCTATAAAAGCACGTTAGATTTTATATCTAATTATTCCCTTAAGGTTTCCTTGCAGCTACGTGTAGATTCTTAACTCCGTTCCTCTCTTCATTTCCTCCCCTCAAGGATTATTGATCCTTAATTTATTTCATTTCATATAAATATGTAAAATGACACCCGCATTTTATACAAACAGACTTTTTCTGTTCCTTATTGAGCCTAGACATAAGACTACCCAATTACAGAGTGGTGATGGCAAGTCTGGATGATTGATCTCCATTTCTGTTTTTATGGGATAAGGAATAGAACCACTTTTCTTCTTCATGTATCTTCTATTGTGGTGGTTGGGCTAGAATAGCAGCACCTTTTCTTTTGTTTCAGTTTATGGGAAAAATGAGAGTTTGTGTCTAGTGTATCCCTGTTAACATGACCTACAAGTTTGTGGCCAACCACTGCATGCAGAATGAGAGCTCACCACTGCTGCTCAACCCACGGTTCCCCTCTGGTGCCCCTTTACCTTGGCTCTAGGCTGCAGTCCTCCTCAACAAATGTGAGCTTAAACACTGCAAATTACACCCTTGTTTACAGGATGGCCACATGGAATGGAAAGAGTTGTGCTTGCAGGATCATCCCTGGTTTAGATATTGAATATTATGACATGGCCTGGAGAAGAAGTTATGATTTTCCTTCCTTTCAGTGAGCTACAGTATATCGTTCCTTTGGTTTGGAGTTAGTTAGAGACATATCAGTTGCCATATGTGGAAAAGAGAGTAGGGAGGTAAAATAGCATATGCCAATTCCTTGCACAGAGGCCTCCAAACCAGCTTAAGGAGGAAAGGCTCCAGGGCTCTGTTCATTTCTCTCACTGCAGACATCTAAAGCCATCTGGGATGCCCTACAGTATTCTGCCTGGCTTTCAGCTGCTGCTTCAGGGTGTCCCGTAGGTCCTGCGCCATGTCTGCCAACCCTCTGTGAATGTTTCAGATATTCCCGGGGCATTTCAAATGTTCCTGAATGCTTATGCTCGGGGGAGTGAATGAAGTGTTCAATATCTATCATCATATGCACTCACTCAGAACAATGACCTTTTATTATCTATATGCTCCTCTCATCCCTGTTGTTCTGCTGTTAGCCAAGGACCTTCACCAAAATCAGAGCCTGTGTGTGCTGGGAGCTCTGCACAAAGCTAATGAGAAACAGTCCCTAACCCAAAAGGATGGGGAAAAAAAATGGTGACATGTCTTGCCCAAGCTTATACAAGGGAATCTCTTGCAGAAAAGAACCAAATTCACATCTTCTGAATCCAGACAGCAACTACCCAGTCCAGACTGTCCTTTTCTAAGGTCCTTTTGCAATATCTGCATTATCTTGTCTGCAAGAAATCTAACACCTTGTGACCCGGAGGGACAGTGAAGGAGGCCTGAGTCCGAGTCTGTAAAATAAAAGCTGAATTAAGACAAAATAAGTCCTGAAATGCAATTATCCCTTTTCTGTTCCTTGAAATATCTCCACTGTCCCTGCCTTTCCCTACCTTCATTTCATGCCACTTGGAGTAAGATTTATTTTCAAGCAGAAGCAGTGAATTATGGTCACGGTGCTGCAGCCTCTCAGACCCTATATATCACAGAAAGCTCTTTACCGGCGATGTATTGCTAAGAGTATTTTTGCAATAACTTCAGCTACTCCATGGGGATTTCTTTACACCACCACAACACAAGAAGCAGTTCAATGTTATGGTCCTTGTGTAGGTGTGTATATCTTCTCCTTGTTTCTGCTCGCTCTGTTCAGACTGGAGGATGTATTTTGGGGACCTAACGGGTGCCAAACGAGAGTGGATTTCTTGGTAATGACTCATAATCCCTGACAAGCAGGAATTTTGAACAGAAAGATTTTTTTCTACTCTGAGAACCATTGAGGAAACAGCCCAACCCTAAATCTCAAATAACTTTGGAGAGTCCCTCTTGGATGCCCCGATGTATCTTTGTGCCTTGGTTAAGGCAGAACTCTACTGATTCACTTCCCAGTTTCACAAGGGAAAAAAGACAACGTATGCATAAGACACTGCCCTGTTGGGCAGTTGTGACATTCACGTTTAACGCTGTGACTGTCAGGGTTGCCTACCTGCTGGCAACCACTTTGCCCTGCATCATCTGGCTTTTGTGGCACAGAAGGTCAAGCTCAAGGAATAGCAGCTCTCCGCAAGGGTCTGAGCTTACCTCACATCGGGTCAGGTACTCGGATGAACGGGCAGTGGTAGCTGAGCACTGCAGGCTAAGGGCCTTGCCCAGCAGAAACATTCCTGACACCCAAACCCATCACTCCCATCATCATGTAGCATACTACACAGATGAACCATGGGACATAGATATTTCATCTTGGTCTGTTGTTGGCTTTTCCACTGACTGCTGGATGTAAGCCTCCTGCGGGATTCCACTGACAGCAATGCTGGCCAGACAGCTGCCTGCTGTGTTTGGATGGCACACCCTTAGTGCAGCAGCAAGCCTGAGCTCTGCCCTTGTCAATGCAGAGGCTCCACGTGCTTCTGTTTTCATTTCCCTCTCAGACTACGGGCTCAGAGACACGGCCTTTGTCTTCGACTCACTCACTCATGACTGGGACATGTTCATGCACAGGTCTAGCCACCCAGCACATCCAGCCACTGCTTCCATAGTGAGAAGGAAAGAGGCTGAAAAAGAGAAGGGAAAAAAGTTATTTTATTGGGGAAATGTGGAGAAAATGCTTCAGAAAATTATAGAGGCAGGTAATGAAGGCCGAGGAAACAGGATTTTAAAGTGTGGGACACTTCTGCCCTGTATTGTGCAAACCCAGACTTTTCTTACTTTTTTGCAGGCTGCAGCAGAGTGGTAAATCATATCCTGAGTTTCTAGCTACTACCAACTAACCAAGCACCTTGCTTCACTTCAGTTTAACTAGCAGCACTTGATGAAATGTTCTGAAAGGTTCTTTTTCCCCATATTGAGAAGAAACAGGGACAGGGAATAACTTGGAGAGTAGTAATATAATGCCAAACCTTTTACCTCCACTTTGTTTTGTTTTATCACCACTTTTAACTAGCTCAGTACTGCAAAGACTAGGAATCAATGACAGTTGCACACTGGCTTGCATTGCCCTAGTCAAACTTGTAGCGGAAAGACATCCTTGCTACGAAAGACCATGATGCAGATTGCATTTCTGCTGAGTTCTCAGCAGAAAGAAGAAGCTGTTTTTGTAGCCTACTCATTCTGAGACATGGTCCGATCAATGAGATATTGCTGGGAAGTGCTGACAAAGGGATTCTTGTGCTGCATAATGGAAAGTACTCTATGGACACAGCAATTAGCCTGACATCTTCACCAGCATATGACTGCCTATAAAGCACATTTCCAAAGGAGTTTGGCTGTCTGTGCACTGTAGTGTTGTGAAGTTCTGGGTATTTGTTGTAGTGCTTCAGTGGGAAGATAACCTACTTTGGAAAAAATCTGGTCCTATAGATTTAGTCCTTTGAGTATTTGATTCTGGCTCTTGGAAATATCTGTAAGTAAAAAAAAAAAGGGGGAAGGAAAAAGGTTGTCTGATGATGCTGCATATCTGGAGAATGCCCAGCAGGGAGTCACAGAAAGATGCATATCAGATTCTTTTTAAAAAAAAACAAAACTCAAAAGAAAGATATTAATAATTGCAAATCAACCTCAAAAAGCCGAATTGAAAAATCAACCAACTGCAAATCAATTACATACAAATGGATAAAGCAGACACAGAAAGATACTGGTCGGCTGGTTGGTTTGTTTTGCTTTACTGTCTCCTGTCGCAGTGGATATGACATGCATATTAGCCCCAGATGAATTCATAATGATCAAGGAAGTCATTACATGACATGACAAATGAATTATTAATGACAGAGCACAGAGTAGAAAGCATTCCCTGAGCCAAGTGGTGGGTGAGGGGTTCAGCACGCTGCATTGCCAGGAGGAAAGAGGTTACGAGTTACCAGTCCCAGTCTCTTGCTCCCCAGAGATCAGGAGGGAGGATGACCCAGCATTGCTTGGTTACTGTCTGCAGGGAAGGCAGCTCTTGGCACCATTTAGAACAGCTTTTCTGCCTAACTGAAGACTGGCATTTTGTGGCTTCAACTAGTGTTTGCATCTTCATGATTCAGAATAATGCCTTTGAGTTGTAAAGTGTCACGTAGAGGAAAATGATGGGATAGGAGCTCTGAGCTCATTAGCAGACACTCAAGCACACCAGGAAAGACAACCCAAGCAAAGATACCTGGTATGTCAACCACAATCTTAAAGAAAAGCAGGCGTTATGAAATGAGCAGTTGGTTATCTGCTGCGGCAACCCAGGTCCTTCACCGGATGCAAGAGCTAAGGCAGCTCCCACCTGCTCTTCCAAACCAAGTCTACCACATCTCCTAAGCTGGCTGTTGCCAGTTGGATTCATGGGGCTTGAAGTTCTGCTTTCACTGATCCCTACCACCACCTGTGGTATGCAAGTATTTTTGTACTGTGAGGCTTTTAGTGGCTCTAGAGTTAGCTCAGAAAATGTTCCCAAGGGCCACCAGGCAACAAAGACAGCTCCATTTTCAAAACAAGCAAGGACTTGTAGAAGGCCAGCAGAGACAAGTCTGGGAGTTTTATACTGTCCCAGGCACCAGTGTGTCTTCTTCCTTGGATGAGATCTTCCTCCTTCCCCTTCCCAAGGGAAGAACTTAGGAGTGTTTGGAGAACAGTGGGGGCAGTTGAGTGCCTTTTAGTTGTTTCTTTGTTGAAGAAGTTTCTGCTGGGACATCCCTTCTGCTTTCAGCAGTGGTTGTATAAGGCAAGGAAAACAGAGATGCTGTCATCCCACAGCTCGCCTCCCTTGTGCGCATCGGACTTCCTAGAGCTGTGTCAGGAAACAGTTTAGGGTAATTTGTTTAATTTATATCTCATCTCCTGGTTCTCTAAGGATTCCTGAGGTTTAGGTTTCCTGAGTTCTCAGTAAGCAAATGAGTGTTCTGGCTTTTTCTCTTTTCCCATTAGATTAAAAAAAAAAAAAAAAAGATAAAGTGTCTGTAATGCATGGCTTTCAATAGGTAGGAAAGGCAGTCAGTTGAATTTGCTTTATTAGCCACAAAAAAAAGGACAATGGATGATGCTGTGCAAGGGCACTGGGATTGACCTGGGAAAATGCAAGAGAGGGGAGAAGCCCAGAGGGCTTGGGAAGGGAAGGGAAGGGAAGGGAAGGGAAGGGAAGGGAAGGGAAGGGAAGGGAAGGGAAGGGAAGGGGGGGAACTATGCCCACAGCGGGGGTGGGGGGAAGGGAAAGACAATGGCAAGGCCTGGGGGTGGGATGCAGACTGGGAACTGTGGGGGAGCAGGGCTGCGTCTATGGCTCAAAGTCCTAAATGAAGGGACTCACATGTTTCACTTAAATTGGAGAGAACAGCAGTTCTGTTGCCAGTTAGCTCGATACAGACATACTGTCAAAGGAATATTTGTGCTCATGGAAAAGCCCCAGTGACGGCTGCAGCTGCGTTTTTAAACAGGGCTCTGTTTCATCGGTGTGAAGGCTGGACTCGGCATGGAGGGATGGCATAGGCAGGGAAGATTCAGTTCAAAGGCAGTGGTGTCTCTCACTCCCTCTCTGACTTGTGCCTGGCTTAACCTGTGTGCAATGCTGTGGCCTGGGGTCACAGGCAGCTGCCCCTTTCCTCCCCCATATGGGAGTCCTGCACCCCAGAGACTTAAAGCTCAGCAAAGAGCAGCTTTGCTTTGTTTAATTTGCACCCCACTGGCATTAACAAGAGCATAATTTGCATAGAGCGTTTGCCTTGCTGGCCTCCAAACCGTCTCTGGGGCAGAGGCACATGATGTGCATGGGGAAACATGCATCAGGAGGGCAGCACACTCAGCCCAAGCAGCAGATAGATAGATTAAATCCAAACAGGGGGGGGAAAGGGCAGCACTGTTCGAGTGGAGACTTCTCTGATGTGGCTACCACTGGTGTCAGGTCAGAAGGACAGGTCTGACAAGAGATGAGAGCAGGGGGTGTGCAGCTACTCCCTTGTCTCCACACCCCCTGAGACCAGGCAACACGAATGGGGGAGACAGCTCCTCAGAAACCTTCACGACCCCCCCAAATCAGTATGGTTTCTTTTGCATGTTGAAGCAGCAGCCTAACTACTGTGATCTTTCCCCTGGCTTTTATACATCCTGTGGGTAGGCAAGAGAAATTATTAAATGCTGGGCGAGTGTGCTCCACTGTTTAACTCTTTTCTGGCTGCACTTCCACCTCCACACAGCAACAGGAAAGGCAGGGTTGGAGCAGAACTGACCAGGCAGCTTTGAGGACCAAATGCCGAGAGCTTTCCTGGGAGCCACGCGAGCGTTTACCACTGTGACGGGGTCTCGTAGCTCACATCTCACAGACAATGTATTTTTCCAAGAAGGAAGACTCCAGACACAAGCACTTACAAGATGTGCTGGGTGGCTCAGGACACTTCAGGAGATGTGAAAAGTCGCTCTTCCATTCTGTCCTTAATTCTGCTGCTGCTGTTCCTTGGTGCCACCTTGCAAGGGCCAGCTGGTTCTGGGTCAGTTGTCCTGGAAAAGGTTTGAAGGAACACACCAGGAAGGTGACAAGGACAAAATAGATGAGACCCCCTCAGTCTTTGCATGGCAGCTACAGCCCTTTCAAGTCAGGGAGGGTGAGACAGGAGCTAGGTCAGGCCCGCAATGCTCCTGGGAAAGTTCAAGGGACAATCCTGTGTCATCTTGTTCTGTCTCCAAAGCTCCTGAGAAACCTGCTGCTGCTGCAGCCGTTTTCTCCTGGCCAGACTTGGAGGAGTTAAAAGGATCCAGCAGGGCAGAGAGAGGAGTCCCACGTTACCAACAGCAGCCAATCCTGCACGCCAGGGTCGCAGGAGAAACTCGGAGTTACTGCCAGTCAGTTCAAGAGGGAGCAGCAGGCAGTCATTTTACTGCCTTTCATCTGGAGCTGTTTCGGTATTTGTGTTTGTTGCTTCACTTTCCTTATGTCTTTCTCCCTGTTAAAAAAAAAAAAGAAAAGAGGAAAAAAAAAAGAAAAGGGGATAAAAGGGAACAGCTCTTGTCTTCTGTTAAATTTGAAGGTAAGGGAATCAGGATGCAAATTAGCAATAACACATCAAAACAGAAATGATGATAACATCTAGTTAAGGCTGTTAAATTGCTCCTTCGGCTCTGACGGTAAGAGAGGAGTGTGGCAGTTTAGGAGTCTGAAAAGAAGCTAAGATTTGTATTTAACTTACAACTAAACAGCAGCAAAAATAAATACTCAGGAGACACTTAACTGTACCAGTGGAGACGTATGCTAAGGGCTTGAGCTGAGGAAGTGACAGGAGGGGCTGAGGGATACCCCAGAGGCTTCTTTCTGTGGGTGCCCCCTTTCTCCCACAGGTAGAGACAGAGGAGGGAACATGATTTTTTACTGTTCAAACTTTTAACAGTAATGGGAAAAACTCATAAATCTATCCAGGGTATTTCACCCTGCCGTGAGCTCCAATTAAGCTTCCAGCCCCTCCATCACTCTGTTGTTCACCCTGTGCAGCATGCATTGATCTGGGCTTCAGGTGCCGACAAATGATCACTCTGCCATCCCCAGCTTCTGGCTGCTGCCGGTGCCAGGGCTGTCTCATTATTGAACTCTCTTTCTAGGTGCTCAGAGATGGCTGAGTTGCCTACTGCACCATTATGAAAGCCACAAATCAAGAAAAAATATTGTGCTGAGCTAATTCCCCCTCCTTTAAGACCTATTTTCTCTCTTTGTTTCTATCTGTCATTTACTTCAGCTACTACTGAGTTGCCAGTACATTGTCTCTTCCCTGTCAAAGATAATCTGCATTCTTATTGAACTGCCTGTTTCTTTCCATTTCTCATTTATCACTTTTACAGCTGCATGGCCAGCAAGAGACATGTTTCCATGCCCAATATCTAGAGCAGCAGTTTTCAACTATTTGGCTTATGGATTCCTAGCAGTTCTCCAGTAGATGTACAAGCTGCTTTAGAAATTAAATTAATGTTAATTTCCTCCACACCTTTCTTTTAATGCCTGTGAAACAGTCTGCAGACAACAGAGATTTTGCAAAACATAGTTGAACACCACCTCTCTAGAAAAAATCAAGTCCCCTTCCAGCCTCTATGTTTCACATGTTCCCTTTTTCTCCTCATTTTCTTCCCTTTTCTCTTCTTCCTCCTTCTTCCACCCAATTCTGTTTCTTTTGACTCTCTTATACCTACTCTTTTCCATACCTACTGATATCTATCTTTTTGTTTTAGCTTCAGTGTCCAAATGGTGGAAACACTCCTCAAAAATGCGATTACTTTGCTGGTAAGTGTCTTCACTCATTGCCATGCCAGGAGTGCTCCTGCTGCTCTGAATATGTATTTTCCATGCTGCAGGGAGAGACTAGTAACATATGCTGAACCTTGTGCCTAAAGCAGCCCAGATCACACTAAGCAACACTGATCCTGGAAGGGCAATAACTTGCACCATTCAGTCCCCCATGCAGAAATGGGCCAAGCAAAAGGGTTTATCTTTGGGAGGGATTTTTAATAGGGATATTGTTTTTCCTGGTGATAATGCCAACCATTTGTGGGATTTCATTAAGCTCAAAAGTGAGACAAAGGTGTAAGAAGAAAGATTTAAAAGGAGAATCTGATTACTGCTGAAATTTCTTCTGAAAGACTCATGTACATTAATATTGCACAGTGTTCAGTTTGTCTACTTGGGTAAATGTAGGTCCGGATTGAGGTCCTCAGGGCTTTCAAGCTACGAACTTCACAGCAGCAAAGGCTAATCTAGATGCAATGTTGCCAGTCCAAAACATTCGGGAAAATCACATCAATCCCCCAAAACCATGAGGTGAACCTTAAAAAAAATCTTACATCTACACACATAATTTGCAGGTTTCTGTTCCTTTGAATTGCAAGCAGAAAGTAGGAAGAAAGCTCAGATGTCTATCCAACAGGATGCAGTCTGAATGGGAGATGCTCAGCAAATCTGCAAGTGAATTGCCTCCTATAGAGGCATGACTGGAAAGGGGATTTGGCACCCGAATCTCTACCACTGTACTCGGCTGCTCCCCCCATGTCTCGGCTAACAGTTGCGTGCAGGCTAGGTCTGCAGAGGTAGATTTATAAGTGTATTCAGGATTATACCAGGTCAAGCCCAGAGCCTTGTTAATATAGCCATGTAGTTTCCAAACTGGAGCTAGCCTGCACCCACACCTTTGGGCACAGCCAGCTCAGCTTCTCCGCATTGGTGTGTGTAGATGTGCCCAGTGATGCCTACACTCCTTCAGCCATCCCACATGAAATATTAGCAACCCTCCCTTTCCTGCCAGCCATGGGAGATGTTCTGATGTGCTTCACTCCTGCCTTCTCTCTCCTTTGTATATTTTCTGTTCATCTGTTCTGTGTATTTTTTGCCTTTTTGCCATTAGATAGAGCCTGGCATCAGAAGTGAGTATGTTCATTTCAGGGGAGCTCCCCACAGATCCAGAGGTCCCCAGCAAAGGGAATTTCACAAGGCTGCAGCACTTGGCCCGTGACTTGTCAAAGACTTACCTGTATGTATTTAACTTTAGGCACTCAGAAGGCACACTTTAGGCAGCACTGAAGGCAGCTGAACTGCTCACAGAGCACAAAGAGCAGTGCATGCTTAATACATTGCATGATTGGAGCCTGAGGCTGTAGACACTCTGGGGCAGGAATTTTCTCCTTGCAGTTATTTCTATCAGAATGATATCCCACTCAGACTATATGTGTTTCCCCAGTTCCCAAAGCACTACAGCAAAACATAGTCTTTCAGGACATAAAATGTTATTTTATTCCATGAGTGATCCAGCTCAAGAAGCAAGCCAGCAGTCTGGGATGCTGGGCCTTAGCTTTGCCGATATTACACATCATGTCACTGCAAAATGGCTTCTGTCGCTGTCAAAGCTTGGGAATGCCTGTGGTAATTAAAAAAAAAAATATTACATTAGATTTCACAAGTCTGTCCAGGAGACAAATGTTTCTTATCTGTTTTGGGTTTGGGTTTTTTTTTGGTCGTCATTGTTTTTTTTTAACTGAACAGCCCTACAGCTGCATCAAGCAAAAGGTGGTTGAATTTTCATCTGTTTTTAGAACTGCTCTACAAATTGATAACCCTTTTTCTCCCTATCCCTCCCAAAAATGATTTATATAAAATAAAATAAATGCAGGAGGCAGAGGTCCTCCCTAGAGATATAGGAATAGAGCCTGCCTTTTCCTTTGCAAGTCTGAGCAGATGGTATTATCTGAACATACAAATCAGAATTATTATGCACTTTATAAAAAGGTACATCTAGTCTATGAATAAATTTAGCATAAAATTCACTGTTCTCTTGAGACTTCAGGAATTAGTAAAAATTCACTTGCTGACTCCAAACAAATAGTTATTATAGGTTTCTAAAGTGGAGACTATGTTCTCTTGGTGAAGTGCCAGGTGAAAAAAACCCTAGCTCCTTTGTCCTGCCGCTTGGAGTCATAATATTCCTACCATACTGAAAATCTTTTTAGGAAGGAATTTGGGTGAGAATGAGAATCTAGGTATGATTTCATGTACCTTCAAGAAAAATATTTGCTGCATTGTCATGAAGTTGGTATTGCCACATTCAAGTAACCTAAAGTTTCAGGAAGCCCCAAAATCATGGATTGGATTAAAAATGCCCTGAGATTTTTAAAGGGAAAAATAATTTCGTATTTGCATTCCTTTATTTTACTGTCTAGTTATTGAGCTCTTCAGGTTTCTTTTTCAGGTTTCATCTCAGCGTATGTGACAGGTTTTTTGTACGATGGCTGGGATTCACATGTAATACAACAGTCCAGGGAGCTAGGGTTTGATGAAAAACAGCAGGCTTTTCCAAAAGTTATCATTGCTCTGTCATTTGACAAGCTTTGCCAGCAGGTTGAGGGAGGTGATCCTTCCCCTCTACTCAGCAATGGTGAGGCCACACCTGAAGTACTGTGTCCAGTTCTGTCTGAGCTGCCCAGTACAAAAGAGACATGGACATACTAGAGAGAGTCCAATGAAGGGCTGCAAAGGTGTTTAAGGGAAAGGAGCATCTCCCAGGTTGCCCAGGGAGGTTGTGGAGTTTCCATTCTTGGAGATAGTCAAAAGCCATTTAGACATCGTCCTGGGAAGCCTGCTCTAGGTGGCCCTGCTTGAGCAGGGGGGTTGGACCAGACAACCTCCAGAGATCCCTTCCAACCTCAACCAGTTTGTGATTCTGTGATTCCCCTCTATTTTTCAAGATGTGTTCAGTGGTATCTGTGCAGCACACAGGGCCTCCTTCCTCAGGCATCTTTTGTTCAGACAAGGCTCGTGCTCACAGAGGCTAAAACTGTATAATTGTCCTTTGGTGCATCCTAGAGATTGCACTGATATATTAAAAAATACTGACTCTTGTGGGTACACTTGTGCCAGGGCAGAATCTTTGTACAGGGCAGTCCTCAAGCTGCAACAAGAACAATATTTTTCTTCATAGTTTTTAAAATTGTCACTTCTCTGCCCCTTTTGTATAAAGTTAAAAGGACATGATACACACTGATTCTTCTAAGTCATTCTCAATTCTGCCAGCACTGGCAGCTCCAATTTCTTAATCAAGACAATAAGTTCCAACCAGTTTTGAAGCAACTAGAATTAATGAGAGGAGGGGAAAATAACTCTGATGTTGAAATACTACAACATTAAAAAAAAAATCATCATAGAACTACTAATAGTGAAAAACCAACATAACACCACCTAAACAGTCATGCAGTACAAGGTCTATTAGCTACAGCCTCAAACTCAATCAAACAGCTCTCAGAGAGAGACTGAGTTAACAAATAAAACCTTTTCTAGCTCTGGGTTGATGTCATTGATGACCTATTTAGTCTCATGGTCACACATCAAAAGAAAAGTACAAAATAATAAGGGGTCTGGTTTGCTCTCAGGCTAAGAGAATAACTCAGGTTTACTCAAGATTTATGCTAGTGGTGGGAAGTTGAATCTTGCTGTCTGAGCTGAGACACACTAAATTATCTGTGTCCTGGAAAATTAGACTAGTATGAAAAATTCTATAATCAATGTGTTTCCTGTGTCAATGCTCTTATAGAAAGCCCATTGCTTTCCTATGGACATGCCTGTCATTGCTGTCAGCAGACTGCAATAGGGTATCACTTTTGTGTGCCGTTCATCTACCTTTTATAACAGAGTAATTCTACCAGAGTCAACAAAGGTACCCAAGAGAATCCACGGATAGGACCGTGGTATGTGAAAATAGGACCTGCCTGTAACCTCTGCATTACGGACCTGTCTGTAATCTCTGTCCTACAGGCTTTCCCAAGAATTATGAGGACAAGCGTAACAATTACAGTACGTTGAGAAGAACTGGCAAGGGAATATTAATTTTAAAGAGGAAACCTGAAGATAGGTTTAGAAATTAATGCTGAAGCACAGACTGTTTGTGCACAGACAGTGGAGTCCATGTATGCATCACTGGCCAAAGAGGATATGGCTCAGAGGGCTTATTGGCCCTGTGAAAGGGAACTAGAAAACAGGTCCTGCTTTCCCCTTTCCTGCTTTTCCCTTCCTCCCCTACTCCAGCTTCCAACTCTAACTGAAACTATCCTAATGATGACAGAAAACTCATTGAGAAAAAAAGAAAGTAGCTACCCTTCCGTCAGTTCAGTGAGCTGAATCAGCTTGCCGATGGCTTGGAGGAGAGCTGGAGAGGGCACAAGGAAAGAAAATGGTCAGGGACAAATGGGACCATCCCTTTGGCAGAAGCCGTGGGATCACCACAGCCATTTTTGCCTACCACATCTTCATTACAAATCACTTACCTGCAATCCTGCCTGCGCTGATACCAAAGCACCATCAGTGCATATTTCTAAGGCACCCATCAGTACCTTGTGGGTGGGATTACCTATTACCTACCAATAGACAGACTCATCCTCTCACCTCCATCATTGTGCTTACTGGAAAATATTTACTTCAAGTGCCACACTCAGTGAGCAACAGGCCTATTATTGTAGCTAATTGGAAATTCCCTGCTTAGTTTACTTTTTCCTTCCTGCAGAAGAACTGCCTATTCATCAAAAATAAAACTATTATTTGAGACAGTTTAATTGCAATGAAGTTACTGTGAAACCACTAATAGGCTTCGAAACCTGCCTGAAAACTTTGCCTGGCTTCCTACCAGCCCACCTTCCCAGCTGGAGATCAAGAAGACCCACATTTTGGACTCCCCCCTGCTTGACAGTTTGCTTCCATGGCAGGCTGATGAGGGATGGAGAGCCCAGACCCTGTTAGATACCGAGCTCCCAAACTTCAAAGTCTCCAGGTCCCCAGCTCCTGGCTGTCACAAGGTGTTTAGGCTTCCATTGCTCCTGGCCTTTCGCATGCTGGGCTGCAGCTCAGCAGTGGAGCTGACAAGGAACTGGGAACCTGGAAGCCCTGAAACTGGCAGTTTCCAAACTCTGAGTCTCCTTATTCAGCAGATGTTATGAATGATTTTTTTGTTGCTTCTCCCCAGCAGAACTCAAATTCCAGTGGAAGTGGGATCATTCTGGTTCCTGATCCACTCACTCACCTCAGGAATTTGAAAACCTTTTACTTTCTATGTTTAAAATGAAAACAGCCTCCAAACCAGCATCCGAACTCTGACTTATCATTTCTGTGTAGAGCTCTACCTACTAGTATCCTATGTAACTAAACAATACAAAAATACAAACTCCCAGAGCCCCTCAGGTAGAAGTCTCCAACATGTCAGTGATTGTTTTTAGGAGTATTACAGTCCCACAATAATAATAATAATAACAATAATCATAATCATGTGTTTAAAGAAGACAGAATTCCTTTTGGAACCCACAGCTATTTTGCCAATAACTGACTCATTGTGTGTCCTGCAATGGTATTATTTTGCATTCACTTTTGTCACAGCACAACACTATTTATTGCAATTGCACAACTTAGGAAAAAAGCCACGGGCTTTCCAGTTACTTAAGGGCTTATTTTATTCTACCTTAATTTCTTTTTCTTTGATGTCACTGTGCTGTTAACAAAAATATAGTGTTATTACAGCTTAAGCAAGACTCCTCTCCACAAGTTCAGTTAACAATAGCAGACAGCTCAGATATGTCTAGAGAGTATTTTACCCTAATTACTGAAAAGCTAACCTTATATGAAAATCAAGTGGATCAGAGCTAAACATGTGCAACCTGAGCACTCCCCAGAGGGTTGTCTACCTTGAAAGATGTCATGGTATCATCTGTATTATGCAGAAACATGTTTGTTCTCTAATGGAAACTCCATTTTCAATTCTTTAATGTATCTAGAGAAAATATCTGCACCTAGAAAGGTGTAATCAGATCAACATACAATCCCAATACAAACCTATTAAAACAGCTGAAACAAGAAAGGCTTTGTTATTTCTATTCAATTCCATGCCAATAGCCCCTAAGACACCTGGATCCATGGACAACTCGAGAATTCCAGCCCAGCCAATATCACTCCTTGTGTGAGGTTGATTGATCCATATATCTTCAGAGATGGCTGCCATGAATACCAGTCATGTAGTGACAACACAAGTTATGTCTCTGACAGCAAATGCTTCAATATAGCAAAGACTGAGGCATAATGAAGCTTTTGAAAAGACTGAGTTTGAACATAGGGCTGACAGTAAAAGTTTATAATGGAAGTAAATTGCAAATCAGATTCAACACATCAGAAATGTTAGTACAGTAAGAACAGAGAAGCCTCAAAAAGTCCTTCTTCTGGGTCTGAGAATAATTTCACCTTTGCTGTCACTTCCTCTTGTAAAGAAAATTTCCCCTCCCTTCAGACTTTGCAGCGTGGGCCAGAGTAACAGATTTTTCATTCTGATGCCTTAATTCTTCTTTTTCTCATTTCTGTCTAAGCTTTGGTTTTCACTGCCATATCAACTTTATCATTTAAGAAGAAGAAGTAGGCCACATACTACCATGTAGGGACTTATTGCCCTCTGCTAAGACAGAGATTTCTGCACTGTGCTCCATTGCCTGATATATGTTAATCATCCTGGGTCCGTTAGACTGAACAGAATACCAGAAGGCAGTTGATTCAATTGACTCGGGGAGTTTGCTGGAAAGGGTGGAGACCAATCTGAGGGGCTGACAGCAGCCTCTGTAGCTAAGAGCTTGAATATGAGATGGCTGAGATCCAGCTGCAGTGTAATGAAAGTATGAATGACTGAGGTGACCAATAACATTGACCATGAGGACCAGATAGATTCTGCTACCCAGGCAGAGATATTGAAAACAAATCACAAATGTCAGTATAGGGCAGTTTAGTACCACAAGAGGCATCCAAAAATATGCCTAAATTGTTAGCTGAACTGGTCAATCATGGGTGTGCACATTCAACTCCAGTGACAGCTGCTACTGTAATTTGCTACAAACTCAGCAAAATGATCTCTTTTCTTGATTAGAGCCTGTCTTACCTGAGCCAACATGCAAAGAGCTGTTTGAAAATACAGCTAACGCTTGACCTGGGCAATGGGCAGTAGTGTAGTCATAAGTGTTAATAGTTGGAGAAATACCTGCATCCCGGTGGCACCTGAGTCTGCCCCACATGACCACCAAATTGGCTGCAGGTGGATTTGAGAAGCAACAAAGACAGTTGACACCTGTGGTATCTCTGACCACTGAGTGTGGATCTAGCAATGGAGAGAAGCACCATCTTGGCAAAATCTTGTGATACTATGTCCATCATAAAGGCCAGTAACCATTGACTAAAGATGAGGAATGAGGACCACTGGTGGCAAAGAAATGAGGCCGGATCACTTTCTGCAGCAAGTTCTGTGCTTGGAACTGTCACAAACTGTTTTGCAGAAAAACCAAGGGTTTGCAGAAAAATATTTATTTGCTGAAACAGAATTTTCCTTTGTAAGAACATCAGTATTCCTATGAAAGTTTTATCAGGAAGGTTTCCTAAGCCCAGGGTAGGATTTTAGGTCACAACCAGAGGTGGAGACAGACTCAAAAGCCAGTAGTTGAGCCCTGATGCAGATGAGGAAACAGAACGTGCATCTTTGATATTTTATGATTTTTTATGAACGAGTTTCCAACTCACTTTTCCTCATGAATTTTTAATATCTATACAAAGTGGAACACAGGAAAGTGGAACACAGTGGAACACAGTGGAACAAAGTGGAACAGGAACTGACTTCATACTGTCGTTAGCTGGGTATTTTTCTGGGTTAGTCCAGTTTCATATCCTTATTCTGAATTGGATGGAAATAGAGGACTTGACTGTTGGTGTTCTGGTTCTTGGTGTTTTGGGGAAATTCTAGTTCTCAGAATATTTTGTGAGGAGCAGCCAAAGCAGTCATGGACTGCTTTGAGCACCACCACTCTCTCCTGGATAAAACTGGAACTGCACAAATAACATCTGCAAACATAGTATTACTAATTGCAAATTAACTTTCTCCTGAGCACTTTGATCTGTGCATATCCCAAAGGTGAGCTATGAATGCTCTGAGAAGCATGGTATAATGACAATTTTTAATTCCTTAGTGGAAAACTTGCTTCATAATCCCTGTAAATGTTAGCTAATAACTATGTGAAACAGCTATAATACTATTACTGTTTAAGAGAGGACATGTACTTCTTTGTTCTGTCCTATCACATAAGCTGTACTGCTGTGAGAGAGGGACTCAAGTTACCACTCACATCCAAATGTTGGAGCAGATACAGTTTAAGAACAGTGGTCAGATCCTTAAGCTAAATCTGCTTAGCTTGACCTACATCCTCAGTCATGAATCATTTGCTCAGATACAGAAGTCTGCAGACTACAAACAGAAGGTTTTTATA
Source organism: Ciconia boyciana (assembly GCF_034638445.1). Taxonomy (NCBI): domain Eukaryota; kingdom Metazoa; phylum Chordata; class Aves; order Ciconiiformes; family Ciconiidae; genus Ciconia; species Ciconia boyciana. The sequence continues at coordinate 59,978,661 of NC_132934.1, forward strand.
CTGCTTTGTCTTGTAAAATGAAGGATGAGAGAGAATAACTACGTCTCCGTCTCCAGGCAGGCAAAAATCAGGTCCCTGTTGTCACCAAGGACTGGAGATACTTGGTTCACATCATGGTACCTTAGGGTGTCCATTCCAGCTCCTCTGTGTGGTCCTCTGAGGATTGTCTAATCTGTTACACCAACAGTGCCTCTTCCCTCTGTGGAGACTTGCTCACAGGCAAATGATTTACGTTCTCACGTTCTCTTCAGCAGCTAGAGTTCATCATCCCTGCCATTTCATCCTCATTAGTATTACCTTTCGTTAACCTTGGAGATATAAATTTGATAAAGCTTCTGGAAGATGTTATGTCACAGATATGATAAAAACTTGGACAAAGCTTATCAGCTATAAAAATATTAAGTCTTCCTCATGCTGCTTGCTGTGCTCTGCACATAAAATTCACCCAGAGCTTAGCCCTCAGACTGAGAGTGAAGATGTTCTCTACTGACACCAGAGTCAACCTGTTTCATCTCATAGCTGTGGCGGCTGCCAAGAATCCTTTATTTAGATGGGTATATTTTTCTCCCCTTTGATACCTCTGGGCTGTGCCATCTTCATAAACTATGGAAGTAAAACGTGTCTTGATCCCTGGAAAAGGTTTAAAGGAGAGATTCATGAAGTGTTGCTAGTGGCTTATCTTCATTTATCATACAAAGAAAAGTTGACTCCATGGCAAGTTACTGCAGTTTGGACCGTAGCTGAGCAGAGGGATGTTAGCCATGCACAGCTCTTCTTGTGAGCATCCCTCTTCTTTCCAGATGCAGGAAGGACTGGGACCTTGCTGGAGCTGCCTCGTTTTCTCTCCTAAAAACCAAGGATGCCAGGTGAGCACGTGGCTCTCCTCTCTCTGATTCTTCTGACAGGAGGAGCTGTCATGGGTCTCTTGGTCTCTCAGTTTCTGTTCATAGGTTTCTTGGCTTTTCAGCTCTGGTTCCCTTGAAGCTTAAGCCTTCACTTTTGTGGCAAAGCAAGTATTTCCGATGAAGATTACACTTAGTGCCTTGTTAGAATAATGAATGGGGTAAACAGTGAGAGATAAGTTATGCAAAGGGGGTCGTTGTGTCAGTCTGAGGAAACCAAGGAAAACCTCAAGTGTGTTGCCCTTCAGACTAATATATCTTCAAGTCTTTTCTGTTATTATATTTAAATGCATATTATGAATTAATTTTTACCTTTCTTAGAGAGGATGTCCTTTGAAAGTCTGCACCTCTGTATATATTCCAGGAAACGGGTAACTTATGTATTATTAAGATCTTTGTATCCTATAAATACTAATTCTGTGTCATATAATGAGGTCCTGACTGGGTATTTACATAAAGCCTAGTTCTGCCTTTTGGCACCTCTACATAGTAGTTTACATTAACGGCAGTGTAAGCCCTTCACATCCATTCAAGACCTTAATATAGCCCTAGGCAGTATCACATCATTTCATGGTAAATTATTTCTGTCTTTTAAGGCACAGAGCAAATTGCAGGTAAATTATTAATAATAATACTTAGATCTGATCTTCAAAGCACTTTACTAACATTAATTAATTCCTGTGCTCCTCTGAGGTAGGTAGGTGCATTATTACTTACATTCTTTACAAAAGGAGAAATTAAGACAAAGGCAGGATGAGATCTGCCTGCAGCTGCTGCTGGCTATGGAATGCTGACTACCAGGTGGAGGCGGACGAGAGTCCAGGACCAGCTAAAATGCTTCCTGCCTCCAGCTATTTGCTATCTTTTGCTGCAGGTCACTGCTTCTTTGACAGACTGAATGACAGGGTACAATGTGAGACCCTGCCCCAGCCCCTTCTTTTTGAAGTCTGGCATCTTAAGTTACACCTGTCAGTGAAGTGTGTTGGGGGAAAGGAAGCAGTGGGTTAAGCTAAGTTTGTTGAACCTTGCTCTGAGGATGGTTATCTGCACCAGTGGAAAGGAGAAGGCAGCTGGGGCACCATAGTTTTAAACCATTACAGCCAGATTTATTGGAGGTTTCTTACCTGCAGCCTCAATTTCAAATCTGGAAGTAGAATTCAGGCCAAAAGAGGAAAAAATTGGACATTCAAAGAGAATTGTTTGGAATTTTTCCAGTATTTCTTATCTGGCTTTCAAAAATTGTTCTGAATTTTATGTAGGTTTTAAAAATTGTTTGATATTATTAACATGATATAACATTGGTTCTTACTGCTACTGGTATATCAAAGTATGACAGCAACTGGTCATTGAAATATTCTAGTATTTGTCTGTTATTTTTTTCAATTATTAAGGGCAATTACTACACCAACCTAACTAGAGTATCTTACCTCTTTTTGTGAATCAGATTGAATCCTGGTTTCATTGATATCCAACAGGTTGCTTTATTGTGCTAAAATTGAGAACATTTCAACAGTGATGTCATGAAAGAATGCATACACAGAACAGAAATATGAAAAATGCATAGAAAAGTAGTACAGATACATTTTAAAGTTTCAAACCGAAATTTTGAAATGGGATCCTAAATTCCTTTTTGTTTTAAAAATGTTTTCTCCTGCAGAAATTCCACAGAACTTGATATGATCTTCAAAAACTAAAAATGAACTTAATATAAAGACTTTTTTCTAATGAAAACTGTCTAAGAAATGTTATCTAATCAGCCTGACTACAGATAGCTGCCATGATTCTGCTCACCTCTACAGCAAGCTTTGTTCTCTTTTGCAATTACATGGCCCTGTATCACCTCTTCCCGTAATGAAACCTCTATTAAACAGCCTCAGGAAAGGAAATCTACACAGCAGTGCCCTCAGAGAATTATAGTATGCCCACAACTCAGAGCTAATCTACTGGTAGGGCTGGATTTATACCCCCAAAACTCATCCATCAGCAGGTGCAGAAGCAGAGCTGCTGTGTTCTGCAGTCAGGAATGCTGCTGCACCCGTTGCCCTCTATGATCCAGTTCACTTACATCCCAGCCATGGGCTGGAGATGCCTAGCTCTGTCCTTTGGCAATGAAAGAAGCCTTGGACAACTTTGGTGGCCCAGTTAAGTGCCTAAATTTGGGGCAGCTTTGCTGTAGTAGCTGCGCAACTGAAGCTGTTCAGCTCTTGGCTGTGACCATGGAGAGAATCTAGAAAGTCTTCCCTGAACTAGCAACGGATGTGGCCCACCTGTTTAAAGGGCTCAGAAAAGTGTTCCAGAGAGTCTAATTGCTGATAGATATCTGCTAATTAGTTATGTTTCTGAGGGTCAGCAAACTCAGCCAAAATAAATGGAGAGGTTCCCACTGGAACACCAATAATTAAGGATCTAAGGAGTAGCTTTTTTCAGATATTATTGCTTTGTGGTGTGTGATCTGCTAGTTGTTCCAGTTCTAACTAGGGAAAGCACCAAGCACCTGCCTAAATCCATCCCTCTCCAGGTCAGGCTTCAGTCCATGCCCAAAAAGTGAAGGGCTATCTGTTTGGAAGGAGGCATAATAAGCAAAGCCAGCCTGGTAGCAGCTAGGAGACATCCCTCATCTCCAGTGTCCCTGGTCCAGACAGCATCCCAGGACTGGAGACTGATCACTTTCAGCAGAGGAAATCCAGGGATCTGGGATCAGGCCAAGCCAGTCCCTGTCCCATCTACCTGCACCCCAAAAATGACCTAGTAGCAAACCAGACAGAGCTGTGCCTGATCCCTTAGCAGTTGTTCCAGTCCCTGTTTCACTGGAGTCCAGGCTGCAAGCAATGAAGAGAATACAGCCCTACTGTTATTGTAAGAATGTTATTTTCTGGGGTTTTTTTCTGTTTTTTTTTTTTATTATTATTTTACTTTTTCAGTTTTTATGCACCGGGAGACTTTCCCATACTTTTTATTCCCTCATTTTAAGGGGAGAGCATGTGACTGTGTGCCTGCATATACACTCAGTGCCTATAACTACCACTGGGAAAGAGCCAGGAATTGAAAAAAAAAAAACGACAAAGTTTTAGTTTCCTTGCACTCTCAAGCAGACTTTAAAGAGTATTTTTATATGACAGGATTTAGGACTGTTTAAAGCCATCAGCTACAGATTGTCAAACAAGGGCAGTGAAATTTCAGTTTCCCCGTGAGCCCTGCTAGGGCCTCTGTTGCAGCAGTGGGAGGGCAGCCGCCTACACAAAGCACTTTATGTCCATGTCTAGATAGGTGATTCAGACACCAAATGAACATAGTTTTGGCGTCACCATCTTCACCAGCTCTAAAGTTTAGTTTCATTACATACTTTTTGCTGGTGTCTACAGCCAATCATACCATTGTCACCCCCTCCCCTTTCCAACAGTTTTTAAGATAGGGAATATCTTGTGTTTGCTTGGTGATTGCACAAATGGGATGATTAAATACTGCTTCTAATATTGAAGCTGGATTGTTTAGCTCTGGGCTTCTCATAATAACACCAGCTGAAATGAAAATCAAGCTTGGTAATGTGTAGTCCTGAATTTATTTTTGTTTGCCCAATAGCTTTAAGACTGTGTACAAAATCCATACCGAATCATATTTACTTCTCTGTGGGTGCCGAGCCTCTGAGGAGTGTGACAGATCCCAGCCAGACAACCCAAAAGCCTGACTAGCTGTCCACCTACATACTCTCAGATTTTTACAGGGAGGAATAAAGACAGACATCCATCTATATTGAAGCTGAGGCTATGTAAAAAGCTTTATGAATCTGTGTAGCTATCCCTCAGAGTCACTTCAAATTTAGTAGTACCCGAGGTATTAAAAGCCAGATTGGTACTTTGAGTCTCAAACAAGCCAGCAAAAGATAAATTGCTGAGATGTGAATCCATATAATCTCCATTTGATGCCCAGCATGTGGGCTGCTCTTGCATGGCATTGCAAAGAGAAATAGCAGTCATGTGAGAGAGAGAGAAGTAGAGGCACATGGTACAAGGAAAGGAAAACATCCCCAACCATGCTTCAGCCTTACATTTATGTTTTGGGGGTCCATATGCATATGGGAGTAAGTTTGCCTGGAAAAGGCCCTATTCTTACCAGCCCCTTCTGTGTAGCAGCTGCCAAAAAAAGCCATGCAGAATTGGCTATTCCGCATTGCAAGCCGTGGTCAGAACTCCGATTTGTCTCCTGTTCCCAATCTCAGTCCAGGCTTGGGTGCCCTGACTCCTGCACAGGCAGCTCAGACCTCTCAGGTCAGCCCAGCTTCAGCGAATGAGGGTGTGCATGGGGAGGGAGAGGGAAGAGAGGGCAGCAAGGACAGGCTCCTGCCACACTCAGGCAGGATGCTCTGAACCGCTCCCTGGCAGCTGCGATCAGCTTGGGCAAAATAGCAGGGTGTGTGGAGCCAAAGCCCAGGGCTCAAGCCTAGGATGAAAATACAGTGTAAATATAACCATTCAGAGCTGCTGAGCATCTGGTTTGCTCGGGAAATGCCAATGGCACTGCACTGCACAGTGTACAAAATCTCTGAGTGCAAGTATTGGAAACATTTCAGGGGCATTAGCTGTGCTCATGCTGAAAAAGCAGGGAAAATTAGGTCAAGTAGAGCTCCTGCTGGAATGAGTGAACCGCTTCTGGTGTCAAAGCCAGTATAGGCACTTCTGAATTACACTATGCTGTGCTACATGGTGGTTTCAATGTTTTGTTGCCTTGTTGAAGATGCAGCCTCACACTAGCAGCCCACCAAACCTCAACAGAGCAGGGCAGCAAAGAATGTGACCCCCTGAAGCCGCCATAGGAATAGTCCTTTTCCAGTGATCCTACAGTCTACAAGACTTCCAGCACTGAGTGTTATAAAACATTCCTTCAAGTGATCAGGACAAACAGAAGCTACTCAGTGTCCATCAGCTTAGCTACATTAAAATAAGTATTTGAATATATGTGACCAGGCATCACTAGTCCTTTCCACACAAGCTTGAATCCAGTGTTTTTATCAAGGGTATTCAATACAGGCTCAAAAAAGGTAGATTATTCCCACCAGCTCCACTTTAAGGCAGGAAAATGAGACAAAGATTGATGACATGACTTGGCCCAGGTCACCCTGCAGGCCAGTAACAGAGCTGAAAGCAAAGCTGTGATCTCCTGAGTCTCAGTTGGATCTGTCAAACTACAGCATCACAATGCACAAGGCAAAGTATTCATCTTGTTTAAACTAGGAAGACAGGCTCAAGTCAAATGGCCAAACACTCTGTCTTGACAGAAAAAAAGAAGTTGCTTCAAAGCCTAGAAGAAGAGAACCATCCTATAGTAAAAAAATAATTAACTTTCCCAGAAGGCTTGTCTTTCCCAGAGTCTCTGTTTCTCTCCACTCCTTCACATGCCTGATCAAGACTACAGCCTTCCCTCCCTCTTACATCCCTTGCACTTCCATTTATATAAATATTCCTCTCAACTGTCTTACGTAAGAACTTATTTTTTAGCTCAGGCAAGTTCCTATTTTCAATCATGTCTGGGTCCTTTCACTGCCATAAAACCATTCTGATCAGAGAGACATTAATAAAGCCACCTTCCTTTGGTTTATTTGCTTTCCTCTTCTGGCTTGACAGGGTGCATTGGGCTACATGATAAACATTTACAGCCAACATTAGTAAAGAAATGAGGACTGTAATAGAGTCTCACTTTTTGTCTTTCATTCACATTTAAGACTGCAGCAAATATAATCTGGGCTGCAGGAAACAGAAACCAGGGTACTTTGGTGGATTGGGTCCCAAGCTCACCTTTACTTGGTCTCTAGCTAAGGTCAGCCCCATACTGTACCACCAGTGGTACAGAATCTCTCACCTTCATTTCCAAAGCCACACGGAGGTGGAAGAGGCCCTGTAGGCAATGAGTAAAGTGGGGGGAGACATCCAGTTCTTACCTCTGGTACATACTAACTTTATTCCTCTCTTCAGTTCATCCACCTCTATTGCACCTGCTCTTCAATTACATTCCTCAAGTTTCTGAATTGCCCTCAATTCCCAGGTTTTGTTTCACGGCACCCTCCAATGTAAAAGGGGATTAATAATGACACACCTCTGACATTTACAGCTGATGTTAACTCCTGTGTTGTAAACACTAGAGAGGACAAGCAATGACAGAAGGGAATGGTGGCAGGGGCTGGCAGGGCTTTCTGAAGAGCAGCCGGCAAAGAGTCAGTGATAGTTTTCCCAATGCTCAGTACCCATCATCACCTCCTTCTTCAGCTCCTGGTGGGTGTGAAGGGTCAGGAAATGAAGGGAGGCAGGGGAGCACAGCCAGGACAAACAGTAAAAGCAGTTTCCATAGCTTCACAATAGATTTAGCTCTGAGATGATAATGACTATGTCTAGCAGTTTATGAAGCTGGAAAAGGGAAGTGAGTAATCTCCAAGCGTGTCCCTAAGCTTTGGGAAAGAAGCTTCATTCAAGGTGGTTTCGTTTGTTTTCTTTTCTTATTGCTGTGGGATTAGGAGCCTCAGTATTTGCCGAGGAATAATGAGAATAATAGTCAAACAACAACAAAGCGATTAGATCTGACTTGGGGAAATGCAGGTGATTATGGTAGGGCAGGGAATCATCCATGATGTTGGAAAAGTATTGGAGACAAGAAATCAGACAAACAATAATGCCAAGTGAAGCTTAGAAGGGACAGTGAGCTGTGGGTGCTATCAGCATGCTGGGGCAGAGGGGGCACTTAAAACTGCTGATGGACCAAAAGGTACTCAATGGTGAAGTGGGAAAGGGCCCTCTAGTGGGACCAGGTCTGATGCTGTTAATAAATCACTTTTGCTGCCCCCCAAGGTTAGCTAGCCACCCTGCATCTCAGAAGATGCTCTAGCAATTTTTCTCTGTTTCAAAAACTGTCTCTCAATGGTGGGGTACTACTTTCACTTTTAGAGACTGTTTCCTTCACTCAATAGTAGAGTTGGAAAGGCTGTCCTGACTATGAAAGAACTATATGATATGGTGATAGCAAAAAAACCCCAAACTTCCAAAGATCTTAAAAGTAGGAAATATCTGAGAAGAGATGGAAGATCACACATAAAACTCAAGGTCTCTTTATCATTAGTGTGCCCTAGCAGAAACTGGGAAGAAATTGCACCTGGACTGAAGACCAGGGACATTATATTATGATTTTTTTTTTTCAATTATGAGGAAATGATGAGGAAAATGGTAGAAACCCTATCATTTGGAACTACTTGAATAAAGTATTAGTTAATGAACCAAGAACAATCCTACATTAGGAAGATGTACTGGGTAATTATTTAGTCTCTTACATCTGTCTTTTACAAACTGCTTGAACAGATATGTTTGTTCTTTAACCTCTTGGCTCTACAGAATCACCTCTCCACCTCTTTTAAACTGCTGTAGTATTATTGATTTCAGTGAAATTAGGCTGATTTTTACCATCTGGATTGGCCCATGACTACTTTTGAAAAAGGATTTCTTGTCTTAAAGAAAAAAAAATCCAACCCAGGATTAGTTTCCAAAAGTACTTTTCATCGTATATATATGAGGTTCATGTGCTGCTCTCACCTCGACAAAGAGCAAAGATGAGAAACAAGTCTGCATATGCACAGTTAAATCAGAGTGCTACAACCTATGGGGCAAAGTCAAGAGTGGAATAACAGCAGAATTCCATTCTGGCATAGGTAAAGACAGAGAGGGGACAAAGATACCCTTAGACCCATGGCTGTGATAGCTGCACAGTAAGAGGCTGCTCTCAGGCATATTTGCAGCTGTAGGTGATCGAATGATGAGTGAAGTATATCCATTAACTTGGAAATTGTCTTCATCTTTATTTTAATTACAACCCATCAGCTGTTCTCCACCTGTCCACTTGGTTTCTTTTAAACCCCAGTCAGCACTGAGACAAGGATGTGCAGAATTCAGGCAGAGATCAAGAGGAAGAAGGGCTCTGCAGGGCACACGTTCTGTGACACCAGAGGTAAGTGTGAGGACAGACTGCTCAGCAGCTCCCTGTACAGCAGTTCCCTGTGTTTACCCCTGAGAATGATTAAAACCCATCAGGCCCTTGGATAGCATTAAATGTACATGATTTAGGAATATGGCCTTCTTGGCACACAACATCAATGAGAAATTGAAATAAGGAGAGGCTAAAGGCATTCTTAAAGCCTTAAAGGACTATTTCAAGTCCTGAAGACAAATCCCCTATGGAGAAAAACACTTTAGGTGTTGCTCTGACATCTGTTCTAATAACTCTCCGAAATTTCCCAGTTTTCTGTAGTGAACTTGTCTTCTTGGAAAGCCTTGCTGGGAAAAGACGAGCTGCAAACAGTGCAAACCAACCCCCGCCAGCCCCAGAGAGTGCATGGGAAGCTACACCATCAGTAAGTAGCACAGCATACTTTGAGTTCCTACATACCAATCCAGCTAGCATTACCCTCTCCTCCAGAAAGCAACAGGAGGGGAAATAAATGGGAGGAAGCAGAAATAGATCTCCTTACTGAAAAAAACCCAGCATTTGAGAAGGTTTCAAAACCTCCTTAGAGACACAGAAGAACCTCTTTGAAATTTTAAAGGAGAGATGTCTCCAGGCTGGCACCTGCTATTTACATGTAGTACCTGCACATCCCATTAATGCAGATAGTGGAAATTCAGTGTATAATATTTTGTCACAAAGCAGAACAGGCAGCAGGCTTGAAATTCTTTGAGCCAGCCATAAAAGTGTAAAATTGGCAGCTGGAAATAGAGTATTTTCATAACTGCATCACTGCTTGCAAAGAATTGGTGGCTTTTCGTCCAGCACTTAGAAGACCAAAGATGATACGCACCACAGCAATCCCCACCGTTGTGGAACTGAGCCTTGTTGGGATTTTCCATGGGAATCACACAGAGCAAAGGGAACCTGCACACAGAATCAAACATGCAGGAGAAATATAAAATTGCAAAGGTAATTCAGAAGACTCTCTGCTCAGGGTCCTGTCTTCTCCCATCCGCACCTTTCCTTCCTGTGTTGCCTTGTCCAGATCATAAGAACGCCAAAGAAAAACCTGCTATTATAGCTCTCTGCAGAATTGATTCCACTGGTTTGGGGCTTCTTAAATGCAATGAGAAAATCTTTTTACTGCATCTACTTTAATAGAGAGGCCATATATTGCCTGAGCTCCAGGGATTTCATTTCCCACTTGCCCTCTGATGGGCAATGGAATAAGAGAAGACATAGGAGAAGATTTTACTATCCTCTGTAGATAAATAATTCTCCAGGGCTATTAAGACAGTACCTTTCACTGGAAGCAAATTCATGAGTTCATAAAGTTTGCTTTTTAATATCCATTTTGTAGCCACTTTTAGAAATGGTAAGACTATAGAGAGGAAGTAATTGAAATTGTGTTTTCCAAAGAAGGGCCATATTCAATCAAGCTGACATCCCAGCCTACCCTTCCCCAACATCTCAAGCTCTGAACACACTCCCAGTACTTCTGAGAGAGAAATACCCTCAGGCACACAGTCATTTTCCCACATTGTTGCAATATGAATGATTTGGACAGTGTGGTGGGTTGGGGGAAGGTCTGACAATAACAGTCAAGGAATTTCATAGCTGAGACCCTACCCCTGGGGTGGCAGAAGCAAGAAACCCTGCAGTGCCAGCACAGGGGGGGAGTCTCTCACAGGTGCCTCTCAGCAGCTTGCACATGCTCCTCAGGCCTTTGGCTCTCCTCAGCCACATGGGAGCAGATCAGCCTTGCCCTCCAAAAATTTTAAAACCTGTGCTACAAAATGTACAGTAACTGTATTATTAGGTTGTTTTGACCCTGTGAGTTTTGAGAACTTCAGTTGAGACCTGAACCCTGATGCACCTTGAGACAACTCTCCTAGGATTCATCCTTCATGTTTCTTTTCCAGGTTTTGCTGTGCAAGTTCAGATATACAAACCCATGCCAGGTCAAGCATGTGAACTCAACAATCTCACATGAGATCTCAGGTGCAACCTTTACTGTAATATGCATGTTTTTCTTATTCTCCTGCCTCCACAGTTGAAATTAATCCACCATTTAAAGTTCTCACTGAGCTTATGGCCAAACAGGCTCAAACAGCCACATTATCAGATTTAGGAGTTTCTTCTTTTTCCTCCTGGGATATTGCAAGCAGGGGATTGAGCTGACAGGTAGATACAATCTTATAAATGGTTCCCTTACCCTTTTCTTCCCTTCTGGTCAATTTTAGGTCCTTTCTGCATGGACTGAACTGTCCTCCCCCAAGTAGCCAGGACAACGTCTAGGAAGGTCAGCTTGTAACTGTGGCCGGCAGTGGAGAGGTTAAACAGACCAACAGGGAGGTGGCCAAGTCTGACTGAGACTCTGAGGCAGAAACCAGTAAGGAGGACTAGCACCAGGACTGAAGTGAAAATGAAATATATTTTAAGATGCTGTTTTTAAACTCCTATTCTTTGAACTGATGTGCATTTTAGTCAAGCTGAAATTGGTTATAAAGTTATACAGAAGGGGAAGGGGGGGAGAATTATTTACTTACTTAAATGCAAGAAAAGACACATATCTGCAGAGTTTTCTGACTCTGCACTCTGCCCTGTGGGGATTGTGTCTACAATATAATTTGTTGGGAAAGAGGGCTCCTGGAAGTGGACACAACACAGCTGTCTCCTCCACTCAGGTACAACCTGGAAGAACGGATCACCATAGTACTGTAAGCACATGTGTGTGAATACTCGGGTGCGTTGCACAGCGGTGCTTTGTGCTGTGCAATGTCGCTCTCATTCATTTTGTTCTTCTTTTATTTTAATATACGACCCTCCACTTCCTCCTAGTGAGCCGCCCATGAGGACTGAAATGGGATCTCCCATAACAAAAATAATGAGTGAATCTATTATTGAGTAGGAGTTAGCGTGCCCCTGGAGTTAACATCAATCTCTTGTTTAGGTCATCCTGTGGCGAAAGGCAAAGACCTTCCCTGTGTAGTAACACTACTGACTTACCAGCTTGTGGACCCAATTCTTCAGGCTCCTTTATGGATGCTCTTGTACAAGTAGTCCTTGCTCACTCAGTCCAATGGAAGTCAAGAGCACTGTCTGGGAAAGTGATGCGCATCCATCCACAGAAAAAGCTACAGCATCAGCCTCATCGCTGCTAATGCACCTCTGGAATCTGTTCAGCAGCCTCATCCATGTTTTACCAGTTGGGTGGGCTTTTCTCTTTGCTCTGTTCCCAACTCGTTCCCCATTCTTTCAAATGCTCCTCTCTAATCAGGAACAACAAAGCTGTACTGTGCCAGATGCTCAGTACTGCACACTGGCTGGTGGGGCAGTTAACACACCAGCCTATAATTAAACAGCTTTCAAAGCCTTGCTTTTCCTTCTGTTCCTTTCCCATCCTCCCCAATAAAACCACTCTCCCCTTTCTCACTGAGGGGGACCAGAGCTGTCCTCCAGGCATGCATTACTCCCCATTAGTGTTAGTGGGAGTCACAAGAGCGCATCAGGGGAGGAACAAATCCTTAAGGGAAAGAAACCTTTGACGAAATCCAGCCACCCCATGCTAGGGCTGTGTATGAATTCTAAGCAGTTGGATCTAAAGGAAATGAGGGCATATTTGCCCAAGAACTTTTCTGAAGTACAGAAATGTCTGTTTTAGTCTGTTGGCTCTGTATGTGATAAAAACTTCAGATAAGGCTTGCTTATGAGTAAAATGGCATCCTTATTCTACTCCTGCTAAAAACTGCACAGACTGTAAAAGATGCAGTTCGTCCCTTTCCTGGGGTTTTGTTTTATTAACAAATTTAAAAAATAGTTGAACTTCTCATCTGAACTACCTTGCAGTCTTACCTGTTCCTATGGTTACTCTAATAGGCCTTCTGGGTACTAGGCTCTATTTTCCTTCACCCAGGCAGTGATTTTTCTCTGCTATAGCCAGAATGAAGTGTCCTAGTCCCACCAAGTTAGCAAATGATAGGCTGTGGCCTTTTCTTGCTTTGGCTCCAACACCTGAAGGAGGTCAGGTCACAGAAGACTATGAAACAAGCCAGCATTGCACTAATGGAGAAATATGTATACAGTTATAGTCAAAGGAATAGTCCATTGAAATTTGTAATTCATTTTGGAATGGGAAAAAGCTGCTTAAAATGAATATATCAAGCGCACCCTCAGTAAGTTTGCAGACAACACCACGTTGGGTGGCAGTGTTGATCTGCTGGAGGGTAGAAAGGCTCTACAGTGGGATCTGGACAGGCTGGATTGATGGCCCAACTCTATGAGATTCAACAAGGTTAAGTGCTAGGTCCTGCACTTCGGTCACAACAACCCCATGCAACACTAAAGGCTTGGGAAAGAGTGTCTGGAAAGCTGCTTGGTGGAAAAGGACCTGGGGGTATTGGTCAATAGCCTGCTGAATATGAGCCAGCAGTGTGCCCAAGTAGCCAAGAAGGCCAATAGCATCCTGGCTCGTATCAGAAATAGTGTGGCCAGCAGGAGTAGGGAAGTGACTGTCCCTCTGTACTTGGCACTGGTGAGGCCGCACCTCGAATACTGTGTTCAGTTTTGGGCCCCTCACTACATGAGAGACATTGAGGTGCTGGAGCGTGTCCAGAGAAGGGCAACGAAGCTGGTGAAGGGTCTAGAGCACAAGCCTTATGAGGAGTGGCTGAGGGAACTGGGGTTGTTTAGCCTGGAGAAAAGGAGGCTGAGGGGAGACCTTATCGCTCTCTACAACTACCTGAAAGGAGGTTGTAGTGAGGTGGGTGTTGGTCTCTTCTGCCAAGTAACAAGTGATAGGACAAGAGGAAATGGCCTCAAGTTATGCCAGGGGAGGTTTAGATTGGATATTAGGAAAAAGTTCTTCACCAAAAGGGTTATCAAAGCATTGGAACAGGCTGCCCAGGGAAGTGGTTGAGTCACTTCAAATACACATCTTTTAAATACCCTGGAGGTATTTAAAAGACGTGTAGATGTGGTGCTTAGGAACATGGTTTAGTGGTGGACTTGGCAGTGTTAGGTTTACGGTTGGACTTGATGATCCTAAAGGTCTTTTCCAACCTACATGATTCTATGATTCTATGAATTAGCAAGCTGGCATATGGACCCCAAGAAGCACTGCTTATGTGTCCGTGAATTATTTTGCATCACCAAAATGATGCTGGAATTTGGAGTTGAGGTTTCAAAGCATGCTCTGAACACTTGAGCTCACTCAGGTCATCTAGCAGTACCAAAAAGGGGTCTGCAGCATGAACACACAACAAGGAGGAGGAAGAGTGGTTCAGGGCAGGGTAGCGCTGTATTTTCCCCCTTTCTTTCACAAAAAAAAGGAAACAAGCTTTATACCTTCTTATATCTACTTTATACCTTATACCTGAAGTAACTTTGTACCTAAAGAATGCCTACATTAGCAAACTTTTTGCTTAGAGGCTCCTACATGAGAAAAATAGGCCTTTCAGTTTCAAAACAATGAGGAGGAATTATCCAAGGAAGAAGCACTCAGACTTCAATCCTAAGAGACAGGAAAGCTCTCTTTTCATTGTATTTGCCATTTCTTAAATGGAAAAATCCTGTTTTTTCCCTATGGAAGACAAAGTTTAAGTTCTGCACCCTGGTGAGCAGGTTAAACATAGCCAGACTTGTGTAGGCAACAGCAGCCTAATTAACAGCCTAATTTGTGTCTGAGTGAAACATTCACTTTCTTGATTTATGTATGTTACTAACTGAACACTGAAGTAATCCCATCCCCCTAATTACTTCTGGTTCCTAATTAACAGAAGAGTAACAACCTCTGTATGGAATGACAGGGAAACAAGGGCCCCTCACTCAATACTCCATCAGGAAGGGGCCAATGATCCAAGCGAGAAAGCCTCATTAGCTAAACCACACATTAGTCGGTTTTCAGTCATGTGCAGGGTCCAAAGGGAACCAACCTCATAGCCTCTCTCCTCCCGAGAGATAGATCACACAGTACTTTGTGGGTTTCCTTACTGCATCACATCTCTGCCGTCTTGTGCCAGAGACTGGATAACTCCCTTCTTTGGAGTTCTTCCAGATTTACATCACACAACTTTGGATCTCAGTGCTCGTTTTCTGGATCAAATTGAACATCACTTCTGATATTCCTTTGTTTCTTTCATTAGAAGAGGATAGCTTTGTTGTGTAATTAACGTGCCAGTAATTAAGGATTCCAAGATGATGTACTAATTTCTCTCTCACACACACACTCTTTCAAAATTTTTATCAGCAATAATTGCATTAACATCTTTTCTTTTCCTGTTCCCTTTGGGAGTTTATTAGGCTTTCATTTAGTCTTTTTCTCATTTCACAAATATACACACATTTCCTTTGCTCCTCTGAAAATTCGCTACAGACTTGAAAACTTTGAGCAGCTTGACACCCCTGTGCAAACACAGGGGAATCTTCAGTGCCCTTCATTTTTTTCAAACTGTTTTAAACAGAAGGTGAAAACTTGCAAGTGATACTCTATTTTTTTACCATGGATACAGGTCCAGATAATTCTTGTGATAGCACGATCATTCATGTAGATACACCAAGTCAGCTGAAATTGAGATGGATTTAGGACTGTGGATTACTACCATGGAACTCTAAGAAAGTCTTAAAATCATGCTAAGGACAGTTTATTGCTTGCTGAGCACTTCTTTTTAGTGACCTCAGCTCAAGCTGTAGAGGACTGTAAAATAACCAATGGGTTTTTTCCAATGTGATGAAATGCATAAAACAGGATAAGTTAGGAGACAGCAGAGGATGGTTCATCTTAGTTTTTATTCATTTTCTGTCTATCATTCCCTTGGCTTTTAAAAATATTTTGTTCCAAGATAAAAGTTTGAGCTCTGTGGCTGAAAGTTACCATGCAGAGCTTACTCTGAGTTGCCAGTGGGTTGAAAAGCTGAACCAGAAGACTGTAATTTTTGTATTCAACCTTACAGCAGTAGTCCCCCAACCTTGGTGCCTATGCAGCAGCAATGCTGCAATGGTTATAAGTTGCAAGCAACATAGTCTTTTGCTCTCACTGTTGGTTCTAGCTTTCTCTCTTTTCCATCTGTAACACATGCCTAGGACACCTACGTTAGGGATCCAGCCCTGGTAAATCCTTGGTGGGCAGTTGGGCACCTTCCTCTAAGTTCATTAAGATGTAGCCTCACTTTGTTTCTTGCAGTTTGAATATGTGTTAGTCACTTAAAAAATAGCCCTAGCTTCTAAGCTGAAATATTAATATTTAGTGTTGCCCTACTGCCCCTGCTTTTTGCGGGGGTCAGCTGTGAAGAGTGAGGAAGAAACATGATCCAGACGTTGAATCATAATCCTGACTCAGGTATTGACCTTGACCTGCAACTTCAGCTTGTCCAAAGACAATTCCCAGTTCATGCCTGAGACTGAAAATAATAGCTACCCATTCATCACCACACCCTGACAAGAGTACTCATTCTTTTTTCCTATCCCTTCACTTTCTGCTGCATTTTATCTTTCATCTGCATTTATTAGCCTGTCTCTCTTTGTCTGGGGAAAACAAATTTGCTGAAATCTACGACCATAGTGGTAAAATCACAGTGTTTGGTTGCAAGCCAACTTGATGCTGCTTAAATGATAAAAAGGACTGGGAAAGAAACAACTAGGTTTGCAGCTCCCTTATGTGCATAAGCTTAAAAAGGAGTAAATCTGCATTTTTCCTCTTCTATGACTTAGAATCGAGCCTGAGACCACAAAAGTGATCCCTGCTTATGTTCCAGGCCAGAAGGAAGGAAGGAAGAGCATCCAAAGGCTGCTGTCACTGCCAGAGCAAACCCAGGATTCTGTTTCTGGCAAATGAGATTTTGCTGTAGGGCTGGAAGGATAAACTTGAGTCAGCTGCAGCTTTAGATCTTTGCTGAGAATGCCTACCCTGTACAATCTGGTAGAACATAGACATATCCAAGCTATTTCAGGGTTGGAAGTGGTCCAGCTGTGGTAACGTAGAGCTCCAGGCGGGCTAATGCATGCTATATGCTGTCTCTGTGCTTGAGGTAGGAAATAACTCATGCCGTGGTAAACTTGCGTTACACAAATATTTATGCAAACTATTTCAAGTGCTTGGGCGGTAATAAATTGCTATCGTTTGGTCTGTTAGAGCCTGATGAACAGCCTGTTGTTTTGTCAGGCTAGATATCTGGTGCTGATGCAAACAAGAAAAATAAACTCAAAGCTCTGCTTGCCCATGCTGCCCAATGGAGACGAATCTTTCCACTTCCACTGATAGGCTGCAATGGGAACTACATGCTAAGCTGATATTTGGTTGCTCCTTTTTCACATCGAAAAGTTTCATCTTCAGGAGCAGACTGATTTCCTTGGGAGGGTGGAAGGATGGGACAGGTAGTGTCAAAATATTATCTTAACTGAGCCACACAAGGTGCCTATAACTAGAGGAGAAGATCAGTTCTGGGTCATGGGAAAACCCAAAAACTGGTATAGAAAAGCTGGATACATCAAAGGAACACATAGTTTGTCACAGAGGATTAAGTTATTAGTCCTGTAATTTGTCTGTTGTGTATTTTATGCTGGTTATCCAGGAGTAAGACTCTCCATGGGTCCAGTCAATTGAAATAAATGCTGTATGCAGGACAGCGGGTCTCTCTGTTGAAGTAGAGAGGGAGGAGGGAGACAGTCTATGATGAGAGCATATGGAATTTTTAGTCTGAATGGAAGAGGTAAGCCATTGCCTTTGAGGCAGCCTTATTTTGTTTACTTTTATGCAAAGCACAACGTGCCGTCCATTAATGTGATAGGCATGGGAGATTTCCATGGAAACAGCAGGACTCCATTTAAACTGTGATGCCCGATTTCCTTGTCAAGCGGAAATCAATGTGTTGGTAACAGGAGAAGCGTTCAGAGTATCGCTTAGGGACGTTGCCTGTGCAAAGGTCTCTGGAGGATTGCAGTGATCTGCCCTATCCCATCACTGTTCACCTGAGCAGGATCCACCACTCCACACTTCTTCTTTCCTTCCTTTCTTCTATTTAGTCAGTACTGTCCTCAGTTTCACTGCTCACTTTCTCTGCCTGACCTCACACACAATTATTATCCTCCCTGTCTGTGGGATTATACACAGAGAGAATTGGCAGTGCCTGGGTTAGTGCTCCAGCTCTCTAATCTCCACCCAGAATCAGGGTCATTCGTGTAACCGCAAAGTGAGGCTTATTTATAAACTGAAAAGAAAAAAAGTTCTAAAAAACTGTGAAAAGCAGCCAGAATTATTTAGAGAGACACTTTTTCATGTGCAGCCAGGTGAAAAAAAAAAAAGGACAGACCACAAATTCCTTGCAGCGCATCATAGCCCAGCTCTTTTCTCAGTTTATCTTCTCACATGCCTTAAGCAACTACCTTTTTTGTCCAACAAGAACTGGTCAAGATCTTTAGGGGTCCTTCTGTGGAGCCCACTAGGTAAAGGTATACATGGTTCCCTGCGTGCTTCATCCCAGTGCACGGGCAGACTGAAAGAACATTGCTCCCACGCCTCTCCTCAGCTGTCCACCTCCCACTGAGGCACTGGAACATGACCAGTGCTCTCCACTACTTCTACCCACCTCCAGATGTCAAGGTCGAACCCCACTCGTGCTCCTCTGTCTCCAAGGTATGCTCCAAAGCTAGAAAGGGCCAGGGAAGGAATAGAGGAAGAACTAACTGTTGGTGTAAGAATGGGAAGGGGCTGTGAGACAGGTCTGATGAAGGTGTTAATATTCTACAGGGTGAAAAGGTCCCTTTAGAAAGCCCCATAGCTTTGTAAGAGGAGGCCACAGGGAGGGCATCACTGTGGGGTTGCAGGAAGACCACCACCCCAAGATTTCTTTCCTTGAAGCATTCCCTCTGATGGCAGAAGCTGGGGACACAGACTTTTAGTGATGGTTCTTCCTCCAAGGCTGTGGGTCTTAGTGTCATGTGGGGGCATAGCAGCCCCACTAGAAACTCACCTCAGTAGCTCCTGCACATGGTGCTCTCCCTCCAGCTAGATATTCCCCTGCTACCACCTCTACGCAGGCATGAACGCAACTCCTCTCCCCTTGCCTTCATACATGCTCTTCACCTACACCCATGTAGTTGCAGAAGTAGCATAGCTCTTACCAACATTTTTTAGGTGGCCGCTGGATTCTGCAAAGGTGATGCCATACAAAACAGCACCTTTTGGCCTTCAAAGCCTGCGAGGCCAAGGTTAATCACTTAGAAGGGCTTCCGGAGTGATACTGGGGTTTGATATTCAGAGTGTGAGCTTTTTCAGTAATGCAGTTTATCCAGACCTTGTCATCAGGTTTTTCTTTCTCCTTTTTCTGGGCTCTTTCCAGTCTTTAATATATTTTTAAGTGTGGTCATCAGTGGAAGGCATAAGTAATTCAGACGATGGTGGCAGAAAGGGAGCTGTTTTACTTTAGGGGTGATGGGAAAGGGGACACAGGTCTGGGAAAAGGGGAAGAGGTCTGGGAAAGGGGACACAGAAGGAGAGAGATGTATTGGGAGGCTAAAGGATACACCCTAAATTAAAGTAATTCAGTATAGATAAGTGTAGGACCCTGGAGTCTTGGATTCCTGGTCCTGGCCTTTAATCAATGCATATCCTCTCTTGTCTTAAACTTGAAGTAAATCTTAGGCTGCAGATAAAGGTTTCAAACTAATGATAAATTACTGTCAATGCTTCCCTTTGGCTGGGATAATGGCACAAGTACACACACCCTAATCTTCCTAAAGGCTTTTTTGAAAAGACACTTAATATTTAAAACTTTGTTTGTCTTCTCCGCATATGTATCTTACATCTTTCTCTGGCTGCTGGCTAGTGGAACCTCATTCTACCTGCTCTGACTGCGTACTATGGGAAAACACAGAAGTCCTCTTCTTGCATAGCTAAAACAATGGAGAAGCCAGATCAATTTATCTTTTAACATAGTTGCAAAGCAAAAAAATCAGACTGCTAGTTTATTCCTGTCAACCTCACTTCAACATTACAAATTACACTTTCTGTCTGGCCTGTCAATCAGGAGCTGTAATGCATATAGGAAGGTGCTTTCTCTTGATGAACAAACATTTCCAGGATGGGAGGAAGCGGGAGGAACCTGACCAGCCTCACAATCAGGCTGGGAAGATTTCACCCAACAAGGAAGTCATCACCTCAAGACAATGCAGTGCCAAGGACAGTCAGGAACAGAACAAACTGGAGATAATGCTGAAGAAAACTCCACAGAGACCACTGCTAGAGTCCAGCTGTGCTTTGTATTGCAGAAGGCCACTGCTTTTTGTTTACTGTGACCACCTGCAACAATGCTAGGGAAAGCCCTTTGCATGCCCTCTGCAATCCCCCCATGCCCCATCACTGCCATGTACAGCTCTCTGAGCCCGTTCCCAGCAGTGGCATTTCCTGCGCTGGGGAATGCATCTCTGAATATTTTTCCCTAGCCACTGAAACTGTCTGTGCCTGCTGCTGCCATCACATAACCACCACCCCTAAAGAAGTTTGTGTTTCCTCTGTCTTCCCAGGCAGCCACAAAAGGTGGGCAGATGTGCTAAAATACACAGGATCATCAGACCTGACGTCTGATTAATCTGGTTAAGGAAAGTTATCAATATTAAATAGGTAGTTCAAAGAAACCACTAAGTAATTTTCTGAACAATGTGCTAGCTTCCTGAAACTCTCAGAGGAAAGTCACAGAAACCATATTGCCTAAACAGAAAATGCTTTGAGGGGTTGTCTTTTTGTGATACTTTTCTTAGAAGGATGGTTCTAACATCAGTCTCAATAAAAGAGGACTTCTGACACTTGATGATCGTTGCTCTGTGTGTGTGCACGTGTGTGTGCAGATAAGCCAAGGATTTTCCTATTAATGACAGATAACTAAAAGACTCTGAACACCTAAGGCATCCCTAAACTAAACAGCCACTTTCCAGAACCATGCAAGCATGAAATTTTAGATCGGGAATGTTATGCGATTAATCCTGAAACTATTTCTCTGTACATTTCCATTTGAATTTTGCATGTAACAAGCTGCGTCATTTTGACATGCACCAAGATGTTTTTATGTGACCTCTGTTGGCAAAGCAGAGATATTGGCTACCACTGGACCATCTGTAAATTGAACAGACTATCTTAATGAACACCAGTATCACCTTTGATCTGGGAGTGACTGGCATCTTGCTATATCTGGCATTCAGATGGAATAAGATGTTTCAGCTGGTGTTGATAATGCTACGTTGCACTTACGGCTGGCAGCTAACTGCTGTCTTCCAGTGTGTTAGATAAAGCTCATAAGGTTGTTGATTTATTTATAATGGTTTAATTAACCTGATAATTAGATTGTTTTTGTTTATATCAAAGTAAATTAAAATAAATTGGGTTAATATTTATTTTATGTTATGCTTCTGCTTAATTATTTGATTTAGCAATTAAAGTGCATAAAATCGGAAAACTGGAGGACTGGAGGATGGTTTTTTTTCTCTGTGGAAATCAGGACCAGGTCTCTGAGGAATTCTGGAGTAGATAAGATCAAGCAATTGTGTGTCCCAATGACTGCAGATACATTGAATCATTGGTTACTCTAACACCTGTGACACCCACCTACAGAGGAAAAATGGGCCAGGTTTCTAAAGATGCTTTGGTACCTAACACTGCATGATGAAATTTAGTTTTATTTTTCAAAACTATGTACACTTGTCTGCATCTTTAGGCACATTTGAGGTGCAACACCTTTAAAACTCCAGACCAAATAGCTTCTAAGAATGTCAGAAAGCCTGGGACAGAAATACTGGGGAGAACAGTGTTTCCCAATTAGAGGAGGTAAAATTTATCACATTTTCAATGACATTTTTAATTTTGAAAGGGGAAAAAAATCTTTCAACTTTTCCAACCTGAAAGATTTGGCAACTACCCTTTTTTCTTTATATTTTATAGCAGTTGCCAAATAGGCTGAATTTTCAAAGTGTTAATACTTGGGGGGAAAAAAGAAGTCTGTTTATATTCTCGGCCAGCTTTGATGCAATCCCACTGGTACAAGCATGCATATCTGCTATATTTCAGATTTGTAACTTCCCCCCTCATACCGATAATGATTATCAGTATGGGGCTATATATAGAAGTATATATGCATATATAGAGACTCTTTTAGATATATAAGTATGTAGCTGTAGGTGTCTAAAAATACTTATGGATGTGTTCCACAGCCTGCACAAGGGAGATCAAAGAAAGCCCACAGAAGTGAAAGAGGAACGCTCATTCAGCAACTCCATTATACCATCTGACACACCTCACCCACCAGTGCTCACCACCCCTCAGCAGTCAGAAACGCCACTGTTGTCTGGGGCCGGGGTGACCCGAGGCACCGGAGGAGCTGATGGGATGCTACAGCCAGAGCTCGTGGCAGTGCCAAGAGCAGCGCTTGTTTTCCTGGCTCTGGGTTTGTCTCCTGACAAGGCTGTTGCACCTTCCCAAAGCTGGATAAATGATATTCCACAACAAAATGAAAACAAACCTGCAAGTGGTAAATAAATGTTGTGTGACCCTGCAGGTATATGCTCTGCTTGCTTTCCAGATATGTTCTGGTGATTTAGTTAGCACAAATGTTCTGCCAGACGGCTGCAAGGGAATATTACATAATGGTTACGAAAAGTGAATTTTGAGCTCTCTGGAGACCTTCATCCCGGAGTTATATTTGCCCAGCACAGGAACAGAAATACCCCCTGGTAACCAATCAATATTTCTGTGAGTCCCTCCGCACCACACGTGCGCAGTCGCTCCCGCAGCAGCAGGGGAAATGGCTTTGGAGAGAAACAAGAGGACATTTCATCTCCAGCTCTGTCCTGCCCTCTTGTTTGCCCCCAAGGGTAATTAGTGCCAGGTGGTGTCTGGTCCTTTGGCTGGTTTTAGAGAAACAGGGAGGCAAAGGAGGGGACTTGAGTGTGTGCCTGGCCAGTGATAGGGCTGCAGCTGGGAAGAAGTTTGAGCACATCAGGCTGAAGCCTGGGCATGAGTGTAGCCATGCCGAGACCTCAAGCTGAGCCGAAGGGTCCCAACCTGCATAGTCAGCAGTGGACAGATGTGAAGGAGCCAGAGGATTTGGGCCTCCTGGGAGGCACCAAGGCCCTGGCTTGCAGACTGGACTCCATGCAGCAAACACAGGGTGCATCTGTGTTGTGGTTTAACCCCAATGAAGCACCACACAGCCGCTCGCTCACCCTCCCCTCTCCCGGTGGGATGGGGGAGAGAATCTGAAGAGCACGAGTAAGAAAACTCATGGGCTGAAATAAGAACAGTTTAATAACTGAAATAAAATATAATAATAACAATAATGATGATGATGAAAAGGAAAATAACAAAAGAGGGAGAGGAACAAAATCCAGGGAAAAACAAAAAACAAGCAATGCAGCCACTCACCACCTGCCAACTGATGCCCAGCCAGTCCCTGAGCAGCAATTGCTGCCCCCTGGCTGACTCCCCCCAGTTTATATACTGAGCATGATGTCATATGGTATGGAATATCCCTTTGGTCAGTTTGAGACAGCTGTTCTGGCTGTGTCCCCTCCCAGCTTCTTGCGCACCTGGCAGAGCCTGGGAAGCTGAAAAGTCCTTGACAAATGTAAACATTACTTAGCAACAACTAAAACATCAGTGTGTTATCAACATTATTCTCATACTAAATCCAAAACACAGCACTATATTAGCTACTAGGAAGAAAATTAACTCTATCCCAGCTGAAACCAGGACAATCTGGCATGCAGCTTTGATTTTGAATGCTCCCCAGGGGACTGCCCAAGGATGAACTACACACGGAGCATCGCTCACAGGAAATATTCAGGGAATAATGTATGACTGCGAGGATTACTTGATTGGTTCTCAGACAGCCTGAGAATATGGAGGAGAGGAGAAATTTTGGCAAGTGAGTTATTCATCATAAAACACATTCTTCCCTCCCCCCCAACACACACCAGAGTTTATCCAGAAGGTGGCTATTGCATGTGCAAGAGAGATGGAGGCTCTAAGGCCTTTCATCAACGCAGGGCTGCCTTATTGAGTCATCCTGATGATGAATGCTTGAAGCCTGCATGAAAGTGCAGTGCAATTACTGCTGAGTAATAGCAGCAGGTGGAGCTTTTCAGCTCCAGCTGGGATGTAAGAGGCGATGGTGAATCAATCAGTGTGGAAGAGACCTTGGTTTGGGGGGGAGGAGGAATACAGGGGACAGTTTTTCCTTCAGTAGCCCCTGAATTTAGGGAAGAGAGAGCTTAAATTGGTTAAGAGTGTTATGGGTGACTGGAGTTAAATTTATTGTTCACTAAAGCTCCACCTGAAAGGAAATATATCTGAGCTCTTTGGAGCAAAGTGGTAACTATACCTGATTAAACAAGGAGGCGATAAAAGCTCTGACAGGGCAAAAGGAAGAAGTGAAAGACAGTTGAGCACAGATGCTAGAATAACCCCGAATAATTACAGCAAGTCCAGTCTGCTGATCTTTCCAAGAGCTCTGGGACTTTTGGGAAGGCTGCTTTGGGTGGCATGAGCTCTGTCAAGGTGAAGTGCCAGAGAAGGTGGAAGGCTGGGCTCTGATTTTGTTTCAGTCAGGACAGTATTGGATGTTGTGTGCTGTTTTCTGCTTGTTTTATGGAGAACATGCCTTAACTGCTTAGTCTCTGAAAGCACATCACTGTCTACAATAAAAAAAGCTTAGTTTTCAAGGCTTGGCTGGTACTTTCATGATGAAGAATTGCCCAGCTGTGACCCACACAGATGTACCAGGGAAGAAAGGCAATTAAAACACTGTAGTTTGGGGTTCAGGAAGGGATTTTTATTATATGCTTGAGCTAACCACTGAGTTCAGCCAAGGTTGTATGCAACCAAAGGAGCAGCTGAAGCCCAGCCTACAGCGGTCGGTGTGTTGAGGCTATCCATGCTCCCTTCCCACCCCACAGCCCCTACTAGAGAGCAGGAGCAGAGAAGGGCTAGGACTAGTGGGCTGAAACAACCCCTGAGCTGCTCTACCCTTCACATACTCCACTGGAAGAACTGCGTGTCCCTGCTTTGCTGGTAGCTGACGTACCGTGTGTTGGATGGGCTAGTCTGGACTGACAGAAAGCTCGTCAAAGTCAGATACTGGGGTAAAAGATAAAAACATATTCGAGGAGGGAAGGAGAGAGACTGTGGATAAAGTTGATGCCAGGCCTTATCAATCTTCTGCTTGAAAATGACAGGTGGTGCCTATGAAACCTACTCAAAGTTCCTGTGTGTCATAGGGAATATTTTTCCAGAATCTTGAAAGAAATTGGGCAATTATATATTTAAAACAGATTCTATTTCTGGTCACCTGTGTTTTAGATGTATGAGCTATGCATGTTAGATGATATGTCAGACAGAAACAGCAAATGGATTATTTATTTCCCTGCAGGGAAAAGGTTTGGCCAAAAGCAAAGGAAGCAGAGGCTCTCCACTGCTACGGTGCTGACTGGCAATGAGGAATTAAGTCCCACTTGTCGCTTTGCCTGGTGATGGGCTGCCTTAAGGAGGGTGGCTCTGTGCTCAAAGCACCAGTTTTGGAGCCTAGAGACCTGTGCCTTGGTCCTGAGTTATGCCACAGGCTATGAATGACTTTGGGAAAGTTGCTTCAATGCTCTGCAACACTGCTTTTTTGTATGTAAAAGAGGAGAACTGATAGCTAACTGCTTCAGAAGGTTATTCCAAGGTTAGGCTAGTGCTAGTGAATCACTTCAGTACCTTATGATAAAAGTTACTATAGAAATGCTTATTATCATAACCTCAGTCTTCTTCAAAGGTTAATACTAGCAGAACATAGGGAATGTGCCATCACGAATCAAGATGTTCAAATTTAGGCAGGCCTACTGAAAGATCAGGCTTGCATCTTGCATTAATTTTTCATTAATTTCCTTTTTTTCGTTCTTTTGCCAATAGGGAAAAAAATAGGAGGTGGAGGAACGAAGAAAGAAAGTCTCTTCTTTGTCCCCACTCCACTGCCCTCTTCAGTTGCTCCCCTCTTCACTGCCAGTCTGCTACCTAAGAAAAGATGTGCACAGTGACCTATTTTAGAGCATATATTCTTACTCTGGGGAAGATGCATAAGACAGCAGGAATACAGGAGCTCTCTAAAGTAATTTCAAGCAAGGCATGAAGAAGCTTATAATGGTGCAACTAGCGCATGTGGACGGAACCATTTATTAATCACTAATGTTTCTCTTTTTTTCTAGCATGTAAATAAGCCAGATATGTATTAATAAAGGGATAGGTGAGAGAACAGGCCAGATGGACAAACTGGAATTGAAATGGTTCACAGCACACCTGGCTCTGGCTGACTGGAAAGACTCCTTAGTCTTCGTGCTGACACTGAGTGAATGCAAAGCAGCTTTCTTCCTAACAAAAATGTGCTATAAAAAACCCAGAAGATTCATGGTAATGACAAAGTTAGAATTGCATGGTCTCTCTTAAAGGGAACACTGACCCTAAATCACTGCCCTTTACCTCCAACCTGGCTGGAAGGAGAATGGCTCATTCTGCCTGGCTATGATTACAGCTCTGGGATGAGAGGTCTGCAGCTGCAGAGGGAGCCTGAGAGTCTCACAGTCCGGCACTCATGTGAAATTCCCCCTGACTACTACCTTCCTGGGAAAAACAAGACCAAAAAGACACTGATCTTCAGTGCTCTTCTTGATGTGCAGTGAAAAGAAAAAAGAACAACAACAAAAAAAGTCCTCTGCAACTTTGTGTGTGTTTTGTTCCTATATTAATACCCATTGTGGGAATGGATAGAAGAGGATTAACAGTGGCTATCCTCTCTTCAATCTAATCTCCTATTGACTGAGAAACATCACATAGGGACGTCTTGGAGGAATTAACACAAATCCTTTTAAAACTCTTCAGTGTTTTCTCCCTTCTCTTCCCCCCTCCCCTTCTCTCTGTGCCCCTTGGTGTTGAATTTGTAGCGGAGGACGTGGTCAAGGAGGATCATGGGTAATCAATTAAGATGCAGACTTTTACCATTTGAGATGCATTATCATGGTCCCACTGACACATCCTGAAACACAAACTCAATCTATCACATTGCAAATGAATTCAAAGTGGAAGATTAAAGAGGCAGAGAGGCATACAGTCTCACCATAGAATTCAATTAAAAAAAAACAAGGGGAAGAAAAAACCATGAAAGCAGGAACAACAGAGAGAAAGCTGTCTCATCTGTAGCCAAACTTTACCCTCCATTCTATAATTCTTCCAATGGAGTCAGATCGGCAGGGATAGTTTGGGGTAGTCTGAACCACGGCTTGAGTGTAAATAAAGGGGGTTTTGTCAACTAGAGATGGGATGAAAGCACTTACTTACACAAAAAGATATTTCTCTGTTTTCTCTTTAGCCTCCCCAAAAGAACGTCTCAGGACCAAATGGATGGAATGCAGGTGTATTTGTTTGTTACCTGTGGTCATTCCAGGCCAGCAAAGCACCTCACCAACAGTCAGGCCAGGGTGAGCACCAGGGAACTACTAATATTCAGTTCACCTTATCTTCCATGTTCATGAGTTTCTGAAGTACAAACTGTCTACTCTTCTCCAAGGTGGGCTGGTGCTTGTCAGGACTCATCTCCCTGGCTTCAGAGAAGGTAAATCCACTGCAGGCTGAAAGCAGAGGTGAACTCTTGTACTTCAGGAAATTTCTCAGAATTAGAGTAGATGTTTTTTCTGCCTTGTTGCTTTCATTCTCATTGCCCCCTTGCCCTCCTACAAGTGTCGAGATAGGAGATCTTTCCCACTCTGTCCAGCACTCCTCAAAAAGTGCTGGCATAAAGAGTAGTAAAAAGTAGAAGAAATTTTTAATTACACAAGGCCTTTCCTTCTCCTCTCTCAATGTTTTCTGCAAGTTTTCAGAAGTCTTTGTATTTCTGATACCAGTACAGTAAAGGCATAAAGATTTGGGATGAAAACAGAATTAATTCAACTAAAAACAAAACCATGCATAGGCATGTCAATATGTAGCCAATCCACAAATAAGAGCCCACTGATCACATTCCCCATTTATATCCTTGCTCCCCAGGCCAATCCCTGGGGCACATCCAAGTTCTGGGTGTGCAAATCAAAGGCCACATAAGATTGAAGGCAGGGAATGAAGATGAAGTCATCTTTTGGATGAGCTTTTACCAACTCCAGCAAGGGCATTGACTCCTACCCTAAAAAACACTGTCTGCTAAAACCTGTCTGTCATTTCTATCTTTCTCTATAAGAAGCGTAAGGAACGGTGGTGGGTCTGCCGAGGAACTGCACTAATTACACAACTGCCAGAAACATATGTGTCCTCTTTCTTTAAAATTAAATTGTCATGTAAACCCCACCATTGGGAGCTTCCATGTGTCACAGCCTAGAGCAGTTGAGGCACCAGAGGGAAAGACGACTGCTAGATTCGCTCGCTTCCCATCTGTTTGCTCACAGAGAGCTGGTTAAGGAGCCCTTCTAGCGGAGACAGGAGACAGACGCACGTAGAAGGTAACAAGGACATGTTGTGGATTCTTTATCAGCCATGGCTCGATTTGAGATTTATTTTAGTGCTGGGATTAATTTGATGCTTATGAAAGGGACAGGCTGTCTGCACTGACAAAAGCCTGCCTGACAGCCAGGAGGCACTGGGTGAGTTTTATGTACACAGCATTTGCCTGCACCCCTCATTCATGATGTGCAGCACCACCTGCCCTGGTCTCTGCCCCACTGCCACGCAGCCAGCACCAGTCCTGACCACCACGCAGGGCAACAGGCACATCCGTGCAGCGCTCTTACTCAACTCACGGTGCCAACACAGCCTACGAGCTGGGATCAAGTTACAGATATCGTAGGGGTATCCCAAAGAAGAGGAAACAATTTGGAAAAGTCAAAGCTGAGCTACATTATTAACTCTTTTTTCATTTCCTAACATTTTCAGTAAGGAACTTGATCAACCTTTATTGATAGAAAGAGTGGAGGAGGGGGGAAAGAAATAAAAGGAAAGTGTTACACAGCCTGGAAATGAAAAGAAACAGTTCTTCTGAGCTGCCAAGGAAGTTCAGCAGTCCCAGTGCCTTCACGTGGAGTCCCCGGTTTAGTGACTGGGTGAGCTATCAGTCATTGCAGGCAGTGTAACACCATAACCAGAATTATTCTGTTTTGCTGGGGCTCTCGCTTAGAAAGTGACGCTGACTTGCTGGGACGAGACATTCTGAAAGAAGGTGCTGAGGCAAAGCGCCTACATATGTGCTGTCTGAACTATGAAGTTATTTTTGTTTCCTGCTTCTGCACTAAGTAAATATTTCTACACTGTGCAGGGCAAAACATTTTTGTTGACTTGTTGTAAAAGAAATTTCTTGTGTACAGAAAGCCTAAAATGCTTCATCAGACAGCTGTAGTTTAACCATTTTAGAGTGGTTTTAAAGAGCTTGCAACCTTCCAAAGTAAACGCAGTGCTCAAAATTAGCCTGAAATATTGTACTTCATATAATCCACTTTGGAAAGCTCACTCATTACTACAAGAAATGGCAGATTCTCGCAGCCTCTAGGGGCATATGCAAAATCTTAAACAATGCACATCATGTAATGACAAACAGCCATTTATAGAAACCTCAATCCAAACGTCAGTTCTTATTCCTCACTAGCATCCCCTCAAGGACTGATGCCTGATTTTA
Source organism: Ciconia boyciana (assembly GCF_034638445.1). Classification (NCBI taxonomy): domain Eukaryota; kingdom Metazoa; phylum Chordata; class Aves; order Ciconiiformes; family Ciconiidae; genus Ciconia; species Ciconia boyciana. The sequence goes on from NC_132934.1 coordinate 60,008,206, forward strand.
CTACCTTTACTTGTGGAGAGGGCAGAAAAGACTCTCCCAATGAATACCCCCATCAGTAGTGACTTATGGATCAGGAACCTGTGAGGAAAGATCAAGTGTCCTCCCTTCCCTGTCCTCTCCCTGCCTTTCTGGTTCAGTCTCAGCAGGTTAAAAAGAGGAATATATAGTATTTTTCCATATTTTTTTGCTGAACTTTCACAAATATTACAGAAACACGTGGAAGATTTTCATGCACTGTGTTTTTATTTAAAAACTGTTGTCAAGCAAGACATGAAAAGGAGCTGGGGGTGTTGGTCAACAGCCGTCTGAATATGAGCCAGCAGTGTGCCCAAGTAGCCAAGAAGGCCAATAGCATCCTGGCTCATATCAGAAATAGTGTGGCCAGCAGGAGTAGGGAAGTGACTGTCCCTCTGTACTTGGCACTGGTGAGGCCGCACCTCGAATACTGTGTTCAGTTTTGGGACCCTCACTACAAGAGAGACATTGAGGTGCTGGAGCGTGTCCAGAGAAGGGCAACGAAGCTGGTGAAGGGTCTAGAGCACAAGTCTGATGAGGAGCGGCTGAGGGAACTGGGGTTGTTCAGTCTGGAGAAGCAGAGGCTGAGGGGAGACCTTATTGCTCTCTACAACTACCTGAAAGGAGGTTGTAGTGAGGTGGGTGTTGGTCTCTTCTGCCAAGTAACAAGTGATAGGACAAGAGGAAATGGCCTCAAGTTGTGCCAGGGGAGGTTTAGACTGGATATTAGGAAAAATTTATTCACCGAAAGGGTTGTCAAGCATTGGAACAGGCTGCCCAGGGAAGTGTTTGAGTCACCATCCCTGGAGGTATTTAAAAGACGTGTGGTGCTTAGGCATATGGTTTAGTGGTGGACTTGGCAGTGCCAGGTTAACGGTTGGACTTGGTAATCTTAAAGGTCTTTTCCAACCTAAAGGATTCGATGATTCTATGTTTTGTTTAATAGTCTCTTTGGTCAACAAACCCCATTATCAGTTAAAACATTAACTGTTTCTGTTAAGTACCTACTTAGGTTGATATCTGGGCTGTGAATGTTGGTGGGGGGAAGAGAAGAAAGGGGAGAATATTTTTACGCTGCCTCAGCAAAGCAGCAGAGAGGAAATCCTACTGCAAAAATACAGGCATAATCCAGCTTTTCGCATCTGCAGTGATGCATCTGAAAAATAAAGGGCTAGCAAATGAGTTTCTTTACAATGAGAGCAATTCATAAGCTGGGCCAGATGCAGCCCTGAAGTGGAGGCACTGGCTGCGTGGCAGTGCGATACCTCTCCTGTCTCGCAATCAGGAGCACACATATTTCATCAGGCAGTACTAATGAGGAAAGAGAGAGCTACATCCTATTTTTATTCTACCCCTGTGAACCTATTCCCAGGAATACTGATGACCCTCCACAACCCTGAAAGAAGCATCCTCTGGCCAACAGAGAGGAGAAAAGCATATAGGAATAAAAAACACATTAAAAACAAAATTACAAGCTTGAAATACATCAGACCCCTGCCACGCTAGCACACAAGGACATCCTGACTGCAGAGCTCTGTTTTCCTGTGATGGAAACTGCAGAGCAATGGAGTTTGGTTTTCTATCTGCTGCTGGGTGCATTTCCATTTCAAAAACAATACCCTGGCACTTTGTTTTGTTTTCTCAAGGAGGCCTTCACACACCTGAAATCCTTCCATCATCCCAGAAGTGGAGAGAGAAGAAAAAGAGTTGAAGGATACATATTTGTGTCAATCCAGGCCTGAGCATGCAGATTGGTAATTAAATAGACACAGAACTACACAATACATAAAGCTGAAAAGCACATACAGAGAAGATAGTGATGTATTCCCTTACTTTGCTCCCCCCATTCCTTATACATGTGTCTCCTGCTAGTCATATATCACATTCTGATGAAAGCAGATATGTAAGAAGGATCTTATCTCTATTGAAGCTTGTTGTATTACGTTAAGTCATCCCCAAATTTCAAAAACAATATTCCATGCTGGCTCAATCTATCATTCCCCTCAGCATGTAAAATTTTTCACTTCTTGAATACTTGGCTGCAATTTCAACTCAGAGACCAGCCTTAACACAAAAAAAAAAAAAAAGAAAAAAAGAAGAAAATGAGCTTGGAAATGCAAAACACTACAGAGATTCGAGGTGGGATTTTGAAGGAAAAAAATACCCAGAAGTAGGCCATTGGTTTCAGAAAGGCTGGGAATAATGCCAGCTGCATGCCGAAAACACACACATGCGTGTGGAAGCATCACACTGAGACATTTAGTAGTTCAGCTATTTTGAAAAGCCTGCTCCTAATTTAATTTTGAACAGAAAGTTCTTCAAACAAACTGACTTTTATAAAAATTGGAGCCACTGAGATGGGATAATTACTTTTCCTTCACAGATTTTAGACGTCGTGTATCCTGCAGAGATGACTGCAAGGTCTGCTGTGACAGATAGGTAAATAACCGTGAAAAGATGCCCCCCACACCTCCTCCCCAGCCTCTGATTCTAACTGGTCATGTATCCTCCTGCTCTTCCTTCTGTCTTTTGGCTTTCACACCCATGCCCTTTACTGCCTGGCCAAAGAAGACCCTTCCTTTAGAGTCAGCTTGACCCCCCCCCCTTGCTGCTGGACAAGTCAAGGTAGCCATAGTAACTTAAAAATAGCTACCAAGGCCTCATTTCAGATAGATAGAAGAAAACAGTCACTTAAAAAAAAAAAAAAGATTTTTAAAGCTAGAAGATCATCTAAAACCATAATAGTGTCAAGCAACTTTAACACCTTTAAAAACATTTGAGTGGTCACTTCTCAAGCCCGGGCTCCCTGAGATGCCGTGCTATCACATTTTAGATACATTTTTTTGCTGCCTGAGGAGTCATAGAGAGCATCTCACAAAGCCAGATGTCTCTCGCTGATCAGAAAACTCATCCATCCTATTTACATCTGGCAGCACAGATTTCTTTTTATGAAAAGGGTCTACCCTTTCCCTCTACCTCCTCCTGCAAAGTTATCACCTCCCTGCAGTGTTTAATGCTCCCTTTACAAAATAACATTATTTCCCAGCCTCAGCAGCCAGTCCAAAACATCAGGGTCTTGCAGGTTATTGCTGTCAGGAAAAGAAACATTTGGATTATGGAAGCCAACGCCTTTGAACACACTCTTGTAACTACAGTAGGATGCATTACAGTCCTGCTGCTGTAGAGGCAGGAGGAAGCAAACCCTCAGAGTTTATCTCTGAGTTAATGGCACCAATGCCATTCTGCTGTGCACCTTCTCAAAACCAGTCCTGCACTCCCTCTCTCTTCCCTTTCATGTTTTCTGTAGACACTTTTTGCCTGTTCTTTAGACCCATTTTTTATACAAAGAGATTGTGCTTGATCATTTCCTGTGAGTTTTCCTGAACTCTCTCTTCTTGAGCTGTTCCTCCTAATTATGCACGTGTACCTGTCCTCTCAGCAAAGCCTTTCTAACAAAAAAGTTCAAAATTCCTCAGCTGCTTTGCATTTTCCCCCACTCTGGGTGACAATGTGTGCTTGCCTTTCTGGTTTGGAGATTGCAATCATTGCCAAAGCTCCCTGCTTTCACAAGAAGGTTTAGGGATCCTCTCAAGCAAATAATTAACCAGTTAGACAAAAATTTGGTAGATGTAATGCCCAACCTGTGATAATATTTTCCATTTTAAATTTCCAGAGGATTTACTCAGCCTAAATAGGTTTCTAATCCCTGTGTCTTTCATGATCCTAAATTGAGTAGAATGTATATCTGTATGGGGAATTAATGAAACAAAAGGGCCAGCAATTGTATTGTGCTCAAAGCCTAGAAGGAATAATACCCATTTAATGGGATGTTGTGGTTTAACTTGGCAGGCAGCTAAACACCATATAGCCATTCGCTCACTCCCTGTCCTCCCAGTGGGGTAGGGGATGGAATGGGGGAAAAAAAGTAAAATTCGTGGGTTGAGATAAAGACAGTTTAATAGGACAGCAAAGGAAGGGAAAAAAAATAATAACAATAATAAAAGAATATACAAAATAAGTGATGCACAATGCAATTGCTCACCACCTGCTGACCAATGCCCAGCCAGTTCCTGAGCAGCCATCACCGCCCCCTGTCCAACTCCCCCCAGTTTATATAATGAGCATGACATCATATGGTATGGAATATCCCTTTGGCCAGTTTGGGTCAGCTGTCCTGGCTGTGCCCCCTTCCACCTTCTTGCTGTCAGGGCATGAGAAGCTGAAAAGTTCTTGACTAGTGTAAGCGCTACTTTACAAAAAATAAAACATCAGTGTGTTATCAACATTATTCTCATCCTAAATCCAAAACACAGCACTCTACCAGCTGTTACGAAAAAAAAATATATACCCCAATTGAAACAGGACAGTATCCACCCCTTATTCTGTATGATCTACGTCATGCTCGGGTCCTACACTTTCCAATGCATTCCAATTAATCACCACCAGTTTTCCTATCTTTTGATATATACACACAGATATTCCCTTGGTCTATGGGCCATCCCTCTAAAATGTCCATTGAGTTCATTTAGTCCATGACTTTGTTCTCCATCTGTCATAACAGTCCTTCAGGGCAGGAGAGATGGTGTGTGGTGTGGGATTGTTGCATGGTGAAGCCAATTCTGATTCCACTATCACTGCGCTTGTCCGGTTCTATCATCGCTGCACTTTGCTTGGTTTCATCAAAGTTCATTCTTCATTAATCCGCGTGATTCTTGCTGTAATACTGTTGATATGGCATATAGCAACCATAGAAGTGATGACATACAGTATTACATAGCAATTAACATCATACAATTCAGTTCATTGACTATTTTCACGCAAAATCAAATTCCCTTGAGGTACACATCAGACTTCCCCATTCTTCCACATCACCCACCAAGTTCACCCAGGTCCTTGAGCAAAAGCAGTCCCACAAAGGGGTGTGCCTTAGCCCGAGGCAGGAATAACCCAGACTGTGTTCCCTAGCATATTTTTTATATGTGCACTACAGGGACTTTATCCCCTTCTACAGTACGTAAGGGTTTTGATTGGGCAGGGCCAGCTCAATTGGTAGATCGCCTAGTGTTGACTAACCAGGTGGCTTTTGCTAAATGTGTATCCCAATGTTTGAACGTCCCATCATCCATTGCTCTCAGTGTAGTCTTTAGCAGTCCATTGTATCGTTCAATTTTCCCGGAGGCTGGTACACGACAGGGGATGTGATATACCCACTCAATGCCATGTTCTTTGGCCCAGGTGTCTATGAGGTTGTTTCGGAAATGAGTCCCGTTGTCTGACTCAATTCTTTCTGGGGTGCCATGCTGCCATAAGACTTGCTTTTCAAGGCCCAAGATACTGTTCTGGGTGGTGGCATGGGGCATGGGGTATGTTTCCAGCCATCTGGTGGTTGCTTCCACCTTTGTAAGCACATGGTGCTTGCCTTGGCGGGTTTGTGGGAGTGTGATATAATCGATCTGCCAGGCCTCCCCATATTTCTATTTCAGCCATCGTCCTCCATACCACAGAGGCTTTAACCGCTTGGCTTGTTTAATTGCAGCGCATGTTTCACATTCATGGATAACCTGTGCAAGAGTGTCCATGGTTAAATCCACCCCTCGATCGCAAGCCCATCTACGTGTTGCTTCTCTTCCTTGATGGCCTGAGGTGTCATGGGCCCACCGAGCTATAAATAATTCACCCTTATGTTGCCAGTCCAGATCCACCTGAGCCACTTCAGTCTTAGCAGCCTGATCCACCTGCTGGTTGTTTTGATGTTCTTCAGTGACCCGACTTTTGGATTAGTGAGCATCTGCGTGATGTACTTTTACAACCATGTTTTCTACCTGACCAGCAATATCTTGCCATAATGCGGCAGCCCAGATGGGTTTGCCTCTGCTCTGCCAGTTGTTCTGCTTCCATTGCTGCAACCACCCCCACAAGGCATTTGCCACCATCCATGAGTCAGTGTAGAGACAGAGCACTGGCCATTTTTCTCATTCAGCAATATCTAAAGCCAGCTGGATGGCCTTCACCTCTGCAAACTGACTCGATTCCCCTTCTCCTTCAGCAGTTTCTGTGACTTGTCATATAGAACTCCATACAGCAGCCTTCCATCTCCAGTGCTTTCCCACAAGATGACAGGACCCATCAGCAAACAAGGCATATTGCTTCTCATATAGTGGCAGTTTATTATACAGTGGGGCCTCTTCAGCATGCATCACCTCCTCCTCTGGTGATATTCCAAAATCTTTGCCTTCTGGTCAGTCCATGATCACTTCCAAGATTCCTGGGCAACTGGGGTTTCCTATTCAAGCCCGTTGTGTGATCAGTGCGACCCACCTACTCCACGTAGCATCAGTTGCATGATGTGTAGAGGGGACCCTCCCTTTGAACATCCAGCCCAGCACCGGCAGTCGGGGTGCCAGGAGGAGCTGTGCTTCAGTACAAATCACCTCCGAAGCAGCTTGGACCCTTTCATATGCAGCCAATATCTCTTTCTCAGTTGGAGTGTAGAGGGCCTCGGATCCTCTGTATCCCTGACTCTAAAACCCTAGGGGTCAACCTCGAGTCTTGGTGCTTTCTTCCAGAGGCTCCAGGTAGGGCCATTCTCCCTGGCTGTGGTGTAGAGCACATTTTCTACATCTTGTCCTGCCCAGACTGGCCCAAGGGCCTGTTTAATTTGTTCAAAGGCTTGTTGTTGCTCAGGGCTCCTTTTGAAATCGTTCTTCCAGGTCACTTGACAGAGAAGGCTTACAATCAGACTGTAATTTGGAATATTCAGTCTCCAAAAACCCACAACGCCTAAGAAAGCTTGTGTTTCCTTTTTGCTAGTTGGTGGAGAAATGGCTGTTATTTTGTTAATCACATGCATTGGGATCTGACAACATCCGTCTTGCCATTTTATTCCTAAAAACTGGATCTCTTGTGCAGGTCCTTTGACCTTACTTTGTTTTATGGCAAAACTGACTTTCAGCAGAATTTGATCTATTTTCTTCCCTTTCTCAAAAACTTCTGCTGTGTTGCCCCATACAATGATGTCATCAATGTATTGCAGGTGTTCTGGAGCCTCACCCTGTTCCAGTGCAGTTTGGATCAGTCCATGGCAAATGGTGGGGCTGTGTTTCCACCCCTGGGGCAATCGATTCCAGGTGTACTGGATGTCCCTCCAAGTGAAAGCAAACTGTGGCCTGCACTCTGCTGCCAAAGGGATTGAGAAAAACGCATTAGCGATATCAATTGTGGCATACCACTTGGCTGCCTTTGACTTTTAAAGTTTCCACACAGGCATGTTTTAGAAATAAAAAAGAAAAGAAACAAAACACCATTATTGAAGATCTCTACAGAAAAAAAAGTATACATTCAATTTTCAAAATTAAGATCGAATGTATTTATAAAGAAACAGATATTTTATTGCCAGATATTTATCTCCCCTTTTTCCTTCTGAAAAGCAAGAAAAATTGCAATTTCATGACCTATCTTTCTTTTTTTTTTTTTTAATGGGGCAATTTATTAAAAAAGAAAAATCCTTGTTTTGGTCCAAAAATCATTTTTCATTGGAAAAAGCTTCACAATGAAAACCCGCTAATCCCATTTACATTTTAAAACAAGTAATGTGAATATAAATCCATTATTAGTTACAGCAGACTTCTCAGGACAAACCAGTTCTCAGAGTAAAATTTAACCCTATTATGAACCATGGAATTTAATGAGGTGAACTAAAAATAAATGTGGAACTCATCTTTATTTTGCATTTTTTTAGCAGCAAGACAAATGGCATGAATCCACACCTAGCTGTCAGCAAGAGACAGACTGGAAGTGTTGAATTTTATTTTTACCTGTATTTTGTACTGAGGGGGAAAATACTCTATTTTTAATCATAATTTCTCCCACAGCGCTTCCTTTTTTCCTATTTTAGAAAGGACTGGCATTTTCCAGTGCAGCCCCTCTATCCAGGTAGCTGTAGGACACTTTAGACCAAGAGTTCAAACATGCCACAGGCTCTGCAGTGACCAGCTAAACGAATGCACACCTCCCACAGAGCCAGCACCTTTAAAAGTACATATGAAACCTCTGACAATTCAGTGCTTCAGACTGTGAGGCTTCTTCAACATTTTCAAGGCTGAGACTGTAAAAGCATCTTTTCAGAGTTTTTGCAAATAGCCTATTGACCTTTTCCCAAGTATTTTCCCAGCTTCTCTGTCACTGTGCGAAATAAAACCTTTCCTTGTAGATTCTGCAACCCCTGGCTCAGAGGGGGATTATAGAGCACGCAGATCCTCTCCGGACACAGAACTGCACGGTGCTGATGCACCAACACAAGCTGCGATAACTTATGCTTTTAAGTGCAGTGATACCCTGGTTCAATTTGCAGTGCGTTGATTGAGATGGCAGTTGTCATGACAGACAGGACTTCCCCTGGTGACACACCGATTTCGGGCAGCAACAGGGACACAGGGGTAAAGCTTTGTGTTTCAGTCCCATAATGAACACAGAATAAATAGCTTTTCTGAGCAGGGACTCGGCTTCGTTCTAGCTTCAGGCAAAGACAGGCTTTGCAGTGCCGTCTGCCTTTCCTTGCTAGTGGCTGCCCACTGGTGTCTATGATTCAGATACCACTGGACCTTTGAACCTGTCAGCATGGGACAGCAGTGTCGAAAACGTAGGGTGCCTCTATTGAATGGCAATGACTAGATACCTGCCAGCTGCAGTGCTTCCTTACAAAGTCTACTTTTTCTCATTATGTGTATTAAATAAACTAATTTTGTTTTGCTTTCCCCCTGTCATAGGAAAATTGGTCACATGAGTTACGTACCACACAGTTTCCACTGTCTTCAGAATAGGTCTTTTGAAATGTTTAAATCAAGATCTTTGGTCCCAAGAAGAGACTTCTGTCATTGAATTGTTGACAAAACAGTTGCTTTCTCCAGGGAACAGCTGCTAAATAGGGATTTGGCTCACAGGTAGTAAATTAAATGATAATTTGCTAGGCAGCAGGAGGATATTGGAGATCAGGATTCATGGGTTTACCCTGGGCATGGGAGGGAAGTATGGTGTAAAACTTACAGACAAGACTGAGAACATCACACTTGATTTGAAAGGCAGCAACCGACATTAGCTAAAGCAATCTACAAGGTGAAGGATCTACGTTGAACCCCCAACGCAGCCTGAACTGACTTTATCCATAAAATGACTTTACAAGAGAAAAAACCTAAGTAATAGGGCCTGACTGCTGGGCAGGTTCGAATGTGCAAGATTTTGGTCAACACGAAAGGCTGCAAAGGGCATGGAAATAAAAGGAGTGATCCATGCAGGTATTAACCACCCAAGACAAGACACGGTCATTACAGCATTCTGGATGGGAGCTCTCGCTGTGCTGCAATTGTAAAGCACTGCCAGCCTTACCAACGCTGCAGGATAAACAAGTTCATCAGTCAGCCTGTGGTCCCTTGGGCAAAACTGAGACACATGTGAAGGGGTTCGTTATCCAGACACTTTCCCAGCAGTTACAGGAGATTTATAAGAGCATTTGTGTAGCTGACGTACTTCTATGTCTGCGTAATGTGAATTCACACACACTACACTTACACAATTGCAACACGCACTTGATTTTGATAAGTCCCTTGAAGTCTAGAGTAATGTGGTGATGTCCCTTTAGCTAGCCTGTTTTGTCTTCCTATCACCTTTGCTGTATTTTCCATTTCAAAAGCCAACAGTCCATAGTTGTACATATGTACAGCCAGGCCCCATGCTGTTGTACACTGCAAACAAACATGGGCATTTGGCTCCCACTGTGCCCAAGAGGTTCATTCTCGTGCTTTTTGAGGGAAAGAAACAATACTCACTCCCTGGAGGAAAGCAACAATCTCTGAAAAAGCACCAAGAGCCATGGCAGGCTCGCACTGCCTGGGCAGCGAGCCCCATCCACAGGCCGTGAGGAAGCCCACTCCCATGAAGTGCTAAAATGCTTTAATTGACAGAAAGGCCCCACAAGGCAGTTTAGAAGTAATTTGGCTGTCCTCAAAATGAGCAGCCTCTCCCCGTGCTACTCTGCAAAGCCTTAGGAAAAGCAATCGCGGAGAACTGAGTGCCAGTTCTGGGCAGTGGTCGTAGGACTTTTGGTACCAGCTTCTGCCTGGAAGAGATGGTTCAGATTTATTACACATTTTTAGTTTTCTTCTCCCTGGAAAGATGACCTTACCAGCTTAGCTTGTTGAACTTTTCAGCCTTTCAAATTACATTGTGTTTTCAATATTACTCTTACCAAAAACATTTTAGCTACAAGTTCTAAGATGTATTCAGAAATAACTCAATAAGCTTCCACATATTGCAAAAGAGTTCAGTTGAGTCTTGAAAAAACAACAGGCATCAAAGAAAACAGGACTTTTTCATATTTTTCAACTATCTGCACCTTTAAGGGAAAGGTACGAGTATCAGGAAGGAAGGTCTTATTTTCTCCAAAGTAATTAACATAAAGATACAGAATGATTGGACATTGACTTAGATGAGGAGCTCTAAAGAATTTGTATGTTTAACATCAGCATGAAGGTCCTGATTTTTCAGGCATGCAATTCTTACTGCTATTGCCATTTTGCCATGGGCTAAACTATACTTCCAATGAGTTTTACTCATTAACTAGCACAGGCCTAAAATATATCCTTAACTAATAAACTGACAGGCAGTTTGGACTGCAAATTCACACAGCCTTTCCCTTGTCTTAAGAGACCAAGATTAAATACTCTACTATGAGAAAAAATAAATTGTGCGTGATATCTTCATCTGAGCTCCCTACTCACAGATAATTGATCACCAGAAAACCCCATCAAATTCTCAAATATTTGCAATATCTAAACACAGGGAACAGAGGAACACAGCTTAGCTGGTGATGAAAGGCCAGCGAGTAAAAGGAAGGCTGCTTCAGAGATGAACGCAAAAAACATCAGTTGTGTTTTATGTCTGGCAGGAACACCGATGGGCTCTGGGAGGAAGGACATAGAGGGGCCCAGTCTGAGCACATAGGTTGTCAGAAAACAGGGGAACCAACCTGTGTGCCCCAACACAGCAAGGACACAGCCTCTCAAACTGCTATGCTTCTTGCTCCCTTTAGGTCTTTTTAGGTAAAATGGACATCTTAAGGCTGCTTATCTCATTTGCTTCTGGTATGCAGAGAAAGGTGCCTCCTACTTATTTGTATGTGGCCAAATGATGGATGAGGATGATTTACACAACTGCAGGGCTACTCCTGAAATTTCTTTGCTGCCACTGTTTCCCTTCAAGAGATGTGCAATATCACATCTGTGAAGTGGTACTCGAGCTTGGGATCCAGCTCAGAACTGGGTTTTATTTTTCCCTTTCCCGCTGCTAGCCCTCTATTTTGTCATCAGTGTCTGATTACACAGGTGTTTTTGTTTTCTGTCTTTAGGTTCTTACAGCCAAGTGAGAATAATACAGTAGAGAAAGGGGTATATAGTTTTTCCAGCCGCCACAAAACTATGCTGACTTTACTCCAGGGAACTTTTTCTTTTTTTGGAGGTACTCAGTGTGGGCTGTCTTTAAATTGACAGATATTGCTCATCTGCATGACAAGTCTTTATTTCTTCAGTGTCACTGATGTTTGAGGCCTATATAAAGGAATCTTTAGCCCCTTTCTTGAATGTTTTACTGGTAAACAATGTGTGTAACTCCTTGTAATCATGTTTTTTTTCTGTATGACCTTAGGATTCATCAGCCTGGTACGTGTATCTCACCTCTGCAAACTGCCTCCTACACTGGTGAAAGACACAGGATATGTCTTGTCCTAGGCTTCTTATTCTAATAGCCATACTTACTTTCTCCAGGATTTTATCCTGAGCAGCAGTGGCAGCAGTCACAGTCTGCCTTTCATCTGCCACCAAACAGGTTTTAGGCTGCTTTCTGAAGTGAAAAAGCAACCATACTTATGCAATCACACTCTGCGTGTCGACTTTTTAATTCTCTCCATGCATCTAGTACGCCTAACTTTTGAACTCTCTGGTTGATTTCAGCTAAATTAACAGAGAATCACTCATCTGAAATATTTTAAACTCATTTCAACTGTTGTTGATAGTCCTGAAGAAGAGAAAGATACTGTTAGTATCCAGACAAGAGATAAACATGAAGAGTGTCACCTCTAAAGAGGAAGTCAATTGACCTTCGCACCTTTACAAACAGATCCACAAGGTTTCATGGGTAACCAGACCACCTTTGATCTGCTGCTTACAGAAAGACTTGCTGAAGGCAGACTTGTCTTTGTCCCCCCATGGAGCTATGGGATAGGGCCCCAAAAAAATTCAGCATCTCTGGTCCCCCTCTTCACCCTTTACATTTGCATCCCTAGTCTATTGTGCATTTATGCACAGTAGCACTCTCAAACTGGTGATGCACATAGCTAGGATAAAGATGAGTTTCCCCATGGCAACTGCCTCACCCAAGGGTCTTTCTACCTTTTGTGTCCTTGCAGGCTTGCAGGTGATGATTTCAAATGACCTGTACGTCTCACTGCGTTAGCTTTCCTCCAAGGCTAAAGGCTTGCAGAAAGCCTCCCTCTTTTCTAGTTAACTTAGGCTCTTTTGATCAGCTGTAGCCAGGAGCTCTGGCTCTCTCCAAAGTTGCCAAAGGCCCCTGGCCATACTTTTCTGCTGTTTTTCCTCAGATCTAAATGTTATCAGTATGGAACAGATTTTATTGGAGAGTCTGTTTCCCAGGGAAATGCCCTGGGTGCCCAAAACATGCCAACTGTCAGTTTGCCAAAACCATACCCTAAGGCAAGAATTAAATGTAGGCAAACGTAAGTGCCCTGAGAAATTCAGGCCAGAAACAGAGCTGACACAGCAAGCAGACAAGAAAATATTTGATGCAACCAAGAAAAAAGATCTCTGTTTCTAAGTGATGGGAAGTGTTTCCATTTTAATGGAAACTTGTTTTATGTGCAGATGTAAATCCCAAGGCTTACTCCTTCCTTGGTTGACATGTGAATATGGCCTTTCTGTCAGCACTTCTGCTCACCTGAGTTTAAAACCCTTCCAGGATCGTTTGGCTTTACAGGAGGAGAGAAAACAGTCTCAAAAGCAATAATGATGGGGCACTTGGGGTCCTTCAGCTTTAACCTATGCTCAAAGCTTCTCTGTGCCCTGAAGACATTCTCAGGTGTAACCATTCTGGCCTCCTGCCCTTGCCAGTATGATTGTTCATACATTTATCCCTGTTATTAGATAATCACCATCTGGTATCTTAACAGGAACATCATTAATTCCCATAAATTGTAAAAATAGCTCTCTGACCCTAGATCCTCTTGAGATCTTTCACCTGCATTTTGCATTTTTAAGTAAAAAATATATTTACTCATACATTTTATTTTTAACATGAGAATATGCACATCCGTATTACAGTCTCAAAATCAGCCACCTCTTCAGTTAAAGTTTTAGAAGCGTTAAATATTTGACAACAGACTATTGTCAAAAATATAGCAACCATGTAATTTTTATCAGCTTTTGCCCATCGCTTTATGTAAAGCAAAGCAGAATTCAAACATGTACCTTTCATCTACGTTCCCAGTATTTTAGCACTGTGGTGATTTTACCTGCTCCACTTCACAAAGAAGGACACACCTCCGTTTTGTTTTAGATGTGGTATTCAGAAATCCCTCGGCACCGAGCGTTTGGACAGCCACTGTTTTGGGAAAGCTCTGTGAACTGTGTACCTGTTTTTGAAGCTTAATAGATCAGCATGTCAGAACTTAAGCTTCCTCTTAAACCCAAATGCACTTTTTTCCTGCCAAAGTCCTCTTAAAGACACAGTGCCCCCATCAGGGTCATCTTTTCTCGTGCTCTTGGAAAAACTATGAAGCATTCCCCATCAGTGATACCTTTCAGTATTCCTCCTTCCTAGATAAAAGGAAGTCCTGCAAACAGTAATCCACTGACTTTCTTCAGTTTTTCAGCTAGCTCAGTAATATTTAAACGCTGTACCTCATCATTTCCAGTTCCCTGAATTAAGGGTTTTCATGCTATCTTCCAAAGTAGCAAGTAGGGAAACCTAAGGCCTTTGTCAGCGCTGGATTGTGAAGAAAGGATGTTGTCTAGAGCAACTGAAGTGTGTTTCATCATGCATTTTTCTGTCTCCCTGGACTACTTCTACCTTTTCCTTTGGTCAAGTCTTTTATCCACAATCTTATTCAATCCTTTCTGACCATCCTAACACATAGCATCTCAGGGAGCTTTTCGTTTTCCTTCCCCAAGCTCTTATGTGCCCTCTGCCCCATAGCTCTTCTAGCACTCTCCACAGTTCCTGTTTCAGGAGTGGATGTTCTCTTCCCCATGCTTCCCGTTCCCTAGCCAGCCCCACAAACAGTAGCCCACAGGGCTGTCTCCCAAGGATAGTTTCAGTTTTCCCCAGCCCACCACTACCTGGTACCATCCAGATTGTCTTCAAGGACAGGGATTTCTCTTGAAGCACCTCTCTCCGGTAATTCTCTCATTTCCCTCCACTGGACCAGATACCTAACTAAGGTAGGAATTCCCTCTAGGTGCAGCTAGATTATACCATTAGCTTCTGACAAGTCTTTCACTTACCACTCAGCTCCACAACTCACCTTGATAAAAGCCAGCAAGTACCTCTCCTTTTTTCATCACTCCAAAAGTTCAAAAACACCCAATCCAGCAGATGGACCTGTATGTCGACACCAGTGAGCTGATCCTTGACCACCCTGCCAGCAAAGCAACCATTCTGCCATTATTAGCATTGAGCAGTGAGGAGGCATCCCCCAGTTAAACACTGAAAAACTAATATTGGGCTTTCAGAAACCACTTCTTAATGATCTTTCACAACCCTCCAGAAAAATCTCATTAGCAGCAGCAGAAACCCTGGAGCTGTGCAGAACGCATCCAGCATGTGTCGAAGGAGACCATTAGTTTGCCTCCTGATGAAAGAGGCCCATGAGTCACAGTGCAGGAGTCACTTGGGGGCCAGCAGAGATTTTGAGAATAGTGGGAAAGGACATCTAAGCAATCTAAATGGAAACCCAGCAGCAACAGGGAAGTCACAAAAAGGGTAGCTGTAGACATTCTGAACTGAGAACAAACAAGCAGAGTGTCAGGTTTAATATTTTTCAGCTTTTGAGGCAGAATGCCAGTTTAAGTTAATTTGGAGGAAATATCAGCATGCAGTACAAAATGATCTCTGCTACATGAGACCTCTTCACAGAGAAGAGTTCAGCACCTTTGGTATGAACTTGGCCAGAACTTGTTCAAAGTTATTCTCTTTCTCTTTTGCAAAAGCAATGATTTTACTTTTCCAATGAGCAAAGTTCAAGCAGGAATTATTCTGCCCTCATCTCCTCAGTGCAAAACTAAAACATCCAAATGAATGGATGTTGAAATGTCTTCAGGATGTTGTAAATACTTTTCAAATTCTTCTGTCTCGGACTACATCCAAATAATGTAGCTAGAGATGCTGCACCAAGAAACTGGCTTTTACCTCTGCAAAATCACACTTGAAGTTTTGACCTAGGTGTCTTTTACATTTACATTCCTCAGGCACCCTTATTTTTAATGATGCTCAGGAACATTTAAGAGATTCAGCTGCTTGTGTGTCTCCATTCTCACCCTCTACTTCTCTGTCAGAGTCAGCCTTCATCTTCTCCAGGGAACCAATTCTTGCAAAGTGCCAGGTATGCTCAGCTGATATTTAACTGAACAGAAATAGGGGCTGCTCAGCATCCTGAAATATCTGCTCAGATCTTTTTAGGACTTGCCAGATGTACTGATCTATGATGTGGGCTAATTGGAATTGGGACAAATCCTCACACTGATTTTGTTTGAGCTAAGCTGGAACAAGAACCAAGTTCTTCAGAGATGATGGCTATCCTGAGGCTCCTTGCTACTAATTCTCCTATCAGACACGCACATTTCTCCTGGTATCTAGTTTGTTTTTTTTTACATAAAAGCTGCCTTTTCCGCAGTCAAAAGAGTGAAATTAAAGCTGAATATTGCACTGCCCAGTGTCAAGATTTTATAAAAGTCTCATATTCTGGTTTCTTGTCATCTTAGCTAGCTTTCAAACAAGAGAAGAAAAAAACAATGCTTACGAAATCTAAATGCCAGAAAGGCAAATGAAAGGAAGCCCCACCTTATTTTCATCTCAAAATTCAGTTGCAAGATGTTCAAAGAGCATTTAGGACTGGTGATATCTGCTGGCCTTCCCTAGCTGTTTCCTTGTGCAGTCTGGTCCTGTAAGTGAGCAACATTCCCACAGATCCACAGAAGTTATCCTTGGTCATTTATAAAGTGGTGTTCACCTCCCAAACTTGCCTGTTTGCAGATGCAGAAAGTGAAAGAAGAGGGTATGCACAACAGCAGCAGAATGTTAAATAAACCACAAGTCTATACCTTAGATAGTCCATGCCCTTTTCATCTGAAGAGGAAAGCATAGGACACAAACCCGATGTGTACCTTCTCCTGTTTTCATTCTGAGAAGCTATTTGAAAGTCCAAAGAAGGGCCCTAATCCTGCCAATGGTAATTAAATGTTTTCTGATCCCCATATGCATCTCTGTCTATGCCTGATGAGAAATACTGCTTACCTTAGGATGATCTTTCATATTACGAGGTTGTTGCGAACACAAGTGGAACTCTCCCTTTCACAGAGAGACTGAGGCCATGACCTCTTTTGCTCTCCACTACGTCTTTTAGCATGAGTAGGTCAGACTCCCCTGCCGTGAACACGGTAAGTTATGCACTTACCAGGCTGTCAAGAGAACAAAGGAAAGACAGAGTAAATCATTATCTCTGCAGTTGCCAGGGTTCCTTGGATGCTTTGAATGGAAGGCGGTTTATGCCTTGCTCAAGCATGGCTGACATGGCTTTCATGTGCTGGCAGGGGCTAAGGGGTGTACAATGGCACGCTGTATCAACTCTGCATGGAAGATACTTCTGCCAAATAAAATAAGGAGTCTATTATTGAAATCTGCATGATCACTGGTGCTTCCTCCATGAACTCCCTCTCTCTCTCCTTGCCACCCACGCTGGATTTCCAGGGTAAAGCTGCTGGCAGAATAATTCTACCTGATTTATCACCTCAGTCTGTTAAAACCCTAAATATGGATGGAGGCAGGCTGAGGGAGAGCAAGTATCCAGCATCAGACTATGAGGCTTCATTTTAGCCACCCACACAGCATGTGCCTGAGGAAAAACAGAGAATAATGAGCAGGGCAGCCTTGTTTTAAGGGTTTTTTGCTTCCGTAAACAGAAATTAGAAGGAAAAACAAATCCCTGTTAAATGTTGAATGTTGTACATCCCTCTGCATTTATGTTTCTGAACATCTGGAATGTCCTGTGGGAGCTTTTGTAGCTCCGCTGTAAGTGGGACAGAAAGGAAAAGGAAAAGAAAGTCACAGAAATCTCAATGCTCCAGGAATTAGATGCCAAATACTCATAAAACAGCCACAGCATCAAGGCTCAGAAGAACAGGATACAGATATTTCTTTTTCTGGATCACCTGGAAGGTCCCCATCTACTCAAGCATCTCCATCTCACCAGGTTCTGGAATATCCCCATGCTCCATCCTCTCCTCTCCGAAGTACCACAAAACCAGATGCTTCTTTCTATGCATGACATTCTGAATCAAGGACTCCTTCCCAGGGATGGGACCACTAAACTGTGAATGGAAAAGTTACAGGACCTCTATAAAACAAAGCTTCCTGTGTTGCCACTTCTTGCACTCTGTTCCTTGGGAGACTGAATTAGTGAATGTATACAAACTCTTTGGCAAATAAAAACTTACTACATGTGGCTTCTGTGTATACAAATGCTAGCTTTGTGCAGACAAGTGATAATATGTGAATGCTGAACATGTAGGGATTTGCATGATAAGAAAGGGAGAATGCTGTGCAAATACAGATGTGAGCATCTGAGTCCATGACTTCTGTGCAGTTACTGAATGTTGCAATGGTGTGGAAGAAAGCATGGGTAGGATCAAATGACAAACAGTGAGGGGACAGGCTGCTCACCAGCATGAGACAGAGCTGGACACTGAGAAGAAGAGACATGCTAACACAGAAGCTAAAGATGGGAAGCAAACCAGTCTGTCACAAAAGGGAGAAGAGGGTGCACAGTGGCACAACATTGCATAGTACTGCAGAGGTTTGTAGAGTCTGAGAAGTGACGGTGCCATTAAGGGAATGTCCTGTTTGTTGGAAGAAAGTGGAGTCTGGGTCCATTTGCCTGACATGTCTTCTGCTTCCTTACAGAATTTAGGATAGCTGTCTCCAACACAAAACTTCAGAGTACAGAATGATTTTTCTTTAAATGAGAAAATTAGCTAGGAACAGACTGAAAGGAAAAATAGAAAAATTGAAATTCATAGAAGCTGTATGAAGCCAGTTTAGAAGTATTTCATTAGAAGTACAGGAAGTCTGTGGCACACATTTAAGCAGGCAAGGGGAAAACCCGTATACACTAATGGTAAGGTATGTGAAGATACATGTAAATATATTCCAAAAACTAAACCAGACAGGACTGGCAGAATTAATGAATGGAAATTAGAGCCAGCACCAGGGGAAAGCATTGTGGTCTTGATATTACTTATATGCTGTTCAGCCATACACAGACATACCTAAGCACATGCTTAATTCTTTCAGCAAAACAAGATTAAAACATTGCCATTGTCCATTCAAAGAGAATCTATAATTAGAACTGGATGCCCAGGATAGCAGATAAGCGTGAAAAATTTTCTGTGTCTTCTTTTCCATCACACTTCTTTAAAATAAATTACTCAGATGAGTTTAATTTACATGTCACAGACAACCTGATCTACATTCAGAAAGAACATTATGTCCTCCTCAGATGTCACAATAATTTTCTCTCTCACCCTGAGTTGGAGTCAGACATAAAGGATGCAATGCATGTGGCTCCCATTAAAGTGTTAATCTGTAACACCTGCAGTTCACAGAAGTTTCTATATTTTGAAATAAACTGAAACTTTCCTTTCCTATTCCACTGGTGTGCAGTGCTTACTTGCAAATTGTTTTTCTAATTTGGCTTCCAATTTAAAAAAAAATTTGCAATTTAGACTTGCTACCTGGGAAACTTAATTCACTTTCCTGCTCCATCACAGGTTCCCTGTGTGTCTGTAAGGAAGCCACACAGGTTGATATTTAAGAGATAGGTTGGAGCTTTGCTTCCCTTGAAAATACTTTACAGATCTGGTCTTAGTCTCTATGGCTATCTATAATATATATACAATGATACGGACATACAATCCTCTTGGAAGTAGCTTGTGGTGGATTAAGATTTTTCTGCTTACCAGCTATTCATTATGGGCCCTCTCCTGTCTTTGTAACCAACCTGCATGATGAGGTTGTATGAGCATTCATAGTCCACTTAAGTACAAAATCAGCTAGTTTAGCCTGAATTGTTACTGAAGGTGGCCTGAGTTATTGGCGTAGCTCAGGGATCTGAGGGAGAAATAATGCCTGGAAGATGGTTAGTTCATTAATAAACAGTGGAAAAAAGGATGGGCCAAGTAAGAGCTTGAACAGCTATACTTCTACCTATATGCAGAGGACATCCCTGCCTTTTAGACATAGTCATAATCCTCGGTACCAGAAAGGCATAAGCAGGATGAGGGTAGACAGGTTAGGATTACAGTACACTGGAACAAAGTACAACCAAGTTGATGTCTGGCCTGGAGAAGATGGAAGATGTACCTAGCTGGCGGTGTCAAGAAGGGACACAATCAGAAGCTAGTGTGTCTGTCAGGGTGTGGGATGGAAGAAGATGAGGGCAGACAAAGCAAAAGGGCATTGCAAGAAGATAGTCAAAGGCTGGGACAAAGATGATGAAGAGGCATTTGCGATGATGAGCGGGCACCACAAGGATGAGAACCATGGCTAAGGGTACGGGTTGGGCAAACAGGTGCTGGTTAAGTGGCTTCATACAGTAGATCAGGCTTAGAGACTACTTTTCCTTTGGTGGGGCTTCAGTCCCCTGGAAGCACAGTTACTGCCAGGCACCAGCTGCAGAACTGGATTGCCCCTGCAGGGTCCAGTAGAAGGGCAGCTCAGCACTATGGCAATGAAGCCTACATAAGCACCATGCTGGAAGAGCAGTTCCTTTCACAAGAAGGAAACACATTCCTGGGAGAAAAATCACTTCTATCAAGACTCTGCAAAATAAAGACTATTTCTGAGAGATCTTCCTTGTGTTATAAGCAGCTGACTCTCTTCCCAGGCCACCCAGAACTATTTGGTAGGTATGTGACATTGGTAGATGGTGCAAAAAACATCCTTTGTGGGATTTTGTATCAACATATTAATTTTCAATCAAAGCAGCAACAAGTGTTCCATGTTAGAAAAGGGATCTATGTTAGAAAAGAAAACAACAGATACTTCCCATTCTAATACATTCTTCCCTAAATATTTTGGATATCAGGAACTCAATTTTTGATGTATCTGAGATGCCTCTTACACATTACTGGCATTTTAGTCAGTCCTTCCTCTCCTCTCCTCTCCAAATGATAAGGTGTGTTTGGAGTCACAGATTACAAGTAAGTGGCCTGCTCTTTCTGACAAATCTGACTTCCAATGAACTCTCATACTCGTAAGCTGTGTTTTCTTTAATGAGGTCGTTACACCAAGCATAGGGACTGCTTCTGAAAAGTGCTTTTAATGAGGTCACTATTACCACACAGCATTTTTTTGGCCCTGTGGGAATGTAAGAATGAGCTCTAGTGCTGCAATATTACCAAATCTCTTGGTACATATCACAAGTGTCATGGAACCTGGTGTCTCACTTCGTTCTGCAGCTCCTGGAGGTTTGTGACCATCTGGGAATTGCAATTTGCATAAAAAAGAAACCAGTTCTGGTAACAGCAGAACTAATGATGACTGGTTTTCTACTTATTTACATCCTGCATCTATTCCTCTTTCTGCCTGCTCCTACTGCAATTATCTCAGCCACGCCTCTGCACACCCCCAACTCCCTCCCATGTCCCCTACCTTCAGGGCTATAACTGTATGCTCCGTTAACAACAGTGGTTAGTTCAGCCCATCCTTATAGCTCTTGTGCCTGTGCTGAAGCTTTTGCCTCAGTGACAGTATTAATCTGAGGCTCCCTTTTTTTCACAGCTGCCAATTTTTGTGAAACTTGTCAGACCTTTGTAACTTCAAGATCTTTTGCCTTTTTGCTGACTCTGGTAGGATCAGCCAGCTTGTTCAAGAGGGTCAGGCAGGCAAAGAGACTAATGGACACAGATTTCACTCACTTTTCCTCAAAGAGCCAAGCCTTTAACGAGCCATTATGGTCATCAAAGAATGCTCATAAGATCCCTAAAGCTTAAAAATTAAGTTGCCAAAAAAGCATCTCAAACCTGTTTCATAGTATCTCATGATTAATATAGATTAATATATATCTCATATATAAGCTATATGTCTTTGTGACCTCTTTTAGTCTTTGAGACGGCTAGCTTTCTACTGGTACATATCTTTTTTGGAGAGATGTGATTGATGTCACTGAAGGCCCATTCTTGTTAATTTGCTTCAAAATTATTTTCCTAAACCAGAGGAAAAAGAACACACCTTTTGCTCTCCAATCCCATAGGCTGTACAGTGTATAATGGCTACTAGTCCCTAACTGACTAGGAAGCTGTGCAATGCAGTTTTACTCCTCTCAACAGAAGGTAAAATAAAGTAGTTTCTTTTCCTCCATGAAATTACCCTTATTCTAAGGGTTTTAATCTTCCAGGTTTAAAGGTGTTCTCCATGGCTCCCTCACTTATATTCAGCAGTGTGCATTGGTGTTTAGCTTTGTTCTCCCTGCCACTTCCATTTATGCATTAGTGCTCGCATTTGAAATAGAAAAATGACTGGGAAACTCCCCCTGAAGGGGCAGCTGATGTTTCCCACAGATACATCTAGTGCCATGCCACTCATCACCCTGCCTGCCTCTCGGGTGCTGGTGTGCATGTGAGGAGGGAGGCACAGCATCTCATCCTGCCCCAGAGGTTGCTCACATTGATGCCAGGGGCTATCTGAATCAGAACAAAGCGTGCAAGTGGCTTATAGCCACCCCACTGGGACAGCAGGAAAGGGAGCTCAAGCACTTTGCTACTACTGGAAGGAGAGCCTCCCTTAGCGCTGCCTTCACAGTTGTCTGTGCCCCCCAGGAAAGCTGCTGGCCCCCGCAATGTGTGAGAGCCTTGGGGACTGGCATACAGCCAGCCTGACACTCCCCCACACCTGCCCCTGCCCCTTCGCGCGGCATATGAACCCACAAGCGTGCCTGCGTGCATTATTTTAGCTCAATCCCAGGCTTAGTCACCAATGCGAGTTGGAAGCAGCAGAGGCAGCCCAATAAGCTTGCAAGCAAAACCTGCTCCTCTTCACCGTGACACCAGCCCGTAGCTTCGAATCCCATTGCTGCCAGCCCAATGTCTGTGATTCCTTCAGACACACTGCACCCTGTTTTTATGAATGACTTTCTCCTCTGCACTTTTGCTCTGGGAACGATCACTGCCTACCAGGAAATCAAGCACTGCAAACTAGCTCGCAACTTTGTGAGCCAAGCCCCAGGAAAACCGCAAGTGTTAGGACTCCTCTCCTGCCCAAAGAAAACAGTGACTCTGCCTGTGCAGAGTCCTGTCAGGTACATACCAGCCACAAACCAGAAACAACATCTTCTCCTGTGTCTGTAAAATCAGTCAGTTTGAGTCTCATATGCAACTTCTGTCTAACTCCAGCTGCCAGTCCTGTAAATCAAAAAATACAGGCTAAAATGACATAGTTACCTTATAAATCCTGATTTGCTTTTTACACCTTTTGAGTCGATTTAGCTTCTTGCAGTGTTTAGGGTACACTGACATTATGTTTTCCAGCTTCTCTCCGTAAAACAAAATGATGAGAAACTCTGGGCTTGCCAGTGACACTGGAGGGGCTGCCAAGGTTTCTGCTCTTGGCACAATGGGCAGCTGAGCTTCTCCTGTCATTTACAGGCACAGCCTAAAGCCTGACATTTTATGGCAAAGCAAAATCAAGCTATAAACTGCAATGGTTCGGGATAAGCTTCATGAGCACTTCAGCAGGAATAGGGGGTGGGAATATATAACCTCAGCAGCAGCCTGCGGGAAAAATTTCCTTTTCATTATCTCTTAGTTCACTAAAAGTGGGGGGGAAATCAAGTAATTGCAAAATTCAGGAGGCTGATACGAGAAGACGAAATAGCTCCAGACAGCTAAATGGTTTTAAGATTCACAATACTCTTTAAATTTGGAATCCCTTACTATGCTCATGCTCTCACCTCCCTGATGCCTGAGAACCGCCTCCAGCCACGAATCAGGATAGGGTTGTTCAGATAACACAGTGTTTGAAGTGTCACACAATGCTAGTGCCTATTGAAGATTTTCCATATGATGTCTATGCATAAACTTTCATCATTCATTTTGACCTGCGTACATGATAGGTTTGCCTTGAAAAACTAATAAAAAGAGAGGTGGGGGGTTTTGTTGACCAAAAAAGAACATCAGAAGTCAGAAGCCAGTGGAAGAGTCAGTGACTTTTCCAAAGCATTACAGCAAAAAGAGAAGAAAATTTAAAAGAAGGATTTTGCTGAAAAGCTAATGATGAGCATGTTACTCCTTGATATTCATATTCTGCCTAGTGTCATATTTTGGCTACTTAAAGAAGAGATCTCGCTTTTCCATTTTTAATATCCTATTTACCTAGAAGTGAAAAATAGATCATTAGCTGAATTTCCAATTGCCCTGAGGCTCTTTCTGTTGCCCTGGAAATAGAGACGTGTCCTCAGAAGGAGTGGAAAGGGCGTGTTTCCCTGAAAAGGCAGTGAACCCAAGGCAGAGTGGAGGCCTTGCTCTACCTGAGCATCCACAGTGATGCAAGGGGACACCTCTCCCCTCCGGTCCATGGGCCTGCTCCTACGCATCCTGCTTCTCCAAGGCTTCACTTACGCCTTCTGAACTGGGCAGGCCACAGGAAAATGGAACAGGAGCATTTCACATCACATCATGGACATGCTTGGCACTGGGGTATGAGTGCATGTGAGGGCTGCTACCTTAGTCAATATGTCTCAGGCTGTGCCAGGGAGCTTCATAGCTAAAACCAAGAGCTGGTAAAGCTGCGGTTAAGGCTTTTCAGACATAACAGATTCTTGTACAAGTCAAGTATAGTGAAGTGCAGAAGATTTAGTATCTTCCCTAGGGTTTAAAGGCCCATTAAGACTTACATGTACTGCAAATAGCTTCTACTATGCAGTGCCTGGCATCAGCTTTTTTAACAAATGAAGTATGACCTGGTGATCTATAACAAGATAACATGCTCATATCTGAGGACAGAGAGACAGGAAGATGCTGCAGGAGGTTTCCACTGGTCTTTTTGTGAAAGTTCTGTCTTTTTTCCACATTCTGCCTACAAACACCTGTGTGATATATTTTCTTGTCAAGCTCAGAGTTCCAGAGGTAATTAGGAAAACACTGCTTTATTCTGCTGTCTATAGGATATATTTTTATTTTTATTATGCTACTCTGTATTGTCACTTGATACTAACACCATAGCTGTCTCTAGCTTCTTTAATTCATATGCTAAGGCCAGGTCTGACAGCAACATAACTGGAGTTAAACAAGTACTTAACTGATCCCTCAGGAATCAGATCGTTTAACATTAAAGAAGAAAAAAAAGATGAATAATAATGATTTGAAGTTCCTCTGTTTCTCAGTGCCTTTCTTGAAATACTTAAGATAGGCTTGATTTTTTTTACTGGAGAAATTCAAACCACCAAGCATAAATTAGCACATATTTAAATCCTCACAGAACTAGGACCTAAGTAGGTTTCACTGTGGAGAAGTATTTTGTAGTAATTTAGACATGTTTCATTAAAAGTAATTAGTAATTAGCTAATATTCCATTGTGGCTTTCCTGTAACTGCTATTAGAATCTTTTGAACACAACAGAACATGAGATAACAGGCAAAAAATAATTCAGATTGGAAGATGGCAACAAAAACTGAACAGGCTAATGCAATCCACCTGAGACAATGAGGCCAAATTTCTTGCTGATAATAATTCCATATAGGAAAAACCATATGTGAAGGAAATGCAGCAGTTACAGCACAGGGCAAAGCTATTAGCAGGAGTGCAGCTGTCTCATGTTCAAAGCAGTCATTGGAAAGATAGCTTCCAATAACTGTCTAGGCATACTCAAAGAAAATAGAGCATGTGGACCCAAGATCAAGCAACTCAGCAATGAGAATTTCCCTGATGAAGGTCAAAAACTGGATTACCATTACCCAGTATTTTACAGAAGATCATTTTATCTTGCAGATGAGAAAAGGAATTACTGCTACTATTGTTGTCAGAGAGATTTTGGTGTACCGTGGAAATGGTGTCCTCATCCCTTGAAGTCAAGAGGAGTTTTATAGTTCATTCTGATAGACTCTGGGCTGGATGCTAAACCATGCCAGAGCCTGCTTGCATCCTTGTTCAGCAGAGCTTGGCAGAACACAAAAAAGTACTTGCAAAAAGTCTTGCCAAAGCCCACTTCCAAACAATTAAATGGTGATTTTATTATTATTGTTATTATTATCATCATCATCATCATCATCATCATCATCATCATCATCATCATCATTGCTACTATGAATATCCAGTGGATCTTTTGCAGATACCCTATAAGCACCTGTACTAGAAGAAATGTTGCTGAAAAATTAACATAATTTTGTGGCTTTAGTAAATTCTTAGCAGTGCAGACTTCAAGCATGTCTGTACCAGGAATTCAAGAGTAAATTTTCAGCACACAAAATCATATTGTGTGTCAAATTTAAGATGTTTCAAAGGGCCCAATTTTCCAGATGACCAGTGCTCAGCTCTTCCTCAGAAATGCTTTAGGATGTCTTATATTCACTACTCACTTCTGAAAATACAATCCCAGATTCCAAGAGTTAGGCTTGTTCAGTCAGGGATTAGAAACTATTTTAAAAGCATTTGCATTTCCCAAGTCTGAATACCTAAAGTTAAAGGCCTGGTTTACATTAATATTTCAACATCTTAGTAAGTTGCCTAGACCACAGATTGCCTAGTTCACAAAGTCTTCAAGTAGATGTGGGATGCTTCTTCCCCAAAATGAACCCAAGAGACCATGCTAGAAATCAGAACCTTCCAGTTTCTCTGTGTAATACACGTGTGACTTCAAGAGTGCATTTCATGGATGCAAATGAGAACAGAGATGTCATTTCAACTCTACAAACCTCAATGGACACATTTGTTTTGTCTCCCCTCTCCTCCACTCTTCTCCTTTTCCTTATTACTTTTCCTTCCTTCCTTTCTTTCTTTCTTTCTTGCCTTTCTTTACTTCTTTTCTTTCTCCCTTTCTGCCTTTCTTCCTTTCCTTTTCTTTCTCTCTCTCTCTCATTTTTCAGGATCTGCTCTCAGTTGAAAAGTTGCTTTGTACTCTCTGAGATGATGATTTTTTTTTTTTTTTAAAGGCAAAATATCAAGACCCTGAGGAATCTCTTAATGAATGAGACTTGAAACAGTATTTTGTCAGGCTAATTGCATACTGTAAAAGATTTCAGGTTAAATATTAAAATATATGTGGCTCGAGGTTGCAGTGTTATGGATGAAACCACTAAGAATGTCCTTCTTCATTATTACCTGGCTTATTTCTTTGAGCAAATAATAATAGTCTAATCATTGCCCTTGGATATATGCATGCAAGCCGCAACAGGACTTTTGCATACATATCCCAGGGCAAGGTTTTGCCCTATATTTTCAGTGATAAAAGAGTATTTTAAGCCTATTTGTAATTAATAGTTCACCAAGAGTTCTTTTTATTTTTTTCTTTCTTGTGGATAAACTAGTAAAAATGTCTAATGTAATAGTGGAATATGTCATTCTGGCTGGCAGCAAGGCCAGTTTAGCAAAAGTGACAGGCTATTGTTGCATTTCTTATTCATTATGAACATGACTCTGCATGCCGTTCATACAGGTTTAGCTGTATGTCATGGGCACAGTATGGTGATATCCTGTTGGAATTTCGTTTGTTCCTTGAGTATGTAACAAAACTGAAAGATTTAAGTTGTATGTAACAAATCTGTGCAAGATTTTCCTTGCTGTGCAAAGCACGCTATAATTTCATAGTAATAAGAGATTCAAAACCCCTGTTATTCACTGCATTACCTGTCTATCCTTGGAGTCTTTCCCACAGTGCATTTGCTGAGGTTTTGATAGCTTAATTTTAAATTTCCTAAGTGATAGGACATCAAGACTTCCCTTCTGCCATAACTGTTCCACAGTGTAAGTGATCCCAGTGTCAGGAACTTTCTCTGGTATAAAATAATGTATTTTTTTCTTTTCCATCGTTTAGTAACGTTACATGTATATACAATCCTGTACAACCCTATCACCTGTGTGGGTACTCTTCAAGTGCTTATAGGCTGTAACTGTACCATAACGTACCCTCAAACACAGCTTTGTATCTCATTTGAGTGCCCACCCTTGCCCATGGCCTATCCCTGACCCCTGGTTGCTGCCCAAAGCCTGGGTCTGGGGCTGCCCCCAGTGCCCTGCTCCCTGGTTGGAGCTGTGGGATGGGCCCTGTCCTGCCTTATGGCTGTGCCATCAACAGGTCTCTTCATCTCATAGGTTCAGTCCATCTCTGTATGTTCTTGTCCTGTTATTAATGCTAAGTGTAAGAGAATGGGATAATTACTATATTGGGGGTGACCTCTTACATGGGTTTGTTGGCCTGTTTTGATCTTCACATGAGATAATGAGACGACAATTGCTGTTGGACAGACTCCTGCTGTGGGTCAAAAATTACAGAAGCAGATCAGAAACCTGGATTGTCAACACTATCAGGCAATGGCAAAACAGAGAGAGACCAGGTCTGCTGTACCTGCAGCGTGCTCCCTCACACTCACAGCCCAGAGGGACATCTGCTCCTGGATGGAGGAGAGCTGCTCCAGGGCTGTGCTGCTCTGAATTTCATGAAGATAATGCAGGAACAGCTCAATTAAGAGAGAAAATTAATTAGAGTATTTGCCCGTAATTACACTTCCTGAGACAGCTGCACTCCCTTTGCATGGTTACAGCCATTCCTTCATCCTCTGGGGTGGCAGAAAAGATGGTTTTACTTCTCACATCACCTCCAAACAGGCCTTCATATCAGGTGTTGATCAAGGAACATGGGCAATGAATCAGTCCCACTGTGTTAATATTAAACACTAGGAAGAGAGGATGACCAAAGCAAACTGCAGTATTGTCTAGTGGAAGAAAATATTTCAGTGGAGATGAGGTGAGAATTTCTGAAAAGACCTATCAAACTAGAAAAATTGGCAACACAAGGGCAGATTAGATTCATTTTAGACAAGTGCAAGGTAATGAACACTGGAAGGAACAATTTAAGCTACCGATACATACTGATGGATTCAGAATTAGCTGTTATTTCTTAGGAAAAGAGTTCTAGGCATCATTACAGATCATTCAATTAAGACATCTGCTCTGCATGCAGAAGCAGCAAATAAGATGTTTGGCTGCATGGGAAAGGAGATGGTGAATAGCACCGGCAAAATGATATAATGCCATTGTATAAAACCTGCTGTAGAGCATGTCCTTACTTTGAATACTACATTTACTTTTGGTCATCTCAGCTCAAAGAGGCCATGAGAGAAATTGGAAGAGATGTTGAGAAAGGCAAGTGAAAATTATTAGAATCACAGGGGGATATTTCAAGTAGGGACAAAATATAAAAGAATCAGATCCATTAATCTGGTTAGGAGAAAAGTGAGGTGTGGTAGGAGAGAGCTCTCTAAAATACTATATGGTGTAGAAAGAAAGCAAAGCATATATTATTGCCTCAATTTTCCTATAATATGGGTATGCTTAAAGAATGGTCTGTGAAGAACAGCAGGTTCTAAAAGGACATAGTGAAATATCATTGTATACAGAGTAAAATAGCCTGTAATGCCCTCGGATGCAGGATGAAATTGCAGCAAGAGGATTCAGGCCCTTATTAGCCATTAATAATAGTGACTGTCATTTACAGGAGGGTCCCATAACCACTGCAGGAGTGCTCTGAAAGTGCCTTCCTATAAATAAGAGTAAGTCCCTTATAAGGAAAGGTGAAGAGACAGATTGGGCTAAAATTTTCTAAATTCTGATAAAATATCAAGGTCTATAATATCCACATGCCTCAGGGCACTTGCACTAACCCATTGCTGTTGACAAAAGGGAGAGAATGACACTGTGACATACAGGATCTTAGAGTTTTGTTAATGTAAAATTTTAGTCTGCAACACTGAGCATCAGCCCTCCCTGCTAGACTAGCTCCTGGATCTACACAGATATCACCAAGAAGCCGTAGCACCTCTGCCCCTCCATGAACAGTGCTCACTAATCTCTCACTGTGGGACATCCTTCCACTGAGAATCAGCTTCATGCACTGTATTTTAATCCACAACTGAATTTAGACAGTTCTCCTTCTTCCCAAAAACTGGCAAATGAGGCTGAGGACAGAGGGGAATGAATGTCTGGGACTTCACAGAAACGTGGGAGCAGAAATAAAGGAAAAGAGACATGTGCATGTGATGGGAAAGGGATAAGTCAAAGTAAAAATCCTCAAAGGAATGATATAGGGAGAAAAAGGTGAAACATTTGAGAGACAGGAAGATACAAGGAAACAAAAGAAAGGGTGAAGACAAAATGGAATAGAAAGAGACTGAAAGGAAACAGGGTGAAAGGAAAGATTATAGCACAGATTATTCAGAGGCCAAAAAGAGTAGGGAATATAAAGGCATATAAATTGGAGGGAAAAGGAAGGTAGGCATGTACAGGAGAAGAAGCAGAGAGAAGAGATACAAGGAAAGAAGACCTAAAAAGAATTTTTTTTTCTGAAAAAAAAAAACAGGAACAAGATGTGAAAGGACAACCTGAAATATGCCGTGTAATAAGTAAGAAAGACTGTTTCCATAGAAATTAAAATCTCAGCAAAGGATGCTGAAAGGCACGTAAATGACAGAAAGCAGATAGACTGAATTGAGGATGTATGGAAGGTGGAATTTGAGAGAGAAGACCATGCAGATGCACTACCAATGTACTACCAATGACTTCTAGTGCGGGACAGAGAATGAACTCTGCCCCAGCAGCTACTTCCGACTCAGAGTTTCTTCTAGGATTTCTGTGTAGGGTCAAACTGTAAGATATATGAAAATACAATACAATGAGAATATCTTAGTGGTATAAATGTTGGACAATTCATAACACAATGGAACGAAGAGCAAATTCTGCTAACCATCTTAGAAGAAATCACATATTTTCTATATACTATTGCTAATCCCAGGGGAAAATGTACATTTTGCAGAAGTACTAGAAAGAATGGACCAGCCCATTATCTGTGTTCCTCCACAAAAATGGAAAGCTAATGGCCTTGTTAAAGTAAGTTCTATTGCACTGCTAGCAGGGAAGTAAAATTATAATCAATTAATTTTAGATAACTCTCAAAATTCTTTAAAAGAGCTTTTCTGTACCTAATAATGTTCTGATTTTAGAATATGACTGTTACTCAGAACATGAGAACAAGTTCTGTAATCTCATTGGATTTCCACTCCTTCTTGACACGTGGTTTTACAATGCAGTTCCAAAACTGGATGTCATCCACTCTGGCTATTTCATACCCATAGGGGAGAGAGATTCAAAGACAAGTAAGCCTGATATCTGTCCTCCTACCATTTGCTTCAATAGGCAAGCAGGCTGGCAGGGCAACAGGTGTTAATGGGTAGATCTTGGGACTTTGGCCACATTCTTGGGAGATATCACTGACTTTTGTGACCTTTTACAATTATCAGTATCAGTGTTTCCTCCCTTGCCTTTTGTTTGCCCATTTAGATAGTAGTTTAATGCAAGGTATTCTACAGCGTACAGTGTATAAAGACTTCAGGCCATACTGTAAGGCAAGGGTAATAATCTACTAAACATAGTTACTGCACTGACCTTGGCTGTTATTTGCAATCTGCTTAGGTATTCATTGCTCTCACTACACATCCCTATCCTGGTCCAATAGAAGCACAAACATGAGATGTTAGTTATTTTTCTATGCATTTAATCTAAAAGAATAAGCATTTGGTTTTTTCCCTCATCTCTTAGTGAGCTTGTGATGGAGACTAATATTGTAAATAGGTTGTAGTTAGCAGCTTGCTACGAGTCTTTCAGCTTTTTCATTTTCCTGCAGGTTTGGTCACTGTCAAAACCTCACTTTCTAGAGATTGTCCTTTGGTTCCTGAAGATACTTCAGTCATCTCTACAATCTTTTTTATTTTGCTTCATTTAAATTTTGCAACTAATTTTCAGATTGGAACAATGAATAAACTTAGGACTGGAGGGGTGTAATAAGGGTTAAGAGGCTTTTTTATTTCTATCAGATCTCTTTTCTATTCTGATTAATTTTCAGAGGTAGCAACCCCTCTTTGAGTTTCTAGTGTTGATGAAAAAGATAAAAAAAAAGAAGGGTGGAAAAGACAAAAAGATGGAAGAGAGAGTTTGTTCAAAATGCATATTAGGAATGAAGTACTATCTATAATTTAATATTACTTAGTCTTTCTGCTCACAAATTTGGAAGAGTGATTTGGCCTAGGCAATCTCTTATAAATCTTTGCCCGTGATGTCAGAGTCAGGACTTTACTGCTTCTTGTCCATTTCATCTGGGGCTGCCTTCTATTCCCCTCCTTTTTATATCCTAGACAGTAACTCTGCATCCCGCATTCTGTCCCCACACCTTGGCAGAGCAACACTTAATGCAAATAAAAGTGATAATGGGATTTACCTCCCCTACAATATTTATTTATCCATGAGACCTACAGCCAGGCTCATCTCCCTCGGCTTCCCCTCAGTTACCCTTGACCATCTGGGTTGAACTCTTGGATTCCTGTCACAGCAGCTCTGTGTACGGTATTCAGCTTAGAAAGGGATTTCTGTTGTTGCTCTCAGCAGTGGGGTATCTGATGCCCTGTGAGTCCTGAATCATGCTTACCAGTGGGGTGGGATGCCCAGATCAAAGCAAATCCTCACTGAGAATAAATTCATATCCACTGAAGTTAGCAGAGCTGCATTAGTGCTTATAACTTCCTATCCTTTATCTGCACTCCACTCACAGCATTATTACAACTGGTTTTGTGGCTCATTTTATATATGCTTGTTTATCATACCCAGGAACAGTTTGATTTCATTCTTTTAAGACCACTCTCCTCTGGCATTTTCCCATTCAGATTAGCCATTTAGTACTCATGGCTTCAGTTCAGCAAAGCACTTAAGCGCATGCTGAAGCAAATGCATTTTAAACATGCAGTGACATATGTTGCTGATATATCATTAGGACTTAATATTTATATGGACACAGTGCCTAGCAACCCAGCCCTGTTCCAGGAGTTCTGCTGCTGCTGTGTATTGTACGGCCATACAACAAAAAGACAAACATTGTTCCCAGAACCTTCCAGTCCTGAGCTTTATATACTGTACATTCCTTGAATGCGTTACAAATATTAACCTGTGTAACCACTGCATTATGCTGAGGGTTAGATGAGCTAAGGTAGCTCCCATTTGTTGATAGGGAAAATTAAGCAGCAAAACAATTGTCAGTGTCAGCCTTTCAGCACTGGCACTGTCAGCTTATCCCATTACCCCTCATGGGCTTTATGCTAGGCCAGATGTACTTTGTATTCCTCCATTCTTCTGGATTTAGGTTTGGCAACTATACCAAAGCACTGCTTCCAGGGCTAGACACGTAAATTGAACAATTTGTCAATCAAGAAGAAAACGTATCTATATGCTATATTGATTAGATGAGCATAGAGGATTTGCAAGCTCTTAAATATGTGCAACAACAGACAATGAATCAGTATTACAAAGAAGACCAACCATTATATTAAAACACCCATTTACATCGCAGCATAGTTTTGTCTTGCATGGTTTGGTCTACTACGGATTTCTACTACCTTTTTGTCAGTTAATCAGTCTCTTCTGGGTTTGACAGTTGCTCTGGAAAGCTTGAAGTTAATTCTGTCCGAGATGGGTTGAAAAGGTCATATTTCTGTTTTGTAAATCCTCACAAACTGGGCTTTAGAGATGCAAAACTAAAATCAGTGTGTTTCATGTATGTTTCATCTTGTGCTCTCCTGACACTGAAAAGGCAGAGAAACAATTTTAGATGCAAGATGTAAGGTGGATTCCTCCTCTCGCCCTCCTTCCCAGGTTATAATCATTAAAAGGGACTGGTTCTGCAGGACCATTATTCTGGGACAGCTCTGCTCCTAATTCGCTATATCCAAACTGCCTCATACACTCCAGCATTAAGTCTGTCTGTAGTTGTTTGAAAGTAGGCTGATACCAAGAAGATATTCTGCCCACTCTGGAGACCTCCACACATCTCTCTGAGGTCATTATTAGAAGCAGATCAGCAAATTAGAAGGTTTATGGGTTTAATCCACTGTATAAGCCCCCTTATTCAATTACAAGGATTTGATTGTGACCAGTCTCATGTGATAATCTCCCATGGCCCATCTGTTGAACACCCACTAGTTGTTACTACGAAGAAGTACTTGGACTGTCAGGGCCTTTGGCTAGTTATGGTAGGGACCACACTCTGGTCCAGAGACAAAGGCAAATCTTGTTTTATCTTGACCTGCAGATATTTTTCAACAGATCTACTCAAAACCCTGCCTATATCTTTGTGTACACTGTGACACATACAAGGAAATACCTCATTAGGATACTTAAGAAGAAGACATCCTCCTGTGCCTAACTGAAGGATAGTGTTGTAGTCTCTCTGCCTCACTTTGCTTCAGGTGTACTTCAACCCTGCCAAGACAGTGACTGCTCCCAAATCTTTGCTTGCAGAACACCTAGCACGGCTTGCAGACACCGCAGCCTTCCTGCATCAGTACAGCACACACAATAAACCATAACGCTGGTTCTCAAAGGCTAGTTCACATGTGACTGGCAGGCAATTGCTTCTCTTCCACCTTCCAGGGATGAATTCCCGGCCGCGGCTGCCGCTTTCCCCGCCAGCACCATGGACAGAAGCCGTTTCTCAGGCACCCCCCTCCCCAGTCCTATCTGCTTTTGCAGATTCTGATTTTTTTTATCAAATGCCTAAACTTATAAGCAGTCTTCGGGTCTCTGCAAACGTGTGACTCAGTGGCTAAAGTCAGAAGTTAAAGCAAGACAACCACTAAGTGCAAGTAATGTTTAAACTGAATATTTTTGTCTTACCACCACCCCATGATACCTCAGGTTTGGTTCCTTTTTATCCTTTAAAAAAGGGCACCAGACACTTTTTTTTTTTTTTTAAATGCTGACACAAATGAAAGAAACTGATGGGCTGTGAAAACAGAAGCAGCAAGGAACCCTGAGAACAGAGTCTGGCATTCAACACAAAAGGGAATGTGCTATAAGAAGTGCAACAAGAGCATCCAATTCACCAGAAGACTTCTTCCCCTTTCCTTTCATCCAGAAGTAGCCAGTAAAGGCAGAATAGCAAAGAAGGCCTGGAGAAGTATACTGACCACAGCAGCCAAGAATCCCAGGGAAAGATTTTTGTCAGAAATAAAGATGAATTTGGTGTCTCCTCTTTAGCCTTTCTTTACAAAGCCTGAGCCATAGGCATTTCTCAAATGGATAATTATCTACTAACTAAAAATGCAGTTTGAAAATTACTCAAGCTGTTTGCAAATTCAGGTTGGATTTGCAGACTGCTTTAGCCAAAATGAATAAAAGGAATATGTAAGGGGGAGGGTGTGTAAAGCTGAAATGTTTCACTTCAACATTTTCCCCAAAAAAATGTTTTGGGGTTTTTTTTAATCTTGAAGACTGTTTTGAGATCAAGTGGAATAAAATTTATTTTATTTCCCCACTTTCATTTTCAGTTTAAATAAAATGATAGTTATTGAATGTTTTATCTGGATGGAGAGGAAAACTAAGAGTATGTTTTGGCAAGAACATTTTCCTTGTTAGTTTCAAGTTATCATCCTTAGTAAAGTAGTTTCCTTCCTTCTTTCAGTTACAGTATCAAAAATTGTTTGTGCTGCACTAGAGCAAACCACAAAATGGTTTTGTGCAATCAGCAACTTTGCTTGGCAGAGAGAGAGGACTAGAATAGCAAAGGTAGAGGTATTTACTGATAGAGGTCTCTGGGGTTATGTCTGGGGCTTGAACTTGGGGAGCTTCAGAAACAGTGGTACACAGAGGAGAGACACAAGACTGGCATGGCATAAGCAACTTAATATCAGATAGGGAACAGTACATTAAAACAGAGGCCAGCATAACAAAAGTGGTTCTGGCAATCAAGATTAAGATGACCTGACAAAGCTGAACCAGATCAGCTGGTATAAAACCCAGAGAAAATCAAAGGTAACTGTCTGTGGCTAAAAAAACTAACATGACAAACCTAACAGTACTTCTTTGCTTGTGACCAGAAGGTCGAGGGAAGTGATTCTTCCCCTCTGCTCTGCTCTCGCGAGACCCCACCTGGAGTACTGTGTTCAGCTCTGGGGCCCCCAAAATAAGAAGGACATGGACCTATTGGAGAGAGTCCAAAGGAGGGCCACAAAGATGATCAGAGGGCTGGAGCACTTCTCCTATGAAGACAGGCTGAGAGAGTCGGGGTTGTTCAGCCTGGACAAGAGAAGGATGTGGGGAGACCTTATAGCAGCCTTCCAGTACCTGAAGGGGGCCTGCAAGAAAGCTGGAGAGGGACTTTTTACAAGGGCATGTAGTGATAGGACAAGGGGTAGGGGGGGATAGGCAGGGGATAGGGCAACTGAAAGAAGGTAGGTTTAATTAGATATAAGGAAGAAATTCTTCATTATGAGAGTGGTGAGGCACTAACAAGTTGTCCAGAGAATTTGTGGATGTCCCATCCCTGGAAGTGTTCAAGGCCAGGTTAGATGGGGCTTTGAGCAACCTAGTCTAGTGGAAGGTGTCCCTGACCATGGTAGGGGGGTTGGAACAAGGTGATCTTTAAGGTACCTTCCAACCCAAACCATTCTATGATTCTATGATTCTTGCAGACTTGATCAAGGACCGTGCAGGTTTCATGCGATGTAGAGCTAGTGCCACCAGCTCCTTGCTTGTCTGGTACCTTAGCAAGCTTGCTTGCTCCCTGAAACCCATTGAGGTGTTAGTTGTTTGGCCCACAGCAATAGCCTCACTCCTTGTTGTGCAGTTAATAACCAGCTCCTGTGGCATCAGCATTAGCTGTCAGCGTCACAAAACAGCAATAAAATCTGGGTCTGAGAGTTGTTTCTCAACAACTACTTGTGCCCTGGCAGGAAAGGTTTCAGTCTCCACACTTTGGAGCCTCTCTGATGCATTTTATAGTTTGAGTCTTGATCTTCTCTACCTAACAGGACATGGTTTCAAAGTCTTTGTGCCCTCTTCCAGGACTTGAGGAGGAGAAGACAGAAATGACAGATGTAGCTATAGGAGTTAGAGGAAGAGAAACTCTGTGTGATACAGCAGAGACTGCTGAGGCACATATTTCCACACTTCCCAGCCACTGGCCAGCACAGCTGGGAACAGTCTGTTTCTTTGAACGTAGTGAGTAGATCATGAGCAGTACTAAGATTTCACACAGTATTGGCAATTTCAGCAGATAAACCCTTCTATGTCACTTCATGTTCAGTGCAATTCTGGGATAACTCTAGAGCTGACACATCACACCACAGTCTCTCTGTGTTCAGCAAGCGACTGGCTGTCCCCAGACTTGCACCCAGATCAGCATCTGCAGGAACAATTCTCCAGGGATAGGTGGGAAGAGCATCCTGTGAGTGAATGCACTGCATGCCCCTGCTCAGGAGTCTCAAGTCCTTGTAGGGTTTTTTTGCCCACAGTGATTGCTTTTCCAGCTTAGGCAAAGAGAAACCTCTTATGGTTAAATATTTATATGACTTCAGTGGGAAAATGTTGCTGCTCTTTGCATACATTAGGCTCATCTTTTCAATAGAGAATGGAAAAAAAAAAGTTCAAAATCCGTAAATGACTTGCCTTAATACCTTTATCCCTGTTACCACATGTAGAACATAAAGATTCAAAGATTCACTGGGCCTTTTTCAAAATACGTATAGGTTGTTCCTGAGTTTCTGTAAGAAGGACCACTCAAGAGAAAGTGTATAATAACTGCTGGGAAGTCTGTATACTTAAAAAAAAAGTAAGAAAGAAACCTTACATCTTCAGCTTAGAAGATTCACTAGCTTACCTATGTGGCTGCATTTAACACTTTGATATAAAACTTGTAATAGAATGAGTACATTAAGAAGTCAGGCTCTGTTCTACAGATCCTGTGTACCATATAGCTGTAGCTCACTGACTGTGATTTTACTTCAGATCCTTGTTGGGACACAGAAGAGGAAAGAGTGGACTTCGCGTGAGAAACAAAGAAGTGGAAAAAAGTAGAGTAGAGAAAAGGAAAGGAAGGAGGGAAAAACAGTAGAAAAGAAATGTTTGGTGCTGCATTTGCTATCTTTAATTGAGAAGGTAGAAAAGCTGTGCAAAATCACATTCTTTCCTTATCCTGAAGGGTTAGGGAAACTGAAGATGTGTTTGTAGCTGGGTAGGAGGAATATGACTCCAGCACTCTGCAGGGTTCAAGGAAAAATAAAAGACCTGCTCCGTGCAATCCAAATAGCTCCTGGTGCTGCTCAGAGCACCTCCAGCAGCAGCTCCTATATGCAGCTAAGATGCTGCTGGATTTACCACAACCCGGGATACCATTTAGGTCTTTTAGCCTAAGCTGCTGTGCTGGTGATGTACTAGTTCCAGGTCCTTCTGATCCACCCATGCAGACCACACTAGAAGCAATGGATCCTTTACATCAGCCAGCCTGTGAATTTCTCTGATTAGAAATAGTATGAAAGGCACACCATGAGAGGGAGACAGTGCCATATGAAATGTGTGTAGTTCCAGCTTTTTTTTACTCTTAATATGAACCCAGGGATTTCCCTGCATGTTTGCTTACTGTTATTGTTTTTACTGCATACTGACATTCAATTGCCAGAGTCCTATTTCAAATTTAGTAGGTGATGTTTCCTTTGCTGTTACTTTTCATCCTGTCAATAATAAGTCCAGATCAACTTGTCATTGAGAAAATGGGCTCCAGTATTTCACAACTTGTGTAATTGCTTCCCTTCCTTCCCCTTTTATCTCTGCCTTTCTACAGCATCTCCACTCTTTTGCCTTTTTGTTTTCCTTTATGGCATATCCAGGAAGAATGAAGGAGCATAAAGGAGTTGGTGAAGATAAATTAATATGTGGCTGTGGGCATGCTTGCATCTGATGATGATGAAATACAGGGAAAATCATCTACATACAGCAAATCTGACAGCAGTAGAATTCAGCTAGGCTTCCCTGAAATAATCCAGGTCTTCATTTGGCCTATCTATTACCTTTTGGCAAAGCAAGTGCATCTTTGCATTTAAATTAAGCAGGTTGAAGGGTGGAATACGAGTGGCATTTATGTGCAACACTGATGTTTAGAAAGTCAGTCTCAATGCTGGTTCATCCATGGGTGATGAAGCCCAATTTGGATTATGTTCCCATCTGGAGAATGACATCTAGGGACCCCTCCATAGTACGAGGCAGTGATTGCTAGGGAGCAGTGTTCAAATAGTCACTTAGCAGACTGGTGATGGGGCAATGTAAGTTTATAAGCCCGAGGAGACATGGAAGTGTTATTGCTCCCCACAGGAGACAGCTGGTGCCTGCTGGATGAGTGTAGGAACAGTTTTGCAGTTCAGACTACATTGTCATCCACCCCTGAGCTCTGCTTTGACTCTTTTCCTTCCCACGTGTGGTTTCCAACAGCCCACTGCCAGGCTGACATTTCTTCTCACTGCTGCTGGTGGCTGGCTTCCTTGCTGTTTGGAAACCCCAACAGGCATTATGACTGAGCCATGTCAGTGTGATTGACAGGTTTGTACACACAGTGGGCTGGGGCATCCAAGAAGCACTGATGACAGCTCACAGACATGTGAAGGCAAGAGAGCAAGTGGATTTGGCAGGCTGAGGAGCAAGCAAAACAGGCCTTGGCTTCAGCCCATGAGCTTTGGGGAGGCAGTGGGGCCAGTGCAGAGTATGAATTTGGTGCATGGGGTTACTGAGGTGCATGAAGGGAAGGTAAAGAAGGATGAACAGATGAACAGCCATGGGAAAAGAGGGACATTAGATAAGGGGGACGATACAAGGGAACAGGAAGCAGAAAAAAACCCCACAAAACAAAAAAGAAGGAATACTATATCTCCTTCATCAAAGATGCTTGCTGTGAGCCTTGCTCTTCCTTCCTACCCTGCCCCACCTCAGGAAAGAAATTACATTTGTCTTTCAAGCTGTTATCACTAGCCTCCCCATAAGGAAGAACAGCCTGTTGAGTTTGCACATTCACAGAGCAGACCAAATTTCTTTCCTGGCTCCATCAGGAGATTCCTATCACTCTTGCTAACCTTCCTAACAGAACAGATCTTATATAGGTCTTATATTTACTGCAAGCACAAACAGGAGGTCCTCTGCAGCAGTGCAAGCATCCACTGCTTTGACACTATCCCACCAAGTAAATGGATAACATGATTGACCCTGAAATCAAATCATTGTGCTGCTAATTCAGGAGGATAGGCTGAGTACCCAAGTCTGCCAAAGACTCTACGAAAGCTATTGACTCTCTTTTTTTTTTTTTTCCATTCCCCACCGTAAAATGGAAAATAGTGACACCTGCTTTATTCCTTATTTGATGGGACCACATACATCGGTAGGCCCAAGAGATGCAATCACTCCTCCTCCAGCTGGAGGAGGAAACCTGTGGAATGGAAACCAGAAATTTCAAAATGGCTGCCCAAGGGTAGCCATGAAACTAGCTCGGCCAAATGTTTCCTCTTGGTGGGAGAAAATACTGAAGGGGCAGCCCAGGCAACAGACTTTTGGTCCATCTTATCTAATCAGGCTGTAACCTCTTGGAGGAAGGGATAGGCTACCACTATGGGTTTTACATATTAAGGAATTATGATCTCAGTTTTCTCTCTCCTCCCTATTAACTTTTCCTCCTCCTTCTTGCCCCAAGAGCTACCATTGTGGATTTCACAATAGTTTCTCAGCAGCCTCTTGTTGTGGTTTAGCTTCAGTCTGCAACTAAGCACCACACAGCCACTTGCTCACCCTCCCCCCTCTTGGTGGGATGGGGAAGAGAGTTGGAAGAGCAAAAGTAAGAAAACCCATGGGTTGAGATAAGAACAGTTTAATAATTGGGAAAAAGAAAAAAAAATCATCATCGTATTGTAATGAAAAGGAAAACAAGAGAGAGAGAGGAACAAAACACAGGGGGGAAAAACCCAAACGAGTTATGCAATTGCTCACTATCTGCTGACTGATGCCCAGCCAGTCCCCGAGCAGCAATTACTACCCCCCGGCCAACTCCCCCCAGTTTATATACTGAGCATGACGTCATATGGTATGGAATATCCCTTTGGCCAGTTTGGATCAACTGCCTTGGCTGTGCCCCCTCCCAGCTTCTTGCACACCTGGCAGAGCATGGGAAGCTGAAAAGTCCTTGACTTAGTGTAAACATTACTTAACAACAACTAAAACATCAGTGTGTTATTAACATTATTCTCATACTAAATCCAAAACACAGCACTCTACCAGCTACTAGGAAGAAAATTAACTCTACCCCAGCCGAAACCGGGACACTTCTTTTGTTAGTTTTTTTGTTTGTTTTATTTTTTTTCTTTGTCATCAACAACATCTAAAGACTCACCTGGAGTTGAATATGCACCATGAAATTTTCTCACATTGAGAGCTGTCTTATGTCTGTGTTTTTAGCAAGGTCAGACCTGAGAAAGGATTGTGATTTGTCTCCTCTCATATGCAAGCTTTGTCATTTTGCCATTTGTCTGTGCTGTTCACTGAGTTTCACTGAAAACTTAAAGCTTTCTCCCACTTCTTAACAAGGAGAATGAATATGGCAAAGGAAAAATCTACTTTCTTTTCAGTTAGGTGTTTGTATCTCATTTATTTCTTTGTGTAGACCTGCTTTTGCCATCAGATTCAGCAGAGCCCTTGTAAATGCAGGCATGGGTAACATTAAACTGACTACGAGTCAGACCAGATAGGGACCCCCAAAATGATCCATCAAACTTTCTGTACTGACTTCTAGAGCACCTTCAATGCCAGCATGTGAGAAAATTCTGTGTTGGACCGAGTGATCAGATAGGGTGTCCGTGGCTAGGCTGGGAATGAAAGCATCAGCACAGCCTGGTTTATGTTGGCCTGTAGTGACATGGGATTGCAAATCAGGGCAGTGGCCACAGCACTGCACTGTGCATGCATGAAATGCTTGTGTGTCTGTGGGGATGGGAAGCAGAAGCCACTCCTTTATGGCTTGTGTTTGATCTAGCCCTGCTATACCTTGGACACTAGCCCTTCCTTGAGTGGGGTCCTGGATCAGGTGACATCCAAGAGTACCTTCTGACCTAGGCTTTTCCCTGATCCCCTTGTTATGCATGTGTGTTGGTGAGACTGTCTGTAATATGCAGAATACCAGATAGCCCTCATTCGCTCCACTACACTTTTTTACAGGGAAAGTCTAGGAGTTTCAAAAGTCAGTG
The DNA here is from genome assembly GCF_034638445.1 of Ciconia boyciana. NCBI lineage: Eukaryota > Metazoa > Chordata > Aves > Ciconiiformes > Ciconiidae > Ciconia > Ciconia boyciana. The sequence goes on from NC_132934.1 coordinate 60,049,850, forward strand.
ACCAAAGTTTGGCTCTTACATTCCAGTCAACATAACTAAATAAATAGATCACATACAAGGGAACCATCTGTTACTGAAGAAGTGAATCAAGGCCACTTATTTATATATTTCACTTTAAGCAACCATTTTGAAAATCTTAGCATCCTTGAATACAAATGTTATCTGTTGACACAGCTGTTACTCTCTTGCTATTGTCTCTCAACCTTCTTTCAGCCCCATACAACACCACAACACAGCTGAGGGCATTGCTGGCAGTAGTGTATGAGCATTCTCAGCTCCCCTCTTTCTTCCCATGCAGTCAGAGTCCAGGTAATTGCTGTGCATGGATTTATGTTATGCTGACTGTTAGGGAACTCTGGCTAGAGAACAGGTGGGTAGATTCCCAAAGACTGTAGCATCTGCTTTAGGCTTCCTTATTTAAATGTATGCATGGATTGGAGGTAATTTTGGACCCACATCCAGATTCAAAACTCAACACACATCTTGAAGATTTACTTGGGTCCAGAGATCTCCTTTTTAAGCCATTTGGATCCAAACTAAGCTTCCTCCAAGTTTCACAGCTGTGTAGATTTATGTAATAAATAGTGAGGGAGCGGGTGTGGAAAGAGTCTGAGAGACTATAAAACGTGGAGGCAGAATTATAGTTCCAAATAGGATGTCTTTCATGGTTTAGTATGGGGCTCCTTCAGGGGTGATAAAGTTCAGATTTGTGTGTTCCAGGAGAGTCATACCTTGCTGATACTGCCAGCGATACTCCCCTTCTGCTTCCATACCCTGTGCAGCAAACCTCCATGATAAGACATTGTGTTGTCCAACTGGAAAACTACTAATGAACTTTTTATATTGAGAAAGAAGAGAGCACTGACTTGGACAACAGAAGATGAGGGGGAGAGAGAGAGAGAAGGTGGTTTCAATTTTGCAATAAAAATAGAAATAATTATGCTAAAAATGACAATTTCTTTTTTTAAAATTTTGGTTAAAAAGCACTGGAAGAGGTTTTTCTCTCTGCTCCTTGACATTTCCCTGTTCCTGCAGGAATTCCTGTTTAGCCTAATTAGGCTCTGCTTCTCCTTCATTTGGACTCCATAACTCATTAGCTTCCAGCTGGGCAACTCATGATTCTAGGATGTCTAATTACCTTCTTCTAGCAGATATCCTGATTGCCTCTGGTCAAAAAGTGCTGATCCAGTCCCTTCAGCTGATCTGAACTGATCTCAAAATGCGTTGTGTCATTAGCCTATTCTAATTTCATCCATTCTTTATACTTATTCCCTTTGGTCAAGATCAACATCACATATGACCTGATATGACAGAGAACCAAGAATATAATACAGTCATTATCTTAAAGAGGAACACTCACTAACTCTATTGGTCTGCATTCTTTTGATAATATCAAGAAGTTTGGTTTGAAGTTCCTGAGGCACACACATGGGTAAGTATCTTCATCTATTTCAGCTAACCACAGAGGCCAGCTCTGTTTCTCTTCTTTCCAAGGGTGACATTAAATCCATTTCAATCAGTTATGAGACCTTAATTCAGTTTTGACTCTTTTCTGGGACTGTATCCAAAGTTAATTTGTCACAGTCACATTCAAGTTTAGCTCAGTCAGATTCAAAGCAAAGTTGATAATATTCTTGTAAATTTGGATAAATACATCAGTGTGGACCCAGACTTTAGTAAGAGGTTCATTCCATTCTTTTTGTGGTTCAGTTTATTCAGGTTTAATTGACTGGTTTTCTTTAAAGAAAAAAAGTCTTCAGTTGCAAGGACTGACCCTGATTTAGTGGTCTACACAGATTATATTTTTTGTGTATAATAAATGCTCCAGTCACAAGACATCTGCTGCAGCAGGGAAGAATCGCACAGTTCGCATTGTTAAAACAGATCAGGACTGAAGTGTTTTGTTGATTTATTAATGACAGGTAGTTAAATGCCAGTCAGCAAAATATACGTTCAGGATATAATGTCAGCAATACAACAGATAAACTAGAAGACCAAACTCTTACAAAATGTTGTTGTACACCTACAGCTTTCTAAGCATCCTTTTACAACTAGTCCAAAACTTCTAATTCCATAGATATACACACACAGAATTAATTTTCCAAGGGTGGGCTGTGCGGGTACCTCCACACTCAACTATCAGAGAGCAACAGATTATCAGTAGTTGGGAATACATGGGTGAGATATCTACAACTTGACCTCTTATATTTGTTCTAAATTGTACTAAATTGTGTTCTCTCTTTCCAGTAGCCCCTTCCTGTCTCTCTTTCCCAAGCTTTATATTGTAATTTCACTTGGGCTGCAGGGAATTTTGAAGGCACTCCATAGAACCATTTCCTTATTTCTCATTGCTGTAGACTATTGTTTCCAGACTAAAGACTTCAGCTAAAGTGTCATTTTCCTATGTGAAAACAAGAGAGACATCCTCTCCCTAGAACAGGAGTGTATGCCTATTGTCTGTCATCAGTAAAGGCTGCTTTATTCTATTATACCCTCACTAATTACAGAAAAGTTCTGTGCTGATATTCTGCCACTTACCACCAGTATGCAACACACTGGTACTTCAGACACCTGGAAGTGATGGGTATTGTGCTTCAGCTGTAATTGAGACAGTCCTTCTAAATCACTGCTCCGTAGTAGGTCACTCTGAGTACTGAGCTGTTACCACCACCATAAAATCCTTGTTCTGACTGAGATGCTTATGGATACAAGAGGTCGAGAACATGTGTTATGTTGCCGTTACCAGAGTAGCATTAGTATTTCAGGCAGAGCTCTGCATTTATGTAGCACTGATATCTTCAGCATGTCAGGGACACAGCAGTGAATTCATGCTTGTGGTGTCACCACAAGCACATCAAATCTGCTTTTCAGCTGTGGAAGTTGATACCTGGAACGGTGACTTGCTCAAGGCCACACAAACTAGGTCAAATAAGGGATTAGACTCTGGAAAATGTGTTTAACCCAAGGGACTATGCTATTTTTCCTGTCAGGATTCTGGATTTCCAAACTGTGATACATTAAACAGATGAAGTTCAAATTAAAGCGGTGGGGCTGATGTTAATTTTTAAGGATTTCCACACTGTGGACAGTTTATTGACTTCATTTTCTCATTACTTCACCAAATATTTTGATATGCAGTTGTGAAATTGAGTTTCCTCTGAGCTGTTACATTTCCCCATGAAGTGATACTTTTTCATCTGTCATTAAAAACTGTGTCATAAAGACCCTGGCCATGGTATAGAAAGAAGATGCCATTCTGAGGATGAAATATTTTGCTTTTGCAGCAACTGTGTTGTCAAAAATCAGTTTTTTCCCTTCATAGCACTTTTGATGGAATGTTATTTCTCTTTTGCCTACTTATTATAACCTGTGCCTTATTGGTTTATTTTTAGTGGAGATGGCTAACTCCCTGGCTTAGGCATGTTGACCACTTTATGTAAGTGCACACGAGTTTGTCAGGCATGCAATGTATAAAGTATTTTTGCTGACATAGATGCAACGTTGTGCTTCTTTCCATAAATAAAATGACAGATTCTGCTGCTAAAAGGATCAGCTGATGCAACACACTTCATTATTTCAAAAGAATAATAACTTCATAAGAATAAATAATGTCTCTCTAAGAAGTTACTGCTGCCTCTTTAGGTGCATGTGAATGTGCTCCCTCCCCCTCTCACTCCAAAACTGGGTTAGCTGATATTTCGCCCTGATGTGCCAACAATAGGATAATATGATAGATTAAGCCAAGGCAGTCACAATTAATTCCTAAACAGTTTTAATTTAATTTTCCTTTTTAAATAAACCCAATTTACCTCTGTGGAGGTGTGACACGTCTGATTACACACAGAGACGCTGGGAGCAGCCATGCTTGGAGAGGGAGAGGGAGGGAGAGAGAGACAGGAGTGAGCTCTGTGCACGATGTGATAAGAGATCAAAGCTAACAGAGCTCCTCAATATTTCTATTAGCTATAATTCAAATGAACCTGCATTTCAAATGTCCCTCTGTAACTGCTTTAATTGCAGAGATAATAACTCTGAATCCTCATAAAGGAAAAGAGTCAGGGGTCAGTCCTCTAAGCAGCAGAAATTATGGAAATTAGAAAGGCTAGTTAAGGTAAATAATCCTCGTAGCCTCCTGCTTCATCCTGGTTTCAGAGTACTTGGTTTTCAGCTCATGTGAGAGTAGCTGAGCTGTGGATGGTGATGTGGGTTGGGCCTCTTGCAGGAATGTACTTGCAGGAATGTTTTAAAATATACTTTAAACTCTTCCACGGGCCTTCTGTTTTGCCTTCCTTTCATGACCTGCTATACCAGCTCCAAGAACAAACTTCCAAAGCTTTTTAAAATTTTCCTTTCCCTTGGTAGTGTAGGCTTGGTTGAGCATGTACATGTATTGATGTGCGTGTGTGTGTGCCCCTCTGAGAGCCTATTGCTTTGTAGTGATTTCTAATACTTTAAAAGCTCATGGGCCACCTTCCCAAAGCACAGTCTGTTTAAATCATTTCACTCAACTGGAATTAAATATTTCAGGAAATTGGGAGATTTAGCAGCAATGGTTCCTTTTAAAGACTTTAATGTATTTGAAGACAAGACCTTTCATTGTGACTAGGTTTACCCCATGTGAATTTTAAGCAGGTGGTAAAGCCCAGCACACCGTCTGTTCCTTGGCTGTTACAACACCCCAGAGTGAGGGTTAGAAGACAGGAGACTAACAGTCATGAGTGGCTTTAACTGTCCAAGACACATAGCCAGCACAAGGGCCTAGCATGGTGAGAGACTTTTTGCTGAAAGAGAAAAGGCTTGCACGGAAAAGTAATCACAAAAGTGACACCCAGGCAGGGATATGAAATCAGAGGCCAAATGGGAAGGTTCATCAGTGCTGGCATCCCAATAGGTGTTAGGATACAAAGACATTTTTAAGATATTGAAGAATTTAGATCCAAAAAATCAGACTTTGCAGCCCAGGTGCCTGGTTGTACATCCAAAGATAAGCCTGTGTCACACTGCAGGCTGGTTCTCACTGTACTGAATGGCTTTGACCTTCCAGGTCTCAGGTATCCAAACACACTTTCTGACAAGTACCTTGGAGCTCATATGAAGGGTTTTTGCCAGCCTGAATGCCAGGGAGTGAGGATGGCTCACTGTGAGCTCCTCTCTGTTTCTCATGGTCTCTGGGAAGGCAGAGCAGCCACAGATCTGCTCTATCACAGAGCAGAGCCTCAGGAAGCCCCTTGGTAGTTTTAGGGATATAGGGCACAGGAAATTATTTTGAAGCCATCATTGTCAAATCCCTTCCACCTTTTTTCCATATCCCACAACAGCAGGAAGGGAGACCCCTGTCCTCTCGTAGGTACCTGATTCCCATTGAAGTCAGTGGGAATAAGGCACTGAAATACCTTGGGGAATACGGCAGTGAGAATCTTGTTTCTTGGTTGCATCTGTGTGAAACGCTCACTACTAAGGTGTGCATTTCTTTGGCAAGGTCATTTCTAACACCCAGTATACTGAGTTCAAAGCTAGCTCAAGCAGCGTTACTCAGCACTCAAGTCAGTCTTGTGAACACCATGCAGACAGTGTGAATAAAATCCTGATCCCATTAAATTCCACATAGTGGCCCATACCATAGATTTTTAAAAGTCATTATCACCAGCCTAAAGTACAACACTTTGAAAGATGACAGGCACCAACCCAGAAAACCTATAGGAGCTAATGGCTATGGTCAGACTGTGCAGTTCCATGCTCAGGGCCACAGGTAATGATTTGCTGGCTTTCAATTTGGTCATTTCTGAATCCAGAAGCTACATTTAATTCTTATAATTCTCCTGTGCTTTTTATCTCTAAGCAGTAACCAGGACCAGATCAAATTAGGAATCAAGTTTTGGGTCTATTTGGCAAAGATCAAAAGCTATAGTTGTTTCTCATCTGTTCTCTTTCCAGTTATACCATCAAAATTTCTAGATGTTTTAGAGATGATTGCACTGATCCTCAGCTTTCTCTATCCAAACTCCTATGAATGCAGAGTTCAGGTTGGCTGGAGAGATCTTTCTCTCATTGATTTGATTTCTTCTACTCACACTACTGATCTAGCTTAGATCAATTTTATTAATAATACAACTAAATTTTTCTATGGTGCTTTTCATGTCGGCTGTGAGGTTAAAGTGTTAATTTGCCTGTTTTCTCACAAATTTCATGTTTCTAGACACTAAGAAAAACCTACCTTAATTGCTTCTGTGCCAAGCACTCTGTAGTTTGACTGTGTTCATTCAGTTCCATCCTTTAAATGTGTTCTGAAAAGCTGAAGGTTGAGAGATATTTAACGTAGCTTTTCCTTGAAGTGGGGTATATGATTTTTTTTTTTAAAGCCCACATGCAAGAAGAATACCAAATATTTTATCACATTTGGATTTTGCTTCACATTCGCTATTTCTATTGATGTCTCTCTGTTCAGCAACTTGGTTATCCCGTACTGTTTCTGTGTCAGTAATGTCTATCCATCATGCTTGACTGGCATTTATCACTATTCTCTCTTAGAGCCTTGCAGTTTTCATTTTATACTCCATCTTATGCACCTCTTCAGCAAAGGAGAAGTGGATTATCCTGAGACAAACAGAAAAGTGGTGACAAAAACAGGGAAATAAAAATGAAATATAGAGATGCCTACCCCATCCTAACTTCTTCTGGGCCATTTTGCAGAGCCTTGCAGAGGTAGAAAAGAATCTTTTTAGTGAATTATGATGAGCTGTAATCAAATAGGGTATTTACCTGTCTTAGGTACCTGAATTCACAGTCTGAACCCAGTTCAGAAAGTCTTCTCCAGGTCACCTTTCAGAATCTTTGCTGATTGCATTAAAGGTTTAGAAATCCATTTGAACAGTGGAAATTGTCCCCAGGAAGCAGACAACAGCCTTGTTCAATATTGCATTATTATGACATCCTACCCTTCGCCTTTCATTTAGAAGGCCAGGTTTTCTCCCGGATACCTTTCTAATGCATATTTTCTTTAACTGATGTCAGCTTTCCTAAATTCTCCCAGTAGTCCCTCCACCATGAGCATATCCAGGCATAAAATGGAATCTTAACTCATTAATCCAAGGTTTGGCTTTTCTTAATTCTGTGGCAAACGTCTACAATTGCATTCATGAGGAAATCCCAAGGGCTTGTTCTGTTCTTTTTAAGACCAACTGTAATATCTATGGCTCTAATCAATAGCATATGGTATTTAGTAGAAAGACAAATAAATGAGAAGTATATACACAGCATTTGCATCCAGAGTTCTGAATGGGAAATAAGAAAATTTAAGGTAATTAGTTGTAGGGTCCTATGCATTCTACACTTTATGAGGCTTGACTTCCTGCTCCTTTAATGAATTTGTTTGAAAATTTAGAGAAACAGTACTTGTGTTTGCCTCATGCCATGCAATGGGTAGTAGTCTTTAGTCACCAGCTCTCATGAGGAAAGAAAAGGGCACAGTTTTTTACTCAGTATATGAGTTTACTAATAGCAAGACCATCATGAATCTTAGGCTCAGAGGCTGACCTCCTGTGAAGGTAACCAAGCTGGTGATTGGAAGCTCTTAATTATAATAATTATTTCCCCATTAGGCATCGGGACCCTGCTGCCTTCAGTACTACACAGTAAGGCAGCAAGGTGACCCTTGGCTCGAAGAGCTGTCTAAGATGTCTGCAAATGGCTGCAACACGCACAAGAGGGAGCACAAGATCAAATCCAGGCTGCTATGGCTGTGTGACCAGATAAGCACAGGGCCTCCACTCAGTTTGCCGGTATTGTCCAGTGCTGCATGGCAGGCTGCTTCTGTCCCCAACTACTGAAAATCTAGTAAGTATGTGGACATGGAGTCTCAGCATGCCTCAGCACTGCTCAGCTCATTTGTTATTGCTTATAGTCATGGAGCTCCTGAGGAACACCAGAGAGAAACTGAGACACGGTGCTGCACATTGCAATATGCTCAGTAGTCTTCTTCCCCAGTCTCCATGTATTTTTGCTCCTCAGCAGCTGCCACATAAGATTTGCCACTAGTACGGCAGTGCTGCTTCCATTTCATGTTGCTACAACAGACCTAAGATGGGATATAGCAGCTGAATCTAATTTTCTACAGCCAACACCCTTAAAGGTTGGGACAGTCCCATGGAAGGAGCAGGAATTTCGTAGGTGAGACAATTCTAGTATAGGTATAAGAGCAAGAGAAATATCCCTTTGAGAGTAAAAAAGATAACTATTCACTTAAGCAGATGATACTTAATGAGTAAAAACCTAAATAAGCAAAGCACCAGCCGCTCTTTTTTTGCTGCTCCTAAACACAATGTTTTTTGCTCCCTCTGGTGGCTCTGAAATAGCAGATCAGCAACATCTGTCTGCCAAAGCAGTCTGCTAGCAGGACTGGGGCACAGTGCGCAGCTGGTGTAGCAGGGGATGGCCTGCAGGACTAGCTGCTGGCATTGTTGGCATTGTACCCTCCCTCCCCTTCAGAAAAAAAAAAAAAAAAAAGAAGAAAAACTGGAAGCACATATCTGATAACAAAGTCACAAGAAATAATGAATATAGCATTTTACAGTGTGCATCAGGCTTAAAAATTGAATCACTTCTCACTTCAAGGCAAAACTAGTGAAAAAAGAAGATGAAGTTTACTCTCAGTTCACACAGAAAATATTGTTGTGTAGCATGAAAACAGGCGTAAGAATCTCAAGTAATTAAACACTACTGCTAAAATAATTTCTCAGTTTTGGGATTTAATCTATTCAGATCTCACCATGGCCATTTCTTCACTGAGCAGTTATATCCCTGATCCAAAATAAGGAGTCAACTAATTACATTCACAGGTGATACAAAATCAGGAGGTGTTGCAAATCCCAAGGAGAACAGAGAAGTAATGTAGATTGCATTTAATTCCATGTAGCTTCTTGTACTTGCCCCGTAACTGTCAAAGCTTAGAAAGAAATAGAGTTTGAAAATAAAACAAAATTAGATTCAGCCTGGGAAAATGCACACAGGGGAAAACTCATCTGAAACTAAATTTTTTTGGAGGAAAGGGAAATACTTGAAGAGCTGACTAGTGAGAGATGGATGGTGAGAATGAATAAATGAGTTACGAGTCTGCAATGCAATGTGCTGAAGGGAAAAGCCAATGTGATTACAAGTTTCTTCCACCTGAGGTTATGCAGTCATGCAGGAAAGATTAAAAGATCTAATTTGGCAAAAATCAGGCTGTTGGTTTTGATGGGGTTCATTTTGGCCCAAATGTGTGCCCCAGCATACAGAGTTTGGTTAAACCATGGGGAAAGCAGCATCCACCAAGCATGGACAACTTTCCTGATCCTCTGCATCACATGACTCAAAGCTTCAGGTGGTCACGATCAGCAGCACATGTTCCTTGTACCTTGCAGAGCACAGGGTGGGGAAGAACTGGGAGGGGACCACAGACAGCTGGTGATAGGGTTTTCCCAGGGATCCTGTTGTGGCACTGCAAGATGGAGGATGAACGTGGACCAGGCTCCCAGATCCAGAATGAGAGGTAAATTTGAAATGCATAAGAGGTGCAGGTTGGCTACCCATGGCTAGTGTATCTTTAAGCAAAAAAAACATCCAAAAGAGAGGGAGAGCTGAATCCAAAGGGTGCGTGACTTTAAAGAAATGACAGGTAGGTGAGCATAGGATTTGAAGGACAATTCACATGTTGAAAATGTCCTAGTAGTGAGCTCTAATGGACTGTTGAATAATCCCAAGGGAAGCAATAGAAACAGTTCAGATATATAAAACTCTCCAGGTCAAAGTACTAATGAATGGAAAATAAAGGACAATCCTGCAATGGCTGCAGAGAGAAGACAAGACAAGCTGATACTGTCTCTAACTCACATTATTCTGTATCAAAACATCACTGAGCACTCAGGAAGAGGAGTGGGGCCAAATTTAGCCCTGGTAAAAGCAGATTAATCTGTTTAACAGACAGGAGATGGTATATCATGGTGATATACACTGAGCTCCTGACAAACATTATCACCCAGTAATTCCTGAATCATACACATGCATTTTAGTTCCTTTGGAGTATTGACAGAGAAATTCAGAATGCAGGATGCCCCTCAGTTGGTGGAAAATGTGTTATGTCTCTTGATAAGCTAATTCAGCGGTTAATTATCCTGATTCTTTAAAACATGCACTTTGCCTCCAGTTTGATTTTTTTCCCCTGTCTTCTAACGATTGGGCTTCGTCATGCCTTTGCTAAAGAGCCTTCAAACACTTTCCTCCCTGCATAGGCAATGCAGCCTGCAAGCTAATCTCCATGAAGTCAAATTAAGGCATTCAATCCCGAAGAGAGACGTGATTTAAAACTCATCCCTCCTGTTGTTTTCTCCTATTGGCTAATTTAAGTAGCTCCCTTCTCAGCATGCTGGCTCTAGTGAATTCTGTTCCTTAGCACCCAACCCTCCAAAGTGTTATTAAATCAGGAATGAAGGGTTTGAAAGCCAGGCACTGCAATGTTCAGTGTGGCAGTGGAAATACTCTTGTGGATTTGTGCCCCAGGCTTTGCAACTCTAAACAGAGCAAACCCTAACTATACATACAGATCCTACTATATGGATCTTGGCATGTCCACACCAATATTTCAGGAGTGCCGTATTACCTCTGCTACTCCTTTCCTCTAAATCTGAGACCTTACGCTGCGCAGCATCCCATTGCAAGTTATATAGAGGGTATTTAATGCCACTATTAACAGCTGTTCTAATAGATTACTAGATAGTAACCCATAGATCGGAGCTAATGGATTATGAAGAGAAGAGGGTAAAGTAAATTCTGACATGTTATGAATGGATGCAGTGGCATCAGGTTCATAGAAATTCAGTTTTAAATCACTGACAGGTTGGGTTTCTGAATATTTTGTGGATCCCAGTGAAGAACTGCTGTTTTGGGAATCACCACAATGTGTAGTAAGCCACCAAAAATTGACAGGGCCTGCCATGGATCTGCCAGATGGGGCAAGAGTGGGTCATTAACTGAACTAATAGCCTAGTCAAGTGGAAATACCTTAAGAGAATTATTTGACTGAAACCTGCTAGGAGGACTAGTTCCTTCATGGCTCTGCAGGGGGATGAGGCAGACAGCTGGAAAACCTCAGAAGTAAAATTAAAGAACCAGGAATTCGTGGTGGGATATATAAAGTCAAGCAATTCACAGACAGGCCAGTAAGCTTTGGGTTAGAGAGAGAAAGGAGAACTGCAGGATTTTGTAGACAAGGTTTTGATTAACTGTGGGACTAACCAAGCTCAAAAGAAGCTAGTCTGGATGCAGTTCAGAGGCACCACAGTTGGGAGGCTTAGCCAACTGGTCAGATTGATAGACAGCTCCAGGGAGTGATTCAGCCCAACTAAGATCTGATTCACCCTCTGGAAGTGCCAAGCTTTTGATTTAGATCTTAGGTAGGACTGACTCACTCCCTGAAGGTGACTTTCTCCAAAGGCTATAGAGGACCCACAGCACAGCGAGGGCTAAAAGCCAACTGGAAGAATTGGGTCTGACCACAGCTGCTTTTCATTGGAACCTGCCCCAAAGAGCTGAGCCTGAAGTCAAGTCATCCACAAGATGGGACTCTGGGAAAGGGTGTGTGCAGCTGCTGAGTGAGAGAATGTGGTGCTTTCCTGTGAGACAAATCCATGGCAAGGGAAGGTCCAGAGAAGCTGGACCCCAACAGAGGGAAGCACGTGATGGCAGTTTGCTGGTGCCTAAACACACCAGCCTGCTGAGACTCCCACTAGGAGCAGATTACAAGGAATGCATGAAAGCCAAAATCTCCATGTGCATTTGGCAATTTTACAGCTATTACTAAGCATGTGTATTTCAGCTGGCTCTGAGGAGCCAACCTGGAATAGGTCATACCTTGTTAAGTCCAAAAACAATTATAGGTATTTATTCTTCATTTAAGGAAGAACTATTTAGTTGTTTTTAACTATTTCAGAGATCAGCATTTTTTCCTTTACATATCTTTCTCTCTTGATGCTATGTTTTCTTGAAAGCTATCAGTTTAAATATGCACTGCAGGATGTGGAAACTGGATCTTCCTACTTTTCCCTGCCCTTACTATAGCAATGATTATCTATTTCTTAATGCTATTGTGAAACTTGTTTTGTTATTGCTTATGAGGTGCCACAAGACTCTTGGATGGACAACACAATGACCTTGTAAAAATTATTGTTTTGTTGATGTATAAACTATACAGATGACAGTCAAGTCCAGGGATTAAATACTGCCTTTTACCTGCTCCATGAAGAGAGTTACCACACAAAAACTATTTCCTAATTATTTCTGCAGATAAAACTCATTATGGCTTTCTCAATTCTTAATCAATACTTTAAAGGCCTTCTGTTTTATAGAACAGTTCATCAATATTTTATTTATTTTAATAATTTATCCTTTATTACAGAACCAGATGGAGCCTGCGGCACACTTGTCCTCAAGAAACCAGAGCAAAGAAGAGAAGGTGCCCAGAATCCACATCACCTGGGACTGAAGACTAGCATTTTCCTCTTTCCTGTCCATATGTCTGCTATGTCTTGGGTTCAGTCACAGGGACTAACCATACCCAGTGGCCCTGCAGCCACGATGTAACCTTGGAATGGCAGGGTTGTGGAGGGGAGGTTGTTCTGCTCTCCTTAATACTGATTCTTAACTGTGGGAGATGCCATCTGTCCCTGCTGATGGGCTCACAGCTCTCAGGAGACCCTGACATCATTTGCCAGGAGATTTCCCTGGGTGCTTTCTGGACTTGGGGGAAAGGAATTAAATGTTATGGTGAAAGGGTCCATCACATTCTTTTCTCTGGAGCTGGGAAGCAGAATTGTGAGTGACAGTCATCTCAACTGAAGGGTCTTGTGTGCATGGCTATGCAAAACTGCCCCTTGCCCTCTTTATGCATGTATTTGTAAATATATATGATCCCAATCAAGAAAAGGGATTTTTTTACCTGAGATGTAGGTCTGAACTGAGGAGTGGGTAAAACTGGTGAAGAAACTACTAAGGTACTTTTACTGAGAAACCACCAGGGTTCAACTGAGATATTATTTCATGTCATCAGATCAAGATTATATGAGGTGGTATTTCCCAGGTGTCTAGCCAGGACAATAGTAGGATTAAGGTCACTTTACTAATGCCAGTAGATGGAATATGGTTGCAGACAGTAGCTTGAGGAAAAGATTTTTCAGGATCTGGAAGAGGCATCAATCGCCTTTGTTCACATTTTTTGTACTGGTCTGGGAAAAATTGAGAGAACTTTTGGATTTATGGTTATTACTAGAAACTCAGCCAGCAGTGGTGTCTAGGAGCACTTTCTTTCACTCTGTGTCTGGCTAAGAAACATGGCCTTTCCCTCTGGAAGCAGTCTTTGCCTTGGCAGTCTGTTCTCACTTGCTTTCTAGACTGTCAGGTGATGTAGGACATGCTGGGCAGCCTGCTGCATTGCTTCAGCCACCGGGCATGCATTACACCATTCTCCCGTACATGCACATATCTGAGGCTTAACACTTTGTGGTCCTGTTTTATAGTTGATGGCTTCCTTCTCACCTCCAGTTGCAGTTCAAGTCTTTGATTTTGTTTACAAAAGTTTCTGTCTCTTGGTTTTGGTTACTTGAGTGACCATCTTTCATCCTGTGATACCATGGTAGATGGTGTTGGCTGAGTTACTTAGTCCCTATTTTTCAGTACAGGTTGGGTTGGTGGCAGGATGTCATCAGTAAAAAACACCGGATTATACAGTTCTTTCCCCAAGTTTGACTTGACAGAGCCTGCATTGGCCTTGAATATGGATGACAAAACTTGTCTCTCTTCTTCCTACCCTGGAAGATCATGCTGATGGGAGAGGATTTTTTGACATATACTTTTGCCATTGATGAAAAGTAAATTACTGTGTAAAGGGAATAGGAATAAATGCTGCTGTTCATTGATACAATAATCTAGGACAACACGATGACCAGAATGGGTACTGATTTCAGACTTGTTGACACCTGGAAAAGGTTTTCCTTTGGGTGGAGATTAAGCCAAAGAAAAGGGATCCAGATCCCTCAGGATCTGGACATGTGTGCAGACAGGGAGTTAAGCAGGAGAAAAGGGGGATAAGGATGTAAAGGAGAGAAAGAAAGCAAAGAGAGATGATAGAAGACTGACAGGAGGGAATGAAGAAGATTATCCATGTAAGAAAAATATGAAAGGTAGAAAACCACTGAAGACAGAATAGGAAGAAAGGATTAAAGATAAATAGAGCAGCAAAAGAGAGTTGGAAATAGAAAGTGCAGAAGAAAACAAAAAAAAACTAGACAGGTTGCTAGAGGTAAGATGTTGAGAGAAATATGTTCAAACAGTTTTATATCACAAAGTCAGATTAAATACAAAGACAGTAGGGTAAGGAAGAAATAGTATTGTATATAATGGGAGCAGACATAAAGAAGGAAAAAAAGTAAGGGGAAGGAAAAGAAAGACCTAAAGCAACTGAGGCAGAATAAGCACATCACTTTTGATTGTTTCACAATACAGAACAACTAATGTCGGTTCCTTGTAAAACAGGCAAATAGGCAGACAAAAGGGTAAGGTTGGACAGTTTGCTTCCCTCCCAGGCTCAGATTCATCCCACTGGTAGTTAGATGCCTGACTGTGCTCCCTAAAGCCTGGAATATCATTGCCTTAAAATCACTCTGTAATCAATGGCTAGTGAGAGAGTACCTACAGGAGGGAATTCAGACTGTCCATCTCCTGCTATTGACTGGAAGGAGTCCAGGGTGATGAGAAGCCAGGTCTCAGTCATGTGCCTATCTCTCAGGCAATCTTCTTTACTACCAGACAAGCCTTAACCTCCCTGTTCCTCAGATTATTTATGCACAGAGCTCTAATCTGCACATTCACAGAAATTTCTCATCCTCAGAGCAAAGGCTGCTGCAGAGCCCTTTGGCAGGGCACAATGGAGCTGCTCATGCTGCTGCTGCCCCTATTGAACCTTTTTTTGTGAAGAAAAATAAGAATTCAGTAGGTGGATCTGCTGATACATCTCAGTCCCAACCTAAGAGATTCCCCAGTTAGACCAATTCAAGTCTGCTCTAGAGCAGAGAAGGCCACATACACCCAACTCTGCTGCAGCAGGAGGGTTGTAATCAGGACTAGGGGAAAGCAAGTCAGCCCCCTGTGCTTTCTGAACTTGTTCAGGATTTAAGCAGTTTCCAGCAGTGAAAAAATGTAGCTGCCACCAATCCCACTAAGTTCAGGTATTGCACATATTACACATGCTTCCCCTTCAACAGCTCCATCCCTTTCAACAAATCGCTTCATTAGTTATTGAGCTTAGTGGAGCAGCAGAGTTATTCTTTCACTTGTCCTTTCCCTATCCACTGCCTGAGCCTCATAGCATTTTAAGTCACAACACATGAGACCAGTCACATAGTGACATGGTTTGACAAGCTTTGCTTCTGTGGCATCTCCTTTGTTTAAAATCCTGTCGATTACGTTTTCTTCTAAAACACAGGATGATTTCCAACTTTATGCCCACAAAATGATTCATCTGACTTCTGAATCGTCTGAAAGCTTATGAATATCCCTTCCCAGCATCCCCTCAAAGGGAGGAGGGTAAAAAGGGGGTGAACATCTTTATTTCTTTTGCTTCCAGAATTTAAGGACATACTCAAGCTTGATAAAGGCTCTCCTTGTTCTTAGTGGAGAGTTTATTAAGATGGAGTAATTGAAGTCAATGTTCAATTTAGTCTTAATAATGCAGATGTCTTCCAGTTCCCTTGAGACCTGCCATACTAGCAGCAGATGATAGCAGTGGTTTTCACAGCACCAAGGGTAAATGTATGCAAATCCCTACATCATTCAGATTAGTCCAGTGCTGAGTGGAAGCCAGATGGGTTCTTCTAGGTATAATTTTCACAGAAGCAAAGAAAAGATCCATGAAGACAAAGGTTCAGTTCTTCTAATAAGAAAAGGGCCTGGTGACCCAGCCAAGATGCACAACTAACCACCTGTTCACCCATAAGTTTACCCATTACACATAGAAAGGATTCCTTTGCTTTAGTGAAGAGGAAGCTCAGAGGAAAAGATTCATAGCCACAGAAAAGCTTGTCAAACAAGTCTATCTATAGAATATCTGATGTTTACAATATGTCTGGCTAAGGACAGTACACAGACAGAAAGGAAATCCCTGCCCCAAAGAACCTACAGTCTAATATTGGTACTTTCATGGCTAAATATTTTTTAAAAAATCTCTATGGTAACAGAATTTCACAGCTTTAAAGAACACAGTGAAAGTGTAGTGCCTAAATCTATTTATAGAGATGTGTAGGAAACACAGTTAAGGAGAGAGACAGTATATTAATGGGAATGGCTTGGCTATTGAATTTCTGAAATTCAGCACTGAAGTGAAAGAGCCTTGAGGGAGAAAAGGATCAGTAATGCAATAAGGACTGAAGAGTTCAGAGGGGCATGCAAATAGTACCTTTTACTCAAGGGTAAATTTCATCCACACCGAGACTCATCCATACCAAGACATTTCCACTCCAAAATTTCCTTCCCTAACCTTACTGTTCAAAGAGCTTCTGGAATGACACCTTATTCTGTGGTTTGGTGAGTTACACACACAAAGTGAGGAAATAACATATGCATGCAGTCTGCTGATTTTCTATAGAGCTTTAGCACTGATGGCCATTTTCAGACTATGTGCTGTAGGTATGTAACTTATGCATTACAACTACCTCAGCATCTGATTTCAAGAGAGAGATGAACAATCCAGACTTCCTATCATTACGCAGGGTTGCTGAAACATGCCTTCCTAAAGACTCAAGGAAGAACAGAAATTCTAACATCTAATTTAAGCCTTTTAAAAAACAATCTGAATGTGGGCCCAAGTCTCTGAGATGCTCTGAGCTCTCAGAACTACAGCATCGTTAGTTTTCAGGGTGTGAGTGACTTTATTTACAAACCTTGATGGTAATTCTTAGGAAGACAAGAGATAAAATCTGAATCGGAAGGAATTAGATCTATTGGCCCTAGAAAGAGAAAGATTTTCAGTCTTTGAATTCTCTTGACACTATGAAAAAAAAGGGACTTCCTGTTCCAGATGAAGATGGGACCTGTACCAGTTCATTCATGTGTTTTTTTGGCCACAATGATACTGCTCTCCTAGGATCTGGCCTGACCTAGAGGTTCACTTTCAAGGGGCACAGTAGCAGTAACATCATACGAAAATCAGCCACAACCAGAATTTCTCAACCATCAAGCACAAATGTGGCAGTATCAGTCAAGTGTGGTGAATTGGTTGATCTTGATCAATGTGCTGTTCACAAGGAGTTCAAACAGGTCTTTGCCAGGGCTATATGACATGACTAACAGGGAGAGGCAGAAGGGAGAATTACTGACTCTCTGGCTTGTGGATTATCTGAAAGGAGCATAGACAAGTAAAGCCAGTATCACTGGTCTACCTGGGATCCAGCTCACTACTCACAAAGAAATGGTGAGATGCCCTGTGAACCACCCACCTGTGAGCTGCTTTTGATGTACCCTTCTACTCCAGTCAGTCCTCTGTGAGCTGTAATGTGTGTCAGGACATAACAAAATTCTGCAGTGTAGCTTGCAAGATCAGTGAAGCTGGCCCATCTCTTGTGGTCTACTTCACAGAACAGCCTCAGACTCTACCCCCTCCTGTTTCCCTGGACATAATGCTCTTGTAGTTGGCAAAAGGAATGAAAATTAAGAGGATTTAAAGGAGAAGGGCGAGCTGCACACAAGTAGACATGACTTCAGGAGAAAAAGGGAAAAGACTAAAAGGTTACAATAAAAACAGGACCATGAGAGTCTAAGAGAAAGAAAATGAGTATCTGTGTGGTCGAAATGGAAGAAGATGCTACTGCCCGGAGCTCATCCCATACCCTCCTTGGAGTCTGGCTGTCTGGGCTTGGGGCCAGTTTTGATAAAGCAGCTCTCTGGACTTGAAGATGTGAGTGAGCTGTTTGAGAAACCTTTGTGGGGGCCTGCCATGGCCCATCGTCATGTTCTTTGTGGCCAGAAACTTACTCACAAGGTTAGAAAAGATACTTTCCCCCTTTTCCAATACAATGAGACAAATGGTTGATTTAATGATGCAATGCCATCTTCCAGGGTGGGAAAAATGGCCTCTAAGTAATGGATATGTATAGAGAAGTGTAAATTTGTAATTGAAAAAGTTTTGATAGAAAGTGCTATTTTCACTGCAGTCAGAATATTTACCTAAAGAATCACTGTTAATCAAATTCTCTTAAAAAGAAATACAAGTCAACAAGCTAATTTTTTTCATATGAATTGTCTTTTCCAGAGAAAAATGTGTTCCTTTTTTATGAAAAAGCTTTTGTTTTAGCTTGCTTCTAATACATTGTTTCCAATTTATAAACTCCCTTTCTGTAGCAGAAATTCTTATATGTCCCTAAGCACATGATGTTTTATTTTAAGGTAGTGACTGTCATCCTGTTTCTATTATTTCAGTCCTTAAGGTTAGCCACTTCTCCCTGTAGCATTGCTTTCTTCTTCTGTATATTGAAAATATTTCCCAGCTTTGTATCATCGAGAAATTTCTCCTATGAAGTAGAAATTCATCACTTGGGAACAACGGAGGATGACAAAGACCTATGTGGTAAATCAGTCACAAGGTAACCATGCCTAACAAATGTGATCCTGTGATACATCGGTTGCAGTATGCCCAGTAAGGAGATGGAAATACTTCTGCCATTGTATGCAAAAGTGCTGAGACTCCATTTATCACCTTCACTATTTTGCAGTGAGCTGCTGAAAGAAGTTAAGAGAGAGCAGACTAGCTCTACCATTAAAAGATGCAGTACTGAGTCTTCTTTACAAAAAACACCAGGACTGTATGAAAGTGGGCCAGAAAAAACAAAGGTATCAGATACAGAGGGGAAGAGAGAAAGAAAGCATGTTTTTACAACCTGTGAAAAAAATGTATGTAAAATGGAAAGAGATTTGAAGGAAGAAAAATCAGTGAAAAGGGGGAGATAAACAGAAAGAGAACAGTAAGACCTATGATGGTTTAGGATTGTATCTACTGTAACATTTTGCCACAAGAAAGAAGTGTTTGAGAGCAGCAGGGAAGAGGCAAAACGCTGCCTTGGGAGTGAAACACCTGGGGTCGGCTGGGCCTTCCAGGGAGGCTGCTGTCTGCACCTGAGGTGAGCAGTTTATAAGTAGAAAATATCTTCTTACATTGTGAGTAGGGCACAGAGGTATTTTTCATTTGCACCTTCTTTTATTTTTCCCCACTGATTCAGTTGCACTTCAATGTCTCACAAAATCACTTGAGAAAATGAATACAGAAGTAGAAAGTTGAAGCAGTGTGTCTTGGCATTTTGTGAATCAAATCTTTGATTTTTTAATTCAAAAAGTGCTTTTGTTTGGAATATTCCTTACATTTTTTCTAAAAAGGAGACAGGTTTAACTCCCAAATGTAACATTCAGCTTGATCCAAGATAAAACTTGCATTCTTAGAAAAAATGTTTGCAGGTGTTTTTGGCACCAACAGTGAACCCATAATCTGCTGCTCACACGGTCTCAGATCCACATGCTGTGTGGATAGCAACATGGCAGTGAGCGCTTGTGGGACTGCATGTCTTCTCAGAAGTGATAGCACATTTAGCAAAGAGGTATATCAGCAGCAGACAAGCCTTGTCCTCGATGCCAGGAATATGGTCCCTCTACATGAAAGCACAGGACAGAATTCTTAATATGCCACCTCCCCCATCTAGTCCCAGTTCCCTTATTTGTAACCTCTTTCCATCTCAGCACTATCTCAAGAGACTCGCGTACTTGTCTTCCTGAGACGTTTCCTTCATGCCACCCAATTTGACAGTGTAATTTTCTATACTTCCCTCACAAATATCTTCTGAGCCTGAGAAACTGAAGATAAGTGAACTGAAAGACAAGAAAACAGCGTGGGTGGCATGGACAGAGCGGGCGAGAGGCTTCAAACCCTTTCCAGTGTTCCTCAGACAAATTTAAGGTTGAGGGGCTGTTGGGTTTATTGCGTGTGTTTTTTCCCCCCTGGTGCTCTCCTTTCCCTTGTGGTAGCAGATGCTTAGTGTAGCGGGCATGTAAATTACAACTCTGTCAGGACACATTTAGGCAGGTTAAACAGGCTCTGAAATCCAAAGGGGTTACAAATGCAGATGTCAGGTGCATCTAGGCAGAAAGAAACTTTCTCCCAAGTCCCTGCGCTCTCGCCTCTCACATGGCACGCAGAGGGCCACCATGTCCCCCCACCCAGTGTGCAGACACCTTCCTTCCCAGGGAAGAGGCAGCTCCAGGCGTGTTGCCCTCCCACCCCAGCAGTCTGGCTGGCAGGATGAGACCACACCCCATAGGGCTTCCCCATCGTCTCCCTGTCTCTGCTGGCATTACCTTCACCCCAGGCCCTGGCTTCTCAAGAGGGGAGACAAAACTGCGTGTTTTTTTCAGCCCATGGATGAATTACATGGCCTGTGCCAAAACCAGACTGTTCCTGCAAAGGGACTGAGCCTGTGGCAGAAGATAATGAGGTGAGACAGAAAGCCATGGAGAAACATGCTTGGTTTCTCTGGCTGGAAAGAGTTAGGAGCAGTGGTTTACTGACCCTAGATTAGGTTGCTCCTTCTTACAACACAAACCCTTAGTCTTTCCTTTATGGCAACAGAAATGGCCAGATAGATTTGCAGATCTCTGGACTTGCTAAAACAAACAGAGGGGCCATGGGCAATAGCCATTATTATCTGTGGCTGGAAACCACCCCATGCCTCACTCTCTGCCCACATCACACACGAACAAAGAAATTTTTCTGACTCTTCCTCTCCCCAGCCTCTTCTGCGGACTTCCTCAAGGGTCAGGTGTAGTCCAGTCCTGAAAACAAAGGAAGAGATCTGTTCTCTCCTGGTCCCACTCCCTACCAATTGAGACAGTCTTGTTTCCAGGGCAAGATGAGGAAGACAGTCTGAGGACACTCAAGAGCTCCAGAGTGCTTTGCAGCATCCTGGTGCAGATTTTGCTAGGAAAGCACAGTTTCCAATAGATTTGTGAATTGCATCTGCCCTAGGCAGAGGGGGTTACCATAGAAAGGATGTTGACACAGTTGATGGGGACATGTGAACGCATTCCAAAATGGGAGGCAAAGCCACAAATGAACAAGAGGAGGATATGAGGGAGGAAGCCACATGGAAGTGGACAGCCATGTGTGAGGTATGAATGAATACAGAACAGAGAAATACAACACCTCTGTAGGAAAGGAGCTGGGAGTTACAGCAGATCACAAACTGAACATGAATCCACAGTGTCCTGCTGTTGTGAAGAAAGCAAACATCCTGCTGAGCTGTCTAAACAAAAGCATAGTTTGCCAAGCCCATGAAATAATCCTTCCACTTTGCTCAGAGTTGTCAGTGAGCCAACCTCAAGAGCTGCAGTTATGTGTACCACCTTAGGTGGCAAATTCTAATAGCGCTCTAATAATCTCCAGGACCATAGACTTTGTTTAGATATGATAAACTTCATTGAATGGCAGCTTAGTAGCAGTAATTATGTTCTTAATGCCAACAGCCTCGCCACTGATGATAAATATATTTTTGCATTATAACACTTTACATAAGCGTTAAGTATTTATTAGCTAAAAGGAGAGTTTAATACAAGGCATCTAACAAATTGTGTTCCCTGTTCAAAAGTACCATAATCACATAACATAATATTTTCTCTTGCTTAAAGCATATAGATGCTTTAAAAACTGGGAATATATATTTCAAGCAATATATTAATTCTCCTCTTCCTATTCCAAGTTTTTCCTGAAATGATGATGAATATTTTCCTCTTCTCCATGACTTGTTTGGCTAGCGCAGGTTTAAAGCTGGCACAACTCTCAGACATGGCATTCAAGTATACTTCCCTAGTTATCAGAACACTGAACTGAATTACATTTCCTAAGTCCCAGAATTGCTGGGGGTGTTGGTGACCAAGTCATCCAGCCCACATTCATTAATATCAGTTATTCACCCCTACCTTGACATACTGAGCACGAGTTCACAGTGCGGAGATCCTCACCAAAACCCTCCCTGAAGGTTTGCACACAGCGCATGCTGCATTTGTGTTGTATGGTGAAAGCTGATTTGAGTCAGTTCCATCCCTTTTGACACAAAAAAGCCTGATAATGATACTCATGGAGATCAGACACTCCGTTTTTAAAGTCAGCAAGGTTCCCTGTCACTTCCAAAGAAACTGGGTGCAAGCTTCCACACTTCTGCAGTTTCAGAAAAAAAAAAAATTCCATTGTTTATCTTTGTTCCCTTCACATAAATATTATGTCTCACAGGTTTACCTTATTTGCAAGTGTACCAAAAGTGTTGCTGCCTGGTTGGGCATGCAGACCAGCCAGTGGTCTGTGTCTATGAGCCTGAAGGATCAATGCTGCTTTACCTATACCATTGAGTCTCACTCCAGTCTGCATTCCAGTTTTCCACTGCATTTTTGAGGGAGACTGTTGTTAACCCAAGTCAGTGCAGAGGATACCCATCTTCAACACTAGTTGTACAGTCAGTACACTAACTGATTTGTACGCATCATTTGAGAAGTTAAATTTCTTCAAGGATAGATTGAAAGAATTTGGTTTATTTATTGTAAAGACGAGAGGATTGAGCAAAAACATAACTGTCTCCAGATATATAGAAAACTGCTGGAAAGAAAGGAATTAAGTTTTGTCCATGTCCATAGTGGCTACAGTGAGAAATAATGGGGAAAAACTTAAAGCAAGATAGCATCAGATTAAACATTAGGGAAACTGCTAGCAGTAAGGATAGCAAAACATTGCAATAAGTTTCCTCCTTCACTGCAAGTTTTCATTGCAATAGGTTTCCTCCTTCACTGCAAGTTTTCGTAGAATTATACTATTTTGTAAGAGATTTGGAGAGGACTTTCCCACTCCTGCAACTTTACTGAAAGGCTATGAAAATTCATAGTTAAAAGTCTTCCTTAACAACAGACCAAAGTTGGAAGACACGATTGTGTCTGATTTGGAAGCCTCTCTCTCCTTTGTGAAAGCTAAGTTCCTCATTGATATATTTTCTTTGAAAAATCACCTCCTAACCCATATCAGACAACACTGAGGGCCTTAGAGCTCTCTGTGCCTTTGAAAATTTCTTCCTCAGACAGATGGTCCTGAGGTCCTTAGCAGAACTGAGGCACTTAACTTGCTTCAGTCTCAATGAATGTGGCGTTCAGGCCTGCAGTCTCATTCAACGTCCAGAGACATTCATCTCCCAAGGTTCAAATTTCTAAAGGCATTTAGGTTTTCCAACACAGTTTTACACAATCCAAATGACTGAGGCACCTAAGGCTTAATTACAAAAATAATTTAGACCTAAAGTCCTAAAACTAAAGGACTTTGAAAGAATACCTTTTAGGCCCAGATCCTCCAAGATGAGAGGTATTTAATCTCCAATGACCTCACTGGAATGGAATGCTAAATGCCAATAATATTCTGTACCTAAGTGTCTTTCAAAAATAAGACTTTGTTTTCTAAATCACGTATGTGCTTTTGAAAATATGTCCACTGACCTTTATTTCAATGCCTTCAAAAAAATCCTCGGAGTGTTTTATTTTTATCAGTCAGCTCTGTTAAAAACCCTGGAGCTTGCAATAGCCTGTGTAGTAACTCAGAACACAACTCAGAACATGCAGAACACAACTCTAGTGTTAGCTAGAGTTTTGGTTTTTTCTTAAGCTTTGTTTGTTCTCCAGGTTTTATGGAATTTATCAGAATTTATGTTCTTCTACTTGTAAATAAACACCCTGCTGCCATGGCAGTAGATGGTCTACAAATCAGGGGAATAAATAAATAGAACAGGCCTGATTCACCAGGATGAAGGCAGCATATGAAGGTCCTGGGTGTTTCCTCTTATTTTAACATATCTTTTGGGAGCATCACTTAAAGCAGCTTACTTTGCCTTACACAGTGAGTATAAAGGGTTACAGCTATATTTATCTTTTTTTTTTTTTTTTTTTTTTTAACATTCTAGTCTTCTCATAGCTTTGGAGCATCCTGCTGGGATTGCTTGGAAACAGTAAAACTTAGAGTGGCCTCTAAGCATTCTGTTGTCAATTGCTTCTCCAGCTTAGGGAGTATCCATCAACAGGAGCACAGGTGCAGGAGCAGAAGAGCAAAGGACCTCATAAGTCTGCTGGTGCAGAGTCACTTCCAGCACAGGGTGTCCAGTGGCATCTCCATGAATGATAATGTAAATTACCATAGTCTCAATTTCAAAAAGGTTATGATTGTTTTTACCCATTGCATAACTATTTTCCTGTTCACTCCTCTGTGTTCTGTTGAATCGAGGCTTGCTGCTGCCTCCCAGCAGCTATTTGTTCCCATCTGCTCCCTTGAACCTTAGCATCCCTTCCAAATCTGGGAAACCATTAGTGTGATTGTTCAGATACTCATGCTTGCACTAAAGCAGCTGTGAAGGAAAAAGCCCTTGTAGTGTTGTTGTTGGTTTTTGTTCGGTTGGGTTTTTTTTTTAACAGATCTGATTATTAACTCTTGTGGAGGGCAGATCACATATCTTGAGTGTGGGAAGTGATTTACAGTTTCCATCTACTCATTACTGTGAAATGCTGACCTGCAAATTTTGCAGGCGTTCCCACAACCTCTGAAGAACTACTCCAGCAGGATATAAATACAGCCATTCTCTCTGCTGTTTGCGGTATTGGAGTAGCTTTTCAGCTTATCGGCAAGGAAAGCAGTGTACATGTTGGGGCACTGGGAGACCAGAGATCTCATATCTTCAAAATTATACACACTTGCATGAAAATTACCTAGACCAGGACTAAAATTTAAGGCCTGTTTCCTAGTTGGACTTCATCTATATAATCCAAGGGTTTAAATGGGATTTTGCTGAGCCTGTGCTGACTCTTTGGTGTAGAGAAACTTTCTGTGTGACTCAGCTATTACTGCTAGCAGTGATTTTGTCCTCTAGATATTGAGATTTATCTTATCCATACTGGCTCAGATACGTGTCAGATTCATAATGTGCTGGTGTTGCATCCTCATGGCGAGTCTTGAAATAATAACAACATGCTTGAGCTAATCAGAGGAATAAAACTCCCTTCAGCAGTAGCAGAGTTAAAGCGAAAAGGGCAGCATGGTAACTGTCTCTGTTCTTTCAGTGACACTGGGTTTTTTTCTGTCTATGTTACCATTTCTGATAAACACCTTTACACTTTTCCCTGCACGGCACCTTCAACTTTCAATAAGTTCTCATTAAAATCCACAGTTACCTTTACATTATTTTCCTCCAAAATCACGTTAAGACCATCAGTGCTGTGACACCCCCAAAATCCTTGACTCACGCACAGCAGCTGCTGCGTGTGCTCTGGCCGTTGTTACTGAGCTCTTCATTGCTGTCTTGCAACCCTGCACACTCAGGGTAAGAACCGTGGTTTTCTTTTGTGTTTGTACAACACTTAGCACAGTGGAGTCCTAGTTCAGAATTAGGTAGGATGGATAGATCCTCCCACGTTACAAAAAACAACTAATAATGACATTGAAAAGAAGGAAAATGTACAGCAGAAATAGCTGCATTGCCAATCGATGCAAGTCAGAAGGATGGTATTAAATTTAACCTCCTACAACATTCTAGAGTTAATTTGGGGTCCGTAGGATTTTTAAGAAGAAACACGGCCTACTTTTCTGAATAATTAGACAAAAGGATTCTTGCTAAAATGTACTAAACATGTATAAAGAAGAAAAAAATTTAAAGATTAAAATTTCCCAAAATTAAAAGCTTGAATAAGCATTTGGGAGGAGGAGAGAGAATCTCTGCTCCTCCTGAATTTGCATAAAACCTTTTAATTAAGGCTTTTAATTAAAGCCCCAAGGTAACTCCAAATATTTTCTTTGGGAGAATGAAAGAAGAAGTTAAAAGCTGAATTCTGGCTCTGTGACCATCTTTACTGAAATTAATCCTGGTTTTTATGACAGACACAGCACACACACATATGTAGTTGAGCACAAGGAAATCTGAAAGAGCTGAGAAAGACCAGGACTGCGACCTCTGAGGGCACTTCAGGGATATACCCTGCACTGGGCACCAGGGAAGCCCCTTCACTCATCCTTTGTGTCCCGGCAGGCTTTTTCTGCTGCAAAGAAGAACAGTTGGGTTTGCCCTGGGTCCTTTTTTTTCAGTTCTCTCTCCCTTTTCCCAGTGCAGGTCTGGGAAAGAGAGCTTTATCTGTAAAGTCCTTGAGTGTGAAGATCCCTGATCTGGCTTTTTGGGAACCACCCTAACTAAAACTGGTGAATGAAACTGGAGTGAGAAGGACCTCCTCCATCCTTGTGTGAGGGCCCTGCTCAAGCAGGAGGCACCGGTGGCCACGAGGGGATCCCGGGAGGATGCTGGTGAGACAAGACAGTACTTGCCAAAGGAGAGCTCCAACCTTTGGCCTCTGCCTGAATGAGGTTTAGCAGATGTGGTAAAGATGCCACATGGGCTTGTACTGTAGGGCATGAGACTGATCTAATGACTCCTACAGAGGCTGTTATTTATTGTTCCTAAATATAGGCTGTTTTCATGCTTTTCAGGCTTATACTGTGTTTTGTTTTTCTCTTTCTCACCCGAGCTTTGTGAAAAGAACTCACTGAAGCAGAAACTGAAACTCCAATTGCTCCTGGCTTCCACAACAGACAGTTATTCTTTCCCAGTGAATATTTAAATATATTTCCTTGTAAAGGAAGCAGATCCAGAAGAGGCTGTGAGGGAGTGTAATTCCTGAATACCCTGTAGCCGAGAGGTAAGGGCTGGGCTGAACATCCTGATCTGAGGAGGGAATGGAGAAAGTCCCTGAAATTAATTTCCTTTAGGAATATCCTTTTCACTGAATCGCCCTCCATGAATCCTGTTAGATCTATTCCATTTTGTAAGAAATGGGGTCCATAAATGGAGATGCAGAACACACATTCAGGCCAAGTGGAAGGAAGACATAGTCTAGCCTTACAGCTGAAACACCATAAGCTCGCATGTCTAGCTTGATAGCAAATCAAACCCATATCGCCAAAGTTTGGAGCTACAGGCAGGATGTGTAATGGCCATGGGTAGCACTCCTGCTGAACCCTCAAGAGACATACGTGCTGACGCAAGAGGTAGCTATTAAATTCCCCATGTTTAGGGCACAGAGCTCTGGCATCTGCCAGGTGAGGTCCTGAGATCTCTGCTATAAGAAACAGGGTAAATAAGCATGCTCTAAACTCTGTTTTCTGTGGCTAGACTCTTCTGCCACCCAAGCTAGTTTCCCTAGTAATGGTCATTCTGATATCTCTACCCAACACCACCAGCACACCAGTATCAGCACCGTAAACATATCTTCTGTAGCAATGTGCTTGCAGAATCACATACTATACAAACGAAAAATTCATCTTGCTTGAAGTATGGCTCTGTAACACCATATCTGCGTTCTTACGATGGCCCAAATTGCTCCCTTCTCACATAGAGACAGACATGAGAACTGTGTTCACACCAGCTCAAGTCCCTGCAACCGGATAGCCAGATGTGCCCAGCACCATTCCCAGGCTAGAGTGGCCAGCTTCTCAGCTGTCCCCAGCTCTCTTCTGCCACTTCCAAATCTGATATTGACTTGGAAAGTGCTTGCCCTGCACTCCACTGTTTTATGTACACACCTCCTGTGAAAGACAAGAAGAGAAAAAGAAGGATCTGAGCATGCAGGAAGATAAGTTGTTCCTCAAATGAAGCTTTCACTACAGCAGAGACATCAGTAACAGCTTTCTCCAGTCGATTTAACAGCTAATAAGAGAGGATGGAGGAGCCAGCACTGCTACCTTTGTGTGGTTAAAAAGCCAGTCAGCCTCTGATGGAGACTGGAAGCCAGGCTGTGGTTATCTAGTGCTCATGAAACCTTTGGCTTGCTAGAGAGCTGCTGACCAGGGGCACAGTGAGAGCTGTGAGCAGTACCACTCTAGCAAAGCAGCATCGCTTAAAATGCAAATACTGAAACCTAGCTACTGTGTCTGTAAGTACATATCCTGGGCTTTAAGAGACTCAGCAGCTTCAGGGATGGGTTCCCTGGGTTAATCCAGGGTAGGGGTTGCTGGTTTGTCTGCCAAATAATGTGGGGAAATTCCTTATAATGCTTTGCCCCGTGGTCCCAGCTGTGAGATGTGCCACTAGGGTAGGTTGGATGGAGGTGGACAAGGCAGAGTCATGGTATTTGCCCACAGAGCACTAAATTACTGCAGTATCATCATCTGACAGAAATATAAAGAGATGTTCTTCTGTTACAGCAAAGGGGGAGTGGATAATTGCACTACAGGGACACCTCTGGGATCCAGCCATTTGTAGTTCATCAGAATTATTCATCTGTTTGGTAAACTTTTATTTCTTTTATGACAAGAGGAAAAATTGACTCAGGATGCAGCCAGGAGATACAGTAAACACATCAGCCTGGGAGGCCTGTGGATGCAAGCTAAGGAGCATGCAAAGGAATCATTTAGCAAGCTTGTTTTCATGTGGAAATGCTGAGTGCAGGAAGTCTGCTGCTGCTCTTAATGTTGAGACTGGTCAATGCATCTCTCACTATATCCCTGAGATGGATTGTATTTTAATAGGCTTGGCTTCCATAGTGAGCAGCTTAATGCTCCACCTGACAGATGATGCTTCGCTGGAAGGCTGGCAGCTCCTGCCAGGGCAGCATCTTGCTGAGGTAGAAGTGTGGTGTCAGCAGCAGCGAAGAGTCCAGCTCAAGGTGTCCATCTCTCTTGTACACACACACAGAGCCTGTCTTCTGAAAGTGTTAGCAGAAGGGAGGAGGAAAGCAGCAAAGACCTACTTAAGAGGCACAGGTGGCCAGTGCTACAGCTTTAGCTCTTCACAGCCTAGCTGCTGCAGCTGGAGTTTCAACTTCAATGAGGATCATGGTGGAAACTGGCCTCCTCTGTCCACACAGGCATTTGCAGGAGTGGCTGAAATCGGGACAAAGCCAAAAGCAGAAGGGGCCCTAGAGTCTCCATCTGCCCTGCAGGACATCACAGCCGGTTACCCAGCTGGGCCCATTCTCACCTGGAACATTTTCTCTAACCTGATGGTGGAGTTCCCTCAGCAGTAATCGGCTGTATCGTGCCAGGAATAATATTTTCTCATTACCCTAGAGGGCGTCCATGGACCAAAGGGAATAAGCCTCTGCTGAGAAAGGAGGAGAGATTGTTGATCCAGCATGTGGCATTCATGACCTGCAGTGTGAATCATGGGCGTGTGAAAGACCATCCATCTCTCCTGCCTGCTGGGCAGCACGTACCCTGTTTATTTCCCCTCCCCAGAACTGAACTTCCTTGCTACAGGAGTTCGGAGGGAAATAGCAAAGAGAAATCCAAGAGTTGCCAGGTTAACTACCTTTTGTATTCTTATGATAGACAGGTTTATGAAATACTTCTAGCCATCTAAGAAGCCCAGAGCAAGGCTCTTACAAGAAGTGTTATTATGTGGAAAAAAAGTAAATTAATCTTGCTCATATAATCACAAAGACCTGCAGCCTGACTCTCAATTATTTATTTATTATCCTCATTTCCTGAGGAAACAAGCCTTATGAAATTGTCCTTCTGCCTGCTGCTTCCCCACCTCCTTCCCTGCATAGCTTTAAGTCATTGCCTAATTTCAACCAACCTTTAAGGAGGTTTCAGAGATATGAAACTCCTATGCCCTTGTAAGAATTGGGGATGGATAGAGGAAAAGGATCCAAATCAATGTCACCATAGAAGGAAAGGTTTCAAAGCGAGCTCTACAGTTATCTGCTTTGCTCAACCCGCCCATGCAGGAAGGGTTGCAAGAACATGCAAGAACAATCTTCCCTCTGCCTAGCTGCCGAATTAGGGACATGGGAGGGGGATGCGAGTCCCATAACGCAGCCAAGGGGGTGGGCAGGCTATGGAAAGTCTTGCAAGCAATGACATTGTATAGGAATTGGGAAGACAGGGAGTTAGGGGCGGATGCATAGGAGCAGGGGTATAATGCAGGCGAAACAGGGCTTTACTAATCCTGCTGCTCTCAAAGCATGATATTGCTGGTGGTGTCAGCAGCACTAGCTGCATCCCAACCATAGGAGCACAGTCTAAAAGACAGCCCCTGCCCCAAAGAACTGCCCACCAAAAGCTTGTCTGCCATTTTTGTGGAGTCATTTAGGCCTTCTTCCAATGCAAAGTTTAAGCTTATTACCGATCAAAATCATTTGAAGAAACCTATTGGCTTCAGCTGGACTGTTTCCCAAATCAGGCACAAGGTTGCATACCTTGTTGAATCAAAGACTTCCAGAGTGAAGTGAGGAGTGAGGTGGCATTGTGGTAATTACCCCGCACAGGCATAAGTGGCCATTAAACCTATTTGGATGCCTTGGGTAGCAAAGCAAGCCTGTGCAGTTAAATAGCGTGTTGATAGTTCCAGTAACAATTTAGGGAAGTACAGGGCAATATTTCAGATAATGAGGCAATCTTATCTACTTGTCAAAAGTAAAACCTGAATATTTTAAGGACCCTATTGTATTTTGCCTGAAAGAAAAACGGAGCTAGAAGAGACTTGATTGAGGTATTCATAATTATATGAGAAATAGTGAAAACTAATCAGTCTGTGCTTTTTATATTGTCACATAATGCAAGAACAAGGGGACTCTTAAAATGTAAATTAATAAGCAGTACATTTAGCGTTCAAATGTATTTAGTGAATCGTGTTACAATTACAGTATATATAAATAATCCACCAATTTCCATAAAACTATCTGATAAAATTCACCCATAACAATAGTTCATTTCCCAATTCACTTTTCATTATTCGAAAGCCTTTAGAAACCCAAGGGAAGCTGTGGGCTGGGGATTGTAAAAGGCTGTATATTTAGAACAAATCCGAAGAGCGGACTGACTTGTGCAGCATTTACTCCCCTTCAGAAATTCACAGACCTAGGAAGTTAAGGACACTAATGCAGAGGCTGGCTAAAAGGAAAGGAAAAAAGAGCCCACACTGGATAATTTTATGACCATTAGTAACATTTGTATCTATACAAGCTAAGATAATTATAATGGTAATCATATCTCATGCTTCAGAGCCTAAAGTGATTGCCTGCAGAGGCCAGGGAAGCCTTGGAGAGTTTCCATTGAAAGGAAGATTAGAAATGCCTAAGATTATTTAATTTGGTCATATTGGACATAGCAGAAAGGAGATACTTATTTCCCCTTTTAAAAGCTTTTCCCTTCTCTTTTCTGAATCAGTTTCTTCCCTGTTGGCTTGACCTGTAACCTGGTATCCCCATTGGCATCTTCACTTTTTTTTGCCTTTCCCATCTATTTTGTGCCTGAATCTTGCTGTTTTCCCCCGGATCTGTTTCCCAGTGTTTCAGCCCATTCCTCCCTTGTGCTTGTCTTGTTCATCCCCAAGGATATCACCCCTCCAGTGTGAAGAGGATATCCTTGCACCCAGTGTCCTTGACCAGACTTCATTAGCGATCCCTGCTCTGACTTTGTTGCTCCCCAAGTGGCATCAGCCTGTCTCTTCTCTTTGCATGCAAGCAGCTCCCTCCATCACAGGAGCCTTTAACAACCAGGTTCTCCAGGCTGTCAGTATTTCTGTATCCCAACCTTTCCACTAAGACCCATAGGAATTATGATACTAGTATCAAGCAGGACACTCTCGTTTTACAGATTATCCACTGTTTTAAAAACTGAAAGAAGTGAATAAAGAATCAGAAATGCCTTATGTTGCCCTTTAACCATTGCAAAAGTTGCTGTGGCATCTGATCACTTGATCTCCTCCTCCTTTCCCGTCCTGCCTTTTTGCACCTTCATTGCACAATGATCCTATGTGGGGCCAGATTCAGATAACCTCTCACAGAGAATTTTAGATGCCTCCACAAAGTGAGGTCTCCACTGATTTCAGTGAACCAACATATGTAATAACAGGTATGAGAGAATGTCAGAAATCAGCCTCAGGTGAAGATATGGTCACCCTCCACACTTATGAAGAAAGGAGATAGGAAAGAAATGGTGTCCTTTTATTACTCTGTGCCACCTGCTCACAGCAACACAGTGAAGAATAATTGACAACAAAGGGCTGCTATTTCCCTCTCCCTGCAAGGAAGATGGAAGTATGGACAGAGACTTTATTGCTTCCTGCCATACAATATCCAAGTTTTCTGAGCCTGTTACAGAAGGTGCTGTTGCAAGGAAATGCCTGCCTCTGGTTACTCCCTTGCTAGAAGCAACAACCAGGTTGTGACTTTCTGAGGTTGTGTGTGTAGAGCAAGACAAAGGAGCAGGCCATGAGCACACTGAGCCCTTTGAGCCCTTTGCTTTCTGCCTATGATAATAGCTTTTAGCTAAGGTTTCTCAAAGGATCAGCTCTGTGTTTAGGAGCAGAAGAGCTGGTGATGGGCCTGGATCATACTTCATGCACTTAAATCCCCTGAAGAGGAGCTTGGGCACACACTGAGGTGCTGAGCATGCCTGAGGCTTCTCCTCTTCAAACCGTGGTGTCAGCCTCTTCATGCAGGTCTGCAGGCGTGGATGATCGGCAATGCTGGTCTGGAAAGAGGGCAGGGGTGACAGCTTAGCTGATAGCATATACGTGCCCTGGGATGTTACCAAGCTCTTGGTCTGCTCCTGCATGCATCGCTCCTGAGCTGGAGTTTATGCCAAAGCTGTGACTGAGTCCTGAGACCAGGCGCTTAGGAGAGCTCTGAGAAATTTATTTTCCCTGTGAGTGAGGTAGTTCACTTTAGGACACTTCAGAAGAAGGAAAATAATTTGAGAACTGAAGGCAGCTACGACAAAGGTATAGAGAGTTATGAATGGCAAAAGGAAGGCCGAGAAAGCACTGCTAGCCAGCCTTTTTGGTAATAAAAAATAAATTGGCAGCCATTGAATGAAATTACAAAGCAACACATCATGAGTGGGTGAAAGGTAATGTTGTTTACAAAAGGTATAATTAAACCATGATATTCACTGCTCCAGAGATTGAGAGGGATGGCTCTCCAGGTTCAAGAAGTGATTCAGCATTTATATAAATAAGAAGAACATCTGCAAGGACACTAGCTAAATACAATTACAAAGGCTATCAATCCTCATGCTTCAGGGCATGGCTACCTGCTGAGGTCAGGAAGAAATTTCTTCATGGTATAGCACTAAAAAGTAAAATGCATTATTGGGCATTGATGGGTATTGGATACCTTATTAGATGCTCCTTTAATCTGTTCCACTATGCCATTCTTTTGTTCCTCCATATCACAAATCAGCGAAGCATTTAGGTGTGTGCTTAGATTCCATTTTGAAATCAATAGGACTTAAACATGCATAAATGTAAGTGCACAATTAAGTGCTTTCCAGAATAGATATATTAAGCAGCTACTTAAATATTTATATGTATTGAAGTGGGGTTTGCTTCTGGACTGATGTTTCAGTGCCCAAATCACACATGCAAAACCAGTAGAACTTAATGTTTCTCATATATTATCAACTGACTTTGCAGAAACTCCATACGTGTTGCCAGTTCTAAAAAATTTCAACCTTTCATCTCAAAAACCCATGAATTTGTGACTATAGCTCTACAGTTCATTCATGCAGATAATCCAATATACATATAGACATAATCACACTGGTCTAAAATAGTTAGTGTCTTCATCTTTGGGCTTCCTTTGGTGTGAATAAAATGAGCTTTGCCACCTGCTATAGTCTCCTCCCTTGTATTTGTGTCCTGCTGGTTCATCTTGCAGTTCTAGGTAGGGCAGCAGCTAGGCATTGAAGATCTCTTTGAAGATTTAAGTTTCCCTTTAAACTTTGAAGCCCCTCCCTTTTTATCTTCCTTTCTTTTTAGAGGAGATATCACTCAATCCTGACACTCTTTCAGGGTCAGTGGCAGGGCTCTAAATACAGGGGAAATGCAGTGCCAATCTGATCTCTCTACAGAGTCGGGACATAGCAGACACTCCCCATGTGGAAAGAGGTTTCATCTGGAGAAGGCCATATGGAAGTATAAACAGAAGCTTGAGTGTTATTCACAGTCCTTCTCAAATGTTGCTGGCAAGTGGTTGAAGGGTTTGACAGATACAGGAGACCAGGGCAACTGATGCGACTGAAGGACAGATGTTACCAAAACCCCAGGTTCTGGCAGCCTATAGTGTTATTCAGTTAAAAGGCTACTTAAAATATTGCCATAATAGGGGGAGAGGTTCCTCTCCTGTGGGTCTGTCTTCCCTGTTTTTCCCCTGTTTTCCAGAGGGGCTGCGGCAACTCACCGGGGGTGGCTGGGAGAGCTTCAGCGATATGCAGCCGGCAGTAATTCTTTCTTCCAGAGGCTGAGTGTTCAGCCTGAGCAGCGCTCGTAGGGACCTACACGCTGAGATCAAGGGAACATTTCCAATGACTTATGGAGGAGCTGGAACTAGGCCGTTATGGAATACTAAATAATTAAATCAGACCTCATGTAGAGGCGAAATAGATCTCTAACACTCAAGAATCAGCACTTAATAGCACACAGAAAGGCATAATTTTCAGTCTGTATAGGTAGATATTATAGATCTGTGCTAATAAGGAAAACCATAAATTGAGGGATTTTTCTTAAACAGCTCTTTTCTTCCCCTGATCGTTAAACATAAAAGTAAAGATGTTGTCTGGTGTAGTCAAACGTCTTGAATTGCTATTTGCTTCCAGCTTCATTTAAGATAAAATTTAAACTGCTTAGTTTAAATGCACAATCTTAGATACCTATAAAAGACTGACTTGCAGGAAGTGCTAAGCAGATGCTCTCTGCAAATCTGTTCTACTTAAGTCATTTCTAGTTCAGTGTTCAGAAGGTACCCAGCCTGATGCCTGACCAACCTGATAAACTTCTATGATGAAACAGCTGGCTTGGTAGATGAGGGAAGAGTAGTGGGTATTGTCTGCCTAGACTTTGGTAAGACTTTCAACACTGTCTCCCATAAGATACTTGTAGACAAGCTATTGAAGTATGGGTTGGACGAGCAGACAGTGAAGTGGATTGAAATCTGGCTGAATGGCCAGGCCCAGAGAGTGCTGATCAGTGGCACAAAGCCTAGCTGGAGGCCAGCAACTTGTGGCATACCCCAGGTGTCAATACTGGGTCTGATCCTGTTTAACATCTTCATTAATGGTCTGGATGATGGGGCAGAGTGCACCCTCAGCAAGGTTGCAGGTGACACAAAACTGGGAGGAGTGGCTGATACACCAGAGGGTTGCGCTCCCATCCAGAGCGACCTTGACAGGCTGGAGAAATGATCTGACAGGAACCTCATGAAGTACTACAAGAGACCCGAGGCACCAGTAAATGCAGGAGGAGGCCTGGCTGGAAAGCAGCATGGCAGAAAAGGACCTGGGGGTCCTGGTGGACATCAAGTTGAAAATAAGCCAGCAATGTGTCCTTGTGGCAAAGAAGGCTAATGGTATCCTGGGCTGCATTAGGAGGAGTGTTGCCAGCAGGTCGAGGGAGGTGATCCTTCCACTA
This sequence comes from Ciconia boyciana, assembly GCF_034638445.1. Taxonomy (NCBI): domain Eukaryota; kingdom Metazoa; phylum Chordata; class Aves; order Ciconiiformes; family Ciconiidae; genus Ciconia; species Ciconia boyciana. Next base: position 60,085,381 of record NC_132934.1, read on the forward strand.
TACTCAGCACTGGTGAGGCCACACGTGGAGTTCTGGGTCCAGTTCTGGGCTCCTCAATACAAGAGAGACATGGACTTACTGGAGAGACGCCAGTGAAGTCCACTAAGATTATTAAGGCACTGGAGCACCTCACATATGAGGAAAGGCTGAGAGAGCTGGGACTGTTCAGCCTACAGAAGAGAAGGCTCACGGGGGGATCTCATCAATGTATATAAATACCTGAAGGGAGGGTGCAAAGAAGATGGATCCAGGCTCTTTTCAGTGGTGCCCAGTGACAGGACAAGGGGCAATGGGCACAAACTGAAACACAGGAGTGTCCCTCTGAACATCAGAAAACACTTTTTTACTGTGAGGGTGACTGAGCACTGGGACAGGTTGCCCAGGGAGATTGTGGAGTCTCCATCCTTGGAGATATTCAAAAGCCATCTGGACATGGTCCTGGGGAACCTGTTATAGGTGGCCCTGCTTGAACAGGGGCATTGGACACGATGACCTCCAGACGTCACTTCCAATCTCAGCCATTCTGTGATTCTGTGGTAACCAAAAGCCACAAGCACAATTGCATGTCTTAGCCTAGGCTCTTTGTTTAAGCCACCAAAAAGGGGGTTAAAACCCTTCTAAAGAAGTTTCCATGTACTGGATGATTCCCTTTATCCTTTGGGAAGCTCTAGGAATAGTATGTTGGGAGCTCCCTTGCACATGTAATGTTCTCTATAGTCTTTGTAATGTGTTCTGGCTCAGGATTTCCTGAACTTCTAAACCATTAGCATTTCCTACAGGATAGTATGTACACTTATGATTTCCTTTTAATATGGGATTTATAAGGACAGTATCAAAATGTGTACTCACTGCTTCTACAGTGTTCATGTTTCTGCATCTCCACTCTGTTCCCATCAGACAGAGGTCTACACCCCTTTCCTCCTCAGCTGTCATTTTGTGAGAAGGATGCAGAAGTTCAGCACTCTCTGGGTTAACGCTCAACACAAGTGAAAATCTTTATATCACAGTGTGTGGGACAAAATAGATTTTAAACAGCTACAAAGGGTCATCAATTCATCAAATGGACATAGCATGAGTCTCCCATAAACTGAAACATAGCCGATGCTGCACAGATTCATCTGGAGAGCTTATTATTAGGGAACTGGGGGTGTTTTCAAACGCAGGGATGTAATTTATCATGACTAGGTTTTGTTAGCAAGGAATTTAGACAGTTTCTGTTACTGCAACCTAATAAGTCATTTTATCAGCATATTTATTTCCTTGGCTACTGACACCTCAGCAACCCTTATACCCTCTTAGTATCACATGTCAGGAAAACAACTGACAAATAAAGAGAAATCATTGGTTGTGAACTCACTGAAATTGCATATTCTATCTGGGAAGCTTGGATAATGCAGTTCAATAATAACACAGAGTCCATTAAAGGTATGCAGGCCTCTTGCTGTCTCTCTGTGTCTCATCTTATACCGTATATAGAAAGAAGAACTTGTAACCAAGGGAATACATAATGAAATCCTACCCAGCTGCCTAGCCATAGGAGAAACAGGCAGCAGTGTTTTGGATACAGAACAGGCAAGGGTCCTAAGAGGAAGCCCACAGTAAATGACAGCAGAGCTGGGCCTCCTTGCTTTACTCCCTCCCCAAACATTGGAATACTTGCACAGATATCTACCTTACCCTAGTTAGACCTCTAGACCTCTGCATAACCTGGGGTCGCAAGCAGCTGCTTGCTCCCCTTAGAAAAATCAGCTCCAATTAGGTCTTGCAAGATCAATTTCTCCTGGTTCAGCTCATCTCTGCTATTGCTAAATAATTAACCACTTATTTGGCAAGTACTTTATATCTTTTCCTGTCCCTGCATCTCCAACCACACACACAAACAGGAGGGCAATTAAAAGTGCATTTACCTGTGACCCTCAGGGATTGCCATATGCTGTGAGAGTCAATATATTTTGCTTCTATTAGACTAGCAGAGAAGCAAATTCCAGGGTTTAAGAGCACCAAGGAAAAGTAATATCCAGCCAGAATAGCCAGATCTCCAATGTGGACGCTATATGCAGAAAAGCCCAAGCTTTTTGCAAAGGCTGTATTGAAAAAAACCAGTCTTAGGAAGGGAAACCACAGCCCACAGCTGGAAGGGCTTTGTAAATCAGAGACAACTTCTCAAATTGTTCCTAAAAGCTATGAGAAAACTGCACAAGTACAGAGGGGATCTTCCATTTCCTCTGACAACCACAATGGAGTTAGCAAGCAGCCATGCCCTATCCCAGACAGAAACAGCTTGGCAGGACAGCCATGAGGGAAGAAGAGGAAGAATACCTGTTATAAGCACAGGGCCAGATTTAGTTGGATGTGTAAGGAGGTGGTACCAGGCCACGTGGCGGACAGCCATCCTTCGTACCCCTCTCGTCGCTCCCCATGTGCTGCAGGCCCTGTCTGCAGACACCAGCTCTTCTAGGACCAGATTAAAATTTTCCACTTAAATATTTTTGTACTGGAAAAATCACAGTTTGGGTCAGTTCGGTTTATTTTAATGAAAGAAAGAGAGCGGGTAGAAAGTGAATGCTTTCCTTGAGCTTTACATTTCATAGGTCAATCAAACTCCAGGAAAACTGAAAGGCTGTCAAGGAAGGAATCAGTGAACTGGGTGAGATAATTTTGTAATTCTGATTACTAAAATGGAAAGGAAAATATTGCCAAGAGGAAGAAGAAAATTTTTTTTGTAAGTTCCTAGGAGAATCCTCATTTCTGGAAAACTTGTCTTTGGAAAGAGAACTAGAGGTACTTTTACAGCTAGCACATCTGCACCGCAGCTGTTTTATGTTCTCTCTGATCACATATGCAGACGACAAGAGGGACAAGCCTGGACAGCTGGGGAATGCCCCTGAAGGTCATTGACACCAATGATCAACTGGCTGAACGTTTCTTTGCTGCTTATTAGGAAAGAAGGAAAGGAGCTACTGAAGGACAGTCCCTGCCCATTCTTGTCAGGATCAGTCAGGACACAGCAGCAACATGGTCTCAACAAATCAGTATAGAAAAATGATCTGCCATCTTTGTTAAGAGGCACTAAATTGGACAAACCAGTGAGGTCTCAAGTACTGAAAGTTATTTTGCAAAGGGTGAAATATTTACAGAGCCCCAAAGAGCACCCCAGTCCCTCTCTTCCATCTCTCTATTCATCTTTCCCACAAAACCAAAATCCAAGGGCTGAGGGGTATGCATATGACTTCAGTATATACACACTGTGAACAGTCTAATCTGCAGGATACATCACTTTCCTAGTGTCTAAAAACTTAAAAAGAAAAGCCAGAAAGAAAGTCAGCCTGGAGAAGACATAACATCTTTCTGCTCTTGCACAGCCAGTCCTTTCATCCCCACTCTGAGGCTACTTGTTCAAAGACTAGAACTGTATTAGAAAGGTACCTGTTTCTTACAAGTAGCACCTTGGATTTCACAGCAGGTTAAGTATTTATTTCCACTGGTCAAAGCCTCACAGGGATTATGGCCATCAAGAAGTAAAACTCTTCGTAGCCTTGAAACAGCCAAAGCAAAATATTTCCAAACATTGCACCCAAGCCCTTCTTCTTGGTCTGAACATTGCTCTGCGAAAGCAATGAACAGGTGAAGTCCCCAAAGGAGCCCTTCTGGGTGGCAGACCCTCTGTGAGGCTGGGTCAGCTGGAGGGATTCTGGTTCAACACTAGACTTAACTTGTTTAGCTTCGTTGACTTCAGTGAAGTTACTGCTGGTTTTACACCAGCAAAAGCAGAGTTGGAGGCAGTGTGAAAGAATTCAGCAATAATGGGAAGTGATTACTCAATCTGCCATCCAGTGGACTTCTACCAATGAATAACAGTTGTGTGCATAGGAATGCTCTAATATAGTTAACAAAGCCATTTACTACTAATCATACAGTACTAGTTATACTGTAATATTAAGTATTAATAAATAAACAATTATTTCTTGCTGTGCTTTGCAAAAAGCTTCTTGCTTTTCCTTCCAGGTTGAAAGTTGACTGGTCAGAAATCCTTGTTTCTCGTCGTTAGGCTCTATCTGACACTCTTGGTGTCATTTCAGTTTTAAGGAAAGCATCTGTGCTGAGCTACATTGCTTAGGCTACAGGATAGCCAGAGAGAAGAGCAGGAAACAAGTGGACTGTGTAGGTTATATCCACCTGCCAATGTAAAAACTAACCCTAGGCCAGCCTTATTTGTCTTTTCAAACCACTTCATGTCAGATAGCAGGACTCAAGTCAGAGCACAAGGACTCCTGCAAGGAACAAACAGGGGAATTAATGTTCTCCATGTGGCAGGGATGGGAAAGGGTGGTATGGCATTTGTGACAGCTTCCCTCATCCCTGGGAATTCACAGCACAGTTTTATATCAGTTCAAAGTGAAAACTAAGAACAGTAGGAGAGGCAGAGCTAGAAAGAAGCCTTGGCTTTGGGTGCCCGTATCTGAAGCCAGGATATTATCCTTGCAGAGTATTTACCATGTACATAATTAAACCCCTAAGTGCCAGCTGAACTGGAAATCATGCTGTGTGGTGCCTCTCCTACCGTCTGAATGACTTAGACAGTTGGCTCTGTTTTGACACAAAAATGCGGTCCATCATAGGCCCATTCATCTGTCATCTGTTGCCTGCTTGTCTCTTTTCCCATTTAGTTGTGTACAAGATGAAATGTTTTCCTCCTGCTGCTTGTCTGTTTCTTTTACACTTCATTTTCTTTGCTGTTTTTTATGTACCCACAATGAAATAGCCACATAGAGTCACATTGCCAGCCATAATCATGGATTGAAGCTATATTGGCTTAAGAAATAAACAGCCATCTTCATATTTTTCCTTTCTCTTTCGCATTACAAAGCTGAAATGAACATATTATTAATTAGACTTCAGTCTCTGCCCCCCTCCCTTCACTTTAAATGACTAGTAGAAGAGCAGGGGGAAAGTTACCAGGCATTGTTATACATTCATTACTGTGACATATTAAGCAGAGAGCCAAAGTAATGATAGAGTAATGCAGCCAAAGAAAATTACCTGTATTATATTGTCATAGGCGATTGAGACACAGTCAGTTACATGTATACAAAACACAGGAATTGTTTAAAGAGCAAGTAATTACAGGGCCAGGGGACAGGATGTTTTACATAAATACTCTCATGAATTATTTACTGTAAGACTGTGGAAGGTTTTTTCCTGAAAATAATTGCAAAAAGTAGCCACAAATCAGGCTATTTGCTGAGCTGGTCTAAAGTAATGCATAAGTATGTATATATTTCTGTGCTGGACTGTGCCAGAACTGTCTGACCCACTCTGGCAATGACAGAAGTTTTCATTTTGTCTATTTTTACACCTCAGTGCTGAAGAAAATAAAATAAATGTTTATCCAGGAATTTAACCTCTATGTGACCCTCTTGATTTGCAAGGACAAAAAACTCCCAAACCTTGGAATATTGCCTTTTGCCCTCCTGGTGTGTTTTTACATACCACATGACAGCTCCTGAAGCCTGCCTCTTCCTATGAAACTTTCTCCTTTTCAGACAGTGAAAACGATGAAGAAATTTCTGAGAGCTCCTAGAGTACTCATGATTCATCATGAGTCATGATGCCTTAATTTTGGAGCACCCTAAACATGAAGGTTAAACTCATCTTTTGTTTCTTTAAGGAAATAGCTGGGACTGGATTTGCAAATATTTTTAGGCATCAGAAGATTCAAGAAAATGCTTAACAGGATTTTTAAAAGTTCTTGATGTAGCTAGGCACAGGATTCATATCACAGACACATAAAAATTAGGCACTTAGTTTAAGCACATCCTCCAGTTCATTTGGTCATCAATGGACCAGAGGGCTCCCTCCAGAGGAAAATTCAGTCCATCAAATGAGAGGTGAGAAGAACATCCGTGTCTCTCCAATAACAGGAGATGCCCATGTTTCTCTGAGGTTAAGTGTCCAGCTCCTGTAGGAAAATCTGCCCCTCAGCCACTCTGGCCACAGCAGCTCTGAAGCAGGGGTGCCTCTGCCCAGCTGTAAACCAGGACCATGCACTCATCCTGCACTACCACATATCACCCTGAGTGGGATCAGTTTTGGAAAGAAACAGGAAACACCCAGCTGATGTGTGTTATGGGATGCCCTTCCTTTAAAATCACTGGGCCCGGGCGCAGCTGCAGTAGTGTCAGTGCGTAGCTCCCATCTGGGTCATGGCCAAAGCCAGTCCTAAGCAAAATGTTTCTGCACAAACCAGTCTTGCCATCTCTGGTTTCCTCCCCCCCAGAACCAGTGGCATTAGAGGCCTCCATCGCAGTATCTGGGAGGCACCTGAGCAGGCAGACCTGTGGCAGGCTTCAGTGGGCACCTTGATGGGCACCTCCTGCTCCTGACAGTCACAGCCAGACATCCCTTGTGTCGTGCTCATCATGGCACATCTTCTCTTCCCTCCAGTCTCTCTATCTGCCAGTGAGATCGTACTTCTGCAAAATAACGAGAGTATCCTCTGGCAAAAATGAAGTAACTCAGTAAAAAGGGAAATAATTAGGATTGGGCACAAGCAACTCCTGCATGTTCGTTGTGCTATGGGCACGGATTTCCTGGGGGAAATCTGTATATAAAGATGAAGGTGCTATCTCTTAGAGATACTCTGATGCAAGGTTCATCAAAGCTTGAAAAACCACTACATTGCTACCAAAATTTATCAGACTGCATGCCAAACTCCCACTGGCTCTCACCCAGATTCCAAGCTACCTGAGAATTATTAGTTTAAAAGCTTCTTTAGATCTTGTCAGCTGCATCTAGCTCACCATGTGTGTAGATAAGATTCACACTTCCTGACAAAGGAGATGGGATCTGACTCCAGGGTTCCCTGTCCTCTTTTAATAATGCAAATTGTTAATGTCTGTAATGAGGGTTGGTCAGGGGTTTGTTTGCTATTAAATATATTGAACTGAAAATTATCAGAAAAGATTTTTTTATTTTTGTAACAAAAGATGCAAGCTAAAAAAAATTATTCAAGAATTTTTCAGTGAAGGAGTAGGGTCACAATACCAGGGCTACATAAGAGATAATGCAGTCAAAATCAAATACAAATATTTTAAAATTATTAAAGTGAAATATTTTTCTTTCACTTGAACTAGTTTTTGTGTATGGGGAGGGTTTCTCGCTCTGAACATTTTCAAGAGATTGATTTCTTTGGTTTTGCTTAGGTTAGGAAAAAACCTGAAATTTCAAAAAATATTATGGGATTTCAGGTGTTTCCCACTCACATCATTAAAGACAAAAAAGCAGAATTGATTTACTCATATGTAAATTGAGCAACATAAACTTCAGATACCTCTGCCTTCACTGACCAAAACACCAACACGGTGATTTTACCTGTTCTATTTCTTATGACACAGTTAAATTTTCCCAAACTGGTATTTAATGCTCTACATGGGACCTTGCTAATGGTCTTGATTAACTGTCCTCTGAGAGTTCCTTGCATGCACATTGACACTACTGGTATATGACATTTCAGGCAGTTAAAATATGTTTTTATGAAACAGCAAAAAGACAAATCTGTGACTGTGTGAAAGAACAACAAGCTTTTAACTTTCACAGATTATGAAAAATTAAAAAAAAAAAAAAAAAGAAAAACCTCTCTAGGGTTTGTCTAACAAGCCTAACTCAACAGATAAAACAAGTATTCTACAAAGGGAGCTGTGTTCATTACAGTATTAGTTCATTAGAGGTGAGGTGGCAACACTTCTGCCGCACGCAGCTGAATCACGCCCCACAGCCTCCACAGCTATCAGGCAATTGCTCACTCATCTGCCTCTTCACTGATGAAGCAGACAGACATGACATTTGAGCCTGCACATCCATTAATGAAAGCAGGGCAGCTCTGCTCCACTTGAGGATGCTGAGCCTCCCTGCAGGTTGTCTCCTTCTGCCATCCCACTCCTCCCCTGCCTGGCCCGCCCGGCCATGTTGGGTTATCCTGCTCCTGTGTTTCTACTGTAGCTCAGACCCGATCCCCCGATGGTCCACATCCTCCTGGGCCCATGGTACCTCGCAAGGGCTGCCTAGACGATTGCACGGATATTGAGCTGGAGCAAATTGGCATAGTCCCGCTTCCCCTGCTCCTGACTGCAAACCTGTCACAGAGGATCTGAGCTGCTTAAGCACTCTCTAATCCATCAGGGATGCTGGAAGCACAGGCTCAAATTCCTGTTTCTTTCCCAATTTCTGATATTTTACAAGCAGCATTAGAAACATCACTTACCAGGGTTTCCTGACACTTCCCTTCATAAGTCTTTATTTTCAACTTTTACTCAAGCTTTACCTGCACAGATATTTCCCATGTGGGATTTTTATCTCAGAATAAGCATACGCACTTTTTAAGTTTTAACAGAAATTGTTGAAAAATTCCCCAAAATGCGACTAAGGGAAGAGACAGCACTATTTTGCCATGACAGCAAGTAGGAAAAACTTTATTTTAGAAACTGTAGTGCCCCCACCCTTTAGAGGATGGACATAATATTTGGTAGAGCTCACTTTTCCCCCTTTTACTATTGCTACGGAAAACTGCTTTTACTTGGCAAGGTTGAGCATTTGAAACATTTTATTTGCGCTCATTACAGCCTTGTTAGAGCTTGGCTGATAAATGTTTAAGAGGGTTGTAGGGGCCAGCTTGGATCTGTAAGCATTGCCCTTGAGGAAGGCCTGGGCAGGCTCCCTCTGGGGCAGGAGAGGCTGAGCAGTGCTCCAGGCAGATGAGCAGGAAAGCAGAGGGCTGGAAGCCTGGTTTTCCTGCCTTCCCAGCATGGAGCCTTCTCCAGCAAGGAGAAGGAGAGAGCAGTGTGGCATACTGTGCAGGTGGGAGAGGAGTTTATGGGGCTCTAGGGGGAATAAATGCATAGACAGAGGAGCCTGAAAGCCAAAGAGAGAGGGGAGGGAAGTGGGGAAAGAAAAGGGGAAAGGAAGGTGGTTATCTTCTTCTGAGAGAAATCTCCCTGGCCCTCTTCTAGCTACTGAGAATGCTGCTGTCTTTCCTAAATGCATTATGCTTTTCTTTAGGGTGTGGAGGAAAAGTTCCAAAATGGCATAAGGTAAGGGCAAACACTTGCTTCAGAATAACAGTAATATCAAAAAACATATGCTGTGTTATGTTATCACCAATTAGCAATTGCTTCCACTGTGGCAAATGGTCTCTGAATCACCATACTTCCCGGGTAAGGAATACGTAGAAAGTAATTGTGAGTTACGTACATCTGAAGTGTTTATGTAAATGCTTATTGTTAATAATAACAACAACAATAATGACAATAGAGAATCCCCTGTTTTGCATGGTTGTGGTTGCTCAGAACAGCTGTTTTAATGAGACATCTGCCAGTGAAACAATTTAGCCTGAGGATAATGAATAACTGTTACTTAACTGAGACAGTATTAGCATAAACTCTGCTTAATGGGGACACATTTGGCCAGTGAATAGTGATTTCTTGGTACTTATCTAGGTGTTTAATAGTGAAAATTACGAGCTTGTGCCAAAAATAAATGAATGAATGAATAGTCATATACTGTGATTTTTCTGGTTGCTTTAGTTTGAAATACCTTAAAGGGATCTTGTCAGAGTGTGAATTATTCAAAACTTAGGGAACCTTTGTGGTGGGTGCTTGGAAATGCTGAAACACTGATGATCACTGAGAGTCTTGGTCTTTCTCTTTTACTACAGAAATTATTAAAATATGAAGACACAATCATTTGTATCCCTATTTTATGGCATTATTTTCTCTCATCTGAATCTTTCCATATATACATTATGCAGGTATATACACATATGCATGTTTAAGACACATTACTCTGGGTTGTTTCAAAGCTGGGTAAACCAAACATCCAGAATGGCATTTCAGGTAGGGAATTCTGTTCTGATAGACTCTGCTCAGCAGAATTCCCAATTTTTTCTAGTTCCTATATAGATGTGTTTCAGAGTGCTGAGGCAACTGCATAAAAACTTTATGCCGTGATGGGCAAGCACAGTGATATGTTGTGATCAAAGTTATAGACATGATTTTTGTAGACTACTCATTGTTCATGCAAGAGGTAAAAGCTTGCTTGCAAGTGATAACATTATTTGCTTTCAAGGGAGATGGACTCTGTGTGTGTGTGTGTGTGTGTGCGTGCGTGTGTGTTGGCTGTTATCCCCTGGCTTTAAAAAAAAAAGCTAGCAAAGACTATGTTCTTTATGGAATAAACTAGAATAATGAGGTTAAATGAGGGACCAGTGCAGTGTGATTAAATTTATTTGGCCAGACCTATGAATGAAATGAATATGAACCATGGGACCTTTGAATATTGTGAAAAGCTATCTGTTATTTCTCTTGAGGAAACTAAATGAATCCTTTCTCGGATAAGATAAGAGAGACTGTTACCATATTAGTGAAAGAATTTACCAGAATTAGAAGAATGCCAGATAGTCCTTCCTCTCATATTTATAGCTGCCTTTTCCTGGATATAAAAACTGCAGTTCCTGTCATGTGGCGAATCTAAAGGTAGAAGAGAGTCCTTGGGATCTGGAAGATGGAGAAGACTGTGGTGACCTGTAAGTAACTGATGTCTGGAGCTCTCCAGAGAAATACACACCATTTGGTGGGCAATCCTGACACTTGCCTTCGCTCTGGAACCGAGAAATAATGAAATTCCCATCTGGGAAACGTTAAGAAAAATTGACAATTATTCTGAATGTATTGAAATATCTTGTTTCATTGTATTGATTACTTGATATATTGATATAGCAACGTATATGTACTATTCCTACAGTGGGTCTAGTGTTAGAAATGTCTGGTGAGATTCATTCGTAATAGAGACATGTATGTTTGAGCAAGGCAAGTAGACTCCCTTTTAAGCAGGAATTTTAGGCTGTGATTCATTTGACCTATTTTAGACACCTACACTAAGACAAGATTAATTTGGAGAAGTGAATCATACCCATCATGTCTATACTGCTCTGGACTCTTGTTGAAACTGCAGCAGAGTTTCTGGGGGCTGCTCTAATTTCCCTAAGTTAGAGCACCCCAGTAAGATTCTCCAACAAGTAACAAGAATCAGAGCCGCCTTTGGAGTTTGCTAGCATAGCTATGTTGCTTAGAAAAGGGAAAGAGTCTTGCTGCTGACGGTTTTTCCAACAGCAGTCCTAAACTCTGTTATATTGGCAGTTTGGTGGGACAGCAACAGTGATTTTAGAAGGTAAGACAAGCCCTATAGTCAAAAGACTTCTTTACAAGGACAAGCCTTTCTTGTGTACACTTAGGGTCCATCATGAGCAGAGAACTACTATGCCTTTCAGCACCTGAGGTGAGACTGAGGAAGCTTTGAAATCTACAGGAAGGACACACTTTTGTCTGGCTGAATGTAGGTGACTGCTGTTTGTCCAAGAGCTGAGAACAACACTGACAGAGGATAGTGTCCCCGCTCCATAGCACTCCACCTCTCATCAAACAGTTGTGTGAGTGAGCTGGAGTGACATTCTTTGGTGGCCTGGCCACCTCTACCCTAACTCTAATGAATTAAGGCAGTCTGCTTTTAATTCCATTTGACATCATGCTCATTGTCATGCCTGGCTTGGGAAAAATCACAGAACACTTTAGATTGGAAAGGATCTCAGTAGGTCATCTGGTCCAACCCTCTTGCTCTAAACTGACTTCAAATTTACATCAGGTTTCTCAAGGCCTTGTCCAGTCAAGTTTTCAGTATATCTGTGGATGGAGATTTCAAGCAACAGCTCTATTCAATATAGAGACTGCAAACTTTGCTTACTTCTGTGCAGCCACAGGCTGATTTCAAGTAAAGGGCTGCTTCGTGGCCTGGTGCAAAATCACAGATGAAATACGCCAACGTACCTTTAGCATGTAACAAAGCACTAGCAAAATGATATACAACTAAAAGGTACAAGGACAAATGAAAAGAAGGTGTTGCCCTGTATAGAGAAAGCACTAGGGGAACTTGCACAATACAGCTATTTGGGGAACTGGCACTGAATTGAACTCTTACTTGCTCCAACTTCACAGACTTACTCTTGGCCAGATAGCTAAACCATTTGGCTCAATAGCATTGCAGAAACAGCCACATTTTCAAAGTGATGCAACAGGGAAATAAATTACCTCTATTATGTGAAAAGCAATGGGTGTGCAGTCTCTGAGAAGAAGGAATTTTGTGAGCAAGAGGCTGAATTTGTCTTGGAAAACTCAGATACCAATAAACACAAGTGATTGTGCATGCACTAATTATACACACAGGCTTGAGCACAAAGTTATATCCAGACTACATGAGTATTTCATTATGGCTTGAAGACTCTTTGGACAGCTTTGAATTTCTAGCTGGAATTTAAAAACTAGTGCTGTGGCTGGCTGTCTCAAAGGACAGCAAGTCAGACATAAGTTGTCAGGGTTGGTATGAAATATTTTAGCCTTAGTTATTTTAAGAACTAACTAAAAAACTTCATTTTATTGTTTCCTCTTTTGGCTAATGCCCCACAGCTCCTCTGCACCCTTCAGAAACATTGATGAGAACTGATTTCATCCAGGACATGGTTGTTCCTTTGTCATGTCCTAAGGTACATGTGCTTGAATCAGAGGGTTCACACTAATGGCTTTCACTGTCCTTGCTCTTGGAAGGACATCAAACTTTTGCGTACGCTTGTGTACATGAAGATTCTACAAGGGAGGCTGTGTTCTCAGAACCGAGCTCCCACCCATAAACCTCTTGTTCCAGTCATAGAAAGATCACACAGCCGGTGAAATTGCTTTAGCCCTCCCAACCTCTGGCTGGTGAAAGGCTCATGTACTTTGACCGTGAACACTACTGAAGTCCATTAATGGCCTGCTTTTATTACATTCTTTCTCATCTACAGAAGTAATTACCAGAGATGTGTACTTTCTCTGTGACTCTTCCCACTTGAGCTCTCCCCAGAGCCAGAAGGAGAGTGCATATTCATATTGAGGAATTAAGATCAACCTTTCATCCTCTGCATTTTCACAGGCATTTTTGGAGGTAATAGGGAGGAACCTTCTTCATAAATTTAAAAAAAACAAAAAACCTTTAGTGAGGGGTCAATAGTTTCTTATTCTGTGTCCAGCCAAGGAATATACTTATTGTGTGATCCTCTTTGTAAACTAGAAACATTTTTTTGGCCTGATAATTGCTCTGTGTAGTCTCCTGAAGAGCTGTAAGATCTCCTACTAGGGGGCAGTGTGGGATTATTTGTACAATTGCTAACAAAATGGGGTTCTGATCTAGAAGTGGGATTCTCAAGTGTGCTCATGTTACTGCTAAAACAATAAGAAAAGTCATCTAGAAGGATTGCTGGAGGTGCCTTAAAGGAGCTCTCTTTTGACACCTCTGTTTATGAGTAGAAGAGCTTCCTTTTCTAGATGCACACACACAATTTGGGGAGCATTTTCTCTTTTTTTCCCCCTCTGATTGAAGTAACCTTTCTACTATGTGTGTACTCTATAAGTCAACAATCCTTCCTGTGCTGCAGGAGCTCAATTCATTGCTTAAGGGAAGAATAAAACAGAAACACACACTGGATCAAAAAGAAACAAGACTGCAGGTCTGAGAGAGACTTGCCCTTGGCATTTCCTCTTGCCCTGCTCCCACAGGCAAGCAAGACTATAGGGGCCCTCTGTCAGTCTTATGGAAATACATTTCATCTGAAGTAAATGTTACCGCAGTCCACAGATGCCATAAAGAAAAATGTTGGTCTTCTAAAGTTTAAAGGAGTGATCTCAATTGTGGAAAAGGCAGTGGCAAGTTTGGGGAGGCTTTGTTTGACCTCTCTTGATCTGGACTTTGCTGATAAATGCACACAAAGTGGCCCAACAAAGAATCCAATTATAAAGCGATTAAGAATGCTGAACCCAACAGTCCCCTTGGCTGGCCAAATGTGTGTGCCCTGACTGTGTGAAACAGAGGGGCTCCTGCTCACACTGTGCTGTGGGTGAATGTAAAACAAGATTTTGGGGACTTCAGCTTCCACTTGGGCAAATAAGAGGCTTCTGGCAAGAGTTGTGGCCATTGTACAGTTAGTCCTTCACTCAAAGGAATCCATTTCAGGGATGAGTTTTAAACATGTCAACAAATTATAGCACCGATGTATTTTTTTTTAACATTGGTTCACCAGTTTTTCACATGCTATACATTGTCACTACAGTTTTACGATAATGGCAAATCAGAATTGAATATACAACGCTCCTTCTCCAGCAAGTCAGACTACATCTATTCGAGCTAAAGGAAAACCTGTGTAAACTACCAGTGACAGAGAACTTTAACACACATATGATCATCTTTAGTTCTGCCCACTGTTCAGTAAAGGGTGTGGACAATACACTAGAAAATATGTAAGCTTATTGAAAGTTACCTGTTTTAGCCCGTTCACTATTTACATGCAAAAGGAAATTGCTGACAGGAGCACTCACACCTAAGTTTACTGTTTTAAAAGTATTTTTAATCCAAAACACTTATTTATTTTTAGCTTTTTTTTTTCCTCAAAGATGTGTCTTTGGTAAGCAAACATAATAAAATGCTCTCCTGAATCTTCTTGAGCACCCTAACCTTGGGCATTATTGACCCAAAATTCCTCAGGCCTGGCATGCTGACACCTTTAAGATTTTTCAGAAAGGACAAGAGAGACTTGGTGAATAAGGAGAGCTCTGAAAACCCTCTTCTGACTATTTCTCCACAACAGAAACAGTGGGAAGAAAAACTTCACAGCAAATATCTCTGCCTTTCTTCTACCCTCCCACCGGTCATCACCATATGGGAAGACCCTCCTATTCCAAATGCAAATATCTCTGGAAAGCAAAATACTGCAGAAATTCCAGATTTTAATGGACAAGACACCAGATTCCCGTGTCTTAGTCAGCAACACAGCTCTAAAATCCCATAAAAGGTTACAAGAGATCTCCAAAGCTCTATGTCAGAGCAGCCAGGACTCCAGTTATGTACCAAGTACCCCAATTTCTCTGTGTGTGTTAATCCTGCCACTGCCCTGGAGCGTGCGGGCTGACAGAAGAATTTCCATGGAGGCCCACCTGGAGGTGACTGTCACATTCAGGATGTGAAAGAAACAGGCTTAAACTGAACCCGGGGAAGCATGTTCTGTTGACGGCTAAGTCCTCAGTTATTAAACAAAATATGCAATAAGCAAGAGATATACCCCCGTGCTTCCATTGCATGGGAACAGAAGGGGCAGCTCTGCTTGCCAGAGATGCTTACAGAAGTAATAGAGGCTTGCTGGCTTCCAAGGAGATGTTTAATGTAGTGTCATCATCAGTACCCTGGGGCAGGAGTGCAGCAGGAACTGTCAGCAAGACCTCTGCACAGGTAGAGGGATCAGTGCATGAAAACAAATGGAAGTGCTCAAGAATGTCAGATCTCATTTGGAAAGGAATTTTATTGTGTGGTTTCCAAGGTGTTACTACCATTCCAGTGTGCTGGTTTTGGTTGGGATAGAGTTCATTTTCTTCCTAGTAGCTAGTATGGGGCTATGTTTT
Source organism: Ciconia boyciana (assembly GCF_034638445.1). Lineage (NCBI taxonomy): Eukaryota > Metazoa > Chordata > Aves > Ciconiiformes > Ciconiidae > Ciconia > Ciconia boyciana. Next base: position 60,100,908 of record NC_132934.1, read on the forward strand.
GGATTTGTGCTGGAAACAGTGTTGATAACACAGGGATGTTTTCGTTACTGCTCAGCAGTGCTTACACAGAGTCAAGGCCTTTTCTGCTCCTCACCCCACCCCACCAGCGAGGAGGCTGGGGGTGCACAAGAAGTTGGGAGGGGGCACAGCTGGGACAGCTGACCCCAACTGACCAAAGGGCTATTCCCTAACATATGACGTCATGCTCAGTATATAAAGCTGGGGGAAGAAGGAAGGGGGGACGTTTGGAGTGATGGCATTTGTCTTCCCAAGTAACCATTGCACGTGATGGAGTCCTGCTTTCCTGGAGATGGCTGAACACCTGCCTGCCCATGGGAAGCAGTGAATGAATTCCTTGTTTTGCTTTGCTTGTGCACGTGGCTTTTGCTTTCCCTATTAAACTGTCTTTATCTCAACCCACGAGTTTTCTCACTTTTACTCTTCTGATTCTCTCCCCCATCCCACCAGGGATGAGTGAGCGAGCGGCTGTGTGGGGCTTAGTTGCTGGCTGGGGTTAAACCATGACATCCAGCTAAAGGAAAAATATTCTAAATTGACAGCATCCTTTTAATCCCATATCTTAATTGGTTGAGAGGAGTATCTGCCAGTGCAAAGAGGAGCAACAGACTTTTAGAGTAATAATGAAATTACCTGCCCCTACTGAGCTTTTCATCAGTAGATCTCAAAACACTTTACCAGAGGAAGTCAACTTCACTATTTCTATTTTACAGAAATAGTCCATGCAGTTGATATTACACGCTCCTGTTGTGCCTTCATACACTAGCAAAGGATTTTGTAATGGAACAAACTGTCTTTTGTAATGGGTAAATCACTAGTATTTAATTAAGCTAGCAATGGGATGATGCTCATCAGCAGTTTTAAAATATTCCTGACTCCACACCTTTGGGAATATCACTTTTATAGTCAAATAAGAGAATACACAAAATGTAAGATTTGCATGGGCGCTTTATTCTATTTCCATAACTACCACTAAAGCCTTTCCTCCTGGACAAGGAAGCATAATACCTTCAATGAAGAATGTGCAAAAGTTCAGTGAAGTGGCAGAATTATCTAATGGCTAATTTAGGGATGCATATAACCAGAGCAAAGAGGTGACAGTTCTTTATACTAGCTGAAGTTGCATTTCCTGAATTCCTCTTCGGAAGCATGGTGTGTGTCTTTGATCACGGTACTTCACTTCTCTGAATCTCTGATTCTGTTGGGGCAATGATCTGTTAAAAGTCTGAAATTTTCAAACACAGAAGAAAAGCATCTTGTTGCTAGTATTCCAAGTATTATCCTCATTTGAGAAAGTAGGCTTGATATTTTATGTGTGCATGATACTGTACAGCATGTATGGGCACTCAGAATTTACTGATCCTGAGGTGGATTTCTTGGTTTTCAGAGAGTACATTTACAAGGGGTATCTGGTACCTTGAATAGGTATCTCTCTTCTTGTAGGATGACAGCAGCTTTCTCCTTCAGTTCATAGCTGTTCAACATTAAAAAAACAAAACCAAACCCAAACCAGATACCTTCAGAAATCATCTCTGCTTTATTGTGAAACACTCTCCTTTGACATTTCTAACATTGTAATCTTGTAATTAAGAAACCTCCTGACATACTTTTATGTAAACTGTAGGTAAAAGCATACTGGAGGTGATCCCACAAGTAGTCACAGCCTCATCCACTGTTCTGCTGAGCAGGCTTTCCAAACACAGCACGTGATCTTGTGTTCTTTTCCTAATCCCCAGGGTTAATTCATTAAAACACAAAAAGAAAGAGTTTGCTTCCTTAATTCATATTATTATTAAACAATGCATTTTAAAAAATGAAAATTTAGTTTTCTCCCCTTTTGAATGCGCTATTTCTCCCACTTAGTGAGTCCTGTTGGCTCAGAGCATTACTTGCTCCACTGGAGTGGTAGGATTTCATACAGGCATACCCATGCTAGTTTTGGACTCTATCTCTCCGATACCCATAGCAGTACAGAACTCAGCCCAGAATAAATATTTGAGCTTGTGATATCTCAGGCCAGTTTTACTGTCTGCTCTAAACTTACCACTACTATTGCTATGCTGATAGAAGTTTCAATGGGTCTATATGAGCTGTAGTTAGAGCTATGACAATGGTTTAGTAAATCGTCATTTTTATTTTTTCTCAAAACTTGTTTTCATCCAGATACTTAGTTTTCCTTGATCAGGTTTTTATTTATTTTTTCCCTGTAATATTGGGGCAGAAGCAGAGCACAATCATGCTACAAACCCATATGACGTATCTTCTAGAAGAGTGTATTCTGTAATTGCTGGTGCCACTGGAAATGTTGGTGATTTCGTAGCAAGTCTATTAGTTGTCAGTGATGCTGCTGGGGAAGAAGCTCCAGAAGAGGGTGGCACAGAGCAGTAATCAGGGAGGACAGGCCAAGGCAGGCTGCTTGGACAGCGAGGTAGCTCTCCTATTCCTCTACCATATCTGCTAGGCTAATGCCAGGAAACTAATTCCTTTGGCATAGACAGTAACCTCCCAAATCCCAAGAGAGCACACGGAAGCTGTTCCAGAGCACCCTGTGCCTGCCAGCCCAGAGAAACGTGTGATGGGATATGGGATCATGAATCCAGGGTGAGAAACCGCAAGGATGTATCATTCATTACCACCACCCACAGCATGCCTGCAGATGTGGGACCTGAGAACAGAGTGCTAGTGTGGAGAATGTCAGGATGCAGAAGCGTGGTAGGCTGCCGTATGTTGGCAAGCGCAAGATTACCTAACCCATGGTTAGCATGCAGTGTAGGCAGGTTTTATTAGCAAAGTTCAGACCATGATGTGCTAATTAAAGAAGAGGTTGTCCTAGTTGCTAAGGAAATGAATGCTTTCTGTATTGCTGCTTCTGCCCCAACAAAGCATGTTCTCAGCTGTCCCTCTGGTTGCGTGTGTTTGCCAGAAAGAGGGGTCAGGGCTTGATATTGTTGCTTCTGTGATTACAGTGCTCCTGTGAGCTGATTTTCAGGTCAAGAGTCATAGGTGAAAGGGATGGCAGGGGAAAGTGGTTTAAAACACTCCTTTATCGGGTACCTGTCTAGTGACAAGCTCCTCCTAAAACTAGTGGTTTCAGGGTATATTGTTTTGTTTTTTAAGCTCAGTTCTGCTTCTTTTGGGAAAGATGCAGTCCAGACTAGGAGATTTGTATGCTTTAAAATTAGTCTAACTGTCAGCTCTTCTGTAAGGCAGAGGCTGACTGAGTGTTGGAGCCAGTCCTAGAATGAAGGAGATGTAACGGTTTGAATTTTTTATTAGTAAAGAAGCTGACTACCACCAGACAGGCATCTTGCTTAGCTTAGTCTCATGAGAAAGCATTCTGTGATTCGTTATTCCTCTACCGTAATATGCACTGTGCATAGGCAGCTGCTAGAAACATAAGGATGCATCAACATCAACAGGACTGAAAACTACATATTGTGAAGTTAGTGTGTAAGTGAAAAACTGTCTCCGTGGGGTGGTCCATTGCTGTCTGCTAGTCCCACAGCAAGTCTGTCATCCTTCATTCTCAGGGTGAGATTTACGTCAGTCCCAGCTTGAAACTTAAATGATTGTGTACACCATCTTCAAAGCATTTTTTTTTCTTTCCCCTCTGCATCCTCCATGGAAACCCTGTCACCAGCACTACAAACCTTTCTCCTCTGTCACTCTCTGGGGCAATGACTGTCTGGCTGTAACTTTGTCTCTGTGAGATCCCAGAGCCATGATCCTCCTGTGTCATGGAGATGGGCAACAATAATAAAATTCTCATTAGGAGAAAATTGTCTCTGCCTTTGGGAGACATTAACCTCCAGTTTCCAGTATGCTGGACCACTGTATTTTTTTCTTCTTATGCTTTTATTTTCTGAAGTAATGTTCCTCTAGCTGTCTATTATACCAGAACACGTTCCCTTTACTTCATCTGCTCCCCTCCTACCTCAATGCAGACATTGTAGCATCTGGCATCACCACCCCCTACCAGCTGGTTCATTGCTGCATTCTCCAAGGAATAAGCTGCCATTTTCCAAAGACCCTTGAAGTCACAGAGTTCCACTTCTAACTTTCTCTCTCTGAGGACTCTAACCCCAATGCAACATTTATTTGTCTTTCTCTTAAAAATGCTCCCTCTGCAATTTTATCAGGTCTAATTTTGCACTGCAAACTCTGCAATATCCTTTTGCTAATTCAAATGTTTCACCTGTGTTGCATTCTGCAGAAAGGGGCTGTGAAATCCTCATAACACAAAAATCTTTAGCTGAACTTCAAATTGGACTTGACAAATGAGTCAAGTGACTCTATGACTTCGAATACTTGGTAGAAAGTTCTGAGAGATGGAAAGCTAGCAACAGCTGAGCCTAAGTTCTTGCCCTGAGTTACTTTGCTTTGGTGTTTTGGTTGTTATCTGGTTGGGTTTTTTTCCAAACAATCTTTCTGTTAATAAAGCTGGAAGCAGAAAGGATGAGACCTTGGTGCTATGATGAAGGCAGCATTTTCATTTGCATTTTGATGGGGGCTTCATCAGTTTACAGGGAGAGACAAAAGCAGCTGCAAATATTCTTAGTGTCTGTTGTGTGAAGAATTGTGAGTGCCCATGTGGGAGAAACATTTGCCATAATTAGGTATAATTAGTCTCAGTGGTCAATGTTCATCAGAAGTTCATCCTGTCTGACAGAGTCTTGGTCTGTGATGAAGTCTAGTGCTTCAGTCCTTGCCAAATTAACAGGAAACCAAGATAAACAGACATCTCTAAAGACCTTTGCTGCATATAAAATGTACCAACCATTTTAAAAGCTCTTGGAACAATCTGCTTGGATAAGATGTTAATGCATTTATTGGAGATGCTGACATTTAATAGCAGAATTTACTTTCAGCATGATCCATATTGGATAGTAAAAGGGGGCCAGAGTCCTTGAAAGATGCAAAGAACTCTTAAAAAATTAGGGATTGTTCTCTACACTGCATTTATAAATCAAATATATCAGTTCCTGCTGAAATTCTAAGTTCATTGGTAGTCAGAGTGGATATTCATAAAATGCTCTCTCCTTTTTATACGAGATCAGATTGGGATAGACTCGGTCCTTTTGTCTTAACTTTTGCTTTGGTATGTTACATTTGGAGACTGACTGACTACACCCCTTTAGTGCACAAGCTCAAAGTGGGCAAGAGCCAACATAGCTGTTTTGTCATTCCCATTTAACCTCTATAGGATTATCATTATTTTACTCATTAATGTTCCGCTGCCTGTCATCACATTCACTGGTCTCTCTATTCAAGTCGGTTACTGATGGGACAGTTGGGCTCAATAGTTAATTACTTGTCAAATTAATCACTACTTCCACTTGTGAGACACATCTTTAGTGGTATAGAAAGTGTACTGCATTTCCAGGGAGGAGGTTACAAAATTAACTAAAGGTATTTTGAATGTTCCACAAATTGGATGAGATTTGTTGAGCTAGCCATTCAGCACACTGGGAAATCTGTGGGCTGCAGTTCAGAAGATGTTTTTAGTCTTCTCTGCTTCTTCTCTATGATTTTCTCCCAGATTTCATTTTAATTACTTCCTTCAGTTCTCTGAAACAGCAGTCTCTTTTTCCTTCTTCCTTTGTGTTTATTTTTGCATAGGTCTCTGGCTCCATTGTCCACCTCCACCTTTTCTTTCACCATGCTGCAATCTCTTCTCCCTGCCATACCCCTCTGCCCCCACCCCCTCTTTTTTCCCCTCACATGTTTTTAATGCTTATTTTTATTTACTCACTTTTGGGGACTTGCATTCTAAGACCATCTTCTTGCTCAAACACTTCCAACTTCCTCTGGAGGCCAGGTATCTGTCAGTGTTCCTAATCCTTCACCAACCTGTCCCTGCTTATGGCTGGAGCATTGGCTTCTTGTCATAGCTGTAGAGGAAGGAGCAACAGTGACTCTTTTACTGCTGGCAGCCATCCTTTTTTCCCTCTCATGTGCTCCTTCTCATCTAGCAATACCCATCAGTTCTGGACAATCCATGAAAAAGTCATCAGGCTAGCAATTTTACGTTTTCCAGCATGCCGTTACCACCAGCATCTTAGGAGTTGAGTTCTAAGTTAGATACCAAAGATACCAAATGCGTATTAAGATTACGTCATGTTCTAATCAGGTTGTGTCTTCTTGCTAAAGGAAAAGATCCTCTTATGGGCATTCCCTATGCTTTTTATAGAATAGCAGTGTAAAAAAAGGTTGCTAATTTTCAGTGCCTACAACAGTATGAGCATTTAAATGTATATATTCCCAGATGAGAACCACCATTAACAGCGAGTTACAGCTTTTAGACTGTAAATCCCACCAACGCAAGCCATAAAGGAAAAAAAAAAAAAGAAACCAAGAAATAAGAAGCAAAGTCTTCAGTGCCTTGTCTGTGCTCCACAGAATTGTTCTTTATTCTGGCTACCTTTTACTCCATCCCACTGCCCACATGTTTCCACTTGCACCCATGAATTACTGCTTTAACAAATCAAGGGAATCTGGAAACATATGAAGTGAATAGATCACAAATTTAGAAAAGACGTTCTTATAACTACAGAAGTACAGAAGTCAGGTTCATTTCTTTTTTCCTCTCTGAAGAGAACATGTGTCAAACTGAAAAACTAGCTCTATATCACATACAGATTACTACTTAAGAACTTATTTCCCAAAGCAGTGTTTTCACACCAGTAGTAGATTCCACCTAACTAGTTCTTCTTTACTACTGCGTCTTTTGGTCCTCTCTGAAACAATTACTTATGCAACAATCAATTCAGACTGTTTAATTCTATTTTTCAAATAAAGGGACTCGTAAGCGTAGGAATAGAGCGGATTCCTGCCAAAATCAGTGGAGAGATTCAGTGCCTGATGAGACATACCTCACGTGCATTTTTAGTGGAGACCCTGCAGTTCTGGGAGGGGATTCTGCATCACTCATTCACCAAGTCTCACAGTTCAGAACACAGTGAGACCCTTATTTTGTGTGTATGTGAATGTGAGATAAAGTTTTAAAGAATTTATGGATCTGTCTACTTGGGATGGGGGATTGTTTTGACTGTTGCTTTTAGAAGGTGGTGAGTTTAGTTGTATGGAATGTGAACAGCACTGTATGAAATTACTTATCTCATGCAGAACTACTAAGAGTAATACCTTTAGGTAGTATTTCTTGATAGAGAAAAACACAGTAAGCTTTTCCTAGAATTAAAAAAAAAGTATTTAAGTGTACAAAGATATGTAGCGATCCTACCTAATAATCTCTGGATTTCTGGTATACCTGTAAGCCCCAGTCCTGCAAAGCAGAGCCAGCTCAACACTTCTCACAACATATGCAAAATGCAATGTTTCTACTTCAAAGCAGAGGGACTAAGGATGGGGCTGCTATTGCACACGGGAAAGGAGTTGGAGAGAGACAGGCTGTAGACCATGTGGAAAGTGTCCACCTCCAGCAACTCTGAGGGTGGGTAGCATGTTGCTGGACACAGCACTGCTGGAGAGGCCTTCGAAACCCAGCAGGGGACATCACACTAGACATCCTGCCTGTTCTCTGGGTGGTGACAGCTGCAGTCACAGCAGCCAACTTGGTTTTCCACGGCCCTGGCATAGCGAAAGCAGCCTGCTGGACCACAGCTTACCTGGTCCACACCTGGGGCTAGTCTGCTGCAAAGGTTTACATATTCCTATAAAAGCCTTCTTGATTTCTCTGGGGAAACTGGCAGCATGCAGTGTTTAGCATGTCTGTACAGCTTTTTCAGAGTTGTGATCTCAGCACCCATAGACTTTGGTGACTCACCGAGACTACAGATGGGATCTTCAATCTTGTCCCAAAGAGTCTCAGACCTCCACTGAGCCACAGCACTTGCAACAAGCTCTGGAAAATTCCTGAGCTCCTGCAGCTTGACATCACAAAAACATGTAAATGTAAAGAACCTATTTGAGATAATTTGCAGTGACTGCTAAAATTCACTTGTAATTTCCTCTCCCTCTGAGTCCTGTTTATTTGGACTCATGTTACACAGCATGTTCAGAATCCCATCTAATTTCCATTTGTTTGGGGCATAGTTTTTAACATGCATCCAATTAGAAGCTATGTAATTTTTCTCATTACAGCCTTAACCAGTCAAAAAGACATTTGTGCCCACATTTCCATCAGTTACATTCCAGCCTGGTGTACTGTTGTGTTCATTTCACCTAAACTTTATAAGTACATGATGCAACTCTTTGGTTCCTTCCTCTTTGCTCACTGCCCCCTCCAAGTCCACTCTGTCAGCGTTATTTATGGTGTCTGGTTTGCTTTGATGCTGTCATCCCCCATGTTTAAATAGTCAATGTACTGCTGACATGGTTGATCAGGCACTAATACCTCGGTCTCAGGAAAGCAACAGGTTTGAGCAGCAGTACTGGAGGCAGAGCTGGTAACAGCCATAGTAGCTACAGGAAGAGGCTAAGGAATGAAGTGTACACTCTACCCATCTGCAGAATGGTTTGGTCTACTACCCATCTTAGCCTTGTCAGGCTGACAACGTTGTGTAAGGTCCCCAGGCAATTGTTGTGATTGTTTGCCCTCAAGTAGTGCTGAGAGTCATTTGGGATTTTGACACTCAAGTTGGCTGTCTGGTGTTGAAGAATGGATCCATCAGAAATATGGTAAGGTTTCAGCACCATCTGCCAACATCTGCCAGCTGAAGATTTGGTGCTCAGTACCCAGGAGACAGATGAAGTTTTGAAAGCTGAAGATGGAAATTTCTTTTTTCTCCTTCTTGCTCAGAGAGGAGTAGGTGTGAATTTAAACTGGTGGGGACAGGATATTTTTAGTATTGTATTTCTTAGTGATTTCTATTAACTACTTGTCCTCCTGCATTTACTCTTCCCACTTCATCCAATTGTAGAAAATAAGTCCATATCTTTCTGTCCCTGGTGAAATGACACACACCTAATGGAAGCATGCCTATTGCTTTCAGAGTCCTAGAATTAGCAGCCTGCTAAGAAGTTGACACATCATTTTGAGATAATCATCTTCAGTGTTCAGAGAAAGGCAGATGCCCCAGGGTCTGCAAACATTCTCTTCTGAGTTTTAAACTTTTGTTTACAAAAATAATGGAAGAAGAAGATACCAAAAAAGAAACGGTATCTATATGTTTGCATCAAAATTAATTGTCAAGTACAGAGCTATGGGGCTACTGACCTTGTTATGTAATCCTGTCATTCAAGGGATGTTAATCAGTCCAATATACATTAAGATTCTAGGGTAGAAAGTGTCACTTTCTCACTAGACTTGGTGCTGAACTGCACAACTACCTTGTGGACAGGCTGGAGACTGGGTCTACTGAAATTCTCTTCAAAGGATGCCTTTGAAGTAGCATGTTAAGTATCGGTTATATCAGAGATGTACACTATGCTGAAACTCCATTGCACTGCATATTTGTGAAGTCCCAAGCTCTCTGGCCAACCCAAATATTTTGTGACAATTGGCTTCAAGCACATCCTTCTTCTGAGGCTATTCTTTGCAGCAGAGGAAACTGAAAATTAGTATTTTCCCAAAGGCTACCTCCTTTCCTAGCAGAAGGAACATAGGTCTAGAAAATCAACTGGAACATAATATTAACTCAGCTGGTGTAATTCCTCTTTCAAATCAGCCTTCTAATGTCTTAAGACAGTATGCTCTGCTTGCACCTCTGCTGTATTTGACATTTTGTCACCTGAAGTTAGTTATATGGACATTCTGCTACAAGTTAGTGCAGGAAGGGTAGGCCACAACTTTCCTTGTTTTGTGTGTAAATCTGCTCAACAGTAGTGACAGAGATTATCAAAAGAATCATTGTGTGCACCTGATTACTAGTATATAAAGCAACTGATCTGCTGAGGTAATGGGGCAGATTGATGGAAATCAAGCAATGACAGCTGTACCTTCTAGCATCCAATTTGTCATGCAGGTGTCACTTGCATCTAAGCCTTTACCACATGTATGCTGGTGGATAGGATTGTCTTCCTGTTCATGTCCTGTTACACTGATGCTGTCAAAATATTCTTCAAAAAATGTAATTCATTAGCGCCCCAGTTTCTTCAAAAACGCTCAGAAGGGAGAATACCTGTTGTGAGTATTATTTCAGGGAGCAAACCCCAAATCTGATGGCGGAATCCTATTCTAACTGTACGACAAATACAAATGGTTTGGGCTGTCATAACATTCTGAGACCTTCAATGGCATAAAAGACATCTAGGCATCTGACTCTTATTTGTGCCTATTAGGTTTGTTTTTCTATAAATGTCATCACTAGAAAGAAACAAGGAAAAAAAGCTTCCTGTTCATATAGGCACTTGTGAGCAATGCAGTCAGTAGAAGCTTGAAGCAAAAAAAACTTCATTAAGACTCCATCTTCTCCATTCTTTTTCTGTAATATCCAGCCTTACACACAAAAGCTACATTAATAGAACATGTCTGTGGTTGCAAACTCAAGTACACAAAGTTAGGAAATGACAACTAAATTCTCATATGCAAACAGAATTTGATACCTCCTTTTTTCAGATTATGATACAATTCCTAATGACACAATTACAGTGACTTCTACCAGACCCTTACTTTATTTGATGTGCAAAAAGGTCAGGTGCAGACTTCATGGCACTCTTTAGTATCCTCATCTCTCTTAGCAACATCCGATTTCTTCATCCAGACAATCCTGGTTTTCATCTTGTATCCCAACTCCCCATCAAATCTCTTTTGTTCTCCTTCTGTCTCCTATGGAAGAAATAAACTCACCATTGTTAATTCCAGTACCCATCCCTACCTGGGCTTGAGTAGAGAGGGATAACCAGTTCAGAAAATCTCAGCTTTGTCCCTGCAGTGGTGGATAGAAAAGAAGAAGAAGACAAAAATAATTTTAAAAAAATTTGTTTCCTGTCAGGGATCAGCAGATGCAAAGCCTGGTAACAATTCAAAGGAGAGTGAGCTTTCTTAGCTGCTGTGTTAGACTAGTCAAGGAAGAAGAGGTCTGAGCTCACTTTATGGGTATAGATTCTTTAAGGATGCAGCTCTTCCCTTTTATCAACTCTCTACTAAGCACATATGGATTTTTAAAGCCTTACATAAGTAAAACCCTTTTTTTTTTTTTTTTTTAATGCTCACACACTGGTGGCATTGTTCCCTAGCAGAATTCTGAGAGGATTTCTTAATCCATCATTAGTTTTGAGGCTCCAGTTGCTGACCACCCAGTAATATGTGGCCCACCACCTCTCAAACTTGTCACAGATTATCCTGCAGAAAGAGGACTTGCAATTAGTCCTTCCTTTCAATGAGCTAATTGATAAAAACAGGGTAAGACTCCTATATTACAGCCTAGTAATTGCCATAGCAAAGCTACCACTGTATTTGACATAAAACCTCTTCTCGATGAGTGGTATCTTTTTCACCTTGATCTGGGAGAAGGTAAGGAAATACAGTACCTCCTGCTGATGATCACTTGTCTTGGCTGCATCTATGTTGCGTTTTGTTATGCTGAGTGGAATAAAGTGGGAAAAAGTTTCAAAAAGCCATTAGCACCAAGTCTGATACTGGAAAAATCTCTCAAGTTATTCCCTCTCATTGGAACTGCTGTAATATCAAGCTGGCATAGAAAAAATATGGCAGCACACTTGGAAATATTGTCAACATGGGCAAAGGGCACCATGCCAGTATAATTTCCGATTCCAGCACTGAGATCTCGTGTGTTGGTTGGAGAAGTGATGTTTAAAATTATTTTCCCTCTCCGTAGATGAAATTCTTCTTTTAACTGACTTACTTAAACACATGCTGATTTCATTGGAAACTTTGCTCAGTCTGGTCATTTATTTTAGGTGCTGCAGGAACTGTGAATTCTGATGCCATCCATGGTAGTAAAAGCTTATTCCTTTCCTCAGTACACAATTGGATACAGACTGCAATTGTAGAGTAAGTAGCAATGCCAGCACCTGTGTGGCTGCCAAGCTCAGAAATGCAAGTACACACAGAGAGTGTAAAATATCTGTTGAATTGGTTGGGCTTTTTTGTATCTGTTGCTGGATTCCTTCAATGTCACCTTCAGACTTTGAAGGACTGTCCTTTTTTGGGTCTGGCCTTGTCTGCTTGGCCTCTACTATGTCTGACAGCTTTAGTTGCACCTCAGAATCAATGGAAAAAACCCTACCGTGTCAAGATACAGTCTGAATCACAGAATATTGAAGTGTTAAAGTACTTCTCTGAAAAAGAGGTGTTTAATGTTGACAGGTTCATTGGCACTAGTACTGGTCTTGCCTTGTTGCTTGACCTTAGCATCAACTTCCCTGTAACTGCTGTTGAGACTGACAAGGATTATCCTTTTGTTACTGACAATTTCACTGCTGAGATGGGGAGACCTTTCCTATTCTTTTGCCAATGTAGCAAGTCCAGAGCATAGTTCACAACTTCTCAAATGCCAGCAAGAACACGGAAACTTTCTTTAGCATTGACAGTCTTGGCCAGAGAGCTGGATACAGCTCGCAGTTGCATCTCAGCCCCAGCAAAGGAACATTTTAGTTTATTCACAGTACACTTCTGAGATACACAACCACTTGTGGCCACTAAATGAGCTCATGTTTGTATGCTTGGCTGTTCAGACTATGCTCCCTGTTTATATTCAGAAGTATGTACATATATTGCTATTGTGCTTTTGCTGACAAGGACATGAAAGTGGACTTTCTTCTGTCAATTTTGTTAAAACACCAGAAAAGATTCATATTGGGCAGTCTTACTGTTGTGATGGCCAAAAAGCAAATAAGCCCGAGTCATTAGACAGGATCTGGGTTTTACTTTACCCTCCCTTCATTGGATAGTAGCAGCTATAATGCTTTTCTGCTTTCTAGAGAAATCCTCTAGAAAATATTTAAAAGAATAGCCCTCATTGGGAAAAAATATGGAAGTTCTAGGGTCTAACTGATAATTATGGTCATTTATTTTTGGTCAAAAATATTCCTATTTGACTCATTAGGTAGTGATTCTTATAAGTAAGTTTAGGGTAATTTCCTTCCCCACAGTGCCTATTTTTAATTCAGGGGTTTTTTATACAGATTCTAAAGGCCTGACCATTGATACAAAACTTTTTTAACAAGTCTTGATATCATGCATTAACTTGTAATAAGATCTATTGTTTTTATCATTCATCTGTCTGTTTTAATTTGGTTTACATTTTATATTTACACTAACTCTTTAGTCCTGTATAGACTTTTTTGGTCATACTTACAAGAGCTTTAATATAAAATCAGCATAAATGTGATGAAGGCCAGACGCGTTACAACAACTGACACTCTGGCTGCTTAAGGAAGCAATCCAAGCGTTCATATGGCACCCTTCAAACATGCATAACCCACCAAGTTAGGGACATTGGAGATGACAGATGATGCTGGCCATAAAGGACATTGCTTGGACTGCATGGAACTTGATGGACATCTTAACGTTGTTTACTTAATCATTATTAGGCTTACTGTTGTTGATTGTCTGAAGAGGCTATTTGACTGTGGGAATAACTCATTTGTCACAGGTATTCTCTGAGTTCATATAACTGGCAGTTATTCCTACTTTCTGGCAGAAACACTCCGTCAATGATTGAATGAGCCTTCCTGCTCTCTTAAAGAAGACACAATTCTTCAACTACTGTAAGGCCAGTTTTCCTTCTAATTAGCGTCCTGGCTCTGGGGAGGCCTGTATTGGTAACACTTTCAGCAGTTAATGAAGCTATTCTGAAAACAATTAAACCTTCCATGTATAAGACAGGTGCTTTTAATGGAAACAAAAGGTCTTGCTGTGATCAGGTAGAGTATCCTCTTTTTCACCAGAGTAGTGAAAGGTGTCCTTAGATGAATTAAAATCTAAATGTGTAAGGCTAAGAGTGGAGGAGTGATACATCCTGTGCTTTAATACTTCTAGAAAGGATAGCAGATATTAATTATACAGGTCTATAATTCATTTAAGGCTTTTCATAATCTTATTTAGCATTCATACTGCAGGGCAATAAATGGAGAAGTGTAACAAAAGAAACAGAGTAACAAGAGAGAGACACTATATCCACTATTTGCTTGGGAGTGAGGTGAAGTGGTCAAATAGAAACAATTACTAAAAAAGAACTTCAGAAAAGTGTGTGTCTATGTATATATGTGTCTATATATTTTCCCAGAACGAAGACGGGGTAGATTGAATACCCCTGAAATCAGTGCAGTTGCTCCACTGACTTGATACCTTGATTTAGGCTTATGAGTACCTGGGTCAATTTCACCTTCATAGACAGTGAAGTTTAAAATTATTTTAAAGTTTGTACAATGCTGCTTTTCTTTCCTAGAAGATTCTGTAAAGGGAATGATACATGTTAATACAGAACAGTTATGCTACTGTACATTATACAGAATTTCACTGCAAACAGCATAGGTGTGAAGATTCCTTTGTAAAAAAAAAAAAGGAAACTTCAAACACAGTACTTGTTACCTTTTTTTTAGGATGCAGTTACACATTACTAAGAGCTCTGGAAACATTGGCATTGACTTTATGGAGTATGAAATAAAGTCTTTTCTGAGTTATATAAGTTATATTAGCAAAATAGTAATCAACTATTTCTGTAAGTAGAAATACAGGATTGACTTGACCATGGTAGGTCCAAACTTAAAGAAGTACTATCAACCTGAAATCAGATTAACTTCATAAAATTAAAGTTGCACCATATTTATTCTGCATATCTTCACTAGTTTTTATGGTTTTAAAAGCATTATTCCTTAAAAAAGACCAACCAACCAAACAAACAAACAAAAAAACCCCAACTATTCTCTAAATGACTGAGTCACAACAAATAGAAAGTAGTAATTGGCAGCAATGAAAAAAAAAATCCACAGAAAGTTCTGTCAGAGATATAATGTAAACAAATAGGAAAATACCCCTTTCCTTCAAGTTTTCTTTGATATAGGGCATAATACTATCTAAGACTCTAGTACGGATGTTTACCTTTTTGCTTCTAGAAGTACAACTGAATTCTGGGAGAAACCCATATGAAAATCAAAATAAGTTAACACAGAGCAATCAGTTTATTGTCTGAAAGCTATTGTGGCATAAAAGAGAAATAATTTCTGTTTTAATAACCTAATTTCCTTTACATTCTGAAAGTTTTAGGTTTTCATGATGTTCTCTAGTTATTTAAAGGCATTCAGTTTACCAGTCTTTATTTTTTTCCAGTTGCTATAACCCCAGGGAATCTGGATCTTACTCTGACTTTCTTGGGTTTTGTTGATTTTTCTTTTTTCTGTACATGCGCAGGAAAATCTCCATTAAATATTAATTTATTTCCCATTGTGGACAACATATGTTACAGAGCTTCCACTTTACACTCAAGAACTGGGAATTTATTTTTCCAGAGTAGATTAAATTTAACTTATTTCTTCTCTGAAAGCCCTTTCCTACTACAAAAGATGTTAGGCAGCCTGTTCTGCAGTAGTCCTGTATTCATTGCAGTGGCAGATGATAACAAGAATTAATTCAAGGGTTAGGACTTGCTTCAGACTTTTGGTCTTGCTCTTCACGCTCTGATACTATTAACAGTTGTGCAATTTAGCATCTAGAAGTTAAGAGTGGCAATTTATAAACAAAGTCACAACCTTCTGTGTTGAAGTGGATCAGTTGACACAATCCAGCCAGCCTGCTAAATCGGATTTGAATTTCTGTTCCCCATAAGAACACCCTGAATAGTTGATTTTATGAAAAGTAGCTATTCCATCAACTCCACACAAAAGCAGGTCATGGAGAACTTAGCTTTGTCCATGCACATCCCATATCTTGAGTGTGACACAGCAGCATCAGCCTCACTAGGTATGTAAAATGCTGATTAACCAAAGGAGTGTGTGTGGAGGAATGGGGACAGAACACTTTCCTGATTTTTAGGAATATTTTAGCTTCTGGTGCAGCTGGCACATAATGCACTATTAGAGTAGTAAAGCACTTTTCAGTCACCCCCTGAACAAAGCACTGTCTTTTTCCTCAAAAGACCTCATAGTGGTTGAATTCAGCTAGAATAATGAAGCAACTGTAATAATGTAAAAAAGACTTCAGTGGTGTTAAATGGGAGATGAACTTCATGCACTTTTATAAGTTTGAATACTTATGGGCCTTACACCTCCCTTTCACATAAAATCGTTATATTGGAAATAATTTTGTTCTTTTCATCAAAACCCAGATAATCTGTAAGTGTTTGGGGTCTTATAAACAGACTTAATCCTATTTTACTTGCTGATGTTCTGGTGTAGTGAAAGTACCATAAGCTGTTTGAAGTTGTGTACTGTTACGCCTTTATCTCTTGTTCCAATAAGGAAAAAATGAGACCATTGTGTAGTAATTTTACATCAGTACAACTTGATCATATAACACTATCTCAAAATTGACATGTATCCTATTAAAAAAAAAAGGTCTGGTTTACATAATTTTTTAATAATATGACTGTTAAAGCTTTGAGATTTTCAACCTTATATAACTGATAATTTTTAAAAAACTATATACTTGACATTACTATAGATTTTGCTTTTTTGTTTTTTTAAATGTAAATAGACATCTCACTCCAGAACCTGTGTAGCTTCTAGAGAAAGCTTCCTTCTGGCTGAATGAAATCTGAAGTGCAAATATTTGCATCTAATTTCTTCTACCTGTCCTTGGCATAAGGATCCTTTCGCATTGCTTGTTTACTCTATGTCCAAAGCAACTGCCACTACAGGATTTTCAAGGACAAAGATTGATGGAACGATTTTATGATGAATATGAAAAGATTACTCACTTATAAACACAATTTCTGAAAAACTCTATCTTCATAGGTAGTCACTCCTCCTGTCCCTGTTAGTTTTTGTAACCTAGTGGTAATCATGCTTGGCTAGAGCCTCTGACAAGTGCTGCTCTGGGTTTGGACAACTGTTGTCCATTTTGTGAGTAGGTCACCAACCTCACAAATGCAGAGTAATTTTAAGTAAGACATTTTGTTTCACTATGAAGTTCCATCATTTGTCACGTATAGTGGTACATCAGATAATCCTAATAATCCATGCTGCTCTTAAAACCTAAGAATTTTTGTGGGTGCTGAGAGTTCCCAGCTCTAATAGCACATTAGAACATTAAGAACCGTCAGAAATTGTTCAATACTTTGTAGGATCAGACTCTGACAATTTACTAGGTTTTAAGACATAGCATGAGACTAAAAAAAGTGAAACTGCTGAGAATTCCAGTAACAGGCAGGAGACAACCTGGTTTTATTAATAATGAAGCCATATACACAATCCTGTTTCCTCCTCCATACATCCCCAGCAATTCGTTCATTGTGACTGTCACCAAAGCAGTTACAATCCTTCAACAGTGCAAGAAAACATTATTACATGAAGGCTAATCCTTTAGCTTCACTTAGGAGAATGGGCAGAATAAGTCACTTCAGTATAGCTTATTTCTGACTTTGCTCATGAAAATAACTAGCACAATGGAGACCGATCTGCATGTTACTGTAGCTTCTCCAGAAAATCATTCATATCAGAATTAAATTATTTTTACAGATATGCAGAGGGTTTTTTTTTTCCCAAAACCGCGTTCCTAGTTGTAATAATACGTCAAAATTTGCAGTTAGTAACACTTACGTGATATCACTGGCATGTTCAACTTCATGATTTACTTCAGTTCATCTGATAACCACTCTTGACTAAAGCACCAGGGGAAGTGGGCGCTGCTGGTGGCAGAATACTAAGCTTGATGGACCAATGCCTTAATCAAGTCTGGCAAATACTATCTCACCATGAATAACCTGTTCCAGAGTTCACAATATTTTGGTGCAGCATACTGCAAAACACAGTTTCTGCCCACAATAAATCAACTTCTGAATAAGTTATAGCACTTAAGCAGTTCATGTAACAAGAGAAATTAGCATCTGTGGTGTCTTTTATGGAACAACATTTTTCTCTTAAGCCATTCTGGAAGAAGAAAACAGTAAGAACTGAATAGTATCCCCATTATAGCTACTTCTGATTATTTGCATTGTTACTCAAAGCACGTGTATACTTTCCTTCCTCTTCCATTCTAAGAATGGATCAATGCCTTTTTAAAATCGGATTGTATGCACATTTGCTCCCCACCTCTAATTTCTGTTCTTGCACGCCTCTTGAAATTTCAGGCACCCTCTCCACGCATACACAGTTTATCATACGGTCCTCTTAGTATGCTAATGTATTGCAACAATCCATTTTACACCGCTAATGAAGTGAAAGAAAGATGATGAATAAAAATAACAAAGAAGAGCGTTGATGGTTGTTCTACGCCCACGGCAGGGGAGAAAAAAAGGTGTATTTATCACTTCACTCTCAGCAGTTACCAGCACGCAGGGAAACAACGCAGGGACACGCTCCGCCGCATTTAAGCGAAAAGATGTGGTATTCATTCGTGACGTGTGGTGGAAGAAAGTTGGGTCTTCCACCGCCGAGCGCTCACGTTTGAAGGTTGGGCGCCGCTTCGCCTCTCTGACGGGCACCCCGCCGCCAGGGCCTGAGGCGAGGGCCGGGCCGGCCCGGGCCGCCCCTCGCTCTCCCCTCACTTACCACAGCGCGCTCCGGCGGCTCGCCGGCCGGGACGGCGCGCTCAGGTGCGGCGCTTGCGACGACCGTTAGGAGGGCGATCGCCGGCGGCTGGGACGACCGTTAGGCTGGCGGAGGCCGGCGGGCGGGAGGCTGGCGGCGGCCCCCCCCGCGCGGAGCCGGCTCTTCCCTCACAGCCCCCTCCCGCGGGCGGGCTCGCTCTCACGGCCGCGGCGGGGCGCGGGCGGCGGCCCGGCCCCCCTCCGCCCGGGCCCAGGTGTAGCGGCCCGGGGCGCCGCGCGGCGCGGGCGGGCCGCGGTGGCGGCCGCTGCTGGTTGGGCGCTCGGCGCCTGTCGCTGGGCGGCGTGTCAGCGGGCTGGCTCCGCCTCGGCCCCGCGCCTCCGCCCGCCCATGCACAGACATGACACAGACACACAGTCACTGCAGCTGCCGCTGAGCCCGGGGTAGAGCGGCGGCGGGCACCCCGCTCCCGGCACCCGCGGCCGCCCTCCCGCCCGCCTCTGCCCGCCGGGCGCAGCGCCGGCGGCGGGCAGGCTCGGCACCGAGACCCGCAGGGGGCAGCCTGGCACCGGGCGCCGGAGGGACCCGGCGGGGGAAGGCTGGCAGCGGGGAAGGGGCGGGAGGCAAGGAAGGAAGGAAGGAAGGAAGGGGAAGGGGAAGGGGGCAGCCTGGCACTCACACTCGGAGGCGGCCGCCGGGCACCGGCACGGAGCGAGCCCGGGCGGAGCGCGGCACCCAGCGGCCGCTGAGGCCGGGCCGGCAGCAGTAGCAACGGCCGCGGCGGTGCCAGAGGGAGCTTCTCCGTGCTCGGCTCCTCGGTGCCGGTGACCTTCCCGGGGCTGGTCGGCGCCCGCCAGGCCGGGGCAGGGCCTCCTCTCCCTGCGGAGAGTGTGCACCAGGCCCCGGGGAGAGGACAGGAGGCCGGGCCGGAATCCCCCGTCGCCCCCGGGTCCTTCTGGCCGCCGACAGGGCCTGTGCGCCGCGCGGCTCGCCGCCGGGGAGAGGGGCGGGGGAAGGCGAGCGGGACGGACGGACGGGGCCGGGCTGCACCTCAGGACAGTGCGAAGCAGGGAGCGGGCAGGCCCTGGAGAGAGAGCTGGGCGGAGGAGGAGGCAGCCACCTCGCCGGCGCATCCCGGGAAGAGTGGGGACCTCCCCGCCGCCCTCCTCCTCCTCCCACCGTCAGCAGTTCCTCGTCCCGCGGAGAGTGGAGCCGCCGGTGCCGCCCCGGCTGGGACCCGCCGGCTGACACCTCCGGAGCGCCGGGCTGCGGGGACGGAGCTGGAGCTGCCCGCCTGGAGCGAAGGAGGGGGAAGGACCGCTTGCCTGGGCGGAGAGGCGGGCGCTGAGCGCCCGTCCTGGCGGCCCGGGAGCCACCCGGGGAAGGTAAGTGCCTCGTCGGGTCGCGGCTGCTTTTAGAGGCGAGGGGCGGGGGAGGGCAAGAAACAATCGGTGAGTGTCTGCCTTCCAGCAGCCCGGGGGAGGGGGCATCTGAGTCCGGGAGGGCTGGGGTGGTGGTTTTATCTCCTGGATTTTAATCCCCAGTAGATCCGGAGTTGAAGAGATGCTCCGGCGGAGGCTCGCTTGTCGCTCCCCTGGCACAAAGGGGCACATTCCCCCGTCCCCCCAGCCGAGGGAGGTTACCCCGCCTGGCTCGCACTCCGTTCCCCCCGCGAGTCCGCACTGGCGGTTGTTTACACCGCGCCCCACGCCCCTTTCCTCCGGCCGGGATGTGTTCCCGCTGCGCGGGGGCTCCAGCCGTGGGGCGGAGGGGGGACGGGGCCGCCGTCCCGCCAAGTACCGCCGGCTGCGCGGAGGAGTCCAGGAGAGCCGGGGGCTGGTGGCTGCTGCCGTGCGGGTGGAAGGGTGTCACGCCGTGGGGCGTGAACGCCTTGCCCCTCGGCGTGCCGGCTCCGGCAGGCAGCCTGCCTGAACGGGACCAGCCTGCCCGCTCGGGGCGAAGCTGGAGTTTCTCCGGGACGCTAAGGTGGGGAGGGTGGTTTCCCCATCCCCCTCCAGCCTCTCCAGCAAGCCTTCAGCCCAGGAAGCTCTCCTTTGGGCAGGCTTCTGCTATCACCTCCTGTCACCTCCTATCCGAGAATTGTGTCATTTAGATCATTAATCCCTGCTCACCAGGGGGGCAAAAATAGCAACTTGCGGCCTCTGTGGAGGTGACATGAAGTTTGACAATGCCTTATGTAACACTTTTTGGAGAGATTCCTAGCTCTTCTGCTGTGCCCAGTTTTGTTTTAGAAAGCAAGTGATTTCTCTTCTTTGTAGAGCATCAGACAAGTGATCTTTGTTTGTGTTTTCACCTGAGTACAATGTCTTCTGCTTTGTTCAACTTGGAACAGGGGTACTGTTAGACAGCAAATAAAGCCTACTTTTTTCCAAAATGCATTTTTTTAACTGAAAATTAGCCTGAGGATGCATCTGAACAGTTGTTATAAGGTCTTACCTTTTTGTGTACGTATTGCACTTGGTTTTTATAGCACTCTTAAAATTACTACAGGAAACATTTTCACAGCACTGCTTGTCGTTTATGTATTCTGGAAGGTATGGGTGTCAGGATGGAAATGACAATGAATTAAATGTCTTTTAAACATTGTTAGCTTTTTTAATACAATTTCAGTCCTAGAAGGAACAGAAAGCACCGGGCTAAACAAAGTGCTATGTTAAAACCAGACCTGGCAATTGCCAACAGGTCAGCACATTTTATTTAATGAAATCTTCTGGATACAGATTAATTTTCTTTGTACAACATTTATTTTTTGACTTGTTCAGAAATAGAAACAGCAGGAAATTAGATAAATGGATTGAAAGGTTGCCTGGTTTCCCTGCAGTTTCTGTAAGTGGCTATGTCTTCTACTAAAAAAAAAAAAAGCTACTTTCACACAAAAAGACAGGGTAGTGATTTGCCACATATTCTTTAGGCTCCTACTGCAAAGGTACACTAGGGGGACTAGTTTGGGTAGGTTTTTTTCCCCATTCAGTGGTGAAAATGCACAGACTATTGTAATAAGACCTATGAAATGAAGGCTTTTTTCCTCACCTTATAGAGCTCCATTATTATACTGTAAGCTTAGAGGAAAAATTGCATGTATAAACTCAGGCAATGAGTTCAGGGCAGGGGGAATCTTCTAACAAAGTCATACTGCTCCCTGCTGCAAATGGAGATAGGTTAGCAAAGGTTAGTTTACTTATAAGAACAGAATAAGTTAACAACCCCCCCCACCGAGTGTCCTCGCTGTGTTGCAGTTTTTTAAAATGGAGAAATGACCAAGGTGGAACAGGTATCCCTAGGCTTCTTGAAAACTGTGAATTGCTGATAAGTGTTCCAAGTTTGAAATGTGAAATTCTTATTGCTTAGGTGTCCTGTGACAGCCCTTGATCAGCAAGGCTGCAAGTCATGTAGAAGCCGCAGTAACTGCAGAGTCTCTGATGGATAATTGGATTGGTAGGTTGTTTTTGATTGGTTTTTTTTGGTCTTTTAATTGCCCGCTGTGGTAGCAGGTTCCTTTTCTCCATCCTGTTGATGTTTAATTCTCACAATTTTTGATTTATGTTGTGTGTTGCATCTTTCCTGTTAGTACATACCCCCTTCTCAGTTGCTGGTAAGGAAAGCATAGCTTGGAGGTATTTGGATGGCAGTATGTAGGAAGATTTTTTTTTCTTTTTTTTAATATGTGAAATATGCATGACAACTTTTTTTCTTCTCTGTGTATGTGACATAAAAAGATTATAAGTTTTCTCAGGTCTGGAGAAATATGCACTGGTTTTCTTTGAAGGAGCATGGAAAACAGTATTACTAATATGTTGAATTCCCTGTGCCAGCTATTCAATCTACAGGAATTCCAAAGTACGGTCCTCAGAAAGCCAAAGTGCAGAGCAGTGGTGAATGACTGCATGTCTGTTGGCAACCTTAAGATCTGTCAGAGGCTTGATCTGAAATGTCAGTGTGTAGGACTTAATATTAGCAAAAGTAGTATTCCTTCTGAATGAATTATTTTAGAAAACTAGTAAAACTAGGCATCTCCAATCTGCACTTAAATTGCTGAACTGAAATGTTCTTAAATACAATGATTTTGAAGGAACAGTCCTCCAAACTATTACTTGTGTGACTATTTCTTGCTTAAATGTGTATTTTTTGTTTTTACCTGGAATAAATGATCAGTTGTCAATAGACCCTTACTGGAATACTCTCCTCTTTCATCCTCTGTCTGATTTCTTTTTTGTATGTGTGCCTTTATAAGAGCAATCTTAAACCAAACACACTCATACACAAAACCCAAGCCATTTTGCCTGATGTTTATAAAGGCTAATAATGGGTAAAATTCACAACCTCACTACAAAGTCTTTGCACTATATGCTAAACTTGATCTACATGCAAACTCCTATCGATGTTGATGGGAGTGCTTGTCTAGATCCAGAACAGCATTCCTTTTTTTTTTTTCTTTTCTTTTTTTTTCCTGGCTTGTACGAAAGCCTATGTTAATGAGCTCTTGCCAGCTTTTATTGAAGACCTTTCATCATCTGCATTAGAATAAATTAAAAAAAAATACATTTTAAGGATATGAGATTTCTGGTGTATCTATTTTTTCCTATAACCTATGTGTGCTGATAACATTAAGATAAAGACTTGTGTGAGAAGGGGACATAATGACCAATGCAAGTTTACAGTTGGTTATTCTTCATGAGTTTGTCTCCATTCTCTCCAGAGTTAGCTGTATTGGTTATTTGCCTAATTCTGTGGCTAAAGAACTTCCTGAAAAGTAGTTTTGTATAAGGAAACCTACACACACAAGCATACGCGCTATTTTTGCTCTGTTGGTTGTCTGGGTTTGGCTCATCTTTCTTTTTGTAGTGAATGCTAGCTTTAAAAAACAATCATTGTTCATTATCCCACACTAGGCATAATTTTAGGGCTGGCGAGTCAGAACTACCATCAAGGAAGATAAATTTACTTTTCCTTTTTTTGCTCTTTCATTGGATCACTAATTTTCTCTTCCTTGTGGTACACCCACCTGAAGATAAGGGTTAAGAAATGAGCTTTGTACCTTGTAGGGATTCATGAGTCTCTTTGGTGTCACTTGGCTCAGTATTTGAAGGTCTATCCTGTGTCTTGTTAAAGCTTGTTCAATGCATGGCTGTAGAAGGGGAGTAGCAGATAACAAATTCTATTTTATATGGAAGTTGGTGGCTCAAAAATCATGGAGAAAATTGCTAGAAAGGATTATCCTGGCCTTGGCACTGACTTTGAAGCAAAACTGCCAAGGCTGGAATCCTTGTTTGAGTGCCATCTGTGTCAGAATTAGAAGCAAACTGTGTAAAATAGTTCCATTACCTGTTTTAATTTGCAGATCAGACCAGGTCTGATCTAACAATGCTTACAGTAATATCCACATCACTGTTCTTTCTGGGATATAGCTACTATTTCTACAACAATGGAGTTAACTGGGTAGAAGCTACACTTAAAATTGTCAAGAACCCCAGCAATGTCTATCCAATGCTACAGCAAAAAGCTGGATCTAATCACATAAGCCTGATGATGGAGGAAGCTGGAAATCTCAGACGGTGCAGGCAGAACGCTGTCTTTGTCGCTAACCTCCACATAAGATAGGTACGCTTGAAAATAATAAAAAGAAATAGATGACTTTTTAAGGATAGAGTTCCCTGTCCTTACACCTCCAATCTCTTGACCAGTGTTACGAGGAGATAGATGCCACCGCCACTCTACTCTTGTCCCATGCATTTTTGAGTATTGATGAGTCATTTCTGTTACTCCATGTCTATACCAGTTTTCTGTCCTCAGGGAATAGTTGCACATGTTGACCCAGACCCTATGCATGCTGCCTGAGGGGCAGCTAGTCAAGTATCACATCAATTAACAGTGGCTGACTTGACTGTTTACCCAGGTATCTGTGAAAATTATAGAAATCATAACAATTTTTGATCTGCTGCTGTTTGGCAAAACTGCAAGTAGCAGTGCTAACACCAGAACCATAGCTTTCTTAAATCAGAAGGACAACATCCATATCAGTTTAAACCTGCTTTCACATTCTGGCACTGATACACTTTTACAAGAAAACTTCTGTTCAGCAAAACCCTTCAGCAAAAAGCTTTTTAAGCACCCCCCCCGCTTCCTTCACTAGAAATTTTCCAGGGAAGTTGAGTTGCAGCTTTCAATAGTTCCTCTAAAGTTTATCACAGAATGTAATATTTACATGCAAAATGCCATCATTTCAGTTGTATCATTAGGTTTTGGATTTTATCTCCTGGTAGGCATTTGACAGCTAAGACTTAGGACGAGGAGAAAACTAGAAAACTATGTTATTGAGCAACCTTCATTTAAATACAGAGAAGAAGAATGAAGGATTTTGTTTTGGGGGGAAGGAAAAGAAGAGAAAGGGCAGAGAAGTAAAGGAAAGGAATTGTGGAATTTGATTTAAAATTTTTTTTTTTTTTTTTTAAATATGAAGCTTTTTGTTTTCTTACAATTTCCAGATGGACTTTCGTAACTGTTTAGGGACTTGGGAATGAATTTGTCTATTTGGAGAAAAGAATGCTTCTCATCCCTGAATAAAAAATGTTATTGAATGGTGAAATGGGGGGAGCAAGAAGAATTGTGAACTGTTCAAATGAGATGAAGATTCCAGCTGATATTCAGGCTTCTCAACCCAGCTCCTCCTGGCTAGGTTTCACTTTCCTCCCCTCTCCGACTCCCCTGCTGTGCCCCTGAACCTCAGTCACCTCAGTACTAAATTCCCTTGGTGATTGTTTTCCCTTCTGTCTTCAGTTAATGCTGCTGCTAATCAATACTGCAAATGGAATTTTATGTTCAGAAATTACTGGACTTCAATGTATGAATCTGCTTAATTTAATATTTTTCAGGCCGAAGGTACTAGGAATGTGTATGCCACTGGATAGAAATAAGAAATTAAAACCAATCATTCTAGCATTATTAAATCTCCAAATATATGTTCTTTAGATCATGTTGTCCTTATGAATATTAGCTTTCATTTGTTTTCTAACAGAAAGGAGTCCTAGGCTTCCTGTTTTTTATAGAAAATGAACTGACATTAACTCTGAGGCTCTGCAAGCAGTATTGAAATTTTGTATTTCTGCAGTCTTATCTTTTTTCAATCCTAAGACTGGTTCTAGAGTGTGACTCAGATTTAAACACAGGGAGGTTATCATTCATATACGGCAAGTCTTCTAAGATAAAATATTGGCTGGCATGCTTGAGAATTCTTAAATAAGATAAAGGTGGTTCCTACCATTTTAAAAGGGTACAACTGTCTGTATTTTTGGATTCTTCAATGTTGAGTGTACCGTATAACTAGATACTGTTTTATCAAAGTAGAGAATTGGAGCATTGAAGAATGAGGTCCCTGTAAAGGTGGATATTTTCTGTTGTTATTATTGGAATGCTTTATAATGTTTACGTCCTTGATCTTGGTCTTCTAGAGCTCTTTAATATCAACTACATTTATGAGAAAACTACCTCTTCAGTGACTCTTCCAAGTAGTTGAAATCAGTAGGTGATGATGCCGTAAACAATTTTTAGTACTAGGAAAGTTGCATGTTGACATTAACTTCCACAAAGCAAAAAATGATCAGTTTAAAGAAATGGTAGAGGCTTTTAGTTTGGGACATCTTCCTTCATTGAGATTTATGTTGACAAAATGCAGGATGCTACAAATGGAGAAAGAGGGAAACAAAATCAGTACTGATATTGAGTCCACTGGAAGATAGGACCCGCCAGTGGCTAAAACAAACCATTTGGTGATGTTATGTTGTTGATTTTATACCAAGCTTTTCAGACTACTATCCAGAATGCAACCAAACCAATAATTTGGATGATACTATTACCTCAGAGAGCAACAATAAAATGTACAAGCTGAGAACATTTGAGATGCAGCTGTCTTCAACTCATTGTCCAGCAATCGTCTTGAAGTTTACATGACTTTAAGAAAGAACCAATGTGTATGAGAATAAATTCACATCCTTCCATAGTTGCTCTCAGACCTCAGGTGTGAAGAGGAGAATATACCAACAGTGGCTTAAGTTACTACATTTCCTTCCAAACATTGCAGTCTGCCTCCCTTTTCTCTTGTTCTCACTATAATGCTAGTGCAGCTTCAAGGCTGCTAGATTAAAATAGTGGCTTCTAGCAAACTTCTGGCATCAAACTCACATTGTTTAGATTAGCGATGCAGATCCTTTATCACTGGAAGACATCCAGTGATGTATGAAGGCATTCCTTTGGAAATGATTTCTCCGTGGCCAAAATCAGGTCACTTTCCAGCTGGTTTGGACAGTGGAGAACCATGCACAGTACTGCTTTGCAATGTGGTTATCAATCTTGGAATTTACATCTCTATTGTTGGTACCCAGAGCCTTGCCCCTTGCTTTTGCATGGCCTGCTGCGGCAGTTGGACGTAAAATCTCAACTTGTTCATACTGCCAGTGGCCACTGCTCTCACACCAGGGCTCATACCTGGCACCTGAGGTATATCAAACTGCATCATATACTGGAAACATCTGAAATACTGTACACTAAACTTAGATCTTGATTTATGTTACAATCGCAATGTGAGTAACTGTGCACAGTTGCTGAATGGGCTCAGAAGAAATATGTTCCTAACATTTTTTTCTTCATCAAGATGAGCAAAACCAGTAATATTGTGCCACTAGTATGTAAGGAACTGAAATTGATGACAGTATTTTTCATATGCAGAATAACTTTGCCAATTCTCTAGTCTTGGGCATGTTGTGGAAATAAATCTATAGGTTCTTGAATGCTTTACAGAGCAGGTTAGAGTGAGGAAAAGGACACTGTAGAAAGATAAACTGATGCACTGTAGGTGAAGCGATTTGAGCAAAGTTGCCCAAGTGATTAGTCAAAAAGCAAAGAGCAGAACTCTGGTTTCTTGAAAGAGTCACTGTCCTGTGCTTTAAGCATGTGAAAGCACCACTGTCTTTAGCAAGAACTATTGCTTAATATAGTTGTGCCTTAGATGATGAAACCAAGTAGCTGATGATAATTCTGCATATAACAATTATTTTTATGTAAATATACAGAATATATGTGCATCTTAAAACAAACAAACAAACAAAGTTAATTGACAACTGGATAAATGACAGAATAAAGCTATCATGGTAGAATTTACAGATACTCTTTGTTAATTTAGAGGCAGTGCTCTGAGCAAAGGAAGAAAGGAGTGTGTTTTACTTCTCAAAAATAGAAAATAGTACAACATTTAAAGGAGAAGGATATAGGAGAATGCTTGAAGGAGTAAATAAATATATCTTGGTCTTTAAAGGTTGTAGGTTAGTGTTGTTTAAATGTATGGAGTTTTATCTATGGCCAGGTGGTGCTAACAACCTGGAGAGGGAAACTGGCACAGGCCACTGCTGTTTAGCAGAAGTCACCATAAATGAAAGTTAAGGAGACCAGAGTCTCCACTGAATTATTGACACATGCTAACTGCGTTAAAAATTTGGCACTTTTATTGATCACATCATTTTATATCAGTTTTGACCAGCAATAAGCAGGGGCAGGCACAGCATCTGCCTGAATAGAAGGCTACTGCCACGTTTGTATGGCTTGTATCCCACTGTGCTGCTGGGCAAATTTGTTAAGGGTGAAGGGGTGGAGAGAAATGAGGAAGAGAGAGAAACAAACAGCACTGATGTAAATCTGTATTCAGCAGGTGTCTGAAGGTGGTGTAGTGTGATACAGAACAAATTTTTCAGATGTCCTTCTTTTTGTCCTAAAGTTCTTCAAATTTTTCATAGGTGAGGTTCTTCCCTTTCTGTTCTCAGACTAAAAAAATACTGTATTATACATCAGTAATAAGGATTTCTGGACCTGCAGTTAGTATCAAGAATTCTCTGAAATATCTAATTTTGCAGCATATTTTATTTTCTGTGTTTGGGTTTTGTTCCTTAGTTTCATTTGTCCTGCAATTGGACATTGGTATATTGAGAAAGGCCCGAGTTTGGTTTTTTTAATTTTTTTTTCTTCTTTCTTTCTCTTCTTTCTTTTCCTTTTGTCCTAGGCTTTCCTATTTTAAGTTGCTATATGTGAAGGTAATATGCTTTTGGAAAAAATCTTGACTTTTCTGGTTGAAATAGTGAATTGTGAATGTAGTATAGAAAGCAGTTATTTATTCATGTTACTAAAATGCCTAGAGGCCTTGGTTGAGAGAGGGCTCCCTTCATGCTGGGTGAAGTACAAATACACAGACTTTGTGTGTACCTTAAGGGTACTTTGTGGAATAGGAAGGCTGGTATAAAACAGCAATATAAACACTGGTGCGTGGCTGCATGTTTTCTGACACAGCAGTGCTTTCAGAGAATCACAAAATGGTTAAGGTTGGAAGGGACTTCTGGAGGTCATCTGGTCCACCCCACTTGCTCAAGCAGGGCCACCTAGAGCAGGTTCTGCAAGACTGTGTCCAGATGGCTTTTGAATATCTACAAGGATGGAGACTCCACAACCTCTCTGGAAAACCTGTGCCATTGCTCAGTCACCCTCACAGTAAAAAAAGCATTTCCTGATGTTCAGAGGGACCTTCCTGTGTTTCAGTTTGTGCCCATTGCCTCTTGTCCTGCCACTGAACATCACAGAGAAGGATCTGGCTCCATCTTCTTTACACCCTCCCTTCAGATACTTATTTTTGACATCCCTCACCAGTTTCAGCTCCAGGTGGGCTCTGGCTTTCCTGACTACATTTTTGCATGCCCAGGCAGCGTCTCTGTATTCCTTTCAGGTCACCTGTCCCTGCTTCCACCTTTTGTATACATTCTTTTTGTGTTTGAGTTTTGCCAGGATCTCCTTGTTCATCCATGTAGGCCTCCTGGCATTTTTGCCTGACTTCCTGCTCATTGGGATGAATGGTTCTTAAGCTTGGACGAGGTGATCCTTGAGTATCAACCAGCTTTCTCGGACCCCTCTTCCCTCTGGGGCCCTATCCCATGGGACTCTTTCAAGCAGATCCCTGAAGAGACCAAAGGCTGCTATCCTGAAGGCCAGGGCTGTGATCTTGTGTTTTGCCCTGCTCCCTCCTCTCAGGATCCTGAATGGTTTAAGTCCCTTGAGGACCAGGGCCTGTGAATGTGAGGTTGCCTCTACCTCTCTGTAGAGGGCCTCACCCACTTGTTCTTCCTGGTCAGGTGGCCTATAGCATATGCCCACTACGGTGTCACCCATACTGGTCTGCTCTTTAATCCTTACCCATAAGCTCTCAGTTAGCTCATCAGCCGTGCCCAGGCAAAGCTCCATGCATTCCAGCTGCTCTCTCACATAAAGGGCACTTCCACCTTCTTGTCTTTCTGACATGTCCTTCCTAAAGAGCCTGTATCCCTCCATTACAGCACTCTAGTCGTGCAAGCCATCCCACCATGTCTCCGTCATCCCAACAAGATCATAGCCATGAAACTGCACGCAGATCTCTAATTCCTTGTGTTTATTATCTTTGTGCTTATTCACGCAAAAAAAAAAATCCACAAATGATGGAAGCAATTCAGATAAAAGCACTGTTTTTGCCAGTATAACTGTGACTACTGTGGCAGCTTCTGCTAGCCAAGTTACGTCAATCAACAGTCACTGTTCACACCATCAACCAACATAGCTGGGGTGTCAGAAATTCCCAAAGCGAGAAACCATTCCTGCCCAAAAGAGCTTACAAAATACAGCAGTAAGAGTGTGCTGAAGTGTTTGAAAACTGATAGTTTGTACTTTCCTTTTTTTAAATTTATTTTTAGATTGTACTGTTAATCTCAGTAATTTGTCAATTGAGTAATACTGGCTTATTTATCGATAGTTTTGTTTCCAAAATGACATTTCCAAAATGTCTTTGGGAAAAATAAAATCTGTATTCCTGTGTTGTGATCCACTGGAAGCAGCAACACGGGACAGTTCTGAGAAAATTCACTGTAGTTCTGGGACACAACTGGTTTTCTCTGTCTCAGGTTACATTGTTTTGTTAACTGATGTGGTATTTTAAATATATTTTTATATTTGACTTGAAAGTGCTAAAATAAAATATTACAATAGTATATAACACCAATTTTTGGGACTAACCAAATAGAAACCTTTAGCAGGATGGAGACAGATCCCACTGCACCTGCCATGTGATGGTAATTTATGAAGGTGAAATGCATCTAACATGGCAGGAACTGAGTCATTCATCACAGATAGCAAGAAATCCAAGTTCCCTTGTGTTTTTGTGTCTTTTTATTTACATGTATTCACCATGCATATCTGAGTTTGTGATACAACTTTTTTGATCACCAAGAACTCATTCTATTTGTTCTGTTTTGAGTCAGGTACAGCTATCATTTTTAGGACTTAGTATCTTTGATTAATCAGAGCAAAATGGAATTTCTGGTGAAGTTTTAGTGGATTGAGCACTGGTATTCTAGCAGGCCAGAGATAACATTATTAAGAGTGAGGAGCATTTTCAGGAGCTGTTTGTAATGCTGACTTCAATCTTTGTAGTGAGAAATCACTCTCTAATTGTTCAGGTTGTCTCAGGTCCATTTTCAAATCCTCTCTGCTTTTAGCCAAGGAGATGGTTAGATGATACCCTCTAATGTTTTCAGTTAGATATTCCTGTCAAATGTTGACCTGGCAGCCAAATTCCATGCTTTTTTTGCTGACTGGAACTCTTATCTTAGTTGACTGTGGTAATCTGGTGCAAATTCCCACTAGTAACCAAGCCTGCTAAACCAGGCTGAACAATGGGAGGACACGACACCTGTGCTTCTTGCTCTTAACTAGTTTCTATTCCTTTCTCTATCCCATTCAAGCCCCTAATTTTTCAAGGCCCTGCGCAAAACCCCAGTGGGAATGTTTCTGCCAGGTTCACAGGGCTTCAAGCTGGGCCCTGAATGAGCTGAACATTAAATACTGAAGTGAAAAACTTTGCCATTTCTATTTTACTTTTCCTGTGAGGTGTCTCACTGAAGTCAGTGCTGCTAATAGTGGAGTGAGTGAGGTACTGACCAATATAGATGAGGATCTGTCAGAGTCCTGCTCTGAGAGATTGGCTCTCAATCCATCAGCTACCAGTGTTTGCTGTGGTGGAATACTGGCAAGCATACAGTGATGCTTCTGGATGGCATGGAGTTCTCAGTAGAGATCCCAGCATTGATCTACATTAGTAGTATTAAACACCCCAAATGAACGTGAATGTAGCAGATAATGCTTCGTGATGAATCTTTTTGCATAAGTCTTTCCTGTTAGCTGTGGCAAAAGAGCCATAAAGCACCCTAAAAAAAGATAACGGAATTCAGCAGGGCATGTAATGGACAAACTTAAACAAATTACAGCTTTGTATCTAGCATCTTGACTGTGCTGGGCATATATGCCTTTGGAAATGCAGTAATGGGAACTGCAAAGGAAAAACACTTTATTCTCAATAAGGATATAAAACCTTTTCTTATGTTGGTATAGAATAGAAAAAATTTGCAGTCTTAATTTAAGAAAAGCAACAGGAATTTCAGTTGGAAAAGTATTAGTGTTGAAAGTAACCCAGGTCTACCAGGATCTTTCAATATACAGTAATTTTCCTTTGTAGTATTGTAGTATTCCTTTGCTGTTCTAGTACTGCAGAACCTGTTTTAATGCGTCAGTAAGGTGGGAATGAAAGTACAGTATACAAAACTGAAGTATCAGCCAGCCATCTGTCCATTTTGCTACCAAATTCTGCATCCTCTCTTCTTGCTTCCTTTCACTGAAACAATGGTTCTCTTATGTCTTGGCACGTTAATATTTGCGAACTGTTTTTGAAAGATGAAATGCACCAGAAAGGTGCTAAGTATTCTTGCTTTCATTTAGAACTAATTTTCATTCAAGATGTTCTTGTCATGGCTTACACTTGGTGTGAAAACTGGAGGGGATGCTGTGATTTTAAGAATTTTTGGGCTTGCTTGTTTTGCTGGCAGAACACAAATATAGATACGCAAGGTTTTGCTCTAATTCTGTGGCTCAGGAGTAGCTTTTTGATGCAGATGAGGATCTGTATTCTAGAAGCTGCTTTGCTAAGGGCTGGCATAGAAGTGTATCTGAAATTACTTGTTATATCTAGAATGCAGATTGGGATGCACTCAGTGCATTTAATTAATCTCTGTAAGCATCACTGAATGTCCAAGGTGCTGTCATACTTGCAGGGTTTTTTCTTTCATCTCCCTGCATGTCTGTAGCTAACAGGTAGACTGAAGTTTTGGATTCTTAGATATTTATTTCTTTAAAAACACTGAATATTCAAATAAAGGAGAGATTGTCTACCCGGGCTTGGCACAGTTAGTGCAAAATTTCTTGCCATTGTTAAACTACAGATGGGAGGAAGAAGTTCTGCAAGAACCTAATTAAAACACTGACACATCTAACTGTCTGTCCCATGTTTATATACAATAAACCAAAAATTAGTGGATGCTCTGGATCTATTAGGAAAAACTTCCTTTGGGGTGAAGATAAGTATGGAATCTTATAGTCAAAATTCTCATCTTTAAGGTCATTAACTCCTATGAAATTATTTAGAATAAATGGTGATCTGTAGAGAGTTTCTAAGGTTCTTAGTTCTTGATTTACTAGGAAATGTAGACTCAAATGTTATTTTTCCATCTGCATGTACATCTGTAAAACATTCAGGGGTTCACAAACTGAAACCACTGATTTGAAATAAAGTGTAAACTGATACAGGTCTAATTTCTGTAAATACAACTTAGGAAATTGTATTAGGCATATTGCAGAGCCATTGAGGCTTGCTCCAGCTATATAGGAATGTAATGGCATGACGCCTGTTGGCTTGAATTTTGGAACAGGACTTGAATACATGATCCTAAAAAGCTCCAAGAACTGTTTTCCTTGGCTCTGAGTGGTATTCATTACCTCTTAAGTTTTGCCTTCAGTAGTTGTCTTTATTCAAGTGCATATTTACTTACCATAAGAAGTGATGGCTTACTTCACAGGACAAATGAAAGACTTAGATGGTATTATATCTCCATGCGTCTTTTCAGTATTATGGGAAATTTCATGTCATAAGAAGCACATTTCCCCCTGTACAAATGTGAAATTATGTTGTAAATGAAATCTCTTAATTACTGCTCAGCTTTGCTAAGCTTTTTACTTGAGTCAGCAACTGCCTTGCTGAAAAGTACCATAATTTTGAAGTAGAAATTTAGGACTGAAGATTTTAAACCAATTTCTTTCTTCCTCATCATTAGGAGAATAGTGGCTAAGAGAATAGTCAGGAAGAAGAGCATTCTGGTTTTATAAACAGTATTCAAGTTGTTGTATTAGTAGATTAGAACAGCATGTTCACGTTTCTCCTCCACCTCCTCGCTGGCTCTCTCACTTCTGGTTTTGCTTCTAGTTTTTGGACCCTACCTTTCACTTTGGAGCTGCAAAACTAAACAAGTTTTGATCCACATTTTGGGTCAAATGTGTGTATGTGTCTCTGGGAAAGAGGGGTTGCCTTGAGACTAAAAGTTTGCAGTTGCTGACTGCAAAAAAGAAACTTGATGGTAAGCTAGGTGTTTGGGCATTTTTTTTTTTATTTATGCATAAAAGTATTCTGAAAAGCATTCTTAGAAACTGAAAAGTGTGTGTGTGTCGGTAGTGATGTCTGTAATTTCAACAGAGGTCAGGTGGCATGATGACTTGTATAAGATTTGTGGGCTACTTGGTGAAATCTTTTAATTGTCTGCTTAGGGTTGCACAGAGCATCAATTTCTCATTTTATCTGGAGTCCAGGTTAAAATTCTGATTTGTACTATGTGCAATCCTAATTTGTACTATGTATAAATTGAGCAATTTCCCTTAACTCTAGTCTTAATTTTGCATTAGACTGTGAGGTATTTACACACTGTAGTCTGTAATGAAAGTTCTGAATATTGTCAGTGAAACCGGTGGTGTTATTTGAAAGTGATTACTCCCTTGTTGCATCCCCAAATGTGTGATGACCGCTGATTGCTATACTTGCCCTGTTTCCTCTATGCTTCAGCTATATTTCCCTGTTTTAGCCACTTGTTTTCCTTAATCGTACCTTTGGATTGTGTGAGTACCTTGGGACAGGCATAGTTTCTTTGTTAGGTATTTGCACCATGGTTAGCACAGCAAAACCATGGGTCTTTGGTGGTGCCTGGAAACCACAGTCCATAATGCCCAGTATAGTGCTCAATAATTAAAGCATTACACAGTTGGACAAGACTGGCAGGACTCATTAAAACACACTCTCATCCTAAGGTTACTGAATGTGCCTTTAAAGTATACCCTAGATTCTCTCTTAATAAGTGAGAGGGTTTTTCTGTTTGCCATTCATAACTACACAGGACTCTAGTCTTCAGATAGCATTGGTAATAATAGCTACTATATTAAAACAAAGATGGAGGTACTAAAAGCAAAGAGGCAGGATGCAAAAACCATTCTGTAATCCTCTGGGATAATGGCCTTAAGCCACATGTCCTTGTGATTTATGCACTTATTTTTATTTGTCCTCTTCGACAGAAAGCTTTGTCACTGAAGAGATTTGATAATAGCCTGTTCAGTATAATTGTAGTCTCTTGTATTCATGTAATAAAACACATAATTTTGGACCATTTATGGGTTTAGTCATTCTTGCTGTATGCATTTCACCTCTGATTTCACCTTCAATAGCTTAGATGGAGCTAGATAAGGACTTCCTGCTCACTTAGGTCTGTCCCATGGTAATACTACATAGAAATGTCTTCCACTTTGTAAGAAAGATATGCATGTATACTTGCAATGTATACATGTGTAGTTGGTATATGCGAATATAGGATGGTAGAATTTGCAACTTTGGGTACGTTCAACAAATATTGCAACCAGTAAAGGCCTATATTAAGATAAGCAATCTAAAGCAGAGGAAAAAATCGGAAAAATAGAATTTATTTCTTTAACTTGCAAACTTTACTGCAGCCTCAGTTTTACAGTAGTGAATGTTGCAGTGATAGAATCTATAAAGGATGGAAGTGAGTTTCAGATCTTAGAAAGCTAGCTTATTCCAAGAGCCATGCACTTGAGCAGCTGAAGAGAGCATATGTGGAAGAAAGGTAACATGTTGGAGCAGGGAACTAAGAGATTAAGCCATTGCTGATCTATTTTGCTGTTTTTGAGGTGGAAAATCTATCTGAGAGGAATTTTTCTGGAAAGGAATTTCTTCTGGAAAGAAATACAAATTGTGCTTTTACCTTGCTTCTTCTGTGACTGTGCATCTTCTCACTACATTAAAACGTCACCTTTGTTTTTTATCCATAACCTTGTAATGAAAAAAGTTGTTCTAGAGCTAGTCTTTTATGTCCTCTAAACTGAGTTGGCTTCCCTGCTGTGACTTCAATAATGCATCATTTCGTAAGTTCAGAGGATTTAATGTGTTTTGGGTGAATTTGTGAGTTGCTGTTAGATGGTTAAAAAGAAAATAGCTATAATGGATTGGATGCAAAGCTGCTTCCCCAGCTTCTTTCCTATCCCACCCACTAACATGCAGAAGCATCTGTCTCTCATCTCCTTTTTGCCTGGTGCTATGTGTGAGTGCATTTTGACAAACATTTTATGAACAGAGATCTTTGGAAAACCTATGAGACGAAATAACAGTGGTGCGAAATGCAAGTCGTTCTGTCTTACTAGATAGCTACTGGTGCAATAGAGGGTGATGCTATAGCAAATAAAAATATTTCTGTAGTAAATGTTACCACAGCAAATGAACCTGTCTTCTCTAGCTCTACTGAAATATAGCATCTCTGAATTTATAACTGTTACTTACAACTTCAAAAAAATGCAGGGGATTTTGGCCTATATTCTTCCTAGAAGTTAGAAGATGCTTTTCTTTTTGTAAGGTTTCATGAATATATATTCTGTCTTTTGAGTTATCTGAATGCTGTGTAAAGGAGGAATTTTTTCAGTTAAGACACCTTCAAGATTATGATCATGTTGTGACAACTCAAATGGCTTTATTTTTTAAATTTCAGACTTTGTATATTTGCAGATAGGAATTATGACTGAAATCTTTTCCATATCTGGAGGAAAGATTGATGGTGTACAGAAATTCGTAGTAACTTAGAGTAGTTTTCCAAGCATGCATGATACATGTATTGCTTCACTTCTTGGAATATGTGTGTATGTGGTGCTTCCAGCATGGGAGGATAAAAGGGGTTTGAACTCCTACATTTTATTTTGTTATGTGAACTTGCTGCAATGATTTTACTTGTTACTTATTCTGCTGGTGTAAGGAGTTTTTTAGGTAACATTTACAACTGGAAAGAATGAAATAGCGTGCTCTGAAAACACTCCCAAACCTTTTATAAGTAATGCTACGATTTATAGCATAGATGAAGCCTTAAATGATTTTGCTAGCATCATGCAATTGGAGGATTGTACTCATTTGAATTGGATCTAATGGCTGTCTGTGTCTGGCAAGGAACTGGCAAAAAGGAGAGCCAAGCAGTACTGGGGAATTCTGGAATAATATCTAAGACATAACTAAGTTGGCCGTTGGGTGCTTAGCTTATGCATGAGTTGATGTGAAATGTATTCCTGGCCTAATAGGGTAAACCAGTATGAATTCTTACTGGTTTCTTCTGTATCCACTTGGTTTGCCTATATCTGTCCAGATTTTCATATTTTCAGCAGCTCACAGGCAAAAAAGTTTGTAAAGCTGAAGTGGGATGAGAATGCTGGGGATGTAGAAACTTTTATATAGGGTATGAGTATGTTCTGCAAGTTGCATGCTGCTCGCTTCAGAAGGGTTTTTTGAGCACGGGAAATAGTGAAACGGTAAGAGAATGGCAGCTGTGTAAAACTAAATGCTTTTTTTCGTTCCTCGATGAGTGTCCTTTTGCATTTCTATACCAGAAGTATGTTATTACTCTATTTATATTTTAAATCAACCCTTTGCTTGTTTGTACTGTTATAATTCACCTTGAGGTTGGAAAGAGGTGCTATGTAAATTCAATCACAGTTAAAACCAACCAAACAAAAGAAGTTCATGGCAATAAAACTCATCCTCTGTCAGGTACCTGGTAGACCTGTTTATTGTGAGAACTCTGTTAACTTCTTGGGAAGGTTCCCTCTGCACCAGAACCCCCCATTCAGTTTCAATCGCAACAGGCAATAGAGTTTCTAGCCACACAGCTCCTGTGGAACCAAAAGGCGTCCAAATAGATAGCTGAGCTATTCAAAGCCCAAGCATTTCATGTAACTGGCTAGGAGATCTGACTTGCAAGTTTAAAGGACTTCATTTACAAATCTGTCCAAACCCCTGTAACTTAATAAAATTACTCTCCCTTGTTTCACTGACAGGCTTGCAAGGTTCTTTAGTGTACAACTGACTCCTGGTAAGAAGAAACGTTGCCATCCTACTGAAGCCTGGGGAGAACATTTGTGGATGTCTCTAAAACGCTGTAGTAGTAGTTTGGTTTAATTGACTTCATACTTCTGTGTTAAAAAAAAAAAGATAGTTGTCTGAAGGTTTGACCACATTAATGTGATTAAACTTTGATTGTTTGAGGGGAAGAGTTGTTTGTGATTTGTGATTTTTATTTTTTGCAAATGTACTTCTTTACTATTGTGTCCATGTAAGATGCTTTTTGTTTTTATTAATTGATTTTGATACTTTTTTTTTGCATTCAGTGTTATTCAAATTGATCCACTTCTGTTTTTCTGCTTCTTACAATTGTAATATTAAAACTGACTGTTATCCGGAGTGTATTTCCTTTTGTATTGTTCATCCTTCAAAATGTTAGCCTGACAGTAAATAGTGCAGTGTGATGTTTTCCCCCAAGGGTAGTTGCAGAGATTACTAGGACAATGAAATAGTAGGGGAAAGCATCTGGAAGGTAAGACTTTCCAGATGGATATCCTATTGAGATATAATAGGGGATGTGCTTAGTATTTTTGTTTTGTTTTGTTTTTCAAGAGAGTAGGGTGCAAAAATTTTGCTCTTAATTTCTTAGTCTTTTCATTTTTCTTTTTTCATAATGAGATGTTTGCTAATGCCAGAGGAATTAATCTGATCATCTAGCCTGAGGGAGTCAGGCTGTAGAATTCCAGCAGCTATTCCTGGCTCCAGGAATTAAGAGTCCATAAATAATGGTTAAGCTATATCTAACGCTGAGATTTTCAATCTTTATTTTTAAGATTTTGACCCACTGATTGTTTTATCTTGTATTGTCTATTGTGTTTCCTGGTTTCTTCCCCAGGTATTTCTGTAGGAAGCCAATTGATCAGTACAGACTAAAAGCACAGACCATTCAGAAAATATAGTGCACAAGTGCCCAGCTGACCTTGAGAAAATATTTAAAGAGCATGAATCAAAACAAAAATTATGGGAACTCAAAAGACTGGATAGCTATACCTATACTGAGGTTAGTAGTAGCAAATCTTAAATGGCACATATGATCACGATTTTTCAAAGAAGCTTAAGAATATGGTAGCACATTTTATTAGTAGCTCTCTGAATACAGTAGGTCTGTTGGAATAAGAAAATACTTCACATTTCTCAACAAAACAAAAGATAGTGACATCCAACAGACGTTCAAAGAATGGGAGCCAACGAAAAGTTTCAAATTAACTTCTCTAGCAAGATTAAAAACTATACACTACTTGGAATTCTTCTTCCCTCCCCTGCACTTCTAAAATTCCTTGTTGCTTTTTGGCTGGCCCAAGATTTAGTATTACCAGTAAAAGAACATTATCTTGCCACAAGATTACTTATAATGGAAGGAAAAGCACAGGTGATGCTTCAATAACAGTTCTTAAAATCTCTTTATTGAGCTTTAAACTAACCTGTCCTATCTCTGGAAATAAGCAAATTCTTTTTCCCTGTAAGGCTAACCCATTTCTTCTCTAACCCAAGCAATAACCTGATATTTTTCTGAACAAAGTAAAAATCAATAACTGAACTCAGACAATCTGCTCCCTTGATAACTGGAGAGTCTGCTGTTACTTTCCTGCATTGACAGCATTAAACTGCAATACAGGTCCTTTTCTGGTTATAATAGAAGATCTTTTATAATTTCAAATGAGTTTTTGGGAGATTTTATGATAATTGATCACTTCATCTATGTGGTTGCCTGAATGATTTTTATAGGAGCACGAGATAAATGAGGGAGAGGAGAAAGAAGGAAGACTACAAGACTGGCTAGATCCCAAAGCATCTCAGACTTAAGTGTTCTGTTTTTGGGGTAGGCATCTGACTAGAGCCACCCCCAGCTGACATCTGCGGAGTGTGTGATCAGCTTTCAGCTATCCCTGAAACTCACTACTGAAGCACGGATCTAAGTCAGCATCAATCTCAGAACATCAGTACTCATGTGTTACCCTCAAGAGATTTAGTAGTAGGTAAAACTGCACTAAGGCACATTTCTGTGAAATTCTCTTCAGATCCACCGACACCATTAACTACTTCCTAGCACTGTTAAAAACTTTAAAGTATAGAGGATTAAAAAAAACACAAGTTCCTCCTTGAGCTTTTCATGGAGTGGTCTGTTATGCAAGTCTTTTCCCTGTCCATCTTCCTGACACACATGATTTTTGGTAGTGTTTGGGAGTCGTCTTCTAAACGAGCTGTGTGAGTGTTTTCTAGGAATGGCAGTGGGTGATACCCTTTAATAGAGAGGTTTTTTTCCCCAAAACTGATCTCCTTCTGATCTAAACAGTTGCACTGTTCATGTTCATAAAAAATTGTATTTAGTTGCATCTGCATGTGAATGGAAAACTGCAGTTCACATCTGCACGTGAGCTGGTTTTTGTTTTGTGTTTAAAACTTTAAAGGGCCAATGAAGGAATAAGTTTGTTTTGGAAATGGAATAACTCCTGGACCAAGCCAAAAATACTCTTTGGCACACATTTTATCGTCATATAGCGTGTGCTAGAGCCATTCCGTGTATCGCCTCTGTCATGAGAGATGGTATACTAACTTACAGAATGAGGATTACTTTGCACCTTCTCTATTAAATTTGCAAACACAAATGAGGGGGTAGGGGAGGAGATTAGTCGCTTCATCTTAAAAAGAAGTTTAGATCCTCAGTGGCTGGAAATTACCGCTTTTTTCTTTCCTTTTTTTTTTTGTTTTCTTCTTTTAATCTGATGTAGGCTTAAAAATATTTACTTAGTCCAGACTTGTGAATTCAAGAACAGACTGCTGCATTAGCATGTTTGGCCATGTTTTGCTTTCTCTGCCAAGAATTGTTTTTCTATCGTAATTGGAGCTGTCGCTGTGCATGCTGAAGTAATAGTGATTTTTACATGCAGAACCAGCATAACAATCAGTAATTAGCC
This sequence comes from Ciconia boyciana, assembly GCF_034638445.1. Lineage (NCBI taxonomy): Eukaryota > Metazoa > Chordata > Aves > Ciconiiformes > Ciconiidae > Ciconia > Ciconia boyciana. Next base: position 60,141,801 of record NC_132934.1, read on the forward strand.
ACAAGTGCAAAGTTCTACCCCCTAGTGTATTGGTAAAGGTTCATGACTAAAGTACTGCCTTCATCTCATGGACTCTATTTCCATTTCAAGTTGATATTAGAAGTAGGAGATAATGCATTACTACAAGTTCCCTTGCAAGTGGATATTAGACCCAAGTTGATAAGCACCATACCTTAAAGGAAGGTGGTCTGCTGGGGTGACAGCTGGCCTGGACATTGAGTGTGTAAATATTCCTTGTGTTCCTGAGTGGGAACTTCTAAAGGATTCTTGTAAAACACAAAAGAAAGGGTATGCTTAGTTAATTGTGCATTTTTCAACTATTGATAATATAAATTTCATAAAGTTGATACCTGGTGCTGTTAAATTGTAGACTGAGTAAATTCAGTGATCCTGCTCGGATGACTGAAGTGTTGTCCTCTTGGACAAGCTATCTTTACTAATTTACTGAAAACACTGGGACTGCTGCAGGGGAAAGGCAACAGTTTGCACATGTATTTATGCCCAGAGGAAATCTGAGGACAAAGCAAAGTGGTTACTGACTTCATACACTTTAGATTAAATTATTTTAAAATCATGGTCAGACTGCCTTTATGATTATTTCAGGATTGTTAAAAACTCAGATCCATCTGTCAAGACTGATGAATATCAGTGCATGTCCAGAAAGTGATAGATAGCAGCACCCTTAGACAGACTTGACCACTGCTGCTGTAGAAGTGGAGAATTGTAAAAGAAATACTAAGATTTTATGAATGCAGTATGAGTGGAAATGCACATGTGTGTAAGCACCAGAAGAAACAGCCAAACAAAGCAAAACAGTTAAAAGCATGGCCTGTATTGATAATGAAGAACACGATTCCCAGGACAACATTCCTAGCAGTAAAACTGAGGAGTGTGGTTTTCAAGACCACAAGACCTGCACTTTGATAAAGCCAACGCACAGGTGGCTTGTCCGCAGAAGACCCTCCATCCTAGCACGAGGAAGGTGGAAAAAGGCTTTGACATACCATGTATACCATTCCTCTTCCTGTTAGGTCACAAGGAAAACAGGCATATATTCCAAGTGAGGAAAAAAACAGACAGGCGGTAGCAACTGGCCTAAGATTTTTGGAAATTGAATTTAGCAAGACTTTGAGACTGAGAACCACCTCATAACAGCTGATGATGCCTAAGTGGTGTAAAAGAGTCTGTCTGAAAGCTGGCTTGTCAGTGAAGAGGAACCTCAGAGACATAGTATGGACTCGACAGCTTTGATCTTGTCTTCTCTATGCAGACTACTTGGGCACATATATCTATCTTGGTGCTTGTGAGAATGTAGGCTTGAGCATGTAAATGAATGAAATCTATGAGAGAATGAGTGTTAGTGGGTAAACCCAACTTATTTAAAGACTTTGTAAATAAATACCACCTTCCCCTTCCATGAGTTCTTGTATTTTACAGTAATTTCTTTGTATAGAATATTCAAATTGAAAATTTCCATCATTAGAGCAGTTGTTTCGTACTGGTTTATTAGCTAAAAGAAGTTGCGGTAATTTCCAAGAAGGCAGCCTGTGCCAATGGAAGAAGAAAAATCTGCAGAACTTGACATTGCTAAAATGAGTGCTGCATTTGATAAGACTGAATTGTTATTTTTCAGACACAGAAACAACCTGTTTCTGTGGCTACTATTTTTGTCTTGAAATTCACCTTGGAAGCTTTTGCTGATTTCAGTAGAAATTTTAAAAAATAGTTAATTTCCTTTCATTTTAGAGAAATTTAAGTTTTTGTTTGTTTCCTCACTCTTGGTCATTGTAATCAATCCAACTGTTTGTGAACTCTTGACCATCCATATTATGCAAGCCAGAAAATATGGCAGACAAGGGCTTGCTGTGTTGAATAGCTTGCTTTTGTAAATTTTGTGTGTGTCGCTCAACATTTTAATCTAATCTTTGGACTTTTTGTGCTGCCAGTCACTGCTGTATGTAAACATTCTTGAGGGTGATGCATCTGTGTAATGAAGTCTGTTAAGAGTCTGTCTGGAATTTTTGTGCCTTGACCCTTCCTTGGTTTAAGAAAGGGGGGGGGGAGTCTGTTGGGTTTTTTTTTTGTCTCTCGTGTGTGTGGTTTTACATGTACAGCCCCTTTTCAGGTATCTTGGGAAGTGTTATAAAGGCAAAATCAGTGCAAACTCTTTTGGATGCCTTGTACAAAGCTGATTCCCATGAATCCCATGAATTCCTATGAATGTTTTATTCCTGGCTGTTGTTACCTTGGGTCTTTTTTTGAAATTTCCATTGGCTGGAGGAAATCCATTTTTTTGGGTAGACCATGACCAGCTCAAGGATGATGAAACAGTCAGTGGTGGAACTGTGTTTGCCCCACTGACAGTCCCACCAAGACCTTGAGGCAGCAGCAGAGGCAGGTTTGGGGGACTCTGTGAGAGACTCCCTTGCACCTGGGCTGTGAACTCACAATAGGCAAGTCTCTTGCAGGCAGGAAGGCTGATGTGTTCTGCCAAGCTGGAATAGAGATTTTGGAGAAATTGCTTCCATTTTCTGACCTAATTACAGTTAATTACGATAATTTTGCCTGGAAGTGATTGATGCAGGGACCAACGTGATGTGGCCATGTTCTCATCTGGGAGAAAAGGCTGACGTTTCCTAGTATGCTAGAGGTTGTGTAAAAGGTTTCTGACTGCTTGTGTGTTTGACTGGTATGTTCTTTAGAAATTTTTGCCCTTTCAGAACATGAGACCCGCTGCTCTAGATCATTAGTTTTTCTGCTAAATCTCTTCACACTTTCCAGTAGTTCCAGCATGCACTGTCTGAGAGTTTTCTTAGTTTATTCCTTCAGAAATGCAGACACAGATGGTGGGAGAAATACACCTATAGCAATTGTTCTTTCCTTTAGGCATTGTAAGAGAGGGCGCTGTTTGAGCCATGGGGCTATATGCAGCTCCAGGATATCTGTTCCCTCACATTTCATGTTATGTGACAGTGATGCACCCCCATGTTGCAGGAGAAAATGCATGTTCCTCAGCTTTGTATAGCAACTTTGATTCTCTCCAGATTTCTGCACAGGACACACACAGCTTGAGAGATAATGTAGGTCCATGTTACGGACCTCTGAGATCCCAGCACTGTGGCTGACAGTCTGAGCCAGAATTGTGCTCTACTGGTAGAAACTGCTATTGAAAAAACATACCGACGTCAAGCAATGAGAGAGGAAGAATCAGTTAAGTGAAAGAGGGAAATCAGTGTTGAAATTTCTTGGATATTTTTCTCTGTTTTGTGATTTTGTTATTAATATGTACTGAAATTTATACAAAATAGAGAGTAAAAATGACAATCCCCTTTTCCCTGGAGTGTTTATGTCAAATTTAGCACGGTGAAATTCTCACCTTTATTGGAACACTTTGGTGCCACTAAAAGAAAATTAGTGAAAAAATAAAACATAGGTATTTAGGAATCTAGTAGTAATAGAGGTACTGGATCTTAACTGTTGAACTGTTAAGTTGCTCAAAGATGCATCACACAGAAAACATGCAAGACCATAAAATTGAAAATGAAGCACTCTAAGAAATGGCAGAATTAAGGTTGCCTATGCAGCTGTTAGTTAAACTGGTTGTGGAGATAGGAAGCAGATATTTTACCTTACAATATGACTTGACTTGACAGCTTGAAACTTTAATGGAACACGCTGTTCTGAAGAATGTTTTGACACTTCAGAATCAACTTCCATAGTACTTCTCAATCGGAAATGTAATCTTCTATTTTACATGCCGAAATGTTTCATTTTGGGCATTTGGGTGGCTGTGACCCTAATCCATGTCTTTCCTTAAAACATCTTGAGACACCTGAAAGATAGGCATGTTGATTGACCTCATTGGTTAGATTGCATGTTGTGTGATGCGAAGTGGTCATACAAATGCTTGTTGCTCAGTGATTCATGACAGGAGATGTATAAAGCTCACTCAGTAGCAATGAAATTATACAAGTGATCCCCTTGTGCTAGATTTCAAATTGCAAAGCATGGTGTAACAACCTGAACAAAATCAACATGCAGGGAGGCAGACAGCATAGAAAACCCCTCAGATTTGAGGGTTTTGGCAGAGGTATGAATGAGTGGAAACAGGACCTTGCATTAAAGGTTGTGTGATACTTTCCAACCTAAGAGTCACCATGTGTGCTCTCTATAATTAGATAAGGAAGCTTTTATCGCTGTCTTTTGCAAAAAAAAGTTATTGTATTTATCACATTTTCTCTTCTTTCTCATTGTTTTAAACACTGTTTAAATACAGAATTAGAATACTAGCTGGTCCTGACTGATCACTCCAGACCCAAGCCTCTTCATGGGTCTGGCATAGTAGGAGAGTTTCTCTTTCTGCTAATTATACCGAGCTGTCTAAATGAACTGTAATAGTGTGCAGAGTATATCACTAACACTGGGAAAGAGCTAAGTAACCAGCTCGGTGATTCCTACATCAAAAATTTTTTCTTCTATCAGAGATATGTAAAAGTTGTTCATAACTAAACTGAAATGCTTTTTTTCTTTGGTGATGGTGTTAGTAGGGTGAATGGGAAGAGAAGGAATAATGGAAGTGGTAAAATAAAAGTTAAGGTAGCTGTTTAGGGAGGGCTAAAGCTTGTGATCATCTTGATCTACAGGGCTGCACTTGAGAGCTGAGCTGTTTTGCAGTATTAAATACACTATAGCATTTTGAGTTGTCCTGGAAGATGCATCGGTGACAGTGGGAGCCCACTGAGAGAGGAGAAGTTGAGTCCACTTGCTCCCCATATTCACGCAGTACCAAAGTATGATTATAAATACTTTTAAGTCCTACCTTGAAAATTCATTTTTCTATGTTAAAAATTTGCTTGACTTTTTTTCAAGAAGTCTGGGATGACACCCATTACTCTACAGATGTTTTTGAAGATTTTGCCCATAGTTCAAGACTGTAAAACTTCAGTGCACAAGTGGGAAAAAATGGGCCCAATACATCTACAACTTCTCAAGTCCTTGGGGTCTGTATACCAGGGATTTCTATCAGCCATGTCAGTATCTAAGTGCATGATACCAAAAAGTGGGTTCTGTTGCCAGCATTTGTGCTTTTCCCATTCGTAAGAATCAGTAGGCATCACACCATCTTTTTTCCTAGGCGGTCTTAACAGGAATTCTTTGCAGCTCTTGACAGTGTTTCTCGTAATGAGAGAATGCACCGAAAGGCTTTAGCTTACTTCCTGGAGTAGGCAGGAATGCTTCCTACATCTCCAGCAGACTATTAAAGAATTAGTGTCATCATTCCTGCCAGTTTGCCCATTTTCTGGTGGGTGATAATTGTGTTTAGTGAATAATAAACACTTTAAGTTGTGAATTTTTTTTTACTGCCCCTAACTCGGTAGACAGCTGCCAACTTCATCTATCCTTAAAGTAAGCCAAGAGAATATGCAAGCTTTAAAATGAGCCTGTATGTAAATGCTGTAAAAGAAGCTGTTTTCCTTAAAGTAAGAAGTACAAAAGCCCATAGAATTGTAAAAAAATTGCGATGGTGATAAACTTATTTTAGAGGACGACAAAATTGTTATTGCCTGAAACCCAAACACTGCCACACTGATGATATGAAAGTTAATCTGACTTGACTGAGTTTCATTATCCACCTTCAGAGACAAGCAAAGAGCAAGAAATGGACTTTTAAGATACTTTAAAAAAAATATATTTATCTTGTGAGTTGGCCTTAGATTAATAAATTTTTTTTGCAACAGATGAGTAAGTCAACCTCATCATTTTAGTTAGACAAACAAGTCAGTAGTAATGCTGATTCCGTTGTTCCTTTATGGCTTCCCGAATATAAACATAGAAGTGCTGCCCTTAAAAAAGGGAGAAGGAAACTATATACCACAATTTTGTATCGTATTTGAATATACTAACCATGACCCACATTTCCACTGTCTTTCCTGACAGCTGGTTTTCATGGCTTGAAGGGCGTATGTTTCTCTGTTCCTTTCTTGTCTCAAAAGTTCAATCCAATGTCTTTACCTTTCGTGGAATTTCAAAATCCCTTGAGTCTTAGCTCTGGGCTATAGTGCCTCTGGTATTATTCCTTCTTAACCACTGGGTTGAGCTAAGTTCTTGTACTTTGATTCTTTTCTTCAGAAATGTGTGACCAGTAGTGTATATAATGTTTTCTTAAATTAAGTACAGAACAAAAGTAGAAGGCAAAAAGCATTTTTAAATTAACTAGTAGTCTGCAAACCTATTTGTTGTTCCTAAGCATCATGTCTAGATAGATGCCAAGCTGTATGTATCTTTACCTACCAAGCTATATGTATCTTTCTGTCAACCCGGTGAGACTCCTGGAAGAGCTTTCCTAAAACTGCCTAGTCTTCCCTTCCTCCTGCAAAGCCATCTGGAAATCGCTGTAGAAATGTTGATTGTCTTGTAATCCCAGGTCTCTAGATGTCCAACAGCAAATCTTATGACTCCCTTAATGTTTATCATCGATTCTTTGAATAATTCAGGTTGGAAGGAACTGCAGGAAGTCAGCTAGTCCCACCTCTTGCTCATGGTACAGCTTACATTGAGCCAGTCAGAAAACCAGCCGTTTTGCTAATTGAGTGCTAAGTCAAGACTGCATTAGACACGAGGAACATTTTTACAGCAAAATCCCTGTAAACTTTTAAAACACATCTTAAAAAATGTTTTACTTTTCCTCTGTTGTATTTTATGGGCCTCTTTCTCTTCCCTTCCTTAATTTTCTCCCCTTTCAAGAAATGCTTTTTTGAGTGTTCTGTTTCTGTGATGGATTATTCTGTTTGCAGCGATGGAAAGTCATGCTTTTGCCTAATGACTTTTATTAAGTTGCAGGCAGCTGGAACCATGGTTGCCTTTCTCTGCCAATATTGATAAACAGGGGAGCGGGGTGCAAGACTGTGGAAAATGAAACAGAGAAGGGAGACAGGAGATATTGAACTCATGTAGCATCTTTTTGCATTGCAGTGCGTTAGGTACCTTTTCAAAATTTATTTGGGAGAATTGCATTCAGTAGTGTATGCTGGCAGAGTGTGGTAAGATTAAAGATTTAGGCTTGCAGTATTACAGCTTGAAGAAGGTAACTCTAGCAATGAGGGAAGGGGAAGTGCTGCCAGCTACAGGACACTTGGCAGCTCTCTAAAAGGTGGATTTTTTTGTTGTTGTTCGGAAGTGAAAGTTACCTGTAATGTTTTAAAGTGTGTGTGAGGAAGTCGGCCTGATGTCTTTTCACAGTGTACTTAGATTTTTCAGCACTGCTGCCTCTTTTATGAGCACTAAAACTTGCTTCTGCTTTAGAGGAAACCAAGCGAGATGTTTTAGTATTTCAATTACTAGACAAAGCAAAGTTGCCAGTATTCATAGTAAAGAAACTGCTTCCACAGAAGCCTAAAAGGAAAAAAGGAACGTGGCTCATCATCTGTGCCATTGAAGTGATGTTTGTCAGTAAAATACTTTTAAAAGATTCAGTATTTGGTCAGCTAAGCTGAAGTGAAAAGCATTACCTGTATACATAGCACTCTGTGAAGCTTTATAATAAAGCAAACAGGACCAGAAATAATTCCTAATCTTGGAGCAATATGTGACATCTAAAGGAAGGATTTAACTGGTACTGTGTGATTCATGGCAGTGGCAAAGGAAGGGAAACTAAGGAAATAATTGTGGGAAGCTTCCTGATTTTACAATGGATTCTTAAAGTAGCATGCAGTTTGTTTTAACCAGGGGAAAAAAAAAAAGTGTTTTTTCCACCGTTGGGGATGCTATGCAACCTCCCCTCTCTCTGGGGCCAAGAGATATGAAATATTGATGCAGTGGGAGATATTTCTGTAACACCTTTGACAGAGTACTGTGGGGTAGGTCCTTTCATCCCTTTTATGTCTGATGTGAGTTCTAAAGTACTGTCCTTCAGCCAGCCAAGTTGAGTTCCCTTAGGAAGTAGAACCTTCATCAAGTACTGGTGGCCATTCAGTTAAATACTCTAATTCAGGAGATTAAAAGAGGAGCTGAAGCTTTGTGAACGTTGTAGGCCTGTGTCTGATTTGAAAAGGCAAAGCTAGGCTGCTTCAATAAGCAAAAAAAGTCCCTCGCACCTCTTTCTTTCTGTTGTCTTAGGCTGCCTTTCTAGCTTCAGGGAGTGACAGTCTTACAGCAGGGCTTAGAGTATCTTTGCAACCTTATGAAGTATGTAGATGTGTATGTAAATGAAAGTTTAAGATTTGCAGAAGGCAATAAATCTTGTGTCCATTTGCCTTGCAAAATTTCTTATCCACAGTTGGTGAGTGGGAGAGCGTATTTGTTACTGGCAGAGCCTGTCAGATCTATAATACACAATTGTTTTAAAGAAAGTGATATTATAATCCAACTTTCTAGAATGTTTCCCAGTACTAAAAGTTTTAAAACAAATGCACTTAGTTTAGACTGAAGATTTTGCCAAGATCGGTTTTCCTGTCTGGGAGCTGGCAGGGTTATAGCTGTTATTAGATATTCATTATACTGACAGTATAATGCAAAGTTTTTTCAGTCACTGAAACTATTTCTTCTGATCCGTTTATGTGGAAACTTTTGATCTGCCTTTCTAGCGTGCCTGTCTTAGCAGTACATGATGTAACTTTTTTATTCAGATCAAAGACAACCTTTCTGGATTTTTTTAAATATATATTTATTATTATTTTTATATTCAGTGTCAAATTCATTTTGGGAATGTGCGGTGATCCTTGTTTTCAGGATGAGCTGTTATTCTTCCCTCCTACCTTACACCTCCAGTGTGTATGACTTGTGAGTAAGCTTCCATTTCTGCCCTCTCTTCTTCGAAGCTGGCAACCTTATCTGTGCTTCGTCCTATGCATATGTACATAGCTGCAGTGTGCGTGTGCTGTAGAAGCTGTTTACCACAACTTCTTCCAGGGGAAATTATTTATGTTGATGGTATATAACACCAAGGAATTGTCTCACAAAATGAAATTTCTTACCATATATACCTATCAAATATGATTGTCTGCAGACGATCAGACAGTCCCGTGTTGCAATTCTTTTTCATTAATGTGAAGATTTTGTATTTATTCATTGCTTCAGGAGGGCATCAGTGTGTTTTCAGTGATAAAGCTTAACTCTGTCCTGTACAGCTAGAAATGGTTCACAGAATGGTTCATTCATTCATAATGAATTAGTGATATTAATGATATTAGTATATCATTTTACCATGCCATAAGCGTCAAAAATGAAAAGGCATTTGTTTTTCTGACCTGTGATGGCTCCGTTACATCTTGGTGAGTTTTATAATTTAGTCCTATGACTAACCATAGTAGTCAGCAAATAGTTTGCCTCATTTTGATCTACTTCATTGATTCCTAGAGGAGGAAAATATAGTCAGTAATTCACCTGACTCTCAGGATTTGGAAAGGTGCCTAGCAAAATGGTTGTTCTGTACCTTGGACTACACATGTGCCTTCATAAAAGGTCATATATTGTATTTTTTCTACTCTGCTCTATTACTATTCCTTATCCTATTGTAAACAGGAGGTTTTACATCAATTGTATTTTGGCTTAAGTAACAGAGAGTTGACTTGAGTTTACTGTCCCGTTTGTAAAGGCAGTATCAACATGGAAGTTTGCTCCAGAATTTTCTTTTGATAGTGGTTTATTCCAAATGAATACTACTATTAATTCTTTGTCAATGAATCCAAGTTGCCCCATGATCTTTTCCCTTCTCCCCCCACAAAGGGATGCCTTCATTATAGAAGGGCTGGGAGCGGCTGGGGAGGGGGGGGGGATTTGTTCTTATTCTGAGAATACTCTGGAGGTCTGCATTCAGTGCAACAAGAAGAAGACAGATAAATTTAACTGTCTTTTCTCAGCCACAGGTGAATTTTGGAAGAAGGACAGCTGTTGTGCATAGGAACTGAGTGATACACCTTATTAATGTGAGCCCTTTTGGGGACGTATGTAAATGGCACATTTTTAGTAAAATGTTGATAGGAGAATGTTACTAGGACTGTTTAGGTTTTGGGGGAGTTTTCAGCCTACATTATATGTAATGCTGAAAAGTTACAACAGGTAACTCTTAACAGAAGCTCCAAAACCAGCTGTAGGTGGGAAGGATTCTTTTGGAAGAATGTTGGTATGTGCATACCTTAAACAAGTCCAATTCAAATGTATCTCCTTGTGTAACAAAGGTTTTTCTCAATCAGTTCCAGAGGCATGCAGTTCTTTACCATGTGTGGAAGGCCTGCCCTAGTAAAAGATCTGTGTTTAAACTGAGAAGATGTGTTTGCTTCTCTCACTGATTGCTTAAGCCGTGACCTGGCAGCACTGGATGGCGAGTGCCTGAACCCTAGCTCCTCTCTTCAAGAGAGATGCTGTAGCAGTAATGACACTGTCACTAAGAGCAGTCAGTGATCCAAATATGACCCTTAGTGCCTAGACTAATGCTGTCTGAACTAGATTAGTGCTCAGACGAATGTTGTTTTAGGTTCTTGCTTAAAAATCTTCACTGAAATTATGTAAAGATACTGGCCCCAGACAGGAGGCTAATTCCCAGTGACTTTCAGTAGGAAAGTCTTCAGTAGGAAATGAATTCCTGATTTATGTCTATGGCTTTGAAAATTTCCCCTGTCCAAGCTTAAAAGTGCAGTGTTTCAAGGATGAGATTTTTTTTTTTAAACTACAGAATCTAATTAAAAACCAGGATAAATCACTAAAATAGAAGTTCTTTAAAATAATGAAAGAGGATAATTAACAATCAAATAGGTAACTGTCATTCTGGTAGTTGGAAATGAAGTACATTTGAAAGAATTTCCTTGTCCTTTGTATTAATATAGAGGAAGAAAAATCAACTTGTTGGGAGGCAAATTTGATTAAACCTGCTTCTTTGCCCTCCCCTCCAATCATATATGAGTCTTGAATCCATAGTTATATTTGAGAGAAATACAGGATTCATTTGTCATCTAGACTCCATATTGTGAGGCTTGAAATCTCTCTGGGAGAAAAAAAGGTAGAACTGAAGGTGCCACTGTGATCGCCATGCTTGCAAGCACACATACATATATAAATAGATTAAACGTAAGAATGTACATGTTTTCCAGTCTTTCACATCCAAGCCAACATGTGAGAACATAATTTGGCTCTTCTGGCTGCATATGGAAATTGCTGGGCAGAGCCTTAAAGAATCTGAAACACATACAAGTAATTGCATGAGTGAAGTTATGCAAAGCCATGGCAGATATAAGCTACAGTTAGGAGGTGTGATCGCAGCTTCTGCGAATAAACAAAACCTAGATTTAACCTAGCTAGTGTAGGAACTAACAGAGTGTAGCCTGGGGGTTTCACCAGTGATGACACTGACCAGGGGTCCTTGTTCTTGTGTACTTGGCCACTAAAACCTGAATGTGCATGTGACCCATGAACATCAGTCACTTTGCTACAAGCATGTTGCATCTGTTTGCAGGGCAGTTAAGGACTGTTGCAACCCACATGGATATTTTTTTGGTGTAGGTTTTTTTTTTTCTTCTGGAGGTACAAATCTTGCTGGTGTTCTTTAGCTAAGCATGGTGGCTGGATGTGAATTTTATTCCCATTCCATGAGTTCCAATTCCATGTCCTAAATCAGTGAGCAGTAAAGTTTAGGCAATTAGCTTATGAGCATCAAATATATCTCTCTCTCTCACAATTAGAGACTCACCTGAGAGGCTTCATATAGTGGACTGCAGTTTGTTTTAATTTCCAAGCAATGAGTGAGAATTCTTCATTACTTTACTGGGTTTTATTCTGGGAGCTATAAATCAGAACTCTAGAACATGGGTTTAACAAAAAAGTATCCCCTTGAACCGAGGCTTCTATAAAGATTTTGTATGTGAAGTCAAGGATTACATACATGGAGATGCTGGAAAATTGAGCTGTATTATTAAACATGTCAATTTTAAAGGAGTTAGTTTAACTTGATTAAATCTTCTACCTGGACACTTTCTCTTCCCAATATAATTACATCAAATCAAGTAGAGCTCTCCTGATTCTGAGCAAGGGTGTTCACACAGCCTCTAAATGTAGTCTAGCTAATCTACTTGAATTCCACATGTGTAGTTAACATGGATTAATTTTCCTGAATGTCCAGTCTTACTGACTCTCATCTGTTTACTGCTGGCACTGATTCTTGGATGCCTGTCTGACAAGTACTGAGGAAAGTTAGTGTTTCTTCTGTGGACAAGGGCTGGTACAGAGTACAGAAGTTAACCAAATGAAAATCAGTTACCCTTTATCTTGCAGCTGTCAAATTTTTCTTTAATGTGGTGCTCAGCTGAGAATACCAAATTTGCTTCCATGCTCACTGACATTTCCTCATCAACTTCCCAGGATAAAAATGGGTGGTGAAAGGGTAGATGGAAGATGCAAAGTAAACTACTGCAAAGTAAATGTATCTATTGGGTAACTACTTTCTTAATGTACTTTATATAAGTGCAGGCACATGCTTTAAAAATAAACAACATGATCATGAGAGATTCTTTGAAGCACAAAGAGAAACAAAATCCTGTTTGATATATTTACAGAAGTATGATTTGCAGCCCACACAATACCTGATTGCTCTGGGACTGAAGGCCTCCCATATGGAAGTAGGGGGGAAGAACAGCACAGACTCCTTTTTGCAAATGCTGCATTTGTGTTTTTCATTAAGTTATGCCTTTTTTTTTCCCCAGTGTGGGCTTTTTCTTCTGCAGTAATTCTAAACTAGATTTTCATGGTGATATCAAGGACAGTATCTATATGTGAGCAGGAAGGAGGAGAGGATTTGAAGAAATTGTTTTATTGGTAAATATCTTCTACAAAGGCCAATTTTGAGAAAATACCCACTATTCAGTATTTGCATCTCATACATTGAAGTTTGTCAGATTAACCCTTGGGACGTTGTGCTTTTAAGGAAGGGGAAGAAGTTTGGGACTTTCTTTTGTTGTTACTATTTTTTAATTTCTGTTTATTTTATTATTTTCAAGTGCTGAACATAACACTGCTTCATCAAGGCTTCTTTGCAGTTGTGTTCTTAAACTGGTGGTTGGTTTTGTTTTTAAATTAAAAAATAGAGAATATTCTTTCTCTTCATACAGTGAGGTCAAAATAGAAATTTAGAATCAGATTTGCTTGCATAAAATTATAAAATGTGGACCCATTTATACTACATTTTCTTAAATAAAAGTGGTGAGAAGCTGAAACCCAGAACTCTACAGTGATGAATGTTGATTGTGTAGAATTGACAAGAGAACCACGAACAGTGGCAGTAATGTGTAATTGGCACTGTCCTTACTGGGCTTCATTTGTAATGCTTTCTTCAGCAGTGTAAAATAACTTTTCCCACTTTTTTCATTTCAGATTGTGTCTTTTCCTCATTCATTTGACTGTGTTTCTGTCCCTCGTTTATCAGAAATAGAACTTAATGTGGCATACAATGTGTTTATGTTTGTTTCTTTTATTTGCACGTGATGATCACCAACTATCTCAGCAAAGATCTGGGAATAGTTTTTTAGCTGCAGCTGCAGAGGAAGTAAAAAAAAAAAATGTATTTGCGTGTGTCCTATGTAAACGGGCTTTTAAAAAATTCCATTTCTCAGCATATGTTATAACAGAAGAGAATTATTTTATTTTAAAAGCAGATTTCTGGAGTCTGGAAAATTTTCCCTGCTGCAACTTTTTTACAGCTATTATTTGTGCTATTTAAAAGTGGTGCTGTTTTAACCAATGCTTCCTGTATTAGTTGTGAAAGGGAAGACTTTATCAATGACCACTATAACAAGCAGTGTTGTCAGATAAGTGCAAATGAGCAAGTGCCCAGTGCTGCAAATTTGGGGCAGAATGAGTTACAGACTTTCTGCAATTAAAGCATTGGGCATGTTTTAGTTTTTGCCTTGGTTAGATTAGTGATGGAAATGTAATTAATTTGGTAGTTCAGGAAAATACATGCTGATTGTACAGTGGTTTGCTGTAGCAGGTATTGTTCTTTGGGCTATTTCTTGGTGTGAATTCTAGGCTAGATTAGTCGAGGGTGCTACAGCAAGGCAATTGGATGCATTGATAAAGTCCTACCCTCCATATACTGCTAACTGAACTTAGAGTCTCTGTACTTTGCATTCTTCAAAGGACTGCATTCCCTTCATCCTGCTGATATGTGGACTAGTATTGGAATTGCCTTGCTAGGTTAGAGAAGGGGCATGGAGTTCATTTGATCACATGTAGATGTTGATATTTGGCTTTATTGAAGTATTCGAAATGTCCTTCGGAATGTTAGAATTAGTGTTGAAAGAATAATAGAAGAGATCAACTTTTGTGTCTTCTAAAAATAATTACATAGTTGAATCAGAAATGGTAATACATATATAGTAATATATACAATATATAGTATAAAAACAGGTGATCTCAAGTCTATGAAGTCAGCGCGTGCAGACTGTAATAAGACATTTCTCTGAACCTTTTTGTTGAGGCAGGGGCTCTCTAAACAAAATCCCATTTAAGCAGTGCTGTGCTATGTGCCAATCACCTTATTTTTAGATGCAGCTCTTCTGAAAATAGAAAGGGAAGGAGGGGGAGAATAGGAAAAAAAACCAGTAATAGTACAGATTGCTTCTTGGCTCCCCCTGTTATGAGCATTTTGCTGACAGGTGGTCACTGTGCTCTCTGTAACACAGATGAAGTTTATTGATCAAAACCAATTGTAATTATATGTGTTGTGACTTTCTTCTCAATTCCACTTCCAAATAATGTTTAGATACTGTACTATTGCAGCCACAGACTCTTTTGGATCATTATGACCACAGTCAACACTTCAGTTTACTACCAGTCTTTTAACTGTGATACACAGTTTGAAACCTGCTGATCATAACAGTCAGAAATCCCAACCCAAATCTGTGTGCTGTCCCTCTACAACCATGTCGTAAAAACAGTTCTTGCCTGGAAAAGTTAATGACTTAATAAAAAGGAAAGTTAGACCAAGAGTTAGGGGAAAGCTAGTATTATCTCATTATATAGATGGGAAACTGAAACAGTTGTGATTTGACCAAATTGTGTAGGTCTTGACCCAGAGTTATAGATAGAACTCGTATCTCCTGAGTCATAGCCCATTGCTTTTCCTGGAAAACCATCATTGTTTTTAATCTTAATCTGTCAGTTAAGAAAGTTAACGAGGAGTTTCTGTGCCACTGAAAGTTGCACTAAAGTATAATTGTAAACACTATGGAAGATCAAACCAGAGAAGGAAGTGCCATTTTAGAGCTCTTTTATTTGAATTCACTGCTTGATCATTGTAGAAATGTCTATACTTTGGTGCCCAAAGCTGTGCTTGTTCATTCACCTGGTCAAGCAAGCATTTCTATAATCATCGTTGTCCTATCTAAGTACTAGATCAAACAGTAGCGGTTTAAACCTTTTAATGTTATATTTGAAATTAATTTTGTCTTTTTTTTCATCGGTAATCCCTCCTGATTGATTACGCATTTCTGAGTGTTTTAAAGCCATGTACTAACTTGTCTGTATAAATACTTCCCATTAGAAAATGCTTTAAAAGTTCTGAATTATGTTTGTTGCCATAGCAATACTCATTTAAAGATTCATAGAATAGCTTTTTATTTTCTTCCTATCATAGGGGAATTCACAAGAGAGATTCTAAATCTATTTCAAATACAGGAGATTCAGCAGGACTGTGTGCATGGGATACTGTGAGGAGAAAGGGAAGGAAAAAAATTGTCCAGAGTTTAAATATGTTTCTGGAGCACTGAAGGTATCTACAGCAATGGGAAGGCTTATGGCTTTTGGTTGTATCCTGTATCTGGGTTCCAGGGGAGCTTGTCTAAAAGCTAAAACTGATATGGAAAAGAAGCACCTGCAGAAGAAATCAGTTTTCTTTGTCCATTCTTGTTTTACCACCTAAAATACAATGTGCTTTTCTATTTCTTCATTTGATCCCTAAGAACTTGAAATGGTGCCACTCTTCTTGGGATTATGAAAGACGAATGGGCAAAAACTAGGCTCCGAAATTGTCATTCATTGCTAATATCTCATCAGCTGTCTTCATAAATCTGTTTTGAGTAGTCCCCTGTCAATATTTAAATTTTTGTTGGAGTGTCAGCAATTGCAGCCTTAGTAAACAACGGAAACCCCACATAAAGCTAAATTTTGAATAGCTCTGATTAAGTTTAATCTGAGTTCTCTTCCCAGTTTCAAGACTAGTAGGAGGCCTTGGAAAAGTTTGTCTCGAGTGTGTTCACACTCTTTTGCTGAATATTTCTAGACTTGGCTGGTCACAGAACGCTGGACAAAAAGAGTCTTGATTAACTGTGTGTGATGTTTCATATTTTGTTATTGAATACTTAATTTGACAAGTGTGGTAATTTACAATGAGATCTCAGTATTTTTGTTTCTTCTATGGAGGATTCCACCTCTTGAAGTCTAAAAGAGCTGTTTGAATTTCATGTGGTCTCAAGAGCAGCTGTTGTTTCCACATGCCCAATGAACTGTAGTGTAATGAAGTGGGGACAGTATTGGATTTAGGGGGAAATAGCAAGTCAAGTTCAGTATTTTGTCTGTTGATTACAGAAGTGTAAAATAGTGTAATATAGGGTAATGTATGTTTTCATTTTTTTTGATTGGAAGAGGTAAAGTTTGAACAAATATCACCATAAACCACACTTGCTTTTGCTCCTGTTCTAGTGGTGTATCTTTTCTTCTTTTTTAATTGAAAAAAGAAACACAACTTCCCATTGTGCTAGGAAATTCTAGTTAAGGTTTTGCAATGTTCTGTTTATTTGAAGAGTTAACAGGGGCTGGGGGAAAATATTAAATATTACACTTCATGGAAGTTCCCCAGCTGCTATCAGAATCCATGTGCAAACTGAGAAACACGATCAGTCCTTGGAGCACACTCTTGTGTCAGTTTTAAAATCAAAAGGTTGCTAAAGAACCATAGAATTTTTAAATAGATTCTTCTTATTTACATCTGGGGTTTTGAGCTGTTATGGTTCAATTCTTCAAGCTCTTAAAGCTCTTGTGATTTGGAAGAAGAAAAACAAATATCAGGCAACTTGTAGTAATTGCAAGAGCTGCAACACTGAGATAACAAAATATTCAGAATGCAGTTCCTCTTCACTTGGGCTGTAGTTCTGCAAACACATAAACCATGCATTCACTTTAGTAAAACAAGTAATCCTGTAGAGAATGGACTACCCTTGGTGATGGAGTTAAGCATTTGCAAATGTGTTGTCAGGATCAAAGCCGTAGCTATCTAGCCTTTGGTTACAAGGGCTTGTGGGTATTTCTTTAAGATACCAACAATTTGGTGTACTCTGAACTGATGGAAGACCTCTTGTAACATAGGAAACGTGGGAAATTTGATATTTGGTTTGTGTCTTGAAAGTCCAGGAGAACTGTTAAAACAATAACCTCATTTAAGAATGTGTAAATCTACAGTAAGAAATGTGAAGAATAAATGTTGCAAAGAGCAGACAAATCCAGAAAATGACTGTAAAAGTTATATTAATGGGTTTATACTTTTTCCCTAATGAGTTCTAGAAGTTTGTTGAGCTTGGAAGTTAGTCAATGTAAAATACAGAAAAAATTCCAAGGTGGGATCTCAAAGGTCAAGCTGTGTTCTTCCTGGTTGATGTATAGCTAGATATTCTTTCAGTTTCCTGAAGTCATCAGTTGGAACCAAAGCTCCCATCCTGCTATAAACTGTCTGTGGACAATTCCACATTGCAGGAACGGAGTCTTATTTATCTCTTTGCCTTGAGTTAAGCAAAAATCCAGTTTGCTACAAAACAATTATCCCTATCACCTAAGTCTGCAGACGTAATTCTTACTGCAAGGCAGCAGTAGTCTTGATGAGCAAAAGTGTTGCATTTTTCTTTTTACAGTGTTACTGTCAATTCCAGAATCGCAGATCAGAATCGCATCCCTGCTTTGTCTCCAAAAAGCAAAGATGGGATTCAAAAGCATGGAAATAAGCACTGGGCCTTTATTATTTGCCTTCTTTTCTTAATCTTTTAAGATTCAAATTTTTATGCTTTCTTTGCTGTAGTAAAGGCTAGAAGTTATTTCTCGATAAAAGTATAGATCTTCATGCAGTGGTTTAGTGCAGTGATTTGTAGAAACTGAGTATCAGCGTTGAAAATCACCACCACCTAGGAGACTTAGGAATAATATAAATGCTTCTCTAAGTATGACACTGGAGATGTCAAATAACAATGTGATCTTTGAAGTATAGGTACTTGTTTGTTTCAATTGTAGCTCTTTCTTATGATACCAGGAAGGAGGTTTCTGATTCAGGGCCCATGCTTGAGGGCAAGAGAGGTCGAAGATGGGGAGGGAGGAATAAAGACTCTTCTGGATTCTGGTTGTTTCTGTTCTGGTCAAACCCCAGAATAAGTTGAGTTTTGACCTTTCTCAGGAATGAGAAAACGCTGTGGCTTATTAAGTACTTCTACCGGACTTGTGGACATAATCTTGGAGTGGCTGGGGGAGATCATATAAAGAAAAAGATAGGTGTAATGGGAGGTGGAGAGAAGAGGGTGAAAAAGTGACTAGACCGGGCAGCAAATGAAAACGGGAAGGAAGAAGGATAGAGAAGGGCAAATAGAAGGCACTTTTAAGTTAGCAAATGTCCCTCCTTCTGGCATCTATAAATTATTTTTGAGAAAAATATATGGTCTGCAGACCTCTCTTGTTCTTTATTCCTTTAGCCCTTGGTGCAGCTCTCATGCATTTTTCTTATGATCAGCTAGTTTAGAGGTAACACTGTTAGATTTTGCTAGGGTATGTGAACTCCTCATCAACTGTTCTATGCAGTATGCTACATCAGTAAGTTGCAAGGGTAGAACTGGTAAAGAACATGGTGAATTGAAGACTGGCATATTAAAATTCTTTTAATGAAATTTCTCCACTAACGAGTTGTTGTGAGTTTGTGGTGGTGTTTTAAGGAGGTAAATAAAACACGATGCTGGAATGGGATTCTATGTATTGTGAATCTCCTTGTTCTGAACGGTAAAGGCTTGCCCAGTCATAGGTGCTGCGTAGTGTATAAATGCTGATGACAATAAAATATTACATAGAAATTAAATTGCATAAATATTGATAAGATAACCATTTGTATCTTAAAAAATGGCTAAATTCAAACAGCATAATTCTAATGGAATGAAATGTGTGACATGGAACATCATGGAACTGATTTTGAAAGCACAAGCGGAATAAGAAAAATTTTTCAGTTTTCAAAAAGTTTTGAAAGACTGTTAAGTAGTCTCAGTAGCTATACTACCTAATTATTATAAACTTAAGCGGAATATTCTTCTGCGGATTCCGTGCAGTGTGTGCAGGTGCATGTTTGTGTGTGTGTATATATAATGTGTTTGTGTGTATGCATGTATGTACTTTCCTTTACTACAGCTCAGTTGTTAAAAAATATTATTATTGAATCACAGAAAATAAAGCTTGCTGTAGCATCCACACAAAATTTGTGCTCTTTCTGCTGGCATATTTAACAAATGTGAATTCTAGAGCGATATCACTCATAGAAATAGGTAGACATTTATTGTTCTGTGTTTGATATAATCATTTTGGTGAGCATGAATGAGGAAGTATATAAAATTGAGCTGAGTTAATTTCAATCTTTATTACAGGTACTAGGGAGAAAAATAACTTTGTCAAAAACAAAAGAATAAAATTGGAAAGAGAAATAACCACTTGTGTTTCATCCTTTAAAGCTGATTTATGAATAGTGTTTCTGAAAATCTGGACTCTTCTATTTTTGAAGCTTGTTATAGTATGCTAGTAGATGATGGGTAAGTATGGCAAGGAGTTTTGACCTATTTGCCTCAGTTGGCTGAGGCTCAGCTTCCTCAGCTGGTGACTGAGGCAGCAGTTTGTTGGCAGTTGGTGGCAGCACTTTGGATGCAACTTTGTCAATCGCATTGGGCCCTCCATCTCTGTCATGTCGCTTTCTTTTGAAGTGTACTGTGCCAAACTCCTCAAAGGCAGCCTTGCTTCCATTCACAGAAGTTTTGCAGAAATGGGAAATTTGAAGTAAGAAGGAAGGCAACACTGCAGTTCTTGGTGACGGTTCAGTTTCAGATTGGATTAAACTGATTTAAGATTGCAGCCAGTATTACCGTGATAACCATTGCAGAGGAGATTGTTTCTCTTTGCTGTACCAAGAAGGGCCTATACCTTTGGATTTCTCCCTGGTTTGTGTCGCTCTTTTCTGAGGTGGGATGCCTAGGTTTTATTTCCTACTCGAGTGGAAGTTGAACTACATATGCGAAGTAAAACAGCATCAACATGGGATACTCTGGTATATTAAATAGGTGTGTGCAACAGGAGCCGAATAGTCAGATTGTTTCAACTGAAGGAGTGAGCTGAGAGTGTCTCCAGCATCCTAGGTGAATGCACTGGCCTACTGGACAAGAGGGCTCCTTTTTTTTATCTTCTCCTACAAGTATGCAGAAGCATCAAACGTACCTTCAATTCAGTGTGACCTTTTCAAGTTTTTTTTTCTTTGATCTCAAGTGAACTTTTTTCTGAAGCTCAGATACTTAAGTAAGTATCAATTATTTACACAACTCTTGTTACCAACACCAGTTACTTAAAAAATTAAAAATAATGAGTCATACCTTACGATATCATGTGGGTTTGTTTGTTTATTTTTAAAGCAGGCTGCATTTTATTTTTCTTTTAGTTCAGAGCCCTTATGGGACATATGGGTTACATTTTCATGATATGTTCAGAGTCACACCATATAGATATTTTTAAAAGCTGAGATTGTGCATTAACCCAACTGCTTGAATTTTTTATGTTCAAGAAAATAAAAAATATTTTGAGATTTTCAATAAAGCCATGATTTCAATGATTTGTCTTGGGCATCTTCCCCTGTTTACCTCTTGGTCATCTGCCACTACCACCACCCTGCTTCAGGCCCATGCTCTGGATTTATTGAATACCCTTTCAGTATACCTGATTTATAAATCCGATTGTCCTAAAAAGAGGTGATAGAAAAAGGCAAGAAAGAAAAAATTATATTTTACAGCTGCAAAAACTGAAGTAAATAAATCCCACCTAGTATTACATGAGTTAACTCCCATCTTGGAGAGGCAAGTGCACTTGCAGACAGCAATAAGGATTTCTAGGAAAAGAGGCCAGGCCACATGATAGACCAGTTGTCAGTTGTCTTGTGTATGAAGTTGGGTGAATTATCAGCAATCCCAGAGGGAAATACAAGTTAGCAAGTCAGTAACAACACCTTATTCTGCAGTACAGGAGGTGGAAAACTTTTTGTAGGGTAGGAGTAAAGAACCCAAGTGAACACATGAAGAGCTCAACAAGAGCATAAGGAATGTTAAGAGGATCAGTTTGGTTTCCTCAGTGTTAGTCATGAATACCTGTGTCTTTTACCTTTGTTTAAAAATTTTCATCCTAGTCCTGAATTGTATCCCTGATGTTCTGTTCTTCCCAGCTGATAAATTTAGAAAAGGCAGTGCCTTAACGGACACTATTGAATTCGGTGATTCTTAGCATACCTGTAACTAACTGCCTCTGACAAAACTATTAGGCCAGCTGGACCTTGTAGGCTATGCTCAAAGCCACTTGCTTTTACTTAAAAAAATCTTTGAAGGTTTCTGTTGGCATACTTTCGAATGTAGGGAAACTGAATACTGAGTGGCATTGTATTAGTATTTGTCTATTTTAGGGGTCTGACTATATTTGGAATTGCTCAAAAATTTGGGGCAGCTGGAGGTGTGACAAGTTAGACTAGCTCATGGGGTGGCCAAACACTAATTACCATTTATCAGGAATGTGTTTCATTTTCCATATTTTAACCCTCTATGATTCATGACCCTAGGAAGGAACCTACTCTGAACTTGAAAGACTGTAAAAGAGCTGTGGAAATGCAACTTAGGTTTTGTGGTTTTTTTTTTTTAATCACCTAAAACCATTCCTGTATCCCAGCCCAAAGGAACTTTTGTAGTTGTGACAGAAAACAGGTGCATTGTTATGTGTTGGTCCTTGTACATCTATTTCTTACACATTATCTCTTATCTTGCAGAAAAAAATTGCCTGGCAGGTCAGGAAGTTTATTTCCTTACTTCACTGACATGACCTGTTCATTCCTATTTTATGCAGTGATTACATTATCTTCTTGTCTGTCATTCGCAAGGGAAAGTTTCTGGTTGACTAATTATGCCCAGGAGCATATGGTAGTAGAGCAGCTTCATGCATGTTTCTAGTATCCTAGGCTTTGAAGCAGTTAAACAGCAGTATTCCCATCTCCTGGGAACTTGTTCTGGGGAATGCACATTATTTCTTTCTGTGTTACCGGCATGAGAATGTTTTGTGTGCTCAGGAGGGCCCTTGGTTAGTCAGGTGGCAGTCTGATTCTCCCATGGTAACTATTCATGATTTTTATTTTTTTCGGTGAGAAGGAAAAGAGGAGAATTCTTTATCATGTTCATTGTTTATGAACACAAGAAAAACGCAGTGTTGAGAGTAAGAAAGATGAATCAAGAAATGAATATTTGTTCACCTGGGGCTTTCTGGAAAAGTTGGACAAACGGGCAAAATATAATTTTATCTTGTGCCTGGATGATTTTCCATTTGGAATTGTATTTCAGGATAGAAACTGGTTCTGGGAAACTACATGATTCTGGATAGCAAGGTGGGAAAATGATTGGCTGACCTATGTAAGGTCTTTCTTACTTAACAATATTTGGTTATAATACAGGAACATCTGCTTGGCATATTCGGTCCATCTAGGATTACTGGGGAAATCTGTCATTTTTCTGAATGCAGGTATGGTTTTTATTTTAACCTTAGGAGAAATAGCAATCTCTAGAAAGTCCTGCTGCCTGAATAGCTGCAAAACTAGATAGTACAGAGCTACTAAAAGAGACTATTATGCAGAACAGCAACTAGGAGCTCAGCTATATCTTGGAGTGAGAAGCAGAATTATTCTGGGAAAAAAAATTGTGGACAAGCAAAGGACTTGTCTGTGCTCATAAAATGGTAATCAACATAGTCAGTGAAGTGGGATGTAAACCACTGCGGGACATGCCTACAGTACTTTGCTTTGCATGTGATAATTTGCAAAACAGAGCTTACTTCTTTATCACCAATTCCGTCATACTGCATTTAGCAAGAGAAGGCAATTTGACTTTCTCTTATGGATTGAGTTTCCCTGCCAGATTCCGGATCCAGGAGTCCTACTTTCCTTTCAGGGGGATTTTCCAGTATGCTCTTAATTTGTTTGAAACCATCCAGCCAATTACGACTGTTGCTGTTTATTAGATCTGCTGTTTGTGTTTTTAATGAGGATAGTCAATATACCACATTTTATCCACATTTAGCACATTATCCAAATTCTTTTATAATGGGGATTGATTTTTAACCAAAAAGCTAGTCATAGGGATTTCTCGTTACTGTCAATTTATCTAGTAATATGTTGTGATATTTAAGTTTATGCTGTACTAGTTTATAAAGTCTGTAATCATTTGGTTTGTAAATACTGTTGAATCCATTATAGCATTATCAGTAATGCATAAGATAATGAGCGAAGGAGAACATTTTAAATATTGCTCCCTGTTTTCATTTACTCATACGTTTTCAGGAAAACATGTTTTGTTCTTCATTGCTTCTTACTAGGTGACATTTCTTAAAATGTTTCAGTTATGTGACTGTTTTAGTTATGTGTTGTGACTGGACAGGGTGCTAGATAACCTCATTTAGGCTCCCTTTCTGACAAAAGTTTGGACCAGATGATCTTTCAAGGTCCCTTCCAACTTGGGCTGTTCTGTGATTCTATGATGCTATGTGAGTCTTAATAAAAACATACTTTTTTCCACAGTTAAAAAGCAGAGTAGAAAGTACAATATATTTTCATCTTTTCTGTGTGGGTAACAAAGAGATGGCAGATGTTGGCATGAGGAAGATGTTGGCATGTTGGCTTGCCGAGGTCTGTGTATATAACCAAATTTGGAAAGAAGGGCTATAATAAAATAATGAAAAAAGGGAAAATAAGTTTTCCATGTTTTGTAGGCTTTCACTAAGCTTTAGTTTCTGTTTCTGTACTTTGAAGGACTTAACTTCTGTGCCTTCTAGTAAGTAGCACTTCATCACCTGGATAGTTTGCATGGAAATGTCATGAATTTCTAAAGAAAGCATAAATACAGAATACTTTAGAAGTATCCATTTAGGGTTAAACATTTATTTTTTTTTCCCCCTCTCTTTTATTCCATGAAGTGTAAGTACAAGCCACCCAAATCCAGTCAGTAGCCTTCTCCAACTCAAGATTGTTAAGGTATTGGATTTAAGAGCCCAATTTAACCTTCTTTAAGAGCATGATCATTGCACAGACTAGCTCAAAAAGTGTCTGCTCGGTGGATTGTACACCAAGAATTTTAGAACAAAAGTGAGCTTTCCAGCATACCTTGGACAGTGAGATCTGGGAAAACAGGAAAGAAAATCCCAAAGGGTGAGAAAGAAAATCCCCTTAGGGTGAACATCCTGCATATACAACCTCTCTTGTGTGGTTAACTGCTCTTTAGAATAAGCAGAGGTTTGGTTGTCTAGAACTTTGTCTTCCAACATCAGCAGGCAGGAGAAATATGCTAAATACGCTCAGTGGTGAAATTTCCGTCTCATCTGTGAGTCTGTTTTATGTGATTTACAGCAGCTTGATCCAAATGGCAGCTCATGGGCCATACTTGGCCTGTATCATGCTTCCATTCATCCTCCCACCTTCTCCTCACAGAAGATGGACAGTGACTCTTTGGGGCTTGAAAGGCAAATGACTCTCTTTGTGTCTGGGCAGCTACGTGGAGCAAGACCTGTCACCACAGCAACACTGTATAAAAAGTAATGGGAATTAAACAGTGGCATGTCTCTTGCTATCCACATCTTGGGTGTCGCAGTTGCAGCTTTCCCACTGACACAGCTCAGAACTGGGGCCTAGGAGTCTCATAGTTGTGATCTGGATGTATAGCCACAGAAGTTGGATCATGCAGATTTAAGTTATGATTCTGTAAAGTGTGGCTTGCACTAATCTAATCTGAAAGCAATAGTGATGCAGGTAAGGGAAGGAAGGTCTTTACCTGAATAAAGAATAACCATCTGGCTTTACACTGGAGGCAGTTCTGCAAGACTTTTGAACAACCTCCTACTTTCTCTTTGGATAGGTACCAGTGCGGGGAAGTGTGGTCTCAATTGAAGAGTCACTTGTGATGTCTTCTGGTTGGTTTCCACCTCATTCATATATCATTTATTTTATGCTTAACTCCAAGTCCATGAATAGTCCCACTGAGGTAAAAATAACAACTGTTTGTGTGCTGAAGTACCTTGATTATTGAGCTAATTATCCTCCATGCTCAGAGCTACC
The DNA here is from genome assembly GCF_034638445.1 of Ciconia boyciana. Classification (NCBI taxonomy): domain Eukaryota; kingdom Metazoa; phylum Chordata; class Aves; order Ciconiiformes; family Ciconiidae; genus Ciconia; species Ciconia boyciana. The sequence goes on from NC_132934.1 coordinate 60,167,188, forward strand.
CAACCGTCATTAAGACATTTGACAGCAATACGCCAGGATGCTGGCAGTAGTCTTTGCCTGTACCTTTAGTCTCCCTTCTTCTCTCCCTCCCTGCATTGCAGCCTTATTGTAGGTTCTTCTTTCTTATTATCCTCTTTTTTCATGCTGACCCTTATGCTTAGAATTTCTCTCCTAATGCATCAGGAAGCTGTTCTTACTTTATACATATTTGCAAACAGTAACCTGTTTTTCTTGACTGAATTCCTCCTTAAAACTCACATCCTCTGCAACCCCCGTCACTGTGTGCATGAAAGAAAAGAATAATGTTACATATATTAAACTAAAATCTATCAATTTCACTGCCTGTACTGTACTGAATACCTAATTCATATTCTCTCATTTTATTGCATGTTTTAAGTTTGCTTGGACAGAGGTCACCTCTTTCAGTGGTTTGCCAAGTGTCATGTAAGTTGATTGTGCTTAGTAAATAGTAATAGGATCCTGTTAAATTTTAGCTTTTGCCTTTAATGCTATAGCTTTCTTTGGGAAGGGATCAATACAGCAATATTCAACTCCAAGAGAGGCTCCAAGTGAAAGAGTTAGGTGTTCTTATCCTGTTGGACCTCTTTTCTCAACCCCAATCTGCTGTGCTGTCTGGCATAACTGAGGACCCCTTTTCAAGGGAGATTGGTAACTTAAATGAAGAGTTATTGCACATCAGAACAGAGGTGGCTTGGCAAAGCTGGGTGCGATTAGCATACTGCAGGCTTTTTTCTTTAGCCAATGCTGCAGTTTCCTCATTTTGTGTAACTCGCAAATCAATTTAAAGATAAATAAATAAGATCTTTAAGTCTTGGTGATTACAGCATTGTTCTTAGAATAATTTTGATGAGTATTTACTGGGGATTTTGCACTGTTTTTGACCTGGTTCACTAAATTTGGGTTACATTAGCACTGCTGTATTCCTCACTGACAGTACTTCTCCTTCCCAAACAAGTAATCTTAAACAAGCAAACTTAAGCCTGTAGACAGTACATCCATTCTTCCCAGTTGCCTTCTTTGAATGGCTTCAAATTAGTCCACATGTTCCTGGGGTGTCTGCTACAGGGTGTTTGGATGACAGTGTGAAAGACATAAGAATTTTCCATAATGGTACTTTCTAGACGGTGAAAGATACTTTGGGAATGGGGAAAAAAGTTATGTTATACTGATTTTATGTAGGTTTTCTCTTGTGTTATGGGATCCCCTGAGTAATTATCCTGATAAATAGGGCACCTTTTTTTTTTTACATGCCAACTGTAGAGGTCTGAAGACTATACAATTAGTGTATAAAGCTATTATGTAAATCTTCTTTGCCCCAGTTTAAGTTAATGCTCTACATATGGCACGCCTGGTAGGGTGAAAATTCATATTCGCTCCTTACCCAAGCGATGCATAGCAGTGCTGCTCTTGGTGTGTTGCTAGAATAGGAGAGCTGGTCAAGGGGTTTATAAGTACTGAAGCAATCATTTTAGTTTTTCATGTACAGGATACAGATGACTCACTCCTTCTGTGTTTTAGCACTGACATGAGACTGTTCTGTAAATAGCACCTGTTCAGAAATAGGACACCTCCCACCCCCATTAGCTATGAAATCAAGGTAATGTAGCTATTTGATTTTAAAACAAAAAGCAGGAGCAAATTTCAGCACTAGTAGCACCTAGAATTGCATTCTGAGATAAGGGACCAAATTTATTTCTGCTTCCTGACAATAGGCCAAATTACTAGTCGTCACTTAGGAGGTAAGGGAAAATAAAGAAATAAGGATGGCTAAGACAGAATGCCAAGAAGACTGATAGTAGATGGACAGAGGGTTTTCTTTTTTATTTTTCTCTGAACAGCATTTCAAGATCTTGCAATAAAACCTGAGAGTTTCTGAAAGGGAAGAGTAAGATTGGTAAAAGTAGTCTACAGGGCAGTGCGCTGATAGCTGAAGAGTCTGAAAGAAGTGTATGAATATGCTGTATGAATGAATTATGCTGTATGAATATTTTGTATAGAATAGTCATGTTGTGACTAAGAATTCCTTGATTACAAAGTTGAGAAAGGAGGAGAGGGTCACACCTCAATCTCTCCCTTGGAAATTCTGGATTCCTACCATATTTGCCTGTGGCTCACAATCTGGATGCAGAGTGGGAAATAAGAAAGAACCCAAATCAAGAAAGAAATCAAGAAGGGAAGAATGAAAGGCAAATACAGAGTCTTTCACCTGGGATGGAATTAACCCATGCAGTAAGTACAGGCTGAGGGCAGACTGGGTAGAAAGTAGCTCTGCAGAAAAAGATCTGGGGGCCCTGCTTGACAAAAAATTGAACATCAGTCAACAGTTTGCCCTGGATGCAAAGAAGGCCAATTACATACTGGGTTGTATTAGCAAGAGTGTAGCCAGCAGGGTGAGGTAGGTGAATATTCCTCTCTATTCAGTGTTTGTGTGACCACATGTACAGTACTGTGCCCGGTTTTGGGCTCCTCAGCACAAGAAGGCCATACTTGCATGGGTCCAGCAGAGGGCTACCAAAATGGATGGGGGGGGGGCGGGGGGGAAATAACCTTCTTGTAGATTTAGAGGATTCTGATGCTTAAGCAGGTTAATATGGGTAACAAGATACCATATGCCGGCTGCCTGTGTTGATTGTCCACACACTTACCCTGATGCCATAACAGAGTATCTGTGTGATAGCTTATTCCTTTTTCAGTTGAGGGGTGAAATACCTCATACCTACTGCATTTTAGCATAGGATACAAACATGAATACTGGTTGTTTCTCAGCAGTTGGTACAAGTTAACTACCTGCCTCATGGTAGCCTGTGCATACGTCACGGTTGAGAATTAACCTATTTAGTTGTGCCTTGCAGCAACACAGCTGCTCTCTGAATCATTCAAGTTCACATGTTAGTATTTTCCTCATATATTCACTGCCATGAAAGAATGAACAAAATCTGTTAAAAGCCAGTGATGTGAAGATACAGTTTTGTGTATGAAAATATAAAATGGATTTAAAAGCTCTACAGCTACTGCACGGACCTCCTCTGTTACTTCTTTACACATGTTTTTGCTAGATCTCCATAGCCCAGTTTTCAGGTTCAAGGGTGTGCCGGTTTCACAAGTTCTTAAACTTTCTTCTCTTTTTTGAGATTAATTCAGTGATTCCCACTGGTGAATGAGATTGTTCCTATTTATAGAATATCCTTCAACACACATTCAGCGCTCAAGTTTGTCACCAATGAAGAAGAGTAGATCTCTTTTTAAAGAAAGTCAAAACACATAGTAAACAGCTTTGTAACTCTAAATATAATGAGAGGATGAGAAAGGAAAAATGAGAACACCATACAGAAATGATTGGGTGGTGATTAAAGGTAATCTGCATCTGGCCCAAAAGCTAAATGAATGCTCTGCTGTTGTTTTCAGTAAAGATTATAATGTAGGGCGTGTGGGGAAGGCCGGATAGCTCTTGGGAAGCGGTATATATAGAAATGGAAATTACCATTTCTGAGGTGGAAGCAAACCACAAAGAACCTAATGTGTTGAAAGTGAACAGACTTGATAATCCCTACCTTAGAATATTGAAGTAACCAGCACACAAAATTGTAAATCCACTGGTTAGGATTTTTTTAGAATTTATCAAATAGGAGGTTGTTTTATATGGCTGGAAAAGGGTGCCTGTGGTGTCTCGTTTTAAAAATGGGGCAGAGACATCTGCCTTACTACAAACTTGTTAGTTTGATCTCAGTGCATTAGGTTAGAACATACTTTGAGGGAGGGGATGCTTACAGGCATGGAGGTGAACAGCAAATGAGATGAAATGTGTCAGGAGTTTACCAGAGAGAGGTTGTACTACACTAACCTGCTATCTAACATTACAACTAACTTTTTAGAAAGGTGTGGGAGTCCTTATTTATCTGGATTTCAGTAAAACATGTGATGCACTGTTACCTGGGGAAATACTAGTAAAGATAAAACAGAATGAAGTTTAGAATAAGGAATGAAAGGTGGGCAAGAGAAATGGCTGCAATGAATCAATAAGTAAAGCTGAAGAGAATGCCAGATAGGAGGGAGAATAATGCTGGAGTACCTCAAAGATCAGATTTGAAAATATTTTAATGCTTTCCTGTTAAGAAAGTTGGCATGAAAAATAAGAAAGCTGAAAGTTGCTGATGATGTGGAGCACTGGAATAGTGGACAGGAGCGCTGGACAGAAAAATAAGATGCATAGTATGAAGTGATCATGCCCATAACATGCAATTGAAATGCTTTCTTTTATACATTGGAAATGCTATTGTTTGAAAATGACTGAGGAACAGAAAGAATGGGGTATGACTGTCAACGGCAAGGTGATTATGAACTGTGACTGTGATGTAATCCTAAAGGAGAGCAAATGTGATCCTGAAAAGGATCAGGAAAGGTATTTTTGCAAAATAGGGAAAGACCGAAATACCGAAACCATTGTACTTCTGTAGTGCAATACTTTCCTGCAGTGTTATACATACAGAACTCTAAATAACCTGTTTAAAAAAGGTGAATGTAATTTGGACAATAAGCAGAGGAGAGGTACTGCTTTGGCTTGTCTGGTTATTGAAATAGAGGCAGAGGAGTGGCATGCTGCTCTCTGAATGTATTGTGCAGAGAACAGGCATGGCACTGGGAAGAGCTATGTATGTTGAAAGAAAGTACAGGGCAATCCTTGAGGTCTAAAACATGTTGCCCAAAATACTTTCTTGGACTGTGAGATATTTAAATATTTGATCCTTACGATCAAAGGAACAAATTATTCTCTAAAAGATTCAAGATCATGTCTTTTAGGTCTGCTGTGAAGACTGCTGCCTTAGCGAACTCCCCAGTAAGGTTGCATGTTTTCCTAGAATGGACGAGCATTGCTCTTCTTGGAGAATAGGAGGTTTCTTATCTTTTTTCCCATCTGACCTGTTAACAGGACAAATTACAGTTACAAAGTTACGATGTTACTTGGCTAGAGATATAAAAAGTAGATGTTTAGGGCATTATCTCGATAGTTGGGTTATTTAATTTGATGTGATTAAGCTCATTTTTGTAAGGAAAATGGCATCTTCGGAGAAGGTATGAGGGAATCGGTTTTAAAACCTGAACTGTAAACAGAACTGAAAGAGTTCTTGAATCCCTTCTTCCTGACATTTGGATTTGGCATTCATTCAGGATGGCAAGGAAGCTCAGATCTCCACTTTCATAATGACACCCCTCAACTAGTTGCTTTTCAGACTGCTGTCTGATACCTCTTTACATATCTTCTGGGTTTTATATCAGTAAAGAGTTGTCATAATTCTGACTAAATTTCTCCCTCATTTTCAGTGGTTCAGTTTTCAATCTCTTCTAATGTCAAAACGCTATTTGTTCTGCTAACCACAGTGCTCAATAGCACACTGAGCATGGAATTTAAATGTAAAACAGGTTGTTTCATAAACAGCTGAACTAATGAGGACTGATTTTCTATTGAAATGTATCCTGTTATCCTAATTTACCTCTCTACAAAACATTCTCCAATCGCTCGTATCACCTACTTACTTGGCTGGAGAATTAACAACAGACAGGGTGGCTAGTGCAAACCCATTCACATGCTAAGGTGTTAGATAAAGATTGAGGTGTAATTACCTTCCTTCACTGGGAACACTCACTTTGTTCCTGTTCCTATGCTTCCTTAGTTGCTGATTTCCACAAAACTAGCAAGAATTTCATCTATTGAAACTGCTGATGCTCTGTCAAATTTAGATGAAATTAGCCAGAAGTTATGAATGGGAAATACCTAGAGAGACAAACATGCCTTTTCACAAGAAATGAAGTTAAAGACCTTCAGAGGAAACAAATCTGCAGTCACTTCAGGTCTCAATCATACCTAATAGAAAAGGTGAAAGCCTCTGTGTTTTTTCCATCACTAATAATTTAAAAAATATGGCTCTGAAAAGTCTTGCGAGGAAAAAAGGTGATGCAGAAAGCTGTGTGTTGCAGGAGAGATGATTTCTGATTATGTCTCTCCATCTCAGTCTGCATAAAAGTGGAGCTGTCCTTTTGTTTGTTTGTTTTGTGTGTTTCTTTGGAGACATTCAGGTATCCAGCTTCTTCGAATCTTATTTCAGACAATAGGAGTAAAGGACTGACAGAGTTGTAGGTGTTCCTAGACAATTGGAAACAAGCAAATGAGAAAGACTCTGGTGACTTATAAAGGACTTACTTTTTTCCTGAGTCTGAATTAAATAGTCAGGATCTGAATCTTTTCTTACTTACATTGTTACTGTGTAACACTGATTTGGCTGATTCCACTGGACCTACTCTGCATTTGGTGAAAACTAAGATAAGAATCAGGTACTGTCTTAGCATTCTGGTCAACAGAATCTCAACCGACTGATCCATCTTTCTCTAAGCTAATTGAATGATAAAACTGAATGAAAGAGGACAAATTTTGAGGTAATTGGGCTCAGGAGGCTTGCTTTCTCTTTTTTTCCCCCCAAAGTGGACAAGTTGTTGATGTACTCTTAAAAGTACTTAACAATACACAGAATACTTAATGTCTTTTGGAATTACATTTCCTGCTCTTAAAAATATACCATGTATAGTGTGTATATTTTAAAATGTCAAGCCATTTATTGACATAAGGGTGAATACAGTAGACTTACACAGGTTGTGTATTTTTTATTTAATATGAATGCAAACTGTGTATATACAGAATATGAAGTGTGTACGGTTTTCTGTATCATCTCTGTGCATAATTCTGTGATTCAGTAGGTGGGATAGATGGTGTTGGAGGCGCTAATACACAAACAAAATTTTAATTTGCGTTATGCTCCTAAATAATGGGTTGCTATTTAAAAGGTTCCTATTTTTGAAGTTCTGGATTATTTGGAAATGAAAAGATTTAAGATAAATTTTGGTTACTTGATTTTTGTAGGTTATGCAGATCGGAAATATTTCCCATATTAGTAGAAACCAGTTATAACAGCAACTAAATCCTTCTTTTCCTGCATGTTTTGAACTTACTGAAATTACCAAGTGATTTGTACTGATTTAACCAGTTTGAGTAATTTTTTTTTTTTTATTTTTTAAAGTGCTGGTTGCGGCCAGAATCAGGGAAACAGGAAAGGGGAGAGAGAGAATGTGAATAAATGTAGGCCTCATCCTTTTGACTGCATGGGAGCTGGATGTGAAACAGTTGAACAACCAGGAGAGTTCCTGGAGTCTTCCTATACTTGCCTGTAGAATTCACGTAACTAATGTTGCTGGTAATGACATTCTTTTTGGCTGTAAAGAAAATACGTGTGGTTTAGTACACCGTTTGTAGGACACAATTCTTGTTCTCCTCTTAAATTCTCACCCTGCCTCTGCTATAGATTCACTGATGATCCTAAATGATCTCTGCTTCAGGTTTCCCTTCTGTATTGGGGATGACACTACTTTGAAAATGTAATGAGCAGCAATCAGGGGAGGGTAAATGAGATGGGCCTGGGGGTAAGGAGAGAAACAATCTTCATTTCTGAGGCAACATGTATGTTGCAAGGGGAAGGAATCCGTGTTCTGTAGTCTTAGGTAAGTATAGAACAGCCGTTGCAGAAAATGAATCTTCAAAAATTCACTTGCTTGTAAGAAGCAGGCAAGACAATCAGTCTTGAATGTGGATAGCTCTAAAACAGAAGCATTGGTTAAAATCTGGACTTAGGATTTTTCTTCCGTTGACTTTGCTGATACGTGGAGAAAAGACATAGACTTTGGCTCAGGCCACTTTTTCTTTGGAAGGCTTTATTTTTATGAAGGTGTTAAATTAAACAATATATAAATATAAAGAATGCATTTACACGCATTGCATTGTGGATCTTATGTGCTTTTTCATACTTTCCCTTTTCTTTGATTTAACGGACAGCTCTGTATGAATGATACTAGGAAGAAGGACAATTAAATGGTAAAGGTGTTTCTCCATAGGAGTGCTTAAAATAGTCATTGAACTATGTATTTACTTCATGTTTCTAATGGAGAACTTCAACTGGAAAATTAAGATTGGAAATCAAATACCACTTTTGGAATAAAACTGAGAGCAAAATGCTTTTTTCAGAACAATAATTTTTCAGAGTGCTCATTATTGTTCTGTTTTCCTCGAAGTCAATAGCAAAACTGATCTTTTTCAGTGAGAGGAAAGCTAGGCTGGTACTGGGCATTTCTGGAGATCTCACTTTTATATGTTGTCTTAAGTAATATTAGGGTGGAAATGAAAGATTTTCATATAAGGATAAAACAAACAAACCCTCTACTTCTTATGTTTTTGGAAACTGGCCAAATACAATGAAGATTACTTGGATAACCTTTACTCTGTCAGTGCAGTACTGCCAGCTTCTCACATCCCACTTAGCTGATCCTTTGGACCTTGTTTTGGATAGCAATTCTCCAATGAATGGGTTTACAAAGCTTCAAATGATTTTTTGTAAGATTGCAGACATCTAAAATTGGAAAAGTCACTGTAGTTTTTGTGCACTGTATGCAGGAATTTGTACAAAATGCGTATTAGCGATATGCACGTTTTGTTTTGTTTTCAGTGTTCTTCACTACCTGCTTCACAGTGCTATTTAGTCTGTGTACCCTGAGAAGTGTGTGCAAAACTACAGAGGTACAATGTAAAGCCTTTCCTAGTATGATCTTGTCAAAATCATAGGGTAATGGTCCAAAAATTAAAAAATAAATGGCTAACTGAACCCTTTCAACAGGTAGTTTCAGAAGCAGGCAAGACCCCCCTGTAGGGATGTGCATAAGATGTTCCTCCCTCTTGGTAGCTCTTGATTTCGAATGATATGAGACTGAATCAAAGATATCTTCTTTCAAATTTGGTATAAGTTGCCCAACAGATGCAGAAGGTATTAAGGACAACAAAGAGTAATTGCACAGGCTTTGTTTCTTTAGGAAAACTAATTAAAAACACAGGTGAAGTTCAGTTTTAACAAGGTAGCAGCGTGTATTTTGCTTATGGCATGTTTTTTCTAAGAAGGATGAGAACATTGTAATACTTTCCTAAGAGTGTGATTCTAGCTCTGTTTTCTGTTTTGTGTTCTGGAAGTATTTTTTGTCTGTTTGTTTGTTGAACCTTACTCCACCACAATTCTTCCCCCCTCCTGAGAATTTAAGTTCTTTACCATTTTTACAGATAGCTAAAATTGGCTTTGTTTGTGCTAGTTCATCTTTTATTGCCTTTGTGGACTGGAATGTGTGTTGAGCTTGTAAACCCTTTGGATTACAGAGAGACCTAATTGTTTATGCAACCAGACTTTTTATTCATGACACTTATTTGGAATGAATATTTAAAAATACACACCATATATAGTCTGATGCCAGAGGCAAGCTCATGCTCACATTGTAATGTGAGAGGTGATTAATACAAAAATTATATATGTGTAATTGTATATACAAAGTATATATAATATATTTTTCTCCTTGTTAATATTGATGCTTATTCTTTTGTGCTCTTAAACTGGTTAAAATTCTTATCTACTGATAGCATAATGAGGAAATCCAATGGATATGAAATTACTTTGCCTCAGAAATTGTCAACAAAGAGCTATTCTCTCACTAGACCATGTATATCAATTTTCTTGCAAAACAGTATGATTTTTTAGTTTTTTGGTGTTTTTTCAAAATGTTGAGCACTTTTGCTGTGAAACATGAGATTTTAAGTAGGCATTGATCGTTCCACTTTGATTAGATGTAAATAATATTATTGGATTTCCCAGCAACTTAAGACTTTGTAGGCACATGAACATAATTTGGTAATGATCAGATAAATGCAAATAGCCTCCTTGATTCCCTCTTTTAAAAAAAAATGTAATAAGAATATGGATTGCATCCTCCCAGCTCCTATACTGGGAATTATACTGTTGGCTTTAGAGGATTTTACCCCTTTTATATGTAACTCCATTGTTTGAAATACATGGAAAGAAGGATTGGGAGCTAAATATGCAGCCCTTTCATTCTCCACTTAAGCCTTAGTATTTGTGTCACAAGTGCAGAGGACCGGACATACATTTGGAGGGAAGAGAGTAACTACACAGACATTCTTCTAAGCCTTTTAATATAGCATCTTTCAAGTACAGCAGCATCTCAAAGGAATCCAGATGTTTTTTATGCATACATTAACTTTTCTGAACCTTACTTCATTAGGGCTCTTTGACTTACCAATATTCAAGCTACTGTGGTAGAAACTGGTAATTGCTGTAATGAGCTATTTGTAGGAAGCATAGTAATACTGACAGGTTTGAAACCAGGTGACTGAAAGGGCAGTTGGATGGTCATTTATCTGTCCTCCACATATGGTAAACAATCTCTGTTAACCCCCAAAATAACTCTTGGGCAGCTGCTGCTCTTTCAGCTCTTCATCTGGCTGCTACAAGGGAAGCTCTGGGATTTTCAGGGAATGTTGCTCTAACCTGCAGCACCAGGTACCTCTTGCTTAGGCTAAACCCACTGTATGTCAATTCCGTCTTTGTATTTGCATGCCCCAAATCTGACTGTGGTGTAGAACAGGTTAAAATTAAAGCTATCTTTAATTAGGACAAGGTGGGGAAGGGACAAGCACAGGAATGAGCTGAAGATGGCTGTTTTACATCTCTCTGCCTTCTGTTAGCAGTGGAATGATATCATCTGAGTCAGGAAAGTTGGTCTTTTTTCCTCACCTGTTCTAGATGCTATCCTTCTGAAGGAGGATGCTCCCACCCTACCCCCCGCCACAACCTCCTCAAAAATAAGGCCTAGGAGTGTGCTGGCGTTGGGGTGTGAGAAGGAACTCTTCTATTGTGGACAAAAATACATGTATTAAAAATAAATTAAGGTTAATATATTTCCAGGCAGAAATATATAAAATAAATATAGTAAATGGTAGTAAATGTAAATATAGTATTTATATTTATTTTTAGAAGGTTTTGTAGAAATAATTGTAGCCAGGTAAGTCCCAGTCCAGAATGAATTTCCTGTCTTACAAAGCATTTTATCAATATGAATCCATGTTTTCTGACTGGAAAAAAAACTCTATGAAAAGAAAACCTGAAAAATTATCTTCTTCTCTGAGAGAGCTTCCATTTTCCCACCTCTAGCAGTTGTGCCTTACTAACATCATGGTTTTGGGACCTTATGAAAACCTGTGCCAAGCAAGCTGTGGTTTTCAGTCTTTCCAGGCTGAATACCCATGTAAACGTTTTTACAAAATAATCGCCGATAGCTTGTATCCCATTTGATCTGCTCTTTAGACAGGGAGCCGACTGCAGCAACTATTCATGTAGATAGACTCTTGGCCATTCTTGTGGCCACATATCAATGACTTATGTGACCACATACTTATGACACGTTTTCTATTTAGTAAATCAGTTTGATCTTGAAGAGTGCATGATGCTTCTTTCTACTTTCTTGAAGACTGAAAGAAACACATCTCATGAACTCTAGGTGGATTATATATATGCCCATAATCTGGTCAAGGCATCAGCACTTTGTCTCTTTTAGTTTCAGTGGATCAAAATTGTAGGCCCATCCTGAGATTTGGACCTGCTTTGTTGTAATTTTATTCTAAAAGAAGTTGCTTCTTAGTATCAGAACTGATAAGACATTGTAGAAAATGAAGAAAATAAAATTCTGGTACCTGCTAAAAACATTAGAGATATTGGGTTGGGTGTATCTGCTTCTAACTCCTGTTCTAGTATAGACAACCTTCTTAACACGGAGGAAAAAATAGTCTAGTTTTTTATTGAGGTTTGCAATCCATACAAAAAAACCCAAAATTTCAAACCATATTACAACATGGTTGTAAAAACCATGTAAAATGTCAAACATGGTTTTGGGGTAAACCATGATTTGAATTTAGCAATGTCTTCTTCCCCTGACCGTTCTCTGTCGTACGTGTGTGTGTGTGTCCCCTTTTTTTTTCTTCTCTCTTTCACTTGGCTGTAGTACAGCAGTGGAATTGCCTCAGTGGTAAGAAAGCATTTTCTCAAGGACTGCTGTCAGTCTGTAGTTGCATTGTTGGAAAGTATAGCTGTGTAGAGCCAGATCTAGTGTATTTGCAGGCTTGTTTTGATGATCCATGGGTAGTTCTGCTCTCCTCTTCTTTCAGAGCTGATGAAAAGAGCTGCATTGACAATAGGTAATACTGAGCCTTTTATTTTAGGTAGGAGATGAAGAAAACGCATGCACAGTTTTATTTGCAGGTTCAAGGCCAACACTCTGAACTGTGTTTACAATGTTTGTGAGGTAGTAACTTTTTCCACTGAAAGTTTGAACTAGAAACTGCCATAGGAGACAGATTGGATTGATTTGAAAATGCAAGATTATGGACCTCATATGGAAGATGCATCATTTATTAAAATTTTGTAGTATTTCTCCAGGGCAACGACTCTAAATACAAATGTCTCCACTGTTATTATACTGCCTGTGTTCTTGCATGTTGTGATATCATCCCCATTCGGCACACACCTATGATGCATCAACATGCCCCATAGTTTGCGCTTTATGTTCGTGCTCCCTGTCTTATCATGGAATACAGAAACAGGGTTTTCCTGTGCTCAAAGGGGTTTACTTTTCAAATGCTGTTCTATTCCCTTGACTTAAGAAGGACAGACAGCTCCATCCATGCCAGAAGTACTTTGTTTAATATATCATCTCTCCAAGACACATTTTAAAAGGGTGCAACCTTAAATATAGTGCTGTCAAGGAGAGTTATGGCTACAACATTTATTACTGCTACTTGCAAGAGCGAACGAATAAAGCACAGGAAACATGCCGTAAAGATGGACGAGCAGTTCTTCTGATACATGCTAGTGTAGCTGGAGTCACTGATTTTTGTTAGTGGAAGATGCTGCCCAGAATGTATAGGCATACCATAGTCAAAATGCTCATGTGAGGTACTCTATTGAGGTATACTATTTGAAAGCTTTGTTAAAAAGAAAAGAAAAAAAAATCATCTCAACAGCTGTTGGAACTATGGCCCTCCAGCAGTTACTGAACTGAGCTGGAAATGAGCCAAAAATTTGAGCTAAAAAGATTTGTATGCAGTTACCAGCCTTTTTTTAATCACAGTGATCTAACTTCAGTAGCCACAGAAGTCGTATCTCTGTTCTGGGATCTCCACGATGGCTGTACTGTCTGCTATCCCACACAAAACAGCAGATAATTTCTTCCAGAAGCTGCCAGCAGCAGTATGCACCATCTTCTTCTCAGCACGGAGAGCTTGTGCAGAGAAGGAGAAGAGGGATGGCAGGTGTCTTCTGCTCAATGTGGAAAGCTGCTTGCTGATCCCACTGCAGCTGGCAAAATGGGAGACAGGTACTGCAAGTTGAAAAAATTACCTGTATTACCCCTTTCTCTTCCCACCACTTAAAAAAAAAGTGGGATAAATTAAAAATAACTGTCTGGAATTCTGTGATACTAGCTGGGGCTATTTTAATGTCCATGATAAACATGATGCAGCCAGCTTTCTGAAAAATACAGATCTTGCAAGTTCACCCCATAATGTACACCTGCAATGGATAGTATTAGATGTGAATTTCCAAAATTTAATGTTAAGACTCTTGCCACCACTGCAACACAATTTTAAGTCTGCCCTTTGAGATTGTTACTGTACAGCCATCTTGCACTGTGAGACAGTATGTAATTTCTTCCTTTGCTTAGGCTAGACAGAACTGAAGGTTGAATAAGAAATGCAGGAGCTACATGTGAATGGATTGCATGCAGACACAGTAAACTCTTAGACTCATCAAAGCTTACCAAGACTAAACACTGGGAGATACTGTTGTATCATTTCTATAACACTAAAGAAGTCTGCTATGTGCCACTGCTGCCAAAGATTTCACCACTGATGTGAGGAATAGTTAATCCTTTAAGTCACTCTATAAAAGTAACAAATATGCTGGTCTGTTCCAGTGTATTCTTTCACTGTGCAGTACAGCTATGCCTATCGCAATGAACGCAGCTAGAATGGGATCATTATGGCTCTGGTCTGTCAGCGCTTCTCCATTCCTAGAGAGCTGAGCTGCCTTTGATAACGATTTCTTATTTGCTGGGACATCATAGAAGACTGTTTGAAAAGTCACGCTGTCAGTGCTTTAGCTGGCTGCAGTGCTTATGTGGCATGCCTAGGGTGCCCTTGCCCCTCAATCTCTGTACCTAAGTGCGAGTGCTGGCAAAGGACTAGAGCATTTATCCCTTTTGGTATCCTACCCTTTCGGTATCCTACTCCTCTGCAGTTCCTTCTCCATTTTCCCTTATTGCTCTCACCTGTGTCCTTCCCCTGTACCACAGGAGTTAGGAGACTCTAAAAACATTTGATTATGTCAAAAAGGAAAAAAAAAAAGGGTTGTGTATAGGGTTGTTTTTAAGCAAATGACCAGGTGGTTACAGCTTTTTCAGTCATTTTCTAACCTAACCACTAACCTTCCTAACCTTTAAATTACCTAACTGCTTGCTAGAGTACTTCATTTTCCTTTGAGTTTTCATGCAGATTTTTCAGTGATGCTTTGAAAAGAAACTTGGACTCTTCTGTTGTGTTTTAGTACCTATATGCATGATGTTCTCCAATAAATTAAATTTTGATGCAAAAACAAGGAAGCAGAGGTCAAAGAAGATACACAACGTACAGACTCAAAGTGATCAAGGATAGGGCTTAGGCTCAACATTTCATGATTGTAGTTCAGGTTTAGTGGCATAGCATGTTACAGGTGCCAGGCATCTTATATCATCAACAATGCAAGTGTTCTGCTTTGCACAGAACTCTAATTTTCTTGCGCTTGTTTTTATCCTGTCAGGCATGTGAGTTTAACTAAGCCTGATCTAGAGCTGTGAACTTTATCAGTTAGCTTACATACCATAGTGTTTTGCTAGAGATTCACTGGGTGCTGTGCTAGGTAATGAATCAGTGCAAATGTCAGAGTTTGGAGTTCATGTTTGAGATACATACAGAAGAATTCATAATCAGATTAGTTTTTAAACAGTTGCATACGAGGCACATTTATCTCAGGAAGCCTCATGTTCACGCAACTTCAGATTTGGACTAAAGTCCTTATGCTGTGTCCTTAACAGCAAACATCTGAAATGTCTTTGGCTTCACCATATCAGACTCTTGTGTCAAGTTGTGTGGTGAGCAGCCTGTCTGGTACATGTCTTCCTGTGAAAATGGAGGGCCCATGTCAGCTTACTAGAGTTGGCAGAATGGCTTCAATCCCAGGTAGCAAGTGGGCAGCGTCTCTTCTGGCAGTGTTATTCTGGGCACTGGAAGGAGACCTACCCCATGTGCAGCGCAGTGTCCAAGTTTTTTGTTTCCTTTACTAAATACAGCAGATTAAAGAACTCACCAACTGGTGATGCCTGGCACAAGTGGGAAAAGGTAAGCTGCTGTTCCACAAAAATGCCAAGTATTACTAGAACTTTGGATAATTTTTGAAAACTATTTAATATTATGAATCTATTACTTGAGACTATGAGATAAGCAGATCCGGAAGAGGCATAAAAGACGTCAAGACAATCTCATTTCCAGGTTGACCTAAACTAGCTAATTTAGAAATAGAAATCTGTCTTCTATCCTTAAAAGAACTAGTACTGCACCATAACATACTTAAATTACCATTTCTCATCCAATATGTGCTTCCTTCTCCCCCATCAAAAGACATTGCTGCTAGGGAGCCTGAAAGGGGCCTGTTTTCATGGGAGTATTGAATTCTTTTTTATGGAAGTGGGGCCTCTCACTAGGATATCTCAAGTTAGATGCTCACAAGTAATGATTCAAAAAGCCTTGTCACCTTAGGAACTGTATATCTCTCTATTATGGAACGAAGTAGCAGAAAACATTGAAGGTTAGACAGGGGTATGCTAGTTGAGGTATAATGCGTGAAGAAACACATATAATTCCTGCTTACAGAGGATTTATGCAATACCATTACACATTGCTACACAGCCATTTTCATGGATGTTAAAAATCTAACCATTATTTGAGATTAAGACAAAACAAACAAACAGGCTTAAAAACTCCAAGTAGTATGAATACGTAGAAGTTTAAAAAAATGAATAGTATTTGAAATGACTCAGTAAGTGCTATCAGGAGAACTCTGGAATAATCACAGCATAAGAAGCAAACAGAAATTACTTGTATTCATAGGCACTGTTGCTGTGTAATTATCAAAAGGCTGAGTCAAAACTGAGCAAGTCTGTCAAAAATTCAGCATGTGTCAGGAAATATTTCCTAGCTAATAAATAACATGGCAAAAATCTCCCCTGAAGAAATTACCAGCTCCTTTGCATATCTGAATGATATGTAATGGGAATAAGTGAATACAGAGTCAGCAATTGTGTGAGGAAAGAAGCCACATTACTCTTTTTATTTTTGGCTGTGCTTGAGGTCAGAAGTTCCTTTGTTCTTTCTCTACCTCCCATTAGAGCAAACATAGTCTGCTTCTTTTCTCTTAAGGCTCTTTTTTCCTGTCCAACTTTTTTTTGTTTAAATAAAATAAAAATGTCTGTCTGTGTTGCAAACTGTGACTGTTGGCTCATTATTATTATTTTCATCACTTGCATGTTAATGAAACTGTTGCCTTATCCTACATTGCAATACTTTTCAAAGGAAAAAACCCTATTTAAAGAGGCAGAGTAGTGGAGCTGTAATTTATTGAGTTAAAACTTCAAATAGTAATACTTAATGTGCGTGCTGTTGAAGTACTAACTATGCTTCAAGTATTTACAGTGTATAAGGCTACTTATATAATAACATGCTTTATTTGTCAATGCGTCCACAATTTTGCATACTACTGCTTTTCAGATACGGAAAATTGACTCCCTTTGTTTTGCCTTTCAGCTTTCAAGCTCTTTGGGGCCAGCATTATTGTTTGCATAAAAGTCATTACAGTTCCATCAAATGCAAAGGAGAATTCATCCGTTCACTGTAGGTGCTTACAGCAGGAAAAAGTCAAATAATAACATCGAGTGCATGTGTGATGTTATGTTTGTAAGCATGGTTCCTTCTGTGGAGAGTATGAACTGGAAGGGTGAGCAGAAATGTTTCTCAGATTGCTGTTAACCAGGGACTGAACTGTAACAAATCTGCGGTTGCTTCATGGTTGTCACTCTGTCGTTCACCATGACCGTATGGAATTTCACAGCGACAGCAGGGGTAGGACTTGGATCTGCATGCATCACAAATCTCGGCCTGTTGCCACTGGAGGAAGGACTCTGCCTGGTTTTGGTATTTGTGTATGGGGCTCTACTAGTGGAGACTACCATGTGTGAGAAAAGGCAATTAATTACTGCAGTAATACCAGTAATAACAGTAGAGCTGGTGGCTTTTATTGGCTCTAGGACATTAAGTTGCTTTATCCTTTCCCAGTGGTTCATTTTCTAGAAGACAGCAAGAAAAGACTTGCATGATAAGGGTGTTTATACTTGAGTGACACATAGCTCTCTTTTGCTGGTTATGAACAGATGTCCCTAATTATTAAAATCCCAGCATATAAGATGCTTAGGGATAGTTATTTGATCATGTGGCATATGTTTTCATATGAGACTACACAGTAAGCATGCATTTGTGAATGGGATCATATGATTCAGCATCCCTAACCACATCCCAAGCAAGGGACAGTACTAAGCTTATTGCTGTGACCTAAGCATCCTATGACTTTTTTCAGTGCCCTGGCCTGGGACCACAAGTGATCATAATTTTTGCAACTAGTGTAACAAAATTTAATGTGGAAGCCCTATAGAAGGGGAAGGTGATTTTGCTTTCATAAAATGCATTTTTCTTTCTCACACTCATTCTTTCACTGATTTCACTATCTTACTCACATATCCAGAAGCACCAAGATGTGTGGCCAAGTGATGGGGCTAGGATTACTTACAGAGGCAGGAAGGGTAAGAGATCCCAGCTATTAAGTCCTCATAATATCCACTGTTTTTTTCTTGATTGGTGATCACATAGTTTTTTGACTGTACCTTTTGTACTCTTTAGGAGTTGACAGTGATTGCAATCTTAGGCTTTTCATCCTGTACCATCTCTGTAAGTCAGTAGGCAACATCCTGATTTCCCCACTGTCTGCCTGCCTGCCACCTTGTCTGGGTGGTTTATAGCTCTAATCCTGTTCTTTATCTTCGTGTCACCTCTTAATGATTTGCTTTTGTCCTTTACTTTACAAAAGCGGACCTCTTGAGAAACTGCATGCATAAGTGCAGTTGATAACCAGTGTATTTGGGGGTGCCCATCAACATGTGACATCTCTTATTCCTTCTTTGACTGTTTCTTTTGGTGCTTTCACAACACATACACGTCTATTCATGCTTCATTCAAACTATTCTTCATAGTCCTATTACAGATCTCAATGCATTTAATTGATTGATGGAATGCAACAACATCCTTTGCTGAAGTACAAGCGAGTTCCGTAATCCCTTTGAATTTTCTAGTCCTTGAGAATAAGAGATAGATCATAAAAGCTGTAGGGATATGCTCTGTTTTGTTGTATCTCAGCCTGAGGAGTCACTACAGTGTTCCCCTTCTCCCCTGTCCTCCCTCCGGTTAGACAATACCACTTTAATTGTGTGGAGCATCCAATGAACTGAAGAGTCCATGTTGCCTTATGCCAAGCACTGCTCTTGAAGAAATTCTCGTGTCGTGCCTTCCATGTTTATCTTTCTGGCCCTTTTTTAATTGGAATCTTTGCCTGAAAAATAGGACCTTATGCTCCTTGTAAAAGCATCATGAACTAAGAAAAAACTAGAAGACACTGACTTCATTAGCTTATATTGCAATTAAATGATCTGAGAGACAGAGGAATAGTGTGTGTATTATATACATAATAAGCAGAGTAGATAATATATTATATAGAAAAAATAACTTTTTCTTGTAAAGGGGTTGGAGGATGTTTATTTTCCTAAGAGGCATTATCAGTGCTAGAAATGTGAGTCGTCGTACCTATTCTGCAGTAACAGCTAATCTTTTGAGAGTAGGTGGCTCAGTCATCTACAATGATGTGATTTGTTGGCTTGGCTTTTTGTTGGGGTTGTGGGTGTTCTGTATCTTTGGTAGGTTTGTGTGAGCTGGTTGATTGTTTTCCTAAATAAATTTGTGATGATAAAATGAAATAAATTGTGAATTGCTGCTTAAATTAAAAAAGGGGGGTGGGGGATCATTTAAAGTTATGTTCTTTTTTAGAGAGGATTTTTGGTTTTTGTTAATATATGTGAGTGATAGTAGATTACGTTTCTTTTCTATTTACAGAATCTTGTATATTATGATTAGCCTTTGCTTTTCTAGGGCTAAGATCACAGCTAGCAAGTGATGAAGCAACTTTTCTTTTATTGGACCCCAGGTTGGGGAAAGGTCTTTCATTTCCTTTCCCAGACTCCTGGTATTTGCCAAACAATACAGAGATGATTGAAAGTGGTGTGTGAAAAAAATACTAAAATTAAAATAAAATGGTAAAAGATATTTTTAATGCTTCTATGAGCTCTGTCTTCTTTTTTACCAAGAGAAGTGGCTCGTTGGTATGACCTTTCCCTTCTGGGGCCTATTTTTGCATTATAATTTAGGTCATAACTTTTTAGAACCTACATATCTGAAGCTAGTTGCTAATTCTAGCTGTATTAATTTTAATTCTGAATCTGAGGCATTGTAAGACCTTGTTTTACAAAAGTATTGAGTACACATAACTTCCGTGAAAGTCTCTAAATCTAGAACTTGTGGTACGTAATACAAATTGAGTATTTTTTTCATAGAATCACAGAACAGCCCAGGTTGGAAGGGACCTTGAAAGATCATCTGGTCCAACCTTTTGTTGAAAAGGGAGCCTAGGTGAGATTATCTAGCACCCTGTCCAGTCGCGTCTTACTGAGTCTTCATAAAAGTGGGTTTATTAAAAGGCAGACATCCCACAATGGCAAAGCAGATTTAAAAAAAAAAATAATTAATTTTGGACTTCAGACAACCTTTGAAAAAATAGTTCATTTTGCACCTAAACTATTATTACCACCTCCTGTTTCTGCAAAGCCAAAGAATGACAAAATGAATAGGCCTTTTTTAAGGTTTTATATTTTAGGGATTTGATAAAGGATAATGAGAAGACTGTCTTCGATAAATAACTAGTAGTCTGTCTTACATAATTTGAATGTAGATTTCCATCTTTCTTCTATTTCTTTGTTTTGGATTTCGATTTTTCTGCTGCCTTCCTAAAAAGCAGTGGGGTATCTCTCAGCCATTGCTTTCTATCTGTGAGGGATTTGAAGGTGAATGATGCACCCACTGGGTCAGATAACATTTTCATGCTGCCTAAATGTGAGAATTATGAGGGTCTAAACTACTAATCATAGTGTCAGACTTCAGTGTGAGTGGGGGAAAAGTATGAGCTGAGCGCATAAGGATGTCTCTCTGCTTTGCAGTTGCCAGTTACCAAGGAAAGCAGTGATTTTTAACAATGTGTGGGCATTACAGAGATGATCTTGTTGACTTGGCAGCAGCTTATAAGGTCATTCCTGTCAGCTTCGTTAGTGTCCTTGTTCCTTTTTCCATCACCCTATTTGGGTAATGAAAGATAGTGCTAACCTTATTCTAGTGTTTTATTTGCAAAACACCTATTCAGGCTGTAATCTCCCTTTCTGTAATTCTCTGCAGAGCAAAGTCAGACGCTATCTCAGAAAAAGTGATGTTAGCTTGACTGCTTAGGATTGTACATAGCTCTTGTATGAACTTCACTTCTTTCTCCCTCTGTGACCACAATCCCACATCACAGCTCTGTTGCTGTGTCCTAAAAACATGAGACTTTTAACCAGATAAGGTAATTTATGTGTGTATTTTCATAAGACCTAGGTTGTGAAAGTCAGCTCCATCTACTTCCATGTCTGTAAGGCAAAAATGTAAAAACAAATTGTTTTGTATTAGTTCTGTAAATTCTTCATGCACATAAACATGACACACTTGCTTGTGTTCCTATTCATATACATAATGTGTTAACTTAAATCAACCCACATAAAATTGGAAGGAAAGAACAAGATTATTATTGTAATACCAGTTTTTAAATATTATACAAGAGTGCGCTGTCTGTGAAAAGGATATGAGCAGGCAGGTAAAATCCAGGTCTGCATTGGCTTATGTAAGTAGAGTTGAGACTGACAAGAAAAGGTCAGACCTTCATGATCCTTAGGATAGAGGCTGTAGCCCTGCCTGTCCCCCAGCACAGAAAGAACATGTTTCTTTTACTTTTTTAATAACATCATACAGAGCTGTTTTGCAAGTGTTTTCTGTCCTAGAAGAATTTTTTTTTTTTTTTTACTGCAAGTATAGGATAGTGTTGGAGTTTCCTGTCTGGGATGGACTTTGACCAGCTCGTTAAAGCTGGAATTTATCCCTCAATACATCTGTAAACTGCTGTGAAAATTGTAATTTCTTTTGGAAATGGTGTTTCATTTATTTCACAGAGCTGTAATTCAGCACTAAATGCTGGGCACATGCCAGATCATAGGACTGCAAAACAGACTTTTGAAAAAAGCCTTAGACCTTCCTATGTTTTAAAATGTTTCAGAGGAAAAAAATGTAGTGACTCTTTAAGTGTGACACTGAGAACTTCCTAAAAGAATTCATCCCAAAATGGTCATCTCTTCAAAAAGTTAGTTAAATGCAAAAAAGGAGAATTATGAAAAGGTGTCTTCCCAATTGTTAATTTTTCACTCCGTATGGTGTTCAACTGTGCTGCTAAAGAACGTGTCGGTGAGGGAGAGAGCCTGAGCCTGTAGATTCTCTCGGGCGGTGAACTGGGAGAGAGGGTCTGATCACGACATGAAGAGTTCTGTGGTAATAATGTTTTTAAAGAGGAATAACTTCGAGTTAAGGTGATGGACTTGATCTTCGGAATCCATTTTTCAGCTCACGTTTCAGACTTAGTCTGATTATAGCCAAGGCATTTGATCAGTCTGCCTTGATACTCTCTGTACTATGGAAGATCAGAATATTTTCTTTCTGGGTATTTTTAGACCACAAGGTCTATAGAATCATAGAATCAGTTAGGTTGGAAGAGACCGAGTCCAACCGCAAACCAACGCTCCCAAGTCCACCACTAAACCATGTCCCTAAGTGGGGCAAGAACTTCCTGTGTTTGCACACTGCTTGTCAGACATGATCCTCCCATGATAAGGCCCATAGGCATAATTGTGCAAGAAGAAGTTTCTGCATTGTGAGGAGGAAAAAGGTAGAAATCTTGCCATTTTGACTGTTTTGTATGCACAGCATTGCTGTTATTTGCACTATGTGGGTAAGCAAGCCAGCCACTCACTTCTAGGATTCAGTGGGACTTTTTTTCCAGTGCCTGGCTACTGTATGTTTTTCTGCAACTGGCAAATGTGTGTCATTACTTTTTATTGCCTACCGTTGTCAGAGAGATTAATTCATTCTCACTCGCCTCTCCCCTTTCCTTGAAGCATCAGGGGCGACTCTTCTCTTGTAGTCATCTTGCTAAACAATGTGACATCTGCTGTCTGACTGTGGCATTGCAAAGCTTCGGTGTGCGTTGCTGAAAAATGCAAGCACTTTATGGAATTATATAGCTGACTTTCAAATGGAGCACCCTTTTAGTTGAAACTCATTTATTTTCTTAGAAGCATTTAGAACTACAACATCAGGATGTGTAATTTCAGTCTGTCTTAGTTAAAAGATGTCTCTGAAGCATTGAAAGTTAGAATACATCTGATTCCTTTCATTGCCACCTTTGAGGAAATAACTGCTTAGAATTGTAGATTTGAGGGAAAAAAAGTGTTGACATTAAATAAGTATTTTATCTTTACCTCCTTTGCCTACCGTAAGTGCAAAAGCAGGAAAATGCCCCAAATAAGCTACCTTTATCAAGTACCTAATTAGCTGAGCTCTTATGCTTCAACATAAGACAGGTTATGAATGGGATGATAAAAAAGGAATTCTTTTATAGCCTAATTTTTAGATGAAGAAAAAACTTGCATTTGATCACAGCTGTTGATTTTCCTGACAGTGCCACAGCCTGTGAATTGTTCCTCATTAATACAGCTATGTGAAACTGGGTTTTTTTCAGTTCACATCACATTTTGTGTGGCTTTGGCTTTTTCTGCAGCTTGATGTGGTACAGCTTTGTCCATGTTAGCAAATACGGAGGCCCAGTAGGAGTGGATTTGTAGAGTGTAATAGTTGGTGCCGAGGACCTGATACACAGGCTGCATTCATTCAAGGTTTTTACAGTGGGCTCCTTACAGTCTTGTCCCGGCAGCTAGGCATCCGTAGCATCCTTTAGCATACACTCTGGAATGCATCTTCTGGTTTTGTTTCATCCTAAGGGTATCCCGTTTGTGCCCTCTCAGACTCCTCAACCATGTAGCTCAGTCTAGAGTAAGCAGGAATGCTTGGGGAGTTTGTGTCAAATGGATGAAGATTTTCCTCCTCTGAATTAAAATGCTGATGTAAACTCACTCATTGACTTCTTTCTCAGTTGGACCTGAAACTGCCTGTTTCCCTGCTTTTTTCCACATCGATTCACCAAAAAGGAATGGAGGTTGAATTTCTGGGACATGTGTCATGGTAGCTGTAGGATTTCAGTTGATAATGTTACTGCTATTAGCATGCTGATTTAACTTCTTTCCCCATAAACTTTTGAAATTTTATACCTCCAAGTCTTTCATATTACTAACATAGTGAAACAATTTCAGATGCTCTTATCCAAAAATCTCTTAACCTCACAGATGGCACTAAAAACTAAACAGAAAATCCATCATGTCATTATGAAAAAAATAAATTAAAAAAAATACCCAAAATGTGTAGATCTGATTCATTAATCTTTGTTAGTGGCACTTAGACAATATTATTGAGCTACTGTGGTAAAATATTAATGAGGACTGAGGTATTGCTTAGATTAGATGTTTTCACTGCAGTGAGGTTTTTGGATGCTTCTCCTGACTTTATCATTGACTTGCTGTGTAACTAGTAAACTAATTTTTCCTTAAATTCTTAAATTTTTTACTGTAAAGACCCAAGGACTCCAGAAGACATGTAAATAATATGACATTTAATTTAGAGATCCTGGTATCTTAATATCAGGGTACGTTACAGGAATGTTAGAAATGCTAAAATAAAGTTGAGACCTTCAAATGAAGGCTGAGAACAGCTAAAAAAAACCTGTTTATACTGCTAAAGTATTTTAGTATCACAAATAGTAAAATTATATTCTCCCAAAGAACTATTTCAGTGTTTCACAATTTTTCAAGCCTTCTAAAATCCTGCTGTCATTTCTGTGCAAAAGCCAGTTTTCCTTCTGAACTGTTTTGCGTAATTATTTGCCAGCATCACTTTAAGTATTAGAAGAATGACACGTACAGTGTTTTATAATATTATTGAACATAGCTTTGAAGATGTACTGCATCTCAAGATGTATTGCACATTCAACATTACTTCTTCTGAAGTGTTTAGACACAAAAAAGACATGATTCAACCTATAAAGTTCCACCTTACTTCATACTAGTTGTTTGTAATATTAATCTGAAAAGGTCTTAACATGGACTCCTATTTCCATGTGAATACTTGGTAAGGTCTTCTCAACAGTTAAAATATTAAAGGACCTCTACCTTGACTGGATACAAACTACTCCAGGCATCTGTTTATGAAAGTTTATAAACAGTTTGTCACCACAATGTGTGTTTGGAAGACAGTGCAACATAGCAGACTCAGCTGAAGTGTATCTGCCTGAATTGGACTCAGAAATTTCAAGAGCTGCATGATAACAGCCTGAATTTGTGATCAATATCCAGTAGTGGTTTGAACTCTCTTCCAACAGGCATGTGCATTTGCAGTAATGCCTACAACAGTATTGCTAACCCCTACAATTTTCTTGCGAGCCATGAGCACATGGCATTTTATGTCAAGTTCAGTTCTTGAACCTAATATAACTTCAGCTTTCATTTAAAAAAAGGAAAAGCTCCTGGTTTTCATAGTTGCAAGTATAATTTGAGATACGAACTTTTAAAGCTTTCCAATCTGCAGGTGCTTTTTAAGAAAGTGAGAAGAGCAGCCCCTTCCTCCCCTCCCCCAGCTGGTGGGGCCTCTTTTTTCAATTCTGAGACACCTGAGGTTGTCAGGCTGCTAATGCTTGTTGTTAAAATGGCCACTTAGGCAGAAATAAGACACATTACCATAGTTTAAGGGGCATTTTACAGGAACACCATTTTCTCTAGCATATTTTTCACTCAACTATACATTTTTATAGTCTTCAGCCCTACTGTCCAATTATCTAAAGCTTCAATTTCTTATTTAAAATGGTACTTATTGTCACTTTCAATATATTTCACTGTCTGTCTCTTTCAAAATAATTTGTAAAAGTCTTTACCTGTAGAAATGAAATATAATTTTAAGGTCAGCTGTAACAATCAATATTAACAGGTTTCTTTTATCTATTCAAGTCTGTTTAAAAAGTAAAATATTCTTCTAACTACTGTATGTGAGCTAGAAACTAATACATTTCACAAGTTTTCAAATATGAAACATTACTCCATTTTCTTACACAATGCTAAGAGAGTACATAAACTTTACAAAATACAAACAATTAACATCCATATTTAGCATTTTATCAAGTGGAAACCCTTGAGGAATAAATATTTTCTTTTAAAAATTGTCTCATTTTAGAGAAATTGAATCAAATGAAGATGATTTTGCTTGGTGCCATTGAAATACAAAGTCTATGGTATGCACTTTAGAGCTAATGCATATTACTGAAAGAAACTCCTTCACATTTTTTTTCTGCTTTCACATGGTATGTTTTAGGTTAGGTAAGAGATAAGAAATACAGTTATGGCCAAAGAATCAACCACTTAGGTCATAATTTACCCTGTAATTACAAAGTTAGGTCTAAATATCAGCAAATGTAAGTTTGTGCTATTCTTAAGACTATACAAGACATTTTTAGTGTATTATAGAAGAGGTATAAATAGCCTTGTGTCATTGTGTAGGTCTGTCCCTCATCTCCAGCTTTGTCATTCTTAACACACTCAAAACATGCATTTGAGCTGCCTTCACCTGATGTACCAGAGCAATTTCTAATAACTGGAATAAATTTTAAGTTTCTTTTAATAGCAAGGTATACAAAATACAGTCACTACAGATATGCCTTGACATTTCCATAAAACAAGGTACACAAAATAAGTCTTATAGTTTTGAAGCTTTTTGGACAAATAAGGAAAATAAATTGAAAACTTAACTTCAGAACTTTCAAGACCAAATTATAAGTTGCCTATAAAATATATGCAATATATATTTTTTCCCAGCAATTAGTGGTGAAAAAAATACTCTAATTTTCTATTAACTTGTTTATCTCCAAAGTTAGCATTAGTGATGTGAACTGCAAATGATGACTTATTATCAAAGTTCAAACCATTTGATTTGAGCATGTTCTCTAAATTTTCAGATATTCTTAATGCATTATCATTGTTGTATTGGAAATAAAGGATTTACCTTCTCTTTCAGCTGTGAAATAATATGTAATCACTGAAAGTATTTTATATATCTATAGTTTTAATCCTCAGCAGCAAAAAAAGAAAAAAAAATAAGAAGAACATGCAAGCCCTTTTCACCATGTTTTTTAAATCTTTTCATCAATTGGAAAAGTAGTTAATATAATCTTGGCAGTAAACAAACTTGTCCTACCAACCTGTATCCTCATAGCTATGGGTGAATCTTGGAAAAACAATATTATGTAAATTGTTGTCAAAATCAACCAATCTGTGTGAATCACTACAGCTAATAATAATGTGGTACATTTTTGATAATACTATGGACTACTTTTGTTGCCCTTCAAATAACTGTATTGTTATGTTCTATATTTTTTGCATCTCTGTCATGGTTTAACCCCAGCTGGCAACTAAGCCCCACACAGCTGCTCCCTCACTCACCCCTGGTGGGATGGGGGAGAGAATTGGAGGAGTAAAAGTGAGAAAACTCATGGATTGAGATAAAGACAGTTTAATAGGGAAAGCAAAAGCCACACTTGCAAGCAAAGCAAAACAAAGAATTCATTCACTGCTTCCCATCAGCAGGCAGGTGTTCAGCCATCTCCAGGAAAGCAGGGCTCCATCACGCATAACGGTTACTTGGGAAGGCAAACACCATCACTCCGAACATCTCCCCCCTTCCTTCTTCTTCCCCAGCTTTATATACTGAGCATGATGTTGTATGGTATGGAATGGCCCTTTGGTCAGTTAGGGTCAGCTGTCCCAGCTGTGTCCCCTCCCAACTTCTTGTGCACCCCCAGCCTACTCGCTGGTGGGGTGGGGTGAGGAGCAGAAAAGGCCTTGACTCTGTGTCAGCACTGCTCAGCAGTAACGAAAACATCCCTGTATTATCAGCACTGTTTCCAGCACAAATCCAAAACAGAGCCCCATACTAGCTACTATGAAGAAAATTAACTCTACCTCAGCCAAAACCAGCACAATCTCCTAGCAACAAAAAAAGTTTTTAAAAGTTTTATTTTTAGAAGTGCCCTCGAATTGTTTTCACGACCATTATATTTTCATACTGTCTTACTGACAGTTCCCCATGAGCAACTGAGAAAGTTCTTCTGCATAAAATTCAGTGATCTATAGTGGTTATTGCTATCTGTTGCAATACATATTGAGGTATATCTTCCCTTGTTAGTGAAACATTTGCCTTGGGGTCAGTATCATGATCCCAGTTTCTGTACTGGTATAATTGAATTGACCCCCTTTAGTTTATGATCATTGTATCTGCTGTATACCTGCAGTTTACATGTAGATTCTAAATATTGTGCCCCATATGGTTATGATAAAAGATAATGCTTATGATACAAGAACAGGGTAGACCATCTGTAGTAACAAAATAGATGTTATAGCAGTGACACTTACACTGCCAAAGGCATTGCCTCCAGAGAGCCTATCCTGATTTGCAGGCCAAGAGGTGGAGAACAGCTGTCATTCAAAGCACTTGGCCCCTGTAGAGCGGACTGGCTGCATCCATATTGCATAACACACTTTGCTTAGATCTTCTTTGAGTCCCAAGACGTTGTTTTTCTTTCTTTTTGTGATTCAGAAAAACTGCCACAGTTCACCGAAGTCATGACATGATGCAAAGGGTATATGTTGTATTTCTTGAGGCATTGCATGATGGCAGTGCCTGAAGGCAGCAAACCTGCTGAGGCAGTGCTGGGGGATTGTTACAGTGCTCGGGGAGCAATCTCATCCATGCTGTCTTTAGGGAATGGTCCCTGTAGTGAATCTTCTTCAAAACTTCCCCTGATTCTGTGTCAGAAAGGCCTAGCTGGCTTACTCTGAAAGAAAGCCCAGGAGCCAAGAGATATGTGTAGAACCATAGTAGATCACAGATCTGGAACAAGCAAGGGAGCAAAGTTATTAAACAGTATTGGTACACATGGGGTTATTTTTACTGCAGCTCCATTGGTTAGACTATCTTTTCTTTAAAATGTATTTCTAATGTATTCCTTTGGCTTTGGTATCAGTTGAAGTTATATATGTGTGTTTGTATACAAGTGTTTGTATGAAGATATATTTAAGGATCTTTTGGTTTTAAACTATTACTAAGATCTAATATGTAGAATTGTTGCAGAAATAACTCTTCAGTATAGAAAGCTCAGATGTCTTTCAGAATTCTCTTTAAAGGTGTGAATATTCATAATATGACTTTCAGTCATTCCTACTTGATTGTCTCACTCTGGTGAAGTACTTCCATCCAGTCGACAACAGTCTCAGACTAGAGAGTGAGGAACTCCACCTTAATTCTTCTCTGAGACTCTTACCTAGCCTTTGTCCTACTCTCAGAAGACCCACTGTTGAAGTTACTAGAGGTTATCTTTACTTCTGCTCTGGATTTATAGTACTGATTTGCAGTACAACACAGAAAGAGTCAAATTGTCTTGAAAGATACTAGAATGTAGAAGCAGAGTTAGGAGAGACAGTTAAGAGGTGTTCTTCCTCTCTTTCCCTCCCCTCATCTCAAAACACCAGCCAATGCAGAGCATGCTCTTGTGTTATATGACATGTCCATGACTGCACAGTCCTCTACATCCTTTGATGATCCTCAGCATCATCATTATCCTCTTTTCCTTTTGTTAGAAAAGATATGGCAACCTCCCCTCTGCCCCAAAAATGATGAATTATAATCAAATTTAAAGTGGAAGTGTTAATTATGTGCATTTGAATAAGGTCATTCTTTTCAGTATATTCATTTTCTTTACAAGGGACTTGCTAAATATTTTATATTTATTATTTCTTCACCTTTATCTAATTGCAGAATTATAGGAACTTCAGAGAACAATGATGATAATAATGAGATCAGTAAGAGATTACAAAGACTGAAGTTATAATGCAGAGGAACAATGAAATATTCAGTGAAAATCACTACAATTTGAAGAAATGTGGGGAGAGAACATAGAAATCCTTAGCCCACTGCCCTTTTTGTCTAGGCAGACCACCCTCCCTCAGATGATAGTTTTGAAATGAAGAGTAAAAAGCTATCCAAATTACAGATTGGTTTGAAAGAACAGTATTCAGCCTACTTTGTGCAGAGGATTGGACTAGATGACCTCCAGAGGTCACTTCCAACCTAAACTATTCCATGACTCTATGATTCTATTGAAATGCTAACTCCACACATGGAAAATTTGGATTCTTTATTAAGTGCTTTTGTCAGTGTCTCCTCTTGAGGCTGGTTTCTACAGCTTTGTTCAGCTTTGATAACACCTTTCATACTCCTTTTGTAATTGCATTAAACTCACATGCCATTCTTGTCTAATACCCACATTAATCTGTGTAGTGCCAAATAAGAAGCCATGAGAAATCTGTATTTATAAATTCCAGTTTATCAAGCCCTTTTTCAGTGTTCCAATGTTCAAGAATAGTCCTATGTGAAATAACTTAAATTCACAGCTGCTTTCCCTACTTAAAAAGGTACCTGACACGAAATTATTCTGCAAGAGCTTTGCTTCTATGTCAGGTAAAAAGTATGGGGAGTAGGCACCTTTCCCATCAACTTGTGTAGAACCCACTCAGCCCTGGGAAAGCCTGGGAAATGGATAGTCCTTGTAGCCTGCCTGGATGGTGCAGTATTGAAGAACAAATCAATACTGGACCTTGACACACAAGGATTTCAGCAGG
This sequence comes from Ciconia boyciana, assembly GCF_034638445.1. Taxonomy (NCBI): domain Eukaryota; kingdom Metazoa; phylum Chordata; class Aves; order Ciconiiformes; family Ciconiidae; genus Ciconia; species Ciconia boyciana. The sequence goes on from NC_132934.1 coordinate 60,197,338, forward strand.
AAACTAACTAAAAAAAGTAGCTCACAACTAATGGTGCTATTTGATGTTCTATAGTAGCATCAAAGAACTATTGGGAATGTATAACGTGCTTAGTAAAGTAGTACTGTAATCATAGTGAAGGATTTGTCTTCTGCTTTCGATCATGGCCATATATATATTACTTTTTTTCCTATTTGCTGAGTCCTTGATTATTCAAATATGAAATTCCCATCAATTCTTGTAATTCTCATTGCATCATTTGTTTTATTTTTATATAAATTTGATAGAAATATTTGTGGGTTTAGTAATATTTAAGCAATATGTAGTGATGAGGTGAGAACTTTGGTGCTTATATAAAAAATTCAACTTCTTGTCCATTAATTATGACAGACTTAGTCCATATTTGTTGTGAATTGATGCAGGTTGAATTGACATTAGTGAAGGTATATTGATTTATACTAGCTAAAAGTTTAACCTGCGATTATCTGTGTGTTTCAGTATAATTGTTTATGTGCATTATTATGTATGCATATTTGAGTACATGTTAGTTGGAATTTTTGAGGATTTAAATTGAATGGCCACTATATATTTTATGACAGGGTACAAAATTGTAGAATCACGGAATCATGGAATTGAGTTTGGAAGGGACCTCTGGAGATTGTCTAGTCCAATCCCCTGCTCAAAGCAACGTCAACTAAAAAAGGTTGCTCAGGGCCATGTCCAGTTTGGTTTTGAATGTCTCCAAGGATGAAGGCTCTGCAGCCTCTTTGGTGGCATCCTTGCACTGGCAAGTCCTCTGCAGAGGACTGCAGACGTTTCTCACAAGTGATGAGTAGAGGGGAAGGATCCCAGGGAGAGCTCCATGCATTTCTGCTGCTCTCACATAGAGGAAAATTCCTCCTTGTCGTCTTGGCTAGTCCTTCCTAAAAAGCCTGTATCCATCCATTACCTGATTGACAAAGATGTTGTGAGGTTATGCAGGGAGAAAATTAGAAGGGCCAAAGCCCAGCTAGAACTTAATCTGGCTACTGCCGTAAAAGACAATAAAAAATGTTACTGTATAGTAGCAACAAAAGGAGGGCTAAGGAGAATCTCCATCCTTTATTGGGTGTGGGGGGAAACATAGTGACAAAGGATGAGGAAAAGCTGATGTACTTAATGCCTTCTTTGCCTCAGTCTTTAATAGTGAGACCAGTTGTTCTCTGGGTACCCAGCCCCCTGAGCTGGAAGACAGGGACGGGGAGCAGAATGAAGCCCCCATAATCCAAGGGGAAATGGTTAGCTGCTACACCACTTAGACACACACAGGTCTATGGGGCCAGATGGGATCCACCCAAGGGTACTGAGGGAGCTGGTGGAAGTGCTCACCAAGCCCCTTTCCATCATTTATCAGCAGTCCTGGCTAACCAGGGAGGTCCCAGCTGACTGGAGGTTAGCAAATGTGATGCCCATCTACAAGAAGGGCTGGCAGGAGGATCAGGGGAACCACAGGCCTGTCAGTCTGACCTCGGTGCCGGGGAAGGTTATGGAGCGATCATCTTGAGTGCCATCACACGGCACGTACAGGACTGGAAGAGACCTCCAAAGACCATGTAGTCCAACCCCCCTGCAATGAGCAGGTACGACCAGGTGATTGGGCCCAGTCAGCATGGGTTTATGAAAGGCAGGTCCTGCTTGACCAACCTGATCTCCTTCTGTGACAAGGTGACCCGCTTAGTGGATGAGGGAAAGGCTGTGGATGTTGTCTACCTAGACTTTAGTAAAGCCTTTGACACCGTTTCCTGTAGCATTCTCCTGGAGAAACTGGCTGCTCATGGCTTGGATGGGCGTATGCTTCACTGGGTAAAGAACTGGCTGGATGGCCGGGCCCAAACAGTGGTGGTGAATGGAGCTAAATCCAGTTGCTGGCCAGTCACAAGTGGTGTCCCCCAGGGCTCAGTATTGGGACCAGTTCTGTTTAATATCTTTATCAATGATCTAGACGAGGGGGTCAAGTGCACCCTCAGTAAGTTTGCAGATGACACCAAGTTGGGCGGGAGTGTTGATCTGCTTGAGGGAAGGAAGGCTCTGCAGAGAGATCTGGACAGGCTGGATCGATGGGCTGAGGCCAATTGTATGAGGTTCAACAAGGCCAAGTGCCAAGTCCTGCACTTCGGTCACAACAACCCCATACAACGCTACAGGCTTGGGGGAGAGTGGCTGGAAAGCTGCCTAGTGGAAAATGACCTGGGGTTATTGGTCAATAGCCGGCTGAATATGAGCCAGCAGTGTGCCCATGTGGCCAAGAAGGCCAGTAGCATCTTGGCTTGTATCAGAAATAGTGTGGCCAGCAGGACTAGGGAAGTGATTGTTCCCCCACTGGTGAGGCCACATCTTGAATACTATGTTCAGTTTTGGGCCCCTCACTACAAGAGAGACATTGAGGTGCTGGAGCGTGTCCAGAGAAGGGCAACGAAGCTGGTGCAGGGTCTAGAGCACAAGTCTGATGAGGAGCAGCTGAGGGAACTGGGGTTGTTTAGCCTGGAGAAAAGGAGGCTGAGAGGAGACGTTATGGCTCTCTACAACTACCTGAAAGGAGGTTGTAGAGAGGTGGATGTTGGTCTCTTCTGCCAAGTAACAAGCCATAAGACAAGAGGAAATGGCCTCAAGTTGTGCCAGGGGAGGTTTAGATTGGATATTAGAAAAAATGTCTTCACCGAAAGGGTTGTCAAGCAGACTGCCCAGGGAAGTGGTGTAGTCACCATTTAGAAGACGTGTAGATGTGGTTCTTAGGAATATGGTTTAGTGGTGGACTTGGCAGTGCAAGGTTAACGGTTGGACTTGATGATCTTAAAGGTCTTTTCTAACCTAAATGATTCTGTGATTCTGTGCTGCGTACAGGTATCTGCTGTCCACATCACTCAACATCCTTTCCTTGACGGCCCAATCCAGTACTTTCTCATTTCTTGTTGGGTTTTCATTTCCCTCCTTGTCATTCACAATTTAATTCCTCACTGATTTGGCCCCAGCCTATTGGAAAAGACACTTTTGCCCCATGTGGTCAGATGGATCCTGTCTCTTGTTAGCAGTCCTCCATTCTCAGATAAGGGTCCCATGCTTGTAAAATTAAAATATCTCTTATCAATACCAGCTGTGCAACCAATTTTTGACCCAGAGGATCCATCCACTCCTCCTCAGCTCCTTCGTCCTCACTGTCAGGATTGAGGGGAGAGCCACCTGGGCCCATTTCTCTCTCCTTTTATTTTTTTAATTTAATACAAGTATTTCATAAAGAGCAATTTGCAAGTACGGTGCCAATTTCTATTTCCATCTGACAAGTAAGTAGCTGCTATAAGCGTGTTACAAATCCCCATGTAAAACTAACTTGCCGTTTGAGATCTATGCAGTAAAAAACAGGGCTCTTTTTTTTTATAATAGGACTTTGCTTCATAGAGGGACATGGGTTCTTTTGTCAGGGACGAACACTTCAAGCAATAATTGTTTTCTCCTGGGCAAAACCTTCTTATGAATCTTTAATCAATTTCCTTGTTAGAGCAGCTTTGTACTTAGAGGATTCTAATGAAGGTAAACGCTGCTTTTGAAAAGCATCCAAGAACTTTAGCTGAGAAGCAAAGTATTAGCATCAAAATTCTTGAGAGTCGTTATGTATGTTGCATGTAGCGCCTTACTTCTGATTTAAAGAACATTTTGTTTTCTATGTGGTTGCATGCACACAATACCTAAGAAAGGGAATTAATGAATGGACAAAGCCATGACTCTTCAGTATTTGATTATGAAGGAGAAAGATGCCCTGGTATAGAGGCAGGAAGAGCAATGATGCAGCAACATACTGATATTCTCTTTCAGCCAAGAACAGGTAGCATGTTACTTTTTATTTTTCTTCCTGCCATTATTACAGGTGGAGAGGCCTTGATTTGGAAAGATGTGGAGCTTTATCCTTTTTTTAAGCCTGAAATTCAGATATGTAATAATGCTGTGGTCTGAGTGTAGACTGTGATTCTGGAGCAGAATTGCTTTACTATTGAAAGATTCTCTGTCACAGTTACTACTGCTGGTTGGCCGTGGTCTCTAGTATGTTTATAATTCAATGACACTGGGATCTCAAATTCTAAGGTATTTTTAATATGTATATATAGTATCTTGTTAGGCTTCTGCTGTACACAAACCAAGTCAGGCTCTGTTTCACTCTCTTTGAGTTGTGTGGAGTCCTGAGATAAATTGTGGGGAGTCAGGAAATACTGATGCTATATGCCCATATAGGTGAGGGGGTATAGTAAAGCAGAGTTTGGAGAACTCATTAAAAACTGAGGTCAGTAACTGCTTTGAAAATAAGTATCATTCTTGGGTTGCAAATGAAATGTGAATAACAGCCAAGATTGATCTTTCTGTCATGATTGTGTTTTGTTGCTGTTATCTCTTCTCAACTGATAGATTTTTTTTTTTTTTGCCCGGCATATTAACAGTGACATTTTAGTGGAGGCTTAGAAAAGATTCTTATCCTGTTGATCTTAAATTGTGTTATTCCTTGATAATTTTTAAAGTTGCAGGTTTTCCTTGTTTTGAGCAGTCTAGGCTTGAAAGGAAAAAGGAATGCCATTAAAAATGCATATATAAGTATATACATATGTACATACATAAAAAGGAATACATGGGAATGAAAAAGGAAAAATGTGGAAGTATATTATTTATTTACTTCTCACTGTCTGTGACTACTCTACCATCAGGATAGATCCCCATTCTTGTGGTGGTGTTGCTTACATCTGGAACCCTCTAGAAAACTTTGATTAACAGGACACTAATAGAATTTTCCTTGAGCCATGGCACATACTGAGTGAAGATATAAAAGAAGGTGTCAATCCTGTGTGCCCTCAGAGCAGTTAGCACAGTTCCAAGGCAGAACTCATTTGTGCTGTCAACTTACTGGCTATTTTCTCTCTTATACATAGGACTATTTTCTTGTAACTAGTTGAGAAAGAGTAAATTTGGCAGCATTTGGAAACTCTGCTGTAATCTGTTCCTTTAAAGTGGCTTCACAGAACTTCTGAGGTGGATGCTGAGTCTGAATTTACTCCAAATCCCTCTTTAAAGTCACGATATCATAGGATTAAGAAGTCTGATTCAGGGGGAAGATCTCCAGTGCCAAGAAAATCCAGAGTCTGGGAGCAAAGGGAGCCTTAGATTTGTTTCTGTAGCACGTTCTTCCATGTGGGAGAAGAAGAAGAGGTTGATGAGAGAGGAGATGGCATTTTCCTTCAAAATGCTATTTCTGTTTTAAGAACTTCAGAAGTGGAGTATATTAACAAGGGGATGTTTATTTAAATAAAGATTTACCATTTAATTCTTTCATCTTTTATTTCATAATGTTGGGTTTATTCCACACCTTTCCTTTATGGTACCAAACTGAATACCAATGTGATTAGTGTTGTGTTACATGCTTTAATATATGTGCTGCTCATACTGGTTGAGAGCTGCTTCACACTTAACTGAGGAGATAATCCTGGATTTAAAACAAAGCAACCACTCTGACACGGTAATGTAGTTAATGGAAGCATTTGACTGTATATGAAGGTAACGAAAGTAATTCTGTTCACTGTTGCCATGTGGTAAGAGGTCACGAGTAAGTCTTTGTAATGAGAAACCCAATTTATTTTAATTCCCACTGTGACCCCTCACACACCCCTCCAAGCTAGTAGGCTTTTATAGCACCATTAGCAGGAATCAAGGATTCCTGAGCTGGCCTGAGGTTGCTGTATTAATGTCTGTTGATCTGTACATGTGCAGTAGGTTTTATAAATCTTGAACTGGGTGTATTGTAGAAGCGTAGAGCATCTAACTGACAGCAAGACATACATGCATGATGTACATACAGCTAACTTTTGTGGATATTACTCATTTCATCAGATTTCTAAGATATATTTATATGATGCTCTTGGAGCACATTCAGTACATTAAAAAATCAAGACCAAGGTAGAAGAATATCCTGAAATGCATGCACCTTCTCTGGATCTGTGGCACAGGCAGAAAATCTGATTGTGTCTGGAGGAGTGAAGCTGAGACCATGTTTCAAACTGCAGACCCCTTACCAGAAACACTCCCAACGGTTCCCTTTCACTCTGGGGCTAATTTCGATCTCTTTTGCTTTGAGATAAATCCAATAAAGGTGACTAAAGTTGCAGATGTTCAGTGTGGCTCAGTTAGTGTATCTGAAAATATTAACATTGGGCAACAGATTAAGAGGAGCCACTGGCTGTTTTTTGATCGGAGTATCGTACCTAGATCCTGTGCTTAAATTGGCCAGTTACTTCCTTATCCTTTTTATTTTTCTTCCAACGTATTTCATGCTATGTATTTCTGACTACAGGTGTTTAGTTAGCACAGCTGTTAAGACTGAAAGCTATCAGGAGGAACACTGCATGGATTTGTGTAAATGAAGTGAACCATCTTATAGTGTTTGTTATTACTGAAAAGATTAATATAGCTAGCAATGTCACATCTGAAGTAGCTTCATTTTTAGCCTGTACCGTGAAACTGCCTTCTAGGACCTTTTAGGCAGATGACAGTCTGATTCAGTAGGGCTATGGCTTGAGGAGCAGTGGATGCTGGAGGAGAAGTCTGAAAGGCAATGGTGAGCTCATATGGCAGAAATATGCACAGTGCTGTCCTGTTCTGTGCTCAGCCCTTGCTCCAGCCAGTGTGGTCAGTCACTTTCATGACGGATATCAATCTGACACCTGTTGAATTGAAAGGAAAACCAAGTCAAAGAACTGCAATATCTTCTTTCAGTTTCTTTGATGATGGTAAGTTAGGTAAAATTCTTTACAAATAAAACCAATAATGAATACGTGATTGAGTCCAAAGCTTTTCCTTTAAGCTAAGCATCTTCATTACCATTCATGGACCTTTTATACAATTGCTTGTGTGGGGTTTGCACATGATGCATTATCTAGTTTGGAAAAAACTACTCAGCAGGTGTGATGATTTTATATACTGAAAATTAATATTTAAGTCTCAAGGGAAGCTATTCACAACTTTGGAGAGGTTTGGTAGAAACTTCCTTTAAAATAGTTTATGGCTCTTTCCTCTTTTAAAGCAGTATTAAAAGAAGTATCTCAACATTTCCTAGTGTGATCCATCACAAGCTGACTTGTCTGTCTAGGATTTTCCCAAATGTCTTCCTAGTTAGATAAAAGATGTGCGTGAATGTGCAGATTGATTTGGCTGTTTTGTCTGAATGATGACAATTTGTAGAAAGCTGAGTTTGCCACATTCCTAGCTTTCCTTTGTAGCTGAATTGGGAGTTCAGTGTTGCTCATTATACTTTCTTAATTTGTTAGGGTACTTTACATTCATGGAGCAGAAAAGCAGGATTTCATCCTCCATGTTGACCTATTCAGAAACTTAGCATGCCTGGATACTCAAAAAAATATATAGGAAAAAATGAAGTTTTTCTTAAATATGCAGCCCCAGGATTAATTAATCCAATAGCTGGACTGTCACCCCAAGCTTCAGAGTCTGGGTGTCATTATCCCAGAAACTGGTATCAGTGTACTTGTAACAGCATGATTTCAGAAACATGTATTGTTGACTCTTACTTCGCTACCTGTGGGTTTTACAGGTATCATTGGTAGGAGCAGTATGTATCCAATGCATGATGCATTACAAGATGTTGCTATTGGAGAATGACCCTGCTTGTGAGTTTGTTTTTTCAAAGATTCATTTTTACATGCACAGATTGATGTCAGTGGTGCACACCATGATGTTACAGGAAAAAAATAATAATATTCCTACTTAAAGTAAGTGATTATGTGCACTTTACAATATACACACATATAGCAAGTGTAAAACACATAAGCCAGGAGAATTATCTGTGTTTTTCAAGTAGGCATGTAAAGGACTCTCTTCAGAGTAGTTGTACAAGCTATGTGATGTAAGGAAAAGAAATGAAATGTAATCGTTATCCAAATACAGTGAATAAAGATAAGAGTTCTCCACAATTTATCTACCAAATATGTGTCTCTGTCTAACATAGTGACTCTAATACCACAGTTGTTAATATTAAGTCTGTCCACATGTTTTGTGCAAAATCTCTGTGGTGAGGCATTTGTTGCCTTGAAAAGCTGACACAATGGAATGCTTTTTGTGCTGGCTCTGGACAAATTATAGTCCATTTTATCAGTTCCAAGGTCAGGAGTACTATCGTGGCTCTTAAACTGTAGTGTAGTAAAGTGGGCTCTATTGAACATTCGAGGAACAGCTGTAAGTTTGCCTGATTACTGCAGCCAGGTATCTCCAGCAGCAGAGTTCTTTGTCTGAACCATTTCTCTTGTTTATAATTCTCATCTTTGCTGTAATTTGATTTCAGAATTGACTTTCACTGCAGTATACGTGGAGTTGTAGAGCTCAGACATATTTTCAAGGCACACAGTAGCCATTGTTAATACGTCAGTGTAGAAATGCTTTAATTGCTGATTTCAGCTCTAGTACTAGTTTAAACACAAGCCAAAGGGCACTGTTATTAAACACCTTGTACTGCCATAGTCTGTGTTTCTTTCCCTGACATTCTTGTAGACCAATTCTTTTTTTAAAATTAGAACACATAAGCCCTTTCACACAAAGCTTGAACTAGATATGCATGGACTTAATACCTCCCTTTCCTTCTCCAGCTTCTCTAGTCTAACACTATCCTTTCCTCCCTTTTCAAAAAAAAAAAGGCAGAAGATATGAAATATTATCTTTATGCCCTGCATGCCTGCACTGGTGTGGGAATATTAATTTTCTTGTGAATAAAAATAATCAGATTGTTTTGCCATCTTGGCCTCTCTGAAATGCAGAACAGTAATTTAAACAAATTAAGATTCTATTTTTTTTTCTCTCATAAAAACAGTGGCACTCTCCAGAATCCCTTTCTTTTCTCATAGCATGCAGTCTAAAGCTCCTGATATCCCCTTTTGTGCCTAAGGAAGCTTCCTTGCCCATTTTGCTCTTTCTCTTCTCCCCTTTTATATAGCAGTTCATCAGCATTGCTTTTTGATTAGCAAAGTGGGTCATTTTAATAATATCCCTCTGCCCCCAAACTTTACCTTTCATTTTTCTGTTCATCCTCTTGGGTTCATGACCACCTGCAGCCAGCTCATGGATTCATTGGTGTGACCTTTGCTCGTGGGAGCAGGGGAAGAAATATGGGTGGCTTTCTCTTATCTGCCCAGGGGCACCACCACATACAGGCATCAAAGAACCCAGAGTTTCTGTAGAGTAAAAGGGTGGTGAAAAAACAAATAAAGGTGATGTCTCTTCGTAAGATTAGCTCTGTGTGTGTTTAGGTGATGTGATGTGTTTTATTGACTTACTGTCGTAGTCTGACTTCTAAAACTTGCTTTATTATTAAGTACTCATGGATAATGTTGAAATGGGTACTGCTTTGCAATTGTGGTAACCCTATTTTTAGCCTTGTTCTTTTAACTCTTTAGGAACACTGGCATAGTCTACCTTTCTGTAGAGAGATAAGCTGTTGAAACATTTTTTCCTTTCCTTTTCAGGGAGTAATATGTGGGAGGCTGTGGACTATTTGCTTCCGACATAGGAACAGCACTGGGTTGGGAATCTGCGCTCCTGAGAGAATGCTGGGAATCTGCAGAGGGCGACGGAAATTCCTGGCTGCCTCTCTGACCGTCCTTTTTGTCCCAGCCATTACGTGGATTTATCTGTTTGCTGGGAGTTTTGAAGGTAGGAGGGGAATAATGGCTGAGGGTGGGGTGTTTGAATGTTTTGTATCAGGGCAGATAAATGCAGATCAGTCATCATTGATTTTATTTAAATAAATCTGGTTTGGCTTGCATAGGAAATAGTTCCCAAGGTGCACATTTCGATAAAGGGCCTTCCTTACCATGTTCTCACTGCTGAGGAGGAGGTAATTGCTGGTCCCAGTTATTTGATTTTCTTCTCACCTTTGAACTTTTAAAAAGTGTAACTTTTAAAAAAGTTTTAAAAAACTCCCACCTTACTCACTTCTTCTCTGTGTTTTCTAATTTTTAAAAGTTTATCCATCCTATCCCCTGTAAGATTTTACTTTTAATTAAAATTAACGTCTCGTTTCAGATCTGTCCTTAATATTATTTAAAAGTGTTTAAAAGGGCATCTGTTTGTGTTCTGGGCACTCTTTACACAACTCTTGTTTTTATGGATCTGTGTGTTAGACCTTATATGTATGGATGACATGGGACACTGAGTCTGATTTTGGGACACAAAGCAGGAAGTGTGTCTAGCTACGAGAGCATGGAGGGCCTACAGTACAAGTCAGGGAAATGAGTGTCTGGCATGGTTCTTTGCATTACCTGCTAGGTAATGGTCACTCAGCTGCAGACTTTCTCTTGTCCTGTGGTCCACTGTGCTGTTGCTCACTGGACCAGGGAACACACGGTGGTACCTAGTTTGTGGAAAGCTGGACAGTGGTGGGACTCTGTTCTATGAGGTGTAAATGTAGCCACAAAGAATTCTGTGAAATGTTTTATGGGCTCCTGATTTAGTTATATAAATGCCTACATGGCCCAAACCTGCAAACACATGAGGTTCTTTTCTTGCCTTTGTGTGAAGATTATTAGTTCTGGCCACTGCCTCTATGCTTATTGTGCTAGAAGGCTGAACACAGAAAATCAATGAATACCTATATAAAATCTCTTTACAGAAAATCCATTTGAATCCACATCCCTCTGCGTGGTGGTGGGTTGCTATAGCTGGAATATCTTTCTGTCCTCTTCTTTTTTCAGGTGGAGATCCTCAAGTTTATAGGTACATTGACTTGCAGCTATATAACTAGCACTTTTTATAAACAGACTTGGATTAACCACTATTTTGCCTTTTAAATTGTCTATCTGATGAACTTTTTTTCTGGCCTTGGAGGAGTTCAGCAGTGGTACTTCAGTTAGGTGAGGTTAGAAGATGCTGGATCTCCTATTTCTTGTTACTTTGTAGCTTTCTTTTCCTTCTTTTTTTTTTTTTTTTGTTTTGTTGAGATGGAACATTTTATGTCTGGCAACAGGTGTGTTATTTTGGCAAGAGTCAAAAAAGCTGTTCAGCCTTTGTAGGTGTCCGAGGTGTTTCAGTCTTTTAAAAACTATTCAAACACTAGTTTACAGTCTGATAATTTTAAAAATGCATTGTTTAAAATGTCAAGCTTCCTTTATGTAACCTTGGCTGATGAATTTGTGCTTTGTTTCAAAACAAAATTGGATGCCAAGTTAAATTACAAGTAAGAACATGTAAAGATTTTCAGTGTGTATTACATACATTTCTGAATTAGTTACATGCCAGGTACAAATATTTGCTTATGCAGATTTATTTGGTTACTTAAAATTCTGCCTTAATGGGCAGTAACTCTATGAGCTCATTCTAGGATGAAGCACGTAAGGGATTCATATTAAGTTGGACATATAAGGGGTGCTGGCTGCATACTTGAAAACTAGTGATCTGGAAGGCAGAACAGTACTGATTTTGTTTGATTTTTTAAAAGCTGAGCAAATGCAGGCCTCACCTTTTTGCTTTTAGAAGAATATTATGCTGCCTTGTCAAAATGACTGTTTTAATTGTGTCTGCAGTTGGTAATGGCATGCTGCTTTAAATTCTTGTGTGTGTAGAATCCTTTGTTTTTACAGAGAGCTCAATACAAATCTTGAAATTTGCTGCTACATGGTATTTGAAGTGACTTAAAGCTCTCAGTGTGAATTAATCTTAAATGCAAACCAGGGAGCAAAGCCCATTACCTATTAAGAAGCCTTGCACTGGAAAAGGACTGGAACTTATACAAAGTTAACAGTTCTTTCTGTTATTTTTCTGTGTCTGGTTTTTTTGTGTTTTTTGGTTTTGTTTTTTTTTTTAGTTTTTGATGGGGCATGATTTAATCTTTGTTGGTTAAAAACTAAGGTCAGTTAAAATATTTATTTAACTGAATAATAGCTAGCATTTTCCTTAACTTGTAGGTATTCCGGGCAGAGAGTTAAAGCCATTTTGTCATTTTATCTGACTTCTTGTTTTGTACTCCACTATGATTCACACAATTTACTTATGTTTTAAGCTCTCTGTGTATACTTGAGTAAAAGATGTCCCACAACAGCATTGTGCCTTGCTTTGAAACCAGCAGGAGTGGAGAGTCCTCTCTGTCTTCTGGTACTAGTTTCTTTGGTTAATCACAGGCAGTGCTGGAAGTTTTCTTTTCAGTTCATTTGGTTTAGACTTAAGTAAATGGTTCTTGTTATACTTTTCCCCACTAAGTTAAAGAAAATGTCAGTACCTGGTATCTTCATAGACTCAATTATTCAGGGTGGAAGGGACCTCAGGAATTCTCTGGTTAAACTCCTGCTCAAATCTGGGTGGGCTTTGGGGTCAGGCAAGATTTCTTAGGCCTTTATCCAGTTGTGTATTGAAAACCTGCAAGGATAGAGTCTACATGGCCTCCCTGGGCAACTTCTGCCACTGCTTGACTGTCCTTAGGTGGAAGAGTTTCTCTTTATATCTAGTTTGAACCTCCCTTGCTTCAGTTTATAGCTGATGTCACTCATCCCCTTCACCCCTTCTGTGAAGAGCCTGGCTCCGTCTTCCTGCAACTTGCTTGTTGATACTGGGGGGCTGCTGGTAAGTCCCACAGAGCCTTCTCTTCTCCAGGCTGAACAAGCCCAGGGCAAGCACTTCAGCCCCCGTACAACTTGATAGCCCTACGCTGAACTTCATCAATGTTGTTCTTATAGTTGGGACCTCAAACTGGACACAGTGTTCCAGATGTGGTCCAATGAGTACCAAGTAAAGGGGAATAGTCACTTCCCTCAGTCTATTTGCTATGTTCCTGTTGATACAGCCCAGGATGCCATTGGCTTTCATCACTGTCCAGGCATGCTGCTGGCTCATGTTTAATGTTCTGTCCACCAGGACTACAGGTTCTTCCCAGCAGGACTAGTCCACAGCCTGTGCCATTATGAGAGAGTTAGTCCTTCCCAGGTACAGGGCTTTGCTTTGTTCATTCCTCCAGCCTGCCTAGGTCCCCCTGGGTGGCACTCTTGCCTGTGAGTGTATTGACTACAACCCCCAGGCTTGGTGTCATTTGCAATCTTGATACGGGTGAATTCTGATTTCTCCTTCGAGTCATTGATAAAAATATTGAAAAGGACTGGTCACAGAATAGGTGCTGAGGAACTCCACATGAAACTAACTTCCAGACAGAGCATGAATGCGTAACCATCATGCTTTGAGCCCAACATTCCAGCTAGTTTTTCACCCATCTAGTAGTCCACCCATACAGACTGTAAAATCCCAACTTGAATACAAGAATGCTTAGGGAGACCATATTGAAAGCTGTGCTAAATTCAAGGGAGATCGCATCTACTGGTCATCTCTTATTCACAAATCTAGTAATTTCATCACAGAAGGCAGTCAGGTTGGCCAGGCATGATTTATCCTTGGTGAATCCATGCTAGTTATTCCCCTGTCAGGCCCGGGTATGTTTCCCTTTGAAGGTACTTACATATAGTAGTCGAATCACCTCTCAGTCTTTTTTTCACTAAGTTAAAAAGGCTGAGCTAGCTGAGTTGTCATAGCAAAAAATGTTCTCTTTTTTTTTTGTATTCTTTTGCAGTTTTTTGTTTGTTTGTTTGTATGTTTCAGGGCGCCAGAATCAAATATCTCTCTTTGGTACTGATATCTGCAGTGCTGTGCCCTAAAATTACGTGTTCTTGATGTAATTAGGAATTACATTACTCATCCATGTGTTTAAGAACTTAAGTTACTCATTTGCCATACCATGGCAGTGGGATCACATTTAGAAACCCTTTATGAGCTCTTTGTTAGTGAATCTGTGATATAAAATATGCCCAATGTAATCAGTTCCCATGTTCTGTTTTTTAAATAGTTTGCAATTCTATAGGACAGAATTTTGTTTCATTTTGGGTTTTGTTTCTCTTGTCAGAAAGTACACTGCAGCCTGCTACTTCACAGCTGTCACTCAGACATTGCCAGTAAGACCCTTCCCTTCGAATATTCATTGGAGGTGGCATTACCCAAGCTGTGACAGCAACAGCTACTAAAAGCCTCATTAATCATGTATAAATGTCTATTAACGTTATGAACTAGAATATTAAAGAAGATTCTGAATATTGTATAGCCTTTGAACGTACCTGGTTACTGTTGTTGTTTTTAATAATGCACAAGGACAGCATAATTTCAGTTATCAGTTACTTTGAATGAAAAACCTAATTGTTCCAACATTTCTAAATTACATTCAAAAGGCAAGGTAATAGAGTAGGAATGGTGGAGTGCATTTAAAACAGGGAAGAGGAAATAATCAAATAATATATGATGAATTTTCATTAGAAAGAAAATAGCAATTTCACTAACGAACAGTAGCTCCAGAAATAGCATCATTTTTCAAGCTATATGCAGTAGTTTCCAATCCCCTTTACTATGAAGGTCATATAAAATGGAGGCTTGGAACTGTAATTTGACACATGCTCTCTAGATTACTGATTCCTCAAAAAAGTGTCCACTGTGGCTATGTGGCCTCGGCAGATTCACAGTCACTTCCATTTGACAGGATGAAAATACACTTGAGTTATCAGTTTCTGCGTGGTGGATCCACTTGAGGTTGAAAGCCATAAAGTGTCTGTGTAGGGCTCCTGTGTAGAACATATTTCACAGGAAAGGAAGAGTCAGTAACGTAACCTTAAGATGAAAACTTGAGAAGTTGCGTGAGATCATGTAAGGAGTCTGTGAGAGAGCAGGAAGTTGACTCTGTTTTTTCTTAACTGCCAGGGTAACATGTTAAAAACAGAGCCTCCCTTCTTTCCTGGGGACTTGCTTTCCTTGATTGTCCTCTTTTCACTCCAGTGTTGGGCAACTATCATTTTCTGACAGTACATTTTAGTCCAAGTAATCTGTAGAGACATGATTGAAGCCAGAGTTGGGCAAACACCTCATAAAATACAATAAAGTGAAATGAAGGAAGGCTGCAAATATTCATCTTAGTATTTAAATGGATTCACTTTGATGCTGTTCACACTCTTTTTGTGTATGCTTTCCATAAATATTCTAGTGAATATGTTAATTGGGAAGTCTGTCTACAGAAACAATGAATATCCAGTTTTAATATTCATGGGAAGCAGATTTTGAAATCATATTTCTGAATACTTGAATCAGAAAAGTGATTCTGGGAGTTCAGCTTTATCCAGTTAAGTGCCAAAAGTTTGTCACATGATCTGTGTGCGTGATGAAAACTGCCTGAATTTTTAATGCTTGCAATGAGTTGCTCATAGGAAGAGGCAAACAAATAATTAATTGCTAAAATGTCTATCATACACTTGCAACTGATGAACAAACATCAGAAAATAATCCCTTCACAGACAATGTAATCAGAAAGGGGCAAAATCTAAAATTGCTTTTTTCATTATGATTTGCTCAGTTTGCCTGAATTTTTTCTGCTGTGTGTCTCAACAGGATTAAACAAGAAAACTTAATCCAGTGTCCATTTAAAGTAGAAGTTTCAACCTCTGTATTGATCCTGTCTTTTTAATAAAGTTCTGAGAAACTTATGCAGGGTGCCTCTGCGTATAATAAGGATGTTACTGTGATGGGTGCCTGAACAGGTTTATAGGAGATGTGTTTTAGTTAAGACTGGCTTCCTAGCAACCCCTTCGTAAAAGCTGCTTCTGTGTACATTTCCATTTTGGAGTCCATGGTGGTGGTATACTCCTCTCTCGTTATTTTTTTAAGGAGATATGCTGAGAATTGTCACTTAAGCACCTCTGTCTCAGCTGAAATCAAGATACCTTAAGTATGTCTTCAGTTTTTACTTGGGGATCCTACAAGAATAAAATCAGTCACGATAGTAAAGACCTCAGGCTTATGCCAAGTTTTGTTGCTTTATCCTGGAAAACTTGTCTTTCTGTGAAACCCTTGTGATTTGGATATACAGAGTACTGACAAAGTTTGGTTGAAGTATGCTGTTGACCAGAAGGTCCCTGCTGTGAAAACTGGGTCTGGTTCTCTGCTCGTCATGTTTAGCTTGCAAGTCAGTATCCCCACAATTAGATTTGGTTTTACAGACATGAGAACCCTTATCTGTCCATCATCTAAGAAAATAAAATTAACAAGTCAATATGAAAAAATAAAGTGTTTTACTCCCCATGATATAAAGAAACAGTCTGCTTGTGAGCAGTGGCTGGAAATTTGAAGTAGTTTCTGTGGCAAAATGAGAATGGCCTTAGATAAAGAATGTGAGCCACAATACGACATGGTCATGAGAAGCTTCTGGGAGTCAAATTGTGGAGTTAGTGAGGACCATGTTTTCTTTTTCTTCTCAACCACTCTTTCAATTAAACTAAAAACTTACAATCCTGCAATACAATTTTATCCTTAACTAATAAGGTCCACTGAATGGCTCAACACCTAACTGCTGATGTCAGTGCTGTTTCTTCCTTACCTTGCCAGGAATTCACATCCTTAAAACAATATATCATCATCTCAGGAAATGCCATGAATCTTGCAACAGCTACTACTTTTGTCAGTGTGTTGTGCCAAATGAAAGCAAGTCCACGCTGTTCTTTTGAATTCCAGTACAGGACTCACACGTTCTCTTTTGACACTCATTTTTTTAAGTACATGCTTATTCTTTTATAAAAGTAAAGTAAGCTGTAGGCTTACCTCCTCTCTATATATCTCTTGATTGGATGGAATTTTTTGTGTTTCTAAACACATGCCTACCATTTTTGTCTTGGCTTTCTTTTTGTAGTCGGTTCTTAGTTTGTAATTTCTGGCAGAAACATAAAGATAAGAATGAAAAGGAGTTCTTTGAGCAGGAATAAGTTGCCAGCTTCTTTGGAACAGCAGTTTACACTGAGTATAATCTGTGGGATTTCTCAAGGGTTTTGTTTCATCTTTGTCTTCCTCATTCTTTGAGCAAACTTCTGGGAAAAATGCAGTCTGTTAAAGCTGAATTATGCAAAGGTGAACAAATTCCTTCCAAGAAGAAGGGACATCTGGAGGTCTAAATTCTGTTAGGACTGCATGGAAAACTAGCAGTAGGAGAGCTGTTTCCTGATTATTCCTCTTTCTCTGTTTCAAAGAGAGGTACTTGCTAACTTCATAGTAAAAAAATGTTTTTCTGCAGAAAAACAGAAAAGTGAGATGAGGTCAAATGTCTTGTTTTTTTAAAAAAGCCAAACCCCCAAGAAGTAGTGCTTGGCTTTTCGAAATGTGTAGTTTATAAGTACACCAGACCCTCTTTGAGTGCTGGAACTAATGTAGCCTGACTTGCTGTGATTGATGTCATGCAGCTGATTGATGTTGAAGTTGCTTTTCCCACAATTAGGGCATTTATAAAATCTAGCTCCCATATGGGTCTCCTGGTATCTAAATAAATCTTGAGCTCATGCTGCAGTGTATTTCTCAATCTCTCATCTCTCTCTGTGCGTTCCTTACAATTGCAGAAGCTTCATTACCTCTGACTTCTTTCCCTCTTATGACGTAATTTTAAATTAGCCAATGAGCTTTGGGGGCAAACAGGCAAGCAGGTCAACAAATGTGTAAATACAGGATGAGACAAATATCTGAAATATAAATGTTTTAAAAGATTAAAATGAAAACTTAATATTTTGATTCTGGTGAACGTTTCAGCTGAGAACAATTAACTTTATTTTTGTGGAGTTTTTGTGTTTATAATTGTGGGGTTATTTCAGATCAGGAAAAAGTTTGAAATCAGAACCTTTCTTGTGGGACAGCAAATTGCATCTGTAGTGTATTCCAGTACTTTTGAAACTTATATTTTGGATATTTATATAAATGTGTATCATACCAGAAGGAGAGGGAGTCAAGTTAAAAATAAATTCGAAGAAGTACTTCACACGTCATGTATGGTCATTCTTATGTTCTGCAGATAATGCTCTGGCATGGTTTAGGAAAAGCAACTGAGTGTGAAGGTTAATATCCTGATATTGGATAGATGTGTTTTAGCTATGCTTAGCTTAAGAACACCAGTATCTTCAATACATCTCTTTATTCCCCCCTTACCCTTTTCAAATATTTTTCAGTCATGACAACCATTGAATTGTTCAGTTGAGTAGTTATTTCCCTCCCTTGAAGTTTTACCTCTCTTGTGTTGCTTTGCCTTCTGCAGTTCTTGTTTTGAGGCTTGAATCTAAGAGATTTTTTTAAAAGTATCTAGATATCCTTGGAGAATTGGGTGAAATGCACAGTTAAGTTCAAAAACATGGGCTGACAGCAGTCATCTTGGTTCACTCAACTTTGTAGATACCAACAACAGGAGGAAAAGTTGATGACCTGGAGAATGATATGTTTTTAGCCTGAGATTCTCTTTGAATTTAACAATGTTCAAGCCATTTGAGCTATTCTGCTGTAATCATTTTTTCTAACCTGTAGCATGACTGTCCTTCTCCATAGTTCTGTGAAAGATGACTCAAAGTCCAGGATGTAAACATCAAGGTTTTAAGCCTCCTTTTTTGTTCTTTATAATTCTGTTTAGCTTTTAAATTGCTAAATGTCAGAGTTTGCAGAGATCAGTAATCGGGGGGAGAACTGAATGTAGTGAAGTTAAAATTACAAAAAATGTTGGATTCATCACAATTTCCAAAGTTAAATTCACAATCCATAACAGAATATGCTTCTGTTTGGTACATTTACTTTAAAAAAAAATATGTTAAAGATAACAACTTCTGGGCCTAGTTAAAATATTTTACTGTCTAAGTAAAGTGTTTCATAATGAGATACTTTTCCAGTGAGCTTGTAATAACAGGTCTATACCTATTCTAAAGAAGAGATGCATGATCTGCTCTCTGCATACTGATTCCTGAACTTCTGTAGATGCCCAGTGAAATCATCATCACCAGCATATACTGTCAGACACCTGGAGTAGTTTACAAGATTGGATTTAACACATTAAGGTCATGAATTGGAAAACTCAAAATGTGTATCTACAAAATAAACTGAAGATGTGACCGTAGTATAGTCACAACTGTCCTACACAACACTGCTTGTGTTGGCTGTAATTGAGCGAGCACAGGTCCTGTTAAGGGTAGAGATAGGCCAGTATGAGAAGCAGAAGCCCAGTCATCTTGTACGCTGTCTTCTAGGCTGTGAAGCCTGGGCCCCTACATCTTCAACGTGATTATTGTTCTTCCTAAGTAGATTAAAACCAGTGCGTCTATGGCTGTTGGTGCTACAATAGCATCTTTGTTTGGCTCTCTAGACATGGGATTGAGGTTGTCATAGTGTAGTTTAATATTGAAGAATATTGCATAGCATTTGTGTAATATAGAGAGGATTACTTCTGGAGCTGAAATAAAGCCATAGCTAATAAGATAGAAATATTCTTATATGCTGGAAAGGGCTTGAAGAAATTGCTGGAATAAAAAATATGAAAGAGCTGTCTGTTTGTTATGTGATTAAGTAGATTAAAAGCAAATAATATCCAAAAGTAGTTGTATTCCTCCCCACCATTTTCTTCCTTTCCTATTTTTCCTATTTTATCATTCATCTTTCCTTCCTTACATGTCAGTACATCTCTCCTACAGTAGTTGCAGCAGTCTTTTGTTTAATTTGTGTTTCAGAATGGAATTGGCAGACAAATCTGTAGATTCTCCCCAAAAAATCACACAGAACAGTTACTGATGTTTTGTTAGCTTGTGAAGATTTGTAGATTTTTACAATCAGAAAGACAGTTAATCAGTGTCTCTAATATCTTGCAGAGTGCAGGCTGTATTATATTGTTGAGTTGATAGAATAATACTGGCTGGTAATTCCTGCATCTGACCCATGCCTTCTAGATACAACACAACTTTCCTTCTAGCCAGATTTCTGAACTTGATTTTAAAGCTGGTGGAGGATTCTAGCACATCTCTGAATAAGTTATTCCACCTTGTTCAAAAATACGTGCTTTAATCCTTGTCCAGATTTTTCTGGCTTCAAGGTAGGAAGTGAAAGATGAGAAGTAGATGAGGAAAAAAAAATTTAAAAGGGATCATTTTAACAGTTTCAGTTTCACGTAAAATAAGCGATCATGACTATGAGATATTGCAGTACATAAAGTGCACTGCAAGAAATATCACCTTGAGAACTATAGAAGAGAGTGCTACAGTTACCAAAACATATAGCTGTTTTAAAAAAGAGATAAATAGGATTTATAGGATAATTACTAACCTTACCATACCTAATAGAAACTAGTTATCAGTATGATCAGTTGCCATCCCAGGCCAGAAAAACTAATTTCCCAAGCAGATTCTTTGTTTTGTGCTCCAGGTTACCGTACCTTTTCAGTTGTGAAAAATAACCCTTCAGAAAGGATCAAATGAAAGACGGTTTCGGCTGCAAGTTAAAACAGTTTATTAAATTTGGTAAACAACATTTATTTGAGCACTAATTTGGCAACCCATTATTCATTACATCAAGGCTTCTAAGCTTATATTTTATCAATCTTGTAATCTCAATTCTCCAAATAAAACATAAAAAGACTGTACAGTGTTTACAAGTTACCTTTACAGCATTAAGAAATGGAAGATTTCTCTTTCATTTTTTTCATAGCATTAAGGCATTCAGTATTCTAGAATCGTATTGAACTAATACCACAGCTTTAATATTTCACAATCAGTAAATTTCCTGGCTGTCATTGGATTTTATTTAACGTAACTCAGTGATTTTGCTTGTTAACTTTAGCAGGAATAATGTTTTCAGATGAATGGGTGTTATAAAAGTCTACTTTTTATTCTCTACTAATCAAACTATTATAATGTGTATCTCAAGTGATCTACACTGACTTTAACAGAGGTTTCTTTTGGTCTGAAAATGTAATACACACAGAATATTTTCTAGGAGTATTAACTATAATGGATTTAGCTATTTCACCTCTTGCTTCAGTGCATTACAAGCCCAAGGGTTTAAGGTAAAAATCTCAACAGAGAGGTTACATTTTGTAGAATATTCTTATAGGAACCAAGTATAAAAATCTGTCTGCAAAGCTACATGTAATTATTGGTTTCCAAGGAACTCCAGCTAACTCTCTCTAAAGCTTTGCCAATATACACAGAGGTAAGTAAATCTGAAAATAACAATTATCTAACGTATTTGAGTTGGGTGAAGGTATTAGTTGCCTGTTCACGTACACTTGAATGGAGATGTGATGAATTAAGTAGTCTTCCTGTAGAATGCAAATGCCTTTAACCAAACGATTGAAATCTGCTATTTATCTCCTTTAAATTGTACAACCTTGTTTGCCCAAGAGCTGCCTCATAGTAACCTGACTTCAGAGCCGCTTATGGTGACTCTCAGCTTCATTCTGAGTTTCTTGCTTTAGGAGATTTAAGAGCAAAACGTACCTCCGTTATATCTGTCTTTTTTTCCTCTCCCCAATGTTAAACATTCTCATATGTCCCCTTTCTCTTCAGCTACCATACTTGCACCTCAGTGATTTGATATTAATAGCAAAGATTAAGCAGTTTCAGCTCATCAGAGAAGAGATATTAATCATCATCAGGCCCAATGAGAAGTTTAATTTTCCGCTTCCCTTTTTTCACTAAGCTCTGGCGGCTGTCACTCGCACCGATGTCTGTGGGACATTTAATAATCTGCTTCTGAAGATGCATTTCAGTGGTTTCTCTCCTTTTATTTCCTCTGTCAGTCTCAGTGAGTTTCATTATTGCAGGCTTTAATTGAAGACCACTGTCAGGAGATGGGGAGAAGAAGGTTCTTCCTTGAACAAAGGTAGTTCAGGGACTCACGGTTTTTATTGTATTCAGGAGGAAGATGGGTTAAATCAGGATATTGAAAACTGTGTGAAATGTTGGTTTGGTATGTGATTCACTACCTGTTCCCTTCAAAAAGTCATATCGTTCCTGTCCCCAGCTCCTGTTTGTACACATTTATTTATTTGTGCCTCAGAAGTATGGTTAGATTTGTGGTGCAATATGGGTGTGGAGCACACTCAATCAGGGGATGACAAGAAAGAATCCACATAGAAAACTTCATAAATTACACCAATACAATTATACTGGTCTGTGTCATTGTTGTGGATAGCATTATTGCAGTGTAAGAATTACTTTTGCCAGCTCAGTTAAAACAGCTTCCAAAATGACATATGTACCAATAAAAGCAGTCATGTGGGATACTATGCTAGTTGACAGCAATAGCTGTTTAAAATGGCATGTCATCTTAGACTGGCACAAGCTTATCTTATAGAGAAGCCCTAAATGTAACAAAATTATTTTCTGAGATGATGCTACTACTGTCACCTGTTAACTACTCTAAGACAGTGAAGTACTGTCTGTATAGGTGTTAAAGTGGAATTTGCGTATCCCACCTATTTGGGGGGTTGTTTTATCAGCTTCTGAGTAGCTTTAAAAGCAGAAGCTCTCCATTAGGAGCAGCATGTTACAGTTTTGTAAATCAGAGAAGAACAGATCAGACTAAGACAAAGCAACACAGGGAGCTCAAAAGCAAAATGGTTAGTCTTCTGTATGTGTCAGACCTCATTTACTAGATAGTGGATTTGTTGGTTGAACAGTGATGTAGCTGATGAATTTGTACAGCACATGCTGTGAAAGCACTTAAGTAAAATTTTAAGCAGTTCATAATTGTGGATGCTGCTGTGCTTGCTTTACCGGCTCTGGATGCCTGACTTTGAGTCAGTGTTTCTCCTGTTTGAAAAACAGGCCCCTTCAAATTTGAAGAGGCTCAAGTTGAGCACCCAAGAACTTTAACCCAGAATCAGTCATTACTTTGTAAAATCTCTGCAGAAAAGGTGACTTCCCAACCTGATGCTTTGCTGTACTGGGGGGATTGATTTATTCCCTCTTGCCAGGAAGACTCTTGTATCACTGCATTTTTTTTAGTTTCTAAAAAGGCCTCTACACTGCTCACTTGGAATGAGCCTTGTAACTGTAGCAGGCCTCTAAGTTTTCTAGTCACGGAACTTTCCTGAGCTTTATTGAAAATGGCCTTTTAAAAAGGCCATTTTTTGCTATCAATAGCCACTTTTCCACCTTGGGGACTGAAAACACAATAGGCCAGTAAATCAAGACAAAATGACATTAGCTTAGAAAAAATTGATATTACCCATTGCAATTGCTATCACTAAAGAAAGGGCAGAACCCCCTCCCCCAGCAAATCTACAACAATTAGTACTGTTTTACTTTTAATTGGCATGATAATTTATTTTGCAGGTTGACTCAAGGGAGCCAGTTCTGGAATAATATTGTCAACATGAAGCGAAGCATAATGGTATTCTTTGGGGAAAAAATGTTTAGAGCATACATTTGGATGAGGTGCTTATGGACATGGTGTAGTGGTGGACTTGGTAGTGTTAGGTTTACGGTTGGATTTGATGATCTTAAAGGTCTTTTCCAACCTATACGATTCTGTGATATCTGGTGTACAGAGGAGGATGAGACATGTCATTTCCTTTATTTTTTTTAAGGGTAAGGTATTGCCCTTGGAAACAAATTGTTTGGGAAAACATTTGCACATTTAAACAGACTTACATTTTTAATAACTAAATGATCGTTCACCTTACATATCCAGCAGTAAATTACAAGGAGTAGGAAGATATTATTTGGATATCGCTTAGAAATATTCCACTAAGGTCTTGGTGTTTTTGTTGTAGTTTGGCTGCACAGAAGTAATGGAAAAATCTGAGCCATTTCTGAACAGGGGATGTTTTTGTGCTAATTACGGTTTGGTTGTACAAAAGTACATACTTGATTTAGGAGCTGTGGTGGAATAGAGACTCTGCTTAGAGGCAAACAGGAAATGAAAAGCTTCTACTGGTAGAAAGATTATCCGTGGTAATTTTAAGTGGTGCTTCTTGGAAGAACCAGATTTTCAGCGAGTGAGAGCAGGAATCGCAAAAAGCATGGGTGAAGGTTGGGAGCTGTGTTTTTAGTGGCTCTCTCAGAACAGATGTTCTAATGGTGTGGTGAAAACTGAGGACCTGAGGGTTTAACTAGGGATGGAGGAGCTAACGAATGAGAGTGAGGAAAGAACCGTACTCAGGTGTTATTGTCACTTATCATAAACAATTTCATGGTAGGAAGCGGAATGGAGTACTGAGAGCTGCCTTTTTTGTAATAACCCGAGTGGGGAGAGAAGACAAAGGAAAAGATGTGCATGCATTGCAAGTAGTGGGATGTAGTAAAAAAGTGGATTCATATGGAAAAGAGAGGGTATTATCTTGAGGAGTCAGGAAGACACTGAGTTCCATTATGAGAGCATAATTTGCAGTATTACTAAAAGCAGCCTCACTGTGCCTCATACTAACCTCATTGTTGTATTTTAGCATCACATATGTGTGAAAGGATTCAGCATCATGGAAACAACTATGTTATTATCCATTCCAAATTATTCTTTTAGGTTTCAATCTTTTGAAATTACAGGGAATTTTTGTATCTGAAATTCACTCTGAATGTGAAAGCTACCAGTCAAACTTGCAAATGGATAATTGATACGTAGTACTCATCAAGTGTTTGTTTGTGGATTTAACTGAATCAGTGTTGTGAAGATGAAGGAAATCATTAAGAATTGTTAAGAGAGAATTTGCTGTTACAAGGAATACAGAAAACCTGCCTATTTGGTCTTCTGAAGAGCAAATACATCACTGAATGAACAATATATTGAAGAGAAAGAGGGAAGTGATCCTGCAGGTGAGGCATTTTTGGTGATGGTGGATGGTGCAAGGATTATTTAAGGCTAATTTAACTCTCTCTAGACCTCCCAGCACCTTTTTGTTATCAGTCTAGCTCAAGAGCAGAGGCTTTACATCATCAACCTCCCAGTAAGACAACTGGTGGTTATGTAATTAAAAATAATATGAAGAATAAAATAACTGAAAGACTATGACTGGAACTTGATAATGAAGTTGTATTCTGCCTCTGTATTCTAATCAACAGTTCCAGTGTATCACAAAATAATCAACTGAAGAAGTAATTAGAACACTTAAGTTTTGGGTAATTGTTTTCTATGCACATGTAAAAGGACAGGTACACTTCTGGAGGCTGACACCGAAGAAAAGCAAGAGAAGTTAAGAGACTGAACTGAAAGAGTCAACGTTGTCATTATTTCAAGATGGCTGGTTGAACACGAACATGAGATAATGTCTGTGAGAATCCAGAATACAGGCAAAACCACATTCCTACTTAATACTATTGATTATTTCTCTCCAAATAAAAGAGCGGAATGTTGTTACTAAGTTGATGGAGATGTCAGCCAAGGATACAGGAGAAAAAAGTATATGAGGAGGTCTTTGCTGCTTCTTCAGATAGCAAAAATAGGGTAAAAAAGATCAGAACTTCACAAATGCAGTAATGCGAGACATTGAAGTATTATTTCTGAAGATGTTTGTTGAGAAAGAAGTGTATCTTACTACTGTCCTAAAGCATATGGTGGAAGGTCAAAACTCTTCCCTGGCTGTTTAAAGAGGGAAAGGTTGATAAATAGTGAAATTCTCAGGAAGATGAGGACTGCACATTTGTATTCAATGCTGCAAACCGACTAGACTTTTCATTGCATACAGAAGTGGATTTGATCTGAACATAACAAGTTACAGCCTTAAATTGCAGCAATGGGGGACTTAGGTTGAGTTTGATGGGAGGGAAAGCAGCTCTAAACATAAGGAGTGTGAAATGTCCTAATAGATTGCGAACAGGAGTTGTGGAATCTCCACCATGAGATATTTTTAAAGCAGGACAATACAATGGCAAATTAAGTTCAGTGTTTGTAAGTGTAAAGTAAGGCACCTTGGGAAAGAATAATTGTAATACACTATAGTGGACTCTTAGGTGATTGTCACTGCTCTGGAACTAGATCTTGGACTTTTAATAAATATTCCTAGGAAAGCTGAATTTGACATTGGAAGATAGTAGGTAATGTATATATGTCAATAGCCACAGGCAAAATTTGATAGACCTTGCTGGTTATTAGAATGGGAGGCTTAATTGTATTTTTCTACTCCTTTACCAAATTGAGAGCTTTCTAAATACACAAGGCAGGGCAGAGCTTTTCAGATGAACAGATACTGTTAATACCAAGACAAATGGTTTTTATCAGATCAACAATACGTTTAGGATGGAAATTGGAGGAAAATATCTGTTCATCAGATCAGTACACTTCTGGCACAGCCTCTCAGTGGGATTAATGAAAGGCAAAAAGCTCTTACTAGTTCTAAGGCAAAACTCGAGCTGTTTAAGAAAGGGCTTATATGATATATCAGCATGGGACAACTGGGCCTTAGCTCAATAACTGAAAAGGTCCCTTCTAATCCTATGTGGTATCCTTGCAAATATATTCCCTTTTTGCTTCATGGAACCCTCTTGGGTTCCACTGAACAGGCAATAATCTCCTTTGCTAGAGAAGGTGTATTATTTGAAGATTATGTTTTGGCTTCTTCCTGGTTTTAAAACACCATTTTTTAAGGATTAAAGCAGCAGCAGAGCTGATTATTTAGTGGGTATTACTTGATGAGGTAATGACACTTGCCTTCTTTACTAAGTACTTTTTGATCTACTGATGAAAAACACTATATAAGCTAGGTAATATTATTGTTATTATAATAGAGTATTGGGGTCTAATTAGTCACACCAACCTTTTTAGGCAAAGGAAAAGAAGTGTTGATGGAGAAAAAGGAATCCTGTTAAGCTTTGGAAACGCTGCTTGTAAGTCTTATTTTGAGTGACAGTCTCTCTGTGTAACCTGAACTACTCAAAGCACTTATGTGGGAAAGTGGATTTCTTTCAAAGTGGGTGGTTCAGGGAATGCAATTTGTAAAGAAACACACAGCGTGTATTGAAAAAGCTCTGATCCACCCGTTATTTCTTTGCCTGGCACATTGATTTTTCTCCTGCTATACTTCCTGTCCTGAAGCATACAGAGGTGTTCTGCAAAACACAGACTTCATCCTGAGAGATGCTGAGAACCTGTAGCTCCCAATGACTTAAATTTTATTTGTGGTGAGTTGGTGTCCATCATTGTCAAACATAAAATGTCCCTTGGAAGCATTGCACAAGAAGAAAGGTTAGGGTGTGAGGAGTAACACTATAACACACTGACACAGAAGGAGGAATTTTAAAGATTAGTATAGTTATTATATTTGTATTTGACCAAAACACAGGGGCAAACAGCCCCAGTCCTGCAAAAAATGCAGTAAGATTGTTAATAAGTGGCTGTGATCTCTCTTTATAGCATGCCCAAACCCTGTTCAGTCACGGTGACTGAACATACTGTGGCTAACTGGGTCTCTCACGTAGTGCATACAGCTTTTCTTAGGTGGAATTGCATTGTGTTCTGTTTGGCCCAACTTGCATTTATAAGGTACAGGTCACCTCTCCACTGATGTAGTTTCCATATGTTTTGGTGCTTATTCAAGTCAGGTGGCCCTAAAGCCTAGACTCAGGCCCATCTTTTCTTGCATGTTTTGTGCACTCATGGTACTAATTTTAATGTTGTCCACATCTATAGATTTTTAACAGAAGGAGAAGGTAGTCTCTTCGAAATATAACTTTATATTATGTATAAAAGTGATTAGATGGAATCAACTTTCTTTTGGACTCACCTCCCTTTTTCATATGCTTTTTGTGTTGCTCACCAAATGATTTTTTTTAGCACTGCAAAGGTATTCCATGTATAGGAGAATGAGTTGGAAACTATTCTGAATTGAATATCAACAGAATTACTAGCAGCATTCTGATAGCAACTCTTTTTATTATTGCTGGAAAAAAAGGATTATTTTGTGATGCAGGTTGAGTGTTGGGTATTTCTAGTTGCTGAAACTAGTTAGTACGTAAACAAAATTGCTGAAACAATAATTGAAGATCAAAAAGCATTTATAAAAGTACATGTAAGTATGTATATGTAAAAAGTGAAGACGTGTTCCTGTTTGCCCATTTGTCTTTGAAAGAAAAGGTCACTCCCATTTAAAACTGGGATAAAGAAAATGTGATTTTAATGATCTATTTTATTATTATTTATTATATATTCTGTATGTAGTTTTTTAGAAAGCTGTTGTTGAAATCTAGTCCATGAGATCCAAATTTGAGACTGGATAAACACAAATAAGGTATTTATTCACCACGTAGTCCTTCAATAACCTTCAACATATAAATGAATCTATAGGAATCTTTTATTATAGTTTTTCAAGATTATGACACACATATGACAAATTGAATATTTTATAAAATAAATATGACTATAGAAAGGTTAAATGAAATCTGTATTTTTGAGAGTTTGAATGTTCACAGGGAGCCATCCAACCTTTTGGCTTTAATACCCTTACACTCTAATAAACTTGAGGCTGTCTTCAAAAAACCAAAACAAGCAGTTTCTCTATCATTAACCACACAAAATGAAATAGCTCACTCTTTCTTTTACTTGACATTTTACATAGGTGGAGTTTTTCTTGAAACTCTTGGAAAGCATACTAGATTAAAAAAAGGCGTCATGTAGTCTAGATATGAAAGAAAGAGTGCAGGAGATCCATCAAGGCTGTGACTAGGATAAGCAGAGTAATTTGAGCACCATAACTGTTGTTATCCAGAGAAGTAGTTGAAAACTTGTGTTTCTTTCAAGTTTCTTCTACGTGAATGGAGAAATATTTCCTGGTTTCATATTTTTATGTAACTATAGCTGTGCGGTAGAACTTTTATTTAGCCATCTCTTACAGATAGTTGTGCCAATGTCTGTAGTCCCTAATTTCTCTGCCCCTGATTCCTTGCTGAAGACTTTTTATTGTGATGCTATACATATGTTTGGCTTCACAGTAGACTGTGACAAGAACAGTTCATTACATAAGGGAGAAAACATTTAAACACTCAGCTGCACTTTTGAAGTTATTGGTTCCCCTTTCTTCCAGTTTGCTGTTTTCCAAAGGACATGCTGCATGGTCTTTCTGACCACCTCAGCTTGATGGACAAAATTGAAGGCAATTTCCAAATGTCTTGTTTATTGAGAATTCTTAGTAGTTACTGTGGCTCTTGTTTCTTTCTTACATTGCTTGCTGGTCTGTTTTCATGTAACAGTCTCTCTTCTGATAAATGATGAAGGTAAAAGTAAAAAAAAAAAAAAAAAAAATTAAAACTGTTTTCTCTCTGGTTTTCCTACTTTTGCCATCTCTTACTGCATCACAGCCTGTCACTCTGCCATGCTCTATTGCTCACTTGTATGCTCATTCATACCCTGTTTTTTTCTTTCACATTTATGCTTGGTTACTATCTATCAGTTTAAGCTTCACTCACTCAAAATCCTGTTCCTGTTTTCATCTGCACTTGCACTGGTTCACACATCCCTCACACTCTTACTCTTTCCTCAGTGTTTTCACACCTTGAGCCCTTTTAAGCCTTTTTTGTTGCACTTCTTTTTCATGCTTCATTTCACTCTCCCTCTTTTTCACACATGTTCAATTTTCTCTATTTTATCACTGATTTCTGGGGGTATATTTGAAGTGCTGCCTAGCAGGAATAAGGGCTGCTATTCTAGTATTTCTCTAATGGTCTTTATGTTCCTTGTTCGGCACCAATGATGATGTGATCAGAAAATCTTAACCACTGCTAGTTTCCCTCCACATGTACATCATTAATTTTCTTTCTCCCTCTTTTTAAAAAAATATATAATCCCATTTGCTTCCTCATTTAAAAATTGATTTTCACTAGAAAAACAAGTTTATTTTGAAGATACAAAACCAAGCAACATTGTTTGGCAAAGTTATAATGTGTTCTGTGCAAAAGTCCCAAGGAGCCTGGAAATGGAGCTAAAAGAAGAGTGTTGCATCCTCCCAGCTATAACAGACAAGATCCAATATGGCTTAGATGTTCCTTTCTATACAACAGTGACATTTGAGAATGGAGAAGTTGTGCAAATGAGTTGTGCACAGTTCACCTGTCTATTGTTTTCCTATGCTGTATATTCTACTATCTAAATACCTGCTTAGCTATGCTTAACATAAAAACTTCACTGACTGCAGTTTCTGTTACTGTATTGGGACTCGTTCTTATATAATAATTAATTATCCTCTTTATGAGTAAATTTCTCCTAACCAACTTAGCTTTCTGTTCTTTTTTTGTAACATATTCTTCAGCTGTATAGTTTTCTTGCATCTGGTTTATTTGCATAAACGTAAATGCTGGTTAGGAGCATTTATATTTAGGGCTTCCACTGAAGAAAATGTGATTTGAAATCATACAGCAGCCAAGAGTAACTAGAAAAGTACAAGATTTTCAGATAGTTGAAAATGTCTTCAAAAATCCATGCCCTGCTTCTCTCTGCTTAGTGTTCATGATTTATCATGTCAGCCTAATGCCTCCAAGAAATGGTGGTGGTGTTGGAGGGTGTTTGTACTTACAGTTAGCTAGTTGCTAGATGGTTTTAGCATTATTTCACTGTAACTGATGCAACTAGGAATAAATAAGAGGCAAGACATGATTTTCCTTTACAAAGAGAGGAAGGTCTGTCTCTTTTTCAGTCATTTATGATAGCATCCCAGGCTTGGGGAGGGCTAGGGGGAAGAGGTGCTAGGAGGGAGAAGAGATGTTTAGAAGTTTTATAGAAATAAGAAAAGCAATTCATTCTGACAGGGTAGCAAAACTCAAAGTACATCTACGTTGCATTTAAAAGCACAGTTGGAGCACTGCTGTTGTATATCCAGTGTCTTCACTGCTGTTGGTACCGTGGCAGCATGGATATTTTGGGGTTCTGTATGCAGCCCGAGCTGATACAGCCTCACTGGTGTCAGTGTCTGAACTAGTTAATAAAAACACCTCTGGTGTGTCTGCACTTCAGAGCTGCCATGACCCATCACCAAAGTTACAGACATAGTGATCAGTGTGATAGAAGTAGGGGCAAGAAGGGAGCCTAAGAGTAGAGGGACTGAAAAAAACAGTGGAGCAGAACAGAGGCCTTTCCAAGTGATCCAAGCCACTGATCCATCCAGTTATGTCCCGTCTCTCAGCCAGCACCGGCTTGCTTCCAGGGAGGTTTGGATCTGCTGCTGGTAAGCACAGAGAGGGCAATTTATCTCCTACCTCCTCATTCCCACTGTCAGAAACTTGCAAAACCTTGGGGCAAAAGATTCCATGGAACTCCCAAATTATTAATTAGTAATTATTGGGGTAATTACTGTTAGTAAATACTGGGCATTACTTTGAGTGATGGAGTTTTAAACAGATCGTCAGAGTTTGAAGCACATTTTACTTTGGGAGCAGGGGTTGAGAGGGGGGAAAATATTACTCCCCATCTCTAATGCTTTCCTTTGAGTCTTTTGTTGTTTGAATTGCAGATAAAGCCTGTGTGGCAAATGTCTATCCAGAGCAGAATTGCGTGTTACCTGAGGAGTAATGAGCAATTTGGGCTTGATAAATGGCAAGCAAAACTGTGTGCATGTTATGCCACAGCTGCAAATGGGTAGATACTATGTACAGGTAGGAAAAAACCCTTAATGTACTGTATATGAAATGGCAGAAGGATGCAGTCTCCTCCGAGCTTGAGAACTGGTTTGGTTATAGTGGGAATTCTCCCTGCCAGCTGCACAGCGGGATGTGAAAAGCAGATGCTTTACTGCAGAGCCTGACGTAGGATCCCTCTCCTTCCCACAGAACCCTGCTGGCTTTCTTCTGGGTCTCTTTCCAGGATGCTGAAGCCAAAAATAGACATGTGCCGAGACACCAGGTTGTAGAGTGAGATGACCAATATCTGTGTATTTGCAACTAAGGTTTTCACAAGTCATTATCTGTAAAAATGTAACTTACTGTGTTGTTTATTTCCGAGTCTGTAGGATCAAATGAGCGTAAAACTTCTGGAAGAGAACGAGTTATCAGCTCACTGGAGGCAAAGAAGGGAGGACAATGAGATATATTTTACCACATAAATCAAAGTGGACCTCTCAATTTTCTTGAAATTTATCA
Organism: Ciconia boyciana; assembly: GCF_034638445.1. Lineage (NCBI taxonomy): Eukaryota > Metazoa > Chordata > Aves > Ciconiiformes > Ciconiidae > Ciconia > Ciconia boyciana. Next base: position 60,229,236 of record NC_132934.1, read on the forward strand.
GAAAGGAAAATTCAGTACTTTTTTTTTAACAAAAACCAGTTCCATTCATTTCTTTAATGAGCATTTGAAAATCTTTAACCTTCAAGGGTAATTATTCTCTAAGTCTTATCCATTCTTTCCATTTTGTAGATATTTTTCTTCCTTTAAAAAAAGAAAAAAAACTTATTAATTATAAGAAGATGGATACTTAACTGAGCTTCAGGCTTCTTGGTGAATCCCAGCCTGAAGCTGATAAATGTTATCTCTGGCAATTTAAAGAGTTTTTTCTTTTAATTGAGTTGTTCAAAAATGGGGATATGTTAAAAAAATTGCAAGACAAGGTGATACATAACTGTCATGAATGAATTATACTCACCCATAGGAAAGCTTCATTACATACCCATTTTCAATATCAGGAAAATAAATAAACATTATATCTGTCTATCTCTGTGTGAACAGAAAACCCTTCTCTTTTCTTAGACTGTAAAACAAGAAAATCTAATACTAAAATCACAAAAATAGGCAGAAAGAGAAAAGAATGGATGTAATTCCTCAAACTTTTACATATTTTTAACACTCTCCATTTTTAAAGATTTAGTAGCATTTAATTTGACTGATGGTGTCTCTTTGGCTAGAAAAAATATTGTTTACAGTATTGCCAATCCCAAATGTCCTAATATCATGAGTTCTGGATCACAAAAATCATGACATTGAATTTTTAGTTTTGTTTCTAAAGCAACTCTACATCTGTTCTCCTAAAAATAAAAGTCCTCATTAGTTGCCATTTGGGTTATGAATTATTAGATCAGAATTTATAACTAGATAACAATTTCAAGCTTTACTTTGGCATTGTATGGAACAAGAAATCTACTTGCTATAAAAAAGAAAACCAAGACTCTTCTTTGAGTAACAGTCCACATGTGCATTCACATTAATGGAGATTGTATAATCTAAGCAGTACTCATAAGGCAGGTACATGGGCTTGTCATCTAAATAACTGCTGAATTTTCTTCTTTAAGCTGTCGTATAGTCCTAAGGAGGATTTGTTGAAGAATTATGACATCTCAAGTAGTACTTGGGATGTGCATCTTTTTTTCCTGTTCACTGTCCTTACTACATACAGCACGGGAGCGCTGAGTGCTGCATCTCTCTCTCTTTAACTCCAAAATAGACTTAGGAATCTTTAGTTTTCATATTAAAGGTCCAGGGAATGGGATCTCTTAGGAAATTCTGTGATAACCCACACCAATTGTTTGAAGTTTGAAGCACATTTTACTTTAGGAGCGGGGGTTGAGAGGGGAAAAAATGTTATTCCTTGTCTCTAAGGCTTTCTTTTGAGTCTTGGGTTGTTTGGACATGAGCTGGCAATGTGCGCTTGCAGCCCAGAAAGCCAACCATATCCTGGGCTGTATCAAAAGAAGTGTGTTCACAGGCCCAGGGAGGTGATTCTACCCCCTCTACTCCGCTCTTGTGAGACCCCCCCTGGAGTACTGCGTCCAGCTCTGGAGCCCTCAGCACAGGAAAGACATGGACCTGTTGGAGCAGGTCCAGAGGAGTGCCACAAAAATGATCAGAGGGCTGGAACACCTCTCCTATGAGGAAAGGCTGAGAGAGTTGGGGTTGTTCAGCCTGGAAAGGAGAAAGCTCCAGGGCGACCTTATTGTGGTCTTTCAGTACTTAAAGGGGGCTTATAAGAAAGATGGGGACAAACTTTTTAGTAGGGCCTGTTGCGATAGGACAAGAGGTAATGGTTTTAAACTAAAAGAGGGTAGATTTAGACTAGATATAAGGAAGACATTTTTTACGATGAGGGTGGTGAAACACTGGAACAGGTTGCCCACAGAGGTAGTAGATGCCCCATCACTGGAAACATTCAAAGTCAGGTTGGACGGGGCTCTGAGCAACCTGATCGAGTTGAAGATCATAGAATCACAGAATCATTTAGGTTGGAAAAGACCTTTAAGATCATCAAGTCCAACCGTTAACCTTGCACTGCCAAGTCCACCACTAAACCATATCCCTAAGAACCACATCTACACGTCTTCTAAATGGTGACTACACCACTTCCCTGGGCAGTCTGCTCCAATGCTTGACAACCCTTTCGGTGAAGACATTTTTCCTAATATCCAATCTAAACCTCCCCTGGCACAACTTGAGGCCATTTCGCCTTGTGCTATGGCTTGTTACTTGGCAGAAGAGACCAACATCCACCTCGCTACAGCCTCGTTTCAGGTAGTTATAGAGAGCAATAAGGTCTCCCCTCAGCCTCCTTTTCTCCAGTCTAAACAACCCCAGTTCCCTCAGCTGCTCCCCATAAGACTTGTGCTCTAGACCCTGCACCAGCTTCGTTGCCCTTCTCTGGACACACTCCAGCACCTCAATGTCTCTCTTGTAGTGAGGGGCCCAAAACTGAACACAGTATTCAAGATGTGGCCTCACCAGTGAGGGGGACGATCACTTCCCTCGTCCTGCTGGCCACACTCTTTCTGATACAAGCCAAGATGCTATTGGCCTTGGCCACATGGGCACACTGCTGGCTCATATTCAGCCGGCTATTGACCAATAACCCCAGGTCATTTTCCACTAGGCAGCTTTCCAGCCACTCTCCCCCAAGCCTGTAGTGTTGCGTGGGGTTATTGAGACCCAAGTGCAGGACCAGGTACTTAGCCTGGTTGAACCTCATACAATTGGCCTCAGCCCATCGATCCAGCCTGTCCAGATCTCTCTGCAGAGCCTTCCTTCCCTCAAGCAGATCAACACTCCCGCCCAGCTTGGTGTCATCTGCAAACTTACTGAGGGTGCACTTGACCCCCTCATCTAGATCATTGATAAAGATATTAAACAGAACTGGTCCCAATACTGAGCCCTGGGGGACACCACTTGTGACTGGCCAACAACTGGATTTAGCTCCATTCACCACCACTCTTTGGGCCCAGCCATCCAGCCAGTTTTTTACCCAGCAAAGAGTACGTCCATCCAAGCCATGAGCAGCCAGTTTCTCCAGGAGAATGCTATGGGAAACTGTGTCAAAGGCTTTACTAAAGTCTAGGTAGACAACATCCACAGCCTTTCCCTCATCCACTAAGCGGGTCACCTTGTCACAGAAGGAGATCAGGTTGGTCAAGCAGGACCTGCCTTTCATAAACCCATGCTGACTGGGCCCAATCACCTGGTCGTCCCTGCTCATTGTAGGGGGGTTGGACTACATGGCGTCTGGATGTCTTTTCCAACCCAAACTATTTTATGATTCTATGAATTTAGCATTTGCATTGCAATGTGTAGCTACCGATGCTCGTGCTGACACCTGGCAGCTCTGTAGGCTCTATGAAACTTGGCCACAGATGCTTGTGGGAATTGCCTGCTTGTTTACTTAGCAAAAAGGTTGTGAAATATCTGCTTCCTCTCTTGATAGGTTGCCTTCCAATTAAAATACGGCAAAAGAGACACTTGGGGGTGGACAGCAGGGAATATGTTAGGTTAGACCTTGCATGCAGTGGTGGTGTAGGTAGCGTAGAGCCTGATCCTGACAGCAGCAATAACTTCAATGAGGTTTGTCAGTGTGCACTTCTCAGTACCAATTATAAACCTTGATTGAAGACGTGTTCACTGAGTTCAAGGCCATTAAGGACCTCTCAGTTGTCTGAGCTGGTCTTTGTATCACATCATTGTATTTAACCCCAAAGTTTATTGTAGTGAGGCAGACTACTTAGGTTTTACTGCAGTATTGCTTTTGTGAGGCTAAAGCCTATCCTTCAGAAATGCAGTAATGATTCAAAACATAGAAAATTATCACTCACCATCGGAAGCTTGTGCAATGATTATTCATGTTCAGTGACAAAAATGTGCACGCCATTTCTAATTTGAAATTGTCCGACTATAGCTTCCAGTCACTGGTTCTTGCTTTATCATTCTCCACTAGATTAAAGAGCTCTTCAGTACCTGCTATTTTCTCCCTGTGAGGGAGCTTATACAGTTTAATCAACTCACTTCTCAGTTTTCTTTTTTATAAGCTAAACAGATTGATTTATTTCAATTGTGCGGAATTATCTCTATAGTCTTCAACTCATTTTCTGGCTCTCTTCTGAACCCTTTCCAGATTTTCAACATGCTTTTAAAAATGCACGTGACAGAAGTCATAGTGGTATGAAGTATCATTCTTGTCAGTACTACATACAGAGCTACTACATGTATTTGTCTCCTCCTACTCTTTGCTCCCCCAATTATACTTCCAAAGACCCAATTACTTATACCCCCCTTTCTTTTATAGCTTCAGCTCTTGAAGCTCTTTTTCAATTGCTTGCTTATCTACTCTGACTTTTAAGTCCCTTCCATGATCCTTGTTTTCCAAAATACATGATTCTCTTTTATAGATATGGTCTTTATTGTTTGTTCTCCCAAGTATATCTTTGCAATTGGACATACTGAACTGCATTTTGTTTGAACAGGACAGGATTGCCCTGTCTTCAGCATAATTTACAAAATTAACTTTGTGTCATATGTAAAGTTCTTTTTTTTATTTCCAAATCATCAATGAAATGTTAAATAAGAACCAGCAGAGTACTGATTCCTTTGAGGTCCCAGCAGATATTCCTGTTTTAGTAATTGACACCTGTTGCTTGCAATCTGTTTAACTAGCCAGTTTTTAGTTCATAAAATAGAATGTCCTGGTATTGTATCTTTTCAACATGAAAATTTGTTACTAGATCAGACACCTTGCAGATGCCTTAATATATTACATCTGTGCATAATGTTTATTTGCCAACTTTAAATCCGATCAAAAGATAAAAATCAGTCTCATCAGAGCAGATCAATAGTAAAAAAACCCCCCAAACCAAAACTGTGTATCTTTAATTATATTCCTATCAATTAATTATCTATCTACTGATTTCTGGATTAACATTTTCATTACTTTAAGTGCACTTAGTGCATTTGGCATCAGCGTAACAGTCCCAAGAGTCATCATGACCGTTTTGTTTCCCCTTTTTGAGTACTGGCACAGAATAAATACTCAAGTCAATAAAACAGCCTATCCTTTCTGATAGGTATTATGTAGTGTTCTTGGCTGTTCCCTGGACAAATTCCCTCCTTTATACTTGAGCACACTGTCTTCCCCTGGTTATTTAGTATGGGCCACTGGATAGAAGATATCCTGGTTTACGTTCCTGTTAACAAAAGTCAAGTTTTAAAATTGTCTGCAATGGAACTATTTATATTATGTAAAATCACAGTTCTTACTGTGTTCAAAAATTACAGATTTTCTAAAATTTCTAAATAAGGAAAAAGGTCACATTCAGTTTGACTTCAAGTACATTTAGTTTTCCAAGCATGTAGTGCTTTCCAAGACTTAGGTGTGTGATGAGTAGACATATTTCTCCTCTTTCCCCATCAGCATATTAGCTTCCTTCATTTTTTCAGTTAAGTTTTAGAAGCTTTGCTTGAGGGAATATCCTTCTAGCTTGAATCATCTGGCTTCAAGACCCCTTCTGAAATTTTGCCAAAGCCCCATTTTAAGCCTGCATTAGACCATCATGGGCTGAGTTTACACAAAGGGGTATTGCATTACAAAGAACTGAATGGGTATATCTTTGCACAATAACTCTACTTTAGTATGACTAAAATGGCACTTCCAACTATTCACCACAATGAGGCTTCACAAGGGAAAAATTATGAACTCTTTCTAATCTAACCTTCTTTGTCTTTCTAGCCCTCCATATGTCTATTTTGTTAATGCTTACCTTTAAATCTTGCAGCTATGATTGAGAACTCAATGAATTATTTATAATTTTTATAGTTCTTAAAATAAATAAACCACACAAATCTAGAAAGGAAAACTGGAAAATCTTCAAGCTATGTTACACAAACTGTTCTACCTTCTACAATATTGGAGTATATACACCTGACTCCTCTGATCGCTGTGTTGTGAGAACTCCTCTTAAAAAATGAAATGGAATACCTTTATAAGCAATAGGTGCTACTTATTGCAGTCAAGTCACTCTTTCAACACCTTCACTAGTGTCAGTCTTAGTTTTCCTTGGGACTTGGATTTTTTCACTGGAATTTAGCTTGTAAAGCCCCTTGTTCTTCTTATTCCCCACATACAGACACCATCTGGACATTGTTATGTTGTAATTGTGGAGAGCCTAATATTTTTGTTTGTTAGGATTATGGGATTAGTCTGGCTTTTAAATAAAGTGAAACAGACGTCTTCTCATTAACATTTATATTGCTTCTTTCTTTCTTTGGTTGTAGCCAATAATAGTAAAGTGTAAGGTTTGTATGATTTAGTAGATTTTTGAGACAAAACCTGGCCATTTTGGTGCCATGAGATATGGCAGCAGATTAACACAAAGTTTGGCTTTGGCTGGATTTGCAATGGGAGTGTGGTAGAACTGCATTAGTTCACCTGTCCTAAACCTTTGAATTCTCATGCTTCCAAATTCCTCTTTGAAATTTCAGAAGTGTTGTCCTCCAGGCAGGGGCTAAGGTGCAGTGGAGATCACTGAGCTCTGGGGTGCACATTCTTTAGCTCTGATAGAGCTCTCAGTCCTTCACCAAAATTACTGATATAAAGGGAATTTCTAGTATACCAAGCAAAAAGACACAGTTGCAGTCTTCTGCATGACACAGGGCACAGGATTTTTTTATTGCCTTTTACAAAAACTTGTTCTTGATTTTAAAATGTAGAGAGACAGAAAATTGGTAGTGCTAGTTATTGCTAGTTATTTCAATGCTCAATTACCTTCTCTGCACAAAATTTGTATCTTGTTTCTGCCTTGCATTTTTGAAAATTCAGTTATCAGCCACTGGTTCTTGTACCATTCTCTTACAATTGGAAGAGTCTTCTTGGAATGAATTTTAGTATTTCTCATAGGTACTTAAGGGTATGAGCAAATTGCCTATTATCTGTACTTTTGTTTATCTGAATAGATTTCTGTCCTTCAGCAGTTCATTCTGAAATACATTTTCTAGCACTTGGGCCATTCTGCAGCTCTTCTCATAATCCTTCTTATCCAGTTCCTTGTTTAATAAGGATCACCAGAACAGAGCAGTGTTCCATATTCTTCATATATGTATATTGTATAAATACACATAGGAAAATATTGAAGTGTCAAGCGTTAAGATTGTCAAAATGTTCCCATTCTAAATATCCTTTTTATAAGAGGCTTACAGTTTTTCAAAGACTGTGACTGTTATTTTTGATGAAGACCCTATGCAAGGTGTTTTTAATTATTTGAGAAAATTGCTTATTTTCCAGGAGAAGATAATTTACCTTGCAAATATTATTCAATCACTGTTTAACCGTAACAGGAAGTACTTTCATTCTTTGTCCTCATTTTTGCCAGTTTTGACTTTAAGGATGTTACCAATTGAATTGAGGTTTCTAGTCCTTCTCTGCTTAGAATTTTATTTATTTCATGGTGAGGAGGGGACAGGTACAGAGGAGTTGACTAAAATGCTGTGCAGATTGACACAGGATAGGGGATAAAACAGTATGTTAACTGCCTTGTTCTGATGTTATTTTATGTGAGTTGGTGATTTCAAAAAGGCTTAACTGGAAAACATGTGCTATGAATACAACCTTTCACAAGGGCAAGTGACCATGACATTGGAAAAAAAGACACACATTTGAGAAAACATGAGGTATGAAAATCAGATGTTGTGCAGGAGCAGCAGTAAATGACCTGCCACTGTTATTTCAGAACATACTGAGAAGGAGAGCTATTTCAGCAGGAGATCAATATGAGTGTTTTGGTTATATACCATAAAAAAAAAAATCTAGAATTGAATTTCAGTGCAAAAAAAGACTTTGGTGTATTGTTATGACTGTTAATTTAAATGCACAGAAGCCAAGAATTTTAGAGTTACAGCAGCTGTGGGAAACATAAGTTGGTAATGTTTTACATACACTTCAGGGCATAAATTTCTTAGCATAAACAGCAATGCAAAACACTACATATGTGCCAGTGGAGAGAGTAATGGATGCTGTGGGAACCATGTATGACTTTGAATTTCTGGACTTTAAATTCAGAACCCCAAGACTGCACTCACTCACAGCTGTCTTCCCACTGAATATGTAAGGTATAGAATGAATTAAGTCCTGTTCTAAAATACAAGGCCCTGATTCTGCATAAATTTAAGTGCTTCCATAAATTCAAGCATCTAAGTAACGACACTGCCTGCTGTAAATTCTTCCTCATGTGGTTAATATGCATATAAGTTTTTATCAGGCTTAGTTACTGACATCCTAGAAACAATGTAAACCAAGAAATGAAAACGAACACATTATGCAAAGAGGAAGCTGGTATATTTTCAGAATGACCCAATTTTGGATCTGACAGAGCCCTGTCAACCCTAAGTAGAGCGGAATGGCCTAACATTGAAGGTTTTTGAAATTCTGGTGCACACACAAGTTGCAACGCTGGTGTTTTGTCTGGAACTGGGTAAATGCGTCTTGAGCAGTGTGCATTCCCAGGATAACTAATTTAAGTAGCTCTGATAGTCACCCTTAGATGCGAAACTGCAAGGCGAAGAGCATGAGTCCTTGGTCCGTGGCATGGTGAGAGAAGGGGCACTGGTTTATAGCAAGATAGCTGTACAAGTGACCTCATGTGTGGGTGGAAGGAGGGAAGATCCATGGGATTAAAGACTGTCTCTGTGCTCACCAGCAAGTTCTGTTTGTGCTGCAAAGTGCAAAGATATATGCTGTCTTCCCAGTGACTTTAAGAGGCACCATACATTTTCTTGAAAGACAGTAGCCTTGCCTCCTTGCCTCTGCCCCTGCTTCTCAAGGCGCATTTTCTGACTCAAGGCAGCTAGATGAAGATTCTTGACAGTTTGTGAGTTTGGCTTCAGCTTCCTGAACTCCCCATCTTGAGCAGCAGGGGAGATCAAGGATTCTCTCTGACTGGATATTTTTGCTTTTGGCTAATAGGTAATACTGGCTAAGAATCCACTTAACTCACTTAATGCTGTCTAAGAGTCTTTACGGCCTGTAGATCATCTAGTGCTGATGTCCCTGCTGTTTCAAGTGCAAAGTGGTTGTTGGCTCTAGTCATAGTAGTTTGTAATAAAAGGTAATAGGATTTCTGGTTTTTACTCTCTCCTTAACTTACCATGCACCCCTTTGCTGCTGAGAGTATGTGTATTATAAAATAATCTGTGTCCACTTGATTGATTTATTCTCTGTTAAGTGTCAGGCTTACATACGGTTGTATTCATTTCTGACATGTTTAGAGTGCCAGTTTATAAATACACTGAATTGACTTCCGTTTTCTTCTAATCCATCAAATCAGCCTAACCAGTAAGAAATTATTTCTCCTTTTTAAAACATGTATAGTCTGAGAACAAATGAGTATTTCCTTGTCTTTTGTGACTTTTCTGCTGATGCTTGTTTTGTTGAAACCTCTAAGAACACACCAGAGTAGCAAAATATAGGGAACTTAGTCTGGCCTCTTTGCCTATTTTTAGTAAATGTGGTGATTTAAGAAGCAGCTGTGACTGCATGTTGCTCCCCCCCCATCTATTTTTGTGATTTAGCAAAGACCAAAAGAGACAGTATCTGAAAATCAGAAGTTTTACTATTGGTATCAGTGGGTTAGGACTTCTTTCAGAAAATCTTGATGGCTGATGAGGGAGAAGGTTTATTTACTCTTTTATTTTTAAAACTTTAGGGAACTACTTTTCAGTCTTTCTCTACCTTTAGCAGGGCTAAATGTATTTTTGCACTCATTTAGAACCTGAGATCCTACATAACTCCATTATGGCAGTTGTGAGAGACTGAAGAACATCAGCAAGTATTTTGAAACTCACTATACGAGTTTCATGGCAGTGTTTATAATGTCTAGATGCTTCACTGGTGTTTCCTGTTACGACAGTTCATTATAATCTGGTTCTCCTGAATGATTGACAGTGGTTGACACATGGACTGGGTATGTATCTTCCCACTCTCGACTGCACCACAAATTAAAATTTCATGGATTTGTTCCTGAAGAAGCTTTCAAGGGTCTTCTCAGCATGCTTCAAAAGGTACTGATCAAAATCCTCATTAAAAACACGAGCTAAGTTTACATTAGCTGCCTAGGTGCCTAAATTGCAACACCTAAGTTAAAGAGAGAGATGAACAGCTCAGATCACCTTCTGTCTGGGCAGCCTGACCCCAGTTTCCTGTATAGCTGCTAGAAGGAGGAATACACACTACCTAAATTCAGCAGACTATAGTTGGCAATCTGAAATAGCCTACGACTACCAGTAGCCTTTCTAGCATATCAACAAACGATAAGTACCGGAAGGGAGGCTATGCCTACTGGGCGTATTAGCACAGTTTTTCTCTGCCTTCACAGCAGCCAAGACGGATGGACAAAGCTAGGAGAGAGATGCTGCATGCTCGCCAGTATAGCCAGAATTCTGGATGAGGTCTCCCGCCTCTATGTGGCCTCTTCCTTTCTCTGACACACCAGTGGTACTTTGGCCAGGATCTAGCCTTCGGGGATTTGGGAGGAAGAAGCAATGGAGAGGAGCGATGAAGCTGGCTAGCTGTTTTATAGTGACTGTAACAGCTGTATGGCAATGCACTCTTCTTTGGCAGCTGCCAGCAGCAATGCTATTAGTTGCCAAGACAATTGGCAGCAGATGGCTTTGTCCAATTGTGCCATGAAATCCATTTAAACTAAAAAGATGGAGTATTGTACTTGTAGCTGATTCATTACAAGAAAATGAGACTCCTTGTACTCTGATTTTATTAGTGAATTTCATGCTTGCTGAGAATCCAAATATTAGGTATACCTCACCTCCACAGCCCACCACCTTGAACATGCAAAGTGAGAAAAGTTTGGTTGGTTTTTTTCAGTGATATCAAACAAAGATTTTCTATAAGTTTTACTATAGCTGCTAAGAGAACTTTTAGAAGTGGATTGCCACTGAGGAATTTTTGGACACACACTTCTTGATGTGTTTTTTTTCTCCACTTGCTCTTCCAAATCTTTATTTTGGCAGCTGACCCCACCATCAAAACAATATTACATTGCAATATCTAAGTAAAAGTATATGACATTTGTGATAATGTCTTAAATACAATTTTTGCTGCAAAATAGCATGAGCTTAATGTAGTCCCTCTTCCAGCTTTTCATCTATATAGTAACTAGAATTCTCATATGAGTTTGAACTGCTGGTCTTCACGGAACTTCTTGAGAACAAACAATAAAAGAACAGTATAGAATATGTCCAATTTATACTGTTTTAATGCTAACCTGTGTCTTACAGAATCTGGTGTCTCCATACAGTTCGTAGTTTTGTTTATAAGATAGGTTCATTTAAGTAGTAACAAGAAATGCCAGAAAGGCATGCTATTTTTCTGCAAGAACGATCTTCCTTCCTACTGTTCATGTGGCTGCCTGAAGCCAGCCAGACTATCAGTGTATACCCATTTTTTTTCTGATATTTGTTTTTTTTAAAAAAAAATACCTTCACAGATTAATATTATTGTTGGCCAATCTCTTTTTTTAACTGAAGAAAAAAATTCTAGTCCTCACACTTCCAAAAGAAAGCTTGAAGAAAATTTTCTAAAAACTCAAAAAATATTTTGCAAAATTTATAATTTGAAGAAAAAAGCAATGATTTTGGGTATCTAATAATTTTTGTAAGTGCTTGGACTAAATGCTGTTAATGGCAAAAGTATATTTCTTATGTTTTGAAATGTGTAGAAAGCTAAGCCAGCTAAACAATTTTGAATATCTTTTAAATTCATGTCAGAATTTAAATATTAACTTAAAAGCTTAATCTTGGACATCCCATTTTGAGAGTCTTGGAGACAATTTATTTTGACTAGGAATATGGTTTTCAATTGTACCTAAGTGATTTGGGAGCTAGGGAAATAGACCTACATGACTCAAAAGGCTCAAAAGTATCCGAGAGATTTAGGGAGACGAGCACAGCCTATTTGTTCTTATAACTAGTGAATGCCATTCTGAAAATCCCACTCCAACTCCCGAATTGTATATATATATATGTTAAATTGCTGGCAATTAAAAAATGCTATTTATAGAGTTGTAAAGGAAGGAAAGCAATAAAGGAATCACACAATACTGCAGTGGCCCAACCAGTGTCTTTTCTAAGAGCACTCCACCAGTATACAATCATTTGTGTTTATACTGGTAAAGCATTTCTAGCATGGAGGCAACTGTACCAGTAATAAACCTCTGTATTGATATAATAAGCTGCTTCCCAACAATGAAATGTACTGCTGGTGAACATGAGTTTTTTCTGGTGTAAATGTATGTACTTACAGTGCTTCCACAAGGATAACAGTTCAGTCAGGGATTAAACATTTTCATACTCCATTTCATGGCTCAAGAAGTGTCCTCAGAAGCTTAGGTGTACTGCCTGAAAGCCTGAAGAATCCTCTGAACAATGATTTGGTTGTTAGTTTGTTACCAAAGTAACAGGGCTTTTCATATAATAATGTCAAATCATTAGAGGTTATTGGGGTTTTGGTTTTTGGTTGGTTTTGTGTTTTTTTTAAATTTCCTAATGTCTGCTGGGAAAGAGGTACTCTTAGGACCTCCTATTGTATTTGGAGCTGGTGAAGCAAAAGGGGAATATTTTCATTTTAATTAATATGATCTTACTAAGAAGAAATTAATGAGCTGTTCTTCCAAAAATCTTTTTGTTAGTCTTCCCTATCCACATTACACATCCACATAAAGATGTTTGATGTATACAATTTTGTGAGGCTGGTTGGTATTCTTCTCTCAAATTTGGCTTAACTGCTGCATGGTGGGTTTGAATCAGTACCACAAGAAGTTCTGTTCTGATTCTGAAATTTCTGAGCACGGACAGCCTCAGAGTCACTGCGATGAACTGAGCAGCCTAAAACTAGGCTACATTTATCAAAACTCATGCTTAAGAGCTATCTGAAATGCTTTGTTCTGTTACCTGCACAAAGCCAATCATCACCATGTAGGACAAGGCAGTACCCTCTCTTGTTTATTGAAAGAGGAAGGAGACTTCAAATTTCAATTTTGGCAGCATTTTCATTATCAATATAATAAATGTAAAGCAGAAGTTAACAACATCTTCAAAGCCAAATTGTTGCACTACAACATAGAAATTAGAATTGAACATGGTCAAACCCTTTAGTAGCAGCCATTGACATACAGAGCATGTTCCAGGTTTGTGGGTTTTCTTCTCCTCCTTTAAACATCCCTTGCATTTCCTGAGGCTTATCTGCTTACAGAGCATTGGCAGGTACCTGGCTTTCAGAATGGATTTATAATTAGTCTTAGGATAGCATTTTCAAAAGAATATTAAGTCTCATATTCAAGAGCAAAGTTAGTCAGTTAGGACTTTCTTTTTAAAGTCATTTAAGCAATTTGAGTAAGGATAGATGCCTAAATGTGCACCTACCTGCATTGTACACATCTGCTTTTCTTTGAAAATCTAGTCCTCTCAAGCCTCTTAGGCTCCTCAGTGACTATTTCTTTTATGGAATGTGCTTCTAAATCAGATGAATGATCTTTAAGACCTTATTTTTGTCAAAACGGTAGAAAGACATACAAAAATCCAGAGAATAGAATTTCATTGGAAAGTATCAATATAGGTGGGGTTTTTTTAATTAAATACTCGTCTTCATCACCTAAATGAAAACAATAATTATGGGTGCTTTTCTGTCTCAGTATTCTTCCATCCCCCAGTCTACACTGGAAATAGGAATGAGAAACAGGGAAAAGTGACATTTAAAAGTTTTTGATTGCTAGACTTTTCTTGAGAGCTGGGGAATAAATTATATTCAAATTAAGATAAAAAATAGATTTGATAGAGCAAGCTGTTCTAGGAAAGAGTTCTCAGTCAACTGTCTTAATAATTTTGGCCTGCTAGATGAGTGGTGGGATTCACCCTCTCCTGAATTATAAAGGGAATCACCACTGGTTTTTTTTATTGAAGTTAGTAATTTTCTTTTGCTTTCAAAGCAAGTGCTGGTGGATATGTCACTGCTTATGGAGAATTGCTCTTATATAGATGTATACATTGGTTTAGATTTATTTCTCATACCTCTGAGTAAGTCAACAGCTTTAGGTACTAGGAACTAGTTTACTAGTTCTCTAGGATTTCATTGTCCGCTGAAACTAGGATAGATGAATTTGGTAAGAGTAATGTATGTGCTCTTTAGATTTCCCTAAAATTTAGTAGTATTAACAGTGTGTGATCTCTTTTTCTTCAACAAATTAACCAAAAGTCTACCAGATATGTTTTTCCTTAGTAAAATTTAAGTTAAGGTCAGCGTCTGGTATGCTTGTCTTAAACTTGATAGATATTTTTGACATCTTCACCTTAACAGCTCCATTTCTGGGGTTTCATTACACTTTTTTTCTGGTTCATGTGTTCTCTATTCTAAATTGGCTTTGTGCCTCTCTCTCTTTTGCTATTTTCATTTTATGGAGCAATACATGAAATGTGACCTCAAGTTAGTGATTTTCATGTTTCCTGGAGCAGCGCTTCACTGCCCTCTGCATACTCCATTGCCCTAATAGTTTAAGCTCTTTTTCCTGAAGACATATAGAAGCCCATCATTGTACCATGCCCTAGGTTCAAAATTCTCCATGCATTGAAATTCAATCCGCTAGATACACTCGTTGTGATTTATTGGTAGCTTTAATTGATAGGATAGGAGTGGTCAAAAAGGGAACAATTTGCAGTCTACCCTTTATGCTACACATGTGGCATAGGATGAAAGTGTTCATACACCACTTGAAAGTGCCATTGCCTCACCTGTCCCGACCTGCAACAGTCATGAAAATATCATGGATCGTTACTGTATTTTCAGTAATGTTGCAGCTGAACTGATAATAGTTCCAGATGGGATTTTTTTTCTCTAGAAGCCCTTAACAGACATGCATATGATGTGCATTCACCAGTCCCATACTGACCCTAACATCCCAGATGTGACTGTAGTGGATTAATTCCCTGGAGATATGCAAATCTCTAGAAGTCAATTTTTCTCAATTTTTTCATGATCCGTTTTAATGGAGATCAACTGACTGTATAAGCCTTCAGAGGGCCCACAAGTTTTAGTCCTCTGAGCAGAAGATCTTTCCATTTCCAGGTGAGACAACAGTGCTCAGTATGTGTAATAAAGGGTGGGAAATTATATTACCACAGCAAGCAGAACTCTGTTGCCCTTGCCGCCATCTTTTTGTTGAACTTACCTGTCCATAAGGATCTATGTGAGTTCTTTTTGGTTCTTGTTTTGTTGCCAGCTCATCTCAGTAGCTTCTTTTTGATCTCCCCTAAAAGTTCTTCAGTAATGAATCAAAATCCATGTGCTTCAGAATACAATTCAAACCTTGTATTTCAGAATACAATTGAAAACCTACTGTTGTCAGTAATGATTTGTGGTTCCTAGTGGCATAAATTAGCTTCACTTCTCCTCATGGATCGTATTTTCTAAGACTTCTGAGTGGTGTCTCTGCTGTGGCCATTCTCCAATGCTTCCTTCTCTTTCTTGAGCTGCAGAAATTTGAGTCTTTTGAGTATATCTTCTTTTGGTCTCGGTAAAGCCTTCGAGAGCAGCCCTGCTCAGGAAAGGTGTCTGCCACTGTTGTTGAAAGGATGTAACCGAAGGTGGATTTCCCTGAGGCCCTGGCCCAGCTGGTTTAGGAAGTTCATACTCCCTGCCTGTGCTTCTACTCTTTCTCTTAAGCAACTACTCATTCCCACTGTTCCCTTCTTGCATAAGTTTGTAACATTTGTGAGGCTGTGCTAAAACCAAGATTTAAGTGGTTTGCATTAAAAAAAGCCCGTTCTTTATGGTGGTGAGGAAAAGAGCTTCGGAGCTCCTTAAGCACGTGTATCACGATGCTGCAGTTTGTCAGGCCATTGCCTCTGCAAACTGGAACCATTGTTAGTGTTTGCATCTCAGCTGCTAGTACATGCAGCAGTGCTTTTTGCTTTGTTTTGTCCTGTACACACGTGAGGCAAATGAAGGCAGAAGTACTTCTGGTATTTCCTACTTTTTCAGTGCTTATACTTAAAATCCTTGTATTCTTTTCACATAGTACTGTTAGGTATGGTATGGTATGGTATGGTATGGTATGGTATGGTATGGTATGGTATGGTATAATTTGGCATATGTTCCTAAAGGCCCTTTCGCTCCCAGCACTTCTATCCCCAGTGCAGGAACAAGAGATGCATGCGTTCTTAGGATTTAATTTGTTCCCTTTCTGGCCCGGGATTTTGCCTGTAGGAGTAGCACAAGCTACATCCCTGTTCTCCAAACAGTAGATGTTTCTTTTCTTTCAGACATGCAGCACCAATTCTGAGCATTCCAGAACATAATGGTATTTTCCTTACCATCCGTCTTCAACTACGCATACCTTGAGAATTTGGATATATATATATATATCTCTGTTAAAGAGAAAATGAGTGAAAAGCCTGCAGAGCACTAAGAAATTATCCTGATTAGTTTTATCCATAAACACATGCTTCTTGTCAATAGAAGCTATGCAGAAATGAGTTTTGATAAGTAAGAGATTGGTTTTCACTAGGTTTTGTTACATATTTCTTCTTGTAAGTGGACTGTCATTAGTAAATTAAAAAATTGGCTGCTTCGCTGCTGCATTTAAAACCTGTAGCTGTAACTCTCAGTCATGCCTGTAGCTCAGTGCCAACTTGTTTAGATTTACTTCACCAAAGGAAAAGCAAATAGAGTAAGAAAAAAGAAATGTAAAACAAACTGAGTGTCAACAGCACCTCTGTGGTGTGTACTTTACAAGTTTTATGGTAAAAAGTATTTACTGTAATGGTTTTTTGCTGTGTTGGGTACGAAACAGACAGGATTAAGTAAGGAAACAAGCATTCCTGAGATCACACAACAGCCTGAAAAACCACAACACATACAGGAACATTTGAACAGTAACTATCTCAGAGTACGTTTGGTGATTGCTAGTAATAGCCCCTCCAGAAGACAAAAACGACTCCCACCTTCTATAGACCACTGTTTCTCTGGGCATTGTGCCCACTTGAGCAAGTACTGAATTTTGCACAATGTCTTAGAATATTTGAAAGTGAAGGCTCAAGCTGAATTTATAGATGAATTTCTATCTAATTTAGAGAATCCTCCCCTACATTAGATGCTTTATATCTTGAATACCTCTGTCACTTCATCCCCTACTTAATTACTTTCATTCTTCCCTAATTGAGTTTAGGGTAATAACTTTGATAACTCAGACACCATCTGCCATGGGAATATAGATTTCACAAGAAGAAAGCAGCAGAATTACACTTGAAGTTCAGCTATATTTTTTGTCTCTCTTTGTAAGAGAAATAGTCAAAAACAGGCATGAAAACATTGTAATTTCGCAATTTTCAAAGAAACATGCAACCATACCAAATCCAGTGATGTATAACTACAGAGTGTACCTTAGAGTTCCTCACATATACTCATTCTGTTAAATAAAATAAATAATAACATGGTTGTAGCTATGCGATTGAGGCTTGAAATGAGGCTTATTTTCACTTCTCTTGTGTGCAGCTGATAAAAGCCAGTCAGTTAGATTAGATATACCTGGGCTGCTTGGGGCTGAGTTGGGAAGGCATGAATTGATGAAAATTCATTACATAAGCATTTTACACTGGTTAATCCATACAGCAGGATCAGCATCAGCCTATTATGAGGGATTACAGTCTGCACAGCCACACAGAGGATGAATATAGAATTTGCAGAAATTTCAAAATGAAGAAGGGAATTGGGGAATGCTGGGCTCTGAAATTAAGGCATTAAGGATCATCAGGACCCGATTAAGAACCAGATCCAAAATGCTTGAACAAGAGAAGCATAAAAAGAGGGGAAAAATCAAAAAGTGAAAAGGCACAGCTGTGAAATTAAATACATAGTAATTGATATCTAACAGATTTGGAGGTTTATATTCTTGGCAGAGTTAAACTTCTCCTTTCTAAGTGCTATAGTGTGACAGAGTGGAATTGGTATCACTTTACTTTTATCTGAGCATTTTTTCCTGGGATCTGGACACCTTTTGAGTGACCAGTATGGAGAAGGAGAAACCCTGTTATGTGTACTGGGGAGATATCAGTGAAAATACCATGTTTTTCAGTACAAACCTTTGCCTGCAGAGCCTTCTCAAGGATAATTCCAACAAAAATAAACAAAAAAGCAGTAATTCAAATGATTGATGATAAATACCTGTTAATTTTGTGTATTTATTTATCTGGTATAATACTGTTGTCTTAAAAGTTCTGCTGAAGATTACCACAGGATATTTAGTGCTCCTTTAAATGCCCAACAACACTTATGATTGTCTTAGTAAGCACTGAACTGATGGCTGCACCCTAGCTATCGCAAGCTTGTCACAGGTGCTGGCCCACCCTAGCTGACGTGTCTGCTGTTACAGAATGTACCCATCATAGTAAAGCACAAGTCATTTGAACAGTAGTAATAAAAAACTGGCATTGCTAGTTCGAAGTGTTCAAAAGTCATAATTCACTATATGTAAAATTATAAGTTTTTAAGAGCTTTGTCTCCTGATTTTTTCATGGTGACAGGTCATGTTTTTTTCAGCTTTCTCCTGCAGAGATGAAAATGAGATCTTACTGCAAAGGAAACAAACAAGCAGAAAGCACTGATATTTTCTCATGTAACTCCAAGATATGACTTTCCAATAAATATAAAATATTGCAAGACTTTAAATACAATTTTAAGAACTGGAAATACTGAACACAGGCAGGAAATTCTTTGCTCACTCTTACATCTTGTGTGCTTCTTAATGTTCCAAGTTGGAACAAGATTTAATGGCTGTCACGTAATAGTAAAGTAGAATAGACCTATGTGGTCTTTAGGCAAGACTGGAATTTTACTTTCCCTGTTGATTGGATTCAGTCAGATTATTCAGGAAAAGAAAGAAAAGCATTGTCTGACGGAATTTACAATAAATATTTGTGCTCATCAAAAAAGAAACGAAACATTTCCATAGAAGGTGCTAGCTAGTATAAGGTGCTAGTATGAATTTTAAATACATACCTGGTGAACTTACAGTTTCTCAAAAGAGGAAAGGCTGTCTCTGTCTCTCAAAACATAAGAAATCACATTCAAATGTCCTGCCAAGTGGAATTTTACCGTAAGGGACAAAAGGCGCATTATATACTGATAGAAATGTAAGATTTTCTTCAGAGGAGCACATTAAGTCAGCGCTAGTATAACTCATTATCTGTGCTATTTTAATGATGGTTAAGACCAGAAGAAGGCATAATTTAAAAAGTAAACGTCATAGTAATACCACAATGAAGTATTCTTATCCTGTTGTTTGCCTCACTTTTTCATGGGCAGATGGTCAAAATTTAGAAGGGAGAAGGCCATGTTTTCTTATTTGCTGTAAGGGTATGTACTGCAGCAGCCTGTTGTTAGAGGGAAAAAAAGGGCGAAGTAAGCAATGTCCTTCTAGCATTCACTCCTCAGCCTTATCCTATGTCAGTTCTTAACAGCTCATTCCTGTGTCTATATTTGTTCAAATTAATACGGAATATGTAACTAAAAATAATTATTAAGATCCTTCCCTTTTCCTAGAACAAGATAGGAATAGATCGGAAGGGAAGCTACTTTTTTCTGCTTTTTGGTTGTTTGGTTGTTTGGTTTTTTTTCCTATTGTTGTTTCTTCTTTAGCTTGACCTTTAAAGGACTTTTACAGTTGCAGCATTTTTTTATGTTGCTGACCTATTGTTTTTTTCCGTGTCTGGTTGGTCTTTAGGCATAAGGTATGTTGATTTTGGTTTTTTTAATATGAAAAAATTTTGGTCAAGTCTCCATCTATTCCACATAGACTTTAAGATAACAAAATTGATTTCAAATGATAGAATTAATAAATCTGTAATGACACTAACAAAGGAAGATGAATAGATATTTTAATGAAAGTCTTATCAACAGAAATAAAGGGCAGTTGCAAGACTGTAATTGACCACTACACACAACCCATTTACTCCTAAACACAATACAAGAATTTTTGTAAATGCCTCCACCTTCATCTTCCCTTTACACCAACACAAAAACTTGTCATAGACATCAATTAGTTCATAGTATACGTCACTGTAGAAAGCCTATGGCCGTCAGCCCTGATCACAGGCTACCTCACAAAAGCATCATTAAAAATGCCACACTGTAGTATTTCATTTGTACTTATTAAAGAGGTCTCCCACAGTATATTTTACTTTTGAGAGAAATTCCTGGAGGTAATGAAAACTTAGAAAACAAGAGATCTACTTGAGAAAAAAAGAGAAAGTGTTTATTTAAATACATGCAGATCCCATGAATATTGACCACTGCCCTGACTGAGTAAAGCAACTTTTAGAATAGTTAGTAAGCACGTCAGTGGGGCTTAACCTCAGTGTCGTCTTACACAAGAATAGGCATATTCTTTAGGATCCTTATTTAGGATCCTAAACATACATTAAGATGTTCCTGTGCACTGAAGCAGAAATGTGAATTAGTCTCAAAGATACACCTCATCTATTACAAGACAAAATCTTAGTAGGCTGAACATCTAAATCTTGCTGTCAGTTGATTATATTTAACCTTAATAAACTTGTGGCTGCTCAAAAATGAAAAGTTTCATTTGCTTGCTGCACAGGAAGCTTGGCAGGTTTGTGATGGGGCACAGGGGATATGGCCCACATTCTGACCTACCACAGTACAGCACTGTGTACGTTTATGGTACAACATAAAAATGACTAACAATACCGTGCTGTATGCATGCAGAATATCATGAAATATTAGACCTGTGCTTGTTTTCATCTAAGTCACTGAGTTTTGCCTTTGACTCACTTGAAATAGGATTATGTTTCTGATACGCTTTCTTCATTTTTGTAACAAAACAAGAACATCATAAAGAGTAATCTCCTCATGTTTTATAGGAAACCTAGGTCACCGACTGAAATGAAATCTATATCTACCTGATATGATGTATGTGATATAAAATCAGTTCTGTACATACTTATTATCTGTACATACTTATTAATCAGTTCTTACATACTATCTTTGTAGAAGGAGCATCTCTAATATGTTAAAGCTGAATATTTTTTTAAAAGGTAAATATTAAGTAAGTTAATGCAAAAAAGAGGTTCCATGTTACATCTCAATGGAGTCTGGTCACCAAAACCAGATTGTAGTCCTGGGGTAGTATCTGGCTACACTGAAGCTAATTCTGAAACCACTGTTGATTTCCATGGGATAAAGGTACTTCCTTTGTCATGAGAATTAAGAGTATATTTTCTAGTTTGCTTGTTTTAATTTCATTACTCCCTTTTGTGTATGCTATGAGGTTTTAAGATTTTAAGTAGAAAAGTGTTATTTTATCAAACACAATATATTGGCTGGCTGTGGCTTTCTATTTGGAAAATGTGGAGAAAGTTAGAAAATGTGAAAATCTCTTTAGGATTCCACAGAACTGTATGGACAACTCGTTGCTGTGTAATGCAATTATAACTTTTGCAGATAATCTAACTAGTTGCCTTTAGCTAATTTGTGAACTGTTGCTCTAGGTTTTTTTTTATCTTATGACTTATTTTTATATCTACTATTGTAAAATGCTGTGTGTTTCATTTCTGATGTCATAGCCATGACATGTAACCTACCATCTGCATCACTGCTGTGATGTTTTTCTCTCTGCAAGGTGTGCTAGAAATTTTGCTGTATATAGTACATGACGATCTGTTATGACATTTTTCTTCACGAGGAGGACAGGAAGCTAACTCATGAGTTATTTTATCTCTTGTCATAAGTGAAGACAAATGTCATAACACTGATCAGCCTTCATGTGTTCTGAATGTGCAGTTATTTGCATTTTCCCCTCACTGTTCTTCAGGACTGAAGTGGCTGAAATGACAGGTGTAGCAAATGAAAAGTGCCAAGAATGTGTGGGGAAAATAGAAGACTCAATACTGAAAGATATTAATAACTTATGCACTGCTATGTCATCAGTGAAATAACACTGATGTTATTTCCTAACATCATATTAAACTAGAAACATAAACTTGCAATATTTCTGTCTGCATATGTAATCTTCAGATGCATTTAGAAAGAAGAGAAATAATTGTTTTGAAAATTTATTCTTTGCTACTTGCCTTTATATATATATGCTCATATCTGTTGTTGGCTAAAGCTCTGTAAGATTTGAAGGTTCTTACAGATCTGGTTCCTACTAAGGAAGAACTGGTGTGGTGCAGAATTTGGATTTTTTTATTTACTTACTTATTTATCCTTGAACAATCCTTGATGGTCAGTCAGTATTCAGACAATCTCCTTTTCCAGCAGCCTCAATCAAAATACCAGCACATAGTTCTCTGATGGCATCTCTGTGCCAAGGGAGATTAAGGGATATAACAAGCTTTCCAGCAGGTTTCAGCAGCAGCAACCAGCCTGAACTAATACTGCAGCATTTCTGTAGATACGTTGAAAATCAACTTTTGAAATTGTGTGTAACAGTGCTACCAGGTGACTGCTAGCAATACACATAAGTTTTGCTATAGCTAAATTTTAAAATACCACTTAAGAGCCTAAATGCTGGCTTTCAGAGAGGCTGACCACCTGCATTCCCTTAGACCTCCTTTTTTCAACCCATCCCCCATGTTTAAACAAAGCCAAACTCAATCATCTTTTGCTTTCCTATTCATTGCTGTCTGATAAAAAAACATTCAGGTCTGTTAATAGTGAGCCTATGACAGACTCTTAAACTGAGGTGGTACGGTAGCTATATGGGGGCAGGTAGTTGTGTTACAGATTCCATAAAGATCTTCCCAATTCTTTTCCGTGTTTCCTTATCCCTAAAGCAAATGTGCCTATGAACTCCTCTGGTATTAAGCAGATCTGGGCATGCCTTGTCTATCATATAATTATGAAAACATGGGGAATTGCACACATAAATGTAATCCACACATTGTGTGTGTATCTGTATTCTTGATACTACATTTAACTAAGAGGGCATGGCTATGAATGATGACCAAGAATCACATTCAAGGAAATGAAGTTCTGATCTGGAGGAAGTGAGATGAGAAAAGGCTAAACAGAGAACCACATAACGATATTCAATATTCCTCTGGAGGAAGGAGCCACATCTGGAGGCTACTAGGAAGTAATGGGCTGAATCTGTCCACTGGTGTTTCTGCATGCCTTTTAAGGTGACCAGGCTGTCTTGTCACAGAGCAGTTCTTACACATTTTTCATATTGTAAGGAAGCCTAGGTAAATGTTTCGAGGAATATGCAAAACTCTGTCTTATATTATTCTTATCAGAGATATTCTGGTTGAAAAGAATGGTTGTATTTTTACTGTTATGCGGGGTTAGGACTGTTTTTTGCTCTAGCTCGTAGATGTCAGTATGTGTAAGTGCATTTCTTCTGAATGGTTGGCCTGATGAGCTTAAGGAAGGATATGCAAAGCAGACTCTCTTGCTCAGGTTCCCCAAATGCAAGTGCTGTACAATCAGGAAATGCATTATAGCATCCATTGTTGCTTCAGCAGGGAAAGTGTGCTTTACATATGCAAATACTGCTCAGAAGTTTAACTTAATAATTATCAGCTGGAGTCTCTATTGATGAGCAGCTGAGGCTAATCATCAGCAACAGAATCTGAATTAACTACTACTAGGCTTTGATTGAGCATACTTGTCTCATGCTTGTGGTTACTGTGGCAATTGTAGAAACCTATAGGTATTTTTATAATTTTTCTAAGCTTATAGATATTTATTTCTTATACTTTCTGTACTCTTAAAGAACACTGTAAAATGCTGTATTTTAGACTTTTTCCCTTCCTATCTCTTCCACAGTGTTTTACTGAGCAGGAGCCAACATAGAAGAGTTTCAGTCTTTTACATCCCACTGCCATGAATGATAGTCGTAGAACTGTGTACAGCTGCAGGGATGCATTTGGGCACATGCTTTACCTTAGAGAGCCGTAATGGCTCCCTGCTGTTGATGATGTATTCTGCTATATCAGGGCCTCAGAAGTTACCTTAACACCAAGCTCACACCTGAACGTAGAAAAATCTCTGGGCGTAAGATATCCAAATGGTTAATGAAAAAAGAGATGCAGCTCTTCCACAGGAAATCTTCAGATTAACAGATCCCATTGTCTTCCCTCCCACTCCTACTGTATACCAGGGAAATTCAGCTGGCTACAAATACTTACCCTGCAGATATCATTCATATGCCTTTTCCTAAGTGTGCTTTATTATTCACATCACATTCCTACAGTCCCTCCACAGCTTCCCTTCTAATTATTCCCTGCTTGCCCATTCCTATGAATAACCAGTGGCATTCACCCACATTCTGCCATTTAAGGCAGTTAGTTGCCCATCCTACTATGAATTGGATTTCTCGTTTTCCAGGAGGTGCCACAACTTATTTAAATTCGTCCGGATTGTAACTCTGAAGATTTATAATTGAGTTGCAGAAGGTTTCAGCTTCGGGGCATAGACACCCAATAGGCAGTGGTTTGTCTCTGTCCCTATAGTAGAGGTGGTAGAGGGGAATGCTTCAGGGCAGAGGCAATATCAGGCTCGCTTAGACCAGCTCCACTGACCGCTTTAACTGAGTGGGATGCTTTGCACTGCAGGGGGTAAGAAGTGTTGCGTGAACCTTTGGGTCAGCTAAGCTGTGGGAACGGTGACCTCTAACTGAATTGGTGATAATGCCTGCAACTGATCTAAAAGGGGTCATTTATTTGTGCCCCCAAGTGACCACAGCTAATTGTGATGTGGTTGTTTATGACAAAAAGTCATTGCTAAGTGGTGGCTGGTCATTGGCTCTGTAGAGAAGTGCTTCTGCCAAAAATACTATAGGCAGCACCTCTGAGCCTGGATAGGGTGGTCAAGGACAGAACGGGTATTGACCCTCTTCAGTATACTTGCAGAGCATTGTTATGGGAGTTTTCCCTGCAGTGCCCATTTGGTGTCTGACCATTTGAGTCTTCTGAGCTGTCACACTGGCAGTCTTTACCTGCATGCAAAGCTTTTGAAAAGAAAGAGAATATCCCCCTAGCTTTGTGGAGAAAGAGCTTCCTTTTCTCCTCTTTCTCCCCCCCTTCCCCAACTGCTACAGAAGTGGTTTGCCAAAAAATCAGCATCTTTACACGAATGGAGCTTGGAGAAAATAACAATTCATCAAGAGCACAGATGGCTTATTTAGAATCTAATAGGTATTAAAACATTATTTTCCCCAAGCTTTACTCCTGATATTGATAACGTGTTATCTTTGCCAAGTTCCCCTCTTGATAACATGTTATCTTCGTCAAGCCAAGTCCCTGATAAAATCTTATTTTCACTCAGTGCTTACTCTGATAAGACATTATTTTCTTACATCTCCACTCCCAGTGGAAAGGGGGGAAACGTTATTTTTAGTCCTTTTCTTGGAAAGGCATATATTTTGCCAAGGCAAAGCAAAGCAGGGAAAGGAAGAATGAGAAGACAACTGAAGAAAGAAAAAAAAAAGTCATTGTATTATAGGCAAGGAAATGAGGAAATAATTTTAAGACTTATGGGCTGTTGTTTTAAACTTGCTAATAAGCTATAATTCATAACATTAACTAATAAGCTAATATTTCATTTGAAAAAACAAACTATTAAAAAGAGCCACATCCATTTTCAGGAAAGATGTATGATACGTTTAGATTTTCTTTCTTCCTGCATTCTGTTGCTATATGCTTTTTCTTTACCTGGAGTCTTTTACTGTTTACCATCCCTATTGTCCCTGCTAGAAGTACCAGAATTACATTCACTCAGCCAACACATAAACAGCTCTCTGCAGCTATGCAACATGATGCCATCGTTGATGTTACAATTGCTAACTCTGTCTAACACAACCCCTTCCTCATTTTGTGTGCAGAGCAAATGCAGCAATGCAGTGAGTGGTTCTTGGACCACTCTGTTTAGTTAATTAAAGAGACTGGAAGGTGTGTCGTGAACAAGGCAGGGGAGCATAGAAAGAAAAGGGACAGCTTTGTAGTTTATGAAGTTGAATCTGTCCTGGAAATTTTTTTCTGTCTGTAGCACTGAGTTCATTACATGATGTTCATAAAACAAAGCTATTACAAGTGACTGCTAACTATTTTTTTTCCCATTTTCTGGGTTTCCAGCTTACAGACTCTTGTGTTACAGAAATGTTAAGCGTATACTGTTGCATATGCCAGTGATGAGGTCTGTCCTGTGAACAAATGAAGTGCAGAAAAAGTGCTTATTTGTTGAAAAACTATATCAGAACCATCTCAATTGTGCATCCAAAACTGGTCATTTCTTTTGGTGTTAATGATTCCAAACTTCTCTACCCTGCCTGTAAAGAGGGACTGATAGTACCACCTTTCCCTCAAATAACTTCAAAAAATAAATCACTGATCCCTGTGCCACATTCAAGTATTACAGTGATGAGCATCATAGGCCAATGAGGGAATAAATAGGTCTTTTTTCGGAGCAGGGTATATGTGGTCACAAACTGAATGATGAGCTGAAACAAGCTACTGAACGGCTGAGAGCACCATCCATCCTGTGCGCGCAGTGATGCCAAGGTTCTTTGGAAATAAAGTGGTGATCATGCAATTAATGATCCTGTCATCAGACACAAGGGAATGACAGCAAAGATTGGACAGGAGACCGTCATTCTCACATTTCCAAACTTATGAGTGTCTGACTTTTGTGGTGGGTGGACCTCGGCTGGACACGAGTTGCCCACCAAGCCGCTCTATCACCACCCCCCCCTCAACTGGACAGGGGAGAGAAAATATAACAAAAGGCTCGTGGGACAAAATAAGGACAGGGAGATCACTCACCAGTTACCGTCACGGGCAAAACAGACTCAACTCAGGGAAATTAATTTAATTTATTGCCAATCAAATCAGAGTAGGTTAATGAGAAATAAAACCAAATCTTAAAACACCTTCCCCCTACCCCTCCCTTCTTCCTGGGCCCAAATTAACTCCTGATTTCTCTACCTCCTCTCCCCGAGCGGTGCAGGGGGACAGGGAATGGGGATTATGGTCAGTTCATGACACAATGTCTCTGCTGCTCCTTCCTCCTCACATCTTCCCCTGCTTCACCATGGGGTCTCTCCCACTGGAGACAGTCCTCCATGAACTTTTCCAACGTGCGTCCTTCCCATGGGCTGCAGTTCTTCATGAACTGCTCTAGCATGGGTCGCTTCCACGGGGTGCAGTCCTTCAGGAACAGACTGCTCCAGCCTGGGTCCCCCATGGGGTCACAAGTCCTGCCAGCAGACCTGCTCCAGCGTGGGCCCCTCTCTCCACGGGACCACAGGTCCTGCCAAGAGCCTGCTCCAGCGCAGGCTCTCCATGGGGTCACAGCCTCCTTTGGGCACATCCACCTACTCCAGTGTGAGGTTCTCCATGGGCTGCAGGTAGATATCTGCTCCACCATAGACTTCCATGGGCTGCAGGGGAATCTCTGCTCCGGTGCCCGGAGCACCCCCTCCCCTTCCTTCTTCACTGGCCTTGATGTCTGCAGAGTTGTTTCTCTCACATATTCTCACTCCTCTCTTCTGGCTGCTGTTGCACAGCAGTTTTTCCCCCTTCTTAAATGTGTTATCACAGAGGAACTACCACTGTCGCTGATGGACTCAGCTTTGGCCAGCAATCGGTGCGTCTTGGAGCTGGCTGGCATTGGCTCTGTCGGATATGGGGAAAGCTTCTAGCAGCTTCTCATAGAAGCCACCTCTATAGTCCCCGCCCTGCTACCAAAACCTTGCCATGCAAACCCAATATACTTTGCAAACCTGATGTTCTGTGGGTGTAGGGTTTTTGTGTATGATACATTTAATTTCTGAATCCACTGATTGTAGAGGGCTATTTTGTTCAAAGAAAGGACAGTCAAAGAGAGGACATTCCCTGTATATGAGCAGCAGGCAATAATGTGATGCTTTAAGTAAGGCTGGCCTGGAGTGGAATTGAATGGTTCAGGTTTGGGTTCAATAAAACATGTTAGCATGTGCTTAAGTACCATTAACAGCAGTGGAAGTGAACACAGCCTTAGTACTTAAAGGACATGCTGAAGCGCCTAAGTGCAATTACTATTGCCTAAGTCCAAGGCTGATGGTTGATTGGTGTCTCATGTGGAAACAGTCTCTTCTTACCAATGAACATATAATTTAGCACGTGTTGTCCATGCCAAATCCCAAGAAGGGTTTGTGCTTAAGACTGATGTGAGCATCTTTTCTATCAGAGCTGACGAGACTTGTTTGGGCAGTATGGAAAGGCTTGATTGTCGTTTCTTGTGCTGTCTCTGTCTAGTCGACATCAGCCTTCAGTGTTCTTACTGTGACACCTTTCAATGGCACAACTTTCTACCACTGAAACTTGGAAGCATAAGCTCATAATTGCTTCATGTCACGTTAGAATGAAGAAGGTCTGTGTTCACAGATCTGGAGTAAATTGCTTAGACTATTAATATTCCACTATTAAGATGGTTATTTGGGCAAGGTTTTCTACTTCCAGCTGAGATCACACTGCAGTGATTCACAAAAAGGCGTTGGAGAAAAAAATGCCTTGGTGAGTGTGAGAATAAGGCACCTTGGGATGCCTTAGCACCTACTTGTGGAGGCATATATCTTAAAGTACCAAACTGTTAACAAAAAGGACTTCATTCATAGCTGCCCATATAACCAATACCTACCAGAGCATCCAGCTGAGCAGAAGTGCATAGAGTACTAAGGTGTTAGATGATTAAAGCTGAGCTAGAGCTCCAAAAGAAAAGGGATAGTTTATCAGCTTACACAGAGCTTTTATGTCTCCATAGTCCTGACTGCAGTCTTCTTATTTTTCTTTTCCCTTAGGGTCCGTGGAGTTCTCTACAATGGTCTTTATGGGGAAAAAAATAATTGTGGAATGAACTTCAAATGATTTTGCTTGTGGCCTTAACAGGAGGAAATTCATGAGGGTGGTTGCCTGCTATCCCAGTTCTTTCTGCAAAATGTTGGCTTTTGGTTAAAATTGTTATACTGCTAGTCCTCAAAGAGTGCACTGATAATGTGAATTTTCAAATGTGAACAAACGTGAAATGGAGGAGTGGTGTTTTCTTGTATCTGTAGTCAGACAGACTGAAACATTATCTGTGAGCAGCATAACTTCCTCTTATCTCAGAGGCAGCCTAGAGTTCACTGTCGTCAGTTAATTCATTATAAAGGCATTACACGCTATTAGGCAGGGGATGAATAATAGCTAAAACACACAGAAACCTCTAGACCTTGTAAAGATGCCAAAAAACAAGTAGTTTGCACTTAAGATAGCAAAAGAAATGTAAAAAATTAAGGAAAAAAATCCCACAACATGCTATATGAATTTGCCTGCCTCGGTTAGTTTCTAACAAAATTTTAAGCATTTGAGTTCAGATCAGGGTCATCTGAGAAACTCAGGATCCCCACTTCTGTACTTGTCTTCTCCTCTGAATCAGGGTGAATTTTTCTTCCCTAAACTTTTGTTTTCCCTGTGGCTCTTTCCCCAGCAAGCTTCCAACACCACTGGTTCCTTTTCAGGACTATCACCTCTCCAAGTCTGATAACTACAAAACTAGGAACTTGATGTTAATGCTTATCCTTTAGGTTTTGTATGTAAGAAAATTCCACTGCTTCAGTCCCTCTCCTTTCAAAGAAACTATGCTGGATTACTTTATCTAGGCTTTATTTCTTCCAGTGTCTTAAAGTGCTCTGCTTAAGTAAGGTTTGATGAAATCTCTTGCCTTAAATACAAGTGACTCCACATATGCAGAAGCATTCAATAATTCATAGAATTCATAACTTGCATATTGTCCAGTTTTCTGAATTGTTCGACCTACTGTGATGATACGTCATTGACTGCTGTCAACCATGAAATAATTATTCAGGTTTGTGTTTGGGTTTTGTTTTGTGGACAGTGGAATTTTGTAGGTAATTTTTATTTCTTTGGTACAGTTGTATTAGCACAGAAAGTCTGAAGTAAAAGGCTTGACAGAGATAGAAAAAAAAATAATATTAAATCTGAGACTGCCAAGGCCCCAAAATAGAGCAATAAACCCAAATGAAGAATAAAAAATAATAGCTTTATTATTATTTATTGCACCATTCAAAAGTGTACTACTTGCTTCAGAGCACAGCAATGTTCCTTGCAATGTTCCCTGGGAGATCTTTTGTCCCAAAGTCACACAGACCTCGTTATGTGTTATGTTATTTTATTTTGATTTAGATTAGATAAAAAGCGCCTAGACATCAGCTCAGAGCACTCTGCCAGTTACTTAAAACTGTAAATTTCAAGTGCAGTGCAATCAGTTTAACTCTTCTACCAAGCAGCACACACAGTCAATCAAATATTAGTGGTCCCTTACATTAGTCCACTTACTCCTTCTTCAAAGATGAGGTGAAGCACACAGTCCTTGCATTGCCTTGAAAACTGGTAGGAAGCAGATCAGGGTAGCATGTGTTGGTGTTTACCTACTAGGCAGTAGCTCCCAAGAGGCATTTTGCCATGTCTGTATATCTACTGAAGTAAAAATACCTTCACATGTCCAGTCCGGTAATAGGACTACATCATGTAGTACCGTGCCACCAGCCTTGCTACTCTCAGATGTGCAAAAATTATGAGCTAGACCATCTCAACATTTATGACAAAAATTATTTGATTTCTAAGTCTTAAGATCAAACTCAGTTCACTTCTGATTTTATACTTTTATTTCAAATGGGTCCTGGAATTGTCATATTATCATTTGCAGCAGGGAGTTGGTGTGTTAGGAATATACCAAAAAATCAAGATACACCTGAGAAGAATCAGCAATGTTAGTAACAAAACAGGACTTGTCCAGCTGTGCGAACCCTGAGGAGATCATCCCAGAAAATGTCGTGGACTTAGCACTTCCTAACAAAATGTGGATAATTTTTCTAGTATCATACATAAATCAATACATTTCAACTAGTTATATGTTTCAGATCAAGAAGCTAGCTGGATTTATAATTCCTGACATGATTTCCTTACTGCCTTTTACATACCAGCAGAAATATGTACTACTGAGAAGATAGTAGTGGAGTTTACTGGCATTTAAAGCTAAGGCTGCATAAACACTGAGCTAGTCTCATTAGTTGCTGCAACTTCCAGTCTGAGGCAGTGAGGTGATATTTTCTTTCAGTCCCTTTCTCAGACTATGCTGTTTCTTCTAAATATGGTGTTGAAACAGTTCAGCTGTTCTCATGAATATAGCTACATTTGTTCAGATGTACAAAATGGTATCTTTTTTGTTAATTTTGGCAAAGCAACATTTATGACCTATTGATTTATGTCCATAGAATAGCTAAAGAGATGTCTAAATGTTTTCCATATTTTGAAATTTTGATTAAAGTTGTTCTGATATTTACTTCCATATCTTGCTACTTTTTCTGGTAATTATTTGAGAAGGTAGCAGAATCCAATGACAAGAATAGGAAGATATAAGTAACATCTGTGTCATACTGGATATTCATCAAGTAGGGAGTTATGATTGCCAGTGAAGTCTTTGGCTAGATTTGCATTGTAATTGTATGTCTGATGATAACACAGGTTAGTTGTTGTGTGGGTGAGTAGGGGTGTTGTTTTTTCTTTTCATCTGAGAGTTTCTACACAATACATTCTTGGTGTCCAGTAATAGGAATGCAATGTAATCACATCCAAATGAGTTTTAGTCTTCCTAGCTTGGGTATCAGCAGCTGAGAAATAACACAATTTCAGTTCCATGCCTTCCAAGCTGGATGGAGAAAGATAACTCAGTACTTTATTGCACTTCTAATTGTAGCATGGCTTTGTCCTTAATGTTGACATTTCTCTATTGTTGCAACCATGATTTCCAGGCTTTTCAAATCTGTCATTTGGTTTTTAATAACTATTTGCTTGAGCGTTCAAATTCCAAAATATCAGTGGCCAAAGTTCAGAATCTGTCTTGAGACATTTTTCAAGCTCAGAGTTATCCATAAGCTTTGCTAATGGTAAAAATAATAAATTAGAACATTTTTGCAGGAGGAAGTCTGCAAGCAAATGCAAGATACTCTGTCCAAACGGTGTATTAAAACCAGGGTAGCTATTTATATAGATAACAGGAAGTGTGTACACCAGTATAACTCAACAGTGGAAATTAGAATTGAGGTTTTGATTTCTATACCTGTTTTTTCATGAACTCAGTTTAGAGGACTGCTCACCATTCATGTAAATATGAATCAATGGAAGAGAACAAACAACGAGCAGTTCTTTATAGCAGGGAGATAGTTCTGAGTCAGAAGGTGAGAAATGTACTTGTTAAGGAGAACTGCTAAACAATAACTGCATGATTTTCATTTTCTAAACCACTCAAGCTGGTGTTTGATAAAGCCAAGAGACTCTCTGCATTGGAAAAATTATTAAATAGCAAACATTTCTTTTTAATACATGCAGGTAGAAAGTGATTTCAGAGAAATACCTTAGTATAAGATACTCACGTATCTTCACTGTAAAGGTATGTCTGGCTAATTATGACACTGTGGATAACTCTCACTGTCTTTTGCTTTGTTTCAATTTGATTTCAATTGAATATTTTTGAACAGTAGTTTAGTTTGAGGGTTTTTTACCACCTTTCAAGTACTCTATGTGTATATATATAGCTTTATTAAAGTTATGTGAAAATATGTCTCCTTTGAAAACACATCAGCTGCATCCCTATTTGCTCCCTTAAAATTTGGTGGCAATAATGTACTGGGAAGTGATGGTAGAATGTGTTGCAATTGTTGTCTTTGGTTATGGACCTTGGTTTCAGGTTAATTTATGTTTATATATAGCTTTACTTTATATATAGCTAATTTTTTAAAGATGTTTTGAACAAAGAAGATGCCTTTTGAAAATGTGAAAATGAAGTGTTTCATATTTCTGGAATATAACTTTTCAGTTAAAGGTGTTGAATTGAACCATTTTGCTTTTTTCGAAATTCCCTTGTTGTCTTTTTCAGCCAAAATACTTTCCAGAATTTGACCCACATGTATATCGAATGTTTCAGTCCTTCTAAACCTCTTACTTCTCAGCAAGCACATAATACTGTGTTGCTGAATAAAAAACATCTGCTCGTCACATGTGCATCAGCTGCGGCTACTGTTTGGCACAAAATGGTAACCAAAATACTGTAGCTTGACTGTGGAGGAAATGGGGAATAGGAGAATTATTTTGTCTTGCATACATTTCTAAAATTTATTTAACTATATATTAATTGTCTTTGAATTAAATCCTTCTGTTCTTGACTGTCTTGCCAGACTAGAGACTGGCAGGCAGCTCTGTCCAGGACAAAAGAAACACATGCTTATCTTTTAGTGTGGTTTGAAAATTAGTAGGACCTGTAGCTCATAGAACTTCAGCATTTGTCTAAGTTTACCACGCACTTAAGCATTGCCTTGAAGTGCCAACTCTGCATAAAACATGGCTGTATTTGAAACACATCCCTGCCTCATGGTGCTGACATTAAAGGAAAATGCAACTTCAAGTATATTCTAACAAAAGTGTTTTGTTTTCTTCTCTTGCAGATGGGAAGCCAGTGTCGCTGTCTCCACTTGAATCCCAGCCCCACAGTCCTCGGTACACGGCGTCAAGCCAGCGGGAGCGCGAGAGCTTGGAAATCCGCATGCGGGAGGTGGAGGAGGAGAACCGTGTGCTTCGCAAGCAGCTCAGCCTGGCACAGAGTCGCAGCCCCTCACACCACCGTGGCAATCACTCCAAAACCTACTCCATGGAAGAGGGGACAGGCGACAGCGAGAGCCTGCGGGCTGGCATTGTGGCGGGGAACAGCTCCGAGTGTGGGCAGCAACCAGCAGTGGAAAAATGTGAGGTAAATAAACAAAAGGAACCTGCCAGAAACAAAGCTTGATAGATTTGATCCTTTAAGGATATTGCGGTTCCCTATCTCCTTCCCCCTGAAACTTTCTGCTCAGAAACCGGCCTCTTAAAGGACTACTGGGCGCAACTTTTTAGATAATTTTTAATTATTCTTTTTTTTAGAAACTTTAAAACATTTAATCATCTGAATATCTTTTGAGTTTTATTTCTCAGAGTTTTTTGTCTTTTTCATTCTTGTGTCCCCGAACCTGGTGTAAAAATGAAAGCCTTGTTCCAGGCTGACTTCAATACAGCAGTGCTGATAAAGACCTGTGGCAAACTGACCCCGTGTGTTTCTAAATTAAATGAAAGCGCCACAGTGCTTTGAAAAGCCTTATTCCTTTGTTTGTGCATCTGTACTAGAACAGTTCAGGGTTTACAATTAATTAAATTGTGGCTTATGGAGCCAGCCTATGTTTTTGAGTCACTTTCAGGAGTGTACCTGTAAAATGCCACTGTGGAACCACCTGCTTTGTGTGAGCTGTGCACAAGAGGTGTGGTTAGCTGCAGGGAACAGGAGATCTGTTTCTAAGCAGGTTTTGGGAGGTTGTTTTGGTTTGGTTTTCTCCATTTTATGCCGGTAGTTTTGTGGATGTCATCCAGCTATTTAGTTGTCAGATATCTGAATGATGACAGTTCCGAATATGGATAGATCCGAAACAGAAAGTCTTGCTTAAAGGCCTTGTGCCAATCCCAGCTGGTGAAGATATCAAAAATAATTCCTCCATTTATTTCTACAAAGAGGGTAATATTGTATCACCTTTTATCTTGCTTTCTGCCTCTGGGAAGATAAAAGTTGAAAGAAAGTAAGTGGGAGAGCAAAAGAAGTCCTAATTATCTCTTCAGATAAAGTCTATTTAATGGGCAAATATCAAATATTGTTTAAAAATGAATTAGTTGCTTTCCAGTTGGACATCTTTGCGGTCACTGTGGAAAAAGGAACCAACATTATTTTAAGGAGAGGGAAAAGGAGAAATCTGTTTTTCATTTTCCCTCCTCCCAATAATGAGGGTCTGATTTTCCTCCCTGTAAGCATTTTGGCATTTCTTTTAAAAAGGGAAGGTTTAGGCCATCAATAAGCAGACCTCACTTCTCTCTTATTATCATGCCAAGCAGTGATGAGCTGAATCTCAGTTCTTGGTTGTTCAATGTACCAACCAATTTGGGACACAAAAATAGCAGCTTAAAGGAGGAATAGTTTAAGTGGCCTTGCAGTTTATAATGTGTTTTGCCAGTAAATTTACTTGCTCAGTGGGGTTTAGCATTGTGCTCTAGGCAATGGTTATATAAAATACGAAACCTCACTTTATTTGCCAACCCCCTATCTCACTGCACACTATTTTGATAATGAAATAGCTTTTTCTTCTTTTTCTTAAGGAATTCACTCAGTAATTCAGTAACAGCAATGGAAGTTAAAATTAAACTTCCTTATTATCAGATTTGCCAGAGGTCTCATCGTTTATCCTATTACTGTAGATTCTGGTTCCATGTTTGTGTGAGCGGCATCTTGACTGCATTCACCCTCTGTTTTCAGTGTTTCAGCGGTGTAAACTAAATCTTTTTTAGCCTCTGACCCTGGAATATATCACAGCACGTCAACAACTTGGGTAGAAAGAGACAAGGGTCCTGAGAAGAAGTCTGGGGCTCTGGGGGAGACAAAGAGAGCTAGGAATAGGTTATTTATTTCATCGAGGCCGTTCTTTGAGATTTACTGAAGCTGACATTTCAGAATCTAATTTGGGATAATCTTTAGTGATGATTAAAACATTTGAAAATGCAGTGACAATGAATGAACATTAAATATCTGATAAAGCATAATCTGTGTGATAATAATTGTGATCTATATAAAAAAACAGTGGGTTTGTTGCATTCCAGCCACCGCTTGCTACTCTGTTGCATCACAGGAGAGCTCTTCTGATATTATAAAATGGACCAGCATTATATCGCAAGAAAAAGTCAGAGTTCCAACCAAGGGCCTTGTCCCTGAAAGGAGCAGATCCCTGTCCTGCTTTCCCAGTAGGAGACAATTTTAACACAAACCTTGGAAATACAAGTAAGAGTAGTCCTTACACAGATGTAGGCACAAATAACAGGCTTCAGAAGAAGAACATAATGCTGATGGAAGCTAACAGAATTCTATGACTCCTTCTTATGATGTTATCCCAGTATCTTTCCAGCTTGTGCCTCCATTAACTGGGCATTTAGTTTGAATTAAGTTTGCATTTATAAATATTTTTAAAAGATATTATATATTAGAAAATGGTTAATTAGCAGTATAGCATTTAGTAGGTTAGCAGAATACTTAACATTTGAAGAATTTTTACAGGCATATTTGTATTGTTACTATTCTCAACAGTGTCGCTCAATAGGGTTAAGTGTGTAGTGCTCCAGAGCCACAAAGAACAGGCCCCCACCAACGTAAGCACTGTAAAACACAGGAAAAGCAGATGTTACCTGCCTCTGGGAAACATTTGTAGCATATTTACATTTTTGTAACATGCTTTTAATATCTCTTAACCACATTCAACAATTATTTATGAAGGATTAAGTAACTGCAATGGAAGGCCTGGCTAGTACTAGTGGAAAATTACTGAAGTATGAAATGCTTTACCAAAGATTATTTTTAGCTATAAGAACTAATTAGAGTTTGTTAAGCTCATTATTTCACCATTCCAAAAAGTAGCCTGAGGAGGAAAAAAAATAACATCTGTTTATCTAGGCACCTTATACTCCTTATCAGCGTGGGATGTAAGGCCCAGTTCTTTATGTGGTTTTGGATATTCGCTTCCCATTAATATTACCCCAGAATGGACTTATATGAAATACTGCTTTCAGAAACAGTTTTTCCTGGTCTGTAGTGGCTAAAGTAATAGTTTCTAAACCATGTTAGCATGCACCTTGGATTATTTAAAATCCCTTTCCTAAAGAAGCTTAACTTCCTTAAATGTCTTTCAGTACCTGGGCCTGAGTGCTCCCTAAACTATTTAAAATCAAAAATAATTCTGTTTGTGTCCCTGATCCCCAGCCTATAGGAATAACAGCTTGATTAACTTCCACAGTGTTTTGATTAGCTATTCATATCTGTATGTATAAGCAAAGGAAGAATTCATTGAGTCTGGAAAGCAACAGGTATCATCATTTAATCTGTTGCTGCAGTGAGTTCCATTGTCTAAAAGCAGCTCCAGTGAATGGCCTGTGTCCAGACTTCTTGCAACATCTACTAGTGATGAACATGCCTATCATTCAATTTTAAAAGAGCATTGTAGGTGGATGGACACTTTCAAGGAGCTCAGTTTAGTCCCACGGTGACTTCTGAACATCCAGGCTAGAGTTTGACAACTAGAATTATCATGGATTGTAAACAATGAGGAGCAAATGTAGCATGCAGTGCCTTGGTGTGAGATGCCTGGAGGGACTCGTTGAACCAAGCAGAGAGGCTGCCACATGTTGTGGAAGTTGGAACATTCTTGGCTTATCTGGCTTCACTTCTAGGTGTTATCTGCAGCCATCAAGTCCGGAGGTTGTGTGAATCACAGTGGCCGGTTCTGGTGGAATGGGGTTACAATCTTCTAGCCATCTGCAGACAGAAAATGAGGAGTTTGAGAGAGCTGTGATGCTGCTGACCAGTTTCATAATCTGAGAGCTGATGCCTACAGTAGTATACTCAGGAGGATGCAAGTTCTTTGAAGTGCTCCCTTCTTCTGGCCACTATTGCCCTGTCTTACCAGGATTTTGCTACAGCCAGCTGCTCTCTATCCAAACATGTATTTGGAACAAGCATGGAGAAAACTGGAAATAAAACTTTTTGCATTAGGATGCAAACATCTGCAGACAGTTCAGGTTGCTGACCTCATGTTGACTTATCAGTTTTCCCACTATTTTGTTTAACAGTGAAACAATGAGGCAGAGGAAAGTGAATCAAGAAAAGGAGGAACAGACTGAGTCTTGCAGCATGCCACAGTCAAAAACTTTGGAAAAAAAGGACTAGGTTTCTATTCTCTTTGAGGATTATTGCTCTTTCCTATAGCTGATCGCAGGCAGGAATATAAGTGATAAATAGTATCAAATGCTACAGAGAGGCTGAGCAGAAGGTATATGGATGCCTGTGTCTCTGAACTGGAGAAGGACATTCAGAAGAGCAGCAAGTGCTGTCTTCTCACTGTGCCCTGGCTGAAACAGCATGCAAGGCAACAGCACCTGCTAAAAGACACCAAGGAAAGCATACTTTTAATTTTGAAACAAAGTGATTTAGGAAAAGGAGAACAGATGCGAGAAATCCTTGACAGAGTTTATTTCTGATTTTGTGGGGATTTGAAAGGTGGAGAGAGAGGCTGTGAGGAGAGTTTTTCTGACAAGTAGAGGTAGTATAAAATGATGTTGACAGTGCTATTCTGTCAAAACCCATAAAATGTTTGTGTCTGGTCCAGTGTCTTCAGGTGAAGTGTTTAAAGCAGTCATGAAACCATTCTCAGTTAATTTGATTTTAATTGGCATTGAAGGGAAGGATCTTAGGTCTTCCAAAAGCCTGAGAAAGACCAGGTGGCAACCAGACAGGAGGCAGCGTGTGCAGTGTCAGGAATCTGTGCACCCACAGGAACCCACGCCTATAAGTATGGTACAAACCACTGCTGCAATAAAAGTTGTCAATAAGCAGCCTCTGTTCTCCCCTGTTGTTATCACAAGAGAGAAACACAATCAATTTTTGCAAAGTGCTGAGCATGCTCAACTCCCATTGACTTTAACATAAATTTAAAGTGCTGAATACCTCGCAGAGCTGTTGTCAAAATGTACTGCATTATCTTTTCTTTCTCACACCTCTCTGGACAGACAGTTGGCTTAATAATTCAAGTCCTCTTAAAACCTCAGATCTTCAATGTGCCTCAGCTTGTGAGGCACACTAGGGCTGGAGGCAGCTGTGATGTTCACGTGGGGACTGCACAATGGCACAGCCACTTGGCAATTATTTGATTCAAATTGTGCCCTGCACCAGACGATGTTAATGGATGGGGCTATGGACTCTTTAGACGTGCCCAACACATGCCACCTCTTGTGTGAATCTGCTTCTGTTACAAGCCAGACTTTGGGAATCTATGACTATGTGAGGAGGCAGAATTCCTCATTTGTTCTCTGTGTAGTGGGCTTTCTGTGGAAAATGAGAGCTGCATGTGTGAGAAACCAGCTAACCAAGCTTCAAATGGAAGCCAAATGAGGCTTCCCTGCAGTTTCACAGCTGTGTCCCCAATCGCAGCTTTGTGCTGCCAGCATGGTGAACTCTCCTTCATTTCTGCAGCCGCTAAGAAACAGAAAAATACGGAAGCTGGAGTGAAACTTGCTAAGATTAATTTTCTTTTGTCCCCAAGGAGTAGCAGTGGCTAATTTT
Source organism: Ciconia boyciana (assembly GCF_034638445.1). NCBI lineage: Eukaryota > Metazoa > Chordata > Aves > Ciconiiformes > Ciconiidae > Ciconia > Ciconia boyciana. The sequence continues at coordinate 60,268,471 of NC_132934.1, forward strand.
AAAACCAGAGAAGAGTAACTTAACATCATTTTTCAAATTATTACTTACTACCTTAATAATAATGACTAGTAGCGCCTTTTCAATTTTCCCTTTCCTCTTGCAGAGATGAGTAAACCTCTGCCTCATATTAAAAGGAAGGTAAGAAGGCACAGACGAAGTGATAATTTACCAAGGTGCTGGGGTGGGGAGAATGTGTGTGTGGGGATTGTATTTAACTTCACATTAACACTGGCCAGTACAGCCCATACTGGTAGTCACAGGCAGGGAAGCGACTGCCAGCCTTCACAGCTTGTATCCTATCTTATCACTGGGATGCACCCAGCCCCTGGCAAACCAATTGCCCCACTCATGCTCATCCATGAGAGCTAGCTCTCTTTCCTTAGTAGCTGTCCTTAAGACGGAAATAATGCAAATTTTCTGAGAGCATATCTGCTTCTAATTATCAGACATAATTTTAAACTTCAGTTCAGAAGGTTAAAGTGTCTGCGTGTTTGCATACTCAGAATTTCGTGTGCTGCTAAATGGGTATGTGTGTGTGTACATACACGCACACATATGCTCTTAGCTAATAAGTGCAATTCTGGTCAGACATCTGATGTAATTTAGGGATAGTAATGACTTTGGAATGATGATGGTGTTGTAACTCAATTAAGATGTTTTTAACAAACTGCCTCAAGTGGGCTGCAAACAGCTGCAAAACACCCACTCAAATCTTTAACAATCGCCGTACTAAATAATAGCACTGTCATGTATGTGCTCTCCTTAATGAATGATAGAACACAGGAGCAGGCTTTAATTTTTATTCTTTTTGTTCCTTTTCTCCCACAGACCATCCACGTTGCCATTGTTTGTGCAGGGTACAATGCCAGTCGGGATGTTGTCACACTCGTCAAGTCTGTCTTATTTCACAGGTAAAGGTAGCTTTCTTTTCTTGTATATTGTATATCTGATTATGGCTAAATAAGCTCTTTTTCCATTTACTCTCTTACTTCAAAAGAAAGTCAGATTCCTTTCCTTGGTTGCTTTTTCTTTGGAAGGAAGGAAGCACGAAATTTATGACCACCGCAAATAGATTCACTTGTGTAAAGATTTTCATAGTCAATTAGAGGGATCAGAGATCCACCTCCTACTCCTGTTGCATTGTGGGAATAGTGACAGTTCTATCAGTACTGTAAAGCATCTGAACGCTCCTGAATGTTGTAAAATAATAATAATAGTAATAACAGCATTGTATTCATTTAGCCTATTTCTGGTATCATTTTATGGCACAGGTGTAGATGGTACTTTGAAAGCCATATACATAAATACACACTGGTTACTTGACTATCCTAGCTTCCCATTTAGACGTTTATTTTTCAAAGTAAACCTGTTACTATAGTCAGTATTATTTCATTAAAGTCAGATTATTTATTCTGGCTTTGGAAGAGTTACTTGCAGCCCCTCAGAAGGCTTGCAACCTGGTTTTAGCATATGGAGCACAGTTAGATCCCAAAATTGAGAGGCATAAATGTACAATGAAGACAAAACAACCAATTCCCTTAATAAACAGCAGCTCCAGAAAAAGAGAAATGGTGTTAAACTCTGTGTGGGCATACGTGTATATCCCTTGTCCAGTTTAGCAATGTCTCTCAGAGATGTTTTCCAACAGTGTTGCGGAAAGTGGATCAAAATAGAGACGTGAGAGGCTGATCAGACTGTTTGACTCAAACAGGACAAATAGACTAATAAAACATGCGTAGAGTATAAAGAGTTTACTAAGGAGGTAGTTTCAATACGCTGCTTTATATTGAATGATATTTTATACCAGGGAGGATGACTCTTGTTCATGTCGCGCTAATATCTTACAGCTACCTGGAGTGGGCCCTTTCAGTCCCCCACCTTGCTCCTTATGTTTGCCTCCAGTCTGCTGGAACAGTCTTAGTAATCACTCCCTTACAATGGTTTTAGTACACCATTTTAACTATTACCCATTTTTGGTAAGCTTCGTAAAAGAATGTAAATGCTCACTTTGTACAATGTGGAAAAAGACTCAGTAAACATTGTTTAAGAGGTTGGCTAGAGTGCAGGTAGAGAGGGGAAATTCTCCAAAATATAAGAGCAATTTTCACTATCAACACATAGCCTTTGCAAGTCTTTCCAGAAGTAGCATGTTCATGCTAGAAGAGGGCTAGGAGCAGGAAAAACAATGCTAAAATAAACGTAACAAAAACAAAACAACAGTAAAAACCTGTATCATGCTCTGTGCAGACTTTTTCTGAATGTTAAAATCCTGTTAAATTTTAAACTATATCTATTTCCAATTAGACTTCTGAATTATTCAGTGTAAACTGGCTTTATATTGCAAAGATGTGGGGTGTTTTGTCTATTTTGATTGTTGTTTCTAAGGGATTTCTTGCAAACACGCATTTTTATGGTGACATGAGTTATCCTAGTGGTTAGCTTCTCGGCATTTTTCTCTCTTAGTACTTGCATCCATTTTGAGAAGACTGTAATATTCTGTAGGTTTCCAAATGTGCTGTAAATAATAGGAATCTCACAGCTCAAAGGTTTAAACAGTCTGTGTTACTTCAAGGAAATGTTCCTGTTTTACATAAGCCACTTATCTGAGCAATAGCAAACTTATAAACAATTCTGCCATATAACGGCAGAATTATGTAATTTGGAAATATATTTAATTAAAACTATGGAACCAAAACAAAAGGAAGTAATATTGGTATTTCTAAGTCTGGTGGATTCTGCCCTTGTCAGGAACATATTTGCTGTTTGGCTAGCAGTACTGCTCATCTCAAAGGATTTGTCTAGCTCAGCAGAGGTGATCAAGATAAAGTCCAGTATAGCTAATGAAACTTTAGTACAGTTAGTTACATTCAAGATAACCTGTCTCGCTTGTTTGCTCAAGACATACTTAAAGACAAATCTAAGTCCATTCCTGCCTAGGACTAGCTTTTCTCACTAGGCATTAAATTGTTTGCTAGGAAGGGAAGATGTTCTCAAATAAAAGACAGAGCTTCTTACAGACATTTCTTCCTTATCTTCTAGAAAACCCAGGCTTCTTAAGCATCTGTTGATGCTGTGGCTACATGCACAGAGGTTCATGCCTCAGAAACGCTCCTTTCTTGGATCTTTATCTTTGGAGTGGCAATGGTGAAGAAGGCTGGAGAGTAAACAACAAACAAACACAAACTCAGCTGAAAATTGATTTAGAACCAAGATTCCTTGCATTGCTTGCCATGTGCAAACAATGTTATCTTGGAGACTGGTATGCACTTCAAAAATGACAATGATTGGAAAGAAGGCTTCTTTTAATTGCTAGGATCTATTTAATTGTAGGAAAAAAAGGATGGAGACAGTTCATGACACTGCACTAGGAGGAATGAGTTAGGAGAGTTGGAGGTGGTTGGTTCAGATGGTGGATGCTTCATGACATCAGTAGCAAGTTCACCATCTGACTTGAGGGCCATCAGTGAAAACAGGCATGGAAATGTCTCTTCTTCTAACCCCTAGATGTGCACCATGGAGTGCATCCTAGCTGGCATTGTCCAATAAGCCAAGCAAAACAGACATTTGAAAGGACTGTATGTTTCCACTGGATAAGAAGTTTGCTTGTTCTATCCTGATCTCTAAAGTTAGGCTACTGGTCCTTCATTTGTACGATCACCACATTCAATCTCAAATAAAGTTTTGCAAGAACAGAATGAACGTGATGAACGTGCCTCCAAACATACTGTCAAAGAGATTTTTTTTTCCTTTTTTTGAAGTTTCTGATGATCAGTGTTCAACCAAACCTGATACAGCAGGTGCAGAATTTGCCTGTAACAAGAGTGTAAGAGGGCATATTGTATAATTGAAAGACGCTTGTGTAGAAATCACAGCTCTTATTATGTAGGCAGGCACAGTGTGGGTTCTCCTTGGGCAGCTGTACCATTACACCTCAATCCTGCCCTGCAAAACCCTGAATACAATCTACCGGTTAAACAACTGGCCCCTCAAAGCAACCACACTTGATATCCTCGTCTGTTCTGCTGCACATCACTTGGTGTTTGTTGTAAGAGCACTGATTTCAGTGAATCTGCCTGGAATTCATGGAGATGTCATGTGCTTTTATTAGCATTTCCATCTAGTTTAGTAATTAAAGCATGTTTTAGCTGTGCATTTTGATACAAAAAGAGGTACCTAAATTCCCTACTTCTGTAGGGAATCCCTACTTCTCTAATAGAAAAATTCTGAGAAAAGGAGGCCGTGTCAGTCTAATATTCTTCCCTCCATGCATTAACATATTTTTTATACCCCTTACTTTGAGCTATAGTGCTAGATAGAGAGACACAAAACAGTAGGGGTACTGGGCCATTAAGAGTAAAAACTACAGGAGTTTCTATAGATGGAGTGTGCTGTTTCTTCTCTCTTGCATGAATGTATGGCAAATCCTGCATATTGAACATTTCAGCTCTCCCCGGGTCTAAAAAAGCAAGCTTCTGATTCCAGTCATTCCATATATATTGTGAGACTTAGGCAAGCTACTTGGTCAAACCATTTGAGAAACTGTATCTGTCTTGAGGTTCTAGAGAGTGGGAAGAGGAGAGGGAAGGGGTGGTGTGGTTGATTCCTTGTAAGAACACCATAGTTCAGAAATGCATTTCATTCCCAGTGGAAAAGGAGCTTGATTCCAGTTTTGTCTTTAGAAAACGTATGCTCAAGCCACAAAATCCCAGCAGCTTTTAACACCCAGTTGACATAACTGACAGTCTGTTCTCAGGAGGAGACTCAGCAGAGCTGGGATAGTGCAGGGTTTGCAGACTGTGATAAATATGCATTGGCAGTGCTGCACAGAGGGAAGCTTGTAGAATGAGTACTTAGTCCTCATCTGCAACTTTCCTGCTTTCCTCTCTTGGGCATCTAGTTCCTAATTATGACAGATTTTATAAATCTGTTGCAGTGGTGAAAAATCCTCTCTCTGAGCCAGTTTAACACAGACAAGCTCACATCCCTGTGTCCTAAGTGCAACTTAACTATAGGTTTTCCAAAGCAAAAGACTAAACATTAAAAATCAAAGATATTGGGTCAAATGGACAAAATGAAATGCAAGTGCTTTTGAAAACAGTACATATAGTAGTATGCAAAAAGCATCTGCATTTCTTTTTCAAAACTGAAGGAATGTCGTGTGGCTAATAACTCTGCTTGAAACTTTTGCAACTACTGGTCCCAGTTAAATTAGTCATTTTCAATGTTTTACTCCATTTCTGAAAACTGTAAAGCTTAGAGTGCCACAGAAAGAGCTCACAAGTTATAGTTTCATATTGCAAAGATCATTTCTGTCTCTGATTATGTAATTCTTGAATAAGAGCTAAAATGATTTTTAATGTACTCTTATCTTTTCCAAAGACATGCTAAACACCATCTTTCATCTGGGAACAAAGAAAGGCCAAAATTGCACAATTACGACCTGTTGCTGGCAGTTAGGTCAACCTGAGAATCTATGAAAAATTAACTTCTCTTTTGTGCCAGCTAACACTGCCCTTTTTTTTTCCTATGTTAGTCCCTCTTCTTTGGAGAAGTTGTGGTTACTTCTTTAGCTATGCGTTCCATCTATCCAACAGTACTAGTGACATAGTAATGGTGATGGGGTTTCATAGTGTAAACAAAACCAGTCAGCTAGACAAATGCTTTCTAATACGAAATGACTAGCCTCTTTGCTTTAAGAAGGCTGCTTATAACCTTAAAGTTAAGTGTATGTCTAAGCATTTTTAAGATTAGGATATTAAACTGTTATAGATTGCTGTATGAATAATAAGCTTTTTTTCTCAGAACAAGTAGAATAAGGCAAACCAAATGAAAATCTAAATTAAATAAAAAGAATGACATGTAATTTCCAAGTAAGAGTCACAAGTCAACACTGACTGGTAATTAAAGCTTATGTAATCTAATGGCTGTATTCCATGGAGACTGCTTTGCCTTAATGGAGTTAATTTAAGAATTTAAAACCTCTGTCATTGTTTCCAACTTTTCTAACGTGTCAGTCTATTTTGTGGGAGATTCTTCTGGCAAAAACTACAAAGAATGAACTGGTTTCTCTGATCCATATAGATGCATCAATAATACACACTTCCTTTTGTATTTTCTAGCTGTCCTAACAAAGGAGGCGTAATGGAGAAAGCAATGTTTAAAATAATCTGCCCATGAAATCTCTTATTATTTCCCAAAGTGCTTCTATAAGTTAACACAAAACAAGAAGTTCCATGAATGAGGCAGCTAGTGCATCTTTAAGATCTCTCCAGTAGTTTGGGGAGCATTTTAATCAATACTGGATGTGAAAGAGTATGAAAAATCTGTAATGATTTCCACATTAAAATTCTCCCCCATGACAGAGGGATTGTCATATGGGCATTAGGAAAAAAAAACTTCCCAAGCTGCCTTTTATAATTTCTGTTTGAAGTTCTTGTAACTATTTGTTACAGATATAAAAGGTATTACCTTGTTGTGCTTCCCTTAATAAAGTATAGGTTTTGGAAATAAACCCCCTGCGCTACTGACCTTTTTATATTCTTAGAAAATAAAATTCCTCTGTTGCAGAGAGACAACTGTGCAACTAAGCAGCTGCTTTTTGAATTGCTAACAATTGAGCTATGGAATAATACAGAAGGGAAGAGTGAGTCTCGGTTCACTACTCCCTTTTGCAATTGTAGATTTTTGTATTTAACTCTGTGGCAGTGGCTATTCAAAAAGAATGGGCCACAAATGCTTGAGCAAGCAGATCAAAACTCTGATGAAGAATAAGAAGTTTTCAAATATAAAAATAAGACATAATGATAAAAAATATATATAGAAACGTGTACCTTGGAATAGGCTCCTAAATTCATAGCCTGACTTTTAAAATTACTGACTTCTTTTCATTTTACTAAACTTTATAGAACCTCAGCAATTCTGAAAATGAGAACATTCATTTAAGCTCCTATATTTAGGCCTAAGAGCCTATATTTAAGCATCCATGCTTGAAAAACTTGGCCAGAATCTCTTTTCATTCACTTTTGAGGAAAGCAATTTAGGAAAATGAATGTATGCTCTTTACGTATGGTTTACTTTGTCAGATAGTGTTCTGATCTTAGGATAAGTGGAAATAATTTAATATACGAAGATTTGCAGTTTTCTAAATAGAGAGGTTAAAACCTTGAGTTTCCACTTGATGGGAAATACCCATATTTTGAAATGGCATTCTTCTGCATTAAGACATTAGCGCATCAGCGTTTTCCATGTAGCAGAACTGTGAAAAGTTGTAGTTGGTAAAAATTCAGATGTTCAAAGTCTTTGAGGTAAATGAGATTAAGTGATTTCTGGACCTTGGGAGAAAATCTCTGGCTGTTTCAATACCTGCTTCTATAGTGAGGAATCTGGAAGACTTGGGGCTCAGAGTCCAAGGGCTGCCTGTTCTGAAACCTGGAACACTAGAAACCTTGACTTCCAAACATACGAATTCACATGAATACTGGGAATTTTCCAAAACCTATTAATTTTGTAAGAGAATTTTATCAAAATTGTCATATATTGACCTATATTATTCCATATTTGCATATACTGTCACCATTTATGGTATAGTGCTTTCTAGCAGTACAAGATATAACCAAACTCTACCATGTGTGGTTCTTCTGCTCTCTTGATGTGCCCAGTCAAAAATGAGTTATATGGGATAACATATATGTTAAAAATAAACACAGCACACAGCTGTGCTTTGAGTTTGTTAGAGAAGTTGAAGTCAAAGGAAGTCAAAGCGCAGCAGTTCGCACAGGCAGGGCGTGTAGGGAAGGCGAAGTCACCCTACTAGCTCAAGAGGTGCGTTCATTCGGTAGTCCTCATCCTTTCAGAAGAAACTTAGCTATGGTATTCACTCATCAGAAGGCGATGCCCTCTGTGCTCGCCAGAGTGGATGTGGCTACCCAGACTGGGAGCTCCCACGAAAACATGCAGCCACCCAGGTCTCAGGCTGCAGGGAGTGCCAGGGCCTGTCACTGTTCACAGATGGCAGCTGTGAGGACAGCCGTGTGAGGTGCAACCAGGTGGATGATTTGCTCTGCATGGTGGCAGAGCTATGGGACGAGGTAGAAAGGTTAAGGAGCATCAGGGAGGCTGAGAAAGAGATAGACTGGTGGTGCCATGCTCTGCCTTCCCTGAGACAGGAACAGGAGCAGCAGCAGCCACCAGTAAAAACCCACGATCAAGGGGATCCTGTATCCCCCCCACACCGGGCTGAAGGCAGCAGCTCAAAGGAAAAGAGTGAATGGAGGCGAGTCCACGCTCGTGGCAGCAGGCATACGCCCTCCTTGCCCACCTCGCCTCCCCAGGTGCCTCTGTACAACAGGTATGAGGCCCTGGAGGTGGAAGGCCAGTCAATGGAGGATGGGGATGACAGTCTATCTACACCAGAGGTGTCGCCCAGGTCAGAAGAACGTACCTCTCGTATTAACACCACCTCCACAAGGAAGAGAAGACAGGTTATAGTTGTGGGTGACTCCCTTCTGAGGGGAACCGAGGGTCTGATACGCCGGACGGACCCTCCTCTTAGGGAAGTCTGCTGCCTCCCTGGGGCCCGGGTGAAGGATATCACTAGGATACTCCCTAGCCTGGTATGGCCCTCGGACTATTACGCTCCACTGCTCTTCCATGTGGGGGGTGATGAAGCTGCAACACATAGTCCTAGGGCAATCAAAAGAGACTTCAGGGCCTTGGGATGGATAGTAAGGGACTCCGGAGCACAGGTTATTTTCTCCTCTCTCCTTCCAGCTGTGGGCAGTGACACTAGAAGGAACAGAGGTACACAATCTATTAACTCATGGCTCTGTGGCTGCTGTCATCGCCACGGTTTTGGTTTCTTTGATAACGGGATGGCCTACACAGCACCAGGTTTGCTGGCATCTGATGGGATTCATCTTTGTCAAAGGGGAAAGAGAATCTTTGCTCAGGAGCTTGCAGGGCTCATCGACAGAGCTTTAAACTAGAGTCGAAGGGGGAAGGAGATAATATCAGGCTTGCCCAAGAGAAGCTGAGGGACAACGTGCCATGGTTAGAGGGAGCGGGTGCCAGCGAGGGCACTCAGCCTGTATCTCTGAGATGTGCAGGGTACACTGGGGCACAGTTTAAGTTGTACAGAGTTGACCTAGGGGATACTGAGATAATAGGAGCCACGAGGGAAACACCAGTGAAACACCTCAAAGCACATAAGAGGTGTTCCTCTATGAAGGAGACAGGGACGGCAGCCAGCTGAAGTGCCTCTACACCAATGCACGCAGCAGGGGCAACAAACAGGAGGAGCTGGAAGCCATTGTACACCAGGAAAACTATGATATGGTTGCCATCATGGAAACATGGTGGGATGCCTCGCACAACTGGAGTGCAGCGATGGATGGCTATAAACTCTTCAGGAGGGATAGGCAAGGCAGGAGAGGCAATGGGGTAGCCCTGTATGTTAGGGAGCGTTTGGATAGTTTAGAGTTTAATGATGGTGACAAAAGGGTGGAGTGTCTATGGGTAAGAATCAGGGGGAAGGCCAACAAGGCAGATATTGTGGTGGGAGTCTGTTACAGACCACCCAACCAGGATGATGAGGCAGATGAACTATTCTATAAGCAGCTGGGAGAAGCATCACGATCGCTAGCCCTTGTTCTTGTGGGGGACTTCAACCTGCCAGATGTCTGCTGGAAATATAATACAGCAGAGAGGAAACAGTCTAGGAGGTTCCTGGAGCGTGTGGCAGATAACTTCCTGACACAGCTGGTGAGTGAGCCAACTAGGGAAGGTGCCCCGCTGGACCTCTTGTTCACAAACAGAGAAGGACTTGTGAGCCATGTGATGGTTGGAGGCTGTCTTGCACAGAGTGATCACGAAATGATAGAGTTTTTGATACTTGGAGAAGCAACAAGGGGGGTCAGCAGAACTGCTACCTTGGACTTCCAGAGGGCAGACTTTGGCCTGTTTGGGAGACTGGTCGACAGAGTCCCCTGGGAGGCAGCCCTAAAGGGCAAAGGAGTCCAGGAAGGCTGGACATTCTTTAAGGAGGAAGTCTTCAAGGCACAAGAGCAGGCTGTCCCCAGGTACCAAAAGATGAGCCAGCGGGGAAGAAGACCGGCCTGGCTGAACAGAGAGCTTTGGCTGGAACTCAGGAAAAAGAGGAGAGTCTATGACCTTTGGAAGAAGGGGGAGGCAAGTCAAGAGGACTACAAAGGTGTAGCGAGGTTGTGCAGGGAGAAAATTAGAAGGGCCAAAGCCGAGCTAGAGCTCAATATGGCTACTGCTGTAAAAGACAACAAAAAATACTTCTTCAAATACAATAGCAGCAAAAGGAGAGCTAAGGAGAATCCCCAGCCCCTAGTAGACAGGGGAGGGAACACAGTGACAAAGGATGAGGAAAAGGCTGAGGTACTTAATGCCTTCTTTGCCTCAGTTGTTCTCCAGGTACCCAGCCCCCTGCATCGGAAGATAGGGACGGGGACCAGAATGGAGCCCCCATAATCCAGGGGGAAATGGTTAGTGACCTGCTACACCACTTAGACATTCACAAGTCTATGGGGCCCGATGAGATCCACCCCAGAGTACTGAAGGAACTGGCAGAAGTGCTCACCAAGCCCCTTTCCATCATTTACCAGCAGTCCTGGCTAACTGAGGAGGTCCCAGTTGACTGGAGATTAGCAAATGTGACACCCATCTACAAGAAGGGCCGGAAGGAGGACGCGGGGAACTACAGGCCTATCAGCCTGACCTCGGTACCAGGAAAGCTGATGGAGCAGATCATCTTGAGTGCCATCACACAGCATGTAGAGGATAACCAAGGGGTCAAGCCCAGCCAGCATGGGTTTATGAAAGGCAGGTCCTGCTTGACCAACCTGATCTCCTTCTGTGACAAGGTGACCTGCCTAGTGGATGAGGGAAAGGCTGTGGATATTGTCTATCTAGACTTTAGTAAAGCCTTTGACATGGTTTCCCACAGCATTGTCCTGGAGAAACTGGCTGCTCATGGCTTGGATGGGTGTACTCTTCACTGGGTAAAGAACTGGCTGGATGGCCGGGCCCAAAGAGTGGTGGTGAATGGAGCTAAATCCAGTTGGCGGCCGGTCACAAGTGGTGTCCCCCAGGGCTCTGTGTTGGGGCCAGTCCTGTTTAATATCTTTATCAATGATCTAGATGAGGGGATCGAGTGCACCCTCAGTAAGTTTGCAGACGACACCAAGTTGTGTGGGAGTGTTGATCTGCTTGAGGGTAGGAAGGCTCTACAGAAGGACCTGGACAGGCTGGATTGATGGGCTGAGGCCAATTGTATGAGGTTTAACAAGACTAAGTGCTGGGTCCTGCACTTGGGCCGCAACAACCCCATACAAAGCTGCAGACTTGGGGAAGAGTGGCTGGAAAGCTGCCTGGTGGAAAATTACCTGGGGTTATTGGTCAATAGCCGGCTGAATATGAGCCAGCAGTGTGCCTATGTGGCCAAGAAAGGCAATGGCATCCTGGCTTGTATCAAAAATAGTGTGGCCAGCAGGACTAGGGAAGTGATCGTCCCCCTGTACTCGGAACTGGTGAGGCCACACCTCGAATACTGTGTTCAGTTTTGGGCCCCTCACTACAAGAGAGATATTGACGTGCTGGAGCGTGTCCAGAGAAGGGCAACGAAGCTGGTGAAGGGTCTAGTGCACAAGTCTGATGAGGAGCCACTGAGGGAACTGGGGTTGTTTAGCCTGGAGGAAAGGAGGCTGAGGGGCGACCTTATTGCTCTCTACAACTACCTGAAAGGAGGTTGTAGAGAGATGGGGGTTGGTCTCTTCTCCCAGGTAACAAGTGATAGGATGAGAGGAAATGGCCTCAAGTTGTGCCAGGGGAGGTTTAGACTGGATATTAGAAAATTTCTCTTCACTGAAAGTGTTATCAACCATTGGAACAGGCTGCCCAGGCAAGTGGTTGAGTTGCTTTCCCTGGAAGTATTTAAAAGATGTTTGGATGAGGTGCTTATGGACATGGTGTAGAGGTGGTCTTAGTAGTGTTAGGTTTACGGTTGGACTTGATGATCTTAAAGGTCTTTTCCAACCTATACGATTCTGTGATTCTGTGAAGTCCACCTCACATTTGGAATGAGGGAAGAGGAGGTTTGTGTTGGTCATCACTTTCTCTGAGACCTGATTCCAGGTTCCCTTCAGCCCAAGAAAGATGTCCTGCACAGAAGTCCTGAGGCTCAGGGAATTGGAAAGAACCTGTTGGGTCATCTCATTAACTCCCCTGCTATTGCAGGAAATCACAGCATTGAAGTCCTTTTCATAACTTGATCTACCTTCACAACAGAAAGAAGTCGGGTTTTTCTTTAATCAGAGCATCATATTTTTCCAGTTTCATGCCACTCAGCTTCCACTAGCAAACTTTAATGTCTTCAGCTGCTCATTAAAATTCTTCAAAGGCCATGCCACCCTTTCTTGTTATCCAAGTGAAGGGACTCTCAAGCCTCCCTCTGTAAGACTTGGATATCTCCCAGAATTTTTAAACTGTAGCTTCTAAATGCCTGTGAAGGATAGTTCTCCACATGACTATCCCTTAACTTATCATAGGTGCAATACAGTTTTATTTCAGTTTTGTAAACCTTGTATCCCAAAATGTCTCTGTCCTAGAAAAAGACCAATCTGAAGAATAGCTTTCAGTGATACCAAATGGTACAGCAAAACATCTGTGTCTAATGAAATGTAGCTTTCAGTGGAATCCTTCACAATATCCTGATTGTCACCCCTAATTTTTACAGCCAGTAATTCAGTCACATTGGCACATAATTAAGAGGAAAGATGACATCCCTTTCTCATATCTCTTGAGAAAGATTTCTCATCTTACAGTATCTCCTCTGTATCTTTTATAATGGATGCTGGTTGATCTTTAAGCTTCTGAACTTGTTTCATAAACACTTTGAAGCAATCCATATCTTTTAGGCTTTGCATATTGCAGAGACCAGAAGTGGTAAAAGATGTCATCTGTGTGTATGCTAGTACTGTTACCTTCAGAAGGTCTTCCAGGTTTGAGTCTGTGCTCTGCTGGCTTCTAGCACCATGCTAAACCTCACATTTCACATAACTAAAATCTTAGCTGGAGTAAAATTTTCTGTGACTGGTGCACATTTAGTTGTAGATGTCAGCAGGTCACTATTCTGTTTTGGGGATGTATTTTTGTAAGTGATAATCTTCTGCTTTGCCTCTGACACATACTTTCCTTCCAGCTGAATCTTTACCATGAGGCTAACAACTTGAAAGAGATTTCTGTGTAGGAGTACAACTACTCCTTTTTTCTTTTTCCCAGTAGGAGCTGAACTAAAGAAAATGTCACCCACTTGTTCCCATTTAAGTTTCATACACTCTGGGTCATTCAGATAAGTATGAACTGCTACTGAACATCTGAGTGTCTTTGTATCAGATTTTTTCTTTTCAACTAGTATGTTTCATCTTCAAATATTTTATATCAATTCCATTTCACTAAATGATGGTTTGAAAGAAGATGTAGCTTTCTTGTTTTAAACTGATTTTTCACTCTTCTTATTCTACTTGGCAATATATAGATAAATGACCCTGAAAAAAAGGAAAAGAAATTACTAAAGAACACCAGCTGGGAAATAGTCCTACCAGATACCAGACTTAGCCCCTGCTAAGCAGAGGAACCTATGTGGAATGTGTATGTTGACATTCAACACCTACTTGCCTTGAGATATTGCTTTGCCTGTACCCAAAGCCACTGGTGTTTTGTACTTCGTTTCTCTTGGCCTTTTCTCTGCTAATGAAATTTATTTCCTGATCACTGCTATTTCCCGATTTTTTCTTGGCAAGGTGCCTGGTTACTGCGGAATCTGCATGAGCCAGGATGTCCTCTTCTTCTCTCCTGCTGGGCTGGTGAAGCAGATATAATTGCTGTGATCCCTTTAGCTTGGTAATAGGACGCCCAGCAGCTGGCAATGTATGCCTTTCCCTCTCCCCTCCTCACTCCAGGGCAAGCTGGAGATCAAAAGACCTTTGTCTTTTTGGAAAGCATGTTGTGGCTTAGTGTTTTGGATATTGTTAAACACAGATCAGCTGTGGGTTTATTCTGCCATCATCATTATCTCATATATAAGGCTTCTAACCAGCCCTTTTCTGCTTTTCCTGTAAGCACGTAATTTGATCCACAGTACCCTTGAAGCCAATACAACAGCTTCACTGACATCCCTGGGTATTGGATTGGATCTTAGGTGCGGTATTTCTAACACTGCAAAATCCAGCCATGCATTGCGTCTCACAACACCATGCATTGCGTCTCACAACAATCTCCTGTTTCTGCTGAGAGGTGTGTTATGATACTATGAACCATTGTAGGTATTTTTATGTTTTCTTGTGGACTTTGTTCAGTGAGAAACAGTATTACTCATCAAAGCAAGAAGAGTAGCATTAAAGAGAAAGACACATATTGTTCATTAATGCAGGAAATGGAGAAAGAAATAACCTTCATCTTTTGGGCTAAGCCCAAAAGTGTGATGGAAGTACATTTGCCTGAACTAACATAGATTTCCTCACTTCTCGTTCAGACAGCATAATGTACTAGCATCAGTCATCTTCCACTTTAACCAGCATCTGAAACTAAATGTTCCTCTTTTTAGATGAAAAATATTGGTTAACAAGTACACCCATTTACCTTTTTAAATTTCACAGAAATGAGACTCCACTATTCCACCCTAGGGATCGAAGAAAGGTTGAGCCAATGCTGAAGTCTAAATGAACCATCTGTTGTCTTAGTGGCTTTTGCAAACTCTGTCCTTCTCTGCTGACAAGGAAAGTTGCTAAGCTAGGGATAAACATGGAAGGCTACAAATCGTGACTAACTTCCACTGGCAAGTTTTCATACTCCTACCACAGAAGTTGAGTAAAGATCAGACTTTGTTGCTTACTGTCCCTCAAAGAGAGAAGCAAGGTTAAGGGATTTAAACATGGTATTTGTAATGTCCAAGTTCACATTACTATAGAAAAATCCATACACTTTGTCAAACCTTGCCACTCTTGCTGATACTGGCTTCACTCATCTTGTTTTGAAGCTTTTCACTTAGCCCAAGTCCTATAAGTACAGAGGTGAACCCAAATCTGGTGTTTTGAAGTAAAATATTTTCTTTGTTCCTGCTTTTCTTCAACCCTCCATCCCTCTTAGGAACAAGGACGTGGGAAGATTTACAATCTCCATTCTATTACTATGGCAGTAGCTAGAAGGCACTCATGTGAAACTTCTAATTTGGGGTTCCCATAGGACAGCTGTTGATACCCCAAGTTTGCTTTGTAGAAAAAATGTGTGTAAACTCAATGGTCCTGGAATTTCACCTCATTCAGATGATTATTTTTTAACCTTCCCTTCCCTCCCCACTTCTCCACAGACAACTGTTCTTACCACAAAGATAAATTACCAGGTTGACCTAGAAAACTGAAAGCAATCACTTTCACAGCAAAAGTCCCCAAAGGGGGATTAACTTAACTTGGCCTTCTTTTAAGGAGCCGATAGAAGGGACCAGATCCTTAAGTGTTACAAATCATCACATTCCACTGAAGTCAAAGGAACTATATTTATTTGCAGCCACCCAGAAACTGATCCAGTATTTCTATTATTGCCATGTTTATTCAAATTGTAAGTGTCTCAGCATTTTGGCCACAGAGCAGGACTCCACCAAACATGCTGTACATTTTACCTTGAGACCTTAGACATAGATAAAGCTTTGTAAGTTCTGATGTTGTCCTTTTACAATAGGAATTAGAAACCTTTGAACTAATGCATTTCTGTCCCTCCTCCTATCAGGCGAAACCCACTCCACTTCCACCTCATCGCAGATGCAATTGCCAAACAGATCCTGGCGACTCTCTTCCAGACTTGGATGGTCCCTGCTGTGCGCATAGACTTCTATGATGCAGATGAGCTTAAGGTAAAGCAAGAGAAACATAAATGTTACTCATACACTTCTGGTTTCATGTCATCCCTTTTTTATTAATCTCTTTGGATTGGAGACTTGGGGGAGAACTGCTGGCTAAAATATTCTCCCTGGCTAAAACTAATTCTAACCCACATGATTGTAACCCCAGTTATACTTAACTAGAATATACTACATGACTAAAATCAGTGCAGTTTCTCCGCTAATGGAATATGTTGTTTAGCAGGTTAGAATTTTACTTGCTATCAAGAGAATTCTGGTTGCCCAGGTTGAATTGCATCTGATCACATTATGTTTTGCTAAGGATACTTCTTTCTAGTAGCAATGGTGGAATCTTAAATATCTTGTTCAATAAGCCCAAGTCTGTTATTGGAAACACTCAACTTCCCTGCATTCCTTAAGCATGGGTGTGTAACACCGTAAGTACACACACTCTGACGAGGTATCAATATTACCTTTTGAAATAGCTACCTTTTTTATCTAGATGCCCTTTCAAAATGAATGAATATGAAGAAACGAGAGTTCCAAAGGGAAAAAAAAAAATCACTTACTCAAAGCATAAAGTAATTATCTTTTCATAGTTAGAAAGTTTAAATTAGATCACAGAGGCACACCATTTAGTTTGAGCTGCACGTTTTTTAGCTGTGGAGGTAGAATGAAGTATTTTAGCATTTGGAGTTGGTGGCAATAATTTGTATGACTTATCAGACTGTTCTGAACAGCATCCTGAAACAAGGAAAAAACAAAATTTAGCAAATTGCTGTGCTAATTAAGGGGTAAATTCAAAGCACACCATGTTGTAGAATCTTGAGTACAAAAAGTTGTAGAAAGAGATGGAAAAAATGATCCTTGAGAAAAATATTTTGTTTCTAGCTGTTTTAATTGTTTTATTGGTCCTTCTACATGAAGCTATAAGCTGATACTAACCTAATTAGCTAGAGATCTCCCTTCTGTTCTTTATAGCTTCGTATCAAGGAGGAGGTTTGTTCTTGTAAATCTTGTACGTGTCTATATTACATGTGCTTTTCTGCAAATTGTGGGATTTTACAGTGCTTAATTAGTCTCTCAGCTAGGCAAGACAGACCTCTTAGTGTTTTCCTTCTGGTCATTTGGGTATGGTCCAATCTAGTTAAGTAAATAATAACCAAGAGAGCTTACTTCAGTGATCCTCAACCTCCTGATTTATAGGCAAAACACTGTGCAGATATGAGGCTACAGAGCAAAGTCTTGTTTTGTCCCTCCCTCTTCACTCAACTTTAACTTTTATATGGCCAGTGACCTAAAGCAGCACTGGACTGTCTTGCATGTAACCCATAGGCTTTAGGTTGGGGACCACTTTCTTACTGGATGCAGGTATTGATGCATAAATACATCTTTCCAGGTCTGCTGCTCTTGCTCAGAGCTCATCATACTGCATACCAAGCAATTTCCCTGATTTCAGTAGCCAAAAACCACAGTATAAAGTAGTATTCGGCATAGGTGAATGTGACAGACACTGCCAAAGGACAGTAAAGAGTTGTAAATATAAATGGAGTTTTAAAAAGCCAGGTATGATGCTGGCTCATATCCAAATCATTCTGCAAGTTTTAGCAAAGAAGACAGAGGAGCTGTTTACAGACAGCTGTAGGAGCTCGTCTAATCTGTTTCCTACATAGCCTCTAGAGAGGATTTAATGATTGTTTTGGGTTCATGTATTTCACCTGTACTCTTGGGAGCTATATTATGCTGTCCAGTGTTAGGAAAATGTAGAGCTGATGCTGGAATGTTTACTAGAAAGTCTACCTTTCTCTAAAGTGATCTATGAATCCAGTGTTACAGTATATACTATGTTTCAGTTTTAATGACCCTCTATAGTTCTTTTTTAAACCTGTAATCAATACGAATTGCTGACATTTAAAAGGGTTTAGACTGAACAATAGCATGAGAATTTTCTGCTTAGCTTTCATTCACCAATGTTTCATTGTTTGGGAACACATTTTAGCTGCTACAGAAAACATTTCATTTCATGTTTGGTTTTTTCCCTTTGGATAAGTATGAGCTTCCCGCCTCTTACTTCTAATGCAGCAGGAGCTGGCATGTTAGCTTAAGCCCTTAAGTCCTGGGAAAAGTCTTTCTTCTGCTCCTGCTCTTGTTCCTCCTCAAACAGTGGAAGGAAGAACATAATGTTAGATCCTCCATAAATAGCATGGATGCTTTTTTCTTTTCAAGTAGCTATTTAGAATTAAGGCAACACTTTCCACTAGAGTATTACTTTTTTAAAAGGCAGAATTTGGAGACTAAAATATTTGGCAATGTTTCTTAACATATCCTGCAGTTCTTAAAATACATGCTGTTTAGCTTAGAGTTAGAGCAACCAGTGTCCTGAAGGAAGGTGTAGAAAATAAGGCTCTGCAGTAGGTGTTGTTTTCTCTCAAGTTTTACAGGAGAACTGGACGCTTCAATGCAAGAAAGGGAAGACAAGGTACCACTGATTATCCCAGAATTTCTAGGACCAGAAAACCAACATACCTACTTTGTCTGCTGCTGTGAATTAAGCATGTCAGATGTTCCTTTTAAAATTTAGGGAAGACTTATTTTTCCTTTTGCAAGGTGACACAGCTGTTCATGTTCATCCTGCACCACAAAGAGCCTACATTCTTTCTCTCCCTAGAGGTAGGTGCTGCCAAACTAACACCAGCCTGCTTGGAAGAGGGATGGAGCACAGGAAAGGATGGCCAGGGAGAGGTCTATCTTTGCTTGAGGCACATGATAGGGAATGGGGCCGAAGAGGAGGAGACTTGGCTGTGGAGCTGAGCCAAGATAACAGCATTTCCAGGAAAAGGGTCAGACACAGTTAAGATGGGAGCTTGCTTGGATATATTTCTTTCAAACAGCTAGCTCGATGATTGTAACAGCCAGTTCTACTAAGATGCTTGTAACCTCCCCCAACGTAACTTGGCCTGTCTCCTCATTGCCTTGCCAATAGCCACAAGGGAGATCTGTGCTTAAAAGCTCTCCCTCAACTTAGAAGCTGTTCAGATTGTGAATTGTACTGCCAGTGCCACTCTCTCCCATTAACTAAACTTGCTACATGCAGTTAGTAATAAGCAATAAGCATCCTTGAAGTGTGGGCAGCTGATAGTGGTGCCAGTAATTGAGCCATTCCATAGCTGCAGACTTCATTCTTGTTCTACTCAGTATGGCCCACACATAACTCTTCCAAATTTATGTGGTCACATATGGCTGTGACTACAAACTGGAAAGTTACTTGGCAATGTAGATTCACTTCGTATGATCACATTAGCTGTGTTATTCAGCTTTGGTCCTAATGCAGTAGATGTAGGTATTACAGCAATGCATACCACAAAATAACTGGAAACTGAAAATTGTCTTCTTTGAACATTAAATAAAATAAAAAAGCATACCTGTGAAACAGTGATCTAAAAGACCCATTACAGCTGTGGCTTGTAAATATCAGGCTGCAGGATATTGTGTTTTTCTCAGTCCACTCTTAAATGAAGAAACTCCATAGCTAACTATTGAAGATGTGCAACACAAGCACTTAGCTTCTACACTTCATTATTCAACATGGAATCTCATGTCACATTGGAATCTCGATCACAAGGAAGTATAGGCATTAAACCCATTGTGATCTTCATTGGCCCAGAGCAGAAGGAGCAGCTGATAAAGCAGTACTGTATGTGTGATATGTGGAATACAGATGAGGCAAGTTTGTTTTCCCAGATGTTGCCTGACAGACTGCTGACAGCATCAGGTGAACTGAGGGAAGCAGAAGGTAGAATGAGCAGCTGCCTGCTCTGCTGTGTGTGAATCTTGATGGCCCAGATAAACGTGGTCTCTTCATCACTGGTAAGGCAGAAAAGCCATGTCCTTTAACTAGTTCAGCCCACAAACATGCTGCAATTGATCTGTGAACTTGAAGGTAGGGGTGGTGAATAGGTTTTTGCAATAGATCAGCATTTGACCTGAAAGTGAAATGTGAAAAGCGCCACACTTTGCTGCATATAGGGACAATATTCCAGCTTTTACTGTTCCCAGAACCAGTAGACCACAAATCTCACTACTAGTGCTGCCCTAGGTGATTTCATATTGGAAATGTTGATGTAGTCTGCACAATCAGTCAAAAACAGTGGTGTGATCCAGAAAGCAAAACCAAGCTGAGATGAGGTGTGGCATAAATATCACCTAACTTCAGGCATTTACTTAAGCATGAGATGAGTCAGTTCTTAGCCACTTCCATCTGAACTGTGAAGGCAATTCAGTAGGTCAGACGTTGACATAATTTGGTCAGATAGATGGGCAAGGGCTATGATATTTAAACAGAAGAATAAAGTTTAATTATTTAATTATAATTGTAGTGTAGCTGGGTCTCAGGACTGTGCCTGTGTGCACTCCCAATGCACTTAAGTTACTAATTCCCAGAGTGGTCCAGGAACTCCCAGGCTAGTCATCTGCATAGATGAGATAAAGAGCTGGTCTGAGACAGCAGACCGAGTTGAAACTAGGTGATTGACTGAACTGCTGGCCATCTGCACAAGAAGTATTTGACAGATTGTTACAGGAGCTGTCCCAGTGGGAATTTCAAACAGTTCTTGAGATTTCCCAGGCAGTTCCTGCTGTGTCTAGACCAATTTGTATGCTTAAATGTGTTGATTAAAATCCTGGGTGGAGAATCTGGTTGTCCCAGAGATTCCCAAACAGTTCCTGCTGCAAAGTTAATCAATTTTACAAGGGTAAGACAATCGATAGAAACATTCCTACCTGTGCAGAAATGACTGTGTAGGACAGTCTTTTGTACATACTTAAGATAGTTAGGAAATGTTTTGTATGTAGGTTAAGGTAATCTGTAGTGATGGATTAATCATGTCTTGCAGTGGTCATGTAGGACCATGGATTATAAAAATTGGACAGAACTGTGTTTTAGGATGTCTCACCCAATGCAACTAAGATGCCCCCTGCACGGACCCCTACCATGGAGACTCCCTTCACTCATCCCTCATCCTTCACATCCAGACAGCAACCAAGTGTCTTGTTTTACAAATTGTATTGTCTATACAAGAGATACCCTAAGCCAATATCCCAATAATGTTGGCTTTTTTAACATATGGTCTGTTTGTAAGTGTCTGTGCAACAAAAGATACCAAAAGCAAATCAAATGCCATGAATGTTTTTGCTACCAGTGGAAGCTTTACCAATGAATGATAGCATTGGTGGGGCTGTATGTATCATACATTGCCATATACCAATTTTGGAACCATGTTCAAGTAGATACTTCAACAGAACTGCAGATACCACCTGCTGAACATGGGAGCGAGGGAGCTGATTGGCAGTTGGGAAGATGTGAGATGATATTTGATGAACAGATTATTAGCTCAGTGTTAGTCACATCAACTGCAGAGGGTAACAATGATGGCAGTGTTGATAAAGCCATGAACAGCAAAACTGGCCAGCATTCTCCTGCATTCCACTGGGGTTGTTTAGCCTGGAGAAAAGAAGGCTGAGGGGCGACCTTATTGCTCTCTACAGCTACCTGAAAGGAGGATGTAGAGAGGTGGGGGTCGGTCTCTTCTCCCAGGTAACAAGCGATAGGATGAGAGGAAATGGCCTCAAGTTGCGCCAGGGGAGGTTTAAACTGGATATTAGGAAATTTTACTTCACTGAAAGGGTTATCAACCATTGGAACAGGCTGCCCAGGGAAGTGGTTGAGTCACCATCCCTGGAGGTATTTAAAAGACGTTTGGATGAGGTGCTTATGGACATGGTGTAGAGGTGGTCTTGGTAGTGTTAGGTTTACGGTTGGACTTGATGATCTTAAAGGTCTTTTCCAACCTATACGATTCTGTGATTCTGTGATCTTCCTGGTCAAACAGTTCCACTGGATGTTGCAGAAGCAGCCATCCATAACCATCTATTTTCACAGGACTAGTGACTGGCTACTAACTATCACGGATTATAACAGTTAGACTATATTTGCATTGCACTGCATGCAGATTGTATATTGTTCAAGGGTAGAGCATGATTGTTTATCTGTTAAGTAGTTTACTGTATGCCTCAGAGGCAGACACACAAAGTTATAAAGCAGACGTACATTACCTTCCTTCCTTTCTTTTCCACTTCATATGCAAGATCTAATTGCTATTAATGCAATACAGGATGTGAAACACAGCATCTGTCTATGTTTACATTCATTTACACAGTGGGAGGTATTCAATTAAAGTGTTTCTACAGCACTGTGGTTTTGGTCAAATACTGTCACATCTTATGGTGGGCTTGCAATGCTCTTGTATTTCACCAGCCTTCTGTCTTTCTGTAACCTGGCCTACTGTATGTGTCAGTGAAATAATAAGCATAGATTGCTGTTTCTTCCTGCCCTTTCCCTTTCTCTTTTAAAGAATAACTTTAAAAAAAAAAATAATGCAAATTTAAGATTTTGAAAACTAAAGTCTATAATCAAAACGTACAGATTTTCATAACTTGCATGGCTTAGTTTTAGACTTGAATTCCCACATTATAATTGAGATTTTATGTGTTTGCTAATGAGTATATTGAATACTAGAGACGTGAAGTCTCAGGTGATAAAATATGCTTGTGGTTGTGACACAATGCTACCATGCTAAGAACAGGGTCTTTTATCCATGGTTTTCAGTACAGATGACTGGACATTAACAAGCCAGGTTTTGTAAACCAAGATATTTTCCTTCAGACTGCTTGGGAGGAAATGAGTATCCACCAAGAAACAGATAGCAATTGAAACTCTCCAGCACAGTGGAACCTTTGTGAAGTGGTCAGAATCTATCTGTGCAGACTGAGTATCCTAAGTAGTACTTCCGCTGCCCGGTCCCTCTTCTGTACAAAAAAAGCCACGCAACATCGCAAATTATTATTAGATGTGTTTTCCATTATTATTCAGGCCTAGAATATGAAAAAAGTAATTTTACGTAAAATCACACTGGGTCTTAAATTTCTGCCTATTCAAAACTGGAGGTGATGAAGGAAGTGCTGTGGAAACCAGTGAGGCTGGTCAGAAATTGCTCACGAGAATGGGAGTCATGGTGCTGTTACTGACTTCCAGCAGTTGTCATCTGCTCAGTGACATCTAGGTTTCATGAGCAGCCTCACCTCTGACTTTGTCTGTGGAGGGAGGCAAGATAGCAAAGGTGGAATAGCTTTTTGCAGATTTTTGTGTAATTTCTCCTTGGATTTACCAATATTGTCAGTTAATTTAAGATTTGGAACTGTAAGAATTTGGTATACTGGGATGAAGCGCAGTGTCATGCAATGTATTTCCTGGGCCTCTTTCAGTCTGCCTACTGTGATACATTGTGCAGTGTTTCTGCCGCACAGCTGGCTATTCCAAAAGAAAGCCTCTTGCCTGGCTTTATAAACCCCTTACACTTTCCTGCTGTTGCTGATGTTTTGGAAACATTGGAGTTCCTTGTTAATTTTATAACTTATCTCTAACTGCTGTGGGCTTCTCTGTAGCTCCACCTTTTTCTTGACTCTAGGGAAAAGCAGTACAGTCACTATGTACTACCTCCACCAGGAAGCCAGGGTAGCTCTTCTTTTTAACATGTGTGAAGTGAGGAATAAGGAGCCAACTCTCTTCCACTGCCGTCACCCACATTTGTATCGTAGTAGGTGACTGTGACATTTCAATAGCAAGGATGCCTGTTTGGCATTCGGCTTCTTAAACGTCACTCTTATTGCAGCAACGTGCTGCACCTCCAGGGATGGCTATTTTAGCAGAGAAGGAGAAAAAGATGAATAACTGCACATGAGATTTTCCAAAAATTATTCAGTTTGACAAAAATTATCCAATGTGCCTTGGGAAAAAAGAAATTGAAAACGCGCAGTGCCTCGAACTGACTGCTGCAAGTATTGTTTGTGCTGTGTATCCCCATTACGGCAACTGCTTTCTCAGAACTTCATCATCCATCCGTGAGAAATGAAAGCATTTTGTGTCTTAACCTTGGACATACAGAAATTATTTAACACTTTGATCTTCATAAGGGGTATAGATTGTATATCCCCTGTACTTGCTGGGGAGAGTTAATGGTCATCCTGTTTTCCAGCACAATTTCTTTTCTTGGCACTAACAGATAAAAAGCTGGAAGGACATGTAATGACTATGGTCTTAGATCTTAAAGGCTTTTCACTTGCTCATAAGGACACCTCCCTGTCATAGGGCATTCGATTACTGATAGAAGAACAGCAGTGACTGTTCAAGGCATTCCTATTCAGGATTGCTATTGATGTAAGCATCTTATAAAAATGTTTAGTGATCCTTGCTTTTAGATTTACAAAGAACTGAAGTGTATATATTTCCATGTCTGATTGATAAACTGAAAAAATGTATCAGGCTGGAAGGACTCCAAGAATATCCTTGATTCGCCACGAGGGAGCTGGAATTGTTAGAATTCATCATTTGTAAAGTACTTGGTGTTGGCTTGTTTCTGAGAAACAACTGGAATTCAGGGAAGTGTTGCACGATAGTTCAGATGTGAGCGCCTTCCCACGGAGCGGTCCAGCAGGCAGTGTAGGCAGAAAGTATTCTGAAGGACTAGGGCTGAAATGGTCGTTTTTGTGGTGAAAAATGATGTGCATCTTACCTGGGCACACCTCTTTGTATGACGCTTTTTCACAGCACTGGAAATTACAAGCCATGCTGTGCATCTGTCATAGCTGAGCACACAGTGAAGTGAAGTCACTCTTCTCATAGGTCTTCTGAAACCATCTCAGCCTGGGCAAGGGCATTCAGGCTGATTTGGAGTTTGAGTACCTGCTTGAAAGGGGAGATACATAATAAGGTTATTAATTAGATGACACTGATGGTACCTCTTTTTGAGTCAACTTGATATGAGAACATTTGAATTTCTAAATTGATAAATTGTATTTGTTAGTGGAGATATCACTTTTCAGATCAAACTGACTTAATCCTGCAAAAGTTTCATTTTTTGAGATATATAATAAGGTTACTAATTAGATGCCACTGATGGTACCTCTTTTTGAGTCAGCTTGACATGAGAACATTTGAATTTCTGAATTGTGAAATTTCATTTCTGTTAGTGGAGATATCACTTTTCAGATCAAACTGACTTAATCCTGCAATGGTTTCATTTTTTGAGGGTAAGATGATGGTGTCTAGGTCTCACCCTTTCAGCAACAAAGATGAAAACTCAGCAGTGTTTCAATCCCCTGATAATTTTCCCATATACTGTTCCATTACTTCAGGTTTGACCCCTTTCACAGTGGAATGGATTCCACAGCTTTTAGCTGATACAGTTAAAAGCCTTTCTAAAATGGTTCCAGCTGTATTGTTTTAGTCAGCCATTTAGGATCTGTGCTCACCTGTCTATCTGACTGCATTTTTATTTGATGGTCCTTAGGGTGAAACTACAAGATTACATGAAATTAGGGTGACACCAGTGGCCTTAGCCCTCACACCAAAAGTTTCAAGCAGTGTAAGCAATACATGCCTGCTACATGGACTCTTCCTTTAAACACCACTCATGCAAATTCACTGTTATGTGAAGTATTTGACCAATATTTAACCAGAACCTAGGCAAGAAGCTAGACTGGTGTCATGAACATCAAGCTCAATATTTCTTGCTTTGGAGGAGCCCAGCTTTCCCAGTTATGTCCTTATTTTCTTCAGATTGTTTCTCTAGTTAGTGCTGCATTATTTGAGAGACATCTTACCTTTTTCTAGTAACAAAGAAAAATACTTTTTCCCCCCCCTGTTGCATTCAGTGCTTCTTATACTAGGTTATTGTTAATATTGCTTGTTCATAATTGTAATACATTTTATCCTTTATTATCCTTTTTATCCCAGATGTATTCCTGGAGCATTTTAGTCTCCAGGAGTTTTGATCTATTATAATACTTACTATTGGAGAAAAGAACACTGCTTCATGTAATTTTTGTTCTCTTGAAGCAATAATTGCAATATAAGAAGTTCCCACTCACCTGGCCTCCAACCCTGCAGGATGGAGGATGATTTGTTTTCCTGCAAATTCTTTGCTTTTGCTGAAAATAAGAGAACTAATAGTTCTTTATGGGATATGGCATTTCTTCCACCAGCTGGATGTGTGTTCCACCCACTAATGGCCTGTTTCTTGGTGCAGTATTTTCAGCTGTTGAAGTTTCAGCATTCTTGCTCTGAAGGTAGAAACAGTAAAAGTTTAGGTCTGGAGAGAGGTGATTTTACTGGTGAGATGCCAGATAGTAGCTAGCGATTTCCTTCTGAATAGAAGAATGAATCCTTTTTTTTCATATGTATTTGCTATGTTTTGACCTCATATTAGGATGTCAGAGGTCTGGTGGAAGCTGCGTTCCCCCATCCTTTCCACAAATCATCATCTTCTGCAACTCTGGCTGTGGCGTTGAGGTACATTCTGTTTTGTATTGGATACAAACAGGACTAGATCTTTCAGTCTTAAAAGGGTGAGAAATCCTTTCTTCAGCATTTTTGGGTTTTGGTTGGGGGGTTTTTGCACGTGATAACTAATATTTTAGACCTGCAGTTTCCTGACAGGCATTACTTGGTTAATAATAGTCACTGTAACTGTCCTGCTACCTTCTTTCATCATCCTTAAAAAAACGACTCTTGCCCAAAATCCAATAGGGAAAAAAATCCCACTTCAGATACATTTTTGTCACTAGGCTGAAGATATTATCTATCCAACATAACATGTGTTTATGCAGGAGATGGTGTTGCTTTTTATTCTGGACAGTACGTCTTGATGATACCTGTTTAATATCCTGACGTCGTGCAAAATACAGATTGGATGCCTCTGGACTTTGACCCCAAGAGCTGCATGGAAATTTGCCAGAACATATAACGGCTGCAGCTAATATGCATGTATTTGCATAGTTACTAAAATTAAAAAGCTGGCAACGATAATATTTTCATGGATTTGTATCTTCCCTGATGGATTAGTACAAAGAGCTTGTTGATTGAGTTCACCAGCAATT
Source organism: Ciconia boyciana (assembly GCF_034638445.1). Lineage (NCBI taxonomy): Eukaryota > Metazoa > Chordata > Aves > Ciconiiformes > Ciconiidae > Ciconia > Ciconia boyciana. The sequence goes on from NC_132934.1 coordinate 60,295,379, forward strand.
AAAGCGTGCAATTAATCTTTCTTATCTTTCCATTCAGGTGAAGTGAGAAGGGCAGCCATGAGTTGCTTTTGACCACTGGCCAAATTCTAGCCAGATCTACCTGTCAGTCAGCTTTTAGCAGAAAGCTCTGGCTTCCTGCCATTTTATCTAGTCCAGATTGTGTGTCTCTTTTCACTCATTCACTGACAGGAAGGAAAAAAAAAAGGCTTTATCTTATCTTCTAGGGAAGACTTGCATTTTTGCATCTGCTGGAGAGGTAGGACTGGGAGGCTGGTGTTTGGTTTATTCTCACTGACCTCTCTCAGGATGCTCAGACTCTTGTAGGTCCTCCACCCTTGACTGCCACACTGAAAAACAGCTGGAGTTGAGGCCAGAGGCCCCAAAGGAACAAGCAGCAGCACTAACTGAGACTGGCCAGACTTTTCTGTTCTGCAGTCTCATCTTGCACAAATGAACAGAGAAAACCAAAGAGGGCACTCAGCATTTTGGAGACAGCAAAAAACAGTGGAGAAAATTAAGAATGTCTCAGATGAGAGTAAAGAAAAGGACTCAGAGTCAAATGGAAACTGGTCATTTGAGTTTGGTGGGGCTAAGCAAGGAGGGAGGAATGGAAACCTTGTGGACAAAAGCCAGCCAAAGACCTAAGGGGAGGGAGATAATCCTCAAAGATCCCAGGAGGTGAATTACTGTTTGGTCATTTCTTTTCTGAAGAAGCTGTATGGCTGAATATCTTGTTGCCTAAATGGCAGAGACAAAAAAAACATTAATTTTACTTTATGTAACAGTCTGCAGTTTCATCTGTATAAAGCATGTTGGGTCCAGACACGGAGCATGGCTTAACTCTTGGCACCCTCAGTTAATTTTGTTATAAAGGAAGTTGTTTTGAAGAAGCATTCTTGAATCAGGTTTTTCCCTCTTGTCTGCCCTTTGTGTATATGTCTGTATTGGTGAGAGATCTGGAAAGAAAGAAGAAGAAAAAAAGAAAAACAAGCATCATCATCAGTCCGACTGTGTTATGGACTTTGCTACAGAGATGAGAATTAATTTGCAGTTATTCTCCTTTGCTGTATGCTGATGCTGATTTGGGAGGTTTTGTTTGTTCTGCCTTTTTAATGTCTAATCTTCTTTCCAGTTCTGGCTTGTTCCATGGTTTCTGCATTTGCTCTACATTACCCGGGACCCAGAGGTTCAGATAATCATCCATTTCTATCTCAACCTTTTTGCTCACCGCTATTTGTATCCAGACTTGTTGCATGTATGTGTGGAAGATATCATCTGTTCATAAAGCAAGAGATGAAGCAGAATTCTATTAAAGTCACCAGTGCTTCTGTGATGAGTAAGAACAGCAGCAAAGGCCAGCAGAAATAGAAAAAGAATTTTAGCAAAAATGTATAAATTCCCATCTCCTTACAGTTGTTTTTCAATGTGAATTTTTATTATTTTTTTAAATACTCAGGCACCAGAAATTCTGAGTTTAGAAAAGTTACCCAGCTTTGCTGGATTCCTGGTTTCCTTGGCAACCATTCATATAAATAGTAAGGACCTGTTATGGGGGGGAATATCACTATAATCGAAACCTGTGAATCACCTAGGAAAAAATTAAATTCAAGGTTGAAGTTACAAGTTATCCAGCAAACATTAACAGAAGAGTCTGTTTTCGTTTAAATAAGGTTCTTCTATTAATGTTTGCTGGATACCTGATAAGGATGGAGCAAAGGCAGTGATTTTCTGAAGGTGAGATGCAAGGAGATTCCTTTTGGCATTCCTCCTGAGGAAACTATTACAGGTGACACTCACCTTCTTCCGCCCAGGCTCTTTGGTCACTTGCAATTGGTCTCTCTCTTTCATTTTTTATTCTTTTTCTTCTTATTATTTTTAAAAAAGAAATACAGTGTGTTAAAGACAGGCATGAATGTTAGCCATAGTTAATTTTAACCTGCTATTCCCCTCCTTTCTCAATGATTCAGTTAACCCAATCTCAGCAGCAAGATGTTGATATTGGTCTTCTGGAAGCAAAAGAGTGAGAAAGGGGATCAGCCGGATGTCCCTGCAAAGAGTTTAGATATTGTGAGGTATGGTCAATGTGAAATGGGAAGGATTATCCTGAAACTAACCCTCATCTGCTGCTGGAATTGTGACTCAGTTTTCATGAATGTGAGAAGAGATATGGCAAAAATTCACAGCAGGTTGAAGTTCTCCCTGTGTGAAATTGAAAAACAGTGATGAGAAAAACTCTGCATCAAGAAAAGTTCCTGTCCTGTGACAGCAATATGATATTGTTTGTTTTCCCCCTTTTTCCGCTTTGTGTTGCAAAAAAACTTAGTAATATGATGGTCGTTAAAATGGTGGCAGTATTTTTCTCCAGTTTAGAAATTACATGAAAGCCCCAGTTCTATTAGCTTTGTCTTAAATAAAGGTCACATGATTTTTTTAAAAAATTATCTCGCTACTTCTAGTGTTCATAGAAGCAGCAAAGCACTAAACAAGCAATGAAAAAGCTGTGAAAACAAGTTATATCAACTGTGTCTAGGAAGTTATTTATCCAGTTTGAGGAAATAACAATTTTTATTGTTATCTGATTCACACATCAGAATTTTCAGGGCTGTTTCCCATGCCTGGGCCATTTGTAAGGGCTGCCTGAAGACAGCAGCTACCAAATAATTTGGCTGGTCTTCCTTCACAGAGATCCCTCCAGCTTTAAGTTCTTGCACCATGTAGATTGCACTCGTTTTCAGATCAGTGTCAGATACAATTCAGAAAAATTCAGATACAGTTTGTGCAGACCTGCAACACTCTTTATGATTGTGCTGGGGCCTGGAAGTTTTGTTTTGCTTCGTTTGCTTTTTTTTAAGATCCTGAAGTTAGTTTATCACCTGACTGATACAATCATCGGGAAGATAGTGCCTATGTTGAAGTCAGTGAGGACAAGTAGACGCTGAATACTTTTGGAAATCCAGGTTTCCATCAAGTCATTCATTACAGAGCCTAATTCACATCTCTCTTTATTTCAATCAGTATATTGTAGGTGCCAGATCTTTTTAATAGCAAAACCTGGCGTGAAAGCTCTAGGAAGACAGAATTACCTACAGACTGCCCTTTCAAATTCCCCCAGCCTTTTCTGTTTTCTGACTCCTCCTATTTGCTGTTGGCTGTTTCCCCACCACAGTGAATCTCCTGCCATTAGGTCTGGGTGGCAGTGGAATTTGGGTCTATTTGACCCCGTTTAGTAGCCCACCTCTGAGAGGGGTGCATGCAAGTGGCATCTTCTGCCTCCAGACTTTGCTGTTTCTCAGCCTGGTGCATCAACCCAGCCAGTCTGACATTCAGGCTCTTTCTTGCAAGATACTGACTGTAGTGGTGCTTTTGTGAAGTCAGCTGAGCAGAAAGGGTGTCTTTTATTTGGAGTGGGGATGGGGATATTATGTCATAGCTGAGGATTATTTTGATTGATTTTTTTTCCAAGCATAAGATGGAAGATGCAGTGAATGTAGTGAGAAAATCAATACAGTATTGAAGATTGCATTTTTCCAGTGTAAAGTGTTTAAGGACATGCTGCCAGGGAAAACACTTCATCAGCCAAACTTCCCTCATCTTATCATGCTGAACAGGAAGCACTTTTTTAGCTCAGGGGGTGCTACAGTGCTATATATTTTGTGGGACAGTGAGAAATTCTGTTAAGAAAATGGAAAAAAATGTTATTTAACAGACAAGAGAGTCTGACAGGAGTCCCATGAAGTTCAACAAGGAGAAGTGCAAAAGCTTGCACCTGGGAACTACCCCATGCACCAGTATATGCTGGGGGCCATCCATCTGGAAAGCAGCTTGGCAGGCAAGGACCTGGGGGTCCTGGTGGACACCAGGCTGAACATGAGCCAGCAATGTGCCCTCGCGACAAAGAAGGCTAACGGTAACCTTGACTGCATTCGACAAAGTATTGCCAGCAGGTCGAGGGACGTGATCCTTCCCCTCTACTCAGCACTGGTAGACCATACCTGGAGTGCTGGGTGCAGTTCTGGGCTCCTCAGTACAAGAGAGACATGGGCTTACTGGAGAGAGTCCAGCCAAGGGCCACTAAGATGAAGGGACTGGAGCATCTCACATATGAGGAAAGGCTGAGAGTGCTGGGATTGTTTAGGCTGGAGAAGAGAAGGCTCAGGGGGAATCTCATCAATGTATATAAATATCTGAAGGGAGGGTGCAAAGAAGACAGAGCCAGGCTCTTTTCAGAGGTACCTAGTGACTGGACAAGGGGCAGTGAGCACAAACTGAAACACGGGAGGGTCCCTCTGAACATCAGGAGACACTTTTTACTGTGAGGGTGACTGAGCACTGGCACAGGTTGCCCAGGGGGATTGCGAAGTCTCTGTCCTTGGAGAAATTCAAAAGTCATCTGGACACGGTCCTGGGCAACCGGCTCTAGGTGGCCCTGCATGAGCAGGGGAGGTTGGACCAGGTGACCTCCAGAGATCCCTTCCAACCTCAACCATTCTGTGATTCTGTGATGCTGTATAGACTGAAACCTATTCATCAGGAAAAGTCAGGATAGATTTTCTTCTGGTATGGAGGTAGTCAGATCTGGTTAACTGGGGAAAGGCTGCATTTGGAAGGGAAATGCAGTCTCAGGTTTATGTAGTTGTCTAGCTAAAACTCTTGAGTGCTTTGTTTAATGGTACTATTATATACGCCCTCCCAATCCAAGAAGCACATAGCAAGCCAGGTTGTTAGGTTGTCTGTCAACTTCCAGTACTTAAGGGAAGATGGCAAGTAATGAGAGAAACATGTACCATCCTACAGAATCTTAGTTTGGCTTTCCTCTGCTTCTATGCTTGCTACTGTTTTTATGCTCCAGTCTGTGTATATATAAACCAGCACTAAGTAAGACAGCAAATACATTACCTCTTTTCTTGTGCTTCACCTTACTGCTCTGTTTATCATAATTTTAGTAATGTAGCAAAGAGAAAGGTGAGTGCAGCAAAATCATATTTGCAAACAAAGTATCTTAGCCTGTAAGACTGATGACCTTTAAGAGCACGAGGTTTAAATAGAAATGTGATAGTAATTGAATTTCATTAATTTGGCTTTTAGCAAATATGAAACTGTATCTCATCCTGGCACGTAACTTCAAAGTGCATTTTTCTCCTCACTCAGCTAGAGGACCTGCCCTGTTCTTTTCCACACTTATGCTCATGACTAGCACCCATCCCTGCACCCTACTTCCCACATTTATCTTTCTAAGAGCTGTTTTCTTTGTCTTTATCCCAATGAGGATCAGGTGGCAGCTGTAAATATTTGCAGAGTAAGACACATGAGAAAAAAGAATCCTAACTTTATGTGTACAGTGTTGGGTTCTGAATTAGCCACGACTACTCAGGGAAATGGGTTTACTGTTCTGGTAGTTCTGTGAAAACGAATGTGACCCAAATTAAATTGGTAGATAGCTGGGTCCAAACAAACAGGAGTTGTAAATAAGCTGTGGCACTCTTTGCTGCAGGATGTTGTCATTGCCAAAAACTTACAGGACTTCAAAAATCAACCAAATTCACAGACGAAAAATCCATCAAAAGCTGTTAATGAAAAAAATACTACCTCTAGCTCCAACATTTGGTGCATATTGCCTGAGGATGGGAGTATATTTGGGGGCAGTATCACTGTAGAATTTCCCTGTTTTTATATTCTTCAGTAGTCACCTGCCACCATCCACTATCAGAAGCTAGCTACCGAGCTCAGTGGACTTTTGATCTGACACAATACAGGTACCCATAAGTTGTTTGTCCTTTCCTGTTGGTCACTGTTCCCGTTGTCGTTCTGTTCATGTTGGTAGTGTTTTCCAGATTTGCTCTCTGCTAAGTCTGCAACACCAAGTCTCCATCCTTTTCAAAGAGGCTCAAGACACCTGCCCATGTACAGATTTCACTGACAGCTACAGAGCAATCAGTATTCACCTGGGAAGCCTAGGCAAATTTCCCCATCACCTGTTTGCGGGGGAAAAAATAGCATAGTTAGGGGAAAAAAAAGAATCACTACAATTCCCTAAAGAAGTACAGTATAAGAGTCGAAGTCTGGCTGGATATATTTGTGATTACTTGGTAGATGAGTTGTGCTCTTTGATCTCAATGTGTGGGCAACCAGACTCAGGTGTTTTTAAGAATAAAAATACCTAAATACTTGGGAATGTAGTCACTATACAGTTCATTCACAAACAGAGAAGGAGCCCCTGTTTTCCCCTCTCTCTGTCATAGAAACAGGGAAGCTTGATTTTAAGCTGGATGTCTGTATTAGGCTTCTCTCCTTAAAAAGGGCACTTCTGCTAACCTAATGAACGTTTATATAGTGGTAGCAACTGTGAGAAAGCTGAGTTAGGCCGTGTACAGCCACTGTGTTTTAGCCATCTTTTCCCAGAGGTAGTCAGAGCATAATTAGGGAAGACAACTTGCTGGTAAGTGTCACTGGACCTGGAGACTGTTGCTCCCTCTTCTCTGGCATTTACCAGAGTGATCAGTTGTGTATAGCGTGCAGACTCATGGGCACATAATTTCTATATTCATAGCCAGAAGCACCAAATAATTTAGATAATTTAGTGTATTTTCAGTCTTCAATTATAGAAAGAATAAAGATGGTTTTGATGAAAGATCTTTAGTGAGAAGATATTATTTCACTTAGCTTACTTAAGAGAATCACTGTCGGCACCAACTAAATGCCTTTCTTCACTCTCCTTTCATGAACAAAAATCCAGATCCTGAGAGCTAGACATCCAAGGTGTGCTTTTTCTGCTGAACTGAGAATTATACAAATGGCAAAGTATGTCACACTATTTTGTTTCACTTTCCTCTTTTACTAACTCTATTTTTTTCTGTTCCTGACGTATCTTCTAGGAATATTTGTTCTCTGAAGGCAACTCTGATCTAGCTTGTACAGCAAATGATTCACAAATGTTCCATATATGGGCCATTTTAACTATGCTAGAGAAAAAAAGATGTATTAATACTTACAGAAAATATTTAGACAATATTTAGACAAATGAAATGCCTCAATGTTACCAGGTATATAACAGTGGACATCTTGGAGGTTGCAGAATTTTGCAAGAGTTTGTGCTTAGGCCATCTTAATTATCTCAAACTGGCACTTCTTAACTACTAAGCACCTCTTCAACCATAGTGTTCTTGTATTTCTTTTAGTAAGACTATATGTAATATCCAGAGAGAGTGAGCCTTCACAGTGCTGTGATGTAGCGTAAGGAGTTTTCCTTGGCATGAATTTGGAACGGTTACATTATTCATGAATAGCAAAGCAGTGAAGAAATTATGCTGGGGACTAATTAGGACCCCTCTTTATGTCTTAGTCAACTCTGCATCAGAGAAGAGAAAACTGCAGATACATTGAACCGATTGACAGTTCAAGCTTCAGCGTACGCTCAAATAAAACACGTGCTAGCCAGCTGTGATGGACCATTTGGAATAGGGACTGTTCCTTTCATTTTCAAAAGCGATCCTTTCAGACATCAGGCTTCAGGATGGCAGGCTTTTGGCTTCTGTGTGCCAGATCGGAAGGAACAGCCAGGCAAGGATCTCTTCCCTGCAGTGATACACTGCAGTGGTGTTAGAATTGGGATTCTCAAGAGCAAAGAAAGTAATGGCTCCTTGCAGGTGACTTTTACTTTTCCAGCCACCTTTTACCTTCCCTGCTTGTCTCAGGCTACCCATGTGACATCTGAACCCCTGCCTTATTAGGCTTATTTGCATAAGCATATTAGAAGTTATTCCAGAGCAGTATTGCATTTGGACTAATTAAATGAAGGACATGCCATCCAAAATTAATAACATAGGGATAGGTAATAATAAAAGCAAGCTCAAGTCTGTAAAATTACTTTAACTCTTTTACTATGTCAGCATGATTAGAGGGCTGATCTCTATGGCTGGTCTAGCACAAGGAGGTCAAGTGGCAGATTCAGAATGATATGCAGAGTTTGGGGAAGCAGGGTAAATACTGCTTTGCTGACACCTTGATGTGATGGTCCATTCCTAGGGCCATCATGTGGGAGAGCTAGGACCACAAGTAACTAGGGTTTTGAGGGTGTGGATTAGAAATTATTTCTGTTACACACATAGAAGAAATTTCTGGGGAGCTTTGAGGTTATTTTTTATATAACTAGAGACTTAATATTGGCATATATCTCAGAGACAGAAACTAGATTTCTCTTCTAAGCACCATACAAATTAAAGAGAGAGCAAGGAAGAAAAAATGACATAAGAATGATGTCTCTTTAGAACCATAGATAAAACTATGCTATGTGTTACTTCACTCTCTAATTTCTTTCATAGTGGTTTCTACCAGAGTCCTAGCATTCCTTATTTGTGCTACTTCTGGTATTCTACAGTGCAAATCCTATAGAGAGCACAGGTAAATAATACATAGACATGTGTAGGTGACAATGCCAGCCAGATTGTATATGCAAGTGATTATATATGAACTATATGCATATACAAGGGAACACACAAATGTATTGCCAGGATGAGATACCTTTCAAAAAAAACAAATAAAACTTCACACTTCAGTTTGCACTTTCTGTTTTGGGGTTGTATTAAGATAACCTACTTTTCCTGCCTTTCCTCTTAAAATTTTGCCTTTCTCCTTAAAGGTTTGTTCTAGTACCCTCGGTCTTTTTAATTAATTTAGCAGTGAGGGAAAGCTCTGCACTGGTACATGAATCCTGAGAATACAGAAGGGAGTTGTGTGCCATTTTGAAGGGAAAAGAGCAGGTCAGCTTACACCGGCAGAAGCCTTGTTACTTTATATTCAAAAAGAAATGCACTGTAAGCAGCTATTATTAGCCTTTCTTCAACCACTCTTCCAACTTCCAAATAAAGTTTAGGAACCCATTCTGTTATGGGAAGGTTTTCTTGAAGGATTTGGGAGGAAATGAGCTCTTCTGTGCAAAAGCTGTTTCACATAATAAACTTTAGAATGCCAGTGAATAGATATGAGGCAGTTAAACAACAGAATAAATCTTCTCAGTTTTATGAATGCACTTAGTTTCTGCCTACTTTCTCCGAAGTATAACATGCCAGGACAAATCCTTAAATCTGTCTCACTCAGGTCCCCTATAGACAAAATACTAATTGAAGTTAATGGGAGCATGACTCAGGGGAGAACTTAAAATCTGGGAATTGTAGTGCATGCCCTTTAAAACATTAAACAAGAGGAGTTTCAGACAGGGCAATAGGAACTTTTCAAAAATTTCTGTATCCCGCTTTCAGCAGTGACTTTTGATATTTGAGAACTTGAGTCTCACAGAAAGAAAAAGAAACATAGCTCATGGAACACCCTAGTGACAGTAGCACAATGAAATACTGAGTTTAATCTCCTAACTTATTTTAGAAGCTGTAGAAATGTTTTATTTAGCCCTTACTGAAGAAATGTAAATGTTTGAGTTTGCCTCTTCAATATATAACAAACAAAAAAATGTGGTTAAAAATGTTCTCCCACTTCCTCCACTTTTGAGCATGTCTGTGTGATGTGAGTAGTTATAATGTAAAGATGTAAGGCTCAAGGAAAATCTGAGTTTTTCAGAAACAATTTTTTTTCGATTTTTTGGCCCATTGTTCCAAACGAGTGGCCTTTTGAAATTCTGACCTCCAAATCTGTAAGAAATAAAAGGAAAAAAAGTTATGTTACTTCTACTTCAGAGTCAGAAAATTCTGGGAGTGGCAAACACATAAGTTTTTGTTTCATTTGAAAATGAAAGCAACTTACAATATTTCTGAAGGTTTGGATTAAAAATATATTCCAGTTTTATCAGGATACATAGGTGTCTCAGAATGGATTGTACCAGGTTGGAAAGGCTTGACTAATTTTAATTATATTGTGTAAAGCAGTTGTGTCAAAGAACTTTTTTTTCAAGCTTTCAGAAACTTTAGCATATTTCAGAGCTTCTGAAGTTAATTTGAAAGCAGGATTTTAGATGACTCTTTCCACCTGGCATTTTATGTTGTTGTATTGCTGGTACTCAGAGATCCTCCATTATTACAAGAAACTAGTGTCAGGAAGAGTTTCTCTCTCTAATGAAGATTATTTTTTCTTCCTCTTTCCCACTTCCCATTTCCTGTCAGTCGGAAGTGTCTTGGATCCCCAACAAACACTACTCTGGGATTTACGGGCTGATGAAGTTGGTTCTGACTAAGACTCTACCTTCCAATCTTGAGCGAGTCATTGTCCTCGACACAGACATAACATTTGCCACTGACATTGCTGAGCTATGGGCCGTCTTTCACAAGTTCAAAGGTATTCTAATGATTTTTTTACTGTCTTTATTTGTGGGGGAGGGAGAATGGTAAAGCAAACAGTACAGTGGGGGTAAAAGGGCTATTTGAGATTTGTTAAATGTTTTCATTCTTTCAATCTGTGGTATTTTAATATAATTGTTCTATTTGTGAGCTCTTTCCTCAACAATGTTCTGTATAGAATGATTGACAACACTGATTATCTACGTAGTTTGTTTTACTGGTCTAATTATTTGGAACAGGTGAGAGCTTGACAATACAGTAGATGATAAAGAATTATGAGGATGCTGTAGTGACCTAACATTCAAGCACCTGTTGGTATTCAATACTTGGAAGAACTTGGTTTATATTACTTTTTATTAATAAAACCTAATTATTACTTTCAGTATAACTTTTCCATGTTACCACTGAAAATTAATGAAGTTAGGATCATACTTGGATGGGGAAGGAGGGTGAAGGGGGCAGATTTATACATGTGAATAGAAATGAGTTACTGCTTGCTTCTCTTAATGACTTGATAAAGGGTTCTGGATTTGAAGTATCCACCTAAAGTAGTTTTCTCTACCTATACCCATTTCCTACAGCTCCTTGAAAAACTCCTTGATAGTTTGACCAAGAAAGGACACTTTCATAGTAACTGTGTAAGGCAATGATCACAGAAAAGTTCCCCGCTATCCTGTCACAAACCAGAGCACTTTCCTGGCTACACACTGCTAAAACCATTTAATTCTCCCCAGCTCCAGTGTTGCTAGCTTTTCAGAGTCAGAGACATGCCTTATTGTTCTCCTCTTGCCCTCAGAATATGTATTGGAGTGCTGGTAAGGAGGCATTCCAGTATCCTGATCTGAAGATTTACAGCCCTGTAAAAGTGTAGCCTTGATGCCTATCATCAGCTCTCTTAAAATCACCTCAAGCAAAGTCAGCCTAAGCAAATGGGACTATATATTTACAGAAGCCAAAATAAACCACTCTGTTAGAAAGGTGACAGAAAAAAGAGCACATTTACTGTACTTATCCCATGCTGAAATCCACAAGGCCTTTTTGCTTTTCCCAGTACTCAGCTAACAGGCAGGAGTTATTATCTTCAGCTCTACAGCCAAGGACTGGGTTCTAGTGCCTGCTTCTCCGTGCATTTGTTTCCTTTCCCTTCTCTGGATACACTGATGTCCCTTCAGCAGGCCAGAAGCACTCACTTTCTTACTTAACTGAACTATTCACAAACTTGCTTCATTAGAAATATAAAGTTTTCCCTCCTCTTCAGGTATTGTTCAAACCTCTTCACCAAGCCTTTCCCTACACTGAACCTTGAATTTCATATAAACATGTACCTTGACAACTATAATTTACATAAATGTATGCATAGGGAGTAGTGCTGTGCTATTGTACTGTCTCACTGTGTGCTACTGTCCCATTAATAGTAATATTTTACTGAATATGGTGTATTAGCATGATGTAGCAGGTAAAGAAATGTGTATAAACTGAATTTGGGCATAGAGCACTCTATGGTCAAAGATAGCAAAATCTGAATTGAGACAATGAGGGGGATCATCTCCTTGCTTTTATTTTCTGCCATAGTTTCAATGAAGGTCCCTTGCTTTTTACTGGGGAAAGAAACCAAGCATAAAGACAGGAATATGAAGCAGAGGCAGGCCTGAGGTTGAAAAAAATACAGACAGAAAATATGGAAACATGGAGAAGGATAATTACTGGAAGTAAGAAAGTGGGTGTAAGTCAGTCTCCATAGAGCTAGGCAAGGTTGTTCAGCTGATTAGAGCTGTGAAAAGCTCTAACTTACACATGGAGGCAGAATTCCTGTGCTACTGCCAGCCCTCATAACATAAGTATAACAACTCCCAAATGTATGATTTTGTAAGTTGTCCGGTCTGTCTTTTTAATTCCAGCTGATCACCTGCTTCTCCACAATTTTTTAATCCTGGCAATAAATTAGTCAGTGTCTACATCTGCTCATCTCCCAGATGGTCATGCACAAAGAAAGAATTAATGGGACAATCCCAGGGCCCTAGGAGTCGACTAGGGTGGGAGAGGACTTTGGAAGGCACGTATGCCCAAAACAGTGATCCTAAATGTTGTGGAGGAGAGAGAAATGAAAGTGTCTGAGCGCAAGCTTGTGCTCCAGCCTGTATCATAGGGTGCAGCCCCACTAGGCAAAGACTCAGTGGACATGGATCATCCTGGAAAACAAGGGCAAGTAAGTTGGAGAGATACTGTTGCTCTTTTACTGCTTTGTAAAAGATTGGTTTAAATCATATGGTGATTCTCAATTTGTCCTCAGTGTCTTTTTATTTCTCCTGCTAGCATTACAAAAGTTTCAAAGGATGTCTCATGTCATTAGCCCCAAATATTCCTCTAAAGGATCTGGTTTTAAACTACTGTTTTAATCCCCTCCTTGTTTCTCCCTCAGAAGTCTCAAGTAAGTTTATGAAGATTTATTTGGGACAATCATCTAGTGTGTTTGTTGAAATATTACTTAAACAGAAGAGAAACAGAAGATAAAACTCCTATGAAGGGAAGTTCCACTCTCCAAAGGAACCTGAGACTATACCCAACCCCAGCTTGGAGGGCAGCTTTAGAACCATAGGCTCTCCTTCTAGAAATGTTCAAACACCAAATTGTTGGCTAGAAATAGCCATTATAAACCTGCTTGCACCAGGATGTTGTTTGAGCAAATAGAATTTTTCACATCAGTGCAGGAAAGGCAAGAACTTCCTTCTGCGCATTGCTGCAGGATAACCACTAAGACACTCCAGCACAGCCTCTTTTAATTTGCAGCCACCCAGATAAAGAGGGAAGAGGTCCTAGAGTCTGCAATTCTTTCTGTGCCCAGAAAGACTTTTCTTCCCAACAAAAATAGTGACAAAGAGAGACCAGTAGCTCAGATTCCTTTTTTCTAGGACACCACGCTTGGAAGAAACTCAGATTCAGAATTGTCTTGCAGTTTCACCAGGTCCAATTTGCTGTGTAGAAAGGCCCACAGTATGTTTTAAATAGCACCTGCAATACCCAGTATCCTTGTTCTGCAAAGGTTCTTCTTCCTGTCGTCTTAAGAGTTGCTGAAAAGATCAGACCCTTGCATAGTAACTTAATATTTTAGATGGTAAAGCTACTATTACATTCGCTCTGTAGATGGAAAAAAGGGAGTAGGATTCCTTTGTAAATTATTGCTCTTCTGCCCTTTTCTGATAAGCTCTTTGCATACGCCCTTACAGTAAATGATCCAACTATTCTGTAACTGAGTGCACAAATTAGGGCTGTACATATGTGATTTTATTTGAAAGTCTCTTCTTTGATGTGGCAACCTTAAGCTTTGGGAGAAATTCACACCTCTCTTCGGTAGCCTGAAACAGTGTCTCTCAAGCAATGTAACATTTAAAAATTTCTCTTGGCAGTTACTGTGGGTTGTATAATTATTATTCCTTTTATATGCAATCTCTATGCATAAATATGTCTTTAGGAACGAGTAACTTAAATTTCAAGAGTCAGATCCAGCTTTTCAGCTGGGATTTGGACATTTCTGCTTTAGCCTCATTCTCTCTTGCTCTCCTAAAGATAAGCAGTCTGTTTCTCTAGGACAGATATATACCTCCAAAATACTGACTTCAAAGGTGTGAATCTGCAGCCAGTGTGGTGAAGATAACCTGTCATGCATGTTTTCTGTGACTTAGTTGACACTGATTATGTTTTCTATTCATCTTTCACTGGATTTTGACAGTTCTAAACTTGAGAAAGCATCTAGCCTAAGGGCAGAAGAGTGGGACTGTAGATCATATGCATTCTTGGATGAAGTGCTGCAAAGTGTTTCAGACAGCAAGGATTAGTGTAACCAATATGCTTTTATTGCAGAAATTGTGTGAATTCTTCTGAGAAAAGAACCAGTCCAAAGCTATGCTCTCTGTCATCAATCTTAATGTTCTTTTAAAGGCCACATCAGCTAATTGTTTTATTATTCTTGCTCACCCAAACTCTTGGTACTGAAATGTGGTTTCTTTTTTCCAAACTTCTGATTTTTGCTTTAACTGTATGTTAAATATGGATTCTCAAGAGAATTCATTGTAAATGGTATTTTGAATTTATTTGGGACTGACTATAACAGTCGTTATAATTATTTGTGTTACAGGTTGCAGTTCCAGTCAGGATCACAGCCTCTTTGTGCCAGGTGCTGTACATATAAATAGCAAGAGACCATCTTTGTGCTTTACCTAGTGTCAGGTGACAATTCTTGTGTCTGTGTGGTTCCTTTAGGCCATTGCTATGTATGAGTCACAGCTGAGATCCACAAATGAGACCTGAATAATCCCTGTAGAGATCAGTGTCAAGGGACTCTGTGTTAAGTTGAATGCCACATCTAAGGGCATAATGGTATTTCTAAGTACATGTCATAACTCAGAGGCTATATTGAACAGTGATGTCCTACTACTACATGTTAGTCTCACAATCCAGCTAGCTGATATGATTAATATTTTAAGTACTTTTAAACAATAGAGACTGGATAGGACATAACTAGTGTATTTCAAATAACTACTTGTAGATCGTCATCCAGAGAATATAAGCTACAATTAGTGTTCATCTGTGCAAGTAAGTCTTCTCTGGGAAGCTGATGAAGGCAGTAAGGCAGAATCACCTACCTCTGTTAACCAAGCATCCAAGAAGGAGAAATGGCAAACTTGATAGGAAGACTGAGATTCCCATATTCATACTTTGCATTAATAAAAACATGCTATAGAAGCTGTTTGCTTTGTGTCAGGAGCTCAAACAATGATAAAAATCCATACTGACATCATAAATACCAGAAAAGGTCAACAGCGATTTTGGTGCAGGATCAAGTGCCCACAGCTGAAGAGGGATTGGCACATAGTCAATCTCAAACTTAAAATTTGCAAACACTCAGTATGTGGGTGCTTTGGCATATTGCTCTGCAGAATGCCTGAGGTAACAGTCTAGGTTCATGCTATTTTTGCAGCTTCTTCAGGAAAAAAAGCAAACAAACAAAAAAAAAATCACAACCATCACAAAATTCAACATCTTGTGTAGGTGGTTTAGTAATGATATTCCTACAAGAACTATTATGCTTAAGGTTGTAATACCAAATGCATGCATAACTTTTTATTTGTGTGTGAATTTAGTGTGCCAGAAAGTGAGATGCTGATGGCACCAGTGAGAGTCAGGCAGTCAGCAGGTGCTGTATAAATTTCCCTGAATTTGGCTCTATCAGTGAAGCCCTGGTTTAATAAACTATACCTGTCATAGACCTAGGCTCTTCTTCTGCAAAGATTGTACTTTTTATAGGTATGCTCTTCATGTGATGATGTAAAATATTCAGCTGTTGCCAAGATTAAAATTTAAAATTCATTGTCACCTATGGCTGAAGCCAGGATTTGAGCCTCAGAATTGATTCTGGGCAGGTTCTGTAGTTCAGTCTGTCAGTTTATACTGAGTAAATCATTAAAGCTTCCACGGATCATTTTGAGACAGGATCTCTGTGGGCTGACACACTGTTTGTGTTGAATCCTGCAGGGATCTTTCTGTTCCTTCTGGTCAGTAAAATAGGTTTTCTTTTCTTACTAATCAAGAGGAAGGCATTAGCAACGTGCACCTTAGTGTGTGTAAAAATCCATGGTATGAGTCAGTCTTTTTGTGAAGGAAACAGGATCACATTGTAGCAGAGTGCATTAATAAAATTGTCAGGCAGCTATTAAAATAGCTTAAAATTTTCTGAATTTTTATAGGTGTCTAAAAAGGCCGAATGGCACTTGTCTTTGCTCATAAAAGGAACATCTGTTAGTTTCTGAAAGACTTGTGTAAGTGTTTAATGGTTAGACTACAGTACATAGCTCATCCTAGGGTTATTCCACAAATGAAATACATTTTCTCTTTTAAAGGGTCCCTGTGGAGACTCTATCTGCTTAAGATTTTCTATTCCTGATTGTTATATCACAGTGTTTTCTTCTTTTCTGCTGCAGAAGCTTTGAAGCTTCATTGATAAAGAATCCTTTTTGTTAGCTATAGCTGATAGAAATGTTGGGGTGTGTCGTGCTCCTCTGTCTCATGATGCTGTTGTTATCATCTGTGTGTAAAACTACAGGAGTGAACACTGATTTATATTGGTGAAGAGCCAAAGAAAGAAAGGATTTAGGATATTCGGAAAAAAGAAAGTTTCTGACTGTGACTGAAGGTTAATTTTGCTGACTTTAATTAGGAGGGGATCAAGCAAAGAGATGGGACTTACTGATGCTGTGGGTCTAGGGAAAAACAATTCTGTCTCTCCACACTTGTTGGATAAGCTGACTGGCTGGAAGTTCTTTTTTTTTTTTTTTTTCCTAATTGCAGTTTGCTTTGCTATGGTATTCCTTTATTGAGGAGGCAGTATGTAAGAAAGTTGACCTCACTAAATGAGCTCCAGGGGAGAGAGTTTATTATATGGATCAGCATGTGCACATTCTAGTTTATGGGTTTTAATGTGACAAGGGACATAATCAGAAAATTCTGATTATGAATTGCTGCCAAAATAGAATGGCTGCAGTTTCTGAAACATCTGTAGTTCTTTTTTAGCTGAATGGTTCTTTGTCTGTTTCTGCCACCAGGCAGAAATATTTAGAGGTGAAAGGCCAACAGTGCATAGAAATTAGGTATAACTCATGGTGGGGGAAATTCTACAATAAAGTAAAATAAAAGATTTGGGTTCTTTATTTTTCCGTTTTGATTTCCAAGGGGTACCCTTTGGTCATGTTTTCAAGCTTTTTCCCATGTGGGCTAGGAATGTTTTAATTAAAAATGAAAGCTGATATTCTTTTGTCATCTTTTGATTTCACCACTAGAGTTTTCAGAATAAAATCTTACCACATACTACAAGATTTGTACTAAAATCTTGTTGGCAACACTGAAATTTTGAGGACTTTTTTCTACCTTCTCAACATCAAGCTAGTGCTTTTTCTGCATTATTTTTCTCCAGTCTTTGTTAACCTGCCAGTCATTCTACAGCTGTCTTTTTGGCTTAGATGCTATAATGTATCAAACACCCAAACTAAACATTGTATGACTCACACAGTGTTAAAGCAAAAAACAGTTTCTGTCTCCTCTGAGCTCTTCCTTCAGGATTTAAGGAGACTTTAATTCTATTAATCTCAAGTACTCCAACCGTGGAGAATGGACCTAGAGCTTTTTGAATTGCCTTGCAAATATTTATTGAGAGAAATCTGGGCAGAGCGTGGCATCAGAGGAGCAAAGTGCATATCCCCATCTCCCTTGACTAGCAGAATCTGTGACTTTCCAGAAGCTAGAAGATCCAGCTCCCAGAAGGTAGACACTAGGAGAAGGAACATTTCTGCTTTGTGTGTTTGTTCTTGGCAGAGGAAAAGTGCATTTCTGGGAATGGGTGCCAGTAGGCTGTGCTGAAATGAAAACCTATGAGAACAGTGGGAGGGAACAAACTGAGGAGGAAAATAATAATAAACCCCCATCCCAACTAAAAAGGGTAAATCAGTCAGGAGTTGCTGTCCACTGATAAATGTTTTGGGTTGATCGTTTTCTCCTACAATCTGTTTACCTTCTCGTGCAATTATAGACATGCTCCCCCTCAGATACATTTAGTACCCCTGCCCCATCACAACTTGTTTCTTTTTCTTTTTTTTTTGAGGGCTATTAAAAAAAAAAAAACAACAATGTCTGCCAGTCGTCTTGAGTTGAGCACACAAATTAAGTCCATGTGCTAATCCCTCTGGCCAGTCACTCTGTATTCCCTAGGTGACAGTAAAGCAGAGCAAGTGCATGAGCAGGCGGTGAATATGGAGGGAGTGGCAACCTGTCCATCATTCCAATTAATAATGTGTAATGATGATTCACCTCTGCATGTGTGAAAAAGCCAAGAATATGAGACACATGGGTCATTCACCTAACAAATGAAGTTTACTCTAAGGTTTGATAGTTATATTACTAGGACTAAAGAAAGAAAGATATTTAATAGATAGGTTTCCGTGCCTAAGGCCCTCATTCTAATCACATGCAATCTATCAAGCACATATGCTTTTCACAGGTCTCTGTGACATGCATTGTAATAACTTGATATTCTGTTTTCTCCCTCCCTGAACCAGGCATATTCTCTGAGCCTACCTCGTTCTGCATTAGCAATCCGTATTTTTAAGGACCTAAGGCCCCATTTCCAATTACAAAGCTCTCATACAAGGTTTCACCTTTTTGGTTTAATGCTGCAAATTATGTCTGTAGTACTGTCCTTGGCAGCACATAGATTTGCATAGGGTAAAGTGGCGTAGGGACTATCTGTCTCACAGGCTCAAGCTGGAAGGTAGAATGTGTTGCCCAGAGGTCAATGGTACGATTGTCTCATCAGCAGGATGAGTGCATGATATTGCTCTCTGCACAACCAGGGAAGAGGGAAAAGAGTGTACAAAATTAAACCAATTTATTACATAACTGAACTAAGGCTGTGTACAAATGCACCATGAGCAAAAACTGTGGGCAGTTACATGAACTAAAAGTTAGACATGTAAACAAAATGAATAATCAATCCAATTTTGTGGAAATCATAGAAACCTCACAGGTTTCGTTTTTCCAAGCAATCTAGAGAATCAGGGATGTTTGAACCCCTTATTTTAAGCCCCAAGCTAAAACAAAGAAGTAGGTATGTCTGTAATGGCCCACTCCACTCTGCGTCTCCCAAGTGTCTTTATTTAACTTAAATCTCAAGCTTGCTCTACTCCATGTTCTTTGCAGTAATTTCTAGCTTGCATTCAGCATGAGCCAAACAGTTCAATTAAATGAAGGAGCTTTTCTCCCTCTGACGCTTTCCTCAAAGTAAATCTTTTCTGTGCTTTGAGGCACTGCTAACAACAAAAAGATTTTTGTCCTAGCCCTTCCAGATACGTACCAAAAGGTGGTTGATAAACACACAGTAAAACTCAGGGACCAAGTGTGTCCACAACTTTTCTGTATTTTTATTTATTTCCTGCATTTAGTTGCAGTGGAATTAATAGTTTGGGCTTAAGCATTAAGTATGGTGATCTGCAACACCCTCCATTGCACAAGGGCTGGTCCTGAAAAGAATTTGGACCTGAAGTGCAAAATTCATAGCTGCGGTAAATGGTGTGCAAGTTCATGTTGGTAGAAGCACATTTGACGTTTTCTGCTGAAGACCCAAGCCAATTTATGTTTCCTTTGCACTGCCTGAATGCTCAAAAGGATCTCAAGATCTAAGCTGATGCTGTTGCTGCCTGGGTGTAAGATGAGCCCTGTGTCAGCTGCTTCTGGTCCTCATGGTTCTGGGACTCATTCTGGAGCAGGGACATGTCAGCAGAACAGCTTCCTGAGAGCCATTAACTACTGGCACAACTAAGTGAAACCCTGAAACTACTTACATTGTGTTTGGGTATGTGGTGGTTTTTTCTATCTGCTTAGGGACTGGAGGAACTGTCAAGTAAGTGCTATTCTGCCACACCAAGAGAATTTGTCTGATGGGAACAGAGGTGGAGGTGTATAGCAAAGAAGGTGTTATAATGTTCAGTGATGCTATTGACAAATAGGCCAGACTGTGAACCATCCCAAGGCTGAGGACCTAGCACATGCTTACTGCTTCTGCCCTGCTGAGACACTGGTAACTTTGAGCAGGACTGAAGCCCTACACTGAAGTGAGCCATCGTACTTTTTCTCATACAAAGTTGTCCTTGGCTGACTCTATGCTACCACTCTTCTGTCATCAACACAAAATGTCTGCCAGTTTATGCTCAGAGCAACTTACTGAAACACAGATCACCTCTGAAACTGGCTCAGGATCTCCTAAACTTCATTAATTCATGACATTACCATGTCTTCCTGCACATGTTATATTTAATAGACAGTAATAATATTTCCTTCCTGCATGCTTCAGGATACAATTATTGCAGGTGCCAAGTGGCATTTTGTAGAGTTGTCTACAGGGGTTTTGCCAACCTGCTTCGGAGTCATATTGGCACCAATTTTTACAGTACTTGGAGATTCAGGTGCTTTCCCATATTACTAAGAAATGATGATCTGAATATTGCTACACCAGTGTCCTAAAATCCTGAGAGTGCACAGCTCGGGTGGTATAAACTAGCTTGATAAAATATTGGAGGGAACAGGATGACGCTGACTTATATCAGTAAAGAAGTCTAGCTCCTATATTCCCTGATTTACATAAACATTCCTGCTTTGAACTTACAGCTTCTTTTATAGGCTAACTAAAAAAAGATGTGAATAGTTGGAGGAGTAATCTTTAAATATGGTCTCCTTCCAACTCTAGACCCCTGGTATGGGTCACAAGTAAAAAGAGTTGGGTGACCTCAGCCAGGTCTGACGTGCATGAAGGCTGAAGTGCATAAGCAGGGCAGCAAAGGGATATACTGCTGGGGTAGGAGTTTCAAGGCACCTTGTCAGAATTAGAAGAGGATGTTTGCACACTGTCAGTTCCATTCCATGATCATGTAATTCTTTCAAACATAATAATAGGAAGTGGACATAACTGGTAGGTAAATGAGAAAACAGTGTGGAGTTGGAAAGTGGGAGTGAATATACAGGATACTGAGCAGGAAAGAAAGAATAGGAAAAGGGAGGAGTGGAAACACATGCCAAATTAGTCAAGATTATTTATATTGAAACCTAAGATTAGCTAAAACCGTCATATATCACAGTAAATTTCTGTTAAGCTATATGGAAGCAAGTGTATGTATCTAGAAATTTTCTGCACTTCCTTGGCAGCAGCATCTGACGATAAGAAAAAACTTGCCAAGGAAATAATGAAGTACACAGTCGCATTAAGGAGCTAACCCAGCATTTAATTCAGTGTACTTTTCGCCTGTCCCTCTCATGAGGGGGGTAGTGCAGGTATCATCCCCCCTTGGCTGCAGTCAGCAATTAGTCCTACTGTCATTGTTACCATTTTTTTGTTTTGCTCTATGGTGCAAGAGCTCTGCTTGTGGACCAGCGCTTCTAGTCCTTGTTTCTAAAAGAGAGTGGTAAGAAGGCTCTGCACACCCATTGCTGTGAAGCCAAGTGGGTTTCTTCCTGTTCCTAAGGAGTTTTGATCCCTGTAACACCCAATCTAGTCTTTATGTGGGGTAGGAGGGCTGAGAATGATTTGTAAAATTGAGAAGAACAGTGATGAAGCTCCATTTTTATTATTTTTTTTGCTTTGGTTTTATGCTACTGCTTTTAAAGGTTTAGTTGCCATAACAACCCAAAGCAGTCCTCTATTACCATAGAAACGTGCTGTTGTGGGTGACAGGTTTTATGAGACTCTTTTTTTTTGTTTTTTTTCCTCTCCTCTTCATGTAGTGTCTTTAACACTGGCCTTTATGCAGGTATATCACAGTACACTACAGAGGTTCCATAAAGTGTCAGAATGACGTAAGAAACAACAAAAATGAAGCATATACTTAAATCTGGAAGAAAATCTGGGGTCATGCTTGACTGAGAACAGAGAAAGAGTAAAAGTAAATTCCTGTTGCTTAACTTGGAGGTCAGAAGTATTGAGCTTAGAGCAGGGCTGGCTAATCAGTCCACATGAGTAAATACTCAAGCAAAAACACAGCTAAACAGGAGTTAGGGTTTAGATTATGTACCAGGGAGTTAGTATAAAAACAATTTGTCATGATAGTTGTAGTTATCAAAAGACAGGATTACTTTAATGTTCTCTACATGGGGCTGCTCCTTGAGACTATTCAGAGGCTGAAGTGAGAACTGCCCTCTTATAAAACACTGCTTCATACTGAGTGCCGGTTCCAGCTGCATACTGATAGCTTGTGAGCTTCAGGGTGTTGGTTGTGACCTGGCAAGCCCTAAATTGTTGGGGATCTGTCTAGATTGAGGACTTTCCCTCTCCCTGTGTGATACGTTCAACAGCTGTGCTCTGCAAAGTCTCTTGGGTTCGTAAAGAATGGCAATAGAGCTTTTCCTTCCACAAATCTGTGTCTCCATCTACTCATTACGTGGCTCTCCTAGAGCAGTGGACCGCTGGAGCATATCAGCTCTCCTAACTTCTGATAGATTACTGTTCACCTTTACTATCAAACTTCAAATTGAAGTTATGGACCAGTTGCAGACCATTTACTCTGTCCCAGCAAACCATTGTAGTGCAGAGTACACTGTTACAGGTTCATAATTTTATGACATGCCACACAACTTATTTGGAAAGAGAATAGACAAGCATAGCCAGACAGCTGTGGAGATTGTTATTGATCAGTATTTTTATGGGGAGGCACAAGTCTATCAGTTTCCTGTAATCAGTTGCATCAATGATGAAAAAACTTTTCATTGCTGATATGCATGTTTTAAAGAACATAAAAGCTTCCAGCTAGGATCTTGCAAGAGTTCCCCTTGCCAAGGTCAAGCAGGCAGCAGGGAATGCCATGAAGTTCAGACGTGCTTTATGGTTACTTACCCCTCTGCGAGCCTAGACAAGTCTGCTATTACTTCCTCTCATTTGACCCTCAGTTCTCCAGGCTCCATTCTGGATTTCTCAGCCCTACCTGGGAGTGATGATTAGTGGGAAACAGGGTTTCCTTCCTGCTTTCTGAATGCCTCCCTCTAACCTGTTCAGAGACATGACATCCTAGGGTGCTCCTTATCCTTCATTTTTATGGTATTGGAAATCCCCTCCACGATCTTGACTTTTCCAGATGAGACCTGTTCCATCTAATCTAATCAAGATTTGCTGGACATGATTCCCTCCCTGCTCTTCTTCAACTCCTTTCTTTAGTCAAGAAGTGTCACATGAATAAGTCAAAGGTTAAAGTTAAATGTTGTTAATACTTGCTTCTCCTTTTCCTTTACATCCTGATGACATGTTGACTTCTACTCCGTGAAAAAAAGCTGTAGTCAAACTTCAGATGGACTTTTATATCACCTTGAAATTAGTTTCTGTTTCAATTAAAGTACTGAAGACTGACCACCATGCAATGTGATTTCTACTCATTAATCTTACTAACTAGCTACATTCAGTACAAATCCATTCTCTGAACAGTCCTTCCACCTCTAATGCAGAACAGGCTGCCATAGCCTCTTCTTCTTGCCAGACTTGCTGTAAACTCTGTGGTTCATAGTTGGATTTTATGGCTGGATTAGAAGATCTTAATTTTCTTAAGAGCTGGACTATGTGCAGATGCCCAAAGCTGCCATCTTTTCCACTTGTTTAGTGATTAGAAGACTCACTCTTGAACAGGACATATGTATGTGTGGGTTCTTAAAGAGCAATAATATCAAACCAAATAGTAGACATACCCTAAGCTTTTAAAAATTGCTACTACCTTAGCCAGTACTATTGCTAAGGCAGCTGTTACCCCTTATAATGAGCTTCATTTTTAATGGAGCCCTCTATATCAACAAATAATCCTTCCTTCAGTTTCATGGCTGATACTTGACTGAGATTGCTGTATGAGGCAAGCTCAGATAAAGAAGTGAGATTGCAGTCCCAGGGAGCATGTCAGGGATGGATCTAGGTCTGGAATATATACCTGTGGAGAGAGAGAATTTGTGGAGATTTCCTTTTAAAGTGAAGCAAAAGGTAAAGAAGAGCTGCAGGTTACAGTATGTTCTTTGCCAGCCTTGTAACAAAAGAGAAGTTATCCTATCCCACTGTATTCCCCTGGGAGTCTCAGTATATTGACAATACAGAACATATAAGCAGCATTAGCCTGACCTGGCCAGTACAGTCAGTACCATTTAAGCGTGGACAGCAAACACTACACTTGAATATCAGTGTGTTTCAGTGACGATAGTTCTTCATGTGCTTCAGGGCTGTTTTGTCATTGCAGATGTGACACCAATATTTGAGCTGCCTTGTTTTTCACCTTTCTTATGGTTTACAACCCTTTTCCTATCTTCCCATCACCATGTGTTTTCTATAGAGCATTGAAAACATTAGCAGCCTACACCTGAGGTCCATCTGCAGTTCCTTGCTGGAACACACTCCCTCTGAACTGGCAAGGCACACTTCACCAGATATCCAGGTCTATACTTAAACTTTCCCTAAAAGGCACAAAATTATAGGGTGCAGAAACTTATTGATGAAGGCTGTTGTTTAGTGATAGAGTAAATAAAAAACTAGAGACATTGGTACTGGATCAAAATGTCATAGACACCTAGCACTAAGTGGTAATCTGGTGTAAATTCATTTCTGTTCCAAAATATTAATGGATTAACTATTCTGAGAAACCTTACCCTGGATGAGATACCATCTGTCTTTCTATAGTAAGCTTAAAGTCAGCATAAACTCCAAATCATGTGTTCTGGCTAATGCAATAGAAATGTCATTCTGTGCCCACGTTTCATTATGTATCAGATTTGCTCTGCTGGGTGACTCAGTCATGAACAGATCCTGTATACTAATGAACATAGAGCCATCACTAGAGTGAGGCTTGGACTAACTTTGTTGAAATGTATTGCTCTAGGGTACCTTGCCATGTAGCTCTGACTTTCACGTTGAAGGCAGATGGGAATGCTAATTTCTTGGTATGAAGCTTGGAAGGCAGAATCTAAAGTAGAAGAAATTTTATTTTAGTGATCCCAAGCTATGATTAGTCTTAATTTATCCCTTGGTAGAAGAGGAAGATGTTTAATCATTTCTCTAACAATATGTAAGGTCTCCAGGTTGTCAAAATTAAGAGCTAAAGATTGGGTTAGAAATCTCTGTAAAGTGTGTTGAGACCTGGAGAGCACCTTTCATTATTTTTGTCCCCTTGTGACCAGCGCTTGAAAAAGCAATGATAAACTCTGAAGGAAGTTGCAACTAGAGTTCAAAGCAGAGACAGGAGAGCTGTGATTTAAGGCTGAGAAGTTTGGGGGAAAAAAAAGAAGTCATGCTTACATGTCCACCTCTGCAAAAATGCACTGAGGATATGCTTCTTAAGATATCCAAAACAGCTAGTACTTTTTGTTCTACTCTCCAAAGACTGCCCCTGTCTGGCCTAGCTGTCAGGCAAAACATGAGCTTGTTCCTAGGAGCTTTGTAGCTCTGATGCCTTGTTCATAGTGGGTCCATTGTCAAAGGGCAAAGAGGAGGCAAACTCTTCCAGATGAATCAGGATAAAGTACTATCACAATTGAATTATTAGCCCAAAAGCTTGAAGCACCTTTACCAATTACTGATACCTATTTCCTGCCTTGCAAGTGGAATTAGGATCTCTCAGCAATATATTGAAAGCAATTGAATATCATCCAGTGATTGCCATGAGTGAAGTTGTAAGTAATTAGTACTAATGATACTTATGAGGGAAAACAGGTGTGGTTGAATCAGGCTTTCCCCTTATAGACTTAGAATATACACAAACTGAAACTAGTTATTTAATTATATGTTAGGGTTGTTGCAGAGTTTTATCTATTTCTGGTGCTGTTGGTGAGGAAGTATATTGAGATA
Source organism: Ciconia boyciana (assembly GCF_034638445.1). Taxonomy (NCBI): domain Eukaryota; kingdom Metazoa; phylum Chordata; class Aves; order Ciconiiformes; family Ciconiidae; genus Ciconia; species Ciconia boyciana. The sequence goes on from NC_132934.1 coordinate 60,321,053, forward strand.
GCAGGATGTTGTAACCATTTCCCCTGAGATCTCACCAAAAGTTTTAATGTAATTGTGTAGAATTAATGTACTAAAAGACACCATTTTTCCCCACCAGAGGATCTTGCAAGAATGTGGTGCATTTTTCACTAAAAACCCAGTGTTACTAATAGAGATTTTAAGGGAGATATTTATGAGATTAAGCCAAGATCCTTGTTTTATTTACCATAGACTGAATCCAGAGTAACTCCATTACTTTCATTTAAGTTATCCTTGGATTTATATTGGTGAAAATGAGATGAGAATCCAGCTTTTAATTAGAAAACAGTGCATATGAGAGATGTACTGTGGGTTTTTTTTCCTAAGACAGCAGACTTCAGTGAACAGCAGAGGTCTCCCAGAAGTAATCTTACCATCTATGCTCAACATAAACCAGGAAACAGTTGATCCAGATATGTTTTTTTCTTAAAAATAAAAACCTGTGAAACTCTGTTAAAATTCAAGAAAAAATGACGAACCAAACTTTTGGAAACTGTGAAATGTAGATAAATTTGGGGATCATGAAAGAGAAGATGTGATAGCTTTCATTGAGCTCCGAATAGCATGGAATTTGTCTGCTTATGCCTGAGCGCTAGTTTAAGGGTTGCCTTTATTTATTCCATATGCTATAGCCCCTGTGACAGTGGCACAGCCCTGTTCCTGAAATGCCATTGCAGTATCAACAGCTGTTGATAATTACTTGCCAAATTGATGTGATTCCTCATGAATCACAAGATCTAGCTACAGGGTGGCAAGAGAAACAGCTAGATTTGTCTGGCTGTACCGCGCTGTTACAAGGGCATTTTAGATATCCCGTACTGTATAGGTGCTCTGCTGTGCCTGTCGACTGTCAGCACTGACCAGAGCTTTTTCTCTCCACATCACTTAAAAGTTCAAGCAAGACTCAGCATTAGAGGAAGGAGGATCAAACTCAAGCAGGGGCTCAGTGCCAGGGAGCCTCACAAGTGAGGCAAGAACCAAGCAGTTCCTGTCTCTCAGTTCCTGTGAAAAGCACAACAGATCATAGCTCTCCCTCTTTATTTTCTAATATACTGTTTCCCACCAGTTTCCACCCCATTCACTATTTCTCTCTGTTTTGGTTTCTATTCCTCAAGCTTATTAACCTGTGCTTTTTTCCAGGACGATTTTTTTTTCTTATTTCCCCACCCTCACTGTTATCCCTCTAGGTCTCTCTGTAACATTTCTGCTCTGGTGGTGTGTGCAATAGCTCTCAGTTTAATGACACCTACACTGGTAATCAGGGTGCTTTTTACCCCGCTTTCAGTACTGTTAACGTTCAATTGGGCAGCCTCAGCTGAAGAGAGTAGAGGAACTTTAACAGCCTGGTGTATCACAGGTCAGGATTTATGGACCTGGCCAGAGCTCCAAATGAGAAGCATATATGGCATCAGCACGCACTTTTTGTAGCTGTGAAATAACTGCAGGATTCTGTTTTTATTTTATATGCCATTCCTCCCTTCCTTCTCTTTTTATTTTAAGGTTTAATCCTCTCCTTAAAATTTTCCCAAGTCATGGGTTATTATTTTCATAGCCAATTCAGCCATTCCATCATGAATGGTTCTGCTTTTATGCTGAGCATCACTGGAAAGGATGAATCTGTGACCCACCTCCACTGCTCACTAAGTCAACTGCCTTTGAAGTACATGTAATAAACTTTCTCTGATGGTAAAAAGAAAAGCTTCATTAGTTCCAGCCCATATTTGGGAGGCACCTCTAATCCACACTCGTTCTGCTTCTTTCTTTTTAATGTTTAATTATTGATACATCTTACCTGACTCATGCAGTCTTACAGTGGTGAGATTTTTCCTCCATTTTCCCAACCTCCCTTAACATTTTCACTCCCTCACTCAAAGCCTGGGTCTCATTTACATGAGGGTCTGTGAAATGTCTGGCAAAAGACCATAGCAAAGAAACCCATGTGCAGTAGGTTGGGATGGCTGAACAGGGCAGGAATCTCTCCTTCCCTCCAGTAGAACCTGCAGAAAGAGAAATGTGACATAGCTCCAAAGATGGGCAGCTGCTAGCAGGGAGATGTTGCATCTGTGTAACACTGGCAGGTCTCCTGGAGAGGTCATACTGCAGCAAAACCCAAATAAAAACAAAATGTCCAAGAGAGGGTAGCTCTGATGCTCTCACCTGTTTTTTCCTTTGGATACTCTCCCATCTAAAGTGTATAACGTGACTTGGACTCCTTTGTACAACAACCTTATTTAACCTGATCTGCATATGCAAGTATTTCACCTTGCTCACACCGGGAAGTTTACTTAAAGTCTGGTCATCAATACTTGATGTTACCTGTTTGTAGTCTAAAGAAGGTGAACCCCAGCTTGCATTTGCTTGAAACCAAAAGAGTTGTTTCACACGATGCCAGTCTAGCTTTGCCTAGTGCTGTGCTTTGCATTGGTACAGTGACACTGGTGGCTGGAATTTGGGCAAATCCTTACAGTATGAAAGTATTTTTAATGGGGAAACAAACATGGTATTTACAGACAATTATCTTACCCTCTTGTAGCATTTGATATTTTCCCTCTTACAAGACACAAGGTAAGAGGAATTGGTTAAGTTACCCAATTGACAGAATGAACATTCTAGTAGCAAGCAGGTTAGTCACTCTTTTTGTTTTGCTCATGATAGTTGAGTGATTTTGGTTTGTGTGTGTTTTTTTCTTTTTTTTTTAGCATGTCAGGTTGTACTGGGCCTGGCTAGAATAAGTTTCTTCATAGCAGCCCATATGGTGCTGTGCTTTAGATTTTTGACCAAAACAGTACTGATAGCACACTAATGTTCTAGCTTTTGCTGAACAGTGGTTGCACAGCATCAAGGCCTTCTGTTTCTCACTCTGCCCACAGTAGTGAATAGACTGTGGGGTGCGCAGTAGGCTAGGAGGGGACACAACCAGGCAGATGACCCGAACTAACCAAAAAGATATCCCATACCACATAACATCATGCTTAGCAGTAAAAGGGAAAAGAGGGGGCTTTAGGGGGTTGGCCATCTTTTGCTCAGGAACTGGCTGGGCATCAGTCTACCCACAGGAGGTGGTGAGTGATTGCCTTTACATCACTTGTTTTGTTTTCTTTTCTTCCCTTCCCTCTTTTTCCAATTATCCTTCACTTATTAAACAATTGTTTGTTTGTTAGTTAGTTTGTTTTATCTTGACCCCCAAGTTTTCTTGCTTTTATTCTTCCTTTCCTCTTCTCCCATCCCACTGAGGGGGACGGGGAGTGAATGACTGACTGTGTGGTGCTTATCTGCCCACCGGGGTTAACACACAACACAGGTATAAAAAGCTCTGCCAGCTAGCTATCAGTATGGAACCAGCGTCTCTTTATCTCTATTGTATCCTGGCTGGCTGCATGAGCATTTGATGGCTACCAAGGAAATAACATTTCTGTTGCAAAATCCTGGCATCGGAAAAGATACATATAGCTGTGCCAGAGAAAGTAAAGGTATCATCATAGCCTTCTGCACACAGGAGAAAAAATCCCATGTGAGAAGGAATATATGGACCTGAAATACTGACTTTGAGAGGTTAGTTCCCGAGACCTGCCTTAACAGGGATAGCTTACCATGGTAAAACCCTCAAAGATCAGGAGACCTATTTAAAAATCATGATGAAAAAAAGAAAAGAAAAAAGAAAGTATATAGGTCTTGTTTGTTGTCTGGCTCATTAATGTTACACTTCGTTGCTTTTCATAGCAGTCATAAGAGCAAAAAGCGTACTCTTTAAAAAAAGCAGAAGAAAAGCAATTTTTTCCCATTATTAGCTGCTTCTAGAATATGCAATACTAATAAACACCCCCAAGGTATGGTGGGGCTCCTGCTGCCTAGCCCCACAGAGGAAGGAAGATATTGGACTGTAGAAACATAATTAATTTACAGGAATTTCATTTTCAAAATTCTTAGGAGTGTTTCCAGCCCCTGCCATAAAGCACAGTGTGTTCAAGAAATTTCACAGTAGGGTCAAAGTTCTTTGGCAGATATTGCAGGGACGTTTTGATCCTCTAAACCCAACTCCATTTAGCAGGGCACAAGTAAGAGCAGAAGGTACTGCAGATCTTAAAATATCTAAGAGGCAGCATTAAACAACAAAAGTAATAGTATAGTTATAATACCACTCTTTCTCCAACAAAGTACAGGAATCAGGGAATTTTTAAAATAGGGAATTATTTTCGCCTTTTAATTAGTAGTGCTCCAGAATCCTACCCAGGACACCTCATTGGAATAGGAGTTATGTGGTTTTAATATATGGGAATTATATGATAACAGATCAAATACATACCTCTGTGAACAGAATCAGCTCAAAAATAAGAATAACTGATGGCTGGCATAATCAAGCCTCTGCTACTGTGTTTTTGAAAGCTCTTGTTCCCCATTCAACACTTCTTTCCTTTTTTTTAACGTTGCATAGTAAACTCCATCCAATGATGTCAGCAACTGATCTCTTTACTCATTTGGAAGAGTCTTTTATGAGTCTAAACTGAGGAGTTTAGCATGGCCACAATGAGGTGAAGCTAAGGTAAGAAACCTTGCCTCCTCACAAGAAGTTTCTTGATTCAAATCCTCCACTAGGATTAAAGTTGAACCCAGTGCTGATAGGTACCTTTAGTTCAGGCATGTCCACTCTTCCAATTAATTATTAAAGTAGGGTCTTTTATTGATAGCGTCTTCTATCTCTGCTGTTCAAGGAAACAACTTATCTCAGCTGAAACCACCTTCTCCAACCTGCTCCCCAAGAAAAAAGAAAAGTATGTGCCCCCTTTAAGCTAGTGTGCAGAGGCATGTGGCATCAGGGAGGGTTAAACAGCCAGGTGTGCTTGGCAGGTACTCTTGTTAACCTGCGAATTGCCTAGCACGACAGGAGTAACCTGCTGACTCCCTGGAAAGGACTTGTGAAGCTACTGAGGAAAGCCAGAGATGGAACAATAAGAAGTGGTGCAAAGGGGGCATCTATTTTTCACAATATTTCCTTTAGTTTTTACCTACTATGCTTTCATACTGGTAGAATCAGCACTGGGTCTGGGCCCCTAGGAAGAAAAGCCCTTTTTCTGATATCCTGTCAAATCCCTAAATAAAGACCCCTTGCCAGGGAGAGGGAGCCAGTTTGGCCAGTTTTTCAGAAGCACTCCTATTAAAATCGGTGTGAGTTGCGGGTGTTCTGGCTCCTTTGAGAACCCAGGCTCTCTGAACAGCATTCACACTCTTTCTTCTTAGCAGGCCTCTTTTTTTTATTCTTTATCCTCTACTCACTCTCTTTCCCCAGCAATGTAACCCTCACAGGCTACGTGCAGCTGAGGAAGAGGAGGAAGGGCAAAAGGGTTAAGGTTACCAGCTCAGGAGCCATTCTCCCTTTCCGAGTCACTAGAAATGGGTAGAAAGAAGCCTTCTATTACCAGCCTGCCAAAGCTGTAGCTCCTGGTTCAAGACTAGCTTGTGCTATGATTAATGAAATGTGTTTAGCAGTCTCATTTGAGCTTTTAATGGTCTGTTATCCGCATTATGGCTTTAGCATACACTTCAGCATGATTGATAGCCTGTTTGGGAGTAGGAAGCAGGGTAGAGGGCTGCTTTGAGGTGTACACGCTGAACGGAGAGAGAAGTGAAAATAGCTTGATAGCTTCTGGAAATGCTGTGTTAATCCTTTAGGATATGTCTCTATGGAGGCCCACAAATGCACAAGTACCTGAGCTAGTTAACTGCACTAGCAAAGTACCGTGTTGAGCTGATTAGTCCTACTGAGTGGCAAAAATACACAGTGGGAAAATGCTGCATTAACACAGTTGTATGGCTTATGCTACTCAAAAAAACTGAGGTATCTCTGCACGACACGGCAGTATGCCAGGTTCATACACCTTTCCTTTTCTGTGTATCTCATCCTTTTCTGAGAGCCCTAACATGCCACTGTTCTTCCCTACATCAGCAGTAGGGTAAACACAGCTCCCTCCTGAATCAATCAATTTCCCATGTCTTAAGTTTAGTGGGAGGATTGCTGACATGCAGATTGGGATGTTATTTTGCCACTTGTTTTGCCAGCCATGAGCCTGAAGGGAATATGTTGCAGGTGAGAGAACAACCTTCAGGAGTACCTAGCAAGCATCTACAATTTAAATGTAATGACCTTATTTAGTGAAGTACTTAATCATAGGCTGAAGTGTAAAAGCTCATGAGTAGTCTTATTGACTTCAGCAAGATTGAAAATGATGATGCACTGAGATACAGCATTGAGTTAGGGCTGATAACATCTGAGCCTGTCCTGGGTAATAGATTCAGGGCCAAGTGTTGCTCTCCACTAGCATCCTCTTTTATTCCCCTCATTGAACAGTATCTGCTAAATGTGGTCTTTCCAAGTGCAGAGGAGAAGATGTGATGTACTAACTTCCTATTAGCCCTTTGATGCTGAAATTTAAGCTGAAGTTTAAGATCATTGAGTTTAGCATTGGGAAAAAGATGGAGCAGTCAGCAGAATGTCACAGGTGACCATGATGAACTGCTGCTCCCCACTGGCATGTGCTGTGGCAGTTGATGCATGCCTGAGGCTACAGAGCTCAATGATCCCTAGGAAAAAAAGCTCTTGCCCACAACTCATAAATTCTTAACACTAAAATAGTTTTGTAACTAAACTTCAGCAGGTTAAAAGTGTTTGTAGCAAGAGTGGAGCTAACTGGAAAGCTCCAGCTTCCACAGAAACTGAGTTTTAATCTGGCCTCTTTTGCCCAATTGCTGAGCTCTAACATGTCATAAACTGTTAGTATAATAATTTTGACCATTTTTCTGATGAATGTTATGAATATGTCACCTCTGTGTCCATCTGAACATGCACCTATCAATTTGCTTGACACCTGTCTACCTATTTGTATCGTGTAAAAGATGTGAGCTTTGTCATCCATTTATTCATCTTCCTTGGAATGTTCATGAATTATTCTGGTCATTTAACGCATCCTAGCTCTGCATTTTGTGGGTATCTGTTCTTGGTAGCAATAAATCTGTCAGTTTAATTGCTTCCTCTTTAGCCTCAAACTTTTTATCATTAAGTCGATGAGTAATCATCTTATATTATTAAGGATACTAGGGCGGAAAAGCTATTACTGGTTCTCTTTGAGTTCTTTTATTTAATAAAATGAACTATCTAACTAATAATCCCTCCCCACTGTTTCCTAAATGGTATTACTTCCTGTTAGGCACATGGGAGCTTCAGCCTGTTTGCTTTTTAATTAAAAGTAAGTTTTCAGCTACCTCTTTCATCATCAGAATTTTCTGTCACCTTGAAATGAAGGCTCTGGCATTGTCTTTTAAATTATTGAGCACTGGCCGACTGGGGGAGTTCAGTTTAGAGTATACATTAATCTTCTTAACTACTCTCATCAAACTGACTGTCCAGCCTGCGGTGGTTTCAGTACTCCTGTTTGCTGTCCCTCCTTTGTTTGTCTACCCACCAATACATACAAAACATGAATATAATCTTTCTGCATGCTTGCTAATTACTGAATTATATATTCTTTGTGTCCTGACATGTTACAAAACATTTCCCAAGGTCATGTCTGACATGAATAAGTTGGTGTAGAGAGCTTTTCCTTTGCCACTTGGTTAGCAGAACTTGGATTTGAAAGCAGCATTGCTGGGGAGTTACTTCAGACCCTCTGGGAAAACACTATATATCTGTCTTTTTTTTTCCTTTCAAATTCTCTGATTTGCAAAAGATCTAAAAAAATAATCCTTTAAGCAGAGCTGAACTAATTTGCAGTCTTACCTATTTGGACTCTTCTGTTGAAACAAGAAAAAAGGTTAGTGATTTATGCACATTAATGTTGTCAGTGTATTGGCAAACTTCGTTGCTCAAGAAATAAGTTGTTAAAAATCCATAGCAGAGTTGAGAACGAGAAGAGCAGTTCCACTGGGTGGAACAGCAGGGATCTGGCTCTGCTTCCCGGCTCTGCCGCGGTCATACATGGGCACCTTACTGCCTCTGCAGTCCTGGGTCCTGTTTGTGGCAGGCAAAACTATCGCTTCCTTTCTCCTTCCTATTGTCTGTCTTGCCTAGTCATTACAAGTTGTGTATTTGTACAGCACCTAGCACTGCAGAGCACTGGATAAGCTACCCCTGTACAAATAAATTGTCCATAGGAATAAATGTTTTCCACACTGAGCCCTTTTTACACTGGGAATTCACAGTTCCCTGTGATTTATCTCATGTTTAGACTCAGTGGAATAATTGTGCAAGATTTACTGTGAATATGTGAAGTTATAAGGTATCTGATTTCATTGTGGTTGCTCAGATGCTACTGTGTGCACTCTTGAATGATAACCGGCAGACACTTTAGAGGGCAAATACTATCTTCTGTGAATTTCAACATTTAGTGCCACACATGATTCTGGTACTTTCTTCTCGCAGAGTTTCTTCCCATGAAAGCATCAAATTAGATGTACTCTCAGAGCGATCAAGCAGCAATTTACACACCCTGCTATGCCATCCTGGTATCATTTAAAAAATAGTGGTTGGATCCCTTTGCATTTGGGAAAGTTGTTAGTTTTAATTTAGCTTGCCCTTCTAAGGAACTAAACTTGGGCTGCTATGGATTAGAATTCATGAAGGCTAGTTTCCGAACGGCAAAGCCTCTCCTACACAGCCGCGTGCTCTGTGGAGCGTGCCTTGGCCAGAGGATGGCTTGCCAGCAATCCTGTTCTTGGTCTGACAGCTTTCCTCACCAACTTGCCCAGAATGGGAAAGTGGGAGGTTGTTAATCAGCAGCAAAGCCAACAGTCGGTGTTTTTATGAGAAACTATATGAAAAATGCTTCATTATTCTGTAGTATAAATTTAGTGAACCAAATTCTGACCTGCTACAAGTTGGAATGGCTCTATTTGATATAAAAGGAGTCAGACCTGCTAACTGTATCTCTATTTTGACTCCTTCAAGTCAGTGTGTGTAAATGGAGGGTCTTTGTTCCCTGTTACACTTTCTCACACCCCTGAATCCATTTTATCAGGAACCACAGCAGCTGCTATTGCTGACATCAAAGACCACCCTGTTGACTGTATTTCATTCAGCTGCCCTTCAAAGCCAGCAGTGCTGTGTTTCAAGGGCTTGATGGTGCTGGTGTTCACTGGAGCACCCTTGACAGATAGCATCCAAGGACACAGGTGCCTGTGCAAGGCACGTCAAATTTTAATCCAGACCCAGATACATGCGATACAGTTTTATTGCTCAAGTATGGTCTACAGTACAAATTGAAATTGATAACTGGAAATAAACCTGAGAAGAGAGCAAATTCCTTGTGCAAAGGGACAAGGATCAGAGATTTTGTAGTGTCAAATCTAGACTGAACTTAATGATCAAAGCTGCTGCAACATGCCTATAAAGTGGCATATTCTACAGAACAGCCCACTATAAACAAAATAAAAAATCATTGAACTGTTATGTACTGAACTAAGTCCAAAGTTATGAATCAAATTAGTCAGTCTTCAAAAAAGTGATTGACATATTCTGAAAATCTCCATTACCCACAATAACCTTAAAAACTTTTTCACAAGGCTCTGTGGTTATCAGCTCCCAAGCAAATTTAACTGTACCATTTTGGACTTTTTTCTTAGACTCTGTCTTCACTTAATTACTGATTAGCGTAACCAAAGCAAGGAGGGTTGGGTTTTTTCTCCCCTTTCCAGTCAAATATGACCCACTTACCAGTCTCATTCAGGAATGTATCTCAATCTGTCACCATGGAAATCATTTGATGTCACAAATGTGAGATTGTAGAATCAGTTAATGTGTCAGGCAGGTAGACCCAGACTAATTACAGAGGAGAAAAATTAAATTTAACACACACATTTATTGACAGTAAGTAATGATGGGACAGGAAATTAAGCAGCAGCTCATGATTGTTAAGTGGTCCAGAAGAATTACATCAAACTCCTTATGAAAGCTGCTGTAGGTGTTTAAATCACTTTTGGATTATACTGTGGAAACATTTTAATATGTGCAGTATCATATACCTTGTAGCTTACTTCAAACCTCCACTCTATAATCCTTATATAGAATTCAATTAATTTCCATTAGCAGTTCCATATGCTTGTTTCCATTTGTTTTTTACGCATTGGTACATGATACAGTTGCAGGCATATTTATCATGTTAGTTTCTCTCTTATTCACAGTGACTTACTGATAGAGTATATCCAGAAATTATTAGTATTATTAAAATAGGCTGCTTTCTTTGTTACATTGTTCAGCAGTGTTCATGTAGCTTCTGCTACATATGCACATGTGCATGTGTATAGTTGTGTGATCCAAAGCTCACCGAAATTACTGAATGTTAAGTCATGGTTTTTATTGCACATATATTCACATAGACTTTCCATTTAATGACTGTTCGCATAGAACATTTGTTACCTGTTTTTGCTGTTCTTGAGAACAAAGAATACATATGCTGTTTCCCAAACAGTAGAGTTGGGAAGAAATAAGAATAATAAAAATTTATAATATTTGTTTTACCTAGCTTTCTTTTCCCCTTCAGAAAATTATTTATTTTACCTTTCATACAGCAGAGGGAATAATAAAGTTTAACTGGAGGTAGATTTTCTCTCTTAGTTGTCATTTAAAGGGACTCTGACAAGGTTTGTTAGACCTAAAAATCAATTCACAGTACTTTGTTATTTGATGCATCTGTAATGATTTTGTACAAATTATTTTTTTTTCTACTTTTTGTTACACTTGAAATTAAAAGAAAAAACCCAAAAGGATTTATTTGCTTTCTGCAATAAGAAGTAGATATCCAGTATGAAAAATGGCAACACCTTTATCTTCTGAAGGGAGATATTAAGGATTTGCATTAATAACCAACTCAGTTCTTCCCCACTGGGTTTTCTTCCAGCCAAGATACTAGTCCAAATAACAAGAAATAGCTTGAAGTCCTTCCATCCTAGTTGACAGTGGCTAGAGAATTAAGTCCAAATCCATGCATTTTATCCACCAACTATATTATTTCATTCAATTCTGCAGCCAAATGGAGGCAAACCAAGCTCAGATGTTCATTTCTCAGAACAGTTTGCTAAATGTGACTTCAAAAAAACATTTTCGTGGAAGCAAAGAAATTTCTCTCTGCTCCAGCTCAGCCATGACTTCAGATGTTCTTCAGTACAGTCCATAAAACTCTAGGTATGTCTCTGTCAGTTCTCCTGTCCTAGGCTAGCTGTGTCTCACAGTTGGTGATGTGGGCAATAAACATCATCGGCAGAGGATGTTTCGGATCTACTGACCTTAATTGAGCAACTCTATCCACAATGTTGATTCTCCCTTCTGGTACTGCAGCAAATAAATCTCAGGAGGAAGAGCTATGTCTTAAATTTGTTTTTTTTCCCCTTTGTTGTTCTCAGGGGTCAAAAAATCCTTTGTTCTACTCACTTCTTTTCTTAAATAGCAAGCCTTTCCTTACTTCCCACTATTGTTTGTGTAAAACAAAAAATTGACAATCCCTTTAGAGTCCGCTAGCAGACTGCTAAGGTTTAGTAAGAGCTCACTGAAGTGACTGACAACTTTACATTAAGGAGAATTCCTGTGTGTAAATCACTCAGACCAAGGAGGGATGCTGCCTTTCTGGTCTGGAAGCTGTCCTTGTTCCAGTAACGCATTTGCATAACATTGCAATCAGCTTGGTTGGGGGAGAAGAGTATGCAAGGAGATAACTTTCAAGGTACGTTGATTTATCCTAATGCTCTTGCTAGTGAGTCACTGCTGTTTTGATCATTTTGTTTTTTGAACTACAGACTCAATAATAGTTTTTAAGAAGCAAATGAAGGGAAGTTTTTTTCTATCTTGCAGCAATTTAAAAAATAATTTTCATGTTTCATCTACACAAAGATGATTTAATTAAATACTTTAATCCTGACCACAAATAATTTATGTAGTGGTTCAGTGAGAGAAGCCCAGCATTGTCTTGTCATAGAGCATTTACTTAATCCTGTTGTACCTGCTTGATAATTACTCGCTCAGATCTGTCCTTGCATTAGCTACAAAATTAGCTTAGAGGACTTGGAGAAAAAGAGGAGGGGAAAAATCCTTCAAATTAGTTAATAATTTATGATTGCTGTTGAGTCAGCCTTCATTCAGTCTTTCTGAGGGGGTGAACCTTCCCATCTGTCATGAAATGAAATAACATTAGTACTTTTCAGTTTCTAGAGCTGATCAGAATCTGATAATGATATAGAGAAGATCTTTTCTCCACCTCCAAAACAGATAATGATCTCTTTTTAATGCCTTAGTGTCTTAAGTCACATCTTACATAAATCTTCCTTTCCTTCAGTGCATGCATACTCACACATTTCTCGCAGCATTGATCTTACAAGCTTAAATGGGAAATTGTTTATTTTGCTTTCATGGAAAGGCAGGAGCTGAGTTCCTCTTCATGTGGTGATAACAAATGGAAGGCTGTCCCAGAATTTGATCTATGCCTTGGAGTTTGTTTCCTTATGCAATTAATGGGCTGAGCCTAAGTGACAGAATAAGAGCTTTAAATTCAGTCAGAAGGTCACATCTTATTCTAGAAGGACAGAAACTGGCATTTAACGTGTTGTAGAGGGGATGTTGTGTTCTTCTACTCTTTTTTTTTTTGTTTTGAGTATGTATGTACCGTTGAAAATGATCCCTACATTTCTTACGCCAGTTTACAAAGCACTGTTGACAATCCATATTTTACAGCATTGAACACAAGAGAAAATCATACAAATTAGAAATAAAACAATCTTGTGAAAAAGAAGTTCTTTTCTGAAAACCCTTAGGGCATGATAGGGAACAAGTGTAGGTCCAGGCTAAAAGTAGCGCTAATGTAGTGGGGAGTTAAGAAATGTCCCAGGGGGACGCTTAAGTCACTGTAATAGAAGGAGGCTGGGACTGGACGGACTAAAATAAGAGTTAATTAGGGTGCATTTGAAAAAAAATCTGTGCACAGATGATTTCACAAGAGTTATTCGAAGCCACCTACATTATCTTTTCTTTGTGAAGAGTAAATCCTAGACCGGTCTGCCTGTTTGGGACTACACAGTTGGATTTTATGAGTGAGTACAATGTTCATGCACCTCCAGTAAAGAATCCTAGAGAAAGAATATCAGTTTTGACTTTTAAAAGGGCAGACGTGGAAGGTAGAGTGAGATACTGAAGGGAGACTTTCACAAATCTACCAGGTTATAGAATCTGTCCTCAGTGCTAACAAAGGATTTACGTTTTCTAGAGATTAGAGTAGATTAACTGTAAATGTCCCATTTGCTCAATGCTTTTGGAGGCATAAACTGATGTCCTGACAATTTTGCTTGGAGTGATTTAAGAAATTATTGCCATCATCTCTTCATTACTTTTCCATGAGCTGCATTAACAGATTTTATGGGGATTCATTGTCCCTCTCACTCTCCATACAGCCATTATACAGGACCAGTGAAGAGGGCTGCAGCTAATCCAGATGGCTGTACGCTGAGATGAACTAGGTAGGCAGTATCTCCTGCTATGGGATGATAATTTCTCAAATTAGTGTGCTTGCTTCTATAGCATTTATGTGACTGAGGTCTGAATTAATTCTCGCAGTGCTAAATCCAATGGAAGCCAAGATTTAGTCACTAGCTTTAACTGAGTCTTACTGTTCTTCCCAATGCGCAGCCAAAATTGTCATCCATCTACATCACCCTTTTTTTGACTTACTGCCTTTCTGATCTGCAAATGCATATTAATTTGTTGCTATTTTTCAGTACTTGAAAGGCAATCCATTTTTAATTTGCTAAAGTATTAAATGTGTTTCTATTGTAATTTGTATTTATTATGGTGCTTAATAGATCTGCAGCATGACTGACCAAAAGGTGACATCAGTTTCCACTACATGGAACTACGAGCTAATAAAGGGTCTGTCTTGTGATCATCTGGTGGGTGAGGGATTTCTTTTTTTTCTCCCCAAGGAGGACAGAGGGTAAAGCCCTTTGTTTTGTAATACCTTTTTTTAAGCAAAAGAGGCTTATCGTACACATAGGTTGTGGATAATTTTCTTTATTTATCTCATACGTTTGTTCCCTTTTTAAGAGCAAGTACAGCATGTCATGGTAATGTCTGTGGTTATGAGGGAGTGAGTTAGCCAAGTCCATTTTACAGCTTTCATTTTATATATTTTTTTGCATCTTGTCCCTAGACAGGTGAAGAGGAAAATAATTAAAGGGAAATTCACTCATATTTAACTTGCTGTTCTTAGCCTTTTGATTACAGAATTCATTGAGATGCAAGATAGATTCCAAACTCATAACAGCATTTTACTGCTTCATAAAAGAAATGTTGCTTACACTTCATGCATTAGTAGAGATTAAGGGGATTAACTGATACCATAACTTCCTGCCCTTTGCATGCTTTCCTGCAGTGGTTGCACAGCTGGCTTACTGCATGTTGATGTCCTCAGAATTCTTAATACTTTCATGCGTCTCTCTCGTTTTATTGTGGAAGTATGGTTTATCTTATCTAGACATTTTCAGTATTTGAGCTGATCATTTTGATTCTTCTCTTTAGTATTTTTGAAGGAAAGCTTGCACCGTAAACCTTGCTATAAAAATCATGGAGAAAAAAAAGCAGTTAAATTAGGCTCAGATTAACAAAGGGACACTGTTGTTTAAATTTAAATCTAGGTGGAGTTTACACAGACAACTAACAAAGCAGTTTACAAAAGTTTTTCCAAGCTGCTGATAGGCACCTTGCTTTTAACCACAACACACAGGCACTTCAAGTTCTGCTGCTGTGCCTGCCTACAGATGCTGTCATTCTGGTCAAGCCAGACAACTGCCAGTTATTTTCAGCCTAAATCCATTTTGCATCTTGACTTTCCTGCACCTAACCTTTCAGAAGGTCCAAACAAATTGACCTCATTACAGGGGAAGAGTACACAGGAGAGTTTGTGGGGTGCTAGTGCTACATTTTACATACTAATGTAGGGGAAGCAGCACACAGCCAGAAAAGGAAGGGCCTGCTTGCAGGTTCTTTTTTAGCCTGTAAGGGTTTGAACCAACTTCTCCTATTGCTTAAAGAAGTACCTGTAACATCTGGCTGCAGGCAGCTTCTTGGTGAGGCCATGCTGCTGTGCACCAGGAATGCAAAATTAATGAAGCTAGACAGGGAGGGAGAATAAGCAGGAATGATCATAACCCAGTTATTCACTGAAGAGGATACTTCTCTAAGAGGGAAAGTTCTGGATTTTCTTCCAGAAACTGCTTTTACTTTTTGCATTTTCCTCCTCTAGTTCTTTCCAAACAGAGCAAGGTATGGAGTGCTTTTTCTCACCAACATTGTTTCAGTGTTCTCTTAGCCTCTACTAGGTGGATTTGGGAACAGGCAGGTTGTTTTGGGGTGCTTTTTGAACTCCCATACAGATGTGCGTTTCCTTGTTTATGGTGTTTGGCTTTTCTGTACATTTGTTTCTGTGACTAAAAGGAACTCTGAGCTCTTCTTGCCTCTCAGTTGATGCAACCGCTTGTAACTATTGAGTGTCAGTAAACACACTTCCGAGGTTTCTCTGATGATATTTGCTACTGAGGGTAAAGAGAACAGGCTCAGTTGAATACATATATGTATGTCCTCTCTGTTTTGTAAGCACAATGCAGAATATTTCCTTAAAACTGGATGCCAGAAAGTGTAATAGTTCATAGACTTCTCTTCTGATCTTCTCGCTTCCTATAGCAGAAAGCAGCAGTCAACACAAAAGTTGAATCCTAGCTAACAGAGAAGTTTGAGCGATGCTTTTTCACAGATGCAGATGACATGTGAGGCAGGCTGCAGTCTGACCAGGTGAAAAGCCCCTCAGCTTCCAGGAAGACAACCAAAGAGACTTTTCTAAACATTAGGACTCATAGACTTTTGTACTCTTTTTGCTTTTTACCCATATAATGTCAACGTTATCCAGAGAGCAAACTTCCAGTAATGAAGTCTGGGTCTCTCCCCATCTGTCTCACTAAATGCCACTTGGAACAAGCGCCTTTTCATTTGACAATAAAATCAATGAATGAAATATTAGAGGCTTGGATGATATGATGTGCAGAATACATTATGGGAGTTGTTGTGTTTCAGTGGACAGAAAGTCTTGCCCTTTCTTCCCGTTATCATCAACATATCTACTTAATGAAACTGACACCTTCTGCTAGTCTCTCACCTCTTTGCTTTTAGACTTTTAACTCTTTTGTAACACTTTAAAGTCTCTCTGGCTCAGGGTGGTGTAATAAAATGCTGTACTCTCTGTGTACTATTGGGCTCATATTTTTCATCTGTTTGTCTCAATTAAAGCCAGACCTGCACTAACTATATAATTAAACAACAGAGAGAGAGAAGGAGCTTAAGCTGATTTTCATAACACTTGTTTTTATCCCTTTACTCAGTTAAGACAGCCTTCTTCCTCTTTGCTCTGAGGTTCTCTTCAGAACAACAGGAATCACTCAGTGCTAAGCTAATAAACAGGAAAAAAAGGGAAATGTCAGTGCTGAGGTGAACTTCAGTTAAAACACCCTAAAACCTCTGGAACTATCCACAAAGACTGATCTGCAAAAGACTGAAGAATGATTTTTTTCTTATGGCTTTTTCCAAGCCTTACTGGATTCTCCATCAGGAGTATTAACCACTTCACTGTCATGCTAGCAAAATCTGTCATACATGCAGTAAACAGCTGAAAACTGATAAAGTAAACAGCAACTAATGCTTACTAGCAATTCTGAGACATACCGTACTATTCAACCTTGGAGCTCAAGGTACTGTGTACTGCGGCGGCTTCATAATTTTATCTTTGTGCCAGTCTTGACTCTGTAGTATTGGACAGGGTTATTACATGCTGGCAAAACTGAGTCAATGCTATATATGATTTCAAGTTGAGTTTACGAGTAGACACATTTTCAGCAAGAGAACATCTCAACCACTTTGCCCTGTAAATCCGGATGTCTCCAGGGTACAGGTTAAAAGACAGAGAAGGACATAGAGAAAGAATGGTTGTGTTCAAATTTAAGAGCAATTCTCTGCACATTTATTAGATATTTGCAGTGCTCCATCTCTTGTGGACAAAATAACTTGCAACACTGTGTCAGGATAAAATTTTCCATGCTGTTCTCCAGGTTGTTATTTTCCTCTTATATGCACACCCGCTATTTAGCCTGACTGCAGAATCATGCCCTACTTAGAGAGGCTGAAGCTCAACAAAGAGGTGACCCATCTGTGATTGCACAGCTGGTCAACATTAGAATGAGGAACAGATCCCAAGACTCTTGAGCTCATCACTAAAGCATGAGGCTTCTGGTACAACCACTGTTTTGTCGTATCAGGCAGAAGCATCTCTTATTCTGTAGGCTCAAGATGCAAAACAGCAGGTTGTTGTTTGGCATCAGAGCTCTATCATATTTCCCAATATAGGACTAATTGTGCTTAGTCATTAGATGTGAACAAATGTTTGCTGTGTCATCTTACCATCTGATACTCCTGATGTATAAATAATTCTTAGCTGTAGTGTTTGTGAGCTCTAACCTGTCATGAAGCCCATAATTGAAAGGATAAGGTGAGCTGTTTACATAAACCAATTGTCAGTATAGTAAGTGCCATTAATAGCATTGGCAAGAAGTGCTAGGCAGGTAGCAGCATCTTACTGCAATCTGTGTCTACTGAAAAGACGACTCCTGAATTTTCATCCTGAAAAATTTGCATAGGCTGGTAAAGCCACATAGCCAAAGGGAAATGCAGAGCTTGTTTATTTTTTAACAGAACTGAACCCAACAAAGGGGAAAAATAATGTCAACATAATTGGATTTCAACACCACGTACAATAACTTGGCAACTTTTTCACATTAAGTGGGTGACTACAGCCCTTTTCTACTAAATATGGCACTGTTTTTTTCTGGTTTGCTTTGGTTTTTTTACTTGTCACCAGAAAACCAATCCTTTTCATTTTGTTCATCTTGGGGTTTTTTCTGCCACTGCTTCTACATTCTGGGACTTCTCTGATGCTCAGAGAAATTACTTATGATACATACCTACTGATTTCTTGCTTACAAACAATCCTGGTGTGTCCCTCGATTTAGAAGATTTGTTCCTTTTAAATAAAAAGGAAGGGATATCTTGCTGTTTAATATCTTGCTGTTTATATATGATAACAGCCGAAAAGGATATGAAGTAGGAAGCTGTGCAGAGTTTCCATGAACAGTCTCCGGAATATTAGAAAGCTCTTACCCTCTGTCTCTAATTCATTGCTAATAAACAACAGTTTACTATTCTAACAATCTCAAACACTGATTTCTGAAACCTGATGAAGTGTAGTGAAGCAGTGGTGTTATCCTCATTTTACAGAATGAAAGTGAGGAACGAACAGCCAGCTGCTAACCTCTGTTACCCTGGTGTGAATCTGAGTTAAGTTTGTTCAGTTAACGGAGAGAGCTACAGGTTTACATCGCTACAGCTGAAGTGAGCAGCTGCCTGAACATCAAGAGGAAAGTGATGCCCGGAATCCAAGGGATGTATCCAAAGTAAATCTATGGCAGAGCAGAACATAGTGTTCAGGGATGTGGCGATAAAAACTCAGCCATCAGTGGACCCAGTAAGCTGACAGCTGTGCAAAAGACTAGCTGAGTGGGAATTTCTAAATGATTACTGAGTGGCAGTGGCAGTGACAGTTTAGGCACTAGGCTACTAAAAAGGACAGTGTCTCTCAGTAGCTAAGAGCAGTGCTCTGGGTCTCACAAGTCCTGGTACCTGTTCATAGATCACCACTCACCTCCCCAGTGACCTTAGAAATGTCACTCCGTCACCATGTGCCTCAGTCTCTCCTGCTGTAAGGAGGTCTCTCCTTCGTAAAGCGCTACTAATGACAGGCATTGCATAAGAGTTAGATTATTGATTACACATTGCAGCCTGCTGCTCAGCTCCCCTTTACTGAGATGTGTTTCACAGATGGGGTTCATGCCAACCAAAATGTGCATATTGGGACCTTATCCCCTTTATAAAATTGATACAGTTGTGATGGGCAGAGTCATGGTGCATGGACAGTTACTTTCATGCTCTTCACACACTCCTCCAAGACAGTTTTATTGCATTATCTTTGGCAGCAAAAAAGAAGGCATTTTTTGTTCAGTGATCACATATTCCTGCATAGCACAAATTCAAGCCATGGTTTTAATAGCTTGTATGTTCCTGAAGCACTGAGCATAGTCATTTAAAAATATCTTTTCTCTCAGACCAATACCTGAATATTAGAACTAGTGGATTGGAATTCACTGTGTTCACAAGGACATTTTGCTGCTTTCAGAGCAAGAAGTTTTCAATTTTATAAGAGTGTGGGTTTTTATATTGAATAAATTAAAAATTAAAAAGGAGACCATGATGAGGAAAAAGCAGTATCGGGGCACACAATCTTTAAGCGGCCATTGATGTGAATAAAAAAGTGAGGTGTGTAGTCAGAGCAACGAGTGCATCTCGCTGACCTCCCGCAGCCCGGTTAGGAGAGAATACTTACCACCTGAGAAAGGGTTCATGTCAAGTCTCCTATTGCTGTTAATTAGATGTTGGTTCTGCTGCTGGGATATTTTGTGCTATAAATAGTGACATACAAACTGAGGTGAGGAAGGACAGGCTCAGCAGCACGTGAAGCTGGTGTGGGCATCCCTTCTGGTCTAGCTTACAATTTCACAACTGTTTCAGTGGTCAGGCTCATTCTTTCCCAGACTCCATGCTAGAGCACTTTTCCTGCAATGCGTCAGGCATATCCTTTCCTGCCAGGTAGAAGACAAACAAAAACTTCTCTGTGTGTCCAAATCATAACATCTTTGACTTCTTAAGTTGCTGGCAGCACAGGAGCTCTGTTGTCATGGGCACACTAAGCCTTGCCATTGTCACAGAAAGCCTCAAAAAGTTTTGTTCCAAAGTGAAAGGTTTTTCTGCACTTAGGCTCTTGTGCTCATCTGCTGCGAATCCATTTCCCTGAAATTCTGCAGATGAAAGTGCTGCAAACATTAATGACAGATTTGCTAGCTTTGCTGTAGATTGCTGGACTCCTCACTGTCCTCTGCATTTTCTAACAAGCTCCTTGGAGGAGAGGAGAAGATGCACGAAAACCCAATATATTTTCTTCTTTTGATTGATTTAATTCTTTCATCTTTCCTTATGAAGATGAATCACAGATGTAGCTCTTTACCCCAACCTTTCTCAATCCAATTCTGTATACTTCATCCTCTTGATCACCTTTTGTGTATGTGTGCCTTTTGAATCCTCCCTCCTACCACCTACAAAACACTTGTCATGTTTCTTTCTGTACAGACTCTTGCTGAGTTATCCTTCTTCTCTGGCCCAAGCTGCTGTAACTTCTTTTGCCCTGGCCACATCACCACCTCTGAGTACATCCAGAAGTCAGCTGATAGCATTGCTTTAGATCCTTGTTCCAGTATTGCTAGTGTCTTCCTTTATTCTTTTCACTAGCTTCTTTCTCCTTCACTGAGTCAACCTTGCCCGTCTTGTCTTTCCCTGCCCTTGATGTACTGTATCCACCTCTGCTTCACATATCTACCCTCCTTTCTGATCATGTTTTCACTGCCTGTCTCCTTTCTTCCTCTCCTGGCACCAGTGTGCTATCCAATGTGATGCTTCCATGGAGCCATCCTCTCCTCTCCTGAAAGTCCTACAGTACTTTCAGAGAGCTACTCTTTGGCCTCTTTCTCATCCAAGTTGCTCCTTAATAACTGTCCATGCAGTTCTCTCTATGAGCAATTAGTCCAAGAAAGGCTAATGGCTGTTGGGAAACAGCAACATATTTGATACAAATGAGATACCAAATAAAAGTTTAAACTTGTGTGGGAGGCTTTTTTCCCTGAAACTTGATTTTTGCACATGTAAAAGATAAGTTCTTCACAGTAGAGACTGCCTTTTCCTATACCTGCCTATATACACAAACACACACACATATCAGTATATATTTATCCATGTATGTATGTGTGTGTATATGTGTATACACATGTGTATGTGTGCATGCACATATAATGCCTATATCTGTTATGTGTATGCACACCTGTGAAATACCTCTACGCACAGTAGAGGTTAAAGTGTTCAATTCTGTTGAACATAGTGTATCCTGCACTTACAAGCATATGAGAAAATGTCATCCTGTGTTTCTGGGGACAAGCATGCTTGTGTTACAGTGCAGACACAAGATTTCATGTGCATATTTTACACTGGATTCATGGTAAAATTTCTAAAACTTTCTAGAGGGAAGTGCTGAGAATTTTTGTGCTAGAAATATATTTTCAGAAGTAACAGCATTTGTTGCATGAGAAGACAGTCTTTTTTTAGGGATGAGAAAGGACATGGTAGTAGAATAGAGGACTGAGTTTGGGAGCAGGAGGAATCATGAATTGATACAGACAGTGCAAGAATTGCACAGGGCTTCAACAGTGAGGATGAAAAGCTTGAACTTGACAGTGATCTGAAGAGGTGGATGAGAGATGTGGCAGGAGAAGTGAAAGATGTTAGAAGCCACATATTTTGTATGAACTGGTGCAAGATCAGGGACTGGAAGGCCGTGGAGAAGGGGTCAGTCACTCAGGCAAGACTTAACATGAAGTGCAACACATTCAGCTGGTATCAATCAGCGTAAGTACACTGATTTCACTGAAGTCATGCAGATTTATACCAGCTAAGGATGTGGCCTCACACATTTCAGAAAGGAAGGGTGTCTTATGCAGGTGTTTAAAAGATAAAGAAATCAGGAGAAGGGGAGAAGAGGGAAAGGACATTAATGAAAGATTTTGACTCCAAGTCGTGCAGAAAATAACCCAGCTTCATTGTACCACTATAGATTCTGCTAGTCCTATGTTCATCAGACTCTGTACTGGCCAATTTAGAAATGTTCCAGCATTCAGAGTATGTACCTTTTCCCTTCTTCCCTCCTGTCACCTTTTTATTCTCTATTTCTGTGTCCCATTTTGGGAGCAGAACTGTACAGTTCTCCTGATTCCTGCCAAGCTTGAATCTTAAATTCTTGTTGAGTCCTTCTCCTGTTCTTTCAGCTTACAATGAAGACATGCATTGCTTTGGCAGTACTTGGCTGTGGCTCCAGCATTCGTGTCTGCATTAAATTCCTAATGATCTAAACCATGGCTGTTAAAGTAGTTAGAAGTAGTAAGACAGGGTTCTGCTCTGTTCTCCTTTAATAACCTCCACAGTGTAGAAATTGCTTACACTTCTTATGTTTTTAAAGGCTGAAAAATACTTTGCACTTGCTTTTCGCTTTGGAGGCCCATACCAAATGCAACTAAACCTTGTGAATGTAACAACCAGGAGAGCCACGCTGAAACAGATCTCTCCTGTGATATCAGCTCACCCTTTGGCCATGGGTGATCAAAAGGTGGCACCCCACCCCAGCCCTTCCCACCCCTCTAACATGCCTTTTTGTTTTCCCTTCCTGGAAACAGCCTCATGTCCTGAGGACCACAGAAAGTGCAACTCACCCGAAGTATTTGATGTGGGCCCATTGCTCTTACTGTGATTGCAGTGGAGTCATGTGAAAGCCACTGTAGTCTCTAAGACAAAAAAAAAAAAGAAGAAATAAAAAGAAATAAAAAGGCTTCCACTAAAGAAGATGTTGAAAGTAGTTGTAATAACTGTAATTTTTTACTACTATTATTATTGTTTGTAATAGCAAAATACCTCAAGGCAAGAGCTGAGGTTAGGGTCCTTTGTGCCAAAGACTCTAGAGAAGATAGAATTCTCTAAAACTGGGAAAAAATCACAGCAGAATAGGAAAATAATGTTCACAGGCACAAAGATTGTACTGGGCACCAAATGAAACTAGTAGATGCCAGACTCAACATAAATAAATGCTGATACTTCTTCAGATGTGTCATGTGCCACAAGTCACTGTAAGCCAGAGGACCACTATTAAGAAGCACCACTATACAGCTGCCCTGTTGTGCTCCATTACGGCACAGCTGCTACTCCCTGCTGCTGGAGACACAATACTGTGCTGGATGGAGCTTCAGCCTGGCCACATGCAGCTGCTGTTATGCTTTCAGTACAAACTAACAGTTATTACCTCAGAGCACTTACACTTGCAATATGTGAGACAGGCAAAATGGGAGAGGCATAAAAAGTTATTGTTCTCCCCATTTTTATTAAGGGAGAATTGAGCAAGAGGCTGCTATGTGACCTGTCCAGTGTCACCCAAGATACTGTAAATCAGTATCTGAGCTGGGAGCTGAGATGAGATCCCCTTCAATGCCTGAATTAGAGGACCATGCTTTCCCCTCCGTTAACCACCAAAAATCTATGAAGTGAAAACAGAATCGAAGGCATCGAGTTTTCAGGCCCAGAAGTATCTGTTTTTCCATGGAAATCTCTTCCCAGCAACAGCTAAGCTTTTGCAAGGAGAGAAGCACTTCTCATCATGCGAGAGCTGTCAGGGAGCTGTACTGTGCAAAATGCTGTAGCTGTGCAGCTGCCTTCTGGAGAAGTCTCGTCCCGCAGCCAGGCAGCATACAGCCCTGTTCCCGACAATCCAGCTGTAATTCTGCCTGCTCGATAATTTTTCACTGTGGTCATGCCAGAATCACAGCCTTGTTTTCTGTTGTCTGGCTGTTAGTGGTGATGTATGAATGAGTAAGGACGACAGCTTCATTTTCGTAAGCTAACTTGTGCCTGGAGTAACACAGAGTGAGAGGAGTGCACTTAATCATAACTGCAGGGCCGGAGCAGAAAACAATGACAGAGCTTTTGCTGCTAGTGATAGTATTTTATTATAATAACTCTTAGGAAGAAGAAACAGGCAGCTCAAAATGCTGAACAATTCAAATTCATTATGGTAGCCACCGTGTTCTGATCTGCTGGAAGAATAACTCACATCGTAACTCTTTTATGTTTGCCTTTTACAAAAGACCATGGTGGAAAGAAACTCTAGTCTTTCTCCTTAGAAAATCTGAATTCTGATTCCAGTATGATCAGAAGTGAAATGAAGCTGAAAGTTTCCGCAGAACTGCGTGCGCCTCGCAGGGGAGGCATGAAAAGTGGCAAAGGGACAGGTCGGGGCTGATGGATGGTCAGAGAACTGTGGGCAAGGAGAGTGTTCATTGCGCCTGCCCAACACCATGCATTGCTTTGGCCAGTGCTTCATTTCTGTAACTTCATAATGCATTTGAAAAAGTAAATAACTAAATGAAATAATTGGTAATGCTCAGATACATTGGACAAATATTCTCACAATGATTCATTAATATAACAAAATTTTAGTGAAAGTTTTGAGTGAAACGTTTTTAGTTGTTCAAAATTGGAAGGGCAAAACTTATGATTTTATTTTGTTTGAACTTTTAGATACATAGAATAATATGCTATATATTATGCATCTGTATTATGTGTCACATTGTTTGATGTTATTTAAAATGAGGAGGGTTGTGCATTTAGATGTGGTTATTTTGATACCTTCAGATCAAAATATTTGGGGAATTTTTTCCAGAAAATATTTCTGAATTTCTTTTTTCTATACTGATTCAGAATAAAAACATTTTTGGGAACCATTAATACTTGCTATGCAGCTGAAGTTCTGGTTTCCTGATCACTTCTGCCACAAGTCAAGATCATAGAGACAATGTAAAGGGAAATAAAAATACATTATTCTTTGGCAGAGACAGCAAAACTATTCCAGCCTAGAGAAAACAGAAATATAACTAGAGAAGATACAAAACATATCTTCATAGCCTTCTCCAAGGTGGCTTGGGAGACAAGCCATCACATCTGCCTAGTAGGTTTTCAGCCACCAGCAAGAATTACAACAGCCTGACAAGTTGCATAATGCTCTACCCTAGGACAGTACGTGAACATGTGCACATTCCCAGACCATTGCAAAAGCAAACTAAAGTGTGTTAGCTAACACATTTTACTTTGTATTTACGACAAGCTAAAAGGACATGTACAGGCAGTTATTCCAGCTCAGTTAATACACAGTAAGTCACATTATCTGATCCATGTATCTCAGCCCTAAAGCCTACATGTTAATTTCTGCCTTCATCCATGTCCCGTATCAAACCTCAAGGAATACTGGTGAGAGTAGGGTTTGTTCTGGTGTCTTCAAAAATAAAGGGAAAAAGGGGAAGGAAATGATACAGCTACAATAAATACATGCAAACATAATTTCCTAAGCCTTTTCAGTTTATCTTAGCTTGAGAAATAATAACTGAGAAATAAGTATTTCAGGGGTACATTGTCAGAACTGAGATTTGGACTGGTAGGTGGGAAAGGAAAACCATTAACAAGCAGCAAGGTTTGTTCATTTTTTATTATTCATCAGTTTGAAGGCTGAACTCTGTGGCTTGTTGGGAAATGCATGGGGCTAAAATAATGAAAGCAAATTGATGCTCCATGGTAAGGAAGTTCAGTATCTGCTTCTTGCAAATGGAATTCTAACATTTCTTTTGATGTTAGCAGTAGTATTCTGAGAAGGATCTGTGGACTGCTGAGTTGTGAAATGCACTGTTAGAATATGGGCAGGGTCACTCTCTTCCTACCAGCTGTGCCAATCCATTCAAGCCCAGCTGCACCTGCATTTTTTATTGCATTTTTTTCTCATCCTTACAAGCCATGGTAGTTTCTTATTTTGATTTATTCTACCTCAACTATAAGGGAGTGGTTATAAAGAACAGGCAGTCTTCCAGCACAGAATCAACAAATGTTGGTTTAAATTGTGCCCTTCAGCCTTTTTTGGCTATGACTTGTTTCAGCCAGTTGAGATCCCTTTCATACTTCCTCACAATATATAGCTTGTGGCACCTCATGTGCTGTCTAGTGTGTTCCATGTGTCTCACAGGTGGAGAGATGCTACAGTTGATTTGTATGAACAAATCATCAGTTGCTTAGGATGCATCTGCCTCTAACTTGTAATTTCCTTCATTCTCTTGTGCATTGCGCTCTGTTAATGTTACCAGTTTTCAGTAGCACCAACGGGGTGATAAATGTGTGGTGGTCTTTTATATGATCCTTTCTGCTCTCCCCCACATTTTTCACCTTCTTAAAAAATGCATTATGGAGTATAATGTGAAAAATTAAATATATATATTATATATAATATATAATGCAAAAGGAGAGACATCATTAGAAAATGAGGTCTGGTGAGGACTGGCATGTTGCGGTTAGGATAGAGTAGGATGATCCTGAACAGTGGTGTGGAGTGGATTTGGTAATCTCTCAGGGATGTTTCTAGATTGATTTCTGTTCACTCCTTGAATGCTTTTGTAATGTTCTGATTTATTTGTTATATGCATTGGCTACTCACTGCTGCTTACAGTCTTTGAAACGGCATTTGAGATACATGTGGGGGTTACTGACATTCCCCTGGGTTAGACATACCGCAGGAGAGTATCACAGTCATCTGACCTATCCTAACATCTTCCTAGCTGATTACAAAATAGAATTAGTCACTTCTGTCTTTATGTCTTGCTTCTCAGCCCAATCTTGTCTTGGGCCATACTGAAATTTTAGTAATACAGCTACGGTCCTACATAAGCAACATATAATGATCATTTAATGCTTTCGGTGCACTGCTGTGACCATACACCCAGTTTTATGAGCATAGCTGGGATTTGAAAATATGCCTTTAGAGCATGATGCTTAATTGCTTTCTCAAAAGGTTGCAGAATAATTTCCAATCCCAGTCTTAGCGGCCTCATTGAGTGGGTCCCTCTGTCAAAACACCATCCCCATTCCTTTCTTTGACTAGATCCAAATACAGTTTTCCCTTTCCCTCCATCCTCCATCACCAGAGCACCATTTCAATCACTTCTCCTATTTACATTTTATACAGCACGTTTCAGGATAGATAATTAAGTCCTTATCTATACAAACATTCACTTTTCAGTTGATTTTTAAGCAGTGCAAACCTTCTAGACACATTTGATTTAAAACACGTTTTACTCTAGCTGAAGCCAGCTGCTAATCAATGTAAGCCAAACCAAAATAAACCCATCTAAAACTGAAATCATAATTTCTATGCAGCATTCCACACAGGCTTATCTAAATGATTTTTAAATTACTCTCTTAAATTAAAACAGTGCAACTTTCTTATGTAGGTAAACTCTTAGAATCCAGTATTTTCCTGAGCAAAAGGGATTTCCTTTGTGACTGAGAAAAAAATCCCTGAAACTAGTTGGGGGGAGCATGGGAAGAGAATAATTTTGTTAGACTGAGCCTTATTCTTCAATTATATAATCTCCATCAGAGTATGAACAGATCTTCATATTAGATGATCATTTTACCAACAGTTACTTCTCACTAGGAGGATACTCCATCATTGTATTCCAAAATCAAGCAGCATTCAGATTTGTCTGGGTGATATATTTTTGTCAGCATGACAAAGGTTCCCACAGTGTTTAATTACTCAGACTAGCCAGGGGAGAAGGAAAGAAATGAGCCATGCTGAGTTTGCTGTGCCAGGCTTGCTGTCTGTTACATAAGCAGGCATCTTCAGAACATGTGAAAGGAAGGCAGCACCCGAACTTCTGTCTTCTCTTTCCACTGGCTGTCCCTCTCCAGATTTTGTGTTTCTTTTCCATTGATTGACTGTCTTTTGTCTCATGATCTTTTTGCAATTTGCTCATTTCCAGGGCAGCAGGTTCTTGGTTTGGTGGAGAACCAGAGTGACTGGTATTTGGGCAACCTTTGGAAGAATCATCGGCCCTGGCCAGCGCTTGGGAGGGGCTACAACACAGGTAGGCCCTGAGGGTTTTCTTTGAATTAACGTTTGCATTGAGCATCCCATCAGTCTTATGGTATCAAGAGTATTAGATGTGGTAACTTGCACCTCCCTTCCTCACCTACTGCAAAATTTGTCACTTAAAGCAGTAAAAATGATGCGGTGTGATGCATTTTGGAGTTTCTGGTCCTGTGCTACTCTGAAGAGAATATATTCCTTCTCTAAATGATCTTAAGAGAGATTGTATGGCATCCTTTGGGGAAGGACTGAGCTTTTCAGCAGTCTGACACATCCTCAGCACATCTCCTACAAGATTTCTGTCCATGATGAAGCATATGTAGGCCCAGCAAGAGGAAAGGAATAGGTATCAAGGCTCATTTTCTGTAGAGAGGTAAATGGTATCACAAAATGTTAGACCAATAAAGATATAACTCCTGCAGGACAGCAACAGGGTCATAATTGTCCTAATAAAATGCAAACTACTGGCCATCAATTTCTGCTGCCATGAGAAAGGAATAAAGGCACTAGATCAGAGAATTTATGAGGTTACAAGAGACAGGTCTTCCCATTGATTTGTGGTTAGTATGTGAGAAAACATACCAGGAGCATAAAGAACACACACATACATCTAAATCATTTCGATGCTAGGCTTTACATGCTGATGCAGTGAGTTAGGTTCCCCCTCTATTTGTAATAAAAAGGCAGAACAGATGGTGAAGCCTCCATTTAGAAATTATGAGTCCATTTAAATATCCCTGCACTATCAGGAAATTATTCACCATAATAGTGGTTTTGCTTTGCAGAAATATATTAGATTGAATTAAACAGACTAACTAGAAAAAAGATTGCACAAGTTAGGGTTGGGTCATCTATTTCTGTATTCCTTTGTATGTTTGGGGGAATTACACCAGGTTTTGTGAATTTGTATGTTAGCCTCTGCAAAGCATCTTTGTTCAGTGAAAATGTTCAAAAGAACATCCTAACAGAACACAAATAGATATGGATACAAGATTTTGGCAAAAGAGGTTTGTTTCCTGGTTCTCCGCTTGCCAGAGCAGAATTGCATATATAAAGGCTTGGGCTGTCCGCCCCTCCTCCCCACCCCACCAAAAGCATGAGACAGAGCTAAGTTTCATGGATTTGTCCTGAAACCTGAAAGCTTATGTTATACACAACTAAACTTGTTGATGTCAATTCTGTTCAGTGTTACACCACAAAGCAGTATCTTCTGTTCTACTGAGAGATGACCACCTTTTGTAGTTACTTTCTTTCTGCTGCATTTTTGCTTTTTCCTTTCTGCCATTTTAATGCTGGCAGAGAGAAATGTGTCACAACCACATAACATCAGAATAATGCAGAAATGTGTGGTGGGTAGTATGTAAAATGCAATTACGTAACTAAAAATGCTGTAAAGCTTTAATTTATATTGTCTTAACTTACTGTTCCAAATATTTTATAGGGATACCGAATGTCAGTATATCACAAAATTCTTCCACTGAAAGCAAAAATAATTAAATGTCTGCAGTCCTTCACATACATTGCATGTGTTAATTCTTGGTATGTGTTAATACATACCTACCAGGCCATGCATAATCCTGCCCATGATTTTAGTCTGCTCACTATTTCTTTCTTCAGACAACACTCACCTGTAGTTATAAAAACTTTCTTTTTTTAGAAAGAAAGCCACAAGGTAGATAATGAATGGAAGATTGACAAGTGATCATAAGAAGTGGAATGATGTTTTTTCAAGTACATGGAACAAGAGGTCACTGAGTGAAACAGTGCAACCTCTGAGAAGTAACAAACGATGTTACTGACAGAATCAGCATCATTTACTATAATTTTCTTAATTAAATTCATTGTTTGCCTTAGTAATCTAGCAGAGATTGGAGGTATAAATCTCTCAAGAAAGATGAAATACCAAGTGAAACTGGTGCTTGTTTGATGTGTTCAGTAAATTAAAATAATTGACACTGAACACAACACTGTGGCCAAGGAGGATTCAGAAAACTAAAGGTGGGGAGGGGGGGGACAGGAAAGAGAGGCAATAATTCTAAGCAAAACACTCATAAAAGACAGTGGGCCAGGAAGGGGAAGACTCAGAAATTCAGGTGCTTAGAGTACTACTTAGGAACAGTAAAAGGGCCCCCAAAACCCTAAAACTTTAATGAGCTAAACAAAGCTGTATCAGGGGGAAGCTCTCAGACAGACTTTGCTCTTGCTCTTGGGAATGTGTTTACTACAGTCCTAGGATACCACCCTAAGAAAAGAGATCTTTATGTGACCATCTTCAGCCAGATCCTGGCAGATTTGATGCAGAAGCACCCCTCAAAGTCAAAATTCTTCCACTGCTCCCTCCCAATTTCTGAAGCAAATAATTTGTCTTTCACTCCTACCTTTCTATGTCTGAGCCACTCTGGACAACAGATAGGCTGGGGGAGTCCCAGAAGGCAGATAGATTAAAGCCAAAGGTGTGTTTGTTCCTTCTCCACTAGCTCTTTAAACCCAGTAAGCATGTGTGTTCTCCTATTCCTGTGTGCCCAGGCCAAATCTCCTGACAGCCAATACAGATTTTCAAGGAAAGATTTTATTTGGTTGTTTTTCATCCTTCTTCCTCATTTGCACAGGCAGATAATCCAAGTCATACTTTAGTCCATGATAATATAATCTTAGGAAAAACAGACCAAACTCAAAAGTCAGTTCAGTGACAATTTAATTGGTGTTTAAAATGTTCTTAGGTAGAACCATTCTTTATTTGAGATAACATTCCCTTCTTCAAGCCATTTTAAACACAGTTCCTTCTGTACCACAAAGGTACCCAGGTTATTTCTGTACCTCATTGGCCGAAACTCAGTAAACTGCTTAATTGAATACTTTTTTTATGTATCATCCACTCCATTTTGCTTGTCTACACTGAGATTAACTCTTACAGACTCCTCATACATTAGTTAAAGCACACTTTTCTCTCTGTATAATCTATATTGTCTTTCACTGACTAAACTGTGGTTTTGAAAGTATTGCCTGAGCCGCACTATGATTTTTCTCTTTACAGATGTTAAACTGACAGCTCCAGAATTACACTGTATGGTTTGATGTTCATTTCTGGAGTAACAGTCATCTTAGTCCTCAGAAAAATATCTTGTCAAAGAAATTCTAAACATAAAAGCTTTTAGTACTTTGTCTGCCTTATACTTTCCATCATGGTGGAGAATAGCTTTTAAAAGCAGTTTCTGGTGACTGTTAGCATGATTTCAGGCCACTCCCTCAGCTGGTGTGAATCATCTCTGGCTTCTCTGTCTTTAGTGCAGCAGGGCCAACTTACATCAGCTGAGAATGGACCCCATGCCTTTCAAATGAAGCTTTAGGATGGATCTGTGCCTGTAATTTGGGTGCCAGGGGGACATTTGTAAAAACTTTGGCCCAGGGGATTTCAGACTTCTAGACTCCAGAAGCCCATCCTGAGGATTTGAGGCTCATCTGAAATACACTGCCTCAGTGCAACTACTAGATACTCTAAGGAGGTGTCTCAACAGCTTGAGCTGAGGATTCATACTCCCACACTGAGATGTCACATTACCAGATTTGTGGATTGAGAACAGAAGGGAACGGCTAGCACCTAACGATTACCAGGCTACGTGTGCACCATGCATTATTACTCCCATGTTTGTAATGACTGGAAGAATGCTAGAATGAATCTCTTTCCTTTATTGTTTCCCTGAAAAAAAGGACCTATGGAAGATGAATTGGAAGTGGGAAGCGTATGTTATGTCATTTTTGCATAATATTTAACCATTGTGAATAATAAAGACAAGCGTAGGGCAGACTGTTTATATGAAAATAGACTGGATCACATCTTGTGCTTCTTCATTATGATACTGTGCATCTTCAGTACAGAAAGCAAATGACTAGTAAAGCAGGGCAAAATGGGGTGGTGGTGGTCATGGAACTGCCTGTGGTCCTACTCCGGAAACATGTAACCGCTTTCATCTGAGCTCCACGGGCTTCTGCTCACAACATTATGCTAATGGATCTGATGTTAAGAAGTGCTGAGCACTTTTAATTTAATCAGACATTTCTGCTTTTTGGAAATCCTCACAACTAATGCTTTAAATAGGTATTGTTGCCTAATTCTGGATAGATCTGTTACCGAAATGCCTTTTTTTCCCTCTGGAAGAGTCAGAGTTCCATGACAGCCATCTGAATATAGCACTGATTTACAAACTATATTCCACAGATTCTGACTAAAACTAGTGCTTTTCTCCATGGTATAAAGAAAGGAGTATAGTGGTTGCTTGAGAGAGAAGATTTTTCTGAATTGTCTCAGTGAATGAAGAAGTCAGAAAACTCATGGTTTGTAGAACCTTTAAACACCCATCATCGGGGCCTGACTCTGTTTAGCCATGCCCTCTCTAAAAGCCATTGCAATATTCCTACCTCCCCTTATGTAAAACGTTAGTCACGTTTGGTACAGGAACTGGTATCATTAGGTTTGGTTGTAAGTACAGGAGCCTTTGCAAACAGAAGAAAAATACATTTTAATGATTAAAAAAAAAAAGATAAAATGAAGTCCAACACCAGTGTCAAGGCAGAAAGTAGGACTTTCTTCACCTACTCAGACTCACACTGTACCAGTTTTTTGGATTAGATTATTCCTTCTTTAAGATACTGTAAGCTCATTCAGCAAATATTGTTATCAGTGCAAAGCATACTGATACACATGTGCTTTACAATGCACATGTGTATCATTTGATGCATTTGAAGTACAGGTATCATGCACATTGTACAGGTAATAGTTTAGGAAGTGCCAACACATTGTTGCTTTTAGGCTCAACAGGAAGTGTCAGCTGTTTGTGTCAGTGGTGGGAAGCTAAAATGATAATTCTGCTTTTGATGACCACATCCCTATCTTTGTTGGCTATAATCTGTAGCTTGCACTTAAAAATAAGCTACCTTAAAGCTGACTACCCTCAAAGAATAGCTTCCTTTCCAGGCTTTCTCATGCAGTTTCTAAAGCATGTGATGTACTGAGAACTTCTTTACAGCACGCTTGACATTTCTGAAATGAGGGTCAATATGTATTTGATTTTGAAAATGGTGCCTCTAGTTTGAGAGGCCTATCCATGTAGTAATGGCATTGCTGTGGCTGAATTAGTCTACTGTTCACTGCATTCTCTGAGATACATCTTCTGCTCCTTAGCAATTGAATCTATCAAACCCTGCAATAACTGTCCTGTTTTTTAAAAACAACACCTGATTTTCTTTGAAACACGGAAAACTTTAATCTCCTAAGAAACCTGTGATAAAAAAACAATGGTGTTCAGACAGTCTATACCAGATTCTAGTTTCCATTGTATTGGAGTATGTAAAAAGTATTTCTTTTTAGTTGATTAAATTGTTGTAGTTTGGGGGTTTTTACAGGTCTGACGTGAGTTCATAACGTAAAGTTCTCTATGTAATGTACATAAATAGGACATATATATGTAGTGTTCCAATCTAATGATTTAAAGAATCATTCTGAAGTGTGGTATTTTCAGCTTGATCAAGACAGTTCTTTGTGTGAATGTACATACCTTGATGAGTAATTATGTTGTCCAGCACTTTGAAATGCCCTCTCTTTATTGTAGAGGGACCATCATTAGCAGGTTAAATTTAGATGAAAGACTTGCACATAAAAGCTTAGTAGAGGCATCCAGGTGCCTAAACTGAGAACAAAAACTTCTATTATATGACAGGAGAACCCCAGACAAATGCATAGTAATAGTAAAACCAGTACTTTTTCTTCTGAAGTGCAAGTTCACTTTCCAGTTTCTCATTGTGCTCATAAAAGTGATTGTGTAAAGACAGTTCCTTTTTGTAGATACAGAAACAGAGTTTTTAGCCATAGTCCCAAAGCAAAGAAAGATGGACTCCATCTTTGGACCCTAACAGGTAGCCTGGTGCCTGTCACAGAAAGTAGCAGAGTAACTAAGATGTCTTTCTACACCCTTGTGTCAAAGCTGTCACCTCTAAGAGAGTGCCAACAAAAAACAGTTGAATTTGGTCATAGTCAGATCACTCTCTAGGTGCTGTTGGCTACAGAAATCGCTATGCTTTAATCGTTTTAGTGTTAGGGCAAACTAGGTTCAGGACAAACCCTTCCCCTTCAAAAAAATATCAAGAGACTTTTGAGAAAGAAGAATCTGAAAAATTGAGTGGACGCTGAGATCTCAGAAGCAGCAGCTCAATTCTTTCCTTTCCACATTGTCTTTCTTCTGTCTCTATGTTCAGCTACATCCTGACTTTAATTATTCCTGCTGTAGCTCCTCAACCCTCCTTCCTCCACCGGTCTTTGTCGAACTGAGTTCAGGGGAGGACAGGAGCACTGCAATACCCTATATATACAGATAGTTTCTACACGGTTGTTCTCAAGGCCTTAGCAGAGACGGAGAAAAGAGAAGCTTTCTCAAACAGGATCATAGGATTATAGGCAATTTAGGTCAGAAAGGATCTCCAGAGGTCTTCTGGTCCTCTTCCCACTGAAAGCCAACTCAGGTTGCTCAGGGCCTTTTCCAACTGAGTTTTTAGTATCTCCAACGATACCTCTCAAGGCAGCCTGTTCCTGTATTTGGCTACTGTCTTGGTGAGAAAAGTAAAAAATAAAAGTAAAAATTCCTAATACATAATTAGAATTTCCTTTGCTGCAATTTGTGTCAGTTACCTCTCATTCTGTCTCTGTGCATCTCTTAGAAGAGTTTGGTTCCATTAAGTAGTTGTAGACAGCAATAAGAGATCCCCTTAGCCTTCTCTTCTCCGGGCTGAACAAGCCCAGTTCTCTCAGCTTCTCCTCATACATGTTCTCCAGGCCTCTGACCATTTTGGTTGCTCTCCGCTGGACTTACTCCAGCATGTCAGTGTCTTTATTTGACTGAGGAATCCAAAACAGTACTTCAGATGTGGTCTTGCAAGTGCTGAGTAAAGAGTGGTAATCACTTCCCTTGACCTAATGGGCTAATGTAGCCCAGGATGTGGTTGGCCTTTGCCACAAGGTCACACTGCTGGCTTATGTTCAACTTGCTGTCCACCAAGCCCCCTAGGACTTTGCCGGAAAAGCTCCTTTCTATCCACTTGTCTTCCAGCCTGTACTGTCAATTCAAGAATAGTCCCATGCAGGATTTTTCATTGAACTTTATGAGCTTTCTCTTAGCCCGCTCGTCCAGCCGGTCGAGGTCCCTCTGAATAGCAGCCCTATCCCTGGGGTATTGGCCACAGCCCCCAATTTGGTGTCATATGTGATGTTGCTGACTATGCATTCTATCTCATCTCCAGCTCATTAATCAGGAAGTTAAACAGTATCAGCCCCAGTATCAACTCTGTGGAACACCACTTGTAACTGGCTACCACTGAATGTTTTATTGCTGGACACAACCCTTTGAGCTTGGCAGTCCAACTTACTTTCCAGGCACCTTATAGTCCACCTATCCAAACTAAACCTCAGTTTGGCTATGAGCACGCTAAACAGCTCCACACACATTTGCTCCTTACGCAAATGCATCCCTGTATTTCTCTTGTGAACCTCATCCTGTCTCTCTGTTACTAGAAGAGAAATGGTCATGGAGGAAGGATTGACCTGTAGCTGACCTTTGGGTGAAATCATTGCGTTAAAGTACATTGTGCTTCCTTTTTTAAAAAATGCTATGGTTAATTTTTAGGCCTGTTCATTCTGTGCTGCTGCTTTCCTTCCCCTAATCCATTTCTTAGAACGTTCTATTCCTCCTGAATCTCATCCAATCAATAAACTGCCCATTAAGAGGGGAAAAAAAAGGTTGTCTGGTTGCTTCTGAATGCAAAACCCCAAACCTCTTTGTCGTCCAACTATAAAGAAATACCTGAGAGGCTGATCAGCCCACGAGCCACATTTCCTCCACTATTGCTAGGGCATTGACTGAACACCAGACCAAGAAAAGCTGTGACTGGTTCTTACTGATTGTGCCCATCCCTACAATTAGCCTTGGGGACTACTGTTAATATTAGAAGCCAGCCAAAATAATTATCCCCTGTGCAGGGTGCATTTTTCCTCTTCACGTAGTCCAAAGTGGAAACCTTGTAAAATTGTTGACATTTCAGCCCCTGTTAAATATAATGCTTTTGAGAGGATCAGAACAAAAACAAAAAAAACCCACGTAATTTAAAGCAATGTTGCCTGTTACCTTTTACTTTTTGCTGCTTTCTGAGGAAGAAAAAAACATAGATAAACATCATGGATAAGGTCCAGATCTGATATAAATGCCTGACTCTTGAGGTAAATAGACCTAAGCTGATTTACAGGAGCTGAGGATCAAGAAACAGATTTTTTTATTTTAAAGGTGGGTGATTCTTTGGTGGAGAGTCCTAGATAGATTAGTTTTGGAAGATGTACTTGCTTTCATCCGGGCAAATATTCAGCAAATTCCAGCAAACCTCCTCAGTTTTTATCCATGGAAAGAAGCTTTGTGTGATCCCTTTTTCCAAACATGCCTGGACAGGGAGGTTCAATGACTGAACCTCCTGCACAGTAACCTGGTACAGTCTATACTATTCTGTGATTCCTGTTCAGGACAGCTAGCTCAGCCAAAGTCCAGTTACTCTGGCTTGACGTAGAGTTGTGACACTCACTCACACTTCTGTGTTTTGAGGCACTGACATGTAAAATCGTACACTCAGAAAGAATGAAGAGATGCATGAGAATCAGTCCAGGATGGATAATCAGAGGAACATAAGCTCCAGGTTTAATAAGGTTGTCAAAATACTTTGTGTGATCACTGAATGTATAAACAGGAATGTTTCAAGTACAGGTTATATATTTATTTTCTGTTGGGTGTAGGCTTTTTACTCCTGACATGCTGGATGTCTACACTGTCAGATAACTTAGTTCCCTAGTTCATTCTTCACTCTTGGCTCCCTGGTCATCCACAGGGCACAGAAATTAGTTGGTACCCTGTCTTTTGTCAAGAAAAAAAAAATACTGAGTGTAATTTGTTGATAGTTACTCCAGGAAATATTTCTGGAAGGTAGTATGGATAGGACTACACTCTGTTTGGCACCTCTTTACAGTCCTTCAACACTGCATCAGAAGACTTCACACTTTGTAGTATTCCCACATGCCCTGATGGCATTCTCCAGTGCACACAACATAGACCCTCAGTTCCATGCTAAAAACTCTCCAATCTAGAAAACTGTAATATGGTTCCTCTCATAATGTCGGACACTCAGAAATGCAAATGAAATAATTGTTATGTCTAAAAACTGAAGGAACACAAACTAGACCCTCAGAGGCAAGTACTATGTAGTATGAAATGTGGCCAGCCTGCTCAATAAAGAGCTAGACCCTGAATAGTGTGTGTACAACCACTCCATAGTCCTTGATCTGGGTGCTAGGGATCACTTCTTGGAGTGGATATATTTTAAAATGTAGATTTAGCTACTTGTCCAGGTCTAATCTCCACAGGTCAAAGATGAGTACTCATAAATTAACAAAGTTCAAAGAAAATACAGGAAAATTTACCATAAAGTTGGGAAAAATGGGTCCAGGAGCTTATCTAGGAGCAAGTCAAGGGATAGTTTGATCATAGCTTATTAGTATCTCCAGGAGAAAATAACATTTCTTAATAGAGGACTCGCCAATTTAGCAAAGGTTCAGCAAGATCAAATGACTGCAAGTTCAAAGACATGTTCGAATTAGAAATAAGGGAAGTATCCTTCATCAGGGTAATTATGCATTGGAATAACTTATCAAAGTTCATGATAGATTATCCATTATTGTAAATTTTTAAATCAAGACTGAATGTTTTTCTAGAAGTTATGCTCTAGTTAAAGCACAAATTGATTTTGAAAAATCCTGTGGCCTCTGTTATGCAAGAGCTAAAAATTATCCTTTTTGACTTTATCACTTAAATGTTTATCTAACCGGGACTTTGTTTTCCTCTCAGCTAAAGTCACCTAAGCACCCAGGCAAATGAAATCACAGATAACCTGCTGTGTAAGAACTTACTGCATTTTTAGTATTGAAGAGAGGAAAAGTTCTTGAAAACTTCGTAGAAATTTTCCACATTTCCCCCACGTCACTTTTCTTTTTAAGTCTCACATTTCAAAGTGCTTTATAATAAGATGTGTACCTGACCACCTTTTTGTTAGTGTCAACTTTTGGCACCTCCATCATGACTTCCAGACGTGTACAGAGATGCACACTGAGTAGCTGTTGGGTGATACTTGCGCATAGCAGTGATGTGAGACGCATTTTTGAGACAGCTCTCCTCTGCTCCATTTAGGTTGGTCTTTGCCATTGTGCTACAGCAGAAAGAAGCTGAAACCTCCCTCCTCTCTCCCTTTGCTGGTCTGAAGTTAGATGTGGTATTTGAGGTTTACAACTTCCAATTTTTTCTGAGCAAAAACTTTCCCAATCTTTTGAATTTCAAGAGAATTTAATGATTTGCCTCTTGTGGGTTTTTTTCCCCCTCTTGGAAGCCATCTCCCTATTTCGCCAACTGAGAAGTCCCTGGAGTATTTGCTTTCCACTGCCTTTAAAATGTAATCTCTGTACCCTCTATGCTCACAAGGGTCACGGAATGCAAAGGCTATAGGAAAACTGAGGAGCTTTTTAAAACCCATGTGAGGAGCTTCTTCACAGATGATTTTCATCTCCTACAACTCTTTGCACAGGATTCAGGAAACACAGGGATTCGAGAAAGGTTACTGTCCTTACTGTCTTCCTTGACACCCAAACCAAGTAGAGCAGCTGGGAAAAACTCTAGCTTCCCTTTCTGATTTTGCTAATATTTGTCTTTTTGCACGCCATGTTGTTTTCCATTATAGGATTTAGGAAAACTTTATCAGCAATTTGGGCAGGAAAGCATATGACTTTGCACTGCTTGGAATCTGTGTAAGAGAAGGCCAGTTCCTCCAGGTCTAGAGACGGTTTTTCTTTGCTGACCTCTGAGAGATCTGCAGAATTGTTACGTCTCTCCAGAAGACTCTGGAAGGTAGGAGGGGAGAGCATTACTTAGCAGGATGGTCTTTAAGTAGCAGAGGTTTTCCTCCATAGACTTCCTAAAAGTCTTATGGCTCATGACTCCTCTCCTGCAGACATCCAGACTCCTGAATCAAGGAAATTTTTCTGTAGCAGCCTTTGGGGCTTTAAGAAAGTTGGAGAAAAGCCATTAAAGAGAAGATAACAAAGCATATGTATCTTTTTTCACATTGCTCAGGAAGTATAGCATCTAAACAATAAAGAAACAAGTAGAAAACTAGGAAATTCTGAGCTACAGTCAGTAGCTCTATAAGAAGTTAGAATCATGCTCGAGTATATCCTTCATCTTAATTCTGCCTAAGGAGAAACAGCATACTTCAGAAGAGGAGAACAAAGAAAATAAAAGTATTCCATTTCATTAAATGGTCATCAGGAAGTGTAAACAAAATGTTTATAATGCTTCAAGAGGAACCAGGCTCCCGACAGAGTGACTGCACTGCATTTCAAAATGCACTCTATCACAGCTTCGCTTTCTATACATGTGCAGAGAAAACAAGGGCTATTGCATTCTGTCACCGTGCCCGGAGGGACACCCACTTTCCATTTCAAAACAGCTTCTCAGCCCTGTTCGGTTTTCTCAGAGAAAAGTTCAAATGTGGAGTCATCGTTTATTCTCAATTAACAGATTGTGCATCCCTGCAAGTTTTTATTAGGTTTTTTTAGATTGTGAAAGGCTTTTTTGGAGAAAAAGTCTGGTGCATGTTAGTTCATAGTTTAATAATGTATCAGAATACTCCAGAAATGTGTTAGAATGACAGTCCTTTTTGGTCATACTGTGTTAAAAGCTATAGACATAAGCTATGGTTTTATTATACTAATGATACGGCTAGTAAAATTATGAGCAGCAGTTAGATGGATGGTCTATAAATCAAGTGAAATAAATGCAGTGATTTTCATCCGCACAAAGACTTCAAATGAAGATTTAAAAATGTGTGCAGTGGCTTGTTGTGGAATTGCAGCTTTAATTCAATTTTTTAATCCCTAACAGCTATACACTTGTGTTTTCTGTTTTCTCTTGATACTATGAGTGCAGAGCAGAGGCTTCAGTCAGTGGTGTGGAGGTGTGGCCCAGTGGATTCCAAATGCAGTCCTTAGCAAAACTGGTCGTTTGGGCCCTGATCCAGAAATGGCATAGTCACATTCTTAGCATTCCACACTGTGACCACTTCTGTTGATTTCAGGTACAATGAATTGGAATTAAAAGAACATGCATAAGTATTTGCTAGAGTACTAAGCCGTCAACACTATCATGGCACTTCTCCTGGGATAGCACAGCTACAAGCCCCTTCCATAGTGCCTAAAATTGAACTCAACTTTTTGGTGCCAAATCTTTCACAAAACATGGTAGCTTACTGTTGTTTGTACTGCCTTAAATCTCAGGGTCAGTTATTTATTGCAGCAAATCTCCATAATGTCAGCCCTATTAACATTCTTTCTTACAGCATCTAAGACTCAGAATTTTGGTGTATGGTCTTTGGTATGCTGGTAAGGTATTGTAAAATCCCAGTAATTTTTTTAAAACTCAGTATTGCTTTATAATAGATTTTGAAGTGTGTCTCGCCTGTCTTTCTCAGATATTGTAATGATATCTACTTACTATCTGTCTAGATGGTTCACTGTTATAGGCTTAGTTTCAAGAAGAACTTTTAAAAATCTGACAAGGATAGGCTCTGAGATGCTGCTTGCATAATATGGTATTGCCTCAACAGTTGACAAAAGCATCCTGTTCCACCTGAAAGAAACAGGCAAGGTAGTGCGTACAGAAAATGATCTCTTAGTAGCTACATTTTTTCCCCCACAGCAAAGAGTATTTTTTCAGCTGCCTTAAAACAGCCATTGTAATAAATTGATTGAGTTTGAAAGCTTGTCCAGTTTCACTATAACTTCTGTAAGTGATTCTGTTCTATCTTAAAATGTTGTTTATTACTTCCAGCCCTACTATATATTCTACTCTCTGAATTTCAGGAAAAGCCATAATCTGTGTTCCTGAAGCAAGAGGTGGGGATGCTTGGTAGCGTTCCAGAGGAAACTGCTGATGTTTCTGCAAACTTTCAATTTACTATTCAGAAAAATGAAAATAAATATTTTGTCTTGGAGCAGATTAACGGAAAAAAAATCCAGACTATTTTGCTGAGATGGCTTGAAGCATCTACTGAAACCATTGCTTAGTCAAAACATTGGAAAGACAAAAAATAGGATTCTGAATGAATCAAAAAATGGAAAAGGACAAAAAATTCAAGTGACCCCCAGAGTTTTGTTAGACCCAGAATGAAACATTTATTTCCCTTTTCAGGTCTTGTAACCATTTTCAATAAGATTTTTCATTTGTATCAATTTTGAAGTGAAAAATACTATTTTAGAGTAAGTTGGGTTTTAAAATGCGCCCCAAAAAAAAAAAAAATCAGTATTTCCCAACTGAAACGTTTGAATCCAAATATGTTAATTCAGATTTTTTGCCCTGTTTTGTTCAATCTATTCACCAAATTCCCTTTTTTTTTTTGTTTTGCTTTTGGGGCTGGGATTTTTTGTGTGTGTCCTGAAATTACATTTTTGAGAAACTCCTTTCTTTGTTTGTTTGCTTTCTTGTTTGTTTGTTTGAGGAATTCAGAATCTGTCAGATTTTGGTAGTTCAAGCAAAGTCTCATCAAGCAGGGGAAGAAAATGCCATTCAAGTAAAAACTAGACCAGGACGTGTTCCACAGGTTTAGTAATAAAGCATTATTTTTCCAAGAGCTCTTTGAGATATTTGCATCTCTGTATATGCCTGAACTATTTCCTCAGGATAAGGAAAATAGGGTGTTCTGTGGTTGATCATAATTTGTTTAACACTCATGAGACATTTGGGTTGCCACTTCTCTCTTTGTGTTTATTTGCTGCCAAGCTTTCCCTTTGTTTTTCTCAGGTAGGTTAGGGCAGGAGAATGCTGCACTCATCAAAAGATGAGAAGTCCTACTGCCTGGGGCCATATGTTCATAAAATATTCCTTTGATTTTTTTTTTCCTCCCCCAGCACAGAAGCTGAGAGTAAGTCCCTTTTCCCCTTATGTTCAGCTGTATGTCATCTTGAATCTAGTCTGAGATTTCAGTCAATTTGACTCTGAGGGAAGGGGCTCCTGAGGCAAATATTTCCCTTTCCTTATTTCAGACACTTTGCCTGCAAACTAATTGCACAGATTGGAGTTAGTTCATTTGTTATGTTTGCTTTTGGTAACAGAACAATGTAGAAGTAAAACTGAAGTGCTCTGTTCTGAAGAAAAGGTAATTTTTCCTCTGCATGAACTATTTAAAAGTTCACAACACATAGGCTTTTGCTTTGTTTTTGCACTAAGTAACACTAGTTAGGTGAACAGTATTAAATTCTCCTCTTAGTAGAAATCTCTTATTCTCACTAATACTAATGAGTAAATATTTAAACTTGCTACAAATATTCTCCAGTAGTTATTTTTATGGCAACAGTAAATTAGAATTCCACAGTGTGAGAAGCCCTGAACAGAGGCTGTACAAAGGTGTTAAACCCAAGCCTGTAGGTGAATTAAAATAGAAATCACATTGAAATTAGACTTGACGATGGAACATTAAAAGCTTGTGAATATTTTCAATAGCCGTGATTGCATCATAATTTAATACATCCTTTCTCACATATATTCCAGTTTTTCCACCCCATCTGCCTCTTCTACTCTCAGCTGCTACCATGATAGCCCCTCAGGACAGCGTAATCTCTTTAGTGGCAATGCCATGATCTGCTGCTAGCATAAGAGTGGAAGACAAAAAAATTGGAGAATACTACACATATTAAAACATTTCCCCTTTTCCTCCTCAGACTGGAGGCTTAAAGAAATTAAGAGAAAATGTTTTATTGTCTATAAATTATAAATACTATTACATTAGAGTTAACTGAATCTTACAATTAGTCTTTATTTTTCTTAATAAAGAATCTCCTCAGTTGTATTTCACTATTGAAACAAAGCTGACAGTTCTTGCCAGCTGGAAAAAATCCACTGCCAGAGAGGAGCTTATGCCACCCAGTTTATTGCTGCAGCACAAGGAATCTGCTTCACATTGATCTAGAATTTCAGACAATGCACGATGTCTCTCTTAGAAGCTAATGCACGCACACTACACACTCCAAATAGGCTTCAGTTATGCCGAGAGAAGACAAACATACTGGCAGAAATATGTTGTAGCATGTTGTGACAATACGTCCCTTTCCAATCCAACAGCTGGAAGCAGAAAGGTTGACTGAAGATGAAAGGGGATCCCTCCAGTTCAGGTTCCAGCATCCTTGGGAACCAGATGGACTGAAATGGAAAACAGAACTGAAATAGGCCACAAAATTCACTGCCAGAAGACGTTTTCTTCTTATTCATGGCAGTGCCAGATTTTACTAGAAAGAAATTTGCCATGTCATAGAAAATGAAGATAGGAATGACCTGGAACCTCCTTTGTTCTATCCCAACCATTGCAGGATTGTTCCAGGTATATTTGCAAATCTTTGTGTAGCCTGGTTTTTAAAGACTCATGAAATAAAGCATTTTATCTGCCATTTTTAGGTTATTTCACCACAAAGTGTTTAGGATAATTTTTCTTAAGTATTCAGACTACATTTCGTTTCTTATTCTCATTACTTTTAGTTTTATCATCCTAGACTCCCTCGGGCAGCTTTTCCCAGTGCCTGCTTTTTGCCATTTCATATTCTTCTGTG
Organism: Ciconia boyciana; assembly: GCF_034638445.1. Lineage (NCBI taxonomy): Eukaryota > Metazoa > Chordata > Aves > Ciconiiformes > Ciconiidae > Ciconia > Ciconia boyciana. Next base: position 60,364,523 of record NC_132934.1, read on the forward strand.
TAGCTGTTATGTTTCTCTACAGTTGCCATGATTTTTTTTTTGGTAAGACCTCTTGTAATGTCACTTGCAGATATCGTTACTATTCTGTTCACTTCCCCCTTCCACTAATGAAGACGTGAAACAACACAGAACCTATCATTGCTCTTACTAGGCACTTCCTGTCAACCTGCTCAGCTGCTGTTTATTGGTACTCTTCCTTTATGGTCCTTCAGTTTGCATTTATTCCCTCTGACAGTGCTCTTATCTAAGTCTTTCCAAATTAATTTTTCAAGTAAAATTTTCTGAGACACTGTAGGAAAGGTTTTGCTGATGCTTCAATCCAGCTTCATTGCTTCTGCTGTTTTCCCTTCTACACTAGGGATTTTGTCCAGACAAAAAGCAACTGAGGAATAACAATTCATGTTGAGATATCTCTTTTCCCCCTTCAAGTGTAACTTTCTGATCTGAGGATCCTGCTCTATGAATACTTTCTGCCTTAATGGCGGGCATTCTCAAAGGCTAGGCTGTAACCAGCATTGATAATCTGTTACTCAGAAAAGTTTCAGGAACTGCAATCAGATGTGTCAGGTGATTAACTTCCTACTAGGTGGAGGAAGGGCTGCAATTTCATCTTATGCAGTACATGTATTGCATCCTGTGCGGTAAGTATCAAGGGCCAGATTTCATCCCACACACACTGAGTAAAATGTTTTATATGAGTGACAACATTCTCTTTGTCTCAGGATAATCTTGATTTCAGGCCAGATAGAAATTAATTTAAACAGTGGGATTTTGGAAGAAGTAGATCTCTGTTCAGTGTGAAGATGGCAGAAATGGAGTCATATGAGATAAATCAGGATTGTCACTACCCTTTCCCTAGTAGACAGTGACTTCACAGAATATCCTCTTGGAGCCTGTAGCTTTTCAGAATAGGGAGTGGGGAGGGTCACTTCTGAGTGTTAACAGGTTCCTTCTTTATTTCTTGTAGGATATTGTCTAATTCTCTTTGGAATGATAATGACCTTTGGATTTAATCTCTGTCATGTGAATCATCTGTATTGGTTCATTTTGTAAGGAATAATCCCAGTGCTAATCATGTCATAATGAAATCAAGCTTTATCAGTTAAGGAGACAACTAGAAATACAACATCCTTCTCTTCTTCCCAGTTTCACTCCTCTTTGGCTACTTTAGCCTTCTTTCAAGCCTGTATAACCAAGCATTCGTCTGTATGCCATCTCTCCATTTCTTCTGTGCAGCCTCAGCGGTTCAGGAAAACTTTCTCTTAGTGGTATTTTGAAACCTGAAGCTTTTTTTAGTCAACCTCCTGTGTTAGCACCGGGTAAGGACAGCTGTTTCCACTGACAGATTGCAGTTCATGTCCTTGTTTTAACTGCTGAGTCAGCACATAGACAGGATGGGCATTGACAGGCATGTGACATCATGGCTTCTCTTGTTCTCTGCACTGTGTTTTCCTTCAGGGGTTATCTTGCTGCTTCTCGATAAGTTACGGAAGATGAAATGGGAGCAGATGTGGAGACTCACGGCAGAGCGGGAGTTAATGAGCATGCTGTCCACTTCACTGGCTGACCAGGTGAGTAGGATGTTGCAAACGAGTAGTACAACCACTACTCCATGGATTGAGGAAGATAAGAAAGGGAAAGGGGACGAGATGTGGGAACAGCGGGGGAAAGATATTGTGCCTGTAGTCACCATTTGTTGAATCGTTCTGGGGAAAATGTGGAAGAGAGGAATGGAGATTTACTCATGAAGTTTCTCTTACTACACTGACATTTTTACCTCCTCTGCACAGATGATTAATAAGATAGACAAATGGGGTTTTCAAGCTTTAATTTTCTGTCCTCTTTTCTTTAACATAAAACTCTCCAGACACTAGAAGTCCAAATATACTATGTCTTTTCCTACTGGTTATTGTCTAAGCAGACTTTAGTTTTAAGAGTCTCCAGATATTTCTTTACTGTTTCTGGCAGATGAGTCCCAGCAGTCTTTTAATGTACTCCTTGCCACAACACCCCTGTGAAGACAAAAGTGCTGCTGTTTCCCTGCCACAGATGGGAAACTGAGGCCAAGAGAAGAAATAGTGTGCCTATACACAGAAATGCATATTTACTCTCTTTGTGCTTCCTGCCAGCTCTCAGTTTTAAATCCAGAAACCCTGTTAATGTGGTACTGGACCTGAACCAGTAAGTCTTGCTCAACAGCTTGAGGGTATTAATTCAATACAGCATAGTATTTAGATATTTCTGCTGCTTCTGAGCTACATCTGGCTTATGACCAGTCACCACTAAGGAAGCATGCTGATTACGGTGCACATAGAGATGTGCACTTGTGTACAGTATCCTTGCAGGTTGATCCAAAAGCTACTGAAGTTCATTAAAATGATTCTTGCAACTTCACTGTGTTTTCAATCAGGTCCTAAGTTGCTAATACCTGCATGGGGCAGGATTTTGCAGGGCAGACCAAGGTTGCTTGTGTCTTGCCCTAATACCTTAACCACAAGACTGTCCTTGTAACTTCTCCAACTGGTTGGCTGCATAGAGGCAGAACACGTTCTGTCTCTCATGGTGTAGGCTGTTCTGCAGATCTGTCCTACATGCCCTTTCCATGAAATACCTAGAATACTTGTTGCAACAATAAAGTGCTAGCTAAAATCCCACATAGTAATTCACCTTGAATCAGCACAACTGCCAGGATCACTTTCATCTCCTTTATTCAAAAGTGATGCAGTACTTACTAAGAGCAGGCAGTTTGTCATTTACTACATATTACTATCCCTGGTGAACAGAAGAGGAACCACATCTCTTGCCAGCAGTACAAGATACATGTTTTGAAAACTTTGCTGGAGTCCGTTAGCTCTGTGTGTCAAGAGAGCCTGTTCCTCTTCTTCAGATCTACATGTCACCCCTTAGATTGATAGCACCCTCTACAGAAACAGAATTAAGAAGCAAGGTTTGCAGAGTTCAGTTCGCATAACCCCATGAGGGCATTTGCATTTCTCCCCATGAGGGGGAGAAGGACAGTCAGCTCAGGGAGGGGTTGAGATTACCTTACTGTAGAAACAACGTACCCAACTGTTTCTCTGGTTTTTGTCTGCTAGGATATCTTCAATGCAGTCATCAAACAAAACCCCTTCCTTGTCTACCAGCTCCCATGTTTCTGGAATGTGCAGCTGTCTGATCACACCCGTTCCGAGCAGTGCTACAGAGATGTGTCTGACCTGAAGGTATGTTTTACAGGAGGTTGGATGGGTAGTATCCTTTGCGACAGAGAATACAGAACTCTGCTGTGACAGAAGGATGAAGTCCCTTAAGTAGGGGGGAAACTAGCACATACAGTTTATGAAGACACCCAAGCAGGGGAAGCAAATGTGACTTTGGCTTTATGCATTTTAACTGCTAGAAAAGTCAAAGATGGGTGCTGCTTTGGGGTTTGGCAAGGTGTTAGAGAAGTGCTTCACCTTCTTACATTCTGTACCTGTCACCTATGCCACTGCACATTACTGCTGAGTTCCTGTTGCTGTCCCAGTTCTTAGCTCTTCCTAGCCAAAGAATACAAAACTTTTTTTTTTGTACTGGACAAGTTTGAGACTCTTTAGTCGATATCATTTAATGGAGTGAAATTCACAAAGAGAATTGGTCGGACGCTAGCTAGAAATCCATTAGCTGAAATTTAAAGACCTTGCACACTTCATAGTTAGCCTTTGTGTACACTTAACCCAGCCACACTGCCACTCATTTTTCCAGGATTTGCCCTGGAAAAAAAGGTTGAGTAGAAACCTATTAATTTAATAAAATGAAGCTACAGTATCAGTTTAATACCACATTTTTCACTATTGCCAAGTAGATTATAAAAGCAGGATGGATTTGAACAGATACGGGTACATTAACATCAGTTGTGTTGTGGTCATTTTGAAAGGCCAGACTCAAATGTAGCACGCAGAGAGTTCAGAATTGAAGCTGATTGAGATTCTACTAGGTGTAGAATAAGACTGGCTGGCTAAACAGCAGTAGATTCCATCAGAGCAGACTAGTGGCATCAGAACACAGTAAATATTAGGTAGGTTTTGGCTATTCATTTTAAGGATCACTAAGGCTATTCACTTAAGGTTCATATACTTAATTTATGTTTGAGAATGCTTTAGTAAATGAGGTTAAAAAAAAAAAAAGAACCATAGAAGAGGTTGCAAGGGACCTCTGCAGACCATCCAAACCCCACTCAAAGTAGGACCAACTTAACCTGATCTAAGTAAACCTTACACACACTTGAAAGGTTTCAGCGCCTTGTGCAGTTCAATGTCAAGTCTCCAAAGACTGAAATTCCACAACCTCCCTGGCCCCCTGTTCCAGAGTTTGACCACCCTCATGGTGCAATATATTTCCTAAATCTAACCAAATTTTCCCTTGTAACAATTTGTAGAGTAACAGCAGGAGTGTTTGGTATGAACACCAGGTACTTGATGAATATAGAAAATCAATCACCCTCGACACACTGATTTCAAAAGCTGCACTTCCCAAAAGACAGAAGATGTACTACATGGGTTAACTGACCTGCCAAAGCTGGCCAGTATCTCTTGAATTTCATACATAATGTATTCACAACCAACTATTCAGGTGTGGTCCATGGAAGACAGCTTTTAAAGTTAGATCAGTATACTGATCAGTACACTGATCACTAAATGTTTTGTGATAGATGTTTGTAGGGCAGGATCAACGCAGGGACTTAAAAGCATCATTGTTTTATGCCTTGTAACAAAGTGCTGGTAGAGATTTTAGTTCTGTGCTCATGTTGAGAATCATGTATGACACCAGTTGCAAGGCCTGAAACAAAAGGAGAGATGTAGTAGCAGAGAAAATGTTTTCTAGAAGATGAATTTTAGAAAAATGCACCTCCTACCTGGGAGATATCACAGTATTTTTCTGTGAATTAGAGGCTGACATTAATTCATATAATCTGCTGAGACAGTCAGATTGGATTCAGCACAAAGTTAAGACACATACATTTACGTGAGAAGAAGATATTGAAGCTAATAACTGATGGTCTAGGGCTTGGTTCAGTTGCCTAAACACAGTTTGAGTCACCATAGATACTCTCAGATATCCGTATGGGACTGGTAGATACAACACAGACCTAAAGGAGACAATACCCTTTTGGCAAGGCAACTGATGGGCAGGCAGGATAACCCTAAGGTGCTTTCAGTGTTGCTGTACATCTGTATTTAGGCAGCTGAACTGTGAGCAGTTTTGGAGACTGGTTAAGCTCACCTCAGAGTAGACATCTGACGACTAATCAGGCAAATCACTCTTTAGGCTCCAATGACTGTATTGACTAATCTGCTCCAGGTGTGGGACATCTAGCTCATGTAACACCTACAAGTAAGCATTTAGTAGAATTATCTTAAAAATAAATTGAATCCTTTCTTCATTGTTGATTAACAAATTTATGTTTACAAGTAGAACTTAGGCTTGATTGTTTATTACCATATATTGTATCACGCTGTCAGTTCCATTACAGCATAGGCAATGAAGTCTAATATGCGTAATATCCTCCACTAGCTTTCTGGTCTGAGATATTTAACTCAACAAGGGATGCAGACACATAAGCAATTTCTTCTGCTGAACTGGACTTATTCACACTGCTAAAATTATATCCCCTAAATGCAGAATTGGAGCTGAAATTCTTTGCTTTGAAAGAGAGACCAGAGCCTTATCTAGTGCACATAAGCCCCCTGGTTTCAATAAAGCTCTTCCAATATTCAGCAGTTAAAGAACTGGTCCTCAGGCAGCACTGTTTAAAATTCTTCATACAATTAAAAAAAAGGCATAAACCAATTAAAGTTGTGAATTTGCATTATGAAAATTAGCAAAATTCTGGTTCTGAAAAGGAACAGGCTGGTTTGGTATGTGGTCCTCTCAAAAAAGCAACAAATGTTCTTAGCCCAAGTTAGAAAATATACTGTTAAAATCACCAAAGTTAGTCAGTTCCATGGCATTTAATATAAATGGTATGACACAACATATTTGGCATATCCTGTATTTCATGGTAAGACTATAATAAGAAATGAGGTAAAAGAAACCACCAGGGTAAGAGAGGGAGACAGATAGTGAAGTTTGTACTGGAGGATTAAGAAGGATAGCATAGGAAAGAAGGAAATGCAGGGAGAGGTTTAAATTCCAAGGTAAAGCTGGCCTAGTCAAGTATTCCTCAGTCAAATCAGACTGCACTTCTCATGTCAGACTGAAAAGGCACTGATTTAATTCCATCTGGCCTCAAAGTCCATGGGACTTGAGGATTTGTCATCTCTTATACACAACATTGTGTCAAATAAACTTAGACCCACAGGGCTGGCTGCTGTTCAGGGGGGCAGGGGTGTGTGTGTGTGTATGTGTGTGTATATATATATATATACACACACACACACACTTCTTTGCTGCTTTGTTCACATTTATGCAAACATAGGATGACTGGCATACTTTTTGCAGGACTGTGGAGCACTTGAATATTTCATATTGCCTGGAGAGGATTCTAGTAACTTTTTTCTCTTTATAGTTCTCATTAAGTTGCATCTCTATCCATTTTATTGATTTTTTTTTTTTTTGGTACTGTCTTATGTTAGAGAAGGTCAGATGTTTGACTACTGCTGAACTCTACTTCCTTGCTGCAGCTGAGCAGCATATACAAATTTGGAAGGACTTGCATATGGTGATCTTTCAGAAAAGGCGTCAGAAGAACAGAAATATTTATAATCAAGTTCTGCATTGTTAGTGACCACTAATTTTATATCCATCTAAAGCAACATCAATGTAAGACTACTTTATTATTTTTATTCATCTAAATGCTTACTTACTTCCTGTGTCATACTATATAGTGCTAGAGGCCACACTGTACACAACTAGACTGAAGTCTGTGGGCTTTGTTCTGCTGTCCATGGCATATGGAACCAAAACTTATGTAAACAAATTACACTTACAGAAATCTTCCTTTCCCCGCCCCGAGGGCACCTGTATTAAGGATACTTTGCATCAGTCAAGAATGTCTTGAAATGAACAATTTTAATGGAAAACAAACAGTGGGCTAAGAGGAAGCAGACGCCCTTTAATTCTTTTTGCCAAGTGAGCCAACTGCAGTCTCTAAAGGCCAGAGGTGTTTATTTTTGCATGGCATTTGTTACTCCTTGGAGAAACACTCAGGAGTTGTTATTGAAGACTCACCAAAAGATGTGGAAGTGCTAATAGTCATTCTGTGCAGGCATCCGCTATCTTGCTTATCTCAGCTTCGCACATGGTCCCCAGTAGCGCACAATGTCAGTGGACAATCATGTATGCTATAGGACCATGCCTTGCTGGGCTTCAAAGCCTGTGGGGATCTGCCTGGAACTGAGGTTCATTTATGCATTACTTTTGCTGGGTTGGGCCTGTGTTTGCTTTCCTTTTTGGTTAATAGTTTGTTCCTGTCTGTAAGGAAATCTCAATTACTATGATTTGGCACAAACCAAATGGCAAGAAAAATCCTATGAAAGAAGGTAATGAATTGTGATGCCTCTGACAATGAATCATGACCTCATTGAATGAGTCAGTCATGAAGAGAAGTCTGGTTGTCAAGGATACAGATGCTACTTACACACAGAGAATCTGGTAATTCACAATCACAAAAATCAGATGCTGGACTCTTCAATGGGAATGTATCAAATTATTAGAATTTATTCCCCTACCTCAAAATAGGAAAATGCTTTAAAACCTGTTGATGGCTTTCCAAACTGGTTTTGAACACAGCTCATACTGAATTAGCAGATAGATAAATAATTAATCTCATAAATTCCTCATTCTGAAATTGTGTTACATGATTCATTGTGTCCTCCCTGGGAATGTCCTCCACACCAGGACGACTTTATGAGATTGCTTACAAAAGTTTAAACAGCTTGTCCATAACCCAGATACATCATTTCGGATCTGCCTTGAACATGACCTATTGCACCTCTTTCTGTCCCAGTCCCTGAGCTACCCCATGCTGTCCAAGCACCTCAGCACTGATCTGCAGCAGTTCTGGCATTTTGCCACCTTGCACCTTTTAATGCCAACCAAGGAAGAGCTACACTGAGAGGAGTAAGGGCTCAAGAGGGTTAAACATACCCCTCCCTTGAATGAACATCGGAGACAGTAAGGTGCTTCTACTCTGCCAAAAAGGGAGCACTGGTTTTAGGGGTGTTTTTGCAGGCAGGAGGCCTCTCGTTAAACATTGGTACAGGACTTGAAGGGAGAGCTGCAAATCCTTTTGAGGAAATATTGAGAACTTTGAGAAGTGCAAGACAGGGACAAGTCTGTCAGCTTACTGCCATACAGCATAGGCAGTAAGGTGGGGAGTAATCTCTGGGACCATGGGCACCAAATCAGGCAGGGCAGGGATTTGAATCCCACATCCAAAAGCAGTGCCTGGACCTCTGGGTTGCTGGCTACTCCAACGTGAGTCTCTTCCACTTATGTAGTTCAGAAATATCACTCTGAAACCTCCCTGATGGCATTTTTGTGAAGTATATGATCCTTTCTGAGGAAATTGGTTCTTTTATTAAACCATTCATTTCTGATAAAAAGCAATTTAGAAATTAAGTTTCCAGACTTCTCTAGGTATAAGTTACACGTGGTGCTTGTTTGCAGAGTGACTTAGGGCATATTTAAACTTTTCAATAATATATGTCTCAAAAAAAGCCTATGAGATGGCATTAAAGTGGCATATATAGGTGGCTTTACTGTGCAGATTTGCTGAATGTTTAACTCCTGTTGACTTCAGTGGGAACTGTCTGGTTGCCTAAACAAGGAGTCTAGTTTTTAAGCAGGAAAGCTCCCCATCTACAAAATACCACTTTTATTTATTTACCTAAATTGTGACGTGCTCATGGGCTTAATTAAAAATATCTGTTCAGTGCTTTGCAAAATTAAACTTCTTTAGGCTTAAATTTAAGCTTAATTTATTCTTACTTTGTACCCGTTCAGCCTGGAAAGTAGGTATGTAGGTATACAGGATATCCTGTATTCTCTGATTTCGTAAGGGCTGAAGCAGAGTGAGAAAGTGTTTTACCCAAAGTGTCTTTGGGTAAAAAATGGAAGAGATTGTCGTTAAGGAAACATTTGGCCAAGTACTTCTTTTGGAGAGAGAAAGTGCTTCAGGGGAAAAATGGATGAAGTTACCTATAGAAATAATGTTGTGTTGAAGCTTATCGTTTAGTGGTTTGAACATCAGATTTGAAATATTTAATCTCCCCAGGGAGGACAATGCAGCTGGTAACCTAAGGAGGTTTGCTGGGATTTTTGTTTTCAGTGTATTTCCATGCAGATAGCTGACCTTAGAGTCCTCTCCTACACTCAGCCAGCATATAACATCCTCTGTTACCTTCCATCTCAGATCCCGTTGCCAGTCTACGAGGCTCCAACTGTGTCATCATCTGAATGCTTTGGGTCAGAACCTGGTGAATAAATGGGAACTATTGGTGCAGTTAGTCTGTTTCACTAGGTCACAAGTGTATGGAAGTATTCCAGGAGGCTGGCTGAGCATAATCAGTGAGTGGTAACAGTTGCTGATTAACTAGGATGGTATCAACAGAAATGTAGATAGTACCAAGTTGCTTAATGATGACTAACCGAGTGTTAAATAGCTGTGGAATTTTAAGTTCTGATCTTTCAGTACTTAAATTGCTAAATGAAGATTAAGGAGCATATTTTTCTTAGTTCTCAGGAGGCCTTGATCTAGAGTGGGAAGGATCCGTGGGGCAGCCTGAAGGGTAGCACTGTTCCTGAGGTGTCCACCCAGATAATGGCACTGGAATTTTATATGTTCTAGCTGTTGTTTCCTCTGTAAGCCAACAGAGCTTTGGAAGAGCTTAGAAACTAGGAGGGAAAATAGAAGAAGAAATAAACACAGTATTATGGTGCTATTCAGTCTTGGAAAGGGGATGTTGTGGTAATGAGATTTTTAGTTTCTAGATTCACTTTCTCTTTTTAATGTTGAGATAACACTTGCTCAGTTTGCAAATAAAGTGGATTCTAAGTTTGACTTTTTTTTCCTTCTGATTTCCCTGTAGTCTCTTTCCAACTGATTTTTTTTTTTCTCCAATCAATTCACTGTTGCCCACAATAAAGTTTTTAATGTAATGGCCATAACTTTGCCTGTGCAGCCCATTGTCTTCATTGTGTACCTCACTGATGCCCGTGACAGGCTATGCAAGGATGTCTTGGCCTGCTGTAACTGATGGTGCAATAGACCAAATCAGACAGCTACAGTCAGAACTGAAGGTGAATTTGTGAGCTGACAGCAAAAAAAGAATATGGTCTTTGGATGTAGTGTTATTATGTCAATGGTTAGGACTCTTGTTGCTTTTTGAAACCTCCTGTTCTTCGTTATGCTTTCCTATATCACATAATATTTATCTAATCATGTTACATTTGAAAAGCAGCCTACTTTTTAGCTAGACCTGTTTTGTGGTTTTCCTACCTCAGGTCATCCAGATGGTTGCATAGTTCCTTGATGTTCTTTAGCTGCATTGGCATGTGCTGTCTTTCTTGATTAAAAAATCAGCTTTTCTGGATAGTCATCAGCTCCATTCAGCTTTCTTCAGTTCACTCCAGGCTCCCTTGACATCTGTACACATGCAGCATCCTGACACGTTTCAAATCTGATCAGATCTGAACCACCAGCTAGCCCCTTGACATTTACCAGCTTTTACACACACAACAGATTTTGAAGCACAGCAGCAAAGAGCCTCTACACTGACAACTGCAGTTGTCTGGCTTTGACATCATCCCACACACAACTGGGTAGAGGCATCAGCGCCAATACTTGGCTGTGATGTGACATAGTGTTATGTTGATGGGAAGTTCCTGCAGCACCAGGGAGCCTGTCCCGTAACAGTTACTGAGTTTATCATCATTAGCCATTTCTGTGCTCATGGTCCCCAGGGTGAGTGGTCAGAGTGCTCAGGAGGGGGATAGGATGCTCATGAAGACATCCAAAAGGAAACTCAGATGAAGTGTAGGAGTAGTAGGGAGAACACACAGAAGATTTTTCTTAGCCAGTGTTTTTTGTCCCATTTGCCAGCTTCTCAGCTTTCTTTGATCCACTCTTGAATAAGTGCAAGCTACCAGCAGACAGTTTCCATTCTATGCCTCCTTGTAAAAATGCATACTAGTACCCTGTAAAACTGTTAAGAAGCCCTTTAGGTTCCTTCTGCCCTATGCTTCTGTTACGTGTGCCTGTTTCCCTGAGGTAGGATTCCGTTGTTGAGGGGTTTTTGCATGCATTTAATGCCTTTTGCTGCAGTTAAATGCAATGGATGAAATATGTCAAGTTCTTTTCAAAGAAAGGAGATTTTGAAGATCCATTTTTCAGTGGAGGAACTCTGTCGTCTTAAGTTTATGTCCTAACCTACCTAAAGCTCCTTTTGTCTCTATGGTGTTCTGTATTTTCAGCACATGTTGCAGCAACATGTTATTGCACAGTTAAGCTACACTACCGAACTTATGGACAAATGTAAAACCAGCAAAGAATGTAGCATTACCTGGGAAAAATATCTACACCAAGTATTTTTGTCCAAATAATTTCCCAGATTTATACAGTGTATAGATGCATCATGATCTTGATTTAAAGTGTTCCTATAACTGGAAAAAGTGATTTGCCAGTTTCTGAAATGACCTTTTTCCCTACAGTTGCTTTTCTGTAACAGCACGTACGGTTTTCTGAAATCCTAGTAGCCTCAGCAGTGAAATCCCAGGAAGGAATAAAGCTTTCCCTATCAGGAGATATTTTCATTGGTGTTCGGTATGTAGAAGAGAGTGCCATAGCTTTTATGGCAGTATAAATACGCAGTGGAGAGACTATGTTGTTTGCTCAAGTTAGTACAGGAAGAATTCAAGCTACGTCCTGCTCTTTCCTCCTCCAGTCCACTCATTCGGCAAGATAGTGTGATTTCAGAGGGCATGTTCCTGTGGAGTTGTGTTGCTGACACTAAGGGAACTGCGTTCATCTGCTCTGGGCTGCTTCTGTTTGATGTGCTGTGCTTCAGCTCTGTGCATTCCCTCCCACAAATGCAATGTTCAGAGCAAAGCTTACCACGCGACCAGCTCGGCAGCTGGCATTGCAGCTCTGTGGCTGTGTGTGAGTGACACAGAGCCTTCACGCAATTAACTTAATGGATTCAGAGAACCTTCAGAACTCCTAGCTTAGAAAGATTCCCAAGGGAGAATTTTTTTAATCTCTTCAGAAGCCACAGGAATAAAACTGAATACAAAGCATTTGGTGTTTTTTTTTTCCTTATGCCTAAAATATAGCCTCTATAAAGTGAAATCATTCCTGCAAGCCACTTTTGGCTCCCTCTTAGTTTTTCCTTAGGGCCCCATTCTCATTCACACTGGCAGCAGTGCAAAGTTGCCTTGATGTAAATGAGAATCAGGTCCTTTATATCAGCATTAGAGTTAAATCTAGGCCAGTGTGAGAGTCATCTCCCATTAGCAGAGGCTAAATACCTGCTAGAAATTGGAATTCAAAGGGTGAAGCATTGTACTGCATCACTGTGTTGTGTAACGCAACTGAGATCAGTCTTGTTTAAATGTAGCAATGGCGAAAAGGAAGTCAGATTAAATTCAGTCCTTTTTGAAGGGTGTAAATGGGTATAGGAATTAATTTTAAGCTTTTTCTTCTCAATACCTAACCAGAGAAGAGTATCTGGCCTGAAACAGTGAATCAATTTCATTAGCTGAAACAGTCATGTGGAAATCTGAGATTAATGTTTAATACCTACATTCCTGTGGCCTGCGTCCTGCCACGTTCTTGAACAGAGTCCATAACCTGTCAGGTCTGGGATTAGAGTTGTGGCAGCATTTATGAGGTGCTGCATCACAAACTAGAGCAGCACACCAACTCAAACGTGCAGGTTATCCTATGGAGGAGTTTCAAAGCACATCACCTGTACGTAGAGTATGCAGTTACTTGTGAAAGACGTGGCAAAGCCTTTCTGATAAAAAGACAGAAGGAAGTCTGTGTAGTTTGGGGGTTGGTTTTTTTGTTTTTAAGAGGGCAGTGAACTGAATACACATAAAAACAGCAGATAAAGCAAATCTGTATTCTAACAGCAGGATGTGTTTTCTCTTTTTTTCCCTCTGAGGTGATTCACTGGAACTCACCAAAGAAGCTGCGAGTGAAAAACAAGCATGTGGAGTTTTTCCGCAACCTGTACCTGACATTCCTGGAATATGATGGGAATTTGCTGAGACGGGAACTCTTTGGCTGCCCCAGTGAGGCAGACGTTAACAGTGAAAATGTAAGTGGGATGGCTAGGGCTTGAAGATTTAAAGGGTGTTTCATACAAGGCACAGGCTATGTGAAGACTTGGAGCATTGGTGGTGTGGGTAGTGCAGTGCAGAGGGACTCAGGAGAATTGAGGTCAGTGCTCAGATTCCAAGAGTGACGCTGTGCAAATCATTTAATCTCTCTGTGCCTCAGTTCCTTGCCTGTAAAACTGTCGTATTAATCCTGCCTTTCCCCTGTTTTTTGTTGCTTTTTTTTGGATGCCTTGCCTTTTAAAAATCCCCAACAAGGTAAGATCACAAACTGAAAATGAGGATTTGGGCTTTTAATTCCATTAGGCAATTTTGCAAATCTCACCCTTTAGACCTAAAACTTTCCAAGGGAAGGGCTTGTTTCTTTCTGTGTGTTTGTTCAGCGTACAATGATGTCAATTTTGGCTAGTAGATACTAATGCACAAATAATGAAGAAGAAATGACAATATCAAGACTGCTGGATTTAGGTCTATGAGTTTTTGGCATGCTGCAAACTACAGAATTAGTTAATACTTGAAGGTACACATAGGCTGTGAGACCCTAGGTTTTTTCTGCACTGCCCCTAACCAAGCACAGCAGCATTTATGTGTGTCTGCGTAAAATTTGCAATCAGAACCTTTCAGATGAAACAAATCCTTTGAAAATGGTTGAAATCAAGGAAGTTTACATACAGATTTTCTTATGTGTGTGTATGCATGCCTTAGTACATATAATTCCAATGTAGAAAACTGTTAACTGAAACGTTCATACACAGATGTATATGAACTCCTTGTGTATAATATGGTCTCTGGAGATTTCTAGACCAAGTACCAATTTTCGCTACGTAGTCTGAAAGGAAATAAAAAGGAACCTGTAACATTTTATGTTATCTTAAAGAAAAAACTATTTCTAAAATACAACATTCTCTATATAAAAATCAACAAAGCAAAGCCAGTATCGTGTACACATTAGCAGTTAAGAGGTAATTGACAATCAATAGCATCATTGAGGCTTGTAGTGTTTCCATTTAGTCTGTGGATAAAATGACCACAGGAGATGCCATTCCCAATTTTTTAACTATAGCACTCAGAGATTGGATAGATATATTTTAGCCCAAGGCATGGCTTCCCAGATACTTATTTGACCATCGCACTGTCTTCTGAAAGGAGTGGGGAACGATGAGAAACTGGAGATAATCATTAACTGGGAGAGACTGAAGCAGGTATGAGAGAGAGAGAAAGCAAGCACACAGTGAGAGCAAAAGCACATGGAGAAAGAAAATCCTCCACAAGAGTGAGAGGCTTTTAGACAATCAAGTGAACTGAATGTGATAAAAGACCACTAAAAGTCTGACGGTCAGAGACATCAAGATACAATAGACAGAGTAGAGAGTAGGATAGGAAGAGAAAAGGGGAGTGAGACATTAAAAAAAAAAAGACAAGAGAACAAAACACACCTTCATCACACTTTAAGAATGCAGGTTAAAATTATACTGAATTTGCAATATGTTGTGTGGGTTCGAAGAGCATGAATGCAGTCACAGACTTGTTGCTATATTTTCCAGAGCTCTGTAAATCCTTAATAAACAGATTTATTCCAGACAAATTGCTGGGGAGCAGTGCACAGTGAATGCAAGTTCTAGCTGCTGAAAATGGCAGTCCTGAAAGTTTAAAATGGCTCATTTTACTGAACTGGTATCTAGTTGACAGACACTGGAAATGACTAACTGTTCAAGCCTGTTTCTTATTCAAGAGAAGTAGAATGCAATATGGTATATGGTATGGCTTGTGTCTGAAAAAGAAATGTAGCTCATTCTTCCATTTATAAATAAAAAAAAAAAAAGATATACTGGAAAAGAATGAGCTAGACATACAAAAATACATGAGTCCTAATTTGCCAAGAGACACCAAAAAGTTAACAGCCTTCTATCAAAATAATCAGATATAGAAAAAAATCTAACTTCAGATAGCTTAAGAGTAGTCACTTAGGAAACATTGGTTTTTGTTAGTTACCTTTGATGTAAGCTCCCCTCTAAATTTGACTATGTCCATTTTATTGTAGAATACAATAAGCAAGTTTCAGCTTTGAAGTTATGAGACCCTAAGAAAAGATTATTGTGAAAACCACTCTTTCTCTCACTCTGTCTGCTGTAGCACATACAGTATCACAGGTGTCCTATTAAAATACAGTACACTCCCATGATATATTGCAGGATAATCTTCAGAAGTGGAGCATCTTGTAAGGTGAGCAGGGAACCACTGTTTGTCATTCCTCCCAGTACAAGAACTAGGCAGCATGAAGTGGAAATAGCAATTAGCAGGTTCAAAACAAAGATAGACGTTTCACCCAGATGTAATGAAGCTTTGAGCAGGAGGTAATGTTGCTAAAAATATACATATGCTCAAAAGTGACTCTTCATGGAAAGAAAATCGATCAGGAGCTGTTAAGCTTTGGTGCAGAAAGTCCTTGAACCGCAAGTTCAGGACTAGGGGAGCATTCTGAGAAAGCATCGCTGTACACTCGCCCTGCTTTTACACTCCTCTCTAGGCAGCCAGTTCACAGCTGGAGACAGGATGCTGGGCTAGATGGACCTTTAGTCTGACAAGATGCAGCCATACATTTCCATTAGGATTCCTAAGCATATAGGAATTGCTATTTGATTTATCTTAATACCTATTATTTTTCCTTTCTTCTCTGAATTGAGACTAGCAGCCCCAAAACACAATTGGGCTTTATTATGCTAGGCATTGTATATGGGTAAAAGGTGCTCCTTCAGCTGCCTGTGCTTCTCTGCACTGTGAACCAGTGGACAAAATGTTAGAATAGCTCTGCTGGTTTTATAATCAGAGAGAAATACTTAAGCACTAAACGCACTGAGCCCTGTTGTAGAAGAAGCCATGTCTTGGTGTGAGTCTGTCACTCACAGTCTGGCTGTATCAGAATCTACCCTTAAGGTCTTGTTCCAATATGCCAGCCATTGCTTCTCTACAGTTTAATATTTGTAATGTTGTTTTATTTAGAATGCAACCTGTAATTAAGGAATCTCATTTGTAATGCAAATATCTGTAAAACGTGAAGAGCAAGTGTGGCAGTGGTACCGTTGTGCTGGTTCTGTTACTCTAAGGCCCCTTTACATTTCTCATCAGTGCTGAGATGGCATTAAAATTAATGTAAATTGTGTATCTTCCCTTTTTAAGGACTCTTTGCAGTGCCAGAGAGAGGTAAAGGGGCATTATTTTAAAAGGTAATCAGACCTTACATTAATCTGTCTCTCACTCTTTTCTCTGTGTATGCGTGCACATGCATGTATGCTTAAATATATACGTCTATATGCATATGGAAGGATTAGTACTTTTCTTTTTTTAATGTTTGCTAAGGAAGTATAATACCACAGACTGAATTTTAAGAGGTCTTAAAGGCAGTCTTTGGATCTTACACTGCATAGTTCTGATCTAGTCAGTTGTTGATGTGCACCAAACAGCACTGTTACTAGGTTCCCAAAAGTTAGAAATAGCAATAAACAGAACAGATAGGGCTCTGAAATATTGAAGGCAAAGAAATACAGACTGAAAAATTGGGAGGTACTGGGGTAATTTCTCTGTTTATGTAAAAATGCTTATATGTATGTCTATGTCTACCTACATGTTTCATCCTTTCCTTGAAATACTCAAGCTGAAAGACCCTGTGTGTTGCAGGGACAGGCTGTGGACAAGGGCCTGCCACATGCTCCTTGCCATAGAGTAGTACTATAAGTCCCCTTTATTCAGTATGTACTAAAATGAGATTACACAGAGCAGACTCTTCTCTGCAAATTGGTATTGCAATCACCCCTTTGCCTTTTGTGCAGATTCTGGATAGGAAATTGAGAATATGAACCAAATCCTCCTGTAAACACAGCCATTGACTCAAGTGGCCTTTGGAGCATGTCCTTAGTCACTCCATGCTACGTATTCCGTGCTATTTCCCCCTTCTTCTTCTTTCTTATTTTTATGCAAGGCAGAAGATTTTAGGGAAACCCATGAAGGCAATAATCTTGAATTCGAACATTTCCTATTGGTCTTTAATGCTTATGTCCAGCGTTTCATTCTAAAGGACATACTGTAAAGCCTAAAATATTTAAACAGGATCTTCTCTGTACCAGCCTATCTCTATAGTTATGCTATAAGACAGATATTCTAAGCCTGATTTTAGCACACAGGCACACACTCAACCTTTCAGCATTCTCATAAAACTTCTTTCCTGCAGACAGCTTCTCACCAGGTACTTCTGCCAAAGCATTAAATCTGAAGGTTGAATGGGGTGTCCCCTATTAGTGAAGCCTGTGTCCTGATCCAAAGCCCAGAGCAAGATCAGTGGGAAGTTTGTCACTGATTTCACTCAGTTTAAGAAAAGAACAGTAGATTCCCATTAAAGAATACTTTCAGAAAACACAGGAAAAAAATTCTCTGCAGATTTTTATTTTCAGATTTTCAAATCAACAATGCAAAGAAACAGTGTAAAAAAAAATCTAGTTCTCCCTGAAAACACTTGCTCAGGTGTATACTTACTTACTAAATGTGGTTTTACTTATTTACATTTTTGTGCAAAACCAGAGATTCTTAATATTAGCAAATGGCTGTGCATGCCATCTTGTAATATCCACAAGAAGAGCAGGAGATTCTAGCAATGTACCAAATAGTATAAACTCTACGAACAAATTTAGCAATTTTTGAATGTCTAAAAATAGCTTGCAAAGGGAGCTTCCAAGTCAGTATCAGGGTGCTGAACTTGCAGTCAGACTGATGCTTTGAGTACCCTTTGCTCCTGCAGAATTTCAGAATACTGAATCATTTGTAGGACTGGGATTTAAAGTTACTATTTTGTCATGACAGAGTCTTTCTCTAGTAATAACAGATGGTATATGGCAGTTTTGAGGTGAAATCCTGACTTCCCCAGCTGTGTTGTTTCTATTATTATAACTGTTATTGTTATTAAATGCTGAGCTGGTAGCCCATCCTGTTAGTTGCCTGAGAGTTGCCATTATACCGCTTTCAACTGCTTATAATATTGCTAGATGGGGGATCATGTGGACTGGGATATTTTTTGTCATGCTGGTATGCTCTTTTTTTCTTTTGTCTCATTTTTTAAAGTGAAACATGGGGAAAAGTTTGGGGGGGTTGCCTACACCACAAGTTCTGATGACCTCTTTATGGAAATACTCCATACCTCAGAGAAGGAACTGACTTTTGGGCCAGGAACATGTCTTTTGCCAACCTGGTGAAAACTTAGGCAAATCATAATGCTGAAAAATCATGGTTTACACATCATCAGTAGTGTTTTCTTTGACTTTAAGGAGGCTCAGATCTCTGGAGGCTCTTTCTTAGGAGTGTGCATGGATACGTCTGACCAGATTATATATATCCCACTGACACAGCAGAGTTGAGCATGCTGCAGGTAGGGGACCTGGACAAAGATTGGCATTTTCTGTGACTGTTTCTCCTGGATGCTCCATGCCATGTTCTGACTGGACAGTACAGCTGAGAGCAGGAACCTATTTGGTCTCCGTTCTGAGGGACATCCATTGCCCTCACTGATGTCCAGACAGTATGGAGGAGAAAAAATCCAGATTCACATATAAAAGGGATGAAAGCTAGATCAAAGGCAGAAAGGATAGTGTTAATTGAGACGTAGGTTCTGGAGAGAGAGTGTTTGGAGCAGGAAGAGGAAAGGACTGATGGGTGCCTGTAGGTGTAGGGAGTTGGCAGACTACTTGAATAGGGACCATGGGGCTAGAAACAGGGCTGGGACTGACTTAGACCGTGGAACTTGCCACACAAGAACGAACAGGGCTAGGAACAGTCTGGGGAAAGAAAAGCAAGGAGACCAACCTGTCAAGGCACTATGCTGCAAGGGAGGTCTGGGAACAGCTCAGCCAAGAAGGTTTGGCAGAGACATGGGGAAAGGAGATGCAGAGGACTACCAAGAACTGACATCTGCAGCTGAGATCAAGGGAAGTTGTACTTCATATATACAGAACTGTCTAAGATGTTATGCATACCTAAAAATTGGGTTCTTAATTCTGTTGAATATTTGTGGTGAAGATAAGCCATTACTTCCATTTAGCAAGAGTATTAGCTACTTTTTACATGCTGCAGCAAAATTCCTCTTGCTAGGTGGGCTTGCTCAGACACTATCCTCTTTGTCCTTAGCACAGCTTTATTTCACAGAAGGCTCAATTTGACCCATAGCAAATGTACAAAATCTTATGGCGTGGGAGGAATAAAGGTTTAATTGACGTGGGATTAGTCTGGCTTTTATTACTAATCATTGGAGAAGCCAGAAGTGCTTTATGTAGGTCATCCCAAACAAGACTCAGTGAATGCTTTTTCCTCCCTACATCATCATCTGCTTTGTTTATGCCATGCTAAAGGCAACAGTTAATTCACACACTTTGAAAGTGCTAAATGTTGCAATCCAAATTGCCTACTGGTGAGAACTGGGACAGCTACACAGGAGGAAATGAAACTGCTGCAGTTTATAACCAGATTATAGTTTCATCCTGGGCTGGTGTTAGTTTTCATCTCAGTGGCTAAGCTGAGTTGATTTTGTGCTATGAATCTTAACTGCGCACACCTGGGAGGAGGAAAGATGATCTGAAAGTTAAAAGTTTTTGTCTAAGCTGCTCAGTTCCTGTTGTGTTAGCGTGATATTAAGTGAGTGACTTAAGCCTAGTGTCATCTCACCTCACCTTAAACACTTGATGAGAGAGAGATGCCTACATTAGGGTTTTTATTCCCTTCCCCAAGATCTAAATAGCCTCTAGACACAAAACATTGTTTGCTGGTGGTTTTTTTTACATATCGCTAATCCCTAAGAAAATTCTTCTGATCCTGGATTTTGGACTGATCTCATCTGAGATAAAATCCTGTAGATTTTGGTGGGAACTAAATTGTTTCTGTGACACAGGAGTTAAAAAAAAACAAAGCCAATCACAAATTTGCTTACACAAGGAACAGCCTTAGGAAGGGAGATTTATGAGCAGACTAACCAGTTCGCTGGTGAAAGGTACATGTTGTGTGCCGTGTATCGTATGGGTCTGCCATCTATCACAGGGATAGAAAACACCACCTCATCTCTTACAAATGTATAAGTCAGACAAATAGACCTGGTAAATCATGACAATTTATGGTAGAGTTGAATACCTTCTGGCCAGCCTAGCTTCAAAGACTGCTTTTCCTGAGATGAAGTCTGATCACCTGCCACAGCTGGTTGCCCAGAGAAGTAACTTAGCATAGATTTTTTTAATGTATTTTGCTCTTTGTTTTGGCATTATGCATGTCATGGCTGCCATTTTTATTTCTGAAACAAGTAACATCATGATGCTAATGAAAGCACTTCTTGTTTCCCACTACAGTATTTCCTAAGAGAACATCTACCTTACAAAGTCTGAAAAGAATACATTTTTCAACTGTGAGAGTGTTTCCTAGAGGTGACATTTCCCAGATGCTCAGTGGCAAGTAGCCTTAGCATTGAGAATCTTGTAGAAACAGTGAATCTCATGCTAAGCAGGTACTCGCTTATGAGAATACATGCTGTCACTCTAAGGCTGAGAAGACTTTGCTATATTAGGCATAGTCGTAAGTATAATGGAGGGGTTCATAATAGGGATGCCATCTTTTATCAAATCCAGCTGATATTAAGGTCCTCATTCTGATGGTGCACTGTGTTTAAGTAAGCATCTGTTTGCATAGATCTGTCAGCATTCCTGTTATAAACACGTTATCTTTTCACGAAGGCATAATGTGGGTACAAACCTTAAACCAAGCTATAAGTTCTTTGTCTGTAAATAATGGATCCATGCAATATGCGTGCTGTAGATAAGTTTATATCATTGGAGAAATTTTATGTGGTCATGTAATTGAAAAATAATACCAGGTAACTCAGAAAAAGATAAATTTAAGGATATATATGTGACTATCTTAGGCAATTCCCTGTCTTTTGAATGTTCTGCATCTTCAACATTCTTCATTTTAAATATGTGTGTTAAAGTGGCATGTGACAGTGTGCAACATGTATTTATAGATTGTATGTGTCTCTTCATAGTAAAGAGGAAGCAGCCTGTATATATATACATACTGGGGCGTGAGTATCTGGATGTATATATTAATTGGGGGGAACAAAAAAAGTGAGCGAGGGAAAAGGGCTCTTAAACTGCATAAAACTGTGCAGCACCCAGCACGTTGGTCCTGATACTTTGTGCATGTCATACCATTAGCTTCAGTGAGATAGCTTGTGAGCTTATGGGTTTTGCTGGACCAAATCCAGAGTGCCTAGTGTGCCCAGCATTGCTTCCAGTAGGAGTTTTCATATGGATAATCATAAGCTATTATTTTCCAGTGCCTGTGGCCTCACCATTGCAGGATAGGCCCATCCTTACTGCAGACTGCTTGCCACGTATGCAGTGACAATACTGCAGGCCAAATCACAGCCTGTCCTGTGCTGGTTGTCCTCCCTGAAGGAGCACACCTTAAGTAAGCTGTGTTTGCCCAGCCTGCAGAGTATAATTCCTAAGGCTGCCTAGCAGTTTAGGCTTATGGTATGAGCAGGCACGGATTGTACAAGCATTCCTGCAAAGTGCTGATGGAGCTGCATGTCTGATCCTGCCAAGTGATGCCCACATATTAGCCAGGGGTCTCAGACAGCCTGTGCTTGGGCTTCCTCCTGGCAGCCTGCCTGCACTCGCATGGAGGGTGCTGGGGGACAGTCAGAGCACACCACGCTCGCAGTCCTTCTGGGGACTGCTCTCTCCAAGAGGTAAGGACACAGCAGTCTCATCTCTTCTCTTGGGTCCCAACACTACATACAGTACTGAGCATGAGTCATGGGAAGTCCCGGGGAGAACCTCACGGACTATCAGCATAGCCTCAGGCTCAGAAGAAGTCTGACAGCACAGAGGCAAAATCCTGACCCTAAGAAATGCAGCGGAAAGAGCAAGCTTTCCCTTTCCCTGTAGCAGGAGGGATCCTCTGCTGTTTGCTGCTCTCCTTCACCTCCATCACCAACTTTATAACTTGGTGAGTTTCACCATCAAAATACTGGGGTGTCTAAGAAGCTGTGTCTTCTCCTCTTCTCCCACGTAGATCTCTTTAGTACACAAAGCCATAATTTAGCCCCAAATGTTATTCTGTAACTCATAATTACGTATTTATATCCTCTTAGCTTGCAACCCGAATGTAATCTGATAATCATTCAGTGACTGCCTGGTTAATAGCTGCTGTGCAATGATAAACTTCTAGCCTGGTCATTGGTACATACAGCAGGATAGTAAGGTACCCCTGAAATGTGCTTTGCTATTGTTTTAACCATTTCAATTTCAGTCATCTCCTTAATAATTCTGTTGAGGGCATACTAATGTCTCTTTTCAAGGAAGAAACAGAAAGATACAATATTCTTTTTAGTCATTGTTGTAAATATTGGCTTTAATTCAAATATCGTTTGAATGTGATTTGGAAAATAAAGTACAGGCTCAGCTGAATGATGATTTGTAAAGCAGAATGAATGAAACTGCAAGAATATGTAAAAGAACTCCTGATTTCTACTCCACCAAAAGAGATCTTGATTTCAATAGAAGTTTTGCCTGAGTAAAGATTTGTCAAGATTCAGACTCTCATCTTTCTAAAAGCAGTCTCTCTTGAGGGATGTTTTAAGATCTGTGCAGAACAATAGCACAGAAGAATGAGAGCCTGATCCAAAACTCACTGAAATCAAAGGAGGTATTTCCATTATTCAAAAGAAGATTATAGAGTGATGTACAGGAAAATATCAGGAATTATTCCATCAGCCTTCACAGGAAAACATTCAGCTGTAAGCATTATTGTTGATGGCAACCATTACGCTTATAATTCAAAGAACAACATCTCTTCTTCTTAACACAGTATTAGAACAAGAAACACCTACATTTTCCATTTTTTTCTTGAAGACGGCGAAACTATTACTTTAAATCATTCCGAACAGGACAAAAAGAAGAGATTTTTAAATCTAAATGAATGTCTATAATTCAATAATCTGTTTGTTGCATTAAACAGTTTTGAAGTGCACTGTGATTTTTATCAAAACTTGTAAAATTCCTATAAAATGAATATTTTTCTTATTTACTGATAAATATGCAATCGTATTATTCTTATATGGTGCTTTTAAGAAATAAAATATAAAAACGATACCTTTATTAATAACCTACTTTTTAGAGCAACACAAATGGAACTCTATTTGACATGTTAAGACCATATATAGTTTTCATCTTCATTACATTTTGTAGTACATTTTACAGCAGGTATGACTGATTTTTCCTTTTAAATGAATGCATTTTAAATAATCTAGCCAGATGTTTGGCTTTAAAATAATATAGTTCAGGGATGGAACTGGTCAGCTGCATAGACATTTGGTCCGTTTTTCTCTTCCTCCTTTCCCCAGAGCTAAACATTTATTCTCTTAAAGCTACATGTCTATGGTGACTCAGGATTGGATTGCTTTGAGGTGCCCATTTTGACTTTGAAGGGGCTTGGTTTCCAACAGAGCCAAAAAAATACCTGTTCTCTGCCAATCTGCCATCCTTTAGATTTCTCAAACTAGGTACCCAGAAGCATAAATCCCGTTAAAAGTGTATGCTTAATTCTGGCACCTCTGCAGTTGAAAGACTATTGTCATTGCAAAATTGAACTGGTGCAGATACATAAATCTCAAGAGATGGAATAATGATCAGTTAAAGATACTACTTTTCCAGCTGTCCATGCTGCGAGCAGCAGTTACTATTCTCCAACAGAGGCAGCAGAACAGGAATTGCTCAGTCCAGCATACAAGCTTCATCTGCTGCTGTGTCTCGTCTGCTGGAGCTGTATGTCTATGAGTAGTTTGAAACACTGCTTCTAATAAGGAATGACATTATGCATCACATTGGAGCATTAAGCCTGAAACTTGGCGATTATTAAACTTGTCATTGTTCACTGTTTCATTGCTAGTCTGGATGTTGAAAGTATGTAATACAGATAATATATACAATATATAGACCATAATGCAATGGTCTGTCTGCCTTATCAATTTACTTACAAGTGCTTTCTTCTAATCTCTTGTCCAGTGACTTGCAGGAGTGAGGCTTGGGAAAACCTTGCTACTCCGTATGTTCCACTTCCACTGCCCATTGCATCATGCTGCAAGTTCCCAACCTCCTCATTCTCTCTGATTTGCTAAAATAATTATAAAGAACTTATCTTCATGTCCACTCTTTCCTTACAGCTCCAGAAACAGCTGTCAGAGCTGGACGAGGATGACTTATGCTATGAATTTCGTCGAGAACGTTTCACTGTCCATCGCACTCATTTGTATTTTCTACATTACGAATATGAGCCTGCTTCAGACAATACTGATGTAACACTGGTAGCTCAGCTTTCAATGGACAGGTAGGGAAAATCTCTTGTTCATTGGGAAGCGTGAGACAATGAATATTTTCTTACAGAGATATCCAATTATGTAATGCTTTGGGGAGAGAAAAAACTCATTTTCATAGAAACTTGAGTGTCATACTGTAAGACCTTTATTGAATTAGGAGTAGCACATGTAGATATCACACATGCATCCAGACTTCAGCTCTGCAGTACACACACAGGTGTGGGTAGAGTTCATGACAGGCTGAATACTGGAACTGCAGGGGTTGTTACTTGTCAGGATTGTCAGGCATTATTAATTTATGGAGTTTTGCGGCAACTTAGAAAAAACAGGAGGTGTTTGTAATTGACTTAGGCAAGCAGTTGTCACTGACCAAGTTTTTATTCACAGTATTTCCTCATTAGACAGTTAGTTTTGCTTTCATTGGTATTTTCCTTGCAGAAAATTTAAATTAGTGATTTTTCTTATAGTGAAAATCAAAACTAAACATTTTAATTTCAAATCAGGAAGTGGAAAATAAACCTTTTTTTTTTTAATGTGCCAGTGTGAAATGAAAAATCTCCTTTTGAGAGGAGTCATTGCATTTTTATACAAATCTTGATTTTCAGAATAACATTTCTAGTTTAACTCTTTTCAACTTTTGCTTCTGATGTAAAGTAGAATTTAAGTGCTATTTAATTTGGGAAAAAAGATCCATTTCATGACAAATTCCACCTGCACCTTTCTGATTCCCACCATTGCAATTAGTTGTCTTTTTTCAGAAGCTCTGAAAGTTCAGTCTGGATCAGCTGATCATTTGTGAAATTTTGAATTGTCAGTCTTCCTTTTTCCTCCTGCTTCTCAGTTGAAATCTAGTCCAAAGTTTGTAATTACTGCTATCAGAGTGGGTTACAGAACAGATCAGAACTCCTTGAATATTAGCCAGAAACTGATATTTCATTTAGTGGAGCACATCCAGAATACAATATGACCCGTGAATACCACCACTGCTACACCAGTGGAAGGTCAGCAGTATTCCAGGAGAATCAGGGGAATTCAGATCAACAAAACATTTACAGCTTGTTTTAAAAATAACCAGTGCCTCAGCACTGCATCCTGCACATTGTGTTATGATTTGCTATGCGCATCAGTGTCTGTTCTATTGATTTTTAATTGAGGAAACATTTCTTAAGTGTTCACAAACCTTTGAATAAGAAACTAAAGAAATAAATTAAGCCAGATCCTGAGCGAGTGCCACAGTAAATTAGTAAAGCTGGTGTGTGCACATGGTATATTTTCCCCCCAGAATTTAATTCAAAACAATGAGCTGGGGCTCAGTGCTGATTCACTGGCACTGATGCAAAGTCTGAGCATCTGTTTCTCTTTCTGGATCCTCACTGGGGCACATGTTTTTATTGATAGACAGAACCACACATTTTTATTCAGGAAGAACAGCCCTCCTGATACTGTGCAGGAAAAATCTTCCCTACTTCGTTGGTGTGTTGCTATAAATTATTGATTTGAGTTGGAAATACTTTCTTTCAGCTAAAATCAATAAATAATATCATACCAAAGAACTGTTTAGCTGCTTTGTTTTCTTTTACATCTTTCAGTTACTGCCTTATTTTTTTGTATCTTCTTTAAACCACTTTTATTAAACTCCTCCAGCGTAGCTGTAGACATTTAAGAATAGTGTCTCAGATGTAAGATGACGTACATAAACTATGTGCTATACGCTACATTCCTGCATCGTTCTTTCAAATGATCATCCAAGATGAGGAAAGACAAAAAAACAATTCCCAGTGTCTCCAATTATAGTCCTGTTGGAGTTGAGACTGACATGACTATCATGACAGGCTTATGTTTGCCTGTGCTATAGGCTTGGGGAATGGAAGAGAGGGACGCAGTTTAGGAGCTAACATTCATGTCTTTAGATAGAAGCTCTGAGACAGACTTTGTCCAGTGTTGTTCGTTATTGGTTAGTTGTCACCTTTTATATTGATGTGACATTTTCTTGGATAATGGCTTGGTTGCATCACTGTGGTTTTCATGCATGTGTTTTGGTTAGGCAGCCTTTTTAAAGGCATGGTGTGTACCTGGGGTTCAGAAATCAGAGTGGAAGTTACAAAAATGTGAGATCAGGATGTGGACAAAGAAAGACAGGATAAGCATTACACTGATTGAAGTCTGGGTGTGAATGAGTTGTAAATTGGTTGAGTATTCTTAAGAAGAAAATTGAAAACAAATAATCTCACAAAACATTGAATTCCAGCAGAATTCTCTTGACTGAAACAGACCTTTAAAAAAGTTTACCAAGTAAATGATGACCTCATTATTATGCAGTACAGGAGTATATTTATTTTCTATAGAGTCCTTAAGAGAATATGTTCCTCAAGACCGCTAACAAAACCAAAATAACTTGGTCATGTTGTGCTTAGAAACTCGTAATTCTGTTTTATGGTCAAAGGAGGCTATTGTAACAACCTACAGAGAGTAGGTTATAGAGCATCACCCAGCAGTCCCTGTATCAAACTCGTGGAAGTGGAGCCTGTCAATGAGAACGACACAGCAAAATGGAGTATTCTAAAGGGCACTAAGCTGCCCAGCTGGAAATTTATACCAGCAAAACCCAGTTCCCGCTTAACTGTCGTGAAAAGCTTTGCAGGCATTATCAGGTGTGCTGTTTAAATAAGTTATGTATGCCATTTGTCCACTGCTTGGAGTCCTTGAAAGGCATTTTGCTGCATTTCTTGCTAGACAAGTATTCAGTTTTTAAAAGGCTGCCCTAAATCTGAGTGCTGATGAATTGGAGTCTCCTGATTAATAGGTTTCCACTATGCTGGAAAAAGGCAAAAAAAAAAAAGTATTTTTCTCTATTTATTATTTGTACAATCAAAAGCCTAAAGCCTTCACATACTTTTTAGATCTTTTTTATCGATTTGTGTTTCTAATTCAGCTGTATGTTTCAGGCTGATAATAACCTTTGTTTCAATAATAGATAAAAAGAAAATAATGTACCAGGTGTAGACTAGTAAAAGTAATATCTCATACCTAAGAAAAAGTGATTATATCGTCTTGGATGTCATCATGATCATTCAGAAATGCAGGAAAAAGCTATTAATGTTAAATCAGAATGTGTGTTTGCTGGTATGAGTATATCATTCCTCTCTGCGGCAAAGCTTAGGGAGATAGTAGGAGGGGGAAATTATTTTCTCTGATTACGATGATGCAGAAAACTTTTCTTGTGTTCTGTATAAATATTAATAGGAAAAATCTAGTAATGTGGATTTGGAAGGGAGAGAAAATAATCATGTTGCATAGTCTACTCTTCCTAATTTTTAATAGAATAGCTGGCTAGGCTGCATAGGTTCATTTCCCTTTGTATTAACTCAAGAGGCTTTGTAATCAGTCCTTGCTGTATTTTTGTGTAGCATATCTTAATGTCTAAGCAATTCTCTATAAATTACCCGAAGTGCTTAAACGATTTGACCAGGCTGGGTTTGATTTGTGTTTGTGTATGAGATCTTTTGTTGTCATTTTCATCAATAGTATTGTAACTGCTGGAAGTTGTTAAAAATATAAATTGATACCACCTGTTTTAAAAATGATTTAATGAAATTTGAGATACTGCTAAAACATACACAAATTAGTACTTGAAATAATGGTTTTGTCTGAAATGTTCTTTTGATATTCCACAGAAATGCCATATCTCTCCCTCCTTCTCTTCTTACTCCATACACATAGCAAATCCCATTTCTAGCGATGTGTCATCCTTTTGCCCTTTCCCTGACCATGAGTTTTCTTCTAGTCAATGCGAATGTTCATATAAGTCAGTATTCCCTTGACCTATCACCTTTAACAGCTTTTAAGGTCTGGCTAACTGCCTTGCAAAAATTTGGGGAAGGTTTTCCTAAACAGGAGGTAAAATGATCTATGGGTCTGTACACCTTTCTCCTCCACAAGCTTGTTGAAGAGCACTGCAGTAGGTTAGTGTGTGAGAATAGCTTTAGCTGAAGTGTGAACTGGGCACTAAACACTGTTTAAGATGACGAGACTCCTATCCTGTAAGTAGATCCGCATGGACAGATCCCTGCAACTGCTCAAAGCTCCTATCAGATGAAGTCCCATCGTCCATGTGGGTTTTCCTGCAGCATCAATGCTTTAGGCAGAAAGGATGGTGTTGATTTCATCTAGCTTTAAGTATCTGAGTTGTGGATGTGTATACCTGAGCTAGGGCTGTCTTAGGCTCCCTTGTATTCCGTGGAGAGAAGTAGACATATCTAGGGTACAGTTCATCTGTCCAGAAGGAGACATCAACTTAGATGAGATGAATTGTGCTGTAGAAATATTTATTGCTTTCCACAGCATATAAAGTGACCCCAATCTGTCTCACTTAGAGACAGATATCTGCATTTGATCAGATGAACCCAAGCAAAGAGTCCCAGACAGGGAGACAGCCTTTTCTTATTCTCACCCTTCGTCTTTCAGGCTCCAGATGCTTGAAGCCATCTGCAAACACTGGGAAGGTCCAATCAGCCTGGCACTCTATCTTTCTGATGCAGAAGCCCAGCAATTTCTGCGCTACGCCCAGGGCTCAGAAGTACTTATGAGCCGCCACAATGTCGGCTACCATATCGTGTACAAGGAGGGCCAGTTCTATCCTGTGAATCTGCTAAGGAATGTGGCCATGAAGCATATCAGCACGCCATACATGTTTCTGTCTGACATTGACTTCTTGCCCATGTATGGACTCTACGAGTACCTCAGGTAAATGGACAGTGGAGGGATTCCCACTGTCACACGTGTTTTCAGCCCCTCCACACCCCACCCTTCTCACATATTCCCAAAACAATGCAGTTTGAGCAGATCTGAAAGAGGCAGCTTATAGGTGTTTAAGGAGTGACAATGCCTAGCAAGGCACAAGAGTTTTTAGGTTAGAGGAAGGGGCTGGAACTAGAAGTAAAGCAATATGGTTATGAAAGAAAAAACTCAGATCTAAATGTAAGCCCTGTTAGCCATCAGAATAATTCCCTCAGAGCAGCAGAAGAATCAATTTGAAAATTGAACTGGACTAAGTATGTGCAAGAGCATCCTGTATTAGCAAAGATGTGAACCAGATGATGTCCCTGAACATCCCTGGTTCTTAATGTCAGTGACAGAAAAAACATGCAAAGCATTACTGAACTTGTTGTCCCTGTGACACACTCTTAATCCAGTTCCATATCTTGAAAAGAGGGTAATAGACTAACCAGCTCAAAAATATGACTGCAATGCCAGCACTTGTCAAGGCAAAATAATTAGCATAAGGAAACTGGGAAGAGTAACCTCAGTGTGTATTGTATCATAACAAATGTGAGCAGATTGGGCTGAGCAAACTACAGACCTCTGATCCATTAACTGAGCTTTTTTTAATAAAGACCTTTTTCCCCTGCAGAGGCTGGTCATCTGAGGCCAAAGCATAGAGCAAGGAGGACACCCTGTGGCCAGACAGGAGGATTTCAGTTCCTTAGTCCTGACCAGTTCTGCTTTTCAGCTCTGTTCTAATTTGGTAAAAGTTGATCAAAGTGTTCCAGTGAGGGTCTGCCTGTAGGCGATCCCTTTCAGTCTGTAGGCCCGGGGTTTTGGAGTGTAAAGGGAAATACACCTTCCGGTATTGTAAACTTATGGAGAAATTCCTTTGTTTCAGGTTTAACAACTCCATAAGCATCTTCTCACTTCTTCCTCATGTGGAGAATTAATTGCCTTTTTCAATTTCTGCATCCATGTACAGGGCCAAATTCACTATGGCTTTTAAGACACTGGATTTCAATAATATCATTGAAGTTTTATCACAGTGTGTCAGCTTGTTTCCCACTTATTTTAGGGATATTTCTTTTTGATTTGTGCTTTGAGGACTCCAAAATAATTCTGTCCCTTGCACACATTAGCTGTCTCAAGATTCACGTAGGGACAGTTGTTATTAGCTTCTCTGTTCTTTGACGTTAGTGTTGCACACTGTTACATTTCTTCAGATTGATGCTGGACACAGTAATCATAGCAGCTGTTGATACTGGCATGTAATACTAAAAATGCAAGTTGTTCCTCCATGCTGCTTCGCAGTGCACTGATGGGAGCCAGCACTGAAAGGAAGAAGAGAAGAGAGAAGACAGAATGATGTACCACAACATACTTAAGATATTACAACCATAGAAATAATTCTCCTAGGGTGATAATGTATTATAGGATGCACAGTGATGCCACCCATTGGTGCTGTTTCAGAAAAAAAACAGATTCACACTGAAAGCTGTTGCATCAAAGACCTTGTGTTATTCTACCAGCCTTTTGTGAGGCCCATACCACCTTAACTCTGACTGTGAGTCTCTGTTGCCTGGGAATATCAGAATTGCTAATCTGCTGCTACCAGCTCTTTAAAAAGGGATTGAATTTTTTTGCATGTGGACTAGAGGCTTTTGTTGCTTTTTCAATAATGATTTTTCTGAGCAAAATAGCAGGGAGGTGCAGTGAGATTATTTTAAATATGGATACCCTGTATCTTTCTGCATTGACTGTTCTTAGCACCTCTGCAAGTAGCTGATTAGTGCTATCTGTCTGAATGGCAGCAGTTGTTTGTTAGAGAGACGTACAAACGTTTTCATCTTCATTTCCTCAGATTTCCATAAGCAAATAGAAATAGTGTGGTGTTTCAGGCATCGCACTGTACAGGATGAGCCAGACAAGTCCCTCTCACTGCGAGTTTGCTGATTTATATATATTGTATATTGTGTCTCGACAGACAATATATTCTCAGAAAAAAAGGAATTTTGAAAAACATTTTAAACATGTTTTGAAAGTGTTGTATGTGAAAGGTTACGGCCAGTTTTGAAGGAGAATCTGATGCAGCTGATGGTTACCTGTCCCTCTAGGTATCTGTTACTAGCACTTAGATTTGTGCTAATTGAGCTTTTTCACAGCTGCCAAGTAAGGCCATTTCAATGCTTTTAATCTCCATCAACCCCCCTTTTTGTCCTACCTTACTCTTCTGTGAAGTACAAAAGGAAAGAAATGTATCATTTAAAGATTTCCTGTTTACAAAACTCAGACACTTTCATGGTCTGTGCTGAGTCAAAGTCTTTTGTCACCTTCCCTCATTAGTTACTGAGGTCATCTTGTCATTGCCCTAGAGGTAAAGGCTCTTTCTGGCTGCTACAAGTAAGGTGTGTGGGTCATCCTAAAGGTTCTTCTGACATAAAATAACTAGACAGGCTGCTTATCTACAGCTGTCACAGCTAGCATTAAAGTTCTTTCCTGACACATTTGTGTAAAACATGCCCTTCGCTTCCAGTGACACATTTAGCATGAACTGGGACCTGGCATCCAAGCTCTGTCCACAGGTTTTATACCTGTCCCCTGCAACATGAGTTGTGAAGTATTTCTCCTTGTTCTTCAGCATCTCAGCAAGAGATGCACTTCATGTTGTGCCTATTGTTATTTATTTGTTGGATGCCTTTGTAGGCTATGCATTCATTGCTTTTGCAGAGAGGAAGAGTGTTCTAATGAATTTAACAGTGGACTGACAACTCTCCAATTCTTACCACAAACTCTGTGACTGCCAAATTCATTGATCTAGAACTAACCACTTACCGAATCCTGATGGTGGAAGCTAATTTGAATTAATGGACTCTTTTTTTCTTTTTTTTTTTTCTGAATTCAGTGCTTTAGGATTAGGTTGCTAACCTTTCTGTGTCTGACCTTCTCTATCCTCCAGAAATGGGAATGATATTACTGTCTGCCCCCATGAGGATGAGAATTCTGTGTTAATTTTTGGAAAGGACTATGGAGATGAAAAGATTGGTATCAACATGCTGGATTTCATTAAACCTGTGAGGAGACTCTTGTGATTTAAGATTCATTTCTTCCATGCTTTGCGAAAAATAGGGTTGATTAGTAGATTTAGAAATTTAACCCAACCTTCACTGTGTCAGAATGACATACATCAGGTCTGAACACAAAGATGCCTAGGAAACGGTTTCCTGGACAACATTAGCAAAGAAAAAGCTCTTCATAAAATCATATATCCTTATTTTGGGGTTTGGGGAAAAGGACAGATAAAGGAAAATGGATACTGAATTGATATTACTGAATCCAAAAAACAGCCCTCATAAGGATAGTGCAGGAATTAAACAGTTTACCCAGAGCTAGTTTGCAAAATAACTAAATGTATTCCTTACATTATATTCCACGTATCTTGCAACACCAACAGTGAAAATTTTCCTATTCCAAGTATCACAGAACTAGTCAACCAGCAAATGGCACCTCCACTCAAAACAGAAAAAAAGTCAACCCAACAGAAAAGGAAAAGCAGATTTACTTCCAGTAGGAAGAGGTTAGATTTTCAACTGGTTGTCCAAGGAGCCGACTGTCAGCCAAGTTACCAGAAGAAAATGGAAGGTGGTGTTTTCTCTACCAAATCCTCCCTGCCTTTATCACAATTCACTCAGCCTCTGTTGTCCTTTGTCACTCAGGTTCAACACCTGGATGTCAGTGAAGACATCCTTCTTCCCCTTACATTGTCCTTTATGTCATCTAGTCCACATGAAAGGCAGGCTATTCTACTCGGAGGTCAGTGCTGCTGGACTTCTTGACTGAGTGTGTCTCAACTCCCAGCTCAGTTTTGGTGGACCCCTCCACTTTGGGCTTAACAATATACACCTCAAATGCTTGCATATCTCTTGAAAATATTTCTGCAGAGATTATCCTGCTATGTTATTTCACTCTTGAAGTACCTCCACTAGTTCCTGTGTTAGACTGCATCCACTACAAGCATCTTGTTTTCAGACCTCTGTTTCTCTCCACTTACCTAACTTTTCATATTGACCTTTGACAGTGCAAGTGATTTCAGCCTGTTGTATCAGTTTGTTCACTCTGCCTTTTGGTTTTCTTCATAAAGAAGAAAAGTATTCTTTCCAACAGTTTTGACATTGACACCTGTAAGAAATTTGCAGATTACAAGAGTAGGGAATGTGCAGAAAGGATTATTGATACCCACATCATTTTTGTGCTTGTATCCCATATCTTACAAAATGAGTCACGTTCAACACTAGGTTCAACACAACTTGCTCTGTCTGACAGTCTCTGCTGTTACCCTTGCTTGATACCTATACCTATTTCAGCTTTGTTCAACTTCAGACTGTGAACTTTGTTGGGCAGGATTGTCTCCTACTTTTTGACAGTGCCAAGCACAGCAAGGCCTTGATTTTTGCCTGGGACTTTTGAGCTCTCCGTCAAAGAGATAGCAACAGCCGTAAATGGAAGCTGCTGTTTCCTTGCAGAGCCCAAAGGGTGAGCATCACTGCAAATGTTGCCTCCTCCTTCCTAGAACTGAATGCCCAAAGCTGTACCGCTCAAGGCTGATAGATTGCACAGAGTCCAGAAAGCCTGAGGTGTTGTCAGAGAAACTTTGTTAGTGTGCCCTGGTTGCAGAGAAGGTGTGAAGGGGAAGAAACATTAAGAGCATCCTAAAGAATGGATGCTGGCACTGCTCAGCAATTCTGGAAGGTTGTGGAGGCTGATTGTGAAGGAATCATCTATTTACATGCAGATATCTTAGCCATTAGTGATGGTAAGGGAGAAGTTAGTGAGAAAAGTACAAAAAAGTTATAATAAGATGCTGTTAAAATCCTTCAGTTGTGAAAAGTTCACTGGAAAGTGGCAGGGGTTCTTTAAACAATGCAAACTTTGCAGTAAGGCGCTGAGAACAGATTTCTTTTTATAGAACAGGCCTATAGGGTGGTGTGAATTCTCTAAAATTCAGATTTTATTAAAAAGCCCTGCTCTTCTTCTTTTTCTCTGATGGCAATATAAATGAATTCTAGGTATTCTGGGCCTAGAAAAGTGGTTTATTTGGTCCTTCTGTTATTATGACAGTGATCCCAATTCCTTCATCTTATAAGGCTGTAGAGAGTTGCTGCTTGTCAACATTGTCCTTGATTGCTTGTTGCAGGAACATAGAAGTCAGGACAGTGAATCCTGTTAAGGGGAACTGACTTTGACAGGGAGAGAGAGGCATATTTCTCGTATGAAATATGAAGATAATGAAAGGAAAATCGAGACAGAGTTATTTCTAATGACAAGCATAGTAAGATTCAGTTTGGGGATGGAAGAGTAACTTCTTTTTCTTTTTCTTGGGGTTTTAGTTTGTTAGGAAAGAATAGACTGAATACCTCTGTCAGGCAGTGCGTAAGGTTGCTAAGCTGTTGCTCTCCTGCGGCAGTTGTCCTAAGGCCCCTGTCTGGAGAAGGGCCCTACTGTGCAAAACGCAGTATGTGCACACACACACACACTCACACACCGAAACAGTCTCTTCACTGAGCAACTTGCAGTGAAAGAAGGCAAAAAGCAAGGTATCTCAGCACATCCAGTGCACAGCTCTTCTCTGCAGAAAACAGCCTCTTTGCCCTACGTATAGAGCCAAGCACAAATGAGCTTTGATCTCTGGGCGCTACCATGCACATGATTAACAATAGTCAAAAAAATACTGCTAATTTACAGTTTTGCTGATTTACACCACGTCCTGTTGCAGTAGATCTGTGCCTTGCCTTGAACAAAGACCGACCATCATGGCTACAGTGTTCTTGAGGGCAAATATCTGGTCCATAGTGGTGTTAAGGTAATGCTCACCTTGCAGGACACACAGAGCTCTAAAGCAGAGGTAGAAAGCACATATGAGGGCACAACGTAGCACAGAGAATAGCTAGGCTGAAATGCAACCAAACTTTCTGGCTCCTCACCTTGTAAAGTCCCACTGAGTTCTGGATAAATCCCATTTTTTTAGAACTGCCATTGACTGGGCAGCTCTTTACCACATACGTAGTAACATTCAACTATGTTTCTCTTACAGAGGTGGTCAATTGGCCATGCTCACAATGCTAGTTCAGCACTGTGCACCCCTGGACATGTAGGGCAGCATTGATCAGTCAAACACATAAGCTCTTTTTGAACTGTGATTGTTCCCCCTGCTCTTAGAGCAGCAGATTCAAAAGGAGAGGAAAATATGAAACACCCCTGGGAAAAAATATGGGCCATAGTTACATTTACAGTATCAAACTGCCCATTCTCTGCTCTTTACTTTGAAAAGCCAAGTGATTTGATCAGTTTAAATTTTTCCTGCTTGTATTTGTTGTTTCTCTTTGCCAGGAAGTCCGTCATCCAGCTAGACCTGGCTAACACCAAGAAAGCTCTGATTGTACCTGCTTTTGAGACCCTACGCTACCGCCTCTCCTTCCCCAAGTCAAAAGCAGAGCTGCTATCTATGTTGGACATGGGAACCCTCTTCACATTCAGGTAATGGAAAGTACTTTTGTTGAACCTGTGGTCATTATCTCTAAAGATTTTTTTGATGTTCTGTGAATATTTGATTTTTCTCTCCCACTGTCAGCTGGCTAGCTCCATTAAGAAGCCTATTGGAATTTTTTTTCCCTTTTCATAGAGAGGCAGTGAACAGAATCATATGTGGATATATTCCATCTGTGAGCTCAGCATTTTATCTGGTAGTATAATCCTCTACTGAAGGACTTCAGTTGTTAAATTGAATTTGTTTTATTTTCATCATTTTTTATTGCGCTACAAAATCAAGCGCGACCATTACACTCATGTGCGTGTAATTTGCTTTTTGGCTGCCAAATACTATCCGGATAGCTGTGTCTCTCACGTGACCAAAAATAATTTCTCTCTGCTCGTTGGTTTGCTTCCTTACTGACTTACTGGAAAAACAAACGCAGGCTTGTCGTGTGCTCTTTTAAAGTGTGAAACAGCTGCTTAAATAGGTAGAGTTTCTCAGTGCAGAGGTAAAAGTGTACTCTGACTAGAAGTTGAGAAGTGAAGAACACCTAAATTTGGAGCTCCTCTCTGAAGCAGACTCCTTTTGTGTCTGCGAACAAGTCACTTCTATTATCTGCCAGACTCTTCAGTTTTAAAATGCAACTACCAGGGGTTAACTGTCTCTTGGGGGTGTGTGGTAAGGTCTGATTAGCAGACATTTGTAATGCATTGCAGTGATGGGAAAAACACAATATGGCCTTCTGATATTGCACAGAGAGGGGACTTAGGAGACCTGCAGTCTCTTCTGAGCTCCACTACTGCCCTGCTGGGAGGTGGTACACAAATCAGTTCACTTTCTTACATCTCTGTTCTCCATCTCTGAAATGCAGGTAGCAATGTTCACCTCTCCTTTTTACGGTATTTTGAGATCTAGAGATAAAAACTATGAAAAAGCTAGGTAATGTCTGTGGCCAGTGGAGCTCTATATCACCTCTTCCATCTTTCCCTTACTTTAGAGCTTTCCTCACACTTCTCCCATTCTCTGTGTTACACACCTCTCGTTGCAGCAGCCAGCCTTCCGTCATGTGGCCGCATGCACATGTCGCAGCAGACAGCCTGTGTGAGCCTGGAAAACATAATTCTGACACTACCTCTACCAGTGACGGCCTTGAAATAGAAACTTGAGGTGACTGAGAGAGGCGTGCCTCTCTGGAAAATTACTTAAGGATACTGATAGAGCAAGTGCCTTTCACTCTCCCACCATTCTTTAAGAGTCAAAGACATACAAATTAACAAGAGATTTGTTGATAGAAAATAATTGTTTCTCCCACAGTTGAAAGAAAAAATCCTTCCAGTGGAAAATAACACCCTCAGGATTTTCAGATGTTACATTCCACCAACAATCAAATTTTCATCTTGCACAGCAGTGCCTTTCCACTACAGATTTCATCTTCAAGCTATACAGCATGTTGGCGTGTTATGTACACAGCCAGATTTGCAGATCCTTTCTCAAGTCTCACTCAGGCAAAAATCTCTTTAACATCAGTGGGAGTTTTGCCAGAGCAAGGTTAAATAAGAATTGAAGGACATGCGGTCTGTAGCTGGTGTACATATTAATGTAGGACACATTTTACAAATGCTTCCCCAGTTTGCTTTGGCTCATTTCATTGCTCAAATCTATCAATAGCCACAAAGCAGCTGTGATCTGGGCTGAGAATTTCCACCTCCACCTTCAAGGTGCTTTAATAACGCTGCAATTCGAGACTGAGCGGGTGGGAGTGAGCTGGGGAGGACTGCTGTGACAGTGATTGCTGAGAGTGCCTGCAGCATCCCAGTCCCTCACACCACATGGTAGATTACAATCTTTCCCTCACTGAAATTGCTTTTGTCACCTCTTTTCCAAATGGTGACCTTTTCTACCTCTGGGCAGCTAAGAAGTACAAAATGGCTCTCAATTACATCCCCCAGTCAGCACCAGAAGAAAAGAGAAGACGTGTGAGCATCGACGGCTGGCAAGGTGTGCTGTATGGAAACCCTCCGTGGCAGTGGGTTGCTCTGTGCCAGCTTGCTGGCTTTGTTTGCAAGTGCTGGCTGTGACTGTGCCTTACAAGGATGTGTCCGCTCAGTGCCTGGGTAATAGCTGATGAACCACAAATGTACTGCCGACACAGCTTTCAGGCACAAGGAATACCACAGCTGGTAGAACACGCATCCTACTGAGAAATCATAACCAGCAACAGCTGATTAACTAATTAACTGATTGCATCCACAATCCAGCAAAATGTTAAGCATCTGAGAACAGAACTGGAAAGTTTTTCTTTCACCAAATCATCTCTCTCTCTGAAACGGGAAGCTTTGAGGGACAAGGCAAGGAGGAAGAACACTCTGAGAAGAATAATTATTTCGTTTTGATAACTTTAGAAAAGTTTAATATAGTTTTGAAATTTTATTTTAAATACAAGCAATCGATAATGAAAGTAAGATGAAACATTTGACCCAAAGCAGGGGGGTGTTGTGCAGTTGTGTTTCCATGAACCGTAGGAAAGAAACTCGTCATCATTTTACGGACATCAAATTATTTGGTTTGGATTTGTCAAGATTGCCAGCATAGTGAAAAATACATTGTTCACAATTTTCACAAAGTTCTCCTGGGAGTCAGTGAGATTGAGTGCGGCCTTAAAATTCAATGTGCATTTAAATCTTGAGTGAGAAGGGCCTAAGCAGGAAAATTAGATTTATTCATTTGTCCTGTGAGACGGAAGACCAATACAGACAGTGAACCACTTCTCACAACTGCGTCACTGAGAGTAAAGTCTGTTGGAAATGACTCACTCTTTTATGGTAGCTTTCTCTATATGGATATCCATATAATGATGTCTGCATATCTTACTTTGCAGTACATTTCATGCGATGATCAGCCATTGGCCAAGACCTAGCTCCAGCAGATTATATGTGTGTATGTAGATATATATGTGTAGACCCATATATATTGTATGTATGTAATCCTGAACTCTCACAGTTTTGTTTCCAGTCTATTCCTTTATAATTAGCGTGTGCACACCTTATTTGAGCATCCTGTACTAATTTTCCTCTTTGTCCTGACCTTAGCCATCATTTTGTCTTCCTTTCGCCCTCCACTCATCAGTCACTCTGAAGAGGCAAGTACATCATCTGTGGTGTCATTTTGTTTGGTACAATCAGGTCTATTCTTTCCTTTCTGCTTTGTTTTGTCTCTCCAATCTCACTTCCATATTTTCCCTTCATTGTCTCTTCCCCTTTTTTTTTTTCCTGCTGGTCAGCTTTCTCGACTCACAGAGGTTATACCTGAGCTGCTGTAACTGCTTACACTGCTTTCCCCAAGAAGGGTGGAAAGAAATTGATGTTTTTATGGTTAGCATCATGTTCCCCCCGCCCTGTTTAGAGTGTTACTAGCATAGCAGCAGCATTTGACTGCTGCTCTGCAGGAATCTCTGAATTAACCAAAGTTTGTATGGGGCTTTGAAGATACAAATCACTTCATAAGTGTTTAGTAGTCATTATCATTATTATCATAATTAATTTCAAAATGCCAGAGGTAGGATGTTAGAAGATACAGCATCTTCCACAATCCCATATCATTTTAAACCCCACATTGTGGTTGTGCTTTTTTCCAGCAGAGGTAGCTGCCCATTAGTGACTGGGTACGTTACCAACTCATTGAGTAACGGGATAGGCTTTTTGGAGATGATTCTAAAGGGCATTAAGGATTGTAAGCATCTTTGTGAATCTGGTACTGGTTTCTAATAACCTCTAGAGAATTAATTCACTATCAGTTTCTTTAATACAGAAGGGCTTTGTTTTTCCAGGTCCCCAAGCCAGATATCTGAAAGTGATGCAACCTGTTTGCAGTTTAGAAATGCAGCCTTCAAAGGACCATACGTTACTTGGGACCCCAGTGTTATCCTAATAATTCTGTCCTCCTGCACTGCCTCTGAACAAGGAGAGCCAGCAAAGCTGAACACCTCTGTTTTTCCAGTTATAAGCCATACGAATATACAGTCAAAGTGGAAGCTCCTAGGTTGTGATTTTATGTCCCTGTTTTTAGCAATGGCTTGCAATGTTCTGAGAATTTCTGGGGTTGAAGCATTACCTCAGGTCCTAATTCTGCAAATATTTAACGCTCAAATCCCTTTACTTTAGCACATGAGTCATCCCTGTGAATTCAATGTACCTTACATTACAAACTGGCAGGATGTTTGGTTTGCCCCTTCTGTTACACATCTCAGAGCGTTGTAATACAGATGGCCTGCTATGCCTTTGTTTCATTATTTAATCTATGAGTCTGAGGAAAGAGCCTGTCTCATTGATTTTTGGAAAGGTGTAAGAAGAATAAGTAGGTGAGAGAGTCATTGACCCTAGCACTAATGGGGTGGATTCCAGCTGTGCTTGGAAGAGACCTGCTGTGACCTAAACAAGATTAACAAAGTATAAAAGGATCTTTTTCTGTAAATCAAATTGATTACCTTACTTAGGATCACATGGGTACTCCCCACAATGTAGAAAGTACAGCAGAAAGCCTTTATGTAATATTTTACTTATTAATTTAATTATGCACTTTGGCTCCTGCCATAGTAATAACGGTAATTAATAAAACAGAACATCTATCCAGAGCTGCAGGTGTCTCTCATACAAATTATAAAATTGCATATAAAACAGATCGTGAATGTCACTGTGGTGTAGAAATAGCTAATTTTAGGGACCTTGTCTGAGCTACAGAATTTCACACTGATTTTAGAGCACTGATACAGATGCTTGGTTGCTAGGAACAAGACACAGCACTTTGTAGTGCAGATGAACTGTCTGTGTACTTTGTAATTGTTTCTCACATTAGCGTTAGGTAGTGTTTTCACACTGTCCTTCACCAACTAGATGTGTTTAAGCATTGAGCACATAGAGGCTCTGGGAAGCGTGCTGGAAATAGTCCTAGAAATTGCCTCTGATATGTCCTGAAAATGATGATGTGAACTGTAAGCTAATGTCCTTATTTTTGAGCATTTCATCTAACAAGTAACATTTTGTTGCCTCGCCAAGATGCGTTCTGTCTAATTGCTTCCCCACGACTGTGACATTTATGTCTGTTTAAGGTATCACGTCTGGACAAAAGGGCATGCGCCAACGAACTTTGCCAAGTGGCGAACGGCCACCACTCCCTACCGCGTTGAGTGGGAAGCAGACTTTGAGCCATACGTTGTTGTGAGGAAGGACTGCCCAGAGTATGACAGGCGGTTTGTTGGATTTGGCTGGAACAAAGTAGCTCACATCATGGAACTGGATGCACAGGTGAGGAGACAACACCTGCATGTCTCACCCAGGGCTGGGCAGCAGGGTTTTTAAATGAAATCTGTGTTCTGTAGAAAGTCTTCAGGCTTTGCATCACCAAAGTGCTCATCTGGCCTTACTGAGCTCCTTAATGAGTGCTTCTTGAGTTGGGAACACTTACTTTAGTCCTTGTCAAGCATTAAAAGGAGAACTGAGTCTGAATTAGTTTATTTGTCAGTGCTGAGAAAGTTGTTGTCTCTTAGTGGCACAATGCTGTGTGCCTGCCTCCTGCCCAACAGCGTGCCTGAGCATTGCAGCACTCGTTGCCAGTCACCTACTAGGGGATCTGTAGACCTAGCTGGAAGTTTTTCAATTAAATAGAGGTTGGTGAGTCCCAAATGCTAATTTAGAATTCAAAAAACAATCTTAAATTGAATCCAAGGCAAGAATCTTCAATTTCTGGCCTGGATTTACAGCACATCTCTGCAAAGACAAGGACTGTACATTTTCAAAGTCTGGCTGTGCGGCAGACTCCAGAGGATCCAGGCACTTGATCCTTGGGCTACCTGCTTCTGGCATCTGTGACTTGGGATGGAGCTGCTGGGCAGAATATATAAGAATAAGGATGCAGAGAAAGCTCAAGAGACCCAGACTGGCACTAGAGCTCTCAGAGCCAAGGTCCCTGTCACCGACCTAGATCTTAGAGACTGGCAGTGAATGTGGCTCTGTGGGAGCCCGGTGCTACTGCTCACTGAAATGGCAGGGTTTGCATCTCTCTGCTGTTCTTGGATGTGAAGATAACCACTGTGCTAATCAGCAGGGTCTGGGTCATGGCATTTCTTTTTATTTGGGGTTTTTTTTAGTTTGGTTTCAGTCCCAGTTTTTGAACTAGGAGCATTTCATGCTAAGCAAAACCCATACTTTTTGGCCATCTGTATCCTCCTATGCTAGCTTCTGCTATGGATCTGGAATATAGCTGATCCTTCTCTGCCCACCTCTTACCAGGCATGCAGCAAGTTACTGGGAGATTGAGTCTCTGGGGTGTGGGCTACAGTGTATTTGTGTGCTGGCACCTATGTGGGAGGGTTATTTTCTACTTCTGCTTACAAAACCACACGGCCACCTTGGGCTGGCCAACACTTGCCCTCTGTTTGCAGAAGGACATTCCCAACAAATTAGTACCTACTTATGTTGAGAAAAAGTTATTACAGACTAGAAAAAAAATTGTCCCTTATATTATTGTTAATAATAATACTTTGCTCTGCTATAGCACTTTAATTTTCCAGTGCACTTTCCAAACACTAATCAATTAACCATCAGTTATGGAGAGTGCCAGTGTAATGATTTATTATTTGTTAATCTGGGTAACAAGGCTTATGTTCCCACTGGCAGCTCTCAGCTAGCACTCACAATTTAACTCTTCTGTTCAGAGGCATTTGCCCAGCATACAGATTCACACATGGGAAATGGGAACATTTTTCAAAGTTGATCATAGCGCAGATATTTTAAATGGCCATTGGGTTGGAACTAACTCTGGGGAATTGTTTTTCTCACTCTTCCAGCCTTAAAAACATTCTCACATTGAAAAGAAGTTTCATTTTCATCTGTAGCAACATGGGTATTGGCCTGTTCTCCCAGAAAATCAGCCTGGAGGGGACGTGGGATTGCACAGCTACCTCCCCCTATGGCATTCCTCTGCTCCGGGGTGTCCACAGATCAGGTTGCTGCCAGCTGCTTGGCTGGCTTCATTATCAGCAGGCAGAGCAGCTTCTCGATTGAATTATTTCACTGCTCCTCACAACTGCAGTGTCTGTCAAGAGAACTGTTTCAGACTCCTTAGCAAGGCCTCTGCCACTACCATCCTTCAGAGCAGCACACAGCGTGGAGATAATCATCATTATTATTTTGGGGGCATGCAGATGTCCACTGAGCTGGATGCTGTACAAACACATAGATAATGACAGTCTCCATCTAAAGAATTTATAACCTGTGATGTAGGGACAGAGGTTCCTGCAAGTGCATTGCTTTCTCAACAGACGTTTCCATGTAGTAGGGGTGGGTCATTGCGAAGCCTTTCCCTGCTCTTCCGGTGACTGTGGAACTAGACTGTGAGCAATCCTTTTTCCAGGACCCCAGCCCAGCATCTTTCAAAGGGGCTTATTAGCAGCAGACTTATAAGGTTTTGGAAGGCTTTATGTGCCTGAAGGCCTTTTGGAGGGATGGGAGCACCGCTGTGCTGAACAGTTTACACTGCAGAGCATAGACGGTCCCTGACCTGCAGGATTACAGACTTGAGATGCAAACAGAGAACAAAGAAAAGATTGTATGAGGGGGATGCATCTTCCTCTGAAGCTTCAGCCCTTAGTTTTAAGGTGCTGTAGAGACGTATTTTATAGTTTGTAGTTTATCAGCTCGCCTCACTCCATTGTGCCAGCCTTTGTTTTTGTGTTTGGTTCTCCATTAGTTATAAGCCTCTTCCAGCTAAATAAGTTCTGCCTGTGAGCTTCAGATTATTTTGCTCTTGCTGTATGTTTGTCACTCCAAACAGAAGCTCAGAGGGGTCCATTCCCATATATGACAGCATCGTAATTTGGCACAAAGATTTTCCACTTTAGCACTGTCTGATAGGGAACAGGCATTCCCATAATGAGAAAGGAGCAGCCATACAGCTGCATCTGCACCTAGCTGTCCAACACATGCTACTGTTTCATAGGTGTCTCTGGGAAGGCACTGCAGTCTTATCTGCACTTTGGGCTCACCAGTACCACTGCCTGAGTTGAGAAATGGATCCACATTGCATTCTGCTCACTTTTTTCCATTTTGTTTGGGCTTCATTTTGGGCTGTGTTGCTCAAACACTTGGTTTCTGGTAGCATGGTAGCCCAGCAGCTTTCGGTCTTTTCTGGGTTGATTATATTTTGTTAGGTGAAGAAAGATTTATAGGTGAAACACTCATGTGTATTAGCACAAGTCTGTTCTCTCCCATAAATCTCTTTCCCTAATAAAATATTTTGGAGTACTCTGC
Organism: Ciconia boyciana; assembly: GCF_034638445.1. Lineage (NCBI taxonomy): Eukaryota > Metazoa > Chordata > Aves > Ciconiiformes > Ciconiidae > Ciconia > Ciconia boyciana. The sequence continues at coordinate 60,408,834 of NC_132934.1, forward strand.
CTCTGTGCTGCAGATACTCTGTGTCTCTGCACAGACTCCTAAATCTACAAGTGACTGGACTTTGCAAACCAGGGGAAGTTGTGCACCATTTATTTTAAAGCCAGCATGCTCTGTGGCTGTTCCTTCCCTGCCCAGTGTCTTATGCAGAGATGGCTAATGAGTCAATACAGCAACAGTTGTAAATAGAAGCTGTGTGAGGACAATAGGAAATTTGCGTGTGGAGGCTTCAAAGTTTCTTTGTCATTTGCATCCCATACAACTCAGACGTTTTGAAATTCCATATGAAAAAAGAGGTAGCATCCTTGTGGTTAGGGTACTTCACTTGGCTACAGAATACTGAGGTTCACATCCCTTTTCTGCCCAGTTCCTTGCAGGAGCAGATACCTGGTTCTTGCACATCCTACAGTAGTGAACTTTCAGCTTGTCTAAGAATCGGTTTTTGTCTAGCTTTGCTCTAATGTTAATATATTTAATTATAAAAATTGAAAAAATCTAACAGGAGTAATTGAGACTTAAACGAACCATCATTTTTAAGAACAAAAATTGTCAAAGAACTTGGTCAGGTATAAATAAAGAGAATTAGTGAAGTAGTTTTAGAGGAGAGGGGGAATTAAAACAGTATCTCATACTTTGTAAGGAGAACTTAATTTGCGTAAAACCTTCTCAAAGCATATGGAATTAGCAGGTCCATTTTCACACATCGCCTATAAAAGGTATCGTATTCCCCCCTCATTTCAGGTTTATAAATAGTTTTGGACAGTTTTCTGTCTGTAAGTATCTTAGTATACAGGCAAAGCAACATTTGTATTGCAATGGCTGCCTTTGTAAATACAGCTTATTCCAGCATCCCAAACAAGAAAAATTGTAGGGGCAAAAACATGCTTTTGCATGGACACTTGAGACTCGTGCTGTGTGCAGTCACAGCTGTGTTGGTTGCAAGCACACTACTGCAAAATCTGTGCTGCAGACATGGCTTCAGGCATGCTTTTTGTACTGTTTCTCCATCATTTGGCTTACAAGGAGAAAAACATTTTAAAAGAGAAAGTAGATCTTCCATAAAACCAAGAAAAAGCAACTTTAAAAAAAGAAGGTTTATTTGGCATATCTGTATGGGTTTGTTGTTTCCGAGACCCACACTGCACTGTTACGTGATGGAGCATGTTTGACTGTGGAGGTACAGGAGAGATGCATTGCAAGAGGGCTCGGGAACACCCTCACAGCCCGTGTCTTTCTCCCCCAGGAGTATGAGTTCACGGTGCTGCCCAACGCCTACATGATCCACATGCCGCACGCCCCCAGCTTCGACATCACCAAGTTTCGCTCCAACAAGCAATACCGCATCTGTCTCAAGACCCTGAAGGAGGAGTTCCAGCAGGATATGTCACGCCACTACGGCTTTGCAGCCCTCAAATATCTCACGGCAGAGAACAACAGCTAGCACAATGGAGCCCGTGTGCGGGAAACAGGGACACCGGAGGGAGGAGCCACTCAACGTTTGGGGCCCAGTCTTCAGACTTCGAACTGAGAAATACTTTCTGTTTTTATATCATACCCGGCAGTTCTAACAGTAGAAATTTGAAGTGACATGTCTTCAGACTATGCTCATTCGTCCCTTCCCCAACTACCCCAGGCCTTTCAGCTTTAGCATTCGTGAGGTGTCAGCGAGAGGGGCGGCCACGTGCCCGCCATGCCGCCGGAGGTGGGGACTGGGCAGGGGCTGGGAACGCACACTGCTCTCCTAACTGCAGAGCAAAGACAGACCTTCAGAATATAGGATTTCATGTTGCTATTTAATAATTTGACATGCTTTTTATCTGTAAAGGAAGATCTTCGGGTCGCTGTCCTGTGAATTTCAAATCTGCACTAGTCTAAAAGGGAACTTTCACCTGTGAACTTTCACAGGGGCCCTGTTAACATGGATGACCTTGTTAATGCAGGATGAGCCAAAGGTCTGAATTAGCCTTGAAAACGAAGGGGACGCTTATACAATACTGCACTCCAGAGAAGGTGTGTTACTGGTTTAGGTGTATACATGATACCGGTTGGTCTTTTATTCTCAAATTAGTTGTTTTATCAGGAAAATCCCCTATACCCCACCCTGACTTTTCCCCAGTCCTAAATGCTGCTCCTTTCCTTGCCAAGGAAATGTCTCCCTTGTGTTTCTTTCCCATCTTCAGATCTGGTGGTCCAGTTAAGAAGATCAGTAGCACTGCCAGAAAGTGAACAAAACTTGTCAGTGTAAGGTCTGTTTTCACCAGAGCAACTTGTTCGTGTGTGTCTTGTAAAATAAAGGGCCTGGCTGTAACTCTTTATCTTTTTTAGGCAAGATTGGATTTTCCCTATAAGGCACATTGTGCAGGGGGATATTGATTTGTAGGCTCATTTCAGTGCATGCCCGTCCGTGAAGGCGTTGGGCCTTGGGCTTTAAGTGGACTTCTTTGCTGAACAGGGATTATGTATGCCATGCTGAACATGGCAACTAGTAGCCTTGGTGCTCTCCTGCTGCCTGCTGCAAGGTCTCAGAACTACTTCGTTAAAGGAGTTTATAATTAAAAGGAGCAGAACTGTTAGGAATAAACTCCCCATTCGAGGGGGAGAAAAGAATGTGTTGGGAATCTGAGTGTGAGTGTTTGCTTGAACGTGGGATGGTTAAGTTCACAACTTCGGTACACACAGGAGTATGCTGGAGGGCGGACAGGAAAGCTAACAAGTAAAATGCAGAAAACAAGACACTGGACTTTCTACCATTTTCTTTATTCTTCAGTATTAATGTTGTGTTTACATGGGATGAAGAGATGAGGTTTAATGCACTACCCCTTGCAGGGCTATTTGTAATTTCTGTTGCAATGTTAATAGAGAAAGCAGAAACAACTCAGTGAGAAATGCGTCTGTCTCCCTATCCCAGATCCCCATACAACCACACGTACCAATACCACTGCCTGAGTTGGGAATGGATCCACATTGTGTTCTGCTCACTTTTTTTCCATTTTGTTTTTCAGCCACTGGACCTTCTACTTTCCTCCTCACCTCATCCCTCTAGAGCTTGGTTTTATTTCTAACCTGACATTTTGTGAGAGCTTTCTGTTACGGTGGAAACCACGCGGTTAAACCAGACATTTAAACTACAAATATCAGTTCATCATGCTGTGTATATATAAGAAAAGCCAAAAAAGGCAACACCTTTGACAAGAAATAAAAAGGGGCGGGAGGCTATATGTAATTTTCACTTTTTCCCCTGGCGGGTTGGCTGCATAAGAATACATCACTGCATAATTTTCCAAAGTGCTTTTCTTCTGTTCTTAATGGCTTTATGTAAAGATTTACATAAAACGCTGGGAAGAGCTGGAAAGAAATGAAATGAGTGCTCAGTCCTGGCTAAGATATATTTTTTAAAAAAAACCCAAAATCTTAACTCCCCAAGTCCCATATTACTTACCATTAAGGGGCCAGGTCACTGCATTTTGAGAATAAGAACCCTGCAGCACAGAGTCCTGTTGATTAGCTAACGTGCAGAAAGATACCAAAAGCTGATCCTAAGAGAGGCTAACACTGGTTGTACCTACATAAAATCTCCAGTCAGAGCTTCAGTGTGGCTACCATTATGTTTCATATGTATTAAAAACTTTCATTTCCAGATGTACAAGTCTCCTTGGCTTAACAGTGTTGCCCAAGGATGGACTGGATTGCCCTGCAGCAGCATAACCTGTAGCACGGACCTGTGTGTTGTTTGGGTGTGCCATTATCAACAGGAACATTATTCTCTCCTCAGTGGTCGTGAGATGCAGATGGGGGAGCAGGGAGGTAATCATTTGCTACTTGGCTGTCTGTATAGCGAGTCCTGGCACCTCCCAGGTAAGCTTAGGTGTGCTGGCTGGTGTAACCAGCTCGAAGATTGGTAGTAGGTTCAAAGAGCCCCTGTTTTTCCCTTAATAGACACTGCACTGACTTGTACCTGTCATGTCATGTTTGTCTGGGCGCTTCATAATTTGGGAGGTGTGGGGCTTGGGTTTTTTTAACACATTTCAGCCAATTTACATGATAGCAAATTAGGATTACATAGCTGTCTGTAACTGCCAGGGTTCCTCCAACACCATGAAAAAAACAACAACAACAACAAAAATCCCCAACTCAGTTATAACACTGACTGTCTTCCAGTCCTCTGCTGTAGTAGGTATTTGCTAGCAACTTTGTTACTTCTCAGTTTTCTCCTGAAGTCTTCAAGAAATATCAGATAAACCTGGTGACTTAATGCCTTTGATTTATTGATTTGTTCCACCAACTTCTCTCTTGAGTCTTCAGTCTATGACCTCTCCTTATCTTTGATATTTGGAAAGTGTGAGTCTCTCATTTAGGTATCACTCCAGCACCCTCTCTGGTGAAGACTGATGCAAATAAATCATTTAGACTCTTGGCAATGTCCTTATTGTCTTTAATTGTTTCTTCTACTTACTGTTTGGGGTGGCCTACCGGTTATCTCCGGTTTTCTGCTTTTGGTGTACTGAGCAAATGTGTGTTTTCAGTTTTAACTTCATACTATTTGCTCTTCAAATTCCCTCTTTGCTTGCTCAAACTCCATCTTAACTATTACATACCCTCCTTTCAGCTTTACAAAGTTTTGATTTCCGTTCTCTGAAGGTTTCCTATTTGGCCTGAATAACTTCTAAAATTTCCAGTTTAGTCATACCAGCATTTCCTTGTCCTTGTCTTCCATTTATCTAAGGGAATACCCATATTCCATGGCTATTTATAAGCCCTTTCCGTTTTTAACCTGAGGATTTCAGTTTTTTCTTTTTATTTAGGGCCACTGATTCTTTCTTTAAAAGGAAAAAGAGGTTTTTGTTTTTAAATTTTTATATCAAATATCACCCTACTAGGTTTTGGGTGTTTGTATTTTCCTCTTTAACCTTCCTAAATGCTAACCTTTTCCTAGTCAAGGGATCAGAAATAAAATCCTACAAAATTATTTTGTTCTTCTAATTTGGGGTATTATCTTGACACATTTTGTTCTGTGTCTCCCTTTTCCCTTTCCGCTCCAAAACATTGACACATGTGAGTCACTGCAAACTTTTCAGTCCCCTAAGCCCCTTCCAGCACCAGAGCCTGAACTGTGTATTTCCCAGCACGTCCTCACATCCCACCACATTTCAGACGTAATTATTGTGCCAAATAATAATCTGCTGGCTGGCACCCAATCCTACTATTTTTGTTTTCATGCTTCTCCCTTTGATATAACAGGCTTTGCAAGTTTAAGTTTTGGGCAAAGCACTTGCCTTTATTTAATGCCTTATTGTAACCCTCTAATATGTTTCCATGATTTCTCTCTGTTGTCACAGTATATACCTTCAAACGTTTGGCTATAGTTTCCATCCTATCATTTTCTGGCTAAGGGTCATCTACCATTTGCCTACCTGGCAGACCTAGAAAATGTCTTTGTTTATCCCAAATAGTCCTTAGTATCTATCAGGTTTTTTTCCGAATCCTCCTTTCAGTAATTCCTTCCAGCCTTGCTAGTTTCCTATGTGAGCAGTCGGGTTCCACTTCATAATTTGCAATTTTTATTCTATTAGTAATCATCATCTTGGACTCAGTGACATAAAGGAATTAGCAGCTGTACCTGCAGTTCCATCACTTTTGTTAGACTGAATATCAGATATGCTTACATTATTCCTAAAGTACTGATTTTTTACCTGGTAGGCTTCATGTGGTTTGTATGTAAATCATAAACTGCGTTTTCCTTTTACTGCGACAAGTGGAGGCACTTTGTAGTGTTATTTGCAGTAGCTATTGCAGCGGAGTAAGCCCTGCGTTGGAGGGAAAAGCACAAAAACCTTGTCAGAATTGTAGCTACTGTTTCTCTCCGCAGGGGAAAATAAGGCCCTAGCACAGCTGAACAGTTTTATAAATGCCCTGCACAAAACACATTGCACATTATTTTCTGGTAGGTATAATCGTACATCGTCCAATTAAATATGAAAAATACATTTTTAATGTTCTCATTTTTACATGCAATTCTATCCAGAAGATAATGCATTTCCTTCTGCATTGTGCCAGTTTCCCCCATTACTCCAGCCTGCCTAATAGCCCCATCTGTTTTTGGCTGAGAAAGATTAATGACCAGCAGCACTAGGAGTCCTGGCAAATCAGCAGAGATATTACTCTTAGGCATTGCACAGGACATTCCTTCCTGCTCTGCCAGATACTGTATGGGTGTTCCTCAGGTTTCAGTGCAGCAACAGGGAAACACAGCAAGCTGAGCAAGTGGGGTGAGCATCATTATTTATGAACTTCAACAAGGTCTAATACATTAGATGGTGGGAGTGCAAAAAAAAGAATGTATCATTGTTAGCTGAAAAAATATTTCAATTTTAGGAAAAGCAAGCAGCTAAGTTTCTACAACTCCAGTAAGTAAGACTGGAACAAATAAGTCACTAGTAGACAATGACAGCAAATAACCAGTATTTCCACTGCAGCATTGAAAATGCAGAAGCATTGATAGCTAAATGAAGTCATTTTTACAGTAGTAATACATAATGTATGTCTAGATGGTATGTTTACATCCAAACACTTAGGTGAATTGGGGATTGTTTGAAGATTGTTACTTTGGTTCACAATATAAAATTAAGTTTGGAAAAGCTTCTGGCTGTGCACAGCAAATTATAGCTCAGGAAATGCTTACAAACCTGGTTTTAGAAATGCCTTGCTTTCACAGGAATTTGTTTTTGTCAGTAGTTATACATTCCCAAAACAAGGCACAAAGTCCTTGAGAATTTCAAAAGGATCTATGAACGTGTAAGTTGGCTGGAACATTTTCCTCTTATGAATACTTGGGATTTGGGGTTTGTTTGCTCTGCAGAGTAGAGTTGTTATGATCAGTTGAAAAAATAATCTGGGAATTAGTAAGCCAGCCAAATATTTATTTGTGTGATGGATCGTATGAATGTATTTGTCCAGACATGTTAATGGGTACTGCAATGCAAGTGTTAGCTCATTAAGAGTGTCAGGATGCAAAAGATCTTAAACCCAGGCTAAGAACTTAGTATCTTTCCAGTCATTCTGTGCTGTAGTTTCCCCCTATAGGATGAGAACAGCTGCCTGTCTCCCAGCTAATTACTGTTTCTGTAGGGTTAAAATGTCCTAAACCTCTGCAACATGGACTCATGGGAAGTCACTGTGCACGTGACAAAAGCTTCATTTGAGCTCCATGGTCCTTTGCCATGAGATAAAAGATTTCAATCCAAAAGAAATAGTTCTAACCTGGTGGTAATTGTCCAATCAGGCGTGTAGACATCACTCTCACCAAATATATTCGAGAAGAGGTCCCCAAACATGTGAGGCCAAGTAATTCAAGCCAAGCTAAGCCTATTCCTCAGTATTACGGCAACATAATTCTCAGACAATGGACGTGTGAATTTTCAACATTAACCAACATATCACAAGACTCCTGCTAAGGCTGCAAAATCAGTCATGTGAAAGTTAGAGGATCTGAAATGTCAAGTTGCTGGTGGAGCCAGTGATTTGCTCATACAACTTCTTTCTGTCCCCTGGTACATATGTAATAGGACATAGTCTCTACACAATCATTTCCTGGGGTTTTGGGTTTTTTTTTGAGGACTCCTCTTTCATTCTGTGCACAGAGTGGATGGTACTCAGGGAATGAAGCAGCTGGGCGATACTTCTTTTTAACTTTTGCTCTCATTGAGCTTTTCATAATATGATAGCTGCCTTGATTCTGAGCAAAGCCAGACTTTTTTTTTCTTTTTTTCCAAAGCATAGGTTTAAACTGTGATTTAGGAAAATCAATTATCCCCTGTGCTCTCAGGCTTTCTGAGCAGAATGCCTGCAGTTCTGTTCTACAGGCTTTTCTTCTGTGGAGGGAACCTACGGAGCTGATGGAAATAACACACTCGGAGGCCTTGTAGCACTCACCCACAATCTATGAATGCTAACAGCTGAACATGCAAGACTGATGAATCCCAGCTCTGTCCAAGCATGTCTGCTCCCCCTTTGGGAGCACTCTAAAGGCTATTGGCACAGTCTGTCAGGAAAGCAGTGAAAAGATGGAGTAAATAATTGGGGGGCATGAGGGGTTTGTTTTAAGTAGCCAAATTTCCAGAGGAATGAGAAAGGCAAAAGCATTCTGAGGTCCCTCAGAAGATCTGTTTGTAGGATCTGTGGGTTGAACTAAGCTCATTCTGGATCTGTGGCATTTCCTATCCAACACTGGCCAATGTGGCCCACCTGTAGTAAATTCTGTGGGTTGTAAAATTCATGAAAGTCAGCACTGAGATTAAACCATTCTCAGCTCAAATATGTTTAATTTGTTTCAATTCTTTGGATTCCCACATTGCTCTTTTGCTGCTCATAAGAAAAGAAGAAAAAAAAAAGATAATAGCAGCTTGATAACAGTAGGAGTCTGACTACCCAGCCTTTTTTAAATTGTCAGCAGTGGGGTCAATGGTTGGGGCAAAGCTGGAGTTAGCAAGGTTCGCAGAATTTCTTCTTTTGATCTGCCTGTGGATCTGTTGTTCCAGCGGTGCTCTCCAGCGATGCTATAAGGAAGGGAAAAGCTGCCTAATGCTGATTGATCCATGAACTCTTCATCCAGTCGGAACTAACCACCAGCAGCAGGAAGGAAGCTGCACCACTGTCTGCTTTGAGTTTTTTAGATGGCAATAGTGAGTTCAGTATGAAATCTATTATTCTGATAGACTTTGCTGAGCTTTTCTGCATTTTAGATGTATACTCGCTGTGAGTGACAGAGGCCCCTTGGGGTTAGGGAGAGATGGGACTCAGCAGTTTGCTGGTTCAGAAAGAGAACAAGACGTGTATATTTTCCCTCGACACCTTGCCCAGTGTTTACTAATTATATTAGCACCAATTAATCCAGCTGGCCTGAGACTCGGTGTTCAGGCTGGGCAGTAAGCTTCTGCTCTCTGTGTTGATAACAGAACAAACAGATGAACAAAATGATGCTTTCTGTCCATAACATCAATTAATATTGCCATACAGGTTCACATGGCTCATGGAGAGCTTACATCTTTTACTTTTCACTGTTAGGGTTTATTCAAAGAACAGCAAAGGCAATCCAAAAAAAGCAGTGAGTTCTGTAAGGGACCCACAAGGATTAACATACATGAAGATTCATCAATGCAAAATATCCACCAGGTTAACCTGCCAGCTTTTGTCATGAAAGCAGAGAACACAGACACTGTCGTCTTCTTTCTGATTACACTTCACAGAGCAAAACAAGTGCATGTAATAAAAACAACTCTGAATCAGATCACCGAAGACCCAAACATTTTATAATTTTTGTTGCTTTCATTTCCATTTTCATATGTGAAACTAACAGTTTGCAAAACTTCTTTATTTTCTTAGGCTGATACAGCTTTCTTCCCCATCAATAAGACTTGCAAATATTACAGCATTGTCTGGGGTGAAGAATAGAACTGAGGGGTCATTCAGATGTCCTCAGCACCACTTTAGCACAGAGCCTGGAGAATTTTCTTTGCTTTGTGCTATCACAGGTTTTATTTCTATCTTAGTAATGTCTCTTCCAGTAAGTATGAAAGACCACTGGCTTGTGCTGTACCACTGCATGAGTTCATTACTAAGGCAATATCAACGCACTATGTTTCTGGCATGGCACCTGGGCCTCCACACAAATTTATTCTGCAGGGTTTTCTTCCAATTTTAATCTTCAAGCCTACACGTGAGAGAAAAATTCATCAATTTGAAGCTGTAAGAATGGGATCACTATGTTTTGTTTTATTTTTAACATATGCATATTGTTCAAACTTTTCTGTCCACTACAACTATATATCTTCCAGAAAAATATTGTTTTGAGAGGAAGAGAGTCATTGCAAGGAATCCAATGGGGATGAAATCAGCAGCATTTGTAAAGATAAGTAACTTAAACTGTAAGTTTTAGCACAAGTTTCTACAATTTACAAATTTGCTACGATTTTTGTAGGGCTCAATTTCAGGATCCTTCCTCAGCCAGCCCATTCTAGGGTTTTGCCATTTTTCTCCACATTCCCAATCTGCTATACACCTAAATCCATGTTTATACCAGCCTTCGGTAGGTGTTGGCAGGTATTTCAATGACAGTATAGACACTTTCCACAGTGTCAAGGTCTGGATATGACTATTACATAGAAAAAGACATCTCTCTATTGCTGGCTCCCTTAAACCAGCAAGAACTCATTTTAAAAATAAGAGAAAAACAAACACTTGGGCTGCTGGGGAAGAGGAGAGAGAGAGAGACTTAGGCCTTTAATAGTTAATGCCAAAATAAGATCAGGTCGCTTAGGACCTGACACATTACTACAACTTGGTCGCCATGCGTAAGACAGCAATGGTGACTCTGTGTGGCTCTGGAAGAAACAATGACTTTAGAAGACTTGACATAGATCATTTGGTCTGAGGCCACAGGTTTTGTTTTTCCTATACACTTGAATTGCCTTTCACAAAGCCGTCTCCCATTAGCATCATTCCCAATGGGCCAGCACTAACTAGCATAACAAGTCTATAAACACTTCCTTTCCTTCCAAATTCACTATAGATCATGTTGGCATCACTTATGTTGGCATGTAGGTTTCTCCGCCCTACAGCAGAGGGTCCAAAACCTGAAGAAAGGTAGCACCAAAGTGATCTAAATACCAAATGTACCTTGCAGTGCCAGAATCCCTAGGCTTTTAGGTGCCCAGCTGGAAGCATTCAGGCCCAGATTCATGCCATGCAACTTGGCAGCTGTCTGAGCCCCACGATGTTGGAGTTGGTCCATTGGTTTCCTTTGATAGTCAATGGAGTGAGTGGGACTTCTGCAGAGGGCATTTCTGTTCACCTAAGCCCTACGTCGCCCTTTGCTCTCTGACTAGCAGAAAAGGTTACAGTGCTGATGGTCCCCACGCAGGTGCCTCAGATGTAACCTGCCCGAAGTAACATGGGACAGATCTGGACCAGTGAGCATCAGTTTTAGAGCTTACCACCTACTCATTTAAGATTGCAGGTGTCGAAATCCCCTGGAAGCTAAGCAGTAAGTGCTACAAGGCCATATACTCAATATTAGCTGACAAACTTGAAAATAACAATCTATATGATGGAAAACATGTGGGCAGATCAGCCACGGGAGGGGGGTGATCTGTGGACTCCAGAGATTGTGTTACGCATTGTGACAGCCAGCTTGTGCTAACAGCCAGGAAAGCGCTCATTTTCAGCACGAAGCTGTGGGCTTCATGATGATGGTTAAAATATTACCCCTGGCATTGCTGGTCAAGTTATGCAACGTTTCTGTATTATCACTGTGTAGCTCTGCCGAGAGCAGCGGCAGCATTTGCAATGTCTCAGCCAGCACTTTTCCAAAAGAGCAGGTAAGAAATCTGTGAGAAAGAAGGAAAAAAAAAAATACCAACAGCCTTTCACGTGTCTTTCTTCTTATGAGTCAAACCTCATTCCTTTCCTGACATGACCAAGGTGATTCTACATTCTCCAGGGGAAAACTGGGATATCGCAACCTTTAAGGTGAACCATGCATGAAACAAGTCTTGTCATTTTCTTGCAAGGCTTGTGGCACTGAAGGGTTTTGAATCTTCAACTCACCACCCTGTCAGTACATTATCTGACTGGCTGGCCTTCTGCTTGAACTAGTACTGAACCCTTTTTGTTTCTTTCCCTGGGTTGGGGAAAGATCCTTGAGTAACATTTCAGGAAAGAGAAACAAAAAAATGTGGGTTTTTTCCTACTGTTGCCCCATCTCCCAAGAGCCTCCCCCTCCAGGGTTAAACTGAGGCAACTTGCATTGGGCACAAACCACTTAGTTTACATGTATGCTTCAGTCCATGTGTAAGTTTTCTAGGTGACAATTTTATTGGGGAAAATGCTGTTTAGATTGTGTGTGCAAAATAAATGGCTTGTAAATATTTAAAAAAAGGTTAATTTTCGGTTGTGCAATAAAATTGTGAAATAATCCTCTCAATTCCTTCCAGTGTCTGACTTGACGTGCTGGTTTCAGAAGCATACCAGCTGTTGTTTCTTCAGATGGAAACAAAAAAAGAGAGGTCGTGGACTGTTTTGTTTTCATCTTTTAGCTTTTTGTTACTTTTTAATTTTGCATTCTCCTTCCCTTTAATCTGGTTTATTCCTCCAACCCTGGTTCAATCAGACACATTAGTACAAGGCTGTTCCCACTGAAGACAGGTGAGTCATTATCTGCTCAGAGTTAATCATATGTTTATCTTCTTTAGTTGACCTTGACCTACTTCCTGCTGTTGTCTTTCTGTAATCAAAGACAAGACTTTGGCAGATGGGGGGAGTTCATTCAGTTCATATTTAAGTAATACAACAAGCAGATGGATACGCTACAATGAATGACAGCTCACCGCCACCATGGAAGCAAACCCAGATAACAGGTTAGTATTGCAAATGCTTCACCTGCTAGGAGGATGCAGGATTTTCCATTATGTGGAAGCCCTTCTCTTGATAATAGAAAAACTATGCAAAAAACAGAAGCCTTCACTTTTCTATTAATTAACCCTTGCTGATAGGTTTTTCAGGTGCTCAGATCTGCAATTGCACCTCCCATAATCTCACTTACAGCTGGTACATCCTTTAGCACTAATAAGTAAAACCACAGGACTACAGCTCTCTCCCTCCTTCCTGGCTGCTCGGTGGCCTGAGGCTTTTCTACAGAACTTCATTATCAAGAAAGGCGATGGGGGCAAGAGTGGGAAGACAGGTCAGCTGCATAATCCTTTGTGGTTTGTTTTGGGTTGTTTGGTTGTTGTTTTTTTTTTAACCAACATTAAAAGTGGAGTCTGCTATAAAAGTGTGTTTGCCAGGGATGTCAGCACAGAATTTACATTTGTAGGGACATCATAAAGAACAGAATGTCCCTGGATGTAGGGTATGGAGCCTCTCTCAAAGACTGAATAGAATATGAACAAAAACTAGTGTAAGTTGGGAAGCTAGATGAATTTCTTGTTTTTCAAATGATTACAGAACCAGATGAATTTTGTGTGGTGCAGGAAACAGACTGGGAGTCCAACAAGAGTTAGAAGGAGAGAGCTTTTGTATTCATTATCAGAAACATAAATACTTGGAAAAGTATATATACATATAAATAGGTAGAAAAAGAATTCACAAAAAGGAAGTTGAAGGGCTGGAAATGTACAAGTCGGAGTTTTATAAGCTGAACTCTGCAATCATTGGAGAGAAAGATAAAACCTGCAGGTGTAACTCCCTTAAATTCCCTGACTTTGCAGCGGGGTAAAGCTGGCTTGCACTGGGAAACGAATGATTGAGCAGGTGCAAGAAGTGAATGGCATTAACTGTGTAAATAGCAGCTGATTTTCAATAATCAGGCTCTCAGAAGGGATCCTCTGCCTATGCCATTTCCATATTACCCACATCCCTTCCTATCCATCCACCTCTGACAAATCGGTAATAAAGAACAGAGCTTCCTTTAGGATTTATGTCAAATATTAATGCTCCAGGACAGATGTAGTAGGGTAGATTACAATATATCTACCCTGGGGTCAGAAGTTATGTTTCATCAAAAGGGGGCAAGTTGAGTTCCCAAGACTGAAGTACTGATGGGGCATTACCCACTTTGGTATCAACTCTCCTCCAGGCTCTTTGCGTGATTCCCAGTGGTCTTTGTGTAGCCACATTCACCTTTAAGCTGCTTTAAAAGAAGAGTTAGCTAGTGACCGGATTGTATGAGCAGATGTGGGATATGTGTGTGTTTGCTGCCTCGGGGTATGTTACACAACTCAAGAGCCAGGTGTTAGTCAGGCTGGGGATGCTGATGAGAGTTCTGCCACAGATTTAGCCATTAAAATGGCATAAAAGAGGGTTATCTATCTCCCTAGTTTGCCACTTGAGTTTCTGTCTCAGGCTTCCACAGAATACTCCTTTCTCCTCCCGCTCAAATTATACCTCAGGAATAACTCTTGTGTGATGGTAGCATGAATCACATGCCCCTGTATGGTCAATGTAGCTGTAAGGTACCCAATGTCTGTGGGGAAAAGAAAAATCAAAATCTAATTCACATGTCAAAATTTGGGTTTCATAGCCCAGGCACCAGGAGATTCTGAAAACTTTGGTCTTGGTAATTTTGTATTTGAACATAAATAAAAGCATAGCATGTTCATAGCAAAGCCAAAAAGGGGGTGGCACGTTCACTGCCTGTGGTGAAACCTGTAGCATCAGCTGGTCACTAAATAGCCTTTATATGCCAGGAGAGAAATAGCATTTTTCTGACATTCACTCCCCAGTTTGGCTCCAGAGCTGGCAATTTCAGATGGTAAATGGCAATAACCTCTCAGAGCTCTCGTTTCAGGCTTTTGCTGATACAGCATCTTCATTTATGTTGTGTTCTGATTTTGAAGGTTAATTTCCAATTATAAGTGCTGTACCCATTTTTTTAAACAAAAAACAGTATTTTGAAGTGGCCACCAGGGAGAAAGATGAACAACTCTAATGGGTTCAATTCATCCTCTTGCTTCAGGGCATAACAACAGTTCTTAGAAGCAATTGTTCCTCTTTCCTGAACTGCATAGGCAAGTGTGAGACATCCATATACAGTTGCCTTTCCTTTATCATGCCCTTGAATTATTCTTTCACTTGAGGACTCCCATGTATTTCTTGCAGAGAATCGCTCTTTCATGTTGTTTTCAGGGAGCAGCCCACCTGTTACCACCCTGTTAGTCTCAGCACTGCTCCTGGAGAGACCCAAGTCCTTGTCCCTTCTTCAGCTGATTAAACTCTTTCTCAGTGCTGGGGGAGTACCTGTGCACACCCACATACCTGCTCATTACCTGCTCAGCTTAAGCAACCTTTGCAGCAAGTGGGAAACCTGTACTTAGGTTTGTGGTAAAGAAATCAGGAGATCTGTACTACTGCTCCATCTTACTGATGTGTTGTTTTGTAATAATCCAGGGGAATTTTGTAAAGTCAGGCTTGTCCATCATGTTTACCTGGACAAACCATTAGGAAGCTTTAAGGAACAAAGCAGCATCCAGAGACTCGCAGGCAAACCCTTTATTCAGATTGCAGGCTCATCATAGGTGTCTGTTAATTACCCAGAATGTTGTTTGCCTTACATATTTGATAACAGCACCTCAGCGAGTTTAATATCCTGTAACTAATTCTTTGATTAATGTCATATTTCCCTAAATAGGGTACTTGCCTCCTGGCATGCATGAAACATTAGTTGCAAGAACTTTAGGAGTTGTCCATGTTAAGGCAGTTAGGTTTTTTTAGCAGCACTTAGCAGGTTGCTCAGTGTGGCTGTATCTCAGGGGGCAGGGATGTGGATGTGTGGTGGTCTCCTGTAAGAGCACATGGGCCCTGGTTACAACATGTTGTATGTCAGCTGAGTTGCAAGGCACCCAGCAATTACATGTTTGTTTTCCTTTGGCCCAAGACCAAGGGGATCCTTTAGGCTTTAGTCTTGCCAGCAATCCTTTGCTGAGAAAACCTATGTAGCTCAAGAAGTTTTGTTGTGTCTCTTCGGGCATCACCCGGATGGTCCTATACTGACGTCTGCAGAGGCTTCTGCAAGGAAACTCACTCCTCAAAGGCTCAGCTAAAGGAAAGAAAACATGAGATGCTCCACTAACATCTATCACTCAGCTTGGTTCCAAAATGACTTTAATAGGGGAATAAGCATCACAGCTCAGAAGACTGCCACACTGCTCCATCAAACAGCAGAGACAGCTTTCAAGGACCAGAAATGTCACTTCATAATGATAGCCTTTACTTATCTATTAAGACTCTTTAAAAAAACTCAACACTGCCTGTTCTCAAGCCTTCAGTAACATTCCCCTTTGGATCTCAGCTCTTGTTTTAGTGATGCTGTCTTCAGCCTTTCTTCACTTCTCTTTGTATTTTTCCATGATGCAGTGGCTCTCCAGGTACCGAGGCTGTGTGTTTTCATATGGGAAGGCTGGAAGCCTGCAAACCACAGGACGTTTCAAGCACGGGGAGAAGAACTACCATGGCAAATTCCTCTATGTGCTACTGCCCTCACAGAGAAGATTTTTGCACAATGTCCCTCTGAGGTGCTGCAGGCTGACAGAGAGTATGGGAAATCTCAGGTTGTTTCAGTGAGGCTCAGTGGTTTCCTTAGGGTTACTAAAAAGGGAGGAAGCAGAGGCACAAATCTGTGTCACTATGTCCCCATGCAGTGAACCCATTAACACAGCGTCATCGTGCTTTTGCTTTGCAGCATAGCAGGGGTGTTTGGTACTGTACGTTGAAGCAGTTTATGGATGAGAGCTTTCTTCTCTAACAGGGAATCGCATGATATAGGAATGTCTGCCTGTGCATGGTCTGGCTTAATTTTGTTGTGTTCCCCCTGCAGAGAGGATAGGTTTATTCTGAGCAATGGAAGCAATCCACCAGCTCTGCTCATTCCATTTAAGCGTGAGGCACAGGACCTAACTTTAAATGTCCCTTAAAATAACAACAATTAAAAAAATTTTTAATTTTCAGTTGGAGCCTGCAAAAGTCCTTCTGCTGCAGTGCTACGCCTACTCCCCTCAACTACAACAAAATACATCAGAGGCCTGGCAGTTTATCTGCCCTTCCCAACACAGCAAGGAGCAGCCACAGCCCTCACCCTGAGCTGGGTGACTGCTCCCTTCATGTCTCTGGCTGTCAGGGAAGGCAGGAACCATGAGCTGGGGGCCCCTTTCAGCTCAGTGTCTCAAGTTTGGTGGTTATTTATCGCACCTGAATCTTTGAAATGTTTGTTTCATGAGAAACAGATTTAAATTGGATGGTTCATTGATTTGATTAAGAGAAGTGATTAGTATGGCAGTGAAAACTTGTTAGTCAAAGATTTTTAACCCAGCTGTTCCTGGGGAAAAAAAAAAAATCAGATGGTATTTTACTGCTGATTCCAGCACTCAGTACAGTTTGCTTTTCAAGCTGTTGCAAAGCTAAAGGCACAGGAGCTGGAGCATTTGGTTATTGGAAAGGAAAATATTTCAGCCTGTGTCACATCTCTGCTTGACTTTGACTAGAAGAGAAAGGTGTAGGGCTATATATGTGCAGGTATTGAGATGAGGTGAGAAATGTGTGACTGGATTCCTCCTTTTGGGGCAAAGCTGCTGTGCAAAATTTTCTGGTTCTCTTTGATTGAGGGCAAATGAGGAAGCAGCAGTCTGCTGGCTTCCAGGATAGCAGTACTGTGGGGCTCATTTTCATAGATGAATGAGAGGCCTTTGTAGGTATTTTCATTCTTGTACCTATCCCAACTGTGGAGTTCAGGAGGTGGGATCAAGATGAGAAGGTTGTGGATGGATGCCCTGCACTGAAGGCTGTAATATGTAGTGTCCCCTGAATGTCCACCCTCCATGTATGTACAGCCCTGTAGGAAAGGGGGCTTAGGCCATTTTAGAACTGAGTTATCTGAAGTAGGTTGAGGTTAACTGGCTTGTAAGTGTGGCGGTAACGCATTAAAAAAAAAAAACAACAGCTGAAATGCCTCAGTTATACTAAAATCCATATTTGACATGTGTTAAGGGGTCCTAAATGGTATAATCTCCAGGCTGTTCTACAGAAAAAAGAAAAAAAAAAACAGGCTTTACCAATTAATTATGAAGCTCCTTCAGCCTGGTTGCTTTCTCTTCACTGTACAGAAGAGACTGGGGAGAAAGGTAAGGAAATGTGAGGAAGGAAACTGGTAAGGGGCTTGTCCTGCATCCTTGCCAGACACCTGGGGGTAGGAAGTCCCTGTTCCTGTGTGCCAGCCTCTACTGAGAGGCTGGTGCAATGAAGTGGTTAATGGATTGTACTTCACCTGGAGGCCAGAAACAAGTGGAGTAATGCAGGGGTCTTCCCTGGCACTGCCCTGTTTAACTTCTTTATCAGTGACTTGGAGGAGGTGACAAGGTGCGTATTCATCATGTTCGCTGGTGATGGCAGCTGGGCAGGTCAATACAATGATGGGCAGGGTGGCCATCCAGCAGGACCAGGACAGGCTGAGGGCATGGGCTAACAAAAAACTATTATGAAATTCAACAAGAACAAGTGCCAAGTGCTGCAGCTGGGAAGGAAGAGCCTGGTGCAGCAACCCAGGCTGGGACTGCCTGCCTGGGGAGCAGCTCTGCTGAAAAGACCCTGGGGGTCCTGGTGAGCAGCGAGCTGAGCGTAAACCAGCAGCAACCTTGGCAGCAGGGATGGCCACCAGCCTTCTGGGCTGTATCAACAGCAGCACAGCCAACATGGTCAAGGGAAGGTATTATCCCACTTTACACAGCACTCATGAAGCCACATCTGAAATGCTGCATCCTGTTTTGGGCCTGGCCATTGATAAACTGGAGTGAGTTCAGGGGAGGGCCCTCAAGCTGGAGCTCTTGCTCTGTGAGGAGCAGATGAGGAAGCTGGGCTTGGTCAGTCTGGAGAAGGGAAGGCTTTAGGAAGACCTAACCACAGCCCCCTTGTGTCTAGGAGGAGGTTATAAAGAAGATGGAGCCAGGCTCTTCACAGTAGTGCATAGCCTCTACCAAGGTTATGCAAACTCATCCAACCCAAAAATAAATTCCTGCAACCACCCACCCATCACAGCCCTGCTCTGCCCGAGCACCTGCCTGAATTGCTTGCCTGTTGGCACCTCAGTCCCAACCCTTTCTGGGAGCCCAGCAAGCCCAGGCACTCTCCTGCTCTTCCACGTGCTCTCCCTGCACACCAGCCCTCATCTGTTAGCTATGCTCTGCTCCTGTTACTGCATAAACCAGTCTGTATCTCCATGGCCTGAAGTTTATGTTCATAGACAAGCAATTTTTTAATTATCATTTAATTTATGAAAACTCTTGCAACAGTTCAAAACTTGACTGCTTTACTTTTGGAAACCAGTGATGGGAGAGGCAATAGCCTAAAAGAATGACCCAGGACTGTAGCTGCCGGGTAGGTAAGTTAGAACCCACCTCTCTCCTGGGCCCTGTTACGCTAGACTGAAGTTCTGCTTGGCATCTCTTTGAAGGCACTAATAATATCAAGCTGCACAGTCCAGTGCCAAAGGCTTAACTAGGCATACTCTAAAAATACAGAGAAATCATGCAGCACAAAACTGCTTATCATTTACCTGCCTCAGAGCTGAAAGCTGGTGGATAATAACTCAGACCATTGTGCATAGCAGGTGATTCAGGAAAGCCAATTGCACGGGCTGCAAGACTGATAAGAAAAAAAAAAGGTGTCTGTATTGAATGGGTCAGACAGGTGTCTTACAGGTCCCAGTTTCCCCACACCATGGCACATAGAGCTGTTTAGGGCTGGATCAGTGAAAGTAAGAGCACAATCAGGACTAGAGTGTCACAAGTCTGCAAACAAGAAATATCCTACTTAACTGACAGTTTTCAGACAGCGTGGGGACAGAGGCTGGCAGACAGGGCCACCCCCGATTGCTTTTGCATCATGAAGCAGCATGTACGGGGACTGGCATTGCCCTCTGCTGGCTGGCGCTCCGGGTGGGTGATGCTGGGCACACGGGGTGCGCAGGGCTTTTCGGGGCCTTGCCAGGTTTCTTGCCATGCTCATCACAGTCTCTCCTTCCCTCTGTATGACATGTAGTCCAGCGGCGGTTCTGCTTTCCTGCTCCTCTGGCGGCAGCTGGGCAGGGTCCAACTTCACCCTTCTGTATTTGACGCTTCGTTCCACTTATTTTTCTCCTGTGGGTGTAGTTTTGGCCTCGTCTTCCTCTTCTCTCTCTCAGTACAAAAGTTATTGCCCCTCTGTGTAAGGGACATCATTGCCCACTGTGCTAGCAACTGTGTGGAAATGCTAGCTAGTGTTTTTAACTAGTCAGCTAGCAAATTTTAACTATTGCGGTGTAAAATGCTGAATAAACAGGGCAGGATCCCTTTGGAGGGAGTCAGGAAGCTGAAAGAGCTTTATCTCAGTTTTATTTACTTTCAGTGTACTGGTTAATGACTTACTTTCTGCTCTTGCCTAGGTTTCTGGGGCACTATTTCCTGATGTGTACAGACCCATTGCTTTTAGTATCATTGCATTAAAAAAGAACAAAGTTCACAGCCCC
Organism: Ciconia boyciana; assembly: GCF_034638445.1. Classification (NCBI taxonomy): domain Eukaryota; kingdom Metazoa; phylum Chordata; class Aves; order Ciconiiformes; family Ciconiidae; genus Ciconia; species Ciconia boyciana. Next base: position 60,428,875 of record NC_132934.1, read on the forward strand.
AACAGCCCTAAGAAGAGTCTTTAGTGCTCTCCCCATATTGCATTACAAACATTGCATTTTGCAGTCTTGCCCTTGGAAAGCTGGTATCTTCCCAGGAGGATATGGATCTCTCTAACAAGATACAGGAGTGAAGTGAAGTGTAAGCCAAATTTCAGGGGTGCAGAATGGAAATAGAGAGATTTTTATGAGTTGTTCCCATCTCAGAGAGCAACAACAGCCAGACTAGTCCCAGGGACTGAATTCTTCTTTACCCTTGCCTGGCACTGTGTCCCTCCACTAGCAGGACTCATGCTGCTGTCTGATGGTTTGCACAGGCTTTTTTGCTGGAGCCAATGAACTTAAGAAAGAGCACAGAGGAAAGGCTGGTTAGAAGTTATTTCCTGCCATATCAGTGACTCACACTCAGAGCCAGATAACTAGTATTACTAGCTATGGTTTTCCTTCTTTGAGTTGACTTACAGTCTCCCCAATGAAACATTGCAGACACCTCTGGCTTGCAGAGTGACTAAACACTGGGAGAAGGTAAGAGTAGCCATGAAAACAGAGTGAACATCACTCATATCAAATGCAACCAATTGATACTGTTGATATCAACAGTGCTCAACTCCCAGTGGGGCTGGCACAATAGGCATAGCAATTAGCACCAAAATATACGCGCTTAGCAGTGACAGCCTATAAAACTGGGCCAAGAAGCAAAGACCTGGGAGAGGAGCAGGGGATGAAAAGAAGCTGAAAAAGGTCTGAAAAGACTGATTGCAAAGGATTGTGAACGATGCTCAACAGGGAAAGAACCACTGCAGGTGAAGATCCTTGCTGTCTGGGACTGAGGACCTAGATCTAATCCAGATCAATGCCACTGACAGATGATCTGTATCAGCACAGTCCAGGATAATGGAGTTGGACAGACATGAGGACAAAGTCACTGTTATGTACCTCAGCCCAGAGGATTATCATGAAACACTGAAATGAAACCCAGGTCAGTCACCTTAATGAGCTGGGATGAGGTGGCCCCCCCTACATTCTCCAGTTATAAGGAGAATCCTGCAAAGGGAGGCAGAACCCCTAATGTGGGCATGAAACCACCTGCCTTCCATATCTGGCACTGCAGTAGCCTTGGATAATCTACTACATCTCTTAGTGTCTGTGCTTAGCTTTACAGAAAAACAAGACACTCTTGCAATTGCTTTACAATCTGATAACAAGTTGTCTGTTAGGGTGATACATTCGTGCTGTGATTGATGGTGGTGCTCCTGTGGTGAAGCAAACTTCAAAACTAGTGTCATGGAGAACAGCCTAACAGCCTACATTGGGGCTTTATTTCATGCAATAATATTGCTGGTTGGTGGCTTGAATCCTGCTCCTGCCAGCTGAGCAGGAGGGAGAAGATCAGTTGATCTCTTCTCCCAAGTATTTAGGACAATATCCTCTGCTGGACATAAGCTGATGGTCCTTGGAGATGCAAGAGCAACAAAAAACATGGCCCATAATCTCAAATTCCCCTAGTTAAGATGTACTGCTCTCAGCTCAGCACCTCTCTTCGATGGCTCTCTGGATGACATGGATGCATGGAGAATCAGGTGGAAGATCCCCCTCATGACTAATGTTGAACAGGAATCCATGGTTTGCTCAGTATTGTTTTGCACTCAGGATGATTGGCAACAACAACAAAAATACGGATGATAAATCATGTAGAACTTGAGAAGCTGCTGCCCTGAAACTTTACTCTGAAGGGTCATCAGTAGAGTGATGCTAATCTAGTCTGAAAACAGCTGCTCCTCGGGGAGCAGAAAATAATTCTGTTGTATAATCATGAGTATAATGATTTTCTGTTTTTATCTGAAACTTTATCTGCCTGTTTCCTGCTACATTTTGGGTTGGTTTTCATTTTTGGTTTCAGCAAAGACAGCAGTTTCATCCAGAGGGCCACCCACTTCTGATGTGCATTGTTCCCTGTGCTCTGTGAGTGAGAGTGAGGGGGAGAAGGAAGAAAAGCAAGTTATGGTTAATTATAGCCACTGTTCTGCCACTAGAGACTCCTGGAAAATAACAGTCACCTTCCTCAGTACCTCATAGCAGCTACAACAGGTTTAACAACCCAAACAAGGTGAAAGTCTGTATCAGGTAGGGAGAAATCTCTCAGGATGCATTGGAAACACTTGAAGGAGGGTAAGTAATATGTCAGGCTGACATTATGGTTGGAGCTAAGGTTAACCAAGAGGCGTTCTTAGCAAAGGACCCAAGGACTGAACAGCTGTTCCCCTGGGAGTGTGGGCCTGCTTTCTCTCAAGTGACTGGTAACTCGGGAAGCCCAGTCCGGAGCATGGAGATGGCCAAATGAACTTCGGAACTTGTATGCTTATGTGCCACAGTACATAGAGCATAATATTTCATCCACTTCCCTTATACTCATGCCAGAGGATATACATTCTCCTGATGTTAAGCACTTTCTGAGAGTTGTACCCACCAGGGGATGGCAGTCCTGTACCTGTCGCCTTCAGAAGGTTCTACGCCAGGATGAGGAGGACATTTCTGGGACGAGGTACCCAGGGGAGTTTGTGCTGCTGCTGCTTGTGTGGTGGAAGCAAAGAGAGAAAATCAAGTTTTGCCAGTCAAGTCCTTTGACAACAACTAGCCCAGAGCGGGGTTTTTTTGTGGGAGTTAGGGAGCACTTAGGGAAGAACAGGGTTCAGGATGCGTTGACATGTGTCAAGATGCAAGGTTGCTGTTTATGGACTGGGCAAGTTCCAGGGAAGTCTTTGCTGGGCCTTTTCTCAGTTTCCTCCCTCTGAAAAAGGGGGTCAGGCTCAGTCCCTGTGTGCCTGTCTCCCTTACATGCATCGTGGCACAGGGACAGCACACCTCTTCAGATCAGGGTGTCCCAAGCTCTTTATATCATTTACATCCAGGGTGATTGGATTATCTGCAGACACCATAAAGCCGCAGGTACTTTAAGGGGTGATTGCAACATGTTTTACGCAGGTTATTGCGGTAATGCTCCAAGGGGATCTGAGTCAGTCGGAATTCTCAACAAGCCAAATAAACTAATTCCTGTCCATACAGCCAGCCCAAAGAAAACTGTATTATAGCACGGCCAGGTTATCTGGTACAATTGACAGAAATTTTACATGCTTGGAATAAAAGAGAAGAAGAGTTCTGCAATGGGCTTGGCTGAAGGGCATATAAGCCTGGAAGTGTAAATATGCTTTGTGATGCTCTCTAGTGACTTGCGTGCCTTAAGTAAGTTGAGGTAAGATAGGCTGTGAATCTAAATTGCAGTTGTTGTTCCTGGATAATTCTGTGGGTGGCCCAATGTAATCAATGTTTTATCTCAGACCCAGTCTGATTTCTCAGCCTGCAAAAAAGCCAATACTCTTCAATGAGACAAAAAAAGGAATGTTTAATCCTATGCGAAACAACCTGATGTTTTTAACTGAGGTTTCCACTTCATTTATCACAGTGGGCTCTATTCCTCTGTCCTGGGAATGCACATCACTTCAGGAAGCCAAAGAAAAAGTTGTCTTAGGAAGCTATGTCCTTTTGCTCCAAATGTTATAGTTAGCTAAATGTCACCTCTAGAAACATTGTAATTCAAGTTAGTGGGCTATATGGGAATATTTCTGAGAATTTGATTTGCTTAAATCTGTCTTTGTGCCCATAATCTCAGATCCTAGCATTGCCCTTTCAAAATGCCAAATGCAACAGCTTGGATCATTAACACACTTTGAATTCTGTTATTTGGGTCGTGCAAATGTGACTCCTGTCCTTTAGACAGACACTTTCATGCTGTAGGAAGAGCAGGGCGAGGAAGGGGGGATAATATTTAAAACACCATAGGACAATTCTGATGTCATGTATAGTGTTGTAACTCCAATGAAACCTAATAGACCTACCCCAAGCTTAACTGACACGAAAAATTCGCCCAGGTGCGAGAGGTTTATCATTAACCCATTTCCCTCTTTGAAATTTCATTTCCCCTGCAATATTTCTTATCAAGTTTGCTCACTACACACTTGACTTTGAATTGTCTTTCTTCTCTAAGAGCCTAACTTTCTCCTGGGTGATTCCATACAGAAATCCTATTGGGGAGGAAGAAGAGGCAGAGCTTTGGGCAGCTTCCTTCCAGTTTGCACAGGCTGCCACCCGGCCATTCAGGCTACAAAACTGCCAGGGTTGCAGGAGGATGCTTCATTGAGCTCTGTGGTATTCACAAACCCTCCTGGCCTCTGCTATCTGTTGGGTTTTCTCTCTTATTTTGGATCTCTTCTCAATTCCACAGTGCAGTTTGTAATCAAAGTGATGCTAATCTGTTGCCACAATTCTTGCCAGAGAAATTGTGTTTTATCTGAAGGCGTTGGGCTGGGGAAGTGGAAGGGCATAAATGAGGCTCTAGCAGAGATGACAGTAAAATAACACAGTAAGATTAAATGGAAGTGAGGAAAAGAGAGGAGGAAGACTGGGTTTTGAGGAAGACCTGGAAGTGTGTGTGAGGAAAAAGCAAAGAGGAAAAGGAGGAAGGACAATCAGAAGGGATGAAGGGAGGAGGAACAAAAGAAGATATATAGAAATTGAAAAGCAGCAGTACGGGATGCCACAGACATGACAAAAAAGTGATCAAATAGAAGGAAAAGCGACACCAGAATGAGTTACTTAAATTGTAACAAAAAGTTGAATGCCAAAGTGCTACCAATCACTGTCAATAACACTGCTGTATGTTGTGTTGCTTTCCATTGGTGTAACATACATGAGGATGGATACTTTCAGCATCATGTTTTATCATACACCTTTAAATACTTACTTCTTTATCAGTAGAAAACTTTTGGGCACATGGCTATTTAGGCTTTTGGCCAACTCCACTCACATCCCCACAAGGGAGTCTGTCGCCTTTGTATGTATATATCACCTTCTATGTATATGTTGACAGCATTTTTTCTGCAGCTGCCATATACTCTCCTGAAATGACATGTCATAATTGCAATGTACCTTGTAACACATGCAAACAGAGAAGCCACGCTAAGATTTCACTGACGACCTCAATTTTGGTATTTCCCAGCTTTTAAATGATTGAGTTTGCAACCTTGATGTTTTTAACATAATTTTTTTTCTCTGCAATTATAAACAATACTTTGCATTTCTCTGATGTATTCTGCCTGAGAATTTGATAGTGTTCTATAAACATTTTTGTGATTAGTCATGACAACAGCCTTTTGAAGTAAGTAACTACTACCATTATTTCAGCTTTTGAAAAGAATACATGCAGAGATCATGCTTTACTGAGAGTCACACATGGTGTTGGCAGATCAGAAGTGACAGTCTCTAACTTCTGCATCCTGACCTGTGTTTTGACCTTCATCCACACTTCTTTTTCAGCTAAAAAAGTATTTTTTAAGATCACAGAATTGCATTTGTGACTCTGCCTAAGGCCACCTCTCACCCACAGTAAGTCTGAAGGGGATGCTCATTAACCAGTAGCATCCCCGGTCAGCATGGGGTTCACTGCAAAGGGCCACATGAATACTTTATGAATAATAAAATGGACTGGAAAAGTTTGGATAATGCAGGTGAGGTCTTCTGTAAGAGCTATCTGAATTACCAATGACAGAGCATCATTACATTCTTGTTAGCCGAGTTTAAATTTGACCTTCTTGAAATAGTTTCTTATGTGTCCATCAGTAAAGGTCTTCTGTGCATCATGTTTCCTTTTGATAGTCTCTGTCTGTTGGTAAGCTAATTACTTATGTTTTCATCCTGCCTGGTAAACTGATCTCCCCTTGTTCTTAACGCAGTTCACGCCTCACTTGTTTTCTGGTAGACTGCTTTAATTCTTCTGTCAAGCTATAAAGGCCTCTTCTTCCAAGGCAAGAAATAATAAGCTTTAAAACCAAGTCTGGACTGAAACTTTATAGTCCTTTGGCTCTGTACAGGCAAAATACTTCATGAATTCAAAGCAAACAAATCTTTACTCTGCCTGCACTCACCTTTTCACTCTGTTACTCTCCCTGTGGCCTCACATCTTACTTTTACTGGTTCCCATTTCCTAAGAGGTATCTATAGTGTTTCCATCTCTAAATACCCTCACAGAGCTTTTCCAGATCATCTTCCTTGGCTGTCTCCCAGAACAGATCTTTCTCCTCTCTAGACCCAGCCAGCTTGGCTGGGTACTATCCCTGGAACACAGGACAGTATTTGAAGCTGCTCTGAGGAGCCAGTGGCAGTGGCAGCAGCAGCAGCAAAAGGAGCTGGGATGCATGTCCTATGGTTTTGTCTAGCATGAAGAATAGGAGTGTGTGTCACCTCAGCCCCCAACCAGCAGTGGCCCTGCTCCACAGTTACAAACCATTTTGTGAAAATCGCTCCTCCCTGACACCTCTTCTGAAACAGGCTTTCCTGGACATCCAGTCTCCTCCCTCCTGTTTGCCTCCTCCATCATGTGAATTGGACTGATGGATAGGCTGATAGTGTAACGCAGCCTTTGCTGAAAAAAGGGGTAGACTGAGGTGTAAAACCTGGTGTCGGGATCATATTTCTACCTGTGTGCTTTGGAGCTTCTGACTTTTCTCCACTTGGTGATGAATGATAGGAGGGGAGGAAAGGAGGTGTGGGAAGCCCCCCTGCTTTCATTAGGGGAAGCATGCTTAGTGTGCAGTAAATTTCTCATATTTCCAACCCATTCTGGAGCACATTTGCCAAGATTTAAGAGTTATAGGCCCATAAGTCAAACACCTTGCAAAATAGGTGCCATTATTTTCCCATTTTTCACTTGAGCTTGTAAGTAGGCCCCATATATCTTTAGGTCACTCTGCAGCGCAGATTTCTTCCATGTTCTGTTCTGTTCCCTTATGTCAATTAAACTCTAGCAGGGAGATGATGTATGAATGTGTTTCATCAAAATAATCATGCCCAAAGCCTGGCGATGGTGCTCCAACAAAAGCAGTGTCACAGATACAGCAAGCCAGGAGGTGACATCAGAACTTATTCTGCTTGTACCCAGCGGCTCCTACAGGGCAGTACTGCGACTGCTTCACCACATCAGCATCTATCATGTTAGACACATGGCCCACACCCTGCCATTGCTCCAGTGTCCAGGTGCTTCACAGCATGCCTCTCCCCTTGTAGCCACACTGGGAAGAAGAGAAATATTTCCACTGCTGTTTTGTGGTGAGAGAACTGAGATACCACCAGGCTAATTCACTTACCCAGGGGGCTCTTTTTGAGGATTAAGGATGACTAGGAAGAGAAAGGATCCACCTGACAAATAGGGATGAAGAAAAAGCAGAGGCATTCAATGGTTTTTTTTGCCTCAATCTGTAATAATATTGATAGACCTTGGGCTGCCCAGTCCTCTGAGTTGGAGGACCATGACTGTGGGAATAGTGACATTAGGAAATATTTCTTTACCAAGAGGGTGGTCAAACACTGGAAGAGGCTTCCTACAGAGGTAGTTGATGCCCCAAGCCTGTCAGTGTTTAAGGGGCATTTGGACAATGCCCTTAATAACATGCTTTAACTTTTGGTCAGCCCTGAAGTGGTCAGGCAGTTGGAATAGATGATCATTGTAGGTCCCTTCCAATGGAAATATTCTATTCTATGCTATTCTACTTTTTCATTGTGAGGGCGGTTGACCACTGGAACAGATTGCCCAGAGAGGTTGTAGAGTCTCTACCCTTCAAGACACTCAAAACCCAACCAAGCATGGCCCTGAGCAACTTTTCTGCTCTAGGCGACCCCAGTCTGAGCAGGAGGGCTGAACAAGACCATCTCCAGAGGTGCCTTCCAAACTCAACAGCTTTGCCATTCTGTGCCTCTGTGGGTCATGTGGAGCTCTTGGGCTAGGGCCTGGCTGCAGATTTCTTCCATTATGTGCTAGTGATGAAATAACCTTAAAACTGCTTTCATTTTCTTAGAAATGGGAGGCAGCAGTGTTGTCCCTCAGCACAGACTTTGCTTACTTTAGACATTTTTGGGGGCTTAGTGTTAGATGAAAGCTTATGGCCCAGTGTATGCACTCATCTGCCGATTCTTAGTAAAGTTGCTGGTGGGGAAATACCCGTCTTCACTGGCATGGTGTGCTTCTCTGAGCTTTGTACCTGACACCAGGTCACATAAAGAGGGAGAATGCTCAGTCAGGTCTTCTACATGTTCACTGGCTTTTTGGCAGGTTGTGAAGTGAATATCAAGCTAGTTCCCGCTGTTCTCTCTGCTATTACCCCAAAACAGCACCACAGTCTTTACTAGGTGCAGTGACTTTTTCAGATGCCTTTTAGCATTTTTCCCCTGTACCAGCTCTCTGACACAGAGGTGAAACAGCTTCATGACTCAGACACTGAAAAAGAAGTGCTCACGTTACCATAGGACTGTATGTCTATAGGACTGTTACCATAGGACTGTATGAGACATCTTGTCTCATCTGGTAGCCTTCAGCTGACAGGTAGTACCACTTGATCAGCTGGTTAAATGCTCTTTACTAAGCCTACACTATCCAAAGCGAGTTGTTAAAATGACCAAAGCCTTGCAGAAGAAAGGGCCTGATGCCTGTTGTACTGAGGTTGGTGGGGGCCTTTCCCCTAGTCACCACCCACAGCCCATCTCAGGATCAGCCCTGTCCCACGCTTGCTCTGCAGAGTCATCACTGCTGGTTCCTGCAGCCCTGAGGAGGAGGAGGAGAAGAGACAGCCAAAGGCTCTCCATATCCAGGGCCCATAGGGACAGAGGCTGCAGCTAAGGAGACCTCAGTGATTTCCACCAGGACACAGAGGATCTTGTCAGCAGCAAGGATGTATGGGCAGAGCACTGCCTTCCCCAGCAGTGGGGAGGAGGAGGGTGATATTGCAGCAAACCCTGAATGAAGGCAGCCACCAGGCAGGCCTAGTACATGTGCTCAAGCTCCATGGCCAGCTACTCCCTTAATACTACTAGGGGAGTCCATGGCACCTCTTCACGTGGCTGTCCCACCTCAGCAGCTGCAATGCTTGGACCTCTTCAGACAGCCAGGCTGGTACATCAGCTGTCTGAGTTCACTCTTGCACCTTGATTATGGGGATGCTGGGGAGTTTGCATCTGATGGGATGCTTGCCCATGTGATGCACCCTCAGCAGAGGTAGCAGCCAACCCAGCAGTGGTAAATGAGGAAGGTAGAAGAGCTACAAGACATCTGGGCCAGCTTAGCCCTTTGCAGGATATTTGAGCATTGTGGAGTTTTCTTTTTGGATCTTTAACTTTTTTCCTTTTCCAATTTTGGCGTATATGAGGTAAGGATCCTTGTCTACATTGTATTATGGACATCTCAGAAGGCACAGTAACATCTGCCCATGCCCTTTCTTTGGTACACTTCTACTCAGTTTGGATCAATCTTTTATGGGAGACAGCAAGAGAGTGTGCAAGTAATCCTGTCACCTTTCTGGGTAGGGACGCAGACAGAATAGAAAGTAAGGTAATGGGCACTGGCTCCTGGGTCAGGGTTGCCATGAACAGAAGAGGTCAGCTGAGAAGTCATTCTCAGGGCAAATCTTGGTTTTTGGAATGTTTCCCTGTCCATCTACTGCTTCACATTCCACAGGGCACTTGACACACCTGCAATTTCCCTACTATCTCCTAACTCACCCCTCATGGATGTAAAAGATGGCTGCAGCATGCCGATTAGAAGAAGTCTAGGCAGAAATGACAAGCCAATGTGTAGCATGTCTGTGGCAGGAACTTGCAGAGGATCCTGTTCCTCCTAGCACAGATCCTTATGGGGAAATCCTCCCATCACCATACAGCTAAGGGTGTGCATATGTCCCCGGGAACTGTATTTGATAATGAGTTTTCCAAGTGATGGCAGTGGTGTGGAGGAAGATTGCTAGCACTGATCTTCCCTCCTGTTGTAGAAGATAATGAAGTGCCCATAAAAAAGTGTTTTAGTTTGGTTTTTTTCTCTCTCAAATTAAGGTTGGTGACCTCCAGCATGGGCTGTTCAGCATGGCTAAACTGCTGCTTGTTGAAATGGCAATAGAGGGAGCAGTCAGCTATCTGCAGAGTGGGAAAGTGGGGAGAGGAAGGGAAAATCGCCTGAAGGAGGAAAGATCTTGTGTTTGGCAATGGAAGATAGGCAGCAGGGGATGCAAGTAGGCATCCTTGGTGCCAATGTCACATGTCAAGAAGACAAAACTCTCTTGTCCTGCATGGAGTTTACAGTAGAGCTCTTAAGGAGGTAAAAGTCCTGCACATCACCAGAATGTCCCATGAAGCAACACTCCTACCAGTTACAGCTAATCATGGGCTCTCTTTGTGGGTATGAGCCTTGCCTTCTGCCCTGGTGAACTGCTGCCTGGAGTAGTATACTAAAGCAGTGAGAGCTGTGTGTATGGCAAAATGTGGGTAGGTTTCCTAATGCGAGACAGCAGGGTAGTAACTGGGGCTGTGAGTGGGGCAGAGCAGTGAGAGACAGGACAAGCTTAGAGCATTCTTGTGGGGGTGCTGCAGGGGCGGGTGGGGAGCCAGGGTCACCCTGTGCCTGGTGGATGGGCCTTAGGCACTTGCACAGGGACAGCCCTCAGTAATGGCCAGAGGACAATGCAGTTAGTTACGTGCCTACAATTTCTCCTCAGCATTAATGCACGCAGGATGTTGGCCTTTGGTTGGAAATGTTCCTAAGAAGGGGCTGACTACAGTCGCAGCACTAAAAGCTGATAATTAACAATATTTCACATCCTTCACTCAAACTAATCCTGGGAAAGAGAAACAGATATAATAAAAAAATGGCTAGAGAAAGCACAATTGCAAATAAGTTAAGGATTTTACGGGAGGAGAAATAAGTAACTTTCATTAACATGTACAAAAAGTTCATTAAAATGAGACAGCAGGAAATAACAGGCCAATGTTTCAGGCTTTTCTAACTCTGTTGTTCCTCATTCAACTAACACCTGTAGTAGACACTAAAAGAAGTGCTTTTTTTCTTTCAAATGAGTATGCACTCCAATATTTTTCCTTTCTGAAATACTTCATGAGTACCTGCATTAAATTCCACACTTATTTTAGCTTTGGCCAGTAGTTAGAGAAATTAAAGTTACATATATGGTCATAATCAGTAATTTGTTAGATTTATGTGGCTAGTAGGGAACTTCTGGTAGTTCACAGAAGGGATTTTTTTAGTGTCTCTAGAAACTTAAGTCATCTAGATAAACAACAGTTTTTGCTAGTGTCGTGGTTTAGCCCCAGCAGGCAGCTAAGCACCACGCAGCCGCTCGCTCACTCCCCCCCCGGTGGGATGGGGGAGAGAATCGGAAGAGCAAAAGTAAGAAAACTCGTGGGTTGAGATAAGAACAGTTTAATAATTGGAACAAAATAATAGTAATAAAAATAATTAATGATAATGAGAAGGAAAACAACGAGAGAGAGAGAGAGGGGAACAAAACCCAAGGGAGGGAAAAAGGGGGGGGGGTGATAATAATAATAATTTAAAAAAAAAATGATACAACCACTCACCACCCACCAACCGACGCCCAGCCAGTCCCTGAGCAGCAATCGCTACCCCCCAGCCAACTCCCCCAGTTTATATACTGGGCATGACATCATATGGTATGGAATAGCCCTTTGGTCAGTTTGGATCAACTATCCTGGCTGTGCCCCCTCCCATTTCTTGGGCACCTGGCAGAGCATGGGGAGCTGAAGGAAAGAAAAAAAAAAAAGTCCTTGACCAATGTAAACACTGCTTAGCGACAGCCAAAACATCAGTGTGTTATCAATATTATTCTCATACTAAAATCCAAAGCACAGCACTATACCAGCTACTAGGAAGAAAATTAACTCTATCCCAGCCGAAACCAGGACAGTATCCACCCCTTATTCTATACCATTTATGTCATGCCCAGGTTCTACCCTTTCTAATACAATTAATCACCACCACTTTTCCTGTCTCTTGATATATATATATATATATGTATATGTACACACAGTTATCATTCCCTTGGTCTATGGGCCATCCTTCTAAAATGTTTATTAAGTTCATTTAGTCCATGACTTTGGGCTCCATCTGTCATACTAGTCCCTCATGGCAGAAGAGATGGTCTGTGGTGTTGGATTGTTGCATGCTGAAGCCAGTTCTGGTTCCACCACCACTGCACTTTGCTTGCTTTCATCGAAGTTCATTCTTCACTAATGTGGGTGATCCTTATTGAAATACCATTGATAGGGTGTATAGTAACCATAAAAGTGATGACACACAGTATTATATAGCAGTTAACATCATACCATTTAGTTCATTGGCTATTCTCACCCAAAATCAAATTCCCTTGAGGTACACATCGGACTTCCCCATCCTTTCACATTACCCACCAAGTGCACCCGGGTCCTTGAGCAAAAGCAATCCCACGAATGGGCTTGCCTTTGCCTGAGGCAGGAGTAACCCAGACTGTCTTCCCTAGCACGTTTTTTATGCGTACTACAGGGACCTTATCCCCTTCTACAGTGCGTAAAAGTTTTGATTGGGCAGGGCCAGCTCGATTGACAGATCCTCTAGTGTTGACTAACCAGGTGGCCTTTGCTAAATATGTATCCCAATGTCTGAATGTCCCACCACCCATTGCTCTCAGTGTAGTCTTTAGCAGTCCATTGTATCATTCAATTTTCCCAGAGGCTGGTGCATGATAGGGGATGTGATACACCCACTCAATGCCATGCTCTTTGGCCCAGGTGTCTATGAGGTTGTTTCGAAAATGTGTTCCGTTGTCTGACTCAGTTCTCTCTGGGGTGCCATGTCACCATAGGACTTGTTTTTCAAGGCCCAGGATAGTGTTCCGGGCAGTGGCATGGGGTACAGGGTATGTTTCCAGCCATCTGGTGGTTGCTTCCACCATTGTAAGCACATAACGCTTGCCTTGGTGGGTTTGTGGGAGCGTGATATAATCAATCTGCCAGGCCTCCCCATATTTCTATTTCAGCCATTGTCCTCCATACCACAGAGGCTTTAACCGCTTGGCTTGTTTGATTGCAGCACATGTTTCACATTCATGGATAACCTGTGCAAGAGTGTCCATGGTTAAATCCACCCCTCGATCGCAAGCCCATCTACGTGTTGCTTCTCTTCCTTGATGGCCTGAGGTGTCATGGGCCCACCGAGCTATAAATAATTCACCCTTATGTTGCCAGTCCAGATCCACCTGAGCCACTTCAATCTTAGCAGCCTGATCCACCTGCTGGTTGTTTTGATGTTCTTCAGTGGCCCGACTCTTGGGTACGTGAGCATCTACGTGACGTACTTTTACAACCAGGTTCTCTACTCAGGCAGCAATATCTTGCCACAATGCTGCAGCCCAGATGGGTTTACCTCTGCGCTGCCAGTTGTTCTGCTTCCATTGCTGTAACCACCCCCACAGGGCATTTGCCACCATCCATGAGTCAGTATAGAGACAGAGCACTGGCCACTTTTCTCATTCAGCAATATCTAAAGCCAGCTGAATGGCTTTTACTTCTGCAAATTGGCTCGATTCACCATCTCCTTCAGCAGTTTCTACCACTTGTCATATAGGACTCCATACAGCAGCCTTCCACCTCCGATGCTTTCCTACAATACGACAGGACCCATCAGTGAATAGTGCATATTGCTTCTCATTTTCTGGTAATTTATTGTACAGTGGGGCCTCCTCAGCACGTGTCACCTCCTCCTCTGGCGATATTCCAAAATCTTTGCCTTCTGGCCAGTCCATAATTACTTCCAAGATTCCTGGGTGATTGGGGTTTCCTATCCGAGCCTGTTGTGTGATCAGTGCAACCCACTCCACGTAGCATCAGTTGCATGATGTGTAGAGGGGACCCTCCCTTTGAACATCCAGCCCAGCACCGGCAGTCGAGGTGCCAAGAGGAGTTGTGCTTCAGTACCAACCACTTCTGAAGCAGCTCGAACCCCTTCATATGCTGCCAATATCTCTTTTTCAGTTGGAGTATAGCGGGCCTCGGATCCTCTGTATCCCCGGCTCCAAAACCCTAGGGGTTGACCTCGAGTCTCCCCTGGTGCTTTCTGCCAGAGGCTCCAGGTAGGGCCATTCTCCCTGGCTGTGGTGTAGAGCACATTTTTTACGTCTTGCCCTGCCCGGACTGGCCCAAGGGCTACTGCATGAACTATCTTCCCTTTAATTTGTTCAAAGGCTTGTCGTTGCTCAGGGCCCCATTTGAAATCGTTCTTCTTCCAGGTCACTTGGTAGAGAGGGCTTACAATCAGATTGTAATTTGGAATATGCATTCTCCAAAAACCCACAACGCCTAAGAAAGCTTGTGTTTCCTTTTTGCTAGTTGGTGAAGACATGGCTGTTATTTTGTTAATCACATCCATTGGGATCTGACGATGTCCATCTTGCCATTTTATTCCTAAAAACTGGATGTCCTGTGCAGGTCCCTTGACCTTACTTTGTTTTATGGCAAAACCGGCTTTCAGGAGAATCTGGACTATTTTCTTCCCTTTCTCAAAAACTTCCTCTGCTGTATTGCCCCACACAATAATGTCATCAATGTATTGCAGATGTTCTGAAGCTTCGCCCTGTTCCAGTGCAGTCTGAATCAGTCCATGGCAAATGGTGGGGCTGTGTTTCCACCCCTGGGGCAGTCGATCCCAGGTGTACTGAATGCCCCTCCAAGTGAAAGCAAACTGTGGCCTGCACTCTGCTGCCAAAGGGATTGAGAAAAACACATTAGCAATATCAATTGTAGCATACTATTTGGCTGCCTTTGACTCCAGTTTGTATTGCAGTTCCAGCATGTCCGGCACGGCAGCACTCAGCGGTGGCGTGACTTCATTCAGGCCACGATAGTCTACTGTCAGTCTCCGTTCTCCATTAGACTTTCTCACTGGCCATATGGGACTGTTAAAGGGTGAGTGAGTCTTGCTGATCACTCCTTGGCTCTCCGGTCGATGAATCAGCTCATGGATAGGAATCAGGGAGTCTCGGTTGGTACGATATTGCCTCCGGTGCACCGTTAGCACCGCTTAGCGACAGCCAAAACATCAGCGTGTTATCAATATTATTCTCATACTAAAATCCAAAGCACAGCACTACATCAGCTACTAGGAAGAAAATTAACCCTATCCCAGCCGAAACCAGGACAGCTAGGGAGGCTAACAGTGAGATGAAGAAACAGGACAAGACTTTGCCTCTTGTCTGTTATCTGTTAAGTGTACCTGGAGCTAACGAACTCATGTTTATCAGAGCGTTGAATGACAGATTAAATCCATCCCTGGTTTGTTTGATAGTGTAGACTCAGTACTTCGCCACACACAAGCAAAGTCAAGGAGGGTGGCTTAGTGCCCTGTCACCAGGCGTAGCAGGAGACACATGCTTGCACTGCAGTTCAAGTGTTCTTGATCATGGTAACAAAACCCAATTTGGTGCTGGAGCTGGGCAAAAGGGTTTTTTTGGGAAAGGTGCCATGACCCTGTACCTCAGATTGCATTAAATACCTCCTAGGAGTGGACTTGGCCAAGCTGACATGGACACAGAGCAAAGACTGAGATGTGCCCAAGCCCACCTGGCCACCATAGCTCTCCCTCTGCTTTCCCGAGCGGTGGTCTTTAAGTCTCGATGCCATTTTACTCTCACTAGTTTGGCAATATGTCACTTCTTGTATCGACTCCCCAAGGCACTTTCAGGCCAGCATCCCAGCTGGGGATAGGCAGGCACAAACATGTTTCAGCCAGACTTTCCCTTTGCCCACATCTGTAAATGCAGTGCCAAGGGCGATGTGTGGTATGCACAGGAGCCACCTTTGCCAACACACACCTTCTGGGTCTTCCCTATTGAGGGTTTAAAGAGCGGGGCTGAAAACATGC
Organism: Ciconia boyciana; assembly: GCF_034638445.1. Taxonomy (NCBI): domain Eukaryota; kingdom Metazoa; phylum Chordata; class Aves; order Ciconiiformes; family Ciconiidae; genus Ciconia; species Ciconia boyciana. Next base: position 60,444,668 of record NC_132934.1, read on the forward strand.
CCTGAAATACTGGCTGTGTTTCTTTACTTCCAAAAAAGGTCACAATTATCACTCAGACATAAGAGTCTGAGGAGCACTTTTCTAGGGCCATGGTATCCAAAAATGGCTGCCTAAAGTCAAGCTTCTCAGAGTGTGCTTAGGCATCTAAAAAAGGGCCTTTTTAAAAAAAAAATGTAGAATATCTAACTTGATGTTTTCACAAACCAGGCATCAGAATGAAAAATAAGTGTCGAAATGACACCATGGTTTGTAAAGCTCTCTTACAGGCTGAGGTGAAAAAAATAAATTGAGGTTAACAAGAGAAGTCAGGAAAGTGGAGAGGCAGGAAATTAAACCTTACTGTTCTCAGCACTTATTCAGAGAAAAAAATTAATAGCATTTTGTTTTGTAGCGAACATTTTTCACAATGGTTCCTAGCAAATATCAGCCACTGATATATTGCTTTATCAGAAAGCTGGCAAGTGACAGCACAAAAAGCACAGATGGGAATGCAGAGACGGAAAAATAAGCAAAAAGTATTCTGGCTTGTATCTTAAGTATGTATAAGGTACTACCCTGGTATCTAATTATAGGCTGTGCAGGAAGTAACAGCTATAGTTAAGGTTTCTTGACATTCTTATCTGCATGTCTTCTCTTGCTTTCAACGTCAACAGATTGTGTAAGCTGCTGTTTTCCATGGTGGGTATCTGCCTCTGGCTGAATATATTCCAGACAGAATCAGCCCAACAGTTTCAACTGTTTTGCAGGAAAAGAGTAGGGGAGGCAATCCTGGAACTTTACCCATCCTAAAGAAACATTTGCAGCTTTTTTTTGCAATCTGCATTTAAAGATATACCCCTGTAAAGCTTTATATTGTTGTTGACACGCACAGTTACTGAAACGGTCCTGCTTTTGGCCACAGCTTAATACTAAAAGAGAGCTCCCAGCATAACCATGGTCCAGGCTCATGATCCCCGTTAGTGCCGAGGTGAGACCCATATCTGTTAAGAAGCCAAGGACAGAGCCATAGGCTCCCACCCCATAGTCTGGCTTCCTCCTGTCTGCAGTTTGGACCCAGTCGCTGGGCTCAGCTCTCACACTGGCACCCCCCGGGATCTCCGTCCTCTTCCCGCTCTGACTGCACTGTGATCCTGCACTTGCTGACCAAAATGGCTTTCACTGCAGTGCACCAGTGACTTTTGGAAGGTTTCTTGACAAAAACCTGATTAACCTGAGAGTGCTTCTAGTGCAGTATCTGCAGAGGACGCTGAAAAGAAAAAAAAAAGTTATATTCATAGTTACAGGTGAGGAAATTCCAATTATTTTTATAGTTCTTAAATAAATATTTCTACAGAATGAAAACTGTCTTTGGAGAGGCTGTATAAACAGTAAAGGAGCTGCTTTCTTCTTTGTATGGAGAGTAAGGGCCGGAGTAACTGTGCTGGTAGCTAACTATACAAAATATCAATGCCACAAAAGGGTAAAACACTGATAAGTGAAAAGTGAGAGAGAACACTCGGAGACATACGCAGAACCAGCTCAGCCCTGCACTGGGAGGCAAAGTGAGGCAAACGCCTGCAAGAAAACTCTTAACCCTTTTTCAGGCTCAAGCATTACTGAAAGAAGCTGGACATTGTTGTCCTTGGATGATGTGAAAACCACAAGTAAACAAATAGTGTGAAAACTTTATTGTTTCCCATATTTGCAGGGTTACAAAATTATAGAGCAATATGTTTTCTTCTGCTTAAGAAAGCTTATATGTAAAATACCCACAGCTATAAAGGCAAATGCAATGGGAACTAACAAGACTGTCATGTGGAGTGCTATGGATGGCAGAAAAAATGTTAGTGAAGAAAGAGAAGGAAATAACTGCAATGTTTAAAGCATATTTTTTTTTCCTGGTAAAACTTAGGATAAGGTGCACCTTATCTTGGATGGACAACAGCCTCATGGATCTGGTTTTTGGCTTATAATAACCAGAGCCCCGCAAAAAGTGATTGAGCCACATCTTGCCTCCAGATAATTCCCAGCCTCCCCCTCTCTGCAGGGCTCTCAGGTGGCATTGAAAAAACCCATCAACAGGCACCTCTCAGTATCCCCCTGGGTTTACATCAGCTTACCCTCTGGAAAAGACCGGAGAAGATGCCAAGAGATACTTTACCCATGATCTTATTCTAACTGAGCACAAATGGATCACTCCTGAACAGCTATTCAGTCCTCACAAAAAACTGGCTGTGGTGACATAGCAACGAGCATCTTCTGACCAAAGTGCCTTAGACTTCAGCCAGCACCACCTGGTACCCACCAAGTCCTGCGAGGTGAAAGGGTGGCATCATCCTGGCTTGTCCATGGGGAAATGAGGCAAGGGCAATTTCTGATGAAAAAGATCTGTTTCTCTGGGTGCTGTGTTTTCATCTCTGATTATGCAATGTTTGGGTTTCAGTTTGTTTGAGGGTGGGGTTTTTTCTGACTATGGAACTTAAGGCTGCATTGCGGAGGTTCAGTGTCTGCACAGATATCACTGTCTGGTACATGTAGAAAAAAGGTAAACTGTTTTTGCCCAGTTTCACCACAAATGCAGACTTCTGACAGGATAAAATTTCACCTGTGCTCCCTTGTAATCCAGGAGGATTTAATAATCCCTCTTTACCTTTGATCCTTGTTTTCCCAGAGGGCCCATTTTTTTCTGGCCAGGGCTGAATTATCTTAATATATACATTCAAAGCAATTCTGGATTACCCATCTCCCAACACTGGGCACAGAGAGACTCTTCCACCTGTCATGGTTCATCTGGGGGTACCCAGAATTAACTCCACTGTAGCCATCTACTTGCAGGGCTGATACTCCTCTCCTTCTAGTTTTACAGCAGTGGGATTCTGCTGACAACACAAGTTTGCTTCAGATTTCCAGCCCAAGGAGGGGAGCCCCAGCCAGGATTGAGAGCCTCAGCCCACCTAACAGTGATGTGACATGGGGCGAGTTTTCTGGCTTTCTCCTGCTGTCCCAGGAGGCAGGAACAAGCCCCTCCAGTAACCTCTCTGCAGATGCTGTGGCTTCTCCCCGCTGCCCTGCCACACTGCAGGACCTCCGCAACCACAGAGGTGGCTGAGTGGCTTTTTCTAATCAGTGCTTCTTACCACAGTCCTGCCTTTCCCAGGACCCACCAACTTTCTCTAACCAACAAACTAGTTTGCCAGATTCCTATTGCCTCATTACATCCAGATTGCCCCAAAACATCTTTGTTTCTCTCCACTGCTTTCCCTGACTCTTAAGGATAATAACGCGGTTTATCTGATAATGGCTACAACAAAAAGCTTGCTGTAATTACTGTATATGTGTACTAAGCCAAATGCAGCCCTGGCAAGCTTGCATTGAAATTAATGTGGTTGTGCTAAGAGTGCATTTGTTCCATTTCCTTCATTGCTCTGCCAGCAACCATTGTCTGATAAGCTTTGGTACGTGGAAGGTGAAACAAAAGGGTACCAGGGAAAAACAAAGCGGTTTCATCATCTGAGGAACAGGTTATTGTTTGGCAATGCCAAGACCTGCATACATCTAAACGTTTTAATTCAATGCATAGTCCTGTTTGACCTGTGAGCTTTATTCATTTTGCAGGAGAAGAAAAGAAAAAAAACAAAAGTGAAATACAAGAAAAATAGTTGATGAAACCTTGTTCCATCACTTTGCACTGAGGTCCTTTGCGTTGTTTGCCTTTTATTAATTCTAAGAGATACTCCATCTGTGTCATAACCAGACCACAGAGAAAGCACCAGTTAATAATGCTACCACTGCTGCTATCATAGCTCTTTCATAGTCCTTTTCATTTATAGCTCTTATGAGTCAGTGCAAGTCCATGAAAGATAACAGTGAAGTTAAAAACCCATCCCTACTTTGGAGACTACACACAACTTCATGCTTCCCTTGGCTGACATGTTGGCAGCTGCAGCCCAGCAGCAAATCTGTTTTCAGTTAGGGTTTGATAATGCACCTTGAAACACTCTTTTCTAAAAGCTGAAGGTTTCCTACGCCTTTAAAAAGCCTGGTGAGTCTGTGGGCAAGTGCTACCTCCTGTGTCATGAGTTCTCACTTAGTTAGCTCTCATCTTGCTTAGAGTGGGTGAGAAGTAATTTGGACTGCAAAGTGCTTGAAGGATATAAAACTATTTGGGACCTGCAGTAATTTTTATGCGACAAGGTGAGTGATTACAGGCCTGTGACAAAGGAATTAACCTCATCCATGTCCAAATTCTGGGGTACTGATTCCTTTGCTTTTGAAACATGCCCCAAGAGAACCGGCCCTCAATGTTGTTCCCACAGTGGGATTTTCCCCACTTAAAAACCAATTGCTGCCCAGCATCACTGATGGGCATTGTGCCCAGCCGTGCCTGCGTTGTATCACCTGGGCAACCAATCAGCTGACTCATGCTGGTGGGAGTGGTGGATGTCTCTCAAAATCCAGAAGGGATCTCCTACCCCTGTTTGGTTAGAGGTTATGTTGGTTTAGCAAAAGTGTTGAAGGAGGTCACAGCATTGTGAGAAGTTCTGAGGTTCTTCGGGGAGGGCTGATTAGATGTTTGGAGAGATGGATGTATGGCAAAAACTGAGCAAATGCTTACTGAGGGGCTTTGGCCTAAAGGAGGTTTCCAGGGAAGCTGCCTTGCTGGGTGTCCTCTTGGAGATGGGCGAGGTGAAGTGACCTTAAAGGATGGATATGCTGATATGCTTCTGGGAGGTAAGAAAGGTTGGAAACTTACACTGTGCCATATAAGAGTACTAAATGCTGTGCATAGACTGCTAGCCAAAAGCTTGTGAAGGTAGCTCATTACTCTTTTCCTGAACATCAAAAAATCCTATATTTACCATGGGACAAGAATTTATGTGTGTTATCATGGAATAACTGAAGCTCATTAAGTTCACAGCATACTTGTCTCCAAGCTACTTGTTGGAGTGCATGGAACTAAAGACAGACTGCAAATGCTAAGTCCTAGGCAAGGTCTGTTTCTTAGTTTGTATCAGTGTTTGCTTTTTTGGCTTTCCTGAAGAAGGATAAGGGAGAAGAATACAAGTAGCTGTCAAAGGGAAAAGCTGAGGGAACGGTAAGCTTTAAAAAACTCTGGGAGTCTTATTGTCCTCATACTGAATTTTGCATTAGATGGCCACGTTATCAAAAAAGAGTTGCTCCCTTTGAAAAAGCTGCCTGGTTTTCAGGGTCAGGCTTTGGTGTAAGGACCCCATTTTTTGCAAGCCCTTGTCTTGACAAGGGAGATCTTGGGTCTGGGAAGCACCATCTGTGGCTCTGGAAGCCTGAATGTCCCAGGGCAGGGTCCAGGGATAACACCCCTGTGCTCTGCTCCCCGCAATGGGTGTTGTGCACTAACACCCAGTTCAGTCTTTTTATGCAGCTTAATTCAGTCTAGAGCCTGTCCAGGACTCCGGCGACCAATTGCTTGTCATACCTGTTTCTGCAGGGCTGTCCTGCCTACTCTGTGTTAGGTTTCCTTCCCTGTCTGGAAGCGGGTAGGGGCTGCACACTTAGAACATAGCACAAACTGTTTCTGTAAGTCTCAGAACCTGTAACTAAATGAAAAAGTGAGTTTTCTAGGCACCACTAGATGGTGCCTCCTGATCGCTGTTGCTGGGAAATTGCTGGGAAATCCTGGTGGCTGCTCATCCAGGGAACCAAACAGCAGGGAAGGCGAGGGGGGATGGATTGTGCAGCTGATAGCGGGAGCGGGACGGCCCAGACCCGGCCTGGGGGTGCGTGGGCAGGCGGTAACCGCCGACACGGGCGGGCAGAGCTGTCCCTCAGAAATCCTTGACAGCCAGCCTCTGCAAGCACACCGACCCCAAGTCTGCAAGTGCAAGTTGGTTTGTTTCTTTTTTAAAAGGCACTGAGCAAGGGAAGCATTAACCTCTGTGTTAGGTGAGCTCCCCCCACTACCCCTTGATCAGAAAAGATGCTTAGAGGGAAGAGAGAACTTTTGACTCTGCGTCAACTGTGGTTACTTTTCTTTCAGCATGGAAGGAAATTCAGTAGCTTATACTTGAAATAAGTCTATGCAATTAGATTAATCACAGGTGCGGAAGTGATCCCTGGATCCTGTGGCCTGTTAGTGATCTGAAGGACTTGTGTTATCTGATTAATAAGCCAAGCGTGGAGAAAAAATATCCAAAGGGGATGGGGTTAAGGTATGTTTGAAGTAGCAATATTAACTAAAACAAAGTAAGCAGAATATTAGGAGTATCCCCCCTCATCAGAAAAATGAAATAAAAATGTTGACTTCTGAGCATCTTAAACATCGTCATACATATTTTTAGATTTTAAAGTAATATTTTTATTTCCTTCATGCATAAGCTTCATGTCTGTCATATTTTCAGTTTTTCTTTAAAAAATGTAAGGCCTAGAATCCTCATTTGTTAAAACAAACAATAAAAATTAGGTTAGAATAGCCCAGACTTGTGGCTTAGATGCCTGTTACAAGTCTGGCCTTCTGGCTGCACTCGACCATGCGGAGTGGACACTGCTGAAGGCAACAATATCGAATGATACAGGCCCAAGAGATTGACTCACACATAGATTTACCAGAAGGGCCATGATGAGTTCACTCTTCTCCTGTCACCATCCCCTGGTCCTCTGTTGCAGCAATGCCAGCTCACGATGTCTTTGGTAACAGAGGCACCAGGGCGCGGATGAGGGCACAGGAGGGGAAGAGCTGCAATGCCCTCTGCTTTGCCGTTCACATCAGGTCTGTGTCTGCCTGAGGGTTGGTGTACTGTCAGAAATCCCCTTCTAAGAGAGGGTTCTTCTGAAATGCTCAGGGCCAGATTCTGGCTTGTGTAAGTCTGGGGTTGCCTACATCAATGAGTTTATTCAAGGACTGTGAATGAAGTCAGACTGGTGTCTGTCGCTTGTCTGAATGACAAGTACATCTGCAAAACAGATAAATATTTGACTGTGTTCTCACTGCACTAAGGTTCAGCTCTGTTCTTGATCTTGACTTGTTTTTTTCTCCCCTTTTTCCTGTTAATCCAGTGCTTACTCTTCTGCTATTGTAATCATACTGCTAAAATAAGCATGCTTTCTGCTAGGGGATGAAAGCCTCGGTTCCAAGGCACATCATTCTCTGCCACCGTGTTTCAGTGCTGTGGTTTATGCCAGGGCTGGTGGGGAGGAGAAGCTGGGTCTAGAAGCCCTCAAGGGAAGGGTGTGCGCTTTCCTGCAGTACAAATGCAAAGACAGGATGTTGCTATGTTTAGCTTGGGTTCCTCTTGGTAATAAAACATTTTCCATAAAATATCTTCCATAAACTCCAGGTGGATCTTTGAAATCCCATCCAGAATACTACGATTCCAATAAAAACCACAGTGAAAAATCAAGATACTGTGTAGCACGTTAGGAACATATGATGTGAAAATATATAAAGCTCTGAAAATCAATTGGTTTGGGTAGTAAAAGGCAACCTTGCAATTAACAAGTCAGTAAAATGATAACCTATAAAATAGTAATACTCAGGGGTTTAATAAGGGGTGACAGTACTTTTATTTCATCAGTCTATGGTGCCTACATTTCCAAAAGGATAATTGGTGGTGAGAGAAATCTGGAAAGGTTTAGAAAATGTTTATGAGGCTAAATCAGGAAAATGTATGTAGCAAAAAATTCATGCTTAGTTTGCTTATATGAAAGATGGTTGTGATTCATGTGCTATAGGAGCCTACAAAGTGCTGAATCTACTGCTAGATGGCTCTCTAACCTAAGACAAAATTCTGATACAGAGTGCTTGGCACCTAAAGTGAGACAAAGTCTGAATAAAAATTGAGTTCCAGCTCCCAGCAGTGAGGATAATTGGTTAATGGGATGACTAATTGCAGGGAGGACATGAGGACTATGTGACTTAAATCTTGATTAAAAACTTGGCTCTCATTCTCAAAATGCTTTATATTCCAAAGATGGGTTCTGAGCTCAATACAGAAATTTCAACAGAAATTTTAGGTCTGCTCTGTGGAGGGCAGACTTCAGCCTCTGAAATAAAGCAATTATAGAAGAAAAATTTCTGAGTTGGTAAGAACTACAACTGTGTGGACCACTTAGTAGGAATAAGGGATTTTGTTATGTAACATGAGGTGAGGCTGAGATCAGGCAAATGAGCTTTGCACAGTGACAGCAGTCACTAGAAAGCATGTGCACATGGGTGTTCACTGGAGGCAAGTAGTGCAGAGGAGGCAGCGCCAGACTTCTGTGCATTGCTGGTTTTACACTAGCATACTCTCACTGCGAGAGGTCACCCTAAGGTACCCAATACGGGTTACAGGGTTACACTATCTCTGGCTCTGGTCTTTCATGAAATGTGAAGTACTAAAAGGAGCTGTTGTCATCTTTGTTCTTAACTTACAGCTTGGGACTATTCTCTCTCCACTGTGGTGGCAAGTATTATCTTGTGAGCTCACTGGTTTGGATACCTATGTGTGGCAGCACACTTGCCTTTCTCCATGTACCTCGAGGGCTGTGTTGATGCTCAGTCCTACGTGACTGTATTCAGTGGTCTGTTTTCTTCCACCTTTCCTTCCTCTTTGGAGTTCAGAGCCCCTCTTTTGCCTCAAGTGCATATTAGTAGCTGAGTTTGCAAACACCTGTTTGCACAGCTGTGAGTATAAATAAATGTAGTGGCATAGCCCAGAGAGGCTGCCTTGGCTTGCAAATAATGTTGGGATTTACTGATAAGACTTCGTTGTATAGCTGCTTCCCTCAGACTAGAAAAGGAGGCAGCATTTCTCATGCAGAGCTGTTGTGGTGACTGGAAAAATCAGCTGGGGTGAAAGGGAACCATCTCTGTCTATGCCACTTTGAGGGACATCTTCTGAGGTTCCCAGCTGTGCTGGTAGCACTTCAGAGCAGCTCTTCTCTGCCTGCAGAAGAGGCCTCTGTCTGGCTTGCTTGAAGAAACTTACTGTGTCTCTCCAGACCGTTCTCTGTTACACTCTCTGTGGCTAAAACAGACAACTTTTGTAGGGAAATTTGGGGTCTATGAATGCATCCATGTAGGATGTTACTCTGAAGAACACCGGGTTCAGAGAAGAACAGAAGGGGTGACTTTGAAAGGTGCAGGTCCTACCTTCAGTTAACTTGTGGTTGCATGGTGCTTCCATTGAATAGGACCCTATAATTCTTGCAGGAGAGCTCTGCTCTGTGGTCATAAGCAAGAGACATGATGCCAAAGCATACTTCCAGACTTCTTTAAAATTCATACTCACAAAATAGCCTCTGAGATGTTTTGTTTGCAGGTGTACTACCTTGATTGCCCTCTGTATGATTTTCAGAAACCTGAGCAGCTCCTCCAGCTGTTGATGGTCAGAGGAGCACAGCTGTTAGTGTTCCTTGAGAGACATAGCAAAGAGGTGCAGCTGTCTGCTGAAGTTGCTCTGAAGACTAGCTGGGGTCTTTGGAGAAACTGAGATTCCCTGGCCCTTCATTTAAGCAGAAGTGAGCACAAAAGGCCTGTTGTGATGCAGCAACCACTATGTTAAAAGGATTTTCTCAGTACTGCTGTGTCCTGCAGAATAACAGGTACAATGATGAGACACCTGAAATGGAAACTTCACTGCTTCCTCCTGCTGATGGTTGAAAATTTACCTCAATGATGTTTCTAAGCCTCTGTAGCTTCCAGATGATGTAAGCCTTATCTATTGACTCACAGGAACACTCAATGGATTTTCATATTTAAATCTCGCACACACACACTCTCTTCATTGAGTTTATGAACAAGCCCAGCTTCTGAACCATTTGTAGGCTTCATCCATCTGCAGAAACATCTCATTGCAGAGACTCTGCTCACTCCATGGTATGAATAATGCAGAAGAATTGCTCTGTTGAAGCTGGCTTCGTTGTCAGTTTAAGCTGAACATGAATAATTGAACACATTTTCTTTTCAGGGATAAGAACAGCTGCCATCTAAGCTGTTTAACCCTATTTGCCTTCTCACGTTTCTCCTTAAACTTGCTAAAGCCCCTGTGCTTAGCCATGCCATGTAGGAATGCATCAAATTCATTTGAGGTTTTTCACTTGCTTAAGGTTGTGTCACAAATAATCTGCTATGCTCCTTAAGGAGGAGGCCTAAAGGAGGGCTAGTTACAATTATTGTGTGTACACCTTTTGTCTCCAGCTTTAACTCTTTGGTCGCTGTCTCCCTGCAGGACTCTACTGGGACTTCAACAGCAGGGTGTTGGGCAGCTAGTAAGTGCTTTCACAAAGCTAAACCTTCAGCAGTGAGGAATATCATTAAGACGTGTCAAGAGATTAAATATTGAAGCAGTTGGTGTGGAAACTATGGAATTAATAGCCTGTCAGTTAAGCCTTCAAAGCTATAACTGACTTCCTCATGGAGCTTGGGCACTGTTAGTACCATTAGGTGAGGGAAGGAAACCTGTGATGTCTATTTCCTGTGTATTTTTTTAAAATGGAGCATGTCTCTCTGAATTCATGGGAGCTGGCCTGCAAAACTGAACGTGTTCATTGAGAAATTGTTTATACTTATCTATTCTTAAACAATTTTTTTTTATGCAGGGAGAGCATGTGTAGCAGATATTCTAATTAAATGGGAGGTCCATGATGGGAAAACCTGAAGGGAGGAGGGATTTTTTTGTGAAGCCTGGTATGGGATTATTAGGAAATCATGATTCAAAATCTTCATTCAAAGAACAGTGCAAGAGCATTTAGAGTAACTGTATGATAAAACTTCAGTCCTTCAAAATGTTCTCACTTGTAATTGCCCAATTATATTCCTTTTGATATAGTCATTTCATCTATATCCTTGCAAGTGTTATATATTACAAGTGTCCATAATCTTGGGAGTGTACTACACATTATAATGAGCATATCTTAAAATGTGTTTGTATTTCCTAGATTTTTCCTTAGAAATCTTGTTCCTTCTTGGTTAGTAAGTCCCTCTTTACATGCTGTTTCTGAAGCATGTGAACACAACTTTCCTCTTTATTTTTTTAACAAGCCAGCACTGATGTTTTCTACTTCCAACACATTTCTCTCCATGGTAGAGGCTTTGTGCAGCAAGAAATGAACTACATTATTAGTGAGTGAGTAAGTAAATTCATAAAACAAGTAGGATTTGAGTAATGAAAGTTGTACTTAGTGATGGAGCTGTTCCGCATGTTATATATGCTGACTGAATTACCCTCTGTTTTTCACATACTTAAAGCAATGGAGTATGATAAGCAAGTAGCTATTACAGATATTAAGCTGTCTCTGAAAATAGTTTTCTTGAAGGGAGCGAGGGAAGCTGGGTGTGGGAGTGTCTTCATCCTTCCAGAAATATACTTCTAGAAATAAAATGTTTCGTATTTTAGATACCATGATGAAATTGTTTGGATTCTGTGGAACTGCTGGCTTATATCATGGCAGGGGGTGGACTGTCCTGTGGTGTTATGGGAAGCAGAAAAACAGAGTTCTGTGCAGCTGGCTGTACAGTGGCTGTTGGAGGAAAGCTGTAATGACTCACAACCTGCATGATCCTTACGTCTTACGGTACTCTTCAGAATTGCAGAGTCTTTTGCCAAAACTTCCTTTCCCTGCAGCTGTAAAGTTGGGTCTCTGTAAAGATGGGTCTTCCAACTTCCAGATTGGATGTGTTTTAGTGGTGTCATGGCTTTGACCCTGTGAAATTAGTAGTATAACATGAGATTTCTACAAAAAAAAATCTGAACTGCTGAACAAGTGTGTTTCAGGATAAGAACTAGGAAACAGGAGCAGGAGAACTGGAATGATCTGAGACCGAGCCACTGTTACTGCACCAAAATAGCTGGGGACTGAACCTTCTGCATTTGATGACCTGTGTCTTGCAGGTAGCCTGGCCATGGTGAATGGGGATACTGCTGAGTTACCTGGTCTTTACCGAGGTTGACTACAAACATGCAGAAGAGACCCTGCATGTTATGTTCACTTTATGCTGAACAGGGCTCTGGTGAGAGCGGCCAAGCTCACAGCCTCCTTCTCAGGATGCTCCAAAGGACCGTGGCTCCCACCAGTAATATTTTTGAGAGGAATCTGGAAAAGGCTCACTTTCCCAGCCCTCCTACTACAGAAAGAATTTTTTTTTTCTCCAATGAGGAAGCATCACAAAAACCTTGAAATCTGATTGAGCCATTTATTAAACATACTGATTTAAAGCTTTTTTTTAAAGAGACATCTTCCCAAAGCCTTTTCTGTGCAGAAAGCCTTATCCTGACTTAGCAATTTCAGCTAGTTTCAAGCAGCCCATTTACTGAAAGCAGTAAACTAGCTGAGCAAAAGGCACTTAAGGAAGTTAGTGAGAGAAATAAAACTTAAACATGAGTTCTTCAGTCCTAACCTCTGAGTAGTAAACAAACCTGAAGAGACCAGGGCAATCTGCCTCTTCAGCAGCCATGCCAGTGAGGTGGAGAGAGAAGTGTAATTCAGCTGGGCATGCTGCAGGTCCAAAAGCGATTTGCAGCCCACACAGGCTGAGCTGTCTCTCTAACTCTTGCTGAAAGGTCCCTCTTTGCCCCCCCCCCCCCCCCTTTTTTTTTTAAGTGGTAGTAGGCAATACAGAAATGTGTTTTTGCTGGCTTTCAGGAAGTGCTCAAGTTGTTAATTTCTAGTCAATAAGTTGGTGGGAAGTGAATGAAGCAGTAGAAGTCATCTCACAAAATATAAAAAGATGGATTCCCAAAGCACAAGATATGCAGTGATTGCTATGAGGCAGGATATGAGGAAAGTTCTTTCCATGGCTGTTTCCTTGCTTTCTTTCTGATATGAGGTTATGCTTTTTTGACATATCATGTCTGTTTCTACTCTTCAGCTTTGGTTTGTGTTTAACAGACTAAATTCAGGTCAGCTGGGGGGAAGCCACCAGAAAGGCATTGCTGTTGCTGCAGGTTGGATAACATTGGGTACCCTTCAGTTTACTGCTCTTTTCCAGTACATGGTAAAATCCCAGAAGGTCTGCTCTGCTAGAAGGATCAGAGATAACAGTTGGGCTGTCGCATTCTTCAGCAAGAGAAATTCTTGAGTTTTGAATGTGGTCTTTCAGACAAAGTAGGAATAAAAATGGCATGTTCATTTTGCACATCTTGCAAAATGGTTCAGTGGTTTAGTGTTTGCTTGGCTGTACAGCAGATCTGAAGATGTGACCAGTGCTAATGTGTGGTAGCTAGAATTGCTAGAAGGGGATATCACATCTTGAAAGCATAAATATCCAGTGATATTTTGAAGGCGTTCAAGTCCTCTTTAATCTTTCTGATTGGATAAGAACAATGTTTCACAGCAAGAAAACCGTAGTGTTTCTTATGGCAAGCCTTTGTTCTTTTCTTTCGCATCCTTCTAGGTTGAGCTGTGCTCTAGCAGGGAGGCAGCAGTGTGCAGTGAAACATGCTAATGCTATGCTTGTTAGCCAAGTGAAATAATCTGTTTGCAGCTGAGTTTATTCCTTCAAAAGAAAGTCCTATCAAGACTCATGAATGCAGTAACAGAGTATATCACTTCACAGGCCTCTCAAATACATAAGGTGGGCTCTAAGAAGCAATGTAGAAAGCAAACTGGGCACTAAGATGGCATATGTCATGAACAGGCTTTCTATTTCCAGAGCTGCCTTTTAAAGCTATAGTATACTTGGAAGGGGACACAAAGCGAGCAGCAGGGCCTCCAGATCTGCTGTACTGAAAGCTGCAATGAACTGCTTGGTATCAGCTGCAAAGCTCCCACATACTAATCTGACACCACTCTCCCATGGCAGGCTCAATTTCGGGAGTGGAAGATGATGCTAATCAGCCCCTTCACCCCGATACTGCCTGGACCACCACTTGAAGTGTGGACACTTGTCCAGGAAAAGTTTGATAAGAGCTCAGCTCAAACTCCTAAGGCCAGACAGAATTCTTGCATCATTTAGTCTGAAATCCTGTTCCTTACAGGCTGTCCAGCTTCACCACTCTAAGCTTGGACTACCCATTGAATGACCATGGTAACTACTGAAACCAGTTTTTATGAGCTACTTTGAGCTACTCAGCTCCATAAACAATAGGTTTTACACTTCGATCTGGGGACAGGATTACCAGGGAACTGCTTTGTCTTACCCTTGCTTTCAGTAGCTGTTCCATGAGGCTGTTTTCCTTTTATCTGGAAGGGCTGGGTTGCAAAGATGACAGTATCTTTTTGAAGGCTATGCCTCCAATGTTTCTTTTTTTTTCCCCTCCCACCCTCCTCTGCAAATTGGTGGAACAAAGTCTGCAGATGTGTTTAAATACGTGCTTTAACGCAAAGTACGTGAGCACTCTGTGTCAAGACAGAGACTTTGCTAATGAGGTCTTTCACACTGACCCAAGTCTGAGTCAGAGTTCACCATGTGCCAAATTTTTCCTGAAATTGATGGAAGTCATCTAGAAACAGCAGAAGCAAACCAGGCTGCTGAAACCAAAATATAACATGTCATCTGTTTCTTATGAATAAGGGGGGGAGGTGGAGAAATTTAGTACTGAAATTATTATTCACCTGACCGCGTGGCTCCTAATGACAGCTACCTCTAGCTGCAGCAAATTTCTGTGGTTTTGTGACATGCAGCAGCTCCTTCCTTATGGCAGTAGCAAGCTCTGACTATCATGGTGTTGGTAGGAAGGAAGCAGATCTGTGAAGTCTGCTGAGTGCTAATTTAATGAGGTGCAGCTCAGTAGTGCAGTACAGGCCTTCAATCATAGTGAAAGGCGAGGAATTCCCTGCAGGCAAGCTGGAATAGTTTGGCTCTGACAACAGCTTACTTCCAGCTAGGAGATTAATTTTCTCTGATGGGTTCCATGGAGACAAATGAACCAAAATGAGTAAACATATATTGCCCGTTTGGCAACACATTTATCAATAGATGTGATTTCCATTGCAAACCCAATGAGAGAAAGACTAGAATCTGTCTTCCACCCTGCTCCCCTTTTCCTGTCTGACACTATCTGGTGGTACCAAAGTATCGTGTCCAGGGTGGGGAGAGAGGAGTTATCAATTTCCTTCCTGTCATTCTTTTGAAAAGTCAGGTACAGAAAGATCAGAATTCCTCTTGACAGTGATATTTAAACAGTTGCTTTGGTTAAAGTATGTAGGTTGTCCATTTGTAGCCGCTCTGCCTGGGTGCATCTGTAGAACACTAATCTCTTCCACTCTGGTCTCGTTATGCATATGCTCCTCAATATGCGTAAAACTCTCCCCACTACAACGAAATCATCTCTTCCAAGTGTAGAGTGTCCTACTGGAAACAGATTCATGGCTACCATGAATAGAAGAGGTCATTACAGTAACATAATCCTGTCCACGTAACAAGAGCCAGACAACCTCAAACTGTGATTCCTGTATCGAAGCAGTTGCGGATGCCCCATCCCTGGATGTAGGCATACTCTTTTCTTCCCCTTCCCAGCAAGACCTAGTGCTCCACACACCCCACTCCTCCCTGGCTAGCTTGGCTCTGGTATACATGAAGTAGGCAGCAGCTCTGTCTCCATTCTGCTATCCTGGCATATTTGCTGGCCTGTCCCACCAGTGGTAGGCAAAATGCATTCAACCTGCACATAGTGTCTAAAAATGTGGTATTGCATGACATGCGATGTTCATCCTTGTCATCAATAGTTAATATTTGTATTCCTATAGTGCTATAAGTTACCACCCAGAACTGTAAACATGCAGTCAATGTGACAGGACAGTGTAAGCTGAGGAGAGGAGCTGATGCGCCTCTGGCCTCCAAGGGTGGCTTCAGAAGGCAACTGCCCAAAGCCAAAGTTGTATCCTGAAGTCTGTTACTCTGTAGAGTGCTGTAGCCAACTAAAGGTCACTCCTCAGGCATGCGGATGCATGTCCTGCTGTCTTACTGTGCTGAGAGGAGTTCTCGCTGCTTGAAGATGTATACTTCAGGCGAGCAGGCTGGTGTTTGATTTCTCCTCCAGGAACTCAGTGTGGGAATTGATGAAGGGGGAAAAGGAGAGGACATTGAGAATCTGACCTCTCATTTGAAGGACATGGAAGCATATAGTGACTCAGAAGTGATAATGAGTCTAACTAAAGTCAAGCTGAAGTTTAGCATTTTAGTTTTTATGTCTAATTTATTTGAGATCCATGGAAATGTAACTTAGTGTCTGACACTTGGAGAGTGATTGAGGTTGTTGAGCAATTTTTGAAAATGTGAGAAATACATTCTCTTTTTTTTTACCTGTTCTGTTTATCTGCTGTTCACACCTCTTTCAAGGAACTTGATCAGCAGCTTTATAATAAGTTTGTAAAGCTCAAAGCAGAGGAGGTACCTGGCACTGATGTGGTCTGCAGCTCCCTCTGAAAAGGGAGTTACTAAACAACATCTTTTGGAGGAGCTTTAGTTTCAGGAAAAGGTATAGCACGTTATTCTGAGTTGTAAAAATGGCAGTAGAGAAAAAGTTAACTGCAGTCTTAAAACCTTCTACTGCCCCCCAAAATTTTCTACTTTGTTTCATTACAGCAAATTTTTCACTCGTGTTAAATAATCTGAGTATAGTTCACACCTAGCTGTTGTATTTAAACCAAGATAAACTGATCTGGATGATCTAGATAATCTGACTGATCTACAGCTTCAGTCACTCATTTGAAGATCCCTTTGGTTCAATATTTCTTAGTCCTTGCTGTAGATTTTTAAGTTTTTATTAATATGTCACTTCAGAGAGAGAGTGCTCTAGGTGATATTTCCTCACCTAGCTATGGGAGTTGAGTATGCAGATCTCAGTCTGGACACTTTTGTACACCCCCTCTAACAAGAGAAAGTAATTAAAATTCCTCATAGTAATTGAGTTAGGCCAGGATTCAGTCTTTTAGTCAAACTGGTACCCTATCCATGTCCACAGGGTCCCTCAGAATGCACTAATGCAGTATTTTCTTCAGTTTCTTCCTCATTAATAGCAATATCAAACATATGCTGAAACATTTCTGCCCTGTATCATATTTCAGAATGATAACAGAAGTTTAGAAAATATTAAGTGAAAATACAGAAAATATTCCAACCTTTACCCTGTGGGAATAACTGTCTAGTCTGTGGAATTGATTTTTCTACTTAAAATTGAAATGTAGCCAACTTCCTTCAGGTTCTTCGCAATTTAAATTTATATATATGTGTGTGTGAGTGCCCCCACATGAGCTCTATTTTTCTGTCTTTTGGGCAGCTTACTATTGACGTTTCTGCAAAGATAATATTAGTCTCTCTAAATATAGCTCTGAAATGGAACACTAATACATTCTGCTGTGATAGCAGCTTTGTTTCCTCTCTCAGGGAAGGTAAAAATGCATTCACCTGAATTCAAAATTCAATGTGTATCTTATTAGATCTCCTTCTGACACAAAATTCCTCAAGGTTTTGTATGCAACTGTTGTTAATCTTCTGTAAAAGTCTTGCAAATAAACAGATATGGAATTTTTTTCAAACTTCCCCTGATTGTGGCATAACATTGTTGGTAAGTGCTGCTCTAAGACTAGGCAAAAAAACCCCAGTCTGAGCCTTCTTAAAGACATGCACATTGACAGCATGAACTGATTTCCTGAGCAACGTAAATGTCTTCACTGATCCCTGCAGTAAATACAGCTCTTCTCAACTGTGGTAAGGTCCTTTTGGAGAGTGCCCAGACTAGCTGTGCTGATGAAACTCAAACTTGCACTCTAGATATTAGCTAAGCTGTCAGTATTTCTTGGCAAGTAAGTTATAGTAAATTGCCATGGGACTGAAGGCATTTGTCAGATCTCTGATCCCATTTGCTTAATTACATTACTTGACCATATTGCTTTACAGGTTAATAGAAAGGTATGTAGTCTGAAAGCAGTTCTTCAGAAAAGTTATATCTTTTAGAATTACTTTGGACTGAAGTTCTTTACTTCAGTGGACACCTGAACTTTTGTTGAAGTTCTTACTTATTCCAGCTTATTGTGATATGTTGCAATATGTAAGTAGGAGGCTATTCTTGTGGCTAGACTGGTGTGATCAGTTCAGCAGGCACCCTCAATTAATATGTCTTTCTATTTTAATAGATATCTTCATTAGTCTGTTCAAGAGCTTAAAAGATTTGTGTAGTTTAACTTCAGACTGCACATCACTCATTCTATGTCGTTCCTTAAGTATATGAGTTCGTACTTGTGCTGGAAGGTTAATTGTGTCTCTCTAGTGAATAAGCTGAGGTTTATAAATAAGGGACAGACTGACAAAACAACTGGGGCTTTGGTTTTCTTGAAGCATGCTATCAAAAATGAAAGAGATTGAGACACCTAGGACATCCTAGAGCATTTCAGTGTACTCTTTACCTGTGTTCTCTTTTTTCCCCGAGAATTCATTGAGTCTTAAGCCCTTTTATGACTTGGATATCTCCCATCCACTGAGTTTATCATGTTAGTTGCTTTCCTTTTTTTTTTAAAAAAAAAAACCTCACATGCTATCACCATGTACTATTATGCTGTGCTATCACCAGTTGCGGAAGTAGTAACTCTATGACTACACATAGCTTAATTTTCATCTTTTTTCTACTTCTGGGGTTTTTTTGTGTTTTTGGTTTTTTTCCATATTGCTTATCCTTGGGTGGACTTAAAATGTTGGGAACAGTATACAGCTGTGGTGGTTAAGAAGTATTCCTCACCTCACTGCTTCTACGTTGCAGCTACTGCAGGGTCTCACTAAACCTGTCAGTAATGCAGGTAATTTGGAGATAGTGTTCATATTTCATCCCCTTTTTCTCTCTGTACTTATTCCCTAACATCCTTATTGCTAGTGTCAAAACTCCAGGACTTCTTGGAGTCTTCCTGACCCAGAAAGCCTCACGGTTTGCGCTTTCTTGGGAAGAAGCACCACTCGGTTCTTGCATGTGCTCATACGTGGGAAGGCGGCTGCTCTCCGAGGACCGTGGGCTCACCTTTGTTCCCCTGTCCAAGGTGCTGAGTCAGGAGCTGCTTCATGGGTCCTTACCTGAAATGGAGCCAAGTCCTCATTCCGTTTCCCTCGGGTTTGGGAGTCCTCTGCCCTACCTTGTCTTAACATTATCCATGGATATTTAAGATGTTGAGAGAATGATATCAAAGGTCTCGGAAAAACTGCAGTTTTCTGTAGCGTGAGCTTCACTCAGGACTGTAACAGCTCAATTTGGGGTTCAGTGCTACCAGCTGCAGGTAACTGCAGCTAATGGGGTTCTAAACCTATTTCTGAAGAGTTTGATCATTGCTAGGGTGAGCAAGATAGGTGAAGAGTCCCTTTAAGACAACTACATTTTTATGGTCTTCAGTATGGATGAAGCCCTGCCACGTGAAATAATATGTAAGATTCAAAGCTGGTTATAAAAATGGAGTAGAGGATTTCAGAGAGAACTTCAATAAAAATGATAACAAGCCCCTTTAATGTTTTTTACTTGGCATTTCATCATACCCAAAACCCTTGTCCATTGAAAACTTTAACAGGAAAAAGTTATTCAACGTCAAATTGATCCAAAATAAAATTTTGGTTATTTTAATGGAAATATTTTTCTTCAGGGCATCTGAATTTATCTGAAATCCAGAGGTGCCTTATGGAAGTGGCAAAAAAGGTGTTTCATGACAACCTATCTCTTCAGTGGATTGAGTGTCTTGGCCAAATTTATCCAGTGAGGCATGCTAAAGAGTTCCTACTCTGAGGAAGTGTTGAGGTTGTTCCTTTTGACAGGGAATATACTGGGGCTAGATCCTGAATCAATTATCTTGGATTTCTTTATTGGCCAAGCAGTCTATACAGTTGGCAGGACTCTTTGCAGAGGTTGAGCAAAACTCTTTAAAATAACATCCACGAGTTGATTCTGATCCAAGAGAAGAAAGTACAATATATGTCATATTAAAACTGACTTAATGCAAATTGTGTAGATTTGTCACTACTTCTGATCTCAGCCTACAGAATTAGTCAGCCCTACAGCATCAGTCAAAAGGAATTTGCTGTAGAATATATCTATATGTTTTAATAACAAATTAAGGAACATAGCCAAACTGTGCTTTTCCTCTTCCCTGAATATCATGGATAGAGAGGGTGGGGGCAATATCCTTTATTCTTCCAGCCAAACAGTTTTGATTTTACAGTTGAGGCTGCATCACATATCTTGTGCCAACTTCATGCTGTGCTAATGTAATTTACCAAGCACACAATGCTAAGAAAGAACAACACGATCCAGAAGGAAATCAGCTCCTTTCTAGTTTCTGCAAAAGGAGTTACAAAGCACAGTTTATTTAAAAATGAAATTAAAAGTCATTAAGTTTTGTTCCTTCAAGCAACAAATTAATTGCTGGAGAAGGAGGTAGTTGCACAACAGGATTACCCTTTGCTTCTGTAGACAGAAGAGCAGCAAATCAGGGTGACAAATGCTGTGAGGAAAATGGTAGGGGAGGCAGCAGGTGACCTTTTTTCCTACCGATGCATTTGCATCAGAGTAATCTCATAATTCCCTATTGGTGGCTGGAGTTACGACACACAGAATATTGGCCTGGGCTATGTTCACTGCTTCCCTCTAAGAAAGATGGGGAATTGCCTCAGGCACATAACAGTGTAAGAGCTAACTTCCTGCAGTAACTGTATGGCCCTTCTTACTTGGTTATTAGACCTGAATACCTCAAAGAAAGGCATGCAATTTACACGGTGTGTTTCATACACTATACTTCAAGGGAAGATGTTTTAGCCTAATTCTAGGTCGTGGGTCATTTTCTTAAGTAAAGAATGGAAAATAATAGCTTCTGCAATTTTATCCTTCCTAGTGTTGTTAGAAAGACTGTCTTGTCAGTGACAGGGCTTGAACCAAGGTCATTGGAGCCCTGCAGACTCTAGTTGTTTTGCTGGGGCACTGGAAGACCTTTAAGATGTAACAAGTGACCTATTCGACCTAATATCTTTCTCACAATAGGGATCTACACTGGTTAATCAGGATTTATACAGATCTTTTTTAAAAAACAACTGTAAAATAATTGAGACCATCTGGTCAATGAGGTCTTGTTTCAAGTGAGAGCAGTGTCTGTTAAATACCCACACATCCTACATGCACAGTACAAATGGCATAATCCACCTCATCTCTGGTGCCCAGCTAACACTGCATGTTGTCTTCTAGTACATTATGGACTGCTTTTCTATTACAGTACTTTAGAATTGATGTATCCAGATGGCCCAGAACAGTAGGAGTCAGCCTTATGGAGACTTTCTGAGGGTAGGAGCAGGAGAGTTAAGTTATCTGTACACATGCCTGAACAACGAACAGCCAAGACGTTGTTTCCTGCGGGATGCTTTCTCTCCACGGGAGAGTGGATCTCGTGACCTATTAAGGGCAATGCTGCCTTCATGAAAGAACAGGATGGTCAGGGAAGGGGCAGTTGCTGTTTAGGCAGGCTGCATTCCCTTCTAGCCACAACCTGCTAACCAAGAGTTGGTAGTGTACCAGGGCACTTCACTGACAGGTCTGAAATATGCCTTCACTTCAGACATGATGCTGTGGCTTTCTTTGACTTAACATTCAGTAGTCCCTAGCCAGACCTAAAGACTTCCATAAGGATAGTCTCCCTGCTCAGGTCTGCCCTTTAATGAGAAACCTTAACTGTTTCCCCACCTGTGAAGGGGAAAAAGGGCAGAAAATTGCTGTCCTCCTTTTTTATAATATTGCCTGTGTCCATTTCAATCTCCAAACCTAAATGTGTTAAATGTTTTAGGCTAATTGAAATAGCTGTAGAACTTGTTCAATGTGTGTACCTGAATGCTTACCTCCCATCAGTGTGTATGTGTGACTAAATCTTGGCTAAATCTCAGCATTTTCAGCAAACTGTTAGGCATATTTTATAATCTTTAAATGATTGTTAGAAAAAAATCATCATGCTGCAGAAATACCAGCTTATTACATGCATATCAGCTGGTAGTCCACCTTCCAGTTCTTTCCTTACCTGTGGATTAGACATTTGGTACGCAGCAACAGGGACTTTCTGAATGGTGTGTCAGAATTAACGGCTGCCTGGCATCCTGCTGTAATCTCTGCTCTGGAAAAATTACCAACTGTTCTGCTCTGCTGACATGAAAAATACATCCTTTCACCTTTAACAGCTATAAACTGGAGCTGTCCTGGTGTCAAGCAGGTTCAGGCTCAAGAGCTGGTGGCAGGACAGAGTTGATAGGGGTGGCAACCATCTTGCCATCTCTCATTTCTGATGTAAACTCTCTCTGTTTGGTGTCAGCCCTATGCGATGCTAAACAACACAAGCAAAGAGCAGAATTGGGCTGGCTTCATTCTGTGTGTCTGAGAGGCGGTTTCAAAGCTCTTTCCCACCACAAAGACCAAGTGGCACATAATGTATTCAGTAGAGCTGGTCCAGAAATAGAGCTTTCATCCCTGGAAAGCTTAAACATTTCAAAGTTAGCTTCTCCTCTCGTCCATAGAGACAGAAATGTACTCAAAGAAAAGACTTTCTGAAAGGCTTCAAATCAGAGATGCTGAATTCTTTTGATCAGAAATTACATCTTTCATTCTGACAAAGGAAAATGAAAGGGTTGACACTTTAAATCTTCTCAAATACAAGACTGAAAAACTGTATTTTCAAACTCTTCTGAGAACTTGCTGTAGTTTTTAATGCAAGACTGTTGCTTCTATCCAGGCTTCCCCTTAAATTTCAGTTGTTAAAAATCTCTAAGTTCCTAATGTTTTGCCATATTGTATGTGAAAATTGAGAAATAATTTAGGATCAAGGTTAGGACTGTTGCTAGGAAGAAGTAGAAAGACTTTGCTGTTGGTGGTGGGTTTTGGTGGCTTATGCTCTATGAAGTGGACTGGGGAGCAGGGGGATTTCTTTTGGTATGTGCTGTAATAATGATTATAGTGAGCCAATTAGAGATTCACTGTGAATTAAGTTTTGGGTTACCTGTGTGTGTTCACAATATTGTTTCTACCTTTATTTCTCTGGAATTGCCACTCATTTAGTATAGCTGATAATATCAAGTCAGGAAAAGTTGTTAGATAATTCCAGGGGAAAGGGTTAGCATCCTTCTTTTCAGGGCTGAAGTGTGATTTTAAAAGTTAATAGGAGCCCCAGAGCTAGAATACCAATAACAAACTGAAGATTCTGACGTTCATGAAAATCCCTGCATTATTTACAAATAAGGATAGAGCTCCTTTCCTGGAATGAGATGGAAAACTGCCAGATCCTGTGGTGTATGTCTGAGTAAGCTGTGGAAGATCCTAGGAAAGGAAAAGGATATAAAGGTGAAAATTTGACCCTTGCATCCTTGAGAGTCTGAGCTGGTCAGTGTGCTGCAGCTCAGTATCACGGGAAGAAACCTCACCACTCTCTTCAGTCTCCACACCAGAAATGTTGCGTGACGAGTTGCAGACAAGAACAGCAATGGCTGATTGTTTCAACAGTTGCCTGATCTTATCTGTTAGCTTTGCAACGATATTATACATTTGTAATCCAAACTAATACAGAAAAGCCTCATTAATACAGTTTAAAAAATGTTATATAGAAAATTGTGTGTGCATGAGAGGGGAAGGGTCTGATGAGCTGCCAGAGTCCTGAGGCTTTCCCCAGGAGGGCTGTGCTGTTCATAGTAGGTATTTGTTCCTCTTTTTTGCTGGTAGGTGCATCATGTTGATAACTGTTTCTCCCTCAGTCTTAGGCTCCTCTTGGGTTTATTTTTTACACTTAATCTATCTACTTGCATACTCTCTTTTAACTGTTCCCAGCTGATCAGTTTTTCTATTCTGTTATCTCTAATACTGCTCTTACCTGGAAAATGGGAGCTCACACATCTACAGCAGCCCTGCAATGTTCATCCCGATTTGTGTTTACACATGCCCCCCTCTGAGTTTCTTTCTGAGTTTGCCCCCCTCGTGAGTTTTTTCCTCCTATCTCGTGCCCCCACTCCTCCCTCCCTCCACACCCCTGTATTCCATGCCACCCCCCCATAACCCCTCTGCCTCTGGACCCCTGGGGTGCTGCCTGCACCCCCCTCACCTGCCCATTGCCCCCAAACTCCAACACTCCCCCCACTTCCCTGCACCCCACTCCCACCCCACTGTCCCTCCTATGTTTCGGATTTGTGCTGGAAACAGTGTTGATAATACAGGGATGTTTTAGTTATTGCTGAGCACGGAGTCAAGGCCTTTTCTGCTTCTCACCCCACCTCACCAGCGAGTAGGCTGGGGGTGCACAAGAAGTTGGGAGGGGACACAGCTGGGACAGCTGACCCCAAGTGACCAAAGGGATATTCCATACCATATGATGTCATGCTCAGCAATAAAACTAGGGGGGAGGTTGGTGGGGCGGGTGTGACTCAGGGACTGGCTGGGCATCAGTTGGTTAGTGGTGAGCAATTGTTTTAATTTGCATCACTTGTCTTTCTGGGGTTTTATTTCTCTCTCTTTGTTATTTTTTTTTCCTCTCTTCCTTACAAGTTGTTGTGGTGGTTGTTGTTTCTTTTCAATTAGTAAACTCTTTATCTCAACCCACAAGTTTTCTCACTTTTGCCCTTCTGATTCTCTCCCCCATCCCACCGGGGGGAGTGAGTGAGCGGCTGTGTAGTGCTTAGTTGCTGGCTGGGCTTAAACCACGACACAAAGTTAGTTGCAAGCCTTGCCTGGCTAATGCTTTAGGCTCTCCATGTTATTCCTACCATCTTGATAGGCCATCCTTGTTCTTCATTGCTGCTTTATAGTGCCTTTTGCTCCATGTGCAGCAGTACTCATGCCGTGCAAATGTACCTGTCTCCCAACCTCTGGGAAGTAACTCTGCCAAAGACAGAGCGTGAAACAGCCACAGCACAATCTACAGCAATTCTGCCTCTCAAGGCACCCAGCAGGCCCCTTTCTCTCACCTCTTACTCTGTCTAGGCTGGAAAGTACAGTTGTTGCAGAAACTGCTACGCCCTGTGTCTCCTTCTCAGGTTGTTAGCTTTGCCTTGTATATAGGCTGCTGAGGTCATCGACTCTGCACGGGACACAGGCAGCCTGGAGAGCTTTACACCAAGTCATTCCTTTCTCCTTTGGGCAGCAGTGGTTCCTGCCACTGCTACAGGCAGCCACTTTCTCAAGGGCAAGGGGCTGGGATGACAACAGGCTGCTGCACGTTCCAGTCAGACTCAGCCGCTGTTCTCTGGGGACCCAGTGCAGGGAAAGCTGAGATGTATTCTGCACTGCCAATGGCTCTTCACAAGGGAACTGTGCCCTGATTTTAGCAGAAAAAGGTGTCAGTCACAGGCAGCCATATATCACTGCACACAGCTATTTGGCAGGTGTCTTGCTTGCTCAAGTAGAGGCATATGTCTTGCCTTGTAGTCTTGATACCAAAACAATCGGGCTCAAGTTACAAAAGCCTTTTGACATCAAAGCAAGATGACAGCTCGATTCCTACCAGCACTGTATTTCAGCTGCACTGCTAGCTGAAAATGGCTTGCAGGCCAGGACATATTTAGAGGGGCCTGAATGAAAGAAACCAAGTGTTGAAGTGTTTGTTTTAAGGAGGCAAATTAAGCAGCCAAAGGAACGGAGCTGCTCACGTGACACATTGGCAGAACAGCCCATCCAGCCTACCAAGTATTGGGTGTTGCAGGCAGCAAAGTGCAACTGCTGGCAGGAACAGCAAGGAGTGCAGAGCTACGCTCCTGCACAGAGCAAAGATGGAACCTCCAGGGCTCCATGATCATCTGCTAAGGACATCTAATATACCAACCTGCCCCTGTTTCCCTGCTTCATGTCTAATTACTTTGCACACTGCAAGGCAGGGTGGTAAGTAATAGCGTGCGGTGCCTCTTATCTAAGTGACAAGCCCTGCACAGGAAGCCTTGTGTGTATGCAGGATTAGGAGAGCAGATTACTGATAGCACAGAGGTGAGGAAATGTGCAAACACCACAACTATTTGTTACCAGTCTAAACTAAAAACAAATTTAAGCAACTGTTTCCTTGTTGCTAGAACAACCTAAAATAAGCTCACACTGGGACAAGCCCAGACAATTCCTGAGACCCTGTGCGGCCAGATCAATACCAAGTCTTCAGCCTCTAAGTCATACTAGGAAAAATCAAATTTATTGGGTGACAGAACAAATCTTGGAGGCAAGGGGGGAAAAAAATCCCATGTGATGTATACTGATCAGTGTCCATGTTGCTCTCTAATGGGACCATCTCTGTAATCTAGTCAAACAGGCTTAGTATGTTTCTTTTATATCAACTCACTTGGGCCTCATTACTTCTGCTTACAAAAATCTCCCAAACAAGAATGTAAGAGTGTCTTCTATGTTTGCACACCCCATTTGCAATTGCTTTATTACACCCACTCATTTTTTCCTTTTTTCTAACATTGGCTGTGCTGCAGCTTGTATGGCAGGAGAATGAATGTCTTGCAAAAGCTTAGGTGCACATCAAAATTGCTTTCTGAACCACAGCAGACCTTCAATTCTATCAAATCCCTCTTCTTGTATGCTGGGGGCACTCCAAATAAAAGGACTAATCCTTTTTCACCAACAATTCTCATGCTGAATGGCAAAATGATGTTGCATTGCAGGAACTGTTAATGAGAGAGCTTTGTGCAATACAAAGAGAAGTGAGTACTTTGTGCATTCTGCTCAGCCCAACGTTGACTGCATCCACACAACAAAGCCAATCCAAAGATTTGAGGACTAGTGAGGTTTGAAGTGCTGGCACCTTCATGCCTGGAAGCTTGGCTAGGGAAAACCTCAGCATTTGAAATCAGGCAGGAGGCTGGTTGGATGCACAATCTGAGTTGGTTCATGACAAACAGAATATCTGTTTCATTAACCAGTAATGAGACTTCTAAAGCATCCCTGGTCATTGCTGTGATAAACATTTGGTAATCCTGAAACTATTAGCGTTTGAGGAAACAGTGGGTGAGAACCCATGTGGCTGTGCTTAGGGCTGTGTGGCTCCCAGCAGGCTCTGCTGCCTGAAGAAGGGATGCACAACACCGAAGGAACAGAAAATGCTCTGTTCAGTGTGAGTGGTGGGTGGAACAGCAGTTCAATTCCCAAGGAAGAGAACTACAGTAGTTTGAAATCTACATGGAAAAGGAGACTAACCAGCAGCTTGGGCTGCAAGAACTAGGTTTAGTAACTCACAGGATCAAACATCTGTGTCACTGTAGATAACATGCTTAGCCTTCTTGTTCTTCTGTTAGATTTTGCTTTCCTTTTTGTTTTTCTGTCTGTCTTAGGGCCTGGGAGAGGCAGGAACTACCACAATTTCATGTGGACATTTAAATGCTTCTGCTAGGCAACATACAAAGTGGTGGTGTCACTGGCACAGGAGAGATGGTGTTCAGTAAAAGGAATTGAGATTTGTCCCAGCACCTCTGCCCATCTGACTTCCCCATGCTCGCTTGCCAGCAGGCAGAGACCTGTGGCCTCAGAGTTGTCAAGAAATTCCCCCACTCGCACATCCTCAACAGATCAATAGAACCTCAGCATAAAGCAATTAAAGCAAAGTGGAAGAAGAAAAAACCCTGCCAGTGAGTCAGCAACAGTTGGGAGTGGGGGAGAAGGAAATCCAAGTTATAAAGTATAGCAAGGGGGTGGCATGGGGTTGCCCAGAAGGTTGTTTCTGCGTACTGATATTGCACATAACAAATGCTAATAGGGCTGGAGAGCATTGCTTTGGGTACTGATGTGATTGGGTTTGAATGCTTGGAATAACCCTACAGCAATTGTCTCAGAATGGTTTCCCGAGGCCCTGCTCTGTAAACACAACTTAAACTGCTCAGAGGAGCCTTCTGGTTGACACTGAAAGTTGTTGATATTTTAGCGTGTCTTTATTGCAGTAAATAGTCCTACATATTTCCAGGTTTTTTGTTAACAATAAATAGTACTGCACAAAAAACTTCTTTTCATGATCCCATGGCTAAATTCCCAATTCAACAAAACGCTGTTACACTCTGAAGCGTTTGGCCAAGTCTCAACTTCAACTGGGCTGGAAGAGCATGAGTCCAAAGCAGTCAAGAATCCCATCATGCAGCTTTGGGCTTAGGAGATTGAACTCATTGATTGATTGATCATTGTGTGACTGATGGACCAAAACATGACTGAGCTGAGTTCATGCTTCCCTGTTGAATCTTGAAGGATTATTCAGTTTGCCTTTGTTACAGCTACCTTCTTTGAATGCACTTTTTCTGCTGTAGTGTGAAAAGAAGAGTTATGGACTGGCTTCATGGCAAAAGCCACATCTCAATTACACGTGGCAGGGACCCAATAAAAGAGAAGATGATTAGTAGGTGCATTATAGACACAATAGTCTAAGTTTTGTGGTGATGAAGAAACCATCCTAGAAGGGAGGTATATACACTGCATGTTACATGTAATGGAAACAGGGAATGTTGTAATTCTTCCTTTTTCTTCTCAGACTGCTGAAGCTTTTATCTGAGAGACATGTAATGAAAACACATTTCTTAAGTTTCCTTTGTCTGTGCTACCTTGACAGTCTAGCATCACTGATGACAAATGGAAGCAAAGTGGCGTTTGCGTTAGTAAGAGATTTAATTAAATAGGTTCTGATGTCTGAAGACAGTACCTTAAATTACTTTGTCATGTGGGGTTTTTTCCCTCATTCCTCTTTGCTGACTTTTTCTCTGCAAGACTTGCCTTGATAAACTGGTAAATTGCTGCTTGGAAGCCCATTGGCTCCTGCTGCTCATTCTCCTGACATAAAATTGAAATAGAGCTTTTGCTCTATTTGTGCTAAACATCAGACAGGTCTGATTTTTCCTCTCTCACCAGCTTTCCCCCCACTGCAACTCTGTTGATTTACAACTCAGTTACCTTAATTCACAGCATGAGAGAGAAGCTTTTGAAACCACAGATTAAATTCTGGACTTGGTTGACTTATCCATTCTTTCCAAATAGCTGTTTTCAGTTGCATGTAGTTTTCTGCAAGGTCATTTCGGTTCAGGCTTTCTGAAAAACAGCAAAACCTCTGAAAGTCTGGCAGTACTTGTGTAGCAGTCAAAGACAGCATTGTTGCTTCAATTAAAACAGCACAGACCCCAGTGGCCTTTACCAATGACTTCTTTCTCTGTGCTGTTCTTGCGGTATCCATTGAATGTCACTATAAATCAAAAGGTGACTGCACTTTGTTATTGCTACAGAACCTACCAAGCAAAATTTTGATTGAAAGACTTAATGTAAAACATTGCTGTTCTTTATTAATGATGCTACAACAGTAGCTTTGCTGATAATGTCCCTAACAGTGGTTTGTCAGCTAGTGTGAAAAACTGCAGGGGCTGGGTAAGCGTATGTATATTCTCATCTGCATTTTATTTTGGTGATGGTGGTAACTGCAATAGAAGCTTTATCAATGATAACTGCAGCTGCATTCCAGCGGCAACATTTTGGCACGCTAATGAAAAGGTCACTGGGGCCAGCAAAACTGAGATGCCTGTGTGTGTACTTGTAGCACAGTTACATCTAGTCTAATAAATTCTACATGTCCAGGAGTGTCCTTGGGTACTGAGGTCAAGTGGCACGGAGTGGCCTATTTCTGTGACAGTAAATACTGCTGGACTACAAAACAGTATGGCTTGTACAGGCTGCCTATTGGGAACACTCCCAGCAATACCCTCATCACTGAACCAGGTGTAGGGATGGTTGGTGAGTGTCCTAGGGCAGTTTGCAAGCAAGAGGTACATACAAATGTCCTCCCCTCAGGTCAGAAAGGTCCTGCCCATGTCCCACTTACGTCATCGCAACTGACCTGCGCTGTCTGAATATGGAAGATTTGCAGAATGCTACTCACGCTTCCACTGCAGACTTGAAAATAGTGCTCCCAAATGTTTGTGACTGTACTGAACTGCACCTATTTCTTGAGATGAAAAAGCTGCATTCATTTTGATAAATTATATGCTGTGAATTGTTTTCTCAGTCTAGTTAAAAATTTAAAACAAGAGAAGGAAAAAGCACAATGTGATGTAACTGGCATAAATACACAGAGAACTGAATGGTGTTGCCCAAAATATATCCTGCTTGAACGAAGAACAGAGAATAGGGGACGCTAGGAACCGGGCTCTGGAATATCTTGCTTTCTTCTGCATTTGGCGTTATTCCCCCTTTGTGTGACAAAACCTAGTGTCTGTATAAGCTAGCACACTCCCAGCGAGTGAAAAATCCACTCCCCCTGCCATCTGCTCTCCTGCATGAATAATTAGGAGGAGGAAACAGGCCCAGCTCAGGAAGAGAGAGAAACAGAGAGCAGGCCAATGTGGGGAGAAAAACATCGCATCAAAACTAGCAGCAGGCTGGGAGGAGGGAGAAGGGGGGAGATGGATTTCCAGCCCTAGGCAAGTGCAGCATGCAGTGAATGAGGCTGTTCACAAAACAACCAGCAGTGCTTGGAGTGGGAGAGCTGCAATGGGAGGGAGCAGCACTCCAATTCCAGGAAACACCGGCCTCGTAAACACGCTTGGGCAAGCACTGCCAAGTACACTGGATTTCTTTAAGCTGTTACTGCAGCTCATAACTTGTGTGTGATCTCTGAGGTGTTCCGCATCAGCTGAGCGGAAGGACTGAAGATGTGGTCCCCTTCAGAGCAAACCTCCTCTGGAAGTGCCTTGTTTCTGTCCTCTGAGTATCTCAGTCTTGCATTCAGTCAATCCATTTCCTTTTGCAGTTAATAGCCTCATCCTTTATTTCTTAGAGCAAGAGGTTTGCATTCCATGTGGCCTTGTGGAATACCCAGAAAAAAGTGCCAAAGACGTCCCCCACAGCATGATTCTTTCTATCTAACATTGACTGTTCACACAGAGGGAAATGTTAGTAGCATTGCAGGAAATCTGAGCTTCCACCTGTATCTCCGGCTTATAATCTGTGGGTTCATGGCTAAATGAATAATCTTTATCACCCACATCTCTTACTGATTGTAGAGCCATATTTCTTTTGAGAAAACCTAGAACCACAGAAATACAAGGCAGACCACAAATGCTCATCTCGTGCTTCCAGTGAAAAGATTTGCAGACCACCTTAGAAGGCAATTGCTGTCTCAACATTTGACGCAGCACAATTCTTCAAGCTAGCTAATCCAGCAAGTTTATAGTCATTCATTTTATACCCCATACTCAGTATTGTGGCTTTTTCCCAGTAAACCTTTAAATGAAAATGTGGAAAGTGGCACTGAGTCACTTCTTCCTGGCCATCAGCAAGGGCAGGGCATCAGCACAGCTACCAAGACTTGTTAGTGACATTGTACATAGTACATCATATACATAGTACATACCATGCAATACTGTGTTCTGGTCTCAGAGCTGTGGCAACAAGCAGTAAATGCAAGACTGAAAATGCTAGGCTCTGGGTAAGATGATTGTTATCCCTTCTTTGAGTGGAGACTTTTTATTTGATTGGAGATAAGTGACGAACACTGGGACACCTGGATGTGCGGGAGGCAGTTCCCTGCTGCTTTGCCTCTAGGAGGTATTCCAATATGCACTGCAAAAGAAGAACCTCAACTCCATTTGTGCATGCATGGGCATACAAATGGTTGTATTCACATTTCATCCTGTAGTAATGACATTTTCACCACTTCCCTCAGTTGTATAACTTCTGCAAGTATTTAAACACACACATACCCTGCCCGTGCGTGCACACACATTTTTACAACACACAATTTGAAAGCCTTGTTTCAGGGGGAAAAGTTTCATAGTTTTTTGTGTATTTTTTTAATTCCCCCTTGTGGCAAAACTTTCCTCCGAGTCTCCAGCTGCCTTTTCAACGTGTGACATATCTGTCTCAGAACAAGCTGTGCAATTCTGTATGCCTATCCACTCACTCTTGTTAGCCACGGTTGATTTGACTTTAATTTTATTTTGCTCCCTCTGTGTAAGGTTGGAGCAGTTGTTTATCAAAAGGAAAGTCTTCTAGAAGTTCCCTCAATATAATTCCTTTCTTCTGCAATAATAAACTCCAGCTGTACTTCTTATATTTTTGTTTGGTAGTAATGTGGCCTTTTTTTGCCCATCACCAAAGTAGAATGTGCATATTTTATCTCCTCTCACCCTTGTGGTTCCTGCTGATTATTTGAACTTTTATTTCATGCAGTAATTAATGTGTTGTAATAAATTAATTCTTGGCTTTCTTTCCTCTTTCATTAATGCAGGAAATTCTTTGGTGTTCAAAAAGGTTATATGTCTGCCAGATTTCACACAACTCATTAAAAAGGAGCTTTAGATTATGTAAACAAATCAACCCTCAACCCAAACAAAATGGAAGGGAGTATGGGAAATCATGGTGGTTCTACTTGCATATGAATCTCTCTCCTTTGCACAGGTAGGCTTTTTTTTTCCTAACTGACGTTCCCAAGATTTAGCTTTTTCTTTATTTCTTACTTGTGATGTACATATTATGAACCAGAGGGCTTTAACTCAGGGTAAGGGCTGCTCTGCCCTCATCCTCTGCATCCTGAGTATTGTACACTTTTATAAAATAAAAAAAAAAGTATGTTGTTTTTCTCTCCTTCCTTGAAGCAGAAGGTGTTTTGTTTTGTTTTTCTCCTTCTTAACAACTGACAGTACATAATCTGGGACTGTATCTGTCTGTGTAGTGACCACAGTGAACTTCCTTGTATCGTAATGGTTTGAAAGCCTGGAGGACTTAAAGACATGTCAAGAGTCATTAAAATGTAGAAGCTTCATCCACCCACAGTGGTTCCTGTTGATCTTTTTAACTTTCACTACAGTAAAGAATCCTTGGGTATTTTCCTTCTCTCTGTAATTAAAGCAGACAGAAGACTTCTCTGTGAGGTTCTCTGTCTGTTGAATTTCACACATTGCTTTATTTAAGTAAACAGACCCCATAAATATGTATGGAGAAGAAGTCCCAGCACAAATAAATTGTTACAGCTCTTTTTCAGAAAATATAGACCTCTCTGAGTGTTTTACTGGTAATGCTTAGCATGTAGTTGCACTGGGTGTATATTGCAAGATGGTTTTGAACTTCTGCTCAAAGTCCAATGTTGAATAATGGAATGGGCAGAGATTGCCCAGCAATGCTCACAAGGAAAGGGCAGGTGCTATTGCTACAACATTTGGGGCTCTTGGTATTGTCTTTTCTTCTCTGTGCTGTCTCTTAGAACCTACTGAACCAGAGAAGAGAAAAGAAGCTCATGTGGAAAACAGCGTTTGACTGAGATGTCTAAGGTCATCTGGGAAAGAGTACCGGGTCAGGAAGGTATAGAAATATTGAATCTGTTCAGAAACACCCATCCAAAAACATAAGAAACTGGAGAGAGAAATATACCAAATAAATACATATAATTTTAAACCCATGCAAATGGGAAAGACATCCATCCTTTTGTCATTGTGTCATTTAGGCAGCAGCAGAAGTAGAAACAATTAAGAAATAGAGAAGACCCCATGGTAGAGACCTGCACAAAGTCTTGTCTGAGCTGTAGATGTGAAAGCATTCTCCCGGGTGTTCAGGAGACAGGATTACCATGTGGTTTTGCCTAAGTGTATTTGTGGGACAATACTGAAGAAAACCAATGAAAATTGATGGGGTATCATTGCCCATCACTTACGTGCTTTATAGACATAACATGTAACACGTTTTTTACTACTAAGGCTGTAAACAGTCTTAATCTGTTCCACGGTCCATAAAGCTAGAGTTGCTGCCTTATGAGAATGTGGAAGCATACTTGCATGGCACATGGTACCGTGCTGCGGACATCAGAGCTGGGGCTACAGCAGTAGCGACCAGGACCAGGACGAGCTGAGCTGCATGAGTGTGCTCCTCTGCCTAAGTGGGCTGACCCTGCATCTTGCACAATAACGCAGTTGGGACAGGATACAGACCTGAACTACTGTAGGGACCCTCACATGCTGCTGGGTGCTGCATAGACATGCCCTAAGAAATGTCAGGAGTGATTCTGATCTATTCAATCCCAGAAAATTATCCCCAAAGAAGAACAGGCTATTTCCAAAATTACCCTGAGTCACATTATTTATGATACCCCAGAGGAGATATCAAAGGTACTGAGTGGCAATGGTGGTCAATACCTACGCTGTCCTGCTGTGTCATTGGTCCTTGCAATTCTGTCTGGTGCTGTAGCATATGCCCAGCTTTCTGTCAAATTCATTCCAGCCTGCTGCTGCTGTCTCGTTCCCCTTTAATGTGCTTTGAGAAAGGCATTTAGCCATCAATGTTAGGGAACATGTTTGTATTTTGGCTCTCTTACCAGTCAGTGAGTGATTCTAAATTAAAACATGACTTTTCTGTTAACATTTTATGTGGTTTCATTTTACAGCCTTATGAGTAGCTTCTCATTTGATTCCCATACCCCTGGGAAGTGAGCTTAGTTAAGGTGTATGGGGGGGGAAGCAATTTCTCTTTTTAACTGAGAGCAACATGGGAGTCTGGTTATGACTGGGTCATTTAGATCAGTATTAATTAATTGTCTGTGGGCTATACAGAAATAGCAAGTGGCTACTCAGAGGGGCAAGGAGGGAAGAAGAGTTCTTAGGGAAACTGTAAAAATTCTCAAGATATTTGGGATACGTGGTTAAGAGGATATGGTCCTAAACTATGAATTCAAAGTCTGTAGTGAATGCTATTATGTTGAATGGCCGCAGGGTACAGCCTTTATCATTTTAGGCAGAACACTAGATAATAAAAATGGAAAACTTTGCTTAGAAAAGATGGCCTTTCTGGCATGATATATGGAGGTAGGGGTAAAAAACTGATTTTGTTGTGCAGTAATAGGTCTCAAAAATATGCCTGAAATACTGAAAAGCATCAAGAATTCAGTGTGATTACAGGAAACAAAAAGTAATATTAAAGTTGATGAAACAGAAAGTTTCTTCTCTTCTCTTTCTTGTTAGATTCAGTCCTACACAGGATAAGACTTGGCAAATTAAGCTTGTTTTGAAAGTAAAGTCACAGGTGTGTGTCTAATCTTCCAGGTATTTTTTACCTGACTTTGTGCCTGTGCTTAGTTGATGTCACCATTTTTTAAACGAAATTGTATTTTGACATACTAATCATGTCATTTCAGGGTGTAGGTATTCTTTTTTGCAGCTCCAAACATCAGATCCCAGGGGTTTTTATTCATACTTGAAGCTTATCCCTCAATTATGAACCCTGAGGGAAGGAAGCTGGGTAGACCTGGGAGAATGAGACAGCCTCTCCCACACCCAGTTGGCCAAGGCACTTCATGAAGTCCCGTACAGGGCTTTCCATTTTGCTTTCTAGTGGCTGATCTCACTTACTCCTCATCCAAAAGTGCCTGAGCTTTTATAAGCAGACAGATTTCTGGTCAAAAATGTTGTGTTTCTTTTGCATTTGCCATATGGGACACACTGTTAAGTCAGTGCTGTAAACATATGTCTATGGCCAGCTACAGCAGTGATCCTCAGAGACATTGCAACAACTACATGGGGTATCTGGTATTGTGAAATCTCCTGCTGTACAAGCTGGTGATTTCTATGCTTGAGCTCCTTGAATTATTGATCTGTGGAGTTGATGGAGAACAGCTGAGCCCCAGAAAAAGCTCAGAAGCAAGCTTGGAGTCTGTGAAGGCATTTATTTTGGTTATTACAGATATACATCACTTGCCCCGCAACCAGTGTGCATGCAAAGCAATGTTTCACAGCGAGACATTGTCTCCAAAGCCAAGGCCACTTTGCTCTTGAGTATTTTCTAGGGAAGAAAACCCAAACCCACTCAGTGCCCTCCGGGATGGTTTCCCCCAGCACGCCCTCCAGTCCTTTTTGTAGTTGCCTGGCAACCAGGGAAGGGAGGAGGAGGAGGATGTGAGAGCGTGGAGGCACCTGAAGAAGCAGATTATCTGTAGCAAACCAACTGGCCAAATCAGCTCTTGGTTCTCTTGAGCTACTCCATTGCAATAGGACATCTGCACTGGCCCTTTTTAGATGATTGTCTGCTGAAGGTGAGGGTGGTCCTGCTTTAATTTTACATGAGTTTCACCCTAATATGAATCCTTTGTCATTGCCAGAACTATTCTTCCTGAGTGGGAATAAGTGAGGTAAGAAAGATTTGGTCAGTGCACAGAGATTACCTGTGGTGTCTCAGCTACACCATGTGATTGAGCAGTGCCCCTTGGCTTAAAGGAAGCCAAAGAAGAATTCAGCTCAACTGTCCCTTCTGAACATGATGTTTAGCCTCAGATTTTGTACCAGATGTTCTCCCTGGTTGTTAAAAGGGCTAAAAACTCTGGAAGATGAAATAGGTTTATCTAATTCAAGAAAGCAAACAAACAAAAAAGCAGAAGTTTCTGTCTCCAGTTAAATATGTCCAGTGTAGGATTTGTAGTTTGGATGAAAATATTCTTAGAGGCAACAGGGATGTGAGAGAAAGAAGTCAAAGCTGTGGTCTGTGAGTAACAAGCTACTGACATGAATCTCACTTTCTGATGAGTGTCTTGGCCATTGGTCATCCATTCAGTCTTTGGCCCAATGTTAGAGGAGTCTCTATACAGTAAAATAATTTATGCAGGAGGTATAACGATAGTCTCTCTTCTGAATAGCTGATAAACTCTTGGTGCAGCTATTTTCTGCCCTGGAGAGGGCCCAGAGGTGACTATCCAGTTTGCTTGTTCAGGTTTGGGCCCTCTGTTTCCTGCATCCTAAACGAGTGCCATAACATTTGGGATATTGCCTATGCTGACATGGAATTAGGGCACGTCTCTCTCTTTTCTAGCCTTTGGGATGGGGAAACCTGTCCCATCAGTAAACAAGAATATTCTTTTCACCTTGGAAACTTCCACAGCCTGGGAACTGTGTTTTGCAAAATATGGCAGGTGATCTGGTGAAGAAGTGGTGTACTTGTATTTTTAAAGTTGATTGCTATTAAATAGATTCTCACTCAAAGAGCCTCAAGGGAAAATATGGTATTTGTGTTTTCTTGTGTTAGAATAGTACAATGGGATAAAATATGGCTTTTTAAGACCTCATATTGCTATGGTGTTTGAGATGACAAGAAGTCACTGCAACCAATAAACTAATTATAGAAAAAAGTTACTGAAGTAAGTAAATAATGCCAGTAGAAAAATTGTTGGTTGGTTGTTTGTTTTCCTAGATTAAGACATGATACCTAGAAGGTCTTGAAAAGTATGTTAAAATAACAAGTCGCTATTGCTGAAGAATGAAAAATTATTTTAATTAGGAGCATGTTTGTGACACTGAAATGTTTTCAGTGGGATGGTAATGTGCTTCTTATAGAGACCACCATACACATATGCAGTAGCATTGAAGCCCCAGGATGATGCCTCAGTCTGACTACATAAAATGCAGCTTGTCCCAAAGGCATCTCACTTCAGAAAATAGCATACCAGACACTTCTAAGGAGCCCATTCCTGTTCTGCTATGCATTGCCCTTTCCTTCTTCTCTCTCTCACCCTGTCCTCTGTTCCTCAGATTTATTTCTGTGGAACCTGCCACTTGAATGCCTCTGCTGCTGTTACACCATCCTAAGAACATGTTTGCCAAACTGACAGCTGTTAAAGAGGGTGTTGCAATATACTCAGCATGAAAAAAATGCTCACTTCAACCTCTCATCTCTGCTGTGTATTGTGGGTCCAAAACAAGCCTACATGGCTTGTGTGCAGCCCAACCTACTCCTGCTGCTACAATGTCATTAGCTAATAAATGCTTTTTGCAAAGCTTTGGCAAAATAGCAGGGGAGGGTGGGGAGGGGTCATGAAAAGAAATAGCCAGTCTCATTTGCAAGTAGATAACCAGTTAAAGACTTGTTTTATATTCAGTTCCAACCAATCAGAGGTTGGACCTTATTAACAACCTGTAAAAGTGGTACCCAGGCACGAGGAAGAAGACCCCATCAGAAGATCAACACCTCCAACTCAAGGTTCTGAAACGTTGCCACAACACCCCAAGTAAGGCAGACTGACAGTCAATCTTGGGACTCAAAGGGTGAACACGACATCAAATAAGGGTGTACTTATATCTTGAAAATGCATACTTGTTATTAGTGGTTTTTTTCATAATTTCTTGAACTTTTGGATCCATGTAGTATGTATGCTTTTGCCTTGGCAAGTATCCTACTTGGAGTATAACACTGACAACAATACAATCATATATGTCTCCCTAAATTTCTCAGTCGCTTCTTGTTTTTATCTCTAAACACAGTCCCTCTCATCTGGGGATGAAGAGGGAGGGGGAGAAACTTCCACAGTTTACTCCATTTGCCTGTGTATTTAATTTTCTCTAATTTTGAATATGCTCCCACTTATTGTTCCTACCCTCCAAAAGGGGCTTATGCCCAGTGAGACATCATTTCAAAGGAGAACACCAAAGCTTCCAATGGCAATAAATTGTCTGATCAAAAATAATTATGAGGAAGGAGAGGTCTTCCATATAAACTACAAAGCTTTCTGAATTTTTTCCAAAGAAATGTTCTTTGTTTTCATCCAAAAATACCTCAGATATTGCAATTGAGAACCAAAAGACTTCACTGAAAAATTTCTACTAAAATAGTTATTTTCTTAGAAGGCTTACAACAAAAAAAATGTTCAGCTGAAAAAAATTTACACAGAGAACCAAAAAAAAAAAAATTACACAGAGAACCAGCTTTGATGGAAAATATTCAACAATCCTACTAAGGATTTAATTCCTGCAGAAGACTCTTAGTACCTTGTCTTCCATTTGCTCAGCCTGTCACCTTCTTCTGATACCTTTCATCCTGCTTTTTGTCTTGCCATTTTGTTCTCTTATTCGCTTTAATTCATTTCTTGGGTTTGAAAGTCTTGGAAGACTTTGCTCAGCTTATTCCAACTTATGGAGGGTTTCTACAAGCAGCAGCTGGGACCCTGCTTCCTCCTCTCCCTCCCCATCTACTCTGTGAAAGTGTCATTCACCTTTACTGCACCATGGAATAATGATCTGCCTTTCAATTCAGTGCTTGTCTTCAGTGAAGCCTCCTGCCACTTCTCCTATCCTGCCTCGTATGTTTATGTACTACTTCTGCCACTTCTGTGATTGCTCTGTGGGGCTCTCAGCTGAGCACCTCTCACCAGAAGTAAATTCATATTAGTGCTGGGAGAGTTGGCTTGTGCCCTCTTTAGCCAAAGATTTGCTCCTGATTATTAAACCCTTTGTTAGGGAGGCTTTGATGCTAGGAATTAACTTGAAAGGGATTTGATAACCAAGGGCCATATTCATGATGCAGAGCTCTCCATTGAAGAGCTCCGCCCCCCCCAGCATCTCCTGAATTTTGAGTAGATTCTCTAGTTGTCATGGAAACAGCCTAATTTGCTCTCTTTTTGTGATTTAAGTAAGCATCATATAAAAACTCTTCAATAAATTATGCTAAAACATCCTGAGTTTTGGTAGTGACATCGGGCAACTTGCCACGTGGCTTAATTTAATTGCTCTGAAGCTATCACCAAGTGCATAATTTAAGGTTTCCTTTAACACAAAAGCTCTTAAAAGTTTGGATGGCTGCAAGGGAAAGAGGAGGGGGAAAAGAGCAGCTGCCATTCTTCGAAAGTGAAGCATCTTCAGGAGCGGGAGGGCAGTTTTGTCCCTTTTTGTGGCAGAGAAATCCATAACAGACAAAGGCAAAAACTTGGTCAAGACTCTTACTTTTTCTCTCCTTAGACCACCTTGAACTTGACGGGAAAGGCAAAAGCATCTGCCATTCCTGTGCCCTATTCTCCTGGGGAAGGCAGCATGACTCTCCATCCTGCACCAGGCCTGTGACAGAAGTAGACAGCCCAGCAATTTAGAAGGTGGCAATAGCCATGGGTTATCCCAGCTTCCTGCCAGTCCTTTGCCATGAAGGCAGTGCCTAAAGAAAGACATTGCCTTTAGGAAAGCTGCTGGTCTCTCACTGGTGGTCTGCCTGTGTAGCTATGCTGGTACTTGGCCTTCAACCATGTGTCCCTACCACCTCTGGAGGCAGAGCTAAGGGCTACCCAGGCAGCCAGTCCTGAGCCAAACTGAGAGCTGGTGCAGGAGTTGCTTGAAGGAGTTTGGGCTCTAGTGCAAATTTGAACCTCACATTATTATGATAGTAGGTATATAGACTCTGCTGAGTAAATATTAGCACAGGGGAAGCAGAGCGCAAAGGGTGTTCTTGGACTCTAAGGGTCGCAGGCTCCTGTAAGGGAAGAAGAATGGCTTCTTCCTCCTGCCTATTTATTTTTCATTTACGGTGAAATGATGTGGTTGTTTGTAAATGCTGCGCACATGAATGTGTACTAGCAATAGCTTTCAATATTGCTGTGAATGGTCATTAAAAAGCCCTCCTGGCTGCTTGGTCTGATCTGGGGGTGGGAGGGGTTGTCCCACTGAGCTCCTCCACTTCCAGCATTGGTCCCATAACAAAAAACTCTTCAGGCAAATGAGGTGGTCTGAGGCTTGACTTAGATAGTGGTGACTCTGTTAAGGGATGCTGCAGTGCTCTGTAACTCTTCAAACAAAGCATCACCTGAGGAAAAAGAGCAGTATTCATTTTGGGAAAACTACTTCTTGGGAAATACAGGTGTAGTTAGTTGTCACTACAAATTTCTGGTCAGGAAAAAAAAAAAAACAGAACAGCTTAGTCATTTGGTCTGGGGGAAAACTGCCACTTTGGTGTGGTTTTTTGATGTGGGGATTCAAACTCCCACAGCAGGCATGTGAAATCACAGTCCCTGAGCCATGCGTATATGAGCCTTTCTCTTTTGGGAACCATGTACTTGCATCCCTTGGGTGTCTGAACTGACAGGATGACAGCACAGTTGCTGAAAAGAAGTTATCATGATACAAGGCAGACTCTCCCATTTCCTTGTGATCTGCTTGTCTTGTCACTCCCTTCTGCAGAACAGTTCTATTCTTTTCTCACGTCTCGCATTCGGGAAAGAGGCAAAGTGTTTGATGTGCTGCAGTATCGCTTTGCCTGGGCAGAAATCTCTGCATCCACTGAGATGGTAATGACCATTCACCAGGGAAATACTGTGTTGTCGGCTGGGGATGGATGTGCAACAATAAAAAGGGAATGCCATGGCTTTAGGGGGAGGAGGAGAAGAGGGATGGAATGGGAAATACAAGTGGGTAACCTAAGGTCTCCTTTCAGGAGAGTGACAGATTCTGGTTTCTTTACCCGCCTCTCTTTGATAAAAGCCTGCCAGTGGGGGTGAAGTCTGTGACACCGGAGCCTGCACACCCTTGTTGTTTTACTAAATTATTCATCCTGTTCCTGTGATAATATAGTTATAAGGAGGAGCCTAATTGAATTTACTGTCTGGCTTTGGCCAATAGGGTGATAAGGATCCAGCAGAACGGGATGACGGTGAATCCTGCTAGTGTGCTGTGAATGTGAAGCAGGAGGGACTGGCAGTTTGTGTGCAGGAGGGAAAGCAAATCAGTCCAGGGCTCCCGGATTAGCAGACTAAGGAAAGGTAAGGGAGCGAGTGGGAAAGGGATTTGCCAGAATCATGTACTGACCCTGTGCTGCAAGGGTGGTTTTATTTATAGGAAAGCACTCTGCAGGCAACGTTTTCCTGCAGGGTTTGGAGGGAACAGGAATGTGTGTGGTGGCACTTGCTCAGTGCACGTAGCATGTGCCTTTGTCTTTATATGTGCTGCAGGGGTTTATAACATTGCATGTTCATTGTGCATGTCTGTACGGAGATGCCTGTGTTTTATGTGGATAGAGCAGCAACATATGAAGCCTCTGCATTATAAATGTAATGAGAGGAGTCAAAAAGGAGAAATTACCTCATGGGCAGTGTGGGGAAAAAGAGTCATGCTTTCTGGTTTGATTGAAAATGGAAATGCTGAGGCTTTTAGTGAGCTGTTTGCAAAAAAAAAAAAAAAAAGAGCAAGTGTGTGTGAATCTGTCTGTGTATGTATGGGATCTGCAGTGAGATGTGAAAATGGGAAAGAGGAGGTCAGACTGGAGCATTAGTCATGGCAGGTGGAGATAAATTGCAAGCAATCTATGTAATCAGATTCTCTAACATGGAGAGTGCAAGTGAGTAGGAAAGTGAATTAATCTTATCTGCTGAGCCAGCTACACCTGGAAAGCAAAGGGGCAGGGGCGGGGGAATCAGGACAGGTTATCTCACTGATTAGAAGAACTGATGGTCAAACTGTCCTGTTTGCCTGCTGCTACAGTGATGACCTATTGAGTTGCTTCCACAGATTTGCTATCTCCCTCTTAACGATGCGAAGAAAGGGCGAGCATCTCTGAGGATTGAGTTAGAGCTCACAAAATTAATGTTATCTGGAAGAGCAGGAGCAAATTAGCCTCTGCTCTTCCCTTTCACTGCCTTTGCTCTGATAACAAGTGACTGCTAAACAGACAGGGGCAGGTGGGGTAAGCTGGATTACAAATGTGACAAGTGGCATTAAGCCATGTAGACAGGGAATGTTGTTTGCAGTGATGATGCTATAATCGCACTTCTGCAGCTCACATCTTTGCAAGCCTTTAAGACAAGGCTGTCCCAAGCTAGGTAACCTTAGCCCAGTCACTAACCAGAGTAGGGATTGCAGCTTACTGTAAGGCATTAATAGGTTTAGCTGCTTCTCATATGTTTTCACCACCTCATTCTTTTTAAGCCAGGATCCAGAGGAAAGTGGTGTTGAGACAAAGATGTTGCTCACCTGTGGATATCTGATCTCATTTGGAAGCTAACTCATGATGAGTGCTGAGGGAGGTATGCTTTTTCTGCTTGCTCAGAAAGCAGTAGCCAGAAGCTCCCTCCAAAAAGAGCAGTAAGACAGAAAGCCCCACAGGGAGAAGCAACAAAATGGCTTGTCTTGGATTAACCAAACCGGTTTGCCCAAATAAGTTCTCCTCCCTCCCTGACACCGAATCTCTTGCATCGGGGGCTAACTTCCCCCTACCCAAACTCCTTTCTTTTCTGTGGTTTTCTCATGCAGCCCAAAGACGGGAAAATACAAACATGACTGATATTCCCATCAGAGACCACCTCCCTGCTCACGTCTACCCTCTGCCCATGAGGTCTCCTGAAGTCTCTGGGATGTGCTGCTGGGGGTGGTGGGCTGAGTCTGACCCCCTCTGCCTCACAGCTTGTGTATGTGCCCCAGGTGAGACTGAAGGGGCACTCACTTGGCACAGGTACAAAAAGGCTCCACCTTACAGAGGATATTTGTATTTGATGATGGAAAACCCAAAGGGAAGGTGCTGCAGATTCCCATAGGACAGAGCCATGCTCTTCTCATCTCACCTGGAATAACTGACTGAAAAACAGGTCTAAGCCAGGGCATACACGGTAAGCTAGCAGGTTTATGTCTCTTGATTTCTCATGCCTTTGCCATCCTTCAGCTCCTCTAAGTTAGAAAAAACATGGTCATAGTTGAGTTTGACTCCAACTTTCAAAGCACTCACTGCAACAGAGTGAGCTGACAATGAAGCAAAACAAGCCTGGCCACCTGAAAATAAACTCCCCAGTAAAGCTGGCTTCTGTCCCCTTACCTCTGCCCCAGCAAAAGAGCAATAATTAAATAACTTGCTTATTCACATACTTCCAAAAGGCTGCAGAGCTTCCAGATGTAGAGCAGGAGGTTCTCCTTACTAAAAAGGGGGCAGATACTGGACGTACCTGGAGAGTCCATCTCTTTGTGCATCAGAAGAAGCCGTTTGCACTTGCCTGTTTTGGGATACGCATCTTCCTTGGGAGAGGCACACGGGGGGTTTGGCTGGAGATGCATCCCTCTGATGCTGCAGCGGCGGTAGCCTGGCATTGGCTTGCAGCATTTATCACCGGTTGGGTGACTACATTGTTTGCTTCTGCCCTCAGAGTCAACAGTGAAGCTCAGGAACGGGCAAAACGCCAGCGTATTCCCAGGGAAGCTTACGTCATTGCCAATTCACTGGTGCCAGAGACTGTGCTGGAAACCTGAGGTCGCTTTTGCCATTAATTGCCCAGATGATTAATTCATGCAATGATATCATTTTCCTGGGTGGAGGTTAGGAGGTTATGTACTCTAGTAATGAGGGGAGTGATGGGATGCAAAACTTGTGCTCCTTATTGATGTTAACACTAATTACAACAAGCTAGCCACAATGTCCTCCAGATCATCCTTCCTCCCCCAGAAAGGGTACTATTTTTCTCTGGCTCTCCACTCACTCTTCCTCTTTTTTTTTTCCTTTCTTTCTTTCTTTTTTTTCTTTTTGCATGTGATGTGTGAGCAATTACTCTTATGGGATTTGTAGTATTGCAAATTCTACCCTAAAGGACTGAAACATAGCGCCCTTAACTTTTACAAC
Organism: Ciconia boyciana; assembly: GCF_034638445.1. Taxonomy (NCBI): domain Eukaryota; kingdom Metazoa; phylum Chordata; class Aves; order Ciconiiformes; family Ciconiidae; genus Ciconia; species Ciconia boyciana. The sequence goes on from NC_132934.1 coordinate 60,488,851, forward strand.
TCCTTCTTAAGAAGGCTTGTTGCTTTAATTTTAGCACTTAATTTGGGTTTTTTCCACCTTGCAAATCTCATTCCACCTTCCAAAAATTCTTTGTATATATGTCATTTATATTGACCTTTCCAGCAAGAAAAAAAACCCTGATTATCCTCCTTCAAAAAAAAGAAAAAGGGAAAAAAGCGAGTTTGGTTCTTATGGCACAGTGACTGGTGTATTGTATTGTGGCATTCTCCCCTTAGAGGATGCTGCTCTGTCTATAGGGGTGTAGGATCACTTTTTAGTCAGTCTGGAAATTATCCAGAATGTTGGGTTTTGCAGCAGACGCTTTAGGATGTTTTATTCTTTTTTTAAGTTTTTAGGCTAAAAATCCCTTTCCTGCCACTTCAATAGCTAAGCAAATAAGCCCAGAATTCCCAGATGGGTATAACAAAGAGGTGCCCTGGCCCAGGTACAATTAATAGCTGATAAAGGTGCAGCAACTTGATCTGATAATCTATTGGTAGGTGAAACTGCTAACTCGAAATGTCAAGCAAAACACCCAGGGCATTTTCAGAGCTGTTGTAAGAGCGTTTTCCTTCAAACAACGTTACTGCTCTGCCTCCTGTATCCCTCCCCCTCGCTCACTCCAGTGTTTCTCTTCTCCCCTCAGGCCTCTGTGTTTTTGGCTGGCTTGCATCCCCAGAGGTGTATAAAGCCCTGGATCATAAGTTTTCAAACAGACTCGGTAAGACCAAATGGAAATCTTCCAATTTCTAGATATGCTTGTTTGTGGGATAAGATGGTTTCCTCTCTGCTTAAGCAGTGGGGAAGCCATGCTCTCTCTCCATTCTGGATAATTTTTCACTTCTTCCCATCCTTCATGGTTTGTCGTGGTATTCTCCTACCTCATCCAGACATTAGAAAATGTCAAGGAATTTTTCTTGAATGCTGACAAACAGCAGAGATCAGATTAGCAACTGTAAGCAGATCTGTTACTGGTTCAGTACTGTAGACTCATATATTTATAATATGGTTATCAAGGAAAATTAAGTGATTATGCAGAACTAACGATGTCTGTATTAATGGCTGTCAGGTTCCAGACACTCATCTATTGCCTGTTTAATGAGAAATAATCCTACCGTGTCTGTGCAGATCAAACACTAAAGCAAGGGTGCAGTATGATTTTGCTGCCATTAGCAGACTACACTAGCCACAGCAAAGGTGGCCCAGGGCACGTGCTTGTAATTTAGACCCTGCTCATAAAGGGGAAAAAATAATGAGATGGCCTTGCAAAAGCAGGAGAAAGAGTCTGTGATGTGGCCTTTGGGGTGGAAATGATCTTTTGTCCTGGTGACAGTGCTCTAACATCAGCAAAGGGCTGAATTCTGCATTGCCACCAGAGTAACACAAAGGGGAAGAAAAGATCGTCTGCTTCCTAAGGTGGCCTGTGGTGGACTGTCATGGGGGGAAAACAAAGCAGATTGGATGGGGTAGGAAAGACCCCTTTTCCAGGCTTCCTGAAGCTGTGAGTATTGCCTTCAAATAACTTCTGAGGGAGTAACTGCAGTAATTTTTAAAGGCACATTAAATCTTGCTGTAAACTATCAGACTGGGATATGAACAAGACAGACTGCTAGTGCATTGTAAAATACTCCAGCCTGAAGAACATCAGCAGCATTATCTTCCTATGGGCCAGAAAAAGAAGTCAGAGTTTATGTTAAAGGGAGGAAAATGGAAGGGCTGGAGACACAGGTGAAGAGCTGTACAAAGTGGGGGAAAGGGGTGTGCCTTTTTTTGAAGAAGGAAATTTCATTTTTGCCAAACATTGTGGGGTTTGTCTGCTCTCAGCACAAACCAAAGCCAGCACATCTTCCCTGTATACTTCAACTGGTAAGCATGGAAAAGTATTGGCTTCCTTATTTCTTCTCATACACAGGAGCAAACACACAAATACCAACTCCTTTTAAAAGATGGCAACCAGTGTCGTCTTCCAGGTCTTCATGGTTTGAAATGTCTATTTGTTCAGCTTCCTCAAGTGTCAGAAGTGTGTTACCTCAAGCCCTACATTTTAATTTACAATTTAATTTTACATTTAGTTGACAATGGCACAAACACAGAAGGAGATTTTTTTTTAACTTGCTGGGTCTAGCTCTTTGAAACCACAAGGTTGTTTAAGAAAGGATACTAATAAGCCACTTTTTGGTAAAAGTGATAGCTAAAACCATTCACATTATTTGGAGCAGAATAAGAGGTTAACTGATGCATGATTCCCATCCAAGTGAATGGAGAAAGTCCTTCTCCACTGGGACTTAGGATGTCCAAGCCTGGTGGAAAAAAAACAGCCAGAAATGCTTACACCATAACTCTTATAATGCTAAATATTTTTAATCTGGAAGGACTGGTAGACTTTCACCAGCACTACATTAACTTCATAAGCAAACACAAGCATATTTATATAGGACTATTAGAAAAGCAAAACCAATAGCAGCAGAACATTCAGCTCCAAGATGATTCAGACCTTTAAAATCTGTTGTTTAAAATACAGTAACTCTCCTTTTTTAGATAAAATGTATTCTTTTTAATATAGGATATCTTTGCCCTGTGTGGTTGGCTTCTTTTGTACAATGCAATGAACATATCCGTTACGTTGTCATCTTCCTCCCCCACTTTAATCTGTAACTTGCTGGAGTTAGGGTAAGGCTGAGCAGCCCTGTAGTACATTGCAGCCCAGGAACGCATCAAAGACCTTCCTGGCTACAGATGCTAAAAAACAGAGATCCCTCTTGGAGAAGGAAGTCACAAAAATCAGGATCTTTCTCATTCAACTTACCAGCATAGCACAGTTGTTTTTAGCCACAGCTATAGAACAGTGGGCCAAAAAAAAAGGAAATTTGAGAAAAAGAATGATCACACAGTCCTGGAGGTGATGGACTGGGTGTTTCTGTCCCTCACTGACTGCATGCACCTCTGCTGCACCGTGCCCATCACAGGCAACTGCCAGGGACTGCGGGCACAACATGTGGGCAGGGAAACACACCCAGCACCCTGCTGTTTTCTCAAGTGGGCTTGACAAAACCAAATGATCTGACAAGTTAGGAAGCATTTGTTCTTTTTTTAGCCCCGAAGTGTTTGATTTTGCTGCTTAAAGATGAGAATCAGTGCCTGTATTTCCCTTCTGGTTGCTAAAGCATTAATGTGCTTTGGCGAGAGGGGTTGGATGAAGCGCTGCACTCCCTCCAGCAGCTGAAGGCTGCCGTATTTAGCTTGATGCATCTGTCTAAAATAGGCCTGTGTGTATTTAGTTAATCTTGCGGGCAGGCTTTCTTACTTCAGCAGCCTTATGAAGTTTCTTTTAATGGGAGAGAGAAGAGTGAGCAAGGGACGGGGGGGGTGCCGGTGGGGCTGTTTTATAATGAAACTGAAAGAAGCTGTCAGGAATTAACATGAAGGTTACCCTGGTTTACTCTGGGCAACATCAATAATTCAACAGAGCCTTTCAGTCAGGGCTTCCCCCGCTGTTCCCCACAGGGGCAGTTTCATATATGAGAGTTTCCTGAGGCCATTCAACATGCCAGCTCCTAAGAAACACGAGGCATAGGAGGGGATGGCGCCTGTCAAGAGCTAGAACTGACAATCCCTATTAAAGTGCAGGCAGGCTTTTCCCAGGAAGATCCTTTGATGTCTCCAACTCTTGGTCACAGGTCATGGGCCTCTGGCTTTACATGTCATGCCTCTGCCTTGAAAGAAAGTGCCACCTGTTTTGCTGAGCCCCGTGGACAGACTGCGTAACTATTGTCCCCTCCCTAGGAGCGATGCACAGGAAGAGAAGGACGGTGCCTTTAGTTACCTGGGGCAGTCGCAGATCTTCTGCAAAAGTCATGCCAGGCGTGCAAGACCATCTGCTTTCCACTGTGGTCAGAAAGAGAAAGGGATCAGATCCAAACCCAAAACTTCTAAAGTAACTTCTAGTTCAGTAAGAATCCCATTGAAGATGATGAGAATTTTGCTTGAGCTGGAAGGGAAGGAATTGACTCTGTGCTTTCTGAGATAGCTGCCAGTTAAATAAGTGGCATTGCAAGTTTTTCTGTACACTCTGTTCTGCTAACTTGCATACAATATTGGAGTTTGGTAAATGCTCCAGTAAAAGGAATGCAGTAATCAGACGAAGATAAAAGACATGAGCTTCTCAATTGCTGTGGCATTTCATCTTTTGGACAGAAAATTTTTGTGGCCAGCTTTGGTTACCTGGAATAAATAATAACAGTAAGATGCTGATAACTTGTGATATCCAAACCTTCTTCATAATGCTCCTTCAACCCCACTGTTAGAAGTAGTCAGCCAGCAGCATTTCAGTGCAGCATCTCTCCCCTGAAAGACCACAGCTCATCAGCTGTGAGACAGGCTCTGGATATGCCATCTTTGAAAATTTGTTTGGAAAAGAAAAAACTATAAATGGATGGGATATTTGATACAACATTTACATGTTACAAGAACTTTTGGAATATTTGTAGTGCTGTTTTGGAGTAGAAAATATTTTGAAATGGCAATATTTATTTGAAATGAGCAGTCTGGTTTTCAACCTACTCTTACAAATATAAAAATTTTCAACCAGACCATTCTTAGCCCGGCTCTTTATGTCTCCCTGTGCTGTAATTCCTCCCATACAGCCACAGCTGAAAAGACCTTAGTGCTTCTATTAGGAAGAACCTACACCTTCAGCTCTGCCTCTGTCAGTCTGCCTTTCTCTCCATCTGGTCATTAGATGGTTGTGATCTGCTGAGTACCCTGAGGTAGTTCTGAGGTAGTTGTCCTCTGGCTTGAAAACAGAGAGGACACCAACAGGGTTTAATTCTTAGTGAGGCATCTACAATTGCAACTTCCTCCAGAGCCTCCCCCACCTTGGACTAATAGAAGCAATAGCTGGTTACCTTCACACGATGCTGTAAGACCAGTATATTTTCCCAGAGCAGAGTAGGCGGTGAAGAATGAATAGACTCTTTAGTTGTCTAACCTCCTTAGTGCATGTTTTTATGCATACTGGTGGAGCATCAAGGGCTATGGGCAGGTAAGAAAAACTCTGATTTTTTTAAAGAGTGCGTAGCACATGCCTGTTTCAAGGTATGGTCAGGGTTAGCAGCTGGGGCGAGAGGTGGAATAATCATCAGCAATAAATCTTTGTGAGCCTCTAAAGAGCACTTCTGAAACCCAAAATACAGCCAGGGTGTCCGTTTTAACTAACAGCAGGTTCTGCACTTTCTCTTGGCAAAACTCACGTTTCTTTGCTAACACAGAACAGTTGTTATACTTACTAGGCGGGAGTACTCAGTTACTAACTAGACCACAGGTTCTCTAGCCAGAAGGTTCATGCTGCTGCTTCATTAGTATTAAGGAACATCAGGCAGGTGCTGTGATTGCATGGAGATGCCAGCAAAGACCAACAGTTTGATCAAAGTCTGCAGCCTTGCTGCTGCTTGCTAGCAAAGAAAGCTTGGTGGGCTGTGGCTAGCAGCAGCCCCAGGGGATGGGCTGTGCCATGAGGCTCAGTGATGAACAGGCAGAGGGAGGGCAGGGCCAAGGCTGACAAACCGGCTGCCATCTCGTGCACCGCTTGGCGATGTTTCTTGTTCAACCTTCAGGGTAGCGCAAACTGAAAAATCAGCTCAGGTAGGGATTGCTGCCAGGCACTGACTAGCCCTGCAGATGATGCACTGGCAGCAGCTGCTGCTCCAGATCTAGCTGCCAGATGCTGCTTTACAGTGTGAACATCTGAGCTCCTCTGGGGTGCTTAAGCAAGTGTCTTTGCGTTGGGGTATCATATGGTCACACACTCCCTGCTGAAGTTGGGGGATCATCACAGCCAGACAAAATGCTGTTTTCTTCACTCAGGCTTTCAGGGAGCTGCTGCTTTGCTCTTGCTGCAGTGGCGATGGCTTAGATACAGGGCTGGTTTGGACCACACCGGTGAGTATTTACAAACTAGCCCTGGAGCTGGTTTTTCAATCAGAAATTATAAACTCACAGCAGGAGCTGTTGGGAGAAACTACACAAGCTGCACTACATGGGAAGCCAAGCTCAATGATCCTAGTCTTCAAATCTATTTGATTTTTTACAAGTGCTCTGCCGTGCCTTAGTAGTAATTGAAGAGATCCAAAGCAATTATCCTCTTTCAGGAATGAGATACTAATGATGGGGAGCTGAAGCAAGAAGACCGCAAGTGATTAAGCTGATAATAGCGAAGGACTTTTATGTATTTGTCATCATGCAGTGTACATTATTATTAGTGCTCACAATATGACCCTCTCTTGCCCTGGTTTTACATGTGGATTTCCATATGAAGTGATTTGACCAGGGTTCTTTCTGTAGCTCTTAGGAAAATACATGTGGATATGCAGGGTCTATCACCAACATGTGAAGGTGATCCACTACTTCTATGGAGTTGAGTGATAATATCACATTTTTATAACCCCATCACTCACTGGGTCATGTTTGGATACTGTGTTTGCATTGCAGTAGATAGGAAAAGGGACAGAGATCCTTGTGTCTAACCTGGCTTATTTATAAAAGATCACCCATGCACTACTTTCTTACACAATTAACATCATCTGGGTATCCACAACACTTTTTGCAGCGATCAGCTCTGAAACTGGACTCCAGTGACCTTCCAAGCTCTCATTTGACCTGAGAATTCTGTATATTCTTCCATGTTAAAAAGTAACATAGTTTTCAGGTAAGTTTCATTTTAAATAGCTGCTATACTTACTTTGTATATTATAGAACACCTCTGCAATCTGTATTTATATCACCGTGCATCTCAGTATCTCTCAAACTTGACCCAGTTTAGACTTTCCATGCTTTATTTAACAGAAATATCGTTATACAATCAGGCACACTGAGGCACAAAGCAGTTAAGTGACTTGCTCAAAGTAAAAAGTCCACAAGAAAAAAAAACCACAGAGAAAGGAACCACTCTTTCTAACCATAAAAACCATAAGATTGGTTTCCTTTTGTGTGCAGTCTTGAAATAGAGAATAATGTTTTGCGTGTTTTAATGCACTTACTGCCATACTACAACATGCAGGAAGATCACTCTGCACTTCAGCTCAAGCCTATGGAAAACACAGAATATGCAAGTGTAAGCGCAGGCAGAATTTGGCTGGTTGCCTTAACAGTGGGAGGGCAGGCTCCAAGAGTGCGTAACTTTGCGCAAAGCTGCAGGGAATAAACATACTTCCTCAGCCTGCTGTAGGTAACACCCTGCCATCCATGCTAGCCTCTGAAAGCTTGAAGCTAAGAAGTTGTGCCCCGAGGTTTGTTTGGGTTGCATAGGGATGACAAAATGATGTGGTTATTACAAGGTTTCAACACGTAAGGTTTTAAACCCACTGGCCTTTATGAACCTGAGGACTCAGGCACTGGGTCTGGGCAAGAGCTGAAAATAAATGGAGCAGAGCGAAGCAGCTCTCTAGCTATTACTCAGAGCTCTGTTGAGTTTGTTTTGGACTCTTCAGCTGATCTTACAGTCTACTTTTGGACATGTCTTTTTTCTGGAAATACATATCCGCAGTAAAACTGGCTTTCATCAGTAAGCTTCAGTCACATGGGACTGCACCACTTAGCTCTGATCAAATACAGATTGTCCCACAGAGGAGTAGGAATACTTAGCAATACTGCTTCTATCGTTGGCTGTATCATTGAAAAATTATACGTAAAGAGCGACTGCCTACCTGTCCTGCTAGTCAGGACAAAAATGCAGAAAAGGAGGCCCCAGTGTGGCTCTCAAATAACCTCTGTCTGAGATTTGTAGGATGTCCCCATTTCTGTTCTGCCTGCTGCAATGCTCATGTTCTCTGTAACCAGTTAGTCACGCCGTATTTGTGTGTGTACCCAGCAAGAGCTCACGCCAACACATGCGGCTTGAGTTCCTCCCACTGCGCCCTGCTCAGGCTGTCCAACTGCAGAGCCACTGCATGCTCTCCCTTCTCCTCTTCCCCTTACTTCTGTCCTTTCCAGCCTTGGGAAAGAAGTTCTGCGAGTATGGGAGAAGGAGAAACTAAAATAGCTGTGCGGATCAATCCTTTACTTTCCCAGTTACAAAATGGTTCTAAGTGCTACATTTTTTCCTCCAAGAAACCTTCCCCCCCCCCCCCCCCCCCCCCATGGTGGCTATGTACTCACCAGCCCTTGAAAGGCTTGGTGGTTGGGTTCTTAAATAAGGTTGGCCAATTTTGTAACCCTCAAAAGCTTTGTAATACAGCTATTGGTCAGCAGGGGAACCAGAGCTCTTGAAGCTTCTCGTGCTCATGGTGTCACCAGCTGAATTTTGGGGTTTTTGGTCATGGGTTGGTCTACATGACACCAGGGCTGCTGGCGACAGATCAGGTACACCTGTCTCAAAGGGGAAAAAGGATCTTTGCACAGCAGTTAGCAGGGCTCATTGAAAGAGCTTTAAACTAGACTTGAAGGGGGAAAGGGATAAAACCAGGCTCACTAGAGATAAGCCTGAGGTCGGCACGCCAATGTTTGAGGGATGGTCTGCTAGCAAGGTCCTTCAGTCTGCTGTCTCAGTGGAGGTGGGGGATGGAGATCCATGCAGCAGCAAAGACAAAAGGGTTATGGATGTGTTAGAAACCACGGAAGCACCAGAGAATGGTCACCTAAGAATTAGGGCTTCTCCCCCCAGAAAGGTGACAGGATCAATAGCCCAACTGAAGTGCATCTACACTGATGCACGCAGCATGGGCAACAAACAGGAGGAGCTGGAAGCCATTGTACAGCAGGAAAACTATGATATAGTTGCCATCACAGAAATACAGTGGGATGACTCGCACAACTGGAGTGCTGCAATGGATGGCTATAAACTCTTCAGAAGGGATGGATAGGAAAGGAAGAAGAGGCGGTGGGGTAGCCCTGTATGTTAGGGAGTGTTTTGACTGTCTGGAGCTTAATGATGGTGACGATAGGGTTGAGTGTTTATGGGTAAGAGTCAGGGGGAAGGCCAACAGGCAGATATCAATGTGGGAGTCTGTTACAGACCACCCAACCAGGATGAAGAGGCAGATGAAATATTCTATAAGCAGCTGGGAGAAATCTCACAATCGCTAGCCCTTGTTCTCGTGGGGGACTTCAACTTACCAGATGTCTGCTGGAAATACAATACAGCAGAGAGGAAACAGTCTAGGAGGTTCCTGGAGTGTGTGGCGGATAACTTCCTGACACAGCTGGTGAGGGAGCCGACTAGGGAAGGCGCCCCGCTGGACCTCTTGTTTGTGAACAGAGAAGGACTTGTGGGTGATGAGACGGTTGGAGGCTGTCTTGGGCATAGTGATCACAAAATGATAGAGTTTTTGATTCTTGGAAAAGTAAGGAGGGGGGTCAGCAGAACTGCTACCTTGGACTTCCAGAGGGCAGACTTTGGCCTGTTTAAGAGACGGGTTGAGAGAGTCATTTGGGAGACAGTCCTGAAGGGCAAAGGAGTCCAGAAAGGCAGGACATTCTTCAAGAAGGAAATCTTAAAGGCACAGGAGCAGGCCATCCCCATGTGCTGAAAGACAACCCAGCAGGGAAGAAGACTGGCCTGGCTGAACAGAGAGCTTTGGCTGGAATTCAGGAAAAAAAGCAGAGTGTATGACCTTTGGAAGAAGGGGCAGGCAACACAGGAGGACTACAAGGATGTCGTGAGGTTATGCAGGGAGAAAATTAGAAGGGCCAAAGCCTAGCTAGAACTTAATCTGGCTACTGCCGTAAAAGACAATAAAAAATATTTCTATATTTCTATTAGCAACAAAAGGAGGGCTAAGGAGAATCTTCATCCTTTATTGGATGCAGGGGGAAACATAGTGACAAAAGATGAGGAAAGGGCTGAGGTACTTAATGCCTTCTTTGCCTCAGTCTTTAATAGTGAGACCAGTTGTTCTCTGGGTACCCAGCCCCCTGAGCTGGAAGACAGGGACGGGGAGCAGAATGAAGCCCCCATAATCCCAGGGGAAATGGTTAGCTGCTACACCACTTAGACACACACAAGTCTATGGGGCTGGATAGGATCCACCCAAGGGTACCAAGGGAGGTGGTGGAAGTGCTCACCAAGCCGCTTTCAATGCTTTATCAGCAGTCCTGGCTAACCAGGGAGGTCCCAGCTGACTGGAGGTTAGCAAATGTGATGCCCATCTACAAGAAGGGCTGGCAGGAGGATCAGGGGAACTACAGGCCTGTCAGTCTGACCTCGGTGCCGGGGAAGGTTACAGAGTGATCATCTTGAGTGCCATCACGTGGCACGTACAGGACAACCAGGTGATCAGGCCCAGCCAGCATGGGTTTATGAAAGGCAGGTCCTGCTTGACCAACCTGATCTCCTTCTGTGACAAGGTGACCCGCTTAGTGGATGAGGGAAAGGCTGTGGATGTTGTCTACCTAGACTTTAGTAAAGCCTTTGACACTGTCTCCCGCAGCATTCTCCTGGAGAAACTGGCTGCTCATGGCTTGGACGGGCGTATGCTTCACTGGGTAAAGAACTGGCTGGATGGCTGGGCCCAAAGAGTGGTGGGGAATGGAGTTAAATCCAGTTGGCAGCCAGTCACAAGTGGTGTCCCCCAGGGCTCTGTGTTGGGGCCAGTTCTGTTTAATATCTTTATCAATCAGAAATATTTAATATCTTTGTCATATCAGAAGTCGTGTGGCCAGCAGGACCAGGGAAGTGATCATGCCGCTGTACTCGGCGCTGGTGAGGCCGCACCTCGAATACTGTGTTCAGTTTTGGGCCCCTCACTACAAGAGAGACACTGAGGTGCTGGAGCGTGTCCAGAGAAGGGCAACGAAGCTGGTGAAGGGTCTAGAGCACAAGTCTGATGAGGAGCGGCTGAGGGAACTGGGGTTGTTTAGCCTGGAGAAAAGGAGGCTGAGGGGAGACCTTATTGCTCTCTACAGCTACCTGAAAGGAGGTTGTAGAGAGGTGGATGTTGGTCTCTTCTGCCAAGTAACAAGCCATAGGACAAGAGGAAATGGCCTCAAGTTGTGCCAGGGGAGGTTTAGATTGGATATTAGCAAAAATGTCTTCACTGAAAGGGTTGTCAAGCATTAGAACAGGCTGCCCAGGGAAGTGGTTGAGTCGCCATCCCTGGAGGTATTTAAAAGACGTGTAGATGTGGTGCTTAGGGACATGGTTTAGTGGTGGACTTGGCAGTGCTTGGTTAACGGTTGGACTTGATGATCTTAAAGGTCTTTTCCAACCTAAATGATTCTATGATTCTATGCTTGGTTCAGCGGTGCAGCATGGAGGCGTGTGAGCTGAGCTTTACAATATCTCTGCACTCTCCAAAATAAAACTTGTCTTCTTAAATGAGGAAACCAAGGCACTGATATTGAGTGACCTTTACCCAAGCTGTTGGCAGAGGACTCTGTTAAAATCATGTTGTGCTTTATTTCCATGTCTGGGCCCAGCCCACTAGCGTACTCTCTCAGGACTTTGGGTCCAGAATCTATGCCAGTTCCCACACTCATGTATTATATTTTCTGATGCTTTTTACCTAAACATAGTTTTTGGTGTTTGGAGCCAATTATGGAGGGCTCCCACACCGTCCAGCATGAATGCAAAGACTAGATAGGCAAGCAGACAGGAACTGGGAGAGAAGACAACTTGATAAAGGACAGTTAGTGAAATAGGCTGGAATTATTAGGCTTTTAAAACATACTTGCTATTTATTGCAGTGCACCTCTGGTGATACAACTCTTTGTCAACACAGTATTCCTACGGAGCCAACATAAATTCTTAAATGGCATTTGAAACCTGGCCAGATGCTTTATTAAGGAAGCAAAGCACCTGCCCCCTGACTGTCCTGCACAGGCTCCTGCTCGCACCACGAATATATTTGGCTTGCAGCTCCAAACTGCAACCATGCTAGAGCAGGATCTCGTGGACATTTGTGAGGTTGCAGCTGGAAGCAAGCACTGGCTATGGTGCAAAGACCGGGGTGCTCAGTCCAGCCCTGGGAGAGGGGATTGTCACCCTTGCTGGGGTGAGAAGTGTGTGGGTACATGGTGCGAGCAAAAGGGATGTATTACACAAGCCCACACAGCTCTTCATGTGTCTCCATGTGATCAATAGTAATGATGCAAAAAAAGTGAAGAAAAACGTCTCCTACAAATACTCAGCACAGTTTGGGTTGGTCATCACAGAGCTTGAGACAGACATAGCCAGCTGGACCCCTACAGTGCTCCAGATGAAGGTCTACCAATCCCCATTTTCTCTGCCTCTTTGGGGGGAATAGTCTAGCTAGTCAATCTCCTACCACTTCTACATCACATGAAAGAATTTGGCATCAAGCTATCTTACAGTTGTGTCAGAAATCTTCCCTAGAGTGAAGTAAAACATTGTCTTTCTCTTCCATCCTCAAAATAAATCAGTAAGCGTGCTCAAATTCTCAGTTTATTCTTCTCTTTGTATTAAGTGCTGCTATATGAGATGGGCACATATAATCAGAAAGCAAATGAGCACCTTGCTGCACAAAGGCAAATCACAGGCTTTATTTCTCCAGGTATCTACTGTTCACTCCATCAGGTTAAGTAAATCTCAAGTATTATAAGGGGTTACTCACCATATGGGAAAAATCTGGGGAACTGGTGGTGTCTGGAATGGTGCATGCGGGAGAAAAGGGGTGGATGCAAACAGCAACAAAACTTAGATGGAATATACTAGCACTACAGATGGTTTAGAAGGCCTCAGATGTTTGAAAGAAAACTTTTTAACCCCCAGAAGCATAGAACATTTGGGAAAGAAATTGAATTTTTGTGGCATTTTAAAATGAGTTAGAAGCATTGATGCAGGAATTGCAGAGTTGTGTTTGAAGATATGTTATTTAGAAATATGCAATCCATTCTTGTCTTATATACATATGAAAAGTAATACAATTTGTGCTCCAAACAGAAAATCCTTCCTATCATCATCAGTTAATAATTATCTGTTTAGTGTGTATTATGACCTCTTAGTGAATTGTTTCTAGTAACAAAATATTCCATTTACCTGCATTTTGAATAACCAGTCTATTGCGGCAGAATTGAAATACAGTAGAAAGAAAATGGCATAGGAATGAGGAAGAGTATGTGATCATAATCAAGACAGGAGCCCCATTAGCACTGGGCAGGCTGCTGCGGTTTCCTCTGAGAACCTGTGAGTTGTCAGTCCCCTAGGCATCTTTTATCTGCATGAACCCTAATGCATATTGGCAGGCCCTACATATTAAATACATCCAGCTTCTTGATTTTATTCAGATCAGCACTCTTCAAAGCAACGCGTCTCTCAGCTGAAGGAAATCCCTGCTCTATTAATGGTGTGTCTGGTGCCACTTTAACTCTTACCACTATGAAATCAGGACTTGTACAGTTACTGCAGGAAACTGAGAGCATGTCTCACAAACACACAACATAAACTGCGCCAGATCCAAGACTAGGAAGGAAAAAGGCAAGGGCTTCAGAGCCCTGCTTGCTTCCTTCTTACGATTTCAACCGTTTAATATGCAGAGCATTTATCTCTATAAATTCTCCAGTTTGTACTGCTGTCTCCTGCTTTTCTTTAATATAATCTGGAGGAGCCCCTTTGGCATGTGTGTAAGTATTAGCCTTAATGGAAGCATTAGTGTTGCTATTGCTCAGGGTGGGAATGACCACAATAGTCTAGGGAAATAAGAAATGGAGAGAGTATGCCAACTCAACTGACTTTCAGATGGAGATGGCTCTATAGTATTCAAGGATTAGCATGGGATTTCTTTGCCCCATACTGCCTCCTCCAGTTGAGCTGGGTCTGGCTTTGCTGATAAGCAAGTATTGATATTGAACAGAGACAGGCCACAAAAGGCCTCTTGACAGGCTCATTGACAGGTGGATATTACCACTGAGACAGCACTGTGGCTGTTAGGTGCCAACAGGATTTCCACAGTGAGAATAAAATGAGGAAATAATGTATTGTTTCCAAGAAGTAGCACGTCATAATTTGTTCTTGAGGGTATTAAAGCCATAGAGTATTATAATAATATTCAGATTTATTTTTCACTAGAAAATTTTTCACTATTGTTCATGACTTTAGTCATCTTCCTTTGCAATCTACTTGAAAGCCTGATGACCTTACAATGACATTTTGTCATTTTAGAGTCTTTTTTTTCCTTCTTTTCCTCGCCTGCCATTATGAAATAACAGGCAAAAGGGGAAACAGACTAACTCTATTTTCTGTGCTGGGCGTAGCTCTTGGGAAACGGTCCCATTTGCACTTGGTTTGGTATGCACACACCCATTATCTTCAGGACCAGATAAGGCAAACCCCCTATGGTGAAACTGCTCTATAGAAAGCACTGACAGCTTTGCAAACTGAAAGAAATAAATAAGTTTTGTAACGCCTAGACTTTTCCAGTTAAATAGCCACCCAAGAAAGTAGAGAGGATTTTTTTTAGGTCTACAAGAATGCAGCAATAAAACAAGAGAATTGTTGCACATTTGTATGTATCAGTGGCTTAATGAAGCATGTTTAAAAGTGATTCTTTTCTGACAAAGAAAGAGACCTCCTGGCATCTCTGAGGATCTCTCTAAACAGAGAAATTGGATGCACAAGATGCTGACTTCTTGCGAAAATCCTTAAAGAGCACATTTCCAAAGGAAATTACTGCTGAAGTGAAAGGTAATAAAAAATTTGGGAAGCAAGTGAAATTCTGGAGAGCAACTGTCTAACACACAACAGGGAGCTCAGCTTCTGGGTAGCATCATTGTCCTGACAGCATGCTGTTTCCGCTCCCCTGCCCTGCCACCCCCTCCAGCTGCAGGGTCCTGACTTCTTGCAACCACCTCAAAGAGACAGCACAGCTCTGCTGGTGTCAGTCATAGCAAATACACAATTTCCAGAAGTGTCTCTGGCACTGACATGCACAAACCCCTCTGATTTTAGTTGGAATTTGTGCTGTAGTTTTACATGCTTTGGAAAATTTCCACCAGTGTCTACATTAGAGCTGTATTGTGTTGCTGATCCTTGGGAAAGCTCTCTGCAAACTGAACACCAGCGTGGAAACTCTCTGCTTTCCTCCGTTCTTCAGGACGGCATGGAGTCTTTTCAACCCTTACAGTTTTTGTATGTGCTTCCCATATAAAAAATGTGGGGGTTTTGGTAGGCTATCCTTGTCCTTTTTTCTAACCCCTGTTGTTTTAATTTCCTGATTTATGGAATTTCAGCTTGCATTGAAAAATACCAAGAAACGTTTAAATGCATGAGCCTCTTGAGTGCAAAACTGTGGCAAGTGACGTAAAAACCCAACAAAAGTTCTAATTAATTTCAGAACTAATTGTTTTATTCTGCTTTCAATTTTTATGCTATGCCAAGCTTGGGAATGTTGAAGCCATTCCCGGTGAAACACTGAAAGCTTGACAATAATAAAAAATGTCTTGCCTTCCTCTTTTTGAAAATATATGTGGAAAGCCATCTAGCTGGATTTGGAGCTTCCTAATATGGCTGTCCCTCCACAGAAGTCCACTCCCACAGTGTGTCAGTATGCCTGAAGGCAGAAAGGGACACATGGGCATATCTTAAAATGCTAATGTATGCTAATGGTTATCCAGAAAATGGATGTGAGGAGTGTTTGTGCCAGGTGAGGAGCATCTCCTCATCTTTCCATCCATCATGGGGCTGAAGTAAGTGTGCAGCTCCCTTATGGCGAGGTGGGAGGATAATTTCTACTATTGTTGGCTTTCCATCTTGCCACCCCCAGCATTGCTCGGTTGAGGCTGTCAAGAGCAGGAATCAGATGCAGGCTGGCGTGGTCGTGTCAGCTCATTACCTGATAGCATAGAGAAAAAGCCTGGGGGAAATCTAAGCACAGTTAACAGATATCAGCCAATTGAGTTTGGTTCTCTCTGGATGCTACTGCACTTTAGAAAGTAACCCAGCAAGAGGTTTAAGTGAACGTTTTGTTCTTGTTTTCTAACACATGTCAACAGGTTTTCTGAGATAACTTGCATCTCTGCAGAGTATACCCTTGAGAAAAAGCAGGTAGGTGCCTAGCTGCTGTCAATGTGCTGAGGGAGCAGATTGCTTACCCTCCCTTGCCCTTCTCAAAATATCAGCCAGGAAGTTTAACTGCGTGTTAGTAAGAGGCTGACAGTGCCAGCCTCTTTGCTGTTGTTTTCAAGGTCAGCTCTAATTGACCTTCCTCTTGCTTCATTTAGTTGCTCACATTGTTTCCTTTTGATTCCCTGACTGTGCTCTCATTGTTGGGATTTCCATGTGTTCCTGCATTGTCTTTTGGTTAAGCCGATTCCCACTTACTTCCTCCCTTTCTGCTTGTGCCTTCTCCTCCTCCTCCTCCTCTCCCCACCTCTCTCCTGCCTGCTGTCTTTCTTCAGGACTCATTCATTCTCCTATGCCTCATTTATTATTTCCCCATCCTGAAATACAGCCCAGATCCCTGACCTGCAGCTCCACAGCCCAGATGCCCACTGTTTTTCCAGCTAGCTTTTGGGAGCAGCTGTTTCACAAAGCAGCAGATTACTCCTGCATGGTGGGAGGCAGCTGCTGTATTGCAACTTGAGGAACTCAACAGGAGCCGCTGCCTCGCCTGGAAGCAGCCCGTGGGCTGTATTTCAGCTGTGCAGGGGGCTACAGGTCTTCATATGGGCAGGTTTGTGCCTGGCACAGCATTAAGTAGGTGACTTGTCTCCATGTGAGCCATAGGAAGACACTGGTGTACACAGAGGCAAGGTACAACTTGATGGTGTAGAGCCAGCAGCTGTCCTACCTGTGGCTCTGCAGTGACAAAATACCACTTAGCAGACTTGTTTTGCTTCTGAAGGAGGTGTTGGCTCCTGGCTTTGTTGAAGTTACAGCCCTGCTTGCCTGCCAGGGTAGGATCTGTACGTACAGCAGGTGGATGCCATGCTGCATGAGAGCTGCATGCCGTGAGAGTGGTACAGAGCCAGATTTGACCTGACATGCTGAGCCCTCAGGATGTCCACGGGGAGTTTCAAGGAGTAGGAAAATGAGGTCCTAACCTACTCAGCCTGTGTCTGTATGAAAACACTGACTGATGAAAGTTAAGTAACAGCAAGTGTGCATGATGCAGAAGCAGACCATGAGGTTTTCCAGTAAACAAAGGAATCTGCTGGTGGTTTACACTGCTCCCATTGCAGAGAAGATCTCCTCTGTGGCAGCACTAATGGCAATCGATAAATCGATACAGCAAAACCACCAATAACTTCATTTTTTAAAAAAGAGACAGTCTACTTCAATTACATTACCCAGCTTATTAGAAAAATGTATGTAATGAGAGGAGGACAGTCTGTGCCATTGCTTCGACAGGCCCAAAGTCAAAGTTCCTGGTGGGCTTGCCATCCCCCATCCCAGAGTGGAGCCAGGCATTACCGTCTGCTGCAGCAGTGTCATCCTGTTTGAATTTAGCCTCTGCACGCTTTGCTGGAGGGAGATTTCTCCGTGACATCAGTTGCTTAGGTTTTCTCTCCTTCCTTCCTGAGCCAACAGCACTCAGCCCAGTCTTCGCAGCGAGCGGAGGCAGTGCAAGCCGGCAGAGGGAAAGGCCAGCTTCAGTGCAGCATCCCAAACTCTGGACAAGAGAGTTGCCAGCTCCCAGTGTCTCCTGGGCAACATGTTCCACTACTAAACCCCTGGTGGAAAAAATGATGGGTGACTGTAAACATTGCTGTTTAAAACGGTCCAGTGGGCAAGTGGTCATGGCCTTGCAATAAGTATGATAAATTGTTTGTTGTAAACAGTACACCGAAGGGCACAATGTGGGAAGGCCTGTTCCGGAGGAAACCTGCGTGCCTTCCAGGTGCATCATGGGGTACTCTGGCCCTTCCCAGACCTGGGACACCCTACGCCACATGCCTCCATGCCCTTCTTCCACAGTGCAGGGCAGAGCAGAGACGTTTGCCTGTTGCTTTACTTGCTGATGCTTTGCAAGGAGCCTGTGTTCTTTTGGAGAGTGCAAATCTCGCAGAGGAGGAAGCAGCCATGCAAGCGCCTGGCAGTGGGGGAGAAACACTTTCAAGAGCATGCAGGTCATGCTGGACCCTGTCCCAGGGATACCGGCTTGTGAAAAGAGACTTGTCCAGCCCGTATGGCTGGGGCCAGGTTCCCTCCCGTGGTTGAGAGCTGCCACAGCAGGAACCGGCAGCATTCTGCGATGCTGTGCAAAGCATGCAAGGGGCAGGCGGCTCTTGCTAAAACCACTTCCCCTGAGACTGGTATCGAAATTACGTCCCACCTCTTCCCAGTTAATGCCAAGGTCCTCCAAGAGAGCATGCCTAATTGCTGTATGCAGTAACAGGATAGTCATTTGGAGCCCTTCTGACAGTTAGACATATTTCTGGGATGCTCCTCTTAACCAGGACTGGACCTACTCTTGAGTGGACTGTCATTAAAGTCAGGGGATTTTTCTTATTTGTCTTATGCAAGGTAGAAAACACAGGTTCCTGAGCAGAGGGCAGCGCAGTGCTTTTTTATCTAGCCTGTAGTATATAAATTCCCCAAAGTCTTTGTAGGCTCTACCGCTCTGGTCATCCTGGACAGGTAACAGTGGATGGCTCTGTGCTGGCACTCACAGTTACTGTGATAGGACATGAGTAGGCCAAGTGTTGTGTGGGTGTATATATGAGGTGAGTAGCTAGCTCATAATTCATGGATACTATATGTTACCTGCTTTTTGGAACAATTGCTGCATAAACAGTCAGTGCTACTGAAGGGCTCACCGGTGCATGCATTTGCTGATGTTGTGCAGTCACTGGGTACACCAGGACCAGGCGGGAAGTCAGCACAATGCGTCGAGATACATTATCAACTGTAAATGTGGCAGGAAGTCATTAAAGATTTCCTGAGCTATTCCCTGGGAAAAGAGTACCTCCAGGCTCCAGCAAAGTCAGAGGACTTGTACTGCCAGGGCTGAGAAATCAAAAGAAAAATTGCTCTAATAAGCCAATGTCAGCAGCTTCAGCAGGGAGCCCTCTGCTCCAGACGGATCCTGTGCCCACAGGGTCGGGGTGGTGTTGGATGATGAGATTTGGAGGACATGTGCCAAGGGGCTCTTTGTAGCTCACTTACTCCAGCCAGGCTCATCCGAGCCTCGCTACAACTCTGGGGGCTAAGAGAGGTACAGACATAGGCAGGTATGAATCCTTTGTCTCTAAAGCTTTGTAAATCCCTATAGGTGAAAATAAATGACACCTTATTTTAAGAAAGCTGTTTGGTTGCTCCATACGCTCTCAGCCACAGCTTCAGGAGGAAGATATGCAGACGCCGAGCTCTCTTGGACCAACTAGGCAAAGACAATTTCCTGCCATCAGGAGGCAATCAGAGACTGGGACAAGAGCGTGAGCAGTGAGGGAGGCCAAACCAGGCAGGTCAGGGCAAGGAGCCCCAGTGTTTATAGAGGGCTTGTTCAAAAAGACTTGAAGGGGTTTGGGACATGATTTAATGATGATACCAGGAATTCATGTGACTTGTCTCACTTGATGTATGGGATAACTCTCACTTTTGTTGCTGCAGATATGTCTGTCTTGGAAAAACATTTATGTTCTACCAATATGTTCCCCCCGCCGCCCCCCAAATCTCACCACCCAGCCTCTGGTCAAGGCTCAAAGACTGTCTCAGCAGATAAAAGGTCTTGGGGAATTACTATGGAAGTCTCATTTCTGGGCTGTGCCTACAGGTGCAAAATTTTTTTTAAAAGTAACTACTAACTCTGTGAGATTATTTAACTGCTGAAAAACTTAGTGTTCTGGGTAAAAACAAAGTCATCATACTATGGTCAAGGGAAAAGAGCCAAATAGTTATATTTCACAGTGTTCATTTTCTCACTGGAAAAGATGAGCAGAGTAAGAGACCTTTCTTCTTAAAACAAAACAAAACAAAAAACCCACCAACAGAAAAAAAAAAAAAAAGTATGCGAGGATTAGGCAGCCAGACTTCCAGTTTTGAGTACCTGCAAAAATCCTACAAGTGAACTTGTAAAATCAGGTAGTCTGCTATATCCAGCAAACACCAGTATGCACCTGGCTCAAATTCTAATTTTGAGTGCTGAGAGCAGCAGGGACAGAAATGAGTAGTTTGAAGCTGCCACTGAACTTGATCAAGATGTGTATGGGGACTTTTCCACTATGTATTTTCTACATGCTATTTCAATTTAAGAGGTTTGTTAAATGCAGAGCCTTGCTTACAAGCCTGCCAAAGGTGATACAACTTTTTATCCTGTTGGATCATTTGCTGGTTATTCTGTAACAAGCACGTGTTTTTTCTAACACACATAATACCAGAAATAAGCTGTCTCTCTTTTGAAAATTAACATTTACAGTCAGAATAATTTTTCTTTCCCCACAGTGAACAGTTATAGAATTGTTAGCCCCTAAGCTAGTGTAAGCTGGTCTGCCCCAACTTGAAAATGTTTTGGGATTAGAGAGCACCATGAAACATACTTTGTCCTATCCGTTTGGCTGTACCAGTGTGGCACACTGCATAGAAACCAGTAGTCCTTTTTCCTTTCATTGTTGATTAAGGTACCCATTTAAATGGCCAAAAGAGTTTTTCTTATCTCAGACTCACAGTATGTATCTCACGTATGTCTTTGATTCTCTTCCCACAGGAGAGAGAGAAAACATAGCTGAAAAACAAAGGCATATCTCTCTAGCAGGATTTCAAGGGGGAAAGCCTGCCTGCCTGGACTGCAAGGAGGTACCCTACACGCACACAGAAACGTTCCCCAGGACTGGTGACTCCATTGTTCAGCCTTGCTCTTGCTGAGAAGGTTTCCGCACAACGCTTCAACAATGAATTTCCTCCGGAGGCGTCTCTCAGACAGTAGTTTCGTGGCGAATTTGCCCAATGGCTACATGATGGACTTGCAGCGCCCCGACAACTCCACGAGCTCCCCGGTTTCTCCTGCCATGGAGAGAAAGCATCCACAGCCACCACAGCCCTCTCACTCTTCTTCTACTGGCACCAGCATCTTCAGCTCCATCTCCAGTGCCATGAAGCAAACCACACAAGCGGCGGCAGGACTCATCGACCACTCGGCCAGCCCCACACCACCTGCGGCCCAGAAACCCAAGATCCTCCTGGTGATTGATGATGTGCACACAGACTGGTAAGTCATCATGGTCCTCCCTGCTGAATTCAGCTCCACCAAGTTTGGGGGATGAGAGGGATCTTGGAGGCAGGGGGCATCTGCAGGGGGGTACACAGATGCTTTCACATCTAGTTCACCACCTCTGGCCCCAGGTAGGTATCTGTCCAGCGACTTGCATAAGTGGCAGAGTAGGCTTTTCTCAGATCTTGCTTGAAAAAATGTTTGTTTGGCACTCATTGGCAAACTTCTTGATAGCCTCAATATATGAGCACACATAGGACATTCTTGGCTCCACAGGCTTAGCTGTGCTGTCACATCTAGCAATGGTCCTAAGAGGTACAGCTGAAGGTGTGTTAGTGACGTGGTTCAGGACCTTAGCCTACTGTTTGTGCTGGCTCCAGAAGGGAAAAGGGACTCCTGTCTCCAGCTTTCTCTCTCTTGAGCTTTTCCCTGTGTGCAAATTTGTACATAAATTAATAAAAGATAACCCAGGCCTACTACTACCAATAGTAATGGCTGGACTTCAATAGCTGTTCAAGAGCCCTTCACGTTCTAAGCATAGTGGCTATTGGCAAAAGGCTCTCAGGCTCAGCTAAGCCTCAGATTTCTCTTGTTCATGCAGGTCTCTGGTTACAAACAGAAGTTTGGAAGTTTGTTTCCTGTGATATTGGGCAGCAGAGAACACTTTCCAAAGGGTAGGACAACTGAAGTCTTCTGGTCAGAGAAATGACTTACCGCTTGCAGTGTGCTTCCTTTCAAAGTTGGCTGGTTTAGAAAGCTTTAGGCAAGCCGGCTGAGAGACCTTTTTTGCAGAAAATCCTGAGCATGTGTTAGGGAGATGCTCATTGTTTCATCTGCCAGCTTGTCACAACACAGAGAAAAAGGAAAGGGTAGCACAGGCAAGGGGACTGTATTGAAGACTTCAAAATGAAAGAAGTTGGGTTACCAGGTCTTGGCCAAGGGAGATTATTTTATTGTTCTTTTCATCCCACGCCAGTCTTCAGTAAAGTTGTCACCTTTGGTCTTTTCTGCTTTCCCAGGAGAGTGGGGACAAGGTGGGACCTGCCTCCTCAGGTGTATCTTCACAAACCAAGAGCTTAGCTCTTAGCTAAAAAAGGGCAATGACTGAGTACAACTAGGTCAGGCTTCTTCAGACAACTTGAAGTAAGAGAGGGAAAACAGTGGGATTTTTCTCAAAGGAAAAACAACTTTTTAATTGAGTGGGAAAGTCCCTGATAACGTGGTCGTTGTATCAAATGTTTCACCGGCCTAGTGTCTTTTATCACAGTAGCAGCCTCTTAATGCCAGATAGTTCAGTTGGCAACACCAGCCTGGCTCAACCTGATTTCTCCTTCCTGGGTGCACCTGCAAGTCTCCCAGAAGCTTGATGCTCACCAGCCTCCATCTCTGCTTAGCGTTTTTGCAGTTCCTTGAAGATGCTGCCAGATGGCAGTCCCTTAACATAGCATTCTCCAGATGGGGATGGGAGTGCCTCTAATGCATAGCTCTAGCATCTGGGGCTTAGCCGGCACTGCTTAGTCCAAACACTGTAATCAGAGAGGAAAGCCCTAGCTCAAAGGCCAATCTAGTTTTTCCTTGACATTAATGGTGCTGAAGATAGTGCAGGCAGGGGAAAGTATGAGGAGGGGTTGGACTCTGTTGCAGTTTTTTCATGTTTTAAAATACACACTGCATTCAAATCTCTGCCTTTATATCTCCCAGCTGCTGTTCTGTCATGCAGACTTCGTGGTCTGTGAGCTGAGCTTGCCCAAGGAGCAACAGCTGGGAGATATAAAGAGGAGGTATGGCTGCCCATACTGTCTTCACTCCTCCGCTCATGTGTAAGCACTCTACGCATCCTGCTGTCTTGGCTATCCCTTTGCTGTCTATAACTTAGCAGTTTCTACACATGATGGGGGACCCCTTTCATTCTTCCCAGCTCTCTGCCTCTGTCCACAGGCTTGCAGATACCAAATAACGCTGCTTGCAGAGGCTCCCTGCCTTCACTCTCTCTAAGGTTGTGAGGGCACTGAACAAAATTAGTGTATGCATTCATGACCGTATCCTGACATCTGTATGACAAGAAAACCAAAACCAACATTACTAACCCTTGCCTGCTACAGATTTCCATGGCTCTCTGTAGCATGGACAGAAACACATGCCTAGAAGCTTCCCCAGCCTAAAAGTATGTGGTCCTTTCTGAGAGAGCATACCAGTGCAACTACTCCAGTAGGCCAGGAGTGCTACTTGGCAGTTGATTTTTGTGCCTCCAGGAAACTCAGTGAGCCCAGTGAAAGCAGCACTGGAGAGCAGTGGCTCCATGGCTCTGTGGATGTTTATTCTTGGTAAAGTACTTCTGAACAATGCCAGTCATCTTCCTGGTCTCAGCCAGGCTCAAGCTGACCAGCCCAAGGCAGCAGTGTGTGCCTTGTGAGAGCACAGCTGAAGAAGCTGGTTATCCAGGGATTCTGGCTGTCTACTCTGCATCATGTACGGAAACAGTCTCAGACTTTGGATGGTGAACAACAACCTATTGTTGCTTCTGTGCTGGTGATTTTGGGTTTGGAAGAAGCATCATGTTTGCAATGCATTTCACCTCTGCCTGCTCTGGTTGTTGCTACTTGTGAAACCTTTGTATTTGGTTTTCAAGAAACTCTTTCCTTCTCCTTTTGAAATAGTTAACTCTACTAGTAAAGATACCAAAGAAATAACTACTGAAGCGCTACGTTTATTTTAAGGGTGGGGGCTTCCACAGTGCCTCCTCCCCCACAGCAACTTACATGGGGTTTACAACAAGGAGTAGCTTGTTCACAGACAGGAAGGGTGAGAGACAGTGGAATCTGCCATTTGATTTCTCTTCTCTTCTCTAAATGAAAACACTTTCTCATAATTGGAGACTGTAGCAATATTGCCAAGCCAGACATTCATTTGTCATCACTGTTTGTACTACAGCAGAGGCAAAGAGCTGCAATTGTGGATTAGGACGAGGTGTTGCAGAAGTGCATGACGAAATGCTCTAACAACCCAAATAGGCAAGTGCATGTTGAATGCACTTGAAAGTGACAAATGGCAATCCTTTCTATTTTTAAGGCACTACTATGTCTCTGATGGTACAGTATAGCACTCAACTTCTCTCAGAGGTCTGGAGGAGGCGAAGAGCATCCATGGGAATCCATGGCCTGTCTTCTTCCATAAAATCCTTACCACTCTTGACATGCAATATGCTCTGGTTTATTCCAAAGACAAAGTACTATAAAAATAATGTGAGCCTCACAGAATATGATCAGCTGCTTTCTGCATTAGCAGCAGTAAAAGAAAGGTACGTTCTATTAAAAGCAAGGGAACTCACCCAGCTTTCTGTTAAAATGGCAACGTTTTGACAAATTTTCCATCCTTCTCCAAGAGTCTGCTCTAGCAGATTGCAACGAAGCACACAGTGAATCTGCCACATGCAGGATGTGCATGAGAGGAAAACACTATCTGTATGACTCCCTTGTGCTCTTGGCTTTGACAGACAGCCCTCAGAGGCACCCACAGCAGTGAATGTATCCGTGCATCGGCATGCTAGGGAAAAACTGCTTCTCTTCAGTCATTAGTGGTACATATCTCAGCCAGGTAGCCTCCACCTGGAGAATGAGGCACCTTCTTGTGGGCTATGAGTATTTGTGCCCTGGGAGACTTCCAAAAATGCATCCACAACTCACCTACAGCAGCTGCCAGAAAAAAGGAGCTCAGACATGACTACACGCACACGCGCGCACGTGCAAACACGCAGCAAAAGGGAGCGGGACCATGAGGAAGGGGGGGTGGCAGGACTCCATGTAATGGCAGATGGGCCAACTCCGGCAGCCTGACCTCAGCCAGGAGGAAAACATCCCACCTCTGGCAACTTCCTCACCCGATGCGCTATTAAGTGAAATCATGCTCTTGCTGGATTGAATTTCTCAGCAGATCAAACAGGATTTAGTACTGTGAATTGTTAACCCCCATCCTCTGCAAAAGTGCTCAGCTTTCTAGCCTAATGCTTCGTGTTTAAACAGCTTATTTGGGAAGTGATCAAGCACCGTTAAGGCTCTTATTAACAGCATATGCTAAAAACATTGCTTTTTTGACCAGACAGCATAACAAAGTTGTTCTTGTTGCATTTCTTAGATATCTCGGTTGCATTTGTGAAATATCTCATGTCATTTTCAAAGCCATTGGTGTGTTTTGTCCAAATTTCAGGCCATTTCAAGTGTTACATGCTGTCTTGCACAAAATACACGTGCCTTATGTGCAGCAGTTCTACATGTGAGGATTGTTCCATGATTCACAGAAAAAAAAGCCACAGAAGATATTTCAGGAGACACAAAATTGCATTGTTGTTTTCCCATTTACTTTACAGCCAAATCTGCCTGAACATACTGTCTCCAAAAATTTAAAACTGAAGGAAGAGAAAAACTGTGATTAATACTGAATGAAATCCTCTTAATACATCTGAAATGGTTCTTTGTATAACAATAATGTCATGATTCAGGTCTAATTATGGACTGACCTGACAGGATTACTGATTTGTACTGTTCAGAGGAAATTATCAACCCTTTTTTATTAAAATAAAACTATTTTTACTTCTGATAGTACATGAAAATATTGAGCCTTAAATATGTCATTTGTCCAAAAATATAATTGGTCGAATAATAACAGTCTAATACTGAATTTTAGTAACATAGGACTTCCTGAATCCTATTTTTTTTTTCCCAGGAATTCCTTTTCCAAAATATTCAATGAGTGTCATCAGTCATTTCATGCTTTCAGTAGGCTGAAGATGATATACTAAGGCTTCCATTCAGAGGAATATTTCTGTACCTAACTCAATTAAATATAACGGGAAGTTTTGGACCAGCTTTTGGCTTTGGACTTCATGATCATTTATCTTTATTATTATTATTCAGTATTGATACTTCAAGCTTGACCTCAGGAATTTGCAGGTTAAATTGCAAAGTTTTGTCTGTATTTCCTGCTAAGAAGCCCCAAATCACCTAACATGGTGGTAACTGACAATAAATGATTATGAATTAGCTTTTATTATACAGGGGTGATCTTTTAAGGTTTCACAAGTTCTGTGCAACTATGTGGCTATAATTTGAAAAAACTTACAAGTAAAATTTATGTTTTCACAAATATGGCTTAAAAACTTACATTTTCATCATTCAGCCATGTTTACCCAGAACTGAATATTTCTGTTCCTATAATTCATGCCAAGTGTGACTTGAGGGCAAAAAGGAATTTTAGGGAAAGAAGAGGCAAGTCTGTGTTAAACGTGTGTGTGTGTACACGCGCCGTGTTCCCTAGCATACAGGCACAGGGGTGAAAAGGAGGTAAGGCTGTCAAAGATATTCAATAAATTGCATTTATCACATCGCTTTCCAATCTGTTTTAAGTATATCACCGTCATGTCTGCCTGTATTTTTGTCCTGCATATGTAAAGCAACTTGGGATCTAGTCCTCCTGAATGAAAGGTGATACAGAAATGTGAAGGATTAGTATCATTACAAAAATAGACACAAGGAATATGGAAAACATTCCCCACCAAGTTATAAATATGCTAATGCAAGTCAAATCTGGGACCTTAATTGCTTTACCAGAGTTCCTATAAATGCATAGAATTTAACCTCAGAATGTCCTGCCTAGTCCCGTACCTATTAAAAAAAAAAAAAATCCCTCAGATGTATTCCTCAAGGTTTGTGAGCCAGATTTCTGCTGCTTGAAAGCCAGAAGCCCTGCCTCAGTGTTGGTTCAAGTTAGCCTGGTTCCCCTGTTCCTCAGGTTCAGGGAGGGCAGAAGTGGGCTGGAATAAAATATTGCACAATCCTCCACAAAATGATACCCCTCACAAACACCTCCAGGCCATACCATCTAGATTTAGCAATGTAGAAATATTCCAGCAATGTACTATTTTGATAATATGCAAAATAAAATTGCTGCCTCATGTTGTACTTAAAGTAGCCCCCCACCTCCACCGCCCCCCCCAGCTCTTTGTGGCCAAGAGGAATGTGACCGCGATGTAGCCTGCGTAGGGGATCAGACCTACAGCAAAGTGTCCTTCCTATCCTGACAGCTCAGAGAAGCACAAAAAGCCATGCCCAAAAGCAATACCGCTGCACTAACTAGTGCTTCTTCTCTTGTGGGGGCAATGGCTTTGATTACCCCCGTTTCACGAGCGGGAGGTGGCACAGGAAGATGCTGGGAGGCCGGTATTGTGTGGAACTCTGCAGTTTCTCAAATAGAAAGAGCAGCCTGAATGGTTGTGTCTGTGATCATTAAAGTGCTGGTGACTTGCCAACACAGGTCTGCCCCAAAAACAGGCCTTCGGTTCCCTGAGAGAATGGGAGGACTCACAAAAGAAGATTTAAAAAACCTTTCTCCTTTCCTGCCCCAAAGCTTCCCTTTCTGTGTGCATTCAAGCTAAGAAAATCCTTCCAGCCCTGGAGGGTGGGACCTCGGACCTCATCAAGGATGTCACCATGAGGACTTTCTTTATCCAAAAAAACCAAAACCATACCACCATCACAGCCCGATACAAATCTCTTCAGGAGAGGCGTTTCTTTCCTTGGTGTGATCCCATAACTAATAATGCCTTGGGGGTTGTTTTACAGTAACCAGAGTGGGCTGGGTCTTGTGGTTCTTCCCAGAAGGCAACAAAGGCGGTCTGTTCCCATGGCCTGACCTTGGACACCAAGGACCTACCTGCAGCGCAGCAGAGCTGGCTCTCCATTCGGTGGCTCCAGCAAGCCAGGTGGTGACAGCACCAAGAGCAAGATGATCTCACCCCGGGGAGGCAAGGGAGTGAGCACAGCAATACTGCACCCTGGGGCTGGAGCTGAAACTTTTGTGGAGGTCCTGGCAAAGTATCAGTGTATTTAGGGTTACCTTTTGACCCAACCCAAAACTTAGATTTACATCTTGGTCCCTCCCTGTCTGCCTGTACAGTGCAGGTACCCTTTCCTTCTTTCTGCACTTGCCTCTGGTCCATTTAACCTGTAATTCAGACCTTGTTTTCTGAGGTGCCGAAGCACACATCCATCGTGCTTATTCACTATCTTTAGCATCCTGACACCCCCCACCCCTGGCCCAAAGTACTCTTACAGAATAAATATTAACTACCAACCAGTCCATCCCACAGCTGAACAGTGCATAAAGGTCTCTGGGCCAAAGCAGATGTGGACAAAAGCTCCAGTAGGTTGCAGACCTCGGTGTTTGTGGAGTGATTTTTCTCTTCCCTATGCCCTGGGCAGTCAAGACTTGACCATCTCAAAAGTCCTTACTATTTGCAGCTGGGAATTGCTAAACTGGGGAGAAGTGGTGAAGGGGTTGAGGGATGGCCCCTGAAAGGAAAACCTTTCTTGTTTTCACCCCTGAAGAAAAAGGGCACAAATGCATCTCTCCTCCCCCCTCCCCTCCCCACTGCCTTTATAGCGTGTAGGGGCTGGGGGGGTCGGGGCATTCCAGTGGCTGCTGGCCAGTATCCTGGAAACTGCCTCCTTTTTCCCAGTCACAGCCCCTTTTATGAAGGAGACAATGCAGACATACAGTGAGTGCCTTGTGCATCACTTGGGCCCCCAGGCCCTTTGACACGGGGATTTCATACAGTGGCTAACCCCCCCCTGCCTCCCTGAGGTCCCCCCACACCCAAACCAGGGGCTTCAGCCTCGCCTTTTCCAGGCTGATCCAGAAAGAAATTACATGCCTTATTTTCCCAAGGGGCTTGAGAGAAATATGTGTAATGTGATTCCAGGGAAATCATTCAGATAATTCCATAATTTACCCGTGGATGCCTTTTGGTTTATTTATCCATGTCTCTTCTTCACCATTTGTCTTCCTCTTTCTTCCACCCACTCCCTTGCCCACCTCTCCCCAAGAGTCCTGCACATTTCCCCTCTCCTCAGCATGTTTTGCTCTGGCCCCTCCGCGGGATGGGAGAGGCTGCTTCCCGCTCCGGATGAGGAGTGGTCTCCATCCAAAGTGTGGCTTGGCTATCTTTGCTTGTTGTGTCTTGCTCCAGAGGCACAAGCTCAGTCAGAGGATTTGGAGGGATTTGCTATTACAATATCCCAGTGCCCCTGTTTGGCATTCTCTCGGTGATACTGAGGCCATTTCTGAGGTGAAGGTACAAGCCTGCTCCTGAGTTTGTAGCTCAAGGCCTCTGTCGAAGAGCGATGCCCCAAAAAGTGCCTAGGTTCATTCACATCACAGGGGATTTGGGCTTAAGCTTATTTGTTCGTCTGAAGGATGGCTTCCCAGTTACTCCAAGACATAATATCAGCAATTGCAATGACATTTGCTATGTCAACTCCACTGAGGTCTCTCACAGGAAGATTTGAGCTATATTTCTTTGATCTCTTCCTATCCTAGAAAATAGCTTCATACAGGAGCCATTTTACAGGATACCCTGAAGCAGTCCCATGAATTTAATACAAAATACCAGCCTGTGCCCAAAGCTGCATAATGTGTCATAACCTCTGCTTCACACAGCTAATGGACCTGGAGGAACAGCTTTAAGCTTTGAATCACAGCACTCCTCCCGTCCATCACAATCACTTCAGATCTCTTGTCTCTCCTGGCTACTCCCTTCCCAATGCTGAAGCTGGTGTTCTGCACCTTTTCTTATATGGGCTGCTGTCCAGTGGCACTGTACCTCAGGAAGAGCTCCTTGGGCACTTTCTCTAGCTGATGTTTGATACCTGGGCACCTTTTCCTATTCCTCACCTGTGCAGAGCATTTTCCAGCCTGCCAGAAGTTGTGCAGTTCCCTGCTGCATCCCTGATGTCTCTGTTTCCCACAGATCCAGAGGAAAACACTGAAGCAGTCCACTGAAGCAGCTTGGATATGCTTCTTTGCACCGAGAGAAAAAAAAGCAGAGGGAAGAGAGAAGAAATAACTCCAGGAGAGACAGTACAAGCTCTGCACAAATAGCTTCTCCTGTATTCCTGTGCCGAGCATGTGTATTGGTTGATGGGTTGAGCACTAATTGCACCTACTTTTGTTTTAAAGTGGAAAGAGAACAAGGCAGATGTAACTGGCTATTTATCATACAGACAGAAATTGCAAGATGATCTGTGCTCTCCTAACAGAAGTAGCTTGTGAGTTTTGGCCCTTTGCTGCTGATTCTGGAAGCCCCTACTCCACGTGTGGGAGTTGCTTCTCTTGTGCCATGTTTCCGCATGACGCAGGAGCAGCACAGAGGTGCAGGAGCAGCACAGTGGTGCAGGCTGGCCCCAGCTCCCGTACCTGTAGCCCACTGGCCCAGCTCTACCTCCCCTGGGCCTGGTGACATGCGAGGCTTTGACAGGGGACTTGGCGCCCCATGAGGACTGGTTCCTTGTGTTTGCAGACTATGGGTGTTATGTAGGTTACGTATGGGTGTACGAAGGTGCAGGGGAGCATGCCGATTTGGGCAGCCATTGCATAGGTGCAGTACAAGCTGTCCCAACTGTCAGTGACACCAGAGGGATAAACTCTGGTATTCAAGTGTCTTACAGGTGTGTTTGCAGTCTTGGATCAGTGCTGGCATCCCTTGCTCAGCCAGATGCTTTGCAAACACCTAAGGGCACTAATGTTATACATGGACTTTCTGTGAATTAGCTCTTATGTAGGTAATTGGAGGTGAATTGATCATTTATTTTTCCCTGCTGCTATTAAGGATACACTCCGTATCTGACAGAAAATTGTGTATATGCTTCCTCCAGCCATGGTCTCTGAGGCAGACTGGGACTGTTTCATGGAAGCTCTGGAAAATAAGCTTTTATTCTTTCCAAATTACTTCATAAGAAGAGGCATCAGGTTTCTTGTGGCCCTGTAATCATGTCAGGGCTGAGGCAGAAAGCAGAAGTTATGTTTGTCTGATGCCCCTACACCCAGCAAATACGTCCTTTTCCAGAGCATGCGGCTTCTTCATCGCAAAGAGAGAGGGGTTCAGGGCAAACTTTGTCCTTGGAAGCCAGGGCAGATCTTTGGCTGTTTATTATGGTGCTTCTTCCCTCCCAGCCAGTGCAGCCACATTTAAATGCATTGCCTAGCACTGTAAATCCCACCCAGGAACTGCTCTTGAGCATGGCCCTGCAGTTTTCTTCAGTCAAAACATGTTTACATGCTAATTTACTGAGATCACAGCAACCGCACCACCCCATCTGCGCCCTGCCTAGCCAAATTATAACGCTGTGTTCTGGCGGGTTGAACATCTGACATGCTTTAAAATAAAGGGATGGCCAGCCAAGGGGTGGTCAGTGCTGCAGGCTGCCCAGGAGAGGGAGTGGGTTTGTGTGGCCAGTGCCTTGCCCGGTGTCCCGAGCTGGGGGATGCCAGACAGCCCCTCTCCTGGGGCAGTGAGCTGCTCCTCCGATCACTGGCAGTTGGCTGTTCTGGAGGTGAATGGGGACACTTCTGAGGCTCCCCAGCAAGGCTTTTCACTGGTCTTCTGGGTGCCACACCCCTGCTGCACTACAGGCTGTCTAGATAACCCTGCAGCATGTCACTTCCTAGGCAGAAACCTGGAGGAGCCTTGCTCAGGTGCTTTTGGGGCAGAGACCATCCACAAATGTCTTGTACAGTCTCACCTGCCAAAAACATCCATCTGTCTTTCTCCTGCATCCCCACCAGAGCAGTGTGGTCTTCCTTTCCTCCATCCCACATCTACTGTAGGGACCAGAAGCCATTTTATACATTGCACAATAGTGACCAAAAGACTCTCCCTCTTGCAACAGAGGCATCATGATATTTCCTCAGCATCAGCAATGATTCCAGCTTGCTTGAAATTTCAGGAGCTCCAGGGTAAGGCTAAAGCCATTTTTCATTTCAGCATGATAGCCTCTACTGCCCAGGGGCTCCAAAACCCCAGGTGCACATTGAAAACATCACTCCATCCATTTCAGTGATGTTTCAGTAAGAAGTGTTTCATTCTTACCCTGGGCTGTGTCAAAATGATGGGCTGACCAAAATATTTGGCTGCAAATTGCTTAGCACCTGTAGTCTTCAGAGACACTCGGAGCAAGTTAACCCTCCTGGGGGGCTATCCTTGAAAGAAAGTGATATATTGTGCTGTGAAAAGAAAGTTATCTGAGACATGGGATGAGACAACCTGTGTGGAAAGAGCGATAAGAAGGAGATGCCACGCGGTATCTAAGTCAAGGTCCCTTGCTTTACTCCAATGACTCCTCACACTGGATGTGCCCTCTGTGTGACTATCCGTGAGCAGAGCCAGTATTGTAGAGATGGGAGAGAGGATTTTTTTAACTGTGTGAAAGCTAATTTCCTGGACTCGGCAGTAGAAGCCTCTTTGCTCCATCTGTACTGGGCTGAAGACTGTGGTTAATCACACTTCATTACAAGCTGAAGCAAAGCAGCACCAAGGAGTTTGCAACCAGCTGGTCGGCAAAGAGGAGAGGCCATAGAGGGAGGAA
This sequence comes from Ciconia boyciana, assembly GCF_034638445.1. NCBI lineage: Eukaryota > Metazoa > Chordata > Aves > Ciconiiformes > Ciconiidae > Ciconia > Ciconia boyciana. The sequence goes on from NC_132934.1 coordinate 60,521,360, forward strand.
GTGTGTTTCATAAATGTGGGTAAGGAGTATACATTATGAGCGTGCTGGGAATAAAAACAAGCTTGTACCAGTGAATACTGCGCCTCGAATTTCAGACCAGTTCCTGTGGGCCCACTTAAAGCTTATTCCAGTTTTTGAGAAGTCACTGGTTCCAGCAATATCCCCGATGTTTAAGAGCAAGGAATGTTGCCAGACCCTCTAGAGCCATGCCTCCAGAAATACGATGGAATTATTAAGTGCATTTAGCGTTGCTGTTTATTGTTAGAGGCATGATGTCTCAGCTTGCCTGTTGAGTTGGGTTTTTTTCATGCAACACTCATAAATTCAAGTAAGTGAGGCAAAATGGCCAGAGCTCTGCTTTTTATACTGGACAGGGGTTGTTCGAGCCACTTGGTCTTGGTCACACCTGGCTGCTACACTGTCCCTCACTGACATCTATGCAGAGGTCTTATTAGCACCATGCTGATGGATGGGCTGTCTGGGAAGGGAAGCGTGATACAGCCTTCAGATACCCTCGTTAGAATGAAGTGGAAAACTTTTGACATTTTTAATGTCTTTTTCAAATAAAATGAAAACTTTTGACTTGGTTTTGAGCCAGAATGACAAAACAAAACAACTTTTTTATTTACATTTTACATTTCTAGGGGAGGCAAGCATTCAGCCGAAAACTGGTGTGTTTCAGCCATGGGGAAAATTGCCTTCCTACTGTCTCTCCTTTTTTTATTGGAGCAAATAGACACATAGTAAAAATGTGAGCCAGCTTCTTTTTTTGCTAATACTATAAAATAGGGAGCAAAGCCGGCTTCCCCTCATTTTCCTTTACTTCTTTATTCTGTCCTCTCTTTGCCAATTGGAAACAGAATGCAGAGAGTTACTTTGTCTCTGGAAACAGCTCTTGCAGGGCTTAACTGTGTTTTCAATGCCTTCCAAATAGAAGAGCTTTTTGGAACCTACATGGTCTTCCTGAAGTTTTAGGGGGGAAGTCTGAGAAAATAAATTAGTATTTTCTTCTGTCAAGCTTGTTTGGCAAGGGGAAGAATTAGGGAGAAATATTCACAGGGGAAATTATATTGATAATTTCCCTGCTGACTAATCAATATAAGGGGCATTATACACAAGTATGAATAAAAAAGCTAAAACTGCCTGCCCTTTTCCTATGTTTTCTTCTCCAACACTACTGTCAGCCTCCCCCTCTCATGGACAACCGATCCTTCTGAAAATACTTTGTTGTCTGCACAGCATAGGCAGGTAGGAGCAGAGGTGGCAGAAGGTATGTGTCCTTCTCATGACACAGTTCAACTCCAAAGCAAACACAGTTTCTCAGTTCGGGAGAAGAAGTCCTTCATTAGTGACACTGTAGATGCAGATACTGTTTCTCTAAATCAGTAGCAGAAAGACAGAATCGAAAAGCAGCTTTGTAGTGAGAGAGCAAGAGAACAGGCTTCACAAGTACTTCAGCTGTGATGATAAAGATCCTTGCTCAACATCAGAAGAAGTTTCCGATGCCATGCCATATGTTGCTCTCCTTCTTTTACAGAGTAAAGATTGAGTATTAAATGAGATATAGCAAGGAATCATTGATTAGAGTTGTTGCTCTGGAAAAGATTAGGAGAGCATTTGGTTTTCAGCTTGAAAAGAAAATTAAAAAGTCACGAGCCTTGAAGGAGCTTTCCAATGTGGTTTTCATCTGGCTTGGCAGGTTTCTCCTGGAGAACAAAAAGCTGAAAGAAGATAGGAATTAGGAAAACATGCTGTGACCCGGATAGAAGTTCTTCAGCAAAAAGGGAAATGCAGAAGCAAAACAGTATGTAATGAAAACAAAAAATGTTCTTTAACCATGTCTGTCTCTCTCGTTTCTTCTGCAGGGCCAAATATTTCCAGGGGAAGAAGGTGAATGGAGAATTTGATATCCGAGTGGAGCAGGTCAGTGGCAACTGAATTTGGCTCTAAGAAATGTGTGTGGACAGGGTTGAGGTCTTAACGACAGATAATCTGTGGATATTTCTTCTCTTGAAGAAAGGAACTCATGAGGAGTTTTAAGACATGTCCATTTTATAGAACTGTGGAAGCTATAAATGAAAATATCTTATTGGGCCATCCCTTCATCCTCCCTACCTTTGCAGAATCAGTTGCTATTTCACCTTAAAATGAAATTTTCTGTTCTAGTGAGGGGATTATAATTTCTTCCATTGGAAGACTACCTTACAGCTCTGTACATATGCCTGAAAAGGTGCAAAGCCAGTATGCCACAGTACATGCTGGTGATGTTATGTTCTACATGCAAGCTATAGAAATCTTCTGACTTACCCTGATTTAAGCCTAAAACCTTTGGTTTAAGTATGCAAAATAACTACATATGGCAAAATCTTTTTATCTGTTGAAAGTCCATAGGAACAGTAAGGAGGTTCATGGCCTGTTTTCTGATGTGCTGTGCAGAGCATTGGACAAATTCTTTGTTAGCCTTGACACCAGCCATTTATTTCAGTTGAAAACTCTTCATGTTTGGGTCTGTCCCCTCCTCTCTGTGCTGGTGTAGTGTCTGTCAAAATGAAGTCCCAGTATTGACTGAGACTTTGAATGCTGTTGCCAAAGAAGAAATTATTATTAATAATCATCTGCAGGTGCCTAACTTGAAAGCAAGCATAAGAAGATTGAGAGATGTAGAGATGAGCTGGTGATCCCGAAGGAATCATATGCTTGTTTTATACTCATTAGGGCTATAAAACTGCTTGGATGGATAAAGACAGCTGGTGAATGTTGTTGGAATAACCTGATATTTTCTGTCTTTATAAACCTGGCAATTCTGCATCGTGTGTGTGTGTGTGTGTGTGCACACGTGTGTGTGAGTGTGTGTATAGAGTTATTAATGCAGTGGTTTTGAAGACTTTCTCAGGACCCATTGCCCTTGATAAGGTGTTCCTTCTCTTTTCAAAGGGGTTCTGTCCAGTTGCCTAGGACTATACATGAGCACACATGTTCTGGACAAAGGCTGTGTCTGGGACAGAAAAGTTAGCAAGTCATTTTTTTGCAACTGTAATACTATGAACATTTCATTTTCCTCTTTTTATTGTTATTACATTTGTCAGTACTGGGTCGTATTAGCAAGAACAATTCTCACTTGCACTTTCTTATCAAAGTCTTTATTTTGCTGCCTGCCTCAGTAAATGTCCTAAAAGAGAACAGGAAAAAAAAAAAAAGAAAATCACACTTCTCACATAGAAGCATGGAATCAAATAATAATTCAGATTTGCCCTTCAAACGTCTGATCCAAACCACTCCGCTGCTCAAAGCAGGGTCAACTTCAAAGCTAGACCTGATACTCTTCAAGATGACCTGTTAATTATTTCCTAAGCCTCCAGCCTCTGCCTTTCCCCTCATAGTCCTTCTCCTCAAATGTTATTGCACTTGAGGTCCTTATAAAGGAACTCTCTTCAAATGGTTGTTGAGTGGAGAAGGGCAGAAGTGGACTCTTGATCCCTGATGGGTTAAACCCAGTAATGACCCTCGTCATCATCACTAGGTAGCTTATCACACTTCCCCAAGGACTCTTTCAGGGAGACTTTCCCTGCCTGTCTTTTGAAATCCTTCACATAGGCTGAATGTCCATGTTTGAGATGAGGCACCAAATTCCTCCAAGCAAAGACCATAAGGCTGGTATGACTCTGCTGGTGAGGATCATTGCCAAGCCCCTTGCAGCCTTCTTTAAATACTCAACATAGTGACTGCAGCATTGCCCGAGGGAATGAACTGGAAGCAATGCCCAAGGAGAGTTGAGAAACAATGAACAAGGGCTTCGTCTGCTTCCCCTCGCCCCCTCCCTGCCCCTTAGATCAGGCAGCCAAGCCTTCACATAGAGGGCAGGGAACTGCTCTTGACTCCACCAGACCTTGAAAGCAGAAGGGATGATCACTTTCCCCAGCTGGATCACTGTCTGTCAAGGGAAACACAGAAGCTGCATTGTCACAGGCCGTCCTCAAATGTGACCTCAGGCCTCTCTGCATATCGTTGAGGCCAAGAGAGGGGCACTTCTTTCTTCAAACTCTGGCTTTTTGTCCCCTTCTTTTTTTGCCTATCCATCCTTGCTCAGTATTTCTTGGTATTTAATTTTCATTCATTGTTCTTACCCTGATTATCTGGAGCCTTCCTCACTTCTTCATCCTCTTCCTCAAGCACAATCCAGGAGCCTAAACTGTTGTGGAACAGGTCCCCTGAGGCTGAATGCTGCCCCTCTCGACCTAAAAAACAAATGTTCTTCCACAGTCCCCTTATGGAAAAAGAAAAAAAAAAAAGCAGGGAATAACTGTGTTTACCAGCCTGGTCCACAACTTTCTCTTTGAGTTCCCAGCTCACCAATCTTCCTTACTATAACTGTCCCATGAACGGCACACAGACTGTGCCATGGTGCACAAGCCCTAACCTGGCTGTTCAGTTCTGAATAAGCTCTGCATCAGGTCAAGGTTTGACTCTTAGGCACCCCTTGAGCCACTTGGTCTGCTCAGTAAGTTAATTTAGTTTTTCAGTTTTCCATTTGATCCTGCTTCAGATAACCACATATTATTGACTCAGCCAGAAATACAGTTTGCCTTAGGAAATTTTTTTATATTTTACAGGAAAAAACCACTTTTGATCTGAAAAGCTAAGTAACAAAAAAGTTTGAGTGGCAGAAAGCAGTGAAAGGAAATATCCAGATGTTAAATACTCTTGAAAAACCACATTGGGAAAAAGCAACTGCCCTATTTTTTCTGACTGTGCTAATTTTTTTGCCATTCTTCCAGGATGCTCTGTAGTTGGTTTAAACTGAAGGAAGAGTTTCTCTTGTTGCTTTCTCTCTTCTCTATCTCTATTACATCTTAATTCTTTCTTAGCAAGCCATTCCAGCAATCTTTGGGGGGAAGCAGAGCAGGATAGTAGGTGATACTTTTTTTAAAGTCATGACATCACTTATTTGTAATGGAGCAGGAGTGCTGAAAGCAGCACTGTCTCTCCCTCTCTCAGCAGCAGGAAGTCGCTTATCTAATCTGGTTATACACCCCTACCAGCTCTCTGAGCTGCCTCTCCCCCTTGGCTGTTGTCCGAGGAATGCAAGACGTATGTGATCATGCTGTCTCGCTCCGTCTATCCCCCACACCCAACACTGTGGAAGGCATTGGCTGATTTCAGCCAAATTGGAGAAACAGGCAGAAGTTTCAAGATACTAAGTTTCTACAAGAGGTGAATTCAGTTCGTATTAGACACTGGATAATCCACAGGGAAGAGACTGTTAAATGCCATCCTGCTTCTCAGGGAGCTGCTTCTGTAAGTCTCAGCTTGTATGAAAATAGGTTTTATGGACTCTCAGAGAAGGTTTTCTGGTTCTTTAACAGAGAAATGAATTGCATGACCTCAGTACCACCCCCAGGCCCTTGTTCTTCAGCTAGGTCCATTACCACTAGCAAGAGACAAAAGACACTGTGGGCACCGCCTGATGCCAGTGAATATAAGAGAGAGTTGTCAGGGATACTGCAGTGGGTACACCATTTCCAGCCTCTGCCATCTCCTGTCATTCATTAAAATGAACATGAGGCCTGACTTTGTTTCCACCTTTGTTTCTTCTTTTCTAATCTTCAGCATAACACCCAAAACATATTCATTAATGTGCTTTAGAGGCTGCGGGATTTATTATTGCCCACCCTTCACTGAAACCCAGGTATGCAATGCCATTGCCTTCTCCCTGCTGGCTGCAGGGGGGAGAGGTGCAGGGCTGAGTGAAGGCTGGGGCAGTGGGAAGCAAGTGCAAGTGCTCTCCTGAATCAGGGCCCCTTTTTCTTTGGAGGCAGTTTGGATTACATTTTGATTATTTTGATATTTTTCCAAAGTCCTTCTGTAGCAATGATAGTAATTCACAAGACTGAATGAAACACTGATCAAAAAGTAAAAATCTATTATTTGACCTATTCCCATTAAAACCCTGATGATTTAAGTTTTACTCAGTGTGGGTAAACCCCTAAGCTTTAAGGAGCAGCTGAGTTTAAAAATACTATCACTATTTTATGCTAAAAATAAGGTTCTTAGATTTTTTGATCCATGTTATTGCTTTTACTTGCCTTGTGATTTCTAGCTTTGAGAACTGCAGTGTATACATCTCCAGTTCTTTTCTCTAGAAATGCAAACACTAAAGAAATTCTTTTAGAAATAAAAAATATGTTTGATTAAATGGCTCTAAGGCTAAGTTGAGCTTAAAGAAGAATCTTAGAGTGCCACAGGAGTTGACCACATTGCTTTTAGTCTCTCCCAAAATTAATTTTGCTTTTACCTTCTCAGTCCTTCACTGGCCAGAGGACAGGACGCATTAGGAAACACAATATATTCAGGAAGAAACAGAATTATACCACAGGCCTTATGCTCTGTCAAATGTTTTCCATCACTAGAGGCAACTGGTAGTAATTCAGCACCTCCTTCCCCACCCTCTCTGCCCTGTCCCAGCGAAAACTAAGCCTTGCATGCTCTAAGAATTTCATGTGACTCTGGGGTTTCCCATATGGATCATAACGTACCCCGGGTGGGGGTGTCCTTGGGCGTTAGGCATGCCCCATGCACAAGGGGGATGCTGCATGGCCATGCGTCCCCAGCACACCCGGGTGCAAGCAGAAGAGGGCAGGAGAGCTGGGGCTGAGACCCGGGCAACCACAGACCCATCAGACAGACTGTGACACTGTGGGTGGTGGCCAGATGAGTGGGACACTTGCCACCTGTCTGGTAGAGAGGTGCCCACAAAGCAGATGTGCAGAGCAGGGTCACTGGGATGACCACGGAGACCTGACTTGTGAGAGGAGTCTGAAAGAGTTGAGTTTGTTTATCCTGCCAAAACAGAGGCTAAAGGAGGCATGGCTGCTTTTAATAAAAACACTGGTTTAAGAAAGGGTTTTGTGACATGGTGCCTGCAGTAGCAAGGGGTTAGGCCCTATGGCTCTGGTGGGCTTTTCCAGTCCTGTGCCCTGCATTGACCGATGAGAGCCCAGGAGGCAGAGAGGAGAGCACAGACCTACCTGGCAAGAGCAAGCAGCACTTCTTGGAGAGAGTCTGCCACCTTCGGGGTACCTTACCTTCAGATATTTCCCAAAGGAATTTTAATATATTGAGACATCTTTCCTGGCATTGCCTAATTGATGGTGGAGGGGGGTGAAAAGGGTGAAGGGGGAGTGATGAGGCCAAAAGGTTCATCTAAATTTTTATCCCTGTTGTTTGTCCACCCGTCTCCTTCCCACCATTTCCTGCTGTGATGAGGTGGGTCCCTCTGTCCGTCTGACACGCATTCTTCTCGCACAACTCATTCACTTGTTCCCGCTGCCTGGTTTATTTTCAGGGAATGATTATTCATTGAACTCCTATGTACATGCTTCTGGAAAAGTCTTGTGGTATAGATTATGACTCTATTGGCAGCATTGTCAGGAAAAAAGTTGTACTTGGCACTCACAGAAGATAATTGTAATACAAATCATAAATTCCAGCTCCATTGTACTTCCCGTCCTAAGGAGATATTTTCATGTGCAGCATAAAGGGGTCCTTTCAAAAGGTAGAGTCTGTGTCATGGTTTAACCCCAGCCAGCAACTAAGCACCACATCCCGGTAGGATGGGGGAGAGAATCAGAAGCATAAAAGTGAGAAAACTCGTGGGTTGAGATAAAGACAGTTTAATAGGGAAAGCAAAAGCTGCACACGCAAGCAAAGCAAAACAAGGAATTCATTCACTGCTTCCCATGGGCAGGCAGGTGTTCAGCCATCTCCAGGAAAGCAGGGCTCCATCACACGTAACAGTTACTTGGGAAGACAAACGCCATCACTCCGAACGTCCCCCCCTTCCTTCTTTTTCCCCAGCTTTATATGCTGAGCATGACATCATATGGTATGGAATAGCCCTTTGGTCAGCTGGGGTCAGCTGTCCCGGCTGTGTCCCCTCCCAACTTCTTGTGCACCCCCAGCCTACTCGCTGGTGGGGTGGGGTGAGGAGCAGAAAAGGCCTTGACTCTGTGTCAGCACTGCTCAGCAGTAACTGGAACATCCCTGTATTATCAACACTGTTTTCAGCACAAATCCAAAACACAGCCCCATACTAGCTACTAGGAAGAAAATTAACTCTATTCCAGCCAAAACCAGCACAGACTGATAGACCCATGTGTGATGAGAGGAAAATTAGCCTCTCATCGAATAACTGTATAATTTTTATTCATTATATGCTTAGGGGTTTTTCTCCAACTGAAAGCCAGAAAGCACTTCAGGAACAGCAACAGCAGTTCTCATAGCTTTGCCATATACAAGCATTCAGAAAAGATGAATAAAGAGAACTGGAGAAATAGCAAGAATGATTCAAAAATCATTAATTTCTTCAATAAATAGTATCTTAAATTTTTGTTTGTTTGTTTGTTTTCCATTGGCTTTTGGAGGCTTACAGACTTCATGTTTTTGAGCTATGTCCTGGGATCAAAAGGTTTAGAAATGTGGTTTTGCTAGAGCTCCAATTTTTGGGCAGTCACACAAATTCTGAAAAGAAAATTTAAGGGCAAATTCCAAATGCCATCAGAGCTGATGCATTAAAAGTCACTCACACAGGTCAAGGCATGTGGACCTTCAGCATCAGTGCTGTCTGTAGGCTACGAGCATGCATCCCAGCTTCAGGACTTGTGAAGAGCAGTTGTGGCAGCTCCCCTTGGAGCCGCACAGCAGCATTCCCATCACAGCTGGACCCTCTCCATCCTTTTCTCCCAGAGAGCAATCCCAGTACTGGGGGAAGGTGGGGAGTAGGGTGCCTCCCCAAGAGAAAATGTCTCAGGAAAGAGACATGGGGTAGCAGGGTGTGTAATCTCCAATTCTTCATGCATGTGCACACCAAGCACGCACAGCCCCAGCCCTCCCTCTGTTCACATCCATAAGATCTGTTCACCCTTCTGCCTGTGCAGGATTTAGGGTTTGCTTACTTCCCCCTTGAAATGCTTGTAATGGTTGTAGTGAAATGTGCTGTTACAGGAATGCAGTCTGGTGCCTGCCAAAGTTTTTCTTTCCTTGTACATATTGGAAAATCTACCAAAAACTAAAGCATAAAATCCACTGAGGAATGTATGTGATTTGATTAGACAGTAGTAATTCCTCATCCCAAGTGCCTAAGTCATGACACGGACCAGCCTGTTATTCTGACTGCATTTTTTGTCACGGGGCAGGGGGAGAAAAACAGACGTGTAGTGGTAACCGGGGAGGAGTTTCAGGAGCAAGACCAGGACAGTGGAGAGCCTTGGTCAGAGCACAAGCAGTGGGTAGGAGAGAGCCAAAGGAGACATGGAGACTGGGGAGCTCTGGCCACGTGAGAGACCCAGTGCCCTGCAAGCCACCTGTGGCTCCAGTGCCACAAGTCAATCCACCTTCCTCCATGCCCATGTGGGTGAGAGGAACTGGTCGGTGTAATTACCAAACTTGTGCTTAGGATCCTAATGTGAGTACTCTGCATTGCCTTATGGAAAGCTGCATACTGTAGCGTGCTGTGATTTATGTGATGGAATAATCTCCCAAAATGCCAGTGTATGTGTTACAGTGCATGGTGTGTTGCACTGAGGAAAGTGCAAAGGTTCCCTGGCAGTGCTGAAACCCCTCTGCTATTTATGTGTATGTGCTACATATATGCAAATGGGAGGTATGTACGCAAATATTCACACAGAAGTCTAATATAACTTTGTGTCTCCCTTTCAAGCAATAACCAACCTGAGTAGCTTTTAGTTAGGTTATGTACAGATGAGGGCTTAGAAAGTTCAGTAGCTCAAAAAAACCCAATGTGCTAGTCACTGCATGGACACACTAAGCCTGCTTGCTTTAAAAAAAAAAAACCAACAGCCACCATGCCCCCAAAACACAAACCCAAAAACCTGTCTTGCATCCCTATTCCTGCATTCCTGTGCCACAGTGAAGATGAACTGACCCTTAGCATCCGCTCAAGGAGCAAACTGGGACACTTTCCTGGGGTTCCCATGCAGGGAGAAGTTTAATAAGGACATCTGCCAGGTACCAAACTTATCACAGGATGGTTGAGGCTGGAAGGCTCATCTGGATATCTCATAGTCCCATAACCTGCTCTGAGCAAGTTCACCTAGAGCATTGTGCCCAGAACCATGGCCAATAAAGGTTTTAATATCTCCAGGGATGGAGACTCCACAGCCTCTCTGGGCAACCTGTTCCAGTGTTTGACCATCATTACAATAAAAAGGGTGTTTTCTTGTGTTTACATGTAATTTAGTGTATTTCATTTTGTGCCCATTGTCCTTTGTCCTTTCCCTGGGCACCACTGAGAAGAAAGTGGCATCTGCTTTACTACCTCCCATCAGGTTTTTATAGACATTGACAAACCTCCCCCTTATGCATCAGTCATCAATGGCAGATGCACAAGAGAGGGAACTGAAGACAAGTCAGTAGCCTGGACAAAGCAATGCAAGGATTACAGTGGATCTCAGCTAGAATATGAGTTAAAAAATAGTCATGTTGCTGCACATATGACAAATCCATACTGGAACATATGGACAGCAGTATTATATGTAAGGAGAGTGGCCTTACATCTTTCTTACTCAACAACGGTCAGGTCTCTGCTGAAGGATCATGGTGAGTTGGGCCATTACAACTCAAGAAAGTTGCAGACCTGTCAGAGAGGATCCCAGTGACAGCAACAACATTGATCACTGTGATGAAAAACATCACCTACAAGAAAATCTTACAAGAATAGGGTTGGTTTTGTCTAGGGAAAAAAAGGAAGAAGGAAGGGTAAGTCTTCAAGCAGTAAGTCTTCAGGTTCCGCAGGAGAAAGTAACGGACAAAAAAATTACAGTCTTAAATGTAAGGTGAGAGATTTAGGTTGGACATTGGGAAAACTTTCCAAGGTTGTTAAGGCACAGATTGCCTGAGGAGGTTCCTCATCTGTGGAAGATACAAGAAGGTTATGTAGTATCTGTACACAATGGCAGAAGTAGAGCTGATCCTGCCTTAGGAAACAGAGACAGACTGTGGTGTCTTGAAGTCATTCCAACCCAACTTTCTGTTATTCTATGAAAGAAATGCTTAAAATCCACCTTGAACATGTGTCTCCCATGAAGCATTAAAAGGTATGGCTACCAAGCCAGGCATTTCTACTACGGCATGATTTAAAATGCGAAAATCCTCCTTGTTTTATTATCAGCAAACAGAAACAGAAGCTCTAAAATAGCTCACCAAAAAGATCTCCAGCACCTAGAGAACACTGATGGGAGAAACTGAGAGTAGTTTAAGATTTAGTCCAAATAATCTGGAGAGATTTCTGAATCTGAATACCTGAAATAGGCATTTTTAACAGAACTATCCTCAAAATATCTGTGGCATTCTCCCAAATCTGGGCCTCACAGAGGTACAAAATATTTCTACTCCCACAGTCTGTATTATGTTATTCTTCAAGACGGATTGTGTCACGTTTGTCACACATGGTTCGCTCTTGCCCTAAATGTTTTTGCAGCCACTGGCACCATTGCAAAGCAAGTATAAAACACCATCAGGCTAATGTAATGCCTTCTTCTATTCGATGAGTCCTAACGCAAATGACTCTGCAAGGCCACAGGGAGCTGGGCTCTCCTGTTTTATGCACAGTTACCTGTCACTCTATCTGCATGGGCTGCTTTCAAAGACCTCTTTGTCTGCAAGGTAAACGCAGGCTGGAGATGATCTCAGACTTTAAATCCCAGCCAAGGGAAGTCATCAGGCTACAAAACCCACAAAGTTAAAAATACAGGGAGCACTGGAAAATCAACAGGAAACAATTTCTGCTGACTGAAGTGTTCAGCCTTCTTCCAACGCCAGCTAGCAGCGGCCTGTCGGATAGGACAAAGCAGCTACATGAAAGTAGCAGTGGTCCTTAACTTAGCCTGTTAAAGCAGGAGAGAAAGCCAGGAACAGATTAGGATTGTCCCTCAGCTGTGATTGTATATCTGGATGTTTTGGGGGTGAGGTAGCTGAGTCCCGCAAACCCTCTTTCCACTCGTCCCTCCTTGCCAGGGTGCCCTGGACAATGGTTGCCAAAGGGGATTTCTTCCTTTCTTCCAGCTCTTGACATTAGCAGGCCTGAAATTGGTCCTGGCAGTTTGGTATGAAGTACTTACCAGCTCGGGGGATTCCCAGGCCTGTTTGGATGTCAGGTGTCTGAACACAGCTTTGTTTGGTCTGAATGCTTCAGGGCAACGCCTGTCAGACTGACTTACTTAGATTGTAAGTGCCAGCCATCAGATGAAGATTGCCCATTTTCACCCCCAGCAAAGCAAAGTGTTAAGCTCTTTAGTAAAAAAACATGGAAAAAATCACAGCATAAAAAACATGAAAACACCGACCTAAGACATTCCTCTCTTGCCCTGGTGTTTACATCAGATGATGCATCCCTCAACTGCAGAAGCTGAAGGTCCATCTCAGTAACACTCTGCTTTCAAAGTGGAACATCTCTGAGGCGTACCCAGACACAGAGGTGGTAAAACCATCCTTTCAGCTCCCCAGTCCATAGAGCCTCTCGAACCCACGTGTAAGCTAGCAAGCTTGCCTTGACCCACTGGGGAGCTCACTGATGATCATCTGCTCTTGCTGAATTTGTTCAAGGTGGACTCCCCCCTCCCTACATCTGTTGAGATTTTTTAAATGTATAAAATGCAGGTGCCTTTTAGAGGTACATATTTTCTTATCTCTGATCCAATACCATCACTGATGAAGCATGGCTGTGGCCAAGGCAGCACTGTGCAGTCTCATAAGAAAAGCCCAGCCAGTCACCTGAACCACTGCCATTCCCTCTCTGTGTGTGTGTGTGTGTGTGCGTATGTGTTTGAAGTAGGATTTATTTCTTGGCAACAGGAATTTTCCCCCTCCTTCCATTGTAATTGGGAGTTACAGTGATGTAAGATCATGTAAGGGTGTTGCTTTAAAAAGTTTACACAGGGCCGCAGACATGAAATCTTATTACATCATTGGGTCACCAATCCACGGTCATTGCTTTAAAATTATGTGGATTTTAAAAAAAGAAGTTGGAAGTGATTTTTTTCATTTGTCGTCTGGCCTCTGAGCCTTCACAGGTGCACCAGTTCTCCATTGGCAAGTTTTTTCCATGCGTTCATGAGGACAGAACATGCTTTTTTTTCATTTTGGGGGGGAGGTTTGTATAGAAGTTGTTCCTGGCACTATCTTTTGGCTCCAGCTAGTAGAATTATCAGAATAACGTTAAATACTACAAGAATATCAATAAAATCACAAGCATTAGCAACACCATCTGAGTGCTCTGATATTAGGTAGCACCTGGTTAGAAGACGATTTTGCTGCTGCCCAGTCTCCATCATACTAAGTCTGAAAGAAACACATTAACAGGAAGGGGGAAAAAAAGCTGTTCAAAGGGAGAAGACTAAATTTTCTGTCTCAAAAACTGAAACTTGATTGTTTATATACACAGGCACTAATTTAATATAGGACTCTGAATCCATACAGGTATGTTTGCATCATGCTGGAAAGGGAGGACTGGCATGGCACAATAATAGGCTATTCTAGTCTGGGGTCTACTCGTTTGCTCATAAAGGACAGAGCTATGATTTGGAGCCCAAGTCAAGCACTGATCAGCTAATCCTGCCATCCTTCTCCTACTGAGAGTGGCCTGAGACCATCAAGTCTCTCTGGCACTCCTGTCTGCAGGGCAGCTGAGCCAGCGGCCACACGGGGGTTTATCACACCTCTCGCCCCGTTATTCGCTCTGATTTGTGTCTTAACCTTCACTGACACCCACTGCAGTCGTAATCGCCCCCGTGCACATTGCCTTTTGCTCCCCATAGCTTAAATATTCCTTGCCAACCTTTCTGGCCTTGTAAGTTGCACCTCTTTTAAAATATAAAGTGTTCTAATAATTGAGCAGTACTGTTAACAGCCTACCCAGCTTTGCTAACCCTTTAATAGTTAAAATCTTAATAGGTAAACTGCATCAGGTGGGTTTCTCTGCTTATCACCTTCCTGCAGCATAATGCGGCTTTTTAGCTGTTTAGGGAGGTTTAAATCTTTTGTATTAGGTTTATAGCTGGCCAGTGGCACGACAGCCAACTCAGACATAATTCTAAATGGATGTTTCCAAGTGGAAACTTGGAATTTGAATTCAAATGACCTTACCTCTTTTTATTATTATTATTATTCTTTCCTGTATGCGTTTTTCAGCTTGCTCATTCTTAATTCCTTCAGTACTTATTAATGCAATAAGCCTAATCCTGTATACTTGTACACCCTAAGCGTGGGAAGCATAAATACTTCTGCAGTCTCTCCAGGGCAAATCAGCTGTAAGTGGATCTCCCATTGCCTCACAGAAAAAAAAAATAAAATAAAAAGGAAAAGAAGGAAAGGCACATTCCAGCCGAAGACAATTCTGCGTCTGTGTCCGTGTGTTTGTGTCTCTGCTGCCCTCGAGTAACGCTCTGTCCTTTTGCTCTGCTCCAGGCTGAGTTCTCCGAGCTGAACCTGGCTGCTTACGTCACAGGCGGCTGCATGGTGGACATGCAGGTCATGAGGAACGGCACCAAGGTGGTAAGGTGAGGAGCACCAGCTTGTCTTGAAAATCGGGCTTTCTGGACCAATGTTGGGGCAAGCAGGATGACCTCACGGTCTGACCAGTATCTGAACTAGGGCAGCACATTCCTGATGACTCGAAGGTTTCCTGGAAGCAGTGGAAAGACTGACCTGACTCTGGTGTTTTTGTATCAGGTCTCAGTTGCACATTATGGCATACAGTCATTGTTTCCAGTCTAGACCCTTCATGCAACCACAAATGCCTCCTTTTCAGGTTCTTTTTAGCTTCACGCCTCCCAGTAAAAGGGACAATGGATCTTCCTTTCCCTTGATTTTTCTCTCGTTGTAAACAGTGGCTTGCATTCATTAGCCTACCTGTGTTAGGTCCTGATCCCGGTGGACTACCCTTGCAATAGCCACAAAGCCTTTCCATGATCCTGATCCTTGCAGCCTGATTTGCTCCTGAAATATCACCTTTTTTGCCAGAGATTCCCAATGCTCTGGCCTTGCCCTGTGGTATATCTCAGAGGTAATACCATATCTCTGTTTGATGGGGATTTCTGTCACTACTAGCATTACTTTGTAATTGTAGTCATTGCAAGCAGACTCTTTTCCTGAGCAATGCTTCCCCAATCATGTACCCAATTCACTTTCCAACAGCATTGCTCCCCTTCTTTCTGACACCAGAGTGCCTGCAATTTGGAGTTAATGTTAAATGCATTCTTACTGGTGCTACATAAAGAGCAGTGTAAGTTGTTGCACCTGTGTAGCATGGTAAAATGCCTCTGTTTACATAGCCCTGATACTATCTTTCACCCTTTTATTCCCAAGCCTACCTCTTTATGAGTTTCTGTCATTACAACTCCTAACTCTACATTTCATCTTTGATACAATAGCTTTTCTTTGTTCATGTTGAAATCTCATTGCTATTCCAAATCCATTTTTCTAGCCTCCCTACTTCCTTTTGTACAATTCTTTTGCACTTTTTGGTGTATACAGCATCTCTGAGTTTAATATTGTTCACACATTTACTCAACGCTTTTGTCTGTTTGCTTCTAGTTCAGAAGTGGAGACACATAATACAGAATGTAGGGATATTTTTGAAAGGGATTATCAGAACAGCTGAAAAATGGTGATTCTGAGTGTGCTGGCCTCAGTTTAATTTCTCAGGATGTCATTTCCAGTCCAAACAGTGCAAAGCAACACTTGTCACTGTCAATTAGCTATGACTGTGGTCCATCAATTCATTTCAGGTCTTGACAGGTCTTAATACGTCCACAAGTCTCCATTCGTTCTTTGGTACAATTTCATGAGCCTCTGCTAAAAACTTTTAAGGCTGAGTCTGTTACATCCATTTGCTTTCTCTCGTCCCACAAATGTCTGTTTCTCAGTTAAACAAAGCGTATGTCCTGTGAACCAGCCTCTGGACCATCCATCAGACAGTGCGCTGTGCTAATGCATTCTTGTGTTTGCTTGCTCACGACGCTGGAAGGTTTCCCAAGAACCATTTCCTAGGTTGATCACATCTTCATTTTCCTTCCCGTGCCTTTCCTCCCAAAAGCCATTCATACATCTGGCAGAAAGATCTTGAGCTATTAAGCTGAAACTGAAGACAAAATTTATTTCACAATAGTGTCTGGGGCATGGTGTTCATGTTTCTGCTCGCAGTAAATACACAGGTATCACAGCTAGCCTATTTGCGTGGATATTTATATATGAAAATGCATGTGTTTATGAATGGCATTAGTTCAGGGTTTTTGTTTTCATCTATGCATGTTTAAGGACACATCCATTTGTGTGGTGGGAAGTGGATTTGGCAAATACATACTTGTCTGGATACCCAATTTATATGGCATGTGTTGCCCATGGTTTGTTATAGTCCTTACAAGCACTACCCATTTGTTTATAACCTGTGCTGATGTGCCCCTGTCCTGCCCAGCTCAGTGAGTTTGAAAGAGCTCAGGCCAGCCAACTTCCACAGCCACTCTTACCAATACTTTAGAAGTTACAGAAATAAAAACTCTTCTTCACTCTAGAAGGTGAATTACGGAGCATACTGCTACCGAGCTGTGTGGAGGCCCCTCAGCCCATCCACATGGGTGCAGCTAGCTTCCCACTCCCTCCAAGACTCCCCCTTCCGCCCACAGCCGTGTCCTGCTCCATGTCCCTCGGGGTGCCCAGCCACAGGGAGATGCCACGCGGGACACCTTCAACTCACACGTGTGCTCCAGCCCTGCTGCAGATGACATCTTTTTTCCATCACTTATTAGGCCTCTGTTAATTATTAAGCAAAATACTCAGTCAAAAGTCAGAATGTTTCTAGGTGGTGAGATGCAATACTCATCATGGTTTTTGAATACCCAGAGTCCTTGGAAATCCCACTGACAAGTTATAGGAAGGAAATACAACAGCATCTTGCTAACAGGCACATCTGGGATCCCCCCCCTGCAGGAGCCCTGCCTTCTTCACACTCTTCTTCAAAGCGAAGGCAACAGAGCGTGGCAGTTTAGTCGAAAGACAGTGAATATACTACAGACCAGTGGATTTTAAATCAATGAAATAATAAACTTTTATAACAACAACAACAGCAACAATAATAATAAAGCAACCACTGGGCTATTCTCTCCAGTTTGAAATTATGTTAACTGATAAACTATCTAACAATCTATTAGCCTATTAAATTCTGTCATTTTGCAGCAGGTCTCCTTGTTCTTTCTTTAAACTGGGGACGTCCTGTTGCACATTTAAATCAGAGCTTGCTCTCTGCTGATCCCTTGATCCTTTCTGACACCTTGGCGTTAAGGCATTCTTTTAGACCCTGTGCCAACTGATTTGAACTGCACCAGGAAAGAACTGTGATTCTTTTACCTGGAAGATAAATCCCCTAATAAGAAGGTATAACAGTCCTTGAAGCCCTACACTTACCATTTGCCTCAGGCAAATTTTAAAAACAAAAGGAGCTTTAGAAGCATTATTGTCAATTAAAGAGAGCAAGGAACTGGAAGTATACAAGCCTCCATGACTATGGAGGCTTGTATACTTGTGTGGATCTTGAAACCAGTAGCTACAAGTAAGTTAGCAAACAACATACCTGAAACCAGGCATTACTTTGCTTGCCTGATTTTTAAAACAAATGTAGCTCTCAGAATTTAATTTTACAGTAACAAAATTCTGGGTGTCCACCTCTTTTTTTTTAGCTACTAAGTTCTGCACATCTGTAGGATGGGGTGAGGGATTTGATAGTCTCAGTGAAATGTGCTACTGAAGAGAGAGAATATCATCTAACAAATCTAAAAAACTGCATGTGTTTTTTCTGTGCCAGTTCCAGCATGGTATGCGATGGCTGCATCAGCCTATTCAGCACATTTTCTTCAGAGTTAGAAGAAAAAGAGCTGGCCATGGAGTGTCTTGTGTAGTCTCTAGCAAGCACTTTACCATTTCAGTGCCTTGTAATGTGTGCCCTGACTGAGGACAGTGCAGGGGGATGAGCTGGGCACCAGGAGCAGCGTTGGGCTCAGCCGGGCTGGCGGGGGGGAATCTCCCACACATTGTTCCTTGTTACCACAGCACTTCTTTGGATAAAATTGGCACCAGAGCTTCCCCAGTGAAAAGTTAAATGTGGGAAGCAGGAGGTGGCACTTATTCATCCCAAAGGATCCCTCACCAATGTAGACATAGCAACCCCTTCAACAGAGAAATGGAGTAATTTCTGGGTGCGATGGCTGGACTACTAAGCAGTGTGAAAAAACGAGCGTGGGCTGATGTCTGCTTTTAAAACACTTGGGTGGATTCTTCATCCTCCTTCCAGTGCATGCACAACTTCCTTTTGCACAGGTCTACACACACACACACACAGAGTGAACTATTTGGAGTCTAATTTACCTTAGAAAGCTCTTGGGCTGTGTCACCTCTGCTGGGGTTAGATGTAAGGAATGGGATTTTAATTTTCACTTGTCTTCATTTCTCTGAAGGGCCCTTCATACCAATGTTTCCACAGTGCAAAGAGGCCATCAGTGTTGGCACTGCACCTACTCTGAGGTGCATTTATGCTTTCAGGATATTATAAAAGTGTCTTAGTATAAATGAGAATTTGGGCGCTCTCTGCTTCTGACAACACTTAGACTCCCAAACTATGATCTCAGCCTCTGCATTAGATTAAATGCAGTCCTGCGTTTGCCTTTTGGGCTTTACAAGCCTTCAGCTATTAATTCCAGTAGATGTGGGAATAAGGCAGGGACATGTTGAAAATCTGGACAGCTTTCTTACATGGGGAATACTAATGTCTTTGGGAGCATTTCAGACTTCTAAGGATATAAATTAATCATGCACCAGACTGCTCTCATCTCCTGTCTCCCTGTGGAGCTGGCTCTTTTGCCATTGGGGCTGATCATCCAGGGGAGAAAGCACATTTTCATGTGTCTGCATGGGACCTACCACAGTGGTGGCCATAACACTTACAGTGTGGTATGCAGACTCACTGTAATATCACAGTACAAACAACAGCTGATGGACCAGGACATGCCCAGGGTCTGAAATGGGGAGGACCCTGCGTGGAGCAATGGCCCTGGCAAGTGGGGAGGGGTGACAAAACTGGCAGCAAACCAAAGAGGAGCTGAGCACCGTGGACAAAGCCTTGCTGTGGGGAAGGATCTCTGCCGTGGAGTGGTGTTTAGTCCTACAGGCCTTGCCTGAATTTGGCCAGTCTGTATAAGAAGGTACGTGTCTCACCCTGCTCACCCTGGATGATATGCCCTTGTCACTCGCAGCTGTGGTGGGGTCAGTGAATGCTCTGATTCCTCCATACACGCCCATTCATTCCTTTAATTAACACTGACTTTCCCATTGGTTCCAGCTGATTCAGTGTTTCTACTATGCTCTGCACTCTGATAACAGGACGGTAGCCTGTCGAATCAACATCCCAAATAGACCAAGACCTGAAAGTGCTTTTTTCCCAAAGCATATTTTTGCACTGCAAGCTGCAGTACAATCACAGCATGAGGAAGCAAAACCTTTCACATGGGAGGAGTGGGGAAGAAACTGGCCAGCCCGGCAGCAGGTGTTTTCCCGCTATTCAGAGCTTGCAGACCCCAGGAGATGTGTACTCTGGCTAAAAAAGATCTGCCTGATCCAGGATGCAAGACTCTTTTCAAGTCCAGTGAGGACACTGTCCTCTGCCCACTGCACCTTTTCCCGTCCCAGTACGTGCACCCACCCCACAGGGCCATTGACAAGCTGCCCCCTGAAAGAGTTATGTGGGTTTTCTAACCTATAGAGGCCATGCTTTCTCACCACACAGTAGCTGCACATTTCTAGGAGATGGATATTTTCTTGTCTCTCGAGGACTATTCATTCACAGGAGTTGGTGGTTTCTTGCAGTTCTTCTACAGGGATAATATGCAGGGAGGTCATGGGAGTAGCTACTGTCCCTGGACACTGATGTAGGACACATTGGTAGGCAGTACATCACTTTCCAGCTTCTCATCCTCCAGGAAGCTTGTGTCAAAGAGGAACCCTAGGCTCTATCTAGTCCCGGTCTTTTTTAATTTAACTCTTGATCTAATTGGAGTCTTTTTTAGAATGTCTTTTTCTATTTTTTTGTTGCTTCCAAACCAAAATTCTGAAAATTTCTGTGAAGATGCAGATGGGAGAAAAAATGGGAGAAACTAATTGGGAGAGTTTAGATTTCTAGAAGCCAGATGGAAAAATATGTTGAGCGCATGGTTCTCCCAGGATTCACAGAATGTGCCACATGGTATAGTACAATACGTTATATATATTTAACACCGAGCAACATTTGGGCAATATTTTTGTATTGATGGCATGGCAATCTGCAGATGTAATGGAGAAGTGTATGATACAGCATGTAAGCCTTTGAAAGTGCACTTTAGGCAAAATATCAACATGCCAAATGACCGCTTCCTTTACCGAAATACCCTGCAGAGACAATGGGCTGGGACAAGGTGTCAAATAGGGTAGACCCTGGCAAGCTGCAGTTACACATGAAACAATTTAACACCTCCAGTAAATGCTTATAAACCGAGAAATTATTCCCACATGGGGGATGATTTACCATCATCTTTCACTAATATCTCCCCCCTCTTCACCTTCCTCTCCCCGTCCTCTTTTTTTTGAGCAGGAGCTAAAAAAGAGAAGAGAAGTTGGGGTGTGCTTATTTATGTATTTATTGCTTCCACCTCAGCTCCTGCTGCTAAACAGCTGCTTGGAGGCCTGCTTCTCCCTTCGAGGTTTACTGATCTCCCAGATGAATAACGTCCCCCCTCACCTCCCCGGCAGCTGGCGCCCAGCCGACGTGCAGGCAGGATGCTGACAGTTATTGGGAAAACATTTGGCATGCAGGCAGCTGCCAGAAAGTAAAAGTCACTCTGAGCAGACCAGGGTGGGGAGCATCTCAGAGACTAAACTACTCCCTGGCCCTTTTCGCATTTACAGTAATTCTTTCCAATAAGAAATGTTCTGTCAGGGCCTAGAGCACTATTAATTAGTTAATCCTGGACTGAATGCAAGAATGTTTAAAGACTGTTGTAGATTGTTTCAGTCTTGATAGGCTTTTTTTTTTTTCCCAATCCTGCCTTAATTTGTCTCCTTTCTAGATGGGTTTTTACTAAGGCTTCTTCCAGGGAATGGCAAACAGAGAAGTGAAGGGCCAAGTTCTGCTGCACCTGCACTATACTGGTCAAGGTGGATCTTCATTAACGACCTGCTATTGGGACAGAGTGCAGCCTCAGCAAGCTCATGGGTGGCAACAAGTTGGAGGGTGGGGAGCGATAGATATGCCAGAGGGCAGAGCTGCCATTCAGAGGCACCTCAGCACCTGGGTAAATGGGCCAACAGGAACTTCATGGCGTTCAATAAGGAGAATCACCTTACCTTGCGGTGAGGGAGGAATAACCCCAATACTGCTGGGGGGCAACTGGAGAGAAAACAGCTCTGCACAAAAGGACCTGCAGGTCCTGTGTGCCCTTGCGGGGAAGAAGCCCTATGGCTCACTGCGCAGTATTAGCAAGCATGTGGCTAATGAGACACTATTCACATCTGGAGTACTGTGTCCAGCTGCGAGCTCGCCAGTACAAAAAAGGCATTGACAAACTGGAACAAGTTGAGTGAAAGGCCACCAAGCTCATTGAACTGGACTAAAAACATCCAAGGAGAGACTGAGAGACGGCTTTCTTCAGTCTGTAAGAGGAGGCTGAGGGGGATCCACCTACAGCCATCAGGCAACTAAGAGGAGGGTGTAAAGAAGATTAAGCCAGGCTCATGTTGAAGGCGTGCAGTGAAAGCAAAAGAAAAACCAGACACAAGTTGCAGCAGGTGAAATTCTAATTAGATACAAATTTTTAAAAAATTTCCACAATGAGGATGGTCAAATACTGGAACAAGTGCCCAGAGAGGCTAGGGGATCTTCATCCTCGGGAATATTCAAACTTTGGCTGGGCAAGACCCTGATCAACCTAAAGTCATGTCAAAGTTAGCCCTGCGATGAGCAGGGTGTTGGGCTAGATGATTTCCAAAGATCCTCTCTGACCTAAATTACTCTATGACTTTTTTCTGTGATGTTGGAAAGTATTATTTGGATCACCTTCTGTAAAAGCTTTGGATCACAAGCATTTTGAAGGCAAGCTGCTGTTGGCCCATGTGGTTGTTACTACTTGGAGGCATCGTCCGGGTCCACATGCTTTTCCTTGTCAAGGCTGATCAGTTTACAAGTAAAATATATGGCAGACTTAGGAGACTGCCACAGTACAGTTCAGAGAGTGTGTGACGTGATTTTATGGCTCGTTGACCATTGGTCTGTGGCTGAGAAGCAAATCAGAGCATCTTCCAGCGTGTCCTCATCTGCATATAGTGGTACAGGTCCTACTGCAACCATGATTCCTGGTTCCTACTGCTTTTGCTACACTGATCTCCCCCACACCCCATAGTTTTTTCCCAGCCATTCTCTATTACAGTGTCCCAAAAGACCCCATGCTCATCTCCTCCAGCCTGGTAAAGACAGGTCATTCTTTATTCTACGTGGCTTTCTTGTTTCTCTAAAAACAGCTCTGCGTTACCTTATTCATATAAGTAATCAATCACATTCATTCTTTCTTTAAATAACTTCAGTAGGGTTTACTTCTTTCTGTGGAAAATATGACATGAGGTTTTGACTGAAATGAGATTTTTTTCTAGCAAATTTCCCATTTTACTATGACATTTGACATAACATTAAATCTAATGTCATGATAGGTGAAAATGTCGTAGATTTCATATTACTTTTCAGTAATGTAATTACAATACTATTAACACCCAAGTAAAGCACAAAAATAACTTGTTCCTATTTGTAAATGTCATTTTCTATTAGCTCTCTGAGACCTGAGGCACTGCATAGTTGGAGGGATTATTGCACTTGTCAGGTAGTTGCAGCCACTTATGGCTTGAACTTGTGCCTCAGAAGCTTGCCTGAAGGCTCCATTAATTGCCAGTAATGCAAAGCTTGTTGTATCGTATTGCTTAATTATGCACTTTTCTTCCTCTCTGTGTCATGCCAAGCAGATAGGAAAGGCTTTGGAAGATAACTTAGTCAAAATGTGTTGATCACTGGGAAGTGTCAGAAAACTGAACAAAGCCTCCTTGAATAATGGAGGGTAGACAGAACCTGAAGTGAGGATGTGCATCTTCAGTGTCCAGGGAAAAGCTTTTTCTATTGACATGAAGGGCGAAGTGTCTTGTAAGACTGGCACGCTTTAAGAAAGAGAGCAGGACAGCCCATTCTTCTCCCACAGCATGGGCAAAAAGCTCTCTAAACCCATCGTGGTGCTAAAGTATAAAGCAGATCTACTCTTTGGCTGCAGGTGATTATTCACAGTGGAAGGGATCATTAAAAGGTATTTTAACAACATAATCTGTTCTTGTGTGTTCTTTCTTCATGCCCATGAAGCTCTTTGTGCTTCAGAGAGAAAAGCTGAAGGCCCAGGAAGCAAGACAGAGTTATGCCTATATGCAGAAATAAGAAATAGGAAATCTCTTTAAAACACGAAACCTCCCAGCAGGATTTGCTGTCATCATCTTCTCTAACCCAAAGCAGGCTGGGGACCTGCTTTCTGCAGATAAATGTTATTGATGGTCTTTTCAGGGCTGATTTTCTTCTCATAATTAGAGAAGTTAGACACATGGTCACCAGAATAGCTACTGATGCTCCTGAGATGTTTAACTTCCATATTTAACATCAGGAATCTCTTAAATTGTTTTATATTCCCTCATTTCTGACAAAACTATTTCCAAGACAGCTAATGCTGTCACAGATTTAAGGATAGATGGGTCCAATCTAAGAAATTGTATTCTGCAGTCAGATCTCTTCCTATTAGCTATTTTGGATCCAGGTTTTATACTTAGGTTTGTCTCCAAAGTATAGTTTTACCACTAAGAAAGCAAAAGACTGCTAAAATGCACTGGAACAAGTTGAAAAAGAGTTAGTTAAATGCAAATAGGCATCCTGCACCACAGTATCAGAGTCCAGGCTCAGGACTGGCAGCACTAGCAGCTTCCTAGCCAGACACTCGTCATCACCTGGGGGTGATTGACTCTGGTAATCGCTGGCCGATCTCAATTGCCAGGAGGAGAGGTAGGCTGAGCGGCTGCCATGTGCCTTGGCTAGCATCTCTGGACAAGGAGGCAACTACTGCAAAGGAAGAAAAGCCACAGGGACCTGGGGGGCCTGCTTCACTCTGGGGGTGGCCTGTTCAGTCGTGCACCACTCGGAGCACTGAAAGGCTTGTGCCGTGTGTGGCAGAGGCCATTGGCTGTGGCAACACAAGCTAAAGGAAAGCACCTTTCCATTCCAGAGAAAAATGAAATCTCACCAGCCATTTCAATATGAAAATGAAATTTTTCCAGTCTCCTGGATTTTTTTTTTTTAAAACAAAGGATTCTTGTATCTCTATGCCACTCTGGGAACATGTTACATGCATTTGAGTGGCCTTTATTTTGCCAGGCAGTGCTAGGAGCCAAACTGTAAATGAGAACTGAGCTCTTGGGGTCTGAGAAAGGGCTTCTATAAAAGGGTTGTGGCCGAAGATGGGCTCCAGCTTCCTCCTAGAAACTTCATCCATCTGGCTGTCATGCTAAGGAAGATTCATGACTTCAGGTAGGTGTCTGCCACGCAGCCCAGGAAGGACACCGCACCAATATGCAGAGCACAGCTTATTAACAACATGTTTTAAATCTGTGTTTTACTTTTAGTTCCATTTGCCTATCCCATCTCCCTGTCCATTAGATGTTTGAATGGGATCTCCTGTATTCTTTCTGTGACCAAACCCATTCCCATGACCTGTCTTTAGCAGGGGTCTAGGCACAGTTTTATTCAAGACTGCTCATGGTCATCTAAATACCGGCTGGATAGATCTAGTGGACAGGAGAGGTAGATGCTCCTGCCATAGTTCTCCTGGTCCTGCTGGACTTGGGTGCTTAGGATCTCAGCACAGTAGGTGCTACTGAGTTTGGCTTACCCAAAGGTTTTGGCAACAGTCTTTCAAATGTGGGACTTCTGCCTAACATGTCTGTCTGCCAAGGACTTCAACTTTCTGTCATGGGAGATGTTACTGGGTTGGGTTGAACTAGGAAAGAAAACAGTTATGCTACTAGCTATTCCAAATCCAAGGCTCGCTATGTTAGCTTAAGCTTTACACTCTGAGAACGAGCGGTAGCTTGCAAAAGTAATCTTCTATCAAAAAAGCAAGAATCCTTGTGTGAAGCAATGAAGCTTTCTTCTTCCCAGATTACTGGTACGTCCAGTTATTCTTTTTTCACGCCACCACTCCTACCATGACTATTATTTCCCTTTTACTGCCTGCTATCCTTCCTAGCCCCTCGCCTTACATTTTGCCACTGGGCTGTTTCTCTGTTACAGATGTCTTGCAGACTTTGGGGCTCTCTAGCTGATGTTTATTCGCAGCTAGTCCCAGGCCCTGCACTCCTCTGCCTTGTTCTCAGTATCCATGGGAACATCCTCATTGTCCCGCGGCTCAAAACAGGGATTCAGTGTCCACCTTCACTTTAGAGATTCACTCCTCATCTGCTGCGTGAGAGAGTGCTCTGCCTTCCTACACTATGCAGAGTTTGAGAATAGGCTTTTCTACGTTAATTCTGTATTCTTGTATCCATCTTCAAAGTTGAGACACTCTTCCTTTGCCAGGATCTGAAAAGACAAGAGCTTTTTTTTCTAAACTTTTGGCTGGCAGAAGTAAAGCCACTGAAGGCAGTTTCCCAGCCGCTGCGTGACCTCCCCTCCAGCTGGCCATGCTCATTTGCATGCTTCCTCCCCACCACAGCACCACGTCCCCACCCCGGGGCGTTGGGGGAGATGTTCAAGGGCAAATATTGCCGCTTCCTCTAGGGAGACCGGAGACCGGTCTCCGGTCTCTGGAGACCAATCTCAGACCATTACCGGAGACCGGTAATGGTCTGAACCATTACCATGCAGCCCCAGTAAGTGCTGTTCCCTAAGTCAAGTCTGGGGAAAGACTTGAGCCGTAACAGGGACCATTTTCTTCTTCATACGCTCAGAAAGCTGAATGAAGGAGGGACACGCCTGAAGCTCCTGCTCCTTCAGGCACCACAACTGTTTAGTAATTCCGCACAGGTATCAGGTCCTGGTCCTAGGAAGCTGATTAATCCTTCCTGAGGACCTGTGTCTGCCTCTGAGGTACTTTCTACACAGCAAGTCCAGCAGAATGGAGCAGCTCAAGCTTTCCAAGATTTGTATTCACTTGCGGTTTCTCAGCAGGGGGTCACCACTTGCCTCACCCCCATTGACACCAGGGAGGTCCATAAATCAGCTGCACAGTGATAGCGCAGCCCTCCCGATGCTCATTATGCATCTTGCTGTTGGAGGAAAGCACCACCTTTGGTGCCAAGTACATTAGGGAACATGCCTGGGTTTAAAAATACTCCATGGGAGGGAATCACAACATTTCCAAAGCTTGGCCTCTTGCATCACAAAAGCAGAGCATGCTCCTCACCATGTCTCGGGCGATAACAAAAGCCCAAGGCCAACAAACAAAATGAACAGCTTTAAAACAACAAAGCTGCGCTGGGTTTTGTATACAGTGTTTGTTGCCACAATCTGGCCCAGAGTCACCATCTCGGATTTCCCTGCCAGAATGATGGAAATATAAATAGGGGCTATAAACCCAAAGTATTTCCAGCTCATACATCCAAAGGATAGAAATTATAGTCTCTTAGCAAGGAAAATGTTCAAGGGTAGTGAGGTAATGGGACCTGGTTACAGAGCTCATTTCTCTGAAAAACTTTAATACAGCATGGAAATTTTTCCAATGTCCTTGATGCAACCTCTGCTAAAGCATAAAATAATCCCGTTTCAGTGGAAAAGCCCCTTCCATGCCTTCAAGAATGAACTGCTGAGCTCCATTTTGGGAACAGTTTCTTTCCAGTTGCTGTTTCCAGAGATTCCTGAATGGCTCTGAAGACACAGCGTCAGCAAGGAATGAAATCTGGCTGTTTGAAAGATAATCTGTCGCCTGTTGGCTTACCTAGAAAGGGCCTCATTTTTCTGTGCATTTGCTGAAAGCTGCTGCTGTTGAACCATGGGAGTCCCGGCTCCAGTCTTGCTAAATAATATTCTGGAAGTCCACGCCATGAGTCACAGCACTGGATGAGGGGCTCTGCTCATTTGATTAATTACATTACCATGCCTGCCCTTTACTTGTTGACTTATAGCCATAAGAGCCTGGGATGTGCTGCGTATGTAGTAAACTGATTAAAGAGGGAATGTATGTCAATGTACGGATGTGTACAATAGCTTTTTGAAATCCCTTGTGATCTTCCCACCCACTGGGCATTGCTTCAATATTGAGTTCAATCGTCAGGAAACAAACTTGCTCCCTCATCTGCGTCGCACATTGCAACGAGCTTGCCAAATATGGCCAAGCTTTTAGAAAGAAAAGAGAATCCCCCCACCAGTGAATTTATGACCCTTGGCTCCACGTGGGGCTTGTTCCTGTGCATGCCTGAGTGACATGGAAACTGCAGCAAATCTGTTTGGCCTGTTTCTATGCTCTCACACTTGTAGCTATGTTGGATTTTTCCTTTTTTTAATGACTATGGGTTTTTGTTTGGTTTGTTACCTTCTAACGCAAGCAACCCATGACAAGAGGCCCAAAAAAGAGCAACATGTGTTAATGGAAAGAAAGAGGAAGGATAGAAAAGAAACAAGGAGAGGCTAGAAGTGTTGTTGAGCATTTGAAAGTAAAACGTCACCCCCTCATCTCTTCCAGGTCCTTCAAGCCGGACTTTGTCCTGATCCGGCAGCACGCCTACAGCATGGCGCTGGGAGAGGATTTCCGCAGCCTGATCATCGGCCTCCAGTATGGTGGCATCCACACGGTCAACTCCCTCTATTCCATCTACAACTTCTGCAGCAAGCCATGGGTGGTAAGTGATGCTCCAGCTCTACTGCATGCCAACACCGGAAAGTAGATATCTGGTACCGATAAAGCACCAAACTCAGCTTCCAATCTGTTTCATAGGAATTTGCCTCTTTAGGTTAAAACAACCATCTAAACAACCTTTGGAATCCAGCTGTGAATTCTCGGGGAAAAAAACTACCAGCATTGCTCCTTTATCAGCCTCTAGTAATCAGCCTCACCCTGAGCAGGACGTTTCACCTGTCCCAGTCTCTAATGTGTCACAAACAGCTAACAGTACAGTAACACCTAGATTTCTTGTAAGGCAGAGCAGATGAATAGTAGTAGATTAATAGTGTCAGATCAATAGTAGCACGTCTCTGTCCTGACCAAAACATGGTAAAACTACCTTAAAAGAAACATTAACATTCGCTGTTTTAGAAGGTATTTGAACTATGTGATTTCTAGCATCTTGTATTAGATGCACACTTGTGGTATCCAGGTGCCCCAGCCTAAGACTAAGATAATCCATTCCTTGCAGAAGTGCAACCTGCACTTGTCTTCTCTTGGCTTCTCTTCCTACTTTTTCCCGGTGGTGCTTTGTTGTGAGGAAATTAGCAGAAAAGAAAGGCAAGAAAGATAGAGAGATGATTCCTCCAACAGCTAGGTCTAGGAAAAAAGGGAACATAGAATGACAAAGATCTGGGAAAGAGGCAGAAGGAAAGGTGAAAGCATGTAGAGTTTTTCAGCAGTTTCAGAAGGAAATACAGGTTTATCATAAAGTGTTGGTTCATTGAACCTGAAAGACTGCACCTGGGAAACACCTCGGGCTGAGTCAGCTCCTGGGGAGAACAGGACAGTGTTTTGATATTTTGCACTGGGAGCCCCCTTCACCTGTTCTTTAAATTTTGTCAAGTTCACCTAAAAATCTCAGAAAACCTTAAAAAATATTATCATTGTCTTGTCTCAGCCCCAGATCAAAGTTTGTAATAATTCCCCAGACCTGTTTTATGACCAGCTCTAAGTCAGCAGGACCTGCAGAAGCAGAAGAACCAGAGGAGTAAGGCTGGCCATCATGAGCCACAGGAGCAAGGCTGGCCATTGTAGCACCTGCAGGAAGAAATCAGATGCTGATACTGGTTTGGAGTCCACATCTGGGTCTTCCAAGCAGTTTCATCCCAAAGTGCCCTCTGTGATCACTGATGCTCCCAGAATGGAAATTTCCCTGCATTGTTCTAGGTCCAAAGCAGGGAACTACAGGCTATATGGATGTGACAAGGAGGTGGGACTTTCCAGTATGCCCCCCATGGAAAACTTTTAGATAAGTTTTTAGGAATTCCCCTTACTCATTGCGCAAATATAGCTTGGGGTGAGACTGAATGTTTATAGCAAGTGGTAGCTATCTTCCTCATTACCTAATTAAGACTTTTTTGTTGTTGTTTTTTCCTTGGAATAAATATCCTCTTAGTCTTCAGTGTGTTGACTGGTAGTTCAAATCCAGCTGAGGTCTGTAATGACTCAGACTTTTATTTCCATGACTATGCAGTGTTGGCTTTAACTCATTTCTTACCAGAAAGGTACCAGTGTAATAGACATGGTCTTCTCAGTTTTCACCTCTTTTATGACATCTGGGGGGTTTTTTTGAGACCAAAAGCAGGGTCCTGTCTTTTCCAAAAATGTTGCAGTGCAGTAATGACAGTAGTGAAAAAAAGCTCACTTTTCTATCACTGTATAGGTGGATGATGCACATTTGGCCTCAGTCCCCATCTGAATGACTAGGGTTGCTGGGATCGGAAAGGGAAGAGAAGGATCAAGTACCAGGCTCAGTACAACACCTTTGCATTGTTTCCTACAGTTGGTCCTACACATGTGAGCGCGTTGACCCCGGTGACCAGACAAAAAGCCTCCACATTTACACTAGCTTTTGCTGAAGGAGACAGTCATGTGGTCTATGCCATCTGATTTTGGGGTTGAGTCAGTCAAGGTTTAGTTGACATTTTTCAACTCATGCCTTGTAATTACGTTTCTGATGGTGTGCAGGGGCCTCAAAATGTGACAGGCCTATTTTTAGGAATCTGAAATAAAACAAACAAACTCAGCACATTGAAAAGAAAAAAAAAAAGAAGAAAAAGAAAAAGCAGGGCTGGCAAGGCAGTGTGGGAGAAATTGGCTCTGCCAGTAACTCAGCTCTAGCTATTCTGGGTCCGTTTGTGCCATGCTTTCCTCACGGGAAATACAGCTGGCTCAGACAACCTTCCCAGAGGAGTCAAGGAAACCACTTGTAAACACTTAAAACAGGTTTGCAGAATGCCTCCTTTCCCTACTGCCCCCGCATACACAACACCCCCCAAACCAATGATTGTAACACACTAAGTAATCTAAGAGCTCATATGGGATCTGAGCTGGTATTTGGCACCACTGAAATTTTATCAGGTTGAAGCTCAGGTGGAGATTGCACTGGAGCATTTGAGGGCAGAACGCTTCACTGGCAGCAGAATCAGAAAATTTTGGTTTTGTGATAGCTGGGAAATGAGAGATAGGGACAGACCACTTCGGTGCATGTTCCATTCTGATTGCAAAACAGGCATCTTGAAATAAGGGATCTGTTTAACCAAGATTACTGGAAACTTTTTGGACCTAGAAAACAGTTGAGATAGATAGATGAAGAAATTAAATTAAATACCCCTGGGAAATGTGCTTTTCACTCTCCCTTTTTATTTTTTCCAAAAATGGTTCTATTTCATAGAAATGTTTATGATTTTGTGGAGGGGGATGGAAGTGAGACTGTTTTTCCTTGGCAATTTGCAACAATGTTTTTTCTCAGCAACTCTAATTACAATCAGCTGAGTTTGGGCTTGAGTTTACTCAAACATGCAGCCCCATTTTTTAATGACATTTGCCAGGTTTCCAGTACTGCAATACAGAAATTTCTTCAAAGGTTAAAATTTACATTAAACACAGGCACAGTTTGAAATAGGCATTTCTGAAAGAGAAACAGACATATTCAGGGGGATCTCACACACAGAGAAACATCTAAGAAACCTAAGTTTTAAGATGATCCCAGAATTATTGAGAAATAATGCCACAAGCACCCTAAACACAATGCTTCAACCACTAATAATAATTTTTGTGTTATAAAAGTTACAATACAAAATACAGTGGGAACAATGCTCAGAGTAGTACTCATATTACATGCAGTAATGTCTGTAATTGTATGGCAACTTTTGCATCTGTAAGACTGCAGGAAATACAAAGTCTTGAAGACAGCTATCTGTAGAGTCCAAGAGACTCCCAGCCAAACTGTTATTGACTGTCAAGGGACATAGGTTCCCTGACGACCTAGACACTTTAAAAATATGCAAAAGGCCTTGAGATTCTCTGAACTGATCTTTTTATTTCTCTGTAAAGAGTCCATGCAAGTAACTCTGATGGCCAGCCAGCCAGGCAAGGCATCTCACTTAAAACCCAGAATGTGCCACATTGCCTTGCCCCGTGTCGCACTTTGTGGACTGGATGCAATCTCACAAAAAACAGTGGAACCACAGAAAGTAAGAACTGATACCAAAATGTAGAAGGGGCAGTCATATCTAGCTGAGCTGCTGATAGTAACATTCCTACCCATCTAAAAATGCACTGGGAGGTGCTACTTGAGCTCTGCTATCGGGTATCTAAGAGGCTGCCGCACCATGTAACATGGGTGTCTCTTTGCCAATATCCTGTCCCCAACAATTGCCAAAAAAAAAGGGAAAAAGGAGGTAATTGTCCCATGAGAGTCAATACCAAAGTCAGACCTTTTTGCAGGCTTGGTCCATTGAGGAGGCTCCCAGATGGCTGAGTCTCTCATCTGTCCATCTGAAATGCTTGTTGTTTCAGCAACAGCCAAGAGCTGTATGCTTCAAAAGGAAGTCCAAGGAACAAGTCAGGACACTGTCTGTCAGATGCACAGTTGTTCCAGTTATTTTGTTTGAGCTGTTTTCCTAGGATAAATGTACACTGCCTCAACATCACAGCGTCCATGTTTCACCAGGGCTGCGTGCACGCGCAGCGAGGGGCATGTGTTGCTCTCAGCCAGGGTGTTTTTCCTCCTCTCCCTGTCTCTGTCTCATTCTGTTTAACTTTTAAGCCCTGTTTGCTCACTTTGCTAGTCAAAACAAGGCTTTATTTTTCTTCTCTAGGATATGCAGGGCTAGTGCAAGTAGTTAAGAGAAGCAAGCTGTCCTCCTTCCCCAACATCAATACTCTCCATGCCAATGATAATTATTCTACACGGGAAGTTTTTCTCTTATCTGCTGATGCATGTGAGGGAGCGGTGGTGTTAGTGATGGGATATGCCGCCTCTTGATGTTTTCTGGATTCACTTAAATACCATATTTTGACCTACAAGATTAGCTGGATTCTTAGGAATTAGGATTCTTCATGTTTGTCTGCAAATCTGCTGGCAGCTGCCCCTTCAACATGTGGCCTGGGACTGGCACACACTTTGTAGCCTAGTTTTTTTACACACTGGATGCATTTTTTTTACACCCATACCACCCTTTAACTCCCAAAGGGGTATTTGTTCTCCACCACCAAGTGAAGTTTCAATTTCTTATACAGAAATGCTTTTGCTTAGACTAGCCCAGTAACGAGGACAGGAGCCCTAACGTAGCTGCTCAGCAGAAAACATTCTCAGTAGCTCTCTTTTTATCTGCAATGTAACCTTGGGGTTGCAATTTGGTACATTTACTGGCTTCAGCTGTTGCTCAGAAGTGCTCAGAACATGTAAGATTAGGCAGCTGATGCTATTGGGAAGAAAGAGGGCTTTCTTTCCCTTCCCTTCTTCCCTAGATGTCCATTTCCTTCCCTTAATCTGTGTGTTACCTCCCTGTGTGTTACCACAGGTGACACAAAGATCTCCTTCAAAATGAATGCATCCCGAGCTTTGATGGGGAACTTGAAGGAACTTTCGTAAAGGACTTACTTACAGTGAGACTTGGCCCCGACTGGAGGCCTTTATTAATTTAACTTGATTTTACCAAATTCCAGGGGGCTTGGAAACTAGATTCCATTTCTAAATTACTTGGCAAATAGGACACCAATGGGGAATTCAGTCACATCTACCAGCTCAGCAGGAAACAAGATTCTTCTCTGTGGAGCAATCCCCAACCGTTTTATCCTCTCAACGTCCATGAAAATAATCAAGCTACCTTATTCAGCTTTACTCTGCCTTTGGCAAGGCTGCCAGTCTAACCATTTCACCAACAGCACTGCCAGTTCAGCATTGTCCGTGGTAACAGGGCTGTACCTCTTCAGAGGGAAAGCAGAATGGCTAGAGGTGTGATTGTAAAGAATCTAAGTTGCTCCTGAGATCCAGGTTTCTGGTATACATATATCACCTCTTATTCTCTTTGGAATACCAACACTGCTTCAGCAACATTTTCTGTCATGGTTTTAAGTTTCTCTTTTATAGTTTTGGGGTTTTTTTTCCAGCTGATCAATGACAGATTGAACAGGGAGGCTGCAGACAATGTGCAGAATAGTCTGCTCGCTTCACCGATGGCCAAAGCTGAGCAGGAATTTGAGCAGAAATCAAAACTCAGTCCTACCATGGGGAGCTTTGTGTCTGGCTGGGCACAAACCTGAATGATAAACAGTTTATAATAGTGATGATACTGGTGATAATGGTGAAGTTCATGCTGACAGGCTGGGACGATGACAAATGTTCACCCCTGTACATGAAATACCAGCACTATTGCTTTCCCCATTGATGTTAAATACTGCCTTCTCTAGATAGCATCCTCACAGACTGGTGCTTCCCTCAGACCTCCCTGGTAGATGGGAAGGGGGTAGCAGATGATCTCCACTTTCTTCTGCCATGCATGGGGGCTGTTGGGAAACCCTTGGTTCGTAATAGATGTGAATTATGATTGCCAGTGGGCTCATGCTTCCTTGGTCTGACACTCAAACCAGGTAGCATGGGCAATTCCCTCTAGTCATGGCTGTCCTTTAGCAATTCTTCTTCCCTTCAGCATGATGGGTAAATGTGCTTTGCTTTGATTTGGCTGTGGGGTAGGGATCCAAGGGAGATCCTGGATTTATTTTGTCTCTGCTCAGGAGAGGTGGCACTGATTTCCTGCCTGGTCACTCCTCTGAGTCCTTTCCTCTACCAAGAAGAGGCCTCCCACCCTCTCCCCAGCCACATTTGGAAAGCAAAGCTTGTTCATAGCAGATCTGTAAGTAAACCCAAACTGATTCCCTTCTGGTTCTTGAAACCCTTCTCTGCTCTCTTAGTCCAAGGTTTGTGTACACAGGCTGGCTTGGCCCTGGGTAAATACAGTACCTTCATATTTTCTTGCTGCTCTCAGGTCAAGAAAGCAAGGTGGGAAAGGCATAATAACATGTTTCTCTCACCTCCTTCACCAGTGTCAGAACATTTTGCAAGC
Source organism: Ciconia boyciana (assembly GCF_034638445.1). Lineage (NCBI taxonomy): Eukaryota > Metazoa > Chordata > Aves > Ciconiiformes > Ciconiidae > Ciconia > Ciconia boyciana. The sequence goes on from NC_132934.1 coordinate 60,555,747, forward strand.
ACTTACCTGCTACACAGTAAGCCACTGACATCCACTGTGTCTGTTTTTCTGTTCCCCCCTCACCCCAAGTTCTCTCAGCTCATTAAAATCTTCAACTCATTGGGTCCCGAGAAGTTCCCCCTCGTGGAGCAAACGTTCTTCCCAAGCCATAAGCAGATGGTGAGTACCTTTGCTTTCTTCTGACTACAGGGTGGATGGGGGAGAAGCAACGAATGTGAGTTGGGCACAAGAGATGGCGGTGGGAATGCTGGGAAAAGTCTCAGTTTTACTTCCAGATAATTACTAGCTAAAAGCAATATGCAAAAAGCAGTGCTCGGGAACCTCTGTCCCTTCTTGCCCAGCCCTCCCCCAGGTCACGTACGGACCCTGAAAAAGTGAAAAATTAGAACAGGCTCAACACCAAAACAAAAATCCATTGTAAAATCTAATCAACAAAAGCTCATCCCTTAGAGTAAGGAATCACTTTATTCAGATAAAGTGGGTTTCTTCCCCTCCTGGAATTGTTGAAAATACATAGTCGATTTGGGACATGGGCCATATGAGATGTTTGTTTCACAGTGTCAGTTTGTTTGGTCTGTCACATGGTTGCCATCCATGAAACATTTATCAGCCTGGCTAGGTATTCAAAGCAAATTGGAGTTCTTGAAAAAGAGGTTGTTTCAGCTTGTAATGTTTCCTTTGCACAGTGGCTCTGGGATCTAGTCTTCCTGTCAACAACTAAACACTCAGTGCCCTGTGTGGCTACTGGGCACTGTACCAAACTCTTAGGGCACCTTCTAAAGAGATCTGTGTAGGTGCCTTTAGTCCTGGAGAACATGGCAAAGTGACCGGCTTTGTTTACAACTGTTCACGTCTCTTGTTTTCCCTGGGTTAAAAGGGTGGCTAGTCCTTCATGAATTTTTGCTGCCATCTTAAATCCATGAATTAGTGGCTCTTCTTACCTGGCTGAGGCTTTGATGAGACCCTGTGTGAACCATGACCCCCTCGTACGAGCCATTGCCTGTCTGAGCTTATTTCCCACACTTGATTGTGAACTCGAGCAGCCTGAAGAGTGGGGTTGTTGAGATGTCAAACGTGGGCTCAAAACCTTTCAAACCCCTCTTTTCTCACGCATGTGTTGCAATGCTGTAGGCCAACCACAATGCATAATGGGGTGTACGTACCTGATGGCACCTAGTGGGAGCTTCAAAATTCAAAAGGAAGCCTCATTTAGATTCTTGTGAAAAATCCCACCGGTGCTTGCTAGGTACCTGAATACCTTGAAATGCCAGTCCTTCATCTCTCTGTTCCAATACTCTGTTCTCTACCTGTGCCGTGTGGATAACAGCATTCCCATACTTCACAGGCACGTGATGGAGGTAAGTACAGTCATGAGTGCTGTGAAGCACTCAAGTAATTCAGTGGTAAGAGTTGTATTATCATTTAAGATGTAAAGAAATGTCCTTAACACTATGTGACAGTTTGTTGCAGACTTTTAAGACAAATTAGTTGATAGATCCTGTTGCATTTAATTCCGGATGATTTATAAAGAGGGTTTTGTGACATATGTAATGCTTCAGGACAGGTGTGACTGTGTGACCATCACTTCCGGAATGGTATTTTTGGAAGACTTGATTAAGGTTTGCATTGCAAATATGTTAGCTAGCCCTTTTAGCATTATTTTCTTGTCTGGAAATCTGATTCTTGATTCCTCAGCATGTAAATGCATTTGTTACCAGCACAGTAGTTTGGTTTAGCAGAGCACTGATCTTAATGTCACGTATTTGTCATCTTTATAACTGAATACCTACTTGGAGATGCTATTGCTTACTTGCAGATGCTATTGTTTACTTCCAAAAGAATACAGGAACCTTTTTAAACTAGATAATCTCATGTGAACACAAACACTATTGTTGATATGCAAGCTTGAGTAATCTGGTTTAAATCAGTCACTTTCCAAACATTTACACAAGCAACAAACCACTTGGGCAAATTCAGGCCAGCCCTTTCCAGGTAGGGGGTCTGCCTCACAGAATGAATCTACTTCTCAAGATCTTTTCTAGATGCATATTCACAGGATCCTGGGCTGTGAGAGGCTGAGAGGGCAACTGCTTAGGCCAAGCAAGCTCCATTGCAGTCATCACTCCACCAAATACCTGTGAAAGTTGCTTGCCCACTGTGCATCAGCTTCTCCATGTGTCAGATAGATAGGAATATAATGATCCCCCTTCCCCACTCTTTTCTTCCCTTTCCTGGAGGCATTTTCAAGCTGTACCAGTTAGCACTTGTAAAATATGCTGTGGTCCTTTGATGGCTGACCTCCTGGAAGTGTTTATAACTAGTGTTACGGTTTTACCTCTTTGCAATGTGATATACTTTAAGCAATGAAGTTCTCACATAAGAGATCCTTATCCTTCTATGTCTAAAACTTTCCAAAGCGTACCTTCTAAACCCTTGGATTAAACATAGAACAGATTTAAAAATCTGTTTCATTCTTTCATCCTTGTAGAGAATAGCGATTTTCCTAAAGTAAAAGTGAGATAAAGGAAATTTCTAACAGTAGGCCCATTTTTGTGAGCATTTTAATTTAGTTGAGGACTCTTCCTCTGAAGCTTCCTTCTCACGACAACAGGGCATTTTTAACCAGCCTTAAACAGTAAACATAAAGAGAGGACACAAGGCTCGGACATTTCACAGCAGAAAAGATCCGAAAGATGAATCTCTCTTCCCTTTGCCACGGGCATGTACCTTTCTACCCTCCCCCAGTTATCAGTTTACTGGAAATAAGAGCAATCTGGCAACTGTTCTTCTAAGGCCCTACTGGTGCTACATGACAGCCATAATGACTGCCTTGCTCTGTAGTGACCCCCTATGGCCAGTTAACAAGTGGGATAACATTAACTTCAAAAGGGATTTTTTGCCTCTCCTGGGCTTACAACCCCAATAACAATTCTTAAGAGAGATCAACCTCTTAAAAAGAGGGAGGGACTGCTGGAGGGATCTTTGCCAAAGAGCAAGAATTACCAGAGGTGGAATATCTGATTTGGACCCAATAAGATGGTATCAAGAAAGGGAAGGAAATTAATCAATCCACTTGCAAATCCATTTGTGTACATTTGAAGTGGACAGAAACTAATACAAGTGAAGCAGAGACAGAATGTCTGTGATAGAAATAAAACCACTTTACTGTTTAGAATAAAAGGACACTATAAAAAGTGAACATTATGCAACATTACCTTAAAAGACAATATACATTCACTGAATATAAAATTTATAAATAACATGGAGGAAAACTGTAAACAGTGCTAGAAAATTTAGCAACAAATACATTCCTTCTGGACAAATTTTTTCACACGGGTTTGGTTCCCTCCCCAAGTTTCCATGACTATCAGGAACAGCAGAGTGGCTCTATGAAGGAAGGACAGTGTCAGAGAGAATGAGAAGCCAGTACGGGCAAAGCAGCAGCAAATGTTTAGTGGATTTTCAAGATTTTTCTCAAGACTGGTAGCTCCAAAAGACACTTATTCTAAAAAAGACAAAAAAAATTTCTGCAGTTCCCTAAATTTTGTTCTGCCCTTCTAAGCTATAAAATACATTATAAGACATACTTTCAGAGACACCTGAAAGAATGGAAACTTGTTCCCATGGAGGCCTTTACTTCAAACAGTCTGTACTGTAAAAAACACAACATTATGTTTCCCATCACCCTGAGGTAGCATTTTGCTCCGGCAAAGTATGAATGGGATACGGTGATATATATTTAGTTTTTAGAATAGTCCTACTTAAAGGGCCATGTAACTCTTCAAAACATGGGAAATTTAGACCTAAAATGGCAGTTTTGTCCCATGTAGGGGAGAGGGAAGCTTCCCACAAGAGGATTTTTTTCAAGGTACTCCACGCACAGATCTCCTCCTGCTCTCTACCCCCTCCATTTTGGAAAAGGAAAATCGAATCAAATCTTTCCCAAACCTTCAATATATTTTTCATATTTTTTTTAATTCTAAAGGGGAAAACACTGTCAAGCAAATAAGGAAAAATATCTATAAGTAAGAAAGCAAATAGCAACAGTCTAGAAATGAGCTATGCATTTTAAAAAGTACTTTTAATAATGTTGGTATATCTAAAGCATAGGGGAGGAGGGGACGAGCCCTCATCCTGTACATGTCCAAACATCAGGCTCACATGAGCTGTGCCACTGACATTTCCTCTGACCTTAGGTTATGGGGTGAAGTGAGGAGCATGTCAGAGGTGACAGGAAGATATTTGTGCTGCTGTAAGCCATTGTATGCTCCATAGCCTAACATTTTGGGGAGAACTTCACACCTGCCTCCTCACATCTCCATGCCTGGTGTTCCCACATATTGCATATCCTGCTGTAATGCGAGAAAGAGTTTTGTCCATTGGCAGGCAGAAATGACGTAGCAGGACAGAATAAAGGAGAGCAGATAGAAAGGAAGAAGTCTTTGAGTCCGATTTAGAGCCTGCTCAATCCATTTAATGGCTCCCTCCTGCTTCAAGGGAGCCTTTAGTCAGGTTCTTAATGCAAGCACAAGCTAAAGAAATACACGTCCCTGATAGCATGCACAGAAACAAAATTAAGAAGCCTCCCAAAAGAAATGTATTTTTACTGGATTCTTCCCCCTCCTTTTGGCTCCACATTTTTAAAAGCCTTAACAACTGTTTCTTTACACAGCAAGGGGAAAGATTTGCTACCAAACCCCCACCCCTGCCGGCCTAGCTGTCTGCATCTCAGAAATATTTTACCATCTGCAATATAAAATGGGAATACACTTCATTTTCTGGTAATGCATCTTCTGTTTTGTTGTTTACAAAGCACATAGCTACACTATATCCTACTTAGGGACATAAGTCCTCATAGCATTAGAATGCAAATATTTTCACAATAATTTGAGTGCAATACTGTGATGTCTCAGCTAGCTAAATCAATCAGTGACAGGTAAAATATGCAGAGCTGCAGTTTAATGAAAATTCAAATCAACACTTCACTGCATCAAGGGGCATTTTCATTTAGCCTTCCAAAGCCATGAAAAGCAGCTGCAGCTCAAAGAGACATCAGCTTTGCAAAGTCGCCTTGAGCATGAGGAGGGCCATCTCCAGCGATGCCGACTCCACACGATGCAAACAGTGAGGGTGGCGAGGCCGGCTCCACTCTGCCCTCAGTGACCTTCAGAGATTTTGTCAGCCATGCACAGCTTGAACAGAGATTGCTCCACTGTGCCCAAAGCCCAGCCCCGTACTCTGCCAAAAGGGGCAACATTCTGACCCACCACCTGATCCTATGGTGGGTGCTGTGAAGCACCCTACTCTCCCTCTCATCTCCAACCCATAATTTAGGAGTAGTCACAGGGAAGAGGACTTCTGAAAAGTGTTCCAAGCCTGAATCACAGGAAAATCCAACAGACTTTCAGTGTGTTTTGTGCTGCGTTGCCACTCAGAGCAGCTGAAAAAAAAATACACAGCAGACCTAGGCACCTCTTACATCAGCTCTTTGAAAATGCCCTTTAAAGCTCATGTTAAAAATGAAGCTACACACTTTTTGCTGCAACAATTCATCTAGTAAATGGGGCATTTCAGGGGATGTACGTCTGGCAGAGCTCTGGTAGCACGCAAGGAACATAAAAATGCATCAGGGCCCATCTCAGACACGCTTTCCTTTCCATTTGGCAAAGAGGCCCCAAACAACTCTCCAGTAATTGAGGTCACTGACTCTAAAATGCTGTATTGCCCCAGGCTGGAATCACTGCAACACTTTTTCCTGCTGGTGGCAGCTCTGCTTTCTAAGTGGAATGAACTGAAGATATATGGAAACTTAAGATAAATAATCATAATAATACAAAAATGAAGTTAAGCATAATCTTCTCCCTGCCCAAGCCCTCCCCATCCAAGACTCAGTTACCCATTTTGTCAGCACCCCTTCTTCACCATCATTAAAACTTAAAATACTTTTATTTGATAAGAAAAATTATATTATAGTTTTCTTAATAAAAAACAAAATAGAACGAAAAAACTTCTCCAGTCAACAGCAAAGCACAAGACAGTAAGGCTCCTCCTCCTGCATCACTGCAGGATATGGTATGAGCACATGCACAGAGCTATGCTTAACAGTGCCTAGAGGGAAATACAGCACTTGACACAGAAGGAATCCTCTGGGCAGCTGAAATTTTATGATCCCAGCCAGTACTTATTAGGAGACCACTTTTCCTTGCCTAGCCCCCACACACACTTCCTTTCACTATATAAACAAATGCAGCTAGTGTAGCTGCAGGGGAGGAACAGTGGTGTAAGGAGGTACAGAGGAAACAATGACTGTAGCCGCTACTGCAGATACACTGGAGCTTCAATATCTTAAAAACAACTCACTGACTCGGAATGTCAATATTTCTGTCTTTAAAACACAATCAAACCATTCTTTTGTTTATAACACCAAAAAAATTCCATGTCCTGTCAAAAATAGCTTATGTCATTATGTGTATATACATCTTAGTTCAGCAAAACACTATTTTGGCAATAGATATTTTTTTTATAATAAGAGCTCTAGCAAGTCTCCCCTTTCCCTCTTCCATGTGATTGATTTACAGTTGGTATTTTTGCATCTGTTTGGTTCAAGGTGTTCACAAGCTGGTGTTGCTGGTGAAGCTAAGCCGCAAAAATTTCAGGGGCCAATGCTGCTCAAAACAGAATGGCACAGCACTTCATCTGCTCTGCTGTAGGTGGATTTACCTCCCTGAACATAGGGGATGGGGCTTTTTTTTTTAAACAACAACAAAAATACAAAATAACTCTGTTTTGTTCTGGGGAAAGCCAGAACTTCAAATGTGCTGTTGCATTCACACTGTGACCGAATTAGCTAGGACAATCAGTCAACAATGCTTTTTACCAGATGATGTGGTCAGACACACCAGGTGAATTCTCCCACTGCTGGAGTCAATCACATTGTCAATCTTTCCCCATAGAGGAGGATTTCTTTTGGACATCATTTTTTCCAGAGTTTAGGCTGGGTTTCTTTTCAGTTTGTTTCATTTGCCAATCTGATTAACGAAACCTGTTTTCCTTCAAATAGATTTGTCTACATATTTTCAGCACTTAGTGCATGAAGATGGGTGACAGGAAGCTAGCGCATAGAAGAATACAGTGCCTAATTGGCACAGTTTTTAGATTTTTGTTTTCCTAAAAAAATAGAGATTGTATTGCTACAGCTAATGATACATGTAAGAGAGCAAGAGCTCCATGTTTTTTCTTTTTTTTTCCTCCCATTTTTCCCTCTGGTGTGCAAAAGTAAGCTCCCAAATGTCGTCTGATCAAAATGAGTGGTATCAAAAAATGGAAAAGGTGATTATAAATTCAGTAAGGTAGCACAGACTTTTTTTTTCTTTCCTTTTTTTTTTCCTTTTCTTTTTTAAGTGTTCGAAGTGCTAAAATTTGCATGAAAACAGGCACTAATTTCATTGTCATCATCATGATCTGGTAAGAGTTAGTGTCCAAAGGAAGATCAGCCACAAGTAAGGGAGAGGGGAGATAAAGAAGGGATAGCGTGCTCAGGGATCTGTGGCATTGATTATCGTTTTGTCTGGAGGCGCCCATCCTCTATACCAGCTGCAGTAACCTTCTGCCCTCTGGATGCAGGCATAGTGCTTCGCTTGGTATCCTGAGTGGCCAAAGTTGGAGAGCATGTCTGTCCAAATACACTCATTCTTGGAGGTGGCAAAGCAGGGCACATAGTAGCAGGGCCTAATCTGCAATTGTAAAGAGCAATCAGGTAAGGCTACATGGAAAAACAAGATTATATAAAATGTCTTTTTACCAGAGACAAGGGATTCAAAATTCTACTCCCTCAAACCTTGCTTACTAACCCAAAATTCAGCCTCAGTTCAGTAAGCACGTAACCATGTGCTTAGCTTCACATACACAGGTAATTCCAGAGTCAAAAGGGCTTTTCAGGTGCAGAAAAGTTGAGCTTGTGTCTATGTTTTTGCAGGCCTGGGGCCATGAGCAAAAATCTTAGTGCCAGTGCCAGGCAGTGAGGTTTTAAGTACTCAGAATGTTTACACAGGAAAAAAGCTGGACATACCTTGCCAAGCCTCTGGTGCCTGATTTTATTCACCTGCAAATGATTCTGCACGGATTCTGAAAGCCTTCCCCAACCCCAATTAACTCCAACAGGGCATTAAAAAGGCATAGATTCTGTATTTTTATTTGATTGTCTCTTCTCTGGTCTCAACACTAAAGGTGAGCTTTACTTTTTCCCTGTAAAAGTTGTTGTCCTCCATTTCTCTTCCTGGCTGTTCACCAGCATCATTGGTATCACCAGCCAAGGGAAACAGAATTCTAGGGTTTGAATGTCTTAACACCACCTAATTAGAGACCCACATACCTTGCATCCACAGCCCAGATGATAACGATGATTCAGTCCTTTACGCTGGGACAGAGTCAGCCGGTCCCATTTCTCATACCAATTGCAAAGGCCAGTGTAAACCTTCCCTTCATACACGCGGCCTTGAAAACAGAGACATGGTTACAAGTTAGCACTTCTCAGCTCAAGCACTTTTCTCATTTCCAGAGATTGCTAATGCTCTCAATATGTTTGGCTTCAGTCACTGCTCAGCAACTGCTTTCTTTTTATTAACTAGTTCAGGAATCTCTGGCCAGCAAGATTACAGCACTTCTGTAAGTTCGAGTGTTGTGCCAGCTGTAAGCACCAGCAAGAATATGCAGGTGAGTAATGCTGTCAAGCTCCTCTCAACAACAGAGCAAAACTAAGTGAATTGACACCTTCACTAGAAACAAGACTTGGCAACTGCCACATCTCTATCTCCTTGCATCCCCCCATCTCAGCAGCCTGCATTTCTCCAGCTCATTCCAAAAGGGATCTTTCATTTCTGGTGCAGCTGAGTAGCAACTAGTTCCCTGTGACAGACATGCCAGCTCAGGTATGAATTGACAGCTGTGGACTGTCATACAGCGTATTTGTCACAACATGGCTGGGTATAAGAGATACTTTAGGAACGAGAGGGAAATCTAGAGAGTGAAATTACTCTCAGCATTAGAGAATACTGAACACCAAAATACTATTGGCCATCTTAACACTTGGGAAGCTGCGTATAGAGCTGTCTACGCAGCTGTCCATGTCCTTAGCAGGTGTATGGATAGAACAGAAGAGGTTTTGATTGCGAAGAAGTACGCTGTCCTTTACCTGTAATCAGATACTGGTACTTGTTGACCTCCAACTTGACTCCACAAAGACTCTCAGAGGCTTCTGTGTAGATGTACTGAACATGTGGCATTATCTGGAAGCCCCTGTACATCTAGAGAAACAAATAAAAATGCTTTAAGTCATTTTAAGATGACGACTTTTCATTTAGATTCTTTACAATCTATGTTCCTAGACTGTGGTGGCAAGCAGTGAACTTCTAGTCTTTACAAGGGTGAAGGACTAATGGCACTAGCTGGACTCTGATCCAAGCCTCCCCACCAGATCTGCTGGTAGAGAATACCCACCTGTTAACAAGCCATTGCAATTCAGCACAGGGACCACTTTTCTCCACTCATATTAGTTCCAGTGGAACTAAGTGAGCAAAGCGCCAACATTAGAAGCTCTGCCAACATCCTGAATTTTTTTTTTTTTCATATATCTCATAATTAGGGAGAAATTAAATTACTTCAAGTTTGGAATCTTTCTCCTTCGTGTGATTTAAACAACTTCTTCGGAACTAAGGGATTTTTATTTTAAACAATGACCCTATTTTCCAGTGTTGCTGCCGTAAGAGTTTCAAACCTTTGGCGCTTGATCTAAGTCATCAAGCCAGACACTTCCTTCTCAAACGCCTAGCATACACAACTTCTGCTGACCTCAGCAAGGATTTAATGTTTCTCTAACTAAATGAATGCAGAAATAGAATTCTACCCCATCTCCTAAAATTAGCCTGGTACTGATGAGCACCATGAAGAAAATATCATGTATGCATAATTCCTCTATGCTCCTTCTCCTTTTTCACAATCTTTCTTAAGTGGAAGCCAACATACAGTTCAGTTTAATTGAAATATGAACCCACAGAAGATAAACTGGCAGTTGGATTCAGTCAGAAATTAGCATGTGTCCCTATCTGACCTGACCTTACCACTGCAATTTAGGGAAACTCATGCACGCCTGTTAGTAGCATAATGAAGTCTGTGCATAGTAATGAAACAACTACTGCATGTGTACATTGGACCCAATAAAACATATCCTAATTTTGAAACATTGAGGATTATTTTCCTTCAAATCTCATCCTTAAAATTTGGTTATCTTTTCAAAGTATTCAGTCTCTCTTTCTTCCCCACCAACTGTATGAACGACCAATGTTTAAAAATTAAATGAAAACAATAGGAGTCAGAGAGAATCACAGTTTCAAAGCATTTCCCAGCCTACCCTTGTCTCTGTCAGCTTTACTGACAGGGAGCACATTCACATTCAGTTTAACTGTAAATATTAAAATGAGGTAAAAGAGGAAAAAAAATCCCAGTCTCAGAGACATAGATCCTTGCTGCTGTGCCACCTGAGCAGTGGCATTGTCCTCCATGCTGTATTCTATTTCTTGAAGTCCCCTATTATCCCAGGGTATGTGTCCCCGTTTGTTCATCTTTCACTATTCCCCTCCCCCCTTTAAAAACGACAACCCATTTTCTTCTAGAGAATTCATCTGTGCTATTCTTTCTGGTGTTAGGGGCCTGATTTATACCTCTGTGAAGTCAGTGAAAGGATGTCTGTTGATTTAACGGATTTTATGCTAGGCCCAGATACTGCATATAAAAAACCAAAAAATTTACTACTAATTCTGCTACTTTGAGAGGTCAAACTATCTTCTGGGCATCCACAAAATGTCTGCCAGTGTCTTTTTTTCTCCTTATATTACCCCAATCAGCATAATCTTACAACAGTATCACAACTCAGTAACAGCACTGCTGTGTACAGCAAGAGACATGCTAAGGGCTTGCATTTTCCAGCCTTCCTTCTACACCCAGCAAATCCGCAAGGAAAGCATTTTTTTAAATTAATCATACTGTATCAACAAAAGCTCACAGATCATGTTTGGAGTACACCGTTGTGTCCATAAGTGAGCAAAGTCCTTCAATGAATATGGAACAACTGAACCTTGCCTAACCTCTACTTCATCGCTGCAATTTTCTTGGTATGGGACAATCTACTCAGATTTTCCAATTATGCTCAAGATAGCTGGAGATCTAGGTTCTGGCACAAGCATCCTGTCTGTCCTTGGATGAGTTATTCAGTCCTCAGTACACTTTTGTTCCTCCTCTCTAGAACAGTTCTGCCTTGCTTCACAATAGTACTGTAAGGAAAGGCACATAGAATAAAGATCATGTGTTCAGACCCCATTCTAGTGGGCGTCACACCAAGAAGCTATGATAACAGTATCTAAGCAGATAAGACTAGCTAAGATAACAGCTGGGGCTGCCCAGTCTCTCCAGGCAGTGTAATATCTACACTGCAGAGAGCTGTATGCTGTGCATGTGCAGTACAAGTGATCTGTAACTCAGAGTGCTAAGCTCCAAGTAGCACTGGGCTAATTAAATATCTGTGCTATAAAGTCTACATGTGCATGGGCACACTTTGAGCTCATTCTCCCCCTTGCAGAAGGGGCTACAAGCTAGACTAATCATTCCTTTGAGAAGGTGCTCAGGCCCTTCCTACAGGACCCATACAAGTTGTCACTCCTCGCATCTTCTGCACTATCAAGCTCAACAGGTCTCCCTACAAAGTAACTAGTGATGTTGAACTGGGGTTTGTTTTTTGACTCCTGCACCTAATTTCCTTTTCACATTACCATCAGGGACAGCACTGTCAGGGTTGCTGAAGGAAGCATGCTCAGCCTCTCAAAAAGCACTTCATCTCACCCCTCAGTGACCCTTATCAATGCTAGCAACTGTTACGCTAATTGACCTAGTGCTGGGGGCAGTCAGGGCCTGCCTCATCCTCTGATGACTAAAGAAAATTCACCATGACCTTGGTTCTCAGGGGAGGAAAAAGAAAATTTGGCAAGGGGGAATCTTCTACAGATGGCCTCTTTCAAAACAAATAAAACAATACCTTAAGCATTATTTTTGGATACACAAAATATCCTGGAAGTGCTATTAGACCAGTCAGAAGAAAACCAACCATAAAGCTAGCCTCTCTCCTAACTGCTACCCTTGGAGTCCTCCTGTCGCCACAAATGTGTATTTTCAGAAGCATAATGACAGGGAACAAAGTATTAGCAAGCATCACATGGTGGTGCCTGCTAGTGCTACTCTATTTCCAGCTGTGTCAGCATTCCCCTTAGCAGCCCCCATACTGCCTCAGAAACGCACATGCAAATCCTGTGGTGGTTCCTGCTGCACGATTAACTTCACCCTGTAATACAATGTTCCTCCCTCTATCCCTCCCATGTGAGGTTGCACTAGATACCAAGGCTTGGAGTCATCTTGCCTAACCTTCAGCTATGTAAAATTTAGGTGCTTCACATGAATTAGGCATCCTCTCTAGTCAAACGCCAAGGACAGGCACCTCCAGAGCAACTCAGTCCATCCTAAAATAGCTGTCTACAACCGGTGGGCTGAATTACACTTTGGGGATTCCTGTCTCTCTCCATTGACAATCAAGAGAGCAGGAAAGACTCAACACCTCATTTTAGTCCGTCTAAAATTAAACTAAATTAATCCCACCCCACTTCTTTCCTCTTGGGACTATCAGGTTTCACCCCTTAGACTCATTTTACAGATTAGCAACAAACCAAGGAAAGCTTCCTTGTTTCTGGCAGCCTGTGCAAAGTGCTGCCATGGTCAACCAGGACTGTTGGTGTACATGGAGTAGAAATATCTTATCTCCTTGTTTCCTTTGCAGTTTCCTGAAATAGGTTTGAGTCATTCTCAGAATGCACTGCAGCACCACAGAACATGCAGGGGTTAGATCAGTTCTGTGCAGATTTCTGACACATGACCTTGAAATATTCTTAAATTATTTGAGAAAGCAGTGGGGGAAGGCAGAGGGTGCTTTCCTCAAAAAGCACAAGGCCTTTTCAGACAACAAACCTGAATGCTAGAAAGCCTGGCACTGTTCTGTGCCTGTGGGCTGACCTTGTGCTCCAGTCCAGGCCCCAAGCTGGTTTAGTTGTGAAATTCAGCAACGAGTTCAGGAGTCTTAGTGAGAGCAAGCATCAGCCACAGCAAACTCCAAGGAACCCATGAAAGAAATACAAAGATTGTTTGTTGCCTTTTAAGGCTCTCAATGCTTTTCACAGGCAATTCAGTACACATTGATAGACTAAATGGCTTGTTTATTTTTCATCTGCAGGTGCAGACGGGTTTATAGGTGGCCAAAAAACACTGACATGTTAGTTTTATCTTCAGAGTTGTTCCCATGCAGCTGTGCAGAGCCATAGGCCTCCTTAGTTTTCTTTTCAGCAGGAGGACAGTCAGCTTTCATTGGGGTGAGCAAGGGAGAGATTTGCTGCATCACTCTGAGCTTCCTCACTGCATAGAGCTGAATCCCTCTTTATACTGAAGTCTCTAAGCTCAGCAGAAAGACAGCAGGGTTTCAGAGAAGACACTTGGTTTGTTTGTTTGTTTATCAAGAACTATGTCCTCCGGACATTCCAGTTCTACTGAGCACTTTGCTTCAGGTTCCTTCCTGCCAAAGGTCACAGTTAAATGTGCAATGCAACATCTCACCAGCCCACCATCTACGTAGCAGACAGAGAGGCAGTTTGACCAACACACGATCTCCCCTTTAAAATCACTCTTGCTTTTTTTGGACACGTAGCTTCCTAACAAAACACTGTGGAACTGCTCCTGCAAAAAGGCAATTGTTCTCTTGTGGTCTCGGCATAAGGACTTTGCAGATTACTGCAGTATCTGCTATAAACACCCTGGCCCTGTGCTGCAGAATAACCCAACGAAAACAGCCAGGACAGGCTCAGGCATCTTATTTAAAGATTGACACGATGGTGTCAATTGTGATGGTAGAGTGGCTGCTGCTCCACTCAACATGCTCACCTTGCCTGGGCTTATGCTCCTGCCCATGCCAGAAGACACATAGAAGCCTTTTCTATTCATAGCAGGGGCACTACTGCAAACTCCCAGGTCAGAGGAGGAATGCTTAATTCTGTTCCAGAGATCTCTGACACTGCAGTTCACTGGCTGACAACGGGGCAGGCTGTATCATTAATTAGGAGACACACTAATGTTATGGTTGGTTAAAGGTAATAATTCATTTTGGGAACTACTGTTATTCTAGATCACCACTGGACTCTGTTCATGGTCGTATGTTAGAAAGGAAGCACCAAACTCTTGGAACTGAGTGGGAGAAAAAGTAGGGGTCCTGGACAGACATGGACAAAAATCAGAAAAAAAAGACTTGATGAAGCCACTGCAGCATGTGGACATTGAGTAGTTTTGTGAAATGGGGTACACTGGGCTGAGCTGGAGAGTAACAAAGCTGGACAAGAACTGCACAGAGTGCTGCAAGCCGGATGAGGCCAGGGACAGCCATCCAAAAAAAAGAAATAATAAATAAAAAAAAAAAAGAGTGGCAGCATTGTCTCACTGTTGACAACATAGCCAGTTGCCTTTTTTAAAAACACAGGTTACTTAACTTAAAAAGAAATTTTTAAGATTAAGGAAATTAGTAAGCCCAGCACCTCACGCCCTCTTATTCAAAATGCAAGCATTCCACTCTAGTGGAAGAGCCATGCCAGGACCAGATTTGGCTACGTGTGTGGTTTTGCGACAGCTTATGAAACAGGCTTTGCGTCTCCTCCCAGCTTTCGTGCTTAGCTATAAACTGCCTTATAAAGAGAGTTACTGTTACAAGGCAAGCAAGTGACTTGTTTTTTTCTGAACCTTTACTTTGTCTAATATGTTTCAGATTTCTGCAGTCTCTGCCAAGCTTTTCCATTCCCCTTTTTTTTTTTTAAAGACATAAACCAGTCTTATGACTGGAATGGCATAGCCAAAAAAAACAATCTAGGGCTGATTTTTAGCATTACATAACAAGAGGTCAGTTTAAGAAAAAAAACTAGGTCCAAAGCAGCAGGTTGAGTGCAGTTTGTGCAGCAAAGAATTAGAGCTACGAAGAGAGGAACTAGAGAACCCAAGCAACTGGTGTAGGAGAGCTACCTCTTTTCACCTCAGAGTCAATACTTTATAGCTCTTCTGAGCTGATGATATTTGAAAGCTACAGTGTTTGGTTTAGCTTTATATAAAGACTTCACTATACGAGTTGCATTTGTTCTGTACACAGAAAAAATGCCATCATTCTAACTGGTGGTCACAAAGAATGCAAGGGAAGAA
This sequence comes from Ciconia boyciana, assembly GCF_034638445.1. Lineage (NCBI taxonomy): Eukaryota > Metazoa > Chordata > Aves > Ciconiiformes > Ciconiidae > Ciconia > Ciconia boyciana. The sequence continues at coordinate 60,571,068 of NC_132934.1, forward strand.
GAGATGAAAGACCACTCTCCCAAGGCTGGCAGACCCCCTACCACCACCACATCTTGAATTTAATGAAAGTGCTGCATGGAAAAGCTTGCATTTCCACAGGCTAACACTGTGTATGTTGAACACAAACAGGACTCCAGTATCTAGAGAAGCCCATCTGGCATCTTTTACTACCAGAAATTTTTAAAATAAAGGAAGAATTCAGGTATTCAGCATTGTATGTCAGGCATGACCTCTTCCTGCTCCTTTCCGTTCTCCAGGCAAATTTCTACCAATTGCTGGTTACCTTCCATTCTGGCTGACCAATATGAAAAGTTGAGGTGCTGTTATTTTAAGTATGCAAACTCTGTTCATTATTACATGTTAATTAGAATCATTATCATATCTACAAGCCTCTGTGAAATGTCTGCAAACATACCTTCATCTGCTTGACTGTGTATCGCATCGTTCCAAATGGTCCATCTTTCATGAGCTTCTTCCCCACAACTTTAGCTCGGATCACTGTCATAAGAGAGGAGAAACACAACAAATTATGAACAACTTTACACAACATTTAGGCTAGACCCTCCACTTCAAAAAAGCCACTTAGATAAGTTATTCTGTAAAATAAACCAAAACTCCAGGCCAGCCTTCCTCTCAATTTATTTTAAATCTCACACACAATGAAGGCATGTAAAATGGGATGCCAAAGCAAGCATTTATTTAGAGGAAATCCAGTTCTGTGTGAAGAATAAGAATAAGCATTATTTATGTTGAAATATCACTGCAATCTGCAAAGCAGACTATAGCTGGGACCAAGACAGGTTAAAATCTTTGCATCAAGCCACTGCGATGAAGTTCGTATTTAATGTCTTAACTCTCAACATAGGGAATGATGTTCAACAAGATACTACTTTTAAATTGTTCTTTGTATGCCCGATGCAGCTTCTCTTTCACAATAGCCACAACAATACAGTACAGCACACTGGAATATCCCATATCTGGGGACTTCACTACAGCTGCCACCTTTCAGATACCACAAAACTCCCAACAAATGGCTCCCTTGAACAAATGACTACTGTGCAAAACCAGATTGTTCAGCAACCATCAAGCCCACAGTGAAAGCTGCCAGGCCAGCCAGGGGCCACCTGGAAGACAAACTAAAAGCTGACCCATCAGACCTCATGAACACTGCACTTAATTTCTTCATGGATACTAAGGGGCAGCGTGTGTGCGTGTGTGCACGCAACATCCAGCCTGACACAGATACCTCCATTGTATCACAGACGCAGCACAGCAATGCCAACTGAGCCCAAGCCATCATAGATAAGGTTTTTGAGGTCCCGCAGATGGATCTAGTGGGTAGTTTACAGTCAGTGCTTAATGAAGAGTTCTCCCGTTCATCTATTTTTGGGGCATTCCACAAAAAAACCCTACTGTTCCATCGATCCTCTTTGAAAAAGTTCTACAATCACCTGCTCATCTCAGTAGAGGAGCAAAGCTTAGTGACAGGGCAGGCATTATTCGGCTAAAATCCACTCCTCTAGATCGTAATCGCATTATACAAGCACTGGAAGTGGATTAATTTTTACAAGGGCTGCAGAAAACAAGATTGGAGACCAGTCCTGGGAAGAATAAGGATGACTGTTAGAAAACCCTGTACCCCAAACGCCATGCATACAAACAACAGGACAAAAAAAATTAAACAAGGAACTCAAAATTCCGTAATCAAGAGAAACATCAAAACTACGATATAACCATGCAAATCTTACCTAAAATCTTATTCATCAAGCTTCTCATTACAAGGGCTATGAATATTATTCCAGCAGAATAATCCAAAGAATGCAACATACTTGTAACACAACTGACAATGTCGTAGTTATATAGAAATCCCCCAGAAACCTCTTTTTTGTGTGACAGGAGGTATCGCATACATTTGCGTAAAGCTTGTATCAGTACACCATTGCAAACAACGCACCTCTGCTGAATACATGGCCCAATGGTTGCAGACTGAAAATACTGAAATCCAGCAACTAAAATGGACCACATGCATCATTTCCTCTGAGCTTATGAAGGTCCTGATCATACCTCCCTGCACAGGACAGAGGTACTGCTTTCACAGCAATCTTTAGCAGCATTTCATCTGTGTTTTGCTGAATGTATCGTATTAATGCATCACAGAAAACAATTCCTTAAAAAGCAGGAAGGCATGGAAGGGAGACAAAGAGGTGGAGGTACTCCTTTGCAACCAGGAAAACCCAACGAGTTATTATTTGCATTACAGCACTATCTAAAAGCAGCGACAAAGTTCAGGGATCCATTTTGCTAGGTATATAGGACATCAAACAAGCACCTTGTTGCTTCATAGCTCATTTAGGTTTCAAACAGCTGTAGAAGCCCACTGGAAGAAATGGGAAAAAGAGGAGGCTAAGTTTTTGTTCACTACCTAGACCAAATTAATGAGGCAAAAAGCTTGTCCCGGCTTTCTGAATAATCTGAAGAACAGATTTAAAGGAAGAGACAGGTCTGGTTATACACACCAGTTCCTGGAACTTGTTCCATGAGGATGGTGTGAAATGAAGACAAACTCACTCTGCTCTGATTTATACCCTGTGCTTCAGCCAGACTTGTCAAATAAATTTTAAACTAGGTAAGACAGTCCTGCTGGCTTTGATTCAATGGACCAACAAAACCTTCATTCATTGAGTGTAAAACTTAATTCTTAATCTTTTTTTCAAACTTCTATTATCCAATGGCAGTAAAAGCCAGTACAATTTTATTGATTCTTCTATTTAACAAATTGTTCAGACTTCAATTTACTCACTTCTTCAAAATTTAGTAGCTCTACTGAACCATGTCCTTGAGGACTGCAAAGATCTTTAAAGAACTAAGTTCTTCTATTTGTTGCCCCCAACCACCACCACCACCATCAGTGAAGCTACAAAAACCAGACTGCCTAAGGGTCAATGAGAAAGAACACAATTTCTTTATGGCTTTGTGAATTCTAGGGCACTTCACTAATGCTGGAGTCTATAGCAAAAGTTGTCAAAAGTCTTATCTTAATCTATTGCATATCTAATACACTGAAATTGAAAAACCTGGTGTTTGCCCAACACATCTGAAATCAACAATGAAATTTTAGATCTTATTGACAATTATAAGAAATATACTAAAAGGCAATATTGCAAAACACTAGGGTTTCCAAATCAGAACATGGTTAGCATAAAAGATAACAGGCACTTTCCCAATTGCTGACAAAATATCTAAAAACCCGTTTTCTTCATGTACTTTGCTGCTAGCTTGGCAGCCCTTTAACTTCTAGTTAGAGTAGCACAGCCACTTCAGAAAGAAACTAACTTTGATTTATGGACTAATCAACAGCTTCACCATACAACCAAAGATTCAAAATGAGCATCTACACTAGCACATAACAGCATCCCAGTTTCAACTAATGCTACCCTTGCAAGGAGGTGGAAGGACCTGTATTTTCATATTATTGTTCCCCAGTAAAGTTAGAGAAGAACAACCATCCTAGCAAATTCACCTAGTAAAAACCTTGAAAAACCTTAGTGTGGGCCATCACTTCAAGCCCTTTGTAAATGGGTCAAAGCCCTCTGTATCTCAGAGAAGTTGCCTTTATCACCCAAATGGTAACTTTTCTAGGTAAGTTCCTTCCTTTACCAAAAAGCCAGGAATGAACAAACAACCCACCCTGCCTCATTTTTCCCATATTGAAGGAAGAGTCAAGCTGTTAGCCAAAGAGCAGAGGATACTCCAACTTAAGTCTACCCCCTGCATTTTGTGAGGCTAAATTCCCACCCCCTGAGGATTAGATGCATCCGGGTAACTGGAGAGAAATGCTGGATGGACAGGACTGCTCAGAGTTTGCTCTTGCATGTCCAGCTTCATCACCCTAAGCCTCCACGCATGAGAGCCACTTGTAAATCTGCCCAGAACAGAGCTCCAAGCTGCAGATCTGCAGCCACATGTTTCCCAGTTCCTGTCTTTGCTCCTTCAAACCGCTGCTCACCAGTTATACTGCTGGACCACTCTTCACACCTGGTCAGAGGATAAAGAACATTGTTCCTAACTGAGCAGGGGCCATGCATACTTGCCAGAGGAATTTTTCACCCTCTGCAAAGCATCAGAAATTTACAGTATTTCTGCTGTAAATTCAGTCCGTGTTACATTAACGAAGTCAACTGTTTACTTCTGGGGACTCCTACTGCTTGAGCAGAATGAGGCAAAAAGTGCTGTGACTGCTCCCCTGAACTCCTTCCTTCTCCCTGAAGCTATATTACAGTTCTGCTATTACTGATGGGAAACTTTATCCCACACAAGTGGTCACCAAAATAGCTGCATATTTTTAAACCACAATTCCTTTGAAGTACTGCCTATGAAAATACTCTGAGATTAATGTTTCTCAGTACTTTGGGGTTTCAGGTCGGGTCACTTTGTGGGACTGGAGCAGTTGGCAAGGTCTCATGAGTGATTTGTAATTATTTATGAAAAGTTAAATTAGATGAGGATATAAATCTTGATAAGATAAGCATGGCAGCCATACCGTGATTCAAAGAGGAGAAAACATATGCGCTGCTTCTCAACATTTGACATGATTAAAAAAATGAGGGAGAGAACAGAGAGAGAAAGAAAACCAGATATTTAGTTGATATTGTAAAAAAAAAAAAATTAAGAAAATAACAACCTGCTATGTTTGAGGACTCAAGAAATACACCTAACAATGTATCACAAATGATTAATGTATTTATCTCTTTTCCCTTGCCTTTTTTTTTTTTTTTTTAATGTAAACTAGCTTAGTGTTTAGGAAAACAGAGATGGCTCAGATTTGCCACAGGACTAGTATAGTGCAAGCAGCTAAAGGTTTGTATTTCACTGGCATCTCTAGAGTGGTACAAACTGTCTGCATGTGCATGTATACACACAAATACACACAGAAATCGCTTACATCTTTTTCCAGATGTCACTGGATGAGGTCTTATAAAAGGCAAACAAATCAGAATGGGCATAGGAGAAAAAGGTTTTACACGCACTTTTACTTGCCTGAATACACACATATCTAACTCAAGTATTCTTTAACTTTATCCCTTACCCTGTGGCCATTTTCTCAAGGATTCATAGGAAGAATAGGCCTAAAGGTACAATAAGAAGCAGAAGAGGACACTGGCTTTACAGCTGAGATAGCAGAGGGCATTCTTTTCATGAGGCAAGGAGTAGACAAACAGGCAATGACCCATGTGAGGGAACTGAACATGTGAGATGAAGACAAGCATTTGCCAAGCTGAGGAAACAACATGGTGAAAAGACTTGTAATTACCAAGTCATTTCATCCAGGCACACACTAGCTACTACATATGTAGTAGCTCTTTTTCCCAACTGAAAAGCAAAGGCATCGACTGTCTTAGTTCAATCAAGCCTGTGTCCTTTATCAGGGACAGCCACTAGATGGTGACACTATCACAAATCTCACCTGACGTTAACGAGAGGGCAGTGGTACATGCACAACCTAACACCACGAGTCCCAGTTGCATGCCCAACTGCACCATGAGAACCAGATGCCTTCATGCAAGTGGGCTGGTTGTAATCCATAAACAGTATTTTAAGTGGAGGTACACACCCTTTAGAGACCAGGACTTGCTCCAAACCCATTTACCTTGTGACCAATTATCATGAACAGCTCAGGAGAGTAACAAATGCTACACTTCTCATTATTGTTTCAAGGATTTATTTTATTGGTGTGCAATATGAGTATTTTTAAGTGAGAGGTTTGGCTGAGATGCATGCTCACTGCATTTAAGTAAGTGAAGGATGTGGAGGATTCATGTTGTTTACTAATAGAGACACAGGGGACAAGTTATTCTTCCAGTCCATTCTTTGATATCCAAATAGTGGCAAAATAAAATATATGGGGAGCAGCAATGTGACCAGGAGGCTGAAGAAAGGCGCTCTCTATTCTGATGCCACTGACTACACCAGGAACTGGACAGCAAAAACAACCTCCAACAGAATGGTGCACTTGGAAATGCTGCCTTAACACTAGACACAGGACATGCCAAGGAGGACGGTTGCCATTTTATTCATCCAAAGACTATACAAGGGCTCATTTCCAAGAGAAATTTACTGAGAACTTTTTATCAACTTTACTAGCAGCTCTCTCATTCAGCCTGTCTCACAAAAACTCCTTACTGTGCTGGTACATGCTGGAGGGCTCACATCATGCAGCGCTAAGGCAGCTGGTATGTTTAAGTCTCCTGAGCACACCTAGCACACTACTGAGGTATTAGTTTATTCTGGCATTTCTGGGGGTGTCTCCTAACCTGCTCAAGGCAGAATGCTTTTACTCATAGCTTTTCTAGCGTTGGTGCTGATGGTGCTACTAAAAAGACAGAATTGCTGAATCTGTCTTGCTCACTCTCTCTCATGAGCTGCATTCCTTTTCCAACCCCCCTGGCTGATCTGTTAGCAATTATTACCAACACTCTTGGCCTCCCTAATAACAGAGGACCATAACTACAAGTGGATTGTGTCCTTTGGACTGGAAGTCTGGCCCAGCTATATGCAGCCTCTTGGGAAGCTCCATTAAATTGCCTGGTGGCTGTAGGCTTGTATGAGAAACAAGTGGGTGGGGCCTGCTTTGGAAAGGGGACAAGAAAGCAGCCTCTCACCCATTCTTCCACTTACACAGCAAAGCAGAACAGAGAGGGAAATGCTGATGACAGCAGGGGATTCATGAAGAGGGAAAAAACTCTTCAGTCTGTTTGATGATCTGATATAAGTCTCCAGTCTGTTTGATGATCTGTCTGTACTGGAAGTCACCTCCTCTTACATAACCAAAATAGAATTCTTTTACAAATTAGAGTATTGAATTTGAAGGCTCCTTGCAAAGCGCAAGAAGGATGAAAAAACACAATAGAGGAGCTTTCTCTTGTCTCGATCCATCATGACCTCTAGCCAAAGCCACAACAGCAAAGCAAACCTCTTTTGCTTTGTCTTGGAAGAAGCCAAATCCAGCTGTGCTGCCACACAGCATCACCAGAGAACCTCATCGAGAACGCAAGAAAAGGTAGCGAAGTAAGAAGTTCACTGCTGGCTGCCTTCCTCTCATACCCCTCACCAACAAACTAGCTCCCATTATTGGCAGTCTAAATCTTGACCTCTTGCCTTTTCAAAGCACTCTGAGGAACACTGACTGAGAAAGAGCACCATCTTCTTGACACCAATCACCTCTACCAGTCAGACAGTTGGCACATAAATATCACATTGGAAAGGACTTGTGCTTACTTCAGCAAGCATGTTGGAACATTTTGACTAACAATAAAAGTCTAAATAAAAACAGGAAGGCAAGACAACCAGATAACTTTCCTTCCCATTTTCTAACCAGAACTATGATGTTTACTTTTGGCCTTCATTTTGCAGATCCAAAAAACCTCCCCTGTCTGTGGCATAGCAAGGCTGTTTGAAGGCCACCCAGAAAAGTGGAAGGCGATTAAATGGCTTCACCCAGTCTCAAGCTCTGTCTAAAACAACTTATCACAATTGCAGTTCCTAAATATTAACCCGGTTTCCCATACCTGCAGACTTCCTTGCCACTGAGAGTCTGTTTGCACAACACACTCTACTACTTGATTTCCAACACTGCAAAATAAGGAGTGATACAACTCTTTCATACAAGACTATGATTGCATCAGAGCTCCCATCACTTCAACAAGTATAAACTGCTCTAGAAGGGCTTTACTTGGGAGAAAGTTAATCCTCCCAACAAGACCTCAAATTAAAGATGAAAGGTTGCATAAAGCAAGCAGAACTTGGTTTGTGCTTGGCATTTCACCTGTAGCTTATTAACTGGGTACAATTTTTCTGATGGCAGCAGTAGCAAGAAGCATTTTTCTCCTTCCCCATATGGTGCATCTCACCCTATGGAAGCCCAAACTCCCTTTGAAACACATTGGAATCAGAGAGAAAGGAGAGGTCTCAGTTAGATAAGAAACTGCAAATTCTCTTCTAGACATTTAATTCAGGTTCTTACATGCAATTTGGTTGAAGACTCTTCAGCTGCCCAGCACTGCCCCTCCATCTAACTCCTGATGTTAGTTCCCTTGCTTTCTCATCATACACAGACAGTCTGTTTGGAGGACGGAGGAAAGACAGAAAGGAGGAGGAAGAAAGGAGGGATCTAAAATGCATTTATATCGATTTACAAGTAGAACCTTTTAGATCCATGTGTAGATGGTATGTTTCAGGCCAAGGGAGACTAGGTTCAGGAAATACCTTGTGATAAACACAGAGAAGCTAAAGGAAGGGGAAAAAAAAAAAAAAAGTTGTTACTAGCTATTACAGCTACTAAACTCAGGGAAGCCAGGTAGGCCCAAGAGATTAGGTAGAACAGGCAGAGTTGAGTCACAAGAGTTACACACATCGCTAAATTAGTCTCACAGCTTGCGTCAACAAAACATTCTAGGTTTGTTACAGATGTAAGCAAACAGAGACACTGCAGACTACATACTGAGCATGCCTACAGCTGTGAGAAACCTCTGGTAAAATAAAAAGAGAAACCAATGTCATTCCTGCCAACTAGCCATTTCTCTGTCTCCTTTTTGGCAGGCTTTTTTTTAACTTTCCACCTAAATATTTTTTAACTAGTTACTGAAAGCTGAATTCAGGCTAGAGGCGAAAGGCAGCAGGCAAGTATCAAAGTAAAGGAAGGAAAAGTGATGCAAGTGGAGGGAGGGGGAGTGCCTCATGAACAGAGTACAGTAGAGAGGCACCTTTCACCTCTCTCCAAGGGTGTTTTCAGCAGAGTGCATTTTGCCTCATTTTGTGCCACTGACAACTGCCAAAGAAAGAACTGCTTTCAGCCAAGGTTAGCAGTGTTGGAAAGATGGTTGTCAAAACCAACACACAAAAGCACTTCCAAAGCCAGCTTACAACAGTGGATAAAAATAACAAGCATATGACTCAAAGCTGGTCAGGCAATGCTCAGCTCAAAACACCTTTTCCATTTTCTTTTGGTCTATGTAAGATTTGTGCAGTAAGATTTAACTCAGTCCTCACTTCCAGATCAAGTACTTCTAGACACAGTACATACAGGACGAGGGGAAGACAAGGCTGAGACAGACAAGACTCTGGTTTCTCATAGCTCTTTGGAATTGTTTGAAGGAGCCACAGGTCTAAGCGTTCCACTTGGAGAATATGGCAGAGCTGAAGCGAGACCAATTAGGGGCAAATGGAAACCATATGTGATTTTAATGAAACAAGGAGCTGGTGCACATGGCTTACTGCTGCAGGAGCATTTACTGCCTGAAAGGAATGTGCATCTGGCATTGATCATTTCCCAACCCATCAAGTGAGCAGTAACATGGAAAGCAAATTGGAGCATATGATGAGAGATGAATTGCCTAAAGAAGTACAGTTAGGGGAGCCGCCTCTGCAAGGAGAAAACATGTCCTTCACCTGAGATTTAGTGATACAGTTGCCAATGAGGCTGATCTTCCATTTCCACAGATCATGATAATAAACTACAAGAAAGAGTGCTAGAGTCACTAAAATGGATTGAGTGGTATTTTAAAGAACCTACTACTATCACAGAAATCCCATTCTGGTTCACATGGGGCAGACTTTTACTCCCTTGAGACCATGGGCACCGCTTAAAGAATAAAGTACTGTTGATCCTAAGCAAGGGTAATACACAGTCCTCAAATGCAATGTCTGTTGCTGCAAGTATTCAAATGATATTGCTTTTACATGTACATCAAAATGGGTACACAGTGAGGAGATTTGAGGCTGAAGAGGCAGTGTAGACGCACCCTTCTGTTCCATTTTTTCTTTTTGACTGCAAATTTCCCAGGAAGTTTCAGTTCTGCTGAGAAAGAAAAGTCCTTAGCCTGCAAAGCTGTAGATAAATTGCTCTACTAGGATATGGTCATTCCTTCCGCAAGCTGTTGTGTTGCAGCTTGATATCTGGTTCTCAGAACAAAACCACTATCTTCACCAAGCAGCCAAGAGACTGCTCGCATACATCATAAGAGGAAGGGGGGAAAGATGCTCTGATCCAGCACTCAACCATATATACAGTGAATGTCCAGGGCTTGAACCTAGTAGATGCTACTTCGCATTTCATGTAATAGTGAGACATCTGCAAAGCCAGATACATACAACTAGCATGTCTTTGCTCCTTAGTGCTAGATTTCCTCTGTGAGATATCCAGAGTTAAAAAGCGTAATAATTCATCACTGTATTTCTCAAGGAGGCAATAGAAAATTCTTGAGCCACATCTGTCTATTTATTAGTCTTCCTTAACCCACCGAGCAATCCATGAACGCACTGGGACCTCACATCCAAGTAGTCCAACAGGAGAAGGAGAAAGGAGAGTCCTGCTAAAGAGGACATCTGAAAGCAGTTTTCTTCTGCGCATTAGAAATAGGGCAGCTCTGACAGCCCATGTAAACCTTTCAAAACAGGGAGTATCAAAAGCCACAGGCCTGGACACTCCCTGCTTCAGCAACTTACTTCAGAGGACTCTCCTTGCTTCAGCACCTCACCCAGCTGGGCCGGGTGCCAGCATTCTGCAAGGAGGCTGCACTCCACTGATCACATGGTTTACACTCAATTTTGCACGTAGGAGCTAGAGAGGAAGAACCGTTTGGGAACATGTATAGATTTCAAGGGTACTGGGTGGGCCTGCAAATTCCTTCCTGCATTAGAAAACTTGCATTAAACTGATAGGCTAAGCAGCTGTCCACACCAAAGAGGTATACATATTTAACGAGGTCAGGCCTATATGTGCTGCGCTGCTGTTCCTATTTGCACTGGACCTGACAGGACCTAGCATTAGGCCTGCCTGACCCTGGAATTAAACCTGCATTCAAACAATTTCTCCTGTGAGAAGCCAGTACCTTTCCCCACCATTCTTGAGCCATTATAAATTGTTCAGAAGCTGACAGCCTCTGCAGACTGTTCACATACACTGGACGTGTCCATGACACAGTCCTGGTTTATCATAATGCTTAAGGAATTTACTAATTGCCCATTTTATTAATGTCTATTATGTAACCACAGTCATTAATACTATTTAACTGAGCTTAGCTACATGAAGAATTTTACTGCGGAGTCTGAGCACCACATAAAGACTTAGGTGTAACACTCGGATCCTGATTCAGTGTTCATTAAAGCAAGTGGAAAACCTCCCTGAGCCCTGAATCAGCCTCATGTACCCCAATTCCCAGTCAATTCCTGACTACAGGTCAAGGTCAGGACAATACCAGGGCAAATCTCACACTGACCAATTTGCCCTCCTATCCAGAACTTTCCAGGATCCCATGTAGTGCCCTGTCACAACTGTGTTCCAAAACATCATCCTTCATTTTGGACCTTCAAAGGGACATCAAAGGCTAGAAGAACTCAGTGTTGACTGGTTGTGGGAGTAAGGTAAAAAACAAAAGGAGAGTGATATGAGACATCTCATGAAAGAGGGAATGAGAAGACCTGGAAGTCTAAGAACATCTATAAGCAACAACTCTTTACATGAGTAACATACATACTGCATACTGTACATCCTCTAGCTCTGAAGACACAAGATTTTCCTTGTGCAATGACACAGAGCACTGACAGCAGAAAGGGTAGGCAGACACTGGCCAGTTACCTTTGTTCTTCAAACAGTTTTCTCAGAAACTCCCTGACCATCCTACTGACAGACTGGCCTAAGTTTTTCCATAGAAACTACAGTGGAGAGAGAAACAGTATAACCATCTTGTCCTTTTATTACCCAAACTTCCGTCATACAAACTTTTCATCAAAATTTCATGTTCATTAACAGCTCAATAGGCCATAATCAAAATACATTTCCAGAACTTGTGTGTCATTACTTGGATGCTCATATGCATCCTGGCTCTCCCAATGAAATATTAATGAGATATGACTCTTAGCTAGACTTCTGTAAGCACAGAGAACACAGTGAATGGTTAACAGTGCCTGTCTACCACCAATTGTTGACTTTTTTTTTTGCACAACAGATATTTATGCAAATCCAAGACTAACTCATACTGTTTTATTCCTAGCAGTATTGCTAATTAATGGTTTTTATATGGAAATTCTCAAGTCTGAGCATATTAATCTGATGGAGATTTACTTAAAGTGAACCTACCAGTCAGTTAGCTCATCTGTGCTACTGGAGTTTGAGAGCTTCGTAAAATATTCTTACCAAAAACTTTCATAAAGTTCCGATTTGGGGGAGGTAAGCCTGCATTCTGGTATCACTTCTTAGGTGTCCTTGTAACTTTTTAGGAAAAAAACAAAAGGTCTCAAGACATGGTTGAATAGTCATTTCACAGTCGCCCTGGCACAGTGATTGCTATTTCTGAATGCTCTAAGGCCCATTAACTGTTTTGGGAGGCAGAAATTCTCTGGTCACTGCACTGCTGAATGTTTACAGATAAGGGTAATCATTTCCACGGTATACACCGAGCCTCACTGCTTCCTGCCTGTGTAGGTCTCCTGAGACATTGCTGTAATAGGACTATTTTGGCAAAGTAATGAACCACCCTCCCAAGAGCCAGCTTTTCAGGGCTCCAGTTAAGCTCGCACCTGGAACACAGGTGTAAGCATGTTTAAACATTGACAGGGAGGGAACTAACAGAAACACAAGAGGAAATACTTTGTCTCAGTCCAGTGGCAGCAGCACAATCACAAACTTGTTTGTTCATTAATGCAGCAAACCCAAGGAGAACTGCCCACTGCCAAGGACTGGAGCAAGCAAAGAGTACGTAGATTTGTGTTTTAAAGGGAATTCTCAGCATTCAGAAAAAGCTAACTATAAACCCTAGAGGACTAATGAACTGGAATGTCTCCCAGCTTGAGAGGTAGCATGTAACCTGATCAAAATCAGCACATCCAGAAGGGGAGGCTGTTACTGTTAAACCATCAGGGACAGGACTGGTAGAAATGTTTCTGGAAGTACTTTTTCCTGTCAGGAAACATGGTTTTACTTAAGTCACAAATTTTGAAGGAAAGAATCAGTTTCAGCAAAATTGTTTTTTATTTTTCTTCTCAGAAAAGCCGAGACCTATTTTCATCCTGAATCAGTATTTCTCTTCAACTGCACTTGAAGTCTAAAAGTTGATGTGAAATGACACCCTCATTCAAAATGGACATTTTGAATTAACCCTTCAAAACATTAGATTCAGATGCACCAGAATCACTTTTTCCAGAAAATTCCATGCTGAAGACCCTGATATTTTCATTTCCCCCTCACATTTCAGATTGAATAAATTTCCACCATTTCAAAATTCTCTATGGAACAGAAATTCTGACCCTCTCCAGCAAGTTTCTAGACTCCTCTTTCACTGTATAAATCAGAGGTGACAACAACAATCTCTAATGACAGAAGCAAGAGTAAATTCCATTTTTCTCCTCATTTTTCAGAAGCAGCAAGTAAATTCATACCAATGAGAGCTGCAGGTGCTGAGAACTGGCATCATTTCAAAAAGTAAGCCATTATCCCCTATGATCTCAAAGAGTATCTAAACTAAAATAAGCATTCAACATCAGAGATCAGTTCTTTAATTCACTGTGCCAATAAAAGTCTGTCAACACTGCAGACTGTAAATGAACGTAGACATACTAGAGCTATCTTTAAAAAGTGACTTAGGATACCACAAACACACTCATTTAACCTGTTCCTCAAGTAAAACATTGGCCTGCTGAGTGCTTGTACTTTGAGACTGCAGGCAAGTCAGCAAGTCAACTCGGTGACAAATCCCTTCCTACTCTCTAGCCATTTCCAACATTTTGAAGCAGTATTGTTTGATTGCAGCCTGCTTCCTGAAGCTGCTTCCTTCGACTGCCTGTTGAACCCAGTGGGAATCTTTCCACTGATTTTAACCGGAGCGGGATCAGGCCCTAAATAAGTAGTGGTGGAATCCCTAGACTTAACGAACTGAACAGCTGTCTCTGCCTTTCCGAAAGAAAAGAGGGAAAGTTATTCCTGCAGCTGTTTTCCCCTAAGTGCCTTCACTCCAAACTGTAACAGGACTGGAGGGAGGGGGAGAAGGTGGAATTTTAATAACCCATTAAAAAGGAGTATGGGCCATTGCGCAGCAGCTCTTTCAGTTCTACTCAAGCAGGGTCACTGCTGCCAGGCTCAGACAGCCCTAAGGGCACGGGAAAAGTCGTCTTCTTGTTTTCACATCTCATTCACAGAATGGATAACGAGGGGGAGGGAGGAATCAGCTTTTGGGTTAATTAGCACCATGAACAGACAGCTGCATTGACATTAAAAGTTCAAGAAGTCGTCAGGGTCATCACTGAACTGCAAGATGTACACACACGCACACGAGGCACACGTCTAAGCCTGGATTTTTAGCAGCCTTGCTCTGCTGTGATTTTCCACTACCCCAAGGGAAACGACTTTGAGTCAAGAATACTGAACTGTTGTAGCTCTGAGAAGAAGACAGAAGCACAAAGGCACTCCCTCTGAATAGCAGTTGTTCATCCCCTTGGAACTGCTTAATTTCACACTTAATATACCAACTAAGAATAGTTACATGGCTTTTTTCCCCTGAGAAAAATCAGAGGTGTGGCTTACCAATGTATAGTTTCATCTCCGCTTCTAATGTTCTGTGGGATAAGCAGAACCCCAGCTAACAAAACCATGCTATTGGTGCACACTGTTCCTTCCACTGCTTCCTTCCACACGCAAGGAAGCTGAGGAAGTGCAAGTGCATATTAGCAAATCCAGAAATGAGCATGTATGAATAATAATGAAAAGATAAAACCCCTAAAATGACAAGGACTGCTATTAATAAGGTTTGGAGCAGTGCTAGCCTCAGAGAGTCACAAATTGGCTTAAAAACAAAACCAACAAATTATCCAACTATGCAAAACAGCCACAGATTACATTCTCATTGCCACAGTTTGCAGTAACATTTTCTGGTAAGGGATTTTAGTGAAAATGCACCAAGACAAGTAAGGATTCCCCTGCCACCTTCCAAACAGGGCAGGGAAGAATACAACCTTGAATAGCTGAAGCATTACTGCCTCTACAGAAAGCAGACTGGCATTGCCTGGTCCTGTCAGCTGTAGCTTTGCTGCCAAGACATTCTAAATCCAAAATGGGGCTGAAACCACTATCATTATAGTGAAATCTCACTAAAATGTTGTTTTCCTTTTCTGGGTGAAAGGAACAGAGATCCTGCTCGCTCTTGCTATTAAATTGGCAGGCAAACATGTAGCTAGCTCATGAGTGTATAGTTCCATTCAGTGCTTGGTCTTTGCCAAGGGAAATTACTCTGGGAATACAGGAATGAGGGGTTTTTTATTATTTTAACCATTATAGCTCTGTTGATTCCAGTGTACACTGGTTGTCCACATTACTGAATTTCAGTATGTTTATGACAGTACAGCTGTTGCAGCAACTCTAGTGGAGATCTTCTCATGAGGAAAAAATAGTATCAAGAGATATAGTCCAAAATTCAGAGGGGAAACAACATGCATCAACATTTCAGTTCTAATTGCCCAAGTTAAGATGGCTGCTGTGAGCTCTGATGGATTTCATCAGAGAAGGAAGTCCAAGTGGGCTAAGCAGCTCCCCTTGGAAAACTCCTTTGAATTCCTTCCCTCCCATTCAGGACTCTGGGTACTTTTTGGAACAAGAACTGCCTTTTCCATATTTTTCTACAGTGTAACCTGATGGTGCTGCCTCAAAGCACCACCACAATACTCTTTCAATAACAACTTCAGTTGACTTTTCCTTGTTGGTCCACATGTATATTGAGGAATATATGCTGGAAGGAACCCTGCCATGTGCTGACCCCTTGATGAACAAATACAGAGTCTGCACAAAAGTGTGAACCCCCAGGTGTGCCAAGACAACTGTCACCCTAGGACCCTGTTCTGTTTGCTCTCCTGTCCTTCTGTCAAAAGGCTGCCTAGTCAGGATGTGTGTAGGCAATGTTGTCAAATTAAGAAGAGGGGAGCTTTGAACAGCACAAAGGACAAAGTTTACGTCAATGGCCCAAGCTACCATACTGCATAAAGACAAACAGGAAAACAGTTTCTGAGACAGGAGGGAAAGACCCAGTGCTTTCCTTTACCCTACCTCTTCCAACAGCCATTAGTACTGGAGGAAATCGGTATGAGTAAAGGGCATTCAGAAACAAACACGAGATCTCGCACTGACAGGAAGGAATCTATTGGCTTGAAAATTTTCCGGTACTAGTGAAAGCTTTGTTTCCCATCCAGCCAAATACACAGGTGCTGTCTGCTTTTTTCAATCCATACCATTTCTTCAACCAATTTAAACACAGCACAGGAATAAAGGCCAGTTAGGACATGCTTCCCACTTTGCTTGTTGTTCTTTCAAAAGAGTCAGTCAGTTGGAAAGGACAACTCTCCTTGGGATCAAGATGGCAGTGCCACTCCAGCAGGCTCCTGCTAAATCACACAACACAGAGGGATGTAGGGTTCTATAACACAAGGGTTTATTAGTCCTAGCTTTATAGTCCCCTAATTATTTGGTGTCAGGAGAATCCTCAGAACAAAACATGAGTAAATACATGATTCCCATCCTGTTGGCCTCCCAGTCAAACAGAAAAAGAGCAAACCAGAATACGCTGGGAAACTCAAGAGATAGCTGCAATTTACAATGCATGTGGGATGTAGACTAGATATTCATACTGATAACAAAAATAGACTTTCCAGAGTTAAAATAACAGATGCCTTTAAAGAGTTTTGGAAGGAACTTAAAACTGCAGAGTTTGAATCAATCTCTAACTATGAGGAATTAGGATGAGAGCCACAGAAGGGGGCTATTGGAAAGTCAGACTATCTCACATCAGGCTTCTGGGAGGTATATTTTATTAGCATCAGAACTCCAGCCTAGCTGGATGATGCATATGACTGCTGCAGGGTGCTTGTTCCAAAGTAAAGGTGTTAAAGGCAACATACTGATAAGGGTCATTGGCTGTTTGCCACCAGGTCTAGTCGAACTTCTCTCTTCCATTAAAACCTTCCTGTGATAATCTGGGATCTCTTAAAGTGCCACCTAGGAGTTCTGTCTGATATTGTGGAATCCTCTATTTCTGTGCTTCTCTGTAAAGCTGCAAACTGTTACACAGTGGGGGAAAAGCAGGACAGCTGCTTAATTCTATTGAAAATATACTGTCTGTAGAGAGGATGGAAACAGACTTATTGAAGTCTCCTTTTTATCTTGATCCTCTAAGGAAATAACCAACTAAATCCTTAATCCTCCACCCCCTTAGGAAAAAAAAGAAAAGAAAAAAAAAGAAAAAATAAAAAAGGGACAGGTGCTGCTCTTCATACTTAGAGAAGTAAAAAAAAGGGCTTAAGAACTCATCCTGCCCTTACCCCCAGCACGATCCTTTGCAATACTGAGGCTCTTGCACAGGAACTGCTGCTCTTGTCTTCCCACACTTCTCTGGGTTTCTGATTTTTGCCCTGTGGGATGCTAAGGGAGGGCCCTGTATTTTGTGGCTGTTGAAGCACTGTACATGAAGGCTACTTAAGTGCCCCAGGGGTCACTTGGCTGTTTTATTTCCTCTTGGACTGATCCTCTTCACCAGTGCATTTAAGGTATTCATTACTGCAAGTGCTATAATTTTCCACATAGTGTGGTCCCTCGACTAGTGTCTCGTGTTCCTTCTTAAACCTCTTTTCCCCACCCTCCCTCCTCCCAAATACCAGAAATTTTTCAGCTTTTAGCTCTGTGCCATATGTAGTATATTATTTATTGGAGGAAATTGTTTACTCAGAAACAGGCCCCTGTATCCTTGTCCAGAGGTGAGTATGATAAACAGGAAGACTATTTCACTCTTAGAGGACTCCCTCCATTTTCCCAGGGAAATTTAAAGCAGGGGACCCAGCAATCACGCACTTCACAAGAGCGGGTCTAAAGGCTGCTTCATGCTGTCACCTCCACCCCCTTTAATCTGCAATATGCATTTCTCGAGACCTCTGAAAGACAGGCAGGATATTTATAGCAGTGTCAGAAGAGGCAGGAAGTAGGAAACTGGGGCGGGTGTTTGGAAAGTGTATAAAGGGCTTGGAACAGTGGGGCCAGCCTGGAACTCCTTTGCCCAAAGAACGCGGAGGTGAAGAAGTGCCTGGGGAATAGCTGGTTTTCCACAGATATCCTCTGGCTCTCTCCTCCTCTACCTGTTGCCTTTCCAACACCAGCCATTTCCTGTCTTTCAAAGTCAAGTGGAAGTTTTCCATTCTGTGGTTTTCCTGTCTTGGTACAAGCAAGCACATTTTTCCCTCATATTTTAACTGTTTGGCGACCAACACCAAAACCTGCTCACTAGGGGGAGAACTTCCTATTTACAGCTGATCCAAGATATTTGAGAGGGCTGATTAAATGTCAGAGGAGCGAGATCTTTGCTTGTTCATGTATTCACTGAGCATGAGAGATTGAACTTGTTGTCTGAACAAATGCCCCAGTGCTCTTCTATAGAAAATTAACAGACTAACATAATGCCAGCAGGCCTCCCTGCAGGCTGCACTGCAGTAACACCCAATACAGAGGGAAACATGGAGAAAAGGAAACAGATGTTGAAGTCCCCATACTGTAATTACAATACAGCATGAGGGAGTTAAAATTCATGTCCTTCAGTCTAGGCCAGCAGGAGATTGGGTCATTTTGAACATGGCCCTGTGGAATACAAGTACTCCTGTTTCCTATGTGCTGTTGTGGGATTATTTTTTTTTAATGAACCACCAGGGAGCAAGAAGTAATAATGTGTTACCTGCATGCTGTTGCACCTGGTATAGCCATTACTATCTGTGCAAGCATTGTGCAAATATGGTGGAAGTTATATCCACTTTGCTGAAGTACCAGTGATCATGCAGGCCAGCAGAAACCTGGGCCTTTTCATGCCAAAGTCAAGGAATTAAGAAGGGAAAAATCTATGGGATCTCTTTTTCATCCTTGGGCCTTTTCACATACCTTTCTTTACCTCCCCAATAAACCAGTTCTAAGCTCTTAAGAACCAGCAGGATTACAATGCTCTGACACTTTAACAACAGATGGGTCACTAAGGAAGATTGTGGATTTTTTATTAGAGTGTGTATTTTTGTCCAGAATCAATAACAAATAGGTGTTGAACAATGATGGCTCTGCTGTTTGTACGCTCTCCTTTTACCTCCTGACTGCAGTGGGTCAGGTTACTACTTCATGTATATCAAAAGTACCTTTCGACAGTATGTTACATCTGGCTTTATTTCATTTGTTTCTCCTGCTGCACAATCTGCATCACTTTCCAGCTAAGCTGTATTTTCCTCATAACTCACCTGGCGAAAATAAAAGGAGCCCAAGCCCTGCACACATACTCATGCAACTTGCACTCCTTGAAGGGCTGTTTGAAGGAACTGTGCATTCATCTGAATGGAGGAAGGCAACAGCTTGGCTAGAGTCCAGATAGAGTAAAGTGTGCATGCCCTGTCCATGGCCAGTCCACCCAGCCAGGCTTTTTTCAAAGCCTAAGCCTTGATTGCCAGTCAGAAACAAACATGCTACAGGCTTTTAGAGATCAATCAGTAGAGCATCGGATTGTTTTATATGGGTTCTCCTACTTATGTGTTCCCTGAAGCCACAATACGCATTCACTCTCCTGGATGGATTAGATTCACCTTGGGTATGTGCTGCAGTTTCAGATGGGGTAGCCTGTCATGTGTCACAGCTAATGATTCTTCTTAGTTTGACCAGCCTGTATCTAGTTCTTCATCAGTGCTTCCATACAACATCTCTCCCTTCTCTAGTAATCATTCTCTCCTCCTTATACTCAGAGACTAGTCTTTGAAGGGCCTTTGCCACTCCTACAGCTCCTAAATACCTTCTCCCATTACAAGTTTCCCATTGAGCCTATTGCTGTGATCATCCTCTTCTCCCACCTGTAACAAAGACAGAAGCTTTCAGAGCTGAGCCCACTGACACAGACCACTAGTTCCACACCAGCACAACCCAAGACCTTATCCCCAAGTTGACAATGGCCTCCCTGACATTCTCCCCAATCACAGTTATCATAGAATCGTTTAGGTTGGAAAAGACCTTTAAGATCATCAAGTCCAACCATTACCGTAGCACTGCCAAGTCCACCACTAAACTGTTCCTAAGCACCACATCTATGCAACTTCTAAATACCTCCAGGGATGGTGACTCAACCACTTCCCTGGACAGCCTGTTCCAATGCTTGATAACCCTTTTGGTGAAGACATTTTTCCTAATAGCCAATCTAAACCTCCCCTGGCACAACTTGAGGCCATTTCCTCTTGTCCTATCACTTGTTACTTGGGAGAAGAGACCAACACCCACCTCGCTACAACCTCCTTTCAGGTAGTTGTAGAGAGCAATAAGGTCTCCCCTCAGCCTCCGCTTCTCCAGGCTAAACAACCCCAGTTCCCTCAGACGCTCCTCATCAGACTTGTGCTCTAGACCCTTCACCAGCTTCGTTGCCCTTCTCTGGACACGCTCCAGCACCTCAATGTCTCTCTTGTAGTGAGGGGCCCAAAACTGAACACAGTATTCAAGGTGCGGCCTCACCAGTGCTGAGTACTGGGGGACAGTCACTTCCCTCGTCCTGCTGGCCACACTATTTCTGATACAAGCCAGGATGCCATTGGCTTTCTTGGCCACCTGGCACATCGCTGGCTCATATTCAGCTGGCTATCGACCAACACCTCCAGGTCCTTTTCTGCCAGGCAGCTTTCCAGCCACTCTTCCCCAAGCCTGTAGCGTTGCATGGGGTTATTGAGACCCAAGTGCAGGACCCGGCACTTGGCCTTGTTGAACCTCATACAATTGGCCTCAGCCCATCAATCCAGCCTGTCCAGATCTCTCTGCAGAGCCTTCCTACCCTCGAGCAGATCAGCGCTCCCGCCCAACTTGGTGTCATCTGCAAACTTACTGAGGGTGCACTTGACCCCCTCATCTAGATCATTGATAAAGATATTAAACAGAACTGGTCCCAATACTGAGCCCTGGGGGACACCACTTGTGACTGGCTGCCAACTGGATTTAACTCCATTCACCACCACTCTTTGGGCCCAGCCATCCAGCCAGTTCTTTACCCAGCGAAGAGTACATCCAAGCCATGAGCAGCCAGTTTCTCCAGGAGAATGCTACGGGAAACGGTGTCAAAGGCTTTACTAAAGTCCAGGTAGGCAAAATCCACAGCCTTTCCCTCATCCACTAAGTGGGTCACCTTGTCACAGAAGGAGATCAGGTTGGTCAAGCAGGACCTGCCTTTCATAAACCCATGCTGACTGGGCCTGATCACCTGGTTGTCCTGTACGTGCCACGTGATGGCACTCAAGATGATCGCTCCATAACCTTCCCTGGCACCGAGGTCAGACTGACAGGCCTGTAGTTCCCCTGATCCTCCTGCCAGCCCTTCTTGTAGATGGGCATCACATTTGCTAACCTCCAGTCAACTGGGACCCCCCCAGTTAGCCAGGACTGCTGATAAAGCATTGAAAGCGGCTTGGTGAGCACTTCCGCCACCTCCCTCGGTACCCTTGGGTGGATCCTATCCAGCCCCATAGACTTGTGTGTGTCTAAGTGGTGTAGCAGCTAACCATTTCCCCTGGGATTATGGGGGCTTCATTCTGCTCCCCGTCCCTGTCTTCCAGCTCAGGGGGCTGGGTACCCAGAGAACAACTGGTCTCACTATTACAGACTGAGGCAAATAAGGCATTAAGTACATCCGCTCTTCCTCATCTTTTGTCACTATGTTTCCCCCCACATCCAATAAAGGATGGAGATTCTCCTTAGCCCTCCTTTTGTTGCTAATGTATTTAAAGAAACACTTTTTATTGTCTTTTACGGCAGTAGCCAGATTAAGTTCTAGCTGGGCTTTGGCCCTTCTAATTTTCTCCCTGCATAACCTCACGACATCCTTGTAGTCCTCCTGAGTTGCCTGCCCCTTCTTCCAAAGGTTATAAACTCTCTTTTTTTCCTGAGTTCCAGCCAAAGCTCTCTGTTCAGCCAGGCCGGTCTTCTTCCCCAAGCACTGCTCTCTGCTGGTTCCTGGCACATTTCAGTCCCAGGAGGGATACCCCGAATGACCTCCTTTCTTCCTAAGATAAAAATGAGATTCTATATCTCAAGCAAGCTGTTGCTGATATTTGATGAGGTTTGATGTTATTTTGTGCATATGCATCTCTGCTGTTTAACTTGAGTTTCATTGTCTGTATACTGTTTCTAAGGGCTGAAATGGCCCTTTGGAAAGGTCTTATATAAACACTAGCAGGAATCTGGACTATACATAGTCAACATTTATTTTACCAGCATGCAACTCAAGAGACTTCTATCTTGTTTCCTAAAGACTCACAGAATCTTTTTTAGCTGGCAGAAACCTTGAATAAATAAAATAATCAGGGTTGTGTAAAACTACTTGCATTTTTATGTTATTAGGCATTGTCAGTTAATGCACTAAATCTTCACTCTGTTTACTCAAGGGAACTACTTCACATTACAGTAGAAGGTTAACTTCTTTTTTAACAATAGTTTTAAGGTCTCTGGTGTTTGTAACATTCCTTTTAGAAACCTGAAACCATCAAGTCAAATCCAACTCTGATACAAGATGATAAAATACTGCTGAGACCAGTGGCACTGCACCTGCTTTACACAAGTTACAAGGCTGGTCCAGTATTTCCTTTTCATACTGATAACTAGGCTAGATTTTAGTTCTAGCATAAGAGGGTATAAATCCATGTAACCCACCTTGGTCTTAAGTACCTCAGGCCCAGCACCAGCCTAATACTTTCAAAATGCAGAAATTTGAAATTCACTGGTTAACATTCTTTTCTCAAGTTATTCCAAAGCAAATCCAGTTTAACCCTGGTTTAAAAGAAGGACCTAGCCCACTACGGGCAAATAACACTAGTAGTAGAGTCACCGGTGGGCAGAGCACTGATAATTTTGACATGCCCTTTCAGGTATCTGCTTTACAGGAACAGCTCTGGGTTTTACTGAAGCCCCAGCAGTGTGCCTCCCTCCTCTGTGCCCCAAGTGCTTAAACACAGAGGGTTATTGAAGAGGTTGACCTTCAGCTCTGCTATTTGCAACCAGTGTTCAGTGCGACAAAGCCGAGGAAAAGTTAAGACAGTCTTGCAACAGTTCCAAATATAGTCAGCTGCCCTGATCAACCTTGTCTCAGAGAAGTCTATGTAAGGTGTAGTTAGCTTAAAGAGCAGTAACAGTCCATTAAAGCTACACCAGTAGAATTTCAAGTGTCACATGTGGAGGTTCTTCAGAGGTTTAGATGAGCTACAGTAGGCCTTTAAGTTTAATAAATTCTGCATTTGTTTAACTAATTGGTGCTTGAAGGTCCAATTTCCCTCTCTTATCTTTTACACTACTATCATTTCACCAGTATCATTTAAGTTGCTTCCAATTTACAACATCATGTGAAAGACAGAACCATACACTGAAAGTCTAGAGCAATAAGGAGCACATCAGAGCAAAAGCCTCTTCATCTTGTACCAAAAAAAAAAATCTCATCATTAAAAGGAAACTCAACCACATGCACTCCAGACATTATTAGGGCTGAAATTAGTCCTTCAGCTTAGTCTGGTTCAGAGCTGGCAAGCACAGCATGCCTGGCCTTGCCTGCTAACTCAAACCACACTGTCCTCTCAGCTTTACTAGCTCTTATGAACTTCCAGAGAGCATCCGGTGGATGTTTCATTTAATGACAAGACCTCCTGCCCAGACCAAACGAGCTCCTTTCTTCAGTGACACATGCTTGGTTGGGCTACATAAGAGCGCCACATGGTATCGGAGCTGTGAGGAAAAAGAAATATGACCTCAGACAACATTGTTACATCAAAACCCTAAGTTTTCAGCTTAATAGCTTTAACACCCAATTAAGGGCCAGGTGACTCACTGAGTGCTCCTACCAAAGATTCTTGGTCCCACCCACCATGACTGTCAGTGGGATTATGCATGCGTACAGAGATCCATTTCATCAGATGCCAATCCAGTTGCCATATCTAAGATACTCTGAAAGGCCAGGACTAACTGTATTCAGTGTCTTAGAAAATGTGAAGTCCATTGATGAAGCTGAGAATGAATGTGTCACCTTGTGCCACTCCTATGGTCAAACAACCAAATCTGCTCATCCTGAAAAACGGGCATGAACAAAGCAGGCCCTCTCCTACCCCAGATGAAAACTTCTGCTAAGCTAAAAAATGCTAGTACTGCATATGGCAGTACATAACTATGTTCCCACCAGCCCACTTCTTCCCAGAAACATTAGAGGAGCAGTTGGCAGGAGGAGAATTCTCAAGAACAGGTGGGAAATCAGTGAAAATAAGAATGAAATAAATGTCTACATGAAGCAAGGAGCTCTAAGACTCAAGGTTAGAACATCTGGCTCTCCACTGGCTCAGAGGTCTTGGTGGAGTTACTTCCTGCATGAAATCTAGAGTAAGCAGATGCAACAGTAACAAGATACTAAAGGAGCCTTCTGTAACATTCTGCACTACATCTTCCAAACACTAACTTCCACCAAATCTTTTTAAGACATACATTTGGAGAAGTGACAAATTCCAGATCCCAAAAGGCAAGATCTCTCTAGTCTGCTATGGACTTTAATTGCAAATAAATAACAAAAACAACAAATAACCAACTTGTATTTTCACTTCCATTAAATAGGACAATTCAGTTTAGAATGGTCATCTTTCTGGCAGAAGACGTGACCAGGCACAAGGAACACCCTCTTTCACCACATTTTTACCATGGACATTGGAATTCCATAAAAGTTAAACAAATCTTCTCAATTTCTTCCCATGTAAAATGGAATTCACAGTACTTTTTTTTTTTTTTTTTTAAAGCTTTACAGGGCACTTCTCAGATTTCCTGCTTCTAAAATGCCTCGAAGGGAAGTCCAGTCTAAAAATGAAACCACATCATTACTTCCTCAACAAAAGTCTGA
Source organism: Ciconia boyciana (assembly GCF_034638445.1). NCBI lineage: Eukaryota > Metazoa > Chordata > Aves > Ciconiiformes > Ciconiidae > Ciconia > Ciconia boyciana. Next base: position 60,596,006 of record NC_132934.1, read on the forward strand.
ATCTGAAGTTGATATAACACTTTCGCAACCACTATCATAACATGTAACCCATAAATTTGTTTTAAATTCATCTCAACTCAAAAGATTGATATAATAACTAATTGGAGCTGGTTTATTTTAACTTTTTAATTAATTTGGCAGACCTTGCATGTCTGCCTTAAAGGATAAGACAGCACATGTGACTTCACTACAGTGTCTATGTCAAGGCAAAGAATGCATGTTCAAAATCTCATGTATGATCAAGTTGTTCTGCATATCTCTTTTAGCTTATTAGTGAGAAGGTGGAATGATCAATTCAAGAAAACCAGTGAAAGAAAAAGGACAGGTTTTCAATTAGGTGCTTAGACTTTGGGCCAAACAAATTCATGAGCTTCCTCCTTTTCTGCTGTCTCTTGCTATTCCCATATCACATTCTCAATTCAAAGTAGGCTAGCCACTGCAGGTGGTGTGAACTCAGTGCCTACGGGTATGGCAGGATGGAAGAATGAATGGCTTCCTTAACACAAAGGGACACTAAGAGCTTACCTTTACCTCCCCAAAGCTTGCCAACTCCAACTCACCAAGAGTTAGGTTATTTAGAACAGAGAGGGGCACTACCCACCGGCATCCTTGCCAAAACAAGGTATTTCTTCCCCCAACACAAACTATAGAAAGGAATATTATTTCAAGCTCCTTTGAACTTAGGTAAGAGACAGCTAGTAGTGCCATAGCTCTTTTCTGCAGTATATGCACGAGATGAAAGCAAGACAGGTGTGGAGTGGACAAAGTACCTTCTTTATCACTTGCAGACTGCTTTGTCAAAATTCAGCCTGCAATTTCACTTTTTTTTTCTTGTTTTTGTTCTTTTTTTTTTTTTGAAGGGGAGGTGGGGCAGAGGGGGCCAGGCAGGAGGTGTTTTTCCAAACCTGTGAATGCAACATTCAGCAGCCAAGCTCTAAAGTTCCTGCTGCTCCTGCAAAAAAAGGACAAACAAGCCCTTTTCATGTCAGCTATGTCCAGCTGGAAATGTCACAGCTTTGTCACAATGGAACAAAGCATGCCTGGTGTCTGTTCTTTCAAAAGGTCTCTTAATTCAAACAAAAGAAAAATATTCATATCTGGAAGGGGTCGAAGGCAGGGGGCAGGAGTGGAGGAAGCAAAGTTCAGATGGCAAGTCATAGCAGTTGCTGTTTGTCTTGCTGTTTGTCTTACTATTGTTCTGCCTGTTCTGGCACTTACCAATCCAGTTAAAGAAAGCAAGCCAAGAGTTAATACAGCAATTTTATTATTGATCAACCTCAGAAGGCCAGATGAGACACACCTCTTCACTTTTGCTCCATTCATCATGCTGGAACACTCAGGCTGAGTGAAAAGACCCCTTGTGACCAGTCTGGCAGTAGTTCCTCTTTTTTTTTCCCCCCTTTTTTTAATAAAGAAAAAAAATCATTGTTGTGTATGGAGTCCAAGCTTCCTTTAGAAGACCACAACCTTCACTTTCAAAGGACGTACACATCGAAATCCTGCCCTTTCCAATGGGTTTATTTGAGCATCTGTTTCTGTAAAGATTAAAACCTTCTAATGACTGCAGAGTTGGCAGGCTGTATCAGAAGTGAGCCACAGGAAGATCAAAAATTAAATGTCTAGTGAGATCAGATTAAAGGAGAAGAGAATAAACTTGAGAGTAGGACTTCACTGGCTAGGCATGAAAGACCAACAGTAAGAGTTGAGCATTACACAGTTGAGCATTACACTCAACTAAAAGTTTTCTCCTTCTTCAACATTCAATGCTTCTGAAGATGAAAAGCCTCTCCTAGGCTGCCACCTAGCTAGTTAATTTCTTGTATTGTTTTAGGAGCTATTTTAAAAATCTCTTTTGCTCCAGCCCTTACTGCATTGACTCCTCCCTTTTGAGCTGGTACATTGTCAGGAGTTTCAAGAGCGATAAAAACTTGCTGCCAAGTCTCTTTCTTCCCCACAATGTGTTTTATAACCCAGCGTGTAGTTTAGTCTGTCTAAACACTGCACTAGTACACTGCCATCAGTTTCCATGGAGATGATTAACTCCTCCAGAGCCAGAGAGCTTTAGTGTGCTTTTTGCCCTTTCAGCACATGAAGAACATGACAGCATCTACTAAAATCAGCCTGCAGAAACATCACATTTTCCAGGCCGTTCTGGCAAATGTAAGGATTTACTTTTGCTTCAACCCATCACACAGAACTGTGGTCTTAATCAAACTTGCATTTAAGTCATCTGCTAGAATGAGTTGCTCTTTTCCCTTCTGCTTCTCCTCCTTTGCATTGCTGTGTTGTCTGAAGGCATGACAGCCCCACTGACATCAACTTTTTGAACTACTATGTCTCAGAGCAAAGCCAAAACTCTTCATTACATCTCAGTAAAGAGTCCAGAACAGAGAAAGGAGAGATGAAGGAGATTACTTTGAACTCAACCAGAAATCGGAGTAGAAAACAGAAAAACTTTGTGCCCTAAAGTTTAGGAGCACTGTTATATGAAACTTCATAGTTTACCATACTCCTAGTCACTTAGGTGTCTAGCAAAAATATACTGTCAGTGTGTATTCATAACAAAAATTTATTTAACATCATTTTAAGAAGTTGAATTAAACTGAAAACTACCCTCAATCTAGCATAACATGACCTAATCAGAGCAAGAAAGTAGACCATCTCCCAAAACGCAGCTAATGAAGACCACATGCTGTCATCAGCTTTAGCTGCGGAAAAATGATTTCCCAGTCTCACTTTCACAGAAAGGACAATCTCCCTGGCAGTTGCCACTTAGGTGGCACACTTGTTGATCCAAACTATGAAAATGGCAACAGAACTTTGAATACTGCAGTTTCCTGGAAGAATTCCCCAGTATAAAACTATTTTATAAATATTTTCCAGGCTATCATCACTGAAGCAAACTGTAACCTTCCCAGCACTTTTAACATGTAATGTTTTTTTTGGCATTCAAGAGCAGATACACTATATAAACTAGACATGAATAACCAGGCATAACTGCAGTTTCTGTAGAAGAGTTAAAGGCAAGAGAGAGATTTTTTTGCTAGTAAGCTTGGCTAACTTGAAAGAGCCACTGGCAGGGTTCACAGCAATGGGTGTTCTGCTGCAGTGAGAATTATTTTCTATTTGACTTCCATAGCAGTTGCCAGGTGGATTTCTTTGCAGACTCCACTTGGAGTCAGTACTGTGTGCAAATAATTTGCAAGTAATAGTGCAAAGTCCCCCAACCCTTTTTACACTGTGCTACCAAGACAATCCACAGAGGTGCAAGGAGACTTCACTCATGCAGTCCACTCACGACTGCTGAAGTGACAGCCTGTATTTACTGTTACGTGGACTTGTGTCCAGTATTAATTCAAAGGACACCACTAATTGATTTCATATACTTTACCACAGGACACTTACCAAGCAGCAACCATATTTGGTTAACCACCCTTGGCTACAAACAAACCAAAGAACTTGAGTCCAGAGTCTCCATTACCCCCTGCTGTGAGAGATTTTGGGTGTTCCCCTTGTCCCCCATCTAAAGTTAGTGTAGTGAAGAACCTTAGGGATGCTAAAACCAATAGCAGAGAACATCAGCAAGGATCCAATAAAAGTGTTCCAACTTTCCAAAAAAGCATGCACATTCGCACACCTCCCACTGCTGCAAAGATCACAACGCAGCATGCAGAAAGCGTGGAGACACTTGTTACCTGCTTCTCAAGCCCACAGGCACAGCACCGCAAGCCTATGTGAGCCGCACCTTTCAGTACCAACTGCCATGGGCAGTTTTCTGGCTTGAGAGGCTTGAAAGACTTGTCCTAATCCTGCCTCCTATTATTTGTCACCAGGTTGTGGAGGAAATTTTGGCTGCCCACACCTCCAATTGTGTTTTTGTCTTGCTGTAGGAAACAAGCCACTCTTACAATTACTGATTTCTTGAAAAGTATTTCTTGAAGAGGCTGCTGCCACAGGACAGCCTGCTGCCACAGCACGCCTCACTCCCCACTGCCCCTCCGGAGGGCTGGGCGGGGGTCTGCCACCACAGGCCTCTCCTCTTACTAACCCAGGTGTATGAGGCAGCTACCAAGCCATACCTATCTTGAAAGGTCAGGTCACCCCTCACCGGTTTAACCCACCCCACCTCTGTTTTCACTGGGCCACTCATAGGACCAAGGCTTACTTGTGGTGACAGCCTGACTGCTGCCCGCGCCCCCTCAGGGTCCCGCAGAACTTTCTAGAGGCGCAGGCTTCGCACCGGCGGGGCAGGTGCTGCCTCCCCGCGCAAGGGGCCTCGGCTTCCCCTGAGCGAGCCCCCCCAGCCCCGGCGGGGCCGCTTCGCCCCGGGCGGCTGAGGGGCAAGGAGGCGCCGCCTGCCCGCGGCACTTACCGATGTCGGAGTTGCAGAAAGCGTCCTGCGGGTGGATGGGGACGCAAGTGCAAGCCTCCACCACCAAGTCCCGCAGGCTCCAGCTGCAGAGGAACACGACGAGGAAGCTCAGCCACGCCGTCATGTTGCCCCCGAGGTGCCTCCTCACTTCTGCGGAGCAGGAGGGCAGCCGCTGTTTTGTTCGCCTGACTTTATTCTCGCTGCCTAACAGCCTGCGCGCCGCGACCGCCTGCCTCCCTCTTCGCACTGCCCCCCTCTCTCTCTCTCTCTCTCTCGCTGGCCTCGGCAGCGCAGCCTTCGCTCGGCGGGACGACGCAAGCCTGAGGGCACAGCAGGTCCGCGGCTCCCAGCGGCTGAGGGGTGCGCGCCGATGCGATGCCGAGCGGTGCGGAGCTGCGCGGCGCCGTGGCGGGCCGGTGCGCGGAGTTATAGCCTCGATCGCGCCCTCTCGGGCTCCGGGGGCGCCGCCGCGCCCGACCAATGGGAGCCTCGCATTACCTCATCGGCGGGAGAGGCCAGCGGGCCGGGGCGGGGCCGCGGCCGCGGCTTCAGCGCCTTATAGGGAATAGTGCGGGGAGCGCTGCGCGCGGGCGGCGGTTGGGCGCTGCGCGGCCGGTGGCGCAGGTAGCGCGCCGCTCTGAGGAGAAGCCCCGGTCCCCAGCCTACGTCCCCTCCGGCCGGTAGTGCCGCCGGGGGGGTTGAAACTCTTAAAAACTACTTGTACCTCCGAGGTACCGGCGAGTATTCGTCCCGCGGCCGTCAGTGCCCGGACGGGTCTGGCCCCGAGGAGTCCCCCGCCACCCCTGTCAGGACCTGCCTCCCCTCGGCCGCCCCGCTCCCCACCTCAGAGTGCGAAGAGGCACCTGGAAAACACACACGGGGTTTGTTGTTCGATTGGAAAGCTTGGGCTGTTTCCCTCGAAACCACCTTGGCTGTGTGGAAGCTGATTTTAAACTAGAGGAGGTGAAATAGTATTCTAAAGGGCTTTCAGAAAGCAATCAGAAAACTCAAGAGGAGTGTGCAGTGTGTTGCTTCTTTTCCTCTTTCAACAAGCAGTGAAAAGAGGATGGAGGAAAAGAAGGACAAGACCTAGCTGAACCATAAACCAGGATTTAATCCTGTGTTTTTTAATCCTGCTCAAATGCTCCTTCTTCTCCTGTCACCCCACCACCACCACCCATCACTTCCCCTTCTCAGGGCTTTCAGTCAGAAAGGGGTCATAAGCTGCTGAAACCGAGCTGGAAAAAGCAGTGTCCAATCTACCCAATATACTCCCAATATTTAATCTCAAAGTATATTTTAGCAGAGCAGCTTTAGTGGAATTTATAGAAAAGTCCCGTTTGTTTTGTTTTCCCTTATCCCATTTTGGAATCGTAAATTTCTATCAGTGGTAGAAATGTAAATGTTACAGAAGAGCTGGGACTGTAAGGAAGGAGATTGCCAGCTGCAAGATACAGACAGCCTTATTATCCTGCAAAGGGGACTGAGGGGTGATTAATCACAGTATCAAACCAGTGTATATAATGTCAGAGTACTTTCCACAGGGTTTACAAGACTTAAGCATGTCTAGTTATAAATTATGCTGGTATTAAAGGCCAGGGACCAGCTGTCCTAAATTTCTAAATAGTCAGCTAAGTCTTTAGATTTACAATTCTGCTCCATCTGGGTGAAGCACAGCCTGCCTACACCTTTTCTTTAATCATACTGTCCATATAAAATTAAAACCTTCAGTCTTACAGAAACACAGGCTTTTATTTGGAGCATCAGTACATAAAAGCTTCAAGATGAGTCTTGCTAGTAGAGATCAAGGTTACAATGTTAACAGTGGGAAACAGGTTCCTACCCTTGCTGTGGCACAGGCAACCTGCTTCGCCTCACTGTGCTTCAAATCCCAATCTGTGTAACGGGGATAACAGTGCTGGGAGCTTCTCAGGAATGTGTATTAGTGAACACACTGAAAAAATCAGATGGTGTTGAGGTGCTAACGGGTCACATAAGTAGGTATGAGGCAGGGTATTAAACACGACATTCGACTTAGACACATCAGTGTCTGAATTGTTGGGCTCCAAATTGCAATATGAGAAACCCTATGCAAAAAAACTCCTTAGGTACTTGGACTGTCTGCTCAAGGTACTACAGCTGAAGTTGCATCTGTCAGATTGGACTGTCATTTCAGTCTCGCTGGGTGTAAACAAGGAACAACCCCACCGACCTCAGCAGAGTAACATGGAAGAAAAATGAGGTGTGTCTGGCACTTTCATTTTCTCTTTGTTGTTGTAAAAAGTTTGATATCACCAACATCATGATACACCTGGCCTATCAACATCTCAGATCAGTATCTGAGAGAAGTGGAGTTATTCCACAACCTGACACTGGTGTAAATAAGAGAGAGTTTGGCCCACACACAACTAGATTATAATCACAGCTCCAGCACCATCTCCCTTCCCTCTCTGGCCAAGTAACTCCTCTGAGTATGTTTCTTCATTTCTATAATAACACCTTTCCTGCGTGTTTTGAGGACTAACAAGCTGAATGCTTTGTAATAAGCTTTAAAGATGTTGGGTGCTGTGTGAATGCTGAGTGACTATAATACACAGATGCAGCACACGTTCAGAGGAGACTGAAAAACAAACCCTTCAGTGATCTTCTCAATTTCTGAAAAGGGAGAGAAAGGGGGCTAGAAGTTACTGAAGTTACACAGGGCCCTCCAAGGCATGGAAGTAGCTCCTTTACAGTGAAACTGACCAAGCTTGTTAAAGTGACATGGAGTTTGTGCTGATTACAGGATCTAGTTCACTTTTCAGATACAACCCAGAGAAGTAATCTGCAATTACTTTCCAGGATGAAAAGGAGTGCCACAGCTTGATTCAGTGGCAGGGCATATCTGTTTGGAAGGGATGGCTGTCTGTGTGTCAAGGCTTACCACTGTCTTCTATACCAGTATTTGAGAGGTGATTCAGAAATTTTTTAATGCCTGTATTAGCATTGCCTGGAGTAGTAGTACCTGTGTTCAATAAGTTAGGACGTAGCTGATTCACCTGCTTTTCTGACACCTAGATATTCTTTTGAAAAAGAGATGAACTTCTCTATAGTAGTAGGGAAGCAGGTTTTTCAACCAGGACTGGATACTGTACAATAATGACAATATTTATTTGCCGCTTAAAGGGTACATTTCATACACAGAAACCAGAGTGCTTTATTTTTGTAAATCACAGATAAATAATAGTCAGGAAAGCTCAGTCTCGCCAGTGGCCTGCTGAGAGGCCTTGGTTAAATCATTTAACCTGCTTGCACATTCATTTTATCATCTTTAAATAGAGATATTGTATATTATCTGCTGATAATATCTATTAGATATTCGATATTAGCCTCTCTCCTTTAAGACCTACCAGTAAAGTGCACTCTGGAAGAGCCAGGCAGGGGTTCTGAGTGTTTATGTATATGAGAACATTTTGATAATGGGGTCAAAGTAACACAGAAAGTCAATGAAGGAATTGAAAGGAGAACTCTGTGAATTCCCGCTCTATGCCCTGTCTGCATGGGAAAAACTGCAAAAGGAAAAAATAAAATAAAACATAGCATTCAGCTCCTTTGCCTAGATAAAACTTTAAGCCTTATATGGCCATAAAAAATGTAGCAGAGAAAGAACAAGAAAATAAAGACCTTGATCTTCATATGAGAAAATTAAAGTTCACGTTTGGTTAATGTCACCAAATAAAGAAATCTATGTTCTTCCAGTTCTCCACCAAGAACACACTGTTGAACACAATTAAGGATCTCTCTGCTTTACTGGGCAGCCACACCACTTCATGCTGTGATCTTGTCGGATCCCACAAGCTAAGCATGACTGGGCTGGGTCAATAGTTGGTGTGAAAATTCCCGGGGAAAGCCATGTCCTGCAGGTGTTGTTGACTGAGCAAAGTGGCCTCCTTCGCTCAATCCTGCATGAATGTGTAGAGACAGTGCTAGGGGGCACTGCGCTGCAAGAGATGGTTGCATTTTTTGCGGATGAAGCTAGGTTTCTTGCAATATCTAAAGAACCCACTCTTTGGAAAAGGAAAGATGTTAAGCTGCGTGTCTTGGTTAAATTTCAGGAGAGAGAACGACCTTCTGCTTCCATAGATACTCACTGCAGTTTACATCAGGAGCGTATTAACAATATCATTTTCCTTCCACAAGTCCTGCTTGTGGCTGGAAAGGACCATCCCGGAGCTAGCTGCAGAGGCTGAGATAAAAACACTTTGGGATATTCCTTCAAGAGGCATAAGGTGTTGCTGTAAATGAACTAAAGGCATATTCACTTCCCTTCTGATCACATTTCATTGTGAGGGATGCCAGGCGCTGGCAGAAAGCTGCTTCTGAACTGACAAAAGCACCTGAACGTATGTAGTACAGAAGGGCTTCAGCAAACTACAGGAACTGCTGGCCAAAAAACACAGAGAGAGAGGAAAGAAAGGCAACGGGGAGGGGGAGGGAGAAAGGGATGCCCCCACTACCACTACCAGAGGAAAAAAACCCTGACACATGTAGTGGCTGTAAATGCTTCAGCTCATCACCAGACCTCAGCTGGCTTAAACTGAGCATGGCATGAATGAAGTCAGGAGACTTTGGCCTGCACTCCAAACAGTCCTGCCACCTCCATGAACAATATATTAATTTTAAAAGCTTCTGAAGTATGGGCATTTTTCCATTTTAACTTTTCCACAGTAACTTGACTTGATTCATGAGCATGGAGTCCTGCCATTAGCATTCCAAATTGTCCCGCTGCCAAGTTGCTCAAAAGCCTCTTCTTGTCCTAAAAACTTTTCTTGAAGTTGACAATCCTCATATCTTTTACACCAGCTCAGCATCACACCCTCCAGGAGATATCATTGTTTTTCTGCTTTTATGCAGCAGGTGGGAAAGGATAGGTGCTTTTAGGAGCCATCTGATGTCCTTCTTTACAGCACAGTCACGCCATGTCATGGGGCAGTACAGAGTGGTCATGCATTGCATTAGCAAAAGACTCTCATATTTCCTGATTATCTGTTTCTTTTTCAGAATGTCTGTTTTTTCTGACACTGTCCTTTAAGAATACTGTTTTGTTTAAAATGTTTGTATTTGATCTGATTTGTGTGAAAAAGGTTGCAAAAAAACTCCTCCTCTATTAATTCCTCTGTTGTATCAGTAAACTTCATATGCTACTTAAAATAAGAAGACTCTTTCTTCAAAAATGTCTTTGATTCTATAAATACATATGAAAAAAACTCATTCGATCTCTTTCTCTGAGGTTGCAAAGGAATTGTCACCTTCCTATCTGCAAGCCAGACATAGGTAACACTCTATCCCATCCCAAGCTTTTAATTAGAGGTACACCATTAAACCTTCATCAGATCTAACGGCTCTATACTGTGTTCAGTCTTCAAGGATCCTTTACAGATTGTGCTTTAGAGAGCGCCCAGCCTGGGAGCAGACCATAGGCACCATATGTCACCAGGAGTATTACATTCTAAAGGATTGTAGAATATGAAATCACCCTCTCAGTCGTGTGGGGATCCTCCAGTCAGGCTGTGATGTGGCATCAGTTGCAGAAGGGCAACCAGGAAATATCTTTTAACAGCCTTATCAAGCTGAAAATGTTTCCTTTACATGACTGCGCTCTTTGGCCCCAATCCAGCAAAACACTAAGGCACATGTTCAACTTTAAGCACACAAGATGCTCTACTGAAGTCAACAGGACCGTTTACATGCACAAAGTTAAATATAAGCTTAAGTGCATTTCTGGATCGGGGCCAAAGGGCTCAGCACCATGCAGGGTTCAAGCCAGGAGGCTGTGATTAGATGGTCTGACAGAGTCCGGGGGGGAGGACACGACGTGATTTGCTTGGCTCTACCTGCCTGTGCCTCATTCCAAGCAATTAATTTTCTCTCATTTTTGTTTATAATAAGTTTTTCCATTTCTCTTGCTTTGCTTTCATGCTGCTGTAGCCATTTCCAAACTGAAATTTTGTTTTTCTTTTTTAAACCCTTCTAAACTGCATCAATAGCTTTAAGTGACTGAACAAAGAGATTTCAAATAGATGAAGTGCTTCAAATGGTAATAAGAGCTGGTGTTCCCAGAGCTTTGGAGGCTGGCACTAAGCAGAGAAGAGAGTGAGCGCGATTGAAAATCACTTTTCTGTTGTTCCTTTGTATGAACTGGTTTCTGGCTTATGCAATGCACAGTAATTAAAATGACTGGAATGCCTCACATTTTTAAGAGAGCTTTAAGGCAGCTCTGTGGCATTGTGGCCAGCAGAGTTCATGAGCAGATTCATGGCTGCAACCAAGATTTGACGTTTCTATCAGTGTAACTTGAAGAAGACAATATCTCTGTAGAGGCCCTGGAGGGGAGTTTGAGGAAGAAGGAGTAGACACAGAAAAGCAGTAACATCTGCTCCCTGCATCAGCTCCATGAGCAGCTATGGGGCAAGCCTTCCTTTTGGTGAGATGAGAGCCTGAAGTTTGGTCTGGTCATCAGAGATCTCATTGCTTTCTTTCACTGTAGCCTTAATGTCCTGCCCAAATTCAAGTGTGGGACAGCACTTGCACGTTCTCTATCTCTCACTGTAATATTGGTTACTCATAGTGCCTCCTCCTAGGTACTGTACAGTATGTCTCTCTAGAGAAATGTCTCTTTCCATGAGAGAGGGTTTGCATTTGAGTAGTGGCCACTGCAGTTGCTGGGTGTATTTGTGGGGGTCCAAACAGCTCCCTGATATTTAGCAGACAGAGAGCCTGGTAGACTGGCAAGTCTCTCTGCTTGCAGGAGGTTGCTCTCCCTGTGATGAGGTTTACTCTGCTCAGCAGTTGTAAGGGAGTATCTTGCTGCTTTTCAGTCCTCCTGGCACAGTCCAGAATTTCATTTTCCTATTTTCCATTTTTGTAATTGAATGTGGCTGGCCACTGCATCTCTGGTCTTCCCTCAAGAGTTGGCCTGGCTTCTCACAGTGATGAACGGCCACAGAGTAGCAGGAGAGCTGAATACAGCCTCTTTCGGGAGGGGAGCTGACTGGCCTGAGGATATGACCTTTTTGGCATGTTGAGCAACCAGATCCTTCTCCCCTCACCTCTCTGCCTCTCACCAGCCTTCTGAGGACACGGATGGAGCCCACTCCCCCATCTTCCAGCATAATCTTTCTCCCCTTCTCCTACACATAGAAGGGCACTGTCAGGATACAGTGGTGTCCACAACCCTGTGTGAGTGTAGGGAGGTAGAGAAAGATCCCAGGCAGAAGACAATAATCCTGTATCTCTTAGACCATCCTGAGGCTAGCAGAGCTGCTGTCCCTCCGTATGCAGTAGGCCAGCCAGTCCCTAGGATGTGCCACTGGTTTTAAAGCATGTTGGAATCCTCTGAAATCACCATACTTGCGAAAAGCAGAAAGAGCAGCACCAGGGAGCTGGCATTCCTCTTTTTGTTACATTAATAAACCTGGAGACAGTGTCAGACTGTCAGGTCTGAAGGAAGGGTCTTCTCTTTACCTGCAGAACAGGTGCAGCTGCAGGAAAAGCTACTGTCTCTTGCCCCTCTCTGCACAACCTGTAAAACCTTCCTGCAAGAATAAGCCAGCCACTTCATCCCCATAGTCCAGCTGTTAATAGTTTCTCACCTGAAACTGCAAATAAAGGTGTTAGTTACAAGAATGGTCTCTAATGATGAGGATAGTGTCCCAGCAGAGAACGAACTCAGCGATTCCTGTCATGCATGTCAGCACATGGGTGTCAAAAGTGAGAAACAGTTCCTCTGTGTGGAGATCCCAACAGAGATCGTTGCCTTGGCACAGGATTTTTTTAAAATCCACATTGACTTTTTCAATGCTTTTGTTCCTGTGTTCCCAAAGCAATCCTGTATTCTAAACAGCAGCTGACCGCTCACTTATGGCAGGGCCTTCCCACGCAGACTCAAGGTCCCAGCCAGTAGAAGCTGGGGGATTTCTGATGTGAGATTTCAAGGACAGATCTCTTTCTTCTCTGGAGCAAAAGGCAGCACTTCTGCTTCCTCACTCTTTGGGAATTTTTCTCCATAAATCTTGGTGTACAGTGTGAGACAAAAGATGAGGAGATGGTAGATCTGCAGCCTGGAGTGAGGACTCAGTCATTTGTTTATTGTCTTGTTTTTCCTGAGTGAAGAGCAATACATTCATCAAAGGACCTTTTCAGGTCAGCAGTGTGAGTTCCACACCTAATGTATTAACGTCAGGAGTGAAAAGATCAGTGTTTGATTTAGCACAGATGTGTGAAAATAGTATTCTTTCTCCACTGAAGACAGAGGGAACAATCTACAGCCCCTGTTCCCCTTTCCTTTAATCTGAAGGCCCTGAGCTGTCCTTTAGTTGTGACTTTCTATGTGCTTCTGAGGGGTGGTTCAGTGGGGGACACAGAAGCATGGAAAGACATCACACTGTAATTACAGAACCTTTCTGTTCATTTAGCGAAGTAGCCTGGGTTTCCATTTCATTGCGAGTGATAACGGGTATTGTGCAGCAAGAGTTAATCTGTAACCAGATACAGCGTGGCTGGAGGTGAAGCCAAGAAAGGAAAAGAGCAAACTTCCTCTGTTTTTCCTTTGCACTGAATAAAAGTACCTTTACCAGGGACCATAGGGCTAGGATTATGATCACATGCTTTTATTAGCAGAAGCTTAAAAAAAACAGTGTCCTATACTGACAGAGTTCAACTCCTTTTGATTTTAACTCTGTTTGTAGCAAGAGCAACATGGTATCTCACAGTGGGGGTGCTCTTCTGAAGGGGAGGCACACTGTGTGGGTAAATGTACTTGCACCCCACTGGTACTACCCAGAAAGAAGGACTTCCAATGCATAGCAGAGGCAGCAATGAGAACTACCCAGAGCCAGCAGGAACCAGGAAGGTGTCGAATGTATGTACAGATTACGTACCAGGAGTTGAGCTATGAAGGTACCAAAGCTTGAACATGTGCCCTGAGCAAGAAAACACCTCTCTGTAGCTCTGCTTTTAGTAACAGTGCCACCAAATCTCACACAGACTGTTGGCCAGCAGCTCGGTGTTAGCCCAAGTGCCCTGCTGTGGGAGCCTGGACTGCTCCAGTGCAGTGGTTCATCACAAGTGCTGAGGCTGGAGAGGTACTGAACATTTTTAGTGGCAGCAGGTGTCCAACACCAGCTTAGTACAGCACATTTTCCTCTCCTCTCCTCCCCTCTCCTCTCCTCTCCTCTCCTCTCCTCTCCTCTCCTCTCCTCTCCTCTCCTCTCCTCTCCTCTCCTCTCCTCTCCTCTCCTCTCATGACTGTTGTGCCTATGGCTGACAGTTGGCTGAGGGGCTGCTCCACAGCATAGCTCCCATTCTTGCCATCTCCCAGGATCTGCAGCAGTGATTTTAAACAATGCTTAAAGCTAACTGCAAGAAGAGATTGAGCTCTCACCACACAAGCCAGGGAGGCAGGAGGGCTCTCCCTAGACACCTAGCTGAGGTCAGTGAGGAAAGTGGTCTCAGTGTAAAAGTTCTGCAATGCACAGGAGGGATCTACAGTTTTACTCATGGGATAATTCATGGAAAACAACCAACAAAGAGTCTGAGCAACAGCAGTTTCTACCAACAGAGGAGTGGCTCTCCAGCAGACTTTCCCCAGCACCCAACAGTATAAAAGACAGTAGATAGACAAGCATTTTATGTATTTTCATTTAAGCTGTGTCTTCATGTTCTGTAGATTACAACTGAGCATTTTTTAACCAAAATCTTGCTTCCTCTTTTCTCAGTTCAAGTTCAGCGGAACCACCACAGTCCCACTGAGTGGAAAAGGAAGGGAGGGACGGAGGTCTGCTCAATGCAGGCAAATCCTTAGTGCAGCTAGAATAGGAGGCACTAGTCTGGTCTCACTTATCTCACAGGATAGCTATGGGTATACCTTCCGAAGGCATTACAATTCTCTCTCCCACTGTTCAGATCAAATGATCTATTGCAGCAGAAAACCTTCTCCCACTGATACTTACATAAAGTCACTTTTGTTTCAAGGAATTTATTGTGGCAAAGAAGCAGGATCATCAAAAAGAGCACAGCCTGCCTCATAGAAGGAGAAGGAGCAGGCTAGGAAGGGAATTTTTTACTTCATTTGAAATTGGTTTCCCCATCCGGAATAAACCTTCACCTCTGAACATCATATATAATGGCAACTTTAGTCTAGAGGGGCTAGTATAGCATTAGCTGTAAGCAAATACCACCACAGAGAGCTGGCTGCAGGAAGCAAAAACTTATTCCCAGTGAATGCAAGAGCATTTCCTTCTCCTCCTTGCAGAGACAGAACCTAGCTCCTTAACTTAGACAATGCCTCCAAGTCCCCTAAGGTGTTTCCACAAGTATCAATGTGATTACGTTAAACAGTCTTTTTACAATTTCCCCCCCCCCCCCCCCGAAACTATAATCTGAAGGACAGGAAGACATAGCCATTCAGTTTTATTTTCAGAAAAGGCTTTTGAGAGTAGGAAGGAGAAAAGAGATGAAGCTGGTGCTGCAAAAAAACCCTTATTCCATCAGGCATTTTTGGGAAGGAGGAGGGAGGGCAGCTTTTAAAGCCATACCTATGGCTGCATGTAAGGGATAGTTCTCAAAGGATTCCCTTAATCAGATTCTGCAGAAGATAGGCTGTCTCTCTGTAATTCATTCCATGTCTTATTCTAAGGCCATATGCTCTGGTCATGTGAAGATTTACAGTCTCAAATTTACTGGCTCGGAGAATCTAAAAGAATTATGCAAGAAATCATGTACCATGATAACTGAGGCCTCACACAGCCGTGCTTTCTAAAGACTGATTCTAACTCGATATATGGCCCCTCTAGGGCTTTGTAAGCCCTTCTGGGGAAGAGGGAAGGGGAGAAAAAGGGAGAGCTGCTGATCATTGCCATATGTGAGACGCATCCCTGTCTGCACGTGGGTGTGACGTCCATGTTGTCACAGAGGCTGAGCTCTGCATAGCCCCCCTGTTTCCTGTTTCCAGTCAGCATCTTGCTGCTGGAGCAGGGATCCCACATAACTCTGCAGTGCAGTTACAAAAGAGGAAAATGATGGCCAGTGGAGGGGGAAGGGGTGGGGGAAATCCTCTTAAATAGCCATGTAGGATGTCTGGGCAGGGATGTGAGCCAGGAGTCCTCAGAGGCAGTAGAATAAGTGGGAGTTTAGCAAACAACCATTTTCTTTCTTTGACTGGTGTTCCTCAGAGACCTCAGCACTCCAGTTCTCAGAGCTAATTTTAGCTATTTGTGGTTGGCCTGTTCCTAATGTCCCTTTCCTATCTCTCACACACACTGAACCTTGGGATACTCTCTGTGGGCTGACAGATGACGTGAAAACCTCTAATCTGCAGGTCAAATATAAAAAATGAAGTGGGATCAGGAAACTGGAAGCACGATTTGCTTTTTTCCAAATAAGGGAGATACATTCATATTAGAATTCCTTAGCATACCAAGTTTGTGGATTTTTTTTAAAGTATATGAGGGGAATGACTTATTCTTGAAAGTTTTATGGTAACCACCAAAGATGTTATCATCCCATGGACACTGCCTTTCCTATGCAGACTATGACTGACATGCTTTCATTATTTATTGGCACTGCTCTTCTGTAGAAAAACCAAAACCACATTGTCCCAAACACTGTACTGATACATAACAGGCAGAGCGAGTCCCTGCCAAAGGGCATACAGTACGTGTTAGAGAGGGTTCAAAATTAACACAGCGGCAATAAAGCTGTGATGCCAGGAGTGAAGGAGCTTGCAGCATGTGGCATTCATACTGCAGATGCCATGTTCATGGAAGTCTTGAGTCTTCCCTGCTTTACCCTCCTGTGATGATTTGATGTCAATGCTTTATCTTCCACCAAATTCGCTATACAGTCTGTGATGAATCTGATGTCCAGAGGCATGACAGGGTACAAAAGGAAGGTAAAAGGTTTAGGATGACTCCTCCTGTTTCAACCAAGTTTTCTCAGAAACATGAGCGACAGGTGGCATTCTTTCTTCCCCTAAATTTCCTGTGGATTCCCTCTCCTGATCTCCCCTCCTCTCCACATACAAATCTGTAGAGGATGCTCTGCAGGCCCAAAGTGTATGCTCCCAGTGATGTATGTGTGAGACTGGGGACAGTAAAAGGGCATATGGACCATTAAGGGGTGTGGAAGGGATGCTGGCTCTGCTCTGTAAGAAAACTAAGTCCAGGGCCTGGGAATCAGATCAGTAACCTTATTTTCAGTTGATAGATTTAAGAAGGCTTTGAGTCAGGTGAGGAATCCTGGGAAGCTGTTTAGGAGGAGAAAAAGGTAGTAGTTATGTCCTTCAGGGACAGGAGAGCACTATTCCTTGAGCTGACAGAGGCCAGATTTATGTTATTAATTGGGCAGACAGCCCTGGTTTTGTATTGGACCGGAAATAAAAGACTGACTAGGATATCTTGGATAAGACTGCCTGTAGCACTCTGCTCTGGCTGGCAGTAAGCAGTCAGTCTGCATATAAAACAGACCTAATGAGCTGCCCATCGCTCTTCTTCATGCCCTGCAGGTATTTCCCAGGTGAGGCTATGCTGCACAAGGAGCTATTCTCCACTCTACAGAGACCCAGCCAGGACACTGTAGTCAGCATCACTGTTAGCAGAGGCATAGACAGGCTGCTTGCAGTAGGTACAAGCCCAGCAGTGAGCAGAGCGTGTGGTGGGGCACAGAGGCCATCTCATGTTGTCCCTGGCTTCCCACAGATTCCTGGGAGCTCTGCTGATTGCTGAAGATCCCCTTCATTTTTAAGAGCAGTGTGGGCAGCTTGCTTCACTTTTGGACAGAAATAAGTCCTGTCCAAACTGAAGGAATGGGTGGGGGGAACCTCCCCCCCATACACACCACCTACAGGTTTTCCTAATAATCCCTGGGCAGATGGACACAGTCATGTGAGTCCTTGAAACTCTAAATGCTTTGTAGGAGTAGCGGGTGTGGTGCTGTGGACATGGCCAGATATACGTGTTGCCCTTCACAGAGAAGCTCACTGTCCTCCCAAAGACTGAATATCAACAAAATCCTTCCTGTGGGGACTTCCAGCTCTGCCCGAGCCAGCTGTAAATTCCTTTGAGGCTGAGACTAAGAAAATTGGAATTCTGGGAGGACCTTGGTACAGTCCCAAAACCATTTCCACTGAACCTTCCCAAAAATATGGTTTCTCTGACCCAGGAATGTGAGCTCTGTAACAATGGCAAAGCTGAAGTCCTAGACCATTGGCATTAACTAGTATTAGCTCATTATTTCTTTGTGCTCTGTCTGCCTCATCTAATATGAAAATCATTGTCCCTCTGGGAGACATCCTGTCTTTTTGTTCCATTTTTGTGTAGCACCTGGCACAATGGGATGCTAGTATTTGAGTGGGGTGCTACCTCCATATAAACAAATAAAAAAATTAGTGGGACTCCTAGTTTCTCTGTTTACCGCTTTCTTTTCGAGTTGATTATTTTCAAGTGAATAATCATAAAGCATCTGAGTTAGCACAGCAAAGCTAATGGCTGCTTCAGCCAGGAAATGGCTGACAAGTGGGGAAAACAGGGACTGGCATATAAATTGCCATAGCACAGTGGCACAGAAGCCATGAACTGGTACGGAGTGGCTGAAGCAGGAGGTAGCAGAAAGGTAGCTACGTATGCAGAGAGCTCCTCAGCCGGTCCAAACAAAGCTGGAAGAAAACTACATTTGCTCTAAGGCAGGTGAAGGTACAGCCCTTCAAACCCAGGACAGCTGGCCACCCTGACCACAGGACCTACCAGCTGCCCCCCCATGTGCCAGACCTTGTGTTTTTGTGCCCTGTCCCTCACCATCTGTTTGTCCTTTTTATGGGAGTGGTGCCTACCAGTTGTCACCCTCTGCACGAACCAGTTGAAAAGTTTGGCTCCCCTACTGTGACAAGTTTCCTGCACATTTTTTGAGCTTCCTTGCATGATACAATTTATTTTCTGAACATCTGCAGACTTCCCCTTTTAAACACAGAGGTTCTGGAGGGACATAACACCTCTGGGAGTGAATGCATTCCCCAAAAGCCTTCCCCATGATGTTGTGGCCCCAATTGTCAACACTCTTCCCTCCAAGGCTGGAGAATGCAATCCAGGCCTCCCTCCCCTGCCTGTGGCATCTCCAAAGCAGTAAAGTCTCCAGCGAGCAGCCAGCCAGAATAGCCACCAGCATGCTGGGAAGGGCATGTCAAGGGTGGGAAGAAAGAGTGGCTGCACCACACTGTGTTCCAGGCACATTTAGTTGGCAGATGGTGCCTAAGGGACTATAAGATGCTGGTGTATGTTTAGGGCAGCTTCTGGGCTACTTGCACTCACACTGATGGCAAAATGATGGTATGTAAGGCAAAATGATGCAGCTGCAGCCAGCTCTTAGGGGCTCTCTTCCTTCCCACCGCTTGTCAGCAAAGCCTGAGCAGAGCAGAGAACCTAGCTCCACATCATACCACTTCTACTCACGACTTCTCTGGCTCTTCCTACCTGCTGGAGTAGGAGGGTGGGTGTTTCAGTGAAATCCTCCCTCCAGGGTGAGGAAAAAGGCAGATAAAGAACAGCCAAGTGGTGTATTGTGCTCACACTCTTCCTTGCATCCTAAACAAGACTCACAGACTGACAGGAGTGATCTTATTCACTTGTGCTCATATGGAATACAGACAAGCACCAAAGGGGGGAAGGCTGTCAGGGCTGTTCTCAGCTCTAGAGCAGTCCTTTGACTGGACTGGACTTTTTTTTTTTTTTTCCCCCAGATGAGAGGCTGGTCAACACCACCCCTAAACTCACCTCCACCCCCAAATAGCTGTTTTGCCAAAGGGTGGAGAAGCAGACCTCCTGATTGAGGGTGGAGCAGTTTGAAGGGGAGGAAAGCAGTGACTTCACTTTTTATTAAGTAATAGCAGAGCAGGGCGTGCGTCACTCTGAAAAACAAGACTTTGGGTGGGGGCAAAGGCTCTCTGCAGCATCTTACGCATGGAGCCTTCCCCTTTGTGGGAAGTAAGCCGAACACACCATTCTGAAGAGAGAATTCAGAAAGTCGAAGATGCAGTAGGTTAGACACCTTATAATCTCATTTAAGGGGATCCAAGAAGAGCACCAAGGTGAAAGGGCACATAATGGTGAAGGTGGTTTGGGCTAGACTTTAGGAAACACTTTTCACCAGGAGGGATGGAGGACCATGTGAATAGATCAAGTCTATGTGAATGGAATAGCATGGGAATAGATTCAAGTCCATGTGAATAAAATGGGAGTGAAAGAGTGGGCTGGCCGCAGCGCTGCATCTGGCCCTTGGCCAGGGCGAGGCAGGGCATGGCAGCATCAGGGAAGGGGTTGCTGTCTGCTTACCCTGGAACCTGGTCAGCCTTGGCTGAAGCACCAGTACCACCACAGCTCAAAACACCCTGCAGCCTTCTCTTACTCGTGTCGTTGGCCCAGTCTCTGTAAGGAATCTGAAACTCTTGGAGTGTATCTCTCTGGCTTGTCCCTTCCTTGGTGCCAACACACCATTTACTATGCAAACAGGGCAGCTCTGGCAATTTTTATACCAAGGAGGATTCTTGCCCTGGCAAGGGAATTCTTTGTAGACAGAATGGAGCTCCTCAAGCAGCACACGGGGGGTCAGCTTCCACAGGAGCAGATGGCGCTAGGGTCCGTATACAAATACCATGGGGGATGATGGCAGAATAGACAAAGGTGTCTTTCACGGAGAGTTAGCTGCAAGGGGACTGCTGTTCCTAGGTTGGCAACAGCCTCTTCTCAGTCCTGTGCTAGTGAACGAGTATCTCCCCAAGTAATCCTTTCCCTGCAGCTGACTCCTGCAGGCCTGCATGGGCAGCCTCAGGCTGGTCTGTAGCCGCGTTCCCTAGGGCCTCCTAGATTCAGTTGGCTTCTGCCAGTCCTGACTCAGCTACTGAAAGAGTCTCTCAGGCTTGAGAGCAGTCTGGTATGTTAGAGATCACTCCAGGCTGTTCTCACCATCATAAGAGTTAAAAGCAGTCTTAGATTCCAAAGGCTGCAAATATAACAAACATTTTCATACTGCTTATACTGTTTATACTGCTCTGAAAGCACAGTCTCCAGAGTGGCCATCAGAACAGAAGCTGTTTCACAAATGGCCATGGGCTGGATGTAAAATGCCTTCCTGATGGCTCTGGGCAATGCTGATGGCATGATCACAGGGTACCTCTGGCCCCGCTTACAGTAGGGACATAACCAAAGCCACTTCTTTCCTCTCCTAGTCCCCCCAGGTGAAACTCAGAACACCTTGACACCATCCTCCAGAGACATGACAGTGTGGGGGCACACCTACCTAGCATTCCTCTAGCTAGCACAGGTATCGAAGCGTAGTGCATCGGTGCTGGCATGTGGTTCACTTGTTGAATATTTACCCAGGATCTTGCCTGGGCATGTTTGACCTGTCTTGAAGTCCTGGCTGTTGCGTTTGGACTTGTGCTACCACTCAAATGAGTTATTTTATATCTGGTTCCTACACACCTTCACATACTGCAACCACACACGGTGAGCAGGTCTCAGATGCAGTCAAGAATTCAGGCTCTGCTTAGCAGGAGTGTAAAAAACTGCTAGGTGTTCAGGCCCTTTATCTATCTTTTCCCTATATATAAACTGAAACCCCAGTTTTGCTGTACCAAGCTCTCAATGGCTCCTCATGCAGACTTTCCCTAGAGACTCACCAAGGTTGCAAAGGACTCAAACACAAGCAATAAGCCGCTTTCCCCACTTCTGCCTCAAGTATATGAGAGAGGGGAAAGATAAAAAATTAAGGAAGCAATAAATGTACCCTTTCTGCCAGACTGATTGACAGCTTCAAGGGCAGAGTTCAATTTCTAAGGATCACTAATAAACAGAATTTTGTGTTCCCACTCCCAACCTGAGAAAATTAAATTAACTGAGTGTTCAGAGAGCTCTACTTCCTTGCTCACAAATCATAAATGGCTTAGCAGAGCAGCACTGTGTTGGAGATAAAGAAGAAAAGGACAAAGAAACATAAACAAAATAACAGGCATCCACTAACTCCCCCAGCGATACTTGCCAAAGTCCTCTCTCATTGCTTGCTGACGCAGCTCCCACAGCAGACCATTGCTTCCCCCTGCTCTAGAAACGCTCCACTCGCAGCTGCCAGTTTTGGGGTACCGCCACTCACCTGCTGGGTAGCAAAGGCTTCTTCAGAGCTGGAGCTGAGCTGGGTGGGAACCCCTGACCAGTCTGTCCAGCTTGCTGCTTCTTGTAGCCGTTCTAACTCTGTTAGCGGCTCCTCTTAGTGGCTCCAGCTAAGCATCCCCCATTGCCCACAGTTCCTGCTAGTCACTCCTAACCCTCAGTGAGTCCTGGCTTTTTGTTGCTCAAACACAACTTCTTAAACAAACTTCCCCGGCCCTCTATTTTGCTGTATTTTTACCTCCCAAGACCGCAAATTATTACATGAAGCTAAGGGTGGTCACCTACTATGGGCACAGCTAGTCCCAGCTTGTCACACCTTTTGAAATTCATATTGTTGTCATTTTTATGTTGAGATTATTGTCCTTTTCTTATACAAATCCTCCCACATGTGGTAGTATATAAAAATCAGAATGTACAGGTATTAGTAGCCTCTAGGCTTTTTCAGCTCCTTTTCTCTCCAACTGAGGCCAGCACAGCAGTCCTTCTAGCTCTCCATCCCTCTGGGCCTCCTTGCTGGCAGGCCAACAAAACATAAAGGAAAAGATGGTGTCCAAGTTAGTTCTTTGTGTCTTGCAGTCAGCCTGAGCATCTCATCAGGATTCACCAAAAAATAATAGCTGTCCTATATAAGCCTCAAGACAATCCTCTGTTTATAACAATTTAAGATCCTACTGTTATATCTGTGCTGCAGATGAATGAACTCAGAAAGGCTAAGAGATGCTAATGACTTTGTGACCAGTTCCAGTGCTTTTCCACCCCTTCCCTGTTTTCTTAGAGTAGGCAATATTACCTTCTTAAACCAGGGAATTAGTAACACTAATGACTGGATGTATCATCCCTGCATGCTGAGTGTGACTCACAAAGTCAATATGGCCCTAGCAGCTGAGAGGAACAATGCGGTGTGTTCTCAGTTACTCTTTTTGGCTACACCATTGCTGGAGCCCAGAACAAGGGCAATGATGTCATGGCCATAGGCTTAGTGTGTACGTAAGTAACATATACAACACTACAAGCTCTCTGTGATCTGTTACTTCCACATTAATGTAACTTAGGGCATATATACACAATTAGTTGCCAGAGCCAAGAATAAGTCATTTGGAACAGATTATTTTATTTCAGGCTTTTAACAAGAATACTTCTCAGTCCCAACAGGCTAGTTCTGGAGAGGTAGTACCTAGCTCAATGTTGAGCTATATAATTTAGTCAAGACCTCAGCTATAAAGACAAAAGTTTGGAATGTAGAAATGGGCAGACAAGAATCCCACTAAGAAATAGCTTACATTTTTCTGACAATTAACCATTGTTGCAAGTATTTACATAAAAAAAGAGTAAGAAAAAGCTCTGAGGCAAAGAATGAAATTATTCCCAGCCATTTTCAAGAAAATGACTTTGAAGCCTTTCGTGCACTTGTATTTGAACAAGGCTTTTCTCCATTAGCCTCTGAGTGGAGGCGGGGGGGTTGTTCCTTCCTTTCAAAAATGTGTTATGTGTATTTAGTGGTCCCTCAAAGGAGCCAGTGCAGGAGGGGGTGTAGAGGCTAAGCATACAGCGACATTGTAATCAGAGGCCAGTCAGTGGGTCATGCAGACAAGCTTGTACTAGCTTTAAACTATCTCGTGTGTGTGCTGATAACCGTAGCCATGGAGTTCACAGTAAAGCTATTAGCAAGCTTACTCCCCCAGGGAACTGGGCAGGTTTTGCAGCCTGTACTGAGTTCTGAGCTGCTACAGCTATACTGCTGTTAGCACCCAGCTCAGGTAGCCTGAACTTAGCATGGATGGGACTACATGAGCTACTGTCCACTTTCTGCATGGATAGCTGTGCCAATGGTGACAGTTCCCTGCTTTATGAAACTCTTCCCTAATGTACTGCCAGGTGGCTTGCAGGTACCTCAGGTGACAAGGCCTGCCTGTGTCCCATATTATGGGCCCCTTTCATCATTTGCTGGGTTAAGCCAGGATTCCTCTGCCCAGTAAAACAGGGGAAGCCCTGAGAATTCATAACACGAAATCTTATCTCAAGGGAAAAAAACAGAGGCTTCTGTGTAGGGGCTTGTTGAACGACGCATTCCTGTAATAGTTTCCCAACATTGAGTACCAATGGGACAGTCACACACTTTGCTGCATGTTCCCAACAGGCTGGAACCTTTATTTGCTGGGCAGGCTCGGGCTGGAGCAATGCCAGTCTCCCTGGAGACCAGCTGTGGCCCCCTAGGTTCCTGTGCCTCTGCACTGGGCAGTAGATTGGCGGAAGCTGGTGCAAAGCTGCCTGTCCAATTAAATTTGTTATTTTGCAAAAGGATTTAGCTTTGTTTGCTGGTTATTAGTAAAGAAAAATCCTAAGCTGCTGCTTTAACCTGTGTTAAACCTTTCACGGGGTGAAAAAATGTGATTCCTTTTCTTCCAAGTCGTAAACAAGGAGCAGAAACCTAAGAGAAGGCACAGAAAACAAAAAAGTTTTAAAATATTATTACATTCTTTTTACTTTCCAATCAAAAAATATTTTTAAATTTCCTGTGCTAAAAGGCTGCCACATCAGAAGGGTTACTGAACTTAGCTTCTGCAAAAATTCTGACAATGGGTCATCAGCTACTATCTCAAACATAATCCAGTTCCCACAAATACCTGCTGTCTCTTCAGGGATGTTCTGGTAAGTCCATCCAGAAGGGTCTGTAGAATATAAAGTTGATGAGAGATGTTCACATATTTCATAATTTTTTCCTGTACAAACAAATCAAAGGAAGACAAATCAAATAAACCACTTACTCCAAAACAAGCTTTCTATATACAACATTTGCTCTGGTTTAATTGAGCTTGTGGCTGACTATTAGTTAAAACAATAAAATGTTATCTGTCGAGAAAGTTTTAGGTCAGCAGGGACTGGTAGGCTACAAAAGAAGATGACTGTAAATGTATAGTTTGAGCACAAAAACTATGCTCAAATACTATTATAGTTGCAAAGCCAGGAAGTGGCTACAGGAAGTACCCTTACAAGGGTTGCCACTGAAGTTTTAATTTCCCTTCTCTGAGCTCTGCAATGTAGATCATTTCTTTCACAGGATTCCTGCCACAGAATTTCTGCAATTAAAAAAATTCATGTTTCATACTTAGCTTTATCCTTCCACTCAGTGGATGGGCCTCGATCTTCTCTAGCACACAGGATTTAAACCATGCTCTGAGAGCAGAATGACTAAAACACCTTTTGAGTTCATGGCATTCAGCAAGATACCATATCTAACTGCTTCAGAAACATCAACAAATTTGTTTCCACAGCACTACAGTGGATATTACGTATTTTGTAGATGAGAGGCTGCCTGCTGAAAGTGCAGAGTCAAAAGATTTTGTGTACCTGATATAGAATGGCAAGGACTTGGATTTTCACAGTTTCTAGCATGCTGCAGGACTTTATAGTCAAAGCCCAAAGCCCAGATGCAGTTGCAAGCATTCAGTCCCTTTTGCAAGTTGGCTGTGGTTCAATCATGCAGGGGCTCTGGCTGCAATGCCAGCTTCAATAGCTTGCACCCTTGTCACCAGAGCCCATGCCTTCCCACCCTTGCCCTACAGTGAATCAGCCCCCCACAACACACACCCACGCCCACACCCTGTTCGTAGGCCAGGTCAGGGAATCAATTCATATTAAAAATAACTCTTCTGGGCCTCAGAGAACAGTCTGGGACTGGAGGGCATGTCAGGCATCCAGAAAGCAAAGGATAGCTATGTCACGATCACCCACGGGAAATCTGGCATGAAGTAACTTGCCCAGCATCACACTGGAGCTGTGGGGCAGCGTCAGGGACACCGGGCAGCTCTGCAGGGCAGCAGTCCATTGCTTCAGTCCCACGATGACTCTTGCTCCTTCTGCAGTCCCCTGCCTCCTCCGGTGACCACCACCATCTACTTTCCGCAACGCGTGAGGCAGGGGGTACTGCAGAAAACTGCTGCGAGGCTTTCACAGCCATGAGTAGCCCTCAGAGCAGTTCCCTCCTGCCTGTGGAGCAAGGGACTGTCCGGAGAAACAATAGTCTGTGCACTTTGAAATGAAGACAGCATCATAACCCATCTGTACAAATGTTGCCCAGGTAACTTTAATCCTGGATTTCCTAACTTTTTAAGCACTTGACTCCATAACCATTACAAAGTTTTTATGCAGGCTTTTTGTGTGCGATATGCGTCCTCATTTAAAGTAACCTGAAGTACAAGAAGAATGAGTAAGGAAGGAGATAGCTATCTGGGCAATGCCAAGGATTGGAACGAATGCTTTCTCCTTGCTCTTTATGCTAGATTATTTGGAGATAAAGGAGTTTGGAATGATTGCCAGCAAAGGCTCTCCACTGTTAGAAGCTGATTGTTGTTGTAAACTGCAGAGTTGAACTAGCTGTTGGCTACTCACAGAAAAGCTTCCCTGTGCAAAGTGCTGTTTTCTATTGGGAGTGAGATGGTTGCTGTGATGTTCAACACAGGCTCCTTCCTAATCCATGACCACTGCAAATATGGGAATCAGTGACTCTGTTGGACACGCAGAGCAAGCATGACAGGCTTTGCTCCGTATCACTGCCTAGCAAAATCCTTTTTCTTTCCTCTCTTGTAAGCAGAAATACATAAAAGAGGTGACAGCTCCTCTTCAAGTATTGCTATCACTAGGATGGTTTGGGAGATGCCATTACTGAGCTCTACACAGGTCTGTCTAGCTCCCTCCGGTAGGACCCAGTCCCAGACATAAGCTAGAGAAGTCTCAAAGCCTTTCTGACAGCTGCATGATACATGGGATATCCTCATGTCTCCTGTTTCCTTACTTGAGACCATTTCAGCAGAGGATGGGACAGCAGTGTCATCCACTTTGCTTATATTCCTTTGCACTGAGATAACTCTTCACCAGCTCATTATATCAGCTTTAGTGAAGATTTGTGTAACTAGAATGGCCCAGAGCTAACTATCGGAGGGGCCAAAACCTGGCACAGAAAGACTAGCTGTTGTGAAGTTCACTAAAATAACAGACTCAAACTCCAGCTGAGTCATCCTTAAAATCATCTTTTCTGGCTTCCTTTTTTCATTGCATCAGTTCTAAGTGCCTCATTCTCAGTTTTTAGGTGCAGAACATCTGTGCCTTCCTCCTCCCAGTACTACCCCAGTCTACCTTTGTTTTCATAGAAGTACCTTCTGAGGCTTACTCTTTTCTCTTTGTGCTATGCTGCTTCTCCCTCTCCCGCTCCAGAATCCATGGGACAGACTCAGCCATGGCCAACTAGCTATCCTAAGGGTCTCATGCAGCAGAAAGTCATTGTGGGGCACACTGTATTGAGGCAAAGTGACAGCAACCCACTTTCTGGAAGATTATCTGCAGTTAGCAGAGAGGGTGCATATCCAGGCTAATCCAGCAACATACCAATTCAACTTTTCTGAGCTGTGACAATTCTTGTCAAAAAAAATATTACTGGGTGGCAGCTGCATCATTAAAGATGTATTATCATACATGGGAGATTTTTCATACTTTTTCTGCCTGAAACAGGCAGCTCTTATTTCCTGTACAATATGCAGCCTTCTCATTCTCTTTCCAGGAGCTCCTTAAAAGCCCTGACCAACAGTTTTCCGCAGTTTGATATACTATGCCCTTAGCCTAGATTTTCTTGTTATTATATCTGTCGTTACAGTCTGCAAGATACTGAAAGGCAAGCTTGATACTTGGGTTTTCTGTAATGACCTCTCCATAGATATTTCTGTGTTAGTGATAATAATAACCATAAAGATAATAATGCAAATAGCAGGAATAATGATAACTATAAGGTGAGTGGTAGAATTACTCTTGAAATCAGCCTTAAATTTGAACAAAATGTAGTAATATCCCTTCTGGAGAAGCCAGAAGCACTCTCCTCTTGCAGGATGAAAGGAGCTGAGGAATGTGCTGGCTGGCACTGAATCCCTGTCCTCTTGGGCCTTTAATGGGTTTCCTGCTCCTGTAGGTTCAAAGAGCAATTACAGTCTCAGGCAAAAGTACAGCAAATGGAAAACAGATTCTTTGGCTCTCACTAAAATGCCAAGAGAATAAGTAACCAAAAGACGGAGGACTCCAAGTCACTTCATTGCAGCAGTTTACTGAGCTGAAGGGAAATTTCCCTCCCTTCACCCCCAAGGCCAGAGGAAGTCCCTACCATGGGAGGTGGGTGGTGGGAACCCAGAGGCAAAGCTGTGTTCGCACCCATCTCCCTGGAGGGGCTTATATTGGAGGAGAGACACGATACCAGACTGCTGGAAACTGCCTCTGGGGTCCAGCTCCTTCAACTCTTTGTTGGGGGGTTATTTTGTGCCTTTGAATTGGCTGTCAGAGGGGAACAAGAGCAAGATATGGAGAGATGGGAGGGCGGCAAGGGTGGAGCAACTTCCTTCACTACAGCAAGTCATCATAAGGGTATATGGAGGTATATATCCAGTACAAGGCAGCTGGATAAACAGAGATAGGGGCTAACTGAGGAACCAGCCTTGGCTATCACCAGCCTGACAATGGAGACTCTTGCTAGCTCATCCAGGGAAAACAGCCACATGCCCTGTGCAGAAGGGGAAAGTTGTGGAGACGAGTGATGGAATATGGAGGAAAAAGGCCCTCAGACCCAGGATAATCCTTCCAGAAAGCTGCTGGATGTATGTAGCACAGGAGGTTAATACATCAAGAGAGACTAGTGGGCATGAGCGCTGTGAGCTGCATACTAATCTCTTGTGAAGATCTGCGTAGGCCACACAAGATGGCCTCCAACAGGGCAGCACCGCCCACGCGTTCCTCAGGGGTCTGCGTAGTCAAGCACTTAAGGTTAAAAATGAAATCCGCAGGTACAGCAGAACTAGATTTAGGACCAGAAGAGCACATGTTTTGTTCAAATCAGGGCTTTGATATAATAAAAAATATGTATAGTCCAGGGTTAATTAATGGAAGGTAGTAGAAGTACATTGTCTGTGTAACAGGCAGCCTTGCATAGTTCTCTCTTACGCCTGGCTCTAGGAAATGCATTCCTGTGATCAATAACACCTGCACTACTAACAGACCACAGCACGGGTGTGTTGTGAGAGGCTTCTCTCCCCTCTCTGCGAAGAGCTATTGCTTTACCAGTAGGTTTCTGATTTGGTATTCAGTAAACTATGCCATACAGGGGAAATTTAATAAGCCTGAGAAGTGAAAAGCCCTTCAAGTTGCTTTGCATCATGTTTCATTTCCACTCAGATTACTTGAGATTAAATCCTATCACGAATGGCAGAGAGAAATAACTAATAAGTCTGAGCATCAGCAATAATACCAACTTTGTGCTCAAACAAGGATATTCAGTATCCAGTGACAGTACAAGTAGGTCACCCAGCCAGCTTAGCAACCAGAGGAACTTCTCCGTTACAACTTACTTCTGGCACTGTTCAGTCATACTGCACACGTACGGGACGTAGCTCAACCCTGCAGCTTCTCAGGTGTAGAGAGGAAACTGTATCCTCATAATTACACAGTTGTAATAATTGCTAAGGATTTCCTTGGTCATCTTATATTACAAATTGATGCTTCCTCTAGTTTTCCTTACTGTCTACAGAGGAAGAAGGAATCCATTCTCTCCTTACCATATGGATGTGTAATTCCCCTTAACCTAACAGGAACCAAAAAGAAACTGAACCCTAAAGAGGAGTGGTGAGGAAGAGATGAATGAATAAAAGGCCCCCTTATAAAAGCTCTGACCTGGATGTGTGAGGTGGTTTTCTTCTCTGACCTCCTGCTAACAGACATGGACTTCAGGCACAGAGTTTGGATATGAAATATCTGAATCCAGAGCCATGCACATTTGGACAGGGAATGCTTTTGGTTTGGCCCCATCTTTTCACACCAAGAAGAAGGACTTGCAGCCAAAGCAAAATTAAAGACGGATCAAAATAATTTGTTCACCTTCTGAAACTCTTCCAATCTATCTGGGGTGGGGGGAGAAGGCTGTTGTAATTAAATATTATAAGAGAATGCCAAGTAATTTTTTCCTAAAAGAGGATGTTTTGAGTTAACAGGTTTGGACAACATAAGGTGAAAGTGGCCTTTTCCCACTATAGTTTGTTTGGGTCTGTAGACACTAGCTACCAGTATCAGCTTCACTGTTTCTCTACCCCAGGCCTCTTCTCTTTCCTTAAACTGCACAGTCAACCTAAATTTCAGTTTCTGTAGGTAAGGAAAGAAGCAAAGTCAGAATGGGAAGGGAAAAGTAACAGTTTTGGAGCTTCCAGTACAACAGAGCCACACTGTCTTCCATGAATGCCTAATTCCTGTTTGAACATAGTCTTTCCTCTATCAACCCCATACTGTCGCATACAGTCTTTTTGATGAATCAATAAGAATGAATTTAGGAAACAATTCCTCCAGTGCTGCTTTAGAAATGTCTAGTAATGGTAAAGCTCTGCTACCTTCTGGGCTCTTCAAGTGCCAAGGTCAGAACAAAGGACTTTTAGGTGGGTTGAAAATCAGCTGGACCCTGAGACTTGAAAGGTTAACAATGACCAAAGGCTTAGCATCTGTTCACAGCCAGTAAGAAATGGTGTACTCCAGAGGCTGATTCTGCAGTCCGTATACTTCAATCTTCAACAACAACCTGGATAAAACAGACATGCACCCTCAGCATATCTGTGGAAGATGGAAAATTATGACAGCTGACTGACACAATGAATGACATCTTCAACTGAGAGGGACCTCAAACACCTACGGATTGTGCCAACAGAAACCTCATGAAGTCCAGTAGAGAGACATGCAAAGTTCTGCACCTGAGGTGGCATGACTCCCTGCATCCCTATATGCTGGGAACAAACTGGCTGAGTAACAGCACTGCTGAAAAGTATCAGGAGGTTACAGTGGATGTCAGACTGAATGAGCTGATAGTGCATTGTCACTGTAAGGCAGCTGTGTTCTGCACTACATTAGGAGGAGCATGGCTGGCAGATCTAGGAAAGTTATTTTCCCTGCTGCCTGACACTGGTGAGGCTGCATATGACATACTGTCCAGTCTGGAGCCTCTCCATTGCAGAGGGATGTGAAGAAACTGGAAAGTGTCCAGCAGAAGGCTACCACAGTGGTCAGAGGCCTGGAGCACATGATCAGCAAGGGTATGCTGAGGCATCTTGGCTTGTTTAGGCAGGTGAAGGGAAGGCTAATCTAATAGCCTAAAACTACCTGAAGGGTAATTACAAACATTTCCACATTCTCCTCAGTAGCATCAGATGATACAACATGGAACAACAGCCACAAATTGTGGTCTGGGATATTGAGCTGGACATTAAGAAAAAAATTCCTATAAGGGTAGTGCAGCATTGGAACAGATAGCCCACAGAGGTCATAGAATATCCAATTTAGGCAGTTTTCAGGACTCAGCTATTCAAAGTTACGGCTGACCTAATGATGTGCTGGAAATAGTACTTCTGCAAATAAGTGAGTGGACAAGATGACTTCTACAGCTGTTTCAATCACAATATCTATTGTTCTGTGATTCTTTACAGTCACTAGTTAGTGGACTTGACAAGGGGATTTCCCAAAGTTCACTGCCCAGATAGATTCATATCCTAGCACAGACTTGCATCATTGCATGCCAGACAGCCATTTTCCCTCTAAAATAGGGTGAGCAGCATTATAGTTAGATTTCCTCATGCCCAGCACTGTGAGTCTCATTTATTTTGCTGGCTATAGGCTGGCCATTGATCATGCTTAGGTAGAACTTGAGTTTGGGATATGTGCTCATTGGGAGTAATATTGGGATCAGCTGCACAATCAACCTCTTTTCTCTAATTGGCCCTTAGTCAGAGAGAGCCTCACCAGGCAGTAACATGGGATTTTAAAAGCTTACACTTAAGCCAGGTCTTGAGAGCAAGCTCAGACCTGCTCTCGATGGTCAGAGACATCTTTTGGATTTTCTCCTTGGTCCTGAGAAGCTATAAAGACATTTCCAGAGGTATCCAGCTACAATGAAGAGATGTTACCCCAAAAATCCTGAAGCAAAAGGCCAATTGGCTTCAAATAATATTTTGTTATCTAAAACATCTCGAAGCCCATGCCTATGTCCCAGATGTGTATACCATACCTATGAGACAAAATGCACTTATTCAGGTGACAGGAATACAAGAATCATTCCTTTGCTCTGACAGCTAAAATGCTAATGCTATGTCCTTTTTACTAGTCTAGTCTCTTTATCACAGAGTGGTATCCTGCGAGAATCCTGGCAACATACACAGAACGATGACAAACAGCCAACTATCTCTAGATCTGGTAACAGTCAGGTCACAGCCCACATTTCAGTCAATGGCCCTTTAGCTGAAAAGGCTGAGTGGTACCAAGGAAAAACCCAAACCCAAAGTGTTGCATTTTTACAAAGAATGCAATAGTTTTACTCCACTGTTTATGACTAATGAATCACAAGGACGCAGAGAACCACTAGTTAGTTTGTAATAATATTTATGAATCAGAAGAAGGACAGTCTTGTGGTTAAAGCTGGACTGACATTCAGGATGTCTGGGTCCAATTCCTAGTCTAGCATAGATTTTCCTTTGTAAGCATTGGCAGGCTGCTTAATCTCTCATCCTCAGTTCCCTGCCTATAAATTTTTTCCTTTCTTTGAATTTTTGGCTGTCTGATCTGTTTTAGTGTTGAAGTATTTCTGTAGTTTCTGACATCCAGGAAAGTACAGAATAATATGTATGATGTAACCAATTGTGCTTTGAGCTGCAAGTATCTCTAAAACAGCCCACAGGCTGGATGTGTTCACTTCAGCCAGCTAACAAACATATATTTGAAGAAATGGACAAGCCTGTGCAAGTGAATGGTTAGCAAACACAGAGACTACATTCAAAAGTAATTGTTTATAATGAATTCTATTAAATGTCTGTGCTGCTACTGCTTTTAATGGTAACAGTAGCAGCAGGCATCTTTACTACCATTTCATGAAAACCCATTTTAAGTAATGGTACAGGTTTCCATTGGTATTTATATCACCTGCACTGTAGAAAAAAGTATGGGTTTTTTTCTGACCACCAGATATGAAACAGGAGTTTTATATTTGACATATTTTAAAATATTCTTTACAAATTGCAACATTCAAATGCTTATCAGTGATGTCTCCCAGGGCTGATACCTCCAATTTTCAAAATAGAACATAGTTTTAAAATTGAGCCTACTGCTGATTAGGTTGCTTTCTAGCCTGAAATTTTCAGAGGTTGATTGAAATGTCAAGAAGACAAAGACAAATGTGGACATAATTATCTCTTACTGCCTAATTTCAGAAGAACTCTCTTGGCAGCAGTAGGTCTAGATTGAAAGAAATAAAATCAAGTATAAGCAGGTAACATTTTATTCACTTGGCTCTTTGGACCCTAGACTGGAAATACATGGATCCCAGGGTATTAGAACTAAAAAATTATTTTTTCTTCTACCAGCAGAGTCCTACATCCTTACAGACATGTTAAAAGCTGTCCCCAAAAAAGTAAAACAAATATAAATACACAAAGGGGATTTAATTCATAAATAATGCCAGACTCATGCGTATGCCTGGAATCAAAGAGAGAAGGTGGATATCTACAGAAGTGGGTAGTACAAAGACCCTGAGGGAAAAAGACTGACAAAAAAACTTCTGGATTCCTATCAGAAATTCAATAAACAGGGGAAAATCTATGATATATAGGGCATACGAGTTTTCACACTAAGCAAGAAAAGACAAGTGTCCACTAAGTCCAGCAATGCAGTCAGGTGAACTCACTTTTTCCCTCACTGAAAACAATCTTTGTGCAAGCCAGGCATCTTTCATTCTTAACTGGGTGAAGCTGTGGGCTGGAGTTAGTGGGACAGCATCTGTTCTGGGAAACAGCATGAGCTGGAAAGGCCTTGAACAGTACAAAAGGACAGCAGGACCAGAGAACCCGGTGGAGCTTTGCCCTCTACAGAAGATAATAATGACTGAGTGGAAAATAGCTGTATACGCGTTAGCTCTGCCTGCAACACTGAGAACAATACTGTGCTGTGCACTTGTTGTAACACTGGTCATTGTGCCCAGCAAATTGCAGCTCTTCATTATATTCAACTCTGAATGCAGTACTGCTACCAAATTCAGGAGTCTGCTTTTCACGTAGCTCTGCCTGTGTAGTTATAAACCACAAATCCTGAGGGACAAAGGAGCAAGCCCCTAGGGAATTTTTTCAGAATTAGTGGTAGGAGGTGATGGACTCAACGAGTTTCCTAAGGCTTGCTGTAGGGGGGTGAGGAAGCCTTACAGAGCCTTTGGCGGAGCATGCTAAACTCTGAAAAAGCCTAGGAATAACAGAGCCTCTGCCATTTTCCAAAGTTTACCAAAATCTGTGAGGTCCTATCAGTTGGCTCCTACATCTTATGAGCTGATGAGGACTTTTTCCCCTGAAGTGTCTGGAAGCCATTGAGAAGGTAAATATTCCTTGAAAGTACTATTCTCCCCCTTGTCCAGTTATATTCAGAAATGAAGCAGATTCTCGGAGCAAAGAACCAGGTTGAAGAGAAGCTAAGGTTGTATAACCTTCCTGCATGATTCTGGGCTGGCAGCAAAATGGTACAGCTCAATTTCTAAGGCTCTAAAACACCAGCTGAATCTCCCACCTCAAAACATGGGAAAACAAGAACTAATGGGCTCATCTGAGAGCTCAGCCTCCCTGCTACCGTATGGTGAATCTAATGACTTACCAGAACAGCACATTGTTGAAGCAAAGGAAGACAGTAAAAATAAACAGAATAATGTACTGTAAGAACAATGTGGTGTAAGGGCTAGATTAATCAATTAGCCCTTCCCTATAGCACAACCATCATTTCAAGCCCTCAGGTTTTGGTGAAGCAGCTGCTAGTGCTGCTTTAGAGACGCTTGCAGTTTCTGCTGGCCTGTGCCCGAGACTGTCACAGCTGGGTAGCCTGGCTTCAGCAGACCACACAGCATGTCCAAGCCACTTCTACCAGTCACTCTTAGCCCATTAACCATCCCTACAGGCCACTGCAGCTGGCCACCTGCTTTGACTTTGACAGCCACTTCTATTCTTCAGTAACACCTGTGTTTTAATAGGAACACGCACAGCTTAGGCACATACATACTCCATTCTGTCCAAGGAAAGGCTTTTTAGACAACATATCCAAATACATCTTTTAGACTGGATTTTCACTGCCCAAGAGTACCAGCTATTGCCTAAGGTGAGGGTGTTCCAACTCTTCCTGTGCATGTTTAGGTGCCACTGGTTTGCCCAACTTATGACATGTAATTAAAAGCTATAATATCCCTCCCCTTTATATTAGAACTTTTTTTTTAAACTTAACTAGTCTCATGATAAAACCTAATGTGCTAACTGAACAGACTCAAGCCTACCAATTAGTCCCTTTCAGTTGCTTCCCGAGATGGTGAGAGGGGACACTGCTCCTGCCAGACCCCCCCTTTCCTCAGCAGATGGTCACCATCCCCTTCAAACTTCAGCTATTCAGCTCACAAATTAAAGCCTGCTTCAGCAGTTAAAAGCTGGCCGTTGTGGGTATTACTTTCAATATCTATAAAACAAAGTAAACTCCTTCCTGTTAATCTCCATCATGGAAGATAATGACAGCGGTTACATTACATGGCACGTACTTCTTGGGAACGGGCAGAGGACACGCACTGCTTTTCACAAAGCTTATACACAGCTTCTGTGCTTGTACCAGCTTTCAGAAACCACTCACCAAGGCTGGCTTCAAGCACGAGACCTTACTCCGGTCATTCCTAGGCTGACTATTTTTGTTCCCCACTTGATTTTAAGTCTGATTCCTCAGATATCAGAATGTCATAGAAGATAAACAGATACAGTAGAGGACCAAGACAGGGAACAGCCTCACCCAGCTAGAGACCAGCCATGGGAAATTAGCCTCTGTCAAAGCAGCATTGTTTTGACTCGGACTCTGAAGTACACTGTGGCAGCGTGGTCAGGGGCAGGCCCTCATCCTGCCTTGAATGTAAACATGCATGAGGCTTCTTTTACCACATGTTTTGGGAAGCATCAACAGCTCTTGGCAAAGCAAGAGGAGATGACTGAGAGGCTGCTGGCATGCTTTTTGAGCTGATGTCATCTTACAGCCCGACTAGAGCTCTGGGTGCACACACTTATTCACACATACACACAGCTACCAGTCACCAAACTTTTGTTATGGCTAAAAAATTAAATTAGTTATTTTTGGCTGGCAAATTCTCCCTCCCTCTCAGACTTGCTACATTGCTTTCTAGCTCCAGCTGGCAAGGCAACTGCTCCCTCCAGAGCACCCAACATCCAAACACCAGGATAAATCTGTCAGGGAGTAGCAAGAGCAGGGCTGTTCCTTAAAGGGAGATGAGCCAGGAACCAAGGGGGAGCCTTGCCAGCCAGGTCTCAGTCCCACAGTGCCAGAGAGAGGTGAGCAGGACAGACCCAGAGGTGATGGCCAGGTTCAACCAAAAGTTCAGGTCAAAATGCAGTATAACAGCAATGAAACAGGTCTGAAGCCAAGCCAGGAAGTCAATCAGTAGGTCAGGAATAGGATCAGGTCCAGTGATCATCAGGCAGGTCCCTAGTGACAAAAATCAAGCCAGGAAGCCAATCCATATGTTGAGGTCCAGCTCAATGTGCTCTGTAGCCAAGCAGGGAC
The DNA here is from genome assembly GCF_034638445.1 of Ciconia boyciana. Lineage (NCBI taxonomy): Eukaryota > Metazoa > Chordata > Aves > Ciconiiformes > Ciconiidae > Ciconia > Ciconia boyciana. Next base: position 60,632,204 of record NC_132934.1, read on the forward strand.
ATGGCTGTGGCCATGGCTGTACAGGAGACCAGCACTCCTCCAGTATAGCTCAAGCAAGGAGTGAATGCCCAGGGCTGAGCTTAAATAGAGCGCCTGGGCCCATGGGTGTGGGCCCCAGGTGAGGCTCATCGGGATCATTAGGGACATTAATGAGCTCAGGGCTCTGACAAAACCAGAGGCTCCATGTAGTCTGGGATCATTTTGTATTTACATACTGCCTTTCAGGTGTTGACTCCTTACCCACATGGTAACTGACATCTCTCCTTCAACATGAGGCACTCTTCTAATCATACCTCCCTCCCATCCCTCACTGGGATGATTTTTCCTTTCCAAATCCAGTCGTAGAGATCCCATCGGCTTCGCTCTCCACCATTTTCCAGTCTTTCTTTGTGACTCACATTAGACTTGCAAATGCTCGGGAATAAATTGCTGGTTTGTGTAACTGAGACAGGTTTCTCCCTAGTGTAGGCTCAAAGGAGATACACCTGAATTTATGTCATACTGCAGTTTTATATTATACTATATTACATTTTATTTTTGTGTCCTATGGAGGATGTATCAGCTAATAAACTGAGGAACACCATCAGGCTGAAAACTCTAGGTTTCTTTGGAAATGCCAGAATCAGGGCTGATTGTGCAACTTTATTTGCTTCCCTTATGCTTATGCATCTATGTGCCAGTCCAGTCCTTGATTACTGGATCACATACCGGAGGTTTTTTTCACAAGTTTTCTGCATCATTTAATATCCGGTTCTGACTGAATGAGCTGTTACCTCCTCATATTTTTTTGTCCACTATTCTCACACTATTCAAATGCTGTCCTGAGGTGAGAATTATTCTTTTACCCACGGGCATTTCAGTGGTTCTCATCGCTGGAGTTTCACAAACAATAATCAGTGCGCATTCAAAACATCTCTTCCAGCTAAGGGGAGATTATCAGCCCCATTTTATATATGTAAAATTGAGCTAGTAAGAGATTAAGTTCAAAAGTATGTACTATATTTGAGTGTCTTAAGTGAGATATCTTAGACCTTGTTTTTTCTGTCTGTGTAGCACTATTTTGCATTTTATATAATCATAGAAAAGTTTCCACTGACTTCAGCTGCAACCATGACTGCCTGGCACTTGGATTAGTAAAGATAAGGACTGGTAGCTCACAGAGTCTGACTTCCTGTATTTTACAGACCTATATGCACATTTCACTCAGTTATCCCTGCAATTAGTCCAATAATTCAGGATTATCCAAAGTATAAAGCAAGTAGTCCAGGAAGGCAGCTAGTCTTGATTTGAAGACCTCAAGAGATAAAGAGCTGATGATTTGCTTGGGTTGATTTTTGAGGGGTGATTAATTACTCTCACTGTTAAAGCTTTATGCCAGATTCCTCATCTGAATCTGCCTAGCTTCAGCTCACAGACATAGGTTCTTGCTTTACTTTTCCCCGCTGGATTAAAGATTCTTTTTACAGCTGGTATTTACTCCTCAGGAACATATTTGTAACCTGTATTCAAATCACACTTCAAAAAGTTTGGTAAGCAACTCACTGATAGACATGTTCTTCAGCTCTTAAATAATTTCAGTTGCTCTTTTCCACACCAATTTTTAAGTCTTTCTTATTTTTTTATATGTAAACACCAGTCCAAGATGTCATTCTCAGGAGTTAATTGCAGCAGGATTGAAAAATTTTCAAGTCAGTTTCCAGTGTTTCAAACTAAGAAGGCCAAAAATTAAGGGACACCACATTAATTCCTACAGAGAAGTGCGATTTAAAGGATTTTCTCAGAATTTCATATGGACTTTTTGGCACAGTTAGGGACAGAGTCCAATTCACTAAGATGCCTTTCAGCTGTCTTAATCATCAAAGTGCCCTTTCTTTTTCTGCTACTCCCTGACTCATAATTTATGCATTTTCCGACTTGTGGAAGAAATGAAGCAGGGGTCCTGCAAACAACCTCCTCCTTGAGTCCGGATTTAGCCTCAGAGCAGGTCCACCTGGTGGACCCTGCTGAAGGGGACCTGTGGAAAAAATAACTCACAGTCATGTAATTAAAGACTGATTCATAATGCTTATGTACAAGGAAGGAAAATGAAGGTTGCATTTCCTAACGTTTGAGTGCTTAACTTTTCGACCTTAATAAGGTTCTTTTCACATGATATATGGGCATGACGATTCCCAGGCTTACCACAAAGCAAATTGGAAAAAAAAATTTTCCCTCTGCAGCCATATATTGGCACTCGCATGACTCACCAAGGTTGGCACTTTGACCTGCACTTCGTGAAGAGCAGGCATATGTTCACATGCGTCACCTGTAGCTGTATGGACGTCTTCGCAAATATTTTCTGTTAGGAGAGAACTGGTAACACTCAGGACATTTAAAATCCACTCTGGGCTCTGAAGGGAAAAGGTCACAGTGGAGACAGGCTTTCCTTCCCTATTCCCTCCAGTTTATCTGTACCTTCACGCTGGGTCTGTCCTGTCTTGGCTCCTTAGGCAAGTCCCATTCTCCTCATGTAGTTGGTTTTAATATCTGTCCTATTCTTCCCTGTCCTAAATATCTTGCCCACTGAGTCCCAGTGTTTGGCACCAGTGCCACTGGCCTTGGATAATCCGTCCAGTGCTGTTATCCCTGGCTTTCTGTCCATGCTCTCTCCCCTCCCTGGCTATACTCTGCCTCCCTGCATATTTCCTTTCTCAGACTCCGTCCCCTGACACCTGGTTCATTCACAGTGTACCCCTTTATTTCAGACTCTCTCTCCAGCCCATCCCAGTTCTCTCTTTGAACCTTGATCCCTGTGAGATATCTGCCTTCCATAAGATACTTGTCCACACCCTGCTCTTCTTTGGTCCATAGCTCCTTGACCAGCCACTCCTTGCCTTCCTCACTGCTGCACATTAGATCACATCTGTGCTGTCTCTCCACACAGACTTTTTGTCCCACTGGTCCCCATATATTCTGCTCTTGGCTTCCATCCTTATTCTTACCCAGCCAGACCTTTACTTCTAGTTTCTCTCTTGCATAGCAGTCTTCAATCCCAGTCTCATCACCTGACTTTCCATTGCTCCCTGTCCAAATCCAGTCCTTCTCCCCAAGGCTCGTTCTTGTTTTTTCTACATTTGAACCATGGCTTTCACATGCAGTGCTGTAGCCCTGACACTGGGCCAGCACAGGGAGCGTGATATGCACACAGAAAGGGGCAGATACGCAAAACCGCCACCATGCAGTAGCACGTCCCATCAGCTTTTAATGACCATAAACAGGTATCTGTCTGCGTGACAACTCTTACCATGCTGTAAATGTAAGGTAGTTTATCTGCCTTTTATTGAAGGTTAGATTGCCATGAATTACCCCCCCCATTTACACAGAGGAAGAATGAACAGGAATAATTGCTACATATCTGTTCACACAAAGTAATTTTCTTCCCTATATTTGTTTGTTCATGTTTCCACACCCACAGACTCCCTTGTTTCAGTTCAGTACCTATAGCACATAAGACTTGCAATTGCAGGGGAAGATCTTGGTGAGCCTCTGCCCTTCAGCAACGTGCTCAGTGCAGACAGACGCTTTGATAGGCTTGAGGTAGATCTTTGGCAAGACTGCACTTAGCAGGTGCTAACTGCAGGCACCAGAAGTTTGAAACTTGACAAAATTGGCCAAACTTTCATAAGCATGAAGAAGTCCAGGGACTGCTACACTTCATTGGCTTTTTTCATAGCTGGAGTTGTCAGTTTCCCAAAGAAGTAGTCACGAGCATTCTTCACTATGGGCAAACGAACAGCTCTTCCTTTGCTTGTGTGTGTGAGTGTATATGTGTAAGGGTATTTAGCCTCCTGGTTTACCTGAAATTCTCCATGTATTCATCTTAAGGGAGGCACTCAGGATGGAATATTCTAGCCTGAATGGTCATGAGAAGGCAAATTTTTCAAAAGGTAAAACATCATCTTGTAATGAGTTGTAGGCAGCCTGAGTATCACCACTCCTCTGACAATGCTGCGGTGTTACAGACCACCGTGATCGGCTGCAGAGACCCAATGGCATGTCTGCATGGAACCTGCTCATAGAATATATTGTTAAACATATATACCATTCAAAATATACATATTTATGTAGTGCAGTCTGCTGGAAGCAAAGAACAAATTGTAATTGCATCCATACAATCTCCAACAGAAACACTTGTGATCTAAGTAAGAGTAACAATAATATGTCTGAGCATGAAACTGTCTACATATATGCAAGCCCAGGACTGTTTTCAAACAAGCACTTTGACAGACTAATATATATTAGCCTAGCATAAAGCTGGGCTGAGTGGTAGGAAACACATGCTTCTTGGTACTTGTGGCTGCACAATGGTATAAAAAGAGTCCTGACGTTCTATAGGTCTCTGGACAATTCTGCTATTGATGTGTTGTGAGTCACTGCAAACGGACCATCGTATGTTTCTGAATCACTTCCCGCTCAAGGGGTTCCTCCACTTCTTCCAGAGATTGTATGCTGAGGAGGAATTCAGTGGGCTAAAGCCCTGGAGATCCATTCTAAATGCTTTCCCTTTCCCTTCCTTTCTGTGCAGCTGAATGACTCAGAGAGGGGATGACACCTTGAACCAATGTCACTATTCCCTTGTTGGGATGGAAGAACCCTATGGGGAGTCCAGAAGGAAATTTAATTTTCTGTTTTGTTTTAAGGAGATCCCTTTTGTTTCACTTTGATTTCTTTTTTGCTGTTGGCATTTATAGGGGTTGGGGGGGGCGGGGTTTGGAAGTTAGAAGCTATGCTGTGATAAAATATAGGATGTTTCAGCTATTTTCAATACAATTGCAATGCTTTGTCTCTCTGCCCCAAAAGTATTAAGGCCCAGACCACAGAAATGGTCATTAGACACATAAGTACCTCTGAGGCCTAATCAACTTTACAGTTATTAATGCTTGTAACTAGCTGCATTGACATTCCTGGAACATTCATAGGTGCTTCTCTTAGATCTGCGCTGTTGATTTGGTGGTATTCCGATAACAGAAGAGACTGCAATCCTAGCAGAAGATAGTAGGTAGACCATTAGAAAATGAAAAGTCTTGTGTGATTTGGAATGTCCCAATGGTACTGCTTTGCATAAAAAGTAAAGTCAATAGACTGTTTTAATGTATTTTCATGGGGAAAAAAAATCTGCATTTAAGGGAAATGAAATCTTCTCCTACTATTTAAAATGCTCCAGCTTTCATTTGACATTTCCACTAGAAAATGCTGTCTTGGTGACATTTTTTCACAAAAAGATAAGCCATTGTGAATTGCAGAAACCTTGCATTTCAAGTACTTTCTGCTATGTTTTTCCTAAGTTATACTGGGCTGATATGTGATCTTTTGGCAAATCAGTATTGTGATGAAAGTACAATCAGCTTCTGAGTAATTGCAAAATTATTTTGACTTCAAGAGATGCTTATCCTGAATGCCAGCTGATGCAGTACTTTCTCACTAAACGGCAGTAAACAGTATTCCTGAATGAGCTGTGCCTGTTGTTCAGAAATCATTTAGAACGATCATATCTGAAGGAGGTGTGCTTCACTGAGGCCTGATCTTCTCCTGTCCATCAATGCATAACATGGGCCTGTGATCAAGGCAGTTGCTGCTGCCATTTGCTTTCGGAAAGCCTCTTAAAAGTACAATTCTCCACATGCATCTGTGCCAGCAAAAACATAATATAGAATGCCAGATACATGTATGCAGCGTAGTAACTAATATTCAGTCATTTTCTGAGGTACCCTATAGAGTTGCATGGACCTTCCCAAAATCCCCATTGGTGCAAAAACACCAGCACGGTTACTGACAAGCACCTCTGAGTTTGTTCATTCTTACTGTGCCATAATCTGGGATGCAGCTGCCTCAGCCAGCTCCAATCGTCCCTTGCTTGAGACCTTCCTGAGCAAAATAACTGACCTTGTGATCTTCATCTCTCTGTTCCTTCCAAAAATTGGAGAAGTCATGTATGTTTTCAGAGATCAAATGCCCATTTGTTACGACAACATCATGAATTCAAGGCTACCATTTCAGATCTCACTACTGCTTGCAACCGTTCTTTCTTTTTTTTTTTTTTGTGTGTGTGTGTGTGTGTCTATGTGTAGATCATCTGCTTTGCTTTCATGTAGGAGTGGATGGTTCCAGGACCTCAGTTCTTAAAGGTTTGTTTTACCTCATCTGTTTCTTTGTAGATGCGCCAGGCTTTGGTGTCATCAGTTTCTAACACTGCAGGCATTCTTTCTTCTTCAGATTTTTGCTCAAGGAAATCTTTGTAGCTGACAAACCACTCATCTTCTGTACAATCCTGTAATTTAACAATGCTAAATGCAGGTCACAGTTAACCTCCTTACTCTTTTCCAGTGGGTGGTTTCTTATTTTGATATTGCTTTCTACCAACCTGTTGTACCGAGTATAAATTTGGACTAGCAATAAAATGTCTCATACTGTGCTTCACCACAGACTGCTTAAACTCAGATCCACTAAACTGCGGTGTTGTGTTAGCCATTAGCTATGCCAGGTGACGAGATCTAGCAAAAATGGATATGATCACCTTTACGACTGTCTAGTAAGGCTTTCTGTGAAATAAATACCTAATTTCTCTGACATAAAGAAATCTATGCCAGAGTGCGTCAGCTGACCAACCGTTCCCATGCCATGGGAGTTTTCACTTGACTGGCCTGTGACAAGCCTGAACAGGTTCCCTTCCCTTGGAAGATATCCTCTTTTTCAATTGTTTTGATCTTCTGCCTCTTTGGTGAGTTACCTCTGTAATGAGATGAAGGGAGTGGCATGTTTTTATTCGTGGATATATTTTTTCCCTTGGTGTGATTATAAATTGTACTTCTTCCAATTTGCTAATTGCCCATGAGTTTAGTCACAACTCTAATAGGAATTAGCTCGCCACAGTAAGTCCTGAGCTTCACCTATTTATGGTCAATTGCCTATGGTTTTGCTTTCCATGCTAACATGCCCGTTCCTGGCAACACTTCAGCTTGCACCAGTATCCATGTTCAAGGCACAGGTATTTGATTTGCTTTCGAGATGATAGCGCTTTAATCCTCTGCAGCACTGCTCACCGGTCCCATGAAGAGTCATCTAAGGACGTGGTGCTATTGTCCTCTTTGTCCATGCTGGGGAAGCTCTTGGAAAGTGATAGAAATTACTGTGGTTCTTGAAGGTTTTTCCAAATACCAGCCATTGTCCTGACTTGTGTTGTTTGTAGATCTGTGTGCTGCTTTATGAGGACAGCAGCTCCATGCTCAATGTACCATTCTGCTGCCAGTCTCCTTTCTTGTAACAGCCTACATCCTCTGTGGCATGATAGCCCTCTCTGTCTTATGTAGGTTTTAGTCTGAATTAGATAGCTTCCTTTGGCTGGCAAATTTTAACTTCATTTCCAAAAAATAACTCTGGCTCCTCCAGTAGATTTTGACTGCTTTGTTGCAGGTTCCAGCCATGTTTGCTCTCTTCCTAGAGACTCAGCTCCTCAAAATCAAGGAGCTTGGCTCTTCAACCCCCTGACAACCACAAACTCTGTTGCATTTTTGCCTGCTTATTGTACTGTTTAATGACATATGGTTCACATGTTTCATTTTTATGTGGAAGCCAGTATTCTTCAAATTTCTGTGATACAGCATCCTGGTGAGCCGCAGATGTCAGGCTTAATTCAGAACTATTAGAAACATCCAGTACTTCAGCAGCAGCTATTGTCAAAAATAAAGCCACCTCTGACTGTCATAGAAGCATTCAGCTGAAGAGTCACTTAGCATCATTTCCCACAATCACTGAGGGCCACATACTAGCAGCGGAGGCCAGAAGGACACAGGGTGTCCACACGCCCATGCACAGTCACTGCAGACCACTCCCCAGCACCTTAGAGCAAACCAGGCTCCTCCTTTTCCTTGGCCCCCAGTATCTGCTGAAAGACAACAAAGCCCTGTTTAAACTTTCTCCAATTTCCCTCCACACTCCCAGAGAGCACCAGCTCCTCTAACGTGAGGCTTTCAGTGACTCCACTCTTCCAGTCAGAGCATTTTCTTAGCTTTTTTTACCTATGGGCACCAGGTTGTTGCTCAACATCAGTTTCATTCAAGGGCTAGGATTCACCTAATCAAATGCAGATGTGTATCCTCTAGATGTGTATTATGCAGGTGTGTGTATTTGACGTGATCACCAGCACTGTCTTTGTCATCAGTGGGGAGAAATACAGACATTACTGGGGAGCAGCTATTCTCAGCCTGAGGTACGTGTCTCAATAGTTCAGACAAATCAGGCTCTGAAACACCCAATTTCTCTCCACTGATTGTAAGGTTTGTCCAGACTGGCTGCTGCAGATGTAAAAATGAGATTCATAGGTGTCTAATATTAAGTGAGAAGTATCTCACTGAAGGAGTGTGACAGTGTTTATTCAGTCTCTCATTCCCAACTCTTGAGCAGCAAGTAACATAAACCTGGGCACAGGAGTGGGATCTATCCTGGCATGCCGTGTGCAGGGCACAGCCTTTCTGAAAGCCACTGCTCCCCTCCTTCTCAATGGCATCTACTCCCCAAAATGAGATACTAATGTGGAAGCCTATAGGCACAATGAAAATGTTAAAACGGGGCACCAGCCTTCATTTTGTAAGGTCTTCAAGCTTTGATCATGGAAGAAAAGCAGAGTGGAACATGAGCAGTTTCTCAGGAGCAGCCGCTGGAAGGATGCAGCCACCAGGTTCCAGTTTGCCAAGTTTCTGCCTCAACGTGCAATCTTAGACATAACACTGGGTGCATCAAATATTACTGACATTTTCCTGACATTCCTCAGAGACAAAAAAGTGCATAAAATTGCCCCAGTGAAAAATCAAAGCATGGTTTGTGTTGTACTGGTAGCACTGTCACAGGTTGAGAGTGTTGTGCCTTTTCAGCTCTGTAGACAAAAGCCAGGGGTCTGCCAAATTTTCTAGTTTCACTTTAACTGTGGGAAAAGTGTTGCAGAAGAGACCCCAAGATAATAAAGGCTGATCTACATACAAAACATGCAGCAGACAGACTTGCAGCTGTTCAGCATGTGCTCTAGGCTGACTGGGAGATACATCAGCCTTCTTGCACAGCACCGAGCTCCAGCTGATATATTCTCATCAGCAGGGGCAGTTGCCTCAGGCTCAGTACTCTGTTGTCAGGGGTGGTGATGTCAGTGTGTTCTGGGAGGGGTGCAGTATACAGACATGCGGCTGTGCTTGCATCTTGCGTTGCAAGAGTGGTTACCACAAGAGCTGTTGCCTTTTGACCTTCCTCGTGAATCTGTGCTGACCAGGGCTATGTGGCCCTTGGCTGGTATGCAGCCCCTGCCAAATAATCTCTTGTTTGCTTGTGAATGCCATCCGCATTGATCAGTTTCCAGCTGGCTTATATTGATTTAGCTTAATTCAATGCAAGTGTTTTGCGTGTAGAAAAGGCTCCATGAATGTTCCCATGAGGTCTAAATCAGTTCCTCTCTCTCTCTTGCTCTTTAAATCCTATTGTCACTCATGTGTAGCTTTCCTACACTCAGTACATGCCTATTCCTGGGGGGAACAATTGCCAGGGGCTTAATTTTAGAGAGGAATGCTCACCCTGCTGTCTGGGAATGAAGCCTGGCATAGCCAACTTCAAAGACTAGACAGATTTGTTGTTGAGTTTAAAAGACATCTTCCCCTTGACTGGGATTTGCTATTATATCTCTTATGCTCTCATCTTCCCTTTCAGCGCATGGGAGGGCTCAGGTGCTTTCCAGACTCCTTCCATCTTTGGACCCTTTCAAATGCACATATTAGGTGGCAGCAAATTCTCAGCTCTGCCTCTTGCCCGCTGAACATCACTGTGCTGACGGAGGATGTGGCGGATTTGACAGGATCTGTGCTTAAAGAATATGTCATTTGGCTCTTCTGTTTACACAGAGCCCTGGCACTCACACAGAAGACTCCTAAAAGAAAGGTTATTTTTAATTCTAATAAACTAGCACAGAAGGAGAGGGTTCTTTGCCTTCTTCCTTCACTTCACATCACAATTTTAGTCCTAAAGAAGGACTTCACACCAAATATAATAAAGGGCTGAACTATTTTTCCTGTGTGCCTGTTGTTTTTCTGACAGACATATGTGTTTGTTTATTTTTAGATTATAAAATGCAATTATTGTGTTCTCTGAAGTACACATGTAAAATTAAAAACATGTTGAGTCAACTTGCTGCTTAATTTATGTTAATTAAACTATTCAATGGGAAGGATGTTCCTAGTTAAGTTGCTTCAGTGGGATCTGGATTTTATTCTTGACTCTGCCACAGATTGCCTGTTTGATTCACGGCAAGTCACTTAATCTCCCAGTGTTTCAGTTCTTCTTTCCCAAAATGAAGATAATTCTCCTTCATCTTGTCTGTTTTGACTGTAAATGCTGCAAGCATGGTTTATTTTGCACAGTGTTCATCATAGTATACCCTAAGTTTCATTTATAATTGTATATATTGATAATCTTGATATATAGATATAGATATAATTGATATATAATAATTATAATAGGTATATTATGTATAATAATTATGATAATAATTGATAGATAGGTCATCTTGTCTCCAAGAAAAAAACACCTCTGCAAGTCCATCCCAATGCATGGATTTGCGAACAAATATACTTTCCACCACACCCAGACAGGCAATAAGTCAGAGCTCTGGCAGATCGTGCTCAAAACTGAGTTTTCATCAGTGGGAATATGCTGATCTCAGGTTTCCAAACCCTGGGCTTTTATTCTGGAAGTCAAGAACTCCTCCTCAAGAAGAGCTCGGTTCTTTCATTGCATCCTTAAACTTCATCTAAGCTAAGGAGTTTGTGAAATCTCACAGGGAGTTTTACTACAGATCAGGTCCAGGCCTGTGGGTTAGGTAAGACAGAAACTCTGGCTTGAGCACCCTTGGCCGGCACGCCTGGCAAAACTCAGTGTCGTGTGAATGGCTGAAGGACCTGCTTCGCTGTGACGGTTTCCCACATATCTGTCAAATAATCAGTCTCAGAATAGGCTCCACCGGGCTAGCAGGATCTACCCCTGATTAGCCTGGTAACTACTTAGGAGCAGTGGATTTTCTGTCACAACGCGATGTATGCTCATTTGTGCTGACCAGCTTCCCACTACACCCGCGCATGTCTGCTTCCCTGTTTATTCACCAGTCGTGTTTTGCCTGGATGTTTGCTTTATGGTTTTCTACAATGCCGAATACATTGAAGACCTCAGCCCTAAGCTGGCAGCACTGGAGTAGCAGTTGTCAGAGGAGGTGCCCTCTGTTTTCAGTCAGTGCTGGCTTTAGCTGAATCATTTTCTCAAACCGATCAGCTCTATTGAACTGTAGATCTAAGCCCTTATTTCTCCAAACCTGGGAACTCAGGCTGTATTTGCAGTAAAGAGGGTGAGCAGGAGCTAATGCGTGATGGGATTGTGCTGTTACTTTCTTTCCTGACAGCACTCAGACAGAGTGCTTTTCAATGTCATCTACAGTCATTATAAAAGGCCAAGGTACCTGTGGGGCTTCCTCCCCTCCTGCTGCCTGGGTCTACCCCAGAGCAGTGTAAAGGCCAGGTCAGCCCAACAATTTTTCTACCTTCACAAAATCCCAATGTAGGCACACTTCTATCAGCCTAAAACTCCTTTCTTCGCTTGACATACATTGTACCATCCTTTGCAAATGTAACTGAGACACATCCAACATGAGGTTCGCTATGTGGGCTCAGGGTGCCAATCCCTTGCCTCGCCAGCTGGGCCGGGGCTACCATGTCACAGAAGAGGAAGAGTCCCAGCCTCACACTGCTGCCAACACACATGCCAGTTTTGGGCCCCATACTCCAAATGGACTGCCACTAAATGGCACACTTCCCATGGCCAACCTGGCAGCAAGGCCCATGCCCCAAGCGTGACCCAAAGGGCCAAAGTACCCGTTCCCCACTGGCTTGTCTGATCATGTTCACAGAGAGGAATTGGCGAGGATAGCAGTAGCAGTAAGCCTTCTTAATGTCATCTAGAGTTCGTATAAACCCCACTCATTATGAAAATTTTGTGCACAGTTTAAATCTGCCCTGCTCATTGCTGGATACGTTTGCCCAACAGCATTGTAAGCTGCATGATGCAACTCACCCTGCTCATGAATAACATGGTCATGCACTAGACGTCTCTTTCTGGCTATCCCTTAAGAGAAAAGATCTGGCCACCAGCTGACACTCCCAAGACAGATCAGAGTAATGAGCCTGAAATAGAGGTCACTGACGTTCAGAGCTGGTTCACTTTGCACCTGGGTATTTAATTCTTCATGTCTCTGGTTCCCATCAATAAGCTGTAAGCAAAGGAGAGCGATCAGGAAACAGGAGCAGTAGGAACCAAGGATCAGGGTGTCCATGGGCATCTGCCTCCCCTAACATTCACGCTGAATTAAAGCAAATAATAGCCTCTGCTTCACCCCATTTAGCCAGCTCACTTGCAATTCACACCTTTCCGATACAGCCATTTCTGTTTTCATTTCTTCCTCCCAATTCACTGAAAAATTCTCCCTCACTCTTTCCATAAACTCAGCAGCCAGTCTTCTGTTGAAGTTACAAGTCAGATGTTAGCTTAACCAGTGATTAATACAGCTCTTGAAAAGGTCAGCTTTGAATCTCACTGCCAAGTTCACCTACCTCTCTGGGCAACTCCTTATACCTCTTCCCTTCATAACATATTTGCAGTTGAAAATAATTAAAACTGATATGCTACTTTATATCTTGAAAGCATATTAATTGCAATCTTGCTCTTGGGTGTTGGGAAATGTTTTAAGGCTGTGCTTGGAGAAGAAGGACCTGTTTAATCCATCTCTCTCACAGATTGCTTGCAACTCTGAAAATCTGAACTCTAGCTGTCTATCTCGTCCTGTGTCCCACCTAACCACCTCTCGAAACAGCCCGGTGGATCTGAGGAAGTGAATTCAATATAATTATTATCATCTGTTGGTGGGGACACAGAAAGATGACATCGAATTTTACACACAAACTAAAGGGTCCTCATTCTCCCTCACTCCCAAGCCAGGGAAGTCTTTGTAAGCTTGGACAAGTAGTCTCACCACATTAAAGACTGAAGCTGGGTTGGTCGCGTACTGCACAGCTTAGCTTGTCCCGGTTCTGTCTGGGCTTCTATGTGTGCAGCATCACCAAAGAAGAAGCTCTGCTCCACATCAACAAATGCAAAGTAACCTTTTTGATAGGTATTTGACCTTGAGGCCTCTCACATTGAGAAATACAGTTAGGAGCAAGCAGATTTTGCCTGTGAGTGTTTCTGTTTTCTTGTTCCTTTTGAAGTAAAAGAGGAAATGTGGGAACCATTTCTAAATTACCCATGCACCAGAGTGACGGAAGAAACCCAGAAACAGATAAAGACCAACAGCTGGAACATATTGTGGTACAAGGAAGCAATTAGCTTATGGCATAAAAGAATGAAATCACATATAGAAATGATTTGTGTCTCCTAGTGTTACCTTGGCAACCCGGAAACTTCAGGTTGCCAAATGAAGCCCGTGGTCCCAGGCCAGCGCTGGTGTGGTACGGAGATGTGCCACCCTAGAGGGAAGAGTCACAACCTTTCCTTAATGGTCTCGGCTGAGACCTTGCAGACATGTGGGAAGAGACAAGAGGGAAGAAGGGGTCAGCCGCTTCCCTGCTCTCCAAGCTTTCCCAGCACTGCTCCAAGTTTCCGGAAGAGCTTGCTTCTCCCTGCCGCAGGGATGCCTTGCAGCAGCTTCGGTCCGCATCCTCCTGGGACCTTGCGTCACAAGCTGGGTGACCGACCGCAGCCTCTTGGCTGCCCTCCTGCTCTCCGTCAGCCTCAACCTCGGGCATGAAAGGCCATCCTCACAGGATTGTTTAAAAGTTTCATCATCAAGTAATAAAACAGTGAAAATACCTCAGGGTGGGAGAGGAATTTGAGATAAACATTCTTTACCAGACATTGCAAAAGAAACCATAGCCTCGTCAAAATGAATGAGCTAACTCCCATTGCCTTCAGCACGGCCAGGGCTTCAGTCTCTACATGTGAGATGCCATGCTGCCATAGTGATGAGCTCAGGATAGCATTAGACGCATGAAGTCAGACAGCTGGATTGATGGATGTAATCAAATTTCCTGCCCCAGTTACAGTTTTACCATCCAAAGCCTCACTTTAATCAGCGGTCATACTCATAGTGGGATTTGTTTCAGGAGGGACCCCATTTACCACTCCCAGTTTCAGAGAGCTGGTTAATCCTTTCATGGGGCAGGGTTTGCATATCATGCCTCATAAACTCCTTACGTGAGGGCTGAGGAAGAAAGGACAAGATTTGTCATAAGTGCTCCGCGAGCATGTCTTCACAGCAGGCACAGAGATACCCAACCAGATGGCTTCACCCCATTAACTTCTCACGGGTGGAGCCCAAGGTCCAAAAATACCCAGCGGACAGATCCATGTATGCTAAAGCCCCTCTCCCTCCCTAGAAAGGCCTGGGAACAGAAACACCCGAGCTGTCCCTGCATAAGCCATCTACATGTGGCTTTTTTGCCACATTCATCCAGCCCTACATTTCCCAGCTCCAAACTGGTGAGCCTGCATCATGATGTGCTTCATGAGCCTGTCAGCCCAGAGGATCTCCACGCAGTGTCCCACAGTGTGGAGCGGATTTGCCAGCTCTGGTCCCACTGAGGTTACGGAAAAAATTCACTGCATACAAAGGGTCACAGCAGCGTTCGTGCTTTTGGGAACCCCTCCCACCAAGGACTATCACTAGCCCTGTGTGGTGCAGGATCAGTTTAAAATAACTTCACTTGAGCGCTCCATGGAAATCCCCTGCCAGTCACCCTCCTCACGTGCTTTTTGTTCTGAGAATCAACAGGCCTCAAAGAGCGGTCTCAGAAGAGGCCACATCTGTACAGAGTTTGCTTTCATCCCCACAAGGGTTCCCAAACAATGCCAGTGCCAGCCGGAGGTTTGCTGAATGGTATAAGAACCAAAGGCTTTCTTTGCTTTCTGTTCATCCATTAAAACCTTGTGAGTCAAAATTAAGAGGACAGGAGTGGGAGCTTTTGGAGGCTGTGGTTTCTCACAAATGCCTAAAGCTAAGTACTAATGAGAAAGTTAAAAAAAAAAAAGTCTGCAACCCATCACCACAGCAATGCCACAATTAGAGACAAATCCAGTGTGTGCTGCTTTACATTTATGATGCAGACAAACTAATTTAGCTAATTAGGGCTGTCTACAAAATGCATATGAAATAGTACTCTGTCCTCAAGGTCCACTATCAGAGATTCTTGCTACTGAAGTCCAAAAGTGCACAGGCACACAGCCTGGAAACCTGCTCCTCTCTGAGCATGGAATTAGTTGAGCCACCTCTGTATGGGAAGTTTTGAACGTTTTCTTCATTGTCCCACCCACAACTAATGGGTGAAAACCCATCACTTGAGAAGCCCGCAAGGACAAGTGTATACAAAACTCTCTTTGATTTCAGAATTTAAGAAACAAAACCAAGAAAAAGTGAAAAGCCCAGTTGGCTTCTCCCACATGAGACTAAGTTTTACCTTACAGGTTTTGAGTAGTCCTAAACAGACTGAGGTATGATTTAGCTTCTTTGAGAGAGCAAACATTTCTTCTTTGTCAGTGCAAAGATTTTTGTTGTTGTTGTTTAAAAGGAGCTCCCACTCCCCTGAAATTTGGTCTATATATTTTTTTGATAACAACTGCTTGTGCAGCACAAAAGCTCAGCAGAGAAGTTCAGCTGCTGCATTTCTGAGGTGCTGGCACTACCTCCATGAGAAATAAAGCCAGGACCACTCTAAAAGACTTCAGCAACCAGTTTTGGAAAATAATTTAATGGCATGAAGTCTGATGGGAAGAAAAGAGGTAGAATTGTAATAAGGAAACAAGTACCCATCTTTCCGGACTAGCTTCAGACTTCGCCTGTGAGGGAGCACAATGCTCGTGCAGCGATGGAAGGAAGTGCATTCGGTGACAACGTAGGTGACTGGTGCCTCTGCTCCTCTTGCCTCACCTCCTGTGCCTGGCACTGCCTCCAGCCAGAGCGCCAGGCATGAGCTCCCCTGGTGAGCCCAATGCCCTTCTTTCGGGCACGTGCCCATTTACCTCCATGTGGGTTTCTGCCCACATTCCAAAATCCTACCTGGATCCCATGACCGCCTCAGTAACGTGCCTGGGAAAGAAACAAATACCTTTCTGTACTGGGCGTGGAGCAGCTCACTCACATTTGTCTCATTTATCCCAGAGAAGTGGAGATATTGCCTAACAGATGAAATCAGCTCAGGTCCCCACCTCTTTTTCCAGTAAAGGGCGAACCCTTTCTCTCTAGACAAAACAGAAGGAGTGGGCTTACGGAGACCACAGCATCCTTTGCTGCTCCAGGCTTGCCCAAGCTAAAGAAGAGGGTCTATGTGTTACTCCAAAAGGAATTTCTCTGCTTCCTGCTGCTTGCCATTCCTGGCCGCTGCAGCCTGCGGTACATTAATGCTTGTGCTCAGCAGGGGAAAAATGCCGCTGACTGAGGTGGTGGTTGCGAGATGAAAAAGGCTGATCCACACAGTGGTTTCTTCTGTCTTCCTCTGAATGCGTTCACTTCAGGAGCCCCTTTCTTGTTACAGCTGGGAAAGATGTAAACAGAAGCCAGGCCCAGATGAAAATAACTCTGCCTATGTCCTGTGTGGAGCCTGCTCGACTCCCCTACTGGTTTTGACTCCTAATGGCAAACGAGGTTGTCCCTCAACACAGAGGTTGCAGACAAAGTTTGCATATAGGGTAGTCACACAGGACACCCACTGAATGCGTTTCTTCCACTTCGTTGGAAGCTCTAATGGCTTTAGCGAACAGGTGGAGCGGGATTGTATCTTATCTCATGGAATAAGCCACAAGAGGGAGACAAATACCCATGTGGTGCCATTGTGGGCTCATGCCCTTAAAGCCTAGGTAGGAAAAGGTTTTCTCAGCTCTTGAGAGGTTTCAAGGTTTCAGATTATTTCCCTAACCCAAAGTCAAAAATCTCAAAAAGCCTCAAGAATGAAACATGGAGAAATAAAATTCATGTCAGAAAAACTTCCCTTTTACAGTTTGGAAACATTTCATTTCCCCTTCGGATTAAAAATAAAAGTTAATTAGTGCTCATTCACAGAATCATTGAAACAGGACAGTTTCAGCTTTGAAAATATGGAGTTTGCACTTTGGGACCTCACTTTCTTCCCCAAGCAACTGCTGAATTTGGAGAGATGGTGAAATAGAGCCCTTCCTACAGTTTTTGGCTCCTACCAAAAACATGTAATTTGAAAGTTCCTAAGAAATCTCAAGAGACACAGAGCTAATTCAGTCATAGGATACAATGGCTGCCTTTCATGTCCTCAGTGTCTCTGACATGAGGCAAAAATTAGCCTGGATAAACACAGAAGATTTTTATCTGGAGAAAGAAACGTGAAACTGTGAAGCACAAGAACGAGGATGTAGGAAGAACAAGGCTCATACTTGGCCCCCACCTGCTCTAGGTGCCTACAAAAGATGCCACAACAGCTTCAGGGTTCAGAAGAGCTGCTGCCAGTGTTCAACTCCACGTTCAGCCCATGGAGGAGGTAGATCCATGGAATAAGGCTTTGGAGACACTTACTCCCCACATTTATGTCCCAGAGCACAAAAAGCAGGGGATGTGTATCTCACTGCCAGGCCACATTAGTGAAGTATTTGAATTCCTGCATGAGCCTAAGGGCTCAAAATGCTGAAAATAATATCGGGCTGTAAAATAGGACAAACTGGGCCCATAGCATAAACATTTCTCATGTGAGGACTTTCCAGGTCAGTGGACAAAAGAAATGTGGTGCAAATATCTGTGGCTGTAGGTGAAAAATGCACACACTACGAATTCAGTCTCAAAAAGGTCATCAGTGGAAATTATCATATGGGACTGGTATGACATATGGCCACATGTGATAGACCGTTCGTCTGTACAACCGAAATAAAACACTAATGTGAGAGTGCACAAAGATAGGGCATAATGTGAGATCAAAACTACTCTCCTGCTCAGCCCTGTGAGACGGACTGAGGCTACATTAACAGCAGCAAACCACACAGTGCCAGGCCTGTTGTCTGGCAACTCTGGCATGGTCCAACCCCAGCCAGACTCTCATAGCCTCCAAAGTATCCTATGGGGTATGGCCGCAGACTTATGCTGGTTTCCATGTTGTGCTTGGGAATTGTTTGGGCGAAGGTTATTTGGCTTGGCCCAGAATATGCCAGAGATCAGTCTAACAATTTAACAGCATAGGCAACTCAGGGCCGTTGTCCTTGCTATGGCATTGCTCTATTTACTAGCATAGACGTAGCCTGAGATGCCAGCTGCAGGGTGACACTTCCCATGTTCCTTGTTCTTCTTTATGTCCAAAGTCCCTTATGTTCTGGAGCATTAATCAAGATTACCAGCTGTGCTTTTAAAAAATTATAAAAATAAAACAAGGATCTTTCAAAACCAGTCCAGCCTGGTTCTCCGTGTCACTATTTCTATAGCTCTGAGCGCTGAAGAATGGCAAGAAGGAAGGAGGCAGTGATCCATTGCCCAACAGCTTTCGGAGCCCAGAGGGTATTTCGAATGTTCCAGTGGACCATGGTATCCTGTTCCCTGTACTAGGCAGCATCCATGGCTCATTGCTTGTGGCCCTCTTCCTGCCAGCATCTGACATGGCAATGTCAGGCAAGGCCGCACAGGGTCATTGGCACAGTTACAACAGCATGAGACTTACAATAAAACTTAGGAGGCATTTCTGTGTCAGGCAGAGTATTTCTTGATTAATGTACTAATAAGCCCAGGGGCCGCTTCTCATTTTACACTGACATAACTGCACCACTCTCAAATGTGCTACAGAAGGTTGTGAAATCACGACCAAGCCCTTGTAGTCGTGTGTGATTCTCCTGAGCTTTGCAGTCAGGGCACGCAGCTTCACTTTGTGTAAAAGCTGGGGTGAGAACCATATTCACTTTGTCCTTTGGAGACAGGAAAGCACCTGCAGCAGACTGCATGGTGAGGTTAGAGACCAGCAGTAACAGGGGAATGATTTGCTTCAGTGAGACCTAATTACTCCTGCAGTGCCTGTTGCTGAAGGTTGTTTTCCACTGTGAAGTTCAGGGAAGCTTTGTTCTCTCCAAAGAAACCCCATGCTGCTCATTTTGAAATCAGTGAGAATTCAGAGTTTGCCCCAAAAAAGGGACAGTCAAGCCTTCCGAGTGAAGAGAGAGCTCTGTCAGCTAGCGTCTCGTGAACCTTAGGAGTTCTCGGAAGAGAAATGGCTTTGAAGACTCCAGCATAACTTCATAAAGCATTTTTTTCCCCTTTGTCTCCTTCTTGTAACTTCTATCACAGCTTAGGCGCTACCGTTTTGCCAAAGGTAACCCATCAAAAGAAAATTCCTAGAGCGTTCACCACCCTGTCAACAACTGGTGTTCACCGTCCCTCCCCCTACAATGTGTTTACATGGGGAACGGAATTTTCTAATTAGAGAAAAACACAGCAAAATGTACCCAATTCAGGTCAGCAGGGAGAGGAAACTCAAGAGTTTCTTCTTCTCTTCCACTGCATCCCACAAAACATACTCTAACAGTTTTTCAACATCAGGAGTTGGGGGAATGTATTCACTCTCCTAGCGAGCTAGGAAAGACAAGAGGCTTCCCTAAAGGCAACACTGCAAAATACTGGCTAAGCGAACACCGTGCATTAAGAAATTAAATTTTTCTATGTACTTCTAACAACCTTTAAAAAACTTGCCTGTATTTCAAGATGTGGTAATGGGGATTTATTGACCGGGACTGTTAGATATGTGTATGACTACAAGCATGCACACACATATACACACACATACGATATTATTTTTCTGCTAAGCATCTGCTTGTCTGGATATGTTCATATAATTCTCACACTTGAAGCTCCAAGGGAATGAGAATAATATCAAATGCTCACACTCTTATCCTCCAAATGCTGAGAGGGACCACTGGGAACACAAAAGCATCCTGTGTCAAATAAAGGAGAAGTTAAGTAACATTAGAGGTGGAATTAATGACAAAAAGTTCCGTTTTGTGCTTAACCCTTTCCACTTGCTTCCATGACCAGTTCTAACCACAGCAAGTGTTAGGAGCCCTGAAACATTGGTTTGTGGTTTGTTTACTCAAGGATGTGGGGACTAAGTCATGTTGCTGTTGGGTTTTCTTTTTTTTTTTGTTTTGTTTGTGTTGTGCTTTTTAAAAGCAATGATAGAATCAAAGGATATTTTTTTTTACCACCCTGAAGAATCTTCGTGCCCTAAGGCACTGCTGACTTCAGTTAGAAGCACAAATTAATTTATGCTGTATCTCCATCTAGTTACTTGCTATGTTCATTCCTGTCTGAAGCTGGAAGTCTCAGCTCCAGTGCTAAATAAAATGAAAAGTCCATCCATCTAAAGCATCTTAAATCTAACCCTTTGCTTTGCACTCATTTCTGGTCCTCCCATTGCTCTCACAGATATCCAGGCCTGCAGCAGTGAGGTCCCCTTCAAACAACTGAATGTTTTTTCTCCCCCAAAGCCTTGTAATCAGCAGCCTCATTCTTGCCTCTTCTTTACGCCACCTCCAAAACTTGCTTGTTTACTAAAACTTTGGCCTCTGCCTTCACAGTCCTTTGCATCAAGTGTGTTAGTTCATTCCCATTTGATTTTACAAGCCTCCTTTACAGACTACTAAAACTACTGTGGACTAAATCAGCCACCTCGTCCACAGCACTGATTTCATCACCCCAGCTCAGTAAAGCTCTGTAAAACTTAACCCATCCTAAAATGATATGCTGTCTCCTCTTCTGCTAGAAGGAGCACTGTTGTATTCCAGCTGCCATCACATCTGTCAATCACCATACTGCTTCTGGTCCTACCTCATACAATGCTGTCTTGATCCGGCTGTTATTGAACTCCTCCTGTCACAAGTGTCTCATCACTCCTCTCATCATAACCCCTATCTCCTCCTTCCTCCGGAGACCCTTGAGGATACCTACTCCTCCTCAGGATTTACTTCAGCTGGCTTGGAAGCATAGGCCCTCTTTCCCCAGCTAATGATTTTTTCTTCATTGTGCTATAATTGTAATACAGTAATGAATACACACGTGTGTGTTTTAAAGGAATCCATATCACGTGTCTTTAATAGAGCACAGATGTTAATGCTGGCAGCTCTTATTGTTCAACATATTCTCCCATCGTTGCTTGTTGTTTCTTACACTATATCTGATCTGGTAAACAGCAGAGGGGAAGGACTTGTCTGTCATAGTCATTGGCCACCACAAAACTCCTTGGGACCACAGTATTAATCCACTGAGTGAGCCATGCTGCATGCAGTTGGTGATTACATCGACTCGTGAGTGAGTAAGTGAATAATAGGGAGCACTACTGCTTCTCCTCCATATTTCACTATACAGCCCTGACTTTGCCATGCCTGGCAAGGCTGGCATGCAACCAGTGCTGATCTTCAGCTCAGATTTTCAGTAAGATAGTTCCATAAACACAATGACATCGTGTCATAACATCATTACTTTCCTGTAGGTTTGACTCGGCTTGCTTGCTTTTACAGGAAATCATATATATTCACTGCTCCTCCAACTTAATTGACACCAGGGAAGTGCCACACACATTACCATTACTTTCAACATTTAGCTCTCAAGTGCATGAACAACATTCCCATAATCCATTAGGTGCCCACCCAGAACAGACTTTGTCATCATGTAAGTAAAGGCAGCTAAATAAACAGAAAGGTCAGTTTTAGAGTATAAAAGCTTGAAAAAATCACAATATTACTTCTGGGGGAAGGGTGAAGCAAAAATTACAATACCTTGTGCTATGGGGGCTTCTGGCCTGATTGAAAACAACAGACACTATGGTAATACAATACTGGTGCCAAGAGACCAAAGCTTTAATGCCTTCATCTCCCACCTCCCCAAATCCTTCCTAATATTATCCATGATGTCATTGCACCCTGGACTATTCATTTTAGCATTGACAGGAAAGGCTCTGCAGAAGAAAGAATAATACTGGAAACTGGAAGTGCATCGTATGAAATGAGACGGATAATGTGAACTAATGCACAAAACTAAACATGGCAGGAGGAAATCAAAAGAGACATTCTGCATTGTTTATGGACCACAGGACAGTACACAAAATAACAGACCTAAGATCAGCATCTCTCTTGAGGGTGTCAGTGAAACAAGAGTGGAAAGCATTGTATTCATGGGATAGATCAGGTTTCATCTAAGATTCCTCCCTTCAGATCAATTTATATCCAACTCTGTTCTACTGCTCCACCGGCAGTAAATACAGAAAATATTCAATATATTTACAAGAAGTATTGAAAACCTCACTATTTGTTGGACAGGAGGGGCAGAGGGTAAAGGGTAACATAGTTTACAGCCATGTGTTTTCAAATAGAGGTTAATGTATGCATACCAGCACTCACTTTTACACACCAGTGTCAAAATACTGATTAACTGCAAAGTGATCTTTGCAGCGACACTACACACAGAGCAGAGCCCTTAAAATGAGGGGCTAAAATGATATACTTTGGGCCACTAGTGTTGTAAGTTGGAAATAACTTCATGACTCTCCCTTCCCTCCTACCAAAGATGGCTTTGCTGAGTTCCTAATTCAGGATTCAAACTCATGCTTGACTCTAAACAAGCATCTTCATACACCAAGTTCTAGACACATATGTAAGCCTTGCCATCTCAAGGCTTTTGTGTGACAACATCTGGGAATACATTTATAGGATTTTAATTCAAAGGGTTGAGTTATGCATATGAACTAACACCCTGCGTCTGATCACTGAGCTAGCTGCAGTGCTACAGTCCCATCCCAAAACCCGCAGACATCATCTATACCAGCCCTGTCAACAGTTCATGCACATTTTAAAAGCATCAAAGTGTTTTTCCTCATTTTTCCAAGAAAAAAAAAAGCCCTTTCAACACATGAACAAACACATAGAAAGACACAGACATATTTCTTTGCATGATTTCAGTAAAAACATGCTTTTCTTATTAAACTCTGCCATTGATTATATGCATCTTCTTTCCCAGGAAATCTGTGACTAAGTACGTGTAAATGCTCACCTCAGGGGTCTGCCCTTGTGGCTGCTGTGGCCACCCCCAGAACTTCTCACCACTTATGTGTGTGAATTGCCTCATAGTGGCGTGTATAATACCCTCTCCCTTCCTTCAGCTTCCCTATCCATCTGAGTGCTTGCCAGGTATGCTGGCTGGCCACCTTATTAGCAACAGAAATGGGACTCGGGTCCCAACAAGACTCTGGTGGAAGCTGGCAATATCTCCCTTGACTGTGGTGGAGTTCAGCCTACTTCCACCTCTTCAGCAAGGGCTTCCTAGTTCCATTATTGGGCGGTTGTGGACTCTGGTTGCTTTAGTCCTGTGGACTATTGAAAGCTTTTGATTCCACTTAACTTCAGCACAGACTAATGCACTCCGTTGTCACTAGATAAATCCATTATAAAATGGATAAATCCATTATAAAATGGATTTATCAGCTAAGTGCATGTGCTGCTCTCTCTCATTGGTTCCTCCATAAGGCAGGTCCATGTACATGGGAATTTGGTGGGGTTTCAGTGGCAGAAGCAGACTCCTGGCAAACATGCGTCAGCGCTTCCCCAGAGCTGCAGCTCTCCCAGCGAGGCTGCCGCATAGTCAGTGTCTGGATCTGTGTTTCACCCCAAGCCCCAGGCACTATGGCCAGCCCAAGTGGCTTGTGACTCCAGCATGCTCTGGCACCAGCTGGTCACCCCTACGTGGTACGAGGCCAAGCCTTACCAAGAAAGCTGAGCTCATGTTTCCAAGAAGCAAAGAGAAAGGGAGAGGTTTGAGCAGAGCGCTGTCATTGCCGGTGGTTTCTTCCAGGCTAGCAGTAAACTTGGGTTGTTTACTGGATCCCAAACTTTCTTTGCATGTACACAGGAAAACAGATGCTTCCCACTCCCAGGCCCCATGCTCGAGCCAGGCTCCCTCAGCAAAACCTGCAGGCAGGGCACACAAGCGGGGCAGCAGAGACATCGCTTCCTGCCTCTGGCTGCTTTGAGCTGGTGATATAACATTATCTATCCCACACACTTCTTTGGCCTCCTTGCCAGGGTATCAGGCCGGCTTGCAGCATGCAGCTTGCTTTTCCTGTGCGGTAGGAACAGCTGCCGCCTCCGCTGACAAACAGGGAACAGAGGCCGGGGCTTGCAAGCGCTTTGGCTCAAACAGTGTGCATGAGGCATGGATGACAGAGCTGGGAAGCGAGCCAGGTCTCCCAGAGCCTGAGCAGGTGGGTGCCCTAACTGCTAGGTTACTTTTCACCTTCCAGCATTAAAGGCCTGGCACAGTCCATCCATAGCCCTATCTTCAGTAAGCCTCAGGTGCAGTCCTCCATTTTGATTCATTTATGCTAGCAGCAAATTAAATTTCAGGCTCTTACAATGAATTAGACAGGCAAAGGGGAAATAGAGCACAAAATCATGTGCCTGGACATTGCTTAACTGTGAGGCTTCAGGATGGCCACCTATCACAACCTCTTGCCTCTTCTTCTGACACAGCGGGTGCTGGTCCCTGCCTGTACCAGGACTGTGATTTATTGCAGCTGTGTGCCCTTCTGTGGTCCAAAGAGGATCCTTCAGCTTTGTCTGAAGAAGGTCCTCACAAGTGACACAGTTTTTTTGAGAACATGATGCACTCACTGTTCCCCTCTCCTGTGACATTTCTTTACATAAGCAGCTGAATAGCAAAAGATATTAGTGTTCATGACTAATTTTGTTATTTATAGCAAGCTGCCACAGATGGAGACTACAGCACCATTTTATCTTTAGGGCGTAGTGCCTGCCTGTCCATAAAGACAATTGGTAATTAGCACAAGAACAATTTGTTTGTCTATTCTCAAACTTAAATAAATAGGAGAGCCATTTATCTGTCAAAATTCAACTCCCTCCCATTGCCAGATCTCCAGGTTAACTGCTTAATGAATAGAGCTCATCGCTTCAGGTATTTAGGTAAAGAAAAAAGTGTCTTTTAAAATAATTCCTATTAAAGAAAATGAAATATGCAATAAAAAATAACAGGTTACATACTGAAGGGATAGCATTTACATCACAAGAATCAGGAGCACAGGACAAGATGAAGATCACAGGGATGTCAAGCAGAGGTGTAGAAATGGACCAACCGGTACGTAGGGGAGGTGTGGTGCTTATATCCTGGTTACTCCTGGCATGTGTACTTCCTACCAGTCCAGCCACCCGGCTCTCAGCCGATCACTCCAAGTGAATCCTTGCATGAGCATGAAACTGGGAAATAGAAGGCAGAGAGGATACTTGCAGTTCTCCAAGTAAAACCCCATATGTGCATTAAGATGCACTTGCATGGCTCAGATGGCAGGACCCTGCCCAATGTAAACACAACACAAGCCAGGGAGAAGACATGACATAATTTTTTCTATTTTTGTTGCTGATTCCAGCCCTTCTTTGTTCTCTTTTATTCCCTATACCCACCCCTGAAGTTAGAGAACAGAGGAAGAGGCTTTATGAATAGATGGACTTTGTGTGTTGTACTCAAGGCTTGGTCCCTGTTCCCTCTCTCCTTGCCCCCACCACTGCTGATGGGAGGGGAATGGGAGCTGCTGAGGGACTGCTCACACTCACTTGAAAGGCCAAAGCAGTCTATGTGGAAAAAAACCAAACAAACCTTGTCTTTCTCACAGTTCAGATGTTTTCAGCATCTGAAAGTGTTCACTTACTCAAGCTTGCAGGTGCAGCTTTTTTTACATGCATATGAGTGTACACACATCCATACGTACAGGGTGGGAAAAGCAATGAGAAAAAATAGGAAGGCTTTAGAGGTTACTGCTATCAGGCAGCAAAAGTGTTCCAGCAAAAGTAGTTACTGCTATCGGGCAGCAAAAGTGGGTCAGATCTGAGGAATTCTGCCTGGTCTCCATTTTCAATCATATGGGTCCCAGTGAAGAGCTATTTGCTTATTGTCCTACCACCTGGACAATCTTTATTTGACCTTTTAATCCTCCCATCAGCATCCAGGAAGGAGATAAAAGCTACTAAATAAAAGTAATCTATTTCAAATACAATGGCTGGAAAGAAATACTGATGAAGAGCTCCTTCTTTTGTCTTTCAGCTCACAACTCCAAATTTCCCTGTAGTGGTCAAGCTGGGACATGCGCATGCTGGAATGGGGAAGGTAAGTAAAAGGAAAAATATGTGTAGCTCAGGAAACAGATATATATGTGGTACAGCATTCCTGTGATCGTACATGGCATGTGGCCAGCCAGCGAAGGGGTTAAACCTCCCCACAGCCTATCTGGGTTGCACTGGCTGTTCCTGTGGGAGAAAAGGCCTTTTTCCGCTGTCACGCACTCGGAGACAGGCAGTGGTATTGGGTTGGAGGCTGTCTGGGATGCGGGAAGGGGGGTTGTGAAGAGTGGGGGAAAAGCTGGCTGGGCTGAAGTCATTAGGCTCGTCTTTTATATATTTTCTCCTCTCCTGAAAGTGGTAATGTTGTTTATTCAAGCACCTGTAATGTGCAGCTATACCTCATAGCTCTCACAATGAGGAGCACCAGCACTGGTCTTTTTGAGCGCATTATGATGACCTTATTCAATAAAACGGGAGCCCTTCAGTTATTTTTTTCCTCCTTGCAAGGAAGAACAAGACCTTACAAAGCAGAGTGGCTGGTTGCCTGCCAAGGAATCCTGAAAAACAGTTCACTCCCCAGAAGGACCTGTTTGTTTTTCCCAGGCTCTCTGGGATCTTTATTCCTCCAGTGAATTACCAGCCCCTGTTTCTTGGGGTGACTGGGCTCCCCTTTCAGTGAGTCATCGCCAGCACATTCCTGCTGCACTTTAGCCTCCTCTTTCTTGCCTATACCTTTTAAAAAAGCATCCCCTGTCTGTCTAAAACTTGATTTGTTCAGAAGTAGGAAATGCTGATGTATTATCTCTGAATCCAAATGGGTGGTACAGAACTTCATAACTGATACCCCTGTCACAGTGCTTCCCTAGAGCAGACAGACCTTCTCCCAGCCTCACAGTTTGCCTGAAAATTATATATAGGTACACCGAACTTAAACTTGGTACAGCTTGTTTGCTTGCACTCTGGAAACAGAAGTCCTTTCTGGCTTCCTGGATTGCACATGGAAGCTCTCATAATCATTCTTGCTTTGGTTGCAATGTTCCCCTGTCTGGATGGTAGCTGCTGGAGAGGAAGTGGGCACAGATCCCTGGGCCAGTGGTGGAGTTGGCTTTCAGCATCAAAGAACAAACATTTAAATAAGCAGGAAATGTTTGTTAAAATATTGGTGCTGCATACGTTAAACAGGCAGAGGTGTCATTGAATTAGAGTACATGCGGACAGCCTAGAGCTGCTGGTAGAGTGAGCCACTGAATACATCCCTAGGAAGGATTTCATTAGCAAAATCCAACCAGGACAAACCAGGAGGAAGAAACCTCTCCCTGAGGAAAGGTTTCAAATTCCTTGAGACCCTGCAGTCCTGGATGTCTCTGACTGCTCTGTAGTTTCATCTGTAATGCAGGGAGGGCTTCATGTGTCTCTCTTGTGCACAAAGGACTACATAAATGAGGGCAGAATCAGAGAAAACTACCCCAACCTTAACACTGCTTCCAGACAAAACTCTCAGCAGAATATTGAGCTGTTGTTTTCTGCACCAGACTCCAGATCTTCTTCCACCTCTCACTTTCTCTCCCATTTTATTCTTTAATGATGTTGATTTTTGCTGTCACAAGTTATAGGGGAAGAGGGTCTCTATTCAAACTCCAAGCACAATTGTACGCAGTGGTACAAGGGCGTTATGTAGGAAGTCATTCCAGATGAAGATAGGCTGACAGCCAGCATCTTAGAAGAAAGAGTTGGTCTGGGGCCAAGTTTACTTTAGTCCATTATGAAATTAGGGACTACTAGCAAAGTCTGGATGTGGATTTGGGCACAGAGTTTCAACACTGCTCTGTTCAGTAGATGGGGAAGTTACAGGAAGGAAGGGTTGTTGACCTTATGGTTTTAGTTTGGGCCCTTCTTCAGCCACAAGCAGCCTGAAGGAAAGTTGAGACTCATTAAATCAGTCTTCTTGAAGTCCCACTGCATTTCATTGCATAGAGCAAAAAGAGAAGAGAGAAAGTGAAAATAAAATAAAGAACAAGTCAATTGGTTTAAAAGACAGGTAACAGGTTTCAGTGTGGTTTCAAGACAACATGAAACAAGGGTTCAAGCCCAGGTGGGGCTGACAGAAAGAAACCACAGAAAATATCAGGAGAAATACAGGTAAGCAGAACTATGGGCATACTAGAAAAGTAACACTTAAAGGTAAAAAAAATCAAACCTCCAATTAAGTAATTCAGAAGAGGATGGTGTCCAGGAGACATAATGGTGGTTTTAACCATCATAATGTAAAAGCAGTAATCAGTGATGATAAGGATGATACAGAGAGCTAAAGGATTTCTTTGCATTGGTCTTCAGAAGTAGAGATGATAGCAGGAAATAGCAGGTCTTTAGCTGTAAAATATACGTAATATGAAAAGAGAGAGGCTGCTTTTGGTTTAGATGAGTGTAAGAAAGTAAATGTTAATAAAGCACCTGCATCATGTCATGTTTTATATAAAAACAGTGACTGAAGAAACAAAGGATAAAATAACCAACCTATTAGCCAAAGTACACATGAGTATTAAAAATAGTACTTACTGCAACAAACGATGCCAAGATAGCAAGCCATGTACTTGTTACCTGTAATGGGTGCTTCAAAGCATGTGAGCATTCAGATTACAATCTCATTACCAGCAGAAATTGTCGAGGAAGTACTTACATTTTTCTCATTATTAATGGTAAAATCACGTGTAATGGGAGGCACCAAGACTTAGAAGAATGAGCAAAGATGGGAAGTCCAAATACTGTTATTCTTTGTACTAAGGCAGTGGCCAGGAGCCAGAAAAATTCCGGACACAGAAAAGGCCTCTTCCCCAAAGAGCTCCACCATTGACTTGCAGGGAGATTTGTGTCATTTCACAGTTCTTCTTCAGTTTCTCTGTGTTACAGACCAGAGGGATTATAATGATTACCTGATACTTATTGCTAATTCATGTTCATAAGGCTCTTGGCACTATAAGAAGTGCTGAGTGTTTTTTATTTTGCAATAATGGCTAGAAAGAGCATAATTATAATAGTCAGACTTTCATTTTCACATATCCTTTGTTTTCACAATGTATTCACAACATTTTCACAAAATTCACTCACCACATTTTTTAATCAGAGGGCTGAAAAGAGAATCCTCAAAGCTAAAATTAAAAATAACTGTGTTAAGACTTGTAAGAAACAGGCTCTATTGACTGTCTTTAGCTTGGAAGAGGAACAGTTACTATTCAAGGTCAGAACAAAAAGGGGTGGCAGTATACGATTAGTGATAGAAATGCTCTTGCCAAGTGATGCATGCAGGTGGAGATGGAGAAAACAAATTTGCAATAAAAGGCATATTTTGAAATTTCCGTGGAGAAATCCAGAAACAACAGCCTCTCTGTTGAGTTGAACAGAGACAGCAGGAATAGCCTTCACCCAGAGAGACAAAGGGGGCCCCGACAATCTTCTCATCTAAAAACAGGACATATGCCCCTCAGCCCCTCCCATGACCATCATTATCCCCCTTCCAAAATTTGGAGTCACTCTATGTCTCTCTGGAACTGGAAGGTCATAACAAGTGCTCTGTGTGCTGCTGGTCCAATACAGTATCGACACAAATACAATATCTGTAAAAATATTGTTTAGACAATGGTTTACAATGGAGTCAGCAGAGAAGGACCTTTCTCATGTTGTATTTAAGTTCCCCAGGCTCATGGGGTCAACAGTACTCAAGGACTCTTCCAGGGAAACCATGGATGGACACTGAGAGGAGATGTCCTTCCCGGTGCAGAACTGAACTATTATTTGCCCAGCAGTTCCTAAAGGCCAAGTTTGAGCCTACCTACCCCAGATGTGCTTAGGGGTCTCTGTTCAATAGGGTGAGCACTACAGTGAGAAAGGAATAACACTTCTTCCTGACTCCAGCTCTCATAATGCCAGAGCCCATGGAAAAGAATAAAGCTCTGAGTGTGTTAATATCTGCCATTTGTGTGCTAACATGACCCTAAAGTGCCCTAGGAACAGAGCCCAGCACTGCAAATTCACTCAAAGACCCTCTTCACCTCTTCCTGATCAGATCATGAGAAGGAAACAACTGCCAGATCTGCAAAGAGAGGAAAAACAGTATCTGTTCGTGTGGCTTTATATATATTTATATGAATTTAATAAAAATATATATATTTTTTGCTACTCTTACTTTATTTTTAGACCTCTCTAATTAGGGAAGTTTAAGAGTCACCTCCTGTCCCCTCCTGCCTCATAATTATGAAAACACCTCCCCAGTACAAATCCTGGCTCAGATGAATTTATTACATTGTACAAGAAAAACTTGTTGTTCATAATAATGTGGTCAGAGTTATTTTCTGTCTTACTGGATGGGAAAGACTTCTCTTTTTTTTTTCCTCTGGTATAAGTATAGCACAAACTAAACAGAGCCACTCTGTAATGTAAAAATACTGCAAGCTTTTTATCAGGAAGGACAGCTCGTCACCTTGTCTCTCTCGGGACTGAAAATAGAATGTTCCAAAAGTGAGAGCTTTGAAAATCCAGTGTGCTAAAGAGGAAAGGAAGGGGAAAGGGCTGCCTCGGTTTGTCAAGGAACAAATATTTTCTTTTACAGAGGACAAATAATGACTTGACATGTAACATTCACAACAGAGCAGCCCAATCGCTGTGTTCCCACTGACTCATGAGTGAGGAGGTACCACCCATCTTGAAAATAGCAAAAGCATCCCATTTCTTGCACATCAGTCTGGAACCTTTTGCTGGACACAGAAAACAGTGACTGATCCAGGGCATCGGGGACCTAAGCTGCCAAGACCAGGGGCTGAGAGCAGCTTTTTATTAGAATGTCAGTAGGAATTATAAGGCTTAATGCATTAAAGGCAGCGTAACATCTGGAGAACTTCAATGCGAGGATAATAAGGAAATGCAGACTTTGTTGTGTCTTTATTATTTTGAGGTGGGTCAAAGTTGGGCCTAAACTGAATGTGTGTCAGTTGGGTTGAGTATTTTCTGAGAAGGGGAGTATAATCTGGGGTAGAGGGAAGGAGAGGCTCAGGAAACCCTCTGTGCAGAGCCATTCCTGAAGACCCACTGTCCCAAAATGGCAAAGTCACTACAGAAAGGCTAAGCGCAGGTCAAGATGGACAAAAAATCACGAGCTTTGTGTGGCCACCCCAGTTCCTCTGAAGGAAAACACTCAGACATTTTCACAAGCCTACCAAGACTCAGTTAAACACCACGTTGCCAAGCCCGGCCCTGGCTCAGCCTTGGACACTTACCTTCCAGCTGAACCTGCCTCTAACCCCAGTTTGGACACAGAAACTGCTTCAGCAAGCCATCTCCAAAGTGGTGTGGGTTTAACCTGCAAGGCAGAGTTAACTCTGGATGACACTCAGAGAGTCAAGGCTAGGGCAGCCCTAATAGACTACTATAATTATACCACTTAGGCTGACTGACTATTTTTTCATGTGGTCACGTAACTAATGAAAGCAAAAGGGGACTGCGAGGCAATACCTTGCAGTGCTTAGGCTAAAGATGAGAGAGGAGTGCTGTAGCCCTGGGATCTTGGTGTCCAGGAATATCTGGGATATACAAGAGACAGCAGATTCAGGAACTACAAGACAGAGGAAGAAGAAATTTCTGCCCAGGTCCCTCACGGCTGTAACCTGTGCTCACACAGGTCTCAGGGGTGGCTCAGACTGCCTGGGAAATATCCACAGTGGGTTTTTAACAATGCCAGGACCCACTCTCCAAACACCTGTCTTGCAGGAAGGCCTCAAAAGAAGGTCCACAGCAGGGATGGGGCAGAAGTGTTTGTTCCTGATCAGTCCCTCGGACTGCTCTCCAGCCAAGGGCAGCAAGATCGGTGCCTCTTGGGCAGGCTGAGGATGGGAACAGGCACCAGCTGCAGGTCACGTTCCATCAGCCTCTGAGATGCCACCACTGGGCAAAGGGACGGTCACATCTGTGTGAGCATGTCCCCAGGGGTCCAGCCAGACTCCCCTCTCCACTGCAGCAACAGGGAGCATGCTAGGGCACGGCCGGTGCCTGAGTTAGAGAAGAGAGCCAGAAGGGAAGCAGGGACTCTCCTGGGGAGCTTTCGTACTAATAAAAGGCATTTGTCAACACACTGGCCCAAACTCTTCACAACAGGTCACTAAAACACTACAGCAAACAGCAGCTGATGGCTCCAGAATGAGTCTATTGCTGCTCAAACAGCCAGCACAGCTAAGCAAACAGGCCGCTGGGGCAGGGGCTGTGTTTGCACTCCCTGTTTGCACTCCTCTATGCAGCTAATGGGATATATTCCATTTATCCTAAGAAGGTTGGGGGGGGGGAGGGGAAGAGAAAGACAGAGAGAAAAATTACTTCCTGTTGATCTCTTTCCAACTTCTCAGTTTCATGCATTGGCCAACCTGCCATTTTAGAAGATAGATTTATTGTTTATTAGGTAAATTGGTAAATGTTTGCTCTAGAATGATTTTTAATAGTTCCTTCTTAAATCATGCCCTCTGGCGTCACACTACGTGCACCCTGGCTTTGGTTGTCTCTAGGGTTTTCTTCTCCTGTTAGGAGAATGGATATTTTATTGACATGTAAAAGGGTTACAAGACAGGAGGAAATTAATTATGCAAAATTTAAAAGTAGAAAGCTAATAAAATGATGGACTTGATAGATAAGGCAGGAAAATAAATCTAATTTGACTGTAACTCGAGTGCTTCCTGTTTATGAAGTAATAACCATATGCTGGACTAAACCAGCGTTAACCCAGGACACAGCTCTTATTTTGTCAAAGTTGGCCGGCTCTAATGATTAATGAACAGTGTCTCAGATCAGCTTTGGTGTGGTGCTTATTTTGATACCTGGTTGGAAATAAGGCTGTGATCTCCTAAAAGGGGACCTCTGTGAGGTGCTTTCTCTGGAAAGCCCATGGGAAGGGCTCTGGCACGGGCCAGGGAAGATGGCAGAGCTGTTTCCTGAGGACTGTGCAGTGGTGTAGCACTGTAGGAGTCATCTTCTTTGGTTTTCATTTCTTACTCTGTGTCCTCGTTGAGTGCCCCCCTCTTTAACTATTTACCCAGCCAAAAATCCTCAGGCCCATTGGAGAAAACATCTTCAAGTGCTTTCCCTCTCTCCCCATAGGGAGGGGGTGATGGAGAGGAGGAAGAAATGGACTCTTCCTTTCTATAGCATGCTGTATTTTTGAGGAAAAAAAAACATTTAACAAGATGAGCATACAGCTCCTTTCTAGCAATAACAATATGGTCTAACTCCAACCTGGAGAGGGAAGCAGCATCCCTTCCTCTGCCTCTGGGACAAATATCCCTGGGCTGGGAATGCAAACGTTTCAGCTGCGGCCCAAAGACATCTGTTGCACAAGTGCAGCACTTTGTTTCAGATCCCACAAATGTCCTTGTTCCAAGTAGGTCATTATATAATGGCTTTTGTCTTTTCCCATTGCCAAAAGGGTCCTGGAGAATATGTCGTAACACTGTGCGTCACCTGCCCATGCAGTCCCTCCTGCAATCATCTCATCTGGGTGGGACTCTCTCGCTTGATGTCATTCAGCCCAGTGCTGCTCTTATCAGTGCAACAAAAATACCCGGACCCGACGCAGCAAAACCCCCTTGGGATTTTGCGAGCCGTGCCCAGGCTGGGGGCTCCCCCCGTGTGTGGTGCTCCACTCTCCCGCTCCTCCTGCTGCCTCCAGGGCTTTCCTATCGCCTCACCCTGCCCCGCCGTGCCAGGAGCAGCCAGCACCACACACAACCCCACTCAGACATAGAGGGGAACAACACAGCCCAGAGCAAGGCTGCTCCTCCTGGATGACATGCAATGGTTGCCTTTACATTTCCCCTTTGTGTTTGTTATTTCCTTTTTTTTTCCTACCCTCCCACCCCACAAACAACTGTCGTCTTCCTCTACTCCTTTTCTCAGCAGTCCCTGAATAGCGAGAGCACAATCCTCACCATAGCAAAAGGGAGGAGGACTAGGGGTATTTGGCATTCAGCAAACGGAGAAGGAAAGACCAGGCCTTTTTCCTTCTTATTCAGGCACCTAGAAATGGTCATGGGTCAAACTAGTTGCACTTTTCACCTTCCCCACAACCTGTCCAGTTCTCAAGAGCTTTTCTGCACCAAGATGTGGCTGTATCTTTGGCTTCTGTTACAGCTGGTGTTTATAGAAAACTGTCTAAACAGAATAAAACAGGTTAGAAAAAAACTTGTTCTCTGTTCTCTAGTGAAGATGGCTCCTGCCCTCTCATGGTTGAAGGCAGATATGTAAAGCCACTTGTTTGTTCTTTGCGAAGAAACACCAAATACCATTGCACGCATTTCCTTCAGCCGGCTCCACATAGTCGGGCATCACCCTCCTTTAACACACACACTGACACAACCGGGAAACTCTTCTGGGGCAGAGACCAACCGGTTGTCACAAGCAAGTAGACACTTAGCAAAGCAGGGTTGCAATCCCCAACTGTGGTGTCAAAGTGTTACCAAAGTACAAAGTGTAGGTAATATGTAAAGAAAGTCACTCACTTGCTTACGCTTTTCACACAATGTTGGTCTTTTTCTGCCAATTAACCCACCCTTCCTGCATCCGTCCCACTCTAAGGAACAAGAACTGCATGGGTTTCTCTGATGCACTAAGCAAGTTTTTGCCCATAGACTAAAGGTGAAGTTGTCCACTATGTTCTTGCTACCTGCTTGTTCAGTTTTCCTCTCCCAAACCAATTAGCTTTTGCAGAGATTTGATCATATCACTAGAGCTTCCACTGTTTTGGTCCTTCTTTCTTCTCTTTTTTTTTTTTTTGGATAAGATACAGAGCATTTCTCATAACTGAATACATCTGTGAAAAGCCAGCTTCTCAGAAAATCTCCAGCTCATAGGCCACTGCTCTCTCACTTCCAAGTGCAACTCAAGTCTAACACCCAACCACAGCTGTACCACACATGCGCCCATAGCATCACACTCACACAAATCTTCCCGAGAATCACAGGGTCCCTCAGAGACATCCTTTTCCTTCAGAGCTTGCTTCCAGCCGGGAGAACTGCACCACTCCTCAAAGAAAGTCTGGAGGAGTTGTAATGTGAAATGCCAGGGAACTGAAGCCTAGAGGTGGCAGCCAACCAGGTCTCTTGTTGATTTCCTGGCATTGGTTTCTATTTCCTGGCCACCCAAAATACTCTGTTTTCATCCATCCCAACATGGGAAATAGCAGTTCCAATGTTTGAATGCAGTAAAGCCCCTTAAGAGATCAAATATTTTTCCGAAGCATCATAAAAGCAAAGAGCATTAGCAAGAGCCATCTGGGCAAAGGTCTAGCTGTGTCCTTGGTGCCAGGTTTACCAGGGCTCGTGCATGAGAAAGGAGAAAGTGGTCAATTTGCTCTGGGCTGGGTTGGTCGGGGGAACTTCTCTCTTTCAATCACACAATCCCTGCTCTGTCGTCAGCTCCGTCTGTGTGGTTTTTAACTGACATTATGCTGTTCAGGCATGGAGATGACTTCTGCTCACAAAGTATTCCTGTTCTTTTTGCTCTTGTTACTTTTTCGCTGGATTTTGCAATCAAGGTCAAAGTTGAGAACCAGCACGACTTCCGGGACATGGCCAGCATAGTAGCCATGGCAAAAACCTACGCCACCACCGAGCCATTCATTGACTCCAAGTACGACATCCGAATCCAGAAAATCGGCAGCAACTACAAGGCTTACATGTGAGTGCATGGCTATGCTGGAGTGAGACAGGGGGGAGACAGTGCTGTGGATGTGATTCAGTCGGTGTCTGCTCTGGGCAGGAGTAGGAAGCTGACTTAATTTCCTTGAAGAATAGTCCTGCTCTTCTCCCACCTCTGAACCCAGATCCCTCATACACCAATCATCTTCTCCATTACTCACCACCAGCTCATTGTTTCTGGAAGGTAAATCTCTCCCTACCTGTTTCTGAGATTTAGTTAGTTCCCACTATAACAACTGTGCTCTGCCATCATCTATCACCTCTCCCTCCTGTTGTCGAAGGGCTCATCTTTCCCAGCAAAATCCTCCAGCTCCCAGTACCCTCTAGTGGGAACTGAACCCACCCCCTTCCCACCTGGGGGAAACAATAAAAAAGATTAGCCAGCTGCAACTCATGGAGTCCTACAGTGTCCAACCCATAGCAACACCCCATCCTCTCCCCAGCTAGAGATCACGGCACTGCAATCGCACAAGGGCATGAGGAGCACACAGCACCAGGTGTGAACGGCCTCAGCCTGGCCAGCATGGAGGGTTTCTGTGGGAATTTTGCATCTGTGCTCCTTGAACCGTACAAAGGAGGGAAAGGAGAAGGAGAGACATTTCTGTGGGTGCCCCAAAACTCCTCCCTGCCCTGTGGGGTGGTGAGGGAGGTGGCATAAAGGCAACCCTCAACACTGGTATGTTTAAAAATATTAAAAAGCATTCAGCCAAACTTCAGTAGTCGTCAAGCTCAATGAAAGATGTAACCACATGAGTCAGTAAGACACCTGTTTCTTCTTAGTGCAAACCAGTAGATGAGAAAAGCCAAATAGCACAGCTTCTTATCCAGCCACAAAATTCTGGACGAGTAGACAGCTCCAGCAGTACATTCTTCAGGTCACCAGATAAATTTCATATGTTACCTAACACCCACAACACTGTGAGTTTTGAGTCCATGTTTACAAACCCCCAGGCCATAGTTCTGGCGAAACATAGTTAAATAAGATAATCAAATGTACACGATCACATATTTTTCAGCTATAGCTGCCTAAAATTCCTGGTTGGATTCCTAGCGCAGAGGTATTTAAGTAAACTAGATAATGACTGAGTCACATTCTTCATGGGAAGGACTTGTGGGACACTCAGCTACTTCATGCGAACTCAATGAGAGAAAATTTGTTTTAAATCTGATCAGGTCAACAATAGCACAGTTGCCTAATATTACATTAACATCTCAGGGAGTCTGGCTCAAATTGGCCAAAGGAAGGAAGGTTTAAAATATCAATTAAAATTCCCTGTTCCTGCCAACCTACCCAGCCTTGGCTCCAGAGCCTACTCCCAGCCTGCCTCTAAGTGAAACAAAGGCCCAGTTAGCCTGACCATATCCTCTCCCCGTTTATTATTCGCACTCACCACGCACTCATCCAGACAGGGATCAGAAATAATACCAGATGATTGAGGAAAGAAAGCAGTCACACTAAGAGCTAATCCCACTTGGGAATATAGCTGCGCAAACAATTGTTTGCTAAATGAAAAATGTTTTCACATGAAAACAGCCATGAATGGGAAACACCTTAGTGAGAAATGAAGCTTATTAGTGAAGAAAGCAAATGGTAAAATGCACCCAGCGACTTGCTAACCCAGAAGGTTGACTTATATTGAGAGAGCCATTTATGGATGTGAGCTTGGGAGAGCGGTATAGTCAGTCCCATCAAAGGCTGTTCCTTCTGTCCCAGCATCAGACAGAATAGAAGGTTATTTCTATGGTATAAATAAGTTCCTACTATGTCCAAGGACAGAGGTAAAAGCACCCAAAATATCAGAGCTCTCACTGGTGTCTCAAATAGAAGACTCAAAATCATTAGTCATGCTAGCAAATCTCAGCCTTAAAGCCAATTACAGCATCTGCAGTAGTGTCATACGGAGTGAATTGCTTTGATCTGTGAGCCACGGAATCTACCCAGTATATTTACACCTTCACCCACACATATAGACTTTAAAAGTCTCCTTCCTTCTGAGAAAAGACTGTACAGAAATTCTCCAGAATATGTTTACTTTGCACCAAGCATCTGCCAGAGGGAGGATGCTGCAGGGTGACTCATGCATTCCTCCCCGCCCCAGATGTTCAATGCACTTCCTTCCAGCCCATGACCCAAGGCTTGAGTTCAGTTTCCCATTGACTTCAGTGCAGTGACTCCAGATTTACACTACTAACAAACACCTACTTAGCCCATGCCTTAGGCCAGTCTCAAAACATTAGATAAGCAGCATGTGATACATGCCTAAAATTCCACCAAATGTATTTGACCTTCGTTGTAATACTGGTGAAGAGAAAACACAAATAGTGCTCATGTGGCAGGGGAAATTTGGGAAGAAATTATACTTCCACCCTCACCCCAACTGGGGGAAAACGGAGGGATCATTTCCAGTTAAGACTCATTAAATGTTCACTTTGCATGAAGCCAGCAGCTGCTGACTTTCAGGGGTGGGATATTCCTTGCCATCAGCTCTTAGTAAGAGGGTTATATCCTTTCCTTTCATGAGTGTGACTTCTGATTTTGTCACCTCAAATGCAGTTCAGTATGCTCTGCAGGGGCTACAACTTCAACTGTGTGTAAACTACAGCTACTTTTAGACTGAAATGGCCCTGCTAGGAGATGGTGAGTAGAGGATGCCAACAGCCCATGAACTGCTAGTCTATCCACTTATCCTGAGCAATGCTGAAGGTGTCTTGGTCACAAATCTTCTTGATCTACTGATCTCTAAAACTCTGGGGTCCTTTCCTTTAAGATGCTGACCATACACTGATGCAGTCCCCTGACGTTTAGGATGATTGGAAGCACTTTGACTTTGAGTACCTGAGAGAAATGGGGTTTGAGGAAGGGCATCCTTAGGGAAAGATCTTTGTTTTCAGTCTCCTTTTCCACCTCAGGTTGAGCACAAAAACAGAAAGAAAAAAAAAGAAGAATTTGGTGGCACACTTGACACCTGAACTGCTCAGACATGTTTGGAAAAGAGTGATCTTGACAGAGGCTGTTGCGTAAGAATTTGGTGACTGGTCCGGAGGGCTTCAAATGAAGCTTTTCCACTTAAAACCAGGAAAGTTCCCTAACAGGAAAGCTGGGGATACAGCTGAGCGATATATTTTATGTCTTATGCCCGATGTTGGCTGGGGATGAGTAGGTATAAACAAGTCAAACCAATAAGCCCAACAGCCAGAGCAGAGTTCTTATTTTGGGAGCTTTCCCACGTCAAATTTCCTTGCAAAGCTGTATAGCTGTGGTTTGGTTTTCTTAGGGATGACACAGCTGCTTACATTTGGTATGCCAGGTACATTTTCTAAACACTGACATCCAATCATCTTGTCACTAATCAGGCTCCGGGAGTTCTCATCAGTACTAATGGGATTTTGGATGCCATCTGCCACTGCAGGGCAGTTTTCTGGACCTAAATGTTAATAAAGAATGGTTCTTCCCATTGCAGAACTGAAAAACATAATCCTAAGAATCCCATGTCAAAAGAAAAAGAGAGGCTGAGGGTTAAACACTGACCTTACAGGCCATCAAAGGGCTCATAACAATCAGAGCTTGAGGAGGAATCCATACATTTGCTTAGAAAGCAGGGCAGGAAGATGGACGTTGGGTGAAGGGAACAAAGGACAAAAGCCAACTATATGGAAACACAGTTATTCAACACAGTAATCATGTTCCTTTGGCCCCCCTTCCACTCCTTTAAATAGGGGCTACAAAGACCATTTAAATTTCACAGCAACTATACATACCACTTTAGAAGAGAAATGCAAAAAGCACAGCAGGCTGTCCCTCACCAGAGTGAAGGGGAACCTTAGGTAGTCAACTATAATGATCCAGGTTTACAGTCTAGCAGGATATCACCTGGTCATACCACTGATCCACGAAGTTTTGCAAGTTCAGAGTCTCTTTTTTACATCATGTTGAAAAGGTGAGAGAACCGGCATGGAGGGTTCCCACAATCTCATGTCGAAGTGCTGGATCACACCTCATACTCCCCTCCTAAATCTCTATCTAAATCTCCTTCAATGTGGAGATGCTCCCTGGATGTATCTGTCAGCTTGTTGACTTGTCCTAGCTTGTACACTATGCCAGGGTTATCTGAGCAACATTGTCGCAGCAAGCTGTCTGCCCTGTGCCTAAGGTCAAGAAAAGGAAATTTTTTCACCCCTTGATGGATGATGATGAAACTCAGGATTTGCCAGCAACAGTACCTTTTCTGGAAATTAACCATCAGTTGCAGACAACAAAACTCCAACCATTTTGCAATTATAAATTCTCCAAGTCCAGATACAGTGAGCCACAGACAGGTCAATTAAAAGAGGGTATAATCATATTTTCTATGACAACAGTACAACTGAAGTCAAAGTTAGGGAGACCCACAATGTCATAGCTGACATTTCTGAAGCTGCGCAGGCAGATGTTTACTTGGAGAGTTGCTCTTCCATGGATGGAGGATACAGAACTCAAGGGTGATTATCCCAGAGATCTTCTACAGACAATGCAGCTCTCCTGGGTCTTATATATAAAGAAAGAAAGTACTCACAGAGCTTGATGTGTGCTCAAGATTCCTTGGAGGTTTCCCTGTCTAACTCCTCATTCAGTCTTTCATGAGTCTGAACAATTTATCCTGTATGGAGTGTTGTTGAGGCAGGATTTGGAAAGGCTTCTGTGAGGAAGAACCTCACCTCATCCCCTCCTGTACAAGCATTAAGTTAAGAATGAGGACTACATTATGAGGGAGGATGGGGCAGGAGTGTATTTTCATGTTCAGGTTATGGTTTTGGTTTGTTTTCCTAGGAGGACGTCCATCTCTGGAAACTGGAAGGCAAACACAGGTTCTGCGATGCTAGAACAGATTGCAATGACAGAGAGGTAAGGAAGAGAGTTTCAAGACAGTATTAGCTGTTCTTGGGTTAGAAGGGAGGAATTGTATTTCAGACTTCAGTTAATTGAGAGAACTGGTAAGTGAGGTCTCCCGGGAAGCTGGATAAAGAAATTTAAAAGACTGAGTATTTCCTTAAAAAAATACTAAGGGTACAAAGGCAAACTGTCCTATTTTGGAGAACAGACTGGAAGTACAGCTAGAGACCAACATTGCTAAATCATTAGGTCTTTAGTGAATGTAGCCACAGGAAACAAGACCGGCATACTAAGGTCAAGCACATGAGCACAAATGTGTAGGGATAAAATCAGAAGGGTCACAGCACAAAACAAGAAGTAACAAGAAGTTATTCTAAGTACATTACTAATGAAAG
Source organism: Ciconia boyciana (assembly GCF_034638445.1). Taxonomy (NCBI): domain Eukaryota; kingdom Metazoa; phylum Chordata; class Aves; order Ciconiiformes; family Ciconiidae; genus Ciconia; species Ciconia boyciana. The sequence goes on from NC_132934.1 coordinate 60,673,411, forward strand.
GCAGACACAAAAGTGTTTTTCTTCTCAACAGAGGGAAAATTCTGTCAGCTGAAATGTTGAAAGTGCTTTTTTGCATTAGTCTCCCAAAAGTGGACAGTGTTTTGGCTAAGGCCTTCTCACGGCTGACCAGAGCAGAAGGAATTGCCTCATGCATCTTACAGACTAAAATTTGCAGATGGTACTTCTATATATTCAAATCACTGTGATATTTGCTAATATTGCCACTGCATGACATTGTTGACTCATGGTAACTTATGCTTTGCTGTAACTTCCAAACTCTATTCTGCAGAACTGCTGTCAAGTCACTTGTTCTCCATCCTATTTCTTTAAGTAGATTATTCATAGATTTATAGAATCCATAGATTATGTATAGGCACTCATCCCTAGTGAATCTAAGATTTTTTCAGAGTATACCTCCAATTTGGTAGGATCATGTTTAATTCTGACTCCATCCAGGTTTGGGCACCACATTTGAAGAAAGATAGCAATGAGCTGGACAGATCCCAAAGGACAATAAAGGGAATGTTCAGAGGACAAAACATAATCAGCCTATGACAAAAGAAGGCAACAATTGCTTATGTAGTTTTCCTCCTTTTTCAGTTAGCAGACCACTGATATTTGTCTACTAAAGGTATAGACTCATGCATAATGAGTCTCATGCAGTGCAGACATTCGCTTTCCTTCATTAGCTGTCACAGAGATGGAAGAAGTTGTCCACAAGCTGAACACCACTTAATCCTAAAGATGAAAAAACTCAAAGGGCACAAGCTCTTCAAATATTTAAAAGGCTGCTAATAGGGCATTACTCACTCTTTATATTACTAATACAATACTGTAAGAAATAATGGGCTTAAATTATAGCAGAAAAAGTTCATTTGAATATGTCCTATATTTCCTAATAGTAAGGACAGCGTAACACAGAAATGGATTGCCTGGAGGATATGGGGAATCTCTGTCCTCTTTCAGACCAGATTAGAGAAATATCTCCTCTTTGGGGTACAAGAGTTGTGCAGGTGATCTTCTAAGGTCCCTTCTGCACCTTTAGTTCTGTGAAACAGGGAAACCAAGCCAAGCCCCAAATCAGATGCTGAAGGTGACTCTGCAAGACCCTAGTAGGACTGTGGGAACTGGACATTATTATGCATCCTGGTTGTTTATAACACAGCTGAAGCTAGAGAGATAAAGGGTAGACATTCCCTCATTGCAGTGCTGTAGGACTAAAATCCAGATTCCTGCCAGCCTGCCATGCTGCATTTTGAAGGTTCATTTTATCGATGTAGTACCACAATTCACCACTCTAGCTTTATCCAGACATAAATGCAACAAATCCCGTTCAAATCTGTGAGTAATCAGTGCAAGCAACAAGGCAGGAGTGTGCTAAAATGTTTTGATGAGTAGGAGCAACCTGAAGTACCTACTGTACTGAAGAGTAGCCCAAAGGATTGACATGTTCAGGTAATACTAGGCAAAATGGCAGTAAATCCTCTGCAAATGCTACCTGTCGTGGTTTAACCCCAGCCAGCAACTAAGCACCACACAGCCACTCGCTCACTCTGCCCCAGTGGGATGGGGGAGAGAATCAGAAGGGTGAAAGTCAGAAAACTCGTGGGTTGAGATAAAGACAGTTTAATATGGAAAGCAAAAGCCATGCATGCAAGCAAAGCAAAACAAGGCATTCCCATGGGCAGGCAGGTGTTCAGCCATCTCCAGGAAAGTAGGGCTCCATCACATGTAATGGTTACTTGGGAAGACAAATGCCATCACTCCAGATGTCCCTCCTTCCTTCTTCTTCCCCCAGATTTATATCATAGAATCATAGAATCATTAAGGTTGGAAAAGACCTCTAGGATCATCTAGTCCAACCGTCAAACCAACATCTCCATGCCTACTAAACCATGTCCTGCAGAGCCACATCTACACATTTTTTGAACTCCTCCAGGGATGGTGACTCCACCACCTCTCTGGGCAGCCTGTTCCAATGCTTGATAAACCTTTCAGTAAAGAAATTTTTCCTAACATCCAAGCTAACCTCTCCTGATGCAACTTGAGGCCATTTCCTCTCGTCCTATGGATAGTTACTTGGGAGAAGAGACCGACACCCACCTCACTACAACCTCCTTTCAGGTAGTTGTAGAGAGCGATAAGGTCTCTCCTGAGCCTCCGCTTCTCTAGACTAAACAACCCCAGTTCCCTCAGCCACTCCTCATAAGACTTGTTCTCCATATGCTGAGCATGATGTCACATGGTATGGAACACCCCTTTCGTCAGTCGGGGTCAGCTGTCCCAGCTCTGTCGCCTCCCAACTTGTGCACCCCCAGCCTACTCGCTGGTGGGGTGGGGTGAGACACAGAAAAGGCCTTGACTCTGTGTCAGCACTGCTCAGCAGTAACTGAAACATCCCTGTATTATCAGCACTGTTTCCAGCACAAATCCAAAACAGAGCCCCATACTAGCTACTAGGAAGAAAATTAACTCTATCCCAGATGAAACCAGGACACTACCCCTGAGGCATACGCATAAATACGCTCTTCTGTCCCATAGCACTGCTATTTCACCCCAGTAGCCCTGATGCCTCCCAGTGCTCACCTGGGGCCAACAACATTGAAGACATGTAGCTATCAGGGTCTCTGGCAGGGGCAATAGTTCCCTGAGCCTGCCTGCTGAACCCAAACACCTAGAGACATGTCTCAGGAAGAGAAGTGGTTCCCATGATGGTGCCTGTGGGTGTGGGGCCACAGCAGTGCAGGAGAGGGGCTGGCAGTGCCTCCTGCCTGGCTCACGGGGTCCATAGTTCTCCTCTCCTTATGCTACTGACTCCTCCTCAGGTGTCAGTCCCAGTCCCCCCTCTTTCTTAGGGGGGCTGGGGTGAACGTGCTTAGTCTCCTTATTAGGGATAAGAGAGCACTGGTAGTCATATAAGCCATACTCTTGCTTCTTCCCGCAGACATTGTGTTTGCACAAGTTGATCATTATATTGTCAAGCTATGGGGACTCTGGCTGGCTTCAAGGACATAAACTTGTCCTTTGGCCAGAACAGCTCTTTTCCCGGTCCCTGTAGAGTCTGCAAAATGTCAATGTTTTCATGAGGCTGTGGCCTTCCCTCCCCGCATCTTATCATAGTCCTGTTTACAGATCTGCTGTTCTGAGATTCTTATTTTTATTGAAATGGTCAGAACTGCGGTGCAGCTGCACAGGAAATAAAACCAGGCTGCCTCATTCCCTCCTCATTTCCACAGCGGGGGGATGCAGTCCCCCCCATAATACGCCTCTTGTCATTCTCTCTCCTCCTCTGACATCAGGATAGCCAAGGGGGCACCCGTCAGGCCTGGCCCCTGTTCATACCAGCTCACATTCCCATTCTGGGATGGCTAGAGAAAAGGGATACAGCCTGTAGCTCTCCCTCTGACAAAGCAGTGCTTGGTCCTTGTGATGGGACCGCCTGACTAGGAGCAATGCCCAGGGCATAGAAAGGAGGCAGGAGGCTATAAAAGGATGAAATTGAAAGAGTAAATTGTAAAAAGCAGGAGCCACTGGGTTACAGATCAGGGAGGGGATGGCTACTCCCTGCTAAGCTCTGCACTCACTTTCCAATCCTATTCCAGCCCCAATGTGCAGGACATCTTATCAGGAGAAAGCTGCCTGCGTAATGGAGGGCTTTCAGGCAAAGCCAATACAAACGCTAAGGGGCCAACACTATTGGGAGATTAAATGAGCTAAATATTTATAGCTTGGCTAAATGACAACCAACTGGAGATCTGATGTAAATACCAACAAGGGAAAGAAACATTTTAAGGTGGCTTTGAGGGCAGGATTGAAACAACCTGAAATGACGGGAAACTTTAGGCCACGTTCTTCTTTTTGCTCCATCTCCTGTGCAAGAGAGGGAGACAATGACCCAGCACAGCGTATGAAGTATGCTTTGTGATAAAAAGGGCTCCAGAATTGATTTGTGCTCCTGCGGGCAGTGGGATGGGTGGCTGTATTCGGTGGACTCCAATGACAGCTAATCCTAGGCCCTGCCTCTGTGGTTTCTGCAGGTACAGACTCTGGGCGGATGCCTGTGCGGAAATGTTTGGAGGTCTTGACATCTGCGCTGTCAAAGCTGTCCACAGCAAAGATGGAAAAGACTACATCATTGAGGTGAGAGCATGGGGAACCTGAATGCAAGTCTCCTTTGGGAAGTGTATCTGCAAAGACGTTCCCTCAGAGTTCACATGCACCAATGTGCTCACTTGCCCCTGTATGCATGGTCCAGCAGTCACTGGTCTTCGGTGCCCACCTGTTTCCTCCAAGCTGTGGCCCACTGGTATGCAAGAAACTGATTTAGAGTCCCAGCTAAACTGGCAGATATGCAGCAAGGTGTCAGGGTTGAAGTGCCTTCATTTCTCAGTGTGGACTGTGAAAGGAAATGGAGAGCCACAGACTACTTGGCCAGCCCAGCTTTCCAGCTGATAAATCCCCACAGTGCAGAACCTTACCAGCATTGGACAGATGTGAAGCTGCCTCCTTATCGAGCACATAACAGCCTGCAAGTGTTGCTGGCAGCACCCAAAGTTTGGTATGTCTCAGTGCACCAGTGCCCCAGTACCATCCTAAGCACTTGCAAAGCCAGGGCATCTCTCGTAGCTGCTAGTAGGGATCAATAGCATCATGAACAAACATGCCCATATGCAGCCCAACCTGAATTTAGGTGCCAGATGATGCTAGCATATTAGTCATGTTAACTTCCTCCCATTACCCATACAGAGGTCCAGCAGGTGATTCAGTCCATTAAAACATCTCAGTTTCTCTGAATGAACCTGTCTTTCTCCAATCCCTTTAAAAGAACCTCAATAACAAAAATCCTAGCTGCATCTAATTTAAAAGAGTAAAATAAATGGTGAGAGTGTAGCAAAAAGGTCCATAAGTAGCAGGAACAATTTAATTAAAAAAAAATAGGTGTATTTTCTAAAATCTTTTGCCTGGAAAGCATTCACTACAATAAGAGACCAGCAAGACAAAGCACCACAGCGTTACTATGGGCAGTGTGGACTACAAACTTCTGTGTTCAGAGCTGGACAGACTGTGGCTCTGAGACCTAAAGTTCAACATGCACCTTGCCAGGCCAGGAGGCAGACGTGGGAGTGGGGTAAATAGCACACTCAGGTCATCCTAACAGGGCAGAGAAGGAAAAGCTGGCCAGAAAATCAAAGTGAAACTTAAAAGACGCTCTGGGGGAGAGAAAATCTGGCAAGTAAGCAAGTGCCTCTGTCACTATGTGACTCAAGGAGGCACAGCATCTGACCTGCTGTAAACTCCACCAACACAGGCCAGCCGAGGAAGATGAGCAGAGCCAGCCTATGGCTTCATGCAGGGGTGCTGACACACTGAAAAGCTATGTGTGGGAGAGCAGTCCCACCCGCTGAGGGTTGGGATGCTGATGAGAACCACATGAGCCCTGCAGTGACTGCGCATTCCTGCATTATGTATCTGCTCTCTGGGGAGCAGTGACCTGTCAAAGGCCATGTGATATAAGCAGGCTGCCAGCAACAAAATGCTGTCAAGCCTCCGTCTTTCCTGAAGTGATGGGGCCACGGCTGATGGGTCTGCTCCTGTATGCAATTCATCAGCACCTAGAGGAGCATCCCCTAGAGCAGACTGTCTCCCTGCCACGCGCTTTTATATGTCTATGCACATGTAGCTGAGAAAGGAAGGGCAAGAAACCCTTTACGGTCTTGCTGGGGATGACTGTAAGGACATACGGACTGTGTCCATACATGGTTAGACATGAGATGTGGATTTCATATCCCTGCATCTATTCTTGTATATAAGCCTATGTACGTGCACACATGGCTAATTCTGTGCTTAAGGATTATATGCCTCTGTCTGGGTATACCTCTGGGTTTTCACATCTGCCCCTGTGTGTGACTGACTGGATGAAAAGCACATCCATACGCTAACAGCCATCATCAGCTTGCACACAGAGAGAGAAATGCACACTAATACTCCTCTCTCTGAGACCACGGTAAAAAGCAATGGATCTAATATGATACAAATCAGAAGAAACACATGGCTTCAGATGGGTCATGCTGAATTATCCCAGCAGAGAACCCGACTGAGCAGGCCTGATGTACCAACATCTAGCAGGCATTCACATGCCAGGCTGATGGACATTGTCAGGAAAGGAGTAGAGTAGTGCACTACAAAGAGCAGAACAAAGCCAAACAGGCACCTTTTCTACTTTATGCAGATCTGAGGGAGATGCTGACAAGTAATTAATTGCCTCCAGCCTACTTCCTGGGGTACTTTTCTTGGTCTGAAACTGATCCTTTATTTTGCTTTTTTCTTTTGATAGTGGGAGAAAAAAAGTTATTTGACAGTGCGACAGTTGTATTTTTCTTGGTGAGAAGGAACAGTGTGCTGTGACATTTTACAAGAAAGCACGCCTAAATGGGCTGAACAAATAAGGAATTTGCACAATGCAATTGCAGGCAGTAATTAATTTTCACAGTGCAAAGCAGTTCTCTAGGAAAGATTCGCAGAGGTAGTGATGGGCAGTTCTGTGAACCGAGATTTATCACAGTGGTTCACTGCAAACAGAATGCAATTAAGACAGATGAGTTATCAGTCAGGACCGCACAAGAGTAATCTTGCACCTATGGTATTTGCTGTTACTTGAACTTCCCCTTCTTTTCTTTTCCCATGGCAAACAGCAGAATCTAGTATGTTTAAGCACCATTTTCATGGTTCATATTGAAAACTTTGAAGAAATCAGATATCTTCAAAGTTTCATTCTATTAAAACAGTTGTGAATTCTGGTACTTCTTTTTCCTCTGCTTTAAAGAACTTTGTCACTCTAAGGGAATAGTCAGCACGTACCGTCAGCACTTGATCAGAAGGCTGGATCCTCAAAATAGTGCAAGTTCGGTACCACTGTTAGCAGCCAGATTCTCAAAAGAGCTCAGCAGCATGTATGGTTTAATAACCATCCCCTCCTTTTTTTTTGGTAATCTAACCCTTTTCCACATCTCTGCTATGCTGACAAATACGGAGCGAGTGGAGGGCAAGTAAAATGATCCATGGGATTTATTCTTCCTCCTGGATCAGCTAAGCCCTACCTGCCATAGAGCTAAGCTGCGTTACTAGACATGCTCCTTGCTGCCCTGCAAGAAGCCCTGCCCATCCCTTCAGCACTGCCATATCGTTTCTATCGATATGTCTAATCATCGGTTTCCTGCCTTCCTTCCCTAAAAAATCACCTAACACCCCACTCTGGCACATCAGAGGATGGAATAACAAGTCCAGCCTTCAGGCCTCAGCATCAGATAGGCGCAGGGGGAGGAGCGGGATGGGGTTTTCCTGAGTCTCTTCTCTGCCTGTCCGCTTTCCGCTCTCCCCTCGTACACCTTATCAGGCAACAGCAGCTGCGTCAGGAGCAGCCACTGACCTTGGGCAGCTACAAAGGCCGGGTCCATATGTGTCGACATCTTCTTGTCTGGCCCAGCTGTTCTGTGATCTCCCCGGGAAGAGATGAGTGCAATCTGTCTGTGATTCACATATTCCTTCCAGCCATTTGATTTATTTCAGTATTAGCATTTGTATCTGCCCAGTTCTAGAGCAATTCCTGTTTCCCAGAGGACAGACAAGGTCTCACGCTCCTTTTGAGTTGAGTGGCAGCCAGATGTGTTGTTTTGCCCACAGAAATCACTGCCATTTTCAAAGGCCTTCCCTTATGCATGTGATTGTTCATTCTTGTATTTGCAGTCTCCCACAGCTCACGTTCCCCTGCCAAACACTACACAGCAGGACAGCAGATACCCTCATGCCTGGTGCACCTTCCCTGGTTCAGGTGCGACCTGCTCCAGGGTTCATCCCCGCCCCCCCCGGTGCCTTTGTTTTATAAAACAGCATCTTCCCCTTCCTCTCCAGCCACTGCTGCCACAGAAATAGTGAAAAGCAGCTCTTAAGATGAGGAAATGAGGGGTTTGGGGTGTTTTAAGCAGAGCTGTACCCCAGTTACTCACAGGGAGGGTTAGGGAGCCGGGAGCCAGGCTTCGCTGGCCAGGCTGTTAGCAGAGTAATGGCATCATCTAGTGGTCAGGCAGGCCCCTCGCACGGGGCATTGCAGGGAGCTGGGACCTCTTTTCTCACGCCTGAATTGGAATTGCCAAATGGACTGGGAATGCTTTTCAGGTGGGAGTGGAGGGGAGGGAACCTGGGCAGGAACCCGCTGGAGGGCCCCCAGGAGCCCCCGGCTGTGAGACACAGACGGGAACTGCCCGATCCCTGAGACTGCTAGGAAACATCTCTCCCCACCTCATTTTTTAACTGAGAAACAGCAAAGTGGTCAGTGGAATGAAAAGCCACCTTGTTATTTAGCTGAGCACTGCCATCTAATTTTCTAATCTCCTCCTTTCGCCCCCTGGGTGACGTGGGCCATGGATAAAACCACCAACTCACTCTTCATGCAAACCCCAGTCAAAACTTCCTAGGCAGCTTCGCTAGTGTTCATATGAGATACCTATAGAAAAGAATCCAAATTAATAGTTATTCTACAAGAAAAGACTAGAATACAAACTCGATGAACTCACCTCACTGATTTCCCGTACTTTAAATCTAAAAAAAAGGGCGCAAAACTTTCCGTTTCACTCCAAGAGCGGACTCTTGCAGCCTTGCCAGGGTGGAGTGCACTTCTGATTGTTATCTGAGCGTGAGTCAGTGCCTTTCTTGAGCAATGCAACCTTTAACTCTGCATTTCCAGGGGTTTTAATGTTTGGTTTAAAAATAAAAGCAAAATAAAATAAACTCTTCCAACCTTAATATTTTGGTACAATTATATTTACTCCAGCTGAATCTTAACTTCATCATAGTACAGTTTTTCCTGTGGGATTTAGCCAATGTTTGCAAAGCACTTGATTTATGTTGAACTGTTGAAGATGACGTTTAGGGCTGCTATACAGCTGAGGGTCTGCTGTGCTTTCGTTATTATTGTTGTTGTCAGACCATTTCTTACCTCAAAGACCTTTTGACAGTTCTCCTTCCCCCATCCCCACAGTCTTGCTTCCCAGCTTTCCCCAATATAGCTGTAGTACTTGCTTCGGAAGCAGTTGTATCGCAACAATATCAAGAAGACAAGCAGAGAATAAGTTTACTTTCCTGCATTGGGTGCTGTTGTTTTGGTGACATCCTATTCATTACAAATCTGTGGTGTTTATTTCCCCTCTCAGGGTGCAGTGCTTTGCGTTGATTAATCCCAAATGTTTCCTGGTTTCCCCCAGTCCCTGTTGCTCTCATCTCCTCAGGCTTTGGTACATGTTGTTTCCCTTCTCCTGTGGCCCTTTCTGCTGCAATGTCACCCCCCAATGCTGTGGGACAATGCCAGAGAGACCTCATCCCATCACAGCCATCTCCTCAGGACATGTGAAGAAGCAAGTTTGTGTTTAGTTGATTTAGAAAGCCTCCAGCCACCAGAAGGCTTGGCTTGGCTTCCAAGTTCTGAGGGAAAGGAAGATGGGGGGGGCAGGGGAGTACATGCCATTTCCAAAAAAAAACCTAAGCAAAATCCCACACCTAAGAAAGTCAAGCATGTTTCAGCATGGAGGGGAGTGGTGACTAGAGGTGTTGGCAAGGATGTGGAGACACAAAGCAGGTTAGTGTGAGAGCTGAGTTGAAACAGGCATCTGCCACCAGAAAACCTCCTTACTAACTGTTGTTTTTTCCCTCCTTTGGCAGGTGATGGACAGCTCGATGCCCCTGATTGGGGAGCATGTGGAAGAGGACAGACAGCTTATAGCTGATCTGGTTGTTTCCAAAATGTCTCAGCTTGTCATCACTGCTGGATCTACGCCGTCACCACTGAGGCCTTGGGTATGAGCAAATAGACCTTATGGGCAACTTGTTTTCCTGAACTTCTTTTCTCTCTCTCCTCCCTGTGGGTGTCAGGCAGTCAGACATCTCAGAGTTGAACAGTCTCATATGGGAGTGTATTGGATGGATTGACTCCTGCTCTTCCAAAGAAGTCTCTCATAGACTCTCTGCAGTGCATGCCCCTAAGAAGCACCTCTCTGTCCCTTCCTCTCTTTCCATATAACTGTGGCATCACACCAGTAGTGTGGTCTGTGCATCTAGACATTCTGGCTTGCTAAATTCATAGATTCATATTGAAGACAGCCATTTTTAGAAGTGCTTGTAATGCCCGACTTCATCTAACATCATCCCTCAGGATAGGTTTCATTCCAGTTTTTGCATCCCTGATGAAAATCTGTGCTTCCCAGAACGGAAAGTGGGGAATCTCCACCAAGAGCTGTTTCATTCCTTACTGCAGCCTTTCTTCTTTGGAGATGCCCTTCACCCCCTTCATCAGGAGGAGGCTTAAAATGCTGAATTCATATAAGAACCTGTCATTTTTGCATTTAGTGACCCCTTAGTGCTTCTTGCGTACATTAATTTTGAGTATCAAATGCATCTAATCTTAGTGCCACGTTTCCCAGTGGCAGTTCTGTATAAATGAAACACACCAGAACATAATCTGTGTCTCCAGGTATATGTGCTACACCTCTTTCAGTATCTAGCAGGCAGCCAAGCACGAAGGTTTGAGGACAACAAAACTGTACAAAAGAAAGGACAGGAGAGTAAACAGGCTGAGGGATAATACTGACTGCAATGCACTGGAACAGTTTCCATTTCCACTTGAGACAAAAAGTGGGAGAAAGGACTTTATGGCTCTCTGCTTTTGTCATATGACAGCCCACTCCTGCTAAACCAGGTCCCCAGCATGAAGGGTATTCAGGGTAACTCCAAACCAAGTTTTAGCTAGAGTGAGGAGGTAAACATTTAATAGACGCTAAAAATGCTTTGAGGCAGGGAAAGTGATACAGAAGGGATAGGATTTACTCTGGCCAAAGTGAAATCAACAACTGCCATCTGAAATAACCAAGATATAGAGTGTATAAACTAAGAGCAAAGGGGAAGCCAACAGAAACTGAGAACATGGACAGATGCATCTGTTGTCTATGTAATATACTGGTACAGGATTGGATTGGATTACAACAGACCTAAAATAGGACCAAAATAAGAACAAAATAAACTGTCTTGGAGTGATAGGGTGTCAAATAGAAGACTTAAATAAGAAAAGGGTCTTAATCAAGAATACAACCTACAAATATCTGTATACAAAATCAAGAAAATTAAAACCACAAACATGTTAACTAGAGTGTTTTGCTACAGAGAAAGATCTTGGTATAACAAACATTGCAGAAACTGCACAAGCTATAATTACTAACATAATGCTATAACACCTAGTTACAAATGTGCAGAAGTAATTACATATGAGGCTGGTGAGATGCAGAACTAGAGCTACAGGTGAAGACTTCACAGAACAAAGAAAAATAACAATTCTGAATAGAAGGACAGTAGTACTGAATACATAGAAATATGAATCCTTGGGTATCCTATGGGTATGCATAGAATATCTGTACGTATTATTGCATCTGTCTATACTAGTCCCTGTATCAAGAAAAACTCAGAAATTATGAAACTGAGTGCACAGCATTGACAGAGGTGGAAGAAGCAACAAGTCATAATAATGTGAGACTACAGCTATCAAGAAGCAAGTCAAATAGCACAGCAGGATAGCAATTCAGAGAGAGTTCCCTATCTCTGTAGATGTCTGCTTCCTGGAACTGCAAAATCCAAGTGCAGAAGGAAAAAAACACCTTGACCTAGCCTTAAGAAACACCCAGGTACAAATTCAGAAAGTGAATATATACTATTAGGTTTGATGTCCAAGGGACAGATGTGATATCAAAAAGTAATGGTATGACACAAACAGTTAGAAAAGATTATTTTAATAAAATGAGAAAATTCATCAACTCCCTAGCATTAAAAGTAAAGCTGTATGGATGTTATTTGAGAGACCACTGTTTTCCAGAATGTATATATACATTTCTGATCTGCTCCTGAACCAGGAATGCAAGGAATAAACTTCTAGAGTTAAGTAGTAAAGTGATAGAGGATATCAAGACATAGAGAAAAAAAATCTTCCAAATTTGGAAATCTGACATTTAAGAAGACCTTTATGCACCACCATGCAAGTAATAAAAGGAAATATAAAAAGGAGAGAAATTGATTTTGAAGAACAGATAGAGGGAAGAATGAAACAAATTCTCTTAGTTCATCAAAAGATGGAACCTTACCAAACAATTGGTGGGTTCTATGGATCATCCAAAGTTAAGGGAGAAAAGGAAAACAACAGGGACAGTGTTGTGACTCAAGTGAATTTAATTGCTGAAAGTGGGGAACTTTTAAAACTAGATATAGTTTTTCCTGATAAGAAAGACAGGAGTGAGAGCAAAAACAGTGATTAAATCACTGATGACTGATATTTTAAAAAATTATTAAGCCCCCAGACCCAGGTGGCTACATCCAATGAACTGAATTTAGGAAGTGACTAAGCTGCCAAGAAAAAATGTGCAATTTCATTAGAAACAGTTTTTGCTCCAGAGGATTGGTGTACAACAAATACAAAATATGTGTTTAAAAAGTTGTAAGAGTCATGGACCTTACAAATTATCTCAGACAATAATTTAAAGAATAATACAGAAGACTAATAAACCAACAGAACCATGGCTTAAGATCATCTACCACATTTTTTTGCAAATAAAAATGTTCCATTAATTTCCTTTTGATTCTTTTCCCATCATTTCTTTGAGAATTCTTTCATAAAGTGGTAGATAACAGGCAATCAGTCAAAATAATGTAGCTAGACTGTCAAAAAGCCTTAGGCAAGGTAACAGACAAGTACTGTTAAAGAAAGCAAGCAGGGAGGGCCTAAAAGGCAAAGTTTCTTTGTGGAGCAGAAGCTGGCCTCAGATAAAGACATAGATATGAGAGATTTTAATTCTTGCAAACAGTCAGCAGAGAGGGTACATAAAGAATGCTAAGCCTGGTCATGTCAATAATTGGGTTAGTTGAGCCCAGGACAGGGTAAGATGTTAATGACAACCTTTTTTTCATGGCTACAACATGAAAACTGGTTTCATGGTTACAGCTGCGGTTCTCTTCTCACCTCTCTGCCCCACCTCCATCCCTTCCCATCACTGTTTCCTTTCAAAAGGCAGAAGACCTTGGGCTGGCCCTCACCCCTTCATCTCTGAGCCTCAAAATCCTGTTTTACCTTCATCTCTGAGAAGCCTTGGGTTGGCTGTAGGCAAAGGCCATAGAGGTGAATATGAGATCTGATTCCCTTTCTTTGGCTGGTCTAATCAGGATGTCTCACAGCATAGGACAGTAAATTTCCACCAATACCAAGGGAAGGTTTAGTGTCCCAAGCTAAGTAGGACTAGAAGCCATGAATGGAAAATTCCCAGGTTTTCCTCCCCGTCCATTTGGCAAGTCCCAGAAAAACAGTATAAAAGATGGGCTGGCAACCTCATCACATTTATGTTAGTCAGTTGAAACTCATTTCAATGATTCCAACTATGAAAGATTTCTTCCCGTTTCCAGAATCACTTAGCTCATTCTCCTGACCTTCCAGGAGCCTTGAAGACCCTTTTATCACTGTGTTCTCCATGTAAATAATCCAGCGAGCACATACCAGCCCATCTGTTTCCAGCTTCCCCTGCTTTCATAAACAATTTTGTGCAATAGGCTTACTCTGGCTTTTGTTAACCTTGGACCAGCCCTTTGTGCAACAGTTCTGTGTTGCTTAATCTGTTTATTAAAATATTTGTCAAAAAGAGTAAGCAATGAGAGAGAAGAAAGTGCAGATGGCACCGACATTTGCGTTAGTCAGGACCAGGGATGGCAGTGAAGAACATCTGACAGAGCTATGTATGTTAAGTCACCACAAAAGCAAATGAAACTCTGTACGGAAGATTGAAAGGTAAGCTAAGCTGGGGGTAGAGAGAGGGAGAACATAAACAATCTGTAGACCTTGCAAGTGGCACTAGCCATGCCCCTTGAGAAAGACATTGTCACATACAGGCTAATGAAAACCATTGCTCAGCCTATGGCTGTGTTGACAAGGGAGAAGCAGGAAATTAGGATGCTGGAGAAATGAGCTGGTGATGTATACAGAGAACCCAGATACTGCTGCATCTGGAGTAATGTAAGCAGACCTGCCTCTGGCATCTGCAGAAGGAATCACAAAGCTGGGAAAGAGAAGTGGGTGATGAAAACAATTAGGGGCCTGCAAACATCCCCATGGAGGGACCAAAGGGATTCAGTCACTTGGCTTTAGAAAGGAGGTGAATGAGAGAGAGGGCAGTAAAGGTTTGCAAAAGAATGAATGGCCTAGCAAGGGCAGGTTGTGAGAATTGTTCTCAAAACTCAGAACAAAGCAATGAAGTTAAGAAATGGGAAAAGCAGTGAGGCTGAGAGCTGAGCAAGACTCAAAGGGTATGGGTGTAAATATCAAAACAAAATATCTGGAACTGTTGCAAAGATTTTGTGGAGCAGATAGTAAGCTTCATGTTTCAGGGTTTAAGCTGGCCCTTGCTTATTAGCAATCAAGAGGAGACCCCTTAGGGTAAAGAGATGATTACTCCATAGATGTTTCCATGGTTCATCCCTCCTTCCTTTGGAACATCTGGTGCTGGCAACTGTCCAAAATGGGAGATGGGACTAAGAGACCCCCTCGGGCCTGATACATTTGGTAATTCCTGATTGCCTAAAAAACATTCTAAATTGTAACTTCATTGTTATTCCCTGTGAGCAAACAACTTTTGTGCTCTTTATTACTCAGCTCTCCATTTTAGCCCCATGAGATTTTACCAGCCAGATGCTGTGTGTGTGTGTGTGTATTTAAGGAACACTTCATGACTCCACAGTTCCTATATTACTTCAGGGCTTCTCTTTGGGGACTCTCTATTAACTGGAATGGCTTTTTTTCTTCTAGCCCCCACAAGTTCAGCCTGCGTCAATGAAATCTCAGACTGGACCTCAGCTTGGACAACTGTCCCAACCACGGCCCCCTCCCCAAGGTACAGTTCTTCAGGCCTCATAACAGTGTGGACTGAGGCATATCCATTTTCCTTCTAAATAAAAGCTATCAGGATAAAGGTTTCAGTCACTGTTGCAATTCACTGACAAACAGACAGCACATTCAGTGTGCTGTTAAAGCAGCTTCTATCATATTCCACAGCAGCTCAGAAAGTGGGGTGAAAGTTTGATACAGATCCAGTTGACACTGCTGGTAGGACTTGGCTCAGCAAAGTGAGGCCACTTGAACTGGCACTGGAGCAGGATTCTGGGCACAGAGTGTATTTGTGTTTGCACAAAGCTGTAGTGGCTACAAGTGTTAAGAAGTGATGGGAAGATGCTGGTGCTGTCAGGCTTGGAACAGACACCGACGTGGTGATGCCAGGATCCTTGATCCATCTGTCCTGGTGTTCCCCTGTCAGCAAGAGCACACCCCCAGCTCCTCCTGACAGCAGAAGCAGGTTTGACTTACATGGTTGGTCAGAACAACAGATTTGGTTTATTGTCCTGATTTATGCTGAGGTGATGAAGCACAGGGCTGCCCTGTGGGTACCCAGACCACACCAACCACTCAATTCACATAACCAATTAGACCCTCCTTTTTGCCACCTTTGTCCTTTCATTTCTCCACCCCAATGTCCTACAAAATTAACACCCACCTCTAATTACCTTTTCCTCATCACTCACAGTTTTACTGTATCCAAAACTTGGTATTTCTGATACCAAAGGCATCTATGTAATCTTGGTGTGATACACTACTACTGATACGATGACATAGGAATTGCAGGCCTTGCAGGATACTACTTCCCCATCTGTCTCCAGTACTCCCCTTCAATTCTCTGTGAAATTTTTTCCTCACATAACTCCCCCTTGACCACCTGTGAAATCCAGCCAGCCCTCACAACACTATCTGTAACGTTTGCCAGCTTCTCACACTGTTATCTGTCATGTCCAGCAATTTCCTATGTCACATCCAATTATTTTCCACATCCTCTTCAGTCTTGAGAGTCTGCTACCAATATGGCTGAAGCCACCTGCTGATAATGCTGGAACAGATATATGGATAGCAATAGGATACACAGTCTCACATCAAACTGCTGGGCCCATGAAGGGACCGCTGACCCAAATCAGTAGATTCAGCTTTCATTTCCTACAGAGAGTTGGTTCTCCAGTGAATCTTCCTTTCCAACACAGGAAGTGCTTGCCAAGGATAAGAAATATTAGTTACATGGAAGAGTACAGCACGTTGAAGTGACTCCCTTTGGGGAGAGTGGCAGAACTTCTTTAGTGCTGAAGGAGGTAGAGAAATGGACCACAACTCTAGAGACGTGGGCATGACACTAGTGTTAGGCCTATGAAAGAGGTTTTCCCTTATCCTTCTGCATGAAGCTACTCCGAATAGTCTCTCCTCTCAGCAAAACCCATTCTTCCATATAGATGCTCCTTGCTTGTTGTCCACCACATGCACTTCCTCATGTTTATGTCTACACGTCCCTTTCAGGTGGACCACGCCAGCCTCAGGGATCTCAGCCTCCACGGACAAATGCACCTCCACAGCAGCGGCTCTCTCCTCAAGGACAGCAGCCCCAGAGTCCCCAGTCCACTTCACCTCAGCAGCAAAGGTCACCTGGATCTCCACAGCAAGTCCGATCAGCAACCGGGTCCTCTCCAGTCCAGGCTTCCAAGGCAGGCGTGTTCCCTCCACAGCAGCCTAGACCTCCTGCTCAAGGCCGGGCTCCTAGCCAGCCAAGCCCCACTGAAACGTCCAAGCAGCAAGCCACCCCACACCCACATCTGAAGTAGGTGCTCTGTTAAACTGCTCATATCTGTAGATATTAGAATAAAGCTGTACCCTGAGCTGGCATGAAGAACGTTTCACCTGTTGTCAGGCAGTAGTCCCCAGGGACAAAGGCCTGGACAACTATGAGTGACTTCAGAGGTATATATGCATGGGCATAACAGGCCACCATTGAACTGTTGTCAGGAAGAACAAGTTGTACTTGACAGCTCTAAGAATTCACATTCTTCCCCTTGCTTATGCATTCATAGTTAATCGTGTGCTCTACCCCGGCCATACCAACATAGCATACCAACTACCTTCCCAGCAGGGTGTATACTCCTTACAGGCTGTAATCTGCACATTATTGGCTAGAAAGCTCAACAAGTCATTCCTTCACTATTCCCTGAATGCAGGAGCCACACAATTTTTTGCAATTGGTAGCAAAAAAAAAAAAAAGGGGGGGGGGGGGCAGGGAGTGAAAGCAGCACTACTCATATATATAAACCTCCAGATGGTGACTGTATGTTTAAGCACTCTTCTGGACTGAATTATTGTGGATCTTTGGTAGCAGCCTTTGCTGCCACCCTTCACAGAACGTATCTGGCTGGCACCATGGCAGGAAAGATTGGCAAAAAAATGTTCGGTGTTGACAAAAAGTTGACACGAGCAAACTGGTATGAACAGACCAGAACTAAATATAGGCTAGGAATGAGAAGACGGTTTCTAGACAGCAGAGGAGCAATGTTCTGGAACAGGCTTTCAGTGATGATGTCTACATTAGCAAGGCAAACCAAGACCCGTGGGCTTAAGGATCAAAATGTTGGTGCTAAGGATGCAGTCTCCACACCATACATATTTCAGGTACTTTAATTCAGAGTCTGGTCTTGTGCTTAACACCTATTACTGACCAAGAAAAACCACTCGGTGACAAAGCATAGTAAGTGGGGAAAATTGGGAGATTTACTTCAAAAGCACAGGCCTGATCTGAACTTAAACACTAGCAGATATACACCCAGCAGGAGCAGTGCGGCCAACCAAAAGACCTGCATAGCACAGCTGACAGTCGGACAGACGTGCCAGGGAGGGCAGGCAACAGCACATATTGCAGGGGATATGGCTACCAACTTGCCCAACCCCTCGTGCTCTCACATTTGAAAGGACAGGACCACCATCCATGGTGTGGCTGATGAGAGACAGGTGACCCTCAGTATGAATCCATTCTTCTGTATTAGTAGTGAAATTACTTAACTGTTCCTCACAACAGTTGCACCAAATGGCAACTGCATGGTTTTAGTCAGATGTTTTCATAAACGCTTACTAGTCTGGGCTGTGATATTGGAGCCACCTGCCTGTGCCCCATCCTCTCCTCTCCCCTCCCCTCATTTCCTGGATGTCTTAGCATATGGAGATTCTCCTTGCTTACCTCTCCTTTTATCCTTGAATTTGTCTGTGTGACGGAACACAAAGCATCAGTAACCAACTTTGAACTACCACCTTCTCCTGCTGAGTCTGAACTCTGTTTTCCATTTCAGCAAATCGCAGTCCCTGACAAACACCTTCAGCATATCTGAATCATCTCAGCGGGGAAATGCCAATGAAGACGAAGCAAAAGCTGAGACCATCCGTAACCTGAGGAAGTCATTTGCTAGCCTGTTTTCCGATTAACAGCCCTGCAGCTGGATCTGTGCTTTTGTCAGCCCTCACTCTTCGTATCAGCGTACCTGATGTCATCCCGGAATACACTGAATGGTACCCAGCAATTTACAATTAACACCTGGGTAAAGGGAATTTAGAAAACTATAGTTGTTTTAATACAAAGAAAGTATTATAACAACAGTCTGAGAAATGACTGTATAGAAGTGGCACTATTTCATTGGTTTTTGTGCATAATCAGAATCACATCTGGTCAAATGACTGAGTGGTAAAGCAAATTTTACTCTTGCTAACCCCTGTGGAGTCAACACAGTTATGACAGTGCAAACTAGATTTTATTTTGATTTGTATATAGTCAATACAATTGCTAACTTCCAATTACTGAATCTTTGTTGAGGTTGAGCTAAAAAAATATATAGGCTTATTTCAGAAACAGATGTGCAAAGACAGAGTCAAGAGCAAATATTCATTGACTGGTAAAGTAAGCATGCTTGAGCATGGAAACACAGTGAACTGTGGAACTTCATGATACCAACTTTGTAAAAAGTCACTTTTCAGAGCAAAACTAAATTCAAGTTAAATACGGTACCAGACATCAGTAAGCACCAAACATCACATGAGCAGGTCATCCAGATGGACTGCTGGTTTGTTCCAGATCACCCTGCTCATAGCAGATATAAATAGAAGGCATGAAACAGAGACATTTTGTCCCCTGCACGTGAATCCTGAGTTCTGAGAGAAAAATGTCATGTTCTAACCCTGTAGCCTTAGCTCAAAGATAACCTGAGAAATGGGCCTTCCACGCAAAAAACAACTTCTTCCCTGCCCCTGGAAACACCAGAGTTCATGTTCACAGTTCACACAAATTCCAGACAAAACCCAGCTAAACTCCAAGCACTTTGGTGACTTGGTCACATCTGGCTAAGTATGTCCCCCAGGAACATGCTTAATTAATAGCAGAGCTGATGAAGTGCACATACTTGTGTGCTGAGTGTTCCATAATACTGAATGGACAGACAGATGGAGTGAAATCCTGTCTCCCTCCTTGAACTCCCATTGACTTCACTGGGGTGAGAGCAAAATGAATGCAAGGCGACAAACCTGCAATAGAACAGGAAAACTATCCTTTACAAATAAGATGAGCTGGGGTCGATCCAGAGACACCAAGCCATGGGAGGGCATGTATGGAATTGCGCCAAGCAGCTAAAGATCAGTATTAGTCCTCCCTAACCACCCCCAAGAATTATTCTTCCAGAGAAGACAGAGATGGATCTTTGCCAGGTGTGCTTTTCCTCTAAGCCTGCAACACAGAATGAAGCTGTGTATGAGCACATATACTAGAACCGGGACGTGGCAAAAAACAGGAATGACACAAGCTACATTCACAATTGAAAAAAATACCTTGGGTAAATTAATGTATCTATGGCTATTTCTACCAGCTGAGAGCCTACGCCTTGCACTGTGCTAGTTCTATCTATAGCACACCTAATGCAGGCGCCAGTCCCCATCCCACCTCCTCGACTTTTCTTCAAGTTTTGTCAAGTCCTTTAGTCACAAACTGTGCATACAGCTTCAAGGCCAGACTTTTGGCTTTGTGCTTCCCTTAGCAACTCCACCTTGATGGCACTTAGGAATGCCCAGGGAGGCAGGGAGGTCAGTAAGTTAAAAACATTTGAGCCAATGGCACAGATCTTTGTTGTCACTTAAACAGGGAGATCCCCAAAGCAGCAAAAGCAACAGCAGCATTTGCCATCTTGGATCTTATGATTCACTGGTGGAAATAAAGCCAAACAAGCAATTCCTTCCTGCATAGCACCTGTAATGAACATCTAAATCCAATGCAGTCATCTGGACCTTGTATGACCTACCCCTGAGCAGGCCTTTACACATATAATGGCTTTTGTGACCTGTGCGCTTTCAGGCAAGTAACAGCATAGCTTTTCCAGGTTGGAAGGCTCTCAAGAGACTCATCTGGATCAATGATTTATACCTCAAGTTCAGTATTATAGAACCACCCTATTCCCTGATGATTTTTTTCCAGTTCTGTGTTGTCCTTCCAGATTTGCTGAGCAGTTTACAATGTAGCATCATAAATGCATGTCATTGTCTGAGAAAAAAAACAGACCCTGCTGTTTTGCAGTCTCCAGGAGCAATAAAAGAGTGACAAATGGCCTTGAGCAAGCACTATCCCACTGGCAAGAACAATAGCGGATTAACAGGCTCCACTATATGGAGAGGAGGTAATACAACCCTGGTGGGAGAGGATTTCTTTCTATAACACTTCCCTCAGCATGGTTTATGCCTTTTCCTACTAAGTGGTCACCAGAGATGCAAAGACAAAAATAGAAGTTTACTGCCAGAATCCTCAATTGCTCTATCCCCTGAATCTTTTTATGTCTCTCTTACCAACACAACCTATACAAAAAATAAGTAACTAGTGTCTAGTATAGCACGGCCCCATAAATCGACCCCAGTTCATCACTGAAACCACAATGGTCAGATCATGTGCTGATGCTGCATTTGAACACAGCAGGGCTGTCCTCCAGTAGACCACAGTAACAGGATAGCACTGTTGACTTGATACTCAGCAGTGACTCAGATCTCTTCATTGGCCTGCAGCTCCCAGCTGTCATCTTTCAAGGGACAAGCAAACAGAATGGCATCTCCCCTCCTCCTAGCTCCAGCTTGCGAAAACAAGCAAAAACAACAGGCACTCTTAGCTTAACTTGGTTACTCCTATAGTTCCTGAAAAGCATCTTCAGTTCTATCCACAGAAGTGCTTTAATGAAAACACTGAGTTGATTTCCTAAGTTAAAACAATGAAACTCTATACTGTGTCCTATAAATGTTCCAACAATACACTTCGATCTCCAACTATGATTCTCACATACTAGATGTTGTGGCTAGCAGGAGATTCACAAATGCATCATCATATATTCAGGTTATTACCTTTGATGCAGGGTTTCTATTCCAAAATCCCTACAATCTAACAAAGCGAGAGAGAGGGAATACAAGGGGTATATTCTCCATTTTATGAATGGGGAACTAAGGTATACCCAAGAAGGTATATTTAGGTACCTGAATATAAAACAGCTGGAGTTAGGGGCAGTAAGAAGGCAACAGAAAAGTTGAACAGAAGTTACATTTAAATCACAGGGCAGACATGCCCCACAGCATGCCTTGGAATCTTTCTCACACAGCTGTGAAAACTGAACACCTGGTCAGAGCTTCCCTTCTGTCCTGCATGCTTTAATTTTCTTCACATGGAAGCCAGGAAACATGAATAGATTTGTGTTTGGATCCAGCCCAAGAAGGAGCTGGGACACAGCTAAGACACCCACTCATATCCACCACCTGGAAAATTAATTTACATTTTGCTGTTTAGATACAGACTGAGAAACATCTTGACTTTCTTGTAATATCAAGGTGTGGTATTTCAAGAGGAATGCCACTTACATTCCCATGCAACTAGAAGTCTTGTATAAAGCTAAGGGTCAGAAGAATAGCAGTCCTGCTCCAATAACTGCAGTGGTATTTTCTTCCCTTTCACTAATCACAGGCGGGTACCTAAGACCTTACACCCTGCATATGACCCAGTTACTTCATCTGGTTGGCTTAAGTTTCATGAATAAGATAAAACAATAAATAGGAAAGCCAGGGACAATAGTTCCTTCTTTCTAAGTGACTGTTAGTAGCAACCCTAACAGCACTGGACACAGATGACCAGTACAGGTAAGAAATGCCCATCTTCAGGCATTTAATCTTTTGTGATTTCTCTTCTATAGAGTTTGCAAATGGCAACGACACTCATACCTGGCCTAGGAGCTGGCGAATAAACAAAATAAGCAGCTAGTTTTAAAATATTCCCTCTGTTTTGTCTTGAACTTTATACTGTTGGTCCCGAGATATTCACTTTCTTTTTCATATCCTGTTTTATGAATAAAGGGAACTCCACTTTAGGGAACTTGACAGTTCAGGAGAAGTCAGGTTCCTTTAGCTTTGGTTCACAATACCTTTACCACAATGCGAAGAAACTACAAAGGGAAGGAATATCTTCAAGTCACTTAGTGGTGTATCTGTAAAAAGGTTGAGTTCACTTCTTCAAAAACAAACATTTAAATGACAAAATCCAGGATAAACAGAACCTGTGGCATCAGCCTGGCAGAAGTACAACAAGGTTGTATTCACGGCAGAGAGGGCCCAACTCCAGAGCAGCATGGGGCATGCCAGCAGAGCAAGCAATGTGACTGTCATCAAGGCACTCATAACGTGAGTACCGTTGGTGCCACAAAATTAACAGATCTCACACACATAGAGATCATTGTCCCAGAAATAGCTTGAAAAAAGTGAAAAGAGTAAGCTACAAATTCTTCTATCAGATAAAGCTGTATAACCTTATCTGAATATTATCTATGCATTTCTGAAGCACTCATCACAAGGACAAAATGGTGCAAGAACAACACAGTGTAGATTTCCCTTTTCCTCTTTATAGTCAGTGGAATATAAGGAATCACTAAGCTCTACGAGGCCTGGCTATAACACTTAAGTGAAAACTCTGTTGGACAAGGTAATTCAACCACTGCAGGCAAATGTTAAAAATTAAGGCTAATCTTGATATTGAAGGGAAACCACTGTCCCCCGACTCTATAAATACATACTCTTAGGTGTTTAATCATGGCAGGATTTGCACTGGTATGCCATTGCTGTGAAGTAGAAAAGGGAAGAATTAAGAAATACAACTTTTGACAGCAAAATAAAGTATTATATTTTACTTCCACTGGAGTTAATGGCAAAACTTCCTGACCCTACTGAAGTCAACTGATTTTATACAAAACAAGAAGATGAATCACTGAAATATCACCTGAAAAAGCACGTAAGTATTACTGATTAAATAGCTTGTATTTAATAGGAAATGTCATTCCATTTCCACTGCTGGAATTTCAAAAAGATTTTAGAAAATAATATCAGCTGTCACAACAGTCGTCAGTACCATTTACATTTACAGAAACACTGAGATCAATCAATCTTAAAAAAATACGTAAGAAATGAAAAGTTCTAGCAAAGTTTAATCATTCCAGTCTTCCTTTAATTGAGCTCCACCATCAGGCTGCAGATCTCATCAGGAGGCTTTAACAGTGGTCTTGTTAGTTGCTCATTAGTTAGCAAGACAACACTTGAATAGTGCTCATAACATGCTACAACACATTTCCTCTTGGCAAGATATATTTTGATACTTAAGTAAAGGAATCAAATGAAATGTACTGCAGTAAAGTGAGAATTCATTCTGCTTCTGCTGTGATCCCATTTCCACTGCAACCAGGCCAACCTATTTAATTCCTTAAGTAAGTTAGGCAGGAGGAAAGGTTTATTTTTGCATCAGTTTTAGTTCACACACAGTAAATGCAGCCATGTACTACAGCTCCTTATTTGTAAAGTCAAGGAGAAATACAAAAGTTTTGCTGCTGCTGGCTCTTTGTAAAATTGCTCTGCTTCTGTTCAGACTTCTGAGTTGCACTGTAGCATGACTTTACTCAGTTGTTTGTAAAACTAATTGATCTGTGTTCTAATATTTCCATTGTAAATAAAACCCCTTCCCTGTATTCTTTGTGTATTAAGTAACAATACAAAAATGCTTTTTACTTAATAAAACATTAAAGGAAATGTCATATTTGAAAATTTCTACTAACTCACATCTACCGTAAAAGTGGTAGCATCCTGTTCTATGTGGAACATGGTAGATTTTTTTGTTAATAAAGATTATTAGCCAGGCAGATTTGAAACATCATCATTTTTCCTGGCAATTTAATAAAACTCTTCAAATAAGACAGACAAGTATAGGGCTTGTATTTAAAGTGCTCTTTATCTGATGCAGCAAATATTTGGCTGGTATCCTTCTGGTCTCCAAGTAGCACTTCACAGATGATTAAGGGCGGGGAGGGGGCAGGGAGTAGAACAAACTGTTCTAAGTTGTAGCTCTTCGTGAAACAGACCTTAGTGCCAGGTGGTACAGTACTACCAGAGCATAAAACAAACCCAGCCTTTGTGGTTGAAACATTACCATGCACACACATTCTGGCCACAATCTGAAGAGAAGGCAGATGTTAGCGCCTGGGATTTGCTATCTCCTGCAGTTAGAAAGCAAGCTCAGGGACTAGAAAACTCAGAAGGAAAAAGCAGCAATCAAATGAATGCACGGCGAATGTCCATGGGGCGGCCCCGGCTGGGTCTAGGTGGAAATCTGTCACTGGGACCAGCTCGTCCTGGAAGTGTAGGGTTTGCTCCAGGCAAGGAACCAATTGGGTCAAAATGTGGTCTGAATGGAGGAAACTGGCCTGGTGCTTCTCCTGGGCCAGGAATGAGTGAGTTAATTGGGTCTCCAACGTATGGAAGTGTTGGTCTCTCATCATATTCTCCACCAATGATCACTGGGGGATAGATCGGGTTTGATGGAAATGGGTTGGGAGGAAAAGGATTAGGATAGAATGGGTTGGGATGAAAGGGGATTGGATGAGGTGTAGGGGGCAGAAACATCATGTGCCTCCATCTCAGGGCCTCCTTCTTCTGTTTCAACTTTTTCTTGTATAGCTGCAGACAGAAACAAAGGCATTTTAAAGCTCTGTGCTTTGTGTTCCAGCTTCAGCAATTGCATTCAGTTCTGCAGCACTTCTCAGAAAAGCACTCCTCACCAGTCTCAAAACCCAGAACAGCAACTCCCCTGACCGCCAAAGACCAAACACAGCATCTCTGGAAGACCCCTAACTCACAATCTGGGCATGCATCATGTAACTTGTTGATGCTGTTTTCTCCTACTCTGACCAAGTTCAACATGTGTACACAGAACACCACACTTTAAAACTCAAAGTTACTGCCTCCCAAAGTCTGTTTTATCCTCAAATTAGCCCATGGAGACTAATCTCAGAGAGATTATATAAAAAAGCCACCTACTTCTTTCCAGTCTGTATCACGAGGCCTTGCAATAGGATCTACAAAGAGAAGCAAAAAAATTAAGAAGAGCAATCTATTTTAAAGTAGCATTCATGCCACAGATGCCCACAGTTTTGTCAGAACTATCAGAAGAATCAAGAGATTAAAAAAACCACTTTTGGTCAATGCATTTTTCATAAGGAAAATGCATCTTAAAAAATATAAAGCTCCAGGACCATTCAACAGGTAATCTACTTGCACACCCATGCTATGTAAAGCATGATCTCCAAAAGTTACTGAATAAGTAGAGAAATCCCAGAAACACAGCCCCCATCTTTGACTTCTGACAGCACTTCCCTTGATCCCCTTACTTCTTCAATCTCTTGTGAGAAATTATAGCAGGAATATCTCTTCCCTCCACTTTCTAGTATCTGCAATAGCTGGTACACCAAGGTAGACAGAAAAACAGATGAAAACAAGGAAAGTCTGCACCACACAATGGGAAGAACTACATGGTACATCAGTAATGGCTCAGCAGATTGTCATTTGTTTTCATGGTAGAAAACTGTGCATCCACCTGAATTACACTAGACCAACTGTACTGGTTAGCATCACAAATGACTGCATTTACTCACAGTGTTTAAAAATCAGGAGTGGTTGCCTGAGGAGCCTCTTATCAAAATCTGTCAGACCCAATCCCTCTGTTCACATGAGAATGTAATTAGAAAACATGTGTCTCAACATTACCTCGGAAATCTCGCAGGTACATAAACCTCCATAGAAGCTGGTCGTTTGAAGCTGTGTAAAGATCACGGCAAACAGCAGAAAGAGAGATGAGTGAACGGACATCCAGAAGTCTGAAAATCCGAAGCTTGAGCTCAAGAGGAAGGACCACTAAGCCAAACACATCTGGCAAGTTCAGAGCTACAAAGTGAAGAAAATAGAAGCATTACCTAAGTGGTGCAGAGTTTACTCTATCTCTAAAGACCCTAAAAGAAAGAAAGGCCATTGTAATCTTTCCCTTAAATCATTTCCCTTTGATGCCTGAGTTACACCACTTTTCTCGGAAAGTACTGTGACATGACTTCTTATAAAACAGATCTCTTGCAACTCCAAGTACATTTACAGAGTGCACAAAATAGGGCAAATGGCACTTTATACTGACCACTATTGGGCACTGTAAGCCTAAGAAACATTCCACACACCTAACTATGTTTATAGGCTACAGAACAAAGGAATGGGTAAAGAAAAAGAGACCTGCCCAATTTCATGAGCCCACAAAAAACACATTAAATACAGAGCACATGCTTCACATAAAACCTTCCCACACTGAAGTCTAGAGGGAATTCCATTGAATAGTCTTCAGAATACAAAGCTGAGACCTTTTATGGCAATACCTATGCAGAGAAATCCTGGCTTCCTACTGCTCCACAAACACCAGCTTGGGTTACTTCCTACCATCCTTTCCAAGCCCTCAATGACCGGTTACTGAGAAGACCATTCCTGGGGTTAGACTTCCAAATATGATGCTATATAAATTTCTCTGCTTTGACAAAGAAATGGGTCAAAACTACAGAACTACTGCCACAAAATTATTGTGGTATGATTTTCCCATCACTAAGTGTGGAAAACAGCCACTCCACTTCATTCTCTTAAGTGAGACTAGAGCAACCAAAAATTAAAACCAGGAAATTATCATTATATTAACATTTTCTGAGATACAAAGATTAATATAGTTTCTTTAGAATGTATTAATTACTTTATGCTTACTCTTTATACACCCATCACTGAACAGCTGTTTAAAACACTCTTCCTTCAAGGCTTTAGATAGATCCCCTTCCTTACATCCTCAAAAATGAAGTACCATCTCTAATTGTAAATATTTTCTCTCACCTTGTCGGGCAGCAGCCAGAAGAGAGTAAACCAGCTGGTCTTTAAAGAGACGGGATAATTTCTGAAGGTCTTTGTAAACACCTGCAACCTTTTCTATCAAAGAAGAGAGGTAAAAAGCTTAGCTTCAGGACATTGTAATGCAAAAATTCTACAGGAGGAGAAGAATCATGGTTTTCTTATAAGCAGAACTGTAATCTGCTTGCAATCTTGACAGGAGCAGCTCTGCAGCTAGAGTGTAACAATCATGCAATAAGTAATTCATCAACAAACTACAGACCAGTTCCATGGTCAGGCTAGGCTTTCCTTTGGCCTTAAAAAGCATCATTAAGAGAAATACTTGAGTTCTTCAGAAACAAACTGACTTTCAAGCTGTCAGAGCTTCCTTTGCCAGATTTCAAAGCTCATGTATAACATGCACTTATGTTGTAAATGCTTGCAATATTCATTTTTCTGACAGGAATGTTTTTCCATGCTGTTATCTAAAAAACAGGAGCCAGAAGGCTCTACTCTTGTATCAGACACATTTCAGTGCTCAGCTATTCTTCTGAAGCCTTTTGACTAGACTCATATATCAGCGACTGGGGCTACCCAGGACACGGTGTAGGACACTGAATCAGCCTCAACTGCCAACAAAGCAGTTCATACATACTTCAGAGAACAAAAGGTTCTCTGAAGTCAGGTCTGTCCTCACAAGGATCCACATCTATCTGCCCTTCTCTCCTCCCCTGCCTTGGTTTTCCCTCTAATTTTGACATTCTGGAGAAAGCTATGTGGTCAGCACGTTTTCTGACAAAAAGAATGTAACAATTACGGTGCCACAAGAGTGTAGGTACCATCAGCCTCTGAAGTCCTGAACTGCCAGGCAGAAAGGGGGTATAATCCAGCATTGCTGCCCCAGAGATTCACACATATGCTTAGGATCTCATCAATAACAGGCAAATGGGCCAAAGGATGACTTGGGCTTTGCAAGGTTCTTTCCTTACAGAGTTAATCCAATAAATTCAAATTGTTTCAACAGCAAAATGTGAGTAAATGGCTACACTCTGAACTCCTTTTACCACAAAGCTATGACTCACCTAAATGGTAACCATATTTTTATTCTTGTTTGCTATTCTTTACCTATTTGGTCCTCTACTGAAGTATATCCTTACTCACTGTGTGACTTCCTTACTTTTCAGTTTACTACTATGAATATCATAGCTCAATCATACCTGGCTCCTGAAAGCAAACGAAGGATGCTGGCAATAGCTGTATTCTCTTAACACCTTTAATCTCTTTGTTGATTTTTAACGTTGCTGCAAATATAAGGGGAAAAAAAAAAAAGACATATCAAAATTTAAAACACATTGAGAAATTACAAAGATCACTTCATTACTGCCTTACCCTTTGGAGGTGTTTTACTTTCCTCCCTTACCAGATTCCCTCAAGGAAAATACCCAACTATAGCAAGCAGTTAGACAAGTAAAAATTTCAGAAAAATAAAATGGAACTTAAAATAGCAGGGAATAAACCAGGTGACCTGGTGACAGAGACCAAGCATTGCCTTCAACAATTCTATCACATGGAAAGAGATGTAACACAGCTAAAAGAGGTACGCAGCAAGCCATTATTATAACCCAGTCATTAAAGAAATATTAAGTAGAGAAAGACTCATCAAGCTTACTATATGAGCACTATATGCATGGTAGTTGTAACACTGTCCTAAATCTAACCTTAACCTGACTTGGTTAAAACATTTGATCAAAATGTGTACACGTTCTGAGAAAACATATGCGCTTATACAAATCAGCATAATCAGTTACAAGTTTTACAAATAAACATAAAAATTTTAATCAAAGATATCTTGAAATTATAATCAATTTAATATTGGTTCTGCAAAAATGTGGAATTGCTCAAATGCTAAGTAAAATACGAAAAAGAAAGAAAAAAACCAAAACCAAACAAAAAGACAAACAAAAAACCTCCAAAACACCACCAAGTGATATGGAAGTTGCTTCAAAAAATTAGACTTCCCTAAATTTTCAGGACTGAATAGCTTAAACTAAATACAATTTTTGAGACCACAGTTAAACTGTTAGTGTGCTACAGGAAAGATTATACGTTAAAGCTAAAGAATACATAGTCTGGAAGTTGTCTGTAAGTCTTGCAAAGAAAATGAGACAAGACAAAATATTGTAGCTGGAGCAAATCTACTTCTTTTAATATTTGGCAATGTATACCAAAGTTCCTACGAAATAAGACAAGAAACAGATTTCTACAACATTGCAATGAAAAGGCCAGCTGAATCCCCTAAGGATTGATCTGTTATGATTAGAGGGAAAGAAACAGTTAACACAGAGACAGGAAATGCCAAGAATATTCAGCATCAGGAAGTAGCATCTCCTGCACCTCAGCAACCTGGATAATCCAGGGGCAGTTCTAAACAGAATGCACAAAAGCACATCTAAGTTTTCTCTTGCTAAACAATGGTGATATTTAGCAATGCGCATCCAGGAGAAAAACTTGACTAACTTACCATTAATAGCAACAAGATCTCCCAAAGGCACACAAGTCAAACCAGCAGAACCTTCTTCACAAAGGGGATGTGTGTACTGTAGCTTATAAACACCATTCCCTCTCCATTTCTCTGGCATAGACACTGCCTTGGCTTCTGTCCCCTAAAAATACACAGAGATAACACTGCCATACTTTAGCAATGTACCAAGACTAGGGGGTGAAAAAAGACAATTAAAAGTTAGGAACTGCCAGAATGCTGCTTGCATTTCAAATCTTAGTTTAATCCCAATGCACATTATGGCACAGACTAGAATTGCATGATTATATACTATTTTCCCCAAGACTAACAGCAAATCTAAGGAGAAGTTTAGTAATTTTTTGTCCTGTCCCGGTTTCTAATAGGGAAGGTTGTTCAGTGAGCAGACTCACATCTATTTCTTTGACACGTGTACTTCATTCTGCCATTTATTCCAGCATTCTGACAACTCCTGCATGTTTGTTAATTTACTGCATGAAAAACATGTTATTGCACCTTTTCTGTGAACTTATGAGGTCTGACAGGGCTTGAAGAATCATAGCTTGAAATCCATTCAAAAATCCAAGTGGACTAACAGTTTTTCCTTTCAATTTCACTATGAAAAGGCTCAGATGGAATCCCAGAGGGGGACACAACATAATCACAAGTACAAGTAGACTCTCTTTCTTTCCTCTTAATCTGCACAGCAATCATCTTCCCTACTTCCAAGCCTACTGATTGACATAAACTTTCTTCCCAGTGGCAAATGTATTCTTCAGATAGTATTTCAGGCTATAGGAATGCAATTAACTTAGCAGATTTATTAAACTGGTATTGGTCAACCAGACACCTAAACTGACCCCCTACATGTGCTCAGTTAGCCTCACCGCAAGAAAAAACACGAGAATTTAAACACCTTCCCTGATAGAAAATCTTTTTTTGCATGTTTAGCCACATATTAGTAACCATACAATGCAAATCTGAAAATCTAAAGAGAAAAGGTGAATTCATACATCTCACAGAGGTACTGCCGTAGGTGCTCGACTACAAGTTAGACACCTCTGTAGGTTAGTGGAATCAAAGCCTAACTAAACTCAGTTGAAGTTAAGATGGAATTGGAGACAGCATTTTGTCAGACCTAGGCCTTGTTAACCACCATTTCAAGAGGATACCATTGAGATGATACTGATGCTTAAGGCAGCACTTCAAAGAAGTGCTACAATCTAAGCACATCTACACAAGCTCAACAGCATAAAGCAGAAACAGGAGGTTATCAGCTGGGTCCCAGTGAGGCTGAGGAATGAAAGAAACATGGGGACAGGCCTCTTCTCTCACACCTAGAAGCTGCTGTAGTCTTTAGCCTTAAGGCTTATTCGTCAGGCAAATTAGAGAAGCTGATACTTCAGCAGCCCCTGCTGCTGACTGACATATACAAAGTCAGAAGCAGATCTTCAGTTGCATCTTGTATCACACATTCCCACAGTACTCCACAGCTTTCTCATACTGACCAGGAAATTTCCTGATCGGTTGTGCACCTACCTGAGGTACATAGCCCGTCTCCATCATGAGAAGATGTACTAGAACGATCAAGGCATCAGTGGCACTGGTACACTCAGCAGAAAGGTAGAGCATCTCTAAGGAATGTGGTATTTCACCATCAGCAGCTTCACTGCACAGCATGGGTTCGGAGGGATAGGAACCTGTACCTTCTTCCAAGTCAACATCTTCTGGGACTAATCCAGAAGGAAATTCTAGGCTGGATCCTGCCTTCAAGGGAAAGCAAAACAAAGCTTCATTCAGAAAATTACACCTCTATATACATCAGTATTATTTGTCTGCTTATTCCAGTCCTCACAGGCACCAAGTCTACTCTGCTGATTTCTCATGCAAGTTTTACAGATTCATTAAATCTCCATTTTCTAGCATCCCAGCTGGAAACTGGGATTACACGCATAGCCTCTGTATTTTTTTATATTTATAATGCCCTTCATAAAAGGGTCTGTCATTTGATTGCATACACTACTTGAAGACAGAGTGGTAATACATTAAACCTTCATCAGAATTTTTGCAACATACACAGGAATAATTTTCTCACTGTAGTACCACCACTTATTTAAATATAGCCAACATGCATGGCAAGTAACCAAAATGATAATTTGGACCGCTTAGAAACACAATAGGCCTAAACAACTGGAAAAAAAAATAATCAGTGGAGTATATCTACTGACACTTGAGGAGCACTGTGGTTTTATTGTGGCTTCCTTTCTTCTACCAAAATCACACCATATTATGATGTTAACTGATAAAACTACCCACAGACACATTAAAAAAAGTTGTGAATGAAAACTATAAACAGGTTTACCTAAGGGAAGAGTCAGGAGAGGAAAAAAAAAAAAAAAGAGAGAGCTCTCTACAGCTCTCTAACGGAGCTGTAGCTACTTCTCCCCCACATCCATGCCCAATGGCACAAGACACCCTTTATGTTTGTACGAAGCTGGCATGGCCATCCACCCGTGGACCTTCCCTTCTCTCATTAACAGCAATGGACATAGCCCCAGTTAAACACAGATTTTTCAGACTTCTAGAGCTCTTCTACAATGACAGTTGCTTAGAGATTTTCCTGCCATCTTTCAGCACAATTTTGGAGGAAGATGTGAGAATCTTTCATCTTGCCTTCAAATATTAAATAAATATGAAACAGATACTTCTGCACAGTTTACTATGGTCTGACTGACAGACATAAGGAGCCTGTATGCCCACAGCACCATGTAAGGATTATTGCTCCTGACAAGAATCAATGGGACAATGGTCCAACTACATTTGCTTTCATTACTTATAATTCTTTTTACTCTAAATCTTAATTTTCATACGTTAAAACAATATTTTTAAAACACCTCATATAAAGGTTGCATTAAGGGATATTCTGTATTTGAAATTCATTCCAAAACAAAAAACCTACTTGCTTTGAAAGAATGTTGGAAGACAATTTCCTCGCAGCTTCTCAAGCTCCTGCCTAAAACAGACAGGATCATATAACGAGATAGACCGTGGCACGAGGCTGTACCTGCAGAATCTCCTCAAGGGAGACCATTCACCACAGGACCCAGCAGCTGGTGGGAGCTGTTATCTGCTTAACTATCGTATGTACCATCACACAGGAAACAAACCACTGAGTAATATGAAAAAATGTGCCTACTAGCTGCATGAAGCATAGGAGGTCATACTGATGTACACCTACAAAGCATGAGGCAGGAGCTATCTCAGCAACACAACCTCCATGCACAAGACAGACAGGTCTCACTCTGTGGCAGGCCATCTGAATAATAGAGAACTGTTACAACCCATTAGAAAGGAATCGTGCACTCATCTTGTGAGTGGTGTTTCCAACAGGCAGTGCCTGTTCCATTTATTCAGCACCTAGAATCAGTTTCCTTGAGAAGACAGCACTGAGGCAGGTAAGAAACACACTCCTAACTTCCTTATGGCAAGTGCATGTTCTAACAAGAACATTCAATCCCATAAAAATGTCAGACCTGAAACATCTCAGGGTCTCCAAACCAGCTTCTGTGTCGCAGCTAATACACAATGAATAGAGACAAATTTCCATCCAAATAACTGGCTATATTTCAGACACGTATAAGGACCCAAATATTCTGGAGAGATTCTCTACTATATAGTACAGCAACTGACACAACAAGATACCTTCTTTTTTGCCTTGTGCTGTACGGGGCAATTCTCATGTACTTACCCTCTCATCACTCTTTTGAACTTCCACCTGAGCTTTCTGGTTGTCAGATTGCTCATTCTGCCCTTCTTCTTTTGGACTGTCAGCCTGACTTTTGTTGGGGATCAAGGTGGATGGCTCATGACCATTCTGAAGTGGGGGAGGAGGAGGAGGAGGTCGGCTGGGTTGTCCATCTGCTTCTTCTAGTAATAAGCATATCAAATCACCAGAAACAATCCCATATGAAGCTAAGGTCTTCTGATCTTCTGTGAGAGCATCTTTTCTGTTCAATGTTATTGAAAACTCAGTATCAGAACTGCAAAATAGAAAAAAAAAAAGGAAATACGGTTGGCTGCACCTGGGTAACTGTACAGAGGATTAGTTAAGAAATGCATACTGCATACAATAGTACTATGCTCTGGGTTTTAATCCATTAATAATTAGTTATATATTAAAGGAAGAGTGAGGAAAAATTATGTTATGCAATGATTTCCCCCCGTTTCTCTCCAAGTATGTTTTAAGTAGCCATAACCGTTTGGTAGGTATAACTTCATTTACAGTAATTGCTCATAAAACAGTTATGAAGGAAAACACAAGTGCCCTCCAAATTAGAAGATATCACACCTAGCAAAACAAGCTTTAAATAAACTACTGGCTGAGATTATTTAAAAACAAGATACTGTTGCAGACTCAACCACCTTGCTTCCTCATTAAGCAAAACATTCATTTCAAAAGGTCAGCAGCTGCCCTACAGCGTGCTAGTTGCAAATGAGGGTAATAAGAAAAGATGCTTCACAACAAGCACTTAAAAAAAAAAAATAGAAATGCAACTGGTTAGCATGGAAGCAGCTATCCAGTATCAGCTATAAAACACACCCACTGTGGCAAGACAAGCAGTAACTTCAGATTTCTCCTGCCCACACTGCTATGCAGCACAGTGCAGTGCTATCAAACGTACGTATCACCAGTGAAACATTAGTACACCGTACCTAATTAAAGGTTTGTGACTACAAACCCTTTAGCCACCATCAGAAAATGAGCCCCTTCTGCAGCTATTTCTTAAATTGATTTTGCAGACTTTACTCTCCTATAAAGGCTGCCATGAGTTCTTCATGGATAAAACGTTTATGAAATTTAAACCCAGAGATTCTCCAAGAAGCCTGCAAAAACTGACACCCCACAGCCATTTTCATAACGTAAAGGCCACACAGAAATTTAAGTCAGCTCTGACTGAGCTGCAACCCGTAGTTCACAGCTGAGCACTTCCCAAAGTTAGTTTTACTTTCCTGTTCTGTAAGGAAGGCAAAACTGGTTAAAAGCTGTCGTGACCTGCCGCCCTACCCCGGCCGGTGCTGCGGCGGGATCTGTGGGAAGGAGCTCAGCAGCGGGCCTCACCAAGCGTTGCACCAGCTTTGGCAACGTGCCCTCGTGAACCGGGCAAAACCTCCAGGCCGGCAATCTTTTACCCGCCGTGATGCGTTACCCAGCCCCCGGGCGGAGCCCCGCTGCCCCCCTGCCCCGCCGCGGGATGCCCCACAGGGGCCTAGCAACCACCGCACCTTCACACCGCGGGCCTCGCCCCGGAGCCGGCGGCGCAGCACGGCGCGTCTCGCCCGCGGCCGCTCTGCCCCCTCCGCTCGGCGCCCGCCCTTCGCGCCCCCAGGCCTGGCCAGAGCAGGGGCAGCATCCCCCGCCGCCCCCTCCCCCGCCGGCGGCAGCCCCGGCACCGCCGCCGCCCGTCCCGCAGGGGGCAGCAGCGCCGCCGGGGGAGGGGGAGGTGGGAGATGGGCCGGGCCGCCCCGCCCCTCCCCCCGCACCGCGTGGTACGGCCCCGCCGGCCCAAGCCCCGCGTGCGCGCGGCCGCCCCTCCTTCCCCCCCCCCCGCGATGGTTCGCTCCGCACGCTACCTGTACCCCCAAGCGGGCAGCAGGGCCCCGCGCAGCTGCGCGCGCAGCTCCCCCAGCGTTGGCTCCGCCCCCTGCACCTCCAGCGGCGCCGTTCGCTTCTGCAGCCGCACGCGAAGCTTCATGGCGGCGGCGGCGGCGGATCTCCGCGCCCGCCTCGCGCCCCGAGCGGGCCCCGGCGGGTGGCGGCGATGGTGACGGTGGCGGCGGGGAGCGAGCGCAAGGGCTGCCGGGGCGTGTCGTTGTTTTGGTTGGCGCGGCACCGCCTCAGCCCGCCCGGCCCCGCCCCCGGAGCGCGGGGCGTTGCCCCAGCGCGCCGCCTGCCGCGCGCCCGATCGGTGCCTCGGCGTGCCACGTCGTGGCCTGCGCGGCGTTCCTTGCCCGGCCGTGATCGATGATTGGGCGTTCGGGCGGTACCCGCGCATGCGCCGGGAGGAGTCGCTCACACACCCTCACCCTCCCCCGTCCTCGGGGTTGTCGGTTGGCGGCCGTTGGTCTCGTTCGCCTCCGTTATTGAGGTTGCTTTGCTGCTGTTGTTCAGCAGTGGCTTATCTCCCTCAGCGGTTTATCCCCGCCGGGCCTGGGAGGGGGTAAGCCGGTGGCGGGAGCGATTTCTGCACACTGGCTGCCTCCCGCCCTGCGGAGTGGTTTGGTTGGGCCGCTTTTCTCTGTTCCCTCCTCTTCAGTGTAATACCGGTTTAGATGTTACTCTAAAAACAAAAATGCCAGGGAGAGCCTGTTGTTGGCTGGGCGTTAAACTGTTGGCGAGGTTCATGGAACCGGGGGCTAGGGGAAGGGCTGAAGGAGGATACTGGCCCGAAGAGCGCTTTGGTTTATAAACGAGTGGGGGTTTTTAAGGCAGACTACTAAATTGTCATCTCGGAGGTAGTTTTAACGCCTGCAGTCAAGTAATCTCACCAACTGCAGTTTACTGGCTTTGGTTCCCCTTTACCTGTCATGCTTGAAAAAAGGCTCCTCCCCACACCTTAGAGCTTCTCAAAAAGTATACTCAACTTCATCTAGAAATACACACTTTGCAGAAGTGTAATGTCAATGGGCAAAAAATGTAAAAGGCACAATTTATTCAAGTTTTTACTTTATTTAATGAATTACATTAAACTTAAGCGAACAGTTAATTCAGAGGTAACTTTTGAACAATGCTTATTCTCAGATTATCTTGTTTTTCCTTCTAACAATAAAATTTTTACCTACATCCCATTTCTCCATGCAAGGAATAATATGAGAAATACAAGGTGCAGGAAAATTGGGGTACTTGCCAGGAATGTAATGCTAAAATAACAATAGTTAAAGAACTTGAAAGACCTAGGTTGCACAACTACTACCAAGTACAACTGCCTATTATGGCAGTATTCACATTGCTGAACCCTGTATTTATAGGAACAGCCCTCTCTGTGCCCTTTCAGCACTTAGGAGGCCAGCCAGAAAAAGGAGACTGAAACTTCAAAAATTCTGTTCTGGGCTACTGGCGAAATCTCCTTTATGCCATCTGAACATGATCATCAAACCCAGGTAAATGTGGTTGCTAAATTTCACTTGACTTTGGAGTTTGCTGTCAAATATGTCTGAAGCTCAAGGGCAAGCATCATCTGGTTTCAACATGTCAATAAATTTCTCAGTGGAAAGGAGAGGCTTGTATTGATGAAGGCGATAAAAGGAAAGGCAAAGAGACTACTGAAATGGAAGAATACCGCTTATTGAACAACCAAAGAGCTGATGCTCATGACAATCAGCTTGGTGTTACATACTGGGCCCTCAACTGTGAGCATTAAAACAAGTGATTTCCAGAGAAGCTTGCTGCACCCTTTGCCACTACCCCAGTTTGAGAAGTGCTTATGCAGTCATCATCAAATGCTGGGGGGGCCACATGCTGGATGAATCCAGAAGGGTAGGTTGCTGCTGCAACAGGGGATGAGAGTGGAAGGAACATGTGAGGAGGGATCAAGAGCACCATGCCTGTCAGAAACTCTGCTTTCTTCTCTCTTGAAGAGGGTTGAATCCAAAGTGAGTCATGCTGCTGCCTCAGCATCATGACCATTTTCCCTTGGCCATGGACATCCTGCTCTGTTTTGTCCTTCAGTATTGTCCCTGTCCCAGCCACCTCCTGTCTTCCCACTGGCTCCAGGGCAGCTTAGGCTGCGCTCTTCAGAAAGAGAGGAGAAGGCTTCCCTAGTATGAGTAATGTTCATGGGTACAGTTGTGATGTTTCCAGCAGAAGCACCATTTCAGTAGCTTGCACAAGCTAAAGTAATTATGTGAAGTAAGACGGTTCAGTTTCTCAGGAGCTGGCTGTAGTACTCATTAGGTAACCAGCTACACCAGTTACAAGTGAGCATTTCTGCTGGCATTCTGCTAAATTTTCCTTTGAATTTTATGAGTCATGCTGCAACGTAAGGTTTAGACACATTTTCCACACAGCAGTATTAAACAGGAAAAGCTCCTAAGAAACAATCATGATGAAAGGCTAAAACATTTTCCACAGCTTTCAAGTTTGTCTGTACAAATTTCAAATGACCCAAGACACCATCATTTTTCCCTCACACATCACTTCTTTCTAAAAGGGCTGTTATTTGATGAGTAATATTTTTCTCCACCATTTTCATTTTGTTTCAGTGTGCAGGCAGGAGACTTCCAATGGCCACATAGGAAGTTGACCTCAGGCTGGGAAAGGCACTGTGTCAAAATAGTACAGGAAACCTGTGTGCTTACCAGCTTGAATAAATGGTTGTATATAGAAGAATTTTTACATTCAGCATAGTTCACCCTTTTCAGAAATGGTGATTTTTTTTAAGTCTAATTCATTAAAAGAATATACAATACGGTGACAAAAGAAAGCTCTTTATCAGTAGCTCGGAATTGTTGTTAAAGACAATGTGGTTTCTCAACTGAAAGTACTTTATTCAGGGTTTTTCTCCCCGAAGTGGTCAGTGTAAAACACAAGCAATAGAACCCATTCCACCAAAGAAGTAAAACCCTGTTGATAGCCCTAGTGGTTTCTCTTGAGAAAATTGAAACTTTATATAGCTGTAGTCCTGTTGACCTGCAGTCAACTTCCCATGGCAGAGGAGAACTATAAAAAGTAAATGTCTCTTTGGTACAGTTATATACCTCATGGGATTTTTTTTTTTTTTTCCTGAAAGCTGAGTGTAGTAATAAAGCTGTGAGCCAGTGGACCTTTTCCATTATTTTTCTTTCTGTATTTGCCACTACAAAGAGTGTATTTTATAATACGTGTAAATAAATATATATGTGTGTATATTAACCCTTATGATACCGATGTTTTGAATGACTAGGGTCACACTGAAAGATGTGAGAGATGGTAGAATGAGAAGGAGAAGGATATGAAGGCTGGAGTATCATCAGGAGATCTGTGAAAGTCTGAAGTACCATTTTAAGTGTGCCAGTGGGGGAGGACGTTCAAATCAAAGCCAGTGGAAAGAACCTCCTAACTTCTTGCAGCTTGACAGTAGTCAACTTTACTTCTAAAAGGTGTTTTGAAGCCCTTTATGCTAGTGCTTTATAGCTAATACATTTAGTGGAGCTCTGCTTTACACCATCTCAGGTTGGCTGTCTACAGATGACCCTTAAGCAGTGTCTAAAGTTTGCTCACGTGGCTCTTAACTTCTCTGTTTCTGATTAAAATCTTGGCCATATGGAGCAAAGGACCTTTCAGTGGGTTTTCTGGGGTTTGCCAGATTGCTGCAGACCTTTTTAGCTACCACCATGTTTTCTTGGATTTATATATTTCTTTACAGTATTGAATTGCTGAGAGTTGTGTGCAGAACAAAAGTCTTTGAAGTGGCACATCAAAGACAGTTTGATATCTTCGCATTACCAGACCAAAATCACATTTCTCTGGATAGTAATAAGAGGCTCCACCCATGGAGGAAGATTCTCAGAGGAAGATTTCCTGTGTCTTGTGATGAACGAAAGGGGTCAGGTTTTTCTTAGTGAGATTACTGCATCCACCTAGGAATCTATGGTGACTTCTTACAGGACGGCAATTTATACAAAACCAGGGTAGGGGCTGCATTGTTTGAGAGAGTGCCTCATGCTGCTGTCAGTTCCATGAAAGTAACTGAATGGGTGTACAAGAGACTAATGAGTGAGCCAAACAACTGGAAGAAAAGCAGAGAAGAAAGCTTAGAACAGACCTATGCAAATGGTGGACTCAGGTCTGAATCTGGGTAGATCCTGGACAAATAATGCCTGCTGCATTCCTGTTCAAAGTCTCAATATTTCTTACTCTTCCCCTGTCTCTTGGGGACCAGCTTAAGAGCACCCTTACAATTCTTCACTGTGAGGGCAGTGTGCTGTGCAGAGCTAGAACAAGAACACTGAGGTTTTTTGCTAAACGGACTTTGGTAAAAATGAACCTAGTAGTCCTGGCTCAGGTGCTAGGATAGTGCAGTTACAGAGGTCAGCAACATGAAATCACTGGATCCAAACAGTGGAAAGTGTTTTTTTCCATTAGTTCATCAGACAACTGCCTCCCAACATAGTTGTCCATTGTTAACAGATTCTATGTGGGCATTGCAGCTATGTTACTTATTTTGCAGCCTGGCACAGATTAATAGTTCTCTGGCAATTCTGCTCCAAGGCTTTGAAAGCCTTTATGAAGGGCATCAGTAGGCAAGCCACGCTCAGGAAAAGCTGTGGTAACACAGTGACTTTGCAAAGCCTCTGAAAGACTGGGGGGCTCCCAGACCTACTCGCAAATATAACCAGGGGGGGACAGGGGTGGCCGTTGCCTCCTGTGGATTCTGTTTGAAGATTTCATTGAGCTAGATCGTCTGCTGCCTCAGTGACTTGGGAAGTGGATAGCATTGCTTTCCACACTGAATGGAGGAAACAATGAACAGGAATTTACTGGAGATTTTTTTTTTGCCATGGGTATTTCCAGTGGTTGTGGAGAGGTGGAGATCACCTGCTTTTATGTCATTTAGCAAACTCCTGTCTGTATAATTTGCTGGTTTCTTTAAGCATTCCTGACAATATCTCTCCTATCAACCATATACATTTTTTATTCCTTTTCCCTCAGAGGTGATTTTCCATATGGAATATCAGTGTATAGGAAGGGTTAAAATCTTGAAGCTTTTGAGTCCTTTTTGATTTGACATTGTTGATTGAGCTGCAGAAAGCCTACCTGTTCTCGAGCACGCTGCAGAGTAACTAGAAACAATGGAGCAAGGGAGAAACTGAACAATCCAGTCCCCATTCTGTTAGAACAGCAGAGATATTTGTGAAACTAAAGTGCTCTTTCTGGACTTCAGGTTGGGTAGACACTATATTTGCTATCATGTTTGAGAACTGTTTGTCTTGTGTTTGTTAACTATTGAGGTTTCTTTTCTGAATTTTTGGAAGTGAAAGAAATTCTTCTGTGGACTGCAGGTGGAGAGTTTTGTGCAGGACCAAGGCAAGACAAGGACAAAATTCTTTTTCAGAGATATTCTATTCTATTTCAGAGGTTGGTCAGTTTAAGATAGTGTGTTTTTATGGCTGTGTTAAACTTGTACAAGACAATGATAGTGACTTTTTTTTGCAACAGAAGCTTTCTTAGTTCTTAAGCAGATTTCAGCTGTAATCTTTATTGCAAGTTTTATTTAAAGTTTTTTCAGACTGTTCACAAAGGAGAAACCAACTGTGGTATCTACAGGCTGGTAAGTAGAGTACTTCATTAGGGTGAGACAGGTACACAGACTGAAACAAAGGAGTTTTTCATCTTTTTCCTCTACTTAACTTACTTGAATACACTATCTCTGAAAAGACAAAAGAATTAAGAGAATTATTTACATCAAGGAATTGCTTGGTGCATGCTCAGTTACTGAAGATAAAAATCAGAGCAGTTTGTCTGCCATCTATTGTCATCAACAATGCAATTGGCAGCTCTGATTTAGACTATCAGGCAGCTGACAATTTCTATCTCCTGAGCTCTGTCTGTCTCAGTCGTCTGACTAACTTTGTACAATCAATCCTAGCATCTGACAGAGGCTTGGGGCTTTGATGAAACCAAGAATATCAGCCTTGGAATGCAAAAGAAACCAAGAATATTAGCCTTGTTGGTTTGAGAAAGCAATGTGAAATTATACCATCTTTCACTGCCATGGTGGTTCAGTTTTTTGTTCTTTCAGCTTCTCACCTGGCATACATTTAAGATCCAAACAAGAACATATTAACTAGAAAGCAGGGTAGTGACTAAGATTGCTGTTTTCTGTTCCTCAATGGGAATGAAGTTCAATGAGAATGAGGTACCTCACCTGCATCAATGCTTCTAGCAATCCTGCTAGATAAATATCTAGTGAATATCTATGTACTTTAATGATAGAAAAGTCTGTCTTTCTGTTTTATATTGATTTTTAATTGACTCTTAATAATTGGGATAGAAAGTGGCATGTTTGCAGGAAAAGCTAGGACACTTCTTGGGAAAAGTTTAAGATTTGTGACTCCAACTGGCTGTTCTGCAGAACATAACATTGCTACCTTACAGTAATTACTTATTTTGAGTTGCTTAAAATAGAGAAAACCAAAAGTGCGTAAGAACTAGAGATGGAACCACCAATTAAATGGGGGAATTTTCAAAATCTGTCACAATGTTGATTGTGTGTTCAGAATTTTTTTTTCCCTGAAACCACTTTTTCTTGCATAGTATCTTGGGGTAACTTTGTAAGGATTCCTCAGAGAACTGATATCAAGGCAATATTGATAATGCATTTTGTCTGTCTTATATAGTTCAGAAAGACACTGAAGAGCAGTATTTTACGAGGTACTGGGTAGATTTTGGATTTGCAACTGTTTAGAGTCTGACCTGATAATATTAATTCCAACACAGAAGTAAGACTACCAAAGGGTGGTCATTTGGGGTATTTTTTTGGTGGAGGGGAGGGTTTGTGGTTTTTTTAAATGCATTTATATGTTCTCTGACAGATTGTGGAATAAATTGTCCAAGACAATATGGTACTTCTTAGAAATCCAGGAATGACTTTATAGGCTGGAATACCTGGGAAACTAGCAAGACCTTTTTGCTACTTATTAATTAGCATAGTTTTGTACATAGGCAGGTACCATGATCACAATCAGACTTGTTAGAAAAGGATGTGCCACTCCCCTTAGTGGTAAGGCCAGAGTAAAGTTACATAGGTCCCTAATAATCAATTTCCTAATGCAGCACTGGGAAGACTTGAAGTTGTCTTGAGAAACAGTATTGTTATTTCTAGGCAATTGAGCGGTGGCTGTCATTGGTAGTGAAAATCAGGATGAATGCAAGAATTTTGAACAGAGAAACCTTACTTTTGTACTAGGAAAGTGTAACAGAAAGAAATAATTTGTCACAGGTTTTGTGAAGCTGTGTCACGTGGTTATGTCCCACCATGCAGTGGCTCCCAGTCTCGCTTTGCACTCAAAGACACTGTGCTACAGGCTCGTGCCAGGACACCGTTCTCTACTCCCATGTGATCACCATATAATTCTCATGTGTGCTTTGAATTTACCATTGCATTCCCTGCTCATGTGACCTGATTTAGTCAATGTCATGTAGCAGTGTTTGGATTAAGTCAGAGGTTTGTGTGTAACAGGGAGGCCAGTTTCATACGGAGGCCTACTGTATTTTATTGGACCAGCGGATTTGGTTAAAAATCTTTTGGACTAGCAAGTCCAGTATATCGTAGGGGCTGTGTATATAAAAAGAGTGTTGTTCTACAGGAGGGCAGACCTGCTCCTCCTTGGCTGGGATTGCCCTGTCATGTTCACTCTGCAGAAGGTAGGACAGATCGTAAAATAAACCAGCCAACACATGGGTGTGGGGAAGGCCTAGACTAGTGGAGCAGAACCATTCAGTCTCACCAGCAGCTAATGCCTACCAAAGTTCTATCCAAGTAATTGGAAATATGTGTCTGCTACCACACTGACTGCTTTGTGCAGTAAAATCACTGGCTAAACATCTCTTGACCATCCACCCTTGTACCAGTTTCACTGAGGGAAGTGATGGATGCAGATTTTTTGCAACTCATGGTATGCATAATTTATGATCACGTTTGCATCATAAATGTTGTTAACAGGTCCCTGTGACAAAGGTGAGAAGATGCTAAAGACATGGTATTCCTTCCTGCTGTGTTGGCTGTCCTTGCAGCTTGAGGCTAATCCTGGTCTTAAAGTGAGGATTACTCAGAAGGGGCTGGACTACGGTATGTCTAACATTGCCAGAAGTTAATTTATGATAAATACTC
The DNA here is from genome assembly GCF_034638445.1 of Ciconia boyciana. Taxonomy (NCBI): domain Eukaryota; kingdom Metazoa; phylum Chordata; class Aves; order Ciconiiformes; family Ciconiidae; genus Ciconia; species Ciconia boyciana. Next base: position 60,716,999 of record NC_132934.1, read on the forward strand.
CATGCACAGAATATAGTTCCTTAATAAAGGTGCAATGCAGAAACAAGCTCCTTAAATATTGAAATAGAAGAATAAATTCCTTTTGTCACCTCACACCAGGAACACCCTTTGTCTCTTCTCTCACTTACTTGCTTCCTTTTTGTGCACCCCAAGTGTGAATTTATCCTTGCATTGCTGATTGCGTTCTCCTACAGTCCAACAGTTTTTCTACTACATTCCTCATAACAATCTTTCTTAGAACCAGAATGAGATGGTCATATAATTGCTCCTTTTTTAAAAGTGTCAAAAACCTGATTGAAAGTGCAATATTTAATTGAAGATAGTAAGACATAATTGGGAAAAAAGCTTACAATTTTGGAACAGCCACATTGCTGCACACCTTCACCCTCATTCCTCCGTTTGGCGTGGGATAGCATCTGCATGCGCCATTCTTTCAAAAAAATCTAGTAACTGTCTGCCATAATTCTTCCCCTTAATGGAATATCAGCAATTTCCACAATATATTTTCCTTACTCTCTATTCATGCTAACTTTCACTGTCTCTTACCTAAGACTTACTCCATGGGTGTGGAGGGCATGCAGTATAATTTCAATTGTTTACAGAATTAATATTAATAATAAAGGTTAACAAGGCACAAATTCAACAAAGGCTGGGTCGTGCTAAGGATTAATAGTCATTTATGTACTGAACATGCTGACAGGTAAACAATAGACTTGTGAGATGAAAAGTAGAAGCTCAGGGTTTATGCCTTTGAGATGAAAGCAAGGATCAGGTCCACTTACTTCTCTGTATGAGCATTGTTTTAAAGCCTTTTGAGGAGTTGCGAAGTGCAGGGCAAACATCAGTCACACAAAACAGAACTGATCTCCATATCTTTTTATGACACACAGGAGAAATCGCTCCCTAGGGATCTCTCATGCCTTCAGAAATGAGAATTCAGCCTGGTATTTCTGCGTGTGAGCCCAGCAGTTTTTGTGACATTCAGCATGGCCTTCAAGTGCTGAAGGAACAGACTAAGTTTGCACACCCCTGCATTAATAGTAAGAACAGACATTAACAGTGTGCCTCCCAAAGGTATTTCTTGTATTTGAAGAGCATGGTGGTGCCTGTCATGTCTTTTCCCTTAATATGAGATTTGAAAGCTGAGGCAATAGATCCTGCCTGTATGCTCCTTGCCTGCTGCAAGAACCTTGAGAGAAATCCCACCTGGGATCACTGGCTGCCTTCACTGACAGTCGTAAGAGAGCTTTAAGTTATTTCAGTCAGAGCCCATATTTTGCTTTGGAGGCAGGAATTCCTAGGGAATCATAACTTACTTCTTCATAAAAGATGCATTTTATAAAAAGGTATTCCAGTGTTGCGTTATCATTGATTTCAATTATTTGCTTTTTTAATACACTGAAGTCTGGGGGAGAAAAAAATAGATAGTTTGTATTCAGCAACTATGAGGCCAAAAGCTAAAGAAACTCATGCTAAAAATATCTGAAAGCAGGACATCATTCAGTATTAAAGTTTTAGCAGTGTCTTCATCAAAGATGAGCAAAAAGAAGGAAGACACAAGGAATTTGGGATTTAAAGATGTTCTGTTTGTAGATGATAGGGTCAGTGTATATTATCAATGCACAAGTAGCATTGAAGCATTCAAGAAAGTAGGGATTCCTTAAAGCAAGGAGAGAAGGTAACGAAATAAGTCAGAGATCTGCAGCATGCTGTAATGGATAAGGTGCAGTGGCAAAATGTATGTACTCTGAAACAAATGGGAAGAAAACTTTTAAGAGGATTGTCTTTAAACCTCAAACAACTTCCTGTACACAAGCAACAATCCAGATAGTTCCGCATTTGACACACCAGCACTTCAGATGCATATATCACACTTTTTCTGTAAGTAAACACTACCTATAGAAGTCATCTTGCTACTTCTTAACTGGCTTTTTCATTCAACAGGTATGAGACAATCTGAGGTAAAGGTGATGACCAAGCGTTTCCCAAGGCTTTCCACATTGTCAGTGAAGTGAAGGAAGTGTAACAGTTTCAGAAACCTGACAAGAGTTCTAGAATATAAAATACAACTCAGGGACAAGATGGTCTTGGTTAAATGATTTGTACATGAGGCTAATAGAAGTTATAAAGGGGTGTATAATAGGTTTAAGAATCAGAGGTTTTTATGAACTGTGTTAAAAGTGATTAAATTATTTGGCAGTATATCTGGACCTTTGGGTGCCTGAATCCAATCTGCAAGGCATGTGCTTGCTACTGTCTCCTTGTAGGCAGGAGGATTGTGATGGAGCACCTGAAGCAAGCAATATTGAAAGAGACCTTCCCAAGCTGGAGTGGGCAGGAGAGTTTCTTGTTTGTTAAGGTCAACTATGTAATTTCAAGGTAAGTAAAGGAAATACATTTCCAAGTTTTAGGATGAATCATCTTATTGTATTGTTACTGTATAGTAATAATTATGCAGCCTTTTTTTTTTTGTTCAGTGTAAAATTTTAATGGTTTATCTAACTCTGCTCCCACTGCCCAAACACTGATTTGTTTTATAAGTACTTCCTTCTACCACACTCAGAGATAGCTTTAGAAAGCTTCTGAAGGAGCACTTTGGCTGGTTTTTTAGTTGGTTTGTCTCAGAGTTTGGGGCAAGGCAGGTGTAAGCATGGCTATGACACAGCAGGGGAAATGGGTGGGAAAGAGGGAAGAATCAGTGTTATTAGCAATCTGCTACTATGAAGGACCTGTAGCAGTGGAAGTAATTTTTTTGTGTTTGATGAGAAAAAGCTGACAAAGGGATAAGATGAAAATGTGTGCAGGGGGACAATGTATCTGGGCTGACGTGGCAGGAAGATGACTTTTACAGAATCTTTTTGGATGGATTTATAATGGTAAATCAGCATTTTGATTGGATAGGGCTCGATACCTATTTCCTGCTAAGCAAAATCATTGTACCAGGAGCAGCCAGTAGAAAAACAGGTTTATAGAGTTTCCTACAATTTCTCCAAATAAGGAGACTAATATAAAAGGTTTTTCTACAGCCTTCAATCCCATCTTCCAGTTAAAGCTTTTCCTATAGGCTATAACGGAAAAACAGAAACTTCTGGTCTCTTAATATTACTATCAAGCCAAGCTCTGCTGCTCAGTAGCATTTTACTTCCTTTTCATTACAAATTTCCCAGAGCAAGAAATACCAATCTGGGAGACTTCATGTACTTTCTGCTGGATAGGGCCTGCATCCTTTATCTATACCTAACATTTTCCTAATAGCCTGCTTTCTGGCAGGCTTCATTGTATTATACCATCCTTGCAACCTTAATCCCTGCACATCTGAGCAAGCTGTGTTTGGAAAGTCTGAAGAAGAAGACACATGGGGGTAGAGGTGCGTGTGTCTTACTGCATGTCTTCCACTGTCTGCTGGGTGGTGATTATAGGGAATATTCCAGATTCTTCCTGGAGGTACACAGTGAAAGGATCATGGGCAACAGACATAAGTTACATCAAGAAAAGTTCCAATTAGAAGTTAGGAAAAAATGCTAGGGAGCACCAGAACAAGGGCCCAAAGAGGCTGGGGAATCTCCATCCTTGGAGGTGTTCAAGACTCAAGTGGGCAGGGCCCCTGAGTTGGCCCAGCTTTCAGTAGGGAGTTGAACCAGAAAATCTCCTGAGGTCCCATTCCAACCTAAATTATATGATCTTCAAAACCCCAATTCATTCTCCCAACCATAGTTCTTGAAATTGACCATCTTCCCAGTGGATAATCTGATTTTAGCTCACTGCAAACAAGATTACTAAAGACAGCCTTACTGCTGCCCAAGATGTTACTGGAAAATTATGGTCATTTTAACTAAAAGTAGCTGGTGCCTTCTGCCCCAGGAAAGTAGATTAAAGGCAGTTGTTTCAGAGATCTCTGCTAGATATCATGAAACAATGAGGAATGTGTACTACATGATAAGATTACAGCTGATATCTTTGCAATGTTCAGCTCAATTCCACACAGCCATTTGCAAGACAATATCCTTGAGTATCAGAAACTTTTGTTTTGGCAGGGAAATCTTCAAGTAAGGTTTTATTTAGAAAAATGGATCCTCTCCAGAGCCCTTTGCTGAGGCAAGGGAGGGGATACAGAACGGGGAAAGAGAAACTTTGATGTTCTTCAGCAAGTGCTAGCATTCAGACAACCTGGATTTGTTTATAGATGTAGCATCTGGGTTTAACACAGACTTATTTTCCCCCAGCAAGCACATTTCACTTTAAGGAGTTTGTTTTTCTCCCAAGTGGAGGTTTTTGTTTTGGCCAAGCATCCTTTTTTCCCTGGGCAGATATCAAGGATTCTTTTTCCAAGAATGCTACTAAGTGTAATGGTACAGGTGTCTTTCCTTCCTAAAATATACAAGGGTCGGTCATTTCTGAGAAATTCTTCTACCGAAGCATAGACTTTGCCTTTTTTTAGCAGAAGGGTTTTCAGTGATCAGAAGTCCTTTTTACTCTTTTGACATGCAGTCTAATATCCCCCTTTCTGTATTCTGTAGGCTCAGAATTAATGCTGTGGATTTCCCAGAAACTTCTGCTTCCTTTATTCCTGGCACTGGCATTAGTCTGTCAGTGGCACATGCTTCTGCTACGATCAGTGCAGACTGGAGAATGAACACGTGGCTGCTGTAAGTATTGTACAGTGCAATGCAGGTGTGGGGGACAGTTCTGGGAGAAGGATTGCAAATGAAATTCAGAAATCTAGTTGGTAATTATTATTATTTTTCAGGTAGATATGCTTTCTCATTTAACAACAATCTATTTTGAAGAATAAACTTCTTAAGAAGGAAACATCCTCTGCCAACTAATGCTTTTTTTTTTCTTTTTTTTTTAATTATTCTACTCCACAGGTTGTCTCTTTGGAAAGTATCAGGTCAGACATCTCTTAGCATGCTCAGTTTGTCCAGACTGTATATTACATAATATTACATTAATATTCAGGACCACAGAGTTTGCAATGGCCACATTTGTTACTTTCTTTGTACAGTATAACTGGAAGGTTGACTCTATAGCTAATTATCTATTTGCTGGTACAGTGCATATTGTCTTCCAAAGTGCTTCTATTAAAGGAAGGGCACTGTCAGAATGCCAGACATTCAGAACTTCTGAAATTCCAGAATTCGGGTCGTTATGGAAAGCTGACTTAGCTTCATGAACCTGTGCAGTATGAGATTGTCTTTAATTACATGATTGCATACTGATTTTTCCACTTCTTTATCTCAACATTTTTGCTATAGAATTTTAATATAATATTCTAGATTTTCTTGGGGGTGGGCGGCATCCTAAAACTTCTGGGATATCAGAAAAGTTTGCAAGGTGCTAATCTCTACAATTTGGGTTAATGGAGTAACTGGTAACAGCAGTAGGCGTCGCTCTATTTGCAAGCCAGGTAGTACAGCAAGATGGATCACCAGGCTGCAAGTTTAACAGCATGTCCTGATTTCAAAGGAGCACAGACATGCAGTTCTGCATTCAGTCTCAGTACTGGAGGCTGGAAACTGCTGTCACTGTGCCCCCAACTTGTCTGTTGTTCCTTCTGTCATACCAGTATTGTGAGGAAAAGGATACTGTGTTCAGCAGTGAAAATCAGCTGTTCCCAAACACAAAGCCACCTCTCCCTCTTACTGAAGGATAAGGACCTGGGCATAATCTGGAGAGCTCCCAGATGTATAAAACTCCTAGGACTTCACAGACAGCAAGGGAGGCAGGGAGCTGGTATGCAGGATTTGTCAGAGCATATCGTGGTGGAGGTGGTCAAAGGTAGCTTTGGTGGAGTTTAGAGGGTGAAGGGTTTTTCTTGCCTTTTTGAGGGGCAGAAGGAACAATCTGTGCTGCTCTGTTCAATATGATGTTTTGTGAATGGCTGTAGGTTTAGTGTCGTGGTTTAAACCCAGTCGGCAACTAATCACCACACAGCCACTTGCTCACCCTCTGCCCCACTCCCCGGTGGGTTGGGGGAGAGAATCAGAAAAAAAGTAAAACCTGAGACAGTTTAATAGGACAGCAGAGGAAGAGAAAATAATAATAACGATAAAAGAATGTACAAAACAAGTGATGCACAATGCAATTGCTCACCACCCACTGACTGATGCCCAGTCAGTCCCCAAGGAGTGATCACTGCCTCCCGGCCAACTCCCCCCTGTTTATATACTGAGCATGACGTCATATGGTATGGAATATCCCTTTGGCCAGCTTGGGTCAGCTGTCCTGGCTGTGCCCCCTCCCAGCTTCTGGTGCACCTGGCAGAGCATGGGAAGGTGAGAAGTCATAAGCACTACTTAGCAACAACTAAAACACCAGTGTGTTATCACATTGTTCTCATACTAAATCCAAAACACAGCACTACACTTGCTACTAGGAAGAAAATTAACTCTATCCCAGCCAAAACCAGGACATTTAGACAGATCCAGAATATGCCCTACTCTTCATCCCCTCTGTTCCTTAGTCCTACATGTTGCTTTCAGCATAGCAGACTAAGAGGGGCCAGCTGAAAAAGAGCTTTCCAAGGGAGACCACTGACAACCCACCCCTCCTGGGCTTTTTCCAGGGTCAGTAAGATGGCTCTTATCACAGCTTTTTAGTTGTGATAGTGTTATGCCTGCATTTCCAGGTCTCACTGTAGCCCTCCTCTCCACTGTGTCCCAAAGCACTGCCGGTCACAAAATCTCCTGGCACGCCCTTTGCTCCTGGAGACCTGGAGCTGAGACCCTGCTTCAGTGAATCAGGATTCCTCCTGAAGAAGAGCAGCTATAAGGATGCAGGAACAGAGGACCTAAATAGCTGGGCTTCTCCTCGTTTCCCAAGCAGCCCAAAAAAGGAGGAGGGCTGAGATCCCTTTGTGATGGTTCCTGTCACTGAAGTATGGGTAAACCTAGGTTGGAAGGATCTCTGGAAGTCATTTTATCCGGCGTCCTGCTCAAAACAGAGCAGTCACCAGACTAGATCAGGTCAGCTGTCTAGTGGTAGTGTTTAGCCAAGGATGGTGATGCCACAACTTCCCCAAGTAACCTGTCCCAATGCTGCATAACCCTCCTTGGGAAAATATTTTTCCTAATGGCTTGTGGGATGGGGGTTTGGTTAGGGACTGGAAAATGAGGGTCTGAAGAGTGGTGCTTCCTCCAAATAGCCACTTAATGCACATATACAGACTGAAAGGTGGGGTTGAAAATGGTAGTGGTGGTAGGAGGGACTTTGTGCAATACTACTCACTGGTTTGGTCAGGGGCAGTCTATGGTTTGGGGCTGGGTTAAGATTAATCTTTCGGGATCACAGCCTCCTTCCCCAGGATTTTTGCTTAGCCTGAAAAATAAAGAGGAAAGCTGAGAGGCTCATGGTTTGAGCTTCATATTGGGCTGGGCTCTTTCTCTGTAGTATGGTGCAGCCACTGTAGTAATGCCTGGGAAAAGAAAACCTGAGTAATCAGGATGAAGGAGTGCAAAGTGATGCTTTTGGTGCCAGTTCTGTTATGGTAAATGAGGTTTTTATAAGGGTATTCTAACATCCATTCAGCTCTCTGTATCCTGCTTTGTTGGTCTACAACTTCTACGACTCCTAACCATAGTCTTAATACGTAAATTTGATGGAATTTAGGTATAAGGATATTTTTGTTGGGATCTTAGAAGGGATTTTGACAGAAAGGAGGCAAAATGAATGGGTTTGAGGCGGGACAAAGAATGGAGGAATGTATACATTTTAAAGGGTTATTGAAAATTGTTACAGGAAAGAGGAAAGTGGAACAATTGCAAAGTTGAGAACCACTGGGTTATATATTTATTAGCTAACTGGCTTCTGCTGCTGCAGTCCCAGAGGCTTTCAGGGTCATCTGTCATGAAGGACTGGAATGTCTTGTGTTGCTGTGAAATTGTAACATTTTTGCAAACTTGTCAAATCCTGCACAACACTGGAAAATTCATGTCCTGGAAACTCATGCATATAATCTGTTTTTGAATACCATGCATGTCCCTAACCTACTTTAATCCCTAGAAAACCTATTCTTCATTCTAGATGATAGAAGCAAAAAGTCCTTTCAAACTTGATTTACAGGTAGTTTCTTAAATTGTTCCCTTAAAGCAGATGTTTCCTTGACTGAGTTTGGTTTTTTTCTCCAAGCAGCAAAGACCAAGGAGGAATTACTGTGTCCATCTCAGGAGTGTTTATTGCAGTTATCTTCAAAGTGTCAAGGGATAGCACAGGCCACTTGTCCATGTTGCTACACAATTGCCAGCTGAGCATTAATAGTGTAAAAGTCAAGTTAAATGGAGGATCTAGGTATGTACAGTATATTTTCTAATTACTCTGTGGGAAGTAGCAGGGTTTGTAACTTAAGGGCCACTTTTCAAATTTTTAGTTTTAGGGATCCAGTTACAGGATACAACTAACTACTGAAGGCTATGAAAATAGATTTTTAGAGGTCTGTTTTCAAATCCAGGCTCCTTTGCTGAGTATGTGAAGTGCAGCTAATCTACAGTTCTTTGTGCATGTGCCAACAAATGAGCTCACTAAATGTACTGCATATGAAAAAAATGCCATTTGGGCATATTAAAGAATACAAGATTGCAAATGGAGGTTTGCAGATATGACAGTGGTCTAGACTGATTATGCCTTTTGACAAGCTGACCTACAATTTCAGAGTAAAACTTTCAAAAGAGAATATGAAACAATACTTGTAGTTCTCCTCATTTTATTTTCTAGAAAATTTTTTTGCCTTACTCAAAGACAAAATGTGGCTAATTGAGTACTGTTTATCAACATGTTAACATGAACATTCACTACTTTGCAGATTGCCTTCTAAATAGCTCTTATGCGACTGAGAACCCCTAGCATTTATCTGAGATTCACAAACTAATAAAAACAGTCAACTGCACAGTCTACTAATATCATCATAATTGCGTCTCATTAATATAAATGACATTGACATCCCAGTCTGCCACATTTTATATTTCAAAGATTTCAATCCATGGTAAAAAGTCATTGTGTTCATTTCCTTTCCTCCAGCTGGACCTACAGCTTTTTGTCTGGTTATCTTGAGAAGCCCATTTCCACCAAATTGGATAAAAATGTAAGTTTGCAAAGGTGGTTTCAGCTAGTGAAGGAAGGAATTGAAATACAGCCCTTACATTACTGACTTCTCTCTCTTTTCATATAGCTATGCCTAAATATCAAATACAAAATCCAAATGATGGATGCACAGCTAAGAAAGCATAAGGGTGAGTTGTTGAGAACAGCTTTTTGTTAAGTAATTTTCATAGTGCTCAAATTGTAGCCTTTTTTATTGATGCCAAACCATTCCTGTGTTCATGGTACAAAAAAAGTGAAGGAATAAAAATACAGCCGTTGTTCTGTACCTTAATCTATTCCAGAGTTCACCCTAGAAATCTCTTGCATGTAACATATACAATATTCAGATTTCTTCTGTGTCCATAGCAGGTCACCTGTAATCTTTCAGTCTGTTGTAGCTGACCTGTGTTATTTCCTTAGATTTTTGAGGGGAACATTTTCATGCTGATCCTTTATGCTCTTGGTACTGTGGACATAAGAAAACCTGAGTTAGCAGTAATCCACTAAAGAGCTAGCAAACATCCCTGTAATATCTCATAAACTTAGCACATCTTGTTTTGAACTTGAGTTCAGTGAGATAACAAGATGCTGCAGGAAGACAGTGTCACACTAAGCATGGTGTGTCTCTTCACACCAGTAACAATTCCTGTGTCACTCTTGCAGAGGCATGAAGACAATAGATATCTGTGTCCAAAAAGCATATATATGTAAGATTTTCACCTCTATAATAAATACCACAGCTTTTCTTTTTTTTTTCTTTTTTTGTTGTTGTTTTTTTTCCAAGACTAAGAATATTTGTAGTTTTTGCCAATTAAAATTCATTTAATTCTCCTAAGTCATATAATTCAGGTCAGAGAGTTTGTTCCCACTCTTCACTTTGCATTGTGGATATTTCTATTATCTGCTCTGCTATTCAGGAGCAGAGTAAGTAAACTTTTATTTTTCCTAAAATGGCCTATACCTGCCATGTGCCAAGCAGTGGCAAATATTACTGAAAATCATGGTCATCAAGAACATTTTCCTGTGCAGCACATACCTAAACACTTTAGGCTCAAGGGTACTCCAAGCCGTGCTGTCATACTGAGGGGTTCATAATCTCTGTGTGAATTCACCATTTCTCTTTAAACCCACCTATTTTTATACAGTATGAACAGAGCTTACAGTCCAATCAAAAATAACAATCAGACTGAAGTTGCGTGCGAGCGCCTTTCAGAAAAAGTCTTCAATCATACTGTCTGATAAAATTCCCTCTATTGTTGTGAACAAACATCCCTTGTCTTCAACACTGATATGCGTAAAAACATGCTAATGTCATCTTCCAAAGTATTTAGTAGTATTTACCAGTATTTCACTAATCATATAGGAGAGTTTAGTTCTCTTGTGCAAACATATAACAAAAAAGGGGACTCTGCCCTCAATACTCCTTCTCTCACTGCATGGGAGAGATTTCTGAGGAGTGTATTCAATTGTGAACAACAGGAGAACAAGGCCTAAACCAGGAGGAATCAGTGACTTTTCCAGAGGGAATGCTCTCACTTTTTCCCTTATAACAAGTTTTTTTATTTTCTTCTTCCTCTCCCACCATTATTCTTCTTCAGCTTCATAATTTCTATAATTATAATTCTATTATAATAATTTCTATAACTAAACAATAACTGTTTGTGATGTGTTTTTGTAATAACAGCTGTTTTGTTTTTGTCCATCATTCTTCTAGTCTTAAGCCAGATTGATGCATTTGCACAAATAGACTATTCCCTAGTTAGTTCTCCAGCAGTCTTCAAATCACACATTAACTTGGATTTGAAGGTAATTTGTCTTTAATATCAGTGTGCTTTCTAAGACTTTTCTGATTCTCTTTTGTGTTGATTCATTTTCTTTCACTACAGTCTTACTCAGCATCTCCAATATTTAATTAGAAAAGCAATAAGACATTTGGACATTTTGGTCAAGAGCTATTTTGGAAACCAGATACAATTGTTTATTTAATAAATTAACTGCATTTGTTAATTAACCAAAGCTATTATTTAGAATTAAATTATGTCAGAGTTTAAACCCTTCAGAGGTGCTTTTTAAACAGCATTAAAGTGTTCTTTAGATACACAGCTCTTCCACCTCTGCTTGGTCTTCACCTGTTAGTGGTGATACATAATCCATGATGGCTACCAATGTGATTGCAATCCAAAGCATTTGTTTTGAGATGACTCAGCATCTTGTATATGTACAGGTCATACCCAAAAAAAAGACTTCTCACAGACGGTCCTTGAGCAGCATACAGCAGTTCCTTTCTTATCTATTTTTCACCTTTGTTGGCAAGAGATATCTCAGCAACGCCCAGCTTTTCCAGCAGCTTTAAGTCCTTGTAATTCAGAGCATCCCTGTGGCTCACAGAACTGACTTCAGTTAAGAAAGATGTGCTAGACCTGTGGTTGAAACTCTCCCTTTTGGTTATTTTGTTCAAGCAACTTTTACCACCCAGAAAAACACTCCGCAAGCAGGATATGCATAGCTTAAAAATACTAAGCGATTATTTATCAGCTACTGTAGCAAACTAAAACTTACAGGATAAATTTTAACATGCTGACATCCTGATGGGATACCAGATGAGTCTTTGTAAGTAAGTCAGTTATTAATCAGTTAAGGAAGTTACTGGTCTTCAGTGCTCCTTGGAACAGGCTGATTCTTGACGGTTATGAGTTGCCATCTTCCAACTCTCAACTTTTTTCTTACGGTTTTATAGCTCTCCATGTCAGTATTTTTCCTGTTGAATCTTTCAGCTACTAAGCATTACAGTGTCAGTAATTACACAACTTACTGTCTGTTCCTACTTTTCTTGTCTTACATGGCCTGAGCTCACATACCTTCTCACATTTTAAGAATTATTTTCTTAGTATAACTGAGCTAAGGTCCCACACCTGTGCAGCACCCAAACTAGGTCTTGGAGGACTGGCAGCTGGACCAGGGCTAGGAGTTAGGTGGTATAAAAGGCTCCTTTGTGTCCCTGTCCTAAGCAACTTCCAGTGCTTTTGGGGTGTGCCTGAAGATTTTCTTGAAATGTCACCCTTAGAATTAAATTAACAAATGGGTCTTTGCCACAAGAGAAGGAAAACTGTGGTCCAGAGGAGGTTTTTTGTGTCTCATAGCTGCAGTTCAGAATACTCACTTGAATGCTCGAATTCAAACTTTGAAAGTATGGAGGCCAGATTTTCTCTGATTCCTGTGTTTTTCCAAAAGAGCCTGAATTTGCTGATTTTCAGGGCATATCATAAACTTATTTGCTTACTTCAGGTTTTCTTTAATGTCAAGCTTTTCTTCAGATTAGGAAGAATTCTTTCTGTTCAACCACTGCTAATGCATTCTGACAGATACAAATGTTTACAGCTGGAAATACTTTATAATGACTTTTTGCAGGGCACAGTCTATCCAGCAGGAAATCACACAGACCCTCCCTTTGTGCCAGCTCCGTTTGCTCTGCCAAACCAGGGTGATTCCATGCTGTACCTGGGAGTCTCCAGTTATTTTCTTAAGTCTGCTTCACTGGCTTACTACAGAGCAGGGGCCTTTAACATCACCGTCTCCAAAGAGGTGAGAATAATTTGCATGTAATAGAATTACAAATATCAGCAGCATGCATAGTCAGCAAAGGAGACTAACACATTATGTTTGCCATTTCACACAGATTTGGGTCACACTTCTACATTTGTAGGAGCGCTTCATGCCATTCATTCTGTATGTCATCATTTAAAATAGTCAAAGTCTCCCTCAGACCTAAGTCTGAACTTCTTGGCAGCTCTAGGCAAGGAATGACAGATGTGAACATCACAGAGTTGGTGTGCAAGGAGTGGCAGAAAGAACCAAAAAAAGCTTTTCTCTGCATGGATTCTACATAGGAAAGGAAAGGACAAGACAGGAAAAAGTGTACTGAAGCCACAGTCTGCTGCATAGAGGCCCACAACAAATGTATTGGCTGTGTTGAGAGCTAGAATAAAACCTCAGACTTAACAGAGCAGCAAAATGAGGCAAGAAGCAGGCACAAGGAAACTAAGCTTTCAGCTGTGGGTGAAGAACATACAAGACTTCTCTCAGAAATGCTGTTTCCACACTGGCATTAGTAGTCAGAGTTTCCAAGAAGTTTTGCTAACTGAAACAGTGCTAAGAGGGTCTTTATAAAAATTGGTGACACAAATGGCACTGACAAACATCATCACCGTGGTGAGCAGCAAAAGGACAAATAAGATTTTTGAGTCCTGCCTCTGACAGATTCAGTATATTTCATCTAAGTCCCAAAGGCATGAAGTAAGCAGGATGCCACATCTGTTCTTTCAAAGAATAATGCTTGTTCACTGGTATATGCTTCTGAAACATGTCCATGAGAAATCTGTCTCTCTTCTGTCCCACAGAGCACTGTGGGTTACCTAGAAATCATTCTGGGGCAAGGAAATACTAAATCAAAACATGGATTATCTAAAACTAAAGTAAACAAGGTATGTTTTTTTTCCCAAGGAAAACCTCATTTTCAAGCTGATATAATGATCTAATTTATTTCATTTGTTTACAGCTTGCTACTACTTTTAACCTAAATACCACCTTATTCAAAGATTTCATTCCTGAGGTGGGTACTTTTACTTGTACAGACCTTTTCAGAAAGAGCAGTAGCTAAAGTTTCTTATGGATGTTATCTGTGTACTAGCTCATTTACAAAAGTTTGGAGGAGGCAAGGAAACTGAGCTGGTTTATGATTAGTGCAAGATTCAAACATACATGTCTACCCCATCATAACTCTATGTTCTTCCTAACTATATCACACTACTCTTTAGTCATTCTCTACCCCTCTAAGTGCTGGATTTGCTCTCAGTCTCTGAAACAGTTATAAAGACTAAGTAGTAGACATCTGTGAGATCAGTTTCTTTCTATTCTTGTTCAAGGTAATGGTATCTCTGCTATTGGTAGCCTAACTTCTGTATGCAAAGACACCTGACTTATGACTACTGGATATTATCTACAATCGGATGTAATAGTCATGAGTAGCTAAACTTATAAATGTGATGCAAGAAATTAAGATACTATGAGATGCTTTAAAAATCCCTAATATGGCAACATTTACTATAAAATTATGAAATTTGGAATCTGTGGCACTGCAAACTAACATTTTGTCCTCTAGGAATTTCTCTATTTTTCAAAAGATTGGCTGTTTTGGAAGGCTGCCTCTTTTCCAAATTCTTTATATTGTCAGGGTCATTAATTTTTTTTTTACTGGAATCACTCATTTCCCTCATTTCTTTAACATGCAGTGCTAATCCCCTCCTCTTGAAATAAATTTTTCAGGAACAACCTTTAAATTATTTCTCTATATATGTTCAATATTGGTGGGTCTAAAACGTCATCATTTGGTTTATGGTCTCTGAAACTCAGAGTATATGCAATGCTAATTTAATCATCTCAGTTGCTATAATTAAAATGATGTATTTTTAATATAGGTTATTTAACAAGAGGATTGGTATATAGCACCTGATTATGATGCAGCCACAGAAATTGTAGCTTAAGAAAAGCTTAATGCTGCATTCAACGTTTTCTTCCTCTTTGAAATTCCACAGATTGCTCTGAGTTACATAACAGCATGCCCAGTGCTGCTGAAGCTGATGGCTACATCACCACCTGCGGTCAGTTTAAATGCAGACAGATGCATCCTACAGATCACTGGCCGTATAGAAGTGTTTGCTGTTCTGCCAAATTCAGCCACCCAGTTCATCTTTACAGGGAATCTAGTAAGTAACATGAGCTAGAAGATAACATTCGGTGCTGGGGCTGAACAAATCACACAGTAATCTTCCAGGTCCTTTGAAAATCATAGACATCAGCATAAAATAGCATACACTGGTCTGCCACAAATATGTATACTGTTCTGTTGCATTTCACAGGGAGGAAACATGCACCACATATTGTAGAATTTAATAGGCAGATGCAGAGAAAGCTACTTATGAAAGCCCTTTTTTCCATGTGGGAGGTTGAGTGATTATTCAAGAATAAATTGTAATATATAAAAATGTGATTATCTGATGCCCAGTCTTCCTAACTTGTTTGTTATAAAAAAGTTCAGTGTGTCCCCAGACATCTTTTCATTAGCTTGAAAGTGAACCAATTGTGTCAGCCATGCAAGGACTTCAATGATCCTAATGATAAGGAGGCAATCAGGGCAGTATTATCACTTCGCTCACGTAATCTGGCAGAAAGCGGCAAATTCACAGATGATTTCACTATCTACATGTACTGACCAAATAAAAAGTTTAGACATTGTGTTTCCAATCACAAAAGCAATTGCATTTGTGCCTGTATCTAAGACAGTATCTATCTGTGTATACAGTCACAGAAGACTGTTTTGTTTTTTTCCCTGCAGACAGCCACTACCAGAGCCAATTTGACAATAACCAAACAGAAGTTGATTATCTCATTACTTCTGAAGAGGTAACCAAGGAAAATTCAGAAAGCAACATTAATGATCCCAACATTAGGACAGAACACAACTTCATTGTGTCAGCCTGACAGTGCTTGTTTCACCATGAGAAAAAGAAAATTAATTACCTTCTTTCTCACAGGGGCTCTGAGATACTTTTGACTGGTTAGTCTAAATCTTCCAGATGAAATATAATAATATTGTGGAACAACCATGTCTCTCATGCAATGTGATACTACCCCTTTCTGTAGGTTAAATACCTTTCCAGATGACAATGTTCAATTTATTGGTTATCTTAAAGGCATCTGTTTCAGTCTGTGCTGATGTTGGAGAATGAAGTTCAGCAGTTTATTCGAAACCCTCTAAATGTTGCTGCCATGCCATGTCTGAGCATCATAAACAGAACTGCCAGAGTGCAAACACTGCACTGGACCACTGTAACTAGCTCTCTGTGTGCCTTCACATGAGGGGAAAGGAAAAGTGAGACTACATAGCACATACTGTAACAGCAGACACCATGCCATCAAACAAATGAGACTAGAAAGGTGTCTGTAGTTTGAAGCAAAGCTCAGAGCTTTTTAGATTTTGCTTAGATCTTGCTGGTTTTGTGGTTACCTACAGTTATGGGTGTTCTCAGCTGTCTTACAACAAATATTATTCACACTTCAAGCTGGGCTGGGTTTACAGCCCCTTTCTCCCTAAATGCACCAGATGGGTAGAAGCGCAGACTTTCAGGCAAGTAGCCCACATTGATGTTTCTTCTTGTTAGCTCTATACTCCAAGTTGGGGCAGAATTCCAGAATATATGCTATTTTTTAGCCTATTGCATTTTCATTAAAGAAAAATGTCAGCATCCTTTTCTTAGTTTTGGTCACTGGACCTTTTTAACAGGAGAAGAGGACTTAGAGTGATCAGAGCCTGTCAGTATAAGTTTAAGAAGTAATGGTGCCACTCACTTAGAGCTTTTGACACAAGAATGTGTTCTTCTGTTCTTCAAAATGTTGTTTCTCCCCAGCATATTTACAGTGATCTGAGGATGCATTACAGGCATCAGTGGAAAAAGTTAGGAAATCATAATGGTTAGGAATGGACATGAGTTTATTCAAATCATAATGAACATTTGAGGAATGTGTAGTTCAGCCATTACAGGAAATGGCAATTCCAGGACAATTTGATTTCCCAAGCCTTATGTCACAGCCCAGGACTACACATGACTGTAGGAAGAGATTAGTATCAGAAAGATCCCAGTGATTCTAGAACTCATTTGTAGTTGTGCCAGTTCTGATTAAAAGCTGTTGGGAATCAAAGAGTGTTTGGCAAAGTTAAATGTGTGAATCAGCATGAAATCAGTATGAAATTCCACAAATGAATCTTCAAGCAGTGTGCATAACTTGTGCCTTCATCCTTTCTAGTGAATCCTCTTCTTTTACTTCTTTTCCTCAGGCTCCAGTTCTCCCTGCTGCAGTCCAGTCTTGGCTTCTCTGAGGTAAGTTGATGGTTTCAGTGCCTAGGAAAGGTAGCTGAGCCCTTCAGAGATAAATGAAATTCATCTGACCTTGTTGCTGGACAATTCTTGGTCTGTCTTGGGGATATCATCTGCCACTGCTCTTTCTGCTTTGAAATAGTATATTCTCTGCTTTTCTTTTTCTTTCCAGTAAGAGGAAATACCTCTTGGAGTGTTGGGGGTTTTTTCTCATCAGAGGCTCCAAGTGTTATGGAGTTATTACCATGTAACATTAATTGAAACAAAGAGAAATGTCTACCTGGGTCTGCATGACCTAACAAGCCATCATAGTTGATTCTGCTCACTTCTGTATCCAGCAGCACAAAGGCAGGCATGGGGCTAGCACCTCTTCTAGCTGTTTCTGACAGCCAGCCTGAATTCACAGCTGGATTGAGTAGGCATACCAGTTAGAGTGAATACAAAGTCAGGCTTAAGCTCAGTTTCAGGAATTATCTTGAATCATTTCAACCAAATATCAGAAAAAGGGGAGTCAAAAATAAGGAATAAAAGAAACACCATGCCACTGCTTAGATCATTCGCTGTAGACTGAGAAATGGTCAGTGAGCAGCTCAGCCCAACCTACATCTTTAAGTGAAGGGAGGAGGACACTAATCACAGTGGCGTAAGACAGAGCACCAGAACAGGGTAGTTCTTGCCACCTAGAGAACAGTTCATTTCTGAAAAGTGAGTCCTGGCAGCTGAAATGAGGTTGAACAGATTTCATTCCTAAAGTTATGGAATTAAACATACAGCAAAGGAAAAAAACAAAAAAAAACCAAAAAAAACCCCCCTTCAATTTAACTTATTGTGAGAAAAATGGACACCTCTTTGCCATTTATATTTTACATTGCTCAGCTGCAACTTAAACCAAAAAAGATCTTTTTTACCTGAGATTTTCTCTGCCAAACTCTGTTCTGATCTTTTAGCACGTCACTCCAATTCTAACCCTCCATCTCCCCTGTCAAGCTGTAATCCCATAGGCATCAGGCAATAATCACCAAATGTGTTTTCCCCCTCACAGCAGATGTCACTGGTGGAGAATTTTCTGTCTTATGCTTTACGGAGTACAGTAATCCCAGTAATCAATGGTAAGGATTGTCGCCAGTTCCTGAGCACAGTTGGTGGGAAAGCAAGACAGAAACCATAAAAAGGAGTGCCCCATTTTAAAGACTGTGTTATGGGAGGTTTTCTGTCTGTTTGCTACACCTGGACAGGTCTACTCTGTGCTGGACTTCAGTCCTGGTCCCTCAGTCACCTGGACCAGGGGCTGGGACAGAGCAAGTCTTGGCTTCCTTCCAAACACTGGGCTTGTGTTTCCTTTTCACTGGATGCAGCGTGGCAGGAGAGCTGACACATGCTTGAGTCTTGTCCTGACACAGAGTCAAGGCCATGACCAGAGAACGGCCCAGACTGGGGAAGCCCAGAAGCACGCTTGCATCTTGGGGCTTTGGGGTAGCATCTCTAACTTTATCACCTCCCTCTGCCTTTGTGCTTCACCTGCTGCCACAGGCAGGACAAAGTAGAAAATCAGCTCAGTGGGATGCAGAGAGTGAGGGATGATGAAGAAAGAGGTGAAGATGGAAAGGAGCGGGTGGAAGAGTACAGAAGGTGCCTATGAGGTAAACAGAGGTGAGGAGACTGCTGAGGAAGGAAGCTGTTGATGAAGAGAAAGAGAATGAAAGGGAGGGATGCAAAAGTCAGATGTCTGGAAAAACAAAGGAGGGATAGATGAGAATAAGAGGGACTGACAGGATTAGAGGATCAGGTAGAGAAGAAAGGAAGATGGAGAATAAGTCAGAGTGGGAAACAGCAGAAACTAGCTCTTGTGGGGCAGATATCTGGAGAGGAGCAAAGGCAGTCAGATCCCAGTGTCAGACAGCTGAGAGAGATTGTAAGAGGTTTGTATGCAACTTTTTCACAGGATTTTTTGCTTTTTAGCAAATACGAATAATGGCTCCCTTGAGAGGCACAAGGATGGCTGATTAAAGGAAAATTGCAAAACAAATTGAGTTCCTTGAGAAAGATGCTTCTGAAGTGCATTTCATTATTACATTCAAATGTATTTATATTTGTCCTTTCCAAAGATAAATTAGGAAAAGGATTTCCTCTTCTTAACTTGGCCTACACTACCCTGACTGGACCTGTAATAAAAATTAATCAGGTGAGAAGCCCGATTTCTTGTTAAAGAATATTGCTTCTTTTTCAGGCCTGCGCATTTGTGTGTGTTCCTGCGTTGGGTAGACCTAAATGTTGCTAATAGTAAAGCTTCAACTATACGCTAGATATAAAATCCAAACTCTGGATCAAAAATGAGTCCTCCACACACCCACCCCTAGCAGCTGTAGGTTATAAAGGGTCCACTAGCCCTTTGGGGTATGCCAGCATGGGGACACCACAAGGACAGCTCTGCTGTCCCCAGCAGGGCTTAGGAGCATTGAGTGCGTGAGTCCTCACTACTCTGACCGTTCCCTAGGAAAGCTCATAGGCAACCTGAGTGTCTCCGTGGCAAGCGTTACTCAGCCTTTTGGAGGGTTGTATTAACTTACATCAGAGCCCATTCCTACCCTAAAGTTACCTAAAGTTCAGGAAGCATAGTGCCACTCTTCTCTCCCGCCCTGCCGAGGGGCTTACCATGGGATCTAGTCCCAGAGTACTGACCCTGAATATGTCCGTCTGAAATTTAAGGTAATTTTACATGTTCTTCTTTCCTCAGGGTCATCTGGTGATTTCCACTGATGTTCACTACAAACAGGAGGAAGGGGGAGATGAGGACCTTCACAGTCACTCCTAATGTCCCTTTACTTTTAAACAATCATAAGAGAAAAATGTAGTCTTCCTTCTGTTGGCTTGTAGGGATTAGATGCTATAACATTAGAAGCATGGCTTTTCATTGCTATTTTTAATGTTTTAGTAAAACTTCTTAATCACTTTTCACAAACTGAATCTGTTGGTTTTTAGTACAGTGAGTGTAGCTGACTGTTATTGATGCTTCAGAAAACTTGTTGCAGCCTGATGAGAAGGAGTGACTGGTTCTTTTCACTAGAGTTATAGACACTGCATTTTATTAATTTTAGGAACCAGTTCTTGCATTATGCAATTTATCTCCATTACCATTAGCAAAACTTTGTGTGGAGTGAGACCTTATTCTTCATAAGAATTTCACAATTTGTCCCTTTGTAACTGGATACCAAGAGTGGGAACAGATTTATAAAATTCAATTAATTATCATAGAATTACAGAATCATATCATCTAGTCCAGACCCTGGCTCAAAACAGGACTAGATCAGGTTGCTGAGGGCTGTGTCCAGTCAAGTCTTGAACCCCTCCAAGGATAGAGGTTCCACAACCTGTCTGGGCAACCTGTTCCACTATTTAACTACCTTCAGAGTAAATTTTTTTCCTAATATCTAATCAGTATTTCCCATGTTCCAACTTGTTCTGTTGCCTTTTGTCCTGTCACCACACACTTCCAAGAAGAGTCTGGCTCAATTTTCTCTGTATTCTCTGATCAAAAAGTTGTAGACAACAAAAAGGTCTTTCAGGGCCTCTCCTCTCCAAGATGAACATGCCTGATCTCTCAGACTCTCCTTGTAGGTCATGTTCTCCAGCCCCCTTGGTGACACCTGCTGGACTCGATCCAGGAAGTCAATATCCTTCTTGTACTGGGAAGCCCAAACTGGACACAGTACCCCAAATGCAAGTGTCAAATAGAGGGGAAGGATCACTTACCTGGACCTGCAGACTTATGTTCAACTTCTTGTCCACTAGGACTCCCAGATCCTTTTCTGCAGAGCTGCTTTCTAAACAGCCACCAGCCTGTACTGGTGCAAGGAGTTATTCCCTCCCAGATGCAAGACTTCACACTTGCTCTTGTTAATTTTACGTGGTTCCTGTCAGCTCACTTCTCCAGCTTGTCCAGGTTTCTCTGAATAGAAGCCCTGCCCTCCAGCATGTTGACTGCTCCCCCCAGTTTGGTGTTGTTCACAAACTTGCCAAGAGTGCACCCTGTCCCATCATCCAGGTGGCATTAAACAGTATTGGTCACAGTACTGATTCCTGTGGGACTTCCACTAGTTACTGGTCAGTGGCTGGACTTTGCTGATCACAGCTCTTTGATTCTGGCAGCCCAGCCAATTTTCCACCTACCTTCTCCAGCCCATATGTCACCAACTTGGTGAGGAGACTAAGGGAGACTGTGTCAAAGGCCTCACTGAAATCAAGGTATAGAACATCCACTGCCCTCCCCTTGTCCACAGTACCAGTGAGCTCAACACAGAAAGCAATTAGATTGGTCAGGAAGGGTCTGCCCTTGGAAAACCCATGCTGGCTGCTCCCAGTCACCTTCTTATCCTTCATGTGCTTTAGAAATGGTTTCTAAGACATTTTGCTCCATAACCTTCCCAGGGAATGAGGTGAGACTGACTTCTCTGGATCATCCTCCTTGACCTTCTTGAAGACAGGTGTGATGTCTGCCTTTTTCCAGTCATGAGGAACCTCTCTTCAGTGCAATGACTTTTTGAAGGTGATAGACAGCAGCTTCACAATGAGATGAGCCAGGGAGAACCTTCAGCACCCCCAGATGCATCCTGTCCGGTCCCATGGATTTGTGTATGTCCAAGTGGGTTAAATGATCCTGAACTCTGTCTTCCTCTGCTGTGGGTGCTGCCTCACTCCCACAGACTCTGCTAGGAGCTCAGCAACCTGGGAGGCCAGAGGACAAGTCTTGCTAGTAAAAATGGCCTTTTCTATGTCTCTTGTCACTAGTCCCCCGGCCCACTGAGCAATAAGCCCACATTCTCCTTAGCCTTCCTTTTGCTATCAATGTGCTTACAGAAACCTATCCTGTTGCCCTTCACCTCCCAAACTAATTTCAGCTCCAACTGAACTTTGGCTTTCCTGACTTCATTCCTACATGTGCAAGCAATATCTTTGTGTTCCTTCCAAGTAGCTGGACTCAGTTTCCATCTTCTGTATGCTTCCTTTTTGTGTTTTGAGTTCACTCAGGAGCTCCATGTTCATCCATGCTGGCCTTCTGCCACAGTTGCTCAACTGTCTGAACACTGCAATGGACCATTCTTATGCTCTGAGGCAGCTGTCCTTGAAGATTAGCCAGCTCTTCTGGGCCTCTGCTCTCCAGGGCAATTTCCCACAGATCCTGCCAAGCAGGTCCCTGAAATCTGCTCATCTGAAGTCTATGGCTGTAATTCTGTTCTTTGTCTTGCTCGCTCCTCCCAGGATCTGAAACTCCACAGTCTCATGCTCACTGCAGCCAAGGCTTCCCTTGGCCTTTACATCATCCAGCAGCTCTTCCTTGTTTGTGAGTAGCTGCAGCTCTTCGAGGGTATCAATCTCCAAATAATTCTGTACCTCTCGTATTTGTAAAAGGGAGCTGGAAGCTTTCTTTTGTGTTATGTCCGTGTCACCAGAGACATTCAACCAGGAGATATTAAAAGTGTATGGAAAGGAAAACTAGTCTACAAATGGCACACTACAGAAAGTTCAGTTCCAACTTGGGACAGAAATGTGGCTTGATTTGATTTTTAGCTGAACCAATTTATTTATCTAGCTGGCTGCTACAGTTTTTTACTAAAAAAAGCATCCTGAAACCAAACAGCAGTAAGTCACAGCAGGGCTTCCAAGTCATTGTATTCTGTGGTAGGTGAAGACTGACTAGAAAAAGAATGGAAGAAGAACTCAAAAGAAATGGAGATTTTCAAGTAGTTTGGTGTCCCTCATTGATAACACTTCAGGCACTTTCTTCTGCCTATCTGGGGGCGAATTCATGAGATGGGGAAAAAGAGAACTAAAGCCCTGGTGCCCATCTCTTCTCTCTTCCAGTGGGACTCGTGCTCCAGGACCGACCAATGAGTGCCATGGCTAGATGGGCCTTTTCAAACCAGAGCCATGGCTTAGCACGACACTGCCCCTTAAGCTCTAGTCCTCTGGCTGTTGTTCACAAACAAAACAATTGTTTTTCCTAGGACTGAAGAGGATGTTGTATACACCAATAGTTCCCCTGTATCATCCTATACTTACCTACTGGTCAGTATACCATTTTTGATCTGGTATTGTTATCTGATCTGGTATTGTTTCCTGATTGACAGAACAATGGAAATGATGCATGTCCGCATCTGTGTGCCGCAGACTAGAGCACATGGAGAAAGGGGAGAACTGGGAGGCGGGGAAAGGGGACCGCTAGACCACTGAGCCAGAGGCAACAACTGGACTCATGCAAAGCCAAAGTGATCGGCAGAGATGCAGCAACAAGTCCACTGATTGCCATACTGATAAGCTCATTTGGTTTCTTGTATATTGGGTAAAAAGGATTGTGACCTATAGTCCCTTTAGCGTATAGATTGAAGCAAATGCTTGGTGGCTCAACAGAGAAAATTGAAATAAAACATTCCTTTTAGAGGTTCTTTGTAACACCTTGAAAGGTGAAAAGTTTGGGTGTAGAAACTATTTATAGCGTATTTGAATGTGCTATCTGAATGCGTCTGCAAGCAGATATTTGGCTTTTACTGCTATGTTTGTAGAAAGAAATGATGAAACTGTTCTGGAAGCCTTAGTCTGTCTTTGTTAACTTTTGCTGAAAGTTTTATCTAAACTGGGTGGTACTCCATTAGAAGAACCATAAAATGTTAAAAGGATATGATGAGGATAAGCTGAGATAGTTTTCGGATAATTCAGTTGTTTGTAAATCTTGGAGATCTATATGGATGGAAACAGTGGAACTTTTCCCTTGCTTTGAAGGAACCGCAGAACTTGTGCAAAAATTTAAAAGAGAGGCTTATGTAACTGAGGGTGTGATTTTTATTCATCCTCAGTTGCCAGAGATATAAATAATGAAATTATTATGCATGTGACTCCCTGCAGTGAATGTTAAATCTGTGTAAAGTATGAGTATTTGTTGACTGACTGACAAATGTCTCTACCCTTTTCTATTCATGGATTGCACAATGAAGTGACTCAGATTGTCCAGCAAAGTGCTCCATGCCTGAGGGAATTTGCTTGGTTTACATGCAAGCTAATTGATTAAATCACCTCTTTGACAAGCCAAGTAGTACTGGTTAGCTAAAGTACTGGTTAACTGGATAAGCAAGCAGAAGAAATAGAAAATATTGACTGCAGGGACTTGATAGTATATATTTGCACCATATATATACACCATAGTATATATATACTATAATATAAATACTATTTAATTGACGGTTTTCTGTATCCTGAGCAACTTCAGAACAGATGGGCCTAGGCAGTTGTTTTTCATCTGTTCTTCCTAGCAATGGCACATTCATTTATTTCTTTCACAATACAGACCTGGCTATGAGTGTCAGTCCTGTGGAACTACTGGAATAGAGTCTCCACTGGGGTTTCCTCTCAGGTCCATCTGAAAAGTCAGTGCCGAAACGGTATGCCACAAAGGCAGCATGTCACCCTGAGCTCAGCATCCCGGCACCTGAGCACCCCCACCCAACAGTTTACATTGCCTTCTGCTTAGTCCCTAAATGAAATTAGTGTGATAGATTTAACCTGGGACACCCAAAATAGTTTAGGACATGATTACTGGAGAGGCCACTCCCTGCGTGATACTGCTGAAGATGGCAGCAATTGGCTCTCTTCAAGCTCACAGCTCTTTCCTTTAAAAGTCGGGGTTGTGGCTGCAGAAGGGTTTTCCCTACAGCATCCTCAGCCCTGTGGTCTGGTACAGCAAGGGTCTTCTCTTCAGCCTTCGGAGGAGAGGTATGGTAACAAATACATTGTGATTACTCTTTGTCGTGGAGTGGCTTTGTTGGGAAGAGATACATGTAGCTAAATCTGGCTAAATTTTGAGATTTTAAGTTATGAGAACTATGCCTGTGTCAAAGACGCATTTCCTTCCAGTAGTTTGTTTTTGTTCTACGTGTGAAGTGTGTTTCTTTCACCTCTCGATTTCTGTCAGTTAAACAGAAAATATTAGTCTTACTAAAAGGCAATGGTGTTCTGTGGGATTACTTGAAAGTAATACACAAAAATTAAGTCAATGCTATCTCATAATTTTGCAGTTTGTTTAAATTCTGATCATAACTGAAAATGTTTTAGAGGTTTGAGGTATATTATTACCTCTGATACTGAAACAGCTAGTGAAAGATGCAGCAACATCAAAACAAGTTTTCAGGTATTAGGAGAGAAGCAGTTGTCTGTTTCTAGATTGTTTCATCCTAGCTCTCCAACAGCCCTGTGGTAATTAAAGAAATTTTTTACATAAAAGTAATGCTAGAAAAGACACTTTCATGTATTTTTAGCTGTCCATAATGCAGTGTAGTAGCTGGGAATAAGGAAAATCGTAATAATGTGACCTGTTTGCCATTCACACTGTCAACCTCAGACAACAGATAACTCCACAGAGGACTGTTCCCAGCTCTGGGGGAAAAAAACCAAAACCATTCTCTGATTTTGTCCAGTTCGGTTTTAAAATTCTCCATCAAGGTGGCTTCTCCCACTCTCCCTGGGAGACCTTGCTGGTAGCAACAGCTTCTGACTTTCACACTACATGCAACCCGTGGTTCATACAGCACAGCTCCATCTCAACTTAAATCCAGGCACAGAAGCCCCTGGGATGGGAATTTGCTTCACTCATTCACTACCCCTATGGTAAATCCTGTAGAGCCACTAAGGACTGCTGTGACATGCACGAGAAGGTAGGGAGAGCCAAGTGATCATCCACTGCATAGCCAGTCAGTGATGCCACCCATACCTTTTCTTTATTGTGGGTTTCTGCTTGTTTTTTGGGGTTGGGTTTGTTTGGTTTTGGTTGTTTTTTTTTTTGGGGGGGGGAGCATGCATGCTGTTGGTTTGTTTCATGCCATCAAAGGGAGTGACAGGTCTCACTCACAGTATTACAGAAAAGCAGCCATTAGCAGAACTTACTGTCAGAAAGTAAATTGACTCTGGTTATTGACAAGTTACTTGTTGGCATCTTCCAGAAGATGGGTGTCTTTCAGAAGGCATCTATATCTTTAGGAGCAAGTTCTCTATGTGAAGAATGACCAGGCAGTGTGGGGGCTCTCCATTAAGTGAACCATCACCCCACAACCATACAGCGATTGGTCACCACTGGCACATAATATATATATAACTGGTATCGGTCCAGCTTACCTACCTTGACCCACCTCAGAGGTAGACGTTGAATCCTGTAGTTACAGGAGGAAGATGAGCACTCCCCACAGGGCAATTTGTTTAAGATAGGTGGAATGTATCCCTCTCCACTATAAAGATGACTGTCTTAGATGAGAGACTTAACTTTTGAATAAATTAAATATTAATAAATACTTATTAACTAATTAAATAATTAAATAAAAACAGTCCCACCCAAGTATATTGGGGAAGGGCAACCTTCTGTGAATGATAAATGATTTTTTTTTTCTTGTCCTGGACATTAAGTCACTGTCCCAGGCTATGAGTATCCCCTTAAAATTTTCTGAGAAGAGATGATAAAAGAGCACAGTCCATTGCTGATGAGCCCAAACAAGTTAAGGGAAACAAGAGACTAGCAATAATATGTAAATTATTAGTAAAGGCATTTATGTTGCCTTTATTAATTTGTTCTTATAAAATACTTTGAACACTGAAGTCCCTATCTGTGAATTGAGAAGCAGAGTATGGTTCTCCATGGGCAAAAAAGGGGTTTAATGGGAATGAAAAAAGCAAAAATAAACATCCATTTGACCATGAAGTTTGCAAGGAGAGTTTTTAGATAAAATGCATTTATTAGCATGTAGACTAGGAGATATGAAAACATTGTCTGGTGGCACAAAATTATTTTCTTTTGTTGACTGTTGGGAGGGAACATAAAGGGCTTCTCAAAGTTGTGGCTAAGATCTTAGTAAGTGGTTCCTGAAGTGGGGGTATCTATGTCTATAACTAAATGAGCTGATCAGGTTTTCCAAAGTGCTAAGACCCAGTGACGACTGTTGAACCACCAGGAGGCACTGAGAGCTCCATAAATTTTGGGAAAAATAAGCTACTTATTTCACTAACTAGAGGGAAAAAAAATTACAGCCTAAAAATTCAGTGCCTCTTCCCTTTCAACAGGGTTTGTCCAGGAGAATGTATCCCAAGGGCTTTCTCCACTCCCTATGACAGTGAATAGGCTGACTTTTCTCCTCTACCCCAAGGAGCTCTATTTCTCTAACAGTCTGTGCAGAACAGGTCCTCTCTTCCACGGTTGCTGGGCTTTCCACTTTCTCCATTCTGGAGGGAAAGCTGGTGTCAGAACAGCTCACTCCAGGGTGGGAAAAGGGAGTACACTCACCATGTGACATAGCATGAACTTCTACTATCATTATAAATATTTACTAACAGGTCCTGTAAAAAACAAGGAAGATGGTGAAGATTTGCTGTTCTCTCCTCCTCTTAAGTTTGCTCAGTGGGCAACTCAACGCCAACCCTGGACTCAAAGTGAGGATCACCCAGAAGGGGTTGGGATATGGTATGTGTGATGTTTTCAGGATCTGGTGATGGTATTACATTGAATCCTGGTATGACAGACATCTTGGGAAGCAAGGGCAGTGGAAGTAAATGACCTGATCACAGGCTATAAAGAAAAGGAAAGTTTAAGAGCACAATATGGCAGATAAAGTAAGGTGCTTGACAGCACTGTACATCATATAAGAGGTTCATTTGATTTCAGATATTGAATCAGTAAGTTCAACTCTTGCCATGACTAGGGGTGAGATCTGAAATAGCGCTGCTGTGTCCCAAATGAGATACCCTCTTCTTTCTGACCCTGTGTCCATCCCATCTCCTAAGCCAAAGCACATAACTATAAACTCCCAGGCAGTATCAAAGGCAACTGAACTGATCACTGTTTTCCTGTAGCCAAGGAGGTTGGGCTGGAAATTCTGAAGCAGAATATGGAGAAGGAGCGTTTCCCTGATTTGAGTGGCTATGAGAAATTTGGCCTTGGTAATGTCAAATACAACATCTCAAGGTAAGTATTCTCTCCGGAGGCAATTTGTATTTGACTGAAATTTGAATCTTGTTTTGTGTTCACCTTGACTTGTGAAATACAAACTTTTCCTTTTCTTTTCTCCCCCTTATCTCCCTCATGCTCTAGAATACACATCACTGCTGTTGAATTCCCCAGTGCTTCCATCTCCCTCATACCTGGGACTGGGATAAAACTGGTGATTGGAAATGCTTCTCTAACCATTGATATGAACTGGAACATAAGGACCTGGATGTTGTACGTACAGCCTCATGTGTCCTGGGATTTTTCTTGATGGAGAATATAAAGATAAAAATGAAAAGTTTAGTTTTTCTTGACCTCTTCATGGCAAAGGTGCTCTTTAACAGCTAGTAGCAGAAACCCAGGAGTACAGACTAGTCTTTCTCAACAGGTCTGCTGGTGGGAGACAGCCCCTGCCCCCTCAGCCATGAGCACTGATAAAGAGCCCATGGCTGAGAAGCACCTCTGCGAATAGTGAAGGAGTGATGCTCTGGCTGAATGCTGTCGTCCAGCCTGCCAGCTAATGACACATTTACAAAAATTGTAGTACAGTGGTGGATCACAGCCCAGTATAATAAACCCTCCCAGTGCAGCTACGCTGATAGAAACCCTGTGGTATGCCTCTAAGAGATACAGTTCAAAAGCTGATGGAAAATGGACAAGCAAATGGCAATATCCTTAGAGCGGTCTCCACACCCTCCTAGTCCCAGGCTGTTTCAGAGGAAAGAAATCCCTCCTCCTCTTCCCCACGACTCACATTACCTATATTGCTAAACTGACTGAACGACAGCAGTCTCTATCTGCTTCTGGGCTTCTGCTGTCAGGGACAGCAGGGCTGGCTGCTTGCCGGGGGAGGGGACCCAGGAGCTGGGGGTGATGGCATGGCAGGAGGGGCCATGAGGATCCCTCACTGGCAAGTACCCAAGACAGGCAAGCAGAGCAGGTTAGTGGCAGTGAGCAGGAACAGCCACCAGACCAGATTGCCAGGCAAGTCTATAGGGAAGAGGCAGGTCTGAGGCAAAGCTAGGAAGTCACGCTAGCAAAGCATCGTCAAGATTAACTAAGTACAAGGTCGCACATAGGTGTACCTACAACATAGCGCCAGCAAAGACCTGAGCTCCAATGCAGCTCACAAACCAAGGGCATAGACCCCCACTGAGGCTTTTCACAGCTCTTTCACATGACCAAGTTATGAACAACTTGATCCAAAATAACACAGCTTCACCATAATGGAGCTGGTCTTGAGCATGGGCTGCCAACCCCCTGGGAGGGGTGGGGAAGAGGACACAGAGCCCGTTGGGGCATTCCAGGCCCTGATATGGGTTTGTATGGAACTGCCTCAGCCACCAATAGATTAGATCCCAGTACAGCTCTCTTGCCATATCTTCTATCAGGCATATGCCAGTTTCCTCTGCGGTGGATGCAGATCTGGTAACTGGAACAAAATACTTTACAGTAGTGAATTATCTACTTTCCCAAATCCATCATTTTCCAAAACTCCTAGCTGGAAATCTGTGTAGAATACTTGATTCTTTACAGACATATTAGAATCTATTTTCATTATGGGCAATGCAATAAAAAGTATTCAGATAAACAACTTCATTTTCAGTGAACAGAAAAGAGTCCATTTAAGAATTGAGTCTTGAACATTCATTAAAAAATAGTTTTTTCAGTTATTTCTTTATTTTTAATTTATGCAGCAAAGACAATGGAAAAAGCACAGTGTACATTTCAAAGGTGTTTGTTACTGCAATCTTTTCAACACCCCTGGATAATACAGGTCATACATCAATATCACTCACCAGCTGCCGGACAACTTCTGGTGATATAGACATCAAGTTGAATGGAAAAAGTGGGTAAGTGGAAGAGATCTGTATATACTCTGGGAGAAAATAACTGCCAACGAATGGCATAAAGACAACTTCACAAAATAGGGCACTTATTTTGGCATCTATAGGCACCACAAGTGAGAATCAGGGCCCTAATCCAGTGTTAAAATGGCCGAATTTGACCATTGTCCTTGTATTTGTGCACACCGTCCTTTGAGTATAGGATAAATACAGCAGTTCTGGTCAGATCAAACAATCCCTTGTGCTTCTTCAGCACCCACTTCTTTCCAAATACTGCTCTACTCTTTAACTCTAGGTAGGAGTTACATGCTTGTACTATGCTTTAGGTACTCCTAGTCACAGTGCTATCAAAACTGAACAGAACCAGATTGCTGTCTGTTGTGCCTCTGGTTACAACCCTGTACACATTATTTCATTGTTTTCTTGTACTTCTCTCACTGTCTGAATACAACTCTTGTCACCTGGTTTTAAGTTTGTTTTTTTGTTTGCTTGTTTTTACTTCTATTGGAAGCTCCTAGTGCAGAGACTACTTATTTATTCTGTGTTTGTACATACATGATGGTGGTAATATGAAGAATCCTTATTCATAAAGATGAATCTATCCAGGCTAATTGCTGAGATGCCTAGTGGTGAAATTATCTCCTTTTAAGTGGTGGCTCTCTGATAGTTGTTACATTTCAGAAAGCTCCCTTGTGTGCTAGAATATCACACTCAGAGGCCATTAAATACATGTTCTGCAGAGATATCCGATTTCCTGTTAATGACTGTAGTACTTGACCCATGAATTGCTTTCTTCCTTTCCTTTAGCTTTCTGCATAACTTCTTTATCAAGTATCTGAAGAAACCCATTCACAGGAGCTTGGTCACTAACGTAAGCCTTTCAAATTTTGTAGGGGAGGGGTTTAAGGAATATGAATTTCACAAGTCAGTGCTGTGAACTTGGCAAAGGAAGAACTAGAAAAATAATATAGTCTTATTCTGGTCTGAGCAGCACAGTCACCACTTTGCCAGCCAGAAATGCTTCCAGATAAAGTGCCAAGTTCATGGCCAAGATATTGACTACTCCACAGCTAGGTTCAACCAAGGCAGCAGTAGGGCTGGAAAATGTAGTTATTTTCCCCTTCCAATGCAGAATAAGTCTCTGCCTGTGTCCCTACAGGCACCCTGGGTTTTGGGTAATTTTTATACTCGGCAGACAAAACATATATTGGGTGATGCACAGAGAAATTGTAGTACATCACCTGATAGTACGACATTTAAACCTCATCATATCAAAGAGGTGAGTAGTTCTGATGACAACCTGCCCAGGGCCTCTGAGAGGAGACAGAACTTGAGATGGCTGTGATTCTGCCCCAGGGCAGGGATCTCTCCTGTGAGACCAGTGTGAGATCTCCATCTCCTTCTTGCGCTATTTAAGGCTGTGGTTTTGTCACCCCCACCAGGCTGCCTTTGGCAACTTCTCACTGTGTTGCCTAAAGGCAGCTCTGACACAGGACATGCTTACATTGCACCAAGCAGAAACCTTGGGGATCCAGATGGCTGAAAAAAAGCTAGCTTAGGTGTTTT
Organism: Ciconia boyciana; assembly: GCF_034638445.1. Taxonomy (NCBI): domain Eukaryota; kingdom Metazoa; phylum Chordata; class Aves; order Ciconiiformes; family Ciconiidae; genus Ciconia; species Ciconia boyciana. The sequence goes on from NC_132934.1 coordinate 60,748,429, forward strand.
GACAAACAAATGCTGCAATGTATGTCACACAAGCAGACAGATTTGCTAGCTTACAGGTTCATGCTAATCAGGCCATAACTTGAGTGTGCTTTTATACAGTCATGTCCCAACATCAGATCTGGGATCCAGTTGATAGATGAAGACCTCCGATCACTGAATGGTGAGTCACTAGTGATATCTCTTCCTTTTGCTTTCTCTCTCCTGTTCAGTGAATTTCTGCAGTTTCCTTAACAGCAGCTGGTCAGCAAAGCCTCCAGAAGAGGTATCAGGCCCCACATTCTGTCTGCTCCCTTGCTTACAGGATCACAGTTAAATAAAGGGAGTAGTACTTGGACAAGCAAAGGATATTTCTGAGAAGCCAAGGACCTGGGCACGATTCTCAACTTGTGAATGTGGCAGTGTGCACCCCTGTTGTCAGAAATGCCGCTTAGAGGCCATGCAGCACTGATGCGAAGGCAGCTTTCCCTTCCCTTCCATGCTCTGAGTCCTCCTGAACACATAGCACTTTACAACCTGAAGCCTGCTCCCCTAGCCTGCCTGGAAATTTAAGTCTTACTTGCCAATTTTTCAGACTTGCCAGAGGCAAAATGAAAAAGTTCCCTTGTAAAAAAACTTCTCACTTCAACCATTTTGGGTTAGATTTGCAAGGCGTTTAAGGCACCTAAAGTGTTGGGCAGATACCATGTGCAAAACACAAGTACCGCAGCAGATCAGGCACCCACCTCTTCTGGGAAAGTATTTGCAAGTTAGAGGCACTCTGGATGCTCTCAGAACTAACTGCTTGACAAGAAATCCCAACACCTCCTTATGCCCTGAAGCACTGGCATGGTGATTTCCTTTTTTTGGTTAGACCAAATTTACTTTTCCACAATGAGAAAACATGAGACAAACTAAAAGTGCTTTAAAGAAGGTGCCAGTAGAAACATCAAGCCTTGGGTCAGAATGCATGTTAGGAGGTCCCTGGTTGTGTTTTTCCCTACCCTTTGGAACAACTTGTGTCATTCTCCTTCAGGAACTGACTTAGTTCTAAGGGTACATAAAATTCTTTCTGTGCTTCTTGTCATATTGGGTATTTTGCTTTATCTACCACCCTTACAGTCCTAATGCCGATTGATGATTTGGCTGAAGTAGACTACTCCTTAAATAGCTTGCCAGCAGTATTCCGACCATTCATTGACCTGGACTTAAAGGTAACTGCCTGTAGTGCTATTTGCCAAGATTGCTGTGGTTTTTATTATTGTATGATCCACTTTAAGATGAACACGATTGCTGTTCTGAACATTAGGACTCAGTATCTGAGAAGACAGACATTTCAAAACACTACCGCATTTGTTATTGTAATCATTTTTTAACAATTCTGTTATGAAATGAATTATTTAAAAGCCACATCTTTTTTTTAAATTGCTGTTGAGTTGATTATAGCAAATAGAGAGCAGTAAAAGTTAACTAAGCAAGTTAGAAGAAAAAAGAGAAAGGGGAAGGAGAGAAAGGGAAAGGTATTCAACTTCATTCTTCTCTTGCTGTTGATTAATATCTGGGACTTCTTTGTTCAGTCAGTCAGAGGAAGATTTCTACACATTGCACTAATTAAATGTGTCAGCTGTCAGATGAGAGAGGAAAAGAAAGAGCAAGACTATAGGAGCAAGAATTAAGCCTCTGGCACCTTGAATGGGAAGACAGATGACCCTTGAAAAAGCATGGTTGCCCATGGAGTGCTGCTGAGTTTGAAGGCCTGAAAGTTTCTTTCAAATAAAGGAAAAAAATCTCCTTATGTATTGAAACTAAAATCAGACTAGTTCCTAATTCTAAAATGACTTGATTGTCATTCTGTGTAAGGTGATTTGGTTGAGGGTAGTTATCATCATCGTAGTATCTAAGATCCTTAATTAAGTTTAAGATGCCTTGTGCTAGGTGTTCTACAAAGGGAGAATGCAAAGAAAGTCTTGTCACGAAGATCTTACAAATTAAGTATAAACAAGAGACACCAAGGAAATAAGAGAGGTGGGAACACAAAGGAACAGTAAGCCAGTATCAGTCGGTATGGTAGACACTGGTCTTAGCACACCAGCTCTACAGCTGCTGTCAAGCTCTTCTGGGTATTGTGGCAACTGGATTTTAAGCAGGGACTTGAGGTAGACTAAAGAGGTAATGTCATGGCTGTTTACAAGAGCTACTCTCCCACATAAGATGCAACATGGGGAAAAAATACAAAGCGAGTGACTGTTAAATCCAGCAAGTGAGGATTGAATGGGGAGGTCATCAGCAAAGTGACTCAGCACTTTGTAAGCGTTTTGATAGTTCTTAAAAGACAACACAAAATTTAGAGATAGATGGGGAGGAGTTGAGAAAATAAAGACACACAGAATACATTTGAGATGAAACATAAAGGGGAAACTAATAAAAGGGATTAAAAAAAATCTTAACCTCTGAGTATTTTCCTCACTTTAAATTGGTTTTACCTTTTTGTTTAATCTGGATGCATTTGGAAGCATTAGATCTGCGAGCCTTGGCTAATATTGTGGGTAGTGCAAAAGACAACATAGGTGTTTTTAGGATTGTCGGACATAACTTTTCTTTCTCTCATAGACATTCTTTTGTCTGCACAAGTTACCAACTTGCTTCTGGGTAGAATAAGGTGCTGATTTTGACCTAGAGAGACCTCTGGTTTTAGAGATCCATTTTGTACTTGACACCACTGAATAGCTCTAGGCAGCAGTTCTCATTTAAATTCCTGGAGATGGGGAAAGGAGAAAGTAAGGCTTTTCAATAAGGACCCTTAGTCATACTCTTCATGCAATATGTAGACCCTTAATTTAGAGGCTTTGTTTTCTGAGGTGGTAGACTGTCTTCAGTAGGTGATCAGCATCTCAAAAAATAAATCTCAGGTGTCATCTGTGAAGGTGTCCAATCTCTGGAACTTGTCTTCACCACCTGCTTGAAAGCACCAAGGCTTCAGAGTGTACTACAAAGCCTGTGAACTCATTTATACAGCAAATTAATAGCCTGAGCAAGAGAAAGGAAAGTAGCATTAATTGTCTACAGTTATGTTGAAGTCATATTTTGACTCTGATTTTTTTTTTATCTCTGCCAATACCTTTCAGGGGATAGTCTATCCAGCTGGAAATTATTCTGGCTCTCCCTATGTGGCAGCTCCCTTCACTATCCCAGACCAAAGCGACTCCATGCTCTACCTTGCCTTCTCTGAGTATTTCTTTCAGACCTCCTCATTTGCTTACTACACTGCAGGGGCCTTCAACATCACCATTGCAGAGGAGGTGAGTAGGCCACAGAGGAATGGGGTGAGAGTGGCTCAGGTCATCCAAGATGGGGCTTTGACCTGCCAGTTGTCAGTATGTGGCCATATAAAGCTGCTAATTGGCCTGCGAAGTCCTGAGACAGTAGATCATAAATACTAGGGTATTGTTATGCTCTTTTTTTTATGCTCTATATAGATGCCTCAGGGCACAGCCAGGGGGGCCAAGTTCCACTGAACAAGGTACCAAATACTGGCAACTTTGCTACAAAAAAGAAGGTTTTTGTAGACCTGAGGCATAGACTTTTCTGACATGGACAAAGGATCTACTCTGGGGAATTTAACAGCCTCAGTGACTGTTTTCTGAGGGGTCTTCACAGACTGAAAGTACTACAGGGGCCATGGAAGCAAAGCATATGTCAAAGTACAGTAGCTGTAGCTTGGAGAATGGCAGACTGTGCTAGCCTGTCTCCAGGAGGTTCAGTAAGTCCCAAAACCTATAGACTGCAGCCCAAACTATAATGATGTTAAGCATTTGCTTTCCCAGCAAGTATTTTGGCATATATTATGGGAATCAGCTTTAAGTATTCTTAGTCCCTTAAGAATATTTCTGAGAACAAAAGGTACAGAATCAAAAATTCATTGAAATGACAGTAATCATGCATTTAAACAAAAGCCAACCATGAAGGTCAAATCTGGTAAAATCTTTTATCTTTTTTTTCTTTTTTCTCCAGACTTGCAGCTATTTTAATATAAGCACAGAGATATTCGGCAGTATCATCCCTGAAGTGAGTATCATTACTTCCACAAACTCTTAGGAAACCACATGTTGTGGGTGTTAGACACCTCACTACTGGTGTATCCCAAGGGCTTGTAGGGCCAGCAGGCCTCCTGCGCTGGAGAAGCGGGCACACATATGCCTTGTGACAGCAGAGCAGATGGGCCTTGTCACCTCCCACCCCCACAATGAGTTGAATGAATTGCACTGTTACCAAACTTGGCCCATAATCTTGCACATCAATCTTTACTCTGGGCACTGTGCCCAAGCCACAGCTGTTCCCACCTAAAACCAGCTCTAGGCAGGAAAAAGCTTCCAGTCATGAGTCCTGCTTTGAGAGACTTCTGAGAGGGCCTCAGCTCACAAATAACACCTTTCTCCTGCCCAAACCTGCATAATTGTCTTTGCTTCACTGCCAGCCTGTGACTGACTAGCAGAAAGGAATCCAGTAAAGACCTGGGAAGGTACTATAGTGGCCACATGCAGGAAACCAAGCTAACAGAGGGGCAGGAAACATTACATCTATGGAACAGACAAGGCAGATGCACAGGATTTCCATTTATTTTAGGTAGAGGAGATGAATATAACAGGACAGAGAATATAAGCATGCATGGCTCCCACCAGCCTTCTCAGAATGAAAAACCAAAAATGAGCATAAGGGACCCTAGGCTATGAATGATGAGGTTGGATGAACTCAGACTCATGGTTCAAAGAACTTCACATCCTTGTTTACTTCCCAGATGATATCAAGTTCCTCCCTCAGAAATCTAAGAATGCTCCAAGGGCAGTCATCATATGGTCTTCTCCATAAAATGCCATGAGCATTGATGCTAATATTCTACCCCCTCTGTTCTAAGTAATGAACTTCATGAGCCTACTTGCTCTTCAGGCAATGGACAGAGTGAGGCTCCTCTAAGGACAGTCCGGAGCAGGAACCTGTCCTATGAGATCTCAAAGAGAATGATCCTCTTTGAGAATATCAAAGTGAATGACCCCTGAGTTCTTTTATTGTGTGACTTAAACGTCACATTCATGTTCCATTCCTTTCCTATGTTCACAAACAAGTATTTAATTTCTCTAAGTGATATAGAAAAAATTGTATTCCTAGAGTGGAAGGAACTTTCACTGCATTCCTGATGTGGCCAAGACTGTTAATTTATCACCACAGAAAACTTCTACTTCCTGCTTGCTTGAAAGAATCTTATGTTAGCAGCTGTCCTTAACCTTGTCTTAAGGAACTACTTCAAAATCATTGCTTCAAGAATGAGAAAATGCAGTATTCTAATCTCTTCTACAAGAAAAGCATTTTTCTGTCTTTTTTTTTGTCTTGGAACCTTACAGGTAGGCAAATATTCAGTTACGCCCTACCCAGTGATGTTGAAGCTAATGGCTACTGAAATACCTATCATCAGCTTACAGCAGGATTCCTTCACGGTAGAGATTCAGGGCTCCATGGAGGTGTTTGCTGTTCTGCCAGACTCAACCACCCAGTCATTGTTCACAATGAACATAGTAAGTACAACAAACGAGGTGACATTTAACTCAGGGTTAAATATGTTTGTTCATTCCTTCTGTTAAAACTCAGTACAAGAAACAAAGTGCCAGATTTCTAGGACTTAAACATGCAAATTCCCCTTAGTCACAGGTGGTGCCTATGTGGCCTCATTTAACCTATAGGTCATTTGTATGGCAAAGAACATTTTCCTATAGATGGACAAAAATCCAAACATATAGCAACTCTGATTAACCAAAGTTTTGTTCTCTGGAATGACAGTTCTGCAGGCATGAGTCATGCTTCTTGGCAACTTGTTCATTTCACTGAAAATGTTGTTGATTAGTGAAACCTCATTACCCACATTTCAGCTCTTGTCAGTGCCATTCAGATAAGCAGACATTTACTGTGTGCAGCCTTGCATGGGCCATAGGCTAGGGAGAGAGTTGCATCTACATGAAACAGCTTCCGTACATAACTGGGAAGATGGTATTTCTGTATTTGTGACTAATTCACAGCAGGGGTCCTGGGTTTTTGCATCTGGTAACCCGTGGTTTCTTTCTTCTGCAGGCAGCCAACACCAGCATTGCTCTGAATATATTTGACCAGAAACTGATGGGCTCACTATGTTTGAACAGGTAATTCAACCTGGGATGGAAGGGATTTCCAGCCATTTGGAAGTGTTAGCAATCCCAACATTGGCAGTTTAGGCACATGATCAGATAACCATAATTTAATGAATGTGTTTCCCTGGTGAGTTCATCTGCATTAGATTCTCTAATTCCCTGTGTGGCTGTACTTGTACAGTTTAGAGGAGTCAGGAAGCTTCTCTGTGACAACTGCCACAGTCCCCAAGGCACTGCCCACCAGCTATGGATTGCTGCAGGGCAGTGGTCTTATCGGACTTCTCTGCTCCTGACATCTACTCTTCCCCTCTGAGCTAGATAAATGAAGCGTGCAGGTCCGTTATGATGGCCATGAATCATCTGAGAGCTTCCCTCATCCCTTTCCAATTGGCAAGACCCAACTGCTTTCTCGCCCACCTGTGCCACTAGGAAAGTGCAGAGGGGTCCAGGACACAGTAAAGGATCTAGACCCCTGCAGTTCTCCTATCTGTATATAGCAGAGATTCTCCAGCTAAGGCACTGCAACTCCCACAGGCCAGAAAGCTGGAGACCAGAGGCTTGGGCATTTAGACATCTAACATCTCACATTTTATAGAGAGAAGCTCTGTATACCAGGACCCCACAGCTAGGAATTGGGACCCTGATTTCACAGAAGTCCCTTGGGAAGACAGTTATAGGGTTAAGAATAGGCAGAGTTTGTCAGGGCACAGAGATATTAGGAATTTAAGGAGGATAGTGCTGTTAGCATTTTTTTGCAGCAACATTCAGAGAGAAAAATCTAGAGTGTGCTGAGAGCTGGGATCCTAGTTCTGTGGAAACTCAGAAATCATGTTTTGAATACATGTTTGGATACTTGAATATGTACTGAATAAGTATTTGAATTTGGAAACAGAGACATTAGCAACACAGCCATCAGCAGCAGTACCATGCAATGAACAGAATTTTTCTTCCCACCCCGGTAAGGCTCACATCAAAGCATTATGTAGATGTACCAAAATCCTTGCAAAATATCTGAAAGCCTGCAAGTCCTTGATGCTAGCCCTGATAAAGTCAATTGTCAGTAGCATTTCCAAAATACAGCACAGAGGGAAAAGCACACTCACATTGCTGGCTACGGCCCTTCTAGCATACTCTTCTGCATGCATGCTCAGCAATGCCCTGAGAAAACCACCTCTTTCTCTAGGAGGCAATATGCATTGTGTAAAATATATTGCTTCCAAAGTCTCTTTACAGATGTTTCTTAAGGCCTGGAGCTCTACAGCAGTGACTGCACATGACTAGAATAATGTGTGTTTATCCTTTCTAGTGACTCATCCTGTTTCACTTCTTTCCCTCAGGCTCCAGTTCTCCCTAGCCCACTCCAATGTTGGCTTTTTCGAGGTAAGCGGATAGTTTAAGCACATAGGAAATGCAAACCAGGAATATCAGTGATATCAAGGCTAAAGAGTAAGCAACTAAATTTTATTTGTATTTCTAAATCATTTGGTTTCATTGCTGGGTGGCTCTTTTCCTGTCTTCTGCCAGCCACCTCTCTGCTGTGGACTTAAAAGTATATTCTTTGGGGCAAGTAAGTGCTCTGAAAATGAGATATTGTGTAGTTCCCCTGACTGGTGTATCATATTTCACCAGTAAGCAGAGAGATCTCTCGAATCATAATGGTGAAACGCACAGTGGTAATCTGAACTGTAGTAGCAGACAGAGCAGCGTGCTGTCTAAGCAATCACACGCACGACTGAGGCAGAGGCACTCCATGTGGTGCACTGGTGCTCATCACAGATGCTCAGAATTACAGCAGGGAATGGGAGCCAAAATACTAGTCTCAGATGCCTGAAATAGTGCAGTTGTAGGCTTACAGGGGAAAACCCTGCCTCCGCAGAGAGTCATTTAATTCTGAGTGCAATCAATCAGTTCTGAGTAGCTGAGGAGAAAGGATTAAAACTGTTCTGGTCCTGCTTTGCTATTGGTGATAAATTATCTCACAACTAAAGGAAATAGACTGTTTTAAATGAAAATGTTGTCCAGGCATGATGAAAGCCATTTGCATTTTGCATCTCACTTCCTTTGCATCATTCCAAAGCCTTAAGAACCAAAGTTCACCTGAGTTTATGACTCTTTTGGGACAAATGAGAGCTGAAAGTTGAACATGAGCCTACGAACTCCATCCAGGACTAGGGCATGACAGTTCTACCACTATCAGGAAGAGATGTCTAATTCAATTTTCTTGTCTGTCAGATCTCGCTGCTTGAGAACATCCTGTCTTACATTTTACAGACTGAAGTAATTCCATCAGCTAATGGTAAGGCTGTATTTCAAAGCATCAGCTAAAAGCTTCCAGCAGAGTGGGTGATTCTAGGAACTTCTACTGACTTTATGCTTAAGTTTCCAGTTCCCATCAACTTGAGTGAAAAATTACCATCAGCCAGTAAGCAGTGGAAGCGGAAGATTGATCTGTGAGGGTGTAAGTGTGCCCTCTCACTGGCACTGTTCTGCAAAAAGGGCTGGGAAACTCATAATTCATCTGCCTTTACCTCACTCAAGGTAGCCCTGATGCATCAGTGAGAAGCATGTCTCTCTCGTCTGCACACCTGCCTGAGGCCACTGTGTGTGAAATGTATTCCTCTTTATTAGACCAGCACAGGGCTTTTGCCTCTCATAAATCTTATTTAAGGCCCTGGAGGGAGACGTAGCTTTGTGCCAGCCCTCTGTACCGGGATGAACTTCACCTTCCTTAATTAATGGAGACAAATGGGAACAGGTTCTAATGATGTTAGAGCTGTATTAAAAATCCCTCAGGTCACTAGGGACAAATCGCTGAGTATGTAATGTGTTGAACATGAAATGCCTTGGTTTGGCTGCAACGCTCTGCCAAGAGAAAAGCATCTGTAATTCTTTTTCCCCATTGGTAAATGAGCATCATATCTACCTCCCAGGGCTGCTTGTGAAGACCAAGAGGTTAATTGTTCTAAATGACCTAGAAATCTCTGGATAAACAGGGTTGTTGAAGGGCAGGTATTTATTATCTTTCCAGTGCATACCTAAATCATTGTGTTTGTCTATTTTTTTCAGCTAAACTGTCAAAAGGATTCCCTCTTCCCAATCTGGCCAATGTTACCTTCACGAGACCTCACATTACAATTGAACAGGTGAGATTTTGACACTCTTATGAAAGGTTATCCCTCTCCCCCCCCTCCCCCCCCTTTTTTTTGGCTAGGCATTTATTCACCTTCTGTTTGTACAAGAAACTTGCTGGATTTGAGCTAGTTAGGCAGTAAAAAGCCCCGGGTTTAAAATGAGATCTGTAATAATGGTAAAATCCTATTAGAAATAAATGTATCTTCTTTAAGAGGAAAAGTTAGAACTGAATACATAACCACGGAGTGACCGAATGCACAGCTTGCTCAGCCCTGCAAGTTGCAATTCAGTGTGAAAACAGGCTTACCTTTAACATTTTGTTCAAGTTTGGCCAATCAAATCAAATTAGAGTTATTGCTATCCACACAGTCCTGCTGAATTCAACAGGAATAGTTGAAATACGAGAGGGAGGTGAATTCAATTTTGTGCACCTAGGATGACTGGATTTTGTTAATAATTTGTGATAATGACTGAGGCTAGTAGTCAAAAGTAGTTAGTAAGCTCTCAGAAAACATTCTTTGCCTTCTGGTTAGTCTTCTCCAAATCTAGCCCTTAGTTTGAACATACAGAATGTTGCTAGACAATCAATCAGTACAAGGGCATTGCTGACAAACGAACTCCCAGAAAATGGGTAAGCCTGTTACATTTCTCCACTTGTTTACCAACTTCTCAGTTATTTTCAGTTTTGCAGATACAGTCTCAAATCCTTGTTTGTGGTTAAGCACAAAGCACAACTCAGGAAAGGAAATGCAAAGGTTGTTTTTAATTTTTCTTTGCATCCCATATACGTAGCAGGAGCCAGCTATGCAGTCCTTACAAAATATAATTGCTTGGAGACTGCTTTCAGTGGCAGTAGTTGCCAAAGTCTTATAGGCTAATTATGAATGAAGGATTTTAGTGGTTCTGTGGGGCCCGCTCCCCACCTCACTTTCTCTAGCCAGTCTCCTCATCTGTAACTAGGAATGAGAGAGGACACAGGAGAATTGCTAAGCCCTATCAACATGAATGGGATTCCTATTTAAAAGCTAGTTCTATAGTCTCCACTTCCAGTCCCAGGCTATTGGCTATGGTCAATAGGAAGAAAGACAATTCTTCCCACTTTTCATAGATAAGCATATTAGACTGTGATGGGCTGCTCTCTGCAGGTTCATTGCTCTGTATGCACTGACAATGGGGGAAGCTTTAAGGACAAGTTTAGATTAGATGGCTAATTCTTAAGTGGCTCAAATTAGGTAAAAAATAATCCCACTTTGTGATGATTGCCTAGTTGCCTCAAGGCTCGGATGAACTTTCCTGGGTAGGCTGTATGATCTTTAGATGTCCCTTCTGTTGCTAGCATGGTGCGAAGGGATAGCACCCAGTGAAAGATGGGGCTATTTTGCGAAGTTCAAACAACAGAGTTTAATAAAACTTGTTACTTCCAAGGCTCAGGTGTTCTCAGTAGATTTTCTGACCTTAAACACCAGGATCAAGTTGAAATTTAAAAAAAATTTCAAGTTGAAATGGAAAAAAAAAACCAAACAAAATAACACCTTCATTTTGTAATTCATAGCCCTTCAGTGACTGTTCTTCTCCCCGCAGGGATACATGTTGATTTCTACTGATGTCCACTACAAACATTAAAGGAGAAGAGAGACCATTTGTTAAGCATGAACTTCAAATCAATAATGTGACTCTGAAGGCTAAACACTGTCCAGTTCTGATGAAATGTGTAACATGAGCTCTGACAAGGGCAATGTCATCCTGGTTGGCAGCGAAGGGGGATGCAGGGATGCAAAGAAAGCTGATGGAATGGTTAGGCTGTACAACGGTGGTAACAAGCAGACCCCGAGGAGAACATGTGACACATGCTTGACATTATTTATTCTGGAGTTTGACTGATGCAAAAATCTTTTTAAGATTAATGCCTCTCTTGAAATACAGTCTTGTCTATACACTTCCCGAAAGGTGCTGCTGTCTCTCAAGAGAAGGAAAAGTACATTGTCAAAATGCTGCTAGGGCAGATATGCCTGCTAATCTGTTTCTACTGTAATGATCTTAAATACCTTCCTTCTGAACATGATGCATTAAGTATGAAGTGAGCCCTCTCCAGAACCACGTCAGGCTGGGACCTGTCCCAATTGTAATGGAACTAGAATCTTTGCAGTGTCTTAACTAAACTCTTAACATAAATCTTAATGAAGATGCAGGAGCAGTTCAGGAAGAGAGACAAAGTGGCACTACTACTGCCTTTGATGGTCCCTCTCCCCCTGTGACTCTTCAAATCCTTCTGTCTGTCATGTCCCCTGTTTAGCATTGCTTAGCCAGGTTAGATACATTTAACTCCTTTAATGTTTCTGTGTAAGTCTTCTAGTCTAATCCTCCCACATCTTTGTCAACCTTTCTCTGGATTGAAACGGTTACAGATACTTTACTTCTTACTTCATTTTGGTATGTTGTCTTACCTCTTTCTCTCTCCTCCTTCTTTTTCAATACTTTATTAGTGTGCAAGTCTGAATGCAGTTCTGCAGGGGAATATCCCTGCCCTGCAATGCTTAGGTGCTTGTGCTTTGGCCAAACCTGGATGGGAAGCTGGCTCAGGCCTCCCAAACTAGCACCAAGAGAGGAGAAAGAAAGGCTGGGATGCCACGGCCCGCTCTGTTCTGCTGCTTTTGTGAGCCCCAAACCACCTCTGGGCAAAGCCCCGTCCACCTGGCATGGTGCCCAGACCCTAGCCGTCCCCACACCTCTCACTCCTCAGCAGGAGCCCTTTTCAAGCCAAGACTGAACAGCAAAAAGCTGTTTCACTCATGCTGAGAAATGCAATTGATGATGGGGTGCAGGCAGCTTTTGCCTGCCTGTAGTTGAGCAAACTCTACCCATCCACCTGCAGCAGTTAGCCAAATACCCCACAGGCCGAAACTGCCCTGCCCTAGGGGGACAGCACACACAGACACAGAGCTTTCGTTAGCCACAGACACGTGAAAAAACCCTTGTTCCTTCCGCAAAGCCAGCCCAGTTGTACACGGTGTGAGGGAGGAGGCAGCCGGGTGCAAACCCGACTTCCTTCACCCCAGCACGGCCCGGGGCTGCGCTCCCCTTCACACCCTCGTCCCACGGGTACCGGGTGCCTCCCCCGGGCTGCCCCAGCCGCTCCAGTGCCGCGGGAGATGGCCCTGGCACGGGGCTTAACTGGGGGCCGGCCTGGTGGCTCGATCCCGCATCTCCCCCATGCTGGAGCGTCTCCGGGCCTCGCGGCGTCACGCCCTGCCCGGCCTGAGGCAGGGGTGAGGGAGCGACAGTGCGTAAGCAAGCCGGGTGCCCAGAGAGGGCCCCTGACCAGCCTCGGAGGCGCAGGAAGCGAGCGGCCTCCCCTCGGACGCCCCAGCCAGGACGCGGCGGGCCGGCTGGCTGCCGCACCGCCTCTCCCGGGTAAAGGCCGCCCCGCGGCGGGACGCCAGGGGGCGCTGGCAGCCGCCAGCTCCCCGGCCTCCCGCAGGAAGTTTGACCCTCGGCGGCTCCTGTCCGCTGCCTGCCGCGGCTGAGGCGGCGTGACCCTCGGCGGCCGCCGCCGTCTGTTCCTGCTGTTGGCTGGGTGCCCGCGGCCGCGCTGACGCGGAGCCGCCGACCGGGAGCGCCGCCGCCATGAGCCGCAGCTACAACGATGAGCTGCAGTACCTGGACAAGATCGACAAGAACTGCTGGCGGATCAAGAAGGGCTTCGTGCCGAACATGCACGTGCGTGGGAGGGGGCTGGGCTCAACCAGGAGCCCTTGGGTGCCCGGGGGGGCGGAGTAGGGGTGGCCAGGCCCGGCCCGGCCCGGCCCGGCCCGGTCTGGTCCGTTCCGGCCCGGCCCGGCTCGGCCCGGCCAGGCCCGGTGCCGGCCGCCCTGACAGCTCTCCCCGCAGGTGGAGGGCGTTTTCTACGTGAACGACCCGCTGGAGAAGCTGATGTTCGAGGAGCTGCGCAACGCCTGCCGCGGCGGAGGTGCGTCCGGCGGGGAGGAGCGGGGTGGGGGCCCTCTGACCCGGGGGGTGCCCTCACACGCTCCTTGCCGTGGTCTGGAAGCCCTCACTGAGCGCCTGGGTTCACACCACGCTGTCCGTGTGCCCTGAAGGGACCAGGGTGTAGCAGAGGCAGCGGGAGCAGGGCTGGTGCGGGTGCCGGCTGGCGGGTCTGGAGGGGCAGCAAACAGGAATGAGTTTTCTTGCCTCGCCAGCCACTGCGGCCTGGTGAGCAGCACAGGGGTGTCACCTGCAGCTGTAGCATGTTCTGTGCCCAGATTAGATGGGTGGGCACTGCCTTGCCGGCTGCCCTCTGTGCTCTGGAGCGTTCCCTGAATGCCTGCTCTCAGAGTTTACTTTGGTGGGTGCTATAGCCCAGGCCTGTCTGTTCGGTGTGGGGCTGGAGCGCAGAGCTGGATCCAGATCTGACAGCTGGACTGGTGGTAGCACACTTCTGTTGTTAGCACAGATCAGTCTGCATTGGTATTAACACAGCAGAAGAACGACTTTAGCATAATAGCTCATTTAATGAAACTGCAGATTGTGCATAATCCTAGGTGCTTTATACCAGATTAGAATACTTGTTGGTGGCTGACTTCTGATTTGCCAGTGTTTTGAGCAACCTCTTTAGAAAGTGCTTCATTGTGATTACCACGGTCAATTATCAGATTATATACCTTTTTTTTTTTTTCTCTTTTTCAGGTGCAGGTGGCTTTTTGCCTGCTATGAAACAGATTGGGAATGTGGCTGCATTACCCGGCATTGTTCACGTGAGTAACTGCTCTGAAAATTTGTTCTTTTTCTGTTCCTATTTGCCAGGGATTATTGCCTTCTAAATGGGAGCTCTGGTGTGAGAAGGGGTATGGATCAAAGTTCTTTTCAAGACAGTCTGTGTGTTAGGAACCTGTCTCTGAGGAAGGAGTGCTTGCAAGGGTAGGCTGTAAAACTAAGTTGTCAGAAAGGGAAGTATCCACTTACTTCATTGACTGGCTTTTGATGTGAAACTTTTTTAGCATTGCTTTATGCTGTTTCGGTTTGCTTGAGCCACCTTTCTCTCACTGCTCATATTGTCTGTTTGTTGTTTTTGAGTTGCCTCTGCTGACCTGGAATGCATGGAGAAGTGAGGAGAGAGCAGGAGGCAATAATGTTGTCTGTATTGTTGCTGCCCTAATGCTGGTAGTGAGCCGTCTCATGCACTCAACACTTCTTTCCCTCACCCTGTGCATTTTTGGAAGCGAAGCATCAGATATGATGATGCAAGAGGAAAATACTAGGCTGTGTCACTTTTCAAGAAGCGCTAAGTACGATGTGGAAATGATCTTTTTCGCATTCAATATTGCATATATTAATAAGTAACAAATAGCGGGATTTCCTTTTTTTAATTGTTTCTCTTGGTGACTTGGCAAAAGTTTTGAATTTCTGGCTGCAGTAAAAGGCAGCCCATCACGCTGTTAAAATGTCTTAGTGGTCAACCAAAAAAGGAGTAAGGTAAAATAGTAACAACCTGTTAAAATGGGAATTTTGGCTGGTAGTTTGTAGGAGAGATGTTACGATCATCTGTCTATTGAAATCTTCACTTTTTATTTCCAAACCAAGAGCTTTCTTGGTGACAGCAAGGGGAGGCAGAAGAAGCACGTAATCCCACTGAAAACTACTGTTCTTTTTAGTGTATGGTAACGGTTTAACACACATTAAAAAGTTCCAGTTTCAGACAGCTTTCTGGGTGTTCAGGGCTTTTGTTTGTTTGTTTGCTTAAATAGATTGTGGAGTGCTGTTTGTGGTGTCCTAATCTAAAATTGCCAGGCTAGATATACTTTGGACCTGTGGAGCTGTGTAGAAGCATGCTCTTACTTTCTTTAATTAGTAGTAATATCAAAAGGTTCAATTAAAAGAATTATTTTATAAATTAAAATGACACAGCTCCTATCTTGTCCTGTCCTATCAGGATATCATCCTAAAAGGATGACTTTTTCCTGCCTACAGGGTGCAGTCTTTCATCAGTGTTTGATGACAAAGCTAAGAAGAGAAAATGCTGACTGTTTTATGATCCTATTCCATAGCAATTAACTCTTCACTTGTTACATTTACAGTATTTAAATATTGCAGATGTCTCTAGATGGAACTTGGTAAAGACAAACTCATCTTCACTCTTATGTGTCTGCTTTATGCTGCTCATAAGCTATTGCCTGCATAAGTTTTGAATGCAAGGACTCTTGAGTCCAAGAAAAAGCTAGGTTAGAATTCAGTTTGAGATCACAATTTCTACATTTAGGTGCTTAAGCTCCTCTTAAGTTTTCTTGAGATCTGGTCAATAGAACCAAGAGGGCTTCTCAGCTGACTAGCCACTGGGTGTTTACTTCAGAGTGAGATCTGCTCTCTGCTTTCTTTGACTGTCTGTCCTGTAACTGCAGGATACTTACCTGAATTGATGTGTTTACTCTATCCACATCTGAACATCCATTCTCTTTATGGTATATTTGTTTGAAAATGTGACAACCACTGCCACAAGGCAAAGCATAACCAAGGTGACTCTGTGCAGCATAGAGTTTCATAAAACTTTAAAATTTCCTTCATTCTCTTTCAGAGATCAATAGGCCTTCCAGATGTCCATTCTGGCTATGGGTTTGCCATTGGCAACATGGCTGCCTTTGATATGAATGATCCTGAAGCAGTGGTTTCACCAGGTAAGGATGACTGACCTAACCTGCACTGAGAAATATCTGGGATGGCATAAAAATACTTTCTGATATGGCAGGTCTTTACAGTACTTTATATACAGAACCAAAGCAAAAAATATGTGAATTACAGGGAGTTCAAAGGTGCTTAATTCTTGCACTCAGGATCTTTCTTCTTTATGGAGCAGGTGGTTACACTGAAAACTTCTAAACAGTACAGAGGGAATTGCCCTTGTGTTTTTGGCTTGGGCTTGTTATATCCCTCAGTTTTGAAAGGAGAGCACAAGACTTTGAACTTGGGTTTTGCTAGGCTGATAAAGAACTGACTATTTTCTTTGAGCAATGTTTGAAAACATCTTTTGAGAATATTTCTACACTTTATTAAAAATGTGACCTTAAAATATGTCCGTCTTTAATAAACACCTGGGTCTTTAATTACTGATAGTCTGGAGATGCTTTTGTGGTTGTCATGAAACATGATATTCATGTTTCAGGTTTGCTTCAGGCAGTTCCAGTGTTCCTGATTGACTCAAACCCAAGATCTCTTAGTCTGGTATCCCCCCTCTGACACTAGTTTATACCAGAACCTTCATACTAAAGGTGGCATGATTGATCTTTCACATTAGGCCTTGCCCTGCAGCATTTATTTTTATTAAATAGGAAGAGTTAAGCAAAACACTGAAGTTTAATATTCCTTGTAAGTATTTATCACTTATTATAATAACTAGTTATTATTTATTCCAGTGAAGATTCAAAAAGGACTTGCTTTCAGAGACTTGCTTTCAAGAATGTCTTACATGAGGGAGCCATGCTAAGATCTGTCACTTTTCTTCTGACCTTAGGCAGAAGAACAGGAACTTCCTCTCTGCTTTCTGTGGACCGTGTATTTTATAGTTGTGTCTACTTGCTGGAGCAACTTTGTAAACAGAGAGCTGTGTAGGCAATTGCACAGCTATGTCTGTACAGCATATGCTTGAGACTAAAAACCCTTTTTTTTTTTTTTTAAGAGTTTTCAAGTTTTTCTCTGCAAGACTACATTTTTGGCTGTCCTGTAATCTGAGGCTTCACGTAAATCTCTTAAAATGAAGCTTAATGCAGTTCTGCCTTTTTCCCAGCATTGTGTCAGAAAGAAGGTGTAAGATCACAGCATTCAGTACATACTCCTGTCAGCAGGGACACTGATTTAAGATGAATATTCAGCAAATGCTTACCGTCAGCACACTTTCTTTATTAACTCCATGGCTTTTTCTATGTTTCTAGGTGGTGTCGGATTTGACATCAACTGCGGTGTCCGCTTACTGCGTACAAATTTGGATGAAAGTGATGTGCAGCCTGTGAAGGAGCAGCTCGCCCAGGCTATGTTTGACCACATTCCTGTTGGTGTCGGCTCCAAAGGTGTCATCCCCATGAATGCCAAGTAAGAGAATGACTTTGTGCACACATCACTAGAGGGGACATCTCTGGTGTTTATTTTGATGAAAGATTCATCAGTGGGAGACTTTAGAATTACTTTTTCTTTCTTAAACCTCTTTCCATTCTTTCTGCATATGTGCTTCATCAGGAGAACTGGCATAATCATTGATGCACAAAGTCAGCTGTTTCTTCCCCCATTTAAAACCCTGAAATAACTAAAAGTTCTTGAAAGGTTCTTGTTTCTTCTGACATAAAACTTCCATGAATGTGAAGGTATTTTTTTGAAAGGGATGAGAGAGAAAATAGGATGTTCCCTGCATAAGAAAAAGTAATGGCCTATCTAAAGTTAATATATCTCTAGAGCTTGATTTTAATGAAGTATTAAGTTGGACTTCTTGTTAGGGGAGTTGGGGGTTGATTACAAAATCATAGAATAATTTAGGTTGGATGGGATCTCTTGAGGTCATGTCGTCCAACTCCTTGCACGAAGGAGGGCTAACTCTGAAGGTAGGTCTAACAACAAAGTTATATCAGGCTGCTCAGGGCCATGTCCAGTGGAGTTTCGAGTATTTCCAAGGATAACCACCTTATGTAGGTGTTTGATAATTGCAGGGATTTGGAAGAGGCGCTAGAGATGGGTGTGGACTGGTCGCTCCGGGAAGGCTATGCCTGGGCAGAGGACAAGGAGCACTGTGAGGAATATGGAAGAATGCTGCAGGCTGACCCCAACAAGGTCTCCTCAAGAGCAAAGAAGAGGGGCCTGCCTCAGGTAATGTTATGTTTCAGGAGGGCTGTGAGTGCTCCCAGGGTTTAAATGTAAAGGTTAGTGGGTAGTTCCCTAATCTTCTATCTTTTCTTGAAGCTCTGCCTAGCATTTCTGGGCAGGGAGAAAGGTGAGATGGTGGGGCCGTTTCTGAATAATTCTTGTCAGAACTGTAACAGAGGGAAGCGATACTGGGTATACCCAAGGTCCCTGGGGCCACCAGTTTTTCATCAGTTAACACCTGGTGGTTATTTGTGTTCTGTGGCATTTCCCCATCCCCATTTAGTTTTGTTTTTAAGAGACAGGCAGGTTATTCTGCAACTTTTCTCCTTGTTTGCTCAGCAAGTTAGTAGCAGGGCAAGGAAGGATATCATGATAAATGGAACTAGCTCATAACTTTGAATTGCAGTTCAAGGGTTGGATTTCATTTCCATAGATACTATCTCATTGCTCTGAGTGGAACACTTTTGAGATGGCTGTACTAACACTACCATTTGTAAAGCTGTCTTTTATATGACTTCTTGAGTTTTCTGAATTGTGGTGATGCAAGATTATAGCATTTTAACCTCAAAATAATCTTATGTGCTCAATTTTCACGTTTGCCTTGCAAATAAGTGATCATCTGTTACGGACGTGAAAAAATTTGGGCTTGGAAATGGAATATCTTGCTTTAATCTACTGAAAGGTTACAAGTGCCTAATTAACAGAATGTTGTAACTTCCGTGTGGAGTTATAACCAAGTATAAGACTATATATCTGCCTTGCCTATACAAATTGAAGATTAATTCTCAATACTCTGTACTCTTCCCATCTTTCAGCTAGGCCTAAGTAAGCTGGAAAAAGGTGGCAGCACAGTCTGTAGATCCTGGTCCTTTTGTTTAATCACAGTCTTGTTCCAACAATAAAAATAATTATAAATCTGAACAAAGAGGACAGTGATAATGCTACTGTGTTCTCCTTCCTTTCAGTTTATATGAGGATTTTTTTTTCATGGAAAAACTTTTCTAAAATTAAAACCTTGCTGTAGCAATTTGCCTTATTGCCCATATTCCCGTAGCTCTCCCCTGTGCTCCCACATGCTGCTTTACTAGCACTGTCTGATCAATGTGTTGTGATTGGCAGCTGGGGACCCTGGGAGCCGGAAATCATTACGCCGAGATCCAGGTTGTGGATGACATTTACAATGAATATGCTGCCAGGAAGATGGGCATTGACCACAAAGGGCAGGTGTGCGTGATGATCCACAGTGGCAGCAGAGGCCTGGGCCACCAAGTTGCCACAGGTATGATCTGACTGGCGTAGGTACCTGGAGTGAAGCAAACTCTTCAGCATGGTCTTGTTATTGACAGTAAACTCCAGCACCAAAGAGCATTTCTTGCAGTGTAATTGCTGAGTCTATTCTGAGTTGCCTTGACAGGGGTTGTCTGTTTGCAAACAACTGATAATGTTCTGCCACAGATTTGCTTTTGCATTTGAGAAGAAGCTGTAGGTTTGACCATCGGATGGATGAGTTCAGAATACAAATTATAGACACCCATGTTAATCTCACAGATTGAAACAAAACTATGAAGTCACTTAGACTTACTGTTTTTATTTCACAGATGCATTGGTGGCTATGGAAAAAGCTATGAAACGGGACAAAATCATAGTGAACGATCGCCAGCTGGCATGTGCCAGGATTGCCTCTGCAGAGGGACAAGATTACTTGAAGGGAATGGCAGCTGCTGGAAACTATGCGTGGGTCAACCGCTCTTCTATGACTTTTCTAACAAGACAGGTAGGAACAGAGTTGTCTCTGATGGAAATATTTTGGTACACATCTCCTGCTTTATCACAGACATGGAACAGAGTAGCTGCAGTATTTGACATCATTTTCATTTCAGTGCTGCTTAAACTGTTTTTTCTGGAGAGACTTACACAAAGCTGCAGTCATGGCAAGCCATCTAACACCTCTCAACATCACTGGATTGTACTTGCAGAAGCCACTTAGGCAATATTTTTGAAAATTCCTTGAACTGGATGAAGTGGATACAAGAAAATTGTTTTTACACTGCTGAAGCCATCTTTTCAGAGTTGCAAGAATTTGTTTAGCTGATATCTGGCTGAATTCTAGCATTGTTTATCTGCCCACTGGCAGCTTTAATCTAGACAGCCCAATTCTGTCACACTCAGCAATGTTGTATTCAATTCCATTGTGGCTGAATTTGACTGAAGTTTCTGAGCTGCCATGCCAACTGTTTAGGTCACTGACTTGTCAGTGAGAAACATTTTCAAGCAACTTTGTTCCTTTTAATTCGTAAAATATTGTAAATATTCCACATGTACACAGCAGTTACGTTCTTGTATTTCACATCCTGACTTGCTCTTTTTAGGCCTTTGCCAAAGTCTTCAACACAACCCCAGATGACCTTGATATGCATGTTATCTATGATGTGTCTCACAACATTGCCAAAGTGGAGCAACATGTAGTGGATGGAAAGGAGCGGACTCTGCTGGTGCACAGAAAGGGATCAACCAGGGCCTTCCCTCCTCACCATCCTCTTATCGCTGTGGATTATCAAGTAAGTTTAGGTGTGGGAGAAGGAAATCAGAAGAGAATTCTGGATGCATCAGACAGTTTTAGGGTCCCTAACAGAGATCTAAATGCTGCGAGTTCCTTTTTTGAGCTAACAGCGCTGGAACCCTAATGGGTTGGCAACATTCTGCTTGTCTGTGTGTTAGATCTTCGGGGCACTGAGCTGCCTCTTCTGCTCCATGCCCACAGTGGTTGGAAGATCATGAAGGGAAAGAAGTGTTTCATACCTAGGGCAGGCTTCAGTGATTTGCCTTGTCTGTCTGTTGGATGCAAGTCTTTTGGTCTGCTGGTCTACATCTTTCAGTGCCGTTAGTTCTCCAGAATCCTTGATATCAGGCACCTGAGGCAAGCAGGGATGCTCTGAGGGAATGTGAACCTGACCTCCTTTTCTGGAGATATAGTTCCTCTCAGACTTTTATTAAGAATGAGTTTTTTAGGCTTTTTCTTGTGAATTAATACTTTGCATCCACAGCTGACTGGGCAGCCTGTTTTGATCGGCGGGACTATGGGCACCTGTAGCTATGTTCTTACTGGCACAGAGCAAGGCATGACTGAGACCTTCGGAACTACTTGCCATGGAGCTGTAAGTCAAAAAGTTATTTCAGGAAGGGATTGGAATGGGATTGTCATCCAGAGAACAAGATTGTTCAAGGGTCATCCAGTGCGTGATTCATCTGTTGGTCATACAACTAGAGAGTAGTCTTGCCACAGTAATCCCAGCCCAGGAGAACTGCAGGCTAGTAGTCCTCTTTGTCCCTTTCTGAGTAGTTTTGACTACTCCCACAGAAAATTTAGGGGGTGCAGCTTTATACAGGGCAAATGTTAGGATGAAGATGTGGAGAATTACCTCCTTTTACCAAATTCTGATATCTCTGAGCTAACAAGAAGGATTAACTGTGCTGAAGCTGTCCATATAAAACTCCTCAGTAGTTAGAAGAAGGTGTTTTCTCTCCTGTTATTTACAGTGTGAGACAGGATGATTGAGGAAGATAAATAGCTTCCAGTAGAACTCCGACTCCTGAATACTGTCCAACAGGTGGTTTGGGTAAAAAGACACTTGCAGACTAGTATGTTATACATGTGAAACTTTCCTACCCATCATATCAGATGTGTGATTTTGCAGGAGCCCATCACCTAAAGACTAAATTAATTTCCCATTTTGTGGCTTACTGTGGTCTGTGCTCTCAGACATTCTGTGTTTGCTTATAATGTAATAATGTTTTTCCAAACCACTACAAAAAATAGAACTAACAAAACTGCTGTCCAGGGTCGTGCGCTGTCTCGAGCCAAATCTCGACGTAACTTGGACTTCCAGGATGTATTGGACAAGCTGGCTGACATGGGCATTGCCATCCGTGTTGCTTCTCCCAAACTGGTCATGGAAGAAGTGAGTTTAATATTTCATTATCTGAGAGGGAAAAGGGAGTCTTGCTCCTTGGCTGAATGACCCTCCCTGACTTGATTTTGTGCAGTGCTAAGTGATTGCTAGTACTCTAAATGCACACCTTGTGTGATTTCTGATACAGCTATCCAACTTTTTGGAAAATAATGTGAAGTCTTCCCTGTCCCTAAAATCCTGCTGAAAGGGGAGATGCCTGTTTGACAGGTTTTGGGGGTATGGTTTTTTCCTCTTCTGCCTGGTGATGGGAATAATTACTATCAACCCTGAGAAGTCTTTGTGTGAGCATCACAAAAGTAGTTATGTTTTATGGATTCTTTTCTTGAATGATGTTCTCCCAGCTTTAAACTTACTATACACTGCAGCTGTCATGTAGATTATTAGTAGTGTATGAGATCCGCCTCTTTTGAGATGAATTCCTATATTTGCTAAAGAAGAAAACTCTGGCTAGAAAACTGAATATTATGACTTCCAGTTCCTCTGCATTAACATGATAGAATGTCTTTTCTGTTCACAGCCTCACTCATAGAAGCGTGTTAATCTTTTAGAACTATGCTGTTATAGGTGTTGGTGTTGTACAAACATGTTGATCACATTAAAATCTCTATTTAAGAGCAGCTTCCTTGTTAGAATGCTGGAGGGGGAAGCTTTAGAGTTCAACCCTGATTCCTGTCACTAAGGGGCAGTGAAGATAAATCTTAAAGGCTATCTGTAAGGATAGTTGGATAGTTGGAGTGACTTCCTGCCAGATAATGAGGCTTGACATTCTCACATGCTAATGGGCTGGATTATCTGAGAACATAGGGAAAACTAAACCAAAATAGCTAGTATTTTATCTGAAATATGGTGAAAGCTTATTTGGAAAGCTAAGTGTCTCATAGATATGTAAGGTAGCCAGATTCTCAATATGTTCACCTACTTCTACACCCTCAATTCATATGATTCTATTTTTGCAAAGAGAAGAGGGGATATCAAAAGCCTACATCTAACTTCCTGTGACTTTGGGTTGTTTATAGTTTTGTCTTTTTTTTTTTTTTCTCCTCTCTTTCCCCTCCAGGCACCAGAGTCTTATAAGAACGTGACAGATGTGGTTAACACGTGCCATGCAGCTGGCATTAGCAAGAAAGCCATTAAACTGAGACCTATTGCTGTTATAAAAGGCTAGGAACTGACAAGGCAGCAGAAACACACCAACATCTCCAGGCCTTACACAAAACTGACTAGAACCATCATCTTCCCACACCTCTTGGACTCTGCAGGGTGCTCAGATATCACATCCCTGTTCTGGAAACACAACAGTTGAGGTTACCCCTATTTTTAACCACTCCTAGGCATAATTAATGCCCTCCACCCCCCTCCTTGTTAAATGGTATTCTTTTCTTGTGAGGAAAGGGCAAAGAAATAAGTAAGTCTTGGTTTTTATATGCAGTCCCTCCCCCATTTGCCTGATGATTCCACAGGCAGGACTTCAGACTTGCCTGAGTTGTCACTAATTGCTGTGCTGCAAGACCACCTCCATCAGCGAAGATGGCGTATGAACCAGACCTGCTGTCTCCGCACCTGAGTGCCTGGAGCTCTCTCTGTGTATAGAAGTACTCTGACAAGGCAGGGTATCATGCTTCTGGGCAGGGAGAGGTTGCTCTGTTTGCAGATACCTTTATGCATAGTCTATATTGTTGCATGTTTTGTGGCAATTGGGTAAGAAATACGGAGTCGGGAGTGGTCTCCCGCTTGGGTTGAGAGGGACTAGCTAGGCTTGAGGCACAGTCCTCCCCTCTTCCCCCACCCTCTCCCATTTAACACAGCACCCGGTGTACTTGGTTCAGTACAAGTAGGTGTTCCACAGTCTTTCCACAGAATTTCCACAGTGGAAATTCTAGTAGGACTGAGTATGTTGCTTTGAAAGGTTTTGTTTGCCCAGTAAAAGTTGTGACTTAACAACTTATAGATGTGGTAATCCAACATTTTGCAAAGTCCTAAGCATGTAAAAGTTGGATTGGATAATACTGCTTACTGTGTCCTGCAGCTCTGATTCAAGTGAGTCCAGTAGCAGGGTCAGGCCCAGTATGATGTGACTTCTGATGTTCCTTTGCATTTATTAACCAAGACTGGAGGGGAAGCTGACCATCCCCACTGGATCATTTTGGGGATTACAAATAAAATGGGAAGATGGATGCTGCAGTGTGTCTGTGTCATGTTTATTCTGTGGCTAAAATGTCTGTTGTCCACTTTTAAGTACATATATGAGCTTGAAACCCACCACATTTTGTGACTTCAGCTGATGGATCTTGCAAAGAAATGTGCAGATCGCAGAATTTCTTGCAGGATACAAGAGAAGGGCAATGCAGTGCTGTTTTCTCAACTTGGTTATGACAAGAGTGTGATAGCTACCATTGTCTTTCTGAGGGCCTGCTGGGTCCACCTCACTGGATAGGGGATGGAGCTTGCCTGTAAGCCTGTATGCAGACACAAGAGGGCGGCTGGAGGAAAATAAAACCTCAAAGCAAGAGTGGAGCCCTGCCAAGGGACTCATGTAAAAGGAGCAGATAGTGATTGATAGACGCGAGTGCCTTTTGATGAAACATCCCTTTAAGTTTAGGATCTTAGCTGAAACCTGTTGATCTCAGGAGGTATAATGGCATTTTACTGTCGTAATCACTTTGTGCTTACTGGTTTCTTAACTTCAAATACGGTATTTGCTGCAGGTTCAGAAGCAGCACATACAGTAATAATCACTGCTGTGAATCCTTGTGCGTCTGGCTTTAAAGACAGTTTCTTGTTTTCCCCTGCTTTCTCCAGTGGGATTGTTCCAGATTGCCATCTCTGAGGTCTGAGACAGACTTGCTGAATTTCAAACAAAAATCATTTCACTTAGAAATGTGAATTAGCCTCCAGTGACTGAAAGACAAATTGTTGGTCTCAAATCTTCTGCAGAAGTGCGTGTTCTATGCAGAAGTTTCCGTCTATAAATATTTCAGACTCTGATGTGGAATGCAAGGGAACCCTTAAAACATTCATATTTAAAAATAAAGAAGCATTTCTCAAACACAGTTCTCCTTTCAACTTTTACCTACCATTGCCATTAAAAGACAAATTTCAGTTTTTTACAACAAGCAGAAATCCTGTGTACCATGGAGGTGCTCTCATACGTATGCCTTAAGCCTCTTCTGATCATCAGCATTTATTCATTAGCATTCAAGAATGCAAAAAGTGCTGTCAATTTTGGTTTCCTGTTGCAAAGCTAGTACTAGTTTTGGTTATATGTTGTGCTATACGGAGGAGAGTGCTGGTTTCCTAACCACCTAAAAAAGTAAGAGTAAAAATGTAAGATGTCTCCCAGTTCTTTGTTTAAACCTGGATGTTTTTCTAATTCAAGTCTGTCTTTTTTCTCCAAATAGGGCTGTCCGCTAGCTTTTTTTAATCTGCATTTTAAAAAATAAATTTTAAAAAATGGTAGGTAGGGAAGGCACGCAGTATTAAAATTCATATGCTGAAATACAGGTGGATTTCTGCTGAAATTTTCCAAAAATTTCTGCAGAAGCATCTTGGCCACACCAAAGAGCCAATATGGATATTCAACCATCGCTGCTTCCATGGAAGATTACTGAGAACTCAGAAATACCTGCTAATGTATGATGTGCTTCCCTCCCTTCCCCAAAAGACTGAAAAAGCTTTGGTGAATGATTGTTAGGGTCGCTTTTTCTTCTTTTTTTTTGGGTGGGAAACCGCAGGTAGGAGATCCGTGTCTACACCACACCTCTGGAGCTGTTGCACACCTCTGTCCAACTGCAGGCACTCATCTGTTCCCTCCCTAAGTGTAGTTGATTCAGTCGTCTGTATGATGACCTGCAGCAGAAGGTTTGCTGACCTTGGGGCCTGCACAGGGTGTCTGCATTAAGTCTGCCTTCAGTCAGTGCAATAAAACCAGTCCTTGGATGCAGGCTTCTTTTTAGTGAGAACAAATAGCTCACTGCATTGACCTTACTCTCTGCTGAGAACAAGATATTTTAACTGACAGATGGGACCTGCCGAAACAGAGATACTGCCTCTGGGAAGTAGAAGGTATCATCCTGTGGTGGCTTCAGTGGCACCTTCCTTCTCTCTGTGCTCCCAGGGCTTGATGCAGGGCCTGGCGCTGTGCAGCGACCGTGAGCAGGGGCGAGTGCTTCCTCTAGTGTCAGGAACTGAGTGTTCGTGGTGCGCTCAGGAGCTTGTGCAGGCGCTGCTCCCATCACTGTTAGCGTAGCATTAAACAGCAAATAGAAAAGCACTTTGGGCTCTTGGCGGCGGTGGATGACGCTGGAAGAGAGCCCTCTAAATGCACGTCCCGTGCTGGGGCTGCCGTTTGCCGGGGTGCAGTGTGAGGCAGAAGGGGCAGCGCTCAGCCCCTGGGCTGTGCGGGAGCCCTCTGGGCAGGCAGTTCCTCCCGGCAGTGTTGCGAACGGGGGGACCCGTGCTTCATTTGCCGTAACGTTTGGCAGAGCTGGGGTGCAGCGGATGGCCTCCTTCTCTTTGACTTGGTTAAACTTTGTGTACTCCAGGGCTCCCTACCTTCCCTAACTCAGCCTCCCTCAAGGGAAACCAGGACCCAGCAAGGTACGCGCTTGCAGTGTTATCTGCTGTGGTGTATTTGTGCTGTATCGCACACCCTGCTGGGTGGGAGCCTGGTGTCTAACCTGTGTCACGTTTATCACCATCCTCAGTCTCTTGAGAGTTTTCTCTGCTCTATCTTTCCTCTCCCTGCTTTAAACACGGCTCCGCACACACTGCTTCCTCCTCCGCTGGTGGTCCCAGGCTGGTGTTCTGGCCCAGGAGGAACAAGTGATCTCTGACACATCTCTGGCGCAGGCACCCCCGGCCTCTCCTCCGCTCTCCTTTGTTCCTCTCAAACATAAACACACTTAACTGGCCTCTTCTCTTCTCCCTCCACCCCCCAGTCTTCAAAGCGATCAGACAAAGCAATATCCCTCCTGCAGCATGTGCCAACACGCTCCCCTGCTTGCAGAAGGCTTCACTTAAGCAGCGGGCCCTGCCTGTACCTGGCATTTGCTTTGCTCTCTTGAGCCCTGTCCTAGTGCGAGGGGTTTTGATTGCCAGCGCCTCTGGTTTTGTGCCTGGAGAGGTGGCAGTGGGAAGCGTATGGCAGAAAAGCGGGAGATCTGCAGCTCCCCAGCCAGGGCGATACCGGGTGCAGGTGCTTTGTCCCCTGCACTGTGGGAGGGAGAGGAAGATGGTAACCTCCTGGCACCCACAAAACACCAATAATTATGTGGTTTCTGGTGGGTTTTTTGTTTTGTTTTTTATTTGCAATATGTAACAGGAGGGTGGGGGTCATTCCCTGCAGCGGGGGGACTGCTAAGCAGCTTGTGACCGAGGGAGGTGGGGAGCTGAGGGCACAGAAAAGCCCCTGAACTCCCCGGGCAGCTGTGCAACTCGTCCTCCTCAGGCACCGACGAAGCAATCCCCAGCCTGAGCTGCTGCTGCTGCTGCTGCTGCTGCTGCTGCTGCTGCCGCCGCCTGTCGCGGTGCTGAGCACATCCCCATCTTACTGCGCCCTCGTTCCCAACACCCAGGAGACTGCTTTGGTTCACGTTGTATGTAAAGTTCAGAAACCAAAATAATCACTGATCTTAATTGCAGAGATTAGGATTAGGACTAGGAAAGGGAAATGGAGTCATATGCCAGCACTTAATCTAACATTTACTAGCTTAGCAGAAGACACGCAGGGGCTGGGCTGCCCTCCCTTAGACACTGAGGTGTTTCAGTCACCCTCCTGATGGAGCCTGTTCCTAAAAAGAGGTGCCGGGGCAGCCTGGATTGCTATTCCCCCCATTCCCCCACCCCAGCTGAGCTACAGCCAGCACCCTGCTTTCTGCTTAGGCTCAGCTTTCCCCAGCAGGCAGTTGGAAGGGGGGGAAGCATTTTCCTCCTTTCTCTTCTCCCTCAGTGCCTGAGGAAACTGAGGCATCGACCCCTTTTTTCCCCTGTGCAAGTTGTGCCTCACATCGGGGAGGCAAGGTGGGAGCCCAGGCTCTTCCCCTCTCCTTTCTCAGACCCAGCGAGCTGGCGTGGGGCGGGAAGTCGGGTAGGTTGGGCTTTCTGCTCTTCCCTGTGAAGTGCAAACCCGGGGAACCTGTTCCCCTGCCATGTGTCAGGAGGGGAAGAAGAAATAGATGGGGAGGGGGCCCCCTTGGGCACCCAAGGGGAGGGAGGGGAGCAGCTCCCGCAGGGGAAGATGAGGTGGTGGATGTGGGTGCGATAAGGCCCAAGCCCTGGTGCGTTAGAGCAGCAGCTTATTACCCGAGTCAATTAAGCAGTAGGAGATTACCAAACCTGAGCACGCTCGTAGGGAAGAGCCGCCCAGGGAGAAAAGCAGGCTGCTGGCAGTTGTGAATATACACACTCGAGGACAAGACATTAGGGTTTTATGACAAAATTTACGGGGGAAAGGAGGGAGATGAAAAGCAATCAAATACAGTACTTGGAATAACGGAGGAGGATCAGGATCTCTGAACCCTGCCCAGCCTGCAGTGTACAAGGGATCGAGTAAAGCTTGGCCTTAGCTCTTCTATGTCAGCACGAGCACCCAAGAGCGCTTCTGCCCCAAATTGTTGCTCTTCGCCCCTCAGGGCAGAGGGAAGACATGGAACAGCCACCAAAACCTCCGTGGGCCCTTTGGGCAGCAGCATCCCCCTGTGGCAAGCAGCCATGAGCCCTTCGGGTTACAGCAGTCGGGTCTCAGGGTACCAGTGCCATGCTTCGCTTCTGTTCCAGTCCTGAGGTAGCAGACTCCAGGTTGTACTGCCAACAAAAAATAAAATCCCCTAGCTTTTTATTACCCTTTTTGCAGTTCCAGGCAGAAGGAAAAGGTGGGTTTCCCGGCTGGAGGAGTGCCTTGCCGATAAATCACCTGGTTACCCAGCTCTTGGCTTTTAAGAGTTGTAACCTGTTTGCGCTTTTAATCTTCAAAAAAAGAAAAAGCAAGCTGGTTGTTTTATTTTTGCCTAACACTTATTATTGTTGGGCTATAAATTTGTGGCATTCGCAGACAAGTTATTAAGCTTTAAAATCATAGGTAGACTGATCAGTTCCTCCACTGTTTCCCTGCCAAATCCTTAACCACTTCTTGGATGAGGAATAAAAAAGTATCACTGTAAATTATTTTTCCCCTGGAGAGTATTTATACTGTAGCTGTTGCTAAAGGGATTTTCTCCATTAACCTCTCATAGGAGTTTTTTTATTCAGGCAGATACAGAAAGGACTGTGACAAGCATTTTCTTCTCCATTTTGAGTTTTTTGAGTATTTTGAGTATTTTCTTCTCCATTTTGAGTATTTTGAGTATCTGTGTATTTTGAGTCTAGCCCGGAAAGGACTTTGCCTCCTTTCTGACATAAGCCTGTGTGCGTCTGCAGGGCCAGTTCCTTCGTAGTGGGGGGACTGAGCCCTGGGGTGGAGGGGAAACCTCTCCACCCATGGAAACCTCTTTGCCCAGCCTGGGACATGGGGCTGTGCTGGCAGGAGGGTGCCTTTGGGCGCAGGCAGCGCTGTGCAGACAGTGCTGGGTGCTCTCCTCCCCCAGGAGCCTCCAAAGCCGGTGGGCATCTCCACGGCACAGAACCCCCCAAGGGGAGGTGTTTCGGGGAGGGCTGCAGCACCTGTAGGGCAGCCGGCAGGGCCACGGAGAGGCAAGCAGGGAGGGAGACCCTTGCTCAGAGGTGCGTGGGCTGCCGGGGCCGTGCGCTGCTCTGGAGAGGGGTTGTCCCTCCTGTTCTCCCCCATCCCTCCCCACCTCAGTCCCAGGGCTGCAGGCGACCTGGGCAAGACCTCCACAAATCCCATGAGTTCAGGAGACATGCAGGCTTCTGACTGCTCTTCCTGCCAGACCCCTCGAGCTCTTCCATTAATGGTCAGTGGATGAGACAGAAGTTTTATCTTGATTGAGAAACATGAAGCCTTGTTTGTGAGACAAATATTCGTTTCCTTGTCTCTCGGGCAGGAATTCAAACTATTTGATGATTATCAATAGCAGCCAAGAGCACCATTGCTGTCTCCTTTTCTCCCTCTTCCTCTGGCAGAAAGTGAATCCTCCATCACAGACCGGTTCCTGGAGAGAAAAGTTCAGCGTAAGGCTGAGGCATTCTGTTGCATCTCTGGAGAGCAGCTTTCAGCGCTCTGATCCACCACAGACTTGTCCAGCTTGTACCAAGTCATTTCATCCTCCTATGCGTTGGTGCCCTATCTGCAAACAGGGATAAAATAACTTCCTTTACTCTCACTTTTTATCGGTCTTCCCTATTTAAATACCAAGCTCTGATTCAGGGACCATCTCCTTCTGCACCTGTGAGTGCTGCTGAGCACGGCAGTACCTCTGCAGAGCCCGGCCTCGGCTGTCCCATGCTCAGCACCAGCCCAGCAGGCATGCAGCAGCCTTGCGTGCCTGTCTTCTCCTGCGGCTTCTGGCGCTGCTGGAGGGATGGCTTCATTCCTGTCACGATCTAAACTGAAAGCAGAAGAGCTTGTAAGCTGTTCAGAGTTTCAAGTAGTCACTGCAAAACTAAGTTTTCTAAGTTTTTCGTAGTCCTCTGGCTACAAAGCAGAGCCTCTGAGCTAGATCCTCACCTTGAGTTCAGTGCCAGTGAGGTGACCAAATTCCTCTGTGCTTTGAGGATACAGGACCTAAACTTGTGTGAAGTGCTAAATGTGCCACCTCGCTTTTGCCACCTGCATGCGTTCGTGTGCTAAGGGACAGAAGCTGAGAGAGCATCAGGTTGCTCGTGGGGATCTTGGAGTCCCACTGTCTCCATCAGAAGGAGGATAAAGACACAACTTCTTGTTCCCAGCATACAAAACCCCGCTGAGTGGCTCTATGTAGATGCAGCCTTGACTTCCCTTTGCAAGAGGAGATGACAGCATGAGAGCAGGCTGAAGCTAGCAGAGGGGTGAGACATGGACAAGAAGTGCTGGGAGGGCAGCCTGGGAGACGAGAATTGTCCTCTGCAACCTGCAGCACACCCCATGCAATGCCCAGGAGCTGGGGAAAGTCTGCTGCTGGGGAAAGTCACTGTCACTCAAGGAAGTGCCCTGCTGAGCATCCAGGCTGCACTGCTGCCCAAAAAAACAGCCATGAGGCAAGTAGATCAGCGAGGGAGAAATGGGAGCTCGTAGCTGAGTTAGTCCTAATATTAATTCCAACTGCAGAGGCAGGGAAGTCTTCTAAGGATCTTCCCACACCATGCCCCTACAAGCCTGTCTCAGCAGAGACCAGTGTTGTTTGGAGCAGGAGATTCAGGAAAAGGGGCTGGGGCAATCCTTGAGGATTTGAGTCCTCCTTTATCTAGACTCCGGACATGTTCTGGGTGTGAAGCAAGTTAATGCAGTTTTCAGACATCTTCAGTTCTGCAGCCAGCCAGCAAAGACTCTTGGAGGACTTCTCCTGAATGTCCTAGTGCGAGGCCAGAACTACCCCTATCTCCCTGACCTGCAAGGGTAACATCTAGTGTGGAGCAGTGGTGTCTGAGTTGGATGCCGAGGTTTAAAACCATAATCTGATGCAATAAAAAACATAGACTGTAGGAGACAATAATCCCATGGCAGGTCCTGGCCGACTCCAGCTCCCTCTGCACAAAGGCATTAAAGCTGTGCACAGGGCACCCTTAAGCAGAGAGGTTTCCACCAATGGCCGAAACCAGCTCCCTCTGGCCACCCTCTCCGTGAAGGCAGTTTTCCAGGGCAAGCTGGGGTGCCACGAGGTGGTTTTCCTCCAGCGGATTTTTTTTTTGCTGATAAAGCGTATTTCACTCATCTAGACTTCACATCAAATTCATCAGGGGGTTTAGTCTGGAAGGAGGGAAAGGAGGGTGGACCGGGGAAAGGGACAGCATTTGACTGACATTTTCAGCGGCAAACATTTCAGCAATGCATGTCAGCACGCGAGGTTTTGTTTCGCTTTACTTCGTGAAGGACTGAAAAAATCCGGAGATCAAACCAAAACGCTGCACTTCGGGGAAGAAAACATTTAAGGGAGGCCTTTGGTTCCAGCGGGAAACCAAAACAAAAACAAAACCCTTGTGGATCAACCGGAAATGATTTTCTTCTTCAGCTACTTGTGTTTGCCAGGGAAATGAGAAATTAATATTGCGCCGTAAGGAGTGAGAAGAGCCCCGAGGCCTCCCCAGCCCTGAGACAGCCCGCGCGAGGGCAAGAAGCCACCTCCGCCATGTCTGCAGCACGCAGGGCCCCTCACAACGGTGTCCCCTTAGCTCTGCCCTCGTCACCCGCTGCCTGCGCCCGCCTTCCTCCGGCACGGGGGAATGCCCGGCCTCCATGGCACCTCCGGGAATGGAAGGCTGGGTTCAGTTTGTTTTGTGTTCACCCTGCCTTTCACAACACCCGGCGGACCCACCTCCCCCTCCCCGTCTTTGGTGACTCATCCAAAGAATTTTAATCTCCGTGGTCTGTCTGTAGTTGTAAAATATAATACCAATGGAGTTGGGCTTGTTTATCCCGAAGCCATGAAACTGTTGTCAGAAGAAATTGATACACACTACTGAGGGGAAAAAAGTGCTGCTGCTGGGGAGGATTTGACTTGAAGACAGCACTTCAAATGGAAATTTCCCTGTTTGAAGTGGATACGTTTTTCATCTCTACGCCTTTCTTTTCTTTCACACTGCAGGAGCGAGGGCTCGCAGGGTCTGTTTGCGGGAGGATTAGCTCCTCTTGTCTGCAGAAGGTGTCCACCACCGGGCTGCAGGTGTCCTCACCGCTCATGGGAGCCCTGGAGAAATGGTGGCTTGGGGTGAAGGGGCTCATGAGGCCCGGCCTGGGAAGCACCTCAGCCTCTGCCCTCCACCCCATGTCTGCAAGCCGGGAGCCCTCCACATCTGACCAGCACTGGGCATAGGGTCTGCCCACGTAAACACTGAGTGCATCCGAGGCACTCCAGATCAAATCACAAGGTCTTCCCCTTCCTTCAAAGACATCTGAAGCCTAAAAGAAGCAGATCAAACATGTAAATTTGAACTGAGATTAATTATACATTTGCAACTGCGGGGGGGGGAGGGGAAGCCATTAAGGTTTATCTGCATTAGCTATGCCCGTGGGGGTGTTTCTTTGTCTTTGCATGCGATGATACTTCATGAGATACCAGGTCTGGTTCCACCAGATCTCTGGAAAAGCCTTAGAGGCTTCAGGAAACTCTGGTAATGCGTTTCAGCAGGAGGCAGACAAGGAGAAGGGAAGTGTCGGCACCACTTCCTCGGAGCACTGGAGCAGCCTTTGTTGAGTGGCTGGAGGCTACTTCTCGGCTCCCGGATTTCAAACAGGTATAATTATCACTTGGATAGGGTTCAGGACTCGAGGGAGCTGCCAGATCTTTCATGAGGGGGTGAGTTTGTCCCACTGAATCTAGGATTAAAAAAACAAGAAAGAAAGGAGGGATATGATTTAACCATGTAGGTGTTTTCTCACACCCATAATGTGCCAGGTAGAATATACTCCTAGTACTGTCCGATAGCCTGTCTTATACACGCTTTCCCTTTGGAGCATCTGTGTTGTAATATTTTTGTATATATAACCTGGCTGAAACGAAGAGGTACTGGAAATGTCTGTATAAAACCTATTCTCCAAAGAGCTCCATTCCAAGGAGTCTCAGAAAAAAAATAGCATCTGATCTTCCAGGGATCTCACTGACTCTCCAAAGCTTTTGAGCTTTTTTATTCTGCCTTGCAAACTGCCTTTCCTTAAACCTCTATAAGTAAATTCTAAGTCCAATGGAAATCCAGTCACACTTTTCACAGTGTGAATGCCTTAAACCTTCGGATCTGCCAAGTTGCTTTCCTATTTGTTGCGATCAAGTCACTGTCAATATTTGAGCATAAGCTTGTGGACTTTGTTCTCAGTATTAAAAGTTAGGGCTAGCTGAAAAGAGGGGAATGCTTTCATGAAAAAAAAAAAATCAAAGCTGCCTCCGTTTTGCAGGCATGGTTCAATACAAATACATTTTTACAGTATTTTCAACTGTATTTTTTTGAACTGAAAATGGCCTTCAGAAATATTTACAGAATAAGCATTGTCTTATCTTAAAAACTTATTTCAGGTGTAAAATAAAATACATCATCCTGATGACTCCTGGACACAGGTTGCTGCTGCCATTGTCACACTGGAGTGACACGTTATACTGGACACTTACACCAGATGCGCCTCTGGCCTGCCCCATGCTCCAAGCCCCTGGTCCCCAAACCTTGGCGCCTGCTGTAGTAGGTGCTCTGTGACATTTGCCCCATGCACGCCTGTGCCCACACTTGCATGCCTTGATTCTGACACTCTTACTTTGTCTCTTGCAATTAAGAATGGTGAAGAAAACTCACCAGTGACTTTCCTAGAGGTGCTCTTCTTACCCCGTGCTTCAGCCACGGAAAGTCTGGCCAGAGATCCCACTTTAGACTTCCTTCTTGGGGAAAAAACCACTGAGACTGTGAATGTGCTCTTAGTGCCACCTTCCTCGTAGGCCCACGTGGATGAAACCATGGGATCCTTTCCCAACACATCAACAGGCATCTCCTTTAACTCAGTCTAAACCCTTTTTTTCCAACTGTTCCTGTCCAGGTGCTCTCTGCAAATGCCTGCTTTGCATGATGCCACATTGGCCATGTTGCTCTCACCTAATCCTCACTCTGCATGACCATCTCCTGCCCAGTCACAGCTTCTGATACCTATCACTCCACATATGCAATAACTTCATTAGGTTTTGTGGTGATTACTAGGTGATGAAATGACCTAAGCTGTGACTTTTTCACCAAAGATGCAAATGTGAAATGTGCTTTTTAAGACAATGACCTCAGTAAAATTCCAGTAAAGTTTGAAGAAAATAACCAATGCTAAAAAAGTTTTACCAAAAATAAATTTTCAAATGTTTAAATGCAACATTTTTTTTCAATCACAGAGCCAACATATTTCATTCATCTCTGAAAACACTGACCGTCCCTACTACAGAGTAATTCACCCATTGCACGATGGTGGCATCACCGCTGTTTTTCTTGCCCTTTCAACACAAGCTCCCATAGCACATGCAGATACAACTTGGCGCCCTTATGAAACTTGCTTTTAGCAAAAATTGAACCAGCTGGTAATTGAATGAGCTTCTCTGACAGAGTACTATAAACAACAGTTAATAACCTTATGCTTTACGGGCTTGTTAACATAAATGGAACTTTTGAAGCTTTCATAGCACTGCAAAATGCAAAGCTATGGAGCACGCCAGACATAAACAGAGGCAAATGCCTCGCATTTGTACAACATGTCACAGTGACATGCTGTAGGTGCTCTGCTTTGATCTGTCCTAACAGGCCCCTGGGGATGTGCCACCACTGCTTGCATGGGGCATCACCCCTGCAAACTGGGGGCGCAGCATTACCCAGCTGTGTTGGGAGCGTATCATTGGAGCCAGGAAGCAATAGTGGAACTGGGCAGGCCTGAGCACTCATTTGGGACTTTTTCATGGCTTTTTGCCTGGCTTCAGTGATGGTTTGCATGAGTCAGCAGGAGGGAGCTGATGGCAAGGAGGACGTTGGTGGCATCGTTGGCACAGACTGGCAGAGAGATCTCTTCGTCCCTACCACCCTCACTATAGATAGAATAGAATAGAATAGAATAGAATAGAATAGAATAGAATAGAACAGAATAGAACAGAATAGATGCAGATGCCAGCTCTGCAACACCAGAGCTGGGTAACGTGCAAGGGCAGATTTATCTATGAGCGCAGGGGACTCGGGCGCTTCCACTCACACAGGGCACAAGCAGCCCAGTGAGCTCACAGCCACGCCATGGCTGCAACCAGCTCCTGGTAAAGCGGTATAGGGGCAGCCCAGTGATATTTTTCAGTGAGATGGAACAGGATCTGGTGTTCCCAGCACAGAGGCAAGAGGAGGGCCACACTGTTGTTGAAACAGAGGGAAAACCTGGGGCTGAAGCAATCTGGGTTTATTACTTGGCTCCTGACAGCAGGTGGGCTGAGCTCTGTAATCATCCCCTCCACTCCCCAGCTAGAGCACAGCCTGCTCACAACTGCTCAGCACTTTGATAAGAAATACGCTTGGAGGTATTTTGCAATTATGAACAGGAAAAGACGAAGGAGAAGCGATGGTAGGCAGATAAACATGGTGTGTCTGAGGTGCAGGCAAACAGACTCGCAGTCATGCAAATGCTGTGGTCTCAGCCATTTTTGCACAATGGCTGGTGGTAAAACCATATTGCTGCTTCTTTTCCTATAGGCGTTGGGCTTTTTTTTTTAATTTAAATTTTGCTTATTAAGCAGCTCCCTGCCCACTTCCCACCCAGCTGCGGTGAGGCACATCCATCTTCATCAAGGGCCACACGTAGTGTGATCAGCAGAGAGGTGTTAGCAAGAAGGGATGCTAAAATTAGGCTGCTGTACAAGAAGGACACAAAATACGCAGCCAGGACATGCCCCTATACCCTTGCCCCTATAGCAATAGCCAGAGCTACAGGGGCAGATAGGAGGGAGGAGAGGAAAACGATGGGGATCGATGGAGAATGGCAAAATTTAAAGAAAGTGGGCATTATCACTATGATGTAAACTTATAACCACCCTCTGAAAAACACTAGCAGCAGGGAACAGCCTCTCCTATAGCCCTGAGCTTGGCGAAGCTTTCCATCAGGACTAGCAGAGCATGTCTAGCCTACAGCTCTCTGATTCCTCTTTCTAACAGATGTGTTACTGTGTTGGGTTGGACGTTCACGCTACAGGCTTTGCCCCTGTTCCCTTGTCCCCATTCACAGAGCCAGCGCTCTCCCTTTCCCCTGTGATGCCCAGCGCAATGTCCCCATGGTTTCCAGCAGCACTCCTGACTCCTGGCACGGGGGACAGAGGAGGAGGAGGGAGGAAGAGCGGTGCCAGTGCTGCAACTACTCATTTAAGAGAGACACCTCCTGCGCTTGGCCTCCATCTGTGCTCCAGGCTCCTTGTCACAGCTCTTGTCATGGTGCTGCGCTCCTCTTACCCTCCCCACTCAATCCACTTGAGGATTAAGGCCCACCCTGTAGTTCAGCCCCAGCCTGCCGCACCTCTCATTTCTGCCTTGTGACAGAGATAGCAGATGCAGCCGATCGTGGCCAAGGTTGTGAGGGATGCCTAAAGTGAGCAAAGCCTCAAGAGGCAAAGCTGAGTCCTCTCTAAACTCATCGCACCCCTGGGCTAAAAATGCAAAGCCATTCCTCCAGGGGCAGGAGCACTCCTCCCTCCCAGTGGAGGAGGATAAATATGCTGGGGGAAGGAGAAAAGCACTTTAAATGGTGGAAAACACCCACATTGGCTGGTGGTGGGGCCAGGGAGTCATGCCTCTCTCCAGCCCTGCCTATGGCTCCCTCCAAGTCCTGGCCACAAGAGTCGCTGCTTTGCTTGTTCTCATTAGCATTTCTGCTATTCATAATCTCACAGTCTGTTTATATCTCCACAGGGTTTGCCTCAAATATGTTTTCTTTAAGTCTCCCCCCGCCGCCCTAGAATTAATCCTCCCCAAAGATGTCATATCTAATTTGTTCCTATTTCCCTTGTTTCAGCCATGCAGCTGATTTGATATCAGGCAGTGTGCCACATGTCAAACCCACGTTCTTTTCTCCCTCCCCCCTGCCATCCTTCCTCCTTTTCCCATGCACAAACACCACAACACACACGCCTGTGTTTGTACAACTGGCTTATTTCATCTATACATTACACAGTTTATTATCAGTTTCATTCATTAAGCACCAGTGAGTTTTAACACCTCTTGGTGTGGGGATACACACATCACCTCAGAATGAGTGTTCCCCTGGGATAAACCCTCTGCAGCTGAGCCTGGGACTTCTTCAGTGCTTCTTAAATTTAAAAAAGCTACATCTAAAGAGCAGCCTAATATAGCATAATGCTGGCAGTAAAGCAAATACATAAAAAGACGTGAAAATTCCATTTATTTGTAACTACTTGTTCTCTTGTGATCTCGGTGCAGGTGGAAGAGATTGGTTAGGATTCAGTGCTGACGGCTGACAGCCCTGGAACACAAAAATCTGCTATATATGCCCAGAACCATACCGCATCAAAATAAAATCATGGGGACAAGTAAGGTGCTTTGTGAGCAGCACAGAAATGCAGCTTGGCTTGGATTTGTGTTACACGCTCCCAGACTTCACTGCCCACTACTTTCCCCACATTTTTAACCCTTAAGCCTCTCACAGTCCATTCACTCAGCTTCCCCCTCCCAAATCCCAAACTCCCTCAAAATGCTCATATTTCATCTCCTGGCCCCAGCAGAACAGGCAAGAGGCAGCATGTTATACTAGTGCAAAGCACACGTGCCTGCTGATGGCTGGCTAGTGCCCGTGGGCTGGCTGACCATCAAGCAGGTCAAACTGAAAAGACAATCCTCATGGGATTGCATGAGGCTCCTGGTCTCCCCAGGAAAAGCACAGCAGCAGAGCTCTGCTCCAGGGCCGGGTCGTGGGTACCCCAGCCTTTCCAGCTTGTACGCATGCACCTACCATGTTTCTTGTGTAAACTGTGACAAATAAAGGGGAACCAATCAAACCAACCTTTTCTTGTGCTTTTCCTCTGAAGTGTATCCAATAAACCCAGCCTCTGCACATACCCGTACGATCCATTCCTGAGTTGGGTTTTAGTTGTTGTGCACTTCATTTTTCAACTCAGTTTGCAACTGGGCAAAGGTTTTTTCTTCCAAGGCTCACTGCCAGATTATAGCTCTGAATCTTTATTCTCAGTCCAGCCCTGGTAGAGGCAACATCCACACCCTTCATATATACTCAAGTAGCTGCTGTGGTGCTGGCTGTACCCTGTGTGCATGCTGCATGCTCAGGCCATGGTGGGACAAGTTCTGGCAACAAGGCTGATAACCACGCATACGTGTGCCACGAGGTGACTTTCACACAGGGCTTTATCCAGCCAGAAAAGCTAATTTCATTTCAGTGAGAGA
Source organism: Ciconia boyciana (assembly GCF_034638445.1). Lineage (NCBI taxonomy): Eukaryota > Metazoa > Chordata > Aves > Ciconiiformes > Ciconiidae > Ciconia > Ciconia boyciana. Next base: position 60,787,499 of record NC_132934.1, read on the forward strand.
CTTGCTCCTGTGGAGCCCTTGTGGTAAGCCCCCAGTAGAGCTGAGTGCTACAGCACTGCAAATAGCACCTGTCTTTTCCCAGGCCCACTTTTTCACTTGGATTTTTAAATGAGAATTTTTTGAGTGATACAAGAGGGCAAGCCTACTGAAGTGTGGATGCAAAAACAGGACTTGCTGAATCCCACTCTTAGAGAGTGGTAGCTTCCATCTGAACACCCACCTAGGCAAGTATCTCCTTCCCAGAGTGAACCAACAGCCCTTCTCCCAACCTGCCATCATCTGCCTCTCCAAAACCCCACTGCCACCCAAGCACATCTGGGTGCTGGGTCCCCAACCCACCAGCTAGCTGTGCCTGCTACGCTGATCAGACCTCAGGGTCAGTGGAATAATTATGCAATGTGGGTATGAGTGGGTAGGGGAAAGGATACTCTGACGACAAAAAAAGGTGGCCTTTTCACCCCTGAAAAGCACTACCAGTCTCTTGCACAGCACACTAAATGAACATGCTGGTTCCTATTGAGTTTCCAGGGTCTTGGCTCAGGGTAGCTGAGTCACAACATCTTCAGCCAGCTCTGGGGCATCTTCTGAGCAGTGCCACCTTGCCAGACTGATGTAAATTCCAAACAAATGTTCTTGGCAGTCTGTGCTCATTTCACAGCATCCTAGCCTGACCCCTCTCCATATTTGATCCACCATTGGATCCAGCATATGGAGATCCACTGATACGGAAAGAGAGACATCTACCTTTAGAAACACCTTCACTCCTCTAGTTTGTTCTCCCAGCAAGGGCAACTTGGAGAACTTTTCCATTGCTCTGTCAGTGGACATATTCACTGGTAGGAAAAAATGTGTAAAAATCATGTGGGAAATACATGAGTGAGCATTTATAGCAGATTTTTACCTACAAACACACCTTCAGGTTGATGGAGAATGTTGGTCATCTTGTGTTTACAAAGCTTCCAGATCTACAGCTGGACAGCGTTGCGGAAGAGCTAGGTACAGCTGCAGTCTTACCATTTTGCTGTTCCCCATTTGTCTAGAACAAATTTAACTCCTACTCTGTAGCCATTTATCTATACACCGAGGGTTACTAGTGATGAGCACCCGCTGAAGTTACATTTGCTTAGACTCTGTTTTGGAGAGACTTACTAAGGCCTTGCTGAGCTACAGTGATTGGCCTCAGCTAACTTCAGCAGGGCTCTCCTCTTGGTACCACTTGAGAGTCTCTCTTCAAAATGTTTTGGATCTTGTTTTGCCTCCTTCCCAAGTATGCTGGTGACAAATGTTTTCAAAGATTCTTTATTTTCATGTGGACGTTCCCTGTTCATCTATTCCAGTGAGATAAATTGGCCCTGATTGGTTTACTGTCTGAACATGACTTCTCTATAGGACCTTCTGGTTTTCTTTGGCCATGTTATCGACACTGGGTAATATAACATGAAAGGAGTGTGGATGGGCGTTTACAAAGAAATCAGCTAAATAGCTATTAGAGGATTAAAAGGAATCCCATGGCCAGGATTACACATCTTTAAAATGCTGATAATATCAAGGAGCAAATGGATTTGTAGTTTAATGGCAGAAGAGGGAAGACTTCAGATGTGTGGTTTTTTCACATTTGATAGAAAGATTAAAGTGTCTGCATTTGGTGTGCAGGAGTTTGATAAAGCTGTAGCATGGTTGCCTAGGGATATCAGTGTTCGCCTTTCTTGTAAACAGTAATTGCGCCACATGGAGGGAATTCTTCTGGTCAAGATTTTTATTAAAACTTTAATTCTCAGGGTGACAAGTTGGATCATTGTCTGCTTTCAAAGTCTGGTAATGATACACTTCAGAAGCTTTGAAGAAAACCTTTGTCTAGACAGAAACAGCTTAAGAAAGCTTTTGAAATGTAGCATTCACTTGAAACCTTTGTTGATGCCTGTAGGAAGCACTGATCCGTATTTGGGAAATCTTGAGCTGTTTTCTACTTCCTTGTGCTAAAAGCGTGCAAGAGGTTTGCATGACAACAGGAACTGTGAGAAATAAAAATGTACACCTTTCCTAAGGAGCGTGGTTCAACCTGTGACAGATTTTTCTCACAGAAAGAATTTCCTTTTCATCCAGAAATTAATTTTCCTTTAAAATTAAATTAAGCTACATGTGACATTCTGGCTTTTGCATCTTCAGCATTGAGCTTGGATTGGAAGGTATTTTAAGGATATCTCCAGAGCTGTTAAAGATGTATAATCTGAAAAAAAGTAGCTACAGTTTTATTGAAATGTAGACTTTTAACCAGTCTCCTTGACTTGAGGTCCAGAGGCCTTTTCCAGAGTATTACTTCACAAAATCCAGGTTTGGTTCTGACTGCAGAGTATTAAGGATATGCAACAAATAAACCAGTCCCATCTAGACGTGCAGCAGATCAGCCTGCATCTCACACGGGAAGAGACACCCTACAGCGGCGACAGCCAAGCACAGGCCCAGGGTGTGATGCTCTCCACCTGGTTGGACACCTGGCTCTCCACCTGGTTGAGGAACAGCCCACATGAGATGAAGCTGAAAGGGGGCAGAGCCACGACCTAGTCCGCTTCTCTGGCCAGCCTAACTAGCTGATCATGGAGAAGGTGGCATGCTGCACCATCTCTCTGGGATTTAGAAATCAGAGGATTATGGCTCCTGGATACATCTCTGTGATAACCACCTGACCGAAAAATTTATTTGGGGCATTATCTGATGCCTCCTGCCCAGGAAGGGCAGTCATTCTGGTCATTTCTATTTTTAGTGGTTCAGTTTGATTTGGCTATTTATTGTGATTATGTGTATATTAACTGCTTTTCATCTTCAGAGTGCTTTACAAACAACTATACGTTTCATAGAATTTGTCTCAGGTACTCTGAGGAAATGCATGTTTTTCATAGACAACAAAGATTTAATCTCTGCTTTGAGGGACAAATGTAATTCAGGCTTACTGAGAGAGTTACCAGCAGCACCACTATATTTCCAGAACTCCCAAAACTGAGGCAGAGAGAGAGAGATTGAATCTCTTGTCAGAGACTGCAAGGGGAAGGAAAAAAGCCAAGAATAATGGATCCCAATCAGACATTCAGACCACTACCTTGCCCTTCTCCTGAATAACAAATACAAACACTTACGCACTCAAAAATGAGTGCTTCAGCTCTGGATCCTTAGAGACAACTGTGCAGGTAACTAGACTTCTACTTTTTGGGTCTGGGAAACAGACCCTGCAAAAGTAACAGCCCTTAGAAAAACAAAATAAGCATTAGAAAAGGAAACTGGCTGCCACGTAAAGAATAAGAACGAAGCCTGTGACTGCCATGGACATTTTTAGCAGTGCTGCTTCAGTACACTCAAGCCGAGTGAACAGTTTGCAGCAAGTCATTTGGACAACTCATTTAGGCTTTTTCCATTTCTGAACTGTGTGTGATTTGCCTAAATGTGTTTGTTTTTCAAGGTTATTGGCTGTAAATTGAGAAAAAATAATTGGGTTCAGAGCTCCAGCAATAGCTAGACCCAGACTTGGACTGCAAGTACTTGAAGGCAATAGCTAAATAGTACCCAATAGCTAAAAGTGTATAAATGTTCAGAGTAGTTTTCTAGAAATCAACAGAGTATTTTTATACCAAATAATTTTGATTAGATGCCCACAGCACAAACCTGCACCTTACCTAGATTTAAGAATCTAGATTAAAAATTTATTTTCATAGGTAGCGGTTCATATTTATTTCCTATCCATTTTCTGTATTCTTTCCTGAAAATTTAATTACTCCTGCAAACAGTGCTGTCCCATTCGTTATCAACTGAAAGTGAAAAAAAACCACAGCCAGGATTAATTCAATTTTTTATTTAAATGAAATTTATGGACACATTTTGAGGTATTTTATCAGTATTTGTTCTTACTTATACACAAGTATTTTTTCAGGTGTTCAGTCACCATATCATGAAGGAAAGACAAAAAGATACAAAACCATTTCACCAATGTGAGGCCAAAAAAGCAAAAGTTTGAAAGGTCTGTGGAAAGTGTATGGGCAAGAAGAAGTCTACCCCATATTCAGAATGGGATTTAAGCACATAGCTAAATGTTATTTATATCTGACCTTTGAGAAAGGAAGATTTTCAAGCAATTTGGAGAAAAATTCTCATTTTAAGTAGACATGGTCCAAATTAAACATATTTCATAGATTTTGAGATATTAATTTGAAAAGGTGCATTCTTTGAAAAAGTAACACAACATTCTAAACAAAAGGAGAAATACCTACATTTTCATGCAGATGTAAACCGATACATTTAATGTTACCCTTTTTGTACACACCAGTACCTAACCACTACAGGAACACATCTCTAAGCATATAATGTCAGAAAAGAAATAAAAAGGCTGGCAACATTTTCTCAGTATCATGAGTGGAGCTTTGCTTTTGAAGGTGCAGTTTTACAGAACTCTGTTTCCCTCTTCCTAGCATTGATTAGAATGAAAGTGTTAGATTTTCTTTTCCTGAAAAGTATCCTTTGAATAATCACCAAATAGCCAGTGCCCAATGTATGAGTTGGTTCTTTCACTTTAGAAGATGCCGTAAAAGAAATTCATTTCCAAATATAGCCTTATTTATATTAAAAAATTGTCTTTTCAGAAATAGGAGTATTTCTGTGAGTTTTCTAAAAATTTTAGGGAAAGACATTTTATCTAAATCTTACCTTTCCCAGTCCAAGTGTTTGCAACCCTGTGCATCTCAGGTTAGCAGTCAGGAAAAATAAACAACAAAGCTTACACAAGGAAGCAGGATAAAGGGGAGGGGGATTTCCTGAAATGGATTTATCTGGTTTTGCTGTCTCATAGAGTGAAAGGCAAAAGAAAATGGATGAACAGAATAAAAGCTGAATGAAAACTAGAATGCAAAAGTTGCTTCATTTTTAAGAATCCAAATAAAGTTTAGTAACATAGCTGAAGCAACCTGAGAGAGATCTGTTTGCTTACAAGTCATCTTTAGGTTTTGCGCAGACAACATTTAAAGTCCTTTGACAGATTGAAAATACCTTTTTTTTTTTCCCCCTAGCTGTTTTCCCTTTTCCTGGTATTCATTTTCAACTGTAGAAAAATCCCCAGGGTTTTAGATTTGGTTTTCAGCCGAACTTGAAGGTTTCTGTCTCCAGAGAGGCTGTTTCCTAGCTGCCCGTTTCCTCAAATTCACTGTAAGGGGATGAAGCTGAAGAGGTTTTAGACTCTCCATCACTGTTGCACTCCCGTGGGGGACCAGGACTGGGAGCTTCCGGGAGCTCCTTGGCAGAGAGAGTTTCCTTACTGTTAGACCCTAAGGGATGGCAGTCCAGCAAGCTCTGCAGGTGTTTTATGTAGCTTATTGCAGCTCTCAGGGTCTCCACTTTGCTGAGGCGCTTGTCAGCAAATTCCTTGGGCAGGTGCTCTCTCAGGCGTGTGTAGCCCTCATTCACGCAGCGCACCCGCTGCCTTTCCCTCTCGTTCCTCTTTCGAATGAAGGCAGGCTCAAAGGAATAGTCATAGACACCCACATAGCCAGGGAATGGGATGTAGGAGATGTGACCTGCATGCCCGCTGTAGGCTTGCTCCCAGTAAGATGGGTCCAGATGGAAGGGAACCCCAAAGGGCTCTCTCAGGGGGACCCCATGAGGATGCACATGGCTGTTAGCCAGGGACATAGCTCCTGAAAATGCAATCCTGTTCAACAGTCCATCGTCATCTTTATTGCTGTCCATGCTTCTTTTTTTTCCTCACCGGTGGAATGTCAGTTCCTGAATTTGGCTTCCAAATCTTGTATCAGTCCAAGCAAGGATGAAACATTTGTATAGGTACTCTGCCCCACAGGCTGCAATCTCCTCCTGCGGTGTATAAAAACTCAGATCTCAAAGCACAGCTAACGACTCATGAGGTCCATTCTGTGCCTGGAAATCAGCTCTAAGCCTTGTTTTTATAGATGTAGGATGCCAGCTAATTTACAGACAGGTATTGAGGACCATCACTCCACACTTTAAACCCTTCTTTTCCTCTGATCTTCATATTTCAAAAGATAATAAGAGGGTTCCTGTGTATTCCTTTTCTCTCCGCTTGAAATTATGACCATAAGAGTTAATGCCAAACATAAATAATCTTCCAGGCTCCAAACACTTCTCATGTATTGTAATCCACGATATCGTTTGATATAATTGTCTCCAAAAGATGGGTAATTTGCAAAGTTTACAGGGATCTTCAAAGTTTTGGCAGAACTCCTCCCTTTCAGGAACCAAGGATCTTCTGTCATCTGAAAACTACCCAAAGGCTTTTCACAATGAAATCCAAAAGACAACTGCAAGCTTTGTTGTTTCGGCTGCTCTGGTCTAACTGAAACAGGTCACAAGCAGTTTGCAAAACTTAAATGGCATGTCTCTAGCTTTCTGGGGAAGCTGAGAAATCTTCAAAGGAAAGAGTGCTCTCTTGTGGTTGCAAGTCATGTCAGATCAAGAATGCATACGTGCAAGCACAAGAGGAAAACCGCTTTCTTCGCCCAAAGAGAGCCTTTTTCAAGAAGTGTGAGCTTCACAAATTGAATGTGAGCATTTTCAAAAAACCTTCAACATTTTGTGTGTTTCTGCTCATTGCAGGAATGTTCTGGTCATCACTATGAGCACCTGCCTCAGATAAACAAATACAAAGGTGATGCCCTGATTGCCCCCTGTGTAGCTATTACTAGATATTTACTTAAATATTGGCTTTCATGATGGACCCTACACACTGCTTTAATTGGGGAGCTGAAAATCTCTCTTGACTGTGCCAGATCTGTGCTGCATCCTCCAGTTTGCCTGCAGCTTGCCAAAGAGAAGAGGTGGACAAGAGACAAGGACTTTTGGCAGTAGAAGGGCATAATGTTCTCATCCGTGCCTTTTCTTTAAAATACGCTGTTGTGTTAGGATCTTCTTTGCAGCAACTGGAGGCTCTTTGACTTTTCCCACATTGTTGTTCAAGAGCTCCATAGTTATAATTTTTTCTGAAAACACATCTTCACAGTTAACTGAATTTATGTTTTTTTGCCACCAACAGTTTGAGGAGTTGAACGTTGGGCCTGGGAGAGCTGTGGGAAGGGAGGGACGTAGGCTCTATTAAAACTGTTCTTTTGCTCAAAGTGAAAGTTTCCGCCCTGTTCAGTCTTTCATGCCAAACTGCCTCAGAAGCGTGAGTTAACTGAAACAACATCCTCCACTCTGAGAAACGCATCTATGTCTCTGCTGAGTCAGAAACCAGCAGCAATGATGTCAGCGTGCATTTTCAAGTCAGACTTTGTATCTTTGCTGGCCTATTCTGCAGCTTCTAAAAACAATGGTAATCTTCAAAGTATGATGAACGTACAGGCAGAGCATTCCAGACAGACATGAGTGAGAACAATCCTGGACTCTGGTTTATGCCAGGAACAGGATCAGCACCAAAATGGCTCAAAAGCCAGGGCAACTATCCATCTACTTTCACCTCCATCACTAACATTGTCTAGCAAGAGCTGGTGTTTGAAGCTGAAGGTTTTGTAGCGTTACCTAAGAGGACGTTAGCTAATGCATTTCATGAGGGGTTGAGAACTTTTCCAGTCACAACTAAATGTCTTTCTAAAACATATGCCATAGCTCAGATGGAAGGTATGGGTGTGACGCAAGAATTACTGGGGAATGCCCCATGGTATGTACAACTCATTTCAGATCAAATAATCAAGAGAGCCTTTCTGCTTTTTAAAAAATCTTTGGAAATGGTTGAACAGTATGGGCTTTTCAATATCACTTGCACTATAAGCTTTGCTGTCAGAAAGGTCTCCAGGTAGAAATGTTTTCAGAAATGAATGCTTACATGAAAATAGCTCATTCACTGCAGCACTGAGGTAGGCCAGGACTTAAAGTTTTCTTAAAATGAAGAGGATGTTGGCCTCTAAGCAAATACCTTAAGTAGGAAAAGGACATTTTATTTGTGTCATCATTAGATTTAAAACACTCTTCTCTGGAGGTATTGCTGTAAGGAAATGGAAGCATGCCTCTTGGGGGGTCTCAGGTGCCAGAATGTTTCACAGTTCTCCATGAAGTGCTGGTTTTGGCTGGGATAAGAGTTAATTTTCTTCCTAGTAGCTGGTATGGGGCTGTGTTTTGGATCTGTGCTGAAAACAGTGTTGATAATACAGGGATGTTTCAGTTACTGCTGAGCAGTGCTGACACAGAGTCAAGGCCTTTTCTGCTTCTCACCCCACCCCACCAGCGAGTAGGCTGGGGGTGCACAAGAAGTTGGGAGGGGACACAGCTGGGACAGCTGACCCCAACTGACCAAAGGGATATTCCATACCATATGATGTCATGCTCAGCATATAAGGCTGGGGGAAGAAGAAGGAAGGGGGGCACATTCGGAGTGATGGCGTTTGTCTTCCCAAGTAACCGTTATGTGTGATGGAGCCCTGCTTTCCTGGAGATGGCTGAACACCTGCCTGCCCATGGGAAGCAGTGAATGAATTCCTTGTTTTGCTTTGCTTGCATGCGCAGCTTTTCTTTCCCTATTAAACTGTCTTTATCTCAACCCAGGAGTTTTCTCACTTTTACTCTTCCGATTCTCATCTGCATCCCACTGGGGGGGAGTGAGCGAGCAGCTGCGTGGAGCTTAGTTGCTGGCTGGAGTTAAACCACAACACATGACCTTGCCAGAAGTCTAGCCATGTTCAAAAGGCAGGGTTACATTTCAGTTCTGTCATGCAAATGCACTATTCCCTGCCGCCAGACCTCTTTTCTATGTTTACTGTAAATGCAGGTCATTGGCACCTCCCAGAGTGTCAGAATTGCACCTGTGCTAAACAGACATCTGCTCTTCATACAGAAAAATCCATGTATTAATCCTTTAGAGAAATACATGAAGAAAAATTACAGGTAAATGTTATTTGTTAATCTGAATGATGGAAGCTGATCTCATATGAAATGGACTCTGCAGTCTAATTTTGTTTCTGTGCAAGAGAAATAAGAAAATATGCCACAGGCTTTTGTTGAATGTTGTATCTTGTTGACAATCTAACGTCACTTGCTCTGAAAGGGATTTGCCCCTGGGCAGGGAGCCAGTGCAAGGCCAACACACCATACGTCTCGCTGAAGGTCCTTGTTGAGAGCACGAGCAGGATTAAAGCAATGTATCATTCTCTTACCAACCTCTGCACAAAGCAGGCCTTTCTCAACCTGCCTGCACATGCAGATTCGGTGAAAGTATCAGGATTAGCCCACCAAAGGGTAAGGCTAATACGCATTCTTTTTAATTTTAAGAGTAGGTTAAGACTACATGGATAATGTCCCTCTTCTAAGAAAAGCCTTTGATCTTCTTTCTTACACTGTTTCTCCAATTAACTCCTCTTCACACCTTTGCCCGTATGGTGCTTTGATTCCAGAATGCAATATCCTCCACGCTGATAAGAAGTAGATAGCCTGGTTTGCTTTCCAGGTGGTACAAATCAGGTATTATTCGCTGCTCTACAATGGCAGAAAAGTCCTGCTTCAAAACTGTTGCAAGAGGATATTCAGGCTCTGAAATTCTGGAAGTTGTGCTGTTTCTATCTATATTGTATGTTTTACTTTGGTTTTTTTTTTTGTTTTAAATACAAAGTTTAAATGGGGATGCTGGGACATTCCTTACATACTTCATTGCCTGTGGCATTCAAACAGGTTCCCTTCCTTCTCTCCTTCCTTTTACTTCGCTATATGCATTTAATTACCCAGCCAAAACTAATAGAAAATATTTCTGACATACCTAAAAATAAACCATTGAGGCATCTTCCTTCCAGATATAACTTAGTTGTGGTTTTAATTGCATATATCCTAACACAATATTGACAAGAATGTAATCTTTGTACAAAAGAACCCTCAACTTGTTCATGCTCCCACAAGAATCATGAATAACACTACTGACATGACACAGTGATTGCTTTGAATTACTTTGAATTACTCAAAGCAACAGATTCTCCTAGACACCGTGTCCCTCTGTATCTGAAATGAAAGTCGTCGGTGGAAATATTATAGTAGAAACACAAGAGTCAGCTGAACACATGCAAGCCCACCTATTTCCCAACAGATGATGTCTCAACTATTTTATCTGTGAACGCATTACTGAGAAGGAGGAAGAAGAAAATACATCAGGAGTTTAAAAAGAAACCCTCACAACATCGTGCATTTATTGTATTTTACTGTGCTGTAATTATACTAAATTCTAGTATTTATTATACATATCATAGTTTGTCTGGGATGCTGCAATTTATTAACAGATAAAAAATTGTGAAATTAACAGTTTCTCATGTTAACTGTATACTACAAAATTACGGTAATAACTGCAATTTAGATTGAGATTCAGGAATACAAGACTGAATAGTTTTGTGCCTCTCTAATCCTGTTTTATCCCTTAGCATGGGCCATCTCTTTCCACCTCTATAGCTAGAAGTGAGAGCTGCACCTAACCTACCCAGGTTTCATAGTGTGACTATCACCAAAATACAGGCCTGCAAAGTGCTGACAAGTCAATAAAAGGTGGTGAGAAATTTGGTTTTTTGATGTTATAACAGTTGCTTCAACCATTGCTTTTTGCATAATCTTCGTTCAGTGTAATTCTGCTCACTCTGAGAAAGAACCCAAGGGCAGGTTTGCCAATAGCAGAAGAGAACGGATCGTATCGAGATGTGGGCATAGTCCAGCAGGGACTTCCGCTCATGCTACAAAAAAGGACTGAAGCGTGCTTACTGCATCTCTTTCCCCCCGTGGTTTCCTCCTTATCTTTCAGTATGTCTCCAGGATCTGAAGACAACTTGAAAAATAGCTCTGTAATTTGTTCGTCACGCAGCAAGTACCACTATAAATGTCAATAAACTAAGCTTTCAGGGTTCATAGTGCAGTTGTCTTATCAAAACACTTCACATATAATAAAAGTGTTTGGTATATAAAGAATATCTTCCCTTGCAGAAGAAACAGTTCTCAAATGTGTTTTATCACAATACCTTGGGCATACAGAGTACATCTCTGTAGACACAGATTAATTTCTCATTCGGTGACACTTCATATTATCACTGGCTTCCTTTGATATTTGTGCTTTAAACTGGTAGTTAAGATATCACTTGTTCAAGGGAGTAAAGTGACTACAAAAAAGCTGGAATCTCAGAGGACTCATGTTTGACAGTAGGAGAAAACACTCTTATCTGCGTATGACTACATCCAATCTGGCTCATAGGCTCAAAGTATTACTTTCAGCTCAGATAGTTGAAATAGCACAAGGATTTCAGCACCAGGGCAGTTCTGCGGTAGAATTACACTATCATAATTGGCATTAAGACAAGCTGAGGGCTTGGGATAACCTAGTGTTTCAGGACAGAATTGAAATATACTGAGTATAACTGCAAAGTTGTAATGATGACAACTGAAAATGTAAGGTCTCCAGTCACCTCCTATGTATTAGGGAAGGCAATGTGAAGAGAGAGACTTTTGGGCTTGTAGTCATTTGCTGGAGTTTCTAGGAAAGAAGCAAAGTATTAGCAACAACCATGTGAATATGTGGTACTACACGTATACGAATGACAGATAACCCCCCCCCATCACAAGCTTAGCAGTCCTGAAAAAACTGAGGACTTGATGAGTTTTTTCTTGACTTGATGAAATAATGTTTGTGGGCCGATTCAGATACACTCGGTCATGGTTAGAGTAAGGGTTATCTGGATTAGTGGAGAACAGGAGAGGTTGTGGGATATGTGGTAAACTAAATGAGGTCATTCTTTTGGTCACGGATGACAGAGACCTGGATTTACTTTGTCTAAATGTAGTCCTCTAGACGTTATATATTTAGATTAAACTAATTACGCAGGTCCCAGTTACAGGCCATAGACAGAGAGGCAGCTCCAAAGGGGATTTTCTCAGACACCTACCTCACGGTGGGATGAAGCACTCTTTTGCGGCAGCCTATTTCTCTCCTTCAGCTACAGAGAGAGCTTGAAAAAACAGGACATACAGGGTGCCTAACTTTCTGACAGCTAAAGCCAAATGAGGAGAGCCTGTTTCCACCCCTAGAAGAACCGATGGGTTTGTACTGAATGAAAATTATCCTTCCAGATCTGACATTTAGGCTCTTTAGATCAAAAGGTAGCGGGCAGGAAAATACTGTAAGTTTCCTCCTGTGCAGACATCCTATCAAGGGATGTCTCATTAAATGAGGCATCGTTTTAAGTGTCAGGCACGATCAAACTACAGAAGCACGTTACGGTGTTTGAGGAAACAGCTGTTCACCCCGGCACTTAAGGAACTTGTAGACTGATTTGAGCAGCGTATGTGATGAATATCCACGTCACAGGCAAAAGCGAACTACAAAACTACTTGCGCACATGAAGAGATTCCTTTGCAACCTTGCCTTAGCTGGAATTGTACATACGAGCCATAAACCATAGATAATTGAACAGCAGCTGATGTCCAGAAGGTAGCTGGGGAGTACGGGCTGATGGTACCGGAGGCCGTGAAATGCAGCCCTCTAATGACAGCAGATACGAGGGCGTGATGAGAAAGCAGCCAGGTAACTGGGACTACTGCCTGGAAAAACAGGAGCGACCGTTGCGCCCTTCTGAGAGAAGCGGCATGTGAAACCACGGGCTGATCGGCGAGGGCTTTCGGTCAGCCGACCGAGCCGGGGATGACGCCCTATGACCGGAGAGTGCCAACCGAGATGCTCCTCCGAAAGGGGAGAACCGCCGTGTACCCGGGCAGCTCCCAGGCCCGCTCTCCCGCCCCAGCGGCTCCCACAGCGCCAGAAATGATCTGGAAATAAGGCAGGGAGTGGCGGTGAGAGGGGCTGAAACGCCGCCGAGGGTCACCGAAGGCAGGCCGGCCCCGGCCTCCAGCACGGTGGCTGGTGCCGGGCCCTGCGGCGGCTGACAGGGAGCTGGCAAGGGCAGCGGGGCCGGGGAGCCGCCACCGTGGGCTGCCGGCTGCCAGGAGATCAGGGATGGCCCGGTCTGACACGGAACCGGGAGGACCCCACGGGCACCCCCGGCGGGCCCCTCCGCGCCAGCATGGCGGAGGCGGCCGGGCCCGGGCCGGCGCCCAGAGCTGAGCCCGTCACGGACCCCGGCGGCGGCAGGCGGGAAGCAGCCGAGCCCCGGGGCGGTGGCGCCGCTTCCTGGATGTGGCGCGCGGCGGCGGAAGCGGCCCCCGGCCCCCTCCCGCCGCCGCCGCCATCACCGCCTCCCTCCTGCCTCCTCCTCCTCCGCGCTCCCCCGCCCGCGGCCGGGCCCGCGCCGCTCGGGGCCCCGCCCATGAGGCGGCGGCGGCGGCGGTGGTTGCGGCCGGGCCGTGGCTGGAGCTGGGGCTGGGGCTGGGGCCGGGGCCGGGGGCAGGCGCCTGCCCGAGGGGCGGCGGCGGGCCGGGGCTGAGGGCCCTGATGCGGCTGCGGCCGCGGCCGCTCCGCAGCCGGGAGAGGCGCCAGGCTCCATGCACCCCAGGTGAGCGCCCTCGCGTCCGCCGGGGCCGGGGGACCGGGGGGAGGGCGTGGGAGGCGGGCGGGACCGCGGCCGGGCGGGGTGGGGGACGGGCATCTCGGGCCTTGCGACGGCGGCGCGCACCCCGGCCGAGGGGACGAGGGGCGAGGAGGTCCCTAAAGCGTTCAGCGCCTCCCGCAGGCCCCGAGGCTTGGCCCCGGTGATTCGCCACTCCTCAGTCCCGGTGCGAGGGTGGTGGATCCCTCCCTCGGGCATCACCACCCTCATCAGCCGTTTGGGCCGGGGAGGGGGGGGATGTCCCCTGCCCCACCGGCTAGCCGGAGCCCTCGGCACCGTCCCTGCAAAGCCGTCCCTGGAGGCAAGCGGGGCGGTTGGCAAGGGTAGGAGAGCGCGCCATGCAAAAACTGGGCAGAAGCGAGATGAAGTCGGCGACGCCGTTTGTGCGGCTCAGACCTTTGGGTTAACTTGCGTAAGTTTGGTGTATTTGGCCATTTTCCAGGGTGAGCAGTACCTTTCCTTACTGGAGTGGCAATCCAAGCTCCAGCTCTCTACCGGTACTGCAAAGCCCAGGCCTGCTGCTTGCAAAGGGCATGTGAGAGGCTCGGGCCAGCGTTCAGTCTTGTTGCTGGGGTTGTGACCGCTGTGGGGGCAGCTGGTCTTTCTGGCCCTACGAACCACAGATTAGAGCTCATGTGTGGGCAAGAGTGCCAGGGTGGGCAGAGCTAAGGCCAGGCAGAGCTTGCAAAGGGAGGTGACTGTGTCTCCTTGGTGTCCCCATCCCTGTGGACTGGTTTGGGCTGCATGTGCAGCTTGAGACCCCAGAGGACGGATATGCCCTGAGCTGGCATGGTTTCTCCCAAGGCTGGGGTTTTGGGTTATTTGGCAGCCTGGCGCTTTCCACAGCTCTACAGCCGCTCGTGTGGTGTGCACCCAACTTGAGTAGCTTGAGAGGTGCAGGCACTCAAGAGCCACTGATTGATCACACTGAAATAACATGTCATCCACGGTGACAGTTTAATGTGATAGGAGCATGTACCATGTCTGCAGAACCAGACTGAGGCAGACATGGCTGTTACTCTATACAGACATGGCAAACAACTCTATACAATGGCTGTTCTGCAGAGGTGACTCTTGTCACTATTGGCCTGGTTTGAACCGATGGTGAATTAGATGTTTTGTGTCCGTTACCAGTTTTAAGTAATCTTTCTCCCTCCTCTCCCCTGATTTTGGTTTTTGAACATGAATGTGGTGTCCAGAAGTCGTGAAATATAAATCAGATGCTGTTGTCTGAGTAATTGTGACATTCAGCTTTCAAATTGATCTGTGTTCACAATACTTTAATCAGAGCGGCTTTGACTACAAGGATTGAGACTTTGTTTTCTGGATAGCAAGGAAAAAGCTATGGTCTGATTTGTCTTTTTGAACTGGCTTTTTAATCCTGTTTATTATTAGATATAGTATTGACCATATTATATCTAATATGATCAATACATATTGATCACAATATGATCACAGTGTGAGTGGTTGATGTGCTTTATGCTTAGCTTTCTAAGGCGGAGTTTTTATGTGTCAATATCTGATTTTGAGTTTGTTTGCTCAGCGCTTCCTCACCACAGTACAGTCAGTAATCAGGAATGTTCTTGCTTGTGTTTCTCTTTCTTTTTCCCCTCTCGTCTCTGTTCCCTGCTCCCTAGAATGAATGAAATGAACTTGAGTCCTGTAGGGATGGACCAGCTGACCTCATCCTCTGTGAGCAATGCCCTGCCGGTCTCGGGGAGTCACTTGGGATTGGCAGCGTCACCCACTCACAACGCCATACCAGCACCAGGTAATGGGGAAAGCTCCCACAAATGGTATTGCAGCTCATGCTCTGTGTTTTACTGGCACGGGAATGTTCGTAACTGGGTAGCAGTGCTTGCTCTGATAGCAAGTCATGTCTTTAGCAGGTAATGAGGTGATGTAGAATTGTGGAAGGGTAGACCATAAACCGTTGCTTACGTGGGCGAAGCGAAAGGGATGCGGGCTTACGAGGCTTATGCCTTAATGGGAGTCTCATTTTGTTCTAATGGGTTGGTTTGCACTGTGGGTGGGTAGGTGGTAGCAGAATCCTTTGAAATAAAAACTGTAGCTGCAAATCTGTCTCCATCTATGTCTATCTTCACTCAGGTGAAAATAATGATTTTTCACCTGTAAAGCAAAAAAGTTTTCCTAGCTTTTTTTTTTTCAGGGGGCTACACAGGCAAAAGTCTATTACAGTTGTAAAGTAGAAGCAGGCCCTATGTAATGTATCCAGAAAAGATCTAGCCACATTCAGGCATGCCTCTCAGTGCTGTGATGACTGTGGTCCTTTCTTTGAAGCTTGCCACCTTACTTTGACAGTACCACACTGTACTTCCATAGGGAGCTCCTGAGGAATTAGTAACTTCTTTGTTAGCTTGTGTGTTCATAAGCTCAAGTAGTTCCATTGAATTTAAATGGGCATTTTCTTTTGCAGGCTTGCCTGTTGCAATTCCAAACTTGGGCCCCTCCTTGAGTTCCTTGCCCTCTGCTCTGTCTCTGATGCTCCCAATGGGTATTGGGGATCGAGGAGTGATGTGTGGTATACCAGAGAGAAACTACACCCTACCTCCGCCACCATACCCTCACCTGGAGAGCAGCTATTTCAGACACATTCTACCTGGTAAGTAGTCTGGTGCTGATGGATGGGAACAGAGAGAGAAATTGTTTTAAGAGCCACCTGTTTCTGTCCTGAAGCAGGCAAGACTGACTATTTTGCAGAGCTGTAAATTCCTGGAGTTTGTCTGGAGTCTATTGTGTCATTTACACACCTTTATTTTCAGGTCTCTGTTTCTATGTATGTATATGAAGAAAATTGCGGGGTATTTTCTACTTAAACCAAACCTCTGGTCACTCCTCCTGTTGCTTTGTTTTTAAGATTAACGGAAAACAAAGCGTGCTCGGTTTCTATTTCAAATCGCTTTAGTTAAAAAACTGCTGCTTTTTTTTTCTGCTGTAGTCTGAAGCAGTACTTGATAAGTGCATGATGGTAGGTTACAGTAGTTCAAAGCTCAAAAAGAGCAAGCCATCAGCTGAGGAGCCATCAGCTCTTTCCCACCCCTTTAGCCCATGGCATAGGTTTTCTTAATTTTTGTTCCAGGTTGGTTTCCAAAGGCCTAACATACTGATTTCTATCTTGATTCCTCTCTCACATGTGTTTTAGAGTACAAATGTAGAATTTTACATGTTAATATATGAAGAGACAGAAATTCAAGCTTTAAGTGTAGTCCTTGTTTTGTTTTGTAGCTAAGATTGACAGGGTGGAAGGGGGTAGATAAACTTCTTCAAGGTCACCTAGTGAGTGTTGTTGGTTCAGCCTGGGTTAGGAAAAGCAATACAGCAGCCCAGATCTCATCAACTATCTGATGACTAGTGGCTGAACTTGCCAGCTGCTTAGGAGTAACCTTTCTACTGCGTTACATGCTTGTCCATTCTGTGGGCAAAGAGTAGAGGAGGAGATGGTACATTTGAGGACTGAAGGTATTTGTCATTCTTCTGAGCTGGAATAATTTATGCAGAAATGTATTTTTTCTTTCTAGTCTGCTTGTTTAGCCTGATGTTTCATAGGACTCTTTCATCAGTCATCTTACTGCCTTCAAGGATCCTCCTTGTTCAAGCCACAGGGCAGCATAGTATGCAGAAGTATTTGATGCAGCTGATTAAATTAAACTGTCCATTTCTTGGCTTAGCCATTTTTAATGGGGTTATACTGCAGAAAGAGTATCCATGCTTGCATGCTTGTAATAATGGACATGTTTGAATGGAAAACTTTTACAGAACAAATGGCTTATAGGGTTCAAGGCCAAAAAGAAACATGCTGACTCAGATCTTGCAGAATCTGCAAAATCTGTCTCTGTCTTTGCTGGAAGTACTGTTTACTTGAATGTGCTGATGTATTTCCTCCAAAGATTTTTTTTTTTTTGGCTTTGTCCAACATGAGAAGTTGGTAGTATGTAAATACAGGTTAGTCTTTCTTTGTATCTTCAGTTCCAAGGTTATTTGACATTGAGGATTTTTCCAGAACTACCAGAAAAGATGTTAGGGTTTCTGATTCAAATTTAACTGGGCTGTTGTTTTAGGAGAAACAACATACTTCTCATCTAAGGAAAGAGAGCAGATGACTCATGATACCTTTGAAAGACCTTATCTTCGTCCTTCAGAATTGCAGTTGATGATCTCTGAGATGGACAGTTGTGTCACTTAGTCTTAGAGGAAGGAAGTAGTCATTGTTAAAACTAAAATACTGAAGCAAAAAGGGTGTATCCTGGAGAACTGTTTCTACTTCTCCTACCAAAGATGAATGAGGGATTATCAAATGTTAGATTCCACTACCAGTCCATCATCCGTTGTGAGCTGTTTCTTGAGAATGAAAAATTATGCCTAAAATGTGAAGAACCTCTTTCTGATTCAGTTTCTGCACTGAGGAGCCTAGGTTAGATGCTGCCAGAAACTTGGCTGTTCAGAGTTTGACAAATAGCTAGAGACTTGCTCTGTTGAATGGGAGCTTGGTATTTGTTGTCAAATGATACTTTGACAAGAGTGTTGGCTTGGCATATGTTTGAGAGCCATGTTTTAGAATTAGTGGTTTTTAATTGGACATAATGTAAAGAGCGTGTCTTCAGGGATCTAGGTCTTAATGTACTATGCTGCAATGATGTAATATTTTTGTTCAAGATTTGAAAACTGATGTCATCTCACTCTCTTCTCTTTCCCCCTCTCATTTGATTAGGTATCTTATCTTACTTGGCTGACAGACCTCCACCTCAGTACATCCATCCCAACACTATAAATGTTGATAGCAATCCGGCATTGTCAGTCTCCAGCAATCCCTCGGCCCTAGATCCCTACCAGCCCAGTGGAACTGTGGGGCTGGAACCAGGGATTGTCTCCATGGACTCCCGCACAGTGAACACGCACGGTGCTCAAAATCTGCATCCTAGTGACAGCCACGAGGTAGCACTGGATACTACAATCACTATGGAGAGCGTTTCGAGGGTAACCAGCCCTATCTCTACAGATGGGATGACAGAGGAGCTTACAATGGATGACGTAGCTGGGGATCATTCACAGATTCCGAATGGCTCCCGAAGCCATGAACCTTTAACCGTAGACACGGTGGGGAGTAACTTGACGTCGGATGCTGTGGGACACGGTGGTGTCATTCCCATTCACGGTAGCACTTTGGAACTCCCTGTCGTCATGGAGCCCGACCACATCGCTGGGCGGGTGACAGGAATCTCGGACAGCACACTAAATGACTCCATTCATACTGTGGCCATGAGCACCAACTCCGTGAGCGTGGCGCTCTCTACCTCACACAACCTAGCTTCCCTGGACTCGGTAGCCTTGCACGAAGTGGGCCTGAGCCTTGAGCCGGTGGCGGTGTCTTCCATAAATCAGGAAGTAGCCATGGGGCCAAGTCACGTGGATGTGTCTGCAGACAATCTTGCCTTTGTACCATCCTCTCTGCAAATGGAAGACTCCAATTCGAACAAGGAGAACATGGCAACCTTGTTTACCATATGTGAGTGGACATTTCCTGCTTTCTTGGGGTAGGGTTTATTATGTAGCTGTTGTCTGGTGGGATGATAGGACTCTTGTTGCTAGTCTTACAGATTTCTGGTGAAAGAAACTTAGTTATTTAACAAGTCCACAAAAGTTGGAACATCTGCAGTGGCAGATTAACCTCGCTGAAATGATGCTAGTTGGAAGTAGACATAATAGGATGTTTTAGCGTCGTTCTCTTTGTATCCATCTCCCATGTTGCCTTGAGGTTGGCAGCTGAGTTCTTTATGAACCTCTTGCCTTTTGTGGATATGTTGATATTATCCTTTGCAATGAGACTTTTGTTTTTTAAAGTCACATCACAAATGACTCTTCTTGCTCCATTAAAAAAACCAAACAAACAACAAACACCACCACATCAAGTGGGTATAGTTGTTGAGTATGACGTTATGTGATTTTGCAAAATTTTTATTAAACCATGAACAATCACCATGAAAATGTTCTCAACACGACCCGCTGGAAAAAACAGCAGAGAGGGAGGGAAGTTTTTAATATTTCTAATTATTCTTATCAAAGGACTTCAGTCCAGAGATTGGTTGATCTCCTACGAAGAGAGGAGCACTGGACATTACACTCTCTCAATCCTGTCATCGTTCAAGGAGTGGTGTTTGAGAACTGTGAGGTTCTCGTTTGCTGGGACAGAGATTTGAACTTCCACCCGCAGCATGTCTGGCTTCCTACCACTGAAGCGTAGGGCCAGCTTTTATATTCAGTTTTATTAGTTGTGGTAGCATTGCTGAGTGCTGCTCTTGCATGCAATCTAGCCCTACAACTGCCAGAGCTTTGTCTGTATGACAAGCTTTGCCTGCAGAACATTTTTTAAGAAATGGAAAGAAATAGTGCCTTGGTTAGCAATGGGAGAGGTGCAGTTTAGTGCAAAGTGACTAGTCAGACATTTGAGTTGAAACTTTTATTCTGTGGGATAAAATAGAACTTAAAATCAGGTGGGTGTAGAACTATGATGAATTTACAACTCCTAGAGGAAGAGTTTTACAGTTGGTGCACTCAGAAGTTCTTACAAGCATCTGTTTGCATGTTGAACAAATAATGATGAAAATAGTATGATATCCAACATGCTCATGGTGAAATCACTTCTTTTATTCACCTAAGTGAGATTTGATGTGCCAGCTTATAGTCACTGTAATTAAAATAGTCCTAAGCTGTTTCCCAGGTGATGTTCCCCATTGGTAGGATGTTATAACAGCTATTGCATGCCTAGTGCTTTCATGTGATTTGCAAAATAGCTCTTTGGCTTGGGAAGGTTTAAATTTTAACTTTTTGTTGTTGTTTTTAAGCTTCTCCTGAATAAGACATGAATTTGTGTCCAGACAGGCGACAGCAAGGAGGAGGAGTTGTTTTAGAGCCTCTTGGTGGTTTTTCCTTACTGAGAAGGCAGGAATCAAGGCCTTTTTCAGAAAACTTTTTACACTGTTCCTAAGCAGGAAGAAAAAAGTGCCTTTGCTACAGTCCTAAATGTTTGTGAAATTTTTAATTAGCCCTTGTTTTGATCATCTTTGCTTACAGTTCTGCGTACCTAAATCAGAGAAGTAATCACTGTGATTTTTTTTTTCCCCTGCATTATTTGGCAAGGAAATGGAAAGGAAACAGTGTATTTCGCTTCCTGTAGAATGTACGATTTTTTTTTTCAACTTCTTAAAAATGTATGAACCCCTAAACATTTCCAAGTGGTAGTGTGACATGCCTAGAACTTGCTTTGCTTCCTCTTTGCCTCTCCCTGGGGCTAGTGCACAGACCCGTAGTGGTGTGTGCTAGGCAATGCTTAAAAACAACTGTTCTAAATAGTGTTACTCAGGTCTGGTTGTTGCCGTTGAGGTACTCCTACATGTCATCTGTGCACATGAAGCAATTCTTATATAGGCTCTACCTAATAATTTTCTGAGTACCTTCGTATCTGTAATTGTGTAGTAGCTTAAACTGTATGTTGTATGGGGTCAGATGCTGGTACTCTGATGTATGAAAGGAATGTCCCAAAAATCTCTTCAAACAAATAGTAATGGAGCTGCTGTTTATGCCTGCTGAAGACTACTTCTGTGATAAGTTTTTTATACTGGAGTTGGGCCATCAAGAGGCCAAAGAAGGTCTTTGTGGAGATTCTGCTTATTTAGCTGAGCATCTTTCTTCAGAAGAAGAATGATTTATCAGGAGGGTGGTTGCTGAGTAGGTGCTAGTTGCTCCGTTCATAGAAAATTAAAATGATGTAGGCTTTTCTAGATGAGAGCATTTTATGCTGTACTTTTCCCCAAAATTATTAGACTGAAGACTTTCAGTGGTTTATTTTTCAGCGGTACTTATGCTGAATGACAGATTGGGAAAGTGATGCTACTGATTCTTCTTGGGCTTTTGTTTTTGTTCCATTCAGTGGCATCCCATAGAGGTGTACTGTATGAGTTTATTGCAGTAAGTCCTTCAAAAGCAGCAGTGAGGTCAGGTTTTTGCTACCATGAAGACTTGTACATTATCTGAATTTAAATGGAGATAAGGGGATCTGTGGGTTTAAATTAGAAAAATTTTAGAAAGAAGACCTTACCATTCCTTTGCATGAATATCCTTGAGGTTCTACATGCAAGAATACTCTTGTGTTCCTGGTAAATTCCCAAAAGATAACCAGTTAGAAAGTGTTTGGTTTGGTATGGCTTGGATTTCTCTGCCAATAAAGGTCATTACACTTTTGATCAAGGAAAAAATGGCTCTTCCATCATCAGCATTACTGCCAGCTCTGGGAAGGCTACCATCAGTTTTGCAGTAGTTTTGTTGAAGAGTGGACTCTGTCCCATTGATAGATGGCCCCTGTAGGGATAGTCTAGAGTCTAAATGATTAAGTTACCATCAGGAAGGCAGGTGGAGATCCTCATTTTTGATCTGAATTGGATAGGAACGTTGGTGTATGGTGTACGTTGGTGCCAATCTGACTATGGTTTGTATTCTTCTGAGTAAAAGCTAGTAAAGTGGAAAAGTTAAACCACATAGAAGCAGCCTTTGCCAGGAGCTGAGCTGAAACGTACTGGTAAGGAGCTGATTGCACTCGGGGGGGCTGTTGCATCTTTTTAATCCCTGTTGTCCCTTCCCCTCTCTGCAGGGTGCACACTGTGTGACAAGGCATATCCATCGGACTGCCCAGATCACGGGCCCGTCACCTTTGTCCCTGACACCCCGATAGAGAGCCGAGCCAGGCTTTCTGTCCCTAAGCAGCTTGTCCTCCGGCAGTCTATCATGGGAGCTGAAGCGGGTAAGAATCAGATTACTATATATTTCTATGTAGCAGTTTAAAATACACTCGTTGCCTGAAATCAAAAACCGCAGGGAATTTAATGTGGGAAAGAAACACTGCAATAGAGAGGTGGTTCCCTCTTCTGTAATCACCCTGACTTACATTGTGCAAGAGCTTCTTGTCCTCTGGTGACTGCTTAGCCTTCAGCTAGACTCTAGGGGTGCTGCCACAGAGCATTACTGAAACACTTGATAAGGTCAAGCACAAGCAAGGTATGGTGTTTATTTTTATTGTGTGCTGAACAGCCCAGGCACAGCTTTGATAAGGAAACATTACAGCAATTGGAGTTTGGGGGAAGACACCAATTAGAAATAATGGAGGAGGTTTCTGTCTGCTTGTTCATCAGCTTGGTTTGCTACCTGTGGGTCTTCTGGATACTCTAATTGGTGAATTGATCATGAGTGCCTCTTTTTTTTTTTTTTTTCCTTTCACCCCCCCCCCGCCATTTACATTTGGCATGTAGACTGTGACCTTGTCAATGGATGTGGACCTTGTTACTGTATTTCACGCCATTGTCACCTGGAAATTGAAGAGTACAGTGCAGTACCCTAAGGATCTGAAGGCTAGAGAAGAATGTGATTATTGGCTTGCTTAGCGATGCTGCTTGTTGAGAGTAGATTACATCTGTTCTTTTCAAGCTGCACTAGTTTCCAGTTTATTCCTAAATGCTATTCAGTGTATTCATGTAGACCTATATATATATATATATTAAAAAATGTTTAATAATAAATAATATACACGCAGGAATCCCTCTGCCCATGACAGAAATACAGCTGCCTCTGGGGAGAAATGCAGAAGCTGCTTAACAATGCCCAGCAACAATTCTGGAAATTCCTGGGGATTAGGTAGGCAAAATGTAGTTACTGAAACTAGTATTTTCTGCTTCTGCAGAAAGTGCCATGAAAACTTTAATTGGTACAAGTGGCTAGGATCTTAGTTTTATAGCTTACTAAAAAGTAAATTACTTGCTTTTGACAAACAAAATAAATATTTGTAATTAAAACAAAGCGGCTCCCAATAGTGTCATGTGGTGGTGGTGGTTCTTGTCTTTGCCTTAGGTGTGTTTTACATGTGAAGTAGAAGCTTTGATGATCTTTTGCCTAGATGTTACCCCTGGAGCATTACCTCATAAACCTCCCACTTCTTTGTTATGCATTATTAGTTCTTTAAATAATTGATTTCTGCAGATTTTGGTCTTCTACTGATAGGTGTGTGGACACGAGAAACCATTCCTGTAAGGACTTGTTTTGGACCTTTGATCGGGCAGCAGAGCCATTCTCTGGAGGTGGCTGACTGGACGGACAAAGCAGCTAGTCACATCTGGAAGGTCAGTGGATGTTATGGCTCACAGAGTCTGCAGGCATGCCTTTATCTGGTGAAAGCCACCGCATGACACAGCAGCTTTAACATGATCATCCTTGCCAAAAGTCAAAATTAATGCAGTTTGATTGTTTAATACTTAATATCAGCATAGCAGAGCTGTATACCATGTAATATGCTGGTAATAAATCCTGAAGTACAATCAACTTCTTTAATGCCTTTTCTTTTGAAGGGCTGTACACGGTTTCCCGTATTTGTGTGGAGTTGCAGCAGAGATTGTATATGAATTACTAGGCAGCGCTTGTTTGTTTTGTGTCATTGTTTATTGAAAGTTCCCCCAGGTGATGAATGATTTGTTTTAGGAAAGCTGCTTTAAAGCTTTCTTTTTCACATCATTTCATGTTCAGAAAGTAAAATTGATCTATATAAATAAAACGCATACTGTTTGCCCAGATATTATTATTCACAAGACTTGGCTTGTAAGAAAAGCAGCCAAATGCATTTCTGCTGGGAGCTAAAGGTGGTGTGTGGGAAAGATGCTGATAAACAGTTCTTGTAGCCTCCTGGGTAGCAGAGAGGTCAAGATTCCTGTGTGAAGGGGAAAGTAAGGAGTAAGAACAGGGCTGTGGTCTTGGCAATGGCAATGGAGACCTGGCTTGTTCTAGGTAAACATAGCCTCTCTTAAAGAAAGAAGCTGGCTTTCACTGTATTTGTTGCTGTGTTTTGTCCTAAGATTGCATTTGTTTTCCCTGGTAGATCTATCACAATGGCGTCCTGGAGTTCTGCATCATTACAACTGATGAAAATGAATGTAACTGGATGATGTTTGTACGCAAAGCCAGGTGAGAACCACCTGTACTGTGCTAAGTAGCTTGGAGTGTGAGCTGCAGGTTCATAGGAGGCTGTGCTGGAGAATGTGCACTGTTGCACTGACTGCCCAGATGGGTAATGAGCTTGGGATCAGGGGACCTTCAGGAGTTATCTAGGCGTGTTGGACTGGTGGGGACCATGAAGCAGAGAACAAAACATGGAGAATATTATGGGGGAACCAGTACATGTGCTGTAGTGAAACAGCCCCAAACCTGCCCACGTACTTTGTTTCCTTTGTTCTAAAGCTTTAAACCAGGTTCTTTTTATATTAGCTTACCGTGTATTAGCTTGTTACTGCCTTCCCTCTGTCCCATTCCTTTTGGATACATCTGTGAAGATGTTGATTATCTTTTTGATTTTAATACTTTATTAGCAAAGGGTCCCTGGGTTCTTTTGGCCACGTTCCAAGCTTGCAAGAGCTGTCCTTTCCAGTCTTTCTAGAGCCTGTGATAAAAACTGTCCAGACTGGCTTCAGTATTGCTCCATACATGGTCCACTGAGAAGGCTGAACTTTTCCTATTGCTCTGTGACACAAAGTAGGTTTCCCCTGCAATTCATTTCATTGTTGCCATATGCAGGAGTCAAGAAGTTAATGCTTGATCTCCCACTGCAGTGGGGCAGAGCTTTTGCTGGTTTCAGATACTAGGAACAAACATATGTAAGATACAGCTTCAGAAGGTTAATTATCACATCTTGGAAATGCTTTTCAAGAGTTATTTTTGAAGATAATTTTGCTTTAAGCTTTTACTGATATTTATGTCTCCCTCATGTGTTCCCTATTTCTTAAGGGGGTTAATATGAAAAATATATGTATTTTTGTAGTTTCTTAGGAGATCAGAAACTCTCTTCTCTCAGCCCACTCCAATGTCTATTAATAATTTTCTCAGCAAGATATCACAGTGGTGTGAAAAATGTATCATTTGGTGGAGCAGATTGGCTCTCAAGGTCCAGTTTTCCTTTACTTTCCTTTAATAAAGAAGGACAGAAGTGACAGACGTGAAAGTTTTTATAATGTGCTGACAAGCATTGAGGTTCTCTCATTACCTATTTATAGGAATTTCCTTTTTTTTTTTTTCCTCTCTCAAAAAGTCATTATTTCTGGAGGGTTTTTTTCATAACTCTCGTTATTGCTATAGGAACCGGGAAGAGCAGAACCTGGTAGCTTATCCTCACGATGGAAAAATTTACTTTTGCACCTCTCGGGACATCCCACCTGAACATGAGCTTCTCTTTTATTACAGTCGGGACTATGCACGACAGCTTGGTAAGTAAGCGCTGATCTTGTTGGCTTTGCAGGGAGTACTCAGCTTGAATTCCCTTTTAGTGCCATCTCTGGGGACTATGACTTGGGAGTGCATTATGTTCCTTCTCAGTTCCTAGTGGTGCACATCATAGTTTCCTTTTACATTTCATGACTATGGGAGTACCATCATTCAAAAGAAGCATTTCACTGTCTAATTCCACTGATCAGGAGTAAAAGATCACAGTTTCAAAGAAGAAGGGTTGTTTTTGCTTCTGTTCATCAGTCTGGTGCTAAGGGAGTTTTGACAGCTGAAGATGTTCCTATCCTCTCCCACCTTTGGTGGCGATAATTTAGGTTTGGTGGTTTGTGCTCAAAACCATTCCAAAGTTTGGCCCCCCAAAACATTTGAAATAGCCTACCTAAAAGAGCTGAAAAGCAAGCACCGGAGCTGAAAGGAACAGGGGTGAAAATCTCTGCAGCTGGCTTTGCTACCACAAAGTGTTAACATGGATCACGCTCATGCTCTGTGCCTCACTAAGAGTGATACTTTTGTGCCCAAAGGTGTCCCCGAACATCCAGATGTGCACATCTGCCACTGCGGAAAGGAATGCGCTTCCTATGCGGACTTCAAGGCCCATTTGAGCAGCCATATTCACAACCACCTTCCCAGTCAGGGGCACAGCAGCAGCCATGGGCCAGGCCATGGCAAGGAAAGGAAATGGAAGTGCTCCATGTGCCCCCAGGCTTTCATCTCCCCTTCCAAGCTCCACGTCCACTTCATGGGGCACATGGGCATGAAGCCGCACAAGTGTGATTTCTGTAGCAAAGCTTTCAGTGATCCTAGCAACTTACGGACACACCTCAAGATACACACAGGTAAGGGCTGGAGACTTTATAGAGATGCCTGTGCTAGTAAAACGTTGGGGCAGGACCTGTCCTCTCTGACCCCTTGGCCAGTTGTCAGGGCATAGCTTGTGTCCATAAATCTAAGCTCTTAGAAACATAGAATCGTAGAATGTTTGGGGCTGGAAGGGACCTTTAAAAATCATCTAGTCCAATGCCCCTGCTGTTGGCAGGGACATCTTTCACTAGATCAGGTCACTCAAAGCCCCATCCAACCTGACCTTGAACACTTCTGATGGTGAGGCATCCACAACTTCTCTGGGCAACCTGTTGCAGTGTCTCACCACCCTCACTGTAAAAAAAATTTCTTCTTTATGTCCAATCTAAATCTATCCTTTTCCAGTTTAAAACTGTTGTCCTGTCACTACAGGCCTTGGTAAAAAGTCTCTCTCCGTCTTTCTTATAAGCCCCCTTTTAAGTACTGAAAGGCTGCCATAAGGTCTCCCCGGAGCCTTCTCTTCTACAGGCTGAACAACGCCAACTCTTTCAGCCTTCCTTCATAGGAGAGGTGCTCCAGCCTGATCATTTTTGTGGCCCTCCTCTGGACGTGCTCTAACAGGTCCATGTCTTTCTTGTACTGGGGACCCTAGAACTGGACGTAGTACTCCAGGTGGGGTCTCACAAGAGCAGAGTAGAGGGGGAGAATCACCTCCCTCGGCCTACCTTTTTAAGAATGGCAGCATCCTGACTGTCTATAGGAATGATCTCTCGTCCATGCTGACCCCAACTGATGCCTGGGCACTGCCTGAGAGAGTGCTGGTTGTTGTGGGATAGGACTGTGCTGGGTTCAGCAGTGTGGGTGCTTATAGAACAGTAGGTAGACCTGTGTTCTGGCTGATTGTGCCATGTCTAAAAGCATTTGCTGAGTTGATTACAGTTGGGAAGAAGTGTCAGCCTTCGTCTGGGAGACACAAACCCTTTGTTCTCACACAGCGGATCCAGTGCTGGCAGCTATGACAAAACAAGGGGTCCCTTCTGCTCATGAGAAAAAGCCAACTGGGTTTGAGAGTTTGTAATGTGGACAGTTGTCCACTTAAATATCGGACTGAGATCTTTCCCTTCTGTCCTACTTGAATTGCTTTTCATCTTACGGAAATGGCACAAGACTGAAATCGGTGACTGTGGGGTCAGACTGATGTGGATAAGGCTCAGGTCTGTCACTCATCAAAACTTAAGTCTGAACATGCTGTTGAATTCTGTGGGCATTTGGATATCGCTAGAGGCTTTGGGGATAAAGGGAGAATTGCCAGCAGGTCAGTGAATGAGCGCTAAAAGAGGAAAACAAAATTGTGAAAGATTTTTCAGCTGTGTAAGAAGAGAGGAAATATGAAAAGGCACGGATTAAACACAGAGTGAGGATAGGGGAGAGGGTGAAGGTCAAGTATAGGCCAGCAATAGTGTGGATATTTTTGCCTTTTTTTTTTGGTAAGGCTGAAATAGCTATTGGGAATCACAGAATGCAAATCACAAAGCTGGAAAGGGAATAAAACTGGGAGTTCAGTGCACTTGAGTCAAGCATAGGAAGCTGTGGGCTCAGTAGTGAGGAGTTTTAATAAACTGATCAAGTAGAAATGTGGTGTACACGACCACAGAATACTCAGTGGGATAGGGATTCAAGTGGTATGCGCACTTAGTCTGAATTCAGTGGCCTGCAGGGGTTTTGAACTATTTCTGTCAAAGAATAATGAAAGAACTACAGATAAGTGGAAGAATGGTATAAAACATAGAAGTTACCAAAGAGCCAGTGAGCTTTGTACTTGTGTGTTTGTTAGATAAGAGAACTTGTTTTTCTAGACAAAGGCAATGCAGTGCATCAAATGTGGTGGGGCTCCGGTAAGGCATCAGATACAGTTCCTGTGGGAAATTAGTGGAGATGAGAATGTACTAATGTACAGTAACTAGATGGCTACCTTGGTTACTATTTAAAAAGGAGGTTACCATTATTTTTACTCAAGAATTCATCTTGGATAAACCTAGTCTTGTTAAGTGTTTGCCTGAATCTCTTTGCTGGAAAATTGACAAGTCTACTGGTGATGTTTTAATACACAGAACAGGGAGGCACAGTTGGTGTAGACAAGAAGCAGAAAGTCTCTTATAGGAAAGGCCGACTGACCACAAGCACTGGAAGAAGAGGAATCAATGGTGTTTTTTAGAAGGACAAAGTGCAGAACCGTGCATCACATGAAGGGCTCAGTGGTTTGAAACAGTAGCATGAAGTGGGTTTTTTGGCTTGGGGCCATGGGGTGGGGGATGAAAAGCTTTGGGAATGATGAAATGAAGTCAGATACCTGTTTTTTGCATAGCTAAATCTAGACTGTAAGTAGGTAGGCCTTTATGCTGAGTCTGAAGGAACTGCAGGAGGAAACAGGTCCTGTTCACAAAGAATCTGCCTTTCTCCAGGGTAAAATTTTATTTTTCAGAAGTGGTCAGGCTTGTTTGCTTACTGTATTTCTTGGGACACTGACTGTCAATTTGTGGGTGTACGTATGTAATCCTAGGTCAGAAGAATTATCGCTGTACCCTCTGTGACAAATCGTTCACCCAGAAGGCTCACCTGGAATCGCACATGGTCATCCACACGGGGGAGAAGAATCTGAAGTGCGATTACTGTGAAAAGCTATTCATGCGGAGGCAGGACCTCAAGCAGCATGTACTCACTCACACGCAGTAAGTGATCTCACAGGATGTGTTGGACTGGCCAGGGCAATAAATAATGAAGCTGAACAGCCCAAGAGAGAATCCAGTTTGCAGATAGTTTGGCTTAGGGAGTGTAGGGTCATCCTCTAAAATGACAGCGAAGTCAATCTGGACAAATTCCTTGTTACTGACTGAAGCTGTCCTATTCTAGTGTTTGCAGTATTTTAACGATACAGTGAATTCCAGGCATGTACCGTGTCTTGCGAAATGGCATTCTGGAGTGTTCGTTATTTTGAAGAGAGAGGGAGTTAGTTGATTTACATCTAGTTCTCTGCTGAGAACCATTTCCACACCCAACATGACCACAAAGAATCATAAACTCCTCAATGTTATTCTCACCAAGTAGCTTGTTAGTGAAGTCTCCCTCTCTGTTTGCACCCGGGGTGGGGTGCAGCCATTCCCAGCTCTTACCTCCCCCCAGGTCTCATTCATGCACTTGGTCTCCTGCTCCTCCTGCAGGAAGATGCCCATGGTCAGGGCAGATCCCCCCCAGGTCCTCCTCCAATTATCTACACGTCTCTCCCAGCCCCTCAGCTCTCTGCCAGGCCAGATCTTTCCTTTTGCTGTGAGAATCTCTCCATGCTGTTAGTTACTCCCAGTCCAAGGTCCTCCATTAAAGACTGCTTGCCCAAAGCTAGTCCCTCTGCTTATTTCATTTTCAGCATCTGGTTCTTGTACTCACTTGGAATAGATTGCCACTTCTGTCATGCTGCCTAGGAGACAGCACAGCGCAGCTAGCATGAGCAAGAGAGGCAGACAGATAGGCTTGCTTTGCTGCTTGTTCTTATGGCCAGACCCAGGAGCACTACTGCTGGGAGGTGTTTTGCACAGTCATCTACAGAATTTGACTGCTGCAGTCTGGTAAGCCTCTGCTTAGCATTTACAGATTGAGGGTTGTTAACACTCAGCAGCTTTGTTTTCTTTTTTTGCCCTCCCCCCCCCCATGGAGGGTGGGAAGGAGGGAGACTACGCTTTCCACCATGGTAACATCTCTGCCCTTGCCAAAACATGGAGCTTAACCAGAGTTTGGTTTTACTGAAAAAACAAACAAAACCCTTGTAGAATTCTTTCTTCTTTAATTTATCATCAGGAAAGACAAACAGTTGGTTGCAAGCTAGCTGTTAATCCAAAAAGCCTGACTTTTGCCAATAATGTTGGGGGGGAGCAGAGAAGAGGGGCTTTGTGTACGTACTGTGAGAGAAAACTGAGCAGTATTTACACTTCAGTGCTGTAGTAGTACCGTTATTTCTGGTCTGCTTTTCCTTCAAGTATATTGAAAGTAAGATTTAGGAGTAAGAAAGACGGACGCTTTCACCCTTCCTGTCACCACCCCCCCACTACTTAATACAGTACCAGCTGCCTTGCGGCAGGAGCAAACTGTAACTTTTTAATGTCTTGCAGAGAACGGCAGATCAAGTGCCCCAAGTGTGACAAGCTGTTTCTGAGGACAAATCACCTGAAGAAGCATCTCAATTCACATGAAGGAAAGAGGGACTATGTCTGTGAAAAATGCTCCAAGGCTTATCTAACCAAATATCACCTCACTCGCCACTTAAAAATATGTAAAGGCCCCACATCCAGCCTGTCAGCCCCAGAGGAGGAAGAGGAGGAGGATTCAGAGGAGGAATTAATAGACTCTATGAGGACTGAAGACTGTAGGATTAACAATGGAGTCTATTCAACAGGTGATGCCCTCTCTGGACACAAATGAAGAGAGAGAGGGAAATTTTCTTGGATGTTAAAATTTGGGAAGGAAAAAAACTTTTTGTCTTCCCAGTCAACAGTGTATGTCAGATGAGTTTTCCTTCTGTTTTGGTCTCTGCACTACCACCACTTAATAAACTCTGTAGCCAAAACACTGAAAGAGAATGGATCATGCACATGCAAGTGAACAGTTGCTAAGAAGGAAATAGGAGGCAAGGAGATTTTTTCACACACACTGTGCATACTTCTTTTCCAAATCACTCAGATTAATCTATCCAGTGCCAGGATACGACACACCTTGCATAGCCCTTTGAGTAAAGAGCCACAAACCAGAAATGTAATCAAGTGATTGCAGTGACCTGTAAGTCTCTGTCCTTAACTGCCAAAGCCATGACAACAAGAAAAACAAACAAAAAAATGGTGGTGGCAGTTGATGCATTTTTCTTTCTAATACTTTTTAACTGAAGGATGTAGTTTGGCACAGAGCAAAGATTGTCAATGCTCAGGTTTCCTTCTAAAAATAAAAAAAAGCCCATGAAATCAGCATTTGCAGACAAAGCAATTGGCAAATTACTCAAAAACTGGCTTTTGGAGAACAGTTATTGCCTCTTCTCACTCTAGAATGTTCACTAGAACATGTAAGCAGCTGAGGAGGTAAAGACTGTATAGACTTGGTAAGGAAGAGGCTTACAGATGATCAGACAGTGTTTACAGTATATATTACTTCTTGTGCTGTAAACCTTTTACCACCTGGAGTGATGGGAGGGTTTGCTGCTAATACTATTTATGGAATGAAGATGTATTTCATTCTGATGTTTTCTTTTTAAAAAAAATAAAAAAGTGGCTCTTTTCTAATGTTCTTTTTTAATATTTACACATTCTGAAAAAGAGTTTCCTATTTCTGATAGTGACGTTAAGAGAAATAACACTTTTTCATCATCTGCCTCTCCCAAGCTTTCCTGGGACAAGGTATGGATAGGAGCACCGCCACGAACAGGCACAGCTAACAACTTGTCTTTAAACCTTGTAGATTTGCTGTGTGGCTCCTCTGGCTGTGGTGAAAAGAACAGTAAGGTGAGCTTTGTTCTCTGACAGGTAGTTGGAGGTTCACTTGTGAAAGAGGCTCCAGTTCTTGCCCTAAATGGCTTAAGTTCAGCTGTACTGCTCCCTGTATGCTGCATTTCTTAGAGAGCTCCCTGGGTTCTTCAGACCTGAAAATGTACAATGCTTGCCCTCTGAGATCAGTATGTGAATTAAAAGCTCCAGAAAGACAGGTTGAAGGATTTTGTTTAGTCAAGGGAAAGTTGTGTCACTTGTAGTAACGCAATTTCTTCCTAAAACAAAAAGCAACTTCTAGAGCTACAGTGCCAATTAATACCAGAGATAGAGATCACAGAAATGACTACCCTCAAAGAGCTTAACACAAAGCATTTATTTCAAATGAAAGCTTTGAAAGACTTGCAGCTATTCAGTGGAGAGCACCTGAACAGAGGTGGTTCTGGTGCTTTCACCTTCTTAAGCGTCACAAAAGCAGTTGTTCATTTATTGTCCACACATTGTTCACTATTGCTTGGCAGAGAAAGGATTGAGGCAGGAATCCCAACACATCCAAAATACACCTGGTTCCTGCAGAGCCATGCTTAACACCTGTCACCAGACTAGAAACAGCTAAATTGGATTTAGAAGCAGCCATGTAACTTCAAGGGATGGGAGGGAAACCTGTAGCCCTGCATTTTCACCATCTGCAGTTTCTACTGATAAAATTTATCTGCTTTACCTCACCAGAATAAGTTACAATGAGTAACATTGTACACCACTTACAGCAGTGGTAAGATCTTGTCAACTACATGCACTGCCACCACGGCTGCTCTGATACCAGTTGCTTCAATACCCAGGGCATTTTTGCAGCAGCAGCACTTTCACAGATGCATTCCAGTATGTGGAGAGGGAAGCACTTCACAGGAGGAGAAGAGTGTCACTTAACTTCTGGCCTGGGGTAAGGCACTTGGGTGTTCATTTTAAAGGTGAGGAAATTGTTTGAGTCACATTCCTTGACTAGGTTCCTGATGCTATAAACGAAGTGTTTAAGTCAGTGGTTAGGCTGATACTCAAAATGTTTCTCTGGGGGTTCAGGCAGGAATGCCTGGGAGGAGTTAAGAACATGAGTACGTCACATGGACAGCTTTCACCAGTGATGGTGACCAGCTGAGATCCCTACCCTCACTTTGTGTCCTGACAGCCTCTCATCCTCTTCTGAGTAGTAGCTCCTTATTTCAGTTCAAATTCTCTTCATATATATTACTTTAAGAGCTTGAAGAACAGGCAACACAGGCAACATCAATAAGCTTCAGGTGCTGTGGAACCAGCTAAAAGAAACCCTTGATGGCATACAGCTGGGATATTTCTGGTTTGATATTGGTGATCTGAGGTGTTACAAACACATTTCAAGATTCTGCTCAGGGACTCCAACTTACTGCCCAAGAAATACTCTTAAGACTTAAAAAAGTTACACAGAAGAACTTTAAAAATCTGTATTAGAAATCTGTAAATCTAGCCTTAAATTAAGGATAAATTATCTATTTACACTTGTCATTTCATTCAGCTTTTGTTTATTTATTACACAACTGTTGTCTGAAGTATTTTTCCTTATGCTTTTAGAAGATATTTACCTTCTTTGCAGTATTCAACAAACTTCTGGTAGCAGCAGCATGCTTCTCTAGTGACTTATTTCATTTTATATATCAACTTTACACAGAGTAGCCCCTGTTTCAGGGACCATCATCTCAGGCAAAAGCAAGTGATTTACTCTTTCAAAGCCGGTAACAGAGGCAGGAACTTAGAACTGTTGACTTAGAGCTTAACCACATCACCATGTTTCTTTGTCTGAGATGAAGAAGCCTGCAGACTGCAAGACACTAGAGTCATTTCTATGAACTCTCACCAAACGGCGATTTGTAGAATGCACGTTAGTCGTAGTCCCATTAATTACTTTGATTTTGTGATGTCTAGTCCATCATGATTCCATTGCTGTCTCTGAATCGTTGCTGCTACTGCCAGCCGTGGAGCTGCAAGCCGCAGAGTTGGCACCAGCCAGAACAAGTCTCTCTCTGTTTCCAAAAACTTCATTCACTGCAACAGAGATAGGGGACTGCTTACACGTTACTGTTCCAGAGACAAGAGTGGTACAGCAGGTATAGCACAGTGAAGATCACAGAATGGAAGTCCTAACCTGGTGCAGTTTTAAAGCTTTCCCCTTTACCTTGAGTAGGGAGTTGAACCTTACAAGTCAGAACAATCTCCCGCATATGATACTTAAATTACAAGTCCTGTTCTCTCTCCCCCAGAGCATCTCCAGAGGTTTCCTTGTGCATAATTGCTGTACCTTAAGTACTGTGAAATGGATGAGTTTTGTAGAGCAAAACATTAAATAATTTATTTCTGGTTTTAGTCTCTCTGGTTTCCACCAAGCTCTTACAAGTCTTCTCTCTAAAAATTCATGCCATTTAGTTACATGTAGCTATGACAACCGATCAAAACCAGCCCTCACTTTCATTCCTACAGGTACTCAAGAATGTGATACTCGATTACACTAGGAACATTAAGAAAAAAGTAAAACATAGGTATTACACTTCAGCTACAAGAAAATAAATCATGTGGCAAACACAGTTCTCCAAGTCAGAAAAACCCCACGTTTTTTGAAGCTGAAAACATGAACACATATGCAGTCTTGGGGTATTTTAAAATATTAACCTACAGTTTCTCTCAGAGCCACAATACATTACTGAATATACAAATACACCCTGGGGGCAAGGGGAGAACCACAAGATTCAAAGAAATGAGAATGCTACCTGCAGAAACCTTGCTTATATCCCAAACACGCAGCCCTTCTCGCTCTCCTCCAAAGGCAAAAACAAACGGGAAGTCAGGGCAGCAAGCTGCACAGAAGAGAACACCCTGGGAGGGAGGCAGAAAGAGAAGGATTTTTTTTAAAATATCATCCTAAAATGAATTTGTCATCTGAAAATACTTTCACCAAGCAAGTTTTAACAAATGTAAGCTCTGTAAGTTTCCTGAAACTTTGTCCTTGTGTTAAAGTATTTAAAGACTTGTCAATCTTTAG
Organism: Ciconia boyciana; assembly: GCF_034638445.1. Classification (NCBI taxonomy): domain Eukaryota; kingdom Metazoa; phylum Chordata; class Aves; order Ciconiiformes; family Ciconiidae; genus Ciconia; species Ciconia boyciana. The sequence continues at coordinate 60,822,730 of NC_132934.1, forward strand.
CCAAGCCTTTATGTTCTCTGGCTTGTATTATGCTACAGTGCTTAAGTAAAAGTGTCAAGAGCTGCTAATTACAAACAGTAAATCACATCTTTGTCTTGAACCTGGCAGATACACATTGGAGTACCTATAGTTCTACTCAGAACATTGTGTCTGGTATTCAGGTCTGAGGCTTTGAAGCAGTCTGCCAATCACATGTTGAATTGCATACTGCACTGTAATGAGCATGATTTACCCAGAATACACAGATGTGATTTTTTTTTTTAAGATGTTACATTATGTAAAACAAGATTCAAGTTAGACAAAAAAGATTAAGCAGACATAGTTTATATGTAAACCTTCTTGGAATCAAGAAATGAATATTACTCTACCATTTTCATATTCCTGGAATGGATTAAACTTGGTCTGTCTCCCAGGATATCCCAAATTTTCACGTATTTGTCAGCAGATGATGTCACAAGGCACCCTTTGATCTGACTGCTTAGTTGTAGCCCTGGAAGATTAAGAGTGCAGCAGTGTGAGAGCACCACGTAACCACTATGTCACAGAGATGAGGATACATTTTGAAGTGAAGTCATGGGACCAAACCTAATATTCTCCTCACACTAAACTCTGTTCCAGCACAAAGGAGAAAAAAGTTAATGAAAGTTTCATGCTGCCACTACTCCCTGTAGTGAGAGCAAACTGACTTAAGGTAGGCCTATTTTGTCTCTCAATCCAACAACAGTAACAGTGCAAAGATGCTATTCTTCTGCTTCTTACTTCACATAATCTGGCTTCCCCAGGTAGTTTTCTTCATTCGTTTGCCAAAGACCATCTCTTTTGCTATCCAAAACGATGGGGCATATTCATACAATCTCATTTTAGACACCTAATCAGGTGCTTCAAGTTGCTATTTAGAAGTTCCTACACTGACCAAGTAATTAAAGTAGCCTAAAGGAGGCAGCGTGAAAACCTTCCCGTGGGCCATACCTAAATCATCTCCAGAGTGAACATCAGTATAAAATAATTAGGGCTAGAGGAGGTAAACATTATAGTTCATAATCCTGGACCAGATTGCATAGTTTTTGTTCTTCCTCACCCAAAAAACACAAGGAGTGTGTCCCAAGTGAACAGATCTGTTTTGACATGCTTATTCATGATATTCACTGAGAGAAGTTCACTGTTGTTAAAATACTTTGCTTACAATGACTTCTCAGCAGAGATTTGTTTCATGCACCAGCTACCCATGATTAGTATGCACAACTCTCTATTTGTTAATCAAGGAATCACTACCACCTCAGTCGTACTGGTTAAAGACATCTTCCAGATGTGCGTCACCACTGGGGACAAACACAACACACAGACAATTTACCTGACACCTCTTCATCGTGAGCTTTCAGTGTAAACAGTGGCTTATCCGAACGAGCATCCAGACAGTACACAAAGCCATCCTCCGTGCTTGCCTAAGGAAACCACAACATTTTAAAAACAAACAGCCATAGTCACTCATTTCAGAAAAAGCTCCTATGAAATAATACCCCACCCTCTATTAAATCCCTGTGATTTGAGACAGACTTACATTACTTCTCGGTAAGGCATATTACACAGTGTACACAGTTCCGCATCCCTAAAGTCAGACTCCATCCAGCTAGTGCCCAAGCTATTCTACATACCTACACTATGCTGCAGGGACTTACACAGAAGGCTTAATCCTATACAAATTTCTTAAATTGTATTTTGAAGATGGTTGCACTACTAAGCTTGGCTTTCTCGTTAGGCAATGCAATACAGGGCTTTTAGTCTCTTAACTGTCAGTTCAAACTTTTTGGAGCCATCCTGTGGCTGCGTAATAGCCCTGTGCAAAGCTACGTGTCATTATACTGAGAGATATCCACACCATAAACCCAACAGAACTGAGCAACTGCTTTTGCTGGCTGTGTACGCAAAGCAACAGAGAACTAGACAGCCACTGAGATAATAAAAAAGATTTGTTTTAAAATTCTGTTTAAAAGTTTTATCATAAAAATCTTGACAAAACCAAGGTATTTTTACTCTATACCAGCTAGGAGGACAGTGCCCTCTAGTGCTGATTTGAAACACTGAATTAATATTCAGGATCTTAGTTCTAATTAGCTACTTCTCAGCTGCAACTGCCTCATTACATGAGACACAACAGCAACTATGCAAAGGAAAATGTATCCCAGCCACTGAACAATATAGCAACATGGCAAAGAAGCCACCTCTGGAGTGTAAAGGCATCAACACCAATTGCTTTTCTACTGTCATAATGAAGATAGCAATTAAGTAGCTAGGCTCGATACACTTGTTGAAAAAACTACCTAAAACCATCCTCCCACACACTACATTTTTAAAATAAGCAATGCCAACAGTCCAACTGTCCATCAGGTCCGTTATATGATTCAGAAACATTATGAACTCAAAAATACAGGCTAAATTAAATGGCAACAGTCAACAGACCAAGAATAGAAGAGCATGTACTCACTAAGAAATTACAAGGTGAAAAATGATTCCAGGTTACTCTTTCAACCTGACCGCTAAACCGCCACATTCGATGGTTATCTTGTGGGTTTCTGCAATCATACAGCACAGCTGATCTATGGAAAAAAGGGATAGGAAATTAAGGAAAAAAAAATAATCATGGCAGAATACTTTATGAAGTTTGTTTTACCACTGGCATCTACAGAAGGTCCATGTAAACTACAATTCAAAAATTAAAATGGAAACAACTTCACTATTTAGTCTTCCAACTCAGTAACAGATGCAAATTTCCCAGATAAGTACAAGCTTTTTCCGTATGTTTCAAAGTTTCATCTTGGTTACAAAGAGCCGTTCTATTTAAGCAAACAGAGCATGAATTTGCTCAATACATAAGATACTTATCATACAGGAGACCATAATTATGCAAATATATCACTTAATTATGAACAGACTTCAGTAAAGTCAAGTAATGACTGTTCAAAATAATGCACTAATTAGGAAATCAATTTGTGATACATATACAAACATTTTCAAATATGCTTTAATAGAAAAAATTAATCTTTACAAGTGGTTAGGGAAATTCTATTCTGAAAAGGAGAAAGAGCAGATGGGAGTTAGTGGGTCCTCTGGGATTCTTTGCAGGCTTTTGCTCAGCCCAGTGGCGGCAGAATCTGTCCCAACTCAAAAAGCTCCTGGATGCAAATGCAAGAAAGGAGCGATGATGTCACTCTCGCAGCATCTCACTACAATTTACATCCACAGTGTAACCCACTCCCACTCTATCCTATAATTAAAGCCAAAGAAATGTGATCTAGATTTCTCAGTTCTTTTACCAGGCATTTTACAACAGTAGTTTTAGTACATATGCAATTTTTAACGGTCTGACTTTCAGGTTATGAAGGCATCTGCCAATATTCACTGAACTGCCTGTGGTCCTGGGAAGCTTTACAGGAAAAATCCACAAAGGCAGTCTACTAGTTTGTAGACAGTACACTGGTTTATACGTGTCCGTGGGATCAAAGGACTAGCTAAAAAGGGATCGAGAAGCTGGTCTCGGTGTTTGGCCATTTTTCTTATTTTTACAGAATGAAGTTGAGGGGGAGGAAAGTGGACAGAAGCAGTATCCTAACAACAATAAAAGGTTTTTCTCCAACACTTTTACTTAAGCAGATGTAGCAAGAGCATAATACAAGCCAGAGGACATAAAGTCTTGGCTAAAGATTGACAAGTCTTTAAATACTTTAACACAAGGACAAAGTCTTAAAAGCAGAATAAAAAAAATTGACATTAAAAAAATCATGGTTATAGAACAAAAATAAAAAGTTACCCCTAGGAGATGGGAGAACAGAGGGCAAGTTTTTTGGCTGGCAGAGCTTATAAAAACTAGCAGCCACAGAGCTAGTCCAAGTGTGCAGACAGAAACCATTTAGCAGCATCTCCAAGCTGCAATCACAGGAGATAGCCTGTTACACTTGGGTAATGGGGCTGTCGAGAGTGGACTGGGATTTTAAAGTCCCTCATGCCCCCACCCTGGTCTTACAGCTTGGCAAAACCTTGACAAGTTTTTACAGGAAGGATAGTGACACATTCCCAATGCAGAAAAAAGCCAAATTAAGAAATAAATTCAGTTTGGAGCAGACACCTGGCACAGAAAATGTCAGTCCAGATGGTTAAAGGATTTGGCTCGTCCTGAGAAAGAGGTAAGGAAAACTACATTTTTGCCACATATGTGGCCAAACCTGGCTACCTTACTGGAAAAAAATAATAGCATTACTCAAATTTGGCAGTTATAAGCAAATGAAAAGGAAAACACAAGGCAACTCAACGGGCTTAATTCAATACTAATACCCTGTCTATGTGTAACATTTTAAAATATTACCCCGACATACTTATCATAAGATCCAGAAATAAGGGTCTGAGTTTCAAATGGATGAAACTGCAATGTCTGGACCTAGATAACAGAAGATTTTATTTTAAAAAATAAGCATTGAGATAACACACATATACAGGAACTTTCTTTGAACAAACAGAGCACAACCTCCCCTCCCCCAAACCAGCACATTTCCCCCCAGAAAACCCTCCTATTAAGCTTGCTGATACTCAGATTTCTCATAAACAGTGCAAGAGATGCACATTATTTTTATTTCAAACACCCCCACCCAGTGGAAACAAGATATTTTCCAATTTAATTTCACTGAACAGAACCACATGCCTGCTTTCTGCCCTAGATGTTAAAAAAAATAAGCTGAAGGAGGTAAAAGAATAGCTGCTTCCAGTTTGGGGAAAAATGCAGATGTTAGCAAAAAAATGAAAATCAGGAGTTTGCCAAGGGCAGCGACTTTGTTAACAGCAAAAAAAGGTTATAGCTATTAATAACTAACTTTCACATTTTAATTACTATGAGATGAATTAATTTCTGAAGTACCCATCACCATGGTATTTTAGTATAATTTATTTTAAACCTTTCTTACCTAGAACAAACTGTAACCGACACTCATTGTTTCCTTTAAGAGAGAGTTACAGTTTGACCTATGCTCAGAGACCTAGTTTTTGTACCTTATACCAGCACTGTTAGATTCCCAACCATCAGCGCTTTCACACAAAAGGCATTTTAAAATCTGCTGTAAATCTTTGCAAACTTTCTAAAGGATAACTGAAATAACATTTTTAAAAGCAAATACAGTGTTGTTCGCCAAAGCAACTAATTCAGAAATTTAAAGAATTCTGCACAGTTGTTAGAAAATTACAGAATTCTTGTTCTAAGGGTTCACTACAAAGCAGCTAATGAAAAACTGCAGTTGTTTTTTCTCTGTATTTTACAGTGGAAGAAACATAGCAATTATTACATACCTTGTCTGTATGTAGCATCAGGCTGGCTGCTGGCTTACCCACAGACATATCCCACAGAATCACAATATTGTCAGCAGACGCACTTGCTAAAACATTCCTGATAATGGATCAAAAAATAAGTTTTAAAAATCTTTATACAGATACAAACAAATAATGGTCAAAAATCCAAAATACATACAGAGCCTGATTCTGAGATCAAGTACACTCTGTTCTATAGACTATATATCTCAAGCTTGAGGGATAACTCCCTGAAAGTAATTCTAAGTTACAAGTAAAGAGTACAAACAGGCTATATTACGTTACATTAGTACAACACTTATAATAATAAGTGACAGTTTTGCTTGTATTCCCCCCCCATCACCTAAAATATCATTTACTGGAAGATTCATTGAACAAAACAAAGCAAAAAAGGCTTTTAAGCACTTCCTTTCCTTTGACATTAAGGTAGTATCTTCAAACATTACCTACGCAACTTAGTTTTATTTGCATACGCATACAGCCAAGAGCCAGACAAATCTGGTTTTAAAATATTTTGCTCTCTGATATCTAAGTGTTTATCTAACTACTGAAGACCCACCACTGTACATCCTTCATAGAATGCTGAAAGGAACCCTAACATTTTAGTTAGTTTACAGACCCCACATTTCAACTTAAATTTGACCAATTGTGTTAAAGCAATAAACACAGTTTAAAAGTTTAATCAGAAAAAAACTCAAAACATTCCTAAAGGCCTGTCAAATACACAGTACAATTGCTACCACTGCTCTTAAAAACAGATCTATTACCTCAACATGCTGTTTCTGATTGAAACGGCTCCCCCCACAACTTTTTTTTTTTTTTTTTAAATACTCACCAAGTGTTTCTGACTGAAAGACCTAACATTCTCCTGGAAACAGTTCTCCCAAACAATGTTTCAAGGGAAAGTTAAGAAAATGCATAGTGAAGGCTATGAGAACATTTTACAGTAACATCATTATGACCTACAGGCAGAAAGTTATTTACAGAGAGCTATCACAGTATGTCTTGCTTAAAAAAACAAACAAACAACAACAAAACATTTAAGTATAGCTGCTCCAAGGATTTCCTTGTTTTGCCCGTAAGCTTCCCACTTCAAGGCTGTTTTTATTTCCTGAAAGACTGACCAGTATCAATGAGTTCATAACTCAGTACACTACAGAATTATGCATTCCAGACACTTAATTATTGTAGCGGTAATTTTTGTGACTTGTCTCTATATTATCACCAGATAACCATTTCTAGGTACATGAAAGCTACTCTTTTGTAACACTGATGGAATGATCACTACCACACTCTGTGTGTACGTATAATTTAAGAATAGACAACGCACTATAAATTAGGAGTGCAATTTATGTACATTTACTGCATGTCTATGGGGCATTTCCTTCTTCAGTATCTAGACAACAAAGCATTGTAAGTGAAGGCTTACACCTGCTTATCAGGAGTATGCGAAGTTCACTATGTCTATCTTCAAAGACACTTATGACAGCACAGGGGGGCGGGGGGGGAAATCAGCCTGTGTCTGACTGGAAGAGTTTCAAGGCCCATTCTGAGGATCCTCTGACAGCTGAACTCTTAAAAACCACCTAAGTGATAAAAAATAGCAGCATCTTTATTTCAGTCAGCACATTGTCCTTGACCTCTCCCCCAAGATGGGCCAGCTTCGTGTTGCTTCAGTAGCAGCACTTCATTGCTAGTTCATTCAGGCAACAGGGAATTCTCTCTGCCTAGGATAACCCAAAGGTCAGAGGCATTTCTATAACTGTGCTATCAGGGCTTTTACACTCTCTTTTCGGTTCACAGCTCTGGGGCAAAAGCCAGAGGAAAAAAAACAGCACAGCAAGGACTTTCTTCTGTAAGTCTATCTGTTGAAATGGTGCTTTCGGTCATTGGCAGATTGGCACAGATCAGGGCAGCCCTTCTGCTTCTCCAGTTTGTGCATCTGGCTTAAATGTAGCTGATATAACAAATGGCTTAGACCCACCTTAGTCCTGCCTCATCTGGACAACTTGTGAGTAAAAAGTGCTCTGCAGCAACATATAGGTTTTTAAAAAAATAAATCAAGACTTCTAGTTAAAAAAAAAAGGGTGGGGGGTATTTTTGAGAATTGGTTCATTTCAGCACTGCTTTCAAGTTCAATGTTATACTACACAAGATTTTGGATTTGTGTGAAAAATGTATGCCTAATTAAGTATACAAATTTGTAACCATCCATTGTTACTCAAGTATTCTTTTACCTGCTTTGTTTATTCCATGAAAGATCAAGCACAGCATCAGTATGTCCTTTCACTGTCCCTTCTGAAGATAAACTCTGTGTATGCAGACACAACATGCTTTTGAAAATTACAGCTTCAACAGAAATCAAGCATTACAACACATTAGTATGAACTCCTTAATGCCTTCACAAACAACTTCATGTTTTAAGTTATTCTCACTTGCTGCAACAAGGCTTTTGATAGAACTGTCTCTGCAGTACCTGTACCTCGCCTCCCACCCCAGATCTCAGATTGCTCCATTCACAGCCAGTGGTCTTACAGAACTGGTTACTCCCTTCAGGCTAGTAGAAGAAATTTCATTGTCTCCAGCTAAAGTGCAGCTGCTTCTTCAGCTTCTTTCTAAGCACTCCTGTCAGTTCCCTCTCCCTCCTCCCAATTAACTGAGCTTTAGGTCCTTGTAACTTGCCAGCTCCTACAAATTGCCAGCTCCTACAAACTTGCCAGCTCCTACAAATTCTAATTTGAAATGGTTAAGCTTCAAAGTTTACTGGGACAGCAACTGGAAACCACCCATAAGCCACCCCATTCCTCTTCTGTTCTTAATTCCAGGCTTTAATTATCCATACAGAGAATAATTAGCATTTCAAATTGAGGTAACATTTATGAATGGTATATTAAACAGCAATTCTCATAACTCAGTGATATTCAGAAGTAAGTTTCACAGAACAAATTCACCTTCCAAGGATTTTTTTTCTATTGTTTTTAAAACCAGAAGGTCTGAGAGCTCAAGCAGTAAACCCCCTTCTCAATTACACAGAGTGGTTCTTTAGCTGACTAACACTGCAGCGCTTCTTCATTTCGGAAACCAAGATTAGCTATATACCCAGTGTTCACCTTCCCTGTTTACTCTAGGGAGTCTTTAAGCACTTCCTGAAGCATCTACTATAAGCAAAATCTAGAAGATTTAAGTTATGTTATCTTCTGTACTTGTTTTACATACCAAAGAATTTGGACAAATCATAACAACACATTCAGGCATACAATGAGGGTCAGATTCATCTCGCTTAACTTAGTAACCAGTCTAAACCCCATTCTTCCTCTTTGGTAGTTAAGGTTTTCTGTGCAGTCCACTAAAAGAAACTCAGCCATTCTCTGGGGGTGTCTCTATGCATTCACCTTAGACAATCTCGATAACTACCTTAAAATATGCTTGGATTTTAGATACATAAAGCTAACAGAGGTGAATCCTGAGTAAATGTATTTTATTAATGTCAACCTTGTCCTTTATTGCTCAATGCCTTTTCAACTCTCTGAGTCACAGGAAAATACTAATTTTAACCTATCGCAGATGACCATGACATTATCTTCTGTAACATGTCTAAACACCATCTTTCAACACGACAGACAGAATTAAACCAGATTATCTATGATTTTTTCAGTGTAGGGAAAAAGTAATAACAACATTATCCTTGCTCAAAGTTTCCTCCAACCAACCAGATAAATCATTTTGCAATACTTACTTTCCCTCCTTTCTTTTTCTTCTTTTTCTCTTTCTGGCCTCCAAGAGAAAAGACTGGTTCTAAGGATTCCACTATATCAAGGTCCCAAATGTCAATAACCGGGGTCATGTTACCCACTGCAACATAATTTCCTACAAGCAGAAACCCAAATGCAACCACATTTATTTAGAGTTACGAAACAGCATATTTGGCAATCCAGCTGTTGCTTATTTCTTTCATTAAGTAAAACTTATGTGCCAGAATCTTCTATTTTAACATCTTTGATGATTATAACTGACAAGGAGCAATTTAAAAATATCAACTGACAGCAGATGTTGCCAGAAAAAAAATTTACTTGCTCTCCAATACATTTTCCCTTCAGTACAAGTAACTGTTCAAAGAAGCTTTACAAAGTTCGATGTTTTGTTTGGTTTTTTAAGGAAAAAAAAACCAAAGCCACATTCCCTGTGCTATGGAGAAAAAAAAAATAATCTGAAAAACACAGGAAAAAGGTTACTAAATACATAAATACATATAAATTTTGCTGTGTTTTACAGTTAATCAACTGCATTGGCCATAATGATTTTGAACAAAAGCAACATTTCATTTGCAAATGGAAAATAAAGCAGATTAGAGAAGAGCTTGCTCTGGTCTGCTAATTGACAATAACTTAATTACTTGTAATAAAACCAGTGTTTTAGTCAAATCATTCATTACGGCAGCATCACTAAGATGACTATCACCAAACCAAAAAACCTGATATTCAGTTTTTCCATCTTTGTATCTTGGTTTTATTTCTGTTCATACCACTGGAGGAAATTATTTAGTGGCAAAATTACATTTATATACTTTTCAAGCAAAAATTATTTAACTGGACGTTTACAGTATCCTTTGTAATTTACCTAGTGATTCATCGGGACTAGGATCAAAATTCAGCCACTCCAGACTTAGAGGGTAAGCAGGCAAGATAATATCATGATGTACATAAAATGAGTTCTCTTCATGATTATAAACTGAAAAAGAATTAAAGACATACAAGACATCAGTGAAGAGAAAAAGCAAGCAACTATAAACAGTTCACTTCTGCAAAAGGCAGATGTGGCAAACACTAAATTGCCAAGATCTAGAATGTAAATTCAGTGTGTTCAGAGTTTTAGTGTAGAGGCCAGAGCCTCCAAGTACTAATGTTATGCCTTACAGAATTACACAAAACAAACAAACATACTCCTGTGTACTTCAGATAAAGAAGTGATGAGTTCAGCAAAGCTTAGACACTTTATTCCTAGCATACTATGCTACTTTGTAAGATCACTTTAAAACAGATGCTCCTTATCCACCACCACCATTTTCTACACCAGGATATGTTAATGAAGGTTTAGACGTTCATTTTACAGAACCAGCAATTAAAAAAAACCCGAAATAATTCCAGATGCAATCAAAGGGGAAATGAAGGTAAAAGACAAACTGTTTTCATATTAGAGGAACCTGAAGAAGTCAGATGAAGTTACCTTTAGCAGGTTGTAACTGAGATACAGGAAAAGTTTTGGTAAAGCCACCATATACTAAACACAGCATTCCCTTTAGCCAGATATTTTTCTCCTTATAATAAAAGAATTTACCAACTGGATAGCAAGTAAAACCCATTAATTATTTTAATAAAATTGTATCATCACACACACAAAATCACTGTTCCGTTTTTAAGTGCATGTGACAGATGTTCAGATACTAACTAAAGTCTTCAGTTAACTAAGCAGTCTTAGTAATTAACTAAGACAGGGCTACCTAATGTTATAAACTGCAGAAGCCTGTGCTATTGTTTTCTAAGTTTATACAGGGAAAATAACACAGTTAATAAAATTTGTAAACGTCTCCAGATACAGAAAATGCTAGATGACGGTATCTGAAGAGATGCCTTCAAACACTTTGGTCTTGCTATTTTCTCAAAACAGAATACTTTGCTTGCAGAAACATGTACCATGGCAGAAGTAGACAGAAACATTCCCCCAAAGAACCACCGTAAGAAAAGCTGGTAACTTCAGCACACTCAGTAGTACTCCTTGCTGCAACAGAAAAATCTTTTACACAGTAAAACTAAACCCATCTCTAGAACAAGTGGTATTCAGACCTTATTAAGGGTCATCTCTTCTAAAACTAAGACAATAAAGGTGCCAATTCTTCCACTCCTAGCAGTGGAAAGCTCATTTAAAGAAGCAAGGAGAAAGCAAGGGGAAAAAAAAAAAACAAAAAAACAACAAACCACTAGAGGAAGCTTGCATGATATGGAAAGTAAGACTGTTTGGAAGAAAGATCGTATGTTCAGAGAATAAAAATGTCATAGTATTTTCTAAGTGTCATTAGAAATGAAATAAGGAAAGGAAATGTTATACAGCCTGATAAAGGCACACTATCCTCTAAATAACAGGAACTCCACATTAAATACTCTAGTTCTGGAAAGTGGCTAAAGCACCATGATGTAGGAAAGAGGACAAAACACACGGGGCAGATGGGGAGAAAAGAACTTCAACAAAACACCTCCCCCCCCTTCTACACAGCCATATGGAACAGGATAGGCGAGACATCTTCCCTACGTTCACTGTAAGGAATAAATCCTATGTTACTTACCATGGACCTCCAAACTACAGTAGTCTTTATCAGTTCTGCCACAAAGGACAAGATTGTCACTGGGCTTAATCAAAAAGTCCTCCTGTTCATACTGATCCTGAACAGCAAAAAGGAGAGGACAACGGTTGTTAAGCAAAGCACATAAATGCACAAAATGACACACGTTCAAAAGGCTGAATCAATAATAACTTTTAACCATAACTGAAAACACTCAAAACCAAACACCCTGCTGCCCACCCGCCTAAAACCATCTTATGGTGGTAAAGAGAAAAAGACAGGAACCAGACTCGATTATGGGGAGATTGAATAGTTATTATATAGACAGAAGGACTGTTTGGACCTAGGTGGATTTAGAGGGATGTTTAACTACCAAATATGAAACCATCTTTTGAGACTACCATGATGCAGCCATTGCTGAAAAGAGAATCACCACCAGGAGCCCACACACGTAGCTTATTTCTGTTGTGCTCTCATGCCTTGAGCATTTATGTAGGGTAACAACTTTTTACACAATAAGCATATTGTAACTGCTCCTCACATCCAGAAAACAATTCCAAGAGCATTAAAGCTTTGTCTACTTTCTGGAAAATATTTCCAGAAAAGTACTGCCTACAGCTATAGTGGGCATTCAGCTGTACCAGAACAGATGTAACCTCTCATCTAATTTTCATTGTTACTGAGGAATGGAAGGCATTCAGGGAATTTTTGTTAGCGGAAAACTAAGAACCATACATAAAAGTCAATAGTCTTACACAAACAGAGTACCATCCTTCAAATATACAACACATACCAGACTTTTTGGACTTCCTGTTGCAAGCTTTTGATTTCTTTTTTATTCACTTCAAGCATCTTTTCAATATTTGAATTCTATCAAGTACTGCAATTCTTTGAATTAATCAACTTAATGCTGCACAGTACTTAGTCTGCAACAGTACCAGTAGTAAATACCAGAAGACAACATAAAATGCATGTTGAAGCACTAAAAAGTATTCTCCTTCAGAATTTGAAGAAAGGACTTCAGTGTAGGAAGAAAGGCCTGAGAAAAAGGTGTTCGCTTTTTCTACATCTGGAAGAAAGTTAGCTTTTCTGACAAAGAATAAATGCAGCTCATATTCTCCCCGAGTCCCTCGGCAAGTACCTCTTTGACTATAGAAATCACTTTTAAAGCGTTTCTCTCCTCTACTGGTACACAGGAGCAAGCAAATCATCAAACAGTCAGTGGAACACAGAGGAAAACATACAGTGCCACAAAGTGCACATAGCAAGTGAACTTGTTTTAAAGACATATGCCTTCCTCCTTGAGCTTTGTTACCACAACAACTCCTTGTCTGAGACCACATGTTTGACAAAGTCCCCTGACACACAAACTAGATGCTGTGGTAGAAGCCCACAGCTACTCTTTTCTTTCAATCTTACTAGCTTTGTAAAGAATCCAAAATAGTATAGAAAGGACAGCACCCAGAAAAATCTCAGAATCTTTACAGTTAAAAGGTCTCAAAAATTTACCTGCTCCATCACCCTGCCCCAGGTGATCATAGTCTCTCCTAGATTACATAGCCTCTAGATTACGTTGTCTCTTCTCACACAACCTCACCTTGTAACTGATTTCTGCAATCTTTCCGTGTAAATCAAATTAATTAAAAGTTGCAATCTATCCTTCTGAACTAAACTGCAGGATATTCTCTGGAATCTCTCCATATCCTTTCTGAAGAGGCACCTAATATTCTAGCTAAGACAATACCAATGTTAAGTAGAGTAGAAGGATTACCTCGTGTCTTGCATGCTGCATCCCTGTTCACCAGAAAAAGACAAAACAGGCTGCATAACAGGACAGCACTGTAGACAGTTAGCTTGTGTTAGACTGCAGCCAGAGACTTCTTCACCCCCTGCAGAGCTCCTACGAAGCCAGCTCCTGCAAAGATGTTCCCCATCTGACACTTGGTGGAAACTAATACAAGTGGAAGGTGTAAGAGTCTTGCAATCTGGGAAATTTTCTAAGTTGGGTCGTTAGTGGCCTCCGATACTGAGATTTATTATTTCTTCAAGCATTTTCTGGGTCCTAGAAGACAGGTGACGAACCACCTCCACATACAGAAGCATCTGGCTTAAATCATGAGCCAGTTTGCCTTAACATCTGACTTAAACATAAAAAGCACAAGTAGAGGGGACTGCACAAAGCAACTTTAAAAGAAAAGAGTTCCCTCTGATCAAAATCTGGCACACCTTTGGAAAAGGACTGCAAGCACTTACAGACCCTAAGGCAGTGTGGAAAATTTAACTGATTTTTAAGTTTATGCTGTTTAAGATATTTAATATTTTTATAGTACTTACAGTGGTTTTTAGAGTGATGTAAGGATCATGATCATTACTGCCATATACTGCCAGAGTAGCCAAAGAGTCTTCAAGTTTTAAATCACCTAGATGGGAATTTCAGAACATTTTTTTTATACATGTCGATGACAGGTGAAGTTAGAAACTCCTGTACCAATACCTCTATTACCTGTATTGCAAAATATCAGGAGTGGGCTCAATGAACTTCCAAGTTCCAAACATAAGAACCTCAGTAAGCTAAATTGCTTAGTGCTTTCAGGAACTTCTGCTGCTCTGCTCCAGCACTACAGCAGGGGGAGTGACAGTCTTTCCAACATTGCTCTCTGTTCTAGTGTCAGGGAGGGGGACACTGAATTGTTTCACTCACTAAATGACTTCCAAAACTGGGACAAGCAAATAAGTAAAAATTTAAATTTCCAGCATTTGAAACATAGCACTGTGTAGTTTTAGGATACTAGTGTCTTGAGTACAACAAGAAGTGAAAAGGTGCACCACTTACACTGCATATCTGACATTTAAATTTTTCTTACCTGTGTATTCCTCTTCATCATAATTTTCCAAATCATATTCATCCAGTTCATCATCAGACGGGTCTTCATTTTTATGAGAAGACTTAGCTCTGCCAGGAATGGCTACATTCATGCCATATGTCATCTGGCCTTCATCGCTACCATCAGCGCCATCCCTGTTTAAAGATACACAACCCTGAGAAGCTGTGACAGACATTTAGAACGCTTCCAGGTAATTGCTTAGGGGACTGCTGACAAGATTTCAGCACACAATCCTGGCTGTTCACATGGGCTTCAAGTCTTTATGCCAATAATTTGGAAATCCATTCACTACTTTCATATCTTTTCCCAAAACACTAGGCACCATTATTCTCAAGCTTCCAAAGTTTTTCATTCAAAGTTTTAATGACAAAATCTGGTACAAATTTTGCTCAACAGAGCTAAACTGCATGTCTAAATCCCTTTCTCCTACCCTTTTTTTTGTGGATACAATGCTCTCAACCTCACTTCTGTGCGATCGCATGTGTTCAATTCATTCCTTTTTTTTTTTTTTCCCTACCCACAGGCCCTGTCATGTGTAATGGCTCTTGCATTTCTTCAAGATTTTTAAGACCTTATTTCCTCATATTTCCCATACTTACATTAGAAGAAAAAACAACATAACATTCATTAGGTAGGGACATATTGCGGATTACTTCTTACAGGGTAAACTATGCAACATCTAGAAAACTCTGAACTTTCATGGCAACAATTCTGTATGCAAGGAATTCAGTAGAAGGAAGTGTACATTAAACATTGGCTGAGGACTTAACAGACATCTCAGATGTCTCAATGAAGCGTGCTCCACAGGAACTCATCCCAGCTGAATACACTGTATTTCTGTCCTACTGCACACAAAATTCCCAGGCAACAATGAGCCAAGACAGTTCTCATAGATATGTTCTAAAGTAAATAACAGAAACCTATTTTTATAATCTGTTCAGTAAAATAAAGGCTTCACATTACCAGTTTTTCCTAGTGTAAAAACTGGTAACAGTTTCCTAGTGTAAAAACTGGTAACAAGATAATTAGAGATTCTAAATCTGAGTCTGATTTGTGATCGTTGCACAGGAAAAAAAAAGTGACTGGTGTTGTAACAAATTCTACAAAGCACCAGATGTTATAAAGAGATCATAACCCCTTTGGTTGTTACGGATGGTCTTTAAATTTCCATGCTGAAGTTTAACAGAATGCATAATCACTAGCAAACAGCACCTCAAATCTTTCCATGTTTTTGAAATTGCAAGAGAAAGGAATCCACTCAAAAAAACAGAAGTTCACACGCATAAAGGAGAAACAAGTAACACCACAGATAACAGAAACATTAAACATAATTGGTTAAGAAATTAAAATAAAGTAAGAATCTTCCAAACATTTAAGATTATTTTGGAACCCTTAAAAAACAAAACCAGAATAAAACATATTCTGGGACAAAATACTCTGTTCAGCACTAAAGTCACAGATCCATCTAATAGAAATGGGGTGGATAATATTCACCCAACTATAAAAGCTTCTACTGCTACCTGTTGCAGCTGTTCAACCATACGTACTGTGGTACAACCACACACCCTACATAGCTGAAACAGAATCAGAAGCCTAAATCTATGAACAGATCTAACTGAAAAAGGCCAGAAAATGGCATAAGACCTCAATACCTCATCTTTTTCTAGAAAAAAGAGAGCCATTTCCTCATTGTCTTCCATAGATTATGTTTCCTAAATCAGTCACATCTGTTATTCTTTGCATAAGTTTGTTTACCTTTTTCTTAAAAGCAGAGCGACAAAACTTAACACAGCTACACAACCAAGGACTTTTAGTGCTGAGTGGAGAGTCACGATGTCTCCCGTTTCATATGTGAACCATAAATACACCCCTGGGTGATGTTTTGCCTTTTCTACCAAAGCATAAATACCAAGTCGTTCTGAGCTCCACTGTGGCCTCCAGACTCGCTTAGATTGTAACGCCTCACCCTCAGCATCCACTTTTCACAGCCAGTTTGGGACTTCCATCTCGGTTTGCCACATCTCCAAAGCACCCACGGTTACAAACCCAAGTTCTTTTTTCCTCACTCTAGGCGGGAATGGCAACTCCAGCGAGGACCGGGCCCCAAGCAGGTCTCTGCAGACTTCACCTGAAACGCTCACCTAGTCTGACGGCACACAGTTGACACCTGAAGAACCACATGGGAACACAACCCATGTTGTCCCACTCACGACCAAGGCAGCGTATGCTCCATCCGACGTCTCTCCTTTCACTCTCCAGACAAACGACCCTCCGGGACGTCAGGCTCACTTGACACAGTCGCTTCAGGAGGAACCCGTGCTGGCTGGTGCCGATCTCCGCTGCTCGCTCCTGCTTCCCAAGCCGGGCCTTCAGCGGCCCCCCCCGGCCTGCGGGCCGGGCTGGTGCCCGAGCTCTCCCCGTGCCCGGGGGCACCCCCTCCCCTCCACAGCTCTGTCAGCGGAAAGGCCCGGGGTGCTCCAACCCCGTCTCCAGCAGAGCCCGGCAGACGCGACACGACACGACGCGACGCGCCCCGCCCCGCCCGGCCGCCCCCGCCCCGCTCCTCGGCTCACCCCAGCCTGTCCTGGGCCTCCTCGATGAGACGCTTCAGCTCCTCCTCGCTGAGCTGCACCTGCGGGGCGGACACAGAGAGGGGTGAGGACGGCGGGGGGCGGCGGGGGCGGGCGGGGGTCCCTGGGCCCGGCCCCCGCCCCCACCTTGTCCGGCGTTTCCTTGGCAACGCCGCAGCGCACCCAGGCGGCGCACGTCACGGGGCAGCTCATGGCGGCGGCGGCACGCGAGCGGTGCGGTGCGGTGCGGTGCGGTGCGGTGCGGTGCGGTGCGGTACAGCACGTGCGAGCAGCTCCGGCGCGCCCCGAGTGACGTGGCGGATGGGGGTTCCGCTTGCAACATCGGTGAAAAACGGAAGGGGCGGAGACAGAGCCGCGTGAGGTCATCTTCGAGCGCCGGGAAAGCCCGGAAGGAGGGGAGGGGCGTGGCTACAGGGGGAAGAGGCTGCTGGCCTTCAGCGGGGCGGGGCCTGCGAGGGGGAGGCCCCTGGGGGGCGAGGGGACGGGGCCTGGGGGCGGGGCCTGAGCGGCCGTTGAGGGGAGGGGAGGTGGGCGAGCAACTGTTAGCGCCTCACGGCTCCGCCGGGCTGCCCGGGCTGTTTGCACCCCTGGGCCAAGGGGTGACAGACGCTCGGTTTCTGACTGAACTTGCTGGGAGACTGCATGCCTTCAGCAACAGTTGCTCCGGTTTTCATAAAATTAATTGCGGAAGAGTGCTTAGTTGCTTCTCCTAATTAGCCCGGGCTGTCACACTTGGTACCCCACCATCTTTAGCCAGGGCTGTGACCAGCTAGAGCTCCAAGACCCATTTACTAACAGAAATTAACGCTTTCATATGTAATAGGTCCTCGTGCAACTGCTCCTCCTGGGTGCTCAGGTGAAGCACCGTGCTGCCCCATCGCCAGGCTCTTCGAAGTCCTTCGCTTCCCGCACTGGATCACAGCTTCCCCCGCTTGTGGGGAGAGGCCTGCCCTGCTGATGTTCGCTTACGCTTTGGCTCTGAAATATCCCAGCAGCGATCCACCAAAATTAAAGGTTTAGAAAAACCTTTTTGTTACTGATCTCTAAAATTTATCCAAGGAAAAGAAACCAGTGCACAGAGTCAACAGCGAGAGGGAGTTGCAGGAAGTTGTGAGGGACTGGCGCCTTCACAGGAGGTGCTGCTTTTTGCCTTCCTAAATGTCAGCATCCTATACTAGCTAACTCATTAAATCAGAGAAAGTAGGTAAAATGTCAGCTGGAATACTAGAAGGTTAGAAGGTAGTCTCTTACTAACATGCAGAAATCACTGCTGTTTCCATCACTGAAATCTTAATTGAGGGGATAACTGCAAATTACATGGATGGGAAGCTGAGGTTAGGGGAAGGAGCATTTCTCATGGTAAAGCTCAAGGACTTGGCAACCGAGCTTCAGCTTGGCAGATAGGATGGCTATATTATTTCATCCACATGTCACTAGACAGCACCACTGTAGCATTTCCATTTTTATCCTGATTCTTCTGTGGTTCTGGCGTGAGAAAGAAATAAATATCTATCAAAATATTACTACCTCTTCACTACCCTGTTCATTTCACCCATTTGCTGCATTTTTGTCTTAATGTAGACACAAACATACCAAGGCAAAAGCTGTATCTTTCTAGCTATTCCTTGTAGTACCCTGTAGCACGGACATCCTCGTCCTACCTGGGATCTAGATAATTGCCAATCTTGCAGTTTGGTGTGCTTGTCTTTCTGCTGGGCCATTATTATTTGCTTTGCTGGTCACCTTCTCTCACAGTGTTCAAGAAATCCTTCTTGTCCTCCCACGCACGAGTAGGCTACAGTTTGACTGTCAGTCTTCCTCCAGATTCTGAGGGAAGTTTTGTGTAAGCGGATGCTATTCCCAAAGGACAGGCAGAGGGGAGTGTTATGCAGCAAAGAGGAGGAAAGCGAGGTTACTTTCCAGTGACTGTGGTTCCTGAATATGGTTTTTTGCAGATATATACATTTAAAGTGTGGAGGTTTGCACAACATATGAGCCAGACTTGTTTTTACCAAGGCAATACCCAGAGGGGGCACACATGCTCTATCTTCCCTCCCACCGCGTACATCATCACAAAATAGCAGTGTACTGTGGTGAGGCTCAACAACAGAAGTACTGAAAAAAGAGACTTGGAGAAGGAGGAAGCAAGGAAAATAGGTAGAAACTGTGCATATGGATACTACAGCTCAGAGAACTGCAGTTACTACTAATAATTTTTCTTCTTTTTTGAGAGCCAGGCCATAAATGCTGGGTGATTCCAATACTTCTTTCCCTCATACACTTGCTGGGGATGTGGAGCTGAGTCTTGGGGTCTTCTTAAGAAAAGAAAGACTGTTCTATTAAATATATTACTGTTCCACAGTGCCTTGGCAATCACAGAGACAGGGTTGAAAGAGTGGTGCCCCAGGCATGAAGTTCCTTGCAGACACCTGAGATGATAGTAACTGATAGCAACTGAGCTCTAATGCAGTACAGCCCACTCACCCCGAGGAACCAGCCAGGACGACTCATAGGTCATAAACCACCATAGGTCTTTTTAGTATTTAGTGTCCAAAGATGACTCAGCCACAAAGGTGTGAGGCTTGGGAAAGAAAGCAGACGTTCATTTTTTTAATTTGGATGGAATTCTGACACAACCATTGGAGGAATTTTGGGATTAACCCAAAGAGCTCTCCTAATCAGGAACAAGGCTGCATAGCTGACAGAAGTCTCTCTGAATCTCTGCTAGGTGGAAGAAATGGCCATGAAGAAAGATATGTGCAACAGGAGATAAGGACTCGAATGGCTGTCTCAGGAAGGGTGCGAGGACCAAGTTCAGATCCTGTGGAAATAAAAGGTCTCTGACCAGAAGAATTGTCATCAAACATTCTCATGCCAAAGCCTGTTCCAGACTGGCCTTGGGCCTTTTCTAAAACCAAACTTCTAAAACTTGAAGGCTTCTTCTCCCCCCCCATCAGAGATCAATCAGATACAGCAGTATTTCTCCTCCAGAGTTGGTTGGTGCCTGGAATCTCTCTTAGACCCATTTCTTCTCCTCTGATGAGCAGAGCTGAGTTTCTTTTTCTCCTGAGAGACCTCAGCAAAGTAAGGCAAGACTTCTGGATCCATATTTGACCCATCCCTACCTAATGCTTTTCACCTGAGGATGCAAGTGCCAGATGGTTCACATCAACAGGAAGTGTGTGCCTGTGTCTTGTTCAAGGTGTCATCATAAATGTTCAGAAAGGTTCAGCTGGATTAAGTTACCTAGCTAAGCAGAGCAAACTTTTGTTCTGGCGTGGATTTACCAGGTCAAGAAAAGTGGGGTCAGTGGGAAAAGTCAATGGCTCCTCCAAAGGGATGGTCCAGCTTCTTTTTTTTAGGGGATGTGTCAAGGTGCCCAGAGAGCTACGGTATTCATCTTCATACTAAGTAAGGGTGGAAGAGAGAACAGAGCTGGTTGATGAAGGAGTGATATTGAAGCAGGTGGTGCCAGCAGGCTCTCCAGTAACTACTTGAAAACTTGAAGAGCTCCAGTGTCCAAGGCTCTGCTTGGACATTCTGACCTTGATATACCTTGAATCATGAAACTGTCAGAGACACTGTAAACACTTCTAATATGACAGCTGAAAGGTACTACAAGGCCATGAAAATGTTCATACTGCAAATCATATAAGCTGTAAGCAAGAAAACAATGGGAATTTTATGCATTTTGAGAGAAGTTATGCTGTAGGCTTATGGCTGTGGTTCAGCTGACTTCTTCAGATGAGAAGAGGAGCAAGGGACTGATACACTAGCATGCCACCTCACTCAAAAAAAATTTTCTGTTTTCTCAAATGAGCTGCCAAATATTAGTGTTGCAGTCCCAGAGATGCTGAACAGCTAAAAGCAAAGTCACAACATCAAGAAATCCTCTAACTTAGGAAAGAAAGAAAGGAGTACTTAAGAGTGGCTTTGAAACACAAAGGGCAGCCATAGAAGTCCTCAAGGTTACCTTTTGATTCTCTATTTGCATTCCCTGTGTGTTTCTGTGAAATACAGAGCATGAATAGTGGGAGGAAACCAAAGGGAGATCAGATCTCAGTAGGTCAGCATCTTGTCAAGGGAGACTACATACCCTGTTTGCACACAGCAGCATAGCCTGGAGGGAAGAACTCTTGAACTGATAGCTAGGCATAAAGTTAAGTTTTCAGGTAGTTGAAACAAGGCTGCTTTGGTTTTCTTTCATCCATCATCTCCTTAAGGAGTTCTCTGAGAGAGCACCAACCTCCTCACTTTAAAAGATAAAGCGTCCTTGCGCTAAGGCTTATTCTCCCAGATCTTACGTATTGCTTTTGGTGCTCTTTGCTTAACTTTATAGAATAAACTAGGTCTGCCACTTATCCTTTAACTATGTCTAGTAATAAGTGTGATCTCAATGTGAACCAGATAGATACACATTAAAGGTATTAAATCCTTATTGGGATACAGTGAATGTATTATCAGGGCAGAGAGGTGTGCTTACGGAGCATCTGCTTCCCCAAAATGTGTGCTGAGAGCTTGGGAGTGAGAATCCCATCATCCCTGCAATGAGTGCTGTCAGATAGTGTTGGAACCAACATAAAGGAAGGCAAAAAGAAATATTGTCAGTGCCCTCTCAGCAAGCTGGAGAGAAGATGGCTGGATGTGGAGACTAGTCACATTTGCCACATACAGCCAATAGAGAAAAATAACTTTAAAGGCATTGGTCTACCAGGATCCAGGAGTAGCGAGTTGAGAGGCAAAGAGGCGTGTGGGAGAGGAAGAACCAAGATGCACATGAAGGAAGGACACAGTCAGGGACCTAGCAAGCCGTTCTTGGCCAACTTACACAGAGAAAATGAAGGAAGCTGAAAAGAGGTGTAGAACGATACAACATGCTAAGGATTTACTAGTAAAGGAAAGTCAGTAAACATGTGGGTATGGGAAAAAAAAAAAACGGCAGTGTTCCACATGCTGGGACTCA
This sequence comes from Ciconia boyciana, assembly GCF_034638445.1. Classification (NCBI taxonomy): domain Eukaryota; kingdom Metazoa; phylum Chordata; class Aves; order Ciconiiformes; family Ciconiidae; genus Ciconia; species Ciconia boyciana. Next base: position 60,844,849 of record NC_132934.1, read on the forward strand.
GCCAAGTTATGCGAGTTCTGCCCCGTAATGCTTGTTCTCACAGCAAGCGGGAAGTGGGGTCTGTGTGCATTTTCCAGACGTCACTACAGCCTCCAGCTCCAGGCTTTGCCAACCAGAGGTCCACAGTGTCAGCGCACACGTGGGTGAGCACTGGGAGAAGTGGCACGTGCGTGTGTGGCAGGCCTACATCACGCCTCTGAGGGCAGATGGACACATCAAAATACCCGAAGACTCTCACTCTTCCAGCACCATGGGAGCAATGGGAGAGATTAGGGCCAGTATTTGTCTCAGTGGTGGCACACCTTTATTTCCTCCATGTCCAAGTATATTGTTCAATACTGGTTGCTTCAAGTATTCATTATTCCAGGAAGAGACTCCAACTTCTTACACAAGCCACTGGGCTTATAGAGCAGAGGGGCTGATAAGCTCTAGGAAGGTAGCCAGGCAGGAGGGTTGTGCTGGGTATGGCAGCCTCCCATTGCAAGAATATGTGCACAGGTCCTCAGCCATCATTTAACTTGTAGTCTTACATTGTCATAGCAAAGCTTAGAGATAGCCAGCCCACACGCCTACTCTGAAACAACATTTTCCTTGAAACATTCATTAGACAAAATGAAAGCCACTGCAGAAATGTTCATTAAAATATAAGGCTCTGTTGACATGGAAAAATTTAGCTGATACTGCTGCACACCTAGAAATATGCCTGTATAAGCCACTGTGCAGATTTTAAAAAATAATTATTATTTCTGAGTAGTTTAAATGTTACTGTTACTTTCTAGGTAGTCAAACTGAGACATACAATGATCTTTTTTATGTATGTTACACATAGAGATGCCTCTGCTGCTGATTCCATCAATAGACCTATATCAAGCACTTCTGACAAGGCTTTTGCCTCAGGACAAAACCTGACGCTCTTCTAGGTGAGCCCTAGTATGTAGCAGTGGGTGTTTAGACATTGCTGCCCATTTCTGCCCTGTAGAGGAGAAAACACAGCAGCGGGCAAAACTGTCCTAAACCTTAATTAGCTCAGTGAACGTCTGCCATAGCCCTCAGTCTCTACATGTTAAGATTGTCCAGAAAACCTCAAAAAATATGAACTGAATGTAGCAAAAGCATAGACGAGTTTACAGAGAACCAGGAGGAATGATGTTAACAATTATAGCTGAACTTGCCTATTTTTCTCAGTGAAGAGTTAACTCAGATGCTGAGAAATGTTTTTAAATTGTTCTGGTATCACTGGTTGGGAAAGGAGACAGATCATCCCAGTCTGCTACATGTGAAGCTTGCTTTATTTTTTTCCAGATACTGGGGAGGCAGGCAAGGGGGCCTACCTCTCGTACAAAATTTTGACAACTGTAGGGTTCCCTGAGAGCTGGTTTTCAAACTTTGCTCCTGGACAGCTGAGCTTGCAGAGCCCAAAGGCACCTGATAGAGCCATGATCCTGGTCTGGACAGTCACCCAGTCTGGTGTGAGCGGTGTCTCACTCCCATGACTCACATACAGGCCTTACTTGAAAGGTTAGTACCACCTTTTGCCTCCTGGACCAACCTGTTTCTTAATAATCTGGGACATTATGAAGAAAGGACTTGGCTCCAAATCCACTAAAACATACAAGACAGAAAACATTGTAAATTAATTTAAAAATTAAAAAAAGTAAAAAAAATGCTAAAATATTTTTCAAAGCCTGATTTTTACGCTCATGCCAAAGTTAATCAGTTTTCTCTATTTACTTCTGATTTCTCCTTGAGATACTTATTTGTATGCGCTTGCAGCAATGTTGTATAATGAAGCAAGCTTCCAGTCTTTTGGGTCTTCATGCATCAAAACTGTCTGGCTACGATGCATTTGCAGATGCTTAACTTTAAGCACCACAGAGCCCCATTCCCAGATCTTACATGCCCATTTTTTGCCAGGGCTCAGAGAAAAGTTTTTGGGAACAGCCTCCGTGTTACTTCTTCACACGCACAGCAACCATACTGACAGCAGTGTATGGGGAAAAACAGCACCAGGCCTTCCAGATGTAAAACGCCGAACGCGTGTGGTTTCTGGGAGATGGTTCTTGGGAGAACCCCACTCCTGCTGCTGTCTGAAGTACATTGAGAAACACCTGAAGAGGAGAAGAAACAACAAAAACACTCACAGCAGCCATTTCCTAGACTAGAAAACAATGGAAGTTTTATTGAACAGAGATGGCTCATAAACACGCTCAAAGGAGTTCCACCTGCTGTTCAGCAATATTCATTGCCATCTGATAATAACCTATGGGGGCAGCTGTATAAAATAGGAATAAAATACCAAATTGCTATATTCATTAATAACTTTGCCTTCCAAATACAGAACCATGTTATTTAAAGTCTGAAAATAGACCACAATTGTTAGCATTTAAACCAAACCTTTATGATAACAAATATACAAAAAAGGCAGTCAATATATTAAACATTTAAATCAATAGCATACATTTTTCAGAGGTAAACATTGAGCAAACAAAGCCACCAATGATGTTCGGAAATCAGGTAAAAGTTTCAACGTCAAGCTCCAAACACTGTAGCTTTCCTAAAGCCATAGTGGTATTACACTTTTATCTAGCCCCTAAATTGAAAACTATGATGTAGCATGAACCTTTGAAAATATAACATTGGCTATCCAGCAGGAAATTGGAAGTTTCTTAAGTCCTCATTGTACTTATATTGAAGCACCTGCGGAGACAGAGGGCAGTAGGAGTTAAGCACTTTGTTTTGCGAGGTTGGGGTTTTAGTTCTGTTATAGATGAGGGCAACAGCGTCCTCATACCAAACACGAATTCCAGCACTGACAAAAGAGAAGTATTGGCCTGACAAACTGCATGAAGGATCAGGCTTGCAACTTGTGCTAAACCGAATAGGACTTGTATACCTGCCTCTTTAATGACAGCCTGTGCTACTTCTACTGCACAGAAAAATTTTCCTTCAGTAGTTGATCTAATGCCTGAGTTTGAAAGCCTGGGATACATACATACGCTCAGAAATAATGTGACAAATTTACTATCAATAAAAACATGTTTTAATGCCAACAACTAATAAAAGTTCATATCGCAATATTGCTCACAACATAAATGTACAATTTGCACAAAACATGGCTCTTCAACATGAATATTTTGCAAGCTACAATATATATATATATAATATGTATAATTTCTTTTCTTAAAGAATTATATGCCAGAGTGCATGCAAAGAATTTCAAAGCAGTAACACAACAGGAGCAATCACTTGTTTACAAGTTACTGAAACCATTCAATACAGAAACACTGGGATATTAGTTAACAGACAGACAGATCGGTAGATGTATATACACACTGCTTTTTCATGGACCTTCCCATATTACGCCAGAAGTGTGGGCTCCTTATAAGCTCAGGTTCCTATGAAAGACTGATCCAAACAGGGCTCTGAATGTTCTCCACACTCTTTGATGATAAATCACTTCTGTGGAGATGACAGTGAAGGAGGCACTTGTCCTTTAGCCAGGAGTGGAGGCAAGCAATCTTTTCCATAGCCAACATCTGTTCCAATTCCTGCTCCTTCATTTGTAAGCAGTGGGTGGTGAGCATCTATCCATCCTATGTTTTGGCTGGTCCCAAGCAGTCTCCTGCAGCCTTTACAGATGGAAACCCAAGACTGGAGAACCTAGATCTCCTAAACAGCAGTGCATGGCACTGCCACCATTCTAGTCAGATATGTACAAGGAATGATACGTATCCTCTGGTTTAAAATTTACATAGAGTATATACAAATAAAGCTATTCTATCAAGGTGCAAGTTTATTATTCTCTGGTGTGTTCCAACGAAGATTTCTTAAAAACCTTTATACAGACCCACCAGGAGAGTTTACACAAAGTTGACATTTTGTCATAGTTCATTACGTAGGCTTTGTTCTGCAAGCTCCATAACGGAAACTCCCATTACTTTCCCTTGGAGTTCTGCCTATGTACAGGACTGGATTTGGTAGACTACAGTCATGTCTAATATAATTTCCTTGACTTCAATACGTTTTTAACCGGGGCGAATTGGCACCATGTGGGGTTTTTTTCCAGGAAGTCATCAATCTCTACGAAATGAAGCAGGACTTGTAACTGGACATCGGGAGGTTTGCAGTTCGTGTGCCCAGTCCAACTTTCCTTGCTTTTGATAGGGCTGTGGTATGTGAAGCTAGCACAGTTTGGCCCTAAGGGTATGTCTGGAAGTCCTTGGCACTATTTTACACTAGCTGACGGCAGGCAATGCCCTCAAAGAAACTTAAAAAAAAAAGACCAAATGTAATTTACTAAACAGTAAACATCAGACTGATCCACTAAACAGATGGATATGGAATGCAACTTGTCTAAAATTAGAATAGTTGATGTTTTCTTAGGCAGGTCTAAATTCATAAAAATCTTTCCCACCCCACGCAGGCCTCATTCTGCAGCATGTAAACGTATGATGCTTCTAATAAAGTCATTGGAAATGCAAAGGCTGTGATCAGCGAGCAGAAGGAAAGCCTACCCTCTCCCATTTCTCTTCAGCAAAAACCTCAAAATTGTGCAACTAACTCATGTAACATAAGTACATGTTTATGATCCCTGCTGAAGTAGGGCTGCTGTGTGCAATGACAGCAGGATTTGGCCTTCAGCCTTTATGGTGTACCAACCACAACTGTGCAGATGACTGGATGGGAAATTATATCTGCTAGTGCATTAAAAAACCATACAGCCTTGCAGTAACTCCCATTAAAGATTCCCGCTGACTTAATGAGAGAGAGTGAGCAGACTTTTTAACAAGTGCATGTTCTCCACCACTGGAGTTAAGTTTTTCAAAAATCCTTCTCTAATACCATTTTCCTCCATTTTGTAACTTGATTATAACGAGGCATTCAGAGCAGAGGCTTTGCACATGTCCTCACAAGCTAAGGGAAGTATTTTACACTAGAAACAAAGATCTGGTTAATTTTTCTTTTTTTCAGAGTAACACAAGACTAAAAAAACCAGCTTGCTGGTCTTACATGCTGCCCTGCCTTTGTACAGTGTTAACAAAATGACATCTAGCAATGACAAATCATAATCTCATTGGAGCTTTTAAAAGGATCAGCATCAGACAGAATGGGGTTTAAGATAACCTAAGGTGCACTCGGAGAAGACGCTTTCAGAGTTTTCCCAATATTTATGCTAAAGACCTGATAATGTGATAGAACACGTAAAGCTTTCTGATCTTGCTGACTGAATATGCTATACTCAAGGGAAAATGATGTTCACTTTAAAAGCAATAATTAAAAAAAATCAAACAAAATTAAATACAAACACACATTTTATAATAATGTTTCAGTTGTGGACACAGTGGACAAAAGCTGCCGCTTCAAATAATGGCTGAGCTCCTCTATTTTTAATACATTCCCTTCTGCCTCGTTTCAGAGTGCCCTCAGTTAGTGTCTTCAGTGGAATGGTTTGCTCTGGAACACTAACAGCACCAAACAGGCAATTTTCAAGTGCATCTGACAGACTTGAGACTGACATCTTCGAATGAGCTACAGACGCCTATCTGTCTTTTTGAGGAAAAATATTTGGTTCCAGAAACATCTGTTTTTCTTAGCTATGCTCTTTCTCTGTTGAAAAACATCTGCTATCCTATTGTCTATACTCTGAGACTCTGCTATTTTAGAGGTTGAACATCCATAAACGGATAAGCAAAGAGGAAGAATATTTCACCTGTGTTGTCAATTGTAGATGACCTCAAACATGCCTGTGAAGCCACAAACCAGTATTTAAGCTACATCTGTGGGATGGAGGACAATATCTCTGTGTTTGTTGACAATTTCTGTTGGGTTGTGTGAACTTTCATTTGTTTCTCAATAAAAACTGAAGTGTAACCTTCCCATAATATCCCAACAATAGATGGCAGCAAACAAAACTACTCTGCTAGGAAAAAAACCAACAAATTTGTAACAATCGTAACAAATGCAAAACAATCATAAGCATTCCTGGGTTTATATTACACAAATTAGGAGTCTGCCTAAAAGCTGCCAAAAATCAAGATTAGCTCGATGGTTCTGCACCATTCTAGAAACCATCTTATTTCTAACACATCCTTTCCTCTTGTTTTCATTTTTCTCTTCTAGCTTTAACTTCAAAGGCACCTCAGAGACAAGTGGGAGCGGATGTGAAGAAGGAGGAAGGAAGGAAATAGTTGTCCCACAGACAGCGCTAGCTCTTCTGTTTTTTCAGGATGCTTGCGCTGGGATTTCCCCATTCAGCTGTTCTTTTCAATGGTAAACATAAAGATACAAGCCCAGCCCTTCAGAAGTGGATGACAGAGGAAGGATCTCTTCCCTGTTTAAGGATCAAGATTGTGCTTTCTAATTACAGATGTGCATTTGGCTTGGAAAGTGTGAGATGCGCAAAGACTTCAAAGGTGACATAGTATGAAAGAGAGATGGAAAACAGACCTAATCCAGACTAGAAAAATCAATGAAAAGGCTTCCAGCAATTTTAACGGGGCAAATTTCATCATGCTTTCATGTTTGGTTTGTGAAGGATGTTATAGTATAATCTTAATTTGTATTTTTCCTAGAACGTTCATATATCCTTCATTTAACATGTAAATTACTTCTTGAACCTTGTATCAAATATTTATAAATGCTAAACTAGGTACAAAGTGAAACCCGTTTGGGAAAGTGGAGCAGAGGGAGGTTTAGCTGCACTAATGGATATTGCATTAATGCTTAGCATCAAGGAAGGCTGACTGCCATTAACAAGAAATCTCATTACAAACATGATTTCACGCCTCATAACATATCCCGTAGATCTATTTACTGTCCATCTCTCTCTCTCGAACATACAAACACACAAAGATAACTATGGACAGAAAATCCAATGCATTTCATATGCTTAACCTTTCCTCCTGATAAAAAAAAACCCAAACCAAAACAAAACAAAAAATCACAAAGAACAAGAAAATGCACAGCTTGGATGATATAGAACAAAGTATTTTACAATGCCACTTCTGTCCTGACTGACTTAAGATGCTTTCCAGACTTCAACTTAATCAACAGCCTGCTCTGAGGATAACTAATGCACAAATGGTATTACAACAAGCTTTCAGATGAGTGGGACTGAAGGATGCTGTAGTAACCCACCTGTTACTGTGTGTGTTTGTGGGGAGAATGTTATATTTCCTGTGGGTTTTTTCTGCTGCTCGTCATTATATTATGATTCAAAAAATGCAGGATCGGATGATTCCTCTGCTGTATGGTAGTTGGCAGAGTGAAGAGAGAGTGGGGAAAAAGAGCATTGACCTTATCTTGGGGCTGTAAACAGCAGAGATGCATTATCCAACCTTCCACATAATGCTGAAGAGATCAGTAGAAGGAACGTCCTGCATTGCAGAGAATGGGATTTACTTATTTATTGTATGCATAATGCTCAGGCACCTCTGTTCCCCACTGGTACAGCACATAGGGCTGTACAGCAGCCACAACACTCAGAGAAATACAGACAGAAAGAGACATACTGGTCAAATAGCTCAAGTTTTTCTAGTATTAATTGGAATTTAGCCAGGAACATGAGGTCAAAAAGCTCTCAGATACTTTCCTTTAGTCCTTGTATCCTTCAATGGATAATAATGAACTCAACTCAAGGAAGACTCCACATTTTACCACATCCCCAAATGGCACAATTAGCCACTGGCTCAATAATTGCAAGGCAAAAATCAGTTCCCAAGCTATTGAACCAACTGTCCCAAATTTGTCTCTCAGTGGTGTACCCAGGCTTGACCAGGTTAAGCAGGGTATTTGATCAAGTGAATGCTTTGATGCTGGGGAAGCAGCTTTCATTCTGATGAGACTCCAGGGGCTTCCTGTGCTCCTACCTTCTGCCCCAGCGAGGCACAGCCAGCACTGGGGCGCAGGGTGCCTTCAACCATGCTCAAGGAGCAAATCCCAGCCTACAGATGTGCCGTGGGCTCTTTAAAAGCTACGCAGAACAGAGAGAACCAGACTTTTCAAAGGCTCATTTGAAAGCCTCTCACGCAGTAAGCTATAGGACAGTCAATTTATCCACTGCTGGGAAAGGGTAAAGCTGGACTCTCTTGAACCTGTGGCTTGAACAAGTCCAGATGTTTTGAACCATGTTAATCCATCCCTGCCAGAACATATGAGGTGTTAAGGCTTTGACCTTAATTAATTAAAATGACCTCCTAATGCATTGGCTTTTTCTAAGGTGGCTGTCTTCTCTTTTGTCTCTGAGCATCTCCATCTTCTAATGTGGCTTATTTTAAACCATGAATGATTTCTGATTGGGTATTTCAGGGAGTTTTTTTTCCTTGTCTTTGTTTGCTTTAGAAAGGCAATAAGAAACAAGATTGCCTCTCACTGCGCTGGGCAAAGCCGAGTAATGGAAGTTTTAATGAAAACACAGCAGCAGAGATGATGGGAAGTGGAAAGACCAAACTTAACCACACACAAAGGGGTTCAGGCAAATTCACTCTTGCAGCTGCAGCAGTGGATATATTTTTAAGGACAAAGAAAAGCTACCAATTGCTAGAGCTCCATGGCCGTATCTGAGCAGTGGGACCGAGCAAACCCTCCGTGTGAGCACTGAAGAGACCAGAGCCAAATGGGCTGGTTGGGGATGCCGAGTAAGGGGTGGGAGATGGGGCTGCTTTCTCCTCTCCTCGTGCCCTGTTTTCTGCCTTCCCTTCCCCTTTGACTGCATGGAAACTCCGGGTTGGAGAACAAATGAAGCAGGAATGGGAACACTATACCTCTGAAATCAAGGCAAAGATCTGGGGTTAGACATTCAAATTCTTGTACCTAATCCCTTTTCCCTTACCGAGACCTCTTTGTCAGTGTGCCATCCAACACGGACAGAAACCTGTGCTTACTCTAAGCATGCCAGTTCACACAGTGTCATCACCTCTACGGGGTAAAAGAAAAAAAAAAAAAGAGCAAAACTGTAAGCCCAAAGGATGATGAAAAATGCCTCTCCAAAGGAAAACAAACACCAAAATTGCTGTTCTGGTACATCATGTACAATCAGGTGGAGAGATTTTTTAGACAGCTAAACAGCATAGCTTACAAACTGCAAGATGTTTGTAGAATTTAACCTATCTAGCCAATGCAACCTCTCTAGTAAGTTGCTGCTGTGTCTCCTGGGCATTTTAGTGACAAGCAGTCCAAGCAAAGCACAAAAAGCATAATCTGCCGAGACTACACTAACTTGAGGAGAACATGAGATACCACATTTCAACCCTCTGCATGCGCCCAAGATACATACACACTAGGCCATCCATGGCTGTTCCATGCAAGAAGCCTCGAACCAAGCTGAAAGAATGACAATTTAATGGCAAGAAAAAGAAATTGAATACCCCCCTCCTGTCCACACTGAGCTTCCTTCCCCAGTTCTTAGGCTCACTGAAGGCAGCTGACAGATGCCCATTAGCTTCCGCGGGTTTCCGTATTTTCCTTCTGCTTTGGGCACTGCATTCGTAATGTTTTCAGCAGCGGTCTCATTGAACTCATGGATCATTGACTCACAGCTGAAGAGTCTCCTTTGCTATTTTTGCCCTTGGAGGCCAGTTATAAATGGTAGGTCAGGTGCAATTCTACCGAAATGTGATAATCTGGTTAGAGAGGGCAGCCTGAGTTTTCACCCACTGAAGATAATGGGCCTTACCTCAAAATAAATAGCAAGTTAAAAAATAACAAAACATTAATTTTGTTATAAATGTATGGAAGATGTGACTGGAAGTGCTGTGAGTTAGAGATATAAATGTGCTTATAGGCGGACATCTAAAATTAGTGATGTTCTCATCTATGGGGTTTCAGATATTATTTGAGTGCTATTTCAAGGCTAACTTTCTGCAAGCTAGTTTATTAAACATTAGGACAAATCCTAAGCAGCTTTTTTAATGCTTATATATTTCAGCATCTCTGGGCCAGGGGATGAAAGCAACATCAGGACCTTCATTTCTGTAAAGCACTTGCAGAGCCTCACATGAAAGACACCTTGTCAAACAAACTAACTTGAAGTCTTTGACTTTAGATAACTCGCTCATCAAAAAAAAAAAAATCATCCACTGACTTCAGAGGCAGCTTTAGTGAATGCAGGCTTCAGGATGTCATCTTTCAGCAATATTTTAAAGACAGAGCCAGGTCCTGAGGGACACTGAATACCTGCAACCAACTTTGACAAGTTCTGCAGGTTCTCAGCTTCTCCTAGGATTTAACCCATAGACAGCAGTACTAGGAATGGCTTTTTCTCTAGGATGGCCTGAGCCTTGCCTTGAGTATGTGGATGTGTGAACTTTAACACCACCTGTATTTTTCTTGAACATAAAAAACCCCATTTAAACAGGGTCCTGCATACCGGAGTCCCACAGACCTAGTTGCATTGCACGGTGTAACATAATTCTCTTCTGATTTTGGACAGGTATGGGGAGGGAAGAAGAGATGCCCTTTCTTTTTTCTCACCACACCACCTCAGGGCAGTTTATTTCAGTACAAACTGAGGATTTCCCTTTTTCTTTTAATCTTCCAGAGAGAAGCACATCATGCTATGCTCTGAAACAAAACTAGAATTTCCAAAAGCCCGCAGCACACCACACACTGCAGCCCATCCAGGGCTTGTGCAACGTTTGGTATGAAGCCAGTGGCCAGTGCGTAGTCAATACAAAAAGGCTCGGTGTCAAAATCAGCATGTGGAGGATTCAGCAGGCAGCTCTCATTAGTGCCAATAAGAGCCTGGCTACTAAGCCTTCACACCTCTTTAAAGATGTTTCCTCTGTCTTTAATAGACATTTGCACAAATCTACTCTGAAGCTGAGACCAAGCAGGCAAAAGTTTTAGCTGGGGAAAAGAAGTCTTAGCAGTTATAAAGCTGGCCCTTTTCCAGAACGGAGAGCATCTGGCCTCCAGCTGTGTTTAGAGGACAGCAGGCATAAGGAATAGATCAGGGGAAAATCTGAGAAACAAGCAGACAGTGCTGAAATTTGTCGTGAAAGGAATACTAGCCTTCCTCTCTGATGTCCAAAACCTTTGCCCTCCTACATTCCCCATCCTTTTCTCTTCCCAGCTCTCAAGCCAATTATTGGAACATTGCCCATTCAGGAGAACACACAAACCCTTTCTGGGCTTGGGAAGGGATCCAATGGGCTCTAGAGTAAAAAAACTGGGAAGTATGGAAACTGGCAGCATGTGAGACGAAGTGGAAATGTGAGGAAATTCTGGAAACTAAGGGAGGACTTTGCAGAGAGGCAGAAGAAAAGATCTGCAGTGAGGCAGGGGCAGGATGCCTGTAAGTTCTCAAATATTACAGCAGTGGATTAGTATAAAAATGACAGATGGAAAGGAACCAAAACAGCCCTTCACTCATTACAGGCTGGAAAGTAATGATTTAAAAAAAAAAAAAAAGAAATTAAAAAAAAAATCCCAACTTTTTCTAAGGATATTGTATTTTTTTCCATTTCACCTAGACTGGAAGCAGTATTTTCCCTCAAAATTTGTAAATTATTGCAACTCATACAAAGACTAAAGAAGCAGAAGGTTTTTTATTTTCTAAGATGATAACACCATGTCTCTAAAAAATGTTAATAAAATGCTCTGCTGGAAAGAGCCTTATCTGATAGGGATAGTATTCATGGGCACCCACTGAAACTCACACTGCTTTTTAGATTAAATTGACAACAGAGCCCTTCCCCCCCAGCCCCAGATTAATGGAATGAAGAATCCATGCATGAAGCCATGTATAATAAAGCTTGGAGATTATGAAACAGACTAGAAGACAGGATCAGAATTGCAATTGATCTTGATGAAGTGGGGAAATTGCCCCAATTAAAGCAGAACAAATTTAATACAGACAAGTTGAAAGTGTTATACTTTGGAAAATGTAGTAAACAAATGCACAAATAAAAACGGGAACTCCTGGGAAAGCAGCAGTGAATCACCCAGGAATTATAACAGAAGACAGACTAGATCAAAGTCTTGCCATGGGATGTTCTTGTAGAGAATATTCCAGGATATATTTTCTGATATGCTTTACATAAACCACAGGAGACAGTTACTCTGCTTTGCTTGTTACTGTATAAAACCCCTGCTGGAGTACTGCATTTTGGGGAAACTGGGGAGTCATGAAGGGAATGATAGCAAAAATCAGAGACCTAGAAAATACTAGCAAAGGAACGAGGAAAGACTATACTAGTGAGGAAAGTAGGATAATTCCTCTCATACACAGAATAATCTTGTAAGAAGGTCTTGTAAGATCATCTGTTCTTCCGGTCAGTCAAGGCTTGAAGGAAAAGTGGCTCGATTTGCAGTAAAGGAATTCCAAATAGTCTCTTAAGAAAACTTTCCATTTCCGAGGGTGGTGAAGATCATGGATCCCCGTCACTGGACGTTTCAAGACCCTGCAAGCTGCACATTGTCTGGTGTGGTTCAGCTAGACCTCACCAAGCCTCACAGCAGGAGAGGTGGACTAAAATGGCAGTTTTCAAACTGGTCTGTGCATCCACAAAGCTCTGCTGACTACTTCCAGGAGAAATGAATGCCAGGGTTACACAGGGGTTGGGCGCTTCTGCTGGCAAAAGCGATGGGGGTCACAGGTCGAAAAAAATTTGAAAGTCATGATTCTTTTTTTTAAGGTTCCTTTCAGCTATACATCTATGACTTTGGGATTACCAGTGTTTTGAAGGGCAAAAGTTACTCCCTTATAAATCAATAGCCGCAATCCCTTCCTGTAACAGCTTTGAACGATAGCTTCTTGGGGCTTGTTCTCTCCTACCTGTTGCTAGACACCAGCAAAGCAGATCTCGTGGCAGCAGCGGGTGCCACGCTTTCTGTCGTGCTCAGCCATCCAGATTCGCAAGCCCCCGAAGGAGCAACAGGACACACAAATGCGTGGGCCGATGCAGCTCTGCTGGCAGACTTGCGCAGCATTGTGTTTGGAGGCAGCTGCACTCTGTGGCTAGAGCCTTTGGCTTGCCTTTGAGTGCCCAAACACGGTGACCACTCAGTTCACGTATAGCCACCAAAGGACATATTAAGCCCTTTATCTCTGAAAGAAAACCATTAAATGTTACCACAGGTACTTGCAACTCATCAGAAGAACGACTAGCACAGAGTTATCAGTGTTTCCTTCCTAACGAGTCCCAGGCACATTCCTACAAACGCTCAAAAGACATCACCTTGCAGGGGCAGCCTGTGCACACAGGACTCTACATCCCCTTACCAAAGCACAGTTTGTATCTGAGCTAGAAACAGGGGCATAACACTTGTGGCTATCATTATAGCATTAGACACCAGGCTGCCTATCCACAGGTATACCTGTGGGCATGTTTCACGGAAAAAGCTATTTTGCCTATGGATATATGCGTATGCAACTCCTGATGACTTCGATGGGCACTACGCATGTACCCAAGGGAAGAATTTTAACATCATGATTATTGTCTGAAAAACTTCACTATTTTAAACCATGAAGCTGTGGGGTGAGGTCTTCTCCTATCTAGTTATCATTGGCATGGAAGGATGGGTTTCCATGGATGAGGAGGCACACCAAACAACAACAAGCACCCCTGCGTGTTGCTGTTGCATCAACCATGGTCTCGCTTCTCTAAGATTGCAACATTCACACAGAAGTTGCCATTACCTAAATGTTCCAGACAACATCTTGTATGAACATCTACTATGCAGAACAAAAAAAGTCTAATTGACTGACCTGCTGTGTCTCTGCGACATTAGTGGCAATTTAGACATTTTGTAATTTGTTGCAGAAACTGTAGAGGCTTTAAAAGACCAAGCACACAGGAGGATTTACACCTCAGAGTCATAAAACAGCTTCCTACCGTGTTGATAGCTAAAGCCAAAACTGTGTTCTCTGAGCATGCCAAAAGCTATCAACATGGAAGAGCATCCGACGTAGATACTTCAACAAAAGAACAAGAGGTTAACATGCACTGTCAAAATAAAACTTCTAAAGTCTATGAACTGGGCACAGTTTCTGAACGGCATGCTATAAAATAAATATATTAATGTCACTTTGCCATGGAGGAGGCAACATCTTTCCCTACTTCTTGCTGTGGTTGTCAGAGACAGAGCATCAGGAATGTTGTAGCACGTAGCAGATTTGTCTTGCTAACAATAAGCTGCAAAATAAATGAAGCTTTGACATTAAATCACACCCCACATCCCACCCCACCCAAACCCTGCATTGTAGATAACCTATACATTCTCAGGATACAGTGAGAAATCATTCTATAGTACATATTTAATTATAATTTAAAAAAGTCTAACTCGGACACAATCTCTGGCCAGTAGCAAAGTATCAACACATTACTGAAGAACTGTTATTATCCCTTCACTGTAACAAACAGAAATCAGCATCTCGAGAAGGGTCTCTGGGGGTATCATATCACAACCAATTGCACCAAATAAAAAAATATGCTAATTTCACAAATTAAGTTTGACAAGAAGTAACATTGCATTTGTCTTGGCGAAACGAAGCATGAACGTAACATTTCACAGGTACAGTTACCATGCAAATGCATGTTGAGTTTGTCATTGTTTTTAACCCCAAATCACGAGTAGCATGCAGTTCTCCTGCCCGCCCCCCCCCAACTACTGTATTAGAGATAGTCTGGGTAATGTACCTCGTTGGTGTAACCATAGCCTGTTAGGCAAGATTAAACTACCCTAGGAAAGAATACAAGCAAAACTTGGTCATATGTATGTTTACACAATGTACATTTTACCATTTAAAAAAACAAAACATGTTACATAGATTCTCAAACACAGCTCTGTCGAAAATGAAATTTTAAGCTTAAGAAATAGTTTTTAAACTACAAGGCCACCCCGTTGTTTTTTTATGAACAATTTAAAAAGTTCCCACCCCTAAAAATCTGCCAGTATACTTCCTCAGCTGTAACAGCCTTACCCACTCTCTAATACAGTTGATCTTTGCTCGACAGCAATAACAGTTCTTACATTTCTTAAATGCACGAGATAATGGACTCCAGGATAGATATAGTTCTTAAATGTGTAACACTGGAACAAATCCACCTTAAATGATTAATCGGTCAATTCGGGTGTTCCCCAGCGCCACCGCTCAGGCAGGGGCTTCTGCTGTTCACTGATCTGAGTTCTGGCTTTTGTTGGCATCCAGCTCCACAACCACGCGTGTGTGTTCAGAATTTGAGTACAACAGCGATTCACTGGATACTCTTGTACCCTGTTTGGTCAAAAGCACAGAGGAGCTTTGTTTTCTGTATTCCCTTATCCAAACGGGGCCACAGCCCCAGCGCAGCACCTTTGGCCAACACAGAACTATTTGGATGTGAAG
Source organism: Ciconia boyciana (assembly GCF_034638445.1). Lineage (NCBI taxonomy): Eukaryota > Metazoa > Chordata > Aves > Ciconiiformes > Ciconiidae > Ciconia > Ciconia boyciana. The sequence goes on from NC_132934.1 coordinate 60,860,177, forward strand.
TAGAATTTTTTAATATTTTGGTTTTGTAGTCGTGTAAGCAACTGCAACGGGTTTAACAGCAGACTTAACTTGCAGGGTCTTTATTAGAGGGTTACCATCTTCCTCAGCTTTATACAATGGAGCCCTTTGAAGAAGACAAATGAATTGACTGAATCCTTGTGGCCAACGTCCTCTGTAAGTCCTGTAGTACATTTTGACCAGACGTTTCTCCGTTCTTGTCATACAACAGCTGTTTGAAAGCTTCATTTTCAATGAGGACCATCATATTTTTTAGAAAGTAGCCTTCGCAATAGGAAGATAGTTCTGTGACTCCGAGAAACTATAAGAAGTGAAATTAGAGAAAGATAACCATTCTGATAAAACCCGCTCAACAAATACAGTGCGTAAGAGCTGCACACAAACAAATACACAAACTAAGCCTTTCAGACAGGCATAGTAACACTGATAGATATATGTGTGGGAGGGGAAGGAGTTAATCAAACAGTATTTTACACTGATGATTCTGGTCACAATTCCATGTTATAAGGCCATGGCTGTCAAGGAAACAAACTTCAGGGCTGAAGCTTTGCTCCCTTGAAAATTAGTGGGAGTTTTACCATACCCATGATTTCATGCTAGAAGTTACACCCTAAAACTATAGGTTTGGGACAATTTACTACAGACCCAGTTTAATGAACACCATCCTTAGCAAGGATGGGACAAATGGCCTGCCATGCAAAGTTTCATGCTTCAAGGAATCTTTGGAAGAGAAATGGAGGTTTGCAGAGCATGTGGTTTGGGGCTGTCAGTATCCCCTTATGCTGAACCACGTCTGAGTAACAGGCAGGGATACTCTAATGTGTGAGAAAACCTTAACTGTGTGAGCAAACCTTAAATGATCCATACTGGTCATTTGATGGGTGACCTGTACTAGTGGTCACCCACTAGAGCTAGATCCTGTGGTCATACAAGGAGTATAGCCATGATATTCCACTATAGGTGTAATTATAAGCCATGCAAGCGTAGAGAGCAGTGTTCAGCCCATCCTCCTGCCCAGGTAAGCTCCTGCTGGGTCCGAGCTCTGAGTAAAGCAGGAACCTTCGGCTGTGAGGTGCAGCCTGAAGGGCCAGAACTGCTGGGACATTGTATATCTTTGGGTCCAGACTGGAACAACTACCCACCACCACCTTAACTTCACATTTGGAACTAAGAATGGAAATTGCTAAATAAATAAATAAATTTAGAAAGAAACCAAAACAGATTAGGGCTAGGTAGGATCTGTCTTCCCAAGGAAAATGAATTAATTTAACTTGATTTCAAACCATGCAGGTTTTCATCAAATTATGATTGCATTATTTTGCACCTGGATGTGAGAGCATGTGTGAATCTGTATTATTCTCTGAAACACCATTAATCCCTATTAATTATTTCAATATATTCACAACATTGAGGAAATAATGTGCTTTTCTTTTCTTTTTCAGATTTGTTCTGAGGCCCAGATTGCAATCTGTGCAAGTGCTGAGTGTTTTAGGCATGTATTTGAAACTCCAAATGATTTTGTTGGGAGTTTGGAGGCATTCATGTAAAACACAACTGGTATCTAGTGGTAACTAATCAAACACAATTATAAATGCAATTTTCCCAGTTACTGCATTTCTTTCTGGAAGTAAAGAACAGTGACAAAGGCTTTGACAAATGTGACCCTTAAAGTGATACTAATCAAATGACTGCCTTTGTAGATGTTGCAATTTTAAGAATGGAAAGCCCATAGGGATGCCACAGATGATTTCAATACTCTCAATTCAGCTTCTAAATCGTAAATGTGACCAAATCCACATTGTCTCACCTTCCTACCAGTACTTCACCTCTTTAACACAAGGTCTCAATCTCTTGTTCCTACAGCTAATTTTACACAGGTCACCACCCTGCTAAACACTGTTCTACAACCTAGGCCCCCACCACAGATAGCTTTCCAAATCTCTGCTCACTTCATGCTATGCTTCCACCAAATCATATCTTTCTCTCAATCATGATGACAAAGACTCTGCTCCGTGTGTCTCTGGGCCAACATGCTTGCACATCCCCATCTGGAAAAGCAGGTCTCAGCATCGCCTGAGTTCCTGCAGGTGCAGCTGAGCTTGAAAAGTAGCAAGGACTAGAAATGGTACCTACAACAGGAGCAAGTTACTCAAAACCTGCTCCTGGCTGATGTGGTGGTTCCTGGCTTCAGTGCCTGATCATCCTATTCTCATCCTCACTGCAGGCTAACATGAGCTTCTTCCACACTTCAGAGAGCAACATGGAAAGGCAGACAGTTGGCTGGCAAGCTGCACTCGAACTGCCTGTGAGCTCCCCTGGCTCATCAGGACCATCTGGCCTCTTCTGCCACATACCATTATCTCGTATTCACATAACAAACAAAGGAAGCTGCTGTGTGATGGGAGCACTCTGGACAGAATGATCTGTGCTCATATTAATCACCTGCACATCACACAGACCAGGAGCAAAAAGATGGAGTGTCTTCTCTGCTCTGCAGACAGCGTAATAGAGAGGTATCTGAACCAGCTTCAAATGTGCTGGTTCATGTCCTGGAAACCTTCTAGCTATAGCAGTATGAAACTTAGCCCTGGTAATTTACTGGAAGCAGGGTAAATTAGCCCATGCAGAGCTCTAGTGTTATGTGCCTTAACTAATTCCAGAAGTCAAGATTTCATTCACAGATAGCTTTGTTATCTCTGCGATGCGCTACCCACATCTGTGCAAACGTGACCCTGGCCTCTGAAGTACACCGTTTCCACTGACTCCACTAGAAGATGCAGGCACAGAAAACTTGTAGGCTGGGGCCCTTGCAGGCAAACAAGGAGCTGGATTTAGCCACCGGGTTTGTTCAGTCCCAGCATTGGCAGTGTACAAGTTCCTCAGACAGGTCTAAAGCTCGGTGTAAGAATGTTCTTCAAACAGGATGTAAATAGCAGCCACATTTCACAATTCGAAGTAAACATGTGATTTTAAAACAAAATTATTCATTTTACTTTTAGTAACAGTAATACAAATTGAGAAGTTCCCACATGAGCTAGAAGATAAATCAAATATTTTTCAAAAGATTCCTTCACTGATGATTTTTTTTCCTATTACAATAAATAGACCTGCAGATATACCTCATTTCTTATTCATTTTATAGGTGGAACTTTACGCTATTTCAAACACTGATTGCACGTTATCTGTACATCAAGACCTAACATTACCACTCTCTGTAGGAAATACCTGATGATGGGAATGGAGGTCAGATCTGCAGGGGTTTGGAGCAATCTGCAGGATTACTCTGTTCAATCAAACCTCCATGTCACGCTGCACCATTTTATCCTTCATATAAACCATGTAAGTTATAAAAAAAACATCTAAGGAATGCTTTAAAAATATTTCATTGCAACTATTTGTATATCATTTCCATCTTCCAAGTGAAAGTCTAACTACTAAGCACCCAAGAGGAGGAGAAAAACTGAATCTAATCAATGTGGCAACCACCTCCATCAATGAGCGAAAATAGGTTTTCTATGCCAAAAAATGCCATGCTTTTATGCCTCATAACTTAGGCCCCCTCACAAGCTAAGTAAATAATTTGATTCCAATAAGAAGCTGCGAATCTCTCCTCTCCAAGATATAAAATTCTCATTACCATCCTTGCACGGCTCAGAGACGTTGCACTTTCACAACGCGGCATTTTTATATATTGACAAGCTGTCACCAGCATTGAGTATATCACCCCAGTGGGCTTCAGGCAGGAGGAAACACAAAATTGTAAAGGGAAAATGCAGCTTGGAAGGTGAAAGAGAGGTGTCTTATTCAGATAGGTGATTCCTGTTGAATAACTCAGCAGTTTGGGTTGCCATGAGAAGTGATACGTCTGCCACACGGTGGTACACTCAAACTGAGTCTGAAGCACTTAGAGAAGGGGTTGAGCTACGGATGCTCTTACACTACATGATTTAGGACTGTCACTATACTAGTTACATATTAACCACTCAGTCCAACTAAATAGCAAATCTTAAATAAATACCAAACTATCACTACTTATCACAAAGCTGACCTACGAGTATGACGACAGACACATAACATGCAAGCGTATGTGGCTATTTTTACCTTGGCATGATTATAAATATCCACGCAGTTTTCTGTATTAATGCTTTTTGCGCAAATGATCTCACAGTGTCGTTGTAAAGCTTCAAGCTGGAAAAATTTAGCAGCAGAGAGAAGCTAAAAAAAAAAAAAGGCAAGGAAAAAATAGTCAAAACTGCTGAATGATACAGAATCAGAGCTTGCTTCTTTACTGTTTCATTATATTTTTTTTCTTTGCCCCTGCTTCAGTTAGCATGAAAGTACTGACGAACAGTCTGAATGAGAAGGCTGCCTGGTTGCTTCAACCCTTTGCAGTCCCCTTAGATCCCCCTGTGAGAAGCTGTACATGGAGAGACCACCACAGGCTGCTCAGGTCCACGACTTTGTGATGGGGGGTGTGGTGTGAGAGAGAGAAAAGGGAAATGGCAGCTTGGAGAGTCTTTAATCACTTTGCGAACATGACTCTGCAAGGAGGGATCTGCAATTACATTCCAGGAAAAAAGGTTCTGGTTCAACCGTTCCCCAAGCGCTGGCTGAAACAGAGCACCTGGGCTGGATGTGGGGATGTCAGCAGAAGGGCCAGGACCAAGAGTATAGAGGAATTCAAACCAGATGATGATAACCACGCTGGGCAGTCTTAAAAATCTAGAGAGGCAATAAACCTCCAATCTGTCACCTCAGCAGGCTCAAGGAAATGGAGTCAGATCTCTATATGCTCCTGGCTCTAGCTTGCGAGCAGCAGTAAGGTCATGCCGAGGCCACAGGCACTGAAACCCTGTCTGGCTGAGATACAGTGCAAAGGTGGGAACCAGCTTGGTGCGAGGCACTGCCTAGTTAACACTCACGGTAGTGTCATGTGTCTTATCGCTGCACTACCACAGCTCTCCTGCCATCAGGACTCAAGCTGACCTCCCTCTTTGGTGCTGTATCCACCCCATGGATATGCTACCTGGACTGCCGCTGCCTTGGGGATCTCTGCACGCCACTGTATACTGTGGGCATGACCTGAAGCCTGTGGGGTGAAAATGGCTTAAATTTTGAGTTCTCCGACTGATTTCAGTAGTGCTAAGATTTCCCCTATTGCACCCTTTCTGTCCTTTTACAGATGGGAAAAGGAATTTCATTTTCTGTCTTTCCATGGTAGGTAATCGCCTCTGGCTCTCTGCTCTGGCTTAGGAAGCATGTTGGGGTTCTTCAATGCTTGACACCTTGCTCTAACCCAGCCAGGTCTCTTAGGCCAAGGTGTTCAGGTGTTTAGGCATTTATACGGCCCTTAGAATCTAGGACTGCATGACAAAAAGCTATCCCGTGAATCCCCAAAAGGCTCTCATGCCGATAGGTAGGAGCACTGGGGAGCAAAACCCTGAAACTTCCATGACATTATTTTGACTTCTCCTATGCAGTCTGCTCAAGCTCTGCTTTAATCCCATAAATAAATCCAAGTGCTGGAAATCTGCAGTGCTGATGTGATAGCAGCCAGCTGGCCCCAATTATGAATTGCAGCAAAGATTTCTGTGGAGTATTTCTGGTGCTTCTTGTTATCATATTTGTAATAAGGCAAGTTGCTAAATGCAGTTTTGAAAGATAAAGCCAAATCCTATTCCAGCTGCCTCTGTGGCTCAAGCAGTCACGTGCTGGTTTGTAATTACTTTAAACTGTGAGGAACTGTGGCCAGATCTGTTATCAACAGATCAATCAATCAGTCATACATTCTTGAGTCACAGAAGTTTTGAGATGTCACAAAAGTAGAGCAAGCAGCCAGCTGAACTGCAGCACAAGCTTTTTAACAGCCTAGGTGATAACACACGCATGTCTACAAAGTAAAGCCGTTGCACTGCCTAGTCTGAGACTCCTTTTTTCAGAAAGGGTTAGAAATTCAGGAGCTGCTTTCAAAACTACAAGTGAAATAGAGAATCAGTGACCTCTTCCTATACAGCTCAGAAAGCCAGTGTGGGTATGCTTAGCTAAAAATCCACTGCCTGCATTGGAGAGGGATAATTTCAGTCCTGACTAGTTCCATCCTCTGGCTGCCAGCAGGGGTGGTACAGTTGTCCCTGTACCCATCAGAATTGATACACCCTGGCCACTCATACCCCAAAGAAGAGTCGCTCCCAGTTTCTGGTTAGCAGTACTTTGGTAAAAGCCAAGCCTCGCATGGATACCCCAGACAGTCGTGTCATAGGGACAGACTAATGTAGGCAACAATAAAACATCATGGTGGCAGACTACAATCTGTACACTGATGATTACCAGCTGTTTAAGTAGCTCTGATTTTAGTATTTACTGTCCTGTATTCTTTTTGGCTGCCATAATTTGGTGATTGTCAACAGGAAAACTCCCTGAATGACTATCAAGAATTTGCTCAAGTATCTCTTAGTTCTATATAGTTGGAGTCGTTAGGCTGATCATAGCTGGCAATGACAGCACGCGGTATTTGGAAGAGGATGACTTAACATCCATACAGGTTGTGGATGCGTGGCTACACTTAAGGCTCAGTGAGCTCCAGTTGGCTTGGTTTGGCTTTTGCAAATGGGCACAACAGCACTGGATGTTTTACATCCAGTAAGAAAGGGGCAAAGAGGTCTCTATCTCAGGGAGCAGCTTAAGGTTTCATTCAGAAAATCTGACAGTCACTTGCTTGAAATGGAACTGAACTGTGACCCCACTGGGATTTCTCCCATTGTTAAAGCCAGGTAAATGCCCAAGAATTTCCCCGAGTGAGGAACCAAACTGGATGCTTTTATGCTGCTGAGATAGGTCTGGATAGCCTGAGCTAATAAACCAAAAGTAAGAGTGTGGCAGAGAGAAGCTGATCAGCCCAGCTGGAGCAGAGCACCTCACCTATCAGGCTGAGAGAGAGAGAGGAGGGTATACTATCTGCTGCCAGGAGTTGCTTCCAGGTTTTGGTAACACCAGCTTTGCATTTTCTTGAAAGAGCCTCTCAAAGCATCTAACTGGATATTTTTATTTCAGATACTTTTTTTGCTTGATGCTCCTAATTTTTCTACTCTTTCTTCTCTGACAGTCAACTTCATACTGGCAAAAGTTACCGTAACAGGCGACCGGCAGAGGAGACTGAGTGTCTCCCGCAGGACTGCGGACAGCCTGGGCACTCCAGGTGAGGCACTGCTGGCTCTTACAGGAGTGCTCATGTCTTGCCCAACGGCCACGTGCCCTTGGGTGCATGGTACACAGATCACTTAGCATTGCTCCCACTGCAATTAAGATAAATGTCTCTTACCTCCATAATTTCATTATTTTTAATCAGGAGTGACTCTGCACCTCCATAATAAAGATACTGCATAACCAGCTGTAATAAAACAAAGGGAGTGTTTATAAAAAGCAATCCAAGACATCAGGGAACAGGGGGTGATGTAAAGATTGCAGGCAACACCACCAAGAATTTGTAGATAAAACTGGCCCAAACCTCCTGATTTCAAGATATATTTGGTTACTCTCTCCCTCTCTGCACAGTTCAATGTTTCCTTCTCACAGGCAGTCTAACGTCTCAACCCTCACCAGCCACATTGCCTGGACTTTCTGGTGAGCTCTAAACAGTTTGCAGGAAGCTGATTAATTAATTCTGAATTTTCCACGTATTTCCCAGTATGTTCAGTACATTATTGATTCAGGAAAATATAGCATATATAATGGTTATTCCCTCATTCCTTCCCTGGCAATGGCACCCCCACCTTCACCCAGCTGTGTGTGGCCATGCATGGATGATGAAAAAGAGTGGGGGAGGCTTTGCACTGTAATACGAGCCAGCTAAGATCCCTCTGCAGTGAGCTTCCAGCAAGCCTAAAGTTATTGTAGGCAGCTGGGAATTATCTGCAGCGGCAACACTTGATACATGGAACTGTCTGAGCTCTGACTCAAATAAAGGGAAGCAAATACAGGTATATGCTACAGATACAGAAAGCAAGCTCTGTATTTTCATGACAAAAAACTGATTGAACAATACTGCTAAGGAAGGGAACGAACTGTGTCTCTTCCAAGCCTGTCCATTAAACACAGAAAGAGCCAACAAGAGAAAAAAGAACCAAGTGCTTTACCTTGACATGCACTGCTTTGTCTGCATAGCCCGTATAAGTGAAATGCTTGCTATTGTATCTGGTCGGGCACGACATTTGCAATCAATAGCACTCTGCAGCTTAGTGTATGAATGGAAGCCTGTGCTCATGAAACCACTACTCTGAGCTACGTGTTTATCAAATACATACGTACTAATTTAGACAGGGCATGTACGATGTTCCTATTACATGTTCCATTCAAATTCAATGTGAGAACTGACTTTACCTGAAAGATGGGGTACTTCACATAGTTGATCTCAATACAAGTACTATCAGATGAGGGCTTGCTAGACAGCAATGCTTTAAACCTAAGTAAAAAGGAGCAAGATTGAAATACCAGCCCAATTATCTCTGTGAAAAAGTACGGCAAACTGGAAGGACAGCATCAGCTCTTGCAAAAACAGTACACTGAAATGAATGGATTTCTCACCGAAAAGCATCAAGATTTAGACACTGACATAAAATAAAGTTCAAACCAAAACGAAGAAGCCTTCTTTTAGGAGATTTCAATTTGAAATTTTGGAAAAATACATCTAATATCACAATAGAATAAAATGTACATAGGAAATTCAGATATTGTAATGATGCCTATTACAAAACTAAAATAATTTTTTCTTTTTTTTTTTTTTCTTGGAGGAAACATGTTATTTTAGGAAGACTTGCAATATTTTAAAACTGCACACCTTCTTTTTTGCAGGAGATAAATTTTGGCCTATGTCTATTATGCTCCTTTAAAAAAATATGTTTTGGAACAAAACATTAAAGCAACTACACTAAGACTTTTAATGCTTATATGCAGGCTCAACACAATCGTGTAAGAAGAGGCAGGAGAGAAAACTGGATAGGCTGCTGTTCTCTGATTATCAAAACCTGAAATTCAGACACAAATTTCAGGAAAAACCCACATTTTTAAGTTAACAATTGGAGATTCATGTGAGACATATACATATGTAGCAATCTATTTCTCAAAACTAGATATTCCCATTTGATCCCAAGGTGCAAATGAGAAATGCGCTGTCAGAAACATCTGCCCTTGTACTTCCTCTTTTTGATAATTCATCTGACCTTCTAGCGGTAGTGCAAAGCTTGGCTTATCTATCAAGACCAGCATTTGCTGGCTGGTAACCTTTTCCATATCATGACTGCATCTTGTTAATTAAAATACGGATAACGACCGATTTGCTTTTACTAGTGTCAAACTCTACTATGAACACAATTTAGTAGGTTTAAAGCTGGAGTTTGGAACGTGTTTGTACCTCTACCAATATGCTCTAAACCAAAATACCCATTCCTTAATTGAAGGCAGGGTCAGACACTGCAGTCGCTTTCTGCAAATCTCTTTACTGTGTGCTGTGGGTTGGCAGCATGTCTAGCATCAGTTCCCCCATTGCTCAAACTACCCAAACTCAATGGCTTGTCCTTGCCACATCTTGAAATAAGCCCTTATGGAGGGCCAGCTAAATTTGTTTAAAAGCACACCTTTAATTATAAAGCTGTGTACGAATAAGGTTTGTGAGCAGCTTTAAGGTTGGGTTGAGCTGGGTAACCCACGTCCAGCCTTCTGAGCACAGGGAACAGACTATAAATACTGCCTTTGGATACAGTATGATATGTTTCATGGTTATTTAATTTCATTTTAAAAATGTCAAATGTTGTCAACGAATTGTGTGATAGTAGCTTGTTTTTCCTGGAGACTGCCTACACACTGATGCGAGGCAAGCTTTAGCCACTCACAGGATAAATTATTATTAAGAATCAAAATATTAAGACTCCTCTATGATTAAGAGCTGGATGCAGCAATGAGCTTCATGCAAATGTGCCTCAGTGGAATGAAGTCAGATGCATGGCCAGAAACGTGGATTATTTACTGGGTGTGAATCTAGCGATGGGAGCACTTTTTAAACGTCCTGCAGATCAACCAGAAACAAGCTATTGAGATGTTCTGCTTAGGAAAAACTAAGATTGGGCCATTAGCCCTCAAAGAATCTTAACAGCAGCAAAAAACCCCCCAAAAAAAGGCAAAACCACAAAATTAAATTCTATTTTTGTTAAAAACCAGAAATGTTTCTATATTTTACCTTGGTGATGCAGTAAATAGTAACACTCTATGTGCATAAAATGGTCTTCCTTCCACCAGAAATGTAACATCTGACATCTCTTTGTTGTTGAGAAAATGGGGATCTAGAGTCACAAAAGAAGAAAAAAAAAAGCCAATAACTTAAGTTTGGAAGAGGTCACAAACATCCAGAACATTTTCCTGTTTTGACAAAAGAATAGTGTAAGAGGATATTGTTTTTAATGAGTAAAGCTCATAAAGCTATTTTGGACAGCCTGAGACAGAAGCCCCCCAGACAGCCACGTGGAGTTCAGACGAAGGGAATTCAAAGCTTTGAAGTCCGTGAGGACCTTTGCTGAGATGACAGCCAGCCGTCCCCGCCATGCGGAGCTGGCACAGCCTCCCAGCTCTGCTACCTAAAACAAATTGCAGCTGAACAGATGCCGGAGGGCCCTACACTTATTTATACCCTATTATGCCCAACTCCCTGTGCAGGGAAAGCCTTTGTGCAAGGGCAAAAGAGTCCTGGAAAATTGCTGGGGTCTTCTCTCAGTGACATTAAAGCAACCCCAGGCTCTGTCAGCTGGACCGGGAGGGCTGTGCTGCCGTGGCATCACCCACAGCCAGCCACGGCAGTTTGAGATGGGGACAGACATTTGGCTCTGGGCCCCAGCCTAATTAGCAACACAGACAAATCTTTGCAGATTTACGGTCCCACTCTAACACACCTGGTGACCCTCCTGATTTCAGCAGGAGTTTCAGGTCAGGCTAAGTTTGGGGCCCTTCCTTTTGCTAGTTCTGCCTTTCAAATTCAGGTTTTTCTCTGACTCATACCCCCCCAAGCACCTGGCCAGCGCGCAGACTTCCCACAGCTCTCCTTGGAGAATCAACGAGTATCTTCAAGTCATGCTTACCTAGGCGAGAGGTCTGCTTGCGCTTAATTTCAACGAGCTTTGGAATAGGGTAGGGTCCATAGCAATGAGTGAAAATGACAGAGAGCTGCTGGCTGATCACTTCATTCTAAGCAAAAGAAAACAAATATATGCAATGTAAGCTTAGTATGCAAGGTAAGATCAGTATGCAAAGGAGATGTTATATTGTTCTCAAGAGTTGCCTGTTTTGAAGCTGAAGAAAGTGATTGCTAAAGCTTTATTAAAAAATCAGAGCTTAGGATGATTAGTATTTGCTAGAAACTGCAATTCTCATTTACTTGATTGCTATGTCTCCTGTAGGAATCAGTTAAAATGAAAAGTCCTCTCCTTAGACCAGAGGTCTTTTCCCAACAAACTCCATAGCCCCTGTCTCCTCCGTAGAAACAAAGCTCCTTTACAATAGCGATTTCATTTCATTTTGCAAACTTACTGTACTGGAAAATGACTTTTTGTTGCTCTCTAGAAAACGGCCATTGGTCATGTTTTAGAAACCCAGAGCTACCAAACAGATAGAGCTGCACAGCCTGCATGCATTTCCTAAGCAGAGCAGTCTCGCAAACAGACCCTCCCTTGCAGAGTGACAGAAGCATCACAGCCTGTCCCTGAATCTCCTCATTCAATCCCAAATGTTTCATTAATGTGCCCTTACACTGCTGGTACTGGCCTGGGCACCCCTGTCCTGAGGAAGCCACCAGACCTTCAGAGAACCAGGTCTGGTCCCTGGCCATACCCATTTCTGCCCAGACTCTGGGGGCAAGGCACCTGCAGGATGCTTTCCTAAGCACCTAAGCAACTTGAGTATTCGTACACCTAAGCTGCAAGGATAGTGAAATGGATTTAATGCTTAACTACCTAAGTCACAGCTGAAAGCAGGATTTAAAAGCTTTGGCAAATTCTATCCCACTCTTTGCTGGTAACCGGAGCAGGTCTAGCCAAGTTCAGTGGTGCCACACGGCCAGTTCATGATGACATCTTTTAACTACCCTGTTGGTTGGCAATTCCCTTCCACACCATGAAACTGGGAAAAGGTGAGACACTTAGATATAGGAGGGTCCAAGGAAATAAGCAGGTATGGGAGAAAAATAATCTTAATATAAAAATTTGAGGAGTGTAGATGTTAAACTAAAAAGATCTCCAGGCTTATAGAGCAGAAATTGAAGCTTTCCTTTCTCTGAGCACATTTCTGCTCAGTTCTAACAGCAGTGCTCCTTATCCAGTCCCACGAGGGACGAGGAGGAGTGGCAGAGATCCTGTAATGACTCCCTTACTGCATCTAAACAAATGGGGTGGGAAAGGGTAGAGCTGTGCCCCCACAGGCACACGCTGATGTCAAAGGAAATTACACGCACTCATCTGCAGGCAGGAGCTGGCTCCTATTACTACGTCAGATGTAGCATTAAAAGAAATGCTAAGATAAGAGAAATACTAATACTAAGGGACACCATTTACCACGATGCAGGGACCAGCCCTCGGAGAGGGGCTCACTGCTGTGGCTCTGAGACAAGGAGGACGTCCTGCACTGGGAGCATCTCTCTGTTCAGCATCCTCCAGCCGGAGCTCTGCAAAGCACTTCACAAAGGGAGTGAATCACAGGGCGAAGAGAAAAGGAAGATTTAAGGCCAGATTTAAAGAAGGAAGTGACTCAGCTGCCAGGAGGGCTGGTGGGGAGAGCTCTAGACAGACAGGGCAGAAAGAGCAATTGCTTCTCTGCTCGGAAGGGCTGTGCCGAAGTGCTGCGGCCGACTGAGTCAGCCAGGGAGGAGCGGGTCCGGGGGGGATGCTGATTACCAGCAGGGCAGCTCCCAGTTGGATCCGGCAGATGCTAAGAAGTCAGTAAATACAATGGAGGATGAGGATAATTCCGCGGTTCAGAGCGGAGGGAAGCTTGTGGAGGAGAGGCATAATTGGAAGAGCAATGCTCACCTTTACCCGCAGTGAATAAAAGCAGAGTAACTGCACTAAAGCGGATAGAGACTGGCAGCTCCCTCCCGAATCTGCCAAGGTGCACAGGTCCTGTCTACGCCGCTGTGGTTTTAGTGGGTCCACAAACTCACCAGTCCCAGCCACAGCTGTGCCTGGGCAATAGCTTTGTAAAAACACACATATACATCATAAAGACAACGCATCTCCTCCTTCCAGGGGTGCCCATGGGAGTGCGCCGATGGAAAGTCTGGGTATCGACCTCCCAGTGCCTTGTTACGAGTCGGAGGTCTCACTCACTGGTCCAAGTCACAGCACTGCGTACCGGGACATTCAGGTGCACCAAGACCAGGGAACAACAGGCCAACCCTAGTCGCGCAGGTGCGAGATGGGGATCCCTGCTCGTAACTCCAACCAGCATGATGAACGGGTTGCGCACACAGACAGCCCCATGGGAGCCTGCCTATGCAGGCGAGGTGCTGCCAGCTCCCTGGGTCACCAACGGGGCATGAACCCTGTGGTGTGCAGATACAAGCCCATTATAAAGCCACCTTGCCACTGACTGCCCACAAGCCTATGAAAAACCTGGTGTAAACTAAGCTCTAATTAGCTCAAGATGTGATACGTTCACATGAGAGATGCTTAAAAACCCTAAGACACAGAACAGAGATGGGACAAAGAGAAAAGAGACCTTAGAATCGGTGCATCAAAGAAAGCAGGGCCATCAGACAACAGTGGCTCGATGCACTGCAGAGCTTCAGAGCTCCAGTGGAGGACACTGCTCTCATTTGGCAGAGAGGAGGTTGGAGACCTTTGGCTTCTGTCGGTAACATTAAATACTTACAACGCGTGCCACCAAAGGAGCAAAAAATCCGCTCAGCTAGAAAGCTGAAGCATGTGCTCATTTAGAGTAATCGCTAACAAACAGCAGCAAATTTTCTCGCTGAGACACGGGGAGGGGAGCGGTGAGCTATTACAGCAGAGCAAGCCTGCCTCCCACCCCACCCCACCCACCAGACAAGCTCGCAGGGCTGTGGCTCTGGATCTGCTCCCCACGGAGCCTCTGCTGGCTTTACCAATAAACCAGGCAGAAAGAGGCAGGAAAAAGGAGAGAGAAGAGGGATGCTTTGTTAAAAGTACAATCTGCAACTGGATGGCTGGGGAAAAAAATTCGCTTTTTTAAGCCAAGTCCTGCTCTTGGAGCAGGCTGAGCTGGGCTGCCTGTGAAGTAACTGGGAACAACTGCAAGAGTCCACAACCTGGGGCACCAGCATTGCTCTGGCAGAAGGGAGGACACGTCCGGCTTATTCAGCCTTCCCCTTTGCAAAGTGCCCGTGCCAGGAAGCTCAGAAGCCGCTCTGGTTACTACATCCATCCCTTTTAAGCACCAAGCTGGATAATTCTTCTCTGTTTATCCTACCACCCTACCAGCTGACTGTGAAAGAACAGCTGTAAGAGCTCGCTGCAGCAGTTGTGGGCGGCGATATTAACACTGGAGGAGCAAACCAAAGTTTGTTTTCTTGCTACAGTTTGATGTTGGAAAACACTGTGCCAGGATGTGCGAGGCTGAGATCTGGAGCGAGGCCAGCTTCCTTTCAGACATAGGCGTTCATCTGCAGTCAAGGGGAGATGATGCTTGGCATAGGATATAATAAAAATATTTACCTAGCCATGGGGTAGTTTACAGATAGGCAAGAGGGAACAGGGTACAACAGTGAATCTTCTGAGGGAGACAGTACTTCCAGCAGAGAGTTTGTTGGTGAGCAAGCAACCTTGCTTTGTAGATGCAAGTGGTCTCCTGACTTAAAAGCATTCTTCAGCAGAGATCTAAAGGAATTCCCCGCTCCTGGTGAATGCACTTGAACTGCAAGGGGAATTCATAAATTCTTTTGAAGCAAAGCTGAAGGTTTTCAAGTTGCTGGAGCAGAGATGACTATCCGATTGATCTGAAAAGAGGTGAAGACCTGGGTGGGGAGTGCAGGGGTATTTTTTCCTGAATGTCCATCTGATGAAGGTCTGTGGCAAGACTCAGGAAAGGCTCCTCCAGACTTTGGCACATACCCTGGGAGAGCTTGCTCCATTCCAGCTTACCCAGTTCAACCCAGCCTACCCATTCTGGGATGTGGTCCTACCAGGTACTGGACACAGCTGGGAAATACATAGCCAGTTTTCTCCAGTAGCTGTGGAAGATATCATACATGCAATCTTGGTGGCTATGCTCCAGACTCGGGGAAAACTTGGGTCGGATTCAGCAGTTAGGCTAAGGTTTTGCTCTTCTCTGACCACACTTTGCTTCAGCTGTCTCTTCTTCATAGGCTCCCCCATTCCCATACCACATCTCTCTGGACTGCTCAAAACCCACTGCTTAGTTTCTCCTTACCCGTCTACAGATATCCCACCACCCCCACATGGCTGCCCTCTACAGTGATAACAAGTTAGGCTGCTTTTCTTTGCCTCTGAAATCCCAAGCGGTACTTTGGGTTTTCCTTCTATTGATGTCACCCTTACCAGCTCAGTCCCATTAATGCCATTCTAACCTAAGAGTGCCAGGCCCTCAAATTCCTCTACCACAAAGCCCCAAAACCAAAAGCTCACCATGTTAGGCAGTAAAGTAACACACTTATTCTTCTGGGCTCGGTGTCTGCTTGTTTATACACATCTCCCCAGCAAGCAGAGAAACCATGCTGCTCAGGGAACAAGGGAGCTGGCAAAGGTATCTTTTCTCTCCCTGGCCCTGAGGATGCTGGGGGCACCCAGCTCCCTGCTAAACGTAGAGTGGCAGAAGCGCTGTTTCTAGTCATCCATTTCACATGCAGTCCCCAGCAGCTGTTCCAGCAGCGGCAGAGCCTCAGCATACCCCAAGCCCACTGAGGACTCATCCATGAACTTCCTTCCACGACAGGCTGGGATACCCTTGATTATTCCTCTGGTTATGCGCCCCTCTTCCCAGCAAGAGCTGATAAAGAGTGAAGCAACAGAGAAGGCTTTTCACAGACCCCCAGTCCTGAGCACTCAAACTCTATGAGACTTTCTTCGCCGTCTCTCTCAACCTTTTCCATCCTTGCCTAGGTGTTTCCGCTACGGTCCTCTCACATAATTCACTTTTGCCAGCTGCCTCAAAACTGATTAAATGCCACTTTAGAGGGTCACTCCTAGATGATTAAGCAGCATACACATAATTAATATTAGTCAACAGTTGCAAAGGTAGGGAAGCCCCAGAGGTTGGAGATACAGTTAGAGGCAGTGAACTGAGTAACAAAATGGGTTTTGTTAGTGCCGGGCTCAAGTCCTTCCACTGCAAATACAAACGGAAAAGAATTAATCACAGGTAAGGCACAAATGGACCCTTCAGTTAGCTTCTGGGAAAGCTGCCAAGCCTCCCTTTCAAAAGGCTCTTTATACCACAGCTGTGCATTGTATGTAAAAAGCTCAGATCCCCGGGCACAGTCTAATCCCTGGGTGAGAGCCCAGAAAAGGGCAGGTGTCACATCCATGGCATTTATTTATTGTAAATGAAGAAACGGCTCCTGCCTCTGGCAGGGAAACATTTTAGAAGGCAGACAGAGGGTAGAAAAAAAAAATCAAGCCTGTGTTAGTACGAAGCTGAATGTGCGTTACGAAAACACAAGACAGGGTTAACAGTCTGTTATTAACATGCCACTTGGTACCTGGCGTTCGCATCTCACATGGAGAATGCACGACGTACATGTGTGGATAACTTGCGTCCTGGTTACTCTGAACTGTTTAGACACAGAAGTACTACAGATGACAACGGGTAACATTACAGATCGCTGCAATTACTTGAGAACAGTGAAACCTGCCTTAAGAAATCACTCAAAGTCCCAGCCAAAAGATCAATCACCAAGCACAGGCTGGGTGCTAGGTGACAGGCAGAAGGGCATTAGCCACTCCATGAAACCCATAAGTGGGCACTTTAGCATCCTGGAATGTCTTCAGGGTTATTTTTAGTGCAGGTTTTGGTGTGCCTGTCTCCTCTGTGGAAAGTCCACATTTTTCTTCAGTTAAAGTATTTCAGTCCTCAGACAAAATATTCCCTTTTCAGGTGTTAATTTTTTCAAGAAAGGTAAAATATTATGTCGAGAACAAATATTCTAATGAAACCTGTCATTATAGTAAAACCTCAATTTTCTGTTGAAAAACAGTTTAAACAAGGAAGTAGAATTTCACGCAGCATAGAGGGGTCTTTCCTGATCTGTCTCCAGGTAGGAGAAACATGCACAGCACTCTCCCAAGGGAGGGCTTTCCCCTAGGAGCTGAGCATGACCCGGTGCCTGCCCGTGTGCCGTACAGGGTTCACGTCTCCCCTCGAACCTAAGCCCTTCCTGCAGAACAGGGTAGTTTAGCTTCATACAGCAAAACATAGCTTCACTTGAGCCCATCTTAAATATTCATTTCAGCCCATCGTGAAGCAAGGGACAAAAAGGGGAATTTTTAGCACCTTCATCTTCCAGTGTCACTTTCGAGGTCACGTGCAGACCTAGGGGGAAAGCTGATGTTTGCTGACCACCGTGCCTGGACTTTGTAGAACAGACGCACGAGCTGAGTCTGTTGACTTTCTCTGAGGAACCTCTCCCGACATTTGTTTTAGAGGAATTAAATCCAGAAAGACCACAGCCATAAAGAAACAGGATGCCCATCTCAAGATTCAGCTTCAGCTTCTGAACTTTTTGCTGCAACAGAGCAGGCAGGTGTGTCAGCCTTTCCTGCTGCTTTCTGTTTGTCAGAGACGTGAACATTTTTTTCAGTAGTTACTGCATTTGTGACAGAGACTACATGCTGCTATTTCTGAAAAGATATATTTAAAAAAACCCCAAAATTTACTTTCTAAGAGTTTTTGGATTCTAAGTGGCTAAGTCACTGCTGAAAGAGTACTTTAGCTTTTAAATTACATAGGCCAGGTTTCTCAAGATACCCACAAGCCTGAATCCTTTTGGAATTTTAAAAACTGGTTATTGTTTTGAATTGTTATTTGTTCTCAATAACTGTCAACACCAGACTGATGGCTGCTATTCAAACAGCTCAGCCTTCCAAAAGAGTCTGTGCACCGCTGCAGCTTTCTTCAGCTGCCTATAGGCAGCAATGCAATTTGTGGAGTTTGTAAAACTGCAGGAACTTTAAATTCTGAGGAAACATCTTTGCAAAGTAGTTTCCTGCATCTTTCAACAAGCCTGTCTGCACAGTGTGATCAACACCTCACTAATGGGCTAAATTTTAAATAAACTACCTTGTTACTGATGGAAAGGATGAAGAGAAAGCTGCAGAACGCAACTGAGGAAGGGCAATGGAAGAGCCCTCCCATGACTTTTCAAGCTGATTTTGTCTTGGACAATACACTAGCAGGAATACTTGTCGTCCTTAGCCAAGTTTTCCTGGTGTGAAGCATCTCCAGTGCCAGGCGGAGCTTCAGACAACGCTTCAACACGTGCACTCAACGCGCATGGGGACTAACACACACACTTCAGCGATGCGCGCCCACAAAGCATCCAAAATAACGGCAGATAGCAGCTCCTCATCCATACTACGGGGGGAAGGGAGAAAGTTGTAAAAGAGATTATTTGGAATTAAAAGATTGTATTTTTTCTCAAAAAACTAGGCCAAGGACAATCTGATGTAAATTGCTGTACACAGAAAAAGCAGTGGATGAAACTGGCTTATAACCTCCTACTACTGGCAACGGTGCTGCATCATCTGCGTGGATGGAGCTGGGTGATTTTAATGACAATTCAAGCTCACGCTGAGCTTCGGAGTGGAAATCTAAAACAACCTCCTCCAAAGGCCAGATGTGTTTAACTTCCAAGGTTGTGGTTTTGAGTCTCTCTCTTTTCAGGTTGTGGAAATGTCAAGATCAAACTGAAACAGCTCCAGGATTTTCGTAGACGGGACAAAGAAGCATCCCACACGTTCAGCACGTTATCCTCAAGAGAACCTCCCTGCAAAACCGGAAGAGCTGCCCTGAGAGCCTCACCTCGGGCACTACAAGCTCACAGATCTGGGTGCAGCCTCCACACAGCTCTTTTAAAAGTCTCTATTTGGGGGGGCCCAATCTCCAAGCCATGGCCAGCCCTCAAGCACATCCACTCCTCAGGCAAATATGGTCCTCCAACATGGGGCAGGAGGGCAATCCAGCTCAGAGCCAAGCTCAGGCAAAGCAAATGTCAACCTTGGCTGGAGGCAAAGGAGAGCTTCCAGTGAGAAGTTTGGGGGTTTCCGCAGGCCACGAAGAACACAACATACATACTGACAAGCAGGAATTTGGCTGCATCTTCTTATCCCTTCTGTAACAAGATCTCCAGTGTCATCTTAGCTTTGAGGGACTCAAATCTGCTCTATGCAGCAGCTAAAGTTTAGCTCAGGGCTACTCACTCCCAGAAGTGTCTCTCCGGCTTTCGTCTCACGCAGCCCTGTCCAAACCACTTCTAGCAGGCTATGTTTGTGTGCTTGTCTGCCAAAGTGATTCAATCCATCTCAAAATGGCAGCACTTCTCCTCCTCATCTGGTGGCCCAAATCCACCACCACCAAGTCACTGACAGTTTTAGTGTCAGAGCTTTCCCAGTTTGAGTTTTGCTTGCTCTTAGGGAAGTGCCTTAAACCAAACTCTCCGTGTCCTTTCCACTGATGCTGCTTTCTCCAGAGGACCTCATTTCTGGTCTTTGGTTTGGTAATGACCCAAGCTCACTGCATGACAGCAGAAACCATGGGGGGAGCAAGCGCAGAGTAATTCTGCGTTGAGAACTCTGCGTGTTCTCACAGCTCTGCCTCACCAGCATGGAAATACTGCCACTTGTCCGCTCTCCATCCAATTCTCAACGGTGCAGCTGATAAAGGCATTTAAAGGCATGAAAGGAAATGAAAGCGCTCTGTCCCACTGGAAGCCACCAGGAGCTGGGTATCGAACCTTCATTTGTGCTTTTGGAAGTATTCCTCTGGGGCTTTAGTGCAGCAGCGAACAACCGACGTGCAGCCTATTCACTTTTCTCCCCCACTTATTTCACAGCTCGACAAGAAGGAATAAAACTAGGGACTTCAGCTCAGCCAATTCTGCCTGATTTGCCAATTTTTGTTGCCATTCTGTGTTCCAGAAACGGGACTTCTGCAAATTTTATTTTTATTTTAATTTCTGTTGTCAGCGTCCCAGCACGTAAATGGGAGCAGAGTGCTCCCCGCCACCCTGCCGGACACCAGCATCAGTGCTGGCGGGTGGCAGCGCTCCCACATAAACCCTCACCCTCTAGGAACAGGCATTTTAAAAAACATCTGTAAGACAAAAGGGGTTCCATATCTGATGGTGTTCTTGTAGGTATTGGTTATTTTTTCTTTAATCTTTTCATTTTTGTAGCATCTGGCCTTTTTGCATGGCCTGGGAACCTGCAAGAACATTTTGTTCAACAGTGCAAAGTAGAAGGTGGGGGCAGAAGGTGTGCTTCCTACTCCAAGACCTGCCCTATGTTTCTGTGTGATTTTTGGAGAGTCTCTCTGGCCAAATTACTCAAATTACAAATTGCTGTCTGCCTTATCCAGGTTGCCACAGCTTCTGAGGCCGAGACTGTCACTCTACAAGGCACTGAAAATCTGGCTGTTTAATTACCTCAGTTTCCCTGTTCGTAAAGGCAAGATAAGATCTTCTTCCGCGTCTCAACTCATTAATATTTGTAAATTGTTCTGAGATTACAGGATAGTAGGAACTATTTATAGGAATGCAAAATGCCATTTCTATTAGGTGCAAGTTGCCATGCAATTAAGATATACTGAGCATCACAATAGGTAGCAAACGGGACATCTTGTTTTACATCAGCCAAGAAATGCTAAGTGGCTCTGTGCTTCCTAGTTGCTTATTTTATTCTTTTTGCCCTGAAAAACTCATTAAGGAAATATACTGGGCCAGACTGTGATGTTTAGCAAGAGTCGTAATCTCTCTCGAAGTTCCCAGCCCACAGGGAAAAGGATGTCCATGTGAGCAAATCAAACTCCTCTCCCCACAGCTCTACAAAATGCAGAGCTTTACAATTTGCTGTCGAAAGAGAGGGATGTGAACCACAGTTATGGCCCTTCTGCACCTCTTAAAGGAGATTTCCATTCTGTGGGTATATATAAAGAACAGCCTCTGCTCTCAGCCCTTCCAGAGAAGGGGAACAGAAGATCCTTTGAATCTCAGCTTTCCTCGGCTGCCTTCTACGGAGTGACCAGGGAGAACTTTTATTGGCTCATTTTCCTACAAATGAATTTATTTTGATTCCTTCCAAAGGGTTGCATAGAGTCTGTCCTCATTTCTGTCTGGGAGAGCTTTGTGAGAGGCTGTTTGGACAAGACTGCTGCAATAATTCATGCCATTTGCAGACAATTTGTAAACCCTTACAGTGTCCCAGAATGATTCATTATTTTTCTAAGAATATGAAGCAGTGTATGTCTGTGTGTTTGTGAATATGCATGCTTATGAAGAGTGAAGACAGGCAGCTCCCCTAGGCCCAGAGGCAGGAATAAAGATCAGCACAGATTTCTTCTTTGTCATGTAGGGTTCTTTGTGGTATTTCAGCTGTTTCAATCCTCCACATTTTAGGTTTTAAGTGAACTCAAAGCAGAAGGTAACCATCTTATTTGTTTCTGTGTCTCCTACAAAAGACTCTGGAAGACCCAGTCTACCATGTCCCAAAGGTATAATCCTATGTAAATAACTTATTCTAACAATGATCATTGGCTTTGGCTTCAGCCACCCAGGAGAAGAGCAATTAAAGCCATCCCTCATCCTAGATTACAAGGCCTAAACTTAATCTCCGTTAAATTTTCAATACGATTAGTTTTATATCAGCTTTCAAACCAAACAGCACCTTGCTGGTAGTTTCTGGATGAACGTACATTAACCCAAGTGAGTTCAGAACAAGGAATCTACAAATCCTAGGATTTGGAATGATTTCCTAAAAGCTATCTCAAATATTATCCATAAATACCCATCCAATACAAACTAATCCCAAAGGGAAGGCTCGTGGGAGCAAAAATCAAAACAATTGCCGGAACAAACGTTCAGGATTTGCTTGGGACTGTAGTCCAAGCCCTCTTTTGCAGCAGGATACAAGAAATAAATCCATGTAGGCTTTCCCTAGCTGTACTAATCTTGGAACCTTTTAGTATTGAGCACCAGAACCTCTTCCCTTTTCACATTATTTAGGTTATTGCTGCAGGTGCTAAAAATTATTTGCTCCTTGCACTTACATGGAGAGTTGGGTGAGAAATGTTACTTACTTTCCAGTTAAACAATTAGAAGACCATACCAATATGTATTGTGGTGCATGAGAAAAAGAACAGCAATCAAACCCTTTTGATGCTTTTCATCACTAAAATGATTTTCTGGTAACAGTAAAGTTCACTGGGCATTCCTTGGGAGCGACTGACTGTCAGGGGGACCGGCAGAGAAGAGACTGTTGGTTATAACAAGTTTTAAAAGGAAGTATCCAGCCTTCACTAGGGAAGACATTTTCCCCTCCTTGCCTGCCCCATGATCATCCCCTTTGCTATTATAATTGCATACCCAATGGTACCTCCCTCAAAAGGTTTTAGTAGTCTCATTTGCCTGCCTAAGAAAATGCCAGCTGAAAGACTAAATCTGGGGAGGCTGCAAGTACAAACACTCATACAGAAGATTTTAAAAATTATCCTGTAGAATAAATTATCCTGTAGAATTTATCCTGCTTGTAGAAACCAGTCTCCCCACAAGTTTAAGAGTCCAAATCCCACATGAAGGGAGGAGAAAGTCATGTGAGAGGTTAAAGAAATCCAAAGCAAACATGAATATTAGCTTTGTTGTACGGTCCTGTAAAACAAGCTGGGTAAAGCTACTCTTTGGGTTGGTTTGGTTATAAACGTCTCTTGCCGTGCTGCAGTGACCCTTTTGACTTCAATTTCACCACTATGCATCAGCTTCCATTGTCTCTCCAGCTTATTGTTAGCATCAGTATTAAGCTGTTCTAGCAGGAGATGTGATTAGCTTGTGTGTTTTTAACCCATGATTCCACAGTGAAAAAAAAACTGAGATACATAATACAAATAATAATAATCCTATACAGTCTAAACAAGCTTTGGGACAGCTGTGCAAAAACAATATTGCAAGCTGTGTGTCTTATGGGATGGGAATGATGCTGATTTCTTTAAAACGCATAATTTATCCTACCTTGCTGGCTTTCAGTATCTCAAACATCAGAGGCAAGCCTTGTGTGATGAGTTCCTCTGTGTACTCTTCTTCCTGAATGGACTTGAATTCCTTTAGCAAGCACTGGATGAGGGGTCGTCGGTGCTGCTGGAAGGACGTGCGCAAGGACTCCAGCCATGTGTGCAGCGTCCAGGGAACACCTACAGACGGAGGACAGAGCTCAATCCCAGCTTCAGAGAAGGATGTGCCCTTTTGCTTTTTTACCTTTAGTTATGTTAAGATTTTAAGCAAAAGCTGCCAAATAACCCTAGAAATCAAATTCCTATTTATGCCCGATTGAGAAGGCTGGTGGTTATCAGGACATCCCAGACCTAATGCACAGAGGCTTTCCTCCAAATGCTAAGAGAAGACTGTGGACTCTCTGCTCATCTAGCCTTCAGCTTCTCTGCTGAGACTGCCAATTTGTGGTAATTGCTGTGGTGCTCTGTGATGCAAAAGCCTTTTGGAAACTAGATTTACACTAGCTCATTTGTTTGAATGTGGCCCTGGAGAGCCATTAAATGGTAAAAAAACGATTTTGGTCACTACCCACCTGGATTCAAACTGGTGGTCTTCAGATTAAAACTTTCTTTGAGCGCTACTCCACGTCCTCTCCTGATCATTACTATTTTCCCTAAACAGTACTGGGCAAGTTAAGCAGATCAGCCATTTCAAGTAGTTTGTTGTGGCAGAACCACTCTCCAGGAACTTAAAGGGAACTGCTCCCATGCACTGAGTGAGAAAGCGCACAGAGCTAACGTACCTCTGCAGGCACTAGGCAGGAGGTGACCTAGTTTCTGCTCTTGCAGAATGAAGTGGGAGGAAACGCAAGCCTGGCGTTTGGCTACAAAAGGTTTTTCCTTTCACTTCAGCAAATGTCCAGGGCCTGGAGAGCAGCCCTGTCGCTCTCCTCTCCCTCATCACCTGGTGCTTTGCCTGCTCAGCCCACCCGGTGAGCCACCGCTCAGACCACTGCATGCCCTGACCCACGCCGCATGTCTCCAGGGCTGGAGCGGTGCACCAGGCAGAGGCATGCCGGGCACCCAGGTCTCTCTCTGAATGCAGATTAGTGGGGATGGTAAACACACAGTCCAGACCAATTTCCCTCCGCGCTACCCAGCCACCCTCCCCATGGGCAGAAGCAATTTCCCAACAGGCTGGTAGGATGTTCAAGCCCCGCATTGGCACAGTTATCACACCAACAAGCCAGTTCCCCACTCCTGCTCTCTGAGGCTTACAAACCTCAGAAAATAAATACATTTTAATGGTGGAATGCTTTACGGCAGAGTGCAAAAGAGGAGCTGCTGGAGATGGCAGAGCCTTAGCTAACACTCTACCAAGCAGCAGTGAAGATGGCTGCTGGTGGAAACCACTCCATCCTGCAGAGAAGTGCCAGTGGCCCCCGAGTCGGGTATGCCGTGGAGCCAAAATGGGCCGGGAACCTGTCAGATCCCCCATTACCTTCTGCTTCCACAGGAGCTGAGGAAGATCCAACTGCGTTCGGTTTAAGCAACAGCCCATCAAGAGAGATGCGTTTCTTACAGCGGTCCCTCCCCGGAGGGAGAGGAGAGGGCGCCAGGACTCACCTATGCTCCGTATGTCAATGGTCACATCCACGTAGCCGTGCTCGGCGCTGTGGTACATGGCCTCCTTCAAGGCTTTCAGCTTGGCCTTGCTGTTGCGGCTGGCGCAGAGCGGAGCTGCCGCCGAGTCGGGCAAGTCTGTCCCCTCCGCCAGGATCTCCTCCAGCGACAGAATATCGCTCTTCTCCTTCTCTGGCTGAGCAAGCAGCTTACGAAAGACATTCCTGTCAATCACAGCACGACAGAGAGAAGGAGAGAGGGAAAGAGAGGGTGGGAGAGCAGAATCAGCAGCTAGGCTTTCGTTGTGCCCGGGATATTTGCTGCGACACGGCAAGTTAGGACGCCTATCCAGGAAATTACTCCAATTAATAGCAGGACCAGCTGAGAGCAGACCTGAGGCAGTCACTGCTCCTGCTAGCCCACCTGCACTGCCTTGGGCCACATCTGCAAGACGCTGTTGTCATGACAGGAACCGTACAGATGTTGCATGAGTGGCAGCATCTCGTGGGAACAGAGACCCATGAGCTAAACATGACTCAAGACTTCTTCCCACAATCAGGG
The DNA here is from genome assembly GCF_034638445.1 of Ciconia boyciana. Lineage (NCBI taxonomy): Eukaryota > Metazoa > Chordata > Aves > Ciconiiformes > Ciconiidae > Ciconia > Ciconia boyciana. Next base: position 60,885,596 of record NC_132934.1, read on the forward strand.
AAGGCCAAGGCGCCTCTGGACAAGCTCTCAGGACTTTCACCATGGAGGCCACTTGAGAAGGGAGCTGCCTGGAGCTACCGAAAGCACCACAACTCGATTAACACTCAAAGCAGTCTGGGAAAGCTGGAGCAGCTAGACATTCAACGAGGCCAGTCAGGGCAGGTTCGAGCACATCTGGGACTACTCTGCAAAGCCACTGACCCGGCTGGGCCATCAAATAGCAAAGCCCAAACACAGGGACTTGGTGCCCTCAGGTTCGTACCAGTGTAATCTCATTGATCTCAACAGAGTCGCTCTCAGTTTCTGCAGTAGTGAGAAGAGAAGCCAGGCTGGCTCCCATCCCACCTCGCTCGTACTCCAGCATCCTTCCTGCACCTGCTCAGACCCCGGTGAGGGGCGGCAGTGGGGCATGGCGTGTCCCAAACAAATTTAGGGCAGAGAGGGAAGGAGGAGGGAGTGTGCGTGAGCGGTGTACAGGTAGGAACATAAGAGTCAGGGCCGGCAACATGCACAGCCAGCAGCCAAGCCGAGGAGAGCCCCAGGTCCTCCTCGGGCAACGCAGCTCCCGCTCACTCTGGCTGGCAGTGAGGCTGGAGCAGTGAACGTGAGACTCCAATAACCAAACTGTCCTCTCTGTCCCAGGGATCCCTCGCAGGCTCCAGATGGGCAGCGTTGTGCGAACCCGCCCTGACACGCCGTTAGCATATTGTTAGACTGGCAGCTCGTCTCTAAGCAAACAGACGGTAGGTACTGTCTCTAACCTGTATCTATGTTCCTCTGGATGGCTACAATCAGAAAAGTAGGAACGTGAAGATCATAATACTAATCCATTACACTGCAGTCAACTCCTGAGCGTTGCAAGATCATGCATGCCAGGTGCTCATTTCATTACTTTTTTTTTTTTTTTTTTAATTTGCAGCATACATACAACATTAAGGCACACGGGACTTTACAGTAAACACAGATGCAGAAACTCTGTTCAACAACAATTAAGGCTGCAGCAGTACAGACACAATCCACCTCAAACCTGAGAAATAAGTCAACAAGAAATTCAGAAGGAATGTCTTTGGCATTCCTTTCTGCCATCACCTCAGCTACCATTTAACAAACATCGCATTGCAACACACCACGCAGAGTCCCCTTCCTTTTTTTTTTAGATCAGATATCAAAAAGCAGCTTGTACCACCAACTGGTTAAATTCACATGCTAGCAAAAAGCCTTACATCTCTGCTCAGTTGGTGGCATGTTCAATTGTTCATGCAGAACTTTCACCCGTCTGCTCAAACCAGATGCCCAGGCAAAAAATAAGCACTTAAAGGATGCCACTAGACTTGTTCCCACTCTACCTGTGTCCATGTGCAGCAGCCTGACTGAAAGAGTTCATGTCACCTTGTGGAGTCATGGAAATGCCGTTCCTGTACATTGTTCCTATCATGGGGTCAGCTCCTCGCTCCAACAGCAAACTGACCAGTTCAAAATTTCCTGCAAGTCAAGAGATGCATTTTTACTTCTTTTAAAATCCAGTATTTGCTCACCTAAACCACAGATCGCGACTGAAGAATTTATTACAGTGGGAGGAGAAAGTCCTTACCAGCAGCTGCTGCCAACTGTAAAGGAGTTTCAGAGTAATTTTCCTCTCCATGCTCCAAGGAACCTTCTACCTTTGCTCCAGCATCCAGCAACAGCTAAAAAGAAAATTCACCATTTAGAGCAACTGGGGGTATCACAGCCTTCAGAGTTCATGAACAGTGACGAATGAGAGTCTAATGCTTCTTGTTATCTGCAAACCAGATACAATGGGAACAAGTGACATGCAAATTCTGCCCATTGTTTCACAGAGGCAAACTGATTCCTTTTTTCGCTCATTTTACACTGCCAGACACCAGGAGCACTAGTGTCCAACTTCAGAGCCAAAAAAGTGTAACCCAGTGTTTCTGAATGGGAAATGGGGTAAGATCAGTGTTAGGAAGTAATGCGCTGAAGATGGAAGTACTGAAAATTAGCCCGACAAGCATCCTTCCTTCACGGTCTTCTAGAAGCCCAGCACCATCCTCAAATGGATCAGATTTCAATTGCCTCCACCTTTTATATAAAGACATGGCCAAAAGAAAGGCAATTCTTAAGAACCAATCACAGTCCAAAAGCTGTGATCTCCATCAGGGACACTTCCACGTAAATAACAACAATGCTGAAAACAAAAGCGGCCAAGGAAAGCAGGATGGAGCCTGCGCTCCAGCCCCCTCTCGGCCATTTCTGTCTCGAGGCCTTCACAGTTTTGGCGCTCCATAAAGTGTGCCATAGACACAGGTGTTTTGAAGAATAAACGTTCTCGACTTTTGAGATGCCAAAGCACAGAACCAGCATATCCCACGCGACGCCTCGCTGGGGTAAGGAGAGCGAGTGCTTCTCCCCCTTTGGAGCAGCACAAGGGCTGTTGTCCACCTCTCCCCCACCAAAGCAGCGGTTTTGTGTTTGCTAGAATATTATTGTGTAAGAAAGCGTAATGAATGAATAAACAAACATATAAAACAAGTGGTCAGGAAGGAGCACAAGGAGTTGTCAGACTTTCTTTGGTGCAACTTTGCTTTAAAATTGTCCTATTTAAACCTCATATTGGTTAAGGTTTGAACACCGTATTCATTATATAATAGGTCTATTATATATCAGTACACTCTAGAAGAAGCAGAAGTAACCAATATGAGTATGACAAGAGGATACTGGTTTGAGATGGATGTAATTAGAACTGAAGAGGAGAAACAAAAGTATGAGATGCAGGTAGGGAAATACAATAATACCTGAACTACAGGAATATGTCCATGCAACACAGCAAATGTCAGAGCTGTCCAATGGCGGGTCTCAGGGTGGACGGATGGGTATTTATGAGCAGTACTGACAACCTACAAACAAATTAAAGTTATTTTTTTTAAAGAGCTATACGTAATAAAATTCAACCTGCCTGAAAGCCAGGCATGTGAGGGAGTAAGTGAAATAGAAAACCTGGGAGAGGTGCTTTATAAAATGATTGACTTCATTTTTTTTCCTGCAAAAATTTTCTCAATATTAAAACTGTTCATGCTGATTTGACAGCTTGAATAGAGTTCATACCAAATGAAGTCTTTTTACCAACTACTGTAGCTCCATCTAAACCACTGGCCACCAGATACTTTTGCACAAGGTTAAAACATCCACAGCTGGTTACAGCAGCACACACTGGGGAAGCAGGGACGGATCAGGATGCTCTACAGCTAAGGACCGCTCCCACTGACTTCTCCAGACCATGTATCAACAGCCCCGGATCTTGGGATTGCTCCAGGCCCAAAGAAATTCTTTCCACATAAATCAGTATGACTTTTGTCACTGCCGTCATGAAAGACACATCACAAGCCCTACGCTGGAGTTCACAACTGTGCTTCCAGGCTCCTCCTCTCGCACGGGAGGAAAAAAGACAGCTGAGAAGTGATGGGGCAGAGCGGCATTTCAGAAATGTTTTAAGAAAACTCCTTTTTACCGCTGCCTCCTCTCTGAGTTGAGTTAAAAGAGCAGGGTGGTGACAGTTAAAAGAGATGCAAACAATATCCTTAGAAAACAAAACGCTATTTTTCACATTGCTCCTTCCATTTTCTATGCCTTAGTACGCAGACATTGGGGAAGATGAATAACCACTCTTTGCTTCAGTTTCCCTGTCTTAAAGATGAGGGTATTAATATTGATGAGGTTCACAGAGATGGTAAAATCTAATGAACATTTGCAATCCGAGACTGCACACTCAGATGGAGTGTGACACTAAAATTCAAAATCTTATTATTGATCTTCAGAGGAGGACTAAAATCAGAGTAAAAGATGCACCATCTCTCTGTCTCATCAGCCAGCTATGCTTTCGCTACCTTGTCTGAAGTACTTTTATCCACGTAGGGGAGCAGGGCCAGTTATTAAATGCTCGGTTGCATTAGCAGCTCGCATTTCCAAGCGCCACATGCAGTCTTTTGCTAGAAGCACACACTCAGGCCCCCAGTCCCAAGGCCAGGGATGAGGGCAAAATCTGAAAAGCCCATGCAGATCCCGCAGCTTGCCAGAGGAGCAGATCTGCACCAGCACCTGGCTGTTATTGCCCAGATTTGCCAAAAAGAGAGCTCAAAGTGCCAACAGGAGAAGAGTGCCAGTGTCTGAGCACAGGCATGGGGCTTCTTTCGGTCTGGGATTGCTCAGAAGGAAGAGGATTGAGCAGCTTAAGCCTTGGGTTTTAGGCTGGGGAGCAAGAGCAGCAGAGGGTGAGGATGGGCAGGGTCACAGTTCAATGAATGCATCCAGTTCCTCCAGCACGGATTCCCACCCCTGTTTGGTGCAGCTCACGGCAAGCGGCAAAGCAAATGAAGTCATTTTAACTCCTTTGCTCCTTTTTTTGGGGTTAGAGTTCTTTCCAGTCAACACAGTGTTTGCAAAAGACCTGTGGCTGACCGGGCTTTTAAGGCCTCAGTTGAGATTTGCTGAGCAGCTACGGGTCCCACTGACTCCACAGCAAATTGCAGCTTCTCAGCACATCTGGAAATGAGTCCATTTTTGCTAAAGACGGGCAATCAAAAAGGGAGGCACCCAGCATTCGAGGCTACTTTTGGAAACATATATATATATAACTGATTTGCAAAGTGAAAGGGGAAAATGATGCAGGCACCTGACAGAGTATTTATTTTTGTTCATGGTTGATTTGCCTTTTTTTTTTGCCGTAATTGCCCAATTTGCACAGTTGGTTGTGGTGTGCACAAATCATCTTATAATTGCACACCATAATTATTCACAGTTCTTGTCCCAAAGTGTTTTCATTTGACTTTAGAGCAAACACTCTACAGAAATGAATCAGGGAGGTTCACATTCCTCACTGGAGCTGTTCTCTCAGATGTCAGCAATTTCAGGAAGACAAAACTGTTTAAATTTGCATTTGGTTCAAGTCTGGAAGATTACTGGAGCAATTGGGAGGACTGCTCCTAATGAAAACTTGTCCTAGGAACCAAATAATGCTATCTCACCTCTGAGCCACAGGCAGGGTAAAAGAAGAGATCAGTCTCCATGCCCCTCCAGTCTTTGGTGTGCCTATTGAGAGTGCTAACAAGGGTTCGAGTGTATAGTTATTGCCAGCTCTTGAGGGTGGTGTGCTTGAATTTGGGAAGAGGTGAGAGTGGAACTGAAATCATCAGCTGATTTCACATAAGCCACCAAACAGAAATCAGATAGTAACAAATATCAGCCACTTAGAGGTGACATCCATTTCTACTTTTAAATTAGATTTTTTAGAAGTGCAAAATGTCTGGCTGAAAGCAGTGACTACAATTTATCAGCTCACTCAAGTCCAAACAGAACAGATGGAACACAGATAAGTGAAGCAGACAGCTTAATTTACTCATGACCTCAACAAATTGAAACTGGAATCATTAACAAATAATTCTTCCGTGGATTTTCAAGCAGCTCTTTCAAAACGTACATACCTGCATTGCACAGAGTCGGACCACAATCTGCTTGGTGGACAGATTGTGTAAGTTTGTGATGTGCGTTCATCAAAGAGAGGTTTATATTCTGGAAGCTTCAAGCTCCTCATCCAACAGTTTTTAGCCCAAGGCACTTTGTAAAACAAAACAGCGGAACCTACATTGCACTTGTGTGCTGTGGATGCTTAGCTGGAACATCCCAATGCATAGAAATGCTTGAGCTTTGGCAGGTTATCAGATGGGTATTTCTTTTACCCTCTTCATTTTAACTCAGCTGAGATTCAGGGAGTCCTTCCAATATCATTAGAGCTGTGCTCCGTGCTAGTGTTAATGCCTGTATTCATTTGCAGTGCACAAATACAACTAAATCAATATTACCTGTGGGGTAAGTCCGATGACTTGACCCCTTCTGCGCGGTGAATCCCAATGTTAACCTAATGCAGTCTGATTTCACTATTCATTTCAAGTGGTGCTGTCCAGGATAAGACAAATTTATTTTCTTTTTAATTCTTGGGATTTTCCCTCTGCTACAGTTTCAGGGGGTAGTTGAAGATGTAAACAAATAACAGAACAAAGATACAACCAACAAAAAGTCCTCACCTCAGCATTCAGATCTGCTCCAGCATCTAGCAGCATCTGCACCATAGCCTCATCACCCCTGACACAAGCATACATCAGTGGAGTCATGCCCTAGTCATTTTTTGGAGTTAAAAAACAAAGGAATTGACAAATTTAACACAGAACTCTCTTTGATTTTTTTTAAACAATTATTTAAGTATATATCATCAAGACTAACAGTATGTATTTAAAGAAAGCTATTACCTCTGTTATAGACATGCCCCTCAGACTAGCAAAAGCCAACCATTTGTGTAAAATCTCCATTTTTGTTGTCACTTGGGTTGACTGGTTTTTTTTCATGTTATCCTCGGCATCCTCAGCATGGCAAGTGAAACTAGGCTTGTCAGCCACACCTCCATCTTCATATACTAAACTAAGCATCTTCGTCTTTGGGGTCCCAGCAGAGAAATGTTTTTATAAAAGCAACTGTTATTTCCACTGGTATTTTAAAAAGACAATAATTCTATTCAGTTTTCTATGATCACAGTTTCATAAAATCTAACTTTTTAATTATCAAAAGAGCCTTTAAAAATATCCCAAACTCTTAAGACAAGTTGGATTCGGGCACAGCTTTTTCAACGTGGATACTGTAAGGGGCTGGAAATGTAAAGGCTCTGTATAGCGCTCCCTAGCAAACAAGGACTTAATTTTAAATGAAATGCCAGACAGCACTGTTGCAAGTTGCTGGCTCTAGGAAAACATGGCCCTGTTTGGAGGAAAAGTAGATTAAGTGACCCTTCACTACAGAACCACCACAATGCAATTTGTATTAATCTGAAATACCTGCTGCGGCTGATCACCATTTCCCTTTAGATAAGTATTACTGTGGCTGTGGTAATGAGTCCAGATGAAACCATGAAAAAATCATTAAATCTACCGTAAATTATAACAGAAAAAGCTGCTTATTAAATACAGTAGGGGGTGTTGATCAACAGCCACCAGTTGTTTTGCAGTAAATCTATTGCAGCACGCAGCCACCTCTGATGCATGTTTATAGCCTACCTTGAGGTCCCCTGGTAAATTTTTTGTCAGACGATAGCCTGTTTGCTGTTTAACCTGAGTGCTGCTGTGAAGTGAAATTATTTTCAGAGAAACTGGAGATGCCCAGCACAGCCAGACACAGAGCCATGACACTGCTCTCCCTAGCAAGAGCCCAGCATTGCTATTTTTGCTGAACTACCCCGTTTTTCCTATTTGCATGCAGGGCTGAAGGTAGTGGGTGCTTACGTGCAGAAGGGCTGCCCTTGTAGAGAAAATATAAATTAAGGTTTGTTCCTGCAAGGTACTTAGAGCCCCCTTGAAATACACTGAGTATTTCACAGGATCAAATCCGCAGTGTACTTATGGAGATACAGAGTAAGGGAATAGGCATCTGGGGCCTCATGCCATTAGTAAGAAAAAACAAGTTCACCCCAGGCAAGGAGAGTTCTTGGGTGACTTGAAGTTACTTGCAAAGAGAATTCGAAACTACTTCAGCTACAGTCAGTGGCAAAACATTTCCTTTGGCAGTCAATAAACACTACAGGAACAAACAGGACCATGAGAATTACAAAAAATTGTGTTTGGACCTTGAAACCCGGGGATGGGATGGCAGCTTAAAATTAAATACGTGTTCCTTCAACTATTATTTCAATTTCTGTAAGTGGCGTCATTTGATAATTAAATCAAGTGTTTAGCACAAGGGGTCTAATCAGATCTGAATAAAAGAATTTGAAAGCCCCATGCTGGGGCTCCCCCCCACAAGACTCAGCACATGGGCAGCTGCGGCGAAGAACCCCGCAGTAATGCCCGGAGCAAAGGACACGGGATATTTTGTCCCTGCTGAAGCTGAAGAAGGACTTACCACTGACTACAAGGGGCTCGGAATGTCATGCTGCAGTATCGGGGCTTTAAAGAGTTAATTAGCTTTCTAACCTCCCCTCCCCTTGCACCGCTGTCCCTTCTGCTTTTGCCTCTGCCGGTCCCCCAGCCTTGTGCTGCAGCATCCCTGAGCCCCCTCTCTTTGCATGTGGGAGGAATGGATTTTTCATGAGCCCATCATTAGTGTTCGACACACACGCAGGAACATGGTAACAACACGTACACTCAATGCAAAGGGCATTTGGCTTTTGGCAAAAGAAAGAAATGTCTCTTTTTCTTTCAGCCTTGTTTCACTTAGGGCTCTGTCCTGCAAGATGTGGGATCCTACAAGATGTGGGATGTTTGATCCAGCGAAGCATTTAAGCACAGGCTTAACTTTCACTCAAATAGGATGTAAGCATGTGTTCAGAGTTAAGCATATGATTAGGTACTTTGATGAATCAAGCCAGAATGATCCCAGGTTTCAGCCTGGAGGACAGAGGAAATATGCTGTGAAAAATCTGCTGAAATATGTTTCCAGGTTCAGACTAACTTAAAGTATCATGTATGACCCTTGGATTGAGCTCTCCAATACAATTTTTTTGGGAGAAGTACTGCTCTCTTCTAAAGCTCTTCTCAAACAAATCCACAATATTGACTCAGACTGAAGCTCCTGAACAGCAACAAAACTCACATTCCAGGAGCAGCTTTCATCTCAGAGGACCTAAACCCACTTACAACCCAGCTCCTGTCCCAAGCAACCACCTGCCTCTTGCCAAAGGGGATGTCACAGCTCTGGGAACATGCAGTGACACTTTCATCGGGGCACCAGAAAATTCAGGGAACTCCATTTCAAAGGGAAATGGTAATATCCGTGGCCATCGTTTCCCTCTGGGAAGGGGGAACCACCTCGGTGAGCATCACAGTCCAACAGACTGCTGCCAGTAGGCAGCCACGCAGGCAGCTTTGTCCCCAGACACAACCACCAGCCTCATGGAGATGTAACTCCAGGGAATTTAAGGCTCCTCAGTTGGTGGATGTTGGCCACAATGCCTAATGGAGTGGCAACACTGCAGAGAGACTTTCCTGCCTGGAAGGTCAGTTCAAACTGGGCTCAACTCAATTAAAGACTGCCAGCGATTAACTGTTTCCTGCTGGGGTTTGGTGGTGCACGTGACATGCACTGCAAACCCCAGGGCAGTGCTCAGTGAAAGGACGTTCACCTCACAAAGCCCTGCTCCACACCACTGTTCATGGCACTGAAGCAGTTTTAAGTATTCAGATCAATGCTGAGCTCTCTTGGGATCTCCTTCTGGCTTCAGCTGACCCAGTTCACTGTTAAGAAGACTTAAGGGGACACATTTGCCCTCATGCTGAGTTCCCTCAGTACCCACAAATCAGTACAACTCGAAAAGACCAAACTTAACATAGACGTTCACCTGGCAGTGCTTTAACTCAATGCAAAGTAATGCATGGAAAGCATTAAGGTCCTGTCTATGTTTAGATGAAAGCTGGGGCTCATTTTCTGTGATAAGCAGGCAAAACTCTCACATTTCACAGTTGCTTCTTTACATTTCTATCTCGTTACCTGTTCACTCATGCTGTTAATCCCATCCGGCCCCAGCAACGATATGGCTTGTTTAACCAGATCTGTTCGGCCACAGTTGAGCATCCGGAAACCCAGGTCCTGCTTGAACTTAGCTTCAGTGGCAACAGCATCCAGTTTCCGAGATGCACAAAAACAGTCGTCGATTCTGTGGATGTGAGAAATAAACTCCCTCAGAGGACAATCAGAGGACAGACCTCACTGTCCCTAGGAAAATAATACTTTGCCCTCTCTTTGAAGGATGTAGGTCATGCACATACTCATTCTCCTTTGACCTGTATGTTTCAAGGGAAGTGCTGAATGGGAAATGCTAATGCAAGCTAATGGAGATTGCCCTTGGTCAATCTTTCATGGGACAAGTTATACATTTTATAAAAAATTGGACAAAAAAAGCACAGCTCTCACTTGATTTTGTTTCCCTGTTTAAGCAATGCACAACACATTCTCATCCCAAGTTGTTCCTCTGCATGGCAAGGTGATCCAGTCCCCCTGCTCTCTGAAAAGTTTCAGTGGCTTCAGTAAGCTTTGAACTTACATCAAATGAATGTATAATCATTGACAATACAACAAAGAGAAAATAATGTCACTCCAAGCACCTTCAAGGATCTTACCAGCTCAGCCCCAGTAACGGGGAAGCCTTTTTGGAGCAGAAAGTGCAAGTCACAGAATCACAGACTGGCTGAGGTTGGCAGGGACCTCTGGAGGTCGCATCTGGTCCAACCCTCCTGCTCAAGCAGGACCACCTGCAGACAAGCAGGGCACCATGCGATCAGGGAGGAGAAGGCAATCTTGCCGGGTAATCGTGGCAAAATACCACAAATCCTTGCTGTCTGTGCCTAACAAATGGGATCTCAGTCTTTTAAGGTCTTATTCAAAAGATCCCCCAACTGTAAACTGCTCAAGATACCCATTTCAAATGGAAGAAGGACTAGGAGTTATTCAGCCAAGATGTGAATCCACAGCTCCAGAGAGAGCCAGGCAATTCCAATCTGATGTTTATCCAACTCAGTTTCATCTTATTAAAAGACAAAAGATTTGTTTTTCTTTCATGCTGAGGAGTGTCTGGGGCAGAGGGTGGAGTCCAAATCTACAGCGCTTTTGGTGTGAACTTGGATAAAGGACTGTTTGGAAAAACATCACTTTCATTGTCCAAAAATGCTAGATCAGAAAACAAGGGGCTACTTATGAATGAAAAACAAAATAAAGATCAAAAGTGAAAAAGTCAAACATAAATCAAATATTTGGTTTCTGTTTCTTATGTTAAAAAATGCAGCAAACCAAAAGAAAAATATAAACAGCACATAATTATCATTTGAATTTCTTCTTCAAGATGCTTTATCAGAGCTTTATAATATATATAATGCTGCTTAATATTTAACAGCAATATGCAACAAATATGTTGTTTATATAGAAGCAGTGGTATGTAGTAATAGCTACCACTCTTCCTCTTTCAACAGAGGAAGGAAAGTGAGATGGAAAATACAAAGTATTTTGATCAAAGCTTCTGCAGGACTTAGTACTGAAACTGGCATCTGAGCTCAAGCTTGCTCTCTGCCGTGCTGGGCCACAACCAATCTGGGAGACAACAGATATTTTGTTGATGTTCATTCTACGTGCTCAGTTTGGGTTTGACTGCTAAAAAGTTGATGTCCTAAGAATGCAAACAAGGTATGCCTGGGGTATCGTTACTCAGGGGAACAAGGATGGCACTTTGTGACAACAGTATGTGGCAAGATTAATGAACAACACTTGGTCACAATAAATATACCGTAACAGCAATAACACATTGTACACCAGTAATATGCTTATAACAGAGATGAAGAAAGCAATGCATATCAAGGCTGGGTTTTCTGCAGTAGTTTCTGAGCGAGTTTAAGGAAAAAGCAAAACCAGCACAGATATGCAGGGCTGAGCTCAATGACACCGAGATCCACAGAAGCAATTGCGGCTTTAACACGTTCACACCATATGGCACATTTCCGACACAAGAGCTACAGCAACATTTGGTACTTGCTACCCCCATAGCATGAGATGCTAGAGATCATCTATGCCCTCCTTTAACATACGGCATAGATAAAGCATGCTCAGAAGTTAGGTGGTGGGGGTTTTGGTGCATGGAGGGAGAGTCTGGACCTCCCTGCTCCAGCTGGCCATTTCCAGATGACTCTGGTCTGAAGATGAGGTGGTTCCTCAGCAGAGTGCAGCTATGGAAAGATCTAGACATCCTCTGAGGACTGCAGAGGTGTCTGCCACTATGAATCACTGTCTGTGTTAAATCACTGCTTCATCATTTGTACTGAGGTATATAACATACACTCTGAATAAAATGGGTCAAATTCAGTGCTGGCTGAAACAGGCAGAGCTTCACTGACGTCAGCCCAGCTCAGTGCATGCAAAACACTAGTTGACGATCTCTTTAAAAAAAGCATTTTGACCTGGGTTGCACACCCACACAAGGGAGGAAGGAGGAACAAGGACCTACCTCACCTATCCTGTATGGGCTGCCCAGATCTCTACTCTGGCATGGGTTCACAAATTACTTACTTCTCTATAAGTAACTCCTCCATGAGTTGGCTCTGGTCCCCTAAAAGCATGTCAGTTCACCTGCTTATAGCCAAGGAAGGGGGCTCATTAATTACTGCTGATATTGGGTATGAGCAAATCAGTACTCCTCAATCAGCTGGAGGGATAAGGGTCGTGGTCCAAGGGCTCTGGGATGCTACAGCTGTACAAACACTGCAACAATAACGCGGATGCAGAGGAGTGCCTGAGCTGCTTGGCTGCTGGGCAGCACTGACGAAACATGATCTAGACCAAGTACCACAAAGCAAGAAACCACAACTTAGTGCCATTACCAGTGGCCCACTGCCTTTTTATACCCCAAAAAAGACCCATTGTGAGTGAGTTGCAGGCCCAATTTATGGGACATAGCAAAGGAAACTATATGGCAAAATTTGACATAGATCATTGCTGGTGCCACCATTGTCATATGTTGACTAATAAAATGGATAATGATCAAACTGGGGAGTTTAATAAAACAAGAGCATGATGCAATGGAAAGGACCGGAGGATGCTTCAGAAGAGAAAGCGTAGCAACATCTTGAAAAGCCAGAGAGATGAATGAGTTAAGGAAAAGGAGATTTAACATGTAGAGATAAAAAGCAGTGAAGAGACAGATCAAAAATGATCAGGAACTACAAGTACAGAATAGGAGAACACAGCATCACTTTTAACACTGGAGAAAGCCAACTGGGAAGATGGTAGGTACAGCAGACAGACTGAGCAGTTGCATTTCAAAATTAAAATTGAAAAAAAAAAAACAACAAAAACCCACAAAACCAAATCCATCAAAAATCAACCCTAAGCCACCATAGCACTGCATTTGCTTGCAAGTCCTCTTTCATACCATTAACTGTATAATGTCAATTCATAAAATTATAGAACCATTTAGGTTGGAAAAGACCTTTAAGATCATCGAGTCCAACTGTTAACCTAGCACTACCAAGACCACCACTACACCATGTCCCTAAGCACCACATCTACACGTCTTTTAAATACCTCCAGGGATGGTGACTCAGTCACTTCCTTGGGCAGCCTGTTCCAATGCTTGATGACCCTTTCAGTGAAGAAATTTTTCCTAATATCCAATCTAAACCTCCCCTGGCGCAACTTGAGGCCATTTCCTCTTGTCCTATGGCTTGTTACTTGGGAGAAGAGACTGATACCCACCTCGCTACAACCTTTCAGGTAGTTGTAGAGAGCAATAAGGTCTCCCCTGAGCCTTTTTTTCTCCAGGCTGAACAACCCCAGTTCCCTCAGCTGCTCCAACAGGATTTGAGGATTCCAACAGGAGCAGAGGGTCTCTGCTCCATATTACACTGTATATGGGGATGCTGCTCCATCACAGACACCATCCAGAATCACAAACATTAAAGGATGCAAGCTAAAAAAGGAGGAAGGGAATAGGCACCCAGGCTTGACTCACTCAAGACTTTTTAACTTTGTATTCCAACAAATACACTGACAAGCTATGAAGAGGTGGGAAAGGGATGGGAAGAAGCTTGAAAAATAAGGTTGACAAGGAACAGTTAAGTCAGCTAAATATATAGGGTCATTTTTTAGAGTTGTGAAACTGTGCCTGCAAAGCAAGGGAAGCCAGCCTAAGTGCAAACAGAGCTGGAAACCTCCCCAGCTGCACAGTCAGTTCACAGCCCTTTTGCCAAAAAGTCTTTGTGATCTTTCCAATCGCAGAGGAGGTTGACACTGGCCCAACAGTCGGACATCCCCTCCAAGGCCACCTTGATTCATTGCCAGATTCTGCCGGCTGCCAACGCTCACACGGGTTGTCCTTTCCCCAAGACCTCACCCTGCAGAAAAGGTGCTTTTTCATCAAAGAGACAGGGAAGTCTGATGGGAGGAGCAGAAGACCATGGGGGGCCAATGCTCTTCTCCCCCTCCTTTCCCTGGGGACAGTCTCAGGATGGCAGGACATCACCACCCCAGATGCTACCTGGGTCAGGTGAACTTTGAGGTCCCCGAGAGGGGATACAGTGACAAAGGTAGGACTGGCCAGCATCCTTCAAGGGTGACAGCCTCTCTCAAAAGACTGAGCCCATTCTGGATTCCCCTACGGAGCAACCTGTGGGGCGGGGCAGGCTCCTTGGCACCACCATTGCTGTACACATGGCTCCCACTCCCAGAACTGAGAAGTAATATGCTTGAATGAATAACATACACTGATCATAGTCCTCGTGCTCAACAGCACATCCACCCCTCTAATTCAGGGGTTCAGTCACACAGCCTGTAAACTCCCTAACTGTTCCCTCCCTACCTTGAATTAAGCAAACAATTGCCTTTGTAAATAAAAGGAAAATTAGAAACAGGTGAAATATTCTCAATTTTATATTTGTAGCAAAGCTGTGACCACATTTTTTAACTTGCAATGCAATACAATTTTCTCCAAGTCCTCTTTTAATTCCTCACAGATATTCTTCTCACAGATATGCTTCTACAGCAGTTATCTTCAAGATCATTACAGTCTTGCCACTGCACATAATTAACTTTACTGTGGCTTTCTATGGGGGATGCCATGGTAACATTAATTATTTGCAAATGGTCACTGTCAAATGCTGCATGGTGACCATGACACTCTATTGTACTCCAAAATACTCAAACCTCTGAAGGGAGTCAAAAATAATCTTCTTCATTTACAATGGGTCCTAGCAGTACAGCAAATTATTTTTATCTTTTCCCAAACTCATATTATGAAAACATAATGCACCACTTATACAGCAACACTTTAAATGTAAGGGGTTTCGGTTTTTTTTCCTTTTCATTTTCACTTGGACTGGCTAAGATGGGGTCTGTGCAGATCTTTAATAAATTACTCATGGATTGAATACATTTGGGAAAACGGATGATTCAAAGGCAAAGTGTTTCCATCGTAACTGGTAGACACAGCAGCTCTCTTACTACATAGCTTTTTAATAATTTGTTCTTTGGGAGGGGATTATTGTGATAGTCAGTAGTAGAGAAAAAAAAACCAAACCAAAAACCAAAACAATGCTCTGTAAATGTTACAAAAAAAAAAAGTAAGAACATCCTAATCATGTTCTAAGTTCTATGTATGTGCCAGCATAGCATGCTAATAGTTGATTTAAAATAAATGGAGTGCAGACTATGACAAGCAGCAGGACAAACGCTCCCCTCCACTGAAAGGAACAGATCATCATCCTGATAGCCAAGCACCAAAACCTTGCTTGTCCACCTGGGACTCAATCGCCAGCCCTTTCAATTAAAAGAATGATAATCTATTAATTAAATCCATCTTTTTAGCTCTGTGGAGTTTATTCAGTCTGTCCCTGTCCTAAATATGAATGAGGTCCTGAGTGAGAAATTATAGTTCAGCTGGTGGAAGTCTGGAAGGAGTCATATTTTAGCCAACAATACACATGCATTTGCAATGCTGAATTTGTTGGGGTCAGGGATCACAGTTTTGATCTGGGCATGCACAGCCCGTAGCACAAAAGGGTCCCATTCCTTGCCTGGGGCTCTTCAGTGAGACTACAGACACAAACATCAATAGCAGGAGTGGCAAGACGATTTGATTTAAATTTGTGAGCACTCTTTTTTCCAATGTGGTGCTTTAAAAGGGACTATAATGCTGACATTAATACGACTACAATATAAATACTATATTAAGACAATTATTTGCATTTTTAGTTTTGGAGAGAGGGAAACTTAAGCACAAACATGTTTGACAGAAGTGAAGAGCACTACTTTTTAATGCAGACAAAATA
This sequence comes from Ciconia boyciana, assembly GCF_034638445.1. NCBI lineage: Eukaryota > Metazoa > Chordata > Aves > Ciconiiformes > Ciconiidae > Ciconia > Ciconia boyciana. The sequence continues at coordinate 60,901,435 of NC_132934.1, forward strand.
TCTCCATTTACTTTAATCAGGAGCCAAATTAAGACAAGAAAATAAAAACACTCCGGATATTTATTAACCAAGCTCTCATTCTTGTCAAAGGCCTGAGAATAAATTGGTTACAGATACTGGAAAATACATTTAAAAAGTGATGTGACTATCAAATCAAGACCCAAATCTGTATTTCAAAACACTCTTAATATTACAGTCCCATGTACATAGGCCAGGAACCATGTTCAAAATTGAATCTGACTTCAGATTTCGAACAAGGCCAACATATCATAGGAAAATTTGGGTACAGATTAATCTTTCATATAAATAGATAGCACAAGTCTTCACTAATGAGCGGAAGACAATAAGTTATCTGTATCCTGATTATTGCATTCAGGAATGTAGAGATAGAGCGTATGAAACACTGGTGAACTTGCTCACAATGGAAAAACCCAAGAAGGCTGGATCCTAAAGCCTATAAAAATACAAGTGTGTTCTGTCTTAAAGTGAAGGAGAACATAAGGGCAAGGTCCTCCCCTTCAATAATTTTTTTATTATAGTTGTCTTCAAGCAGCCGGTTGGCAGGAGAGGTTGAGATTCACCTCAGGAAACCCATATTCTACCTTTTAAGTAATAAAATCTCCTTCATCCACTGGCACCATCTGCCCCAAGGGACGGGTGGATTTTGTCAAGTAGCTTGTTTGCTACTGCTTGCTGGTTTGGCATTTTTGTGTCTAATTACAGCAATAGCCACGGCTGGTGTTAAAGGATTAGTGAAAATTTGTGGGAAGAACAAGGACATTCAAGGAGCTAGGCAAACACCAACCACCCCTACTTAAAAGTGGCTGTATCTAGTTAAATAGCAGAATTTCTTAGCAATTTTCTACTCTCCCTCCCTCTCCAGAAACTCAGCCCCTTACCCAGCCCATTTTAAGGGAGAGCGAAGAGCAGTGGAAGTATTTTTCTGCCTTCAAATCTCTATTATTAAAGTCTATTTATATTTTCATGCTCTAGTACAAGCACAGGATTTCCATAAATAAAACATTAAATGCAACTCTTCCTCTTTCACTTTCAAGTTAGAAGTGCTTATGCATGGTATAGCATTAAGATGACACGGCAAATGGTATAGACTGCTCAGAAAGAACAAAATAGCACATCTTCCCTTTACATTGCTGTAGTTTTCCCTTCCCACAGTCTTAAGAAAACTCTCTAGAATGAGCCAAGGATGCTCCCATGTTAAACAAGCTTCACTCCTGGGGTCCATAATCCTGTTTTCCTAGAGAGCCTTCATTAAGAGGGATGGTCCCAGGCAGAAAAGCAGACTTAGGTATTCTCAGGCCAAGGCTAATTGGAAATTAGGACTGATTTTTGATTACAGACAGGTTTTCAAAGGCACTCAGACACTGCATTTGCCTGGAGACCTTTCTGGATCGGAGCTGTAAATGCAACTAGAAGCCCTGGGTGAGGCTGCGATGGGGCAGCAGCTGTGGGAGCATATGAGACTGGACAGTTAATAAACCCTGCCCTATGCTGCAGCAAGGCTTGGATCCATCTACACTTTCAGTTTGAACTTACTCATGACCTGTTAATATCCACATATTCCTGTGTCTGTGCTGCCCTTTAAATATAGTGTATTTTTCCTTCCGCAGTGTTTACTCCTGACGTATTTCTAGAGAAGAGTTGCATGTTCCCTCAGCATCCACTTTGCTCAGCTGAATGAGCCCCTTTCTTCTAGTCTTCCTCCATGAGAACATTTTGTCAAAACTCCAATCACACCAGCCCATTCCTCTGTACCTGCTCCAATGTGAGTATTTTCTTGACCTGCACACATGATTTGCGATTCCACATCACTTCCTACCACTTCCACGTACAGAGGCACCAGTACTTCCCTGCTTCTACTGGAAACCTACTTCTACCTCTCTTGATGAACTCTCAAAATGCATTTGTTTTTTTCATGGCTAAAGAAAAAGCCACTTTTGTGGTTCACAATCATTCTGAGACGAAATACTGCTCTACAGTTTTTACCACCACCTTTCCAATATGCAGCTCCCAATACAGTATATATTATACTGTATACATAGTGTATATGCTACATATGCACGGCAGTATGTATTTTTCTAATTAATCTCCATGTGTTTGCCTTCCATTAGTGGAAAACTGCATTTCACCCCATTTCTTTTGTCCCAGCCCTCAAGGTCATCCACTTTTTCCTGGATGATTTCCCAAACATCCTCTGTCAGGACAATGCCTCTCAATGTTGTGGCATCAGCAAATTTTAATTTCATGAGCACACTGCTAAGATTTGTGCCAAAGCCCTTTCTGAAAATTAAAAAAGACCAGTTTTTAAGAGGGAGAGATGAAGATCTCTGCTTGTAACTCCACTGCAGCCAACCCAGAGCCTCCTACCTCACTTGAAGCCAGCCCCTGCTCACTTCCCAATTCCTTTACTAATCCCTATCTTCTCTGGCTTAACTAATAGCTCCCTGCATAGACTGCATCAAATCGTTCACTCAAGTCCAAAGAGATGAAATCTACTGAATTTCCTTGGGGTAGAAAATCAGTTATCTTATCAAAAAGTTATTAGATTAGTCTGGCAAGATCTATCTTTAGAATATCTGTGTCACATTTTATCCCATTTTTCCCTCAACAACATGTCTTTAATCAGTCTTTGCTTGAAAAAACATTCGAAGGCCTTGCACTAACAGCCTGGAATTTTCCTCAGATCGTTTTTCATCCTTTTCAAACATTGGGCATTACTATTATTAATCCTTAGAGTTATGGCACCACTCCGGGCCTTGAGGAAAATATTTCCCTCTGACCCTCTGATTTCGTGAGGCAACCCTTTCTCATCGCTGGGATAGAGGTTATCTGGTCACCCCAATTTGAGTGCATTAAGCTGCATAATTTGCCCTCCTTTTGATTACTGTTTTTCCATTTTCATAACCTTGTTGCTTTTATTTATTTTTCCTTTTCCCCCAAAGATTTTCTTCCTGAAAACAGAAGCAAAGTATTCACTTAAGTTCTTGGGTGGTTGCCTCTGTTGGCACTGATGCACACCTCTCACAGGTGCCTCCTCAAGGCCAGGACTTACAGATACCAATTTCACCTCTGTACTCCTGGAAGAGGGAAAAAAAATGTGTTATGTCCATGGCCAGCAGCAGAGATAGGACCCAGACTCACAGCCAGCCAGAGAAGAAAAGGGATTATTTACTGCCCAAAGGGTGAGCCCAGCACCCTCGGGGAACCTAGCCATAACTCAGAAATGCTGCTGAAGTGTATGAGCAAGCAGTTAAAGGGGATCAAGTTATGGCTCTCCATCTGTGCACCGGCACACACCCTGTCGTGCCAGCTCCTGCTCTCACCAGCTCTGCCTCCACCAGCAGCGGTGCTGCCACCTCCAACTAAATTTGACTGGAAGGTAAGGGGGTGCTTTGACGGCACCAGCGGGGACAGCATGCAAACCCTGCTGCCTAGCTCTGTCCTCCGGAGTCCAAACCCACTGACCAGGGACTGCAGACAAGGGACCACGATGCACCCTGGTGGTACCAGAGCCTGAGGGGTCTCCACGGGCTGCACATCAAGATGGGATGGGGCAAGAAGAAAACAGACCCCTGTGGGACTCCACCCATGAGGAGCCTGATGGCAAAAATGCCATTTCCCATCGCTGCCCTTTGGGTACAGCTGCCAAAAAGGACTTCAGACCTCTTTATAGAATTGTCCCAGGCTCCTCCTGCCAACACTTGCCTCCATTGAAGCAGCTGTGGCCCGTGGTGGACAGTAATCAATGCCACAGGGAGCAATCTCGCTTCTGCAGTGTGCAAGAGAAAGGCACGAGCCTTTTCATCTATGGATAAGAAGAAACTACACCTCAAGACGACTAAGCTCTGCTTCTCCTCCAAATCTCAGCCAGGAGCTTCACAGCCTGCTGAGCAGGGGGACGCGGGACTAATGAGCATGAGAGGGCTTCCAGACACCCCTGTGGCTGCAGAGAAATGCCCAGCCTCACAGGCAATGCTTCTGGAGGATCTCAGTGCCATGAGGCCACATTCAGTGTTCCTCTTCATTCAGATGCCAGGAAGGTCCCTTGGATGTGACGTGGGCTAGGTCAGCAACCCCACAGGCCATTCCTTCCCCAGCCAAGCTGGGGGTCAGATGTCCAGCTGGGACGTTCGGCCAGAACCCCACCCTCAGACAGTGCAAGCCGGGATCTCCTGAAATACCTCCTCCCACACCACCGGAGGTACCAGGAGTGAAGACGCTGACCACCTCATTCCTTTCAGCAGAGGGCAGAGCCCTTCTTGGGGATGAGGGGGCTGCTTGCCAGGCCCAGAAACAGCTGGGAAAAGCAGCTTTCCCCAGAGAGGCCAGAAAGGGGATGACTTGGAATCTAAGAGGTCTGAGGCAATGCTGAGGGTAGAAGAGAATATTTCAAATAACACATGGGGATTGCCCTTTGTGGAGGGGAATTGCACTCAGGTCTCCAAGACTGCCCCAAAGTGGATTTTTCTTCAGTTTTTGCTGCTTCTGGATATCAGAATGAACACAGGTGCCTGCACACACACTTGCACCCCAGACTATATCCTTCTTTTAACCTCTGACTGACCAGAAAATAGCCCTTTATCCAGTTAGGTGCAGAAACAACCATGTAACAGTCCCCAGCATGACACTACCATGTCTCTCGGTTCAGTTTGTTCCACCATCTTTACATCCTCCAGGATTGCCATAATACATTGCAACCAGAAATGAAGCCACTGACCCTGATAAAAAGCACGGCAGCCTTTGTGCTGAGCAACACAGGATGCTCCTCCCTTGCTCTGTTTCTCTGCCATCAGCCTCCAGTCCCCAGATGTAGTCATCCATTAGCAATCCTCCCCAGCATGTCTAACAGATTGGTTTAGGGATTTTTTTTTTTTTTTTAAACAAATGTTCCACAGAATGGAGGAAGGAAAGACATGCAAAGAGCTTCTTGTGTTTAGGTGGAGCAAGTGGAAGGGTACCCCTTGCAGATGCAATGATGAGGAGCAGCCAAAATCAGGCATCTGTTTGCAGCCAGCCAGAACCAGCGCAGACTGAGAAGTGATGCTACCTTATTGCAGCAGAAAGGCAGGTCAACACAGTTTTTACCACCATGGTCCTTTCTGGCAACAAATTACCTTCATCCCCAATGCCTTCATTAATAAAAGGTCTAGAGCAGGGAGCAGAGCACCCACCTTCACCAGATTTATGCCAGCAGAGAGCTACTTTGCACACAGTTCTCTACTGACTACATCCAGCTGCCTCACGTGGACCAACAGGGCCTGGGTACAGGTGAGGCTTTATTTAAGTCTGGTCTCCCACTATGACAAAGAGTATTTTGGACACAACTTGGGCTTCTGTCTCGGCTAGCTGTCCTGCATCCAGCAGTCAGTCCATCTGTGAAACCGACCTCCTTGCAAAAGGTGGAGACATCTACTTTATTTAAAGCTTCCACCCCTGGGGGAAGAGGAACATTTATATCCTTGCTCATCTCCCAGGGCTGGGGAAAGGGAAGAAACTTTCTGGCATGTCTGCTGCTGTAAAATGAAAAGAGATTAAGAAGGAGACAGGCAGCTCCTGCCTGATTCCAGCTTCCCTCACTCCTCTACCCAGAGCAAGAGCAGCTCCTCTTTCAGGAGATGAAAACATTGCAAGAAATTAATGCGAAGGATTTTTTAAAAAAGATCAGAAGAGGGGAGAAAGAGAGGAAGTATTGGAATGAAAGGCAGGAAGAAAACAGAGATGATTTACAAAGCCACATATTGGGAACCTCACTGCTGGAGTATGTGATTGTGCTGGGAAGTGTCACACGAATCTGCTGGGAGACCTCCATGCTGTAGTTCAGATAAGAAACTGAACATTTGGTTTTTATCCAAACCGATCCTGAACTTCATAGCCTTTGAGATCCTGCCAATCTCTCCCTCTCCCCCTCTCCCCGTATGCGTGTTTTTCTAGTGTGGAAGCTGATTTTGCTTCATGCGTTTGCAATGACAGGTCGTGAATCAACACCGTGGAATGATGCAATATCACACGGGACCATGGGAACTTTTGGGTTCAGGTCTCTGTATTTTAGGGACTAAAGACGACTGCTAAGAAAAGCCTAGAAATTGAACCAGTTTCAAGGTCCTACTTATTAAGCCATTTCTATAAAAGTCACAAAATATATCAAGCTAACTGCATTTAAAATCCTCCAGCTGTCATCCGTCACACAGCTTATTTGAAAAGCCATCCCCTGCAAAGTTGTTGTGTTCCCCCCGCTCCCCCTCAGTGTTTGCATTTATGGAACTGATGCTTGCTGAGGAGTTGATAGTTGGAAACCCTCCCTCCCTAACAGGGAGGCATGAAAGGTTGGCGCTCGGCTTAGTGGAAAATGAGAAGTGCTGAGGGTCTGCACTGAATACAAATAAAAAATTACAAGCTGCAAGGTTTCAAATTAACGTCCTGATGCTTCACATTATTCTTCAGAAAAGCTCGGTCCTTCCTTTGATCTCAGGATTACAGGCAGCCGGGGCCTGATTCACAGCTACGCAAAGAACCTGCACTACGCTGGCAGTACACACAGACCTTAAAATAAAACCCAAAGTACGCAGACACTCATTTGTAGACCTCTGCCAGCACAGTAGAGTGAGATCTCCATTTTGGGACATTGGGGGTGAATCAGGCCCCTGCAGTCAAATAATGGTACACCGCAAACTCTGCTCTCTCTAAAATCCAGAATTTGTCTCAGGAATTATTTCTCTTTTCATTCCCACCTGATTAATCCCAGGCTGTGCTCTTCAGGCTCACTCTCCCTTGCAAGACAAGCAGGACAACAGCTACCACATATATTCTTTATGAAATGAATTCTTGATAGCAACTTTAAATGCTGATTTGTTCCTCACAATTCACGAATTCTTATGCAGCATAATATAACCCAGTCCAACTTCAAATGATTTTGAAACTCCTGGAAAATTATGTAATAGTTGTCAAAATATAACTTTAAGAATGGTATAGTGAGGTTTTTTTTAAATCCACAAATATTTAACTGTATCTACCTTCATTTTTAAGACAGAGGATGTAGAGTAGAAACATTATTACCTTATTTGCAATCCTTAGTTTCAATCCTACCTAAATACTGGAACAGGTATTAAATTAATTGTGCCTTTTCAAAACCAAGTACTAGGTCTTCAGAAAGTGCATAGTATCTGTAAGTCCTGACATGTCAGTAGGGACGCAGGATACTGCACTTCTGGAAATGAGGGCCAAGATGGTCACACCAAAGGGAAGCAATTATAGCCAAGATTTGAAATCTGAAATGCTCAAGATTATGCTTTGAAGAAATATGTTGAATTTCGAATAAATATTGAATAGCTGCGACTATAAAAAGCCTATGCAGATCTCGAAGTAAAGTATTACACTCTCTGGTAAAAGAGCATGTCAAGGCCAGAGTCAATAGAAGGCAGCTGCTCCGATACAGGTTGTCCCGGCTAATCATGTAGATCATCCCTCCGCTTTCTGTGTTGGGAGGAAAGAATGCACCTACTGTTGTATGAAGAGGCAAACCGCTGAAAATTGGGGTTTATGTACAAATTTGTGAAGCGATAGCAGTGAGTAATTGCTACTTTGGCAGATTCAGAATGCCTTTTCATATGAAAATCAAAACCAAATATATCCTTGACTCCAGAACAGCCCTAGATCATGCTTTTATACATGTACATAATAATAAGGCAAAACAGACACTAAAAACATATCCTGGCAATAAATACTTTAAGACTTCATTAGAAAACCAAAAGGTCACATCTCATACCCGAAAAAGTCAAATTATCTAGGCTGACATTTACAACTAATTTGAACAGACATTAGCATGAAAAATACAATTTTACTGCAAGAGGTAGTCTTACCTATAAGTTTAAATGTGCCCTTTAAGCATTAATGCTGAAAACAAAGCACTGAAAAATATCTGCAGCCCTGCCAATTACATCTCAGTACCTTATAGCAAAGCAACGTGAAACAGACAATTAGCAGAAGATTTCAGCCCCTCATTAGCAAGCAGAACCTAATAGTAAGAGAAAAAAACCACCACCATATGAGCTCTGAAGAGCAGATTATGGGCTCGATCCAGCTGTGAGATATTCAGGCACCCATTACCATGCAACCGGCTTATCCACGGATGTGAGCAAATACCAGGAGCCGATTTTGCAACGCACACAGCAACGAGCCCGAGCATCCATGCACCTCTCAAGGCAATAACAGAGCCCTCTGCCTGCCTGCTCGCTCGCTGCCACTAGGAAAGAGAGACACATTTTGCACAAAGCAGCAGATTTTTTTTGGTGGACTTACTTTAACTGTCGAGGTTCGCAGTCAACTCCCGGCAGCAAGAGCCTCGCTGCCTGCCGTACGTCATCGCTGTCCACCGAGAAACTGCGACGGTGCCCCGCGTGAGCCACGGCAACCCGTATCCACTCCATCAGGGGAGGCAGCACAATGAACGGCCTGGGAAAGCACACAGACATGAATGCTACAATACACTAGCATCAAAATAACAGGTATACAGTGAGAGAGGGCAGGGATGTGTGTGAGTGCATGTGTATGTATGTGTGAGAATGTATATACAGAGAGAGAGAAGGAAACAAGCAAAACGAAAGCATGGGAGAGCAAACTGGCTCAGCAAATTTCAAGCAGGTCTAAATCAAGATGTCTCACACTGTCTCCGGAGCAGAATTATTTGAAGAGTGAGATTATGAGCCACGCTTTATTTTATGGGGCTCCTCTGAGGTCAGTGCACCTGCCTGGGAAGCCCTCCCTGCCCCCCCCCCATCCTTCGCACAGTGTATCCCGAAAAGAGGGCAGGAGCCTGGCGCAGGACCACATCCTGCTCCAGCTGACGTGCCGGGCTGGGTATTCTCCCCAGCCGCTTTGCAATAGGGACGGGAGAACGAACCACGGCAGAGAGAGGGGATGCCCCCACCCCAGGATGCCATGGATGGAGAGGTGAAGCATGAAGAAGTCTCCAGCATCTCCTACCAATGCAATGTGCACCTTCTGCTCAGCGCTGAAAGTGGGGACCTTTGCACTGATCCCGCTGTATTGTTGACGTTATCTGTGAGCAGCATCAGAAATCAGACTGTTTTTGTTTCACTTTTAGCAGTATCAAACCAGTACACATTTGGGTACCAGGTCTTCTGCCACTCGAGCAAAAATACACAAAACTGCCCCCCAAAGTGGATAGTGGGACTCTGGGCCACAGCCCCCACTTGAGCAAAGCATGGACGCTATCAGAGACATGGACCATGTCTCCTTCACTCCACAAGACCTGGTCAGCCCCATGTCCTAGCGAGAGCTGCCCAAGCCTTAGGTGGAGCACACAGCATACAGCTTGCCTCATCTATGTTAAAAATTATTTGGGGACAGAGAGAAAAATGCCAAATCTTAAATGAGAACCATCGCTTCAAGTCATAGTTTGGAGATAAAAATAAAATATCTGCAGCTGAACATCTTGGAAGGTCACTGCCTGTTAGGTCAGGGTGGACAAAATGCCCAGAGCAACGCAGGTTGCAGAAACTGCCCTCCCCAATAAGTTTTCATGCCCGCTTCACCTCCTAGCTGGGGTGTCCAAAACGGGTGTCTCCTCCGTGGCTGTACACAGGAAACAAAGTCTGTGTGGGGAAGGGATGAGGAAGGGTAGAAGAAATTCCTCTTTATAAAAATATATTATAAAATTCTAACAATTGTAAAATCATTAAAACATAAGAAATCCATCCAAGAGCTACTTGAAAACTATACTAAAAGTCCTGTGTTTAGTCAGGACTGCTGAGAACTATTTAAACACAGTGAAACTGTTTTATCCACACTGTGAAGTAGATACTATAGCTAAGAGATGTTAACAGAGATTGCTATAATATTAAAAAACAAAACAAAACAAAAAAAAAGAAGATATGAAACTTGTAGATGACTACTGTCCTCAAGGAATGTCTGTAATTAACCTGCTCTTACCTCCTTCTTCTGAACCTTTTTCTTTTGTCTCATTTCTCATGTGGCTCCCTTTCCCCTCCTCTTGAACTGCATATTCCCATATTCCCTCTGTTTATTAGCTCAGTATATCATCCTAATACTGGAAATGTTCCTTTTAGTGCAGCAGCATCCCCTACTTTTGCTCCCTTCACTTCTCCTGCTCCTTTTCATTTGATATTGCTTTCCCTTACTTGCCTTCCTTTATGCGGTCCCTTTTCTCGAAAGGAAAAGAACGGAAAAAAAAAAGTGAAGGCTGGATTAGGTGCCCAGTAGGCAAATACTTCACATTTTAAATATATAACTTTACCCCAAAAGGATCTACCCTGAGAAAAATTATTTAAGAGGACGTTGATTCTGGAATATCCTTTTCCTATTTATAGCTCTTTATGCCATTTATTTATCTTTTGAAGGCTTGACTTTACATAGCTCTGATATTAATATTCTTAAGGAAAGATTATCTATTTCAAAAGCGCCGAAGGACAGAGAAGCCCTGAGGCCACTAACTTTCCCTGGGATGCTGGGTTCCCAAATCTCACGGGCACTTAAATGAACAGCCTCCCTTTGAAATATGACATCTTTGGCTGACTTGCCACTTTCATCATTATTCTATTCAAACACATCGCCGTCACCTCAAGACCAGGCTGCATTTGTTTCTAGGGCTTTTTGCTTTCCCCAGACCTGCCGCGGCCACGTAAGGTGGCAAATAAAGACAGAACACCTTCTCCCACAGCTCCTGCAAAACAATTTCCATAACTCAGCTCATTTGTCATGACGGTGGCGGCCGTCAGAGAAGGGAAAGGGGAGAAGCAGGGGTGTATCTGCTCCTGGAAGGTGACCTGGGAAGCAGGTCACCTGCTCTATGTGTCCTCAGAGCAGAAGGGACCCTCTCTCGTGGGGTTAAGTAGCTGGGGACAAGTGATCAGTGGGAGTTGGTTTCATCACTTGCTGAGCAAACAGCAGAAAGGGAGCTGCAAATCACACTGGAAGTGTAAAAATCCATACAGTTACCCACAAAACTTGGTGCCAGGAAAACAATTAAAGGGAAACACAATTCTAGGTTATGGTTTGCATGAGTGGGCGCAGTCTGGATCACAGAAATGAAGATAGGCTTGACCAGAGCCTTCCTATAACATCTGCTGGGCGAACAGAAGAGCAGAGGACAGGACCATGCCTGAACAGGGGACTCGGGGGTTCACGGTTTCTTCTCTTCTCTCATGCAGGTCAGAAACTCACCCAGCAGAAGATCTGCCCCACCACAGTAAGGAGCATACCAAATAAAATTATTTACAGGAACTGTCATAACTGCACTATAAAATTGCATTTTTTTTTTCTTTCCTGGTCTTGCAAACTTCAACAGAGAAATAGAAATGAATGTGGCTATTTGGTGCAATAAATCCTGAAAGGGAAGAGAATCGGTGTGTGGCGGAAGCAAGGGGATTTTCTCTAAAGGCCAATTTCAGTCCATACATGAGGACATGGAGTTTACCCAGAATACATTACATTCCTTTTTCCGAGGCAAACCCCCCACCCCCATCACTGCATATCTGAGCATGTCAGGGAATTTGTACTTTCAGAAGAGAACCAAATATGGTTGAGTGTAATAGGTTAAAAATACCCTTCAAGAGTCTATGTACCATGTGAAGGGGATTTTTTTTTTTTTTTTTAATGCTGTTTGTGTGCCAAAGGAGAAAGAGGAACACAAAGTTATAGGGAGGTGATAACCAATGTGACATCAGCAAGACATATTTCACTTTTCAAATGACACTGTGCAAAAACAGGTTAGGCGAATGCATCACATCACTGGCGTACACATTGATTTATCTCTGCTGTACAGAGGCAGGTAACAACCAAGGGAGTTCAGTACTTTTGTGTCCCAGAGCAGACATGTAGCAGATAAGTCACCTAGTTACACATTTTGGAAGCGCACGTCTTAAATTAATCTAACCACGGTAGGAACATGCTGGGCTTGACTCTGCCTGAACGATGTGGAAAGTCAGGAGCAACTCAATTGCTGCAGAAGCACCTTACGGGGTGCGGGTCAGCGAGCACTCTGATCTCCTCCTCCAGCCCATCTCTGTACCTGTGCCTAACTTTAAACGCATGCTCCCATCTCTTTAATTCACTGCAGTTCAAAGTTAAGCACGAGCTTAAGTAATGTCACAAATAAAGGATGGATTTCGGCACAGGTTTATATTTTCCTGAACTGTCATCTAAGGGGAAAAACGTGCCAGATGGGGATGCAGGGAGAGGTCTCTGCACAGAGAAATCCCCATCCCACACAGGAGAGCTGGGAGGTGGGGGAGGGATGGGGGAGGCCAACAAAAGGCAGATCCCAAAGGGTTGGACCCTTCTGGGCACTGTCCTCCCCGGGTTCTTGGCAAGGGGACAGCCGGCTCCTCTGGGAGCATGCCCTCCCCAGGTCCCTACTGGAATAGAAAAGGGAATTATAAGCGCTCCACAAACCCTCACATCGCCGGTTCCTCCCTCCACACAGCATCCTTCCCTGTTCCCTCCCGCCGCCCAGTGCCCCTCTCGCATCTATTTTGGGACGGCTCGGGGACCCGCGAGCTCCTGTGCCTTGCAGACATCTGCAGGCAATACGCAGCCGGCACCCCCTGCAAGGGACGATCCCTCGCCTTCCTCTCCCGTCCCGGATATCACACATCCTTCTCCACATCGCCCTCAGACAGACAGCTCCCCGCTGGCACCCTCCCCTCCGGAGCAGGGCTGATGATGCCTTCACACCCGATCAGACCTCAAACCTCTCTCTTTTTTTGTGAGGTTGATATCTGTGGGGCACTTTGAATTACAGAATGGCTCATCAGGAAAGCAAATGTTCTGGGGGGGCCTAAATGTAAGGCATAACCTGCTCCAGTCATGCCACCTTTTGCCCAAAACCCACACTCCTCCAGACAGGCGCGCAGTAGTCCTGGGCTGCCCACCATTTCCCTCCATGGCTTGCTGGCACAGAGAGATATTAAAACTCTCGTCATGCATATGCAATAGCTCAGGCTTTTTCATTATTATTATTATTATTATTATCAGTGGCAGTATACCTGTATATAAACATGAGGAGGGAAGAGCATGAGAAATGCGCAGTGTAAAATGCAATAGGATGCCGCATTATTTTTGCGTGGGTCTGTGAGGAGGCTGATGAAGCTCCTTTCTGGACGCCGCCCACTGCGACGCTGGAGTTGCAAAGCACCAGGGCCAACACTCCTACAAATCCCAGCTCCCAATAACCCTGGCCCTGGTTTTTCTCTGCCCCTACCACGTTTGCAGGCTGCAGACTCCCTGCTGCCCACACTGACCATGACTTCATGGTCCACCTTGCTGCCCAGTCCTTTAAGAGCAGGGCCGCCATTCACATCCACCCTCTTTTTCTTGATTTCCCAACGGGTTAAGCTGTTCTTCCTCTCCCCAGTTGCTGCCTCTCCCTTGCAGAGGGTAATCCACCTTTTCGGCGGGACCCCCCTGCCAGGAAAGCGGTGTCCTGTCTCACTCTCCCCTCCCAGTTCCCACTATGGGGGTGACTTCTCCCGAGCTGCCGTCCGGCGGGTGACCCCCTGATCATTTTTGCCAGGCGATGAGAGTCCCAAAGGAGGGACAACTGACTGTCACCTTCTCTGGCGTGCAGACTTAAACCGCCTTCCTGATGGCACACTCATCACCTCTGAATGCTCCTCACCCAGGCTCAGTCTTCCTCCACCGCTGTGGCTCACGAACCCTGGACAGGCCACCAGCCCCCCGCTCACAGCAGAGCCGGCAGCACACTCCAGGTCCAGGAGCTCATCAAGCGCGCACGAGAGATTTCCCTAAGTAATCACAGTGCTCAAAGAAAAAATCGCCGTTTCAAGTGCAGCACAGCAGCCTCTCTATTTCCAGGGGACTTCACACTGCTCTTCTTCAGACACCGAGCCCTTGCCCCACCACACACTCACTGTATGTATTAAAATCAACCGCTACAGAAAGGATTGGCTTGATGGTCTGCATCGCGATGGGAACAGAGAAATTCCTGAGGGCTAATCCTATTTGGATGTGAATTTCCACAACCACCTCATGTTGTCCCTCCCTCAGTTTCAACAGCTGTGAAGTGTACACAGCTGTATAGACCTGACCTCACTTTAACTTAAACACCTTCTGTATGGTTCAATTATTGCAACTGCTCTGGATGATTTCTGCTTGCAGGATCCTTTAGCTACTGAGGAGGATGCTGTTCTGGTAGGTGTTGAGTTTCTTCACACCCTCCAGCCAAGGAGTGGTGACTGCAAACTTGCATGGCAACGGCAGCCGAAGTGCTCCATGCAGGTCACTGCTGTTTTACTGATTGCTTTTGCAATTTTAGAGTTAACAGCGCTTCTGAGAAGCAGAAGGCTGTACTTTTGCAAGGAAAAGCCTATCTAGACAAAGGTAGGGAGATGTTTCTGCTTGCAGATATGAGTCAGCAACTTTAACATTATAAAAAGGTCTTTTCATTTGTTTGGTTTTATGTTTATGTTTTCATGGGTGGTTTTTAAAGAAAATCCCAGCATACGAATTATAAAGCATTCTCAGTTCTGACAGTTTTCATTTAGAACACATGATGAAACCATATATGCAATGCTAGTCTGTTTTTAGCATTCTTGGAGGATAGAAAAGCATGTTTTTTCCAATGTTTGGCATACATTTCAGATGGGTTTCTGGGCTGCAAAACTAGTATTTTATATTTACACCATAAGCTACTTGTCTTCCTGGCAAGGAAATACCTTCTGATGCAGAAAGCTGCCAGCCCTGCTCCTGCCCAGGGACCCAGCAGTGCCGACTGATGCACCACGCGAGTCCACGCAGCTGTCCCACGCTAGGCAGCTCCTCCATTGCCCCAGAAGCCCAGCTAAGGGTGACCCAAGTAACCAGCCTCTGAAAAAGCCAATTCTGCATTTTGTTCAGGCTGAAGGATCAATTCCTTGCTCTCACACAAGCCTCAGTGAGGCTGGCCTAGGCGGAGGGAGGGTTTACCCGCAGGCTTTCGTGTACCAAGACATCGGTGCTCCGGAGTCCACACAAAGGTATCTGCAAGTCATGTTTTTTGAACTTGCATGCAGTGTTTGAATGCGCCATCCCCATTGCCTCTCCTGCATTAAAAACATTAATGGCTGAGACTTGAAACACGACTGAGTCAAAGCGATGACTCGGTGAGCAACCACAACGGGGAAATACTTCACAGGCAGCTTTGAGATCAGATTTGACACAACTGGCTGTGGCATAAATCCCTGAAGAGATGCCAGCGTTGGGAGTGTGGTGCAGAACAGCCCGAGTAACACAATTTTCTCTATTTAAAAAAAGCCTATAGCCATCCCACAGACAACGTAAGTCTAGCTTGATAAATTAGATGTAGAATACAGCCCCAGCCCAGCAAGGATATACCGTCTGACAGCCGAGCTATGAATACTGCCTGAACTATTTCTTGTAACATGTGCAATCTCACACAGCTGCCAATACCATTTCTGAACGGATTTTTAAAAAGAGGGAAGTTTGATATTTAAGCTGCAAATCTAGAGGATTTATGTAAGGATGGATTTGGCATTTCTTTCCAGTGGCTCCCAGCAAAATCAACCCTGGTGTTAACTTTGAGTTCAGCGAGGCCAAGGTTTCACCATCTGAAGTTTTCGATTAAGTAGTGGATAAAACTATATAGGGTTACATAAGGCTATGCCATACTGCTACATCAAGCATGCGTAATGACTTCTTCAGATACACGTTGCAAGGTGAATAAGTTTCACAGCAGGACTTCCACATTCCCAGTACTAGCGCTTTACCTGTTCTTCATCAGCATTCCCCGTCATTCCCTCCACTCTCTGCTGGCCTTTGCTGGAGACTGCCCTACCCGTGGAGTTTGCGCCACGTAAAAATTTAAATCAGGGACACTTCCCTAGTTATCTTCTTACTGAAATCGTTCTACGGGTATAATCTGTACAACAGACACAGCTGTACCAGTTACGAGGGTGCTTTGGATGACTTCAGGTTATTTTATAGCAGTGGAACATTCCTCTCATTAAGAGGGTTATATCACATTAATTAGCCAGGTACACTAATAACTATCCAAAGCATGAAACAAAACTCAGATGATAACCCAAACCCTTCCGTTAATCACAAATGACTACAGGCTACAATTTGCACGTGTGTGCATGTGCGGGGGATGTGTATATTTGTGTGTGTGTGTGTGTGTTTGCATGCATGCAAGGCAGGCAGAAAAATAAAAAGCAAGCAATAGCCCATGGGAGTTTCCTAAGGGATTGCTCCACATACAGGGAAAAGTAGTGAAGGAAAAGTGAAAAGAAAGTTAAAACCAGACACGTATCCATCAACTCAATTAAGCCTCGAGGGGAAAAGCTAAAGGCTGCCAGGAGATACAGGGAGTTTATGCTCCTCCTCCAAGGGGGAGCAGCAGAGGAAATGCTGGAGAAGGAACTTTGCTGCCTGTGAGCAGAATTAATGGGTGGTTCTGGACCGGCTGAGCTGCTGAGCCACCGCTTCTCAATGAGTTGTTAATGGGAAACATGGAGAGTTAGGAAGTAATGAGGACTTTGTCAATACAGCTGTGGATAAAAGTGGGTAAGGAACCACTTAAGGAAAAAACCATCACACAAATCTGCAACTACAGATTCTGCGCTTTCCGGTGCTTAAGAAATTACTTGCAATAATTTTGGAAGTGTTATAGAGCCTGAGAAGCAAAACACAACCTCAGGACAGATCCTTTTATTAAACCAGAAGCGGCAAGCAAGAAAGAAATCTTGGTAACACTGGTCTCATCTACAATTTATTCTTTTTTTTAGATTCCCAGGAAAGCAAAAGAACGAACAAATCTAAATAATTTGCAGCCGCCTGCAGTGGAGGCACCAGATGAGCACCGCTTTCGTAGGCAACACCCAGCACAAGACAAATGTCTCCACCATGTCCCGGCTGGGTGCATTAGGGAGGGGGGACCCCACAAACAGGTCCAAACCCCCTCCTGTACCTGCACACCTTCCAAAATAGCCATCTACATGGTACCTGGGGCCATTAGATAACCCACCCCAGCAGGGTTGGCTTGTGTTGGTACTAACACCACAGCCAAAAAATCAGAGGGTTTCTTCCAAAGTGACCAGATTGAAAGAAGAATATGAATTGGGGGTGGGTGGGGATGGGGCGTGGGGGGTGTGTGTGTCACATATCCATCTTACGGTTGGGTTTGCTGGCATTTAGGAAGTGGGGAATCTTTTACAGGTTTTCCGAGCAATCCTGGCCACTTTCCACCTCCTCCCCCTCCCATGAAAGCAGCCTTCCCCACCACAAGAGCTTCGCTGTATAACCATTTTTCCTTTTTATTTCATGTAAAGACAAACACTATTAAAACACACCGCATTCTTGTTTCTTTACCTCCATGAAGAGCAAACACAGAGAAATGCTCCCTAGAAACGAAGTGCCGGATTTATTCAAAGGTAAACATCCCATTTTACGCGTCACCCAAGACTTTGAGGGAGGTACCACTTTCTGTGCTGAAAGTGCTAAGCCAGGCAGGACCGCCACCGTACCGGCTTCCCTCCCGTATCCAGCCTCCGCAGAAGGGCACGCAGAGCCTTTGCAGCTCCCTAACTCAATCCGGTTCAGAGCTGAAATCCAGGTGGGCTGGAGATGGATGGGAAGGACGGGAGCAGCTCCCATGGGGCCATCAAACCCTGCAAGTGCCAGGGGAGCTCTCTGGCCACATCCCGCAACCCTCTCCACCCTGGGCATGCACGGTCAGGGGAGGAGGGGGCCAAGACGGTAGCCAAGTTGGCTTCACATGAGTCAAGGACACCCCCATGGAAATACTGCCTACGCCCAGATCCACACAATCCTGGCTTCTCTCCACCAGCAGGGGCACAAAGAGGCCAAGGATGGGGAAAGTCACCTGGACCTTCCTGCTTCCTTCTGGGCTTCTTTCAACATAAAAGCAATTGCTGCAGCCAGTGATGAAGAGAGGGAATACGGCACACAGATAAGGCACAAAGCTTGCAAACATTCTGCATATAAAAACATCATGTTTAACAAACCCACTTCCTCACAATGCACAAAAACCCATCATGGAAACTGAAACCACCAGAAGTAAGTCATGGACCACAAAGCATGCTTGCATGTAAAAAAAGGATGGGAAGGCTCCTCAGAGCACTGAGGAGAAGTCAGCTTCACCGGTCTCCTTTCTGAGCAGCATACGATGGTTACATCCAGCTGGTGAAGCTCCAGAGCACAACCCCATGGAAATATCCAGGCTCATGCTTAACCCTGCATCGCTCCCTCTCCAGCGCTAAGTACTAACGCATGTTTGATTAGGCAACAGGAGGAGTATCTGCTCCTTCCAAAAGTGACCACAAGCTCTTGGCAATAACACCGAGTACTTGCTCTGGCCCTAACCGCATACCACAGTTGTTAAACTGGCCTGCCAAAGGAAGACGTCTTGCCAGACAGAGTATTCAAAATAAAGCAAGGAAGAACAATCGCTTTAAATAATCAGCATTTCAAGTGCTCTAACGAAGAGAACATGTATTAAGGCGACCTCAGAGAAAGGAAAACCTATTAAAGCAAACGCTAACAGTGATTTTTCAAATATTCCTGCCCTTTTCACTTTCCACAGGGAAGCCTACAGAAATCTTACAAAACCAGAGCTTCAGCATTATTCACCTTTATATTCCCACTGGTTCTAGTGGCATTACTCCCACAGATGGGGACTACAGATCAGGTGAGGGTATTTTCTAATTTTAGTTATTTTTTGTGCATACTAACCACTCTTGGACACGAGTTAGGCCTTCCACAATAACAAGACTGGATGACAAATCATGAAATTAAAAACTAATTTAGAGAAATGAGAAAATTCTGGATTCTTGTCATTTCCCTTCTATTTTTTTTCATACTTTGGAAACAATAGAGCAAAAAGCGACAAGCATGCTCACAGAGCGACCCAAGTTTGAAAAGAGACAAAATGCCATCCAAAGGCAAATGGCAAAATTCCCAGTAACATCATTAATGCCAGCATTTCATCTGGTATGCTTTTCTATGAATTGATATAAAAGCATTTCAATGAAGATATCATATTGTATACCATTTACGATTACACATACAATGAGATTCTCAAATGCTGCTTTTGAGATGCAGACCTCATACTGAAGCAATAACCAAGCCCCATATGCATGGCTCTCAGGGTACACGTGCAGA
This sequence comes from Ciconia boyciana, assembly GCF_034638445.1. Lineage (NCBI taxonomy): Eukaryota > Metazoa > Chordata > Aves > Ciconiiformes > Ciconiidae > Ciconia > Ciconia boyciana. The sequence goes on from NC_132934.1 coordinate 60,920,626, forward strand.
TCAGAGTTTGGCTCACACATGCAGTGCAATATATACATCGGGATGTAAACGTGGAGCCCAGCTTGAAAAAGCAGCTTGCATTTGCACCACCATGATAGCCATCCTAAAAATGAATACCCAGCACTTTCCAAGCACCAGCCGCTCCTCTTGTCTCCATACTGGGGGAGCCTGGTTTAGGGCTGGTGAGAAGCGTGGCAGGGAAATAGCACGGCGTGCCTCAGCACACAAGTGGAGGCTTGCGTTACTAGAGGGTTTGCTGGGCTTTTGACAGGAGATGGCTTTATTTTCTTGGCCAGCAAGCTGTCCCGGTTGCTTTCTGCAGTGCTCAGGTACAGAGCTGTACTGGACTGGGCACCCTGCCTGCCTGCCTGCCAGCATTTGGTAACCCCATCACCAGCTTCAGTGGCATCTCCTTCTCACCCTACTGCAAACCCTGTGTCAGGACGGGGCGTCAGCTGTGCCTCCCCTGCCCTGGCCATTCCCGGAGTGGGGACAACAGCAGCACAGCCGGAGCCTGCCACGACCCTGGCCGGGGCAGCCCCGAGGTTACTCCTGCGCCCAGGTACTCGGCACGGCTGGAGCCCAGCATCTTTAACGACTTCTCCTTTCCACACACTACTCTATTCATTTTCCACTTCCCCAGTCGCAGCTGTCGAGCCCTATTAATGCATAGAAAAAACACATTTAAACCCAAACCTGCTAGGCCAGAAATAGAAGTTCTCATTTTCTTTTCCAAAACACAGAATAGCTGAGCAACAACGAAAGGAAAAGGAGATCTCTCCCGAGTGCACATCTGGAACCAATTTGCTGTATGTAGCCACTGGGTGTCACTTTTGATATATACTGGGTCAGCCACGCAGCGTTTCGGCGAGAGAAATGGATTTCAAAGAGGTGATCCTAAACCAAACCAGACTGCTCCGCAGCCTCTCACGTGCAAGCTGTAATTAGCAATTAGCCAGCCAGGCTGATTTATTAAGGAAACGTCTTTGCCATGACATTAAGAAACGTGCAGTGGCTCCTACCTCTCAGTCTGCAGCGTGACTTTTGACGGCTCCACGTTGGGGTTTTCCCACTCCATCTGCGGACAGTGCATGAAGTAGCAGAGGGTGTACAGAGCCTCCGGCTCCCAGTAGAGCGATCCCTGCTTCTGGTGCATCGGTGTCCCGTTCCCGTGCTGCTTGGCGTTGAGGGGCTGGAGGTGGTGCATTGCTCGAGACACCAGGTCGCCTGGAAAAAAGCAAAAGCTGGGTGAATGCCAGGCTTTTCAGCTGCCTTTCCCCAAAGTTTTCAAACTAAAAGGCGTGCCAGGTTGGTTTTCCCTTCTATTTAACCTCATACGCAAGCTGTAAAAGGTAGGACAGGATCCTCTGCACGGTTTATCGGCAGGTCAGACTTTGACTGGTGGTTTACGCAGCGCAGTGTGACGTACCTGGGCTGCAGTCAAGTCCCCTAAGGCCTGCAGGAGATGGGTTTCTGCAAATATAGTGTGTAGGCAGTGTCAGGCTGGCCCGTCTCAGCACTGCCAGAAGAGCCAGTATGCTGGGGCTGGGGTCACAGCTACCTACAGGCAGCCTTTGGAGGCTGCCAAAACCCCATAGTCCCAAAAATGACCAGTGGGGACAATGAAGAGTGGCACCAAAAGCCGCATGCTCCTGGGTAGAGAGCATCAGGGAAACGCAGCCCCTTGCAGTGAGGAAGGAGGCAGTCAGATAATGCACAGAGCACTGCGGGAGTGTGCAAAGGGACACAGGGGTGAAGAAAAAAGGAGGAAAAAAAATTGCTAGAAGACAGTATCAGAAATGTGCAACCAAAATTACAATTTGTAAGCCCAGGCTGGGCCTGGAAAACTTCATGTTAACAGAAGAGCAAAACCTGTGAAGTAGGCTCACCCAGCCCCTCAGGTTTCCAGAACACAGAAAATGGCCCAAGAGAAAGATGCTCGTCATCTCCCCTGCACCGACGTGGTTCTGTGCGCTTCTTCGCAGGGTGGGTATGGGAAACCAGCGGCAATATGCGGACCAGGATCAGCAAAGCCAGCAAGTGAGATTAGCAGGCAAATATATAGGCAAGCAGCAGTGAGTCTCTTAGCACAGTACTGATTGTAACTAATTAACTAAAGCATCTCCCTCCGATGCAGTGAATTTTACGTTTGTTGACTAGTGACCGCTCTATCAAAGGCAAGGAAACAATTGTGGTTATAAACTGCCTGTTTTCACATGTTCAAATCACTCCGAGACTGCTTTGTGGGGAAATAATGATCTCGGATCAAATCAGATGGTTTGTTTTAAATGAAAATCTGAGCAAGAGCCCTTTGGGTCATTCTTAAGCTATACAAAAGCAAGCGATGGGGAAAAGAGGACATAATTTTCCAGTGTTAAGAAGTCGTCACACGCTTTCTCTTATTTGCTTTTCCCAAATGACCACTGAGCACTGAAACTTGGAAGGAAAAGTTGGAAATGTACGCCAAGGTAGGAACATAAAACCAAATCGGGGGGATGGGGGGTGGGGTGGAGGGCTGAATAATGAACTCCTGGGCAAACTTACCGGAGAACTATTTTGACTGTGTACAAGGCAGAGTACAGGGTTGGTTTTTTTTGCAAAGTCCCACCCCTGTAAACACATCACCTCTCTCCAGCCTGACTCGCACAGAAAATGATGCTGCTGCTGCGATAATGTGCACCGAGGAGAATAGAAACGTCTCGTTGAAAAATGCTCAGCCCAGCCCTCCAAAAACACAGCCTCAAAACCATGAGGAGAAGAAAACCGCTGGCATGAGAAAACTGCCGAGTCCATGATTTCAGGGTTTTGACACAATTTTTTGCTGCACTCTGCAATATTCCTCTGATTCAAAGCTTTCATTTAAAAATAGTTTCTGTCTTTTCCCTCTGCCAGGAAATTGTCATGATAGGACCAATCTTGCAGCCCTGCATGCTCATAATTTCCGAGAGAAGCTGTGCATGCAGAAAGCCTGCAGGATCAGGCCCACAGCAGAAACAGATGTGCCTCTGAGATGACTCCCCAGTCCTGCACAAAATCATCTGCAGGCAACCAGAAGCAGCAGCAAAGTTTGGGACCCCCTTCACTCAGCCCACTCTGTCACAGCAGACGTGCACTGCCAAGCCTAGCACCGGCCAATTTAACTGCTAGCAACCTTTCTGATAGCAAAAGTAAATTCCTCTCTTTTTCTCCAAAAGGCAAAAAAATTGCATAGAAGCGCTGGCTGCAACAACCAGCTTTAATAATAGCAAAAGCAGAGAAAAAGGACTTGCGCTAAATTCAGCCTTTTCAGACCCAAGCCACTACAGCACTGAAGCATGTGGTTAAAGTTAAGCACACGACTAGTCTTATTTCAGTGGACTGAGACAGCAGGCACCAGAGAATGCCTCTGACTTCTGTATTGAACGACAAATAAAAATCAGGATGCAATTTAGGCCCAGATGCAGGCAGCAGCATTACTTCATCCCCATTCCTCCCCGAGCACTGGGGCGATGCAACTTCGATGACACATCCAGCGCCAGAGGAAGCTGCACGGTGAGCAAGGAGGGAAAGCAGCAGCAAGAATGACGTACGCAGGGTGGGCAGCTCAGCATCGCTGCTGATGCAAAGCTGGAGGAACTCGAGCCTCACTGAAATCAATGGCAAAGCTCCCATCCATTTCAATATGACCAGGAGTTCACCATTTTATTCTGTATTTCCTCAACTGTTTCTTAAGAAACCCGAACCAATTCATGCCATTAAAGCTGAATTAATGTTTTTTACATTTAAGCCTCATTTAATTACATTATACTAAGAACGGATTGGCTTAGATCTTGCTTCTGCCTTTGCTACGTTATCTCTGGTTACATTTCAAATAATTTCTATATTAACAATTATTATAACATTCCTCTACCAGAGACAACTCAAGGCTTAAATAATCAATACCTATAAAGCATCAAGCTGCACAGCGGACATTAAGTCAGCATAAAAAGCTGCATTATGATCTTGGTACCCAACAGGCAGAGCACTGGAGGCAGGACAGGAATCTCTGCTTTCTATTTCATTCCACAGTGTAACCTCGGACAAGCCACTGCATGCCCTGGTGCCCTTTTCCTCCTCCATCTGCATCCAGTTATGGTGCAAATTCTTCAGGGCAGAGACTGTGTCTCAGCATATCTGTGCACCAGGATCAGTGCCGACAAGGGAGGAAGGAGCCGACGCGCACGCACACACTGTATGGTAGTACTTATGCATAAGCTGTAATACGTAGCATGAGTGTAACATCTGGTTCAAGATGCACGTGTGTTGTTGCAATCCCTACCACGTTTTGCTGCTTCTATTCTTCCTTGCTAATATGCTTTTGTTTATCCATTTTCTTCCAAAGAATATACAAAAAGTTGAAATTCTCTCTGATTCTGGCCAGGGCACTCCAAAGCCCACGGATGTGAAAGCAGCTCCATGATGGGACTCACTGTTCTGGTCTCCAGCAGTCAGCCAACTCAAGTCTCATCTGGGAAACTCAACCTATATACGCTCTCCTTGCCAGCTGTAAAAGCCACAGTACATCTGAACACCGAGGGTAACCTTGAATTTGTGGCCAAGCATAGAGACGGAAGCCCCCTTCATCACTTTGTGTTAGCCATCTCTGCTCCTCAGAGCCGTGTTCAGCTACAGCAACGCTCTGCAAGGTGACATTACCTGCTCGCAGCATTGCTGGCTCTTCTGCATTTTTTTTGGCCCTGAAAACATGTCTTAGATATATCAACTGAGCACATCTGGAAGGCCAATAAATTCCAGAGTGCATCATTTTAAAAAAAAAAAAACCCATAAAAAATAAAAATCCCAGCAGCTGAGTCGATCTTGTAACTGCAGGGATGGGGCTCCTGAGGGCTGTGGCATCACGACACAAGGGGCTCGGTGGGGATCCCTGCCTCGCCGTCCCCTGTGCTCATTCTCGCCCCTGTACCACTGCCTGCAACCCATCTGAGCAGCAGCCTGGAGAGCCGATCTGCCTGACAAAAAACCTTGCCAATTTTATTTTGCTCTTAATTTAAACCAAATAAACGCTTCCACAATTTATGCAACATAAGCCAAGCGAGCCGACGCACAAACTGCTCTGCTGGCAGAGCCAGGGAGAGGAAGACATCATGTTGTGCGGAGTAGACACGCACAAAAAAATGAACAGCGAGGTGGAGGGCTATTTGAGGATATTTTTGTTGCCGAAGCTGGGAAGCTGGAACTGGAGGGCAGGGTCCCAGAGGGCAGCAAAGGCAGTGGCAAGCCCCGGGCTGGCACTGCCTTGCAGCCCTGGATCGGGATGGGGAAGAGCTCCGGCAACGCAGCTCCACGCTGGAGCTTGTCAGCCCAGAGGAGAAATGCCATGCCTCACACACCGGCTAGCAAAGGACCCACGAAACCATCATCACACCGCGGTGCGTGGAGAGCTGCTGCTGTAGCTACCAGCATTTAGTCCTTTCCATGACTAAAGCAGGACTTGCCCGTCGCTGCTGCTGTCAGTTCAGCATGGTTTAGGAATGCAAGGTCCCCATACATTTGATTTAAAGATTGAAAATATTATGTAATGCGCATGTTGTGACATGGGCCTGGTTTAAGGCAAGACTAAATATTTAAGGAACAGCTTCAGTGACTTCAAGCCAAAGATGTGATGTGACAGGGAAAGTTAAGCTGTGCCAGCCTGTATGGGGGTGGTACATTCAACAACATACAGCACTCAACTGGACAGCTCGAGCCCTCTCCACAGTGACCAGCTAAGCATTTTTTTTACTGTATTTGGCTTTGGTAAAAGCTATTATCACTGCTCTTACTATTTTAGAGCCCCAAGTTTGAAAAATAACACATTGTTTCCAATTTGGTAGCAGAGGAGGGGAAAGAAGTAGAAAAGCAAAAAGAGGAGGAAGAAAGAGAAAATGATAGATACCCAATGCCCACTTCTGAGAAGCTTCTGAGGGATTTTATGGTTTGTCATGATGGACCTGATCTTGCAAACACTCCTGCCTAGGAGCAGGCTTGCTGCTTTTAAAGGGATAAAATTCCACAGCTTAAAACATTCAGCTGGGTGTGTGTTTGCACAACCACGACCCAGAGGTGAATGACGCTGGACTGATCCTTACATGGTCTCCCTACGACACCAACCTCAAGTTTTTCTTGTTCCAAAAACATGTCCTAAAACCACAAGAACAACTTAACGACGATATTTTTGCACACTGATAACAAGCCACACAGTTCTTTGGCCTGTGTCTTTCTTTCAAAGCCCACGGGAGGGAGGAGGATCTGTTGTCACCGCAGCCCTTTTCCCACATGATGCCCTGCTAGGGCACTGTGCAAAGCAGCAGCAGGCCATGTTTCTAGCACAACAGCATCCTGCAGGCAGCACCCATCAGTTTGATAATGCCAGTCTGATCATCCCTCCAGCAGTCCACAACTCCAACGTGTGTAGCCTGCTCTCGGGAATCATGCCCTGCGGTGGGGCATGTTGACAGCAGCACTGTTGCTGCTTTGCTTTGCTACCTGGATGAACATTTTCTCCTGCACGAGTGGGCCAGAGCCACAGACTGGAGTCATGTCTGTCCTTTAGAGCCCTTAACGTCCTCCTGTGTCCTGTCCAGACCATCAACAGAAGTGTTGGCCAGGGAGCTGCACTCCAGATGCCAGCTTCCATGGCATGGCTGGTAGTTTCCAAAGTTTGCCCCCTTACAAGCACCTAAGCCAGGTGCAAAACTCTCTGTCTTGACGGGGATTCACCTCACACCTCAGAATAAAAGTTTGGGTCTACAGCTTTTGCTCAGGACCAACTCTGGGGAGACTGTATGGAAAACATGAATTATAACCCTGATAATAAACCAAGGTCTGTTCAATCAGACTGCTACCTGGTAGCCGTGGCCATCCTGCATCCTTCCCATACTGTAGCTAAGTCTCTCTCCCTTTCTCCCTCCCTGTTGCCTCTAGTTTCTGTACCAAAGTGTATTGCTACAGCTCACCGCAGCATATGCACATGAATGTGGGTGAACACAAGCAGTTGAACTGTGTCTCCTGTACCACAGCAGACCGCCTCCAGCCATCCACTCAGTCGGCCGCCCAAGCCATTCCTACAGTCTTAATTTCAGCTGCGCTGTTCCTCCATGTTTGCTCTGCCTCCAGTGTTGTATCGATCTCTATGTTTCAAAAGTCAGCTGAGCAAAAATTGCTCAAGCAAAACCTTTCCTCAAATGATTTATTGGAGGTTTTTCTATCGTTAACTCAAAACGACCCATCTATACCAGGAAAGGAGCGTGCAGAGACCTAGGGTGGGCGCACACTACAAAGTGTTTAGTATGTATTTCACTGTGCACATGCTCTTAGCACAAAGTATCTTCAAACATAAAGCTATGCTATTCTTGGCACACAGCATATTCCAGATTCAAGAGCCAGCTGCCTCGGGCTGCGGGTGTGCTTGGGGTGCCATAACCCGCAGTCAGTGCAGCATCCCACGAGCAACAGATTCACCGTTGAGCTCACCTTGCAGAAGCCTCCCCATCTCTGCTCACCCACACCATGCCCCTATATGAATTTGCTACCCCAGGCAACCTTTTCTTCTCCTAACAGCCATTCATCTCTCCACAGAAGAGCAAATGAAGCAGCTGTGGTCCCAAACTCTGAATTCAGCGCCAAAAGACAGGACTGGGATACAAGCAGCCCATTTCCTGACAGTGGCTTCCCTGTGGCCTCCCACAGATCGTTTAACCTTTTATCTCCACTTATCCCACCACCACAAGAAGCTTCTATTTATATTACAGAGTATGTGTTTGTATGCAATTTAATGTTTGCAAAGCCTTTGAAGACTGAGAAATTAGGGATTGGATATATCCCATTAAAAAGCCACAATAATAATTAAACCTTCTCACGTACACATACCTATTATAACAACACTATCACCTTCAAAATCTGCAATCCAATGTGGCAAGCGTGATGTTTGTGTTTGATTCCCCTTAAAACACGTCAACTCCAAACAAAACAAGCTTTGACTCAGATGAGCTGTTCATCTGCCGACCTAATGATGAGCCTTCCCTCTGTGGACTGCTGCTGCTTTATGGACCACCATTCCTGGATTTTCTTTGGCCTGACGTAGACTTGTCCTCAAACTCTGAATTTAAGAGCCCCCCATGGCTGAGCAGGCCAGCTCAAGAGTGCTCACCCTGGCCCGACCGATTCCCGGTGCTCTGCACAGCAGGGACAGGGAGGACTGCAAACCTAAAGAAAGGAAAATGCTGTTTTAACCCCGAGAGTGCTGTGATACACAGGAGTTCAGGGGTGAACAGGAATCTGCACCTGAAGGGTGATGTACGCAAGGGAGTCCTGAGCCAATACATTGGTGTATCGTGGAGGGGTGGTGGAGGGTTGGAGCTCCAGCATCCCTCACCCACCAAGGTGATGACTTTTGCCTCCAGCCATTAAACCTCAGTGGGCTTAAACACACAAGGTAGAAGCCCCAGAGGAACAAAACCAACCGCGCGGGGACAGACCCAGGTTTGGCCCCCAGGAAGGCGAAGGGGGCTGAGTGTCATCTCATGGGGGAAGCCCCCAAAGGAGCACTGACAGCAGACTGGGACCCAGGCAAGCAATAGCTGCCTCTGTTCAGCCCCTGTAACCCAAGATAGAACTCCACACCTCTGGTCAGCAGGGCAGCGAAAGGGAAGGCAAAGCCTTAGCAGGGTGTAGACTAGTATTTTCAAATTATCCTCCCTCCCACTTCGTTTCCACCGACAAATAAATGTATTGCTTTATGGTTTATGATAATGGTATCTCAGGGGGGATGGAAGAAAAGCAGGGGTTCATCTGGGGCTATTAAGTAGCCCATAACCCTTCTTGTGCACAGACGCAGATAGCAAATGGAGGCTCAGGTCCATCACTTGGAGGGGGCTGCAAGGGGAACGGAGTAGCAGCTACGGGAGCCTGCAACCAGCTAGCACTTAATGGAGGCAAGAAACTACCTAGCATTTAAACACTGCATTCATCTCTCTTGCGTTCTCTGCTGGGGGGTGAAGGGGCACCTCAACAACTTATCTTTTTAGCTTTTACGCACAGAGCGGATGACGCGTGGATCGCAGTGCGGAGGAACCACAGACAAGAAGCCCAGAAAGTGGTGGGAGAGCGAGGATGTAGAGATCTTGTGCAATAACCCAGCGGAGGGCCCTTGAAAACTAGGAAAAGTATCACCACATCTGGGGAGTGCCCACACAGGCTGCCAGTCTATGGCCAAACCCTACGCTGAAGGGAGTAGGGTTTGAACTGCAGGTTTTGAACTACATCTGAACTGCAGGTTTCAGCCAGTACCTCCGCTTAGCTCAGCACTGCGCTGCATGAGGCAAACCATTCACAGGGAGTAAGCTTTGGTGTTTCTCTATGGTGCTGCTTAGTCTGAGAAAAATATCTGACAAACAGTGCTTTTGTTCTGGCAGTAAATAAGCAGAGCACTTACAACAACCCTCCTTCAGATGCCACCCTTCCAGCAAGCACCTTTACCTTGGCACTTGCTTCTAAGCCTAGGTTTAACCTCTTATTTACAGGACATGAATCAATTTGTACGGCTCCTGCAGTACTCCTTCCTGTTGGTTGTAGAGAATTGAGACTAGATGAAAAGGCAAGGGAGGGGATGCCGACTTTCATCATCTCCTCAGCTGGGGCTGCGAGGAGAAATGAGAAACAGTATTGGTATGTGCAATCACATTCCTACTTACACTTGAGCAGTAACCCTTCCTTTCATCCCTAAAAGTGTGCCAAGATCTACTGGGAGCCTGTTATTTTGGAAATATATACATTCAGCACTGCGGAGGCAAAGAGAGGATGATGGGGAAGGGTGGCGTTTTTCCAATGGCAAAAAGGAAAACCTTGCTGAGACCTGAGTGGTGACATGGAGGAAATAGCAGCCTGAACATCACATCTGGGAGCTGCTCTAAGTTAAACACCGTTCAAAGGCTAAAAAGCTCTGAGATTAGCAGTGTTAAGTCTCATCCGCATCTTTAGATTATGCTAGTTTAAAATAAAAATGCATACTCGTTGTGGTTAACACTCAGAGTAATACCACCACCACTGGTCACTGTGGTTTGCACAAGACTGGGTAGCCAACTTCTCACCCAGGAAAGCCACAGAGGATTGGCCATCTTTGGACTCAAAGCAAGCCCCAGTTTTCTGCTCTAACCTGAAGACGTGTGTGAAGACACGGTTTGGACAACATCCTAAGCCACAGTTTACCCCTCTGTGTGGCTCGAGAGACACAACCCTTCTGCAGCCCTAGCCTCAACATGGGGTGGTTGTCCCAGCTCGGCCGTACACTAACACCTTACGGTCTTCACCACAAGGCAGTGAGGGAGGAATATTTCTTGGTGCCAGGACTGGTGCCCAGCGCACCCTAAGCTCTGCTCCTCCTTGTCACCACCTGCGTGCACACACTAGAGAAAGAGCGTCCTCCTTGTCACCAGCAAACACACCAACGACCTCCAGTTGTGAGCCTCATCCCTTCTGCATCTGGTCTCCAAGCCAGCAGTGGTATTTTTAGATGGGTGATGAATAGGTATGTTGGAGTGTTATGCAGTTAAATATAACATAAACGTTTGTGGATTGCAAACACACTTATAAAGAAGTTAAGAAAAATATTCAAAGGTCAAAATGCAGTATCATGGGATCTCTCAACAGCTCTCCCTAGTATTCCTCTCTTTATCTATTCAGTCTACTTATTTTCCCCCTGTCTGAAGGGGCAGGAAATGAAAGAGAAGGACTAGAAATCCAGAAGAATTCCCAAAACTTTCGGGGGGGGGGGGGAGGGAGGGTGGGAAGGATCTATTCCCCTTCTCTAGGTCTGGTCTGGAAATACAGAAAACTTTAGGAAAAACTGAAAAAAAAACCAAAACAACATCCCCCAAAAAAGGCTCGTGAAATATTTTCTCTAAGATTAAACAGTGGAATACTGTCAGGCTACTGTTTAAAATCCTATTATTTTTTGCTGTGCTTCAGTTCTTCCCAATGTTCTCTATATAATAAGCATTTCAAATGAAATTACATTATTTTAAAACACACTGTAGTAGGCAATTACAATTCCTGAATACTAAATGCCAATATAACATAGGACAAATTTATTGTTGTTCCTTAACTTTGTGCCACGTTCATTATATTTTAATGAATAAGGTTTCACATTAATTTTTCAAGCCTTTTCCTTGGAATCATGCATTATCGCTGTAATTGTGTTGCAGAATTAGGTCTCTATTTACATTCTCCTCCTAAATCCTGGAGACAAAACCTTGCTTTGATTTTTGCCTTAAGTCAGCAACACCACCTCTTCTTCCTATTTTTGGGAAAGCACCCCAGGCTTTCCTCCAGCGCTACCTCGCCCCGCTGCCGCCAGGCAGGGCAGGGCCGTCCCAGCGACGACCAGCGCCCGCTGCCTGCTAAGCCCAGGAGATGAGAGCAGAAGCACCAGGCCAGCAGGGTTTGGGGGGGACCGGAGCAGCATCCACGAGTCCGGTTGCACCTGCCCAGTCATGAGGACCCCTCAATGGCAGCCCAGGTTGACCTCTTCTGAAGCATTCCCAGAGGGTGCTGCCCTCCCTCTACGGTCGTGGCCACCATCCCACCTTTCCCCAATTTTCTCTCACCTTTCACCCCCTGGGGAAACGCAGCTCACCCAAATGCTCTTTTCTAATACACTGACAGCATTCGTGAACAAACGAAGGGAGCAGATGAATGAGGTCATCACGTGTAGGGAAAGGTGAAAGTACCACAAGACGCAAGGCTTTTCACCTTGTGAAGCTATTTTCCACCTGGGACAGACACAAAGACCGTGAAAGAATTAAGAAGATTTGAGCTGAAATACAGGCACCGGGCAGCAAACGGGCTCCATTTGCCAGCTGTTGTCCTCCACAGGACAGATTTGATTTCCCATCTCAAAGTCTCCAGCAGCTCGGCAGCCAGCCACGTCTCTGCGTGCAAGGGTGCTGGGCAGAACTGAGAGCAGGGGAAGCCTTTCCTCTGCAAGTGGGCGTTTGTTAATTCTAGTTATTCTGCGTACTTGCAATACTTTAATTATTAATGTTGATAAACTGTAGGAAATCTCATTCAATAAGAACTGCCTTTTTTTTTCCTCTGAGATAAAATTAAATTGCTTTATTGCAAGATCCCTCTTTGCCCTTGTCTTTTGTGCTCTTATGAAGAACACAGAAATGAAGTCCTGGCTCCTGGGATATTGCAAGCCGGTGGGACATTGCAGACACATGCTTGGGGACTGTCCACTCTGATGGTCAAGCTTTTGTCCCTGCCACTCACTCCTGGTTGCCATCTCCTCCCTCCTCCCTTCACAAGTGCTAACCTCTTAATTCCCTCCTATCCAGAGAGTCTCCCGCACCACCTTTATTCCTCCCACAAAAGCAGGGGCTTTTACATACCTAACCTTTTCCTCATATCCCACTTTCTCCATATCCTCTTCCCTCTCCACAATGCCACTTCTAAAGCTCTCCATCCCCCTCACACCACCAGGGCAATGATAAATCTTCCTGCGCCTACTCCCTCCCTGCCAACACACCCTGATCCCCAGGTGTTCCCCCCTGGCTTCTCCACACTGCTCAGCGTTTCTGCCCCCACGCTGCGGTTCCCCAGCCTCCCTCTGTGGCAGAAGCTTTGCTGTAACCTCCGGGTCACACCCTCTGCTGATGCCAGAGACAGATACACAAGCACTGAACAAAGAGCAAACCCCCTTGTACCCCCCACCCCTCTCTTTTCCTTCCATTTTAGGACTTTCCCCCAAATCCACAGGGTTCTGCCCACCGAGACGCCATGCCTCCCTCCACATTTCACAATTCAGTTTTGAACTCTGCACCAGCACTGCTCCACGGCGAAGATTTCTACCCCACTGAGCATCAAGCCTTGCAAGCTTTGCCAATTACCAATCCTCCTCCTCCTTCTTCCCCAACATGCATCTGCTTGCAGCGGCTGGGGAGGTATCCTCGACGGTAGTCCAGAGGGCTTTCTGGAGGGCTACCAGCATGCTGGAGGTGCCAACCTCTCTCTGACAGCTGCATCTAACTCCCACTGATGCACTCTTTTCTTCAAGTTGGCCACCCTGAAGAGTGTTTTGCCTGTGTTTGCAGTCAACAGACACACAGAGAGGAAACCCTATCAACCAAGCATTTGAATCTGAGGTAGGACTTGAGATGATAGATTTCTGGAAATCAAATTTAAAAAAAGGGGGGGTGGGGGGTAATTAAGGAGTCTGACTTTTTGGGTTGCGTACAGAGGTTCAAAAAAATCCAGAATAAAATAAAAAAAAACAACACCGAAATATCCACAGATTACTTATTTATTAAAACACAACCATGTGTACTTTAAGAAAGAGAGCTGTATCATGCATAATTTAGCTGGCACACAGACGGTACTGTTGTGTGTTTCATGCGCATGAAATAAATAAGCATAAAGTACTTAATTTGAATAACACCAAACACCTGATTCCAAAGACGGAGCAACACTTCACGCTAAGGCATGCAAGTGCTCTTGGCTTGTTGATGTTTCACCAGAGCAGAGAAAAATTAGCAAGCTGAAAACAGAAATTCATTTTGTGGCTTGCAGACAAACATCCATGGTGCATCCACACAGCTCATGAACAGCACGTAAACTAAGCCCTGATGATATGATGAAGCTACAGAGGAGACTCCCATTGCTACAGAGAAAGCCAGTAAAATTAACATGAGATCCCTATGCAAGTTCTTTACAACCCAGAATTCAGTAATAAGAACAACAGTAAGCTGGGCTGTGTGTATCTTCATAGGTTTTAGTCTTTTCAATTTCTCCCCAAAATTTCATAACACACACCAGGAAAAAAAATACTTGACCGTATTTCTGACAGCCTTCAGAAGTAAAACCTTTTTTGTCTGAACATTTCTGTTTTCCCACCCATAGCTTCATATTTCTAACTACACCGTAAAAATGTGATTGGAAGGCTTCTCTCTTAATAAAAAAAGTTTTTAAAAAGGCACTTCTGGTAACTTTATCTCCATGTCACACAAGGATTCACATGGCATTTGCCTCCTACAATGTATTTGTGCTGAAACCAAAGCTTCCTGATTATGACAGATATCATAGACTCTCACATTTCCCAAAAAGTATTTTGATTAATAGCAAATAATTTATCTTCCAGGTGCAAATTCCTCTGGTGCAGGTTTGAGTTGTGGTTCTTTCCTCTGCTGGAACTGGAGAAGGAAAGGCAGGGTGAAGGACCCTCTCTAACACAGGTGGAACTAGCTCTGCTTTAAATTTGTGGCAGTATTTCCTCTACTTGCAGCCTTCAGGTTTTGGCTTGCCCCTCTCAAAACAGGGACCCCAGTGAAATGAGACAGGACACCAATATGACAGACATTTGCAAATCTGGCCAAGCTGTGAGGTGCTCTCAAACACAACATAGGGAAGATGAAATAAAGCATGTTTCACCTTTAAAAATGGGAGCACTGTATGCGAACAAGTCATAGGCATTGCCTTGAAACTGCACAAGACTTCTCTCCTCCTATGGCTTCAGCTGCCAAACTGGCCACGGAGCATGAACATGGCTAGATCTGCCCCAGCGTCTCCTTCAACATTACACGTGCTCCCTCATCCCTCCTCTGCACCACCAGGCAATGCAATTGGCTTTGCTTTACTTTGAGGAATGAAACCCAAACATTATCAGCAGCCTTGTACTTACTGAGTTCAGCAATGCTCCCCACGCGCGTAGCAAGCAAAGACTGCTCAATGGTCCTTAGCTCGGACTGGCTGAACATCTGCACTTCCCCAGGCTTGTTTGACCTTTGCTGGTCTTTGTGAAGGTTCAAGCTGTCCGGCAGGCAGAGAACACCTACAGTGGATAAAAAGAAAGGAGAAGTCCAATGTAATTTCAGCCAGTATGGACGTCTTTGCTGCCACCACCACATCGTTTTGGGGACATTCCAAGACGCAGCCTGTGTGTGCAGAGCTCAAAGACAATCAATATCTGTAACTCATTGTCACAGATGACTCATGCTCTCAGAAGTGGCCCTCGTTAACTCTTCTGAATATCCTCAAGTCACTTACGATGTCACTTAGGGATAATTCTTACAGAAAATCCTAGAGAATTGCCCAAGGAGGAGGTCAAGAGGGTTCCAAAGAACCTCCTAGAAACTACTTCAAACCCATACAAATTTATTAGAAAATGGTATCTCAGTGACAGAATTCTTAAAGATTGGCTTTTAAATGCTATATGAGACAGATTATACATTTACAGGATTTTCCTGTAAGGGGAATTCCACCAACAATTGCCAAAATAACGGACAGCATCAAGATGCTCGCAGTGTCATTGATGGGCTTCCTGAATTTCTTTTGTAAATACAACTCCTGGCAACCGAACTGCTTGGGCTTCAAAAGCCCCTTATGCAGAAGCCCTTACAGCTGTGAATTTTTGTGGGGCAGGGTATAAGTAAAGCTACTGACATAAAATAATTTACATATACATTCATGCAGGCACAAGTCACTTTCTGCCATGACATCTAAACCCTCAGGAGTAGATAGAGGGCACACGTTTATTAATCAAAATCACTGTCACGCTAAAAAACAGACCTTATTTACAAGAGCAAACGGCTGCATTACCATCTTTGGGTAACAGATGCATGGAAGTCCAGCTTGGAAAGCAAGCTCTCCTTCCTTCCTGTGGTCTGTAAACAGCCAGCTATGGCCATACTCTCCACAGCATCACCCTCCCAGTCCCGCTGGGACACACACAGGCGGAGACCCGCTGGAGGCAGTGGAATTGTACCTCTTTATGATGATTAAATTTCATCTTATCTCAGATTGTGTGATGTGCAACAATTACCTTTGAAATGAAGCCAGAGTAGGAAATGTATTTTTTCCATTAGCTTTTACTATTCCTTCCTTATAAGGTACATATTTAGTGTTTTTCTTCAGGTGGAAGAACTTACTTATGTTTCCCAGCTCAGTAAATATATGGCGTCTAACTCTACTGATCAATAATTGTGCCAATAGGTACAACATTGGATGTCCTGGGCAGAACGTCTACCTTAACCCCTGTTTACTTCAGTTATGAAATAGCCCCACAGACATCATCGCTTTGGAGCACTGCAAGACCAGGTAACATGCCTGAGACGGGGCGTTTCTCAGCCACCTTCTTAGCTCCACCAAACTGCCTTGGATTCCCTCCTCACATCTGCCTCCTCCCTGCAAACAGTTTAGTCTAGAAGTTGTATTTGCACCACAGACCTAAAAACATCCCACCCTGGGAGAAGACAGGCGACGCAGGTTCAGTGAGGCCATTCAAAACAAAAAGTGGGGGTGTACATTGGGAATACCGGGACCGAAGGTCTCATCCACCATGGCTGTAAGACAGCAACCTAAACCAGGATCACCCTCTGCACTCAACAGCAACACCAAAACAAATTCCCTAATAGCCTGGTTGAATGCTGGAGATAGAGGAGCAGGAGCAGCCGTAATCCCAGCCCTGGCTCTGGTCCTGGGGTTGTAACAACCACAGTAAAACCATACGCACGTGTGGAAAGTCACGAGGCGAGGAACACGACTCATGAGGAAGCACCCTGGAGAGAAAGAGCAGGACATCTGACACAGCAACAGAGAGGAAAGAATTAAAAGCAGAGAGGTAAGGGAAAAAAAGGGACAGCAGCTTATCAAACAAGCTCTCCAAATTCTCCTGCCATCGCTCAGTGTCTGACTCGCATAAACATTTGGCGCACTGATCAACATTTATATTCTGGGGATGTGCAGATCTCGAGAAGTACAACACCTGGATTTAAAATGCAGACTTGCCCGCATATTTTAGTAAGTATTCTCTCTTGGAAATCTTTCTCATTTATTTAGATTATTCTTTATGATTTTAAGGGATAGAAATTAAGGCAAAATTGGAAGAGTCTTCCCTGCAGAAAACAGATGTGTAACTGATCTAATACTCAAAGAGATTTCTGAAAACAAGAAGTAGAGGAGGAATAGCTTTATGGCATCTTTTAAAACATTAATATCCAACAAGAAAAATATTTTTCAGTGAAAACACACCTTAAATGTGGAAAAAAATACTGTTTTAAGATACCTTTACAAATAAGATTCAAATGGCTTAAAATCATAATATGTACAGGAGATTTCTCCAAGTGATTAAAGCAGTGAGA
Source organism: Ciconia boyciana (assembly GCF_034638445.1). Classification (NCBI taxonomy): domain Eukaryota; kingdom Metazoa; phylum Chordata; class Aves; order Ciconiiformes; family Ciconiidae; genus Ciconia; species Ciconia boyciana. The sequence continues at coordinate 60,937,776 of NC_132934.1, forward strand.
TATAGACATTTTATTCACTACTTTGTCTACAACTATGTTCCCACAGCCGCGCCTTTTCCTTACAAACAGCCCTGATGATTAATTACTCTGCTCTTCAGCAAAGGGAGCGTATTCTTAGGTTCTTGGATGAAAAGTGCAAATGAAATGCAAAATGCGCCATTGTTTAAAAACTTAGCGAATTATAGGATATGTCACGCCAAAGGGTTTTAGCTGGGTTGGAGACTAGTAAAGGCTTGCAATAGCCAAACATCTGATACTTATATGCCAGCTTCAAAACTATAATTGACCACAGTGGGTGACCAGTGGGGTGATGGAAGATTGTCTATAACTCTCATAATTTTGCTGGATCAGATCTGGGTTTTGCCAGCATGGAGAAAGGGAATTCTATGGCTCGGGTATGTAACTCTGCCAATTTTCTAGCTAAAACTGTTTTCCCCCAAAATTATTAAAGAAAAGTGAATAAAATGCTTTCTAGAAGAAAAACCCACTCTCTTTTTATGTGTTTCACGTAAAGATCAAACTCGCCAATGAAAGACTATGGCAGGGAATTGCCCCCCAGCAAGAAAGAGAGCATGCCAAATCAAGGGAGGGGAAAAAAAGTAAAAACTTTGTGATTATAAATATCTTTTTCCATAATTAGAAACATTTAAATAGCCACCACCAGCTTTCACTGGTTTGGCTACAGTTCAGCTTCCTTATTTTAATTCTCTGCCGATTGGTATTATCTGCTTGCTTTTTCAGTCTTGTATTCACCCGTACTGTGTTGAACTTGATGAACAGATGAGGACCTCAAGTTTCCAATGGTCTGAAAAATTGGACTTTTTTTCACTTGCTTTTCTGGCTGTCGCTGCCGATGCTATCTGCCATTCTATACCAACGATTTCTGTGCAGTATCTTCAGAAAGGAACAGCAGTATCTGTCCTTTCTTTCGACCGGCACTGTTCAATGTCCTTCCTTTCTGCACGGTTACTCAACCGTGTGCGCTTCTTTGCCCATTATTTTATCCCTCTTCTTCCCTCTGATTCACTAGAGTGGAAATTAAGCAGTCAGTTGTTGCCCGATGAATATGGGGCAGACTCACTCGGTACGCCCGCGGCTGCTCTATGCCACCCAGCAACGTACAGCAGCCGTACGTTGCATCTATGACTGCTGTGAACCACTGGAGCAAGGCAAGACAACCAAAGTGCTCAAGTGTATTTGGATTTTGTCACTTCTTTTGGTGCTTCCCGTTGTCTGTACCCTCCCTGGGGCAGGGATCTGTCTAGGACTTGTCTGCAAGGAGACATAATCCGAATGGGCCACACCCAAAATCACTTTATTCACTTTGCCCTTGGCCTCTGTGTACCCTGCAGCCTGTAGGTGAAAGACTGAAGAGAAATGCAGAGAATACATTTTAAAATCAGCAGGATGCCAAAAAAAAACCAACCACCCCACAGTGACAAGCTCCTAATGCTCTGCCTCCCAAATCCCTAGAGAAAAAACAACATCATAGGGAAAACCCGATGTACAATTAATACACTCCACATTTTTCCTGCCCTCTGGGCTCAGCTTAAACACAAGCCAGAGCTCAATCCCCAAGGACTTAAAAATCCCAAACCAAAGAAGTATTGCACAAAATGACAAAGTGCAGACTGAAGATGCCCAAACTTATAAAAGCAGCAGTTATTTTAAACCTTCATGCAAACTCATCTGAAGCCAGGGGTACCTGGTAACTCCATTCCAGTTTCCCCACACACACTCCCACCTCTTGGGCTTGGTTGATGCACAACCCTCCATTGCAAGGCAGATTTTGGCACAAATATGCATACATTCCTGCATACTCATTTCAGAGCTTGCCATGGAGCTGCCCGTGCTGTCCTTTTACCATGACAGAAGAAGTGTGCATGCATCCCACAAAACCAACCCAAACTCAGAGCCCAGCAGCAGCCCCAGCAGAGCTTGTCCCTGCTACTCAGTGCCTCCCCAGCAAAACAGCCTGAAGGACCTGATGGCCGACAGCAACTCCAACACCAGATGCAGCAGCGGCTGTGTGACCTCTTTGGCTTTCAGGGCAGGAGAAATATGGGGTTTGTAGCCCAAATCTCACCAAAATACAGAGGAATCATTAACAAATCGTAGCTCCCTCCACTGTTCCTCTACTTAGACAGATATCTGCACTTATTTATATACCAGCTGTTGCAAAACATTTGATGATTGCTGAAGTGCTGGCACCTACAGTGCCCATACTCCAGGACCGGCAGTTGGACTTCACTTTCTCTCAGGCATAGGAGGCTGCTGGCTTTCCATGGACCATGTATTGCTATTGGCACACACAGCTATTTGCATTGTGCAAAAGCAGATCAAAGGGCAAAACAGCAAAAAGTAAGACAAGCAATCTTTTGTATACCACCATGAATGACTACACAATGTGGAAAGCAATAAAACAACAAGTCTTTTTATTGGAATGGGCAGTAAAGTTCTGGGCAAGGCTGTGTTGCATCCTCAAAGATTGCATAGTTTGGTCCCAAACCAGCTTTGCCACTTAAAGCAGCATTTTCAACAGCACACCCATCTCAGAAAAAAGAGAACGAGAGAGATACAGAACTTAAACTTGCAGTTCCAGTTACTGCAGGTCTCAAGTTACTGCTCCAACCTTCCCCTGCTCATCTATTGTAAACATACTTCAGTACCATACACCTCCTATATTAGCAGCTTTTATCTGTATTTCAAGGAATATGAAGACATTTAATCAAGCTATTGCTTGAGCATACAGCAAATTTACCAAGACCAAATGATATCTCAAGTATTACTGAATTCGGTTTTATTTATATATATACACACATACACACACACACACACACGAAGTGACAGACCAAGGCAAGCAAGGAGACGTCTGCACTGCCTACATTCACGGGTCTGCAATACTTAATGTCACTCACGTTTCGAATTGTTTGCCTCCTCCCTCTCTCTTAGTATTCAAATCCCATGGTCTAAACTAAAACAAATTTGAATGGCACTAAATTAATAAAAATGCCCACTGGACAATGTAATTCAAATTATCTGTGCTGAGGCATCTAGAAGAAACCCAACACAAATGTGTTTGTTTTGACTAAAAATATAAGCACTGTAAATACTATAAAACATTTTTTGCACATTTCCGTACTACCATTTGTTCCTTTGGAAAGAGTGCCAGATTCCTCTCTGTATATTAATTTAGAGTCTGGATAGAAGCATGACGGTTTTGCTGCTCTAGTAATTTTTCTTTAATTAAGGGCTCCTACTTTCAAGAGAAAATAATTCAAAGTATCTTTGACCTCCCTCTTTATCTATTACATCTTAAGCAAACATACATATCTGGAAAACAGCTTTTACTCCTACTGCGAGGAATAGCTGGATCCTACTAAGAGTTTACAGAAATTAAGTGTGCAGGATAGGTATTGGGCAAATTCTTCTACAAAATGAGCCTGAAAATGGTAGTTAAGCCTGAACAGTCCCCAAAATGCAGTGCTGCACATTGCTCAAGTAAATGCCGACCTTACATAGGAGGACTACGTTTAGGAGTAGGAAATCCACTCAATCATCATAACCTTTTTTTTTTTTTTTTTTTACACACAGGAACATGGGACTAGAAGGTCTTTGAGTCCAATCTCCTGCTCTCATAAAGAACTATGTGACTTTCAAGAGCTCACAAAACATCCAATCAAGACATTCCCTTTTCTTCCACAAGCTCATGTACTGAAATATTTCCCAGCACCAGACAGCATCCTTGAGATCCACAGCATAAAGGCCTACAGGAAAGAAATAAAAGGGCCAAAAGTATTGCCAGCTGCCTTTGCAATAGCAATACACTTCACTAGGTGCAAACCCCACATGGTTGGTATTCTAATATGCAGAAAAACCTCTCCTGACCGACCCCACCACATTTGGTAATTGTGGCAACCATGAGTATGTGAGGATGATGCACCATCCAGGTACACACCAGATCTTGAAGCACAGCATGGGAACACCAGGACCATGAGCTCAGCATCCTGACACCAATGCGGAGGAGCTGGTGAATACAAAGTGACAAAAGCCACCACATAGAAGCTGAAACTCGTGAAGAAACCCTATGGCCTCTGTTGTTCGAAGCAACCTGCACTGTGACTCCTTAGCTCAGCCTGTCAACCTGACCGGCAAGGCAGATGGAAAATATCTTGACTTCTCCTTACAGAAATGAGACTATGGGGAAAACCTTAAGGCTAATCATATCAGCCAGTGCTTTCAGTTAACGAAAGACCTGGAAAACATTCAAGGCAAGGAGTGCTAAGTGTCTTCTTTCCACACATTCCAGCCCAGTTAAATAACAGGGAGTGGCTTTGCATGGACAAAATGGAAAGTGCTTGGGAAAGCTAGGTGGTGAGATAAAGTTTCCAGAATCAGAGTCTTAGAGTAGACAGAGCAGCCCAAATGAGGAAGGGTGGAACAGGCACACAAATCAAATGCAAGAGACTAAAGGGACACTACTTTGTGTGCCTTTAACACCTACTACCCAAAGACATTAATAAGCATTACCAGCTTTATACTTAGCCTCAAGACACTGGCGTTAAGCAGGTAAGGTAATATTTATGTCCAGTTTATAGATGAGGTGAAAGTAAAGCACTAGAGAGCTTTGTAACTAATTCAAGGTGAAATAAGAAATGTCAGAGAAAACCAGGAAAAGAGCATAAGGCCTCTAGTTATGCAGTTTAACCACAAGAGATCACCCTTTCTCTCCTGGAAAAATCAGTAGAAGAGCAAATGAATAATGCTTAAAAATGAAAAAACTGAGAACCTAACAAAATCTGCCAAAAAATGATCAACAGCAGCAACCACTGATAAATGACAAACAGAAGTTGTACAAACTCTGCAGATTTTGGGTTCTCACCAGCAGGAACTTCACTTCCAGAACCACTGTGAAGAACGATCCTCTGAGCTATGCAAGGGCAACTTTTTTTGTTTCATCTGGCCAAGTCTGGAGGTTTTGTCTGAGCAGTTTTGTCTCTGGCTCCTTGCAATTGGAAATTTTAGTAACTGCATATCTGCAGACCAGTTTTTTCCAAAGACGTGTGATAGTTTTCAGGGCAGTATCCCAGCTGAGTTGGATTTGATTTCATCAAAAGCCAGAACGGATGATCATCATCCAAAGCAGAGAGTACCTCTGTGAGATATTAGAGCAGATGTTACAGGAAGACGAGATAATCGAATCATATTACAACATGCAACTGTGACATCTTTTCTTGTAAGGAGTTTCTTAGCACAACACATTCTGCTTAATTAGGACGTCCTCCTTATTAGGATACTTCTAAGGCAATCGTTTTAGCCTAATGATAATGAGTGGCAATCACTGCTGCTTAAAATGGCATAGAAGTAACAACAATTCAACTAAATTAGGATATATTCTGCCAGTACCAAGCAGTTAAGTGGTGCACAACCAAGTGGAACACAGGATGGATTTCATTGTTTGGGCTATGTATTACAAAACAAAGAAGAATCAGAAGATTAGATCCCGCTAAACATAGAAACGAAGCTTCCAAATCACCACCTACAGCTTTACATTTATTTTTATTAGGTTATAGAGAAAACAAAATCTTGGTCCTGCCAAGATCAATTGCAAAATTTCAAAATCCTCAAAACCACCACCAAGAAAAAAATACAAAAACAGTGAGCATGAAGCAAGCTGGTCCACAAGCAAGAGAAGAAATGGAGATCCGTCTCCTCATGCTTATTCCAAAGTCTCTCCCATTTTTCCAAAGTGGTCTTTGTGGTACTGCTGCCAGGCAATAAGCAGCAGATGCTGCTTACTTGCGTGCATCTACGGGCAGGACAGACAACACGGGTGCTGATGGCACGACGAGCTGCGGCTGATGCAATGGCTGTATCCCCCTCCCTTTCCCTAGCAAGGGGACTGATGTGCACCACATGCCTTCACCTACCTGTGATTTTCACCACTTCTCTCCCTGTTGACCACAAAGGGGCATTTTATCGACTTCACAACAGGAAAATTGCTCAACAGCACACTGTGCTCAGCCACGCTATTCCATTGTCACAGTGACCATAAAAGTTTCAGTGCGAGTTGTGATTTTTTTGGCAGAGATGTTTGAGCTGACACAGCGCATTTATTTCACACCAAGTACCCATCAGCTCGAGATTACCCTGATCTAGGCTATGCTGCCCTGGAACTAGTGATTCAGAGAAGAAAGGACTTCTATTGCACTCTTTGACAGGAGGCATCCAGATACAGAAAATAAAATTAAAATATCCCGGTATCATCTTCCTTCTCTGCTACATGCAAATAAATATAATACATGCAGCCATCAGTATCTCGATACAAGCAAGAAGCCGATAGATCACGGGGAATTTGCAGAAAGAAAAGAGCATGATGAACGTGTTGACAGTGCCGGCTAGCGAGGAAGCTTGGAGTAATGCGGATTTGATGGTACCCAGTCTAGCTGCAAGATGCCTCTTCCAGCTACTGGCAAGTACTCAAGATGGCAGACACATACTCAAGGGGGAAAGGCTGTGCACTGGTATAAACATGGACTCTGGGAATGTGCAGGAGTACTAACTCATGCAAAAACAGATTTGGCTAAAACCAGGCACAATCCCTTACTAGACCGAGAGTTTGAAGAAGGTCTAAGCCTTTTATGTCACGGAAAATGACAAAGAATGTGTTAACAGGTTTTATTTTATGGAAAAAGGCCTGTCAGCTGATAGCAGCACAAGAGGATTCGGTGATTCACAGCTTAATATGCTTTCCCAGAGCTTGTTATTTCCTTCATTCATTACTGTCAGCCCCCCGAAATGCCCAGCCATGACAAGACAACTTCCCCTTCAGCAACCGTGATGTAGGCACGGCCCAAAAGCCCAACAGCGCTGACATGGCATCTCTCCTAACCCAGTGCAGTCTCCTCCAGTACTTGATAAACAAAACACCAGCAGGTAATTCAGAGTCATCGGATAGGTATACGCTCAAGTCTCTTCTTTATGAGCTGTGAGTTTCTTCTAACGATACTGTTTGGGACTTCTTGAGAGACTGACTATTTCAGTTGCAAATGAATAACCCCATGCAAGCACATAATCCTCCATTTTTTAAGACCTACTATCCAAACAGGCTCCTGTACTGGGTACTGCAGCTATAGTAAAGTAGTACAAAATGCTTGACCCAAAAGAACATTTTTTCTGCTGCTTTCTCTGTGTGCCACCATTCCTTTGGCACAGACACCATTCGTTGAATGCCTTCAAGGGCTGGATCCATCATTTCAAAAACACCAATGTGCTTACAATTTCTGAGCAGTTGCACCAAATACTATACAATACACTTGGCAAGAATATTTCGAATATCTTAAAAAACAACTCCTCCATTTGCTTCAATATTTGTAAAGATTAGTATGCTTTTTACAGGCGAAGGAATTGTTTGCCAAATTTCCTCCTTCTGCTTTGGAAAATCATCAGCTTGTACAAACCCCATGAATAATACATAGCGGAGCAGACACTCGGTATTCAGACTGAGCACAGGGCATTCCCATCACAGTTACCAACTGTACCTTTTGCATTTCACAGGTGGGCACAGTGGCAGCAGCTGGAAACGGGATCGAGGAGAGCGGGACGAGGCGCCTGTGGTCTATGGAGCAATCACCACCTTGCGCTTGGGAGCCAGTTATGTACGCAAAAGCTTATGCAAACCATACGTCCAGGAATAAGGATGGTCTGCAATTCAAACTGGTGAAACACCTGACCTTACAAGGGTGGGGTGACTGGTTGATGGGAGAATAACACCCCTTTCTGTGGAGCTGGGTGCTTGCTGTTTGCTCTGTAAGTCACTTTCCACAAACGCCAAAGCCTTGGGCTCTGTCCCAGGGAATGCTGCCCTAATATCAAAAAGCAGCTAAAACCATCACCGTCCTTCAACTTTGAACAACTAAATCATCAGCCCCAAAGGCTTCTAGGAGGGCACTAGGGTATGTGATTGAATAAAATAAATAATAAATAAATAAAATGAGTAAAATCTGCAGTTGGTAGGGCATAAAGCTGAAAACAGAGAACATGTAGGGGCTACAATGAAGCTCCCAGGACTATAGGACACAGGTGAACAAAATTGCCCTGCCGCCACACGTTGCCATGCTTCAGCGGGGAAATGCAGGCAGCTCTGGCAGAACTCTTACTGACTTTGTAAGGGTCAGGATTTTACCCCCAAGCGATGAGTTTTGGGTAAACTGGAGTGTGTGGAGCCCACACTAAAGGTTAAGTAATTAGAATTTCCTTTCAACTGCTTGCACAGATGAATATCAGATTAGCCACTCCACCCTCACCATGAAAGCCCACGCTTAATGAAAGTAAAGAAGAAGATGTTTTAGAAACACACGCTTTTATTTACTGGCTTTAGGGCAGTATCCCATCACTCCAAGCATTTACTATGCTCCCTCCCACCCTGCTAAGGATGGCACTGAGCACAGCAGGATAAAAACCACCTACCTTTTAAGGCATATATGGTACAAGACTACGCTGATCTCCTGAGCTGTCGAAAACCCCAGCACAGGACGTGACCTACAGCCCCGTACATCCCCCCCGCCCCGCTCCCAAGCCAGGTTTGCTCCATCATTTGGGGTATCCCTAGCAGGCGAGATGTTCTCACCTGCAAACACTTGAGCTCAGGTACAGACAGCTGTGACCTACGTGGGACCAAGGTACCCAGCTCCCACCTTTAGCAAAGGAATAACTCTCTGCCTTCAGCATGTGCTTCAATGGGTTTTTGTCATGTATTTAAAGCCAAATATTCACCTAAAAATTTCACTGACTGGAAACCCTGGATGCCAGCCAGATGACAGTCCTTTCTAAAAGTAACCTTTATGTTCTTCAAAAATTCCACTTCGCTTACTAAATAGAAATGGCTTGTTAATAGCATGTATTTCACCATCCAGACCTTTGATATAGACACCTACAACAATAAATCAGCTCTGACCAGTAAAGGTTAACCTATATACATATATATATATATATGGTAAAGTCGTTACAGACAATGAAAAAAATTTACAACAGACATTAGACTATGTCGCTAGCATACTTTTATGACCCCATGCCCTACAGATTGGCTGGCTGAACCCGTTTCAAATAATTCAGGTTTTACAGAGCTGATGGACACCCTCTTCCCCACCCAGCTATAATACAAACTGACTGTGTTCAGGTGCATGAGCTCATTACACAGCTACCAGTTTAACTGAAAAAGCCTTTTAAAAAGTTACTTTAAAGAGGTTTAATAATTTTTGTTTTGATTCCTACGGAGTATCCATTTGTACATTCTGAATTTTATGATATCCAGATACACAGTTTTCTTCTTAAAATATCTCATTCATTTTTTGAAAATGATGCCCTCTATTACTTTTTCCAGACAGAAAAGGCTGCACATTTATTCTCATAGTGGTTAAAGGTCAAACATAGTTTTCATTTATGCATGATCTTCAGACTTGAACCTCTGCATTATTAATCTCCTTCACTTTTTCACCTAGACATTCACACACAGATCCACAAACACCAAAAACCCTAAAGGGATATGATCATTTGTACAGCAGACCCTTCTTCAGCGCACTGAACAGACAGAAGAAACAGATGCTTGCTATTTTATCCTTCTGCTTCAGTGTGGTCTTTGGCATGACTTTGACACAACCGCATCTTATCCATCCTCTGCTTTGAGTAAAGCACGATGCCATTCCCCATGGGCTCACCTCTTCCCACGGGTGCCCTTGCAGGGACAGAGTCGCATCCCCAGCGGTACCTTGGCCGCCCCACGGCACTGCTTCACCAGCCCTTCCCCAATACTCAAGCACCAAAACTAGGGTGGGGAACAAACCATAGAGCATTTTTCCCCCCATAGCCTTGGTCTTGGAAATGGCTGAGCCAACTTGGCTGAAATTTAAAAGAAAAAAAAAAAAAGTATTTTTAAATCATTTTGGGGAAGTGACTGCCCTAGAAAAAGCTAAATGCAGTTGGAACATATCAGAAGCAACTGAAATCGGGGACATATAATGATCATCAGCAGGTAGCCGTAACAGAAGGCCATGCTAACTGCCTTGCCAGCTGCACCTCATCTGCTGATTTTATTTAGCCTTTTCTCTTTTAAGCAGACTGAAAGAAACCAAATGGTATTTGGAAACTTCCAGACACAGCTTCAGTGGGTCAGCATTACATAACTGATAAGCTGACTAAGGAGCAATATACGCCATGAAGGACATAGAAATTGAATATAAATCTTGGAAATTGATTAAAATCAAAACCCCAGACAAAAAAGAACCCCCAAATAATAAACCAATATAAAGTAAACTCTTCATCATACTCCATTTTCCCAACAGTCAAATAAACTCCATTTCCATCACCCAGGTACGGTCCCCAAACAGCCGCCCGTTCATGACGTCATTTCTTCCTTCCTCTCACTTGCACACAGACCTCCACTTCATTTTTCACCGGCTGTGTTCATGACAGCTACCTGCTCTCAGTGTCCCTGGGACCCATTCCTCAGCATCTTTCCCAGGGCTACAACAGAGAGATGCCCAGTCCTTTTACTGCTAGCACCATCTTACATCTGCAACAAACCAACCCCATGGTTTAGCTTGGAAGTCCTTGCTGAAGGTGGTTACAGCTACTAAACTAAGTAAAGCTCTAATTATTCCAATCGCATTCTCTGTGGATAAGCACAACAAAATGCTCCTCGGTTCATATTTCTTAATATTAACAATGATATGAACCATAGGAAATTATAAAAGTTAGAGAATTATGAAGATCGTAATATTTGGAAAAGACAGAGATTCAACAAGAACTACTATTTTGTAGCATAAAAGCACGCCATGAAATGTTGCTTGCAATGCGCAACACTGCAAGACCTACAGGAATTACAAGCTAGTTTTCATCATCTCAGCGGCACGTCATGAGGAAAACAAACAAAAATAGACTAAATTTCTAGTTTGAAAAGAAAATAAATTTGTAATTAATTATTTTAATTCTATTCTAGTGAAAAGGCAGACTCTGCAATTTAAATCATTTGTAGATTCATGGCCTCCAGCCATGAGCAGAGAACACACTACCATTGACCCTAGCCACAGGGTCTGCTACAGCAGGCCAAGCGTGATCTATGAGCTTCATTAAGAAATTAAATAGAGTTCATATATATATATACACACACACACACATATATATATATATATACATACACAGACACACAATGTGAAATTAAAGTAGGCATTTGCATGCACCAGACTTCCCAGAGAGTACACTGCTGGAGAACTGTCACTTACTTTGAGCTCATTTGCCCAGAAATATGTAATCAAGAAAGTAATTCTTGGCTTGCTGCTAAGAGTTTGAATACGTGTTGGACTTGGCTGTGCAGAGAGATACCTGCAGGGCCACGTCCACATATACCCCCTCTTGGTGGATGCTAGGTGGAGCCAACAGACAACATGCAAAAAATGAGGTACAATGCCTGTCCCCTGTTTATCTGTGCATTTGTTTCACCTCAAGAGTTAACAGGTAATAGGATCTGACTCTTCTCCTAAAAGCCCCTGTTTTTGTGTGAGGGCTAAGCCACTGCACAGTGCTGAGGATGCCACCATACAGTCATCTGACAGCTCCTGAACACAACGCACAGAGCACCAACCCATCAGCAAGAAAATACTGTATTAAGTACATCGATGCAATTTCTCTCATTGCTGTGGTCTTTTATACTAAGTTTTAGTGCACTTAGGGACAAAAATATACTAACTACAGACTATTCATAGGCAGAGCTAAACTGTTAATTTAAATGGGAAACGATATCATTTTCTCTTGCACCATTATATATATATAAGTTACACAGACACAACACTTGAAAGACACGTTGCACGTGGGTCATCTTTTCTGACATGAGGTTTGCGTAATGAAGACAGTTCTTCTGGCCCAAATTCCTCATGTTAATCATGTTTCTAGGTGACCAGCAATGGATTTAGTGGACGCTCAAAATGGTTTGCTGAGTAAGAAAGTTGCTTCTTACCCTGGCAGAGGTGGAAGCAACCTCCCTTCTCCCCATCTCCTGCAGTGGAAGCGTATGGTACGGTAATGGCAATATTCCAAAATACACAGGTCACCATGAACACAGCTGCAGTGGGCAAAGCCTTCAGTATGAGAACTGAAAGACCACATTCAATGAAGAGGAATTTTGACAACAGAGGTGAGCTTCTTTTTTTTGCATGTGGAAATTGTTATTCTTGGTATTTCCAGAGCACAGCAAACCACTGAAACTTTTTCATTTAATATATCTGTAAGTTTCTTCCTCAGACAAATTCATCTTTATTCAGCACTCAGTTGGTATTCTTTGTCCACTAAACATAGCTAGGGAATTTGACACATTTTTATTTCCTTTCTGAAATCAACTGTGCGTGTCCACGTCACCGATTTATCATACGATCACGGGTTCTTTCCCCACCTCTGCTTAAACAGCCACTACATCCAACTTTGAATTCATGACCATTTTTAGTGTCAAATGACAAAAAAAAAAGTCTCCAACTCAAATTATTTAAAGGGATGAGTATAACAATCATGCCAAAATCAATGATGATGTGACAACCTGAAAGCCTTTGAGACCAGTTCTCAAAATTAGAGACACTGGGAATCCAGGTTTTACCCTACATTCAACCCCACACACATTACAGATTCTACCAGTTCACATTTAAGGATCCCCAAGTAGCCCTGAGTTTGCCCTGATCATGAAATGAAGGGGACAACTGGAAATTTTGAGACAAGGTTTTCTTCTTCAACTAGATCTGGAAAAAGGAACTGGAAACTCTCCTTCAGTTTTGGTTATGGACTGATCATAAGGCTGCCACTTGCAAAGTCTATCCACCAGAGTTTTTACGCAAAAAATGTTTCAGAAGTGCTCTGATTCAGAAAGGGCAAGTCCAGCAGCATGGCTTTCCCAGCACGCTCTGAGATAGGAAAACAAGATGCAGATGCAGTCAGACTGCCCTGCACTGGTTTCCTAGGATCCATAGCCTTGATCTTCATCACATACTTTTGAATCTTTCCAATCTGAATTGTTCATGCAGCAAAAAAATACATTCTGGGGTCTGCATATCATGGTGGGGGGAAAGAAAAATGAGACTGCTAGAAACAGTGCTTGCAACTCTAAGGAGAAAAATAGTAAAATATTTTTGGGATGACTTCAGAATCATGGGAAATATGCAGGATGAAGCAATGGCTTTCATGTGCAAGTGGAAATATGATTAAAATGTCCTTAGACACATAACTCAAGCATCAGCACACAGCAATATGATGTAGACAAGAGAGATAAGAAGCTCATGAACTGTGCTTTATTGATAGGACATACAAGATTAATGCAAGCAGATATAGGGAAGGAAAACAATAAAAATATAAACAATGGAAAATAATCCTCACACTAAGCCACTCTGCATGCTTTTGGGGAATGAACTGACAGCTGAGTGTGCAATAACATTCAGGTGATCTACCATCCTCTTACTTTTTATGAGTTAATAGTAACCGACTGGTGTGCACGGCAGCAACATATGAGGACAGCTCTGTTGAAGCAAACACCAATTTGCACTTAATTTTAATTGTACAGCAAACCTTAATTCAGGTGCTTCAAAAGCAGACTGACCAAGAAATTACTCTGAAGCAAAGCAAGGACAGACATTCAAAATATGTAATACTAACACAGAGAAAGATTACGCATCTTGGGGGCAGCTAGGACATGCAGCTCTTCATCCAAAGACAACAACATCCAGGACAACAACCAAGACCATGTCTTGTCCAAAGACAAGAAACGTACTATTCGAGATGAACCTAGACTAGGTGTAAACCAACACGTTTTTGTCACTTCTCAGCTGGACGAGGGCAGTTCATCTACTGATCATGAAGCCTTCAGGTCCTGGCAAGCCCCAACTCGTGTAGCACATCGTCTCAGCCACACAGGCTCCTGCAAGCGCCTAAGCCACCACGCTTCCTCCAGAACTAACAGCCCCATGGTGTCCCACCACCTTGCAGTCCAGGTGCAAGGTACTTGGCTAATAATAACTACTTACTTTGCTAATATCCTGTTTGGATATCAAATTCAAAGGCCTGTGGGACATACTGGAAAAGCTGCTGCTAAGCTGAGCAGACGCGGGATGTTTGGATGTGGAAGGTAACTCCTGTAGGCATGCAAAATGCCTGCTGTGCCAGGGCTCGGCTGGTGGCAAACACCAATGAGCTGGCTGCCCGTGGAAATCCTGTTCCAGCGACAGCTCCCTGCCGGTATGTCTGTGCATGTGCCAACACCCGGTCTTTATTCAATTCCCTCTGTTGGTTTATTTTGGCCACCGATCAAATCTCCACATGCTGTAGCCCACAGCCGGGAATCTGCGAGGGCGGCGGAGGAACAGCACGGGGGTTGATGGCAGAGCTGCACTGCTACTGACTCGAGAGCAGAGAAACCAGTGCTGCCACCGATCTGGGTCGGCTCCTCATCGCTTTGGGAGGGCTCTGCAGCGACCGCAGCCCGTGAGAGCGGAGTGACCTCCTTCATCCCGCCAAGGGATGTACGTGACATCTGTAGGTGCTGTGGTTTGCAGGCTGTGGTTCCAAGCCAGCAGGCACGGAAACGGGCTCGGTTATTTGCAGCGCACAGGCAAGGGCTGCCTGGGCACACTCGTGTAGCTGTGCGTGCCGGTGAGCATCCTCCGGCTTTGAAGAGCCATCAGTGCAAACCAGCCCTGCGCTGGCAGGGGTTTGTAAAGAGCATTGCTGGGTTTGCTTTATCACCGCAGACTAAATACTACTGCAGATGACTTCCATAAAATGAGACACATTGCTGTAATAAAGGAAACAATATTTACCAAGATGCTTAGAACTTTATTTTCAATATCTATCTTCAAAGCAATTAACTAATATTAGGGCATTAATTTTCCTCAGACCTCTGTGATGTGGGTGGGTAAGGTTAGGCCTCTCTTAGTTTACACAATTAAAGGGGTAATGCTTCAAATCTGCTGCCCTGAAGGGGAGCAGAGGTACCGGTACCTGCGACGAAACCAGTCCTCAGAGGTCTTAATGCACCAGCCCAAACCCCTGTCTCTAAGAAGTGAAAGAATTGGCAGCAGGGTAAAGCCGGGTGCAAGACACTTCCTGGGCAAAGCCAGCAACACAAGGCTCACCACCACAACCACCGAGAGGACGCAGCACGAAAGATGCACCCAGTGAACGTTTCAACATGTAGATCCAATGAAGGTTCCTTAAAGAAGCAATGCTCCACTGCGATGCCACGCAGAGCGGCTTCACCCCAGTGTACGTATGCTGACACTGGGGGCACTGGCCCTTATTTACGCCACTGATGGTCCCAAATCAGACCAAAACACTCATCATGATGGAGAACCAGGGATATCCAGAGGAGCATGCTGCACTGGCGCAGCAGGGTAGGAAGAGGAGCTTTGCTCCCAGGGGGAACATACACCTTGTCCAGGTCTCAGGATCTTCTACAGCAAGTGCAAGCCCCCCATAGCACACCTCCAAAATGAGCTGTGAGCCAGGACTCCCACCTCCAGCTAGTCTGCCATGGATGCCTGCCTGGCCTCCACCAACCCCACCGACCTTCACGTGCCCCAGTTTATCCCTCTGTAAAACTGGTGATGCCATGATGATGGCTTGTTTCAAGAACATTTGGAAAGCACCTTGAAAAGTCCTATGCTACATAAACAGCCCCCCCCGTATGTTTATCAATAAACCAATTATCAAAAAAACCCAGTGAAAATGGAAAATGGGAGTTTCATGGTGGCTTATTTAAACACAGGCGCATGATTTGGCCTTGGCAGCAGAAGGGTGCGTACTCTGCTCCTCGGGTCCATTTCAAAGACAACTCTGCTATGCAGAGGTGAAAATGAAGTGCTCTTAAAAAAAAATACTCCCCACACCCAACACTGTGGACTTTAATAAATCCAGATGTCTAATAATTCAATTCTTAAAACTGTGCCTTGTAAAAAAAAAAAAAAGTCAAAAGAAAAATGCAGGGAGGAAAGCACGTTTTATATTCATTAAAGAGCTCACCAAACTGCACAGCATACCTGGGAGAGTCAAAGGAAAGGAAAAGGGGAACAAAAAATACAAAGTACAGACGTTTCAAATCATACAGAGCAAATACTCAAGGGCAGTGCAATGTTATGAAGTAGCTTAGTAGAACTGTTTAACAGTTGCAAAGATACTTTTAAACATTTCATTATTGGGAAATCCAAATGTCAAAAAATCCCGAAATTGGCTTAAAAATAAATACCTTTTTATGAGTAAAACCGCAGTTCTTTCATTTGCTGCTTTATTTCCACAACTTTCAGCACACGCTCTGCTCTAGTCATGTTGTCAAACTTATCTCTTCAAACAAGAAACACAGAAATTACATTTTCCTGCATGTCAGAGGAAAAGTTCTCAAGAAAACCCAGCATCCCAAGAGCTGGGGCTTTAGGAAAGCCATCAAACAGGCAGAGACCTTTACTGACCACATCAGCCCTGGCTCTTAACTGGATCCTCACCAGTACCTCAGCCATTCAGCCTGAGATTTTTAGTAGCACCTTTCATAGATTTACAGGCAATAAATCTATCAAAGCCTTCTGCTTTTCTTTCATCTTTTGTGGGGGGAAAAAAAAAAAAAGATAAAGAAGAATGCCAAAGAAAAGCTCGTGGCATTTGCCAGGGAAAGGGAAGACAGTGAAAATAATTCAGCGCTAGGAAAAAGAATCCGTATTGACAGAGTTGATAAAAATATGAAATAATACAAACATAATTCATGTAACAGTCCCAGGACAAGAAATCATTTTTTTTCTACACTGTCCTTGTGACCTTATTATTATTTCATAAATTGCTCCAATGCTTTGAGCTTTGCCGGTATTAACACAGAGAAAGCCCTGCAGGTTTGGAGATGGAGGCACAGCCACTGGGGCTGCGGGCCAAGGGCTGGAGCACGATCCCACCACCCCTTACTGCTGGAGCTGGCTGGTGGGACTGGAGAGCCCAAGTGCTTTGCAGAATATGAATTAACCCCTATCAAGGTCATGCTTTGAATGCAAACATGCCGCAAGGAACTTAATAGAAATTAATGATTGTGTACAACACAGTGATTTTAAATTTAATACACAGCATTGCAATTTGAAAATTTGGGCTTGGATGTCACAGCATTTCCTTGGTTTCAGCTTCTTCTACAGATGTAAAAGCACCACTCTCTCGTTCTTAAGAGAAAGTTTAATGAAAACGTCAAGGGACAGTGATAAATGACTAACTCGACCACTGATTTAGCAGAGTATTCTTAACCAGATGAAGCCCATAGGAAACAGGTTTCAGACAAGGCAAAACTCATACCAATTTTATCGTCAGCACAATAAAGATCAAAGATGGCAGGACTTTTTTATTTGCCAACTCATCTGCTTTTTGTTTTTTTAAATCCCACCATAAAAATAATGTACCAGATCAAGCTCTCCATCACTACAGTGAAAAATGAGGAGTGATGCCAAGAGTCATTGAGACTATCACTGAGCAAAACACTCAGGAAAATCCGGTCCCCTCTCTCTTTCTTTTTTGGATCTAACTAGATCTCATCAGCAGCTTGCTAATCGCTCACTTCCAAAGTCCCAATGGGAAGCAGCGGATGCCAAAGGAGCCGTCCGGAAGGCGCGCAGCCCATCCAAACAAGACCTCTTGCTCTACAGCAGAGCACACTTATCTCTGCAAAGCCTTTGTTTAACCACCCCAGCTGAAAACACATGCGGATGACAAGCATTTACAAGTAATTTAACCTAAAATTCGTCGAGGGGTTTGTTAGTCTTTGCTGGAAACAACATTTGGCAGCCATACCCAGCCTCTGCAGCCTCAATGACAGGCACTCCCAATAACATGGAACGGAGGCTGGCAACATTTTCCATGGCAAGCTTTCACGCAGTTTGCTGGTAATTTTTTCAGAGATGGTTTTCTCTGTCATTTTATGTAAACTTTACATCGAGTTCAGTAAACTTTTGTTTAGTGAACTCAAGAAACTCATTTTAGTAAAAAACATGAAAGAAAAATATCCATGAAAATCTGGAAGAGGAAGGGAGTGAATAATTTGACCTGAAAGCTCATGTGTTGACCAGATTTTCACTGTAAGACTAATCACTGAAGAAAGCACCGAATGGCAAAATTCACTTATAAACTTCAGAGATTTCAAGAAAACACTTGACAGACTCCATCACTATTCACTCTGGAACATCTTGAAGCGTTAGGCTTGCCAACCAAAATAATTACCTCATCAAGCCTTTATACCAAGCTGCAGCTTGAATACTTAAAGCAAATTCAGATTTAAGTACAGGGTTCAACATAAAGGCTGGTGTCAGATCAGCAAGAATTCGCTCACTTCTGTAGCTGGGCACTGCAATCCACTTCACTGGGAAAACAAACATAAATGTAACAATACACAGTTTAACAACAGTCCCCTTCAAAATCCAGCCATGGCTGATGTCCCCCAAGTCTTCCAAGTGTATCCTACCTAACACGCAAGACTGATAAAAGCCAACAGTTGGATCCAGCACTGGAAGAAGTTGGGGTTAGCAGCCTGCTACAGAGGAAAAAATGTAATTAAAACACAACTTCCATCTTAAAAGAAGTGATGCAGTTTATACGGTAATTGGCTGTAATTCACAGTCAACTGGGATAATTTCACCAACTGAAAAGAGGGTATTTGTGCTTAGCATCTTAAATAGGATTCACCCATAAAAAAAACTATCTATGGCTCAAATTCTTGAAGACTACAAGTCTTCAACTCAAAATGTTATTCCTGCCTTGATATACAGACAAGAAAGCTGTAAATCCATGCAGGGTACAGACAGACAAGCGCTGTTAGAAGCAAATGTATCAGAAAATCCTGGGTATAGCATAAAATGAACTGATAAGAGATGCAAGGATTTACTCCAAGGCTGTCTCTTATCTGTAGGGTTACCCAGAAAAGAAGGTGGAAACATTTAGCAAGTGTGGTAGGGACGCAACTTGAGGAGAAGAAGGTAGGGGGGAAAAAACCCCTGTAAAAAGTGGAAATGACACTGGAAGTTTTGCAAAACCACGGGTGGGCTTTCTGGAGTAGTTCCTCCTTGTCTTCAGCTACACAGGCAGATAAAGAGCTGCATCATTAGATCCTGGCCAAAGCAATACAGACACCAAAAAGCAGGAATTTTGCTTGTGTAATGGCATCTAGACTCTGGGCTTTTTGCCGGTCAGGCTTCGCCAGCTGGAGGTGGTAACTCTTTGCTGACAGCCACGCCAGCAGGACTCAGCAGCACCAACACGGCTTCAGCCTGCGCTACGCCTCATCCCCAGCAATCGCGTGCTGCCACTGCGCTCTCGCACGTGCAAAAACACAGCCCCATCTTGCACCCTTGGAAACGATACTCACAGCAAAACTGCCCACAAGCAAGCACACGGGGGAACAGCAATAAATCTGTCCCCTCACATAACCGATTTCGCTCAACTAAAGGTTTTATAGAGCTGCGCGACAAAACAGAGAGATACTTAAAAGTCATTGCTTAAGAGACAAGGAGCCTACCAACTAGAAATGAGATGTGACGTGAAGGGATTCCTTCTTTCTGTTCTTACAATTTTAATGTTTCTATAAATGTTTTACATACACATACTACCTGTCTTTATTGTAAGGTTGTAAACGATAAAGGCTAATTTTAAGACAAGAGTGAATGTTTAAAGCAACGTAAGTCCCCCTAAATGGCAAAGGCAGTCTAGACCTTATAATATACTGCATCTACTAGCAATCCACTAGCGTTTAAGTGACCAGTGTGAGCATGACCTGGACTAAAATTAAACTTCACAGCCCAGTATTACATGGCTGACAAAGAATGCACTTATTATTTCAACATATGCACTAAATAAAACTCAAAGAATGCTAAAAACTCAAAAAACCTTCACACATGCAGGAAAATGACTGTACTCATCAATATAGAGATAACAAAATATAGAGGCAAATCAATACTTTTGGGTTGATAATTCACTTAAGTTACAACATATTCCACATACGACTCAATCAGAAAATGTAAATTTTTGGAACAGCTTAGTTAACTGTATGCCAAAACCACACCAAAGGAAAGTTAAAGTCACAAAGTCAAGTATTCTAAAATTAGGAATTGCCAGATTAAATTTACTACTGCAATCGTAATTTTCTTCTCTTGTGCATGCGCACTACCACACATGGTTTTATTCCACTGCTAGTTTTTTCACAAAACTGACAAGAGACCTGCAAAAACTACTGGAAAGTTGGAAGGAAAGCAGAAATAATGGAAGATTACAGTGATTAGTCCCTGATTCTAGGGAAGAAAGGAAAGGGAAAGGGGAAGGGGAAGGGAGGAAAGGGGAAGGGGAAGGGAGAAAAGAAGAGAAAAGAAAAGAAGAGGAAAGAAAGAGAAACCCAAACACCTGCTACGTTTCCTTGTCCTCCTGTCACTGAGATGGATGGCTTCACATTGACGTGTTTCCAACATACAGTTAGCCACCTCTTCTCCGGCTGAAGATCTAAAAATCGGTACCTTCTCCCAGGAGGAAAAAAACCCCAGATTTTCCTTATGTAACAGGTAATATTCCAAGGAATATGGAAACACAGGACAAATCTGCTTTTGTGAAACACTGCTCTGCAATGCCAGAGTTTTGTTCACCTTAAGTAGGACAGTCAAACACCCAGTAAACCCCAAAAAAGGAAGCATCTGAAACTACATCTCACCCTTTATTTGCTCGGCTTTAAAATGATAACCCCTCATTAGAGGAACATCTCATTAAATAGCCCATCTGGGTCATCATGCAGGTTCTCTGCTCTAACAGGCAGCACAAAACCCCAGAGGACTCGGGGACGGTTGATGTCCAAGAGCTTTTTCTTTGCTGCATTAAGCAAAGATTTGCCTGGTGTCTCTAAGGACCCTGATGGCAAGAAGGTTGGGAGCCTTCAGTTTTTTCTCTCCATCATTAAATCTCCAGGGGAAAGCGCTGTCTTTCATTATCACCATCATTAGCACTTCCTGGCAACTATGAATTTGGTTCCTTGAATCACCTGTCTCAGCTCTACTGCTAAAATCCTCTGGAAGAGCTTGCCGACTCCTAATTTCAGGTAAAAATGTTTTCATTATTACAAGTTATTTAAGAGGATCTTTACAAAGCACAAAGAGCACACGTTTCAAGGGCGAGGTTCACCAACAGCATAGGGTGATGAGCATTACGGCACTGCTGCAGTCATTTTTTTAACACCTAAAGG
The DNA here is from genome assembly GCF_034638445.1 of Ciconia boyciana. Lineage (NCBI taxonomy): Eukaryota > Metazoa > Chordata > Aves > Ciconiiformes > Ciconiidae > Ciconia > Ciconia boyciana. The sequence goes on from NC_132934.1 coordinate 60,959,035, forward strand.
ACCACCTGCAGGTCCATACATCCCAGATCTCATGTTTATTTGAGGTCAGAAGCAGGGGTGACTGAATCTAGACTGGCGTTTGTGTCCTCAATGGCAATTCTTCAGTCATTTAATGATCCTCTCTGATCTTCCCACATGATCAGTAGTGGTAAATTTAATCTCAGTGAAACAACTGATGAACAAATCAAGAAAATCTGAGAAGGTGCAAAACAAGAAACAGAATGTCCTAATGGCACTTCTTTCCCTGAATGCCACTAACACAGAAAACCGGGCCCTGCTTGTAGTCCCAAAGGCAATAGATATTAAACTGCCCTTCTGGTCATCTTCCACATATTTCCATGTGTAGTTGCAAGCTCAGGCACCCTCAACTAACACTGAAAACAGACCAAGTGAAAATTTAAGGCTTCATAACCTTAAGATGGTAAATGCTTCCAGACCAAAACGAGGTAGATTCAAGACTGCTTACACCACAACAGACCCTTACAGATGTTTTTGGAGCATGCATGTAGTAAACAAACAGCCTAAATGTCAGAAAAACTGTTGATTTAAGGCCTGGAGTAAAAAGAGTGTGCAGTTTCCTGGCGGGACGGCAGCCGGATGCTGCTGCAATGCTGGCACACTTGGATCAGGACATCAAAAAGCCAAACCTGACACCTACAGCTTTGAAAGTAGGAACTAAACAACACCTTGCTGAAGTAGACAAGGAAGCATAACAAATTCCAGCCTGAGATTCAAAGTGTCTGAATAAAGCAGTACGCACACATGAAAAAGGAAAATGTTTTAAACCTTAGAAAGCGTCTCTTTGAAAACTCTTATTTTGTTTTTGAGAAGATGCACTTTGACCCTCGTCTTTTACGCCACCTTAATTTCTTTTGCTGTTTTCTATTTCATTCAGGGAGAACAAAAAGGAATGTGAGTGTCTCAGACTTGGAGAGAATTACCCACACCACTGATCTCTTTCCACCTTCGACGGTGTGCAAGAGCAAATACCCCAGATGTTTTCCATCCCTCCCTCCGGCTGAGACCAGCAAGACGTGCATCCTCTCCTGGCTCCAGCTGTACCCCTGACAACACGACCATGCCAGCCTGTCTCCATCTGCTTGTGGCAGCTCCCCGGCTGGAGACGGGGACTCCCCACGAGCTGCCAGCTGAACCCAACGGAGTTGCCCAGCCGCACGAATGGCCCGGCTCTGCAACTGGAGCGGGCCAGCAAGTGGGCAGACGACCAGGGCAATTGGGGGCTGTCGTTTTTGGCAAGGTGTTGTGAACGCACCAGTGCAGCTGGTGCAGGGAAAGGACCTCTGCCGATGGCTTGACCCTCTCAGTAGGTAGCCACCACGCTGGCCATGACTGCCTGCATTCACAGGTCCAAGGCTCCGTGCCGTTTCCTCCTGACCACACGGAGCATTACACCAGGGATGCAGTTGGTCCGTGGTACCTGCACTTCATTCACATCCAAAGCGAGAGCTATGCAGAACCACAGAACGCTGCGAGTCAGGCCAAATCCTCCAAGTTGAGTGGTGTTTTTCTCAGCTCACAGAAGACTGAGGAGGCCATTTGTTAGCTGCAGCTTTCACCCATTAGCTTTGTAATCTGCAAAGGCAAAATACTGCTGAGTACTCACATTAGCAGGAAGTCTTAATGAGGGTAAATGCTGGGAGCGTGCCTCAAGAAAACCAATTTCCTCGCTTAATTTGGACAAGGTGAACCTGACAAGAAGACTCTGCATTTATACTTACTCCATCATACAAACTCAGGGCAGATGGAAGCTGCTGGCTTCAAACTTGGGGCTCCTCTTTTAAAAGCAGCCCACTCCAGGAGGCCTCACCCTTTTTTTCTGCAGATTCGGTTTATCCATCCCTCAAATGAAGGTCAGGGAAAGGCGAGGTATGCTACGAGGCACAATCCCACACCGGACACACTCCTAGAGCAGGTGTGCACTGGGAGCATCTTGCTAGGACAAGCAGCTTACAGAAGGGGGCTCTTCTTAACACTTAGACAATCTCAACTGCTTAAACTAAAGAGCAATTTTACAGTTCTACCTCTCTTTTTCCCCCCACCTTGTCCACCCTAAGCAAAACAATTACCCTGACAACAGACATCATTTGCCTTTACATCCGCACTTACACACAGGGCTTCTGCTGGCACAGATATACCAGCCAGAGGTAACACAAAGTTTAAGGATCTGGCAAATTTAGCATACAAATGTAGCCAGCACAAAACAGGCTAGGCAACAGTGGTACAGGGTTTTGAGGAATATGGTCCTGAATGTCTAAGTGCTACCTGTCACACGTTTCCATCATCCCTTGTGTCTTCTTCATGTACAGAAAAGCAACTTCAATTATCAGGAAACCCGTTTTCCATGCAAACACAAGGCATATTCACTCATTTAATGAAATATGGCTTTCAGAGTATTCTGGCTACCAAGAGACATGGAATCCATTCTCATTTTGAATAAACCCTAAACTTCCAAAATTACCTCAGGAGGAAGCCTGTGTGCTTCCTCCCTGCAAATATATGCATATGTATATCTTTGCTTAATTGAACTGTTACTCATACGTATAGATGTTTGCAAAGTTGGGGCATCCACCTCTTTGTATTCGAGTTGCTTGACAAGTAAAATGCAAATGAGGTAATGTGCTGCAAATGCAAATTATGTACTATTGATAAAAAATTACAATTCAGCACGGAGGATTTAAAGAGAAAATATTGGGGCGTATGCTGAAAAAAGGGAGAGGAAAAATTACCCATTTTTTCTTCTTGAACATTTTACATTTTCTATTTATTCTATTTATTTCCACCTATTAAGCATTTTTCTATTTATTATGCCTCAAAATGGAGCACCTCGCCTTGTTTGCCAACTTAAACTGCATACAGATGCTGAGACACTATTCTGCCTATCAAGACATGGTTTTCACTACTTTAAATTAAAAAATTCCCACAGAAGGCACCGAAACAGGGTGATGGCGAGAAGGTGAGAGAAGCAGGAGAGACTGCTGTGCTGAAAAGCTCTGTTGTGTTCAGCCACATATTTTTCTCATTTGTTTAGTCTGAAATTCCTCCTTCAGTGACTCTGGATTTGTTACCTTTTCGGAAGGCACCAGGAACATCTGGACTCCATATGGCTCGCACCTACTCTGTGCCAAATGAAGCTATATTCTGTTTTCTAAACCCTTTATTTCTCCCAGCATCGCCACCGACGAGGTTTTAAATATCTCCACAACGGACTACAACATGACATCAGAATCACTCAGTTTGTTGACACAAATTCCATAGTGGTACATTAACTGTGACTGGGTTAGCTGGCATTTTTTGCCTTGTCTTCTTCATTTTTTTCTTTTTTTCTTTTTTTTTTTCCCCCAAGTTTAGGATAATACAAAGGAACATATACTGAGAAGGCAGTTTAGTAGCAATGTCACCTGCACTCAAGGAAGCTGCCCCACCAAGATAAAGGAGGGAAACAGGTCATCCTGATGGTCCTTGCATGAAAAATTACACTTCTAGATAGAGAGTTAAAATTGTCCTTTGGTCTCCTAATTTCCCAGCTCTTGATGGAGCTACCTTGAGTTTTCTTCCAAGACAGTAACAATTTTTGAAACTCAAATATTGAGGAAAGTGGCATAACCTTGTAAAAGTATTTCCCTCTCCCTTAGCTAAAAAAGAAGAAATTTAGCTCTTATTCGACCCCCTCCCCGCTAGACATTTCTGCATCACAGCATCTCCCACAGGTCTGTCTCATATCCACTGCTGCTGGAACTGCAGCTGCTGGAGAGGAAACGGGCTGAACTGAGGTTTCTGCCAGCCAAATCCACCGATGCAGAGGTTTGTACCACCTTGAACCTTGACAGAGGGTTGTTTCACTATTCCTCCCTCTCCAGGAGGGATGCAGAGACCCAGAAACACTCCACTAATTATTCGGATACTGTTCCAGATCCTAATGGGATCTGAAATACTGCCTCCGTTCTACAATAATTGGCAACCTGTGTATTTTTTCCTGCTGTACACCAGGTTGATTCGGAGGTGTTAATCTCAGCAAGGAACTCACTCAGGTTCTTTATACTCAAGGAAATATCAAGCCCTGGATCCCAACAACCACTACATTGGATCTGTCAGTGTTAGAGATGTCATGCTTTTCCCTGAGTCATTACGTTTTACGTCATTATGTCATTAACAGAGTCCATCTCAGTATTCAGGCACTAGACTGAAATGGGGAAGACTGGGGTCCACTTCTACAAACTCCTCAAGAGGTCCTGGACAAGGCATCTGTGTGAACCTCCGATCTCCAATCTTCTCCTGACCCTCATCTGCCCACAAGGTACTGGGTTTGCAGGGAAAGGAGCTAGTTTCTTTCCCAATGAAGAAAAAAACACAAAAAAACCACAAAAAACCCCACCACCAACAAAAAAGTGTCTACCATAACGCAATCAGCAGCATCAGGACCTTCTGGATAATAATGTAATAAAATCAGGATAGCACCTAGGTTCAATTGGTAGATAGGCTATTTTCAGTGTTATTCCCCAGGTACAAGGCAAAACCACAACAGCTTATCCCAGCATCCCAAATGCTGATGGTTCAAGTAAAACCCACCTGTGCTCCGGATGTGAATTTGCTAAGGCAAATCTTCCTTTTCACAAGTATCTCTCTGTCACTAAGGACACATTTAAAATCTGCAGTAATCGTTGCATGGATTTACCAATGTACAGAAAACTGCACCTTCCTTTTCTTTCAGGCCAAGCACCTTCAGCGCTATTAACCTCCTTGCTGATTAAGGATAACAGCGCTTAAAGAGGTGTTTGCACACAAGACTAAGTATTTACATTGAGTTGTCTGCACACACAGATAGCTGTTACACTGTGCAGCACAGCACAAGCGCTCACATCCCCCCGGGCATTGCACAGCCCTCCATGCAGTCAGCAGCAATATTAGTTCAGCCTTCACAATATGACGGGGAGGTCACCCTCGGCTGTGAACCTGGAGGGTAATGCACGCCACCACTGTCACAGCAACGCTCCTGCATGTCACCAGAGCAAAAGCTCGCCCTGGCTAGGATGGTTTCACCAGCTTTACTCACCCCTTCCCAGCTCTGCCACTCACCAGACATGGGAGCCGGGCTGCAATGCCATGGGACCATGCTGCACAGGCAAGCGGAGAGGCGTGGGGGGCACAGGGGCTGCACTCCCCCTCCACTGAAGGCTCCTCCTGCCCTGGTCCCATCCAACGAGCAGCCTGACAGGCTCCAGCGGGGCTACCTGCAGCGTTAAACATCTACAGGACGGGGCCCTTACTAAAGAGCCACAAATGTCCGCCGACCCTTCACCGTGTTTAATGCTTGCTAGAGGCTGCACAAGAAATGCTGCTTCACCCCCACTGCTTTCAGCAGCCACAGATCTCCTTACCTCCGCTCCCGGGGTTCAGACCCGAAAGGTGCTGAGTAATTGGGCTCTCGTCCAGGAAGACGCTTAAGGCGTCTCCTTGAACTCTCCGACGCTATTTGCACCTTGGAGCTTAAAGGCTTTGCCAGGTCAATACTTCAATTCTGATGCCAGGTACACTTCTTTACCACCATCCATGCACACACAAGCAAGGTGCACTTCTCTGTCGCTCATGTGCACATGTGCATCCCTGTCCTTCCAAAGCACAGAGCAAAACAAAGAGCTGCCCACGTGCAAACATCCCCAAGAGGAGGAACCACATGTGGCAGATGCTGCTGCATTGCTTAATGCATCATTTAAAACCTTTTGGGGACTGTACCACTGTGATGAGTAATTTGGCTAGAATATTATCCAGAAATTGTACTGTGTGGATTAGGGCACTCTGAAGGTCACTAGCTGGGTCAAAAGCAAGAAAGCCCTGCTAAAACCAGAGCTTACCATTAGCATAGAACCTGCAATGAGAATGACAGCAGAAACGGGCTCTGCAATGTTGAAAAATTTCTTTCTTTCACTGCCAAGCCTCCTTGTGTACAGCCTATGTATAAAATAGGCAGTGGATCTGTCTGTCTGAAAGCAGGGGCCGGCAGAACGCTGTCTATTCACATCCATGTCCGACCCCAGCTTCAACTGCTCTGCCAGTTGGGCTGGGTACAAAGTCAAATGCAAGGAGGTTAGCAATCACAAACCGCGGCTCCATCACCAGCACCTTTTCGCTGCCTCACAGCGATGCAAACATCACATCCGAAAATGAGATGAGACAATCTTAACTCATCTTTAACAAAAAAGCATCTCAGGTCAGTGGGGATGGCAACTGCTCAAGTGCCGCCTTGATTTACACAGCTGTAAACTGCGGCCACATATGAACCCAGGCAGAAAGGCAAGTTCATGAATTATGAACAAATACGGGGTGCCAAAACACATGAATCATCATCAGTCACGGACAAGCCAAGCGCCATCAATTCGTAACGTTGACATTTGCACAAAACTTATACGATCAATCGAATCGCATGGCTGACTGGAAAAGGAGATGTTGGGTTTATGTCATTTAACACTGGACTTTTCACTGAATGCAAAATGCTGAAAGACTTTAAAATAAAATTGACAGAGAGTCAGTGCTGTAGTCAAAAGTCAGATAAACAGCCTTTGCCCACTAAAGAAAATAGATGAATTTACCTGTTAATTCTTTTCTTCAGTGCTGCTGGTGAAAGTCAGGCCAGTAGCCACCTCCCTAAACACATGAAAACCTGAAAAATTTGTTTTACGCAGCAGGAAACCTGCACTCTTCTCCCAAGGAAGAGCATGAGAGAAAAAGCTACGACCATGAACGTTTTTAACTAGGTAACAAATCTTTTAAATCAATACGACAAGACTGTATGAAGGAGCCACAGGTTGCAGGCTGGCATTCCTAAAAGTAGCAGGACGGACAATATTTTCATGAGGATTTTTAGAGGAAAAACTTGCTTATTGGCATGTTGTCTTTAAATTACTATTATCACCTGTTAGACATTATTTAACCTCCTAATTTCCTTCATTTTAGGACTACTGATTGTTACATTAGGACAGCTTGCAAATCTATCTAGCATCGCGCTTTTTGCACCACGGCTACGAACTGCAGAGCTTCCGGCACTCTCCTTTCTAAGGCAGGAACAAGTATTTCCTGAAAGTGAGTTTTGGGCAGAGTGCATTGAAAGAAGAGGAAACTTCTGTGGTTTTCTTTCTCAACTGCCACACAAAAAAGGACTTCCTTGTGTTTGAAATGAAAAGGGAACACATAACCTTCCAGATAGCGGAGCAGCCTTTGCTATAAACACAAGGTGAATGTAGCTCTTGTTCTAGAGCCTGTACAGTTACCGGTAACAGTTTTTCTTGAAGGCTTTAAAAAAAAACAAAACAAAACAAAACAAAAAAAACAACCCACACCAAACCAAAACCCAAAACCAAACAAAACAAAAGCTACCGTTCATTTGCCGGAACGCTTTTGCTCCGCGCCTCAGATTCATCCCCGCAGCACGTGCCAATGCAAAAGCAAAAGCAAACCACTTCTGCAAGCACAGAAGGTGCCCTCTGGGAACAGGCAACCACCTCGGCGAGGTGCGTGATTCCCACCACCCAGCAGAGCACGCTGAAATCTCCCCCTGACCCTCAGCAGGATGATGTGCTGCTGTCAGAGCTGCAGAAGGAGCCACCTGGCCGCGTGGGTGTAAGGCAGGTGTACTCAAGTCAGTGCAAGCACGCGGATGTAAAGGTCTCTATGAGATAAGAAAGCATCTGTAATATTTGCTCTTCAGCCAGCACTCCTCTCCCCTTCCACTACACACATATAAAACTGGGTGCTGATTCAGCCAAGCACAAAAGCACCCACTTAAATTTCAGGCAGTAAATACTAATTATAGTCACACTACAAATATTATTGTTGTTGTTAAGGGGAGGCGCAGGATTCAATGCAAGCATGTTGCTGAATTGATGTCTTGATCTCTTTTTACTTGTATCTAATCCTACGTCTGAGCCAGACCATAAGCCCTTGAGCATGGAGAGAAAAAGCACCCTCCTGCAACTTGAAGATAGGCCCCACAGAAACAGGCATGTGAGAAAAGGGTTAACTATTTATCACAGAATCACAGAATCGTATAGGTTGGAAAAGACCTTTAAGATCATCAAGTCCAACCGTAAACCTAACACTACCAAGACCACCACTATACCATGTCCATAAGCACCACATCCAAACGTCTTTTAAATACCTCCAGGGATGGCGACTCAACCACTTCCCTGGGCAGCCTGTTCCAATGCTTGATAAACCTTTCAGTGAAGTAAAATTTCCTAATATCCAGTCTAAACCTCCCCTGGTGCAACTTGAAGCCATTACCTCTTGTCCTATCACTTGTTACCTGGGAGAAGAGACCGACCCCCACTTCTCTACAACCTCCTTTCAGGTAGCTGTAGAGAGCAATAAGGTCTCCCCTCAGCCTCCTTTCCTCCAGTCTAAACAACCCCAGTTCCCTCAGCCGCTCCTCATCAGACTTGTGCTCTAGACCCTTTCCATAGCTTCGTTGCCCTTCTCTGGACACGCTCCAGCACCTCAGTGTCTCTCTTATAGTGGGGGGGCCCAAAACTGAACACAGTATTCGAGGTGCGGCCTCACCAGCGCCAAGTACAGGGGCACGATCACTTCCCTACTCCTGCTGGCCACACTATTTCTCATACAAGCCAGGATGCTGTTGGCCTTCTTGGCCACCTGGGCACACTGCTGGCTCATATTCAGCCGCCTGTCAACCAACACCCCCAGGTCCTTTTCTGCCTGGCAGCTTTCCAGCCACTCTTCCCCAAGCCTGTAGCATTGCATGGGGTTATTGAGACCCAAGTGCAGGACCCGGCACTTGGCCTTGTTAATCCTCATACAATTGACCTCGGCCCATCGATCCAGCCTGTCCAGATCTCTCTGCAGAGCCTTCCTACCCTCAAGCAGATCAACACTCCCACACAACTTGGTGTCATCTGTAAACTTACTGAGGGTGCACTCGATCCCCTCGTCCAGATCATTGATAAAGATATTAAACAGGACTGGCCCCAACACAGAACCCTGGGGAACACCACTTGTGACCGGCCGCCAACTGGATTTAACTCCATTCACCACCACTCTTTGGGCCCAGCCATCCAGCCAGTTCTTCACCCAGTGAAGAGTACACCAGCCCAAGCCATGAGCAGCCAGTTTCTCCAGGAGAATGCTGTGGGAAACGGTGTCAAAGGCTTTACTGAAGTCTAGATAGACAACATCCACAGCCTTTCCCTCATCTACTAGGCGGGTCACCTTGTCGTAAAAGGAGATCAGGTTGGTCAAGCAGGACCTGCCTTTCCTGAACCCATGCTGGCTGGGCTTGATCCCTTGGTTATTCTCTACATGCCATGTGATAGCACTCAGGATGATCTGCTCCATCAGCTTCCCCGGTACCGAGGTCAGGCTGACAGGCCTGTAGTTCCCCGGTCCTCCTTCCAGCCCTTCTTGTAGATGGGCATCACATTTGCTAACCTCCAGTCAGCTGGGACCTCCCCAGTTAGCCAGGACTGCTGGTAAATGATGGAAAGGGGCTTGGTGAGCACATCTGCCAGTTCCTTCAGTACTCTCAGGTGGATCTCATCAGGCCCCATAGACTTATGTAACATTGGGTACGACCTCAGGTTTCACTTCACACTTGGGTGAGATTAAGAGCAACTCTAAAAAAAACCCCTAAAACTGTCAGATATTCTCCCTCTCTCTGGGAAAAATAAAAAGGTGGGAGTGGGGGGAAGACGAGGGACGTGTGTATGCTGGCCGGAGCTGCACGATGGGGTGGTGTTTCTGAGGTGGGGATGAGGCCCTGGAGCCTCCCAGTTTTCCAGTGCCACTCTGCAGTGGCCACGGAACCAGCTGGTCCCCACTTGCCACCCTCCAGCCCCGGCTCTAGGCTCCCCTGGGACTCTCCTCTCAGAGGCTGCACTTCCGAGCATCCCGCTTCATTTCTGGGCTGGCAGTTCTGCACAGTGAACAGAACATACCGACAACATCTCCCAGACTTTCCTTTTCCCTGGGACGTGGGACCTGGCCATGGGACCTTTCATGTCTGTGAAAGCAGAGCCTGCCCTTCCTCTGCCACAGTGCCGACTGCCGAAAGAAGAGCTCCAGAGTCAGGATCTTTCAAAAAACCTTATCTGAAGGGGCAGGAAAAGTTTGCTGACTGTTTGAGCAGTTAAACCACAGGCGTCCCCGGCCACTCCAGGGAGCCTGGGGGAAGAAGGAGAGCAGGCGAGCCCTGTGGGACACGGAGAGCGGCTCTTTGCTACACCCAGCTCAAGTAATTAGTGCGTTTCGAGGTCGATACACTGTGATTGATTTTCCTCTCACTTACCGATGTAAACTGGGAATAATTCCATCACAGCTGATGTAAACATTACTATAAAATTGGTTTAAGTCGGAAAAGCACTGTGTTGACTGTGTTACTGAAACCGGAAAGCCAGTTTCAAAAGCCGGTTTATTTCCTTGTAACTATGTCTACATCAATAAAATCGCCATGATTATCTTTATTTGTTCTAATGCCATTGCTCAGGTTCAGACTGTAACAGAAAGCGCTTTCAAGTCAAAATCCAAAGGCCCGTGAAAATCCACCAGCTTCCTTCTCATGTGCCACAAGCTTTATTTCTGCAGAATACCCAGGCTGAAAGCGTCACCAGCTGTAACGTATCCAGCACCCTGAGCAATCCTCAGGCATGAACACCATCAGCCTCCTCACCCTTGTGCTCCTCCCTCAACAGAAGTGGAAGTGCTTCTCCTATTTTCTGTAAGGATAATTAGAGAGACTCTCCTTTTGTGCATGAAAGAGGATTTCTTTCTGCTTAAGGCGCAGCCTCACCAACACTGATGTCCCATAAAGCAAGAGCTGATGTTTCCTACTAGCTGTAAGGAAAGTACAGATCCTTTGCCACGCTCAGAAATAAAAAATTGGCGGCTGAAATTTTACATATGAAAGGCAACTCCCCATGCCAGGATCCGATGCTTGTTTTTTGCTGTGCGCTCACATGGGATGCCCCATGCCGCACTCGGATAAGCTCAGAGCCATGCCGGGGTCCTGCAGCGAGGGATGTGGAGGGGCACTTGGACGGGGACTGCAGCGGCGGGTCACCTCACAAAACCGACAGAGGATTTGACAAAGCCTGGGTTTAACAGACAGTCCCCACCCCCAAAGCAGGAGAGGATTTTTTTAAAATACCCCGGAATAAAATGAGAAAAACTTCTTGCTGTACTTCAAAAAGGACACAGCAGATTTTCCTGCCTGCTGCTGAGCAGAGCCAGGGCATCTCTGCTGCCTGAAGCCCAAAGCGACGGGCCGGCTGCTCTGTGCAAACAACATCCTGCCTCCCACGGCTCAGATTCATCCTCCTGGAAATTTACCTGCAGGTGCTGCTATGAAAAGTTTAAGTCCACAGTCGCCATCAGAAAGAGGTCTGTTCTCCAAAGGTCTCTAAAGCTAGCTGCTATTTTCGCCGAGATTATAGACAACAGATTATCATCATCATCATTATCGTTATTGTTTAAGTAAACCTGTTCAATACCAGTCCTGAAGAAGACAGAACACAAAGCTTGAGCTCTCTATTTAGGTCAAGTTTCTCTCAGTTTAAACAAAGTACGTAAAAGCATAACAATGCTACCAAATGCAGATACGAAGCTTAGCAAAACATTAGATTCTCCCACCAATTATTATCTCTCAGTAAGCCGACATCTGTGGGATCACTCCTGGGCCTTTTAATTTAGCATGTCTTCTAATTAAAGAAAGATTAACTGTACTTCCAATAATTGTTCCTCCTCCCTCTGTCAGGCTCAGGCTTCTGTCTTCCTCCCGAGCCCCCGGGGAGGGCGGGCTAACCGAAAACACGTCCACCACAACCCCTCTCCCACCCGTGGGCAAAGCCCCACGGCGCCAGCTCCACCACAGCCCCGGCTCTCCTGGAGAGTGTCTTCTTCTGAGCGTCTTCAGCTGAGTCCCAAGAAGGACACGAGCTGGAAGAGCATGCTTGTTTTCCACACGTTCTTCTCCCTGAAACCCAGGGCAAGAGGCCTGAAGTCCTCGCTTGCTCTTGCAGAGCCAGTGGTGGGAAATTTGCTTCCTCCTTCCAAAGCTTTGGTCAGGTCCCCGAACTTAAATGGGACATATCTTGACATTTGAGCCAAAGATTGCGCAGGCAGTCTTGGATGAGCCTGCAACCATCTGCTCAAGCCCAACCCTATCCCTTATCCAAAGGGACCTGCCATCTAACTCTGCTCATCCACAGTGCTTCCCTGCGACTCCCCAGAGGCTTCCCCAGTGCCCCCCGACCCGCAGCTCAGCTTCCACCCAGATATTTCAGGCATGAGTTCCCATTGCAGGCACTGGGGGGTTACAAGCCTACACTAGTTTAGGACCTGAACCTCAGATCAGAAAAGCCTGCCTGAAAACTGGTCCTAGTAGCCATGAAACCAGCCATGCTGGCAGACGGCCTGCAAACCACACACGCACAAATACATACCCACGTCCACTGAACGACAATGACGAGGTCCTTATTTGCAAAAAATAGAGCTAGGAAGACTATCTTTCTATCTCATTTATCTTGATGAGGGAAAGCACCTGGTGTTAAGTAAGGTCTGGGAGCAGCAAGTAAGAGTCCGACCCTCCTGTGGCCCTTGAAGAAAACTGCCAGGGGACAGCTGGAGCCAACAGTGACCAGAAGAGGGTCTGCTGAAATTTCCACTTGTGGAAACATCATATAAAAGAGCAATCCCTTTGACAGACACGTTAGGGGGAAAAATAAACTAAGCCACCCTCTCCCACAAAGTGTAAATATTCAAGAGTTATCCGACTGCCATTGCAGTCTCTCATAGATGGCGTGTACGATGGCAGGAGAGCCGCTGCGCTTCAGGGATGGAGGTTCATTGTCCGTCTGCCTGTGGCACAGAGGTGGAAGACCGACAGGGTGCACAGGCAGGGCTGTATTACACCTCCCCGCAGTGCCAGCGCATGGCGGTTCCCATAGGTGCTCTGCTTATTTTTTTTTTTAATCTTGTGTTTGGGAAAGGTTTTACTGCACACAGCTCTGGCTTCCACCAGTGCTAAGAGATACTCATTTGGTGTGTTTGAGAAGAGAAATTTGAAGAACACCCCAGGAGGGCTACTTATGAAGACAGAGCTTTCAATTCACCAGGTCCCGAAGCACAGCCCTGGACTCCCCAAATCCCCCCCCATGCACACCAGCCTCAGCAGCCGCAGGTGATATCTGCTCACATGCTCCTTCTGACAGACAAGGAGGCTTTTTTCCCCCACACGGTCAAAGGGCCATGAGCACATCTGCTAGGCTCAGCCTGCACCCATGCAACTTTTTGGCAGCCACTCGGTTGCTCCCTAGTTCACCAAGAGATTTACTTCCTCACTGGGAAGCACATAGAGCTGGAGAGGATCCAGCAAGGGAGGGTTTGGGAAACCTTTTAACTACAAACAAGGAGACGAGCCTGGACGCTGGGAGCAGCTGTGTGCCCAGCCAGGCATTCATGCTACAACGGCTGCATGATGCAGGGTTTTAGTAGGCTCGCTCCTACCCAAACTTGCTGTGCTCTAACCCACAGGCTGACATGGGCTCAGCCCGTGGCAGCACATGGCCCCAGCATGGGCACCCCACCATGCAGGGGCACCAGGGCTTCTTTGGACCCAAGGTGTGAGCTGGTCCTCAACCACCTCCCCATCAGCAGAGGTTCCCCGGGCTCACGGCCACCCTACCTCAGTCACTGCCAAACTCTGCAGAGCTTCTGGTGTACAGTTTCTCCTGACACAAGCAATAATAAGCCAAAATCAAAACATACTCAAAACTTTTTCTTCATATGACTTGCCACCAAAATGGTGGCTAGCCAGCCCAGGAATACTAGCTCTTCCAGTAGAAGGGACATGAAAAAGCCACCCCACCCTGTGCCATATCAAGTTTGAGATCCGTAACAACCGCTGACTACACCAACAGCAATGGACCAAAGGCTTATACTCGTGAAAGCTCATCAAAATAAGCAATACACCCATTCCACTCAAGAGAATTTGATACCGGACAATTTTTTAATTTCTCCATAAAATAAACTCTCCCTCACTCTCATTCAAAATCAGAAAGCCACTTCATCAAACACCGCTTCTCTTCTACAGACAAGTTTTGCAGAAGGCAGAGAGGATTCATGTCAGATCCGCTGCAGATTTTGGGTGTGACACTGGTGCGCCCGCTGGTCATGGGTCTCACATTTGCAGCCCCATGAAATACCACCTTCTCCCTGCCACCCACCACTTCCCTTCTCATTTGATCTGAAGCTCTTTGATATGACGACTTCACTTCATGTCTGCATGTGGCAAACCTAGCGTGACATACCTCCTGGGCAAGGCAAACAATAAGTCACAGCAATAACAAAGGTGGGCTGTGAATCACTCCTGTCCCATGTGGAACAAGACTTTATTTCTCCTCTTTTTCCTCCTCCACCCATCATTGCAAAAAAACCTGCCAGTATAAGACGTGAGGCTCAGTATAGCTCTCCTGCCGGGAGGGCCAGCCCTCGAGCACAGATTACCTTTGCTCACAGATGATGCTCTGCAAGGTGGAGTTTCTCCACGACAGTTTAAAATCCGTCTTTCTGGGCGGTCTCCCTGCAAAGCTGAAGTACGAGCCTTTTGCATGTGGGAAAACGGCACTGCTTGTATGCAGACAGCTCCTAACTACAGCATTTTTAATTAAGGGCTGAATCATGTTCAAGCTTGTGTCGTAACAGCGTGTAAAATAATCCCTTTAACCACCCGCTCGTGGTACCTACCCCAGTGCAGCAGCTGGACGGGGAGAGGGAGGCTCTGCACTGCCGCGGCTGCCCACCACCGACCCCTTCTCTTGCATCACCCTGCCAAAAAGAAGGGGTGCATGGGGCAGGGCTGGGAGCGGGCAGGGGGTCAGCCCTGTCCCCCAGGCACCCGCCGCTGTGTCTGTCACTCCATGGCCCCCCCTGCGCTGCCACGGCCTCCCCAGGTGGAGGGGAGACCCCAGGAACCCACTCCTCTTCCTTCACCTCCGCCACAGCCCTGCCGCCGGCTTCGGCCCCGCTCTGTGCAATGGGTTGGGTGGGGAGCGGGACAGCCCCCCAGAAAGCTGCTGCACAGGGCTGCCTTGCTCCTGGCAGGAAGGGGAGCCGGTCAGGGTGCTCCCAGCCCCACCAGCAACACCACACCGCTCCCCATGGCTTAAATGGGATGTCTGGGTGCCTGCCAGCTCTGCAGGCCTGTGTTTGTTACAGTCATCTCAGCACCCCACTCTGCAGGAACTGATAAACCTCTTCTAAAAAACACACAAAACAAAGCAAACTGCAAAACCCCTCTTTTTGAGAGAGAGAGAGAGAGAGAATTACCAAGGAATGGAGCTTTTTCTCTCACACTTTTTTTTCTTTTTTTTTTAAACCAAAAATATAGT
The DNA here is from genome assembly GCF_034638445.1 of Ciconia boyciana. Lineage (NCBI taxonomy): Eukaryota > Metazoa > Chordata > Aves > Ciconiiformes > Ciconiidae > Ciconia > Ciconia boyciana. The sequence continues at coordinate 60,974,445 of NC_132934.1, forward strand.
GCCTTCATTGTGCGATGCCAGGTGTGAATATCACATTTAACATTTAAGGAATCTGAGATTGTTTAAAGGGAAGAGAGTCTGTCTTACCCTACAGGCACAGAATTTGGAAGGGCAGGCAAGCCAGCTCCAACCTACACCAGAGTGAGCATCACCTGCGCCCAAAACATCACCTGCAGCGGTGCTGGCCAATCCTGAGGGCAGCACCTTACTTATTTTTTTAAAAGAGAAGGGGGGGGGAAAAAAAGGCTCATCTTACCTTGTGACTACAGGCACAGAGCTTGGGGCCTTCATCACACACACGTTAAAGTCAGTGAATTCATATTTACAGGGCAATTTTCATCTTCTGACTCTGCTCAAAGCAGAATGACTCCTCCTCTCTATCCCTTAGCAACTCCTACTCCCCAAAACCTAAATCAACCTGTCTGATTTTTCTTTTTTTCTTTTCCCCAGTCTTGGAAGTTTGGACTAAAAGACAAAAGGAAACGGTTGACAGAAGAACTAAAAATGGAAATGTGGGACCTCGTTAATCAACATGACGAGCTCTCAGACATGAAGAAATCCTGACAAGGGAACTTGTACTCCAGTATGTACACTTACTGTACTGCTCCAATATACTGCTTCAGACATCCTATGTAAATGCATATGCACATGTATACCTTCCTGAACAATCTCAGGGGGCACACGCCCCACATGCCCGGATTTGAACTCGAAGGTGCCGTCCCTGGCCATGCCTCCCTGCTTCTCCCGCCGCTGGACCGCTCCGACAGCACACCCCCCCCGGCACTGCAGAACGACCAGGACAAAATGTGGTGACCCCGAGCACTGCCTTTTTTACGGCCTTTTTTACCTACACGGTCTCTACACGGCCTTTTTTACCTATTTGAACTTGCAATCCAAGGGAAAAGGACAGATTATAAAGCTTTACAGTGGAAATCCATCCCTGAATTGGGGCAATTTCCCTCTGCTCTGCCTTACTTGCTCTTACCCGTAGCCAGACCAAAACACAGCCACATAAAGATCCAAAATCCTAGAACAGGACAAGGGCAAAGACCATTACAAAGGCTTCGGTGAAGCTGAGCTAAACGCAACCTTTTATTCTGTGATATAACATTGCTTTGTCATTCACCGGCGGCCAGGAACAACGCTGCTGCTTCCCTCAGAAACTTGCCCCAGTCTGAAAATTGTAAAATTGCAAAATCCTTTCTGTTCTAACCCGCCTGAATACAGCCAAGTTTCACTGTGAGGTTCAATCCATTAGCTGATTAAAAGCCATAGATCACGCTGTCTTGGACACATTCAGGCCATTATGAATAAGACTTGTCAGAAAAGCTTCCAGCACAACCGGTATCTTTGAAATTGCTAGGGCTACAGTTAATAAAACTTCACGTTCAATCGTTCTTCAAGCCTGCAATACCAACAGGCAAAGAAATTTATGGTATTCTTTGAAATTACATATTTAGAAGTGAGTTACAGGTACAGCAGCTTTAATTCCCAAACAACAACAAAAATATTATCCCAAAAGAATACTAAAGTCGTAGTTGCATGCCAGAGACAGTCTGCTTATGAGAATTGCACAAAAAAAAAAATCACTAACCACTGATTAATTCCAGCTCCAATTTGCAGATTAACTTCCTACAGAATAAGCAAAACTTTGAAGCTTCTCTACAGACAACTTTCTTCATTTCCATCTGTTTACTGCTATCACTCCTAAAAAACATTAAAGAAAACACCCCTCTAACCAATGCATCTAACTATTATTGACTGCTCTTGAAAGCCATCGGTTTACTAAGATACAGGATTCAAAATAAGAAAAATCAGAATAAATAACAGAGTTTTTCAGGGTTTGCAAATAAATGCTGACTGCTAAACAGCAGCCACTGTTTTTCAGCATTGCTACAAGAGCTCTTTCCAAGCCACCTCCCCATATGCCAGGACTGCCAGGAATAAAGGCCCTGGTATTCAGCAAGGCACTTCCCTCACGCTTAAAATTCACCTGTGCCGCCGAGGGTGGGGTGGGAACCTGCATGTGTCTGGGAGGTCCCACCTCTCCCTTGCTAGCACCAAAATAGCACTATCTGTAGCAGAATTAGGCAAGTAAATTAGGAGAATGCAACTGGGTTTTGAACATCCCTAAGACTACTCGACTATCGCCTCTGACATCAGTTCTGTCTTGACAAGGGAGAACAAGAAAACCACCGGGTCTCCTGCCCAAGTAAATTCCCTCTCATTTCTGTCAACGGAAAACTCACTCCTTATAAAAGCACTCTATAAATGCACCTGGGCATGCCACTGTCTCTATTGGTGTCATGGCAAGCCCTCTATTACAGGAGATTTACAAGAATTCCTAGAGGCTCAGCAAACCTTTTCACTCTTTCAAACTTCGCACGATAAGTCAGTCAAGGTTTTTCATCTGCACGTAACAAAGATATTTAAGCACTTGCCTTTTAGAGCAGCAAAACCTAAATCTTCTCAAATTGCTAGCTGCACATTATTTACCTTAATAATTTATCCTTATATGCTTCAAATGATCTTCAAAGAGGCTGTAAAGGTTCCCAGTGTATTCAGCATTCATGGCCGTGAAACAAATCGTTTATGCAAATGTTTTTAGCTCAGTTTTCATTTGCCAGCTAGTTACCATGTCCCGATCCCAAGCTCACCCAAGGCAAAGAAAAGACTCTATAATTATTTATGACTCCTTCTTCACCTGCCATTCTGCATGAATGGTACCCTGTGAGTATTTGCAAATGTTCTATGACCTTGTGAATTATTTTATTGTAGGATGTAGAAAAGCAGCTTTGTTAAAGTGACAGGGAGTCATTTACAACCTGCATAGTCCGGCAAAGGACTAAAGTGCAACTCCACACACATATTAGTGTTCTTCACATGGTATTTAAAATTGTATGCTTATTGTTAAAACATCCTCCACTTTCAGAAAAGCAAAAAAAAATCAAGGGAAAAAGAAAAGATTATTTGTAATCGTGGCTACATTTGCTCTCGAGAAAATCTTACCCTACAAAATATTCTTGCTCTCACTATTCCACCTAATAAACAGCTAACAATACAGGTTACCAGATCTTGTCCGTTTTGAACATCGAAGAACTTAAATAACAGTAATTATCCCAATTGACCGATCACAACCAAAATATCTAAAACTGTTTTTTTTTCTGCTGAAACTCTGAGGATGAAGAGAAGTGCTTCTCCAGGAAAGGGGCTTAGAGCCGAGCTACAGAATATGAACAGCATTTATTTACTTTAGAAAAGGGAGGGACTTTTTGGGCAACAGGAGAGGTGGTTTTAACCCTTTTTCACTCTTCAGTTCCTAAAAGCTTCCCAGTGGCACTGCATATGCACAGTTCAGTTCAGCTGAATGCCAACGAGCTTGCTTTTTTTAGACTTATTTTTGAAGAGACTTCATTGGTAATCCATTGTAAACTGCCAAATAGAGGTTGAAAATTACTGTGCAAAAGGGCTGCGAAGCAAAGCAGCCATACAAGCAAATCCCATGGGGGACAGGTCAGATAATGTCTGACTATCACAGACATTAAAGGAGAATCCAGAGTTTACCAGATCGTGTGATTTTTTGACATTTAGTCTTTTTCCCCCCATACGCACGATTTCTATGCATGTATTCTGTTATGCCCTTGATGATCACCTGCTGTCATCTGAAACTGGAAAGAAAATACAGCATTTACCTCAAAAGGAAACAAAACAAGGGATCACCAATACTCCTAGAAGCCTCAACCTTCAAAAATAAGAACTTGATTTCTTAGGGCAGCAAGACTGTGAAATAAGGGCATAACAAATTAATAGAATGGCAACTTGACTGATAATAGCAAGCCTATAAAAGAAAGTTTTCAAGACCCATGAGCTACTTCAGTCAACCAAACATGTTCCTTAGTTGAACTCATCTAACAAACTAGTGTTACCAAAAAAACCCAAATGTGTGCCATCTGCACTTGGAACAAAAAAAATTCTGATAACTGAAGGACGTAGTTTGATGAGGACAAGAATAATCAAAGGACTGGACCTGTGAGAGAAGAGTGAAGTGATCAGATTTGCTCTGAGGTCAGCAAACACATCAAAGGTTGCTGCAAATAGAAACGAACTGATTTGTTCTCCACGATGACAGTGCACAGAACAGGACTTTATGGGCTCAGACTGCAGCAAGGAAGATCTAATTTAGGCATTAGGGAAGGCTTTTTTCTAATGGTAAAGATAACCCTGGGCAGGTTTGCTGAGGGAGCCTGGGGAATTTCCCATGTTGAAGACTTTTACAAACTGAATAGGCAAACTCTGACAAAAATGGCAAAGATATCCTACCAGGTGTAAGGGGGTGGACTCCTGAAATAATTCCCAGAGCTATTCTTATGAGTGTATGATAGATTCCTGGACTGAGAGATGGTAAATGCCATTATCAAAAACAGATATTAGGAGTTCCTCCTGTTTGTGGGCAAGGACAGGAGGAAGGACAATGCTGACTGAAAGGTGGAAGGACACCATTTGCTTTCAAAACTCTCGTTGGCTGGTATTGCTCAGGCTCAAGATGGTAAACTAATGACTCCGTTATTACATAAATGGCTACCCACAATACACATGTTGCTTGTTTTAGTGCTAAACACAGCCACATTAGAGGTGAAAGAACAGAAACAAGGTTTTGACAAATACACAGACAACAATGTATAGATCTTTCTGTCTCAGGATCTCAAAGCACTTCAACCAGGCTCCCACTGTGGGTGCCAGCATCCCCACTTTACACAGAGAGGTGAGGCAGACAAGAGCTTGGTTTTCTGCCTGCAGCTTGGTCGTGGTGACGGGAGGTTACAGACACCTCAGACAAAGCATTCACTATCTTCCCATCCTCCCAGCGCTCAGCACGATTTTAACTGCCACGAGATTTCCAGCCGATATAAATCCACTGACTTCTTGATGACTACCTGAGGTCGCAGAGCATCTTCCCTAAACTGAAGAACAACAGGGACTACAGAGGATTGACAAGTAACTCACTGGGGGGAAAAAATGGGTCTGAAATCATCTGACAGAAGACCTGAGGTGGCTGCCAGAAGCTCGGCAGGCTCTGGAACTGCGTTAGTTTCCAGATCCATATGTCTGTGTCTTGGGTTTTTCCACTAAAAATTGGGGTTTAGAAGAAAAGCTACCATTGATGAACGTGGGAACCAAGGATATGAGCAATGTTTCAGCCACCTCTGTCTGCCTTCTGTTTTGTATTAGAGGACATTTATTTAAAAAAAAAAAATTGCCATGTGGGTGCATTTATAAACAAGTCAAGTAACATTTCCACCCAAATCTAATCCTGAAAGTACACTTCCAGCTGAAAGCAATGACAGCGCAGTTACCTTTGCAGTAGCATCTGCTCCAAGCACTTGCTCGTATGTTTGCTGTCCCCAGCAAACAAGACAATACTGCTCCGGTGCAAATGGAGGTTTGGGAAAGGAGATAACGCCCCAAACCATCATTTCTCAGGCTCACTGAAGAGCTGGTACAGATTCGATAAACAAACTATTGAAACTCTCTGACAGCAGTCAAAAGGGAAATTTATTCCTTGAGTCTCATTTCCAAGTTTATGAAATATGTTGGACTAAAAATCACTCGTTGCACACTAGCAACACTTTAGAAAAAGACCTTTTGAAAACCAGTCATTGTGAGTAGCCAGGGTCACTCACTGCCACCTGCAGCTTCCTGCTCATGAGGACTTTTCAGATGACTCCAAGGCATGAGCCTTGTCACCAGAAGCTTTATTTATACTGTGCTGAAGAAACACCCAACCAATATATTGGGTTTGTCAAGGGGACAAAGGCTTAGCAGGACACAACGCATGCCTTATGCAGTGATGCTCAGCTCCAGGCTTTTCCTGGAAGACATCACTTGCTCACACTGGGTACCACTTTCCTACATGGTTTCGAACACAGGTTTCAGCAGGACCCCAAGAACCAGGATAACGAAGGCGCCCAATGTGCCCATGGGTGCCTTCGTTATCCCGGTTCTCAGGGTCCTGCTGCCCGCCAATGAACAGTCATCCAGCCACTCCATCCAGGTTCCTCCGCGCAACGTGACCACCATCCTTGCAGGCATCCAGCTTTCAGGTCCAGCACTCCTTGGCACCACCTTTCAGCAGCAGGCTCTCAAATGTGGACAGATCGCAGCCTCATTTTTATCTCTGGAGGTTTAGCCTCTGATGTCTTACCTTATAAGCATGCACGCTACATCTTCAGAGTAGCCATCTGAAGACATCTTCAATACGTTTCAATCACTAGGTTGCCCACAGAGCTATAAATTTCCTATCTATTTTAGCTACTGGAGTAATCTGACAACATATTTTACCTAAAACCTCCTCCTACTAAGATTTTACCATGTGCTACATTCAGTACAATATAGCCACGAAACATGGATTTCCCTTAGATATTAACGTCAGCTCTTCCTACCCAAGGGATTGCTCCTGCCAACATGGTAAAGGACATTTTCCTGTCAAACCTCTGAGTATGGAGACATCAATACTATCCTTCAGGGCAGGCCCCAAAGTGTCTGAGCTGCCTAAGAAGGAGCAGCTGCTCATTAGAGATTTTTTCCCCAGGACAAAAAACTTTTTCGAGCTGAGAATTAAATTTAGTTTACTTTTTTGGGATCTCTCTGTGCCTGGTAAGTTGGAAACTTTACAGGTGCAACTAGCAGCAGGGAAACTCAACATGGGACACAACAGACTGAACAGGACAGACTTTCTGTTTCTCTCCCCTTTACCTCCCTTCCCCACCCCAACATGCCTCCAACCACCTCCTCACAAGTGATGGGGTGGTAGATGATGAGGGGGTTCATCTTGAATCTCAGAATCTAATAAAACCCTCCTGAAATCAAAACATCTCAGCAAAATGGCTCAGCTTCAGCAAAACAGCGTCGTTAATTATTTAGAGGAAAAGTGGCAAAAATATTCAAATTAGACTCAGTCCTATTATCCTCTTGCAGCTGCCTTTGCTGAGGAACTTCCAGAGCTCTTTACCCTGTGTACCTGAGATCTTAAAACTTTTCTAAAGGAAAATGAATAACAAAAAGCACCTGAGTGCCTGTCTGAAAACTGCAGCTCTGGACCACCTGCAAAGATGTGGCACTTCGTGCCCTGTGGCCTAATGCTTCCTCTCACTTGCAAGTATACATTGAATCCAATAAATTTATGTACAAGTTTGTGTTTTCCATCATTCTTGTTCATCATCTTAAGGGTGTTGCTGTTATACATGCTGGTTTTGGAAATCAACATTAAAAAAAAAAAAAAGCTGACAGCTAATTTAGTTTAAGTTTTCATCGCCCACTCTGATGGATGGGATCAGGTGTCCAAGTCTGACTTGGAGGATGTGGTGCTTCCTGAACCTATTCCTACATCCATAAAGGCCATATTATAATCATGGCAACATTAATACTGAGCCTACTGCTACCTATTGAAAACTAAAGGCAATACTACTGAAGAAAGCATCTATGAACTATGGGATATGATATAATCATCTTAGCATTTTTCTGAATGATAATTCAATTGTCTCCATCCTAGAGATATGCAAGCTTTGCTCAGGTCAATCAACCTGTTATCAAACATAATACAGCTATTTGGAGTTTCAATTAGCAATGAAGATTAGGTGAACATCAGTTCAACTTTTTATGTATTTACATATAATTAATTTTCATGCAAAAATGTTACTAGATAAAAGGATAGTCTCTATGAATGCCTCTTTTTGACTGCCTTTCATGGCACTGCACCTTGCTTTTCACTCATCTAATACAGCTTTACTGAGTGCTCATGCAACCCTTTGCTTATTTTGAATGCAACAAAAATTAAGATTATTTCTAACTATTCATGTTAAATGTCCATTTGAAGATGTCTCCTACCAAACCTCTAGACCTGAAGTAGGTTAACTAAAGTACAATTTGGAGTTAGATGGCAGCAGTTTTTCAAGGGCTTTGCTCGGTGATTTTCTTGGCTAGCCTCTCAAAGCCAAAAATACCACCCAACATGGACAAGAAGTTTTCAAACCCTACCAAATCATAACTCTGCAGTGGGTTTTATATTAAGTAGCTGCAAACCCAGAAGCAGGCCAAAAGAGAATCATTACTATCATTTATTAAATCAACAGCATAAGCTATTTGGAGAAGGTTTGTGTTTTGAATTATACCTGCGCTGTACCTTGTGGAACTGCGCCTCAACTTCAACGGGGTTCCTCTGCAATGCCGCACCACCTAACTAAACCACCACCACCACCACCAGCAAGAGACTGGTAACACGACCCACGGCACATCTTACTGCTACTTCTGCGGTCTGGAAAATGCAATCCATCCTCAAAACCTTTAACTGCAATAAGATATGGTCAGGTACTTCAACAGTATCTAAATTCTTCAAAAGTGCAGCTAACATCACCATTTTCTACAGCTTTTCCTTTCAGACATCAACTATTTATACACACTTAGGCATCAACTCTAGAAAGTAAACTACAAGCTTCTGCTTGCTGGGGCGGGGGGCAGGGGGGAAGATGAGTGGAAAGCATGCTGTGATTTGAAATCCTGTACCTTCCTGTCTTAGCAAGGGAAACTGGAGGAGAAAGACACGCTTCTCCACTCAACTCTCCCAGCCCCATCGGCACATCCATCCTGCCCGTGTTTCCACGTCCCACAGCTGGAGCACCCCAGCTCCTGCCCCATGGGGTGCCCAGCCAGGATGGCTCCGTTCCCTGCACCAGTCCATGGGCAGCACCCTCCTGAGCAGAGGACCATCATTCCTGAACAGGTCTCTCTTGTTTTGGTCCCGGGCTATCAATCGCCTCTTGCGAGAAAACGCCTTTCCAAGCTCCTCCAGCTGGGGTAACGCCTTTGGCTACGCACCACAGCAGCTCCCCCCATCCTCAAAACCTTTAACTGCAATAAGATATGGTCAGGTACTTCAACAGTATCTAAATTCTTCAAAAGTGCAGCTAACATCACCATTTTCTACAGCTTTTCCTTTCAGACATCAACTATTTATACACACTTGGGCATCAACTCTAGAAAGTAAACTACAAGCTTCTGCTTGCTGGGGCGGGGGGCAGGGGGGAAGATGAGTGGAAAGCATGCTGTGATTTGAAATCCTGTACCTTCCTGTCTTAGCAAGGGAAACTGGAGGAGAAAGACACGCTTCTCCACTCAACTCTCCCAGCCCCATCGGCACATCCATCCTGCCCGTGTTTCCACGTCCCACAGCTGGAGCACCCCAGCTCCTGCCCCATGGGGTGCCCAGCCAGGATGGCTCCGTTCCCTGCACCAGTCCATGGGCAGCACCCTCCTGAGCAGAGGACCATCATTCCTGAACAGGTCTCTCTTGTTTTGGTCCCGGGCTATCAATCGCCTCTTGCGAGAAAACGCCTTTCCAAGCTCCTCCAGCTGGGGTAACGCCTTTGGCTACGCACCACAGCAGCTCCCCCCATCCTCAAAACCTTTAACTGCAATAAGATATGGTCAGGTACTTCAACAGTATCTAAATTCTTCAAAAGTGCAGCTAACATCACCATTTTCTACAGCTTTTCCTTTCAGACATCAACTATTTATACACACTTGGGCATCAACTCTAGAAAGTAAACTACAAGCTTCTGCTTGCTGGGGCGGGGGGCAGGGGGGAAGATGAGTGGAAAGCATGCTGTGATTTGAAATCCTGTACCTTCCTGTCTTAGCAAGGGAAACTGGAGGAGAAAGACACGCTTCTCCACTCAACTCTCCCAGCCCCATCGGCACATCCATCCTGCCCGTGTTTCCACGTCCCACAGCTGGAGCACCCCAGCTCCTGCCCCATGGGGTGCCCAGCCAGGATGGCTCCGTTCCCTGCACCAGTCCATGGGCAGCACCCTCCTGAGCAGAGGACCATCATTCCTGAACAGGTCTCTCTTGTTTTGGTCCCGGGCTATCAATCGCCTCTTGCGAGAAAACGCCTTTCCAAGCTCCTCCAGCTGGGGTAACGCCTTTGGCTACGCACCACAGCAGCTCCCCTTTGTACCTCAACCCCACCACATGTGCCAGAAAAGCTGTCCCTAAAGGCTCTTTAATAAGAACAAGCGATGACTCACTGAATTAAAGCACCCTTAGTCCTAGTGGCTATAAATTTAGCACAGAACTGCAAAGTTTTCTGCTGAGCTTCAGCCTGCCCTTGATTTCCACCCAGCTTTGCAGAGAAGCATCCTAACCTGACGGAGGAAGGATGCTTCACCCCACATCACCCTCTTAGGTGAGTGGTGGAGAGGGCAATGGGAGGAGGCTCCACACAACCCCTGTAGCTTGGCAGAGAGGCTGGCCAGGCCCCCAGGGGAAGGAAACAAAGTAAAACCCTTCCCCTTGTCCACCAGCCGGGTCCCCAGGGCTGCTTGCAGCTGTGAAAACTGCTGTTCTGCCCCCACAGCCTCAGCCCTGGAAGCGGCGTGGGGACAACTGCCCTCACAGCCCTTCGCCACCACCGATGGAGAGGACCCACGGACAGAGTCACTACCCTCTGGCAGGGTCTCCTGCCCCCTTGCCCCCAGGCCCCCGCCACAGCGCTCAGCTGCTCTTCTCCTCCAGACAAACATTTCCATTTCCTCATCACACCCGAATCTCCTCTGCAGTCACTTCCCCAGCAAATTTGATTAGAGTTACATGTTTTCTCACATCCCCTAAATAAAGAGTGGCTTATTCATATCCACAGTTGCTCTCCTATACATTTGTTTATCCAACTATTTACATTGGCAAGCAGTCACCCTTGTAAGCATTACAAAATAACCGTTGACGAGACCAAACCAGCGTGTTATCCTGCAAATGGCCACGGCCCGCTAGTCCTGCTGCAATAACCAGCTTTTTGCACATACTCATTTAAGCCGACATTTCTCCCCAGCAGTTTCATTATCCCGGCCCTCAGCCAGCAAGTCCATCCTCCCTTGGGAAAACTCTGCCTTCTTGATTGCCTCGTTCCTCTGACCCGTGGCAGGTCTGGTCCTGTTTGCATTCAGCCTCCCCCGGGTCATGTAAAACCAGGGGGGGAACCCTACAAGAGATGCAGGCTTTATATGCTAATAAGTCCCATGTTAGCACTTGAGGGCTGACGGGCAGCGCGGTGCAGGCAGCATTGCTGCAGGGCAGGTTTCAGGCAGGAGCAGGTGCATAGGGCCAAGAGGCATGTGTGCGCCTGCTAATGGTCTTCAGACAGGACATTCCAGAACCTCTGATGTGACCCATTAACAACTTGCAGGATGCAGTAATGAATATAGGGCAAATAAGTCAGCGCACGCCTGGCAAGGCAGGCTATTGTGCCCGCACTTCGAAGAGAAACCTCAGAAATTAGACCTTTGCTGTGTTAAAAGTATTGGCAACCATATGTAAAGGTGTTTTAATACATTTATAGACATTTCCCTCACTGCTACCGCCGACTGTGCCTGTGCCTGAACTTCCTGGACTAAACTACAGAAACCGCCACCGATACAGCTGTTCAAAGCCTATGAGGAAGCGAATTGTGGTGGGTTTTAAACAACACCCACTCTATGCTATTTATTAAATTACCAGGGTGCTTTTCCAGAGACCAATTTTGCCAGTCTTGCTCTTTGCTTCAGCAGCAGTCCAATCAATTGAGAAATCAAGAGTGTCAACGCTGGGATCAAGGAATTACTTAGGCAAATGAAAAACTGGAAAAGGACCTGAAAATCAACCAGAAAAAGGACCTGAAAGTCTCCCTTAATCACTCTTTTGATACTATGATGATAAGAGGCTTATTTGTACCTTGGAAGGCTGAATTTTTCTCATCCCTTTTGAGAAGCAAAGCAAAAGAAGCAAAACAAAGAGTATCAAAACCAGGTATGAAATGTCACCACAAAAATACGGCTCAGTTATGCACAGATAAGCAAAAAGAAAATACCAATGATAACAGGTGTGTTTGGCAGGGAGGGGACTGTTTTCGCACTGCAGAGAAAAGCAATTAGAACTATCTAATATCCCAAACACTTTCAAAGGGCTGGTTTGTTTGATTTTTGCCAACAATCAAAACGAGTTTCTCTGATGCTCATAACACTTTCCCACTGGAAATGGAGGGCGGGTTGCTCTCCATCGGCACGCACCCAGTGGGTCCCTACCGACGCACGCAGCACCCGCGATGCATCCCTCTCTCACCCAGAGAAGAGGCGAGAGATTTTTTTCCCCTAGATAATCTGAGGCTTCTTGGGGAAGCCCATGTATTATTCACGAGAAGTTTCTAACACCCGTTAAATTATTGCTAAATGTCAACATTTAATATTCCCCACGAGAACGGATGTGTTTTGTTCCCCTTCAGAATAAATGTTTGTGGTGACATCTCTCTAAGCGCAGGTCGACCCCCCCCGAAGAGGAAGAGTGAGCGAGCTGGGTTGGGGACCTGCCCTTCCCACTGTTTTCCACCATCAGCTTTAATTTTACTGTTTTAACTCAGTCCCCAGCGCCTGCAGTCGTAAAGCAAGTCCTCGACACGACATAGCGATAGTGAGACTGGCTGGGGCACTCCGAGTTTACTTTTCTTCAGAGGGGAAGGGGGACACCTCTTAAATGTCAAAGAAAGGTTGGGGAACACCAGCTTTCAGCCTGAGTTACCAAATGGAGTGAGTCATCTCCCCAGTTTCACATTTGCCATCACAGCCTTGAGGTCAGCAACGCCGCGGATTTTACACGCAATGACGCGAAATGCCTCGGGGTTTGACTTTCCTGGGGGATGGAGCCTGCTCCTGCTATATACACTCTAAGGGGCCAGCAGCTATGGCACCCTACGAAGAGCAGCCTAGTCCTGGGCAGTTTCTGCTCCCTGGAGCTGTGGCTACAGGAGAAACATCCAAGCAGTTCTGCACAGATGTCCCTCCGCCTGCTTTTTAACTCCTCATGCTGCCAAGCTGAAGACTTTTTCAGTTACATGGTTCTTCCTGGGATCTCTTCTCCTTTTCTTATTTTGGGGAGAGCACAGAGATTTAGCATCCTTCCCCTAAGCACTCCTTCCAAAGGAGCAGCAGAAGAAATACCTGTATCTCCCAGAGGAAGGAATTAAGCTAGTATCTTCACTGCACACATCCTTCAAGGTGATGCTGACAACAACGTCTGCCGTTAATGTGGCTGCAATAGCTTATATATATCAGCACAGGTACCCAGCTGGAAACATTCAGAAGCATCGATCCCAAACTCCCCAACGCTTGCACTAGAATTTATGGCTGGACTACCTCCCGATCATCAGAGTTCACATGTTGCCTGCCTGAGATATGAATATTTGCCATCACCCCCCGTCAACTCCTCTTGCTCCTGCAAAAGTAGTTCATTTAAAGTCGGTGGGATCCATGCAGCAAATTTTCAGTATCTATTCCACCCTGTTGATAATGTCTATAAATTACTTGGAGAAACCAGCTGTAAAATTGCTACATTGCTGATGACATGAAACTGAAGGGAGTAGTAAATACAAAGCAACCACAAGAGAATCCAGAGGGATTCGGATCACTTATGTAACTAGGCCAGTACACTGAAAATTAAATTTACTGCGGAGCAAACATAAACTATTGCTCACTTATTGGAAAATTGCAGAAGCAAAAAACCTGCACTTCTGAACTGAAGCAGAAGAGAACAGGACCGTGAAATAGCAGCAGACACCCATCAAAAATCTCTCTCAAAGGGAGAAAACTAATCCAGCAGAGCTGCCGCTGTGATGGGATCTGTGGTAGCTGGGAACGGCACGGCCCTGGCAGGGGGCTGAGCAATTTGCTGATCACACTCCGCTCGGAGACTATAGGGCAGGTATGAGAGCAGGCTGCACAAGGAGGCTGAAAACAGAAAACATCCTTTCTTAGCAGGCAGAATTGCCGTTTGATTGCAAGCCCCGCCGAGGGCAAAGCAAGCTGCTCGGGTACGGGACGAGCAGCTCCCGGACCCGCTGGCCATGCCTGTGGTGGCCGGAGGGAGAACCCAGGCACCTGAGCCCAACGAAAGCTCTGAACTGAGAAATGCACTGAGGCAAGGAAATGCATGAAGGGGTTGTGCATATAAATAACAGCTTCCCAGATTATCTAAGTAAGGACTAATTTGTCTCGAAAAGGTGTGCAAAATCCCCTGGGCCTTACTTCATGCACCTGTTTAACCCGTAAGAGCCCAGAGGCTGGAGTTCAGGGAGAATGGGAGCACAACACAGCAGTCGGATAACCCCGTCAGGGCAGCTCCACCACAGCCGTGACACCAGCCAGGCAACGCCGCAACACCAACACCGGGAGCCGAGGGAGCAAGGCAAGGGCACCGCCTGCCCCGGGGACCAGGAGCCCAGCAGCGAGGGCTGCTCCGGTGGGGACAGCCATCGCGCAGCGGAGGGGCGGAAAGGGGGATGCTGATGGGGGGACAAGCCGGCTGCCAAATCTGGCCTTTTCCTAGCGTGACATTTTTCCAAGGCTTTGCACTTCACCTGCTTTGTACAGATCCTCACGAGGACGGGGAGGAGGCGTGCCTGCCACCAGGCACCTTCTCTGCAGAACCCAAATCCCCACTCCCAAAATACCTCACCTGGGCCACACAACATACTTCCCCTTAATCTCGCTCTTGGAAATACCTGAGCTATTTTGGTTGAAATTCCCTCCCACTCCAAAATTAAAATAAAATACACAAAAGCATGGGTTTTGCTGACCTTCATGGGAAATTTCAGCACAGGTATTTACAATTTGGCAGCACAACAAACAGCCGATAAAGTCCCAAAGTGCAAGAAGTCAGTCAACGGACTTGATTTGCAGAGGTTGTTACCTGCATTGCATATTAGACAGACATTTTAAAACTACAGAAGCAGAGACAGGATCCCCACTGTAAAACATGTAAGAACTGTCTAGCGGCTACAGAGAAGTATGTGCTTTGCTTTAACGTAACAGATCACCAGGTTGACGTTCCTGCCTCCAGCAGTGAGCAATACCTGACACTACAGCAAAAGGTGAAAATCTTCAGGCTTCAGGGCTGCCAGGTCCTGAGCAATCCTGTAAGGTGCTGGGTGTCCCCACCTCCCCCCAGCCTTCACAAGGTGCCCAAAGATGCTCAATGCTTCCTTGGCCACTTGCAGGACCAAGGCACCCAGGCGACTGTGCAATGCGGCAAACCATCTCTCCTCATCTCCAGAGAAGCAGTTATATCCTGAAGCATGAAATTTGTTTAGTTCTATTTTCATATGCATAACAGAGTATCTGACATAAAATTATATAATCCCTAAAAAAAAAAATATAATTTTGATACTTGACTCAACAGCATCTAAAAAGCATGAGGGAAGAGAAGAAATTTAAGGAAAAGATTAATTTTTAGGTGGAAAACACAGAATGGCCTCAAAAAGTAAAACCATTATGATAAAGAACAATATTGAAAAGGTAATTAAAAATGTTATTAGACATCATTTCAGGAGAATAGAGAATGAAAAAATAATCAGCGTTGATAAGCCAAATCTCCCACTCTTAGATGTTCTTTCACACGTGAAATTTTATTGTCTCTAACTCTGTACCACATTTTGCAATACAGAACAGAAAAGCTCAGGTTTTTTTCATTTTCCATTTTCTTTTCAGAAATGTAATATGGTTAGCTGACTGCGTTAGCTTAATCCTCTTGATCCAAACAGGAATTTCCCGAACATCTTTCCCCTTCCTTACCCAGGCTGTGCCCCTCTGTGGCAGCCTGCTCTCCCAGGGCAGAGACACTCATGCCTCCCGGGTCCCCTGGGGTCCCTTTTGAACCCATGGCCACCCTCAGCCCCGTTTTGGGGAGGGAATGAGGTTTCCAAAATGTTGAGTCTCTCCGAAACAGATGAAAATTGACAACGAGACACAGGGTCAGAAGGAGCCAGCGGGCGTGCTGCCTCTCGCCTGCCCGCAGCCAGGGAGGATAGGAGGGGGCTGGAAGAAGCCTGGGGACACGGGGACAAAGAGGGGACACGGGGGGGCTTGGCGAGGACAGATTTGGGATTTCTGTGCTTGGGTGACACAGGCATACACAAATCCATTGAGAAAGCTGCTTTTAACAGCTAATCACAAATTACTCGCTTTCCATCTGAGGCTCTGCTGGTTTTTCTCCTTCTGCCTGATTTTAGCTCCTTACTCCACACCGAGCACGAAGGCTTCTGCTCTAGGACCCCACTGAATCACGGTGCTAAATTGGGAAGACTCACGAAACACGTTTTGCCTTGCAGTGCCTATTGCGGGATTTCTACCAGCAGCACCCAGTGGAGATAAACAATCCAGCAAGCAAATAAAGAAACTGATGGTTGGGGTTTTTTTCTGCCCCTCTCCTGATAAGATTTCAAAACAGACATCAGTTCATGAATAAAGAAAAGGTTGTTTTGGTTTTGTTTCTAAGATAATGAAGTTTTGTGTATTTTTAGTGCCAAGAAAAATAGACACATAACAAAAGGAATGAAAGCAGTGTGGATGCTAAAATTTCCATTTTCCTGAGCTCCGCCGCCTCTAGGCTGTGGCTGCATCTTCACAAAGGGAATGACTGGGTCTTTCTGGGTGCCCACATACATGACTAAGTCATGCTGAAGTCAGTGGGATGAAGGCACATTTTTCAGTTCTAAGTTTGAACAGCTCAGACCCTCAAGGACCTTAACTCAGCCCAGGGCGTCCTTTCAGAGGAAAAAAATGAAAATCAAAGGACGATCGTAGGACCATGAGATCTCCCACGCTGCCACAGCAGCTGATGGGGATTTAAAGGCACTGCAGAGGAGGAATAAAAAGATGGTAGGAGAGGGTTAACATCCGTAGAAAGGCTTGAAATGTGGCAATCAGAATAACTGCATTTGGATGAGAAATGCTAAAGATTACGAGCTCCAAGATTCACCTTCTACAGCAGCGGTGTTTGCATTGCGTGCAACACGCAGGTAATTGAGTCTTAGTTCTTTGCAGCTTACAATGAAACCGAAGAGAAAGGCGAGATGGATGGTAATTGCCGCAGGTAAGAATTCTGGGTGTAGCTGTGAATATACTGGGTCAATACTGATAAACACACCAATCTATATGGTTTCTGACACAAGGCGCTCTACTCTCGTGTTTGCTGAAGCTGAGTTACTACCATCTCTCACCCATTTGTTCTCTCCCCAGAAGGAGCAGCATGCATGAGGACACCTTAGTCTGAGCAGGGCTGGTTTGTTCCAAACACACATAGCTACACATTCGTGCCGGGGTACCTAAAGATGTGCTCCTCATGAAAGCTCCAAATTCACCCCACAGCATAGGACAAACTCAC
Source organism: Ciconia boyciana (assembly GCF_034638445.1). NCBI lineage: Eukaryota > Metazoa > Chordata > Aves > Ciconiiformes > Ciconiidae > Ciconia > Ciconia boyciana. The sequence continues at coordinate 60,991,680 of NC_132934.1, forward strand.
AATTCTTCCACAAGCAGACTTGGCTTTTAGCGTGGCAAGTAACAACAAAATAAAAAGTCTAACCCAACAAGCAAATTTGTGTTTAGGATGTTAGCTAACACCTTTTCAAGTCTGATGTCTACTCAAAAACTGCCCTTACCAAAGGCCTGACCTTACCAGAGGTGAGTGCATCCACAGCTTCAAGTGAAGTCAACACCTACCTTGTTGGCAACTTTACTTTAGCAGCATTAAAGGTGCTTGTGTTTCCTCAACGAAGAGGCAAGAGCCCTGCGGGAAGAGCTGGTGGACAGGTTTCTGAGGGAGAAATATTCATTTCTGTAAGTAGATTGCACTTCCAAAAAAATCTGTGCACGTGTCTGCATGGAGCATGGCTCCTACCTCTGGTCACAAGCCCATAAAGACCTCTTTAGCTCTTTCAGATGATGGCATCTCTGTGGGAGCTATGCTTACAGAAGAAAAAGAAATGCTCAAAAAGTATAAATGGAACCATTAATTTCACTAGCATTTTCCTCACTGCCAACCAAGTCAACATCTCAGTAACTATTTATTTATACCCACGGCACCCAAGGATTAATTCCAGAGACGTCGGAAATAACTTCTGACCCCTTGCAAACAATTCGCGGTCCTCCACTGACTACAAGGTCACCCCAGCTTGAGGGTCTTTAAAGACACAGCTCCTGACCCTGGAACTAAAGCCTTAAGCTCCAGCTTCAGCTGCCAGTGGAAAAGCCTCCTTCAGTGCTCTGGGTTCACTTTACCATTTCAAAACTCACTTTGAAATGATCTAAACGTACAAAAGTTGAAGAGTTACATTTTTGGAGGAATGTCACTCAGGCCGTGACTCAGGAAAGCAGGTACTGAGCTCCTGCTACCACCACTGGGACTCCAGCACGCACCTCAAACCCCGCAGGTGCTCAAGTGTTTCCTCGATAATGGGACCTGGGCTTCAAATCATTTCTGGCTGCTGAGCCACCCATGGTGGTGCCCACTGGCTGTGCCCAGCAAGGCACGGTCACCCTGTGAAAGGCAGATGCTGCAGACTTCTGGTGGCAGGGACTACAGTGGAGGTCCCATGGCCCTTCCCAAAGTGATCTTCATCTTTTTCCCCATTAATTCCACCTATTTTTTCCCCTGCTGCCACATTCATCACTATTTATGTCCCAACTGACTGCAAATAATTGATCCCTGCCTGCTCTGAAACTGTTTTTTATGTATTTATAGATACTGTGTCTCTTTGCACATCCTAAGGCTAAGGCTCATCCTTAGCCTTTCCTATTACAAGCCTTCTGCTTCCAAATATTTTCCTTTTTATTATTTTTTCTTGATCCCCTCAGACCATTTTCGAGTATATCCATTTAGATTAACAATGCTACCCAGAAGTAAATATAGCACAGGAAGCAGTAATGGCAGCAGAGCGCAATAAATTACCCTCCTTTGCATCTGACATGCCCACTACTCACTAGGAACCAGTGACTTTGGATGCCAACTCCGAGGGAACTGGGAGAGGCTTGGCTTTCAAAAAGCACAATACATCACCTCTTTGAAGTACAGGGTTGGTTTTTTTTCACAAGCAGTACCCAGTATCAAGGATCACTTCTGAAATAAAAAATAATAAAAAAAAAACCCAGCTGGTTATTTTAAGTGGACTTCCCACAGCTGGAGATGGAGGTTCAAACCTCAGTCCTCTCTGAGGACCACACTGCGGGAATGCTCAGGTCACCCATCCTGAGCCCCTGCCTCTTCTCTGGGCCACTAACTCTGTACCTAACATGCCTTTATGCTCTGTATACTTAAATATTCCTTCCTGCCTGAATCATGCTGTGTCTTTGCTCATTCTTTTTTCATCAGCTTTAAGCCATTTGTCCAATCACTCCGTAACAGACTTCATTTCAAACAAAATTAACAAGCACCTTTTTAATTTATAAAACACATTTTGTAGCCTACAGGCCCCTTCCAGGGCTGCCCACGTAACCCAGAGATAACTCACCATTTTGCATGGACTTAAGTCCATCCCTGTTCAATGAAGTTTTTCTCCAGTTTGAAGTTCAAGGACTACCTTAGCCTCACTGAGCACAGGGTGGACAAATCAGCAAGCCAATGCACAGCCCAGTAAATGGGGAGAGGAAATCCATCCCTTTGCTCTTTGTTTTACTGAAAACCAGAGCTCCTAACTACCAGTAAAATTAAACCAAAATTGAAGCAAAAATAACCTGTTGTGTTTTTTTTCCCCAGGTCATCCTCTTTGAGAGGAAATTAAATACTCCTATCTCCATCACCTACTTTCACCAAATTGTGCATCCCTGCAGAAGTAGTACTGCAGGCGCACTGTGCCGTGGAAGCGCAGCAAGTCCCACGCTCCTGGGAAGCTCTGAGCATGCTGTATGCCCACACCTCTGAATGGTCCACGCTTGAGCTGGACATCCAACGTCCACAGACGTGCAGTACAACACACATGCACTCTATATCGTACGTATCCACTGTAACTTCTCTGTATGCGCTACAGAGATGGTCTCAGCATGCACAAGAGACATTTCCAAGCATCAGTACATGCCCAGGAGTGTCAGGAACAATGACAAATTTACCGTTCTCAAATCCAGCAGGAATCCAGAAAAAAGGGACACATGGGAAAATCTGAATTTAAAGTGACCCCTCACTAGTGTTAGAAAAAGAATGTCACAGTGAGATGGGCAGCAAAGAGCCTTCCAGAAAGACAGAAAGGCCAAAAATAGTACCTTTTCCCTGTAGTCATGAGGCAAAGAAACACACCTACTAAGAAGCACCAGTGCATCTCCAAAATCTATGGATAATACGTACTTCCAAAACAGAAAGCATCATGCTAAAGACCACATTCTCTTGGAGTAAAGCAAGGGATGCTGTACACACGTACTACACAGACCTACTACTGCAGTGAGATTCTGGAGGACCTCAACACTACGCAAAAACTTGAACCACAAGTACTAGGGAGCCCCTCCACATCCCACCAGGAGGTAGGACCTCTTTGTCCACCCAGATGAGACCCTTACCAATAGCTACTGCACACAGTCTCAGCCAAAAAGTTGCATTCACATGTCTCCCCCAAACCAATGCCACCGTATCCACCTTCAATCAATAAGTGCCAAGAAGCGGTGCTTCTGCTGGCTAATCCCACCGGGCTGCCAGCCGAGCTCGAAAGCCCCAGCACTCGGGGCCGCTGGCATTGCAAGGCTGTTATGACATTATGCTCAGACATAAGATGGAGAACAGCCTGAACCAGACACAGCAGGCAATGCCAACGCCATCTCCGAGCAACCCTGCGACTTGCAAACTCAAAGTGCCAAAGTTGCTCTGAATATTCAAGACGCCTAAAGGAACTGCAGTCCAGAAAGGCTTATTAGGGTACATATTCCAAATTGCTGCTCACCGAGTCTCCTCCTTAAACGAACACTGTACATAAACTACAATTTTCTACAGAACCTTTATTGCCTGAAATGCGCTTTTCCCACAACTTACTTTGTATATTTTTAGCTATCATGACAGGTAGAAAATGCTCACCTCCTTTGGCAGACTCGTCTCCGTCATTTTTACCGCCAACGGTCTTGCTTGTTTTAAACAAGGACAAGCCCCAGCTAAAAGCATTTAATTATAGTGCTGTACGGTAACCTGGCGTCTCGTGCAATTCCTGTATTTGCAGACTCAAGACATCGGTTTGTACAGCAGGTTGTTAGTCTTCAGGTAACAAATGTATTTCATGTCTCTGATTACCAGCTACTGCTGCTTCTTACTTAATAAGGATTTGGGAGAAAAAGGGAGTCCATGACAAATGCACCCATATACACCAAGAACATCAAGCTGTGTTTTGGTATTTCAAATAACAGTTTAAATGGTATATGAATCCTTCTGTCAGCTGTCTCCGCAAGCATCAATTTATCGCCAATGTACGAGGGGGTAATGGGGACCCACGTCTTCAGGTGATGTGGTGAAAGAAAGCTTCTGCATAGGTCTGGTCCTGAGCCCACCCAAGTCAAGCCAGGTCTCAACAGCCTCTCCAGGCTGAGACCAACCTAAAATCCAGTCAGCAGTCACACCACGAGCAGAAAAGCCCTGCCATATCCCTTCAGGTATTTTCTCTATGACCTGGAGGACCTGCTTGAATAAACCAGATGATACTCCAGTACATCTTTGATCAGTTAATCCTCAGGCAATTTATTTTTTAGGGGCAACTGTGGCAACAGCATTGGGATGCTAAGGCTAAATATTTAAATAAAAGACTGTTTGAAATGCATGTATAGCAAAATCTGAAGTTAAAGTTTAGTATGTTCTCCAACACCTTTCCCAACACGCTGTACCCACCTGGCCAAAGCTCCTTTGACATGCATAACCAGTACCTGGGGTCAGGGGCTCAGATCGGCCAACCACAAAGGTTTAAACTTCATCTGCCAGCTGCCCTCTTCCCCCCTAATGTGTGACTAGCTTAAAAAACCCAATGTATATATTTTCAAACCATAATTCATTTTATTTGCTGTCAGGTTTCTGAGCCTCTGGAGCACACATGCTTCCTATTTTTGAGCTCCTTTGCGCAGCCACGGCATGTAAAAACTGACATGTGTGCGGTGGGGGTGGATTTTGAGGGAAGGAGGAAAATTAAACAAACGCAGCAATTCTTCTGAAATCCCACTGTAGTAGCTAGGGCTTTAGCGGGAGTAAGGAAACAGTCCCCGAAACACTAGCAATAAAAATCACAGCAGCTGGCAATAGCATCGCTATTCAAGATGCACAAAAGCACCAGCATCCGGACCTCAGTAAACTGGAGGTCTACAATCATCATCACCACATAGCATTGAAAAAGGAAAAAATCTGTAGGTTATATACCAACAGCAGCATGCTTTCAATGCTGCTTTCTTCTGCCAAAAAGGAAAGCAGGTTTAAAATCCACGGTCAAAGACAGGTTTTGTGGTCACGTTTTCAGTCATACTGGTTCTGTCCCCAACACCATCCGAGCTGATCTGAACCAGAACAATGTCAAACCCTTTCATTTGTCTTGCTATTTCTTCTTACTCTGAATTTCTAAACTCTCCCTCGAGAGGCCAGGAATAACCGGTTAATCAAAAACACTCTGTAGTTTGGGATAAAAAAATGCTAACAGCAATTTTTTTATGAATCTAGCATTCCTGCTTGCAATCCACAATAACCCCACTTTAGTTACATGACGGTATCACCCTGCTTTGGGTGGATGAAGAACTCGTATTTTCCTGTTTACATTCAAGTTATCAGCTGATATTCTAGGAATAAAAAGTATTTAAATCCTTCCTACTCAATGCTTTTAAAACACCACTATATTAAAGGTTACATCATTAAATAAACAGTGGCCCATGGCCCCAACTAACGAATACTTTCCACTGAAAAAATCTGGTGTTTTCTGTTTTGTTTTTGAAGGCAAGTATTTAACTATTAGCTCCTTGGTTTATCCTTGTTTTTCAGAAAAGTTGCTTTGAGTAATCAGATTAATAATGTTGCAACTCTAACTTAAATTTTCATGGGAAAGTGATTTACATGCTTCCATTGTTGAAGACTGATGGAAGATATGAACCAACCTCTCTTTCAGAGCTGCTGAATATGCAGAACCTCACTAGAGCTGGTCTACTTGATTATATATCAATTTATGTTTATGCAAAACTTAATATGAATGCATTTTTGCCTTAAAGGCAATAATCTGTTCCCCACATACATACTTCATTCTGTTACTGAATGCCTCCCCTAATGAATAATTGCAATCATTAATTTTTATTAAAAATGTTCTGGAAAACTCTCAGGCCATTTTTAACCAGAGAATTTTGCCATTACATTTGCCACATACAAATGCTGCGAAGAGAAATACTGTTCAGCTTTCCAAATTGCTACTAAATGCTTTGTAAAGCATTGCAGCAGCTAACTCCTTGCCCACCCCTTTGGGAAATGTATTTCTGTAACCTCCACAACCTTTACACAAAAGAAATCAAACTATTCCTGCAGGAGGTAAAACAGGGAATTCTATACAGGATTCTCCTTAGTTCCAGAGTCTCCATCCATTCGACATCCATCAAAACCTCATTATTTATGATTTCTCCTTCAAGGAAGGACCTTTCTGAAAAGGTAAGAATATCCTGAAGTACTGTTTGAGAGGAAAAACAACAAATAGACTATTTAAGATCAGTAAAGCAGCTTTATGCACAAAACTCACAATGATTTTATTAGATTACAACCCAAGGAAATTCCTGTGTTGGGGAAGAACCCAACAATGACACAAGTACTACTGACAGCCAGATGTGCAATAGCTAATTTTTAGAAAAGAACAGATCCTCCAGAAGTAGTGGCATGGAAAAATAAAGTATGGGAAATTCTTTCTTAAGGGAAAGTAAAAAATAAAGAATTGACCAACAGATGTAAAGCTGAATCTAGCTGACTTTCATAATGTACGGTTTTAAATTTTTTTTCAGAATATGAACAAAATACACGTCTAGTAGAAAACATTGACTAAATACAAAATACATTTTTAAAAGTAGCAAAAGCTATTATTACAAATAATAATAAAAAAAAGCTTAAATTAAGATTTCCCGTGAGCTACAAATGGTCTAGCCCAAACTTTCAAGATGGCTCATTTTTTTGGCTTTCTGACAAATTCGCTTATTCTTTCTCCTCATCAGGCCATGGTTTTTCTTCTACCTCCTTGCTTGAGACACACCTCACAAAGCTAACATGTAAGTGGCAGCCAACGTCCTTCCACGTGGAATTATACGGGTCACTCTTGACATAAATGAGCAAGATGACATTCAGTCCTCTACCATCGTTCCCTCTTCCTTTTTCCCTTCCTTTGGCCTGCCTTCCCGCATCTCTCTTCTCTGTGCTCCAAACTTCTCCTTCGATCTGTCCTCACTGTATCATCAGCCACTTGTTGCAACTCCATCATCATATCTTGAAAGTTGACAACCAAATGGGACAGACTCAAGCTATCACTCAGTCTTCTGCCTCTCAACGAAGCAAGAGGGCAAAGAGGGAAATGAAGACGAGCCCAGCAGGCAGCCATATGGAAGGATTAGCTTCAAGCGCTGCCCACCTGCAGGTTTCCCATGCGATACCCGGGAGACCGCCTAGTGCCCGAGCTGTCTGTACAGCACATCCTAACAACAGCTCCCTCCTTCAAAAGGTTGTTCTGCAGCTGAGAGTAACACCTTCCATGATGAAAAGCACTAAGCGCTTGATGAAGGTCAACACTGCTGTGCCCAAGGTGAAATGAGCTATTTGCATGACCTTCCTCCAAAGCACCGTCAACACAGAGCTGTCTGACTTCTTGGGGTTTTGCAGGTGTGACAGCTCACTTAGACATCATGTGTTAAACACCAGCACTACTGCACGGGCATTACCTCTCCCTGGGCTCCACAAGCGAGGCAGAGTACCCGTTGGACTGTGCAGCACATGTACCTCTGAACCCACTCCTGCGCCTGCAACCCAGCAGAAGGCCATCACAGGCAGAGAAAGGACTCATGTCAGTAGAGCTCTGCTGAGCAACCTTGTATGAGGAGCGCTATCCCATGGACTATAATTTAAAGTAAATTTTGGCCAGAGGTGGCTCAAGCTGTCCTCCCCTCCGCATGCACTGAGCAAATCCCAGCTGCCACTCCGCAACACCAACACCACCACCACCACACAGGCGTTCCTCTTCAAAGCACTTCCCAAATGCTCACCCATTAATCCTGCCATCACTTCTGAGAAGCAGACACCTCTGTTATCCCCAAATTACTGGCTGGGAAGCCAAGAGAGGGAGTTGGAGGCTTGAATATTCAAGGGGACTGTGAGGCATTAAGGGCGGCATTCAGCTGCCCTAAATTCCCAGGTCCCTGTACCCAGACACCGATGGCCCTGGAGGTTTCTGGAGGGCAGCTGAGAAGGGGTGAGTGAAGGGCAGGGCAGCCACAGGCACCCCTGTGAAATTAAGCATCAACATGGTCCTCAATGTCCAATTCCCACCCTTCTTTTGGCCTTCCCTTAGGCTTCTTCGAAAACCCCAGTCCTGGAGATGTCCTCACAGGGATGCAAGGACCAAACTTCTGAATGAGAAGCCCCCAATCTCAGCCTTGCACTCAGGAACACGCAGCCGTCCCCTCTCCACACTGTCACACTGCAAAAAATAACGCAAACCCAGGCCTCTATGGGACAGACACAATAACACACCGAGATCAAACAACCAGGTGAGCAGACACCTGTATGAACTCATACCAGTAAATACAGGTTGCACATCTTCAGGATTTTAACCAAAGCAAGAATATGAAAGCTCTTCCCATGGCCTGAACAGTTCACCTACACCAGCCAAAACAGGTGAATTATGCATTTATTTGCTGAGCAGGAACACAGGTTCTTTTTCTTGTTCTTTCTGTTTAACACCCTTGACTGGACAGCCCTTGAACAAAGTGATCTAAATTTGAAGTTAGTCTTCCCTCCAGCCAGGTATTGGACTAGATGCTCTCCAGCAGTCTGCTCTAACCCCAGTTCTTCCCTGACTCTCTCTACCATGGCACCGGGGCACTTTTGGCACCAGTGATCTGCAAGGCTCAGAGTGCAATGCTACAAACCACGCACCCATCCACAGCCCACTCCTCCCTTCGTGCTCCTTTCGGGTTTTGAGTGGCTGAGCCCATGTTCCCCCGAAGCTGCTATAGCGAACCGCTCGTTCAGGTGACTCTGCACCGAGGGATCCACATCTGAAGGCAATCCAACCCTTCTGAGGGTTGTCTTAAATCACCATTAAGTGAAAAGCTAGTAAAATTATGTATTTTGGAGAACAAAAGCAGACGCGCCACAAACCCAGGGAGCTGGAGTAGCTTCAGGCAACATGGCTCACAAGCGGGCAGCAGACTGAAGAGCATCCAGCTGGGAGGAGGGCAAAAGGAGCCAGTGCAGAGAAGGGGGGACAACAAGGAGACAAAAGGAGAGAGAAGAGAATGAAGGAAGCTGCAGAGAAGAGCGAGGATTTTCCTTGGTCACTAAACAGAATAAGCCAGATTGTCAGCTGGTGCAAACTGGTCAGACTCGTCTCCATCTGCAGAGCTGGCCGTGCTGGGGATGGATGAAACACAACCGTCGGTGATGTGGCTCGAAGAAGGAAAGCCGTTGGAGCGACTGGTGTTTTGCCAGGACACACACCCAGATGCTGACAATGCTGACTGTGGAACATCCAGTACCATTTTCTCCCTGTTCTTATTTAAAGTGTTTCTACAAGTTTTTAAGCTCCTGCACCCGGTGTTCAGAAGGCTCAGTGATGAGCATGATACATAAGTTTTTACAGCAAAGAAAGAAAACAAACGAGATTGATGATCTCCTCTGGTCTAACCTTTCCCTCAGGCTGCACTCATCACTGCCGGCACATAAAAATCCAGTGCACATGAGGCTAGAAGATCTACTGCAACAAGTCTTCTCTAGTCCTGCACTAGTTTACTATTTCCAAGCAGTCCCTGTGCTTAGTGATACACAGAGTACTTGTCTTCTCCTATCGCACATAACACGGCAGGCAGCCGCTCCTTAAAACAGTGTACTTAAATACAGCTGATGTGGAACAATTACTATCCTGTAAAATGTTATAATGGAAGAACTACCAGAGCCTTTTAGTACAGTTCCAGAAATGATACAGCTCCTTCTGCCTTCATACACTAATTGCACTGAAATAGCATCCAATAAGTCCATGCATATTTAATCAGGTCTGGGGCTGCTGAACACACTGCTATTGCATGGTGTGCTATCAGCCAGAACCATAAATTATTAACTTCGCCAACTAAACTTCTGCTGAATAATTTTAGGTTGGTGGTGTGTTGTTTGACTGAGGCAAAGCTTGCTTTGTGTATCCCTTTATCATTAATATTCTTCCTGGGTTTCCTACGGCACTGAAGTGCTGGGAAGGGTCACTGCTCAGTTCGAGACAAGGCCTCCAGGGAGGATGCGGTGCCTCAGACAGACTGTATTATATGCCATCGCTGAATATTTTCCTAAGCAAAGCACCTCCTCTTGGGTCATGTCTAATCTCATCACTAATTATACCTCTTTGTTAAGGCCAAAGAACATATCTGGTAGTCATCTTTATTATGCAAAGATTAATAAATAGACATGATCCTGCTTTTCAGCCTTCCAAGTAACATGTAAAGCACAGCTAAGTGCTAAGAAAAAACACAGGGAACAGGTTTAGAAGCCAGCACAGCCTTCCTGTCCCGTAAACGAATCCATGCCTTCACAAGGCTTCGCTCATTAAATAAAACGAGGTTCTGACCACTCCACTTTGCTCCAGTTACTCTCCACCGAGCTCACAACCTGCAGCCTGTGGCAGGCGTGTGCAGCTGAGCACACCAGCATCGTCCCTACTGCGGCAGGCAGTGCTGGGCTCAATCGCCACCTCCAGCTTCACGAGCTGCCCCCGCCATCGCGCCCCGTTTGCTTCCGTCCCTCTCACTGCCGTCCCACCCAACAGCACCCGGCTTCTGCAGGCACCTGGCAGGCATTCGCAAGCAGGGTGCCGGCGCTGGCTGCTGGCAGGGGTACACCAGGGCAGCCACACGCTGCTTCTGCGAGTGGGGCTGCGATCACCTCCCGTTTACGCTTTGCTCTGCAGGGAGCATAATGGACCTCTGCTGATGCTCGCAAGAGCTATTATAAAACATACATATAAAATAAGACACATAACAAGTGGCCATGTGGGTATAGGAGGGGTGCTACCCACAAGTGATGAGAAGCAGAGTTGTCAAGCTCTTCTTCCCAGCTTTCCCACAGTTTTCATTAGGGACAGCAGGGTTAAAGCTGTCAACCCATTTGCTGAACTCTTTTTTTTCCCAACTGCATGAACATTTATTCCAGGCTGCCAGCCTGCAACTACATGCGTTTTGACATTCTCCAAATAAATGCACTGTAGAGGTACAAACTATCTCTATCCAACATTAATTATTATTAATGCTAACTACTCACTAACATGAAACACTCCCCACGGAAGATGCAAAACATGTATCTTTAGCTGTCGGCCTGTGCAACAGCTGGTGGAGCTGAGCGCAGCAGGCATCAGGGGTTTTTCCTGACAGGGAGGCAGCCTTACAGTGAGGGTCTCACACCTAGCATTACAAATCAGTAGACCTTGGGAAGAAGAATGGAAATTTTGAACCAAGGAACAAAGCCCAGATTGTATGCAGATCAATGTTTGCTAAGGTGCCATTTATCGAGCAAAGCTGCATGTATTAGCTCATAGTTACCATACCTCCCTCTAAACAAGCACTCTTTACCAAAAAAAGCAAAGGCAATCAGTCTTATCAGCACTGTTAAGTACTATACCAAAGCAGTGCCCAACCTAGTGCTCGGTGAACTGAGCTTAGTGGAAGTCCCATGGAAATCGGCACCCTGGACCGTAATCCCCCATGTGCATTCCCATTACAAGGCTTACATATCATTTGTGTTCAAATCCAAGGAAGCCAGTAAAAGGAACCACCTTAGCTCGGCTGATGCAAATCTCCTGGCCTGGACAGCCCTCAGTCCAGGAACATTTACATGCAAATTTAACTGGTTTCAAGTCACACTTGCAGTTAAACAGATGTCACTTGGGGTAGGACCAGCTCCCACCCCTGCATCCAAGCGACCTGCTGACCTCAGTGGAAATCCCATGCAGAAGCCCACCAGCCCAACCCTGGACCTGGGGAAGTCCCATGTACAGGGCTGCTTCCAGCCGAGCTACTGCTACACCAACCCACCTGGCCTGCAGGTCGCAGCGGAGGCCGAGTAGTTAAGAGCATAAAACCACATTTCTGGGACCAGCCTACAGAAAGGGATCCCATCGATTACCACCATCATGCAGGCTCGCACCACCATCTCTCCTTCTCTCGGTGGCAGCAAAGATGCCAGTCATTGGCCCTCCCAAAAGTCAAAGAAGAAAACTCATCTTATTTGTCACCCACAAACTGTATCAGATCAAAGGGTCCAAGGATGCTGGCAGAGCAATTTAAATGCATGGTGGCGGAGATGCCTGCAGGGGCAGTAGGCTGAGAGCCAAGCACCCCGAGCTAGGGGACAACTCGGGGACAGCGCCAGAGGCTGGGGCAAACAAGGCTTCCGGCTGTGTTCAGCAAGGAGGGAGGTTTCTTGGAGGCTGGTGGTGGTCCGGGGGCGCGACAGCTGCCCCCCATGCTGTGCATGGCAGCCACAGAGCCCCAGGGCTGCCCAAGGGACAGGGCAGAGGAAGGAAGGGCGACGCGGGCCGTGGGAAGGCTGCCCCAGCAGCGTGGTACACCTGGCTGAGAGTGACACAGCAGGCTCCAAGGGAAAGAGGGTGTGTTCCCTTCTCTTGGCCCTCTCTGCAGCAATTTGGGATGCAAACGAGGTCTGACAGGGCGTGAGAAGAAAAGGTACTGAAGGAAGAAACACGAAGCAGCAAACTGCTGCAGGGTCTCACCAAGCGGTCTTCACCAAGCAACCCCACTGCTGTCCTGAAGCTTGCACAGATGAAGACCACCAATGCCAGCTGCAACATTTCTCCAGCTGTTTCCTGCATCTGGGATGTCACCCCACTTCGACCTAAGTTGCGACAGGGCGCCTCAACAACCGCTCTGAAATAAACGGCCCTCCCTACCACAGGATCCGGTGACAGCCCCGTGTCCTTGCCGGCAGCCACTGCTCGTGCTCTCCTCCACATGCAGTGCCAAGAGCCACGTGTCCCTTAATACCCACATGCTGTGACACAAGAGCACGTACGCTCAAGTACCGCTGCACCAGACATCAGATTTCACGAGGTCATCACCGAACGCAGATTGGGTGATTTGCACCACTAGCTAGTGCAATATTTTGCACATACATAAAATATGTTCACAAACTCCCAGCCAAAATAAAATCAGCATTTTGGGAAGAGGAAAGCGAGGAGGCTTGAAGGCCAAAAGGCAGGCAGGAGCTGCCGGAGGAGGTGAGCAATGGGAAGATGTTTAACTGGAAGTACAGGGAGGAAGTACGGAGGGCTTGGCGAGGAAGCCAAGAGGGGCTATCATGGCAGAAAACGCTACGCCAAGAGAAGACAGCAGCGGAAGACCCATGCTGTACAGGTTTGGCTCCTGATACTGAAACACAGCACACATTCAAGTCACTCTTAGATGGAAGAAGGGAAGGATTTAAGACAACCACAAGTAAGGAGAAGTGCGAAAAGTGAGCTGAAGCGATCGAACTACAACTGGTTTAATTTTCAAATACAACTGTGAAATCGAAGCACCTCCCATCTGGGGCATGTGGCGAGAAGCCAGCCCAAGCCCGCTCATGTGGTTCATGAGGTCACCAGAAGCCCCAGCACAATTACATCCTTCTTTCGGAGCTACTTATTACTGTAACACACCACATCTTGTTTTCTCTTGGCTCATAAGTACAAGTATTTTAAAAGGCCTACAACCATGCTGCTACTTTGACAGCTTTCGAGAACAAAAAAAAAAAAAAAAAAAAAGAGAGAAAAGGACGATTGCCTACCTAACAAGCTTGTCTCCAAAACACAGGTTTACAACTCAGAGCCCAGTTTCTGCCCTGACATGCATCTGTGCTCTTACACAGATTTCTTTGGAGTACCATGGCATAGAAGTGGTGATGATTTATCTCACAGCATTACACTTTTATATAGAGGCTGTCCTCTTTCCATTTTTGAAGAGAAGGGTCTGCTGCTTCAGCAGCCAAAGGTTAAGCCAGATAAATGCAATGTCTTAAGTCCTGAATTAAAGATATTGGACAGATTGGACATTAGGTACCCTGGTGAGGCACCAAGAAAGACCCTCATGGTCGCATACAAGATCAGCAGTCAGGATACAACCAAAAGCCTTCGCAATAGAAAAAGGAAAGCACTAGGCAGGAGGCAAGGATGAACACTTGGTTCAAAGCATGACCACTGTCTTAAAGAGAAGGGTTAAATTCACATACATAACGAGCTCACCCTGCAAAAGCCTTACCCTGAAGTTTTTATTCAGGCAAACGCTTATTGATTTCATCTTCAGTGCAAACTCCATGATCTGGCCCAAAGACAGCTTATGAAGAGATTACAAATTTTGATTTGAGAGCGTATCAATGACAGCATCAGTTGAGCTTACTTAATTTAGGAGGGCAGGAGCAAGCCTACACCCACAAGACTAAAAGGCTGAAACCCAAAAATCTATATAGGAAAATGTGCTGCAACTGGAAAGGACAGGAAAAAAAGTGGAGAAATCATTTATGGTTACTTGGGATACGTGTAACTATTTCCCACTACCGCCCAAGGGCTGTGAAACCACGGGAGGGGGAAGCCAGCCCGATAGGTGGGGCAAAGCCATGCTCAGAAGAGCATGTGAGTACATGGTACAAGCTGTAGCAGAACCACACATCTCCTAAGCTGCTGCTTCATTTTCCAATAGGTATTTACCTCCGCTAAGCACAACACAATGGTATTTGGGTTCCCCAAAAAGAGTAAGGGGGAGGATGGGGGAGCAGAGAGGTGGATTTCTTTATACAGCTGAGAAAAGAGACAGAGGGAAGCTAGATTGGCAGTGACAACATAAAATGCTGCACAAACATACACAAATAGCTCATTTAAAAAAAAAAAAAAATTGTGCGCTTTGCTTATGGCCACGAAAAGCACTGTACTCAGCATATTTATGTTCTATGTATTAGTTTTCCACATTAAGATGACTGCCAGTGCCTTCCAGGGCTCTGAAAACTTAAACTCTCACTGGAACCCAGCTTCTGCTGATTTATGTTTGCATCACCTAACCTCTGTGAACCTACACTGGTATCAATGACTAAACTGCTCTGAAATAGGATTATATCATTTCTAGCACGAGCAGTGTGTGTAAATATTGGACTTACGTTTCCAGAGCAGTCCAGCCAGAAAAACTAACCCTGCATTTGAACTGTTGGAACTGGAAATAACATGCAAATTTTTTTTTAATACACAGACTTTACTGTCACAATTTGCTAACTTTACACAAATATGTGTTTCTACACACATTTGTATGTATGCATGTGTATTTACTGTATCTTTACATAAGAATGTTAGAGATACTTATGTCTACCCATACCTGTATTTTCAGAACCCTTGCAATGCCCCCAGTCATCTCATACAAAAGCCAACTTGTGCCAAATACAAAAAAGAAAAAAAGAAAATCAAATCACAACAGCCTCATCTTTCAGTGCAAAAAAATCTTCTTTGTAATCAGATTTCAAGCATATCAGCCTGTTGAATGTAAACCTGGATAAAATTATTTTTTTGGAAATAGAAGTATTATCTAGCTCCTGCAATAGTTTGCGATCTAATGGTTGTCCTTGGTTCTGCAAGGAGGAAGAGTTTGCCCATGGCTGCAGCACGCTCCTGGGAGATTAGACCTCTTGGGGTTCATCTGATTCATTGCCTGACTTCTGCCAAGCCACATCTTCTCTGTGTGCCCATCAAAAATGACCCCACTGGCCCAGAGGACTTGCCTGCAGAGCTGCAGTATGGCATATGCTCTCGACTCTTCATACCTGGGTCCTTCTCTGTTGACCTCTAATTGACTTTTCCAATGGGGCATGGCTGCGCTCATCTCCAGAGCCATCATGTTTCACATCGGGATGAAGAGAGCAGTTGGTTGCGTACTTTCAGCTCTTGTGCTATTTTGGTAACCTTGCTGGGACACTTATCTATCAAGCGGAGAGGGCACTATATATGGGAGCATCTACCAATGCATTCAAGTCTTCCAGCCCATAAGAAGCAATCTGATCCCCACCCCACAGCATCAGCAGACAGCAAATGTAACTCCTGTTACAACAGCTGACAGACTAAAGCAGAAGTAACAGCACACCAGGCAACGGGATCCCCGGCAGGTGCTTTCCTCCGCCAGTTGTTGCACGAAGGGCAAGAATGTTTCCCCAGCCCCGGTCCGCTGCTGGTGAGAAAATACTTCCCATCACCCTCAAGAATGAAGCGTGCAGCACGACTTTGGATGTCAAGCTGAAATAGTTCATTTCACTGTGGAGTATTAGGTCTCATCCCTCTCTGCATCCAAGCAACCCTGCAGCATCTTGAAGCGTGGGGCCCAAGCCAGCTCCAAATGGGGTCAGCAAGAGCTTTTCCAGTGACATACCCAGGAGCTGGCTCGGAGCACAAGTGACCACGAACGCTGTCCTGAGAGGCTGGAGGAGTAGGTGGACATTTGGTGGTCAGTCATGACCATCCAGGACCAAGCACTAACTCAATATACAGCCACCCTTCTATACGTATGCAAAATGTGCTTTGCCTATTTTGACAACTGCAGTTCGGTTTCAGTTACTGATAACAAGCAGGTAAATGTAATATAGCATATTAAGTAAAAATAAAACAATCTTTTCTTCAGATCCCCTCTTGGTAAATTTTTTCCTTCAAGTGGAAGGAGGCTAATTTTCGCTTCATGTGGGAATTATAAAGGCATGCAGATTAACACTTTTACTCTATTTTCTTGCAAAAGCTGCCATTTCTCATAAGCTGTATTAAACCCTAGGCTCCGAGTTTGAGAAGATGGTGCTGCTCAATGCTGTGAAAACAATAAGATTGTGTGTATGGCTGTGCAGCAACCCCTGCCCTGCTGGAGCTAAGTAAATTATAACCTTCACTTCTTTCAGAGGAACAGTCCCAGCTGCGGAGAAATGATTCTTTCAAATGACAATATAAAATGATACAGTCAAGCTGCCCGACTTCATTCCCGGAGAGATTTTCTCTTGGGGTGCATTCTGGTTCGAGTGGAGGGAGTTATCTGAACACTGCATCAGAATACAGAGGATTGAGCTGTTAGCAGCAGTTTCAACCTCTTGCAGAAAGCATTCCTCAATATACGTGGAAACACTCATACACAATTATTGAAAAGGAAGAGAGTCACCCTAAATGTTTTTCTATGTCCCTGAAGGGCTCCCTGAATGAATAAATATTCATTCATTATGTTTCAGCTGTTGCCACTGCAGCAGGCTCCAAGGGGAGGATTTAAACTCAGGGCTGGGGGAGGAAGGAGGGGAGCACCACACCAGGAGGAAAATAAAATGTCATTTCCAGTGGACAGTATTTGGGCCCTGAGGAATTCAAGGTGGTTGCTCCATCACTGCAATGTTTTGCAAGATGTGGTCACCAAGCCTGGTCTCTACGGCTCAAGGCACTAATAGTGCTCCGCGACTGAGTCAGGCCTTGGTATCACAGAAAAGTCCTCATGTTTGGGTGCTACAAAAACCTTCAGTCTAACTGGGATGCCGCATCCTGGGCTTGGCTTGAAGATACGACCAAGGAGCTCAGAAAGATGGTAACAGATACAAATATTCATTGCAACTGGAGAAAATGGGTGGGAAGCAATGTAATGTGGAGTCTGTGGCTGCAGGAGCACAGACCCCAGCCCCAGGCTAACCTGAAAGGGTTTCAAGGTGCTGAACAAAAGCTGCCCGGCAAGAAAGTCCATCTTGCAGTGAAAAAACCCACACACATGGTTTGAAGAAAAGTTCTGCTGCTGCGGTTTTTTTGTTTGTTTGTTTTGTTCTAGGGTGGGTTTGTTTTTTGGGGGCGGTGTTTGTGGGGGGGGTTAAAGGACACTAAGCAAAAAGACATTCTCAGTAGCTGGTTGAGGGAGAGAAGAGACAGAAAAAAAAAAATCACATCTTGGGATTTCTAAGCCCATGTGTTTTTTACTATCGGTGTAGACTACCTCTCACCAGGAAGATGATGTTCCCTATTTCTACAAACAAAGATCACTCTCCCCCATACGCAGGTTCGCCCTGACTTCTACACCACCACAAATACTGTGTCCATCCATCTCCACCGGTGAGCAATCACCCATCCCGCCAGCAGCAGCCATGCTTCACCAGGCAGTGCAGCACACAGGAGGTATTCTGGCCATCCTGAGGACACGAGGACTGGGTGTACAAATTGCATAGGCTGCTTTGAGCACATCCCAGCTGGGGTGTTCTGTTTAGGAGGCACAAGGAAAAGGAACCAGCACTTGCCTCACACAGCTGAGGGCGATGCTGTACCTAGTGGTACTACTGGGGAGAAAGCAATGGTCACCCCTGCCCCTATGCACCAGCAAATTGCTCGGTGTCACAGCCCACAGGCTGCCCAGTGCTCACGGAGCGCAACACCGGCAAGATGGACTGATCACAGAGAAGAATACAAGTCAAATAGCTGATCACATCTTGCTCACTCACTATTCATATATACACATTCATCAAACCACTTTTTGAGTCAAGTACCTCCTTCCAGCCAGTGAGTTTGCTCTTGCAAAAGTATGAGGATAACTGCAAAACAACAAAGCAACAGTATCACAGGTATTTACTAATACCTTCACTGACATTCACATAAAGCATTTTGCAGTATCATAGAGGAATGGGGAAAAAAACCCCACATGTAATCAGCCTGTATTTATGGAAGCCTCTTAGAAGCAAGGCTGGCTTCTAGTTTCCAGTATAAGACATGAACCAGCAGCCCAGGGACTGGGCTGCTGCATAGCGTGAATAAAACCAGGGTAAACCTACCCATTCGGCACGTGTGAGAAGGTGGATGCTACCAGGACCAAAGCGGAAGCCTACAAACTCTGTTAATCCATGCTCATCTTGAGTTACTCTGCTGGAAATGACTAACTGGGCTTGGGCTAACTCTTTTCCAAGAAGAACTCACTCATCACTTAACCTTCACCAGCTGTGAACTTCCAGAAACAGAGGATGTGACCTTCACAGGATGCAAGCACACAGGAATGACTGAAGGGGCCACAGGATGCACATTATCAGCAAATGCACCTGAAATGTAAGGTAGTTTGAAAAGAGAATAGCAAATCTTTGCTGGCACCCTGGCCACAACCCTCAAAAGCCCTACCTTCTGTGCTTAGCACTTGTCTCTCAATGCTGTTGATGAGCAGACAGAGGACCTTTTAGGTTTTTTGCCATGTGAGCATAGCAGGGAAAAAAAAAGCAGCAAAGCTTCCCTTGTCAGGCCATTCATGCAATGCAGGCAGCAAGAATTAACCCATGACAGCGGTGCTAATGGGTTGAGAAGGGTCTGTTAAGGCTGGAAACACACCCAAGCACCAAAGCAATGGATCAGCGGGGTGTCCCCTCAGCCAAGAAACAAGACATCTAACATCATTTCCTTTTCCACTTGCCCAGAACCTTTGAAAAATGGCATAAAATTAATAAAAATACCATTACCAAAGTGATTTCGGTTTTAAGCTGCTTGCATGACAGAATAACATTCAATAAGTTTAAGTGTGACTTCCAGCCAGAGCTAGTTCCCAATAGCATAACCAACATCAAGAGAGAAATCCAGGTCCTTCCTCATGCTGCCGCAAGTACAAACCAGCTTATTTTACCCCAGCGCACAGGAATGCTAAGCAGGTCCACTTAAGAATGCATTATTTGCTCTTGGACATGTTCTCTTGTAGTCCTGGAAGGCAAATAACATTTGCTTTCTCCAACACATCAAACTGAATACTCACATTTGATTAGCTAGTTATGTGAGGTATCCTCAGGCTTTCTCTGCTCCTCTCCATTTTAATAATCTCTTTTTAATTTCTGGCTGATAGTATTTTCACCCCAAGTGTATTAGTATTTCCACACACCTATGCTAATTCCAACACCACGAGCAGCTGCCCATTCTTCTTCACTCTCCTGGTCTTCCTACACTTTCCATCTCGCAGCTGCTGCCGCTATGCGAAAAGCATGCCCAATTTGCCATCTTCAGATAACTGAACACCTTACTCCTACTTCATCCAGGCCACTTGTTAATGCATAGAAAACTTCACAGAGACAGCATCAATATTCTTTCACACGGTACAGCCACGTCTCAGGATTTTTCATAGCTCGAGCACAGATCTACTCAAACTATGTAGCCAATCCATTAGTGCCATATGAAAACCAATTTTTTAATCTTATTTTTCTGCAGAATGAAAAATATCATAATGCTAAGCTTGAAATAAAATTATGATTTGTACTTTAATTTTGTAAGTATGTGAGTATTTTTCCAGATTTTGCTTTAAGCTCCCGCTGGTGCCTGCAATTCCTTGAAGCATTCTTACACTAGACCATATGAAAATAAACTGCATTTATCCCCTGCAGAGTCAATCTGCGCACCAACAATAAACACCCTAAGCCTGCCTCTTTTAATATGTGAAACTCTGACCTCAGATGTATATGCAAAGTTGCCGCTGACTTTAATGAAGACAGGAAAGTATATTTAAGGGCAAAATTGGGAATACAGTCTGGGTTTCCTCAATATTTCATATAACCACTCCATCAAGTTCCTAAGGGCCTTTTTACCCAGGCCTCTGTAATGAGCTTTTGTGAGCTACACCTCCCAGTAAACCCCTTTCCCCCTTGACTCCAAATTTCAGAAACCTTAATTTAACTCAGAATATAAACAGCAACTCCAGAGACCATTTCTAATCCCACGTATTCTTGTGATGCCGCTTCGTAACACGTTGCTCTTTCACAGCCTCTGCTCATCCATTTGCTGCAGCACGCTGAGAACAACCCCAGCTGGGCATTCAGCTCCCCCAGGGTCAGGCACATAGGGAGGCTTCAAGGCACATGCCGAAACCATAGGTAAAGCAGGGATTTAGGGCAGCAGAACACGATACTGCTCTTAGAAGACGACTAAAAACCTTGTCTCAGGTGACGTACCCATCTCACAAGCCCAGCTCACCGGATGGGGCTGGCCTAGACGGGTAACGTCGCTCCAGGACCTTGCCACCAGTCGGCAGACGTTTGCTAGTATAGTTCCAAATGCACGGAAATAACTTCACAGATGCTGGATTTTGAGAAAGAACAAAGCAAACTAAAACATTCAGCCTGATGGAGTGAAGTCGCTTTCCAAAAGAGGCTCCTCTGAAAGCGGCACTGCTAGATTTATGTTCCTTCATAAACCAAATCCACATTAGGCCTTACCAAGTCCAATTCTACCCCTGTGCACAAGGGCCCATTTAAACAATGAAGCCCAGCACAAACCAAGGATAATTAACACAATGCGGAGTTCCCTCTCGAAGACGTTAAGCCTGGGGCCAAGGCAGGCAGAGATCACTGCTGTGGGATGGCAGCCCCCCAGCCCACCTCCCTGCCAGCCCCCACGGGGCGACGAGGCTGCAGTTACTCGGGGGAAACCGCGGTGCATCCCCACCTCCCCTCGCTCCCGAGAGGCCTGGTCTGCGGCACGAACCCCTGAAGTTCACCAGCTACCCGCTTTCTGCCTCCTTCCCTGCTTGCTGCAGCCCCCGGGGCGCTGGGCAGGCTGAGGGCGACTCTCCCAGACAGCAGCTTCAGTCCCCGGCCCTCTTCCAAGCTCACGGGGAGCACAGTCACCCAGGGCATCCACCTATGTCCTACTCCTCCCCTGGCTCCCCAAAAATATACCCCTCCTTCCGTAACACGGGAATAACAAAGCTTCACAGGCTCACAGGGTGATGGCAAGGAGGCAAGATGGGTTCCCCACAGCAGCAGGGGCCGGGGGACGCCCCTGGACATGTCCCAGCCACGGGCAGCCACACACAGGTTCAGGTCCCGGGAGCAGGGGCAGTGCTCGCTTTGGGAGGGATTTCAGGTTTTGCAGATGCCTGCTGCTGAGAAAGCATTTCTATTGTGCAGAGAGGGGTGGGACGGTGAGTAAGAGCCCTTCATCACCCAGCACGGCTTTGCACTGCTTCCCTGTTTTCTGGGTGGAAGGCCAACTAGAGATAAACTGGGCTTCATTACATTATAAGTTATGATAGTGACGTCGCAGAAAAAGAAATGGGTTTTGTTTCCTCCAGCTCCCTGCTGTAGTTTCCATTAGGCACAGAAAAATTCAGATAGCACAACCATTTTAATTTCATATGCTCCTGCTGTGCCCTCACCAGGACAACTCCCCAGGGAGAAGTCTTGCTATTGCCAGCAACTGATAATGAAAGAGTAAACACCATACTACCCCACTTTCAGGTGTTCGGCCAGATGGTTACGTGAAAATAAAAAGCAAACAACCTTCAAAACTCCACCATCTTTTTCCAAAATGCTTGCGACCTCTGTGTCTGATTTTGCACGTGCTCTTTGAGATGAAGGTTATTTGAAAGACAGACATTCCGGGAATGGTTGCAAAGCGTGCAGGTTATCTACGGTGCTGCTTGCATGGGTTAAAAATAGCAGCTGATAACACGATACAACACTTCTGCCCTGTTCTCAAAAACCAGAATTGACAGGCAAGGTGAAAAAAGATTAAGAAAGTGCAACTGGATTTCACATTTTATTTCACGAGGAAGACCAAATCCAAATCTTACATTCAAATCCTAGGAACCATCCAAACGCTGAACCATTGTCACAGTCTCAGGGCATTGCCCACTTGAATCTGACATGGACATCGCCTCAAACTCCCCTTGCGTAAAGGGGCTTCCACAAAAGCCACGAGATTCCAAGGGTTACTAATCTGCTGCCCTGTTAAGCCGTGGATAAGCTAAGGCACAGACGGGGCTGGTAACTGGTGGGTGTTAAATGAGTTGAGCCCCTTGTTCATGCCTCTAAGAGCAAGCACGTCGCTGCCACGCTGCTTCCATGCGGTGCTGAGAGCAGGTGAACAGGGTACAGCCCCCCGCGCTGCTGCGGGGTGAGCACTGTGCCCGCTGAAGCACAATTTCCATTCACAGACTGGGACACACACACACCCCCACAGGGGGCGAAGCGGATGAGATGACAAAAAAACTCACTTAAACTAAATAACAATTCACTACTCAACTACTTATACTTTTTTTTTCAGCAGGTCAGAGCCTCCAACAAGAGCCTCAGTGAGTGTATTTCAACTCCAGCTGCAGCCACGTGCAGAAAATGGTGCTGGAGCTCCCTGCACTGAAACCAGGTGGTGGATGTCCTCAGTGCAGCTACAACACAAACCTGGTTGTTTTCATCGCCAAAAAATGTGGATAGAAAATAAACTTCCAGTGCCAAGCACCTCTTCTGGCTTCAGGGTAGAGACAAAAGCAAGCCATGCAAAGAAGGTCGAGCTATGAAAATAACAATTTAACTCTCTCAAATAAATGAGCACACCAGGGACAATCAAAACCATACAAAAGGTGTAAACCAGCCAGATTTCAGGAAAGATCTCACCTGGCTTTCGGCAGCCTGCTGGACTGAACAGCGGCTGTGCCAGGATGGCTCTTGGTCCTCAAATCTCATCCCACCCCTCAATAATGACATCTTGTGCTGGCCTCTGGCATGTCACTTAGTCTGCTTTCCTGAGTTTTTCCATCTATAAAATGGGAATAATCACATTTAATTTCCTTGCAGAGCTGTTATTAGGGTTAATTAGCTAATGTTTGTACACTGCTTTGAAAAATGTAGGAGTGCTCTCTCCTTCTCTCTCACTTTCTCTATACATAAATATATGATGTCCTATTATCATAACCATCTGTGCCAGTGGGAAATTTTAATTGCTGAGCTAGCTCTTGGGAAAGACCTGCCATTCTGTAATATATAGGTCAGAGGACTTTGTGAACTGTGAAGGTAACGATAACACGTTTCAACGGGGAATGCAATGAGACATGACGTAATCCTAAATTTGGTCCTAGCAGGAAGGTGTTTACTAAAAACCTGGAAGAAAAATCTTGGTGGCCCTTCTGCACGAACTGAGTACTAAGGAAGGGACTTACAATCCCTCTTCAGGAAAACAAATTTATCTTCAGTTTAAAAAATTTGAGAAAAGAGTGATTTGCATTTCAAAATGCAAAGGATGGGATATCCTAAAGGCTAACCTGGAAGAAATAAATGTGAAAGCAATTCCATTGCTAGAGAGAAACAAGTGGGTCAAAATAAATGGCTCCTCTGGCTCTTGGCATGAAGCAAGCTCATTTCTTAAATGAGAAAAGAAACGAGAGAGGAAACAGAAAAGAAGTTATGAAGTCTGAATATACGCTAGAGGTAAAATATTATAAGGCATAAAGTTAAGGGGACAAACAGTAGGGGTTTTGTTTTGATTTTAGCTTGAAAGAGTAATGGGAAACAAGTATATGTTTTTATAAATATAACCAAGGAAAATACAGGGGAGAGAATGGGTCTATTGTTGAACAAGGCAGGGGATCACATAACAAGAATCCAGATGGATGAAGCACTCAATATTTCCTATGTGTTCTGTACAAAGGACACAGAAGTATTAAGCAGGAGATAAAATTCATTATCTAGATAAGCCTGGGGAAAAAAAAAATTAAGAAGAAATGTGAAAGTATATCCATTTAATCAATGTGCCAAATTCTTTCTATAGCAAACATCTACTGAAGTGAATGGAGTTAAACAAGGGATAAATTTAGCCTACATTTTATAACTCAATAAGACCAAATGACATGCACAGAAGGGATCTAAAGAAACCAAATATACACTGGGACCATAAAACTGCTGTTGAGCAGTCTTGAAGCTTATATGGAACTAGCAAGATACGAGCAGTCTGGAGATAAACAGTTTGTAGAAAAGAGGTATGACATGGGGATGGGGTAAGACAAAGAGTTAGGAAATTCCAATCAACTGCTTTATTAGAAGAAATAAAATACACAACATAAAACAGCATGATGAGTAAAAGAAAGGTTCAATAAAGAATGATTCTGCCCAGAGAAACATGAATGTGTTCCAAACATGTCTTGGAGTCTCTTGGAGGGAATGAATCCTAAATTAATTAAGCAGTCTTTACTACTTATTCCTATGGGATTACAAACATAGATGAAAGAGTATGCTTTCAACAATAACCCCACAAAACCAGAGAGAATGGGAAAGTCCTAGGTCATAGTCCACGCTCACCTACGCTGGTGTAAATCTGGACAACATTCACCAGCTGCCACAGATTTAGCTCAGCAGAGTGGGATGCCAAGGCTGGACCAGCCTTGGACCCAATCCCTTCACAATGTGAACTAATGCTCTTAGGAAAGGTGCTAACTTAGCACGCAGGGATAACAACGTTCTTGGCTCATCTTGGAAAGCAAAGCTGCACAGCATGCGCCTGCATACTGCCGCTCACACCGGAGAAACAATAAATAAATCACTGAGCACAGTCAGACCTCAGGCTGCTGGACAGAGGAGATGGTTATGAAGACTGATTCAGATGAGCTCAAAACCGAATTCAGATGGTTGACTCTCTCCACTGGAAACCAGCATTACCACTGGGAACGTGCCTGGAGATTTTCAGTCATCTATGCAAATCACAGATCCCCATCTTCTATTAGTGTGCTTACTGTGAGCTTAAATAACCCAGATGTATCAGAAATGCGGGTAAACTAGCCAGTTGGCACTTCAGAACAAATGTGTGTCTGTACATATATATATTATTTTTTTTACAATATTTTAATGCAAAATTTTGCCTACTTACATTATTAGTAGAAGAGGAAGAAATTCCTATAGCACCCACAACCTTTACGCAGAACCACTAGATGTCCAAATGCTATCCATGTGAAGAACACTGTACCAGTGTTTTTACAAAAAACTACTTAAAAGACCAGAAATATCAAGCAAATTTCATTATCAAATCACATTTATGAAAAGTACTGACCAGCACCTGATGACAGGAAGAGGGCTGATGCGCATCTGCTCCAGCCCTCCTCTTACAGCCTGGTAAGAAAACCCATTTCACTTTGATAAGCACCGAGGAAGTCACCAGGTGATGGAGAACCACCAACTCATGGGAAGACCAAGTGAAACCAAACCATGCTGCAATGAGCCAGCAGGCCAGGAGAGACACACACACTCAGGAAGGGTAAGTCTTCATTCAGGCAAAACGCACAGTTCGGATCACAGAATCATTTAGGTTGGAAAAGACCTTTAAGACCTTTAAGATCGAGTCCAACCGTTAACCTAACACTACCAAGACCACCACTATACCATGTCCCTAAGCACCTCATCCAAACATCTTTTAAATACCTCCAAGGATGGCAACTCAACCACTTCCCTGGGCAGCCTGTTCCAATTCTTGACAACCCTTTCGGTGAAGACATTTTCCTAATATCCAATCTAAACCTCCCCTGGCACAACTTGAGGCCATTTCCTCTTGTCCTATGGCTTGCTGCTTGGCAGAAGAGACCGACCCCCACCTCGCTACAACCTCCTTTCAGGCAGTTGTAGAGAGCAATAAGGTCTCCCCTCAGCCTCCACTTCTCCAGACTAAACAACCCCAGTTCCCTCAGCCGCTCCTCATCAGACTTGTGCTCTAGACCCTGCACCAGCTTCGTTGCCCTTCTCTGGACACGCTCCAGCACCTCAATGTCTCTCTTGTAGTGAGGGGCCCAAAACTGAACACAGTATTTGAGGTGCGGCCTCACCAGCGCCAAGTACAGGGGCACGATCACTTCCCTAGGCCTGCTGGCCACACTATTTCTGATACAAGGCAGCATGCCATTTGGCCTTCTTGGCCACCTGGGCACACTGCTGGCTCATATTCAGCCGCCTGTCGACCAACACCCCCAGGTCCTTTTCCACCAGGCAGCTTTCCAGCCACTCTTCCCCAAGCCTGTAGCGTTGCATGGGGTTGCTGTGGCCCAAGTGCAGGACCTGGCACTTGGCCTTGTTGAACCTCATACAATTGGCCTCGGCCCATCGATCCAGCCTGTCCAGATCTCTCTGCAGAGCCTTCCTACCCTCGAGCAGATCAGCGCTCCCGCCCAGCTTGGTGTCGTTTGCAAACTTACTGAGGGTGCACTCGATCCCTTCATGAAGATCACTGATAAAGATATTAAACAGAACTGCCCCCAGTACTGAGCCCTGGGGAACACCACTTGTGACCGGCTGCCAACTGGAGTAAACTCCACTCACCACCACTCTTTGGGCCCGGCCATCCAGCCAGTTCTTTACCCAGCGAAGAGTACACCAGCCCAAGCCATGAGCTACCAGTTTCTCCAGGAGAATGCTGTGGGAAACCGTGTCAAAGGCTTTACTAAAGTCTAGGTAGACTGGGATGACTAGTATGGTCATGCCAAGGCTGCAGTCACATCAAGGGGAGAGAGGCCCAACTGGAGAGATGCCACCAAGAGGATCAGCAGGTTTAGGAGGCACAGGGGCTTTGAGGAAATTTGTTTATAGTTCAGGGAGAGAAGAGGAAGTGGAGACAATTTACACATAATTTAAAAATAGCAATGTATAGCAGCAAGGGGATGGATAATGTACCATAGATTAAAAGTCATAAGCAGCTTGAAAGAAAGATTTCTATAGGTTATGGTAAAACAGTATCAGACCAAGCTGCCAGGGTGCAGGCTTCCTGGCACTCACCCAAAGAGCTCCTCTGCTGGCACCGCACCTCAAAATTGCTTTTTATTTGACACTATCTGCCCTGCCTGTGGGGGGACTTTGTAAATAAACCATCCCTAGAGACACACCAAAAAGCAATAGCTCCCCGCAACATTATGAGTTGTTCCCTCCGGGGAACTCCCCATCATGCCCAACTCATCTCCCTGCCTCCCAACCAGCGCTTAACGCACGTGGGAGTGGACTAGGACCTCCACACCATCGTGCCCGTGGCTTTGAAGGGATGCACTGACTGCGAGTCCAATGCCTGACGTTTGCCACAGCTTCTGCGCAACCCACTCAATAGCCCAGCAAGCTACAGGGGATTTCAAACCCAGGCCAGGGCTGCTGCAGCAGCTGTCAATCAAAAGGCCCACAACACGGTCATTTCTGTTTCTTGGAGGAGTAACTACAAGTGCCTGTTGTGCACTTTGTGTTTATTAAAGGTGGCTTACCTTGCCAAGACAGGAACAGGAAAACAAGTTTATTCAGGCCCACCCATTCTTTATGGAGTTCACAGCCCTCATGAAAATACCTTTTTTTTTCCCCTCCTCTTGCTGCTTGGAGATGACAGGCATTTCCAGAGCAAAGGCTGAGGATTTGCAGGACATCTACCCTTAACCCGACTTCATAGGAAGTCCCGGGCCTTGCGGAGAGGCTATTTCCAACTGTTGTGTCAGCAACTCAGGGGATAAGCCTGGTGCCAGGTGGCTTAGTCAGGGATTATCAAAAGCTGGGCTGCTCCCCATGTCTCTTTTTAGCTGCCTCTCTCCGCTCTCGGTGAAGTTCCTGGGAGTCCTACTGCTTCTCTGAAAGCAAACATCAAGCATCCTCCCCACAAAGCCAGGCAATGAGTGCTTAGAGATGATGCCATGTGATGCATCAGGAGACACTGGCCCCATGCTCTTCAGAAATCACAGCACAACAGTGCCGAAAGCCCAGTCTTTTGGTGGCAACGAGCCTCGGCACCAGGCATCCTACCGTCAGTGTCACCAAACGAGCTGCAGGCGGAGGTCACCCCCTTCCCATCGGCCTTGATGTCGTCTTTGCAATTTTCCAGGGCTCTGGTAAAGACTGGGAGCTCTTGCAGGCAACGGGGCTGGGAAAGCAGAGCGCTAAGAGGAGGGGAAAGTCTTTGGAAATACGGTTTTAATAACTGAGGGCCTGTATCAGCGTGTATCTTCCAGTGACAGTACATGGACTTATTCAAGACGGTCACTGTGCATTTCCCTTTTAGCCAGCTGCACAGTGCAATGATGTTTTGAAGTAACTTGGTGCATGATACATATTCGACAACCATTTATGAAGCACAGAAGTAGAAGAGGAGACAAAAACACTCATCCTAGAATGCTTGCATGGAGGACCACTGGCAATGTGGTGGTGATTCGCTCTGTCCCTTAACCTCCCAAGCGAGTCAGATGTTATACACGTTAAAAGTTTACATCTAGCCATATGACCATGCTCAGCAGATCCAATTTACCAGCGTTAAGATTGTGGCCCCGGTTAGGAAGGAACTTTTGTGGCTCCTCCGCTGTCCCTGCACAACACAAGTTCCAGCCCAGCTGAAGGATGAAGTAGAAGAGAGATCGAGAGAAAATGGAGGCAACTCAGCCATCGAAAGCCAAATCACAAAAGCTAAAAGCTGCAAAATGCTACAGACACATTTCACATCATCCCAAAGCAGCGGAACCAAGAGCATCTATAGAGCAAACTATTTTCAGCAGCGCTGATAGGAACTTGGAAATTAAAATACCAGACTACGAGTGCATCCACTTGGCTTGCCGGCCCATATGGCTGAGGCAATTATCTCCACTCATTTCACCTCTCCGCTCACTGGAAAAAGGACAGCTTTGGAAACAAGGATGGAAAAATACTGCTTAAAAAGAGCAACAGTTTTTCACAATCTCTTAAAACATTTAAATATATATTATTTCAAAAGGATATAAAATAGTACCATCATAGGCCATGCTAAACTGTGCCATCTCATAATATGCAATCACCACTGCGCAGAATCAGTATGGGGTAGATCAATCGCCCAGTGGGGTACCAGGGACATCAGAGCATTCTGGGGCACCGCAGCACAGCGGGGACAGCCTGCTGCTGCAGTTTCAGAGAACTTCAGAGGTTTAAAAAAAAAAAAAAAGTATGTGACTAAATGCTCCCTTTCCTGTTGCTGTTTGCATATTGTTAAAGGGACAACTCCATTTTTAAAGCACTTTCCAGGCCACCTTCAAGAATTCACCAGGTATACCCACGCTTGCTTTCAATTTCCTAACCATCCTTTAACTCTTGATAGGATTGTATTGCACAGGCTGGTGTTCCCAACTTTCCTTTGCATCGGGTTATGATTCACAGCAAAAGCGGCTACCTGTAATTCTCCACAGCTACGCTTGTAGGTATTTCACATTTTTAAAGCCAGGGAAGTCTGAAATTAGGAGGGGGGAAATGTCTGCTTAGGTCTAATTTGAAGTAAACACCACCTTCTGGCAGATGCTGACCCTACGGACAGTACGTGGGGAGCACCAGAGACTACCAGCAGCACGATGACTCCTAATTAATTAGTAACAAATGGAAATGAGAATGTACGGAATGGGGCTGCCTGCGCCCGTGTGCAATAATTAGTAACACGCTGCACCACGCGTGGTATGTGACACTGCCACTCCAGCAATCTCCCGTTCGGTGAAAAAGGAACGCGGTTAGACTTACCAAGCCAACACACGGTTTTAGTTTTAACAATTTATTCGAAGGATGCACCGCAGTGACAGTCAAGGAACATCCAAGCTGGATGTTACGTCTCAGGCAAAAACCCCAAATCAGCCCCGCTACTTCCCGCAGCCTGCGGATTTTAAATGAAACTTCACGATCCAAATTTAGAAGTAAAGCAGAAACCTTGTGAAGAAGCCACTCCCTGGGAGAGCCCGGGAGTGCTGCTTGGACATCATTAGGAAGGTGTCTAGCATCAATGCAGGCAAAAGGCCATGTGCAGCGTGCCTTGGAGGAATGACGGCAGAAGGGACACTAATACTGGTGCACTGGGAGAGACAGCTGCTGTTATTGCTTCCAGTCAAATGCACAACAGTTCCCGTTGCTGTCAAGTAGTGGAGAGCACTTTTATATGTCATCTTCACCCACCGTTAGCTTTGACACTGCTTTCACCTCTGCTATTTACACGTCGAAGAAAGAGAGAGGTGCTGGGAAGACAATTCATTCAGAAATGCCTGCTTTTTTAAGAACCCACCCTCCTCATTTTCCTGCAGCATATGCATGGGTAAAAATAGGCAACCAGCCTCGATAGCTGGTGAAGCTCTCAAACACCGAACAGATTTGCTGCAACCTTCCTGGGCACCGTGCAAAGCCCATCCTTCCCTCCAGACACCCCTGAAAGGAGTGGGAGGAGAGCCACGCAGTGGATATGCTGTGGTTTCTAACTGCACTGCTCTAGGGATATTGCATTAGATAGGTGCAGAAGGGTTCCCCCTGCCCAATTCTGTGTTTCAGTCTCAAAATCAACCTAGCCATGAGTTTACTGATGAGGACAAGGGAGGAGCGAACATGACAGAGGGCAGCACCTAACAGCTTATCACCCATTGTAACTGCAGCTGCAGAGACTTGTGGTTAGCACAGCATCATCCTAACAAGAAACATGGGACTATCAGGCTCAAGATACAGACACTGCTTGAGGAGGAGTGAGACAGAGGGAAACTTTAATTCCCATGGAGCTCTGTCGGTACAGAGTCACAGAAGAGGAGGACTGGAAGAAGCCTCCAGAGCTCACTCCACACATGAATTCAGCAAGTGCTTTTGTCACAGGAACATCATTCACTCCTTCCTGCTTCCCCTTCATTTTTTTTTACAGATCACAAACCCAACAGACATCTACGATGACTAAAGAAGCAATTATGGGCATGCCACTGGAATACTGCAAGGACAGAATTACTCCAGATTCACGGTACACCCTCACCACTTGCTGGCGACTGTATTTGCTACAGGCCTGACTCTGTTCCGGTTGAAGCCGTACAGCATGCACCCCACAAGGCGGTGGAGCAGCACTGTGCCTCAGGTACCATCAACACCTTGCAAACCATAGAGGCGGATACTGAGCCAGGTTTGCAAATTTGGTCAGCACAATATCATTAGCCAAACACATGCAACTAACAACTGCGTGCTTTTCTTCGAGGCATATCAACAGCTGGCTCCACTCAAGACATGATCTAAGACATCTGCTACCCGCATTTTGAGGGGGTCTTGAGCTTAGCAGGTATGGAAGGTACTCACTGCGGTGTTCCTGAGCAACCAAAACTGAAATTCAATTTAGTTGGTCAATCAGATCTCTTAATTTCCACAATGTTCCTGGCTAGATGCATTTTCTCTTCCACACACATGCGCAATTCCAGCTGCTTGGCCTTGCAGTAGACAGCAAACAATCAAATACAAAAGCTGACATTTAAATCCCAGGCAAATTCAGATCCATGCAATGCAAACATACATACCCTCACACAGGCACACGTGCTTTCCAGCAACTTAATTATTCACTGCAAGGGAAGAGTCTGTTTGTTTGTTTTGCTTCAGGAACAGGTATGATCCTGATACCCAAACGGCATCTTCTCAGGAGA
This sequence comes from Ciconia boyciana, assembly GCF_034638445.1. Taxonomy (NCBI): domain Eukaryota; kingdom Metazoa; phylum Chordata; class Aves; order Ciconiiformes; family Ciconiidae; genus Ciconia; species Ciconia boyciana. The sequence goes on from NC_132934.1 coordinate 61,023,509, forward strand.
GCAAAGTTATTCCCCCTTGTCTATGCCTTTTTTTTCTGGATAGATGTCTTGGCCTGCAATGTTACACTGATTCCAGATGTCTTTAGAGGTTCAGTGCATGTGTGCAAGAACACAACGGGCAACGTCCCATGTTCCCACAGCACGGTAATTGCTACTCCTGTGGGGATCTGCCCGTCTTTGCCACTTTCCTTAACCTTTACTGTCTCTCATAGAATTACTCAGGTACGTGCAGGACAGCAGACGATGCATAAATCCCCCCTTAGTTTCCACTGAGTTTACACATTCACTTCGCACAAGTCAGAAAACGTATTTGGCTTTTTATTATTTTTATTTAAAGGCCTACAGAACAACATAAATCCCTCCTTCCTTTTCTGGAGGAGCCAACAGCACTCGTTAAGCCTTCTGGTTCCCTCTGCTGCCATAAAAAGGTGCAGAGTTCCTGAATGCGATCAGCTGCTGTGCAAAGGCCCTGCTGCAGTCTCGGAAAAAATTCAGAGTTCACGTACCTCCCGACAGAGCCTCCTGCGGGATGGCTCCAGCCTCCCGGCACTGCCGAGCCGAGGTGGGAGCCAGTACTGGCAGTGAAGGTCACCTCTGTGCAAAGGCTTTCAGAGACCCTCCTCTTTGACTCATGGAAACAACTAGGCTTCAGAAGTGACTGTCTACACAATGCACGCGGCTGAAAGGAGCAGTCTGTCTCTGCAAGGAAGATCAAGAAGTCAAAGCACTTAAGCTTTTGCTTTCTACTAGGCTTCCAAGATACTGTCCTTGAAGACACTAAAGCCAGGCGCCCTGCTAACAGAGACAGAAAGCTAGACACCAACCAGAGCTTCTCCTAACAGGCCCATCAGCCTCCCCAGACAGACTCACAACTAAAAGGGGAGCACAGGGACCCCAACTACCCAGAAGCTCTGCATGGTTTCCACCTGGCAGAACCCAGGGCTGGAGCAGGGCGCTGAGCCAGGCCAGGCATGCCAGGAGACATGCCATTTCCATATGTGAAGGCAGTACCCACCCCCCCTGCTTTACACCCCTTCCAGCTTCCTAAGAGTCAGGGAAAGGAGCTCCCACAGTCAGGCAGCTGATGCTACACCAAAATGAGAGGCATCAAATTGACTACAACCATAAGTAGCTACAGCTGCACCTACCCACTGGTGCTCTCCTGCGTGAACAGTGAGGGGACGGCAAACCTCAATATCCCCAGACTAAAATACGTGCACAAGTACAAGGTTGGTTTGTGCATGCTCAAGGCAGGTGGTGCTTCCCAACGCTGCATTTACACATGTAAAACAGAGGGAAACTGTCGATTAGCTGACAGCTTATCCAGCATCCCGAGGCAGAAAGACTGCCTGAAACAACTCCCTGTTGGAGAATCGCTCACGTTCACCGGGAGAAGGCATCGGGCAACCTGATGGCAACGGGCTGTGGTGTATTTCCTAGATCTGGATAGCATCCCTTAAGCTGCCCTTGCAAACGGGTGGCATGCCAGAGCCACGACATGCTACATGCTAATGTCCCCATCAGTCATTCATTTTGAGGTACTTCAAGCGTGTGTGTTGTAAGGACAGCTTCCATCAACAGCAGCGCTTCAAACACAAAGGCTGGTATCACTGAATACTGTCTGAGGAGGGAAGCACTATATGAAAGTTCAAATATAAGAGATGTTTTTCTCTGACAAGCATGCTCCAGGAATAGAAACCACAGTAAAACACGGTGATTAACAGAAGGATGTATGTATCTTTTCTAGGTCAACTCTCAATAACTTGAGAAGATACCAGGTCACAGACTCATTTGGTGGGCTGGGGTTTTTTTGTTTGTTTGTTTTTAAAGAACACAGCTATATTGACTTCAATGGAACTTTTCCATTCTTCAACCACTAGATCTGCCTGATAATATATTTGACCTAAATGGAACTGAAGTCGCTTTCTCTCACAGTAACAATAAGCCTAGGGAAGATCATTGCAGCATGTCCTCATCAGATATTAGGAAGCAGAAATTTAGGAAAGGTTTACAGCAAGACTTGAGGCCATGAAACTAAATTCTGCTTTCATTACCAGCTTCTAAGTTTTAGGCTTGGACCTGCAGCTTGCAGTCTATGGACTGGGTAAGGGAAAAATCAGCCAGTATTTCCATGCTTCTCTGTAATTTGAAACCACTGAGACATATCTCAGGGTATAAATCACACAGCTCTATAAATAAAATAAATTATGATTTTGTACTCTTTGGAAGAAAGCTGACACCAAATTCATGTAGCGAATGTAAGAAAAAAATAAGCCTGGCCTGTGGCCAAGCACATAAGCAGCTCTCCCTTGTTCCTGGGAAGGAAGCTCCACCACCACCATTAGTTGGCTATGCCCTTGGGGGCTAATGGCTACAGGTAGACTACAATACACTAAACATCTGTCTGCACATAGCACCTTCAGGTAATGAGGTAAATGTTTATTAACAGAAAGTGCTACCAGCAAAATTCCAGCAAATTCCCGTGAAAGGGGGAGCTCTTCTTCTCAGGTAGTTAAATGGTGAATCTTCCCAGTAAGTCCCAGTCCCGAGTTCACATCACACGGATACCTATGACTGCTTCTCTGTGCTACATACAGTGTCTCACTTGTTAAACGCACAATGTCACTTCTGTGAACTGAAGTATGGCCTCTCCCTGGCACAGTCTTTGTAAAACAAAGCTGCTACATACATGTGAAAAAGCAAGTAACCCGCTACCAGAAAACACTTGGTTTTGTATAAACCAATTATCCTCTGCGGCAAAAAGATCACATAAATACCGTTGTGAAAGTGTGTGGTTATGACATGATTGAATGTATCATTTTGGCTCTTTTATAACAAGTTAAAAGATAAAACTGAAGAATTCTTTCATTTCATAACAGGAAAGAAATCTTCTAACAGACAACTGTCACTTAAAATCCCTTCATAAACATCTTGTTCAGTTTCAAAGCGAGGGACAAAGGTGCATTATAAAGTGCTTTAAGAAATGTACTCCCTCCTATTCTGGATCCCCCCACTCTCAATAATACATAGCAAAGAAAGCAGGACGCATCTTGGAGCTCACTGATACAAAACCAGTGAGAGCTTTGCCTGCCAAAGACATCAGGATCCTTGGGGGTGCCTATAAACCACTGTGTTTGGAGCCCGAGCTGCAGTTCTTCTAAGTCTCTGTCTTCTGTACGTGACACGAGCATGACCTAAGTGAGTTTACAAGAAATATGAATGAGCACATGAAGACCATTTCTCAAAATCCCTGCAAAATGGGAAGTAGCATTTCATTCCTGGTTTCTAAGAAAATGAGGTTTGTGTGGTTGCACATGCCTGCCAGTCCCTCCACCGCCCTCAGCAACCCTCCAGCTCACAGGCACATTTCAACTAACTCTGGTCAAGGTCTACGGCACAAGGGACGGCCACTGACAAATGCGTCTCTGCAAGTGTCGTGGAAGCAAAAGATCTAGGAGAGACTATACCATTTTCCCCCATGGATGGGAAGGCTGTGGCAAGCTGAACCTTTGTTGGGCATTGGAGAAGTGACACAGGAGTGTGCTGAATGACACAAAGATGGAAAAAGCTTTCATCAACCCAACCCAAGCGCGAAGCCCTCCTCATCCCTCCACCCCTGGGTTTTGGCCACAATAACAAGTAACTCAACAGTTGAATAAAGCATGGAGTCTGCTCGCTGTCACAGCACCCCACCCTGCCTCACAGCTTGCTCAGCTCTCCCCAGGGCCTCCTCCCCACGCCATGCTTGGGTACCACACAAGGGGCCACCATGAGCTGGCTGCCTTTCTCGGTGAGATCAAACCCTTCCCAGAGGGTACAGCAGAGGCAAGCACCGCCAGCCCCTCAGACAAATTCCGTGCTGTTGGAAAGATGACAGACCTCCACCAAGACCTCGGTCCTGTTATTCACAGTCCCATGGGGAAAGACACGGGGGTAAAGCCTTCAAGTCCGCAGCTCCTCCACGGCACTTCTTCCCCCAGTCGGTCCCCACAGTTATCGGGGAGGCACAAAACACAGGCCTGAGAAAGCAGAGCACCAGCCTCTTGCACACTGCTAGACGATGAATGGAGAAACCCACTCCCATCATTTTAAATTAACGAGCCACATTTTTATCCTTCTGCGGCTTGTCCCAAGGGAACAGGGTAAGCCTAGTGGCCTCCTTGCAGGGAGGAGGTTAAGCTCAAATGCCCTGCATCCACTTTTAAGAGAAATTGTTCACAGCACTTAATTCCAAGAAAGCCACAATTAATTGTGCTACGGTATCAGTAAGCACACTGGTTACACCATTAGAGACCATTATTTTCCCTCCAAGACATTACATTACTACATTATTGATGCAACAGTCCAGTGTAATGAAGCAGTGCTTTGCATCCTTCTTCCTACTGAACGCCAAGTTCACGGCACTACAGCACCGACACCAGATTTAGTCAGGGTTTTTCTTCCAGTAGGTCAAAAATTCCAGTTAACAACCTAAAAAACAGCTGTGCAAAAAGTTAAACACCTGTCCTTAATCAAAGGCAAATGCTTGGGTTTCTATTTGATACAACTCAAAATTATAGCTATTTCTAAATACTCTGCTTCGACAGTGAATATTTTTACCTCATCTGGACAGACTATTTTCAGAAAGGCATTTGAGAGAGATTAAGCCAGAATGCAGTAAATTAGTGAGCCGCTTACATAAATACTGAACTTCTTTGAAGTTAAGGGGGGGAAAAAAAGCAGCTGTATCTAGGGGGTCACCACTCCTAACGCAGAGAGCACATATGAAAGCCAGGGAAGGAAGATTTGCCCATGTCAAAGTTGCAGAAGAAAACCTAGAGAAGTTATCATGAAAGGAGGTCAGAACAGCAGATCATTCAGTCCTGCGGCTCTTACCCTTTCACAGGACTACTGAAAGGAATAAAGTTTATTTGTGTGAACAATACTGCAGGAAGGAGCCTCTGTTTGCAGAGCGCCCAGTCAGCAGCAAAGGGTTCTGCAGCGCAGAGCAAGGCCAGGAACGCCCGCCACGTCTTGTGCAATGCTTGGGAAGGCTGTCCAAGAGAAGCTTGGGCTAAAACATGAAACGGTACTTCCTTTGCAATGATTAATATAAGACAGAATATTAATATAATCTTTAGGAACAGTCTCCTTCACGTGCATAACCCCAGCACATTGTTTCCCAGTCACTCCCTGCAGTGTTCAGCTCCACAAACCCCCAGTATGTTGTGAAAAGGAGAGGGCTCTTTAGGAGTTACTTTAAATTTACTTTCTTTCAGTTTCATTTAATCTTCTTCCTTCCTGGCGCTCTGAAAAAAATTAGGCAGCTGATCAGTTCCCTCTTTGTCACTCACCCTCTTGCACGGTGCAATCACAGCTTTCCCTGGGCACCTTGTTTCTGGACCAAATAACGTCACTCCGGTTGACTATCACCGTATCGAAACATTCCCCTTGGGCCCCCCAACTTTCATTATCTTTTCTGCTGTTTGCTCTATTCTTTCTCTTTCTGGAAATGAGGCTACTGAAACTGAACTAATTACTCCAGGCTCAGAGGATGTTTTATGGGGGTACTGAATTGTTCTCATTATTCCTTATGCCACGGCCAACCCTCGTGTGTTTAAATATCAACAACTATTTCAGTGTATCAGTGCAATGCCAGCAGCACTGTGAACCTTCACAGCGAACAAGAGATCAGAACCTGTCCCCATGATGCTCCTCAAGCCACAGTCAAGGGAAGAAGTAAACTAAGAAGTCCTCATTTTCTCAACCCCTCTTCCCTTAAATGCTGTCCTTACCCCCAAAATGCATGTTTTCCCAGGGGCTCATCCCACTCAGATCCTACCAGACCACAAAAGGTGTGAATCCCAACCCTAAAGACCCCACTGTGCCCACAGCACCTTCTCACTCCAGCCGGGGATGTCTCAGCAGCACTGTCGGGAGTATGCAACATGGATTGCACAAGCTGCCCGTGGGTCTTGCAGCTCCTTTTGACTGTCTAACTCTGCTCAGCAACTAGCTTTGTAGCCAGTTTTGCAGTTTGGGTGTGTTTGCACTGTTTGCATGAGAAGCAGCTATTAAGCAGGCAGCAGCATTCCAGGTGAACTCCCACGGAGTCTCAAAGCATAGCCCTAGGTTGGGCAAACCAGAGCCACCTAATCTTAAGGTGACAAAGGTGGGGGTAAGGGTGGCAGGGTCCCTTCCAAAGGAAAACCTTGCCATGGCTGCGCCTCCTCCCTCCGAATGAAAGAGAAGTCACCTGCGATAGCGGCCAACACCTGAGCATCCAGGGCCAGCCCAAAACCTTAGAAAACACCTTGTGACTCACAGCTCCTGCCTCACAGTGACACAATCTGTAATTAAAGGTGTCTCGATAGAACCTCACCAGCCCCGATAAGGCAGTGCTTTCCCACCCATCTGGTAACTGCCAAATCTCTCCACAACCTCAAGCTCCATCTCAAGCCCTTCTCTCCCCATGACAGCCCTGGTCAGCGGAGAGGAAGCAGAGCCAGCAGACATCAGCATCCCCATCTGCTCTGGCAGTTTGATGGCTCTCATCACCACAGGTCTCCTTATAAAACCCGCCAATTATCCCACGCATACACAGTTTCTATGTGCCAAAGAGAGGTGACAGCCCATATCCTTCCTGAAAATCAATTAGACTATCTGTATGCTTAAGGGGGAATAAGCTTTAGCTAGGGTATTTTTCTCTTGTTGTATTTAATCTTGCTTTAGAAGCATTCAGCCACCACAGTTTAACTGCTGATGTATGTCAGACAGACAGCGTCACCAACTTAACTACCTTGGCTCCCAGCTTTCGGCTGCAAGAACATTGCCACATTAAGTTCAGCATCCTTTGCATTAGATAGGTGCTTATCTCATTCCTACATTTAAACCTGTAAAACAGTTGAAATTACTCCTGCTTGTCTTACCTGTGGTTCACCAAACATGCTCTTTAAAATGGAAGGCAAGGCAACATATGCATTCACACAGGCAGGAATTTTTCATTAAAAATAGTCTCCACGTTGCTGGTGTCTGCCCCTGCATTCACTCAGCTTGCAAAACTGTTTTCACTCTCCAAAACCATTTAATGCACAAGGCAATTTTTTTGAGAGCACACTGGTATAATGAAGAAGTAGCTAATAGGTAAAGCACAACAACAGCATGTCCTAACTACTGAGGGGCAGGCTGTTGGGTTGGGTTTTTTTTTTTTCCATGTTAAAGGAATGGTGTATTTTGAAAACCCTCCTCCTTACTGAAAGCATGCCAGATAATTAAACTGAAGCTCTTATTTTAAAAATCTAATTTACTTCTGAAAACATATGCTGCTGGACTATTTTTAGAATTTTTCTTATGTGGGCCAGTGGAAATAGGCTAGCCAGTTAGTGTGAGGGCTTACAGGCTGCGCCAAGCAGTCTAAGCTGAACACTGTGGATCAGTAAACCCATGAAAAAACAAAAACAAAAAACATTTTCCTTTCAAATTAGGAATAAATATCTGCAGTGAGGTAGTGATATTGATCTTCAGTTTTGAAAAAGCTTATTTCTAGCAAAACTGAATCTGGGCCTCCAGCTTTGACTCAGGAGTTGCTTTAATTTGATACCAAATGTGAGAGCTCGTCCTGGTGTTTGAGGGGCTGCCCTCTCTACCAAAATCAGTGGGGAATGTTGCCCAGGCAAGGACTACAGGATTGGGTTTAGCAATACCTTTGGAATACCTTGTATCATACATTGCTCCACACAAAATGTACGTTAGAGAAGTGAAACACCACCAGTAGCACAAGGATAATTTTTCTGAAGTGTTGAGTTTTGTGACCCTTATTTTATAAGCATCAGGGGAAGTAACAACATCGGAGGTACCTGCATCTAGCCCCTAGTAGTTTTGTATATTATACTGCAACCCAGAGCAAAATAACCTACCCAGTCTTACAGTGAATGACTGAGTGAAAATAATTTCTGTGATATGCTGGCATGCAAAAAAATGCCCTTGTATTACAAAAAAAAAATCTTCTTAGCATCCTCCAGAAAAAGCATCTCAGTGGGTATGCAAAATGACTCCGACCTCTGAAATCTCTCTCCTTTCTGTCGGCAGCTCTTCCCACCGAAGGGCTGGGAGTTCAGCATCAGTCCCCAGGCATCTGGCCCCCCTTCACCGGTGGCAGCTTGCCTTGCTACCGGCCACGTCCTCTGCTTTGAAGTGACGGAAAAGCGAAGATGCTTCAGCTGGGGTGAAGGACCTGCAGCCTGGAGACTGGATATGGCCCCCAGCCCCACAACCTCTATTTTTCCAAATGCCTGCTGGATAACATCCCGGAGAGGATTTTGCAAGGCTTGCTCAGCCCTCTGCAAGGAAAAGCCGACCTTCCCTGACTTTAGCTCCTTGTTCACAGCCAAATACAATATATTAGCAAAGGCACTACAGCCCAGCAGTGTTTATCCAAGACTACCACGGGGCCAGAGAAACTGTGAAACACTGCGGGATGCAAAGTTTCCTCCAATTATTTGACCGCCTTGAAAATGCAAATGCATTCACCATACCTCTGCTGCAACCCCGGCCCTGTTCACTTCCCCCACCTGGGAGCAATATTTCATAGAAGTGCAATTTAAAAGCAGGGTGTTTTTATTAATTTTAAAGCCTCAGACTCTCACAGGTCCAGGTGCTACTCCACAGCACTCAAAGACAGAAATCCGGTCCTTGAAAGAGGCCTCTTCTCTAATCTTCTCGGGGGTTCCTGTTCGCCTGCTCACCCACAAGCCAGTCCCGAGACCTTTATGGCCACGTGAAGTACATGTGCCGTTCAGATGAGCGAGATCTATCCACGCGAGGGCTCTGGGAGCAAGCTGCGAACCTGCTAACCCAAAGGTATTACCTGTCCCTCCCGGCTCGGCTGCAACGCCTCGGTGAGCTCCTGTCTCCTGGCGAGCATCCCACCTCCTACACGTCCTGCACTGATCCCTCCCTGCACTTTTGCTTTCAGCTGCCTTACAACACCAGGGAAAAAGAGCTTGTACCTGTCTTCTGTGCTTCCATATACTGGGACCTTTTGAAAGATCCCCGTATTAACATCCATTACTGCCTTAAGCACAACAGTAGGAAGAGCCCAGTCGCGAAGCATCACCAGTGAAGTTCCCACCAAGCAGATGCCATGCTCACCGACGACAGCCAGTCACGTGCCACCACGCAGATTTATACCAGGTCTGTGTGAGAGCCACCAGGACCAGAATCTGGCCCAAAACTTTTGAACAAGTAGGATTGCCATTTAACACAATGCTTGTAAATGGCCTGGAACCGACCAGGGCGAACAAGTCCTTCCTCCCTTACCCACCTCTGCCAGCTCAGTTCAGCAGGGGCACGATCACCTGCCCTGAGGCCTGTTGGTACAAGTGGTGTAATTTTCTTCCTGCTCCTTACTACCAATCCAGTAACATTTAAATCAAATCAAAGCCGAATTCTTTTCATTATCAGTGATGAGCCAAGAGAATCCCCATGAGAAACTCCAAGTGTCCCAAGCACCTTCTCAGCCCCCAAGCTGGTCCATGTATTTACCACAGCATGCCAACAGCCCTCTTACAGTACCATATTATAAAACCTCCTGGGTTGTTTCCAGGAATAATTACATCAAAAAAGGGTAGTGCTTACTATGAACTGAGCGTAGGAATCAAGAAAGAAAATAAAATGCCATCAAGATGACAGGCACCGCTTTAACAGAGCCCAAGAAGATGGTCACATCCTGTAAGCCATGCTGTGCAACTTCCTCCTCACCCACAAACTGCCATGGTAAGAGAGTGTGATGATTCAAAAGCATCAGTTCAGTATAACAGATTAAATTAATTAAAATAATCAAGACAAGCCTCTGCAGCCTCAGCAAGGTATCAGCGTAAGTGCCTGTAACCCATCCATGCTGCTGAACTGATCCACACCGATGATGGCTCCTTGTTCTTCAGCTGCTCCCAGAAACATGCTCCTCACTCCTGCTATCAAAACGAGCCTACAGCTGCCTTCTCACTGACTCATTTCACCTGATCAGTGGCCTCCTCTCTTCTGTTTTTACAGAAGAGAGATGTAGCTTTATGGAAAGCAAAAGGAGTGACTGACCACCAGATTATCTCTCCTCACAGCCTACAACAGCAGGATTGCTGCATTACCTTCTGGGAAAATGGGAAGCTTATGTGCTGTCAGACAAATGTGGCCATGCTGAGCCCACTGATAGGAACTCTTTGTTGCAGGAAACCCCTAAAAGCAAGGACAGATCAAGAGCCACATTTGAGGCTTCAGCTGGCATAGTCCTCTATAACGTCTGTGGGTTTTTTTCAGGCTGTCCCCATTGAACACCTCTGGCAAAGTAACTACAGGTTAAGCTGACTGCACAAGCTCTGGGGTAATTTTGACTCCATCTGTATGTCTTTTAAAATCTTTAAAATACTTATCAGGTGCATGCATAACAATTATAATTACAGGTTTATATGGAGATGGTGCAGTAAGTTGCTTTCGGTGAGGAAGAAAACAAGGAGAGGAGCAAAGGAAGAGAAAAGCCCCTACTTTTTCCTTACACCCTGCTGAAACCTCCTGTGCCCGGGGCAAAGGAAAACACCCTGCAGACAGAGCCACGGGTGGGAGTGCTGGGACAGAGGGACTGGCAGGACGGCACCACTGCCAGGGCTGGACATGACGGCCCAGCCTGGGAGGCTGAGAGAGGCACCAGCAGCAAAGTGTTGAAACTGGGAGGAGACTGGGAAAGTGAGCAGGCACTGATACACGCTGTGAAGATCATACAGGAGATTTGGGAGGCAACAGCACTGGAAAAATCAGCCCACAACACCGAGCAGCTGCTCATTTCACTGCCCAGCAGTTAATGCTAACGCTTGGTGTTAAAGGAGATAACAGGAGCAGTCTGCCGGGCTCCAAACAGCCCTCTCAGGCCAACCTGCTCGGGGATGCAAACAGTGGCAGCGCTGCTGCTCGTGATCCCTGCAGCAAGGCAGCCGACAAACTCCCTCGTCCATCCCCTCCTTGCTTTTTCTGTACAGTCTCTACCAGGCCAGCAACAGAGCTATTTTGGGTGGAAGCTGCTAGTTTCAGCGAGCCGTCTGAAAGGAGCCCCTGCTCTATTTGCTCTACATATTGGCCAGAGGAAATTACGCTGGACAGAGGATTTAATTCCCAGCACCCATGCGCTCCAGGGAACAGCTCTCTTCTCCTCTGGTGTCATCTAATCGAGCGCAGCTTTCTCCTTTCACACCTCCATTGGGGGTAAAGGGGGGTGGGGAAGACCATAAAGCTTTCCTCTAGCTTCTGAGAGAGGAGAACCAGGTCCCTGTCCAGAACAAGGAAAAAAAGGCTCAGGCTTTACAAGTCTCCAGTATTTGGAGACTTGTCTGGGTATTTACTCTGGACAACATGGAAGACTTCTGACTGATAACCGACAGCTTGGTTCAATACGCACTGCACAAAGGCTGACACACTAAACGTGGTTACTCCAAGTAACTTTGAGCAGCTACAGAAGAGAGAGCATTTGCAACAGCATTAGGGAAAGGTGCAAAGTTGTCCCTAATGCTCACCTGCACCTTGTGTCACCAGCTCACAGGGGGGCTGAAAGACTATGTGAAGCCTGTTACCATTCAAGCAAAAAAAAGCCAGGAACCCAATATATTGCTAAAATTACGCTGTTATTCCCCTAGCACGCTCCTTGTATATACAGTCATATTTCCCAGTCATAAGTCCAAACCCTCATTTACATCAGAAACTAAGTGGTATAGCTGCAGCCCTTAAACTCCCTAGCGTGGCCACAGCTATAACTGCTGTTAAGGTACTTTCCAACATGATAAAGGGAATAATCATATTGGCATACATCATCTTTATGATTATTCTGGGTGTTTCTGGTATAACCATTTCTGGGATTTTTTTTTTTACGTTATACTCATAACTGAAACAAATTATATGAATAAAAATGTCCAGAGGGAAACAAACTTTCATCAGCCAGTCAGTCAAATGGCAACCTCCCACTGGGTCTCTGCTTCGCAGTCCCACCATTGCTCCTCAACCCTCACAAGGCAACAGAGTTCTGCAACGAGCGCACACACACTGAGCATCCGTCTGTCCCGCTCCTGCCAACACCGGGTATTCAAGCAACCCACCCCATTCCAGGGAAGGAGCCCAGTTTCCCACTGCCACCCCAGCTCCCACCAGCATCGGTGGCCACAAGCCACAACCAGGCACAACCTTCTGCCCTTTGGGCAGGTGACTCTCCCATCCGGAGAGGGTACAAATGTACAACTTGTTTAGAGAGGCTGCGGAAGTTTGCTTGGGAGGTTGACAGGTAAGAGAATCGAGCAAAAATACGCATCATTAGTTGCACCGCCACTGATGTCAACCTCTGGGCAAGGGACTCGAGCACCCAGAAGCAGATGGGAAAAACATAACAGCAAAGACCCCTAAGTGTAACATACAGGCACATATAAGAAACTTCAAACTGTACTCCAAATTTTTTTTTACTGGCAAAAAATAAGAGTGAAATATAATGGGGGGAAAAAGGATGTTCTTAAACTGCAGTTAAAAAAAGCCCAGGAAAAAGGCATGAAATTCCATTTTGTGCCCAAATATTCCTCTATCATCCTAGCTGAAATGAGCTTTAGATTGATTTTTACATTGCCCCTAAAGCCATAACAACATCTTGAATGGTTCAATTACAATAGAAAGCAGAGAAGTAACAAACAGGTAACAGTATGTTCGCCAGTAAGGGAAGGGAATGGTCTCTATATACACACATGTATGTATACATACGTATCAGAACTTTAAAGCATTAACTGATTTGGTTAAGGTGTACTAATATATTGGTATTGCTCATTTGCTTGGAGTCCCTCTGGTTCACCTGGATTAGGAGAAGATGCTGAGGTTAAACTGAGGTTAGCTGACACGTGTCAGCCAAGCCTGACCTAATCCTGGGTTTCTTCCTAGTTGTTGTGTCCTCCTCTCTAAATAATATTAAGAATAGGAAGAAACCACAGGGATGTAGTTGGGTTCCAAATAACTATTTTTAGTAGCTGTACACAAACAGACAAGGCCGCGTTGTGCACGCCGGCTGCTCCATACAAACCTCCTCCCCGCGATCCCTGGATCCCTGGCTGCCTCCCTCGCAGCCTCTGCCCTTCCCACCACGAGTCCTGCAACACAAGATAAGGAGACCCCAAGACTGAAATGAAAACAATCTGTTTTATAAACTCTATATTAATCTAAATGCTGTCTAATACCATTCCTCCGCCTGGTAAAAGAGGACCTCTGTCATATAATGTAGGTGACTTTCAGCTACTGGGACCTGTCATCCAAGCATCCCCTGTGAAAATGAAATACGTGGACTTACTCCTACGATTTGCGCTGGATCCAAGACCTGGGGAAACTTCCCAGTCATCTCAAAGCAGCTCTCAGATCTGGCCTAAAAGTAGGGGTTTGATGAGCAATAAAGAAATAAAAATAATATAGCTTAAATCACAGAGGTGCCAGCTTTTACTGCCTTTCATTGAGTACATAATATTTTGCTCCCACTATTTCAAGGGAAATAACACTCCGCGCGACTGTTATAGGATGTAAAATGTGTACTGTGCTGTTCAGACGGAGCTCATAATTGAAACATTTGAGCACCAATGAAATCCCAAACGTAAAGTTTTTAATTTTCATTCAACCATGACATTAAAATTCTGGCGGGGGGGGGAGCGGAATTACTACCTCAGAGTGCTTTTAAGGTCTATTCTTTCTGATGTAGTAACTGCGATAAGCTCAGCCAAGATGCCAACAGCTGCTGGCATACTCCAGCGGCTTGCTCCCGACGCCCCTGCCTGCTTCTCCTTTGTCATCCCTACTCCCGTACCACAGAAGAAGTTGTCAAGAGGCTTATCAAGGAGATGTAGCCTGTGCCTGCAATGCAGGAAGGAGTGCCACCACCTTCATCCACGTGCCTTCAACCCTCCAGGAGACATGAGCAGGCACCTGTTGGAGAGCGGGACTCCTGTCGAGGCAGCTGTCCAAGCTCAGGCCTGAAGTACCCAAGACAAACCCAGCAGGCTGAACCACCCACCGAAAGAACCAGCTCAGACATCTTCTTTGTCTGAAGGCGCATGACCATCATTTATAGGAAGGAGAAGGTTATCTTGCAATCCTGATCTTATTCAGCAGCTTCCAAGATGACCGGGTATGACACCAGGCTAAAAAACCTCAGCTGAAACCACTAAATGCTCTGCACAGCTGACGGGGAAGCCCTGAAAGGCTGGTTTGTGTCTTGCAGATCCTCAGACCATCTTCCCCAACACTCGAGTTCACAAACTATATCAGAGCAATCTCAGACTACATCATGCACAAACTCATGTTCCTCTCATACTTGCATCCCGTGATCTTCAAGGGTTGCCTGTTTCACTGTCCGGATGGAATGTAAGGTGTTGAATTTAGCCTGGGAAATTTTTAAAGGTTTGACATTTGCTTGCCAGAGAGACACTGCCTCTCCCCCCAAAAAACTGCCTGCAGGAAAGATACTGCTAGGGGGTCTGCTTTTGCACTGCTTTTCTTTCCCCCCCTTCACTCAAATCATATTGGCTATGGTACCACCAGGAAGGACCCTGCCACCGCTTCTCATCCACGTCTGATGGACCAAATCCACCGATTTCAGTGCCTGTATGTCCACACACCACCCAGCTAGGGAATAGCACCCAGATTTATCAAACCTGCAGAGTGCAAGACCTGTCTCTTCTCCCGGAATAGTGCAGAGAGATGTGAGGAGAAGGCTGCTACCTATTAAGTTGCTTTATCGCGGTGTTTCAAGTACTGAGTACAGAGGAAGGATGAACTTGTGGTTATGCCACTATATAGAGACGTAGCTTCCAGCAGTCCTAGCCTCCTACCACAGATTGCCCAAATAGTTTCGAGCAGGTCAAATAATCTCTCACATCAAATTTCCCCACCTTTTAAGTGCCTGAGAAGGAAACATTTGCAACCAACCACGGAGCACTCAGACATCAAAATGGTGAGGACTATATAAACAGATACCTATCTCACTGGTGAAGAAACAGACTGATGTGTTTAATGGTTTATAATGGCTGTTTTAGTTGCCATGAAAGTACTTAAGAGCATGCAACGCGTCCTGGGATTAAATCTAAATAAATGTAAACAGCAATAAAAAATGGCTTTTATTACAAGAAGGCCTGACTCTTGTTTGCACTTGTAACTCTAAATATATGTAACAGGATGTCAAACTACACCTTGTAAGATGCTAAAAAGCAAAACAACATTACAGTCATTTGCATAGAAAGCATGACGACATAGGGAGAGAGGTAAAACAAAATGGACAACTTGCTTGAGTCTGATTCAAACATCTTAGAAAAATGCCATTTGCTCGAGTCAGGACTGAGCTACCAAGGAGATTTGTGCCAGGTAAAGCTACAAGAAAATGGAGACGAAAACTCCGAGTCGGGTCCCTGGAAAGGAGATAAATGAGGGTCAGAATGAAGTTCATTTAAATCCACCGAGCTGATACAGTTAGAGAGAGCCGCAAAACAAAATGAAAGGCTCAGTAAGAGCCTGCACAGCCAGTGCTGCAATGTCAGAAACGCAACACAGTGCCAGCTGAAACCTACAGGCACGGTACCAGGACCCGAGGAAAAAACCAAGAGTGGCACTCCTAGGGAAGGCATGCCTGCCTGCCACAGCGCCAGAATAAAGCGCAAGGGTCCTGCTACACCTGCCCCCGGCAGATGTATTTCAGATGCATTTCCAGGGGAGGCTCAGCGGAGCCCCTGGGGAGGGCATCCACGGCTGGAGTAAAACCGCCGGAGGAATGGAACGGAGCCGCGTCTATTGACACCGGGGAGGAGGATTAGCCCCTTTCTTTTGCTCCTGCCTGCCATCCTCCTTTGGGTCTCTTATGGGAGAGAAGGTGTCTTAGCACAATAGATAATTAGCTGTAATGCATCCTCTGTGGCTATAACAACTTAACAGGGCTTATCTGTAGACCTGATCTAGACTTCCAGTTATCCTTGTTCTCCCAGTTCCCTTCTTTCCCCAATATTTGCATCTCAGCTTGACAGGTATTTTGTATTTCAGCTCAATAAAAGTGTTTGCATGTGCCTGTGCACGCTTAGGAGAAGGTAGGAGAAAGCCACCCGATTTTAACTCGGATTCCCCGAGACGCGGCTCGTTCCATTTTCCCTTCCCTGACAAACAGAGGGAGCCGAAATCAGAAACGTCAACTTTGGGATCCTGCTCTACCGAAGGATAACTCATTAAAAATATTGGACTCTGCGTTTAAAAAGGAAAAAAAAAAAATCCCCAGGAAGTCGATGCATCACCGTCTTGCATTTGTGTCAAGCTCTGGGGTAAACAAGCAGCAACATGAATGAAATCTGTCCAGAAAGACTGCATTTCAGCGCCAACCACGCAATCTCCGGCCAAACCACTGCATATGTAACAAAGTTTGATCTCGCTTGCGAGCGCTCAGCTGCGCTTCTGCCATTTCCTGTGGAAAACTGAAGCTCTGAACGATGTCTATCACCCAGCCCTCGCCGACACCCCTGCCAGCTGCCCCTGAACACACGCACACCCGCGGGCAGGCAGCCCCGCCAGAGCCGGGCGCGGACGCTCAGCAGCTCCCTCCCCGCGCTCCGGGCCGGGCGCCGCCGGGAAGGGGCAAACCCGCCGCGCTGCCCCCTCCTCCTCCCCCCGCCCCGGCCGCCCCGGCCCCGCCGCAGCCCGCACCGTCCCCGGCGGCAGGTGCCGCGGCCCGCCCCGCGCCCGGGGGGCCGGAGGGGGGCCGGAGGGGCGCCCGCCGGGGGGGTCCCGCCCCGGCGCAACAGGTGGCCGGTGGCGCCCGGTCCCGCCCCGAGGCCGCGCTCACCGCTGGCGTTCTTGCCGCAGATGAGGTGCTGGTAGGGCTGCAGCAAGCCCCAGAGCTCGGGGTCGTTGTTGACCGTCTGCTCCAGCGCCTCCAGGGTGAAGCGGGGCACCTCGCCGCCCTCCTTCTCCTTCTCGGCCGGGGCGGCGGCGGCGGCGGCCGGGGGACGGCCGGGCGGCGGGAGCGGGGCGGCGGGGCCGGCCAGCACCCGGGCGTGGATGTCGCGGAAGAGGCTCTCGGTGCCGGCGGTGAGGTAGATGGCGGCGTGCTCGTGGATGCGCAGGGCCACGCGGCTGTCCACCATCCAGCGGTAGAACTTGCCCACGGAGAAGGCCAGCCCGCACCGCGCCGACTTGCCGCGGCTGAAGCGGTCGCCGCCGCTGCCGCTCATGTTGTAGAGGGAGAGGGCGCCGAGGGCGGCCGCCGTGCAGCGGGCCGCCAGCGTCCAGCCCAGGACGATCTCCATGGCGCTCCGCACCTCGTGCTTGGTGCACTTGGCGAAGCGGAGGCTCAGCCGCTGCGCCTCCCGGGCGATGCGCACCAGCGCCCGGCTCACCAGCGTCGAGAGCCGCGCCGCCGCATCCCGGCTCCCGGGGCTGGCGGCAGCGGCGGCGCCCGGCGCCCGCGGCTCCCGGCGCGGCGGCGGCAGCAGCAGCGCCTCCACCTCCTCCAGGCTCCAGGGGACCTCCTCAAGGTCGGGCAGGAGCCGGGAGCACTGCTGCCCCGCGCAGTCCAGCACCTCGGAGTCTTCCGCTAGGACGGTGTTGACGGTGTCGAAGCTGTTGTGCCGACTGTGCATGGAGTCAGTTAGGTGCGGCCAGCAGCTTCCTCCATAGGGGTACGCGGGGTGCGAATCCGAGCAGCACAGCGACAAGTTGGAGGAGCGCACCGAGTCCGCCGCGCCACCATACCCGGAGTCCAGCGTCAGGTCTTCCAGCGTCCTCACCGCCGTCTTACCTCTCCGGGCCATCGCTGCACTTCATGCTGCACCCGCGGGACCCGGGCGGGGAGCGGCTCACAGGAAAGCGGGGGGAGAGAACAGCGAGGGGGCGCGGCGAGACCCGCCGGCCGCTTCGCCCCGCCGGCCGCAGCCTGCTGCCGCCCCGCCCCGCCCCGCTCCGCTCCGCCAGACGCCAGCGAAGCGGCGGTGCTGCCCGCGCCCTGCTGCCGGCCGCGGCCCCGCTCCCGGCCCGGCTCCGGCTCCTGCACTGCACCGCGCCGCCGGCCCGACACCGCACCGCAGCGCAGCGCCGGCCAGGCGGCGCGGGGGGGCGGGGCCATGCAAAGCGCCTCCGGCTCGCGGCCAATGGGACGGCGCGGGGGCGGAGACATGCAAAGCGCCACGCCCGGAGGCCAATGGGGCGGCGCCCTGCCCTGGCGGCACCGCCCCTCGCCTCCGCGGGGCGCGGAGCCGCGGCGCGCCGCACCGCGCAGCGAGGGGCGGGAGGGGGGCGCGGTCCCGCCCGGCGCCGCCGCCGCCGCTGCCCCTGCCCCTGCCCCGTCCCCGTCCCCGCCGCGTCCCGGTCCCGTCTGCGCCCCCCGGGGCTGCAGCACCCCGCCGCCTGCGCGGGGCCCCCGCCCGGGCTGCAGCCTGCGCGCAGGTAGGACCCCGCGGTCCAGTCCCGAAGGCGGGGACTTTGCGTGCTGCAAAATGAAGCGTCGGCCCCGCGGCACCGCTGGCAGCCGGGTGCGTCGCGAGGCGCGGGGAGGAGTGCGGCCAACCGTGTCCCCACGCACCGCGTCCTCTGTCCCTCCCGGCTGGGAGCAGCAAGGTGTGAAGCACGTCTCTGTTACATCCACCACCACCACCGTTCCTCAGGCACATAAATTGGAGCCCTGCTCCAGCCCTCGCTGGTTTTTCACACCAGCAGTTTCCTCATACGGCTATAAACAAATGAAAGGGAGCACAGGCACACACACAAATAGCATGAGACAGTCGAGATGTTTTGAAACCGAGCAGAAAGTGCCACGTAAGAATGCCAGGCATCACTCGAGTCAGGAAGAGCAATTTCCAAATAATTAAAACAAGTACAATAAAGCCCTTAAACATTCTCGAAATTAACCCCCTAAGTATCACAAAGGGTTTGACAAGTAAGATTTGTATTGGGCTCAGGGTGCATTTCCTATGCACATTAAGATTTCTTGTGCAATATATGGACAATTTATCCACAACTAATGTATTTTAATCTTACATTACTAGGCTTTAGCGTTATTAGGAGTTGCCTGGCTAATAACCCAGGCAACAGACTGAGAATGTATATAGCTTATGAGTTCTGGTTTTGAAGAAATGTTATATCCTTTTAAGTGTAAAATACCAGCGAAATTCTATCCCTTTAAGGATAAAAGCCTAGCAAACACATTTCTCTATCATGCCAACAGAGGCGGCCAAAATTCTTGAGCAGACAAGGCGAGTCATGTAAGAGATTTCCCCGTCCAAGTGAGCGAAGCCTGGCGATCCTTCAACATAAACTTCCTACACGAAAGGCACACACGCAACTACAGGTAGGCTCATTTGTCAAACAGGTTGGGGAAAACTATGACACCGCCGAAAACACTGAAAGGGGGTTGCCTTCCAAGTGAAGTCAAGTGCTGTCAGAAACCAGTTTTTCAGCATAGCCTTGGTCCTTCCACAAGATGCACTATGCACAATAGGTTTCCACAGAAATCCTAAACGCCACCGTATCCTGATAAAAAATAGCAGAGCTGAGGACAGGCGCAACCTGAACTAGAGCCACTGTCATACTGCAAGTAAGGAGTTGAGGCCCACGCTGCCAGCAGCAGCTAGTCTTTGGGGGGTGGGATCATCAAAAATGAGAGCATGCCTTGAGAGTAAAATCCTATGGATTTTGTGGCGATCCAGCTGTACATCTCGCAGTAGAGCCCTCTGGTGTCTTCAGCACTTCAGTGCAGTGGCTGTTCAAAACTCACGTTTCCATTTGGTAGAAGGAAAGCACCACCAGGACCGAACCCCTCGGGATATTTATTTTTCTAACAAACTCCATTCACTTGACTCTGTCCCTACGCTTTCACAAAGTGCTGCAACTGCTTGCGCTGAGCGCATGTGACAGCAGGTCAAACCCAGGGAAAGTCCATGTTTGGGAAGTTTTGTAGCAGATGGTTTGTTGGGCTTCACCGAGACTCAAGGTGGGTGACCAGGGAGGGTGGAACAAGTGAGCTGGCTGGTTTGTTCACCAACCTTTGTAAAAAACGGTGCTTCAGAGGTCAACACCAGCCTAGGCTGGTGTTGACCTCTGAAGCATGATTTTTATGCCACAGCATTAACCACACATTGAGATGAACAGGAGAAATGAGAAGTGGACAGTTGTCTCAGGCTGCATGCAGGCTCAGGCATTCATATTACTGACTCAGAGCTAGTTTGTACTTCAAAAGAGGTTGGGGTTTTTTTTTGTTTTAATTCAGAAAGCAAAATATTGGGCTTTACTAGAGATTTTGTAGTCGCAGCAAGATGTGCATCACCTTGCACGTGGCAGTTTGATTCCCAGTCACGCTACCAGTTCGGAAGATGTTGCGACACTTGGACACAGCAAAGGCATGTCGGCAGCACCAGGCTGGTTTAAACTTTCGAAACGAGTAGCGAGAGCTTCTGACATTTCTTTAGAGGGCTAATTACCTTCTTATTGAAAGGGCTGGAAGTTTGGATCAGTGCAGAGTGGCCATTTGAGGTTTCTGGTGATCTTCAGCACCTGAAAGATCTCGCCTGCCCAGGTGCAGGTACCCCAGCTGCTGCATCCCGGAGCGAGCTTCAGCGTGATTTGGAAGGACATCTGAAGGTGCTCCTGGGACAGGGTGACTTCGTTTTTGAAACCGCCCTGGGAAAAGACAGGATCAAACTGTTTGGAGGGAAACACACCCCTGCAACAAGTCTGGTGCCCACATGGGGCGAGCTCCGGAGACAGTCCTCAGCTTTAATCCAGAAAGGGCACCACACCTCTCCTGCCCTGGGCTGAAAGTCAGGTGTCTGCAGCTGTACCCCACTCCGCAAGCCTTACAGCCAGGGTCATTTGACTGTTAGACAAAAACATCCACTGAAGAAAACAAAGTCCCTTTATATGTCAAAGGCTGGGGGGGGAAACAATTTTCAGCTTGTTGGAGACATGGACATCAATTATCCTTACAGAGAATTCAGACAGAGACTGATTAAGTACCATTCCAGGATGACAAGTGCCAGCAAAAACTCTGAAAGAAGGAAATTGAACCACATTTTAAAAAGGTGCTCAGGGCAAATTTAAGTGAATGGGAAGTTGGAGTTTGTATGGGGAAAGCAGTTTAGTGCCTAATTCTTTCCTTCCCCACCCAGTCAACTGCCCGCAAATGGCATCTTCTTCAGAGATGTAGGGAAAAACATGACAGCAAACAGGCTGCTGGACAGAAGAGGAATGTACCTATGATCAGACCACTCCATGCAATTTCTGTGTTCAAAATTCAAGGTGCTGCACTGCCATAATAGCTCAGATCAAAAGCAGCATTTGCAGGATCTCCCAGTGCTGTCTCCGACTGCTAGGAACAAGCAGCAAGGCTTATGAGGGCCTTGCTTATATTGCTGGGGAAGTTGGAGTGCTAATGTTTCTAATCACAGGGGGTTAATTTACAAAGCAGGGCTGCAATCCTGTACCTGTAAAGCAGGTGTGAAATGCACATCCCCAGCAGAGGAGCCTTTGGGGCTGCAGCATGTGTGCAGTCTCCTCCAAAGACACCACCCATCAAAGAAGGACCCGAGCGCTGGCATCAGGTAGCATCATCCCTGCAGGGCCACTGGGTGACTGCTGCCAACTGTTTAGACAAGCAGGCTCAGGGAGATGACTCTGGTGTTGCTCCTCAAATACGTACGACACCGAAAGGAGTGGGGATGAGTGACACAATGAGGCCACCGGCTCGCCAGCTGGAAGGGAGGCACTGGTGGTGCCTCCAGTGTGAGTGGGAGGGAAGGATGCGCGCCGGCTGGATGCCACACCACCGCTTTTTCCCCGATCAGCCTCATCCTGCTGATTTCAGCAACTAGCTGCATTAGGACCCCTGGCAAGGACTCAGCAGGAGCTATTGCTCCACGGAGAGGCAAGGTTCAGCTGATCGGCTGCTCCTCTTGCAGACACTAAGGAAAAGGGCTGCCCCTGAATTTCCACCGGCTATTGCTTAGCCAGGGGCAGCCAGCCGCCCGGCTGTTCTCATCTGCTGTGCAGAAGCAGCAGCTCCTACTTCCCGCTGAGCTCAAAACCCTTCCTGACTTTCTTCCTGCAGTCCCCATGCCCCCGTGCGCTGAGAGTGGAGGTCAGTTAGAGATGTGTAGACTCGTGCCTGGGGCAGAGGGGAGCAATTCCTCCGGATTTCTTAGAAGCCGCTAACTGGGGCCACTCAGAGAAACCACCAGCCGAAACCAAATCTCACCACATATAATGAAGCTGTGGAGCCCACAACCATGGTACGTTTTGGAAGCCAAAAGCATAAATTAATTCAGAAAGAGATCTGACGAACTCCTGGAGGCTAAGACCACTGGTAACTGTTAAACACGATTATGCATATGCAGTCTTCATCTCAGAAAGTTTCCCAACAACTGTTTGTCAGAAATGGACAGGTTATGCCAAAGGAAGGAGCGCTTCGTAATCACTCACTTCCTCATGGGTCTGTCATAAGTGGCTGTGAGAGACAAAAGACTGCGCGGCAGAGACAGGACCAGAGCCCCCAAGTCAGTCCTTTGGTTTAAGCCCTTACTCCCACACCAGCCAAGGGCATTACCACCAGTTCACAAGCGCAGCTTGGTTCAGAGGTCTGCACGGCCAATGCAGCAGCACTTACTGTCTTTACAGTAAGTTGGATCTTGTCCTTTGTTCTAAGGAAGGATCGACTGCAACATCTACATGAACCCTGGCAGGTTTTAATCTCTTCTTTTCTTAAAACCATCTATGATGAAGACTCTACAACTTCCCTGGATGGTCTGTTTCCGAGTCCAAATAATCTTACTGCTCGAAACAGACTTCCTAACATCTAACCTAACCTTTTCTTTGCTACAAATGTAAAGAACAAAAAGATGGTCCCATACTTTGTTAGTGGACTGGACTGGCACCTCTGTCTTGTTTTATCTTAGGCAGTACTAAAAGCTTACAGAGCTAGGCAGAATATTTATGTCATCCCCCAGCCAGCAGATGTAGGTGCTTCTCACAATTCACTATACCACTCCAAAAAGCGTAACAGTGTTTGCATGCTTTATGCGCAGTAAGATTATACATACGTACTACATTTTGATCAGAACTAAAAGAAACAGGAATAGCAAGCTTCCTGGAGGATGGAGACACGGAAAGACTCTGTTCAGCCAGTGGTAATTTCCATTCCCACCCAAGGCATGGCTATATGAGAAAACAATTTAAAGGTGAGATCTAAAGTGACAAACATGCTTGACATCAGCAGTGATTGTCGAGTTATCTGGCCCTTTACTCTTTGCTTGAGAGGACATCCAGCATAGAGATGGTTTAACCTACTCTGCCATTTTAAGAAATTTCTCCTCCCTGTCTATCCATCACCACTAAAATCCTCTTCTTTCCTGAACTTGGCAGTTCAGGAATGACGGTTTTGTCTCCTCAAGGAGTGGAGTGCTCAAGGACTCAGCCCCACAGTTAGGCAACCAACCCCACTTGCTGCATCCTGATGCTGCGAGGAGTCGACGAGCTGGGTCTGGCGCTTGCTGAGACCCCAGTGTGCCACGCAGTGCATCTGCTCTCTCCTGGGCAGTGGTGTTCCTCAGTCCTTGTTCGCAATTCAAGAGACAGTCCTGATTTAAAAAGAAAAGAAGTCTTTTTTGTGTTTTAATACAATTCTTCACGGTACTGTAGTCCACACATAGTTTTAAGTGCAATTTCAGGAGGTAGTTTCTACAATATGACCTTTCCCTCTGGCAAACGTGCGAAGGGAAGGGTGAGAGAAGGACATGAGCCACGGTCTCCGCTTTCCCCACTCCTGGGGATTTCTTTTAAAAGAGAGAGGGGAAAAATGGACGGCAGAAGGTTATCTTAAAATCCATTCACACCTCTCTCTCTTGCCAGTACTTAGGACTTACTCACATTTCTGCTATTAAAAAAGCATGATGTTAAGCCTATTCGCAGATGGTGCTATTTGACGAAGGAAAGTCCCAGATAAAGACTTTCTCAATTTCCGCATCTAATGCTTTTTTTTTTTTTTTAAAGGGGCATTTGTAGATAGAAAAACAACCTTGCCGTCCACATAGGAGATCTCTTCTGCGCCACAAGCTCCCATCCCCACCATGCACGCCGCCACGGCTGAGGTCCTGCTCCCTGCGTCTCCTCGGTACCACACCGACTCGTGGGTGGGTGGGCAGCGAACGAGGAGCCCCAGGCTGCGGGTCAGCAAGTGCCGTCTTGGTGGGGAGCAGCTCTTCCACCACCATCTTCCGGCCCAGTTCCAGGAGAAGGGGCTTTGCACACAGGGTCCCAACCTCACTCGTTTCTTATTTAAGCAGGCAAGGATTTTTCCCCGTCCCCCCGCAATAATTGTGGCAGGCATTAGTGAGCCGCAGGCCTACACAGTTACAAAGCATAATTAGGATAAGAGACTAATACAATTCCCTGATATTAAGTGAGAACTTTCTATTTGTAGGCAAATCACAAGAAAAGCACACAGAAGTCATTTTAATATGAGGGGGGTTTTTTGTTCCCTTAAAAATAAGAAGACAAAAGGCATTTTGGCATAAGATAACATTTAAGGAACTGAGCAGTATTGTGCCATACCCTTTCCTTTGTACTTACAACTTCTTTTGCATGTTTTCCTCGCAGTTCCCTTTAAAAACTGGTCAAAGCTCCATATTTTTTTTAAACATTACAGCATTCTGTTCATTCCTTGACTGACCAAAAGTATTGCTAAAATGCCCATAAATAAATACGCAAAAAAAAACCAACCAAAACCTTGCCTCAAACCTAGTAAGAGCTAACTCTAGAAAAAACTCATATTGCTGTCAGCGCTTTTCCTTGCAGAGAGATATTACATCACTGCAGTCTACCAGGTTCAACAACAAACTATATCTTGATACACGGGAGAGACAAGGGAGCATTCTTGCTAGAAGTCTACATTAAAAAAAAAATTAAATTGTAAATATAGCAACATATAACACAAACCTCTTTTATTCAAAGAGTAATAGTAATTTTTTTAAGATTAACCGTAGAGAGCACCGGGCAATGAGAACTGACATTTCCCAACTCCATCATGAGGTGTGTTTCATCACCTGTTTCATCATCCCGTGGGGCCCCGACATGGTGCAGCACAGTCCAGTATAGGTACCCGGGTGACTCGGAACTGGAGGGTACAGCAAGATGGGAAGGGAAAGGCCAGCTATCCACTTTGGGGAGTGCGGCTGCATGAAGTTACGATCAGTTTAATAAAATTGAGGACTTGCCCTGCAAGGGTGGTGGGCTCCACGTGGGAGCAGACATCTCCTGTGAACCCCCTGTGGCTTCTGAATAGAGTAACTGTGTTTTCAGGAATTGGAAAGTTATTATAGACCCCTGATATCACACGTGGTGAAGGTGTGAGCAAATCATAAAGTATTTGTGGGAAATCTCTCCCCCTAATCGACCCATAATCCCCGCTTTCTCCACCTTCTCCCCCTCTTTCCCTCCCACTGCTGGGAGTAGACAAACTATTTATGGTCTGCACAGGGATTACGCTTTATCCACTTTATCCAGCCAGCAACCTACTGGAGTTTCATGTATTTTAAGAAATATGAGCTACCAAACTGCCTCTTCCAATTTTTGTAATTTCAAGCATTTCTTGCATTTGCAGATGCCTAAAGGCTTGGGAAGCAAGCACTGCAGAAGCAGGGGGAAGGGCTGGGAGCCCTTTCTGCTTCACATCACAAGCTCTCAAATGACCTGTATCTCATTTCAAAACCTGCCAAAACACTTTTCCAAACAAACAACTTTTTCTCCTTTCGGAGTCCCCTGTTGGATACCTTGATATACCTTGATGCCTGTCGTGGTTTAACTCCAGCCAGCAACTAAGCCCCACACAGCCGCTCGCTCACTCCACCCCGGTGGGATGGGGGAGAGAATGGGAAGAGTAAAAGTGAGAAAACTCGTGGGTTGAGATAAAGACAGTTTAATAGGGAAACCAAAAGCCACGTGCACAAGCAAAGCAAAACAAGGAATTCATTCACTGCTTCCCATGGGCAGGCAGGTGTTCAGCCATCTCCAGGAAAGCAGGGCTCCATCACGTATAATGGTTAGTTGGGAGGACAAACGCCATCACTCCAAACGTCCCCCCCTTCCTTCTTCTTCCCCGGGTTTATATACTGAGCATGACATCGTATGGTATGGAATAGCCCTTTGGTCAGCTGGGATCAGCTGTCCCAGCTGTGTCCCCTCCCAACTTCTTGTGCACCTGGCAGAGCATGGGAAGCTGAAAAGTCCTTGATTTAGTATAAGCACTGCTTAGCAACAACTGAAACGTCTCTGTATTATCAACACTGTTTTCAGCACAAATCCAAAACATAGCCCCATACTAGCTACTATAAAGAAAACTAACTCTATCTCAGCCAAAACCAGCACAATGCTGGGCATACACTGATGTCAGCCGCAAAGGGAAAATAACATTTCCAGTACCCGAAGCAGGGGCTGGGAAGGGCTGGCACTGGACAGCTGCTGGCTGCTGAAGGAGACTGTAACTACAGGACAGGAGTCCACCCTGGGCCTGGCAGGAGGTGTGGGTTAAGCACACACAGTTTTATCCTGTATTTACAAGGACTGTGGAAGGGAAAAACTTGATGATACACGTAGCTCATGTGCTCCTGTCCCCTGCGGGCAGGGCTTGCGGGCAGAATAGTGCCCATAAGTAGCTGTTAAGCATATGCTGCAAACACAGCACAAGCTAGGTGGGGCTCAGTTTGTAAGCACAGATAGTTTAGGCCCTATTAAAGACTAATTTTATGATTGCTAGGGTTTTTTAGCTCAGTTTAAGGTTGTAAGATAAGCTCTCTGCAGACTCTGAATGTGCAAAACCTGTTACCCCCAAGCACAGAAGCTCTGTGGTGACGGTGATAGCCCACTGTCTTCATCTGGGTTCAGATCTCAATTTCAGCTTAATGTTAGGAAATGCCTGTTTTCTTGCACCTCCTCAGGGAGCTGCGGATGGGCTGGGACGGATGGAGTTGTCACAGGTGGCCGTGCTGGGCTCCCAAACCCCTTGGACTTGATGAGAGAGGGGGTGAGGAAGGACAAGACCCATTTCCTTGGGCCACCGGAGGAAGTGGCTGCAGGAGAGATGAAGACGCAGTGAGTCAGTGGAGAAAGGAGCTGCCAGGGCAGATATCCCAGACACCAGTAAGGCTCCAGCCAAATCTCAGTGACGGGATTTCCCAAAGAGAAAAGACAAATGGGGGAGGGAAGACACAGATGTTTCCCTTTTGTGCCCACCTCCACGTAGTCGTTGCAGCAACCAAAGGAAAGAGCAATTGTTTTTTTGGAAAACCACATGGTCTGTATCCTTCAGCAGCCATGTGCTCTGGGGGAGATACCCCCTCCCAGGGCATGGGTCTCTGGGGTGGGCACTGATCCCAGAGCTGCAGGGGGCTGACCCTGCGCAGTCCTACCCCAGTGGAAAAAAGAGGGCTCATTTCAGCAGCACTGCTAGGACACACCAGCCAGAGCCCTGCTCTGGGCCTCCAGGGGCCTGGGTCCTCTCCCTGGTCCCATCACTGCTGTGGTACTCATGGACTTGGACAAATCACTTCGTGACTCTGTGCCTTTATTTTCCAGCTGTAAAAGGGAGATAGTTATATTGACCTTCTTCATAAAATGCCTTGCAAATGCTAGACAGCAGCTAAGTACTATCATGATTATTGTATAAAATAATCCATTATAGCCTCTGGATGCCGGAGAAGAAATGAATGATGGCTGGAGTCCACATAAACACTGTGTTAGATCAATGCAGGCACTATTACAATGTTGATCTGGTCTCCTAGTGCGTGTTCCCACAAATCCACATGGGGATGAAAAAGCCAAACATATCTCTTGGCTGACAACTGACTGAAGCTATGTTGCAGGGAGGAAGAAAAATCTAACCCCATTGCACAGACTAAACTACATAGTTCCTGCTTTGATCACAGAAGAAAGTTTTTTTAGCCGAGTTTTCTCCATATGAAGAGAATTGTTTTCAGTTTGTTTTGGGGGTTATTTTTGCAGATGAGCCATATGAGTTTGATATGAAGAAGGCACCCTACCGGTGCATTTAAATGTTTAACACTATGTCAAAGTGAGGCACTCATCAGCTTTAAAAATTAAAAACTGTCTGGGAACAAAAGCACTGCCCCATTTGCTAACAATTGGAAAGAAAAATCCCAAACTAACCTCCATGCAAGCTCAGACGAACATCTCCTATACTCCATCTAGCAAAGAGGCAAACTGGAGAACAATTTCAAGGTTTTTCTAGGAAAGCTTCGGAAGAAACCAGCTTAATTCTATGCTGTACTAAAAGCCAGCCCAAAGCCACTTGCTACTTTGTGGTTGAGAAACCGTCTGCTTCTGGCTCTCCCTCTACACCCCGGTCATCACCAGTCAATGCCAATTAAAGCATTAGAAGAGCTACCCACAAAAGCAAAAGACACCGTACTCAAACGGAAATGCATTGATTTCTTTCTTACAATGCCACAACGCATGCATTTTTAACAAGGGCCCATGACAGAGATGCTTTACCTGCTGGTGAGCAGAGAGCAGTTGCGTGCCGCAGGCTTGCCCTGGCTGGTGGGTACCAGCATCTGCCGTGGATACCAGCATCTGCGGTGGCCCCACACCGCCCAGCTCCCACCCCAGCAGGCACAGAGCTGAAGGATGGTAGGTGCTACTCTGCCTTTCCAAAGCCGTACAGCGAGGAAGAAGAGGAATAGGTTTATGCAGATGTTTTCTTCTAAAAAGAGACCAGTGGAGAAGCTCGCTCCACAATCTCCACGGTCACAGGACACTGTGTTCACAGCATAATGCTGCTGGCTCGGGCATCCGGATGAGCATTTAGGAGATGGACTCCCTGGGGTCACCGTCTGTACAGTAAATCTGTGGTAGCCTCACTGGCACAGCAAGGTCAGCATGGTAGTTGTCTTCAAGGACAAGCTCAACAAGGTCCATGCGACATTTCACTTCAGGGAACATGCACAGCTTGCCACAGGCTGGTTCCTAAGTACCAAGGTGGCTATTACTTCCCACCAAAAGTCCTTCCCAGGGCATTGCAGCTGCTGTGTGTTACTCTTCCAGAGCTGCAGAGCACAGTACCTAACTAATCTCCTAATCAGAAACAAAAGGCTTCATTTTAACGTGATGATATCTTCCTTCATTGTACACTACGTCTTAAACCTCACAAAGCATTTCTTGAGGAGACCTGTGGCTTCCTGATACATTCTTGTCCTGAGAAGGAAAAATACCCCAACTACATACCAGCAGATAGAAAGACCATGTATCTCAGTGAGACTTTTGACTGCAATAACCCATCACCTTAGACAAAAGAGCATATAGCCCAATCATCCCCCAGAACAACAGGGTGTGGGGGGGTGCAAATCCAGCGTTCATATTTTCAATCGTGTGGCCCAAAATCAGAGGCTCAGCTGAGATTTTGTTAAAGATTTATTTTTCCCCCTCAGGCCTCACATATTCCCCTTGGTCTTAGCTCATGCTTTAAAAAAACAGTTCCTCCAAGGGGGGCGGGAAACCATGTGCACTATTGGACAGTTAAAATCTTCCAAAAATATAAAAATATTGGGGTGCTTTATCTGCGAATATCCGAGCATCTGCCCAGTGAAGGCACCAAGTTCCCGCTCAGGATCTGTAGAACTCATTTATACAGTGAAATACTTCTTCTGCCGTAGTCCAAGTTTCTTATTTGAAAACGAGATGACATTTATTCAGTTGGTAAAATAACCTGGCAGCACATATTGTGCCCCTCTCACAGCTTCTGGAAGAAAGCCCTATATACACATTCTTACTGATATAAAAGCTTTTCTGCAGTTACTGGCAAAAGTATTTGGAAAGGGTTTCAAAATACCCGTATCAGCAAGATGCATATGGCTGATTTCTGTTTGCATGGCTCAGACTGTAGAAACCAGCCATCATGTAAAGGAGCGGTAAAAAGGCCTTTAGTTACATATTAGAAAACAAAGTGATTGCAACAAGATTTTAAAGTGGCTTTGCTAATGCGAACCAGGTGGCTAATGTCAGTCCCTTCAGTTGTTTGACAATACCTAAACCAAGAAAGTTAGATCTAAAGGCAAATAAAATAGCCCATGCTTCACATATCCACCCACAGGAACAGAAAATCTTCTGTTCCCTTGGGAGAGTCCCTGCCCCAGCCTGGTAATCCCCAGCCACGCCAGTGTACCAGCTGCACTGCAAATGGGACCAGGGAGCTGAGCTGGTGGGAAAAATAATGTGGAGAAAGCAAAAAGGGAAGGGGCAGGGTGTGAGCTCCGCTCTGTGACGCAGTTCAGTGCTGGGACAGCCCTACGCGTGGACACAGCCAGCCTAGGAGAAGGGTGGAGAAGCAGTGAAGGCACAAACATGCATGATCAGAAACAACGTTCAAAGCCATGGCCGCAGCACAGCCACTTCTTGCAAAGCCATAGCCGGAGCGCAACTGCTTCTTGCAAAGCCATCGTCTCAGTACAGCCGTTTTTTGTCTCTCCCGTGATTTCCCAGGGTCAGGCTAGATCACGGCTGGAGACTGGAAAGGAGTGCTCATGGGCAACATCAGACATGCACCGAGCTTCTTGGCC
Organism: Ciconia boyciana; assembly: GCF_034638445.1. Classification (NCBI taxonomy): domain Eukaryota; kingdom Metazoa; phylum Chordata; class Aves; order Ciconiiformes; family Ciconiidae; genus Ciconia; species Ciconia boyciana. The sequence goes on from NC_132934.1 coordinate 61,054,126, forward strand.
ATCCTCTTCAGCTCCTACCATGACATACGTGCAAGGGACCACGTTGCTGATGTAAAAATTCTCTCCCCGTAATCACGTAATCCCAGCTGTTCCCACAGCAGCAATCTTTTCATGAAGAGGTACCCCTGCCGTACTGGCTTGAAGCGTGAGAGCGTTTAATTGAATATCTGATTTCTGGCACTGGCTGATCTTGGCTTCTTCCGAAGAAATCTTAAATATGCTCCGTGACATATGCTACTGGGCAGCAATATGTTGTGGAGGAAGATTTTATTTCAAAGAAAGATGACTAGGGCTCAACATGTTTGTGAGTAGATAGGATAAACAGTGTAATTGCGCATCTGTTTTTCCTATGCTAGTGCCTCGACCTGACATTTCCAAAATTTAAATGCTCCAAGCACTGACCTTGGGGCAGCTAGGAAGAGGTAGGTTTTTTACAATTTTCTCAGCATCAAACATCTTTTGTCTGGCACCTCTAAAAATGAATGCGCATGGAAACCTAGAGGCAAATAGTTTAACAAATTTGAAAAATGGCTAACCTCCCCCCACCCTGGTAACGTCGCAGAATTATTTCCGTTTTTGTGAGGTGAACTAGAATATTTTTAAGTCTCATCCTTCATTGAGGCTTTGCCCCTCCTTGATTTTGTATTAAGGCAAACAGTACTCAGTAAGTCTTTCCTCCTTGTCCAGTGTTTGATATCTTCCTGCCCTAATTCTAGATTTCACAGACTCTTATTTTCATCTTCTACCAAATTCCAGAACATGTTTTGTCTGATATACAAATACAGATATATATATATGTATCTCCTATTTTTGCATTATCCTTCCCATGAGGAAACTAAAATAAATGCCATATTCAAAGCAGTGCTGATTTTCCAAGTAGTATTAGGTTTCTCCCCCCTGTACTGTGAGCAAGGGATTTGTTTGCTTTTTGCTTTAACACAGCCGCACACTGGGTTTCCACCACTGACATACCTGCGTTCTTCCCGGGAGGCTGCCCCTAATTCCATCACAGCCAGATGAGAAAGCAGTGAATATTGTTCCTGACAGCATTATTACTTTGTACTTAAGATGCCTAAACATTTAGAAAAATTATTCCAATTTTGGTGTTTATTCATATGGTATGATATTACTGTTCACCTTTACTTACTTTGCTTTCACAAGCAACACTACACTCTGCCATTAATCCTGTGTGACAGGGCTGGTCTGCTGCACATGTTGATAGCATCTGTATGAAAGGAGGAACAGATGATCAAACCACACATAAACCAACTCCAGGGCTGAAATTAAGAATAGTCCTTCCAATGAAATGATAAAGGTTTGGAGAGTTGACTGCTGATAAGACAAAAATCCCACAAAAGCTTCTCAGTTCAAGAGTATACGGAGGAATGCTGAAAAGTTGTAATACACGGCTCTTTTAGAGCATTCGTAAGCGATACAGCTGCTGAGAGCTGAGATACAAATGAAGAACTTTTTCTGCCTAAACACTTTGTATTTTACCAAGTTCTGCCTCCAACTTACCCAGGTGCCGCAGGCAACCAGAACAGGGCGAGTAATAGCTTTTCAGTTTGATGCCAGTTGAAAAAAAAAAAAAAAGTTTGTGGGTGAAGCAAACATTTTCTTCAGTCTGAACATTTTGGCTTTGAGCCTTTAAAACTTCCAAACTGAACCTGAAAGATTTGAAATAAAGTTGTGGCAAACTAGAAGATGTTGAAAGGAATGGTTCAGCTGCTTTGAAGTTTGGGCACTCATTTCTCCTCCCTTTTGTGCATATGAACAATTTGACTAAACTGACATTTCAGTCTCCAAAGTGACATTTTCTTTCCAAGAATACTTTTGGCCAACAAAATGTCATCTCTATGTGTAACAAGCAGATACAAAGAGAAAGCTCTCCAATTTGTACCCCTTTGAGTGGCTCCAACACATCCTCAAAAGTAAAAATGAGATGTGAAACCCAAACCCCATCACTTCAGACTAAGTGAAGTACATATAGCCAAAGTAAAGTAATGAAGACAGCTTTGTGCTTACAGTAACTTCTGACTACTGGTATCTACTTGTTAAGCTGAGGTGGAAAACCACCACGCTCCAGAAGGTAAATTCAATATAAAGCTCTTTAAAAATTAATTCACATAGATCCTCCCTCCCAGGGAAGAAGCTTCCTGTTGAAGTCTTCAATGAAGAGGACTTACGCCAAGCTGGGCAGAACGACTCCTGTTGCGAACTCCATCCCCACCCCATCCCATCCTCCTCCTTGCACAGTGCCCTGCACCCCAGGAGAGCTGGGCGTGCAGGGACAGGCTAGTGCAGCCGTCCCCCTCGCTGAGGAATGGAAAAATCAGGAACGTCTCCGACAGGGAGAGCCCCCTGGACCCATGTAACTGGAGGGACCGTGTCCCTCCCGGCCAGATGTGGGCAGAGGTGAGACGGAGCCCTGAGCAGGCACACTGCTGCTCAGTGCACCCCGAATAACTCTTCTGCCGTTGCTGTGCTTCACCAGTGACATCCACTGCAGCACCCGTCTCAAATGTAACAGGCCTGAAAGCAGCCAAGTGGCTCTATTTAAAACTAAAGAGGAAAGTGCAAAGCTTTGAAGTCAGAAGGCGTATAATGAATTCAGCAAAACTTTGTATTTCAAAGCCGGTTCTATTTGCAGAAGCCATCTGCCCAGAGAAAGGCTCAAACATGCACCTCTGACAGGAGTCAAAAGAGTTGAGGGAAACAGATCTCACTGAGGATGTTTCACATCATCCGTTCCCACAATATCTGAAATGTCACTTTGTAGTGGAGCAGCTTCCATCCTCATATCAATTACAACATTTACATCCAGCTCCCCCGGGGTTGCTGGCATTTGAAGCGACTGTCCAGTCCAGTAGCTCCCAGCAATTTCTAATGAGATATGCCAATAAGACATCACTGCTTGTCCCTCCTAATGATAACTATGAGCTCTCTGGAGCTTTCCCTTAAGCCACTGTCTTACTTATCCCCTTATTGAGGATTATTGATCTTCCTCTCTCCCCTTGCCAGCACTCAGCTTTTAAGCCACAAATCCAGAGATGGCTCCATCCAGGAGGGCAAGGGGTAGTGCGATGCGCAGCCCTTTCGCAGGAGAGGAGCGCAGCCCGTGGGCCAGGTTATCATCACCGGCAGCAAATGCAAACCCACCCCTCGGGCAGAACCAGCAACACAGGCAGCTTCTCCCAAGCACCATCTCCCCAGAGCACCCATCAGCCGTGCCGGTTTGCAGCACGCAACTAGGGCTTACGTTTCTGCAGCAAGGCGAAAAAAAAGACATCGCGTAAAGCTCGGAACAAGTCTGTTTAAGAATTCCCTCTGATATCACTAGTCTTTCATACAGTCCGTAAGAGCCATTAAAATTCTCTCTGATAACTGGCTTCCCGAGAGCATGAGAGCCAGGCAAGACCACGCCAGCCACAGACTTTACTGATATTTCTCCTGGCTTAAAACAGACCCTAAAATAAGCCTGGAAGTAATCCGTGAAACCAACCTGTGTCATAGACTTTGAAGATGAGTCTCTGCATCACAAGGAAGTAGAGAAAAGCAGAGGTAATTTCCCTGGGAAAAGGGTGAACACCATCACTGGAAGCTTACATCAGCTGGGGCAGCCGGAGGGAGGTCGGCCATGGCCACTGGCCCTAGCAGAGCCTGGAGTTGTGTGAGTGCTGACTGTCCACGGGCAGCATTTCCCCAGGTCTCTCCCCAGTCACATTGCTGGTGTTTACAGACCTGATGGGATCATCACTGTCTTTGATAGTGGATGGTGACCCTAATGGAGGCAAAAGTTATCGAGGAGAAGAGGGAGGGTATAAGCAGGCAGAGAGAGACAGATAACACGACTGTGTAAGCCTTGTTTTATTATAAATCAGCTTAAAACCAGTTTTCTCTTATTCCTGAAACCTTGCCTTTCTTGTAACGTTCATTGGATACAGCCCATTGCAAATGTGTACAGTTCCCACTGCTATAGTATTTCACCTCATTGCAATCTTTAGTGTATTTTGCTTTAAGACATTCCTGCCAAATAGTTATTTCCTCAGCCGTGCTGGTTTGGTTACGAAGTACCAGCCCTTGCTCACCTGCACTCCCATTCATGCCTGTGGCGTTGGGTGGGAAACCAGCCCCAGCGCCCTGCTGCAGCACGTCACGGAGTCCTTCTAGGAAATGCTCTGTAGCACACCGAGGAAGGAAAGTGCAATATTTTTCCTTGATGGCCTTGAAACAGAAGCTTTTAGCTCCTGCGGTTTTGTCAGTCCAAGAGATTGATTGTTTTCTGTGCCTTTAGCTGTGGATGAGTGCGGGGATAGAGATCCTCCAAGCTGTGACAGCAATTCAGATGGGTGCTTCAGAGCCCCTAAGCCACAGAGATACATGTAAAGGTCCAAGACACATTTATAACCCTGCAATTGAAATTAGGTTGCAAGCACTGGCATGCAGTCCCACCTCTGGATCTTACTATGACTCCAGGAGAGGAAGAAACTCCATGCTTGCACGCAACCGCTCTGACTTCAGCCGGGCTCTGTCTGGATGAAGCTCTTCTTGGGTAAGGTCCTTGTCAGTGCCTGTGCACCCAGAGGAGTGCATCTTCCAAGTCGACTTTCTGGCAGTCTTAGAATAGCTGCTGTAAAGGAAAGAGCAGACTCACTCTGTGACAACTCTAATAATAATAAAAATACCCCAAACCAAACACCCCATTGGTATTCACAGAAAGAAATTCAAACTGGATCCTTCCATTAATACTTTGTGAATTAGCACAGCACCCTAACAGGATTCCAGACCCCACCTGAGCCACGTGGCACCTTCTCCAGCTGGCGTCTGCCAGAACAAACCCGCACAGGTACAATCCCCTCCAAAACGCTGAAGCTCAACTGCTTCTCACTGCTGTGCAGTCTCCACATCCATCCTGCTTGAGCACCTCCCAGGAGCTGGTAGAAAACTTGTTGTATTGCTACTGACGCCTAGTGCTAATCGCAAACAGAAGAGGTTGCTTAACATGGTGTAATCCTGTCCCCTTTAACTTCTATTGTGGACAGTGCAATTTCTTTCTTGTTGTTTTTAGGTTTTGGGGGGCTAATTTATCATCTGGACACCTTCGCTCAGCAGGTTACCTCCTTCCCACTTTCAGCCCAGCTGCTGTCTTCAGAGGCACTGGGCAGCCAGATGGACTGCTGGATGCACACGTCTATTCATCGGCACTGCTTTTTGTGAAGGGTAAGAGAAGGATATGGCCAATGCCAGTGGCCGTTTTTTCCACCTTTTCTTTTTAAAATGGCCATCTCACACATGTTATGGAGTTATTCCAAACTGAGCATTTTTTGCTTTTTCCTTCTCAGAGACAAACTGAATTGGCTGGCGGAGCAAGCTGTTGTATAAGTTGTCATTGCTAGTGGTTAATGCATTGCTAGGTTTTAATGCATAGAGGTAGGCACTGGACACTACCTAGAAATAGATGCTTTTTGGCTCCCAAAGCTTATATGGAAGGATGGGAGAGGGGACAGGAGCATCAAAAGCTGAAACAATTTCTGAAGGTGGACAACAGCAACAACCCCTGGCTCAATACTGCTGAGGTCAATACTCTGACCTCAGACCATGGCCATAGTGGCAGAGGACACCCTCTCCCATGGTGAAGCTGCCTCACCACGGAGTCCAAAATGTTGGATTTGGAATCCAGGACACTTGCTTCCAAGACTTTTTAAGCATATACACCAAGGAGTTAAGCAAGTAAAACAACAGCCGAATTATTTGCATTCCAGCAACATACAACTGAAGTGCTAATACCTACCAGCTGTACCTACGTGTCAGTTTTTTGAAACTAAGTTCATTTCTTTGTTGTACCAAGAGGAGGAGGAGAAGGTCAGCAAACACACGCTTAGTCCAGGCTCTGCACTGATAAGGGGGCTAGTGCAGCCTCTTAGTTCTTCCCTGCTTCAGGAGGCCTGAGAAAGCAGGAGCTGGGCTCTGCTTCAGCACAACCTGGCAGTAAAACAGCATTCTTTGAGAAGCGCCTGCAATAAAATAGCATCTTCTTACTGAGAAGATGTGCTCCCAGCAAGGATCAGGGTCATATCTGCTGATTTTAATGACAGAAAATGAGCTTGTGACATATTACTTGTGCTATCATTGCAGAGTTAACTTAGCCAAGAGATAATTAACGGAGGATGTGTGGTTGAGTCCCCTGTGCTGCTCTGAAAGTCACAGGCTGTAATTGGTACCACTGGCTCTTGTAAAATAAACCGTACTCCTGATCCAGCTCAGAAATCAAAACACAGCACTCCAAAAGAAATGTTTTACTTCAGGAAGTAGCCTTCTGATAAAGTGATTTTAAACTTCAGAGTGTTTTAAGCAAGTTTCTGGCTTCCAATGCTGTTACTCTCCTCAATGTTGTGCCATATACTGTCCGATTTCCCTGCCACAGCTCCGTGCTTTATGTAGCTGGTGACTCTTGATGACGCATTTTGATGCATTCAGCACAACCACACACTAGCATGAACCAGAGATCACCATAGTTCTGGCTGTGGAGCTAGAGTAAACATGGACCTGTGCCCAGACAGTGTTGGCAGTGGCTGGAAAACCTAGACTGAGAGTCTAACAAGAGAACTGGGAAAAAATCTGCTCTACTGAAAACATGGTGCTGGAGCAAATCTGTTGTTCAGTGTACCAGCCTTCAGGCAGCCCAGTTTTGGTGCCGGGAGCAGGCACCGCTCTTCCCATTTCCCTGGCTCCTTCCCACTCTTCACAGTCACTCAGGAGCCATTTCCCCATATCCTACTTATGCACACGTATCAGGCAGAGCTGATAAGGAATGAGAGGAGGGTCTGATAGCCGAGTGGCTCTGCCGCGGGCTCCCTGTGTGGCCTCATCAGGCCGTGGCTCAGTTTCTCCCCATAAAACGACTAACAGCACTTCCTTACCTCCCGGCGGGGCTGGGAGGATAAAAACAGCGACAGCCACAAAGTGCAAAGTTATTACAACCATCCGTCCAGAGAGACTGTCAGCTTTAGCACGTAGACGTGGTGCTGAGAGCATTCCCAGTGGCTGCCCGGTCGGATGGAGCATGCGGTGCGCTCCTCTGGCGTAGGTGCCTCTGGGCTCGGAGGGTTGAACAAACTATTTTCTGCCTTGGAGAGAGAAAGTAAACCTCTTCTACCAGGTTTCTCCTTTTCTTCCAGAAGGCGGCAAAGGAAATATCTGCTGCCCTGGGGAAATGGAGCAGGGGCTTGTGCCCTGCTCTGCGACAGCCCCCTGGATGGGAAGAAGCTGAGAAGCCATACTGGGAGCCATACTGGGAGCCTCTGCTCTTCCCTCCTCCACAAAAGCAACAGCTAGGTGTGGAAAGATGCTGTCAAACCCTACACCACATCAGTTCTTGCCACAAATGCTCCCTCGCCTCTAACCACCCTGAAAGGAAGAACAGTGTAAACAGTCTAGTAAGATCTATTCCAGATGCCTGTTGTGGTGCCTCAGGAGATTAACATATTAACTCTGAAAAGTCCACTAATTTTAAGGAGAACTCTGTACTTAAACTGAAAGTTTTGCAGAGATCAGCAGAGTTCATCTGATGCTAGGGAACCAGGGAAACCTGTTAACAGCACACTGTGGATAATTGAGAAAATTATTCAACGCTGCTTTTAAAGGACCTTGGATTACAATATTGCATGGGTTGGTAATACTTTGCTCCTAATCTTTTCAAATATACATTTGCAATGGTTTGTTTATCACTAGCTTTTGCCTTGCAAACAGACAAACACGGGCTCTGCTCCTCCCAGAGCTCCAGCTAAGCAGGGTAATCCAAGACATTGCAAGAAAGATTATGGACAAATACATCTATCTCATGCAGGAGGTTTGTTTTGCTGAGGGGTTTTTTTGGACATAATGTATTACATACAATCAGGCATTGAAGTATTACTCAATAAAAAAAACAGGAGAAGAAACCAAACAGCTCAAAATTATACAACCTCAACTACAGGACCTGAGATGGAGACCAAGGCAGAGCACGGGGCAAGGAGGAGCGGAAGTGGGGACATGAGTGCACAAGGGAGCTCAGCACAGTGGGTGGGAGCGATAAACCTGCCGAGAGAAACAGGACTGGCACCGCGCCCGACATATGCATCCCAGAGCCTGGCAGCCTTCCCCTAAGAACCAGTTCCACAAGTGAAGCTCCATCAGTCAGACCATCCTGCTGCTGCAGCCGATCGACGAGAGCAGCCTGCCTACAGCCAGCCATGTCTTCTAGGCAAAGGGGAGGAAGAGGCATGCTTTACACCTCTTACACCACGGCTTATTTGTTTACGTGGTTTCAGCCATGCTATGTGCATACGCTTACTGAGCTCTACAGAAATCAGCAATGACGATAAATACGGTTCCACAGCCAGCTGCTCCCATGCTTCCTTCACTTGGCCAGATAAACAGACAATATATACTTCTTTTTTACTATCAAAGAGCAGTCACAAACAAAAATCTGTGAAAATCTGGCCCTGAAACAGCACGCAGAGCAAAAATTAGCCCTGGAGCAATTGGATGTTTGGGCACGTTTCCCACTTTTTCATCCAGACATACTAAGCAGCAAGAAAGCTGGTGAAACCGGAGAGCTGGGAACTCCCCTGGTGGAGCAGAGACCCAGCTGCCGAGGGTCTGCGGTGGTTGCTCTGGAGCAGCCTCTCCGTGCTCCAGGGCAGGCAGCACAGCTGGAGAAACGAGGGACAGATCTAGGGCATGCTAGGCTGCCAGGGAACTGCAGCAAGGACAGCGCGATGTGGCTTGCAGACGCCAGAGTCCCAGCTCGCCCCAGAAACCACGTCTTCGACCCTGGTGAGCAGCTGCCCTCTCTCATTCCCGAGCAGCACCGTATAAAGTGCCTACTTGGGACAACCACCTTGATTTAAAAAAACAAAAAAAACAAACCAGCCAACATTTCAGGAGCCCAGAGCTACTGGCTTTCCTCAAGGTGGATTTCTTTTGAAGCCAGCTATTCTTATTTCCCCCCAATCTCATCAGCAATGGTCCAGGTGCAAGCTGTGTGGCTAAGGTGGGCTGTTGCCCCAGTTTTGTCCCGTCCCTATCTTTCACCTTTACTTCACATGAGGAAGACATATATTCCATTTCACATAAGCCCAGGCATATGTGAGTGATTATGTGTGACCAGCTACATATAATTATCTTAGATGTAGGCCTATAAATGATTCATTAAGATCTGTATCAGCTAGTTATTTAATGTGTCCTGCTAATTAAAACTTTGTGATAAAGACAACTACAGCTTTCTGTAATTATGCCCCTAGACAGTGCAGTGCACTTCCAACTAGTATGTGCAATCCTGGGTGTATGTTGACACTTAAAGTAGGGTAGAGAAATATAGGTTAACTGCTGCTCTTAATTGCTTTTCATTACTAAGATTATTGTAGAATTTCATTGTACAACACCATGGGACTCTTCTACATAGTGCACATTACAGGCACCGTTAGGTGATGATGCTGTACATTGCATTATCCTTTTGTATACCTGAGAAGCTTGTGAAAAACAAACAAACAAACAAACAAGACTATTTCACCTAGAAGGAGTGTGTCTGGCCTGGCTCATTGGAGGCGGGAGGTAGGGGCAGGAGGGGGAGAAGTGGACCAAAGACATGTTTGAGGAAATGCAGCATGTTTTACCCTGCAGGATCAAATTTGGTATTTCATACCTGGCTCAAGCCAGAGATCCTGCTAAGCTCACTCTAAGCTTGTCTTGAGTAAGGTCCACAGATCTGTGGTCACCATACGCTGGATCCAGCTTCCATCAGTGCCAGTAGGAAGAAACACAACAACCCAGAAAGCACATTATGCCCCATTTCATTGGTCAAAAAGGGAGCTACACTATGTTTACGTCAGTGTAACTAAGTAGGTCTAACTTGGTTTGTCTCCAGTCTTGTTCTCTCAAAATATGTTTGGCATCAAAGGGCATATACCTACGTATGAAACAGGTAGGGACTTTAAAACATTTTCTTGGGATGGCTATCAATGTAATAAAACTTCAGTAACAAGTGATAAATGCTAAGTAAAAGAAGCTTTTCCTAAGCAGCTTATGCTAAGAATATAAATCTTGCCCTACTACCAAAAGACTACATTAAGTTGTGTCCTTCTAATCTCGTTGGCAGCCTGATATCACTGCTAGGATAAATGTAAGATCGATCGCCTCAGTGGCTCTTCCACTGCAAGTTCTGCTTGGTTAATCATGATGGGAGATGACTGCCCTTGTGTCGACACTTGGCGTCTCCTGGGAGGATGCTCAGCTCGCTCCTGTCATCATCGGAGCAGGGCATGTTTCACCCAGGGGAATGACTCAGGTATAACCTGTTGGCTCTTGTTAGCCACAGAGCATTGCCTAAACCCTAAAGTCTGCATCCCATGGGAGCATTGCACTAATCTAATCTGTGGTTAGCTTCTACAAACATTAATTTGTGAAGACACAATGAAAACTATAGAAGATAGAAGATACGTCTAGCAAATGCATTTGAGTCTCCAAAGGTGACCTGGTATAGTCCGTACCACCGTGGCCAGGACCAGTAACTCACCAGGGCAGGAGAAGCATGAAGTAAACTCCATGCCGACCCTAAATGCTTTCTTCTCCCCATTGTCTCTTTCCAGCTTCTCATATCCAGCCTCATTCACATGGTACCACATCCTAGAAAGCTACTGCAGGGCAGAGCTAGAATGCAATAGGTAAAGAAAGTCTTTAAATATGACTTTACATACGATAACAATGTTTTTACTGACTGACTGTCCTTGTGCCTATAACAGTAGTATTTGAAAACCTTGGCCATATCAAACAGGCCGTCTCTTGTACAAGAAAATTAATGAAGCCCAGTTTCCTACAGACCTGTGTCTCATACCATCTTATGGTGGTTCCCCTTACTTTTCAGTTACTCTCACAATATAGTGGACGCGACTAGTCCTTAGTTACTCGTCTCAAATGTTCTTTGGTGTGTGGTGAGGTCTGAGTTTCAAGTTAAGCTCTTCAATGTGATAACAGCCTCTGACGATTATGCAGGGGAGCACTCACGGTGTAGCTTTCTCCTCTATGGGAGCATTTCACAGGGTATCTCTATTCAGTGATCTACTTTAATTAAAGCGATAGGAACTTACCTATGTTTGAGACTCCTACTGATAGTTTATCAAAAGTGATTCAGACTGGTCAGCCTCAAACGAGGAGGTACAGACCAAACAAGTGTTTAAGTCTCAAATCTCTCGTGAGACAAAAAAGTTCACAAAACAAGATAGCCCTGTGTGTGCCAGCTCCAGCCTGTGATGGCTGTGACGATGTCAGCACATTGTTATTAGCTTGTAGAGAAGGGATCTGGGCTTAGAAAAGAGGGAGACAAAGCTGAAGCTGTTCATCAGTTCCTCAGCAGGCACCACCTTGCTCCTGTCTTTGAGGGATGCAGGATAACAGCATTAGGATGACCAGACTTTTAAACTGAATTTAAGCTCTGCTCTCCACTTGCTCTCAGCATAAAAACAAGCACACAAGTATCCCAACAGACTTATGGCTGTGAGGAGCATGGTCTTTCCTATGCATTGCACCGTTATGTCTTAGACATCTTTGTTCTTCTTTAGGAGCATCTTGCAGAGTGGCCCCAGACAAGGCTCGGGGTTAACTGCAGACATGAACGCGAGGCCACGGCAGCACAGAGATGGAGTACAAACAGGGTGTGATGGTAGCCGGACCCAGCAACCTTCCTTTTGTCATGAAACTGGAATAACAGCAGCAGGAACAACTAGAGCCTGAAAGGACAGGGAGGAGGAGAGTCTGCCTGCTACCCCACATGGACCCCGCATTAGGACGGGAGCCATGTGCAGCACAGAGAGGGGAGAAGGAAGACTCTAAAGCCACTTACTGTACCCCGGCTCAGCGAGCGACTCCATGGCTGCAAACAGCGTTGACGCAACTCAAGACTTGCTACGTTTTTCGCCTTACATATTCTTTGGCTGCAGCAGCACTGCTGGAAAGTGCACAAATTCCCATTGCAAAACCTGCTTCACTGAATAGCAGAGGCACTCGAGTAGAGGAAATGCTATTTCCCACTTGCACTGCAGTATTTCCCTGTGGCCTTTGGGTGACATCATCCTGGCATTCTCCTCCAAAAGCAGGTGGTTCCAGGCATTGACTGATGGTAGGAAATAAATTATCATCTCCCCGGAAAATATATGGAAACAGAATAGGATTAGATGTCTTACCCAAGGGCCACAAGGAGAAATGGGGTCAAAGCCAGAATTGGAGCAAAGGTGCTCTAACAAAGGGCTACAAGCTACAGGTTTGCACACCGTCTAGCACAATGTGGCCGTAATCCTGCTGAGGCCTCCAGGCAGCACTGCAATATGCATCATTATAATCATGAGTTTCTAATCCCAATCAAATGCCCAACCCAGTAGTCATCGCCTGACTCACAGAAAGGATTAGCTGACAGATTATAAACAACAGTTGCGGGAGTCACTGGGCCCATTATGCAATCCTTTTATGCTGAATATACAGAAATAGCTGAGAAAATTAGGAGCTTTTGCTGAGAACATAAGTAACTGAGATTTTAAAATACAAGTAGTGGGCATTCTCATTCTTCAGCCCTCGGGACAACCCATCGATATCATTGCACACCATTCCTAACTCTTGAATCAGCCGGATTAACAAGGATGGCGACTCCTGTTTGTATTGTGAGACAATAAAGAAAAGCTACTTACAAGATGATCCTCTGAAACATCCAGACCAATCCTGCCTCTTCCCATGAATAGGTCCTACTTTCTTTCATCACAAAAGTGCCTCTGTCACAAGCCAGAACGTGTGGGAGAAGCAGGGGGTGCATGGGAAAAATCAACAGAAATTAGAGAAATTAACATTTCTTTATGAGAATGAAAAAATTGGAGATCAAATTGATGTTTTTCTATTAAAATGCATGCTACTAGCCTAGAATTTAATTCCAGGAATAGCTGAGAGCTGGCATCTAGGAGACAGAATTGCTTGAGTTATCGTAACTCAAGAGGAACTCGTCTGAGGAGAGACAGCTTGGCTCAGCTACCAACAGCCATGTTACAGACCACACTCAGTCTAATCGCTGTGCAGCTTCACCGAGCTTGGGCTTCATCATTCGCCTCACAACAGAGCTGCTTAAACCATCCCGCAGCTCAAGTTAGAGGGGGGATGTGTTAAACAGGAGTCAGTTAGGGACAGTCTTCAGGTTACACTTTAAGTTAATGATGAAGAAAAAAAAAAAGTTGTTTTTTTATTAATTTTCCTCAGTATCCAGCCTTTATATCTTATGATGTTTTCATGTAATTTGTTTCTAATTTCACCACCCTTTCCATAAGAAAAACAAGGTATACAATAATAAATCAGACCTAACACTTGCCAATCCAGATTCTTTGGTAGAGGAGACAAAACAAGCTCTCAGAAAGAAGGGTTGCTGCTAACCTTGTCAGCAGGCATAAAGAAAATCAAGGGGAATTATGCGTGCTAATTTTGTTATCTTTCTGAGGCTTGTGATCTCAAAAATCCTCAGGGATTTTTTGAGATGCTCCCTCTCTGTCAGTTCCAAATAGGAAGCATGCTCTGTGCGCGTTCCTCAGATGAACAGCAATTAACAGTGAAACAACAATTATGGTAAATTATGTACAATAATAAAATAACAATGGAAGGAGCAGGAGTTCCTGCCTCTCCACCTGCCTTTTATGCACCATCGCAGCAGACTCCTCTTGTTTTGGTCAGGCAGGACGCATACTCCCGCATGGCTGAAGTCAAAGGACTTTTGCTATTGACTTCACCAGCAGCAGGACAAGGGCAAAGCAGAGCTAAATGAAAGGGATTTCAGTACGATTGGCTGAGGGCTGTCAAAGAGCCCTTTAAGCTTTGCGCACTGGGTGGCAGTGGAGCCGACAGCAGCAATGAGCACTTTGTTGGTCACGTAGTTGGCGTCATGTCTGCTGGACGTGTGCAGGGGCTATTGCCTTGCACGAGCATCCTCAGCAGCCTCTGGTCCATGGGGCGGTCCATGAACAATGAGGAAGATATTAATCCAGATGTGCACCACCAAGGCGACAGAGGGAAGGGAGGAGAGCAGTGCTCTATCTGGGAAAGCTCCCCCGGCACCCCTCAGGGTGGACCAGTTTAACTATATCTAATGGAATTAGGTATTAAACTGCAAACATTTCTTACAGTTACAATGTGCTGAAGTATCCTTTTGGAGGAATGATTCAATTTATCCTTCTCTTTGAGCTCCAATTTTCAGTTTGGTCATCTGCTCACAAGACAACCTTCACATAGCTGTCTAGTCTTGGTAGGTTTCTAATCATGGGGGTTGAACATGACAGAGGTGTATACCAAGCCAGGGACTACTATTTAAAATAAGCTTACCTTTCGCAGAACAGAGAAAACAGCTAGAGAAATGTCGGATCAAGTAGTTGTTGTTGGATCTAGTTGTTGGCCCTACTCAACCCAAGTCAAAGCCCACTCTCTGTGAATGCAGTGCGAAGTCTCCCGTTGGCTTCAAGCAAGGCTGAAGGACACACAGGTTACCAAGAGCACCAAAAGAAAGCACTGGGGCTGTTCATAAAGATCTGGAAGTAACGTGCCTGAAATAACAAGGGTAATCAAGTGTGCTATAAGTATCTATCAATCAGACCTACAGACCATTTTCATAAACATAACAGCAAGGGAATAATAAAGCAATTTTGTCATTAACTGTGAGGTTTAGCAATTACTTCCTTTGTTTCATACTAGGCCTGACGATGATCTAGTCACGCATGAAAGCAGAGAGATTGCTCCTTACATGTAGTGCTGCCCCAACACAACGTGTGCTTTGACCATACTTCTGCATACTGGAGCATGCTGCAATCCATTTGTTTTCTAGAGAGTGGAGTCGAAGCCTGTAACTGAGTGAGCAGCTTATTATTCCTTTTGCCCTCTTCCTTTCCCTGCATCTTATTTCCAGGTGGGCAATAATCTGGATTATTTTTGCGATTACTAGAGTATCTTTGTAATGCAGAAAAATCAGATCCATCCATACCTGTTTGGTAAAGCAGACAAAATCTGTAGAAACAAAACAGGGCCCAGTGATGGGAAAAGGCAAATGTTCAGTTCTGATCACAAGGCTGCAGAAAGTCAAAGAATGTGAAATAAGACTCAAAAACATGGTCCTTGAGCAATACACGAGAACACGACAAACCCCAAGGCTTTGCCAATTCACCACATGAGGAAATTCCTTCCTACCCCAAACATAGCCAGAGATTCAGCAGCATGTCTGGGAGCAAATATCATTAGGGCTGATCTAGCTTGTTTTTATCCAGGCTTGACACTGGCACTCAAAAGATGATGTTGGGTTTTGATCTTGCCTTTCAATATTACACAAGGAATCTCCCACGGCAAAAAATTCCAAATAGTGATTAACCTTTTAGGGCAAAAGCCAGACTTTCCAAGTGTTTGATCTAAATTAAGATATTTTTTTAATTTCCAGGAGTGGCTTTTTTTCTTCCTGTTGGTGCTTAGTTCACATAGATTCCTGTGCAGGTCCTGAAGATCTCCTGAAGACACATCAAATCCTACATAGAGACCTGAGGTCCACTAGGGGTTAATGCATTTAAGCTGTGAAAACATGTTTCTGTAAGTGGCAGCACAGCTATGTAGAAATCTTGAACATGAAGTAATTTCACATACAAGGAATGTCTTGCGGTTCTTGATGGAGTCAGGTTGCTCTTTTAATTTCCATCCTTGGGGTGGTAGTGCCTGCTCACCAGGAGGGAGGGCAGCATGGGGCCGTTACCAGATTAACCTCCTGGGAAGGCGCCGAACATGTTGGTTTTCAAGGGGTGCAACTGGAGTTGAGGATATTCAGCACTACAAAGGATCTGGCCTTTCAAATGCTTTTCACTGTTGCAGGCCAAAATAATTAAAAAATTAGGGGATATCTTGTTTATGCACTGATGTCTCCCATGTCCAGGCACTTTATGATAAATCCTTACGATGGTCATATAAACTGCTCCTAACCTGATCTGGCAAGCTGGCCCAAAGATTCCTGCTTCTTTCTTCACTTGCTGAGTGAAGGCTTACCTCCAGTTAAGCCATCGCACTGAAGTGATGCACAGCAGACCCAACAGATCAGTTATAGATACCAAACCGGGTCGTTTAGTCGTACGTGGCACAAACCAACTTCACTGGCAGCAGCCGTCTGCTGCCTACTTCTCTAGATCCAGCTTTGAAGACAGATAGAGACTTTCTGGAAGCACCAGATGTCCCGGGAGTGTGGGAGCAGCGAGCTGGGTCAGAAATTCAGCCTCCATAATCATGAGGTGAAAAAGTGGGCTCAGTTCTACTAAATTAAGCAACAAAGCAGCAACCCCAGAGAAAAACAAGCAGCATTTTTCAGTCTTCTTGCAGTTCATTATGCAGCCTGGCAGCACTGTTCTGTGTAATGTAGCTTTTCCCAAACCAAAGCTGTGCTAAGGTATAGTTGAAGGGAGACAGTCCAAAATGGCATTTTGGGGTAAAACACTACAGACATTGCAATAATCCAAAATCTAAGCATTATATGTTCAGAATGAAAAATGCACTGAGAAATAACACAAGCCCAACTCAGCATAGAAATAAGTAGTTACTGCAGTCAAACTATCTTGCCTCTGTTTTAAGGTGATTCAGTATCATGACCATGAAGCTAAACTAAAACTACAGGCATGTAAGTGTGATCAGAGTGTTATAGTCTGATTATCTTACAGAAATTTAAGGTTTAAGATGTAAAAATAATAAATGCAGAGTCCAAACATTAGCTGGTAGGACAAAACAACATTACCCTACAATATATTTGTAACATGCTTTGACAAGCCTCTTCCCCCTTCCCTTGTTCTATTGCCTGAGCTAGTGTATAAATATTTTTCTAATTAAAGAATAAGATATCATGGTGCAAGGTAGGGAGAGATTGGATTCTGATTAAGTCCTTAGGAGATCAAAAAAGCAGATGAGTGAAAGAGCAAGTCTGCTTCCTCATATCTTTTATTCTATTCTTGATCACAAATTTAACATCAGAAACTTGTAAGTATCCGATCCTTCATCATATGAGCTATCTAAACAACACAATAGGTGGAAAGCAGAGAGCAAGACCAAGCCTCTGCATCTTACTTTAGGAGCAACTCCCCTCCATGGAGTTGTCTGGAAGCTGGTAGCGAAGAGGTGTCCATGGGAAAACACATCCCCCAGTGACAGCATTAGCGCCATGGCCAGCAGCAGTGTGGGGAGAGGAAGGAGAGGGAAACATCAGTACCTGAATTGCAAGAGCACATGTAATGCTGTTTCTTCTCAAGTCCTCAGTGCATCCTGCAGCAGTAGCTCCTTAAAACCAGCCATGCTGAAAGAGCCCCAGCTCCCTTGCTCTTTTTGCTGCAGTGCCTTCTAGCCAAACTCCTACATGCACTGAGCTTCTGTCCTTCCTGATGCATTCACTCATCATCAAACCTGCCGGAGATGGGAGCAAGAAGGAACCCGATGGCAAAAAACGCTGATCACACAGCTGTAACAACATGGTTGACATCAATGATGCTGAATCTGCTTGCTACATGCTCACTTAGCCTCCTACGAGGCCTCCACGTCACGTTTAGGACACTGTTGAATGTCAGCTTAACTTCTTTGTTTTCATTGTGCAGAGCAGTGGATTTTAAGATCTGGGAATACTGCAAACCTAGTACACTGCAAACAGCATCCGGCATCTTTCTGCATCACTGTACCCCTGGGGTTCAGACATAGGACAAATCCTTCCCAACCTATGGATTTCTCCAATCATTTCTCCCTCTTCAGACAGGGAAACACACAGAGCTGAGTGTTTAATTCAGAATTATATGCTAAGACACAAAGTACAATAAATTATATTTACTTAATCTGTGCTCAAGGATTCATGCTTCCCTCTTTACTCCCGTGCTGTCCTTAGGAGTCAGCCTGCCTCGTTCCTTCCAAGACTATGAGCATTGTTCAGATCCTGTGTGTAATCCTGGTCTCTCATACATGTTTCCTGCCCGGCATCATCTGATGCAGGACCTTCAGCCTCCCCAAGGTGCAAAGTCCTTAGGTGTTTTGATGCAGTTTAACTATCCAGGAAACAACCAAGGAGGGTTGCAAGGACTTTTAAAAACCTCTTCCTAAACAAAACCAAGTCACTTACAGGTTGCAGCAAGGAGGTATGCAGCCATGAAAAAGCAGACACATCCTGAGCACATCTCCCTCCCCTCAGGTACCAGTGCTGCCAATGGGTCCCTAGTATTTGCAGGAAATCCAAGGCCTCCAGGTCTCCTACTTCTGCCTCTTGTTCCAGAGAGTGCCTGTTCCTTGGCAGAGGGAATTTCTCTTTAAAACAGTCAGCCTGTGGCACTTCTGCCCATTCCCCTTGTACTAGGATTTTCCATGCGCTGGTCCTCAAGCAGAAATGCTGACAGAGCTATTTTGAGTCAATGACTACCAGTTGCTGCCAGGGCTCTGCCAGGGTGGAGTTTCTCAAGGTTGATGTGCCTTGCTTCAGTGTCTAAGACTGAGCTGGTTTCCTGCTGCCAAAAACCTCACGATATTCACCAGAACAAAAATGAATTCATAGGCTGCCACTGACAGTCTCAAAACCCTCACTGTCTTTCCAACTTAGGAAATGGAAAATAGAGGAGTTCTCAGAATCTGCCTTCCCTACATAGGGTAGGCATCGTACAAATTGTACCTTACTGGTTTGGGCTTTAAAACCTTTATTCTTCTAAGCTGAAACCACAGCACAGTTTTCCACAGGTACTGTATGAGAGCAGTTCTTGATCAAAGATGCATTCCCACGAGACTCCCCCCGTACTTGCCGTGGGTACCCAGGGTGGGATGCATCCGCAGAGTGTGCGCACTACAAGTACAAAACAGTGGAAAAATCCCTGTGAAGGAAAAGTTAGTATCCTGCTTATATTTAGAGCCACTATTTCTTGTAAGCTGTGATGTTGCAAAGTCAGGCGTGTATAGTATTATAAAGACATCTCTCCTTGCCCCTTTGTACATAGCTTGACAGAAGCAAGAGAAAGTCTCTGACAGATGCTGATGAAATGAACTATCTGGTTACAGAGCTGAAATGTTTGGAAAGGACACAAGCGAGAGCAGAATCTATTGCCTTTGTGAAAAGGGGATTTAATTTCTAAACTATCCACACGTGGCAATGAACAACCTTGTCTCTGCCCTCTGGTGACAGCCTGCAGGCACCATGCAATTATGATTAAAGCATTTTATTGTTTTTGTCCCAGATTAGATTAAGTTGGTATTTAAAGATACAATTTTCTCATTGCATTGTCACGCCAGGACAGAGACATGGTTGTCTGTGCATTTTTGCTGGGGAGCAAAAAAGAAATCTGTATGCTTTGAGGTAAACATAGCTGGCAAGACTCCTAACTTCCAGGAAGAACAGGAGAAGTAATTACAATGCTTCTAGATTATTATTATTATTATTATTGATATTAATTCTTAGTTTTCAGTTTAACTGGGAAAACAATTTGAATGAGTTCACACAGTCACTAAAGACAAGGCAGGGAAGAGAAGGCCACTGTGTTGTGTTTCTAGTGCTGCCTACAGCAGAGGTCCTCTCCCTCCCTGGCAAGGTCAGCATCCCTGCACCCAAAGTCAAGGCCACCTCTGCACACAGCCATGCCAGGCACCTCCTCATGCTGTAGGATTGGGACATTTCTCAAGAGTAAATCTTAGCATGCAGCACCTAAAGCTCTGAGACTTATGGATCAATTTACACAGCAAGATCTCTGGTTCAATCAGATGATGACCTATGCAAGGATCATCGAGTTATGCACCCTTCATCACATGAAACAATATCTCAGCTATTGTTGTTAACATTATTATGATTTTACACAAACTGTAGCTCACCTGACAGCTACGATGACAACACGCACAGGCACACAATGCGTGCTGGAGTGGCTCAGCGACACAGCAAGTAACCCATTGGTACAGAGCCACCACCTTTCTGGCCAGCAGCATCTCCATGTGGCAATGTGATCTCTGGCCTAGGCATCACATGGGCTCTCCAAATCGTTTCTCATTTACCTTGTGATGGTTTTATCCAGTCAACATCAGTCTCTGGCAAGCCTTGCCTTTTTGCTGCTGATTTCAACCCACAATTTTAAAGGTCAACATTAATTTGCCTTACAAACTAATTTTACCAATCTTTTTACATTTCACACCAATCACCTTAGAGCAACGGTTTGCACATTTGTCTCTGGCAGACCTCAGGCATCAAGGGAAGGCCGTGTGGACTCCAATGCAAGAGCAACAGTGCCTTTCCCTTTTCACCTGGTACTGCTGTCCTTCAGAGGACACCCTTGCTGGATGGGGCTGGTCTCAATGCCATCCACAGCCCCTGGGAGCCAAGCCCACAGCAGGCTGAGCTCCCCCATCACCTCTTGAAGCTGCACCCCTCTGCATAGAAAACCTTCACATTCCCCAGGCCAGTGAGTGCAGAGATGGGGCTCCAGCCCTTGTTTCTGTGAATACTCGATATGAAATATGTAACCATCTGCAGGAACAGGGACTGAAACCAACAACCCCACTCCTCTTTGCCTTGGATGGAAGACCATCTTAATCCTCAGACTGGGAACTTGGGTTTTTTCCTGTGGATCACAGGGCATACAGCAGTGTTTGTGTAAAGCAAGACAAGTTTGGCTGGAGGACTAGCCTTCAGCAGGGTGAGGAAGAGTCCCATCTTGGAAGTGGGAGATGGGGATTCAGCTGCTCAGAGGTGGAGGAGAAAACAGAGCCCAACTCTTGCATGGTCCAGGAAAGCACCTTCAGGGATTGCCATCAAGAAAAGCCCAACACAATGCCAGCCACAAGCTATGACCCTGAAGCAGAAGTACCTCTGGCAGCCTGGTTGGGTACCCAACTACCTACCCGTGGCCCTGTGTGTGCATGATGCGATGGCTGTCTTGCAAGCCCTCCAGTCAGGGCTTTGGGGCACCCCTCCTCAGGCTTTGCTCAGCCCCTGCTGCGGTGTCCCTGGCTATGGGGCACCAAAGCACATGCAGGGCTGGGGGCAAGCCCCCATGCCCATGCCAGCGTGCAGCCGCAAAGCTTCCCAGAGCAACAGGGCTGCCTCACGTAATCTGCCACACAGCTCTGGGTGCACAGGTCCCTGCTCGCCCATGTATTTTCCTCGTTACAGATGTTTGAATCATGTCACACCAATTAGCCGTACGGTGGAAAGTTACTTTAGTTTTGATGTCACAAATGGCCTCACATAAGACTTATCTAAGCTGCCCACTTGACCGTATTTTAATCTGCTATAATTATAGTAATTAAATGCAGTTGTTAATAATTAGTATATTTACAACCTAATATTTTCCAGTGTCACCTGGGCCCAAGATTTCATTTTTATTATATGGAGAGTGTGAGGTATCTGTGCTACTCTGATATCAAGAGTACTCATAGGGAAAGATTTGACACAGGTACTAACTTTCTTAAAGGGACAAACATATAACTAATTTTAACTCCGAGCTAATTAAAGGACTTACTTGCAAATTCTCAAAAAAAGTCCTGTTTCTACTCGGTGAGTAAGTGTTGCAAAGCTTGTAGAGGACAAATTGTATTTTTCATACAAATAGGTTATGAACCCCAGCCTTATGTACAAACTAGAACTCAATTATAACTATAGCATTATGACTATTAGCTCAAAAATTATAGTAGGATTGGTAAAAATAAATAATAATGGCTTACAATAGTTTGGATAAAAATGACACTGCTTATTAGCTGTATTTCAGTATTATGAAGCAGATGGGTCTAAGTGTGAGACAGACCTAAGAAATGCCATCAGAGCAAGGAAAGGATGAGAAGGAGCAATGCATGAGTATTTGCAAGTATCTAACATTCTCAATTTTAAGAAAAAGGACCGAAGGTGACCATAGATAGCTAACTACCCACCCACCTTCAGAGATATGGGTTTGAAGGAAAGAAGAAACAAGTAGGTAAGGAGGTTGAGATGGCATGACAAGGAGCACCAGCTTGGAACTGAAAGTGCAAAGGAGACATTTTCATGAGCCCCATTTAAATCTCCCTTCCTATTCCAAGAGGCAGTAGATGACTCGGAGGGGTTTCTCCAGCGCACCACTTGCCGAGTAAGGCCCAAGGGACTCTGACTGTATTCTGTCTTACAGCACTTTTACCGTGGGATTTTCCTACACTTTGTACAGGAGGAAGACTCCTGATTTGTTTCAGGAGCTGTGGACAATCAGCTCCCAGATTTTTTTCTTCCTGTGTGGATACAGAAAGTTGCCTAAGAATTGGAAAAAATCACACCTTTTAACCATGAAAGTGCATGGAAGAATGGCAGGCAGGTTTCAGTACATCATTTATCAAAGTCAACGAGAGTTCTGCCAGCAGTCACGATGGTGCCACGTAATGAGGCCAGCATGTGCTCACCCAGCAAACGAGAGACGAGAGGTGCCACAGGCTTGCTGCATATGGGACCAGAAGCACCAAAGGGTCTTATATCAAAACAGCTTTTCCCAACATGACAGGTTTGGTCTGCCTTGCACAGGCTGTTGCTTTCAATCCTTTGGGACTGGCCGCAATGCTTCCTACACTCATTACTTTCACCCACCAAGACGTGCCCATAGAGTCTCACATCAGGCATTACGGCAAGATAGGGCAGCACCTACACAACCGATGGGATTCATTGCCTGCTTGCCCAGCCTGTGCAGCCCTACAGCAATATCACTGCCTGGACAACATTACGCTCAAGGGTTAACTTCAGCTGTACTGGCAGCGCAGCAGTGCCCCAAATGTGGAGCTGGCCTGGATACCAGTGTCTTTTGCAGCGTGCTGTGCTGCAGGCAGTAAAACCCCTCCAGGGCCTGATTACTTCTAATTATAACACCTGGCAGACGTGCAACATTTTGGCAGAGTTTGGCACAGCATTTTATGTTGCTTTGGTTTGACTGAGGGAAGCAAGTGCTATCAGCTGAGCAGCTCCCGAGGCACATTCGTCAGCGAAAGCAAAGCTCTACAATTAGCGAGTCAGCCCCTTCTGCCTAAGCACCGAAGCACTGCAGAAAGAACAACTTTCCACCAGCAAGGGGCTGAGCAAGAGCTCCTGCCTCTGCCACAGCCGGCTGAACCACAGTGAGACGGGGGGCTCTGCGGGAGGGCAACACTAGCAGAGATGCCAGGCTGGGACTCGGGAGATCCCTGCTGCTATCTCTGCCTCTGGTACCTAGGCTGACTGGCTACATGACGGGCCCTTCCTTCCCCCCCTCATCCTTTGCCTTATATATTTATGAGAGAAGTTTCTCAAGGCAGAGAGTGCCTTTAATATGAGGCTGTGCGACAGTGCATCCAAGGGAGCCCAATTCAAATGGAGCCCACAGGTGCTGCTACACGAGCTATTATGAATGATCCCAACTTAAAAGGATGCAGGGAAAGACCTGCATCCCTGGTGGAAAATTACAGCTCAGATCTCTCCTCCGCTTTAAAGTCACTGTGTGTCTGATAGCTCATTTACAGCTGCGAGCTGCAATGTGGACTAGCTGGAGCACCAGTAACAGCCTTTGCACAGCACCACAGAGCCCAGCAGCTGCACATTCATCCTGCTGGGACCATCACTCTCTCGTGACCAGGGACCTCAATACCCATCTCAAAGAGCCAAATGGGTTCCCTACCCTGCCCTGCAGCCTACAGTCTAGGCATAGCTGAATGGCCTGCATTTGCAGGAGCAAGACACATTTACTTGTTTAAAAAAAAAAATAAATAAAGAGCAAACATTTTATTGACCCCTTCAACGGCATGTCTCAAACTCTGATTTCGGAAGTGGGTTTGTGCCATTTTAAAATAGAAAATACTTGAGTTGCTCATGAGATGCTGAGAGTTGCATAACATATGCAGAAAAGCTATCAAGTCCCCATAGAAAAGATGGCTAAGCGTGGCTCTACTTTTTTTTTTTTTAAATGCACTTGAGAACGAGACTTCATAACAAGCATTGCTGAGAATCTGCAAGTCTCACAAAAGGGAGTGAAATGCAAGTACTGTCTTAGAAGAGCTCTCTGACATGCTTAAGAAATAAAGTCAC
Source organism: Ciconia boyciana (assembly GCF_034638445.1). Lineage (NCBI taxonomy): Eukaryota > Metazoa > Chordata > Aves > Ciconiiformes > Ciconiidae > Ciconia > Ciconia boyciana. The sequence continues at coordinate 61,078,208 of NC_132934.1, forward strand.
AACAGCCCCTTCAGAGTAATCCTCCTGAAGAATCTAGCTGGAGAGACGTATTTCATATACAGGCAGAACATTCAGCTTCTCTCCTTTCCTGGGCTCTGGAAATGCTTTCTTTTGACCTGAGATTTTCCTTCTACTGTTTCAGCTTTCACCTGATGAGCTCCTGCTCACGTACAGTCCTATTCACATGATTGGCCGCCCTGAGCTCTAGCTGGAGCCCTCTAATTATTTTTTAACAATCTAACAAAAGATCTGATAGCAAAAAAAGTGACTTCTGAGTAAGAACATCCAGAGATTTAACATACTTAGGCATATTAATTTCATAGTTCTAGTGGATTTGTCCTAATAATCACAATGGCTGGTAATGACTGTTCTTCCTCCTTCTGCCCCACTCTCATTTATGAAGAGTGAAATTAATGGAGCCTGTGTTTCTACAGATTTGCATCTTCTGTTCCCCAGCAATCCTCACCATCCCAGCAATAACCAGCTCATACCTTCTGCTTTTGGTGACATATGCATGGGCAAGATGCTGGACTGGCATCAGCTGGATCAAGCTATGAGCGTGATCCCCTTGAAGGACCCCTGTCTGGGACCACCTCCTTGATTTAATGGCCCTCTTCATAAATCTGCTGAGAATATATAATTAACTTAAAGACTCCTGAGTTTCTCTCAAACTCTGCTGGATTTGGCCAGGGGGATCAAAATTTAATGGTGGTGACAAGCAGCCGAGTCCTGCTGCCCTGACATAGGGGGCTGGAAAAGGTGTCCATTCCATGAGCGGGGGCAAACTCCTCCACTCTTCTGTGGTGCCCACCACCCTTCATCTCCTTCCACTACCTCTCCCCATGCAGTGGGTTAAACGGCCACTGCAATGGAGTGTTTCTGTGAGGCAAGGAAGACTCTGGGCAAGGCTGAGAGTTATGTCCCCACGCCCCGCAGCCCCTTCGAGGGGACGGCTGCCTGCGAGCAGGGTGGCAGCAGGGATCTTTTTTGGGGTGCTATTCCCAGCCAGCACCTCTCATGCTCTCTGCAAGCCTCCCAGCGCATTTTTTAGTCTCCTGACTTAATTGTGTGTGCTCTAGATGGCAGACACCTGCACACATCCCCACTAATTACGCTGCACAAATAAATGCTTCATCCAGAGAAAATAAAGGAGGAAGAAATTAACTCATCACCCTCCCCGGCTGTATTACCAGGTGTTTTACAAACACAGCATCCCTGGCAATGCCCCCAGGCTTTGGGAGAGACACCCAATAAAGTCACCCACGTATGACCTGGAGGCTACGCAGCTGCTGGCAGGAGGCCCCAAGCAGCTCCTTGGGATGCTCCAAGCTTTCTAAGTGGAAAGCTGTCCTCCTCGGCTTCAGCTAGAGGAGCTTCCTCTGTGGAAAGAAAATCTTCCTGTTATCCAGGGTGAGAAGAGGCTGTGAACAACCAGTGTCGGAGCCGGCCCTCTGGGATGACCTTCACACTCCCTAGGTTGTCTGATTGATACCCCCACACCTCGATATTTAAGAGACACCTCCCGAGGTTGCTAGTAGCTTGCTTTACTCTTGAAAAAGTTAACCCAGCTGCTCCTATGCGAGCTAGTGCACAAAGCTGCCGACATTTGAAAAGCATTTCAGGATAGAGTTTACCCCGTAAGGCTGGGTGGCCCCAGCACCAGCCTGCTTTGTATCCGTCCTGGGGAAGCGTGGCCTCTTTCCCTGCCTTCTTCTCCAGCCACTGAGCTTCCAAATCCAGCACAGACAGCAAAATTAATATAGCTATATATGGTTATATTATATAGAGAGTAATATTAATATAACTATAATATAATAAGAGCTACAGGGAAAGAGGTTTATGGAGGAGGAAGAACAGTACAGTGGAAACTTGATAACAATGAATCAAGTTTTGCAAGACAAAAATTCTCACTTCGGTTCTCCAAATTACTCTGTTTCTTCGAAAAATAAAGAAATAAAACTTTGCTGGGGGGGAGGGTGGGTGGGGAAGAAATGTGTAGTTTCAGACATTGCCCCATTCCCATCTAGGATGAGATCAGGCCCATCCAAAGGTTACGAGGCATTTGGGAGAGCGAGCAAAAGCCTTACCTGGATGTGGGGTTTGTAGGGCAAAATCACAGTCTGCGTGATACAGGTCAGGGCTGAGCCCTGGGAGGGGGTCACTCTGAAGCAAACGGTTGCTGAAACAGGCAGATGTCTGCAAAAAGTTTCAGTGAATCACTATTTTACAGCAATATAGGTTACAGAGGGGAGATGAACTCCAGGCTGCCAGAGCTCACTAGTAGTCCCGGTTGCTGTCCTTACCCCGCAGCAGCCGGCACCTCACAGTTCTCAAAGGGCTCTCAGGAGCCCCCCACGATCTCAGATCTGAAAGTAGAGCCCAAAAACTGCTGCACAAACTGCTGTGTCTGCAGGCTGCCTCTGCCAGCTGTGCTCAATAAGCGGGTCTAGGGATCTTGGGCTCCTCAGACCTGCAAAGGGGTGGGCTGAGACCAGGACTGCTGCCCCATTACTGAGAGCTTCAGTCATCCAGGGATGCTCGGATGTCTGAGAGGCACTTGAACGCACACTGCTGGCTTCTGCACAAACCTGCTTGAATGCACAAACCTGGTTGTTTTCTCCCCACAACAAGCGAAGAAAATTTGAAGCAGGCATATCAGCTACAGGGAAAGATGGAAACAAAACCCCGGAGAGCAACACCCACCCTGGCTGGACGAAAGCCCCGAGATAGTCACCTGCCTGGGCACGGCATGTTCTGCCCATGTTGGAAACCTGATTTTGCCAAAGAACCCAGACAGTGATTCTGGCATAAGCTCAGGCATTTCTCCTTTCCAAGGGCACCTGCTTGGGAAGCAATATCCGACTGGTAACCTAAGGGAGATAAAATAGGAGCAATAATTATGCAAGCATACACTTTAATTATTTCATACTCTTAAAATGGGGAAAGGCTTCACTCAAAAAGACAACTTCCTTTAAAAAATTGAAGCATTATTTATTGTGGGGTTTTTTCCCTACATTTCAAAGATGCTCCTTAAAGGTTCCAGTATTGTAAAAGAGTCTTTGACTTTTCTATTTCTCTCTGTCTCTCTCTGTCTTTGCTTTCCACAGCTGGGAGAAAAATCTAAGGGCCTTAAATGAGTTTAAATATGAAAGTCAGAAAAAAAGGCTTTGAAAATAAGCTGTGAAGGAACACTCTGTATTTGAACTCCACAGAGAAAATTAAAATCAAGGGAAAGCATAGAGCTGAAACTGTAATACATCAAATTTTTATATGTATTTATATATATATATTCCAATCAGAGGACTCAATGTCTTACTGCTTTCAATGGGACTTTAGTTTGTGTAAAGATGGAAGAACAGAGCTCTGTTTCACCATGGCTCTGTGCTTTGTCTGCTATCTCCAGTCCCCAGATTTTTACTCCCAACAGGGGTAGGACATCCGTCTCTGAGAGCAACTGAGCTCGTGTAGGACAGGAGCGTGCTCCTTTGTGCAGTACCGCCAGCGCCAAAATCTCAGCTCTGTGGAAATCAGTGGCAAAACTCCCCAGCTCCAAGAGAGCTGGCCTTCTGCCGCCGGGCATGTGCGGTCACCTTGCTGCCTCCCCCAGCCCCCTGCCACCCCACGGGGCCCCCATCACATAAAACCAGTTGTGCTTGTGCCCACAAGCACTTCGCCTTGGTGGGTTTCTCACCTAGGGACAAGACCGCTCTTGCCACAGCCTGAGCTGCCGTCGGACTGGTCCCCATCACCTGCGGCATCCAGACTGGAGGGAGGCAGGGCCAAGGGCTGTGTGGCCACCAACCCATCTTGGGCACCATCCTCAAATGACTGCTTTTTCCTCTTCATGGTTTGCCTGCTGATGGTTGCACGAAGGTCTCTCTGACAGGTTCATAATCTGTTCATGGCCAGCGACACCAAGGCGACTGTTTCCTAACAAAATCTGATGAATGACCCCCCCACTCACGCCCTGTGTCCTTCAGCACGAAGTGCATCATCCCGCAACAGCAAAGCGCTCCCCTGCAAACGGTCCTAGCTCAGCTAGGAACAGCAGATGTATTCTGCAGGTTTTCTTACATATATATATCTCTCTCCTGCTCCTTCTGTCTGCCAAGAGTCTTTAAATATGACCCATCACTACAACATTTGAGCACGAGACTATACATGGTGCACACTGCAGCCTCAGTGAAGTCCCACTTTGGTGCCGAGGAAAATAATTTATAGGCAACAAAAGACTGGACAGTAATTCCAGGGAACAGATAAAGTTTCCTAGTAACTCAAAGGCGGAGGAAAGCAATTCCTGCCACTTTTACTATTGTGGTTTGTAGGAGCAATGAGGAGGATGACTGGAAAGAGTCTATTGTAACAACAGTACTCACTTACCAGCCAGAGAGGGGAGAAAATTGTTGGAGCTTCCGTCAGTGTCTCACAGCTTCCTTGATACCATGTGTGGGGTTCCAGGGGACAGGGCTGTGAGCGTGGCATCACAAAATGTTCTTTCTCTCCTCATTTCTCCTGCAGAATCTCTCCAGCCTTGAAGAAACCTCTCGCCTCCATGCCACGGCTTTGCCCCCAGGAACAAACACAGTACCCATCTGCGTGAGCCACTGTGGACTTCTCCCATCACCAACACTGCGTGGATGCTAAATGCTTAATTGCAGTATTTTTTTTCCCTCTCTTGTAAAGGCAATTCTCCTTCTACCCAGGTTAACTTTCAGAGGGAGTGAGAGACCTGCTTTCCATCCTTATCTGTGTCTCTTCCAGTCACGGAGAGTGGCAGTGCCTTTTGCTTTTGATTAAAAGAACTTTCAGTGTCAATTAAAGTGCACAGACCCATCTTTTATCTTCTGGTCCCACTGGTATAGCTCTCTTTTGAGAGGCAGGATCCCTCGGTGGAGCGATTAGAGCAGCCTCGCATCACCGGAGAGAATAATTCTCTGGAATAAAAGCTAAGTGATGGAGGGAGACAGAGTGGGTGACTGTGTACATAAACATTAGACTTTGTGTGCTAATGCAAACAGCTCTGAGTGAGAGGGGAATAGCAGAAATATTCAGTTAAACATTTAGCTCACCAGGTTTACATACGGTGACATACACAGAGGTGGTGTTTGCATGGCTGACACTATTGGCAGCGTTGGGGTTTTTAGGGATACTTTCCCAGAGCATTTTTCTTGCCAGGAGAATCTTTAGTGAAATTGTGCAAGCGTAACAGATCCATCATTCACATACAGAGCTGTGCAATTTTTCTTCCTTCTAAAGAACAGCTTGTTCTTCTTTTTACAAGGTATTAATATAGGAGGACCTATTCCTGACACTTAGATAGAGCTTCTCAGGTTTCCCACATGGGTTCAGATCTCAGCGGATGTAAGTCAGCATATTTATACAAAGGGAAAAGCAAGCCTGTGGTGGTTTTTCAGTGTTGATTTTTGTGCCTTTGTGGTTGGGCTTTTTTGTGATAGCAAAATGCAAATGCAGGAAGCTTTTACTGTTCTTGGGTTAAAAATGCACAATCATAGAAAGATAGTATCTCTGAGTACTCACATTTTTTATAGTATCCATGGTTATCAAGGGGTTTATCAGGGATGCCAAAAGAGACTGCTCAGCTCCTGAAGGCTAGGAGGTTCATTGCTTGGGATTAGGCACTAGTGTAAATCAAACACAGTGAGGTCAACATGTAAAACTGGAGGGAAGTCAGCAGGTTAAGATCCTTCTCTTTAAGCAATAAAAATGTTTCTTCTACGTTTATATTCCCCTAGAAGAGTAAACCCCAAAGCCAAGGACTCCCTCAGAGCACTTGCCACTGCTATTACAGCACTGCACTAAAGGATGCAGATGGGAACCTTAAATTAACCAGAAGCTCTGCAAAAGAAAGTGAAACTCGAGGTTTACTTTTCTTATCCCAACTGAGATGCAAACTAGATAAATAATACAATTACCAAAAAGCAGAGCAGGATCCCAAAAATTGCCTCAGTTTTGCTAACTCAGGTCTCGCTTACATTAAGATGTTCTGGTAGACACGATGTTTTGCCCAAACAGAGCCTGGGGTAGGATACTCCAAGGAAGTTAGGTCCCACACCAGCCACAAGGATGGTACATTTGAGGTGTGCATTTAACTCCTGATCACGTGTGTTAAATCACCTGCCACCTGCATAATTGACCTTATGGCTCTGAGCTACAGGGCCTGATCCTGCTGCAGCATAACCAACCTCTGGTCTCTCAAAATCATGAGGTGAGGACTCAAAAAAAGCACTCATGAGATGAGTTTACTATGCCAACCTGAGATGCCTTTACCTACCTTCTCGTACCTGAGTCCTGGGGGACCCCTTTTTCACAATTAGAGGTAGAAACTTTTCCCCTCTTTTTTTCGAAAAAGGACGACTGAAATGGGACTGGAATCTCACGACTCCCGGAGCTGCAGCTGTAAAAAGAAAAGCACAAACACTTGAGTGCACACGTTGAATCTGTGAGGCCATTGTGAGAACTGCCATTTTTTCTCGTCCAACTGCAATTAATTGGAGCATTGCTACTGTTTCCAGGGACAGCAGGACTGCCTTTTCCTGCCTGCTGAGCTCTGTGGTGGGTGAGTTTCGAAGGGATGAATTCCAATTTAATTAACAGAAAACAATTTTATTTAAAAAAAAAAAAAAGCCCAGCCAAAAAACTGTTCTTACATTTCTCTCAAAATGAACCCATATATCGCATAAAAACCAAAAGGTAATGCAAAGAAACTTGACTGCCTTCCACTCCTAGAAGAAACTGGAAACCCATTTGATACTATGTTTTAAAATACTTTTTTTACTAGCACTGGATACCTTAGCTGGAGGACCCCATGATGGATGGAGGTTTTTTCCCCTGTGAAAAGCTTTCATTTCCTCTCTTAGGCCACAAATGTAAATATAGAAATAGATCATTCTGAATTGGTCTGTTTGCGATGATTTATTTAATGGCTAACCACAGTGTCTTGGGCTACTGATAACATATTTTAAATATGTCACGCAAATACAGCACTTTGTTTTCAATTCATTCTCAGCACATATTCAATAAATTGAGCATATGAAAATAATAAAGAAAGCGGGACCTTGGTTATCAATTCTGACAGGGTTCACAGTCCTTCTAAATGTGTCTTTAAGTCATTTTAGCTTGCATTTGAACATAATGCTCGTGACAGGCATGGCTTAAACTGAGCCAACAGAGCTTTAAAATAAATACTGGAAGCTGCTTGCTGAAAGTTGATGCAAGGTCTAAGTCCCAGTCCAGCAAACATCCCTGTTTCCCTCAGCAGCCCTGGTCCTGGCATGTCCCCGGCATGGCCCCGGCAGGCTGAGGATTCCCAGGACCTCTTTGCTAGCCGGGGGGAGGATCACCAGAGACCACTGCAGGAAAGAAACCCTCAGCCTTGAAATTCAGCTTTTGGCATCCCCCACTTCTTCTTCCAAAGACAATCTGGATTTGGGGACTATTTGCCCTTTGTGCAGGGGTGAACATCCCCACCGTGTCCCCCAGAGGTGCAGAGCAATCCTTAGGGATGGGGAAACGGACGGCTTTCTGTTGAAGTCCTGCAGGACCATTTGTGTAGCATGCTGTTCTGCACACTTTCAGTACTGATATTAAAGCTCTCTGCATGTGAAAGCATTGCAGCCCACATTTCAAGCTTACACTCATTTAGGCTTTACCATTGGATCCATTTCATATTGCAATTAAAAGCTACTCTAGCATGCAGCACTTTAAGAAAGAATGCACCTTTAACATTTAAGGATACCGTATCTTGCTGCAGGAAGTCAGATCTTCAATGAAATCTAGTCTGCTTTGATTAATAATTGATGACATTTTTGCATAGGAAAGTCAAAAAAAAGAGGCACTCTTTCTATTGATTTGAGAGACACAAGTAAATGAAACAGATGAACATTTTTGCCTGCGTTTGTTAACTATTAATACGACGGCAGTACTGAACAGAGGCTATTTCATGATATATACAAATTTAAGGCTGGAAATAGAGAAACTGCATCATGTTCAATTTCTTTGAAAACTTAATTTGATGTTGAACAGCCGGCGAACCCGTGTATGCTGACAGTTCAAGGTTATGCATATCTTCCCTGAGTATTGCAATGTTGTTAACATATGAGAAGTAGTGGAGATTGTGCAGGCACTTAAATGACTGAAAGAGTTTTAAAGACTTGGGGGTAGATTTTGAGCTGGGGAAAAAAATGATTTAGAAAGCACAGGTCATTAGTCTGACCTCATGTACAACTTTTTAAAACAGATATTGGAGGACATAATAATCAAGATGCAGAAACAAATAGAGGCAAAAGTGCAATGGGATTTTAGGAAAGACAGATCACATCAGACTAAACTTGTTTGGATATCTGCTTGTCTTGATCAGGGAAAAGTGGTAGATCTAATCTATATGGACTTTGGTTACATTTGACCAGGGCCCACATGGAAAGTTACCAGTGGAGCTGGAGAAGCCATGTGGGTTGGTTTTTGTTTGCGTTTGTTTTTTTTTAATTAAATGCCGTTGCTGCAGTTCACACCAACAGGAGATGAGTCCTCTTCCAATTTCAACAGCTTTCACTGAGTTTGCAGGTTGAGAGTCTGAGCGCTGATGAAGACAGAGGGTCCTCTCCGAGCAGAAGCTGCCGTGGCTTCCCTGCGGCTGACGGCAGACCCGGTGGACCTGAGCAGGACCTGGTACGCAGCACCCCAGGGATGCAACGTCACCCTCCACAAACCTGGGGAGCTGGTGGAAGATTTGCCCAGGTAAGGAGCAGCAGTTTGCTGCATTCGATCTGCAGAAGAGGTTTCAGAGCCAGGGTGAGGGGATTATAATTAACCAGCAAGGACGCACTGGGAGGGCATTTCTAAGCAATGAATATTTAATTAGAAGAGCTGAGAGGCAGAGGCAGTCCATAAAATAAGACTGATGAGTCACTGACTGTCAGTCTGTGCCTTCCCCGTGCATCAATATTTCTATTGGAAGTTCACAAAATTAAAAATATTACTGGGTCAAATTTGGCCCCTGAAGTTTTGAAAAAAGGTAAGAACAGTGGAAATATTTCCATGAGATCATTTTCTCTTCCCAGCTACATTTAGCTAGTGGCAAGTACTGCTGTTTTCCAATGTTTCTGGTCCTGTTGCTTCTTCCCAAGCTCAAACTCCCCTTTCAGACCAAATGCCCTGTGTTTGAGAACAGATGATTTAGTGTACGTGAACATTTATAAACATGCCCCCCTAAAAAAATGCCATTGCACACAGTTCTCCCTAACAGGAATACAAAAAAGAAGTCTCATGTGAGAGACGTTGGGTACTGCCAGGGGGAAGGCAAGTCAATACCATCAAGATGAAGAACAACGACAACAAATCAAACTAGCCAGAAGCACCAGCCCCTTTGAGGCTTTTGTTTCTTGTATTTCTATGTCATGCTCATACCTACTGCAACACGTCAATAGTAGAAAGCAAAACAGAAAGCAGGTTTAAAGATATAATATGAGTTTGGCATATGAAAAGCAGTTAAAGTTGACATTGCTCAAATGAGAAGTGAATACATGCAGATAACTTAGATTTACCTTTGACTACAGCACTGCGTGGGCCAGAGCTGGAAAAGAAAAGCAATGGTCTCCTTTTGCTTGAGAGCTCAGTGGAAAGGGCAGGTATCGATCCCAGTAACAGACAAGTTAGATGTCCAAAGATTGTCATGTTTTGACACATAATGTTGTCTTTTATGTTGGATGGTTTTAGCCTGCAGTTTTACACCTAAGAAATTATTCTGGGCAGAGATGCCTGGGCGTGCACGGGTCACTCCTAGAAAGACCAGTATCATGAGAGCTGCTGGGCTGTGCTTTGGTTTCATGGAGTTGGTAAGTCAGTATCTAGTGATTTCCCACACGATTATGGCTAAGGACGTCAAACTAGGTTCTGTGTCTGTGTCTATGCCAGGGCAGATATAAGCTAGGCATGTTTCACGGTCCTCACCTCCCTGTGAACGTAGTTACAACTAATGAGTTAATCTGGTGCCACCAAAATCCATGAGCATTGTGTATTGACTTTAGTACAGACAGGATCAGAATCTATATCATCTTACTGCCTATAATCTACTTTACAAGATAAAGAGTTTTTAAAAAAATCAAATAAATTATGAAACCCCTATTGACTCTGGAGGCATGGGAACAAGCCTGCAGTGTGAAAAGCCAGCAGGATGCTTTCTGGCTAGGAAGAGCTAAACGGAATTGCTTTTCACTCAGTAAGCAGTAGAAAAGCAGGACTTCACTGTGGCTACTAGACATCCTCTTACAAGCTGAATGTGGAATTGAATTAATGCTTATATTTTTACAATCATCTTATACATGCAGTGGGGAAAAATGTCTGTATTCTGATCATAATATCTGATGGCTGAACAACAATGACCATTGAAGTGAAAGGGAAAAAAAAAGAGGCATTTAAAAATTCACTGGGTGACAGTGGGTACCTTGCCTTTAGGTAGGAATTGCTTCTGCTAAAGAGAGTTTAGTGGAGTGAATGAATTCATCATACAGGTTTGCAAGGCACATTCATTGAGGTAGCAATTTGCACGAAGCAGTCTCTTGAAATACGTAGCAAAACTTGATAGAGAAAAATCCCTTGCTGGGTGTATCCCTGAAGATTAAATAGCCTTGGTAGAAGGAGAAGCATTTCTAAAATTTGAATCAGTCTTCTTGTTAGCATTGAATAAGGAAAAATCCTCCCTAGCCACATCCCCAAGTTTAAGCATGTGCAGAAGCTCTGTTTAGGTCACTGAGAAGCAAGTCTGACCCAAGTCCTGCCCTTTGAGCAGTTCAAGCCCTTCAGAGAACAAGGCTTCCAGTGACACCAGGATTTACCCTCTGGAGGGAGGTAAACTGGGCATCCACACCACTTCTGGCTCGATGCGGAGGACAGGAGGCTATGGCACGATGACCGTTGCAGACTGCGGGGAGCGGTGTGGGACTCTGAGCTTACAGCCAGCCTAGTGCTAGTGAGCCAAAAATGGGGGGGGTTCATCTTGTTTATCCTATATTCTGTGCAACTAAGACTGGTGCCTCTCTAGCTGCATGTCTGTTGGTGACTGAGAGGTTACAGCAGGGACGCAGCAGCGCACTTAAGCACACGCTGAGATTTCTCTCTAGCAAATCCTACCCTGAGCGTGCTTGCTGTTTTGCATTTCTCTACAGACCCCTCTGCCAGGTGAATGAACCCCTTTTCATTAAGAGCACTGGATTCAGAAGCAGTGGTTTGGACCGGGCTGCTACTCCTGTGGGCTCTCAGAGGGAAGGATCAGGAGAAGCCACCTCAGAGGAGCTGAGAGCATAGCAGAAAGTAAAGGCTATATGCAAGAGCTATATGCAAGATGGTGCACCTTCTTCAAGGAGCGTGACAAAGGGGCATCTTGGGGCCCTGTGTGGCACTGCTGTGTGATGTCCAATGGCCTTACAAGGCACAGATATACTTACCTTTCCTTATTTTCTAAGGCATATCCCATTTTCAAAATTGACTTGCAGTGAAAGGCTTCTACAGTGGCTATGTAATTATTGAGGACTGAGGCTTCCTTCATCATTTCTGAAATTTTTTTGTGAAAGTACTTGCTCTGAGTATGTGAATGTGGGAAACTGGACACAGCTCCCCTGAGATGCAGGTTAGTGGTGCTTAGTTGTCGACTGAAGCTAAACCACGACAGTGCCTTACGTGGGCATAAGCACAGGGATCCTGCTCCACACTCAGAAAGGCGCTGCCCACCCTGAAGGTGAACATTTGCAGTTTGAAGGGTGTCTGGCTTGGCTACAAGAAGCAAAATGTGCAATTCTTTACTGTCTGAAACTGTCTGCGGAGTAGCCAGCAGACCCTAGTGTTTCACAGCAACCGAGAGCTTGTCTCAGGGAGCCAGCGACTCCAGTGATATCAATGCTTGAGTTATTTCTAGGAAAAACTATTTTTTTAAACACTAATTAAAAGCAGATTTGCATTCCTAAAACCAACTCATCCTAAAGATCAGGCAAAAAAACAACTGCCATAGATAGAAAACTCTGACAATGCTGTTGCAGAACAAAGCGAGAGCATATGAGCAATTAAATGACCGTTATTTCAGTTACTGGCTTTCCTTCCTGATAAGCGTGGGAAGCAGCAGTAAAACATCTGCCTCGTACAGTGCTGTGCTGCACAACGTGGAAATGCCTTCAGCAGAAGCGCGCAGTGATTTGTACTGATTGGGTACCCACATTCTGCAGTAAAATAAATACTGAGTGGCAGAAAGGGAAAGCTGATTATTTTTTTCTTATCACCCCCCTGCCCCATATATATTCTTCCCTTTTGAAAGTGCTGTTCCTGGTCAGGGCCGGCTCAGAGAGCCCATGTTGCATGACATACTTTTTCTTAGTTGAGACTGTGAGCAAGACACCACGTGGCTTTGCAGCCCCTACCTCAGGTTCGTGCGTGAGCATGTCTTCTCTTGACTCTCTCTGCAACACATGCAGTTGTGAGCTCGATGTGCTCTGAACTGCCAGCAGAGACCTTCATCTTTGTAGTTTTGGCAGGGAGGAAGGCAGGCCTCTGCACCCTGTGCTCCTCTCGTGCAACTCTCTGGGGGAGCCTTTGCAGCCACCATGCACGTCAGCCTCGTGGCTGGTCCCACGCTCCCACGGCTCCCCAGAGAACGGCTCCGACATGCCTGCGAGCCCCAGGAACAAGGATCTCTGCAGAAGCTCCTCCAAGACAAGATACCAGGACCCTTGTTGGTCATAGCTAGCAGAAAGGAGCTGTAAGAGGAACACGCCCTTTGGAGGGCTGTTCTATGTTCACGGAGGCATGAAGAGCTGTGGTTCCTCCAAGGTCCACACCAATATTAGGAAGGGCTGCAATCTGCAGAGTGAACCTGGGTATCTGCTTTACTTCCAGGCCCACAGGTCCCCTGAAACCCTCCTACCATGCGACCTCTCTCCAGCTGGTGTCCCCTGGCTTTCCCAAAAAGAGGCAAAGCTCCTTGGGCGAGTCGGTACGTGGTCAGAAATATGTTGCTTCAGGCTTCAGCACTGAAATTCACCACGCACGAGGTGCCACCACTTCTTCCATCCATGTGGTTCACGTGTGGCAGAGCCCAAGGACATTTAACACCAGTGGTGACGACTTAACCCTTATCTAAGGAGTGCATGTAAGTGCTCTCTGTAGCAGCTGCTCCTGGTAATAGTTACTGTACCCTTAGGGATCAGGGCCCGTCCACACGCCATGCCTTGGTCGTTTGTGTTACCAGCAGCAGTGCACACAAGCTGTCCCCGAAGACCAGGGATGCTGGGCAGCCTGGAGCAAACGCCCTTCCCCAGCTGCGCTGTCTTAGGGCCGGAGCACATGATTTTCAGTTTGCCTGGCACTGCATTACTTTTCGTGGGAAGTTTTCTTCACTGTGCCACAGAGCCTCACACTGCAGCAGAAAGGAAAAAAAGGAAAAAAAAAGACTCTCAGTTTTACAGCTGCCGCAGGGAGGAGGCCATTTCGTTCTCCTCCACTGTGCCCCACTCTGGCGCGCTGACTCGACGAGATAGAAGAAGAAAGGGCAGGACAGCAGATGGGATTCAGTGCTGCATAGCAGATACAGCTAATGGAGGGAAAACGACTCTCTAAATGAGAGAGGCTGAGACAATTATAGGACTTGGAGTGTGCAAAGAAAGGTGGTAGCAAGAGGGGGTAGTGGGATGGAAGAGGAGAAAGAGGTGGAAACCAGGAAATAAAATTCTGTGGGACTGGACAAAGGCTTTTAGTTACAGGAGCAGAGAGGAAAGGTGACATGTCAGAGCTGTGCTGGAAGAAACCATAAGCTCTGGAGACAGAGGCGGAAATTTCCATGGGACTTGCTGGCAGTCCTCGTGGACCGGTGGTGCTGCACTGTTGGATGCTCCACAAACTCACATAAGGCAAGGTCTGCCCCAAAGACCACCTGCTGCTCCAAGGCGGATGGCAAGTTTTCTTTGGTTACCCCTCGATACCACTTGCTCCACAGCTTGGCATCTCTCCCTCCGCTGCAGCGGAGAAGAGGTGCTCACCCTCCAGCCCAGGCAGAGAAGACCTTAGAGAAGAACCAATATTTCCCTCCATGGCGAAGAGAAATGGGCATTCCGCTAGTGGATACTGGCATTGTGATCCACGTGAAGACAAAAACCTCTTGGTGCAGCACAGTAGGGTTGCTGGAGGAGTGCGAGCGAAGAGATGAGACTGGTTTTGGTGTGGGGCCCTGGGCAGCAGGTTGCTTTGGAGAGGCAGCAGTGGCCTCCAGCAACGAGGTGCCAAACAATCACTGCTGCTCTTTCCAGATGCTGGGGGGAGAAAAAAGCCTTTGAGTGAAGAGTTAATTATAGGGATTGTATTCCATTTCCTACAATTAAGGGAACCCATCTGTAGAGATTTTAATTAATGGAGATCTTATGGGAAGTTTCAGTTTGGCTGGAGGGTCTTACTGGGTGTACTCTGTCTCCTCGGTATTTTCTGCAGTTGTGCAGTCATTTGCCACTAAAGACAGTGTTAGCTGGCAATAAATAAGGAATGGACAATACAATGATTTTCATCCATAGCAGATGTATGTATTTGGCTCTTCTCCTGACTCCCACCATCTTTCTCAAATTAATACAACCGCTAGCTACAAAAGTCTTTTTTTTTTTTTCCAAAAAAAAAGGGTGGATGGTACAATTCATGTGCATGAACGTATTTTTTAAAAATGAAAAGAGGACATTTCACCCTGTATATCAAATATAAACAAGCATAGAGTGGATATTAGTAAGAATGATCCAAATAAACCCCTTTTCTATCTAAAGCATTTTCATTCTGTTGTTTTTCTATGTGTTACAATTAAAACTTATCAACATTTCTGTTGATCTGTCTGTTTTTTCCCAGCTTCCTTTAGACATAGCCCCTCTTCTGAGATAGGCTATTTTTTTCTCAGTTTAACCTACTGAGTTTCTCCTAAAAGCACCTCAAAACTAGCAGTCCCAGGAGACACAAGGTAGCCTAAGTCGCATACATCGTGTTTAGTATGTGCTTAAGACACCGCAATGCATTGAAGTTTGTGCAGCCACAAGGAGTGCATAGCCAAAAGCCCAAATCACTGGGCATCTTCTCTTGCCATCAGAGGGCTTTGGGTCTGACCTGTACCCATTCCTTCGCTCACGAACTGACTGAGAGGTCCCACACTGCTAGCTCCTGCTGTAGACTACTTAGGTTTTGCTTGGTCTGAACTAATTATTCTCACGCCCTGGTTCCCCAGACACAGCTGAGCATCCTTGCAGCTGGCTGAGGGCTGGGAGCTGCCAGGCTTGCTGGCCAGGCAGGGCTGGTAAAGCCCTGGTGTGAAGCAGGGAGACTGAGCCCTCCTGGCTCACCCTGCCTGCAAAACAAAGCCCTAACGTAAAGCCCAAGGAAGGTGACCAACTCATCAGGTCAACCAGGCATGACTAACTACCCTCCACAAGACTCCATCAGGCTCTCCCTCCAGCTTCATCCTGCCTGATCTTAAGACAACAACAAGGGTCCGGGAGTGAAGCCTCTGGCAAGCAATGGAGCCAGCAGCATTGTGGCTTCTAGGCCCTCCCTGTTGAATGCCACTGCACGTGTTTGCCTGTATTGCAGCCCAATCCAGATGTCTCTCCTGGCCCCAAGCCTCAGCGGTGTGGATGAGGCTGCCCTCGCAGGCAGGGTCACGGAGCTGGCAGAGGGCACTGCACGGTGCTGTGAGCTGAAGGCAACTGCACAAATCTCTTTGGGGTGTGAGACAGTCCCATCAGTGCAGCTGGAGTAGTGTGTTTACTTTCTTATATGTAGGTGCTTTGAATTTCCTGCTGCCTGGATTTCACTTCAGTTCCTTCTATTCTTTTTTCCCGTTTTCAGAGATCATTTTTCATTCACTGTCTTTAATGAGACATTCAGTTCCACAGCAATATCCAACTCATCAATCTTTTCCCTTCAAAAGCACTGCTGCTTTTATTGATCCTCTAGTCCTTTTATTAATCCTCTAGTCCTTTTATTATATACAAGGCTACAGACACACGCACATATATATGTGTGTGTCTACAGCAGATTCCTTTCCTTAAGACGTTTGTAACATTCTTGTAATTACATGGCTGTTGATTACCTTATTGATTTATTGGGCCCTAAATGATCTCTCCTCTTCTGTTGCAGCTGCTCGAATTTTCCTGGTTGCTCCTAAAATGGTTGCTTTTCTCACAGATGTCTCTCAGGAATAATACCTATCAGTTTTCCCGTCATTTCCTTTCTCGTGCCATTCCTGCTCATTAGCTGTCCAGTGGGATCTACCCACCCATGCGTAGTGAAATGTGCTCTGCAGCAGTGAAGTATATCCATCCTGACCTTTGGAGAGTCAGTCTGAGTCAAAGTTGAAGTCTAACTAACTTCAGATGACCATTTAAGAGGCTTTATAACATCTACCCTCCTAACGAGGTCTGCCACGTTGCTCAGAGCCCCGGCAGACAGCTCTGCTTCCTTTCCTCTTCGTGCTCATTCGGCTCCCAGTGCAATCATTCTCAAGTTTTCAAAGCCAAAAAGCTTTACTTATTGTCTATTCTCTGTCTCAATGCCTGGAACAAGCCATGGTCGCCTTTACTACTCAGTCAAGTGTTACTGAAAATGCGGTAGATAGACAATATGCTATGCAAACCAGCAGGCCTTTGGGGGTTTGAGGCACTGAGTAATGCAACTTCTCCTGTGGGAGCGGTGCAGAAAAACAAACCAGCTGTCTGGATTGAAATCATGAGCAATTAACAGCAGTTTCAATTAGCCAGAACAGAACTTTATAAATATTTGCAAATTACACCCTACCTATTTTCACATGATGAGCGGCAACTCATGAGGGAGCTCTCCCTAGATCAGAGGGACATCGTCTCAGGGAATCCTGAAGGTCAAGGATTCAAGAGATATTTCAAAATTCTCTTCTTAATTAGAAACAGCATAGCCTACTCCGCTGTGCGCAGACGGGCACAAGAACTACAGATAGAAATTAGAGAGGGAGACTGGAGGGAAACTGCCAGCGGGTTCTCGTCGCAACACAAGGCACGGCAGGGATTCCAGCGGGAAGAGATCCCACCCCTGCCCGCCTCCAGCATCCAGTGGAGACGCCACACTCATCAGACTGCAGTTATCATCGGAGAAAAAAGGACCCATTCATCTATACTTGTCCTGGGAGAAGAGACTGGTTTGGAAATGAGTGCCCTTGCATACAAGGAAGATTTCTTTGGGTGGAGGCGGGGGATCTGGGTTTCCTTTATGGGACACTGGAGGCCAAAAGAAACTTACAGATCATAATCGTTGCCATGTTAAAATGCATCATGTCATGATAGCTGTAGAGACAGAAACCCACCCCAGATCATCTGATAAAAATAGTTAAGATACATGGGGAGTGGAATCCACCACCACCTCGGTGAAGCCGCAGGAATCTCTTTCCATTGCAAATATGCTCCATACAACGATGCCAGCTCTCGCAGGAGCGATAGTGAAACATAAATCACGCTAACTAGTAACAGGACCCACTAAACAATGCAAAATGCCTCGAAATTGAGGCTTGGCTCTACACGCAGAGAACTGTGTCTAAACTTGGAGCATTCGCTCGGGCGGCCGGAGGCGAGACTCTAGGCTCTGCTCAGATCACGGGGAGGAGGACCTAGACCTGGGACACAGTCTATACAGATAAACCCACACACCTGCGTATCTTCTTGCTAGCTCGTTTCTGGGGAGATTATAGGCTCTCAGTGTGTCTAACAGCCGAAGTCCAAGTAAAGAGAGTACTAGTTTGAATTAGGGCATGAGCTATGGAGCTGTAGGAAAGAGGTTATTGTATCAGTTTCAGATGAGAAATAATTTGGTCAGACCTGATATTCTGACTACATTTCACTGTCATTAATTATTTAGAAACCGTTTAAATCTGGATTTAGATCCTGAGGTTGGGTATGCAAATTTGGAAGTCTTGGCATACAAAACATCTCCCAGGGCTTCATTTTTGTCATGATTTTCCACATACATTAACGAGAGCGCAAAGAGGAGAGCGACTTCTTTCGCTAGTGCATGCTCTACCTGCCCACTGATTCCAAGGGACGTACACACACAGCCTTGAGAATCAGCCCATGATTTTCTGTTGGTGGTAGTAAACTGTGAATTAAATGAAAGTTCATCAAGCACTGTTGTGGTTTCAAAATTGCATTTTTCTTTATCTGGTTCCACAAATACACGTTTGATTAGGGCTGTAAGCACATGACAAAATGCCTTGCAGTGCAAATGCTACACAGTCATAAAGATAACATTTCAATAATTTTTCTTGTATCTACAGACTTCATTACTTTGGGTGACATTTTATGGTATGGAGCATAAAACTGTAATAAATCTTTCAGATACTACCTTCAAACACGCACTAAGGTAATTTTTCCTTTACCAATTGTAAGCTGATTTTTTTTACACGTCTACTCCACACATTTGTCCTTAAACCAGAGGATTAAACCAGTGCTTTCCACAGTGTGACCATTTACAGGTTCTAAGTCTTGTCTGGAGCCTGCAAAGAGCCCTGTTAATGGCAGCTGTCCCCCAGCGAGCCAGCTGTTGGCTCAAGCCCAGGCAGCTACAAGGAATTAAGGAATGGTCCTTAATTCTCCCTACAGCGACTTGGACCACAACAGGGCAGGCCAGGCTACTCTGCTTGACTGCAAGGTGTGTGCTGCCCTGCAAATGGCTTTTGTTACGCAGCCCCTCAGCTCAACGCTCCCTTTGCTCTACCCACGAGCAGAGCTGGATGCCGTAGCTATCGAACTTTGCCGAAACACTTGGTAAGCACCCAACACCACAGCCTCAGTAAGCACCTAAAATCACGGCTTGTCCAGCCTCAACAGGCGTGTGGCAGAGAGAAGAAGCCTCTCATGAGCTCTAGCTCATGTCTAGCAACAGGAGCCATGGCAGAGGAGGGGATCCCCTCATCAGTAAGCGCTGTAATTAGCAGCATTTGATGTCACAGATAAAATCAAGGCCTGACTGCGCTAATTACAAAAAAATACACATATGCAAATACTTTGCACGAGGTAGTCTGTCTTCCTAAGTGCCCAGCCATGCTTTGCTGAGCTGGCTGAGCACACAAGGGGGACGCTGAAGCACCCAGCGGGGCAGCGGCTCCGCTGCCCTGCAGAAGGGAGAGAAGCTGGGTGTACTACCTCGTAACGCTCTTCCCTGGAGGGGCTGATAGTAGGATGGGGACCAAAACCATCAAAATCCCCAACCACCTGGAAACCAAAGCCATATGCACTGTAAGTATTTCTGAAAACCATAACGTTGTGTAATACCTAAAATAACTGCAAAGGATCATTTCTTCCTCTGCTATCCCCCTCAAAAAAGGCTTGTGTTATAGGAGGACTAATTAATTATCCAGTTAGTCAAGACACAATGGATGCTAAATTTATCCATGCACCCTCATCTGCCAATGCACTTCCATTTCTTATCTGACTTTTTTTGCTTCTTTCCTTCAGCTGGCTACTTACCTTACACTGTCCCTTTAATTTTCCTTCTTCCTTCTCTAAGGTTTCTGTAAAATCCCTTACTTCTGTCATCTTTCTTGCATCCATTCACCAAGCTTCCTTGAAATCCCCTGCTCTTGTGTGTGTAGCAGTCACCCTGAGGCCTGAATGCAACATTAATGATGTTTGCAGGGGCAAGCCATTCCTCAGAGCAGTGCTCTCTTTCTATCTACCACCAGCTAAAGATGACTTTGCTTAAAAATATTCCTAGCGTGGATGGGGTAAAAGGCACTTGAGAAACACATATAACCCAGGTAATTAAAGACCTTGTGATGACCACATGGTCTGAAGCTCTAGAAAGCCAAACAGACCTGAAGAAAAATCCTCCCTCTCTGTAATTGCTGACTATAAATTGCTCTTTTATTAATTATTTATGTGCTTACCGGCTACTCCCACTCAGAATAATCACAGTTAACAAGATTATCTTCTTGTTACCTTGTTATCTTCTTGTAATTAGCAGAGATAAGAAAATCAGAGAAAAGTATAATTTACCTGGCATTCGGTGCACAAGCTTCTACTAACCGCAGGTCCTCGGACGTGATTCCGCACATTGGCTGCACTTCGGCGTTTTGCAGCTCTTTTGTAAGAGTTTCGGATTGTGAAATTTGCACTAAGACCTACTGCAAGCAAGCAAAGCAACAGCATCCTGAAGAGAGAAGCTCCTTTTGGGTATCTTTTCCATTTTCTTTTCTGCATCTTCTGTCTTTCTGTTCTGCAGGAGATTTTGTAAAAAATATTGAAATCAACTCTATTTGCATTTTTAAATTTAATATTGAATTAATTTTGCATTTGCGGTGCACACAATTCAAAACCAGGAGCTTAGATCCCTTGAAATCAGCATTAAAATCATCTCTTTATGTCTGCTTAAGATTTCCCTGCGCTTTTTGGATCAATGTAAATTTCCCCTCTACCCAGAAATTTTCATCACCTTTGAAATGTTTAATTTCTGGAAAAAAATGCAATAAACAATTAAGTTGAAGGCTAAGGTAATGGCTAAAATGTGGGAATTTTATTTGCTTGGTCCTTTAAGGGAGCGAATTCTTGCCCCGACAATACTTTTCTGTTAGAAATAAGGAGCGCAAACATGAGAGAGGAGGTTCTCTTTCTCTCCTTCTTCTAAACTAATCTTGTCTGATCTAATCTAATCTATAACAAAACAGAACAACACGGCTACCAGCAAGAATTTGTGCACGAAGGCCTCAGGAATGGGCAGAGACTGACTTGAGGCTGCTCAGCAGGTCCGTGATAGAGCAGAGCCAAGAACCAAAATCTCAGGGGTCCCGGCTCCATGCTCTGGTCACACGGGTGGCCAAGGGACAGAGACAACCTAGTGAACGTTTTCGGTAGGTAAAAGCTTGACAACGTTTTCAAAAGGCAGTTTTTAAAGTAATCTCTAGGCAAAGTGTATTTAAAAAGAGAATATTTGTTTCTGCAGTCAAGCACCCAGGGCAGCGTTCCCGAAAAGCAACTTTTAGAGTAGTAGAAGAGATTTGGTTTCCGATTTGGAAAAACAGAGTGGCTATCACTGCAGCTATACAAGAATTCTATCATTTCTACATATTCCCCCTTCCCCAGTGGCTAGGAGAATATTTGGCATGACTAAAACCTGGTTTTTCCGTCTCAAAACCAAAGTTCCCACTCAAGGGCGGTCTTAAATCGCCTGGAGAAGATACCCTCGCACCTTCTTTCCCTGCAGGCCGTGCACAGCGATTGCCATCGCCCCCCGCGAGGAGCGGGGACGGCGGCGGGCTCAGCCCGGCGCCGCCCGCCAAACCCCCGCCGGCAGCCGCGGGGCTCCGCGCCGGCCCAGCGCTCACAGCACCACCTACGGCCCGAGAGCAAGGAAGCAGCGAGAAGAGCAGGCAAGTTGGAAGCGGGAATGGGGAAACACTCTTCCTCAAAGCTGCAATTTGCTCCGAAGAGCACACGAAGAGATGGCCTGAGCTGTGAGGCAAGCCCTGGAAGGCGGCGGCCTCGGCAGATTTACCTGTCACACGCCTGCGACACTGCACGCCCACGCCTGCGACACTGCACGCCCACGCCTGCGACACTGCACGCCCACGCCTGCGAGGGGAAAGCAGCAGCTGAGGCCGTACGCAGGTCATGTCACCGCACAAACCGCTGCACGCAGGGACCGACTGTGCCCCTCCAGGCGCCTGTACTTGTACAGCTTGTCACGTACTTAAATGATGTATTTTTCCTTCCGTCTCGTACTCAAAAAAATGACTGAGTTATTCTGGATTTACAGTTTCAGCAAATAGGAAAAACTGCTTCAAGCATATACATGGCACAGAACATTTTAGTTTAATTTACCGTAAAATTTGAAAGTATAATTTTGAAATAATAAATGTAGTAACAGAGCTGAAGAAATAGGCAGCAACAACAACAGTTTTACTTAAGACATACGTCAAGAACTTGAAGGGGTTTTGTTTTTTACCTCTGAGCATCACTTCCAGTAGCCCAAACTACCTGTAAATACAGGGTACAATCCTCCGGGCGTTTGTGGACGGCTGCAGCAAGCCCTGCCGTGATGGCAGCCAGGCTTCAAACCACCACCCAGGGGAGCAGCGCAGGCACCCGGCTTCGTTTGCAAACTGCCTTTTCCCGACAAGGCGGGGAAGCGGTAAACACGTGTGTAGTCTCTTGTGGGATAACACGTGTATCCCAGCTCGCTGCTGCTCTGTGCTCCTGCCCAGTACAGACACAGGATTTCTAAGTTACAGGAGGGTTCATGTAAATGTCACTTTTCTTCAAGAGAAAAGTCAACTATGGTGCTAAGCCCAGCATAAAACTAATTTCTGGTTTCTAACAGGTACTTCTCATTCCAAATTAGCCCAGGATCCCCTCCCTGCAGGGCCTTCCCAGGTTTGCTCTCAATTTAACTCCTGTCCTTCCCCTCCTTTCAGAAACCTCTGTAAGCTGGTAGCCCCAGTACGAGACAGGCCATGCAAGTTCCTTCGGAAACACTCAGGTTGATACTTGGAAGTTATTTTTTTCATGACAAGTATCAGCTATAGTTGTCCCTGCACACTTCCAGAGTACAGTTTCCTGGGGTTTTGTTTCCAAAAACAGTCAGTCCACAACACTCTTCTCCCCACCCCCTACCAGCTCAGGGAAGGGCCAGCTAAATCCCTGGGGAACAGAGCTTTCTTGAGGAATACTTTAAGCTCCATTTCTGGAGGAGAGGTCTAATAAGAAACAATATCCTGGCCCTTATCCATACTGGGTTTGTAATGCATGTCCAACTCCTCCTTGAAAATCACAAGGGGGGTAGTGGGGGGCTGGGGGAAACCTCCGCATGTTACAATAGTTCTGGTCAATTTTACTGTGCAGCCAAGGCTTTTTTCTTTCTTTTTGTGGTCACAGCAAGTACTAGTGGGAGGGAAGAATATGAAGCAAAGGGCTTTTATGAACCTACTGCTATTCAGAAGGCAACTTCTCCCCTCTCTCACACTAACCCACTTGCAGACCATTTCTTCCACTGCAGTCCTGACACCAGAACTCATACACGCCAGCACGGGAGTGAAACAGCATCTTCATCACACGTTTTCCTTCGCTAATCTAAGGATTTGCCTACACTGAGAAAAGGAATCCTCCTTTTAGCATTTAAGGAGGGGGGAATTAACTTACCAAGAAATTCACTCCTTGGGAAATTTCTTCTTTCACCTATTAAATTTCCAGCCTGGTTGGGGGAAAGGTGATATTTAAGCATATGTTCTTACCTTGATGAAGATTCTCTGGGAGTTTCATAGCCTATTCATTCAGAAAAGCTTGGTGGAATATTTCATTTAGATGGTATGATGTCTTTTTAATATAAGTCAGCAGAAAAAATCCAATGTGATCTCATTGTGACAGAATAAAACACTTCCTAAGACAGTGTAGGCCTATAGTATTTTTTTTTTCCAGACTACTTAAACAGAAGAATTGTTTATTCTACTGATTATATATGTCCCTAGGAAACCGCTCCATTCTACTTGGACTGATCTGTGGAACATACTTAGCATCTGCTTCTCCATTCTCACTGTTGAGATTTTTTTTTCTTCAAGATCAAAGATTCTCTGCCTCAAGACAGTAAGCATGCCTATATTTTCTTAGTAGTACTTTTGATTTTGGTATTGTATCCAAATCAGTATGCAGAGATATTTACATTAACTATTATAATCTAAAATCTAGGGACAAACAGAACCATGGCAGTTTATTTTGCAGCAAGTGCCCTGCTGCGTTATGCTGTCAACCCATAAATCTGGTCTGAATTTTAAACCAACACACAGAAGTGCCCCATGACTGGAAGTCACCCATGTGATACTAAGAAAAAGATAATTAACTCCTCCCACATGAGAATGAATTTGTGCACCCATTCAAGTAGGTAACTGACCTAGTTATATGTAAAATGTAGTAATTCAGACTGCTTCTTCAGAGACCTTAATGGTCTGAGAAACCATTTAGATACAACTTCTCTAAACATTTGAGACAGTATTGACTGACTGGTCAGCAAACCTGATGTTTTTTTAGAAATCAACATCCTTGAAGAGCAGCAAATTAGCTGCAGCGCAGGAAAGACTATCAGGCTATCAAGCAAATTGCAGTTATAGCAAAAGAACCCCTAGATTTTGAAGAAACACTTAATAAATACATCAGTGAAAAACATTTAATGGTAACAATACATACATGCATGCAATTTCAGCAAAAAGGCCTGAATAATTTGGATAGTGTTTTGCTTCAGTACCATGAAACTTGAAGTAATATAGTTCACTGTTCGTGGCTTCCAGATTAAGTCTAAAAGTTACATTTCCCTTCTTTTTTCCTGAAACAGTTTTGGTTGGAAATATGTACCAGAGCAATAGCGTACACAACAGACATATGCATCTATATATACAATTTTCTTTTATTTTCAAGGTATGTCATTACTGAACAAGGCAACTGAGAAATACAAGGACTGGACATATACATGAAAATTTTACAACTTGACAAAAAATTGGCATATGACTTATATACAAATGCGATTAATAAAGGTTACAACTCTACTGTATTTGATTAAATACAGTCCTAAGCACTTACATTATGAAAATATGAAGTTGATCATACAGAGGTCAAGTTCTGGAATCTAAAAATAATAACAATTTAAAAACTTCAAAACCTTCTATGTCCATCCATTTTACAGAACATCACTACAGCTTTTCCTACTACCATATACATGAAAGATTATCAAAAATATATTGACGGGTCTATCGCTAATCATGAATGTTTATATTTACATTAAGTTAGCAAATTCTTCACCAAATGCTTTATATACAAAACTCAATTTGCCCTTTGTGAAAGAGTCATTAAAAAGTTAAAAACCATAGAAATGCCAGTTAGAAATAATGCATTCCAAAAATTGGACTTGTTTACAACAACTGAGAACAATTGAAAATAATTTATGAAAATGTCATTTTAGTACATGTATTCTCACAACACTTTAGTTCCAATACAGAGTAGCAGGAATTGTGTCCTGTGTGTTCTTTGAGTGGTATCTTCTCTTCCAATAACGCTGCAAGAAAAAAGAAAAAAATTATTCTTAAGCAGTTTGTGTCATGAGTCTTTGAAGAAGGCAGAAATAATTCAAGGGACCAATATTCTTTCCCCCCTTCTCAGTGCGGAAAGCCCTGTCCCCATTTGTATTGGCCCAAATACTCAGAATTCTTATTTCTTACTCCTTAGAGGCTAAAAGGGGAAGGAAAAGGAAAAAAAGAAAAAAAAAGGAGAAACCCAACATCCTCTGTACTTAGTGCTATTCAGAAGGTGCACATCCTTTTGCCAGCAGTGTTTCTGAATATGATCTTGGCTGATTTTTGTATTTGACTATAATGCTTTTGCAGCATGCTTTGAACACCCCTAACAAAATCAGTCTTCTCTGCCAAACTAGAAACCCCTCCAACCTGTCTCTCAATTGAAAAAGAGCTTAGACAGGAACCAGACGTTCGCTCTGCAGGCACTTCTTCTACACAGACACGAGCACCTAAGGAATTCTGCAATACAAAACATGGATGCTGAATGAATCTACACATGCTAAGGATTAGACAGCTACTGAAACATGGACTCTCTTGGAATTATGTTCCACTCAGGCCCATCCGAGTACCAGAAATCAGTTTGAGAACACAGAAGCACAGTTTACAGTGCTTCCACTATGTGAGAAAATAGCAGATGCATCAATTGCTAAGGTCTCAGCTCACTTCAAGTGACAGGCATTATGGAAACAATGCTGTGGTTCTTCACTGAATCAAATTAGTACAACACAATTGTTCATAATGCACCGCATTAACTTTGTCAAAGTGCTGACACCACATAACAAGCAAAATCAGATCTTGCTGTCAAATCCAAATGAAGCAGATTGAATTTCCCTTTTTATCTCTAGAGATGCTGAATGCATCTTCTATACTTGCTGTATGGAACCCCTATCTTTCAACTCCACCGAAGTCTCTCCATGTGCTATTATCTCACCTATGTGCTATTCTTACTTATTCTTCAAACTGCATAAAGACCAATGCTTAACTTGTTTTTTGTAAAAGATAAGGATGGAATGACCTCTCAGCCACCTTTAATCTATGCAGCCACACTCCTAGTCTTGAAATCTTGCCCCCTCTTGTTTCAGACAGCCCTCCGTTCTTTGGCTTTCCTCTTAAGTAATTACTCTAACTTGTCTTTCAGGTCATCCTCCTTATTCCTCTCAAATCAAGCTTACTGGGGGGGAAGGGGTATAACATCTTTGGCTTCTCTTTTCTCTATCCTGTTCCTAAGTAACTTTATCCAAAACACAAAATCCAGTTATCTTCTCTATGTTGATGATTTTACACGAATCAAACTAAGTTTACTGCTTCTCTACACATTTTCACACCTGTTCGTGTATATCTATCTAGCAATGCCTCCTTCTCCAAATTCAAGTACTTTTCACCACAGCTTTTCTTGACAAACTGGCAATCTGAACATCCTGCTTAGGTTACAGACCAATGACAAATGCTCAAGTCTTCAAATCTTTCTTGTCCCTTCATCTTTACATGCAATAACTACATCAGCATTTTGCAGGTTTTCTGCAGTCTCTCTCTAAAACATGTTCTGCTTAGTCCACTTGTATGTCTAAAACTCTAACCCAGGCCCTGAGCCTTTCCTTTTAAGTTGTGTTAGTCTTCTGGTTCAGGTCACCGTACATACACACAAACAGTGCTGCTGGCACAACTTAAGGTGAGATGGGGAAGCAGAGAGTAACTGAATCTACATAAGCAACTCTGCTAATGTATGTGAAACCACAGTTCATCCATCTCCCTTTCATTAACACGTCGATCTGTGTCTGAT
Source organism: Ciconia boyciana (assembly GCF_034638445.1). Lineage (NCBI taxonomy): Eukaryota > Metazoa > Chordata > Aves > Ciconiiformes > Ciconiidae > Ciconia > Ciconia boyciana. Next base: position 61,105,084 of record NC_132934.1, read on the forward strand.
AATCTTTGGTCTGGTTCTATTTTTATAACTACTTCCTATCTCATACTTTGTAAACTCTCTAGAGCCAGGATTTTGTATTGTTTGTTTGTACAAACTGGAACTGTAATATTTACAGCAATAATTTAGGATCCTTTGCACTGCAGTGATATGAATGTTATCATAGACATAGAATCTGTACAGGAATTTACTCATTAACAGGATAACTTTAAGGTGTCTCAGATCTTACCAGTTTAATTTGTGCTCTGTCGCTGGACTTTTGGTCCAACGCTCTGAGTTTCTTCTTCTGGATTTGGGCGTTTCCCTGCACTAATGCCAGTACCAAGGGCCGTTCTTCCTGATAATTTAAAACCAGTATTTACATTAAGACTCTATTGCACCTTTATATATTCAGGAAAAGTGTTTCCTTTTTTTTTGTTGTTGTTCTTTAAATTACCTGCTTGCAATAAGTGTGATTGCTGACTGTCTCCATGAGCATACTGTAAGATACTACTTGCTTGACAGTAACCTGTTCAGATACAGTAGATATTTATTATAATAAATAAAATTTAGAACTGCAAGCAAGTGTACAATTACATTCTTTACAACAATAAAAAGAAGCCAATTGATTTATTTTCCATCATCAAGAGAAATCCTGCCAGAAACCATCCTGAATGCAGAAGAGTTCTTATGCAAAAAAAAGCCTCATGGTAGTCTGCAGCAGTTAAATATATATGCACTTATATATGCACAGTGAACAATATTAAGTGCGTACATATTTATGCATTATATTTGCAACAAACAGAATGTGTATATACCCAAACACTTTAATTATAAGTTGTTATAAATTTTAATATTTGTTCTGCCAAGTCTCCTCATCCTTTCTATTATTCTGTTATAGCAATACTAGTGAATCCTTAGCGTAACTAAGCTGTGAAAAAAATATGCAAGTAACTTCAAGAAAGATGCAAACTATTTTCTGGTTCACGTAAACTATCCACTGGCAACCCTGACACTGAGCGCTCTGCATAAATAGTGCAAATTAGCAAAAGCAGTTGCAAGGTTTCTTATTCTGAACAGTTGTGGTGTTCCTGTTATGTTCTGGATGCTTAAACAAAACACAGATTACAGTCTTTCGTGATCAGTAAACACACAACCTCTGTTAAGACTGCACAGAAAGAAACAGTTGTGCTAAATTTGATTGCAACTTTGATCTATTACAAACCACAGCTTAAGTTTCTGTATAGTTAAAGTAACAAAAATTTGCCTCCACAATATGAGAATATCCACACAAAACTGTGGAAATTGATTATATATGGAAAGAGCGATAGTGAAGTTAGGGAAAAGATAATATGCAAATTTTGCTATCAAATACACGAAGTTAACTTCTTTCTTTAGGTATCTTTCATTTAAAGTAACCTAGGATAATGTTTATTGATTTTTGTTTAGTCACACTTGTGAACCCTCCCACTCAAAACATACAAATATTGTTCTAGATAAGCATTTTAGAGATAAAAGTGACAAGACAAGCAAGTTCACTCTAAGAAATAATTTTTATGTTTCAAGAACAGAAACATGGCCAGTTCAAGTTGTAGACAGCAGCTGTCACCAAAAATCTATCCATGTTATTTTGATGTTTTGTCTGTTTTTCCATAGTTGCAAGGATTTGGAGATCCTCTACAGACAGGCACTGCCATAATACCTTGCTGCTGAATTCCACTTGCTCCTGTATGAGACTCTCCCAGGGCACATGGCTGAATAACTGTATGACCATCACCAGTTCCCAGCTGAGCTCCTGGAGAGGCAGGAAAGAGACTTAAACACAACAGAAGATACAATTCCATTCTGGAATTTAAAATGTTGGGGTTTTTTCCCCTCTTCAAGAGGTAGACTTTGATTGTGGCTTTTTTTTTTCCAAACCACTTCAGAACAGGTCCAAAGCTCTAATGCTGTCATCCTTCCATATACACACTTGCAAATTCAGATGAATACACAGTAACCTCCTACAAAATGGATATATTTCTGACATGAAAAGTGTAAGTACATGTATACATTTAAGTATATATGTATACATTTTAAGGAGAAAAGAGTGCACATAATGTTAATTTTTTAAACTAAGCCCTTCCTGTCTTCTAAATCTCCAAACTTAAAAGAAATAAAAGCTCAAACACCCAGCTTTAAGGAGTCTAGGCTTTAATTCTTCAAGGGGAACTGTACTGGCTGAGAATACGGTCCATCTTCCTCCGCAATCTGCTTCTAACCTTGACTAAAAGCCTAAGGAGAACACAAAACCAGTAAGTCTCCAGTTCTGCTATATCCTTGTACAATGAGGAGTCCAAGGTATACACAGTATTCAAGATGTTGATGCACCATGGATTTATGCAATGTTAATACTGTTATTTTTCATTTTTTTCTTAGTAACTAGTTAATGCTAGTCTTTGTATGTTACAATAAGAATGTTAATAGTCTAAAGTAATTTTCATCAAAACTGTATGATAAACTCTGTATTAAGTTCTTTCAGACACTGTCCACCATATTGTTGTTGACATTATGGTAGAATTAAATTCCAGTAAGCAGTCTAATGCTAGCATTAGAAAACTTTACAAATTAACAGTTCTGACTTGAAAATTCACAGATCACTCCTTATTACAAGTATCAGGATGCTTGTAGGCTTCTAGAAGAAAATAACATTCAAATGCTTTTGAAATGAAACTGTTTGATACATATTAATAAGTAATTTTCAGGGGGAAAAAACCAGGTTAAATTCTTACATGTTTGAGATAAAAAAACAATCTAAAGATGTCTATATACAAATACTACCAAACTTAGTGAATAAATTTGAAAATGTTTGACTTGCACAGAAAACCGTCTTGTGAAAACAGTTCTTATAACATAATGCCAAGGGCCTTATAAAAGAAGTTTGTGCAGTTCAGTTCCAATAATTCTATGCATTGAAAGAATTTGACTGACCTCCTGTACTACCACAACCAGAAATGCTTTCTCCTGGTGAATAGCCCATTAGGCCACCATTTCCATTTCCATTTGGATTAGAAGGCACTGTTGCAAGAAGACCTAAGCAATGAAATAAAATATATAGCCATAAAGAAACACAGAAAAAAAAAAAAAGATTAAGTGTAGCATGCTTTTTTCCTTATGACAGACAATTCTCCACCCTCACCCTGAGTAGTTTACCTTTATAACAGGAGAACGTCTCTCTATCTTGCCTACTTCTGGGATCTTGCCAAGTAATTTTAGTTCACAATTACTTAACAGGCATTTGCTACATAATATTCTGCAGAACTTTTTCCAATATTCGTTAGTTACACATATTCGCTATGTTGCATTGAAGTGCAACGCATCCTGATTCAATATCCAATATTGAACATGCTGACTGCTTACACCTTCCTGAGCAATACAAGTGCATGTGGTTTACCTCTCAGAGCAAAGGGGACGGTCTTTCCTAACCAGGAAGAATGCTACCAGAGGTTGCATTGGTGTCTATTTGAGAAACAGCATTTGCAAATGGTTATGAACGGTTATATTGCAAAAGTTATGAAACACATTAATTTTCTAATCATGGATATTAAAACCTATCTGTACAAGAGTATCAGAATCCACAGAAAACCCAGTTTAACCAAAAAACTTCCAAAAACCCACAGAAAAAAACTTCCGGGTAAGATTTGGAAAGAGGTGCTCCACTCAAAATTTCTTCCCTTTCTTGGTTACATCTAATATTTTCATTTATTTGGATACACAACCCTGGTCACCACACTGAGCTCACAGCTGATTACCACTGCTATGGGACAAAATTGTTAATTGCCGGAAGGTGAGAGAGGTTTTCAAATACATAAAGCCAATAGCCTATAACCATACCCAGTCCTCTGTATCGTGAAAGCTGCTGGTAGATTTGTTTCATCCTCTCAATATTCAGACGGCTTGCCTCTGCATGATTTACCATTGGTTTGGGATAATTAACTCCTATAATACATTTTGCAGCCTTCTGGACGCTCTCTGGGGCATTCCAAGGATCATAGATGTATTTTGCAGGGAAACCTCTAAGTACTGGCAAGTAACGTCTTAAAAAAAATAAAAAGGTCATTTTAAGTATAAAGCCAATTGACAGCTTAAGCAACATCCATGAATCACTGCAATTTCTGGATTGTGAGTTACCTGATATAATCCCCATTTGGGTCAGTTCTTCTGCCAAAACCCACTGGACAGTAGCAGTGAAAAAACTGCTGAAAGAAGGAACTACAGGATAGCCACATCCAGCTTCCAGCATTCACACTCCAATCTGCATCAAGTAAGAGCTCTTCAAAGACCTTAAGAAATTAGAGCAACGAGTTAGTCTGAACATGGCACACCTTCGAGACACCTACTTTTTCAAGAATTGTTCTGAGTTTCTGATTTCAGCAGAAGAAACCCAGCTCTTCAACATAGCAACACTCTTTCTTACCTGGCAACATTCACAGAATGCTCAGTACGCAACTGCAAATACTTACCTAAATGCCAAACTCAAGAACAAAAGTGTGATGTTGGCTTTTACCCTGTAAAAAGCCTTATAGACATCTCAAAGCTACAACGAAAAATTTACACTTTCTTGCATAAACGCATCCTTAAAAAATAAATCCCCAAAGGATGGCTGGAGCCTGACAAATGGAGCAAGTGGCATTGGTTGCTTTCAGAAGAGTTGCTTCATCACATTCCAACTAAGTAAGCTTTGCAAACTTCCAGAAAACAGGGAACATACAAAGCACATTTCAAACTCAAATTGTCGGTCTGAATACCTCAGCCTGCACGGCACCCTTCACTATGCAAAGGAGTCCCAAGAGTAGAATTCAAGAGTTTCAGGGTAGCACAAACATTCAGAAGTTGTATTCTGGAAGGCCAATAGTTGTATTCTTGAAGGCCAGTAGTTAATCTAGTAAGTCACAGTTTTGAGGATACACACTTAAATTCCTGGAGGTATATGAACCACCAAGCATGCTGAAGAATGGTGGGACAGATAATGAACTCTGGTCTGAAGACAAAAGTAGTCTTCTCTGGTAATTGCTACCCCTATTTTATTAAAAATAACCCATGAGGAAGTTGAAGATTTATGAGGGTTTTACTTTCAATCTGGAGCTCAACAGTTGTGAAACATTCACGTTTCCAGCATTGACTGTTTTTTAATTATTAAGACAGACAACACTAACTTGTATAAAAAGAAGTTTCTCCGCTCAGTCAGATCACTAGCAATACAGTCTAACAAGAAATAAAGAGAAGCCTTATTCTTTGAAGGAGAACGTTCAAGTACCTTTTATAAAGAGCGTGCACCGAGAAGTAGTTTTCAAAACAGACACTTATTTAACACATATTTTTGCAAGTTCTGATTTTCCTTTCAAACTTGCATTGTCTCCAAATGTTCCAATGAAACCATCATCTTTCTTCACGCTAAGACACTAAAACTTAACATCTTACTACTGCCCCCCAACCTCAACTAATATTATTCCAATATAAAAGTCTAAATAAGGTAATACCATTAAACAAGGAACTCTTTATCTCTCTACATACATTCAATAAGGCATTCATTCTACAGTATACACTGAATAAGCATTATAAAAGTATCTTTGTCTAAATATCTGCAACTATTTGGAAAAAAGTTTGTTTTGAAAAAATAAAATTTATCTTTAAACACTTTTAAAAAACATTTTTAATAGAAAGTGACTAATAATGTAACAAAATCTTTAGACGATCATTAAGTGTTAGCACACAACTGTTCCACTAGATGCTGCCATGTAATAAGACTTTGGAAATAACATCACCGTGGAAGGCTAGATTAGCTTTTGCTAGCTACGGACGTATGAATTAAATGTCCTTCCGCTGCACAAATCTGGGCCCTTCATAGATCTGTATTGTTTTAAAAGTAAGAACAAGTTGGCATTTATCTGTAATATACAGCTTTGTTGTTTGGCTGAGTCACCTATGTATGTGCATCTTCGATGTCTTTATCTATGAACTGCAAAAGGAAAATTCCTAAAGCAGCTTATGTTGTTGTGTAACCAAGACTTTTTTCTTTTTTTTTTTTTTTTAAATGAAAGGTGTTTGTGTACAACTGATCTGTTAAGATTAAATTTCATAAGATTATACACATATATAAATATGAGGTCACAATCCTGATGGCAAGTAAATTCTTTTTTAGATTTCAAAAATAAAAAACTTTTTAATTGATTATCATAGCTTAGTAAAAGATGCTACCCTTCTAAAAATGTAAAACTGATTCAAAGGCTGAGATTAAATTATTCCATTCTTTTCTTCAAAAGACTGACATTTGTAATTTGAACGTCAGCATCACTTGGATACTTGCATAGAAATTAACTGCACTGAAACTTCAGCCAAATCATGTTGCCCATACTCACACTTCTAACACTGGGCGAAGGGACAGAAATTGCTGAAAGGACGTTCTCAGCTTTTAGTTTTCTCCCTTTAATTCCGTGCTGCTTTCCCTTCAGAGAAGCAGATGCGGGATGCGAACAGAAACTGTTCACACAGTATGACTGGAAAGAAATTTCAATTACAAGAGTAATCCATGTTTATTTGCCAAGATTTAGGAAGAAATCTCAAATTTAAAAGAATTGCAGACCTATTCTGACTGCAAGAAACACTCGAATATTCCAATAAAAGGGGGCATTCAACAGGCAAGACTTCAGCACCACTGGTTTATCAGAACCGATTTAATTTCGGCCACAGTTTAAGGTTTATAATTCAACTTACACCACACAGTAACAACAGTTCTAGAATGACTATCTGAAACTTTCACAGGCACTTTAAGAAATTCAAGAATAAGAAACAATACCTTCATTCCTTCTTCCCAGCTAATCCAAAGGTCACCTCGAGTCAAAAAGCATGCTACAGCATGCCGGGCTAAATGGTGAATCCAACCTTCTTGACGAAGCTGCGTCATAATTGCATCAATCCAAGGAAAACCTGTCCTGCCTTCTGCCCACTTGGCCAAAGCCTCAGGATTCTTATCCCATGGAATTTGAACACAGATAGGATTCCCCTCCATTTTATCAAACCGTGGATTGTTAGTCGCCGCTGTGTAGAAAAATTCACGCCATAACAGCTGGCCATAGAGGGAGAGGGGAGGGGAGCTGTTCTTTTTTACCTGGAGATCATCATTAAAGGAAAAAGTTTTATTAGCAGAAGAAGTAGGGAAAAATCATGGCATCTAAGAATGTGTAGCTGACTACATGGAAATCATACCTTTTTGTACAGATCCGTTAACTTGAAATAAAAGAGACGACAAGACAAACAGCCAAAGCGGAGGTAGGGACTAAGCCCTGTCGGGCTTGCCAGAAGGGAATTTGCATTCATTCGTGGTCTTTCAAAGTTTGCTACCCAAGCCTTAAAAAAAACAAACAAACCACAAAACAAAACCCACACAGCAATATCAGACTACAGAATAGGTTGCAACTTGTACACATACAGGGAGAAATCATGCACTGTCTATAACTGAATCCAGACACTGGACAGTTGATCACATTACCTACAATATCTAGGGGTTCCTCTTGAATCAGCAGAATCTCTAGAAGATAATTCATCTCAATGCAGAAGGCATGAACTGTCTTCCAGAACTACCTATCCCTTTCTTTTAAATGCAGAGGAAACCTAGACAACTAGCAATACGTTAGCTTTTAGAGGAATTCCCTTTTAAAGTTATAAAAAGTATATTTCAAGTAAAATTACCTCCAAATAAAAAATAATTTTTTTTTTAGTAGAAAATAGTATAACAGACTTTCTCTAAAACTCAAATTAGAAAACAACCTGCTATCATCTTTTAAAACTAAGAAACAGCAGCTTGATTTCTATCATTATATTGAGGCCTTGAGTTCAAGTTTGTGGTTTTGATTTTTTTAAAATGACTTGCCCAATTCCTTTTACAGTCCACTGCAAAGAGCAACTATGTTTCCCAGATATGTCATACTTGCAATGCTTTGAAACATACCTTTCGTTCTAAGTGTCTTTCCAATCGTGTGAGGGCTTCTGTTTCTCCCCCTGGCCATACTGCAGAAGGCAGACCATCTGTGTCAAAACCTGAAAAACAAATTGAAACAAGGAAATTCCTTGTTCACTTATACTGTAGGGCAACTAAATTCCAGCATAGTGACACTACTCCATTTTATTGTATCTTGAGAATAACTCTAAATTGGTTACACGGCAAAGTACAAGTTTTAAAACAGTACGCAACCAAGTCTTATCAAAGCACGTTCAATACCTCTAAGTTGCATCAAAATCCAATTTTTACTTTTACATTAATTTACATTACAAGTTTTACATGTTGAATGGTCTTACTTCAATTCCACTACTTCTGGTTTTTGCACAAAGTGACCTTTCTATCATTTTTCAAATTATTTTCAAGTTCTCAGCTCTGCAATATGTGGGATATCCCAAATCCACAACTTTTTTTTTTTTAAATTACTACTAAGAAGCAACCATTGCTACTGTAATTTACAGAATGTCTAAAAACTTCTTCCATCAAGTGAAAAGCATGAGTGCTATCTTCAGGACATTCCTAGGCTTCATTGACCTTGACTTAAAATAACATATGGGGATTATTGTCAATTTGATGATAAACACATACTTCAGCTGCAAAAGAAAGATTAAAAGAAGGTAACAAGATTTCTTCCACACCCCCCCACAAGATTGTTCACCAGGTGCATGAGACAACATGTCTGCCTATAGTTTAACCACTGTACAGTGAGATCTTCTCTTCTCAAAAAGGCTTTAAAAGCAAGGTCTGTTGTATGAGAGTTCAAACGAACTAGACAGAGCAGCCAGAGCTTAGCCAAAATCCGTCCAGACCCTTTTGTTCGCAATGTGGAGGTCATACCACATTTGCTTGTATTTCAGTGTCGGGGAAACAGGGAAGAGAAGGGGGGATTCACAGGACAATAGCTTTCTTAAAAATAAATTTACAGAAACATAAGACTTTTTTTTTTTTTTAAGAAGCTTCTAAAATAATTATTTGCCTTATTATGATCTTTTTTGGCATTGCAAGACAAGAGGGTTTTTTAATTAACTTGTAAAACGACAGACTAATGACCTGAAGCACAAAGATACCAAATGCATTTAATACAAAATGAAGCATCAAAGACTATTAGTAGCTTAATGATTATTTGGTACCATGGGAAAAAGGCTATGCTGTATTACAAGAAACCAAACAGTACTTAGTGTAGTTTGATCTATCTGACCTCCCATTTAAAAGAAAACAACTAAAATTTACAGAGTTGATTATGCTTTTTTGTTCCTTTTGTATGTCATAATTGGCATCAGTTTAACAATTAACCATAAGTAGAACCTCTCTCATGGTTATTTTAAGTATCATGATTTTAGTGGTAGATTACATCTTACTTCTTTCACAATGTCAAAGCAATCTTAGAACATACCTAGCTCTTCAAGTGATGGGACACCGTATTTCTCGTCATGGTCTTCAGAAACTGGAGTAGTACATTTTTCCATTACTTCTGGGGTTATAGTCTCCACTGGCATCTCCAGTGGTTCCATTCTACTAATTAGGGTCTGGAATCGCTTGTAGGTAAGAGGAGGCTGTCCTCCATTTAATTCTATTATTCTGGATTTAAAAAAAAAAAAAGAAAAAAAGAACAGTAGTATGTCAGACAATAGTATATAACACTTGTTTCTTTAATAATATACACACATGTATACACACACAGAAATATCTTCTTACCTGCCTCTAGCATGTTATATAAAATCAAAGATACACATGGTAATCCAGACAGTTTGAACTTTAATTTTACCATCCTTTTTTCCTCACTAGGGAGACATATAAATTAACTGTTTATAACCAAGTCAATTATTAGTCATTCCTGGGTTGAGGAAAGTCCCTCAACAACAAGTAATGAATATGGACAGCTCAAGGCAAAGAAAAATACAGATCAGCAAAGCAGATGAGAGACCATAGCTACATAAAGATACATCCAAGTCACATACAAGGCTATGCTATTTGCATAAAACCCCCTATTTTTCTTTTCTGGTATTGAGAGCAGTAGTCAATATTACAACTGTCTTAATATGCAGAAAAATTAAGGTGCAGTTTGTACACAATGACTGTTGTAAAAACACAGTTTCCATATTTTGTATTGTCACCTTAAATATATCTAAAATCTCAGAAACAGGAAAACGTCAAAGAAATAATTTACAAAGTGGTAGATGGAACCAACTGTTCATTTGGGGGCGTGCTTGGGTGGGGAAGGAAGAAAAGGAATTTTCAATTTAGGACTAAAAAAATCAGGTATTGGTTTCAAAACAGTAAATAATTCCCTTTCCTCCCATATGTCTAGCTGCCTCTCATACATTGGCTTGTAATGAATAGAACAGGCATCTACCACAATAAATTACTCAATGTTAAGAGAAGCCAAGTCATACTTTTGAATAGTTTGCGGATTATGTTTCTATAATAGGGAGCTAATACTAATCCATTTAAATAGATCTGTTGAAAAATATAAACAAGACATTAAGTAAGGCAACGCAGAGATATCAAACAATCCCCAATTACTTATCGGATACATAACTGATAGGAAATAGTTAGCAGAAAGTCCTTTATTTTTCAAGAACTTGTGTACAGCAAGTGAAATAAGGACAAAACAATCTAACAAAACAACTAAACAACAACAGATCTTATTTGGGAGAAGTTACAGGCATGTTTGAGTAACTTCATTATAAAAGACAGATAATTAACATGACCATTATTTTCAAAAGAACCCCAAGTCAAAACCGTATTTCAGATACAGTTATGTACCATTTTTTGAAGTTCTAAAGTTTTACTCCATATGTAATAAAATTTGGATGGATGGATAAGAGAGAAACATAAAACAAATTTGTAGTCTTCCTAACTATAAAGTGCTCTGCATAAAAAGTAGCACACAATATCTAACCAAATACTACATAAAATTCATACTTTTTTTTCTTTTAAAAATCAGAGATAATGGTAACTTACTTGTCTAGGTCATATAATGTATGGGAAATTCGAACAATGACCTCCACTCCAGCTTCACTAGCCAGCTTCTTAATCGCTGCATCTCTTTCCTTCCCAAATGGTTCAGAATCATATTCAATAGAAAGTTTTGCAATATTCCATTCCTGCAACACAAAACACAAATGTTGTCCTTCAGCAACTTGACTGCCTGATGGAGGGTGAGGGAAAGGAGAACGGGAAGGACAGGGACAAGATGGAACACCAGCTATTACCTGTGGATAGTTGTCAGATACACAAAAGCCCAAAATACATTTAGACACCCAGACTCACAAAAATAAAGTCCAACGTTTTAGCATCTAAGTAGGAATTGAGCATTAAAAAAGCCTCTATCTGTCCCGTTACTGTGCGTGCACACAGCAATGGGACAACTTCTGTGCAAATTCTGAAAACTCAGCTCTAACTTTAGGATCCATATACCTTAAGAGACACAACAGAAGGGAAAGATGACAGAGGCTGTCTCCTGGACATTGATCAACAGCAATATCTTGCTCTGCAGAAAAGCTATTCACTTATGCCTGTCAACTTTAACAGCAGAAATGAAGTTGGGGGAGGGAGAGGGAGGGTGCAGGGCCCACAAAATACACACGCACAGACACCCCCAACCAAACACCACACACTTTCCATCCCTTTTCCAGATCCCTACCCCTCACCCACCAGAACGGACAATCTTCAACAACCTCCAAATTCTCAATTAAAAAAAAAATTTAAAAAATCTGTCTCCTAAAATGAGGACACCTTCAAGTCTAATATCCTTTACATTACAGATGCTGTTACCAAGGCCAACAGTAACAGGTGGGGGAAAAAAAAAGCAAAGAAAGGCATAAACTAATGGCTAAGGCTTCTGCAACAGCAGGAAATTGGAAAGGTGAAGTATGCACAGAATGATCCTAGAAAGCCATCCTGCCAATCAAACTCAGAAATACCTTTCTAATCCCTCAGAAGCTTAATCAGTTGATTTAAATACACCAGCCAGACTATTTCAGAGAACTGGATTTACACCAAAGAAGTGAGGGGCACTCTACGCTGTTCACCTAGGGTGCTGTTTCACTTCTGAACTCTAGCTCTCTCCTAGATGAAGCCCAGGTACAACCCTGAGGATAGGCCATTCCAAGGAGTGCTCGATCTTTGAAAGAAGGCTTGGCTCCTTCCATCATTACGTCCGCCAAGACTGACCCAGCAGGCCCTGAATCCTCAAGCAACCTCTTACATCCTCATACAACATTTATTTCCCATTTCACAATGTAAAACCAATGTCTGACAAGTTGCAGCAGATATTTTTCTAAATCCTTCTTTCCTCTGGCATACTGAAAAGAAAACCATAAAAAACATGTCCAAGAGCCAGAGCCACATCTCCAAGGGAGCCAAGGAACTCTGAGAGAAGTGCTATGTGATGTGACAACACCCACATCACATCAGCATGAGCTAAGCACTTAGAAAAAGCATGGACACAAATCGCTTTGCACATACTGCTGGATGTTTTTAGCAACGCCGATGCATTTAAAGAACGAGAGATTGTTCCAATTCTATTTTCTTTATCAAGCCAGTCCCAGAGAGCTAGAGATACAGAGCAGACCAGGACAAACTGAAGAGAATGAGGCAAGAATCAACCAAAACTTGGCCAGTTCAAGTTAATGAACAGGTGGCCAAGTGGGTGGAAGTTGCATCTCCGCAGTCAGATGGAACCACCATCCTCAAGTTACTTTAAAAAACCCCAACCAAACAAAAAATCCCAAACAAACAAAAAAATAATTTTGCAAAGACCTGCAAAGTCCACTGGTAAAAATATTCTGTCTCTATGTACTACTCCAGAGGATAACAGCCTACGGCTGCTATCAGCAGCACTGTTAGCTAGTACTGCTGAAAACATGACATTGAAATCGGTGTCTTAAGGGAAGCAAAGCTGCTCTGAAGGACTGGAAAGAGGAAAGCAAACAGTCATATATATATATACACACACACACACACACATGAATGAAAGAATCTAAAGGTCCTTGAGGCCTTTTGCAAGGCTAAAGATAGATCAGTGCTCTGCCTTTTGAAGGAATTGTCCTTCAGCCTGTGAAAAGGAGAGCCCTACCAAGACACAGCTGTGAAACATTCATCCCCAGGAAATCCACACATGCTGGCATCTGTGACAGAGCTCCTGACACAAGGCTCTACAGAAGTTCCATATCTCCTACCGTTATTTAAAGTGATCTTCTCCCACCCAAAAAACATCTACATGTGTTCTTCAGGGTCAGGATCACTGCTCACCTTTGAGGCATTTAATGAGGATGATCTGAAAAGCTTAGTTCAGTGTTATATGCCCTTCACTACACTGCAATTGCCTGACGTACAGCTACTGCTCTGGCAAAAGAGGCTGGGAGATTAATGATATGAGATAGATGCATGTTTCAGTTTTCAGCCAAAAGTTGAAGAAGTCCTCAAGAGCTTCAAAAATGCCTCTTATTTGTTCAAGGACAGAGGATGACCTGAAAAGCCCCTCCCTGAACAAATATACAATGAAGACACTTTTTGGTAATTTGAGGAACCAGAAGACAGACAGATGTGAATGTTCTTTTTTGATTGCTGTACACTATCTATCAAAAATAATACAAGTTATTTTTATTAACTTCTCAGCACTAAAATTAATATTCTGATAATGTGGCACTCCTATGCTGTTAGGCATAGAAAGATCAGCCTAGTAGCAAGATCTGAAACAGGAGTTGTCAAAGTAGCCCTTAAAGTATTTAAGAAAACTTGTCACAGGTCACTCAAATCCAGAAGGCAATACACACAAGAGCAAGATCTCTGCCCCTATTTAAATGCAATCAAACAAAATTTGGCAGGCAGATATAACAAGCTTGAGTATCTGGGGGGTTGCAAGCAGCAACTAATGCCACAGTACTCCTGCAGGAAATTCCTCACTGAGGGGAAATCAAGAAAAGACCAGAGTATTATCCAGTTAGCATTTCACAACTAAGGCACAAGAATGAAGACCAAAATGTGAGTTTTGGTTGAGTTTTCAGGTTGGTGTTGAAGACTTGGGAATAAAAATCTTGAACACATGATCTCTTTTGAAAAACAGGTATCTTTTTTCCCCACAGTCTTGCTCATCTCAATTACCTCAATCCACTCATTCCATAAAAACTTTTACAATCAAAGTGTTCATTTTTACTATCCTATTACAGTATTGTTACCTTAAATACACTATTATCCATGGAAGACAAATCAATATCAGTAACAATCCATCACAGCTTTAATTTGCTCAATAACAAGACCCGTTCCCACAAAAGCCTTAAACTTCTTTGACTAGAAATTGCTTTTTACCTGCACTCTGCTTTTACCAAGCCTACTACCACCAAAAACCTTATGAAATCACTTTTAATGGCCAAAAAGCAACCACAGCAGATATTTGGCCTAAATAAAACATTGCTTTTAGAGGTCAGGCTTTGAACCTGGATTCATGTGCACATAATTATATTTCAATATTTCAAAGGGAACCTGGAAAGGAAAATTTAGTAATATACAGTACCTACACTTAGCAAACCATTAGAAATCAGTTCCATTTCTGGAAAGAAAGAAACCAAAAACTGTAAAGTCTAAGAGCAACTCAGTTCAGTTGGTAATATGCACATTAGAGGGGAAAAACCCAAATCTAACAAAAACAACCTTAAAGAGAAACTGCAAGGATAGTTAAGTATTTGCATGGATAACAACTTGTACTGAAGTATATAGTACAATAAATATTCCTAGCTGAAATTAGTTTGTCAGTCATATTTATGGATAGAAACAACAACTGCAAGGTGGCATTTACCTTAAAAAGTCTGGGGAAAACATCTGCTGGCTGTCCACGAATAACAAACAAACGTGAATTCAGTTTCCGTAGATTGGCATCAAGATCCTCAAGACACTGAAGCAGGAATCTGCAAGGGATTGTAAAGAAACATTTATTTTCTGAGGCAAACTAGCGAATTTTACAATAGAAAAAGGGAACCAAGAGGAACAATCCAACAAAGATTATCAGACCTTCAGTATTTGATGCATATTTTGGTGATGCATGCATGTTCACATCCTAATTACACTTAGCTTACAGTAGTTCAATACTATATAATATATTCAACAATACATAATTCAGAAAACCAAACTGCACTGTCATTTAGGTTTTTACCTCAACACTATTCAACTCTGGAATGGAGTAAAACATGCTCAAGTCTTAACTAAAACTAGAAGTATGTTGTCACTCTGAAGAAAAAAAGCACACCACAGAAAAAAACCAAACAGACAACCAGCTGTTGGCATACTGCTACTAAACTTAATCCAAGTCCTTCTTACAGCACAGCAGCCTGAACTGTTACTAAAAACAGCATACCAGAGGACTATGTGGTCATAACTATCCCTTTGGCCTTCATTTGTAAAAATAGCCCTCTATATAACAAACAGTTTCATGCATCTTGGCTGTAACCTCACTTGAATTATTTAATAAGCAAATCAGCAAATAAGGAGAAAAAAAAAAGGTGGGGGGGAGAGAATGGGCTGCTGCAAATCTGCAAGTCTTCAAGAGAAACAGGTAGTTGCACAAAGGATGTTGAGGCACGTTGACATGCGCAAAGATTTATTAGTGGGTACAGTAACTAAAAATAACTCCAGTGGTGACAGTTGTTTGGGGGAAGAAATAAAAACAAAAGGAAGGAGAGGAAAAATGAAAACTCTCCCTTGCAGCCAGCCAGAAAGAAAGATGCTGGGGGTCCCCAGATGAGTGCCCTTCCCCTGGACTCCTCTCCAGTGTAACAAGTGGCTCCTCCACAGTATTTTTCCTCATAGTAACGATATAGTTCTCACGAGGAGCTGCTCAAACCCTGTCAGCTGTTTTTACCTACAATGCTGTTGGCACTCACCAAAGTGCATGTTGATCACGGCAGCTGCTGAGTCAGAGCCTGCCGGTCATTAACCTCTGCGCTCCCACATTATTGGATCCCCTGCCATAAACCAAAAGCTACACCCAAAGGGGGAAAAAAAAAAAAAAAAAGAGGAGATTCCCACACTGCAGGCCATTATTCCTGAGAGAGCCTGCTGTAGGGACACTATGTGCAGGTGCAAGGCCACGAGGATAACACCACAGGGGCAACTGCCCAAGACCAACGCAGGGAAAGCAGTCGCACGGAGGCCTGGAGACACTGCGCCCGTAGCCTAGGTGAAAGGGTGCGGAGCTACCAGGGAAGGGCGGGCTGCACCACTGCAAGTGCCCAGGGCATTACAAAGACAAAGGCACGGAGCAAGCAGGTTTACTAAAATCAGCAGTTCATAAAACACCTAGACTTTTAAGAATGAATCCTAAAAAATAACCAGTTACAATGAAAATGCTACACCTTCTAGGAGGGATATAGCATACATGACTGTTGTAAACCTACCAGCACTTTTTACATTTTCTAGAGATTTAGCAATATATGTGGTGCCCACCTAACACACATTGCCTCCAACTTTATATGGAAAAAAACTATAAAAATTAATATATAGAAGGCTGGCAGGAAACCCCCTAGCTGCTATCAAATGCCAAAAATGCGTGGTTCACTTGACCTGAAAGGGTAACAGAAAGCAAGCAAGTCTGAGAGGAAGCCAGTGTACAAGAATACAACTGCTTCTTGGCTGGCAACTATGCTTATATGTTTAATGACTGGAACAAGCCAAAAATGTCTAATTCTCTCACTTTGCTAAATTTTATTTTGAAAAAATCTCCAGAGTAGCAAGATCATGAAGGATACGTTGTATCTAAAAAGAAACTGCTGTATACTAATTTAGTTAGAAACTGCACAGAAGTAATTTTAAGAATCAGATGAGAATTGCATATGCTTCTATCAGGGAGAACTTGGGCCCCACATTCCCAGGCCAAAGTCACTTCCAGATGGACTCTGAAAAGTACAGCTTCATTTCATCATTTTTTTGAAACCTGGAATGACAGACCTTATCACTAATCTTATCCACCTGAATCTTGCTTTCAAAGAGCACGTGCCTTCACTTATACTTCACAAATCACTATGAAGACAAACTGCAGTAGTGTCCCAGATGCCTTTAGAACACTCCAGGAAAGGCTGGGGGTTTTTTTGTTCAGTGGGTTTTGTTGTTGTTGTTGTGGGGGTTTTTTGTGTGTTTGTTTTGTTTTTGTTTATTTTAACTTGGTATCACAGCATATAGGGAAAGGGTATGAAGAGAAGTTGATGACATTAAATGCTCATAACTATTCAAAGTAAAAATCTGTCTTTCAGGAAATTGTTCTGTTTTCTTCCTATTTGCGTCTCAGTTCCCTCTAATTTCTCCATCTCTTTTCTTCCTACCTGACTGACCGTAACATACAACTTCTAGTCTGGACTTGGCACAAAATCCTATTCAAGAAGATTACATGCACTGACCCAGTCTCCAATTCACATCCAAGATCCCTAAACTTGCCCTTAATTCTGTTTAATCTCTATTTTGTTGGTTCCCCAAATCCCCTCTATTATCTTTCTTAACTATCTCTTACCACACTCCAGCATTTCAATCTCCATAAAACTCTTCCATGTATTTAACAAAAATAATGGTGTAGACTCAAATTGTTAAATATATGTAGGAAGGGAGCGGAGCGGCCAGGGGACGCACACACACTCCCCCCACCTGAACAAAACCAGAACAAATGAAAAACAGCCAAACCACAGCTTGAGTTGCAAGACTCACTGAAAGCACATTGTTCAAAAATAACAGACCAAATTAAACCCTAGCGACCCAATATCTATAGTAACAGCAATGCAAAAGAATACTGCTTTTGACTTTCATAACACAGATTCAGTTTGCGAGTGGTTACTCAGAATAAGCGTGCAGTTTATTAAGCATATTTGAATCTTTCAGTTGGACCAAATGTGTTTTAACAAGATGTGCTGCAAATAATTAATCACCCATTTTGTTTTCACCAACTATGTTTATGCTATACCACATCTAAAGGCATTTTCTCATTAAAGTGTTAATAAAATTTATCTAACATAAAAGCCTTTACACATATTTATAGGATCATAGAATAGTTTGGGTTGGAAGGGACCTTTAAAGGTCATCTAAGTCCAACCCCCCCTGCAATGAGCCTTGCTCAATGAAAAATGAACGTTCTTAAATAATTGCTTTTAGATACAACCCCTACCAAGAAACTTAATAGTTGAATCAACTATTTTTCATAACCAAAGTTTTCACCACCTCTTTTTCTCATGAGTACCTTTAAAACTTGCAGAAGCAGCACAGCATCTTTACTGTGGTTAAATGCATGCTAATTAACATCTAGCTTTAGGTATATCTAGATATAAATTACTCTGAATTTAAGGAAGGAAAATTCTACCTTTCAGAACTTCTGCATTCATCTAACATGTTAACAGATGCCTGTGTGAATAGGCCTACATGAAAGGAAATGTTTTAATTATACCAGCTCCCTGAGACAACTTCTAATTCCTGCACTTTCTCCAATTTTGGCATGGCATTGTAATGCATTGCATTTATTTCCTGTCCTAGCAAATTAATGTTTCATCCATAACATACACATGTATGTCGGGGAAGAGCAATAACATATCCACAACATGCACACCCCCGCACATATCAAGCATACTAATAGAAAAATAATAAAATAATAATTCTCATCATTCAACACACTGTCACAGTGAATTATAACAGGATCTGGAAGAGAAGAGTCGTTAGTTTTCCAAGGTATCATTTTGACTGGTAACACTTGTTTGCAAGTGAAAATAGTCCTGAATTCCTCTCATGCCATGCAAGGGCACTCGCCGCAGCACAGGACATGGAAGTGTTTTGCTCAGTGCAGACATTTAAACATAATTAAGAGCAGCATTCTAGGACAGACAAGGCAAAATTATTTGAGTTTTCGCTCTGAAGAGATATACCAAAATGCTCACAAACATGTTCCTTTCACAGTATAACACAAATTAAAATGAATGGTAAATTAGTCTGAACTGAAACCAAATATGAAACCTCCATCTCATAAAAAGTAATTTCTTTTTAGTATATGAGCTCTTGAGGCAAAGTTTCTTCATAGCAGCTATGAAGTAAGAGCTACTAGGCTTGAACTCTATTATACTTTACACCAAAATGTGGCAATTAGGAGCTATTTAAATCTCTCCCTACAGTAACAGGTCATGTTTCTGAGTCTGCAATCTAAAACAACTTTTTCCTCTCAATCTAACAGTCAATGGGAAAGCACTTTCTTTTGCACTGTGAATAAATATGAAAACTACATGACATGACTTCATTAAGACGACACAAAAAGGATACACAAGTATTTTTGATCAGATTAGAGCATCAGCCCACGTTTCTGCATCTGGTTTTCAAATTCCCTTGGACAAACCAGAGGAAGGAAAAGTTCACCATTAATTTCACAGCAGCAAACTGTGAGGTACGTGCATGACTGAGGTGACGGAGGGAGGCAGAAAAGACATTTATTGTAACACAGGGAAGATACCGATGCAAAGCATACCTGTCTTCAAGCAACATTCTTAGAGGGCATTACACACATTTTGCTCAGGGTCATCTAATTATGATATTCAGAATTCTCATGAAAGCTTCTGAAGACCACGTTCTTTAAAAGACATGCACATCAAATCTTAGCTGTTTACTCCAAGAAACTCCACAATCTCCCCTGCTGCCAATCATGCAAATTCTGCTTGGGGTCTGAAATCTAAACTAAACATCCTGCCCCTGCATCATAAGATTGACTGCCAGAAACTGGTTTGCATAATACAGATCATAATTTTAGCTATGATGCAACTGAAATAAACCAGCACCACCATCGAGGCAGAAATTCAAAAAGTTAAATAACTAATTCTTAACACAGTTAACCATTAACAAAATGAACAAAACTAAGCACTACATCATGCAGCATTCCTGGCTCTGGACTATTAACATGACTAAAGACTTTCTCCAGGGAAGAAGTCAGGACCAGCCTGTTAAAGGTAGCATTTTTATTTAGGAGGAGACTTGCAAGAAGGACACTTACAGACACACTGTTTAAGGCTACCGTTAAGTCTTGTTTGGGGTTATTTTTAGAAGTAATAAACACCCAGAAACCATAATCACATAGAACCGTCCTTGCCAGTATGAAATAAGGACAATTGCTGGGAATTGAGGGGACTTAGAATGCAATGACTTCTCTTTCAGGTGTCATTCACATCTGAAAATGGTGGTGCTAAGCCACTAAAAATCAAGAAACTTCAGTTTCAGGTTTTCTTCTGAACTGATCCAGATTCTGAATTTGTTAGGGAAGGCAGGAGTGTTAGACTGCACAGCCAGTACCACACAAAAGAAAAGAATCTAGTCAGGCTTCCTCATTCTGAGGAAGAAGTTTAAGAAGTTGAGTGAAAAAGAACAGTGCTAAAACTTGTTTCATTCCTAAGTTTAATTAACTTTTTTACCTATGAGTGGTCAACTTCCAGCAGTCTATCCAAACTTCTGTTTAACCAATCTTTTTAAATACTTTTTATCTGCCCACTAGTCCTTATGCTAAGGCATTGATTACAATCTCTCCAGTGAAAGAAAAGCACTGTGAAACAAGAGACTATGTGGTTATTGATCACCACCAGACTTTGTCTATCACAATTATCTTAAGCAGCCTAACATCTGCTCATTTTATGTTCCCATTCAATTTTTTTTTCAATGTTGCTAACAGATATTTCTCCTTCATCTTTCAGAGTTTAGTAGAGCTGGATTTAATAAAAAGAAAGAATATTACATACCGTATAACATCGACCACATTTTTTTATTTGGATTAGTATAGTTTACAGCATTAGACCCTGACTGTATTAATAAATTATGCAACATTTATTTCTCTTCATGGTAAGAGGGGGAGAGAGAGCCTTTCTTTCATATGTATCTACTATTCTGCCATATGTTCAGTTCGGTCATTATGAAAGCCCAGTATCGTTTAGGTAAATATATTTCTCATACTAGCTTGTCCAGGAATCATATGGTGGATCTCATCTAATACTGAAACAGAGTAAGAGACACCGAGAAGTATCTCAAATTTGATATAGCTATATACAAATACTTAATATTTTATCAGTATATTTTCTTGTTTGATTGCCAACCAATGTGTCTTAGTGTGAGCAGTATATTCTTATGAAACTATAAGATGATTAAGCTCAGACAGGATTTAACTGTTATGTACACTCCACAGCATCCTTTGGCAGCAAGCCACAGCAATATTTTCCTATTACCAAATCAAGGTCACAGAGGCATGCCTTATTGTATTACATTGCTTCAGCAAATACCGCATACAACTTCCGCATCCCAAATAGTTACACAATAATAAATTTCATAGAGGTATTATCCTTTAAGCTTATATACAAGAGCAGGAAAAGGTTCATATTATTCAACTCTAGATACTTAAGCGAAGCGGCTGTGGGAGCTAACTAATCTCCTGCAGAGTTGCTTTATAGTCAGTGGAGAAAAAACAGCTCCTTTAGAGTGCAATTCAGGACTTCAGCATCTTTCATAACTTAATAAGAGCTGATCCACATGCAAAAACAAAACCAAACACAGACGATGAAGTGCGTCACTTTGCTTTTTTCCTCTAATATTTACTACTGTTATAATCCTCAAGCCAAAGCAGAGCTGCGATGGAAGAAGGCGGCAAGATACACCCAAGCCCATGTACAGATGAAATATTCGTAATTGCTGTAAAAGAGGTTCTTAAAAAACAAATTCAACTCTTCAAAAAAGCATGAAAGAAAAGGCTTCAAACAATAATTGAGAGAAAGCAACATTTAAAATTTAATCTCCAACCTGAGTCCTTTCGGGTGCATCTTCTTTGAAGCTAAGTAGTAAAGACCTTCTCACATATGGAGTGGGGCTAGAATACCAACTACAGCAAGCACTACTGCTCTATTAAGAACAACAAAATAATTTCAATCTAACCTAGCTTACATTGGACACAAAGCTAGCATTTCCTTACATATCATTCCTCATTAATTTCTTCCCAAATGAACTACCTTTTCAAGGTTAGCATTCCCCAAAGGAAGGAAACACAAAATTTTTGTCCTATTAAGAAAACATTTATAATCTCCCAAATAGCCATCTGCATTTGGCTCCTATTTTGTCAGCCATACATCACAGCAAATACTGTATTTAGCCTCTGTAAAGATCTAGATCTTAACTTCACATTCAAAGGGCACCTATTATTCATCTAAACTATTCCCATATAACTAGCAACAAACATCTCAAATTACTTGCTTGTTACAAAGGTCAGCCTTCTGGTGATACGAGACTAACAGCCTCACAGCTTCTTAAATCTCTCTCCCAATGTCTTCCATTCTTTAATGTATATATGCTGTGTTTCTTTTTCTCTAATCCTCTAATTCCAATCTGATAAATCAAAGTCCTTATTATCTGACTTTAATTCCTTACATCTACTCTTTCCAAAGAGAAACTAGTTGAATCCATAAAGGAAAACCCAAGAGCAAACAAATGTATTTGCAGTGGGGACAGCTGGGGAAATAGGACCTAGAGGCAAATTACAAAACTAAGTTACTTGAGAGTACAGACATGCTCATATTTAAATAAATTTAAACCTCCTTATTCTCATGCACCCGAGTTCTCTTATTTAAATGAGCTGCTCATAAGGCTTGATGTAATTAAACCAGAGCTGGCCTGCTTTTTCTTCCTGCCACTGAATAAAATAGTTCGGCCATGTTATTTTCAGCAATCTAAGCTGTCCATGAGAAAGTAACAGCTATGGCTCATTTCAAAAGAGCAAGAGCAATAAGAGCGCTATAACAAGATACAGTCTTGCAATCTGATTCTGAAGGACAAATTTTATACTGCCCCTCATTTACTTTAATAAAACCCTTTTACTTTCCTTAAAGTGACCTTTTCAAGGCTATAATTACTGCTAATAAGATTTTGCACAGTTTTAAGTTTCCCAGAAATGAAACACTGTGTAAAATTAATATATTTCTCAATGACACTGTATAAATTGCAAGTCCATAAGGTATAATTCCATCATCTCTGGCTTCCCATATTGAAAAATCTATTAAACTAATAGAATAGAATTAACAATAGAGCTGAAATCTACTAGCAAGCACAGAAATTGGTAGAAAGTTTGGAAAAACAAACCCCTGAAGCTATTCCTGAAAACCTTAATTAAAACTGACTGGTTTTAATCTCCACGGGGCTTGCCTTATGGTGGTCAGACATTCAGCATTATCCTAACTTCCCGTTGCTACTCTTATGAACCAAGAAGGCCAAAATTTTCTGAACTGGTCTTTCAAAATTAGAATTAGTCATTTATATCTAAATACAAGGTAAACATGAATCAAATTGTTCAGGTTTTTGAGTAATCATCATGTTGAAAGAATCAACATTAAAAAAACCAAACCAAACATTAAAAAACACAAATAGCAAACACAGTTTATTAAGCTGCATGAGGCCAGAAAAATTCCACTTTGTCCCAAACTTTCCTAGTGTATGAGTAGACTAATGGAGGTAATGGTTCACTTCATGCTGCAGAGGCCTTCCATCTCAAAGTCTAGAGCTGATGAAAAGAGGTGCATGGAGCTCAGTAACATAAGCCCTGGTAAACAAAACTGAAATATAGCTCAAGACATAATAGATTAAAAAATTAAAATAACCACTAGATAAACATGCTATCTTCATCTGCCACAAGTGAAGCAGTTCACTGCAATACTGAAGGTCAGGACCAACAGAAAGTACCTCACTTCAAGTAATTAAATTAATCTTGGAAAGTTACGTAGTACAGTTAAGTGGAATATTCTGATAACTAGAAAGTG
Organism: Ciconia boyciana; assembly: GCF_034638445.1. Classification (NCBI taxonomy): domain Eukaryota; kingdom Metazoa; phylum Chordata; class Aves; order Ciconiiformes; family Ciconiidae; genus Ciconia; species Ciconia boyciana. The sequence goes on from NC_132934.1 coordinate 61,128,883, forward strand.
ATATTCAATCATCTTTGCAGAAGTGATAGTAGTTTAGATGAAGAATTATTTTATGAAGAATGAAACCTTTATTAGAACAACTGTATTTTTATATTTTCCTCATTTTCCTGGTCTACCCATGCCTTTCAGAAGATGGGAAAGAATTACCAAAATTCACCTCCTGAACACCAGTCACAGATTTTTTTTATTACTTTGACTGTTGAAAGAATAAAGGTAGACAACTGGAAGATATCATCCTACACAGGATCACTTTATTTTTTTCCAGTTTGCTTGTGCCAGGATCAGAATTAATAGCAACTCAGAAGATGCAGACAGGAACACTGCCAATTTAAATGGGGGGGGGGGGGGGGGGGGGGGGGAAGGGGGCACACCAAGCCCACCTTCCTGAAGGTGCATAAACTTTGTTGGACACAAAGCAGTTAAAAGAAGACCAGTTGAATATCAAGACAAACTGTTAGCATTCCAGAAAAGAGATACTCCTAAGAAAGATTTTTTTTTTTTTTAAACTCCAAAGTTCTTTCTATAGATAAAAATGATAGGGGAGCATCTGTAGGCTCTGAACTCTGGAAACTTAATCACCATTGATAATATTATTGCTATGCAGAACCTTCAAGCAAGAAGAGGAGTTCCCCAGTAGAGGTCAAACTGAAGAAAAACAATCCTTATTTGCTTTAATCCCCATAGGTCCAACATCAAAGGGGAAAGACCAAAGGGGGGGGGGGGAAGGAGGGGAGGAGGGGGGAAGTCTAAAAAGTCTGCAGCTTTCATGACTACATGTCTCATAACCTGGTCATTTCCTTATACCATTTGTAAGAAGAACATTTCAATATGAATCAACAAAAATAGTTTCCTAAAGTAGGTCGTTGCTGCAGCAACCAGGCGGCTGTTTGGACTACTCCCTGCCACAGTGACCTACTTTTCCAGTTAATATGTAACTCTCCCTGTAGGAGCGCAATTCCTCCTTCCCTCCGGAGCGACTCCGAGAGGATTCCCGCACCACAGCTGAACTTTATTCCCAAGCAGGACAGAGAAAGGCTTCGAGCAGGTACAAGCAGCGGGTCGGTTCTGCTCCTCCGCGTCATATTTAGAAGTGCTGGCTGCTAAAGGTTAAATGAAACCTAATATGTGCTCGGAGTTCAAAAAGTACCAAGCCAACGTTCAAAACCGGAGGAGCTGATAAAAAATAGAAGGGGAAGACGTCAAAGAGAACAGCAGCTCGTGAACAACGTGTGCCCTGCCAGAGTCAACAGCTGGCAGCAAGCATCAGCACAAAGAAGCTGCTTCAGCACTACATCCAAGCACAAGCTAACGGACATAATCCTTTATTACAGGTCTAAATAACATTAAAACTGCATAAAAGAAAAACCCTTGTGAATGACAGGTAAAGCTAACAGGTTTTTAAACCCTATTTAACCCTGCACGGACAGTGGAGCGGGGACACACAAAGGTACCACACAAACCCAGGAAGTCACATTGACAATTACTTAATTTCCTGTTTACTGTTGCTGTTAATGACCATTAACCTTATGACAAAGCAAAAAAGATTACCAGTGCAACTTTTCATTGAACTGTATCTTAACCTCATGAAGAAAAAATATTATCTCTGTAGAAATAAGCCTACAAGGCTTCAAACGTCAATCACGCCAACTTGTGCATAGGTATTTTTTGATCAATTTATGCAAACCCTAAGTTCAAAAGCTTTCTTTCAAGGTAAGATTTAAGAGGCAAGCACAAGAGACTAACACTTCCAAGCAAAAGACAACTCATTCCAACAAAAGGCAAGCTATGCATTACCATATAGTACATCCTAATTAAAACTTCGGTTAACAGAAAGATTCTGACAGATACAGCTCATACTACGAAAGCAGAAAAACAAAGCACACACAGCAAAGCTCTCCAAAGCTTACCTTACCTTAAGTCTTCTTACAACTTGTAAGTTCAGTAGGAAAAATACTGGAATCAATGACAACACGGTACTGCAAGTGGAAAAGTTTTTGAAATTTCCCCACACACTTTCACTTGGGAACAAATCATATATAATGAGATAATTACTCCTGCAAATCCCACACTCTTCAAACAGAACAGCAAAAAAACCACAAACCCTAAAAATTATTTTTACTTTACCATTGCACTTGACAAGCTGTACAGCAGCAGCTGCAAAGGTAGGATTCTGGAAGAAAGATGGGCTAGTAGAAGATAAAAAATTGTAGAATTATGAAAAAAATCAGAAGAGCTGCTGCTGCAAGAGCAACATCTGATCACTAGTAACACTTTTCAGTTTGAAAGTGTGACCTCCAGTGCCAAAAACGCAAGCTCTGTTGTGCTGTCTCATATGGAAGTAGTAAAGAACTGGAGTAAAACTTCCAGTAAACGCAGCACTGAATAACTTTTCTTTGGCAAACTAACACAGTGTTTCAGAGTTGGCACTGAAAGAGAGGTTGGTGGAGTTACATTTTAAAGAAAGCCGAAAGCCAAAATCTAAAATGTAAAAAGAAGAAGATGCACGTTATCTCCGCAAACCCATTATTTTCTTCACGATTTGGAAGAAAAACACACTAGCTCTGAAATAAAGTACTTCTCACCAGTAAATTTATTGGCAACTAGCTTACAGAAAGGAAATTTCGATCAAATGAAAAAACTCTGCTCACTGAAAAGCACCAGGACTATGTGATCAGTACTAATCTTTATACAGGTCTCCTCAGATTATGAAAGCCTTGAAATAAAAGGGGAAAATATACCACAATGAAAACTGAACTATCAATATCCCAGCAATTTAAAACTTTTTCCTTTGTCATAAACTGATGAAACTACACATTAGAAGATGTTTCCAGGTCATACCAGTTAAAGAGTATGCTGGAATAAAGAAAATGAAAAAGTCACTCATAAAAAGTAATTTAAAGAAGCGTTTACAGGATTTGAGACATACTGCCTAGTAGCAGTAAACAGCAAACAGCTATGTTGTCTAAAAAGAAACACACATAAAACACAGTAAACTAGATCTTAAGCCTGCCACCTACTGAAAAATAATGACAGAAAGTCACAGGAATCATCCCTAGGCAACCCAAATAAAACAAATAATTCAGATGACATAATTTGCTTGATTACCCTCATTAAGACTTGGATAGTTTCAACTTCTTGAGTTCACTACTAGCAAGACTTACGAAAACAAAGAACAAAATCAAAATGCAACCTCCTCCCCAGTCAAAGAGCCTTCTGAAACCTGGATGGCAAAAATTACCCTGGAGAATACTTTATTTTAAATGCATATCTCAGTTTTACAGATATAGTCATGCCTCTCCCATGAGAGAGGAATAAGGAAAACAACAGTAAGCAATCTCTGCTAAAAGCTGTATTGTTCTCTTTTTCTACTTTAAGACTACTAGAAAAAAATGAGTTTGTTTATTCTCAAGAATGTGAAATATGAAGAGTAGGAGGAAAAAAAAAAATCACTTGATGCCATAGAATTTACAGGCAGAAAATCTGAACTCAGAGGAAACTCACAAGAGAACACAGGAAAGAAATATCTTAATCCATTCTTCAATTAATCCAATGTATTGGAAATCAAATAATTAGCTATTTTTAATGCCAGTTGCTCTACAAAATGGAGTCTCACAATTCTCTATACACTTCTCCAGTACTTCAGAAGTGCACAGATTGTGAAACTGAGATAAAGCTTGCCATGGTGTTCGATATCTTTAGTGCATAGCAAAATTGTAACTATGCAGGCCATGATCATGTTTTACAAACTATACAAGGCATGAGTAACAAGCAACCTACATTGAGTTACCTATTTATTTACTCATCTTTCTGATGAAAGTTGCCCTCCTATTTCTGTTCTTTCAATCATTATCTTGCCCCTCTCTCTAAACTGCAGCACAGTTTACCCTTTACCTACAAGGTAAGTAGAATATTGGCATTAAGGAAAAAAAAATAATTGCAAGCACTGCACTCCACAGGTTCCTTACTATAAAAAGTAAAGCATTTCCTAGGTCATGGCTTCCACACTTTGGATAGATAACAGATAGAAAAATCCACATTTTCCTTACAGGAGTTGTTCCTAAGTAGCCTGTGCTGTAGATACTTCATCTCCATCACTGAAGAATCAGTAATAACCTGTATTCATACTTCACAACTTCCCCATTTGAGCTTAAACAGATTTTTTTTTCAACATTTCTGGTTTTCATTTTGAAAGGATAGGAGTTTGTGTTCCAAAAGGAATCAAACTTGTAGTGCAAGAATTTTGCAGCCTTTACTTTCAACAGCTGTGCAAGAGTCACAAACATGCTAACGCTAAAAAGGAATGCCTGGGACTGAACAGGAAAGGAAATGCTTTCCTACAAATCAAGAAACACTGAGATAAAGTTTCAAAAGCAGGCCCAGAAAAATTCTCTACTTTAGTTGCAGGAGGAAGCAAAGCATAACACAAAAGCTCACCTGTACATGATATCACATGCCTGTCACCACAGAAATTAGACTTGCAGGACACATCCTGACCAACGTTCAACCGGAAGAAATCCCTTCCACCTCTGATAATCTGGACAGGCTCCATTCTATTGCAAGGAACTTGTTGCATTAGCACTTTTCAAAGAGATCATGAGCAACAGTTTGACACCTGAATTCACTTCTGAAATCCTGAGTATAATCAAATTCTTATTTCCTACCCAGGTTTACCAATATAGACTTTTGGACCTTTCAAATACTAATGCAATTTAAAAAAACAAAAGAATCAAAGTACAGAATTTAAGAACAAAATGCATATTTTAGGAAGCTTTGTTCACTGCAGCTCAACTACTGTCTAAACTAATGCTTATGTGTTAATTTTTATCTCTCCATTAGTAATTGGTATGATCTCAAATTTGTAACTGTTCCAAAAGCATAGATACACATGTGGACTTTTGCAACACCTGTCTCCATTTACTCACTTGAAACAGAACATGACAATATTGACCTCTTTTCCCCAGTCCTTTCTGGTCCACCATTCACCTCCACTAAACCTTTATTCCTGCAGAAAGAAACATTCACACACACAAAACTCCAAAGCAGTGAAAGCAAATGCTTAACGGTGACCTGAAAAATATATGGAGGCTTCAGGGTTAGAAGAACATTGCAATTATAGCTCACCTGTTGACCCAGATTGCAAAGAACTTGAAGGCCAGAAGTATATAGAAGCACACAAAGGAACCTTGCTCCACATTTAAATTGGAGTTCTGAAAATTTAAGTAAAATGTATTGCACCAAAATACCATAAAGTTCTTACCCCACTAATCAAATCCAATCCTTTCGTAGAGGTAATCAAAGGCACAGCTATTAAACCTGCTAAAATGTGATATGCAAATTACTAAGCCTATAAAACACAAAGCCACATACTCCCACACCACTTACACAACCGATTCATGCTCAAGATGACTTTTGCCTTTTTAGGTCACTATGGGAAAGTCACAAAATTCCCTAAAGCGAAGAGTTTCTTTGATATACAAATTAATACATCACAGACTTCAGTGTAACTTTTACACCAAAAAAAACAGCCGACTTGGTGGGCAGCTTGACCTTCCTTCTATCATGTGTTGTATAACTAACCTGAAAACCTGCCAGGCATTGAGAGGGTATGGAAAGGAATCATTTTGCTTGAAAATAAAAGGCTTCCATGCTGTAGATAAACTGTCAGAAACCAAAAAAGTTCAGGTGGTACAATGATGAACAGCTTTTTCTGCAATACTGGCATAATGAAATGTGTTTCAAGAGTATCTGTCATTTGTAGGAAAAAAGATATTTTCACAAACTGGAGGAAAAAATACTTTATTACATGGAAATAGCCAAAAGAGGATGACAATACATAAAATAATTTGCTTTGAAGAATTGATGCAGATTAATTGACACTGCCACATACTGATCAGTTAAAAAAAAAAAATCTGTATTCTTGATTGCCTAAAAAAAGCTGCTTTCACATTCACCACAGATGGTGTTTGTTGGGGGTTATGACCCTCTCCTTTTATGACCAGAGGAGGTAACACCACAAGTTGCAGACAGATTACCTGCCCCTGCTCAAATAAAGAATGCGATCTATTGATACTTAGGTAAAATAAAGCAAAAATAGATTTCTGGTCCCAAGAGAAGGAAGACAAATAATCCTACAGAGTTGTTTCAAGACTGCATTTGTCCCTTGATACTCAGTCTCAAAGTCCACACACTACTCTTACATATCAAGAACACTCTACCCAGATCTTCTCTTGATATCTCAAACCTGGAGATGAGTGTAAAACCAGGTCTCTCAAACCTCAAAACCTCTTAACCTGAGGAATTAGATTCCTTTAAGATCAATTTTGCAGTCAACAAGCAAATTGTATAAATGCTCACTGGAATTTTTCTGGCCTATAATAACTGCTACTTGGAAAAAACAACTTATTGAACACTTCGTATAAAACTGGATTTGCAGTACTGCCTGCTCTCTCCAGACCAAACAGTGCAGACTTCTTGTCCAATTTAATAATAGTTACATTACAGAATCTGTTGATACAAGATCATTCACCAAAATAAGCAACCAAGCATAGTGTAATTTCTCAGCTGGCAGTGTTATTTCTCATATTCTGACAGTTTGACAAAAAATAAATCGGGCCTTTCCCCTAACACAGTAAAAAGGCCGACACTTATTTTCAACAATATAACTTCAAAGGGTGTCAGCAAATGGCAAGCCACAGAAGAGACCAATAATCACCTTCCAAAAAACCACCCGGTGGTTACTACACACGTGAACAATGCAGGCCACAGTTATATGGCCATTTTAATCTGGGACAAATCCATACTGCCACTGAAATAAATGGTACCTGCCCTTCCAACTCTTGCTTCTTCACTACTACTACTGCAACCTTTTTGCTGGCACAATCTACCACAGAGTTAATCCCACCAAAACTGGTAACTAATCTCTTTCGGACAGATTGATAAACTAACCTGGTTCACCACAGGGCTGTGTGCTATCACGAAAGGGTGGAACCACCCCTTTCATCAACACTGCAGGATTAAAACCATGAGGACACACGTCAGTGTGGTTCAGTGACGTACTCTGTGAATCATAGGACTAGATCATATAACACCATGAACTAGAGAGGGAATCGCTGAACTGTGGGCACTTTTAGGGTAGACAGGGCTTTCTATGGAAGAAGGCAGGTGGGCAACCTAGGTGTGTGGCACTGGAGGGCTTCTGCAATCTAACCACCGGTACCACAGAACCCCCATCTAAACACACAGCTTCTGGAAACAAGTTACCACTCTTCGATAACCGGTTTTGAAATTTACAGATTAATCATCCTCAATTTAGTGGGCTGGTTGGACAAAAGTGCTCCAAGTTGCGCACCGAGCTAAAGTTGAAGCCACTCATTAAAAGGTATGACAGGTATGTCTACAACACAGCACAGGAATACTGAAATTCCCTTGCGGACCTGGTTACACCCTGGCTATGGTAGCGGAGTTCAGCACAGGCTACATACCTTGTGAAAGAAACCCTTAAGTATCTACAGAATACGTACAAAACTAATGTTACTCCCAAACTTGACGTATGTCTAGCTTTGTATATGAAAAACCAAGAGCCTTGTCTCTATTTATACTTTAGATGATTGGCTTGATGTTAAATATTTCATAAATCAAACAGATTTTCATCCTAAGTGCTACACCATGAAAACAAACTTAAAGGGATGTTTTTAGCAGGGAAGTCATAATTATTTTGGCACACTCCTTTTTTACATACCAAGCGTGTCACCAAATTTAACAAAGTATACTACACAAATTTTGCCTGCCTGAATTACAGATATGGTATCATTTAATACTGAAATCACTCATAGAATAATTCTATTGACAAACTTTCTTCACCAATGCCACATCCAACAAACAAGTCTCTATAGGACAAATAATTTCCTACATAACCTGAAACTGTAAGCATAGTTTCAAAACCAGATGCACAAATAGCAAAATTTAACAGATGCTACAGAAGGATGTCCAAGTATTAATTTTTTAAAACAAGCTTCCATTTCTATGAATTGCAGTGATTGTCCTGGAAATGAAACTTTTTTTTGCACAGGTTTTTAATATGCTTTAAGGTATGTGTTTAAAAAAAAAAAAAAAATCACATCTTTTCTTTCTCCTAAATCAATAGGACTATCTGCCATAACAACAGCAGCTAACTTTGCAGGATGTTGAACACATCAATATTCTCACAAAATCTACTAGATATACCAAACAAATTTTATTACTTGTTTTAAACGTGAAAGTTGTTCTCTCCAGGAATGATTAAAAAAAGAAATAAAAGGATTGGCAAGATTAGACTATCCATCTTTTTAAATCAATTGCTGCAAGTGAGTCTTTGAACTAGCGTATCAAAAACATACATACACACTCAAAAAAACAAACTAAAAAAGTAAATTATTAGCCAAAGTAAATTCTTATGCAGCAACTAATGGAATGTTTGCATTTCTTTTTAGGTATTGTGATCAATTGCCACTCTAGTAAAACCAGGGCTAAACGAAACCCTCCCTTAAATGATATTGCTAAACATGAGATCCCATTCTCCTTAATATGGAAAAGTCTGTGAGCACGTAAGAACACATTTTTTCATAAGTAGGTAATGGTTACTTGTTGGAGTACGTAAGTTACGTTCTTTGTCTACTCTGTTGACACAATTAGATGCATGCTAATTCTGGTGCCAGAAGTTTAAGGGCAATTGACAAAACTTTAAGAGAGTGTTAGAGCAATTTTCCATTTAGCATCTCCCTCCACCACTTCTCCATCACCTTTTACTGTGCCAAATAACCTCTCTCTCGCAAGCCTTGATCTGTGCATGACACTGGAAAACTCATTATATAGAAAAAGCATGTCTCAATGGAAGCACATCTTGATTTATTTGACAGCTTGAAAGAAGGAACAATAAGAAGAAACGGAACCAGAAAAAATGAAGTGAGTTGAGGCATGTTACGCAGCATTCATGATTTTAGAACAGGTAGGCCAAATGCCAGGAGAAAGGAGGTCAGTAAGACCATGTGACTGCTTAGTAATTAGACTTGCTCAATAGTGCAATTACACAAAAATATTAGTTCATGAGTGTTACATGACTGCTTAAAGAGAAAAGTCAATCAGAAAGCACCTATGTATTAAAGGCTGCTATTTGCCAGATTTAAAACACGTTTTTTTAAATGAACCATAACTAGTGACTCTGCAGAGGGACAGTATTACTTCTAACAAGAAACTAAACCTCCTGGTTTCTTGTATTCTTGCACCATTTTTTCTCATATCCATTTCACATTACAAGTGTTAGTCATACTTCGAACTCTGACAGACAAGAGTTTTGCCCAGGGCATCAGGACCGTAAACTCACCAGAACATAAACTCTCGGTTGTCAATCAATTCAAACTAAGAAAGGACCACTGTAAATTCACACCAAAAGATTACATTTGACTCACGTTCCAAATGCTGAAGGGCTTCTGCTCCTAATCTCAAATAAAATATCTTTGACTAATTCAACACCACAGGCATGTAAGCAAGGACCTTGCTGACAGTCATCAAGTGACCAAGGAGATAAAGTGCTTGATTATTAACTGCAAGTGCCGAATGAGACCAGCAAACCAAAAACCTGCATCGTAAGTCTTATGTATGCATACTATGAATGTGTGTGTTACCACTGGTTAAAAGCAACTCATTAAAACAGTTGGAACCTAAGATAGATTCATTCCAAGCTAGTAACTGTTCATTTAACTAAGAATTTATTGAGATCACTCTAATAAAAATATGGCTCTAGCAGACAGTTATTCTATAAAGTTCCTGTACTTTTAAACTTAAAAAAATCTGAAGATCTCACAAAACCGGGCTATGAAGGTAGTGAGATTTCCTACTCAAATCCACGTGCAGCATGTGCCTTGAGGGTATTTGAGTCCCAGGAGACTGTTTGAAGTGCTTTGGATACGGGAGTTGTAATTTACCCTTCTTCTGGGAGATCTTCGGTGGGAGGGGGAGGAGCACACAAAAACAAAGGACTGCAAGAAAAATGCTCCTCTTCATAAAATAAATAAATGAACCCACACCACCAAAAACTCAGCCCCTCTAACCAGCAACTAAAAAAAGATGGTTTTCTTCAAATGCAAAATGCAGTGCAGGGATTAGTTATCTTTTACATCGCTGAGAACACTGTTAAACCAACTAGCAAATATACCACACACAAATGTACTCAAGGACTGTATTAACTAATGATCATATTAAGTAGTCATTGAAGAACCAGGGCAGTAGCACTGAAGACATGAACCTCCTTTTGCTAGAATCAAAGTTCACATTTGTCTATCATTCACTAGCTCAGAGAATATAACCAAAAATGGTTTAGTATTTCAATTGCAAAACACATTAGAAACCTATGAAGTATTCTTAAGACATGTGATTTCTTTAACACTTAGACTTGCGCCAATTGCCCACATTCTTTTAAAACTTAAGTAGTTGTTCATGTTTCATCCATAAAACTAAGACCTCTGAGCTTTCTTTATAAAGTCAGGATTTGTTATTAAAAAAAAACCTATTCCCTTCAAAACAAACAAAAAAATTAAAAAGCCTCTATAAAAGAAATGTACATCATGAACCTCAGATAAGGGAAGTATCTAAATTATTATTCTTAAGTGGTATGAACGTTGTTTTTGGCAGTGAAAATGGAATAATCATCAAGTTAAAGTTCACAGAAAGCATTTTTAGTATTTCTATCTTCTGAAAACCAGAAATAGGACCATAAGGAAAACGCAAAATTTGAAAAAAAAAAACCCTCCAAAGTTGCTGGTAGAGTTATTTAATGACCTGGAATATAAATTATGAAATCTGAAAGAAATAATCCTTGAAGAGAAGTAAAAACTGAACTGAAACACGAAGTATCTCAACTTTGTCATTCTTCTATGACGTGGTGTTAAGCCAAGTTTCATTGTGCTTGTTCCATAATTAGGCAACTCTTCTCAGCATCACAGTCTGGACAGGCTAAACTCACGAGCATTTCAAGTTCCTGATGTTGGATGGACAGATGATACAAGAATGCTACTGCATTATCAACCCTTTTAAAATACAACTTTCAGATCCCTAGGGATGCTTTCAGTAATCTCACAAGATAAGTATGCACAGAAGCCCCACTAACCTCTGTGTTACTATGGCACGCATTTAGCATGGAAGTGTCAGTCACAACTCCACGGTAAAGTTCATTTTTGTATTAGGTAGGACCACACCTGGCTTGAAGGTGTAGGAATAGATCTGCATGCTCTGGAAAGGGACACTACCCACCCTTCCCTGCAGGAAAGAGATCCTGAGAAATTACTTTTGAACCAATCCGGCAGCTTAACAGTTTTTCCCAGAATGGAGTCACCCTGTGCCGGCGCGGGGCTTCTGGCTGCCCAGAGGTGCTGAGGTGAAGCAAGCCCTCCGGGCTGCTCCTCCCGGGGCTTGCAGCCGGGCTCCCGGCGACGCAGCAGCCCCACTCTCAGCTCCAGCGCGCGCGGGCACCGGGGGCCCGCTCGGGCACTGAACCACCGCCCTCGGGAGCGGGAACAAGAACCCCCCCTTCCCCGGCCCCCCGCCCCGGCCGGGCCCGCTCGCCGCCACAGGTTTCACCGCTTCTTTCCCCTCCCTCCCCAGCCGCGGCAGCCGCAGCCCGGGCCGGCGCAGGGGCTGGATATGTAACAGCGCCGCCGGAGCCGCGGGGCGGGCGAGCGAGGGAAGCCGGCCGCGGTGGCGGCCCAATCGGGCGGCGAGGGGAGGGGATGGCGGGGAGGCAGCGTGACCGCATACATAACGCGGGGATTAGGGCCCCCGCCGGCCGCCCCCGCCGGCCGCCCCCGCCGCCCCGCACTCACCGCCACCTGTTGATGCCCACGTTGGAGGAGCCGGCGAACCAGGGGTCCAGGATGTAGACGCAGCGGACCGTGTCGGCGCCCTGGATGCACTCCCGCAGCGCCGGGTTGTCGTGGAGCCGCAGCCCCTTGCGGAACCAGTGCACGGCGTTCACCCCCATGCCGCCGGGCCGGGCCGCGGACGCGGGCACTCAGCGGGAACCGCCGCCACCCGCGGGGCCGCTCATGGCGCGGCGCCGCCGCTCGGCGCCCAGGCAAGCAACGGCCGCCGCCGCCCCGCGCGGAGAGGGGGCCGAGCGGCGCGGGGTCCGCGGGGCCTCGCCTCAGGCGGCTCTAGGACCCGGCGGAGACGGCGGGGGCGGCCGCCCGGCGGGGACGCATCACCCCGCGGAGCCCCCGCACCGGGGAGAGCGGAGACGGGGAGCGGGAGAGCAGGATCCGGTGGTCGCTCCGGGGCAGCGGGGCCCCGAGGGAAGCGGCCGTCCGTGCCGGCCGCGCGCGCCTCGTGCCAGCCGGCGGCCACCGCCTCGCCGCTCGCCCTGTGACTCTGCGCCGGGCGCCGGGGCTCCGCCGGCCGCCCTGCCCCGCCCCCCGCCGCCGATTGGCCGCCCACCACCACGTGACCGCCGGCCCTCACGTTTCTGAAGTGTGTTTACTACCGGCGGAGGGGGGAGGCGGCGCGGGAAGGGGAGGCGAGGGGAGCGAGCGGCCCTGCTCCCGCGGCGGGGCGGCCGGCGGCCGGGGCAGCCCGCGATCTCGGCAGGAATCCCACCCGCCGGGGCGGCGCGAAGCGGCGGGCCCCGGCGGGGAGGGGCGCCGGGGGCGGAGACCGCGCCCCTCCCCCGGCTCGGGGCGGCGGGACCCGGATGAGCACGGGGCTCCGAGGAGGCTCTTGGAGGCGCCGATTCCTGTCAGGAGGCGCACGCGCGGCAGCCGCCGCGGGCGGGGGGAGCGTGCGGCTGCCGGGCGCGCGCCCGCTGACCTGTTATGTATACCGCCCTGCGCGTGCCCGCGGTGGGGGCTGCGCATGCGCGGCGGCGGGGCTCCTCTCAGCCCCTGGCAGCGCCCGCGGCGGGGCAGGCGGCATCGCGCAGCGCGGACGTGGCGCGGCCGCCGTCGCCTGTGGGCCGGGCCCGGCCCGGCGCGGCCGATCTCATCCCACCGCACCCCATCCCGCGGGGCAGAGGCCAGGCGTTTATGTAAGCGTCTGCGTAGGGAGCCCAGCCCCCGCCGGATGCCGGTCTGTGCGCGGCCCCCGCCGCCCACCCGGCCCGGCCCCCTGCCCGAGGAGGGAGGGCGTCTCCTTTCCAGTGTTACAAGATGCGTGTTGTTGGTCAGAAGACGGACCGTGTTTGTGTGGCTGCCCGCTGCAGTCCTGAGGTGGTGTGAAAAACCCTGGAACAGAACCGCTGAGCAAGAGGCAGAGCTGGCTCGGCCGCGCAGCCTCCTGCCGCGGGAGCTGCTGAAAGAAAACACATTTTCAAGCCAGTACTGAGCAGTAGAACGAGTTAAAATGGTCTCCCTAGCACTGTTAGTAAAGTCATTATTAGTGAATGGTGTATATCTAACGTCTTCTCTTTTTAATTACAGAGCTCAAACCAACATCTGCCTGCTGCCGACACAGCAGGTTTCCCTATACCTTCTCTCGTGGTAGCCACTAGGGATGGCTAACTGCTGAACGAGGCATCACGCTGATAGGATTCAGTAGAGCAATTTCAAGTCCTAACAGGGCAGCTTTAGCTGCAGATCTGAAAATAAACCTCCACCTGTGGATTGCAACTCAAATCTACAACTTCCAGAGTGTTCATAGACAAGCGGGTAGCAACAGCAAGAGGGGTTTCATTAGAAATAATGCCTCTCAAGTAAAAGGCAGAGGACTCAACGTCAGCAGTACTGACCTTTTTTGACTTCCAGAATTCCAGAGCAGGACAGTACTTTAAGAATTGTAGTTGCTCTTTCTACTAAAATATTTTTTCTGCTAAGATACACAGAAAGTAAAAGCAAAGTCAACAGAGACATGCATCACGTGTTTCCCTTCACGCTTTTCTTTCCTCACTTTGAATGACTTCATAAAATGTTATTAATGACCAAGGCGTGCTTGCAGCAAAGGCCCCAGCCGAGAACCCCAGCCGAGAATTTGGTTTTATACAAAATTTATTTCTAAAAAATGTGGAGGCCAAACTGTTCTTAAGCACTGACTTTAACAATAGCATAAATTACGAGTTTTTCAATTATTACTTTGTCATATGTAGAACATTGTATTCCACAGCTCATCATTCTGGTCCAAGAAGAACATAAGGCATCCTGTCATACACCCTTGCTGCAACTCACACCTGGAGTAGTTGGGTCATTGTAAAGTTAAGCATTGTTTTCTCAATTAATACAAAGTACATTCTTCCTTACTTGTTTTTTTGTTTTTATTCTTAAGAAATGCCAAATATTTGGTGAATAATTTTTGAAGAGGTAAAATAGAAAAAGAAATCTCTGTAGTTAAGGACCACTTTCACCCCAAATCCTTTTAATTCTGTATTTTTTGAGCACATTGAAGAAGATAGATTCCTTATTTTCAAGGAAAGTCACCTCACAATACAGTTTTTATTTCAGACTCTTAAACTGCTTTTTCATACACCTTATGTTCCCTGCTAGCTCCTTACAAGGCTGCAACACTGAAGATGGCCCTGAATAAAGTGCAGCATCAACTGATCTGCCTTCTTGGGAATACTGAAGTGGAAGCAGCCCTCCCTCACTAGACCTTACGGTTTCATAAGCAAATTGCAACCATGAGAACCATCAGTCTATAAGCCGTTTGTCGCTACAGACTAAGTAACAACTATAATATATCATTAGCATATCGTTATGTCAAAACACCATTCAGCTCTAGCCATACCTTCCATGCTAGACGGTTTGTTCTTGATTTAGAAGTGGCAGGATGGTGAAGAGTATATTAATTAAAATGTCAAATCTCAAGGGAAGAGTCTCTCCAAGTTAGTAGAAAAAGAAAATAGAATCACAGTTAATCAAGGAACTTGTACAAGTAAACCTCACTACTCTGTTCTCTTGTGGATAACTTTCTTAAAGAATGTTATTGCTAATTTAGCTAATTTAGCCCAGACTGTGATCGCAAAAATCAAGAGAGTGGGGAGGAGTTAGAAGGGAAAAAAGATAACATGAAGGCATGAAATGACAAAAACATAAAGAAGCAAGTATACGATACCTTGCGTATTACAAATTAGAAGTATTTTTTAGGTACATGTTTTTAACATCATTGTATGTCATTTATAGTCACAAACATTGGTAACTGTTCTTGAAACAGCAGTTATGTAGGAGACCGAGCCTGAACTGGGTTCATAGAGCACGGTTTCTTTCTGTAGCAGCTCTCTTCTTCATTAGATCTTTTTCGCAGACCTAATACAGACTGTTGAAAATGTAGCTGACAAAAGAAGCGTTGCCAGAGAGAACAGTACTGATTTTCACTCTCTGAAGGATGTGATTGTGTAGACCCAGAGTTAGTTTAAAAAATCCTAACATGCCTAGAAAAATCTTTCTAGTCTAGAAATCATTTATGTGTCTCTGCTGATTTGTTACTCTAAGTTTAGAAGAGAAATAAAGTAGATACAGCTGAAAAAAATAAGATAGAGGAAGATGATTCTCACCATCACGTCTAATTTAACTTCTGAAACACCACCAGCAAAACGCTGTAAATCCAATGACTACATATGTGAATTTTATTCTTTTGTTCTGTAATAAGTGCAGTGATCATATGGAAGAAGATATACTGATGTAAGACAAGCGTCCCAGCATCACATCAGGGTTGGCTCTCATCCAGATTTGATCCCGAGGAGATTGTTTAGGGCACTGCTTTCAGAAAGAGTAGAAGCGTCTTCGCAGAGATGAACACGCTTGGTGTCAGGAGCCCCAGGGCTTTGATTCCTGGGTGGTGTGTACGGTAACCGTTGTGCTGTACAGGCGCAAGGCCTCGCTAGCGCCATTGTTTCAACTTCAGTTCTGGAAAAATAGAAGGAACAGACCGTTTCCCTTACCGAATCCATAGGGTCATCTGCTTCCCATCAGAATACAGGCACCCAAGTAGCTTAATTGTCAAATGTTAATTTCTTTGCTATCATACTTCAATCGCTTGAGCGATTTTCACATTATTTTGATTTTTACTTACTATATGATTCTCTCTTGAAAGCTGTTTAAATCCAACCACCTTTAACTATTTCTCATGGTAACAAAGTCTCTTGTAACACGTGGAAGAACCTCAGGTGATTTTGCATCGTGAAGAGACCGCGCCAGCCCACTGCCACACTGATGAAGCACAGAGCGCACCAAGACGCGACCTATAGCCCGCTCCCTTCGCACCTCGAGGGCAGCAAAGTCCTCGTTTGCTGCCAACTCAGACTCCGTAACTGCACCTCACTGCCGCCCGCCCCTCCCCGCCGCATGGTACATCCTCCCTCCCCCCCCCGGCCGGCACCGGTGGTAGGGCCCAGCGCGGCGGCGCGGCGCAGCGCTCCGCGGCGGGGAGCCAGGTCAGGCGCGGCGCGGGGGTGCGGGGCCGGTCCCAGCCGGTTCCGGCCGCCTCACACCAGCCGCGGGGCTGGGGGCCGGCGGGTGAGGGGGGCCGGCGGGCACCGGCCGGTGAGGGAAGCCGTGGCGCGGCCAGCCTTGGCGCGGCCCTCAGGCTGACGGTACGTTCGGCCTCCCGTGCTTTGATGACGGATGCGGCCGTGTCGTAACAATGACGACGGCCTGAAGATAAGCGGGGCGAGGTGCAGAAGGAGAAGCCGCATGCTTTTTAAGTGATGCGTGGTTGGGAATGAAACCCTCGGGCGCGAGGCCGCGTCGTAGGCCGCAAGTGACGTTCGTTCCGGGTGACTTTGGTAATAATGGCAGAAACCGGCTGCGGTAGCGAGGGTCAGGGCAGGATGGGGAGAGGCCTGCAGGGCCTCCCACCCTAGGCTCCCGTGCTGCCTGCAGGAAACCATCCTCCTCCTGCCCCTCCATCCCGAAGCACAGTCCGAAGGGAGAGAAGAGGGGTGTGCAGATAGGCGTCGTCCAGGTGGCTGCGCTTACGCGACCAGGCTGTCATTGCTTGCGAGCTTTCTGTTTTCTCTGTATTAAAACACCACTTGATGACCTTTAGCTTAAATAGTGCTATGCTTCCTTAAGCTTTTTTTGAATATGTTTACTTTTACTTTCCTAGATCTAAGGAAAAGCCTTTTCCCCATGAGGATGGTCAAGCAGGCAGCCCAGAAAGGCTGGGCAGGCTCCATCCATGGAGCTTTGCCAGACCTGACTGGACAAAGCAGCCTGGCCTTTTCCCATAGCTGACCCTGCTTTGAGCCCTCGAGGTCCCTTCCAACCTGGATTGTCCTAAGTTCCTCTATATTTTTTTCCAGAAGGCTTTATGTTGGTCTAGTGTATTTTTGTAACCCTTCTTTACCTCACTTCCACTAGCGATGCAGAAGCAGAGTGCAATTTTTTGTCTGCGAGTGCAAAAGTGTGAATACTTTACCATGTGTTAATCTACAAAACTGCTACCTATGACTGCTCCATATTTCTTCACAAGCTATTCAAATCCTATCTACACTGCTCTCTTATAGGTAGATACGTACTCTTCCTGGTTAATTCAAAGTTCAATCTAGGCATTTAGTAGTTTCATTTAATTCTCTACAGCCTACTAAGACCTGGGTACAGTTTGCTGTAATGAGAATGGTAGTAACCAGCATACAGTAGTAGTCATACTGTTGCTCTCTTTAGTGAAAGATTTTATGAAAAATACAACATGAGCAAGAGGTTGGTTTGCTAATTTTCAAAAAGTGAGATTTGAGTCTCAAGATACACCTTCAGAAATTCAAAATTTCTGAATTAAATGAGGGATGAATCAGCCAAGTGATCCTAGTATCCATTTCCTATAGAAGATATACATAGGAGTCTCATGAAATAATGAAACTTACAACACCCCTTCACTCTGTAGATATAGGTCACTGCGAGTGTGCTAGCAAGCAGGATCACAGATAACTTCCAGGCAGACATTAGTTCACTTCCTTATTGCTGTTGTGACACCTGGTGATAAGAGGGTGCTGCTGGCAGTGAGAGCAAACATCTTGTCTAAGATGGCTGTTTTTTTTCTTAATCTCTCAGTTGATTTACAATCCCCACAGCGATACAAGTATGTAAAAAGTTACAGTGGGGTCCTGCATATTAGAATAGTAGCTCAGCATGAGCTCTAAGATAACTCTGAACTTTTGGAATAGGTTACATACCCTGCAAACATGATACTGTCATCTATGGACTGTGAAATACACCAAGGCATAACTCTTAATAATCTCAGTTTCTATAGAACACCATGAAATTAAAATCCATTCATTTTATTTTGCATGTTATATTTTGCTTAGTGCTTTACAAGGGCTCCTGAGTACCCCAGTCGAATGCGGTTTAGCAAATAAAGTTTTCCTTCCTTTTATAGTATTCTGTGTTTCTGCATGGATGATCCTCACTAACAACAGAAAAAAAAATAACTATCATGTCAAACATTTTCAGACAACATAAAGCTTCTTTTAAGTGAACATAACAATCATTTCCATGTCAGATCTTGGAAGAGCACAATTTACTATATCAGAATTTTTTAAAAGCTCTATAATAGATAAAATGACTGTATTTTAAGTGACTGCATTGCTCACAAGGCAATTTTGTTTAACAGCAGGATTACACATTGAAGCAAAAGTCATCGTTAGTTATTTTTCCAGTTTGTACTTTGGAAGTATCATCTGACATCCCAAACAATTTTAACAATACTTTATTTTGCTGGTAGTTTCCAGCTGAGCTGAAGCATTAATGAAGAAAGCCCTGATCCTTCAGAGATTTACTTACTCTGACTGGACCCACTGAATTCAATAGAACTACTGAGAGTACTCAGACACAGGCGGTTGTGTCACTCCCTGTGCAGGAGAGGCTTTAATTTGCAGTCCCTGTGAGACAGTCACTTTTTCAGGACATGGAAAGGTCAGCACACGAAAAGTCTGTGACTTACCTACACCTACAGTGCTTTCAGGGCTATTGGGAAAAATTGCTTGTTCTGTGGTGGAGCTTGCTGGACAGCACTGCTCAAGTCACAAAGTTTATGAAGATAAAATCATTAGCCTTGGGGTTATGACACAAGCGGCTTCATTAGGCAATCAGATTTTGCCTCAGAGATTTGAAGTAACGCTAAAAACCAAGTTACCGATAAACAGCTTCTGTTAATAACATAAGCTTGCATATAGGAAATTATGTCTTACTCTGTTAGTTTATGATGTACTAATGTAACAAGAGTCCGGCTTTTAGAAGCTGAAAAACATCACCTTAAAAGCAAAGGTACACTTTCTTGAGATAAAGTATTTTACCACTGGAAAATATTTAACCTTACCTGGCAACTAGATAAAGGCTCTATCACTTAAGTTCTCTAAACAAACCACGTTTTTTTCTTAAAAGATGGGCTATCAAGAAGATTCTAGGGGTCTCATATAGGTGCTGCTGCAATAGGCTTCTTGGTCTGTTATGTAGGAGATTAGACTGCATGCCCATAACAGTCTTTTCTCGCCTAAAAAAACCCCTCAAACAATGATTTAACTTAAGGCTCACGTAGGTACTTTTTGAAGCATGCTATACTTTGGGAGAAGTAAAAGCAACTGTATAAATAGAATTGTCAAATGCACAAATTGTTTTTTTTTTTTTCTCATTTTCAATTTGAGCAGTTTTAAGCGTGTTACCAGCAGCAGCAATTTGTGCGAGTATTTCACAGACCAGCAACTCTCCCTTTCACACTCTGTGCTTCCAAAAGGTCGTTATGAAAACACCGCCTAGGAAGTTAGATACACTTGATACCTTTGTTTGACTGCTGTGGCTCCTTTGGCCATTGCAGAGCACGTAGCAGCGCATGTGCTATTGGTGATAACCTGGCAGTCAGTTTGAGCAAAGGCGGAGTATGGGGTTACCCACAACTACCCTATGGTTGCTGTGTGGACCCCAGCATGGCCACGCACCTGTTCCACGGGGTGCACGAGGACTCTGCCTACTGGGGGTGGCTGGCAACCAGGGAAGTGACCTGGAGACAGAAATAAGGCGTCAGTGCAAAGGGCAGCTGTAGCAAAGTAGGTCCTGGAAGAGGCAAGTGAAGGCCTGAAGGTGTTACAGTGTACTTGCTTCCTCCCCCAAAATACCAGTGTGCTTATTCAGAACCCAATTAACAGACTCAGCTAGTGAAAAACACATACATAAAGGTTTCAATGATTTTTTTCCTTAATTATAAAAAGAATTATTTCAAAATGCAGTTAGGCTACGAAGGAGCACCGGGGGGGTCTCTGACACATGAAGGAACAAGTCACGCTCCAAACAATGCTTGAGAAGTTAAGCAAATACGTTCAGAAGGGTTAAGAAAGATATTTAAGCTGCCTTTTTTTTTAAATTCATTTAGTAGAATTACTGTCAAATTAAATCGCATGAAACATTTTTCTAGTATAGTACGAGTGAGCTGTAATATAATTAACAATGTTAGCTGCAGGAAATGGCTGACAGTTTGGTTCTTGTATGACTGCAAGTATTTACACGGACAGAGCACAGCCCCCACATCAGGTCTGTTGCATCCGCATGTTATTGTTCCAGCAAGGCATCCGTCAGAACATTAACCTTTCAAAAGTATTTTTTCCCCCCACTTTCACGTGAAGGCTGAATTTTGTGCTAATAACAAAAAACACCATCAAGAGTAATTTCTTATGCCACGTCAGTCTAAATATCAATGTCTGAGCATTAACTTGTGCCTTAACTGTGTTTTCTTACAGTTGTTCTCTCTCCATAAGGCTGAATTCCACGATGTTGAGAGGAGTCGCCCACGGTGCAAAAGATACATTTAATCTTCTGTTGGCAAGATCTCAGTACTGTAACCTGGGACTGAATTTTTCATCAGTATGGACTGAAGTAGCAAACAGAAGCTTCCCAATACATTCCACTTACACAACTGATACGAAGTCAAAAGACGAAAATAAAAAAACCATTGAGAGTCTCTACAGATTGTCAGTTGACATTAAGAAAATACGCAGACTAAAGGAATGGGTCCTTCTCCAGGATGTGGCCTATGTTAAAGAAATTGCTGGTATCTTACAAGAAATGGGAGCAGATGAGACCGCGGTAGCCAACATTTTAGAACGCTGCCCAGAGGCAATTCTCCATACCCCTGCAGAGATAAACTCTCAGAAAGCTCTATGGCAATTAGTATGCCAGAATGAAAAACAGTTGATTAAATTAATAGAGCAATTTCCAGAGTCTTTTTTTACTACTGAGTATCATGAGAACCAGAAGGCAAATATACTTTTTTTCCAAGAGTTGGGACTTAAGAATAATATAATCACCAGGTTCTTGACAAGTGCACCCAATATTTTCTATAATTCTGTTGAGAAAAACAAAAACGTGATAGAGACATTACAAAGAAATTATTTACGCTTAGGAGGTTCTAATGCAAATATGAAGATCTGGATATTGAAGCTATTGAGCCAAAATCCATTTATTTTATTAAATACCTCCACTGCAATCCAGGAGAACTTGGAATTTCTCCAGAAGAGTGATTTCACTGACCATGAAGTTCTACAGCTGCTGTCCAAACTTAAAGGTTTCATTTTTCAACTTACTTCTACTACTATGCAGAAGAGTATGCTTTTTTCCAAAAATGTCTTTAAGTGCAGTGATCAAGAATTAAAACAGCTAGTGCTGAAGTGCCCAGCCCTTCTCTACTATTCTGTTCCAGTTTTGGAAGAAAGACTTGAAGGACTACTGAAGGAAGGAATTTCTGTAGCGCAGATTAGAGAGACACCAATGGTGCTGGAGTTGACAACGCAAATTGTTCAGTACAGAATTAAAAAACTCTCTGCTTTGGGATATGATATAAAGAGTGGAACTCTAGAAAGCTTGAATGGTACTAAGAAAGATTTTGAAGTCAATTATGGTAAGATACAATCAAAGAAGGAGAGACCAATTTTTAATCCTGTTGCTCCTATACACATTGAAGATTAATTTGAATGCTGGACTTCAAATTATGCAAAAGAAAATTATCAAAGAGAAAAGCGATGTTGGTTCTTTGAGAAGGGCCAAAACAAAAGTAATCTTAAACAGATTCTAGTCTTACACTGTACTTTGTCCTGGAGTAGGTCTTAGGCACAACTTCATTATACAATTGTAGCTTTCTAATGCTTTCAAATAATACCATAGAACCTGGTTATGATAAAGGTTGTCTTTTTTCCCAGGGAGCACCTGACATGTTTTTTTGGTTGTTACATTTCCTTATGTAACAGGGCATTAACTGCTCTGGATTTTCAGCTCTGTCACTGCAGAGTCCAGCCTGTGGTAGTGATTAGCACAATCTTTAGCACAAGAAAAGGAGGGTTACTTTTCCAGCAGTGTTCATCAACCCACTGTTTCACTGACTTTTGGTGACTCTTTTGGAGTTCCATTCCTTACTGCTGCAGTAAGTAGCTCCAGCTCCCGGGTCCTGACCTGCAGCAGACTTGACTTCTTGGATAGAAAAGCCTAGCTACAGCACAGTCTGAGGACAGGGGCAGGACATATTTTTTATTTAGTGACTGCTACAGTGAGGCCCTGGTATGTTTGTGTACAAACCATAATGCAAAGAAACTACAAGACAACCTCCTTTACATTTCTGAGACTTCAAAATTTACTCCTTTTGCAAAAGGTTTGGGGCAGGAGGAATACATTTATTGCTACTGTCTAGTTCTTAATTTCTTCTTTTCTAGCAAGGCTCGGGGAGAGAAAAGGTTAAGGAGATATTCAAGTGAGTCTCAAATGATTGTAGGAGAAAGGAAAGAGTCATGCTTTTATATTAGGTGTAACAAAACTCTAGTCTGTAAACCACTGGTGATTAAAAATGACTAGCAGATTTGCAAACAGCTGCCACAGTTTCTAAATATATGGTGACACTGCTTCTCAGATAACACTGTATGGTAATTGTTGACAAGTGCTAGCTTTCAAAATAGTAACGATCTGACAGTGTTTAAGTTCTCAGGGGATTTTATTCATTTTCATTTATGGGCTGTGAATGATAATATAAAATAGTAGCATCATTGACAATCATCTCAATAGAATTAGGATCATCAGTGATTTTATTTCTCAGAAAGACTTGCCTAAGCAACTATTCCATACACGTTCCCCTCTTGACAGCAGGAGAAAAACCAGTTACACCCCCCCCTCACTCCGGGCCATTCTTCAAGGTCATTTTTAACAGACATTTTGGCAGCAAGTCCAGGGTTCCTTTTCTTAAAGAGAAGTTTTAAATTGCTGAGGAAAGCTGGTATTTAATTACTTGTTTAGAGGGTGGGCTGCAAGATGATGATTTTATATAGCCTGTCACGTTATCCGCTGTGAGCTTGGAAAGGGCTAGAAACATCTGGTTAAAGCAGTGCCAAGATTTCAACAGCTGAAGGTCTGAAACTCACCGCCATGCAGGCGAGTGCAGACGTGACAGCAGCTTGTGGGGGTAAAGACTGCTCTTGTAGGAGCATGTGTGACAGTGGCGAGAGTTCAAGAAGGGGAACTCATCACCAGCACGATAAAAGTCAGGCTGTGTTACTAAGCCATGTCTTTGCTGACTCTTCAAAACACATCGTTTTTTAAGAGGAAACAGGGAAGACAGCCATATTAAGAATTCACAGGAATGTGCCTTTGTCACTTTCTGACTGTCCTTCAGTGCTCAGCTGTTAAGCACTCCGTAATATTATTTGAATTCAAAAGCATCCTTCCCCGCAGACACAAGGGGGCATTTCAGCTCTCTGAAGCTATTCATAATACAATCTGTAATGCTGAACCACAGAACTGATCAGTGGTTTAGGATGAAAAGGAAACCAAGACATAGAACAGTGTTTTCCCTGAAAAATTTAGTTTCAGCATTTCTATACGTATCTGTCTTTGAAGTTCCTGAAACAGCTTATTCCCATCACTTACAGTATTTCCAGTGGCAACGGACAAAACAGGAAAGTGACATACTTCCTTAATTGAGTCACAGCCTGAATTATCACAAAGTCATTTTCCATTCTGAGTGTTTCAATTTCTCCTCCTCCCCTTTCAAAACAAAAGCATAAGCAGAAAGACTCCTTTTCTCTACCAGCAGGCCGAAATTCATTCAATCCCCCATTCATAACTCTATGCCTGGGACCTGTTCCTCTCATCTTCACAGGATTCATTTATAATAAAACCTCAGGGAAGCTCCCAATTACCAAAACATTGTATTGTTGAAATCTGCTTCCTTGTCTCTTGCTGTTGCTCACAGTGAACACGAACCAGTTTATACTGTTTAAGTCTGGCACGTAAAAGCCTGTGGACCAGCCTTTCATTACATAGTGGGCAGTCAGGCATACAAGTAGTCTTCATAAACATTTCCCCTTTTGAAATGGGGGCTGCAAAAAGGAGAGTAAAATAAAACCACAACAAAAACAATCCCAAAACACAAGAACAACCCCACTCCCCCTGAAAATTTCAGTTCCATATTCCATTCAGCTCACTACGATCTTAAAAGTGGGTATCCCCAAGCCTCAGTTCCCAGGAAGAAAAAATTAGTGCAAGGGATTTTGTGTTGTGTCTATGCACAGCCTACACGGTGAAGTTACAGTTTTTGTTAAGAGCTGGTTGGCGCTATTTAGATGCAGATAAAAGACACTCTAGGGCATGATACTGTGGGAAGATTTACACCTAAGTATGCCTTTCTCCACAAATTAACTAAAGAAGCTTTCAAATGTCTGAAACAGCAACAATTTAATGTTTCACAAGTGTCAGGACAGAATCAGAACAAGTTTTTAAGACGAAGCAAGTTTCATAAGTGAATGGAAAATATGCAGGATATAGGACAAAGCTCTTTTTGAAAACTAAAACCATATGCCATGTTAAAGTGTTTCAGTTACAAGATTCAGAAGTAATAACTACAGGATATGTTAAGAACAAAACATAATGAAGTGTTGGCAGCTCTTACACATCTAACATTGCTTATCTCAGACCACGCTTGTTTTGCGGCAAGTTTCATAGTATAAAAATTAGAGAATGTCACAAAAAAGGGGTATGACCAGTTCAACATTTATATTTTCAGAAAACAATTAGGAAGGACTTGGTTGAGTGTCACAAATACCACTATGCTCCAAACAGGTGACTCTCAAGAGTTCAGTGGTAGCACTCTGGGGATACATCTACATTGGAAACTGCAGGGGAGCAGGCCATACTAAGTTATTTGCTGCAGCTAGATTGCCTCCAATATCCAAGCTAGCTCATTTCTAGAGCTAACTGGTATCCTTAAACTACACTATATTCTATGCAATTAGCTTTTGACTACAAAAAAAACAGTTAAAGTCTTCCATTTGTTGCATAAACTTACCTCATGACATCCTTGCAGCAGATTGGAGCTAAGCAGCTGGTGCATCTAACCAAAGGAGCAGATAATGCCATTTGTTGGGTTTTTGCTCTCCCCACTGCCCCAAATCCCCACGCTTACGAATACCATACTACCAACATATACAATTAGTGATATCAAATGAAGTTGTTTCAGAGTGCAGTTGAAGTACCAATGTCTCAGAGAGACTAGGTGACTACTGTACCATAATTTACACATAGTATACTTTCAACACCCATGAATATAGGACTGAGTTTTAGACAAGTGATTATGTTTTGGTTTTGTTAAATTTCTAAAAAGTCTCCCTGTATCTCCTTCTTGTACAACCATAGCCACTGAAAAAGTAAGCTTACGTGCTTAGAAGTTCTCTGTAGGAACACAAGTTTTTAGAAAATACTGCATACACAACATTCACAGACGCCTTCTATGGGCTTCCAAAGAGGTTACGTATTTGCAAAGTCAGTACACACACACAAGAGATCACCAACAGCTTCTATTTTAAGGCAACCTCAAGCTGTGTATTACAAGTGCATTTTGCCTCACACGGTGCAGAGGATCTACAGATGTTCCCATCTGAGGTGTGTCAACATTTGGAATCTGTCAGTACACAATTTACATGGATGATGTTTCTTTCTTTAAGGCCTCATCTACCTTTTTTGGTTTGTTTTAAATAAAGGTATTGCATTTTACTCAAAAATCAAAATGCAAAGTAGAAGAGAAAGATGTAGTGAAAAATTCCTTGCATTTGCTTAAACAGAGCAAGAAGCTAACCTGGCGCATCATGGAGTTGAGACAACAGCTTTGCTAGTTCTTCAGTGGTTTCCAACTACACAAAGGAATTTCTTTCAAGTCAGACAGTTGTTCTAGATGACCGCAAACATAAGCTCAGTTTCCACTAAGCCATCATTTTTTTTAGTGTAAGAAGTTTATTAGAAGCAAGTTTTCACTTGCAGGAGAGAGATGCATATCATTAAGTACACCTGAGATGGAGCAATCTTATTTTCAGTAAAAATTGACAAGGTTTCAGATACCGGGATTTGTAAAGGGAGTCTAAAGCTCATTCTGGGAACTGCACAGGACAGTTCTTTACACAGCTTCACCTAGTAAAAAGATATTTTTCTAATAAGGCATGAAGTTAGTTTACTCTTTATGATCCCTTCTACCAATGTTGTCAAACCTTCTCACTTCCATCTCCCACTCTCATTTCCAATTTCTGCACACCTCCAGTTTTATTTGCTCCAGTCCGCACTGGCAGAATGCAGTCATTGATAGTTAACAGGCTGCCTGCAAATACAGTTTCATAGCTGAAACTATTCAGGTACATCCAACAATGCCATTACACAGCTGAAGGATCGTTAGCAGGACGATGTGGAAACCACTGAGAACAGTAAATGGCATCTGGTCATATTGATGGTACGGCAGAGATTACCAAGTTTCTATGTTCACATTTTAGTCCAAAACTGCAAAAGACTTACAGTAAATGAATATTCAAATATGTATTAATCCCTTCAGATACACTTACTCACTTCTATAGTTATCAAGTGTAACGTTTCACCAGATACAAAGCTTCAATCTAGGCTCTAATAAATCTTCATACTCTGTGCTAGCCAAGCTTCTTCTGTCCTTTTCAGATGACATCAAGTTACTTGCACAGCTCTTTAGAAGATAAAGTGTCTAAGACACATGGCTTCTCATGGTCCAAATCTTAGCAGATTTTAATGCCACTGATGTAATATTCTGAAGAATCAAGAATGTCTCAGTTTTGGTTTTAGTCAGACTTATCCTTTTTCTTTCCTGTTAAGGGCACTTTACTTGCAACAGCAGATCCTACAGCTGTAACACCTCCAGCCACAGCAGAAACACTTCCTTTGACTAGCCCCACTCCCATTGAAGGCACAGATGTGACCGCTGTTTTGGTAATTTCCAAGCTCTTCCCTCCAATCCAAGCAACACCCCCGATTGTGGCACCAACAGCTCCCTTCGTGACACTGAAGAGGCCACCAGTCACACGAGAAAGCATTCCAGGCTGCTGCTGTGGGTGGTCTTTTAACGAACCTAAGGGAGGAAATAACAATCAAGTCAATCACAGTGCTATGATTAAAGCATTTTCAAAAGGAAAGTTGTTCATCAGTATTTCCTTTTCTAGCCTAACAGCTATTGCACGCAGCATATACTTACCTCGCAGGCTACTTTTCTTGGATGCTCATACAATACCATTGTTCCCAATAAGAAAAGACACCTTGCTGCAGCCAGACGTACCTCAATGCTGTTTTCTAAAACACAAGTCAATACTGAGTCTACAAATATCAGGCATAAAGCTCCCAGACGATCTTACAAGATAAACTTCTGTTCTCTGTGTGCACCATCACTTTCCCAGACTCTGCAAAGTCTCATGGCCACGTTAGCCTCATTTCTGGACTTTATTAATGGGGAGGGGGAACCCTCCTGTTGCCCCCATCCTAATATTCAGAGTTAACCCACAGCAGGGGACACACCCCAAAAAAGCAGCAGCACTACCTTGCTGTTCAAATCGCTAAGAAAGGACTGGAAAAAGTTTCCTGGAGAAGCAGAGCCAAAGGTTTATTTAGAAAAGAGCTGTTCTTTGAAAAGAGTTCACCTTGAGACAAAGTTGTTTTTTTCCTTAATATTTACTGTTTTGAAGATGTGTTTACAAGGGTTGTGTGCAGGGGTCAGGAAAGAGGGAAAGAAGGTTACAAACAAGAGAGCAATCAGAGGAGTCAAAAGAAGCATGAGAAGGACAAAACTGATGCCAACTCTTCACTGTATCACTTCCTTTCTTCTTCCTTTCTCTCCTGTACACAAATTTAATTTTCTTCCAAAAAGGCCTTTTCTACAATTTGCATAGGGAAGGGGGGGAGGGGGAAGTCCAATGGCCAAATAAGCTCATTAAATACCAAAAGTGGTCCCCAAAGGCTTTAAAAATAGCAAGAGTTACAGGCTCCCAACAAAAGTCCTAATATGATGCACAAAACCAAAATTTCAAACCATAGGATTTCTGCATGTTATTGACCAGGTAATATATGGGGGTTTTTTAATGTTATGTTTAACCTGCACTTTGCACAGCTTCTTGCTATATGCTATATAAGTAAATTCTTAGTGCGTATTTATGGTACAATTACACAGCCTCAAAATAATAGAAAGTATTACAGTAATAGAAGGACTCCCAGAATTAGCCACTGAGCCTTCCAATAGTTTAGTATTACTTCATATTTCCAAATGTAGGCTTCAAAATCCTAAAGAGATACATGCACCTTTCCTCTAAAGGGAATTAAGACAACCCCACTACTGCATAAGCATCATCTAATCTTCAAAGAAGAAATAGGAAGATTAAGCAGTATGTTAATGTTGTATTGAAGCACACAAGAAAGTATCACCCACTGCACCTATAAACCAGTAGCGCTGATGCGTGTTTGTCTGCAAGGTATTTTCAATGTGAACCTTGAGAAATCTCTGGTCTTCACAACAGTGTTGTATAGGTAAGCATTTTTTCAGCTTCTGTCTTGTCAATTCCTCACCAACCCCAAACACTTCTTAAAAAACGTTTCAGAGAACACCATGGCAAGAGACAGACAGTTAACAAAAGTAGGTAAGAGTTCCACAGTCTTTTGTATTTTCTAGCTACCTGTAGATAATATATGGGATTTAACAGACACATTTCCCTTTCTTAGGGAAAAAAACCAGGGGGAACTAAGAAAAGAGCAAGTGGGGCCACAGTGGGCAGTGCTAGGGAAGAAACAAACATGAAAAAGAGGTGAGGGAGTCAGCAGAAGAACGAACATGCTTGGAAGAGGACGAGTCTAGAGAGGCAGGGGAAAAGAAAAACCAGATCTAGATCCACCAAAGACCTACATCCAGCCTGTCAATGCATTCACTCTGCACTGCGACATGCCTTAGGAGAACCAGCAGAACACGTCTCTGCCTCCAGAGCCCTGACTGTTGACAACTCGCCTTCAGAGGACAGTTTCCAAGAGTCACCTCCCAGCACTCATCTACTACAAGATGAAAACTAGGGTGAACAACTTCTCACGTACCTCCAATGAGTTTGCGATAGCACCAGGACTGACCCAGCACTCAGAATTCATTTAAAAAGTGTGAAGTTTCAAGTTCCTATGTGCGTGCTCAGAATAATTCAAACAAAAGATGCCATGTAAATGAGAGAATTTCTTACAAGTTTGACAAAAAGCAAAAAAAGTATAAAAGGAACAGTGCAGCTCAAGGGAGCAAAAAATACTAAAAATGCTTCCAGCTTACACTAGTCTCTCTTACTTAAGAAATTGATACAGGTAACAGAAAGGGTCATGGAAACTAGAAACAAACGACAGCCTTTTACTTAAAGCCAAGTAATACCCTTGCTGGTTCATTCTAGGCCAGTAGCTTTCAACCTGAACATCTCCAGCAAAAATGCATTGCCCACACAAGCACACAGAGGTCAGAATTTCTATTTACATACAGAAAGCCTTTAAGAAACACACTCAGAGGAATATATAGAGCCTGGTATAAAATCCACTGTCTAGGTATTATTCATCAGAGGATTCTTGTGACCAGACTTACACACCTTGTAAAAAATTCAGTCAGAAAGTGCTTTACTTCCACCTAAGTGGATCACCATCATCAGGGTGAACGGGAGTAAATTCTTATCACATTTAATTTTAAGCGCTGATTTCAGTAAATCAGACCTGATACTAGCAAAAAAGGATCCATCATAGCTAACTTTAAAAATAACAAGAAACAAACAAACAAAAGTAATCTTGACATGCTTTTCCTCACGTTACTTCAGGTAGCCAATCGCTTGACAACATCTACTCTATTTCACAAGTGTAAATACTGACTGCGACTTGGTGTATTAATAACTTCTGGTGATGGTTGACACATTCCCATTTCATTCCTGTTCGCATTGTCCATAGTAAATGCCCGCAACTGCAAAGAGTTTTTATTGCCGGTTGATTTCTATTCTAGGATATGTATTCCCAGTCTCCTTGTTTCTAACCAGTATGAGAAAGAAGGTAAAACAGATCATTCCTAAATCTAAGGAGAAAATAACCCAAGTTCCCTATTCAGGGGTTGGCTCTACCATGCTACCTTGCAGCCAGCTTCCTGCGGAAAAGAGTCCAACAGCAAACAAGAGTCTGAATGAACGTAGGTTGCAAAGGTTGGCAGCATTTGCAAAGCAGAAAATAAAGCATTAGAATAGCACTCCTCATAGAAAGCATGAGCACAAAAGCTTCTTCTACATATGTATTTCTTTAAAGCCTTTGGGCACCAAGCTTCTCAAGTGTGATTTGGACAAACTGGAACTCTTTATATCTTTACAGAAAACTGCAAATTGATTTTGGAATTGAGCCTTTCCTCTAAGGATTTTTTTGGCAGCCTGTTCAGAGAGACGATCTTCTTGCCAACATTGAACTGGTAGCCTTCCATCCACATTTGGCCACCTTTCTATGATGGTGTAAGCATATCGCATATGAAGGCCTTGTATGACATTTAAAACAGGGACGTTCTTCAAGGGTATTCCAACATTTTAACTAAACTCATAAGGCTTGAAGAGTGCACATGAAACAGAATCAAAAGGAAAAAGCCTCTTCAAGGATGGAGTTTCCATTAAGACAAGCTGTGTTTCATTCTACTCCCTCTAACTACACCAGCTTTCTCCATCTGTTTAGACTTCATATTCAAACTGGTTATTGTCATACTGAAAGAAGATACTGTGTAGGAGAAAATAAGTCTCAATTGCTCACAAATTTTAAATAAAACCTTGCAATACCTAGTGATGATCAGACTCTGCTGTTATGCTCTGCATCTGGACAACCTGCTGAATATTCCAGGAAGATAAAAAATGCCCACTTGTTTCACTGCCTTCATCAAGAAAGAATTGGTTGTAGTTTACCAGGCGGACCACTGTTCACTTTCTATATGTGAAGTTTAGCACGTATAAAACAATTCCATCTTTAAGGGGGGGGAGGAAGTGCCTTAAAAATTAGACTTGAAGATAACACACATTAGGGCATAGTTTCCAACCTGGCATTTGCTTTCAGAAATGCTTCTGGGATCTTGACAACCCCATAAGAGCTTAAAAGGATTTTTGTCCTCACACCATGATACTGTAACAAGTTCAAATATAATAGAGCTTAAGAACCACTGTGCCATGAAAATCTATTTCTCCCTTACCTCTCATCTTCTTGTACTTGTGTTTCCTGTCTAATAGTTGTTAAGAATAGAGTGAGCTATTCCACTTCAACCCCTTCTGCTACGGTTAGTGGATAATACTGTTGTTCAAGTGAAGTAAATTGTTCGGTTATGCACCATATAAAAGCTGAGCAAAAAACCCCAAACCAACATACAAACAGAGCTTTAAAGGGCCATTATAAATTGAAGAGCAATGAAACGAGAGGAATAGGGACTCCCTGGCCTCTACATCCAAGACATTTGGACTTAAAGCAAGAGAAGAGAGAACACAGACAACCTGTGTGTCAAGAATGGCTTTTGATCTAGTATGCTTCCAGTCACATTATGCAAATAGGACTCTTCACAGTCCTGCCGTTTCACAGCCCGGAAGGTAACTCTGCTCATTTGCAACTGCATTTCCTCTGCAGATCTAATAACCAATTTACGATTCATTTGGTTCAGGAGACCAAGATGCCACTGCATTAATGAAGTCAAGTGTGCGTTTGTTTTTATGAAACCATGAGATTAAGTCAACAGTTAGAACCACAGTTAACTGTATGCTGGAAAAGGATCTCCAAAAGTAGTAATAAAGTTCCATGTATTTTTAAACACATCTTGTTTAACAGTCACAAGCACTATGAACTCAGCAAGGTGTCCAAAAGTGAAGCTGGGCTCTTTCCATCTCACATAATGAACAGCAGAAATAAACACCCATTGGACCAATTCACATCTCTGGAAACTAATCTGCAAATTATGTCCTGCAGTATCTGCCTATCTTCTCTATCACTGATCAGTACAGTTGTTTACTGAGTTTTATTCAGTGGCCTTATTGTAATCAGGGTAATGCAGAAGTGAACAATAATCCAGGCCCATCCCATCCTGGGGTTGGCTTGCTTACTGTTACTTAAATGAAAGTTAAAGTGTTCATCTTGCAGACCCATTTTTTTAAATAGAGAACTGAACTTCTGATGAAATTTCTATTAATTTACTTCATATTATGCAAACCAATACATACCTTCTGGTGGTTCATCATGAAGGTATGATGGGACTTCCTGTTGATTTTTGTCCGTTTGATTCATTATTGCCTAAAAAAGAAATTCACATATGCTATACATCTTTTCTGGCAAAAGCATAAATGTAATCCATGAATCCAAAATTCATGTAGCTTAAGTTCCACAGGAAAGGAACTTTTCATTACTAGATAAGCTAGCAGCTCCTGCCAAACTACTGCTCTTTTTATTATCAGACTGTGCTTTTGCATTCTTCACCCAGACTCAATACTTGAAAAAGGAGCCCTCCACTAGGTCAGCAGGCTTGGTGAGGGCTGCCACTCCACACCAAGTGCATCTCAAACCTAAAAAACAATTAGGAAAAAAAACAGTATGAAAACAAAACAGCCACTGCCATACAACAGCTTATGTTTATGTATTAAAAAAAAGCCTCGTGATCGTAGAGGTGGTGGGCACCAGAAAAAACAACAGCAGCGTGCCTGTAAGATCTGTTAATACCTGGAAAGCAGCAGTTTAAAGAAACAAGTCCTTGCAGCAGAATTCAAATAAATGCCATGAAAACAAGATGGAAGAACTGTAATGAAAACACTCCATTTATCTTGTAGCAGCATTGCATACAGAGAGTGGTGACAGCAGCAGAACTAGACTGTTTTAACTCTGCACAAGCCTTCCAATGAAAACGTTTCAGAAAGAAAGTTTCTTTACACCAAAAGCTGTTTCCTAGAGCAGTTCTAGAGCAGCAGTCCCTGACACTGAGGGGAAGCACAGGAGAAAGCTCAAATCAGCTGTGCTGCTTACTACATTTTTCCCTTTGGAGGGGAAGAAAGCAGTATCTAGTCCAGGTTTCCCTCCTGCTTTCTTCCCCCACCAAAGTGTGCCTTGGTGTTAAGTCCTGCCTCCTCCCCTGAGCCCTCCTGCCAATCCTTTCCCTCCTCAGCAGGCACTGAGGTGAAAGGAGAAAGACAGACAAGTTGCATTATACCACTCAGCATCCTTCTATCTTCTTGCCAGTGACCTCTTAGTTCCCTTCTCCCTGCACATATACACAAGCCTTTAAATAATTTAATTTCTTCCAGGAGTCACCAACCACCACAAAAATAATTCCATCCTCTCTTGCTGTGCCCAGATGTCTCTGTACCTCCTCTGGGTGAGAAAACAGTGGCTGGGATCTGAAGAAGGGATGAGGAGGCAGAAGCAGAACTTGAGGGTGGGAAGACTCACCTAGAAAACAACAGCTAAAGCCCTCACAGTATAATTATGAAGTCAAAAAATCACAGTAAAAACCGGCACCCACACACTAAATGATAGATCTTCAGATGCGAAGCAAACCTAAATGGAATATTAAAGAGTCCTCACAATCAGCACTAACGGTATCAGTTCATGACTCAGAAAACATGGTACCTTTACACAAGAAGCTGAACAGGAAAGCAAGCAAAAAAACCTTACTACCAGGATGGCTGATTTGATGGCAATGCTGCACAAGTACATCTCAAAAGCCAGAAACACAAGCGTGGAAGCTAAGAAATAAGAAAGTGAGTAGCAACACATCAAGATGGAAGACTAAACAGATGAGGGCTAAGAGGCAATTTGAAAAAGTGTCAGTTATATAATTCCTTGTTCTTTTATTTAATCACAGGTCAGTAAGTCAAGGCAGGGGGGCAGGGAAAGAGAGGCCGCCTGATCACAGGGAGCAACTGAGGGCAATCAGGTTCTGAGAAAGGACTGGATTCAGATACTAGGCAATTTCTTTGCATTCGTCTAATGCAAGCTAGAACAAATATAAAGATTCATCCTCATTGTGTGAAGTTACATGTAGGCTGTTGCTTTTTTCCAACCAAAATATCAAGCACTATAAGAAAGAGAAGGCAGACACTGTAAGAAACGAACAGGCCTGACATTATTTTATCAAAACATCTGTACAAAGCTGAAGTAACTGTGTTTCTATTTAACATGTGGCCATTTTGTTCATTAAGATGATTACTGTATCAGAAATTTGGAAGGAGTGGTTTGTTGCATTAGGGAAGGTCCTAAAAAATAAGTAAAAATCACAACCCAGCAAGCCTTACTTCAAACAAAGGAATAAAAAAAGTTATCAAAATAGTTTTAAAGCAGACTCAAGGGAAACACAAATTAAGCCAGAGATAAATTAATTTTTATAAGGAACTACCTCCGCTAATATATTTCTATCTAGCCTGCATGTAACTTGCAAAAGAAACCCAGATGCAATTCCTTGTTTGAGCTTCCAGAAAGTTTCTGTCAACAATTCCTCATAAGAGGCTCAGAAAAGTTATTTAATCTTATGAGGCAAGACAAAACAGTGTCAGGGATTATCAACAAGGTTAGAGGGGAGTTGGAATAAGTTACCAGTTTTGAACATGGCAGAACACTAGAAAGTGTCAGAAGGGTCCACACAAATTTTAATATTTTCCGCTATTAAGAAGGTATTGGACACTGCAGCACTGACAGCAGATACAGCCCTGATGACATACCAAGGCTCTCTTGCGCTAGACATCATACAGGTATTTAATTAATACAAGACCTGTCCAATGGAAAGAATCAGAGTAAGACTGGCAAACAGATAGCACGGGGAAAAGATGCCTTCATAACTCTCGATAATCTAGGTTGAGCCACTGTCAGGTTTGCTTGCAGATCCTGCAAAGCTAAATGAGCAAAGCAATGTATTGTCAGGGGAGTTTCATAGAGTTTCTGGTTTAGTGATAAAGTATTAAAAAAAAAAAAAGAAAGTGTAAAAAATCACAGCGCTACATAAAAAATAGTGACAAGATTAGGTATTCCCTCCCCTGCTACCTTCCCCAAAACCTCAAGGTTATGTAATTTTCGACCACAGCTACTTTTTAAAAGTTAGACAGGAATATTACACAATATATCACTCACATGCAATGATTTAACACACAACTCCTTCTAAACCACAAAAATACATCACTGTCTTACAACTACATGGACGCAGTGGTCTATCTTCCACAGCTCAGGCACCAGTAACCTGCTGCTATCAGACCCCAGAAGCCAATGGAGTACTAAGGGGGCCTGAGAAGAGCAGCTAAAGGAAAATAAGTCTCTGTTGGTAGGACTGAATTTGCTCTACACAGAAGGGAGCCTTCAGGGGTTTGCAGATGAGAAAGTTGAAGACTAATGTATGATGTGTTGTTCTACAGGTGCCTGGAAGCACTCCAGGGATGCTCCAAGAGATGTGCCTAACCAGCTTGTGCTAGTTTTTACTCACTGTTCTCCTACTGCATCATTGTGAGTGAAAACAGAATCACACCACTGTCAGAACAGGCTCACAGCTTGACTCAAAACAGTACTTGGTACACAAGAACGCTCACAGAGCACAATTCAAGTCCTTTTGTTTTTCTGTAGAAGCTCTCCAGTGAATCATGGAATCAAGATGGAGATGCAACAAAGGACTTAAGCAGACAATTTTAAGATATCTAGGTTACAGCCTGCGTCATGCATCCTTGTAGCCAAATTTAACACATCAGGAGACTTAAGAGCCTCTGAAAAGTGATCCAAAATCCTGTGTGCTAAACAGGGTGTAGCATATCTGGTGAACAGGAAATACTATGCACAGGAGCATGTCTTAAACCTGGCTCTCCTCCAGAGATTTAAGGTGAGTATTTCTATTGACTGGAGGTCAAAGGCCTGGAATAACTGCTTGGTGGCAGATGACTTCATCCAGGCTTCAGACAAAGAGGGCAAGAATATAATTTTTTTCTTCAAAAATTGGAGTTAGAAAAGTAGAAACCACTCACTATCTTTTACGTACTACCATCAAGGTGAAAGCACTCACTTACAGTTCAATGCCTCTGTCGTTTAACAAGATCCAAGCTTGTATGTCCCACGCTGCAGGAGTCCCCTGGTCACCAGACTGTACTGTATCCTAAGGGAGGTTCCTCTTCAGCCTCCCTGCTGAAGGCGTGTCCCCACAAAGAAGAAGAAAGCAAAATTCATGAGACCCAATAGAGATTACAACTCAGCTAACACCTAAGGCACTGATCTGGAGGTGCAAGGATAAGACTTTTGTGCAGAGAATTACATTATTTGGACACGGTATTGATTAAGGAACTTTGGAAACTTAAGTTAGAAGCTGCAGATTCAAAGTCCCCTATGCACTGAATCATTAGTCACAATTATTACCGGTATTGCAAGTGCGTGCAACAAGGCAAAGATTTATCAGAAGCCTGAACTTTGGAACTTTTCCAATACATTTTTCAGAATCTTCTTCAAAATATGCTAAGATTAGACAAAAAAAAAAAAGGAAAAAGGCAGCAAGCAAATAGATCTTTCTTTGGCATTTTCATCCTGTGATGCCAACTTCAGTGCCTTGTGTCACTAGGGAAAAGCCTCCAGCTTCATTTAACACCTGCATTAAATGATCACATGGAATGAGGTGGGATGTCTCTGAGTCCTGGTAGAACTGATACAGACATTCATGAAGCAGACATCTAGTGTATCAGTGGCACTCTCCAGTCTCCTCCTTCATCTGTAAGCTTTCTATTTTCTTATGTTAAGAAGCAGAAGCAAACCCAGATCTTAAAAGAGATTTCAAACAGGGACACATGTAAACTACTTTCTGGTTTGTTTGTTTTTTTTTTCCCTGTGCACTTAGGAGGGTGCTAGTCACTTAAGAGATAAGGAATAACTTCTCATCTTTTTTAACACCACATTAAAATACATATCAACCTTCATACTAGAAAAATTAAAAAAAAAAGTCACTCACTTGGTTTTAAAGAAGAAAATACATTTCCATATTGTCAGAATATGAAATATATAGGAAGCTTCAAAGTTTTATACAGTTGTAAAGAAAGTGGTTTAGAAGAGGATTTTTAATTCAAAAGCTCTTTATAACATTAGCACTGTTATAGGACCCTGAATGAAAGTGCTAGGAAACTCTGGAGGTAATGGTACAGCCACACATACATTCACATCAAAGCTGATTAAAGTAAAACTTTCTCACCAAATATATTCCTTCGCGAAGATGTCTAGTTAGTTGTTTCCACAAAAGTATTCTGCATACACCTACAAGAGAAGTAGAAGGTTAACGACGTCTTATGGAACAGCACTACTGTCACATACCTGCCATGGGAGTATGGTAGGAATCATAAATACAAAGCCCCCCGGCAAGGGAGAAGTGCACTTGGCATGGCCTTAAGATGCTGAAATTTTATGAGATTTATCTCACCAAAACACCAATTCCTTCTGTGTTCTTGGGCAATAGAGATAATTTTACTTGCTCTATATGCTGTCATGAGGATTACTACGAAGCACAGTAATCAATGTTAAGACACAACCTCTCCTTAATGAGTCTGCAGTTCTTGGACAGCAATTTGTGTAAAATTTTAGTCTTCCATTGAAAGTGGGCTCTACCCATTACAGACACGTGTGCAACTTCCTGAGCTTCAGATGACGCTCTTGATGTCTTTCTGACTTTACAGACAAAAAGCCCTACTGTTTCAGCACAGCAAACCTGGCCCAAGCAGCAGCCAGTAAAAGCTGGCTTGTTTCAATGCCACTACTCAGATATTTGCGGGCAGCAATGAAACTACCCAAGGATGGGGCCAATTTCAGTTGGCAGCATAACGCTGCTCCAGAAGGCTGCAGCAGCAGCAGACAGCACTGGAACTATTCACCTGACAGAACTGCAAACAAACCCATCGCCTTGTCTTAGTCCACCACAAAAAAATTATCTTCCTTCTGCCCACCAGCTATGCAGTTAGAAAGCTTGGCTACAGAGCTGATGGAGAACAAAACAACCCTTGCCATATGCGGCTCTCCCTCCCCTCTTTCTGCAGCTGCAGCAGATTTCAAAGTGAACCTGATGTCTTTCATGTACATGAAAAAAAATATTTTTAGGGATGATACTTTAAGAAATACATTTTGGAAAGAGTAAGAGTGCTCTACTTTCCAAATTAAACAAGGAAATAGGCATGAAGCCAAAAAGGTAATCCCACCCATGGCTGCTCTTCAGGGTACTGCTTCAAGCTGCACAAGCGACCCCTGACTATTAGCTTCCCTGCTTTACACCTTGGATTAGGGCTTGTAACTTGTTAGGGGTAAGAGTGCTTAGTACTGTTAATTCTCTCAGACATAACCCTCAGAGCACAGCCGATATGGAAATGTGTTTTTCAGTTAGTTAATGCAAGGGAGACAGTTGACTGAGCTTCTGCAAGAAGAAAGAGTCAATGCTAACAGCACTGTAGTAAAAAAACAAATCCAGGCACGTAGAAAGCGTGTAGCTAAAATCCAAGAGCACAGCAGACATTTCAACAAGCCTTCTGTTTAAAAGCCAAGTTTCAAAATTCAGATTTATATACAAAGCAGGACCAGCTTGGAAGCGAGCATGCATGTTTCACAGGAAAAGACACAGTTTTCAGGGCAAGACTACAGCAAGTTGATCAGAAGTTTCCAGGTGTGAAACACAGCTTACTTTTAAACCTGTAGCAGGATGGGCTACACCCCCTCCCCACCCCCCAAGATACCAAGTCTGCCATAAGAAATATAAACAACAAGCTCACAGCATGCAGGGTTCAGCAGGCAGCTGGGAAGGTAATAAAACATAACTGTACTAAAAAACAAGCACACACACACCACAATTAAAGGCGAGAAAGGAGGCATATCTCCTGAAAACAAACAAACAAACAAAGCACCTTAACTCTGCCTGGGACATTACAGCATCATATCTGCCCATAAGAGAATCCAGCATTTCTCCATCACCCTCAACTACAGTACAGATCAGGCTGCAGAAGAGGCTCTAGGGAACACCTGATGTTGGCAATCAAATTTTCTCCAAAGCAAGGATTTGCAAAATGCCAAATCAAAGGCAGCAGGAAGCCAAATTCCCCTTTTCTAGTTCTCCAAAACTGCTTTCTAGAAATTAAATGGCAAATTCCAGTGAGGCACAGGGCACAGCTTCAGAAACACCAAGGACTTGTTCCATTTTACGATTCCTGTCAGCCTCAACCTCCTGCTAGCTCAGCTTTCCAAAGCAGAGCCTCTCCATTTCTTCTAATGCTTTCCCAATGCCTGAGCTCCACATCCGCCTCCGCTCTCCTTTTCCACAAGGCCTTCAAAGACAAATCCTGACACTGCCTAACAGCCAGGGAGATAAAGCAGCTGCTGAACACCCCTGCTAATGAAATAATTAACTTTTTCCCTAGCGTCCACCACCTGTTTGTTGGTCTGACATTTAGACCTGCTCACTTGCCGGACAAGGACCACCTTTCGGTTTGCACTTTTGCAACACAGTCCATTTCGATATTGAGGAGGCAACACCAACTCTACTGAATGTTTAACCACAGCTTAACAGAAAGCTTTAAAAAAAAAAGTCTGGATAGTATGTACTGAGCAGTCTTAAAACTGATGCGCATACAAACCAGTATTTGTGTACTAAATTAAGCTATCTTGTATGTGCCCTTCCAATTACACAGAGACATGCTGCCTGAAGCAATGGTCTGGACACAATGAAGCAGGCTACGTGCACTTAGTATTCATCTTCCTTACAGAGTGACATCCCAATTCAGAGTTCTTGTTTTCAGCCTGGTTAAACGAGCAGGAGGAAGCATTTAATCGCATCCGCAGAGGCTATGAGCTTCACACAATGACCAGAACCAGCTGCACGGCTAAAATAACTTGGATTTATTTTCAGGCCACACCACATAAATGCCTAGGCTAGGCAAATGCTGAAAGCTAAGCTGCTCCCGAACAGTTCACAAAAAACTCTTCCAGATTCTGCTCCATCAAGCTGGACTTGAGAGAAATGGATGAAATAAAGAGCAAGTTACTACAGGAAACATCAGAGCACAGCGAAGTTTAAAAAGAAAAAGGGAAAACCCAAAACAAAGCTTCTCCTGGCACGGAGAAGTTCACGGCGGAGAACAAGACCAGCCAGGAGCGAGGCCAAGGCGAGCACGGTTTCCTCGGCTGCCCTCCCGGGTAGGCGGGAGGCGCTCCGCCATGAACGCGGGGAGCGCGGCGCCCGGCCCCGGGCGGGCGGCAGCGGCAGGACGCGGCAGCCGCCCCCGAGCCCGCACCCGAGGAAGCGCCGACTCCGGCCCGTCGAGGCCCCACAGCCCCCTCATAGGGCGGCCCAAGCCCCCGCAGCCCCCGCCACGTCCTCCCCTCGCAGCTACCTGCCTCCGCGGCGGAGCTCGGGAGGCGGCCCGGCAGCGACCCCCGCCCGCCTCCCTCGCCGGGCCAGCCGCGGGCACCGCCGGGCACCTCAGCGCAGGGCGGCGGCACTGACGTGGCAGCCAAGGCCGCGGCAGAGCCGCTACGGCCGGCCCGGGCCGGCCCTCCCTCCCTCACGCCCCCCGGTGCCGCGGCAGGAAGCACAAAGGCGGGCGGGCTGCGCCCGCCCCGGGCCCCCGGCGCGGCGGGAGGCGCCGGGGGCAGGTGGCGGCCGCGGCCCCTCTTCCCCGGGCCCGCCTCCCCCGCCGGCGGCTCCGCCGGAGCGCGCCGGGTCCCCTCCCGCCTCCTCCCCCAGAAGTTTCCCTTCCTCCGCGGGGAGGAAAAGAGGGGAGGCAGGAAGGGCGCTCGGGCGGCTGCTCGCCCGCCGGGCTCCCCCGGCTAACGGCAGAGCGGGGCAGCGGGGCGGCAGCGGCCGCTCAGCCCTCACTCACCGCGCGGCGGACACGCTCGGCTCGGCTGGGCTCCGCCGCAGACTTTACTCCTGCGCCTTTCCCCGCTGCCGACGTGGCGCCCGCCGCCGCCCGCCCCGTCGGCGCCCGCAGACCCCGCCCCAGCGCCCGGCGCGGCGCGGCCCCCTCGGCGGCCGGGGGGCGCGCAGGCGCCGCCGCTCCCGCCCCTCCCCGCCTCGGGGCTGCCGGGGGGCCCCCGCGGCGTCCCCTCCACCCGGCCTCCGCCTCCGGCGCCATACGTCCCTGCCGGCCGCCTTCGGAGGGGCCGGGCCGCCCCTGAGGGCCTACGCAGGCCCCGGCCGGACCCTCACGGCCCCCACAGGCCCGCGGGCACCTTCCTCCCCCGGGGATCGGGGTAGGCCCAGACACACAGGGCCCGGCCCCCCGAAGCGCCCTGCGCTGAGTGGGACCTCCGTGGCCGCGGGGCCGGGGCACCGAGGTGGAGGAAGATGCCAGGTCGTGGTAGGGCAGAGGAGAGGAGGAAGGGGATGACAGCGTTGCCATCGCTGACCGAGATGCTGTGGGGTGCGGGAGTTGGGCTTGCGGCACTCGGTTGGGCTGGGGAGCGCCTCGGCCGAGAGGTCGGGGTGCACAGATGCGCCCTTGGGGCGCCATGGCCGCGCTGCCGGCAGAAGGGGAGGCTGCAGAAGCTCCCTGCGGCAAGGAGCAGCACCGTCCTGCAAGGAGCGCTGCCCAGTGCGGTGCCAGCGACGTGGTGTGAAGCCGCTACGCTAATTGGAAAGATCTGGGTTTATGTTAAGCAGCATTTACATTGCACCCTTTATCCCAGCTATTGTCAGAGTGAGTGGAGCTCACTACTTGCATGCAACCTGTAGGGAATAAAGTTGTAGTCATGATGGTTTAAGGGCATGACTTTCTA
Source organism: Ciconia boyciana (assembly GCF_034638445.1). Classification (NCBI taxonomy): domain Eukaryota; kingdom Metazoa; phylum Chordata; class Aves; order Ciconiiformes; family Ciconiidae; genus Ciconia; species Ciconia boyciana. The sequence goes on from NC_132934.1 coordinate 61,170,879, forward strand.
GGTAACTACACCAGCATGGATAGTTGGGGAAAGACAGTTTGGTGCTCGTCCCCTTCTTTGGGACCTCTCCACATGCACCTCTAAGGATCTTTGGGGATGAACAGTGACTTTCAAGTTTGTTAGACAAGGAAATGTTGGATGGCCAAGGGAGAGAGGGAAGTCCCAGGTACTTAAAATGTGAGTTTAGAAACAGAACTCCTCTCAGCAGCACAGGAATACTAAATATCCCATGAAATGCTTCACAAGGTTAAAAAACTTGCATAGGCGAAATACTACCTCCACTTCTTCCGCCTGGCTTTGTGCTTGATTGCTGCCCTTCTGCTCCACCCTCCTCTCTACGAAGAGCCGTGTATGGAGGATAATCTTTCCTGGACTCCTTCAAAATCATTAGTTCCTGTCTGAAGTGTGGACTCAGCTCCTACATGGAAAATACAAAGGAGCACCCTGTTTCCACAGATACCTGCCTAAAGAGGCCTTTTCCAGGCTCTTTGTCAGGCCCAGCTTTAACAGTTTACCTCTGGATTATTGCAGAGGGACATAACGCAGGTGTGAGATGAGGGTGAAAGAGATCTGTCCTCCTCAGAGTGTGCAGATATAGTCAGATCTCACTGGGCAGTTGCAGGAGCATCAATGTGACCCATCAGAGCAACGCTGTACAGGCCTCGGAGGGTTTGCTGATAACAGGGACTTGGCATTCCTGACCCGCTGAACAAATACCAGGCATGTTCTTTACTTTGGCACTGAACGGGTGAAAGCACGAATGCAGGAGAATCCAAGTGAAAAACCAAGGGCAGTGTCTGGTCAGGAGCATGCCTTGGGATCTTTCAGGACATGGGAGGCACGCAGGGTACATGAATTAGTCGTGTTCTTTGGAAATACTACACAGGCACACAGGAGTCCTACTCTGGGATCTTGATTTCCACCTGGGAGGACAGGTCAGCGACTCTCCAAACTCATACAGTGTTTACCTCCCTGGTACTAACAGATGATGCCTGCCACTGTTACCATCCTTTTGGTCTTTGAGATAGGGGAATTTTCCGATAGCTGCTACTCTTGCCCTAGGGCCCAGGTGTACGCAGTGCTTTCTTTATGTGCGGTGCTCTGCTTCAAATGCAAGGCCTATAGCTTCATGTTTCTGGTGGCAGAAGAAAGAGTTGCTTGAATATTTTCTCCGTAATAGAGTTACGGAGACCCATAGACTTTACAGCATGAGGCACCAAAGAATGTTTTGCCTCCTAGTGACTGAAAATTAAAGGCATTGCAGAGATTAAAATCTCTTCTTTTTCAAACTCTGAAAGACTTAGGATGGCACAGCAGGACTTGGGTTGGTGAAGTGTTTTGCCGAGCAAACGGAAAGAGCCAACTTCCTCGTAAAACCACAGCCATTGGCGGTGGAGTCTCACTGGCAGGTGTAATAACTGAAATAACTTCACGCTGACATCTCTGCAAACAACAGAAAACAAATGAGCGGCGTCACTGTTACTTTGCTAAACCAACGCTGAAGCTGAGGAAAAGGTTTTGGTTGCAGAGGTGTCGTCATTGTGCCTATTTTTGCTCTCATTTCATTTTTCATGCATTGAAAGTTTCCTTCATAAATAGTCTCAAAGATGGTCCACTGTTGGTATACTCAGTAAAGACTTCTTTAGTATTATTTAGTCTTTATGAGAAATAAATAATCTTCTTTCACTGGAAATAGCATATAAGCAGCTTCTTAATTTTAAAATGGAAAAAATACAACATTCAGTCTTCCCCTGTGGAGGAGTGGTTCCTTCATTTAGATTATAGGTTTTTAGATTTTGTCTGTGAATGCACTATGATTACAGATGCAGAAAATAATTGAAGTAAGGTCAAAATGTATACATTTTGTATTCCATAATGATGATTGTGGTTACTTCTACTGCTCCAGTAGCTGTGGGGAGCTGCAGCTAGGGTTGGAGTTTCACTACATTGGATTCAATGTAGACCTAAGAAACAGCTCTGAAAGGAGTCCTTCTCTTTCAGTGCAGAACTTAATTTAAAATGTGACACGTGTCTCCTGAACTCCTAGGCCTTGCAGTTTCATTTTTTTCTGTTGTAGGTAGCCGTTGTGAAAAGTCAAAGCTGTGGGGAGAGCATCAGGCTTTTGAGTCTGGTGAAGTCTATAGGCCTGTGAGTGGACAGCAATCTCTAGCTGGACTGTTTGCTCAACAGGAGACTGGAATGAGGAGCACAACGAGAAAGCACGTGAGATACTGCATGTGCTGTTTTATTTGGTTCATTTCTAGAGATAATAAAGTGTAGCAGCCAAAGGTGAAGGCCAGAGCTGATCTTATGGGGTGCCATCTCCTAACTTGTATGCCATGGATGTGAATACATGCCTATCGCAGAGCCATGCTTGTGGTATAGTGGAGAAAGATTAGGCAAGAACTGTGCTTTTGCAAATTAGAAATAGAATTCTACCTTGGGGCTTAAAAATGGGTTCCCTGAGTAGATAACCTAGGTTAATAGTATGCTGGGAGGGTGGGGGGAGATTAATATCCAACATCTGTTGGTAGTGAAGCTGCTGGCTGACCTTATCTTACTAACAAAACTCAGGTTGGAATGAAAGAGCAGCTTACTCCACTCAAACGTATATAATGTCTTCATTGCATATGAAGAGACACGCTTAATGAAGTGCGATGTCTTACTTGCAGGTGCATCTTGTCTCATAGAAAATGAAACTGTCAGTCTGCTAGGAGCCCTGGGTGACTGTAGCATGCCAGGGAAGAAAGTCAGAGACATACATGGGTTGTACATTTTTGGTTGATGGTTCAGAAAGTAACAGATCAAACATACCACTAAAGTACCACTACAGTGCCAGGTACCAACAGAAAAGCCAGAGTATCCAACCATTCCTTTTTATAACACAGCTGACTGCAGAGTTATACCAATACAAATTGGGAATAAGCAAGGATAGATTTTAAGTCTTAGGCTGTTAACTGTTTGGAGGTATCTTTTTTGTTACATGTGCACACACAAGTCCAAGCTATTATCCCAATATAATTATATACTTAAAAAAATTATCAAGAACCGTGGTTTTGCAGATTGTACTGTCAGCTCATTACTGAGCCATTAAAAAACTGGTTCCAGCAGCAGAACTATTAATGAGCTTGTTTCAAGTAGCGTATGCTTTGTGATTACTTGGCGCTCTGCCTCAGTTTAATTAAGATTTTAAATTTACATGCTGCTATTCAACCATATGTTGCACTAGTGTTTACAAAGGTGAATAGATTTTATTGTCCTCCTTTTATAGGTCAGGGACACGGTGTCATTTTGGGGTCAGGTGACAAGACTGAAGCCACCCAACCCCTGAAGCAGTCTGGATCTGTTGCTCAACCTGCAGGGTGGCATTTCCTCCATTCAACTGAAAGAATGATTTGGTGGACATTGACAAACTTGGAACAAGACAATTTCAATAATATTATTTGGTAGAACTATACTACTTGGTTTAATCTATTCATTAAGATCTGTTGCAAAGATCACAGAAAAGCTTCATATCTGTGGAAGTGCAGTGGCCAATTTAAAACTGTACCTTTGACAGGAAAATGATCGAAGTAATTGAAGTGATTTCTGAGAGTCTTAAAGAAAAAAAAAGATAATCACATAATAAGAAACAGTATTGTTCCTCCTATCACACTTTCTTTATATTATCAGCAATTATTTGATGTTCCAATCTTGCAAGTCAAGAATATGAGCAGTCATGAGTAGCATGAGCAAAGTTTGCTGAAACAAATGGGCCTGGAAAGGTCAGATCCCTGCCTTGAATAAATAGGTATAGATGATAATACTGCTGTTTAGTCTCCTAGGTGTTGCGTGCTGCATAGAAACGCAGCAACTCTTTTGTGACGATTTGATTTTTTATCCAGTTTTAAATAAGAAGTCCTTCTTGCTGTTTCCCAGCTGTGTGGTCTACTTATTAGTGTGTTTTCCTGAGCTTTTTGCTCTGTTTTATGAAGGTGGAAGGTTGACTGAGTTACGAGTTGGGTGTGTGTTCACCCACTTTCATAGCATCTAACCTCTGAAGAGAATTGTTGGCACAGGAACCTCCCAGGCCTGTAAGGGCACTGAGCACTTCATTCCTTGCTTTTGTCTCTGAAGGGGTATCTGCAGAGCTGAGTACCTATCTTCCATCAGTTTAATTAGACATTCAGCTCCATGCTCTGCTTCCTTATTCTTCCCAGTGGACTGATGAGACACCCAAGCATTTGGAAAATCAGGAAGGTACCTCCATACTTTGTTACAGATATTTAATTAATGGGTTATAGATAAGTAAGTGCTTTCATGTACTCTTGGTACCTTCCAGCGGTGGCAGCGTAACAAAAAAACCCTCCACGATCTGTCTTAAGGTCTGGCAAATGGTCTGGTCATTGCTAGCTGTTAATCAGGAGAGCCAACAGATTGCCACTGGTCCTCAAGGTGTGCATATCGCAGTAGTGACATGCCAGAGACTCTTTTTGCTGTTATTGTGTTTATTCCTACAAATGAAAAGACAAATACGAAACAAAGAGTTGTAAAACAGGTGTGGGAATACTCAGAAAAAGTACCTTCATTTCAGTTCTGAACTACAAATCACTTGCTTCAAATAAGAAGTAAGATAATATTGACACTGCTAAGAAGTGAATACTTTACAACCCTATGGCTTTCTAATGCTGTGCCTGATGCCTGCCTGATCGCTCCATACCTATAGCTGGCATATTGCGGGGATAAAAGGATCATTCAAAAGTAAGGGAAGCCACGTGGTTTCACAAACCCTGGGCCCAACCCTCTGAACACTGTCAAATACAATCCCGTACACAACTGGATGTGAATTCTGCACAATGGTTTTGTACCCTTCTTCTCTACGTGGAGTATAGTTTCCTTCCTTCTCCCCATTTTTCTAATGAAACCCTATACTTCCTTTAATTCCTTTTTCTCTTCAAGAAAAGAGTAAAAATAATAACAGTGATGATGAAGATGGTGATGGTATAATTCATCACTTGCATTTTATAGCACTAACTCACTCTGGTAGTGCAGTTAACAGTCTGTAGAAGACACAGAACTCCTTTTTTGGAAAGAAGTGATGGGATTGCTGTCCTTGCTTAGGGGACATCCCAGTACAACTCTGTGACATCCTGTAGAGCAGACAGAGGCTGGGTGTCGGAGGCGGTGTGTGCCGTCAGCCTGAACTCACGTGGTGGGAGCTGCGGCTTTGCAAGATCCTGCCCTGAGTGATTTGGAAATTCTTGTTGTGCTATCAGGAAGGAGCGGGAGCATACAAAGGTGGTTGTAGGCTTGGGGTTACAAGGACTTACAGAATTTTTATCTGCCATGCAGTGCACTCGGTGACTTTGCAGTTCTGCAATCCTTTTCCCTTCATTAGTCATATCCCATAATTGACCCGTCATTAACCACTGCCCATCATTAGCTACACTGTCGGCTCTAACCCTGTTTTAGAGTTCAGGCACTAAATAATGACAGCCTTCTCAGCTTGCTTGGCTGTGGGTCATTTCTGAACAATGTGAAGTACCTAGAATAAAAAATTTAAAAAAGAGGAAATTTTTCCGAGTAGAACTGTGGAACAGGTAAAGCCTCACAAGAATGGATCATCCTTGGAAAAATGTAGTGCATCATATTCACTGTGCATTATGGGGAGTATGAGGGAGATGGTGCCATTTGTTAATACATAGACCCAAGAGAATTAATCAAACATGTATAAAGGGAATGGTCTGATTACTCGTTGATTATAAAATGACAATATGATAATTTTGATTATAAACTGCAAACATACACTCTAAAAACACCCTAATATTTCTAAGCAAAACCACCCAAATCAGTCCCATCTCTATACAGATAAAATCACACACCCTGGTCAATGCTGTTCTGTCTGTGCTGACATCTTACGGTGTGTGGAGCAATGCTGTGGAGAGAGAATGAGTTGCCTGTAAATCTTAACAGCTCAGGAGCCAGAAGGCAAGTAAGGGCAAGTTAAACCCACTCCACATTTCGTATTTTTTAAGTCCTGTGAATTTGGAGGTCTGTGTCAAATTTGGAAAGGTTGTGCCTTGCACTGCTGCAATAAAGGGCACTGTCTCCAACTGTGGTCTGGTGTTTCCTCGGAAGAATTTGATGTGTGACCTGGAAAGTCCCTAAGCAGCAGCTGCTTCTCTGGTGCAGTCTCACAAAAAAGAAATGAGAGGACAGGTTGGGTCTGTCTCTTGCCAGCTTTTCTGCCAGATGTGAGCAGCTCAGGAAAAGCAGGGCCCACACTCAGTTGGCTCTGCTGAAACCTAGGGGTGAGCCTAGCAAGGAACCATCCTCCTCCCCACTTGGACTTTGAGTTCAGCCCAGGAGAAAAGGACAAGCCATGGTGAGGACCCATACTTAGTTTTTATTTCCTGATTCTTTGGCCCATCACTATAAGAGTAGATGAGTTACGGGTCTCTCCCAGCACTCATACAAGGCATGGGCTTGACCGTATTCAGGAAGAGATTGCCTTTTAGCATCATACTCCAGGCTGAATTATGAGTAGGAGTGTGCTGAGAAGACAGACCCTAAAGTCCTCATGAAATATTTCTAAAATCCATAATGGTTTAACCCCTGCAAATGATTGGACTCTAGTCTATGGTTTAATTTGAAAATACATGTTTTTTGCTGTTGTTTGCACTTTGAACCCTAAGGAGAAGTTCATAGAGGCTACAAGCTCCTGTAGAGGTGTGGGTTCCTCTGTGCCCAGTTGGGTTGCTCTGTTTCACCCCCACGCCCTGCTGGGGAGCTCATTCTCTCCAGACTCCCTTCTGGAGCAAGCCAGATTGTTGCCCTGAAAAGGAAAGCTGGTTACGAACCCAGAAAGCTGAAATCACCTGGGCTAAAGCTGCCTTTGCTGTGCAGAACCCTTTCTGTGCAGCATTGCATGTAAAACAATAAAAGAATAGTCTAATGGGTATAAACTTAGGTGAGGATTAGTACATCTAAACACGATGTTCAGCAAAACTGCAAGCACAGATGCCTTTTATTCCTCATCTAACTAAGCCCTGCTGACATAAAGCATTAGACAAACCTAATGCTCGAGCACAGACATATACATTAAGGCAGGTTTGGCTTATATAATCTCAGCTTGATTCTTCTTCTATTGACAAGAGTTTAGATACGGAATAACGTGACTGGCTCATGCCAATACATGAAATGAGATCTGGCCCTCCACATCCATCTTCAAAGATAGCAGCAGCAGTTGCTGGAGGGTCATATTTTTTAATCAAGCCAGCAGATGGCATTCTTACACTTCGGGCTTCCCTGCTCCACACCTTTTGCAGCAACACAGTGTGTTTTCCCTTTATTAGGGGAGACCGAGTCCCTCACACGAGAATATCTCCCAAATCGGTAAAGAACTTTGGTTTTATAAGGGTAGGAGTATTTCCTGTACGTTGTCCAACCTGATAAATTACCAGACTGTGAGGATTAGATATATTATCCCAGAGATTAAAATTTAAATTTGATCTCACAGAAATAAACTACTACATACAATCTGTCATTTCCAAAACATTTTGATGAAAGTTGGGAGGTTTCCAAGCAGCTGCTGTCTCTTAGTCTTTCATATTACCTTTTCAAAGCCATTTCATTATTCTGAGTTCTTTGGGTTGAGCAGAGCATACACGTTATCTAGAAACCTAAAGATTTTACAAACTGAATAATAATTGCTTCATTTATTGAGTATTACCATGGCCAGTTTGCTCAGAGGGAAACAGCACAGAGGTGCATTAGAAGTAGTTTTTCAAGAGTGAATGTGAGACCAGAAAAGACACTACTATGTTCCCAGTTTTTCAAGGTTCACAGAAAACAGTAGGAAATGCTGAGGTTTGACTATCCATCTTATTTCAGCTTGCATAGCAATGAATCTCAATAGGAGGAATTAAAATAATTCTGACATGACAAGGAATGCTGGTACATACTAGAAAGCAAAATGATTGATGAGCTTCACAGAAACCAACCAAATGGATACCGAAGGCCAAACTGAGGATTTTAAATACTCGTAAATGAAATATGAGCATACATGTATTTCTGCCTTCTGTACATCTTCTAAAGGACACAGTAATGGGGGAGACCTAAGATTTATAGTAATATTGGACCTAAATTATTCCTGATGTCTTTGGGAGTGAAAATTTTATTAACTTTAGTGAGTTCGAGATTAGACTTTATGTGAGCACAGCTCAGAGAGTCAAATGCCAGACTGGAAGAAGAGAAAAGCTCCCTCGAACTTCCAGAAGACGTGTATTGGTAAACCCAGTATTATTGTAAAAGCTTTAAGTGGAAAACCTGTGATGGAAATGAAACTGAATAGTGCAATACTTGTGTATATAGCTAGATGGCTGCAATGACACACTAAGAATGTCCAGATTTGCTAATTCATTGCAGATTCTATTTTTGTTTTATATTTTGCTTCATGTAAAACAATCTTTTCTGTCTTCATTTTCTTGATATTTTTATCATAGACAAACTCTGTCTACTTTTGTAATCTGATTCTTCTAAATAAAGTTAATCAGCTTTAAGATTTGCATCAAATGATTCTGGGCAATGACAATTTTAAGCTGAGACTGTATTTCATTTTTAAGTAAAATGTTCAGTCTTTATTTCCTCAATGTAGCTGCTTCTTCAACTACAGAAATAGAGAGACATGTTAAAAAAATTCTAAGGGAACTATACTTACTTAGAAAAATACCTTGTTTAAAAGAAATTTTCTGGCAGGCAACCTGTTTTTACCATCATTTTATAACCTTAGAGAATATTCTCTCTTAGGAACGCTTGCATTACCTTTAGGCAGTAAATTGGCACAAAAGAAAACTTAACAAAAAGATGAGAGAAGCGTTGGTGGGCATGGGAGGGGGAACACATCTTACACAGGCATTTCAGAACTTTTTTGGGGGGGTTCTGTGAGTGTGTTAGTTTAAAAGATTAAAGTTTGCAATCTGCACTGAGAGGAGAGTTCTTGCTAAAGTCTGTATACCAAAGCTGGCTGTGAATTGAAGAACTGTTGTAATTAGATTACTGTAAATACAATAAGAAACTCACTCCTGGTGGTCTGGGGAGGGGTGTCATAGGGCACTGGAGAATTGTGTTGGCAGGATTTGGGACAGTTTGACTGAAAGCAGAGAGCACAATCTCAAAATCCTTTTTATCTTCCCCCCCCCCAGTTCTTTGGGGATTTATTTGTCATTAAGTAACAGTCAAAAGATTAAGGAAGTATAAAATGACATTAAAGCTCACAAGTACTTCTATAAAATTATCAGTGCTAGTGTAGTCTTCAGCAGGGATCGCTTCTGCCAAGACTTTCTAGAGCCAGGCAAAATTAAAAGAAAAGAAGCAAGCAGGCACAAAAGCAAACCCCGCGAATGTGGGCTGGAATACCGCTTTTCTGCTAGCGCTTCGAACGCACGGTCTTCCAAAGTACGGCAGTGGCTGTTGCTATGTGTCTGGGCTCAACAAGCTTAAACTTTGCATGGCCCATGCTAAACTAATTTGAGTCAATTTGTCTACATCATTTCAACAATCGTTCTGTGCATTTTGAATCGTACATACAACACTGCATGATAAAGGCCCACCGAGCAGATGCCGACTGCTCATTCTGCCGTGGTCTAGCTGTTGCTAGTTCTTCACCATGGTTTCTCCATATCCTAGTGACAATGTTAGTTTTTCGATGGTGAGGTTAAGTCTGTGCCTGGCTAGTTAAGACTTTTCTTTACAGAGGACAGCTCCTATAACAACTGCCAGCTCTAAGCATGACCTTTAAAAATGAAATGAGGGAATGTTAACTGGAGTATGTTTTTTTTTTTAATCTCCCAAGGGAGTTCAAAGGAATACAAGGAGATTTTGCAAGTAAAGTTTTAAGCCTGCACAAGAAAGAGACACCAATATCAGAAGCTCTTATCACAAGAAAGCTGATCTAACCTGCTTACAATTAAATAGTTTCAGTGTAATGGGCTTTGACTCATTTGTAAACATGCACTTTGTAAGACAGTTTTATTTTTGAAACTGAAATCAAACAAGAATAAAGAATTAAAGCAGCTCCACTCTGCACCTAGGTAATATAACGGGGCTGATCTGCAGCTGGTGCAAATCAGGATAGCTGCAGAGGGAATTAGCTGCGTTATCCCATTTTCTACCAGCTAAGGATTTAGTCTTTGAGAGTGGAGCATCATGTTTGGAAAACTCCAGTATTTCATGAGTAAAAGAGCAAGAAGGAGCAGTAAAAAATATACCACATTCCCATGTATGATAAATCCCTGCAAGAGGCATTAAAATCCATGTGTCCTGTAGAGAGAGAAAGCCTATAATTAATGTTTTTATTATTCTTGGATTGGCTTGATAGTTTCTCTGCAAGCCTCTGCTGAAAAAGGATTACCTGGTGAGTTTTGACAATTTGGAGCCCCGTATAACTCCAGGGACAGGCTGGCTGCTTTTCTCTCTCTCTAACAAACTATTGAGGATTTTTTTGGTAGACCCGCTAAACGCAGCAGCCGTTTTCCTATAGCAAACTTTGAGATAACTTTCAGTTTTGACCATGTTTCCAAAACAACAGAACTCTGCCCAAATTGCCAAAATCTGAGTTGGGATTAAACCTTAGTATTTTAGTTAATTTTTTTTCCTTTTTTTCCTTTTTTCTCTTTTTTCTTTCCTTTTTTTAACCTAAGACAGTTAGGGTAGCCCCTCTGTGTTAACCAAAATTTTATTCTGATGAAAAAGAAACAAGGATATATTGCCTAAGGAGTCACTTTTTCCCTCTCACAGAAAAATGTCAGTGAAAATCTTTCAGTGAGGTCCACGTTTTGGGAGATGTTTCCATGCAGAGGCTTTTTTTTTAGTGTTTGCTCTCCAGATAATAAAACCAGAGACATGGGAAACATGGGCAGCTCTGAAAAACAGCTCAGTGGCTCTTTTTTAAATTCACATCCTCCAGGCGTGTGTTCATTGCACTCTGATTTGAATTTTAGGACTCAAAAGTTCAGTACTTCATTCAAATTCAAATGAACTGTGCTACACTCTGGCAGCCTCTAAGGATGTGGCAGGCCTGCAACACCTCAGAAAGTGGAGAGTGGGCAGGAGCTTGCAGACTAAATCCTGGCTGTCCCAGGGCAAAGATATTCTAAAATCTCTCTTTTCAGGCAAGTTGAGCAGGGCCAAGGCGCACATGAAGACCTGGGACGGTCCTTCCTGCAGGGCTACAGCTAATGAAGATGCAGCAGAGGGCCGCGTCTTAGAAAAGGGGGGTCTGAGTTTGGACTTCCTGCTGATGGCGGTGCTGTAGGAGTGCTACAGCATGATGGTAGTTCCTGAATTTTGGGGTGGGGATGGACACAGTGGATGTAGATGCTGGACCAGAGAGCTGAGCTCCCCTATGAGATCCAAGGGAACAAAATATCTGCCACTGACGATAGAGTCAGTCACTCAAATAAAAGCAAGCTGATTGCAGAAAGGTTTATCAAGAGGCTTTGAAAAGCGGTATCAGGAATAAATCTGAATCTAAACAACATGGGTTTATAAGATAAATGTAGCTGAGTGCACAAAGCTAGAAAAAGAGCTGGATACTGCAATGACTGTTGGACACCTCAACCCAAAGTGCCACCTGCAGCTCTGGCCTGCAGCTCTCTACTCCCTTTGTAAAGCCTCTGGGACTCACAAAAAACAGGGATCTGCCTACATTTTTCAGCAGGATAACTGAAGTGAGAAAGCTGTGTTAAATCCCACCCTCTCCTGGGCATAGGTGCCATGACAAGTACAACTGGTCTCATGGTAGAGCAGTATTACCCATCCTCCTGAGGCCACTGTTGTCCCCATATGTACAATGCAGTTCAGTACTGCCAGAACAAGTCTCCATCCAGCCACATATTCTCCAAAACAGGTGCTTTTCTTTCAAAATATTACTTAATAAACTAAACGCTTCTCAGTAAGCACTGCCTTTCAGACAACTGATACTCCTGGAGTCAGTAAAGATGTTCATGTCAATAATTAGAAGTCATCTGAGCAACCTTCCCCTTCAAGAACTACCTGGGCACAATTTCTACCTTATTTATAATGCTCTTTCCCCCAGCTCTATTTCCCAGACAGTAGACGCACGGAGAAGAGAGCAAAAGTAGATTAACAGATCAGGAGTTAGTCATTAATTATCAACCCACAAATTATGCAATGTCCATAAAACTTCTCGAGGGAAAGGTGTCTGGTCTTCAGTGCTCTTCTGGGAGCCTGCAGGACCCAATTCATTCAGTCCCCAACTTACCCCTTCTCACGTGGGAACAGTCACAAACATCAGGATGGAAAAAGCAAAAATTTGCCAGATTTTTCTCAGAAATGGAAGAGATCCCTGTAGGGAGCCATGGGCCGCCAAAGACGGTCTCAAATGGCGCTTTGTTCTGGCGGCTCCGGCGGGAGCAGCCCTGTGAGAGTGCCAGGGCAGCGCTGGCCTTGCTCTCTACTCTGGGGATCAGCCTCTTCGGCAGGCTGGGAATACAAAACATGACAGGGCAAATCTGTCCCTAGTAAAGAAGATAAAAATAAGGGGCTAAGACCAGACAAGGTTAAAAGCGCAGGTTTTTGGCTCTTAGTTTCCAAATAGATGCAGCTGATGGAGGCACTTAAAAGAGACTTTTCAAGCATTTTATGCGGATGTGGTGAGGGCAGCCAGGGTTGGGTCACATATGGACACGGGGCTCCTCAGCTTGGTAAGTGACCTGAAGGGAGATGCAAGATCCCCAGGCCAAAATGCTTTGGATCTGGGGGAGCCCACCATGGCCACTGGAGCAGGGAGATCAGACCTTGTCCAAGTCACTGAGATATTTGCCATGAGCAAAGATTTTGGCAGCGAGCCCTCCCTGTAGCCCAGCAAGGCTTAGCTTTATGCCGTAAGCAAGTTCTTGAAGTGCTTTTCTACCAACGTTGCAGCCAGCTTGCTGCGGGCCAGGCTGCCGCTCAGAGAGCAGAGGAAGATTGGGAGCTGGGATGAGGGAGAGGGATAAGGGCAGCCCTCAGTCTCCAAACCACAGCCACCTTACCTCACGGCTGATGTGTGAACACTGTTGTTGAGGTCCCCGGTGAAGAAGCTCTCCTGGCTGGGAGAAGGTCATCCATCTGTTGGGCATCTCAGCTGCCCACTGTGTGAAGCAGGGGCAGGAGCCTCCTAGGAGGTCCTGCTGCAGGTCCTCATGGGTGAGGTGGTCCAGCGCCAAAAGAAAATGGGACATCAGCCCTTGGACCACGGTTCTTAGGAGGCGTTATGGTCACAGGGGCAAGTGGAGATGGTTCCTCTTTCTGCCAAAAAATGAAAATGTGATGAGCACCTATGAAAAGGGAATTTGTTTTCACAGGATATTGCTCTTCTAAATGAAAATGCCCACTCTGAAACTCTCACAGAAAATTGTTTTTTCATCAAAGTTGTTCACCTTACCCTACCTCGTACCTTCACTGTGACCCCCCATGATGAGTAGCGACTTGTTACGTAAGCAGTACCACTGTCTCTACAGGCATAACCATGAGGAACAGATGGTGCTGTTTTGGGTAAATCGAGTTACCAGAGTCTGGTTTTATAAATCAACAATTTAAACAGTTGATGCCATGCCCTTTTTGTCATACGATGAGCATAAAACCATGCAGTCCTTGTGTAATAAGGCTAGAGTGTGAAGATTTTTAATATTTTTTAAGATGTTTGGGCCTGGGCTAAATGCGATACTGGACCTTATCTGGGGAGCAAAGCACTCCTAACTCTTCCCAGGACTTGCAGAGCAAATCTCTTGCATTGAAAATCCTGGACTAACCAAAGAACTGCAGTTGCAGTTAGTGACAACCAAAGCCGAGAAACCAAACAAGGTGGGAGGCTCCAGCAAATGCTCCATGTTTACTGCTGAGGGGATGAGGGAAGGATGATGGTGCTTCAAGGCTGCTGGAAGGGAGATGAACAGTATTTTGCCCCCAAATGGTCAAAGCCAGGGGCTTCTAGTGGCCACTGCCACTACCTTGTCCTGGTCCAACAGTCTAAGTCAGTTTTTAGAAAAAAATATATTTGTGGAATTTGAAATTCCCCTCAGCATTTCTTGCTCTCAATGCTAAGTTTTGGCAGGGTGCGATGCTATTCCCAAGTGCTGGCCAGAGCGTGTCCAGCACACTACAACAAATGTGTTTTCTGTGCTACATGCTGAGCACCAACGCTGGTCTTATTAACAACCCCTCATATTTGAACTGTGTAAACTGCTTCTAACAGCTCCTTTCCTCTCTTTGTTCAAACAAACAATGGCCTTTGGAAATTTATTTTAATGCTGCCGAGACCAAATTGTTATTTAATTTAACAAATGAATAATTCTCCCTTCCAAACCCCCTTTAGCTCTGCATGTATATTACTTACTAGCTTATCTATACGCCTATCAAATTCTTGCTCCTCTGAAAGAATACAATGAGCGACCCTTTGCTTGTACAGCAGATTAGGAGAGGGAAAGGGGGATATGGCTCCTCTCTTCATTTCCATCTTGCCATACAGAGAGAGAACATACTTTGGTTTTCTAGGACCTGTTTGCTAGCTTTTTTGGCCATGAGATACGGAATTTGGAGCTGCTTCTGGGAAGACATTTGTGATAAGGAATGAAACACAGGAAACATATTTGCATCAATAACCCATGCAGATAGAATAAATTATAAAGATATTTTGTATCATTTGACTTAAAAGTTACCCCATTCCTTTTCTTGCTTGTTCTATGCATTTGGAACTCAGGTTGATGGGGATTGGTTAACTCTCTAAAGGCCCCCGCCTTTGCATACCTGGGGAGCTACGTAGGTGAGCTGTAGAAGACAGTTTGCTCAGGACCACCTATTTTAGGAGCTGGGAGCTGACCTTACCTCCTTCCACCGCATTGCACCCCACTGCCCTCAGCCAGAGCTTCTGGTTTGCCCAGGGACTTGCCCTCCCTCCTGCAGGTAAAGAGCAGCCCTGGCAGCACAAGCTGAACGTGAAAGCTGAGTGCTCAGCTCCAACAGAGAAAAGAAAAGCCACATGTGCCATCCCTGCAGCCCTCCCAGGTGCTATTAGGGCCCCCTCCTCGGGGAGCCATTGTGAAGGGCGTGCACAGGTAGACACCGAAGGAGCAGAGGAGAGTGGGGCGCAGAACACCCTCAGGGGCATTAGGCCCCCTTGGCATGGATGGGAACACGTTGTTTCAGCCTCTTTGCAAACTTGGGCATCACAGCATGCATTACCATGCGTCACATTTCCAGCATTTCTTTGAAGCCAGCAATGGCACCTTCCCCTCACATCACTACACTTTCTGAAGGCCCTTTACTTTCATGATTTCTGCAAGAAATTTCTGGACAGATTTCTTCAGGAGCAAGCAGGGATAGCTTGTGTGTGTATATATATACATATGTATACTATACCTGTTATTATAGCTACTAGGATTGTCAAAACCAACATTTTCACTGCAAACCAGGAAGGTGCAGGCTCTCCACGGCAAGGAGCACTGTGAGCTGCCAGACCTCACCGCATGCTCTTTTGCCATGGCACCATGACTGCACATCACCAGCGCAGGAGCACTTCTCTTCCTGGAGGACCAATGCGCTTCTTCACCCTCTTCCACCATGGCCAAGGTGAGTGCCCAGGTTGCAGTGAGGTTAACCTGCCCTCACCTAATGGGGCCTGATCAGATGCCCACACTGGCCAGTGGGACTCCATGGCCTTTGAGTTGGGCTCCTGTGGATGAAGGTAGGCAGGAGGGGACGGCAGTGCTGGCCCAGTAGAATAACCTCTCTGCCTGCCTGCAGGGGGATAGAAAAAAAAAAGGTTATTAGGAAATTAATAGGATGAATGGAGAGGGTGGGCAACCCAGCTCAGCTTGGTGAGACCTGGTTGCCTTGAGTATGGAGCCTGTGTGGCTGCAGGGACTTCTCTTAGTCCTGGGTCAGGAATCCTGCATCTTCCCTGGCTTTACAAAAATTACCTGTGGGGCTGAGGGCAGTGAAAAGCAGCAGCTGGGCTGTTCTGCAGCTGTTTCTGGTATTATTAAGCCTTGAGAGCGTGAAAAGGTGTCTACATGGGACCAGAGAGTGGGCAGCATCAGGGGACCCTGCTGGGTACGGACAGCACTTCAGCTGCTGAACTGCAGTTTTCTTTATCCTTTCTCTTTCGCCTCTCCAGCTTCTCCTCAGTCTCAGGCTGACTTCTGGATTCATTCAGCCTCATTCCCCAAATCCTCAGATCTACAGAAAACATTTTCCAAGGCTTCTGCCCTTTTACTTTGTAATTTTAAAAAGGGACTTTCAAATAAATAAACCCATGAAATAATACTAGAGGATATACAGTAGGACCTACCATGTCAAATTATAAATAAACTGAAAACATTTAACTTTGAGAACAAACACCTCTATCACACCCCCCAGACCCCCCCTTCACCCTGCAAAAGGCAGCATTAGAAACATTCTTGTATTTAGGTAAAAATGTGAGGCCTAAGCAGTTAAAAGGCAATGTGCTCTAAAGCTTCCCTAATCTATTTTCCTCCAATTCTTTCCACCTCTAAGAAGCTTGTGGAGTTAGTTGCCGATTAACATTCAGGAAGATTGTACTCTGTCTCCAGTTCATTGCTCTCTTGTTGGCTTATTGTTATTCAGAGCCCATTTATTGTAGATGAGCCATTCATTTTCCTCTAATTGGATGGGATTGGATTTCACTTTCATTGTTGGATGCATTGAAAACCCGGGAGGGGCTGCGGGGATCAGCCCAGGGCTGGGGAGATTTAACTCAGCAAAAAGTTTAGGTTGCAGCTGAAAGAAGCTGCAATTTTTTTTTTACGTGCAAATGCCTCATGGCTAGATTTGCAAGGTCTCCCTTGTGATCCCAAACACCTTCTTGCATAACTTATACTTTTGGTATTTTTATATAGTTCCTCACCAAAGCACTCATCACACGGGGATTGCTAGGAAGGTTTCTGAGCGTCAGAAACCCAGCAAGGGCTTTGCACCAATGTCCCTCCTATCAGGATCCAACTGGCTTTCTGACTCTCTCAAGTGTTTCGATTAAATCCTTTCACAGTGCCTGGATCCTGCACTGCAACGTCCTCCCCTGCAAATCTGCTCAGATTCATTTGGGGTCATACAAGGGTCCGCAAGCAGAACGTAATTTGGAGACTGCTCTGCAGTTATTCACACCGCAAATTGCTCCAGCAGCTGCTGCATCCCCACCTAAGGGCAAGCTGAAGGCTGAAGAGCCTGCCTGGCGCTGAACCACAGCCTGGTTTTGTGGTAGAGACGCAAGCCTGGACCAAATCCATCTCTCCCAGCCATCTCATAACTCACTCTGAAGTGTTGGCAGCAGAGCTAAAAATACACATGGGCACCCGCACGTGGGTGTGCGTGTCACTCAGCCGGCGAGTCGCTGTGCCATGTGGGAGCCCCTTTCCCAGTCAGAAATACGGGATGGCCGCCCTCACGGCATGGGCAAGGACAGCACAGCCACTCCAGGCTCCTGGGCTGTAGCATGTCACACCTCACCAGATAGCTCAGGGGCGGCAGGGAGGGAAAACAGCCCTCCTCGTCCCCTTGGAAAACCACATCTGCCAAGAGCAGGTCTCAGGATTTAACTGCCTGAATTAAAGGCAGTATTAAAATTAAACTGAAGGATTTAACTGTCTGAAAAATAGGTGCCTGATCTGCTGCAGGTTGCTCTGGAGTCAGTGGAGAGACAGGCACCCCTGGAGAGTGGGCGATGCCTCCCGAGATGGGTTTCACAGGTAGGACGAGCTGCTCCCTGGAGCGGAGAAGCAAGGAGACACCTACCTTAAATGCAGCCCTGAACTCTGGCACATCCCCATAACATCTCCTAAGCATCCCTAAACTTGCCTCTAAACATCAGCTGGCAAGGTAAAGCCAGGGGCTGTCTTTCTGGGAGAGAAGGTGGAGGGAGAGGAAAAGGAGCAGGGAGGCAGCATGAGGCAGTATGGCAAAACTACTGCGGCGTGTTGGAAGGGTTAACATCTGGCCTCCTGCAGATGTGCATCTGATGGGGATCTGGGGGCTGGCTGAGCTGGCAGGGCCCATTTTGCACCTCTCTTTTCTTCTAGGGCATGGATTTTCATTAAACATGTAAGAGTGTCGTATCTCTGACACCTTTACTGTGCTGACAGATACGGTTTAAACTGGCCAGCAGGTTTAAAAGCTACCAGAGGGGGCACAGGGAAAGGAGAGAAACACACGTGTACTTACACAGAGTGACTGTGTGATCAGAAAGCAGGTTATTAGAAGGATGAAACAATTATCAAAGAAATTGTTGAGAAAGACCCTCTTCTCATGCACACAAGAACCAGCAAAACCCATTTCCTACAGATCTGTGCCCAGTTGCTGATAGCACCTAAGAAGGTGCCAGCTTGGCCCAAAACCCTACGTGCAGTAAGGTATTATATAAAACATCCTCTGGTGTTTTATAAAGGCTAAACGCACACTTGAACCCTTCTCTCTCCTCTCCCTGTGTCCTTTAGTTAAATTTTAGGTGACTTGATACCTCTGAGAAATCCACCCATCACCCACACTTGGTGGAAGGAGACCAGCAGAGACCACAAGAGCCTGGAAGGGAGGCAGAGGGACCCACGCACCAGGTGGGTTGAAAATAAGAGAATTAACACCAGTCCCAAAGACTAGGCTCTGGCTAAAACACAAGATATTTAAGACATTAACCATTAAAACTGATAGACCCAGCAATGAGGACAACATGCAAAGGTGCCTGAAATTTAAAAGAATATTAAAAACAAGAGGTTAAATTTGACCTGTTGCTTGCTGGGAATTTTTTGTTTAAAAGGACTATGGGAGACACTATATCTAAAAGGCTTTGCCATGAAGACCTGCATTACAAGTAACTGGTACAAAGCACAGACGTTTTGAGGGCCTGCAGCCCCACAATAGCACGTGAAACACCAATGGCAGCAGTGTGCCTGGCTGATCAGATTCGAAGGCAAGGTGACCAACCAAAGAGCTTCAGGTGACAGCAAGCCCACCAGACCTCACAGTCTGTTGCTTCAATGCCCAATTATGCACATAAAATATTATTTTGGGGGTTTTTTCAGCTTCATTAAATAAATCAAATTTTATATACCTTCTTCCTGCGGAGATATTTGGTGGTTTTCAACCTCTGGCTCTTGGTGGTTCTTAGGGTCTCCAGGCCCCCATTAAACACTCTGTGAATGATAATTAAACAAAGCAAGTCTATGAGCTCAACAGCTGCTATCCCAGGCTTGCACCTCCCTTGGAAAATTGTGGTGGTCTGCAAAGCAAAAATTACAAAAACCATCTGCTCTGGCTCCCACACAGCCTCCCCTTAGCCTTCCCCTGAGTGTGCTAAGTGGCATGATCATAAATCATCTCACTGGGTTTTTCAGGCCTCTGCAGATACATGGGATATGGGCACTGAAGCTGGCCACAGTCACGGTCTCACCAGCATCGTAGGGAGGCAATCAACTCCTTATCTAACAGCACTTTCCTGCATTCCCTGTGCAGGGATTATGGAGCCTCTGTGTAACCCATTGGCTTTGACCATTACACACCATCTCTGTGCTATCTCCAGCACTTTCAGGTTGTTTTCCAAATCATGGATATAGACATTGAGTCCCCCAGGGCCACAGGTCTTCCAGGAACTTGTTGGACATTTTCCTTTGGACAATGTTCTCCAACAGCAGTTATAGCTCAGATACTGCTGAGCTACTTGCGGTCACGCTATATGCACTGCACCAACCTTCGCATTACTTTTTCTCATAACGTTATTTCTTACTTAAGCAGGGACCATGCATTTCCACCTTTAACCCAGCTTCAGGAGAACCTTTGTCTGTAAAATCATATCAACCCACATCAGTGAACATCTCGGTTGTACCACACAGTCAGAGTTCAGGTATTTTTCTCTTGTTTTTCTCCATTTTTTTCCAACTATCAACTACAAAGAGGCAGCGGGACTCACACAGTGAGTCACCATCACAGGCAAGGAAGTTTGCTTCCCAAAGTCAAAACAGGGCAGCATCAGAGAAACCAAAGTGAGGGTGTTGGAATCTCTTACCTCTTCTGTCCTTGGGCAGGGCTGCCTTTCAGTTCTTCCTCTCGCACATCAGCCACACCAAACTCCACTCTTCTCTAAAGAAAAGCAAAGCCAAACTGCTCATCCCATGGCCACGGAAACTCTGGGAGGTATTGAACTCTACTGGTGCAAGGGCTTTACCGAGCAAAATCTAGCAGGACTAGTACAAATTATGGCCTTTATAAACTCTTCCAAACAATTACAGAAGGAAATGAGAACTTTCTGTGCCATTTTAATGTCCCGCTGTTTTAGTAAAAATTTGACGTGACTGTTTTATTTCATTTCAGGATTTTTTCTGATTTCCTGATTTTGCCTTGTCTTTGTTTACTTATTTTTCCTTCCTTTCTTAGAGAAGTTGCAGAGGTTAAAAAGAACACATGCACACAAAAAATTTGGAAACTAAGAAAATAGATAACCCTTTTTTTCCAGCTGACTACCTTTTCCAGATGTTTTTGAATGGGAACAATCAACCAGGCAAAAAAGGCTTTGAATGCTAAATTTAAAAAAAATCAGTGGGGATGGGGAATGACAGAAGTGGGAAGGTGAAAAGAAGAGCAGACGGTTCCTAAGAGCAGGACATCCCACCCCAGACTGCACCTCCTCACCCTCCAACTGCAGAAGCAGAGGTTATTCACAGGCTGACCAGCTCTCCTGGCCTCACCTCCTACCAAATCTTTATTTCCCAGAAAGCCTCTTTCCAGGCCCAAAACAGGTAGCAGGAATGTCTGGACCCTGGTTCTCACCGGGCAGATGCAGGAGCTACAGTGGCACTGATGCAGCCTTACCCGTACTCTTGGCGTGCCTCCGGGAAACACAAGACATACTTACAAAGGCATTTTGCCTTAGGCTGGGAAAAACTGTCCTCATCTTCCATAGTTGTCCAAGAAATGACAATGAACAAATGGCTCCTTGTCGCTCGTTATTTTATTATGGGTTTGCCTCCATGTGAACAAGCTGTGTCATGACCTAGGGAATGAAAACCACCTGATTCTTCCAGGTTTGCACGCAATATTGCCATTTCCTCACTGCAGTAATTCAAGCTCCCCATCCCTATGCCTCTTACAACCCTCTCGCTCCTCTTGCCGTGCCTCGGGAAGGGCCCCAAGCCTTTCCACGGTGTGCCTAGGTCTCCCACGACTGGCTGGGCAGGACCTGCCACAGCCCCTCGTGGGGACAGCCCGGTGGGTTTCCACCTCCCAGACGGCCGTTTGAGGGGTCATTTCTACCTGAAGCATAGGGCTAGATCCTAACATACATTGCTGTGAATAAAAAAAGACAAACCACTGGTTAACAAATAACAAAAACATCACAATCAAAACATCTGCTTACATCCTCGGGGTATGTCTTTGCTGGAGAGGATGAGCATCACTGTCAACTCAGCTGCAGCACTGCCAGGGTGGCCAGGACAGGCCGGCCATTACCCACAGGGCTTCCCGATGGCAACGGCCCTTCTCCCTCTGCCGTCCCCGGCCTGCTGGGGCATGGCTCCCACCGGCTTTCCCCGCCCCAGGGCTTGGGTAGAGCGGTCGGTCTCTGCCAGCCTTGTTTCTTGCTTGTACAGGTGGGCCCGCGAAGGGCCGTGTCTGCCATGTTGTGTCGGCCGCCTGGGCTTGGCTCACCACGGTTAACGGCGGGAGGCCTTGCAGGGCTGCCAGGACACAAAATGACGTTTCCTCCTATGGCTGCTGTCCCCAGGAAGGGGAAAAGCATCATTTTTTTCCACGGTGCCTCCCAAAGGCCAGAGAGGCTGGTACCAGAGCGGCCCTGGGGAAAACCCCCTTAAAGCGGGGTGCGCCGGCAGCGAGGCCGCAGGGCACCGCTGTGCCGGGCAGGAGGCACGGGGGCAGCCCGGCCCGGCTCCCCAAGGAGTGATGTTCACCAGCACCCTGCCGGCCGTTTTGTCCCAGCCTTATTTGTTTGTTATGAATAATTACAGCTCCCCTTTCCCCTCCCCTCCAGCCTGGGCACAAAGCAGCCCGCTCCCCAAAAGGCAGCGGCATGTAAAAGTTTGTTGTCGCATCTCCATTAAACTGTACGCTCTCCGCCCGCCGGCAATAATGCACTTCAGATAATTCGTTGACGCAATATATTTTCCAGGATAGGCTTTTGTTTTCTTTCTTGGCCGCTCACCCTCTTTCTGTGGTCAGTTTTGCTCATTTCTCTTGTAAGCTGTCTAGAGGCAGAGAAAAGGCTTTCAGTTTTAAGCAGTTTCCTTTTCAGTCCCCCTTTATTGAATTCCAACCTCCATTTTTTTTTTTTTTAAGCATAGGGACATCATTTATCTTGGACTTTAAGTTGCAGGGGCCTTCAAGGGGCTTCTTTTTTTCTTTCCCAGCTGCATTTGTTGACACACAGTCAATCTGTTTTTTGCCTTCGTTCCCCCTCTTCCCCCCAGCAGGCCATAAAGTATCGACAGCTGTGCCCTTTATTAGCATAGCCATTTTAAGCACAACAAGGGGGAAGAGACTAAATATATTACAGCCATTACCTCTGTCAAAAAGTGACAATTTTAAAACATTTTAGCTTTTCACTGGGAAAGCCGGCGGCACAAAAGAAAGTGCTATAATTTTATTGTAAATGCTTTTTAAATATGGGTCACTTGGCCATAATCAATAGAAAGGATGGAAAAGTTCAAAGCTTGAGAACAGTTCAGGCAGATAGCAGAATTTTTTTTTTAAACGGCTTGTCTTTAAAATATGCTAATTGGGGCAAAAATACAACAGTGAGAAGCATGCAAAATAAGATCTTGTTCCTGGCGGTTTTGTTTTCTGTACAGCTCTGTTCATGCTTTTCCCATCTACTTATAAGTGTTTTACAACTTGGATGGGAATTATTCCTCCCCAACAGGGTGTTATGAACATTTGTGGACTGAGAAAACAGGAGGGAATCCAGGCAGTCACTACTCTCTTCTCAAAAAGGAAAAAAAAAACCCAAACCCACTGTTTTTTCAAATGCCTTTGGAAGTGTGATGTGCCACAGCACTGATTTACCAGGAAAGATCACTTCTTGAGGATAAAATAATCCTGAAGCCTTAGAATCCTAGTAGTTTAGGTTCAGGTTAGGATTCTCCCACTTGCTGTTTTTTATATGGCAGAAACCTGTATTTTAAGCTTCCAGAATGAGGAATTGGTCTTTTTGATTAGACAAGGACTAATGCCCACAGTCAGCATCTGTTACGAGCTCTAAAAGGTAAAAGGGGGCTTATGGATGCCCCGAAGCCTGTGGATCTTGGCTGCTTTTGTTTTAATTTGTAATGGGTTTATCAGGCAAAGAGGAAGGGGCAATCTCAGCAGGGTTTATTTTGAATGGCTTCACCTTCCTCTCCATTTGTAACATTTGGAGAGAACTTGTAAGTCTTTTCTCTCTCTTATCTGTACCGCCCTGATTACAATTTTTCTCGAGGTTTCACTTTGCTTTTTAAATTTCAAAACATATGTAAAACTTGGCTTATACCAAGGCCAAGTTGTTAAACAGTCTCCCAAAAGCAAAGCTGCTTTAAAGGATCTGTTTAAGTAAAAGTCCATGAAATCCTACGCACAATATACAGTACCTATCAACTGTTGCGATGCAGCATTTTTCTTGTGGCGGTTCCTGGGCGCCCGTGTCCCACTGCACTGAGCGCTCTCTGAATTTGCAGGAGAGAGCGAGCGAGAATCCTGCTCTGGGAAGAGCGCGGTCCATGGCAAAGGGGAAGCGGGAAGGAATTCTCACCACCCATCTTTTGGCAACCAATTTAGCAGTTAAATGTAACCAGCTGGTCTCCCCAGGCTCCCTCTGTAGTCAAGGGAGGGAAAGCAAAGCTCCTGCAGAGGGTCATTCAGTGCACCCAAATTAGCCTTACTCTGAATTGTCCTCTCTCTCATCTGTGACTGGAGAAGGAGTTTGAAGAGACTGCCTGGGTAATTTAGCCAGCTAAGATGGGTGGTCTGAATAATTCCTTCCCCACCAACCTCTAAAAGCCTGCCTAGGTACCCCACAGAGATTGGCATGCCGTCAGAGGGATCGATTCCCAAGCATGTCAGCAGTTCAGTAATCTGTGCTCATGCCTGCTCTAGAGAAAGCCGGGACGCTCGAGGAGCTTCCTTGATCCCGTTGGACCCTGTAGCTCCCAGCCAGGACAAGGAGCTGACCTGAGCCACGTGCTGGCAGATGATGATGTTGGACTGGTTGTGGTGATGGTCAGGTTTTGGGGGATTTTTTTCCCCCCCACCTGTCAGACTGCATCTGCTGTCCTCAAGCCTGGCCAGAGGCCACTGAGATGGGAGTACCTGTGGAACAGCCTGGCCTTCAGAGGTTTCTAATGGTGGAATTGAAAGTGGCTCCGGTGCTGCGTAGACAGGAGACATGGCTGCTCCTACCTCCTTCCCAACAAATGAGTTTGGTCCCTTGTTGTGGAACCCCCTCTTCCTCATCCTCACTTGTACAGAGCAAGGAATGGGGGCTCGCTCTCAAGAAGGAAAGCGAGACATGGAAGTATGGTGCACCTCCAAAATGAGGGACAGACATGCAACAGCCAAAGCGTTACTGATTCTTGCAACCCTAGTGAATGCACAGCCTTCCACAGGGCCAAGTAACAGGTAAAAGCAGAGGATTAACGGGACTCACCTGCAGACAGCGGTGCTGGTAGTGAGAGGAGGAGCCCTGAAAAACACTCGGCTTTACTGCAAGTAGGCAATTACCACCATTTTCCATGCCACGCAGCCACCTGCATCTCCCCCATCCGCCTGGCCGTCCTGCAGCCTGTGCCTGCCCTGGTTACCCACAGGCAGGAGGAGATAGGCAGGGTGGCCCCCCAGGTCCCACCTCCGCCAGGCAGGGCCTCAGGTCACCCCCAGGCAGCTGGCCGGCAGCAGCGGTCAGGAAGGAGTGACGGCATAACTTTCCAGGCTCTTCTACCTCCTCTTTAGCCAGCGCTGAGCTGCCTGCGCTAGAGCCGCTTCCGCATTCCCATGCACACCCAGCTGGAGGATACATGGCAAAGCTAAAAGAACATCACTCCCCCCCAAAATTCGTGGTCTAAATATTGCATCACCAGAGTGAGAACATGGATTTTGGAGAGAACCAACTTCAGGCTGAGCAAAAGTTTTTGCACGAAGAAACCAGGAAACGTTCCCTATCACTTTTCATAAGAGCCAGAGCCATCCAAGTAACTAAGATGTTAACGCAACAAAGATTTTCATGTGCCAGATTAAATTGTGCTCTCTTTCTTTTTTTTTTGTCTGAAAGTGAGCTACATCTTTGTACTACCTCTAAATCATCATTTTTCCATGCGTGGCCAGAAAAGAATCTGACCTGGGCAGCTGTTTAACTTGCTGCTCATCAAAGACCAGCAAAGTCTGGCAGTCAACTGTTTGAACAGTGGAACAGTCTTTCTACAGCCAGCCTTATTAAAGCACAGGATTTTATTAGCTGTTTTGTGGTAATAAGGTGAAGGACAATGTTGTGGAATGCTCCTTCAGGAGATTTGGGACCTTGTATACTTCGGGGTTTACTTTCCTCTTTCGGACTAGGATGCTTGGCAACCAACTAATACGACAGCTTCATTGTAATATTCTCTTCCTTAAAGTCACCTTTGACACCAGTATTTCACCCAGGTAGAGGAAAATTATTGCTTGAAGAACTGTAAGAGAAATATGCTATTGCCCAGTTGTTCTCTTTTGTTTCTTTTTTTCTTTTTTTTAAGCCATTGCAGATTTTCAGGTACTTGGAAAAAGTCCAGATATAGGGTGAAAAATCTATTTTGGCCACATGCAATATACAGTAATGTTGTATATTCAAAACATCGAAGCTAATGTGGTTTTCCTCTTTGGCAAGTTTCTTTAAAGTTCTGGTAGTTTTCTCACAACAACATTTTCAATGGATTGTAAACGTCCCTTTTTCCTGAAAACCACTTTTGGGGCACATAAAGTTTTAATTAGCATTGGAGAATACCTGCCAGGAAGTTTTCATGAACATTTAAACAAATACGTCTGAGCTGTTTTGCAAAAGAACAAAGCATTCTGACAAATTTCAGCAATTTCCCATCATCTTTTGTTTCATAACTCTAATGGGAAACAAAGAAAAGCAGAGCTTCCAAATCATTAACGAGCTTTAATGAGAACTGTGTTACTTTGGACTGTGGATGCCAAAATAAAGATTGAAACACAAGTTTCTGTATTTGGGACTGACTGCGTAAGGCTTTTTGGGAACGAAAGGTACACGTCTCTGAAACCCGCTGGCTAACACCTTTACAGTCACCACCAGAAAATCTATTGACATTTTACTCAGAAGAGATCCTTTTTCCAATTACAGGATTTTCTGTGTCAACTATACTCAAATGTTTTGGAGGAAAAATGAAAGAATGTCTTTATATAATCAAATATCATTATTTCATATACTACAGAATAGCTCATACCATGTGGAATGTAATGTATTAGTCAAATACATATACAATAACTCTATAAGAGCTACTGCTGGCAGAGGCAGCAAACCTTTCATTGCTCTCCAGGCTTCAGACTACCAGGTATTAAAATGTTGCAGATTGCAGCAGATTCTCATGGTGACGTCTGAACAGGAACTTTGGACACTCGTTCAAATGCAGATGCGGCACTTCTGTGCTCTGTTGGGGAGGAAGGAGAGAGCATTCCCCAAACTGGTCAGGCTCACTGACCAGTTTGCTGGTTTAAATAAGGTTCACTTGCCCAAGCCTCCACTTTTAGAGGTTCAGCTTTGAAAAACTCGGGAGCAAATCCTAATTTCACAGGAAACAAAGAATTCCAGGGAGGTGGTTTTTTTATTTTGTTTTGGTTGGTTGTTTTGGTTTTTTTTAACCACCAAATACTCACTTTACTTTTCTCCAGACTCCCAGTCCCAGAGAGATCTTAACACATGCATGGTTACTTCAAAGAGAAAGCAAACGTCATACAGCACACAAGGAAGCAGATGCGCTGTTGTGTTGGAGGAACTTTGTCCCAAGATTTTCCAGGCAGTGCAGCTAAGGAGGAACTTACGTTACATTTCAAAGATACACCAAAAATCTTGCAGCACCCCTTCCACAAATGATCATCTTGGAACAAGAGATGCTTTGGGATACTGCACTAGTGGAAGTTAGTAATTTAACTAGATCAACCTGCACTCCCACTACAGGCAACCCAATTATGAAAATCACTCTTGAGCTAGAGGATTCAGGCAGAACCTGCTATGCTTGGTCTTCATTTTTTTCTTTTTAATTGAAGCAGCATCTCATGGCTGTAAAACCTACTATGAGCATGTATTTTCCAAGATAAACTAAAGAGAAGAACTGTTTATTGCGACTATTGTTGCCCTGTTGCAATTGGCAGGAGCCAGACCACAAAAGCCTCATGCTATACCATTTGTAACGAGGTCCCTGGAGCCATTATTGTTTTATTAATCTCTTTAGCCAGCTAGTTGTAGGAGCATATTCTACAACTTGTAAAGCCACAAATTGAGATTTTGCTCTTTTTCATGCTCTGTACTCATCACTCTGTACTATAGCAACCCATATAGAGGCCTATTACTGAAACAACTGCTTCTCCAGCCCCAAGAAACAGCCTCAGCTGATAGCAAGACAGGACTCAATTCCTCATTAACAGAGTTAGTCATGTTTTGCTCCTCAGGGAGGGTTCATAAATTCTTAGCACCTGCAGTGCACTTAATACTTGCCTGTGCTGGGCTCAGAGTAGTCAGTGGATGATGCTAAACCCAGAATTACATTTTTGAGACCCAGCTTAGATGCAGCTAAGCATGTTTTTGGCTCCTGAACAACTTCTCCCTCCCCCTTTTGGATTCACACATAATAGGTATGATTACAGTATTACCCAGACATTGATGGGTTTTGCTTTAGCTGTTGGTGTGTGGAAACAGTAGCTGGATTCCTTTTCCCCCTATGCAAATTGTGATGCTCCATGTGGATGCAGCAGACAATGTAGCCCAAGTCAAGTCATAACCCAAAACATTGATGATTTTAACATTCAGAAAGGTCCCTGCTTACAGAAATGTATAGAATTAATGTCCCTAAGTTCCCCTGTTTGTGGGGTTTTTTTCTTTTTTTTTTTAAAAAGGGCATTGCTATGTGGCTGGGCAGTGTCCTTTGGGAAAACAAATTTACTGCTGAGAGGACAGCAGTGCATTATTTCTTTTTAATCGTTTTGGAAGACTAAGGAGATCTGTGGAAGCTCCTCACATGGGAAACCACAGCGTGATTTCATACCAAGTCCTCCCTTTACAAGGTCTTTGAACACCAACTTCCTTAGTTCAGGGAACCAGTGTCAAGTCATAGGAAACAAACTGGAGAACATTCACCAACCTCTGAAAGGTTCACAAGGAATGGCATGTGTATGCTTCTGAGCAAAAAAAAAGGAATTACAAACTAGGACTTGGAATATTATTCATGTAATTCATGCTGGGAGAAACACACAGAGAAAGAAACCAAGCAGGCAGAGGCAACAACAGCAGTGCAGCACGCCTAAAACTTTAATCTTTCTTTTTAAAGAGTACAAAGTTGAAAGTGACACTTTCTTCTCCTTCCCACCTTCCCATTCTCTATCCCATCGCTTCCTAAGTTCTCCCTAAAAGGAAATATTTCTTTGTTGATTAGTTTGACTTCCCTTCAAATGAGGCATACCTGTTAATCTCCAAAAGTAGGCCCTAATTCAGTAAAACACTTGCACATGCACTTCACTTTAGTCCACTCCCATTCATGGCAACATTTAAGTGTACATACTTGAATGCTGTTTTGAATAGGGATGTTTTTACTTAACCAAAGGCGGCGGGGGGGGTATATTCGTGTGGTCTTAACAGGGGAGGGGAGGGAGGGAGGACATACAACATACATCATCTTGTTCCCAATTTAAAGGCAATTTTAGCAGCAGTCAGGGACTGATACATTGGTAAAATCTTAAGCAGCAGCTTAACCACAGAAGTGTGTAGCAGTAAGAAATCCAATGACATTTTAAAAAGGGTAGCTCTGAAATCACTGCTGAATGACAGTTAAAGCAGCTTCATGAGGTCAGTCAGACTTCTAAGTTTAAACACCCTCTGCTCCTAATGCCATTAAGCAAACACGCTTCTTTACAATTATATAAACGGAGAGACTGGCAAGACAATACAAAAAAATAAAATATCAAGAATGGGAAAACCTACAGAGTTCAGAAAACAGGATTCTGGAAAATTGAAGTGTTTGTATTTTATTTTACACTGTGGGCTTTCACTTTTTATCCCTTTGAAATACGTTTAGTTTTAAATTAATGAAGATCATAAACTAATAAATTGATATGTTCTTTAAACAGACATAATAAAAATTCAGACGTTACACCACAGGACCCTTCATTTAAATATCCCAATAACAGAACAGTTAAAGTGATGCTAGTTAATGTGAGGATAAAATGTCTAGATAAAAGATGTTGTGGCTCTAAGGAAAAGTGTGGATTAGAGGAGAATTGAGAGTGAAGCAGGTGATGCTTTAGTCTGAATCTGAACTGTCTTGCTTGTTGGTATGGTACTGGCTGACTGCTTCTTCCAAAGGAGCCATTGTACCATCCGGCCGCACTCCCATTGGTTTTATAAGCTCATCTCTGTAAGAGATTTAAAAAAAGAATATATATTAGCATATGCACACATATCAATTCACATGTGTATAATACAGTCACATACAGTATATGCTTTAGTACATAATGAGCCTTTAAAAGGAAGTTATTTCTGCTAAAGCCCTCTGTTTTGAAGAAAGAGGAACAAAAAGACCTTCCAAAATAGGTGGGAGGGGAAGAGCAGGACAGATAAAGACTTCATTCATGTAGGCCAAACCTACTTAGCCAATTAAAGACACCATGAAAAGTCAGTGCCTAATAGGCTCAAGACAAGGAGCAGGTCCACTGTTTTAGATACACAAACTAGCTTTTCTTCTAAGAGTTCTCTGACGGCCATTTCTTCCTAAAATTTCACCTGCCATTCTGGCCAATACATGCCCAGGCAATTAAAACAATTATTTGATACATATTCATCTTGTTGAAGGAAATAACTCAGTTAATGAGAACAGACTCTGCCTACACCACTACTAGGGGTGTGTAAGTACTTGTTGATTCATTTAAAAAAAGCTGACTGATTCTAATACTATTGCTTTTGTTTGTGGCAGTTTAATTATAGGATTGACAGACATTTTAATCTCTTCAAAGCTCCAAAGGCCTCTCAGCACCTAATCCAATTATATCTACTCCACAAGCTACAGCCTCATCTAAGAGATGATTAATTATTGATTAAGCCAATCAAAAAGTATTAGCAAAGATTTATTTAATCCTTACTTTTTATCACCTCGTTTATATGTGGATTATGGCAAAAGCTGTAAGGGCAAAGATAACATTTTGATTTTCTGCTGGAAAAAAAAAAACAGAGAATACCTCTAAATATTCAAGAGTCACCTTAAATAAAGGAGTGGAGGCTTGATGTCAATTTACCCCTCGCTTGAAAGGCAGCCCAGTAAAACTGCCGATTTAACACACATATACCTCCCTCCTGAGCCACAGACAATAAAACTCCATCTCTCAAGGGGGAAGCAAAGGCATTTCACCAGCTCTCTGCCTGGTCTGCACTACTACCTTGGCTGAAAAAAGGGACAAAAATTGCTTGTACACAGCTGGCAATCAAACCTTAACACAACCATAGGAACAGCAAGAAAGGTAACATCTGAATTACATGCCATGCCTATGCTAGATATTGTACAGTCAAGCAGCAGTTAAATTAAGTCTCCAAGAGCCTTTTTTGCTCAGGAAGAGCAGGGACCAGCAAGAGCAGTGCAGCTATTTGCACAGATGTGGCAATCAGATACGACAGTGAAAAGCTCCGAAATCCCACTGCCTACAGCATTTCAACACATGAGAAACTGGACCTGGAGAAACTGCTGTGGTTTGGCTAACCAGGTCTGGGTGCGAAGCTGGGGGCCAGGGAAGGAGGTTTGTAATGACCATACTCAAAGAGCACAGGCCGGACTCTGCCTGTGCGTGTGTGTAACAGTAGGATCCATCTTTAAATAGACTGGAGATAGCTTGCCATACTTGAGGACTGACAGCAAGTCCTCTCCGTTCAGGCAATGCAATCTATGGCATGCAGATTCTGCCCAAATGAGAGCACCCTTAAGTTTTCAAGTATCTGCTGGAGATGTGTGTGGGAAGAGATCAAAACAATACTCGAAACCAGATCCAAAAGGGCTCAAAAAATGAAAACTGCAAATCTAGTGTCCAAACAGGACCAGAGCCCTCCCTGCCTCCTGTAGGGGTCCCGAAAGGCGAAGCTGGAGTGCTTTCAAGTTGTGTCTAATAGCAAAGACTTTTTTCACAGGAAAAGCCCCTATACATCTAAGGCCTTTTTGACTTTTAAACTTTAAACACTGTAATACAAAACAAGTGTCCTTTGAAATCTATAATCAATCTTGCAACAATTCTTCAGTGCCACTTACTCAAGTTCAAGCCTCAGTAGTGATCTAATACACTTATTTTTGGAGAAGAATAACCTGAAGAGTAAATCCTTGCTCATATTTTTTAAGTCCTAAAAATAAAAACATAGCCACAAAGAATGAAATCACCTTTGCTTCCCCTCTAAGCTGAGAGAATCCTAGATTTTTGTTTTAAAAACCACAATGAATACGCTTAGGATGCAACACTTAACATTGCAGCCAGAAGTCACTGAGTCACATCATTTGCTAGTCATCTACAATTTATTATTGGTAATAAATAAATTATAATGGCTAGTAAAGTATGAAGAAACAGTTCAAGAAAAAGGAAAGAGAAACACAGGAAAACAAGGTCCGAAGGTCCCCTTATGTGCAGACCTCCCTCTCCTCACATACGGATACTTAGAAGATATCTGTAAATATTGTCAAGAAGTCCTATCTCATAATTTGTCAATTATAAAGAAATAGCTCTTTCTCTGCAATTTCCCTTTCATGCTTCACTTTTACATCCTGCTACACACACTCCAGAACTTGATAGAAATTTTTTCTCTCCTGGTGAGTCATCTGCGGAGTCACTGAACACCAGATGCAATAGACAAGACACATCCATATGCACAAGTCTTGGTCTGTGGTTTTTGTGGGGGTCTTTTGGGGATAAATGCACGAAGTTTTGCATGACAATGTAATGTAGAAGTCCGAGTCACTGAAGTGCATTTGTATCTTCTTTCGTGATGCTCAGAAGCCTGTTTCCCAGCTCGCTGTACTCATTTCAAAGTGCACCATTATGATCTGTGCTGTATTGCATTTGAGGTTCGTTCCCAATGCATTTCCTCCTCTCTAGGCTTTAACCATGAGCTAGGCTGATCTCGCATTTCATAGAATAACAAGGATGTTTATCAATTACCTTTCTGCTCCTGCGTGAGCTCCCTGCTTTGCAAGTCCTCGAACAGGTTGAATGATGGTTGTTACAAGTTTGCTGTTCTTTCTCTGTATTAAGAGGCCAAATTCCATACATCCTTCCTCAGACAAATGCTATGCAGTAAAACTGAACTGTATGAACACAGAAATATTCTAGGCCACCAAAAGAAGAGGTAGGAGGAGGAGCAGGGATCAGCCTATTTTTTTCCTAACCATAATCTAGTCCTAAAGTAGTGTAAAACATGGCATCCTTTCACCGGTGAAGACTTGACTGCAAGTTCTGAACACTATACAAGCTTACTCCTGTTTTTCAAAGAGGAAGAATACAGAGGGAGACAGATGAAAAGATCTGGGCTGCCTACAAAGCTAGCTTCAGAAGTTTGGAACAACTATCTGCTACATAACAGAATTTTGGGTCGGATTGGAAGAGGCATCACTCAGCTAACTTCAGTACCATACAAGAGCCCACAGAGCTGATCCTTACCTGGTATGAATGGTCTCAGCTCTGCCTGCCTCAGCAATTTGCCCATTTAGCACTGGCTACTTAGGGACCTCAACTGAGCTTTGACAACGTGGGCTAGCTGAGGATGTGCTTACTGTTCAAGGTGAGATACAAGGTGGGAAGCACCAGAAACTGGCACGTATAGCCTCAGAAGACAGTCCACTATCCAGAAACTGGATGTTTATGGTACATCTATAGGGCAGAAGAGATTGCTTCAGCCCAGTAGGTGGCAGCGGGAATACTTCTGTATCCATGAAGATATATACAAGTACACAAATGTGCATATTTATACTTATTTGAACATCCTTATGTGACCTCCCATATACTCAAATACACCTTCTTGCAACATTCATTTTTCTAATGCAAACAAAGCATTCTATTCAAGTGTACTTAGAAACACACCATAATTAAACAGTTGGTAAAATGCATTCTCTTCTTCTACTTCCAGATCTCCCAAGAGTCCCTTCAAATATATCTATACAAGTTCTAGCTTCCTGCTTGCCATTAGCTTGATAACGACTCAAAAATCATTCCCTTGTTTTGAAGGGTAACTCTTTCTTGTCTACTCTATGTGCTATAGGGCAGTATTGACACATGGAATTAATGACGGTGTCTGTAATGAAACAGCCATCATGTAAACACCAGTCTGCTCCTTTGATAAAATGGCACGTTAGGGACCTATTCACCTCCTTATAATTGAGTACTACATAATAGTTCCGATGCTTTCATGTAACATTACTTTGTTCTATGATTAGAAAGGGGAGGAAAAAAAAAAGTCTACGTAACATTGCCTTCTTCATTCATCCTATGATTAATTTTGTGTTTTTAATGAGTATGGTTGCTTATTTAGACAGGTTCTCTTACATACTCGTTTTGTTGACTTCTGTTCAATGCACAACAAAACCCAAGCTGTGATAATTGGAGACCATTTCATCAGCAAAAGGATTCTTGCTATTAATACAAGGTTGGCTTGGAAAAAGCATCCTGACATTTTAAATTAGTCAATTAATATACAATTCTACCTACCATTTATAATAGAAAAAATGTTAGCATTTTTTCCAGACATTTTAATTAACACCGAGTATTTCCAATAATCTGTGATACAAACAGACAGAATATCATACAACACTGATTAAAAGTGGCTAACGATATTTTGCAAAAATGAAAGGTTGAGTTAAATCTTTTTGCAGATTTGGGGAGTTTTTCAAAGTTCAAAGATGTGCATCACATACAGAGGACACTGATTTACTGTCACCAAACAATTCTCAATCAATCAACAATTAGTATTGACCCTTACTGCAGGCAAAGCCCATGGAGTTACTTCAGGGCCAAGTTCAGGCATCTAACAAACTACCTAAGTAACATCTACCTCTCCCAAAAGCTGCAGTAATCAAGATTTTTCATCTTCATTTACACTTATAATTTATCTATATATATATATTTAATTATTTTAAAAAGTAATCTCATCCAGTCAAATATGAGCAAAATATTAATTTCTGTAGAAGCTTTTGTAGAACCCAAGCCTATGTTAAAATATTGGGGCAGGGGAAATGAGTTCACAAACAATATTCAGCTTTCCTCCAGACATTCTGATAAAACAAAACTGGGTGATCAATTTTAATTTAGCCTTGTTGATGGTCAATTACCCCATGAACAGGCCTAAACACCAACAACCTAACAGAACAGAAAAACTTTGGAAGTAAGACCTGAAATGACCAAAAGCATGGATCAGTTTTACATCACCTCAAAGCAGTTTCAATTCTTCAGTGCCAATGCTGAAAATAAAGAGAAACCTGAAGAGCAAAAATCCACTGGCATCTTATCGAACAAGGGAGAAAATGCTACTTTATTATTTATAGTTTCAATAAACCTGTACAAAGCGTACAGTGTAAACAGCAGCCATTAATGAAGGCTATAACTTTTCAATGAAGTAGTACTGTTCTGCAAATTTGTTTTCTGAGTTCAATCCGTCATCAGGTAACTTTTCAAAAATGATACAGAGCCAGTCAAAGCCAAATCTAGAACACCCCAGTGAGAGACTGGCCTGATTACCCTCATCAGTCAGGAAGGGAAGCAAGACTGTCAGTCCTTCAACTGGTTTTTTTTTTCATACCTTTCTCCAGTAAAAGCGTGCTAGCTCTTTAAAGCTTAGCTTCCATTACTGGGACAATACAAGTGTACTAAGCAAACCAGTTTTGCTGTACATCACACAAGTTCACTCTAAGCTCTTGTTCAAGTTACACAGATAAAGTTACATAAACTCGTTCAAGATTACAAGAAGGAGCTGTTGGTTCCCTGTTTAACTTCCTCCCCTCTTAGAAGCAAAGCACTGCACCAAACTGAAACTGCTCAGTTCACGGTGTATGTCCCTTCCTACGGTGACAACAACAAAGACCAGCAGAAGTAGGAAACCTGCCACCAGCAGTCTGCCTCAAAGCAAGATTCAAAACCCAGAATCAACTGAAGACTCCTATCAAAGCAACCTCCAGTTTAAATTTGTAGGTTGCAAACCAAGGAAAAAAAGTGCATTCCACTGGTAGATTTAAGCCTCTGAAAACTCCCAGCACTAAAGGGCTCAAGCTGGAGGCAGAAGTGTTCAATTCCAAAAACTTGGAGGGACTCCCACTACTATCAGCATGTTACTAACTCTTTCTTCTTGTACACAAGACTGGCAGCTTCCCATTTTATTTAACATCTGCAAAACCCACAATTGCACTCAATTACATTCATTAAAAACATCCCACAGCCTCCCAAAATCAAGTCTTACTTTCTTTTTCCTTCCTGCCAGCATTCCCCCCCACAATTTTCAGTAAAACAAAAAGGGTGGGAAGAACAGTCAAGTGATTTTATTCATGTTATCACAGCACCTAAAGGGGTCACATCAACAACACTGTCCCACAGTAATCACTATACTAAAAAACAAACAAACAAAAACCTTACAACAAAAAGAGTCCAGGCCCTGAAGAGTTTGCAGTTGAAGTACTATAGAAGAAACTGCAGGTGGATGTAACTGACACAGAAAGCCCAAGGTGAAAGTAATGCTACTGGCCAAGAGGATAAGTAGAGACACAGGGCACCAGCTGCTTAGTTATTGTCCATTTGTAGCAGGCAGAGCAGCAGGTGTCCCCAATCCTCCAAACTGAAAAGGCTCTTATGCTACAGTAACGCCATTTGGACTTTTTGTGTAACTGCTATAGTGATAGCAACTGACTTGTCTTCAGCCCTAGCTTATCTCTGGTCTCAATCTTCCTTTTAAAGAAGTTTTAGACCATTTAGTAATTTTATTGTGGTATGCCTAACGCTCAGCATCTTAATTCTCTAGCTTACGTAGCAATCATTCAATTTTACATGGTAGTTCAATTAAGATTACATGTGCATTGCATTTTCTTCTCTTTATTAAAAAGGTTGTAACATACTACACTTGCTTTCCATGCAAATAATCTGAAAAAGTATCCAATTACTTCACGGATAGTCCCAGATCAGTTGTTCTGAGCTGCTTCCCTGCTTTCGCTCCTGCTTATAATTCAGTCTTTTATCAGCTAATATAAAATCCAGATTCTCCCATATCTTTTGCTGTATTCCTAATCTTTCATAGAGACGTAAAAATACTTGGTTTGCTGAATTTCTCTCAATAGATCTTGTTATTTGAATACCTACAGACTCTCACAAAATGCAAACACACTTCTAGCTGCTGAGTTTTCCCATGTTTGAAGAATGATCCACTTATATATTCACCTAAATTCCTACAGCTCAGTTCAATGGTAAATTAGTATTACATTAAGTGTTCCTCAAGAATGTAAAACTTTGCTCAGACAGAAAACGAACTACAAGCAATCACTCTAATATGGCTACAAGTACGGGGGAAGAAAAACCAGCAAATTCTAGGCATATTGAGTCAAAGAGAAAAAAAGCTACAGCTAACAGCACAGACCTGTATGCAGAAAGTTATAAAATAAAAATCAACTTTCTTTATCAATAATGTACACCTTTATGTCACATTAAGTACCATTTTCTTTTATGGCATTATCTCAGTCATTTAAAACAAATTATAAAGGCTTGTTTGTAATCCAGTTCACACTTGTTCTAATAAATCCACAATAATTCTTAATTGTAAACTCCCTTTTAATTGCTGTATTATATAATCTATTGCTTCTGGTGACAACTATTTTCACACTGTATTTGTTCTTCATATAAGCAGCAGACATAAGTAGTTACCATGAGATGCTGCTCATTGACTTGGGGAAAATGAGTACACTTGCCTTGGGCTTGCATTGTGTCCCATACTTTAAAAAGAGAAATTATTTTCATTATTATCAGCCTATCCATTTAGGAGGCAGGTCCCCTCACCACCAGATCTTCCTGATTCTGTCCAATCCTCTCCAAAAGAGGTTTCCTCTCTTTTCTTTGAAGTGCTAAACATTTTTCTCTGCAGTTAAAGTGGTCCTAATCCTGCAAAGAAGTTGATTATAGCACTATTTTGAAGCACTAGACCTTAGTAAAGAGCCAGGATATGAGCTGCCTCCCTCAAAAGCAGCTATAATGCAATACCTGGAAAGTTTATCAAACATGTTGACAAGCTTCATAGCTTCATGTTCTTTTTGTTCTTCTGTCATTTCATCCATTGGATTGGGCATTGGTTCTTCTAAGTGACCAGTGATAAGGTTAATGCTGGAAGTGCAAAAACAATACAGTTTGCATTTGTATAGAAATATGTATGTAAATTGTCTATCTTCTTGATAGGAGGAAAGAAGAGCACACTAACAGAAACCAAGACTAACACTGTCTGAACTGCACATGAAAGATTTTACTATAAATATCCAACATTCATATTTACACCTTTTTTGTAGCCTCTTCCCATGAATCACGACATTATCTTATTGATTCACTGTATTAATTTCTTGTTAGCTACTCAGAAATGCACATTCCACTAGTACTTGTTATGTTATAACCCCTACACAAGCAGTTTGAAAGCAGGGGAATAATGATGGTAATAATGACAATATCATTAGTAATAATGACATAGATGGGAAACAGAATGACAGATACATGTTTGCAACTAATTCTCTACAGGCTTAATTTTTAAAATATAGACCAGTTCCAGTTACATCTTCTTATTCATGAAGAACCGTTGATTTAGTTTACTATTCACTTCCCATGATGACCTTTGCTCAAATCGAATTTAGGTTACTTTGAGAATTTACAATGCCAGTTATTTGCACTGTTAAAACAAGTGAATGGCGATACAGAAATGGTAAGTAACAAAAGCAGATAAGTAGTTTTAACAAATACTTTCAGGGCAAATTACCTTTTCAAGCAGTTTAATCACAAACATTTAACAGCAATAGAGAAAATCAGATGCATAAAGCAACTGACAATTGTCTTGAATGTTTCATTTCAGTGTCAGCTTTTATAACTAAATAGATGTCATATGCATATAACTGAATGTTAGGCTTTTGAAAGAAGAGTAGAGACAAAAGAGCAAGAAAAAAAATATCCTGAAGTGCAGAAATAAAAAAGGAACCTCCTGTTTTAGAGTTCTTTTCTTAGCATAGAAGCAATGTAATTCCCGTAATTTCTCCTACATTTAATCCTGTCTTTCATTCGTGTTCCTTAATAAGAATCTTTCAATGAGCTACAACCCCCCATCATATACCTAATCATGTCTGTGTAATTCAAGGAAAACAGAGTAAAGCGGAAAAACAACATGCTTCAGATGCCCACTATCAACAATTTCAGAACCTACTTAAAATGGCATCAAACCATAGATGTAACATGACAAACTGAAACCTTGAACACCAAATCAATTACAATTAATAAAAATCAACAGACAGAGCTTCTATATGATCACTGAATCCTTCAAACAAATATATTGGATTCCTGAGGTATGACTTCTACAGAAGATATTTTGCTCCTTCCATATTTACCTATGTGACTTACTTGATTCTTTAGGAAAATGTTAGTACCAGGCAACCTGACTGACTGAAACTAGACCTACTGGTTTGTTCCTTTTTTTACAAAGTCCCGCTTAAAACCTTAAGCCACATTTGACACCTTTTTTTTTCCTCTATTACAGAGATATACCCCATAAACAATAGTTAGTAGTTTGGCAGTTTCATGTGAGT
The DNA here is from genome assembly GCF_034638445.1 of Ciconia boyciana. NCBI lineage: Eukaryota > Metazoa > Chordata > Aves > Ciconiiformes > Ciconiidae > Ciconia > Ciconia boyciana. Next base: position 61,209,929 of record NC_132934.1, read on the forward strand.
TCCTGGAAAATCTGGGGCAAAAGCCATCCTTGCTAAGTTTGTTACTCTATTTTCTTTCTAAAACTTGCTCAATTTGTTCAAAAATCTCTTTTCACACTTGAATTTTAAACAGTTATTCAGACTCATAGTCTGTAAAGAAAGGGTCCCACCTGGGAACTCCCTCAAACTTCCTCATAGTTACAATGATGCAAAGAATTTCTTTAGCTTTTTTGCTATGGACTTGCCCCCTTTCTCTGCCTATTTACATCTCAACCATCTAATGACCATATACATACTGCAGGCTTACAGCTTTTGATGAACCTGTGAAGAAGATTCTCTTTATTCTTAATGCCTCCAGTAAGCTGCTCTTCAAAACCTTTTTGGCCTGCTTTGTTACTCTTTTACAGTATCGTCTCCGATAGCCTCCTTTACTCTTGTTTAACAATTCCAGCTTTTTAAGTATCCATTTAAATGGAGAACACACATGTCCTCTGAATCTCTAATATGCATCTTGAAACTGCTCCTAGACCATCCACAAACATTTCTCATTTTTGTTCCATATTTCTTTTTGACAAGTTTTCATTTTTACATAGTTCCCCTTACTGAAGTTAAATCATTCTCATAGTGGTTTTTTTTTTTTTTGCAGCCATCCGACTATATGATGGTCACTATTAGAGGCTGCTTTCTCGATAATTAGACCATGACGTCAACAGGAGACAGTAGTTAACATAAGCACATGTAATTTCAAAACTGGCCTCTCTGGAAAAGGTGAAACAAAAAAATTATGTCAAAACATCTAAATTGCAACAGGATACGCAGAATTGAAAACAATACTATACTTTGGCTTTGCAGATTTGTATTCTTCTGTATCCGTATCTTCATCATCTGAGTACCAATGATCTCCTCTTCCTCCTGCTAACAGGCCCCTTGCTGCCAGCAATCCTGCTGCGTTACCATAGCCTGTATATTTTAACAAGCTGTCAACTGCAAAGAGTGAGACAGAAAATTATTCGGTTATGTTCAGCTACAAAACAAAAACCAGCATAGTGTTAAAAGAATCGAGAGTTACAGCAAGAGGCAAATACACTAATTACAGCAAGACCTCATATAAAAGGGCGAAGAAGAAGTAATTTTTACCTCTCTCTTTACAAAGAACAAAAAGAAATTCTGCTGCAATTTGCTTTACTCCAAGGTCAACATGCGTCATAAGGCGCACAAGCTTGTTTCTCACTGTTGTGCCAACTTCTGGACGATTTGATACATCTCTTAATGGAGGCAATACCTAGCAGCATAAAAAAAAGGAAAAAGAGCACAGAATGCATGCAATACCTATCCAATCCTTGCAGAAATGCACACAGTCAACAGGCCAAGAAAATACTGTAAGCTCTGCTCCTTCAAAAAAAGGAATAAAATCAACCCAACTATGCTTATGTACACTAGTAATGACTCTTGCTTCTTAACATACTCAGGCCTTCTGGTCTGCCATCCTGGGCAGAGGAGTACTCTGTCCCAAACATAGACTTTAAAAAAAAGACAACTATTAGGAGTTTAAGAGCACAAATGAGCATCCCAAAATAGTTGGTTAACAAGCAGCAGTAACCTCGTGTTCTTTGTTTCTTCTATTTTGCTCAAAATATCTGGCAAAAGCACTAAAAATACCAGCTTAAGGAAACTTACAATATTAACATGATGTGCAATTTATACAGAACAATGAATATACTTATAGTGAAAGAGCAGGAAAATAAGTCACATTGCAAGTTCTACTACCATGAATTTCAAAAATTGGCTTTACGTGTATAAAGGAAATAGGTACTTCTCCCAGAAAATGCTCTGTTAAAAGCTGAAGCTAAGTTTCAAAAATATTTTGGAGAAAACACTATTTAACATTTCCTCAAACACACTATTTTCTCATTAAATTTCTCATTAAATGTCATTAATATTCTTAACTTCAACCCTCAAGAACGGCAAGAAGTACCTGAAATATGGCTGGTTTTGCAAGCTAACTTCCGCCTCCTTGTGCATATGCATTCACACTCAAAACCTACATTAATTTTTTCACATTCACAGGATATGATATGATCTGCAAACAAATCTGGGCTGTAATATGAAATATTTAATTTCATAATTATGAAATTCTTACAGTAAGAATTAAGAATCCTTGTAAGAATTAAGGATCTTCAATGTTTTACTAGGGAATGAAACCAAAGATGTCACTAATTGTCATAAGAAATTCCAAGTCCTTTGTCTTCTAGGTGTCTCATGTAAAAATGTCATGTTCTGTGCAAAATTACCGCACAATTACTACTGAAATCGGACTCACTGGGAACTGATACTTAAACAAATGAAGGCTACAGTATTGACTACTTTGAAAAAAACAGACCCCGACTTTCTCAAACTAAGTATTCAAACAATTAGCAAAAACATTTTACTTTGTTTCTGCTTATTTTCCCCAATGGGGATAGTACCATGACTGCCATTTCACAGAGTGTTGTAAGAGTGAATTAATAGTTTTAGAATACTCTAATACTAATACAGTGATGAGTGCCATAGGACAGTCCATGAGGAAATGAATCATTCTGTCTTCAGATCAGAATTTGAATAGTGCACAATAAATAAAACCTAAAACCAACACTTAACAATGAGGATAATTCAAAATATCAAACATTCAGTCATGCAGCTAGCAGCATCCATCCATTCTGTGCACTATATGAGGCAGTGGTCCTGTGGTAAGAGACAGCATGCAATTATATCCTGACATCTAGATGCCGAGATGTTGTAAAAACATGCAGACAACATCATTTTCTAACTTTTTTTTTATTTTATTTTACTTAACAGATTAGAAGAGTATCCTAGGAAAGAACTGCTGTGAACAAAAACAATAAACACCAAGAACAAGTTTCTTAAATTCCTCAAAACCACTTTTCCGGTACAGATGAAAGAGGCAGAAAATATATGCAAAATATGCTCTTTTCCATTATAAATTCCATTTATGAATTCAGGCGCAGCTTTGATCTGGGAGTGGCATCTAGGATGCAACCTGAAAATCACTGCAGCGTAGGAAAATAACATTTCTCAGCTGGTTTCAGCTGTCTCTCCCTTGCTCATCTTTTAATTTTTCTCCACTCGACTTCAGGAAAAGCAGGAGAACAAACAGAAAACACGGCACCCAACAACCAAGCCATAGAGATCCTTTAGATCTTTAACCATGGCATAGAAATGGTTTTTCCTGTAAAAAGCCTACCCACAGGCTGTAGTGTATTCAACAGCTCTTTTAAGAGACCAAGTGATGAAGTGTGCCTGTTCAGGGACAGAATTTTACTGACAGAACAGCTGATACACAGTGGTACACAAGTTTCAATTCCAATGACTCCTGCCTGCTGAGGTCAAACTAAAACTCAAGCAGAACCCATCAAAACACCTGTAGCCTCACTGGCTACCACACAGCTTTGCAAAGTTTTATTAACTGCACTGAATTTTTTTTATATGCTGGATGTAAGGGGACAGACCTCACTGACTTCTTTGCCCCTGTGTCACATGGTCCATGGTGACCCACATTAACACAGCTTTACAATACTCCTAATGTTATTATTTAAGAGCTCTACAAAATGTATCGTGGAACTTAGGCCATAATATCTATTGATTTACATGACTGAAAAATTATTTCTATAGCTGACAGCTGTCAGAGACCTAACAGAAAAAAATAGTGCTGAAAACTCTGTGGGTAGTTTAATATGAAACCATTCATACTTTTAAAGTATCAGTCTCTTGCACTGATGTACAAACCTCAGAAAGTTTATCATTAGCTTCATATTCAAATTTTGATGAATATTTTACTTACCTGAGCTTTGATAAACTTCCTGATATTCCTATGAGTTCGGCAGCATTCAGTTAATAAACTGAGAACTGGAGTCAGACCCTCTCTATAGCTGCTTCCCTAAAATAAAACCAAATACAAATAAAACATTTTTAAGAGCAAATTTTCCTTTTCAAATCCTATGAATCCTTCAATAAAGTCCTATATGACAGCCAAAACGTGAACTTTACATAGATCTAAACAAAGACCCAAATGTTCTTCCTCACACACACACAAGCAAGTATGCTTCAGATATTCACAGGAATTTGTTCTCAGTTTTGAGGTGTTTCCCAATCTAGAAGCAAGGACATCCGTATTTGTGCTAAATACTGTCTGAAAGTTTTGTAAGAAACTTTACATATGTGCACTTTTTGCTTTAATGAAAGAGGCCCCTTCTGTGAAGAATCTTTGCAGCCCATACCTTGTCTATTCTCTTCTCCATGAAATCCAGTAAAATTTGAATTGCTCCCATATTCATACCATTGTATTTTATATCTGTTTCCTCTTGGGATGATGGACTAATAAGAACATCCAAGCAAGAAACGGGAACATTGCTTAAGAGGTTGATTGCATTGCTGAAACAGATTTCAAAAATTCATTATTCATTTGGAAGAAAGAATTAAAAACAGAGTACAACTCACCATAAACTGTTTGTACAACTGCAACCAAAAAGAGGGCCTGCAACTCAAGCAATGCTTTATTTTCTACTCTCCGGGTTTTAAAGAAGGTGGCATGCATTATCGCCTGAGTGCTGGCTCTTGGAACAAACAAGGAAAAAGAAAGACAAAAGCTCCAAAAGCTATACTGCAGGAGTGCATTATTACTTCCAGTCCCCACAGTATCCTATCCCATAGATAAGGCACAGCTTCCAGCAGTGTATTACAGCAGCTGATCTTGCAGGACAGCAGGGGGAACTCTCACATTGATTTGCAGCAGTCAGTTTTTTCCTCCTTGAAACTTAAAACGTTTTACAACACATCCATATTACTATCATTAATGTGGCAAAGTACACCATAGAAAACATTTCCTTCTCCTATAACAGTGGTGGCAATTTCTCAGGTCCCCTGAAATATTTTCACTTTTACTTAGCTTGTAGTGTATAGGAAATACAGAATGCTTTTAACACATTAAAAAAAGATTCAGGTTTATTTACCAAGCACTACCTTTCAGTAACTGGCAGTCTTTGCATTCTACAAAGCACAAAGAGGAGCGCTTCCCAAATATCCATTAAGTGATTTAAATTAGACCACAGGGTCCCTCCCTCCTCTTTAATGGAGTAAGATGGAACTTACTTTGCAAGGGTCTCTTGTATGGTACACATCCCTTGAGTTTGCTATCTATCCTGTTCTCATGACACAGACTTGCATTTGTACTCTTCCTGAATATGGGGCTAAATTACACAGATGCTGCAAAAATTGGAATTCTGTCATTATTTACTTGCTGATGCCCAACTAAACTTATAAATGGATATATTGAGAAATACTGCAGAACTACTTAGGCTTACATATGCAGACCTCAAAGCTATCAACAAAACTATGCGCACCGATGTTTCAAGGATTGTCAGAGTGTTCCAAGAATAGAGAAAACTTTTCAAACAACTTCATTTAACACTTTTAATAATATCTACTTAGAAGCTGCCCTCAGTTTTCATGTTATTAATACAATTCTAACAAAGAATTAGTAAAAGAGAAAGCAAATCATGGCAATCAAACATAACAGGATTTCTAACAAATGTGCTGGTTTTGGTCTGATCAGACTGGGTGGCTGTTCCACGTTGTGCCATCTCCCTTTTGCTCTTTTAGCAATTGAAATTCAGACAACTTCTACTTTTTGGAAAGCTTGTTCTCTTTGTTTTGTTTCTAATTCCTGTTTAAGATATGTCTGTTATATCATGGAAGTTATTCCTCTCCAATAATTCAGGAATAGTCAGAAACAAAACAGACTGAAATTCAACAAATATTTGGTGGCTTCATGCCTTTCATCAGAAGTTCTCTTTTTACCAGTTTCTTATTAAACAACCAAGTTCCCAAACACCTACAAAATTAATTTTCTGGATCACTGTGTCTGAGCTATTCTTTTCAATAAATGAAGCCTGGCTTTCTGATCTTTGTCACTCCACTGACAGTTTTATTTGTGGTAGAGGAGTGTATGAAATTCTCCAGCTACCAGGAAGTCAGTGACTATGCACAGATCCGCACAATAGTGTTTGCATTCCTACTCCAGGGGGTAGAAATACTGCGTATATTACTCTCCCCTTTTCAGCTTCCTAGAGATCATTAATCACTGGGACATGACATCCACCCACTCATGCTCCCAGCCCCCTCCTGATATGCAAATTCAGAAGCAAAGGCCTATTTAGAGCTGCTGAATGCCTTGATTAAAACCTAGTTAGTGGGCAAAAATGGCACTCACTCTTAATATGTGGTGCTTTAAGCTGTTCATATTCAACCGTTAAGTAATGACATGACAGAACCACAATAATGACAACAATACCAGGTACTAAATTAGTTAAGATATTTTTATAGGTAACTTCTGCTTATTTATTAGAACTAGAGTCACACTGACAACCAGTACATCACAGCTCAGGGCATGTATCCAACACCTGATGCTCACATAAAATAAATCCTCAACTTACACATTCAGAGCACAAGCATTCATACAATGTGCTTTAACAGGCTGCCCAAACCCTTCATTTAAGCATCTTACATTCTGCAGATTTACAAACTTAGAGAAGTGCAAGTGATCAGCAATTCTAAGAAATATACTTATGTCTCCCTGATGCTTCATAAAGTTTATTCTGCATTCAACACTGCTTATATTTTATTCCATTTTCAACATTATTTTTGTAACTGCCTTACTGATAGGCTCCAGGTGGAAACCAGAGCGAGAAGTTGCACTCTGCTCTCTGACTCACACCTCATCTCTAGCAATAAAGATTGCATGGTCGGAGTCCAGCATACTGAACAGCCCAAACGACAACACAGCCTAATTTTTTTAGCTATGCTATGTTAGCTATAGACTGCTAACACAAGTTTACTCATTCATGATTGAAGCTCCTATCAGGAATGAAAGTTTTGCTTGACCAAATACATCAGGGGACTGAAGTGGGGCCCTCTGATCCAGGCCCCTGATCCCTCTGAGGATTTGCAGGGGCATTAATTCTGACTATACCTTTTCTATTCCAGAGCTGCCTTGTGATGAATCGTCTTGGTGCAAAAGCATATTAAATTACTCAGCTTTTATTGCATCCTGTAGCATTCAAAGACAAAACTCAGGTTCTGCAAACGGGCTGAAATATTTGAATCACAAAAGTGAAAACCTGTGCAGTGCTCTTCTAGCATGTTAAAAAAAACACCCCAGTATGACATAAATCATGATCAAATACTACATGCAGCAATACTATACTAGCATTCTTTCTTCTATCAACTTGAGCTAAACAAACTAGGTACAGTTAGCTAACACAGGGAGAAAGTTGTTTCCCCAGCATAACAGAAAGACTGATGCGGTGCTACACTGAGTCTGATGGAGAAGGGGAAACAACTGAAGTGACACAAGGCAGTGATAACCGTCCTCATTTCTTTTCTGCTTCCCCCTCTCAGAATTATGGAGAATCCTTGCCTTGACTTGGTGTCTCCATAAGGTCCATGTAGACAGCATCTCTACACAAAATATCCCTTCTGACTGAAAAAAGCAAGGACAGAAATCACACCAATACTACATATTCTCCACAGCTGCCTACTTCTATATGTAATGCCCTTTTTGGATCTCATCTGCAAGTGTTTGCAAAAGCTAAAACCAAAAGGACCTGCATAACATGCACCCTTTCGCAATAGCACAAGATAATTAAATTTTACAGGGTGATATATTTTACAGGGTGATTAGACTAGTCAGATTCCTGGACAAGGAAACAGAACATGTTTTCATGGGAAGGGCATCAGCTGTATAATAATTCACCAGAATATCAGGCAGTCTTGCTGACTATGTACAAGCTTAAATGCTAAAGGCCGATCTCCGTCTTCTTGTAGTTGTTGAATTTATCCAAATCGGTTCAATTTTCCCAGCAGGGGGGAACTTATTCCCACCAGTCCCTCACTTAAAGAAGGATGAGAGCACAAAACATCCGCCATAAGCAGCACCAAAGAGAAAACACTGACTGCCTTTTAGGACATACTCAGCACTAACTTTAGTCATGGCAACTACTGCAGCGGTATCCTAAATTATTCCAAACTAGTCTGCACCAACTGAGAAGGGCTCTGATGTAGGATTTTTAGTGTTCACCCACTAAGACTGTTGATGTCTAAGAGCTTTCCAAGATTTTAATCAAGTTCATTTAACACTTTCAAGATTGCTGGGTGTGAAAAGCTATATCCTTCTTCCTGGAGACTGATGGTTCAGAAGATCTTCAAAAGATCCTACACTTAGATATACAGACATCTCTGAAGAAGAAAATGGCAACACTAACTTTCATTGCTGAGAGGTAACATGGGATAGTGTTTGAAACCACTGTACTGTCAGGCTCTGTGAACAGCTGACCTACTTGCATAAAAATAAGCGTGTCACGGAAAAAAAACAGTAACACTGAACTGAGAACCACCACCTCACTAAAAATACTCTGAATTTTGATTGAATTATTGGCTGCAAATACATAACAAACAGTTGGGTGCAGGACTGAGGGAAAAAAAACAATGCACCTAAAACTGCAAGATGATTCACTCATCTTTGAAAAAAAATAAAGATTATTACCAGGGAACTGATATTTGTACTTTTAATAAAGCAGTCTAGAACTATTGGAGATAAAATATCAACTTGTTACTTCCATCCCAATCCATCAGAATTGCAAAAGTTACATACAAAAATTTCAAAGTGCATTTTTTCCATCAGCTTCTGTGCAAAACAACAGAAGTTGCATTCCACTTCTATTTGCGCTACCCCTAGAACTTCCATATGTATTTTCCTCCTCAGTTACACACACACAAAAAAAAAATATTTCAAAAAGGTCAGTTTCATTATTATTGATCAAAAATAACAATCTTCCCAGCCACTTTCTCTCTGGAATAGTGGACATGCTTAAACAATATTTCAGGCAAACAGCTTTCATCAAAAAGATTAATAATATTTTACTCAAAATAAATAGTTTTCATTGTTTCTCAGATTTTGACTTTAGATTTTAGGCAAAGTAATTTTTTTCCTATTTTTAAAAAAATCAATAACCTTTTAAAATAGATTGGTTCTGCAATGCTACCAACCTGTGCAACTCTTCAGTTTTGTCTTCAGTAGGGCCCGTGGTTAATAAGCAGTGTCGAAGGATGGCAGCCATGTAACGAAATTGATGAGATTCAGTCTATATAAATATAAATTATGAAGATATTTTTTCATTTTGAAGATTGCAAGTGGGGGTTTCAGGTCACTAGAATAATAAAAATTAAAGATGGAAAATACCTATTAGATCACAACATCCATCCCTATCAATAAAAGGACTGTACCTTAGAGTTCACTGAATGCTTAACGCAACGTAACTGTCATATGCTGGCCTTTTAACTAGGCCTTGTAAAAGTCGGTGGGGACTTTTTTCCAGTTAAATGAGCCTTCACTACCAGAAAACCCCATTACAAGCATTTGCTCAATTCCATACCACTATTCTTAATGTACCACTACTATCTTCCTTCCTGTATTTACACCCGGCTGCCTCTTCATCCATTTGGATTACATATGTTCTTCATTTAATTTGCCTCCTCCTCATTTAGACCTTTTGCTGCCAACAGTTTCATTCCCCCACCCAGGCTGTTTCTTCTTCTAATTCACTTGCTTCTGTTCCCTTGATATCTTTTCTCCATTTTGTTAATAACTTCTCTACTCTCGGCAACCTTATTTGCCCTACTTTTGCTCTCTCCGAGCAATTCCCCCTTCCAATCTCCCACCAGACGGCAGCCGCACAAAAGTACACCAGTAACTGCAATCATTTAACTGTGTGTATCATTGTCCTCGTCCTTTTTCATTAGCTCTTCTTGGCATCCATCATATGTTCTGGTGTGTTTGACCTAGCACGAAGTGCCCCAATGCATCTTTTGTAACATCAGCATCCAAATCTGCCAACTGTACCACCTGTGGCTCTTGCCTGGCTTTGCTACTTTGGAACCATCTCCAGCCATTAAATACTGGTGTTTCAAATGGTTCTCTCCCCCTCAGGACGGATCTCATTTAGTTTTCTACCCACATGCCTAACCTCTCTGCTCTCCTTTTATTTTCCATCCCATCTACTGTTTGTAATCTCTTCAAATTCTGCATCTTCAGCCCACTTAATTAACATGCTGTTTACTCTTCTTACAGATCGTTAATATTTCCACAGGGATACTTGCTAAGCAGAATGTCACCTAACATATCTGGCTAACAGTTTACAACTATTAAAGAGCTCTTCAGTTTAAAGGTTCCTTGCTTTTAGAAACTTTTAGTAAAGAATTATTACATAAGCTTTATCTCAAAACACAATATAAGCTTCTCCTGCCCCAGAATGTCTTAAACTCTCATCCAAATTAAAAAAAAAAAAAGAAAAAAAAAAGAGGAAAAAAAAAAGAAAAGGTTACTAACACTAGGATTTCCTCCAATCTGAAGGAAATTTTCCTGACAGCTGCATGCTTGGGCTCTTCAGGGAGGAAAAGTTTTGTGGGACAAAACCCCTCTCATTCCACAGACAGCGGCCACACGAAACCTCATCATATAACGCCATAACTGCGTGCCACTCCTGCCCGCCCTTCTGCGGTAAACTGGGCTTTTCATCTCTCAAGATTCCCAGTGTTTTGTAAGAGCGTACCAACTTCAAGATCCAGATTTCAAGAGCTTACTTCTCAAGAGGTGAATGTGTAATATAGCTTCATTTTCCAACTTAACACCTGACATTATTTCCACCACACAGAAAAACTTAATCACAAAGATGATACTTCTCAAACTCTCAACTAGTAAACATTCATATAGCTGTATTATATGCTTGACTTCGGGTAATTTTTCTCCACTCAAGTTTCTACCTCCAAAACACTCACGTGCCTATACAAAGAACTCTCTGACAAAGTTAAAGATATTTTTAATAAAGGTCTAAGTCAGGAACATAAACAAGAGAAAAGTCCCTCACTTTCTTTATATTTCCTTGAAATTCAAAGTATTCACTTCTCTGATTTTCTCCCCCATTCACTCCATCTTAAATTTCAGGACTTCTTATTCAGTGTATCCTTGAGACATTAAAGCAAAGAATAAGCTTCAGACTTTTTTCAAGTTTTACATTCCTTAATGCTATGATTAATGTCTTATTTGCTGTTTAGTCCAATGCACTGAAGAGAACAATTATTTGTCAGTAAACTTCTACTTAGCTTTATATGCTGCATATTTACAATGCCTGGTGAAAAGTTAACAACACTGTTTTAGAGACAATATGACGTGGACTAAAAAGAAAGATTCCCTATATAATTCTATTACTGTAGCACAGACTTAGGCTATTCGACAAAAAAAGTTATCCTTATCGTTTCTGTTTATAAATTTAGGGATGCAACACATGGGAAGCATACTTGTCTAAGAAAAAAAAATAGATCTGATGTTATAATGAAAAAGACAAGATAAATCTTATTCATAATACATAACAATGAAACTGCGTTTGGTTCTCATACTTGACCTCATGTTAAAAGACCACGTTTAAGTCCAAACCTGGTGTTGGGAGGATGGGAGATAAACATATTAAAAACAGTACCACTCTTTCTTCAGAGTTATTTGTTAAAAATTAGAGTTGATGTGCTTATCATCATGCCCAGAAAAACAGAAGAAAACTAGGGAGACTTCTCAGCTCTCATTATTACCCTATTGCTATCGTCCAGTCTCCAGAGATGTAGCCACCTGCACTTACATTTAAAAGTTTTTCCTAGCCAGTTAATTATTAGTGAACAGAATTTATTTTCTTTTGGAAATCTAAGACTCTTATGAAATAATCTTCTTTTCATTTTTTATTTGAAAACATACAATTCTAACTTGTATTATATAATCCAAACTATTCTCCCATTACACAGAAAATGTATGGACTAGATTTTTTGCCTAAGTAGTAACAAGAAGAAAAAAGTTATTTTGGTATTCAAAGCAATGAGCATTAAAGACTCAACACCTCTTGAAAGCCCAACATCATCAACACATGACACAATAAGAATTCAGACAAATTTTCTCACACTGATTTTGCATATAGAGAAATTATGATGCAAAATTTCAAGACTACCTTAGCTGCTATTTTGAAAAATGCAATCATATTCCATCAAAATTACAGTAGCAAAAGTAGTAAAATCCTTGCTCTGGGGCTTGGACAACAACTGCGTCTTGTGTATCTACCTGCTGGTTCTGGCTCTTGCAGGCTAAACAAAACCAATTTAAAAAACACTTCAGCTAAGCCTTACCTTGCTGTGGACATTCCAACTGTCAAGTGTTACATTAAAAAGAGCCTTTAGTGCCTCAATGGCACAATCTGTCTCTTGCAAAGATAGAGGAGGCCTGTCACGATCTTCCGCTGCTTTATATTCTTCCGTCCATCTCACACTCAGGGAACTTTCCAAAGCCTGAGTCAAAACTTGCACCCCTTGTAGTTCCTGACGCAACTGCGATCTAATATCTGTGTGCAGAAGCGACAAGAGGAAGAGGAGACGCAAATCAAAGCATTTAATGTCATCAACAAACTGTTGGTCCTTGCATTTTTCCAGAAGATTGCAGAGCATAGCTGCAAGATTCAGTTCCAAGCTGAGCTTCTGTGCAACAGCACTATTAAAAATTATGTTACAGAGGCATTTTAAAGCTTCTACTATAACAGGAAATTCAGACACTCTCTCCAAAGGATCTTCCACAGTGTCCAGCTTTGCTAGCCTCATAAGGATCTGCATGTTCCTCTTCGTGGTTACAGGCACTAAAACCTTCTTGTCCCTGGAGAGAATCCGGAGGGCCTCCAGGCAGGCAACCTGACATGAAGTTTTTGTGTCTTTTTCAAGGATATTTAGAATTCCCTCACACAGTTTCTATGCAAACACAAACAAACAAAAAAGGAACAGTTTTAGCATCAAAATATTGGTGGCAATAGGAAACTACTTTTGCTAAGCTTCCATATAACTTTTGAGTTTTCAGCTGACTTGACTTGAGAAACTAGGTATTCTGCATTAGCTCTTCAAAATATAAACTATTGCAAAAGACCTCCAAAGATCATCAAAAGCAGTTTTCCTCATGGATACAATCCAAATACATCAACATTAGCAAAAGCATTAAGCCAAAATGGCAGATGCTATCCACCATTGCCAATTACAAAGTTTTCTCAGTATCAGGACTAAAAACTTGAGTAGCCAGAGTAACAAGGCTAGAGAGAAGTGAAAAGTTTTAAAAATACATCAAAGTAGAACAAAGTAGAACAAAGAACACCTACAGTACCTGCAAAATTATAAGTTGAGGTTGTTTCAGTCAGGAGGCTGGGAGAAAAGAAACCAAACCAAAATAACTGCTGCTCAACATACATGTATTAGTACTCCATGTTTGGTAACAGCTATAATTTGTGTTGCTGCTTCAACCTAACCTACGGACTTCTCCCATCTTAAGTAAGGTTCTTAGAAATGTTACCTCTGACATAGAAACATAATGCAGTTTTATCAGAAGACTTAGGCTGTAGCAGTTTTACCAAATCAGCAAAACTTCTGCTTTGACAACACAGATTGTTCTTGAAGTCGAAATACTTCACCGATACTTTATACCAACATGACTAGAGGGGTAAACATTAATAATATAAATGCAGCAAGAGAAAATACAACACTCCAAGACTCTGCAGGCCAGAACAGAAACATCTGGATTACAGAAGAATTACCTTTTGCAAGACAGAAACGGACAATCAGATGATCAACCAAAAGGGAGAAAAGACAGGACAGAAGAGATTGCTTGATGGGGGAGGACTGCATAGGGTTTTTATGCCTTAAGCTCAGGACAACACTACTACTCATGGGTACCAGAGCCAGAAGTATAATTACAAAGAAGTTCCCAGATAAGCGGCAATACGAACTGCCTTATACCTCACAGGACACAGTTCCTCCCTGCTTCTCACCCCCCAAGCTTTGTATCTTGATCATTGACACAAATAAATTACCAAAGAAGCCATAGTAGCAACTGAGTTGAACAGCCCTAGTGCAGAAGTCTGCTTAGGACCTGAAATTCATATCGTGGTCTCAGGCAGTATTTGTCAATAAGAAAGTGATTAAAAAAAGCACAGGAATACTAGCAGAGTAAAAAATAGTTATTGGGGAATGGTCTTTGGAATCGCACTTTTCACCACCACCACAACAAAAAGGCAGGGAGCACAGCAGCCCATCACCCTGACCCAAAGTTCAAAACAAAATTTCCACTTGGGACATCCAAGCAAGTTTTGTTACTGTGATCACTTACAATTAAAGCCAAACTAAAATTAAAAAAAAGGTTAAGTCTAAAGCAAATCTAGAACAGACACTCCAGAAGAATAAGGGAAAAAACAACACAAGTCTTCAACAATGTTAAAAGACAATCTGTAAACAAAGTCAGACAGTAGGAACTCACAATATGATTTCTAGTGTGCTTGTCCTGGGGTGAAGCCCACCCAAAAGCACCACCCAGACGACCAAGACCTTGACTACATCTCCACAGCCCTGACTAGATTAATCCAGTAAGAGTTTGAAAACAAGATGTGAGCTCCACCTCTTACTATCACACAGGCAACATGAGAAATCTTCATCAGAATATTATAGACACTGCAACAGTATAAAATCCATGTCTGACTACCTGTACAGGCATATAGGTACTTACTATGGGAATTTCATAGATAAGTACCTGGAAAAAGATACTCAAGTACAGAGTTTTCAGAGTTCTTCAACATGAACCTAACGCTGCTCCCACAGATCTGTACAACCCCCTGACTCAAGCATAGTATGCTAGACCTGCACTAACTGTTTCTGAAGGTGGCATCTTTGAAGCGTTTTTTAAAAAATGCCTAGGAAACAAAAAATGACCAGTCTAGATCCACAGTCAAATTACCTGGTCACAGCTCAACTTCTTACAAGAATTTTGTTTCTACTGTTAAAAGAGTTTTCCATACAATTAACTTTGCTTTGCAAGCTGAAGCAACAGTCATGAAGTCTGTTTGGTTTTGAGGAGTAACACAGAACGGAATGGACAGCTCACAGAACTCCAGGAGAAGGCCAGTTTATTCTGTTCCCTGTTTAAGCACATTTCTATTAGACTTAGCAGTTATAGTCTCCCTTGTTGACATCAGCTGCTACAAGGTGGTCTGTAATAACTTACCCAAATTCAACAGCTGGTTCACCAACTGGACTCTCCCTCTCTTCAGGAACTGTGTAGCAGTACCATATTAACAACAGAAGAAGCCAAGTTACCAGCCTTCCCCAAACCAAGATGCTGAATGAACACTTCAAAGACATACTGGGCCAGACAGACTGCCTTATCAGTAAAAAAATACAGCAGAAAAACATATCTGATTTTTCATTAAGAGTGCTGAAGGTTTCTTCTAGGATTTTAAATACCAAGGATCACTTCATAAATTATCTGATCAATACCCACTGAAATTAAGGGGAGTTTCCACTCATTTTTGTTAGCAGCAGAGCCTATACACAACTTGCACCTGGCACTCTGGTCTTTAATCTCAGTCAGATAAAACCTGAACACTCATTTGACTACAGAGACCAATCCTCCCAAACTCAGACTGATTTTTTTTTCCCCATAAGTTGCACCCACCTGCTGCTATGGAAGTGTCACTGCAAAATGTCAAAAGCACTGCAGGGGAGATCCCAAAGGGCACCAAACTCCCACTGACTTGCCATGGGAGGTGGAAGCCTAACCCTCCCTCCATACATTTGAAGACTATCCTTGCAATTTAATTAAAGATTATAAAAACCATCATCTTGTGGCTTCAAATCTCAGTGAAATACAGCAGCAGAAGATTCGTAACTCTGAATAGCTGTACTAAAGATAGATACTAAATAGCACACAAGCATTTTTTTTTGAGATTTAGCAACCTACTTACAACTTAAAAAAACCCAAACCATTGGTGTGCTTGTAAGGTGCTTCATTTCCTACATGTTCCTGAAGCCTTGGCTCTATAAAAGACTTCACAATATAAGAAAGGCTAGAGTTTATTTTTAAAAGCATTAATTATACAGTCTTATGCATACTACATTAACGACTAAGCCATGACACACTTAAGAACAGGTTACTAAGCTTCCTAGCCATTACAGCAAAATACAATTTTTTTGAGACGTAAGACTCACATAAGTGAAAAACACGTAGGAACTGCTGACAAAGTTCTCTGGAGTTAGACCCTGGTGAGCCATAAAGAGTGATTTTAAAGGAACCAGCATTCTGTTATGATACGGGCACTTGCAACACTGCTGAAATCCGTGACAGTGAACCACTGCTGGCTGATCTCAAATGCCAATAGGAGCTTGGGAAAAAATAGGGCATCTGATTATAGTTGAAGAGTTATCCATGGAAAGTTTTTAAGTGAGGAAACAAAATTCATCCTATTAGGAAATTGCCTTGGAGACAACTAAAACCAAATGCCATACAGCACATTTTCTGCTTTCTCCTTGATGGTGTGAGGGAAGTGATGCAGAGAGAAGAGAAACAGGAAAGGATGTGACCACAAAAGCATTACTATCCTTTTCATTTTCTTTATGTGGTGCTTTTTCTACTGCCCTATAGGCCATTACCATGGCATAAACTAAGGGGCACAGATGTTATTTATTTGTTTGGAAATGAAAGCACGTGAAAGAATTCAGACAGCAAGGTACCTCCCCTTTCACAAAATATATGATGATTGTCCTAGTTTCAGGGTTTTATTGCTATCCCCTAAATTACTGTATGAATTTAACATTTCTTTTTCTGAGTTCTATCCTTTCACCATTCAGAAGGGATTTTGACTTTCACCAGTCATCCTACAGCAAGAAGTGTTTTTCATATACTTTTCCACAGAATCAAGGCAGTTTCTAGTATTTGTGAACTTTTTATTGTAAAATACATTCCCTTCTCTAAAATTCAAGAACTCGCAGCTTTTGTGCTAATAGTAAGGTTAAGACAGAGCAATACACACTGTTACTTTTGTCTATGCTGTAGTGTGAGTAACAGTAAAACATTTTCAAATTTTATTGCGTCTTAAAACACGAAGCCCAGAAACACCCATTTATCATCTTGTCTTGACAAGTAAAATATTAATCCATTTTGGTCCTTTATCCTGATAGCATAAATGCTTGATACTAAGAAGCAACACGGTCCTATAGAAAAAGCAATACCCTGAGATACAAGAGACCTGTGTTTTCTTCCTTCGCCATCTTTGTTTACAGGCTAATTAGACTGGGGAGGTGGGCAGGAAGGAGAGGGAAGCACTGTAAGTGCTTATTAGCAGGTGCCTATATTTTCTGGGCTCAACCTCAGCTGGGGATACTAGGTGCTTGTGAAAAACAGGGTACTTCATGATCTTGCTCTTTGATCCTGGGGTGCCTGCATATGACATCCTTTTCCACCTCCTCTCTTTGTGTTTGAAGATGTTTAGAAAGCACACTTGACCTATATTCACTCTTTTCAATTCACAGACCACTAAACTTTAGCTGCATTATGTCAGCTGAATTTACTGTAGCTTCTCAACACCAGAGTAATAAATGTCTTGGTGAGAAAAGGAGACAATTTCCCTTTATTTGCTTCTTCCTCTTTGGCAAATCATTCTCTTTACTTACACAGGCCTTCGGATTAGAGCAGGAACAAGAGAATATAGTCTCCATTCTGCAGGTATTCAAATCCAAGCAAACACCACTGCTTTATTGAATAAAGAATTTATTTTAGACACAGATTATTCAGTGCTAGAGAAGCTGCAATTCAAAGGCGAACAACAAAAGTTCTGCTAAACAGTACAGAAACAGAGTACATGCTTTATCTCTTCTGCACCATTATTTTTGAATTATGACATAGATGCTGTAAGTACCAGGAGAGGTACGCTTCTTAGCAATCATGTTTAAACTAAAGCAAGGGAAAAAACCCAACCTGTTGTCAAATTGACTTGGAAATACATGTTGCTCATTTGCCACTTTCCTCAGTGACAGAGCATATTAGTAACAAAATTACCAGAAAAGTCCATCAAGAACAGAAATTCTACAACAGCAGAACACAGGAGGTGTGCTTGGTTCTGTATCACCTTCACTCATTTCTCAAGATCAATGTTCTTAAGACTTCTTTGTATATTTCAGGGCATAAATACATCCATCTTGATGGAACAGCAAGTGATATTAGCACACAGGGAGCAACATGAAATTCTTACTACACTTGTTAGGCTTAACTTAAACAAAAAATCAAGCTTTTTAAAGAACTGTCCACAAAAATGAAATGAGTCTGCCCTACTCTTCTCTAATAGCTGGGAAAGAAGAGCCACAGACCTAACAGACCTAACTCTTTTAGCATGGGTGAACCAGAAGCCACCATGTCTTTGGCCTCATCAAGTAGTATGTGCCAGAGCACATCATTTATTTAGGAGAACAGGAACATCATAAGTGGTACCAGGTCATGCTTTCCTTCTCCTGCATTGGCTCAAGTCCCTCTAGTTCACTTTGTCTTGACCCATGTTTTTCATCATTTTCAAATTTCAAGTTTAATTAAGTTGTCTCTAGGGGTTCAAGAGAAGTACATTCTTAATTTACTTCAACCTAGTTCTGCAGCTGTTCAGTGGTGAGAATGGTTAACGAAATCAACTGTAGTGCCAAACACAAAGTTCACAAGGAACTGTATTTCCCCAATAGGTCATACAGGTCTGCTATTGTTTACCCCATCTTGTATTGCTATCTATTCTTCAAACTTACCTTCTACTTTACTACAAACATGAAGATTCATAGCAGACTCTACCCAATTTTCAGGTAGATGAAAGGAATGTTAATAGTAACCACAATAAAGTGCACATGACTTTTTCAACAACTCGTAAGTTTCTGTGGCTCTCAAAGTTACTCAGAAGCTTCTCTTAAAACACAAGTCCCTCTCCATTTCATATAAGGCAAAATTAAGCATTTTACATGTTTCTCATATTTTCAGTAGACTATGCAAATCAGCATTGCAGAAAACCAAAGAGAAACTATGTTTTTGGCAAGTCAGAGATAAGAGATTCCAGGAGCAAAGAGGCATAACTTGGAATTGCTTGGAATAAGAATGTTGGCTGATCATTTCTGCTAACAGGAGCAGCGTTACAAGAATAAAATAATTGTTTTATTCTGCTATTAGGTTTCAGAGTTAAGCATCCAAGACAGTAAGAAAGTAAGCCCAAGAGTATTTGAAACGTTAGTTCAAGCTTTCATTTTGTCTGGAAATCAAGACAACATTTATATAACATTTATAATCAACTGTGCTGAATAATGGCACAATTAAATAACCTCCTCTAAAGGAGGTTACAAAAAGGCCATGCCCAATTTTTGCCTAGTCTTTGTGGACAGATGTGGGTGGGGAGGGAAGGTGTACACTTGTACTCCTTGAGGATGCAGTCTGCTTCACTTCAAAACTTCATTGTTCAGCCCGTATCGACAGCCGGAGGTTGGCCTGTTTGGCAGGAGCCTGCCAGCTCTGACATGGCAGAGGCCCAAGTCACAAGGTTGAACATGTGAGAGCTTAGGCTAGACGGCACTCCACAGGTAAGGTGAGGAGCACACACAGTAATCTATGTTGTCAGAACCGGTGGAATAAACACCTGGTTCAGAGTCACAGAAAGGTGAAATTCTGCATAGCTGCACTCTCAGCCCTCCCCACTGAACAGGGTGAGGGAGAACCCTTTACAATCTCTGTAACCCAGCGGTGAAAGACAGGGTTTAAAAGAAGAGATGGGTTTCACTGGCTTGACATAAACCTTAAGAGATGTAAAAACTGAACAATGCTGGATGGGAGTGGGAAGGACCAGAGGGAATTAGAACAAATGCTTAGTATTAATGAAAGATACTTAGTAACTTTTCTTCTCTTACAGATGGGTACTCCCTTAAGGGGTTTCAGTAAAGTCAGAACAATAACAACAACAATTAATACTAAGATACCACACAGTGTGCCCACAGGAGTGCTTGAACTTAATATTTTTATAGGACACGCACTAACAGACTTTAAAAGCTTGCAACAAAGTTACTGGGAGGAGAAAAGCTCTGTGCCTTTGTGAGCTGCAGGAACCTTCAGACCTCCCAGAAGTGTCACAGTGTCAACAGCACTAATAACGAAGTTATTCTGAGATTTAGAGCGTGACAGCATCTTGCTTCATCAACGTACTTTACTGCTTCCATCCTTCCAAAGTTCAAATATGGTACAGCCCACAGCCTTAAGGAATCTCCCCATATCATGAATTTAATTAGGAGAGAAAGTCCCACAATGCATTTGATATGATTTACCATCATCTATTTCAACACCCTTAAAACATTCAGCAACATGGGGGAAAAGACTGTTTTGGTGATTTTCTTAAAACTACAGGAGGCCTTGAATTTTAGATCCATTATGTTCAAATTGAACCTGAACAATAAATCAAGAAAACTGATCTCAAACTTTAAAAGATTCATATTACAGGACTGACCCAACACAGTAAGCTGGCGCCAGTAGAGTAGAAACCAGATGTATTAAGTACTACAAGAGGTGAAGCAGACAAAACATAAGGAGTTGAAGAGGAAATATGCCAACCATGAAGACCCTACCATTTCAGGTAAGAATATGGCTTATGAGTAATATTCTTACATTTGGCTGCTGCTTCCTTTTTTGCCCTTCCTCCCCCAAACTCAGCATCTTCATCCAATTTAAAAAGTCAGTCTTGCTTGCTATCTTGGACAGATTTACTTTTTCTGTTATATCACCTAGGCAAATGGTGGTGTAGCTCCTTCCAGTTGTGGAATGCCATGGCTAACTAGGGAATCAGTACTGACAGATGTTTCCAGGACACAAACAGTGCTGTGATTTTCTTACCATTTTAAGTCTGTAAACAGCACAAACGTGTTGCTACTTCAGAAGCAGGATTTGGACCTGTCAAGGTATAAATAATGGAGAACAAAGCTATTAAATTATGAGAAAGTGGTTCTAAAACCACCTTTCCTTTTTGTACTGGGACATGTGAGGCTTGAGCTGAAGTGCTCGCTGTGCCACATCGAGAGGGAGACACTACGCCTGATACCTCTCTCCACGGTGACTGCCCAGTCAAGTTACCAGAGATTCATTTCCTGGAGTTGATTCCAGCATAGACCTAAAGAACCAGCTGTTTGTGTCAACCATGCCACGCTGCTGTGAAGTGTTGCAGTTCTGAAGATTCAACCTTTTCCAGCGAAACACTGTCAAGAACTTCTTGGCTGGTTGAGACAAATAAAGATTTTAGATTTCTAAGAGCTGGTTAAGCTCCTCTGAAGCAACCACACTGCCTTAATTTCAGCTGCTATTCCAGAACACATTTACTTCTGGTTGGCAATTTCTATACTGTTTACACACACAAACTGAAAATCAGCTTTCAGAAATTCATATTTTTTTATTAGTATATGACAAGTTAAGAAGGAATGGCACCAACTTGATCTGCCTGGTATCTGAGTAGATCTTAACAGTACAACACAGGCTGCCAACTGATTTATATCCATAGCACCCATCATATAGGCCAATACAGACACATACATCATTAAACAAACAGCCAGGACAAGTAATAGCTCACATTACAATCTTGTGGTTTTTATCATCCTGTGATGTATTAAAGTTCTGTGGCTATGTCCAGATAGACAAGCTTGATAACATTACGGCATTTCCAGAGAAGGGCAACGAAGCTGGTGCAGGGTCTAGAGCACAAGTCTTATGAGGAGCGGCTGAGGGAACTGGGGTTGTTTAGCCTGGAGAAAAGGAGGCTGAGGGGAGACCTTATTGCTCTCTACAGCTGCCTGAAAGGAGGTTGTAGAGAGGTGGGGGTCGGTCTCTTCTCCCAGGTAAGAAGGGATAGGACGAGAGGAAATGGCCTCAAGTTGCGCCAGGGGAGGTTTAGACTGGATATTAGGAAATTTTACTTCACTGAAAGGGTTGTCAAGCATTAGAACAGGCTGCCCAGGGAAGGGGTTGAGTCGCCATCCCTGGAGGTATTTAAAAGACGTTTGGATGAGTTGCTTAGGGACATGCTATAGTGGTGGTCTTGGTAGTGTTAGGTTTACGGTTGGACTCAATGATCTTAAAGGTCTTTTCCAACCTATACAATTCTGTGATTCTGTGATTACCTCTCTTCCTGCCTTCTAGAGGACACAACCTACTTTCCTCCTGGAGTTCAGTATTACAAACTCACTGCTGATTTAGTTAGTTAACAGCCTAAAGCATCATGATTTGAGAGCCATATTACAGCAGAACAACTTTTGCTGTCCAATTTACCCAGCTTCTATAGTCAATCCATAGTTTTGACCTTTCTGTCTTTCATATTTTACAGCGTGTCACTGTTGTATATGGGTAGTCCTCTCCCTAACCGTATCCAACCTAGAAAAGCGTAAGGCTCAGTTATGCCTATGTTACAATACAATTACACTATAGACATAACCTTGCTGTAATTCTAAGGTCATGGCTGAAGCTGTGTGGTGAGGCAGAGAAAAAACTTGCATTGCTACTGTTGATCTTTTACTTGCACTCTTGCATAGACATGAACAACTGACAACAACGTCTATGAGGCTTGCTGGAGTGAATAACTAAAAGAAATTACTCCTGGGCATGAACAAACCCAGCAAGATACTTGTAAGAAGTATGTATTGCATTCATCAGGTTATATGATGAGTTTCCAATAGCACCAGAAACCAAAGACAAAATCCTCAAGTCCCTCTGTATTTGTCCCCATACCTGAACTTCAAGTCTACTACATGACTTCATTATGGATTGTGACCCTTTGTCTGAACTCTCTTGCACTGCAATCTTTCTAAGCTAATAGCAGCAGAACTGCACATACTGTCAACTCAAGTGTATTTTGGTATTACTAAACAAAAAAAATGGAACTTGTTTCTGTATTAGCATGAGGCTACATCATGAAGTCTTCGAGCAACCCCCATTAATTTTGGTGACAATTTCAGTAGTTTGCTCTTAGCAAAAGCAGGGTACCATCTTACCTTTCAATTTAAAGCTTTTTTATTTTTACCTTAACTGAAGGATAAAAGGAGAAGGCTGAATGTTTTACAGACCCTAAGGATATTGAGCAAATATTAAAAAGGACACACATAGTCCTGTCACCACATTACTGAACGTCAGCTTCCAGTAAAGCCATAGATAAAGCCAAATATTTAATAATTGTACGTAGGTTTTTTGAAGCTTTAGAACTGTAGAATTTTTCAGTGGCATCTGTTCAGAGGTGTATTTTTCTTATTTACTTCCCGGAGAACCATGAGGGCAGATTCAGGAACAAAAACAACAAAAAAATCACGCCACAGCTTTTTATTATAAAGTATGTGCACACAAAAGCTGCCTTTATAAAAGTGACTCCGATCACATATGATTAATGTCTTTTCCAGTAAGGAAGTAATGCTGTGGAAATGCAATTTAAAAAAACATTTAAGGTTTTTTTAGAATAAAAAATTGTTAAGCAGAATTGTTAAGTCCACTTACTGTCCTAAACACTCCTTGATGAACTTCATTCAGCTTTAAGTTAATGTCACAGAAAGAACAACAATTTACCCAGAAAATGTGTCAAGAACTTAACCAATTAAGTAATAATTCTATCAAGGGTTTTCAGAATACTTCTTAGCAAGACAGAAGCCACAACCAACTACAGCAACAGGCTTAAAATATTGAATAAAACATTACTCAACTGTATGTACACCTCTAAAACGTTCAGCTTACAAAACTATCAAACATACTTAAGTGTTTGTCATACTGGCTATTGCTCAACTACAGCTTTAAACACTGATTCAAATCTCCATATCCTATAATAAATTAAAGGTATTTCCCATAAAAATCCTGTTACAACTCTGCATTTAACACGTATCTAAATCCCAATCAAGAAAGCTACATATACCAGCGGGGGGGAGGAGGGACCGGAATCTCATGAGGTCTGTAACAGCTGTTTTGTAAGATATAAAAAGCAAAGCAGGGAAAGATGTTTTCAGAGAGCTCCCAGGACTGTGAAACCTATTCTACAGGAATTCTACAGGGGAAGGCTTCCAGGCCACATTCCTGGCTTTATTTTATTTTGATTTGAGAGACAACAGCAATATATACTGTAAGTTTTATGTAACTTTCACTATTACTTCTGTGCTGAACTGCATACTTGCACACAAGAGTGAAGTCAAGCTAGGAGGTCTTTAAGTTATCTGTGTAATAAACATTTGTCACTTAAGATTACCGTACACATAACTGACAGTTTTGTAAATGCAAAGGACAGAGAGACTTATACCATCCATTTCTACCAGAAAAAGACTTAAGAACTGAAAATATTTAGATTTTGCACAAAATCATAGAATGAACTGCTGTGTGTCCAATATGAGACAAGCTATCCTTGCAGGATGTTGCAATTCTGATTTCAAGCTTTGAGTTCATTTCAGAAATAGAGGAAACATGCAGCCTCATTCACTAATGAACATTTTCTGAATAAATATGTAAATCAGCCCAAAAACTAATTAGAGGAAAGAAAGGAAGGGTCTTGTCATTACATATTATGCCATAAAAATAAAAATAAAAAAAAAAATCAAGGGCAGCCCAAGCTTTAAATGTGAGGCTGTGGATGGATCTCAAGGGACCTGTTAAGCCCTGACACACCTGTACAGCTCCATGCTATAACACACAAACATTTCCCATCTTTGGAACATGACATGTACAGTACACATTCTGCTGATTACAGCTACCTTTGGATTAACAGGCTTCTGTAGCTTTGTCTCCCTTACAGCTCCGTAAATTTCTTCTGTACTTATCCCTTCACCTTAATCCCTAATATTCTCTAATACAGACAATAGTGCTACCTGCCAAGAGGAGAAAAAAAATGCAAAAATGTATTGCAAAATGTTTATCTCAGATCCAGAAGAAAAGAGTATCCTTACTCTATTCCTCCACCCCAAATCTCTACCCAACAAAGTTATTTACAGGCTTTTCTGTTACTACTTTTATTCAAGACAGGGCTTTTTGTTAGGCAGATTTGTTTTTCTTTTTCAGAAAAAAAGGGGAATGGGTAGTTGTCATGTCTCTTGCACTAAAGAAACAAAATTGAAAAAAGAACTTCATAATCAGTAATTGCACCCTTTCACAATGGCAGCTAAGTTAAGAGACTGCTTTTCCTTTGTTATACTTTGAACCAGAGCAGGTATGCAGCTCAACAGCCTATTTTACTTACCTTTCTTTTGTCTTCATCTGCTGGATCAAATCTGAAAATGGCCCGATTCTGTAAAAAAAGAGAAGAGTTTGCATTTGTTACATGAACATCAGCTGCCAAGTACGTAACACCTGTGAAACTGTTATAAAACTTTAGGGGTCTGCTTAAAACCAGCTTCAGATAATGAGGCCATAACCATGTCAACTCCTGTCCTTTCCCATTCTACCCAACAGCAAGAGCTTCAGTGAGTGGCTCCAACTAACGATTTCACAATTACCTCACTACTGGTGCGGAACAAGCCTTGACCTGTGGGCTGTGTTTCTGATGCGAGTTAACAACCTCACACAAGGCACTTTACAAGGTGAAAAACATTAGCTATAGTCTTGTGTTTTACAGATACCTTATTACTCAGACTATTCCGCAAGCAGTTCTTGTTTACAAGCTTTTGACTGCACTTTAAAGTGTTCCAAACTGGAACAACCATAGTATAATCTTGCCCAGAAAACAAGTAGTACAAATCAAGTAAGCCTTTCTACAAAAATTACCAGTTTCCGTACCATGGCAATTTCCAAAACACATTACCAAGGTATTTGTTCCTGTGGTACAGTTAAACACTAGATAGATAGATAGACATGGTCTAACAATGAGTACTTATTTCCTGTTAGACACTTCAAGTAGTAATTGAGCCTAGTTCTATATCCTGAAGTATGTTATTAGTGAAATATTACTCATATGACACAAAGTTTATTCTGCCATTCAAAGAAAATAGCAGTAATACCGGAGAGTTATTTTAATGACATTTTAAAACTTCCAAGCTAAATGATTAAGCATGATGAACAGCTTCTAAAAATATAAAAATCTCAATTTCTTTTATTTCTAATACACAACCTGCTACATCATATAAGTGACTGAAAAACAGAAGTGACCCTCCATAGCACATTAGTGGGCCTCTTACCTTCCATGACACAAGCTCACAATTACACAGAAAGGCCTTGGACATCTACCCTACCACCAGGGGTTACCAATATCAGTTAGCCCCTTGAGGATGGTAGGAAAATAATTCCTTTCCTTTCTCTTACAGGGCTCCCAATAACACTATTGAACCACACAAGTGCAGCAAAATGCCAGCCAAAACCAGGTGAACATTAATTGATGAGCAATTAACCAAGAGAAGGCAATCTTTGCATTTGCACATGAACATTTTAGGAAATTTACAAAAGAAATGTAGTGGCAGTAAGCAATCTAAGCACTGGAGGAACAGAGATTTGGAATAATCATTGCAAACAGGACAGCATAGAGGAGCAAGAACAAACCTATTAATTTCTCTCATTATAGTTATTCTATAGCCACCTGCACCTTAGAACTACACTTAATCCATCATTTCTCTTCAATTAAAGCATATTTAATTTGTTATTTTAAAAAAACCTAAGGAAATCTAAAGCCCAGAAGAAGCATGGGTAAAGATCTGAAACCTGGAGTACTGTGCCCAGTCTTTGCTGGCCCACAGGCAACGTATCTTAGTAACACATTGCACAGAAAGAGAGATGTAGGGAACATTAAGGCAAACTTCTTAAGAAACACAGTAAGAGAAATGTCATATTGAGACAGTATTAAAAGATTCCCATCCCACTTCCAAATAAGTATTAAGCTATCCAAGACTTCATTCAAAGATCTGAAATGCCAGAAGAGAAACCACACCAGCTCCCACTCTGTCCTTGAGAATTCAACTTAAGTCTAAATAATTAATCTGGGGAAGCTGCTGAGAAGGCATGAAATCCAGTACAGCAAAATTAAGAAATGATGTTTGTGTACGCTTTTTGACTGAACACATTTAACAAAGGGTCACTTTCAAGAGTAAAGACAGGAGATAAAAGGTTCCCTCAATCAGAATCCTTCCTCTATACCTTAGAGGTCAGCAAGTTAAAACAGTTAGATGTGTCTAATGAACTCTACACCTACCCATCCTTCAGAGAAAGTACACTGCAACCGTATCAATCTCTACATTTGAATTTCACATGCACAAAGACAGCCTACGTCAAGACTGTTGCTCAAACTTCTTCTAGAAGCTCAAGTTTGAGTGAAGATATCGGTTATTGCCATCGTTAGACTCAAAACATGTTACACGTAAGACAGCAAACTTCAAGCCATCCCTTGGAGGCTGAAGAATAACCGTACATCAATCTACACCCATTTGGCTTTTCCCTTAGTCACAGAGCTAGGAATCTTTAACTAAAAACCTGAGTGTTTGTTCCTGTAACAGATTCCTAAATTTCAGGAGACAGTTCAACACATCTGCATTTAAATTACATCCAAAGCCAAACTCCGACTCAGTACCAGCTTTAGGGACTTGTAGTAGTGTAAACACACAGAAGCATCTACACGAAGGACATACACCTGATGGGGTGAGATGTGATGTTTAGAAATGAACTATACTGCTCTATGGAAATCTAGGTGTCCCTATCAGAGATGGGGGGGGGGTGGTGGTGGTGGTGGTGGTGGAAATCCACCTAACAACTAGCTTCACTCCAGTTTCTACTTCCCAACATCACCAGGAAATCCCTTCCTTCTTGAGTTAGCGTACACATATCACACTGTAATGGCAGTAGACACTTTAATACCCATCAGCATTAAAGGCACAACCTGTTGTAACCTTTCTTTTAGCTGTCTCCCCTTTTCCCTTTGCTTGGCCAGAAATGCAGAAAAATCAAGCAAGGTTTGGCAGTCCATTTTACATGTGCCCCCTCCCGCTGCAGGGCTGCTCCTCTGCACACTGCGACGGTCAGTGCCCAAGCGGTGCGAAGGCCTCTCTCCCACACACCAGCTAGACCGGGCGACAAAGGGCTGCCCACAAAGGGCAGCACCTCGGGCAGGGGAGCAGGTACACAATGTTGTTATCCGGGAGACTTCAGCGTTATTCTGTCCAGCTTCTTCCAAGAGGTACAGGCAGGTTATGAGACTTCTGAGGCAAACTTACGCTGTGGAATAGCTCTTTTTACAGCTGGATCACCCATAACCCACTATGCTACACGTCAGGCACGTAAAGAAGAGGCAAGAGAGAAGCTGCGGGGGGCCACAGGCAACGGGCTTGATCGACCCGCGATACGGCTGGCTCTGCGCTCCCGTGAAAGTCTGCTCTCCTCTAGGCACTGCCCTCGCTCACCACCCCGGGACCGCCGCGGTGCCCCGCGCGGCCTGCGGGCGGAGCGCACACGGGGAAGCGCAGGGGACGCGGGCAGGCGATGCGGGGCAGGCCGGCCCGGCGCCCCGCTCGCTGAGGGAACGGCAGCAGAAGCGCTGACCGCAGGGGACCCGCCGCAGAGCCCGGCCCGGGGCGCGGCGGCCGGAGCTCCGGCAGGCCGGGGGAGCGGGGGCGGGACCCCCGCGGCCCGGTGCCGGCGGTGCTGCCCAGGGCGGGGCGGGGCGGCGACACCGCCGGGGGGAGCGGGGGCGGAGGGGCCGGCTAGCGCCGCGGGGGGAGGGGGGGAACGCCGCCCTCCCCAACGGCCCGTTACCTCCTCGTTGTACCGCGCCAGGACCCGCTCCGCGGCCTCGGCGCCACCGCGCCCCTCCACGGCCTCCAGCGCCGCGCCCAGCTCCATGCCCGCCGACCGCCGCCTGCCCCGCTCCGCCGGCAGCAGCCGCGCCCCGCCGCGCCCTGACCTCCTACCCCGCGCCCCCCTGACGTGACGTGACGTGACGCAACGCTCCCCTTGGAAACCGCCCGGACTGGCAGGCAGCGCTCGCGCGCTAGTGGCCGGAGGGGGCGGTCGCGTGCACCCGCGAGCCCTCCTATTGGCTGTCCTCCCGCCCAGTCCCGCCGGCAGGGGAATGCGGCGCGAGGACTACGCCTCCCAGCATGCCAAGCGATGCGGCACGGCGGCGCGCGGCGGGATCTGCTGGCTTTGGTGCCGCGGGGCACGATGGGTGCTGTAGGCCGCGCCGGCAGCAGGGCGACGCCGGGCGAGAAGGGCGGCGGAGCGGGATGAGGGGCACGGGTTCGAGTCCCGAGCGGACACCGCCGGCCGGCAGAGTGCCCTCGGGCTGCTCGGTGGCACAAAGCACACGCCGACACATGCCCTCCTCGTTTGGCTTTGCCGTAACGTCTGGCGGCAAAACAAACCCCTTTTTCTCAAGTCCCAGCCACCAGAGTGGTGGGGATCCATGGAAAGTCTCCGTTTCCATTTGGAGACTAACCTCCCTCCCTGAGGGACATCACGGCTGCCTTCCCAAAACCGCCCGCTATCCTTTCACAGAGGGGTCAATATACTTTTTGGAGAGCGTTGATGTGGGTGTGAGCAACCGGGGCGGTGCAGAGCAGGGGTGCGGGTGCCACGCCGCTGCCCTGTTTCGTACGGGAGGTGGTGGGAGGGGAGGGTGGGCTGCAGCAGCGCGGCCAGGCGAGAGCCTGCCATGACGGAGCAAAGGTGAGCTGTGTCTCTGAAGTTCTCTGCAGGGCCTTACGTTTAAACTACAGCTAAGAAGATACATAGTATTTCCATACTCAGAGTGCCCTATGATCAAAATTCACTGTCCGGATAGCAGAAGATGATATATCGAAGCTAACAAAAACCTACGATAATAAAACTTCAGAGGGAGCTGCAGATGGTCTCTCCTTGAAGTATTTATTCATTCAGCAGCAATTCAGGAGGTACTCCGTGGTCATGAAGGGAAACTTTTCATCTCAGAAACGATGGGCTCCGTGGTGGAAAATACCACAGAGGCAGGGAGGTTTCGTCTGCAGATGGACGGTGGCTCCAAAGAGTGCTGGAGGTGCTAAGATGTGTCGGCGTATGCCTGTGTGTGTTTGACCCAAACTAGGATCGGAATTTTCTGGTTCGGGTTTTCTTGCCACAATGGGTTGAGCTGAGATACGAAACCAGAACAACACAGTCATTGGCCTGCAAGGAGTAACAAAATCCATCCCAAAGTGCATAACCATTTCTTCTGAGTCAGGTCCGTGAGTATACTAATGCAGCTTTTGAGAGAAACACAGTAAAAATAATCCTTTGCTTGTTTGATTTGCAGCTCTGTAATAAAGCATAAGCCTGCTTAGGTTTACACTGCTTAGCAAAACACTCAGTTTACTTGTACACTGCCAATTAAATTTTTTGTTTAAATTTAGAAAACCCTAAAAAATAAAGACTAGAAAACTGTTACTGCCCTTTAAAGGCACATTGTTATTCATCATCAGCACGTTTTAGTTTCCACTTTAGGTAGCATATGAAGGATTAGGATTTCAATGAAAGAGGAGGACAGAATAAATTGCATCCTCTACCAAAGAGCTGCCAGACCTTTTCAGATGGGTGCATACCATGAGCCCTTCCCATGTTAGTCAGCTTTATCTAAACCTTCCAAAGCAATGTCTGCCCCTGAATTTCATGGGTTTCAGGGTCAGTCACAACAGAATTGTGGGGCTGGGGAGGTCAGAGGCCATTTTTGTCAAAGGGTAGTGACCTTAGCAGCAAGAGGTAGCCTGACAAAAACAGGATTCATGCTCGTGAATGGAGTTCTCACTGCTCTTCCCCCGCTGAGTCTTTTTTCTACCTGGTAATGAAAAATCTTGAAGAATTGTAATGGATTTTTATATGCATACATACATACATGTTTGTGTGTGTATACATTTATTTAAAAATATTATATATGTTGTGTTAGTTATGCTATAATATATAATATTACAATATATTATATTGTATATATTACATCTATCTATCTTTTGTTATATGTTTTAGCCCATGAAAAAGATCACGCTTTTAATAAAATGTTTATCCGTTGTAAGAAGAAAGAGAGGAGAAAGACAGAAAGTGAGCAAGAAAACAGAAAAAGAAAAAGAAAGGAAGAGAAAGGAAGAAGAGAAAGGAAGAGAAAGTGAAAATGAGATTGAATATTTTGGCATGTGGTATAAAAGCTTCTTCAGAAAGATTTCTGTAGTCACATATTTACTTTATATGCACATAAATACGTGGTGAGGCAAGAAACAGCAGTTTCAGTTACCACGGTCAAGGGAAGGGCTTAATTAACAGGCTGGAGGCTCTGATTCAGGAGGTTTGGCAATTTGTACTAGGATGATTTAAGTGATTCCTGCCCCTAACTAGCCATTCTACCCAGAGGTTATCATCCTCTCATGAGCTGCTGCACTTCACAGCCTGTTATATACCCCTGTGACCTGAAAGCTGTGGCAGTTTATATTAATATGGTGGGTTCTGACCTGTGGTGGTCAAGGAGGGGGCCTGCTTTCCCTTGCAGTGCTTCTGATGCAGATGGTGACGGTGACCTCTGTAGAGCTCTGTTCAGTAATCTATATATTGCTCCCCATGAATGTCGAGTTTAAATTTCAAAGCCCTCATCAGGAAGCACTTCAAAGGTAGTTGGAAGTGCATGTTCAGACTCCTGTGGCATCAACACAAGTTTCTAAATGAATTTAAAAAAAAAAGAAAGACAGACAGACTGTGGACGTTCTTTTGCAAAAGACTTTCAAAGCCCTATCTGACTGACCATGTTCTGTGGTGCTCTGTTATAAGCAGCTTTGTGGTGCTGCTGTTGATCAAAATTCCCTCTTCCATCACTTCGTGCATAGTATTGCAGTTCTCCGCTCAGAAAGTCTTTATTATTTCTGGGGCTGACACTGTGTCCAATATCCACCTCCTTCCTGAACAGTCTCTCTGGGCTCTTCAAGTCAGGGTAACTGAGTTGTTCCCCAAATGTGCTGAAGGATATGGCATGTTTGTATACTAAAACAGTCTCGTTTTCTCCTCTCTTTCAGTCAATGGGGATTAGACTTTATTTTAACAAGGTTTAACAAGTTATTGTCAAAAATGTAGGAAGGGCTTCTGGCTTCCCTTGAGTGGTGCTGGGGTTCACCTCCTTCCTGATCCTTCCAAAGACCCAGCTTTGAGTTACTGGTCAGTTCTGCCCACAAATGTCTCACCAATCCATCTGGTCCTTGGAGGAACCATGGCAGGTCATGGCCAATAGTCCATCAGGTAAATGCAGATTAATCGATGTTCTTGTAAATGAGCGAACAGGGTCACGGTGGGCTCTTGGCAGATGCGATGCAATGCAGAGATTTGGAATTCGGTGGGGAAGAGAAAGTGGATTTTTCTATTCTAGTGACACTACATTTCCCATAATAATTTCTCACAGTCTTGATGAGGCAGATATTTCTATGATTGTTAATAATTAATAGGCCAGAATCAATGCTTTGATTTAAACATCTTCAATAACAAAATGCAATGTAGGACTTTGGTCTCAAACACATCAAAACTCCAGCTGCTAAAGACTGGTCACTAAAAAAACTTCCTCACATGACTTACCTTCTTCATCAGTAGACAATTTTGCCTGAAGGTAACTTGAATAAGAATAAAATAGATGAGTTAGCCTAAGCCTGATCTCCCCTGTCCTTAATAAAAGTGAAGAGTAAATGTATATTAGGTAATAACACCAGCTGACAAGGGTAAAATTTCAGAAGGTCTGTGACACTAGCCCAGGAAGCAAGGTTTTCATCAGGTACCTAAAGGTAGAGATAAGCTCCTGGTGTGTTTCTGAAAATCCCACCAGGACCTTGGCTGAATGCTTAAGAGCCTGGACACTTGCAAAACCTGTCCTGGAACCCCCTCCTCCTTCAATCCTTGCAGATTTCCATCTCATTCCTGTAGTTACTTTAGACTCCAAATTCTCACCAGTTTACCCACTAGTTAAATATACAAAGTCTGAGAAGTTTGCCACTTTATTTATTTGCTCACCTAAGGAAAAATTACTTTTCCATTTCCAGTATTCCAGTGGCAACACTTTTGTTACAAGGTACTGTAAGGAAGATAGCACATCTTACCTGCTTCAGTGAGTACACTGGCTTGGGCCAGCAACAGCAGCAGGACTTAAACTAAAAAATATGAAGTCATCAATCTATTAATTGCCTTGAGCCTTGAGCACTTCCAGCTGAAAGCACAGGTGTAGGACTACTCATTTTGCTGTGAGTTACCTATGTTCTCAAGTCTTTCGTTGGATAAGAACATACATTGTCACATTTAGGGTTTTTTGAAGGTTTGCTTCTGTATTTAAGTAAATTTAAATGGTATCTATTTAATTTCAAGAACTTTATTTGAGTGTGAAAATCCCTCATATAACTTGCACAACTGTACAAATAACACTTTTGTCCATTTTAGGCATAAACATGGTTATCATCACACTGGGTGCTATCAAAGATTTTATTTACAAAACAATTACTAAAATGCCTGATGTCATATTTCCATTTATTTATTTCTTACCCATAGGGTAATAGGTCCACCATAATTGCTTGGTGCATTTTATAATACAGAAAAAAAGCTATGTTAATAAAATCTAACAAAAACTCACAAAGAGCTACAAATCTGACAGAAAATGTCTAAGAAAAATTCTCCCCAAAATACAATACATTTTTCCACACATACACAGTACAGAATAAGTTCAAAGGCACAGCTTTGAATTTTGCTTTTGTAGAAGTATATAGAATTATCACCACGTGAAGGAATTGAGAGAACAGTTTCATACCTGTCAATAGGTAATTAAATGAATAATCATGTTTGCATTGTCATTTTCTTTACATAATTGCTTCATATCATCATATTTAACATATGTGGCTCTGAATCCAAAATATTCCCAGTCCCCAAGTCC
This sequence comes from Ciconia boyciana, assembly GCF_034638445.1. Classification (NCBI taxonomy): domain Eukaryota; kingdom Metazoa; phylum Chordata; class Aves; order Ciconiiformes; family Ciconiidae; genus Ciconia; species Ciconia boyciana. Next base: position 61,243,726 of record NC_132934.1, read on the forward strand.
CTTCTTAACCTTGTCATTACTGACCAGAGAAATTAGATTTTTCCAGATTGTGCAAACTTAACACAAATACATATATAATAAGAACAATAGTCAACTTAAGGCAGTGTATAATTCAATGCTACATGTCTTTTCTTCTCTTTTGTAAAGATCAAACTTACTGGATCAATAGAAAGGTGCATCAATATACAAAGTTAGGTGTAAACTGAAACCTACAACAACACATATCTTTTAAGGAGCCAGACAGAGGAACTGATATGAACAAGTCATGACTTGGCAGAATGGTTTTTAAGGAATGCATTAAGAGCTTAAAAGAAGAACAGATGACAGAGTTTTGCTGAGGGTGAGTTTCCTGTCTTTAATTCAAATTATAAATAGGTCCCCTTCCAGTACTTTTTCTGTAAGACTCATTAACATTTGTCAATAAGAGAGGGGGGCAAAAATGGCTCACTCAAACTGACATCACACAGGGTTGGCCCACATGCCAGAATTAAAAAAGGCACAGATTGGCCCCAAAAGTGGTCTAGAATAGCACAAAAATCTTTTTCAGCTACAGAAACATTCAGTCATACTGGTCTGCAATCTGCCCACATTATGAACTACGTTTATCTGCCCAGGATCTTTTCCATCTTCACCTGCCTTGAAGAACGTCCATGAAAAGTCCCACATAACATGAAGTTTTTAGAACTCTTTTAAGTATATGGGCTTAGGTGATACCAGTCATTTTCATTTAGCCCAACCTGTGGTGGCTTCCCCATTGATGTAGGCAAAGCCAGGAAAGTGTTGCATGTGCTCATATTCAGAATTTCTGCGCGTAGTCAAGGGGGTGTACATGTCACTAGAATTTCCATATCTTGTGGAGTGCATGGATGGGCTTGTGTAGCAGGAGTTTGCGGCCGGGACCTCCGGCCAGCGAGGAGTCACTGGTGTGGGATGCAGCCTTGGAGTACTGCTCATCAAACATGGCTCCATTCTTGATGTTGGGCTGTTGAAAGGGTACTACAATAAAAAAAAAGAAAAACAAGTTAAAGAATTATCTACCACACACTTAATTTTAAAATAAGGGCTGTGGTATCACAATTCCCTGTTTAACAAACCAAAATCATATGAATTAGCAGCCCTCCAACAACTAGGTAACATACTAAAGGTGGAATATCAGATAACTAGTGCCTGCAGTCAAACCAAAGTGTCAGGGAAAGTCTTGCAAAGCAGTCACTGCATTTAAATATTGAATTAATCTATTGAAGAGCTAGGTACTGGCAGGTATATCTGTGAGCCGAAAAATAAATTGAATTAGTCTAATCTTTTTCTCACTGCTTTTACTTGGAAACTTGCTATTCAGTAAAAACCAGAGTATAAAATGTCCCAACTCCTGCTCACTCAACTGAGTTTTAAGGGAGGAGAGCAAACCCATCGTTTTTTACTGGAAAGGTGCCTTCCCTTTTAAATGTTCACAAGCCATCCTGCCAGTTTCTGCAGAAAAATAGTATGGTCTGGCCTCAGAGCAAGCAGCTAATTGGACAACTTGTGAAAAGAGGCAGGCAGAAGAAGAACCTCTCTATTCCCCAGCTGTTCACAGTGACAGTTGGAAACTAGAAATCAAAGTAGTTGGACAAATGCCTCCCACTAAGGAGAAGATGTGCTGAGGACAGGATAGGCAGGAAAACAGAACAGCTTTTGCCCTCTATAGCCACAGGCTGCCCAGCAACAGAAAGTAAACTGTGCTTATGAGTGCTTGCTTAGTATGTATTTATCTTATTGCTTGTCTTACAGGAGCAGATCATCTGTGTGCTGTGCCTAAGAAATGGCTCCCTGTTTTTCCCTCCTATTATCCATCTGTATCACAGAAACGGTTAGGATCCCTGTTTCCCTTGACCAGCCATGTATCTTCAGAGCTTCTGTATTTTACACCTTTATACCTTTTCCACAAAAAGTGTCATAATTTAAAATGTCATAATCTTGGGTTGTTCGATATGTGGTATTTCCTTAACTAGCAAGCTGTCATCAAAGTAGGACTATCACCTCTTCTGATGCTTATAAACCTTGCAAGCTGCATGTGAAAACTTTATATGGCTGAGGACTGTAAAACCTCTTCCCCATATTTTGGAGGGTCATGGAGAGAAGAGCTGCCATAGTTGTTCATAGGATGGAAATGGCAGTGATTCCCCAAAGGTCTCATTACATGACTCCACTGCTGGATGGGACTGGGGTTAATTAGTTGCATAAGCGGGTCCCCAAGGCAATTACAGCAATGTCTCCATGAGAAGTTTCTGCTGACTCCCTTCAGACCACAGCCAGGAAGGCAGCCCTGCCTTGGCAAACATATTCAAACAGTTCACAAGCCTCAGGCAGCTCAAAAGCCACACACTGGCCACTCCTAATTAGAGAGAAAGAGAAGACTATTTTTGACCAACGTACGGTAGTTAGTGATTTAGCATATTCTACCGTGTCCTGGGGAGACAGGCCGGTTAGCAGATGAGAGGGAAGACATCAAAGCTGTACGATGCATTATTTAGCATATACTTCTCATCGCCACAGAAACTATGGATTTACCTGTGCAATCAGCTGCTGAGACAGGCTGGTAAATAGCAGCACCGTACTGGAACATCAACGCATCAACTGGTACTGCTAATACAGCTATCAGAATAAGCTGTATTGGCAACACTGGCAACGAGTCTATACAAGATCATCTGAATTTCCATCTTCACCTCAGAGAAAGGCTTTTCAGTAGGAAAATTAAGCAGAGCTTAGGCACTGACCGCAGAAAGCCTTATATTCCTTTGTAGAAGAATCAAGTTTTCAGGCTTGTTGGCTTTCCAGAAGCTTTTGCTGAAGATAAGAGCTGCCAGTGCCCAGCAACAATGAAAATCAAGCTTTGAAGTTTTAAATGAGGTAATTTGAATTTAGGATCATGATTCTCTCCTTTAATTAATTAATTAAAGACAGGGCACTCTGTCAAAAGACGACCAACCTGCAAGTATTCTAAGTAAACATAAGAGGTTCCAGAAAAAGGTGAGCAATTTTCGTATTTTTAATGTCTGTGAGACTAGATAATAGATTTAGGATGCTGCTTTCCTGGTCTGCACCGGCAATACACGAAAGTCATTTTCATGCTAGTGTCTGCTGACTGCCTTCACCTGAACATCTTCATGAACAAAGCTGATTAATGAACCATAATGAATACAGAGGAAAGAAGTTGTCTTGTGATTCACTATAGCTTCAGAGTTGAATTCATCTCACCTAACTTTAGTTATCAAAAAGTCAGGCATTTAACAAAAGTAAGTAACCTGTGCTCTGTCTACAGCCACCAGAAGAATTTATCAAACCTTGAGATAAATATTTAAGACAGAAGATGAGCAGTCCTCAGAAGATGGCTCTTTTCTTCCTCCTGCTACATAATGTAATCCATTAGTTAGGTTGGCTCAAGTTAAATAAAAGTCCCTTTTCCATAGTTGTCAAATCCATAAGTTGTTTTTCCTGGCTGATCTCAAATGTCCCACTAATGCCTGTGTGCAAAATGCTTTGAGATGGTAGGAGTCAGGACCAGGATGGATCATGGGAAAAAAACCACACCACACAAACAATACAATTTTAACTTTCTGTTTTCTGTATGTCACCTGTGGAGCTGCAAGATGTGGGCCAAGCTAGAAACATTCTTCTTTGTCTTCAGTAGTGTTTTACTTGATACCAATTATCATGGTCTTTGCCTTTATTACTCATTGATCTATACCTGAAGTCACTGTAGATTCTTATATTAAAGAATATAGTTACCACAAAATTAATCTAGACTTTTGCCATAATACACCAATGATTATCTCTTGTCTTCTTCCCAAGGTGATAATTGATCTACTCTGTTGTTAACTATAACAGAATCCTTTGCCATCCTGACTCAGTGCAATTTTCCTTTGAGGTTGTGACTTATAACAGGGGAATTACTTGCTTTCATACCCCTTACAAATGCCAAGAGAAAGCCCTGGCTTCAGCCAGGATAATTTGCTACTTGATAATCTGTAGACTGCAAAACTTTCATCTATGAGCAAGAGGAACAAAACTGGGAATATTGTGGTGGATCTCCTGGTTGTACAAGGCATTACGTGGAGAAGCCACATAATGTCTTTTATGTAGTTTGGACCTAAACCTGTGCTGTTGGGGGAATGAAACCTTGGCTCCCGGAATGAACTTCAGGATGCACTGAAAAGGAAAGATAATTCTCCTCCTATCTGCAGTCAAGAGGCCACGTTAAGGCTTACTAAGAGGACAGGGCTAATGGCTGTGTGCGAGGGGACAGGATACAGTGTGCTGCTTTTCCTTTTCATCAAGCACACCCGATGCAGCTGTGTTTATGAATGTGTCATGAATGTAAAAAGAATAATTGCTTGAAAATAACATGGACTCTAAATATCTAGTATTTTACAATAAATTCTGTTATGACTGAATGCAAGATGGAAAGTTTTGTAATGGTAGGTCAGCTAATCGCAAATGAGTCAGTGACTTCTTTTTCCCTACAGTGAAGAGACTATTGAAAGACAATATTTTTAAAGTACTCATTGGCCCCTGCCTGACTATTAACTCACCCAATGAAGCATCTATTCAGCCTTGTTGGAGTGTCCAAAGTATAGCCATCTGGGCGGATGCCTGCCCATGCTGCCTGAATCACCTTTCACACTCTACATCCGGTTTAATGAAGAGTGCTTAAGCATGCTGAACTCAAAACACTGGGGCCTAGTGATCTTTGCCAGATATAAAAGCGACGTTTGTTGGAGGGCTCTTGACAGGAAATTACCATTTTCTGGGTTAACTCACACTTGCTGCTACTGCTGCTGTTAGACCTAGACAAGAAGCCCTTTAAGTCTGGGAGACTTTGAGCAGATTATTGTTAAGTCCTTGCCCAAAAATGTAAAATTAATTAAATTTCTTTTAGTGTTATTTTAGAAAATACAATGTTAAATATGTCCTCCCATGAAGTGAAGACTGAGTTCCTGTAGTGTGAGGATGGAGAATAATCTCTTTATTCTTATCCTCAACTCACTGACTGATTATGCATGGAGGTGAAAGGTGTCTCTGTCCAAACAGCAAAATATTTTCCTTATGAATGTGGCTCTGACTTCACATTGCATTAGCTCACACTTTTACAGAATCCTGTAAGTTAATGGTGTACGTTAGCCACTACTTTAGGACTTGCAAATAACTCATACCAGAAATTATAACAATTGTGAAGAACTGTCTATAAATTAACTTCATAAAAATATGCTTAAAATCTCAAAAAATGACGTCATCGAAACTATTGATTGATTATATTTTTATAACCCTTAATTTGATCCTTTTCTCCACAAATTGAAGCTTATTGAATATTAGTCTGTCAAATAGGTTGGGTGAAACTTTCAAGTCAATCTAAGTGATTTTGGTACTTTTGGGAGTGGCATTTGGAGCCGTATGAAAATGTTGTTTGTAATTATTTAAAAAGACATTAAGACATCTGTTTCCTGTTGCATTCAGTACATAATTACTTCAATTACATTCTAACAATCTCAAGTCCATTATGAAGCCATACAGTTGGGAACAATGATTCTTGTTGCATGGGTGGGATTTGGATAGTATTTTTTTCTTTCTGTCATTACTAGCTGTTTGATGACAGAGTGGTTATTGGGAAGGGTATATTATTATTACTGCATTGGTATAGTCATGAGCTTATACTGTGTATGTGCTGGAGAGACTAGAACTTTTCCCCTTCTTTTTTTTGTGAAGTAGATGTGCCAGAACAATGTGAATGGACACTAGGGCAGCGGCTCTTTCTGGGAGAGGATTTCTTTGGCTCCCCCACTGTAACAAAAACCAGTTACTACTTTCTTCCAGTACTGCCCCCATGTAAATCTTGCTGTAGAGGTGCATGAAGGGAGGACGTGGTTGGGTAGAATTGTGGCATATAGCATTGCACAGAGAAACCAAGTGGTGCTGCAACTCATAGGGCATTTCTGGGAAGTTATTTAAGACCACTGCAGTCCTCAGAGCAGTTTAGGAGAGTCAAACACTGCTTAAAGCTCCTTTAACTATGGCCCCAATACTGTACTCTATGCCTCTGAGAGGTGCACATCCAGTCTACCGCATAACAGCAGATTGTACTACTGCAGCATTTTCCAGACTGGTTTGTTCTGTCCAGATCATGGAAGTAAACTATGCTCTTCATAAACCCAATCTGTCAACAACTAAACAGCAGTGCAAGCACTTGCTGATACAAATGTGCTCATCGCAGTCCCAGAAGCTGATTAGTGCCTCTTGAGGACGAAGCCCCAGTTCAGGAAAAGCTGACCCTGGCTATGCTCCTAAGCGCACCAGGAGATAGCTTAAAAGCAGAAGGGAGGGAAAAAAAAAAAAAAAAAGCTTGTCTTTAAGGTGTGAATTGCATCTCAAGGAACAAAAAGGGAAACACTGCTATGCCACTTCTATGGGTCTCTGTTAAGTACCTCCACCTGAGATACACCCTTTGGAGGTGGTTGCTCCATTTTGGAAGTGCAAAGGAAGAAAAGGTAAAGTAAGGCTGCGTGCAGCACAGGGTCTAGGAGTGCTTCCCAGATCTAAGTGGCTGATCTGGAAGTTTCTTCACTGAGTCCCTCCTGCCTACTCTGAGATCAGGTTTGCACAGAAAGGCTGGAGGGGAGCTGCAGCTCCAGAAGGTTCCCTGCTCAGCACAGTTGAGAGAATAGGATGTTCGCATGCTCCCCAGACTATGCCTGCCCTGCAGTGCACGTGTAGTCCTTAGATAACTCCTGTGTATAGAGCATCTGTCACAAGAGAAACTAAACAGATGATAACTCTTAAGTCTGGGAAAGAGATGACAGGAAGGAGGTGAGAGGAATGATGCAGCTCTATAATGTCTTCAATGGCGAGATTAGATAAATAGGGAATGAATATTCCCTATTCCTCATCACCCAAAAAACATAGGGCACCCAATGCAATTATGAGATAACAGACTTAAAATTAACAAGAGAATATATGTTTCATGCAACTCATCCCCAAGTCTGTAAGTACAAAAAAGCTAAAAGAACTAAAAAATTGAAAGACAGGGCAATGGAGAGTGGTTTGCTACCAAATACAACAGTCCAGTGGCTGCTTCCTACTCAGGATGTCCCTAGCTCAGCTCTTGCCAAAGACAGTGTAGCTATGCTGGAGAAAGGACCACCCTCTACTTACTCTATTTTTAAGACTTTTCCTCCACACATTTGTTTCTGGCCATTGCTGGAGATAGGACCTGGATAAATGGACCTACAATATGATTCACTACAGCCATGCATTAGGGTACATACACATATATATCGTATGTTTGCCATTTTTTATACTGCATGTACAGTGATGCACATTCATTTGATGTGCCTCTTTATATGTTACCAGATATATTAAAATATAAAAATATATACTGCTGCAGATTTCTCTAATTACTCTTCCTACTAAAAGTGTTATCCTTGTAATTTACAAAGAAAAATTACTGCAGCATGAATTACTTTGTGTTTAAGGAAGAGGTGGAATGATATGAATTGAAATATTTATGGATAGCCTGAAAGAGGATCAAACCTGTCCAGCCAGGGTGAAACTTGCAGACAAATCTGTGATCAAAAGCCAGTCAAACGTACATTGTGGAGGTGGATTAGGCAGTGACATTGTGAAGGGGTTACCTTTGAAGGGGGTACCTCTCTGCTGAACTCAACATAGGTTGATAAGAACACTCAGAGGCTTTTAGACAGAGTTGTCTATTTTCTACCCTGGTATCTGGTACATAAAACTGCAGAGGCAGAGAACTGACGAAACATAGTATCAGTATAGATGTGTTTACGTACACACATTATGCAGTCCCCTTCTATATGATGATGGAGTAGAATCATAGGATTGTATGCACTTCTGCATTATGGCTTAAAGAATTAGGTAGTAACAAATCAATCTGTAGACTATTTATCTTTATTTGTGTGCCAGGCTCCTGGCCAGTAAGCCAAGTCAAGAAATGAGCAATCAGGCCTGGAGTTACAAGGAAGCAACTGTTCTGAGAACTATTCACAGATGCTGATGGAAGAAAAAAAACAACTCAGATTAAGACCAAGGTTTGAACAGACTGTCCCTGTCAACAAAAAGACTCTTAGCCATCACCAGGAATTAGTCAGCCTATACTGCCAGAAGGAGCCAGTTTCAGGCTTATGCTGGGTTAGTAGCTGCAGATATTACTTCAGTAGAATGTTTACTCCCCTATAAAGTTTTTTACAAGCCATCTCCTCCATTTTTTTTTGCCTTCTTGTCCATCTGAGAGCCACTGATCTTTATGAAATTATGAGCTACTTATCAAAATTTCTATTTAGCCTGAAGTCACAAGACACTTACCACATTCCTCTGTGAGCCAAGGTAAGCTCCAAGACTGTCTCAGAGATGGGAGATAACAATAACCTCAAGGGCTCTCACCAGTCTGTTACAGGACAGGGTGTGAGTGAGCATGCAGCTGTGACACATGGTGCTTCAGCAGTATTGACCTTAGCAGCTACCGCTGTCTCGTTTCCTCTAACACTAGGGGATTCAAATTATCCAGAAGCCTCTCGCTAACATGGACTTGCCACTGGTCAGGTGAGTTAGGCTTGGCTTGGGACCCCCACCGACACTTTTCAAGAGCTGTACCTAGTACAAGATCCACAGCTGTATGAGTTCTTCCCCAGCACAGCCCCACTGTAAGGATTCCAATTACAAAACCACAGTAGACATCCTAAAATTAATACAATGCAACCATCATTGTATTGTCAGGTTGGGATCAACATGCTACACGTTGGCAAATACAATTTAAACCGTCACTCATTCCCTTCCCTTTCCCTTTGCCAGCTGTTCAGTTCCCTACTTTCACCAAATAAAAGTTATTCCCTCCATCCCCTTTGCTCCCCTTTTGTTGATGGTCTGTAAATTGTATCTGTGAAATGATCCATCTTGAAGTTCTTCTAAACAAATGAACAAAAAATCAAGCACAACTCTCTGTTTTTCTTTAGGAACATTTCTCTGGTGTGGAAAATAGCCTCAAAATAACTGACCTGATAAAACTTGGACTATGTCGTTCTCTTCCACAGAAAGAGGTTGGACATGGTGTTCCTCGAGACCAAAATAGTAATTTATAGCTGCAGCCTAAACCCCACCTCAATTACATGTTGCCTGTTTTGGCTCAGACCCCTATCTGGGACAAGGTCTCTCTCTGAATCCATGTTTGCAGAGGAGAACTTACCCCACACACAGATTTTTTTTTATTTAGGAGTTAATCCCTAGACACTATCCTAAAGAGCATGATAGAATATTAGCTAAAGTTGAGCCAGAGTTCTATATTTGGACTGAATGTAGATTATAACAAAGAGTTCTTTTGAAGAGTTATGGTCAATGCCTCCTCTTCTCAACTGATTATATTACCACAGCCATACACATTGCATCTCCTCCGGTTTCAGTATAGTGGCAGCTGTTTATATATTCATTGCAAATTTGGCTTCCTGTATTTTGGTTTTGCAATGTCCTATTGCAATTCCTTGCACCATGTTCCCCTCAGAAAGTCCACTAGAAAAAGAGTAGAATCATAGAATCATAGTAGTTCCCCAACATCTTATTAGGGACATCTTATGAACTTTTTTGGTTAAAAGTAGCTAAGAAAGGACTTATCAATGCAGGCATTTTACAGAAGCTCACTTAGCTTTAAAAAGAATGTCAGAAAATTCCGTATTAAACTGTTCAAGATTTTTAGATTATTTTTGAAAGTAAGGTTTTGGTTTGTAGCTCCTTTCAATACAGAATGAGCTCATTGATAGGGTTTTGTTATCTGTGTCCTGCTGTGAGATTCCATCTCAGTTTACAAGCAACATGAGGAAGAACATGCTAAATACAAGTTGAAATCATTTTGCTCTCAAGTGTGATCATTAAAGTGTAGGTGTTCTTCATGTATTTACAGGACAGTTCAAGGGCTAGCAAGAGAGGATGATCTGACATCTGCACTTGTAGAGACAGCCTACTACAGTACGCAAAATATTTGCATTGATTTAATGTGTGTTACTATTTACATATAACATGTTACCCAGGACATGAGTAAACTAAAAATGTGTTGGTCTGGATTTGCCTTATTTATTTCTTGCTTAAGTTGTGCTGTCTATGTCAGTGTGACAGGCAGTTGTCAGAGGGTAGAAAGAAACTCTTTGTGCAGATGATAACTTTTCTACACAGTAAAAGCCTAATTCTCTGTTTTACACACAGATTCATGGCCTTACAGACCATTTCAGAACCAGCACTCATGGCTTTTTCTGCAGTAAGGGATAAGAGAGAGTAAAGAAATCTGGTGAGCCAATTTTAAGTCAAAAAGTGATGAATGGAAAAAATCTGGAAAAAATCTTGAGATAACAGGGTAAGGCCTGTACTGAAAAACCAATGAACACAAACCTATCACAGGACACTGTACTTAAACATTCACTCACTGTTCCTATTGAAGATACAGCAGCTGCAACAACCCTCAAACAAATCCTGACACCTCATGTAGTCTCATGGAGCAGGTACTACACAAGTGGGTGAGAAGTTGTAGACTTGTTCTTTCCATAAGCTAGGGAGCCATTGCTGAGCTAGTCCAAATGAGCATACCGGGTTTGCATAGGACAATCTTCCCACTAGATCTCAAAAAGCTTTAAGGAGATCAATACCGTTATTCTTACCTTACAGCTAGGGAAAATGAAGCAAAAAAAAGAAAAATGACTACTCTGAGATCACCTGGCAGACTGATGCCAAAGACCAGAAAGAGATGCAGGTTTCGTGTGTTCTAGTCCAAAGCACTATCAAATTCATATCTTTGCATCTGGTATGAAACTGTTCCAGTCCAGTGACAATAGTTAAGCATGGTGGTCCCTAATATAATTGTATAAATTTCCAGTAGATAAAGCATAAGAGGTGCCATGTGGGTGGAATACCCCAATGCCATCTCCTCCTGCCTGTACCTGCCTTTTGCAAATCTTCCAGCAGAGACCTCAGAGAGCAGCTGCCTACACTGGGGAAGCACCAGTTGCATGATGTACTAAAGCCCTCCTACGGTGGCACTACTTTTGAACTGTTGCCAGATATCATCTTCACACTTAATCTGTGCTGGTTCGTACTGGCTCGGTTTTGTGAACTGACATAGTCCTGAAATAGTTACTGACATCATTTCTCAGCATTATATTAGGAGGTTATAGCATACAGATTAAACAGAACCTCTTTGCAGTGGCGTCCTGAAGTTATTGAAACTATATGCAGAACTCACAATTTTGGCAAATTCCTAAATGTACGTATTCTCAAAAGCAGAGGCCCCAGAAGAATTCTCTATGGCCTCTGCATCTTCTTTCAACTATACGAAAACACTTTTATTTCTTGTTAGGAATCTCCTCCTGTTCCCAACACTTAAGAAACATACAACTAATTATATTCATTTTTGGTTTACCTACTCCTTAACACAGAAACACCTTCTGTGATCCAGACTGCTGGATTTTAGAGTTAGTACTTTAAATTCACAATCTAAAGCTACTTCTGATAAAATAATCTCCACCAAAATGAAAAGATATCTGTGTAAGATTAGAAAAGAAAAAAATTAGGGACCATCAATGACTAGAGTGATGACAGCTTATTGATTCAGACAGCTAATATTCTGATAAATTTACAAGCACAATTTTACTTAAAATGTTATAGCAAGCATTGTCAAGTAATAAATTCAACTTACCTGTGAAGAGCTTCTGTGGTAAGCTGAGTAGTGAAGTGGTCCAGAAATAGCAGTATCATGTGGTAAGGATGGATACTGACTCTGCATTGGATGGGGATGCTGGTTGCTATAGCTACCATAGTTGTAACTTCCTGTGTATCTAAAATCCATTTAAAAACACTATTTAGTATGCATAATAATTGTATTCCCACTAATAATTCTAGAACTTTTATAGAACATACAGTTGCACTTTTTTGAATAGGAGAATGATATTTTAAATAACCTTTTAAAAAAAGATATTTCCCAGCTCAGTTGGGAAGCAGATGCCACTTAGTGAAATTATGTGTTCAGCACAACAACAAATAGAGTGACTCAGCATGTTTCTGTGACTAGTTTTAAATTGCAGACTCATTTGTGCACTTGCTAAGGAGGAAGTGTCTTTCCCTTTTATTATTATTTTATTGCCATGTTCCTAGTAAATTGCTATCCAGGCTGAGGAAGTATGGTAAGATTTTACTTAAAGAACTACACTGTGGAGTTCAGCTATCTCCTTTCACTGGGGTCAGATGTTCCTTTTTTTGGGAGGGAGAGAGATGTATTAATTTGCATCTGAAGCATAAAACGTACAGCTTTAGCACAGCTGACTCAAGAATAGAGTGGGATTTGAGGTTGGAGAACCTGCCTATTTTCTTTTTTTATCCCAACCCCTTGTCTAAGGACAGCCAGGGGTAAAGGAGGGAGCAGTTTCCTTAGCTATAAGAAACTGCAGGGTCAGTGTTTGTTGGCCACCATTATTTGGGCCATTCACTAGCAGAAGATGCATGGACACTTTCTGCAACCTCCCCATCTTTGTGTAGCCATACAAACATTTGATGCTAATTCAGCACAGAAGTTTAAAGGTTCTTAAAGTAATGCTATTGAAATCATAGAATCATAGAACGGTTTGGGTTGGAAGGGACCTTAAAGACTATCTAGTTCCAACCCCCCTGCCATGGGCAGGGACACCTTCCACTAGATCAGGTTGCTTGAAGCCCCATCCAACCTGGCCTTGAACACTTCCAGGGACAGGGCATCCACAGCTTCTCTGGGTAACCTGTTCCAGTCTCTTGCCATCTTCACAGTAAAGAATTTCTTCCTAATATCTAATCTAAATCTACCCTCTTTCAGTTTAAAACTGTTACCCCTTGTCCTATCACTACAATCCCTGATAAAGAGTCCTTCCCCATCTTTCCTGTAGGCCCCCTTTAAGTACTGGAAGGCTGCTATAAGGTCTCCCCAAAGCCTTCTCTTCTCTAGGCTAAACAACTCAAACTCTCTCAGCCTGTCCTCACAGGGAAGGTGCTCCAGCCCCCTGGTCATCTTTGTGGCCCTCCTCTGGACCTGCTCGATGAAACACAATGAAACACAAACCATGATAAACAAAGTAACCAATTCATTGTGTGAGAGAGAAGACAATTATTTGTACAGACTTATTCTTTTTCTGGAAAGTTCAGTGTAACTTTTACACTGGGTATAGCTTAAACTTCTGTTATTCTTTTGATCATATGATGGTATTTTAGAGATACCATGTCATGTTTTATACCAGACAATCCAACAGATTCAAAATGAAAGCAGAGCACCTCTTCTAAAAATATTTTCAGGACATAAGGCTCTATGTCCATCTTCATTGTTCAACACTGAGCTCTCATTCTTATATTCGCTTGTTCTTAGCTGTAAATATGAGTGGTTTCCATAATCTACCTCAGACAAGCTGGTGTCCACCTAATACAACTTTGATAGTTTCTCTGTGGAGAGTGGGGGAGAGAGGAATGGCTATGTTATGGAGCTGTTGCACACTGTTTGTGGTGGGCAGACATCTTGTGTTTTAATTCCTTCAACACAATAGACTGGTAAGTAAGATCTGCCACAGATGTTTTTGGGAGTCTGCATAACCCTGACATTCATGGTGCAGCCTTCTCTGCTTGAAGAAGATGCTTGCCTATCTAGTCCTCCTGTAATCCAGGGTCCCCTTGGACTCCCAAATGAAGCCAAGTCCTGTAAGGCAGTGTTTGCATTTCATGCTTTCTCTAGTCATTAAGGATGCTATGTCCTAGTCTGGAAGCTATTGATCTTGTCTCCTTCTTTCAAACACTCATCACTTTTTTGCTAAAATATAACACTTTAATTCACTTGAGCATGGAGTTATAAAGTTTCTTATCCTAATCTCTGTTGTGTACTTTTGGTCCAGGAAGCTTCCTCTTTCTCTCTTGAACTTCAGGAGAGAGAGCATTGAGGACCTGAGGAGGAGATGACCACGCTCCTTCAAGGCTAGTATTCTCCTGCCTATCTGAAAGTGCTTGGTTGAGGAACCCTACATCTCTCTAAGAAGAAAGCGTACCTGAAAAATCCAACAAAAATGTTTTCTGCCAAGTACCATGTCTTACAGTGACTTCTGAACCACATCTATAGCTATTGAGTAGCGAAGATAATACACAGATGGCATGTCTTTGGGGAAGTCCAGCTGGGAACTAGCAGTTACTCTAGAGTCTAGCAGCTATGATTCAGAAGGAACGGTCAGTTGGTTGTACAGAGAATAATGAAAAGTCCTGCATCTGGGATGGCGTAACTCCTGCAGTGGTACAGGTTGGGGCCATTTGGAGAGAAAGCAACTTTGCTGAAAATTGCCTGGAAGTTCTGGTGGACTAAAAGTTGAACATGAGTCACAAGCATGTCCTTGCAACAAAGACGACCAGCTACATACTGGGCTGTATTAGCAGAAGTGTAGACAGCAGGCCTAAAGAACTGATTATTCCTCTCTATTTGTCACTTGGGAGACCACATCTGGAGTATTGTGTCCTCTTTTCATCTCTCCACTATAAAAAGGACATTGACATACTGGAGCGAGTCTAGCAGAGGGCCATCAAGACAGATAGGGAACTGAAGCACGTGACTTACAGGAAGAGAACTGGGTTTGTCCAGCCTTAAGAAGAGATGCAAAGGGATATCTACAACTATCTAACAGGAGGACGTGGAGTAGCTACAGCCAAACTTTTCTCAAAGGTACAGTGATAGGGCGAGAGGCAACAGACACAAGTTGGAACAAGGGAAATTCCAATTAGATAGAAGGATATTTTCTTCTATTAATACCACAGATCTTCCATTTACAGGCCTGAGACTCCACACGTGTGGAGAGTATTAAGGTGGATTTAGAAGAAGATTTACTGGAGTGAGATAGAGTAGATTACGAACCTTGTACTCTTCTCCAGTTTCACAAATCTACACTAGTATTGCTTGCTATAAGGCTTGTTTTAATAATGGGGAACAGATCATGTAGCCCTTTCTTCATTTCTGGTAACATGCATTTGGCCTTAATAAATTTTTATTTTACAGGGAGCAGTTTTTATCATCAAACTTACATTTTATTTTCTATAACTGGCCAGAAGCACAAATAAAATATTTGTACAAATCAATCCAACAGTCTATATTTCAGTCTGTAACAGTCTGTATCCAAGTCTCTCCTGGGAGCTACTAGGGCTTTATGTTGTTCCAAGGCTTCAGTTCTTAAATGTCTTTACATTGTGGAATATTGTAGTATATAGTGCTCTGATCTTTTAGGTATTCTCTTTCTATCTCAAGGTGCTTTGGAACCTTTATATTTCACAGAGGATCATCTTTAGTGTGCAAGATTGGTAGGAACCCCAGCAGAACTGCTGTTAGGAAACTTTCAGGTATGCTGGGTGGCTAAGAGTCTGCATTTGGTGGGAAATGCACCTGCAGCAGGGGAATGGCTCGTGGCCTCCATACTGCTTATGCTCTCTACTGGGCCCTTTTGCATGGGAGTGAGGCTCAGTCTTTGGAGCTACAGCAGCTGCTTGCTCCATTTATCTCTTCTCCAAAAACCTGGAAATCTTAGTGCAGACTTGGTCTTCTCTCTCTCTTTCTTTCCAGGGCAGCCACCTGTTTGAATCTTGCATACAAGGTCTCTTATTTTTTCTTTTTCCCTCTGAAGATATGGTTCTTTAGTGCTTTTAAACAAGCTCTGTCTTACATCTTTGACTGTACCTTTCATAAGAACTATATAATGAGTCTTGTGCTTCAGAAGACCATGAGTGAGGTCACTGGATTTCCCTGCAGACTTTTCTTCAGGAACATGTCTCTATAACCTGTCACATTAGACTCAAATCGTATAAAAACTGAAATACCAGTATGCTGACTTTGCTATAGATACAAAATAAGTAAAAATTGTAATGATTCAAAAGAATTTTAATAGTACTATATAGAGGGCAAATGAGATCAGGAAATCATTGTGATAGAAGCCATGTAAACACAGATTCACAGAGAGGCCCTATCCCTATGAGCTTACAAAGTCAATTCCAGAAAAGAAGGTAGATGTCACTGAAGTGTTTAGAATCATCACCAAAATGTTTCTATCCATGTGTCACACATAAAACCAAATGGCAAAGAAGTCAGATTATAGAAGTCTTTGCTGACTTTCAGAAACATCAATTCACCCAGATAAAAAAAGTTTCCTCAAATCACCTACCAAAGGCAAGAGATTCCTTCAGTAACAATGACGTTTCATGTGTGCATACATGTATGTATTTATACATATATTCACTACCTTACTATGGTCTGTTCTAACTCTTGCATCTTGTTAGCTCCTGAACCTCCTCCCTGCTGCCCTGTTTCTACCTCCACCAAGTAGTCATATTGCTGGATAGGAGAGATGTTCCATATCTCCATATCCAGATTTCTGCAGGAAGGGCTTAGCAGTGACATTCCCACACAAATCCAAACCTGTCCACATCCAAGAGAGAAGGAGATGCAGGGTTCAAATTAATCTACTGTCACCCTGCCAAACAGTATACAATCTTCCACACTGGGAAAGCACTTCTGCAAGGGTAATAAGTATGTAATGAGATTGAGGAACTCAGTAAAGTCTTTTGAACGTCTTGCTTCATGTCAGCATCTGGGCACTTGCTAATCTTGCTAATGTGCCTGGCCCTTCTCCATTGATTATTTGGTGACTGTTTCTTTTTAGTTATGGATATCTATGAGCTATACACTTACTCAAATGAAGATGGCACAGAAGAAGTGTTGCTTGATGAAAAGAGCACTGAGAGACTTAGACTGAGTTTCTGAAGTTTTCCAAGATCAAATAATGTTATATAAATTTCTACTGTAATTATTTTAATTGAGAGCCTTGAGCAAATTTTGGTGGTGGAGATGAGACGGGATGAGATTATGGTGAAAATGTGTCTATTTTTCCAAAATTTGGACATTTTTGATTTGCAGGTTTAACAGTAGTCATAGAATCATTGAGGTTGGAAGAGACCTCTGGAGACTGTTTAACCTAACCTCCCTGCTCAAAGCAGGGTCCGCTAGAGCAGGCTGCCCAGGTTCATGTCTAGATGGGGTTTGAATACCAGCAAGGCTGGAGACCCCATAGCCTCTCTGGGCAACCTGTTCTGGTGTTTGGTCATACTTACAGTAAAACAAGTTGTTTGTTTGTTTATGTTTAAACATAATTTCTTGTATTTCAATTTGTGCCCATTACCTCTTGTCCTGTAACTGGATACCACTGAGAAGAATCTGTCTGCATCTTCCTTACATCCCCCACCAGATATTTATACACATTGATAAGACCCTCCCTGAGCCTTCTCCTCCTGAGTCTAAACAATCCCAGCTCTCTCAGCCTCTCTTTGTATGACAGGTGCTCCATTCCTGTAATCATGTAAGTGGCCCTTTTCTGGACTCACTCCAGTATGCTTGTGTCTGTCTTATACTAGGGAGCACAGAATTGGATCCAGTGCTCCAGATGTGGTTTCAGTGGTGCTGAGCAGAGGAGAAGGATCGCCTTTCTTGAGACGTGGTATAGTAGGATAGTTCTTTGGACACATCTAGCCTTTGGGATAGAACATGGCACAAGAAAACAGGAATCAGAGAAGAAATCTACTGAAGCTTTCTCTTTTATGAAATATTCTCCAGGCCTATTGTGTTTTTAAATAGAATTAAATGAGATTATAAAACTGAGACATAATATAATCATACAACAACAGCCAAAGAATAATAATACCAGCATCTTTGCAATACAGACTTACTACATCAAAAAACAGATTTCACTGCATTTCCAAAAAAACCCTAAGCATAAGTTCATCCAAAAATCACAAAACCCCCCCAAGACACTGGGAAGTGACTTACCCGTGTTCTTCTCTGTGGGGATAAACAGGTATCCGGTGTGTGACAGATGATGATGGTACATGTGGACTTCTCATGCAGGGCAGCTGTTGGGAATTTTCAGCAGGTGACCCAGCAGCTGTTGTCACAGTGTAGGTGAGTGACCACGTATAGGATTGCATAGCTCCTGCAGACAAACGAACATTAACGGAATACAGCTAACACGGGCTGTCATTCATAGAGGTGTTATGCTTTGAGATGGTTACAGGAAAGCAACCTAATAGGCACTGATAATAGAAACAGCATCAACCAAACTGAACAAAACAGTTATGTCTGAGACATAAATAAAAATACAAATAGATCAGCTGGAATGTGCAAAGATCCAACGGTAAGAGACTTATCTGGAATAGCTCAGACTGTGAACTTTCAGTGTGGTATTGTAATTTGAGGCTATCATCTTTCAGAAAAACTGGGAGAGGCCTTGGAAATGGAGGAATACCAGCGCTAATATTTCTCAGGCATGATGCACCAAACCCTGAGGTCTCTCTCACATGGAGTGGGCTGCTGGCCTGTTTAGTTCGGAGGCTGATCAAGCCTGGAGTGAGGCAGGAAGTATAATCAGAACAATGAAGGATTAGAAAAAGATAGGTGTTATGCAAATAAATTTCTTGAACCCTTTTGCAGTTTGTATCTGTTTCACCCAACTAGGTACCAGCCTTTGTAGTGGTAACACAGTGGTAGATCTCCAAATTGTAACAAATATATAGACAGAAATAGCCTAGCCATTTTCTCCCCTCAAATAACATTTCTTTCTTCTTTCGAGGCGGCAGGGACTGGACTTAATTTATTTATTCATGTAGAGCATTTGTGGGAAGAGCAAAGCAAAGAAGTGGGTTTTCCATTTTGCTTGGAAGGTGCTGAGTTTTTTAATCATCCTGATCCCTTCCAGGCAGGAACTCCAGATTCATGAGCCAGCTGCTGAGAAACCTTTGTCCTTTGCACACACCCCTTTCACTCAGGAGGCTGACAGATCCATTGTTCCAGTATAACATAGCTCTCGCTGGAGGTCATGACCATACTGGCTGAGATTACCCTGCAAATGAGGACCAGAACACTGAATTTAACCCAATGTGAACACTAGTTTGGGGGTCTCTGGGCACTCTTGACTCTTTTTCAGTAGCTAAAAGGAATTGCAGGAGGTGACTCGTTTTTTTCAGTGTGGATTCTAGGACTTCCTGTAGGATGAAAGGGCCTAATTCGGAGGGGGAAGTGATTGTATTACCTCTGTGTCCAGTCCATGGCTTTGGGGAATGAAAAGCCCATCTATCTCAGATGTGCAAAATTTTCTTCAGGTGTGTGTGACTTTATTTGGCAAAATGAGACAAATAATTTTTTGAAATGGGAAACGCTTTATTCTGTGTGTGAAAGAAGGCATTCTGAGCTTTACAAAGTAAGTCCAGCTTGAAATACTCCAACAGGGTGATTTGGTGCTCTTACAGTAGAGACATCCTTGGATGTGTTATGACCAAGGATATTTTGCTAGGCCTGTTTTCACATGCCTGCATTTTCTGTCATTGACTCTTGAATTTTCAGTCTTTCATGTCCTCCCATTGAAGAGGACCATTGAGTTCCCTGAGATCAAAGTGGAGGCATACACATTTGAGCTAGCACACGAGTGCTGCTGTGGCTATGAGCAGTCATGGTTCCCTGAATTGAGGAAAAGTGTTTAAGGAAGCCTACCTTCACTAGAAAATACGATTTATGTGGAAGGGGCCAAAACTACTTATGCGGTCACCAAATAGGTTCATTTGAAAACAAGAGAAAAACTGTTTTGAAAATATCAACAACTAGTCTGCAGAATATTTTGGTGAAACATTTCAATTTCAAAAGGTCAACATATTTTCCTAGTGTTATTTTCCAAAAGAAAATTTGAAACTTTGTTTCAAAACAGGCCTAAATTCAAAAGGCAAAAACAAAGAGAAAAGAAAGAAAAGAAGGACAACAAAGATGGTGAAAAAAACCCAAATACTTATTTTTAGATAACATTACTGGCTTTTTTTTCACTTTTTTTACTTTTTAAATTCACCGTAATACAAAAGTTTTACTTTATTTTTTTCCAAGAAAAAATTTGGCCATTTAGCCAAAAATCTCATGACCTTCCTAGCTCTAACAAGAAGTGGTAATAACAGGTCCAAAAGATCCTTTGCATTTTACCAAATATGGTTGATTTGACTGGCCCCAGCCATTGTGACAGCCTCCTTTTCTTTTTTTGAAAAATAGTAGGGATCTTATCTCAGTCTGAGGAAAATGAGTCAGTCCAGGACAGCAAGTTGTTTCATATGCTCCCTGTGGGAAGTCGGACTCCTTGGATGAGAGGACTTGGCCACTCCTGGCATTCAAGTCTCACTGGCAGCTAGCTCAGTTCAATTTTAAAATACATGTTTAGGGTGCAACACGCTTTGTGCCTGTCCAGACAACACAGAAACAAATACAGAGAATAGGTCTTGCACTGGAAGAGTTGTGAATATCTTTGTTTAATTTTCCTAATCAAGAATTGTCCCCGGTACTACAGGATAGTACTTCACACAGCTGCTCTAGGAAATACTTTCTTTTGGAGGTTATGGTTTAGAAAAAAATGTATGTTGGGTTTTATTCTCAATTTACAGAGTGACAGAAAGCTGTTCAAATATTTTTTGGGGGACGTTCTTGGGAATCTACAGTTGCCTCACTTCTCTTTGCATTTGTGGAAGGGATGCCATTATTTTCAGTGACCCAGTCACAAAGACAGAGAGGAAGGATAGAAGACGACAACAGATTTGCAGATGTGTGTATGTATATATTGGGTCAGCCAGGATACTGCCAACATTCTGGTGGGTGGAAAAGGGGGAATGAGATAAGTCTGAAAGTTTTTCATAGTTAGCTTTTTAATACCCGCCTATGTCCCAGCCCTATATGATAAATTTTCTCAGCTGGCTCAGAACTGAACTCCAGGAGATGAAGTGTCTTTTAGATATGACTGAACCCAACTGAACTGCTTTCTGAAACAAGCAAAAACAATAGTGATTGAGCAACATTTTGCTCTGCTTTGTGTTCTGAACATGCAGGGTTTGATTAAAATAGGGAAGTTCATTTATTATCACTCCTTTTTCTTTTCTCTTTTAACAAAAAATTTTATTTTGAGGATACTAACCAAGAGGCCATCTGACCTGTAGGAGAGCCAAATATAAATGGAACTGCTATCAGTCCAACAATGGCCCTGTTGTCATTGGTGCCATCATGTACACCAGTGCAGAAAGACACAAAAGTTGCTTCATGATGCTGCATTTTATATTTGCTTTATGCTGGCGTAAATGACCACCCAGGTACAAGCAAGACACTCACAGCACTGTGTATTATGTCTGATAGTAAGCAGTACTGTCAACCTCAAGCAATCGGAGATCTGGAGTCAGACCCCCATTCTGCCCCCACACAACAAATAGATTATCTTAACTACCAGCTTTAGAAAAAACACAAACCCTTCCATTTGGAAGGGGAGAATTGCCTTTTGAAATTGGAACCTTTGGCTTTTACATGCTGCAGATATGCAAATTAAACTCTGATTGTTGAACAAGAGCTGATGTTCTCATATATTCATGAGTCCAGGAGCTGAAGCTTTAGGAAAAAACCAGAAATTTGTTGTACTCACACACACAAATATGAGAGGTGGTAGCTCTGTGCAAGTATCTCCTATGCCAGATTCCCAGAACTTTAATACCTAGCCTAGACTTGGAAGAACAGTGACCTGAAATGACCATTGCTGACCTGAAGAATTATTTCACACATACATTTCTTGAAACTAAACAGTAAACTGCATAGATTAGTTTACTAACATATTAGGAACTACTTACAATTCAGAGTTCATTTCGGGTTGTCTAAAAGCCATTGCATTGGCAAATGAGTAATCACAGCTTTAAGAGGGGCTTTAAGAGAGAATAGCATAGTCAGCCATATAGCTATCACTTTTATTACAATATTGTTGCAGTTTGAACAATCATTAATCTGGCCTTTGTGATTTAGAAAGGATGGAGACTAATTATCCTTTTAAATGTCTAGTAACTTAACAAAAAGTTTTAAATAAAATGTTAGCTGAGACATGCCAGATGTTCTACCACAGAATGCTATATATAGGATTTACCTTTCTTTTGCTTGGTATCATGTAATTGCAACAGTTTAGTTTGCTGGTTTTTTACTGACCACTGACTGAAGGCAAAAAGGTTAAAATGCAAGTTTAATAGTTAACTTTTATTGCTAATGCCACAAGCAAGAAAGTTAATGATGCCTTAAATTGGGGAACTGAGAGCTAGTGGTAACCAATGGAACTAGTTCTCAAGATCTGCAAAGCATTTGCAGCGTTTTACATCTATCTCATAAAAGACACGTAAGAAAATCAATAGACTGTACTTTAAATATATCTCTCTGAAACAGAGGTTCCTATTCCAAAATATTCTATACATTAATGCCACAAATCTGTATATGGAATAGTTTGATTATATGTAATACATCTTCAGCACTCCTATTTTAAAGTATAGCAATTTCCTATGGCTGAAACATGGTTGTTATTTTGTATTACTTTATGTGAATGAACACTGCATTCCATGGTGTAATGGTTAGCAAACTAAAAAGGTGATCAATTCATCTACATGATGAACATGGAAAATGGAGGTATTACTAATTGCCCAAATTAAGACCAGGAAATAGCCACATACTTATATTTAATCTTAACCAGGCCACTACTTGCATTGACAAATTTGGCTTGTGCTAGGCAAAAATGATTTTCACACTTGTAAAAGTGAGACTGCACCAGACCGTAAGAATAAAATCCAATTCAACTAAACAAAAGTTTTTAAAACAACCTAAAAATGAAAAGCTGGAAAAAACAGAGAACTAAAATAATCAGAAATAGCTTTCTTGCCTAAGAAGTTCTGTTATGGGAACAACTATGTCAAGTTCTACTGCCTGTACTGTGGGAGTAGGTCCTTCAGCCATTGCTCCCAAATGATCCTGTTTCTGGCTTGAGACTTCAAACTAGCAGTCCTTGGCCTTACCAGGACATTAAAAATTAGAGAGAGTGAGAGAATAAAACACACTATAATAAAATAATAAACAACATGAAAACAAAAAGCAATTGCATTTGTAATGTTTGTGTGAGTCCATCGCCTTGCACTACTAGTGGGATTCAGGAGGGATATGTAAGATACATGCAGTTCCCAGGCCTGCCCAGATCTGCGCCTAAGTCAAGTACCTAAGTCAAGTAAGCTGAAGGTGGAAGCCCAGATAGCTGACAAATAGGCTATTATATAAATATGGAATAAACTTTGAGTTAATAGTTATGATAGTCACATGGAGTTACAGTCTCTGCAGCCTAAACAGAAGTCCCTCAAATCTCCATTCCTGTCAATGCCACTGGAGAGCACACAGTTCCCTCCTTTTCAGTCTTTTACTTCTGAGTACAGTTCTGCATCATACTAAGTTCTGGTTATAACATCACAATGATCCCATTGGGCCACAACATCTACAGAGCAAGTTACCTGCAAAATCAACGCTTCCAGACTCAAACATACGCACCACCTCCAGCGTTGCCTGATCCAAAGCAGTGTGCTCACCTGCCATGTCTAGGAACCATGTGTCTCTTGTATAACTGTTCTGGGGGTAACACCATCCTATTTCCCTCTTAAATATGGCATAGTTTCCAACAGCAAGAAAACCTTATGTTTCAATGTAGGGACAACTGTTCTTAAATCTCTTTCCACCGCAACTATGCATTGTGCTTCCCTGTGGCGCCTTTGAAAACATTAAAAACATTTGTCAGAAAGATTTATTAGTCCTTTAGCCACTGCCAAATTCTCCAGTGTGGTAAATCATCACTTTCTGACATTCTTTCAAGAAGGTTTTGTAACTTTTCTAGTACGTCACAAAAGTGATCGTTTCCACATTCTGATTATACACCCATTTCACTGAGAAGCAGCAAAGCTGGAATTTCACTGCCTGGAACGCCTTCTGAAAGTCATTCACATTTCTGCCTTTTTTTTCCATGAGTTAAGAAAACACTGTCTTTTGATCATACAGACAGGACTGTCCTGACCACATCCAAAAGGTAATGAGTGAGTTTTACATTAGAGAACAGAGGATGGCTGCCCATTTATGCAGAACAAACAAGAAGCCAGTTTTGTGCTTCTTGTCTTCTGACAATCCTGCCCACAAATTGAATAGCTTTAAGCACAGATTTTTTTAATCTGTGAGTCC
The DNA here is from genome assembly GCF_034638445.1 of Ciconia boyciana. Taxonomy (NCBI): domain Eukaryota; kingdom Metazoa; phylum Chordata; class Aves; order Ciconiiformes; family Ciconiidae; genus Ciconia; species Ciconia boyciana. The sequence goes on from NC_132934.1 coordinate 61,267,868, forward strand.
ACCAGAATACAACTACCTTATGAGTTGCCATAATAGAGTATGCAACTGAAAATAGGCTTCAGACATGTAATTCCTAGTCTCTAATGTTGAAAGATGAAAGTTATCAATGATGTGTAAAACATTCCCAAGAGAAACTTGCACAGCTATTTAAACATATTTGGATCTTGAATATGTTGAAAGATATCCAATTCCCATTTTACCCACTAGGAATTCCTGAACCACCAGTGGTTCAGGATTTGGAAAACCTCACTAAACCTTAAAATATCTGGCACATTTCCTTGAAGTATATAAAATTTTTCAGAGACACTGATTGCCCTTAAAGTCATTGAAGATGTTCAGAAGTGCTATATTCATAAATAATTCTTTTGGGGCATTGCTAGAAATATGGAAAATTGGACTGATTTTTAAAACCATTTAGAAATAAAGTGACAGGTCTGCTCTTCTGAAGGCCTCAGCTACTGAACAGATTCTGATATGCTGAGGTCTGGGATCTCCTGTTAGGCCTTTGGACTCCAAACATTAGATCTTTTTCCTGTTAGATTGCGCATCATGTTTGGATACAGTGAGAAGGCATAACTGATACTTTAAACAGATTTCTGTTTGGGAAGGCTTCTCATCTCTTGAAAGCTGGAACATCATGTTCTCAGGCTTAATTTCAGGTGACCAAGTGCAAAAGCCATCTTCAAGCAGATCCAGCTACCATAAGCCTACCTACCTGTTGTAGTTGCTATGACACCATACTCGGGGGACTGATTGCTGACAGGCGAGGGGGCAGAGGGCACTTCCACTGAGGTGGCAGATTTAGCTGGGGAGAACGGCACCGGGGAGGGAGTTGGAGGAGCTGGTTCACTCAGAATAATTTCTTCTCGTATTTCTGCTGCAGAATGAGAAAAGAAAATCATCAAACATAGTTAAAGGTAGAGTCAAGGAACACTGAGAAACTAAAAAAATTAATGCAGACAGTTAAGTTCTGTAGGCTGTATTTCAAGAAATGCATAGCAGGAATCACAAATCTTTGAAAGAGTACTTCTGTAACATTCAGCATTACAACCTTTAGTGTACCTTCATAAGACCTCTTAAAGGACAGTGCTATTTTTCCTGTTGTATAGATAGGAAACTCATGCACAGACAGCTTAAGGTTTATATTCCTGTAATATACTGTTAAATATGTAAAATTAGGAGTCCAGTCCGAGTCAGGCACTCCTATTCCTTCTAGAGACATTGGAAAGAAACAGGAATCTCCAGGGGATTCCAGTGGCTTTTGGTTATGACCTTCTCTCTTCATTGACTAAAGAGGATGACACTCTTGACAGTTCTAGCTGCTAAAGCTATGTGGAAAGTACACGAGGATAAGCAACTTTTTTTGTCAAAAAATCAAGAGGCTATGGCCAGGCAATGAATTAAATCCAGGTCTTTCAACACATAGAAGGTATTACCCTAATCACTGAAATGTTCTTTTTCCCATAAATCTACAAGGTGACAAATTAAGCCACAGCTAAAATGAAGACTGGAACTTTCCAAAGGTGACAGAGGGGTTTAACTTGCCAAAATTAATGGGAGATGCAAGGAAAGTAGAACACTGAGGATCCCTCATTACAAGGAGCTGCCCTGAGCAGAGACACTAAAGGCAATCTCTGTTCGCTTCTGTTCTGGTGAGTCAGTGCAGAGTGAGTGGAGTAGGACTCAGAATCTGCTTCGGTACAGGCACTTAGAACACAAGCGTACCAGAAATGATAGCTTTGGTTTTTGTCTTTGCTCATTTATCCCATCTCTCCCTCTTATTTAAACTGGTAAAATCCATTAATATCAGTGAATTTTATTTAGTGTTAAACCAGGGTGAGAGAGAGAATCAAGACTGGGTTCACTGAAATACAACGGTGGCTTAGACAGACTAATTGAGGCAAAAGGCTCAGTACAAAAATCTCTTACTGAAACACCAAGTGTGTGCTTAGGAATGGGGTTCAGACACCCAGAATTACATCATGAACCAGGCAGACCTCTTTCAGAATGTATTAACCAGGGACACCCTCCACCGCACACACCCCCCCCAAATGACTTATTTCAAATCATGATGGAACTGAAAAACACTTTGCTCCTAGATGAGCCTCATTGGGTTAATGAGGGTAAAGAAATGTCCTAACATAGAAAATAGTGAATCCAGTGGAAAAAAAAACAACAAAAGATCAATAAAAGAACAAGCTCACCTGTGCTTCCTTCTCCTTTCATTGCCCTCATCAGCTCATTAGCTCTCTCCTGACAATGGAGTGATTCTAGCAGGTACAATACGTAGTCATCGAACATCAAGTGAATAAGGTGAAAAGACCCTGGTAATAAAGTGAACAAACAAAAAAGCCATTGACTGTCTCAATACACTCATTAAACCAATTATTATGGTATTCAACACAAACAGTACTGAGCAGGACTGCCTCCATATACTACTATCACTGAAGTATCTCTGTACTCAAGGTAAGAGAGGTCACAGTAAAACCGGGGACTAGCAAACTCTGTTCAGTCCTGGATTTATACAGGCTTATACAACCAATTATTGTGGTTTAGGGTGCAAGGAGGCTGCCTAGCTGAAAGCTGGGACTTGATGGAGTTTTCTTGCTCTACATTAGCATTGAACCATTTAGACAATTACACTACAGTGGAATTGTTTCCTTTTCTCTAAAGGACCAGATATAAGTTTCTGTCAGAAGTAGAATCCTGAATTGGGTGCCTTAGTAACACATCCTGGTATGAATTTTGTGAATTGCCTGTGTCATTGGACAAAGAAATGAGAGACTAAGCAATAGGAAGGTAGAAACAACCTTCCAAATCTCCTGATGGTATACCCCAGTACATCCTGGAGTGGATGAGACATACATTAACTGCCAAATATAGAGGCATTAGCAGCAATTGTGGATGTCTTAAATGGAAAGACTTGTGCCAAAGCTTTACTCTGTCATACTTCTACTACATTATCTTTTCCTAGTTACCAGTTTGAATCATGTCAGCAGCATAACATTTGGCCTGTTTCTGTGCTTACCTCTGAAGATGCCATAGATACTATCTATCTCTTAACTGCCATGACAGCAATGTGAAAAACTTAAGGGCTAAAGGAGTAAAGGACTTAAGGGAAGAGTATGGACAAAAGAAAATGCGGGGATGGAGTCAAAAAACACTTTGAAAATTAATAGTAAAATGAGTTTATATGGATAGCTATCTGCCACAAATCCTCGAGTAAGATTTGAGTACAGATGGAGAACTTGCTGGTGTTGTTAGGAGGAAGGACTGGGTGGTGCTATGGACTAGAGTAATGGAAATGAAATTTAATAGCACGCTGTAAGAAGTTCTGCCCTTAGAGATTTATATCATCCTCTGATTTATATACTTCCTCTGTAGAAACAGAAGTATTAAAACTATTGCACAAGGCACTGGTGAAACCTCACTTAGAATATTGCATATAACTCCAGTCACACGTGTTCAAGAAAAATTAGTACAAGTTGAAACTGGTATGGAGAAGATTACCAGGAGGATGCGGGGAATGGATAATAGATTTTAAATTACTAAAAATGCACGGCTGGTTTCATTTTGCAGGAAGGAAGTGAGTTGCTTCCCATAATTTATAAAGAAGGATACATGTCAGGGATGGTGAAGAAATGTTTGCCCTAGAGCACACATAGCCACAAAAATAGATGTGTAAGAAGAGATGATAGATGCATTTCAGGGGAAAATTAGAGAAGCAAAGCATCAGAGCTGAGACATTGTGTAGTGTCCTCCTAAAAGGAATAACATTCATCTGCAGGGGAAGACTGACAAGTATCAAGATAGAGTTTGGTCAGTGTCTGCAATAGACTCCATGACACAGAGTACCTGTAATAGCTCCAGACAGGATTTGATCATACAATGTTTTGTTTTGTTTTAAAAGCTCCTATGTTTATTTAGACTTGCATGAATATTTAAAACATGTTCATATAAGTCATTAAATAACTCTGGCAACTGCAAATGCAGTGAGGTTAAAATAATAGCCAGTCCAGCAGCTGGCTTAAACAAGAGAAAGATCACCAGCTGAGAGGGAAACACAGATCAACTACTGCCAGACAAAAAAAAAAAACCTCATCTAGATGTGTTCCTTTCGAAATTCCATTACTACATTTTGAGGAAAAACACTTCCACAGGAAAAAGATGCAACAAGTTTCAAATTCAATCAGATTTCATAATGATTGGTTTCTTCACAGGAAAGTCAGGTTTATCTTGGCATACTAGCTTTTACCACAACAAAGCATAACTACCCCTAGTCCAACTTCTCTACTCAAACATACTGTTGAAGGGTAGAAGAAGTGGTTTGAAAGACCCTATATCCTTATACAATTCTAGCTGGCAATTCAGCTTTCAAAGCAACTCTGAGCACATTCTTTTTCTTTGTGACCCAGATGGTCTTTGTGTTTCATTCTCTCACTCCACGCCTGCATGGCTTCTGTCGTCACTGATACGAGCTGAGCACACACTCTGGGAGGTGAACATTCACCTTTGTGTTTTTGGGCAAGGCAGCACAGAAAAAGGACATATGTGACTGCAACACCTTTGCTATGGGGAAAAAATCTTTGGCTGTTGGGTGAACCTGAAGCATTCAATTTTTCATTTGTTTCATTTATCTACGCAAATCAAAATGGCAACAAGTTTCCCTAGCCTTGCAAGGGTAAATAGTGGAGATCTTCACTTAACTACTGCAGATAATTTGTTTTTAGAAATCTTTTGGGCTCAAAGTCTTGTTAAATAAAATCTTATTCAATTTAGCAGTACAATAAAGACAGCAAACCTGGCTGATCACTTTGTTACTGACCTAGGATTTCCCCAGTGGAAACTTAGATTATCAAGAATCTCCACAAAATGCTTGCTTTTCTTCTAACTACAGTTTTTCAGTGGAAAGTTTCTATTTATTTTAGTGCAGTTACAACTGATAAGTGTTTCCAAGGTAAGAAAAACAGGTCTAAATGCTGGCAAAATTCATGTGGTGATATAAAGCTCAGGGTATTTAGTGTTTCCCATCAAAATCCTTGCTCAGCTTTAAAAAAATTTTTTTAAGGAAAGTTGCTTGTAGTTTCATAAAAATGTTTGGAAATGCAAACCCTAAACACTAAAATGCTAGCAAGCAAACAACAAAACCCTAAGACTTGCTATTTTTAAAAAATTTCTTTGTTTTTGGGGGGTCTAATGGTTTATTTTGAAGACTTGGGCTTGGCAATACTGAATGCAGCATTTAAAAACACTCCAGTGCCTTTGTCACTCTTTTGAATTTCTCTCTTCCTCTCCTATTATTTCTCCCACTGTGTATTTTTAAACTCTGTATAGAGTTTTTGAGCCCAGAATTTGCGTGAAAGACACTAGACAAACAAGTTGTTGGTACTGAATGAATGCAATATTTTTACATTTTTAAATGAGTCAAACGAAATGTAAGCTATAGAGTGAAACCAATATCAGGGCACACATTTCAGCTACACAGTGAATAGCTATTCAGCACCATGTACAATAATTTATTCTGTGTTTGCAAGCTACTGTTTTTCACATGGAACTGTTTAGTTCTTTCAAGTGTATCTTTAAGTACTGAAACGGATCCAACTGTGACTGGCAACCCGTACACTTCTTTAGGAAGAGGTAAGAAGTCATTCAAGAGACTGTAGTTACAATAATAAATAGCAGTTGGCACTAATTTTCAGGAGTTAACAGAAATCATGGCAATGATTACCCAGCTAATGTACAGTAAGTGTCAGCAGCTATTAACAGATACAACAATTATCTGTAAGTAACAAAACAACAGTGAGATTTCCAGATCTGGAGAAAATCATGGAGCTTCTCTTACTAATTAGTTACTTTATACACTGGATGCATTACCCAAACACTGCCACCAACTGTGCCTTTGATATGCATAGACGGGAAGGAGGGAGGGAGGCAGAGAGAGAGAGAGAGAGAGAGAGAGAGAGAGGAGCTTTTTTTTCTGCCAGGGATTGTTTCAACCTGCCCATGCCACCATGCTTAAAAGCTTTGCAGAATCAAATCTCTGTGCTAGCCAGTCCAGTGCCAGGTATTCGAACTTCCTCCAATCAGATTTCTGTATTACATATTTTAAAGATAAAAATATACTGTCCCGTATATAGTAAAGATGCCATCGTTTAACACTTTGTTTTACTTTTAAAAAGAAATTACACTGTGAGAATCTGAGTCTATATATTGCTTGAAGTGGAAAAAATCATTAAAAATCAGTCCCCTTAAACAGTGTCCAATGCTGTAAAAATGCAAAACTTTTTATCTAAGTTAGGAACAAAGGTATATAGATGTAAATATTTAGAATAGTAAATCAGTCTTTGTTTCTCTCCATAGAACTCACTTAAATGCATGCATTATTCTGAAAAGCTAGAAGGAACTGTGTTAAATTAAGCACAGAAGAGTTTCTGCCGTCTAGCTCCAAGCTGTTTACATTCAGGGGTTATTCTTTTGGAACTTGCTCAACTCTAATTCATGGCTAATGTGTCAAATGGCGTGCAGTGAAAGAGTAGCATCATTAATACAAATTATTACAAATTTGTGTCCGTGGCTAAATAACATTTGGGACATTTGGGGTGAAACAAGGTAGGGATAGCCCAGGCTTCTGCCTGATAGGATGAGAGCATGGTTTTGGTATCATTCTCCCCTTTGAAAACCTGAAGGCTCAGATCTCCTCCTGCTTCCACTGAAGTTGCACCTGAGCAGGGAAAACTCCACCCTGTATAAATAAGGGTTGGAACAGGGACTGAACCAATGCTTGCCCCATCACCTCCCAAGAGAAAACACAGCTAGCAGGCTGCAGACCTTTGCAGTTCAACAAACGGTTACGTGGTTTGTACAAAGTGAAACAGTTTCAACAGAAAAGATGAGAAAACCCTCCCACAGGACAAACCTTCTAGTCTTTTGGTTAGAAATCTTGCCCTGGCAGTGATTAACAATGATTCAAGACTGCTGAGGGAGGCAAGTGTGGTCTAAGCACCAAAACATGGCAGACGCAAAAGAATTCTCTTTGATTTTACTTTTTTTAAAAAATAAAGATTTCTGAATTGATTAAAATCCCAAACTATCTCAGCTTCACACTGAGCATGCTGATTTTTTTTTTTTTTTAACTCTTGCTTTGGTTACCAAATTGAAAAGCAGTTATTGATCCAGTTCTAATTATAACACCACACACCCATGAAAAACACATCAGCTATGACCAGTACATTCTTTCCCCAACTACAGTTATGTATAAACATATCAAATTCGTGTTCAAAGGTGTGTGTCCATGTAAGAAGGAGAATCATGCATTTTGTATACACAAATAGTTTCAGTGAACTAAAAAGACAAAAAAAGACAAAACCTACAAATTTAGCTGAGTAGTTAAAGTTCTCAAAAATGAGAAATTCAAGACCCAAATTTATAACAGAGACAACAGGTAAGTTATTTTGGTAGATCTGATATATTATATTATACTAGGTCCCAAACTCAAACCAACAAATAATTCTCAATCTTCATTTTTTCTCACTACATGGCACATTCATAAATGTTTCTGTTAATAAGTAAAAAATCACAGCTGAGGATCATTCCACAGACCTTCCAGACAACTGGTGGTCTAATCACTATTTGGGGAATCTCTGTTTGATTAAAGATGTTTTGGTGACTGATGCTTTGAAACAGAGAGTGCTTGATTAGGTTACAAACATATCCTGAACAGGAATAAAAATAATGTTGTAATGTGCAACTCAGTAGCAATAATGTATCCTTAGGGGTACTTTAATGTCATCATTTCATGACTTGTAACAGTGTAACCTCAACACTGTACTAATACAGGATGTTTTTTCATTTGTTGGGTACTGGTGTGTTTCACAGGTTGGATTATGTCTGCAGAGAGAAGTGTAGCAACACAAAGTGCTAGAAAAAAAAATTTAGCATTTATTCAACACTCATGCAAAGGCATTTTTGAACACTGGAGGAAAGTGTGCTGATAAGCAATATCAGCTGCTTTTGTGGCCACAACAAAAGAAAAGCTGCAGTGACTCAAGGAGAAAATGAGTCCTAGAGGAGGTGGAAAATAGATGGGACCAGGATACTGGTGCTGAAAACACAAGCTAGCAGATGGAAATCGTGATCATCTTGGGGATGCTCATTATCCTGATGTCTAATGGTGACTCAGTAATACCTCTTTGGAAAACTCTTTACAATGGGAAACCAATGAAAGTAGCTTCAGATTAAAATATAAATACAGATTATATTGTGCCTATGTCTGATGGTATCTGAATTTACGCTATTAGATGGTTCTAAAAGTATAAAGGACATCAAAGCTCAGCTGGCAGAAAACCTTGCAGCTGTTTAATGCAGTGCCTTCATAAATTCATTATTAATCGTCTATTATCGTATCCTGACAAATGTGCATTTATAAAAACCATCCCTCATGCAAAATCTGGTCCCAAGTGACTGCGAATGTTCACACTCATGACACAGCAGTCCATTTTCAATCATTCCTGCTTTTAACTGATTTTAATCTGAACTGTTTGTATCCCAGGATTCAAGACAAAGCCCCTTTTGAAACTGTAGAAAAGCAACATGCTTTTTCATTCAAAAAGTAAAAGTCTATTTTTCCACCCTGACTGAATTCTAATAGAATGGAAGAGAATCTGTCCAGGGTATAGAAACACACTCATTTTGCAACGACTAGTTTAAAATGCTATGATGTGCTTTAAAAGCAGAGCTAGCAAAGTGATTCACTGGAGAGCTTTTCATTCACTTCAGTGCAAAGTCATCACTCAGCACTCAGCATAAGAGGTGGTCAGAGCGGTTTGCACTCAGCACTCAGCATAAGAGGTGGTCAGAGCGGTTTGGGGTACCGAGCTCACTTTGCACTGAAGTGCATTAGGGAATGCTTCTGTACCCATCTCCTCCAGCTGACCTGTGACTGATAACTCCAGCTACTGGCTAACAACAAACAGAAGGAAGTCGTAATGTTTTCAGCTCCCCTGGCTAGATCTTGAAGACAGACATCTGTCTGAGCATTATTTCCAAATGTCAGTAGCCCCGTCTCTTTTTTTAGTAGAGCCCTGGACATGTGAAAACTGGTTATGTTTTCACTTAAACTGTACATTACAAGCCAGGATAGAGATTTTTTTGACTGTGGCATGCTATTATTGCAACAAAATGAAAGTACCAAAGCTGGGTGCACTGTGCAAAGTCATGTCCCGAATCACTCGAGTGCCAAAACAGGACCACATCAAGAGGAACTGCTGAGCTACTTTCTTCAAAGAGCCTTGTCTCTTGGCAGCTACCTGCAAGAAAACAGATATATCTGACATAGAGAAACTTTTATTTCTACCGCTCAATACAGGTGAATGATGCACATATCCGTCTTCTTTTTTAATACTGAAGAACTACTTACCATTATCTTCACATTAAAAAATACACTAAAATTTAAAAAAAACAACCTTACACAGAAAGCCACCTTGTCACTATATACAACCTTCAGAAAGAGAAAATCATAAAGTGTTATTCAACACCAAGACTGAATTTCCTTTATAAATGATGAAAGGACTGCCAAAAAATTGCTCTGATCTTCATCTTAACCTAATTATTTACATGTTCATTCTTGCTTCCTAGTCAAAGAAGCAATTTATAATCAAGAATGCTTGATCTACACTGAAAATTTATATTAATATTTCAATTAAAGTTTACTATTGAATACAAATTTTTTTTGTTCCTTCATGTTTCTGTTTTTGTGAATTCACATAGTCATTTTACTAGCAAAAATACTTTCCAGGAAGCACACTTTAGGCATCACCTCTTCAAAAATTTATTTACTATAGCCATTTGTGAGTTAAAGAATTAGGTTCATCCAATCAGCTAATAAAATTCATGTCAAGTTCTTAATGAAAATTAACAGTTATGGTCTGAATTTCAAATTGCATTCCACTGACTAAAAGAAAAGATCCCCAAAACATTCAATACATTTCAAGTAATCTGGGGAAGTATCTGTTCTTTTCTGTATGGATCTTCTGCAGCAGAGAGAGACAGCTTTTTTTTTGTATTTTTGTTACTTCTTAGCTCTAACAACTGGAATGAAGAGTTAAAATTCTAATAGAACATCCTAATACAAAGTATAGTTAGTGACAGAAGTTAAAATAGTCACACAGTTTCATACTCTATGTAAAATTATTGCGATGCGTGATCATTTTTGAAAATATTTTTAAAAGATTTATTAGTAGGTTTCTGCATGCACTTAAAATAAAATAAAAGTCCTTGGCATCCTGAATCAGCTCAAAAGTCAACATAAATATGGTATTGGCTGAATGGTAGTGTAGACTGAATTGTAATGTAGACCATTGACTGAATGGTAATGTAGACTTTCATCCTTACTTTTGAATGTATATAAATTAATTAGCTAGCCTAAATATCCTTTTCATTACAATCTCAAAAGTCTAGACTAGATTAAGCTTTTTATTTGCACTATGCAGTTAGGATGACTCTGAACTCATCTCTCCATACCCCTGAAATATTGATTTGATTGGAAACACCAACCCTGTTCCATTCTTGACTATCATCTTTTGGGATAGAATAGACGAAAGCAGAAAATAGCAGAAAATAGCAGAATCCTGAATGTGAGCAGTTCTCATACTGAGTGTGAAAACTGGTGAGATTTTGCCCACTGCTGCTTTACTGCTGCTTATTACCAATGGCTGGCTTTTTTTTTTTTTTTTTCCTTTCTATTTTTGCTAAAAATCTATTGACCTGAATAGAGCTCATAATGCACATCAGTGACTCAGGTCCTTACTGCTGCTTACCAACCTTTACAACACATCTGTCCACCATGGAATCCAGCCACTCAATGTATGACTCAATGGGGGACTGCTCCTCCAGAAGGTGATCAAACTCCTGATACACTGGCAGACAAAGAAAAAATAGCCCACCTCAGTATTTGGATTCCTTTTCGAACAAAAGAGAAACAAATCACAAAAAGCTGCCAATAACATCACAAGTTTGCTGTGGTTTTTATAATAGATTGCTTGGCTATAACAAATATATCTTTCTTGGTGCTGACTCATTAAGTTTGCTTTGTCTCTTATCTTGTTTCTACTGAAAGTGATGGAGTCATTGAAAGTGGTATTTTAATGTGAGCAAATCAGGATGTATTGTTTAAAATTAATCTTTTGATTTAAGCTTCAGTTGTCTGGTGTGCCCGGAAGTGAAATGTTTATGGTGTTCTCTACGAAGAGTGCGAAGCTAGGCCTTGACCCTGGTGATGAAAAAAGGTCATGCATGAAATTGATTTAGAAATGCATAAAGAATCTTCTAAGCACCAAGTGGATGAGTATTGTTCATAGGGCTCTCATCTGTATAATGCTTTACTTGCAAAAACATGATTTAACTGCTGCAAATCATCTATTTGCAATGCCAGACACACACACAAAGAATTTCCATAAACTTCTGCTTCTTCAAAACAAATTGCTACCAACGCACAAATGCTATACTGAATTTATCAAGAGTTTCCAAAAGGTACCTGAATACTTTTTAACCTCTCCCAAGTACACATGTTAATATTTTAATACAGAAAGTAAAAACAATCAAGTCATTCAACTGCAGCTCTTAAAACTGCAAGTCTGTAGTTTATTTATGAGAATCAATGACTGGAAGACAAAGAATCATGCACTTTGACACCTTAAGAAACTGTTCTTCAACTTCAGCTAAAATAAAAGGCCCAGTAAGTCAAGAAGAAAGATACTTTCTACCTGCTGTGTTACAGGATGATCTCAATGTGCTATGCATTTCCATTTATGCTTAACTATAAATAACAGGAGGAAGGAATTTCCCACCATAGGAAAGATAGTGAGGGAGGTGGAGGAGGCAAAGCTTAGAGATGATAGCTAGAGAAACGAGCTAGAGAGGCTACCTGAGAATAATGCAAAAAACAAGCTCCCTGTTCTCTAGGTTGGATCAGCAAGACGAGCAGGAATGCATTTGCTTCACACCTGACTTTAACTTTGTTTAATTTCGACTTGCAAAGGCTGGATGGTCAGAAACATTAGTTGGGGAAGAAGGGAAATAATAATGTTTGGGCCACCCTTATGTTCTTTCATTGAATGGGCAACCTCTCTTTATTCAGAACAGGATCACAGAGAAATCTAAATGTTGTCTCCTTACCCGAGTATTTGGCTGGACAAAAACTGCCCGATACAACAGATGAAGTAATTCATACGCTGTGCAAAGATGGGAGCAAGAGTGGAAAAACAAATCAGTTGCCTGCTTTGCTGCTGGAGCAATACAACTGTGTACAATGACCGATTTGGGAAAAGTAACTGTTTAGCTTTTAGTGACTGTTAAAAATACCTCAACAGGATCTGAGAAAGAGGGAATAAAAGAAACCATGTCAGAGACAGCTACCATAGCAGAGCAGGAAATAGCTTCTCTTGCACTCAGTGATTTTTCTCTGTTTTTCTCTAAGCTTGCTTATAGGCTTATAAACATTTTTTTTCTGGTTACAGTAGCTGGAAATTGTACTTTCTTGGTTATTAATACCAAGAAAGTGAAAGTAGGCCTTAAATCCATGTCATATGAGTCATACTCAGAGCATGAACTTTGAAAAGATCTTTGGACAAGTAGAATAAACATCAAAGATGGGGGAAAAAAAAATCTAAGTTCTAGAATAATCTCTATACATATCTGCACATCTCAGTGGAATCCCATCTCATAATGAACATTCATATTAGCTTACCATTTCTGGGTAATTGCTTATTGGACTATATGGGCCTAAAATATGGGAAAACATGTTCAAATCCATTAGCATGCAGGACAATTCAATTTGATTTGACTACACTTAAGTTTGTATTTAAATAGTAGCACATAAATGAAAAGCTTTCCTAAACAGTAGGGATTTTCTGAATGAGAGCCAAAACTGTTGATGCTACTAGGGATTATAACTTTGAGAACTTTTTCTTTTTTGGACAGTGGGAGGATGTTGGTAACATTGAAAGATATTGAAAACATAACAGATGACAGAAGGATGCACCCAGCTTCTGGACTCCAGTCTCACTATATGCTACCTCCCCTGCTGCCATGTCAAGTTTCTATCTCCTCAAAAGGGAAGAGGGCCATGTCTGGAAATGAATCAAGGGTTAAGAAGGAGACAAAAGAGTACCAAGCACCTCTCACTGGAAAACAGAGCTAACAGAGAATGCAAGGCCCAACCGTAAACTGGGGGGAAGACTTCTAGTGTTAACAAGGTGGGATGAGTGCCAAAGTCAAGCTTGCAGGGTCCAGCGTGCATGTGAAGGTGTCAGGCCTCCTCTTCCCAGCCACTCACTGAAAGAATTACCCCACTAGCAAACCTACCCTTGCAGGGATCCCACAAGTGGTTGCCTGGGTTGCTCCCCATTAAGGCTGGTTCTGGATAAAAGATGACTGGTCCTCCTCAGGAGAGAGATGGCAATACAACAGGTGGGTTCACAGGGAACTGAGGTTATGAACGATGCTAAAGACAAAGCTGGTCACCTCTGATGCCTCAGAGGGACAAACTCAATGTGCTTAGGGTTACACCTAAGCTTACAACCACACACACTTGCTGCACAATGCAAGTTAAATTTTATATTTGCAAAAGTTCTTTGACTCTAAACCCAATTTGCCAACATCTCCAAAGTCACTTTTCAGTTCATGCCCTTCACTATACTAGGCAGAATCTAAATTAGCCAATGAGCTTGCTTGATATGGAACCTCTACTTACTCATAAAAGTTCAGGGTAAAAGCTTACCCCATCAAATTATCTTGTTTATGAAAACACTGTGTAAAATGGAAATTTTTATAAATAAAAGTTTACAAGAGACTCAAATACACAGTCACTTTACTGTCAAAGCCATTCAAAAGACAACTCTCCTGCAATTCTACAGCAGGAGAGACTGGACTTTATCAGATTCAATGGTTAACTCATAGATTTAGTTTGCTCAGGTTCATAGAAAAAAATCTTCCTGAATTTGGGTGTAAGATTTGTGCCATTGGCTGTTTTGGATACTAGAAAGAAACTCATTAATGGAAGAGTGCCCGGTCTATGCCTCAAAACAAGACCTTGACAAGGGCTTTGTCTTACATTTTGATAAATGTCTCTATATTTATCTTAAGCCTCCAAGCAAACCAATGGCTGCAAAAACAGTGTTACTTTCACTGAGCTTTGTTTCCAGCAGGAAGCCGAGTTCACCTGTCTTTATTTGAGGGTTCTGCTCTTACATTGTATGATGAGCTTTCTGTGTTCCTCCCGTGAGTCCTCCATAGTGTAGAGGGTTTGTTTGGTAATACTATTCAGATCCACATTCCTCCAGTCCTCCAGCATTTGAAATGTGATGTCTGCACTGTGGATCACCGTTCTTGATGCCTGTAATCCAATCCAATCTATTCATTAGTTCATGGTTTATTAGGTTAAAAAATAAGCTTTATCCCCTTTTACGCTTCCTTAGCTAGGCTCACTAAGTTGATTCTCCTCATGGACTCCCACCCACCAGCTTGATGTCTTATGGACGTTACAGGGCCCTCTAACCACAGAGAATTCCCAAGTCATTTTGCCTACTTTAATCAACTGCAAGTATTTTGCTTGCATCCACCACAAACTCTGATGAGCAACCCTAATCTGGTGGTGCTGTTGCTAGACTCCTCAATCTCTAACAGCTCTGTTGGTTTTCTTGACCAGCTTCAGTTCAAAACCAAAAAGCAACAAGAAAAATCAAGCCAAAACCAAACAAACCTCACTCAGGTTTGCACCCTCCCCTCTCCCAAACTATGAAGACTCTCACTCTTCCCTCAGCTACATGAAAAGGTTAAAGCCCATTTGCCTCCACATCAGATGTGCTTCCTGGCTGGTTGAGACAGGGGTCTGCTGTTGAGAATGGGGAGAATGGGCTGAGAGGAAAGGAAGTGACACAAGGCCATGGTCATATAACATACACCAGATCTCTGTAAGTTAAGCAGAGATGATAACCCACACTAAGGTTATCAGCTTCCCCAAGGAAATTATGCACTTGAAGAGTCCTTCATGTAAGTAAACTGTTTGATGCCAGGTCTGATGCAGAAGATTGTGGTCTCTGTATCTTGATTTCCTCTGAATCTCTATGGATCTCCAAAGTTCAGTGATGATCCACAATGTTTGGGAAAGGCAGCACTAGCATCTCTGCCTCCACCACTAAAACAATGGAGGAAGAAATCTACAAAGAAGTCCTTGCAGGAGTGGGGTTTTTTCCCCAAAGCTTCTTCCTGTGGGTTTCACCACTCACAGGGTTAAGCTGGGGTGTTGGATACACCTTCCAAAAGTGGAATGTTCAGTGTGACAGCGAAAACAAACAATCTGCTCCAATACATGGGTGAAACATCAATGAATTCAATGCATCCTCCTCCTTTTTATACTACACAGAATTTGGCCTCAAGAATTTTTGATAGGCAATTGTGATCTAAACTAGCTGGTGAAAAAAAACCACTTCAGAGTAGTTTTTATATTCACTTGCTATGGATGCAAGAATATTTCTATTTGAAACTCCAGTGGTTCAACCATTTTGGTTTTTACTAATTTGCATTTGATTTATAGTATACAATTACACTTCAAATTTTTTGTCAGGCATTAAGAAATTTTTCTTGCTTTGCAATAGGCCTGATACAAATCGCTCTGAAATCAAAGGAATGCCTCTCATTTATTTCATGGAAATGTACCATCTCTTCAAATCAAATAATAATTTTGTTTCATAAAAGTTCCCTACTGAATTTAACCATCGGGGGCTGCCAGTTATCTAGAAAAGCATTTTTTGCTGATTACTTTTTGATTTTGTAAAGATGGTCATAATAAATATTGGAGACAAACTGCTAACATGATCTCTTCCTCTTTGGGTAAAGTCCAGCCTGACAATTCATAAAATTAGTTGAAAAGTCAGTAAAAATGGAATTCAGCAAACTTGAGTAACTAACTGAAATATTTACTTGGCAGAGATGATTTAGTGATGTCTGTCGCCGAAGTATTTGTGAGAATCTTCTGGACACTGCAGGAAAGAAGAGATACATATTTACATACTGTGCTAAATAAAGAAAATTATTTCTGAAAAGGCTAAATTAAAACAAGAACCAAAAAAATATATCCAGTTTCCTATACACAATTGTGGCTACATAAAATTAATTCAAATAGTCGAATTTTAACTTAGCTTAAACCTTGACCTACAACCTTAAATCTGGATGCTCAATCAGTTTTACAGAGGCATATTACAAGCAATGATTTATAGATGCTGTGAATAATGAGATGACAAGAGAAATGTAGAGGACAATGGAAGAGCTTTGCTTGTTCAGCATAGCAAATGTTCTCTTGATACACAAAGGAACTGAAGACCAGAAAGAACTATTTAATAGAAAGAAAAATGTTGGTGCAAGAACAAGTGGGCATAAAATAATGATAGCTACATTATGTGTGGAAATTAGAAAAGGTTGCTAAGTCTTAATGCAAACAAGTTTTGGAGGATACTTCTGACTGGACTAGTAGGAGTTAAAATCAATTTCAGGTAGAATTTGATCAAAGTTTCTGAAAGAGATTACATGATGTGTAATCATAGTGTAAGAGATTACACTATCAAGATGCTATGGGGTAAGATGGGCCCGGAGGTACTTGCCAGTCCTTTGCTCCTATTTTAGCTCTTTCAAAGTAATATGGACCTTGTATTAAGATATTTCCTATACTTGGATTTTCAAATGTTGTATTGTGCATCTTCTGTCTGAAATCTGTGACTCAGGAACTGCAAACCTGACCAAGGCTTGCAGTTACTCCTGTTGGTACCTCCATTGGCTGTGTACACTATCACAAATTCTGATGAGGAGGAAAAAATTGCAGAAGCAACAAAGGCTCATGTAAAAGCTAGGATGCTCTCAAGTTTTTCCTTATATTAGAATCACCAAAGACTTGCAGATCTATCCAAACAGGCATTAGATATGGCCACAAAGTAGGTTTTCCCTCTGTACTGTACATAGAGGCAGTTAAAGTGTACAGACTAAGAATGACTACAAAATGTATTGTCTGTCTTTCTCTCCCTATAAGATCAGAAAAGATTTTGATGTTGCAGATTCTCGATATTTTTGAACTGACAAAGATGTGATAAAGCATATTCTCAGTTCTGATTTGGTGTAACTTTTAAAATAAATTAGTAAACAATGCAAAAAAACCCCCTAAAATTAGTTGTTCCAACTTACATCCTGACTGTTCTCAGTAAAATACACACCTAATTTTCCATGCTGATCAAAATAGTTAATCCTTCTCCTAAATTAGGTTTTTTTTTTTCCTTTAACTTTGTGGTGTGGAATTTAGTGCTCATGAAAGGCAAAGAATTGAGAGCCGTGAAATAAAGCAGGCTTTATCAATAGGTGATGTGCACTGCAGGCATCTACAAAGCACATCTGAAAAGGACTAGTGCCCTTTCCTGTGGTGACAGGGTAATTTGATCTCCTTCATTTTTAACTCTGGCACTTTTTTGAGTAAGGGCCTCAAGCTGTATTCAAATTGTGCTAGCCTAAAGGTTTGTTTAATAATTTCCTTTGCCTAATATCATCCCTAATGTTTGCTTACTATCAACAAAATTAGTTTTTTATCAGAATCCACAAGAAAGGAAAAGCAATTCTTCTCTTTTTGAGCAGTGCCTCATTTCACTAAAGGAAATTGGTTCTCATGAACAAGTGGAGATTGTAAGTGAATGCAAGATCTATAATGCTGACAGGTTTTAATTCCTAAAAGAACACTAATCTCACTTCCAATTAATTTGTAATCAATAAACACTATATACATCCCAGGTTAACAGGAGAGAGATTGGGTAATACATACATTCAAATTTGATATTTCGTAGATTTTCTGGTAAATCGTGGAGAGCTACTTTCAGCCACTCATCCAGTTGCTTTGCAAACTTTCGGATCACCTGCGTCAAACTGAAAAGAGAAATCACTACATCAGAACACGTTTGCTCTGTGCTTTATACTATAAAATCTGTGAACATGTGAGGACTATGGGTCAGTTATTTACAACTCATTATTATGCAGAGTTGCTGACATATTTTGGTTTGTAGGCATGAAGAAAAACTTCTGAAAACATTTGCAGGAAAAGGAAACCTATCACCATGCTCAAAACCTCATAAAGAATGAAAGTTTCTGTACTGCACTGCATTCATACTTACAAACAGTATTCTTAGCTTGAAATAAAATCGTTCCCACTCTGTACAAACATAAAAACATAAAATCATGACTCTTTAAAGAAGACAATAGATCAAGCTTTGGATTTCAGCTCAGCTGTGCCCACATTTATACAGATGTACACAGGGATGTGCAAGTGAAGCAACAACCAACTTTGCTGTAGGCTGGAGTCAGTGAGTGGGTAACGATGGTAGGGAGGAATTTCCAGGCCAAGCCCACACAGGTGGGGGAAGTGCGGGCAGAGCAGGACCTGCCTGCTTAGCTCTGCACAGGACAGGAACTTTCCCAGATAAGTGAGATTTCTCTCTTCTCCCCTACTATCCTTTCCTGATGGCTCCATCATTTCCTGCTAAACTTGGTAGGCAGCTCATTCTGCCCTTCTTCTTGGAATTGCTCAGTATAAAATTACAGTTTCCAGGAAAAGTTGCAGGGTGTTGTGCAGGGGAGCCTAACAGCTAGTTCTGCCAGACTGAGCTGCACTGCCCGTAGAGATACTTGAGATACACAAATGAGAGAGAGAGGAAAGATGCAAGGAACTTTCCCTCTTTCAGCCAGGCAGCTTCTTCTGTTTGTAGTCCTAACACTCTGCACTGAGAACAGAGCTGGTAAAATAAACATGGCCATAGGCCTGCTCTGCTCCATGCAGACACCTAACAGGAGAGGTGTCTCCTGTTAGGAGACACCTAACAACTAACACCTAACACCTAACAACTGCTGCACCCACTAAAAAGTGGCTTTTCTGGACAGCCAACATTTGTTCCCAGGAAGTTCCTCAGAGGATTCTGGCTGAGTCAGCAAGATTTCCTTCAGGAGCTTCCATTGCAATGAGACCCTTCTTCACCCCCTCCAGTGCAGGCTATGGCTTAATAGCCACAATCTGGCCCTTTATATGCATTACAAAAGTCTATATTCACACTCAAGTCTCTCCTTATTTGCTATGAAAGAACTAAGCAGCTTGAGAAAAGGACTGCTGTTCTGTTTAATCCTTCCAATGAAATAGATTTGGGGGGGTGAGGGGCAAAGCCTGTAAAAATGTACATGTCTTATCAAGGAAAGCCCATGCTTATAACAGGTTTCTTGTGGAAAAAATACTTTACTTGTACTTTAGCAGTCATACAGTGCACATAGGAGAGCAGAACAACATCTTGAAAACATCTGCCATAATTAGAGCCACTTTAAAATCCTGAGGGCCAAATATACAGCACCAATAATAAACTCCTAGAGCAATATTCTTAACAAATTACTCAACCTCAGGAAAGCATCAGTCAAATAATACTAAAGGTGTACACATATATTTAGAAAAAGAGAGTTTCCTGATGCTCATATTAGGGAAATCAAAGGGGGAAACAGGTTGACTGCATTCAGTGATTACACTTTTTGCTGTGAACTGCTGATCTCTGTCCTGCTTTACCTATATAAACCAGACTTCTTGGACTCAGATGAGGTCCAGGTAGGAAGAGAACAGTTGAGATCTACCACATGGAATGGAAAAGTGAATTTAGCTTTGAAACAAAGGAGGCAAATACGTGTTAATATTAATAAAGTGATCCTAAAATCAGCATGCATCTGTTCTTTATAGGATAGTCTTTAAATTAAACCAGCTTGTCCAAGACTTCACAGGTATGATCTTCATGTTTTGTACTCCTGGCAAGTAGAATAACAAGAGTGTAAACAGAGACAAATGCTTAGGTTGCAGTGTCTGAATATGCACGTGAGTATTTACAAACAGAGCAGCCAGGCCAGCTCCTCTTGTCACTATAATTCAGAATACTGTTACTCTGTTATCCCAGACTAGCAGAAAAGTGTCTGAAATTTTCAGAAGACAGTGTGGCACTCTGCAGCCTGCAGATTTCTGACATTACCTGAAAGCTGGGACACGACTATCAGCTTCATGTTAATAAGCCAAGAAGAAGGTGGTATCCTTTATCACACAAAAAATAACAAGTTTTTCACAATACAAGTCTCGTTAAAATCTGAACATTTCTTCAGTAACATGTCAGCTCTTCAACTCCTTTGAATTGACACTCGGGAAATGGGTGGCAGCAAGCAGCTTTCTGAGAACTGGTGCCATTCTTGAAGAAAAGATGTATAACAAAGACAGCTGAGCTAGAAGTGGTTAGTGCCGCTAGCTATACTGACCTGTCAGGTAATGCTTGTAGTACCGTTGGCATCAAAACTCCAGAAATTGCTTTGTACAGAATTGAATCACAAACTCCCACTATATTCACTACAGTTGAAGAACCCAATACAGGCAGCATATGAGGAGGCATCCCTTGCCAAAAGTGCAGAAGAAAACTTTGAACCTGCAATCACAAGAAGAAGCAGGAATGTTTAAGTGAAAATAATCAAAGGCCACAAATACCATTTTCCTTAAATGACCTTGCTTATATAGCATTTGTTTCAGCCCCAGAGCTGGACTGATGGTGTATGACACAGGCAAGGCGTATTCCTTAACTAGACAGGCTTATACTGTAACACAGAGCACAATGGGATAATCAACCAAAGGGCAAGGAGACACTCTGAGTTGGTGACAGGGTGTCTTTGTATTACTACAGTAGAGAGACCCATGGGAACCACCGTATTTTTACCTTCCGTCAATGGCTGGTGAATGCAAACCTTTGGCTTCTACATGTCAAGCCTTTTTCTCTCTCTTTGCTCTCTGTCTCCGTATACAAAGGAATGCAATCTAGGGCTTGGTGTAGGGAGGGAGAAGAGGATAGCACATGGCTTACAGGGGTCAATATACCATTTTCTGTCTTCATTTTGGAAAGAAACACTACACTTTTGGATTTCTTCTTTCCTCCACTATGAAGGAAAGAGGAGAAAGAATGGAGAAAGACAAAAAAGAAAATGGGGAGGAGATTTCAGACACAGCAAAATATACCTCTGAAAATTTTCATTTAGGAAATAAAGGTGTTATTCAGTGAATTATATGATCAGTTCTACGGGAGTCAGAACACCAGCATTCATAAGTGATAACCTTTTGCACACAATCTGTACTGAAATATGTAAGCACACCAGGTGCCATAAAGAATATCTGCCATTTATATATTGTTGCTGCTCAGCCCTTTCCCCACCATTGGTCCTGACAGATTCCCTAACAAAATATAACATCCTGCTCTTAAGAAAATATTGAGACTCATGCAGCAAAACTTCACGAATATGCGTCAAATGTTTCTCTCACATGGAAACATCTAGACTGGGTACAATGACTTAAAAGAGCCTCAGCTTTAAACCAGAAGAGTGTGAGAAATAAACAGTGAGAGGAAGAAAAGCAGGGAATTTCTTGCCCTTGTTCAGAAGGCAGAGTCAAAAGACGCGTTTCCTTTGATTTTTTCCAGGACCTGGATGTCATATTTGAATCAGGCTCTCAGCATCTCTATAGTCAGATTTGTTTTCCTGGACCAGAGGCCTTCTCCACATGTAATATAAAGCTGTTTGCATTCCAGTATTGTTTGATTTTTCAGCTCTGATTATAGAGCTGTCTGCATGCACTGCCAGAAAACCCTCAGATTCAGTCAGATATGCAGCAGGTACAAACTTTATCCATCTCTAGTGGATTGTATCAACTGCTGAGCAGCGTGTGTGTTCCTAGCTGCACTGCAGTACAACTGAGCAATTGGAGACTTCAGCTACAGCTTTCTGGGATGTCTGGGTGGCTGTAGGCCCCCCACTGCCCTGTGCCATTGTTAATAGACCAGCAGAGTCCACCATTTTGGCTGTGGCACCTTTCCTGGGTTTGTGCTGAACACGCAGTGGAATTCCTTCAAAATTCCCTCAGTCCCAACACAAAGCTTAGAAAAGTGGTGGTGGACACACTTTTTGAGTTGTAAGAACTGGATTGTCCAACATCTTGTAAGGGGATATTGCTACCTTAATCTTGCTGGAGAATGGAGAGACAAAAACATTCCCGTTGCTCTCGTTCTTCTAACTCACACAGTGTTGTAAGGGAGATTTAACACTATTGGCCACATATTATGTACTCAAGTATAGCTATTGTTCATTATTCATGAAAAGGATCAGCCACCACAAAACCATAAGTTTGTAATATCACATTCAAAATAAGCTCTCAGATCCATTAATACCTTATTATTATTAAACTACAACTGTAGTTTCCAACCATACCTCATCAAAGTTTGCTCTTATAACAGTGTCTAGTATCCTCTGACAGTGAGTTCTATACATCATAATAAAGGTAGAAACCTGAAAAAGAATCAGAGGGAGACACACAAAAGATCATGATACTTTAAGAAATCCACTTTTAAAACTATCAGAATATAGAGCACAAAAAATGAAGTTTTATCTTACCTATGCACAATTGCAAAAATAATGAAATCGGTTAGAGTCTAGTTAGATTAGTTAGATTAGCTTTAAGATGAGTTTTCTTCTTAAAAGTAAATTCTCCCTTTGAATTCATGGATTTTTCTATGTCAATGGGGATTCTTCAAATGTAAGAGGAGCAAAAAGCCTCAGTGAGATCAAAGACGAGAATGTGGCCCTAATTAGGACATAAAGAACTATAAAACCCTATTCTTTTGTCCACTTTACATTGATACTACACATGTGAATAGCATCAGAAAACTGGCAAGTTCAGCCAAGAGCAGCCAGAGCACTTTTGTCATATGTGCAGATAGGATTCTCTTAATTTCTAGTCTAGAAGGATAAGAAATGCACTAAGTCCCTCTCTGCTCAAGAAAGCATCAGAACTGTTTTTCAGTTTGCCACCAAATGTGTTCACAGATTAAAGAGCTGTAACATATTTAAAAATATTTACCCTCAAACCTCACCTGCTGTGAGTTTTGTGCACCAAAAAACTGTGCATGGGCTTTAGAAATATTGTACAGCTGATAGTGTCAGCTGCCTATTTTAAGAGAAGATATTTCTTCCTATTGTATGAAGTAATTAAGTCCCCCATAAATAAAATCAAAGCATTATTAAACTTACTCTAATTTAAAGTCTTTATATTTTAGATAAAGCTTTCATCCAGAGCAGGGAAAAAAAACAAAGACAAGCCGAGAAAAGATTTCCAAAGTGTTACCTTCTCCTCTGGCAGACTGGCTGGCAGATTTAGATCTTTGACATTTGGAAACTCTGGCAGTAATGTTCCCAGTTTGGATCGTGGTGAATACGCCACTGTCTGTTTGGTTACTTCTTTTTTTCCTGTTTCGTTGACCCAGGCTGCTCCTTTTTTAGAATACATCACATCATAATACTGGGAGTTTTCTTTCACTGCAATTCCATAATAATGGTACCTGATACATAGAGATGTATATTTTATAAACCAGATTGTTTTAAAACTAAAAGAAAAAGATATGGGGGTAAGAGAAACTGAGAATGCTAATGATTTCTGCAGCAAAACAGACTGTGCAATAGTTTATGTATTATTAACAAGCATTGATTCAGTAGCAGAACATTGTGGTAATATATTGGGCTTCCAATTTTCATTCCTTCTGGTAAAAGTAGCTCTCTTCAGAGTTAATAAAGCTGACTCTGTTGCAGGGCAGGAAAAAAAAAGCGCATCCTAAAGTTACTTGTTGGCAGAATCTGCTGTGCAGCTGCTCCTTTAGTTTAGCAATAAGCAGAGGTACAGACCCTCTGGACTGGCCTTTCTGTTGTTATTTCGGCTCCCTCATTCTCAGACTGTTGAGGGCTGGTTCGATCCCTGAAAAGCATGAGTCTTTACTGCAAATGCGTTGATCAGAAATGTTTCAAAAATTGAAAACACTTCAATGAAAAGAGAGGGGTAAAAAAGGCTTGTGCTGGAAAGCAATGAATGGTAGGAAATGTACAGTTCAAAACTATTTGCTTCATAACTTAGCATCAGCACTGGGCTTAGATCAGCGTGGGATACTACACAACACTAACTCTCTCTGCACAGACCACAATGGGAGTTACACAGTGTGGCTGTGCTATAAAAATGGATTGGTGGCCTTATGCCACAAGTTTGTGCTACAACTTAGCTTTATTATAGGTGTCAATGGGAGCACTGAATATCCAGTGTAACTCTTGCATCAAAGCAGCAAAGGTAATCTTATTCCTTCCATAATTTGCTAACTTTTATTTCAGTTTCTCAGCTGTAGGCACCACCAACCCAACAGCTAAATTTTTAATTATTACAAAAGGCATCACAAAATTGTATTGCTCATATACTGTTGATTCACCCTACTTTCCTAGAGGGAATTTTCAATGATCTTCCAGTTCTCTCCTTACAGCCTATCAAAAGCCTATCAGACTATGACGAGACGCTGTCTTCTGGATCCCACTATGGTGGCAGGAGAAGTTACCATCTCCGGATGTTTGTTGTACTCCCCAGGCAGTTACTGATTTCAGAGTGCTGACAGCAGATCTGTTCACTTGAATGGGCCTGCGTTTGCTTTAGGCAAAATCAGCTGGTTTTACAAAGGTCATCAATTGAATTAGTGAAAGAGTAGCATCGAAGTGATGGTAGTTTAAACTAACTCAAGTGACTTTTTTCCTTTTTTCACTCACAGTCATTCACCCACAGATCAGTGCATGTCAATCTCCAGCAGAAAGTGGTGGCAAAGAGCTGGAAGCCCTAATCTTGTCTACCAGCACAGATGGGCTGAGAGGAGGCCTGGGGAGTTATAGCAAACTTCTAGTATGTGGCTCCCTTGCCATGCCCACTGAGGACATTCCATGTTGTCCATTAAAAATGAAAGCTATCTTGAACCCAATATTGAATAATCCAAGTGAGATTTATTAAAACATTAAGCTGGCATGGTATGAATGAGATTTCCTAGCTTCAATACCTTAGAAAGCCACACTATCTGCTCCAAATCTGCCCATCAGGGCTTAGGCCAACATGCATATTCCACACCAGAAACCAGGCTCCAGATCAGTCCTAATCTCCTACAGATAGCTAATGGCAAGTTTGTGCTAACACTGGGGTTATAACACCAGCTGTAGAAGTTTGGCTTTTTAGCTTGAATGGTAACAACTCCAGTTTCCAGTTCAAGCCCCCAGTTTGGTGTCTAGCAGTTGTCATGCATGTGCCGCATGTAAGAGCCATAAAGCTCACATATGTCCTGTGCAGTATGGCTAGGGCTAAGAAAACCAAAAGGAAATGCTGCAGGGAGCTAGCACCACAAATTGTTGAGGGAAAGTAGGGAAAAAAGGGAGGACTGCAAAACTTCTAGGTGGACTGAGAGGTTTGTATAACTTAAACAGGGGTCAGTCTCTTATATTAAGCTTCCTCTTAAATAAATTCAAGAAAAAAATGAATGAAAGCCTGGAAAATGTAGTAGAATTTCACTGTGCATTATTAAGTATACTTCACTTGGCAGTAAACTACATAAAAGAGTTTTTCAGGTAGCTTCAAAATCATGTAGACAGCAATAGACAAATTAACTCTGAAATTTTTCCAGATAGCTTCCTCCTTCAGTAATTTTACCATCCCAAATGGCAAAAACTCACTGGTGCAGTTTACAAGATTCTTTTCTAAGCACTTTTCTGTATTTCTATCAGAAAAAAACCCAACTTAATTCAATAAACAGGGCTTAAAAGTTTGATCTGTAAAGGATAACATGCAGAATACACAATTATTTTTGTGGTAAATAATGGAATGCTTTTTCCTCTCATGGATCGGTATCTGCAGCACTCCTTTAAAGAAAGAAGTAAAATTCCCTTCATACCATGTAGTTTCCATCAGTTTAACTAACCTCTTGTGTACATAATTGAAGAGTTTCAAGCTACAGTACAGAAAGAAATTGTCTTTTATGTTTAGCTGCCTTCTCATGGCTCACCTGTGGTGGAACTCAGTGCAATAGAGAACAGCTGCATGCTTACAGCAATAAACTCAGCTGCAAAAAAGAAAGCCTCACAACTTATGACCAAGAGTATAGCACAATCGTAGCTCTGAACTTTGTAATGTTACAAGGCAGCCCGTGCTATAAAAAGACTGAAGGCAGAACAGTATGAAGTCAGATAATCTTAACCACTTCTATGTCTGAATTTCCTTTGGCAGTAGCAGGGAAGTGGAATGAAAATCATACTGGCAGCAATCGGTCAGCACAGCTGGTGATAAAGGGAGTGAAGTGTTAATGCCTAAAGTAATTTCTTTACATAACACTTAATTGGAAGGCAGTCAGATGTTTCTGAAAACAAAACCAGAGCTTAGTTACAGCTGTGCTGGGTCTAGCAAGGAGTGTATTTATTGTAAAGTAGTACAGCGTGCAGATAGTATGTGTGTGTGTTTATACCTCTCCTCTTCATTAGATCACATGAAAACTCCTCTGTATGCTATAATCCTTGGGATGTTAACCACTAACGAAGATGTAGGCATCCTCTTTTGGAGCAGAAGAACTCAATTTCATACCTACTGAGGCTTTGAAATTTGAGTGACTATGATCTCCCTCACAGGGGTGACGAGGGACTCTCAGGGGCCAAGGATTTTGCAGAGCACAGACAGCATGCTTTACAGCTTATTTGTTAGATAGGGAGCAGAACCATTGCAAAGGTGGCATGAGAGGAGTATGTGACCTGAAAGCCCCTCTGATAGGCATGCAGGTTAGGGGGAAAATATGCAGGAAATACCAAGTCTCATTGATTTTTTAGCCTCATTGAGAGTAAAGAGACATAGCTTTTGGAGATGCAAGACACCTTCAGTCAGCAGATCAAGAGCATCTTGCCCCTCTGAGAGACTCCTGGAGCTGTGGGAGGAGCTCCAGTTTGAAAATACAGCAGTGCTCATTCCTTTCATTAAATAGGAAGACAAATAACGAAGTTGTAGCCAATGGCAGAGTGATTTGATGGCTTACAGCAGGTACTCTCATATGGATGGTTCCATAAAGCAACTTGTGTATGCTTTCACTCCGTCTTTATGAACTTCCAAATAACTTATATTCAGTGCTAAATCCTGATTCTCTGAGTCCAGACCTATCATGCTTTCCTAATATGCTGTTGGACTTGCCCAGAATTTGCACCTGGGAGATTTCTGGTAGCTCTGTTATGACTGATGTTATGGTAGCTCTGAATTTGCATTTGGGAAGAGATTTCAAATCTTCAATTAGCTGCTTAAATATGACTGCTCTAGAAAAAGAAAGCTTAGTTATAAAAGTTAGGAGAATCTCAAGATGGAGGAAAGTTCATTTGGTCCCATCAAAGAGATACTGCTTGGCATGGACCACTTGTTAGAACAGCACAGTAAAATTAATTTTAATAGTATTTCTTTTAGCATCTTAATTTCCTTTTTCCTTTAAAGAGTGGGCCATTCTAGCTTTAGTATGTAAGTTCAATCCTCATAGCGTATTTGTTTCTCAGCATTTAGCAATATTGTATTTCTAGGCTTTGTTTTGAAAGAGAAGCTTTACCAGTAAAATTTTGCAAACATGCTGTCCCAGGTTTTCATTTCCCCCAAGTTTTCCACTTGTGATCTACAGAGACTACCCTTAGATTACCCTGTAGGATTCTGTGAAAGCTAATCAAGAAAAGCAGGTATATATATACACATTTTTTTAGGGAGCTTATGTTTGCCATAAAAAGACCCAAAGCTCCACTGGAAAAATTTCATGGAGTCCACAATCAGAAAAAAGTATAAAAACATCACTGTATCCTCTTTATAAACTGATGGAATCACTTCTTGTCAACAATTGGAAAAAGTCAAATACTCCAAGAAGTGCATTGTTCTTTCTGAATCAATTTCTCATTCTGGAATTAGGATGAACTGTTTCCAGGAAGTACCATCTTTTGGGTAAGGCGATAAACTAATTCCTTGATCACTTAAAGATATGTTGGATTTCATTACACAAGAAAAATGGTGGTTAAATCCAGGTTTGTGGACAATTTCAGTTTAGGCCAATGTATGTTCCTACCTACATTCCAGATAGCTTTCTGCCACTTGTCCTCTAAACTGAAGCATGATGTTAACCAGCTGTCATTTCCCAGCCTCCAACAGTAGCTCCATTACTCCTGGGTGTGAATGTCCTTTACATTGTGTAAAGTGAGTTGAGATGAAAAACTTTATAAGAACAATACGGAAAATATTGCTGATGAAATTAGTAAAAGGCCTCCATTAGTCTACCTTTGCAGGATCACCGCTGAATCAATAAGGCAATGTAAAGACTACAATGGAACCTCATTCAAAGTTGGGTTTTAAGTCCCCAGCTGGTCAAATTATACCCTGATCTTATACTATTCTATTCAGTAAAGTCAGAGCCAAATGGGGCCCTGTGTGAGATGATCATAATACCATGCACTGCTTACTTTGATTGGCCTCTGGTTCCAAGTCTTCTTGTCGTTAGCTGTGGAAACTGTTGCCTTATTATCTGCAAATAAACAGAACTGATATTAGAAAAAATTGAAAAGCACATTTAATAATACTTAATTTAATATAGACTGTTAAGACAGAAAAGCAGAAAAACTGTACTGCAATGTCAGCAAAATACATGGCAGAAGAAATCAGAAATAAAGTTTTTTATTTTTTCCTTTACTGAAGAGGGGAAAGAGACTTTAAAATTCAGTATAATTCCATTAATTACCATTAATTTAAGTAAAGACTTTCTGAAGTTACTGGAGTAGAATACATGTCCTTAAAAATCTCAGATCAGTTCTGCCTCTAAACTAAAGAGGATTGTACTTAGAATTTGCCTACTATTTATTTATGTCAGTTTGCAGGATCAACAAACTTGGTTTTGCTGCAAATAGAGGAAACTCCCCTTTTGAGGGTTTTGGAGGCCACAGTCCTTTAAAGATCTTCACAATCCTGCCATTAAACTTTCCTTTTTCTAAAAGATCATTCCCTGAAAAGATTTTGGTATTTGACAGGGGCACCACTTCTACCAGGAAAGACTCACTGTTGCATTTGTAAAGATAGCTCATAATCAATTTATCCTCTGTGGAAAACAAGTGCATCTCAGAAACAGCAGGGTATCAAGAATCTGGACTCTAGTCTGTTAGCAGAGATTAAAAGAACATTGCTACTGTAAAACAAAACTTCTTTAGTGCCAGATGCATTTAAGGAAATGGATTAATGAATGTAGATTGTGCCTTCAGTAATCAGAGCCTCTGTCAACCAGGCTAGTCCGGATGAAAAAGCTCTGCTGTGGTTGCTGGAAAGGCAGCACTCAGCACCTCACAGGATTGAACCTGATTCTCAGTGTGGTCTGCAGTAGGAGGAAAATTCTTCTGGCAGAACAGCCATGCAAGAAAGACTGCAGTAAGCCCTGAAGATTCACTTGCAAAAGGAATTTCTTCCTTTTTTAATCTATAATCCTTTTAAATTGTGTTTTCATTATATAAATTGCTACGTTTCTTCTTTGGGGGTCACACCGAATAATATCAAAGGAAAACAGGCATATAAGATGGAATATAACTGCTCAACCAGAAGAAAACATCAATTGAAATTGATTAAATAATATAGATTTTTTTCTCCATGAGCCATTTTGCCACTGTGATAAATATTTAATCCTGATTGATGACTGAAAGCTCTGGAACACGCATTTGGATCAAAAGGTGCTATATAAATAAAGACATTACAATGTCACATATTTGACTATTTCTTTAGTAATATTTTTTTTTTTAGCAAATGTACAACCAGCTTCCCTTTGTATCATGTAAAAATTGACCTGCATTGGTTTCTGAGAGCTTTGCACAACATGGCTGATGTCAAAAATGCAGCATAGACTCAGAGTCGCTAGGTTGTTCAGCTTTAATTTCTGGAGCAAAACTTCAGCAAACAGTAAAACACTTTTGTGGAGCTGTGAAAGTTCAGCCTAGCTGTTTGATAAATGAGCAGACAGGCAAGCAGCCCTTCTGTCTTTTTTTGTATGGATTCAATGAAGCCTGCCTAAAGAACACCACATGCTGTTCCAGCTACTGATCTAACATTCCGCAACATCTCAGCCTTCCAAATTCCCTTTAATTACACATTAATCCCACCCCTCTCTCTTTCATTTTCTGCAGACAGGGTTGGGGGCTCCACAAGGCTGTGGGAAAAAAGGCGGTGTTGAAGAACTACTTTCTGAGGATGTTTTTTTTGGGTTAAGTGTTTTTTAAATTTTTTTTCTTTTTTTTTTTTTTTTTTTGGTGGCAGTTGTCATTCAGAAAATACCATTCCTCTCCAAAAGTTGATTTTACAGCAGTAGACTCAAAGGTAAATCTTAATATTAGAGATACTTTTACCCTATTTTTTCTTTTGGAACAACTTGAACCCATATTACTTTCAAAGTCTTTCTAGTAGTGATGAAGTGTTACAATGCACACTGTAAATGCTACTTTATGAACCATATGCCGTGGGAGTTCCTGGGATTTAAATAAATCAGCCAGTTTCTACATACCAGGGCAGAGGTGATCAGGAAAAGAGAAGAAAAATGGAGCAGTTGATCAGATGATCCCTTTTGCTTTTCTTTCTTTGTTTCTTTTTTAAATCCAGCACATTTTAAACAATGAGATGCACCTTTCAGAATACAGCTGAAAAGTATGCATCACTTAAAATATGCTTTACCAATAATGTACAGGAAAAAAAAAGGAATAATCTAGCAAACCTTTGAAAAAAAATGTCAGGACTTTTTGATCTAACGCTGCATATGTAAAATATGTATAACATGGCATACTCATGCTTGGGTGCTAGTACACATAAGCATGGGTTGTTGTGTTTGGAATAAAACAAGTCAAGTACTAAATGAACTAGATGTTGATATAAATGTTTATATTCAGATACATTTTTGCGAATCCCTATGTAATGATATTGCCAAAGGCAGTGAGATTTCCCGAAAGGGGAGAGGAAGTCAAATCAAGCAGGACAAAGTGGAGTTCACTGTGTGCTGAAATCAATGGGAAAAGCAGAGGGTCCAAAACGTTGATTTTTAAATCATACTTTCAGCCTGAAAAGTCACCCTATAAAATACATCATCATTGTGTTTCATGTTTATTAACTTTTAAAGACCTACAGAGAAAATGAGATAATTTTACAGCTGGATGGGGAGGGAAGGGGGTTCCTAATTGTTGGACATGAAAATTCAGGTTCAGATCTGAAAACCAAGTTGGATCATTTTCCTTTCATCACTGCAGTGGGGTTGCGCAAGCAAATGAATCAAGACCAGACCACGCAGTTTGAGCTGCTTTCTGAATGGAGCCCAGCCCCTGTTCTCACAGCAGCACTAGCTTCTCAACAGAAGCAGCGGTAAAAAGATCTCATGGGTGGTATCCAAGGGGATTTTGGAGTGAACAGGCCTTTTACCATTGTCCTTCAATGGAATTGAAATTTCATCTCATACTTCTCCAAAGTGACCACAAATCCAGCTGCCCTATGAGGTCTGCTGAGTAAAAGGGTACAGGTTTTATATTTTCCAAGTAAAATTCCACCTGAATTATGTGGCAGTTTTGACTGTTAGGCGTTACTTTATGCTACTTGTCTTTTCGGTTTTGAGACAGATGTAGACCAGGAGTTTCACATGCAACTAAATTCTGTCCCTACTGTATTAGCCTCAGAAACCAATGGTCCTTCAATTTCTTTCTCAGTAAACTTCAGTTGTGTTCTCCATCTCTTTCCTCTGTGCCCTGCTCAAGACTTGATCTTGCCTTCTGCCTATAGAAGATCTTGTATGCTTTTCTTGATTAAAAAAGAATATTAAGAACTGACTTGTCTTTTTGCAACTCCATAGTTCTTTTGGTGATTGCCTACTGTATACATAAGCACCAGATAGAAGTCATTACATCATAAAACAACATAAATATAGTTTACACCTTTTCAGGGGACTAGTATATCCACGTCAGCATTTGTTTAACCGTTTTGCAGACAATCCTGATACATGGTTTTAAGAATGCCTGTGCAGGTAGAACAAAAGGGTACCTTTTTCTTTCTGACAGGCAGTAACCTTTCCACTCTGAACGTATGAGGCAGCCAAAGAGAACGCAGGAAAGAAAAGTCTTCTCATATCATTCTCTCACACAGAGATTACAACGCTGGTAGTACAACATTCAACATATATTGCACAGATCTTGGAGCTAACAGGATTTTTATCCCATTTTAGCATTTTAAACCTAGTAGAAGTATCTGAATAAACTTGAATTAAATATCTAGTTACTTGTATTTTTGGTCATTCTTAAAATAATGGAATAAAAATTAAATTAGTTACTTCAGCATCCATGCAAAACAGAGAAAACTTTATGAGCAACAATTAGAAAAAGGCACTTCCTCTGTAAAGGTCTGTATTGCAGTCTGCACAACCTATTAACCTTAGACATGGCTAACTGCAGAAGTTGTTCTGTTACTCGCAAATGGCTGCAAAGGTGTGTTCCTTCATCCTGATTACTGCCAGCTGTAATTTCTGCCACTGCATCTGTCCTCACATCTCCAGCACTGTGACATTCCAGCACAAGCAGAGCCAGCCCCAACTTTAAAATGAGGAATGTATTGTCTATTCTCCCTTCATCCCTACACTGTGACCCATCATGCCTCATTGCATTCACTACCAAACTGTGAACTTTATGTTTCCCAATTATTCCATCTAAATTCTTCTACAATATGAGATGCCAAAACAAATCAGGGGAAAAAAAAAACCAAACCATCTTATAAAGCATCTTATGCATCTGCCTTCATGCTAACAAATAAGGATGGAAGAAGCCAGACATGTCTGAATACTTCTGAAGTAATTCCCCCCCCCCCACACCGTGTCAAAATACTAAATTTTGCTCTGGGGGCAATAGGCAGAGGATGACTTTTAGAAACCTTTTCCCTGGAGTAATTTAAATGGCTACTTTTCAAAAGGCATGTTCATTTTGTTAGTGCATCTGATCTAGAAGGATGTTATTCTTCATGACTCTTGTTCATTTCTATTTGAAATAATTCTAGACATGCTTCTAGAACTTCCCAGCGTAATGAAATAAAATCAAATTAAATTTCAACCCAGCATTTGTACTCTGCCAGAATGAGAAATGGATTTCAGGCTCCAGGCTCTGGAGCTCTGGGAGGTTCTAGAGAGATTCTAAATACAGCGGAATAAATTCTCTTACCTCTGATAAAAATTCTTCATAACAGGGTCTGGCTCTCTTTATTTCAACTCAAGTTTCAAGTCCCATGTCTAGAGGGCATGCTTTGCTTTTATTAAGTCAGGTACAGAAGATCTGTGTTTATTTACCAAATACTGTTTCAGTCTTAAACTTCTTTGCCATGGCAGCAGGAAAGAAACCAGTGACGCCAAATATAACTATGCTCCCACACAGCTTTGCTTTCCTTATTCTCACCTTTGTGAAACACAAACAGCACTGATATCCTCAGTCTTATATGACAAGTGTAGGATTTTTAGGCTCATGCATCTTTGGCCTGGTACTGCTCCAGCTGGATCATTCAGGGTTTTCCCCATCTGCCTCAGTGCTTTTGAAAATCCTGCCCTGAGACAATCTGTTGTTATTAACACCTGTGCTAACACGTACCTTTTGGCTCAAAGGTGGCTTGGGGCTGGCTCAACAACAACACTACCTTGAGGAAAAGGTCAGGAAAGCTTTGCCCCAAGAAACATCCACTGATAGGAAAGAGCATAATCAGTCCATTACAAAATATCATTCCTGTCCCCCAAATCCACCAAACTGTGCAAAGAAAAGGAGAAGAGGTGTGACTGTGTCTATACCCTCTCTACTCCTTGCTTGCTTACTTGCATGGCCCAGGAGAGAAGACCGTAGTGTACGGGTCCAGTATTCTTGACTCCAGATCTGTTGTCTGTTTAGATTCAATAACCTTCCCATTTCTCTCCACTCACTTCCATCATTTTGTGGAACAGGGCATGGTCTAGCTGTAGGATAAGATCTTGTCTCTAGCATTCATACATCTCAACTGATACTGCAAAGCAAGTCAGAGAAGCCTGCTGGCACTTTCTTTAACGCTTGTGCCCAATTCTGCCTGCTGCAGAGATTAGACACCATGAGGAACTCCAGCTAAACTGGACTCTTCAGTGAAGCTTGTGAGACCTCTCCTCAAATTCATCTATGTACAATAATATCCTCCTTCAGCAGCTCCACTGGCCAGATGGAATTCAGCCTAAGGCATGATCAAACAGATTACCGCATCCCAACAAAGCTGCAAACATCGAATACTCTGACTCAGATGCTTAGCTGAGCTGCAGCCACTTTCGGTACTGACTTGCTGAAGCCAAGCAGATCTAAAACCCTGCACAACTCCCCCTGCTCTGTACTGATGCCAGCACGCTTACTGCCATCACCCAGCATATCTGTGGGAAAAGGCTGAGCGCCAGCATCCCTGCACTCTGGCAGACCCTGTGCTGTAAGAACAGCCTCTGGGACGTGTTGACAAGGCATGAGGTAAAGCAGCCCAGAGGCCGCTCTACTTCATGCTGAAGACCTAACTAGAAGCCAGATGCTTGAAGTGGCAAAGCCAGTAAAAATCCCTTTGCTAAAGGGAAAATCTTTGAGAAAGGGAAAGCCACTCCAAAGAAACTGAAGTGTCCTTGCTGGTTTTCTTACTCCCCAAGCTCAAGGAGAAAAAGGCAATAGTCAGCAACTTGCAGTAATACAAGGGATCTGTGAAGCAGAGCCAAGGGTGCAAAGAGCTTTCCAACTACAGTGTAGGATGCCCATTCCCCACACCTATATGACCACTTGCTTTTGCGGCACTTGTGTTATTAAGGCCTCCTCAGAGGAGCTTGGCCTAGAAGATTCCGCATCAGGAAGAAAAGTCACACTGGTGTTAGGTGTCCTTCAGTCAGGAACCTTAGCTGTTAAAAAGGGATGAAGGAAAAGCAGGGACTGCTCAGATAGCACTGACAGACTGATATGGTCCTCTGATGCAATAACAGAAAGCACATCCTCAGCTTTAGATTGATTTTTCCCCAGTTCTATTTTTCTTTTCTATATTGATTAGAAAAAAGTCTAATAAAAAAACCATTCAATATGTAGCAATTTTTCATAATAAAGCAAGTGCTGTTTTAGTCTATCGGAAGAGAGCACTAAGAGTAAATTTGGCTTTGCTATTGAGGCTACTTAGGAGCAAATTGAGATAATAGGAAAAAAAATACATCTTCAGGAGAAGTATCTCCATATGCAGAGCAGGCAATTCCAGATGTGTGCATTTCAATAAAAAGACAAAACAGAATGCAATCACATTGCAACGTCATTATCAAAGAGGGTTCAATAAGGTTTACTTGTCTGTCCATTTTAAACGTCAAATATATATAGTATGATAGCACAAAACTGTAAATCCTATTTATGCAAATTATGCTTGGAGGAGCAGTCCTGCTGGCAAAACTTCTGGGCATAGAGACAGTGCATAGTAATAAAAGAGGACTCTGGCTGGTACAGCTTGTACCTCCCTGGAGCAAAGCAAATTATTGGGAAAAAAGCGCTTTTCTGCTGGTATAACTGTGCCTCAGCCCATTTTTTGGAAATAGGGTGGGAATATTGGTCAAAAATGTAAAAGATCCCTTTCCTAACTAATATTACAAATCTACTGTGGACTTTACCCTTCTTTATTTAGTGAAATTAGTTTATTGGAATCGAATTTTCACTTACAGCAAAGCCACTCAGGGAGCAATAAAGAGGCTCTAAAATTCGTGTGAGCATGCATCCATGTTAAAGCTCTTTATGCTGCCAGAGTGATGTAAAGGGACCTCAGGCTGGGGGAGAGCCCCCCTGCAGTGTCAGCATCCTTCGTTTTCTTTTTCAAATATTAATTTACTATTGCTCGTGAAAAGACATGGCAGGAAAGCACCAAAAGGAAAAAAAGAAAAACAAAAGAGGAAAGTATTTAACCTCCAGGGGGCATACGGGAGTTGTGGGAAGAACACTTCATGAGGATGAAAAAGAGGTTTCACCACGAGAAACTAAGTATTCTGTACGAGAACTATGGCAGGGCCCGGGGGGTGTCTTAGCACTGCACAGTAAATTTAAAGCAGTGCACTGAGGACATGGAGGATAGGGGAAACCGGTGCAGAAGAGGAAGATAACATCTTCAAGAGGCTTGCTAAAGAAAATAAGGTTCATACAGCGTCTCAAAAGAAATAAAGAACAAAAATGAGTGTTGGCTGAGGAAATAAAAGTGAAAGAGAAGCTCAAAGACCTGCCAACCCAGCTGAACAGCTGGGTGACATGCTACAGCTAGGAGACAACCAACAAGCCTCATGGAACCCATCCACACGCAATAGCTACTGAGGGGCTTGGAAATGCTCAAAACATTCCTGCTTTTTAAGTAACTTACTTGATTCAGTGAAGGCCCCAGTTCAGAATGATTTAGTGGTTGCAACTAAACTCAGCAAGAATAATGAGTCAGAGCTTTCAACCACCATAATTCCTAGTTCATTCTATTAATTATCCCTGGCATTTTACGTTAACATGTTGCCCAGAAAAAAACCTACACCTGCTCCAACCCCCTTCCTGCAGGCAGCAGCAGAACTTCCAGCTGGAAACATGTTAAACCGCTCTCCGAGTCCACAGGGTCCCGGAGCAGAGCCCGAGGCGTTTGCAGCACAGGGCTGAGGGGCACAAGGTTGCCGTCTTTTTTAAGTGACCTCAGCAACAGGGCTTTCACTCCTGCCTGAAGACTAATTCAGTCTAAACATGTTCACTGTGAAAAAGATTTTTCTCATATGCAACGTTTTATTGTTAATAACTCAGTGACACGCCTGCCCTTCCTCACTGTACTTTCCTGTCTTCTCACTGGTTGCATGGAACAGTTTTATTTATTCTGCTTCACTTTTGGGTGAAATCATGATCCCGTTGAATATAATGTTTTGCTGCCTACAGTAAGAGTTGAAGTTTAACACTGGAGTCTCCACTTGCTGATGCCAAGCTGTAACCAGCAAAGACAGGGCCCTCTCTAGTCAGTGTTTAGTTAAAGTATATGGGTAAGAGAGTGCTTGGTCCTGTCTTTTGCAGGCAAGAAAAAGCTTTGTAATGATAGACTAGGTAGTGTAGCTATTAGCAGACTGGGAAATGCTAGTATAGACAGAACTGCCTGTAATTTTCACATATTAATTGGGTCAGTAAAGCACTAAAATCTTGGCTAACATGTTAAAGCTACAGCTCCCTTTGTCGTATAAGAATATATCACATTAACAACCATATTAGAATCTTCCTTATTTTATATGTACTTTAAGTAGTTTAAGAGTATAGGTTGCTTTTTTAAAGATGTTTATTTATACAGTAATTCTGTTCTTTCCTCTTCTTGTTACTTTTGTTATTAGCCTGGTTTCCTCAGGAAACAGTCTATGAGATATTACTGTCTCTGTTAATTTCTCCACCCCCCTGACCAATTTTTGTTTCACTAATCAAATGCCTGAAGTCCAGTCCATGTGCTAGAAGTTTAATAGAAAACACTGGCTGGGTAGTGGGGAGAGCATATTGATGTTAATACTGAGGACAAGACAGGGAAGAAAGCTCAGCCTTTAGCTGAGCTATTTGGCACTGCCTGACTGGACAGCCATGAGTATGAGGCAACCAGTCAACACTTCTATTGCTCTGAACCAGCCACCCCATGTGCTGCTTCTTGCCCAGCTGTCGGCATGGGGGAGGAGAGAAAAAGAGACAGGCAAACAGACAGACAGACGTGAGGGAATCTAAAAATAATGTAGAAAGAAGGTGCAGCAGATGTGTGAGAAAACTGAAAGAAGCAAGACCTTGATGTAGTGACCAGGACCTGGAAATAATTGAAAGTACTGCAGGGAAACATGGAGATACTACAAAGATTTAGGTAAGGCTATGGATTCAGGGAACATAGGAGATGGTAGGAAACAAGGTCCCTTAGTTCAGCTGTTCATGAACAACTTGTCTGTTCTCCCTTCCATCCTCTGTTGTGGATGTATTTGACTCACATCAGGCTTAAGAAGTACACATGGGCTGAAGTGTTGTCTACAAAACCTTAATCTGGAGAGATCACTTTCAGGCAAGTTTCACATGTCCCCAGTGGTATCTTTAAAAGTGAAATCAACACTGTTCTGTTAATTGAGATGTAATTGAGTATGTAACAATACATTAGGATGTTACTTATTACAGATTGTTTTAATGTGCTGAACTCCATGTCTCTTTCTAAAAACTACCAGCCTGTTAAAGAAAAAGCCTAAATGTTTAACATTGCCCACAGAGCTAAAGTTCAAAGATGAATCATAAATTCAATATGTGGTCTATTGAAAGGCGAACTGTCTACAATTTCACAGAACAACTAACTCCTTTCTCCGGAGGAGATGACAGCTGCAGGGCTCTTGATGATTCCCAATGAAGACAAACATGTCTAGGGTCTCTGTTTCAGCAGCTAAGTGCGGAAGCCCTCAAATAGCACCTATTTCACTGCACTGCCTCGAAGGCGCTTATGCAACACACATTGCCAATACAGTATTTAAGTCACATGATAACAACTCTGTTGGCTAAAACTTCACCCGTGTACCTGCTTCTAAGGAGAAGCTGACTGCAAACTATTGATTGAATGAAGTGGGTGTCTGCCTTGCAGATCTTCATGACTGTGCAGTACATTTTCTTAGCAATAATAGGTTGGAAAGAATCGCTGAGATCTGCTCCAGGTTCTGCAGATGCAGGAGCCTGCTTCACTTCAATGTTTGTGCCAGTATTGTCTGAGGTTCCCAGACACACCTGTGCAGAAGCCACAGTTCCCAGATCCAAAAGTAATGGCCACACAAAGCGGTAGTTTGAGACAGTACTAGGATGATTCTGTATGGCTTCCTCTCCACAAAATGGGAAAACAAATTTAATGCATCACTGCTTCAGAACTTTATTGCAATCAAATGGAAAACACTTGGAACACAACACATGAAAACCACATTGGAATGCCATGATTTTTGGATGGAAGACACTGTACCTGTCCTGCTAGGTCAAGGTACTCCTACTGATGAACAGGTGTATGTGTATGAGGGGCAGGGGAGAAGGAGGATGGAGTAACATACAGTGTAACAAAATTGCCACATACTGAAAATTGGTGAAGTCCCCAGTAAATTTATGTTCTGATGAAATAATTTCAGTATATTTAAACCTTACAACTTACAGAAATTTTTAGCAGCAGCAAAAGTAGCATTGTGTAAATTTTACCCATGTTCCAAATGTGTTAGCCTGCATGAAATCTGTTTCTTATTCTCACTATTCCTAAATTACATGTTGCCACTATACTTCTCACTTGGTAGCAATAGTATGTACAATGAACAATTTCATTCACACTTATGCAGTGTATTTAAACAGAAACCTAACACAGAATCAACCGAGATATGCAGGTCTTTAAGGCACAACAAACATAGTAACATTACAACATGGTACATTTTACTTGCCTTGCTAAACTGCCTACTTAAAGATGTACTATAGAAAATGACACCTCACTGAATACATTCTTCTCCTTCACCTACTCTTTACACAGGCACTTACCCTAGGAACATTTTTCCTTCTTTGAATACCCAGCACTTCTATAGAACAAATGTTGCAAACACTAGAAGAGAATAGCTTGCAGGACAATCGGCTTCAGATTCAAGCTTGCAAGCATTTCAAAAACAGTGGCAAACTCTACACTTTGTTTTTTTCACAGCCTACAATTTTTAAAGGCCTGTGACACATTCTATAGGAACATTTCAGTTTTCAATAAAACAATAAAAATATTAAAATATCATCCTATTTTTCACTGAGAGGAAAACATCACCTGCCAAGCAAATCCAAAATAAGAACTTTATGTGACATCCTAGACAGCCATTAACGCCTACTAGTAATGTATAGCATAAGAGCCTTACTGCTCACATCTGGACAATGCACAGCTGCCTCTGTGCTAAGAGTGTGTCTCCACTGTGAGTCTGGAGATAACCACAGTGGCTCTTAGAGCTGGACTGGAAAGCAGAAGCACAAGGAATCACAGCGCAAAGATAACTTGGCAGTCTGTATCTACAGTGCCACACAGACGCCATTAGATGCTTTCTGGACTTTCACATCTGGAGGCATTGTACTCCACTATGTGGATTTACCAGTGTGGGCTGATATTGTTAATTCAGGGATCTCCATATCATGCTTACAAGAATGGAATAGACAGGCTGCAGAATTAAATGATTGATATTTTTCCCTTCTATTTTAAAAAAACAGATATTTGTTAAAGCAGTGCAGGTCACAATGCAGATGTGTTTACACTGGCTTGTATTCAACTTCCAAGTTGCCAATATTCTATACCATGTCACTGTCAGCTAGTCTGGGGCCTAAAGTCATAAAAAAATGTAGTGTATTCTGGAGCTGAGTCATGATTAGAAATTATTCCAAACTTCTAAATACTTAAAATCTTAGCCTTTGTCCAATAACTTGAATACATAAGAGATTCCAATCATATACCTCTATCTCTACTGGTAAATGATGATTTCATTCTTTTCAATAATCCAAACTCACCTGAACCAGGTGAGAGCTCAAGGCATCATATTGCTGTTTAGACTCACCTTCCCAAAGCTGGCAGCATTAACAGGTTGCGTGTCATTTTTCTCACAGAAGTCCAAGTAATGCATGTAGAGAGCGCTTCGAGGAATGCAAACACCTTCTGCAATCTCATAGTTCTCCTCCAGCCTTAAAAAGCAAATATCAAACAGAGAAAACTGCAAGTATGTTGGATGTCCTGTATGGTAAGCAGTATGCAAAGCTGCATCTTTAAGACCAAACATTCTGGCCTCTGCTTGTCTGCTAAATTTTCTCTGCTTTGTTCCTAAGTGCTTCTTCCAATTCACTTCCATAATGCTTACTTGCTTCATTTGGTTCATGCTTGCTGTCAAAAACATAGGATGTGAGTTCTTAGGCAAGTAGAGATTAGCACAAAGGGATATTGGGTTTTGACCATGCTCCAAAAGTGCTGTTTTTAGGAAAAAAATATACTAGTAGTCTGTTATACCTAAAAGTATCCTGCAGTAAACAAATGTATGTACAACTATGAAACAACAAACATTCACTGAGGGGAAGCATTCTCTCATTCTTTACAGGACTCTTTTCACTCCTGTCCAGCTGCAAAATTTGGTACCTTGAGGAAGCAAATGTGCAAGTTATTTGCAAATACTCAAGACTGTGCACAAAGTCATATCTGTATAATGTTTTCTTGCTATTGCTTATGGAAAAAGTGAAAAAAGAGTCCATGATCTGAATACAATGCTGAATAAAATAGTGAAATAACATCCTCCTCTGCCCTGTAGAAACTCTTATTGTTAATTTACACATGCAAACATACAACCATGAAATTTTAAATTATGCATCAAATATATAAATAGACATATGCTTCAACTTTAAAATCTGAAACTGGGTTCATTATAAATCTATAGATTAGAAGAAACATTCCTTTGAAATTACATTTTTATGACTGCTGATCCAACAAAGTTCAAGAGGCATTTACATACACACTTAACTTTAAACCAGAATTAATCTTGTCATCCACGGTGTCACTCTCATGCATATAGTTATATGTGTGCTTGTCTGCATTGCTGGCTAGGAGAAGGTAGGTGCAACTTCCTCTTAAACATATTAGAAAATTAATATATTTTCTCAAAAAAATCCAATTTTACAGCAAATAACCTCCTGTCATTTGATAGCCATAGAACACCTTCCAAAGATCTAGGTTCTCTCCTTCATTGCCTTTTTCAGGACCTACCTACCTTCCATTTCAGTTATCGTGATCATTTGTGACTGCAAACTATTTTAATAAGATATCCGGCTAGATGAATGGAATCAGTTTGTATGGGCAACATCTATTCTTCCTTAGTTTCTACAGAAATATCATCACGGCATCCTTCCTCAAATTCATAGCGCTTTAACAAAACCTCCTTTCAAAACCTGGAGAGTTCGTTTGTATACTATAGCTGCTAATTGGAATGTCAGCTTCCGTGACCAAGACAGGACAGAAAGAAAAGCGGTTAATTATTTCTGTTCATATCTGATGAATTTTTCTCTTTTTCTCCTCTCTTTCACAGAGAGTCATTAGTCTGACACTGAACAATGCTCCATTATACCTGAACTTTTTTTTTAATGATCAAAAAACCCATCTTGCTCCACTTCTTTTATTTTCCTGTCTTTTATTTAACAACTTTATCATATTTTGAATTCAGCTTCATTCTACAGCATTATAGAAAGATAATGAACTCAATCTTCTACCTAACAAATCATTATCAGAAATAATATATGTATAACATTTTAAATGTCCTAACAAAGCCATGTGAAATCCAGTAGTTCACAATGAGACCTTTTGTACCACTACAGTATAGCAATAAAACCCCTAATCCTTCCACAGGAACGACAATTCTATCCATCCCTATTACTGTTTCCCTCTTTATACTTATTACTTCTAGATTAAATGAGATTATTCTATAGCAGGGTCAGGTCTGTAGTGTTGTTACAGGCTTGTTTTTAGATACGAAGGTAACAGAACAACTGTGATGTTACCATTGCTAATCACACACAGGATTCTAGAACAGATAAATTTTGATGCATTATAACAATTGCTGTGAAACTACTAATCTGGGGAGAACCCACTACCTAGCAGTGCTTTACCTTGCTCTTTTTTACTTCTTTTTATTAATGTGGCAAAAAATAGAATAGTTTTGTTGACTTTAGCTTCACAATACTGTTATTATTTGGAGCACCTACACTGTAAGCCACCAAACTGCATGGAATTAGGCTGTCCGTGCTTTGAATAATTCCGCGTTTGGAGAAGTGACACACACACGCACACACACACACCAAACTGAGGTAAAATAAAGTTTCACACTTACAATTTGGTCAACCAGTTCACCAATGAAATAATCATGAATGTTTTAGAGCCAAGTGTTTAGCAAGCTATAGCTTTACAGAAAATAATTAATACAGGAACACAGGATAAGCACAGGATATTAGGTATTGATATATTCATGCCTTAACGGTTAAATTCAAGCTGGTGTGGTTTCCCCAGTTATGATGTATTTGGCAGTAATGTTACATTTACCAGGCCTTTCACTTCATTTCATGTCATCAACGAAAAAAAACAAAAACATCATTCCTGTTTCCAGGAAAAGGATATTTAGCCAGGCTGACAGTCATCCAGACATGCTTCTGGCATCTTCAGCTACTTCTTCCTCCTCCTCATTTGTAGCGTTCAATGTACTTTGCCTTTGGAGAGGCATAAGCATTAAGGATAGATCCCCATGGGATTGATGTTGTTCACTCTTTTCAGCAAGATGCCGGACAAGAAATAACTAATAAAGGTCATGGCAATAGGAACCATGTAATGAAATTTACGTATTTCCCTTATGTCTTGCTTCACTTTCCCCTACTACTTTCCTCCTCTTCTTTTTCCTTGCTACTGACGTTTCCTCTGTTTCTGTTCTCCAACACACTCTTGCCTTCATTAGCTGTAAATGATAGTAGAATCTAACAGTAAAAACATAACCAGCTTTAACTTGGCAGACACCAAACACTGCAGACAATTGCGGTGCTTCCATTTGCCAGAACAAGGCGAGTTTGGTACTTTATCCTGAAATCTGGTCAATAATTTACCCCACCACTTCCATCACTTGAATCTGGCCCAGAGATTCCAGTAGGAGGATAGGACACGTGCTTACCCAGGACATATTCAGGTAAATTTAATCTTTTGTCTTTCTTCACTGTGCAAACTGAGGCCTAAGCAGGCAAAACTGTCAAACATGTAAAGCTAAATCTACAGGAAGCACTCAGAGCAGCATTCGTACAGCGCTGACCACAATAGTTTACCAATCCACGGGTTGCTAGTACAAATAACTTGATGCTGCTAATGCGTCTGTTTTTCCAGAACGGTGAAAACTCGACATCATCACACAAAGCAAGCTTACTACTTTAGCGCTTTGACAACAACTTTTGAGCTTGTAATTTTATTTAGTGTATCAAACCCAGCAGCACAGTTTCTCCAGGCAACACCAGTTCAAAGCTGCAGTACATAGGCTGAAAAGCATATGGAAACCACCAGAAAACTGTTCTATGGTATGGCTACTAAGCTGAGAAACTTTTACCTACAGGTCTATTAATA
This sequence comes from Ciconia boyciana, assembly GCF_034638445.1. NCBI lineage: Eukaryota > Metazoa > Chordata > Aves > Ciconiiformes > Ciconiidae > Ciconia > Ciconia boyciana. Next base: position 61,312,020 of record NC_132934.1, read on the forward strand.
AAATGAGCCAATCGTATAATTCAGTTTGACACCAGCTAAAGAAATTAAACTTGAAAGCTTCTTTGCTTTCTGTTCCCTCATGTATTTTTGGGTGGAAAATTGAATGGAGGAAATTGCAGATGCTCCAAAAGACTCAAAGGGTAGAATATCTGACCTACATACAAGTGTAAGAAACATAACACAACAGGTTGTAAGCCAGTACACTAGCAAGGGGGAAGGGAAGATGATGTAAGCAGCCTTTTCAGAATCAAAATTCTAGGATTCTATTGCAAACACTGCTGAATGAGCATTAGCGTGCACACTGCATTCCAGCAGGGCTCAATATCCCAGGAGTTTAGGGATTTACTAACCTTTATGACCGAGGAAGCTTGAAAGTATTTGGCAAAAGACTGTTTACAGTATTTGCGTGTTTTCTGTTGGGAACAGTATCATTGGCATGTTCTAATTAACTCTGACTTCTTGGCTACTACGTTATTTGCTCCTGTGGAAAAGACTCTTAACTGACTCTACTGCAAAATAAACATTGTTCTGAATTTGGTACTGGTAAGCCCTGCCTGCCATTTTATTTTAGCTAGATAGTTCTTTGTTATCCTGTTTGAACTGTGTTGACGTTTGGGTGAATAATAGAAAATAATGAAATACATCTATGACATTTCACTATTATTTTAACAAGTTTCTCTCTGTCTGTAGCCACTCCCCTTCTTTATTCACTTTTCTTGAACTTCTGAAAAACAGCACTTTGGTGAAACAAATAGGTACTAAGAAGCAATGTAGTTGAGAAGGAAATGCCTTTATTTATATTTGCACATCTCCGTATTTGCACTGGAAGTGTCTGCAAGTTTCTTCAAGGCAGAACATTGAATACTTGCAGCAACTTATTCTAAATCAACCCACAGGTTAGGGGTTTTTTTTAAATCTATAATTTAACTGATCAACTTCAAAGAGCAAATATAGATTAAATAATCTAGAAACCTCTTTATGCATATTTCAAAGAATCACAGAATTTCACAGGCAGAGAAAAAGAGTAAAATTCACTGAATTAATTATTCTTTGCTGTTTGTTCAGTTAGATCTCCCAAGAGACTTGACAGAAGCAGAAAAATAATTTTGCTAACATTTTGCTAAAACCCCACATTGTTTGCCAATAATCTATCTTATCATCTAGAAAACTATGAGAAGTACTTACAGGTGAAGTAAAGGCCTTTCTTTAACAGACTTGAAACAAGCTAAGGAGTATGGGTTTTCAGATAAGCATGCTCCAAGGCTTCTCTAACAGAGTTCTGTTCTGCCAGATACAAGGAACTTCCTGAAAGACGCTTGATCACTTCCAATATTAAGAAAGCTAAACTAGAATTAAAAACCTAAATTAAGGGGAAAGTCAACAAAAGTCTAAGAGATAACCTATAGAAAGAGTTGTCAGAAGTATATGTAACGTTACAGAACATGCAGCCAAAAATACTGTTGTAAATCGCAGTGAACAGCACTTGTTCATTTTTCATAGCACAGTAGGCTGACTCACAAACTCTCATCTCCCCATCTTCTCCTTCTCTCCTCCTAATTACCCTTCCTTTTTTCCCCTCACTAAATTTGCAAGGGGACTTTGGCAAATGAATCAAACTTCAAATTCTCTCTCTTCTTTTGTTGTCTTCTGTTAGATTACAGAGATGTCATTTCAGTAAAACAGTCAGTAAAGGTGGGCTTCGTTATATGCTGAAACAAATCTGAGTCTTGAAAAAAAATCTCAGTACTAGTTTTCTTTTTGTAATAAATATAACGACGACAACAGACCACAAATCACCAGCTGGCAAAGCGGCAAACAAATATGCCAAGCAGATCTTCTAAACTGTATCAGAGGTTTCCTATGTTCAAACAAATCCCGTAAGAGTAAGACATTTGTTGAGAAATGCTGTACAGGATGTGAATGAGCAGATTAAACACATACAGTGAAAGTATCTTTAGAACTGTATAAGATGTCTGAGACCTCTATTCACTTCAGCTGGAAAAAGGATAATTAAAAACACTAACAGGTTTTCTTCATTTTTTTTTAAAAAGGCATCTTACCATTGCAGTGTAGCTGGAGTTGAGTGTGGTTTTGATGCTCTATTATTTTCTTTTTCCTCATCTGTTAAGAAACAAAAAAATACTATGTAATTTCAGTAGGAATTGCTCAAGCATTTGTAAACTGGTAAGGAATTATCTGATCAAAAATGTTCTCAACTGTCAAAGCTTTCCCAAAATATTTGATAAATTGTGGAAATGTAAATAATGATGCTCCCTAAGCTATGATCTGTACATACTGCTTAAGGCAAAAAAGCTTGCAAATATCACTGATAGCAGGAGCAAAGTGGTGCGTAGGAATACTGACATGAGAAAGGATAAGTTTATATATTTTAAAAAAAACAACTCTTAGACCTCTAGCGGGATGTCAGAACATAAAAACACTTTAACCCGCTTTAAGGGAACAGTTGCCTTACCCAAGTTTTATATTAGATGAGGCATTTAATCTAATGGGGTTCATCCACTGTTGTGATCCTAAAATATGATATATACTAGATGTTTACAAATTTACGAGGATTAATTCTGAACAAGAAAAATTGAAATTAAAAACATTCTATAATATACTTTATTCCTTTTCAGATAATTTTTCTGATAGTATTCCTCATTAACTGTTTCCAAGGTAACCCTCTGATTTGATGACTTTCCAAAAAATGTGAATAAAAGATGGACAAAGAAAAAGAGAATGAAAACAAAACTCGTTTAAAATACTGTATTTTTCCCGCTTTACATTAGTTCTTTGAAAAAAATTAAAAGTATGTCTAGAATAATTCCTATTAAATTGTGATTTGTGAAGCATATAAAACATTCCTAAGTGAAAGCCGAGAGTGAAGCACAATCAGCATCTCCAGAAGGGTATTCTTTGGGAAACACTGTTGTATCAAACACAGTCTGATATTTTAGCAACTTTGTCCCTGATGAAAGCGCTAAGCGTAGAAAGCTTTGATAGCTAAACAATGAAGTAAACCACTGCGCCTGTACACCATGCTGCAAGTTTCATTTCTTCATACAACTAACTTTTAGAAGTTATTTAAGCGAGCCTTTAGGATGTTGAATCTTAAGGGAGCCAGGCTATCTCCTCTGAACATCAGAGCCTGTTGGGAGGTCTTTTGTGCAGTCCCAAGAACCGGCGCACACAAATAAAACCCCACTTTGGAAAACGCTGTCTTCAGCCTTCGCGCCACAATATTTCTTCCGTTACATATAGGGCAAGTTGCGTTAACCGAACACCCTTTAGCCTGCGAGGCTGGTCCCCTGAACGTCAGGAAAATCCAGATTTACAGTTACCCGCAGACACTGGGAGCAGCCCCTCTTCTGCATCTGCATGACAATAGGCCTCTAATTATTGGACCGCACACTCCTTCCCTGCCTTTCAGGGGCCTGCTTTTATTCAGCACATAGGACCAACATACACATTTCAAATCACTTTTAAATTGTGTTTTTCATTTGTTTTTCCTAAACAAACGGTTGGCATGCAACAAAACTTCAGCACACAGGGCTTGAATGCTGAGCGGCTGTGGCTGCCGCAGGCCGCTAACGCTCAACAACAGCCCCTGGCCTCACTGGCGGCAGGACAAACGCCTTCTCCGTAGTGGGAGGCAGAGCCGTGCAGCACGGATATAAACCACTGGGTGGATAAAATAGTCAGGGCTGTCCCCTCTCACAATACTGACTGTTTTGCCCTTCTTACCCTTAGCTGACAGCACAGACACCCTAAGAGCATGCCTGACTCCGGCCTTCCCTAGGGAGGAGGAGGGGGCGGCCATGTCTGCCCTGCTCTGAGGTGGAAAGAGCCTTCTGGGTTGGGATTCACGGTTTTCCAGGCGATGGCATGAGGGACCCCAGCTTGGAGGTGGGAGAGCGCCTGCTGGCAGGGCGAGTGAGTCCCTGCAGGGAAGGCCCTGTGGCTGCCCTGGAGGGGCAAGAGGCAGGTGGCCTGACCAGAGCCCGGTCCAGTCCTGCGTCCTGCTGTGGCTTCCCCATTGTCCCAGCCAGGGAAAAAATAGGCAGCAGGGCTGAGAGGGGGTTATGGCAGCTCCCCGGGCTTGGGGCACAGAGGCTGCTTCAGCTTCCTTCACCCACGAGCAAGCTGGCCTAACCTGCCAAGGCCCCGTGGGTGCCCAGCAGCCAGTGGCCTCCCAGCCATTCCTGTGGTAACAAGTGAAAGGGAACTAGTTATAAACAGTACGTCTCAGCGAAGTGTTGCAGGAGGTAAAGCGCTGGCTGGGGCGGGGAGTTTCCCCTGCTTTAGTAATGAAAATTATGGCCGGCAGTCATGGGGGTGCACAGGCCTTGCCAACAGGGACCCATAACACAGGGCACTGCAGTGCCTTTCTACCGACCGCAGGGATTCAGGCCTTTGCCGTTGCGGGGAGGGAGGTGCCACAGCGAGGTACAACCACCAAAGCCACTGCCTTTAGGTATCAGCAGCATGTCCTCCTCCTGTGCCCCACTGTCTTCTTGTTCAAATTAAGGCTATTGCTTCCCAGGTGAAAGTCATCTGTTTTCTTAATCAGTATTTTCTATGGCAGTGTCAAAGCCTACCATCCACTGGTTTAAGTTCAGTATCCAGTTGGTTTCTACCTCGCTGGAAATTGCTAGGGGGATGCAAATTGGAAAGGCTGAAAGCCACTGATCTAAATAACCCCTTGTCTAAGGTGCAGAAATCCTAAACCTCTGCCTGTGAAACCAAGCGGTACTACTCCCCCCTCCCCAGAATAAAACTTTTGATTATGTTTCTTGATATAAGGGGGCTAGTATTCAAAGGTCTGGTATTAGATGGCTTTCACCTGTGCTACTGAGACTTAATTTTCCCCTGGATATGTGGCACTCTATCAGACATCAAGCCAATATCTAAATTACACAATGTTAGAGTCTTTACATCCCTTCCATCCCTCCCCCACCTGTTTTTCACTCGCATTAAGAGCGAGCACCTGTAAGCAGGTCCTTTACCTAACCTGCCCTCAGACACACTACAAGCCAGCCATACTCAGCTCCTCCCATGTAAGGACTGTTTTAACAACACAAACTAACAATAAGACCATAAAATGCAATTTAAATCTCCCTGTCTGCTTCCTGGGGATCCTTCTTCAAGACTCTTCAGCATCATCCACTAACTGTCTCTTAAAACCAAGAAGGAGAATGATGGACTTTGAACTTATTAAAAAAAATTATTTAAGCACCATTTTCCATCAAAATATTACCCACTGAACAATTGGATTTTCAACAAAACTGTATTTTTCACAGAGTTACTGCTTGTCTCCCCCAAAATCAAGTCTCTGTACAAGACAACAGAACTTTTGTTTTTTGGTTTTTTGCCCATGGACCAGCTGTCAGCCAAAATGTTTCTCATTTTCACCAGGTGTTGGCTAAAATATTTATTTTCAGAAAACTTGCACTTTTTTATTAAAGAGATGGAAAGAATTGCACATCATATAGGAATGGAGGGGACCTAGAAATACAAACTTTCAGTATTAAATATACAAGCAGTTTATTCTATTTCATATAGTTTAACAATATCATCTCATCAGATAATTGACTAGCAGAAAATAATAAATATCCCTATTCCTTATATTTTAGTTGGTAACAGGGCACTTAATGGCTTCCCTATTGAGCAGGGAATGTTCTGCGTAACTCTTGTCTCAGGTCTGACCCCAGATCTGTTTGTACAGCTTACTTTTTGGCCTGTCATTTTATCAGTCCCCATCAGAACAACACTGTAGATTAAAATGAGTCCATACCTTTTAAAACTCAATCTATTTTGTAAAGAAAGGAAATAAACACACTGAAAAGAAATCTTGCTTCAAGGCACTGTCAAAGAACAGAGCTGACAATTCTTCTGTGACAAATGCAAAAGGACTTGAAGTCACAAGGAAAAAAACCTCCTCCTGATGCACAGCTGCAGGTGTTCACACATATGGCAGCTGCACAGCACCTCAGGGAGAAACCCATTTGCTAGGAGCAGATCTAGTGTGTTCACTCCACGGCCAGGAGAAGAGCTACCAGCGTTCCAAGGAAAGGTATCTTCAGGAAACCTGGTACTCATCCCAAGCTGAAAGCAGGTAATAGCTTAGACAGCTGCAAGTAAAACTCTCAGCACAGAAGAGGCCTTCACAGAGGTTTAAAACTGGGATAATCTGTGTACTAGAAAAATAGTATTTCTTGGCTCCCAGAGATATCAGAGACTTTTTCTTCCCAAACTCTATGGAAGTTTCTTTGCTAACAGCTCTGTCTTTCTCCTTTCAAAATTCTGTTTCAAAGCCACCAGAATAGAGTTCTGTCTGTACCTTGTGCATATGTTTGTGGCTTTCCCTGAACGCCCAGTAGTATCCTCTATCTTCTGCTGTCTGGTTTTAGGTCCAGCTCGAGGGATTTCTTGCTTCTTGGAGCAAGACACGGAGCCCATAGGAGCTATACTCAGCACCACTTTAAGCATGCTGCCTTAAACACAGTAAGTGGAACATCCACAAAGTGAAGATCCTGCATTAGTACACCTTTTTCTAAAATGTTGATGTTAGTCTGTTTGTCACAACTAAAGTGGAGTTAAAGCTCTGCTTTCCACTGTGGAGACAGTAGAGGAGTCCTGTACTTTCCAGTGCTGCCTGCATGTGTCTCCAAACCACTAAGGAGCTAACGTATTATTAGTAGCTTTATATGGATAAAATCCTTCCCTCAGTTCAGGTAGCTCCACACCTTTCAGAGGAATAGCCTCTTCCTCTGTAGCCCCTGCAGTCCAGGTTCTGACTGTTCCCAAAAGTGATTTGTCCTTAGCTAAAATTAAGTGATAGTAAGAAGCTACCTTGTCTCTTACTTGTAGCCATAAATAAGATTCAGGCTCATTAACATGTATTCCATGCTTTTAAAATAGTGGGATTTTTTAACACCCTGTGAGAAACATGGGAGCATAGTTCTAATTGAGTAGGCATGACTGAAAAAGAATTTTCCCCAAGGAAAATTTCAATGAAACCAAGTAGATCTTTTTTAATTTTTTTTTTTTTTAATGGAAGAATAAGTGGTTTAGTTCGAACAAAAAAAAGAAACTATTGGATAAATCTTCCATTTCAAGCAGTTTGAACATGGATTTTGAACACTGCTTTTGAAGTGCAAAAAGCAGTCTGAATCTTTTCTTTTATCTCATATGAACTGTCTACACATTCACGTTTCTAAATATGCAAAAAAGTTTGGACAAGCAACCCTTCCACTTCATCATGTAATGTCATGACTCCTTCCCCAAGGAACTGAAGTTGAAACTTTCATGATCTTTGAATTGTATTCTTCCAGACCCCTATTTCAATTTGGAGAATCTGGCTCGATGCAAAGTACACACAAAATGTTGTGGGTTTTTTTTTTAGTTGTTAGATATGAGGTTGTACCATTCCCTTTTCCTCTGGATCTTTTGACTAACATGTAGAGTGTGGAAGTGGTGGAAGGAAAAAAGTTTAAAAAACTGTTAAATGAAATAAAATTTACCTAGAATTTTTATATTAGAGTGTAAAAGCGGTGTTTTGGGAGAGGTCATAAAAGGTTCCAAGAGCGTAAGAAGCGCCCCAAGAAGCGGAGAGACCACAGGAATCTACAGCTGTGAGTCACTGCTTCCCTTCACAATGTGATGCAGATTCAAGAGGCCTGGAGGTGTCTGGATGAGAATAGAAGATTGCAAAGGACCCCTGCAGCCTGTGGCCTGAAGTATGGTTCTGTAGCATACTTCAACTACAGAAAAGGAGACCAGCAAAACTATTACTCTTGTCCTAAAACCCTATGAACTCTAAAAACACCCGGGGAAAAATAGTCACAAGAGCAAGCATGATACTGAGTAAGAACATTATCAGTTCACAGTGCAAATTCTCATAGTCTTCACTGGATGCAAAGCCAAAAAAAAAACCCCACAACACCAAAGCCACATTTACCAGAGTAGAGTCCAGCCAACAGCTACCTAATGTATATTTAGAGACAAAAAACTAAGTAGTCAAAAGAAAGATGGATGATGCCTTCTTTTGGCTGCAGATGAAAACTGGAGCTCCATTGACAACAGCAATTTGACCACTGTTCTGAAGAATTCAAATAGAGTTACATAGGTTTTCTCAAAACATTTTGCCTGCTGCTGTTTGTAAGTGTATGACAGAGGCTGGACAAAAAGTGACACGATGGTTTGGAAATTTCTTGGTTGGTGTGTGGGCACTGTTAGAGAAATGTTAGAAAGAACTCAAGGGCTGGAAAGGAGCACGTCGTACAATGATTTCTGAGGTGAAACTTCTGGTTTGTTCTGGATTTCACAGATTATTGGTCTTCTTGCTGCTGGGCAAGTGGCTTATTTTTCTTTCCCACTCTTTCCTCTTCACTGTCCCCCCCTCTCTCCCCCCCCCCAAAACAAGGGTGACCTTTCAGGTGGATTAGTTCTCTTATCTGCACTGCAGAAATGCTGGTATCAGTGCAAAGGAAACATCTGGAAGAACTGGCTATTAAGAAGAAAGCTAGATGAAATCAACTCTCACTCTCATTTGGGTTTCCATTATATACTGTGACAATGTTTTCTGCACACAAATTGTGGGATAAATTCATTTATATATTTGTTTTATGAGTTCTAAATTTGCCACCTTTCATCATCATTGCTTGCACCTTAATTCCAGTACCAGAAAACAGAATGAACAACCATCCTGTCTTCTCAGTGCCATTGTCTGAAATATCTGCTCTTGCTAACCCATGCAGGTCCACTTCTTACTGTCCCTAGGTATGTGGAAGTTTTTTCATGCTTGCATTTAAACTGAAAGCACATAACAAACTACCGTTAGTTATGCTACAACCTATTTAGGGTAACAGATCTAGAACACAACATAGAAGGAGACTTATAATTATGACATTATAATTTTTTTAATATAGCTAGTGGTGCTAAATAATTACCTTGACAAAACTGTCTTGAACTGTGAGTCTAAGGAAAAGCTCACTAAAGTCAATAGGGTTGAATCCTGACTTCTGAATCTATTAAGAGTCTGAAGTCACGTCTCATTCATTACAGATTCTTCCCATCACTTTCTCAGTAGCAGAGTAAAATGAATTTAGTAAGTCTCACAGGTTCTCGTAAAATGCAAATTAACAAGCAGATGCTTTTTGGTTTTCACTACAATTTTATTTTTACAGAGAAACTAATTTCTAATTCCTTAATCTTTAAAACCCAAAAAAGCCAAACCTGTCCAAGCTTCATTGCCTGTCTTTAAGGATTCTTACCCACTGTCCTTAGCTTGGGAGTCATGAATAAATACCATGTTTCTAATGTCTCCTTTCTCCTTCAGAAGAGATATTGCCTCAAAAGAGAACCCTGGACAAACAAGAGTAGGGCCTCAATATAGCAAATTCTGTGATCCACTAAAACACTGTGCTGCAAGGCATGTAATTTTTACTGTGACACCAAAATCAATTAGTTCTCTTAAAATGCAAAAAATGTAAAAGGGACATTCAGCAATTAAGAAGTGATTAAAAATACATTTTCTAAACTTATGTGCTGGAATATTATGAAAATGTGAGTCTTTCTGAATTAAAGAATTCAGTCTGCATTAATATCCTGTAACATGAACTAACATATGAAATACAGAGAGGAAAACTAAAGTGAAGAGTATTTTGCTTTAGGCAAATTAAGTAGAATAGAAATTGCATAAACAGGGAAAACTAAATGGTAAACTAAAAATCGACAATTTAAAAAATAAACAATGAGGTTATTTTAAGGTATTTTGGTGTCTTTTTAATTACCTGCTGTTGATAAAAATCAAGATCTAAAATTACCATAACTAGAAGAAAAATATAGCTATTTTAAAATCAGCTAGATTTAGAATTGTTCCCTCTCTATGATTAAAAAGGAAGCAATATCATGATTTAATGTAATTTTTTTAAATCTGATTATTGTTTAATTCTTAAAATAAAGATTTTTATATGTATGATTTGATATAGTAGTATTGAAAAACAGCACGATTTTTCCTGTATTTCAGGAAAAATGAAATATGCATGATGTTCACCAGTGAAAAGCAAAACAGATGGTTTTACTCATGAGCTAATACTAACAGCACATTTTAGAGGTCATCCAACCTTTACTCAGTAACACACAAATTCTCCTGGTTGTTTTAACTAATAGATAGTATTACTTCCCTTTAAATAATGCAAAAATAGCAAATATTCCAGGAAAAAAAAATAATAAAACTATTGGATGTGTCAAGTGAGTTGACTTTTCAAACTACAGAGTACTAAAAATATCACCAAGATGTAGCAACATATAGCAGGAAATTAGCACTGGGACACATTCACACTCATTTTAAATGAATGACAAGTTACTTACTTTCATCGTTAGAAACATTCCCCAGAGAGGTGTGACTGGAATAACGTTTGTTTTCACTTTCATTGAGACATCGTTCAATCCAACTCTCTGCAAAAGAACAAAGATGCTCTTTTTTTGTGTTTGCCTTTGCATAAAAAATAAACTTCCAACATATAAAACTAAATAAAGCACCGGTTTTCAACAGATGGTGTTCTGTATCATTTCTGTTAAAACATGCTCAGTCTGAGGTTATTTAGCAAGAAAATCCTGTCTTGCTTTCAAACTCAGCTGTTGCTTTTTAGTTTCATTTTTTGTTTGTTTTTAAATGACAGAGGCTCAAACACTTCCATGCACATAACAAAGCTCCTCAGGATATTCTCTCCCCCCCCAACACATGACACATTAAAAAAAATAATCGTCTCGTGGGCAGCTAAAACACAGAAGTTACATTCATTTCTAAGTCTTAGTCTGGCAAAGACTTATGTACTCAAATATTTCCACTGGTTTTGAAAGAACTCTTCATGTGTGTAAAATCAATCATTCATGTGAATTTTTGTTACAGCAGGACTCAACTGTGCTCTCTGAAGTCCAGTCCTACCACCTCATTCACCCTGATGGAGTCCCAGGCCCTACCGAGATCTTTTCCACGCTTGTACAGGTCCAGCGTAGCAAGTCAGCAGCCTCTGAGCTACTCGAACCTTTGTCACTCCACGATGGGTACTCAACCACTCCTGTCCTCCCTCTTTCTCACTTCCAATTTATTCCCTCCAGGAAGAGGAGGTACAGCATTACATTGATCTGACTCTGTTGTTCCTCTTTCTGGAAGCTATAATGTACCTCCCCTGACGACTGCAGATGATGCACCAGGCTCAGCAGAATTTACTGTTACAGGTCTTCAGGGCGGAAGTTGCACCTTCCTTGTGTTTCTTTGGACAAAGTATGAAATATGAGTCCTTGAGTTTGCCAGGAGCCCCTGGATATTGCCACAATAAACTGACCTCCCTCATACAATTATTTTTCAAGGGCACGCATGTGGGCAGAAATAAACTTACGCTCACAGAACTCCCTGTGGTCAAAGCAAGAAAAAGGGATAGGTGGGAAGGCTGCAAGGTAACCCCACAAGTTACGACAGGAAACAACTCCACTGAGCAAAAAGATGCACAAGAAGTAAGGGGAAACAGGCCTTGCTGTTTCCCAGTCAGCAAACTGCCAGAAACACCTTCAAAGACACGGAAATGGCTGCAGATTCCTTCCCATAAGCCACCCCCCAGACACATCGGGCTACCAGCACAGCACAGCAGTCTGCCAGCCAGAGAAAGCCCATCACGGCAGCAGGCTCGAAGGGAGAGCAGAAGCCCAGTACCTTGGGAAAGCTCCCCATCTGGTTTATAGAAGGTAAAAGTTGGTATGACTGCATTTCAGCACTAGACGCCAATAAACACATATATGAATAGTCATGGCCAAACACATCCTGCAGAAAAAATGCTTTTTAAACCCAGACAGTTGCAGAAACTCGTGTATATTCCTCTGTACGCACACTCTGCACTGCTACACAAACAAAAGGGCAACGGCATCTGTGTAGGACTTCAGAAAGGTCTGCCGAGAGTCCTTCAGAGTTGATTTCCAGGCCCTGCCGTGAGACTCCAGGTACCGTTGCTTTGTGCGCTTCTGGTTTTCAGGCAGCGTAAGAGAGGTTGTGGCAGCTCCAGGCCATTCCTTTCCCTCTGCCTATTTGCCTGCAGTAAACAACACGCTGTGGTGCTGCCTTCATCGGTACAAGCATGTCCCCATGTGAGTCTTCCTCATTCACCATCAAACTGCCCTGTGCCTACGGAGTCTCACGACCACGCTGCCTCTTCCCTATAGCCTGCTCCTTTGAGGTACTTCTCTGAAAATCAGCAAAAATAACTCTTGTTGTTGTCCTGGTTTTGGCTGGGATAGAGTTAATTTTCTTCCTAGTAGCAGGTATAGTGCTGTGTTTTGGATTTAGTATGAGAATAATGTGATAACACACTGGTGTTTTAGTTGTTGCTAAGCAGTGCTTATACTAGTCAAGGACTTTTCAGCTTCCCATGCTCTGCCGGGTGCACAAGAAGCTGGGAGGGGGCACAGCCAGGACAGCTGACCCAGACTGGCCAAAGGGCTATTCCATACCATATGGCGTCATGCTCAGTATAGAAACTGGGGGGACTTGGCTGGGGGGCAGCGATCGCTGCTCGGGGACTGGCTCGGCATCGTTTGGCGGGTGGTGAGCGGTTGCATCACTTGTTTTTTCCTGGGTTTTGTTCCTCTCTCGCTCTCTTGTTGTTTTCCTTCTCACTACAGTTTGTTGTTGTTGTTGTTGTTCCAATTATTAAACTGTTCTTATCTCAACCCTCGAGTTTTCTTACTTTTGCTCTTTCGATTCTCTCCCCCATCGCACCGGGGGGAGGGTGAGCGAGCGGTTGTATGGTACTTAATTGCCGACTGGGGCTAAACCACAACCGTTGTGAATAGATTTTCAGGATATTTCTTCTCCCATTAAATTCAACACGGCCTTGTATAAAAATCACTTTAAGGTTGCTGGCACCACAACTCAAAACTTGCCAGCGAGGCCTGTGCTGTCTGATCAACTCCTGCTCAGTTACTAACCCACAGGCCTGCGGCGACTCTAACTTTGAGGCTTTCCCTTCTCATGCTGCTCAGCTGCACCGGGTGGGGGTGTATCACCTCCTTGTCTAAAGGCCAACACAACGAGATGGCTGCTTCGTGCCAGATTTCTTTTACTGCCCTAAAACTGAGCTAATTGTGTCTCTCCTCTCCCGTTTTAGTACTGCAAGCTGGGAGACAGGAGCTTGGATCCTCACAGATCACTACAAGGTGAAGAGAAACTTGCTGCTGAGGACAACATCAGAGAGAGGTGCAAGAAGCCTTGAGAAAGATTACCCTACCTCCTCCTCCTCCTTTCAGTGCACAGCCATGGCTGTATATAATTCCCTTGGCTCTGAGCCCAGCTGCAGGGAGTAAAAGCAAAGGCTGCTGCCATTAGCACCAAGGAGAGACCGATGCCCAGCTCTGCCCTTTCTTTCCCTCCCCGCACTGAGAGCTGGGAAGCTGGGATGCATCCTCTTCCCTCGGCAGCAGGGAACTGGCAGCAGCCATCTTTAGTCATGTTCCCTGCCTAAGTAGTAGGAAAAAAAACTTTTTAAGTGCTCCTTAATAACAATTTTCACCATCCTTGTTCACATACTGTCTCTGATAACTGCATATATACTCCTTTTTCATTGCTAAAGCAATCAGTTTACACTGCAAGATATAAAGTCTCTGGAGCAGGGCACAGTTACAGTTTAATTATGTGCTGCAACTCCTTTGGTCCTGAATCACCCCAGTTCAGCTCGCTGCAGCCTGAGTCTGGCTTTGTCTTTGTGGCCTTGCATTTAAATAGCTGATAGAAATTCTTCAAGCCTGAAAAGATACATGACCTGTCTGGCAGCAAAGAATGAAGAAAACTAACTCTTTTGAGCAAAAATGTCAGGGAGTTTATGGCAAATTTGTCAAATTATTTGGCAGATGACAAAATGCGACAAAACCAACTAGCTATTTAAAGGCTGTTTTATCTCATAAACCAAGTGATGTAAGTATAAATAAATAAGTATTAATACGTACATTTTTTTTACTGTTTGTATAAAGAAAAAAGTTTTTACAAAGCTTTTAACTCCCAATATTAATAAGAATACCTTCAGGCATTAAAAGAAAATACAACCACAGTTTTGCTGAAATTGAAAATACTTCCTTCAGGAGCCCACAGATCCCAGATACGATTGCACCTGCCTAAAATAAAACAAAAAAAAAAAAAGAGGCAGAGCAAACAAAATAAAGAGTCAAAACTAAGTCTGATTTTTATAAGATCTTTCAGAGTTAATACTGGGTAGAGCCCTGTACACATCGAATGCTCTTCTCCTCACGACACGCGGGTGTACAACCCGGGTGCACTGGTGTCTGTCCCAGGCAGTCCGGCTGCTGAGCCAGAGGAAGACACCCATGGCTAACCCTCGGTGTCCCTAGTCTGAGGCTTCATCACTTGCTCCCAAGGCTGACACCAATCACACTACACTGCTGTTCTAGACAGGCATTGAGTCACACGATATGGAAGGTTTTATATGATTAAAGCCTAAATTATTGCGCTTGGACCTTACAAACTTCTCATAGACAGGATTTCACATCGGGAACAGTCACAGAGTAATGGAGAGTTCAGGTGGTGATTAAGCAGAAGTGCATATCAGACCTGATAACAATGATGAATCATTAACACAACATGTAGAAAACCCAAATTTCTAGTGGGAAGTGCTTGTGAGAGCAACAGAAAATGCATCCTGTCTCACACAGGGTGTATTTTTTACTCACTGCATTTTCAGTGTATCAAGTCTTAAGGCATTTCCCCTCCCTGCTCCCTAGGACTCCTTCCCACCCTGAGCCCCAGCACACTGTACCCTCAGTTGTGCCAGCACAGTGGTTTGAGCAAGGATCTGCACTAGCCAAAAAACTTACAGGCAAAATAAATAAATTAATTAATATCTCATAGTAAAATCTAGTGTAGTCACATGCTGATAACTGTACTGTGACATGATACGGAAGCTATTACAATCTTATTAGCAAAGAATGCAACTAAGGTGTATTTCATGGTGTTTTGAAGATGCACCTTTAAATACTATATCAAGAATTTAATTTTGCAAGGATCAAAAGTAAATTATAATGAAGCCCACAGCTACGTCCCTCAGCCTTATAATTTTTGTTATATAATTTTGTTTACTACTAAATACAAATACATTGTATCTTCTGCAGGATTCCAACATGAGGGAAAGGAGATGATTATTCAAATTACAATAATTTTTCAAGTGTCAATTTTCTGACAGAATAACTTACGATGACACAAACATAAAATATAAATTGTTCCCAATGAAGCGCTGAAAGATGGATTAAAAAGAACTGTGGAACTACTTCTGGCCCTCATTTCCTCTTCTCTTTTTGGCCCTAATCTTGCTAAGACTGACACATCCACTGAACCTCAAGCATGAGAGTATTCCTCTTCCATTAAATGTGTCCACCACACTTTTAACAACAGAAGTTTAAACTGAGCTTGTTTTTAAGAGCTGCCAGAACAGAAGCCTGTATGGCTTTACTGTGTCTCCACTACGGCTCTTCTCTTCACACCTGCAAGCGTATTTTTATTTGTATGGTGCTTCAAACACTGAGCTGGGAAGGCAGACCTGGGACTCCCCGAAATAGAGGCAAACATGAGAGCTGCTCAGGGACAGGAGCTTTCATGAACTACCAGGAAAGAGGAGCATGAACTTTTTTTTAAATATATCTTTGACAAATTATTTTGACACATTATCTCCTTCAGAAGGCAGGGTTTGCTCCTGGAAGACACCTTTGAAAGGCTTCTCCCTACAGAGCCTCATTCGAGGTGAGAGAATACAGCAGAGGTGCCTGCATACTGCCAGTACATTTAATGAGATAATTACTCCGTCTTGTTTGTATAATGGTTATTGGCTTAGCATATTTGCAGCCCAGAAAAGAAACCATTCATTGCTCCCACATGTGCATAGCCATAGCGAAAGCAGTGTGAGAGCCACCTGAGCTCCGCTCTGCGGAGGGGAAGAGGAGGTGGGCCTGATGGCAGACAGTGCTGGCTGCTGCAGCTGCTGTCCTGCCAGGAGGGTTACGAGTTGCTGCAGTACTAGCACAACCTGTAATCACAGCCTCTTCTGGCCTTTGAGAGCCAGCGTGTCCTGCTCAGCACCCGAGCAGGATGGCAAAAGCAGCTGTGCCGCACAGCTGGGAGGTGAGCGTACCCAGAGCCGCTGGCTGCAGCCCTGTGGGCATGTGTGTGCGTCCTGAAGGGAGATTAAGAGATTTTACAGGCAGAATGAAACTCTGTTGTCACCTAATCTGAGCTGCATTTTGCCTCACCTCACCACCTACAGTGGTACTAACTGCACTGGTTTTCCCCAGTTATGCCATATCCTCTGATCTGGATGTGGTCGTATCACCAGCATAATTGAGAATCGCTATTTTTTACTGAAATTGTATGAGATGAGAAAGCTCGTGTTCTAGAAACATAGCCAAGGCTTGTGGTAATCATAATATCAGAGTCTGCACAATCACCATGCACTTATTTCACCACAGCCCTAGCAGTTGCACAGAAATCCCTCTCGTACACCTTCAGCTCTAGATTGGCTCCCATACTCCAAATTTTAAAGCAGTTTGCCAACAAGCATGACAATTTACCTAGTGCTCTGCACAGGGACCAGCATTTCTTCCACAGAAGTTTGCTTGTCACTGAAATAGAGATTTCAGCACCCAAACTACTGCCTGAGCCATGTACCAACTCGGATGGCACAACTGCAACAGCCCAACCCCTTATTTTTATTCATGGCTGCTCTTCTAATTTTTTCTACATTTGCCTTGAGAAACTGGGGAAAAAATTACAAAGTAACTGTGAGCAAAGGCATATAAAATGTAGATAACGTAAATATAAAGGGACCACCAAATTTTAGTGGATTTACAAGAGGACCTGTTGGAAAAATGAATACTCAGAAGTGATGACAGACTTAATTTTACAGTTCCTGTGACAGAGGAGGAACTCCTGTCATGCATATGGAGTCTTAGCACCCCTCCGAGTTATTTGTTCATCGTTCTCAGAGGGAAGAGTTATTCATCTCTTCCCACAGCATCTCTGCCAAGTGTCTCAGTACCGAGCTGGCCAGCAATACTGCCTAGCTGCTCATCTGATCTGTTAGCCAAGAGAAAGTGGTTGCAAACAGCAGATTTAGCAGGTAAAGGAAGTACCTCAAAAGCTCAGGAGGCTGACTGAAGGTCATGGAACCTCCCATTTCTAGTTTGCTAGCCCATGGTACTAACCAGATATCATATCTATCACAAAAATTTTCTGTGGCATTGATGGGATGATATTCTAGATCTTTTCTTTTTTAGGAAAACCATCACTGCCCTGACAGCTTCTCCTGTTGTCTGTCTCAGAATAAATGCTGAGGTCTGCATGATCCATTGAGGCTTTTCTCTGCAGAGCTTGTCTTGCTGAACGTGGTCCGAGACATGCCACCACCCAACAAACCCTCTGTTCATGCTGTCTGTGTAGCACTGTTGCTGCGGACAGAGAACTTCTAACCTCTTCAGCTGTTAAATTCATGATGTCTGAACAGTCTTTCTGCTTTGACTATCTGTTAGTGTGCTGCAAACCTAATTTCTAACTGCCATATGAATGAAAGTAAAGCAAAAAATGAGCCAGTACATTTAATATTTTCTCTGGTGCAAGTGAAAACTACGCCTTATAACACTTAAATGTCTTAGTTCAATTAGTCACATCAGCTTAGAAGACAAATCACTAGTTTAAAACAGTCCCTTCAAGGCAAAGAGACTATCCCTTTCTGTCAGGGGTAATGATTAGGAGATAAACCTGAAGTCTGACCCTCAAACTATTAAAAGCCTGCTCTAGTACCTGCTGCACATCACACCTGCTCTGCCTAGAAGCAGAGGATTCGTGTTCTGAATCTCCCACACACCTTGCAGCACAGCACTGCTGGTTATAGGCACGTCTGCCACCTGAGAAGTGTAATGCTGCTGGAGTGCTGCGAGGGCTGGTTACGGCAGCACGTTCAAAGCTTTTCCAGAACCACACTGTTTGAAAGAAAGCAAACAAAAACCACCTTGTCTCTGAAACCTCAATCTACTATACGACCAAGACCTGAGCAAGGTCTCCTAGCCTGGCCTCTGCACAGTTACGAACAACTGTGTGCCTGTAACATGACAGGGCTTGGCAGCCACTGGCTCCCATGGAGGGCGTTAAACTTACCGAAATCAGCTGAAATCAAGCAGAACAAGCTATTAGGGACAGCTAATCACACACACGGGGATTTTCTAAGATTTAGGCTTTCTTAGGTGATGTAATCTCCCTCCCCTCCATTGTCAAATGAAAGGTTTGTGAGACCTTATCAGGGCCATCGTCCAACCGCTCTTCCCTCCGATTACTCCATCACAGACACTCCTTGTTCACAAAACAGCTCCTCTTTGACCATCAAGGTGGACCTGCCACGCAGAGCCTGGTTTTGCTCCTCGCTGCCTCATTCACTGCCATCGGCTGGCAAGGCACATATCCTTCAGTCAGTGCGTGTGAGCTGTCAGGAACATCTTCAAGCTCCACAGGAAATCATGCCAGTGTCCTCCTTGGTCCTGCATAGCCATCTTCTGTTCTTCCAAGAGACCTGCTCCTCAGGGATGACAGTGACACATGGCCTTGGTGCAGATGGTAGAGCTGCTACTCTGACAAGCTGCCAGATACCTTGGTGCTTTGTTTGCTAATCTAACTTTTTATTTCATTTCCAACAGGGCAAAATGTCGGGCACTCTTGTTGCAGTCCTTTCTTTTGTTCTCGTTTCTTGGCATACAGTTCCCTTGGAACTATTTCAGGGTTAATGGACACTGGTCCAGGGCACTTACTAGATGTTGGCAGGAATGTTTTTGTCCTTTTTCTTTGACTCGTGATTCTGGTGAAGCATTGTGAAATTCACCATTATATCGCAAGAATGCAAAGAATAACTCTCTTGAATCTGTGAGAGCTCTTTCCTTTTGTTTAGCCAGGTCTTCGCTCCTAGTACTGATTTTCTGTTAACCCATTTGATAAAGTATATTAAAAAATTTGCATGCTGTGTTTAAACTGATATAACAAAAAGCACGATAGTTCATTGTCTTTTAACTCGCCTAGAATACTTGGGTAGGAAAACTGGAATTTATGAGATGTTGCTTTCTTGCTACGCTGTGTACTATGCAGAAGTTCATCTAAATGTGATACCTTCACTGAAGTACTCTGTCAACAATATTCCTCATTAAGAAGCTGCATCCCAAATGTAGATCAAGCACACTCAGGAACCCTAGAATGCAAGCTTCCTCTGCGTATTGATTCTGGCATTTAGGGCAGCCTCCAACCTGGATCAGACAGGACTTCAAAGTCCTATCCATTCCCTTCTCTGGAATCACAGATCATATTGCTATTGCATTTCCAACGCAGTATGCATGTTAATTGGGAGTAGCCATTTCACTCTCCCAGTCACACACAGATGCTATCTATCATTTTATTTTGAAAAGTTAGTTTTACCAGACCAGTAAACAGTCACTTGGGTTTTGCCACATCAAGGCCATTCCTCATTTAACAGGGAAGAGAACCTCACCTGGTCCAATTTCAGTGCAGTGACATTTCCTCACTTTCACCTAAGATCATTTAAGCTAGTGACACCAGTAGCTGACCAGTTCAGCTCTCCCAGGGCACTTAACTTACATGGGCGTGCAACATGCAGCCGGTCTTTTCATCAGTAGGGTAATCACACATATCATGTGCTTTCTAAGCACCAACTCTGCCTACAGCAAAGCTTCTGCATACAGCCTCACGCTTCTACAGCATGACATGTTACAGATCTTCAGTCCTTCAGGGTCTGCTGCATGAACCAATGTAAATGCTATCATTGTCTCCGATTTATCCGCAATGTTTCCTTCCAAGAAAAAGCAAACATGCCCCTTGATTCTTGCCAGTCCTATTCTCTCCCAGAATAAAGGGCAATCTCTTGATGCCCTTTTTGCCCCTAATTTCATTAGCTTCTTACGCTATAGAAATAATGTGAGGCACACTAGAGACCTCATAAGAGGAGGGCCTTCACTTCTGGGTACCTATCACAACATCTCTTCTACTCCTACCCCACAGCAGTCTCTGCTCACTAGCTCTTGGGTTAAACATTCCTGGCTGCTACCATGGTCCCTCAGCTCACCAGTGTGCATGAGAAGACATGGAGTCCTCAAATCCTCAATTCAGCTCCGCTTCACCAGTGCACAAGGCTGGAGTCACTTGGCTGAACAGGAAGTCTGTGACTCAACAAGAAACAGGATTTGCATCAAGTACCCATGAAATGCTTCCCTCTGCCTCAGGAGCCGACGAATCCAGCAGACAAGCCAATTTGGCACAGAAACAGTAGTACATCAGTAAGACGGGCCCACAAAGATGACAAAACAAAAAGATGTGAGATGGGTGGGAGATGCAAGAAACGCTGGCTGTGGGGCTCAGGGAGGCGAGAGAAGAGGGAGAAGGCTGGTCATTGGAAAGGAGGTGAAAAAGGAAGGGAAAGAAAAGGAAACAAAAGAATGAACGACAAAGAAAAGGGCACGGTCAAAAATAAAGTATAGGAGGAAAGAGTAACTATAGAGAGGACACTTTTTTAAAATCAGAAGAAAAGAGGTCAACTCCTGAAGGAATAGGACTACAATAAATATTTCTCATCAGAAACAGCATCCAGTCAGGCGGACTGAAAGAACAAGAGAAAAAGACAGACAGACACATATGTGCAAAAAAACCTCAGGTGTCAGGATGTAATCATAGCAGTAAGGAAGAGACAATCACTTGACTAAAGCAGAGTGTCAATCAAAGGAAAGAGATACTGTACTTATTCAAATGGTGGCCACTTTTCCTCACTATTCCACTCACTCCACTATTCCACTGTTTCCTCACTATTTGCACCTCTGTTCCAAACCTAGCAGTTGCTCACTACTGTCAATGGATGCAGCCATTACATTACTCACAACCATTTTTGTGAGCAAATATGGCACTAACTAGACAGAAACAAATTTATTTCAGCTCTCAACATGCACCCAGAGAATATCTGCATACCAAAACCAGCAGAGAGGACATTCATAAATCATCATAACATACTCCCACAAAGACTGGTACCTCTCAGAACTAATCTGTGTATACAGAGCAAGCATTTCATGCTATTAAGTTTACAGCCTAAATGTGCTTGTCGGAAAGGCTTCACTCAGTCCTGATGTGCCTAGACTTACAGATTCATAAACCTTGTATGAATTCAGTGCCTTCCACACTGTCTCTTCCCTCCTTTTAGAAAGTACTATGAAACTGGACCAGTGCTTTTAAAACCAGGAGCCTGGCTTTTCTGAGAAGCCTCCAGTCTCCTCTGAACAATATGCAAAGCAAACTCAGGGAGGGAACATGAGAAAAAAGAGAAGTCTTCTTTCCTCCTTCTTTTTTTTGCCTAAGACTCACCAAAACAAGAGTCTAGTATTGAATATTCAGCACTGAACACTAACTGCTCAATAGACGGTCTGTTTGCAGAGCTCAAAGTGGAAATGACCGAGCAAGGAGGAGAGGTGAACACACTGCTCCATCCATGTGATCAAACCGCTCTGTAAATGCAGTCCTCTCCAGTTCCCCCCACCTCGTTACAATGGAGGCCATTTGCTGCCCTACCACAACGCATTTTAAAAAAATGTTTGCATTAGAGGGGCCCTCACACCAGTATTGTCCCCATGACTCTGCGTTTAAGAGAGGAATGTGAGCTCCAACGTTGGGAAACCTGTGCTAGCCAGTCAATCCGACCAGCAGGATCTGTTATTGCCACCGCTTGGGAGGAAGAACAGGGCACAGTTTACAGAGGAGCAGAGCACCCTGCTGGGTGTCCCAGCTCGCAGCCTGCAAAAGGCACGGAGTAAACCTCACCCAGCAGCTGCTTTGTTCTGCCGTGGACCTCGGAGGTCTCTTAAGCGCTCCTCCTCCGAGTGTGTGTGTGCCACACAGTGAGCACCCCAGAGGCCCAGCAGGGCCACAGGCTGGTGTGCAAACACAACCCACCATTTAGCAAATATGCCGTTTGCACACAGCCTCTCATAAGGCCAAATTTTCCTTGATAACTACAATATAAGTCATTCTACCCTTGACCCCGAGAGGCCCAGAAGCAGCAGCCGCCTTTTACGGACATGAGGTGCGTGTTGCAGACCTGTTGTGCTCAGCGTGAGAATTCCTGCTCTGGCTCTTGTGCCGTGTCTGCTCCTGACAGGATCTTCTGTCTTTACACGCAGCACCAGGCATGGCTCCTCTCCTGCCGACCCCGGGGTGCCAAGCACGTTGGCCAGCAAATCTCTGACCTGCTGCTTGGCCAGGTCTGACAGAGAGAGACCTGGAGCTGAAAGGCTGTGCCGAGGGGCGAGTGAGGCTCTGCAAAGAAGCCCATTCCCTCTATCCAATGCACGAGCCAATGCACCTAGGGAACAGCCATCGCAGGAGCAGGCACGTCTCGTCACAGACAGCATGCCACTGCTGTGCCCTGACATGTAGCACTTGTGGGGCTGGACTCCACTTCCACATTTGCTCGCACCACATTTTTTACAGTGTCTGCCAGGTGACTGTCAGCTTGAGGACCAGGCAGGAATTTTTGTTTCCCTGTGTTGCTTAGGTTTTGTAGGGAGTAGAGGGACGGGAAGAATTTTGCTTTTCTCTAAACATTGAAGATGGCAACAGCTAAGAGCAGGGTACCTACAAGCTATGTTGCAAAAGCTAACAGCATTAAATATTAATTGGCTTAATTAGGACACCTGGCCACATGTCCAGGATTAAACTGCATGTCAGATGAGATGGGCACCACACAAACCAGGTTGTTGAAGATTTTTCCCCCCTCCTTTGAAGGGTAGGGTCTACTTCCTATGACCATCCATGAATTTTATTCAACAAATGACCTGTTTCTGCAAGATCCTAGAACATTAGCAAAACACACAGCCTTTCCTGCTTGTCCTCTGACACACAGTAGCTTTTGATCTTTTGCAGCAGGTTGCACCCTTGCTACAGGGTGCTGGAAAGTGCCATGGGTTGTGGGAAGGGTGTTCTTTGGGGCCTTTCAAATCAGGTATGCACTGCCATCACCATGGGGGACCGGCCTCCAGGACACAGGTGGTTCCTCCCAACACTGGAGGACCGCTCCTGAGATCCCACCGATGAACTGGGCTCCCCCTCCATACTGCCCTTCCTCAGCTGCAGCTGAGGTAGTTTTAGCACTTCTGAAATAGTTTAGCAATAAATAGGATTCTGGGGGGCAAGTATGTTAACCCTTCTATCATTGCATTTAGTAGTATCTGTATTTACCCCTACATTTGGCTTTTTTCACTGCTTTTAAATTCCCCTTGCCACTGCATTTCTGGCATTTTCTTGCTTTACAAGTTTAGCACAAGCTAGATCTGAATTTACAGATCTATGCAAGAACAGAAAGCTCATGCCTGTTTTGTTGACTTAGGGATCTCATTTGCAAACTTACATTTGCATGTAAGACATTTTTCATATGGTGAGTTCTACCTGACTTAATGTGAGTGTCTGTAAGTCTTGCCCCAAGTAGCCAAACCAGTAAAAATGGGTGCATTAAAGAAAACCAGACAGTCTGACAGTGTTATTCTAAACAGTTTAAATAATTTAAAAGTTTAAAAAGAGAAGGCAGCAAAGGTGAGCAACAACAAGTAGTTATATTTCTAGTGACGGTACTCTTAAAAAAAAAAAAGCAATGATTTCTAACACTCAAAACTTGTACTTCTTACTTCCAGGCAAATCTCCTTTTTTCTAGATACAATCTCAGCAAGCAAATCAAAACCCCTAGCAAAGAGGATTTTGTGTTTCTAAGTGTTTGAGTCTATGCCATGGGATTCATGAGCACCCAGAGCTCCAGCAGGGAGTTTGTCAGAGCAATGACCACAGCATCAGACTACGGCAAGCCTAGAAAACCCATGAAATCCCAGCGTATGTCCCCAGCCTGCTGCTCTGAAATTAATGCCTCTAATTCCCAGGGCTGTAAGTTTCAGGGAATCGCTCATTCAGAGAATGTTCCAGCTATCTAAAATGTATTGTTTCCCATTACCATAATATTTGGGATCCTGCACAAAAATGCTCAGGATAAGCTGCTAATTAATTGCGAAGCCATCATTCATAGCTGTGAAGCGACTCCTTGGTTCCCGTAACAAATTCCATCTTAGAGAAATTAAGTTCATTTACCAATAAAAGAAAACAAAGTGCTTAACTGTAGCTGAAGTGAAGGAAATGAGACAGCGCTGAGCCCTGCGTTTCAGTCTTGAGGCAATTTAATCTGCAAATGAGCTTTTTCTTCCTTACTGGGTGCAGTGAGAGACAAGGCTCTATTTAACCCTCTCCGCTTTTCCTGATTTCAAGTTTATCACAAAGGGAAGAATGGCCAAAAATATTTAACCCAACACTTAATTATATACAGAGAATGAAACCGCAGGTCTTGCAGCAAGCCAGAAAGACTCTGCCACTGACTTTAAGCACCATTTCTAACGCCGGCTAGTATTTTATAGCTAATAAACTGCTCTTGCTGCAAATCTCCTGGGAGAAAATAAATGGGAAGGAAGACAGGCCAGGACTGCTAGTTATGCATGTAAAATAGCTGCAATTAAGTTATTACATATTCCCAGCGTTGGGAGGGATCATTACGAGCTAACCCTGGGCACCTGCCCTCTCCAAGGCACACACATGGACTTCAACAGGTGTCTCCCTTGTGGAGCCATTGCAGGATGAGGACCCATCTCTAACAGCAAATTGGATTACAGTTTTAAACACTCACAGGAACTCTCCGACACATACGTACAATTCTACAGGACCTAAAAGATGTGTGTAACCATGATTTTCGTACAGACATATTAAAAAAACCTACACAGGCCTCCACTGGCATAATCATCACCACGTAGTCTTCCTTCCTACGCTTGTTATCTATAGGATCGCTCAGCCATCAAATATCCTTTATGCTATCCATCTTCCTAACTAGAATGTTAGCAATCAAATCCCCACGGCCGCCGGGGCGCTGGGCTCCAGCAGGGTCGAATCGTATGGGGTATTCATTTTCAGACACAATGAAACAAATGGAAAATCCAGCACAGATGCAGGGAAACAGACAAGTGGGTGAACTCAGAAAATTCACAAACCTCAGTGCTCACGGAATTGTGAGCTAATTATTTGGACTGGAATGTCACATCAAGTATCCCCAAAGGACTGACCTTATATTTGTATTAGTTACATGACAGCCCACTGCTGCTCTAAAGGCATTGTCATGAACCATCAAGCCCTGGGTGTGTTTAAGGCCACCTCTTCAAAAGTCTTCATCTCAAGAGGTACTAATGTTTCATCACCACGCGGATTTCAGTGATCCCGCAATTTCATCTTTATTTTGCTATGGTGAAATCCTATGTACCGAAATAATATCCCAGGGGAGGCTCCTCCTGATGGCTGTCCTAACTTGCAAACCACTTGCAAATTAAGCTAAAAAAATGCAAAGGTGTTTACATTGGGAGATGCTGCAGATTTTACAGCTATGCTGACCTTCTTCCTGGCCTGCGCACTCACTGCACCAGTGGCTGAAAACCAGCCTTATTTTCTAAAAGCAACCAAGCCAACGACCCTGATGGAAGCAGGGTACTGTACCAGTGACTTTCTGCGGGACAGCTCTAACTCCCGTCACGCGTATCTTAGCACAAAATGGTCTCGTCTCATTTCAAGAAGATCTTTTGCTCGATAGATGTTTACTACAGTGAAGGTGCAGCTGCAATAGACCAACTGAGGCTACAGGTTTCTTTACAGGCTCACAGACAAAAGTTTAATCTGTTTGAATCCAGAGTCCCTTCTTTAATGAGGGTTTTACCCAAATAAAATCTTGAGGACTGTAAACCCTAAACCGTAACTTAAATAAATGAAATAGTTTCATATAGATGTCTGGCTATTCTAAGGCAAAAGCTTGTTTTAGTTCTTATTTTCTTTCCATCCTTTTAAAGACCTTTTCCTTATTGCAGGTAAATAACAGACTGCAGAGCAAAGTACCGCAATTCCCCCTCCCTAAGTATTTTAGAATTAATTCATTAGCAGACAAATAAATCAGAAAATCATTCTTTTCTCTGAGTCAGAATTAGAAGATGAACTTGTTAACTCAGGGTAATTTTGACCAACTTACAAACCTCTAGAAAATCCCCACAGATTTTACAAACTTCTAAAAAAAACCCCTCAGGAATGAAGACCTGATCCAGTCCCGGGACTCCCGTTTAGATCCAAGTCCTGCTGCTGCTGAAGCAGAGGGAGCTGCCAAGGATCGGGCCCTACTGCACAAACATTGTCTGCAGGAACACCGCAGCCAGCAGGAAAGAAAACATTTTTGTTGATTTTGTTGTTGTTGTTTTTCCATTTCTTTCACGTGTGAAATCGTATGAGATATGAAATGACGTA
This sequence comes from Ciconia boyciana, assembly GCF_034638445.1. NCBI lineage: Eukaryota > Metazoa > Chordata > Aves > Ciconiiformes > Ciconiidae > Ciconia > Ciconia boyciana. Next base: position 61,338,466 of record NC_132934.1, read on the forward strand.
AGACAAATAGTCCAGTTCAATTATATAAAGGAACAGTGGTATTTCTTTTGCATGTCCATATCATATCAAATTTAGGATTTAAAAGAATCATTGGATCATCTTAACTGCTCAGCAGGTAAGAGCCTTTATAAACACAAATCCTGGAATGGTAAAGAACTTTTTTTACTTATTGGAACAAAAATAAATCACATTTTTGCTGGGGTATGAAAAGTACTCAAGCAAAGAAAGGAAAAAAAACCAACAGCAAGTTCCTCTTTATCTGTTAGTAAACTGTGTTGCAACAAGCAAAGCAAACAGTTTTCAGCAGCAAAATCGACACACATTTGGATCAAAAAACATGGAGACCTAGGGTCGTACGCTTAGCGTTATACATATGTTCTGAAACGTCATGGCTGCTCTGCCAACTAGCATTCAGGTATTTATCATCAATATCGGTGATTTCATTAATTGAACCAGGATCTGAAAGCCATTAATTCTCTTCAACCGGTGCTTATACACTAGCTCCTTTTAAAATAGCAAGCTCATAGCAAAGGTCACCCGCTACTGCCGCAACACCCATATATCGGTAAGATATAGACCAAAATCTGGCCACCACCACAACGTGTTCCTCTCGGGCGCCAGAACCCACTTTTTGTGGTTCACACAAACTGCGTTAAGGGCCTAATCCCAACGTCCTTGAGAGCACTGACAGGCTTTCTGCTGCCTTTAATGGGGTTTGGATCAGCTCCTAAGTCTCAGCTTCGCGTCCCAAGGATCTCATCCATCTAGCACTTTGAAACCAGCGGAGTTTTTGCCTGGCTCCAACACTGAAATAACGAGGGACATTTATTGAGTCGTGCAGAAAAGTTGCACTCCAAGAAAGCGCCTCCTTTCCCTGCGGCTCCTGCTCCCTGAAGCGGTGCGGCGGGGAGCTTTCCCGGGGTGCCGCGGGGAAGGGGAGGCCGGCAGCCCCCCGGGAAATCCACGCCGCCTCGCGTCCCCGCACGCAGCTCCCTGGCCGGGCGGCACCCCGAAAGCCCGGTGCGGGGTCCTGCGGGGGGAGAGCTCCGTCGGGGCGGCGGGGGGGGCCGGGCACCGGGGCGAGGGCGCTCCCCTGGCGCCGGCTGCCAGCCCGCGGGGCCGCCGCGGCCGCGGGGCCCCATCCCGCCCCCGGGCGTGGAGCCCCGCAGGCAGCGCCTCGCACTCACCGTGCCGGTGTCACTAGGGGGGGCTGCGGCTGTGGAAACCTGCTATTAATACTCGGGATCTCCCGCGAACTCTCCCTCCCCCGCCCCAGCCGCCCTCCGGGGCTCCCCGGGTGCTGGCCCGCCCGGCCCCGGGCACACACCCCGCCCTCGGGCCCCGGTGGGCTCTGCCGGGGGAGGCGATGGGGTCCCGGTGCAGCGGGCCCCGGCCCCCCGGCAGGCTGCGGGCACGGAGGTGTCGGGGGGCCGGCGGGGTGTGGGGTGAGAGCCGGGCCGAGCGCAGGGCAGGCGGCGGCGGACGCGCTCCCGCAAGCCCCAAAAGGCAGGCACGGCCCCCCGGGGCCACCCCTTTGTGCCCCACAGCGAAGGGGCGGGCGGGCGGGCGAGCCCTGGCGGCGGCTGCGAACTTGCCCGGCGGCTCGCCGGCTCCCGGCCTGGCTCGGAGGAGTTAGGGGCTTCAGAAACGACGGCGGGGGGCGGGCGGGCGCCTGACGGAGTTAACGGCGGCGGCGAAACGATGCGGGGAAAGACGCCGCAAACAGCCCGGGAAGGGCCGTGCCACCCCCCGGGCGGGTGCCCCGCTCCCCGGCCGCGGGCCGGGCCCCGCCGGGCAGCGGGAGAGCTCCCAGGGCGGCTCCCCGCCAGCGCCGCCGGTGCCGCCGGGGCAGCCGCGCCGTGCCCGGGCCGGGCCGTCGGGGCCGGGCGCTGCCGCTGCCGCCGCCGGTGCCCTGCCGGCCGCCTGCCAGGGTTAGGCGGGGAGCGGCCGGAGAGGGGGTTTCCTGGGCCCCCAGAGGGCCAGAAATCGGTGTAGGCTGGGTGACAGCCCCACGGGTGACTGCCCAGGTTAGGGAACGTGAGCGAAAGTCGATGGAAGCGCACGGCACCGCTGGGGGAAGGTGAGGGAACCAAACCATTCCCCCGCCTTAAAATTAGAGCCGTGGGTGATTTTTTTTTATCCCGCTGGTTTAGGGAAAAACTGTTAAGGAGAAATTAAAACATGACTGATTTTTTTCAATGAAGCCATATTTCTCCACAATGCAAAAGGATCTTTACATAACAACTGAAACTCAGGAGAAAAGCTAATTGGATTAAGTCCTCTGAAAGGGAGGTTAAGGTGTCTGAATGAGACAACTGCAAAGCTCCACTTTTCTTGCCATCTGTTTAGCAAGACTAAAGTGTTTTCTGATTAATATTATCTTAATCAATCGTGCTGCCATTTATATATAACCATACTGAATTTAAGGAACGAATAGTAGGGAGGCTCAGCCCGAGGATGGACAATTTTGAATGCAGGGATAGAAAACGCGGGGCTTTTTTGGTTGGGCTTGATTTTTTTCTTTCCCTAAAGACCCGTTACTGTCGACAACGAGAAGTTGCCAGCAGTGCCCTGAACTCCGGCTCGGCAGTGCGGCTGGACAGCAGGGCAACTTGCTTTTACACCCCAGTGGCTCCTGCACACGCTCTGACCTGAACACAACGATTCCTTCCCCGCCAAGCACTTGCTCCCCGGAACACCCCCCCGGGTTTTGTCCCGGGGCCCCGGCAGGAAAAGGGGCCCAAACCCGGCTGGTGTCGCCGGTGGCGGGCGAGGGGCCGGGCCCGCCCGGTGCGCCGAGGACGGCGGCAGGCGCAGCCGAGCAGGGCGGGCCGCCTCCCCTCCACTTCGCTTTTTTTTTGTTTGTCTGGTTTTAATCAATATTTCAATTTTACAAAACGCCCGTCGGGCCGCGTTGGGGACGAGGGCTGGGAAAGCCCTTGGCGGCTTCGGGGCGGCGGGGAGCGAGGGGGGTCCGAGGCCGGGGCTGCCCTGCCCCGCCGCCCCTTGCCCCGTCCCCACCCGCACCGGCCACACCGGCACGGCGCCGGGCGACCCCGGAGGAGCCGGGACGGAGCTGCGGGCGCCCCGGGGGAGCGCCGGGACGCGGCCCGCCGCGGCCGTCGGGGAGGCGCGGGGGGACCCGATCCCGCTGCGGGCTCCGGCGGGGCTGGCGCAGCCCGGCTCTCCGCTCCCCGGGCGCCGTGCCGGCCATCACAGCCGGGCACGGCGACCGCAGCCGGCACAGCGGCTGCAGGAGGGGACGGGGCAGGTCAGGAGCGGGGGAGCCGTCCCCGGGCTGCGCCCGACCTAACCTGCGAGCTGTCCGCCTGGGAAACGCCTGGGCGGGGAGGGAGGGAGGGAGGGAGGGGAGGAGGGGGTGTTTTCCGGTGCTAATAAAATAAACGAAAACGGCAAAGGCGACCGTGGCGGCTGCCGGCCCTCCGCTGCCTGCGGGCGCGCCGGGCCCGCGCTCAGGGCAGCGCGTAGCGGTTACGGCCGCTGGAAGCCCGGCTCGGCAGCGCGGGGGGAACGGGGGCACGGCCGGCGGGAGAGAGCGGGCCGCCGTTTCGGGAGGCTGCCGGCTGACAGCCGCGGTGGGAAGACCTAGGCCTGGGCCCTGCCCCCGGGCAGCGCCGGCGCCCTGCCGCCCCGCGTCCCCCGCCGCCGCCCCCGGGCCGGGCCGGGCAGAGGCGGCCGTCGGGTGGCGGGGCGCGGGCTGCGGCCCTCGGGGCGAGCGGCCCCTCCGCTGCGCCTGTCCGCCCGGCCTCCCGCCGGGGCTTCTCCCCGCTTGCGGCGCTCGCTGGCGGGACTGCGGCCGCCCTTCTCCCGTCCGGTTACCGCACCGTCCGAGTCATCGTCTGGGGCTGCGGGGGGAGAGACCCACCCTGCCCTTCCCAGGCTCCCTCCCCTCCAAAGCAGCCCAGCCCCGGCTCTGCCGGCCCGACGAGACGACCTCGGTGCTGGGCTCGCCCCAACCCACCAACCATCTTCCCTAATAAACCTCGTTTCCTCGCCCCTCTGAAAGGCTCCGCTCAAACCTCAGCGAGCGCCTAAAACTAGAAGCGGAGAGGAAATAAGTTTGCCGGCCGGCAGCCTATGGAGGAGAAAAGAAAAAAAAAGAAAGGAAGGAAAAAACCACCCTGTGCTCCACCGCATCCGCAAGGGCAACCGCAGGGCTCCAGCCCAGGGGCGAGAGCCCCCCGCACCCCGCTCCCCCGCACGCCCGGCGCATCTGCCTGCCAGGCCGGTACGGCGGCGGCCCCCCCCGCTGCCGCCCGCGCTGCCCCCGCCGCCACGGTCAAGTTGAAAAGTCCTTCCTGGCGTGGAGAGGAGCCCGCTGCCTGCGGGGGGGACTTACCTGTGGAGTCCATGTCGGGTTCCTCCAGCAACCCGCAATGCATGCTCTTCCCATGGACGGGACGGGAGCCCCAAGGTCCCGGGGTGTGGAGAGCCCCTATCTCAGAGATGCGCGGGGGAGAGGGAGCAGGGTGGCGGCGAGGGGGTGGGGAGGGAGGGCAGAGGCAGATAGTTGGGGGGGCAGCGCGGGAGAGAGGGACACTCCGTAATCCAGCAGGGCAAAGCCAGACCCGTCAAAATGTTTGCGGATGTTTCATGGGAAAAAGCATCATTTTATAGAAGCCCTGATGGGAGAAATGTCATTGATAGGCCAGCCAGCCTGATGAATGGCTGCTACTCAGATGGGGATGTGGCAAGGCTCAATGTGAAGCCCATTGTGATGCTGTTTTGAATAAGAAAAGCTTTCCTCCAAAAAGGGGGGCCTTAGATCTACGCAATCCCAACACTTCGACTTCCCTCTTCTATTAGAGCATTAGAAACGTTTTTCTTATTTAAAGTTCCAGCGGCCTTTCCACTCCTCCCTTCCCTCCCCCAGCCCCCACCCAAGGTCCTTGGCTCATTACAGCCCGACATCAAAATTGGCTTAGATCTTCAAACGGGCAGTAGGTTTGGGGTTGTGCTCTTTGGGGCTGCGGGTGTGCGTGCAGCGCCGCCGAGCTCCCCTCCTCCTCCTCCTCCTTCTCCTCCTCCTCCTCCTCCTCCTCCTCCTGCTCCCGGTGGGCTCTGGGTTGGGATCCTTCGGGGGCACATGGCGTTGGAAGCTGCACAGCTTCCCAAATATCTTGCAAGCTTAGTTTATTGGGGGGAAATAAAGGGCGATGTGTGTGGGTAGGGAAGGGGGGTGAGGGGACAGAGAAGTTGCCGGTGTCTCGGCGAGCGGTGCTGGCCTTGCAGATCCGCGCAGGGAATCCCACGCGCCTCCCCGCCGCCCCGGGAGGCGAGGGCAAGGCGGGCTGGGGGCCGCCCCGCCACCGGCCTCTCCGCCAGCGGAGAGCGGCTGGCCCGGAGAGCTTTCCGTGGGACCGGGGGGAAAGCGGGGGGGTGGGAGATCCCGACTGCCAGGAGAAATTAAGGACCAAAGGGGTGCGTTTTCAAACTCGTGTTCCCTTCCAGCTTTAGCCCGAGGATGCGAGGATCCCTTTTCGGGTTAGCACGTTGCGGGGGGAGAGGGGGGCAGGACGGAGGCTGGAAAAAGTTGCTTATTCTGCATGCGGTTGTATGTGCTGGAAGTGGAAGTAAAAGTGCAAAGCTAGGGCTCTGATAAAAGTGGCTGGTTTAGGGAAGGAAAAGCTGTGATTAGAATATGAATAGAGCTCCAGGAGAGGAAGAGAAAGGGGGATTATAGCTGAATTACTTTGACCATGGACAGAGCCAACGTTTTCCACTCTTCTCCCCCTCTCCCCTCCCTACACCCAGACTACCCCCCTTCCCTCTTCCCCTTCGGCAAAAAAAAAAAAAAAAAAACCAAAAACCAAAACCACCAACCCCACACAGCAAAACAAGCGGCGAGGTTGCTAAAGAGGAAACCCAGCGCTTCGCAGCGCCTTCGCATCCCCAGGCGGGCCGGCCGGCAGCGGGAGAGCCGGCCCTGCTCCCCGCCCCGCGCACCTCGGCCCCTGCGGGACGGGGCCGGGCGGGCAGCCGGGGGCGGCCGGTGCAACCCCCCCAGGCCGAGCTTTGGCGCGGGGAGGCCCGTGTGCCCGAAGAGGAGGCCGGCAAAAATAACACCGGGGTGAGACAGTGCAAAAAGCGAGTCCGCGGCCGGCGGCGCCTGAAGAGCACTTGAGGTCGCGGCAGGGAAGCCGGCCTGCCCGCTCTGCCCGCCGCGGGGACGTGCCCGGCGAGGTGGCAGCAAGGCCCGGGGCGCTGACACTTCTCCCTCTACCCCCCACCCTACCAAAAAACAACTCCAACCCAAAGCAAGGGCTGTGCTTTTCCCCGACCGCCGTGGCTTTCCCACTGGGGAAGTCCCATGTCTCCCTTCCCTCCACCGCCCGTGTGCTGCCGGGCTGGCTCTGCTCCAGACGGCACCGGGCCGGGGCCCCGACGGGGCGGGCCCGGCCGGCCCTGTCGCCGCCGCCCGTCCTCTCGACGCCGCGGCCCGCGGCTCCTGCTGCCGGCGGCCTCCGCCCGCGATCGGCTCGCCCCCGCCCCGGCCTTCTCCGCCCGCGCCTCCTCGGGCCTCCCCCGGCCACCTGCCCGGCGGCGGAACGCCCTGCCACCCCCCCAGCCGTTAGCGGGGACCGTTAGCGGGGACCGTTAGCGGCCCGTTCAGGGGCACCCCGCTCTGCCAGTGAGGGGGACAGGCTCTGCCCTGCCGCCAAACGCCCCTGGAGGCCTTGGTGTGTGTGGGGGGGATATTTTTGATTGCTGCTGCCAACCCGGGGTCATTTCCCCCCCTTCCTAAGGTTTTTTTCCTTTCCTTTTCCCCTGAGGTTTTACCGTGGAGTGGTGCAAGCCCTGAGGAAAGCCCGTGGGGTGAGGGGCCCTTGAGGCCTCCCTGCCCTTTTCAGGGTGGGCACGGGCCCTGTGGGGAAGCAGAAGCCCTGCGAAAACATGAGGGATGTTTTTGGCCTTGAGCAGGGCTCATCTCCGAGGGATTTTGAAATCAGCGTTAACTTTAAAAAATAGGAAATGCTGGCCGTGCTGCAGGGAGCTGTCTGTGAGCAGGGAGGTTACCTGGTGCCCGAATGGCTTCCAGCCGCGGCCCTGGCCCTGTGGGCGGTTACTGTCCTCGGCAGCCCCGCGGGGAGGCTGAGGCACCCAACCCCGGGCAAACACGAGCCCGCGGGCACTCGCCAACGCTCCCTTGCAAGGGGAGGTGTGGACTCACGCTACGCCGCGGGCAGGAGAGCAGCAGCAAGACGGGGCCTGGCTTCTGGAAGTGTTGAAGACCTACAGTGGCAGCTGCCGGGTCTGCGTTGCAGGCACTCGGAGCTTGTGGAAGTTCAGTCTTCACCAGTTCAAAGCTTCAGGGAGCTGCTTCTGTGTTGTTGATGTCCCAGAGATAAGCAAAATGAAAACACAGGATGCATGAACATAGGGATATGTTCTTTCTAGAGGGGTGAGAAGGATGGGATTTAGCGCAGCCTGGATATCTAGAGGCTTGGGCTCTTCTTTGACATGATGCAAAGATGTACGTTCTCTATAGGTGATGATGATGCATCTGCAGCAGCACTTCTGTTAGACCAGAGGTACTTGTTGCCATCTGCTTATTCCCTGCCTCTCCAGATTAGTTCCTGTCCCCACATTCTTGTGGAATATGTCAATGCTGTTGTCTTCCTGCTGACCTTATCTCCCCTCAGTGTGTCAGATCGCCCTGGTGTACTTCCATAGCTCAGTCATTGTTCCTTGTTTGGGTTTTGCTTACCTTTTTAAAAAGCATCTCGTGCTTCTGGATATCCCACGTGGCACTTAATAAAGCACTTTATTCTTCAGAAAGTGTGGAGCATCTCCTCCTGTGCTGCAGGCTGGCAGTTTACAGATGGAAGCACTGCAAGCTGCTAGTCTTTTTTTTTTAGCAGGATTTGATTTGATACAGAGTAAAGGGCAGGTCTCAGCAAGGATGCAAAAAGTATACAATTGGGAACTTTCCCTCCAGGTTCTTGTCTACACAGAATATCTACAAGCCATAAAATAAACAGTATAACCCTACGCTGCATCAGCTGATGTATTTTTAGTGGAGAGGGAATCTATTGTTATTGTGAAAGGAACAACACCTTTATTCAAGAAAGAATACAAACTTGTGCTGGTGCACGGAGAGAAGAGCAGGGTCATCAAGGAAACAGAAGACACATTCCAGACTGCATCTAAGCTGCCGAACAACTGGATGTGAAGCTGTCATATCCTTTTAGGTGGCTGACCGATAATGAGTTTCTTTTGATGGTTTAGCAAAGCAGAGGCAGAGTGGAAGTATGACAGGTCATATCGACTTATCACCCAGGTAATTTGAGCTCTTTCAAAAACACGTTTCTATGACTGTCTTCCACTCCGCAGTTGATTGTGCCAATAGGCTGCGACCACATGAACTTTTCTTGCCATGAAAAGCTCCTTATGCCGGTACTAGACTCTAAACATCAGTACTAGATTCCAACATAAATATTTTGGGGGTAAACACCAAGAAGAGCTTTTTCAAAAAAAGAAAACTGTCGGCACAGGAACAAAAAAGTATAAACTGTTATCTATTAATTTAGCTAGAATATCCGAGGCAACTTTAGGCTGAAGTTCTAGAGAAATTTTCCCATAGACTATCAGGGACAAGAACCTGCATTAGTTTTAGGAATGAGCGTGAATGGCTTGTGAAAGGAGTCATGTGAAACGCTTGTCTGCAATACCAGGGATCCGAGTTCGGTGACTCAGGGGATCGTTTTGGATCTGAGGTATCTCTGTGTGGACTGTAAGATTGCTGGCAACAGCCAAACACACGGTGACACTTTGTTATTTTAGCAGTGGCTGCAGTCTGTGAGTGGTTCCATATTTTCTTACTTGCCTCCTTCCCAGCAATATTCCTCTGTTTCTGCTATTCTTAATCTACTGCGCAAATCCCATGGAAGAAACAGAGAAGGATCTTGTTTCTGTATTGGCTTTCCTCTCCCACTTACTCATCTTTATTATCAGCACAGGAAATGTTTATTTTACACATATTAACACCCCTGAGGAAGCTATATGTATAGGTGGAGGACAGGATATGGAGTAAGCTGACAGATGGAATCAACTCTGTGTATGTGCTTGGGGAGCGTGATGCTGACAGATGCAGGAACTGGAAGAAGAACATCAAAAGGCTGCCTAGGTAAACACGTGCACCGATTCCTTCAAAAGGCTTTAATTGACACGAGCACGGAGAGAAAGTGGCTAGGGCAGGCACCTATGCAGATACCTGGGAGAAAACGAGCAGAAGAGCCGATGCCTGCAAATGAAGGATTGCACATGCACTGGGCAGGGGTATCTTCTTTCTACTTTGAAAGAAAAGTAACATGAATTGCAGTTGGCTTGCTGTAACCGTAGACAAGTCTGAAGCCAAGTTTTGTTCAAGATGAGCATAGGTCAACCTTAAATGATCTTTTTGTATTAATGCTTGTGAAAGGAATTTTGCTCAGCTACAGTTCTCAGGTTCATGGAGAAGTGCAGTCCAGTGTTGCCAAAAGGGACCAGTGAAAACACCTTGTTGACACTGGTCAGCTTCAGTCTGCGTGGAGGAAGGGAATTCACTCTTTTGGGTAGTACCAGTGTCCATGGGAGTCCAGAAGGGCCCCTGCCTCCAGGGCTGCTGCCCAGAACACTCAGCCTCGGAGACTCTTGCTGACTTGAGCATGAGAAAAGGGCAAGCAGACATTGATTTCTGAGCTTACACCAGATTTAGCTGGCTTTTGTTGTGTGTGGCTGGTACTAGTTACCAGAGGATTTGTACTGTGTGTTGGAAGAAGAGCCAGCCCTAAAAGCTATTATAGACAACAGACACAGAAAAGATCCATTCCAGACTGCATCTAAGCTGCCGAACGACTGGATGTGAAGCTGTCATATCCTTTTAGGTGACCGACTGATAATGAGTTTCTTTTGATCCGCCTGGAGCACGGAGAATTACCTTCAGCGCCTGCCTCTGACCGGCAGGGTGAAGCCTGAATGCAGAGTTAAGTTTCCAATTCACTAGGAGTTCAAGGGAAAACCATTTCCAGTATTAGAACATAATTTTAGCAAGAAATTAGAACTTTACTGTTTAGCACGCTGATTTCTTTTCTTAGATTTTGAGTTATTTTTCAGTTTACAATGTATTGTTGTTTGCTAAGTCTGAGTGGACAATAACTACCACACACTGTCTGGAATGGTAAAGCATATGCATAGGTCAAGTAGCTCCCCAAAACTCATGCTAATGAAAGACAAAGGCTCTGCTGCAGTTGGCAGCAGGGAATTGCTTTTGATTTGGAACTAACACGCTGTTTATATGCTGACTGGGAGGAGGGGACAAAGACATGCACAATGAAGCTATTGGAAAAAATACTTGGTCATTGGAACCACCTCAGAGATACCTGTCTCAGGAAATACACAAATAAAGGAGTAACTGTAATTAGGAAAAATACATAGTAATTCTTCTTTTCCCCCAGCAGCAAGATACAAAAAGCAATGGCCTGCTCACAAGCTTGGAAGGATTTTTCTGAAGATGGAACAAAGGCTCAAGTCCATTCGCAGGGTAGCCAACAGAAATCTTTGCTGCTGACTTTGAGACAGGAATGAAGCCATATAAATAACTTCTTAAAAATTCCAACTGCAAAAAATCTCTGTATTAGCTCTGACCTGGGTTTGGAGAGTTTAACTGAGAGTTCTGGTGTTCTGGGATGTAGGTTCATACGTATGGAAGGCAGAGAGGGTGTATTTGCCTCCTGGGTCCATACAGTAAGTTCTTAAACGATTGCCAAGAGGCAAAACAGGTCCACTGGCCGATTCATGCAGTCTTTGCTACCTGGAAGGGGAGAATCTGACTGGGACCATGTACACAGGGCAGAGTAAGGTTGATGAAGTAGCCAGTTCTTACTCCTGTGCCTCTCTACCCCTTCCCAAAAAATGAACTTCCCCACTGAAACTGGTAAGTCCAGGCCGAGATGGAAACATTTCATGAGAAGGATGGACTGAAGTCAGAACTTGAGTTCAAACATGTTCAAGTTTCTAGCAGCATTTAGGTCTAAAACATGGATCCATTTTCTGGGCTTCTGAGCCTTAGACACAGAAACTGGAATCCAGATCTTCCCCGTGCCTTGCACACGTTAAGCCTCCCAGCACTGGTCCAGATAATAGCAAAGAGTCACCATCTGGCTGGATTTTACGGTTTGATGAAGTGCTCAGTTTTAAGGCAAGCACGTGTCTGGCACCTGGGGACTGCGGAGTCCTGATCCCAGTTCTGGCACGGTCTTTCTGTGGCCCTGGGCAAGTCACGTCCTCTTCGGAGGTGGGAATTCATCAAGTGCCCCATGGCCCCGCTGAATCGGCAATAGGTTGTAAAACAATCCTCAGCTCCAACTGGAGGAGAGGCCGGCTGGAGGGGCCTCTCGGCAGTGCTGGGCCAGCTCTGTGCCACAGCCCAGAGACGCTTGTGCTGGGACATGGCTGAGGAGGGCTTGTGCTCCCCATGCTGCTCCTGTGGGTCACTGTGGGAGGGCTGCGAGCCAGGTAGGTCGTTTCAGGGCTTGTGCTCCCTCGTGCTAGGGCCATCCTAGCCCTCAAGAGCCTCGAGACAGAGAAAGTACAGACACGTTTTCAGCTGCTCTAGTTTGGTTTTACAGCTGCGTGACGCCAGTTATTCTTACCATCAGGCTTTACAGGTGTGTTCTGAGCAGGGCTTGCAAACCCATTTTCAGATGCACAGCACTATTCATTGGTTTGCCATTTGTTATCACTAACCAATGAAATATTCTTCAGTCTTTTTAGGCTTTTAATTATGACATACTCCCACTTTGCTATAAACCACAGATATTTTTCTACTTACCATCAGAAAACCCAAGAAAAGAAATACAGTAATTTCTCATCATTATGGGTCTATTTCATTGGTTTTCCTCCCTGTTTAAGCAACAAGTAAGTAGGGAGTCCAAAGAATTAAAAGCCCTCTGTTGCACATGGAAGGTTCTTTGTAAGCAAAACTCTTAACGAGATATGGACATTACAAACAAAACCAATTGTGCTTAGCGGCAGCTCTTTACTTTCCACATCTTAAAATTATTACATCTCAGTATGCCTATATTTCATATTATATCCTCTTTGAATGTCAAAATTGGCCAGTCTGGTTTCATTTTTCTTTATAGTCTGTTTTGCTAGTTTCTATGTTTGGAAACATTTACCTTTAAAAAAAAAAAAGTAAAAAATTTGTAAGGGTTATGTAAATGACTCTAAGTGAGACTGTTTTTCTGAACTCTGAACAAGTGATCTACCTTGCCCACAGTTCCAGAATTGGCTGAAAGACCTGTGCTTTGCCCCATAGCATCCTGCAGCCCATCCCCAGCTTGATTCTGTTTCTCACAACAGAACAGTAGAGCTGGACATGTATGGTGTTTGAAGGGGTAGCTTTCACTTAATGCCTTTGTTTTGCAGCGAAATAATAGACTTGATTACTGAATTCTAGGTCTGTAAATGCTTCTACCTTTTAATAGCATTTAATCCTTTATCTGCAAAGTAAATGGCAACTTAAACATACTATAAGGAGTTAGACTTCTCTTCCAACAGCAGCGCACACCTCTAGCTTATCTCAGAAAGTGGACTGTATTTAGCATTTCACCTGGGACTAATGCTAGTGACCTTCATGCTCAACAGCATTTCTAGAAAGCCTCTCCTGGACACTAAACACGAGAGAGAAAGAAGTTGCAATGGAATGAAAACTTTATGGTAGTTTTCTAGCCACAGCACCTTGTGCTAAAGCCTTAAGATTTCATCAAGTGTTGTTCAGAATATTGTATCTCTTTCAGCAATTAGACAAGGAGTCATGGCAGGTTTGATTTAGGCAACTCTAGTTACAGCAGTACAGCCGTTAACTGATATGAGACCTCTCTGTGAAGGCATTCACTGTGTAACAAGGGAGGGAGGTTGGCTAGGAAGATAATTCAAAGGGCTGCAAAGATGAGGCTCACCAGAGGAAAGCAGTGTGACAGCTCTGGGGTTCTGAGAATGTATTTTACCTCCTCAGTCCATGCGTCATAATTTTTCCAGGCTGCAGTAGGATTCCTTCCTTGAATTGCTGCTTTGACCAACCACATTCCAGGAATCCATAGCTGTTTGGTCCATTTCTGCTGCTGGTTTTGTAATGCTTATTCCATTGCCAAGAGATTACTTGCAGGTGTCTATTATGACGGAACATACGTAGCCTCTTAAAGAGAGGCAAAAAGTAAAAATCAGAGTTTCAACTCAAATCTGCACTCAAATAAGCCTCCGGTGTATGCACAGGCAACAGTGTGTAAATGGAACTGATGTAGGTATCACCAGAAGAGTTGATATTGGGTGACCCTCACTTATAGCCAGACATTTCTAGTTTCTATGTTCTACTGGATCCATCATTGCTAAGGCTGCCCCTTTCTTCCTAAACTTCAGCTATTGCAGAGGATTTCCTTCACCCTCACAAAACCTTTCATCCCCATGCTTTCATCAGCTTGAGGTAAACTAGCTGCAAGGTTACCCCTCAGTAACTGTTCCCTCAATAGGGTTAACTCATGAGCGCACTGCTCTGCTACGTCTGCTTACGTTTCCACAGGCGTAAATGTACACATTGCTTAGTCTTTAATGTCCTGTAGCTTGGACCGTCTAACCTAGGAGACCACTTGAGAGAGGGACAGCTAGCAAGAACACCTTATCCTCAGCGTAGTTTCCTTGATCCAGGTCAAAACTTCCCCCCCCCCCCTCCCCCCAGGTAGGCTGTAGCCTTTGAGGCTCACTCCCTCTGCTGGTGCACCCGAGCCTCAGTTTGTCAGTCTCAGGGAGCAAAGCAAAGGTTGTTAATTTGGTTGGGGCTTTTGGTTAACCTCTTCCTCCAGTTTGAAGCAGTACGTCACCCTCTTATAACTCTTTGTAAACAACCCTGAGCTGTTCAGGTCCTGGTAGAGGTGCTTCAAGTGCTTTTCCAATCCAATTGTGTTGTATTGACATCTGTGTTGTCATTAGTCCAATTGCAAAAAAAAGTAAAATCTATCCCTTCAGACTTGATTTGTAAGCCCAGACACAAAACTACTAGTTTAAGCATTCTGGCGGAAGCTTAAAAGGCAAGCCTACTCAGGCTGATACTCATCTGTGCTTCTTAAGCAGCTAAGAGAACAGCAGCAACGTGACTGCAAGAACAGCATGTTCAATTCAGCCATACTAGGAGCCAAAGAACATCTCAGGACTTCCAGATCACAGGCAGTGTTCTGTGTCCTCACTGATCTAGAGTGTTGCCTTTCTCTGAAGCACCTGAACATGCACATACTTCATCTCGACTTCAGTGGGACTGCTCCTTTGCTTAAAAAGTTAACCATATGCTTTGCTGAGTAAGGGCTCAAGTGAGTTTAGGGTACTAAGTGACTCTTAGCTCATCCACTGCTTTAGTTCTAGGCCTTAGAGCACGTGAAAAAATTCAGCTGTTCCTTTTCTAAATCCTTTCAGGTCATTCAAACCTGCTTCACTGTCAGGGGAGGATTTGTTGTTCTTCATATTTCTTTTTTGTTTTCTTTAGTTCCTAAAAAAAGTTTTAGCTATGCCCATATTTTTAAAAAAGTTCTAAAGTCCCAGGACAGCATACATCAGTACCTAGTGTTTGCAGCCCATCTTTTCAAGGCTTTGGGCCCATGTTATTAAATCTACTACACTCAGTAGGAATTGAATAGATATCTGTAAACTGTATCTTGCACTTGCTGCATATGCAGTCACCTCCCTTGAACTTCATGGAAACTGCATACGTTTAGCTGAAAGCAGACTGACTGTACAATCACACCATTGCTTGCACGCAAATGCACCTGCATGTTGAAATCCCACTCAAAACGTCTGATTTCAAGTTCTCGAGAAAGGAGTTTCATTTCTCTAAGCCTGACACTACTTAACAAAATTTTAATGCTTTAACAAAATGCTTTAGGAATAGGAAGAAGGTTTAGACATTATAAGAAGGCTTTACCATCCTTACACAACCATCAACACATATTCAGGCAGCATTATTTAAAACATTTATTAGTCTTTCATATTACACTGGTCTGGAAAACATTTTTAACCTCTATGAATAAGATGTGCATTTAGCTCTGCTCAAGCCCTAGTCCAGCAAAGCACTTTTCAAAACCAAGCACAGGGTTGTTTGAAGTGATGCAAATACTTTGCTGGATCATGGCCTTATTCCACAATTCCCACATGTCCTGTTCACTGAGACTAATCGAGGCTTTCGGAACTGCTCCTAGGGTATTCTATGGACAGTCTCCCCTGTCAACTTAAAAACAGGTAGGATATGTAAGGAAGATTTCTTACACTGTCTTGCACCTCCCTTCTACCCACTCAGGTTTTAGAGCTACTCCTGTTCACCAAAAAAATCTTCCAGTTATATATGCTGGATTTCAATTTCTGTAAAGTACTTTTTTCCATCTTTTTCATCTTGTTCATTCATTGTACTTAGCTAGTTTTAGCCTAGGTATGATGTTCATTGACTGCAGTTCTTGGAATAAGAGTTTACAGGCATAAGGTATGCGCAGAGAAGACACATGACATGATGATTTGCAGTAGTGGCACCTAGGGAAACAAACAAAAAGAAAGTCAGAGTTGGTGCATGAATGAAGCTCTGCAGAAAAAAAACAGTTGCCATATCTACTGGTTTCCTTGCCTACCTGCATTTAAACACTGGGCTCAGTCCTAGAAAGAGCCAAGTACTTGAGACACATTTTAGCACTTAAGTCATAACTTTAAGCCCTTAAATAATCTGGCTGAAGTCAATAGGAGCTAAATGTTAAACCTGCACTTTTCTTGGAGGAGAATCACAACGCTCAGTAGCTATCAGGACTGACTTCTACTTCTTCACCACTCACATAACTGCCAACACAAATTCAGCATTGCATAATGAGAGAAAGGAGGTGAACAAAGCTAAGTATTTCTGAAAACATGGTTAATGGTCCAGTTTCTGTCTTATACATATGTCACAAAAAAGAGGGAGGAAGAAAGAAGGTTGACACTTAGGTTTTTTCCTTATACGCAATTTCACCCTTTAATGTCTCAAATCAGTTCATATTCCAGAAAAGAGGCATCTCTCGTCTTACATCTCTCTGTGTGAACAGCCAAAGCTTTAGTCAAGACAGGAAACCAGTAAAACTGCTTTAACACATATTCTTTGTGCTCCTTACTCAAGTAATGATCGTAAAATCCTGGGGGAAAGGGATTTTTTGTCATTTATATATAACCTTGACCATATAAGGAATATATAGGCTGGTCACTCAGCCATCTTTCCAGTATCGGGACTCAAATTCAGTGGTGGTAGCAACTGTTTAAGTTATTTCATTTCATACTCTGTGTACACACAAAGGAAATTAAAAATCTTTCCTATAAATATCAGTTTCCAACCTCCCTATTTCCTATTCTCCTGTATATTCCATCTTCTGATTTTGGAGAGTTGAGAAAGCCAGGCCTTTTGAGTAACTCAGCACTTCCTAATGGTCTAACAAAGCTTTTTTTTTGCTTCTGTGTTTCAAATGTATATTTCTGGCATAAAGTCATAATAGTCTGAAGATCCAATTAAGGAAGAATTAGCAAAATTCCTACATCCTTCTGTGGTACAGAATGAGGCTGAGAGTCAACACCTACAATAAAGCCCAATGCTTAGTCACTTGTTTCTGTTACCAGTGAACTTGACCTAGAGCACGTGGAAGTCAATGGGGACAGGTCCAATAAAGTTAGTAAGTGTTAATAAGGTTCTTGGTTATGAGAGGTGGCATTAGTCTTCCAGTTACTTTTTCAGACTCTGCTACTTCTCTTTTACAGACATACTTAAAGAGCATGTCGAAGAGCTGCTTATTTTCCAAGAAAACTGTGGTTGCCTTGGCCTCCACAAGCTCCATACTTGGGGTATTTATTTTTTTTTTTAAAAGCAGGAAAGCTTTCAACCAATGGTACAGAAGCCTTAATTACATTTCTGCAGCTCATGAGGAATGAAGCTTCACTTATTCCCAGTAATTGCTTTGGCTTGCTCTAAATCTGACTATAGGCAGTAAGAAAGTAATAGGCTGAACTAGGTGTTTCCCTGGAACAGGCTTCTCCTGTAGACACTGTTACATAGGGGAAATGCCACAGCTAGCATGCCTTTAAAATAGAGTGGACCTCAATTGCAGGTTTATAACTCCTCCCCTAGTCCAAATTTATAGGGATAGGTCCATTTTTATGGTGGGAGGAAGTGACCTAAACAGAACCCATTTTCCGATGATAACATAGGAAGCAATTGCTCTCAACAGAAGCAGCCCTGCAAGCCCTGGAAGGCTGGTGAGGCACAACTTTTCTGCTATGAGCAGATGCCTGGCATCTGACTACAGCTACTGGCAACTGAGGAGCAGAGACTACTCACTACACCCAGGCTAAAAGCTATACCATTCTGGGCCTGCTTTGTACTTGCATGGCGATCACCCAGAAAGATTAAGGTGCAGTAAGCACAAAGCACAAAGCTCTGTCAAACAGAGATCACAGAAACTGAAGTACTTGAGGGAGTACCATTTGGTACTAGAAGTGATACTAAATTGGACAGGAAAAGGCAACTGTGCCAAGGCTGAATCTGGACCAGAAACAAAATTTTTCTTCATGTATATTTTAAAATGCTCAGACTCTATAGATCGGAATAACTTCTCATCTTATCATCAAAAAAGGACCAAATTCTGCTCATTGCATTCAGTGGAGTCCTGCCCCTGAGCACCTGTACAACAGCAAAGTTGGAAAATTTGCATAAAACTGGTACGTCACAGTAAGTTTCTACTGTATTTTTTACAGAGACAAATTCTGTCACTGCCACAACAGTCCACTTCCCCTGCAAAAGCACCAGCTGAGGCCCCAACACTCATCTGCTGTTACCATCTCGCAGAGCAACATACTCAGTGGCTAGCCCTCATCTGGGAGGGAGAGCTCATCTTCCTTAAGACAAGTGCCCTTAATGCTAGCCACCAAACAACATGTTTCTAAAAGGTTTCTTGCAGCAATGTCTTATTAATGCCTGAATCACTGAAAAGGCCCGTTTGGAAGTTTCTCTTAATGACTTGGTCTGTACTGTGTTGCTCATTATAGGGCCACTTGCTTCAGCTACTGGCAGACACAGCATATGATTTAGCAGAAACTACCTCTTATTGATTACTCTCACACATCAGACAGCTTTTCACAGAATCAGACTGCAAGAATGTCTGGCTCTGTCTGAAAGAGTGGTTTATTTCAGAGTTATTTAAAAAGAGTTACTAAACTTTGTTACAAACTTCAAAATATGAAATATATTAACACCACCTTAAAAATAAAATGTAATTCTATTTCTAAAGTTCAAATTCCTAATTTTCTTCAAGGCACCCTCACTTCCTGTGGTCTCTGAAAATCTTCAAGGACTGCTCTGAAAGCCAAGGTCTTATGAAAAAAATAATTGAGCTACATCTGCACGTGAGGTTTTTTAAGGCAGTGGTTTACATATTAAAAGTGGATGGTTGTTTGACTTATGGCATGCCCTTCCTTTCAGACGACTTCCTTCAACTGTTATTTGCATTGCAGTAGTTTTAAGAGACCTGGATCAGAAAAAGGTCTCACTTGTTACATACAGTGTACACACACAAGAAAAACAGGACTCTCAAAAATACTTACTGCACAAAAGCCAGTAGGACACTGCCCAACTAAAAATCACCAACCACAATAGGATGCACAGAGTAGGCCTTGTCTCTCCTCTGGATTTCACATGTGTTTACCTACCTCTGTCTGAACTTCTGCTCCACACGGAGCAGAACTGCTGCTGCTATTAGCAGACAAACGTGATACTTGGTTTCTGGCCAGAAGCCACACGCTTCAGAAGAAAGGTCTGACCAAGAACAGAAACGGTAGCTGCCACTTTTACACATTTACAAACTGAGAACACACCTGTCTTTCCTACTTCATTATATCATGGAAAAATCACTCTTGAAGCATTGAAGTGAATAAAGTCCAATTTCCTGCCTCTCCCAATAGATTGATATTGATATCCAAGATGTAGCAAGTTTCCAACAATGTTGTTTTGAGGTATTTAGAAATGAATCGTTCTCCTCCTCCTTCCAACTCCCCATCTTTCCCCAACACAAATTTTAGAGTAACTTATAACTTGAACTCGAACTGTTTACTTTTTCCTCCCTTAGTCATGGGATTCCAGGTCACCTGTTTTCACAAAGCTTGTGAAACATTGTATCTCATGAATTCCTATTGGTCTCACAAGTCTGTTTTTCTGCCCAGCAAAAACAAAACCAAGCTAAAGCAAAACATTTCCCTCACCTTTTAAGAACATAAAAAGAAGTTTCCCTATCTTCGAATAATAGCGGTGTATTTCCAGCATGCTACAGGGCAACTTTAAATGTAGCATCTCAAAATTACTGTAGAGAAAAGATGGCTAGAGCAAAGCCCATAGTGTTACACGTGGTGAGCTCCACATAGCTTTGACATCCAGTTTTATGCTTCCCTTACATGGAAAACCAGTTTGTTTGCAGGAGACAAACTCAGTACTGGCTTAGGACTCAGAGTAAGACAGCAAGACCATTAGCTAGTCTAGAGATAAATTTCTCAGGGACAAGGCAGCTGGGCAGAAACCAGCTGAATTTCCAATCAGACTGCTGCTTGTCTCTCAGGCTCCAACATGAGACCGGTTCATTTGTCTGATGCTTCGAAGAGGATCTTGTTTTACTAGATGACAAAGCAAAAGGCATTTGGGAGGGGCACAGTCAAAGAAAGCGGTATGCACATGATTATGAACTCCATAGCTAGAGAAAAGAAAGCAGGAGGTGTTGCTTTCTTCTCCCATTCTTCTGTGCCCACTCTCTCTTCAGCCTTGTGAGGTTCAACATGTGATTGTACCAGGAAGATCTGTGACTAGCCTAGCTAGTAACCTCATTTCTGATGTCAGTAGAGTCAAGTACATTGACACAGCTATTTTCCGCTTTTCAAAAAATAGATGATATACAGGATTGGGCATTTGCTAATCCCCTGCAAGGGGGTGAAGGAAGGCAGCAGACAGGGCGAAGGTAACCTTTCCCACAAGCACAGCTGGCTGTAGAAGACAATACCTGTGCTCCCACAACAGGAGAGACCCCTGGCCCATTGACTACACACTCACTTTAGTCCTAACTTCAATCAGACCATAACAAAGAACCATCCCTTGTCACCAATTTTCCAAATACCAATTTTCAATGTTGATACTGGTTTTGATTAAGATGCATGGGACTGTTAATTGGTGTCCGTGAGCACTTTAAAACTGAGAAGCACTATAACCAAGGGCAAGGTTCTGTCACATAGAGGCATGTTTACCCCGTACCACTTTGCTTTATGCACCTGAGGTCAAGGGTTTTTTTGAGAATATGAAACATGTCACATGCACAAAGTGAGGAGGGGACACCATGATTTACGAAAAGCATTACAGTTAGACAACTTACCAGCCAGAGTACCCCAGCAAGCCACACTGTCCACAAACATCCACTTCAAAGGCATCACTTGAAATCATCAGCCTCTCCAATAAAAGCATGCTGGCTCCATAACCTATCAAACAATCCCGTTCCATCTCTCCAAGACGTAAACCACCATCACGGGATCGACCTTCAGTGGGTTGCCTTTGAAATAAATATTTGAAAAAATGTAGTAAGTATTCCAAGGACATACATTCTACAGCTCTAGGAAAGCCTGTCTTCAAACTGTAGGAACAGTACAGGATCAATGGACAACAGTGTTCTACAAACCAGAGATGCTGATCTTGCAAATGTGTTATTCAAGTTGAAGCAATTCATCTTTGCTCTTGCACTAGCAATATGATGTAGTTCTGAGATTGGCAACTGCAGCATCAGGCCACAACTCTTTACCTCACAGAATATAACTGCATAAGTGAAAACAAAACGAGACCAAAGCCTATCCAAGACAATCTGGACACAGACTTGGGATTCTTTTTTGATGAGACAGTCATTATAGTTTGTAGCTAACTAAATGAAACAATATTCAGCAGCTAATGAATGAATCATCAAGCTAATGTTTCAGCTGAACTACAGCTAAGACTAAATTCTTAAAATAAAAACATTTTTGATCTGGGAGAGAATACCAAAACAAAGCAGCAAACAAGTAGTATGTATATTACTAACTCATTATTGAAACCTTCCTTTTTTTTTTTTTTTAAGTAACATTTATCTAGTTCATTTTTTTCATGTCAGACAGTTAATATACTAATTTTCATATTGTATAGGCTCCTGGTTTTCTAGTTCCTCAACTCAAATCAAACTCTCATTTTTTCTCTGGAAAGACTTCCTGTCCTCATGGTGCTAGAGGAAAGTTTTAACAAAGCAATGTTAAGTATACGCTAAGGATTTTGAGGTAACAAGGCAAGGCACAATATATTACTTAACATTATGACTGTTTAAGACAATTTTTTTTTGTTGGACACGGTCAGAACTTTTAATCTCATTTGTCATTCTGCAATTTCATATAGTATCAGTTCTACTCTCATGTACTAGCACAATGCTG
The DNA here is from genome assembly GCF_034638445.1 of Ciconia boyciana. Lineage (NCBI taxonomy): Eukaryota > Metazoa > Chordata > Aves > Ciconiiformes > Ciconiidae > Ciconia > Ciconia boyciana. The sequence goes on from NC_132934.1 coordinate 61,359,991, forward strand.
TAGTACTTAGGTTGCAAATATTAGAGTGAACTATGAAGCAAAAACAATCTTAAATTCCTGAAGCACTAACACATTGCATGCATTTTATTAAATATTTCCATCTTAGTATAATTCCCTGAAACATGACAGAAAGGAGAAGGAATTAAAAAAGTATTACTGGCAATCATAAGAGGCTTCACTGCTCAGTGAAACCCCATGTTTTGGTGCTGTTTCTGATACCTGCAGCAGTGTAATCCACCTAGAATATCCAATGACAGATCTGACCCACAACTTTTTCAGTATATTTTGTTTATATTATTTCAAACAACCAAACGTGTTAAGCATAGTAAATATATTAAAAATAAGTTTTTGCCAACTTATTGCAACTCAGAGAAAAGGATTTATAAAAGCCTTCAATATCTAATAACCTTTTGTAACAAGTGCAAAAAAAATATACCTAAATACTGGACCAAATTATCTTCTACAGATGCAAGTTGTATTTGTTTGGGGGGGGGGAGGGGGGGAGGGAAATGGTTTCCCTAAAACCTTAAAACTAATCTGCTTGTAATTCAAATCGTCCTTTTCATTCATATAACATTCTATTTTTTCCCACTGTTGGGAGAATGGATAGAAGTTGTTTACATCCTGATTAAACTCCCTAGGGCCCCCTCCCCGGATGATGGCACCATCACTGTTCAGACGCTGTTTTAAAGGACTAACCCTGTGGTGAATGCGGTTCCTCTTCTGAAGTCCCAAGAGGCAGATTTTAAAAGCAGTTGGGGCCTCCAAAGATACAGGCATTTGCTGCGGTGCTAGAAGTGCCCGAGTTGCTTTTACCAACTGACTTCTGTAATATTAGTTAATGCACAAGCCTACTTTCAAAAGTTTCACCAGGTGCTGTTCCACAGGATAAAATGACAAAATAGCTTTATAAATGTCAGCCCCAATGAAGTCTCAATCAAATTAAGGGAGGATAAAACCTCTTTAAAAATGATGGGGTCTCAACTCCAGCTCTAAGAGTTGATATGCCATGGTCTTCCAACAGATACAGGATGAAGATTTCTAAGGCAGTTGAAATCCCATTAAAAAAACCACAAAAAGCCCTCCAAAACAAAAACCCCCAACCTGAGTCTTAAGCTCTTAAGTGTTTCACTCCCACTGTCAAAATGACCTCATTAAAAAAACAAAACAAACAAAATCCTCCCTCCCTAAAAAGTAGTTTTCTGAAGTACTAAAAATTTCAATATTGAGATTGGGACTTTGAAAAGAGTCTATCTTAATGCTCCCTATCAGATTTTTCTTCCGGCTCACATCAGCTTGAAAATTCCTCACACCAGAGGTTGTTTAAAACATTTAAACAGTATTTATAAAGCATTTGTGCTTCCCCTTTCCTACTATACACACGTACACTGCAGCTGTTGCCCTGGGCAACTACTTCCATTCTTTATTCTAAATATAACATTGTGAAAACAAAGCAGACTCTTGAAAATAAGATTGGGAATATCATTAAAAAGAGATATTTTTAATATTTTAAAAAAAATTCTAAAAATTCTTAAATGCTAAATAAAACACAGTGATTCTTTAAATAAAAAAATAAGGCCAAGTGGTCTTCATACTATTTAACTGCTGCATTTAGAAAAAAGCATAAAACAAATGAACTTCAGTGTTTTTAAGCACATTAAGAATTTACTGGCACTAATTCTGCATTTTCTGGAAGAACAGTGGGTTCAGCTTTATGGCCCTGTTCCTTGTTTCATTGGCCAGTGGGAAGAAGTAAGTCTACCACCATGAATAAGAGCAGGCCTTGTAGGTCTCAGCAGATTTCCCTTGTGTCTGTTACGGAAAACCAGTGGCTAACTCAAAATGGAGTTGCTGGCTGAAGCACTGATCTCCAAGAAGTGGAGTATTACCTAGAAAAACACTGCCTGAAGGAGGAGGCTGTACCATGCTCCCACAGCGCCCGAGCACAGAGAGGAGCCCTGACCAGTGTCATCACATTGCTCCCTTGCAGTATAATAGGAACTGGCATATCTGATAAGTTCAAAAGACACGCAGATGGCAGCTCTGACAATGTCCATCAAAACAACTATGCATGCAGAAAGCTTATATTGATCTCTTGTAAGGAAAACTAAAAGCAGTTTATCTATTAAAAAGATTTAGCAGGACTGGGTATCTAGGCAACACCATATACAGAACTATGTTTTAAATTAATTGTCAACTACTTATGGCAAAATAAATTAAGTATTGCATTTCATTTAACAAATACCAATTCAGAGGGCAACATCCTGGAGGTTTTTGACTGTGCTGACAAAGAGTGCTGCTTTGCAATTCTACAAAGTCTTGTTTTAATCAGAACAATATCTAGAATCAATGATGCTCAAGAAACACAAGTCTTCTGCCTTATTCCAGATGGAAATATAGCTTTGCTCTGTCAGTTAAGGTACATTTGGTATATAATAAAATGTATTTCAAGACAACGACAGCCGAATTCCATGTTGGAAGCTGTTACAGGCTTACTTTTAAAAGCAAAAAACAATGTTAGAGGCAATCTACTCTCCAGGAAGTGCAATGGATAATAAAACAATAGTGAGTATGAAAGCTGGCAAGGCAGACTCTCTCAGCAGAGGCGATGGCAATAACAAAAGTTTAATTAGTTGAGGAGAAAAAAAGAAAATTGCTAAAAGACTAGTCAAGAAGCAGCATAAATTGAACATCCACTAGCTTTCCTGAAAGTCAAATAAAGAGCGCTAGCTACATAGTATGATGCTACTGACTGGAACAAAGAATTCAAAGAAAGTAAGGGGTGGGGGAAATCACACCACCTTCATCTTTACATGTAAACATTACCTTGACTTGGGATTTAGGTTTCATTTAAATTCAATATCTGTAAACAGCTAAGAAGCTGGGGAGACAATACAAAAGCAGACCAAGGGATCTGGGTAAGCTAGGAGCTCCAGTAAACCAACTGTGTGCACTGTTAGCTAAGGCAGCGAGTTTTCATTATTGTGTGAAGCACCAGTACTATGACTAACACATTGAAGAACAGAAAATGGGGCAGACAGCCCTTATCTGGGAATATCACTTATGTTCATATAGGCAAGCAGCTGTGGTAGGTAATAATGGTTGTGCTACACTTGCTTTTCTTAATGTGGTTGGTGGAAAAGTTCAGCCAATAATTACAAAAACTTTTTATGATTTCTCTCCCAGTTCAACCACTGGTATTTACTTCTATGGAAAGTGTGAGACAACTTCAATTTGTCCTAGGGACAACATGAGGTTGGAAAGCCAAAAGGCACAGGAAATATGAAATGAAAAGCAAAAGAGAAAGATACTTCTGTATCAGGTACAGCAGAGACCTGCCCCTCCATTCTCTAATAGCACATCAACAGGTAGAAGCTGCACCTATTAAGAGGACAGACTTGCTAACTTGTCGTGCAGTCAGGCAAGGCAAGAGAAGTGGATCAGCACATGACAGGAGGCATAAAAATAAATTAAGAATTAAATAATATGAATCATGCTTGTTATAGGGAAGAGTAAGGGCAGGATAGACATGACTTTGTGCTTACATCTCGAAAACACTACAAAAGGGACTGGTCAAAAAGAAGAGTACCATCATGCAGCAGGTGAGGTATAAATGGCATACATGATAGTCCAGAAAGACTGGCAAAGGACATTTGGAATAATCTTTGCTAGAATATTCAAGACTAGCTGGCAACTAACTTCCTGGCAAGATTTAGCAAATAATCCTACTGTGATGGAGAGAGGTGAACTGAAGGATCCACTAGAAGCCTCCTCAGAGCAAAGCCTGTGCCACTAAACTGTTTCTTGAGAGCCAGGAATATCAGCAATTTAGAACATGAGTGCAAGCAGCCATAAAGCTTGGCTTTAAGGATAAAAGGTAACATCAGTGAAAGCAGGATGTTTCAAATTCCCTAAAGGTCCAGATAATATAAGCCCACCTCCAGGGGTTTATATTACCTATTACTCACAGCACATCTGCTTGACTTCTAAATTTGACACCAGAAGACATCAACATGGTAATCAACCTTTTTGTTGGAGAGCAAGCCAAGTTCAGGCTTAGTGCAACGATCATGACTCCAAAGGAACTGAGGACATATCTTTAACTGGGCAAATAGAAATGGAGATTTACTGGTGGCATCTCTGTAACTTTTGCAATTTATTAGCGAGAAAGTGCTGTTCTCCTGCATGGTATCAAATGATAACTGTAGACCAGGACATACAACCCTAAATTCAGTTTTAGAGTTGAATGGAAGAGTCTGCAAGGCAAAGTGCAGTAGACCAGGGACACACATTATTCTAATGCTTGTTTGCCCTATACTAAGGCAAATGCATTTAGTTTGCCTTGACAGGGGAAGACATGGGCCACATCAATATTAGCCTGCTGAATACCAAAGGATGCTGAAAAATTAAAATAAATTTCTTCCTTCTACTCATACCTGATTTTGTAAAAGTACAAATATTAAAGAAAAGAAAAATCCTCCTAAGATACCTACGATATGAGCAATCTGACAGGAAAGGGCCACAGTGTGCACTGTGAATCAGCAGATGGTATTTTTACCAACTGCTAACAGAAATCTGAGAAGCAAACTCAGTTTCGGACCACATAGAGCACACCTGGACATTCAGAACAACGTCCTGCCACGGTCTACTGTGAGAGCTTTTAGTCTGTAACAAGTGTATTAACAGGTAATAGCATTTTGTGTCAAGTATCAAAAGGTAAACAAACTTCGTTTTATATCCGTCAGTCAGCTGGGCACACTTCTGAATGTACACAAGAATTTTGTGCTTAGCCTGTAACAATACCTGGTGAGCACTGCTCTGGGTCCTCGAGCTCTTGCATGCATTTTATCCAACACCATGTGCTTTAGTTTCTGGTAATACACAGGGCCAAAATAGATATATGCTTCCAAAGGTTCCCTGAAGGAATAAAAAACAAAACAAAACAAAACCAATATTCACAGTTAGCACATAGTTGCCTTAAGAGACACAAGAGTGTCGTGTATAGGAGGAATCTGAAACAATTTGGGAATCATGAGCCTTAGAAAAATGTGTTTAGGCTTTCAGGGCAATCAGTCTGAAAACCCCACAGGGAACCCTTTTGGACACAAGAGCAGCACACTTCCAGCATCACATACTGCTGTATCCACCCTAGCAAGGAACAAGCTCCTGAACTCTGGCCATATGCCGTGCAGACATGCTGCTGTAGCTGCAGGTACTGGTTTCAGCTGTAACATGTTAAGTCCTTCTTCTGTCTCTGCAGGAGTGTTTCAATAGTGTCATCACTAACCGATAAAGACTGTAAATGTGTCAGACCCTGAAGACTGACTTAAGATATTTCTATTTACATTCCTTCACTTTACATCATTCACACACAAAACAAAGGTAAGCATATATGTAAACAAATACATGCAGCATAAATGCTCAAAACATCATTTTTATAGAAGCACTTTAAGGAATTTGCATTTGCAAGGATAGCTTAGCACTGGCACACTATGGGCTTGACAATCTTCCCATCCACTAACTCTCCCTGCACACCACTTTGAAGGACAACCCAATACCCAGATGGTTGAAAGCCCTCCCTGAGTGGCTGTGCACCAGCACAGCTGCCCCTGCAGCACTGCTCAGCAGCTGTATCCATAGGACAAAAATTGTTGCCCTAGCTGGCACTGGGGGCTCAGACAAGCTGGGCTCTTGAGAACCATGTTTAGGCACTAGCATCAGCTTGGGAACATCTGTAAGCTGTACGGAGGGTGTTACTCCATTCTATGAGCTGCAGTAATGGCTAAAGATTTCTGTGTTTAAAACACCCCCAACTGTAAGAACAGCATATGCACCTAAAGATCAGAAAGCAACAGTTGAAAGCACTCAGTCATTTCCCAGCTACCACCTTCAGAACTAAGAACAACCAGATTTAACACAGACAAACTCAGCACTGCCACTGATTTCTTTTAAAAAAAAAAAAAAAAAAAGTATGTGCAATGTAAAAACAAGCAGGAGACAACAGTATTGCACCTCCCATTCAGAGTCATTACTGACATGATGCAGTGTCATTCCAAAAGCTGCCTATTGAAGAAAATAATAAAACTAGACATTTTCAATTTGCAAACTTCCACATTGTTATGAAATTTGCCTTCACATTTCATAACAAATAGATTAAGCATGTGAAATTTGCTTGGAAGAATATCAGTACCCTAAAGCAAAGTCTCTAAATAGGGTACTACAAAGCTGAAGTTTGCGGACAGGGGATTTTTAGAACTAGATGATTTTATTCTCCCTAGGAGACAAGATTAGTCAGATTTGTTAAAAGTTACCATGATGTATCAACAGAAAGTGTTTCAAACACCAGGATACTTGATATACAATTTATGGAATATGGAGTAAGAAAAACAAAATCATCTGTCTGAAACAAAAAGAGAAACAACATATGGAATAAGTTGGTAGGAAAAGAAATTAAAAGTATTTAAAAAAAAAAACAACTTACAAAAGAGACCTAAAGACCTTGTTCCTTGAGAAGAAGGGGACTGGGAGGATAATAAAAATAGCAGGAAGGTAGGATTAAGATACATTTTGGAGGGCAGGCATGTGAAGCCATATGGCCTTTTCCTGTTCCTAAACTATCTCATGTTCTTTGAACTCTGTGTCTCAGAAGCCAGTCCGATCAACACAGCAGGAAGTTTGCAGATTAGAGTATTATGCCAGACTGAATCATTGTGTAATCGAAAGAAGAAGAAGAAAAAAAAAAAGAAAAAAGAGCACACACAAAATATTCCCAAGGAACAGACACCTGCCTCCAAATCCGTATTTTACAGTACTATTAAAGTCAACATGAAAATGCTTATCTGATTCCAAGCATATGTAAGATTTACTGCCAACAGAAACTTGAAATTTCTTACAATCTCTCAGAAAGAAAACCTTGATTTTACCTTTTTTGTCATGCAGTAGAAGTTGGGAAATTTTCATATGTACTACAAGGCCCATTCACATTACAGCCACGCAAATACTAGTAATTCTTAAAATGTGGAACCACAAAATACTTGTAAGAAAAAAAAAAAGAAAAAGAAGTGCACCTTTCTTCAGCCCCTTCCCTCCATCTCACAGAGCAGTCTGCAAATAAGAGAAAGTTTCTGAGCTCTGAGACGTAAGAGTATTTTTCAGATGTGTCTCAATGGGACTTTCCCACTCTCCTGAAACATCTAAATCTATACAGCAGATTCTTACCCAGTGATACCAGATGTTACATAGTCCTTCCCTAGGTAGTTATAACCATGGCGAATAAGATCTTCACACACATCCTTAACTTTACTGCCTCCAAAAGCTGTTCCATAGTGAAATCTGCCATCGAGGACCCCAGCCTTTCCCGCCAGGAGTTCAATTAACTTTCCTACCTGTGCAAAGAAAAGCAGAGTTAACAGCCTGCTCACTAGCGCAGGCACATTGCTGGATTGGTCACAGGATAAGTTAGCCAGGCAAAGTGTCCCAGATGGCAGCCTGGGTTATTGCATACAATGGGAGGAGTGGAAGAAGCCCAAGAACAGGGAGTACTCCTGTGTGAAGGGGGAAAACTGGACTCATCGCAGGGTCTGGAAACATCTTTAAGTTCCAGAGTCAGGCAGCTCCATTTTTTCCAGTCGTCTGGAAAATGAGCAGGATCCAGTGTGGCCTGCTGCTCTAGGAAACAGCCTCACAGACTGACACGCTACGGTGCAGCAGGGGGAACAGAAGGGAAGAAGCTGACAAAGAAAAAAAGATCAGAGGCTGTACAAAGTAATCAGTAGAGGTCCCATATAAAGGCCACGCTGTGAGGTATTTAGTGTGACCCTGCAGCACAGGTGCAAGACTTGCATCAGTTCCAGGGAGGCATGTGTTATGTAAGAAGTTACATAGGTCTCGAACTGTTATTGAAACTCCTCTCCAACCTTCACCTCACAGTCTGCCCCAGCCAGCTTAGTGGGCATAGGCAACAGGGAAGGAAGAGGGAGAGCAAGAAATTTTCAAACAGAAAGGGTGCAGTTGCTTTCCTATTAGCTTGATACAGAACAAAACGAGAATGATGCACAAACAGCCTGCATCCCTACTCCTTTTTACAGTAGGATGTTTCAAAGCATGCAAAACAGAGGGCTGAATACTTATAGGAGAGCAAGCACGTGGCATGACGACTGGAGAATATTCTCAGTGAAACCATGTTTCAAACTTTTTTTTGTTTCTTCCGGCTAATCTACTTCACTTTCCCTACCAGGGGACACTGTCTCTTTAATCGTAACATAACCACTAACCGTCATACGCGATGGGAAGCCATGAGGGTTCATTATGATATCTGGGCAGATTCCTGTATCGCAAAATGGCATGTCCTCCTGAGGAACAATCAGTCCACACACCCCTGCAGAAGAGAAAACATTTCAATTCACAAACAGCAAACCACCAGCAGGGCTGACGCTCATCACCAGATTTTCTTTAGTGTTTTCCTCCTCCTCTCTTTCTCATGGATCACTTTTTACCCAGATTCATTACCATGACCACTGCTCACAACCTGCAGGCTAGAAGAGAGCCCTTGTGACAGGACTGGCAAAATTAGCATATCCTTACATAATGCTCCCAGTGATTTGTGAGTTAGCAAATTAGGGAAGAAAGCTTTAGATACAGTTTTCAGAGGCAACCAGAAACTTCTGACCAGTCAGACTGAAACATCTCAAGGGAGACCTAGCTTTTAAAGCTGATGCTATAATTTCCTGCAAAAAAATGAAGAAATTGGGCCTCTTACAGTATCTCTTTGGACATACAAAATTATTATTGATTTGAAATTTATTTATCATATGTATCTTTGCTAAATACCATGAATAAAAACAAATCAAGAGAGGACTTTGACAGGGACTGAGAGGAGATGAGTAGAGGAAAATTTAAAAAAAAAAACCCCACACAAAGATCTTTTCAGGTAGCATTCATTTGCTAAGCAAAGACTACTTTTGACGAATTACAAAGTACAATCCCCTCCCCAGACTGCTTATACTTCGCCAGTTCATGAACACAAACTGTACCTTTAAAAAGTTTTGGAAGCTTTTTTCAGTCTCCATCAGTATTGGATGTAAAACAAACAAACCCCCCCAAACTCTAAAACTAGGAAAGATTAAACAGAAACATGAAAACTCATTTAAAATGGTCTATCATACATCCCAAAATTTTCCTTCCAACCCTCACAACTGTTTCTACAGTGAATTCTGCAGATCAAAATACTGCAGCTATAAATGACCAAGAGGTCTAACATTCAAATTCAGGTGCTAAAATGCAGCTACTTAAGCCCATACTCCTTTGAACCAAAGCTACTGTTTCAGTTGGACAATTTCTTCCAGAAGCTCTTAGAGCTGAAAAAGTCTGCAAGCTATTTGAGATCAGCCTGCTGCAACTGCCAGAGCACGCTTTGGGAACAGTCCTGGAGCGGAGGGGGCTCCTGGAAGACTGAGGGTGCTGGTTACATCCCTAAAAAGGCATCCCCCAACCAGCCAGTTCACAGAGGGATATTGGCGTCTGCTCAGGAGGGAGCTCCTCTTCCACTGTCCAAGCAAGACAGGGATAGGTGTATGGGACAGTAGCTAACAGAATGAGAATGGCAAGTATGGGGGAAGGGAGCAGGGGAAAAAAAAAAAAAAAAAAGGATTGGAGCATCTGGGGCAAGGGGTGGTGGTGTTATATTTAGTTTTTAAACCTATTGAAACTAATTTTCATTGTTCTGTTATGATAAATCAATAACATCCTTCTACCCCTCCCCAACAAGCAGCAATCATTTGCTGAAAATGAAAAAAACCCCAACCAACCCACTGTCTTGTGCGCACAGCTTTTTTTATCCTAAAATTGTATACATAAATACTTGATTATATATGTATTATGGCATGTACATTTTGCCTTATTCGCATTTACTTCTAAGAAAGCTTTAGGTTGCATCTGGACTTCATGGCACCTGTAAGCCAAAAATTAAATCTTAGCTAACTTAAAATTACTTTAGGCTCTGAAAACCTTTTATATGCCAAGCTGGTTCCCATAGCAGACAGCCACTGTGTTGTTTGTTTTGTGTGAAAGTGAATGATAAAAGATCCATGAAATCGACACAGAAAGGCAGAACAGCAGAAAGAACTGAGGGCTCTCCATCATAGCGGCTTCTACCCTCCGCTGACTTGTATAACAATGGGACCTACACACCCAACTGCAGATCTAACACAGCTGTGCATTTCATTAGATGAAGAGCACTAGTGACACAAGTAAATAATTAACTTATTCTGGTCCGCTGACTGTGGTTATGAGACCAGTCATAGCTGACAGATTTTAATACAAGTTAACACAAAGACAGCATAATGAGCTTAGAAGTTAAAAACAAAATATTTAGACAGAATCCAGCAATGTGAAGCTCACTGGGCCATTTATAAAGTTTCTATTTTACAGAAGGGGGGGGGGGGGAGAGAGAAAGCTATAAAACCTCAATTCTAAGCTTCTGTATTTTAAGAAGCCACTGAGTTTATAACAGATCTATAGCATGCCCATCTGTATTTAGAGAACAGGACAGAGAGAAGCTTCTTCCTACCCTTTGTTTTATGAAAGTTCATTCTTTCTCATAAAAACCTGTTTAAAAAGCTGAAAGATATCTTTCCTATATACAACACTACTTCTAAAAGCAAGTAACTGCAATTCATTTAAAAACGTAAACTTGATTTCATTTTGCAGCCTCTTGCCTTCAGAAACTCTTCAGAGACTAATGCTTGCAGGTCTGCACCGTAAGCTCCTTAATTTTCTACTCTTTCAGCCCCAGTTGCTGAGCCAGGGTTTGCAGCAGGGCAGTAAAAGACAAGCCTAGCAGTTCTGCATTGCCGAGCAGCTGCAAAAAAGTGATCAAGTGAATTAATCCATGTAAGTGCAATTATCACTTGCAACTGGTTAATAAAACAGTACAGGAGAAAAGAAGAGGCTGGATTTAAGACAGCCTCAAGTTCCAAATGTTGCCTTGTCCAAGTATAAACTGCATTTCACAACTGAGCTGCTCAACTACTCCCCACCCAATATTCATAAATAGGACACAGTCAAACTAGTAGGTAACTTTGCTCTGTGGCTCTTACTACAGGTTATTAAGATTTCCTAATTGTCACTGATTTAGACATCACATGAAAATTGTTCCCAAGCATTCACACAGGACATACAAAATAATTTGATTTAATTCATTTCTCTTCCCCTCTCAATTTTTATATGCTACATCTGAAATTTAGCAATACAATTTCAGACTAAATGCTACACTGCGATGGGCCTGAATCTGCTCTCACCTATACATTCTGGAGTTCTCATCGAGGACCAGAATCAAACATTAACCACCAGAAAAGGCTGCAATTATTTTTCCAGACAAAACAAAAAACAATTTTTTTTTTAAGGTGTGGCCTAACAAGAGAGTTGTATGTTTGAGCAAGAAAGCATCCGGCAGCTTGTTATATCTCATTTCTTTTAAATTGAAAAACAAATTGAATTCTAGAAAAAAAACTTTGTATATCAATTTCATAATGTCAGCTTAGATGAAAAATTAGTGAAAATGCTAACAAAGTCTTTTAAGATATACCTCTCAAAAAAAAAAAAAAAAAAAAGTGGATTAATAAGCACGGCAGTTTACTGCAAGGATAACAGTGTTTTTCGATGCTATTGTATGCCAGCCAATAAATGACAGCCCTCTGACTATGCACGATGGCCCCCATCCTCACACGCTATCTGCATCATCTCAACACCCTAGTACCTCCACAAGGCCCTGCCAGAGCATAAAGATCCTCTCACCCCTTTGTCTTTTAAGAGTTTCTTTTTCTCATCAGGAGAAATTCAGGTTTCCAGAATTGATATGTTTTATGTGGTTGCTTTTAGAGTTTGCTGACAAACGCGAACATACACAGACTTGTAAAACAGCAGTTCAGCAGAGAGGGGAAAGGGGGGCGGGGGGGGGCAGGGACAAAACACAACAGTATGGGAAAGTTTTTCACCAGCTACGATAAGATGCCTTCTATACACACACATGCCAAATGAAAAAAAAAATCATCAAATAAGTCAAAACAACCTAATATAGAAAACTAATTACTACCAGCAGGAGGGACATTAGAGAGCAAAGGAGACTAAGTGAATAGGAGCAGCAGTAATACCAGTTTCTATCAGGAAGATAAAAAGAAGCGCATTACTAAATGTGCTTGTTTACTTATTCTAATGATACGGGAGGTAAAAGAGCTAAAACTAACTTGAAAGGCATCTATTTTAGATTTACCAGATTTGCCAGAATTTTGAAATACTCCTGAGAAATAAGACTACGTCACATAATTAAGAGGAGTTGTAGCTGTAACACAGCGCCTTATACTGTGAACAAGTGACAAGGGTATTTGCAAAAATTAGTGACGTTAAACAAAAATGTACATCTGCTTCAAAACTCTCTAATTACATACTGTGTTGGCTAACTAAGCATAAAACAAGACCAGGAGAAAAAAAGTGCTGCATCACATAAGCTTTGTTCAATATTGAATCATTCACTGATCAATCATATCACTTTCTACATCCCATTTGACATAAGAGGTAAAGAGAACAGAATTAAAATTAACAGATAAATAATGCATAAGTAAACTTGATTAGTTTTCTTATTAAAAACATCACTCTAAATGAGAGGAGGTGCTAAAAGACAATACAGTTTGTACACTGCTTTCCCATGAGCTGCTGAATGGTCTGATGTGATAAATTTGCATAGTCTGAAGCACACAAAGAGCTGATTAATTGAAACCCTTACAATGCTTCTGGAAGCAGCTATTGTAAAACAATAACCATAGGAACTTTACAAAATACACATGGCTGAATGAGTCAAGAGCTTAATAAAATGTGTGTTCAGGATACACTATTTGGAAACAGAATTAGAGATTTTTATTCTGTGCCATAAAATGCTAAATCACCCTAATTTCAGAGGTTCAGTTGAGGATTTACTGAAAAGGTCAGAAGGTTACCTGTTTGCTGCTTGAGATAAAAAATGCTGTAATTTTCTTCTTAAGACAGCAAGCTAAGCAGCAGTTTTGTTAAATAGAAAAAATGGTATGAGAAATTTTAATGGCATTCTGACATCTCATTTTCTCATATTCGACTTCTGAAGATAAAAATAAGGTAAGAAATTCCTACTTTTCCTGATGCCTAATAACTACTAATCATCCCACATTCCTGCAGTGGATGCTTATGCTTTTTAATGCCACTTCAACCATTTAAGTCCTATAAACCCACTGATGTTTTATTAGAGATAAAGTACTAAGTCTGACTTGTAGCATGGGGGAGTATGACACAAGTAGCTATTTAACATCTTACTTTACATGTTCTGCTTATACGTACTATACAAGTGCCCATTAAAAGGAGAAAGATAAGTTGTTCTCAACTATGAAGTTAGGCAAGCAGAAGGCAGGTGCTCAAACTAGTAAAAATTTTTAAAATTAAGCAAGGTCAGACTTTGGAGATAAGCGGTATTGTCATGAAGTTTATGTAGTTGACAATGCTGTGAATGGATTTTGTTTTGACACTAAAGAACATGGTTCATTTAGGAAAACAAAGACCATCTTTCATGAATTTAAACTTGCTTCCTTGTCTTTAGAGTTGTTTAAGTGCAGATACTTCAGAAAGGTTTAATCCTTTATCTTAGATCTTCAGCTATTAAAAAGCTTCTGTTTGCCAGTTCAAACAATCTCTTGCTTAAATACAGTTTTTCCACTCCTCAGGAATACTGTTCAGTATTGCTGCTTAGTTCTGTGATCTACAGGACCTTTGTTGGAGGTGTTAATCCTTTTTCACATGAGAGACTGAGAAATGTTCTTTCAGAGAAGTGATATATTGCTTTTTTTCACATCAAAGGAGCCCAACTTTTTCCTCATTGTGACTTGTAGCAAACCAAGAGGAAATCTGGAAATATAATAATTTAGTTTGTATAGAACTCAGATGAAGCTTCTTTAGCTTAACAATCCTTTAGCCTTCTGTGCTTTGAAATGTGACTTTGCTTCAAGAATGCAAGATTAAAAAACAAAATAATTAACCAAAAAAGTTTCTTTATCCTTCCAGAAAAAATACGATGCAATATAGTTAAAACAAAGTGCTACAGCTCAAGATAAGTCCTCCCTGGTAGGTATATGGTTTTTTGTGAAACATTAGAAGCTAAAAGGGCTTATAGACTAAAGTGACAGTCCCACTCCCAAAGATCTTACTGCAACATCCAGTTTGAAGATGAATATTGAGATAGAGCAAAATATTTGCTGGTGCGTTTCCCAACACAATGTGATGGCGTCATTTGGGTTTCTTCTCCTCCTCATACACTTCTTTGGTGACAGGTCTTGAAGGAAAGGCTAGCTTTTACAGGCAGTTTGGAAGAAGTGTACTTAAAACGTAGACTTGAGTGAAAAGAGGGTGTGGTGGACAGGCCAGAAGTGGTGACCCTTGCCAATACAGTGTTCACATGTGAGAGGACACAAAGAACGTAGCAAATACAGAGGCAGCGGCATAGATCTGTATTATTATAGAGGCCTACAAAAATCTACCTACATATTTAACGAAAGGCTCTTATGTAACAAAAGGCTAAAGGTTTGTTTTAATCTGAAAGATTAAAGAGATTTAATCTGTCATATCCTGGACACTTTCCAGTTCTGTTACTCCGCTTCTTTCTGCCCCAGTGACAAAGTATAGCTTTGGAATACAAATCAATTTGGGATACAAGAAAAAAGCCCATGAAAAAACCTTGAGAAATGTGGTTTGTGCAAGCTCTTATTTTGCACATATTTAATTATTTTAAAACTACTACTACAATTCCAGGAAATCAAATCTCATCTTCATGGATTCCTTCCAGAAAATAAAAATACTTCACAGAAAAGATTGACAATACAAAAAGGAGAGAAAGCATGTTTCTCTCCTTCTCACTGAATCAAGGTACTTGTTAGTTTAAGCTCATCATAGGTTTAAATGGCCCTATGATGGGCTTAAAGCTAACATTCACAAATTAAACTTGAAGTGGTAATCACCTGTGTTCAGATGAAGATCAGAAAACAAATTCAGGGCTAATTAAAAATTCTCTCAATGGAAAATGTTAAATTGTTAGTATTATGACTTCTGTTTCACAGTTGTCTATATTCCTGTTATGACTGATCCTCCCCTGATTTGATGTCAGAGAAGGATGATACTAGCTATATTTTTAAATAGCTAGCAAAGGAGATTTTCCCTTTCCTTTTCATGCCTTTTCTCCAGTTCTATCATTGCCTGTAATCGAAGACTAATGTCAATATCTGCTTCTTCACTGTATACAGAAGTTGCAAAACAGTAAACTCCACTGTTCTTGTCAGTATTTTTTTTCTTGGTATCTAGCCCATGTATCTTCTCCACTAAGCACATTTCTCCATTCTCCCATTTATTGTAACACCTTTTCACATAATGTACTACAAGCCAGTGAACTGCAAGGTCTACTACCAGGAAGGATGTGTATCCTAGTAGAATGTAATAATTTAGAATATGATCACTCCCCCAATCACAAGAGATTACTACAGATTGATGTACTGGACACGTAACAAGCACACGCCTGCGAACTCTGTAACACAACTGTTGCAATGTTCCCACTCATAGCTCCAAAACCAAGCTGAAAGGGACATTTGCTATTCTGAACAATTGATGGTTTTGGCTTATTATTGTTATAGGTCCAAAGCACAGATACATGGGGGATCAGTAATTCTAACCTGATGCAATGCCAGGCATAACTACGGGAGCCCTCAAAGTTCCCGACAGCATTTAGGATGTTGTTTTTAATTACCATGGGATTTAAACAGGTATTTTACTTCAGAAAATAAAATATTACTAACTTTCTATGGCTTTTGGAATATTAAAGAAAATACTACCAGATTCCAATACAGTGTGTATTAGTTGTTTGTGCATTTGACCATGAATATCAGGGTTTGATGAGTAGCAAAAGTACTCATGAGAAGTCTGTCCTTCAAGACCTCTAAAATGAGCTTGCTATGGACTGTGAGATGCCTTACGTGCATTTAGTGGTACAGAAGGCCCTCTGCTCCCTAAAGCCATATTACAGCCTGCCTGGCACAATTCTGTTTCCTTCTGTCATTCTTCCACTTCTACCTTTCTCCTCTGATGGTTTTAGATTTGCGGAGCACCCTTTTTCTTGATTTTTGGAGAGGTATGAAAATCAGTTCCATTTAAATCCTGTTCAACTAACTATTTCAATAGGTGCATATCAATAGCCCAAGCCAGGAGAAAAACCTTACCTGCTTAAATTTTTCATGCAAATGTCCATAAATATTTATCATGATTAACTGAGTAGCTTCTTTAATATAATTTATAGCCTTTTTTTTTTTTAATTCTAGTAAGAAAATTTGTCCTGCACAGTACTTATAACAGTACTGCATGATATTGTTATATAATAACTTGCAGCTAAAATGCTGCATGCCACTTATAAGGAGAAAGGACTAATTAGACGAAGCTCAAAATATATGAAGAAATGGGCTTTGCTCTAAAAGTGGTTATAGGCTTGAAAGTACTGCACATCTTCATTGTGTATGAGATGAAAAAAGTATTTGAAAGAGACTTTATACAAAATCTTCCTGAAGGAGAATCTTCCTGAAGAGAAAGAAGGAATGGGGCAGTTGAACCATTCCAACTGCTCAACTCTTTCTATTTGCCTCTGAAACTAATGATCTTCCCTCTCACTTACCAAAACTACCCTATATGGCTGTAGTGCAAGAATTAGACTGGATTTTAAAAGGAAAGTCAAGAATGTACTGCTGCTTCTTTACTTTTTTGAAGCCTTCAATAGGTACTGGTTTCCAAATCACTTGGGGACTCAGTGAGAATCACTTCCTATTTTTAGATCAAAAGCCATCTTGAAAATACAATCAGGAAAAATGTTCCAATGCTTATCAGAAGAGTTTCTATTTCTTAATGACAGCAGAAACAATGGAAGGATTTCTTTAGAATACAGAGTTTCAAGAACCAGTTTTACGGGTCTATGGAAAGATACTGTGGAAGTAAGGGTGATCTTGGAGAGAGCTGGATGTACTGAGAAAGCCTGCGTTGACTGTACTCCATAGAAAACACACACAAAGAACTTGAGTCAACATCTGGTAACAGCTGACATTATGATGTTTGATGACAACAGATGGCATTACTGCCTTTTGTAACCATTTCACCTCTTTTGATTGATAGGTTTGCGCTAGGTAGATGTCCTGATCACTAAACCTGGAGACTACAGAAACGAGGATTACTGTGGCTAGCCCTGCATCTCACAACATCTTTCACTTCAGTTACACCTGGCCACCTCATTGCCACTGATGCTTATGTACTTCCATAGCCCCAGAAAGTCATAAATGACCTCAAGTTTGACTTCAAGCTACACATGTGAGTAAAGAAGTATATAGTGGCATGGAGCATTATAAAAGTGACTTCTTACTTGTGGCCTGGGGTCCACCTGTAAGCAACCACTCTTCATACCTTTTCCAATCATGCAGGCATTGAATATGCTGGAGCTGATTCTATTTAACCTTCATTTAAGAGAGCTCTAGACGTGGATACTGCCTGTGTACTGGTGACATTTGTTGCAGTTTCATCTCTTTTCACTGGCTCAGATCTACATATGGATGTTGTGCAAGTACCAGCATATTTGTCCTGTGCAGTACAATACTGTGCAGTACTGTTATAAGTACTGTGCAGGACAACTCCAGGGCATATTTGCCTACAGAGTTCTCTGGTTCTGCTCCAAGAATACAGGATGTGAATCAGCACAACAAGGTCAAACCCAACATGATGCTGGGAATAGAGTGGGACCGTGTCACAAACTGCTGAAAGGGTTGCTTTCAGGGTGCTTCTCCTAACAAAAAGCACTCTCTCTTCCATGCATCTTCTGACAAAGAAACACTGCTCACGAAAGGCCAGTTTGTTTGCAAGGCAACATCCCTCAGCTAGTATCATAATTTGATGTACTACTGCAAAGTTCATTGACTACAACTAGTTTTAAGTATTAATGTTTCAAATCTAAACACTGTCCTCCTTTATTTCCTCAGTTCCCTCCCTCTGCCCTCCACACAGACCTAGCGGATGCTTGTGTTACCAGATGTAAGAGGTTGGTGTGCTTTAAACTCAATGCTCTGGTTCCAGTTCCTCAGAAATCAAAGCAAGGAAGTAAGGATTTTTTTATTCCAGTAGTTATTAAGACAGTATCACATTTGCCCAGTAACAGGAAAGGCGTGTATGTGCTGCAATGGAAAGGATTTGGTAATATCAAACTCCTTGCCTCCCCACCACATCTGACAAGAGACCGAGAAATGTTCTCAAACCAAAGAAAGACCTAAAAATGTAACAAGATTACAACATTCGGGCAATAGATTTAGCACAGCACATACAGTAAGGCAGAAGGTCATGCTGAAAGTACTAAAAATCTAGACTTTCCAAGTGTACAGACAGATGAAAGCATGTCAAAACCTGTTCCACATTGGGACCAATGGGATCAAAATATGCTTTTAAGTCAGTTACAGTCAGACTGTTTTCAGTCACTTCTTTCTTAACACGCCTCCCACAACTCCCAGCCCTTTGAGATTCAGAGAGGATGTTCTGAGCCACCTTTTTTTGACATTAAGGTCAAAGGGAGTCCACTGCTTTTTTCAACAGATATGGAAACAGGCTCCTGATTTTCATCTTGCTTACAGCATTAACACTAGAGAGCTACATGCCACCATGCAGCTTCCTAGTAGGTAGCCATTTTCAACTCTCAGTTTGAAGATCCAGAGGTGCCCCAGATCATGTCCCAGGGGTATTTTTCAAAACATTTTCCCTTTCTTTCCAGTCTCTGCTGGTGCACTCCTAGTTGCACTCCTGATTCGCTTCCCTTTTACACCATGGCTCTGAGCTATCTGTCTGCAGTCTTGTCTTTAGAGCAATATGTCTGCACAGATGACTTGCAGACATCCCATTCCATCTCTGGTCTTTTCTGTCCATTCAGAATAGGCCCTTTCACTCTTTCCTCCAATCTCTCTTGTGATAACCCATTGACAAAGCTATCACCTAAAACCAAATTCACACCAGGAAAAAAAAGCCCAAACAAAACTCAAAACCCTGTTCTTGTTTAAAATGGGCAACTACTGTATTTTCCAGATTCATAAGTCAACACAGAGTTGTGTTTGCCAATTTCTCTCCTCAGTTCCAGAAACATCATTGCTAAATTAGGTTAACTTAACCAAAAAAAGGGATACTGTCTTCTACTGTTGCATTCATAAAAGATGTGAACCAATCAATGGAAACAGGCATGACGATATTACGTATGTACAGTAGGCATACCCAACATGCATTTATTTTTATTAAATGTGTACTTACCTTTCTGCCCATGACGACTGCTAAATTTATCTCCAATTTCTGGACGTCTAGTTTGCCTCAACAACATTTTGATCAAGAAAGCATCCTCTGCATTTGATGAAATCATTACTTTTTCAATATAAGAATCAGTCGCACCTTTGTAGCTAGTACAAGAAGACAAAACATGAGTTTTACATCTATGAACCAAACACAAGTTACAAACAGGTATGTGTGTATTGGTAAGCTTCTGGCTAAACTGTAGTCTTCATGGAACTTATATATGGGAGGCCAATGGAGCAAAGATTATATATACATATATATATATGTATATATATATGTATATGTGTGTGTGCGTGTGTATATATATAAAAAAATAAAGTTCCAGAGTACGGTATGTTTCTGGAAAAGAAAAGACTTAAGAGATACAATAGAAACAAAGGCAGAATTAAGCTGAACTTGTAAAGAACAAGGTATATTTTTTTGTCACGTGGGCTCTTCTTGAGAGAAAAAAGCTTCCCATTATATTGCAAATTTCTGGATCTTCAGTTAAACAAACAAAAGTCAAATAGAGAGTTACAGTTGAAGAAAGGAGTTTAAAGAATATACCATCAGAATTTAAGAACAAAATTAAGGCATAATATCCTGACTGAAACTATGCATCAGGTGCAGGTATGGAAATGAACCAAGGGCAGAACATAGTATGAGGTACAGAAAGAGATGAACTCTAAGAGTCTAAGATGCAGAGATTTTGGAAAGAGAGGAAAACAAAAGAGAAAAAAAGGTAGGCATGACAGAGCAGGAAGCAAAAGGAAATTATTCTGGTATCAGCTTTTTTCTAGATATTGCAGATTGAGGCTAGAGCAGATTTTAATACCTTGTTTAGGAGATTATTTTGTCTCGTTGTCCAGGTAGCTGAGACGGTCAAACTATGACACCTAAACTCAGATCCATGTCTTTACCTGGCAGGATACTTCTTTCCTCTTGATAATTACACTGTTGCCTCACTTCTTTATTAGTATCTTGTAGGAGTAAACCTAGAGCTTTCTCTTGGTTATGAAACACACAGAAGTGGAGCAAAGCTAATTCTGCCTTTCTGATCTGGGCACCAATTGCTTGCCTTGTTCTCTGCTAATTTATCGAACTGTCAAGGCTATTCCTGACAAAACAGTGAAAACCCCTTCATTATTTATCTATTTATTTTTAAATTTAATGCAAAATTTTAATATCACACCTTGGAAGCCTTCTCCTGTTCTTTAAGGACACGATGGGAAAAACTCTTATTGACTGTCCTTTCCCATTCACTGGTGCCTTGGTAAAGGACGTCTAATTGGAGTGGCCAGAATGAGCTGACTGTCAACCTCTGAGATAGGAAGGCCTCCCTCTCCTGGCCTCCTGCCAGGCAAGGCGAAGGCCGAGCACCAGTCAGCACTGGCCATTTTCTGTGGGAGCCAGTATGGAGTAGATTGGCCCCCTCACTAAGTACACACATATTCTCTGTCCTCCCACTCATCCTGCTTTTCTCCTGTTTCTCCATCACTTCATCCATGAGTGACTCCTCTTCCCTCTACCACTGTCTTAGCTCTCTCGGTTTCTCCTGGGAACGTACTCAGTGATTCCTCTCTATACATACATACAGGAGGGTTCCTCCCTCTCTTTGCAATGCCAGCTTTTCAGGTGACAGAATCTAACTTATTAGTGATTAACTGGCTAGGCACTTCTGAAAATAACCTAGGCTCTGAAAAATCCTGTGAAAAATCAAGACGTAGAGAACTAGGTCTAATTTGCAGAGGGAAGTTTATTCCTTTGACTTTTCTAGAATTGAATATTTCTCAGATACCTTTCCTCCATGTACCTTCCCCAAGTATAAAGTTATGATGCGACATACGTTACTGGCACATCTTTATACTGTGGCTGCTGAGGCACACTACTTCCTTCCAGAGGCGTCTGGGTCACAGTTGGCATAGACTTGTTCACAAGGACTTGTTTATTTTCTACTTTTTCACCTTCAAAAAACAAGAAAAAAAGCACCATGAAAACATACCTGGCTACCTATGTTAGAAATACATTTCAAGCTTTAAAAAAAGGTAAGCTGGAAGACAAACTGGGAGGAACATGTCCAGGAAGTAGGCCATGTTATTTTATTAAATATTGCATGGTAAGGGAATCATTAAACTAGCTTTTTTCTTGTAAACCAAAACAGAATAGCTTGTGTGCTGGGTGCACTATGAGAACAGCTATTAAATACACCCTAGGTCTAAAGAATACACAAAAGCATCTGAAGTCATCTGCCGTAAGTAAGGAGAACATTAACAAGCAACACTGTAACTGACAAATTTTAGAAATTCACACTTAAATTCAGGACTTCACATCATTTCCACAATGAGTTGTGCAAGACTACTTTCAGCCTCTCCTTGCAATTACTTTTTCCTATTGCTTCTGGTCTCATGCATCTGCTATTTTCCCCTCCATTCCCTTATCCTGCCCTTCACATAGAAAACCAGATCAGTAGCCCAATGATACTAATGCACACCAAGTACCTGCCTCCCACCTCCTCCACAAAATTACACTGAACTTCAGTCTATGTCTCTTTTCTGTCCAAATGAACTATTTCAAAGAGATTTTTATGTACACGCTGAGAACAGCCTCAGTCTGGAGTCCGCCCCAGTCCTATCTATCCTAATACTTCAGAAGATCCTTGCCTTTTTTTTCATTAACTTTGAAAGCTCCATTGTGATGTGCTAAAGAGCAAAAGTGACCCAATTGTGTTGCTATAATAGAATTAAGTTTAGTGCCTTTTACAGCACCTTTCTTATTACATCTCAGCAGACCTATTAAGCCGTTTCCCAACTGAAGGATGACAGTATGGGAGGATTCTTTCTCAAATTTATTTCCACTGGAAAGTTATACACCTACTCTCATAATTAAATGTAGTTATATTTATTTTCTTACTTCTCTCCAAACATATTTCTAAAGTGTTAAAAACACAAGGTTTTACTTCCTCAAACAATTGCATTAACTGACATGCTAGGAGGTTTTGACATATGAAATCAAAATAATAAGGAATCTATCCTTAAAAAACAACAACGGCAGAACATATGAGAGACAAACAGTAAAAAACTACAGTACTAAAAGTTTGCCAGTTTGGAGATATAAAGAAGAATACAAGTTCTAATGCTTCAATAGATTCACACTGTTAAAGACTCAACTCTTCTACTCAAACATAAAGCTCCATTTTCCCATGCACAAAAATACCCCCAATGACTGGTACCACGCTGCTTTCAGAAACTAACATTTTTAAATTTTCGATTACAATACTGTCACCTTCAAGAAAAAAAATTCATTACACTAAGTATAAAACAAGGTGCACAAGAAACATTAACAGAACATTAATTTCTACCTCAGATTATGAACGTGCCATGACTAACGTGTAGTTTGACATACCTGGAGAGCAGATACCATCAGCATCTAAAATTTCATGGCGCCAGATTGGTTTACGGGTAGCTGCATCCAACATCGGACCCATAACTTTATCAAATGTCTGGTTTGTGTAACGCTTCAGTGTACACTTGGCATTCTTATATACAAGACACCTTCCAAACCCTAAAATGTAACACAAAGTAATCTGCCTAGGAGTTCAAAGATTCTTTATAACACATTATCAGAATAAAACAAGAATGCTGAACCACCTGTTGAGCTACAGAATATAAACATTTTTTTATTAGTTAGATTATTCACTGTCTTGAATATGCCTAACATTGTACATGGATACCTAGTAGCTCACAATTTAAAAATCAGATCATGCATGCTACTTTTTTTAGACATTGAACTACGGTCCATTTCTGAAGTTGTGCTAATCCCCTTCTATACTTCTGCACACACGCGCACGCATCATTTCTCTTACCTTTGGTGGTCCACAGGGAGACATAACATAGGAGAAGAGACTGTAACAGGACGAGAACAGCACCTCTTCCTTTCGGGAGTTCTAAGAAACCTGAACTTTTACTCATGTTTGTGGTTGACACAAGCTAGCCTACCAGGAAAGTACTGATTGGGTATTTCATATAATCACCCCATTAGTCACTTTTTCCCCAGCTGAAAGAATTCTGAATTACATATATTGTTATAAAATAGGTTTGGTTTGGGTTTTAGATGAGACAAGTAGCATCTCTGGAATTTCTCTCCAAGTACAGCAATAGCCACAATACTAAACATTTTCATCACATTTAGAATTACAGACAGGCAAGAGCAAGGGTTTCTAATAATCCTATGTTATTTTAGCTCATTTGAAAGATGGCTGCGGCCACATACAGTAGATCTGTATCTTCAGATTATGTCAAGTAACTCCTGACAAGCACCACAGCTCTCCCTGTAAATGTTACCAGTCTACCAGAAAAGAAAACATTCAGTTTTAGATCATGCCTGTTGTTGTTTTAGAAAAGGAGGCATAAATTAAATGCGCCAGGCATTAATGCCAAAGATACATGTCTAGGAATACTATTATTGCTGCCTAGCAACTAGGAGGAAGGGAGTGAGTGGGGGAATAAAGTCATGGAAGAATCTGATTTTGGCCACCCGAAACTAAAACCAATTTGATCACACTGCACTATGTCTTCTCTCAAGGGAATTTATTTAGAAAAGAGAGAGAAGAGAGTCTAAGTTTTCAGGCAACTCTCCTCCAACCCCCAGCAGCATTAACATAAAGGCTGAAGAACTGTGGAGAGAGCAAGACAAGCCAGACCGGCACAAACGCAGGTTTCACTTAGTTACCTTCTATTTGGTGCTTATGTACTTTTACTTAAAACATACTGCACTGCATAGATTTTTTTTTTTAAGGAAGCGTGTCATTAGTTTATCTCTGAATAATTACAAAATTATTTTGCTTTAGACAATACTATTATTTTCTCTCATAAAGTAGGCAATAGTGTTATTGCTCCCTCAGAGCATCAAGTTCACAATGACACAAACTGCCACGCATTCCATTCCTTTCCCAAATACATTCAGAAGTCTAATTTCATCTATTGCTTTTGTTACTGGTGAAAATAATGAGACCCCTCTGTTAGCAATGAACAAAGGTTTAGGTAACCATCTACAAAGCAAGCCCAACAGAACAGATTATCTAATACCTTACATTTTTTTGTAAACTAAGTATTTTCAAAAAGGGACCATTTACACTTTTTTATTTGAGGTCAAAAGTTAGCCATTTTTCTTATAATATCCATACTCAGAAGTTTATTCACATGTTAGCAACTTCAGCGCACTATTGCAAGCATGGAATTACAATCACTATTCATGCAGAAAACAAACAAAACATTCAAAGCAGTTCTGGAATTCAGTTTCTTAATTGGAGATGTACTGTTCAAAACCACAATAAGAGTTATTATAGGATAACACCATGAGACATCAAGCTTAATAAAACATGTATTAGAACACACACTAGAGAAGTGGGAAAGAATTGATGGTTCTTACCTCTGTCCAAAGAGGCCTTGTTTAAGACAAGAGCATCTTCAATATCATAACCACTGTAGCTCATCACAGCAACAGTGGCATTCTGTCCTGCAGGCAGTTTCTCAAAATCTATCAGTTCAATTGTTTTTGTTTTTACCATTGGCTTTTGCGGATAGGCTAGAAGATACATAAGAGTATCTATCCTGTTTCTTTGATTGTATCCAATAGTACCTGTATGTAAAAGAAAAACAAGTGTGTGAACATTAGTGAGCTTCCTAGAAATGTTTTGGCTAAAAAATTACCAAAATGCAAATTAACTAAAACCACAAACTGAGGAATTTCATCTAATAATAGAAATTCTTCAAGAAAAGAAGGGAAAAAAAATCATAAAAAGAGACTGAACCAAAACAACTTTACATTGTTATATTTAAATAAAGATGTAAATGGCTTCTTAATTTAAGCTTCCAGAAATAATTATTTATTTTTTCTTAAACAGGGAAAACCTAAGCATCAAGACAAAAAGAACAACAACTAAAGAAATCAAAGTCAGGTCCTATATGACTGAATGCAAATACAATTTCTTTTTTAATCATGACACTGAATAAAACTGCAAGTATGAAGTTTGCTTTTATTGTTCTAATAGCCATAGGGTTTTTTTGGAGAGCTGAACTTGTGTTCCATAGACCTGATCCAAAATTTCATGAGAATCAATAGCAAGACTCCCATTGAGTTCAAGAGGAACCGTGGATCAAGCTCTGCGTCTTCCACATCGTATTTCCTTCCTTTTTGGGCAATAATTAGTTCAACAGCAGCCTGTGTTAGAATGTCACAACGCATGAACAAAGCATACAGTTAGCAGCAGCCAAGACTGATTTACTTTCTGAAATTAGAGGCATCATTGCTAGAAAGACTACAGTAGAAGTTCACTCACAATATATTTGTCTTTTTACATGAAATTAATTTTAAATTTACAGTTCAGAATTAAATCCTTTGTATAGACCTCCCAGCTTGAGACTGAAATTTTTGGCCCTGTCCCATCAGACTGCCAAAGTGTCTTCTGAAATCTGAGGAAAAAATAATTAACACCCAGCAGGGAAACATAAACCGTTGTGTAGCAGAACAAAAGTTAAGGCAATCGTACGTTAGAGTTTGCTGTACCAGGACTCTGCTATGTCTCTAAGCAATTAAGAAATTATAGTCTGAAAACTTAAAGTTTTAAAGTTTTAAGTGGTAAATATTCTGCAGTACTTGTGCTTAGGAGGTAAGTCTTTCAAAACTTTTCCATTTTCTCCTGCAATTTCAGAGGCTGGCTGCTTTCAAGGAAAGGTCAAAGCAGCCAGCGTATAATGAAGACTTCACACAGACAGAATATAGTACAGCTGAACACAAATCTGCTCTTAGGGGAGGCCAGCTTCACATTTTATATGCATCTACTTGCAATTTCCAATGCCTGCATTTAAATAAAATGTCTAGAAAGTCAATTATCTAAAACCAGGCTGCATCACAAGCATTTCCAAAGACCTATCCTGTCCTTGGCACTAAGCTCTCTCCCCTAAACCACCACGGGTCTACCCTTCCCAAGGACAAGAATGGGGAGACAGCTCAACAGACACTGTCTGACAATAAACCGTTATAACCGGCTCTTGCACGCCTGGACTTTCCTTGGTTCTAGAAAGTGGATTTGAAGCCACAGGCACAGCATTTTCAAATGGCGAGGAAGATTTGGTAGAGTTGACAGGCTTTACTTGTCTCTTGCTTTTGAGCAGTTGCTTTTCTGTCTTTTTCTTGGAGAAGGAAATTCATCATCCCTGAGCAGTACTTTCTGTCTGCAGTAAGAAGCAAGCTGGTAGGGCCTGGATTCATCAACACTGAAGACCTTCCCAGTCATCCCCTGCAAGGCCCACCATCTGAAGGTCCTCTTACTTCTGATATTCTCTTAGCCTAAGTATTAGATGTTCTCTTCATTGTACTTTGATTTAAAATATGGTTTTCCCACTATACAGATAGGAAAATCTGCTTCCAAATTAAAACCTTAGAGATTTAGACCATTTTTTCCCTCTGCACCTAGAATGAATGATCTGTGTGCTTTCAGGATAGGTTGTCTGCTGTAGAGCTCATCTTAAAAGTTTAATGGATAGTTACATTTTCCTGTTGTTGAGAGAAATCTTCTCCTGAGTAAGCCACACCAACTTTCACTTTTGAAACGCTTGCAATTTTTTTCTCCTCTGTGATGCTTATATGCTGTACCTGCTATGGTTCACTGGTTAGGGATGCTAAGATGGGGTGAAGTCTGGAGCACCTGATCATAGATAAACTTGTCCTTTATACCCCAGTAACAATCTGTGGAAGTCCCCTATTTATCAAGGATTACAGATGACACTTTTACATGTTTCAGGTAATGCAAATATTTTCTCTGTCAGATGCTTCACGTATTTCAAAGTTGGCATTTTTATCAGAGGTTCAGATAAGCTTAATGGAATTGTTACTGTTTGGATCAGACCACGAGCCATGAGCAACTGACATTATTATTGAGGCTCAAAATCTCAAAACTGTATTCAGGCAATTCTTCCGGAGTTGAATGCTGTATCATATCAAATGGAAAACATATCCATATATATCAATGATGGGTATCCTAACAGGAAAGAAACTGGTTAGAGAATGATTCAAGAGCACAAGTGAAATAAATTAGCCAAAAAGCATGCCGTACATCAGCTATATTTGTGCTAATTGCTACGATTTAATGGTTATACAAATAATGCCTCCTCTAGACTGGTCTGACAAACCACAGCCTTAAACCACAACCTGCTTATTTAAAATCAAGAAGCAGCTTTCATCTTCTGAGCACCGGTGTGTTGGGACAAGATCTCTGTGTGGGCGCTGAAATGAAGGAAGTCACTAGCTTTATTTCTGTTTTCTCTCTGAAAGAACAGAGCCCTTGTTTGCTTCAGCCAAACAGCCAAGCAAAAGTAAAGTATAATTAAAGTTCACTATAACAAACCCTGCTCACAATGACCCACATTTATAATTATCCCAGCAGCAAGAACCAATTTTTTTCATTGGTAATTAGCCCTGTTTAAAGCAAAACACACAAGGCTGACCTGGATACAACGAAGATCATTTTCTTGCTTTTCTCAGCGCTTGCTATATTGTGAATGCACGTGTGCATTCTTTCCTTTTTTTCCCATTTCCTGACAAGTTTTTTTTCCTTTTAGAGTATCATTTGATCATTCCTCAGTATGAAGTAATCACTATAAAAATGCTATCTACTGATATTTAGCATAAATGGGATATTGGTATTCTGATGCAGAAAGTTTTGAGAACTCACGAGAACAATCAGCCAGCTAAAATAAGCATTTATCCAATTCTCTGGTGTATTACTTACCAATAAACTGTACAATCAAAATTTACAAGGATATAGAAATCAATCTACTTAAGATATGAGCCAAAAGGGCTATTATTGTACAGGCCAAGAAAAGAATTGCTGTACTTCTGTATTTCCCCTGATTTC
Organism: Ciconia boyciana; assembly: GCF_034638445.1. Lineage (NCBI taxonomy): Eukaryota > Metazoa > Chordata > Aves > Ciconiiformes > Ciconiidae > Ciconia > Ciconia boyciana. The sequence goes on from NC_132934.1 coordinate 61,388,297, forward strand.
ACCATGGATTTTCTACTATTCTGTCCTTTTATATGAGCACAAACCAACAGAGAAAGGAGTACAGTTTTTAAATGCTGCACTGAACCTTGTGGAGGGGGCTCCAACTCAGCTCAGAGAGATTTTCACAGTACATATATTAAGTGATCTGGATGTTCAGCATTTGAAATATTCTTTTTATCGTAGAAAGATTAAGAAGTCAGTTAAAAAGATTATTGGTAAACCTGGGGAAGTAGTCTGGCTCATTTCTGCCTCAGCACTTCTGTGCCTGCTACCACGGAAAGAAGAGCTGGCAAAAAGAGACCATGTCGCAGAGCGCAAACGCTGCTCCTCAAAGAGCAGTGGCAGAACTGAGCCCTGGCCACAAAGCACCCAGGTCCAGCTGTGATGACCAGCAACAGCCGGTTTTGCTTTGACGTTTGTTTCGACTCTCTGACAATAGGCTAGCCATACAAAATTTGGGAGCATTTTAGCTCTCAGCCCACCAACAAGCCTTTCACAACTGTCAAAAACCAACAACCCCCAGCACTCGGTTCCTTGAGGCACATTTGTCTTCTCAACTAAATTTTAACACATTCAGCTGGTTATAGCACAAAGCAAAGCAGTATATAAAGGGCTTTGCTATTTCACAGAACCAAAGCAGAATGTACATGATAGAGTAAGAGGGGTTTTTTTGTAGTATCAAAGAAGTTGCTGCAACATAAACCTCTGCAACAAAGCTGTCACCCACCTACTACCCTCCCTTCAAATACTTTCTGCTCTTTCACAGATTAAAGTAATAATTAAAATCCAAACCCTCCTTTCCTTACTCAAGACTTGCGTTATGACATTTAGGTTGAAACTGCAGTGCACAGTTGGGCTGTGAGAGCGTACAGCTTGCTTTGTGTACCCACACCGCTGCTTTCACAGATGCGCATGTGCATGTGCAATATGGTGGATTATTGGCAGGAAAATGTGTATGTTTTCATTTCTTACATTAGGCTTTTATACAACGCTTCACAGTCACAGGGGTACAGTGTGTAAAACTGACTGATCTTCTATGTCTTAATGGAAATGAAAAGCTCCATTTAAAATTATTTCTATAATTGTAGGAGCCTTTGATCCTCTTAAACATTATTTTAGCAACACATGGAAGGCAAACAGTGCAGACTGTTGTATTTTAATCTTAAATACTTCTCAGATTTTAAGCTACAACTTAACTTTGCACTGAAATGTCAATGTTCAACTGAGGTCCTTGCAGCTGCTGTTGTATTTGCCACCTAATCATAACTTCCCCTCAGTCTTACAGTTCAACCTGCAACATATGGTAAATTATCTATGCCAAAACAGAGGGATTTCATTTCAATTTCATTTCACTGAAATCCAGTTTGCTCACTAAGCGCAGCCCTAGTCCTCCAACAAGATGACTCATTCTGCCCATGAAAGGGAGGTATTTTTCAGGACATTCAATGTTACACTGCAGAAACATTAATATTTTAATACCTAACCCCTGTCAGGGATACTGGATTACAGACCCCATTGCAAGCTCTGATGTCCACCTTCCATTTACTTGTGCTTTCACACCTTTCCCTAGCTTGATGTTGCTTAAAAAAGAGCAAAGACTGTCCAAAGCTGCTGGCACAGCCCTGTGACATGTCAGATGGGGTCAGTGTTGAGTAGCACAAGGGTCTCCTTTCCCAGAGTCCCGGGGCTCCCTCCATGCCCCCAGGTTTTGACAGGGAGTGACACAGTGGACTTGGACATGAGACTTTCCACATGGCAATGTTGGACCAGGAGCTGCTGTGCAATTTCAGGATGGGGAAAGAAAGAAAGAAGGGTGGATGGTTACTTAAAGGTGGGGGTTTGAAGCACTACATCACATCTCTTCATAAATACAAACAGAAAAAAGTATGTGTAATGTTTCAGGAATATCCTCTAGGTCTCATTTGATGAATAAGTGTATAAAAAAATCTCTTCTGCCTCTACATATTGCCACTTACAGTGGCTTTTTTTTAAGCAGTTATTACAAAAAGCTTCAGGTGCTTGCAGATACTTCAGCCAGAGCAAAATATAGCTCAGGTCATGTGCCAACTTTTAAAATGTACTTTTATCTAGCTGCTTATTCTTTCAGTCAGGTGTTTTGTCATAACAAACCGAAACAAAGGCTTTTTTTATTGCTCAAGATATTCAATGGCTTTTGTGTTCTTAGCGTCAGCAGGAACGTCAGAGGATTGTATCCAAGGAGCTAAATGTGCAAGACCTAGGGTCAAAGCAGCTGAATACACCAACCTCAGAAAACACAGACAATGAATTGCAAATGACACTCAAAACAAAACCGGAAAAAAACCTTCACACAGAAAACTACAAAAGAACTCCACAGATACTGAATTGGCTTTCTGTACACACTGATCCTGCTTAACTGTGTGTGGTAACTAACCAAACCTTCTGAGACTAATAGTCATAAAATAGAGACTCGGGGGTGGGGAAAGATAATGGGATGGGGGAGAACTGTAAGGAAAAAGATTGCAACGCTCCTCTTCTTTTATTTTTTCCCTTTTTTTTTTTTTTTAAATTTAAAAAGGGAGGACATGCATCTGTTGCTATTTTCTGCTATTTTGGTGCACTGAACATAACAGTTCAGTACAAGGCAGTTACTTTGCTATTAATTCTGCTGGAGAAGTCTCACAAAAGGTGCAGTGTTTCAGTTTCGAACACACTGCACAAAACAAATGGTTTAGTAAACCTAACAGAAGTGGTAGTTTTTTCATGACACAGAGTTGTTCTACTGTAGCTCTCAACTTGCGAGCAAGCCATCAATACAAGACATAAAACTGGCATGTACAGCACAATTCTGAATACAGCTGTCTGAATTGATGTACTACTGGTCAGGTTCTTCTTGGGACTCACTCTGGCTTGATCACGGGCCACAGGACTTGGATGCTTTAATGCTAGTTTAGCTGTGTATTAAAGGAAGGATTAGAACTTACCTAGTGTCAATTACAAGCAACAGCAAATTTACAAAATGGCTGGGTTTTAATGACCAGCAATCACATTTGTAAAAATAATTATTAAGTGATCAGGAAATTAATTTTGTTTCAGTCATTTTGCTGAGAGGCCGTTACTTGCCGTCTTCATCCAAACCAGAAAAAGCCCAAAATCTAAACTATGTTTGCAGGAAGTGTTCAAGTAACTAAGCACTCTCACATTTTTATTCCTCTTATTTTCTAATGTCAATGTAACTATTTATTTATTTATTTTTAGGGCACCTACTCAACTATTCAGGGAAATTCTCCTCTCTCCATGCTCTGTCTCTCTTTGTGAGAACACTTTTTAACTCTTTTTGTCTGGAAACCCACAGCACATTGCAGCATAAAGAGAGAAAAAAAAAAACAAACAACACTGTCAATCCTGCAGCTATGCTGAAAACTTGAAAGTCATGATGATTATGAAAAAAACCCAACAAAAAAGCCCCAGTTTCTCCGATTTTTCTTTTAAGTATTAAGACCTGCAGATATGGTCTCCATTAAGTAAAACTGACTGGTATTTTTTTCCTTTTAATTTTTCAACTTTCAGAGGTAAATTCTTTCTTCCTCAAAGCTAAATAAGTGCTCTTTTCCTCCTCTTAGCAAAGCTTTTATGTGAATTAGGAAAGAAAGAACTTCTCTGTTTTGTCACTTTTGCTACATAGCTTCAAAAACTACATACCACTCCAAAAAGGAATAAAAAAAGTCTTACCCATTGCTTGTTTCCCCATGGCACACTGGTAAGTGTTTCTTGGGGACTGGTTGTGGTGAGGATATGGAATCAGCCCAGCACAGACACCAAGAAGCGTGAAAGGCTCAATCTCCAAATGCGTTGTATCTCTTAAAAGAAAGAGAGTACCAAATTATAGCAGCCCTGTGAACAAACATCTTAACTAGAATTTATTTAATTCAGTAGTATCTCATAATACTTCAATTCAATTCTGTTCAGAAAAACGTAAGTCAGTAGGACCTCAAAATATGGATTCACTATGGGATTTTTATTTTTCACAAAAAAACAAACACAACCTTCTTTTGGCTTTAAGTGTTTCCACATGAAAATAAATGAAGGAGAAATAAGGAGGGTTTATGAATTTCCATCATGGAGGAAAAGCCTCCAGATAATGACAACCTGAGGGAGCTCAGACAATAAAACATCAGTTTATACAGTAAGACCTAAAATGCCTTAAGGAATGTCTTCTCATGTAAAGAGAGTGCTCTGCATCAAATTACCAATCTCAGAGATCTAGAAATCCACTGGGGAGGTGGAGGAAGGAAGAGCACAACAGATTCCAGTATTGAAAAAAAAAAAAAAGTGTAGTTTTAGTTTTCCAAGGTCCATTATATAATATCAGTTAGAGGGAAAACATCTGTGTCCAAACCAGATCCAGTGCCATGGGTGATATGGCATAATAAAACACTGTTTGAAAAGCTCTGCAAACATTTTGGAAGTGATTATGTTGTTAAACGGCAGTACTGATGAGAAGTAAAAAGACGGGGACAAGGAGTAAAGACTGAGAGATAACAAAATTTGTTCTACCTGGCATGAGCTTCAGAGGAGAAAGTCCATGCTCAATAAAGACAATTAAATCATAGCATGCGTTGGGATGCAAGTGGAGTGACTAATAACTAAGGATGGAGTGTACAATAAAGCTTGGCTGGAGCAGATCTGCTTTTTAAATCAAGATAAGTAACTAGGAAATGGGGAATTTTGAAATAAAGATAATTATAACTAAACCTATCCAAAGCATCTCTTTCACAATGTTCTGGAGTTACTACACAGAGCCTGGGTTTAGGCATACATGGCTTCTCACAGACACCTAAACCCACTGCATTCTGAAAATCCCATCTTTAATGTTTGAATTCTCTTGGAAATCTTTTGGAAGACCTTTTAAAAATAATTAAACAAATTAATTTGATTACTAAACTTTAAGACCTTGCAAAGGAAATAACTGAAAAAATCTTCATTATGACAACACTCAAAAGATGGCAAAGCATCACAAGCTCAAAAAGGCTGAGGAATTACCCACAAGTACAGACAAACTGAAGAAAAGGACCAGCAGGAACTTAGATAAACAACGTATATACTACCGGAAAAAATGAAATCTGAAAACTGAAAAAAATCTGGAAACTCTGAGCACAAGACTAGTGAAATTATCTATCAGTCCCAGAAATCTTTATAAATCACAAATATGCTTGAGCAACCTAAAAATCACCTGCTGGCCAGAGGATAGCCACTATTTTTCTCCACTTGATAAAAAGCAGCTATGTTAATTGAAGCCTGTCTTAAGAAAATACGAATGATAGAATCCTAATTGCAGTCAAGCAATTGCAAAATGGTCTCAAGAGCCAGTAGCAAACTTAAAGCACAGACTGCTCCCCCATTCTGTAGAACTTCACAGAACTGCTGACACTTCGCAAACAATAAAACAAGAGGCTTAAGACTTACTGATAGTGAAGTTAGCAAATTTCTTCAGAAAGTACTAGTGCATGGAACTACATATACATTTTCAGATAGGCTATTCAACACAAGTATTTTTCCATTGAGGTCAATCCTATTTCAACCAAAGAAGATGCAACATACAGGGATCCTAGTATCTTATGAAGTATTTCACAGTGCTAATGAGAAACCTTCAAACTTTACAGAGCAGTTCAATTTCTGCAAGTCAAAATGCCACTGGCAGAAATGGGCCCAAGAAAGGAAGGCAACCTCACTGAGTTTGAAAATCAGAGTTACAAATGGGTAAGGAAGAAATCGAACACATTAAATAGAGTCAAATCCTCCAAAGAAAAACCCCCTAATTGGATTGGAAAGGTAAAGAGAGGATACTGTAGCTAAAAGAAGCCTACATTACAAAAGCAGGAATGTTAATGGGATACTTCACAATAGTGGATTGTATCAGTTGTATTACCAGAACAAGTTGTACCAACATGGTCGCACCATTTAAAATGCAAGATGATCAGCTGGGGGAAGGGGGTACACAAATCAACTATTCAGGATGTAGGGAATATCATTACTAAACACAAGGAGCAATGTGCTCATACGGTCCAAGCTCAGATACTTACGGCACTATTAGCTACAAGCATTGAAGCTAAACTCAAAACAAGTTGATGGACAACACAAGAATCTCCCAAACTTTTTGGCAGTTATGGTGGAGTCATTTCCTCACACTAGTCCACTGGAAGTTCACTGTCCTCTCCTATTTTTGGCTAAACAGTGATTTCATGTGATACGCTCCCATTAATCTTCCTAGCTGAGTCAGGCGTACTGTAACTTAAACTCTTCAGCTCTGGTGCTTTGTGGAAGTTACTCAATTTTGGCACAGATTACAGCAATTGTGTGTGCTCTTCTTTGCTCATGTATACAGAAGCCAGCCAAGAGCATGCAAGAGTAATTTCTTAAAGTGATAAAGTCTTAAAAAGCCTGGGCAGGAGCAACACAATTTAATTAGCAGAGTTAATGCATTTCATCTGGCAAAGGTTAAAGATAACTAAAGGTCTCATCCAGCTCCACTGAAATCAATGATGTATTTCTATTGGCTTCCATGAGTACTTGACCAGGACAGAACATTTAGAAAATGCATTTTCTGCATGAATCTACTAAGCAAACATGTCATGGAGATAACTTCTAACATCTTATATGCAGCCTTCACTTGACAGGATATTGTCAGAGAAATATTTAAAAAAGCAAAGAGATAGGAGGACTTAAAAATTTAAAAGAATCCTTTCTTTAATGTCACTCTTTAATCACAGTCACAAGACAGAGGAAAAAACCCAAAGCACCAGGTCCTTCATATATGTGGAAAACACAACAAATCTGGAAATCTTTCTAAATGAAAATCACATACCAGGAATGGGTTCAACGTATGTGGTAAAGAATACACAGAATGATACAGACATTTTTATCAGGGCCTATTATACATCCAAAAGTCAAAGGGGAGGTCTCATTCCAATACTTCAGACATTTAGTGTAAGCTGGTTGTCTAGGGTCCCTCTACAGCTATAAGAGATAAATTTTTCCAAATGACAATCATGACATGCTAAGATCATCATTTAACATGTGGAACCATTTGCCTTCTGGATTCCTATTCTATAAAATGACTTACAATGAGCAGCCCAACGATTAGGAAAAAAAAAAAAACATGCCATACCCAGAGAAACAAAGGATATACCTTTAAGTATTTCATATTTTTGACAGTTAGAAGCAGGAACAGATCTCCCAAAACCCAAAAGCTAAACCAATTTTTGTAACTATCCCATGGATAATTTAGGATGTGCGTAAACAGATTTCTTTCTTAAGCTTTCCTCTGGAGTTGTTTCAACCATTAGCAAGGGAGCAGTGTGTATGTGTGAAAACAGTAACATTATTATTAACATGCTTGCATTTCCGAGAGTCACCCTATAAAAGTTTTTCCTGTACCAGTGTTTAGTCTGAATGCATACTTACTTATTAATTGTATGTTCATATAGTGCAATGTTACAGTCATTTTCTTCATTCACATCCAAATATTCAACGAGGCCTTCGTGCAAGAAGTCTTCAAAATTCCTACAGTTAAATTAAAAAATTATAGTAGAAGTACTGTTTTTTCTTATATTTCTGCAAAAATAAAACTACATAATACATATATTGAAGGAATGTAATGTGTAGAAGTTAAACTAGAGAAATACTTTTACATTAAAAGTTCTGTTCATTTTACATATTTAAAGAAAACTGTATTTTTTTAAATTAATCCCCTTGCCCTATGCTTCACACAGTCTGACTGACCAATGTTACTTATTTGAATAACTAAATAAAATCTTCCTGTATGTACTCATCATCACCATAAATGCAGGCAAATATAAGGGTAATCTAGTACGTTTCTGTGATGGTTTTGCAAAATTTAGTTAAAGCTAAATTTAAACTCTTTTGTGTATGTGTGTTTTTTTAAACACCCAAACTAAGAATTTGCAAGGAGTTTCAAAACTAATTCTGAATGTGCCTAGTTTAGGGTGGTCAAGTTGATATTCCTTTGACGTGTTTGATTTTTCAATCAGGAGAAAGATGATACTGCCTCAGACTTTCCACTTGCAGAAAGATGAGGCTGTGAGATGTATTTATTCTGTATAATGACCAAATTTCATAGCAGTAACAAAATAAGATGACCAGACTTAATTTGACTTCAAACAGAAAACCTCCAATACACCTTTTATTAATTTATATACGAGAGTAGACTTTTCCTCTACATAGCTAACCCCGTGATTGTGAAATACTGCCTGACTGAAGTATTTCCACACAGTATTTGCTTAGTGAAGATGAATACGGTCTACTTGAATTGTGTACCTGTATCCCTGAGCCAGTTCTTCCATATGCTTGTTTGTAACTGCAGGTTTTTGCTTCTTGACAATTATGTAGGGTCTACAATTAAATAAAAAAAAATTAAAAAAAAAAAGATTTTCATAGCAAATACTTAGGCAGGTAACTTAATTTATACTTACAGCAAGAACCCTGCCTACTCACAACCTATTTTATAAACCACTTTTAAAATTTATCCACCTTTAACTGATATAGCCACATAAATACAATCAGTAATTATTCAGACCTTGGTTTGATACACAGATATCCTGACCTGACATATTGTCTATGAAGTACCCAAAAAGTGTACAAGAAAAATTAAGATTTCAATTTTGAGGAGGAAGCCTTCTTTTCCCCCCTCTAAATCTTTAAACTAACATTTTATAAGTTGTACCTACACATTTTGTTGATGGCTTTAAAAGATTTAAGATTTCCCAATCTACAAAGCTAAGAACAGCATCAAGTTATATGGATATTGCAGGGTCTTCATACAACACTAAGTGAACAGTTTGTGCTCAAGTGTCCACACGCAAGAATGTATTTTGCTGTTACTTACATGATGTAAAGTACAGACATTTACTATGGGGGACCTCAGATGAATCCATAAATTTCAACAGCACATGGATCTCTGAAGGCTTCCTTACCACAAGAAAACACTGACACAAAGGATGGCATGCAAGAATGAAACGCCAAGGGCTGTTGCTATTTGGACAAGTTGCTCTTATAAAGAGCAGCAAATAGCTACAAGATACTTGTGGAGTCCACTCTGAAGTCTAAATAACTGTTTGGAGACTAATGAGCACTTTTAAATGGTTAATAGGGGTATCTGAACAATTGCAGGGTGGGGGGTGCCACAAAGCAAACTTTGTAAACTCCTGGAAATCCACATGATTTCACTTGTCTTTATTTTACAAATTGGAAGTTTTGCTGCATCTCCAAACCTGCAGAATGTCTGATATTAGCCTTGACTGGAAAAGTGCTTTGTCTGCCACTGACTATGCCCCTACTCTGGATCTCTTGGCCAGGTATGATTAAGTGATGGTTTGTACATGCACTATGTTGGAGCGTCTAGCGTGCCTCAGACTGCATTCAACATGCTCTGAGATTCAATTAATGAATAAGGTGGAATGCCAACTGTAGTTGTGACTGCTGCTTCTTTAAAGTACGCACAAAATATGCGCACAGCTAGTCAATGCTAAAATATGCATGTATTTATTAATTCATTCTGCCTCTCCCAATCTCTGCTTTGTTCATCTTTTATGCCTTGTTCTTTAGGCTAATTGCTTGGGCCTGGAGATGTTTTACTTGTAAATAACCTAGCACAGTGCTGCCATAATCTGACTGGAGTTTCTAGCCTCTACTATAAATCATCCTGACTTTCTGCCTCAAAATATTGTCCTGTTCCACTCTTTCTCATTTTAACCACCCAATTCCTTTTTGCTTTCCTCTGTGACATTCAGGTACTCTTTTCGTCTAATAAAGAGCATAAGCATCTCAAGGCAGAGACCTTCCTTATGGGTTTATTGAATTCCCTACCTACTTAAGGGTAAGCAATGAAATAAATCAAAATTGTGAGACATAATTCTTGGTATTATAGCAAAGAGGAATACACACCTGAGGAAGTTTTGCACCAGAAGTAAAGGCCCTTGAATACAAAGAGTAGCTTCTCATTCTAAAATGTGATATCACACCCATGGGATAACAGGCAAGTGGCTGCTTGTTTCTCACTTCACAGAAAGTAAAACACCCCTCCAGGGACGGTGGACATTACTAGAGTTGCCAATCAGGTTGATTTTAATCCCCCCTCCCCCCCCCCTTTTTTTTTTTAGAAAGAAGATAGAAGAAACATTTTGTTTTTACTTTTGTTTACAGATAAAACAGATTTATTTGGGCTTTTTTTTTTTTTTTTTAAGTTGCTTGACTATATAGTATGTTTCTCAGATCTGTCTGGTTTGAATGAGGGCTATTTAAGGAGAAAAGAGATGCTCAAGTCCTACTGAACTTGCTTAAATCTGTACTCGTGGAAGTCTTAGCCCAGTGTATTTACCAGTGGATAAAACAGTGCTTATAGTAAGTTCACTAGTGAGATAATTCTGATGAGATGTTTACCTGCACAATCTCCCTCCATCAGAGGAAATGTAGACACATCTGTCAGAAAGATTTGTAGAGATGGAAACGAATTCATTGATATAACCCGCTCGACGCATTATCCGAAACGTTTTGACTAATTTCTGATGATCACGTATGACACCGAGGATGTTACCTATTCAGAAAGGGAATAAATTCATGGTGCATCCTTTGCATATCCAAAACTCTACTTACGAATTCTGATCACGTCTAGCATGCGTAGAAGTACTTCCTATTCTTGCAAATAATAGGAGTTGTCATAAAACTTCCCTTTTCTGACATGAATAAGAATTGGCTCGTTTTTTCTCTCAGTAAACATAAAAAAAAGTGTCAGAATTTCACAGGTCATCTGTTTGCCTCCAAATAGCTTCAGAAACCAAATGGTATGCTTCATCCAGCTTTCTTCAAATATGTTTCTGCTCAGGTGCGCATTCAGCAATTAATGTACAAGCAAACAACACTTCTGAAGCCTGCAATTTCACCTGTACTGAAATGGATCCAAGGTTTCCAAGAACAGACCAAGGAACTGTCCTGCTGCCTTGTCAGAAATTTTAGAAAGATCTGATATTTTTGATATACGTGATCACTCACAACAGCACCAGAATTCCTCCTTCAGGAACTTAGCTCAACAAGCTATTGCTATCTTAGCAGGACACTTTAGCATATACTTAAGTATTCTGATACACGATGAACAAACAAGAGAGTAAAATTCATTTAAAGAGTCACCTGACCAAAGTCATCTTAATATATAAAATAAAAATAAGTATGGTGTCATTTTAAACAAAACTTTAAAGGAGACAAAGCATGATAGTTTAGGGAGTTTATAAGACAATACAAAGGTCTTCATAGCTTAAAGGATTTGTACTTAACAGATTTTCTGCCCTCTTAGGTCACAAGTTTAAATTAGAACCAAGTCAGCCATCCACAAGCCTGAAATTTTTTATAGATTAAACCCACAAACTAGTAGATTGAACAGTAAATTGTTTTGCCTCACTTAGTACTAAATCATATACATTTGGGAACTTAACTATCTTGTTCCATACCACAGACTGAGCCTCTGAAGGAAGAGTCCAGTATTTCTGCTCTGCACTCCCTTTTGGACCATAAAACAAGACAGAAAAGGGTGCACGTGGTTTCACTGAATCTTATCTTTAACATACTGCTACAGGAAAGCAGAGCAAAGGAATGCAGTTTGGTCAAGTGTTGCTTTTATGTTACTGGGAAAAGAGAGGATTGAAGAACAACTGCTGTTTAATTCAGAGGTAAATGGAGAACTTATTCATGGTGACAGACATTAAATACTAGTCCCTGGAAGTGGATGCTGTTGACAAAAGGCTATTTTTAAATCACAGCCATAGTTTTAAAAATGTCAGTATTTTGAAATCTGGTATCATAGTACCTGTTGATTTAGAAACACTAAAAGATCAGTTGTAAAGGGAACATAAGCGTATAGATGCAAAGCACATACACCAAACCATCCCTTTAACCGAGAGGCCTGTTTTCCAAGGCCTAATTTTTTCTAAGCATTCACAAAGCAAATTTCCCTTTAAAAAGTAGTTTTAAAGAGAATAACATTGCTAAATGTTGCAAACAATTGATGTTTCCTTTCTGTTTTTAAAGGCACTTGCATGAATATATATAAAAATACATACAGATTACAGTAAAATTAAATACTTTCTGTGAATGAAGCTCTGAATTTGTAAATTTAAGTTAATACAAATTTAGCAGTGTTATTCTCTTTTAAAAGTACTTTATGAATGGCACCTCATTTGGTGAATGCCTGAAAAAACAAACAAATCTGTAACAGAATGTACATATTTTTGTGCCTATTTATGCAAGTGTGCTTAAAAACAGTACTGAAATTCAAAAAAGCGTCAATTTCCCAGCTACACACACCTGCAGTCAAAGTTCTGAGGACACAACTTCAGACAACTAAGTGCCATCATCTGGCCTGTCTACTCTGCCTAACCCTATCAAAATATTTACAGATGAAATGATCTACACGTGGAAAACGGCATCTGCGGTTGACTGTGCTCCAAAAATTGTTGGAGGGTTTCCGAAGCCTAACTCTCCATCAGCAACAGATCAGAGTCAGACTGCTGAAAAGTTACATACCATTAAGGAAAACAAGGAACACATTTGGATATGAAAGTTCTTCACCGCAGAGCAAGTTGACATCTTCAACTCCAAGATTACTGGCTAATTTAATAATTGGGCCATCTTCCATATCCGTAGTAATGTGAGTCATGAGGGCAAGGTTTTTAACCAAACCACAAGCCTAAAATAAAAAAATATATCTTTTGTCCATTTTATTCCAAGGTATTAATACTATACATATCTTTTCTTCCAAAACTGTACTTATGAACAACAACAAAAAAGTCAAAGTATAAAGTGAAAGAAAGGAAACAAATTAACTACACTGAAAATTAGGAGGGAAGAAAGGAAGAATTTTCTATATCATACTGAAATGTAATGTTTTAGCATTTACAAACTAATAAAAAAAGTATAGGTGATGAAGTTGTAGTTCTTAAGTTATCCAACCATGTATAACCCTATATTTCTCTCTTCAAAGCAACAGCTACTTAGAAGCATAATGCACATACAAAATCAGTCTATTTTTCAATTTTCCAGATATCCTGTATGTTCTAACACAAACTTTAACATTTTAAAATGAAAAATATCCAAGTATCTTATACAGTGCAATTTTATTTCAGCTGCTTAATGAGACTAGCTCATATTGACTACATATTTATGCCAGAAAGTTCAGAGTTCCCTCAGTACTTTCTATTCAGGAAAAAAAAAACAAACAAGAAAAAAAAAAAAAGACTCTCGGCATCAATCCTTTGGTTGAAATAGGTGGATTATGTCTTTAAAGTAAAACATACAAAGGTGTTTTTCTTCCTCAAGCTAAAGGCTAAAGCTGTTTCTATAATAATATATGTTTCTAGAAAAATTGCAGGTTGATGCTGCAACTTCAAAACAGAACATTTATTACAGAACAGAGGGATAAGAGTTTAGGACTCCTCTCTTTCTGCTCTTATCAAAAGAGAGCAAGTAGCTCTGCTGCAAAAATGGCAGGCCTCATGTCATTCTCATACAGCTAAATGATTTCTGAACAGTTTCCAGCCAGTCCACTCAGGCAGGAGAAAAAAGGCAATATAGTAAGGAGGACCAGGATGTAAACAGATGGGGTGTGAAAAGACCCACAAGTTGTGTTGTCAGGCTGAGGATAATTTATCTCTCTAGAAACCTCCTCATCAGAATTCTTCCTCTGATGGAGGATCACCTGCTTCGAAATAAACAGTGTCTCCATTCCTCAGGTCAAGAAATACTGAAAGAAAAACAGAAGTTCCTCACCTCTCCTTCAGGAGTGTCAGATGGGCAGAGCATCCCCCACTGAGATGGCTGCAGTGACCGAGGACCACTCACTTTCCTTGTCTTTTCAAACTGAGAAGAGATTCTAGTCATCATCCCCAGAGCAGATATATAAGACAAGCGGGACAATACTTGCGTCACGCCTTGGCGGTCCATTTTGAATCTCTTCAGAGACCAATTTCCCTGTAGAATAAAATGAACATTTAAAAAAAGTTACTGCAGTTTATCCCTATCTTGACACTACACATCTTTTTCAGTATCTAGACAGAATGATATGTGAGGAGCTTTGCACAGCAAATGTTGCCCATTTATATAAAACAACTTCCTAATTACCTGTCTGCATATAAATGACTAGTTATAACATACTAAGTATTAAAAAAAGTTGAAACAAAAGAACTGCTCTTTCAGATAAGAGGATACTTTTGCTATTATATATTCAATCACACAAAGATTCTTCATCATCTGTCCCTCACAGGTAAATCAATACTCAAATTCAGCCAAATTAAATTATTTTCTGTTCTCCCTTCATAGATTTTTTCAAGTATTTAAAAACAAGGTATTTTGAGTGAAATACACTTTTACATTAGATCCCACAAACTTTCAGTTCTGCCTTTTGTGTGATTTGTTATTTTTGTAGGAGAAACAGGCATTTATGCTGGAGAATTCTGACAGCAAAGTCGTCTGTACTTTCTTGAAGCCTTCTGTTTTTAGAATCCAGAGGAGAAAGACTCACTGATGTATCTTCTCACAGAATAAGAGTGTGGGGGGGGTTTAAGTCTATCCAACTTCTCTGGTAGGATTTCACCAAATATGAAATGCAAGATCCATGCATATGTCAGAGGTTTCATGTTTCAGGACTGTCACAGGCAGTATCACTTGTGGTTTTGATTAGGAGAACAGAGGAGTTCAGAGAATGTTCCAGGACACAATTATGTTTCCATGCCAAGCAGATTTAATAATCTCTACTGTAAGATCTTGAAATTTGGTGCTACAATTTTTGACTTCATGACATCTACTCCATAGACAGTTCCCAGCACCTGAGTCAGAGGATACAGCAAGTTTCTGTCCCAATTACTACTATTTACCCCAGTCACCATGTTACTGGTCAGTTCAAAGGCAATGAAGATCTCAAAGGTAATGCTTTCCCAAGGACTGCCTTCTGCTAATTCCTGTAGCCTTTTTGATAAACTCAGCTCACTAATGCTAACAAATAACTTGAAGCTCGCTTGCTGTACTACCCTGAAATCCTTTTAGAGGGTGATTTGCTTGGCTTCTTTATTTATACATTAACAGCACAATCACAATGAACAGCAAGAAACCACCACCCATCCAAATGATTTTGCTATTTGCTTCCACTGGAGACACTATCAAATAGTCTGCAGAACTTCCTTTTTTTCCTTGTTACAGAAAGTGGGAAGACATAATGCCCAACGATCAGTCAGTAAAAAGAAAGCTGTCCACTTGCTCAACCTTCCCGGGAAGGGTTCACTCATTGACCATTTCATTCTTTAGGGACTGGGAGTTATCAGAATATAAGTGGAAGGATACAATAAATGAGTAGTTTTTCCTCACGCTAGAAATGATCGCATCTGTAGTCTAAACTAGCATGTGGTTTCTTCTTCACCACTGAAAAGACTGTGAAATCTGAAAGACTGGAAAAAAATGGGAGGTAAAAATGCTGCTTGAATAAATAATATGAAAAATTCTTTGTGCTTTGGAAATAACTCCTTCAAAAGTTGTCCAAACAACCAAAATGGGGCCCAGGCTGTTGTGAGACCATCCCCAGTGGAGAACCTCCTACTGAAAACTCCTATGAACTGAAAGTTGCTCCCTCAGTGGCATCAGATGATTCTGCAGATGCTGAAATGTCTATTAGGCCTGTGGCATTACTGCCTGACCCACCCTCTCTTCTGGTATTTTCCAGGGTAAAAAGAAGACCTATAGCAAATACCACTGAACACCACTGTACATTTGATGCAGTAGTGCTACGAATTCTTTTGCATGCTACTGGTGTAATTATGAATCCACTGAGTTATTTCATTCTCTTTGAGACTATCATTGAAGCATTCTGGTGAGATTGGAGATTGTCGTTTCCAAGAATGATTTTTATGGTATTTGCTTAATCTCTTGAATAGTAGGCACTGGGCATTGTTCCTGAGAAATTATTTTCAATGCTTAAGAGCAGATGGTGTTTAACTGCTTATGTGGCAGTAAAAAAAAGTCCAAAGATAGTGGAAGAAGGAAGACTTTACAATATGTACTGAATAGTTTGCAGATTTATCTCTGTCAGTCCAAATGGAAAAACTGGCACCGGCTAGAAGAAAGCACTAGCATTTAGAGAAACAAATCTGTCAATTGTTTTGGTTACGTGCACTGTAGAGATTTAACTACATTTGGGGCACTCATAAAATTAAATAGTGATAAGCTTTAACACTGGGATTTGTAAGTAACAGACTGTTGCTGGTTTTGGATGCAATTTGTGGAGTTAATTTTGTTTACAAGAACTGAAGAAAAACCTCAGTTTCATGCTAGGCAGAAAAGCCCTCTCAAGAGTTCCAAAGATTAAAAATTAAGTTGCACAATTTTTACCAGCTACTAAAATACTTAAGACTAATCTAATTTCTTAAAAAATCATGGATTTCAAAGTAATTTACAAGCTAGTAGCTCGATTTCAGGAACCATCTCACAAATTGCTCTTGCAGATGTGTGAGGTAAGAGACAAAGTTGTACAAATTAGACAAATTAGTTGTACAAATTAGACAAATTAGTAATTGTACTTTTGCTCTTTTCCACTGGCACGAATGAAAAAATCCGTTCTAGTAGAAGGCAGACACAGGCTAAAATCTAGCCAAGAAAAATATTTAAAGGTTTAATTGTGGGGAGTTTTTGCAATAATTCGGCATGTAGCAGTTTTCCCTGTTAAATAGTTCAGTATCATTAGCAGAGAACTACTAATTTCTATGCTGCAAATTTGCTCATACTAGCAACTTCATATGAATAAAAAGGCACTGCCCTCAAAGAGCTCAAAATTCAGCTTTACTTTTTTTTTTTTGGCTACCTTCCCCCCCGCTTCACAGTTGTCTTCTGTTCATGATGTTTTCCTGCTGTTTTTCAACGACCTTTTGGACATACGATGTAACCTGACCCTAGCTAAATCCAGATAATAAAAAATAACATGAACTACATAGTCAAGTAGAACGTAGAAGACATCAAGTTGGATAAATACAAACATTATAGCTATTTTAAATGTGTTTGTTTCTACTATTCCTTCACAAACACTAAAACATCACTTTGAAATAAATGGTGAAACAAAAAGGGGTTTGATGATTAATGATTCTTCAGTGAATTTCAAAAGCCCTGCCCATGACAGAGTTTTGCAATTTTAATCTATAAAGAATGTTAAATAGATTTGCTTTTACGACCAAAGATAGTAGCATCATCAAAACATAATTTACACATTTCCATCATTCACTACGGTGGAAAAACTTTACATACTAGGATGAAAACAAAAATACTTACTGTGGAGATGGCATTGACCATGCCATTGGTGATTTGGTCTTGACGCATATGCTTCACTACATCAAACTGAGCTGCACGTTGCTTGGGGATTACCTGGTCAGCAATCTTTTTCAGTTCAGAGTTAAATTTCTTGAACAAATCTTCAAATAGAAGAGAAAGAAGCTGGAAATACAAAACAATTGGATTAAGAGAAAAATTATACTTGTCCAGGTCTGGGAAACGGGGGGGGGAACACATTTAATATTTCTACCTTTATACTTCTTGTCAGTTAAAAAATAGCCTCTCTGTTTCTCAAATGATACTTTTCTCACAAGTTCTTTGCCTTGTTAAATTGCAATATTAGATAAATTATCTCATAACAGAAGGCAAATTAAGTAGAAGAGTGGTCTAAGCCTATGCATTTATCCCTGTTTGGTTTGCTTTAATCCTTCCTTCACAATATCTTAGCATACCCGTCCATCTCTACACTATCCATTTACTAACTTTTTTCCCTGATCTGCTACACTAATTCAGTTGATCTACTTCTTCCGTCCTAAAGTCACAAACTCTTTTAAAGATTTAATACCCTAAATGTACAACCCTGAATTACACACAAGATTTGGAGGCAAGAGCAGCTTCTATTCTAATACTGGATGGAATAACTGCAGTAAAGCAGTAAGTGAAGAGTCACTTTGAGATATTCTATTATTAAAAGTGAAAAAGGCTGTTTAAAGTGCCCCTTCCCAGGAGCTACTTAAAACGGACAAGACAGACACCCAAGTGACTGTAAAGGGCCGTCAGGGGAAGCAACTCAGCAGCACAGAGTTTGGAAGCAGTGCAGAGTCTGCAAGACCAGACCAAAGCACAAAAGGTGCACAGTTACCATTGCTTCTGGACAAGCAGAACTAAAAGAAACTTTTAGGGGCTCAAAAGCAACCTCTGGTCTTGACAGATGCCACGACATATCTCAGGTTACGTAGGCAGCTTCCTCACTCAAATACACTTTTATCCTGCTACTTTCTGCCAATCACAATCCATGGAAAACCAATTACACCCACAGAGAGTCCACCTGGTTCAACACCTGCCATGCTCTTCTAGAAGTGCTACTATCTGGAAAGTGCAATGTTCTTCCACATCTCTCCCTTTAAAAAAAAAAAAAAAAGAAAAGTCTACAGTTTAAGCAAAGAAGCTATGTAACACAGCTGAGTTGAAAAAAACCCCCACAATACAACCCTTCAAAAGTGCTGCAATTCAAGCCAATTATTTCCTGTATATGTATACTAATTACTTCTAGTTCTTAAAATAGCCATAAAAGGAAAGGCTACCAAAGTTTGTTATCTGACTTTTTCTGCTCTCCAATCTGCTTTGCTTCTGCAGTTTGCTCAACCTCTCCTTGCAGACACTAATAGCTTCCCAAAACACTTAAATCTGCATTACGTGATATATTTTAACTGTTCACAATGATTAGCTTTGCAAGCAAGCAGTGTAAATTCTATAGCCTGGCAGTCCTGTCCTGGGACTCTATTTTACAGCAGCTCCAAGTGTCAGAAGAACTAAAAATGCAGCAGCTACCAATGCCAGAAATGGCAGTTCCCAGTGTACAAAGCATTGTACAGCTGAACAAGCTAGGTATTCAGCCAGCACAAGCTAAGACATTCTGGAGTCAGTGGTACAATTTTATTTCTGTATGTGCAGAATTAAACTCAATTTTAACTGTCTCCATCAGATATAGTCCCAACTTTTCCTCACCTTCTGGAAACAAGAAAGCAAACCACTCATTCCTCTATCACTAGGATGGGCCACTAGCTTTCATTTGCTTTCCTCTACCTACATGCCCCAGTTGGGCTGACCAAAGCATTTGGCAAATGACACTGCAAAGCAGCTAACTAACTTATAAGCTACCCTTTTCACTGGCATCACAAATGCATTTAAGAATTAAAAAAACCCAAACAAATAACACCTGGAAACTCAAGACAGACATCCGATTTGCAATAAAACGCTCCCACTGGCCTTCATGGAGAGCAAGACTGGATTATCTTTGACAGTCTACTCTACAAGACATAAGGAACTCTTAGTGTTCAGTCACTAAATTGTAAAACCAGCAATAACACACACTGTATGCTAACCCTTGACAAAAATGGAATCCTATTTTCACTCTGGACAGAGAGTTTTTGTTGAAAACTGGTTAAGTGGTTGTTTTTAGACCTGGTCTTGGCATGAGAGGAAGGTGTTGTAGACCCTCTTTCCCTTCCTGATGCTTGTAGTACCGTTAACATTTACAAGGTGATACCCTCTCACCACTGTCAAAAGAAATTCAGTCACCTGCAACTCACCTGCGATGTCACAGCTCATTTAAATCAGATTTCCATCAGAAATAAAAGCATCTTTTATGAAGCATCGTATTAGGAAGGAGAACCCACTGGAGTCTCCAAAAACTAGATTATGAGGGAAGTATTTCAAAAGTAGGGAAAAGTAAAATGAAGGAATGTGCACAGTTTTAAGATGTCTGACAGTCTTGTCAAAAAAGAACTAGACTCTTTTGAAATCAATCATGGTATACATTTGATCTCAATAAGTTTGAGCAGGACTTAAACATTTAACAAAACATTTAACAGAACATTTGAAAAAATTCACTCAGAAAATGTTTTCTGAATGTTTTCATATTTGATTTCTTGATCATAAAATTGCAAAAATCTCCTAATTCCACATGCCATAGGGATTATAAAGCCACACCATCCTTCCTCCTCTCTGAACTAATAAAGTAAGTTACACCTCAAGTACACCAACTTGCTACTATTTGCCAGTCTGAAAAGCATTATACTTTGCTAATTTCACTCACAGACTCTCGGTCTGTAAGAGCTCTGACTACCTGGCAAAGCAGAATCTCACAATAACCACATTATTTAGGTCAAGAGCAAGAGATTAAAGAAAAAGGATGGAATGCCAGTGATAATATTCAACGGATTTCATAGTTAGTCCGGGGCCTTTCAGCCCGCTTCAGACAGGAGCACTAAAGAGCAAATTATATTTAAGAAAAAAAAAAACCTGACAGCTCATCAATTGATTTTCATTGAAAATCCTAAGAAAAATTAATAAAGAAGTTAAGCTGCTGAAATACAGTTTCACCAATTAGCTTAATGTCAGAGAATTCTAATTAGGTGCCTTGAGATTGCTATTTAGCGTTTAAGCCTTTAGAGTGCCAAATTCTCCCTTTCACACAAACTGGTTGCAAAATTAAAGACATTAGGCAGCCTTAATTATATTATCAGAACAGCTGGGATTAGGCAATCTCTGAAGTCAAGGCGGTATTCTTTTGTCACAGGGTAGAAATCCCTTGCTTTCCAGGGTGCCGGATTTTGGTGCTGTTCCATATCTCACCCATACAAAGCAAGCTGCATTAGAAACAAAAAAAAAATGAGGACAAAGAACAGAGTAATGCTTAGCAAATAATGAACACATTAAGGAAAGAGAAAAGGTAGGTGAAAAGATTAAGCCTGAAATCAGTAGGTTTTGCTAACACCTCAGCTGGCACCTGGCCTACCAAGCCTCTAGTGGCAGAAAGACTAAGAGAAAGCTCTGTAAACCAGCTTGGCTAGTGGATACAACTCTGTTATCTAAAGCTAAAGCACATTTCGTACTCTCTTGTCCCACGGGGTGTGAAATTAGCAGCTATTGTTTTCACACATTTTTATAAACACAATGCCTTTTATGTCTTTACATTGTTTAGACCGCTATGTTTTTCTCCTCACATGGGAATCTTTTCTTTTTTTTTCTTTATTCAAATGTTAAATCAACAGGATTTTTATTCCAGGAACACGCTGGCATTAAAAAAAAAAAAACAAACCACCAACCATTTTATCCATGCAAACTTTAGCTAAACACAAACATTTCAAAACTGGCAAAAAAATCTCTACACTTTTTAGTCTGTAATCCAATCAAATTAATATTACACCAGTAATGTTGCAGAGAGGAACTCAAGTGTTCAGCTTGAAATGTGCTTTTAAAATATCACAAGAGAGCCAGAACTACTCTTAATCAAGTGTTACAACACCCCCTGCATAGTTCTCCTTGATGTAGAAAAAATACGCATTGGCTTTGTTATGATGATCCTCTACATTTAAAACCTCTCCCCAGTTAATTTAAAATGACTTTGGTTGTTAACATCTGTGTGAGCAGAGGCCTTTTTCTTACAGCTTGTAGAAAACTTTCTACCTGCTCTACTTTCTGCCTCTAAAAATATTAGGAAAAAACAAACTACTCCTTCAATCCAGTTAAATAAGAACAATATAATGACAAAGCAACAACTAATTTTACTGATTACAGTCATGCTGAACTACAGCAACAACATTATAGCAGAAACCAACTAAATCCATTACAGCTTCAAATATTTGCCCCATTAAAATATTGCACTAATGTCCTCTTACTACTCCTTACACTTTAGAAATACATTCTGCTTCAGCACAGAAGTTTGATGAACAGTCATCATATTAATTTGAAGAAAAGATTTTTTTTTTCCCAAACAGGTTAAGAGGGTTTTTTTCCTTGTATTTGTGCTTAGAGCGTGTTCAAGAGCGTCATCTTAGTTTCTTCAGGAAACTAGGAAGCAAAGCACATGTTTTTACTCTGAAATGATTGTGCGCTCTGTGTGTGTGTTCACGTGTGTGCATGGAGGACAGGGCAGGGTGGGAAGGAGAATAGGAGTATGAGATAATATGCAAGCACACATCTTAAAAAGTACAACAAGGTGAGAATTCCTACTGGATATGAACAAAAAGGAATGGACTTTGTTACTTGTGCTGCAACAGAAATCCCAATACAAATGGTGTGGGGAGCAGAGATGCACAGTTTCTCCAACCTGGTGCATTATGTATACTTCTTAGAATTTCTGATGCCTGATCAATAACCAGAGATGATACTGACTGTCAAAACTCCAATTTAAGTTAATACAGAGCACAGCAAAGAAGTCCAATCCTAATCTAAATTGGTTAATCAAATAACCACACATGGCAAGGAAAAATCCATGCCATGGTAACTAAGCAGTTCCTTCACCTGATAGGCAAATTCCCACTGCGTTAGGAAAATGTAGTTTGGCCAACAGCTGTGAACTGCCACCTTCTCTGCAAAGGAACAGTGCCAGTCAGACAACTCAAACCATTCCCTCCTTCACAGCCCTTTGTTACTGCTCTACCTCCAGTGCCAAAATTCTGCAAGCAGAGAAGTCCATGCAATCCACTTCCATTAGTTGCTCAAGTTAACTTTAAACCACTTACTTTGTTAATTCATGCTACTCTAGAGGCTAAAGGCAGTTGACAACAAATAAGCAATCTCATGGGCTTCTCCAGATTACAGGAGGCTTGAGCGGCTGTTCTGTGAGCTGCTACACAAGCTGGATTCTCCATAGGGGGACAGAGTGGACCTGACATGCAGGCACCTACTTGGTCCCAGTTTATTCCTTCACCCAGTTGCTTAGAGGGGGACACTGGAAGATGGATCTTACTGCTGCCTTCTTGGCACTAACAGTGTTATAATGGAACTAGAACTGATGCTGTACTTACACTGCTCTGTCCTTTTATCTGGTATAAAGACACAATACAGAAGTGAGGATATAATTTATTATAATATATTAGTCTCAATCAGGGAAGCATATCTATGAGTCAACACAGAAAAGCCAACAAAAATAAAATTAAAGGAAAAACACTTCAGTTGAGAAGACAGGGATGCTCCTCATTCTGCATCTTTTAAAAGCAGACAGTAACAAACCCCAAAAGAGCACTTCGCTCTGAAGTAAAAACTCACCTGCCCTGCCAACTCCAAACGTTTATTTCCATAGTAGTCTCTGTCGTCTACTTTATTTTCTCCTTGAGCCAAAATTACTCTGCGCACCATCACTGCTGTGTATATGCACTTGGCACGAAAATTGAATTCCTTCACCTGTAAACAAACAAACAAAAGTAAAACATACTGATGTTTCAGTATCAGTTCCTCAGTTCTTATTCAGACAAACACATCCACTTAAATCAATGGGTAATCTGAGCTGACTGAGGAGTCACAAAAGGGATTTGTGCACTTTACCTTCTTAAAAAATGCTAAAAGTAATATACATTAGCGACATTGAAACAGATAGTAAATGAAAATAAATCAGAATAAAGGTATAGGCCATGAGAATAAGGTCCTGAACTAAGAGCTGATACTGCCTGGCTATGCAGAAAAAATGCATAGTATGATAAGTAGTTCAATGGTACAGCATTTCATAAACGTAAAGATTACTTTTTACTCAATCCAAATCTTGGCCTTTATTTTGAGGATGATTTACTTTATCTCAGCTACAAAACAAGCGAGGACATTTGCCAACAAAGCTCACACCATGAACAACCACACATATTTACTCCAGTTTAAAAAAAAAACCAAAACCATTACATACAAGAACATGGGTCAGAATAGTTGATGCTAGCAGCTCTCGTGCTTCTTCCATCTTTGTTTTCTTTGGGCCTCCCCACATCCTTTGCCTTCGTACTTTGTTTCCAATGTACTTCAATGCCTGTCAAGGGGGAGAATTAACATCAGAATTGTAACCTATACAAATATGCATACACACAGAGATCTGTATGTATTCCTCAGTCAGTGCAATCCCACTAGCCACAGATGATACAAACTCCAAGCACAGTGCAAAATACCAAACACGTAAGTGATGCTAATAAAAAAAAATTCTTGAAAATTGACACAATTGATTATAATTAAACATACAACATGTTGTTTATCATACATTGATAACATTTGGAATGGAAAGTGGTGAAAGAGCATGCTTACTACAATACTAAAAGAAAGGAGATTGCAGAGATATAGGAAAAACGATTATATAAATTCCAAAGATACCTAGTTTGTTTAATTTGACTTTTCACCTCCAGTTCTTTTGTGTACGTGCTAAGTTTCATTCAGATATTAATCTGCGAGGTGGCACTCACTGTTTAATAGGCACAAATGCTACTGTGTAGCATCCACATCTGTCTCCAAGAGCACCTTGCAATGATTACTGGATTCTTACTCTCTTACCAGTTGTCCAAGAAATGGAATCAACCTGCAGAATTCCGGGTCAGATGAGCCAAAGAAACTATCCAGGTCCATACAGGAAGTTCCTGCCTGGAAATGAAGCCATGCCCCCTGTGCCAAAGAATTACCCTCTCCACTACATGACAGACTATCCTTTCCATCTGTTACCTGCTTCCGCAAATAGCTCACTTTCTTTTCATTTCATTTGACATTTCTCAGACAGAGTAACTTCTGCATTTCTCTTTTTCTACTTTCCTGGATGCTTCAAATTTCTCTATGTTCCTCCAGCATCACCATTTTACTCTTCTGACTCTGAATTAGGAAGGCCTTCATGCTACCTCTAACCCTGAAAAGCCCCAAAAGATGCAAACTAGACTTTAGTTTGCACTAGACTTGAGTGCTGCAAAGACTTTACAGCACTCAACATCACACATGGAAAGATCCGATAAAGTTTACAATGAAATAGCAGAAATAAGACTAATCTTCAAAAGCTTCTTCTAGCAGATTAATATGTGCATGATGGAAATGCTGACAGCAAAATGGCCTGTGTTCTGGCTAATTAAAAAAGTATACATGAACTGAAGAGAATTCTGGCGAGTCTTTAGCAGGATGGAGGGTGGCTATTATTGTGGGCTTTATACAAGAGATCAGAATTGGAGGAGAACATCTACTCACAATGAAATGGTCACGTCCACATCAATGGGGCTTCTGCAAAATGGGGCATGCAATTCCTTTTTAAAAAACAGGAATCATCCTCAACAAAAACCCCTAATCTTATGGACATGAGTACTTGTCACATACATTAGAACATAACCCTGGCCTTCTGAAACAAAGCATTTCTCGAGTTTGTTTTCTTTTCAGTTAGGCAATGAGCAAAGCCTCACTTTTGACAAGTCCTGCCCCCTTAAAAACTCTCAGCTTAAAATAACTCCCAAAAAACAAACCTCAAAACACTAAGTGTATGTCGACTGCTGACACAGCAAAGTGGTCAATACCCACTGTCTTCAGATTTTTATGGCCTCTGGCCATGTGAAAAGACACACCTGCATCTGTGTAAAAATCTGAGCTTTTTGGCATTCTTCCAGACTAGGAGCAAATGCAGCCATCACATGTTCCTCTGTGCCAATCATTTGTACAATCTCTTGGTCACTCTCAACACCCATGGCCTAGGAAAAGAAGAAAAGACAGAAATAGCACAGGCTTTATGTTAACTCACTGACATTTGCTTATGCTAATTTGGTATTGTTTGTCTGCATTACTACTAAGCAAGAGCTAGTTCTTCTCTAAGAAACTGTGCCATCTGGCACTGGCAGCACATATTCTAGCTATGGAAGAACGTTAAATGGAAATCTTGATAAGCAGCAGGAACACACACTTTTTGGAGAGCCTTTTTTCCTTCACTGACAAGAGTTAAATTCTATGGTTTTTCTTAAGAAAAAAAAAAAACACCAGGTAATAACAATCCTACGCATGTAACAATGAAAACCAAGTCAGAATCTATAATAAATAAAGGAAGGTGAAATTTCTTAAAAGATTACACATGGTCTCTTACCACAAGCAATTTCACAAACTCAGTTGACTGTGATACAGCATGTCCTATTTGAGAAACGTTTACAATTTACCTCCTTTGCAGCTCTCCGCATTTAGAAGATGACTTCACTACACAATTCCACTTGAAAGCCATTCTATTATTTCACTGATCCTTGGACACCTTGTTAGACTTTATACTGCGGAAAAAGCTTAATAAACTAAGAAAGCGCTTAACAGGTTTAGAAAAATCTCTCTATCAGTAAGTGTTTCAAGGTGGCAGCCAGCAGTGAAGGCCTTTGTGGATTCCAGATGGTGCTAAAGCTCCCCCCTTCACACATTTGCCTGGAGCTCTGCCATATCAAGAAATGGAATAATCTCACTAAACCTCTTCTGGCTGAGTTATAATATGTTTCTCAGAACTTTGTGAGGAAGTTACGTTTGCATTCATATTATTCTTCAAACTGCCTGCCACAAAGACCATTGTAAATAATAGCCTATGTAGACCCTAGTATTCTGGTTCTCATTAAAAACTGGCAGTGTCCCAAAAAGTCACATTTTCCTCAAAAATGCACAAATACCTTCCCTTCTTATTGCCTTCATTGGGTGTCACTTTGCTTAACACCTAGCTAACGCTATCCCCTTGCAAAACTGTTGCTCTAATTGTGAAGTATCCAGCTTTTTTTTTTCTTTTTTCTTTCATTTCTTCTTTCTTTTTCAACAAAGAAGTGGTTGGTTGAAGTTCCTTTAACTTAAAACGTTGTCTCTTCACCTTGTGTTTTATTAGAAATTAAAGGCAGTGCAAAAGCAGCACACATACTTAACAGTGTGAGAACATTCCTGTTTTAGTGCAAAGCACAGATCACAATTCCACCATCTCGGACAGACTTAGTGACAAATCAAGACACAGTTACTTCACCAGACAAGAGTGTTTCACCATAGTTTGCTCCCACTAAGTAGTCACCCCTCTGATCTCAAGGCTCTTTTCAGAACCAGAGTTTGCCCATGTGATATTACTGTAGTTCAGATCTCTGTTTTTCAAATATTATTATGCTTCCTCACCCTTTTAAATAAGGTCACACAGTAGTTAAAAAACCTCAGCAGAGAAGTTAACAAAATCCCTCATGACCTGAGAGCCAGACTCATAAGAAAGTCTACAAAAGCATGAAAGCTTCACAATAGTAATTTTCCATGTGTCTAGGACTTAATAGCTGACCAGCAAAACAGTTTAGGAACCACAACTGGATTCATATTCATTATTGCACTTAGCCTACAGAAGAACAAAATTTTATTAAGGGAATCTTTGTGCCATTCTAGGCACGTATACTAGGAATACATTTATCTAAAGAACATCAAATGCAAGCTGAAAAGATATCACCCTATTTCTGTCCACCAGGTTAATTTTAGGACGGCAACCAGATTGTAAGAGTCATGTAAAAAGTGAACAATACAAGTGGGGAAAAAAGTCAACATGTAGTTTTACTATGCTCTTTTGTCCATTAAAAAACAGAAAGCCACAGTAAATTGAAGAGGGATGATGATTTCTTCTAACTTGATGAATTCTCTGATCAGAAGTCTGACAACAACAAGATGAGAATAGGACATATCATTATGCCCATATAGATTTTCTAGTTGAAGTTTGTAACAGCAAACTCACTTGAGAATTCTGAATTTGTGTGTGGGAAAGGCTGGGATCTGCCACCAAACATATATGTTGTATTGTTAGATAAGTGCAAATTGGGGGAAATTAATTTATGAGTAATGACTAAAAACTTAGGCAAATTACTGAAAAAGATGTGCTGATACAATAGCCTAAAAGTAAATCCATTTATTCTCCTCTGTACTCTCAACAATCATGGGCAGAGCTGCACACACAAATCCACCTATATGCAACACTAACAGGGCAAGCAATAGGCCCATCCTGGTATCTGACAGATTTGTAATCTTAACACGTTCTTTTTTAGTAAATTTGGCCCTGATGTTGCACTTGTACAAAAAAACCCCACCAAAACCAAAACCAAAAATGTACCCCAGAATTAGCCTGTAACACCACTAGCATAGTAACAAAATACTCCTGGGTTGTTGCTTGTGTTACAGAAGCACTGAGGACATGCAAAGTGGGAACGGGTCCTTAAAGTGCTCACAATCCCAGGACAAAGCCGAGGGAAAAGGAATTAACATAAAAGCAAAGCAAGAGACAAGATGTCTTGTTTATTTTTGATTGGAAGGCAATATCACAAAGAGAGAATTTTACGAGGGGGTGGAAGGGAAGGAGACATTGCAAAGGAGTAACTTCACAGTAGCAATGAAAGCATGAGGACAGAGACAGTAGCAGGCTGTTGAAGACCATGGTTGGAAGGCTAGCAGTCAATGGACATAAGACAGACAAGTCAAAGCAAACATTCAGAATATTCAGATCATCCTGAGTTCAACTGGGAGAAAGTCAACCGCTTCCTTGGACTGGGGAGGTTCCTGCTGCCCAAAACGTGGGTGTGTGTCCACACATGTGTGTGCACACACATGTACACGAGAGAGTGTGCATGACAGAGTGCGAGCCCAACTCTTCCTCCCCCAGCTCATGTCTTAATGATGATGTCTAGGCGTTTCCATGGCACTTCACTAGAATGTAGTTCTGCAGTCCATCAGGCTAAATTACAGAATGGAGACAGGCAGATGACTGGATTAAAAAGATGTCAGGGAAGTTCAAGGTTGACATCACAGACAGAATTGGTCTGGAGCTTTCATAATTCAAAAGATACGAGCTATGAAACTGCAACCATGGGAACCCATAATTCTGCAGATCCAGTAAGACCACCATTCAGCTGTTCCTCTAGAGTTGCATCTTAACAGCTCTAAGACTAACACAGGTTTGTAAAAATGAAACTCGACCTGCTGTTCAAATCTTTTGCCGCAGGTCCTAGAGCAGCTCCTTACAGCTCCCACATAAACTAAAGATACTTCACCTACCGATTCAGGTCATAAAATTAAACTTTTAAGTCCCTGTCATGGTTTAACCCCAGCCAGCAACTAAGCACCACATAGCCCCTAGCTCACTCCCCCCTCAGTGGTAAGGGGGAGAGAATCAGAAGACTAAAAGTGAGAAAACTCATGGATTGAGATAAAAACAGTTTAACAGGGAAAGCAAAAGCCACGTGTGCAAGCAAAGCAAAACAAAGAATTCATTCACTATTTCCCATGGGCAGGCAGATGTTCAGCCATCTCCAGGAAAGCAGGGCTCCATCACACGTAACAGTTACTTGGGAAGACAAACGCCATCACTCCGAATGTCCCTCCCTTCCTTCTTCTTCCCCCAGCTTTATATACTGAGCATGACGTCATATGGTATGGAATAGCCCTTTGGTCAGTTGGGGTCAGCTGTCCCGGCTGTGCCCCCTCCCAACTTCTTGTGCACCCCCAGCCTACTCGCTGGTGGGGTGGGGTGAGAAGCAGAAAAGGCCTTGACTCTGTGTCAGCACTGCTCAGCAGTAACTGAAACATCCTTGTATTATCAACACTGTTTTTGGCACAAATCCAAACCATAGCCCCATACTAGCTACTGTGAAGAAAATTAACTCTATCTCAGCCAAAACCAGCACGGTCCCCCTAGGTTATAATTCTCTTCCTTTCCCAACCAGTTTTGGTGCAGCCTGCAACCTTAATTTACTTCAGCTCCCAGGACTCACTCAAGTCTACCGAATCAAGATCACAAACCCAAAAGAAAAACAGCCCTTACCTTAAAACAGCTCTAACTCCCTGCAAGGTAGGGAGCTCCCTGCAAAAGCAGCAGCACCACCTCACCTGTAACCCTGATGTTTTTCAGGATAGAAACACCCTTAAGTACTATACAAATATTCCACACCTCCTCTAATGCTCACTGCTACCTAAAACTGTTCAAGCCCCCCCAGGTATAGCTCATAGCCTGACCCCGCTATGCAGGGGTCACACAGCCCTATCATCTGTGCACAACTGACACACAGCTAAAATAAAGGTCTCTTGGGGTTGCAAGTCAACTCAGGACATCCTAAATACCATTCTGGTTGCATGTGTATATTAACTAATGAAGCAATGTTACACAGCAAGCAGGAAGCAAATTAGTTGTGCCTGTTTCCCATTACAAGGCAGTTAACAGTCCTTTAAAAACCTCAACAAATACATACTTTGGGGGCAAAATTGTACAATTTATATCACTACTTCAAGGCAAAAACTGCATTTACATATATAGGGGCTGCACAAATGCTTCTGTCACTTTCAAGAAAGAAGGTTGGGGAAAAGTGTTTAGGCTAGCACAGCAACAGAGCACTAACTCCCCCACATTTGAAGAGCAGACACTTCAAGTCTGTCCTAGAACAGTGCCAGGACCATGCCTTTTGTAGCCTATCAAATTTCAGTTAGCTGTGGTCAACATGCTAAACTTCACAAAACCAAAACTTACATGTGTTCAGCACAACTAGCTGTTAAATCTCCAAATATGCCAATCACAAAGATCCTTACAGTTCTGGATGGCAGAAAAGCAAAGCAGCAGAACAAGGTCATTCAGGCTTTCAGTTTAGAAGAGACTATGGATAAGGATGAACTGCAAGGCAGATGCCTCCTTTAGGGTGACCCCACACAGTCCAGTCCCTGCACCTATCCAGATCAAGGGACCTTCAGATCCACACTACTTCCACCCCTTCCCACAGCCCATGTGCCTGGGTTTCCTTCCTCACCATGAAAGAAAAGAAAGGATGGGAATACTGTATGTTCAGGTCTTGCCCCAGCATGCAGCTGTGTCCATGACTCATACCTGAAATGCCAAAGTGCTCTTAGATTCTAGTGAAAGGGAGCTCTTTATGAATTTTAGGCCTCAGCTCTGTCAGCAGGTGGTATTTGTAATGCTCTCTACTTCACAGCCCTTGTTTTTGACAAAGATGTCTAAGGGCTATTAGTACACATCCACTTTACAGTTGTGGTAGCTTTAAATCCACATTAGATCATAGATCTCCAATACTTGTTTTCTTTTCTATAAAATTACAATGATTTTCTGTACCTGATCTACATTTTAAGTCATTCGCAGGAACACTGGGCCATTTAAAGCTACTGGGACTAGACAGACAATCCAAAATTGCCCAACCTTCTCCCACTGACTTTCAGATAGCCCCTGACAAAACTGACCGCTCTAGCTGGCCCATGCACTGGATAGCAGCCCTCTACCAACTACTAGTCATTTTCTTAGTCAAAACACAGAGGTCTGTGGAACTTGGTTACAGCCTAGATGCTGGTCTGGGAGGAAATGCAGAGCAATAGATTTTTTTTCATTGTTTTCTCAGTTTATTTTTTAATTGGAAATTATACAAGCAGTTGCTACAGTAAAAGTTAAGGATGCAAAGGCAACCAAAACTTCAGACCTTAGATTGTCTGTACCGCTTAACTTTGCCCCTTGCAGACATGCATCTCTACATTACAAGAAGCAGAACACTTACTAGTAATGAGGAAGACCCATGCGCCATGCCCAAGGCTTGGGTCTCAGCAGGAAAGAATTATTCTCCTTGCTTTTCCAACAAATCTCCTATGTATAATACTGCCATGAGAGAGAGCTGAGGCTACACGGGGATCCCTAAGTTAGGGATTTTCCAGTTTCAGGGCTATAGCGTTTGTAACCTTGCTTCTAGTAGTTAAATACAACAAATACCACATTACAGCAATGCCTGAGAAAGAAAGATCAGAGGCTGGTGCCTGCCTAAGAATCCATTGAAAAGACTAGCTGGGATTTTTAGTTTCCAGCTGGAGACTCATCTAAAGTGGACAGAAGATCCCTGAAGTTCACATGTCATTAAAGGAAAGGTAAGGAAAATTACCACTCCTGAGTACAGTTAAGTGCTGGTCAAGAATGGAACATTCAGAATAGTTCAAGTTGGTGCAGCTGATTTGCTACCGGATTAAATCAATATAAATCTTTGAAAAGCACTACGGCCAAGAGCTTCTAACAACTGTTACCCCTTATTCAATAGATAAATGAAAAATTATGCAACCTTATCTAGAATATAAAAGATACATACAGGCAGGGGAATAATTATAGCAAGCATTGTCAGAAGATGATCAAATAGTCAGTACAATCCTGTTTAAAAAACCCCCAACAACCACCTCCTCAGACTTAATAACCCAGAGCAGTTACTCTTCTGTGAGCAGGTATTTATCTACACCAGCAGGGGGTGACAAAATGTAATAAAGGTCTGTAAGTGAAGGTGGAATCCAGCTGTTTGGTTAAGCACCACATTAACACTTTCCTGCAACAGAGAAGTTGTGACCTCAATCCTGACACTTTTATGTGCATTTCTGTCCACAAATAATTTCTCAGCCTCCTTTAACATTGGTCACTAAAAACAGATGATCTCCCCCAACTACTTGAAGAGATTAGCTTAATCAGAGATAACAGGCATTTGTTTCTCGAGTCTAACTCCAATTATTAAACTATTTTCGAGTACCAAACCCAAAGCAATTCCTACAAGAAAACCGATTCTTACAGCTCTCAATCAGAGAAAAGTCTGTAGTTGCCATCGCCAACAAATCAGCACTACTGGCAGAAACTGTTTGGATGCTGTGAGCAAGTGCTGCCCTCTCCTGGCAATTTCTTTCCTCGAGCGATTATCCTCTCCCCAAACCTTCTGTATTGTAAACCATCACAGTGAAGATGAAAAGGGAGCTATAGGATTTACTTCTATTGGTTGCTAGATCCAGTCAGAGGCATTTTTGTGCCCCAAGCCACGTTCCCTGTGAACAGTGCCTCCAAGACTGCCGCCCAGTTTCCTTCAGCACATGCACTGCACCAGGCTGCAAACCTACAGGCAGCAGCGAAGCCTACAGGACAGGAAGGAGCTACCAGCTGTTGGGAAGACAGGTCCTAGTCTAAGGCCTGGCCATGCCCTGCTGTCTTCTCCAGCAGATGGACAATGCATGTCCACCCACCACCTTTACTGGCTGTAGCCCATGTGCTCAATATCACAGATGGGCTGCCAGCCTGCTTCCAGTCCTGTTGCGCAGCTAGGGAGTAGTCATCGTTACGCCTTCAGTTGTGTGCACCCTTGAGTGAATTAAAATGAAAGAGAGAAGCAGAGGACGAAAGAAAGCAGTTCTGGCAGTTTCACAGGCAATGACGGACAAGGCACAACTGTCACCAGCTCAGCTGGCTGGGCAAATACTCCCCAGTTCTTGTCCAGAATCAGGGGTGGATGCCTCTCACAGCCCTTCATCAGTCCCACCAGAGATTGCTTCAAAGCTATGATGCCTGTCCATGCATTCACTGCACTGAATATACTGGTGAGTGTTCCTGAATCAGGCAGGGATTCTGAAGTATTCTGACTGAGGCCCCGGATATGAAACAAAGGGTATTGAGCTACTCAGCAGTCCAGAAGGTGGAGGTGGGGGCGGTGGGGACCAAAACCAGAAACAAAGACCCTTAAACACAAGTTTGTAATATAGCTCAAAACAAAAGAAATCAAAATCCTTCTGACTTTCTGTAGCAACAGGAGCACAGGCAGCAGTGCAGAGGGACCTTACAAAGCAGTAAGGGGGTAGCAGGCATTTGTCTTGGTACAGCAATGCTCTCCTTGCAGAAAAATGCAGCGCTTTTTCTCCTTTTTGCTGTAGAATAAGGATGATTTCCCAGGGGAAAAAAGCTTGCATTCTCTAAGCCCTGCCAAGTCCTTCTGTATGTATTAACTTCTGAGAGCTGCTGCCGATCTTCATTCTTGAGCTACAGCATAGCTTTTTTTTTTCTTTTTTTTCCAAACCAACAGTTGTATTACCTTAAATATGATAGCAATGGGAATATCTTCGGACAGAGTGTTGTGCCTCAGGTAGAATCTTCCTTGTTTCACAACCATATTTGTTCTGCTCTTCTTCTCATGAGTGGAACTGAAGTTAAAAAAAATATGTTATGTCCAACAGAAAGTTTGCACTGACACTCCCAGAATCTTCTGTACAAAACTTATCAAGCTTGAGCAATCTTTCAGCTGAATTAATGCCACTTTCTCCTCTTGTAAAAATTACATTAAAACAGTCAGACATCACCCCGTAACTCCAAGGTAATAGGGTATTATCACCTGTGATGGGGAAGGTCAATATTCAACTTAAGCAAGTAGAAGTCTGTACTTTTCAAAATCATCTTTGCATGCTTTTGTCATCGACTTGGATGTAACCAGCTAGGTCAAACTGTGCACAAGTATTGCGGCAACAACAGTAATGAGATAACAGTACTTTGTGTTGTACGTTTAACCTCATCTAAGCTTACTGTGGAACAGTAAAGGAGCTAGGAGAGATGTGTGAGGTGCCCCTGGAGAAGAAAAAACAGCCCTCACGCTGAACAGTGACAAGCACCATATTATACCAGCATGCAGCTTAAAAACAAAGCCAAAAGGCAAACAAAATATAAATAAATTCAGTCGAGGAGGAAAGGCCAAATTTAGACTACCTTGCCATTTTCAGTAATTTGTGTAGTACAAAAATATTTTATTTTTGTTTCCTTCTCAATGCCTTTAAAAGCTTTTACACCAATTTGATTTAGAGAGTCAGACAAAAGGTTACATCCAATTTCCACTGCAGTAACTTCATGTTACTTGCTGCAAAATGAGACCAAACACTATCAATTAGGAAGTGCACTTTGTTATGTTAAAAATTAGAACGTGCTTTTCCTAGTCTGGGATGAATCCTGAAGCATATGAGCACTCCCACTAATTTTTGTGGGAATACTGTACTAACTGATTTTGGGATTGATGTTTTAGCGTGAAAAATGACAGTACCAAGAGATGGGCATTGGATGTCTACAGCTTTTTCTCATTAAACTATACTAGGAAGAAGACTACACAGCTACTTCAACTACAACAGTGACCTTTTAAAGCTTTGGTTTTATCTCCTTTATGTAATCGCAGGCATTTACCATACCTGGTAACAGAAGCGCCAACTGTGCCTTTTCTATCAGCTTCCACAATGATTCTGTTTTTGGATAACTGCTCTTGAATAAGAATGACTTTCTCTACACCTTTAACAATGAAATAGCCACCTATTCAATAGAAAAGAAAGATTTTGCATGTCAATACCCTTGCACCTTACTGACCTCCTTCAATATGTCTTTGAATATAAATTATTAGAAAGTAAACAGTAAGTACACAAAGGGCAAAACAGGAGAGTAAATTCTCCCTTAAAAGAGTAAAGAACAAACTCTGTGTGGAATCTATAATAACTATGAAAATGTTCCACTAGACTAAACAGAAGTTTTACTAGGCTTACACATAGTATTTGGGATCTAAGACTTTAATTGGGAAGTACTCGGACAGCAAGAACTCACAGGCAGACCAAAAACTGCAAAGCTGTAAAAAACCCTAAACCTGTAAGATAACCATACTTATTAAAAGATGTTATGGAATTGTTAGTTCTACAAATTAGATAAAAATACTGCCTGTCAGAAGGGTATATCATAAGGACATCAAAAAAGAACTGGCCATTTCAGATGCTTGGTACCAAATAAAGAGAGTTAAGTCTTCTGTAATTACCAACTTGCTCTCTCCAGCACTCCAGGGAGGAATTTCTTTTGTATTACTTTTAAAAATGTATTTTTAATACCCCTGCTGTGTCTAAGACAATATTAGGAATCTTCACATGAGCCATGTTAGATTCCTCTCTTAAATTGTAGCTATCTATTAATGCTCCTCCAGCGCAGCACGTCATGTCACTGTATCTTGCCATCACAAGCAAGCACAGCGCAGATCCAGTGTGTGCTTCAAAGGCAGCAGATAAAAACCAAAGAAGTTGCTTGTTATAACCCTTCATCTCCTCTCTATGTGTCAAATATTATCATGTAACACTTTATTCTTGCTTTACAAAAGGCAACAAATGAGAGTTCCCACTCTGGAGGACACCATTATACTCTGCTCTCCCCTGACCCACTTCATTTTCATGAACGAACTCCACCTCTGTTCCCATATAACATTACTATATACACTTCTCTATAGCACAATACTATATACACCTCTCAACTTTTTCAAAATGTTGGTGTATTGTTTTTGTGGTTGAAAACTCTATCTGCAAATACAAAAAGTCCATGCTGTCAACCATTTGCTATTTTCAAAAGCCTACTGATTTCTTTTAGTTACAAGCATACACTTGAGAACTTCCCACAACGACTTCACAGTGGCAGGAAACATACCAATGGGGTATTTCTTTGCAAAAAAGATTTAAAACTAAAAGCACAGATGGGAAAAAAGAACATGAGTGCAAATGTACCTGGATCTAAAGGACATTCGTTAAGTTTGGCAAATTCTGCTGGAGTTTTCCCAGTAAGGACACAATTGGAACTACGAAGCATTATAGGCATTCTGCAAGAAAACCAGTTACACTTTTACTTGAGGTTCAGATAGAAAAATATGAATAGTCAAATTCAGAACAAAAAACATGCTGAACAAACTGGACAAAACATGTTTATGGTAATTAAAACACATGCAAGCTATGAACAACAGGTTTTTCCTTTAATCCCACCTTATTTCATTGAACATGTAGTTTGAAAAGAGAGACCTGAAATTGGACATCTACTGGCAGAAACTGTAGACTTCTGATTTGATTTTTATGCAGCTACTACAGGCATCCATGACAAGCACAGTCACCAAGGCCAATAATTACCAGTGCAAAGACTCCTGGTCCCCAAAAACAGTACAGTCTGCACTGAAGAGCATGCCATTGCAGATCCACTGTTACCAGTTTTAATTAGAAAAAGCTAGTTCAGATTTGATTTCCCACAAAGCAATCACACCTTATGGCTGCAGAGAGACAGTGCCTCTAATATATAACCTAGGCATGACGTTTCCCCAGCAGTGGCTCTCATTTCTCTGGTGTCTTAGCACAGAAGCCTGCAGCAAGCATTCTGTGAAGCAACATGAAGTGGTGGAAAAATATGCCAAGAAAATAAAAACAAATTATATGCTTAGGGAGGGGAAAAAAGCGAAACTAAGATGCACAGACTGGCTATAAGGCTAAACTTCTTCACCATGAGGACAGTCAAGCAGTGGAACAAGCTGCACGGAGAAGCTGGGCAGTCTCCATCCATGGAGGTCCTTCAGGACCTGACATGATAAAGCACTGAGCAACCCAGTCTGACCACAGAGCTGACCCCATTTTGAGCAGGAGGTTGTACTAGACACCTCCTGAGGTCTCTTCCAACTTGAATTATTCTATCATCCTGTGATGAAGATAGGAAATGTTCACATTCATTTGGTTTTGTGTGTTTACACTGCAGTCTTACTAGGAATTTGGCTTATTCAACAACTAACTAGCAATGATTTTGCAGTTGTTATTAAAAAGAGTACTTTTATAGTCAGCTTCATAATGTACCTTTTCACTCTCAGATTTTTCATTAAAACTTTTGAAAGACAGCATGTTTTACTTCTGAAGAAAAAGCTGCATTTTGCACAAAATAAAAACAGCTTATCACTACATCTACCAAAAGACCTCCATGCCCTTTAGTCTCTTCTACAAAAAAGTGGACTTTCGATCCAGTTTACAGAATTTCACTCTTTGGTGGATAGCCTTTGTAAGGTCAATGTTCCAGGTTTTTGCTAAGACATATTTTGACAAAATTTAT
The DNA here is from genome assembly GCF_034638445.1 of Ciconia boyciana. Lineage (NCBI taxonomy): Eukaryota > Metazoa > Chordata > Aves > Ciconiiformes > Ciconiidae > Ciconia > Ciconia boyciana. The sequence continues at coordinate 61,425,804 of NC_132934.1, forward strand.
ACATGAGTTTACTCTGCAACTATTTGCAACCTCAGAGATATTTCATTCAAAATTACTCCAACAAAAATTAAGATTAGGCAGCTTTTGCTAACAAAGTTATATTTCTTTATTCAAATCTTATCAATTATTTGAATTTCTTGGCCATTTTCATATTTTTACATCTTAAAAGGAAACTGATGAACTGAAAATTCTGTATTTTTCAAGAGGATAAAAAGCTATCTTGTCACTACTGTGCTCTATACAGATAACCTACTTGCTTCAGTCATTTCACTGAGAAAGTGTTGCCTAGAGATAAGAAGCTTCATATGACAATCATAATCTTGTATCACACATGCGATAAGCCTAATGCATTGGTTATTTATATCAGAAACAGTAACCATTTGGCATAAGGAAAGTCAAAATGGAGCACGTAAATGCCATCACTGAAAACTCCAGTGAAACAGATGTCACCAAGTATCTATTTGTTATTTCACTTGCAAACAATAAAATATTTTGCAGCTAACACATCCTCCTTTTGAGGACAGAACCTAATTTTTTAAATATCTGAAGTTATCAGGAAGAACGGGAAGAAAATAAAAAAAAGAAAAAGGGAAAATAAAGGTATTGAATTTCTGTGCATAAAGACACAGAAAATGGGTACACTAATTTAGAATGCTATTAAACATTCAAAGGAAATTTTCCTTTTTAAAGACACAAAAATATTGCCCTGGGTTTTTTTGTTTCTAACACACACAGGTTATCAGTGACTCTGCCAAACAACAGAAATTCGAGAGGAAAGAACATACAGCTTTCCTGTCGCAGTCTGAACCGCATGTCAAACAAGAGCATTGTATATACTCAACTGGCAAAAGGTAAGCAGCATAATACTAGGGATGGATGAGGAAAATTATTTTCCATGGAAATAATAACTGGATATTAATGGTTTTTAACAGCAAAAAGACTTTTTGCATGTATGCCCTTAGAACCAGTCAGATGACATAACTTTATTTTTTAATAAAGAATATTTACTTTTTTTGCTGTGACCTTACTTCATAGGAGAAAGAGAAGAATTTACAGGAACAGGCCTTAACGTAAGATGCAACATACTACTGCTGTGCTGTAATTTAGTCTCTTCCAGTATATTACGAATGCTTTACAAGTCTCCTTCACCCCATTATTTTTTTTTTAAGAGAGATGTAGACAAATGCCTAGACTAGTTTTTGTTGTGCTTCTTTTAGCTGTAACTTATCCTTTAAAGTACTGTCTTCTGTATACAAATTGATAACATATTTTGGTGAAAATGCACATTTACTTGAACTTTTTCCTTTGCCTATAGCACACACCATGAAATAATTCAAAGGACTCAAATTTAGACGGTCTTTTAAAAACTTTTCTTTTCTTAAGAAATTACTTAGAACAATAAATTGTTATTACAGCTACAGAAGCTTGGTTTTGTAAATGCATTACTGTGTATCATGTTCTATTGACAGAGTTAGAGTATTTTTTTTTTTTTATATGAAAGCTTAAAATTTCACTACAAAAAGTGTAGCTCCTTAAGTATCTACCTTCTCTTTCCTGCCAGTATTCCACCTTTGGTAAGATGCACAGTCACACAGTAAATCTCTGTAAGGCACTGACCTTTAAAGCCAGCAGGGTTGGTCTTTAAGAAACCTTGTCTACCAAAGACAGACATCTTTACTGCCTTTAAAATGGAATTTTGCTTTCAATAAATGCTAGAACTGCCAGGTATTTTGCCTTTTTGGTATGGTTAAGAGCTTGTTTTTCTCCCTAAGGCACATTATTTTTTCTTTAATAAATAAGATGTCCTTCACAATGCTAATAACTTCAAGTCATTTGACAGCCTTTAGAAAAACAAAACCATTAAAAAATCCTCAACATTTCTGCACGAAGCTCAACCTTGTCTCTACAAAACCAATTTTAAAGGAGAGGTTAACCTTGTACAGCAGGACTAATGCTCACTTTACTGGTTTTACCATCCACCTTCCACAGACATATCTCTACATATTATGTATGAAAGACTGAGTAATTTGGCTACAAAGCAAACATGATTATTTTCATTTTGCAATAAAGCGACTTGCAGCTCCAGTATTCTTTCACATATTTCCTTCTTTGGTTTTATATCAATACAAACATAGACAACATCCATCCTTATATCCGTCCTTCTTTGGAAGGAGACAGATTTCCAGAAGCTTTTGCAAAACAAAATCTTAGAACCTAACAATCACATCCTGTACAGCTGTTCATCAAGAGTTGCCTGCTCACTGTTTCTTTTAACAAAGAAGCAAGGTTAGCCGATATTTATTTTGCAGTAAAAACTCTTCCCAACGCAGCAGCAAATGAAAACTAATACCAGAAGCTTGACATACGGTATCTTACCTGCCAATGGGTAATGCATTGCGTATGATCCTCTGGCTACCTCGTGTATATTCAATATCCACTGTTATCGGGGCAGAATAAGTCATGTCTCTCAGGCGGCACTAAAAGGAGAACAGTCACGTGGTTAGATGTTGGCTTAGAAGCTGAAATGTCTCTCTTAAAACATCCCGTGTTTGCCCTGTCTCCTGTAAGTCCGCACAAAGGAATCAAGCAAAGCAAAGCTTGACCAAGGTCTTCATGGTACCTGGACTATGTTTGACAGAGCCTCCTGTTTAAAACAAAACAAAAAAAACCCCAAATATAATTATTGTGATGTTTCAAAAGCAGCCAGAGGATCTGTCTTCACAGGACAGCACTGCAGAGCATAACTTCTAAACTGTTTAATTAAACAAACAAGCCTCATCAGCAGAGCTGACACAAAGACCATACTATGCCATAGGCTCTGAGAGCAGTGCTCAGCTCAGGCACATTTCTATATGAAGACTCTCAACAGCTGAAGAGTTGTGCTGTTATATGAAGTTTGATAGAAGGGAAACACAAGAGAGTAAGAGAGACACTGTGCAACCTTATTAATAGAATGAGCAAATCTCACTGTATGGTACCATTTCTAAAGATGACTTCCAGAAGGCTCACTACAGTATCACTTCCTGTAAAGATTCCCAGAATTTGTTTGCAAATTCCTCAGACAGCAAGAGAAGCAGCATATACATATCTAGGACATTATATAGCTCAAGGCTCATTAATTTCTAATCCGGTCTTTCTGGTCTGCTCTTCCCAACCTCACTCTATGACTATGTTGCCAGCCCTTAAGGTATTGCGTATCTTCATGCACGACAAGGTTTACTGCATTTGCTGAATACAACAGAGCAACTCACAGCAGGTCATTCGTGACCTCACTGAGCATCTATACCTTTGAGCTCCAGGATTATAGGTTTATCAGTATTCAGACTTGTACATTTATGGTTCTATAGTCTTTCAGTGTATTGATTATACATTAATAAAAGGCAATTAAGATTGCACTGTGCATTGAAGATGCAACTGTATGGAAAAATATGCTTCAAGAATCATTGCAAACTGGATGCTCCTTCTCTTCACATTAAAAAGTTAACCACTTCTCTAGTAATAAAATACTGATGTGCACCAGCAGTTTTCAAGCTGTGACTTGTAGGAAACTAGGTCCCCTTGTGCTCCCAGCAATTTCATAGAATTTAAAAGTAACTGCAAATATTTCAATTTTCTAATTACTTTAAATTTATCTATAACAATAGTTCATGAAACTCCTGTAAGAACTGCATGTGAAGGAGAGTTAGACAACTTCATTGGTATTACTTGGAGAAAAAAAGGCTTTGGGATTCTTTGAGTGTGCTTTGTCCACACAAGACACAGATATAAAATAAGAATTACACAGTGCAATATTCCAGCACTTGTATTTTTATATCACCTTCCTTGAGGTAACTTCTCCTTACAGTAGACACCTAGAGGTAAGACAGGCATGACTTGATCTTCAAGGACAAAAACTCCCAAATTTGGTTGAAAATAGGTAAAATACTCAGACCCTTATGAAAATCTGATCATTTTAGGTGTCTTTGGGAAGGAATTTTATAAGCCTCTAACAGAGAAATGTAATGACATACTCCTAAGTATCCAATCTTTTTGTTTTGTTTGTTTGTTTTTTTTAAATTGCACCCCTGGTTTAACCTGATCAGCAACCTATTTAAGAAATAACTATGGCCTTCACATGTGTATAACACACTGAAAAAAAAAAGAGAAATGATGCACTAGCATTAAGCATCAAGGAGGATATATCTGAGATGCAAGAGTAGGTTATTCTAAATTCAAGGTCAATATGCTCTATGAAGCATTTATTTTGCGCTCTTCTGCATGTACAGTCACTTTAGTTATAAAGTAAGCAAGCATTCCAATACCTGGATTCCTGGATATGAGTTGTTGGCCATGAACAATTTTTTACATGCAATTTCATTTATATATAAAAAATCTTTTCCGTTGCATTTTGTGCACGTTCATATCTACTGATCTAACGTTAGCTACACATTTGTGAGATGCATGAGCTGTCCTGTATTACATCTAATTGCACTGTTGATGGCTGAGTTATTTGCCTTTCTTAAAATCTTTCCATCAAACTAAATGAGATTTGAGTCAGGTCACTGGAGACAGAAACGTGGCTATGCACAAGAGGCAACCACTAGATTTTTTTTATTTTTTATTTTTTATTTTTTACAGAATTTCTCCAAAGCACAGAATGTATTTTATGATAAAGTGTGCCACATATACTACATGAAAAAAAAACAATCCAACTTCAAGTATCAAGTGTATATAGCAAGGAAAAAAGCATCTGATATGTGAACTGATTTATTAGGTTGACAACAGGTTGTGTGGAGGTAAATGAGTGCAAGTTCCAAGCTCAGTTCCCGTTCTGAGGCCAAAAAGAGGTTGTCAGTACCTCTGTCGCAGTGGTATAAATCTCAAAGCACAGCAGCAGAAGAGGAATACTTTGTTCCTGAGCAATCTCTGAAGGGAACTGAACGGCTTTAGATAGCTGGAAGCAATCCTAAAAGGTCCAAACCTTATCTTAGTTTATGGCTTGCTTATATGTATAGAAGCTACCTTATATCCTGCCAAAAGCAACAGACTCTCTGATTTCAGTCACAGCAGCATTTGCTCTCCAACATGCATCTTTATTCCAGAAGTACACAATCCATTTGTTAACCTCCATGCTCACAGCAGTGCAAAGAAGTTAAATATACTCCCCATAAGACTAATGTTCTTTTGCAGTTTCTTATAATTTTATCAACTTCTATCTGTTTCTGCTCAAAGTTTCCATGTTTGTTCTCTGACTCAGACTTAAAAACTATGAGCAAAAAATCAGAGGTACGTTCCCTAAGAAGACTGGGAGGGAAAGGGAGACTGAAGTGACCTATGGTGCAGACAGTAGCAAGGCTAATATTAAAAAGGAGTTCATAAAAACATCCAAGAACACTACATTGTAGTGTGAGGACTTCAGCTCTGTCATAAGGAGAGCCACAAGATTAATCAAGAGAAGTACTTTTCACTACTTTCATGGAAACCCACTCAAATACAGCTACCATGGAACACTGAATACAGCTATTCACACACGTCAGGAAAAAAAAAAATTAAAAATCAAATTAAAAAAATTTATTACACGATTTTTAAATCTGAGGCTTCTTTCTACAGTGATGGTGGCATGCATTGTATCACCTAACGTAGCACGCACGTACTCAAAGTAAAGTTATATGCAGCTACTACCCAAGACATTCCCAAGATCAAACAAACAAACAAGACAGATGCAAACATTAATACCTCATGAGGTGATACAGGTCGTGTCACATTGAAGCTTTCTTCCACATCTGGAGTACCCACATAAATATTGAGGTATCTGTAATACAACCAGTTCCAAAATGAGGAATGAGCCAAATATTTTTCAGGCGACATGAAGGAAGCAGAACCCTACATATACTGAAAAATGAAGTTACTCTGATGAACGTAGGTTGATTAATAATGAGCAATGATTCTTCTCACAATAACTCATTGTATTTGAGCTGCGTCCTAATTAGTTAAAATTTAAACTGCACCTGCAATAAACCCCAAGTTACCTTTGCAAATAGACAAAAAGAAACTTCTATCTGTCATCCGAGACCACTAAATTACAGAAAAATGGTGACATAAGGTATTGTTAACAGCTGGCTATTAAGTCTGCTTCACATGATTATTCTTTAAATCTTCCCATCTTTCAATGTTCCAAATAAGAGATAAGTCATGGAAAATACTCTCTTGATTTATACCTACACAGATGCCTATAAACATTTTATAGCCAATAACAAACCCATGAGATACTACGCATGCTACAACTGATATGGAAACCCATGTTACTACTGATATGGAAATCATTTCATGCTTACTTCAAGTACCACATTGGGTCAGCATCACTTGTAACTTTTTCATTAGCCTTCATGATTTTCTTTATCTAGAGAGGAAAAAAGAAATAAAATAGAATCATGTGCCTTTTCTGAGTACTAAGAGCTGCTCTCTTCCCACCAAGAAAGCATACCTCTACATTGATGAAATAGTTGAATGAGTCTATGTGCTGCTTGACAAGTCCTTTCACCTGGAAAATACATGCATGCAGCAAATAAAATTAGCTTCAATAACATTAATCATAAAAGGCAGAAATTAAGATATAAGCATTTATAAGTGCTTTTGGATCAGTGCTAAATTCTTTCAGTTGACAAACTTCTGAGAAGTGCCTGGACGATTGGTCTGGTTCTACACTGTACATTTCCAGGTTTACAACAGAGCTGCCATTGTTCTTTGAGTCAGAAAAGTAGTTCGGTAACTGTACAAAGTAAACACCCAATAGACTTTCATATAATAGAAATTAACATAGACAAACAAGAGCCATTGCAAGTCAAAATATTTGATCAGTTTGCCATTATTTTGAAATTATTTTAATCATTTATAGTATAACTAACGATGTGTACTACTTGAGAAAGAAGTTGTCTGCACCCTAACAAGAGCAGCTGACATAAAGAAGAATGAGAGGGAGGGCCAATGAGACAGGGGAGACGGAACAGAAGTGGGGTGTGAATGAGAGAAGTCAATAAGCAAGGAAACAGTCACAGGAGGGCAAGGCACTCATAAGAAATCTGAGTTTGATTTGTAGGCAGGAAGAGAGAGAACATGCCCAGGGGTAATATCACACAGAATAAACAGTATCCCGTTCCCCCAGGTAATGAGTTGATACAGTACATTTCAAGGAGTTAAGTTTAAGGCATTTTGAGCAATCAAAAGAAGGGGGATTATACTAAGTAAAATGATCAAAGAAAAAAAGGTTTTGGCTTGAAGGAATACTAAGAGAAGAATTCATTTTGCTAATAGATTGGCATTTGCAGAAATAAAAGGTGTAACTATCCTAACTACAGTGCAAAATCCAGCCTTGAAAAGGAAAGAGTGCTAGCTTATAGACACACTTATGCTTACATGCTCACAGAGGGCTTTAAGCTTTGAAACATCCCATGACAACTAACATGTTACAAGACTTAAAACTTCATACAGAAAACAGATGCATTTACATAGTTTGCATGATAGGCAACAGTTCATTCTGAAATTATTAGAAAGAAATGGGAAGCTTAGAATGACAAATCCAGCCGCTCAGTGAAGCCTCCATGCATTAAGACAAAGGAGGAATGACTCCAGAGCAAAAGTCTTTAGATAAGAGTTTCCCTAATTTACAAAAACATTGCACATTACACGATACAGGCAAGAAAATCTTATGGATTTATTAGTGCCTAGAAATCAGGCTGCTTGTTCTTTCCATTTTTTTATGAGGCAATATCAACAGCTTTATTGAAAGAAAACACTATGGACACTACAATGCACATGGCTTTGTGTAACTGTATCACTGCTGGCATAAACAAACCAACATGCAATAGAAAGGCCAGACCACCATCAGCAGCCCTAGAGTAAAGGGCTTACTGGCTGGAAATAATGTGGGATGGATACACTTGGCACAAAGCACACAGTAAACTGCACCTCACAATCAGCAGCCCTCCCTTTTTCACAGTCTCAAGAATTCAGACAATATCACTAGCTCAAGCTTGTAATGGAAGTTCATGTGGTTGCTAGGAGAGACGCAGAAACAGGATTCATTGGGGCCCTGAAGCATCTTCACAGCCCTGAACCAAAGTGAAAACATACACCATCCCTAACTGACTTCTGAACTTTGTTTTCCTGCCAGGATCAAACACTCAAGGGTGCAACAAAAAGAGAAGTGTGGGTATTGAAACTGGGAAGGAAAAGAATTAACAAAGTGAGGCTGAAAAGAACCTTGCTGAAGTGGGCAACGTTTCCGAAGACTGATAAGAGGTAGCTGCAATTCCCTGAAGGTACCTATGCACGTCACAGACTTTACCTGCCATCTTTATGATACAATTTTCATTACTGCCTTTCTCCTTCTTCGCTTCCAACTGTTTGTTAGTCCTGTTATTATATCCAATGGCATTTTATATAGAACTGTGCCTTCAACTAATACCAGATTATATGAGTAGCACTGAAACTAAGACACTCGTAGTCTTTGAGTTCAGTCAAGCTCAGACTTCATGAGGGAAGATATATATATTCAAGCCTTTGCAGAATCCAGATCTGTGATTATGCTTCCTGTGACAAACACAACTACAAACCTAACATCAGTCTTATATAGGGTGAATGGGTCTCTGAGTGAATAGGGTCTCCGAGTGCCAGTAAAGAGTAAAATAATCTGGACACATTACACATACACATTGTTCAATGAGAACAGCCATACAAATATCCAAACCTCTGAAAGGATGCCTCCACAAATTAAATCTGTAAATTAATCAAGAAACCAATCTATGTAACCAGTTTATCTGTAATTGCATGGAACTAAAAAAAAAAAAATTTGCAAAATCCACACAGAAGGTGAGGACAGGTATTCTGGAAAACAGCAAAAGCTAGAAGAGGGGAATGTACAGTTAGAAAGGAGACCAAGCATTCATGCCATGAAATAAGTGCATAACACTAACCTTTAGAAATGCTGGAAGAAGTCTCCATTTTTCCTGAAAACAAAAAACAGTTTGAAATACCTTTCCAAAGAGTGACCAAACATCTAAGATGCTTGAGCTTTTTTGGGGTTTTTTAAATTATTATTATTATTAAACAGTAATATTATTTAAAATCAGACCCATTTAGAAAAAAAAGACTGTCCAAAGCCAACCTAGATGAGTAAAAGCAAAACAGGGAGATTACTTGGATCATCTTAATAAGCCATATGTGCTATGCAATATTTATTCAGGACGCAATGGGACATTGTCTTTTAGAAAAGCAACTTATGGGAGAATATATATTTCTTAGAAGATTCCTTACTACCATGTCCTCATTTAAGAACAACTAACTTTTTTTTTTTGTCCTGTTAACACTGTAAATTATATTCCTGGCAAGGGAAGACTTGCTAAAACTTTTACTTTATAGCAAGAATCTCAGTCCTGGGAGCAGCACTTGCAGACATGAGTCTTGTAAAACCTACCAGTACCCTAACTCCTACAAAGATTTAGCAAAACTATGTAAACAAGGTACTGACAAATGTAAGTATATCAAAGTTCCTACAAACTTTTCCTCATTGCTATTCTTCGATGATCACAGGGAACATCACCTTACATCAGCCCCACCTTCCCCCCCATGGCATGGGGAGCCCACACAAGATTTGGGATGAGATGCAGGTGGCGGGCAAAGGTGAGTAGGACCAGACAGCACAGAATGAGGCGGCATCACTCACTTCCAGAAGAGAGTATACTATAATATTCACAGAGCATCAGCACCTCATAATTTTAGTTTGACATTCAGCATTTAGAAGTACATGACAATGCTGTAGTTCTGGTGTAACGTTGCGCCTCACGGTGCAGGAGCACGTAGAGCAATTCATGGCAAAACACAGCACAAGGCTCTTGGGCTCCATTTCTGATGTGCTCTTTCTACACAAAAAGGCCAGTCCACCCAAAGAGACCTGAAACACGGCCTTCATCTCCTCCCTCTCCCCACGCGAGGCAATTAGCAAACTTTAAAGGAACTGCCGCTGAGGGCAGAAACCTCTTTGCTCGTGTTTGCAGGATACAGGCCGGGCAAACGCAAGGGACGGAGACCGCACCTCAGCAGGCCGCGCTCGGGTTCATGAGGAACTGCCCGCGGGCAGCCCGGGGCAGAGACCCCCTCGCCGAGATGCTGCGCATGCGCTGTAGACCCCCCCGGCGCCCACCGGCGCAGGCAGGTAGGGAACTCTGCGCATGCGCGCAGAGGTGGTCTCCTTCCACTTCACCTCACCCCAGCCCAGCCCAGCCCAGCCCAGCCCAGCTCCCTCCGGGAGGGCCCGAGGCGTGCCGCCCCTTCCCCAACAGCCGGCCGGTCCCCGCTGCCGCCCGCTGACCTCCACCGTATTCACAGGAGCCGCCGCTTGCTCCGGAGTTAGGGCCCCCAGCTCCGTGGCCAGCGCCTCCATCACCAGCCCGGCAGAGAAGCCACAGCGGAGGCTGACGGCGAGGGACCTGCGGTGTAGCAGCCAAACGCGTCCTCCCGCCGCACCGGCGCGGCGCCTGAAGGTTCCGGGGCCCTGGAGCCCTGGTGGGGGGTGAGTGCAGAGACACACAGACACAGACAGACAGACCCACCCAGCCACCCCCCGCCGGCAGCTGAAGGCCCAGGAGCAGGCAAGCGGAGGTGACAGAGGAGGGCACAGAGCAATGAGGATACAAACTGATTTTTTACAATTTTTAGCATGCAAAGCAACGTGGAGCATAAGCTTTTAGCATTATTATTGTCTTTTTCCGATCTTAGTGTTGAATGCTGTAGCTGGATCACCTACAAACTGACTTTTTTTTTTTTCTTTGCAAGCGTCGGTGCTATAGAGACACCAAAATCCCAAATAGGGGACTATTCATCTTCCCCAGTTTAAGATTAAACAAGAAACGTTAGTGATCTTTGCAAATTCCTGTGGCAGTAAGTTTTTGCCAGTTCACACGTAATAATTGCTAAGTATGTTTTAAAAGCAGAGTGTGAAAACAGTACTTATGCACATCTGTTCTGGCTCAGATTCTGCATGAATAAAGTTCACTGAGTTTGGTCTGGGCTCCATGCATCTCGGACGTGAAGGCCCAGGTTAAACATGAGAGTAGCAACATTTCAGACCACTTCCATTTAGTTTCCTGCCTAAAGCAGACAGTCAGCCTGGAGAGTTTGTTTAATACATGGCAATCCTACAACATCCTGCACGGCCTTCCATCTAACTAGCTACATGCTCACCAAGCAACTATTTCAGTCTGATGACCCATTACCCTGCGACCTGGTCTGTTAGCCATGGTTAGTATGTAATCGGAAATCATGGTTACTTCCACAATAGAAAACTATCATAAATTAAAAGCAGGAGTTAGAGGATTAGGAGTTCCTTCTTACCTTTCTAAACCAAGCACCTATTAGAGTTGGTTAAGTTCTTTGCCCATTTTTTTTAATTATCATTTACAGGAAACCTAAGCTCTATCAGACAGCACAAGCTTTCAGCTATATGTTTACTCCAAACTGGGGGAAAAAAAAGAAAAAAAGGTGTTTATTAGAAGCAAATTTTTCTGATTTTACAGATTTGAAAATTCAGTACTGTGTGTTTTTCAGGTATTCTTTAGTGTAACTTTGCCTTGGGGCTATTGTAAATTGTTCACAGAGGGATTTAAAAAAGTCAGGGATTAAAAAAGATCAAAATCCAGGCATGACTGAGTGGTAGTCATTTTAGAAATACCAAAAGTTCAAGAAACATCATGTTTTCAGCATTTTCTCAGTGCATTTCACCCAGACACATGCAGTGCAGCTAGCACTTCAAGACTGGCTGAATTGTGCAGTTATTCTGCATAATGCTACTAAAAGGGGAGGAATATGGAGCCATCGGTCACCTTTAATTAAAAATCACAGAAGGAAAAAAGAATATCCATCAGCTACATGTTGTCCAATTCTCCTGCAACCAAAAAACTTTTAATAGTGCCGGATTCTGGGCAAGGTGTTCCACAGCTTATCTACACATTGTTGTGAATAAAACCGTTCAGTTGTTTTAAACTGACCACCTTTCTTCAATGCTCCTTGTTCTTGCAGCCAAAAAGACAGCAAACAACTCTTACTCTCCTGTCTTTATTGCCACTCACCACTCTGGAGATCTGGCATAGCTCTCCCCCCGCCAACATCTTCCAGTCTGGAGACTCCTATCTATTTAATCATTCCCAAGAGCGGAGCTATGATCAAGTATACAAATCACCTTTGTGGTGGGTTGACCCTGGCTGGATGCCAGGTGCCCACCAAAGCCGCTCTATCCCTTCCCCTCCTCAGATAGACAGGGGAGAGAAAATACAACGAAAGGCTCGTGGGTCGAGGTATGGACAGGGAGGTCACTCAGCAATTACCATCACAAGCAAAACAGACTCAACTCAGGGAAATAAATTTAATTTATTACCAATCAAATCAGAGTAGGGTAATGAGAAATAAACCCAAATCTTAAAACACCCACCCCTCCCTTCTTCCCAGGCTCAACTTTATTGCCAATTTTTCTACCCCTTCTTGCTTGAGCGGCACAGGGAGACGGGGAATGGGGGTTGCAGCCAGTTCATCACAGGTTGTCTCTGCCACTCCTGCCTCCCCAGCGGAAGGACTCCTCATGCTCTTCCCCTGCTCCAGTGTCGGGTCCCTCCCATGGGAGACAGTCCTCCACAAACTTCTCCAACATGAGTCCTTCCCACAGGCTGCAGTTCTTCACAAACTGCTCCAACATGGGTCCTTTCCACGGGGTGCAGTCCTGCAGGAACAGACTGTTCCAGTGTGGGTCCCCTGCGCGGTCACAAGTCCTGCCAGCAAACCTGCTCCAGCGTGGCCTCCTCTCTCCACGGGTCCTGCCAGGAGCCTGCTCCAGCACAGGCTCTCCACAGGGTCACAGCCTCCTTTGGGTACATCCACCTGCTCCAGCATGGGGTCCTCCATGTGATGACAAATGACCAAAGGAGGATTGAGAAAGAATGCAAGGAACTGATAAGGAGCTAGTAAAAGTTAATACAGCAACCCTGAAGAGACAACATTGTAAATCTAAGATAAGGGAAGCATCTGCTAACCCACCAGTCACTGAAGCAAACTACCCAAAAGTAACGTATCCCCATCTTAATACAATTATAGTGTTAAAATACATACCCCTAGGGAGAAGAAATCTAAGTTTGGCTCCCCCCCCCCCCCAGTTAGCGACCACACGTAGTTGGATAAAAAAGTAGTACAACTTTAAGATTAGTATGTAGCACAATGAACCAATCAGAATGTAATGTATAACATTACCTTGTTTTCTAAAAATATATAAATGTTGTAACTTTGCAAGGAGGGTGTACTAGATTTGTGGAGCTAGCACGTAGCACCCATCTCTGCGCAGACACAAAACAAACAAGTATCTCGGCTCTGTGTGTTTTTTGGCTTCTTGCACACCAGGTAAAGAACCCAGATTTGGGACAACACACGGGCTGCAGGTGGATATCTGCTCCACTGTAGACCTCCATGGGCTGCAGGAGGACAGCCTGCCTCACCGTGGTCTTCACCACAGGCTGCAGGGAAATCTCTACTCTGGCACCTGGAGCACCTCCTCCCCCTCCTTCTTCACTGCCCCTGGTATGTGCAGAGTTGTTCCTCTCATATATTCTCACTCCTCTCTTCTGGCTGCTGTTGTGCAGCAGTTTTTTCCCCTTCTTAAATATGTTATCACAGTTATCACAGTTGCTGATGGGCTCAGCTTTGGCCAGCAGCAGGTCTGTCTTGGAGCCAGCTGGCATTGGCTATGTTGGACATAGGGGAAGCTGCTAGCAGCTTCTCATGGAAGGCACTCCTGTAGCCCCCCTGCTACCAAAAGCTAGCCCCACAAACCCAATACAACCTTCTTCCAAGGAGTCAGATTTAAGCAAGCAACTGTTTTGAATGTTATTTGTGCAGCTGAATTAAAGTCACTACTCTACACTCCAGCTGCAACTGAGAAGTTACAGAAAAAAGAAGAGAGTCACAACATATTATTAGTGCAGTCATTTATCTTCGGCATTTAACAATCCATTACATTTAAGAAAGCTTGCATAAATGACTTTTCACCACCAGTGGTATCACAAACAAAATTTAATGCATACAAAACCTCAAATATTTGTACTTCAACAGAGAAAGCTGCTACAGAATGGTATCTTGTTTCACAAGGACAACTTCAGAGTAGAAGCAAGTGCGTTTCAGCCACGGTAGCATAAACAGCATGCAACACATGACATTAAACAGATGCAATGTCCATGTTTGAAACATTAAATAAAAATTAAGATACATGAAACAATCACTTGAAACATAGGCCATGCTGTAAAATGCCCTTTGCAAGTCACCTTAATCACCAAAAAAACCCAATGAACCTAATTTTTTGAGTATTTACTGGTAGAAACTAGTATGACAGTTTCCCAAGTACATTGAAGATCTATAGTTTGATGTTTATTTTTACAATAGAATGCATATAAAGTATTATAAAATGTTCATAATGATGTTATAAATCATCTTCAAATGCTCATAAAATCCTCTTTTGGCTGAAGCTCAAAATAGTTCAGGTATTTCTAAAGATGCAGCAAATCACTAAGATTTAATTCCCTATAATTGCTTTTGAAATGCGTTATTCTCTTGATGATTTTGAATTGCATATTAAAATTTCATATTAATCTGAGCAAGCCTGTTTTACCTAGTGGCACAACTACTATATTCTAAGAGTTCCTTTCTCTCAGGTTTTTCAGGCTTCAGGAAACAGTTCCCTTTAAAATATGTATTCATTTTGTGCGATGTTTTTACAAGGGATAGAGCAGAAGTGCACTAAAGAAATTTCTTTTCTAAAAAGGCATTTTGAAGAAAGTTTTTCTTATCATGTACATGTGGCCAAAGTCCTTGGACACTGAGGAACAACTGACTAGAAGTCATTTCCCTTACTAAAAAGAGTACACAGTTCTGTAAAAATGGACTACAAAGCCACAGTGCTAATAATGCCCAGTTTTTTTAGACCTTTATGATAGACATAGTAATGTACATACACAATTTGTGTGACACATTAAGCTTTTATGGGCTATTTTTTGTCTCCTCATAAAAATAGATTGTTAATATAAAATATTAAAAACAAGCTATATAACTTGTACCACATGGAGTTTATATATATATATATGACATTTTAAAAGGACTATTATATGGCAATATATTAAAAGATCATTTTCAAGTAAATTATGATTCAATTTCATAGACAAGAACATGTCTATAATACGTATTCCAGCAGTATCTATTCCCAGTAATCTGAACTATGCAAAACAAAGCCTGTATAAACTTACAGAAGTTTACTTCCACATTTCTCAGTTTCAAGCCTATTCATTTTCTGTATGGAAGATTCCTGATGCCTTAAATGGGAACTAAGTATTGGGGCCTACTCCAAAGGAATTTGAAGAAAGCGGCAGTATTTCTCTCAGACTCAGTGAAAGTGAATCTAATCACATTTTCAAGAATGACTAATTATTTGGGTTCTTGCTTTCAGACCCAAGAATATGTTTTGAAAAGCTCATGCCCTCATCCAACAGAATGTAGAAGGGGAAGTTGCTAAGGTACTCTCTAAGGTCACTCTCAAGTGCTTTTGGGAATAAAGGTCAGAAAGACCTAACTTAAAAATACTTAATACCCATTAAGATCAAAGATCAGTACATACAATATTAGAGATTAGATTTAAGATCTGTATGACCTCCACTGGATAAACAAAATGCTTATAAACATTATATACAGAAATTTGCTCCACACCCACCCCCTGCCAACATCATGTTTCTTAGATGTTTATCATTAATCTCAATTAGAGTTGAGAAGTTCTGAATGATTCCTACTTTAAGTGGTGAATGCTTCTTCTGTAACTGCTATACTCCAAACAGCTTATAATACTGGCATTCCTTAATGTAACAGAGGCTAAGTTCTAGTTCCAGTAATTGCAGGACTACCAGAACTTAGCCTAGTATGAACCTGGTTTTGGTTACAAAAGCAGTTAATGCTATACTTTTTTGCTTCAAAGTCTTTTCAGAAACATAATTGTTTTATTAGATGTTCCTCTACAAAAATACAATGTAAGCATAGAACATTTTATCTACAATTGTTTTTTCATTTTGTAATTGCATTGCTATATGTAAATATATTTAAGTTGAAAAATAACATTATGTTTTAATGGTGGCAAAACAGTTAAGTACTTTGCCAGCTCTTTCCCACCGCAAATCATAATCAATGCTTGCCTTGAAAACTAATAATTCACTGGCTATTACAAGTGACAATGCATTAAACAAATTTAGTCTATTAAAATATATGTATGTCCTTGAAATCAATTTCTTTCCAGTGAATTTCAGAAACTATCTGCATAAATTTTACAAGATCTCTCTCATTAATAGTCACTGGAGTGGACTATTCTTAGTAGGGAAGTCAGATCACTGTCTTGGAAGTTAAAAAAAGGGATACAGAAATAGGTCTTTTTTTTTTTAATTGGCAGGTGTTTCTGTTTCTGCTTTCCCCACTGGTGCCTCAGGAAAAAGTAGTTTTCTAAGTATGTTTGCATAGAATGGTCCATACACTTGTTTATTGAAGTTCACAATGCTCGCATACTGAGATCCAACAAACTCCATCTCCGTCTGAATCACAGAAAGGCCTCCTGGCATAGTAGGCAAACACTTCTGAAAACTCGGAAGAGCAAGGAAGCTTCTCATGAAGAACTGGATTCGTTTGTCTGAAATGGAATATAAAGCATGCTCAGAACAAATGTAAACCCAAGATGAAGCCATACTCATTTTGTAAGCACCCTGCACATCAGCACAGCAAAAAATCCAAGTGTAGGTAACAACTCTTTCCCAAGCCTGTGCTGCAGTGGGAAACAATACTGAAAGCTTCTTAAAGTTGGCTCCTTGCAAGGTGGACACAGCATAAACCTGCTGCAAGAAGTTATATTACCTGATATGAAGTAGACCCAAAAGAAAAACCACTAGATTTTAAACCCAGAACTGACAGAAGGGAGACTGCATAGCACTCATTTTTCTAAATTCTTCTCCAAAATACTAGCATCTCTAAGCTTGTTTGTACAGACACTTTCTAAATTATTTCTAGCTGCGACTAACCATGCTCTGCAGCATACCAAGAACACCATCTATAGGTAAACAACATTTCCTTACTTCTCATTGACCCAGTATTTTACTGCAGTAAGAAAGTGCTTTTAAAAATTAGACAGCTGATTAAGCTTGCTGGGAGTAAGTTTGTGTACAGACACATACAATAAGACAATTATGTATTATCTTACTAACCAATCAAGGAACTGACAGGATTATTCTCCTCAACAATATGAGCAATTTGACCCATTAAATTACTCTGCATTTCTTCATTAAGAGCAGGAAGACCTCTTTCAGTTAGAGACCTGTTCACTTTGCTGCAAATCTGGACACCAATAGCATTCAGAGCCTCCTTCAAATCAAAAGTTCTGGAAGAAAGAAATAGAAAAGCATTAACTTTTGCAGTTCCTGCAGCATAGGTTGTAGGGTGACCCCTCACTTGTCTCCTTTCCCTTTTATTTTCAACTCTGCAATGAGAGAATTTAGAAAAGTTATCTTTTGCTTTTGCAGATTTATGTACATCTACAGATACAGGACAAATCTCCCTGTGGACGATAAAATAAGGACCTCATTGTGATTCAAACAGGAAAAAAATCATTTCAAGTGTGCAGCAGTGACACCAGTTCATTTTGCCCTTATGCTTAGGTGTTTTGCTGGGCCACATGCATAACATTTCATGAGAAAAAGCAGAGTGGAAAACTATTTTATGACACTCTTTCAGATCACATCAGACTTGCTTGTAGTGCAAGTGGCAGCAGAAAGAGGCAGCCAAATAGCTTAAACTACCTACTACAAGTTTGAAGCAACTGGCAAGACAATTCAGTGCGTGTATTGCCACAGTCTCTCCAGTATTAGGAGCATATGAATGAACTTTAGTACTAGGCTCCAAATTCTGTAGACTAACATCAAGATTAAGATTTCATTAAAATATAACTTTGAAAACATGCACCTAACATACAGTAGACTTACACCGTAAAGGGACCATAGATATAGGAAGATACCAAATTTTAATTATCTATTATTAACAAGCACTGGCTATGACATTTGTATTGTTTTCAAGGGTTTTCAGATCACCTGGTATTTCCTGTTAAAAAAAATAAATACAAAGAGTGATAAAAACAAGGCCTTACTTCTTGTTCATGCCTTCAAGAAGAGGAACAGAGATCCTTTTCAGTTGGTCAGCAAAATCAGGCACATCTACAATTGCTGCACCCACCGTATTGTTTGTTATGAGACAAACACAAGCTATGATTTTTAATTGATTGAGCTTTTCTCTCAACTCCTGAAGACGAACTTCATCTGTTATTAGAGTCTAGAATTGAAACAATAATACTAATTTAGGAATATGGAGGGAGAGAGGCAGGGAAAAGGACAGATATAGGATGTAGTCATGAAGCATTAATATTTTTCATCACAAATATGCAAAGTCAGAAGAGACAGCAGCTGAAATACCCTGAACATGTAGTATTGCACAAAGTGGCATTATGTATGAGTACCAGAAGTAAGTCTGTGGCAGGAAGAAAGGTAGTGCCTTCAGTGCAAAGGAAACTGAGGACATTGCATCTTATTCCTCATCACTGCTGACAGAAATCTGCGACCAACAATTCAGCCCATGATGTGGAATGCTCAGGGGATCCAGAGGACATTGTAGTGATCAAGGTTACAGACAGAATAGTCTTCTGGATTCAGCTGTCCTTTGAAAAATGCCATAATCTGTAACTGATGGACAGTGATGAACAACTGTGCATGACAGCCACCAGTTCAACCACCGGAGCAGGTTCTGCAAGCAATACATAACCTGCTACAGGCAAAAAAGCCAGATGATCATACCAAGAATGTAAGTAATTCCTACAGCAAGATGTAGCTGGAGTGACTTATTTTAGGCTAGAAAGAGTTCATCCTAACCAAATCCCTCTGCTGAGAAGCACAGGGGTGTTAACATTCAATTGTTTGGTAGTAATTTCATAGTATGACAAGCTAGATCCACCAGAGGATACCTACGTGTAGCTCTTATTCAAAACTGTTTGAAGGAAGGTAAGAATAAGGTGGTCTCCCTTCTGTCCACTGACCAAGAACACTAAAAGCATCCCCATGTATTTAGCAAATTCTCTGCCAGGCCACCCTAAGTATAGCTAAGGCGCTCACTGCAGATGCTAATTTTAGCCCTGACTGATGGCCAATTTCAAATTGGCTTTACGGAAAGTTGCAGAGGTCAGTAATCAGGAGTTGGAGGGAAAAACTGAACAGTGATTCTTGAAGCAACAGTTTATATGCACTGAGAAAGGGTGAATGTCTACTTTAGAGGGCTTTGAGTTTTTACCGATTCTGTTCTAAAGAAAGAGTAATCCCACCAATTCCTGCTGCTGTTAGGAAAACAGGATGCTACAGTTAGCTCTCTCAAAGACACAGAAAGCCAAGTGCTGTCAGTACAAGGCCCAGTCTTTGACCATGGCCAAGACTGCGCTTAGGGTGGAGCTGGTGAGCTATGACTGGATAGATGGAAAACAACCTTTACATTCTTCTTTTCTAGTTATTGACTTGCCCATCTCATATTTCAGAAGCTAGACTAGCATATACTCTCCAAATTTACTATTCAGTAATTTAAGAAGTGCAAAAGAATACTTCACCTATTGTATTCAATAGCAGGATTATTATACTACACCAATGTTTTCATATAGCCAGAAATCTGAAGACACTGAAATACACTTCTTACCTCTGGAATTGTTTTGTGATAATCCCATTGTAACAGTTTCAAGTAGCCGTTGTTTAGCACCAGTGTAGGACTAATAATTGGTTTAGAACTACTATCAGCACCAGGGGATGATGAAGATTCATCAGAAATAGATGACAACTCATCTTCCATTGATTCCTTTATCCATTCTGTTGTGAGATCCAGGGCACCTAAGCATTGCAAATCAGCACAGATTTACGGCATGCTTTCATCAAAATAAGCACCAGCTTGAGGAGAAGAGTTGTACGCATAAACAAGAGTATTGAACTTCTGAAGACTAAGCAAACATAGTGGACAACTGAGTCTTCACACACATAAATTCTCTCCCTCGCTTTTTTCCACTGATCATCTTCCATTGTTCACCTTAATATTCTAGCTAGCTTGTACAAACCCACAACAAATTGTTAGACTTCAGCCAAGATTTTTGGGTAAAAAAAGCCTCAAAGTCTGAGTTCCCAAAGCAGTTTTTCCCCTTTTTCAGGGAGGCCACTTAGTAGTTGGGGCACAGGACTGGAAAGTAGAGGTGAAGGGAAATAAACAGTAGTAACAGCAAATGAAATGCTTTTAAAGAGTTCTTTCTCAGGCTGCATATATAAACACTGCAGGCCCTATCAGTGGCTCAGGGTTCCCATTTTTTAAGCCCCTGGCCCAGATGTTAGTAAGTTTACTTCTTCTTCTTCTTGGAAAAGATATTTTCCTGAACACTGTTTAGCCATATTACACAAAACCTGTAATAGTGGATCAAGTTGACTTTGCATCACCTAAGTTTTCCTCAGAGCCTGCCTTTTGTTTCTTAAAAAAATTGATCCTGTCCCTTCCAACTTTCAGGAACACTAACTGGTTTTACATGTTTACTTCAGACTAACAACAGACTTGCTGCGTACAAGAGATAAAAGTCTCATCTTTCAGTATGTAGGGCTTCTGCCTCCAGACAGTAAGAGCCATTGTTTGTTTGTTTTTCAGATACCAACCAATTTAAGTAAATACAAATTTGTCTGAAAGCACCCCAGGTTACAGATAAACATACTTTATAGCAAGTTAAGCAATTGCCCATTGGTAGCTTGCTTATCAAAGAATTTTTACATTAGTTAGATCCAGACAAGAAACTGAAGTTTTCCTCCAAATTAACTGCAATTGATAGATTTTATAGCATGTCTTTAAATAGTCCCCTTTTTAAAGAAAGATTTAAATTAAATATAGCATGATACCTACTTGGTGTTTCTTCAAGAATTTCCTGGAATTTTGTTCTTTCGTAGTCCACCAAATGACGCTGAAGGTATGGCCTCAGGTTTTGAATTGTGTAATTAGCCATATCCACTTTCATCAGGTCCAAAACACGGAATATTTGTCTGAAAGGAGGAGTTTAAAATTTGACAATTACAATAGTCTATTGATTTTAACCAACACATGTGAGGTACACCTACATTAGCACTTTAATTTCAACTCTGGGAGAAGTAAACTCCTTCATTGGTATTTCAGTGTAACAGATATGTTACCTATCTTCCAGGATATTTGAAGGAGTATTGTGCATAAGGCTTGGTGTAAATTACAGAGAACAGCACAAATATGTAGCATCACTAAATGCTACAACCCTGTAACAGAAAGAGAAGGGTTTTCAAGAACTATATCAATTGGTACGTTTCAGCCTAAATTAACAGACTGTAACTATTTAGTCACTCTAATTGCACCAATAGAAACAATCCTTCTGACCCAGTTGCTTTGGTCCCAGTATCTGATCCAAGTTGCAACAAAACAGTAAAACAAGAACCATCATTTACTCTTAATACTTCTGTGTACCTAAGGAGCAGTAAACTGGTTTCTGCCCTATTATGCAAGTGTGTTACTCAAGTTCAAGTAATAAGATCTTTACTAAAGAGATTTTAAATCCAAAGTTTGTCCTTCTAGAGGAAGCATGCAATAAACAGTTCAAGAAGGAACAGTACAAGTGTGCTGCTTAAATTTTGTAAGGATGAACAAGACTGAAAAAGCAGTCTCCAAAACACAGATTATTGCAAGAGTGCTTTTTTTGGTTGTTCGGTGGCTTAGATATTCAGAGCTGGTAGTGTTTGATCTAGGCATTCTACCCATTTAATTCAAAAGTAAGATACACATAATATTCTGGTCACAGTGTGTCATAGCTCCTTCCCTTTAATTCTTCTGTATAGAAAAAGTTTTCCTATGGTTTGAAAACAGGTGTTATGCAAACTGACACAATTTAAGACTTCTTTTTAAGACTTCACCCCCCTCCTCATTTCCCAGTACTCTTTCAGAGAAGAGGTTTTTCCTCTAAAAAAACCACCCAAATACCAACCTCAGTAATTCTACGATATTGTCAGTTGCTTTTAACTGTTTTATATCGTTGTCTCTTATTGGAGCACATAACTTTCCCATAGTGTTGATGATATAGTTAGCTAGCCCATGAATATCAACAGCATTATGTTCTGCCTGCTGTCTTATAAGATCTGTATCTAGAACTTCACAAATTTGATTTTGCATCCTGTTTGCTCCAGGAGTCAGGAAGGAAAGAAGAATCTAAAGTAGGAGGGGAAAAAAAAAAAAAAAAGGAAAAGCTTATCAATAAAAACCAAACCACTTCGTAAACACACCAAAGTAAGATTTTAATATTAATGTGTCAAGTGCATTTAGCTGACTGACTATAACAGGACACATTAAGACTGGACATTATCTAAGGTAGCAGGAAAAAAGGACTGTTAAAAGGATCACAGTACAGTTCTGCAAAAATGCTCAAAGCCAATAAACCAGAAAGCATGTCAATAATGAGACTCTTTCAAAAACTAGGAGGCTGCCCTGTAAAACAAACATTTACTAACTTAAAATTTTGAAAGAATTAGTATTGTGCCAGGATTAAGGGTTTGTTTGTTCCCTTGTGTGATGATCATAAACAATAAAGTCTATTTGGGCAGGTGCGGTCATGTTTATACTCCTATTCATGCCCTAAGCTCACAGTATGTTGCTGGAAAGAGGCTGGTAGAGATGTGAAGCTCTGAGAAAAGAGCTGACTTGCAACTAACCATCATGCAATGAAAGCTGAGTGGACATGCCACTGTGCATGTGTGGCCATATTCATGGTTAATATAAATATACTATAAATAGACACCTATTGCAGTTCTGAATAATCATGGTTTCATCTTAAAAGAAAACCTGAAGGTGTTGGCTTGACTGAGTTAGCAGACCCTTCAGTGAAGTGAGAGACTCTCAGACCTAAGCTGACAAAACAGTACTGCGGGGGAGGAACGTTACCTCCTTAATTTCCTCAAAGAGCTTGATAGCATGTTCATATTCTGGAGGATCTTCATTCAGTTCCGATTCCAAATGATCCCAAAACGCCTTGTGTACAATTCGTTTCACTGTGCCTGCAAAACTGTGGAATAAGTCGATTAGATACAGAAAAGACTCCCAACTAGCTTTCATCCTTGGAAAAGTGTTTTAGATTAGCCTAATCACTTGTTGGGAAACACACAACACCTCACCAGCTATTGTGCCCTGCAACCGTATCTTTCTTGGGCTGTGGATCATCAGCTCCCAAAACATGTCCTAGACTAACAAGCCTTTCCTAGCACACCTGTATCTTTTAAAGCAGTGCTGGCAATTCAGATGTAGGTAAAGAGATATTACCTTTCCTTTTTCCTTATTGAATTTGTATTCATTGTCCTAACCTGGTACGTTATGTACTAAGCTTTCTTGAAAACCATTCTCTGTCATATAACCAATTATCAGTTAAGGGACTTGTGCAATTAAAAATCTGTTTGTTTTTTTACATAAGTTTTCTCAAAGTAAAGACCAGGGTCATTTTTAAGTTAGACATGTCTGTAAGCAAGAACATTTTAGCTACCTACATTAGAGAAGTTACTTCTCACTTCCTCTGGATCTCCAGGTATTTCTGCATCTCTTCTGGGGCTAATATTAGAGCTATGTTCATGATGAGCTCTATCTTCTTATCACTATGTCACCAATGAGATACTACATACAACTGCATAGAAGGCCACCATTTCATCGTTTCCACAGGGCTTGGAACTGCACAGAACAGACCGCTGCTCATCTTCACTATGGGCATTCATATTGCATTAGCCTTTTACCCTCCATATGACACTTAAGACGGAGAAATATGCTCCAAGACAGCGTATCAACTCAGCTGGACTGCAACACTTGTTCCAAGCAAGACAGCTTTGACAGTGACTCCTGGAGGTGCAGGATAAAAATCTGTAGCCCTCCAAGACGTTTTGGTTTGGTGTTTTGTTTGTTTGTTTTTTTAATTTGCTGCTCCATTCATTTCTCCTCTCTTCCTAACCCCAGTGCTGCTTTTCACAAAATTCAGGCTCTTACCTGTTCCGTGGGAAGTCTTCATCTTTTATGCAAAAATTTGCATTTACAGCAATTTCATGAGCTAGAGTCAAGTGTGTCAAATTTCTGGCAGCTGCCATCAGTTCATCAAATGTAATAATCTTGGGAGGGCTTGCTGCTGGAAAAACAAGATCAATTCAGGCCAGATATCTACAGTTGGTATGTGCAATTGAAAATATTAAAATTTAGAAATTTTACTGCTTGCTAAGTGGACTCTAGTACTCTAGAAGAAACAACCTAGGATTACCAGGTCTTTATATCTTCTTAAAACATTAACTCAGGAAACTCCCAGCTTATCAGGGGTGTGTATGTGTGGGTAATACCACATAAGCCTCCTAACATTTTGAAGAGCAATTTCATATTTCTGCATCTTAACTAAGATATCTTTTTTCCTTTAAAACAGGATCTTGCATTCCAGATTTCCTATCGACTGTTCCGTAAAATCCACCAGACCAAAAGCACAGGCAATAACAGATACCAGATGTCCATTATAATTTTGAGTACGTAATGGCTATATTGTAGCTTTATTGCTTGTAGGGAATGTTCTGAAGAACCCCCCACTTATGTTCCATAGCAGATGCATCATAAGTTACACTCCCTTTTTACAAGTAAGTATTAACAACATAACAGAAACTCTACATTGGAAAGGAAGAGTAAGTTCCCAAAGTTTCTAAACCCCCAAATTCTGTCATTTAATTCAGTATTTGGAATTAAGCCTCTGAAGACTGGTAATAAAGACAAAGAGCCAGCTGCCAATTGCAGCTCCACTAACAAGCTTGTTTTAATGTAACACTTCACTTACATAGATGCTAGAAAGTATGCATGATCTGAGAATGCTTACAGACATGAACACGAAGCACATCTTAACCAAGGTTTTATTTATCATTACTCAAAATACCTTCCTTGTGCAAATGTGTGTTTTCTGTTTGATCCTAATATTTATGGAAGAAAAAAATGTGAATTCAAGACTAATTTCATGTAACGATGTTATACTATAAATACTATAAATCTGTAAGTTACAGATTTAATTTTTAAGTGTATGGAGCAAACAGAAGAAACCCACCCTTTGCACAAAGTTGTATCTGGTTGAGTAAGAGACTGCTACCAACATCAAGATTAGCTCAAGATTAGGATGTCCACGGTGGCACACTTTTCTTACACTTTCCGAAGGGAAGAAGTGCACAGGGAGACCCCCACGGATACAGCTGCTGGTGGTGTTCCACACACAAGGAGATGTGCTGCTTCATAGCACAGAGAAAGCCATTCCTTTCTCTTAATACTCTTAAACAGAGATTCAGAATCCCAGCTTCTACCCACGACAGCAAAGAGAAATGAGATACGTTAGCCTTATCTGCCTACGTACAATGCAGGTAAGGTTAAAATAGGCTTACAGGCTGGGGAACTGGGTTTGCTTGAAGAATCACTGTTAAAGCTCTGTCTCGAATATTCAGAGTCGCTAGAAGAAGCTGTGCTTTCAGAGAGGCGTGAAGAATCTGAATCACTGTTCTGGTCATCATTGAGAGGCATTCTGATTCACTTTAGCTGCTATAGTAAACAAGACCTGGAAAGACAAATACACTTCCCATAAAACCAGCACTTACTATTTTTTTGTTCGTTGCTCAAAAGTCAGATACTGATCATTATATTGTGAATGAAGAACAATAGTTGCCTTTCTTAAAAAGGCATTACAGAAAGCATCTGGCTTGACATGCAGAATCATAGTTATTAATAAGCTACACCTGTTCTGCAAGAAAGTTTTGTACCTTCTGCTGTTTTATACCTTAATGGTTATGTTAGAGACAGTCTGTAAACTGGTTATATTTAAGAAATAGAAGACTACCCACAGTAACCCCTGAAGTTGCTTGTTGTCAGAATTTTGGAAGTTCAACATCCATAAAGGCATCTCATGATGTTATCATCCCCCACCTGACTTCACCAAGGAGTGATGTTTAGCAATTAGCTTCCTTCCACAAATGGACTGCACTGAGTGTAACAATTCTGAAGCAAATATAGAAGTTACTGGGGGAGAACAGGCAAATAATTCAGAATACTACATTTCTGACAGGGTGTAGCTAAAAGTCTGGCCTGCTGCTTTAGGTGGGTCTTTGCTCAGAATTGGATTGACCCTTCCTAGGGGTGAGGGTGGATGGGTTTTCTGTTTTAAGTCAAATGGTAGCTCTGAGCCTCTAACACTACGTTCAGCACATATGACAAATAGCACTGAGAAGTCTCATGCTTCGTAGTGCTTCTGTCTACATGAAGAAACTGCCTCCCAGGCAGATAATCTGCAACTGCAGAGAACTTGGACAGCTGCATAGTGCAATAGTTTAATAGTTGCATAGCGTATAGATTAATAGTTGTATGACAGGAAGTGAAAAATATATTCATAATCATATTTAAATGAGAAACTAGAAGTCAGCGGTAATTACTACCAGAGGAATTTGGCCTAGATACCAAAAGTAGCTGTCCATCTTTGCATATGGCCATGAGGAATTCTGTAGTACACTTTATGAAGAGACATATCCAACAATGCTTTCCATCAGCAAATTTAAGTAATATGACTTAATTTATGATTAAATTGCATCAACTTCAGCAGGCAAGGAATACTGCACTTTGCAACTGCTGAACTTGGAAAAAGCCACTTTTGGCAGCAAAAGGATGATCTTTGTGTGTACTTATGTGAATCAACGTACTGTGGGGTCAAGAGATACACAAGAGGGAGTAAGAATGAAGATTTCTTTACGCTGGCACCTAGTTAAAGCTTAGAGCATTTGATTTTTCAGGTACCAGCTCATCCTGAATAGGCCTTTATAACTTGATGAGGTATTAACTGATGAGTACTCCCCTGTTAATTGAGATGATTAACATTTGTTAAGTGTATGTTTCCTCCTCCTCCTCTCCCAAGAGGAAAGAGGATGCATTTGAGTGCCTTTTGTAATGTTTTATGCTGGGTTTTGTGAAAAGAATTAATCACATCAGCAAGAACACAGCTGACAGTTTATTGCCTTACTGGAGAAGCCGGTAAGAGATACTTTTGATCAGGATATAGAGGTCATGGGTTCAAGACTTACGGCATTAGTTGTGATCCTTGACATCATAACTCTTTTATTAGAACAGCAATTTTACAATTTCTAACAAGCAAATTAAAACAAGTAGGTATTTAAAATAGTATCGACTAAACAAGACAGAGTTGCAAGAGAATCTAGAAAACCAAAAGGCTGAGATATTTTTTACTTGGAAGTTATATTTGTCTAAGTTACAATTAGAAATTAATGACTAGTTAATGTTACGCAAGAGACTAAAACTATTTCTTCGATTAAGATTTGTGTAACAGATCTCAAAGCTGACGCTGACTAGAAACTAGTTGTGATGAGTAACCTACCTACAGAACGCGCTCCAGGTTCTTGATCTAGAACCGCTCACTTAAATACAGTAACCCTACAGAGCCTGCAAAGCTTGTATTACTCTCCCACTATTGTTTCTGCATCAGCATCAGAACCCTATTTCCAGGCTTTAATCATGTATAAAACCCCTTCATATATAAATAACTAACCTCCAAAAGGTTAATGTTGCATGTGGTCCATCGAAAGAATTGATTAACGTTGTTAACAGTGTACTGGCCCAAAAGGTCTTGTAAATCAGTCGCCTAGTATGAGCACCTCAAGATGCGTCTACTGCCTCAGTCTAGGTGTTAAGAACATGGAAGAAATTAAGTGACCATTAAAAAAACAAAATTCTCACACAATTTATACATCATCAATTCAAGTAGTTCCTCTTAACTGTCAGTATGATAATTCTAATAAATATTCAAATTAATAAATATTCAAATATTCAGATTTGCAGGGTGCTCCTGACAGCAAGTACTAAACCAGCTATGAAGGCAAGTCAGCATTGCCATTTTCTACCCCAATCTTGATTCCCAAGACCACCAAGTTGTTAAGGTAGAAATTAAAATTATATATATACACTAAGTCTTTACATACTAGCCCCAGCAAAGGATCTTTCGGCAACAAAATACTTGCATTTCAAAGAGGCCCATGACATATTTTGAGGTACCGAGACCATATCTGTTCCTACAATACATGCGCACATACGAATAGTAGAGTTGCCAGTAGAGTGCTTCAGAAGACTTAATTTAAATTAGTAAGTTTCAACAACGCAACAGATAACAACACACTGAAAAAACACTGCAATCTTTGCCACAGTAAATATATTTCCTAGTAGGATGTCTCAAATGGAATAGTAAGGAAGAATGGGTGCATTCTGCAGATTCAGAACATTATTGCTAAATTGTAAGTTTAAAAGGTAAACAAGGCAGCATGCACATCAAAGTAAACATACATGAATACACAAGCAGAATCTGGATATGCCATCTACAGTTTTTAAACATGCTGCCCAACAGCTAAAAAGCTTAAAGAAAAGTACATTCATTGAGCATATCAAAGGAAAGTACAAACAAAAAAAAAAAGACTTTTCTAATTAGTTACAACAATTAACAACTCAGTTACTTAGTCCTTTCTTCACAGCATACACTGGAAGAGCTGCTTTTCCTTATGCTTTTGTAGACAGCATAGACCTTCTCATAAATTACTAAAGCACAAGTTCATATGTAATTTTAAGTTTAGATTAATATAATTCCCAAATGAAAATATTTCAGAAAGCCCTTTAGCCTTCCAAAATCTCTTTGTAACTCACCATCTTGAATAGACAATACCACCTTCTTATTTTTGAGTTGTTCATTAGGTACTACATATTAGGCTGTTGTTTTAATACACAGCTTAATATCCTACCTATTCTATTAAAGAGTCAGCCTGTGGTTACAACCTGCTTTACTCTTTCTGCATTAAAAATAACTGATGTTTACTTTTATATTAGGTTGGATACCTTCAGAGTGGGCTTCATTACACTGTTTGCTTTCTTTCAATCAGTACTATTTTGCAATTTTTTTTTTAAGGATAAACTCTAAACAGAAGACCAAGCTAAAAATATCTTCTAAATTTACAAACCCCAAGTTTACAGTTAATTTAACAAGGAAGAACTAAATTATCATGGTTTCTGCTGCTATTTAGACAGTTTTGGATTATTCTTTTTAGTAAAGATGCAATGAATACAACACTGTAGATGCCTAAAGGCATCTTGCTCTTATACGGTCACCGCATCACCCAACCCGATCATTCACTTAGAACTGATCAAGACTGCAAGATCAGATTCGTTTTAGAGAACACAAACACGCTTTTTATTCCTGAAGGCTTCCTTTAGAAGTTATTTTATGAAGCACCTGGGAAAAAAAGACAGTTTGGAAGGGTTTTTTTTTCTTCAGATACCATCTACAAGAAGAGTTTTTCCACAGCCCTGCTTTGTTCAAATAAGTCCCTCCATCCATGCACACTTTAAGTGCTCTGTCCAGTTTTACCACTATAAATGTCTAAACTTTGTTTATTCTACTGGGCTTACATCCTTACTATCTCCAAGCTGGCACAGACTGAATCTCATTTGGGCTCGAGTTTCCCTTTCACTGACTCCACCTTTGTAAGCACTCACGGCACAGGAGCAGAAAAGAGCCTTTGTTAAGAGTTACGGCACTTCCTCATGCCTCATCTTTCACAGCTTATAGCCGACATTTCTCTCCTTTAGCTTTCTAGTTCCGCAGCTCTTCCCTTTACACATAGGATTCTCTTGATGAAGGTTTAAAAATATGTCAGTAAGAGCGAGATGAGTACGTGTCCCCCAAGCTCTGCGCGTGGGACAGCCACGGGAGCTGCCCTCACCTCAGATATTTCGGCAACGCGCTCCCCCAGCGCCGTGACGGGAGGCCACAGGCCCCCTGAGGGGAGGCCGGGGACCCCCTTCCCGCCCCCCCCCCCCCCGCCAGCTCCCCTCAGCGGGGCGCGGGGGGAGCGGCACCGCCGCCGGCGGCTCCTCCTCTTCCTCCATCTGTTTCGCTGTCTGTCTCCTCCCCCGGCCCCATGTTTTTAACAGTTACCAGAGGCAGGAGTTTGGCACTCGCCGACGAAAACAAACAGCGTTTCCAAGGACAGGCCCGGGGGGAGGAAGGGAGGAGGAGAAGAGAAGGGGGAACCCTCCCTCTGCCAGCCGCGGGGAAGGCGAGCCCGGCTGCCCGCCTCCAAGTGTCCCGGCCTCACGTCCCCCGGGGAGGGAGCCGGGGCGCCCTTGCTCTGCTGGAGGGGGGCTGCAGGGGGGAACCCCCGCGGCTGCGCCCGTCGGGACGGATCGTCCCGGCAGAGAGCGGGCATTAAGGGACGGAGACAGACCAGGAGACACGGGGCAAGGGGTGCGCTGCAGACCCAGAGCAGAGGCTGCAAAAAACACCTGCTGCAGCGGGAGCCCCGTCGGGGCAACAGAGCGGAGCTCCAGTCCGCCACCTCCCAGCCACCCCACCGCACGGAGGGGCAGCAGCCCGGGCCAGCTCTGACCCGGACTCACCCCGTAGCTCATCGCCTGTACGTGCCCAGACACGCAGGCGTGTGCCGTGCGGTACAGTACCGCCATCAGACGGCGCGGCTCAGCCGCAGCCCTGCCCCTGCTCGCCCCGGTCACTCACCGCGGCCCGGCGGCGGCAGCAGCAGCAGCTCGCCCTCCTGTGCAGCGCTCGCCAGGGCTTTAAACAGCCCCCCCAGACTTACATACCCAGCCCGGACTATTAATGTCTTCCTTGGGCGCGTCCATCTCTGCCGGTGACGGGGGGGACGCGTAAGTTTTTCCTGCCTGCCAACGGCGAGTTAGCCCGAGGGACTTGGGTCAGCCCGCGCCTATCCCCGTAGAAACAGCCCGTGTCTCCTCATTCTGCCCGAGGCCGAGCACTAAGTGGGGAGAAATATGAGCTGACAGGGGAAGACGGTTCTGCAGGCTCCCCCGCGCTGAATGGGCCCTTCCTGGGGGGGGAAGGCCGGAGGAAGGGCTGGGTGGTGTTTACGGAAGAGCCGCGTCCATCCGGACGGACCCCGCCCCTTCCCCAGCGTGGGGCGGGGCCTCGGCGTTAGCCCCGCCCCGGAGCCGCTTCAGGGGATGGGCCGACATGCCGGCCCCACAGAGGCGGGGAGGGGGAGGGGGAAAGGGGGTCTTCTCGTCAGGGGAAGAGGCAGCACCTCAGGGCGTATTTGCCTGTCTCCGTTCACTGCGCTGCCAAGGAAGCTTTAAATATACTCCCACGAGTTTTCCTGCGCTGGTTTCCTCAGTGTCTCGACGGGGAGGGGTGAGACGCCCCCTCCACCCCGCCATCTTGGCCCCCCCACTGCCACCCACGCCATCTTAGCCTCAGGGGAGCCACTCAGGACTGTGCCGAGTTTAGTCATCTGCCTTGCTCATGGCTGTGGTGTTAGGAGGCCTGCTGAGCGCCCACTGAGGAACGCAACATGAAGCAGTACAGCACTATTATTATAAATGCTTTGCTTATTGCTGTATTGACCTCATCCACCGGGCAGCTTCATGCACCCACTGGGCCAGCAGTACCTCTCAGGGTCATCATCTCTTCCTGTCACAGGAGCTACGTGCCACCATTGCCTCACCTACCAGGAAGCATGAAGGGCAAAACACTCGCAGTCATGTCTGAGGCAGGAGCTAACTAAATCAAGCCTTGCTCATCATGAAGACACAGAGCTCCCCGTCCTGCAAATAATCTTTAGCATGCGTGACAATATGGGATAGATGTTGTATTTGCATAGACTAAAGCCTGCTGTAGGAACTATCAACCTCTGCTATAAAAGCAAGGGCTCAAAGCAGGGAACAGAGTTTGGCTACTGTTGTGGTTTAACCCGACAGGCAGCTAAACACCACACAGCCATTCACTCACTCCCCCCCAGTGGGATGGAGGAGAGAATAGAAAAAAAAAAAGGTAAAACTCATGGGTTGGGATAAAGACAGTTTAATAGGACAGAAAAGAAAGGGAAAATAATGATAAAAGAATATACAAAACAAGCGATACACAATGCAATTGCTCACCACCCGCTGACCGATGCCCAGCCAGTTCCTGAGCAGTGACCCCCGGCCAGCTCTTCCCCTAGTTTTATCGCTGAGCATGACGTCGTATGGTATGGAATGGCCCTTTGGTCAGTTGGGGTCAGCTGTCCCAGCCGTGTCCCCTCCCAACTTCTTGTGCACCCCCAGCCTACTCGCTGGTGGGGTGGGGTGAGGAGCAGACAAGGCCTCGACTCTGTGTCAGCACTGCTCAGCAGTAACTGAAACATCAGTGTGTTACCAACATTATTCTCATACTAAATCCAAAACACAGCACTGTACCAGCTACTATAAAGAACATTAACTCTATCCCAGCCGAAACCAGGACAGCTATGCAAGTGCCCAGTGCCCTGCTCGAGTGGGAGCGCTTGCTCCCAGCGATGCAGAGCACCTGTCAGCCCTGCCGCTCTGAGCCCAGCCATCAGAGACATTAAATGGGATTAAGTCCAACAGCCTAATCCAATAGCTTCCATAAAGAAGACGATGTTTTAAATAACTGTGTTTGCACTACTTTGCCCCAGTTTGTGCATGTCACATGGCAACGACAATCTGAGAGAAGCTCAAAAGAGCTTTGGAGAAGACTGTCTGTGATGGCATACAGATGGACTACCTTGTACAGGACTGTTTTCACTTCCAAGGACATTATTTATTATTATTTTTTACATGCATTTTGGCTTAAATGCCATCTGAAAGATGGGGGAAACCTGAGTTCTGGTCTTTGCTGTGATGGCTGCTGATGCTTTTTATTAATTAACCAGCTATATCATCTAAAACTGCATGAAGAGTGCTTGCAGCAAACACCAGGGCCAGTGACTCAGGGTCCATTTTGTGTGCTGTGTGGACCAGCAATTGTGGAAACCTGTGGTGCTCAGTGGCCTAGCTTGCACAGGGAGGGAAAGGGAAGCCCCAGCCTCACCAAGTAAACTAGCTTCTAAATATTTATATGAAAGATCAACTTTACAGGCAAAAGTATCTCAGGGGTATCACCATACATCATGGAGTAAGAGGTGGAATTCCAGAAAGGGATGGCTTTAAAACAACTTTTTTTTCAGCTGTAGCAGTGCCCTTCTCCCACAGCACACCACCTGTTTTGGAGCCGATTCTTAAGTACCTAGCTTGCTCTATCTCTCTATCTCGATGGATCTTAAAGGTCTTTTCCAACCTATATGATTCTGTGATTCTGTGATTCTGTGATCTATCTATCTGAAATGTGCATCCGTATATATAGCTGAGGCACCAAAGACATCTTCAAGATTCCAGTCCAAAAGCCAAGAATAAATTAGACACTGCAGTACTCAACACTTAACCTCCTTTTTGGTTTCAATTCCTTCCTGATCCAGAGACATTGAAGCTATAGGCCATTATATGGATCTTGAAGTAGATTACCTACTGTGGAGATTTTCTCCACAGAGCAATGTCACTCATTTCTCATCTGTATCTTCTGCAATGTCAGCCAGGAAAATAATTGTATAGCCTTTAAATTTGTTCTGCTCAATTAAGAAGATCAATGTCCTTGTGTCTTCTGTATTACATGCAGGTATGTCCTGGTTTTGGCTGGGATAGAGGTAATTGTTTTCCATAGTAGCTGGTATGAGGCTATGTTTTGGATTTGTGCTGAAAGCAGTGTTGATAATACAGAGATGTTTCAGTTACTGCTGAGCAGTGCTGACACAGAGTCAAGGCCTTTTCTGCTCCTCACCCCACCTCACCAGCGAGTAGGCTGGGGGTGCACAAGAAGTTGGGAGGGGACACAGCTGGGACAGCTGACCCCAACTGACCAAAGGGCTATTCCATACCATACGACGTCATGCTCAGCAATAAAACTACGGGGGAGGTTGGCGGGGGGTCACGGCTCAGGGACTGGCTGGGCATCGGTCAGTTGGTGGTGAGCAGTTGTTTTCATTTGCATCACTTGTCTTTCTTGGGTTTTATGTCTCTCTCTTTGTTATTTTCCTTTGCATCACAATTTATTATTATTTTATGTTATTTCCATTATTAAACTGGTTTTATCTCAACCCACAAGTTTTCTCCCTTTTACCCTTCCAATTCTCTCCCCCCATCCCGCTGGGGGGAGTGAGCGAGCGGCTGTGTGGTGCTTAGTTGCCAGCTGGGGTTAAACCATGAGAAGGTACAAATTCGGTACAAATTTGAAATTTTGACTAGTGTCTCAAGTTGGCCTTAATTCTTGGCCTTTCACAACAGAAGCACTGTTAATTGAAATGAAGGACTAGTTTGTGCTCAGCCTTTGCAGCAAGTTAGTTCATACCCTTTCCTTACTGTTACCAGTAAAACTGGCAAAGACAATAAAGCCTACAATTAATGCACTGCTTTATCCAGCAAACAGCAACACAGCTACTGAGTGGGTAAGACGTGCAGCTGCATTTGCCCCTGGAGGTCAGAAATGTCCCAGTTTGTGGCCAACCGATGGTTACAGTGGGAGGAGAGGGAAAGGGCAAGGCATGTTATTGTTTACACCAGGGCCCATGACAACTAAGTTGAGAACATAACTTTAAGTCACAAGATATTTTGCCCTAATCCTAATAACTGAGCCAGGCAGACTGGCTTTAGCACTAACAGATGGATGTTAAGACTCTGGGTTGACTGAGACCATTAGGCCCAGATTTGATAATAGGCTCAAGGGTCAGACAAAAAGTCTACGAGGCAGGTGTAAGGATGCTTTCTCAGCTTGCTCTTCTGTGGAGTTTCCTGTATTCCAAGGAGAAATAAGTCTTGTGAGAGGGAAACAGGACTGCTACTTCTCCCCACCGAAGTACTGGGCTTCAAATTCACACAGAGGCAAAACAGAATATTGAAACTTCTGAGAGAAAATGGTACATCAGTAAACTCCCTAACCGCACCAGTCTGCAGTATCTAGCTACTTTACCACCTCAGCAAATTCCTAATGCACACTCCCTTCAGCACTAGTGGTCTGTCTTTCTGTACACAGGAAATAAAGGGTTTGACCCACGGTGTCAAATACAATGAGAAGCTGTTTGTAGAGTGGTACTCCTGGTCAGGAATAGTTTGTATTGATTCCTTGGTGAGAAAAAGCCTTAGCTAGTACATCGCTAACATTTTCCTTGTCAGTGCCAAGCTGGAGAAGGAGAAATGGCATGACAGTTACCTACACTGCCTTACTACCTGAAACAGATTTACATCCCTTGATGCTTAACATTGATGATCCTCTTGATTATTGTCTCTGGTAACATCCATATGGCTCAGTTCTTACGGCAAACTCTCTGAAATAAACGGCTTCAGAGCTAAAATCCTGGGTCTTAGGGTACTGCTACAAATCCTGGCCTTTCTAGGCCCTTCCCAAATAGAAATCTGAGATCCCCCTTATCATAACGTGTGAGACAGCTAAGGCTGTGGCTAGATGTTCACTGGGGAAACTCTGCTATTCTGGCCTTCCCAGGGTGCATTGTTTATTGCTGAAGATTTCTACTCCCACGGTATTGAGGAGGACAGAGTATTCTGAGGGTTCCTTATCCGTTTCAGTGCAAGCCCTCCTCCCCCCACCCCGTATCAGCTCCAGCCACCTCTGGGATGTATTTAAGACAACCTTCTGACCCCGTTGCAACCTCTCCGCTACTTGTTAGGGTCAGGGCAATCAGCTAACCAAGTTCTGTTGTGGTGTCCATAACCTGTAGTCACTCCAGCATCCTCTTCAGCTAGTGACTTTTGGCCTCAGGTCTGCGCATTTGACAGAATTGTGCTGACAGAATGCCTGAGACAATCAACTGTAAATTCTCCTTCTATCACCCATGCTAGTAGTTACTGACTAGAACACCACGCACAGACCAAACAGTTCAGTTCATCATAAACCTTGGCAGAAGTATTGAATGGAGCTGGATTTGCCGGGCTGACGCCAGGGGCTGTAATCCTGCTTGGGTTTAAGATTCACTGTCTCTGAAGAATACCTAACCCGAAAGTTATTAAAAAAAAAAAAGAAGGTACTGGGGATCAAAGGAAAGACCAACAAAAGAAAATGTCTTCCAAGACAAAACTTGATTGGATTTCTTGCTGTAAGCAAACAGAGAAACAGATACATTAGCACCTCAAGCTTTTATCTTGCAAGGAGTTATGGCTTGCACATTAATGTAATGAACTTCCACTCGTGGAATAAATCTTGGCAACCAATGCATTTCAGTATAACATAAAAGCATGAAAAAGAAATAAATTGAATTTGCACTAGCAGTTCAGCAGCCTAGGTGTAGAACTAGAAAGAGCTTGTTGCTACTAACATTTTTTTATGTCTTAGAGACACTGAAGCTACATGTGTAAGATCTTTGCCCAGAAGCCCCAGTAGAGCTTTAAAGCATTATTTTCATTCATTGACTCTGTGTCTTGAACAGAATTTTCTTTCATCCCACACAGATCTTTAATACGGGCAAATATTAACAGATACAAACATGAATACAGGCTTTTTTAAAGTTAGCTTTAGATAGAAAGATACACATTAACATACAGAAGAAGAGTAACATGTCTGAGGGAGAAACCAACTGCCAAGAACTTTTCATTGCATTGTTCTTAAAAAAACAAACAACAAATCCTTTTGAAACTACTACCATTACTACTGGTTGTCTACCCAGGTCTAAATACATAATTGCTTTGCATGATCCTAGTCATGAACCCCCTGAGAGAATGTGAGACAGAGGCTGTAATATAAGTCTACCACGTAAGCATCTCTGGTCTTAATAATTGTGAAAGAAAGGGGCAAAACAGGATCAGCTTACTTTGTTCATTGATCGTCTTGTGATGAAATGAAAGGCAGTTTTCAAAAACACTTGAGAGTCCATCCTGATACCCTAGATACTCAGCATATCTATCGGGTAGGAGGAAGGAGGTGTTAGAAACTGAGTAGCCTCATTGGTCCGGCAGTTGGACTGGAGCTTTGCAGGTTCCTTCCAACTGGAATTATTCTATTCTATTCTATTCTATTCTATTCTATTCTATTCTATTCTATTCTATGCTATGCTATGCTATGCTATGCTATGCTATGCTACGCTATTCTATATCTGTCTGAAACATGGGTAAGTGTGGGGATGAAGCAGTGAAGAAGATTTTTTAGCATGTTTTTGTTTTTAGGATTCTCCAGTACAAACTCTGTCCCATTGGACACTTTGTTACAGCACTGTCCTAGGTCCAGAATCCTGGGTCCAAGTGCCTCATGGAAGCTGCCAGCAACATACAGACACCACCAGATTGCAAGCTCTCTTCTACTAACTCTGAAATAGCAACTTCCAATATGCATCTTGCTTTGAATCTTCAGGCAACTCATGAAACAGAGTTCCTGGACAGGAGAATATAAGTCTTGCTTCCAATTTCAAAGGGAGCAGTAAACAGGACATCAGCACAAGGGACTCAAGAACGGAAGAAGGCCAAGCCAATACAAGTACAATGTACTCCATCAGCTAGTACATGAAAAAGTCTGTATCGCTGTTGCCTGCAACTGAGGTTGCCTGTACCTCGAGGCTAAAAGAAAATATGCCCCAGTCCTTTCTTGTAAAAATTAGGACTCACTTCCAGAATTGTAATCCATAGTTACAAAAATCAGATGCGGTGACACACCTTCACCTTGCACTGTGCATGTGTGGACAACTTTACATAAAAAGTTACAAAAACCACTTCCCTGTAAGCCATCTGTGATTAAGGGTCTAGACCCAAAACATGATAAAATTCTTTAGTGACCTGGCAGAGCAGTTAGATGTATGTCAGACAACACTCACTACATCAACCTGTTCAGTTAGGGCTAAAGGGCATAAAAAGAGGTACAATACTGATGAATTCAAGGTGTATTTTTGAAACAGTTAAGTGTTTCTGCGCTATCATCTGTCCTATAGCCTGGCCCAAAGCAGTAGGCAGACAGTAGAAGGGGACTTAACGTTGTACTTTTTCAAGTTTCCACAATCAAGCTGGTATATGATAACAATTCAAGATACAACTACTCAGTTTCTGAAACGGGTTTAAACAGCTCTTTGTGATGCTGGAAAATTTGAGGGATTTTCAAAAGAAGTTTTAAAGTTATTCCCGTATGATATCTCCCTCCCACCCAAACACAGGTGCAGCGCACGTTCTCCTCCCCCTTCCACCATGTAGAGTACCCACCCCCAGCCCTCTATTACCAGTGCCCTAAGATTGCAGCGTCAAGCCCACCCAGTTCCCTTGCATAAGGATCCTCTATGACAGTCAGATGCATTTTTTCCCCCCGATATGACCGCTAATTAATTCAATGCACAGCAGACTGATTCCTCCACCAACGCCTTATCCCTTTGCTCTGCCTTGCTCTCCTCTTCCCCACTCTCCTTTCCTTGCCGGCATATCCAAATCAATCAGCTCCCACCTCCATACAATCTGCCTCCTTACAAGCAGGAGAAAAATTGAGAGCACGAAGACGATGAAATGGCGGGACTGTGCAGGCCCTGGCTGGAGCCAGCGGCGCAGGGGATGGCCTGCTCGGCCTTTCTGTCCTGTGCCGGGACATGCTCTGTTGGGAAGATGAACGCAGCGGGTTCATGCCGACGTGGTGAGGCGAAAGAGCATGCTCGGAGTGCAAAAGCTCCGCGGGGAATTTCGGTGCTGAGCTCCCAGCCTCTACCGAGTGCGCTCAGACAAAGGAGTCCGTGAAACCGGGGGGGAGTTTGTGTCGGTCCAGAAGCACTCCTGCCAGTCAAGGCAGCTGTTGTGTGCCCGAGGGACCAGCCTGATGCCAAGTCTCTGCTCTAGAGGCACTAGAGACAGGGGGGTGCGTTGCGTACGGAGAACACAACTTTTTCTCCACGCCTTGCTCTCGGAGCTTGCTGCAATCCTATCAGCCGAAATCACAGTCAAGCAAAACAGAAGTTGCAGGAGGCGGGAGCCTTCTGCGCTCTGCCACCAAAACTACATGCAGGACTAAAAACCGGCAGCGGCAGGGAGCTGGGCTTGGGGACGCCTGGGGGCGGGGGACTGCGAGGGGGGGAAGCCCCGGCGCACCCCGCTCTGACACCCCCGGGCTGGGTCCCGCGGGCAGGCGTGGCCGAGGCGGCCCCGCTCGGGGGAGAGAGGGTCTGTCACCCCGGGGCTGGGCGGGGGCTGCCGCTCCGCCCTGGCCGCCGCTGCCCCGTCCCGCTGCCTCCCTCGGGACGGGGCCGAACCCGCGTGCGTGGCGGCTCCCCCCGGGAGGGACGGGGGCCGTCCCCGTGTGCGTGGCGGCTCCCCGGGGCGGGGGCCGGGGCGGGGCGGGGAGCGCGGCGCTGCCCGGGCCGGCGCCCCCGCCCTCCCTCCATCCCTCCCTCCCTCGCCCGCTCCCGCTGCTCCCGCTCCGCGCACGACGGCGGCGGCGTCCCGCCATGTCGGCCGCCAAGCACCGGGGCCCTAAGGGGGGCAGCCCGCCCGCCGCCGCCGCCAACGATCGGGGCGCGCAGCCCGGCGGCGCCGAGGAGGCGGCGGCGAAGAAGCCGGCGGCGGCGGCTCACGGCCGGGGCGGCAGGGCCGCCGCGGGGGGCGGGGGGGGCCGCTCGGGCGCTGGCCCCCGCCGCGGCTGGGCGCTGCTGCTGGGCGCCGCGGTGGTGCTGGGCGCCGCGCTGCCCGCCGGCTGGTACGTGCGGCAGCTGCGGGAGGAGGTCGGGCGGAGCGCCCGGGAGAGGGAGGCCTCCGGCCGGCAGCGGCAGGAGCTGGCCGCCACCCTGGACGCCGTAGTGCAGAAGGTAGCGCGGCGCCGGGCACCGTCGGGGGGCGGGCGGAGTGCCTCCGGGGCCGCTCCGCGGTGGCGGCGCCGGGAAGGGGCGGGCTGGGGCGCGGGGACCGTCGGGGCGCTCGGCATTACTCGGCGGGGCGGGGGGCAGCAGCCGCCCCTGCTGGAGGGAGGCCGGGGGGGTTCAGTCCTTAAATCAGCAGCCGCGCAGCGCTCGGTAGCCCGGCTTCCGGGAAAGCAAGTGTGTCCCATTCCCCCCCCCTCCGCCTCTCCCCCTCCGTGCTCCCCCCGTAAAGATGCTTTCGTAGCATTAGAGGGACAAATCGAGCCTGCGCCGCGGTCTTCCCCGCGCCTGCAAACGTGGCCTCGGTAAAGCGAGAAATCCCTGGCAGGCAGCGCAGAGCGCGGCCGGGGCGGGGCGGGGCGGGACCCCGCGGCGGGCGGGCGGCGCCCGGGACAGCCCGCAGCGGCGGCCGCAGCCGGCTCTTTGCCCGGCTTGCTCTTCCAGGGCTTGGGCGTGAAGCCATTTTATGTAATGCAGTCAGCACGCTTACGTGTTGGCAGAAGCGCAGACCTGCCGTTTCGAGAGCCTGCTGGCGGTAATTTTATATCTTCGACTCTCGCAAATCATTTAAAACCGAACGTGGCAGATGGGCTGCTCTTTGTCGCCGCGTCGAGCGGGCAGGTGGGCGCGCCAAGGGAGATGGTGCGGCAGCGCGGTTGGACGTGGCAGGATCCTGCCTCGACATCCCTGTGCGCTCTAGTAAAGAAAACCTGTGCCAGCATCGCCGAACAGCAGAGGCTGTGCCAGAAACGCCGCTCCTGCCGTACTCTGCCTTCCACGTTCCTGCCTCTGTCTGAGGGAGTGAGACTTGCCATGTTGGTGGCAGTCCAGGACCGCGGAAGCACTGTGAAGTTGTTGGCAAAGGGTGTGGCTCAAACAAAGCGAAAGAAATACTCATTTCCCTCCTCATTTTTTTCACTCAGGCCTTATTGGCCCCCAAGCTAGAGTTTCACAAGTGGCACTGTCCATCTGGGTATGTCTTAGGGTGCCTAAAACCTTTAAAAAGTGGCATATGTGAAGGCATACCATCAACACATAATCAAGCTCCTGTCTAGGGAGTAGGTAAATTGGTTGGAAAGCAGTATGTAAAGTTACAACTGAGTCAGATCAAAGAAAAGGAAATTCTTGTCCCAGCTTGACTGCTTTCCGCACAGTGAGCTGTGCAGATTCCCTGTATTCCCTGCAAGCTTGGGCCCTGGCCGGTGGCGGGGGGACAGGGCGGTGGGACAGGTGCTGGCAGAGATCCTCCGCCTGTTCCGTGGTGCTCCCGGCAGCGTGGCGGCCTGCACACATGGAGTTTGTAGGGTCAGTCTTGGTGTTTCCTCTCCCTGACAAGCAGGAGGAAAACTCGTATGAGGGGAGAAAAGGGTTGTAAAATGCAGAACTATAGTGTCATTTCTGAAGCTAATTTTAAATCCTGGGGTTTTTACTCACTGATAACTGGGCTGTGATTTGAACTAGCAAGGGTTGTTGTTTTTTCTTGGCTTTTAAGGCACTTTTACAGACTCTTTGTATGAAGGAAGACATTGCAATGGCAGGACATACAGGACATAAGATTACAATACATGAGTATAGAACCCAGATGTATGTGTAATATATAAGCCCTCCCAAGCATAGGAATGGGTACAATTTGCTGCCTCCATCTCTGTGTTGTTGCAGAAAATCCTAGGTGTATGTTACATGTTCTAGGAGAGAGGTGTATACCAGAAGTTTATAAATAGTTTGTTTCAAAGAGAACTGAAACTATTTGCCTGCATATAGCAGATGGCTGATGTTAGACATACAGTAGTGCAAGAATAAAATTCAGGGGAAGAGATCACGCAGAGTTTCGATGTAACCCTTGAAAGCTTTACTTGCTGTGGTTTGGTGTTGTCTTTACAGAAGAATGTACTTGAGGGAGAGGAGACCAGGCTGTATTCATTGCTTTACAAAAGTGTAGGGTCCTGCGTTGTACTTTCGGAGTGCCATCAGCACAGGCTGCTATGTGGAACTGGCTTTCCCCTTCAGTCTTTTACTGCAGAGAGCTCCTGTCAGGAGTAAGCGTTATATAAACTCATCTGCTTTACACATCAGCAGTAGGAGGAGAAAGGAAATGATGTGGAAGTTTAGTCTTTAATATAGCACAATTCTCAGAGAGGCCAAGGTCGTTTGGTGTTTGAACACAAGATAGTATGACCAGTTACAGAAGACTTAGTTGTTAGCTATAGACATATTTTTATGTGCTATTTATGATGCTAAACCTTTCAAGGGCTATGGTTTCAAACCTTAACCAGCCATGAACACCAAACAGGCAAACTCACGTGTAGGTGCACACACAAACCAACTGTGTAATGAATATGAACTATTACTTTGAAGTTGTGAGTTTTACCCCTCTCATGCAAGGGGTTTGATTTGGGCCCTGGTGGCTCTTGGTTAGGACAGATCAGATTAGAAGCTGGTCTAATCTGAAGACCATTTTATTATATCAGAGCTCTCTGATCTTCAAGTGGCTGGCCCAGCTGGAAGTATAGGAGAATAGCTTCAAGTTACACCATGAGCATTGCCCAAATGCAGTGGAGGAGCAGGTATAAAGTACTTCCACTGCAGGGGTGGGATGGCTCTCTGTCAAACCTACAGCAGTGGAGACCTCCTGGCCCTCTGGAGAGTTCTCCTGGGCATTTCTGATGCCTTTTCTTAGACTAACATTTGAAGATGGTTAATTGCGAATATGAATTCAGTGATTTGGTTGGAATGTGTCAAAGAAAAATAAATTCTGTCATAAGAGGGGGAGGGAGGAGAACTTTCCTGTGTTCTCCTTCTAGATTTCTGAAGTCCATTTATAGTGATAGAGAAAAAGCTCTATGTGGAAAAAATCGGAATGAATGACAGCTAAGACGTAATGAAAATGAGGTTGGTAAGTCAGTGTAATGGCTGGTGTCCTGCTGCAATACATATGGTAGTACTACCTGCTCCCCCACCCAGCTCATTTCTAGTTTGGTATGTGAGCACTAGAGAATACAATTATAGGAATGGAAAGTCATTACAAACCTTTTTACATAAGAGGAGGGAAAAGGAAGTAATCTTTATGGGTATCCTTCAAACTGCGGGGATCTGTTGGAGCAAGGGCAAGTCTTGTGGCCAAACTCTCCAGTCCTTCCACAGTGT
This sequence comes from Ciconia boyciana, assembly GCF_034638445.1. Taxonomy (NCBI): domain Eukaryota; kingdom Metazoa; phylum Chordata; class Aves; order Ciconiiformes; family Ciconiidae; genus Ciconia; species Ciconia boyciana. The sequence continues at coordinate 61,468,853 of NC_132934.1, forward strand.
AGACTTCCATGAAAACCAAGGAGGATCTGGCCTGGGATTTAGTCTTGCAAAAATATATGTGAATAACTTAATTTCTAATTAGTAAGTCTGTTAGGTCTTTTGAGATTAATTTCTTGGTTCAGAGGCTGACTGGGAACTGCTGGAGCCTCCTTCAGTGAAAAAGGAAAAAAAAAAGGAAGCTCTGTATATTTCTTTCTAAGAACATATAAAATATACTTCCTTCTGTTTATAAAATAAAACCACCCCTCCAGCTGTGTATCTAATCAGTAAACATGGCAGCCCGTGTGGCATGACTGATTAATATACCCCTCAGACACAGGGAGTAGCATGAGGCAAGGCAACATGCATTACTCAGCACTTGCCATACTGCCAAAGCCTTGAGGTATTTTCTACGTGATGGATTCCTGTTGCAGCCAGTGGGAGTTCTTGCATTGCTTTACAAAGTTTAAAAAAATACAACCCACACATGCACAAAATGATTTCTCCACAGTCTTGAGACTGATATTCTGCTTGGCCTCGAAATTAAGTAACATATGCTTCCGCGTTGGTGTGCCTGGGTCTTACATTTAAATGTGAGAGTAAATTAATGTGGTTGCCGCTCACCCCTTGACCTTTTCCCTCTTGCCGCTACTAAAACCAGCTCTAGTTTTTGCAGTTGGGAAGCTTAATAGCATGCCTCATCCAGTGGTAACAACTTTCTGTATTAACCTGAGATAGATGCAAGTCAGTCCACTTGGCAGCTGCTAGGGCTTTGTTCTCTGCCCGTGTCCATACGTGTGCCCCTGTTCACTAAGAGCATGTGGGTGTATGCATGTGTGTGAATAATGGGTTACTAAGTATTTAGAACATTAAAGCCTTTCTGTGGTTTTGTATCTTAAAAAATAGTTAACAAGAAAAATCTGTGTCTCCATTTATGTCTAGGAGCAGCAAAATGTCATGATTACTACTCCCATTCCCTAGCCATTTCCAGCTCCCCTTTCCCCCTATTTTTTCCTGTTACTCTTCCTTGTCTACTTTGAAACTTCTTTCATGTTTAGGAATTGGCCTTGGGTATGATTGCCTGCTAAAGTCTAATCCCAGCTTTTCTGTATTCAGAAGCTGATGCCAGATGTGCTTTAGGGTTTTTTTTCCCCCTCCATTTCCTCCCTTACAGGCTTGTGGCCCATAGAACCAGGAATTGTATAGGGGAGGGATGGCTCAGGGGTCCAGATGCAGACTCTGGAGACTTGAATTTGATTTTCACTGCCACGGATTTCCTGGATCATCTGTGGCAGGTCAGTGAGGCCAAAGATCCTCAGCAGAAGATGTATGTATCTATAGAGCTGTAAGGGTCTAGATGCCGGGCTTTTTGTGCCTCCATATCTGTATGCCATAGGGTCACCTCAGATAGGCAGCATGAAGGATTGTAAGGTGATAATTTCATATGGTAACAAGGGCCATAAGGATCTTGGACACGAAGGGTAAGGATGTAGGTAAGGATGAAATCGTGGGTATTAACCATGTGGATTTCTGTTTTAGGTGCGTTCCCTTCAATCCACATTTGGAGAATTTGAATCCATGATGAAAATTGCTCAGCAGAAGCAGGAGGTTACTGAGAAGGCTGTTAAACAAGGGGAGAGTGAAATAAACCGGATCAGTGAAGTGCTTCAGAAGCTGCAAAATGAAATTTTGAAAGACTTGTCTGATGGCATCCACATGGTGAAGGATGCAAGGGAACGAGACTTCACATCTCTGGAGAACACAGTGGAAGAGAGACTAACAGAGCTAACCAAGTCTATAAATGATAACATTGCTGTATTCACTGAAGTCCAGCAAAGGAGCCAAGATGAAATCAATAATATGAAAGCAAAGGTTGATTCACTAAAAGAGTCAGATGTGTATAAACATGAAATTAAGGTGCTAAAAGATGCTTTTGATGAAATACAAGCGTCACTGAAAACCAAAGAAAAGGACATAGAGACCTTGAAGAGTACAATAGACTCCATGGAGTCTGATGTCTATACTGAAGTGAAAGAGCTAGTCAACCTCAAACAAGAACATGAGAAATTCAAAGAGGCTGCGGACACGGAACACCTTTCATTAAAAGCTTTACAAGAGAAAGTTCTGAGAGCTGAGAATTCTATTATGCAGCTCCCTAGTGACATTAAGAGGCTTGATGAAGATTTACTGCAAGTTAAAGCCAACCTCAACAAATGGGAAGAAAATGAACTCTTCAGAAAAGCATTAGAAACTTTTGGGAAGAACAGTGAAGGACTAGAGTCTCGATTGAGGCACATAGAAGACAGCCTGGAGTCTCTAACTTCTGTCGCTGCTCAAAACAGTGAGAAGTTGCAATCTTTCCTTTCTAAGGAGGCAGAATACGAGAATAAGCTCAGTACCCTAGAACAAAGCATTACTGCTCTTCAGGGGATCTCAGATATGGATGTAACTTCAATCACAGACGCTCTGAAAAATCTTGGTGAATCACAGACCTCACTGTACAATGACATGGAAAACCTGAGGAGAAGCATCAGTGACCTGCCATCCTCCAGTGCTCTTCAGGATGTCCAGAAGCAAATTAGTACTTTGTTGGATCAAGGAAGTCTTCAGACAGGTCAAGCACATTCTGAAGGCTATCTTGAAAAATTTTCTTCTGTGGAAGGCTCTGTAGATGAACTGAGATCTTCTGTCAGCCAGGTTGATTCCGATTTGAAAATGATAAGAACTGCAGTGGATAGTTTAGTCTCCTACTCGGTGAAAATTGAAAATAATGAGAACAACTTGGAGTCTGTGAAGAGCTCAATAGATGACCTGAGGAATGATCTGGAAAGGTTGTTTGTGAAAGTAGAAAAAATACATGAAAAAGTTTAGGCAGCAGTGCTCCTTGTGCAAATAATGGATTAAGGAGAATAGCTTTTGTATGCCCAGTTTTTTACTCTTTTTAAAAGCAATTTGATACCTCCAAAGAGAATAAGAATACTTTAATAATAGAGGCAGTTCTGCTTATTTCCTTTATTTCTCTTTTGTGTAGTGTTTTTTTTTTTTTTTAAGAAAACATGAGTTTAGTTGGGGGTTGAGTTTCTAAGGGCTCATCTTCTCTATAAAGTTGTACCGCTGTAACTGTAGTGGTGTAACTAGGGCACTACAGCCTCGTTAGCATGGGCACATAGGTAATGGCATGAAGGTGTTTCACACTATGACACTAGATATCCCACACAGAAGGGCTACAGCTGTTCTGGTACGAAAAGCATACTGCTGTACACGCTGAGAATTCCACTGGTATGTTTTGGTCTAAGAAACAAATGAACAAAACTACACCCTTATCTTAAACTGTTTAGATGGGTAAACTTAAGCGTGGACCAGGTTTGAAGCAACTCATCCTTCTCTGCAGTTTGGGACTCAGCCATATGGTCAGTGTACCAGGTGTCAGTTGAGCTGTAGTATATTTCTGTGAGTCCTTAATCTGCACCAAGGAGCTAACAAGGGGTTAGCTGAACCCCCCAAAAGGAAGGTTTGAGGTAAGTGGCATTGCCTGGGGCTAAGACCCAAGAGAGGTGTTCCACCACATGGCTGGAAAGATTCATTTTTTGTGATCACAGGCTTCTTTGCCAGCATCTACAGCTGCTGGTGTAGAAGACCAGTGCTTAGAAGGGACATCTGAATGATGGGATTAGTTTCAAGAGCGTACAGTATTATTTCTGTCGTCTTTTTGGGCTGTTTACATGAGGAGGCTGTTGTCTTTTCTGGAAGGCCTCATTTGTCTGTGATACAGGATGTTCTGTACAAATGATCACGAATTTGAATAAGGAAAGAGAAGGACTAAAATTGCACCTCTCATGTTCCACGTATAGCAAGCATGCTAACGATAATGGTACACTCCAAAACACACAAGGGGGAAAATCACCATGAAATCAGCAGAATTGCTTCTAAGGTGTATACATTTCCAAGTTTTCACACAGCTGACAGTGACCTGAACTGTTACATATTCAGGACTTGGTGCCTGATTCTTGTCACCATTGTCACCGGGTGTTTGCCTGGGGCACTGGTAGCAAAGGATCCTTCTAGGAACTGGCTGAGAGTGAGGAAAAAGTATCATAATTCTCTAGATGTTCATTTTCTCATGGAGCTTTCTTGGTTTTCTGTCTTTTCGGAAAGGGTTTCTAATATCCCTCCTTTTAAAGTTTACTTTTGAACTTTATCCAAAGATTTGGTGAAGGGGTCTGCACACAGATACCTTGGAAATAGGTCGTGTGTGTCATGCCCACCTCAGCCTGCACTAGCCAGATCCGTGGCTACATTAGAAGAAGAATTCCTAGAAACAGCACCTCCCAAAGTGGTGTGCTTGTGGGAACAGCGCAGGTGAAAAGGAGTTCTCCTAGGTAAATAAGATACTGAATCATATCTAGTGTTGTTCCCACTGTAAACAGGAAAGAATTGCTGGCACAGAAAGAGGGACCCATGGCATTAAGGTAACTGTTGTCACTGTTGGAACTGCACTGTTCTTTGTTGACTTCTCAAGTTCTTGAACAATGTTGTTTAGGTTACTGTGAAATGAACTGTATGGCTTATTTGCGGTATTTTTAATACATAATAAACATTGGGAATATTCTTTGCACCTTTTTTTGATTGCTGCTTACTTAATGTTGTGTTTCCCAGGATGCTTCCAGTGGGGAACAGGAAAGGGTGTGGGGGAAAAAACATCCCTATACTTGTTCTCAGCTTTCATAGGGGAATGTGGAGGCAGTCTTACCTGTTGTGGTTACAGAGGAACTCTTGAAAACAGAATTTGAGTCAGATCAATGCAGTGGTGTTGACCACCGGGCTCAGAAGCCCAAGATGATGGTTGTGAGGTGTGAAATACGTGATTTATGCAATGAATGCCAGACACTGCCAGCAATGCCTTGGTAAGACTTTCACAATGTCCAAAGCATGTGTAACGGAAATAATGAACAGAATGGATCTCTATAATCTTTCCAAAGTGGCTGCTCCTTTTGCATAGCTTTGGATGCTGCATTGCAAGGCCCATAAACTGATACCATATTCAAGATGGATGCCTGGCTTTCAAAAGTTTGGGAAAGGGTGATTTCAGGAGTATGGGCATCATCATGTCCTGGCAATTCCTGAGGCCAAATTCATAGAGGTAGGTAATCGCTGTTATTAGACTACCTATATGTTCAACAAAAGAGGTGAACACACAAGCCCTTCCATCTAAAAGAGATTCAACATAACCTGGTGATGGGAAGCTGGCCATGAGCACACAGTGGCTTTGGACATGTGATGAAGGAACTTAAAGAGGCTGTAAAGCCAGCAGTGCAGCTGGGCCAAATTGGATCTCAAAGATTAAATGAAAAATTACTAGTTATGCCTCTAGTAACTTAAATTCTATGTCAAACTATTGAAATGACTTATTTCACTAAATAATAATAATTCTCCGTAAATAATAATGTGGCTGGAGGCAGGCCCAGCGGCAAGGATCCCTGGGTGGGCTGGAGGTTCAGCTTTTCTACGTGGCTTGACAGCCTCATCGAACACAAACACTTCCCGATTCCCTCATAAATGCTCAGAGAGCACGTCCTGTCTCCATGCTGCTCTTCACCGTTGTTTTTACACTTTCCAATAAAAGCAGTGGAGAAGGTCTTAAGCAAGACATAGTCTATGCTGCCAATGTTCTTTTACATTATTAGTAGTTCACCGATAACATGCTGTTAAGAGTAACAAATTTCAGCAGAAACTGTCCACCTGATTGATGAGGTATTGATTGAGCCAGTTCATTGTGCCAGCATTTGTCTTCATTTTCAGCTCTCATCTTATACATGGAGAAACTATTATGCTGCGGCACTGTAGACTTGATCATAGTTGGAAGGGCTTGCCCAAATATCTACACTGGCAAACGTGATGGAGATAAATCTTGTGCTGCTGCAGGAACTTCTCCTAGTAGGGCTTCGACCACTGCCTCGAGTGAACTAACCCGTAACAGCAAGAAGAGTTGCTGGTGGCCTAAGTGTGTATGTTAGAGGTTTTATTAAAACATGGATCAGTGATTTAGTCTTTTTGCCATGTTATTGGACAGAACGCAGCTGCAAAGAAGTTAGACGACTACAGGAAAAAAGGCTTTCTGAGATGTACAAACACCACAATAGCCTTAAAACACCCAGCGTGGGCCCTCCGTTCTACTCGGCACTGCCAAGGACACTCTCTATCCAGTTTGGGGCACTTCCGAGCAGCGTGTGGCTGAGCTGGAGGGACGCTCGAAAAGGAAAATGATGATAATGATCAGAGGTAAAATGTTCTAGGGAAAAGAGACTGAACAACTGGGCCTCTTTAGACTTGAAAAAAGCGGAGGGAGGATGGACGGGAAAAGAGGAATGAAAAGTATAAACCACCTTCAAGTACCTGAAAGGCTGTTCGGGAACAAGAACGAAGCCATTTGCTTATTGCGGAGGGGGCGAGGCGCTACAGGCGGGAAGGCCGCAGTGAGGGGCGAGGATGGCGGCGCGGCGCGGCGCGGAGAGGCCGGGCAGCCTCAGACAGGCAAAAGCTTTGCTGGTACCGGAGCGGCCGCCGCTTCTGCCGCTGCCGCAGGCCGGGCAGGGAATCCCGCTGAGGGCGCAGCCCGGGATGCGAGGCACGCTGCAGCCGCCGCGGCGGGGCCGGCGGCGGGGCCGGCAGCGGGGCAGGGCGGCGGGCGGCGGCGGCGGGCGCCCTCCGGTGGCGGCGGCGCGGCGCGACAGCCGGCGGCTCGGGGAGGGCTGTGGGCCTGTCTGCCCGCCCGTCCGTCCGTCTGTCCGACCCACTGGAATGCCTTCCCTGGGCAGGGGCCGGGAAGGGGCCCAGCCTGCCGCCTCCTGCTTGCACGGGCCGGGCGCCAGCTCCCCCCATCTCCCTTCGCCGGGTCCCAGAGCGGCACCCGCTCGTGTGCCCTGTTGCATCCCCTCCTCCCCCCGAGAAAACCTTCATCCAGTGCTGAGCTGATTCTAGAAGCAAGTGCCACTTACTCTGCCCAAGGTAGCCATTTTGCTAATAACTGGTCCCTGGCCCGTTTGTTCTGTCAGCAACTGCTCAGCGTATAGATGTTTAGGGAGGGGGGAGCTGTGGCTGTTTTGGTTTTAATATCGGCTGTATAGGGTATTTAGCACTGTGAGATGCTAACCCTCGTTGGTCCTCTGAGTGCTCGTACATTGCTGCTCCCCTGCCCTTCCTGAGGCATCGTCAGCCTCCGCCAACCATGAGCAGATATGCACGGATATCAGACATGCAGAGTCAGAATATTTACACGCAGGACTTTATTGACACTTATTTGTAAATCTTGGCGTGAGATGGTCAAAAAGCATATAAAGCAAATCCCTTTCCCAAGAAGCCCTTTGGTCTAACACTGACCAAGGATGCTCAAAGAGTAATTCTGCCTTGGAAACCAAACCAAAAAGTATTATTTTCTGCTTGCTCACATAGCAAAACATCTCCAGAATCTCTAGTATACAGTATTTTGCAAGTCCCCAATATATCTTCTCAGGAGTCAATGCTTGCTCATGCACTGAGAAAAGGAACTCAGAAATCTCTTTATAAGAGCAGAGCCTCATGATTCCTGCATTTATAATGCAAATACTAAACCCTGGAGCTATTCAGAGCTAATGCAGCATCACAGTTGTAGCCTGCTATACCTCAGATAAAGAGATCCCTGAACTCTGCTTTTTTTTTTTTTTGGTACTGGAGCTTATGTAGCAGGTGGTTCTTTGGCTGATATGGATACACAAATAATACATCTCAAAATACTTTCCAAGACGATGCTATCTAGATGCTCAGCTTAGCACTGGAGGACAAATCTTTTCTCAAGTGATTCTGATTTCACTGTGAGAGGAATAAAAGCCAAAGAAGCAATTTCTCATTTTGCTCCGTATCCTGTTTAGAAAAAAATAATTTAGATGAAATACTTATTACCCAGTTAACTCCTGCGCCCCACCCTGGTGTCCATCCACAATTCTAGAGGAAGAAGCTAGTTCAAATAAGGCTGTCTTTGTTCCACTCAGAAGAAAGATTATCCTTTGGCACTCTCTAGATGTAAATATGTCACGTTCCTGTGGATAATCCTTTCCTGTCAATGCTGCTTAGGTTGGGGCTGGGATGGAGTCCTACAGTTATGAGTAAGGATGGAAAACATAACAAGCAGAGAAAGAATCAGGGTTACATTGAAACTCTCTTTCAATTTTTTTTTAGTGCGCTTTCAAACAAAATGCTGATAATGTTTTCTTTTCCCCTCCTTTCTCCCTTTTTACTGAACTTCCCATCAATATATACGTCAGGGGGATGCAGAATATGATGTTTAAATATTATTTGCTTTAGGGTAATAATTTGAAGCCACAAGCAAAAACAGGGCTTGAGATGATAGCCACTGCAAAGCCACCTGTTTAGAGAGAGCACTGCAAGAGACACCATCTATATAAATGAGTTGATGTCCTTGTTAGTGGCAGGCAAAACCAAAAGATTGCAGTTCCCAGAGTGTGTTTGGACAGGTCACACTTTGGTGTCACTCAGGCCAAAACACCTTTCTGCCAAGTACTTCCCTGCCCTGGGAACTCAAAATGCTCTGCACATGGGAGCGGGATCCAACCTGCAAGGTGGTCTGCCTGGGAGCCAGAGACCCGGGAAGGGCAGCAGGCTACCTCTGAGCTGTGCAGCCTGGGAAGCCTTGCTCGGATGACCTTTGCGGACTGGTCAAAGTCTGTAAATTGAAAACAGTGAGGTCTTAAAGAAAATTTCCGATCAGATGGGAAACTTAGAAGTTATGGAGAGACAAGGGTCCTGATCCAGAGCCCACTGAGGTCAGTAGCTACACTCCCATTTCCTTTCCTGGTACAAAATCAAGGCCAAAGCACTTAGCCAAAGCCACACTGAAAACGCATAGTATACCCAGCAATGATTTCCAGTACCTAAAGCTCCAAAAATCCTCTCCTTTCCTTCGAGTGCATCAGAGCTGCCTACCAGAACACCTAATAGCTAACAGATCTTCCCATACTGAGAGAGCCTTTCCTTTTTGAAGTCCCCTTCTCAGGGTCTGGACACAGCAGCGTAAGAACATTATCAAAGGAGGTAGTACAGCCTTGTACGGTTTATGGTATAAATGAATATGGTTTATGGTGTTGGGGAAGGAGGCTGGGCCTCAAGCCATATTCACTAGCTATTTCTGTTCAAAAGATTGCAAACATTAACAGTACAGACAGGCCAATGCTCATCATTAAGCTCCAGAGTAAACACGTAACTGAGGGACAACCTTCTTGATGCTATTGTTTCCAGCTGACTGGAGTTTCAGGCAGAGCAGCTATGCTGGTCCACATTCAGCTGATGCCTTCAGAGATCCCATCACAACCCTCAGAGCTAGAAACAAAAGAGACATTGGCTGATCTGAACATAGCGCCCTGAGTGAATGAAACTGTTGTTATTCCTACGTCATGCGTATAATGCCATCACCCAGAGGTTCAAATCCTATCCTAACAGGTGCTGGGTGAGAAGACTTATTTATGCACCTGTCCACCACCAATGCTCTGGGCACCAAACCGCTCTCCCAATGGCATATTTGTATGTGGACCTCCAGCACCCCATTCTGATCGCTTTTGCCTCATCCCCATACCAGATTTCTAACATCATACATTCAGGTCTGAAGATGGTATTGTTCTTAGCACTTTCATTAAGTATTACACATTCTTAGGATGGTTTCTAAGAGAGGGAAAAATCCCTCAGTTCTGTCTAATGTGTTCAACATTTAAAAATAAGATATGCAGGAAAAAGAGCAGCTTTTCCATTCAGGAAGGAGATATTTGTATTGCTAAAAATAGCCCTACTAAGCTTTCGTGAACATGAGATTGATGGCAGGATAATTAACGTTTGCTGGAGTCTGAATCCTTACAGATAATTAACTGAGGAGGTAATAACCTCTTAGACCCATGAAAAATACCTCTGTACTTTAATGCTTTCAGTGATCAAACTGCATTACAGCATCCCAGAAGAATGTCACAGCCTTCCAGTGACTGCAGGTTGGTGGCACGACTGGAAAAAGCCGGGTACCTCCTCCCTAAGTCACTGGGGTTTTAAAGCTGCAGCAGCTGTAGAGACAGCAGGATGACTCCTCATCGCTTCCTTTGGATTCAGGGGAAGCTCCTTTGATTAAGCCAGCCCAGGACATCGTAGACCCTTCAAAATGTATTATCACATATGCACTTTTGGGTTATCCTGTAACAACATGGGGAAAAATTTAGCTGTGGAGCTGTAGGAAGTGAGGGTGCAGGCTACATTTGTCCTTTGTGTCACTGTTCCCTCCCTCCGCTGTACAGTCGCATAAGAGATTACCTGCTCAGAGGAGCTGATCAACCAAAGACAGCAGAGGGACAAAGACGAGGTGTGCTAAAGCAATGCGGCACACAGCAGAGAGACCAACCAGTCCAGGTGGCTGGTGGCAACCCCTGCGCCTGTTACATTTTTATAGTGTTAACTTTTAAGTGTTTCTGCACCTTCCTCTCCCTGTCTTCTGTGGGATCACATCTTTCATGCGATATGATCTGAGGCCTATGGACATGGATAGATCCTTCTCTGTCAATTTCCATAGTAATTGGATGAGTTTTGTGTGGGATAGGGATAGGGGAAGGTGAAGAATTCAGTTACAAAGCAGAATTTACAAGGACCAAATAGAATAGATATCTACTGCTTTCCAGCCTCCAGCCCCATTACATATTTTCCAGGGTTTGGGGAGCTTTATTACTTCATAACTTTTTCCAGGGCAAAGAATCTTCTATTTCTTCTGTCCATTCTTTCAGTATGGACAGGGAATACTTATAATGCAGTTAGCAATAGACAGTGGTATTATTTATTAAATACAACCCTCAAAAATAGTTTTTGGTTCAGGTCACGCAAGAAGATCAAGGACTTTAAGCATTGCAACTAAGTGCTCCAGAAGCACTGGCAGCTCCATAATGCAAGACAGAAATCATGTGTTTGAACTTTCTAGAATTAGTGTATTTTAACCAAAGTCCACAGGAATCACCAAAGGATGCGTGCGGGGTTGCATTTAGATTTCACTCATTTGTTCCTCCGGTTTGGGGGATCACTACTCACATGTAATCTTGCTGTTGTAGTAGAAGCTCTGCAAATACTTTTGGCAGAGAAGTATGTGTCCAATATTAAAGTCTTAGGGTCATGCCCCTTGCAGCATGCATGCTGACTCTCTGCTTAACATGGCTCAGTGATGCAGCTCTTGTGTGTGTGAAGGTCTGTCCCCAAACCGCAAATAGCTGGAGTAAAGGCTGAATCTATCCAAGAATCCTACTACATTGTCCTTTGTTCAGATCCTGATTTCCTTCTCTTTCTTCACAAAGCTCTTCAGCTTCCTTAGGTTTGCTATTTCACATTCATTAGAACTGGTATAATTTACTACTTTACCTATAAAATTAATTCAGTAACAGAGCTGCTGTTTCAAATGGTTGCACAGAGCTAAATCCCTGTTTGTGAAAGTATTTGAACTGTAAAAAGAAGCACATCTATTAAAAAGAGGTTTTGGAGTGCTCTTTATTGTTCCTTTCAATTTCTCTCATGTCACCGTAACAGAAAGTTATCCTCCTCCTGAAGAGCAATGAAATAAATCTAAGTGCTTACAGCCTTCACTGCACAATCCAAGTTCAGGACTAGGTGTGCTTTCTTGTTTTGGCATAAGAGAAGCGAACTGAGAAAAGATGCACTGTAGCAAGTTCAGTGTTTGCGTTTTTGTCTGAACTATTTAGAAGCAGCCAGGTGGTTAGTACAGCCCTGATTTCAACATTTCCTGAACAAAATTTGGAGATAAATGTGTCTCAGGATGATGGCTGAGGCTAGCAATCTGCACTTGCTTCCTGCAAAAAGGAATCAAGAATGCAACAAGCAAATGTACATCGCCACGTTCATCAGTGAATCCAGCCAACCTCAACACCATTGTCTGCAAAAGGGAAGGGAGTTTCAGAGGGTGCAGCTATACTGTATCTTGAGTGTGAGCCCAAACTTCATTCATGCCTAAACTGTTTGGAAAAAAGCCTGTGCTCAGGAATGGGGTTTAGTATGTACTTGAGCAGAGGAGCCCAGAGGAGCTCCTTTCCTTCCCTCCCTTCCAGTCTGCAACCAAGAAGCAGAAGCAGAGATTTACTATGGGTTTATACAGGCAAAGGGGGCCTGGAGGCTCAGGCTAGCAGCTATCTTTCCCACCAGCACAGCCAAAACTCCCAGTCCCAATTCAAAGTGCTTACGTCCCTCTGAAGTTTGTACCGAGTAAAGATAAACACATCCTGAAGTGCTTTGTTAATACCAGAGGGATGGGCTTGACACAGGGACCTGGTTTGAGAGAAGTTCTCCACTCCAAATGAAAAAATCTAGTCACTAGGTGATTTATTAGTCCCTCTTCAATGATACTTTTGTTTTAAGAGGGCTTCAGTTACCCTCTGCTGACTGGAATTTTTCATTTATGTTGGAGAAGTATTGCTCCTTGACTTGAAAAATGACTTCCAGTGAGCAATAAATGCTGTGGGCCTCATCCTGTGGCTTTGGGCATGACAGCTCACCACCGGTCGGTCACTTTGCCACAGGATCCTTGCCATTCTTTCCCTGTTTTCTTTTTCTTGCCTTATGTTTTACACATGTTTGTAATTACCTTTTTTTTTTTTTTTTTTAAAGTTGCCTTGTTACATATCCCTCTGTTCCAGGCTGTCAGCTATGGGTTTCCCTATATTTAACTCCCAGGCATTCCTCATCAATGTGCTCGCTGAAATGCTTTTACTGCAGGAGAAATCCTTTTCCCACATTGCTTCCAGTACGGTAAGGTAGAGCGAGTCCTTGCAGTTAAGGAAGATTCCCTCTGGGGAAAGATCCTAACTGCAGTGCAAGACTCAAGCCCACCAATTATGCTTTCAAAAATAATGGCAACATTTAAGGTGTGGCTGAAATTCTTCTTGTACATTTTATCTTAGACATTATGTGAACACTTCTGACAACGAAACCTCTGGCTGGCTGTATTTTTGAGTATCCTTCGCAGTTATCAAGGAAAAAGGTTGGGTGTTTTGGCAGATCTCTAATGTAGGTTCTACCAGTAAGTTCATTCAAAACAACTGTTTTCTTCAATATGACTCCTGATCTTGTGGAGAATCTTACAGCTTCCTGTGCTTCCACTGCAATATTGCTCTACTTTTTATTAACCTTTGGTAGGGAACTGTGGGTTCTGTCTGTTTTTTCTCTGCCTTCTCCTGCTCCTTTCATTAGGAGTATTTGTTACAGACAAACACTCTATTTCAAGGCAGTTCAACTCAATTTACTCTTTTCAAGGTCAAAAGTAAACCATTTAAAAGTAGGGTTTTTTACTTATCAAAGAAACTCTCGCATACTTACAAACAAGAGGAAAACGGCACATTGTTGCGATGCGCTAATGATGTTAAATGTCTAAATGTGAGTAAGCAGCTGTGTGGGAGGCCTTCCCTGAGCACCTGGGCTCAGCAGGGTGCAGAGCTTCATCGGTGCCTGGTCACCCTTGTGCGCTGCTGCGGCAGCAGAGGGCAAAGGAAGACTGCAGCACCCTTAGGATGAGAGGTAATACTGAAGCTAATTCTGCAGCTTGGTTTGTTGAGACATGAGAGTCCCTTCTCATCATTCTGGCAGTGTAAATGTACTTTAAAGTTAAAACAATCCATAATCAGTCAAGAACTTACATTACTTAAGATGTTGTGTAGAACAGGTCTGGTAGTGCCCGCATTTGGGCTAAATGTTAATTAACTGCCTCTTGCTGTCCCAAATCCCATACTATTCTCAATCTGGGGCAGAATATCCCATTTGCTGCCCTAATGATGCATAGGGAGGATGGCTGCTGTTGACCAGGCTTTCTGTGGTGATTGAAGAGATCACATGAGTAATTAACACACCATTTGCTCAAGTGCACATGGATCTCTGAAGAAGAACATTGTTGTGGTTTAACCCCAGCCGCAACTAAGCACCACACAGTCACTTGCTCACTCCCCCCCAGTGGGATGGGGGAGAGAATGGGAAGAGTAAAAGTGAGAAAACTCATGGTTTGAAATAAAGACAGTTTAATAGGGAAAGCAAAAGCTGCACACGCAAGCAAAGCAAAACAAGGAATTCATTCACTGCTTCCCATGGGCAGGCAGATGTTCAGCCATCTCCAGGAAAGCAGGGCTCCATCACACGTAACAGTTACTTGGGAAGACAAACGCCATCACTCCAAATGTGCCCCCCTTCCTTCTTCTTCCCCCAGCTTTATATGCTAAGCATGACGTCATATGGTATGGAATAGCCCTTTGGTCAGTTGGGGTCAGCTGTCCCCGCTGTGTCCCCTCCCAACTTCTTGTGCACCCCCAGCCTACTCGCTGGTGGGGTGGGGTGAGAAGCAGACAAGGCCTCGACTCTGTGTCAGCACTGCTCAGCAGTAACTGAAACATCTCTGTGTTATCAACACTGTTTTCGGCACAAATCCGAAACATAGCCCCATACTAGCTACTGTGAAGAAAATTAACTCTATCCCAGCCAAAACATTGATCATTTTTTATAAATATTGTATAATTATAAACATGTACAAGTCTTCCCAGATACAAGGATATATTGCAGTTATCTTTCTAGCTGATTTGCCTGTACAGATTTGGACAGATCTCTAACACTCTGATAATATCTTCTGACAGTGCCTGAAATTCTCCTTACATTTCCTTATATCCTTATATAGGACAACGGGAGTTGTGCCTGGGGATTCTTCCACAGCCTCCAGCTCAGCTGCTGCAATAGCAATGAGCAGTACTCAGTCCTGTGGGAGTGACAGTGCATCTTGCTTCATGCAAGATTTAGACTTTAGCTTTGTGCCGAGACTTCTTCAAAGGTGGCCAAGAAGAGCAAGGTTGCCAAACCTCACTGCAACCCTGACGGGACTCAGTCATCCAGTTCCCCTAGGCTGCTGTGAAAATCCCACTCTGAGCTCTGTATCTTGCTATTTGCATAATGTAGCTTGGCTAGCGTCAGTCCCTAGGAGGCAACTTGGTTTTGGCTGTCTTTAAGAGCTGCAATTTAGTTAATGTACCCAAAGAAAACACAGGAAACGCATCAGAGTAAAGAAGGAAATCAAGAGAAAATCAGATAACAACACTCATCCTCAGCATTGCCTTGAAAGAAATGAGTTACATGTAGAGAACAGAAGGAGCAGCCACCAACTAAATAGGTCAGGTTACCAACATGAGGCTATTTAGAAAGCGATAGTAGGAATGGTGATCAGATATGCAAAGCTTTTGAGATGCAGATTTAAATTGCCCTGGTCAATGGCATTGCTCCAGATGTTCTCTAATGTAATGGGACAGAATTTTTTCCACTGTAATCCTGCTTTCTCCTCCAGGTTTCACTGACCATAAACTTCTCGTTAGTGCCCTTAACATGAGGCACAAAAGTCTTCAAACTAACACCTGTTGCATCTATTTTTATAAGCCAAGGGACTGACTGGTTCCACAGGCGATTCAAGAATAAAACGTATTTAGTAGCCACAAAGGTTTTCTATTAACTTTATGTTTCTTTTCCTTTCAAAACTGACTATAGTCTCAAACTATACAGCTATATGTGCCACCTGCCGCTGTCCCTTTTCGACGTAAACCTCTCTTTGTTTTGCTCCTTTAAACTCGGTGCCAGATTCTGCTCGTGCTTGTGCCCATGTAGATCCAAAATAACTCCTTGGACGCTAATGATGCAACTCCAGGCTCTCTCTGGGGTAACTGAGAACAGGAGCTGGCCCTTGTTGGTTCGAATGTACCCTTGACGCAACTTCACTGAGGGTGAAGGAGCTGCCGTGAGGGTAATTTGGCCTCACTGCCTCGTGACACTAAGTGTTTCCTGCAGGCTGCAAACAGTTGGAGTGTTGTCCAGCCAAACGTGGCGAGTGCAGCGGGTCACAGACCTCTCATAAAGCTCTGGAGCTAAACTGGGTCAGCGGAGGCACGACAGTCCGCACCAGCTAAAGAGTGGCCCGAGTGATTTACGTGAAGGAAGAAGAATACGTGCGGATGCATCCATCCAAACCTGTAACTGGAAGTGACAGAGGCGAGGGGAGTTCCCCGCTCCACTCTCTCATCAGAGATCCTCGATAATAACCCCCGACAGAGAGAGCTTCTTCCTGGGCAGCTGCGGATTTAATTTTGCTCTTTGTCCAGCCGAAGCAGCTCAGATCTCTAAAGAAGTGGATTTTCTATACAATAGGGGTGGGAAGCACCGAAGCGTGAGGAGAAGGCGGGACACCAGGTGTCTATGAATGAGCTAACGAGGAGCCTAAAATGCCTCCATATCCCTCCCCTGCCCCCTTGTTCTGCCCTTGGACTGTAACACGGAGCAGCACAATGAATCAGTATTAGCCCCGGCGCAGCTGCGAGAGGTCAGGCCCTGCACTTTTGTACGGGTGTCTTTAATTTAGGCTCCTCGGGGACTCATTTTTCAACCGAGGACAGGGCTAATGCTTGAGCTATCGGGGGAAATGGCATCAGTCGGTGAGAGGACAGGCGTTTAAGAAAGGCAGCTTGTACTTTACCCTCTCCTACCACACCCTCGGTGTGATGCTTAGGTAACCTCTTCTGCCTTGGCCTCTTTTTAGTAGCCTGCATAAAGTTGATAGCCCAAATCCGTTCACCTCTTCTGCCACTGATTTTCAGGAACGCAAAATTTAAGGAAATAGGGAATTGCTTTTGGTGGCATTCAGCGCAAGGTTAAGTCCAGTGAGACGAAGTCTGACAGTAAAAGAGGCAGAGACAGATGTGTGCTTTTTGCTAACTGCATCATATGGAGAGTTAAGATTATCTTCATTCTAGTCTACTCTCCTGACCGCTAAATATTAAGCCCTTTAGATCGACTCTGATGCTCCACAATGCTGCCTCCTGCTTGCACACTATTATTTTCTACCTAGTTTTATTGACATGGCCTGTGTTATTAACCACAAGCTATTTCTCCAGGGAAAATGCGGTTGTCCAGCCAACCCGCAAGGAATAAAAGGGATGCCTCATGCACATGAAGCAGGACCCCTCCGTCTCCAGTCTTTGGACAATTAACAAATAGCATTAATGAACTACTGGAGGGTGCAGCCCTTCCTGGCTGGAATGGTGGTGGCTGTGATGGTGGCAGGAGGGAAATGCCGGTGAAGGCAACGGGGCAATCCTCAGCACCAGGAATGGGATATGCACTAGGGAAAAACATCCACTCTAAGGAGCGGGTACTGGATGTGGGCACTGAAGGCCTGGCTACCTTCTCGCTGAGACTAAGGAAATCTGAAGTAAATGTAGAAAAATCAGAAAAAATGCACCTGCAGAAAAAATTAGAGTAAAGTAGGAAAGGAAATGGGCTATGAAAGTTGTTATCTAGCATCTGTGCTGAAAAGCAAAAATAAAAATTTCCATGACTTACACTGGTATAAATTAGTATTATTCCTACCAAAGTAAGTGGAGTTACACTGGCATACACACAAAGGAAAATGAGGTCTCATAAAGAACAACGGTCTCTGGATTAAATCCATCACTGGGGTAAGCAAATACATTCCACAGACCTCAAAGGAGCCATGCCTGCTTGTACCCATGGTGAATTTGATTCATTTTCCCCAGAGGCCTTTTTCCATTTTACATATAGCATGCACACAGATGGCCAGAGCTACAATGGGGTGCCCAGCTTTGTATTAAAACAGGCAGCTTGACTTCAGCTTGAACGTAGTGATGTGCTCCACTGTGATTATATTTTTAGAGCTATCCGTGAACAATATTTCAGCTCCTTGTCAACTTGGGCTTTCAGATCCTCAACCATCAACATAAACATAAAAGGATGTTTAATATTGATGGCTAATATTGACAGGATTCCTAGTATAGCTATTTAAGCAACATGAGCTTGCATGTGTACATACATACATGTAGATGTCTATATATATATTCATATATATATGCTGCTGTTTGTTATACCACAGACACACACACAAATGCACAGAGTTATTATTGATTATAATAATCCCTTGGAAATCAGACACTGCCATGTGTTTTTACTCAATTTGTCTACTTTCCCTCAGGGTCAATCTAGCCTTCTCTTCAGGAGTGCTGAACGGTCACTGCTCCCATTGAACGCTGTAGCAGCCATGCATAATCACCTCCTCTGAAAATCACATTTAGCTCTCACAAGCTTGCATATGATGGGTCCCGGTCTGCTGGTGCTTCTCTTATTTAAAAAAAAAAATATTCCCATTGTACATCTGCAGTATCTTCCTGGAGGATGAGTCCGACAACCATACCACTGGCAGCTGCTGTTCTTGAAATGGGACTCTGCAAAGCTTCACCTCAGACTTCACCTCAGGCTCCTTTGAACTTTGCCTGTCGTGCTAAGAAATGTATTTTTGAAAGTGTATCTCTGTCATTAGGAATGCTGGGTCTTCTGCTGCTTTTCCAAACAGCAGCACCTCAGGCATCTCTGGCTGTGTTGCAAGTTTGCAGGCAGGCAAACAGAATGGCCACCGAGCACCTGCTTTATTAGTTACAGGAGTGTTAGGTGGCACAGAAGAAGGTGGCCTTTTATTCCTCCTGGGGCTCTTGTCACCTGAGCAGCCCCTGTGAAGAGCAGAGACACCTTTGGTCCCGCCAGTTCCTGGAGGCAGAAGGGAGCTGATGTTGCTGTGGCACTGCAAAAGGTCAGTGATGAACACAAGCCTCAGTGTCCTCCTTTTTGGCCAGGAAGCAAGTAGGGGTCATTGGCTGAGACCTGATGATTGAGACCTACAATTGACGAATGCAGCAATTAAAGGGGGATGTGATAGCTGAGAGGCATATTAGACAGTGTGCCTTTCTAAGGGCTAATTACTGCAGATGCAAGTGCTTTGCTCTTGCATTGAAACCTGCTTAAATCAGTTTTACTCAGATGTAGCCTGACGGTCTGGTCCCAGGAGCAGTACTTTTAGTCTTCCCATGAGTCAGATTTGTGGGTTCAAATAAGCCGTGACTAGGACAATACCAGTGGCCTGGGCAATGTGGATGCCCTCTCAAGCTAGATGCTTGTGTGCTCCTGAGGACCATGTTGGGAGCCGGGTTTCACACGGGACATCCCAGGCAATCCGTTTGCCTGCAAGTCTCTTTGTGGCAGGGGTGAGCTTGGGCAGCCAAGCTGCTACAGGGCCCTCTCCATCATAAGAAGACTCAAGGCAAAGGAATCCTCCTTGAGTAGCAACCCTGAAGGTAGGGCAGCAACAGCTTCTAACATGTCATATGAAAAAGTTTCACTGATCATTTGTCACTGGCACAGGGCAATTTTACACCAGCAGCCCTTCATGGACCGAGGAACCAGATTCTGCCTTCATTTCTGATCACATCCCCTTTCACAGCTGTTCAGATCTGATTTAAAAATTCACACAGAATTTTTTTGGGGGGGAGAAGAAAAGTAAATTCTGCTCAAAAAGCATTAAAAGATCTTGCCTACCACTGATTCCTGCTACCACTTCCCAGTGAAAATTTTGTCAAACAAAGACCTGTCTATCAGTCTGTGTCTGTAGCATTCCTAATGCAGCTAGGTCCTGGTTCACAGCTCAAGACATCTGCTCACCCACAACAACAACGGATAAGCATTGATGTTTTGTCAGTCTTCCGAGAGCTTTGAGTGCAACACATCTAATACTGTCTTCACCCACACTCTGGCCATATTCAGTGATGTTAGTCCCAATTTACATCCAGGTTTGCATGCCAAAAATCATATTTACTGCTTAAAATACTGTAAAGAAGTTGAAAAATGTTGCTGAGCAGCACTGCTGCATGCTTGTTTTGCAGACAAATTTTTGTCTACAGATGCTCAACCACTTGGTGGTGCTACAGAAAGGGTCTACTTAGCTTTCTAGAGCAAAGCAGGTTTCTTCTCTTTCACAAACAGTATCCAGAGATCACATTAGATAAAGCTGTGGCAAGAAGTACCTTTCTTCCTCTCTCTTTTCTCATATGAGTATTGCCTTTGCAATGGTCAGGTTGAAATCTTAGAAATCTAGCTATCGTATTTCCCCACTGAATGTGTGTGTAAAGTTACAATCTCTGCTAATGCATTTCCCTCTATTGGATATTTGATCTACACATTTCCAATGGAACTGAAAATTGCAGGAGAGGGGGCTTCCCGGGAGAATTCACCCATTTAAAAATGAACACGCCCCATGCCACCTTTTGCTCGCTTTCCCTGACGATCCAGCGCTAATTTTTCTTTTTCTCTGGCATTATCCCTTGCCAACAGCAAAACCTTCAGACTGCACATTCAAGAGTTCACGCTGCAGTGACACAGAGCAGAGGATATCTGTCTCTCTGTGCAAAGCCAGCGAGATCCGGGCACTGACACCCCTTCGGCTCCGTGGAAAATCCCAGGCACACTCTGTGGGTGCCAGCTGGCACATGGGGATGAAAGATGAAAACCCTCCTTTTTATCAAGCCAGGGCAGAAAGGTGATGAAAGCCCTGATGGAGCAAAGTTCTTGAGCTTCATATCTAGGTCCTGAGGGGGAAATGCCCACAACAAGCCCGCAGCATCTGCCCCAGCAAGCGAGTGTGGGCTGGGGACTGAGGGAAGGGAACAGAAGCAAGGAGGGATGAGGCAGAAGACTTCAGACAGTATCATGGTGAGGGGGGATAAATGGAGAGGGAGATTCGTAATTTCAAGCTGTTTTGCAGCAGTGTCTGGTTGATCGTAAGCAGCCTAACTGGTGTTGTCTTCCTAGGCTTCTGTGCCAGCAAAGGCTCCTGTGCACGGAGCCCTCACAGAGATTAGCACAAGCTGAGGTAAAGTGAGAAGGATTTGGCCTTGCTAAAGCAATGGGAAGTATGAAGAGGTCACGTTGCTCCTCTTGTTATATGTGAATACTTTTTTCATCTTGGTAACAGATCTTCAGACATGTTCTTTAGAAATGAGTGTCCTGTTCCATTAAAAATAAATCTGTTTCTTTCTTATAACACAATTAGTGTCAGCAAAGCATTCTCCAGATCCAAGAAGATTTATTTTTGTATAATTCTTGGGAGGCAGGAAAGAGTATTCTAGTTCTGGAGGAGAGATAAGGAGACACAAGTTTAAAAGTGTTTTTAGGCCCTGGGCCAGATTTTCCGATTCGGCATAGCTCACGGAGGAGAGGGAGGCATCTCTTCAAGCCTCTGTGGACTTGCTGGGGAAGGTAGCTCTTTCCTACAGTTAGCATTACCCAAAGCGTTGTGCGCTTCGCATTGATATGGGGAAGCTGGCGGCATCCATGTGTTGTCTTGCTTCTCTTGTAGGACTGTGGCTGCATCTTATCTTAAGATCTGTGTTGTCTTTTTGGGGTTGTTGAACTGTGATTGTCTGTGGCCTCAGTGCAGGCTGGAGAAGCCTAGGGGTGGCTGTGGTGTGGACCAGCTAGCATCAGCTCTACAGAAAACGACCTGTCATCTTAGCATAGCAAGAACATCTCTTCCCCACCCCTAAAACTCCCCACCCCACCCCTGCCCTGACACTCACCCTGCTGTGGGCCCAGCAATGAGGACGGCGTTGGAGCCGGAGGGGCTGTCACCGTCCTCCTGGACGCCAGTGCACGAGGGGGTGGCATCCTCTGCTCCGCTACACCCGTTTATGGGGGTTTTGGAAATTTGCAATTCCCTTTATACCGCATGAGAAGCACAAAGGAAACACAGAGAGCCACAAAACCTCCCCCCTTGCAATTCCCTAGCCAGCGAAATGAAATTTTCATGCATAATGAGGCTTTGATCAAGTTTGTCGCTTAGCCAATTTGCTATTGATTTAAAGAGTTCTCTCTGCTAGCAAACAGGCATAAAGGATGGGATTTTAAAAAGATCTAATGGAAAATGATATTTGGTTCTTGGGCATCTATACGCAAACAGATTAATTTTCCATTTAACTGCTCTTTGTAGTTTGCTGCCCCAGATTTCTTGGTATGTCCTTTTCCTGTGGAAGTCGTAATGTATTGTTGGTACACATCCTACAGCTGTAATATTCTGTTTACATCTTTCTAATCACTTGCCATAAAATGATTATATTGCCATTAACAGTTTTTATGATTTGACCTGATTTTATTTACAAGTCACAGACAACACTATTTTCTAAAGCCAGGAAGTGGCTGCAGACAAATGAAAAGTAAACAAAATAAAGCTCAAGGAAGCTGGCAGCCTCCGCGCTGAATCTATTTTCTAATTTAGTATTGTTTTGACTTTGACAAACTAATGATCAGTGAAGGAAAAATGCAGCCAGTCTTACAGCTTCGAAGCCATGATGCACACTATGCTGAATTCCAGTATTTCAGTGTGAATTTAGAGGGAGGTGGAAGCAGGAGATGGTTTCCCAGGACCAGATTGCGTCCTCAGTGTGGAGCCCGTGGCAAGGGGTGGAGTTCTCCACCGTTCCCCAAAACACCTCCAGGAAAGGAAAAGGCTGCATTCGGCAAGGCACGATTCAGCCCTTGCTCCCCTTTGTCTGTGGAGGGAAGGAGGATGCTGGCCAGTCTGCAGCACATGGAAAGAGGGAATAGAGAGCCACGTTGCCATCTGTTCCCCCCAGATTTGTCTCCTAACAGGAGTAAGGTGGCACACAGTGCCCTTTTCTCCTCTACTCTTGAACCACATACCCACACTGCCAAGCCAGGGTCGTACCCAGGGAAGTGATGCATGTTATCGGTCGAATATAATGAATGCTGTTCTTTCTGATGAGGGACATTGTATATCTACCATAACATGGTAGATGCTATGTTCTAAGTGTCATGGGGTCCATTTTCAGTAACTGGGCAGGATTTGCCGTCATTATCCCAGATGCCTGCTGATCAGTGAGAGTCTTGGGGAAACACTTGTATAGATGAGTGCATCCAAAGGCATGAACGTCCAGTAACTCATTGATGCCACATGCAGCATGAGTTTTAGCATAACATCTTGTGCTTAACCTTTTTCACTCCTCACTTTAAGAAAAAAAATGTGTCTTTTTTACTCCCTATATTATTGGAGTAGCCTTATTTCCAAGAAAACTGGTTATGCATCCAATAGCTGCGTGAAAAGAGCTATACAGTCTAGACACAGATCCACAGACCTCAACATCCAACCAAACATCTTGTGCAAAACATACTTTTGGTTTTCTTCATCACAGGCATCAGCGCAATGTATGCCACACAAAAGCCACAACCGACGCTAAAACGCCCCTCCTTGTAGGATCTACCCAGTGGCTGTGATATCTCCATGTGATCAGACTGGGCAGGAAATCCCAGAGTCCTGGAGGGACGTATCTGCCCCATCTCATCCGTGAGTCATCCAGGATGAAGGGGTCAAAATGGCAAAAGTTCACGCTTCCCCATTATGTTCCCATACAAACATATCTGAGCGAAGGCTCCTGCAGCGCACAGCTCCCCGGCGCGGGCCAGCAGCCCCTGGCAGGATGCCCCCGAGCCCGTCAGCACCTCAGCTGTGTTTCGCTTCCCCCTTCTCCGCTCCGGCTGCCTCCCGGCCCCAACCCAACCGGCGGCCGCACAGCTCCACCCTTTTCCGCCACAACCCACAGGCACTGCCAAAGTCTGCCCATGTTTGGCAGCTAAGGGCCTGGGGTTGCAGCACCGAAAAACAAGGTTAAGACACCTCGCTTGCATGCACCGTTGTGCTGGGGGAGTTGGGGCCAGAGGCATTGCGAAATGGTGGCTGGGGGACGACCGCTCTCGGTGATGCTTCAGAGAAGCCATGTGTGTATAAGCTACTCCAAGAGCGGTCGTTCCATGCGTGGGAGCTGGCGGTGGGCAAAATGGGCTGGGTGGAGATCCAGCTGCCTACACGTGGCCTAATGTGCTAATGGTTGAAAGTGATGCAGCCAGTCAGCCTCTCAAAATAAAGGCAAAAAACCAGAGGCGGCGGAAGGGAGGCAACCGAAGGCAAAGAAGGGAAGTGATGAGGGGAGGGGAGCACGTTGTTGAGTAACTTAATTACTTTTTTCACTTCTGTTTTGCAGTTTGCATGGGTGAGATGCGCAATCCAGCCACCATAACCCGCCACAACTCCCTGCTCACGATGATGAAAGCTGCAGTGTTGGTTTTCCTTATTACAGCCTGCTGATGTATGTGGACTTTAATCCCAAAAGGATTAATGTGCAGGGGGAGGGAGGGGGGCTGGTGGTTTGGATTGTATGGCTCATTTATTTAATAAAAATAATATATAAATAACAAAATAAACACACCATCACAGAGTTTTACTGAAAGAATACCTAAGCTGAACGAGAAATAGGAAAGCAACAGAAGAAGGAATTCTGTGCGCTCAGTCCTTCTGGAAACCCTGCAACAGAAGAGACCCTGAGCCTCAGCCCCTACATTTCAGTTTCCTCTACTGTGCGGTTTGGGTTGTTTCTCCTCAATTCTCAGTGGTGTTGAGTGCCCCAGTTTAGCAACAGCGGTGAGGAGTTCAGGTATCACGCAGAACTGTTGAGTGTAGAAAAGCAGATTTTACATGGATAAAATCATGTGACAGAAGCATACAGGCGCACACACGCATATGTAAATATGTAAATGAATCTTCAGATCTGGAGATGTAAATTCAGCAGGTGATTGGTATCCTCTGTGCTATGGATGTTCCAATAAAACATGCCAAGCAGTAGAAAGAAATAACCAGTATTACAGGTTCATTGTCTAAATTCTCAGTGAAAGCCATTGAAGCAAAGGCTTGAGGCTTGGAAATAGAATTTAAAAGATGTTTTATATACACACGGCTCCTCTCCTACTGAAAGTCTTATACTCTTATAAAGAACCCCTGCCTAAATTCCAGAGTCCTCTCCTAACACACAAGTATTCCTCAGTTTCTTCATTGCCCATAAAGCTCTGTAATGGGTCCAGGATCCAGATTCAAAGGGCTTAACTCCACCTAACTCTCTGTATTTCCCATTGCAAGAGGCCTAGAGGCAATCAAATAACAAGACGAGATACATGAATTTAGATAGAAGTTATAACTTCTGAATCTGGGCCCTGGATCCAGATCCAGGGTGTGGGTATTCATTACTTGATTGAAGTATTGTTTTAATAGTGAACTGACATCTGTGGGATGCAACCAAAGACCCACCTCAAAAGAGCACTACTTGTCAAGGTAAAGTTTTTTATATGGCTCACTGCAGAGAAAATCAGCGTTACAGTCTTAATCCTGAACTTGCGTGACTCCTGTAATTTTCATAAAGCATGCCATTTCAAGGATTGGATGTGATCTGCCAGGGCAGATAATATACAGATACCTGCTGCAGGAAACAGATGCCAGCCGTCTCTGCCAGCCGCCTTTTTCCAAAGGATAATCCCTGTCACCGAGTGGAACACATTAACATGCTTTCACTTCATCAGACCAAAAAGCTCGCTCTCTCGGCAGGTACTTATACAGAGGAGAAAGTTCAACTGAGAGAATGTCCCCCGGGTTTGCCGGCCAGTATCTTCCAAATATTTGCAGTTATATTATCTTTAGATTTGCAGACTGGACAATGCTGAGCACTTCAGCTTGGTCCAGCAAATGCATACACCTATACTTAGCTTGATCATCAAGCACGAGCAGTCAAAGCAACTCAACTGACTTTAAGGCTATGGTTATGTGTTTCTCCACATACAGACTAGAGCTCAGCAAAGAGGACTGAAACCTAAGAGAGAAGCACGTTAGTAACAGAGAATACAGGCCTGTTGCATCCAGGAATCCCTTTAGTACTCATTTCTCCTCTTTCCTCTATCTTATGCTGTAGGGAACAGTCAAAGAAGGTATTCCAGCTCTCCAACAGACCCCTGGAAGCCCACCTTTGTAAGCCCAACACTGTTGAACACTTTACAAACACTGAAGAGTGCTTATGAGCAAAAAGTCTGTGTACAAATGATACTGTCTCCCCAAGTTAAGCCGCAATATGCATAATTGTTGCACAGAAAGTACCTGCCCTCAGTTTGTAAAATAAGCATTTGTAGCAAGTTTCTTTGAAATCCAGAGTTTATTTTTTTTTCTACTTAGCTAAATACATGGAATGAATTAACATCAGCTCTATGAATCTGATGTTTCATTACAGGTGTTGTAGACTTTCTGAGGAGACCTAAATATTTGATTGAGAGCTATTAAGCCAGTGGGTTTTTTATCCTGAGTGTCTCTATGGCAGATAACAAAGAAGTTGTGCCAGTTTGAAAGTTCATGGCAAAAATTAATCCTAAAAATGTATTGAGTTTTATGATAAATTTATATTGCTACCATGTTGCAATCTTTTAAGATTGTTTTCCAACTCACACTGACTTCAGGAAGGTAAGCCTACTGAAACCAGTGGCTTTATTGTTGTTATTGTGATTATCTGTATAGCTTAGATTTGGTACAACATATCCTCCAATAGTGTTTTGCAAATTAGAGCCTAATCCTATTTCAGAAGTCTGCTGCTTTCAGTGGGAGGATAATTCCTTTTTGTGAATAAGGAAAAGCATTTACATAAAATAATACTGTCAGAAGTGAAGAATTCCCTAGTGGTGTCTATAAACTCAGAGAGCTGAAATTCTCACCAAATGTTTATTTCAGAAACAGTGAAACGCTGCATATTTTACACTGACATGAACAGCTAGAACAATTCAAAATGCCTACAAAAGTAATTAGTTAAGATATTCTATGTCCATTGTGACATTGTCTCGCTTTCCCTCCGTGATTTTTACTTCTTGCTGTTCTTATACCTGTTGTGAAGGACACTGGTTTACTATTTGCTCTAGTCATTTTTATTCCTGTAGTGACAAGTATAATACTGATTGCAAAGCTGACAATACGCTAAAAATTAAAAGGAAATATCTCTCTATGTTGGTGATACACCCAATCATATGTGTACTTCTATATTTATCATTATTTTCAATTCCCATTGCTATTACATATGAGCACAGAAGTTTCTTGTGTCCAGTTTTAATTTACGTGTTTAATTTGCTTAATGCCCTCTGGCTTTGCATTTAAGAGCGTGGAAATTTAAAAGGAAAAGTGGTATTTCTAATGCTACATAGTACCTGTGCTTATTCCATTACAAAATTGGCATTTTTCATTTTGGAGCTTCTGGTATTTCATTATGCCTTATATCTTTCCAATCACAATATATAGCAATGATTCATGATGTATTTCCTTATGGAACTGGTGACGTATGCTTCCAAGCAGCTAGAAGAGAATACTCTTGGGAATATTAACAACGCTCATGAGTATAACATAATTAAACCTATTTTCATCACTGGCATTCATGCTTTTTGGCTATTCAAGAGGTATAAAGGACCTGCATATAGGCTACACTGAGTTCCAGCCTGAAGAGAGCTTCCAGACAGACAACCATAGCTGGACACTCTTCTCTGCTGCCTCTGGGGGGACCGAGCCATTTCTGAGCTGCTCGTACAGTCCAGCGCGCAGTCAGCTGGCACAGGTCAGAGCAGGACCTGGGCTGCTCTCAGCTTTGGTGGGTCTAGGGCTTGCACTGGACATGCAAAACCACCAGGCAGTTGTTACTGTCATCTTGACAGGCTGCTGCGCTCCTGGCACTCAGGAAGATCGAGACTTTGCTTTAATCTATTTAACTGAAGTTGCACTGAGGTGAACACATGCCAGGACAATTTTTCACTTCTCCCAGCAGTCAAGGGCACCTCTCTTGTTCTCTGTGTTGCCAGCCCCTCTCCTAGCTCCCTCCTGCCTCTCGGTGCTGCTGCATCCCCATCCCATTCCCATGCCAATCCCTACTTGCAGCAGGTCTCCGCTCCACGTGGACGTTTCTTGGGGTATCCCCCAAGTTTGAGAAGAGCTACATAAGTGGGTTTCAAACTGTGGGCACAGAAGGCAGCCAATGCAGTCGCAGATCTCCCTCTCCTGTACATTCAGGTACCCCAGGCACCGCTCTATTGTGTGCCAGCTGGCGGGAATGCAATAGCACTTCAGACCATTAAAATAAAACAAAAAAACCCCCATGAAAGCTACTGATGTAGTCTTATTTCTTACAAAGAGAAGGCCACAGCATTTTTGTCCTTTCAACAATTAAAATAAAGGAAGGGGCTACAGGAGGACATGGCGCTCTTTTCTTGTATAGTAAGAGTGAGGCTTCCCTTAGCACTTTGGAACAGCCAGTCTGTGGTGCACTCTGTGATGAAAGCGAGGTTAAATGTTATGCTCCAGGGCTTAAGCCAGTATCTGGCTCCCAAAGATCAAGCACCCAATGTGGGAGGCGTTACCTATCTCTGGCCACTGTGGGATTCTTTCTGTCTTCTTCAACATGTGCGGCGTGGTGCTGGCTCCTGCCAGGAACAGGGAACAGGGTACTGCGCTAGACAGACTTGGCTCAAGCCACTCGGGCACTTCTGCTGATCCTAAAATGAAGGTGCAGAGACAGTAATTACAGAGAAACGTTTTTTTCCAAGTTTATCGAGTCAGAGGGGCTAAAGCTGCAACCCCAGAGCAGTGTGTTCACTGTCTCAGGAGAAACCTCGATGAAGTCCAGCCTTACACACCGTCCTGGCGAGCTAGAAGAACCAAATGAGAGTCCTCACTGAAGCTGGTGTGTTGGTATCACCCCATGTGCTGGTTTTGACTGGGATAGAGTTGTTTTCCATAGTAGCTAGTATGGGGCTGTGTTTTGGATTTGTGCTGAAAACAGTGTTGATAATACAGGGATGTTTCAGTTACTGCTGAGCAGTGCTGACACAGAGTCAAGGCCTTTTCTGCTTCTCACCCCACCCCACCAGCGAGTAGGCTGGAGGTGCACAAGAAGTTGAGAGGGGACACAACTGGGACAGCTGACCCCAACTGACCAAAGGGCTATTCCATACCATATGACGTCATGCTTAGCATATAAAGCTGGGGGAAGAAGAAGGAAGGCAGGAGATATTCAGAGTGATGGCGTTTGTCCTCCCAACTAACCATTATACGTGATGGAGCCCTGCTTTCCTGGAGATGGCTGAACACCTGCCTGCCCATGGGAAGCAGTGAATGAATTCCTTGTTTTGCTTTGCTTGCATGCGCGGCTTTTGCTTTCCCTATTAAACTGTCAACCCACGAGTTTTCTCACTTTTACTCTTCCCATTCTCTCCCCCATCCCACCAGGGGGGAGTGAGCAAGCGGCTGCGTGGGGCTTAGTTGCCAGCTGGGGTTAAACCACGACACCCCATCATCTTGACAGTCCTGAGTTGGTTGCCTCTGACAAACCTGAGCTTTCACAGGAGACAGTCATTCGAATCGGCTGAGTACACGGACCAACCTCTGCGTTAACACTCCCCCAGCGAGATGGAGGGATGGGGTTACTGACTGCCTAAATTCTGTGCCTTGACATCGGTGTGACCGCAAAGCTGAACCCTGGATTTCTAAAAGTCTGTGTGTTATCCTTGCAGAGCAGACAATCCCAGCTGTAACCCGCACCTTAAGGACAGTCACTGGGGATGAGACACTGAGCAGGGCTCTCACATGAAGGCCTTTGCGATGGTTCAGTCAATTGGCCATACTGGACCACGCCAAAGTGATTTCACCCCACACAAATTTCCCATTTCTGCTGCAACAGAGACCATCCACCTTCTCTGTCCGTGGGCTTGGGGATGGCTTTTTTTCTAAAAGAAACATCTGATTCATCTTAACCCTGGCAACAATTTATATGTCTGCATCGGTTTAAGTTTTCAAGATGTCTTTGCGAAAGAAATAACCACCTTACTTTAAAATGAAGAGTAAAACCGATGCATTCATTTGTATTTCAAAGTTCCCAAGAGCAGAGGTGACGGCTCTGTCAGTTCTTCATCTTGGCACCGCTTTGCACGAATGTCAACCACAGCAGGACTTGGGCCCAGGAAGGTTTCTTGCAGGCGAAAACCTCCTGGAGCTGGCGAACAGCGCCTGCCCGTGCCAAGGACAGGCAGGGGCTGGGCGTGCCCGTGTTTTTCTGCCAGTTCCAGTTACGTGGAAACCCTACAGGAAACCCTGGCCCGCTGGGGGAATGGGGAAAGCTAAGCGTTTTCTGGAAAAACTTTCCAGACCTCAACGTGGTGCAGGCTCACTCGGGCCCCTGCCCGCCGTCCGCACGCCCACGCTCACGCCCGGGCTGTGCAGGTGCAGACGCCAGACGCGTGGGGCCGGGGCCTGCCCTCGGCCTCGCCTCAGCCCGGCCCCGCGGAGGCCGGCGGGGCTCAGCCGCGGGGCGAGGCCGGCCCGCGGCCGTGCGGCGGGGGCAGGGGACAGGCGGCCCTCCCCGCCGCGCCGGGGGTCAGCCCCGCTGAGACGCCTTCCAGCGGGCCGGCAGAGCGGCCGCGGAGCGCCGTCTCCTCCGCGCACAAAGGAGGGCCCGGCCCGGCCCGGCCCGGCCGCCCGCGGGGTCGCGGTCCCCGCCGCCAGCGCCTTCCCCGGCGAGGCCGCCGCCGCCCGGCCCGCGGCGCTGGGGGCAGCCCGGCCCGGCCAGGCCGGGGTGGGGCGGGGCGGGGCGGGGCGGAGGGGCCGCCCCACGCCTGTGCGGCCGCCGGGGCGGGCGGCGGGGAAGGGGAGGGGAGCGCGGGGCGCCGCCGCCCCCCGCCCCGCCGCGCCGCGCCCCGCCCCGCCGCGCCCCGTGGTGCCGGCGCGGGCGCGGGGCCGAGGCAGAGGCTGCGGGGCCGGCGGGGCGCTCACACCCCGCGCCTGCCGCCGCCGGGCATGGAGGGCGCCGAGGCGGCCGCCCGCGGCAGCAGCAGCCCCGTGCAGCCCCGCTGCTCCTCCTGCGGCTCCGGGCCGGCCGGCGGCGGCGAGGCAGCGGCAGCGGCAGCGGCGGCAGCAGCGGCAGCGGCAGCAGCGGCCATGGAGGAGCCGCTCGGGGAGGCTCCGTCCCCGGAGGTAACGGCGGCGAGGAAGCAGCAGGGGGTGAAGCGGCATCACCACAAGCACAACCTGAAGCATCGCTACGAGCTGCAGGAGACCTTGGGCAAAGGCACCTATGGCAAAGTCAAGCGGGCCATCGAGAGGTTTTCTGGCAGAGTGGTAAGGCAGGCGGAGGGGCTTCTCTTTGCCTTTTTATTATATATATATATATATATATATATGTATATATCATTTTTCTTTCCAGCACTTACTTCGGAACGGAGCCGGCTGGGTGCATCCCCGCCGGGAGCCGTCCGTGTGCGGGGCTGGGTGAGGCAGGAGCCCGGCGGGGACGGCAGCCCGCGGGGGCCCGGGTCCGCTCCCGCACCCGGGAGCGGGTCGGCATCCCACCCGTGCCTGCGGCCGCTTGGGTCCAGGGCTTTGTCTGGAGTGCAAATCCTATAGAGAAACTTTTTTTTTTTTGTGGGGTGGTGGTATTGTAGTAACACATCGGTACATTTTTTTTAAAAGGGTGTGCTATTATTGGAAAAATAGGGTGGCTTATTGTTTTTGTTTTGTTTTTACATGTGGGTCCACTGTGAACAGTTATTCTTTCCCCACTGGAAATTCACCGTTTAGCGAAACCTGTCACATCCCCCAGCTAACCAAAGCCGCTCACAAAGTACTGTCAGAGTGGCAAACGTTGGGTCTCCGCTTAAAAATGCTGTGATTCAGTCATACTTTTGTGACCTGAACTTTGCTGACACCTAAAAAATGGCAGGGACTGCAACCCAGCCCCATTGGTTTTTACGATCCGTTTCACCGCTCAGCGGTGCCGGCTGGCTTGAGACTTCAAGCAGCCCGGAGGTTGTCCAGCAATAACTCAGCTTCAGCATTTCCTCATTGGTACAGTGCTCCAGCAGGGCGCAGAAATGCAATTGAAGAAATGTACACATTCGTCAGAGTTATTGTCATTTTTTCTTCCCCGAAATATGTAACTATTCACAGAGGGCAAGCGAGTGAGAGGCAGGCTCAGAGAAATAGATGCTTTTCTAAAGAGGTCTTAACACTGCTTTGCATGTGAAGTAGACTAATTGAGTTTTCACTAGACTTCATCTAAAAGCAAGACGTTTCCCTAGTGACGTTGCAGGTTTTGTCTCATTTATCTTTCCCTTTCGGTTGCCTGGAAGCTCAACGCTGTACCCAGAGGCAGAAG
Organism: Ciconia boyciana; assembly: GCF_034638445.1. Lineage (NCBI taxonomy): Eukaryota > Metazoa > Chordata > Aves > Ciconiiformes > Ciconiidae > Ciconia > Ciconia boyciana. Next base: position 61,500,817 of record NC_132934.1, read on the forward strand.
CAACTGTAAAACAGAAAATTAAATTGCAGATGCTATGGCTTTAATAAGGGACACTTACTTTGCAACTAAATATCTTTGTGTCGACAGTGAAAATGAGAGTTTCAGCCAAGTTGTAGAGTCATATCATGTATGCTTTCAGTTTATTAGCTCATTTGGAGGCAGGCTAAAGAGAAACCAGAGATGGACATCTCTGCACATGCTCACTCCCAGTCCATGACTTTTAAAGTTTGCTGTCTTGGCTGTTTTACAGTTTCAGGCTAACAAAAGCTCCAGGGCTATGTTATATACTATTATTTTGTAAGTAGATTTGAGTTGCATTACAAAACGTAGGAAATAAGCAAATACATTGAAAAGACCTTTTTTAAAAGACTTGATAAATTAGAAAAAAGGTGACCATATTGTAAATGAGATTTGGTTTTGGGAATGGCCCTCTCAGGGGAAAGGATGTAGCGTTGGTATGTATCTCCTCTAAGTTAACAACATACCTGTTTTTTCTGTATTTTGCTAGCTGTAAAGCACTTCAGCTACACAGCTAAGGATACTTAGATGATACGGTCTGAACCAAATTTGTATGGCTAATGCCATCTTGAAATGGAGAGGGTGAAAATCGGAATACCCATGCAATCTTAAATGCAATAAAAATGTTACGCTCACTCTATCAGCTGGTATGCAGAAGCTAAACAAATCCTTACCGGGGTGTGAGTTTTATTCTGTAGTAATACAAGCCTTGGCGTGTGGCACTTCATAATTATTAACTAGTCTGCAGGCGAGTTCTGGTGTAATGTGTCTGTTTGAACTTTAACATCTGTGAGTGTACGTAAAATATCCACGTTTTGTCTGCTTACAGAATAAAAGCTAGTCAGGAATCCAGACAGAGCTAAGTGAATGGAAAACACTTCTTGTTTTCTGACAGTTCCCTTGTCTGGCTGTTGCAGTGAACGCCGATTGCTTTCCGTGGGTGAGATGAGAGCACCGACAGGATGACTGATTGGAGAGGGGCAGCGTTTTCCTTCAGTTCCCCCCGACCCCTTTCTCTTCCCTTTCCTCTCCTCAGTTCATATTAGTGGGCAGCGTTTGCGGCGTTCACGAGCAGGTTGGACTGGATGCGGCCGCGTGTCCAGCAGGGGATGCACAGAGCGAGCGATGTGCTGGCCAGCACCGGCTCTTGCACCATTTTCCAATGCAAATCATCTCACAGCCAGCAGCTAGGTAGCCAGAGTCCCAAGGTTGCTCTAGTCCAGTCTGTTTGCTTCCTATTCTGCTACTGGTTTAGCTAATCATCTTTTTCTTTACTCAGCGGTAAGCAGGTATTTGAAGCTGTACGGTAACAGATTGCGAAGCTGGACCTTGGCAGCGGCGTTGTGTTCCCAGTCATCAGCCTTGTCCAAGCGATTCTCCTATTCGGCCTTTCTGCTTCTCTTGTCGGTTAACCATCTCTTTAGCTGTACGGCACTTCATAAAGACATTTGCATGATTAGCCAGGCTTTTAATATGAAGCATGAACTTTGGATTTGTCGTCATCTGTATAAATAGAGAGCTCAGGAGTGAAATAGAAATTGGCAGATTTGAGTTAATGAAGTAAAACCAAGGTGAGAAGACAGTTCGATCCAGGGTACAGATGTGCTTTAGTCCTGTGCCATTGGAAATCAATAGCAGGATTTCTGTTGACTTGAATGAAAGTAGCATTTGGCACTTATGAACAGGTTGCAGGTTTATTCACATTGGTTAGAGTTTCTTTGTCTTTCCTCTTAACTCAGTGGAATGTGATCGTAAAGCTTCTTGCCATAGAGCTCTGGGGTAGATGGTATGATACATTTAGTTTGTTATTGGAAACAACTTATGTGAATTTGTGTATTAGTTACCACAGTGACTACAGACAGTATTGCGTGCTGCACGAAGCAGTTAAAATATTGCCCACTACGTGACGTATGAGGTGCCTGATTTTGCCAGCAAGATTTCCTTCATTAGTACTGGCTCAGTATGCACTGTGTAACTTATGATATTTTAAATTAAGGCACCTGTTAGTAAGTGTAAGGATGAAGAGATGATATTGCAAGCCTGTGAAGTAACACTCATGTTGACATTTCTGTGGGTGTTTTCTCCACTTGTCATCTTGCACGTTAGACGAAAGAACTGAGCTTTTGTTCATGTTATGTATTCAATGTTTGTTAGCCAAGAAATCCACAGTTACACTTATGTCAGCCTTAGATAAGCTGTGCATTGACCACCTCTGGCCGATCCCATGCATGATGCATGAAGACAGTAGATGCTGCTGAGTTCTTCTTTGAGTAAATGGTTCCACTGAAGTAAATACCCCTTACAATGCAACATTAAATTACAGATAGGTGTTTTCAGTCTTGTTATCTGTCTTTTCCTGACATTATACAGAAAGCAATGCCTGGATACAAAAATGCATTAATATTAATTAAATTCATGTTAGTAAATTCATGTTAGTAAAGCATAGCTCTCTAAAACATGGAAGGCACCAGGTAAACCCGGTTAGGCTGCCTGGAGCACTCCCAGCAGAGTTTAACCCAGGACTTTGATACCCCGGCCGGTTTACAGCTCCCTGTGAGGAGCTTGCTAACGTTGCTGGTTGGTTGCTATACGCTCTCACGAAGCATCCTGTATTATCTGCGCTTCCTTTCGCTTGCCATCTGCCCTCGGGACAGATTTTGCCCTTTGCAGAAGCCAGGAGCTTTTCTCCCTCTCTCTCCTTAGGCTGCACTTGGGAAGCGATGGGGAGTAGCTGCAGGGGCCTCCCCTCTGCCTTCACCTCCCTCTCCGCTTGAGAGTCAGGACATCTTTTCTTCCTCCTCACCAGCAGGTGGAGGAAGCACTATTCTCCTCCGGCCGTTCTTCCAGAAAGTTAATTATTTTGGGAATTGATGACAAGCTGTAGCCCAACATGAAAAACAGGCGTGCGGTGCATATTTTTGCAGGCGTGTTATGTGTGGTGGTGCATGTTTTTTATCTCTTTTGCATAGAGGTGCAGGTAGAAGGATGTTGCCAAATGAAATTGCTTTTGGAATTAAAACGCTGTAAAAAACCCCAAACTTTACAGCAACAGAAATATTTTTAGTTGCGACTCCAGTGAAAATCTTCGCTTTGAAGCAGCTTTGCTTCGTGATGCTTTTGGAGAGTCGCACAGGGTTTTTGAAACCCTGAAACAGCAACAGATTACATAAAAGGAGGACCTTTGCTTTGCTGATTGTATTTCTCCTTATCATGACAAAACCAAAACATGAATGCCAGCAATGACAGCTCTGTCGTGTCAGTAATTAAGGCCTTGTTGGCCACACAACCATTTGTTTGTTTGCAGTGTGGTTTTTAAGGGTTCCAAATAACAAGATAAAAGTCTGCTTGTGGGTCACTGAGGACAGTGAAAGCCAGGTGGGACATTTGCCCTAATTCTCTCGTCTACTTTGCTGATATCGTAGTAAATGTCGGTATTCCTCTCTTCCCTCTTATGCACATAAATTCTCTTATCTTTAATGACATTTCCATATATATTTCCATTTTTTTCCTGAGATCATCTGCTTCAGTTAGCACCTGGGTCACTACTTCATATTGATTTTAACTTGATGCTCAGTGTGCATCTTCTGCAGGATAATGTCCAAATCTGATGCAGAACTGTTTATTTTTCTTGAGGTTCTTCGTTGTTCTTATTAAGATATCTTCCTTTATTGCAGACACCAGTGGAAGTATCTACACAACACTGCTGTGATGTGAAGTGCTTGTACGGTACTTTGCACAGCAGGATCTTGACTCGTGAATGTAGCTTCCACAGCTATGATAATACACTTGAATAATAGTAACAACGGCTCGTATCACTACTCCGTTTTATACATGAGAAAGAAAAACTTGCTGATTAAAGCCAAAATCATCAGAAGTATCAGCTAGTTTTGAGTGCACAGCCTAATACCTGATTTTTCCGGACTTGTCGAGTACATACCATCAGGGGGATGACAGCCTCCTCCTGCAGAGCTCAGTCTCTCCTGCCTCCTGGGCTCCCTCTTTACCCTGGGCTTTTGTCCCTGTGTGACATTCAGCTTCGGTCTCCATTCCTGGCCCTTTTGTACTCCACTTGCGCTGCTGCCTCTCGCTTTGTTCTGCTTGCCAGCCCTGTGACCCACGCAGAGAACGCTGCCTTGCTCCCTGCTTCCGAGCTGGTAGCTGCCAGCAGAATCTGTGCAGCCTGTGGTGGGTGCTGCATACACCTCTCCTGCCGTGCAACACATGGGGGGCCAGAGGTTCCTCCGTGGAAGAGGGATTCTTGCAAAATGTATTGCCAAAACCGTACTTATTTATTTATTTTTTTTAAGATGTGCAAACTGAGTTCTTTTGGGGACTCACAATGTGACTAAATCTGGACAATGTTTTCACGGTGCTGAAGGCACGTTAGTGAAACTCAGGTCATCCTCTGTAAAAGTTGTACCAAAGCATGCATGGAAATTCTAGATCTGGAATGAATAGAAGTTGGAAAGTGTCTATGGGCTTGCAAATAGTTTTGCTGTTAATTTGTTATTTTTTCCACCCTTACTTATTAGATGTGTTCTGAGACTCCGGTTTAAAAAAGAAAAAAAAAAGGAAAAGGAAAAAAACCACTGGATTTAATCTGTTGTAATTCACAGTGAATATTGTGGGCTTATTAGAACAGGAGTTACTACCTGGTTGTCTAAAATTACTACAGTCTTTACATAAACACTTGTATAACTGAAATGCCAAAGAAGACCTGAACATCAAGGGCTGCAGGCAGAAATAACTGATTACAGCATGCAGGTCATTAGGGGAAAGGCACTACTACAAAATACTTGTTTTCTGCACTGAGAATTCTTGTTGGAGAAGCAGATTTGTTCAGGGGAGTATGGTTCTGTGGTATGAAGGTCTGAATTAATGACTAGCCAGTAAGGGGTCATCTGAATACGCTAGCTTGTCAAATCTTTTACCAAATCAAAGAACAGCATGTTCTTTCTGAGCTTTGAGTGGACATCAAGTGGTATTCCTTCAATGATGTTGGACTGTCTTACAGGTGAAGAAATTAAAAGTTTCTGAGAGACTGTTGCTTCTTCCGCCCGCCCCCCCTGCCTGGGATTGAACAATTTTGGGCAGGTCAAATAACTTCCCTGTGTCTCAGTGTATTCCTTTCTGAAGGGATACTACTTAATATAGGGAAGTTACATTAATTAGCGGGGCACATTTGGGCCTGATACATACCTAGTGCGATCCCTTTAAATGTGAAATTCACAACAGAATTTGAGCCAATGTTTATAATGCAGCCTTCAGCTAAAAACACTATAAAATGCCTAAGCGTTATTACAAATGGTTTCACAGCACCATATGCTAGAGAACACAACGGAATGGAAATTGCTTGTACAAAGTCTTTCATTAGGTATGGCTAAAATACACTGAGTTTTTTGGTGGCATGTGTTCTAAAAATTATTATTATTTTTTAAGAACCACAATGTGGATTTGCCATGTGGAGACAATTATTGTATATATTGTAGTTTGGGGTCATACATGTTGAATAAAACTGTGTGGAATGTGCAGTTCTTGTGAGCAATTGTTTATTCTTTACAGAACTGTAATCTTAGTTAGTCTGTGTTTTGTCTGGTAAATAAATAACTAGAGAGTCTTTCCTGGAGTGAGGAATAGGGAGGAGGCACGTGGTTGTCACGACAGTGCCAAGGGAGAATGCCAAATGGGGGTTGAAAACTAGTTCCAGGTATATCAGCCTTGAACACCGGCAGGTCAACGTGTGTGTACAGCCATGGTAATCCAAATGTAGAGCATATGGGACATGTTTCCAAAGCCCACATACCAGAGATTTGGAAACTGGCTGCTGACCTTTGCTTTGATGTGGGCATCTCCCTGGCTTGGGTCTCCACCTCCTCTACCACGCTTACGTATCCTCTATCTGCGCGAACCAGCATGCTGACACCAAAGCATCTCCTCTTACTGTACAACCATGCTCCTCTCAGCAGGACACTGTTGTTCTCCTCGTTGTCATCTTGTACACTCTTCCTGTGTAAAGTGGGACCAAACCATATGTTTTCTGCTGCAGCCCTGGACGATGCTCCAAAGCCAGAAGCGCAGGTTTGCCTCCGGGCTTGGGGTGGGATAGGAGCTCACGGCGTGGATGGCAAGAAGCGGTGGTGGCAGCTGCCAGCTCCTCCTCTGCGCAGAGTAGCCAGAGCCTCAGCAGCTCCTGACCTGGGCAGGGGTGGAGGCTGCTGCCAGTGCCCAGCTCTGGCGTACGGTTTCGATGGTTTGCATGCCACCAGCGATGGGCGTGTTGGTGTGGGAATCTCTGACCTGCAGAGAGTATTGATCTTGTCTCTTCTTGCCTCCTGTGTAAGGCAGGATTTGTCCCTAAATTGCCCAGGCGTGCACTGGACTCCTTATAGAAAAAACTCTTGTTATTAGCCCTGATGGGTCAATGTACTTGGGATAGTTGGTATGTCAGAGGAAATGTCTCAGATGAAAAGGTCTCTGACTAAATATGCAAATTATATTTGTCAGTGTTTCCCTCATATCTTCTAGCAGATGTGAGTACCATGTGTGTCCATTTAATAAACTAAACTCAAAATAATTTCCACTTTGCCGGATATATGGGGAATAGCTGGGGGTGGGGTGGGGAGCGAACTACAAAGCAAGGTAAAAACTGCATATGTGTGCTGTTATATTTGATGACCAATTCATTAAAGCCATAAGTGTATCCAAGCTTTCAATAGCGTTCTCCTGCTGTTGCTTCCTGTACTCCCTGGCTACAAAATCAGTCTCTATGGCTCTCATTTGTCTTTCCCACATGAAAGACTTTGAGCATCTGCAAGTTATGATTTGAGAAGTATCTGCTTTTAAACAGAATATATTTATCACTGTGTCTTCACAGGCAGCATAGTACGTTGTATAAATTAGGGGATCCTAGACCTTTGAACACTAGGGGGCTGGGTGAGATACTCCGTGCGCGTACGGTGTCTGGCCATACCCGTCAAACATCCTGGACCCACACCAAAAATGCCAGATGTTCAGTAGATGTGGAGGCCCTCCTGTAACCTTTGCTGCGTGTTGCAAAGGGGGGAGGATGGAGGGGGCGAGGTTGTAGCCATCCCTCGCTCTTGTGCGGTTTTAGTACTCTTGTTTAAGCTCAGTATTTTTTATATTTTGAACTAAAGACCAAGGACCAACCCTCAGTTCAGTCTGTTAAACTATTGCATGGTATAAATGCTTAGTGTTCCCTAACTCTCCACAGACAGATGGGATTTGCTTCTAGCTCTGGTGGTTTAAGAGACATCAGTCCTTAAAGCTGCCACTGGCCCACGACAGGATGCAAGTCCTGGGTCTTGCTCAAGTGTGAACTTTTTCAGCCTCTGTTCTTACCAATGGAGGAAAATAATAAAATACTTTAATGGGTGGTTCCTTTCATTTAAAAAAAACCACCCAGCCACACAGCAGCTGTGGGAAAAGGGGTTGGCATGGCTGGCATGTTCAAAACCGTCCCAGCCAGTTGTAGGTGAATGCAAAATCAGAAAATAAACACAGGTCTTGTGGTTTATAAGTATTAAGAAGATAGCTGAGGTTGCTTAAGTTAATGTGCAACCAAGGTAACTGTTAATTTCTGGATGCCTCCTTGGCTTTCCCCTCTCCCTGCCAGCGTTTCCCGCCTCACCTCAGCCACACCTCCGCATGGCGCCGAGGCCCTTTGCCGTTGGGTCCCCTGGGATGCCAGCCTGGTGAAGGGGAGGGCCTCCTGCACCTTGCCTGGGGCTGGCTGCCTCCATGACGAAGCATCGGTGCTTGGCGGGCCACTCCATCCCTGTTGCCTTGCCTTCCCAGGGAACGTCAGCTTATGGTAATCCCAGAGCCCCTCGGCTACCCTGGCCCGGCGGCCGGCATGTGGGATGACTTCAGCAGAGAGGCTGGAGGAGCTGAGCGTCTTTGTTCTGAGGTCTGGCGGCTTGAGGGACTTGCAATTATCGTAATGTCTCGCTGTGCCGAGGAGCTGAGTCAGCGTATTTGGGCTTGAGCACTACTGCCTTGGACTAGACACTAGTTAAGGGATATTAGGCTTAAAGAAAAAAAAGAAATTAATTGTTCCTGCAAAAAGATGCCATGCCAAGTTTGGAGACTAAATTTACCCATTCATGGGTAGATCAGAAAGATTTGGGTCCTGTTGTTGATGGAGATTTCAAAGCCTCCATATCGTGTTTCCCGTACACAAAAAGGCATTTCATCTCTGCTACAATTTCTAATCTCCGTGAAATGCTTGATGGTGAATGATATCTCCCTTTATTTGAGGTACAAGTGTTATTTTAAAAGTGAGTGTGAATATTTTTTTGATCACAAAAGGTAGCAATGAGGGTTGGATAAAAATACCTGTTTGAGCCATGTGAGCTGAACATAAACAAATGTTCCTTTTTGTTAAACAGTGTTTTGTTGTGGTTTTTGTCATTGATGCACAAAGATTAAGTCTTTTGCACACAAGTTTGACAGGGGAAGACGGCAAAGCATCTGTTAAAAAAACAGCTCCTGGGGCACGTGTTTGGAGCTGTCATTTATTTGTGTATTTTTGCCATCGCACTCTGCACAAATCAAATCTCGTAGCTTCCCCAGCGGAGTTCGGCTCAGGAAGGAGGAGTGAAGGCCAGCCAGTCCCTCAGGTGGCCGGGACGCCCGGGGACGCCCGGTGCAGCGCCGTACTCGGCGGTGGTTTTGGCAGGGCCGTGCTGCGGGTTGTTGTTTTGTCCTGGGGGGAAAAAAGCCTTTGGGAGGAGAAGAGGGAGCGCAACCTTCCCGGCTGGTGCACGCTCTAACGCCACGCAGACTGGAGCATGAGACGTGCTCCAGCTCAAAATGAAAACGCCTGTAAAATACCTGCTGGAGCCAATACAGGCTTGGCTGACCTATATAGGGATAAAACTGAGAGGCGTCCACATTGTCCTCTCAGGAAGACACATTTTTAACCAGGCCTATAATACATGGGGCATAGCGTCCTTCACGCTCCTTTCCTTCCCACGTTTATTCTCTTCGGGTTGCCGAAACGAGATGAAATAATGAAACGGTGATCTGTAGGAGCCAGTTGTCACAGCTGTGCTTCGGGTGCCCAGGGGCTGAGTGGTTTCCCTGAGGTTCATCCAGAAAGTCTGTGGCAGAGCCGCGGGGAGAGCCGAGGTCGACCACAGCTCCAGCGCTGCACTGAGCCGAGCCATTCCTTGTATGGGTGTAACCATCTCAGGAGGGTCGCTCATAAAGTGGGTGTCCTCTTTCATGGCTGTAGTCACACTTTGAAGGGATGGTGCCAGTTTTTCAAAAGCCCACCAGCTGTCGTGTCTTGGAGCCTGGTCACTACTGCGTACCACTGTTGATCACCCATCGTACCGCTTGGTCACCGTTGTGTCCTCACGGTGGCCAAGGAGGAATGAGGGCCTTCAGCTAGACCATGCAGTGCATTTACATCCAGGCCAGGGACCAGCCATCTTTTTCAACAACAGGATTTTTTTCTGTGTACAGTTTGAGAGTTTTCTACCTGCCTCTCTGTTTTGGTAAAACAAATGTATTCTCCCATCCTGTCTGGTGTTTCATGATGAAAACGCGGTCTAGTGGGACCTGTGAAATGCCTCGTTGTGGGTTGCGCATTGCTCGTGAGGAATTCATCGGGGAGAAGGATTTCATGCTGTACTTTAACCTCCTTCCAGCCTTTCTGGGATGAAAGGAAAACTCTGCACCCGTGAATGTAACTGGTTATCATTATTGGATGTCATTACTCACTCACTCCGAGTTTAAAACAAAAAAATCGCATCCCCTGTGATGTCCGTGGGTAAAACACTGCTCTCGGTTACATTAACACTGTTGTAAACCAAAAAGTAGAATTTGGCCCTTTGTTTCAATTGAAATATTTGTTTAACGCAGGCAAGGACTAAACAATACACTTGAAAGCGATTTGTGTTATTGTCTGTAGAGCAGAGCTTGTATTTTATGAACTGGCTGATCATAAAGACAGCATAAATCATGTAAAGCATTCTCATTTACTTTTTCTTTCTTTTTTTCTTTTTGCAGATGGGGCTTGTAGAGTAGAGTTGCAGTCAAATGTCTGCTCCAGGATATTTTAGTTGAACTGTGTGAGTCCATTAAACAAATGTAATGGCTTTTTGGAAAGAAGCGCTGCGTGTTTCAAACCAAATGTTTTACATAGAGAACATCTGGGTAGTTCTGGGTGTTTGTATGTAGAGCAAATCAGACAGCAGCCGTAGTGAGCTCAGCTGGGAGGTTGCCTGGGATGTAGTTGTAGGATATGACAGTTCAGTTGTTATGGGGAATAATTCCTATGAAGTATTGCCATAAACTGAATGTTTGGCACAAACAGCTATATCTTTGTTTTACTGTACACCCAAGTTATTCTTCTTATCTGCCCAGCAAAACTCTAAACGATGTTTAAACAACCCAGTAAATGTTGGCACCTCTGAGCTGCGGCGTGCGCATTAAAGCAAACTTGAGGAAGCCGTTACCGTCAAGGGGAAACGAAGCTTGCTCTATTTTCAGTGAAGCACTATTGATTCCTGCCACGGGCAATGCAGTGCGAGTGAGCGATGAATGCAATATGTGCAAACGGGTTGTGGGGTTGAGTTGGAAATGATCGATGTTCCAGTGGTGTTGCGTGTTGTTGCTTTGAGGAATGTGAAAATGCAAAACCGGTGAAATGCGTGTAATTACCCTGACATTAGAGTTTATTGGGGCTACTGGAAGAACTTTAACCTGGTTAAATTAATAAGCCTGCTTTAATTCACAGCATCAGAGGTAATATACTTCCAGGAAATGTAGGAAATGTTGAAAAATGTCTTACTTGGGAGTCAGTTCTCAAATTATTTCTGCAATTTAACTGAGGAATGCGTGGTTCAAATGAGATTAAAGTTGTAATTTCCAGAGTAGCAATGCAGCTTCCCCTTTCAGGATTGTTTAAGTAAAAAGTTAAACAAAGTGGGTTAGGCAGTCTCTTGCTCCGGTCCCTTGTGGACAGCAATTCACATTGCGCAGCACTGCTTTAATAGTCCTGCTCGGTCTGACATGATTTGCGGTATTTGCTGAGATGAGTTTCTGGACCGAGCAGCGTGAGAGGGAATTGCTCCTCACTCTGAGGAAGGTGGTATGTCCAAGTCTGTGTGAAGGTCACTGGCAGGGTGAAGTGGGAAGCCTGGGCTGCTGCTGTTGCACTACCTAACAGCTTAGCTTTTGGCAAGGGGATCCCAGAAATCTGAGCGCTAACTCTCCCTTGTTCAACTGACCCCGGCCAAAACACATGCCAAAAAAGGTGTTTGTGCGTGTTGAAGAAGGGGGCAACAGTCCTGGAGATCACAGGGTCTGGGGGAGTTCTTTGCCAAAAGCTTTCCATCTAGAAAAAAAATTGCTTTGCTGTTTCTCCCCTCCAAAGTTAACCCTCCCCGTAACTGCTTGTAACAACGGCCTGCAATTGTGAACTCCTCTTCTAGCAGGGAAAGCTAGAATTATGCGTTTAAGGCTGCAAAATTGCTTGATCGCCAGCCACTTAATTGTAGGAAAGCGTAATTCATTCCTCACCCTCTCATGTCTATTCCAAGCCCAACTGGCCGCGGGGAGCAAGAGTGTTCCTGTTCCTGTGTTACTCTCTCCACTGAGCCGTTAGGGTGGCCCTGGTAATTTACTTTCAATAAATAGAAGAGAACAACAGGAGGTTCCTCTACCTTCAGGGGTATAAATATTTCTCAGAAATCAGAGACGGATGGGGAAGAAATGTTAGCAAACTCCTTTCCTCCCCCTGTAGCAATTCCACCACGTTGTGTCATAAATTCTAGGACGGTCCCTTCCAAAAAGGGACCATTAAATAGGTAACGTCCAGGCAGAACAATGTAATAATGAAGCAGTGCTTTTACAAAAACAAATTTAATATTGCGAAGTGATCTGCAAGCCCTGGAGCAAAATAACCTGGGTGAAGCTTTGATACACATGATTGCCAATCTTTTTGTTTTCCAAGAGTATTTTTCCAGATAGGATGTGGGTTTATGGTTTGCTAGATTCCCACCAGGAAGTGGCATTTATATTTTGATCGACCTTAGATCAGTTTAGAAAAACATACTAGATATAGGTGCTTCTGATAGTTCTGTGTCATTAACCCTTCCAACTGTGCTGTTTACATACATCTGTGTACCTTCCGTGATACAATCTCTGTCGCCCACCATCCTTGCGCAATGAATCCCTGCTCATCAATGTTAATCCCAAAGCCTAAACTCTATAAACTCAACTTTAAAATCTCTCCACACTTCAAAATTCCACTGGGTTAATTAGGAATTTGAGGTGGCCAAGCAGTATGGTGTTGGGTTTTAATGAGTGTCGTGATGCCTGAAGGTATAGACATTTCTTCAAAAGAAGACTCTTCCCAAGTTTTCCTTGTACTATTGTAATTCTCATGGTGAAATAGCACTTCCTTTTTTCTTTGAAGGACTGCAGAACCAGGAGAGCAAAATCAAAAGATCCACACAATACCAGATGACTTTGCTTTTGTGGAAGAAGAGGCATTGTGAAGATGTGCAAAGCTCTCAGAGGTTCTGAGGCATCTCTGAACTCACAGAAACTTTAGTGAAAGAGAGAGAATAAGCTGAGTTACATTTATTTACCCACAACTTCCTCAAGCAGAACGTACCAATGAATGAAAATGCGCTGTCAAGTGGCTTCTTGGAAAAAACCTAGCTCTAAGAAGGATTTTAAACAATGTCCAGCACCCTTCCTTGTTTAATGTGAATTACAGCCTTGCGCTGATGTAGCACCTTTCACCTAAACATGTGCAAAACCACTTTAGAGACTCTGGTAACTGCTGAGGTTACTGTTATTTAGCAATTATTTAGCAGCACATTACAATAGTTTGCAGCAGTTGCTTAGAGGGTGTGAATAACCCCATTTCCAATTTAAATTATTGGGAGGAATTACAGGAGACTGTAACTTTCAAACTGGAACTAGATCCAGGCACCAGGGCTTTATACTCTTTTCTGAAGAAAGTCATAAAGGGTTTTTTCTAACGAAGTAGCCAGGATCTTGGTTTTGCGTTTCATCCCCAAATCAATGCCTTGAACAGTGTGCACTCCTACTTCGGAGGATTACTTCAGTGTGGTTCACTGCTTATTCACAATGAAAAACAACATGGAATTAAAGTCCCTCTCTGCTGCCCCAGGTTAGCATTTTGCATTACATCAGCAGCTGTGGTAGCTGTGAGATCAAGCCTCAAAATTAATGTGAAATCTATCTTCCAATTTATGGAGGGGGAATCTGTAATACCCATGTAACACTGAGAACAGTAAACCTGGGGCTTGTGAATTCTTTCGCTCCTCTTTAACCTGACTTGCCAGTAACTTAATTAGTGCTAAACAGTCTGCACACAGACCTGCAGAAGTTAAAAGACTGACTGACACAGGATTCGCTTCCAGTGACTCTTCCTCTTTTGCACATGTGCTGGATGGAGCTGTGCTGTGTTTGGAAGTTGATCAATAATGATTGCACAATTCTAACCTTATTTAAACTATGATATAAACAGACATGATAGAAACAGATGCTACCAGTTTTTTTCCTACTTAAAAGTGGTCAGCTTTTTTTTCCTGCCCCCCCCCCCCCCCCCCTTTTTTTTTTTCCTTTTTGGTTCCAACAGAATTGTAACCTGGAAGAAAAGCAGTTAGACTTTGTGAAATCCCAGTTCAGTGTAGCATTTGGCTTTAGTAAATGTGGAAGCCAAAAATAAACATCTGCTTGGCAACTTCACCAGAAGTTAACTGTAAATGCAGTTTTCATCTTTTCAGTGAATGTGGCATTCAGTGCTGGTTAACATCTATTAAGGAGGAACGATCCATAGTTGAGGTTGTAAAGCTTTTTTTTTCTTTTAATTACAGTTACGAACCTCCATGCCTCGGGGAAATCCCCTACCCCAGTTTCTTTCCAGATACAATTTCTAATGTGCCAAAATGTGAACTTCCCTTGGAAGCTTGAAGGTAGCTGGATGGGATATTTGTGAGTTATTAGACTTTGGAAAAGAGATGGTCTTCCATCGATCTGTGCATGACAGCCCCAAAACTTCAACTTGGCCATTTTTTTCCTCTTTTCTTTAGTCCTTCAGAATTAGATCATAAGCCTCTTTTTTTGCAGGCTGAGTTATGAACATCTTAAAGTATTAGATATTGCATCTTTGGATATTCAGAAGGATATGGAGTTCCATTTAGAAGTGAATTGGGAAAAATGTAAGCAGTTCCACTCTTTTCTCCAGGAAGGTGAAGTCTGCACGTGACAGGGACTCTCCCAGGATGCCAGCCTTGGGCTCCAGTTCTGTAAGGCCACGTCTGCAAACATCTTTAATAACCTCGTCACGTCAGATCTCTGCTTTTCAGCAAATCCTTTGCAACCTCTGCTGCTAGCAGGGCAAATCTGTTTCACTGTGAATCAAGGAGGATGGAAGTGGGTATAGATTAGCGGTAGCGTGCTATTGGGACTGTGGGGAGGGGTGAGAAGGGGCAACTTGAGGCAGCACTATGGGAAACACTTTGTTATTGCTAGGGATGGTGATTACTTGTAGGATCTTTCTTCTAAAACTGAACAGTCCTACGACTTGGGACTTCAGTAGTGGTGTATGAAAAACTTTTATTTTGGGAAGGGAGAAGTTTTTTGGTAGGTTTCTGACATATATCAGTGGACTGTCCATTTCCTAATTCTGCAGCTCTCTCTTCTTCTCCCTGTTTCCAAGATTCACTGCCTTACAATGAAGAATCAATAACCAGGCTGCTAACTTGTGTTTTTGAATGCCATTGGAAATCAGATCTATGCTAAACCAGATGAATGCTTTTTTTTATTCCTAGTGGTAAATCAGTCCTGAAATGATTAATACAGAGCTGTAAGATCCGTCTGGTAGTAAGGATGACTCGAGGCCAGGATTCTCAGCGTTAAATGAAGAAAGGTCTGCCAGGTAAATTTGTCAGAGGATGCATGGTGTAAATATACCAGACTTCATATACATAGCTGAGGATAGCGGGTACCAAACAATGAAGGGATGTAAATTTTCCAGTAAGGCAGTAGTTACTCAGGAAATGTGCTCACAAATCCTGTTAACAGCCACCGTCTGCGGGGGTGAGGAAAGAAGTGGAGGAAGGGTGTTGTACGTGTTCCTCCTGGCACCCACTTTATGTATGTACAACATAAATGTGTTCATCTGGTGCCTTCTACTGCTCATTAAAACTTGGTTCCACAGGCGTTCTTTTCTGTGAATAAAGGGGGCACTAGAAAGAAGATATAACCCCGTTGCCTAGTATTTGTGATTAGTTAATTCCTCTTCACTTGATGTATCATCATTTATGATATGATAACAGCAGCTATGTCCAGCAGAACCAGAAAAGGAAAATTAAACCCGAGGTAATCATACCCTGGTTCTCCAAGAGGCACTGACACATTGTGCCTCAGCTTAT
Organism: Ciconia boyciana; assembly: GCF_034638445.1. Classification (NCBI taxonomy): domain Eukaryota; kingdom Metazoa; phylum Chordata; class Aves; order Ciconiiformes; family Ciconiidae; genus Ciconia; species Ciconia boyciana. The sequence goes on from NC_132934.1 coordinate 61,516,281, forward strand.
GCAAATAAAATTTTGATTTAACATTTATCATGCTGACTTGGGACTTCTAGTGCCTTGCTGCAAGAGTGAGTTTCTCTACAGGTAGTGAATGATCGAGTGGCAGTAAATCAGCTTTGGTTTTTAGAAAGATAATCTTTTTAATGTGATACATTGGGAAGAGGGGAATGAAGCAGAGAGGCGCAGAGATGTTTGCTATGTGCTTTTACCATACAGAGTGAGGCAGGTGTAAAAAATACCCTTGCCTCTTAAAAGCATATGAACTTGAAAAGTGCATTGCGACACGTGCATCCGTGCCCTTTATGTGTGCAGCTGCTGGCTCACAACAACAATAACAGCGTTTTGTCTTTGGTAACATCCATGACATGAACAAACATGCAATGGAACAGAGTACTGGGCAGAAGCCCTGAGATTTAAATCAGCAGAGTCTCACTGGGTGCAGATGGCACCAGTTATGGCTTTGAGCAACTCCCGTGACTACTGCATAGTTTGCCAACTTATCAAACAACAGAATTGGGCCGTTGATAAATAATTAATAAGGATTTTGTTGCATGCTTGTCTCCCAAGCAGTATCACCATGGAGATGACCTGTCTTTTAGGATCTGAAAAGTTAACAGTCTCCAAAACAATGGCATTGTGTCAACCTTACTCTTTCTCCGAAAGAGAGAGCTCTCGGGGATGTGTTAGCAAAATGCACAGTGCCAGGCACTAATTTTGCTTCAACTCACAGTGGCCTTTTGTCCAACTTTTCAGTGAGTGCATGAAGTGTTTTCTATGACCGTGCAGAAACTTGTTCTTAGAATTGCACGTTCTGCAATTTCTGTTTATTACTGCATTTGGCCTGGAATTGGAGTCTCAAGATAGCTTTTTTCCAGCAAATGGACACAGCAAAGAAATAATCATGTGGGAGGAGGCTTACAAGAAGAAGTCAGCATGAGGATACCTTTGCAGAACCCTCTGGATGCTTGGCTTCCCTGTAGGGATATCTGTCCACGCTCCTTCTTCCCACCTGGAAGGTCCAGAGGCCAGATAGACAGTTATTCAGCCCATCCCCTGCCTTTCCTTTCTCTCCTTTGTGCAACCTCTGGAAGTGCCATTTCAATGCAACTGCATTATCAGCATCCCCCTCCTTATCATTTGATTGCAGCAACCTCAGGGACCACCCGATTTCATTGCTTTGTTTCTCTTCCTCTTGCGTTGGTGATGTCTGGGCCAAGAGCCATAGGCAGAGACTCCCCTGGAAAAAACATAATATGGTGCCAGACTTTATTCTTTCTTGCTCAGCTCCGTGGAGCTGGAGAAAGAACAATGTGCCTTTTCTCTCCCCACCCCCAAACATCCTCTGCTCTCCCTTTCTTGTCCCCCCTGGTTGATCCACCTATTCTTTCCCTCCCCGCCCCAGCTGGCACTTGGCGCATTGCACTTCCCACCTCCGAGTCTCAAAGAAAGGAAGCAGAGCTGTGAAACCGGCTGGGCTCACCCACTTCCCATTGCTGGGTGGGGATGGCCTCAGTTCACAGCTTTTGGAAAGGAGGCGGGTGTGTGTATTTAACCCTCCCTTCCCTCTACACCCAAAGAAAATCGTTTTTAATAATTTTCTTTAAGCTGCATTTCTGACATATGTCCCGGTGGCAACAAGCTGGTTTCCCTTCCTCGGGGGCCTGCACTCCCTGTCCTGATGTCATTTTCCCAACTGTCCGCAATAGTATTGCAAGAGCCCATTGGAATTTGCTCGAGCACGGGTGGTATGCACAAGCGCTGGAACCACAGTCACAGTCCCCACAGTGGAAAAAAAAGCAGTTTGCTCATATCTCACCACGGTCCTAAAAATAGACTTGATAGATAATAAAGAGTGGAAGATTGTTTTCAATGGGACTGAATGTACTGCATGCAGAAATTGCTGGGGAAGGTTCAGTGGTTTGTGTCACTCAGGTGGTCAGCCTCGGTTACAGCACTAGCCGACTTAAAAATCTGTGACTTTCTGCACTGTGGCTAATTCTACCTTTGTTTATATTCACACATCTTGGCTGGAAATGAGGCAAACATAGGTTCATTAGATTAAAACAAACACACGAACCAACTTCCTGAAATCAAGAGAAACACCTTTACGCTTTGATGAAAATATAGCTTTGTTGCTCGTCCCATAAATGATGATGCCAGCAGTGACTCAGCAGACACGGAGATTTGATATGGAAATGGGCACCCAGCGCCTGCCATGCCCTTTGTCAGATGTTTAGACTTTGACATATTTTTTTGTACGCGATGGTCTTGATCTGCCTCTGTAAAAAGAAAATTCCACCCGTTTTGCTCTGCCCAGCAGCCGAGAAGCTCGTAAAGGAGGAGAGACATTTCTCTTACAGATAGGACTGAATGTACAGAAACCTTTGCAACTGTCATCTTTTTGAAGTATTTATAGTTCAATTCAAGTTATTTGTACCAAACAAAAGCAAAGAAGCATGAAATGTGTTGGAAAATACTTAATAATCTCTCTACACCAGTTCAGAGAGTGAGTATAAATCCTCTTTCCAGCAAATGGAGACAGGTAATTTATTGCAGCCTTGAAGAGAGCAGCTTATTTCTCCACGCTTCCTGCCCAGCAAACTCTGCGAGCTGACTCATGGAGGGATGGGAAGCCAAAAGCTGTGCTCCCTCTTTTCTGTCTGCTTCTGGAAGGCAGAGCAGTGGTGGAGCAGGGGCTGTGCTCGTGCAGAGCCGTTTGGAAGTGCCTGGCAATATTAGAGGTTCACAACCCCCTGCTTTCTCTTCCCTGTGCCATACGTTTTGGAGAGGGTATTCTCTCTACCTGCTTCTGAGCAGAGGCTGGTACCAGAACTGGCAGTGCAGGTGGAGGTCATTTCAGTCCATCTCTGGTGCTCCTTTCTCCCCCTCTAACCCTGTGTGTGGGACCATGTTGCCATCAGAGCTGCAGAAGAGATACCGAGGATGTTACAAGTGCGTACAGCCAGTATCGATCCCCGGAGGGACCATCGCATGGCCTAGTTTTGAGCTGTGACCTTGGTGCTTATGCATATATTTAACTTTACATGTGTGAGCTATCCCCCGAAAGCCAATGGACTGCTCACATGTGTGAAGTTAGGCATGTGCTAAAGTGTTTTGCCAGATTGGATACTGTGTCTATAGGGGTTTTGGGTGAACTTGAACCTGTTTTGTTGGGGTGAGAGGCTTTAGATTTCATTATTAAGAATCTGATATGTTACTCTGTCTGAGTGCAAGGTCTTGGAGTTATCTGAAATTCTCATTAAGACAAGAAGCTGGGAAAAATACAAATTCCTCCACTAGTAAAGTGGAGTACCCTGGGACAGCCCTCAGATTATTATCCATTATTGATTTTTCAGGTAGGCAGTGATGAAGCTGCAACTAGAAGTCTGAGGGCAATCAAGAGAGACTTCGGGGCCTTGGGATGACTGTTAAGGGATCAGGAGCACAAGTAGTATTCTCCTCTGTCCTTCCAGTTGCAGGGAACGATGAGGGAAGGAACAGGAAGAGCCAGCAGATCAATGCCTGGCTCCGAGCCTGGTGTCACCGGCAGAATTTTGGGGTTTTTGATCATGGGTTGGCCTACATGACACCAGGCCTGCTGGCGACAGATCAGGTGCACCTGTCTCAAAGGGGAAAAAGGATCTTTGCACAGCGGCTAGCAGGGCTCATTGAAAGAGCTTTAAACGAGATTTGAAGGGGGAAGGGGATAAAACCAGGCTCGCTAGAGATAAGCCTGAGGGTGGCACACGAATGTTTGAGGGATGGTCTGCTAGCAAGGTCCTTTGGTCTGCCATCTCAGTGGAGGTATAAGATGGAGATCCATGTGGCAGCAAAGACAAAAGGGTTATGGATGTGTTAGAAACCACGGAAACACCAGAGAATGGCCATGTAAGAATTAGGGCTTCTCCCCCCAGAAAGGTGACAGGATCAATAGCCCAACTGAAGTGCATCTACACTGATGCACGCAGCATGGGCAACAAACAGGAGGAGCTGGAAGCCATTGTACAGCAGGAAAACTATGATATAGTTGCCATCACAGAAACACAGTGGGATGACTCGCACAACTGGAGTGCTGCAATGGATGGCTATAAACTCTTCAGAAGGGATGGATAGGCAAGGAAGAAGAGGCGGTGGGGTAGCCCTGTATGTTAGGGAGTGTTTTGACTGTCTGGAGCTTAATGATGGTGACGATAGGGTTGAGTGTTTATGGGCAAGAGTCAGGGGGAAGGCCAACAGGCAGATATCAATGTGGGAGTCTGTTACAGACCACCCAACCAGGATGAAGAGGCAGATGAACTGTTCTATAAGCAGCTGGGAGAAATCTCACAATCGCTAGCCCTTGTTCTCATGGGGGACTTCAACTTACCAGATGTCTGCTGGAAATACAATACAGCAGAGAGGAAACAGTCTAGGAGGTTCCTGGAGTGTGTGGCAGATAACTTCCTGACACAGCTGGTGAGGGAGCCGACTAGGGAAGGCGCCCCGCTGGACCTCTTGTTTGTGAACAGAGAAGGACTTGTGGGTGATGAGACGGTTGGAGGCTGTCTTGGGCATAGTGATCACAAAATGATAGAGTTTTTGATTCTTGGAAAAGTAAGGAGGGGGGTCAGCAGAACTGCTACCTTGGACTTCCAGAGGGCAGACTTTGGCCTGTTTAGGAGACTGGTTGACAGAGCCCCTTGGGAAGCAGTCCTGAAGGGCAAAGGAGTCCAGCAGGGCTGGACATTCTTCAAGAAGGAAATCTTAAAGGTGCAGGAGCAGGCCATCCCCATGTGCTGAAAGACAAGCCAGCAGGGAAGAAGACTGGCCTGGCTGAACAGAGAGCTTTGGCTGGAATTCAGGAAAAAAAGCAGAGTGTATGACCTTTGGAAGAAGGGGCAGGCAACTCAGGAGGACTACAAGGATGTCGTGAGGTTATGCAGGGAGAAAATTAGAAGGGCCAAAGCCCAGCTAGAACTTAATCTGGCTATTGCTGTAAAAGACAATAAAAAATATTTCTATATTTCTATTAGCAACAAAAGGAGGGCTAAGGAGACTCTCCATCCTTTATTGGATGCAGGGAGGAACATAGTGACAAAGGATGAGGAAAAGGCTGAGGTACTTAATGCCTTCTTTGCCTCAGTCTGTAATAGTGAGACCAGTTGTTCTCTGGGTACCCAGCCCCCTGAGCTGGAAGACAGGGACGGGGAGCAGAATGAAGCCCCCATAATCCAAGGGGAAATGGTTAGCTGCTACACCACTTAGACACACACAAGTCTATGGGGCTGGATAGGATCCACCCAAGGGTACCGAGGGAGGTGGCGGAAATGCTCACCAAGCCGCTTTCAATGCTTTATCAGCAGTCCTGGCTAACCGGGGAGGTCCCAGTCAACTGGAGATCAGCAAATGTGATGCCCATCTACAGGAAGGGCTGGCAGGAGGATCAGGGGAACCACAGGCCTGTCAGTCTGACCTCGGTGCCAGGGAAGGTTATGGAGCGATCATCTTGAGTGCCATCATGTGGCACGTACAGGACAACCAGGTGATCAGGCCCAGTCAGCATGGGTTTATGAAAGGCAGGTCCTGCTTGACCAACCTGATCTCCTTCTGTAACAAGGTGACCCACTTAGTGGATGAGGGAAAGGCTGTGGATTTTGCCTACCTAGACTTCAGTAAAGCCTTTGACACCGTTTCCTGCAGCATTCTCCTGGAGAAACTGGCTGCTTATGGCTTGGATGTACTCTTCGCTGGGTAAAGAACTGGCTGGATGGCCGGGCCCAAAGAGTTGTAGTGAATGGCGTTAAATCCAGTTGGCAGCCAGTCACAAGCGGTGTCACCCAGGGCTTGGTATTGGGGCCAGTTCTGTTTAATATCGTTGTCAATGATCTGGACGAGGGGATCGAGTGCACCCTCAGTCAGTTTGCAGATGACACCAAGTTGGGCGGGAGTGTTGATCTGCTCGAGGGTAGGAAGGCTCTACAGAGGGACCTGGACAGGCTGGATTGATGGGCTGAGGTCAATTGTATGAAGTTCAGCAAGGCCAAGTGCCAGGTCCTGCACTTGGGTCTCAATAACCCCATGCAAGGCTACAGGCTTGGGGAAGAGTGGCTGGAAAGCTGCCTGGCAGAGAAGGACCTGGGAGTGTTGGTTCACAGCTGCCTGAATATGAGCTAGCAGTGTGCCCAGGTGGCCAAGAAGGCTAATGGCATCCTGGCTTGTATCAGGAATAGTGTGGCCAGCAGGAGTAGGGAAGTGATCGTCCCCCTGTACTTGGCGCTGGTGAGGCCGCACCTCAAATACTGTGTTCAGTTTTGGGCCCCTCACTACAAGAGAGACATTGAGGTGCTGGAGCATGTCCAGAGAAGGGCAACGAAGCTGGTGAAGGGTCTGGAGCACAAGTCTGATGAGGAGCGGCTGAGGGAACTGGGGTTGTTTAGCCTGGAGAAAAGGAGGCTCAGGGGAGACCTTATTGCTCTCTACAACTACCTGAAAGGAGGTTGTAGAGAGGTGGGGGTCGGTCTCTTCTCCCAAGTAACAAGCCATAGAACAAGAGGAAGTGGCCTAAAGTTGCAGCAGGGGAGGTTTAGATTGGATATTAGGAGAAATGTCTTCACCAAAAGGGTTGTCAAGCATTGGAACAGGCTGCCCAGGGAAGTGGTTGAGTCACCATCCCTGGAGGTATTTAAAAGGCGTATAGATATGGTGCTTAGGGACATGGTGTAGTGGTGGACTTGGCAGTGCTTGGTTAACAGTTGGACTTGATGATCTTAAAGGTCTTTTCCAACCTAAATGATTCTATGATTCTATGAAAGTTACTAAAAATACTATAATTAAATTATCTAAGTCTTAAAACCAGTAAAATATATTGAGAAAGTGTGGTGGAGGTGCAAGTACAGTGTTCTGAGAGTACCAAAGGGACTAACAGCACTTTGTTTGCAGATCTAGAGCTGGAGTATTTGGAGTAGTTAATGTAGCTGATGTAAAAAAGCATGTTGCGTTTGCCCTCATCTTGATTCATAGGCTGTGACCCGTAATAAATTTTGATGTTGCACACAGTGGAGCTGTTGCTTTCAGAGAAAGCAAGGAAAGTAGCAGGCAAGCAAGAAAGAAAAGGACCTAAAGAATGAACAAACAAGTTCTTTCATAAGGTATTTCTCAATTGAGATTATTTCTTATTAGGCTTAAGTTGTTCAGGTTCATCATGTACCATATCTGGCAGCAGTCCTGTAAGTCAGGTTTTGAAAAACGGAGCCAGCTCTGTCTGGTGTTAAAAGCATAAGCACACTTTCAAAATGTATTTTCTGGAATATATTTCTGAGTAAAATACATTTCATGAAAGAAATTCCATTATTGATATTTTAGAATACCTGGAAGAGAGACTTGTTTTACAGCCTGATACCATAACATACAGCTAGGGATCTTATTTTGCTCAGAGAGATGGAAACAATGACATATATAACAAATACCTAAAATGTAATCATGACTCGTAACATTTCCATGAAATACTAAGAAAAGAAAACTGGACTGCTTTCTTGTTTGTGTTGTTTTTTTCACATCAGTAGACTTAAGCCCAAGTACCCTTGCTGACACGGTCTGAGCAGACTGATGCAGGTGAAAGACGCTTGGCTGGCAGAAATCCCTTACTTAGAGGGGAGGAGCTGGAGCGAATGCTGTCCTGCTGCTCCGCTTATCCTGCTTTGGGATGCCTTCTCTGACAGTGACTCTGCTGACAGCGATCGCTCCCTGCTTAGCCTTTTGGACCATGTCACCGGCAAGGCTTTGCACTCTTGGTAGCCTCTGAGATGTGGAGCCTGACCACTTGGGGATCGTGCAGGCCACCAGGCAGACGGCACGGGGTAAAAAGTATTTATTAAGATGAGTTCGAACCCTTCACTTCCCTGAGGCTCTTTTTGAGGGGAAAAATAGCAATGGAACATGGGGAAAGGTATCAGAAATCAGCCTTTAGTAATGGGATGGTTTGTTGTGCAAGGCACTCCTGTGTTGCACAGTTTGGGAGGGAGAGGCAGGCAGCAATTTCTGAGATGCTACTGTCCTCGTTTCCTTTAGGAGTCATGTCGGCTTTCCGTTTCGATTTCCTCATCTCCTAAAAGCGGATGAATAGTGCTGTTTCACTACTTGCCTCCCAAGGTTTAGTTAATAAATGGCTGCACTGTGCTTTGAGCATGCTCGTTTGTTATGCAAATAGACAGTGATAGTATTTCGTTAATACGTGTGAGCGTCTGAAGCCTTGCTCCACTATGGAGTGCTTGTACTGGTAACGTACTGTGCCCTGGCTAAGGGGCATTGCCTCCTCCACAGCACTCTTGCTGTTTGTCAGGATTGCGGGGTATGGTCTGAGCGTGGGCACGTGGATGCTTAGCAGGATGCTTAGACACCACTGGAGTTAAGATAGTTCACACCTGCCCGAGTGTCTTTCCCTGTTTCTAAATGCCGGTCACTGTGATCTGAAGTAGCTGAGGGAGGGAAGAGGAAGTCTTGAATATTAAAAGCTGAGAGATGTGTTTGGCATGCGTTCTCTCCTAATGTTGGGATGAGCTCTTGCAGCCTGGATGTCACTGACAAAATCCCAAGTACTTCACCTGGGCTGCTGAATTCTACCCCTGCAACTGGGAAGTGATGTTTTCAGGAGAGCTTAAGTACCACCTTCAAAGTTCGGTTAAGCTTTTAGGGAGCCTTTATAAATTAAGGCTCCTAGGTGCCTTAACCACTTTTCAATGTGGGTTGTGAGAGTAAACTCTCTGGTCCTATTGAAAAATATGTTCCCATGCAACACATCTGTTTGCATTTGAAGATTAATCCAAACATATATTTACAGAGTGCCACCACGCTTTTCAATCACATTTGCATTTTTGTATCTAAAAATATATGTTTTCACATGTGCAATTATTCCACGGAGGCCATTTGCAGTAATTATGTGTAGACTTACAAAGGTCCTGTCTGTGAAGCACGGAGTCAAGTTAGTAGGAGATTGGCATGCCCTCTGGGGTGCCGTTATTACTTTACCAGCCATGAATGGTGAAGAATTTGCTCCCCGTTGTATATTTGACAATGAAACCCTTCTTAAATTCTTCCTCAGAGCCAAGTACAAGGCTGTCTTTTAATAAAAAATGTGTTTTTACCCATGTCTATATTTATTTCTTGCAGGAATGCACATGCTGCTCCAAGAGCAACCCACGTCCTTCTTGTATACAGGGTGTATTTGCATTTGCAGCTTGTCCCAGTGCAAACATGGGAAGGGGAAAAAAATCCAACCTCATCTTCAGTGTTAGCTGCCTTCTTCATCTCTAGAATTACTTGGAGATTGTCTTGATCACTCATTCAGTTAAAATCTGTTGTATTACCTTTTCTAGAAATATGTGCCATGTAGATAAGACCATAGTTATATTGTTACTTTTGAAATCTCTACACCGAATGGGTCAAGAGCAAGAAAATAATTGTTTGGGTTTTGACACGCAAATCCATTTGTGCCTTGAGTTCTGGATTTTCTTCTGCTGTCCCAAAGTGGGGTAGCACTTGAGCATGAGCTTAATTTTAAGCATGTGCTGAAATCTTTTGGAATTCGAGGGGATGGGGCATGTGCTTAATGCTTTTTTGAACAATGTTGCTTTTCAGAGTTGAAGGCTTTGCAGGAAACCCGATCCTTTAAACTAGCTCCTGTTTATGTACATTTCAATTTTATAATATTGTAAGTTTTTCCCTTCTTTCTTTAATATCCTTGATGCTACATCATATAATGAAAACAATACCGGTCATGCCACTTGCAATTACTGAAGTAGGCAGTGAAATTATTTTTTTCTGAAGGAACTAGGGAAATCACATAAATCACAGATTTGCAATGTTTTCCCAGGAGAGGTCCGCAGTAGTTGGCTGCATAGAATGACAAAAGTGTTGTTTACCCATAAAAGGGTGGTCATCTCAGCAGGTCAGTGATGTTTTTCAAAGACTTATTGTTGATCTTAAAGTAGCTGGTAATTTATTCCTTAAACTCTGGCTTATAAAAATAAAGCAGGGTAAATACTGAGTATAATAAAGGCCATGCTACCATTCAGTATGCACAATGCCCTCACCTTCCCTCTCCCACCAGCTTCTCCCCATTGTTGGCTTCTGCATTTCTTGTAGGGCATGAGCTGACCTCTGTGATTATTTATGGCGTTGTTCAGATAAGCCCTTTTTTCACAGGCAACACACATACACACACTCACAAGGGCTGTTATAATTTGCAAGTTCAGCTATCACTTCCTCTGTTCCCACCCTGCCTTTTGGAAAGATACCCAGTCACACGATGTGCTTGAAAAAAGGTTGCTGATTGAGGAAGGATGCAGGAAGGATATGGTTTTGCAGTGATTGCATAAGTGCTGTGTAGGACCTGAAAGCCTTGGGTTTATATGAGGACGAGTTTAGATGTGGATTTCAAAGATTTATTTCTTCTGATTTCTAAGTAAGTCATAACGCCTGAGCAGTCTGCCTGCTTTAGAGAACCGTGGAGCAACCCGTGTTAATGTAATACTCTGTGTATTAACATGGACAAATATAAATCTGTAATTGGCACCCTGGATTCCCTGCCTCCGTTCCATCAGAGATCTCAACCTTATTTCAGATAAATTGTCTCCAAAGCTTCTGTTTGAAATTGTCAGATGCAATCATGTCTAAGCAAATGTACTTACCATCAAAATCTTTTGGGAGTTTTGCCATTTGCCTCAGACAGAGAATACTTAGGCTAACACAGAGATCCTTCCAAAAGATGCTGTGTCCTCCCTCAGTGAAGGCCTAAGACCTGAAGACCCTAAAACTTCATGTCACCCATTACTGTAATGAGAGTGTATTTATTGCTATAAAATGAAGGAGTTGGGGCATGGAGGTTTGTGTTTTAAAGCTTTGTTTTGGTCATTCCACGTTCTGCCAACATTGAACATCTGTATTTGTTTTTTGAACTCTCCTTAATGGATTATATGCATCTGTTCGGTTCCAAGAATAATGCTTGATTTCCTGAATTTATAGGTTGCAATAAAATCCATTCGTAAGGACAAAATTAAGGATGAACAAGATATGGTTCACATCAGACGGGAGATTGAGATCATGTCATCCCTCAGCCACCCTCATATCATCACCATATATGAAGGTTAGTGAATGAGATTCTCCTCCCTGACTGCTCTGTTACATTCTTGCAGACCTGATATTCACGTTTCTTGAGATCATGCACCAAACAAACCCCTACTCCTAGTGTAACCTATCCCTTACCAAAGAGACTGTTCTGAGTACTACCTTCCCTCTGAACCACCAGCGTTTCACAGATGCATAACCCTTTGCCTGGAGGAGCTTCTTCATGTGTGACTTGAGCGCTGTGTCCATGGCAGGTGGGAAATCATTGCATGTATCACCTCAGCTCCTTGCTCCTGTTGGACAGTTCAGTTTAATTTCACCCTCACTCACACACCAGCCTAATGTCTGCTTATGTCCCCAGCCTCTAAACCACTCCTTGTATGCTTTATTTTCCCTGGACTGCACAAGACCAGTCTCGTCTGCTCCAGGCCTTTGGTCCTCCCTTACCTGCTGGTTACTCTTGCTGGTTCTGTCATCGCTGCTTTTTTCCCTGAATCCCAGCATCCGCTTCCTATCCACCTCTGCACGATTTCCTGTCAGTTTGGTCACTGGCTTATCGTTCCTGTTTCCTCATCCTGTCTTCCCCCTCTAACTCCTTTCTTCCTGGGACACAGCCAGGAAGCCTGCTAATTCCTGCCGCCGGGAGCTGCTCCCTGGTCCTACAGCAAGGAGCAGGAAGCCAGGGGCATTCCTCTCTGATTTGCCTGTTTGTTTATATATTTATAGAGTGTCACTCTGTAGTAAAATCTCCTCCTCCTTCCTTCCTTCCTCAAGTAACATCCCAGCTCCATCTGGGATGTTTGGGCCGGGTACGTGCTAAAAGACACCAGCTGAAAGGTCTGCTGCCGTGAGAAGAGCGGCCGCATGGCGGACCCGGGGTGTGGGTTCCAGAAGTTCGGAGGGACCTGGGTTGGGCAGCCTCATCCCTGGGGATCACCTCTTTCCCTGTGTGCAGAACAGGCAGCCCAAATTTAGCCCTTCGTATTTACGTACCCATGAGGTAAATGGGCAAGGTGATGATATGTATATGGCAGCTCCGCTCTGAGAGTTGATACGACTGATTAAAACGAGCTGGCTTGGAGTACTGTTACAGTATCGCATATTGAGTTATTCAAAAGCATGTTCTTGTACTTGAAAAGAGATGAATATCTGTCTTTTTATTGAATAAACTCATAACAGGATCTGGGAACAGAAAAGGGGAGGGATGCTGTGTCAGCATGTGGGTTGCAAATGGAACAAAAGTTATTTCAAACGTGCACGGGAACTCAGAAAGAAAAAAGATTAAGCATGCTGCGGTCCTTTGACCAATTGCCCTTCTCATCCTTACTTTAAATAGTTTTTACTGAGTTAAAACATTTGTAAAAGTTAAAAAGATTACAGCATTTTTAAGAAGCAGACAATAAAGTCCCATGGGAGCAAAACTTTCCTCTCTGGCCCCGCGGAGGGAGGAGCAATGCTTCTGCAGCAGAGCCAGGCAAGCTCTGCGATGGAGGGTTCATCCTGTCTGCAGGAGGGCGAGTGCCTATGGCAGGTGATGTTGTGGTCCTCTTATGGTCCGTCAGCCAGCAGCAGCGCTTTGCGGCGACAAACCTGGAGGCAGTTTTTCCTCTCGTTTCTGGGAAGTTTTCCATTCTGTTACTGGTTTGTTTCCTTTTTGTTTTCTAGAAAGCAGAACAGCCTTTCATGGCTTCTTATGTTTAACTCCTGGCCTGAAGGGATGGGCAGTGGAAATCAGCTTCTTGGTTGGACTGTAGTCCATTGGAAGGAGTTACATAGAGGAGAGCTATAGCAGCTATACAGCTCATCCAGCCTTTCCAAGCAGTCAGAGTTGGTATTTGGCCTTTAGCAGCCAATGCTGTAACCTAGATATTGTAGCACTGGGAAGACGTGTGGTTGTGCAGCTGAATCCAGAGGAGCAGTTACATACTGCCCAGAGATAAGGATGTGATCTCAGGGATCCTTAAGTGTGTGCTTCATTTCAAGCTGAAGAGTACTTGTAGTGAAGTTAAGGGCTGAAGTATTTAGGACATTTAGGACTGAAGTATTTGTATCCTCTTAAAGTTGGATTTTAAACACAAGGCTATTCCTCTTAAGTGATGCATAAGGAGTGATAATATTGCTATCCCCTGACACAAAATGTTGAAGTTATTCAGTCCTTAGGGATGGGCTTAATCTCACCAAATTTAAGCCATCCAACATTTAGGCAGTTGGTGTACACTAGAAGTCTAGTTTCCCTCTCTAGTCAAGAGAGATCAGCATCTACGCAGGGTGGTTTGCTCCCTCCTGGGAGATATTTTTCCAGATAGGTGGGATAAATGACATACTGGAGGCTCTTGTTGGCTATAGATGGAATCTAGCTGACTAACTTAGATCAGATGCTTAACTTTTAAACTGAAGCCACCCCACAGATATTTTTTCTCCTCTCTTACTAATTTTTACTGTAGGTTTTCAGACTGCCACTGCACGTCTGACAGTGCTTTCTGTTGGTGCCAGGTTGCACGGATCTACCTAGCATGGACAATGCTGTATCTCCCCGTAATATCTTTGAAAGCTCTTTGTATTGCATTTACAAACATGTCTTGTCCTTAAGTAGGATCCTTGTTTAGGTATCCTTTTGACCTGCCTGCTTAAAAGCAATTAACCTCTGAATTCGTCAACTTGATGTAAACACAAACTTATCTTTTTTTTGATCCCAAGCAAATTCAGATGTGTGGAAGCAAAGCTTTCCAGTTTAGAGTTATTTTTTTGTAACCTAATCAAAAGGCATGTACCTTGCCTGTTACTGCCAGGGCAGACGTACAGTTGTGACTCCAAAGAAATTCCATCCTCTCAGCAGGGCTGTAATTGGCAATCTGTCGAGCACGGCTGCAAGGGAAGTGCTCTTTCAAGTGGCTTTAAACTCCTTGAAAGGGACTGGATAAATGAAGCTGGCTTTGCTAGCAGTGTTCTGATTTCAGCACATAAATTTTAATTTATAGAATAATGCCTCTGTCCATTCATCTGTCTGTCTCCCCCCTGCCCCCCACCCTTCCCGTGCCCTCTTTCTTTTTTGCCTTGAAAACTCCACGATTTGGTAATAAAGCCTTTGAGAGCTAACATATTTTTCCAGGGGTAGCCTGAGTGCAAAATCTATCTCATCTGGCAATACTTTATAAAAGTTAAACCAGGGAAAGAGCATCAGGCCTGATTCTGCAAACATTTAAACATGTGTTGGACCAATCATGAGAGTGAAGTTATGCTTGGTACATTCAGGAGTGAGCTCTTGAGTCTTTGTAGTGTGAAATACAGTGCCTACATGAGTGTTTCTGTGCTGGAAGAGTTGTCCTTGGTCAGCATAACCATACAGAAAAGTCCACCCATTTGCAAAATGCACTTAAAAACGAACAGATTATTAGCTAACATGTTTGTAGAAATAGTTTAACGAAGATATTCCCTGAAGAATGAATAAATTATTAGGATCACAGTTTGGTACCCATGGAACACGATGGCAACGTGAATGAGTAACTGAAGGAAAGCATGTGCTGAAGTGCTTTGCTGGATTGGGGCGAGGATGCTTAGAACAGTGCTGGACCCTTCACAGCAGCAAGGCACAAAAAATGGATTTCCCATGTAAGAGGGACTTCTTACTTTTTTTTCAGGTTGCGTTTTTGGTACTCTTAAGAAAAAGCACAGGGATTCTCCGTCGTGTGTCTACCAGTCCACAAAGACTTGAGCTAGGTTGCGTGCTTTGGTTAATCAGGAGACTGGTTCAGCTCTTCTGTACTTTCAAATCCCAAAGGCAACGGAAGAAGATCTGACAGCGTGTAACGGTGGTGGCATAGTATTTCATGAAACTCATCTTACTTGCCAAATACATGTTCAGCCTAACACTTTGTGCCAGACTTCATGCAGCAAAAAGCAAATGCACGCTTGGTGTTTCAGACACCCATAGGCCTGTCTCCAATGCAGCTCTCCTTGACATGTGTCAGTCAAGTCACTGTGTTGTCAGTGAAAGCAGCCGCATTGCCAAAAATCTGCCTGGGTGGCAGCTGGCAAGGTGTGCAGACGCGAGCCATAGCTGACAAACTGCGTCCCCCCCAGCAGCGCCAGCTCAGGCAAGTGTCCCCCGCCATCAGCTGTGATGCGCATCCCTGGATGGGGCAGGTAGCTGAGGACCGAGGTAGCAGCTCACACCATCGGCCGGTTTGTGCGTGGGCAGACCGGAGTTACGTGTCTCAGGCTGACAGTGCTGGGGAAGCAATCCCAGCCTCTGTCCCAGCCTCTGCTATCTCCTGGTTTTCAGACGTAATCAAAACAAACTTTGGTGCCTAATGACTTCATCCCTTCTGTGTGCAAAACACCTGAAAAAGTCAAAAGTCCCTTAAAACATCACGTGGACGACTGGGCTTTAAACAAGAATGATGAAAGTTGGAAAGCTGGAATGATTCTTTTTTTTTTATTTAGCCAAGAGAAAGTACTTCAGCAGTGACACTATTTAACCACATTTCTAATTGATTTCCTCTAATTATGTAGGCTTTTGACCTTTAAGTGCTCTATTCCCATTGTTTTCAGTTGATAATGTCCAAGAACATAAAGTAATATTTCAAGAGTCTGGCGATAGTAACGAAACAAGTATAAACAAACTTAACCCTTTAGTTACCATACCCCACCTTTATGAATTTCCTGTCATTCAGGGTGATTGCCTAAACAACACTTTGTCGGACGTGACATGAACTCAAATGTGTGAGATCACTGGCAGGTCCAATTTGGATGTCAAAATGATTACAAGCAATGGTGAACTTTATTTCTATCTTTCCATTTACACAGTCCTCCCACTGCAAAGTAAACGTTTGCTTGTCTGAAGTTCGTCAACAGTTTGTAATCATAATTAAAAAAAGGGGGGAATTAACTCTTGTATTCTTTGCTGAAACAAAAGACAATTAGTGTAACATGTTATTGTGGCCGAATTAGTAACTCTCATTTTTCCTTCCTTTTTAAAGAGTAGACCATCAAAATCTGCATATCCTCAGTCTCATTCTCTGAGAAACAACCTCAGCAAGGATAATGGTTCTCGTTCTGATTTAATCTCCTCACTGGGGAGTAAATTCTAGCATGCTGTCTGATTTAAAATGATTATTGCAGGATCTTAACTACCTTCCTTTCATTTAAGAAGAGATGCAATTCGGCTCAATAAGGCCATAATTCAGGAAAGCAATTTAACAGAAGCTTAGCTTTGAAACACATACTTTATATCTTGCTATCTTCAATTATAATGAAGCATATGCCTAAATTTATGCATATGCATACAAGTGGTTTTCTACATTGGAGCTTGGATATTTTCATGTCTGCTGTATGCTCTATTAAAAAACAGTCATAAAATAATAATAATAATAACAATAACAATAATAATAATAATAATAATAATAATAATAAAAATAAAAAATACACCAAGGGGCTGTAAAGCTTTCAAAGCAGTCAAGAACAGAAGATGCATCGGGCTGAATTTCTAAGGTAAAAACCACTTTTGAGTACTCGCATGTCTTTTTGAAGAATAATTCGAGCCTTATTACACACGTGAGGTAATTGGGTCATACATGACTTTTCTGAATGAAAAGGTTATTCTAGTCTGCATCTCCAAAATTAAAAACAAACTCGCTTGTTCTTTTGATTTGGCTGACCTTTAATAAAAGAGCATTTTGTAGCAGTGGAAAGGTACTTCTGTCTGCGGCTGTTAGGAGAGTAATAAAAATACCGCTGAATGGAAAGACACCAGATGGAAGGAATGTCAACATACTGGAACTAATTTAGGAGATTGCTCTGATAGAGAGCAAAGGCATGAGGAGAATTCAAATGGTTCCAGTGCAAAGAGATTGGCCGCCCCTCTTAAACTAACAAACTAAAATCCTTACCCCAGGGTTACATGTAAACCAAATGGAATCAGCCCACAAGGAGGTAGTCCATTAAGGGGGAAAAAAAATCCACCCCCCTCGGCACTTGCTCTGACTTTAGCATCCTGTAAACTCGGAGGAAGGGCAAAGCCTTCTGCTTTGTTTTGCTTTTTGAATTTGGTAGTAAATAAGTCCAAAGCGAACTGTCCTAGTAGAGAGGTGTACAATGTACTGTTAAATCTTTCTGACTGATATTTGCAAACCCATGCCCGTGTGGGCTTTCAACACTTTTAGGGTGAAGTCTGAATTAGCATTTAAGAGGGACACTGAGTATGTTCATCCAGTGCCAAACTTGTTCCGTGGAGTTTCAGTGGAGGTGACTTCGGTATAGCTAAAGGGAATAATTTAGCAGTAGGGTTGAAAAGAAGAGTGTTGATCAGCAAGAGGTCCCTATGCAATTAGTGCTATTTGGAAAATGGAAGGCTGTAGATAGAAGCTGAGTTCATCATTTCACGGCCTCTAAATATAAGTAAGTGGAGAGATTATATCCAAGAATTATTGCTATAGTAGAACAGCCTGTGAAAGAGACAGATTGTTGATGTTACAAAATGTACTTTGTCTCAGATATGTCTTTGGTAGCGAGAAGTGAAGTTCTTTCCCAGTTTTATATTCTTCAGTGAGCTCTGAAGCCAGCAGATTTGGTTTCAATTATCAGCCTAGTAGAGAACTTTCTTTCTGTCATTTTGTTTTTTAAATAAACAAACAAACACATTAGAGTTAAGGGGGGAGTTTAAAGAAAAGCTGTAAGAAACCTTTCTTTGACCACTGCATCTTAAGCACCCTTCGCTGCTTGGGCAGAGTGCTGCTCTTAGCCTCGGCTAAGGCTCTTGGGGTGAACAGACCAAGCCCAAGCAAGCTTGTAGGCCACTGGAAAATGCTGTTTCTCCACATTGCTGCGCCCCATGTCTTAGTACATTAACACAGTACTCTTGCTCATCTCCTGGGGATACAGTCACGTTGTTCCTCGCACCTGGTACATCCCATTCCTGGTTCCTGATGTGCTCTCACAGTGCTGTCCCTCTCTCCTCCCTTGTGGCCAGGTGGAAGTGTAGCCGTCTCAGAAGTCAATCCTCTGTCCTGCAGGCTCTGTCTGCAAAGGAGTGCTGTCATTTTGCGACCACTACCCTACCCCGCTTGACCGCTATGACTGAGATACTGCAGCAGCCCTCCCACCACACCGAGGTCTTGCTGCAGCTCTCTCAGCGTAACGCAGCTTGCAGAGTGGTGGAAATAAACACAGTGGCTCAGAAATGAATGACACACAGCATTTCTCCTGCTGCTGTCTCCTCTAATACGTGGAGCTCATGCCTTGTATCTAAGCAACCCCCATCTCTTGATTTGTGATTGACAGACCATCTCTCCTGCTACCACGTCAGGGTGTTGATACTGACAGTTCTCCACTTATCTTATTTGGCCAGCTGTTTGCAGATATCGATGGTTTGAAATAAGCAAGAGCAGCCCCGCCTTTCTTATATATAACCTCCCTCCTTGACCTTGGTCGGGGTTGAGGAGCAGGCCTTTACGACATGGCCGTCCCATCAGTAGCAAGCTGCAGGGCATTCCTGGGGCGCAGTAGCCTGCCGAAGCTGTGCTTTTCCATCGGCAGTAGCTGCAGCCAGGGTTCAGGCACACTTCTAGGCGGGGGTGAGTTTTGGAATGAATATGCAGTAGGATGGCAGGTAATAAATCATCCACAACGAAAACAAAGAGTGAACCAAGCAGTCCCAGAAGCTATATGGAGGCAATCTGTCCGTCATCAGCCTGCAGGTTATGGTCCAGGTGTTAACAGGGCAGTATATTTATTACCTCATTATTATTTGCAGTAAGTCAATCCAGCCTTTAATTAATGCCCTTCTCTCTTCCCCCAGCCATTGGCCACAATGCTTTCTTGGAGCTTATGTTTATAAAACTACATACTGTGCTCAGAAGGGAAATTCAGAAGTGTCTGTATGAAGCCTGCCTGGCATCCTAACTGCTGCTGTGAAAATTCGTGGTGTACATGGCTGATAGTCTGAGACTTGCCAGAATAACTCCTTGTCAGGTGCCTGATTGTTTTGACCACTAAATTCCTCTTTAAGATTGTGTGTGTGTATAGACATAAATCCTACTGCCTTTCCACTCCCTACTCCTCCAGTGGCAGCTCCCATTTAAGACGTTTTTGTCTGCTGTTCAGTTCCCTCTCTGCAGGAAAGTAGCCGTGCGCCCTCTCATGAGATTCAGCTGATACGATGGAGGTGCTCTAAACTGAAATGATGCAGTTGTAAAAAAATACCTCCCACCTCCCTGGAAAAGATTCTCCATTCAGCTCTGCTCCTTGGTGAAGAGATAAATTGCTGTTCAGTTCTGTAATCGTTCAGCTATGATGATGCTGAGGCGGCCTCTGCAATGTCATCTAAGTCCAAGGGTAGTGTCCTTCTCATAATGCTCTCTCATGAAGAAAAAGATGTTCCAATTTGACCTGAGTGTGCTGGTAAACTGAAACCTGAATACAAGTTACTGGGGGTGCTTCTGTTCTGATTGATTCTAGTGCGGTTTTGTGACAAAAATTCAAAGTTTGGAACAGTGATTTATGCTTTCCTAAATTCAATTGTAAGGTCTTGTCTCAGTTTCCTAGAGGGCATAACAGAGAATTTGAAATGGAAAGTACCTTTAAATGCACGTTCCTCCAAACTGCGTGCTTTCTGCTTAATTTCCATAGAAATGCAGGAAAATACACGTGGATCAGTACTTGTATTAGTATGGCAAATTTTAGTGCAGAAAAATTAGATTTTGAAATTTAAAACTTCAGATAATTTGAGGAAGCTCTCATGACTGAGTGATGAAGGCAAAACTTTAATAAAAACACTGTCTGGAAGAATGCTCCATTGTAGCAGGGCTGTTATTGCTGTCATTGTCATCATCAGCACTGAACACCTGGTAGGGCATCAGCAGTCGGGGGAGCGGGGCGGGAAGAGCCCAGGGCCCCTTGGCCCCCATCTGTGCCCCCCTGGTGAGGCAAACATCCCCCGGAGCTCAGGGTGGTCCTCAGCTGGTGCTGCTTGGAGCGCGCACTCCCGTGAGAGTCCACTGAGATCCGTGGTGCCATGTGGCGACTTCACCTCTATGGGCGTGATATAATAACCCCTAAGTCATTGAATCAGCTGGGGTTTTTTGGGGGGAACGGGAGATTGGGCTTTTTTTGTTTTGTTTTGTTTTGTTTTTTTAAAGCAAATCTCTTAAATAAGAGCACTTTTAGTGATTTGTCTCAGTTTACTGAAACTATTTCTTTTTGCCTTCCTAAACAACCCTGTATCTAACAACCTTTTCCAAGCTTAGAGAAACACGTGTGTGTGTGTGCATTACTGCTTTATCGGTAACACATCACAGCACTTCCCTATATGACACAGGGCATGTTCAGTTTTTCCCAGACAATATCAGTCTGTCATTCTTGGAGAGGATACTGTAAGTATAATCCATCCAGAGACGGCTCTTCCAGTTTCCGAAGTTTATTGCTAATGAGGATGCACATAGGATGTAATCACTGGCAGGAGCCTCTGTTTCAGGGTACAGTGAGGCCAGCAGACAAGCGGCCAATTTTATCTGGCTGTTCACTCTCCCCTTTATCAGAGCTGTTTGGCTGGAGTTCAGGGGTGTTAGAGGGAACTGCAGAGGCTTTGGCTTGTAGAGTTGAGTGACAAGGTGTGAGAGGACATGAGACAAAGCCTAAGAGCAGCAAATATCTGCATGTTGAGAGAGGCAGCTTCAGATTTCACTGCAAAAGCTGAAGCTGGTTTCTTTTTTCTTTTTTTTTTTTAAGAAAAACCACTAAGGACTACTGGCTGAGCTTTGCTAAAGAGATATAGGAAGGCATCATTCCAGTAGGGCTGGTCAAAACTAGCATCCGTTTGTAATAACCCCTATAACCTCATTAATTTGCAGATGCTTTGCTGCCAGCGTGACCTGGCCTCAGCAGGTTGCTGCCACAGATAAAAAGAGAAGGAAAATCACCATGTTTTAATATGAGCAGTGGTTATTTATGGCAGGTGCAGTCAGTTTCCAGTGGGTTGCAGTGGATTTTCGGTATCAGAAGGGAAAAATTATTTAGCAGCCAGGGCATTATGGCAATTCGAGACTATTCACAGCCTGCTTTACTAGATTAAGTGTTTAGTTATCTGCAACCCCCAGTGAAGTCCTTGACAGCAGGTGGCACAGAGTACCCTCAGCCCCAACGAACAGTCGAGTTGTGACGTGTATGAGATAAATGTTCCTTGCACTGCTTACATGGGAGTTGTGCATTGCTGCTGGCCCTGCACAAGTGATAAAGGATGTATCTACAGTATGCAATGGGACATGCGACAGAGGCAGGAGATAAGTAAGCTCGAGGATGGGTTGGGTGCATGAGATGGGGTGCAGAGCCGAACTGACAAGACCTGTACAGCTCCGGAGACATTGCAGCCACTGCTAGCTCAGGGGTTAGGGTTAGGGTTAGGGTGCAACCCTAGGGTTAGGTGCAACCATGCTGTTGCACAGAGTTGGGCTGGAAGAGGACGCATGCATCAGTTGACTTGTTGGATTTTGATGGTAGGTGAAAGCCAACCAACAGTCATTATAAGCCAAATGGCAATTTGGTATCAGCCAGTCATTGAAGACGGGGTTTATTATGCCTTGTATTAACCCTTTCCAAATGATGCGATAGCTCCTGTTTCCTTCTGTCCTCTGGCCTCAAGAGGACTGCCGGTAAGAGGCAGTCCCTGTTGGAGCTGGGGTTAGTATTCACATGTCACTGGCAAAAGTGTCCACCTCACCTCACCTCATTAGGATCAAGTTGACTTTGCCACCCTGTGACCCCATACTATAGAGGCAAAGACCTTCTTTCATGTAGCCGTATGAATGTGAAGATAGCCTCAACTTCCTTCTCTTGGTCTGAAATGTTGTAATCTTCCTCTGGAAAAATTTAGCTTTGGAGCTTGGTTTTTGCAGTGGGGTTGGTAGTACATCTTTCCAGGCTGCAGTGATGATACAGGATGTGTTCACTCTTCCTGAGTCCTCTTTAAAGTGTCAGTTTTCAAATGTATTGAATCAACTGTGGCATTTTTTTTTCTTTTATCCTGTGCAGTGTTTGAAAATAAAGATAAGATTGTGATCATCATGGAGTATGCAAGCAAAGGAGAGTTGTATGATTACATCAGTGAGAGGCGGCGACTGAGTGAAAGAGAGACAAGACACTTCTTTCGACAAATCGTCTCTGCTGTACATTACTGCCACAAGGTGAGCAAAGGATTTGATATTAAAAAATGCTATTTGAAGGCTGAGTAGTGACTTATGTATTTCAAAGCATGTCTAAAGCAACAGCATTCATTATTAAGTATGACAGCATGTGATTATATCAGTACAACAGGAGATCTTAATTAAAAGCGCTACAGTAGTTCACTGCCTGTTTTTAAAGGATGTTTTCCTGTGTTATGGCAGATACCAGCCACTCCCTCACATTAGCCCTACATTGCATTTTTGCCTTGGAAATAATTCTCCTGACATTAAAAAAAATAATTAACATAAACTAGAAAAGGCATCCCATAGAACTTCTACAACATTAATATTAATACATTCCAACAAATTATAGTTTGCAATTTGAATATACAAGTGAACAACTTTAGAATAGGAGATAAAATATATGAAAGAAAAAAGCCAAGAGAAAAGGTATGAGTGTTCATGTATGAGCTTTAGCATGTTTTCATGTTTTCAGTAAATGTTTTCAGTATGTTTTCAGTAAATTCAGTAAATTCAGTAAATGTTTCAGCATGTTTTCAGTAAATTTTCCAGATGTAGCAGGAGCACTAGAAAGATACTTTTGCTAATGACTTTATGTGTCATGGTATCCACTAGAATGACAGTTTAAGCAATTAAACCCAAGGTATCTGACTGGCTGTCATCATGGACCTTTTATCCCTGCTTATGAACCAACTGTGTAGAGCCAAAACTTGCATGATGCTAAAGGCAATGAGCAGCTAACACAATTTTTTATTTGAATTCTTAAACACTTTAATCTCCACTTGAATTCTGATAAATGAGGGTGGTTCTCAAAGTCCTCACTGCACAGCACTGAAAAGCTGCAGCGCCCTTCCCTGTGCAGTTAATTTTTCCCAAATTTCTTTAAAGAAGGCTCTGACCTAAACCCAGCTTGTTCGTTTCCATCCCTAACATTTATGGTCCTTTAGGATTATAACTCCCCCAATTCATGTGGCTGCACACTGGAGGAGCGAGGGCTTTTGTAAGGACTAACGTCATTGACAGATATTGTTTTCTGGTGCCTGGGAAGAATATATTGCTTTCATGCGGTGGGGGCAGGATCCGGGCTGGAATTAAGTTCCGAAAAGACACCCCCCAGCCCCGCCCCTGCTGTTTTAGAGGCTTTGTGGGAGGACAGATTCCAGTCATTCTTCCCTTAACCACACACCAAGTGACTAATACATCGCCTGTCACTAGTCACTGGGCCGTGAGTGTTATGACAGTGAAATCAGCCCTGCAATGTAGATGCAAAGACCACCCTGCCAGCTCACCTTTAATTTTCCCAATATTTTCTCATGTTCTCCCCCCTGTTTTTTTCTTCCTTGTTTCAGAATGGTGTTGTCCACAGGGACCTAAAATTGGAAAACATCCTTCTTGATGACAATTTTAATATTAAGGTAGGATTCTTTTTCTCAGCTTCTCAGAATGGATTTGCATGTTTTGTAACATTTTTATCCAAGGTATTAGAAGAGCCAGTGTTATGGCAACAGCTACTAAGCAACAGCATCTGGCAAGCGGCTCAGGGGTTTGGAGGTTGGGGGAAGAGCACCACTGGTGACAAGTCATACACGCTAAATGCAGCTTTGCATAATTTGGAGGAGAAGGTCCTGTCCTGCTACCCATGGGCCACGATTCCTGAAGTAGCATCTATGTACTGGTAGGAAACAGCAGAGCATTTTGTGCAGTCGGGTTTATTGTACAAATGATATTATTGCTGGCTGCTGATGGGGCTAGGAAAAAAATCTCCTGGTCTACAGGGTTCAAGTGCCTCCTACAGAACACTCTGAATGTCCTTTTGATCATGGCTGGAAAATAAGCAAATAGAGTTTCAAAATAAACCTAGTAAAGCACATGTGCTTCACTAGGAAATGGCCTTGGAACTCCAGACACAAACGTATACTTTGGATAGTGATGTCAGTGATGTCATTTCCATGTCATTTCTCCGCAGTGAAAGCATGGGAATGACCTTTTTTTCCTTCTTTTTTTTTCCTAATAGCTGTAGCGCAAAGATAAATATTGCAGAGATGAGTGTAGTTTCCAGGTGGCTGAACCTGTTTCACTTTCAACTTTGTTCCTCCCTGGGTAGCTGGATGTGAGGGTGGCTGGGTCTGCTCATCTATGGGCAAACAGAGGGAGGGACGACGAAGAGTTTCTGCTGATGCTTGGGCATCCTTGCTTAATTAACAAAGGAATCAAGGAGCTCCCTGTGTAGCGGAGTATCTAAATAGCCTGGATCTTCATTTTGTCTCCACTGAAAGCCATGGGGCTGCACACACTGCCTTCGGCGCTTCACGCTGGAGAGATTGTCTTCATTTTAAGCTGATGTGCAATGGAAATGGAAAGTAACATATGGTAGCTGCCATCTGTGTAACGCTGATGACAGAAGCTAACTTGGATCAACTAGTGGATTAAAGGCACATAAATATGTGGTTTCTAAAAATAGGCTTTTACGGAAGGCCCATCCAATGCAATACTTGGATGTTTTGCTGTTAACATCCAGTGTTAGAGCGAACCTCCCCACTCCTGTTCCTACAAGGACACTGGCTGCAGCAGCCCGAGCTGTTCTCAGCAGTGCTGAAAACAAGAAGTAGCCTTTCTAGGACATTGTATACGAAACAGGCTTCCGCAGGCAGGATGACCTTTCTTTCCGCATTGCTCGCCAAACTATCTTCCCAGCTAATCAGAGAATTCTTGAGAGAAAAGAGGAATTTGGGGAATTTGCTAGCTGCGGTGGCCTGGATCTCTGCACTGTGGTCCTCATATGCAAAACCAATCACTTCCCCAAGCCTCTGGGGAGCTGTGCTTTGTCAGAAGGCTCCGCTCCCTCCCCTCTCCTCTTTATGGGAGTCTAATCGTCCTGCGGGGAGAGCGGGAGGATGGGGCAGCGATGCGTAGTGTTGTGTTCCCCTCCAGACCATGGAGGTGACCCAGGGGCTTCAGAACCACAGAGGCATTTCAGCTGCCATAGTGAGTGGCACTGCTGTGGAAGAAATTTGGGTAGCTGCAACTCCCCGCATCCCTTCCAATCATTTTGACATCTTTTTCTTGAAGGCTTCCCTTTCCTGAACTGAGCTGTGTTTAAGCTGCTGTGTGGGTATTTTGCATATTTCCAGCCTTTCCTCGGTTACTTCTCTGCAAACCGTAAGGCACGCCTCTGAGCGGACAAGGCTGCCTCAGCGTGGGTAGGTGGCTGCAAGCTCCCTTGTTGTCCCCTGGTAACTATTTCTGCAAAGGGTGAAAATGAAGCTAAAAAACAGACCGAGCTTGGGAAGCAGTTGGAATTTCAGACATCTTACTATCAATAGTGTTTGAATTTGAGTTACTTCAAGAGATGACTTTTTGTATTTTCCTTTTTCTCCCCGCTCTCTTTTTTTACACCTCATGACTAAGATCGACTTTGAGTACTTGATGTTGTGCACACTGCCACTATTTCCCTGATGCTGAAGCTTTGAATATGTTACTGTGGTTTCTAAGTTACTTGCACAGAATTTTACTTCCCACTTTTTCTTTGTTTCACTAAACAGTAACCGTTGGCAAGGAGACACATATGGAGCTGTAAATTATTTATTAGGAGTAAATTTATCAGGTCCTCATTCTGAGAGTACTTATATATGGTTTATTCAGGTGGAAAAAGAGAAATATGCAGTTTGGGGTTTGGTATTGACTGATGGCTTCAAATCCTCAGTGGAAGGCATTTCCTAGAAAAGGGGAGTGATAGTCTTATCTGTACTTTCCCAGTATTTATATTTCATTCAGTGGATTACAAAGCACTTATAAAATTGGCAGTTTGATTTTAAGAATGAGAAAATTAAAGGAATCCCTTTGTTCTTGGGTGCAACGTGCAATTAAATACATGTTTCTGAAGAAGCCAGTGGCCTATATATTATGATATACACAACATGTCATAGTAATGTGAAGAAAAAATAAGATATTGTAAAAATAGATCCATGTATAGCAACTTAAGCAATACTTTTAGAACAGGAAATAAAGAGGACAAGTAATCCATTAGAAATTATTGTCCGACCTAAAAGGGCCCCAAGCCATTTTACATGATACTACACTAACTTGGAAACGATTCTTAAATTTTAGCTAATTAAATGAAGGTCATGAAGCAGTGTATGGAGACATAATCAGCTTTTTTTTAAGAGTTACGATAGTGAGTAAAAGTCTCTGGAAATAGAGTCATGTGTTGGAGTACAGCAAGTAGGAAACACCAGTGTCTGAAAGCTGACAAAAAATTACATGTTTTGAAGAGTTCTGCAGGTCCACAGGCCAGAGGTGGAGGGTGATGAGGGGAAGAAAACGATCTGATCTGGCGTATATAATGATGTTTTTCAGGGACTTGGTGTATGCAGTAATATTTCCTGCAAACTATTACTTAAAACCCCTAAATGCAGCAAACACAAGTGAATAAAATGAGTTTTAAACACTTGTGAGACTGAACATGCACACAGATCTATGGGATACAAGGAGTTCATCCAGCCAATTAATCAAACAGTACCTTGCCTTGCTCCCCAGATACACACCCAGCTACCTAGCAGACACCCCGAGTGTGAATGTTTCTCCTGGGAGCTAGCCTGTCTGCGGAGGTCAACAGTGGGGCACGATCCTAGAGCTAAACCTCACCAAGGCACTGCAGCCTCCCAGGGTAGAAAAATGTTATTTGCTTTCTTACCTTGTTCATGGTGCCGTATTCTTTAGAGAAATAATGCAGTGATGAAATTAGGGTTTCTGCAGCATGTACAAGCCTCTCCTTACTCACATTCATGTGCCAGCTGCTAACGGCACAGTTCACCTTAAAATTTACTCCATTCTCCTTTCAGCTGCCCGCACTTACTGCCTTCCACCCTCCAGCTCTGGGTAACTTGGAGCTGCTCCCTCTGCTTGCCCCGGGTTCCCGGGGGAGGGTACAGCTGCTGCTCCCGCCGCACAGTGGCACAGCAGCCTCTTGCTGGCATTTTCATCCCATCGAGAGGATATCGTCGTTCATAATCCTCACACAGCTGGAGGTGGGCAGGGTCAGACAGGCAGCAGGGCTAAGGCAACCCCAAAGCACCAAAAGAGCTGCCCTGAGTTGGTGAGTTAGAAAGCTCTTCGTGGGAAGAGATTCGTGATGGCTTTAGGCATCTGCCTTTGGTGGTCTTCAAAAAAGCATCCTGGTGGTTCCGCCTTCTCTTCATTAGTTTTAAAAGGACTGAGGTTGCTAGTTTTTGGTTCATTGTAGATATGAATTTACTAGAAGAACTAGCAAATTCTGGGGTGAGCGTGTAGCGGCCTCCATTCTCCCATGGCTCCAGCAGTTTGGCCTGATGAAGACCACGTGTCCCCAAGCACTGCAGCTCTCTCTGGTGCCTAAATCCCCAAAACTGCATGCAGGGAGGTGGAGAGAAACTGCTGCCCAGTGCAGCAGCCAGGGAATTAGTGTCTTTTGCAGGTCTATCCAAATACCGCGTTCCTGCCCTGTGGCACAACCTGTCCCCAGGGACACCTCTGTCATGCAGCCTGGCATGATGGAGGGGACCTCCTTGTTCACAGTAGAGCTGTGGCAGCTCCTGGGCTGGGAGTTGCACCTGAAAGAGCTGTTTAGCAGAGGTTGACGTAAACTGTATGATCAACCCCAAAGTGATAGAAGGAGAGAAAAATGCAAGTATAATAGTAACATAATCCTACTAACTGCACTTTCTCTTGGGCCAGTAAGGGGACACCAATCAGACTAACCACTAAAAACCCATGAGGGTTTCATATATACTGAGTAAGTGTATGTAATTGGGATTTACCTTGCTGGAAGTCTCACTCACTGAACATAGGTTTCATTTGCTTTAAGAGACCTAATTATTTCTCTATCTACAGTACAAAGAGATAGATTTTTAAGTGGGATAAAACTGACAGTTTCCATGAGTGCGAACTTCATGGAATTTATAGTCCACACTTAAACAATAAATTACATCTGGTTTATCATAGCTAACAGTAAATATGAAACATACACCTCCTGAAGCGAGGCGAATAAAAGTCCACTTCCCCGCTCCTCCCAATTTAGGAAGTATTTTTGACTTGATGCCTTAGTTCCATTTAAGTGCCAAGAACATGAAGTAATGTTGGCTTCTATTAATCTTGTTTTGGGGGGCATGACAGTTTTAATGGGAAAAGCTGATAAACATCAGTCTGTGAGTATGGGAGTGGACTGTAACATAAATACTCTTTTCCTGAATGGTCAAAATGAAAACATGAATGCCCAAGTCTGAGAGTTTCTTAGTGTGAACAATGGTATGTGTATCCCTATATATATATTCATGCACATCCACATGCATTTTATACATTCCATGGTGTTAAGGGAATGTATTTTCTTAAGGAATCACACTGTGCAGTGTTTGTCCTTGTCTTAGCTGCATCCTGAACTAAAATAAAACTCAATGACCAGCACGAAGTTTTAACACTGAAATGATCCCCTTCTTCCCCTGATTGACAGGGTACACTTCATAAGGCTTAAAACCAACTTCCTGCAAGCCAGGCAGGGTGACTTGATAAGAAAGTGGAATTTAGGGCAATTAAGTGCAATCTGATCCATGAGAATATGTTTGCAGACTGCAATTGTACACCAGCTGTTTTCAATGACATTCCAGCCATACAATGAAGATTTTACAAACCACATTTATTTAAGGACTGAATTTTCTGCTGTGGGGTGATAATACGCTGTTTGGGGGACTGAGTGAATTCAAACTATGAATGGACACGGTGAGATTAATTAATATTAATGAACAGGAATCAGCTGCTCTTTGAGCAGGATATTATGAGTCCAAATTGTCAGTGGAACACCTGCACAAGCAGAACATCAAAATAGGAGAGGGTAAAGTGTGAAATCTCATATTTGCTCTGTGACTTTAAAAATTTTGTGAAAATGATATGTTAAAAAAAAGTTATATTTCTAACATAAAAGTATCTATATCTATATATCTGTATCTATTTATAGACAAAGTGTATATATATGTATTTCTATTTTGGAGTAAAGAAAGAAAATTGGAAACTTCTGTCCATACTTCACCAACTTCGTTCCTTTTGGTCTCAACGGTGACATTTTTAGGTGTAGCTGTAGGAGTTTAGATGGTAGAGACAAAGACTTTATGTCTCCCAAGAGTTCACTAGACATTGTAATTAAGCAGGTGTCAGAGGCACTGATGATACACATATTAGGAAGCCAGGAGTGAATGATGCTGCTGGTAAATCCTTTTCTTTTCCATTCACTTTGCATTTTCTTGAATTTTCTCTTGTGAAAATTCCCAGGTTTTAATTTCTTTCTGGTAGAAAAGACCTGAATAAGGTGAAGAAAACCCAGAGAAAGCTCCTGTCTCTTATAGCTATAATACCTTTTTTATGCCTGTGCTTTATGTCTTTTATGTATGCCTTATGTCGATAGCGGGCAGTAATAGAAGTACTTCTGGGAAACAGAAGCGTTTGGGTTTTAAACAAGATAAAAAATGAGATGTGTTGCTTTGTGCTAGAGAAACAAAGGAAATGCAAAGGTTGTGGGAGTATTTAGCGTTGCTATCCTCAGCCTTTGTTTTGTAAGAACAAGAACAGAGAATTGAAGTAAACAAAATATTTGGACCTGATCTTGCAATTCCTACATGGGCAAAATTCCCAACAGTCTCAAGGGAAATTTTGTTTGTGTTGGGAAAGCCGGATCTGGGCCCATTGTTTCCAGTTAGGAACCAGACTTGTGTTTATTATCTCATGATAGACATCTCATGTGCTGAACAGCTCAGATTCCTCAGCTGGAGTCCCTGAATCTGGAAGAATTACCGAGTGCCTCACTTTCCTCCTCCTTCAAGCATAGCTAAGTTCCAGATGATTTAAAAAATCACTTTCTTCTGTAATGCTTAGTTTCCTGTGACACTCCTGCCTCACTCCTCCTGTTGGATTTTACGGTCTTGGCTTTCAGCTTGCATGTGCGCAATAAGAATGGTACTTTCCGCTTGCTTTCCTTTGGTATTAATGATTATACAAGATGAAGAGCAATCAGTGGACAGCAGGCCCAGTGCCTCCCAGTATGAGATTGTCTTTGCAAACATATGCAGTTCATCCAGGATAAAATTACTGACTGATGGTTGTGCAGTCAGTCAGTGACCCGTCTGTGAATGGGAACCAAAGCATTCTTGTTCCTAATCTGGATGATTTAACCGGGGGACTCTTCTCCTTCTCTGGAGGATCTTTAGAGAGAAAAGTCAAAATATCATAGAATAATGGGTTGGCCAGGGAACTTGAGAGATTATCCACGTTGAGATCCCTGCCCTACAGCAGGGTCAAATATAGCTAAGTCTTTCCTGATAAAGGATTTTCTGCTGCATTAAGATATTGTTAATACTACAGATGCCTTGTGCAATTCTATTTGCAGATTGCTGATTTTGGACTCTCCAACCTTTATCACAAAGACAAGTTTCTGCAGACCTTTTGTGGAAGCCCACTGTATGCTTCTCCTGAAATAGTTAATGGACGACCTTACAGAGGCCCAGAGGTAAGAAGGGTCAGCTTTTCTGTGGTGTTATGGGGATGTCTTTGATGATAATGTTCTTGAGGGTTAGTCTTAATGCGAGTGTTATTGCACATGTGGGTTCGCTTGGGTCTCTCCCGTGTTGTAAGTTCTCAAGCTGCCTTTGTTTGCTTTTGTTTGCTTTGCCTGCGGTTAGCCAGATGTTAGATGCCGGTTTGCCCATCAGTAGGTGCAGCTAGACGTGGTGCTGCTCTTGTGGTGCTAATGGCATGGAGAAGGGTGGGGATCAGCTTTCCTGGGCTTCACACACATTGTCTCTGTATTTCAGGTTGACAGCTGGGCCCTTGGTGTATTGCTTTACACTCTGGTTTATGGAACGATGCCCTTTGATGGCTTTGATCACAAAAATCTCATCAGGCAGATCAGCAGTGGAGAATATCGTGAGCCAACACAGACCTCAGGTATAAAAAAGGAGTGAGGGCAATGTATTGAGCTGACAGGAGTTCAGAATGGAGGGTTTGCCCAGCTCCTTCCCACGTGTTTTGGTGTCATATTAGAACGATGAAGAAAAAAAATATCTTTCCCCTACTGACTTCATCTGCTATCAATTCCCATCTGGGTACAGCATTTACCAAAAGCTCTTTTGAAATCAAAGTTTTATAGCAGATAGATTTTATTGCCTTGGGGAAGCTGTAGCGGGCTCTTTTAACTAGATCTATGACAGTGGAAGGTCTGTTAGCTATTGCAAGTGGAATTGTTCAGACAAGCTGTAAACCGATACAACATACTGGTACAAATCAGTCCTCTTAACTACACTGTGGTATATCACAAGCAGAGAGAAGATGAATGGTCAGAGCGACACAGTCTCTTATACAAGAAGGCAGGCCAAAATCTGAATTAATGTCAATATGTAGGCATTTACTTCTACTTAGAGGATAACACATTAAGCAGTTGCCTGACAGAAGAGCGTCAACTAAGTCCGGGTCATTGATTATAATGACTCCTTCCAGCCTTAAACATCTATGTATATGTTATATTTAAATGAATATTTATCTTGTATAATTTGTTTGCCGTCCCTTTCAATTTTCTGCCTTTTTGCTCTCTTTATGAAAATATAGCTTTAAAATATACAGAAGACTACACTGTTTATGGAAAAAGTAAATACAAAAGTAGTAATGTGTAGATCATTTAAAATATCCCAATTCCCCTTTGTTTTCTTCTAAGTTTTGTAATTATTAGAGTTGATAGGTTGGTGCATTCCTTCAGGAATATGGAACTATTCACTGACTAATACGGTACACATATTAATTTCTTTGATAACCCAGTGTACATTTCCCAGGGTGAATCATATTATTCTGATAAGAAGTAGTACACAAATGCATTTCCTGACATTGACCGATGGCCAAAGCCTTGCCCCCTTTCACTTCTCCTGTTGTAAGAAGCATTATTTTTTCTCATTTGATTGGCTTCACACTTCCATTTTAAACTGACAAAACTAAGAGTGCCCATATTCTAAATATTTTATATTCCATTCTTTGTCCATAGATGCTCGTGGTCTTATCAGATGGATGCTGATGGTGAACCCTGAACGCCGAGCAACCATTGAAGACATTGCCAACCACTGGTGGGTTAACTGGGGCTACAAGAGTAGCGTTTGTGACTGTGATGCCATGAGGGACTCTGAGTCCCCATTGCTGGCAAGGTTCATTGATTGGCATCACCGTTCTACTGGCCTCCAACCAGAGACTGACACCAAAATGAAGTGCCTTTCTAAGCCCAAAGGTCCTGAAGTCACACTAGAGAGACAAAGGTCTCTGAAAAAATCAAAAAAGGAAAATGACATTGCACAGTCCATCCAGGAAGGAGGAACTGAAAATGCATCGAAACCCACCTCCAAGAGACCCAAAGGCATCCTGAAGAAAAGGAGCAACAGTGAACATCGATCTCACAGTGCAGGTTTCATTGAAGGAGTGGTCAGCCCAGTGTTACCCTCTGCTTTTAAGCTGGAGCAAGAGTTGTGCAGGACTGGCGTAGCCATTAAAAGTGTTGTGGAGGGAGAGGTAGCAGGCAAATATGGCACTAAGCAGTCTTCACTAATGCCAAAAAAAGGAATCCTAAAGAAGACTCAGCAGAGGGAGTCCGGCTATTACTCCTCTCCAGAACGAAGCGAATCTTCTGAACTCTTGGGCAATAATGATGAGACAGTAAACAGTGACACTTCTCTGGGGGTCACAGAGCCATCCAGAAATGGGTCTTACAGCCATTCCTGCAGGCGTAAGGGCATCTTGAAACATAACAGCAAGTATTCTACCAGCAGTACTGAATCTGCTTTGATTAGCCCTGACACACCAACGCTGGAGGCCATGGAAGAAGTGGTCCTGCCTGGGGATGCATTACCTCGAAGTTACAGTCGCCCTTCCAGCGTGATTAGTGATGACAGTATTTTGTCCAGTGACTCCTTTGATTTGCTGGATTTGCAAGAGAACAGGCCAAACAGACAGAGGATACGGAGCTGTGTCTCTGCTGAAAATTTCCTCCAGATCCAAGACTTCGAAGGACTTCAGAACCGCCCACGGCCACAGTATCTAAAACGTTATCGCAACCGTCTGGGGGACAGCAGTTTTTCCCTTCTTACAGACATGGATGATGTGACTCAGGTCTACAAGAAAGCCCTAGAGATCTGCAACAAGCTCAACTAGCAGAGGGAAGATGGAAAGGGAGGGAAGGGAGTTTTTCTGTGTACCTTTATGATGGAGTAAGCCAGATCACTGATTTGCTGACAATGGTAGGTTTTGCTTCAAAGGACCTGGCTGTACCTACTTAGCTGAACTCCTAATGAAGTAGCCCCAAAGCCATCTCACACTTCTCTAATTTTGTGTTCTCAAAATATTACCTACCTGGCCAGAGAAAAACCTTTGGTCTTTGTGTATGTGATGAAAGCACATCAGGATCTAGCAGACAAAAGCATCAAGATTTGATGGCTTGAAGTCAAAGCTAGACAGAATTAAAACTGGAAGTGAGGGACACACATTTTGAGAGGTTTGTAATTAACATTAGATTAGCTTTATCAAGAGATGAGCTGAGTTTTTCAAGTCAGATTTGGATGTCTTTTAAAACGAGAGCCTTTATTTCCCCCTGAAGTTATTCATCTGGATACAGTCATTGCACATTGGAAATCTTTGGCTTGCATTATGCAGGAGGCCAGACTAGGTGGTCACCGTGGTCCCTTCCACCAGGGTGACCTGAGAGGTTCTGAACGCGTTCTGGGACAGATAATTTAAGAGACTCACCCCAGAATAACCTCACGAGGTGTATGTGGACAAGCAGTGGAGCAGGCTTGCAGATCTGGCCCCTCCCACAGCCATTGCTCTTCAGTGAGCAGGAGGCCCTAAAATTGTTTCTAACTACCACTCCTACCAGCAAAAACAGTCACAGAAACGATAATGGGAGCTGGAAGGAATGGATGTTATCAGCAGCTAAATGAGCTTTTAAGGCATTTCAACCCATGTGTTCAATTTGTGACTCTTTCAAAATGCCCAGCCAGATGAATGCCCAGACAAAGATGGATCTAACAAAGGGTCTCAAGGGTTAACTGACCCTCCAATCTAGAGTTCAGTCGCTGTCAGCAAATGGTGCCACAGTGCTGTTAGCTTGTAGTATTTGAGGGTGACAGGTAGTTTGCGACCAGAATGTTAGGTAAGGAAAAGGTTGTAGCATGTAGGAAATGGATAGAGGTCAGAAAGTTAGTGGGAAGATGCCTTTCTCCAAATGAAGATGTTTCTAGGTAGGTAGTAATGGAGCAGAAAGAATTGAGCGATGAAATAATAATGGTAGATTTGATAACAGAGTTAGCATAAAAATATGAGCCTCTCTCTATATAGAGTAGCTGGTACTGCATGTGCAATGATACCAGTTTGAAAAAAAACGAGAAGGATATGTGTTTGTGTTCTCAGACATAGCTAAATATCCAGACTGAAGGCTTCAACTCCCATAAAGGTACCACATGGGTCTACTGGATTACCTGAATGTAAGCCTATGTCAGAAAGGCACTGTGTTTGGCAGGCCTGGGCAAACTGGAATCTTAAGGCCCATTTCAGTCTCATTTCCGTGAGCACATAGCCCCTGGCTTTCTTGGAGGTGCACTGGTGCGAATAAGTGGTGGGTTTCAGCCTATGATGTCAGTGATCCACAGCTGCAAAACTTATGTCTACATGCATACCCAGAGCAGAGGAAAATGGGGCAAGCTCTGTTCTCACTCCCACCCTGTAACTGGAATTGAAAGCAGAATTTGGCCCACTGTGTCCAAAATCCTAGAGATCGTGTGGAAACAGAACAGAGTGCCTCTGCGGATTCCCTAGGAATCAGGGATAACCCCATAAATTATTGGCATCTGGGACAGGGAGCTATTTCACTTGCAGATTCCTTATTCAGTGTATCATGGTACTTAAGTCTGCCAGTTCCTCCCAAAAATCAACTGGGCTGCCTAGCATAAAGATGAATGAGCTTGAATTTCCTAAATCAGTTAATGTGCCTCTATGGAGAACCTTTACTTATTGTGAAACACTGGACCAAATTTGGCCCTGGAGTAAACGGCATCAGTACCATGAAATCTATGAGGAGACCTGCTCTCAGGTGGTCAAGTGAAATTTGGCTCACTGTCCATTTGCTCAGGAGGGGCAATTGCAGGTCATTTCTCTATAGAGGTGTACCTCTCTTTATGATACTCAGATGTCCCATCTTCTCACAGGCCCTGCATGTGCCCATCTGAAATCAACACGACATTTTGCTGTGTATTTAGTTAAAAAGTTTGCTGTGGTGCGTTTTAAAACAACTCGACATAATCTCCATGGCCTTTCTGAAACAAGGATGTGCTTTGCAGCCATGGCTTTTAACTCGTGCCCCGGAGCATAAGAGCCAGATCCTCAGCTGGTGTAGATCAGCGCTGTCCCGTTGACATGATGGAGCATCATGTCAGTGGGGTTACACGGATTGACACCTTCCCTGCAGATCTGGTGCTAAACCTTGAATGGATTTATAGAGGTTTCAGGACGAAGGGAAGGGAACTCAGCCGGCTGTGGCAGGGAAGTGAGGAGCACCTCAAACGCTCGTATCTCCCGAGGCTTTTGCCCAGGCCTGCTTCCTTGTGTGCAAATGTGAATGAGTGAGTGACTGCTTGCTGCCAAACTGGAAATGTTATGTAGGGATTTACTGGCATGTTACTGGCATGTTACATGTTTACTGGCATGTTATCATTCCTAGAAGAGAAGAAAAAAAACTTGACTGCACATTGTTATTATTAGTGTTGTGATTTTTATTTAATTTTTTTGTAATACAAAGTTGACTTTTTTATTTGAATTTGTCTTTTTTTTTTATTTATTGGTCTGAAAGCCATTTCAAAGGTATAATAATATATTTGGTGTAATTTAATTGGTGCAACATTATTTTACAGCTCCGGCCAAAATTGTTTGGTGTTATTTTTTGGGTTTTTTTTGTTTTCTTCTCCCAATCCTTGGTTGGTTTGAGCTCTACGAGGCACACAGGGGAAAACGCTGGATAATCACCCAAAGTGTTTGTATTTTTAATCTGATACTGTTTTTTATTAAATAAAATGAAATTAATGTAACTGTGAAGAGTCTCTCTCTCTCCCTTTTCTTTTTCACTGTACATCAGCATAAGCCGAGGCCAAACGGTAATGAACTTGTCATGCAGAAATACAGCAGCATCATAGCACATTGTACCAAGTTGTTTATGCAAGGCTTCTTGGCTCGTTTGTGCATTTGAATATAATGTGGGTGGCCACAGAGACTCCTGTGCTACGAAGCGTTTGGCACTGCAAAACACCCAGAGCTTTCAGCTATAGAAATGTTTGGTGGAGAAGAATAGCTGCCTGGGGTTTCTCTGCTGGAGGTGAATGAGGTTTGTGGGCCAGGTGTGCTGCAGGTGAGATGGAGCAGGCTGGCTGACCAGACACGGCACAACTCATTTGTAGCCCAGAGACAGATGGTCACAGTCCTTTCTCCTCTCTGACAGGGAAAAGGACAGTTTACTAACAATTTTAATGTTCCTGTTGGTATAATTTAGGGGTTGTTTGGGCAAAAAAGACTGGTGGCCATCTGCTGCTGTCAAATGTGGGGTGGTTTCAGTCAGATGGCTTTGAGCAGTCAGCGTAATCGGCTGGTAAGAGGAAAAAAGGGAGTCAGTTTTAATTTTTTGGAGTCCCCTTGATAACCAGAAGGCTTTAGATTGTTTTTCTTGGAAAGCAGGTGGACATCATAAGGGAAACTGGGTGTTAGGTATGCTGTGTGTGCTGGGGACTTGTTAAAATAAAGGAAATGGTTGGCAATGTCCTAATGTTGGCTCTGAGCAAGACACCATTAAACTTCACCCTTGATGCAGCCAGCCAAGATACCTGTGGTGTATACTCTGCTTTTTAAATTACAGGCGGTTTGGATTAGGATCCAAGGTTTGGATATAATGCAAAAAAGACTTTCATTTTTCTAATTCTCTCTCTTGAGCTTTTCAAAGCGAGAAGCCATGGCTGTAGGTGCTAGATTATTCATCATCACCACTTGACAACCAGTGGGAATAAAGGGAAAAAGCCAATGATGCAGAAAGGCAAACAGCCGTTAATACATCACAAAGGGAATTATTAGCTGCTGTATGCTAATTGAGTCAGAAATTGTAAGGTATATATTCAAAGTCAGCACACGTGTTCTTGTATCTGAGGCGAGTAAGGTCTAACTGTGTGGGTGCTGGGTGGTGGAAAATGTAATGCAAGTCTCTTCTGTAATAGCAATTATGAAACTTTTTTTTTAAACACACTAGGAAAAAAGTGAAATTGAGGGCAAACCATTTGTTTTGTTTTAAAAATAATGACTGAAAGAAAGTTCTGGATGGCTGGGTATGGTGCGCGTATGTGGCAAGCACTGAGAAATAATTACCTGCATGTTTGTACAGCTCTGAGAGTGCACACTTCTGGGGCGGGGTGGGGTGGGGAAGTGGGTGTCTAATTTTCCTATTTATTAAAGGAGATAAGTGTACAGTGATATTCCTTAGCTGAAGTTACATACTAAGTCTGTAGCCAGACCTGGTCTTCTTTTATGCTTGCTCCGTGGGGATTCCAGTGTTTCTCAGGAATCGTTGAATTTTTATGGATTGGGCAAGACAGGAGCAAGAAGGAAAGAAAGGAGCCGTGGGAGCTACGCAGTTGAGTGACAAAAGCAGTAGTGGTTTTTTTATACAGCCACAAATAGTCTTGTCAATTACAACCCTTTCTTTACCTCTAAAAGTTGATAATCGCAACTTCTGATTCTGCAAAGCCTGTGCATGTGCGTAACGTGATAATGTCAGGGATCCCTCTCACTTCTGTGGTAGGCTTGCTGAAGTCCAGGGGCCAGCTCATGCGAGCAGCCCTGCCTGATGCTGAGCGACACTTCCATGTATCGGTAGAGCACTCGGAGGCCAGCACAAAAACTTGCAGGAGAGCCTGACGCTGCTCCTCAAAGTTCACCCGCCCCAAGTCACTGGTGCAGAGGGGGAGGACCTGTGCTGACACGCAGGGAAGCAGCTCTCTTCCAGTGCTGTCACAGCCGCTGAGGTGGTACCCACAGCCAGCCCGGAGTGCTGGCAAGAGAAGCAAAATTCAGGGCGAAGTGATACAGCACAATTTCTAGCCACAGAAGTTTGCGTTTGGTTTGTTGTTGTGTCTCTTCTCACAGAAGAGACTGGTCTCCATTTGGAGACTTCAGGGACTGTGAAAGTAAGGCACTGAATTGAGGTGAAGAGTTGGCATTTTTAGTTTTTGCAGACAAATGTATTTACAGATAAATTTGCTAGTGACTCCATAAGCATGTGTAATAATAAACTTTGCAAGTTTATTATTACTAGCCTCAGTTATAGCTACAGGCTAAGTCAGTCATAACCAGTCCAATGAAGGGAGAAGTCCACTACTCATGTAAATTTAATGTATATGAGAAGCTTATCAGTTTAGTTAAACATTTATCTCAATGATTCACATCTCATTTTAATGACATGCTTCTGGACACAAATCTGCAGGAATGCTTTTGTTGAACTAAGAGAAACTCTGGTGTTTGCTAGCATCAGCCCAGGCTCTCCAGTACCTGTCCCAGGGTTATTGGTTTCAGGGTTTCAACTGAAAGTTTTACCACAGCAGAGAACAAGTCATGTTTCCCCTGGATTAATGATATTTAGTATTTGACTAGGGCTTTTTTTTAATTATTATTGTCTGGTAGAGCTGTCTTTTCCTCCTTGCCAAACCAAGACATCTTTCTCATAAAAGACTGAGTAATTTGGCTGGAGAAGCAACTTTTCTGGGTAGATGATCTGAGCATTTTGTTTCTGGCTATCTCTCTCTAGCCCTTACCCCCCACCCCATATTTCCTGGAATTTCATCAGTGCAGAAAACCCTTTGATTTGCGTATCATCTGGCCATACAGAACCCTGCACTTTTAAGGACATTATATGTATTTGCACTGATGCTTAATTGTTCCTTGGAAAAGCATTTTACAAGACAATGTTATGCGTCACCAGAAGGCTCCTTGTCCCAGCTCATGTGCTGGGCTTAGAGCTCACACTGAGAAGAATTGCACCAGGCCCAGGGCCATGAAGGGGTTAGACAGGTGACTGCTATCAAAATAAGGAAATCAGCTGCGGGTGTTGGCCATAGGTGCACTTGCAGGTCAGGACATCACCCTACTTCTTCATTCAGCAAAGCAGCCCTACTGCCGGCAGGAACTCAGGGTTTTTTGACACTGAGCATCTCTAAAAACTCAGGCCTGAGCTTTCTCACAATGTGCACCCAGCGCTGAAGCCTTTGCTGTCAGAGACCACGTGGAAATGTTGGCGTCAACCTGCCTTGAGATTTCCTTTTTGCCCTTTCCCCTTTTACTTTATCCTATTTATTTAATATAAATAATGTCCCTCACTCGCTCATGTAGTCCAAATCTTGTTTGCTGTCCTGTTTAGTTTTGCTCCTTAGACCGCGTAATACCCTGTCAGGACGGTGGGTTGAACTTTGCTCACGAGGTGCTTTTGCTGCGCTAACCCTGGCCATGGCATCGCCTCTGCTTTGGAGGCTGTTTGGATCGCCGGCCGAAGGCAAGTCTTGTTCTGCAGCAGCGGCTCCAGCTCTGGTGCTTTGCAGCAGGTAGCTTTTCTTCCTGGATGCAGAAACTGTGGACCTCAAGCGAACAGCAGGGCTCTCTCTGAAAGAGACACCATGTCGAGGAACAATTAAAAAGCCGGGCTGCCAGGACAAATGGGTTAGACCAATGGAACATAAACCCCTGGAAATTGGTGGTGAGGTTATACCCTACCCAGCAGGAATCCACTTAGAAGACTGTGCTCCTTTCATAGGCTGGGGAGGTACTATTGCACTTAGAAATACAAGCAAGGAAAAGCTGTAGAAGAACTGGCTGAAAAGCTGGGGAGCAGGGAGAGTTTGTCTTGTGTCTCTGCAATATATAGAGTTTATTAACAGACCTCTCCAAATTTCAGCCTCAGAGATAATAGGACAAGACATACTTCAAACAGAACCAAAGGGAAAACAAATTCATAACAGATGTTAGGAAATATGTAAATATATGTTTATATTTACATATAAAGCCCTAGCTGCCTGCCAGGCGAGTTTGCTAGGACCAGAGTGTGTGTCATCATCCCAGCTGCACTGGGAATTATAAAAAATATTTCTTTAAATGTTCCTTCAAACACTGTTGTTCTCTTTAGCTGCACGTCCCAGAGCTTGACAGTTTAATTGGAAGATTTCTTGAGACGAGGGATCTGCTGCCTGAGAAGAGAGGTTTGCTAAATTCCCATACAACTCAGTGCCACAAGGAATGTTCAGTGAGCTCCGGCCCTTAGAAACCCCAAGGTAGTTAATCCCCTTGTGCTCCCAGGAAGAATTTGTGTAAAGAGGCAATGGGTAACGGTCGAGTACTAGATCCCCAGATAGTGCAAACTGAAGTTGACCCAACCTGGACAAGCATCCAGCCTTAAAAAATAAATTCGTATCATTGTGGAATTCTGGTTGGATTCAGTGGGGATGGCTTCAGGTCCCACACGATCACCATTTGATTTCCCCATATGAAGAGTTCTGGATTTTCAAAAGTGGCTTTAGAAATATCTGTTTCTGAGAAGCTAGTCTGAGCTGCCTACACCTGAATTTTTGAAACCGATGGCCGCCTTCTGCTCCCCGTGACCTCAGCTTGAGCTGTGGTCACTTGGTGCTTACAAGCATAAGGCTTAATGGACCTCAGGCTGGACATTGCAAAATGGAGATACTCCAAGCGAGTAACTGAAATCTTTAGCCTTGCCTTAGCTGGCAGGGGTCTTTCAAATAATTGATGCACCAGGGCGTTGTATAAGTAAGTCCCTGCTTCCAAGATTTTGGGGAAATTGCACAATTCTTCAGCTGAAACAGGATTTATCATTAGTGATGGTTTTGTAGGAAATCAAAATGTTTTTAATTTCTCAGGATTGGATGACTTGGAGTACTGCTTAGAGGACAGGGAGCCTCAGCCCCTTGCAAACAAGGCACTTGCAAAGCTCCCAACACCCCAGAGCTTGTGTTACAGTTCAATAAATCTGCCATTTCCTAAGGGAAGTGAAGTGGTGCTGTTGGTCAAGTTTCTAACGTGGTCTTAACCCAGTGTATCCCACCAGATCAGTGGCAATAGCATGCAGATCAATCCATGTCTGGATGGGCATGGAAATTGCCCTTCTTTAATATTAATAGAGAAGGCACAAACAGCCCAGATAGGTAGTACATGAACAAAGTCACCTGGTCTATGAAGAAATAACTGCAGTGGCCATCATAGTTACTGTTTACCAAGAAAATAGCATTACCCAAAATGCTATTTTCTGAAAAGTTCCAAATTAAGGCCCTGATCTCGCAATGATTTAGGTAGGTAACTCTGGAAGAAAGAAAACTATTGACAATTACAGAAAATGAGGCAGAGTAGGGGCTACATTTCATCTTGGTGAAAGAGCAGAGGGACAGTCTTTTCTTGCACTGGAGATAAGTGAATAAATCAATTTCCTCCTGGTGTTCCATTCTAAAATTGGAGCAGATTTATTGGAGCCTCCCTCATTACTCTTCCCATGGCAAGTACAAGTGGTTAGGTTTGCTCACAAGAGTTGCAAGTTTGCACCTTGTCACCGTTTGCAGCAGGACTGCAATATTGCATGGAGGATAGGATCCTGCTTGATACCAGGCAGAGGGAGAGATCTCAGAGCCCCTCCAGGGATCCCTGGTACAAAGACAACTGTAGCGTGAGAGAGGGATCAGAGCCCATAGTGTGCTTGAATGGGGCTCTCAGGGACAGCTTTTGTTGAAGTTCTGCCATGCAAGAAAGGAAGATTTGCATATTTTACCCTCTGATATAAGTATGCCCCCCAACACCTGCAAAATCACCCTTGCCACAGAGGCCACCTCTAAAAATGCTTCCAAAAATGCATGTGTTGTGAGAGAACCTGATTGCTTCAAACAGCAGGAAAGCCATTTTTGTCAACACACTCACTAAACCTTAACTAAAACTGTACCCGTTCCACCTTAGTTATCTGGCTTTTCTTTTGGCAAAGCTGGTACTGCTGAGACAGGAATTCCCACATCTAGTTTATATGTCTTCCCCTCTTAAACCTTTTCTTCTGAAGAAGCCCTCGTCAAAAGCTGAAGCAAGGTCCTCCAGTTACAGAAACGATGTTCAAATCAGTCTGAGAAATGAAACAAAAATTACATGACTTATGACCAGTCATAGCTTGTCCACGCAGCCTGCAGTGAACATTGCATATCTAGTGGCAAAGTCCCAGAAACACTGTGAGGCCATACCAACTAACTGCTCACTGGTAGGAAATGTGTTGGAAGCATCAGAAGACTCTAGATTAATTTAGTCCTCTGCCCTGGTATATGTACTCCTCCCTCCTGGTAAACACTCCAAACAAACATTTAGTTGGCTGTTTTCTGAAAGGACAGTGAAAGCCTCAGAGATGCTACAAGTAGCCTATCCACTGCAAAGTTCAAGAAAGGGGTTTGATCTTTCACCACAAAAATATCCACACTCTTCCACATGCATGTGAATAGAAAGCTTTTGTTCAGATCAAGCCAAGAAGAAATAAACTATTGTTGGAAGGTCATTTCAGCTTGCTTTGACGGGTGGGGAAGAATTACAAAAAATAACCAAATGTGGTCTTCTTACCAGTGATTACAGATATTGTCTTTCAGCAGAACAGGCAAGTTTTTGTTAGAGAGATCTATTCTTGTGTTGGACTAATTAATTGTAGGTTCAGGCAGGGGTTTTATAAAATGTCTAGTGGTTTTGGGTACTGCGGCTCCTGAGTGTCCCACTTGAGACACCCTAGCAAGGTTTGCCTTTTAGAGAATGAGTGGTTCCTATGAGGAAACAACAAATGTAGGCACTCAATCTGCCTTGCAGAGATCTTGGTGGTTGCTTCTTTGACTGATGCTTGTCAGCATTCAGGAAATTATGAATCCAACTCACTATTAGAATAGGAAAGACTTCTAGTAATCTGTTTTGTATTGATATTTGGAGGCTTTGCTTGGATTTCATACTCCACCTTAACATAAGTCTACCACCAGGTTGGCAGCAACCACATTAAGTCCATCTTCCAGCAAACCACCACCACTTTTATAAAGAAGAGTTTTGCTACAACTAATAAATTCCTTTTAAAGGGAGGGCAAGGAGGGGGCACATGTGACATGTCAAATATAACTCTGCCAGGATTTCCTGTAGTTTAGTCTTTTTATGAAATCTTCCCCCTTATCTCTCTAATATGAGGCCTGATTCAGTAAATTACTCCTATAAATAACTTTCACATGTTTAAAGGTAGACCTGCCTGTTCCTTGCTGACTCAGGGATATGGC
Source organism: Ciconia boyciana (assembly GCF_034638445.1). Lineage (NCBI taxonomy): Eukaryota > Metazoa > Chordata > Aves > Ciconiiformes > Ciconiidae > Ciconia > Ciconia boyciana. Next base: position 61,559,953 of record NC_132934.1, read on the forward strand.
TTTCTATCTGTCAGAGAAATGCTATCCAGGAAAATCCCCAAAGGTCAGTTTTCAGTATTATTTTTTGACATGAACTCAAAGAGGCTGGCAAAAACTCTTCAGTAGTGGTTTTCTAGAGAAAAACTAAGGAATATTATATATCTGTCTTTCAGCAAATCTGAAGCTTTGGAACAAACCACAGCTTGCCTGGCTATGTCCTGTTTTCTTCTATTTTGAGTATTTATTTCTGCAGATAAATGGCTTGCAGTAGTCCATCATAAAAATGGTCATTAACAAATCAAAGCTGAGATTTTCAAAAACATTCAGCATAAGCCTAGCTCTGCTCTTGTTCAAGTTACTGGCAAAACCCCCAGTGATATTTTTTTTTTTCCTTTTTCTGCAGATAGCCCCTCAAAAGCCGATCCTATGCCTTTGCCCCAGAAGAAAATTTTCCCATTTCTGGTAGGATCATTATAGGAGTTATTGCATAAGGAATGAACACTTTGGCAAGATTATAATGGCAGCCCTGATATTCTTTTATATAATTATGAATTCAGAAGGAATTCAATCAGCAAGCTTAGTGATGGAGAGAAAAGCTGAAGAGGTTGTTCCGCTGCACCCAGGGCCCCTGTAATTTTTAAAATTTGTAGCCCATAAAATCTTCCCTGCTGTGGTGGACAGGTCATCCTCACCTATGTCTAAAATGACTGGGTTTATATGCAGATTTTTCTTTCCCAAATGGCATAAGTAACCTCCTTAGGCTATGGTTTAAACTTCTTAAAAACCCCAACAAAAATAATAAAGCTAACCTTTAACCTGCTTGATTTCTTTTTAAGTGCCAAAGTAAAGTAAACAGTCCTTGAAGGAAAGAAAAGAGGCAAAGCCAGAGCTCAAAGCAAATGCATATTGCAGGGAGTCTCTCCTCAGCTCTTCCTATCCTGACTTTCCTTGTCACCCCATGGGCCACGTAGCACATCCCAGCACAGGCACACACTGGGCGCTCCACCGCAAGCCCAGACCTCCTTGCTCCAAAAGTGCCATCACGCCCAGGAAACCTCCTGGATCCCTGCTGCGTCGTCCCTCCTGAATATCCTCTGTTCCACACACACCTTGAGCTGAATGACTTTGGGGATCCCCTTGGGGGTTTTTTGTACCCCACTTGCACCATTGTTTTGTTTTTTTTTCTTGGAGCTTGGCCCACCGCTGCTCATTGCTAATCGACAGCCAGGGCACCAGGACCACATGTTTTTCCTCCATTTTTTCCAAGCTAATTTGACTTGTGGGTTTCCACAGGCAACAGCAGAGACCGATTCTTAGCTGGACATCACATCCCATGGTTCATTCTCACTGGCTCCCTTAAGACAGGGCTAATTTACACCTTCTTCTGGGGCAGGCAATTTACTTGAAAAGTAGATAGCCGAGTACAGGAGGGAAGGAGGGGCTGGGGGGAACGAAGCAGTTGGTTTCTGTGCTGGGAATCTCCGTTAGGCTGAACAAAGGCTATCTTGTTTGCTAAGCTGCAGACCAGGAACGGAGAGTCACATTGGGATGCCTCAGACCTGCAACAACCTGCTGAGCTAGCGGCCTCTGCTCCACCGGCTAAAGCAGATGGGGAGGCCAGCTTGCCTGCATCCAGATGCATTTCTTTCAGTCAAGCATCTGCTCCTGGCTGCTCATCTACCTTTCTTCCTATTCATAAAAATAAGTAATGTCATAATATTATTTTTATTAGAAAAAGATGAACTAAGAAATAAGACTGTAGGCTGCATCTTCTGTGCACCCTCCCATATTTTTTCCTCATTGCTGTCTGTGTGGAGCACATTGCAGGTTGCAGACTCCTTGTGGGGGTACAATAACATGTACACAGCTATGCAATTTTAATGCACATTTATACCACAGTCCTTAGCTGAGCACAACTCTGACTGATGTCATGATTACTCATGCCAGATGTCTCATGGTGGCCTTCAGGCTTTTGTTCCACTTTCATGATGACTATGGGGAGTGGTGTTGGACAGATCTTGCAGAAGAAGTACCATCGTCAGGAAAAGAAATGAAAATCAGCTAGGATTTTGCTTCTGTCAGTGAGTGAAATCTGCTGTTCAGGACATTTTGAGCTACTGTAATAACAAAACCAGCTCCCTCTCTTTTAATTTTGCTTGGACTTGGATCTTTCTCTCAACTTTTCCACAATTGTATTCCTTATGAACTCATTGTGAGCTAAACCAAAGAAACTGGAGACCTGCATAGCACGATTACTGTCTAAGTGATTTTGGGTACAGACACATTCTCATAGGAAAAGTTGTGAAAACAATATAAGCTGCTGGAAAAAAACAAGACCTTTTTTTCAGCTTCCCTTCAAATTGTAATTAAAGCATTTTTTCTAAATTTCAAAAACTTCAAGCAGCCACACTAATCACTCATTCCGCAGCTGTATTTAGAGGAGACTTGGGAATTCGTAAATAAGAGGCCTGAAGAACAAAGACTTCTGCCCTCAGGAAGGATATTAATATTGAAGGAGGCCTATACTTGAGCATGCTTCTACCCCTGCTTCAGGGGATTTTCTTGCAGCGGGGATTTTCCTGCTTCATTTGCTACCTTCCCTGAAGGCATTTTGACTAGTCGGATTCCCCTCTACACTTTTTGTCATAGCTATGGTATTTGAGGGAGACAAAGTGAAAATCTACGAATCTGTACGCATACAACGAAGGAAGGAGCTGTTAGTATATGCTTAAGGGCAAACAAAGGATTAGCTTCTAATCTGCCCCTTTTGCTAAACAGAAGTTATAGAGATTTACCAGACATGACTTGCATCTGTTTGAATTACAGCTTATCATTTAGAAAATAACCAACCTTGGTACAAGCATTCCAGTGGATGAAGAATCAATTGCATTCCTTAGGAAATTGTTTCAGTCATTTATTACTAATACATGAAACTGAGATTTTCAGAGTCACCTTGAGAACTGAGCAGCCCAAGTCCTGAAGGCAGTTCATCTTTAAAATCTCCATATGGACAAATTTCTTTAGCATTTTGACAGTGTCCCTCTGGAACATGTCTGAAATGGAAAGTGTTATTAAGTCCCTGAAGTCTTTTGATCTCAAGGAGAAATTTAAAAATGGTTGGAGAATATGAATACTCAATGTATGTCCACCGTGTGCACTTAACCCCCTGCTCCTTTCTCCCCAAAGATCTGGCTGTACACTAAATAATGACTGAATGAGTAAATACATATTGCCTGTGGCCAGAAACAATAGGTGTGCAAAGCATTTCTCTGGTTAAGCTTCCATCTACTCCTGTGGGTTGCATATGCTGGGAAATGCTTCCCTCTCATTTACATAGATCTGAAAAACGGAGTTTTGGCATCCTGTAGCCAATGCTCAGAGAATGAGTGCTGGGACATTGGAGCACTTGTTTCACTCATGCCAAACAGAAAAACAGTTCTGGATAATACTTTCGGAATTGTTTTTGAAAAAAAAAAGTCATTTTTCCTCATCAGTTAACAAATTTTCATGACAGGTAAATTAATCTTCCAGTAGTGTTCTACTGTTGCAGTCTACCCATAAACTGTGCACAAAATTCCTAATTAATCTCTTACAGCAATTAGCTTTGAAAATACTGCACAGGATTTGAATTATGTAAATATTAATTGATATAAATATTCAAAGGAGACCTTAAATTATTTGACAGTGAAGCTAAGTTTGTATTACAAAGAGCAAAAAATTAACCTAGCATAGAAACCGTCCCTGATCTACTGTCTGATTTTCTGATGCCTCTTCCTACTGGTATCAGTGATGGCGTGTGAGAAACAACCACAAAATATGTAGCTTCATCATACCAAAAAGACACGTAAGTAGGAGAAAGGGACTGGATTTCAAGAAAGCAAGCTGGATTTATGGAAGAAGATTAAAAAGGCTAATTATGTTTAACTTGGCTGACAGACAGCTAAAAAGGGGATATGATAACTGCCTACAAATATTTGAAAGATGCAAAATACACCAAGGAAAGAGGGAAATAGTTTGAGATGAAGTCTGGTAAAGCAAAATTTAGGCTGGATAGAATGCTAACAATGAGACCTGTCAGACTGCAGAAAAGTTTCCCGAGGGAATTAGTCGACACCTCATTAAAAATACCTTGGACAACATGCACTGAGGGGGATTGCGGGGAATAATCCTTCAGTGAGAAAGTCAAGAACCAGGGAGCTTCAGAGGGCACATTCTGCTCTGGTATCAGTGCTGTTGTCAATAGGCTATGATTTTAAAGGTTTTCCCAACAATGTTTTTGAGGCAGGAGATGTTTATTTCCACCCTGACAAACAGTAGGTGGAGGGAAGCTCCTTTTGAGGGAAATTACTATTTTAATGGAAAATCTGAAACGTCAAGGGAAAGTCACTGTATTTGGAACTGGAGCTGTGCAACACACCAAAATGGTGTCACACAGACCTTCCCTTTCCCCAGGAGAGTTTCAGTGTGGGTGACAGGAGTGCTCTGGTTGAAGTGCCAGGGAATTGGAGACCATCTGGGGTTTGGATCATGTACGTAGCTCCTGTTCAACATGAGCTCCGTGGCGGACTTGCACTTGAGCAGCTATTCTGTGTCAAAAGCCAACCTGCCTTGCGTCTGTGGGTTTTTTAACCTAAATCAGCTAATTCGGTTTTGTCAACCCAGCTCCAGAGCACATTATTTTTTTGCAGTCTAGACCTACCTTCACTATTAGGGGGTGCAATTTCTAAGCCAGAAATACCAGCCTATATTTTTTCCTGGTACTTGGCTCCCCTGTGTGATCTACCACAACTGACACTTAACATAGCTGGAGTAGAGCAACTGTGAATCTACTTAGTGTCAGTCTTACGAAAGTCAGTGGAAAGAGCTGATCCCTTAAAATGAGAAGGGAACCAGTGTTTCACTGCACATTTATGCCGATGTAACTCCTCTGCCTCATACTAGGATAAACTGAAGCTAGGCAGCAGTGAATCAGACCTAATATGTTTAGTACTTGTATGCTAAATTTATGAGGCACCCAGTGACATTTGCCTTATGTATAATGGTAGCACTCCCAGCAGGATGATCTAATCATTCATGAGGAATTACGGTACAATGTTGGAGTTTATTTAATGCTTAATGTTCACAACAATCTCCAGCATTGATTTTAATCTAGTTACTGCACACATTGTGAAACAGATCTCTGTGGAGCAGCAGCAGCAGAGATCAACCACATCCCGTGCAGCGTGGCATATATCAGCAATACAAGGTTGCGCTGTTCTTCTGACAAGCAGAGGAAGCAGAGTTGATTCACACACCAGAACGATTCCTCTCACCAAGACACTTAGGAATGCATCAAAGGAAACCGGGCTTTCTCTGCAGACTTCCTCTGAGCAACAGGCTTACTGTTAGTCTGAGACTTACAGTAATAGCACTAATAGACTTACAGTGAATAGCACTTTTTAAAAATGGTGCCCTTGACAAAAAGAGCAGGAAAACCTGTGGAAATTTGGATCCAGCAGAATGGATATGCAACAACTGCCCGCCAAGGTGTTAATTTTGCAATGCATACTCGGAGTGGCACATTTTTCTGCTTCTAACATTGTATTCCTTCCAGAAGGGATACTCCGGCCAAAGAAGTTCTCTGCCTCCAAGATACACTGTCCTTCAAAAAGAACCAAGAATGGAAAAAAAGGAGGAAAGAGGATGTTCTTCCAAGTCGGATACTCAAATTCTAAGGAAAAGGTTTCAAATCAGTGAATGAGCTTTTATAACCAAAATCCCCTTCAGGGGTCCCTGCAGTTTGGAGCTGGAACATGCTTGGTTCATGTTGCCTTCAAGTCATTTTAACAGCAAATATTTCCTGAGCAGGAAGGGCAAATAGTCCTGCTAGTGGATTTTAGTCACAAGGTTTTAGGGAAATAACATTAATATTACAGCTGCTGTGTCAGTGCCACAGAGAAGAAGCAGCTTCAGGAGGATGACTGGTTTGTATCCTGTCCAGCCTTCATCCGAGGCTGGCAAGCTCATTTTGCTCATTTTCCCCTGGAGAGATCACTGCTTTATCCCCTCAATGATTTCTTGAGCTACTTGCTTAAAAGAACTATTTACATGGCATCTTTTTGTGTGATTGATTGCTCTTATGACTTGTTGCCCGGCAGCCGCTTAAATATTACATTAAAAAAAATAGCATTAAAAATTCCTGTATGGTAAGTTAAAGTTACATCAAGGAGGTTCTCACATTTAACAGTCCTCCTACGAGCACATGTGACAAGGTGGTGAGCAACAGGACCCATCCAACTTGTTTGCCTTGGGCTGGCAGAGAAACAAATGACTGTATACTTTTCCTAAAGAAGCTTATAACATCATTTCAAATGTCATGGGGCAACAGCCAAGGCTCATGTATTCTCCAAATGAAAACACACTGCCTGTGTTTGAGCACTACTGACACAGATCCTAGTTTCTGGCTAGGAGGAGAAGCAACTGCACTGCATCTCCCACAGCTGTGGAAACAGCTGGCAGAGCGTGACAGCCTTGTGTGGCTCCTCTTCTCAGCTGCCCCATGTTTGCAGCATGGTCTCCCCACTGCCCCTTGCATGCTGCTTTGCTCAGTGAAATGACCCTCAGCATGCCACTTAGAATCATAGAATCGTATACATTGGAAAAGACATTTAAGATCAGGTCCAACTGTTAACCTGGCACTGCCAGGTCCACCACTACACCATGTCCCTCAGCACCACATCTATAGGTCTTTTAAATATCTCCAGGGATGGTGACTCAACCACTACCCTGGGCAGCCTGTTCCAATGCTTGACAACCCTTTCGGTGAAGACATTTTTCCTAATATCCAGTCTAAACCTCCCCTGCTGCAACTTTAGGACACTTCCTCTTGTTCTATGGCTTGTTACTTGGAAGAAGAGACCGACCCCCACCTCTCTACAACCTCCTTTCAGGTAGTTGTAGAGAGCAATAAGGTCTCCCCTGGGCCTCCTTTTCTCCAGGCTAAACAACCCCAGTTCCCTCAGCACAGCTCATAAGACTTGTGCTCTAGACCCTTCAACCAGCTTCGTTGCCCTTCTCTGGACACGCTCCAGCACCTCAATGTCTCTCTTGTAGTGAGGGGCCCAAAACTGAACACAGTATTCGAGGTGCGGCCTCACCAGCGCCGAGTACAGGGGGACAGTGACTTCCCTAGGCCTGCTGGCCACACTATTCCTGATACAAGCCAGGATGCCATTGGCCTTCTTGGCCACCTGGGCACACTGCTAGCTCATATTCAGCTGGCTATTGACCAACACCCCCAGGTCCTTTTCGACCAACGCCCCCAGGCAGCTTTCCAGCCACTCTTCCCCAAGCCTGTAGCCTTGCATGGGGTTGTTGAGACCCAAGTGCAAGACCCGGCACTTGGCCTTGTTAAACCTCATACAATTGACCTCGGCCCATCGATCCAGCCTGTCCAGGTGCCTCTGTAGAGCCTTCCTACCCTTGAGCAGATCAACACTCCCGCCCAACTTGGTGTCATCTGCAAACTGACTGAGGGTGCACTCGATCCCCTCGTCCAGATCATTGACAAAGATATTAAACAGAACTGGCCGCAATACCAAGCCCTGGGTGACACCGCTTGTGACTGGCTGCCAACTGGATTTAACTCCATTCACCACCACCCTTTGGGCCCGGCCATCCAGCCAGTTTTTTACCCAATGAAGAGTATGTCCACCCAAGCCATAAGCAGCCAGTTTCTCCAGGAGAATGCTGCGGGAAACGGTGTCAAAGGCTTTACTGAAGTCTAGGTAGGCAAAATCCACAGCCTTTCCCTCATCCACTAAGCAGGTCACCTTGTCACAGAAGGAGATCAGGTTGGTCAAGCAGGACCTGCCTTTCATAAACCCATGCTGACTGGGCCTGATCACCTGGTTGTCCTGTATGTGCCACGTGATGGCACTCAAGATGATCTGCTCCATAACCTTCCCCGGCACTGAGGTCAGACTGACAGGCCTGTGGGACAGGACTGACAGGTCACATTTGCTAACCTCCAGTTGACTGGGACCTCCCCGGTTGACATCTATAGGCAGGTCTCTCTGTGTGCCCTGACCGAGGATGCTTTGGGGCAGGGACATGAGCCCTTGGCCCGTCATGGTGTGGTAAGTGCCCGTCACGAACTCCCCTGAGCAAGAATCCAAATTGCAGCTGCGTCCTGGGCTGCACCATGGGGAAATAGGGTTGTCCAAGAGTGAGACAGAGGAGGGAGTGAGGTTAGTCATAGCAAGAAGCTCAAGAAATTAGAGAGGGTCAAGTTTTGACCCTGTATCATTGACCTTTGGGGTAACTCTGATAAAGTTCATGGTACAGGACATTATTGGGTACTCCTGGGCTTCTCCTCCATGAAGTCTTGGAGGGCTTGATCTCACCATCAGCAGTGACCGAGGGGCTGGCGGGGGGAAGGCCCCCGCAAGCCTGGCAGCTAGTGCTAATTATCAGCCACTCTGCAGACGCTTTGCACGGCTCCCGCGCCTGCGAGCTGGCGCTGGTGTGCGCAAGCTGCCGAGGAACAGTGCTATTATCGGGTAACATGTCTGGTTACTTTATAGACCCAGTTAACAAGAAAGTGGGGGGGGGAATTCCTGCATTGTGCAAAGGACTCCTTTCTGCCCCCCCTGTTGTTTGGACCTTTGCCACTGTTTAAATTTAAGCAGATTTGCTATCCCAACATCTGCAGTTTGATTATTTGACTATTGCCTGGCTCTCGGTCAAACCACAGCAGAACACACTAGTCTGTGATTTACAGCCTGGGCTGTGATTATAATGGTTTTATTTTAGTTGGACCCCTATTTACAAGCTCATTTGTATTAGTGCACAGTGTTATAATAACAATGGTAGAATTATTAGGTCTCGCAGAAACAATCGCACATAGTAAATGGCTGCAGCTCACAGGGTGCTGCTTAAGTGCTCTAGCAGCCCAGCGATGTCTGTAACACAGGGGTTTCCATTTTAATAGCGAGGTGCGGGGGGGAGCGAGAAGAGGACCGGGGAGAGGGAAGGAGCTGAGGAGAAACGTGGTTATTATTTATTCTTTTCTAAGTAAATAGAAAGGACGTGTGTTTCCTGGATTAGCAACTGAAAACAAATGCTGAGAGGGGAAAGCACTGGTGTTTCCCTCACCAAGGTTAAATAAGGTACTCTGCCGCAGCGCTGATGTCCGTCGGCTGCTCGGAGCCGCACCGCGCGCCATACAAAATGCCACAGCTGGCGCGCCATACAAAATGCCACAGCCGGCACGCCGAGGGGCACGCGCAGCCACGGGGAGGGTCGTGGATAGCCCCGGGTGTCTCGGCTTGCCCCAGGGAGCCCACAGCTGCCCGTGGTGGAAGTGCCTGGGGTGCACAAGTGCAGCCCCACAGGCCTTTCCCAGCAGTGGGCCGGGGCAAGGACGAGGCGAGGTTTGGTGGTGCCACTGATGGGCGTGCGCTGAGGGCCTCCCCGTAAGCCCTGTCTCGGGTTGGCGTGAGCCATCGTCAGGGTGTCCCACCGCCATGCAGTGCCGAGTCGCTGCTCCGCAGGCATTTTCGGGGTTTGCCTTGGGACCCCTGTCTCACAAAATCCCTGCCTTTATTGATGGCAGAAAGAGTACTCAGGGCTTTACCTCGCACACCACGGATGCTGATCAGCCGGACCCCACAAGGCCTTGGCCGCATATGGCTGGAGTAAACCACCGCCACAGACCTCACAGGTTTGATCTGCTGGCGTGAGGAGTGCCGGCAGCTCCCGCCCGGAGACTTGTGGGTGTCCGGTATTTCTGAAAATTAGGTCCTTTAAGTGACTCATGGCCTCAGGGGGTCAGTGGCAGAGCTGGGACAGACACGATGGAGGGGAAGGTGGGCTTAGTCCCTGAGGCTCTCCCGCTGTCCCTGAAGGGTGCAGGGAAAGGACAGCTTGTCTCCTCCGTGGAAACGCTACCCGAGGACTTCCAGCTCCTGCCCCACGGCCAGCCAAAACACGAGTATTAAAAAATGCTGATTCTCTAGTCTCAGAGAGGAAAAAAACATCTAACAGACCTGAATTTACTGCCCAGAAATACAGAAATCACAGCCCAGGCTGCTCTCGTACTCGAGCGGTTGATTTTAGGCTGTATTTTTGCTCTGGCTTTATAGGCCAAAGCGCGCAGGGCTGGAGCTGCTACTCAGGTTACCAGGAGCAATTAAAACCACCTGTGGCAGGTGAGGCTGCCGGTGGAAGTGGCCAAGGGGAAAATTTAGATTCTGTGAGTTTGAACGGTGGGCATGGATGCTCTGCTTTGAGCCTAAGGAGAGCTTTTTGAGTTGGTTTGGGTTTTTTTTTTTTTTTTAAAAGCTGACCGCTAGAAAAGTAACATTTTCTGAGGGTGGGGAAAAAAAGGAAATATAAACCAAACCTATGCAAAATATGGTTTTCTAGAAATTCTCCTCACCTCCTCCCACCATTTTAATGAAAACAGTAGCTGGTGTTTTCCATACCTTCTGCATGAAGAAAACTCTGTATTTGTTTCCTCTCATCATTTGAAGTTTTAGGCTCTCTTTTTACCACTATGTAACAAATATACAGAGGATATTCACACAAGTGAAGTCAGACTCTAGTGTAAATAAAAATATAAAAAACTCATACACATAATCTAATAAGGAATATGAACAAAGGAGTGAAGCTAAACATATTTCAGTTCCATGTTGTCAAGATGCCCCTGAACAAATATGACTTATCTGAGACCCCTGGAACTGTGGCCACAATATTGCAGGGACGTTTGCTAGTGAACATAATAACTTGGCTAGTGAACATCATAACTTTCCAAGGGGCCCATTGGAAAATTTTGTTCAAAATAAAAACAAGTCCCCATTTCTGGAGTCCTCAACTGCTTCCATCCAAGGCAAGAGCAATACTCCTGTAGGACTTACTTTATATATTAGTGTAATAGCTGGAGATCTCTACCTGTCTCAGAGACTCCATAATCAAGCAGAAAAATCAAAGACAGAGTGGGACCAAGAGGTTTTATCATTCTTTGTGAAGAATGTAAGACAGGGAAACAGCCCTGACAAAATGTGCAGGGCTTAAGTCTCTTCCCTGACAGGACTCCCTCAGCCATCACCTGAGGCTGCAGATGAGGAAGAGATGAGCTGAATCATCCTCTCTCCTTTGACTACGGAAGAAGCGCAGGGCAACAAAACACTTTATATGGATGTTTCAGATAAATTACTCAAGATGCCTGAGATTAAATCAGGTTTAAGATAGTCTAGCTAAGATGATGGGTGTACAATTGGGGTGTTCTTGATGCCTGACTTGTGCTTAGCTACCTTTCCTCTTACAGATGCTGTTTGGTATTGCTGACCAGCTCTGTTCAAGGGTAAAACCCTTCAAAGCTAACAGAAAAAGTAGTATTTCTCTTCCTCTGGCTGACCTCTGTCTGTGTACCTCTATCTCTTTAAAAGCTGCTGGTTTCCTGGGTGTTTTGGTCTTTTCCAAAAGAACCTTCTGACAAGAATTCTGTATAGTGAGAGTTTTTGGGGCTTTCTGCAGTCCCTTTGCACTAATTGATTCCCCAGTGCATTAGCATCACCAAAGCTAGATTAATCTTTTCATTTTAGTGCTGAGATCAATGTCTCTGTCAACATAGTTTATTGAACCTGGTACAGTTTTACCACTTGCCTTTACCTCCTCTAGGATGGCTTTTCTCTTAAGTATGTCCTGAGAAAGGATCCCTCTTTAAAACTCTCTCTGGACAAGCTGCGGGGTGGAATTGTCTTCCTGTGGGTCATGATCCAGTGCCAAAATCCCTCCCGCTTCATCGCAGCTGCCAGATTTCCCAGCAGCTGGCATATCATCCTGCAGCTTTAGAAATCAAGCTGTGTCTTTTTGTCAGGGAAAAATTAGGATGGACTCCTCTGCTAAAGGGAAGGACTAGTGGGAGATACTTTCACGCGTAGGCTGCGCAGCCTGGGCTCTTCACACACAGTAACACAGGACGTAACACAACAGTTCTGCAGTACAAAACTTGTTTTCTGATGGAGCCAAACTTCTTCCTTGTGTTTTTCAGGTGCCATTGTATTAATTCCTTCAAAACTTGGCAATAACAGCCTTGCTCTGTTTCCATTTCTTTTATTAGCCTTTTTACTCAGGCCAGTTGAAATTTTATTACTTCTTTTTTTCCAGAAGAAAGCACTGGGATAGGGTTGGCACTGAGAACAAAACCCTGAGTCAGTCCGTATAGCCACCGGCCAGCACTGCGAGAACATGATATACGCCGAGATTCAGAGCAAGCCACCATGGCTCCACTGTCCTCTGCTGTCTCCATGCAACCTTTTCCCCATGGAGCCAGCCTGTAAGGACATTGCACACTAACAAGAGTGCCAAAACTCTTAATAACTCTTCATTCAAAGCCAGCTTTATTGTACTGTATCTTGCCTGTCATCTTTGTCTTATATGAGAAAAATCAGGCTGAGAAGTAATTCCTATATAATTACCCAGCCTAATAAAAGAGACTGCAAAGAAGAGGATTTGTAGATGGTCTTGCCTCAGCTCATTTATTTCATGCCATAATAGTATGGGAAAAGCAATCTTTCTGCTTGCTTATATGGATGGCACAGACAGCAGAGGGTCCAGACCCTCCTCTGGCACTGAGTCTGCTTCTGCTGAGGGTGTTGGTAAATTGCTGCTGACTTCAGTGGCAGATGGACATGATCTCTTTTGGACCGCGTTTGCCCTGTTTTCTCTTCTCTTTGCTTATATAATGATCAGTCCCTGCAAACTTTCTGTGCATTGGCTGCTTCCACCAACTTCAAGGACGTATTTGAGCTGATGAAGATTATTTGCTCCCATGTAGCTTGCAAGATCAGAGCCAAAGATAAATAACTAGGCACACAAATCTTGCCTGAAAGGGCTGAAACAGAGCGTAGCTTATACTCATCTGCTTCTGTCACATGCAGTGAACCTGACTTGTAGCCCTGCTCTGGCTGCAGCGTTGTGCTAAATCCTTTGCAGCACAGCACTTCCCAAAGGAGCTGGGAACCCCCACATCTGCAGGGAAAATCAAACAAACAGAATGGAGAATTTAATTGTAGAGTTCCCACACACAGCTCTGCATTTAAAATGAGTATAATCAAATAGATCTGACGAGTTGGGCTACTTAGAAAAGAAGCTAGCAATGCAAACCAGAGAAAAATCAGTTTGCATTTATGATATTCTAATCACTTTCATTAAAAAAAATACTTAAGTAGATCTTATGCTTCAATGAAGTTGAAGGGACTTAAGTCCATGCTTAAAATTCTGTAAGTGCTTAAAAGTATTGCCAAACAAGGATGCAAGTCCTCAGAGTGCTTGGGCTGAGTGTATACTTAAGTGTTTTGCTGAATCAGAGCAATGGTGTCACAGAGCCTTGAAGTGAGCTCAGAGGCTTCAGCCTAGATGAGGGATAAAGCCAAACAGCATAACAGGAAACTCTCAGGATTTTCCAGAGTCTAGTGCATAATTAGATTAAACGTGCAATCCCGTTTTGGGATTATGAACGGGTTTGGGGTTTTTTAGCTCATTAAAAAGAGAAGGAGCCTTCCTTTGCAGACATATACAGTATCTATCAGGTAGCTTTTCCTACACTTGCACTTTCCTAGTATGTGGCATTTCAAAATTAAAGAAATGTCAGTGACACTGCAGTTTAGTCCTGAGTAATAAAAAATGTCCATCTCATGAGAGCAAAGCCTTCCCCCGTGTTCATCCAGATAGTGTTAAATTCCTTCCCAAGTTTCCCTTGGGCAACTAAATAGATTGTAATGGCATTGCAAGTACAGCATAACAGTGACCATAACAATTACATCTAAGCTGTGCTAACCATACATTTCAGCAAACAGTTCCTCTTGATTATATATCTTATGGCACATAAGTGCATTTATTTTAATACATATTTTACATATTTTAAATATGTTTCCCCTACCTCTGATCAGTGTTAGCCGCATCCGTTGCCTGCAGAAATGCATGAAGCAGAGCAGATTGAATAGCTTCTTCCCACTGCTTAACATCTTCATTCCCCTTAAAATTCTATCTTATTACTCGGCCCCAGCCCGATCATGCCCTCCAGCACTGCTGAATTTCAGGGAGGTGATAACCGCTTTGAAATTGATGGAAAGAGCCATAAAGAAGACTAAAGACATAAAAAGCATCTGTTACCTTCTCACCGACTTCGTCTGTATCTGATGTGTGATTCTTTTCAACTGTTTGAATTTAAAGTTTTAATTTATTCAGTCATCCCAACATAGGTCCTGAAACCGTACACTCTGTTGAGCAAAATTTCATTGTTTTTAACAAAGACATTGCACCTCTGAGGAGAACTAGACTATCTCTTGCTCTTATCTACACTAATCTTAAGCTTGATGTATCCTGTTTGCTGGTGTTCTGCAACCTCCCCACTCCTGGGTCAGGGTCCTTGGGGCAGGAACGGCTGCCAGCCCTCGTTATCTGGGCTCAGATAGCCCCAAATGTGGGTGACCTGCCAGGAGCTGAGGTTGGGTGACCCAGGCTGACTCCTTGCAGAGACATTGGGGTGTCTCTGTGCCATGCTCCTCGGGCAGCTGCTTTTCCCTTTTCTGGGATATCTCAGCAGTCCCCCATTATCTTCCTCCCTCCCATGAGCATAGAGATGAGAGCCAGCTGTGGAGCAGTGCCCACCCCAGGACCTCCAGATATGCCCTGATGGCTGGAGTTGGGATCACAGGCCAGAGTTGGCTGGACAGTACTCCAGCAAAAATGAAAGCAACTCTAAATTTGTGAAAGCAGTTTAATTTCCAAGATGTTGTTGGCCTCCTTTGCCTTTCCTACGCCCTATATATCTGACTTTAAAGGGGGTTAGCAGTGGGGCTTAGAGTCCAGAAGTTTTGAAGATATAGGAGGGTTTGATTCCCTGTGGGCCTCCACTCCATGGCTGCGGCTCCACAAAGGTGTCAGAGCAGGTCCATGTGACGTAGCCCAGACTCCTTCACCCAGCGCGGTGGCTAGGCAAGCCATGCCAAGGGCCCTCCCTGGGGGGTTACAAGCAGCTGCTCTGCCCCAGCTCCAGCGTCCTCGCCTCACTCTACACACAGTTGTATAGGTGCCCCGTAAGTCCTTTTTCTCAAGGCTTCAGCTCCACAGTGCAGTAGCCAAATGCAGGGAAGGCTGTAAGTTGCCATTTTCTGCTGGCGGCAAATTACTAAACAGATGGGCCCAAAAGTTGGTGTGGAGGCAGGCACAGCACAGTGCTTGCAAGCTGCTCACCGCTGCTCCAAAGGGGATGAAACCTGGGCACTGACTTTTCCCACATACATCTTTAAAGGCACAGTCTCACTATAATTACTTTAAAAAAATTCCATCATATCTCAATGGATAGTATCCTGCCACATCAGCTTTAAAATCTACTGAATGCAGGAGCAGTTGAGATCTAGACCCTCCTGTGAGTGATAGAGTCCTCAGTAATAAGGAAATTAGCAGCTGGAAGACAAAGATGCCAAGGAAAAATGAAACAAACAGACCTTTCAAAAGCACTTGGGAAAATTTCATTGAGAATGTTCAATTAAATATGGATATTGTTTAAAACGTATGGGCGGAGGCAATAACAGGCAAGGAACAGCTGTGCCTGTTGAATCCCATCCCTTTGTTTGAGCAACAGCACAAATCCCCACAGATGTGGGATCTTTTTTTATTAGCTTGCCCCCCACCTCACGTATACTTATCTTTATTTGTAGCATCTCTAACACCATTTCAGGTTGTAACCTTGGTTTATAATATTGGAAATGCTGGCACACCGTTTTGTCTGCCTAGAAGTTAGCTAGGTGAATTGCATAGCTGAGCTGTAACGTTGCTGTGAAGAATAGCAGATGTTTAGCTGTTTTCATTTCCACTCCTCGATGGACAATCAACAACTTCTGATAACTTCTCTTGCTTGCTATGAGGTGGCCCAGAATCTAAGTGGGGGGTCTGGCCAGAGCATGGTACACTACTGAATCGGCAGAATACCTCCATCAGCCTCTACATGGGCTTAATGACAGTGGATAGCTCAGTAATTTGGGCATTGTTTAGAGCTTTTTATGTGCGTCTGATTGCCCTAGGTCTGTTGCCAAACTTTTTTGTGTTGTTTTGCATATGCTATATAGTCTTCTTCTGGGACTTCCCACAGGACATCAGGCACCTTTCTTTTCTTCAGGAACTGAAAGCACACAGTACAGATGGCTAAGAAATATTTTTCCCCTAGTGAATATTTTCACTAAAATGGAAACATCTTTATTATAACTGAATTTCCCATAAACTCTTAATGAGAAACCTCCTGCTTTTCAGAGGAAAACAAACAAGCAAGCAAAATCCTCAACCCACCCTTGTGCTCAGCAAGTTCCCCCAGCTAGGGAACTAGCCAGGCTGCAAAAATTGTGTTGTGTAATGCCATGGAAATGTAAGAAACACAACAAATCACTCTCACTCATCCCTCAGTCAAGCTATCTTCCCACTCTTTACCACCCAATTTAAACTGATATCCATTTAGTGACTGCAGGGGAGCTTCTCTCTGGGGGAGTCCTCGACTGCATGATGCAGAATCTGTGTCACCCAAACCGTGGCACTGTTTGTCACCAGTACACTTCAGCTCGGTTGCACTCGTTACTCTTTAATTGATCTGGATGTATTGGAGCTGCAACAAGTTGTAAACCGGTTGATTCAATCCAGTATCAAAGCTGAATTGTGCCGAACCAGCGTAGGCTGATCTAAAATTGCTCAAGAAGCCTGGCTATTTGAAAGGGTGTTAATTTCACGTATTTCAGGGGAGTTACTCTTGTTTTGTGCCACTATAAACAGGAGCAGAGCTAAGCTGTGAGTCATCACCCATCTCTCTTTTGCTGCTTCTATTTTCAGAGCAGATCTGCTGGCTTTGCTGCTGGCTGAGCTTGCAGTGATGCTTTTTGGAGCTTCTTGCTAGTTAAACAGGGGTAGACTTTGTTCTCTGTGGGAGAGCAGAGAGAATCGGGATGTTATGAGCCAGGAAATGCTGAAACCCAAAGGCTCAGGTAGTATTTTTAGTAATATTATAAAATACAGGTGCCCCAAAGCCTAGGTTTTGTCTCAGCTGGTAATAAGTATTTGAGAGCACTCATCCTGTGGCCGTACTGGGTTCCCAAAACAAGTGCTTGTCCTGAGTGATCAAAAAACATGTTCTCGGGAAAGCAGTTTATGGTATTACATGGACCTGGACAAAGATGCCTGAGGTGAATAGTTACTTTGAACCCCTTAAGTATCTTTGCATTGCCATATAATCAGGAGGTATTTTTAATACAAACAGCTATTTTAAAACTCAGTCCTCTGACACAGGCATGCACAGGCAGGATGCGTCCATTTTCTAAGACAGGAGATGTAGCAATCCATCAGCTGAGAAACATCTGAAAAAAGGTGGTTTTCCTCAAAAGGAAAATGTCTAAAGAAAGCATGTGGCTTTCAGAGGAGGAATACTTTATTACTATTAAAGAATCCAGTCCACAAAACATTTTTAGTCTGGCATTTAGCATTTGAACTATCCCATGTGGTCCAGCTTTATAGCTATTAAAATCACTTGTTTGCACTCACCAGTCAGCAAGTAATTCTGTGGCTAAGGTGCTGTGTTCATATCTTCCTTTTCCACCCAAGCTGCCATTAGCTGTCTGGTCTTTGCTTTCAGAAACCACTCATTGCTTTCACCATGCCTGAAAACAAGATGTGGTAGGAGCCATTACAAATTGACAGATTCTGTTTGCAGATTTAGGGATGGATGCCATGCCCACGGGAACTAATGAGAGTCGTGTCTTCCATGCATGCATTGCTTTTGGGTACAGTTTGTCCTGAAGATTGCCATGTTGGCAAAGACCTGCAAAAGAATAGGGTGAAATTCTTCCCTGTGTAGGCAGCCAACATGGGGTGGGTGCTTTACCACAGTCTCCTATGAGACTTATTTTGACAACGCAGTAATGTACAGACATTCTGTTGATCTTCTGAAAATGAGTGAATTCCAGTCTTATAACTTAACTGGTGTCACGTTATTATGAATCACCACCAAAATATTTTCAGTGCTCCTTGGAATAAATAGAAAACTCAAGCAAAAGCAGAAGAGCTAAACAGGAATTTAGTACTTACTAATCAGGAGCCATAAAATTACTCTAGTTAGAGCCCTGTAAGTCTTGATATAGAATATGCTGAATAAAGTTGCCTCTTTGTTTCTTTCAGACCACCTTTTCTTTAATTTGCAGTCATGCCAGGTCAGGCTGATTCGTGTTTTTGTGCCACAGCTCAGCAATCAAACAAAATAACGTAACATGCTGGCAAAGCTAAAGAGAGCTCATGGACTGCAAGCTCTACTCTGGTGTGTATACATGCATGGGTCTGCCTGGGTCAGAAGAAATAGGAAGAGATCCTTCTACCACTAGGATGGATTCTGCTGCTATTGTACCCAGGCTTTTTCCATGCAACCGTGTTGACTTCGGTGGAGTTTCTCCATCTGCATGGCAAGGATCCTTAAAACAGAACTTGGACTATTGAAGTCAATGGGAACTTTGCCACGTCCATTGGCTTCATGAGGAGCAGGGATATTGTTGGCTTAAAATTACAATCAGCTTTCAATTATTTTTTCTGGCTTGGGAGGGAAGGGGTTAGAGAGGAAAATGGATGGAGAGAAACATTGGTCAAAGCCAAGAGAAGGAGTTTGAGAGCAGCATCATTATGCTTTCTCAGAACAACAGGAACACAACACATCTCCAGAAGAATGTAGACTGAAGTCAAATTGCAAGACTTGTATATTTTCCCTTAGGAAAAATGCTGTGGTGAAAAATGTTAATGATTTTTAAATAATGCTCCATTTTGCAGGGCACAATTTTCCAAACAGTCTTTGCCTCCAAAGCAATTGCTGACCATTTAATGACATAGTAAGTATCAAATACTGGCAGAAAGTGTATGTGGTAAGGACCATATAATCACAAAGCAAATTCACCATTATTTTTGCCTTAAAAACCAGCACACGTGTTAAATGATATTTTTGGGTCTACTGTGTATAATTACCAAGCATCGTACACTTCAGGAGCACATAATTACTATGTATACTCCTTGCACTAGGAGTATATAGTTACTCCCTCAGGTCCAAATTCTTCCCTTGGATGCTACAACTGCCCTGTCTGAAGGGCCAAGTGTGAGCCCAAATACAGGATCCTTAGTGACCAGGACATCAGGGGCTTTCACATAAATAGCCAAGTCAACATCTTACCCTATTCTGGTTTCCTTGAGAAAGCTTTGGGTGAGGCCAAGGCCTAAAGCAAAAGTCACAAAGCAACTACAGGCTGGCTTAGTTGCTTCAGCTTTACCACAAAGACAAAGATGCTTCATCTGCTTGTGTCTCCCTCTTGCCATTGCATTACTGCACTGGGCAGCAGTGTGTCAGTCTTCAAAAGGAGCTAGAAAATTTCAAAATGGTTGCAGGAAAAAATGACACTCTGGCTGGAAAACATGCTTGACAGGCAGACGCTTGAGGCGTTTGACTTCAGTCTGCCAACAGGAAGTTCAAAGAGGTGACTGGAGAAAACGCTAGGCACAAAGTCAACTAAAGACACAACAAAATGGGTGCCTGGAAATTACTGTCAGACAAGATCAACTAAAAAATTAAGGGTAGCAATTTTAATGGTCAAAGCAATTAACCACTGAAGCAAACTGCCCAGGAAACTATGAAGTTTTCACCTCTGAATGTCCCATAATTGAACTCTGGACATCCTTCTGGAAGGAAAAGGCCTTTGATATACAGAAGGTCACACTGGCGCAAGTGTACAATGCCTTGAAACCCCGACCTGATAGGAGAATTCAGGAATCAAAAAAACTGAGGTCGAGCTTAAAGGTCTTTTCCAACCTATACGATTCTGTGATTCTGTGATTCTGAGCATACGTAAGAGACTCAGTGCCAAACCTGACCCTGAAGGCTGCTCTGTTTGGAGAGTGATCCCTCTGCCATCAACGGTGCTGCGTGGGGCTGAGTGGGGTGCAGATGGGAGCAGAGTCAAGCACGTGACAGCCCTTTGGGCCACTGTTTGGGGTGTGCTGGGATGGGCATTGGGCAGGAGCAGCCTCTACAACTCTGAGGAGCAGAAGAACAGCTCCCACCCAGGGAGCACAGCATGGAGGGTTTGGAGAAGGGGCAAGGAAAGAGGAGAAAATGAGGAAACTTCTCAGGAAAGGCTCCACACTGAAATATGGTGCATAAGGGCATTTCTCATCGCACTGCATATTGAGAAGACGAATGTAATGGTGTATCTGCCCGAGGCTTAGTTTCCCAAACCCTCCGCCTGGGCAGAAAACTCCTCGTTCCCTGGAAGGAGAGTGGTAAAACCACCAGGGTCATCCAGCTGCTGGGCTCCTAGAGGGAAGAGAGAGTGGGGTGATTTCTGGGCTGAACGGCTGAGTGAATCCCTGGGGATGCTGCCTGGTGCTGTGGATGTGATGGCCAGTGTCAGTGTTTAACACAACACAGGGCAGAGAGAAAACTAGAGCTATAGCCAGACATGGTATCTGTATCACACCGAATTTCCAGAGAATGTACAGAATGGTTAACCAGAACAAAATGTTTTGCCAGAAAATGGCCAGTTCTATAAAATTGTTTTCTATTGACTGCAAACCTCTAAAGGCCTGTTAAACCCTTTTGGTGAGGAAGAAGAATCCTTTTAGCTGTGAGAGACAGAGTTAGTTGATTTCCATCTGATACCTTTGAGTCCTGGGAGTGTACATTGTGTTTTTTTCAGCCAAGTTCCCAAAGCCTCTTTTCTCAAAGGATATGCAGCATGGAGCAAAAATATTCTCTTTTCCTTTTGGGTTCCCGCTTCGACGTGTTTTTCTCCCTATGGTCAGTGGCTGGCAAGTGGTCACTTGTTGTGTCTGAGGAAAGGAAGAATATCACTTGAGCAGATGAATGTAACCACAGGACTATAAAACAAAGTCACTAATGCTCTGCTATCCCTTCCTGTGATTCAGCGACGCTGCTATATCTGAGGCTGTCCTGGCACTCTCTTTAACATTGTCTCACCAAGTACTCAATGCATGAGTTTTAGAAACCTTTCTTAGTCAGAGCTGTGCTGTATTGTTGGAGCTGGATAAGGGCTCGGTGTCACTGCAATTCAATGTGTGCCCGGCTTGCTTAATCTGAAGCCCATTATATGAAGGAACAATTACCTTGATTTTCTCTGTCTTCACATTTGTACTCTGTGGTCTAGGGATCTCCAAGCAAATGCTTATTAGTAAAGAACTCAATTTAAATTTAAAACCATACGACAAGATTTTGGTAGAAAGGTCAATTTTTGCTAGTACACTCCCACCAGTGCTACCCAAATCCTGCCTGTTCATATTTTAAAACTCTCTCATATAAATATCACAAACGTTAATTAGTTTACCATCAATTGCCAGTGGAAAGCAACTGAGAGCTATTTCAGTGTGAAGCATTTTGCCATGCATCTAAGTAGGTGATTTAACAAACCTCAGGCTAATGTCAGAGGTCCGGATGGCTCTCACACTTACAGGCTACTGCACTTTGCACTGATGTCTGCTGTGCCCCAGCTGCAGAGATTTTGTTCAGGATAATGCCAGCAAGTATTTCCTTTGATGTTAGATAGCATTAAGTGAGTAAGTGAAAAAAAAAAAGAAAAAAAAAAAACAAACCCAGCCCTGAGCCTAAAATCCAATCTTCCTGCAATATTCAAGATAATACATGGTCTGTTTTCATGGCCAGTCTGCAAGAGTCCATTAACATCAGATTAGTTCCTGATGCTGTTTAGTACTTCAGCACCAACATACATTTCCTAATAATTACAAAATGGTGCAAAACCTAGGATGCAGTTTCTGCCCCGTGCCAGGGCAGGTCTGGTGTAATTCTGCTTGTCAGAGGCTTGAGTCAAGCCTGATGTGAGCAGGAGCAAACTGAAGTCTGCAGCCTTTATTTGTGAAGAAATAAAAATAGCGGTGACATAGGAAATATCTGGAGGCACTGTGACTCAGGGGATTAATAACGGGGACAAATGGCCCTTGTCAATTTACAGCTGCTTACATTTGGTTGCATATCACAGCCACCTCATGTTTCCTTCGCCCAGATGTAAATGACCAAACGAGATGCCAGGCACTGGCAAGTTAAGCTCTACATGAATATTTCAGATCTTGTGGGCAGTGACAGGCAGGCGGCGTTGCCTGAGGTATGTGGTGCAATACCCCTCAGTGCACCTGGGCGCTGAGGCATTAGAAGATAAACGGTACATGGAAAATTGCAGCTGGGGAAGGAGAGCTGCAGAAGGAGAGCTGCAACCCTGCTGCGCAGAACAGCGCACGGGAGTGCCAGTAGCTGGAAGGGAACCAAGGCTCAAGGAGGGTGGAAAGGCAAAGGAGTCTCAAGAAAGACTGTGGGTGTTCAGGAGTGCCTTAGAGACAGACAGGGAGGTTGTTTTGGCAGAGCAGAGGGAGCAGGAGCCCGGACAGCACAGCCAGGTCTGCAAGGCCTGGGGAGCAGAAGGGAGCATCTGCATGAAGTGCAGCCTTTGCAGCTCTTCTTGCCAACTTTTGTTCTTTTTTCTTCCTCTTCTCAAAATAGTTACTTGTTAGAACAAGCTTCTTGCCAGGATGTCGCAACTGAGATGTTTGCTCCAGATCCTGGCTGTGATTCCTGTAGCACAACTACGCTGGGTAAATCACATTCCTCCCCCACCCCCAACAAGTGGCAGAAAACATGATCCTGGCTGCACTGAAAATAACAAACTTTGTCTCACTTCCTCTTCAGAAACTCTTCAGTATGCCCCATTATGCAATCCTCCAGCCTCCTGGTACCAAGAGGGAATTAATATCCATTTAATCCCTCAACAGCAAGCTTCTAGGGGATACTTTTCCCAGCATAGCTCCTTCAGTCATGGTCATTTTAAAGTGGTGCAGCTATTCCTGGCCCTGTGCTGACCATGGAATGCTCTGCTACTATCACCAACCAGTTTGTGTGCGTGTGTGTGTGTATGTGATCCAGACCTCTCCTTGCTGCTTGGTTTACAGAAGATATGAGTCACTTGGCATTTTAGCTAGAACACCTCAAATCCATAGCTCAGACTCCAGCAGATCAACCTTTCAGCTTTTCAGGTATATTGCAGTCTCCAGGAATTATCCCAACTGTTTGTCATCAAACCAGCACCTGACATTAAAAAGATGTAGGTTCTACTTCAGTGGATAGCATACATTTCTCTGGTGACTGCTGGGAGGTAAGGGGGGAAAAAAGAGATGGACAATTGCTTGGATGTGAAATATGCATGAAGAACGTTTTTATTAGCCCAGAACTGAATCAAGATCCCAGACTGCAGTCTTGCTGGGCTTTACATCTGTCATTAAGCTCTTCAGACTTCTGAGCTGCAGCAATAAATCTTTTTTCCTGCTAATGACATCAAGGCAGCATGGCAACTATTTAGGCAAAACTGTCCTGCACGCACACATACAGACACATGCCCTTTTGGTGACTGCTTGTTGGAAGAAAAATACTCAATAGATCAAGGACAGATGTGCAAAAGTAAAAATATCTTTTTAGTCATTGGTGTGAATGAAGCTTTGCTAAAGAACCGAAAAGGGTGAAAGGAATTTCCATGAATTCAGGTGCTGGCTCAGCAGCTCAGTCTGTAACAGGACTGTTCCTCTGCTGAAAACTCAGGCACATACATATGAACAGTATTGTATCCATGGAAAACCAGGGGAGCCACAGCATATTTTTCAGCCTTATCACCCCCATTTTAGCTGCAATTTCCCACTAAGTACAACATGGAGGATCTATCCCAAGCATGAGGAGGTGCAGCAAGACATCAATAATGAAGATGAACACTGAATGTTCACCTCTAAATTCAGTGCATTGTATTGTGACATTTTCTGGTGATATCTTGGTGGAGTTTTAGCAGAGCAGAAATACGTTTAATAGAAGCAGACCACGGAGTCCTTTTGAAAAAAACCCCTATTTTCATTGCCACCCAGAATGATGCCGCAGATCCTGCTACTCACAGGGATCTACTATTAACTCTTAACAAAACACCTAACTGCTTTTGAAAATCTGGGCTTCTGTGTTTTATTAGTACCCCCATCACAGACAAAACCCTACTGCCCCAGGTCCCATTCACACACCACCTCTGATCCTCCAGGATTTATAATTTAAATAAGCATATCAGAGACCATAACCTGCGCCATCCAACAGTTTCTTCGGGGTTTTTATTCCAGATTCCAATCGAAGAGATAAAGGGCTAGGAGCTGGAGTCTTTTCTTCTGTAGTCAGGTGTTTCTCCTAAAACAGGGACAGGTGTAGGAAGAACACCTCTGGCTGACCCTGGGCATCTGTATCCCCTCTCAGATTGCATCAGCTCTGCTGCATGATGAATTCTTAGTTCAGGGTCATACATAGACAGCACTGATGAGGCAACCGGCAGTGAGGTGGGCAGCCGCTCCCTCATGACTCCTCCAAGGTGCAGCCAGGTTTGGATGCAGCCAAACAATCCGAGTGCCCACGGGGAGATATGTACCTGCACGCAGAAAATTAGCAAAACACCCGCCTTGCCAAAGGGGCTGGGTTGCTGGGGGTGCGTGCTCAGCGGGCAGCAGCCTATGCCTCCCCAGTCTGGAGGCAGCCGTGGCCCAGCTGACGCTGTGACAGGCAGCCAGCGTGCGTGTGTTCTTGGCCTCCATGGAAGGGCCAAAAAGGCAGGAGAATATGCAACGCAGCCCGCTTGCCTGGGCCTGCCTGGCGTTACACACCCAACTCATGTACAAAAACACTGCCTTCATTCTCCTGGAAAGGTAAAACAACCGCAGTTGGTTGTTGTTTTTGGAGAAGCTGTTTACTGTGCCTGTTCCCATGGGGAGAAGAATGGGTTCTTAACCTTTTTGGGGCTTCCCAGAGAACAGAGATGGACCCAACACAAGGTAGAGTTATTGTCTGAGGTACAATGCTGCCCATCCTGCTGCCCTGCACTGTTTCGCAGACCTAGGTGAGCCCAGCAGGTGCCCACCAAGACGCTTTCCAAGGTCCAGCCAACACCCATAGCTGGGACCCTCCTTCAGGTCTGCCAAGGGTCTGCACCATTTCTGGTGCCACCTCACACTAACCGGGGAAAAGTGGCTTTGAATGGGCAGTTTGATGGCACAGTCATCTGTGACTCGTTGCCCAGCTGGAGGGATGTCTGGAAGAGGGGACAGCTAAGACTGCTCTGGTCAGTGTCACAGCTCAGTGTCTTCGGTAGTGATGTTGAGGATGGCTAGAGATGGTGTTTGGTTGATCTGTGGAAGACACAAAGCTGGGAGACCTGCAGTGCATCAGGGTGAGGAGTGGTATTTAAAATTATCTCATCAGCTTAGAAAAACAGACTGGTGAAAGTAGGATGAAATTCAGTAGAGACAAGTGCAGCATGCTATACTTAGGCGTGAACAAACAGCTCCTTAAATCTTTCAGCTTGAAGGTGTGAGAAGGAGTCCTGCTCTGCTAAGCCCTGGAAAAACCTCAGCTGGATTTCCGTGCTCAGTTTCATGGTCAGATAGAAGACCAGATCTCTACACAGTTTCTTTATGACTCAGTGTAAAACAGAGGCTTTGTAAAACAACAGACAGTGGCTGTTTAAAGATCTGTCATCATTCCCCTCTGGCACAAATAATTCTCTTGGTTTGGTTGACAGTGTAAGCTTCTGGGGTTGCGGACTGAGAGCACCAGAATTAAACTTTGAATTTCTCCTGGAAGATGGGGGCCAGAAAGTGTGTTGGAGACACCCGTTGAGTGGGAGAAACCATGGTGATGTGGTTGTGCTGGGGAATATGCCTTGCTTCCCTCCTGTGATACTCCAAGTCGATAGTGGTATTACTCCAATAACATGAAGGGAGTTAGGCTGGTATGAAACTGGAAATAATGCAGTGTTTAATTAGATGATTTTGATAAGAAGAACTTGGGGTAACATGTGTAGCTAGAAAATATTAATTGCAGCTTCATTTCCCAAGGTAATTCCATGTAGGATTGCCTCTGGTCACAACACAGTTTCACTGTAATGGTGCTGCACATTGTTAAAAGTCAGCAGTCATTTATTTTGTGCTGAACAGACTACATTATGAAGGAGATAATCCAGTTTGCTGTCATTTTGGCAGCTTGTTAATGACACAAGGCAGCATAATATCGCATGGGTTCAGAATTTAGCTGCTAAGCTTCAAGCTTTATGCTTTGCACATACTGTCATTCTTCAGAAATAGTTTTCGCTTTATAGCAAAACTCTGCATTAAATTTATTGTCACTTCTGGCTAGTGTCTAGAGGGCAACCAAATGACATTTTTCTTCATGCCTGTTAAATGATGTAGTAACCCGGGGGGCTGGGGGGGCGAAAGCACTGGCAATTAACATGGCCAGACCCTTTGTAAGAAGCAAATGGAACAGAAAAGAAAAGAAAACAGATCTGACTCATTCAGAAGAGTTTTTAACAAAGCCTGCATTGCTCTAAATCTATGTATGTCCTTCATCTAGAAGGAAAGAAAGTCCAGTGCTGTGGATATTAGCCTAGGACCCATGTCAGCCTAAAAGCTGGCCTGGACCAGGTTCCTCTCTCCCTCTCATACTCCATCCCTATCTCCTAATTTCCAGGTAAAGGAAAGTCAGGCCTGTGGCCCAGCCAGGAGCCACGGCACACACAGCTGGCAACACCAGGGCCTCAGGTTTAAGCCCAGAGGGGTAGATGAAGCTTTACGAAGGTGAGCTTCCATGGCATCCTATAAATATCCTGGCCCTCTGCTCTCCGGTGCTCCAGGGGGATTGCCCAGCTCTGCCCTCTGATCACAGCCTAGTGTCCTTCCTGAGGCAGAGGGAAGCATGGGGAGTTTGTGCTGGGGCATCTGCAGCTCTTTCTGGTGTGGTTTCTGTGACCACAGTAAAGTTTGTTTCCTGGTTTTGGTTTGCATGAGCTTATATCTTCTGAGTTTTACTTTGACTTTCAGGGAGAAAAAGGGAAAGTCTGCTAAAAATGGATAGCTCACTGCCATTTCCACCACACGTTCTCAAGATTGTGCTCCACTGCATCAAACTCTCTTAGGCCAATTTTGCCACAGGTTTGTTTTTTGAGGGTATTTCATGCTAGAAATTGTTTCAGGTTCATGGACCATAACAAACCCTTCCGGAAATCATGCAGAGTTTGTGTGGCGATCTGTTGGGTTTGCAATTGGGTTTGGTTGGTTAGTTTGACTTGGTTTATTGTTCATTTGGAGGTTCCCAATGAGTAGAGGGCACTCAGCTCTCCTGCTTACTCCTATTCATAAAGGGTGGGAACTCAGGCACCCTCTGACAGTGCAGGCTTTATAAGGGCAGATAGGCAGAAGGATCAGGCTGTGGAGGGCATTCAAAGTGGATACAAAAAGCCTGACCTTCATGTCCTGAAGCCAAGGGAGTCTGAAGAGTGATTCAAAGAGGGGAGGAGGAGCTGATACTGGGCGATTGATGGGCAAAGAATATGATCTTAGCAACTGCATTTTGAAGGGTGGCCTTCGGGGGGGGGAGGGGCGGAAGAGAGCAAGCATTAAAGTTTTAGCAAAAAAGGTTGACCTTTATTGATGTTAACTGCTATGAATTATATCAGTTTATACCAGCAGAGGAATTGAACCTGAATTTATTTTTCTTACAGACTTCCCTACTAGATGAATTCACTGGTGAGTGAGATAAAAGTAGGAGGAAGTTGAGTTCTGATATTGCTAACAGCAAAGTCCACCTCTCAGGCCAGCCTTTCACAGAAAATAGCTGTGATCTCATACTTTTGTGCCTTATGAAAAAGACTGAAATAAAGTCAAAACTGCACTGTGCTGCACTGAAAGGTATTTATGGTGGTGGGAGGCATCCCGGCACCCTCATCCTCTCTCCCTCCTCCTCTCTCCCCACCCAGTAAAACATGGCCAATTGAAAAGGGTTAATATTTGCTGAGATCTGAGCTAGGTCTTCCTGGACATGAGTGGGTTGCCATGCTGACTGCATTGGGGTTTAAGTGGCTGGAGAGAGGAGCAGAAGCTGGAGAGAAATGGGTGGGAGTAGGGCTAGCTTCTGGGTATGCGGGGACCCTGGTCCTTGCACCAACAGATCCATGTTTTGGCAGAGCTGTGATGCCAGGCTGACGTTTCTTATTGCCAGGCTTTCTGTTAGCACCATTACTTCTCGTGCATTTGACCATAACTAAATCCCACCACCATCACCGCCAAGATGTCCCAACCTTGCATCATGAAAGCCTGCTCAACCAGAGGACAAGATCTGGAGATGGTAACACTCTTTCTGGAAGCAAAAAGGGGAATGATGCACCCATTACCAGGATAAAACTTGAGTGGCAGCATAAAATGGAGCTCAGCAGAGCCAGGCTCCCAGCTCAGCCCAGGTTGTTCCCAAGTTAAATCGTGTCCTTTCAAATGTAGCCAAAATTAAGGAAGACACAAACTGGTGGTCTTAGAATGAAGAGAGAGAGGAAAAAAGGAAGCCTATTTTTAATAGTTGGAAGGCTCTTAGATACAAAGAGTCACCCTGGATAAAAGAATACAGAGTAGGCAGAAGCAGCAGCATTTCTGAATGGCTCAGGAACAAGGAAGGAAGAAAAGCTAAGAGCTGAAGATGACTCATTTTAAGGACCTGAATGAGAAGGAGGATGGGGTATTCAGCAGTCTCCCATGAAGAAGTACCTTTAAATACAAACCCCATCTTTCAAAGAAAAAAATGTAAGAGAAACAAAACCCAGAAGCCTTTCACGAGATTTTGAATAATTTATAAATGTCTTTTGCATTTTTCTCATCCTTAAAAAATTCCTTAAGAAATCAGTGGATCACTATTGTAGGCGGGAGCTTTCACCACCATATTGAGTGAGCAACAATGTTCATGTCAATCTCCCGCCTTTGGATCACGTTAAGGACTGTGTGTGTCATCACAACGGCTGCGTTTGCACAATGCTTTAAGACACTGTTGCTGATGCTTGTGGAAAGTACAAAGCAGTCCCTGGAAGGCACTGCGCTCCATTGTCCCATACTTCTTGTTTCCTCTCTTTATCAGCTAGTGATAACAAGAAATATTTGTTTTTTCTGCTAACATTTTTGGTTCCAGTTCTCCTATGATTTATATAGGGTGTGAGTGAGAAGTATCTCCATCAACACCCATAGATTTACAAGGGCTTTGAATTAATAGGCTGAGAGTATAAACCTTCTGGATTTAATCTGTATAATCCCTGTTTTACAGAATGGATATTTTAAATTGTTCTCTCTGGAGAGAGTAGATAAACAGTATGACACCACGGTTTGACATGCCCGTATCTTCTTGGAAAGATATATGCAGAATAAGGGAAAAGCATCTTAATCCTTCACCTATTAAGACAAAAAAAACCCACTGTCATTTCATGCAATTTGGGATGTATGGGCATCTCTCCCTTGCTCCTGTTGTCTTCTCAGTCTCCTCTGCTATCTCCAGCTGGAAAGACCTTAAAACCCTACGTGTTCTGTAGGAAGTAAGACTCAAAGGCATTTCCTATGCTCCTTCACATTGCCCTTTCCCCTGCCCCTGAACACCTGCATTTAGTTTTCTACTACTGGGCTGCTGCAATTCAACTCAGAGATGAGTGCATTTCAGGTAAATATCTCTGTTACAGGACAAGATCCCTCACTTTATGTGGGAAAAAACCTGGAAGAGAGAATGAAGAGAGCCTCTGAGGTTTCCCATGCAGTGATTTTCCTGGGTGGTCTTTCTGATGAGAAGTGATAAGTAGATTGGGGAATTTGGAGGCTGGAACGATCACCCTCTGTTGCAACCTCTCTTGCTCACTAGGGTGTGGAAAAATTCTTCCTAACCGAGCCAAGCACCATCTTCCTGGGGTAGCTCTTTTTTCTGGTGCCTGTTTTCATGGAACAACATAGCTCTACATACCACCTTGCAGCACTGCTCTGTATTGCATTTACAGGGCTACTTCATCATGCTCATCCTGTTGTTCCTAAATAAGTATTTCCACTCTCCATTGGTATTAAACCCTTGCAAATACTTATGTACAAGTCTCCTCATACTATCACTCAGCCAGTGCCTTCAAACTTTCCTCTGAAGCCCCTCACATCTCTGGTAACTGCTGTTACTCTTTTCCTCCACAGTCACTCAATATTCTTCTAATAGCCTGGCCACTATACACATTTCTCTTTAAACCACAGAGTCCTCCTTATAGACCTACTCCATCTCTGTCATTTTTCCATAGGCAACAGCTGTTGTGACAGTGATGGTGACATCCCCGCTCTGTGACCTGAGCCCTTTGGTGCAGGTATTCCCAGACTGCACAGCTGGTGGTTTCAAGTCCTGTGGTATCCAATTGCTATCTGTAAACCCACAGTCTCCCCCAGTGCTCCTGCGTGTGAAGTTATTTCCTCCCTGGCTCTCCACCATGCATTAATTTGTAATGAGGGAAAGTAAGTTGCTCACTGTTCTGCTTTATATAATTATGTATTTGGAGCTTTAATTAGAACACCACTAAAATCAGCGAAGACAAATGAATCCAGCTCTAAGACATTATTTAATCACCTAAATGCATTTTTAAATTAAGACAGAGCTCTTTGATAGCAGAGCCACTTAAAGCAATCCACACTGGTAACATTATTTACTAAGGAACCATGCACACGCCACCACCTGCATCCATCAAAACTAAGGGTTCTCTAAATCATCCAGTGCCAAAATTAATGCAAACAACCAGCAAAAGGATAAAGAACAAATAAAATAACATACCAGCCCTGGGGCCTCTCTCTCTAATCTTTGGAAGAGCCTTAGGGTAGACACGTCAATTATTTTCTTTGTTCCTCCTTCTGTACACTGTTTGCATTACAATTTGGCATAATGATTTAAGAAGCCCTGAGTTGTGTTGGATGTGGGTGGTGGATTCATAGCTTGGAGATTGTGTTGTTGTTGTTGTATATTACTGTCTAACTCTCCGGAGACTGAGCTTACTGTACTCCATCTGTAATTAATTTATCATTTTGCATGTGTGTTTATATAGTGTACATATTATATATAATGTATGCATGCATACGTACCCCTGTAGCTATTATGCAATATAATTTTATTTTTTCTTCTTTTTGCTGTAGACAGTAAATGTCTGCCTAGACGTCTCCATTTTTGATCACCTAAGACGTGATAGAATGAGTTTTGTGGCATGTGGTTGAGCAAAGAGTATGTCAATTTTCTCCTTATGTTGGCTGTTCTCAAGCTACAGTGATGTAACTCCAAATGGATAGCAAGACATCGTAGGTACGCAGCAAGATCTGAAGCTCATAGATGGAGCTTGGGTATTCAGGCAGTTCATCCTAGCTTTCCTCTGCTAAGGATTTGGTTCAGAAAACTATCATCTAGAATCTGTGATATTTCTTCTTAATGAGGGTGATAGGAGAGACATTGAACACATTGAGTCAATAAAATTGTGCTGGAATAACTAAAAGAAGGATATGATCCATATTAGCCTCAGGCTGTACCATTGGCACATCATCCAAGAAAGCTGAAATAGTTGCATTCTTCTAAGATTCAAGTATGCTTTGAGGTGAAAATACCATTTAGAAAGCACATATATCAACAATTCGTCTTGTGGCCTTTTTCCTTAATACCACAGACTGTAGGCCAAATTCAAGACTGATGTCTGCTCCCTGGCTTCAATGGGCTTTCATCCAAGTTAATATTTGGTGTCTTCCACTTAAACCAGAACCAAACTCCTGCAGTGAAATAAGTGCATACATGTCAATTAAGCAGTAAGGGCATTATTGTAGGTAGTGAAATTGCTACTGAGGAAACTTTATGTTCTAAGTGTAACTGGGCACTAATCAGGAAGAGAAATTAATCATTGAAAGCATTAGTAATTCTCTCCCAAACTGACATGACAATTGATTTGGTAAACCTATCCTTTGCCAGCACGGCACACAAGCCCTGTCACTTTACAGATTAGGTATTGACTAGATTTAGTCATACCCTGTTAGGAAATACTCAGAGCTGTACAGCAAATAAAGCAAATGGTAGTTTTTCAGTACTGTCTAGTTAATAAGGAAACATTGGGAAGAACAACTTGCCTGTCCTTCCTAAGCTCTTGCACTGCAATGTCTAGCTCACCATCATACTCTACTGAGTAGGTGGGCAGAGGCTTACTGGGAGCAGAGCTGATCCTCCTCTGCTGAAGACCTCAGAACCACAAAGCATGGGGTATATAGAAGCAGGCAGTCAAGCCCTGCCACTCTCTTGGGACCACCTTCTTCCTTGCAGACACAGGGACTGATAACCTAGGCTGGGCTGAAATGACTGCTGCAGAAATGGAGCAGGCTGTGTGGAACAAAGGATCACATATTGTCTAGCTGCAGGGAAACCTGCAGGTCGTTCCACTCTGTTGGGGCAGGTAGGAAATGAGTAGACAGCAGGTACCTGGCAAGTTGTGTCATGGCACTAAAGAAATGTGAGAGGAAACTCTGCTGCTTTAGCTTTATCTTCATCCTCACTGCAAAGCAGATGGTTCTGAATCCTACTTATTCCAATGCTACTTATTCTTTGGACAATGTAACAGGTACTTGTAAAGTTTGATTCATGCACCTGTAGGGTCTTAGAGCAGTATTTGTAAGCCAGGCTTGCAAGATGTTTACCATCTAGTCAGAGCACTGTTCTATAGTCAATCTCCTTTCCCCACACATAAGTTGGAGATGAAAAAGTGCTACCATGTAAAAGCCCTTCAAGAATGGGGGAACGCCAAGTTGTGCTCTGTGGTCACACAAACTAGCTTCTGTGTGGCCTTTACACCCTAAGGCCCTTTGTGTTTGGGGTGGGGACAAACCTAACATTTTAATTGAAATTCTGCCTACCATAAATCCCAGCTTTCTGTGAAGTAGAAGTGACAAGTGGGTTCCTCCTTCCACTCAAAGAAATCTCCTGTTGACTTAAAATCTGGTTAGGTTGGCCAAACTTTGCTTTTGAAGGGCTTTAGCTATGTCTTTGGCTTAGAACCTGAGATAAGCCAGACGGGTTTTGCGTGTCATTACCAAATTTGGCAGTGCTCTAAGGTAGATGCCATGCTGCAGAGCAAGCAGTGTAACATGCCTGTTGGGCGTGAGGCCACACACCCAGTGGGAGGCAGTACCTGGCAGGGCTGAGGAGCTCCCACAGCTTTCTGCTCACTTCTCGAGGGGGCAAAACTAGGGTCAGTAGAAATTACTAAATATTTCCCCTGTGCTAGGAAAATCCCTATGAGTGCCACCCCACAGCACTGTACATTTATTAGACAAATGACCTCATGAATATGCATTAATGGGCTTTGTCAGGGAGACAAAAGTTAGATGGTCTAGTCCCAAAATCCATGCTACTCATGCTTCTTTGGCACTTGAGCTAGAACTTCTATCCCATCCTTAGGAGTCTTGTTCACCTTCTATAGGCAG
Organism: Ciconia boyciana; assembly: GCF_034638445.1. NCBI lineage: Eukaryota > Metazoa > Chordata > Aves > Ciconiiformes > Ciconiidae > Ciconia > Ciconia boyciana. Next base: position 61,593,346 of record NC_132934.1, read on the forward strand.
ACAATCTGCTTTCATCACCAGCTTTTGTGACTAAGACATCTGAGGATGCACTAGCCACTTAGAGGAAACCCAGAAACTAGAAAGAAGACCTATTGCTAGAGAATCATGTCCTTTATCTCTGTTCTTTGACGTAGGAAAGCAAGAAGCCTCCAAGACATGAGCTGTGAACATTTTCTGAGATATTACTATGGTAATATGGTAATAACATGGTTTTTAACTTCAGGTTTATAAGGTGTGGGGTCAAGCCCTCCATGATGGGATAAAACAGTCATGTGGCAGCACAGTACTTCTAAGGGAAATTGTTTGGCCATTTCTGCTGTGTTAGCAGAGTATACAATTAAGACATGAATAAAACTGTACCCAAGTGTGAAAAGCAAATGCTCTTATTTATGAATAACTGGATAAACCAAGCCCTCACTGAAAATTTCTATGTAATTTGATCATTATGTCCATGGCTATAATTGAAAGGCACAAAAGAATATCACAGAGGGTAAACAGAGTTGTTACATCGCAGGGGTCTGATTTTGATTACATTTGTAAGGCATAGTTGGGTAAGTTTCTGTTTACATTCTAATTTATGAGGATGTGGGTCAAAGCCATTTGCTACAGCTCAGAGTAAAGCCAGGAGATACATTCTTTACCTATTATGACTAATATGACATCTGTAGAGAGTTAAATAAATAGTATCTCTCTTCCATGGGTTTTTTAAGCATCCTTTTACTACTGAAATGGGAAATAAATTCCAGGTGAAAGTGTCATTATAACACCAAAACCAACAAAGCGAGCACAACCTCAGACATGTGCCTGAAACCTGGTGAGCTTCCAGAAGAGCTCTATGTTCAAGGAAGAGTATGTGGAAGAAGTTAAGGAGAAGTGGAAATTGTGTGCCTGATTCTTTACTTGATTACACTAGTTGGAAGAGGGAAGATGAAGTTTCATCAGTCTGATTCACTGATTAAAGAGTGAACAATGACAGCATGTGCTTTTAAATAAAAGTGTTGCTGACCAATTGGTCAGCAAGGCTACAATACAACTCTAAAACCTCAATAAGAAAGAAGATGAAGGAAGAAGAAGGTCAGAGAGGTATTGCATCATAAGGTGGCACATAGACTATGAAATCTGCTCACCTGGGTTCAGCTCCAAGTTCTGCCACTGATGTCTCCCATCATCTCAAGTCAATCAAGTATACAAGGGTTTGAATAAGTGATCATTATTTTGCATATGACTGTGAAAACCTAAGCCTGACTTTTTGAAAGCCCTTGAAACTGCAGCTGAAAATGAAGAATTTTTCAACTGGGCAGTACCTTTAAAAACCGGCATCACAGTAGCTTCATCCTGCAATATTAAAAGCTGCTTATTACTCACTTATGCACAGCACAGACCTACTGGAGACTTAACCAATGACTTGCTTTAAACCTTGGGATGGAAAATAATTCACACAATAAATGGCAGGTTTATTCTTCTGCTGGTGCTCATTCTTTTTTCTCACACATAAAGAATTTTTGTTTAAATTGTGGAGTATTAGCCATTTTGATGTATTAAGGAGTAGTCTAAACAATTATAGGATTATACCAACACATGATGTCCTAGGAACGTTTTAAGAAGTGCAATGAGATTTGAAACAGAACTTGGCCCTGATGCAAAACAAATACCAAGATGAAACATCACCTCAAAACTTGTGACACTGACTGTGACTTTGGTTAACTTAGGGTATTTACTGTCTTGTTCTTCAGGTGAAATGTAATCACCTGGTGCATATGTCCTAAAAAGAAGAGTTTTACAAAGGGTCTGCTTCTAGCATTGGTTTATAGATGATTCTCACCCACCGCTCATGAAGTATTAAGGAACATTACTTTCCTGTGCAGCTTGTTCACAGGATGCCCCACATGTTGATGTTTAGGAGCCTCTCTAATATTAATTAGGAGGAAAGGGGTATTCACAAAGTTAAACATCAGGTACAGGAGCGACCTTGTTAGGCCTTATTACACCAGATGGAGAAACACGAGTCACCATGGATGTAGCCACTGGTCCTCTTAGGTACAGAAGTATTTCCCAACAGCATGTACACAGCAGGGAGGCTAGTCTCCTGGAAGCAAATCTATAAATAAATGCGTGGTCTCTGCAAGTAGCTGATAAAGGTGACCGGGAGGGAACACAGACTATGGTTCCTGGGTAGTGCAGGAGTAAACTCCATACTGCTGTGCAACTAACCTTGCAGTCAAAGTCTGCACTGTTTAAGTTTTCCATTGCAGGTAAAAGATGCAGCAGATCTCTTTGACAACAGCTGTGGGTACCTCTTTCAGGATGTAAGGTGCGTGCTTCTGAGAGCTGCCCAAAGAATTTATCATCTGAATGGCCCTTTGCTTCCTGTTTTATGGCATTTGCTCTCATAGGTTAACACTGTTCATCTCACGGCCCAGGGACTCCCATTTTGCTTACCCCTGACTGCTCCAATGAGACCCTGAGCGAGGTGGGTCACAGTCAGGGAGGACAAGTGGGTGCCTGTTCTTGAGCATCTCTCCCACTGCTGCAGCCACAGCTGCGCTTCCCTTTTAGATCAGACCGTCCACCCTTGCTTATTCTACCTTTTCCTTTCTAACACAAATTAACTGGCAAAAATATCTACTCTGTAGATTATAGCAGAAGTTTCTCTTGTGTTCTCCAGGGTATTGCAAATGAAAACTTGTATCCATGCAATTTCTCTTGGGTGATGGATTTCTTTTTTAAGAAGCATTACTTTCAAATTCTGTGCTGCCAAACATGCTCAGCACCTTTGTCATTCATAGCAGCACTGATGCTACACTGTGTTCATAGCATAGGTAGTGGTATTTGAGAAATCTGATATCAAGTTCTAAAGGATTTTTTTCCTTTTTATTCCTTCTCCAGATTTTCCTCTGACATTTCCAGCTCTCTTCCTTATTCCTCTGAGATTTTTCCTCAGGGGACAGTGTCTCTGAGTGATTTCATTAGCTAGGATGCTGTTAGCTCTGCTTGTGATTCTGTATTTGCTCAGAAGTTTCTGATTTTAAAAGTTTTAACAATTTTCCTTGTGGCTCACAACATCCACTACATGATATCACAGGAATAAAACCCTTAATGGGAGACATGGGAAGCACAGACCTCTTCTGCTCCGTCTCCAGTAGTTACTGCATCAGACAGAGAGGGACACAGGCTTGTATCTTTGCTGCAGTACAGCTCCCGGGAGAGTGTCAGGACCCACGTAATGTCATAATTTTGTAGACAGGCTGTGAAAACTTTGGTATCCCCAAACTGGGTAGAAATGGAGAGCTAGCTGTGAATCTGGCAACACAGGTGAGGTTCATTTTTGAAAAGTCCTTATTAGCAACCTTTATGATTTTATGGCCGCAACCTGGAAGCCCACAGAAAAATGTTCAGTCCTGCAGAGGATCCTAAATCTCTTCATGCTGACAGTGACAAATATGTACAGATTATGCATAGCCTGAATGCTGAGTGATTTCACCAACCCAGTGGGAAAGATTCTTCTCTTAATTACTCAGGAACAAGTAAGGAATTGCTTTAGTGACGTGAATGGAGTTATTTGGATAGACACCAATACAGGAGAGAACACAATCTGGCGCCTTGAATGCTGCCAACAAAAGCCCGGTTGTATTATCCCATGATTTGACTGTGGCAGGCAGTCTCACTGAACTGATGTCTGACCCAGCTCCCACGGAAGTCAATGTAAGCCTTTACACTGATTAAAATGCTTTTCAGTAGACCCTCTTTGGCAGCCAGATCAGATTTCGGATCAAGGCCTCTGTTACCTACTTCGATTGAAACTCACGTCCTCAATGGTGCTGATTTAACTGCCACCTTATTTCAAGACTGGCCCCACTTTGACTAGGGGGTGGGATCAGGCGACCTTGTGAAGGCTGCTCAGACCTGAAATAGTCTCTGTTTCTCTATAACTTGGTAACAAATAGGGCTGTGGGAGACACAGCAACACTCTCATCCATCAGCCCAACCTATGCTTTCAATGCAAGAAAGACTCCTGCACAAGTGTCCTTGGGAATTTTAGGCATTATTTAACTACTGTATTAGCATACCTGTTCTTATTACCTTATGATGTTCTCATCATGTTACAACATAGATCAGGACAAGCCCCAAACCCCAGAGGTTTATCTTCTCTAAGGAATGTTTCCAAGACTTTAGCCCAGTAAACACTGGAGCTTAGCTGGGATTTAGGAGGAATAACTTTTCCTATTTGATTTGCAAGGTCTGTGTTTCCCTGCCTCACTACAAATTTCCAGAATTTGCGGTGATAGGGTTTCATTTAAATAGTTTAAACTCCCTAGAAAAACATCAAACACATCTAATTTTTCATCTAGAAAATATCTCAGATGAAACAATTTTGGAGCTATATGCCAGTGAGACCAGACTGCTGAAAAATATAGTTTCTGCAGCATCCGCCCAATCACCGAGGTTTGTGCCCAGCAAAGTTTGCTTTAAATATTCACTTTTAGGGGTTCTGGGCTTTGCAGTTTGTTTTGCTCTTCCATCTTAATCTGAGTTTTTGCACATTGAAAAAGGCTACATTTTTTTTCCCGTGGAACTTTGGAACAAGGGTGGGGATGTGGTAATAAGATTAAATAAGTGTGTGCAAATGAATATCTATTAAAAATCAGAATGGAGACAAAGGTAGAGACTCTCTAGATCTGGCCTTTCTGCCAGATTCCTCTGTACAGCATGGGTTATGGAAAGACTGATCATCGGCCTGACTGACCACTGAGCCATATCGTTCTTCTTCCTTATTGCCTTTGACCTGACGAATAGCTTATGTATTGCTGACAATGTTCCCTCCACTAAGCAGACTGTACGCTTATAAAAGGAGGCTCGTCTCTATCCACTCCCTCTCCCTCCTCCCAGGATTCAATGTCCCTGTCCTAGTTCGGATAGGATTTCTGTAAAATCATGTTACAGTTTGGAGATCACAGTTCTCTGATATCAAAGAGGTCACATTAGGGTAATTTATCTTCTCCTTTTCCTCTTGAAAATCCAAGCACATGAGCTGCATATTTAGGAAGAAAAAATTAGCCCAAATTCCCTATAGAGTTGCAAAATTACTAAATTAGAAAAATAAAAGACCCGTACCAGTTGTTTATAAGTGGAGTATGAATTATCCATAATTAATGGAGCACTAGTCCAAATCTTACCATAATTGCCATATTCTTACTGAAGATGACGTGGTCAAAAGCACAAGCATTTTGGCAGCCAGTTTGGTACCACAGTAAGACAAGCATATAGCATGCAGGTCCGATGATATTTGGTATGATTATGCTATTAAACTGGCAGTGTTCTGCACCCTAGTTGTAATCAAAAGATCCAAGGCCTGAGATTACTATAATTTCATAGAGTAAAATCTTGGGCAAAATTGTATTTAATCTGATAGAGCCCACTACTGAAATCCTTACATGGTGAAATGACTCATTGACCTCACTGGAGTTCTGCCTGAATAAGAATTTAAGAAGAGGGATTAGCTGTGCTCTTCTCTACTTATTCATTAAGTAAATCCTATGCAGCTTCTAATGAATGTAAAATGGCGTAAATGGAAGGATGGGTCTTATATAAAGTGGAAAAGGATTTACTGGATTTATTGCAGACACCTTCATTTAGGCTACTTTTTACATTTTTTTTTCTTCAGAAGAGCGCTCTCTATAGAAGAACAGGAACAAGAACGTCTGTAATATGGATGTGATAACCAATATGACAGAAAATCTCTCAAGGACTGTAGTTTTCAACCTTTTTTGATGTGGAAACCCCTAGAAAACTTCCAAGGGAAGTGCAGATCTCCTTCTAAGGAATTCAGGCAGCCTGCCAGTAGAAAGAGTTTTCTTCGTTATTGTTCATGGACCTCTTGAAAGTAGCCCACCCACAGATCCCTGATTTAAAATCAGTGCTGTAAGAGGCTGGCTTTTACCAGAAAGGCAACAGCTGATGCTACTTGGGTTGGTCCCCATAAGCATATAAATAAACATTTGAGGGTGGAACATTTGGATCCAGTGCAATCGCTAGCCAACTCTGGGGCCTTCAGCACCTGCTGTGCACCCTTCTTGCTCCAAAGTGATGTAGGAATTGTCCTGCTGGATAAGAACCAGCATCCATCCCTGGCACCTGTCCTTCTGAGCCAATTGCTCTCAAATTGAACAACATGGATAACAGGAGGAGAACGCCATGCTGCTGGGAAAGGGATCTGTCCTGCTCTCCCCCTCAGTGCTGCAAGTAATGCAATTTGCTAGCAGCCAGGGGAGGGTAAGATTTCTAATTTCCCCAGGCATAATGGCTTTTTTTCAGAGGCAGTTTCCATCCATCCTGAAGGAGGGGGTGAAAGTGTAAAGCCAAAAGAGTGCTTTTACTCTGGACCATGGCCTGTGCCCACAGTAGATCATGTCTAGAGGGCTTGACTTCATGAGGGACTCTGGCCCTGCTGATCCTAGAAAATGGTCTTTTAGTTCCCTAGGTCAGCTTCCTAAAATCCCTCCAGGCTGGTAGATGCTTTAGTGTTCATCCTAACAGGTACCAGCACCAGTGCCGCCTGCCTGTCCCGTGACAGCAGTATGTCATTCTTGACATGACTTGACATTCACCTTGACATGACTTTTCTTTGCCTTATGGAGAACACCAGAAAGCCATTGATATAGCAGAAGCACTCAATGGCAACTGCATTTCTTTCATACAGTGTTAAATTCACTGCCCCTGTTCGCCAGTGCCACAGGCCTTTCCATTCCACAGCAAATCAATGTCAAGATGCTGCTGAATGCTCCCTGGTGCCTTCAAACTGCAGGACACCTTCTGATCCTGCTGACCGGCTGGTACTGCTGCAGCCTTGGTGTGCGAAGGTGCTACCCACCCTCCCCTATCAATGGCATGAAGGGGGACACATCAGTTACCCCGCCTGGAGCTTGGCCAGGCACAGGCAGGAGGGAGATGGATAAGGCTCAAACCTCCCCCTTCCAGGATTAATGCTTTGATTAATCACATTGACAATCAACTACAGTGTGGATTAATGCATACTAGGCCAGGCCTATAGAGAGTACTGGGCTTTGCTGATGAATAATTTCTAGTATCTCTCATTTTTGGGGGGACAATCCCTTTCTCAGCCTCTCAAACAAAGCTATAAATGAGCGACTAACCCAAAATGTTATCCCATTCAGTGGCAAAGTATTTTTTCATATTATTCCTTAATATTAGGGCTCTTTTTTTGAAGGCAGAAAACTTAGCCAACCTTGCCGTGTCCCAGCAAGCACAGACACTTGTTGTGTTGTGAAAATGAACAACACATTTTCAATGTTAAATAAACATTTATCCAAAGGTTCAGCGTGACTGCTTAAAGCTTGAGTAAATCAATCACTGTAGGTTAACCTTTGCTCACAACACTATTTTTCCTTTCAGAAAGCACTGTAACCATCAGATCTCAGAGTTACATGGTTTTTCAACATGCCACTGTCAGGAGAAATACTTAGTGGAGAAATCTGGCACAGCAAATGCTTTTCCACCCAATGCTCTGTGGAGCTCAAGAAGTTTATGAGTTGCTGTGCTGTATCTTAAGGACATTAAAGATACAGTTTCAGCTACAATCCATCTGGAAAAATACCATGAATGTGAAACTATTGAGAGTTTAGGAGAAGTTAATGTTCCCTGGCACATGCATATCAGCACAGTTCAATTACACAGTTACAAGCATGCTTTCCTTCTAAATTGGTTCAGTGGAACAGATCCTAACATGCCATACCAAGGTGTTTGCGTTACAAAGGGTTATTGTGGTATGGTTTAGCCAAAGCAGATGTGAATAAGAAGATACAAGAAAACATTTGCAAGGAATTTAGGCCGTGGTAAACAATGACTGCTCTCTGCCCTGACAGAGCAAATATTTTTGTACCTGCAAAGCTCCAATTATGTTGGGTAAGCAGAAAAGTTACCCAGCTTAACTGAATACTAAAATGGAAATCTGAGATGAGCAAGGTGTCTTGCCCACTGCAAGGAGCATTTTTTGTTTAAGAGTTTATTCCCTCTGCCAGTTGGTATGGATGGCGGTTTCACTCTGTCTGCACATCTAAAACAAGTGACAGCACTGCACAAAGTCAAGACAGGAAAAACACATGGACTGAGAACAGAAGTGGAGTGCTTTCAGCAGTAAGAGGCTATTTTTAGAGCAGGGTAGATGATACAGTGGAGGTGGACAAGGTGGGATCCTTTTCACTGCACGTGGCTGAGCCAGGTAATGCTTGTTTCAGAGGGACTCTTAAAGGATCTTCTCACTTCCCTGGAAATTCCTTTTTCTCCTCCTGTAAAATCCTAGAGCACTTTTAGTTTGGATGAAAAACAGGCTGTGACAGGAGCTGGGACTGTGGGGAATGCACCTTATGTGTCCTGGCTACCTTTCGGACAGCTGGAAATGCTCCCCAATTTTCTTTGACTAAATGTCTCAGTTCTTCTTCCTTCTGTGGAGATTTTCAGTGACAGCTAGAGGAAAAATCTCAGCAATGTTTAAGCCATGTAGAGTCATGGGATCTGCCTTCTGCGTCTCAGCTGAACTGGACTGTAAGCATTTTCCATCAGAGGTTGAGCATGCTGCAGAGATTTGCAGACGGGACGTGTGGCACAGGTCATGGGGCAAGACGTCCCAGTTCTCCTCTGACATTCCCTGCGAGAGCTGCTGTGGCTTCAGCACAGTGTATCCCAGTCACCAGGGTGTCAGGCAGAGTGTGGGCTTTGCAGACACCCATGAATGTGGCCTATCCAGGAAAATGTTCCATCTCTTTCACTCTTTAAAGCCAAACAGGAACTGTTCTTGAAGGAAAGCTGCAGTCAGACACCGGTTTGGTGGCTTATTGCAGAGATACCTGGGAATCTGCAGCCATTGATTGCAGAAGGTCGTACTAGGTGGACTTACAGTTTCCTCCTGCCTCAATCTCTGAGGATCCCTGAAGCCCCAGTGAGCTGTTGCTGTTCTTCCCATATGGCAGCTGTCACCTTTCCTTATTCTGCCAGACCCACAAGTCTCTTTCAGCAGTGCTATTCTCTAACATACAAGGTGGACCTTGCTTCTACATCCAGCCAAAGCTAAAACCTCTGGAGATACTTTCCTTTCTCTTGCCTGTGTCAGGGCTACTGCAATAGTTTGCTTCCTCCTTACAGGTTTGCTCTTGCAGGTCTCTAGGGATGATTCAGCTATTTCCTAGCAGTGTGTAACCAGGCTAAAATGTATAGCTTGAAGATGGAGAGGCACCTAAGGAGTTTATAACCTGATCAGTGTCTCTTACTCTGTGTTCCCACTTGCATGAGGCCTTCTGTCCACCCTCTGTGTAGATATCCCATTTACAGGGCCAGCCATGGACATGACAATTGTATGGACTCCTAAAGGGACAGGCCACTCTGTCACAGCCTCTCTGAAGCACTATCATCAGGCATAAAAAGTGCAATAATCCACTGCCATATTATTTGCAAACTCTGTAAATTGGTGGGTTTCCATGACGAGGTGGGGCACACTCCATGTCTCCTCACAGCTTTATCTGGAAGTTTGTTTCATTCATGTCTGCAGGCCCTTTGAATTACGCCACATGCAACTTTTATGACCACAGGAAGACTTTTCAAATCCCAAGACATTCCAGCCTGCTCCTGGAGGACATGCAAGAGAATACATGAAGCATGTACAACCTGCAACTCAGGTGATACTGGGGGTGTAAATGGAAGCCAGAAAACCCCCTGAGATTCATTTCCTCAAGTTCAATGAAGAAATAAGGCATCCTTTACAGGATGGTTCAGAGTGAGCGCCTAACATAGCTGCTTTGCATCTCTCCATAGAGAAAGCTGTCTCTCTGCTGACTAGAGGAGAAGGCTAGCGTGATCAGACTCACTGAGATGAAGATATCTGTTGCGAATCCCATTTCTTCCTGATCTGCAGCTTCTCATACCCTCAAAATCCACAGTCTGGCGTTGGTCTGCCAGGAGCGGTAGGCATCTGTTTATTGCTTAAGTGATGCTCCCTCAGTGGGAAATAGTGCCATGTTTCACCTTCTGCCTGCTGGGTCTCGATGAGATGCAGCCCCTCCACCCTCTGCTGGGGTTTCTAGTGCAATCCCAAGAACATCAAATCTGACTGATCTCATTCAAAGTGCATCTTGGGCAGTAAGAAAGAGATGGTTTCCAGTCTGGACGTAAGACTGCTTAGGCTATAAATACCTTTGCTGAAAAAGCATGTAGGTGGGTAAGATGCTGGCCTCTCCTGCAGTTGCTGCTGAGATGCCCTGGATGTGGATGTTGGGATCCCCACAACCCAACAACCATCGCTGCCCACTCAAGGCCATGATGGAAAATCCCTGAGCTCTGCCACAGCACTTTTCTCCACCTCTAAGTAATATCCACCAACCCATGCTGCTGCAAAACCACTATGGCTGTGGTAGTCTTCTGCTTAAAGAGCTAAGTGACTTCCTCCACTTTTTGAGGTAAACCACTAACCCAAGTTGATTGTGTACAGTGTTACTGGTTTGAGCCTCCCCCTAGAAAAGCTTCATCCAGCAATCAGAGAGTTAATTATTCCGTTCATACGCACTGTCCCTTCCACTAGTAATGGCAAAATGGGCTGTGGTCGGTGACATGGGAGCTCCTGTCACTGCTCCCCGCTCACTCTGTGGGCACATTACTGTCTGCAGGCAGGCGTACAGACATAGTCCCTTCAATGAGTGCCCTGCATGGAGAAATCCAGCAGAGGTTTTCCTTTGAAAATAGCCACTATGAGAAAGGGATTGGCCTTGAAGGTACTACTTAGCTTCAATCAAGCAAGCATGATTTAGACTCATCTCTTTGAAAGGAAAACTGCAAACAAACGGTTGTTTTCTCCAGCCACACAGCAAAGTCCTGTTTGAAGTAATATGCCCCCGAGGCAGAACATATAAAAGATACACCCCTGTTACAACCAGCTGCAGCTTGCTGGGGAAAAAACACTCCAGCAGCGCTGGATTCCTGCTTCAGAGTGACTCACTAACAATGTTTATCCTTCATTATGATGCAGGTTTGGTTCATTAATTGCCCAACTATCATGTCACTAATTAGAGAATCCTAAATGACTAGGACAGGAGATGTTCACAACAGCTTGGTGGGGCAGAGGGAGTGACAAACAGGTCAGAGACTAGATGTGACCTAGCTTTAGAAAGGCGGGAGGGTTAGAAGAATCAGGAACAAAAACTTCTTGTCTGGGGGTCTCTCCCCCTGCTGCCACAAAAAGAAACACATTTTTCTTGCTAGGCTGTGGGTTGCAGAGGCAATGTTTTGCCATAGCTGGTTTATTCTGTGCTTTTTGGTATATGGGGAGGGAAAAGGGGTGGACAAACAACTGCATCCTTTTAAAGATAAAGAATCAAGTCTCATACAGAAATTGCAAACAGAACCAATATCCTCCTTGGGCTGAGTAACAATGCTGGATGAGTAGGGCATGGCACATGAACAAGTTACCTTGAGAAAAAGCTACTCTGTGACTTTATAGCACTTTAATTCATCTACTGTAAATATGCATGCTCTTAGCACTCAGTAGACAGGAGGTCTGATAGCATGCTTCCAGGCAAAGACAGCCAAGTGTCCAACACATTGGATGTCCATAGCTTCTACAAGTAGCAAAGCTGTTAGCGGGATAGTCTAAACTACTCACACCAACATACCCATGAAAAGAAGGCAATTCAGCTTGGAAACAAACTGCTTGAAAGTAGGAACTTGAGGAAGTTGAAAGAGCAGGCATCAAAATGTCAGTCCTTCATGTTTGCAATTAGCAACCAAACTTATGGGGGAGTGGGAGGACTTGCTGCTTGCTCAGAGTGGAGCATCTGTTACACAAGAGACGCAGCAGTGCCAAGCTTCCCAACTCCAAGGCACACAAACCTCCTTGCACAGCAGATGCACAACCACGTGTCTTGCCTGCATGCCCCATCCTCACCGTTGCACAGAACCACAGCACTTACAAGTGGCTGATTACATACTACTAGCTGGAAGTGGGACTTGTCATGATTAGCATTTGACGAGAGACTTGTCTCAGATGCCAACACGTCTCCTGCCTTTCTCTTTCAACTGAGGCGTTTGATATTGATATTCATCACCAAAGCATTGGAGCATCCTATATAAGGAGGAACTGGTTAATATTTAACCTCCTGGTTTTGCTTTTTCCTTTTCCAGTGCATCGCTCTGCTTCACATGTTTTGCAGTGGAACCAGCTGTGCCCTCCCTTCACTAAGCCCTTGGCTCTTGGCATTCACTGGAAACATTTTCCAGCTGTGAGATGAAAGGTAAAAGATTTAAAATTATATAGTGGACAGTAGACCTCTGAAACAGTTTATTCACAGTGAATCTGACATACTCCCTGCTAAATACCACAGGCTGTAAGAAAACCTTTGAGCGTAGCAACCTGGCAAATTTTTTTGGAAAATGTAAAAATGGGCCACTTGAGGATCTGAAATCTTCTGGCTGTGTTCCCTGGCAATGGGCAAAGTCCACTTTTGACCAGAGGGTCCCAGAACTTTTCGACTCATCAAGCCCAGTTATACACAGCCCTGGGACCCAGCAAAGGAAGCACTGGGCAGCAGCCATTGCCCAGTCCTCTAGGTAACCTTCCTGGTAACTAGCAGTCTGGCATGATTACTTACCAAGTCATGTGGCAGCTGTATACGGTCATCCTGCTTAGGTGTCCATGGCCTTTCATCCATGTATTGCTTTTCACAAGTGCTTCACTCTCAGAATTGTAAATTCCTTACACCTCCATCAAGAAAGCACTCCTTCCCCCCCACCCATTTGGTGGTTTTCCCTCTCTATGGTTTCTATTGCTTCAGCTGCTCAGATCAAGAACAGTAATATTTTCACCACAGCTAAATAAAATACACCCCACCCACTCATTGCCACAACTTGCCTTTAAACTAGCTGGAGCAAGAAAACATTCCAACAGGTAAAATATTAATTTACTGTGGGCTCAAATGAGCCTTGGAGCAGTGCAATGCTCTATGAAATTGCGCAGGACAGAGTAGGTATTGTCTGCACCTGAATTCATTAGACTTTAATATAAAAGGTTGGAGGTGGGCCTGTCGGAAATCGTGGGTCCAGGTTCTGCATCCTGTTGTGACTGCACGCTTCTCTCCCGGGCTCACCACAACACCTCCCAATAGTCCAGGGTGCTTCAGATCCCAAAATGCTTAAAATCCAAATTCAAATTTCCCTGAAGGAAGGTATCTAAATTCAATGGCCAAATGGATAAAAAGCTCAGCAGTGCTCTTTCTGTTGCTTGGTCCCGAGCCCAGCATCTGGTTCAGAGACATATCTGTGTAACTTTGCTTTTGCTGTGAAAACCTCAGTTCCGCTCAGCGGCAATCCTTCACTCCAGGAGGCATGCTAGTCCCTCTCTGTTGTGCTCAGTCTGGTTCAAGGCATCTTCACTCTTCGAAGGATGCAAAAAATCAACCAGAAGAGCTATGGAAAGAACAAGAGGAGGCACAACACCTGACCCGTTCAACACAGTCTCGCAGAAGCAAGCATTTGACAGCATAATCTGGCTGTTCGGCTCTATAATCTAAGGTGACAACACGGACTGCTGTTACAAAAGAGAAAACTGAAACCATGTTTTCCCAGATTGCGGAGACTAATCCAGTCGGAGGAGATCCCATTTCCACAGTGACAGCAGACGGCTCCCCACCTCCCCCCGCCACGGCACCTCTCACTTGCAGGTCACCAGCTGGGATCTGGGCAAGAAGGGGTTGCTCAGCGTAGCGAGGCCTCCCGAAACTTGAAAGAGCAGCGACCTACAGGTCAGCCCCCCGCCTGCGGGCGCAGAAGTGGATGTGGGGGCGGGAGGCCCTCAGCCTCACCCTGGCTTTGGCAGAGCATCGTGTTTCGAGGGGAGAGCCGCAGGGCACAAACCTGTGTGAAGCTCGGGAGGTCCCCCGTAACTCCATCCCAACCCACATGCCCCCCTGAGAAGGGCCTGCCATGACAGGTGGCAGACAGTGGTTTCCAAGGACTTTTTGTGTCTGCCGTTAGCTGGTTATACTGCGGTAAAAAAGCTCCCTTCAGTTCACTGCAGTGAACTGAGCCAAAGCAGAGAGCCGATGCTTGACTCAGGGAAGGAAGGATGGGGAGGTAACCCAAAACCCCACATTCAGCAGCGACTGATAGTGCTGCCCCAGGTGCACTTCCCTGCAGTGCTGGTGGCAAGGAGCACCCTTATTCTGGAAGCTGCTGGACCTCCATCCCTGGCGTCCAAGCTCCTCTGGGCTCACCAGCCCCTTCTGGCTGTTTCTCAGGCTCATTGCTCACGCTATTGCTTTTCTGAGATTCACAGTGAGACTCAGGCCAAGCAAGACCAGATATAATTTATTCCGAGGAACTTTGTGACTGTCTGTCTGATTTAAAATTTGAGAGGCTTCTGAATTACTGATGTGGAAAATGTCTTTCCAGGAATGCTTGCACCGGTCTTGTTAATCACATACTTACACTGGTATGTACAACATTACAGGTTCTCCAGTGTTTTCCCCAATAGAGCAAAGTGACTGTTTTGACACGGGACTATCACATTTTGCTCACTTGCATCACAAAGTCACAAATAAGATTTGGGTTCCCTGACACTTAGCAGCGTAGAGAAAATGAAAGAAATCACAACTGTGTCTCAGTTTCTCTTCAGAGTGGAATAAGAAACAAACACAAAGAGATACGGTGGCTTGCTCAAAACTGCCTGAGCAGTCAATAGAAGATGATAAACCATGCCTAGATTTCTTGACTCTCATCCAACTGCCTTTTCATGGGATCTTATTCTCTTCACTGACAATATTACCGTTTGTTTGCATAACTTTCAATTTTAAAAGGTATGTGAATTGCTTCTTGGTTATGTACATTAAAAAAGAAACATAAAAGAGGCCAGATATGACTGTGAAATGGCAATGAAATTTCCTTACAAAAGTAAGTGCAAGGTTCAAGACATCATAGTAGGATGCAAAATATAAGTGATTTGCTCTAAAAAGAAAAAGGAAGGTTGATGGGCACATTCAAAATTAGAAAAGGTTGAAAACAAGAAGCACAAATTCCTTTGCATGACTTTCTCCCCTAAGACTGGAAAGGGCAATATTTGATACAATTAGATCAGTACAAATGAGCCCCAACAAAAATGGATTGCTTCTTCATGCAGTTTATTACTAAGCCATTCTGAGAAATTGAGTGGTAAATTGAATCAGTCATTGAATCAAATGCTGCATCTGAATTTAAAGAAGAAATGCATAATTCCATTTAAACCATAATAGCTTTTGCTGCTGAGATGATAACTAGGGCCAGTCAAATTTAATGATGCAGGATATAGGAGGATGTAAGTTGATAACTCTCAGCACTGGGAAGGTGTGGCAACCCTTCATACCCTCTCTGTCAGCTTGATTGGGCAGAGGGAATATATTTTCCATGATGAGCTGTACTAAACTTATCCTAAATTTCATCAATAGTGGTAGGGGAAATGTGGGTGATTTGATGGCTCTTGAGAGAGTCACCACCTCACATTGCTCTGGTGAGTGGGAAATGCTTGGCCAATGCACTATTACTGGTGAAGCGGACTATCAACATGTAAGCACAGGTAACATGCTCAGAGAGCTCCTAATTTTCACACCAACTTGCAAGTGATGTTTTTCTTTGACGTCACATGCCCCTGACCCAGGTACATTTGGGCTAATGAAGCAATATTACTATTACTGCTTGAGGCCTCATCCAGGTCTAAGTCCAAGATGAATAAAAGTAAAGACAACATTTCTCTTTCACCTCATGTATTAAGGCCTTAGGGAGGACCAAGGCACAAGCAAACAACTGGAACAAATCTGATCTGCTGTAAAAGGATTTTGTTCATGTAATAAAATTAATGTGCATTTGAAGAATTGTACAAACAGATTTGCATAGCACTTAATGTATGGCAAACCCCACAGAGATCTTTCATGTCTGGATTATAGGATGGTGTTACCTCCTCCAGAGCAAAGACACGATCTCAACTGCAAACGAGTGACAGCCTGCAGCTTTAAATATCAGCTCTGGAGGGCAGCTATTTCAGCACAACAGATGCCTTTCTCCTGTGAAATTCCCACGCACAGGAGATGCTTGGGTTCATGTATGCTTAACTGCTCCATCCTTCAGCACTTCCTTTCCCTCGAGTGAGGGAAAGTTAAGGAGGGCTCCACTTCCAGCAAGGATGCAAATGCTGTTTTGAATTACAAAGAGGAAAATGAAGGACTCTCCCTGGGCAGCCTGATGTGTTATAAATTCCTTTGTTGTAGGCATAGTCTTGGGTCTTCCTCCAGCAAATAAGAAAACCAAAGGGTTCCAAATGCTTTAGCAACACAAAGAGCCCAGTTTAACTCCAAAACCTTGAGCAATCTTTCCTCTCACCCCCCAAAAATCCCCAAAACAACAGTAGGCAACAGTCTCCCAAATACTTCTGTGGTAGTAACACTTCCCAGTGTAGCAGAGCTCTGGCTGGCAGTGGCTTACTTTTTTTAAGCAGGCAAGAAGAAAGCATGGAGAAGTTAGGAGAAACCATAACACACACGAGCTGAAAGCCACTGGGGAAGCAGGATGAATTAAACAAGGAAGGGTTTCTCTGTACTAGCATTTCCAAGCCATTTCCTCCTGATTTGTTCCCATTGCTGCACGCAGAGATTAGGTTAGCTGTATGGCTTGTCTGGTCCCAAACAGCTCCCTTCTTTGCTCGTTCACCAAACCAGACTCGAAAAGGTTAAAGAAACACCTGGGCTTTGACATAGTCTACTGCAAGAAGAAAGATGTTATCAGGGTATTATCCTTGCATTGTTGAAGTATGGGAGGACACATGGAGGAAGATTGTGCATCATAGTTTAATATAAGATGGCTAAGAAATAATAGTGAATGCAAAAAAGAGAGAGAAAAAATGACATGAACAAATAATCTTTTGAAACTGGTAGTTAAAGATCAAGAAATACAGAATCAAAGGGAATTTGAACTGCCCTGCCCAACAACCAGGGATATAAGCCTGACCAGTAACACAAAAATAGCATCTTTTATAAAATGAAAAATCTGTGCTAAGCCACAAAGCTTCAAAGCATCATCTGGTTCTTCTGTTAAAGTATCATCCTTCTCTGCCAGACACATTCCTGCTACTGTCCTTCCAAATAGAAAAAGAGAGGGAGAAAACTGCTCAAACATGATAAAATAAACTCATTACAAAAATCACAGACTCTATAGCAACTACAGATAAAGATGTGGAAAGGGATTCTTAGAGGGAGGTTTGTAGTGCTTTTTCCAAATGACTCACACCTGTCAGTGTCCTGAAAATTATCACCTCTGAAAGATGCCATCTTCTAGCACTCGAGGTGGAATCATTTTATAGTGTAAATAAAAAGAGAAATATATGTGGGGGTGTGTGAGCAAGAGACCAGTGTTCCCCAGGTGTGCCCTCTTGGAGAGAAGAGGACAGTTTACCACTGCCCCTTGATCTGAGAGATCAGAAGGTCCATCAGCTTGCTACTTAGAATACACAGAAAGCAAGGTTTCATAGAAAGGCTTTCAGCCTTTGCAGTTGGCTTCCTGGAACCTCCATATCTACTCTGGTGATGGATGGATTAAATCTTGAGTGGTCTGGAGGTATGATCTGTCTTAGGTATGCCACCAGGTCACTAAGTTTAGGTGCTTAATTTGGCTCCTGTGCCTTGCAGGAGGGGGACAGAAATACCATGGGGACTAAATCCTTACAACTCTTGTACACAGTGCAAACCAATGTGGGGGCTGTGGTCAGAACTTCACGCTTATACTGGGTCACAACAAAGCTGAACTGCCAGTCAGTGATGACAAGGTGAGTAATCCCAGCAAAGATTCCCAACAGAGAAGTTAGCTGGGACCCACGAGCACTGAGGCATCATGATTGTGCACTCATCTGCTTGGAAGTCCCTCAGGTGGTCATAAAAGTGTCACTGGCTGATCCTTGCTGCTTCTGACAAAACTGCTCATTTGTCTTCCTCTCCTCTAACAGCTTGTCTTCCTGCTGGATATCAGGTGTAAATACCCTTCTGCCGGGTCTTGAGTCTCAGCCAAAGGGTTGGGTTCAACAGCTGAGAGTGCCCACGTAAGCCCTACTTAAATGTCCTAGTTGGGAACCTGCATTCTGCTTTCAAGCAACAAGTTAAAAAAATTGGCTGATTAAACATTGCTTCATTGGGTGAAGACAGGAAAGAACAAAACAAATAGTGCTCTGGAGGCCAATGCTACCAGTGGTCCCTCGACTGCAAACACAGGGATGAGACTCAGAGCCCCCTTTTCCTGGGAAAAGCAGCTCTCCACTACCGTCCCCTCAAGCCCTTCAGCTCCCATGCTTCAGGGCCACGGAGGGGATGAGTGCTGAGGCCATTTCACTCATCCCTGCATAAGCAGCCAGGCAGAAGCTGGAGCTGCTGGTTGGCTTGGAAGAGCTGAGTTGCCCTTTCAACGCCTGGTCCTGCTAGCAGCCCTCTCTGCCCGCTACCCTGTTCACCTCCTCTTCTTTGCTGGGTTTCGGCTCCTTAGTAGATGACAGCTGCATGGAGGCCCCAGGAAGATTCCTTCCCACATGGGGACATTTCCCAGACAGCCTCCTCTCCTTTACCTGGTGGCCAGAGCTTCAGGGCCTCAAGGCTGCAAGCTGCATGACTGGGTTAGGGAGACTCAGGTTTGTTGGATACCTTTGGGTTGACTAAGACTTTTCACATCCCTACTGTATCTTTTCAGTTCCTTCAACTTTATAATGTGTCTATTTGTGCGGGTTTCTCTCTGAAATGTAAACACCCTGTGTGTTGTACAAGGTGCAATGAAAACAAAATATTTTTAGGCATTCTTGCTGGCTCTGTCCATGTCTCCTCACTACCCTTCTGGCTTCTGGTCTTAGGTCATTCTTTAGGGGTATCTACTCTTCTTCCTCTTTAGACCTCAGCCACCAGCCTTGTACATCAGACTAACAGAAGCTATGTATTCTTAAAGGCTGTAAGCATAGCTGGGTTGCCTAAACAGACCTTGGTTTACTGAAATTTTGTATTAAAACCACATTTTTACAGTTGTAAATTTTTTGTATGTTACTTATTTTTATAAAATATGTAACAGGTGTTTAAGAATAAAGAAACAGTCAACAAAAACATTTTGCTTATGTGACTCAGCATTTGGAAAGTCAACAGAAAAACTGGACCCAGTGCTCTTGGTGGCAACTCAGTGGCTGCCTTTTTCCTACCCATTTTCACCCCCCTGCACTCTCTCCCTGCACACTTCATTACCACGTCACTTCTAAATCCGTTGGAATGGGATTGCTGATGCTGTGTTTGCTCACAGACCTCAAACTCTCTAAGCATCTCTGGTGTTCTGTGAAGGTCTGTGTTAAAAGCTTTTTAAAAGTATGGCTAGATTAGATCTACCACTTTATTCCTGTTGGCTCTCTGGCTGTGCAATATAAGCATTTGAGCTTTGAGTTAGATGGAATTATGGCATTAAGGAAAACACAAGTAAAATTAATGACTGGACAATGGTCTACCTAAAGGAATATATTTATTCCTTACGACCTTCATGCTTAACTGTAATATAAGCATTTATTTTTTCATGATAAGATCAGTCGATAGTTCAAACATACCAAAATTAGACCTCACAGAGAGGGGTACTCAAACTCTTTACTTGGTGTGACCTGTGAATACATTATTTTCTGAGTCCTAAAGCTACTGTAGTCCTTCTAACACACTTTTCATTGAGGCTTTTTTCAAGCCCATTTGTGTGTGGAACAGGAAACAAGGGAGCAAAAAGAAAAGTTAATGATACACTGAGGCAGGGGGGGGAAGAGAAGATAATCATCCATATTACTACAGCTTATGCAATTTCCAGATGTTTGTTAATGAAAAAAACATAGAAGGGATGAAATTAAGAGGAAAACTTAAATAAAAATAATCCAAACCCAAGTTCACATTTGTGTAAAGTTTGCTGCAGCTCAGAAACCCTTTGTGTGAACCTGGACTGATTTATAATTTCACATCAAAACCACGCTAGCCATTTTGCATGGTTAGGTTGTGAGACCAGATGATTCTCACTACTTCCAGGGTTTATTCAATTCCCAGAACACAAAAGAAAAGCCAGAGGGTGCAAGCCTGCATGAACTGACATAAAAGAGAAAACAGCAAATCTCTGAAAAGCACGAGGGCCAAGTTTTACATAGCTCCAGTTGTGAACTAGGAATTTCCACATATTCTTTCCACACTAGTGATTCCTTTGAAATTGCACCCTCTTCCCCTTCCAGCCCAGAGAGCCTAAAGTTACGTGTGTCTTGGCTCTTCCACAACTACATAGCTTGGCCCTCGATCCTCATCTGCAATGCTACATTACAGTTCCCAGAAATCCTTAGCCAGGCACAGATTTGGGACAGAGGAAGAAATCGAGGGAGTCGGTGCATGCTCCAGGTCATGTAAGGCAGTAGTGATCATACAGCTGCACAGCTCCCTCCACGCTCAGCATGGCAGCCTTGGCTTGTGCTAGGCTATTTTTAAATCACAGCATGCCATTTCCTCATGCTTTTCATTCTTTTATCTTGCTATTGCTTAGAAATTTTATTCTCATTTATTTAAATGGCTGGCCTACCAAGCAGTCATGATTTTCTTTCTAATCTATGTTGACTGCAGACCGATATTTCTCGGTCACGCTTACCCATTTCAACATGCAGAATTTACACTTCCCGTATGATATATATAGTGCCCTCTGACACTGGCTCATCTGCTTCTTGGTTCATTGAAACAGTGTCCAGGCAATGCCAAACTGTCTTGAGAATCCCACAGATGCTGTTTCACGGCATTATTTGGCATATATTTCCCTCATTGCAATTATTCATTACAGCTTCAAACCTACACAAGGAGGACAGCAGTTACCCAATTAGAGGTCCTACAGCCATACATTTCTCTGACATGGTTCATTAGTCTCTTTCTCTCCTCTGTGGAAGAGATCTAGAGGTTATACTCAAAAAAGTTGTCTGTTTTGGTATCAAAGTGACTGACGGTGAAAATAAGAAACACACAGGTACACCTCTGCAACTAAAAGTCCCTAAATATCTCTAAAATATGGTCTCCTCTGTGAAGCTACAATTTTTTCTCCTCGGGATCTGTATTTGAAGAGCTCATCTTGCAGGGATCTCTGGGAAATAATACAACTAGCACTGTACCTAAAGGTTTGCAAACTGACAGACACAAGCTACCTCTAAGTGGGATGTAAATGGCCAGCAAAAAGAAGGATGTGTCCTGTAGTGCTTGCAAACAGCAAGGACCAGAGCTCTGAAACTCCTGCTACTACTGCCATTGCCACTGCTGGTTTCCAAACCAGTGAGGGTTTGGGAAGCTCTCTCCTAGGCAATTCCTCCTACTCAGAAATCATCATTATTAGCAATTGTGTCTCAGAGAATGAAATTATTCTTGCCTGAATTAGGTCATATCGGTCTCTGTGTTTTCAACAGGAGATTTTTCACATCAGCTTCTGGAAATGTGGCCAATTCTCTTTTTGCTTCCAGCAGCTGTTGGGCAGTCAGTATTGCCCAGTCTTCAGCTGGTGCAAGGCAGCATAACTCCTTCAAAGTAAATGGGGTTGAACCACATTGTGCCATGGAGGATGCCACACCATGGGACGGTGCTCATGCTGTAAAGTACCCTGGAGCCACATGGGCTCTCAGGTGCTCTAATTTCAACTTTTCTCACCGTGGTACTCATCTGTCTAAGGCTTGTTTACATTTGTGTGCATTTATTTACTGGCTGTGATATAATGGTATGAATCATGCCTGAGTTTTTCTTGTGCTGCTGACCGACCAAAAATGTAATCCGTTGTGACTTGGATTTGTGTCATCTACCAGTATTTTAGATTAACAAATGTGCTGTCATGGAGCACGTCGGTCCATGCGCTGAAAGCACAAAATGACCACAGCAATTCTGACCACTGTCAGGAGCTCCTAAGCCAAGTCTGAGGTCAGGATTTTTTTTTCTAAAAAAAAACTCTTGAAGAAAAAAACCAAAACCAATTACAGTTCGTGGCTCTGGGTGATCGATTCACTCATTCCTACCCCTTGGAAGACATTCACATTACACAAGGCCTGTGCCACTGGAAGAGCACATGCTGCAGGGAATCCTGGCATGGTAATCATAAATCACTTCCCATTCCTGGGTGACTCAGGAATGGTTCATATTAAGTAGTAGTCCAAAGTTACAAAAGTTTTATCATATTTTAATGAATTAGAGATCTGTTGAAAAGGGTGAGAAAGGAGAAAACACTCTGTGCTTCATTTTTGCAATCAAACTGGTGAGTGGTTCCTGGGTTGGCCCTATTAATAAGATAATTTCCAAGCCAATTAGGCTTAAGATGCCATCTTAATCTCTTATTGCTCTGGGGTTTCTCTTAGACTGCCAAGGGAGGCAAAAAAGTAGCACATGATGGGACAAAACTGCCAAATTTTCACCTCCTTGACAATGACTGTATGTGAAACAAGTTGGCACTTATCTTAAGTCAAACCTACCTATGGGACTGTTGGAAGAATTCAACAATTTCAATACCTCAGTCTACTTTCTGACATACTCTCTTCTGGCCCCTGTGCAGCTGCTAAACCTGCAGAGTTCCTGGCTTGGATCTAACAAAGGACATCTTTTTCCAACAGGGAAATTACTGTGCAAAGTTGTCAGGGGATTTAGAAATTTAAAGCTAAACCTGAAATTACGCTTATCTTACTGCATGCTTTCTCAGCTTGTGCTGTATCTTCGAAACAAGTTTGTTTAATTCAGGCTTATTTCACTTTTTGTGGGGTTTGGGCTGGAAGAAAAAAGGACGTGGTTTATGGAAACTTGCAAAGTAACATAGAATGGGAATCCTACCCGTCTTTTCATCTTTTTGTGTGTGTATGAATTTAAGTGCTTTCAGTACAAGTTCACCCTAATCCTCTAGCTGCCATTTGAGAATGGAGAAGAAAGAACATGTGTGGTTGTGCTGGTTAATTCCCTCAATTTGATCTTCAAATTAGAAAGATGTGCTGACTTCTCCATCTCCGTATTTTGAAGAGTCTTTTACAGCCCTGAGAAAAGTGCCTGAACAGATTTCGGCTTGTGATGTTGGGTTTGTGCTCCCAGTGCTGGGCTGGCGTCCCCCACTGATGCTGTAACCAATGAAGTGCAACATAACCTCCTCTGTGGAAGTGGCTTTTACACCTAGAGAGTCTAAAATAATGAGGAGTCCTTCTGCAATGTTTTCCCTCATTTTAGATTAAAAAAAAAAATAAATATGTAAAGTCTTATTCATTTAGAGTAGATCTTTTCACAACACTTGCACTTATCACTGAAAAAAACCAAAAGAGTAGAAATGACATGGCAAAGATTTTTTATATTAATTTCTTTGATGAGAAGTTCCCACAAGCAATCTTTATTTCTTGTAGAAGGCTGAATGAAGAATAATCCCAGCAGGACACTGCTGTAGACTAATATTCTCTCTTTCCAGGAGATTAAGAAACCTATGCCATCTCACCACTTTCTCATCTGGAATAATCTCTAGAATAACTTCTAAGTAATTATTACTATAGTTATTCTGTGTAAGATTGCTGTTGATTCTCTCTCTGAGCTTGTGGAAAATACCACTTCTAAATACATTGTGTAAATAATAAAATACATCTGGCATTGCAAGGTAAACTTTATTCCTTTAACACTAACATTTTTAGGTTAAAGATTGCATGTGTGTTTGCAAAGCCTGGTGCTTTTTTTCAGTGCTGTTGTAATTTTATTAATGTCTTGCTCATTAAGGGTAACCAGCATTAGTAGTTAAAAAAAAAATAGTAGGAGAAGCACTCAGATAGCTGGATGCACCATCATAACTTAAATTCTGTCATTCTCACCTCCCTTCACTTTTTCTAAATAAACAAATATGTCCTTGCACTAGTAGCTCCTCCTTGAATGTGGTACCACCACTACTATCAACCAGGTCAAACCCAACTGATGACTTTAAGTAGTTGTGCAGCATTGTTTAGAACTATTCTTTTTTCCCTTCTCAGTCCTTACAAAAAAGGTCTTAGCAATTTTTCAGAAGGATCTAATAGTTTTGGGTACTCCAAGTCAGAAACTTCACAGATACTTGGCCACTGTCAGGAAGCACCGAGCTCCCTGGGAAACAGGCTCCCTGCAGGATTCCCAGCTTGGGCAGAAAACAAAATGAAAACTTCAGCAGGGGAAACTAGCTCCCAGGCAGCAAAAGCCGAAGTCCTGGTGAGCTGATTGTACCTTGCAAGAACAGCACACATGACGTAGGATCACTTTCCTTCAGTATCCTCATTCAACCCTACGTGTCTTTTGTGAGCTCTCACAATTCACTGAACTTTCCTAGGGGCCTCTTTGTTACTCCCATTCATCTCTCTTTTTGTCTTCTCTGACAAATGCTTCTGCTGTACTTCACCAGCCTCCTTTGTGTACAACATCGATTTCAGTGGAAATCCTGTCTCTGAAGATCAGGCCGGTTCATTGCCCTCTTCTCCATTCTCCTACTCTCTGACTCCACGCTGCCAGCTTGCTTGATCACTGAACTTTCCCCTATGTTTTTGCCAAGTTAATGGTTTCCCTATAGACTCAATAGATAGGCATTTCTTCCTTGCCATGTTCCTTTTCCTTCTTGAGTTTCAGAAATGCACATAACTTTAAGCTACTCTCCAATTACAGCTAAATTATTCCCTAAGGCAATTAAGGTGAAACATTACTTTGAAAGACGTTGCTAGTGTTTCAAATTAACAGCAGCATTTGATACAGTTGTCAGTATTTTTCCATTAACAGCGCTAACCTCCCCATCCTCCCTGCAAACCCATAAAATTTATCTGATTCCCATGGAGCTGATGGGAAGAGTCCAGGTGCAGTTTCTCCCAGCGAAGCTGAAATAAAACATTTGCAAGGACAAGCTGATTCTCAGAACTCCCTGCTTCATTTATTGATCTCTTTCATTCAGTGCATTACAACTCGAAAAGCTCTTCCCCCCTACCCCCCTTTTAATCCCCTTTAATCAGTGGTAGATCATGTTTCAGCAGGGCTTTAATGGATTCTTGAGGATAGTTATGGAGCGCTTTACCCTTTTGACTTGGTGGCTATGTAATCAGTCTACTGGCTTAAAATCCATCCGATTTCCTGGAATTCTTCTGAAGAGAACTGAAAGGAGCCTGACAGTGACAGCATTACACCGCAGCAGGGAAATCTGCTCATACGCATGGTATGCGCTACTGGTTACTCGTTCCTCTCTCTACATGCCAATCAGTGACAGTCCAGTAGATGCGGCGAGAGAACAGCAATGCTCATCCACGGGATTTCAAAAAGACCTCATTATCCATGTATGCACAAAGTATTTCCTAGGTTAAAAAACCTCTAGCTGCCCTGTCGAATGCAGCACTTCCTTTGGCATTATTTATACAGCCCTGAGCTCTCATTCCCTATTGATGGAGGATAAGGAGAAAGCTTTGGACAACCTAATTCTCTAAGATACAGTCAAGGCCTGTATGATCTGTCATTGCTTGAGTAATGCTGGCATCAAGCTAAGCCTTGGCTGAATGACAACGCCATCTTTGCTCGACTAATGCATATTTTTTGAGTATGCATGGTTCTTGCATGTAATAACTTGCCTTTTTTTTTCCTTTAGATTTGTAGGTAGATTTTTAAGCAGATGAACATTAACATATTGCTCAATTGTAAATGTTTTTAGATGAATCTTTTGAGATAAATGAAGGTATAAGGATGTGTAAAACTGTTCTCCATTTATCTGCTCTGAACAGGCAAGTGCAGAAGGATATTTTAAAATGTCCAAGCTGGCCATTCGAGTAGAGTGGCAGCTACAATGCCTGGAATACTGGGCTCAAGAAAACATCTGAGGTTAGAAACAGCTCAGCCTCACAACATTTCCCTGACAAAATTTGAAAAAAGCAAAACTCTCTGGGCTTTATATTTATAGATAAAACCCTTCGAAATATTGTAAGCATTCTGTATGCAGTGAGCAGGTATCCTAAATAAATCATTAGGCATAACAGGAGAGCTAGTGCAAGGATGGCTCTGGTTTGCACTCTGAAGGGAACGTGGTGTTACCTGAACCTCTGGCCAGCCCAGCACAGATATGCTGGTAGCTGCTGCACCTGATGTGTCACAGACCGGTTCCTGTTCCTGCCACTATCCTTCATTAACAGTAAGTGATGTGGCAGGCAAGCAGGACCATTTGAAATGGAACTTAATAAAACATGTTGAGAGGATAAAGGTTCGAGTTAAGGCTATGCTTTTTGGTAATTGTGTGTCCAAGTTTGTATTCAACGGTCCTGACCAGCCCAAATCTTTCCCCAAACTTGATCTTTTTTCTCTAGGTCTTCATATTATAACAGATCTCTCTGTGACTGACAGCATTTTGGCACACAGGTACCAAGCTCAGTTGTGAAGCACATCACTACCACGTTCACAAGGCAGAAACAACCCAACGTATGGATCTTCCATATAAAGCGCCTTTTGTTCTCCCCAGAAGTCCATGATATGACCTCATAGCTCAGTTCACAAGCTGTGGACAAAGGTCCATAAGAATTTACATGAACAGACCAAGGCACGGAGCAAAGAACCCATAATAAACTGGGAAAATGAAAAGAGAGTATTGTCTTTTTCAAAAAATAGGGCAATAGTTATGTGCACTACAGCCAAGGCCACTCTGAGAGAAACGATTCTCCACAGATGTGGTTGTGATTTATTCTGCAGGAATTAATCTCCACATCACAAATATTTTTGCTACCAGTAAACACTAAGGAAAATGGAAAACCAGCTATAGAGACCAAAATAACTGCTGTGCATGGCTGCAGAACCTGTCACTGCCTCAGCAACTTGCAGAACCTGCACTCCAGGACAAATGAGTCCTTATGCCTTTCTCCAGGCTTCCTAAGTGCAGGTAACAAGCACAATAAAGGTAACCTGCACTTCCTAAGTGCAGGTAACAAAACACAAAACCAATGCCAGTTTGCTGTTCAATTTGGAGCCTGTTGTCTGTCCTATCTGCAGAACAGCTCTTAGCCATGAAATGCTGGTGAATCGCACTGAGGGCCTGATGCCTAATTCACACCTGGTGAAGGCGGCACACTTCTACTGCAAATTGTTCTAAAGCAACTGCTAGAGATGGAAATACAAATAAAACCATGAGACTGAGTACTAGGCTTTATTTAAAGGCTATAAGAACTCTAAGAGAAGTCATGCGTAGGTTTAAAACTAAACTCTAATAGGTTATATTTCCAGTTATCTTCGCTTTAGTTTTTCCAAATATCGAGACAATAGCTGACCCTGCTTTGAGCAGGAGATTCCTGCTCAGAGACCTCCTGAAGTCCCTTCCAGCTTGAACTCTCCTGTGATCCTATAATTAAGAATTACTTGAGAATTGAGAGGAAGTTCTTAAATTCAGCTTAATTAGTTTGAGTAAGCCTTATGTCTACTTTAAAAGCATCCACAGTTCTGTCTGTCCTGCTTCAAAGTGCACAAATGAATGCTTCGAAGTAGGCTGCACAAATTACAGCTACTGAAGTAAAGAGGCAATAAAAGGGGTAACACTGTTTCTTTTGCTGCATTTGAAACTGCTAGAGAAGGTGACCCTAAACATTCAGATCTTTCATCCTCTTCCACCGAAGGTCCACATGCCTTCCTGGTGGCAATAAGAAATTCCTCTCCTCACCACTTTCCCCTTTCATTCCTGAGTCTTAACATAAACCTTGCAAATTGCACTGCCTGCATAACACCAAGGCTTCCCGCAGACCTAGAACCATGGGCAAGCTGCAATCCTCACTCCCTGAGAGAAAGAAAAGCAGAAGAGGAAAAAACAAAACAAAACAAGAAAGAAAAAACACCTCATCTTCATGAGATTGCCTGTATTTCTGAATCTGATAGCTAGCTTTTAGATTAGAGATCGACCCAAATTTCAAAGCTAGAAAATATGAGATGTAAGCTACTGATTCAAGAACGGCTCTGATTCCTCACCAGAGCTTTTACTGTCTCATTCAGACTCATTCTACTACCAACATAAAGAAATACATTTCTCCCAAAGCCCTAAGCTCCAACTATTAAAGGAAAAACATACCCCCTGGAAGATCACCTCCCGTCTCGTTACAAAGCAGCAGATTTAATAGGACTCTTTGCTTTAATTCAGGGCACCTGAAGGAGCCCAACATGCTGACCTTCAGCTCTACATGGTTGCACTTGTGAGCTGGGGCCCACCACCTTCCTGGGCACCCTGTCAGACTCTCCCAGACAGGGTACCCAAATCAACGGGGCTGTGGTTCACCAGCTGAGCATCTGGCCCACATTGGTTTAACTCTGTCAACTAGTTGGATCTGGTTAATATTAGAGACTAATAAAATTCATCTGTTTTGGAAATAAAGGTGAGCCAACAGTTAAATCTGCCATCAGTAAAATAATAAAAAAAAAGTTAGAGGAAGCCTGAGAATGATTAATGCTGGGCCCAAACTAACCAGGAAACAAATACTCCTCAAAGCTACTATCAAGAAGAAGAGATCGAAGCCAACATTTTGATGCATGATGTAGAAATAACTCTGACTGAGAAATGTAACGCTGGAATCAATTTTATCCAATAGCGCAAACAATAAAAATCACAAACCAAAGTCTACCCTGGATGTACACATGGGACTCCCGTTGATTTCATCCTAGCCACACACACACATCTGAGGGTGGATTTTGGAACCCCAGGTCTTTAATCCACCACCTCTACTAAGCTCAGTTATTACATGCATTAAGGATGAGGGTTGCATAGCTGTAACTGAGAACAGAATTTGGCCCATTTATTGTTAAGTGCTGTGTCTGAAGTGGGTTTTCTACTACTAAAGAAACCTAACTTTTTAGGGTTATGAAAAGTCTTAAGTGGCATATTGTAAAAAACTTCCAGTCTACAATATAAAATACACCCTGGAAAACTACTTAAATGAACAGAATCCATCTTCCAGAGTCAGGAAATGATTCACTGTAGAAAAAGAATGAGGAAAGGCTCTTTCAGCTGCTTTGACTCTGGACTGGACTGATGTTTCTGCTAGTTTTCTGACTTTCAGATCTTTTAGTACCCTTCTATCCAACTTGTACTGTCCCTGAAAACATCTGACCCTTTGTGAAAACATAATATTACTGCATCTGTTTCTTCCCTCTTTGCTTTGGCTAGCAACACTAGGAGGACAGATAAATAACCAACGATGTCAGAAACATACATCATAAATCATTGGGAAATTGGGGTAATTTGAATAGTCTCGCTGAGTTCTGATATGCATTAACTACACGTGCAGCTTTAGGAAAGGCTGCATGCAATTGCAAGTCATTAACCTGAGGTGCATCCCGCATCCCACATCCCACAGTGTGCTCTGCAGAGCCTGACCCAGTGCTGCTGACCTTAGGGGAGTGTTCTCCAGAGTTCATGGCTCATGTACCGAATGCTTAAATCCACCTGGAAAATCAACCAGATTATGTTTTTCTTAAGAATTCTATGCCAGTGTTCAGAAAACATAAATTATCACAAAAATTGTTAGCAAAACAAACAGAGGAGTTCCAGGGGACCACAGAAATGTAGGTGTTTGCACAAGTTCTGTGTTTGCTTAGGGTCATTGGGAAATTCTAGTCTTTATGGGCTGACCTTTCCAAAGGCATAAGGAGCAGCTAGGACATTAATTGCAATTGAAAGCCAATGGAAATGAGGTTTCCAACCATTCTGCTCTCCAGAATTTTCCTGAGGATTTAGCAACACTATTGCTATTAATATCGAGGAGAACCAAATCTCTCAACAGGGCTGTCAGGGCCCTGAGCGCACTCTCCTCAGGGTTCAGCTGCCAGGGTCAGGGTCAGTGGGGGGCTGTTCCATGCTGTGGTGGCCATGGAGGGCTCTCAGCACTGCTGCGGGGGACACCACTTTCAGCCAAGTCAGGCACTTTGACCCTGCCAGAGCTACCACCATGCAACTCTGTAGGAGTATCCCAGAGGGATATACCACCATAACCTTTAAAAGGACTAAAGACAGGCCACGTGGAGGCTCCCTGAGGAGAAGCATCCGACCTCTGAGAATATCTAGCCAGACTGCAGCTGAGCCCCATCTTCACATCCTACATCTTGGCCATGAGCCTGCTCGTGGACTTCAAGAAAATCTCACTGGGGCTGTGGGAAGCTTTGCATTTCTTTCAGCACAATGGCATTTCAAAAAGGGGCCAATCTACTGTTCTAAGCACATTTGGATTTATGTGCAGAGAAAGAACAACTCCAGTGCAATAAGATAGCATCCACCAAGCAGCACATCAATTCCCACCAGCAGCTTGGGAGAAGGCTTTTCCCAACAAACAACTTACCTGCCATGAGCATTTGCTCCACCTTTCTTCTGGATTCAGACACACAAATTGTGCCACAAAAATCATGAGTTTGATCAAAGGTAGGCACTTGCTTCAAAGCATTGGGTGTCTAACTGAGAATGAGGTCTGACTGTTGAAGCAGTAGCCAATACTCTTGGGAAGCACTGATAGATGTGTTGAAGGAAATTCATGACAAATCCACCAGCACATCCAAGAGTTACCTGTAACAGTATTTCTGTCTTCTTTAAAGAGTAAGGGAAAAAAGTAGACTGTAATGAGCATCTGTTCATGAAAGAAGAAAACACATATTGATATATGACAGTTCAGCTCTTGGGCTGGAAATGTT
Organism: Ciconia boyciana; assembly: GCF_034638445.1. Lineage (NCBI taxonomy): Eukaryota > Metazoa > Chordata > Aves > Ciconiiformes > Ciconiidae > Ciconia > Ciconia boyciana. The sequence goes on from NC_132934.1 coordinate 61,624,065, forward strand.
AAGAGTTACAAACAGTATGACCTCTGATCAAATGATAATTCTTGTAATAATAAGGATCTGTACATGTTGTTCTTTCTGTCTCAGTGTCCTGAACTGGGCTACAAGTGGAGTGTCAGGTTAGATGACCACATTAACCTTTTTGGGTTTAAACTCTAGGAAGTGAAAAGACAAGAAATGTAACAGTAAAACAAAGTTAAACATAACTGAGTCTTTCACTCATTTCCTCCACACATCCACATCCACGCAGAGGCACTAGGTTCACAGTGGACTCACTTGGCACTGATGAAACTTGAAGCCAGCCGGAATGAAGGAACGGTCTCTTCTTGCAAACCGAATCTTTTCATCATTTGGTCCTGTTTGTGCTCCCAACCAAGCCTGCAGAAAATACACAGAGCACACCACTTCCTTTGCTGAAGGTCCATGCAAATGTTTCTGATAAATTTATCTCATGTTGCCGTGTGTAATGGATGGTTCAAGTGCCTTGGTGAGGCTTCTGAAAGGACTGACTGTCATCGGTTGATACCCCAGGCCTGTGTGCAGACACAGTTGCCACAAAAGGGGCAAAAAGCTAAAATAAACACCACAATATCTGATGAAAGATGGCGGTCTCTTATCGGAGCCATTAAAATTCCAGTCTTGAAGGGAGAGTGGGCCGGATTGTCCCCTGGAATTTGCAGTTGTCATTCAGAGGAGTGTGGTATTCAATGAAACGGTAAATAGTCCAGGAAGTGCCAAATACATTTTTTATTACGGTGCTGTATGGCTGCCTGTTCTCTGACTGATGCTGTATGACAACATTTTGCTGATAAGAGCACTTGTGCGTGCTGACTTAGCTTGGTCGGGTGGGTTTGCTTCTGCTTCCTGGGAGAACGGTTTTGGATGGAAAACCAGACTTGCCTTGTTTGAATTACCTGAGTAAACCCAGCCTTGTAAACAGACTTACATGAGGCCTTCTGCAGAAGGTGAATAACACTCTTGTAAATCACAAAAAGCTGCAGGATATATATTCCTGGCTCTGATATAAGCCAACAGAAAAGAGGAAATTCACAGCTGGAAGTTTAAAGCTCTGCTGTTGTCATTTTGCTCTGTACAAATTAATTGCACAAATGAGAAATCAGCCTCTCTAATTATGTGAGTAGATTGCAGTGAGACAAACAAGCTGGGCATCCAGCTTTTTATTTCTTTAACATTGGAAAACTTTTCTCCAGAAATGCGCAAGCTAAACTTGACTCAGTCACATCAATTAAAGGAAAAACTTGGTCCTTACTTTGATTTTCACTTTGCAGACACTGACTAACATAATTTTGTTCAGTAGGACCTTCAACATTACTATTACACACGTGGAAAAGCTCTATTCTTTGGATACTTAGAGAGAGAGACACTATTTTCAGTTCACTCCTGGAAAGGTGTTAAAAATCTTTCAAATGGACTTTTAAAATAAGCAGGCTTTTAGAAAAGAGATTCAAGTGCCTCTGAGTGCTGGTGAGTGTTAAAAAACATACTTCTAAAGCCTTTAAAGATAATTTTTATCCCTCTAAATCCATCACCTGCACTGTCATATTAGTATCCACTCTTTCCCTGTTTTCTTCCTGCCTACCCTGCTTATGACGGGACCTAGTTCACTCTGAGCTTCTCACCCATTACCATGCATGGACTGTTAAAATCATCTTTCTAGCATGATCAGCCTTCATGTCTTTGTAATGTTGGCACTGCAAATGGTTAACACTATTCCTACAGTGGTTGCAGGGAGCACTGGGACAGAAGGAGGGTTTAAGGCAATACTGGTCCAGCCTTACCTCTCTGAGAAGCGGTGAACTCACTTGCTGACAGTACCCTGGTGATAGGACTTCCTTGCCTACTTCACATGTGAAGAGTTAAGGGGTAATTGCAGTTCATGTTATCTCAGTGAAAAAATTTGGACCTACCCCTAATGGCAAATGCTATTGATACTGAGAGTGGTACAAATGAAAATGCAATCCAGAAGTTTTCCTTACTATGCAGACCTTCCAGAAGGCAGCTTTTTGTTATGGGTAGCATTTCTGAAAAGTGTGAGATATTCTACAAATACATCCTTTTGCTGTACTGGAAACAGGTGCCATCAATTCGGCAACATTGACATGCTTTGCTGCATAATGAGAGAATGCATATTTTGGAAAAGATCTCTTCCTGATCTTGCTGAGTTATTTGGCATCCAAATTGTCAGAACACAGCCAACAAATTAAGAAAGAGAATAATAAGAAGAAAGCTTTCACACTTGTGCGCTAAGAAAGTTAAGTCAAAATCCTGTGGAGGTTTGCCAACATTTCTTGCAGATTTATATTGCCCTACCAATATACAGCATCTTACCAAAAAATCAGCTATACCTGTCACTGTTTAAATGAACTTAGAAATCTTCTATACACAAGTTACATCAACAATTTATTTCATTCCACTGTTTGTATGTAGTTCTCCAACCTTCAGATCAGGGCCAGCATTAGGTAGGTCCGAGGGAGCACCAACACTGAACCTTCATATGGTTTCTGTTTACTGGAGAGCCAGAAGAAACATTACATAATATGTCACAGATGTTAAGAAGGAGATGTCCACAGACATAACAGATACAACGAATGCTCTCTGTAAATGCGTTGGGTTAAACAGAAAACCTATTTCAGCATGTGTGCACACGGTCACAGTTTTTAGAATGGTAATTAAGGTCCCAAATAACACTAACTGCAATACATATTACTTGCAGTGGAAGAGGGAAAGGCTTTCCCGCTAAACGCTATGCTTTGTAAGACACCAGAGGAAAACAGAAGACAGGTTTGGGCTAGGTTGAGGACAGTATGCCCCTACTGTACAGACACTACTTGTACATAGGTGATGTCACCACTTCCAAATCTGATTTGAATTGTTCTAGATGAATGATGACCATAATCACTACGAGCTAGCAGCTAATTCAAACCAGTGGAATATGCACTTAGAGAGAGGCAAGACAATTACATAGTACAAAGATTCTTGCAGGGCATAACAGAGTTTATGAGCAGCTGGTAGATAATAGCTTTTTAAAATAAACACTGTCTAAATGCACAATCCAGATTGCACACATCTCTTTGAATCTCAGTGGCTGCTGTTTTATTTTCCCTGCCGGTTGCAGCCAGAGACTCAGAAAGACGGCAATGAATTGACTGCTGGTTGCAATTAGAGAAGCCCAGTAAGATGGTATCTCCATTAGCAGGTGACCTCTCTAGCTACTAGGTTTGCTTTAAACATCTCATCAGAAAGTGTGACACTTCCCAGAACATTATCAGGACTCAGAGAGGTGGGAGGGAGGAGTCCAGAGGGATTTTTCTCTATAAATTACTTTTCAAGTCTAAGCATGCTTCACCTAAGGGGATGTGGTTATGGGCTGTAGTGTGATCCTTGCTCTCAGAATTTGCCATATTACTCCTTTGCCTTACCTACTATAGGCTAGTCCAGAATCACAAGAGACTTCTGGCCAACTTTTTGCAGGTTTATTTCGGCTGAATTTCAAAATTATTGCTATTTTCTTGAACAGGTGTCATTTCACCGGTGAGATGGTTGCTCATTTTACGGTAGCACCTGTAGATCTCTCCTTTGCTGGACTGTGTCACCGTTGTGCTTGGAGATGCCTCTGAGCCCCTGGCTACCCATTGACTGGGGACAGCCACTCTCCTTCTGGGGTTCAGGACAGTCAGTTCTGTACAGAAAAGCTCCCCAGACACAGTATGATGTTATCAACAACCACAGAAGCCTGCTCAGGTGTGAGGAGAAGTAAGGGGAGTTCAACAAATGCACTCATTGACTAGGAGGACCTTGTCCAGATCAATACCTGGCACCAACATGCAAATAGTGCCTCACGTTCTCACTTGCTATGAGCACTCTAAGTTCAGCCTGATCAAACCACCAGGACTTTGAGGATTTTTTCCAGCTGGGAAGTATTGCTGTTTACTCATAAACCCTGTGAATAACCTTTGCTTGGATATCTCCTCTCTGGGCATCATTAATCTGAGTCAAAGGAATCCATCAGAAGCACAGATGAATGGCCAGCTGGACAGGTAGACTTCTTACACTTATTTGGATGGATGAACATTAAGTACCTGAAACTCAGGCTCTCTTATAGGTGTCAACATCAGCTCTTAACACAAAAGAGCTGAGCCCCATGACGGGACCAAGTTCTGCCCTCAGACAGGACCTCGCTTTTTTGTGCTACAGAGAAGAGGCTTCCCCAAGGTGACGGGGTGCCCACTCTGAGACCTATTGCCTCTCCTGAGAAGAAGAGACAACAGGAACAACAAGTAAGAACTGAGAGGGAAAAGGAGAAAACAAAAGTTTTATTAGAAAATATGCCACATTAAAATAAAGGCAATCCCGCACCATTCCAGCTGTACAAAATTCAGGCCCTTAAGTTTTTTTCCAAGTAAAGATATTAATAGCAGAGACCAGCATTTTTGATGCAATTCTTTTTATGTAGAACAATATAGAGAGTCTGCTCTCATAAACACAGTAGGACACAAACAACCAGAGGCAACTTCTCTTCTCACAGCAGCAGATCTTTCCCAGCCAGCTCTCCGGCCTCTCTGGCTTCTCCTAGGACAGGCATCCACACAGCTTGGCTGTGCTGCAGCTTCCCTTCGCTGCCTGTTTCCCACATGCTGTCTCCCTCCTTCCCCACCTGAACTGTCTCTCATCCACCCACACATATTCCTTTCCCAAAATAATACCCAGACAGAGCCTGGCTTCCCACAATATTCAAATTCCTGAGCTGCCTTTGTTTTGGGTGGAAACATATGCTTAGCAGTCTATTGCACTATCTTAAATGAAGGACAGTTTTCTGCAAGACATAATCCAGCTTGCAGTATGCCAGTGTGCTGAGATGCTACATTCAGGCCTTTGCCCTGAGCTCTCTTATTAAACATCAGCTATCATATGTTTACGCAATACTATCACAGTGTTAATACCCATGAAGTCTATCAAAGTCTGCTGTCTTGTTTCTTTGAATTTGACATCCAACACAGACAACAGTTGTATTTGCAGAAATACTGTTAGGGTCCTGCACCTGTGATAAATAGAGAAAAAAGCAGAAGCGCTGCATGAGAAAGAGCAAATGGAAAATGGCTGTGAATCGGCGCTGCACACATCCTCTGCCACACAGCAAATGCCTTCCTCTTCACCACCTCCTCCCAGCTAACAAAATGGCCCAGCATACAGCCAGGACAAAATCCTCTGATCTCAGGGCAGAAAATGAGTGTAAAACTCCACCCTCTCTTCTTTTGTGGGGTTATGTCTGTTTGGCACAAGACTATGAGGCAGTGGTCCTGTGCACCTCTAAAAGGTAAATGTGAGTCACATGAAGTTACAGCAGTTCCCACCTATGCCTGAACATTGGTAAGAGAGTAAGGTTTTATAGCTTAAGGCTTGCTCTTTTGTGGGACAACACTTTGGCTCCACAGCTGATGAGATCCGTGGTGGCAGTGGAAGTGAGCCTTGTTATTCTTACACATTTTCCCTTGCCCTGTATAGGCCGCCCACCACCCACAGATGTCCCATGAAGGCAAGACACGTAGCTTTAAAAAAAACAGGAGGAGATGAAAGAGGTAATATTAAAGCAGGCTGCAAAGTGCACGGGTAAAGCTCCTTATCTCATACAAATAGGAGTGTGGTGGGTCATTTGCTTGGCGCCTGCGACTGCAATGCTTCTAGGGAATCCCGCTAAATGTTATCATATTGCAGCAGGGCTTCTCCTCAGAGCCCCATAAAAGAGGCCGAGAAGTTACTTGCATTCCAGGGCCAGCAACTGTTAAGAGTACAACAGAGCACTGATGCCCTGGCTAAAGGATATCGGGAATGGGACATTAGCAGAGATCTGGATCCTGCCTGTACAGATCTTCACAGATGGTGACTTTTATCCATTAGAGGACAGCAAAACCAGTATAGGCATACAAGCTAGGCTGAAAGACTGAAGCCGAAAACATTTTTGTCACTTGATCAGTGTCAGTGCCAAAGGACATGGCGAGACAAGCTTACTTGCTCAATTTTTCGAGTGGTCTGCCATGAAGCCCAAAACCACCCCCTATAGATGCATTCAGGTACAAGACACTTCTTCGTGCTGGGTCAGCCAGCGCGGTCCTACTGCATAGCTCCTTTCAAGAAGCAGTAGCACCCACAGGCAACCTGTGAGAGCAGCCCCAGGAGTCTGGGAGGAGTCATATTTTTTCTGTGAGATATTTGAAATACTATATTTCCCTGAAAAGAGGTTGGAAAATGCAGCCAAGAAGCAGAAGGAAAGGATGAAGATAATTTTTTCTTTAAGACATCTATATCTGTCAAGCTTGGCTGAATGTAAAGACTTTGGAGAGGTAGGACTTTTGAAGTAACAGTGAGAGCCATTATAGACTTTTAATACCAATATTTTTAATACCTCAGCTTGAGTATAAAGTGTAAGAGAAATGACAGGACAGCTAGAAGAGACTGGTTTGGTCTCAGCACACTTCAAAGAAAGCATGAAAACAGCTTGGATCTACACATACATCTCTGTAATTCACTTGAGTACTGGAGTTCAGCCCCACTGCTAAAATATTACTTTAGTGCTCAGGAGCAGAATCAGTACTGCATTTTGGAGCTGTAAAAAGTATCTAGGACTTGAGTTTTGAGAAAGTGCCTCCTTATAAGCACAAGCAAAGGGGCAGAAGTGATTTTATCAAGCTAAAGACTGGGGATGTAAATCTGCGGTGAAAGGGAAAATGGAGAAAATAAAAGTTTTGTCTGAAAACGAGTCTCATTCCACCATAACCAATTCCATCCTGACCCAGCATCAGAAAGTGGTTTAATGAACCACAGCTGAAGTGGGAAGCAGAATTGTTCAGGTTTAAGGACATGCTGTCTCCACTCCGCGAGGTGCAGGGAATTCGCATCAGGGTTTCAAGGGAAACTCCTTGCCTCGGATCGCCTGTTCCAGCCCAGCGCAATTCATGTTGATGAGACTAACAGTTACGAGCAGATAACAAAATGTTGGTTGATGTTGCACATGAAATAAGTTACAGGGCTCTGCTCCTACTTTTACAGGATACTTTTACTGCATATAGATCTATGCATCATTCCAAAAGTATCTATAAATACATAGGTGCATTAGACCATTTCATTTAGCCCACTCTTCTCTTTTTGGTAATCTCAGGGGAGTGCCAAAGAAATATATCCTGAAAACTTAATTTCTATTCTGAAAAATCACCCTTTTGAGTTAAAGAGAATGCATTTTGTTCTGGGGAAATCTCTCCTGATCCTGCTGTGACAAAGCAGCAGCCTCAGGCTCCAGGTCTCCTTGCAGCCTGGTACCTCCCAGGCAGGTGTTGTGGGTGTGAGAGACAGAAAGCTCTTGTTCACCCTGGACTCCTTTGGCCTCCCAGCCTCTGGCAGCTAGAGCAAAGGGAGGAAAACACAACCGCTGCTGGAACAAAACGTCCTTGTAAAAACAACAGATCTTCCTAACTTTAAGCATTTGCTAATTAAGGTTATGCCTAGGAAATGAGACCTGTTCTTTCTAATCTCCATAGAAACACTCAGTCATGCTTCCTTCCTAACCCATGCACAGATCCCTGCAAGCATGTCAGCATTGACCAGCAAGCCTTACTGGCTGGTTCAGCCTTTTTAGCCAGCACAATGTTTGTCTGAAGTACGCAGAGAGGATTTAAAAAAAAAAGTGTTTGTTCTCTTATTTATGGGCACAATTAACAAGAAATTCAAGTGATCAATTTACCTTTCCTGTTTATCATGCATTACAATGGGAAACCTGGGATGCTGAGAGCTGTCTGCAAATTCCTGGAAATCCACAGAAGTTTCCATGCATTCCCATAACATTTGACTAAAACTAGGACTAAAAGTTACAACCATGAAAATGCTCCTTATAGAAGGTGTTGGGCTTTTTTTGTTAGAAAACTGGGTTATTCAATTATTTGTCAGATTGAGATTTTGCCTCAGAGACTCCAGTTAGAAGTTAACTTGAAATCTTAAGTGACATTTGAGGTCTTGCTTGCCGTTGGATGGCTGGAAATCTAAAACATCCTAAAACAACTGTAAAGGCCACTCCACCCTCTTCTTCTGTCACAGTCTAGGAATATCCAGGAGCTCCCCATCTCTTGTGCTTGCAGCTGCTTGACAGTCTGTTGGCTGCTTGCAGGCAGATTTCTGGCAATCTGTTTGGATGCACGTGGCAGGATAAGGATCTGCTGGGTTTGCTCACTCCTGTGACCCAACATCCTCTGGAGAATGCCTTCTTGCAGTGCATGGGCCCCACAGGGAGGCCCGCTGCTGGGACACACAGCTAACCTGGCCTTGAGGAGACCTACAGGTGTCATGCACACTTACCAGTAGGTCCTTTCCTCACAGTCAAAGGTATACCAGGGTGTCCAGGATGATAGCCAATAATGCTGGCACTGCGCTTTGGAGCTCCCTGGCTTACCTGCGCCATGAATGGTGGGATCCTATATCTTTACCTACACCAGCAACGACTCCTGCATGTAGCTCTAGAAGCCATGGTGTGATCACCAGTAGCAATAAAGATTCCTGCTGCCAGACAAGGCAGCTTGTTTGCCTTAAGCTCTAACGCAGAGGAGCCCTGCATACATCAGTGATTGTCATCCTGTGTCCAGTGCGTACTGGATTTTTCTTCCTTCAATGCATGTTCTTGGAAAAGACTTTGTGTGCCCTCATTCTGAGTTCACTTCATTCATTTCTTACCTCTTTTTCCCTTATTAGTGAGGGGAATGGCTTTTTGGTTGGCCTGTCTCACAGTAGCAGTTTATGTAGCATCTGGGAGAAATCCTAAAGAAAAAAGAAAAAAAATCCATTCCAGGAAGCAAGACTTGTGTAACGTGTATGGGTTCCATATCTGCTCCCTGACTAGCATTTCAAATCCATCTTAATAACAAAGCAACTGAAGTCTATTTGTATTTTATAAAAACAAAATGTGAAATCCTAGCCTAATGCTTTGAAATCAAATCTAACAGCTCACAAATTCCATGTGTCATGCTAATCTGAAGGCTCTGCCTACCATAAACATTTCTGAATCCACAATTGCATTTAATGCTGCCTCTGCCACACTTCAGTGGAAGAAGAGAGTAAAAGCTCTCGCTGCAGCATGGAAAGTAATCAGCCTTAGAATAATCAGCCTTATATAATCAATCTTAACTGTAAAAATGTTTTTAAAAGAAAAAGGGTAGAGTAGAAGTTTGGGACATCAACAACAGGATTATCTGGACATTGGATTTTTAAAGTCTATTGTCTAGTTAAATTAGCCAATTCCCTCCATCTTTCCATTGACAGATTTAGCCAATTAACATGACCAATAAGCTTTATGACGTGTAGATCAGGATTTCAAAATCGATTAAACAACGTTTAGGAGGTAAGTGCAATTAGGCTACATCGCAATCCTGATGGTATTTGTAATTAACTTGGAGCTTCAACCTGAAAGACCAAAGGCCAGATGCTCAGCAAAGCACAGCTGACAGTAAGGTAATTAAGTTATATCACATGATGCTAGCTCCCGCTTGGGCTGAATCCAGAACCCTAGCCTTATGCTAGAAGATTTACTTTAATTATACACTGTGGAAGGAGAACATCTCTCTCACCGGCTGTAAGTAAATCATGATATGCACTCTTAAGCCCTGAATCAACAAAATTCATACACAGCAGAGAGTAAGAGCATCGGCACTGAGTCAGACCAGAAGCCCATGTCATCCTTCATGGTGCCTCCGAGAGCACTCGATAGCAGACACTCAGGGACATCCCTGCCAGCTGGTTTCAGTGGGACTTAAAATTAAGGACAGGCTTATTTATGTAAGGGCCCAGATGCCAAGGAATTGAAGGGCCAGGGTGCATGGGCAGAGACAAATGCAAAGAGTGAGACTTCTGCTGCTTTGCCCTTTGCCATTTCCTCCAGGGAATTAAGATTAATCATAATTAATAAGATTACGATGTTAGCTTAAAAGGCTATGAAGCTGTAGGACTGGGTATTTCCACATTCAGTGGCCCGTGGAGGTCATTACCACAAGGTCCTTGAATGTCTTAAAACCTGTGAGCAACTCTGAGGAGACTAGAAAACTTTATGTACATGGATAAGGCCTCAAACAACATGCAAAGACGGTCACCTTTTTCCACGTACAACAGAGAAGTTGTAGCGAACTGTCATTTTTTAATGGATACATAACAAACTAGGTGCTTGGCTGTGAATGATAAAGATTGTTGTGTGGTTGCACTCCATTATTTTTTAGGAGGCAATCACCTTTTTTTCCTTTCTCCCACAGAAGCTGTTGAGATCTACAGCTTAAACACCAAAGAGATGAGAAGCCAAGAAAAGGCAGGAAAGGACAGAAATGTATGTATAGCACATCCACAAAAAAAAGGTATTTTTCACTTGATTGTATTAATATATCTGCTTACAAAGTTTGGGATTCACCTTGTCCAGCTTCGTATATCTAAGAATTATCTGTTTCCCTTATATGCAGTAGAGAAAAATAAGCACCCCCAGAGGGCAATATATCCCAGCTATCTTCGGTGGCCGTGCTCTAATGGGGTGACTCACCCTCCAGAGATGGCTATTTCTTTCTATAGAGAGATTTTAAAGGACGAGCTGAGATTGGGATGACCAGATTTTAGTTAGTGGGACAAACTCCACCCAAAGACCAAAAATGTGAGGATTTTTCCTAAGGAACCAGTCAGTGATTAAAGTGAGTAGGAAACTGAGAAGGAGAACAGAGCCCTGCTGTAAGAGTTATAGCTCATTTACATTTATCTTCCCATTCATTTGCTTGTTTGCAGCACTTAGCTGCTATGTACTAAGACGCAGCCTGGATCCTTACTCTGTGTCAGCTAAGCAAGCTTTTGAGGTGAATGGGAATTTTTCAGAATAAGGATAAAGATAATACTAAGAATGCACATCTGGATTTCTTCCTGTGAGAAAAATAGGAATGAACAATCTTACTTATCCTTTGCTACAACAGATGAATGTCATCACCCACTAAAACCTACCTGCAACAGGACGAGTAAAAAGAATTCGCAGTCTTTGAGCCACGCTTGGACAACTCTGTTCCTGGAAGTAAAAGTGGCTTCTTTTAAGATTAATGGTGCATTCTGCACCCTTCAGCTTAACACAGGAAATGGGAAAAAGGTTTTTGGAAAACAGCATCAGCCTTGGGCAATACGTGTATTTGGAAGGCTCTGTAACATGTGCCTTTGCTGAGACCTTGCTTTCTTCTTATCCTATTTACTCAGAGCATCTTGATACTTTAGTCTTCTTTTTATCCCAGCTCATTCTCACTTCTGCTTTTCCCTGCTGCATTCTTGCAGTGTGTTATGTTGGAGGTCAGGCGAGAAGACCATGATTCTTCCACCCATGAAACTGCTTGATGTCTGTTCATTGTACCTTCCTTTTCTTCTTCCCTCCTTCTCATGATTTCATGCTCACATGTGACTTCAGTCTCCAAAGCTTGTTCGGCACCATGAGATCCCCACCTATCCTTAATCACGCTCCTTATCGTGTTGATTTATTTTAAAACACATAATGGTGATGCAAGCTTCTCTTCAGCTCTTTTGTAGAAAATTCCCTTTGGATATCCATTCTTGACAACTATTTGTTTCATGATAGCTGGAATCCATCTGTGGCCTCTAAAGAAGATGAGCCTACTCCTATGCAATAAAACTGGGATTTCAAAGCCCTAGTGTGACTTCACTGATTTCACAGAATCACAGCAGGGAGGAATTTAGATCCATTGGGTTTATGCTGCTCCAGAGCACAGCTTAGTGTAACTTGTTTATTGGTTTCAAACCTCTGATGTAATTTGTGAACCTGTACTTTATGCATTTATGCTGAAAGACTTTGCCCTACCCCACTCTGACTGTCTAAAAAAGCTCTTTGTTTCAAAGGCAAAACTACTAACTAGTGCCATTTTCGTGGGAAAAAGTCTTTCTAGATTAATTCAATTTTATAATTCCGATTTGAATAAGTTATCCAGCTGAAGGCAACCACATTTTTTTCTGGGCAATCCTCTGTGTTAATAAGTTGCATGGATGGAGGTGATGGAGAGGTTGGTCTATTCTTTCTAACGGTATTCACTGTCAACCCCTCTCCCTTACTTGTACCGCTGATTTACAAAGTGGCTGCCTGCAATAGCAAGGGCCGGATGGTGAGCTCAGAAGTAGCTTATTACCTGTGTTGTCAGGTATTTCTGTTGTCAGGTATTTCTGTCAGGTATTTCTGTGTATTTTCCTTTGTGTGACCACAGAACTACTGTATTACACTGAACTCCCAATTAGAAGTAAATATGCACCTAAGAGACATTTCTTTCTCATACCTGTTGGTCTGAGTTATTATGCGTTCAAACCTTAAGACTTACATACATATTTTTGCTGTTGCCATTTGAAGGTGGTGGTTAAAATGAAGTATATGAGATGTAGAATAGGAACTTTCAAGTTGTTATCTATTCACAAGGATTAAGATGGATATTTAAACTTAGAGACACAGATATGCTCCTCAGATATGCATGGACTGACTCTGATAAGCAGGCAGTGACTAACCCAGGATTTCTCGGTGATATGACAGCATCATCATTGTTGGGGGTGGAAGGATCCTACCTGCCCTGCTCTGCTCTGCCTGCTACGTGGTAAAGAGCTAATGCAATCAGACTAATGCAAGTCAGCAGTCAGATGCAAGGCAGAACATTGGCGGCTCACATTTTGGACAGAAAGCATAGAAAACATAGAAATTTAGCAGAGCAATGCTTATAGAACTGGCTGAGGGTACCGTTACTCAGAGATATTAATGGAAAGGGTATTTTGCTGTACTTTCTGAATTGGCATGAACTTAACCCCAGGCTGCTGTCAGTATTGCCTCCCGTGGCTGGGAGAGGGGCTGCTGGGTGCAGAACATCTACTCTGGTGGTCCCCATGCCCAGAGGATTGCCACCAGCCAAGGACCCAAATCCCGGGGACCTTCATCAAGTGAAACTCTAACGTGCTGCAGTGGTCCATGAAAGCTGGCACCAACTCCTTATTGTTAAATGCTTTGGGACACCTCAAATATGAATGGAGCTATATAAAATTCAATTCTATTGTAAAGAAAACAGCTGTCATGAATTAAGGCTACGTTCAGCTTTTGAGATGTGGACAACTGTCCAGTAGGGAATCAACAGAAAACTCAACCCATTTAACTTTAAAACAGAGATTTGTCTTCTCTTTCCCAGAAAACAAAACCCCAGGGATTTTAAATCTATAAACCACATACAGCGTATCACCCAAACAATTTCTTTTGAGGTTTCAGAAACCCCTTGCTGCTAATTATTGGTTATAGATGGTTTGAAAGAAAAATGTAGTTTTAATGCTGGGTTTAATTAAAATGCCTTTAATAACAGTCATGGATTTTGCAGCACAAGTGCTAAAAGGCCAAATCCTGCTTTTGCAATGAATTGAGTTCAGAAGAACTAGATGAGCAAGCAGCCCAAGCTAGATTTGGGCCAAACTTTGCAAAACAGTTTTGCTTTTAATGTGACTGAAGTCCGCTTTCCCAGTAAGAACATTTTCTGGAAAGGAGCAGATTTACTGTTTGAACTTTACCATTTCCTCTTCTACAAAACAATAGGAGAGAGAAGGAACCTTTCCAATTTTTAACCCCTTTAATTAATAAGACATTCTTTGGCGTATGACAGGAAAAATATGTGATGAATGTATTTGATAGGTTATGATTAATAGTGGTCTAGGGAGGTTTTAGAGACATGAGACGCCCCATAAACACCGAATTAATACCAAAGTGAACATTTTTGTAATGTCCATTTTGGCAGTCTCCCTGACCTAAGATGTTAGTAGCTTTATATGTCATTTAATTAATGCTTTAAAAAAATAAAATGCAAACAGCTCTTTTCAAACCATAACAATTCATTGTATGACTTATGTGGGTTTGAACTGGCACAGTTAGTCAAAACATTCCTAGTGCCACTTTATTTCCATAAACCATTTGTATTGTAAACTTTACCAGAAATTTCTGTGCCAGGTTTGAAGAGTTCAGGCAGAGGGCACTTTGAATATAGGGGCTGGATGTAGCCCACTTATCAAAATTATTTAATAATGTAATTAGTGAAAATTAGAGAAAGAGAGGGAAGCTACACCAATGGTATCTCTAACTTATAACCGGAGTCTGCAGCTAGTTATATTATATTTTAGGAAAAATTAATATCTCTATTCAGATGTGAAAATACTGGCCCTGACTTACCTCTCACACTGGTGGAAATTACAAATAACTAGTGGTGTTAATCCAAAATAATATAAAAATAAAGGCATCTTTTGGCCCATTGTCCATCTCTTGCATTAAAGGTGATGTAGGTGATGTCTTTCACTTGGTCCTCTCTGGAAAGGTCCTCAGTCCAGGGCTGTTTTGGGTACTCTGCTGAGCTGATGGTAGCGGCAGTCAGCCATTGAAGAAAAGCCAGCTTGGACAAGGATATAAAAACAGAAGGATGGGATTATACATGCTCAGTGTCTGCCACTCTGGAGCAAAATGCAGCAGCAGCATATCAGTGCAGGATGAACAGCAAGCCCAGAGGGAGTCGCTTGGTTTGAAACCCTGAGCTGGCCAGGGAGTCGAGCTGAGGAGTGCCGAGAAGAGGGAGAAAACGCTGCACACGCTACAGGCGCTTTGTTTCTGAGCACCCAGACCTAAAGGCCATGGTTATAAAAGAGTAATATACGCATCAACCTTTGCCAGCCTCCAAAAGAAACAATGGAAGGGAGGAAAAATGGAAGGTTAATACTGAAAGCAATCACTGAAGTGATGGCACTGTTAGAGAAAGGATGGTTTCTAGTCTGGTTACTAAACCAGTGATCATTCAGGGACAACTGAAATGTCCAGGTTGTCCCTAAAAAAAAGGAAAATTAGAATGTGTAGCTGAGGATCTTAAATCACGTTTCACCAGAAATATAAGATGCTTTGTCAAGGATGAGAGAACAGGGATATTGAAGGGTTTGTCATGAAAAGATGTATTTTTAGAGAAAAATGAGATGGAGTAACATTATATGCTATGCTGTAAGAGACCATAAAGGAGTAAGCAATCACATAGCATGGATAAAACTATTCAGAGTACGTAAGTACAGTATATTATGCTATGCAAAAATATAGGATGAAAAATAAATATTAACATTAAGGGTAAGGTCCAGGTTTTCCTGAGTATGATAGCAGATAATTTTCTTTATCAACTAAGATAAAGTTCATTGAACAAGAGGGCACCCTTAATTAGACTTTGTTTTTATAAGTGGTAAGAAATAAAAACTTGTTTCAAGTGGATCATGGATTGATTCAGTTTAAATACAATTTAAGGATAAACAAAGGCAGTTTTGTAATTAAGGTTTTAGATTTCAAATGGATAAAGACTGAAAAATGAAGGTATCTAATTAGTGAGCTATCCAAAAGAAATCAAGGACTTGAGTGCAGAGGAAACATAGAATTACTCAAAGTCAAAGGGATGAAGCCTATCTGGAATCTGTATCATAAGCAAAGGAAAAATCTTTGTAAACTTGTGGGGAAGCACTCTGGACAGAAAGAGGTAAATAACCACCTTAAAGAATATACTAAGATTTTGAAAAAGCCTTCTCAGGATGCAAAAATTGAATGAGCAGCACAATGAGCTACTTTAGACGTTGGGAAACATACAAGTACAGTGAGAATAAATGAAATTCAAGCTGAATTATACCCTGAAAAAAAAATTGAGACAATAAGCAAAAAGCTGTTTAACCATACGTATAAGACTGAAGAAAAAGTAAAGCCCCACTGGAGTGAAGATGGTGTAGAAATCAATGGTAATTCAGGTACAGTTTCAAAACTCTGCCTTGTTTTTAATAAAAACAATGAAATAGAGTAGGGTGGGTAATGAAAGCGAGACCCTTGAATTGAAAATACAGACAGCTGAAGTTGAAGCAGAACTCTCTGGACCAGACAATCTCCCTGCTGGAACTGTGAAAGAGCTGGCACGAGAAACTGAGCATTGGGTAATAATTTTTGTACTGATTACATTAAATTGGCATGGTGCATTACAGCTGAACATAGCTAATGTAATGTTGCTGCTTGTGAAAAGACGGAAATAACCCACTGACAACTAGGGACTAACCTGACTTTAACAGTATACAAAATATAAGAATGAATTTTGAAAGAAAGTATATGTAGAGAGAAATAAGAAATCAATACAAAATGCAGTATGGCTTTAACAAAACTCAATCATGCAAGAATAAGCAGGTATATTTCTTTGGAATTGAAGACAAAGGAATTGAAGCATTTTATCTGGATTTCAGGTAAACATTTGATACGAAGCCATAGGGAAAAAGGTTACATTACGTGCAGAAGCTGAGAATTGGTATAATAACTATAAGGTCAACAGGGAACTGCCTAAAGGGCAGCTCACAACAGGTTCTGCTGAAAGGGAAATTATCAGGTGGGAGGAAATCTATTGTTTGACGGATTGACCTTAGGACCTATTTACTTAATAGTTTCATTAGTAACCTTGGCATGGAAAATAGTAGCAAATGAGAGATATTTACTGATGGCATACAACTGAAAAGAATTGGAAAGAAAGAAATGGATAACCTTGGGGGCTGGTGCACTAGAAGTGAGATCACGTGTAACAGAACCAAGAGCAATGCCCTTGCACGGAGGGAGCAAAGACACAGGCCTGCCTCCATCTGTCTGCTACTGGCTAGTTTGAACCTTCAGGGATAGCTAACTAGTAGTAACCACATGGATACAGGTCGAACGTAGGCCATCTGCCCCCAAACCATGAATTTCTACTGGAAAGAAGTATCTGCATATGAATGGACCACAGGGTGGGTCTGGGCCATCAACAGGATGCATTCATGGATAAAACCCAGAAGCTACTGTGGTGAGTATATAGGGGAGGTACTTCCAACAGCAAAAGGAAAATAGTAGTGCTGCGTGAGAAGCTGTTGGAAGTCCACAGCAGGAATACTGTTTCCTTTCCTGCTCATCTATTATCAAGAAAGAAGCAGTGAAACTGAAAATAATGCAGTGAGGGACTTCTCGAGAGTGGAGAGACTACTTCCTGAGAAAACACAACAGGGCTTGTTTAGGTCAGCAAGGTGAGGTTTGAGAAGATGTAGGAGTGTTTTCTCTGAGTACATTGCGGGTGGAAGAAGGAGATCAAGGAGCTATTTAAGCTGAAGGACAGCTCTGGCACAAGAGGTGTGTACACTGCTTCCTATTCAGAGCCGTAAGTTTTTGGAACAGTTTCCCGGTAGCAGTATTTGAAAGAAAAAACCTTACTAGCTCGTTATTAATCAGTTTATGCAATGGACTCTACTTCCACCAGTTGCCTGATGTAGCCAGGCAGAGGGCTCACAGCCTGCGGGATCTCTTCCAGTCCTACACTGTGAAGCTGCAGCCACGTGCATCTTGCCAGCTGAGGTTCCCTTGCACAGTTTTCCTCTGACGATTTCAATATAACTGATTCCACTTACAACCCATCATCATAAATATTTGGACACCTTGAAAATGCTGGCTTTGAAAGAAAGGTGGGAGACCTGCAGAGTGCTGTCTCCACACTTTTGGCAGTATTAGCCTCATCATAGGGATTTTAAGAGTTAACCAAGCTCAGAAACAGTGAAGCTGAAAAAAGAAGCAGGGAGGGTGTGGGGCAGGAGGGAGGAATTGTCAAAAGAAGGCAAGTTAGGGTAAGACCTTACTGAGCCCTGTCCTTTCAAATTTCCTGTGCTTGACACATCATCAGGATGATGTCAAAGTGACTTAACCAGCTATGACACTTCATTCCAATGATGTGGCCAAGCAGAGGAAATTTGGAAGGATGTGGCTTATGGTACTGAAAACAATCGTTTAGAGAAATGCATGACTGCTGTTTTTCAATTTAAATGAATTTTAAGCCCTTTCTCCCCTCTCCTAAACACATATTGCACCACTTGGAATATTTGCATTGCTGCTGAGCTTGCCAAAGGTTGTTAAAATGGCTTTACTGTGATTAAAAGGCAGCCCCTAGTTTTGATGTGGGGACTTCATCGTATTTTCTGTTGTGTATTATAGTATCTATGGCACTGCATGGGTAGCTACTAAAAATAAAAAAATTAATTCTGTTGTTATTGTTGTTATTAATTTTAATACTATTAACTTGTAATAGTAACACCAAGCAAGCAAGCTCTATAAGCCCAGAAGCCTCAAAGCTTTCAGCACACTTGCCCCCTCGTGTGCCCGCTCACTTTGCGGCCCTCCTCCCTACCCCTGGCCAAGCGGTTGGTGCTGGGGATGATGGGCAATCCCCACCTATCTGGCCAAGTACTGTGTCAGAGCCCGAGACAGCAGGGACTGTCCCTAGGATGCCCTAGCAGTCTTCTCTGTGTAGGCAGCTCCGAGGTGACCGCATCCCTCAGCAGCAACTGGCCTGGCCACAGCCAGTGCCTGCAAGGGCAGCTCGCCTTGGCCCACGGCCCCCACCCTGCAGCAGCCCCCACTGCCATGAGGAGGATGGGGAGACACTGAACACAGTGGCTTTTTTGGGGTACCAGATGTTCTCTGTGGTGGACAGATGCTGCTGTCTCCATCTCTCCCAGATCCTCCTTGAGAACTTTACATTAAAGATTCTTCTCAACCTTGAGGGGCAGCATGCCTCATGACAATATGGCGTAACGTTTTACAGAGCACTGAAATGCCTTGGAAGCATCATTTTCAAAAGAAAGATCATTTTCAAAAATGTCTTAGCCATGAATAGGCTTCAATAACACGAGTCACAGTTACAGGAGTGTCTCAGTTCCCAAGGCACTTCTGAAAACTCTAGCTGTTCTTTCATGGGTAATAGGAGAGAGGAGATTATTCAAATGCCTGTTTAGAGGATGTGCAGTATATCTGTGTTTGGGGATACTTAGCCCAAATCTGGGTGCAGTAAAATAATTTCCAGTGTCAGAGGGACTGTTACACCCCCCAGAAAAATCAAAGGACTCCTTATATGTCACCAAAAAGAACATATAAGGTTTCTTTTGTTCCTGAAAAAAAGGCTAGATAGATTTTAAAATGTTAAGAGATAAATTAAAATAAACAAAGAGGAACATTTATTTTTGAAGGTGGAGAAAGAGGGAGAATGAAATGCCCAGAAAATAGAATACTTATGTGACTCAGTCACTAAAATACACAGTAACTATAGCTGTTAAAGAGGCCTGAGGACAAACATAGCTTCAGTACTTACACTCTTCTTAGTTAAAAACAGATAGCTTTTATTGAAAGAATGTGAATCCTTTCTTTGCTTTTGCCAGTCTTTCTTTGTTAGGTGCTGGTTTACAGTTTCAGCTTCCACCACTGTTTTAAGCAAGGAAAGCTTTATCTTAAACATGGTACATAATATTTTCTGGCAAGTCTTAAATCCTTGAGTTCATCTTATCTCTATGGTGACAAGCCTACATTTGGAATAAAGTATCAAGGCTTTTCAGAGTAGAGGCGTTTTCAGATAAAAGCTGGTGTCTTTGATTTATGGCAGTTCTCAACTTCTATCATTTGAAAAAGAGAAATGCCCAATTATTGGTTAGCAACAGCTTTTTCAGGAATAACTATTTTCGTGTAAAAAACCCCCAACTCTATAATTATACAATCTGACTCAAAGCATTGCTAATTTACATAAAATGATATGTGACTGCTGAAACCAAATGGACACACACATGTCATCTGTGTTTGAAGTACCATAAAACTCCTTGCTGAGAGAAGGGAGAGGAAGGAAGCAACACAGACGAGACTAGGACTAAGAAGAAAAAACTTTTTCCCATGTAATAACTTTTACAAATGGTATTTGTAAATGTCTTCCTTACTCATGTACGCTCACTCCCACATGAACTGTAGCTATGACGGTAGCCAAGAGCTGTTGGCCCATTTATCTTTCTACCAAAAAGGGTGTGATGTTCAATTTCCATTAAATCTGTTAAAAGGACACTGAAAAGCCAACTGCTTAATAGAATGACGTTTCCTTTTGAGAACACAGCCCTGTTCTGGTGGCAAAGACCATTCCATCTCTCACCAGCCATACACCAGCAGGTTTGCAAAGCTTACCTGGCATAAGCAACACATCATGCTGAAAAACATGTTGAAATACAGATTTTTGTGTTCAGGTAACACTGAAAATAGCTGCAGGAGGTCTTGGAGTATGTCTGAGGTACGGTCTGGTGCTTTGTAGGCACCATGAGGACAGTAAAAATAAAAAGGATCCTGCTAAGCATGTGCAGTAGAGAACATGAACTTTCTAGTGGAACATACAGTTCTCTTTTTCTTAGAGAGTGTAATGGTATTATTTTGCAGTAATATTTTGCCAGGTAATTCTTTCCAAACCCCATTGACAATTCTTTCATAAAGATGCTATAGAAGATTGTGAGGCTGACACGACGTCTTTTAAAAAGAATCTGTGAGGGCAGATATTAACAGTTTTCCAAGGTTTTTCACTTCTGAACTCAGCTATGATGCTAGTTCAGTCATAAAATCTCAGTGGAAACTATGTGCAACATATGTTTGGTTTCAATTGTCTGTTGATTTCACCCAATTTATATATATCAGATCTTTGCCAGTGAGAGCAAAGATGGGGTTTTTTACTACCAGTTGATGCCTTACACTAAGTCCTCAGAGTTTGTGTCAAATTTTAACTTCTGTTGGTTTTAGCCTCGTAAAAAAAGAGGAAGAAAATTGTTCCAAAATCGGCTCCCCCAGACCTCCTTGATCTTATCTGATATTTTCATATGAATGCCCCTCTAGGTCTCATGATCTCATTATTTGTGAACAAAGATTTATAGCATCAATTTTTTTTCCAAATATGTCAAAGTGGAAACTAACATTTCAGGCCCCTTAAAACATTACAAGAAATATGATGTTGGGAAAGAGGTGTAGGAGGAAAGGTAATAACAGCAGTCATATAATCCCCTGGGGAAAACCTGTTTCCTTCAAGAAGCAACGTCTTTTGTCTTTGTATGGAGCTTAATGTTAAATGAGATATTTGAAAGGAATTCCAAACTGGTATCTCAAAGGGATCTGACCAGACAGAAACATGTGATTTTGAAATGCTGCTGAGCTGGAAGGAAAGACAAGACCAGCACATCTGTGGATGCTATAGAGACCAAGGAGCTTTGGGTGTCTGCCTGCACAGTATCTGCTGTGTACTTTTGTTTTGTTACTTATTTCAGTCTGACACAGCCAAAATCCATGGACAGGATGCATGTAGCTACTGGGTGACACAGGAATAAACTTCCAACATAAAACTGCTGTCCTCACCCATATGTTTTTTTAAAATGGAAAACAATACTTTTTCAGTGAAAAAGGTTAAGAAAGAAACATGAAAACAATTATTTTCATAGTTTGCATAAAGTAATATGCCTGCAACCACGGTGCATAACAGTTGTAGTCACATCAGATAACCCCCAGACCAAAAAGTGACATCCTGCTAAAATAAAGTTTCCTTTGCTGGATGCCTCCTCTGAATTTCCCCGCTTTCTCTCTTTGTCCTATGTTTATTTCCTCCTTATCTCTGATCTGATCCTATTTCTAACCTGCTGCTATTCAAATGGCTATTTTGAATGCTGTTTTGGCCTTGTTCCCCATGCACAGCCATTGGTGTCATAACCAGGGGGATTCTCATGTTTGTACTTGAAGCCACTTCTTGGGCTGCCACAGCATTTTTAAGCCATGACAATCTTCTACAAACACTGTAACAACTATTCTTCATACAAACACTTTATCAAACCAGAGTTTCTAACATGGTCTTAGCTTTCCACAGCTGCCACACGATGCATAAATCACACAGAAAACAGGTTTGTAGCAAGATTCATGGTGACTCCCTTTTTTTTGTCAGCTTTTGGGCCTCTGGGCACACCCTTATATACAAACCTATTTCAATCACCATATTTATATCTACAAACCATGGACCCTAAAGAAAGTGAAAGAAGCTGCCATTAATAACTATAGTTTGTAGGCAGCGAATGAAGCCACCAGAAATAACCAATGGTTATATGCCTCATTAAAGGCCCACTGAAGTCAGTAATAACCTTTCCTTTTGATCCATTGGGCACTGAACAAAAACAGCACCCAAGGAGGAATACTCAAATGGGATTTTTAAAGTCTATTAAAAAAACCCCACCCCTAAAACATGTTAATTCCCCATCTCTTTGTGGACTGTGAGCTTGCCAGGGCTCTTCTGCTGCTTCTTCTTTAGCCCTACTAAATCTGTTCCATTCCCTTTCAGTCAATGACACTGAACCGAGCTGTGTGCCCAGGCTTTCTAAATTATCTTTCCTCTTTGCATGTGCGGAGCAATTTCCGCAAGATACGGTTTTGCTTAGTGCCTTGCATGACTGGGGATGGAACAAATGCGGAATTCTGTGAGCTTTTTTATATTAAGCCCTAATCCACAAAGATATATCTATAATCTTTATACCAACAGCCCTCTCCTTTTGATAGTAACTTAATGATGACAAGTATTATTTTTCTGTAGGTCAAATGTACTAGGTAATGCTTCAAATGATCTCCCTACTAAAAAAGAAAATGCTGGCAAAGATCATTGTTACAGGTGAATCAAAGGAATAGCAAATTCAATCCAGTCAGTGCTGCATGTAATTACTACAGCAAGCATTTTAGATGCCATGCAGGAGTACTGTTGTCCTAGTTGGACAGCCTTTGTAATGGAGGTGGGAAATGAAATCAGGCTAATCTGTTTTACATCAAAAAGGCATATTAGTCGATAGGAAGCATCAAGATAATCTCTGTACTGTATGTAATGTCAGCCTTGATGCTAGCCTCTCAGCAAGAGATAGTTCAGCCTTTTAAACTCAGATTGTTCCAATGTGGAGATGGGATAGACATCCTGCCTGTGAGGGAATCCAGGGCAAAGCTGGAGGGACAAACTTTCTGCCCTTTTCTCCTTTCTTATCTCACTATAAAAAGGCCTTAGAGAGTTGGCCAGTCTAAAATTACTTGAGCTATGTAAGAGATGTAGAGCTTAGTAAAGAGAAGAAGACAATCTGGTGGGGTGCCATGAGATGGGTGTCCAGTGCTCCATATGGGAGAGGCATGCACTCAGGATGAAGATCAGGATTTGGTTGTGTGCATGTTTGTTGAGAGAAATTTGAGATGAAAGAGGCTTTTTAGATCACATAAACCAGAAAAAAGGGTTATGGCCAGGTTTGTTGTGTTCCTTCATCCCACTGCCACTCTTGAGTGAGCCAGTGGCAGAGTGTGTTACTCAGCAGGGTATGGTGCCACTAGCACAACTAACAGTGCACAGTCAGGGGCACACATGGGTTCCCTATCCAGGGCACAAAGAAGAGTTAGGCACCAAAAGCACATCCCTCCCGCAACCAAGGTGCACGCTCATGCTAACTTAATCCTACCTCGCTCAGTCAACTGCACCTAAGACACCGCCGTGTAAGCTTTGCCCTAAGCCATGCAAACCTCCTGGGAACCCCGGGACACCCTTGGGCATACCAATGTCTGTACTGCCCTGCTGACATTGCCACCAGCACCTGTGTGAGAAGGAATCACGGGCGGGTGTGTGTACCTGCCCTCGCTGTAATCCCAGATGGCTCAGCAGTGTGTCTGAAACAAAGCAAGCTCTCACCTTTTGGTCACTGGCAATTCGTTTGATCAATGTAAGTGTAGTTGTTTCTCACAAATTGACATTTTCTCACCAGGGTAGATAGACACACTTACACAGAAAAAGTAAACAGCTTTGCACTGAAGAAACCATCATCACTGACTCCAACAAGATGTCCCCATAGGTATACTCCTATAGCGGGATTTATAGAAACTGCAGTAATATGATGCTAGCCTCACTAGTCTGTGAGGAACGAAGACCTGACAAGCAAGCCCCACTGCTTGTGTTTGCCCAACTCCTAACCAAATTGCAGGGAAGTGCCCATCTTTGCTAGCAATTCATAACCTTGACTCTTCCACTGGAGCTAGAGCTGTAATTCTTTGATTTCACAAACCAAAGCTGGTTTTATGTCTTTCAAAAGATAGGTGAAAGGCCTGCTTGCTTTTTAGCCATGAGCCCAGCAGATAATTCATCTCTGTTCGTCTAGGAAACACGTACAGTTCCAGCATCTGCCTGGGGACATTTGTGTGCATGTTATCCACCTCCCTAGGTGAACACTCCCATCATGCAATCATTCTATGTGAGGCTCTGCCAACCCCTCCTCTTGGACCTGTCTGATCTTACTTAACTATTTCGACACTGGTCGGGCACAGGAGGAGAGAACGGCTCCATATCCCCATGTTTTTATAGCTCAAATGGATGGGGAGAGGTGGGGTTTCCACTCCCACACCCAAGCCAATGCCTGAAAAAACACTAAAATGTCATGACAGAGGAGGATAGGTTGCCCCTACTCCATTAAAACCTGAATTACTTTACACAAAGTGGAGCTTGTATGTTCCACACTGGCATGTATCCACAAAAGACGTTGTGATGGCTCCAGCTCAAAGGCAGATAAGAGCCTCTATCCAGGAGATGAGAGGTGCAGGGCCAAACACCCTTTGGAGGGACTTGGATCTGCCTGGCTAAGCCCCAGTATCACCAGGCTGTTAACAAAAAAGGAGAGAAATCTGCTCCTCTAAAAAAGTAAGTGGATCTTAGGATAAGGAGAGCATGACAGTTTCTATTTTACAACAGGCACAAATTGTACTTTGTAGGGTATTATAACGATTAATTCATTGTTATCTGCTGTCTTCATGTTAAGATTGAATGCTTTCCTAAAAGATAAACCCCAGAAGCCACCGTACTAACATATTTGGAAAGAATAATTTCCTCTTTTGCAGAATATTCTGGACTCACAGCTTATGCTACACCAGGCTTCTGAGCAGCTGATTGCATTGCTGCTGTGTGGCCTTAGCTATTAACTATCTTCTAAAAGCTTATTGGTAAAATAGTAACCACATCATGTACCTTGTGTATCAAAAGGAAATTCAATTTGACAAGTCTACTTAAAAATAAGGAAAGCTTCCACTTTTACACAGTGCCCACATAGACTAGAAACGCCTTCAGATTTTTGTGTAAGTATATATGAATTATGCAAGAAGATGAGCAAAATCTGATGTTCTCTGATCCTTCTCTCAGGAAGCTTTAAATATTAAAATTCCCTTGCTTTCTCAGAGTCACTTGCTTTTTGTTCTCTTTTTTTTTTGAGATTTTTGAGAACCACAGTTCCTGCAAAGGAAAACCATTGTAAAGTATAGGCAGTCTCCAAAATGAAGAAGCAATATTATGAAATGTCTTTGTAGTTTGAAATACCACTATTAGGCAAAGGAGCCTTGTTCCATATGCCACTGCAAATAGCAATTAGTTCAAGTAGGAAAGATTACAACCAGGTGCAGGTTTTGAAGTCACTTTTGGTGGGAGGAGGGAAAGGTCTCTCTTTTGTTAATTGTCTGTGGTAATTCATCAGGCATCTGAGGAATTTAGGGATATTCAACCTTTTGTGCTTAGCCAACAAAATACAACCTCCATGGCATCCCTGAACTGGATGGAGATACAGGGCTTATTGATGGTTGTCAACCCACTGAAGTGAAAGACGACATGAGGAAGAAGCATATGTTATATTTGTCTTCCACAACACATCTATTTTGCAGGGGCTTTGTTAGAGGGCTCATTAAGGAGAAAGGCAGAATGAGCCCCTCCAGTGTGGGAACCCATGGGCAAGCTCAGCTCGAGGGCCCGAGGCAGGCAGCAGGCAGATGAGGTGGCTGCAGTGGTTCCCTCAAGCCTTGCAAAGCTACAGGTGACTTTCAGAAAATGACAAAGAAAGGAGGCTAACACAACAAAATGTGCCCCTGAGAAGAAAGATACTCTCAAAGGTTCAAAAACCTCCTTAAAAGATTGGATTAACTTCTTCTAATCCTTTGAATCATGGGCAGATATGAGTTCAAAGGACTAATGTAATTTTATTATTACATTTAATCAAATGTTTAAGTTAAGAAATAGGAACTGAGCTAAGGGCAACCTTTCCTTATCAGCTTCCAACGTCTGAAAGCAGGAATGAATTAATTAAGTAAATGTAACAAGCTTAGGGGTATAACATACAGCAGCTGCTGAGTCAGCTTGACCATCGGCCATTTATTGGGGTGAGATGTGCAGCTCAAGTACTACCAGATGATTCAGTTCACATATCTTGGCAGTAACAGATAAACCAAAAGGGATGCCCAGAGGGAAATAGTGTCATAAATTGGCAAGGCAGAGAGTCATTCACCAGCTTAAACAAAATGTTGTCATCAAGGAAGTTGCGCATTTAATCCATACAGCAGAGTAGGCTGCCCTTCCAAATGAAAGCAGATTTTGCAGGTTAGCTTCTCATTAAAGGAGAAATGAGTTTTGCTAGGTCCAGGCATATTTTATGCAACTGGCTTACATCAGCCTGTGTACTCCAACCCCTCATTTTCAGGAGTTTCAGCCCAAATACCAGTGCCAAATAAGAACCCATTGGTCATGATAAGAGAGTACAAAGTGTGTATTCTTGCCCTTTTCCATAGCTTCCCACAGGCAAAGACTTCTTCACAAGTGCGACAATAATGTAAAATTTCTTCAAAGATTGCACATTCACTTGTATTGTGAATGAGGAAATTGTAATATATAATCAGCTCCACCATCATAATGTATTTCCAAATGACATATGATTAAAGACTTTTCTTTCTTTCTTTCTATAAATTAACTATGGATGAGATGTGACTAAATTGCAATAGGTTTCATTTATGCACAGTCAATTAAGTCAGTGCAGTTTAATAAAGGAAATTCCATTCTAACAGCGCAGGTTTCAGCACAAGCATTTTTCCCTAGATGACAGGTAGAGATCTTCAGAGGTGGACAACTAAGTAGAGGAAGAAAGAAATTATCTAAAAAATCAGAGTACATTATTGCATATTTTCAGTTCAGTGGGAACCTAACTGTTGCTGAAAGAAAGGTGAAGTGCAATATAATTTGAATGAATCATTCCAGGGGCTAGGGATTTCTTCTGTTTGCTAGAAAATTAAAGCCACAGAACATCTAGGGGGAAAAGAAAAGGGATGGATAAATGTGAGCCATGTTCTGTTGCCTCTTTCAACTATCCAAATTTGGGAAAAGCGTGGAAATGTCATGAACAACAACCACTTCAAACCAAACCAACCACCAACTTAATACCCATGAAGAGAAGGCACTGGCAGTATGCTGACTGGATGAAGTCATGCTACCCAGGTCCAGCACAAGACCAAGAGCTAGAAATTTAGGAAACATACAAGAAGAATTTCCCTCTGCTTCAAGCCCACGCCTTAAACACAAAATCCAAATAACTCCTGGGTTTCCAGCTTTTGCATTCTTCCCCGGTTCTTTTTTTTGCATACATTTGTATGTGTGCACGTCATACGAATGTTAGTGCTCCCTCTGATTTCATCCTTTCTCCTATATAGTTTCTGAAGAAAAACCAGGCCATTGACTGCATGGGTCTCAGACATTGTCAAGGCAACGGACCATGATGTCAGAGACACGGGATTAGGAGTTCCTGGCATTGCTGAGCTAAGGGAGAAGCCTGGCTGGGAAGGAGAAAACTCCCATCAAAACAGCTTCGACAACAGAAATGGGAATTTCAAAAGCAGCTAGCGAAGAACCCTCAGTAGTAAACTATCCAGAAACAATCAGAAATTCAGTGTCAAAAGTCTGTTGGCTGACGAGAATCCCAAAACAATTGGCATGGGAGTAAATAATTAAAATCAGTGGAGCAAAGCCAGTGTTGTGTCAGCAGTAACTGTGACATTAGAATCAAGATCATTTTACCATTTTACCAACGAAAGCAAAATACAATGGCGGAAAGTATAGCATCTTTAAGTAAATTATACAATGAGTATTTATTTCAGCTCCACTGACAAAAAGCTGTGTGCAATTTTACACGGATTATTCCCTTGGACCAAAAGTTCACAGTAGAAAAGACAACGTAAGAACTACATGCGTGAGTGCACTTAAAATAATCAGATACCTCAGCTTGTATGTGTGGGAATACTGTGCAAAACTGCAAGCGGTAACAGGGGACTTGACAACCAAAGGCCACTCCCACAGTCATTACTTTGGAAAACGAACAGATGTCAACAACTGAGCCGGCAGCCCAGCCTTTGGGGGCTGAGGCAGGACCCTCCCCGGCCCTGCAGCACAGCTTATCACAGCACTGGGGATGAGCACCGCTGCTCTCAGCCAGCTGCCAGACCTCCTTCTTGGGGTGGGCGTGCAGCTAGCGAGGGGAAATTGGAAAAAATAAAACTGAGGAAACAAATAGAGGGAAGAAAAGAGTGCAGAGGCCCAGAGCAAAAGTTGAAAGTGGGTCATGTTTTGTATGAGGGTGGTTTGTAACGAAATGAGCTGGTTTCTTCTCTAACCTTGAAAAGAGGGAAACGGGAGCAAAACGCCTTGTTCTTCCTCTCCTGCCTGGGTAGTCTTGCTCCTTCTTGGATTCACTGTTGCGATGGCTAACCTACCTATTTGCCTACCTGCCACATCAGGATGCCTTTAAATCAGAAGAGCTCTGTCTGCTTCCTAGACAGGAAGCCTTGATGACTCATGTGTTGGACAGGGACGACATGTGATGGGCTGAAGGACATCAAGCAATATATTTCAATGGAAAACTAAATAAATTGAAGGATACACACACACACACACACACACGCCCCCCCATGATTTCAAAGGTAACTTTAAAAAACAACACAGGAGTCAGCACCTCTTCAGCACTGTGCTGTGATTTAAGGCATGTCTACACCCAGCAGGGGAGTATTGAGGCAAAGAGCCCTGAGCTACCTATTTCCAGAGCTGAATGCTATATAATTACTAATTGGCCTTGCTTCAAAAAAAGGTGCAGCCCCACATAAAACCATCTATATTGCAGCTGGGACATAAGCCAGTACTGTCGTGTGTCCCCACGTTGTGCCGTGGAGATATATCAGCCTGTTCAGAGGTTGCCCAGGGCTCTGTGCCCTGCTTTGTGGGATGGACCTGCCTGATGAAAGAGTTGTGAAACAACTGCTAAAAATCTGTGCTTTTGGAATTAAAACTCTATTTCACTTCACTAAATTCCAAGCAGACCAGCCCATATTATTTTTGGTACGGATGGTGTAATGACTTCTAAATGATTTGAATTGCTGGTAGGATATCTGTGCCTGTTTTGCAACCCAGAAACCCTGAGCTGTAAAACAGAAGCTGTGATTCTAGTGGACAACATTTTCCTCAGTGTTTGTGCTGCTTCTTTCAGTGCCAGTGAACTGTGAAGCCACAGTCCAGATTAGCAGTCAGCCCTCTGCATTGTTTTCTGCATTGTCTCTTGTGGTATTTTAAGCCACAATGATAGCCTGATGTATAGACGACAATTACCCATGTTGCTGGCACGCACCTATGTGTTGTTGCTGATTCTTCCCATTTTAGTCCTAGTACTTCATATTTCCCTTAAAGCACGAAGGAATGGCAAGCATAGAAAATTATTTTAACATTAACCGCCACTCTTCAACAGCCTGGCTCCTTCTCAAGTTTTGCTGGTTTTTTACTTCTGCTGTTCCCAGCACAGCACTTTGCAGAAATGCAGTTGATGCAAAGAGCTGGCTGCACATTTAAATGAAAGCAACAGTGTGGGGAGTCAGTGCAAGGTGCTTGACCAGAATTAACCCACCAACTCAGTGGGGTGGGAAGGGTACTCTTCGGAAAGGACTGCTGGGTTTATCTTCAAGGATATTGTTCCCTGAAATAGTAGGATGCCTCTAGTATCTTCTGCCTGTAGTAAATGTTGCCACATGGCACCAGTTATGTCAAAATTGTTCTTGAAGTTGCGGTTGCAGAAAAGGCACCTACTCATATTCATGTATCTTTTCAAGTGGTTTTGACCTAGCCACTAACGTTTTTACTGAAGTTCCCTGAATAACTTAACCTTGCTTTGTAATAAATATGCCCTCACTTACCAGTTACTAGAGAAATGCTGTGCACCTGCAACAGTCCACAGAAAAGTGTACAGGACAATCATGTTGTGTCTTTGCAGCTGAAATGAGTGAAATGCAGAGGTTCCAGCACTATAAAATATCTACAAGGAAAAAAGATTAAATAGCTATTGAATTCTTATAGCCAAAAGCGAGTGAGAAGGAATTTTAGTGTCATAGGAATACACAGTGGTCAGAGGAAAAACAGTCCATTTTATCAGAAAAGATTTTGCTACTGACAGCTGCCGCCTCTAACACTTTGCCACACTGAGAGCAAAACAAGAGATCAAGCAAAAGCAGTTTTTAACTTAAGCTAAAATACTTGCTTGTTGTGTTTTGCATCACATTTTCATTGTACCTAGTTCACTAAGTATAATTATTCCGCTTAAGAAATCGTATGAAAAATGACAGGCAAGCTACAAACACGCTGATATCAAGTGCAGACTCATGTCCACATGTTCACACTCGTGCTCTCCCACACTTTTTCCTCCTTTAATTATGTTATTTTTCTAGTAAGTACCAGATTACCTGACATGTATGTCAATTAGTCATCCTTTTCCCACTGCAAATCTTACCATCTGTTCAAGATTTCTTAGGATTTCAATCAATGGGAGTTTTCAACTGACTTCTTTATTCACTGGGTTAGACCCTCAAATGTTCAAAAAATGGTATGATTATACCGAAGTTTAAATTCACGTGGAGCTTTATAGAGGAAAGACGGTCCGATCCAGCTGGATCTAAGAATTAGATCCAACTAAATCGTATGTTTAAAGATGGAGACCTAAATTCTCAGTAATTCTGGATGTACTGATTCAATGTCTTTAATTCTCACTTACGTAGGTGTGAGAAGTTTAATTCTCACTTACATTTCTGTCTTTCTGCCTTTATAGGGACAACAAAAATTTATTTCTTGCAGAGTGCTTACCATCTGTAAAGCACCATGTACTACACACAGGTGAGTAATCACTGGGCACTCTTGTGTAGGAAAGCTGATGCCATGTGCAGCTGCTTGTTTTGCTGCTGGTCACCCACTGTTCCCAGAAAAGCATTCAGGTCTTGACTCCCAGATTAATTCCTATAATGCTCCTAGGATGTAGTCAAGTGCATTAAACCCTGAGGCTTAATGCAAGCCCAATTAACTTCAAGAAAACTAAAGCAGAGAGATACAAGGTCTGACCCTCAAAAGTACTGATAGCTAACTAAACTTTATTAATTTCATTAATAGATGAGTTTTCTCAGTCCCTTTACGTACGCCAACTGTTGTGCAACTTGCTCAATTCTGTTAAAAAAACCCACCCTCACTGTTTCTGTTTATCAGTCTGATTTCTGTAGTATTCTACTATAAAAAAAATCAAAGTTGCTGGTGGTCTTCTTGTCCTTGATAATCTAACATGTAATAAAAGTTAAAAACAAAAGATCAACCTTACTAAATGTTTTGAATAGCTTAAGTAAAATATTTGGGAATACTTCCTTTTGGGTAAGATTCTGAAAATGCATCACAAACACTAGAAATTACTGATGTTAATAACCCTGCCACTGTTCCAGCTGACTAAAAATAGAGGTCTGTGACAGGCTAAGAATAAAAATATTCAGTCAGAAGTTTGTAACTGTTAGTCATAGTTTGATCTCTTAAATCTATCTTCAGTGCAAGTAGTGATTAACATAAAAGCAAACCCCAAAATAAAGTTTTGGAGAGCTATGAGGATATATTACAGACAGCTTCAGTAGGTATATATTTCTGGTCTAGTAAAATCATTATACTAAATACCTAACAGAGTAATTGCATTTTTGCAGGCATATAAAGATCATAATTCATTATATTTAATCTACTTTTGAACTACACATGCTGTTCTAGAGGACTGCACTTCAACCACCAGCCATCACAAGGCCAAACTAGCTCATCTGCAGTGAGACCCATCAGGTCCTTGGCACCGAGGGTCTCACCCTGCAGATCTGCTGCTCCTGGGCCACACTACCTCCTAATACAGACATAGTCAACCTTTCCTCGTCCTGTTCCCAGTATATTTGGACTTCTTGGCATGGTGTTTAAGAAGTTCCTACTGATTGTATGCTCAGTAAGAATGCCAGGGCAAACTCTTCTGTTCAATATCCCACCATGATCCCTCTGGTCCTGCGGGAGGGAAAGCTCATTCCCCTGACTGCCCAGGAAGGAGAGCGGGGAAGGCAGCCGCGGGGTAGATGGTGGTGGGAAGGGTGCGCAGATGCTACTGCAGGGGTGCAGGACACCACCGAAGGACCAGGAGCACAGAGGGTGCAGTGGGAGCTGCAAAGAGAAGGGAGATATAGTCCTTTTGGGCAGCCCTACTAAACCTGTATCTCTGGGGAAGCTGCCAAGGGCCACGAGGCAGTTGCAGCTGGCAGTAGCACAGATTGCTTGGGACTGCTTGTCCCCTGCTGGGGCAGCTGGGGTCAGAAGAGCAACTGTCCTTGCACGTGACATACTTCATCTGGAAAACACAGTCTCCGTTCGTTTTCTCTTCTCTTCTGCTACCTACTATACAATCAGCAGACCAACTGCAGCATTTTTGCTTGCTAGGCACGGGCCAAAGCTTTGCTTTCCCCCATTCAGGATCATGTTCCTTCGGGTTTTGTTCCCCACTTCTTTTGGCAATTGAACAACTTATTTTCTAGGGGACATTTTTTCATCCCACCATACTTGACAGATCTCACAATCTGCGGAGGTTCAACCTCCCTAGGACACAGTTAAAAGTTAACTGCCTCCTCCTTAGCTTTATTCTTCTCTACATTTTTTTAGGAAGCAAATGCTCTTTTTTCCCCTAAATCAATGAGACCTCTTTAAAAACCTGGGGTTAGAAATTCCAGCATGAAATCTTGTGCAACAATCAGGGAAGGGTGGAGATATAAATACCATAAAGTACAAATTCATCACCGAATCTGGAGAACATCCACAAATTTAAAAGCCGATGGGACACTCAGAGTAGAGATAAACACAGATGGACAACAATATTGCCAGAGAGAAGCATTAGACAGGACCCACGAGTGACGTTAAGGAATGGTCAGATCAAGGCAGTGCATTTTACTCCCACAAACATCCTTGCTTCCCACCTCTTCCAGTAAAACGAGGCAAGAAATTTCTTAGCCTCCACTAAGAATTCTTGCAGCAGAGACCTTTTAAGGGTGCAGTCAGTATGTCCTGCCTGGGTCTGTGCTTCTGGCATGTCCCTCTTTAGAAAACTGACCGCTCCCGTGACCTTCCTGCGCTCTTCCCACTTGCTGTGTTGTTACTCAGCTATGGGCAATGCCAAAACTTCCCCTCTGAATTGTGTCCTAATTCCCGTGGCTACCCTGGTCTGCTATGTGTCCTCTTCTAAAAAAATTCGGCTCCTTGGACCACATGTGCATGAGCTTGCTCTCTGGAATAAATTGTTTCACTGCATGCAAGCAGATTGCATGCAAGAATTCAGTTCTTCCTCTAATGAAAAGGTTGCTGCTGGTGGTGACTCTACCTGGATAGCACCCTTCAGGAACTAAAAAAAAAAAAAGAAAAAGAAAAAGGAGCATGACATTGGTCGCCCTTCTTCCTTGCTTCTCCATGGGGGCTTTGAACTCTCAGGGTGCTTCGAAATGTAAAAAGAAAGCTCTAATTTCTGGGACAGCCCATTCCCTTCACATTTCTCTTGCTTACTCTCAGTATCTGTCTAGTCAGACAACTACTACCAGCATACCTACCACAAGTGTTCACTGCCCTATTAGTAGGGAGTGATGCTTCCCACAGTCAACACCTAACACACCAGCAATGTGCTAACCAATGTTCTGCAAAGTTTAAAACTTTGAATTGATTTAAGCAATTCTTGCTCCCATTTCTGTACGTAGCAGGGTCTTGAATGTAGTAACCTAAACAGCACCCTGTAATGAGTCACAGAAAAATTTTCAGCAGAAGGTTTTTGACATTACAACACACTTCCCTATATTTAGACACAAGGAATGATGTCTCAAAAGTTAAAAGAACTCATGCAAGTTTGAAAATGAAACCTCTAGGATGATTTTTAAAATTCTACCTGACTTATCTGGGAAAAGCAGCCAGCGGTCCTCTTCCAAGAAGTTCAGCCATAAGCAAGTGGTGAGCTTAACACAGCAGTCAGCTCATACACTTTGGATATTCACACCTAAGAGAGATTTGTTACTCTGAGCCAAGTCAGGCTTGTTGCTGGAGTCCCCAGCATTAGCTATTATTTTTTCTGTAGAGTTTTTCAATTTCTGGGGATTTTTTTAATGCACTGTAGTTGCAGATACAATCCAATGTTGCAGCTGCTGGTTCCCATTCATTTCTGGGCATGGTTGATCCACACTGCCCTGTGTGCCGAGATAGTTCTGGTGGCTGCATCCCGAAGGCCTGATTCCCATTTAAACTGGGGCCTGATTCCCTTTTATGCTCCTATAAGGCAGCAACATTAAAAGGCTTTAGCAGAAAGAAGAACTGGGCCCTAAATAAACTGAAAACACCTATTTGTCAGGTAGCTAATCTGAGATGTTATAGCCATTTATAAAAACTTGTTGTTTTTCTACAGTCATCCAGGAATGTTGTTAATAGCTCTTGGCCGTGGTGCCAAAAGACACTTTTTGAAGGGATTTAATGCCCAGTTCATTGCAAATCTGATCTTTGTTTTTGCCTGTTCCCCAGCCAGCAGCTATGAACCAAACAGACTTTGAAGCCTGCAGCATTATTAATCTGAGACTTATTACAGTAAGAGAGAGAGAAGGAAATAAATCCCTTCTCCTAGCACTACTAACTCAGTGTAATGGCCCAAGAATGACAAGCTAAACATTACTCCAAAATTATCAGGCTTCATTTCTCATGACGGATAGCAAGCAGCAGATTGCACTTTATCTTTTTAAGCTGACCTGACTGCAAACAAGGAATGCGCAGAATGCCAAGGCCCTCGGTTCCCTCTGTGCAGCCTCCTCCAGCAGAAACTGTGTATCATGATGCAATATTTAGCACTTTGTTCTTCTAGTGCTTAGGACAAAGATATATTCAGAGCAAGCCGGTTCCCTAGGAAAAAAAAAAATCTGAAGCCGTTTCCCTTTGCAGACCTGTGGAGCATACGCCTGTGTTGATTCTGGAGGAGAATGCGGGGCTTGGTTAAGGGGAAGCACTTCAAAAAAATATATCAACATATCTTTAAGCTGAGCTTTGATCAGCTTCTTTTACTGTCCGGCAAAACATTTGGTAACCACTAAAACATTTGGAATGATGTCATGTGGTACGACGAGGATCAGCCCTGAGTAGAAGACGGTCAAATGCCTTTATAGTGAAGACACTCCTCTCTCTGTCAAAGGCATATCGGGTTAATGACAAGCCCACGCTTTATGAGTGCCTAAAGACTTTGCAAGTGGTCAAAATCAGCAGGGATAAAGGGGTATTTTAATTTCTGTCGAACAACTTCCATTTATCATCATGCTCACAGTTGCATGATGATAAAAATTTTCAAATTTGTTGCTGTTTTTTTCCCCACTTATTTCCCTCCTGATAGAAAAGCTGCCTAAATAAAACACCTCTTCTATATTTTCTTATTATGCTTACCAGACTGATACTTCAGTTCCTAGAGAAGGAAAACAAGCAGCAAACTGAGTTTAACACTGAAATATTGGGGGGGAGAGAAGGGGGGGGTGGGTGGAATCCATCCATAAATTATACTTAGACCAGTTTTGAAAACTAAGGATTGGAATAGGGTTCAACTAGAATTAAAACTGAGTTGCTGAAAAGCTTGGAAAGTGAGGTTTATCTTTTTAAAGAATGTTTATGCCAGTTGTTAGCATCTGTAGAAATTGTAGTGTATAGACCAGAGGAAGTTCAGAACCAGTCCAAATATTCAAAAGGCATAGAAATACATATCTAAGGGAAGTAAATAAATGCATTATTATATTAAATGCTGATAAATTATCACTTTAGGGAAAAAAACCCACAGCTTGATTCAGCGCTCCTTTATTTGCATATCATTCCTTTAATAAGTCTTTCCTTACATCACAAACTTAGGCTAGGTATACTGGAAAGCATCAACTGCAAATGAGACTGCAGCAAAACCATCCATCCCAGGGAGCACAGGAGAGCCCATCCTAGGAGCGCAGTGTCTTTATTCTGAAGCGGCATCAATCCCAGGCTGGTCCCATCAATCTCAGTATATAAGGGAGGTATTGCTGGAGTCATGACCTCTGTGGCTGTATTTCAAGCAGGTGGTGAGCATGCACTACACTGCCCAAAGTCCCAGGTCCCTAAACACCTAGACTGAGGACTCAGGGCGCACCGAGGAGGGGTACCGCACTTCTCTTCAAACCTGCAAGCCTAGGCTACACGACCAACACAACTTGTGCCAACTGCCTCACTTTTCTTCACTAGGCGAGGACCAAAGCTCTGCTCTTCCCCATTCAGGATCATTTCCTTTGGGTTGTGGTCTCCACTTCTTTTGCTGAGGGTGAAGGGAGGCACCCACCACGCTGGCCAGATCTCTCTTAGGAAGCTGGGAGAAACCCAGCAGCCTGCTGCAGCTATGGAAAGGTCCAAACTGCTTTTGTAGCCCATTGGTTTGGAAGCGGTGGTGACTTTTACTCTCCTTCCTATCTCACCTAACCAGCAAGACAGACTTGTTCCTAGTCGCATTAATTGTTTCTAAAAAAGAGGATAAATGAGTTCATGTAGCATCCGAATACTGTAGTCCTGCATTACTGGTATTTCTCAGCAGGACTCAGGGTAAAGCTCCTACCACTTGCCAAGGCTGTCATCATGTCCATCAAAATATGCAAACATCCACATGGTTGGTTGTCTCCTGCTGTGCCCTAGAGTATTTTCTCCTGTTTCAAAGGGAAAGTACAGGGACAGGGTTGCAGCATGCAAGCTCTGGGCTGGAAAACTTGCCCATCATCCCACACTTCCAACTTTCTTCATGCTTCTTAGGGCCTAAGTTCCTTTTCTACAAGCAAAGCGCATGTATTTTCTTAATTCATGCATTTAAAAAAAAAATTATGCAGAATTTATTCACCTGTTTCATATAACACTGAATCTCTTTGTGCTGCAGAAAGAGTTTAATGAGATAGAGCAGAAATAAGGGGTAGAAAAATGGCACTGCAGTCTCTGCTCTGTTTGTCAGCAATGTTTTATTATTACAGGAATGCTTGGGGTTATATTTTTTTTGTGCTGGACTGATAGATTGTGTTTTAATCTTTTGTAAGACCGGTTGTTTAGATCCCATTTGGAAGGTTGTGGAGAAAATGCTCTTTTCATAAAAACAAGCCTATTCTTCTGTAAATATCTGCTGTCATATTTATCCTTTTGGAATTAAATTCATTTTTTTTAATTAAACTTGCTACCAGAGGAAGCAATAGTTGCAAAAACTGTTTAAATAGGTACCATTTGTGAATATAAACAGTTTCAGATTTTTTTGTCTGAAGGCTTAAGTGGTTTCATAATTTCTGGTGCTGTTTTGTGAGTGTTTTTATACAGAAATAGACCAAAGCATGCTGAAACTACACGTAAGCAGTGGAGAAGGGGGAGGAGGACAGTTGTTTTAAAAAGGGCTGGAGATCAGAATGGGAGGCTGTGAACAGAAATGAATTACACATATGTGAGTTGCAAAATGAGGAGGGAGTCACTCTCCACATTTGGAAATTATAACAAATATCAGGCTGTCCTGTGATCTCACGGTCCAGAGCTGTAAATCCAGGGAGAAAAAAAGATCAGTAGACCACAGTTTGGATCAGGATATGAGCCTTCAATGAACATGACAAGGTAGATGTCTTTACTACGGGCTAGTGGTGGTTCATCAGGCACCACATCATAGATGCCTTCAGGTTTTTACTGCTACTTAATGTCTACTTATAGGGGCACTTAAAGGTAAATCACTTACAGATAAATCACTCACAAAGGAAAAAAAAAGGCAAAGAAAGAAGCAAAAACATAAGAAGACAGCAAAAGGAGAGAAAACATGTTTGCTAAGTAATGGATTAGACTCTACCCTAATGCACATCACTCCACAGCTTACCTTTGCATGCAGCGTGTTCCCCTGAGCTACATCCTTCCCCGGCTGCTGCAGCCACAACACTGCCTCTCTCGTTCCTATCTCCCCCTGTCTCCGGGAGGCTTCGCATCAGCGACACGAAGCAAGGAAGAGAGAGGTAAAATAAGTTGCCTTTCCAAATCCATACAGACCCTGCGGCCGAGGGCTGCAGCTGCAGGCACAGCCTGATCTCCGGTCTCCTCTCTGCCCGCAGTGCTCTCGCTGGCACAGAGAGGTGGTCGCCTGCACACCGAGCAGTGGGGTGCCACGGCCCTTCTGCGATACACCCTGGTACCAAGGGTGATTTGGTCTTAAAGATACAGATGTTGGGGTTTACAGGACCCAGTGTTAAAATGTCTAAATTATCCCTTCAAACTATATGAAAGAAAAAAAAAAATGATGACCCTGCTGAGGTTCCAATAAGTTTGTGAAACTTTCCTCCAGCACCATTTTGAGTATCTCTGCTCTCAGCAAGTGTCCTGGTAACCCTGTGCAAACACACGCAGCTAAGCACCCCTGCTTTGCACGGCTTTTGTGAGCCAGGGTGGCAAGAGGCACCCATCGCACCCACTGCTTGGAAAATGTGTCTGCAGTGGTATAGCCATGTCACAAGACTGGTCCCCAGGGAATTTCCAGCATTAGCTCCTCTGTCTGAAAGACATTTCTTTGTCTTAGCTTAGCTGTCCTGTCCAGCATCATCTCTCCCTCCACCAAGTCCTTAAAAGCCGACTGCTGTTTGAAGAATGACTTCAGCCTCAGGAGATCAGAAGCTGTGGGTAGTCACAGCTCTGATCACAAAGCCTCTGAGGTAAACGATGACACAGCAAGCAGGGAAATGGGAAATCAGGCCCATGTGGCTTTCCTGAGGGCTTTTTTTGTATTTACTGCCTTGTTAAGAAGAAGAAGTCCCTCCCAAAAGTCACCAAGGGAAGTAAAAATGGGATCATACTGCTCCTCATTCATAAGCCCTGTTTTCACATAGCATTGATTCACTCCACATTTCATTTTTTTGTGGCACACAGGATAGCAGCTACCATAAAACTCATGAGTTTACTGTTTCATCACTTAAGGAGCAGAGCTTGAGCTGGCCATTTACTGCTTAGCTCTATTGTTCCCAAGCTGTAGCTGATAACAGTTCACAGGCAGGAGCTCTGGACATTCATTTGTCTCCAGATTCCAACACTTGCATATTTTATTATAATTTGGTTATCTGAACAGGGCTGTTTCATCTCTCCCTGTTATACAACCACAAATCTGCTTCCTCCAAGCTGCTAAGTTACAGAAAACTCCTGATTCAGTCTGCAGTTCCTTTGAGCTCAGAGTACCAAATGCTGTGGTTTAAAAAGATTAAAACCAGAGATGAAACCTGATTGTTGTTCCATGCATCTGCTTTAAATTGGTTGTTCTGTTTATTTTAGAGACTTCAACTGGTGCAACGAAAAAGCAAGCATCCATTCTGCAGAATTAATCTTGCTACATTGGGCTTTACGCTTGGCTTTTATTTACCCTTCTTTTTTAGAACATCACTGAAATCTTGCCTTCATTGCAAAATCAACATGACTAACAATTAGCGCATGCCATTAAACTAAGCGCTACCTCTACATTAAATCCTGTAAGTTGTAATCATCTGTGTTTTAGCTGTGGCTGGCTGGTCCAGGGTCCCACTCATTTAAGGACCACTCATCAGCTTACAATATATCCTTGTTAGAAGGTGCATGCAGGCGAGTGCCATTTCCAATGCCAGCAGTCCTTTCATGTCTTCCCACAGCTCTCCCTGTGTGCCCAGCACTAATAGATACACTTGCCCATGCTCTACGGGGCAAGAATCAATAGCATGATTCAGCTCTTCCAGGATTTAGACAGAGAGGGTGAGCCCCAGAGGTGTCAGGGGCCACGTAATGAAGGAGAGGGGACACCTCACTGCCTGGCCTAAGGTGACACTCAGCATGGATGACCCAGGAGGGAGAAACTCAAGTGTGGGCAACACAGTTAACACTGACAGGGACCCAGGGACAGATCTCCACTTATGTCAGCCTTATTTCCTTATTCATACAACCCTTCCACGAATCAGGGAAATGAGGTAAGTCCTGCCTAGAACAAAAATAAAGCCTTAGTGTCATTTAATCTCACTTGAATGGTCTGCAAGTCTTGACCAGCCTTCAGCAGGAAGATGAATCCCCGTCACTTGTTTATCTGGGAGCTGAAATATTAGCTTAACACCACAGCTTTTGTGCTATGATCCATGGGCCACACGAGCAGCCCATGACTGCTTCTAAAGAGTCTTTAGAAGATAGGTGAGGAAAGCAAGGCTCACATTTTTGATATAGAGCCAGCAACTTCACTGGCAGGGATGTACAGGTACGCACGACTCAAAAGAACAGGGGCTTTGCCCCATGCAATCTGGGTAACCAACATACAGCCTGGAACTGCCTTTCCAACAAGGCACTGAGCTGCCTCTTACCACCAATCCACCACAGAGGTCAATGCCTTGCATTCGGGTACCATGCCTGCATGACTTTTTAAGGGGCTGTATAATGTCGCTCCTTCTAGGAGCAGAAGGACATTTGAATGGGTTTGGCTGCAGGAACAGGCACTATCTCAGTAAGATTTGCATAGCTAAATCACATACAAGGCAATTTGCAATCACTTAAAGAAAAAAGCAGTGTAAATTGATGTATTAGGAAGTCCTAGGAGAAAGGTATCTGCCATTTGTATTATAAGGGGTGTGATAAGTTTCATAAAGCAAAATACTAGCTTTTATTTTTAAAGTGAGTGGACAATGCAAGCTTGTGGCAAACTGCAATAGTCTGCCTGAGTCTGCGTAATGTATGGGGATTTGACATCCAATTACATCCCAGGGCATTCTGGGAACAGAGATTATGTTTCTGGTGCCAGGCCAGGTTAAATGCCTCTGGCACAATAGACCCTGCAGATGCTCAGTTGGACAGATGCAGAAATTTGATGTTATCCTATTTTCAGATGCCAAATAGAGCTTATTCTGTTCTTACAAAGCAGGGACATAAGAGACATGAAGAGGAAGTGGTTTACCGCAACAAAGGCATTCATGGCTTGTAACGCCCTTCCAATTACAAGGAGCAGACAATTGTTCATCATAAATGTTATAGAGAGAAAGCTGAAAGAAGAGAAAAAGCAGCTTGCCATGAACAGGAATAAAAAGGCTGTACGTGAAATTGCACGCTCAGATAGGCTGATGCACATCTGGTGTGACTCCACTATAATCAGCAGAGTTAGCCTGTACTTGCACCCATCTACACAACAGCTGAATCCAACCCCAAAAGTCTCCCCCTGTAATTGTGGCAAATACCACTTCACCAAAACCTCTCTTTTGTCTCCCCAGAACACTGGGCTCCCTCCCTTTCCAAACAAATCTCTGCTTAAAAGTCATAACAGTGAACGTTTATACCTTTTCCTCTCTTGTCTGCCACACAG
This sequence comes from Ciconia boyciana, assembly GCF_034638445.1. NCBI lineage: Eukaryota > Metazoa > Chordata > Aves > Ciconiiformes > Ciconiidae > Ciconia > Ciconia boyciana. The sequence goes on from NC_132934.1 coordinate 61,665,522, forward strand.
TTTCTCTGCCTAGGGACTTCCTAGGAGGAAAAGATTAGCAAAGATGCAAACTCCAGCTATATTGAGGAGCCTCCTACTTATATTTGCATCTTGCTGAGGGCCATATTTGTTCTGGGACTGAGTGATGGCTCTCCCTGATTTTGTCCTGCTATTACCTTCAGAGGAAATGCATTAGCATAAAACTGGAATAGCACAATTGTGAGTCGGGCTCTTTAAACTGGGCTTTCTGGAAGGCAGGGTGGAGGGACCTGAGGATAGATTAAGCATAAAGAAGGCCCAAACCCACACTGTTTTCAAGCTTCTTCAGCCAAATGGTATGTACCACTGGGGGAATAAAACCACAAAGCCCTGAGGTTTTAGTGAGCCTTTGTGGGCCTTTTTGTGAAAGTGGCTTTCTAGACATGTCCAAGTGGTGACCAATGAGACTTGCTTTTTATGGTTGTTCAGACAGCTTTGGTAGATAAATGATATTCCTCATTTCTCATCTGGGTGTTTCTGGCTGAGACATGCAGAGTATGTTATGTTAGGGAGTGCACCACCTTCAAAACACAGAATAGAAAAACCTCAGAGAGCTTCCATCTGCCCCAGAGTCATGTGTGACCATAGCTGCATTATGAAATAGCAATAATAATATCTTCCTACTGCATCTTACCACAAAGCTTTGCGACTGCTGAAAAACACATGTGGGGAACGATGGAGGTGCATCCAAAAGGGAGCAGAGACAAAGGGCAGTGAGCTGCCTGTCACCCAGAACCACAGCTGCTTTTTAGCAACCCTAATAAATAGAATTCTCCCATTCCAAGGAAAAAAAAACATATTAATCACCACCAACAGTTAGATGAACAACAGTGATTTCATTTGTTTAACGTTTTTATTTTACATGAAGCTACACTGACGAAACCACTTCTTTTTATCATATTCTTAGGTTTTTCTGATGAGGAAACTCCAAAGACACATGGGAGACTTATCTTTCCCATAGTGATGCACCTGAGGACAACACCAGAGCAAAAGAAGCCTTGTATTTGCCCAGCGCCCCAAATCCTCCCAGCAGCACCATATGGAAAAAGGGAGAGTTGTGAGCCCTCGATTTCAACCAGGTACCCATTGGTACAAGACAGCAGCTGTAATGCTGCACTAATCTGTGCAGGGCCTCAGAGAAATAAATCTCACTATTTAAACTCACACCAGTCAGAGGCATTGTGTCCAGCAAGATGCAGTACAGTAATGTATCAGTAAGGCACTGGCTGCTACTAAGATATGTTCCTGATAAATGAGTGGCCCTTCTCCAATTAGTGTGAAAATATGGTCAAACCTTTCTAAAAAATCAATTTTTCTTAGCTAGTTGATAAGAAAGTTGGCATTTTCAGTCCAAGACAAAGCCATGAATCAGAAGCCATGAATCAAATGACTAACCACAAGAGATAAATTGGGCATGATCTTCCCTAGCTCAGCTGTGCCAAAGAACTTCTTAGCTTAATAACACTGGTTGACACTGGCACCATCCCAGTGGTTCCCAGCACTTCCTTATTAATGTGAATGTTTTCGACTCAGCACTTCCACGGTTTCATAAGCATCAAGGCTGACATCATTTAAACTGCAAAAAGCATTTATAAGCATTAAAGCTCAACAGCAAAGCTAACCTGAGGCTTGAGCTAAGCTTTGATTTATGCACTGGAGGTTTCTACTAACCAGGCTAGGGGACGCCTTCAGCACAAAACTGAATTTCTCATTTACTTCTTCCTCCGTAATAGAACAAGTTAAATCCCTGGAACCAAATCTTGAAGCTCCAGGTTCGAGTTGTTCAGTTTGGGTTGATTTCCAGTCATTCTGCAATGAATGTAGCATAATTCACTCACTATACTGAACGTGCATTAAGACATTTAGAATAAGGGCAGCTTTCTCAAAGCAACTCTTCCAGGTCGCTGCTAAAATAACTATGTCTCCAAGCAATGCCTGCTATCAGTCCTGAATGTTTTGGGATATGAGATAGAACCAGACAAGATGGATTTCACAGTAACATCATCTCTGTCACAAAGGATCATGCACACCACCTACTATGCCCAGAGCATTAAACCAGCATTTGTTCGAAAGCAATGCCAGATTTGCCCTTTCCCCTGCAATAACTGCAAAGGGAAAACAGTCCCTCAAGATTAACTGTCTAGGTCATCTGTGGCAACCTCCCTACTCCATGTCCCTGTGTTACAGTGAGCTCACTTCGGTGGCTGGAAATCTTTATCTAGTGCAAACTGAAAACCACCTAGTTGTTCCAATGAGTGAAAATGGCCATGCAGTTAAGAAATCTGATCTTACCGCTTTTTCTTATGAATGCAACTTCTTCACTGAAGACTCAAAAAAGTCCATTTAACTCAACTTGCCAAGTTTGACTCAGCAATTTCATTACTATATCCCTTACCAGCCAAAAAAGAAAAAATGTTTCTGTAAGAAAAATATATTCTTGACACAGATTTAAAAAGAAGTGTTCAAAAGGTATGCGTGGTACCAACAATTCAGTGTAAATAGACTGGTACAAGTTAATTTAGTAGAACAGGGATAAGCAAGAAGAATGCATTTAGGAATAGTATGGAGACCCTGGGGAAGGAATAAAGGGAAAAAAAAAAAGACAAAATCAAAATGAAAGAACTGATGCGTCTCCTATTGCAGATATTTGCTGGTGAGCACCTCTGTATGACGACAAATTTTCCCGCATAGCACTTTCAGTCTTTGCTATAGGTAAGGTAGAGCAGTGCTCTCAGCACTTTGAATACCTTTGAACACCTTTGGTGTTATTCTTCAAAATACAGAGCGAAAGGAATAGGCTTGCAGCCTTAATGGTTGCAGTGTGAACCTGAAAGTGTGACCTACGGTGAAAAGTCCCAAAAGTCAGTGAAACCACTGCATGGGATGGTTTGGGTTGCTTTGAGAGACCCACAAAAGATGCTGTTTCAAGTTTCTGGCAATAGGCTCTCCTTCTCCACTGTGCTAATCCAACTTCACTGCACTGAGAGCTGCAACCCTGATGTAAAAAATGCTGTAATGTTGGTGTTCACTCAACATCACAGTCAGTACTGTGAGGCCGGTACCTCACCTTTGGGCTGACCTGGTGTAAATCAGTGGATCAAAGCTGTGAATATGCACCACAGGCCTCCCCTGGAACATGTGCTCTGAACACCCAGCCTTCAGTGGAAAGGCTATGGTACCCTCAAACTGTTTATCTTCTACATTTTGTGTCTCCTCCTGCAGCATTCTCCCCCACAAGGAATCTACAGAGAGATTCCTAAAACTAGCACCTTGAAATAGAAAGTGCAGGTTTCCCCACATCTGAACCAGATGAGTGGTGCACAAATGGAGATACAGAAGGACCAGATTTGCTTTGTGTAACATGAAACAACCCTCCCCGGCATATTCTGATCTATCCTTCAGCAAGTGAACTGGCACAAGGCAGGGAAGATGGAGGTGGGGGAAATGGACTGGGCTGAGCTAATAGGAGCCATGCTTCCACAGCATGCCTGAAGGGGACTAATGAAAGAATATACCTCAATCTAAGAATGAGCAACTAGTCCAAAAAGTCTTCATCTATTAAGGAGAGGAGCCTGCTGACGAACAGGAAAGGAATGCACAATCAGGTTTTGTCAGGTTCAACTTCATCAATCTTTCTGCTGCAGGTTCTGCCTCTCAGATGTGATACGCAGGGCTGGCCATGAAACAAGAATTTTGTTTCACAATTCAGAAGAAAAAAAATGAGGGTTTTTTAAGTTTTTCAAATCTGTTTTCATTATGCATCAGAACAAAATCACTGTGTTTCCAAAACCTTCACATGTAAGGCCCAAAGAGGAAAGAGTAGGGGAGGCCGTGCAGCAAATAGGCTAGTGCCTTGGTGATTCCCCTCCAGAGGGGAAAGCCTGGCTCCCGGCTCCCAAGTGCTGTCAGACAGGAGAGGGACAGCAACTCGGACACCCCACCAGAAATCCAGGGGCAGCCAGGTTTTCTCCCCCCATACACTCCTTTAGTTAACTCTCTCTCACCCTCTGCCCCCATCTCCTTGGAGACTCCCCACTCCATGTAAATAATTACATATGAACTGAGCTAGAGAGAATGAGAGTATGCAGTCCAGTGGTTAGGAAGTTCCCTGGAGATAAAAGGGAGCTGCAGATTCAAGTTCTTGCTCCGTCTGATTTGAAGCTGATTTCAATTAAGTATTCATTGGAAGAAAGCAAAACGGCCGGTATAGCTTGGCGGTCAGGGAACCACTCCAAATAAGAGCAAGGACTCGAACCTGGGGACGCACTTCCCAGGGAAGCCTCCTAACCACTGGCAGATCGATCAGCTCTCGCACATGAAGCAGGAGTGGGAGGAAGGCTGAAGCACTCAGCCAGTTCTGGGGGAGCTGCCTCTTCTGGGGGCTTCGCTCCAAAAGCAAACCTGTCGGAGGGCACACATCCAGCTGGTGTGCTAGAATCATCATGTGAACTGATGTACAAGCATGCCCGTTCCCCTCAGCCCTGTCATGCAGGCCCCCACACAGACTGTCTCCCACCAGGATTTGAGGAAGCTGAGAAGCTGACATCAGGCATCTCCAGAGTAGGACTCGTTTTCCCCTTTCCCACAATTCCCTTACTGACCTTGGAAGGTTTTCTGCTGATATTATAGTTGAAACATATACATTCCCTCAACAGGTTCCAGAGAAGCATCATTTCCAGGTGGAAAAGTTGGTGTTGGATTGTATGGGATGGATCCAATACTAGCAAAGAACAGCAAAATTATCAATCATAATGTGGGAAATGGAGAAGTACTTGACAAATGTTTCTGTTTCAGATTCAGAAGGAAGCAGAATGATATATTCAGAGCCTAACTTGATACTTACTATTCCACTGGCAATTAAAGATGATGTTAAACAGCAGTCATTAATAACAACATTTGTAAACCTGCAGGACTTGATTACAGTCCTGGTGAGGATTGCCAGCTTGGCTGACAGAAGTAGCTGCAAAAAGGAAAAATATTTAGATCTTTTAAGGTGTTTAACTCACTCCCACATAACAATCCATTAGTGTTAAATGGCTTAAAACTGTATAATTAATGTATTTCTAAAAGTAATTTTAACAGAATCACTATCATTCAGGGAGGCGTTCCATCTGGAGTTTAGGAGGGTTTTATTCTTGGTGCCAGCTACTCCTGTCAATGACATCTATACCAACAGTACAGGCAAAAACAAAACCACTGTGGTAGAAGCTTGAGACAACACAAAAGGGATATAGGATGATAAAAGTGATGTAGGGAACAAGTTTAAGAATTAATTCCTTGTCATTTGTATTACTTGCATTTTCAGAACCAAATGTGAGTTACATGCCTTGCAACAAAGGCTTTATGTCACCCCCTAAGCTATGAACCAGCAATTCACATATAATTAATTTTGAAAAAACTTCATGGTCACATTAGATAATCAGCTGAACATGACCCTCCAGAGCAATTCTGATCCTTAGATAAATAAGCAGGGGAGTTTGAAAGAGTCAGTGTATAGCTCTAGTGAGAACATTGCTGAAACACCACATGCAGTTCTGGCATCCAAACTTTACAAAGTGTATTCAAAATTTGGAAAGGGTTCAGGAAAGAGCTACAAGAATGACCTGTGGTCTGGAAATCAGACTGAGACTAAAGAAGTTTAATCTGATTTATCCTAGAGAAGTTTCAGAGGTAATATGATCACAGCTCACAGATACCTGGATGGTAGAATAACTATTATAACTACAAGAAAGAGATTTTTAACTGTAGGTGTCATATCTAGTGTAAAAGGCATAGTGAAATCCACTAGGTAGAAGCCAAAGCTGGAAAAACTTCAAGTCTGGGGCATGCATTTTCTTTAAAATGTGAAGGGCATAGCAGTTGAATATAATGAACTGAATTGGTCACACGTAGTCTTTAAGGAAAGGCTAAAAAGCTGTCCATTATTATGGCCAGAAAAAATCATGAGGTGCTGCAATGAAGTTTGTAGATGTGTCATATAGGAGGTCAGACTAGAGGATGACCGTTACTTATCCTGGATTTAAAAATCTCTGAATATGTGGCTATAATTGTCTCATTTTTTCTCTTTCTAATCAAGATGGTCACTGGCTTCACCACATAATTTCCCAAGTGTCAGCATCTGTCAGTATTTGTAAGGAGAACCTTGTTAAATATCCACTGCTAAAAATAACTTTTAAGGAGCTTTAGCTCTATTATTGTAATCTAAATAAAAGTTCCTGCTGCATGCTGCAGAAAGACATTGCTTATCTTCTTGTAATAACATGGAGACTTTGGGGCTCCAGAATATTCACTTGAGTGAATTATACTGATTTTGACTTTCTCCTCCAACTAATAAGAAGTTTTATGTTTTTCTTTAAACCAAAAGGAGGCTACAAGAAGTGGCACAGGAAAAAGCTGTATTTTATAAAGGCGAATATTCCTCCTGAACATTTTATAAGGCCAAAAGTCACATCAGTAAGTCAGCTGAGATTCAAGGAAACGCAAAGATACTGTTATTCACTGTTCATTTCATAAGTCATGCAGGTACCATCAAGTGTTACCCTTCTGTGACTGCTGTCACTGCACAGTAGGAGGAGGTCCCATTTTCTGTAGGAGATGGCTACTTACTTAAAGGTTAAGCAGCAAGAACTTACTTGGATGAAGTAAGTTCTTGGATTTAGTAAATTATTTACTTACTAAAATGGCTGTTGGTGCAAAATAACTTCCATTAAAAAAGCAACAAGAGAAAACTTACCTGGGCGTGGGTTTCCCTAGGAATTCTGTTCTGTTTCAGTAATGCTCAGTTCACAAACACTTCAGCAAATCTCGAATGATTAATGGCTTTTCTTGGCTTCCAATATAGAGTAGATGAAAATCTTGCAGTTGTGGTCAAGTCTTCCTTTGAGTTTTGGGATTCATGGAAACCAAAACACCTGAAAGGTATCTAATGAAGTAGAGGGGAAAAGAGACGGTCCACCGATATTGTGTGCAAGAAGTTTCCCCATGATTCCCCTCCCTACGGGCTTACAGTCAAAGCAGAAGCAAAGGTGTCAATGGTCTAATTCATGTCTTACAGTAACATAACCCTTTGATCTCATTAGTCAAAGCCCTGACCTCACAACAGATGCCATGCCGGCACATCAGTCCTCAAGTCTGGACTCGCAGTTGGACAGGACACTCTAACAGCTTGTATTTAGTGCTACGGTGGCAACCAGCTGAGTCAGCATCTGCCAGTGATCACTGTGCTCTAGTAGCCAAGAGTACCACTTATTCCTTTCTTAAGCCCTCCTAGCCCCCATATCTAGATTAGGGACAATAACAGAATCTCATATCACACTGTATGATAGCCACTACTAAATACTGACTATTAATAGCTTCACTTCTGTGTAGACTTCTGCCTTTCTTCTATATGTTATAGATAGCATATCCTTCTTCACATGACACTGAAACACAGGGGTAAGTCTTCAGCTTGCCTTTCAGCTCACTTCCAAGTTTAAGCATACAGATTTCCATTTGTTTTCACACATATAAACACCTTCCAATATATTTTGATAAGTTGAAGAACAGTACTTCCACTTTTTGTTCAGAATTTGTGGCTGGCTCTTGGGTGTTTCTACCAACCCAAGGTTGGATTTGTCCACAAGCTGTGCATAGGGGTGAGGTGGACCTCAGGCTGTAAAGCAGACCCTTAAGTCTAATGAACTAGAGCTCCACAACATCCAAGAAGCAGCATAGTCCAAGGCAAGAAAAGACTGCTATAGCACTGACTTAAAAGCATTGCTCCTAAACTGATAGAAATCTGGAATTGCTACTGTGTCTTTATTATTGCTGTTTATTGTATTGCGCTGCTGAAGTCTCACACAGGGATTGGCACTTCAGCGCACTTGGCATTGTACAGTCACAAACTTGTCTTAATAAACTATGTGATCCTTCTCTGCTCCCTCCACCTCTCAGTAATGACCCAGCTTAGCACCTGTGAAGGGCAAATTTCAGACTGTTTTGTGAAACTTTCAAATATGAAGTCATTTCCAGTAGATGTGACAACGTAAAAGTTGAAGATTATGAAAAATTCAACATGCCATAGCAATGTTACCTGGTCAGTATTTTTGTTGCCGTCCCTTATCATTCTCTTTTGTTTCTGCATGCCACCAAGTCATGCTCCCCTAGTTGCACCAAAAAAAAAAAAAAAAAAAAGGAAAAATAGCTATATCTTCTTTGCAGGGCTAAGCAGGATGAAATATTATCTAGGCATGATCAACTCAGATGTAGCAGAGCCAAAATAATAAAACTAGCACACACTTAGATAGCAATGTCTGTACGGATGTAATGCAAAGGTGGGATTTCTCCCTGTCCCACCCCTCGGTGCTACACTGACTTGCAGAGCATCCAGGCCACCTGGATGCGGCTGTGCGATCTCACCCTCCCAGTCATGGGGACCGGCAGCTGGGGAAATGTTCCCGCCGCCTGGGAAACATGCCTTCCAGTGAAGCCTGTCTGGAGACACAGTGCCACACGCAGCACATCGCTGTGGCTTCCCTCCAGCTCGGGCCGCCACGCAGCCGGCGCAGCCTGCAGCAGGAGGGGGGCCTGCACCACAGATGGAAGTGGGAGATGGGGTCTGAGAGCATCAGTCTTGCCCTGACAGCCTTTGACTAGACAGGTCTGGTTACAGCAGCTGAAGATCTGATCTGCAACACACAAATCCAGCATGAACAATATAAAAATGGAAAGCATCCTGTGCTAGGGGAACATCTGTTTAGGCAGTGAAAACCCCTTGGAGTGCATAATTCTGGGTGAATCAGCACAGCTGAGATGACTGTTCAGCTGCCCAAGTGGCTGATTTAATTTTTTCCCGGCTTAGCCGTGTGCCATCACTAAGATTTATTAGCCGCAGTGCTGCACAATTCCAGGAGGTGCGGTTATCAGGAAGTACTTGGCTCCCCAGCACTGTTAGTGAGCTTCTCACTGCATAAATTACAAGGTGTGCACTGACTAGCAGATAAGCAGACCCTCCATTATGCCTCGCTGTTCTGAATTGTCACTCCTCACTGTATTTCCACGTTAGTACTGATAGCGCTGAACAAGACCAAGACTCTTTACTGGTGTAAATTGGCGTCGCCCTGTCAAAGTCAGTGACGCAATGTGGATTTGCACTTGCTAAGAATCTGGCCCAGTTTCAAAACTCTCTGGATTAAAACTGTTGGGTGTCAGGAACCTGCAGGCCTGATATTCTCTGTAATTAAGCTGACAGCATTAGTTGGGTTTGTCTTAGCCCTTGCTATGCTTCTGCAATCTCTGTAGATAGGAAGAACAAACCTTGTTCTTTGGATGTCTCCTTTTGACGAAGCAGAATCGTGGCCACTTGACACAAGATGAGTATTAAGAGCTTTATCAAGCTTGTGAAAATGAGTCCAGGAGAAAGAGAAGACCCAGTCCCCATGGCCTTGAGATGAGTTCTGGAGACCTCTGTTGTATCTGCAGCTCTCCTGAGGCTATCCCCTCCCAGGGTTGCCTAGACAGACTCAAAAATCACAGTCCTATTTTCTTCTCTATCTGGGCAAGGAACTGGTTCCCAAATTGATTTCCCTTCTGATAAAAGGCCAACATTGTGCCAGGCCCACATATAGGTCAGCTGGCCAATATTGCTTTTTTTTAATACACATCAAAAATTTATCAGCGAATGAAAACAGAAACGTGCTCATAGAAAATATTTCAGCAAAAAAAATTCTGGTTTGTGATACAACTCAGAGCACCTGAAGACTTCAAGGTATCCTCTTTGACTAAAAATGACAGTTTTCAGTTTATTTCTGAGCAAAAAATTATTAAAACAGTTTCATATATAGTAGACACTTCAGAGGTACTGAAATATTGCAGGAGCTCCAATTCCCTGTCAAAGCTGAAAGTTATGAAGCAAAATGTTGATAGGCACCACCTGGATAAACCTTGAAAAATAAATCTTCTGTGCCATTGCTTTCTTGCACATACCTAAGCAGAAGCCATTTTATGAGCATGGATATAGAACTCAGATGTAAGCTGGGATTCAAGGAAGGCATGAATCTAGTCTAGCTCTGAACTTTGCTATAAATCCCAACACCTTGAAAGAGACAAATGCCTACCAAATTTTGAAAAAACATTTTTCTCCTTCTGACCTAACCTCTAGTTATAACCACAGCTTTGCTTAGAGCAGACTACAAGAAAAGATGCTCCTCATCCTCTTCAGAAAATATCAATTTCCAATTCTTTAATAAATTAATTCTAATTAGCAGCCAGTTTATTGGTGACCTGAGACATAGAAGACATGGAAAATCTGCTGTCCCTGAAGAGACTGATCTTTGATTTAATGACACCACAAATGGTTGGTTGTACAACATCCTGTCTACCAGTATTTTCACCAGTATAAAGAATAAACTTGTGCCCAAGTAAAATCTGGAAATGCAGGCAACTACAGCTTGAATAAATTTTGAAATCAGAACCATAATTTTGCTGAGAGTATTTTATAAATGTCTCTTTGCTCCATGGAACCAGATTCTGGTTCCTCATTATGCCCTATGAAATCGTGGTTACAGCACTCGGCTGAGAGCCCTGTTTTCTTATCTCCTACTTGTTCCTAACCACCCAGCTGAGCATCAAGTATTCTGCTACAAACACCCTACAAATCCAGGGTGAGCAGTTTAGTTGGAGAGTACTGACATTTGAAAACATATGTTGCTTTTATAGCCTTGCTACTGGGATAGACAAAAACCCCAGGACCTAAACATCTCCAAATTCTCCAGAAGAGACAGAAAAGGGAACAATGCATTTTTTAACAGCCAGAGGATGACCAAGGAATCAGTGAATGAAAGAGGACTTTTTCTCTTCGTACCCCACAGAAGCATCACTTGGCACAAAGTAATGTGATTTAGTTGCTGGTGTATGAAAGCACATTGCGGGGCAGACCCACCAGCCACACTTCTGCTCCTGTCCCTTCTAGGAGAGGAGAAGCTCAGAGGAAGCCGTAACTTGCGTGACATCCTTTGGCACAAATATGCATCGTTCAGCTGACCCTAATCTTGATGTCCTCTTTCAAGCAGAACTCAGTTCTTGGCAGTTTTATCTGAGTTAAACAAATGCTAAATAGAAATGGAATAAAAATATCAGGTTGTCAGCTCATAACAATAAGATGCTGAGTCTTGGCATACAATAAAATTCAAATTAATGGGAAATTATAAAAAGCCCACAGGACAGTCATCAATCAAACTGACACACAGCATTACAAAGTATAGTTTACCTAATCCATACTGCCTAACGTGGCTTGAGTAATGTGACTTAGCCTAAGGGACAGATCTCCAGGCCCTCATATCACCTCACTCCTAGCATTTTGCTCTGCTATTCCTGAGAGCAACATGTTGAAGATGAATGCTTGTTGCATCACTACCTTAAGGTCAGCACCTTAAGCCCAGAAATGGAATAAAGATTACCACAGTGTTTATTTTCATCTCACTGTGAGGATCTTATCTTCCCAAAGTTTTGCATTACTGCTCAGCATGGCAGGGCAGGATGTAACAAGTAACTCTTAACAACAGTGTAAATGTGTTACTGTCATGCCATTAAAGCGTCATGTTATTATGCCATATTTCCAAAATAAAAACTGATTGGTTACAAATCACAAAACCAATAGAAGATACTTGCTATTAAATCACTGTGGGGAGAAAGGAATTACTCTCAGAACTGTGTATTTTCAAAGAGAATTCCTGCAAAGAAATAACTTTTAAACTAAACTTTATTAAATTTAGTGTTTGAATACTTTTTCCCTTGGTAAAGACCTTTTATCCATTAACGCTGGAAAACAGCCCTTTGTGGGATTCATTCCAAATCAAATTTAGGAGAGAAGCAGGGATAGTGTGTTCACAGACACATATGTGCAATTAAACGAGTACATGCTCTCATAACAAAGACCCAACTCAATTACCTCCCAAGTATAAAGCTTACAGAGAGGCAGATGTGGTCTTTATTCCAGAAGGTTTACCGAGCAAACATGAGAGAAAGAATGTGGAAGAAATTTATGTGAAAGCAAATACTTCATACCTTATAAAATCCCCATTGGCTGATTACAAAGATCTCTTGGAAATGCCAATTAGTCAGGTGTCTCTTTGTCCTTTTTAATTCTCCCACCCTTATTAAATCAATATCTCAGACAACTTAATGGCTCCCTAAAGTCTAGGTCAAACAGAGAGGCAAGAGGAGGTGGAATGAAAGGCTGTGCTTAATTTTGCGCCATGATCTAACTGTGGGTGAGGAGAGAAGGAATAATTTAGCTTGATTAAATAACTAAATATACAGTGCCTTGAAAGGAAAATTGGCCTTCACTCACAGAACTATCAAGACAATCCCTGACCAAAAACCATTACCACTGCTGGTTGCAGTTGTGACAAATTCTTTTCAGAGGCATTTTATTTTTTCTGCCCTGCACACAGGGACTTTTAGCTCCTCTCCAACAGCACCCTGTGAAGAAGAACCTCAAGACTAAGTCGCAGACCTGACTGCCCCAAAGCACCCTCCACCTTCATGGGCAAAACAAGGCTCCGCTGCCCACAAGTTGCTGTTCGCCTCAGCCTTTTCCAGCAGGTGCATGAAATCTGGTTGTGGCACATGAGGGAGGGCAGTCACCATAGACTTTTGTCAGGTTCAGGGATACTTCAGAATCTGGCTAGTGTGGAATACCACACTACATTATAGGGAAAATTGCATTGATGGAGCAAAAATGTTCTGACTGAGGAGGGTAAAAATGAGGAATACTAATCTTATCCACGGGAAAGTTTGGAAGGACAGAGCCTGAGTTGAAATAAGCTGATACAGTTCCACTGACCTTGAGAGAAACTACCTGTTTGCATCAGCTGGAGACCTGGCTGAGGATCCATATTACAAGCCACTTCTCCCTTTTAAAATGATGGTGTTGGGTCCAACTAAGAACTGAACTATCTGTTGAATGCGCTGTGTTCATCCCACTTGATTAGATAGGACTTTAGAGCAACAAATCTCTTAAATTAAACACTTCGGTTTGGTATCTAAAGAGGGGATGAGATGAATTTCAACCTAATCATACTAAATCCTTGCTTCCCATCCCCTCAAGACTGCTAACATTCTTGCTAAGAAAGCAGATGTTCCCCGACTCAAAGATCAGACTCTTAGGGAAGACTATTTAAAAAAAAAAAAAGTGTAAATATGTAAAAATAAGCCTATGCATTTCTGGGAACCTAGATTAGATTTAACTGCTTCTCAGTAATATCCATATGATATGAAAATGTTTAGAGGTCCCAGGGAGAACAAGAAGTGGGAGTATGCTAATTAATGAACTTTTATCTTAACATTTGCTATTGACTAAAAACAGAGAGGGAAAGCAGAGGCCATATGGTGGTAAAAGGGCAGAGAACAGGACAGAGAAAGGCAAAAAATACACAAAACCTTTCCCTTGATTTTGGAGATCAGCCAGTAGCTGAGCCAGACCACAGACAGGGGCAAGGTACATGGGAAGCAACCAAGGTAGGACAGGAGGAGGAATTATGACTGCACATGTCTTTCCCTGGACAACACAAGGAACACCACCACTAGACACAAGAGTTAGATCAGGGCTGCAATAAAAGTGGGCAACCTTTCCCATTTTGAGAATGTTAGTCTCATAGGGTTCCTGTAGTGCAAATGGATATAGTCATCTTCAGTCTGAAAATGAATAAAATAAGATCCAAAGTGAGCCAGGCAGGGTTTTGAAAGGCTAACTAAATCATTTAGAGTGCAATCCACAGCAAATAGCATCAGGTTTTCAAGGAAGCCTATGTGTAGAGCTTTTGCTGTGTTGGTTTGTTTGCCTACTGGAAAGAAAAATTATAAGAAGTATTCATCAATAATAGTTTCATTTCCAATTGATCTGAAACAGGTCTTCCTTCTCCCTAGCTGCTTCACTTTCACAATGAAATGGTTGAGGAGAGGAATGACTTTATTAGGTTGACTACAACGGTTTGTTTAGCAATGGTTTGGACAGCTAATTTCTTAAATTATTGAAGTGAAAAATTAGCACAGAAAATTAAATTGAAAAATCCAAGTATTTCACTTAGAGAATGGTAACATGAATGCAACTGTTTGAATGAATAGAAATTGGTTTCATGGATCTATACACTTACCAAAACAGAGCACCTTGTAATGCAAAGCCCAGTTTTCACTAAGAACATTTTAAAAATGGGGGATTTCTACCATGTTTGAGTAAGCAATTATGTTTTGTACAAAAGGGAGTGCCAAAAAATAACTCTTGCTGCCATTTTCAACTCCATGCCTTTAGTCTGACTTGCATGTTCTCTGTAAAGCAGTGTAGCAAATGAACTTGATCATCAGTTTTCAAGGTACATTGATGGATGTGGCCGGTTCATGTTTAATGTAATTCTATGACCTCTAACACTAGATTTGGTCTGTACATCTCCTAGTATTTCACATGCTGATGACATGGACCAAGCAAGGTAACACAGACTTCTCCTCTCACTGAGAAACCATTAAAAGGGTTTGTATTCCTCATTCGGCCAGACCAATTAATATTTAAGGTCTCGTGAGAGAACAACTGTTACTTCTTTTCTAATATTTTTGTCTGTCAGAACTATAGTGCATGTGGCATAGTGAAAGTGATAGTAATGTCAGTGCTTAGGGAGTTTCAGCTGCCAAAATAAAACCCTACACCTGCACAGTCCTAAGAAAGAGAGGCTGCACACCTTGGGGGATCCATCTCCGTGGCAGAGTTTCCTGGATCGGCGCCATTGCTTATTTTATACCCATGGACTGAAAATTCCTGAATTCTTCTGCTTTGCTGTCTATGAGTTGCAGCAGCGGATGAGTCATTTTACCTCATACCTAACATGTCATTTCCCATCATCTACTGAGTACTCAACCACAAGAAGATGAAGCAAAAACACAGCTATTTCTTATCTCACAACCGTGTTTATTTTGAGCTAATCAGTCATACTGACATCTGTTTGGCCCTAATCCTGATTTTGTTAATAAGCCATTTGTGTAAATCTGTTCTATGCAATACCATGCCTTACTGCACCCTTGAAGACTGATGAATGCATTTTGGAAGCCAGTAATGCTTTAGGATAAGCCTGCCTTGGAACTCCAGTAATTTTCCAATAAATGTTGTCCATGAATGAGCTCATGAACCTCCAGTATGAAGACCAACTTTATCTCTGGGGCCAAAGTCATCCAGTGGGCAAGTTTCCAAATAGGAAAACAAAGCAACCTCCTTCCTCCCCAAGATCTTCCCCCCAATCTCTGCTGCTGCTTAAAAAAATAGTCTACTCTTTGATGTGAGCCCTTGGAAATACTGTGGTTATTTAATTGTTCTGTTTCTTGTCTTCTGGTAATTCTCCTAGATCCTTGCTACAACATTGATTCATATTTCTGAAGGCCAGAGCAGACCAGACTGATCATCTGGTCTGGTCTCTTGCCTAACATGCACCACAGCGTTTCACCCTCTGATCTCTGAATCAAGCATTGTACCTTGTGGGAGACCCAGGGTATCTTGATTTTGTCTCCAAGTGCTGGAGAATTTACCACATCCTTGGTTAGCCATTCCAGATGTATGTTGCCTTCATGGTTAAGACATTTGAGTTTCATTTCCAATTTGGATTTTTCACCTTCCAAGCCTTATGTCCTGCTGTGCTCAAGGCACAATGAGCGCTCTTTGGTATCCTGTCCTTCACCCCATGCAGACGTCAGGCTGAGACCCAGCGGGCCGCTCCGTCTCCTACTTAGATAAACCCACCACCTGGAGCTTCTCACGTCTCCAGCTGTCAGGAGTGGATTTAACACCAAACTCGCTCTGGTAATTCCTCTCTGATGTCTTTGCAGGTTCTTAGCATTTGGTCTGAAGGCAGAGACCAGCACGGGAGGCAGCAGAACCAGGCAGGGTGGGACACGTCTGCTCCTGAGCAGTACTTCTTCCAGGACACAGCCCAGCCTTGGCTCCCTGCCGTAGCCCCACTGCCACCTCGTGCCACTGCTGCTCGCTCACCTGCCTGATGCCGTTTTGTCACTGCTTCCCAGGACACACTACTTCTTCACCGGGTCTGCAGTGTTTATTCCTCGTCTGCCTAATCTCTCATTCCTCCTCTTAAAAAGCATGGTTTTTGCACCACCAGGCTTCCTGAACAGCACTGGTTATGTCACCCTGGGTATGCCTTCAGCTATGTATTTCCTCAGGAAATGCCACATCACCTGGAAAATTTGTATTTTCCCTGTTACAAAATAAAGCTTACGGTAATGAATTTCTTACTTCTGTCAACTTCCTTACGTCCTTGAGAGGCTCCAGCTGCAAAATGGAGTCTGAATATAGACTTCTCAAAAAGCCCATATTAACTAGCTCCACAGGCTCCCACAGCCATTGGGATGTGACTATCACAGGCATGTTTCACAGGGGAGGCAGAACAATGGCTGTGCCAAAGCTATAGCACTTAAAGAGTTCAGCAGTGACTGTATTCACATCTAGACATTTACTTTTCTTTCGTCCTGCATTGTCATATAACCTGGAGTTGTAGCAGGCTACTGTGAATGCACAAATAAGCATGTCTGTGAAAAGTGGGAGCACTAAAGTCTGGTTTTCTGCCATCCTGCCTGCCTGTGGACCCACGATAACCCCATGAAACATTATAGGGATTCAGCTCGTCCTGCAGCCTCTCCTCAAGCCGAGGCACTGGCAGAGTCTCTTGCTCCAAGCCAGGTGCCTACTTTCCAGAAACTCCCAGGACCTTAGCAATGCTGAGGTCTTTATCCCTCAGCTAGTTTGGCTGAAATTAGCCAACCCCTTCAAAAGTTTCTGAGGGGAGGAGGAACAACATGCCGGCAGACAGACACTCATGCAGATGGACAGTGACAGGCTAAAAAGGGGGGGGGAGATAAATCATTTGTGTTGTGGGAGTTTGCTCTCAATCACCTTACGGATCTTTTCTCCTCCACTTTACAATCTCTGCTGTGCAGTCGCTGGCTGCTCACCCTTGATGCACACTGAGACAAATCTTACCAGCTTTTTTTAGCCTTCTGGCAGTCGTTTGCCTAGGAAGATTTCTCTCCTACCCCTCTTCCTGGTAAATTCATATTACAGTAGCCATTGAGAAAAGCTGCGAAAAGTGACTACTGAGTGTACTCAGGCTCCATCTGTTACTCTCAGCGAGTCCCAGGAAAGTACTGACAGGCTTAATTTGCTCTGAAAGACCACTGAAATCTGTGAGATTCATCTGAAGCAGCCCACACCCTGCGAGTCTGCAAATCCAGGAAGCATCCCAAGAGCCTTATTCGGGACCGTGCTACACTAATCACAGCCCCAGAGTTGCTGTGGCGTGCCAATGCAAAATCAGTGCAGGAAGCCCCAGGGTGCCCCTGAGAGGACCCCACTCAGTGGGAAGGGGACAGCTATGTCAGCTTGGGCAGAGCTTCACCTCGGTTTGCCTGCTCCCAGATGGCTGCCTGGCCGATGCGGTCTTCCAGGGCGTGGATCTGGCCAAGCATCTCAATGGGCACACCAGTTTGGGCTGGGATGATGACATCTCTCTTTCTCCCCAAGGCAGAGGTGCTCTGGCAACACGGGGGATAGCAAGGACAGACCCTGCAGTGGGAGGCAGAGAAACAATCCCCATTACGTGCCAGGTTTGCTTTGTAGGGACCATTAGTGCAGTTAAAAACCACCATGAGCACAAACCAGACTGCACGCCCAGAGTATTGTACAAGGCCTCCTCTATCAGCCCAGTGTGAATTTGCTGCTCTCATGGGAAAAATCAAAGGGCCTAGGGCAGCAGACAGTCTGTTAGCAAGCTACAGAAATAGTGAGCGGCTGATGTCTAGACTCAGGAAAGGAAATTCCTGTCCGTGTTTAGAAGAGCCACACACGTACACATACAAATAAAAAACAGGAAGGCATGTGCTGCTGTAGTCTTTGATAGCGGCCCAAGGGAAATGGTGGAATTTGGTAGAAGAAGCAAACAAGGCATCCACTTAGACATAACCTGTCAGGCGTACTAAGGAGGGTGCTTTGACAGACAAGTCTTAGAGAAACCAGATCCGGCACAGCAGCACAGAACTGCCTCCCCAACAAATGTAGGGGACAAGGCACTGGGAGAGACCCCAGACACGTCAAACAGCTCGAGATCTCTTAACGGGAGTCTAGAAGGTTGCAAGTTGTCATATCAGCTGAGAGACATGTATTTGGAGCCGTTATAGCTCCTATCTTTTGGCCTGGGAGCCCATCTGTGTTCAGATACATTAATCTTTCTTTGAGAAGGGAACTGGGTGATATGTGCATACTCACAAGACCGTACAAAGTTCCTGGCCCAGACATATTTATCACATTATAAAAGACCTGTAGAAGTGCCAGTTTTGGTGAGTACTATGTAATGTGGTTCCAACCACAGACTTTATTTTTCCACCATGATGAGGACCACAATCTCTCTTATCCAAATAAATAAATAAATAAATGAGAAGGGTCAAGGGGCTACAAATCAAACTGACCTGTTTCTTTAATTAATAGCAACGCAAGGGGTTTTTTTGCCCCCCTTTGTTTTCTCTAAGATATTTGCTACTAGACTGGAGGGCACCCTGCTCCATTTAGCAAAGACCAGAACAGATTCACAAAGACTTGCCAGGCCTCAGACATTATGTGATCTGAATGCAATTTCTCCACCCAGTCAACAAACACTCTATTTTTATTAATTTCATAAGAGGCTAGTAGGGAGGGAGGGAAGGAGGGAGGAGGGAGGGGAGGAAATGCCCTTTGACCAAGCAGAATGCCAGAGCTCAGTGAATTGTTACTAGCACAATATGCTAAAACTAAAGCTGGGCCATGTCCTTGCATTTCACAGCAAACCTAGCCTTAGGACTGGAAAACAAGATTTCTGTTCCACTGAGCTGGCACAACAGCATTAGACAACTTAAGGCAGGAAGTGAAGAAGAAATTACCAATGGGATGTCAGGGGGATATAAAGTAAAGCATCTTTCTTTTGCAAAAGAAGAGAGTTGGGACAATCACTAGGCTGTCTGCTGGCACACTCAAGCCAGGGCCAGGCCTTCCGGCTGGCTGGACCACCATGGCAGCCCCCTCCCACAGACAAGGTCCTTGGGCACGTATAGGAGAGGGCAGCTGTGAGCACGAGAGTACACACTGGTGCCCGCTGGGACCCTGGATGCACAAAGTATGGCCAGCACTCTCAGAATGCCATCACAGCAGTGCCTACAGCTCTTGGGCAAAATAAGGAGGGTCTGAGTGGATGCTAAGGAAAAATAAAGGTCAGGAGAAAGAGACTGCCACCCTCATGACAACTCATACTCTCCACATCCTGTTTCTCCACTGGCCCCAAGTAAAAGAGTGTGTGTGAGCAGACCAGAGGCTACTTAGCTTGGAACAGTGAGCTCTGTGCATCCAAGCAGCCTTGCTGTAAGCATTTCTCTTGTGCCTGGTGTCTCACCCTCTTCCCAGCTCCACAGCAGAGCCTCACTGCGAATTTTTGATGGAGGCCAGGAATCAATGCTTGCTTCTTAAATCACCTTCCTTGGCCAAAGAACTGCATATCACAGCTCTCCTTCCTTACCTTGTCCCCTGATAACTGCCTTCTTGGTCCACATTTGAAAATTTCCCAAGGACCCAGCAGTGTTCCCACCTTACCAGAAGAGACTGTGAAGAAGATGAGTGTGCACTTCATCCAGCCACATCCACGGTAATGCAAGTTGTGCTTATCTCAGTCTATCCCACCATTTGCCTCCCACATAAAAGAGGCTTTTTGCCTGAACATGAAAATGCTTTTGTTCAAGGCAAGTCTTTTGGTTCAGAGTGTGGGTCACTGATTGAAACATCATAGCCTAATAGCCTACACTATGCAGGAGATGAGGCTAATAGATCTAATTGTCCCTTTTCACCTTAAATTCATTAGATCCTGCACATCTGGTTACATCTATATGGGACAAAGGAGAGAGATTTCAGGTAGCTCAGCTACTGAAAACATCCTCATTAATGTTTCTTCTGATAAAACCACCATAGCATTATATGTGCATTACACAGAAGGTAATCTACTTTCTGTAAATAGTAGTTGATATAGGACAATGTGTTCCCCTTTTGTCTGGTCCCCCAAGCTTTCTCTCTGGGAGATTCCTATCTGAGAGCTAATTCCACGGTTGCAGCCTTCACAGATGAAGAGTTACACAAAAGGGATTTCAAGTACCATAAACCATAAACCACCTCCTTGGAACCTAGGAGCAGATGGCTTACACTGCTTGCCAAAACTTTTGTCCAGCATGGAGAGCATTCAGCACGGGCTAAAACTTAGTAGGTTTTTTTTTTTCCTGCACCCAAGCAGTTTGCTATGAAGTTCTACACTGAACAGCTTCCCTCTCTGTTGTAAGACAGATGAGGTCACCAGAATTACTGTAAATACTGAGCCCTGAAAAACTGCATTTCATGTTGGTCCATCGTGCTTTTTACTTAATTCTGCTCATGTATGTGACAGTGACTATTGAATAATTTCAAGACTCGGCAGACACAGACTAATCGAAAGCTTATAGAAATCTGTCAGAAGCTTCTTACTGATGCCTTGGGCCCCTATCACACTCTATTTAATTACACACCGTTTGGAAGATTCAAAGCCAGCTAGTAAGGAGAAAGCAAGAATGCACCTGGATAAAGAAACATGCAATCTGTTTATTTTCTTCCTTCTGTCCTTGCATCATATTCATTTGTTAATGGGTAAAATATTTTTGCAGTCCCTTAAATTCCACATTCTGTGTTTCTTAACTTTTTTTTAACTATATGGTGCAGCCAGGTGGTGAACCAATAACATTTTTCACCTCAGTTGACACAATTAAACACTATGATTTTCAACCACCAAGAAAAGTTGGCTGGTTGAGTAAGGGCAGTTTGACAACTGAGATATTTATGTAGAGCCAAAATGAGATAGTGCCCTATATTTTAAACAGTTCAAGTCAGAGGAGAAAAATGTAAAATTGGTTCCTAGATAATAATGCCTAATCTTTGTTTTTATGGCACATTGCTGTGCAATTAAGGTTGGCTCGTGAAAGCTGTGCGTGCGCACACTCAAATTGCTGAATGGCTTCATAGATTGCAGGAAGGAAAATAAATATTCTACTGTTTATACTTTCTGAAGTAAAATCTTCGAGATAAACAGTGTGTCAGGCTGACAGGTGTGACTTCTTTAGCCTTCGCCCGATGAATTTTTCATTCACAGCTGAGACTGATAGCCTGAAACTGTTGATGGAAAAAACCCACTGTTCAGATTTTGATGGGAATACGAATGGCTGGGTCTTAGAAGGGTCTGATTTCTGTGCAAAGAATTACAGACACTCTGTTGTGCAGGCATGGGGGAAGGACTGCACTGCAGCCACGCTGCATTGGGCTGGTGTTTCACTCAAGGTATGGCAATATAAGGGTATGGCATTTTCTAGGAAGATTAGCAGATACATCTCCCCCCCGTGATACTTGGAAAGCAGAAAGGTTTTTCAGAGGCTTCTCTTGGGTACTTAATTCTTCATAAAAAGCCCAAAGCCATGCACTACCATACCATTCTTGATTTTGGCAAGTTCCTCACTTGCCAAAGTGTCCAAGTCTTTGTGGAACTGCTGCTTGTAAGCAAACAGCAGGAACATTAATAGCATGTTCCTCTGGCTGGTTGTGCTTGGTTTGTCCAGGGTTTCTGCTTAGGTCAGCCTGGGTCCAAGGAGGACTGAAATATAGATGGAGAGAAATGGATTTGTATTGAATACAATGAGGAGAAAATGATGATCAGGGATCATCTGTGCAAGCAATTTCACATTGTAGAAGAAAGGCTGCAATCTCCAGGCTAACCAAACGTGAAAAAAGGCTCACTGAGCCCCTGCCAGTACATGGAAATTCCAAGAACAACAAGTTAATCCAATAAGATCCAATAAGACATTGAGATTGAGAAGTAGAGAGACAAATTGTGTTCATACTCCATGAAAATACAGAGCAATTGTAAGTCCTATAAACTCCCCAAGATTATTTTTCCTGTCCAAGAAAATCACTTTTGTCTCATATGGCTTGAATTTAAACCAACTAGCTTAAATCCTCGCCCTTAACTCAATCACTGAGAAAATAAAGAGAAAGTAGGATCGAAGTTCAAAACAAAGTGGTGGGGCAGCACATGGAGCTGGGCACAGGGATGGCGTGCCAGACAGACACAGATCCCTGCCCCGCCACTCTCACATGGGGCTTGGGCCAGATGGGGGTTGGTTATCTTAAAAAGCTGTTAACAGCAGGAACCAAAGGGGAACACCTCCTCTGCCTAGGGCTTCTGAAGGGCTGTCTCACTCCAGAGGGCTTGTCAGTGGTCAGTGGCCACATGTGGATGCATGAGAAACCCAAGATGTCATTTTTGTACTGACAAGCATCTGCGAGCGTTTGAGAAGAGGAGGAAGGATATATCTAACCCTTCACTGCTTCCCTTACGTAAAACTTTCTGCTACATATTAGCAGTCTTCCCAGCTCTTTCAAGCATAGATCATTTCAAGTTTTTTGGAGTAATTATCTGCACAATCCCTTTTCCCCTCTGGAAGAGCTGATTTATAAGGTGATGGCAAGACTGTACTCCATCAGGTCGCCTAGCAGTGAGGGAGAGATGAAAATTGACTCTAAAACCTTTATCATTTTTAGGTGGTAAGTTATAAACATCGCTGAGGAAAGGCAAGAAGACTGGAAAGCTCTGAGCATGACTGAAATGTAAAACAATGGGAAAATCAGGGCTAGGCTATGACTAAATTGCACGGGAGTCTAGACCACACACACACAAAAATACATAAACCAGCTCAGAGCTGAAGACCACGTATGGGTTTTTTCATCCCCACAGATGATAACTGAGAGGATCAATTCTCCCCCTAGAAGTTCATTTCTACTATGAAGAGCAACTTTGTAAAAAATCTGCTTCCTGTGAGTATTCTGTACGTACCATGCTTACTCCAGCAACCATATGTGCATTAATTTTTGCTGCTGTTAGCATTGAAGAGCCAATGGACTCATGAGAGTCAATTCCAAAATGCAAAGAAAAGGGGATTGCAACCAAGAACAGACTGTGACTAGCAGAATCCTTACTGCCAGTGGCAATGCTCTGCCAGCACAACTGGCAGTGCCAGCAGTAAGTATAGGGAACAAAAGAGAAATCCTCTGGCCTTCTCCATTTACCACATTTAATCTGGGCTTGGCAATGCCCAGTCAACACAGAACTCCACATTGCTATTTTTTTTTTCCAAAAGACCTGCTGTTCTGTCCACAGCACAACACAACAGACATATATAGCACTTCTAGAAGGGTGTACATTTTTTCTTTTCTTTTTTAAGACTAAGCTCTGTTTTCTTCTTCCTACCTGAACTTTTACTAAAGATGAATCTGCATAATATCTCCTTTGACTTGTTTGCCCATTTCCTTAAAAAGAATTAATTAAAATAAATAACCAGGAGGAAAGAGATGGTGTGTCTCTACAAGGTTATTTGTGTAAGATATACTATGCTATAAATTTACAAGCATGGAACAGTCAAATAAAAAGGCTAAAGTTCAGTTTAAAGGCCCATGCCACAAGGAAATGAAATCACAGTGTTAGTTACATTTCCCAAAATGAGAAAATATTACGTCCAAAGAGATGCAGAGAGAGGGGGGGAAGTAAAGGCACTGTTTTGCTTTGCAGAGCCAGGGAGCACCCAGTTGAGTGGGACGGGGAGAGAAGAGCTCGCAGCTGGGCACGAGGCACGGCACGGCTGGCAGCCCTGCAGTTTTGCTGCTGCTGTGAGGGCGTTCCCAGAATGTCTGAAAGCAAAACTTGGCAAGCAATATGGGAGCTGGATGGAAAGGGAGAAAGACTGGGGATTAAAAATGATCACTTTCCAGAAATAAAAACAAAAACCAGCCACCAATTTCTCCCTTGCATAACAGAAGACATGAGGACACCAGTATGTATCAACAGTACAATACTCCCACTCACTCCCCCATTCATGTTAGCTTGCACTGGTTTCTTCACTATTTATCGGAAGGAAAAAGCAGCAGTTTTATTTACAGAGTGATATAAATAACAAAGCCTGAAATGAGGAGCATGATGCCCCAGCTCTGCAGTAATGACAAAAGCAGCACGGCTGGCTGTCAGGCACGTTTCCCTATCTACTGGCAGCATAGCGATCCAACGCTGTGCCTCCCAAGGCTGCAGCCACCCACCACTGATGTAGGCACAGAACACGACCTTTTCCTCCATAAATAACAGTACTCCATCCAAGTGTCATTCTTAAATTCTTTCATGTGTGATGCAAGCCATCCCCAGGAATAAATAGTCTGGTACATGAATATGCAGGATGGTTTTATAGGGAGACAGTTTAAAGAAAACACTGCCCACACTAGATTAGTCTTGGGCAATTCACGGAAAACTATGAAATAGCATGTGCATTTTTTAAAGTGTCGTGTTAAACACACTTCAAAATCCCAGCATCTGACTATTTGTATTCTTTTATCTGGTGCTACATAATCCCTAGCCTTAGGTTGCAGCAACTGAAAGCACTTGAGCCTCAGACAAAATGGCGTCAGCCTCACCAAAATCCCACCAAGTGCCCAGTCGGAGTTCACCGGGTGAGCATGTCCAGTCAAAGCCAACTCTAATCCCATTAGGTCCAGCCAAGGACTGCTCTCCCATAATGCACAAAAGCACGTTTGCCAAAATGCTGGTTTGCAGTCCAAACCAATACTTAGACAAAAACAATCTCAAAATAGAATCAATGTCCTAATTATATCTCCCCCGAATATTAATAGAATATTACAGTCATTAAAAATAGACTTTTCAAAAAAATCAAGGCCTTTCCAAGGTCTTCAGCCACCAGCATCTCTCTCCCACACATTCATAGTGTTCATTGCCTTTACTCATCTGCTGTCATCCTCAGTCATATGAGGTCACACACTGACCCTCCCAGACCAGAAGAGGTACAGGGAGGTCTCCACCCACACACAGGAGGGATATCAGATCAGATCTCTTATTTGGGGAGGAGGAGGGAGTCTGAGCTTCCTGAGAAAGAGGCTCAAATCACATTGGCATTGCCCCTTACCTTTTTTTTCCAAATTCCTATCCTGTAGGGGGATTTAGGCAGTACTGAGCAACTCTGCGGCTCACCATGTAACACACTGTCCACACGTCGCTCGCTCTCTTTTGTTCCAGCTGGCTTTAGTTGGCTGGGCAGGGAGGGGAATTCTTTGTTTAAATCGAAAACATTTACAATCTTCAGGGTCCCCTTCATGTTATTCAAATAATGTTATTCAAATAACAAAACCAATTAAAAAGTCCATTTCTGGTTTACCCTTGTGTGATGACACTAAGGTAATTGACTTCTCCTTGCTGCTCCCTTGCGCTAGCACAAGAGGGAAGGAAGCCTAGCATGAATGAGTGTAGCCCCCATGATAAGGGACAGTTTGCCTTTTACCTTGAGTCCTCTCACTTCCCATGACACCTTCATTGTGCCCAGAAGTCTCTTATGGGATTGAAGAAAAGAGAATGACACTAAGGAACAGATACTGCCATGGCAGTGCATTACTGGAAGATGTTCAGATACTGTTACCTGTAGAGCCTGTATAGGAGAGAACAGCAAGTAGGGGACTCCTCCCCACCACGTTCCTCTTTCCGTAGGGATGGGTGACAGAGGAATTATCCTAATGGTATTTGAAGTAGTGTCAGTATTTTGCTTGAGGAGGAAGCCTGATCAAAGAAAAGGTAACGCTATACCTAAAGGCACAGCAGGAGTAAGAGTATATGCAATTCAGAGGCTTCAGACAGGCATTAAAAAGTCTTCTGCGTGGTCTCTCTAGCTCATTGGTTCATAAACTCTAATGGTCCAGGGAATATTTTACAGCACTCCTTCCTCCTCCCTGATACGGCTTGAAAGCAGTATAATACCTTGATCTCTAAGCTGTGCCGGCCCAAACATCTGCTGAAGAAAAATTAAGAAAAGGCCAGCTGTGTAAAGGATAAACAACACAAACTTTATCATCTCTGTTTTTTCCTCCACTAATATTCTGTTTATTCACAGAACCACTTTATTTTACTGGCAATTCTGGTGTTCAGCTGGTCTCAGTCTATACAAAGTCTCTTCTTCCAATGGCATGATGCTGATCTGCGCCAGCTATGGATCAAGCCCCACATGTAGGAGACATACTGTATTTCCTCTTTTCCGGCCCTTGGTCTCCGGGCTATTATCCATCAGAGGTTTGCCAGAGGTGGTCTGCTTGCTGCATAATAGCTTCAAAGTCAGGCTGGGCAACTGCTTGATGGAAGATGCTTAACACGTATGTTCGTGGTCCTTGTCTTCTCTTCACGTGCATCTTTCACCCTCTCTGCCGATCAGCACTGTGCCCATAAATCTTCCCTGAGACATGCTGCGAGAGTCCACAGAGGCATCTGAGCTCATTCATGCAGCAGCACTGTGCTGGGAAGGCAGTGGCTGACAAACAAGAAACTCTTCTCCCCTCAGGTGGCCTGCTCTTCCTTGTCAGCCGCACACTGCGGAGAAAAGTAGCTGAAAACCAGCTGTCCTGCCAAAAAGGACAGAAGAGTTTCTTGCGGGCAGCGTGGCTGTTTTATTTATTTATTTTACTTATTTACCACACTCTAGTCACTAGCTTGATTTTCCTTAATCTTACAAATCGCCTGCCAAGGACATAAAGCATCTGGCTTTCTTCAGCAAATAAACTGTTTGCCATGTGTCTGCTGTCCAAAAAGACATGCTGCCCCCAAGTTACAATCCTGAAAAGGACTCTGTCAACATGTTTTATCAACTAATAATAATAATAAAAAAACCCTCCTGTGTTTTTCTCGCAGCTATTTATAAAATGTCTCCAGAAGCCAGACAGTGAATCAGCCTCCTTATCCAACTTTTGTTTCGACCAATGCAAATGCTCTCGGGTTTGTTATTGGAGGGCTGTTCAAAAACAGCTGGGCTGCTGGCATTCAAGCTATTCCTTTATTTAAGGGGCTTTGTTCTGAGTACAAAGACGCAGATTCAGGGATCATTCATGGACTTAAAGTCAAGCATATACTTAATTACTTCGCTGCACTGAGGCCTAAAACATTTGCATTGAAGCAAAACTATACACAAGCAGCCTTTCCAAACAAGCACACACAAGCGCCTGCGACAGGCAGAATACTTGCAGAGCTGGTGCTGTGGTAGCAGAAAAAGGGTTGTACATTCCCCCCACCCCCGTAAGCTGGAGTGAGTCAAAGTATTTAAATAAGTTGGGGTGAAGACTGTGTACGCACAGCTTTCACTTGGAAGGTGGCTGGGGCAGAATGTGGAGGGGATCACATCCTCAGAGATTTCCATGCAGGGGCTGGCTGCACAGCTCACGCTCAGGCAGAGAGCACGGGTAAGGAATTTTAGCCTACTGTGTCATACACGCATGCTGCTCTTCATGCTAAAAAACCAGTAGCAAACCAGCACGGTTACCTTCATCCTCCCGTCCTCTGTTCTCCCACCCACCAGAGCTGCATTTGCCCAGGTTAGTAAGCGCTCACTCACTCAAAGAGTGAACGTCCCCATTGCATTTAGCGGGACTGTTGCAGGGAACTGCTCAGCCATGAATTTGCCATGAGCTAGCTGGGTGTACTAGAGTGTAACAAGAACTGTTGCTAAGTCTCATGAAATGCTGTATGAGGATCTGATCCAACCCACACTGAAGTCAAGGCAAAGACTCCCACAGATTTAAATAGGTATTAGAGCAAGACCTCAGACTTGTAAAATCTTCAGGGCAGGGGCCATGGCTTTGTTACAATGCACAGTGTGCACTTAATGTGCTCTCTAAGTAATAATAAATAAGAATTTGGAGGTAATTTGACGGGGGGTTGGGAAGGAGTTTCCAATGCTTTCCAAAGAGCCTTGTTATCCCAGCATACTAATGTATTCTACCAAAGCTGTGTTAATCTTTTAAAATATCTTT
Source organism: Ciconia boyciana (assembly GCF_034638445.1). Lineage (NCBI taxonomy): Eukaryota > Metazoa > Chordata > Aves > Ciconiiformes > Ciconiidae > Ciconia > Ciconia boyciana. The sequence goes on from NC_132934.1 coordinate 61,693,495, forward strand.
GTACAAAGACTGTAAAATCCTAGTTGGTTACGTGGGTTGCAATCATTCTGCAGCAGCTATTCATTTCACATCAATAGCTCAACTTGCAAAAAAATAAAATAAAAAGCATATCTATCTGTTATTATTCCTTTGCACATAATTAATGGCTTGCTGCCATCCTCCGCTGCACAAAATCTTTGAAATCTTTTCTGCTTCCCTTTACATGCTTTTCCTCCAACGTGAGACACAACTCAGAATGTTATCTTCAGGTTCAGAAGTCAACAAACTATCCATCACTTTCAGGGCTCCACGGAGGAAGACAAATAAACGCGGGAATGAAGGGACAATGGAATCTCTAAAATGCACCCTGTTTCCTTTGACTAACCAACTGATAGACACGAACCGGCTCTTGTGGTTCACACTCAAGGATGACTGTAAAAGCTTTTGACAGCTAAATGAGGTGGGGTGGGATTTTAAATAAAGATACTCGATTTAGGACTGTTTCTTCCCTGTGAGTAAGACAAGTTAGCTCTGTCAGCTTTGAATGAGCCATAGACTGGCCCCTTCAGTCTTACCTAGGAAATGCACAGGGCCTCTGTCTGTCTGCTTTGTGTTAGTGGCAGACTTTTCCTTTCCACCTCTGCAAGACCCTCAAATTACAACTTACTGGCTGAAGCACCATGAGAACAAAACCTAGAATTCCACCTGAAATCTTGCATGGCACTTAAGGAAGCTAATGGGCAAAACCCAGGCCTGCCATATATCCATTGCTTGATGTCAAGGGGGGGATATATTTGTTTTACCGGAATTGTTTATCCCAGGATCTCTACTGGGATACCGACATTTTGCAAATGCTTCCTCTGAGATACGCTATCAGTTTGCAAAACAGGCTCCGAGTGCTCTCATCAGTTGTGCGCACAGATAACTTCAGATGACAAGTAAGGCAAAGCACAACAGATTATCAGTTGAGAGGGAGATGCTGATCTCGGTGACAGTCCCAAGAAGTCTGCAGTAACTCAGCTGGGCTCCATCAAATTATTTGCCCTCCACAAAGTCACTAAGTTCAGGCACTGTCCTGGGAGGGGGGAGGGCACTTCTCTTCGCAGCTTTGTAAGCCCAACTGTGCACTGGTAGGTGTGAGCACAAGTAGTCACAAGTCCTCTTGTCTCTTAGCAGGCCTCTTGAGAACCTTGCAGGATTAGAGGACAGGCTGCTGCGTGTAAGGTGTTGTGCTGGAGAAGGCACACAGCCATGCCCAGATGGACGAGAGCAGTGCAAGTCTGCCTAAGGCATCAAAAATTGGGAAGACAGAATTATCTTTACTGAGGTCTCATAAGTAAGTCAGGGAAAATTTTGCTCTGCTGCCTAATTGTTTTTCACCTGAGCAATTGCAGTTGTAAAGGGGGGGGGGGGGGAAGGGGTGTCCCTCCAAAAGCCGACATTAATGTTCTTCACATGTCACTTCACCAGAGGCAACCAGAAGTTATTGTTCTCATTCCCTATTTCTCTGTTTAACTATTCTGACAACAAAGACCTTTCATAAACTGCATAAATTAAGAATTTAAAGATGTCTTAAGGAACACCAGAAAGTGGATCAAAATTGGACCCTTCAGTCATGAAAGATCCACCTGAATCTCCCATAAGGATGAAGCATACAGTTAACCTCTAGCTTCATACAAGATGTTCTGCTGGAATTAGTTTTAAATACTTCCTGGCTCCATTCTTCTTTGTGGATGGTGTTCTTGATCCAATCTAAATCTCCCTTGATCCATTAGTGTTTTTCAACCTTTTCACCAAGTTTTCACTAGTGAGCCAATGGCTTTGTCCAGCAAAGTCTCTCAGACTCAGATGGGACTTTTTGGATGAGAAGAGATCTCTTCACACAGATGATTTCTTCTATCTCCATTCTTGCTCAAGACAACACATTACATCCTCACTCTTACAGCGGAGTTCCTTATTCTGAACCATGACTGATCTTCTGATAGAGCTGTCCTGATCACTGTACTAAGACTAGTTTCACCTGCCAGCTGCATCACTATAGTATTCCTCATTGTTAATTGTAACATCTTCCTAACCCTAATGTGAATTCTCCTAAATCTCTGCTCCATTGACTAACCTTTTGTCTCTCTGTCAACCCTTCAGAAGTGTTGTCTGCTTATATCAGTGTCTCAGTTATAGCTATCCTTTCATGTTTTAATCACTGCAACATCCCTATTTAGATTATCCCTGAGTAGCAGACTGTAGCAAGGACAGCAGAGCTTTCTACCCTCCCCTCCAAGCAGCTCCACCGGCTGCATAATTGTCCTCAGTGCAACAGAAGACTGCTCTCTGCAAGGAAAGCCATGATTAAAGGTTAGTTTGAAGGAAACCTGTGTGAAGTTACCGCACATATTCCCCTCATGATGCCCTCAGGTAGGGTAGGAAGCATAATTTCATCTCCATAAAATGAAGGACATACAAAAGAGAACAAAATGTGTTCCCTCCTCTGCCATACTGAGACAATTCCTTGAGTGGCTGCAGTAGTCAAACAGGGAGGTAGAGGGAGGTTGCAGCATCAGCACCTCCCTCTGCCTCCAGCTACATCCTCCTCTATCTACAAACTCATCCTCTGTTATCAGAAGGAGGAAGGGCAGCAGCTTTACTCACTCAAGAGGTACAGGGGCCACTTGTGCTAAGCAGGAGACAGAGCTCAGGAAAGCTCAAGCAAGAGGGAGGTGGATGGAAAAGTGTTGTGCTGAGGTGAAGTGACTTCCTTATTGCTCCATGAGAAGTTTGTGCCAGGATGCAGAACAGGGTCTCCTCACTTCAACCCCAACCCTCACCTTTAGCACATACACATCTTTTCATTTTCCATCTACTGCTACTCACTCTGGTGTCTGGGCTATTTTAACCATATGTATAGTTAAACTGAACTGTCTGTCTCGAGCAAAGGAGCTGCACTAGCAGATTTGAGCTTGGCTTTTACGCACATATAGAGAAGGTGTTTTGCTGTTCATCCATCATGATTGTGAGCATGTTTCCTTAAAGAAAATAAATAAATACAAATATTAGCTTTCAGACAGAGAAAGATTTGCCCTGTTTGGTGAGCTATAAATAACTCTTCCCAAAATGTAAAAATGCCATGAGGCTTAAGGGTTTGGACATGCTAAACAAAAGGTTAAGTACATGACTTTGGAAGGAAGAACCTGTCTTTCTGAAAGCATAATGATGGGCCTGGGGGGAGCATGGTAAGAGCTCTGGGCAAGTACAATACAGCACTCACTGATTTACTAGCTTCTCAAAAAAGTTCAAATATCCAGCACTTGTCATGAAGCCCAGTCAGACACAGAAATCACTTAATGGGCTATAATGAACGTATACCAAAGCAAGTACTGTAGTTACCATCTGCATTTCTTAATGGCACATTAATGAATGGGATGTCTTCTGGTCACTAGAGCTGGCTCCATCTCTCTTTATCTTAGGTCTATTTAAGATCCGTGTTTAAGATGATGAACTAAAAAGGTAATTTGCAACCAGTCTTCAAGCAGCAAGGAGACAGACAGTTATTACATCTTGAAACACTCTGCAGTTTCAATGAAAGGTTTCATCATATATCTATCTTTACCAGCATGCTTATCTTATTAAACACTCTTGATTTGGTTGGTTTTTTTTAAGGCCTGATGTTTCACATGTCCCAGATATTTGACACTTAGGGACAGATTTGCTCATAAGTCAGCCTTTACTTTTGAGTGGGTTATCGCTGGCTAAAGCTAACCTCTCCTGGGGTGATGTGCCCTAAAATTGCACTTTAGCCCATGGCAGGCCATTTCAAGATCTCAGAAGGGTGACAGCACTTCCCCCTCTGCTCCCTCCACAGTTCAGCAATCTGGAGTTAACCTTTCAGAGAGACAGGAAAAAGGGGATACTGCAAAGCTTTACTGTGGGTTTGCAAGAGGTTCAATCTCACTGCTGCAATAATGATTACCCAGCAAGCTTGGAAGGCAGAGGCTGTTATTATATCTGACAGAGGCACACGGTTTTTATTGGGACCAGGCACATAAAACAGATCAAGCTGGGACATGGTACAGGAATATAATCTGGTTCTTAGTTCATTGCTATAGTCTATAGCATGTGCACAAGTTTGACAGACAATTGCAACTTTTTTTTCCACACATTGCTGTAACATTTTTCTTTTTAAGGGGAGAGGTATAAATATCTGCCCTTAACAAAACTGTCCAAGCTTGCTAGCAACTGTTCTTGCCAGTCCTTGTCCAGAAAGAGCATTATGAGGACACACATTCTTGCAGAGCTCTGGTGGGAAATCCCCTATTGAAAAAGGAGCCCATGTTTCCATGCAGGACTGTTTATGTACCGATGTGAGAGACATGATATACATGATCAGCCTGGCAGATAGAAGTGCCACTTATTTATTCTGTTGATTAATATTGTTTGTGTGCCCTTCTGCACCACATAAATGGAACTAGCTTTAAAGCATTTGTATTTTGGGAGATGGCTTGTGTTCCTGGCCATGGCCTTGTATTTGCAATCAAGAATTTTTTAACAACACACAAAAAAATCCTCAACACCCCTATGATCTTGAAGGTGCAGACCGGCATCAGAATGCCTCCCTAAGATCTGCACTCAGGGTGCAGATTGGTAATATTGGTATTTCCTAATTTGCAAGAGCACAGCTTGGCAAACACCACATTCTTCTAATGCATTTTTGGTGTGCATTTAACTGAGCTTTTAAAACTGCTATCTGAAAAAGCAGTCATACCAATGAATTCCAGCCAGAGCAAGAGGGGGATGGTCCAGATAACCTCTCAGCCCTATTACATTTTGAGGTGGAATCACTCTAACCTTTAAGTGAGTCATCAACAGGGGAGTAGTCGGACTCATTACACTGCCCTTTGCCACCAAGCAGCAGGGAGCTGCAGAGGCTCTTCTCCTGTGGTGGATCAAACTTGCAGTAGAGAACAATGCTGACTTTTCTGCTTCTGGTCCACCAAAGCCTGGTTTCTTCTTTACCCTGCTCCTTCCCCATCTCTTCTCCTGTCTCCAGTTCCTGCCTCCATCTCGCCTCCACCTTCCTGCTCTCCATATCCCAGTGCACATCCCAGTCCCCAACACCAGTTACACCCTCCCTTCTCTCCCCTCAGCTGTATGGCAACTGATTTGCCTTTACCTTCCCTTCCTGCCTCACAGATGAGTCCTTTGTCCTTTCTCTAATCATGTGAATGACTTTCCTCCTTGATTTAGACTCCACAGGGCTTTGAGAGGGGGAGCCATTTCTGTTGCATCCCACCTGTGTAGCCAGCAGCAGCTGAGAAGGAGGGCCACTGACCCCAAACTGTGCACTTCTAACCAGCTCCTGAAACCATAGGACAGACCTTCGCATATTCATCCCTGCCCCATGCCTCTCACCTTCCCTCTTCAAGCATGAAAATCAAACTCTATATACAGCCGACAGTAGCTGGGAAGGCTACTTGGCCTCTTCTATCAGAAGATTCATCTAAGTATAATCCTGTCAAACTTTTAGTGGTTTTCAGACACTTCTTCACGCTGGCACAATGGTGTATCCTGGCTGCTAGTGTTGTTAAGCACTGTCCTTTCTCTGTCCCTGGGAACAGAGGTTACAGACTGGGTCAAACACTGGCGGAGATGCAAAGGTAGGGACCTGCGAGCTCTCACCTTCGTTTTTTTAAGTCTAATGTAAACAGCCCATGGCACCTGGAGGCTGGTGGGATGACCCAGGAGTCAAGAGGATGAATTTAGGTCAGTTTACAGCTCTTATTTTCTATTTGTTTTCAAGCCACTGCTTTCAACTTAAATGACCACTGGTTTGGGTCAAACAATCACATGTAAAAGATACAGCACACCCAACCTTTGATTATGCCTGGTGAGCTGAACGTAAGCAAGTTGTTAAGCCTCTCCCCTCTGAGCATCACTTCTGTCAGACCGAGGGATCCCAGACTTGACAATTCAGATAATTAGAAGTGGCGAGGGGAGAGGAGCAAAAGAAAACACCATGGCTTATTGCAATCCCTCAACTGCCAATCTTCCTTAAATTTCGCAAAGAGACAGCACAAGGGTGCAAACCCAACTCTAAAAAAATCCTCTGCAGATCCCATTACCTTTTTTGCACGTGTGCGGGACACACTCCATGCTAGGCCATTTCTGCTGTTGCGAGCTAAACAAAATTGCGAAGGAGATGGGAAAGGAAACAGTACAAGCCAGAGGAAATGACAGCGTGCCTTTTGCAGATAGCACTCTTGCCTCCATATCATCATTAATTTAACATCCTGGTAGAAGCTGCCTGGACTGTGTGTTAATGAGGTCTGTCCCTGTCAGATGACATGGAAAAACCACTACGGTCCGACCCCTGGAGGTCACCAATAATCCCGCAGTGCTTCTCAAAACAATGCAATGTTAAGCCCCGTGTCATGGGCAAATTGGCTTTCTCTACCCAAAATTTAAAAAATCAAACAGCAGCCATCATTTTAACAAGTTTGCCCCTCCCAGACCTTGATGGTCCGGGCCACTGTTAACAAGTGATCAATTAGCCTGCTTAAAAGCACTGATAACAACATTTTTGTGTCAGAGTGACGGGAGGGCTGACTGCCAGGACATCATCTCCCCCTTCCTCACGGCAATCATTTCTGAAAACTAAACAGCTCACAGGCTGGATAACAACAGCATTAAAATCTCTTGCGGGGCTTCTTTTCAAGATGCCCTCAGAGAAATTAAGTGGAATTTTAAGACACATAAGGCTGAGGAGCCGGGCCGGCCCTGCTTGGTGCTGCCGGCCTTGCGTGGCCTTGCGCGGGCTCCCCTGCCCACCGAGCGCGTGCCCCCTGAGGGCTCTGCTGCTGACCAGCCGCAGTGGGATTCGGGTTCAGAAAACACAGGCAAATTACCCTTTTCTGCCAAAGATTAAATAAACTGCTAATATGGCTTTGACAGATGGGTGTGGTTTGCAGACCCCAGCCTTCGTGTGATTAGGACTACTTATTTTTCCCATCGCTGATCTTCCCACTCCCATCAGACACTTCCTATGCTATCAGTCCCAGGGCTTCAGTCAACATAGCTTGTGGGTTCACCTTCATTTACATCAGTTTCAGCTTGGCACTCCTTTCAGTCTTCTTCTTAGGGCAGGGAAGTGAAGCCACATTTTGCCCTGGTACGAGAAATCCAGCTGCTGTGCCTGCAGTTTGGCTGCAGCCAGATGAAGCGGATCTAAACTCGGATCTGTAGGCTCAGGGCAAATCCCAGGCTTTGTGGCAGCACAGGCAAATTGCACCTGGTATGGGAACGATGTACCTCACTGTGTGCACCCTTTTTTACACTAAACCCTTCCTCACCACCAAAGCACCAGGCTGCTAATGCAGGAAGCCGCCTGCCCTGTCAACCTGTCTTCTTTCAATATTTGTCCCCCATGTCCTCTGGCACGGACGGATGGGCAGCCAGGCAGAGGCCACACTTACGGCTGGATGTATTTGGGCCCCGACTGTGGAGTGCCCAAGGGACAGGTATCCACCACCCACCCAGAGCCCAGGCTTGGAGCCAGTGGACTTCTTCATGAGCCCACAGGGCCACATGCGTATTGTAATCCCAGCTACAAGGCTGGGACCTTGGTTTTGCCTTGTACTGTAAAATACTGCATGCTATTCCTGTCCTTACAATACAGCACGAAGCCTCTTAATCACTCATAAACGTCTGGGACCTATTATTTCAGCTTTTATAAAAGAAAACTGCCTATTTTCTCTAAGACTTTTTGTTCAAACATGCAGGTTACCATGCAAAAAGGCAAAGCACCGGCAGACCTGTAGAGGACATCATCTGATGTGATTCTTAACCCATTTGAAGACCTCATGAGAACAAAGAGCAAACAAACTGGCACAGCTGGGACTATGGCATGGCTTTGCCCGAAGCCCTCAGCGCTGCAGAGACTGAGCAGCGAGCAGTGGCTTGGAGCCGCAGCAGCCTGCCGCCCGCTTTTGCTCTTTGCTCGGAGAGGAAGAGCCACGGTACCAGGCCTATGCCTGACAGTGCAAATGCCACCTCTCCTGGTGTGCTCCAACTCTTCATGACACGGGGATAGAAAACAGGTACTTCTCTCCTCCCAGCCCTCTTCTGCTTCCAGATATAGGAAACTTGGCCACCCCTTGGACGCTGCTGCCTCCTTTCTGGGCATCCCCGTACCAGGAGCAGCTGATGCAGGTAGCGATGGTACTTCATGCATATGCTCCCTGCTTGCTGGCTTGTGTACCCCACCGCCTGTCCCTGAACTACCATTATACCTAAAAACAAACAAGACCCTAGAAATTTCTCACAAACCCCGTTTTTAACAGAAATGCTTCACTGGAATCAACAAAACGGAATCCTAAGTCTTAATTTTACTTTCCACTTTAAGCCTCCCTTTTGCCCCTGGAGAAGGGCTGTATGAAGCTCAGTATATAAAGTCTCACCCTCAGGATGTCAGCCTTAGAAACATAGTCTTTTCTAATAAAATACAGCTAACCAGGCCAGTTCAGGCAGAGACCTACCTGGGGGAAAGGCCTGACTCCATGATGTCCTTGCCAGCTAGAGTACTGAATGGTGCCTTAACGCACCAAGAAGTCATTTTTATGAGCATTACTTTGCAGTACAGCTGCATCTGGTCTCCACATTTCCACTATTTCCTGCCATTTCTGAGTAATTTAAAATAACTCCTGTTACCTCACTTTCTCCCCTCCTGCCCATTACAGTTTTTTAATCACTGATGTCACCTCAGCTCTTTTCTTCAGTCACAGCAGAACCAGTTTCTCACTCCCACTTTGGCTTCTCAGTTTCCAGGCTTGTCACCTCATTCTTTCTCTGTTCCTGAAAACTTACACTAGCTTGGGCTAAGCAAGTTTCTTTTGCTGCTACTTCTTACCACCTTCAGTTTTAAAAATGGACTTTTTACACTGTCCACCTGTCCTTGTCCTTCTTGGTGTGCCTCTGAGGAGGTGCTCTTTTCTTTCTCAAGGCATGTTCATTTATTCTTTATTTTTCATACAAGAGCAAATTGTGATTCATTCTACAAAAGCTACCTATTTTAGACTTCAAGAATGTCACCGTGCTATTGGATGCAAAATCAGCTCCTGAAGTGTTGGCAAGATTAATTAGGTAAGGTTTAGAGCTAATAGCCACTCCCTACCCCATGCAAATGCTGCTGTTGCCCTTACCTTGAAAGAAAATAGGTGTAAAGTTACAGATGTATTATATATGTGCCCACTCAGGCCCAGCTGGTCATACAGCTCCAACCTCTGTTCTTTGTCAACTAAAGCCATTCAGTGTGTGTTCATGGTCCCACTGTATGTGAGAACACCGTCTGGCCACCAGACAAAGAGCTGGCGATGGAGACCACTTTCTTTCCAGCTAGCTAAGGCTTGGGGGTGGGATTCACGCCAGCCAGGTTCTCACCTGCTCACGCCCAGCGAGAAGTCAGAGCCTCTTCCTCCATATGAAGGTCCACAGTCTAGCTCCAGACTGGAGGCCACACTTTGCTATAGAGCTAAGAGTAAGAGCTTTACTCCTTTGAGGCCTCAGCAAGACAGCTTTAAAGTGGACATAAGAGCCGTCAGGTTGGAATTAGGCCATTGTGCAAGCAGGACTTTCCCAGGGACAGCACATATAATTGCCAAGCACAACACAAGATCTGCCTTGATGATCTCATTGCTAAATAATTCAGTGATTCCTTTCAGTTAACATCAAAAGGGATGAGCAATCTTCAAGGGGGGCACTGCCTTGCCACAACCTTATAATAGAGTTATCACAGGTGTGAGGGCTAGGGGAGCATGTGGAGAACTAAGCTGACAATACCCTTTTATGTGGGAACATTAGAAATGAATCTGCAGGTCCAAGGTCACCTAGCTGGCTCTTTGGAGACCTTCCTCAGAACTGCTCTCCACACTGCATCGGAAAGTGCCACAGACAGTTAAGCTGTCATGTGCAGTCGCTCTGATAAATCACACAAGAAGTTAGAAAACAAATGCTGGCTTCTCCTTCCTAAATTATTTTTCTCCATTTTGTTTAAATCTTAGAAGTTATTTGATTGTTTCTTTTAGTTTCTTTTTTGGCAGCCCTGGACAGTCACACAAACAGCTGCAGAGAAATTGCAAAATAAACCCTCCCCCTTCTCTTTTATTTTCTGCTAAGTTATGTTGGGAAAATAAATATGAATGGCACAGATGTTCCATTTTTCTCTCTGCATAAAACAGTTTATGACATCTTGAAAATGCTGAAAAAATATTTCTTTTAAGAAAGAGATTTGTCTTTCTCAAGCACATTACATTTCAGGGATGTTTTAAGGACAGTTGTAGAGCAAAGCCTGTTTTTTGGATGCCTTTTTCTCATTTACTAACAACATCAGAGAAATAAACTGAATGTTTTAAAATTAATTTTGCTGTTTATTATTCGGATTTGAAAAGCTATTAAAGTTTTCGGAGTTGCTGATCAGCTGCTACAAATTTATACATCTCTGTAGGCCCCCAACTAACAGACTTAAGGAACAGAGTTTCAAAATTAATGATACATCAGCTATAGCAGAAGATGTTTAGCATAGAAACATTACCAAAAAATTATAAAAAAATAAAGACAGCACCTTTTTCTCTTTAATTATGTGAAACAAAGAGAAATAGAGTGGCTGAATAAAGCACTACAATCAAACGTATCATCACACTATACCGAAAAGCCTGCAAGCAGAGAAAACAGTAAGGGAACTAGGTAAGGTGCCATTCATCATGCATTTCCTCTGCTCTCAACTCACTCCATTGCTCCCATCATAAGTAATTGGACCTTTCCCTCAATCACAGCCACGTGGGCTGGAAAGGACCTTGAAAGGTCAGATAGTCCATCCCTCCACCCCAGGGCAGAATCAGCTACGCTTACTGTCACTCCTGACAGATGCTTGTCTAACAGCTCAAAAATCCTCCAGACACGATTCCACAACACCCCCGGGCGACCTATTCCCCTGTCGTGGTCTCCTGGCCTTTGGAGAGTTTTGTCTGGTGTCTAATCTGAGTCATGCCTGTCACAGTTAAAACCCTCAGCTGCAAGGGCACGGAGGAGAGATGATTCCCGCTCTCATCGCCCACCAGACGCATGCACAGAAGTGCTCCTTTGCACAAACTGTGTCCCCAACCCACAGGTCTCCCTGCAAAAATCTCTTTCCCCAGAGTATTTCCCATCTTCTGCATTCAGAAGCAGAGTTTTGGCACAGTAAGGGTAAATGTCCCCTGTTCTCTATGAAGGTTATAAATTCAACAATGAAAATGAGAAAGTAAATGGATGGTCTCTTTTTTCCCAGGGCATTCCCTGCTTAACAGTAATTTCAGAGTGGCCCCTCTCCTTTTTCACCCTCCTTTGCCCCACAGCTCTCGTTCAGCCAGTCAATCTGCTCATTTTGCTTTTCAGACACACAGCAAATGAGACTTTATCCTTATCAATTCCCAAAAAGACCTGTAAGGACAAAATAGCACCTTGTTTGAATGGTGCTGGTAATGACCACTCCCATAGACTCACTCCATGCTGTGGTTATGTTGCAATCAGGCTTACAGATTTCCATGAGAAAAACATTTCTTAGAGAAAACACTCTTCAGCTAAGTTAACAAGAAATGTTCTACACTGTCCATTTGTTTTCTCTTTGCAACAAGTTCATAGGCTTTATAAAGTATACAGACAGCCCACTTTTCTATCAAAGAAAACCACAGGATTTTGATAGTGGGAACATGAAGTAGCCTGCAGTGTTCACAGTACGCAGAAAACATCCACACTGTGAGTTCATGCCCATGCACTTCCAACTTGGCAGTGAGCATTGCTTCGTATTTTAGATCCAACCTGAATCAACTCCAACACTATTGTGGTACTCACAGGTTATAAGAAACCTGTTGAGGAAAATTCTTTTCTCACCTAGTAATTATAAATCAGAGTAATCGTCATCAGTACAACAGTGCTGAATCTACAACACTGGAAGTTAAAATAGAGTTCAGCTCACTGTTACTACAGTAATGGTTGAGAAAAAAAAGACAAATCCTTAAAGGTGATAATGATTTTGAGAGGAATTGGGCAATTCACTGGTAAAACATTACCTGGACAGAGCACAACATAACCATAATCCAGGTTTCCTTATGAAAGATGGAGAAAGAAAGCAAAGGCAGGAAGAAGAATCATGGCCAAAAAAAAAAAAAAAAAAAGTGAAAAAACTTCTAAAAACAGCTTATTCTTTTAGCCAAGCTCAGAATGTAAAACTAGTAGATCAGATTCCTGATACTCTACACAGAGGTTCCTTATTTTTCAGTTAAATCTCTGGAAAAAGATATTATAAGGTTGAAAAAAAAGGTTCACTAGGTGAAGACTTTCATGAGATTTAAATGTTACCATCTGCAGTATAAATTGGGGTCACCCACTATCATGATTCACCAGCAAACAAGGAAAGAAGAAAAGGAAAATGTAATCAAGCAACCATAGCACAGACCATGAATCAGGACTCTTGTTATTTGGTTCTGCCAAAGGCTTCCTGTGGGAGCACTTCACTTCTCTGCCCCCAGCTTCTTCCATCTGCAAAATAGGGGCAATACCTCATGCTGTGAGACTTACTTCAGACACTTATGAAGCAGTAAGACTCCCTAGTGCAGCAGTGCAAATGGCCATTTACTAATTATCAGTCCTATTATAAAACAGAAATAATTCAACTATTGCTAACATTTGTTCCACCTCCAAAGAGATCTCACTCAATCATGAGCTATATGTCCAGAATAATTCTTGCCATTTGAAAAATAAGCTCCTTTTTGACCCTTGGTATGTTGTACTGCAATTCCTAAGGAACCAAAGGCCTTTGGTGGAGCCCCATAAATGAACACAACAGGAGCAACTGATTGATTTGCACCCGACTTTTGAGTTATCCACAAGATGTTTCTGTTTCTAAGCCTGACAGTACTACAACTTACAAACTCACTTATGACTTTTGCAGAACCACTGCTGTTCAAAATATTTGCATCAGAAGACAAGACAACAAGACCAGATGAAATTAAACAAGTGAGTTTTGTTTTCTTCAAGCCCAGTGCTCAAACTGAAACCTCGATCAAAACAGGTTAAAACAAAAGATAAGGTTTTCATCAACCCTGAGAAAAGAAACCACCAAAGTCATCAGAGCATGAAATAATTACAAACCCATGTGAAAAAAAACTTTTGGATACACCGAGGACAATTTTTTTTATTTATTTTGGCATCAAAATTCTATTACAACTCAATTGGGATTTAGACCTAGCAATGAAGGAAGACTTAGGCATGTAAACTGCATCCCTAAAACCACAGATCAGTCACCGTCTACCAGGGAGGTGCCTAAGCTTCAACAGACCTACAGTTTCTGACCTCTGATTTTCCCAGGAGTCCGTACATGCACTTGGCTGTCACATCCTTGACAGGACTGAGCTTCGCTCCCTCTACTGCACAGTTAAGTTCTTCCATTTATTGAAGGGATAAGGTTGAGCAGTTTTGGAACACAGATAACATAGCAAGAGGCCTGAACTCCTCACAAAATGCAGTAACAAATTATTTTTTCAACAACCACCACAGTTTTCCATTCCACCTTACACGTAAAATTCAATAAAAGCTGCAAAGTTCCTGAATACAGCATTACTTCATCAACATGTCCTGTGAGCATGATGATGATATATGTTCCTGCTATCCTTCTTTCCCAAATTACCTACTCTATTCACCAAACTGTGAAAGTATAGGCATCCAGTTAAGGAACAGGAGAGAAGGACAGAAGTAAGGAGAAAGAATAAAGCTGTGAATCACGCCTTTCCATGAACAAAAGAAAGGAACAGTATATTCAATAAATTCCAACCCCTAATACAAATTTTCAATAGGGCAATGGTTCTGCTCTTGAAGCTGAAAGTATGGTATATGTGGAAATAACTCAGCTTCGTATCAAACAGCATTTTTATTGAAAATTCCACTTATGTTTTCACTTTCCTAAGTGATATTACACAGGAAATGCCGGTAGCTGTGTGGATCTTTGAAAGAAAGGGTAGATGAAATAGGTGAGGGTGTACATTTCAACAGACAAGACTTAAAATAACATGTATTATAGCTTTTATGGAAAGTATGATGCCTACTTACTTTGCACTGATATTTTTTTCATTCTGGGGGCATGCAGCTTTGTCCTTTTCTCCCTTTTTCCCTGTTCCTCACTTGAAGTCGCCAGGCTGGGTCACACACTGCCCATTACAATGAGTGAGCAGAACCTCCTTTAAGTCCTTTGGGGTGAATCGAACAACATTTACTGAATTATTTCTCATTTGTGTGAGGTTTAGTTTAAAATGCATTGGCTCCCATATCCCCACAGGTTTTGAGTAATTTGAAATTAAAAACTTCAAGTTATTTTTCATGAGCTAGAACAATAGCTTTTATATCTGTTGGCACATACAACTGACAGGGTACTGGCAACAGGCAATTTGCAGCATGACTTGCCAATGCCTGTATGCATATTTCTAAGAATAACTCAGTGTCCAAGAATTTGGCCTGTTATATCACAAGCCAGGACTAGCTGACAGCTGTTTTAAATCACAGTGGACTGAATGATATTAGCTTTATTGTAGTTGGACTGATGCTCTGCTTTCTCTTAATCGTCTTAATGTTCTGATTTGTCCTTTAGCCAGCAGTTGCACAGCATTTATTTATAACACTCAAGGTTTAAGTCACAAATGACAGATTGGTTGGATTGTCTTGTACACATGGAACATGATCAAAGTAAAGGACTACACAGTTAGGGAAATTTAAGCTTCTTTGCAAGGGACAGCCTATAGATCCAAGGCTAGGATTTTCCTTGCATAGCAGAAAAGACTGACTCTCAAACAGACCTATTCTAATTTTCCTAGAAGGAAGGCATTTCTTCCAAGACTTGCACGCTATTGTGAGCTATTTAATCACATCCCGCTTCAATTTCTTCTTGGGGAATACGACAAAAGGTTAGCCATGGAGCTGCAAACTGCCATGTACCTCAATTAATTACAGACTTCAGAACTCATTTATTACATCAAGCACTAATGTCTACTCAGGGCCAAATCTTGATCACATTATAGACAATAGTTAATTTTCCAAAGACTTTTCTGGGACCAGAGTATAGCTGTTAAACCTACTTGCATGTGAACTTTTAGCAGTTCATTAGAAATTTCTTATTCCTTCAGGAGAAAACAAATGGATGCAATTCTGTTTGGTTTGGTTGTCAAAATAATGAAATAAATAATTTACAAGGAACAGCAAAAAACTAAACCTGAACACAGGATTCTGATTCAAGGTGCAGGAAGAAATCCTTCCACTCTGCTTGGCACTGGGAAGCCCCAGGTGGGGTCCTGTGTCCAGCTTTAGGCACTACACTTAAAGGAAGATGCAGACAAATTTCAGAGTCCACAGGAAAGCAACAAAACTAATCAGTCTAAATATAAGTCATATAAAGAAATTAGAACTGTGGGAAGGTGATGGCAGAATGCAATACTACATGTTAACAGTCTTCAACCATGTCAAAGGCTACGGTATGACAGGAAAGATAAGCCCATTCTCCATTTCCAAGAATACTAAACCAAGATGCAGCAGGCTTAAACTGCAGCAAGAAAAATCAGATCAGACTCTTGGAAAAGGCTCCCTCATGGAAGGGTAGCGAAGCAATGGAACTGCTTGCCAGAAAAACTGTGGAGTATCTGTCCCTGCAGGTTTTTAAGTAGAGCTTGATCGTATCACAGGTGGAGAGATGAGTAACGTGACCTCACAAGGGCCCTCTCAACTCTGTCTTCTAAGATCCTGTGATCTGTAGGGTTTTCTAATACTCTTTTAGTTTATTTGAACTTAATACACTGGATAATAGCCTTTACTATTTGTCATTACTATTACTACTTTAACATATTTGGAGTCCATAAACAGTGTAATACGGTATGTTATTTGTCCAAATGCTTTCTTGGTTCTGCTGAAGCAATGCCATAGCAGTGGTAGGACTTCACTGACATGCAGAAAAAAATGTATAACAATAAGTAAAACAAACAAAATACCACACTTAGAGACTGATCTCAAAGGACTCCAATCATGGAAAGTTGTGCCAGACCTTTGTATGTCAATGGTTTGAAGGCTAAGTCCTTTATTTTGTTTTACTCTATAGTGAGCCTACAAGAGAAATATTAAAGGAAGCACAAGATAGAAGCCAACACATGAGAATGAGAATCTCTCTCTCCTTATTTTGAGGGTATTGCATTGGTCAAGCATGAAAGTACATTCAAGGTAGAGCTGAGTCTTGCATTTAGCACCATGGTCTACCTGCCTTGTTTATATATAACAAGGGAACCCCATATGACATTGTGCCCTGTGAAGCTTCTGCTTAATTATATATTCTCAATTGTATTTTAGTGAAGTCCACTCTCAGCTAGTTGTGGAACTGCTGATATTTACTCCTAAGCAGCAAAATTGTGAAAGAAAAAGAGAACCACTTTTTTTAAAGGAAGCTCAGGTATGTTACGGACTCTCTGAATCCTTCCCAGTCTCCCTGATAAATGAACATGAGAGAAAGAAACTTTCCATGCTCATACGATATAGTTTCCTGCACATTGGTGGCTCTGTGGTCTTTTGCATCACAAACCTAACGCTGCACAGAACACGACATGTTTTGTAAAGAGCCAAGAAATAATCAGTAGAGCCTGCTAATTTTGCAAAAACAGCAATGAAGAATGAAAATAAGCAAAGTACTCCTATGCTACAGTGATAAACAGTAGTGACAGCATCGGTGCTGCAGCTGCGGCCTCCTTCAATACCACTCCCTCCACAGGTAAACCAGAGCTGACGCTCTTTCCACCAGTATTCCTTCTTTCACACACACACACAATTTTTTTTTTTTTTTACTTTTGTTAAAAAAATTGTCTCAGTATCTGCTTTATTCTTTTGGTCTAACTCCCATGTCCACACACTTAAGTCATTAACGTGTTTATTCCTTTGTTCGATTGTCTCGTGGGGATTCCCTCTAATTCAGTATGTGGGGATTGCAAGGGATTAATAGAAAAGAGAGTAAACCATCCAAATCTCTCATGATTCCAGAAGTGGATAATTTCTCTTTTTCTTTTCAGCTATCCCTCACTGAGTTGTCCATTAAAGTAACCACACTAAACCATTCTTCCTTCTAAAGGTGGTATGCTTTTGGAAAGGGATTTATTTTTAATCAGCGCTAACAATCTATTATGGTCTACAGAGCATGCTCAGTATGAAAGGGATAAATCTTCAAAGTGAAGTATAAAAATCTGCTAACCATTATATGGATTTTGCGGGTGTACCTCCAGCTTGCTACTTTGAAAACTTGCCCCTTTGCCTGTCTTGAACTGACTGAGGAATTTCCAGATCTGATGTATCATTAGAAATAAAGTACTGGATTGTGCACTAATGGTACTGTTTGAAATTTAAACATACCGGGCTTTCTGTACATGAAAAAGGAAGTATTTCCAAGGAATGCCTGGAATATATTCAGCAAGGAAATATATTTAATTATATTGAAACAGAATCCTAACTTCATTATAGATGACTACCCTTGCTGATAGCAAAGGACAAAGAAGGATTTTAGGAAAGAATTGCAAAAATATGGTCTAATGGCATAAGGGCTAAACAAGGTTAAGGAACAGAGGTGCTAAACTTACCATACTTAAGCCACATTAATCTTTTCATTAGTACATAAAAAAAATCACAACTTTCCATCTCGAGTCATTATGTTGATGGGGCATCTTTGATCTGAAAAAACAGCAATGATCCCAATGGGAAGCCAGAAGTGTTTTTGATTATTATCTGTAAAGTCTAAAATTCCTTAGGTGAAATTCAGTATGAAATGCATCCATGCAATGATGAAGGTGAGTGAATATGTCAACATCTGTGCTTTATTAAAGCTGGACTATTTTTACTAGGCACTGAACCAGAGAGACCAAATACCCTGATAAAACCAGAAACTCCAGGAAGGGTTCTTTGAAGGTATTTCTTGCTGTCATGTTACTGAAAAATACAACTTAATGTTATTTTCCTACATGTTTAATATAACCAGTATGCCCCACTGCACATCGAGATCCAAAACTGTCGTCTTCTAAAAATGTACAGGGAATGAGATAGATTTCTCTTGCTCACCGTGAGTATCAAATGGATCATGAAAATGTGTTTTCCAATGCTCTGAGTAATGACGTTTCTAATAAAATACAGCTTAAGTGTTGCTAGGTCCAGAAATCTAAAATAAATAATCAGAATTCTATCTCATTAGGATTAATTACTAGGATCTTAGACTTCCAGAGATGTGATTTTAATTTTTTTAAAAATAGTACCTGTGAATTCTCTGATGAATGAAAACTATAAACCAAATGTTTGTAAGTGCAAAATTCAAAGAAACTATACTGATTCTGTCGTCTGAGCTCCTGTTTAGCACAGACTACAATGTTCCTTCTGTGCTAAGCCTACTAACTAATGCTGGAGCGTAGCAGATCCAGCAGAAAGGCAATCAACGCTGTTTTGGAGACACCAGAGACAGAGATTTCACAAAGTGAAAATCCAGCATAAGACTAGTAGAGAACAGGAAAGTAGAGACTGTGGAGGCTGCTGGTTCAAACTCCACGTTAGTGAATGGAATCATTCCTCAGTCTCTGTGAACTTCAAATTAGGTCATACTCCCAGTGCAGATGCTCTATTTCAAGAAAGAGTGACTCTAAATGCATCTCCATGAACAGACTGTAACCAGAGCTTTTCTTCATGGCTGGGGAAACCTTAGTAAATATTCTTTTGTGCATTTTTACTTCAGTTCAATTTCCATATATTCATATATCTAAAAATTCAATTTTCATTAAGTTTGCAAGAGGCTGAAAAATTATGTGCCATGGCAAACACAAAAAACACTAAAACCTGCTAGAGACATCCTCGCTAAGCTGTGCAAAGAAGACCCGTTTTTAAAAAAAATCTTATAATCTGTCTAATTCATGTTAATTTCATTGGTTATTCACAGTACATTTCTCCTGTTTATTTCCACAGAATTTCTCATGACTCTTTGGAGGTTGCTTATTAGCCATGCCTAGAGAACTATGGCAGACATGCAAATTCTGTGAGCCAGGAGATCATTTAAAACAAAGGAGTTACAAAACCAAAATTAAATTACAAGCAAATTGCCAAAGCATTTTAACACTTCACAATTGCATATGGATGTTACAGTCTGTCAAGAGGTAACGAGAAGGAAGAGTAATTCAGTCTTTCACAGTCCAAGGAACTTTTGTCCCATTTCTAGCAAATTGCTCTGATGATAATACCAAAGTATAGAACCAAAAATACAAGTTGCTATCAATGTCACTATCAGTGTCCCTGGAAGTTCAAAAGAACTCTTCCAGAACTGTCAAAATATTTTCACCAAACTTTTTTTCCATCAAAATGCTATTATGTTTTGCTAGGAGGACTATTTGGCCAGGTAAAGGAAACAAACCACACCTTGCTGATTGGTACCAGGCTCCGGCACTTCCCCAGGAAGTGGTGCCAGTCCCTGTGGACCTCGTACTGTTGAGCTCTGGTCTGCATTAGACCCCGCAGTGATGGGAGGTTGCACACCCTACATTCTGTGCTAGTCCCAGCAGCTATAAAACATAGGCGGAAGATACACTTTTTTGGTTTGCAAAAATACTGTAGAGTTGTTTTCACTTCAAAAGGAAAGAAAACACTTTTCACAACATAGACATTGCCATGTATCTTCCCTCTGGCATTCTGGACTTCTCTTCAACCTGGAAAGGCTTTAAATATTACCTAAGTATTAAGGTTAAAAGGGCATTCATTTATTACCCTTCCTCTTTCTCCCCAGTGAAGCCCAGGCTTGTCAACAAATCATATATAAATTAGCCCCCCTAATTGCATGCAAGTAAGTGGATCTGAGCAGAAGTTGGATGCTGCAAAGATCTCCCGTTCTTCCTTGCTGTGTTTTGCAGCGTGTTTCCACTGGGTATTACAGAGTTTACAGCACAGTGCCATGGTACTGATCAGATAGGCTTCTGCACGATGGACCTCTGCAGTATATGTGTCTTCACCCTGTTTGTTCTACTGATGATAGGTCTTGCCGGAGGTTGGTTTGATTCCATGGCACAACATCAAGCAAGCCTGAGGCCGCTGCATCTGGTTGCAAGAGCCAAAGTTTCCTTCAGTCAGCACAGAGAAATTGTGATCATCTGTGGGTCCCTGATCTTTTTCCCCTTGGATTCCCCATTTTAACTACACAGGAATGTAGAAGGTAAACCAGAAAAAAGATCTACCATAGTCTTGAATGTCAAAACTCAACCTCACAGGATTCCCTCAATGTGCTTAGGCTAAATGCTGCTTGGATATATATTTATCACACACCATGCGGATTCCAATGCTCCACATCAGTTCAATGAAGGTGTGCCCTACGCCCCACTTCCAGCACTAAGCGGACATATTTTCACTGTAACCAGGGGGTCCCCGCAACCGGAAATTCACCTGACCTGTACAGCTCAAAGCTAGACACGGACAACAGCAAAGTTCAGGAAGGCACATACAAATGAGGAACGGTGGTTGCCGTTCAAGGAAAGCCTCACCTCCAGTTTGCTGTGAGTACTATCACTAACAACAGAATTTTAATTATTTTTTTTCCCCAGTATTTCAACTTCTAACAATGTCGTGTGTCCTAACATTCCCTTTTCTTTCTCCTTGAGCCCTGGTGATTTGCCTCCTTATCTAAGAAGCTGATCCAAAGCTCACTGAGGGCAACAGAAGTCTTGAAGACAGGTTCAAGAAGCAAAAGTAGTTACAGTGCATGTAGGCGTTTTATTATCTCTTTTCGGTGTGTTTTCCAGTGTGAGATAATGTCTGCTTTTCTTGTTGCAAACATGTTACTATCTTCTATCTCTTAACATACCTACTAAGACCTTGTACATTCCAGCGATATTTTAAGCCAGAAGGTCTTAAAGTACAGGTCATGACGCATTGCCTGGGGGTCAAAAGCCTACTCCCTTTCACTGTGTCTGGTCTGCCACTGAAACAGACTTGCTTAGTCACTTGCCAATAGTCCTCCTCCGATGGCAGCACCACTCTATAAATCACTGTACCCATTCCTGCATGTTTACTTTGAAGCATCGTGGGAATCAGCCTGGAGGATTGTGGGACACATCTAAGAAGGTCAGCTAGAAAATAAGCAGCTGTGGAGTCACGGCAGGGAGTGAGGTTGAGGACACCTCATCACAGCAATTAGCAAGGCAGACGATACCAAAGAGCTCACGATCCAGTTAAGTTTTTGAGTGTCCAAGGACTACTGAAGGACACAGACAGAGGGAGACATATCAAAACTCACGGGCAACAAGATTCACTAAAGCTCTTCCTTGTTGATCTGCCCCTTAGTGGCACGAGGGCACAAACCTCACTGCAAGTCCGTAAGAGCTGTGATCCCTGGTTATTGCTCCGGTTATGGACAAAGGAGGAGACACAGATGTAATTGGAAAACTCTGTCTTCCCCTTTGATCCTCAGATTGTCAAGTGACCAAATGATGAAGTCCCTTGACTCTGCCTTAGTGGTGCAGGTAACAAGCAATTCCCGTACAGCATAGCTGTATGTGTCCAGTTCCTCCAGCATGTTTGGCTGATGACTCCCTGTATTCAGGTAACTCCCGAGATGAATTATGATCTTGGCCTGTTAAATAAAACTCTTGCATTGTACCACACAGGTATGTGGCGTGTAGATGCCAACCAGCAATAACTTGGAGGTCGTGCGAGGGGAAAGGAACAAACTGATTTCCACCAAAATGAAGTACCATGGATGGAGAAAACAA
Organism: Ciconia boyciana; assembly: GCF_034638445.1. Taxonomy (NCBI): domain Eukaryota; kingdom Metazoa; phylum Chordata; class Aves; order Ciconiiformes; family Ciconiidae; genus Ciconia; species Ciconia boyciana. Next base: position 61,715,295 of record NC_132934.1, read on the forward strand.
AGTATGTTACACTTGAAATTAATTCCCATCTGTGTGCCTGACATTTAAAGTACCTGCAGAGCTGCTTTCATTGAGAGTCTTTTCCTGAGGGCTCTAGGCACTTTAATGCAACTTTCTTAACCTTTTGGTACAGACTGGTAGCAGAGAAAAAGCTAGTCACAGGTGATCCTTTGTAGGGTGGTGTGGAAGACGATATGGTTCTGTCAGAGGGAAATTAGTGCAGTCTTCTGGCTGTGCCACTCCATAGCTCTACGGAGTTCTTTCTGAGGACAGATTATGCCTCAGGTGTCTATATGGGAACAACCCAAATGTGAAAGCCTTTCAACAGAGCAACGTTCACAGAGACAGGTGATAGCTCTTCTTATACCACTTAATAATGCCCCTTCCTACAAACTCTTCCTTATTTATACCCTGGGATCATCTTGGCTCCAACATCGTTACTACAACACCAAAATATTTAACTATCTCAAGATATAGGACCCATCTCTGTACTTTAAGTAAAGTAGCACACTGGCAAAACAGTGTCCGAAACGAATACATCTGCTGCATCTAAGGCAAGATTCCCACATGGATGTCAGGTAACCTGACAAAAGGAAGTGGTTTAAAATGCAATACACCTTCTTTGTCCGAAATGAGCATGACATTTATTTCTTGCCTTATTCTGGGGATTTTCATGAGCACCTGTGGATAGAAAATTCTCTAGCAGGCATGGTTTTTCCATACCGGGTAGGGAAACACCTCTTTGAAATGGCCACTGCCAGCCCTTGATTTAGAGCTGGTACTTTGAAAACAGATATTGTAGATACTTGCTGGCTATTTCCTACTCCTTACTGTTTGGCTGATTTCAACTGGCAGGGTGAGAATGGTCTTGGTAAAACACCCCATCTTGTAGTGATATTCACTCTGGTTCAGCTTTTCCTTTCACTTTGGAGTTACGCTGCCATAGGACCACTGTCTTCTGCTAACTTTTTTCTGGCTAGCCGTGTTGCGAATTCATCTAACAGCAAACTGCCGATGTTTGGTAGTTTCCTGCACGACAAGGACATCGAACCAGACTGTGTCCAGTTGTCTCTCCACAGGAACGTGCTTGATGTCTACAACCTCCTCCACAGGAAGAGCTGAGCTATCTTGAAGCCCTCCTTCTTCCACTCTACTTCAGGATCACCTTTGTCATAGGAGAAAAATGAAAGCGCCTAGCAACTGAATAAGGACCTTGTGTTGAAAACTCCGATACAAAAATCCCGCAGGGGAGTGAGGCTCAATACACCAGTACTCACCCCAGCCCAGGGGCTTTCGCATATACACACTATACAGCAATGCCCCAGGCACTACTGTGACAAAGCACAAAGATTCTGCTGAATTAAAAAAAAAAAAAAAAAGAAAAGAAAAAGAGGGTTTTTTCTTATTTTGACTTGCATCAGTGAAATCCAAAGTAAATCGGATTGACTGCAGTCCCAGCCTCACATCAGGGAGCAAGGTTAGTCCTTCTTTTTCTGAGTTCCAGACTGCTGCTGCAGTGTACTTTAGAGAAGCATCCAACCCACAGCTGCTTTGAAATAGTTGACAGAAGACGGTATCATTTGCAATGACAAGGTTAAGCCACTGGCACATGCAGTCACTGCTTTATCACTAACATAGGCCCTTTTTTTAGCACAGTCCAGCCCACAGCCCTAGGAGAGCATATAATAACTTGTGGCACCGTTTTAAAAATAAAGTCTTTGTAAATGCCAGCCACAATAACCTTAAGGCCTGCAGAGACTATTCTGGGAAAAAAACCCACCTTACTACTTCAGAGACATCTCGCAGTATTCCCGCCAGAAAAGACTGACCTGAGCAGAAACACTGCTGACCAGTTATGAATTGCCCTGAAAATGCCTCTACTGACAAGTAGGCTTATCTAGTTCATATTTCCAGATACACTAAAGTCTAAAGTAATTGAGGAAAGTTAGGTGAACCCAGACCCTGCTTTCTGAAGTTCTGAATCCAAGGCACGACTCCTCTTCTGTGGTCAAATTTTCAGCAACACCTAGGATTTCCGTTCTAAGGCAGTCATGTAAATGTTGTTCTAAGATGATCCCTTGGTACGCCTTGGCGCTTACCGGATCTTTATTTCACTGGTTTTGTAACTGAATCACGGAATCAATAGCAGGGATGGATCCACCAGTCCTGGTTGTGAAACTTCCTTAAAAGGGTGTTTTGAAAAATAATTTCTGTGAAGAAATACATGGTAAACATGCAACCTTTTAATGTCATTAGCAGGGTAAAGCTGGGGCTGGGGATGTGCTGCTAGAAAGGAGGTTAAAGTAACAATTGCGTTGACTGCCAAGTCGAGGCAAGCTACCGATTGCTGGCAACAACTCAGCAAGCTAGGAGTTACCTTTATCTCTTTTGGCTTGTCAGGAGGATTACGTTTTCACTGTTTCTAGAGCTGGGAAAGGTGTAAAGGAGGTGTCTCTCTTTGGTAAGTCATGATGAAATAGGGCAGATGATGTCAGTGTAGAAGAGCACCTCAAAACTAAGAAAGGGAATGAATTTATTTTTAATTGGTGAAACTGTATCTGATTGCAAATATTGCAGTCCTCCAACTCCTATAAATATTAGATTGTTTTTATGTTGGTTAGAATTCATTTGGAACCAACTTGGCAATTTTTTGCAGAATTCCTTATGTATACAAAATGCCCCAGTGGCCTGGAGTTATTTACTGTACTCCATCGACTTTACTAGATGAGCCAAAGCGGGAGCAGGGCTGAAAAGGAGGCAGCTGTTGCACTGACAGTCACCACAGCTGGCCTGAGGTTAAATTGTTCTTTAAATATTGCTGAGGATGTTCTTGGTACAAGCTGGAGGAATTCGTGCACACAAGGTGGACTCCTCCAGTGCTGAACATGAGTGCAGGAACAGAAGTTCCAGTGTGGACATCCTTACCGCTGGTTATCAAAACAAGCACCGTGCTCACCAGTTTTTGCCTGATGCCTGCCTATCCACTTCTGAGGTAAGTTAGGCGTCTAGTCAGTGTAGATATTCTCCTGCATTAAGTGCGTGTCAGCACCTTAGGCACTCCAATTCCTTTCAAGATCCGACCCTCCGTCATCAATACGGTATGTGCTTGAACACTTACAAACAGTGTGTGTGTTGATGATTTATGGCCTTTTACAAGGTGATATACTTTCTAACGAAGAGAGTAGCCATAATTATGTAAGAAACCGAGTTTAGAGTTAAAGCCACTTTGTCACTATGTTGTCCATGCAAACTGCAGACTGTATTTTGAAAGCAACAGAAAAATTAATTACGTTCTGCAAGTTACTAACCCCAACAGGCCCCTTAAGTGGCTGCAAATTCTGTTCCCCCAAGCATTAACCATTACACATGAATCTACTCCCAACCCCTTTCCCACTCCTATAACTTCTGGTGTTCAGGCACTATTTAATTCAAAGTCACCTCTTGTGTCTCATCATTTCCTTCACATATAACCACATCTTTATGATTATTCATTTTCCTACCTGGAGAACTATTTGGAGTCTACAGTTCACACCTTTTTGACGCTACTTGTTCTAAACAATGAACCAGGCTCTCTTCCATTATATTCCCATGATAAACAAAGGAAAGCAGGACAGAACGTATTTTGAAAATGTTTAGTAATGTTCAAAAAATGCACTTGCTTGTTCAGCTTAGCAAGGAGAGGGGCTACTATGGGACTGTTCCCTGTAGAATTTAGAAAGATAGCAGAAAGATGAAAGTCTCTATTTCGGAATACTGTATTCCTAATTGTACAAGATTTATAGAACAATCAAGTTTTAATCAAGTTCAGCAGTAGGAAGGCGCTTTTCCCTCTCAGCTATTTCTTCTCTAAATGAGTCTAATCTTCCCAACATCCATATGAGATGACTAATAAACCAGTCCGTGTGTGCACAGAGCTGTACAGAAGGGGAAATCATAACACAACGAAACCGAGTGACTTGCTCAAACAGAAATGCACTCGGTGTCAGAAGAGGGACTAGAGCCCAAGAGGTCTTGGCTGCCAACTTCTGCGTTGAGACTGCTAGACAAAGCTTTTTATTATTCATTCCCTTGCACAACAAAATTGAAAAACCCACAAAAGGCCAATAACATGAGCTGATGAGCAGTGGAGCACAGATATCTCCTCTTCTAGGTGGCTAGTGTTGAGCTGATGATGGCAGCTAGCAGGCATCCCTTTCTGAGAGCTCTCTTGCTGCTGCTCAACATACAGTTCCATAGGGGATCTCAGAGTACTTTGAGCTTACATCACTGCAATAATGCCAGGCAGAGTAATATGCTCATTACCAGGACTATCGAATAACCCCCCACGTTCACTTCACACAGGACCTGATCTTCTCGGAATATTTCGATCCAAACTCGTCCATCACAGATGCTCTGCCATACCAGGAAGAGTAGCAGGACTATCTTCACTTCCACAAGTCTGAACTCCAGAACTAGGAGCACTACGTCAAACCTGATTTCACACAAGTTCTTCACAGGTGAAACCACATCCCTAAGTAGATTGAATGGATCTTGCTTCAAATTCAAAGATACTCCAAATGTAAACAACAGAAGAGTTACAACTTCCTGTATCTATTCAAATAATCCTAGCAAAAGCCTGAATAATACTTCGAGGAATGCACCCATGAACATAATAAGTGCAGCAACCAAACGGCCAACATGAAGAGCATTGCTACCAGAGATTAATGAAGGGAAAGAAGAGTTTACAATCCCCTGAGCCTCTTCCAAGTGAATGACACATTTTTTCAAAAATCTTTTTGCTAGGAGCAGGTTAATCTGGCTTCTTAAAGTGGTAACAGTTAATTATCCATTCAAAGACATGCAAATGATTTTTGAGTAAAAATTCATTCCCGAACCCCCAAAGGGCTTTGCTTTTGAAAGTTTTCCCTGTGAAAAAGCCTGTTTCAATAAGCCTGTATCTCCTGACACAAGTATACGTGCTAGAAAACTCCCAGTAACTTGTTTTGTACAGCACAGCGAGAGGCACGTGTAGAGCATGGCTACAGCCTGGCTGGCCCCAGTGAGCGATCTCCGTTCTCCCTCAGCACTTCAGGCAGTCTGATGGATGGTCGTGGCAATATATCCAAACAGCAAGCAGCCTGCCCTGGAATTCAGAAGCCAATGCCGCGGACATGTACGAGCAGCACGTGGCTCCCTGTCAAATTGCAAAACCTGGGCTGTACAAGCAACTGCATTCCTCTAGACAGGAGTCATTCTCCTGCATTATGCCAAAGGAAAAATCGGCAAGATGGGTGTAGAACCCACCTAACCAGTGTTATTGCCTTTTTCCAACAAGCCTCACTGCCTTCTCAGCCCCCAGCCTATTTTGGAGGCAGAGCACTGCACATAGTGCTGGAGGAACCTCTTCTCTTTTCTCATGACCACAAGCCCAAAGCCCAGCCAGGCTGCAGATCCCAAAGGATCCCAGGCCTGTGATACCTGTGAGCCGATTGCCTGCATAGACTCTTCCACAGCACTCATGGTGACCATACTCTCAACCCTGTGAAACACACAACTGTTGAAGAGATCTGTCAAGGATTTTTCTGACTTGCTGCCTTTGAACCTCTTTGTTATTTCACTTATTTTTACTGGAGACAAATGAAAAAGCTAAATTAATTACATCATGCTGTGACAGTAGGGAATGAAAGCAGCCATCAAAAGCAGAAATCCCATAAATCCTTGTAACAGACTGAAAGGACGCAACGCTCAAACTGACAGCTTTTCACTGGTACCCAGAGGTGGGTACTCCGGTGGAAACTTTTCTCTCAGCAGCGGGAGAGTTTTCAAAGGCTCGTTAATTTGTTGCACTCTGCTGTTTCAGGTACGCAGCACTGGATGAGGGAAGAGCTGGAGAGGAAGGCACCTTTTGGACAAAGAGAAGCTGTCCGTCGGTTTCTTACCTTTCATGATCCCATTAACCTGTTCAGGGCATCATCTTTTCTAAACATCTGGAGGTTAAGGTAAACCAGTTATTTTCACCCAGACAGAAGAGATAGCTTTCCAAACCCAACGGGGATTACCTCATGCAGCTTTAGCTTCGTGTTTCCTGGCTAAAGCAGGACACTCTTTACACCAGGCACGCTGCCTATAACCCACCCACCATTAGCTTTCACCTCTCAGAAGGGATGCTTGACCCGTGCTTCTCTTTACACCTGGCAGACCCTGCCGAGGAAACTGCAAACAAGCCCCAAGTCTTCCATGCAAAGCATGGGACCTGCTCTGTGCGTGCAACATGTTTCCAGCCCATCTTTCCTAAATTCTCAAGTGGGACAGGACTCGTGCAGACATTTACTGCACAGGCAGCCTGTTCACCAGGAGGCTGTGAGAAGACTGCTGGGGATCAGAGGAGCATCCCCTTGGCTCCAGCAGCCCCCGGCTGCTCTGGGCAGTGCTAACGCGCATTGCAGCAGCCTCTCCTGGCCCTGGAGACGGAGAACCTCATCCTAAACTCTACAGCCATACTGACTTTATCCTCTCTCATGCAAGATGTAGAGTTACATAAAACTGGTGAAGAGAAGAAAACCTTGGAGAGTGAGTGAGGCAGAAAAGAAAGTACCCTCATATGCTAATGCCCTGCTTCATCCTCACAAGTCAGGTTTTGCCTTCAACTCTACACTATGAAATGAGTCCCAGGCTGTTCTCCCCTCGCAACCATCTGAGCGCTGGCAAGAGGACAGAGTGACAGCCCTCATAAGATGACAAGAGGGAATCCCTCTTTCTGGGAAAGGAATAGAAGACACCCCTTGAATTTGAATGCACGTGAGTTTTTCTACACACTAGTGCATGCCAGTGCAATCAACTTCCCCCGTTTCTGCTGTACGCTTATGTTGTTTGAACCGCTCTGGATTTCCCATGCCAAAGTGGCAAGGTCAGGAAGAGTCTTCTCTAAAGACCCACTCTATCAACTTTGCGAAGTTCCTCGTTTTTATGGTTATATAAACTCTTGGAAAATAGAAATTAATCTCTTCTCAGCAACTCACAGCCACTCAGATTTTGACAGAAATGGGAAATCACAGTTAGAAAAACTAAATCCTGCCTTTGTTTCCTGAATTCTAAACTACAGATTAATTTGACAGATGTCTGAGCCTCATTAATATTGCTATTGTCTGTCTCTGAATAATAAGCCTGATGATCACTATGCTCTTTTGAGACACACATATTTTAATAGTATGCTCATTACTATAAAAAAATGTAAACCACATGAACTAGGTTTTTTTTTCACACGGTCACGAAAAATGCATTTGAAAAGGAGATTTGCAATGTTTCCAATTTTGTGAAAAACTGTAGAAAGAACTGGAAAATACTTGAAGTCTGTTGCTAAGGAATTGACATGGCTGGGAATGCTTTCACCTTATTTTACAGGCTCTCCGCATGGCAAAGCTGGTTCAACTTCCCAAGGACCCACTGGCACTCAGCCTGTGCCAGGGGGGCTGGACCAGGAGGAATTCCTGGAGGAACGGGGCCGCAGCCAGTGCACTTCCAGGTTCTGGTGGTAGCTGGCTCCTACGATGGCTTTGCAAAACCATAAGCTTTTAGGCACAATCTAAGAATCCCTAAGACTTCTCTTAAATGCTCTGAGAGGCTTGCCGACCCGTGGCACTTTTTCCTTGGAGGAACCATCATTTTGTCCCCAAAGTTGAAGTGCAGCTTATTCAGACCCAGAGGCCCAGCCTTCACGGAGTGGGTTTTCAGAACCACTTGCATAAATCGTCTCTTTGCACAATGTGTTTGCACAGCCCACACAGCAGCATTTCAGCTGGGGCAGCTGATGCTTATTTGTGTCTTGAATCCAGTGGATCCGTAGCTTGAGGAGGAGGCAAAACTGGTGACTGCTTCAAGCAGGCCTTTTAGGATGAAAAATGAACTGCAGCATTGCATCCAGATTCACTGCTTCAATCTAACCTCCAAGCATATTCCAGCAGCTCTCCATACATTATACTTGCATCCCAGACTGGGATGCCTTTCCCCTTTTCACATCTAGCCCTCTGTTCAGAATGGCACCAGTCACCCTGATTTGGGAATGCAGACCCACAGCAGCAGCAGCCCTTCCGCATCTTCCTGCACGCAATCCTCTTCTTTCCGCCCATCCCAGGCAGACGCAACCTGAAGCATGTCTGGATCCAGTAGCTCCTTCATCTCCTTTGTTCTGCTGAAACCAGACAATTTCTACTTTCAAATCTCACAACCTGGGGAACTCAAAGAACAATTAAAAACTGGAGGTCTATCTTTAAGCCCAGTTCAGGCCTTTACTGAGATAAAGGAGACATGGCTGGAAGAGAAATAGGAGAATTAATGCATCTGAATTGGCCTGAGATCTTTTTGGAGTCTCCGTTTTGGTTTGGGAATAAGGCCAGTTCAATTAGTCTACCTGCAGTCCCAAAAAGATCTCAGGAGGACAAATAAAAGATGACTGATGTCAGGCTTTCAGGGTTTTCTGTATGTACGGATCCCAAGGTACAGCCCCTGCTTTCCTGGTGCTCCCTTCTCCTCCGCTGTTGGTTAAGGTGACAAGAATCATTGGAGAAACTGGAGGAGCAAGTCGGGAGAAAAATAAATCATCTCTCAGGCCCAGTGAAAGATCTTTGTCTAATTTTTCATTCCAATCAAATCCCATGGGCATTTGCTAGGCTAAGATTGCTACTCTTACCACCCAAGCTAACCATGAGCATTACTGACTGACGTTGCTTCTTCCAGATTTGCCAAAATTCCCACTCTGATGAAGTTTTCCCCATTTTTGTCCTGAAGAGGATTCTATTAATACCTCCCCTCCTTTTTTTTGGCAGTCTGTTCCGAAACGCTAAATCCTTATTTCCTCAGCAGGGGTATAATATCTTCTCTTATTAAAAATACTGAAACACAAGCTTACCCAGAGGTGTGTTTTACTTGACGTGAAGAGATTCAGCAAAAATGCTTCCCTGGGACAGCTAGTGTTTCAGCCGTCCTGCATGGATCTGGCAAATGTTTCCAATGTTCTGCTGGACCCTCTGTTTGAGATTTTATTAACCCCTTTCAAAAACGGCAATTTCCACTACTTCCAAGTGCAGATGGATGGAAATTTCCAAGGCTTTTGTCTGGAGCTATGGCACAGGCAAAGAGAAAGACCGAGTCTCTTTTGATTAATCACTGGGGAATGGAGTGAATAAGGGTGATAAAAAACCGCGTTTCTAAAACTGGCTACAGCAGCGTTTTACAAACAGGCAGTGAATTAGGCCTCCTGAGATAGCGACCACCAAAGTGTTCCCATCAGCAGCCTGGTATGCTGTAGAGTCTCGCTGTGAAGGGGCAGGAGACAGCTGGAACCCCGTCTGTAAAAGGTCAAGAGAGTAAGAAAGGAGCAGTCCAGGGACACACGTTTGGTGGAGTGACAACAGAGTCCCTAACGCTGCGTGCTCAGCGAGTACAAGGCCGTGCGCATGGAGGGAGAGAGGAGCAAGCAGGCCTCCCTGGGCGTCTGTGCGACAGAAGAGACCTCTGCCCCATGGCATGGCTATCCCAAAGGAGAGATGTCAGTGACGCGCCAGAGAAGTCCGTCCCAAAGCCAAGGCGGTGCGCTGAGAGCCCTTGGCCGTGTTTAAATACCCTGGGCTCTTGCCACCTCCCAGCGAAGCCGACGTGAGTCCTTCCATTGACTGAAATGGAAACTGGGAGGAATCTCGAGGCCTAATCTCTTTCTCTCACTTTTTGTTGACATCCTTTTAGATCTCTGTGACAGATGGCTCTCAGGTGTGTTTCACTAGGTAGTTAACTTTCTACTGAGCAATTTCCCAAGCCACCTTTCTTTTTTAAAATCTTTCTTTGGAAATCCCAGTGCACAAAAGCCTTCTCACTCTCCATCTCTGGTTGATTTGTCGTTCATCCATCTCTTCCTGTCAGACTCCTGGCTGACAGGCTGTCTTTGGATTGTTTAATCAAACTGATCTCTATTAAATGGATGTCTCACCATCAGACAGACTCTTCCAACTCAACCTTAAAGCCCCCAAGTGTTCTAGCCCCCAGTTGTTACTCCAAATCCTCACCTGGAGTAAATCACCTCTTGGTGATATCTGCAAAGCTCTGCTGGCTCACAGCAACACTTGAGCATCTCACCTGCTAGCGACACAGCAGTTTTGGTCAAAGCAGAAAGCGTCTTGCTGGGATCAACGACGTTTTGCACAAAACTATCACGATTTTGGTAAGCAGAAAACCCATCGGAATTTGTGTTTAAACTCTTGCCCAAAGGCATAAAATCCCCCTGAGCCTGACCACTGACCCTGACTCCTGACCCCTGACCCAACCCCTCATCTTTGATCCTGACCCATGACCCCTGTCCCAACACTGACTCGTGACCTCTGATGCTGACCTGAGACCCCTGACCCTGATCTGTGACCCCTGACCCTGACCCTTAAACCCCAACCCCTTACAACTGACCCTAACCTGTGACCTTTGACCCTAACTGACTGCTGTTGATCTGGACTCCTGACCTTTGACATTGACCCATGACCTTTGACATCGACCTGTGATGTTTGACATCAAGCCGTGACCCCTGACCCAGACCTTGGACCCTGACCTGTGGCACTTGACACCCAACACATGACCTCTGACGCCGACTCATGAGCCCTGACACCAGCCTGTGGCCACTGACCTGCTGACCCATAACCCTTGACCCCTGACCTTTAACTCCTGGCCTGTGGCCTGCGACCCCAGTCCTGAATCATGACCCCCTGACACCTGACCTTTGACCCCAACCCCTGACCCTTGATTCCCCAACCTCTGACCTTTGACCCTGACCCCTACACCTGACTTTTGACCTCGACCCATGTCCCATGACACCTGACCCCGAGTGTAACCCTGACCATGACCCCTGAGCCCTCACCCTGACCCCTCTCTCGCCACGGATCAGGTGGGCTGCAGTGGTACCTCAGATGGGAACGCCACGGGCAGGTTTTTTTCATACCAGTGCACCAACCTTAACTCTTTGCACGTGGCTTCCTTAAATTATTTCATGACTGAACACGCAGATACGCCTCGAAGCACCAGTTATTCCAAAAGCATTGTAGTTACAGCTCAGTTCAATGTCATATCACAGATCACCTAGGGCCTGCTGTTCGGTGACCTGCCCTACGACATGGGATTGAGCTGTAACTCAAGAACCGACACCTCCACTGGTTTTGCCCAGTGCCGTTATGGTCACTCATAGCAGCCCATGTTCACTCAACTACCTGCACAGGCACCAATTTATTCCAGTGACACTAAGTGCAATTTAATGTTTTAAACTTCAGGCCTTCTGAAAAAAACCAAGAATTGCTTCTCAACCAGACAATGCACATGCTAAAAAGACAAACCACAGCACATTTTGCTTGCGGTACAAGTAAGAAAGGTGTTGTGGCGTGGGTGAAAAGCACCACGCGAGGAGTCAGCGAGCACGTGGAGGAAGAAAGGTGGCAAACAAACACCAGAGAGCATCCAGCGGTTCGAAGGTATGGGGCTGAGTTCACGGCCTGTGAAAAATGGGAAAATCAGGGGCATGCTGTGGCCCTCTGAGTTTGTAAAGGGGACCAGAGACCTGCAGCAGGGTGTTAGGTGCAGATGCCAGGGAAGGGGCGCGGGACAGACATTGCGGAATAAACAATTTAAGCGGCAGTCAGCTCAGGATATTTGCAGGGTCCGCAACGTCTTCCTTTGACATTGACCGTGGCCAGCAAAATCCTGGACTCTTTTTCTACAGGGTACACGTTTCAGGCGTAGGGAGCAGGGGATGTCAGGGCTGACAGCTTGACTGAGGATACAGAGGCAGAGTGGCTTTCTGGCTGGGGAAAGGGAACCGGACGTGGGGAAGCGGGGGCTTTGTGCTGCAAAGCCCGTCCCTGCACAGGGACTGGCCGCAGGCAGGTTTCCTGTGCAGTGAAAGCAGAGGTGAAGGTAAGAGCAAGAGCCACAAGACCCTTTCCACGAGGACATGGAAATCTTTCCTTCCCCTGGACTTGGCCTGGGCAGTACCTCATCCAGGGACCGGCTGGGAAGAATGGGAAACACTCAAATCTCCAGGGGTATCTCCTGAAAGCAGCCATTAGGGGAACACGGAAGAGTTTTTCTGGGATGCGCAGAAATCATGAAAGGCCTGAGGTACTTGAAAGGGAAACATCCTATTCGGCGACCAGATCCAACCGTAACGGCATGACTGACAGCAAGTAATAGCGTGCACCTGTGAGGCTGCGCCCCTTGGAAACCCTTGCAGATGCTCAGGGCTGAGGAGCAGCAGAGTAAGAAAGGTCTAGGGGCTCCTGCCTTGCCTCAGGACACGACTTCAGTGCTGAAGTGTTGAAAACCAGACAGGTAGTGGGAGCTGTTGGAGGAGGTGGGCCAAAGGCTGTCCAGAGGGAGCAGAAACCCCGCGGGGAGGAAGTTAGAGACCTGGTCCTGCTTGCCAAGATGGGAGCCAAGAGGGGATGAGGACTCCGAGGACAAGTGAATAAAGCCCTTGGGGCAAGGCAGGAGGGTTGGACCATTTGTCTCCTGCGCGCGTACACGTAAGAGGGGCAAACCAGCAGCCCGTTGGAGCGATATTAAAGGCTGACGATGTCTACGTGGTGAAAACTGCTCTGGATCTCTCCTGCCGCGCGTGCAACGGTCGGAAGGGGCCTGTACACGTACGCGCGCTTGTATGAATGCTCCGCGCCCGGTCGCCTCTTAAACACAAGCAGTACTTCACTGGGTGGCCGTAAGGCCAGGCTTCTCCCCGCCAGGCAGGCTCTTCTGACCCAGCAAGGAGCCCCCCCGCCCGAAAGCAGGCGGCGGCTGCGAGGCCCCAGCGCGCACAGGCGCCGGGTGCCCACCAGAGAGCAGCGGTGCTCCAGCAGCGAGCGCCGCCGCTGCGCCCCCGGCTGCGGACGCGGCTCTCGCTCCGCCGTGCCGCCGCGATGGAGGGCCGCGGGGCTGCGGCCGGGGAACGATGCCTCACGCCCGGCGCTTGGGCCTGGCCACCAGAGGGGCAGGTCGCCTACGGATGTCACGGAGCCCAGCCGGGGTCTGGGCCACCGCTGCTAGCATCAGCTGCTGTCTCCGGTTCCTCACGGAGGCATGAAAAAGGGGAGCCCCGCGTAAAAGGCTGGCCAGCAAAAGCGTTCGAGGCCATGTGGTTAGTCAGGGCTGAGTCTGACCTGGACCTGGTTTAAGCCGGCTGCTGATCCCACATGCTGTGAACTGGCAGAGTTACTTTTCCCGAGGGGCCGGTGAGGTATGTTCAGTGTAGAGTCAATGTTTCCTTTAGAGCCCACGTTTCCCTCTCCTCCAGGGGCTGAAATGTCAGGCAGAGGCGATTTTTTGCTGCGGAGAGCCAAGCAAGAACTGTCTCCTAGGGCAGGACCGGCCCCTTTGAAGCAGCCCCGCTGCCGTCAGAGGGTGGTCAGCCCGAAGGGCCGTATAACTGCTTTTCTGCTGCGTGGCCCACTGGTGAGACGTGCGCTAGAGCCCGGTTACCCGCTGCAGTCAGAAGCAACAACAACAAAGACCTGAGGGGGACCCTGAGGGCACTGGTGGGTCTTAATGGCCCTGACTGACTTCACCTGGGCCCCCCACCCACACCGTGGGCTTGGGCGCCTATTTCAGGCCAGCCCAGGGCCCCGGCCTCTTTCTGCACTGGGTTGTTGGTGGGCCTGTCTCCAGCCCCGTCTCTGGGCCGGACCCCCTTGGGGCCATGTTGCAGCCCTGGCCCTGGCCCTGGCTCTGGCTGCTTCTGGCTGGCCCCCCTGGTACTGGCTTGCCCCTCGCAGTGTCATCAAAGGACCCTCTTACCAGCCCTGCCTCCCACGTTCAGCCCTTTGGGGCTGCAGCCCTCCGTGAGGGACCAGCCTGCCCAGGGCCACCCTCGATGCCCAGCTTGTCCCCACTCCTGTGGCAGCCCCGCGTGGCTTCCTGGCAGGGTGCTGTTTCTGGCCAGCCTGTGTCCCATCGATGACTGCATGGTAGGTCTCCCCGCTGGCTTGTTGGGGCTTCTCTGCTGACATTTCCCTGTTTTTTTCAGCTCTGAAATCTCTGCACTAATTATACCTGCTGAAATATGAACCTTCTGCCAGTGGAGAAGGGCTAAAAATAATGTTGTTGTCCTCTTCTTGTGCATGGACCTGAGCACTATTGAGGAATCGGTCCTGTTCCAAAGTGGCACTTTCATTTCTGGGCTCTGCAGTCCTTGGTACAACCCAGCGGTGGGTCAGGCTGTAGTGTTTTGCATGGGAGCTAGTACTCTTGTTGCTCTGTCTTACCTTGTCGTAGCACTTCCTTAGGAAGTGCCCTGGCACGCCAGAACCGGTGGGTTCATTCATCAGGCCAACAGCAAGGTAGCAGAGCATCAAGAAAAACAGATGTGCTCGTGAGCGTGGTGTTTTTGCGGCAGACCCATTTTTGCCCGCTGGAAGATAGAGAGGTTACAAATCAATGTAAACTGTCGTGTGCTTGGTGCTGTAGTCACCTCCCCACTCTTAGCTAGCGTACGCTGCCAGTTCATTTCCCATGGACAGTTACTTAAGGCTCATTCTTCTTTTTGGCTAGATTTGAAATGGCATCCTGAAGCAAGAAAATGACAGCCTTGGCTCTCTGACCCACTCAGCTCTCCTTGGTAGCCCAAGGAGCGTTCCTCTTTCCAACACTTCCCATCACCTCTGTCATCTGGTTATTTCAGTCTGGTTTTCTGCCTATATTTAGTGGTATTAGGAAAAATAAATATGCCACCGGGAGAATTCCACACTCCGAAACAGAAAAAGAACGAGCATAAATATTTGGGGTGATACTTTCATAGTAATAAAAGAAGAATTCCAGAAAATTATTCCTTCTGCACCAGCACAGGCTAAGTGCAAAGCATCTCATTTGTCTTGGTCTGTTTTAAAGCTATTGAGCGGAATGGATGACCAGGCTTACAGAGCTTCAATGTGCGTGTTTCAGTGCAGGGAGAGCTGCGTCACTGCGAAGCCTTCCCGAGCACTTTAGATACGTTTCGGGATCCTGCGCTGCCAGTCACAGGCTTTATTCCAGTTGCTCTTAGGAGTGATTTATGCATACCGAATGCTACGCATCCCAGGGCACTTTAAGGAGTTGCCATTGCTCACTCGCATCACTCCATCAGTCGTCGTGCTGTGCAGGGCTTGACTTAAAGCGTGTTTTCCATCCGTCAAGAAACCCAGAAGTGCAACACAAACAACCCTGCTAGAGGAAAATGCCATGGACTCGGTTCTCCTGCTGGGCTGAGACAAAGAGAGAATGGCAGACGGTAGCTGTGCTGCCCAGTGATGCGTTGGAGGATGTTCAGACACCTTGGATTACGTGTACCTACGCAGGATGGATAACATCAGGCAAGGTTACCCAGCAGATGAATAAACAAGCCCTTTTTCTGAAGAAGAGTGGCTGAAATGTGGTAACCCGTATTAAAGGCCAAGACTGGGAGACAAATGAAATTTTCCCATTGGTTAAAATGTGGACACTGTAAGACTTGTTCCACACACACGCAGTCCCGTTGTGATGGCTGGGATGACGCCTGAGTTACCTGAGTACAGCGAGAGGTGAACTGGGCCTGCATTTGCTGGGCACACGAGTGGTTGGTTTCTCTGGGGAGCAGAGTAGTGCAGGGGACGGCCAGGCTCCTCCGAGTTTGTGCTGCCATGGTGTTTTTGCTTTCTAATGAGATGCAAAACCTGCTTGGAGCTTTTCGTGTGTCTGGAGCGTTAGTAATGGCTGTCCCCCGTGGAGCTGTCTACTGCCTGATGAAGGAAGGGCTTCTACTACAGCCTCAGAGGGACAACAGTGAAGAAGGATTAAGAAGGTCTTTCCCCTCTGCGAAACTATGATATGATCACCAAAGACTCAGTTCTTAGACTTACAAGGCTATTTTTTGTCCCAGTAAAGAAATGTGGAAATTAAATGTGTTTGTTCTACAACAGTCTTGAGGGAAATAACAGAGGCGCTGTGCCTAGCGACTGAGCCTGTACCATGTAAGCTACTCCACTCTTCAAAATCTCATTGAGATAATAGCTCAAGTGTCACGACAGTGATAATTCCTCTGCTGACAGGCTGTAGAGTAGAGCAGTAGCTCAGTTTTAACTACTGGAATTAGGAATTCCTGCTGAGATCCACTGGTCATACCCTGGGCTAGGTCCCTACATCTTCCTGCCATTTGGCCAACGTGCTGTCCTCCTCCTGCCAATGCCGTGACTGTAGGAATGGAGCACTTTTACTCTTGAAATAGCTGAGACCTGTTGCAAAGCCCATTAAAACCAATGCAGCTTTTTTTTTTGGGATTTCAGGAGGTTTGGCTCAAGCCCTCAGCAACATTGCTCTTGCTCAATGTGAAACTTGGAAGCAACCTTGGGTAAACAAGCCAGGCTAATATTCTACAGGCTAATCATAACTGCCTGAAGGACAAGATAAAGTGTGAGATGGTAAGTGAGTAAAAAAATTAACAATCGTTATTTTGTCGCTATTACAATCGTAAAGAAGCTTTATCCAAAATTATCCAAGCTACCCGAGGCTTGGTTTGACTTTGGTGAAATAGACATCTAATTTTATATGTGTATGTGGGCTTTACACTAAAATTCAGGAACGAGTGCCAAATTTCAGCTCTGAGAGAGAGGCTTTCAGCCTGCAGCAAAACCAAGCTCAGCTTGATGCATAGGCAAGGTAGCTGCCAAGAGCAGAAGTTGCCCTGTGGCCTCATGTGCTAATTCCAGGCTCCTGGAGAGCTGAGCCTGATGCTAAGGCAGAGATGGAAGTGACTGTAGAGCAGCGCTGCTTGGCCGGGAGACGGGTGGTCCTTCACAGTAGCAGACCTTGCCCTCACTCCTTCCAGTCCCTCTGACTTTCCATCACGCTGTTCCTTTGGCCCTTGCTGTGTTCCTTGCTGCTGTGGAACAAGTTGCCTGGCCCCATCCTTGAGGTGATGGGGTCTGATGTTGCCTACGCTTCTGAGAGGTCTGGAGCTGCTGCAGATGGAAATGGACAGTCTCCAGCCTCAGCCATGGTGGCTTTAGCAGTTCTGCTTTGGTGTGCTCTTCGGAGGGGTCACTGACAAGTAGCCTTCTGAATTAGTTTGAAGCTTGTGCTGAAGGCACTTAAAATGAAGCCAAGTCATTAGAAGCTGTGTGCCATTTCCTGAAAGCAGCTGGTCCTTGTCCCCTTCAGAGATGGGATGCCGAAGCAGCAATGTGACTTTGCATAGCCATTCTTGTGTTGGTGTTGATCTGCAGAATATTGTGAGCACACTAGACTGGAGCTAAAATGCCAAAAATTTGGTGAAGGGAGACCACCCTGAATTTCAGTGACAACTTTGAGTAAAATCTTGGCTTTTTAAAAGCTCCTTGGCTGCTGTCTAGTGTTGTGCTCTTCTTTCAGTAAAGAAAGTGCTCCCAGTGTCTTTGAATCGTCAAGTAAATGCTGTATTTTTATGAAGAGGTCTTTAAAAATCTGCAGTATGCCAAATGGGAGAGAGTCAGGGTCATGAAAGAGCATTTAGCATAAAGCCTTGGGAAATGAATTCATTAGCGTGCCAGTGAGTGATGTAATTTTGCTGATATTAAATTAAGGCTTGATTAATAGGACCAGCCTTTTTCTGAATCGTTGTGCTCTTATTTGGTTTGGGTTTGGTTTTGTTGTGGTTTTTTTTTTGGGGGGGGAGCGGAGAATAATTCTCCTGTGTTTGTGGAGTTGCAGTCATGCTTATTGCATTTGCTGCCTATTTTCCAAGTTGGCCTGGTCTTCAGCATGACTTTTGTAAATTAAGCTACTGCAGCATTTTACAGTCTGCAGACCAGATTCAGCCCTCATGAAATGAACTGCTACCTTGCAGAAGGCAGCAAAAGTGTGCTGAGTCTGACGGTGCTTCTCTGTCTGTAGAGCCATTGTTTTGGAGGCTGCTGCGCTACTGAGCCAGAGGAACATATGAGAAACCTTCCTTCTCCTCGATCTGTGGGAGGGTGTTGCCACTGTGGTCTCTTAGTAGGCAGAGCTCTCAGTATTTCACCTCTGAAGGGTAAAACGTTCTGAAACGTAATAAGGAAAAATCAGGGTCACGGTTCCTCCCCTTCTTCTTGCAGGCACCTGCAAGAAATTGAACACAGGGAAGCAGTTTTAGAAGAGCTGGAAGCAAGAGAGAGATGTAGAGGATAACGAAGTATGAAATAGTGGCACCAGTGTGGCTTAGCTGGCTGTAGCTTTAGGGGGAAGTGTCTTTATTAAAAATTACTTCTTCCCTCCTCTCCTGGACTGTTGTTTAGACACTGCTGACTTTGGTATGCAGCCTGTGTACGAAAGAGCACTTGCTTGTGAGAACCATTCCAATTAATGGGACCAAGCTGTTTCATGCAAGAAAAGGCTGGAGAATCGCTCGCTATGTACGTTAAATTGGAGTGGACATGAACTAGCTGAGCAAACTCTCCAAAAGGCTGAAACTGTAGCAAAACTTTGTCCTTTGGGAGCCCGATCCAAAGCCCATGGAAGACAACTGTAGTGGTTTCACTGACTTCCGTGACCTTTGGATTACACTCCACATTCTGTGCTAAAGCTGGTATATTTTTTATTTTATTTACTTGTGGTTTTGTACGACTGTTTCTATCCGAAAGCAACTGTTAGATTTCTGAGAAAGACAACTGGAGCAATTGGAATGAGTGAACCTTTGCTGTGAATAAATTGCCAGTAGAAACATGCTAATGGCACCCGGGGACTGTGTATTAAGAGGGACTAATTAATGGGCCTGATGTGATGCCACAAAGGGGAACATCACAGCTCTTTGTGCTCTGACACAAGTTAAAGGTTAACGAGTCCCCAGAGGTGTTTGAATTTGGGTTCCAATTAATGTAACCACATGTATGTTTTAGCCATATGCATATACCTAAGCAATATTCAAGGCTTGTGAATCTTGCTACCTTTACTTGTCTACTGTGACAAGATATTGGTGCTCCGAAATGCCACCCCTACGATTTTACTATTTGAGACCTGTACCGTACCGGAGGAAGAGTCCCATCATACTTCCGAAAAGATCTTGTTTATGATGAACTACCTGCACGGTGAGAGAGACGTCCTGAGACTTTTAATGCTACATCCCAGGAGCTGGACTGTTCCAACTGGTCCTGTGTGAACTATCACCAGAGCTAGGGAGTACAACGCCGAGTCCTCTGGGCCAGGTCTGCATGAGTTAATCCCAGATCAGCTGTGCTGAGCAGCATGGCACAGAGATTTCCGTTCCATGAATACAGCGTTGTAGGCCCAGGTTGGCATGCCTGGACAGCACCGTGTTGCATGGTATAGATCTACCCAGTCTGTGCAAGCAAAGGCATCGACCTCCATCTTGTGGGTCCCTGCAGGTGGGAGATAGGTCCTCAAGGCAAAGAGTACAACTCGGTGTTAAACTCTGTTCAGGTACAGACCTCACTCAAAAGTGAGATCTGAGACATCACTGCTGTCTCAGATCAGGTCTTTGCATGACACTCTTTTTCATAACTAGTCCAGAAGGAACTCGGGGATACTTTGCAAGAAATTGCTATGTCTATTGGCACTTCTTCGGTCCTGTTGGCATAGGATCAGTTCCAAACAGGCTGTTGGTGGCTTCCTGAAGGTGTCTCTATTCAAGGACTGTGTCAACAAAGCCAGCTCTGTGCAGTGTTAGATGAGAGCATCTAAAATGTCAGTTCTCCGTCCCTAGTATAAATCTGGTGTGGTGACAGATCTTTGCCGACATGCAGATTTCCTTTGAGAAGGTGTTCTTTGACGGTAATAAGGAATTACCCAGGACAGCTCTGTTCCTTTCTGCATTAAGTTCTGGATCCAAAGGGACCGCTCTGCATCACAGGCTCATTGTTGTTCCCCTTGCATCTGTGGTTGTGAGACTGGTTAATATGTAAGCTATCCGGTCTACGAGAGAGGCTTTTGGCCATGGGGAAGGAGCAGAGCAGCGAGTGATCTGCTCTGTGAGAGCTCTTCAAGGCCATTTGTTCTCTCTGGGCCTACTCATGGCTGCAGTTGTGTGTTACCCCCTGCAGCAAAGCTCTGAGGTCAAAGCTAGATTTCAGGCGCGCCCAAGTTGAGGCTGGATCAGCAGTGTAACAAGAACATTGCATCAGACAGCATTTCCACCAACGGGCTGGACTTGCTTGTCCCTGCTCCCTAGAAGGTGGTCACTGCTCTTCTCCCCCACCTTCTTGGTAAGAGAGGGATCAGTTCCTGCGTGTGTCTCTGGCCTCATGCACACACCTGATGTGCTCAGCAGGGGTTACACTGCCTGTGTTCCCCAAACTGATCTGACAGAGCGACTCCCAGAAGCTGGCCCAGAAATTGCTCCACTTGAGGGAATCCGGGTGTGCAGTGAAAACAAAGCACCCAAAGGCTGGTGCAAGGCGTAGGTCTGTCCAAGCCAGTAGAAATGGGCACCCCCTCGGTTCCTCTGTGGACATCAGGTATGTGAGAGCTCAGACAAGCACCTGGGCTGCTAAGTTTGGCATTGCAGGCAGTCCAGTAGAAGCCAAAAGTTTTCTTCTGTAGTCTGCTGTTTCCAGATTTGGAAGGAAGGGGGAGGACGAGAGGGCTAGAATAAAAACCAACCTAGACACCTCCCTGAAACTCTTGTCTGCAGCCACATAACTCACCAAGTGGCTCTTTCATCCTTACAGGTTCTCCTCTTTACCTCGATCCTGGCTGGATTGCTAATTATCGCTGGTACCTTTGCTAATGCTTCCTGGTTCCTGGAGAGGCACATCTGGGCTATGTGGTACGCCGCAAGGAAGGGGCGGAGCACTGATGAGGCTCTGATTTTCTTCTGTGTTGTTCGGTGATCACAGGTTCGGGAATATGGATAGACACCTGAGTTGGGGCCCGGATAAGGCAGACTTATATTTTTATGCATCCTCAAGGTGTGGCTCAGGTAATCAGCCACTGTCTTCCCATTTGAATATTTCCCTGCCTGAATATTAGAAACACCATAGCCCCAATAAAGGGACACCTTTTCTTTCAACTTCTCTTCACGTTTTCCAGGCAAGAATGTAAGGGTTTTCAAGCAGTAGCTTTCCGGCTGCACCTGGAATGTAACTGTAGGATTTCTTTATTTATCCCATGTTTGGATGCATTACCCCTTTCTCAAAGCTGTTGTATTCATCTGACTTTGAGACTCCTACTGTGCCTTCAGGCTCCCAGGACGTGAGGTATTCTTATAGCATTTATGTATGTTCCCTTGCTGGCAAGGGTTGAGAGGTAAAATATCTCACCAATCCTGTGACCCATTGGTTGCTGCATGGGTTTTGTTTCAAAGCCTTTAATTCCCATCTACGTCTTCCCTTTGTTGTTTGTTTTGAAATGGATCCTCTCAAGCTGTCAGGCTGGAAGGCTGCCCAAAAGGCTGTGACATACACAGGACCGATCTTTTAACAGTTGGTCCACATAGCTTTGGCGATGTGTCCGTCATGACTTTGGCTTTCCTGAAGCTGGGCATTGGGCAAGCAGATACGTGTCAGTACATTCCACTTGTTCAGATCTCTGGACTGGTCTTTTGGAAAGAAACTGCAAGCAGGAGTTAGTGTGATGCTGGTCATCTGCAACCACAAATGTTATGAAAGCAAAGCTGACAAACTGGGAGAGAATGCAGAGGAGAGCAGTAAAAATAATAAAGGCTTTCATAATTAAAACCAGTAGATTTGAGGTAAAGAGAGCTGGGAGTTTTGCCCTCTTGATAAGAAGCCAGAAGCAAGACATACATGTCTGTGTGTGTGTGTGTGTGTAAATATATATATATATATATATATATAAAGGGAAGTTATAAAAAAAATAAAGATTGGTTCAAAATATTGCTAATTTTACAACCCTTCAATTGACTGTGTATCTTGGGGTGGTTAAGAGAAAAACACACGTTGCATGTCTTCAAGCATGAAGTGAGCAAGCTCCTCCCTCTGGGCTCTTAAAATGCTAGGGGCAAAGGGGTCCCTAGAGAGGGAGAGCTGACGTTCCTGAATGATTCCTGTGCTGGATGAGCCTCTTGGAGCAACCTGTCTTACTGAAGGGGCAGGTGGGAACCAGTGTGCTAAGCACGGAGCCGAGTGTTGAAAGTTAGGTGATGCACACACTGCTTTCCTCTCTTTTCAGGTGGCTTGGTACGCAGTCAGCTCCTGCATGCCTCACTGCATGAGCTCAGAGCTTCACCGGGTTTGGGAAACAATAGAGATGGAGCAGCTTGGCCGGCCAGCATTGAAGGTTGCTCTCCGTGGGGACTTTGAAGTCTTTCAAAGGATTCAGCTTCAAAAGGGGCAGGCTAGATTTGCTTTTGGAATCGTACATTTCCTAAAAAGGGTGGATCAGTTGCCACTGATGCCTCTACACACCTGGCTTCCTTCTATTTTGCCTGGTGTAGACATTGTGAGTTTGGCTGTGCTTCTAAAGCAGTGTTTTCTTACTCCATGGGATTCATCTTCTTGGACTGAGCAACCCAGAAGTCAGCTAGACCTGTCTGAACTGCCCACTGCCCTTTCAAAGGCATCATTGACAGAGGCAGTGTTTGTTATTCATATGCTTTTAATATACATCTCCAGCATTAAGCTAACTAGCTTACAGATATTTGAAAATGCTGTTCTGCAGGAGCTTGAATTTGAATTGCCTGCATTTACTTTTACATTTCAGTAGGACGTGGTGAAAGCAGTGCCCTGGCTGGAGCAGGAGAAAGGTGGCTTGTACACGTGTCTTTGTGCGTGCATGTTTCTGTGGTTGCATAACTTAAAAAAACCCCAAACCCAACACTGGACACGGGGACAGTTTGCTGAGTAAGGTGGTGACGTCACCGTCGTTGGAGATACTCATCTGTAAGGTTTGGTCTGGGTTTAATATGGGTAAACGGGCTGCTCTGCAAGGGTGTGGAATAAAGAACTGCAGAGAGGTTTCCTACCAGCTCTCACGCTTCTGTGGAAGGCTTTCTGGAAAGCCGATTAAATGGCAAACAACCCCATGTGCTTACGGTGTCGCTGAAAATAGCGGACGGTGTTTGGTTTCACTGAAAAGCTATGTGGAAAGCTGCGTACGCTGGAATTGCAGGGTTATGGATGACAGCAATCGCTCATCCCAGTGAGTCTTGCAATATCTCTGTGTTGAAAATGAAGTTCCTTATACCCATAGTCTACATGACATCTACTGGCTGGCTGTCTCTCCTGTCAGAAGACAGGGCTGCCTGTCCATAAACATTTTCCAGCAAAAGAAGGAGAAAGTCTGGGCTGTCTGACTCACATCGGTCTCCTCAGATGACAAATAAAGTGCAGAGCAAACCCTGTGGACCTGGTGAAACTTGGACTAATGTGGTGTGCAGGAAAAGGAATTCAACATCTAGCTAGCTGTTCCGAATACTTATCCATAAAAATAAAATGAGTTATTCAAGTTGAATTTTATTATTGTTTTTGTTGTTGTTGTTGTTGTTATTATTGGAATTATTCAAATGGAATTACTAATAGACCTCCAAAGAAGAGTGAGATGTGTTGTGACTTCTTTGGGGAATGCCCCCGTTTGCTTTGAAAAGGTATCCACTGCGGAGAGGAGAAAGGAAATCCCCTTCTGTCTCGTGTGCCCTGCTTGGCACAGCCGTACAGTATATATAGTATCACCGATATAAAAAGACTTGTGGCAAGGAGTTAATTTCTTCGAGGGGGCCAGACAGAGCAAGAACATCAAAGCTCTTGAAGGATGTCATTCTTTTTATGGCAGAACTCTAAAGAGCCTTGGCAGTGCAGCCTTAGCAGCCGACGTACAGGCCAAACTGTGTCCTAGCATATGAGCCTGAGTTGATACGAGGGGACAGAGGCAAGTTTAGGTAAGCCTCGCAGAGGCTTCAGTTCTCAGTGTCACTTCTTCTTCTGGGTAAGGCTGGCCTTTATGTGATGATGCCCCCCTCCGCAAATCTTCAAATGTCTCGAATATGCAAAGCGTTGCAAAATGTGTAGCCCACCACCACGTATTTGCAACCTCCCTGCAGAAACTGCAGCTGCTCCTTCTGTGGAAAAGTGGTATATACTGTTAGCTGTGCTAAGTCTGATGTGGAAATTCTTCTCAGACTGCCAGCAGCATATAAATGGCCTGGTCTGAGGAACGGAAGGAAATACACCGAAAGCTGGGAATACCTCTGCTGATAGCCAAAAAACTATGCTTCTCCAAAACATCCCTCCCCTTCATGCGTGGCTTCCCCTTTCATCACGGGTGTGATTCAAAACTGCACTGCAACAGATGGAAAGGTTGTTCCTGATGTCCGCAGATCTCGCTCTGTGTCCATGTGATCTGTACAAGCTGCTTCCCAGCTACGTTCTCTGGAATTGCCTGAAAAGCATAGTTTTATGAAACTATAACATCCCCTTTCTCATGGCATCTGGGGCCTCCCGTGAGTCTTCCTCTTAACTTCCATGCCGGTTCACCGACCTTTTCACAGTTTCTTTGCCCAGCTCCCCGGATACATCGTTAGACATCTGAGGTACAGACAAAAAGTGTTTACTAGGGCAGAAAGATCTTGATCCCATGGCCAGAAATACTCTTGAGAGAGATGCCTCAAGCCTACTGTAGACCTGCAGGCACATCAGCAGTGTGAGGACACCGAGGTAGTGGGTGTGTTCATCAGCTGTCGGGCACTCCAGCTTCTGAGTTTTAGTGGTATTGGCTGTGACACTTGAATGGCAGTCAAGAATACAGGAACCTGGCAGTGTAATTTTTAGAAGGCACTGGGGAATATCGGCAACGGGATCATTGTCCATTGCTTTTGGACGCTCTCTGGAACCTGTAAAAAGATGGAATATTGGCTGTGATCTCAAAGAATGAAATGTGTTTAGAAAAGTTGCTTTAGTTAGAGACTGAAATGCTATAAAATAAAAGAAATGGCTGTTTAATTGGTGAAATCACAGTGGTGCCAACTTGGAGGATTAATGAAATACTCTCCTGTTTTGGTAGTTGGAAGTAGTCAGAGAGCTATTGGTTCTTCTTTTAGCCTGGGGATAGGTGTCTGAGTTGCTTTGTCTTGTTGGAATGTGCCATGCATCCTTAGGGATAAGAGAGAAGTGAATAGAGAAAAGGGAACTGCACTGGATAAATAATATAGTATGGCATATTGTATGGTGTACATAATCAAAGGTTTGTATGTAATGTACGAACTCGGGCTATTAAAAAGTGATGTTGCAGTGGTGTGCTTGCTCGACTCCCATTGATGGCATGTTTATCTTTAATGTGTTTCACTGATTCTGTAATTTTAACGCTAATAGACCATTCCTGTGGTTTGCTTTATTATATGGAACCTGAACAGTGTTTTCTAAGTCATCTTGGCATCTATTCCAGTTGGATGAGAGAAGCTATTCCCGTTGGATGAGAGAATTGATGGAGGGCTGAACACCAAAACATGTCAGAGAAAATGCCAGCCAGAGAACACAATGGGGATAATGTTAAAGCCAATATACTGTCGCTACAGGGTTAATGCTATTACTAGGGGTAATGAATCCTCAACGCTGTTCATTTTGAATGCCTGTCTTCTCTGTGCAACAAAGTGCTTGGACCAAAGTCGCAAAGTGTAGGCATAAAATAGAAGGAGCTGGAAACAGACTATCCTGAACTGACCCATTCATGTCCATGTAGAAGAATGAGATAATATATATAGCTGGTGGAACTATTTGCATACTTGTATGAAGGGCTTTCTTTAGCGTTACCAGGAGAGACTTAATTGATGCTAACCTTAAGAGCTGGCAAGGGAAGGAGCACTTTGGCTCTAGATCACAGAAAGCATCGCATTCAAGAGCATTCAAGAGGATTTACTTGTATCCTTGAAGTCGAGCACATGTTTAAGTGTCCTGTTGGCCCGCGGCCTGCTTGTTTAGCACCTTGCAGAACCCACCGTAAAAGGGTGGAGTGGGCAGAGAAGCATTAGCTAATGTTATCGCAACCAGTGCCTGGAAATAAATGTGGTGCATTGGCCTTAAGCCCCTTCCCCTTCTTCTTCTTTTTCAAGGACTAATCTGGAAACTTTCCAAACTGATTTGGGAAGAGTCCTTGTAGGACTGAACCCTGTATCTTGTAGGCTGATGGCACAGCTCTTGTTGACTTCATTGGGGCAGGGTTTGGTGGCTGGTCTTTAGAGTCTACCCAGAAAGGAGTACGTATTCTGTGGAAAGGGAGATGCTTTGGTGGCTGTAACTCTCTGTCAGCAGCTCAGCGAACGTATCTTCGTTCTAGTGGTAGATCGTCAACTGCTTTGTGGGCTCTGCGATGGTGTGCTCTTGCACAGCTGGCTCTTGCGGGCTGTGGTGAGCAGCTGGGCACGGGGCACTGCCCACGCGTCTGCAACCAGGCACTGCAGCGAGGCCCAGCCGTGGGCCATCTTCCTCATCCGTCCCTGCCTTCCCCACGCGGTGCCACGCCGCCCGTCGACAGGCAGATGTGACAGGGCCTGGACTTGGGTTTGCTGTGGCAGATCTTTTACTAGTAAACTAAAAAACATTAAAAACTTTCCCAACGCCAGGAAGTTATGTGCTAGGTCCTGTGATCTGGTGAATCTGAAGCCAAAAATTCACCATTGCTCTTGTGGCTAGACAAGCGTGAGCTGCAGTGGGATTTTTGTTCTTGTCCTTTTAGCCTAGCGGGAGTTTGCTTTCTTTGGTATAACACAACTGCTGCCTTCTCTGTGCTATGTTATGCCTGGCAAGAGTGCGAATGATGGAACGGAGGCTTGGAGCACCTTCTATCTTCACAGCGGGGAGGCTGAATTACTGCTAAAAGGAAAGCCTTTATTCATGTATTAATGTATTTTTGTCGGCTATAGCCAACCACGACTTGTTTTCTCAGGCACGTACATGTGGAAATACTCTGTGTTCTGAATACGCTTTCACATAACGTGTATGTAACCCTGCGCAAGTGCTAATAACCCAGCTAGGAACCGGCTCCGACTTGCAGAAGGACTCTTTAGAAGGCCATTTGCTGGTGCATGGTTTACTGTAATTTTCCCATTTGCCAAGGGTGTTAAACAGAAAACTAACATGTTCTAGCACTGAAAAGCCCAAGCTTTGATTTTTATGGTCTGTTGGGCAGAGTATGGGTTTGAGAGGGGAACTTGGTTTCAGCCAGTTTCTCCTTTGACTTCAGGCAGCTCCCTTGCTTCTCGGTCTCTGTGTGTTTAAATTGCAGATAATTGGTCAGTGAAGTTTTTTGGTAACATAGCATTTATGGTCAGGGGTTGGGTCAAAAATCAAAGGTCACAGATTGGGACAAAGGATGGGGGTAAGAGTCAAAGGTCATGGATTGAAGTCAAAGGTTGTAGTCAAAAGCAACTTTAAAGGTCACAAGACAGGATCAAAGGTTGCTGCCGGGGTCAGGGATCAGGGCGGGGGTCAAAGGGCATGCTTCAGGGTCAAAGGTCGCTGTTTAGGGGTCAAAGGTCAAGTGTTACTTGTTGGGTCAAAGGTCACCAATTGGGGTCAAAGATCAAAGGTCACAGATCAGCATCAAAGGGCACGAATCAGCATCAAAGGTTAACGGTCACCCGTAGGTAGTCACAGATTGGGGCCAGGGGTCAAAGGTCGCAGACTGGGGTCAAAGATCAGAGAGTCAGGGTCAAAGATCATGGTTTTGAGTCAAAAGATCAAAGGTCATGGATCAGGGTTAAAGGTCACAGGTCGATGTCAATGGTCATGTGTTGGGTCAAAGGACAGAGGTCGGGCTCAAGATTCAAAGATCATAGGTCAGGTTCAGGTGCCATGGGTCAGATCAGTGTTAAGAGGTCAGGGGTCACAGGCTGGGATTTGGGGGTCAGGTATTGGGTAAAAGGTCACAGGTCAGGATCATAGGTTGGGGTCAGGGAACACAGGTCTGGGTCAGGGGTCATGGATCAGGGTCAAGGACCAGGGGTCAGGGTCAGGGGTCAGGGTCAGTGGTCAGGCTCGGGGGGATTTTATGCCTTTGGGCAAGAGTTTAAACACAAATTCCGATGGGTTTTCTGCTTGCCAAAATCGTGATAGTTTTGTGCAAAATGTCGGTGATCCCAGCAAGACGCTTTCTGCTTTGACCAAAACTGCTGTGTCGCTACCAGATTAGATGCTCAAGTGTTGCTGTGAGCCAGCAGAGCTTTGCAGATATCACCAAGAGGTGATTTACTCCAGGTGAGGATTTGGAGTAACAACTGGGGGCTAGAACACTTGGGGGCTTTAAGGTTGAGTTGGAAGAGTCTGTCTGATGGTGAGACATCCATTTAATAGAGATCAGTTTGATTAAACAATCCAAAGACAGCCTGTCAGCCAGGAGTCTGACAGGAAGAGATGGATGAACGACAAATCAACCAGAGATGGAGAGTGAGAAGGTTTTTGTGCACTGGGATTTCCAAAGAAAGATTTTAAAAAAGAAAGGTGGCTTGGGAAATTGCTCAGTAGAAAGTTAACTACCTAGTGAAACACACCTGAGAGCCATCTGTCACAGAGATCTAAAAGGATGTCAACAAAAAGTGAGAGAAAGACATTAGGCCTCGAGATTCCTCCCAGTTTCCATTTCAGTCAATGGAAGGACTCACGTCGGCTTCGCTGGGAGGTGGCAAGAGCCCAGGGTATTTAAACACGGCCAAGGGCTCTCAGCGCACCGCCTTGGCTTTGGGACGGACTTCTCTGGCGCGTCACTGACATCTCTCCTTTGGGATAGCCATGCCATGGGGCAGAGGTCTCTTCTGTCGCACAGACGCCCAGGGAGGCCTGCTTGCTCCTCTCTCCCTCCATGCGCACGGCCTTGTACTCGCTGAGCACGCAGCGTTAGGGACTCTGTTGTCACTCCACCAAACGTGTGTCCCTGGACTGCTCCTTTCTTACTCTCTTGACCTTTTACAGACGGGGTTCCAGCTGTCTCCTGCCCCTTCACAG
Source organism: Ciconia boyciana (assembly GCF_034638445.1). Classification (NCBI taxonomy): domain Eukaryota; kingdom Metazoa; phylum Chordata; class Aves; order Ciconiiformes; family Ciconiidae; genus Ciconia; species Ciconia boyciana. The sequence continues at coordinate 61,744,154 of NC_132934.1, forward strand.
CGAGACTCTACAGCATACCAGGCTGCTGATGGGAACACTTTGGTGGTCGCTATCTCAGGAGGCCTAATTCACTGCCTGTTTGTAAAACGCTGCTGTAGCCAGTTTTAGAAACGCGGTTTTTTATCACCCTTATTCACTCCATTCCCCAGCGATTAATCAAAAGAGACTCGGTCTTTCTCTTTGCCTGTGCCATAGCTCCAGACAAAAGCCTTGGAAATTTCCATCCATCTGCACTTGGAAGTAGTGGAAATTGCCGTTTTTGAAAGGGGTTAATAAAATCTCAAACAGAGGGTCCAGCAGAACATTGGAAACATTTGCCAGATCCATGCAGGACGGCTGAAACACTAGCTGTCCCAGGGAAGCATTTTTGCTGAATCTCTTCACGTCAAGTAAAACACACCTCTGGGTAAGCTTGTGTTTCAGTATTTTTAATAAGAGAAGATATTATACCCCTGCTGAGGAAATAAGGATTTAGCGTTTCGGAACAGACTGCCAAAAAAAAGGAGGGGAGGTATTAATAGAATCCTCTTCAGGACAAAAATGGGGAAAACTTCATCAGAGTGGGAATTTTGGCAAATCTGGAAGAAGCAACGTCAGTCAGTAATGCTCATGGTTAGCTTGGGTGGTAAGAGTAGCAATCTTAGCCTAGCAAATGCCCATGGGATTTGATTGGAATGAAAAATTAGACAAAGATCTTTCACTGGGCCTGAGAGATGATTTATTTTTCTCCCGACTTGCTCCTCCAGTTTCTCCAATGATTCTTGTCACCTTAACCAACAGCGGAGGAGAAGGGAGCACCAGGAAAGCAGGGGCTGTACCTTGGGATCCGTACATACAGAAAACCCTGAAAGCCTGACATCAGTCATCTTTTATTTGTCCTCCTGAGATCTTTTTGGGACTGCAGGTAGACTAATTGAACTGGCCTTATTCCCAAACCAAAACGGAGACTCCAAAAAGATCTCAGGCCAATTCAGATGCATTAATTCTCCTATTTCTCTTCCAGCCATGTCTCCTTTATCTCAGTAAAGGCCTGAACTGGGCTTAAAGATAGACCTCCAGTTTTTAATTGTTCTTTGAGTTCCCCAGGTTGTGAGATTTGAAAGTAGAAATTGTCTGGTTTCAGCAGAACAAAGGAGATGAAGGAGCTACTGGATCCAGACATGCTTCAGGTTGCGTCTGCCTGGGATGGGCGGAAAGAAGAGGATTGCGTGCAGGAAGATGCGGAAGGGCTGCTGCTGCTGTGGGTCTGCATTCCCAAATCAGGGTGACTGGTGCCATTCTGAACAGAGGGCTAGATGTGAAAAGGGGAAAGGCATCCCAGTCTGGGATGCAAGTATAATGTATGGAGAGCTGCTGGAATATGCTTGGAGGTTAGATTGAAGCAGTGAATCTGGATGCAATGCTGCAGTTCATTTTTCATCCTAAAAGGCCTGCTTGAAGCAGTCACCAGTTTTGCCTCCTCCTCAAGCTACGGATCCACTGGATTCAAGACACAAATAAGCATCAGCTGCCCCAGCTGAAATGCTGCTGTGTGGGCTGTGCAAACACATTGTGCAAAGAGACGATTTATGCAAGTGGTTCTGAAAACCCACTCCGTGAAGGCTGGGCCTCTGGGTCTGAATAAGCTGCACTTCAACTTTGGGGACAAAATGATGGTTCCTCCAAGGAAAAAGTGCCACGGGCCGGCAAGCCTCTCAGAGCATTTAAGAGAAGTCTTAGGGATTCTTAGATTGTGCCTAAAAGCTTATGGTTTTGCAAAGCCATCGTAGGAGCCAGCTACCACCAGAACCTGGAAGTGCACTGGCTGCGGCCCCGTTCCTCCAGGAATTCCTCCTGGTCCAGCCCCCCTGGCACAGGCTGAGTGCCAGTGGGTCCTTGGGAAGTTGAACCAGCTTTGCCATGCGGAGAGCCTGTAAAATAAGGTGAAAGCATTCCCAGCCATGTCAATTCCTTAGCAACAGACTTCAAGTATTTTCCAGTTCTTTCTACAGTTTTTCACAAAATTGGAAACATTGCAAATCTCCTTTTCAAATGCATTTTTCGTGACCGTGTGAAAAAAAAACCTAGTTCATGTGGTTTACATTTTTTTATAGTAATGAGCATACTATTAAAATATGTGTGTCTCAAAAGAGCATAGTGATCATCAGGCTTATTATTCAGAGACAGACAATAGCAATATTAATGAGGCTCAGACATCTGTCAAATTAATCTGTAGTTTAGAATTCAGGAAACAAAGGCAGGATTTAGTTTTTCTAACTGTGATTTCCCATTTCTGTCAAAATCTGAGTGGCTGTGAGTTGCTGAGAAGAGATTAATTTCTATTTTCCAAGAGTTTATATAACCATAAAAACGAGGAACTTCGCAAAGTTGATAGAGTGGGTCTTTAGAGAAGACTCTTCCTGACCTTGCCACTTTGGCATGGGAAATCCAGAGCGGTTCAAACAACATAAGCGTACAGCAGAAACGGGGAAGTTGATTGCACTGGCATGCACTAGTGTGTAGAAAAACTCACGTGCATTCAAATTCAAGGGGTGTCTTCTATTCCTTTCCCAGAAAGAGGGATTCCCTCTTGTCATCTTATGAGGGCTGTCACTCTGTCCTCTTGCCAGCGCTCAGATGGTTGCGAGGGGAGAACAGCCTGGGACTCATTTCATAGTGTAGAGTTGAAGGCAAAACCTGACTTGTGAGGATGAAGCAGGGCATTAGCATATGAGGGTACTTTCTTTTCTGCCTCACTCACTCTCCAAGGTTTTCTTCTCTTCACCAGTTTTATGTAACTCTACATCTTGCATGAGAGAGGATAAAGTCAGTATGGCTATAGAGTTTAGGATGAGGTTCTCCGTCTCCAGGGCCAGGAGAGGCTGCTGCAATGCGCGTTAGCACTGCCCAGAGCAGCCGGGGGCTGCTGGAGCCGAGGGGATGCTCCTCTGATCCCCAGCAGTCTTCTCACAGCCTCCTGGTGAACAGGCTGCCTGTGCAGTAAATGTCTGCACGAGTCCTGTCCCACTTGAGAATTTAGGAAAGATGGGCTGGAAACATGTTGCACGCACAGAGCAGGTCCCATGCTTTGCATGGAAGACTTGGGGCTTGTTTGCAGTTTCCTCGTCAGGGTCTGCCAGGTGTAAAGAGAAGCACGGGTCAAGCATCCCTTCTGAGAGGTGAAAGCTAATGGTGGGTGGGTTATAGGCAGCGTGCCTGGTGTAAAGAGTGTCCTGCTTTAGCCAGGAAACACGAAGCTAAAGCTGCATGAGGTAATCCCCGTTGGGTTTGGAAAGCTATCTCTTCTGTCTGGGTGAAAATAACTGGTTTACCTTAACCTCCAGATGTTTAGAAAAGATGATGCCCTGAACAGGTTAATGGGATCATGAAAGGTAAGAAACCGACGGACAGCTTCTCTTTGTCCAAAAGGTGCCTTCCTCTCCAGCTCTTCCCTCATCCAGTGCTGCGTACCTGAAACAGCAGAGTGCAACAAATTAACGAGCCTTTGAAAACTCTCCCGCTGCTGAGAGAAAAGTTTCCACCGGAGTACCCACCTCTGGGTACCAGTGAAAAGCTGTCAGTTTGAGCGTTGCGTCCTTTCAGTCTGTTACAAGGATTTATGGGATTTCTGCTTTTGATGGCTGCTTTCATTCCCTACTGTCACAGCATGATGTAATTAATTTAGCTTTTTCATTTGTCTCCAGTAAAAATAAGTGAAATAACAAAGAGGTTCAAAGGCAGCAAGTCAGAAAAATCCTTGACAGATCTCTTCAACAGTTGTGTGTTTCACAGGGTTGAGAGTATGGTCACCATGAGTGCTGTGGAAGAGTCTATGCAGGCAATCGGCTCACAGGTATCACAGGCCTGGGATCCTTTGGGATCTGCAGCCTGGCTGGGCTTTGGGCTTGTGGTCATGAGAAAAGAGAAGAGGTTCCTCCAGCACTATGTGCAGTGCTCTGCCTCCAAAATAGGCTGGGGGCTGAGAAGGCAGTGAGGCTTGTTGGAAAAAGGCAATAACACTGGTTAGGTGGGTTCTACACCCATCTTGCCGATTTTTCCTTTGGCATAATGCAGGAGAATGACTCCCTGTCTAGAGGAATGCAGTTGCTTGTACAGCCCAGGTTTTGCAATTTGACAGGGAGCCACGTGCTGCTCGTACATGTCCGCGGCATTGGCTTCTGAATTCCAGGGCAGGCTGCTTGCTGTTTGGATATATTGCCACGACCATCCATCAGACTGCCTGAAGTGCTGAGGGAGAACGGAGATCGCTCACTGGGGCCAGCCAGGCTGTAGCCATGCTCTACACGTGCCTCTCGCTGTGCTGTACAAAACAAGTTACTGGGAGTTTTCTAGCACGTATACTTGTGTCAGGAGATACAGGCTTATTGAAACAGGCTTTTTTCACAGGGAAAACTTTCAAAAGCAAAGCCCTTTGGGGGTTCGGGAATGAATTTTTACTCAAAAATCATTTGCATGTCTTTGAATGGATAATTAACTGTTACCACTTTAAGAAGCCAGATTAACCTGCTCCTAGCAAAAAGATTTTTGAAAAAATGTGTCATTCACTTGGAAGAGGCTCAGGGGATTGTAAACTCTTCTTTCCCTTCATTAATCTCTGGTAGCAATGCTCTTCATGTTGGCCGTTTGGTTGCTGCACTTATTATGTTCATGGGTGCATTCCTCGAAGTATTATTCAGGCTTTTGCTAGGATTATTTGAATAGATACAGGAAGTTGTAACTCTTCTGTTGTTTACATTTGGAGTATCTTTGAATTTGAAGCAAGATCCATTCAATCTACTTAGGGATGTGGTTTCACCTGTGAAGAACTTGTGTGAAATCAGGTTTGACGTAGTGCTCCTAGTTCTGGAGTTCAGACTTGTGGAAGTGAAGATAGTCCTGCTACTCTTCCTGGTATGGCAGAGCATCTGTGATGGACGAGTTTGGATCGAAATATTCCGAGAAGATCAGGTCCTGTGTGAAGTGAACGTGGGGGGTTATTCGATAGTCCTGGTAATGAGCATATTACTCTGCCTGGCATTATTGCAGTGATGTAAGCTCAAAGTACTCTGAGATCCCCTATGGAACTGTATGTTGAGCAGCAGCAAGAGAGCTCTCAGAAAGGGATGCCTGCTAGCTGCCATCATCAGCTCAACACTAGCCACCTAGAAGAGGAGATATCTGTGCTCCACTGCTCATCAGCTCATGTTATTGGCCTTTTGTGGGTTTTTCAATTTTGTTGTGCAAGGGAATGAATAATAAAAAGCTTTGTCTAGCAGTCTCAACGCAGAAGTTGGCAGCCAAGACCTCTTGGGCTCTAGTCCCTCTTCTGACACCGAGTGCATTTCTGTTTGAGCAAGTCACTCGGTTTCGTTGTGTTATGATTTCCCCTTCTGTACAGCTCTGTGCACACACGGACTGGTTTATTAGTCATCTCATATGGATGTTGGGAAGATTAGACTCATTTAGAGAAGAAATAGCTGAGAGGGAAAAGCGCCTTCCTACTGCTGAACTTGATTAAAACTTGATTGTTCTATAAATCTTGTACAATTAGGAATACAGTATTCCGAAATAGAGACTTTCATCTTTCTGCTATCTTTCTAAATTCTACAGGGAACAGTCCCATAGTAGCCCCTCTCCTTGCTAAGCTGAACAAGCAAGTGCATTTTTGAACATTACTAAACATTTTCAAAATACGTTCTGTCCTGCTTTCCTTTGTTTATCATGGGAATATAATGGAAGAGAGCCTGGTTCATTGTTTAGAACAAGTAGCGTCAAAAAGGTGTGAACTGTAGACTCCAAATAGTTCTCCAGGTAGGAAAATGAATAATCATAAAGATGTGGTTATATGTGAAGGAAATGATGAGACACAAGAGGTGACTTTGAATTAAATAGTGCCTGAACACCAGAAGTTATAGGAGTGGGAAAGGGGTTGGGAGTAGATTCATGTGTAATGGTTAATGCTTGGGGGAACAGAATTTGCAGCCACTTAAGGGGCCTGTTGGGGTTAGTAACTTGCAGAACGTAATTAATTTTTCTGTTGCTTTCAAAATACAGTCTGCAGTTTGCATGGACAACATAGTGACAAAGTGGCTTTAACTCTAAACTCGGTTTCTTACATAATTATGGCTACTCTCTTCGTTAGAAAGTATATCACCTTGTAAAAGGCCATAAATCATCAACACACACACTGTTTGTAAGTGTTCCGAAGCACATACCGTATTGATGACGGAGGGTCGGATCTTGAAAGGAATTGGAGTGCCTAAGGTGCTGACACGCACTTAATGCAGGAGAATATCTACACTGACTAGACGCCTAACTTACCTCAGAAGTGGATAGGCAGGCATCAGGCAAAAACTGGTGAGCACGGTGCTTGTTTTGATAACCAGCGGTAAGGATGTCCACACTGGAACTTCTGTTCCTGCACTCATGTTCAGCACTGGAGGAGTCCACCTTGTGTGCACGAATTCCTCCAGCTTGTACCAAGAACATCCTCAGCAATATTTAAAGAACAATTTAACCTCAGGCCAGCTGTGGTGACTGTCAGTGCAACAGCTGCCTCCTTTTCAGCCCTGCTCCCGCTTTGGCTCATCTAGTAAAGTCGATGGAGTACAGTAAATAACTCCAGGCCACTGGGGCATTTTGTATACATAAGGAATTCTGCAAAAAATTGCCAAGTTGGTTCCAAATGAATTCTAACCAACATAAAAACAATCTAATATTTATAGGAGTTGGAGGACTGCAATATTTGCAATCAGATACAGTTTCACCAATTAAAAATAAATTCATTCCCTTTCTTAGTTTTGAGGTGCTCTTCTACACTGACATCATCTGCCCTATTTCATCATGACTTACCAAAGAGAGACACCTCCTTTACACCTTTCCCAGCTCTAGAAACAGTGAAAACGTAATCCTCCTGACAAGCCAAAAGAGATAAAGGTAACTCCTAGCTTGCTGAGTTGTTGCCAGCAATCGGTAGCTTGCCTCGACTTGGCAGTCAACGCAATTGTTACTTTAACCTCCTTTCTAGCAGCACATCCCCAGCCCCAGCTTTACCCTGCTAATGACATTAAAAGGTTGCATGTTTACCATGTATTTCTTCACAGAAATTATTTTTCAAAACACCCTTTTAAGGAAGTTTCACAACCAGGACTGGTGGATCCATCCCTGCTATTGATTCCGTGATTCAGTTACAAAACCAGTGAAATAAAGATCCGGTAAGCGCCAAGGCGTACCAAGGGATCATCTTAGAACAACATTTACATGACTGCCTTAGAACGGAAATCCTAGGTGTTGCTGAAAATTTGACCACAGAAGAGGAGTCGTGCCTTGGATTCAGAACTTCAGAAAGCAGGGTCTGGGTTCACCTAACTTTCCTCAATTACTTTAGACTTTAGTGTATCTGGAAATATGAACTAGATAAGCCTACTTGTCAGTAGAGGCATTTTCAGGGCAATTCATAACTGGTCAGCAGTGTTTCTGCTCAGGTCAGTCTTTTCTGGCGGGAATACTGCGAGATGTCTCTGAAGTAGTAAGGTGGGTTTTTTTCCCAGAATAGTCTCTGCAGGCCTTAAGGTTATTGTGGCTGGCATTTACAAAGACTTTATTTTTAAAACGGTGCCACAAGTTATTATATGCTCTCCTAGGGCTGTGGGCTGGACTGTGCTAAAAAAAGGGCCTATGTTAGTGATAAAGCAGTGACTGCATGTGCCAGTGGCTTAACCTTGTCATTGCAAATGATACCGTCTTCTGTCAACTATTTCAAAGCAGCTGTGGGTTGGATGCTTCTCTAAAGTACACTGCAGCAGCAGTCTGGAACTCAGAAAAAGAAGGACTAACCTTGCTCCCTGATGTGAGGCTGGGACTGCAGTCAATCCGATTTACTTTGGATTTCACTGATGCAAGTCAAAATAAGAAAAAACCCTCTTTTTCTTTTCTTTTTTTTTTTTTTTTAATTCAGCAGAATCTTTGTGCTTTGTCACAGTAGTGCCTGGGGCATTGCTGTATAGTGTGTATATGCGAAAGCCCCTGGGCTGGGGTGAGTACTGGTGTATTGAGCCTCACTCCCCTGCGGGATTTTTGTATCGGAGTTTTCAACACAAGGTCCTTATTCAGTTGCTAGGTGCTTTCATTTTTCTCCTATGACAAAGGTGATCCTGAAGTAGAGTGGAAGAAGGAGGGCTTCAAGATAGCTCAGCTCTTCCTGTGGAGGAGGTTGTAGACATCAAGCACGTTCCTGTGGAGAGACAACTGGACACAGTCTGGTTCGATGTCCTTGTCATGTGCAGGAAACTACCAAACATCGGCAGTTTGCTGTTAAATGAATTCGCAACACGGCTAGCCAGAAAAAAGTTAGCAGAAGACAGTGGTCCTATGGCAGCGTAACTCCAAAGTGAAAGGAAAAGCTGAACCAGAGTGAATATCACTACAAGATGGGGTGTTTTACCAAGACCATTCTCACCCTGCCAGTTGAAATCAGCCAAACAGTAAGGAGTAGGAAATAGCCAGCAAGTATCTACAATATCTGTTTTCAAAGTACCAGCTCTAAATCAAGGGCTGGCAGTGGCCATTTCAAAGAGGTGTTTCCCTACCCGGTATGGAAAAACCATGCCTGCTAGAGAATTTTCTATCCACAGGTGCTCATGAAAATCCCCAGAATAAGGCAAGAAATAAATGTCATGCTCATTTCGGACAAAGAAGGTGTATTGCATTTTAAACCACTTCCTTTTGTCAGGTTACCTGACATCCATGTGGGAATCTTGCCTTAGATGCAGCAGATGTATTCGTTTCGGACACTGTTTTGCCAGTGTGCTACTTTACTTAAAGTACAGAGATGGGTCCTATATCTTGAGATAGTTAAATATTTTGGTGTTGTAGTAACGATGTTGGAGCCAAGATGATCCCAGGGTATAAATAAGGAAGAGTTTGTAGGAAGGGGCATTATTAAGTGGTATAAGAAGAGCTATCACCTGTCTCTGTGAACGTTGCTCTGTTGAAAGGCTTTCACATTTGGGTTGTTCCCATATAGACACCTGAGGCATAATCTGTCCTCAGAAAGAACTCCGTAGAGCTATGGAGTGGCACAGCCAGAAGACTGCACTAATTTCCCTCTGACAGAACCATATCGTCTTCCACACCACCCTACAAAGGATCACCTGTGACTAGCTTTTTCTCTGCTACCAGTCTGTACCAAAAGGTTAAGAAAGTTGCATTAAAGTGCCTAGAGCCCTCAGGAAAAGACTCTCAATGAAAGCAGCTCTGCAGGTACTTTAAATGTCAGGCACACAGATGGGAATTAATTTCAAGTGTAACATACTTTGTTTTCTCCATCCATGGTACTTCATTTTGGTGGAAATCAGTTTGTTCCTTTCCCCCTCGCACGACCTCCAAGTTATTGCTGGTTGGCATCTACACGCCACATACCTGTGTGGTACAATGCAAGAGTTTTATTTAACAGGCCAAGATCATAACTCATCTCGGGGAGTTACCTGAATACAGGGAGTCATCAGCCAAACATGCTGGAGGAACTGGACACATACAGCTATGCTGTACGGGGAATTGCTTGTTACCTGCACCACTAAGGCAGAGTCAAGGGACTTCATCATTTGGTCACTTGACAATCTGAGGATCAAAGGGGAAGACAGAGTTTTCCAATTACATCTGTGTCTCCTCCTTTGTCCATAACCGGAGCAATAACCAGGGATCACAGCTCTTACGGACTTGCAGTGAGGTTTGTGCCCTCGTGCCACTAAGGGGCAGATCAACAAGGAAGAGCTTTAGTGAATCTTGTTGCCCGTGAGTTTTGATATGTCTCCCTCTGTCTGTGTCCTTCAGTAGTCCTTGGACACTCAAAAACTTAACTGGATCGTGAGCTCTTTGGTATCGTCTGCCTTGCTAATTGCTGTGATGAGGTGTCCTCAACCTCATTCCCTGCCGTGACTCCACAGCTGCTTATTTTCTAGCTGACCTTCTTAGATGTGTCCCACAATCCTCCAGGCTGATTCCCACGATGCTTCAAAGTAAACATGCAGGAATGGGTACAGTGATTTATAGAGTGGTGCTGCCATCGGAGGAGGACTATTGGCAAGTGACTAAGCAAGTCTGTTTCAGTGGCAGACCAGACACAGTGAAAGGGAGTAGGCTTTTGACCCCCAGGCAATGCGTCATGACCTGTACTTTAAGACCTTCTGGCTTAAAATATCGCTGGAATGTACAAGGTCTTAGTAGGTATGTTAAGAGATAGAAGATAGTAACATGTTTGCAACAAGAAAAGCAGACATTATCTCACACTGGAAAACACACCGAAAAGAGATAATAAAACGCCTACATGCACTGTAACTACTTTTGCTTCTTGAACCTGTCTTCAAGACTTCTGTTGCCCTCAGTGAGCTTTGGATCAGCTTCTTAGATAAGGAGGCAAATCACCAGGGCTCAAGGAGAAAGAAAAGGGAATGTTAGGACACACGACATTGTTAGAAGTTGAAATACTGGGGAAAAAAAATAATTAAAATTCTGTTGTTAGTGATTGTACTCACAGCAAACTGGAGGTGAAGCTTTCCTTGAACGGCAACCACCGTTCCTCATTTGTATGTGCCTTCCTGAACTTTGCTGTTGTCCGTGTCTAGCTTTGAGCTGTACAGGTCAGGTGAATTTCCGGTTGCGGGGACCCCCTGGTTACAGTGAAAATATGTCCGCTTAGTGCTGGAAGTGGGGCGTAGGGCACACCTTCATTGAACTGATGTGGAGCATTGGAATCCGCATGGTGTGTGATAAATATATATCCAAGCAGCATTTAGCCTAAGCACATTGAGGGAATCCTGTGAGGTTGAGTTTTGACATTCAAGACTATGGTAGATCTTTTTTCTGGTTTACCTTCTACATTCCTGTGTAGTTAAAATGGGGAATCCAAGGGGAAAAAGATCAGGGACCCACAGATGATCACAATTTCTCTGTGCTGACTGAAGGAAACTTTGGCTCTTGCAACCAGATGCAGCGGCCTCAGGCTTGCTTGATGTTGTGCCATGGAATCAAACCAACCTCCGGCAAGACCTATCATCAGTAGAACAAACAGGGTGAAGACACATATACTGCAGAGGTCCATCGTGCAGAAGCCTATCTGATCAGTACCATGGCACTGTGCTGTAAACTCTGTAATACCCAGTGGAAACACGCTGCAAAACACAGCAAGGAAGAACGGGAGATCTTTGCAGCATCCAACTTCTGCTCAGATCCACTTACTTGCATGCAATTAGGGGGGCTAATTTATATATGATTTGTTGACAAGCCTGGGCTTCACTGGGGAGAAAGAGGAAGGGTAATAAATGAATGCCCTTTTAACCTTAATACTTAGGTAATATTTAAAGCCTTTCCAGGTTGAAGAGAAGTCCAGAATGCCAGAGGGAAGATACATGGCAATGTCTATGTTGTGAAAAGTGTTTTCTTTCCTTTTGAAGTGAAAACAACTCTACAGTATTTTTGCAAACCAAAAAAGTGTATCTTCCGCCTATGTTTTATAGCTGCTGGGACTAGCACAGAATGTAGGGTGTGCAACCTCCCATCACTGCGGGGTCTAATGCAGACCAGAGCTCAACAGTACGAGGTCCACAGGGACTGGCACCACTTCCTGGGGAAGTGCCGGAGCCTGGTACCAATCAGCAAGGTGTGGTTTGTTTCCTTTACCTGGCCAAATAGTCCTCCTAGCAAAACATAATAGCATTTTGATGGAAAAAAAGTTTGGTGAAAATATTTTGACAGTTCTGGAAGAGTTCTTTTGAACTTCCAGGGACACTGATAGTGACATTGATAGCAATTTGTATTTTTGGTTCTATACTTTGGTATTATCATCAGAGCAATTTGCTAGAAATGGGACAAAAGTTCCTTGGACTGTGAAAGACTGAATTACTCTTCCTTCTCGTTACCTCTTGACAGACTGTAACATCCATATGCAATTGTGAAGTGTTAAAATGCTTTGGCAATTTGCTTGTAATTTAATTTTGGTTTTGTAACTCCTTTGTTTTAAATGATCTCCTGGCTCACAGAATTTGCATGTCTGCCATAGTTCTCTAGGCATGGCTAATAAGCAACCTCCAAAGAGTCATGAGAAATTCTGTGGAAATAAACAGGAGAAATGTACTGTGAATAACCAATGAAATTAACATGAATTAGACAGATTATAAGATTTTTTTTAAAAACGGGTCTTCTTTGCACAGCTTAGCGAGGATGTCTCTAGCAGGTTTTAGTGTTTTTTGTGTTTGCCATGGCACATAATTTTTCAGCCTCTTGCAAACTTAATGAAAATTGAATTTTTAGATATATGAATATATGGAAATTGAACTGAAGTAAAAATGCACAAAAGAATATTTACTAAGGTTTCCCCAGCCATGAAGAAAAGCTCTGGTTACAGTCTGTTCATGGAGATGCATTTAGAGTCACTCTTTCTTGAAATAGAGCATCTGCACTGGGAGTATGACCTAATTTGAAGTTCACAGAGACTGAGGAATGATTCCATTCACTAACATGGAGTTTGAAGCCTCCACAGTCTCTTCTGTTCTCTACTAGTCTTATGCTGGATTTTCACTTTGTGAAATCTCTGTCTCTGATGTTTCCAAATCAGTGTTGATTGCAGTAAATTCCTTCAGCAAATGGCAAGGTACTCCAAATCCCTGCAGAGATCCATTATTAGTAGACCAAAATTCTGATCAGCTCAGCTCTTATCTTTCCAGATAATTGAGTTTGGACATTTTTATGCTCCAGCCTGCTCCAGCTGCTCGCTGGTCATTTGTTTTGATGGTTATCTCTTCTGTTGTGTTATTAAAGACTGTGCTTCCAGCTGAATGATAACCAATAGGTTCTGTCTTGCCACCATACACTTTCTCCCACAGCTTGGGAAAAAGGTCCTGCAGTCTGAAAGCAAAGACAGGTTAAGAGCATCCTGCCATAACCAGTCTCTGATTTTTGACCTGATAGGAACAACCCATGCTGACCATGTTGAAATCTGGTTTAAACCCAGTTAGGTTGTTTTGAGAGAGGCCAAGGGGGCCATGTCTGCTACTTCAGGAGACAGAGGAAATGATGAGAACTCCAAGGATGCAGCCTCTCCTCACATGCCTGATTGACAGGTCTGTTTTCTGCATTTCATATGCTGTACAAACATTGTAGCAGGCCTGGGACTTATTCTTGCACAGAAAAAGAATTATGAATGCCATATGATTGGTGTAGATTTTAAAAGGCATGACAGGGACCCTATAAGCTTCACTAGATTTTCTATATCTTTACAGGAATGTTCAGTAATTAAATCCTAAAAATAGAGAGCAGAACAAACACAATCAAAAATCTGAACACAATCAAAAATGCTGATTTGCGTCAGTCAAGTAGATGTCTAAGTCCATGGCAACTTCATTAGCTTGTTTTGACTGAAGAAAAACAGTGGGAAAACATTCTACTTTTTTTAGAAACCACATAGTGTGGTTCTACTTTAAAACAATGTTTCATTGCTAAATTAACTGGAATTTGGCAAATAAATGTGAAAGAACCAAAAATGAAGGGAAAAAAAAGTTTTTCTTGACCCAGGGAAAGATTATTTTAATCTACTTTTTGGTTCAGAAAATGAAATAGTGTTCACCCCAGAACTCCACTCAAGCCTCCTTCTCTGGCTGGGATACTTTTCAAGTCTCCATTCTTCATAGTGGGAGGATGAATCACTGAGCGTTTTGAGCTTTTACAGCCTGGATGGCTTCATAAGTCCCCACCAGGAAAGACTCCATATGTCCCATCAAGGAGGGAGGCCACTGTCAACAGGATGTTCCGAACATCTCTTGTCTTACTTCATTCTGATCACAAGACATAGCAGAAATAGAACACTCTTGTGGCCCTCTGTCAATAATGACCATGAAGTATTCCCCAACTGCATAAAGGTTTGGAAAGGTCACAAATAAGTGAGGAAAATAGTCACTGAACCTGTAGTGGCACACTTATGCTTCACTGCAGGACTTATAGCTGAGCTTGTAAAGAAATGCCACCACATGCCTGCACTCACAGAAGTGACCAGACAGAGCTAAAGCTGAAACATTTCCCAGCCCTGAACTTGTTGGTATTCTGATACACGCTGCTCAAGCTGATCTCACAGGAACTCTAACCTGCAACTACAGCATAATTTTTGACCTATTCCTTTTCTTACTTGCCCTTATTGATTGCAGGTAAAAGCTGTGCTTTCCTTCTCAAACTTGGGTTAAGCAAAAGAGCACATAAAAGGGGATATTAAAACTAGAAATACCTTGTAACATGAATTTTAAAACTTGTAGCACCAAACCGACTTGCAAATGAATGTCAGTAGTAATTACTCTACGGTTGCAAGAAATAACAGGTGGCCAAGTAAAGAACAGCAGGCTGAGGTAATGGGATGTCTTCACTGGTGGAGGGGAAAAACAATCCCGGGAGACATCCATCTGTGATCGCTTTGCTGCTTACATCTTGACCAGTTTGGCCAGCCTTGAGCTACCCTAAGACTGTACTGGAGTTTACACGAAGTCTGCTGGGCACAACACTGGACTTTTAGTCAACATAGTTAATAATTATACAACATGATGAAAAACAGTTTACTTATTACTTCCTTAGCAAGAGTACGATTTTCTTGCCTATGTAGACCAACTTGAAGGTAAGAATTGTTCTAAAATGCTGCGGTATCAAAAACTTCACCGACCAATTATCTGCAATTTAAACACACAGAGACCGAGAAGCAAGGGAGCTGCCTGAAGTCAAAGGAGAAACTGGCTGAAACCAAGTTCCCCTCTCAAACCCATACTCTGCCCAACAGACCATAAAAATCAAAGCTTGGGCTTTTCAGTGCTAGAACATGTTAGTTTTCTGTTTAACACCCTTGGCAAACGGGAAAATTACAGTAAACCATGCACCAGCAAATGGCCTTCTAAAGAGTCCTTCTGCAAGTCGGAGCCGGTTCCTAGCTGGGTTATTAGCACTTGCGCAGGGTTACATACACGTTATGTGAAAGCGTATTCAGAACACAGAGTATTTCCACATGTACGTGCCTGAGAAAACAAGTCGTGGTTGGCTATAGCCGACAAAAATACATTAATACATGAATAAAGGCTTTCCTTTTAGCAGTAATTCAGCCTCCCCGCTGTGAAGATAGAAGGTGCTCCAAGCCTCTGTTCCATCATTCGCACTCTTGCCAGGCATAACATAGCACAGAGAAGGCAGCAGTTGTGTTATACCAAAGAAAGCAAACTCCCGCTAGGCTAAAAGGACAAGAACAAAAATCCCACTGCAGCTCACGCTTGTCTAGCCACAAGAGCAATGGTGAATTTTTGGCTTCAGATTCACCAGATCACAGGACCCAGCACATAACTTCCTGGCGTTGGGAAAGTTTTTAATGTTTTTTAGTTTACTAGTAAAAGATCTGCCACAGCAAACCCAAGTCCAGGCCCTGTCACATCTGCCTGTCGACGGGCGGCGTGGCACCGCGTGGGGAAGGCAGGGACGGATGAGGAAGATGGCCCACGGCTGGGCCTCGCTGCAGTGCCTGGTTGCAGACGCGTGGGCAGTGCCCCGTTCCCAGCTGCTCACCGCAGCCCGCAAGAGCCAGCTGTGCAAGAGCACACCATCGCAGAGCCCACAAAGCAGTTGACGATCTACCACTAGAACGAAGATACGTTCGCTGAGCTGCTGACAGAGAGTTACAGCCACCAAAGCATCTCCCTTTCCACAGAATACGTACTCCTTTCTGGGTAGACTCTAAAGACCAGCCACCAAACCCTGCCCCAATGAAGTCAACAAGAGCTGTGCCATCAGCCTACAAGATACAGGGTTCAGTCCTACAAGGACTCTTCCCAAATCAGTTTGGAAAGTTTCCAGATTAGTCCTTGAAAAAGAAGAAGAAGGGGAAGGGGCTTAAGGCCAATGCACCACATTTATTTCCAGGCACTGGTTGCGATAACATTAGCTAATGCTTCTCTGCCCACTCCACCCTTTTACGGTGGGTTCTGCAAGGTGCTAAACAAGCAGGCCGCGGGCCAACAGGACACTTAAACATGTGCTCGACTTCAAGGATACAAGTAAATCCTCTTGAATGCTCTTGAATGCGATGCTTTCTGTGATCTAGAGCCAAAGTGCTCCTTCCCTTGCCAGCTCTTAAGGTTAGCATCAATTAAGTCTCTCCTGGTAACGCTAAAGAAAGCCCTTCATACAAGTATGCAAATAGTTCCACCAGCTATATATATTATCTCATTCTTCTACATGGACATGAATGGGTCAGTTCAGGATAGTCTGTTTCCAGCTCCTTCTATTTTATGCCTACACTTTGCGACTTTGGTCCAAGCACTTTGTTGCACAGAGAAGACAGGCATTCAAAATGAACAGCGTTGAGGATTCATTACCCCTAGTAATAGCATTAACCCTGTAGCGACAGTATATTGGCTTTAACATTATCCCCATTGTGTTCTCTGGCTGGCATTTTCTCTGACATGTTTTGGTGTTCAGCCCTCCATCAATTCTCTCATCCAACGGGAATAGCTTCTCTCATCCAACTGGAATAGATGCCAAGATGACTTAGAAAACACTGTTCAGGTTCCATATAATAAAGCAAACCACAGGAATGGTCTATTAGCGTTAAAATTACAGAATCAGTGAAACACATTAAAGATAAACATGCCATCAATGGGAGTTGAGCAAGCACACCACTGCAACATCACTTTTTAATAGCCCGAGTTCGTACATTACATACAAACCTTTGATTATGTACACCATACAATATGCCATACTATATTATTTATCCAGTGCAGTTCCCTTTTCTCTATTCACTTCTCTCTTATCCCTAAGGATGCATGGCACATTCCAACAAGACAAAGCAACTCAGACACCTATCCCCAGGCTAAAAGAAGAACCAATAGCTCTCTGACTACTTCCAACTACCAAAACAGGAGAGTATTTCATTAATCCTCCAAGTTGGCACCACTGTGATTTCACCAATTAAACAGCCATTTCTTTTATTTTATAGCATTTCAGTCTCTAACTAAAGCAACTTTTCTAAACACATTTCATTCTTTGAGATCACAGCCAATATTCCATCTTTTTACAGGTTCCAGAGAGCGTCCAAAAGCAATGGACAATGATCCCGTTGCCGATATTCCCCAGTGCCTTCTAAAAATTACACTGCCAGGTTCCTGTATTCTTGACTGCCATTCAAGTATCACAGCCAATACCACTAAAACTCAGAAGCTGGAGTGCCCGACAGCTGATGAACACACCCACTACCTCGGTGTCCTCACACTGCTGATGTGCCTGCAGGTCTACAGTAGGCTTGAGGCATCTCTCTCAAGAGTATTTCTGGCCATGGGATCAAGATCTTTCTGCCCTAGTAAACACTTTTTGTCTGTACCTCAGATGTCTAACGATGTATCCGGGGAGCTGGGCAAAGAAACTGTGAAAAGGTCGGTGAACCGGCATGGAAGTTAAGAGGAAGACTCACGGGAGGCCCCAGATGCCATGAGAAAGGGGATGTTATAGTTTCATAAAACTATGCTTTTCAGGCAATTCCAGAGAACGTAGCTGGGAAGCAGCTTGTACAGATCACATGGACACAGAGCGAGATCTGCGGACATCAGGAACAACCTTTCCATCTGTTGCAGTGCAGTTTTGAATCACACCCGTGATGAAAGGGGAAGCCACGCATGAAGGGAGGGATGTTTTGGAGAAGCATAGTTTTTTGGCTATCAGCAGAGGTATTCCCAGCTTTCGGTGTATTTCCTTCCGTTCCTCAGACCAGGCCATTTATATGCTGCTGGCAGTCTGAGAAGAATTTCCACATCAGACTTAGCACAGCTAACAGTATATACCACTTTTCCACAGAAGGAGCAGCTGCAGTTTCTGCAGGGAGGTTGCAAATACGTGGTGGTGGGCTACACATTTTGCAACGCTTTGCATATTCGAGACATTTGAAGATTTGCGGAGGGGGGCATCATCACACAAAGGCCAGCCTTACCCAGAAGAAGAAGTGACACTGAGAACTGAAGCCTCTGCGAGGCTTACCTAAACTTGCCTCTGTCCCCTCGTATCAACTCAGGCTCATATGCTAGGACACAGTTTGGCCTGTACGTCGGCTGCTAAGGCTGCACTGCCAAGGCTCTTTAGAGTTCTGCCATAAAAAGAATGACATCCTTCAAGAGCTTTGATGTTCTTGCTCTGTCTGGCCCCCTCGAAGAAATTAACTCCTTGCCACAAGTCTTTTTATATCGGTGATACTATATATACTGTACGGCTGTGCCAAGCAGGGCACACGAGACAGAAGGGGATTTCCTTTCTCCTCTCCGCAGTGGATACCTTTTCAAAGCAAACGGGGGCATTCCCCAAAGAAGTCACAACACATCTCACTCTTCTTTGGAGGTCTATTAGTAATTCCATTTGAATAATTCCAATAATAACAACAACAACAACAACAAAAACAATAATAAAATTCAACTTGAATAACTCATTTTATTTTTATGGATAAGTATTCGGAACAGCTAGCTAGATGTTGAATTCCTTTTCCTGCACACCACATTAGTCCAAGTTTCACCAGGTCCACAGGGTTTGCTCTGCACTTTATTTGTCATCTGAGGAGACCGATGTGAGTCAGACAGCCCAGACTTTCTCCTTCTTTTGCTGGAAAATGTTTATGGACAGGCAGCCCTGTCTTCTGACAGGAGAGACAGCCAGCCAGTAGATGTCATGTAGACTATGGGTATAAGGAACTTCATTTTCAACACAGAGATATTGCAAGACTCACTGGGATGAGCGATTGCTGTCATCCATAACCCTGCAATTCCAGCGTACGCAGCTTTCCACATAGCTTTTCAGTGAAACCAAACACCGTCCGCTATTTTCAGCGACACCGTAAGCACATGGGGTTGTTTGCCATTTAATCTGCTTTCCAGAAAGCCTTCCACAGAAGCGTGAGAGCTGGTAGGAAACCTCTCTGCAGTTCTTTATTCCACACCCTTGCAGAGCAGCCCGTTTACCCATATTAAACCCAGACCAAACCTTACAGATGAGTATCTCCAACGACGGTGACGTCACCACCTTACTCAGCAAACTGTCCCCGTGTCCAGTGTTGGGTTTGGGGTTTTTTTAAGTTATGCAACCACAGAAACATGCACGCACAAAGACACGTGTACAAGCCACCTTTCTCCTGCTCCAGCCAGGGCACTGCTTTCACCACGTCCTACTGAAATGTAAAAGTAAATGCAGGCAATTCAAATTCAAGCTCCTGCAGAACAGCATTTTCAAATATCTGTAAGCTAGTTAGCTTAATGCTGGAGATGTATATTAAAAGCATATGAATAACAAACACTGCCTCTGTCAATGATGCCTTTGAAAGGGCAGTGGGCAGTTCAGACAGGTCTAGCTGACTTCTGGGTTGCTCAGTCCAAGAAGATGAATCCCATGGAGTAAGAAAACACTGCTTTAGAAGCACAGCCAAACTCACAATGTCTACACCAGGCAAAATAGAAGGAAGCCAGGTGTGTAGAGGCATCAGTGGCAACTGATCCACCCTTTTTAGGAAATGTACGATTCCAAAAGCAAATCTAGCCTGCCCCTTTTGAAGCTGAATCCTTTGAAAGACTTCAAAACCCCCACGGAGAGCAACCTTCAATGCTGGCCGGCCAAGCTGCTCCATCTCTATTGTTTCCCAAACCCGGTGAAGCTCTGAGCTCATGCAGTGAGGCATGCAGGAGCTGACTGCGTACCAAGCCACCTGAAAAGAGAGGAAAGCAGTGTGTGCATCACCTAACTTTCAACACTCGGCTCCGTGCTTAGCACACTGGTTCCCACCTGCCCCTTCAGTAAGACAGGTTGCTCCAAGAGGCTCATCCAGCACAGGAATCATTCAGGAACGTCAGCTCTCCCTCTCTAGGGACCCCTTTGCCCCTAACATTTTAAGAGCCCAGAGGGAGGAGCTTGCTCACTTCATGCTTGAAGACATGCAACGTGTGTTTTTCTCTTAACCACCCCAAGATACACAGTCAATTGAAGGGTTGTAAAATTAGCAATATTTTGAACCAATCTTTATTTTTTTTATAACTTCCCTTTATATATATATATATATATATATTTACACACACACACACACACAGACATGTATGTCTTGCTTCTGGCTTCTTATCAAGAGGGCAAAACTCCCAGCTCTCTTTACCTCAAATCTACTGGTTTTAATTATGAAAGCCTTTATTATTTTTACTGCTCTCCTCTGCATTCTCTCCCAGTTTGTCAGCTTTGCTTTCATAACATTTGTGGTTGCAGATGACCAGCATCACACTAACTCCTGCTTGCAGTTTCTTTCCAAAAGACCAGTCCAGAGATCTGAACAAGTGGAATGTACTGACACGTATCTGCTTGCCCAATGCCCAGCTTCAGGAAAGCCAAAGTCATGACGGACACATCGCCAAAGCTATGTGGACCAACTGTTAAAAGATCGGTCCTGTGTATGTCACAGCCTTTTGGGCAGCCTTCCAGCCTGACAGCTTGAGAGGATCCATTTCAAAACAAACAACAAAGGGAAGACGTAGATGGGAATTAAAGGCTTTGAAACAAAACCCATGCAGCAACCAATGGGTCACAGGATTGGTGAGATATTTTACCTCTCAACCCTTGCCAGCAAGGGAACATACATAAATGCTATAAGAATACCTCACGTCCTGGGAGCCTGAAGGCACAGTAGGAGTCTCAAAGTCAGATGAATACAACAGCTTTGAGAAAGGGGTAATGCATCCAAACATGGGATAAATAAAGAAATCCTACAGTTACATTCCAGGTGCAGCCGGAAAGCTACTGCTTGAAAACCCTTACATTCTTGCCTGGAAAACGTGAAGAGAAGTTGAAAGAAAAGGTGTCCCTTTATTGGGGCTATGGTGTTTCTAATATTCAGGCAGGGAAATATTCAAATGGGAAGACAGTGGCTGATTACCTGAGCCACACCTTGAGGATGCATAAAAATATAAGTCTGCCTTATCCGGGCCCCAACTCAGGTGTCTATCCATATTCCCGAACCTGTGATCACCGAACAACACAGAAGAAAATCAGAGCCTCATCAGTGCTCCGCCCCTTCCTTGCGGCGTACCACATAGCCCAGATGTGCCTCTCCAGGAACCAGGAAGCATTAGCAAAGGTACCAGCGATAATTAGCAATCCAGCCAGGATCGAGGTAAAGAGGAGAACCTGTAAGGATGAAAGAGCCACTTGGTGAGTTATGTGGCTGCAGACAAGAGTTTCAGGGAGGTGTCTAGGTTGGTTTTTATTCTAGCCCTCTCGTCCTCCCCCTTCCTTCCAAATCTGGAAACAGCAGACTACAGAAGAAAACTTTTGGCTTCTACTGGACTGCCTGCAATGCCAAACTTAGCAGCCCAGGTGCTTGTCTGAGCTCTCACATACCTGATGTCCACAGAGGAACCGAGGGGGTGCCCATTTCTACTGGCTTGGACAGACCTACGCCTTGCACCAGCCTTTGGGTGCTTTGTTTTCACTGCACACCCGGATTCCCTCAAGTGGAGCAATTTCTGGGCCAGCTTCTGGGAGTCGCTCTGTCAGATCAGTTTGGGGAACACAGGCAGTGTAACCCCTGCTGAGCACATCAGGTGTGTGCATGAGGCCAGAGACACACGCAGGAACTGATCCCTCTCTTACCAAGAAGGTGGGGGAGAAGAGCAGTGACCACCTTCTAGGGAGCAGGGACAAGCAAGTCCAGCCCGTTGGTAGAAATGCTGTCTGATGCAATGTTCTTGTTACACTGCTGATCCAGCCTCAACTTGGGCACGCCTGAAATCTAGCTTTGACCTCAGAGCTTTGCTGCAGGGGGTAACACACAACTGCAGCCATGAGTAGGCCCAGAGAGAACAAATGGCCTTGAAGAGCTCTCACAGAGCAGATCACTCGCTGCTCTGCTCCTTCCCCATGGCCAAAAGCCTCTCTCGTAGACCGGATAGCTTACATATTAACCAGTCTCACAACCACAGATGCAAGGGGAACAACAATGAGCCTGTGATGCAGAGCGGTCCCTTTGGATCCAGAACTTAATGCAGAAAGGAACAGAGCTGTCCTGGGTAATTCCTTATTACCGTCAAAGAACACCTTCTCAAAGGAAATCTGCATGTCGGCAAAGATCTGTCACCACACCAGATTTATACTAGGGATGGAGAACTGACATTTTAGATGCTCTCATCTAACACTGCACAGAGCTGGCTTTGTTGACACAGTCCTTGAATAGAGACACCTTCAGGAAGCCACCAACAGCCTGTTTGGAACTGATCCTATGCCAACAGGACCGAAGAAGTGCCAATAGACATAGCAATTTCTTGCAAAGTATCCCCGAGTTCCTTCTGGACTAGTTATGAAAAAGAGTATCATGCAAAGACCTGATCTGAGACAGCAGTGATGTCTCAGATCTCACTTTTGAGTGAGGTCTGTACCTGAACAGAGTTTAACACCGAGTTGTACTCTTTGCCTTGAGGACCTATCTCCCACCTGCAGGGACCCACAAGATGGAGGTCGATGCCTTTGCTTGCACAGACTGGGTAGATCTATACCATGCAACACGGTGCTGTCCAGGCATGCCAACCTGGGCCTACAACGCTGTATTCATGGAACGGAAATCTCTGTGCCATGCTGCTCAGCACAGCTGATCTGGGATTAACTCATGCAGACCTGGCCCAGAGGACTCGGCGTTGTACTCCCTAGCTCTGGTGATAGTTCACACAGGACCAGTTGGAACAGTCCAGCTCCTGGGATGTAGCATTAAAAGTCTCAGGACGTCTCTCTCACCGTGCAGGTAGTTCATCATAAACAAGATCTTTTCGGAAGTATGATGGGACTCTTCCTCCGGTACGGTACAGGTCTCAAATAGTAAAATCGTAGGGGTGGCATTTCGGAGCACTAATATCACAAGCCTTGAATATTGCTTAGGTATATGCATATGGCTAAAACATACATGTGGTTACATTAATTGGAACCCAAATTCAAACACCTCTGGGGACTCGTTAACCTTTAACTTGTGTCAGAGCACAAAGAGCTGTGATGTTCCCCTTTGTGGCATCACATCAGGCCCATTAATTAGTCCCTCTTAATACACAGTCCCCGGGTGCCATTAGCATGTTTCTACTGGCAATTTATTCACAGCAAAGGTTCACTCATTCCAATTGCTCCAGTTGTCTTTCTCAGAAATCTAACAGTTGCTTTCGGATAGAAACAGTCGTACAAAACCACAAGTAAATAAAATAAAAAATATACCAGCTTTAGCACAGAATGTGGAGTGTAATCCAAAGGTCACGGAAGTCAGTGAAACCACTACAGTTGTCTTCCATGGGCTTTGGATCGGGCTCCCAAAGGACAAAGTTTTGCTACAGTTTCAGCCTTTTGGAGAGTTTGCTCAGCTAGTTCATGTCCACTCCAATTTAACGTACATAGCGAGCGATTCTCCAGCCTTTTCTTGCATGAAACAGCTTGGTCCCATTAATTGGAATGGTTCTCACAAGCAAGTGCTCTTTCGTACACAGGCTGCATACCAAAGTCAGCAGTGTCTAAACAACAGTCCAGGAGAGGAGGGAAGAAGTAATTTTTAATAAAGACACTTCCCCCTAAAGCTACAGCCAGCTAAGCCACACTGGTGCCACTATTTCATACTTCGTTATCCTCTACATCTCTCTCTTGCTTCCAGCTCTTCTAAAACTGCTTCCCTGTGTTCAATTTCTTGCAGGTGCCTGCAAGAAGAAGGAGGAACCGTGACCCTGATTTTTCCTTATTACGTTTCAGAACGTTTTACCCTTCAGAGGTGAAATACTGAGAGCTCTGCCTACTAAGAGACCACAGTGGCAACACCCTCCCACAGATCGAGGAGAAGGAAGGTTTCTCATATGTTCCTCTGGCTCAGTAGCGCAGCAGCCTCCAAAACAATGGCTCTACAGACAGAGAAGCACCGTCAGACTCAGCACACTTTTGCTGCCTTCTGCAAGGTAGCAGTTCATTTCATGAGGGCTGAATCTGGTCTGCAGACTGTAAAATGCTGCAGTAGCTTAATTTACAAAAGTCATGCTGAAGACCAGGCCAACTTGGAAAATAGGCAGCAAATGCAATAAGCATGACTGCAACTCCACAAACACAGGAGAATTATTCTCCGCTCCCCCCCAAAAAAAAACCACAACAAAACCAAACCCAAACCAAATAAGAGCACAACGATTCAGAAAAAGGCTGGTCCTATTAATCAAGCCTTAATTTAATATCAGCAAAATTACATCACTCACTGGCACGCTAATGAATTCATTTCCCAAGGCTTTATGCTAAATGCTCTTTCATGACCCTGACTCTCTCCCATTTGGCATACTGCAGATTTTTAAAGACCTCTTCATAAAAATACAGCATTTACTTGACGATTCAAAGACACTGGGAGCACTTTCTTTACTGAAAGAAGAGCACAACACTAGACAGCAGCCAAGGAGCTTTTAAAAAGCCAAGATTTTACTCAAAGTTGTCACTGAAATTCAGGGTGGTCTCCCTTCACCAAATTTTTGGCATTTTAGCTCCAGTCTAGTGTGCTCACAATATTCTGCAGATCAACACCAACACAAGAATGGCTATGCAAAGTCACATTGCTGCTTCGGCATCCCATCTCTGAAGGGGACAAGGACCAGCTGCTTTCAGGAAATGGCACACAGCTTCTAATGACTTGGCTTCATTTTAAGTGCCTTCAGCACAAGCTTCAAACTAATTCAGAAGGCTACTTGTCAGTGACCCCTCCGAAGAGCACACCAAAGCAGAACTGCTAAAGCCACCATGGCTGAGGCTGGAGACTGTCCATTTCCATCTGCAGCAGCTCCAGACCTCTCAGAAGCGTAGGCAACATCAGACCCCATCACCTCAAGGATGGGGCCAGGCAACTTGTTCCACAGCAGCAAGGAACACAGCAAGGGCCAAAGGAACAGCGTGATGGAAAGTCAGAGGGACTGGAAGGAGTGAGGGCAAGGTCTGCTACTGTGAAGGACCACCCGTCTCCCGGCCAAGCAGCGCTGCTCTACAGTCACTTCCATCTCTGCCTTAGCATCAGGCTCAGCTCTCCAGGAGCCTGGAATTAGCACATGAGGCCACAGGGCAACTTCTGCTCTTGGCAGCTACCTTGCCTATGCATCAAGCTGAGCTTGGTTTTGCTGCAGGCTGAAAGCCTCTCTCTCAGAGCTGAAATTTGGCACTCGTTCCTGAATTTTAGTGTAAAGCCCACATACACATATAAAATTAGATGTCTATTTCACCAAAGTCAAACCAAGCCTCGGGTAGCTTGGATAATTTTGGATAAAGCTTCTTTACGATTGTAATAGCGACAAAATAACGATTGTTAATTTTTTACTCACTTACCATCTCACACTTTATCTTGTCCTTCAGGCAGTTATGATTAGCCTGTAGAATATTAGCCTGGCTTGTTTACCCAAGGTTGCTTCCAAGTTTCACATTGAGCAAGAGCAATGTTGCTGAGGGCTTGAGCCAAACCTCCTGAAATCCCAAAAAAAAAAGCTGCATTGGTTTTAATGGGCTTTGCAACAGGTCTCAGCTATTTCAAGAGTAAAAGTGCTCCATTCCTACAGTCACGGCATTGGCAGGAGGAGGACAGCACGTTGGCCAAATGGCAGGAAGATGTAGGGACCTAGCCCAGGGTATGACCAGTGGATCTCAGCAGGAATTCCTAATTCCAGTAGTTAAAACTGAGCTACTGCTCTACTCTACAGCCTGTCAGCAGAGGAATTATCACTGTCGTGACACTTGAGCTATTATCTCAATGAGATTTTGAAGAGTGGAGTAGCTTACATGGTACAGGCTCAGTCGCTAGGCACAGCGCCTCTGTTATTTCCCTCAAGACTGTTGTAGAACAAACACATTTAATTTCCACATTTCTTTACTGGGACAAAAAATAGCCTTGTAAGTCTAAGAACTGAGTCTTTGGTGATCATATCATAGTTTCGCAGAGGGGAAAGACCTTCTTAATCCTTCTTCACTGTTGTCCCTCTGAGGCTGTAGTAGAAGCCCTTCCTTCATCAGGCAGTAGACAGCTCCACGGGGGACAGCCATTACTAACGCTCCAGACACAAGAAAAGCTCCAAGCAGGTTTTGCATCTCATTAGAAAGCAAAAACACCATGGCAGCACAAACTCGGAGGAGCCTGGCCGTCCCCTGCACTACTCTGCTCCCCAGAGAAACCAACCACTCGTGTGCCCAGCAAATGCAGGCCCAGTTCACCTCTCGCTGTACTCAGGTAACTCAGGCGTCATCCCAGCCATCACAACGGGACTGCGTGTGTGTGGAACAAGTCTTACAGTGTCCACATTTTAACCAATGGGAAAATTTCATTTGTCTCCCAGTCTTGGCCTTTAATACGGGTTACCACATTTCAGCCACTCTTCTTCAGAAAAAGGGCTTGTTTATTCATCTGCTGGGTAACCTTGCCTGATGTTATCCATCCTGCGTAGGTACACGTAATCCAAGGTGTCTGAACATCCTCCAACGCATCACTGGGCAGCACAGCTACCGTCTGCCATTCTCTCTTTGTCTCAGCCCAGCAGGAGAACCGAGTCCATGGCATTTTCCTCTAGCAGGGTTGTTTGTGTTGCACTTCTGGGTTTCTTGACGGATGGAAAACACGCTTTAAGTCAAGCCCTGCACAGCACGACGACTGATGGAGTGATGCGAGTGAGCAATGGCAACTCCTTAAAGTGCCCTGGGATGCGTAGCATTCGGTATGCATAAATCACTCCTAAGAGCAACTGGAATAAAGCCTGTGACTGGCAGCGCAGGATCCTGAAACGTATCTAAAGTGCTCGGGAAGGCTTCGCAGTGACGCAGCTCTCCCTGCACTGAAACACGCACATTGAAGCTCTGTAAGCCTGGTCATCCATTCCGCTCAATAGCTTTAAAACAGACCAAGACAAATGAGATGCTTTGCACTTAGCCTGTGCTGGTGCAGAAGGAATAATTTTCTGGAATTCTTCTTTTATTACTATGAAAGTATCACCCCAAATATTTATGCTCGTTCTTTTTCTGTTTCGGAGTGTGGAATTCTCCCGGTGGCATATTTATTTTTCCTAATACCACTAAATATAGGCAGAAAACCAGACTGAAATAACCAGATGACAGAGGTGATGGGAAGTGTTGGAAAGAGGAACGCTCCTTGGGCTACCAAGGAGAACTGAGTGGGTCAGAGAGCCAAGGCTGTCATTTTCTTGCTTCAGGATGCCATTTCAAATCTAGCCAAAAAGAAGAATGAGCCTTAAGTAACTGTCCATGGGAAATGAACTGGCAGCGTACGCTAGCTAAGAGTGGGGAGGTGACTACAGCACCAAGCACACGACAGTTTACATTGATTTGTAACCTCTCTATCTTCCAGCGGGCAAAAATGGGTCTGCCGCAAAAACACCACGCTCACGAGCACATCTGTTTTTCTTGATGCTCTGCTACCTTGCTGTTGGCCTGATGAATGAACCCACCGGTTCTGGCGTGCCAGGGCACTTCCTAAGGAAGTGCTACGACAAGGTAAGACAGAGCAACAAGAGTACTAGCTCCCATGCAAAACACTACAGCCTGACCCACCGCTGGGTTGTACCAAGGACTGCAGAGCCCAGAAATGAAAGTGCCACTTTGGAACAGGACCGATTCCTCAATAGTGCTCAGGTCCATGCACAAGAAGAGGACAACAACATTATTTTTAGCCCTTCTCCACTGGCAGAAGGTTCATATTTCAGCAGGTATAATTAGTGCAGAGATTTCAGAGCTGAAAAAAACAGGGAAATGTCAGCAGAGAAGCCCCAACAAGCCAGCGGGGAGACCTACCATGCAGTCATCGATGGGACACAGGCTGGCCAGAAACAGCACCCTGCCAGGAAGCCACGCGGGGCTGCCACAGGAGTGGGGACAAGCTGGGCATCGAGGGTGGCCCTGGGCAGGCTGGTCCCTCACGGAGGGCTGCAGCCCCAAAGGGCTGAACGTGGGAGGCAGGGCTGGTAAGAGGGTCCTTTGATGACACTGCGAGGGGCAAGCCAGTACCAGGGGGGCCAGCCAGAAGCAGCCAGAGCCAGGGCCAGGGCCAGGGCCAGGGCCAGGGCTGCAACATGGCCACAAGGGGGTCCGGCCCAGAGACGGGGCTGGAGACAGGCCCACCAACAACCCAGTGCAGAAAGAGGCCGGGGCCCTGGGCTGGCCTGAAATAGGCGCCCAAGCCCACGGTGTGGGTGGGGGGCCCAGGTGAAGTCAGTCAGGGCCATTAAGACCCACCAGTGCCCTCAGGGTCCCCCTCAGGTCTTTGTTGTTGTTGCTTCTGACTGCAGCGGGTAACCGGGCTCTAGCGCACGTCTCACCAGTGGGCCACGCAGCAGAAAAGCAGTTATACGGCCCTTCGGGCTGACCACCCTCTGACGGCAGCGGGGCTGCTTCAAAGGGGCCGGTCCTGCCCTAGGAGACAGTTCTTGCTTGGCTCTCCGCAGCAAAAAATCGCCTCTGCCTGACATTTCAGCCCCTGGAGGAGAGGGAAACGTGGGCTCTAAAGGAAACATTGACTCTACACTGAACATACCTCACCGGCCCCTCGGGAAAAGTAACTCTGCCAGTTCACAGCATGTGGGATCAGCAGCCGGCTTAAACCAGGTCCAGGTCAGACTCAGCCCTGACTAACCACATGGCCTCGAACGCTTTTGCTGGCCAGCCTTTTACGCGGGGCTCCCCTTTTTCATGCCTCCGTGAGGAACCGGAGACAGCAGCTGATGCTAGCAGCGGTGGCCCAGACCCCGGCTGGGCTCCGTGACATCCGTAGGCGACCTGCCCCTCTGGTGGCCAGGCCCAAGCGCCGGGCGTGAGGCATCGTTCCCCGGCCGCAGCCCCGCGGCCCTCCATCGCGGCGGCACGGCGGAGCGAGAGCCGCGTCCGCAGCCGGGGGCGCAGCGGCGGCGCTCGCTGCTGGAGCACCGCTGCTCTCTGGTGGGCACCCGGCGCCTGTGCGCGCTGGGGCCTCGCAGCCGCCGCCTGCTTTCGGGCGGGGGGGCTCCTTGCTGGGTCAGAAGAGCCTGCCTGGCGGGGAGAAGCCTGGCCTTACGGCCACCCAGTGAAGTACTGCTTGTGTTTAAGAGGCGACCGGGCGCGGAGCATTCATACAAGCGCGCGTACGTGTACAGGCCCCTTCCGACCGTTGCACGCGCGGCAGGAGAGATCCAGAGCAGTTTTCACCACGTAGACATCGTCAGCCTTTAATATCGCTCCAACGGGCTGCTGGTTTGCCCCTCTTACGTGTACGCGCGCAGGAGACAAATGGTCCAACCCTCCTGCCTTGCCCCAAGGGCTTTATTCACTTGTCCTCGGAGTCCTCATCCCCTCTTGGCTCCCATCTTGGCAAGCAGGACCAGGTCTCTAACTTCCTCCCCGCGGGGTTTCTGCTCCCTCTGGACAGCCTTTGGCCCACCTCCTCCAACAGCTCCCACTACCTGTCTGGTTTTCAACACTTCAGCACTGAAGTCGTGTCCTGAGGCAAGGCAGGAGCCCCTAGACCTTTCTTACTCTGCTGCTCCTCAGCCCTGAGCATCTGCAAGGGTTTCCAAGGGGCGCAGCCTCACAGGTGCACGCTATTACTTGCTGTCAGTCATGCCGTTACGGTTGGATCTGGTCGCCGAATAGGATGTTTCCCTTTCAAGTACCTCAGGCCTTTCATGATTTCTGCGCATCCCAGAAAAACTCTTCCGTGTTCCCCTAATGGCTGCTTTCAGGAGATACCCCTGGAGATTTGAGTGTTTCCCATTCTTCCCAGCCGGTCCCTGGATGAGGTACTGCCCAGGCCAAGTCCAGGGGAAGGAAAGATTTCCATGTCCTCGTGGAAAGGGTCTTGTGGCTCTTGCTCTTACCTTCACCTCTGCTTTCACTGCACAGGAAACCTGCCTGCGGCCAGTCCCTGTGCAGGGACGGGCTTTGCAGCACAAAGCCCCCGCTTCCCCACGTCCGGTTCCCTTTCCCCAGCCAGAAAGCCACTCTGCCTCTGTATCCTCAGTCAAGCTGTCAGCCCTGACATCCCCTGCTCCCTACGCCTGAAACGTGTACCCTGTAGAAAAAGAGTCCAGGATTTTGCTGGCCACGGTCGATGTCAAAGGAAGACGTTGCGGACCCTGCAAATATCCTGAGCTGACTGCCGCTTAAATTGTTTATTCCGCAATGTCTGTCCCGCGCCCCTTCCCTGGCATCTGCACCTAACACCCTGCTGCAGGTCTCTGGTCCCCTTTACAAACTCAGAGGGCCACAGCATGCCCCTGATTTTCCCATTTTTCACAGGCCGTGAACTCAGCCCCATACCTTCGAACCGCTGGATGCTCTCTGGTGTTTGTTTGCCACCTTTCTTCCTCCACGTGCTCGCTGACTCCTCGCGTGGTGCTTTTCACCCATGCCACAACACCTTTCTTACTGGGGCTCCTCAGGAGAAGAGATAGCAGGCTTTGTTCTCTCCAGTCTTCACATTGGGCCACCTGCTGACCCAAACTCCCCAGCCTTTGGGGAATGCCACAAGATCCTCCCCTTTAAAGTACCTCAGGAAAGGAAATCTTTCCAGGCAGTAATGGCATTGCCAGGGCTGGTCACCATGGGTGACTTCATGAAAGTTTCTTGGCTCCTACTGCTCAGCTGGTGTTCAGCAAGTCCTTGTCCCCCGCTGGAGTCTGATGGGTCCCATAACACGGTGTGGAAACATGCTGGGATCTCCTCTATCTTTGCCATCTCTGCGAAAGGGCTTTTCCTGCCCAAGGCTGCAGCTCCACGCACTAGGGGAGTTAGGGCCCTGGAGAGGACTGCTCCCAGTGCCCGGGGAAAGCCCAGCCCCACCACCTCGTCAAGTGTCTCCAGGTCCCTGAGACAAGCAAGGGCTGGTGGCTCCCTTGCAGCAGTGACACCTGCAATTTTATCAGCTGGAGGATGTGAATGCAAGAAGGAAAACCTCTAATGCTAAATTGAGGACCAAAGTGATGCCAGGCTGGACATAAGGGTAACACTGAAATACCTCTTGCTTACCTCTACCATTGATCCTTTCCTCGGTCACAGTGGAGAGCAAACAAGCCTTTTGTACAAATTAAACCTTTTCTTCTGAACAAAAGTTGGTCACAAAATTCACACATTTTCTTGGGCAAAACAAGGTTAAATCTGGATTTTTGTGGCACTGGAGTTTTTTTCTCAGGCTGGACCTCTGCAGAGCTGTCTGGTCTGTCCAAACAGTTTGGGAGCAGTGATGAGTTTAACACTTGCCTTAGAGTCAGAAGAGACTCATGTGCTCAGACACAGGTGTCGCTGGGAAGTACATCTAATATGGGGAAAAGTGACACTCTCAAGCGAGACAAAAAATGGCTGTTTACTCAGTCAGATCTCAGTGTGTGGAAAAACTCACTCCAAGTCCTTGCAATGTTTGGATTTTTGCTAAAAGCCATAGAAAAAACCACGCAAGCGTGCTGCTGCCAGGGCTTTCTGTACAGGTGCACTGGCAGCTGTTCAACCCAGAAAGTGGGCACCGTTGGCATCAACGCTGTCAAATGAAAAGAAACACAGACACAGTCATCCCCTCGAGCCAAAAAAGCATTGACCACAGCTCAGTGCTCCTGCATGCAAGAGCTGCAGGACAACTTGCATGGTTTGCTGTGCCTGCTGCTCCAGCCCCGACAGAGCTGCGAACGTGAATTCACAAGAGGATCCATACTGTTGCATTTGAGCAGGGAATGAAACCAGGGATTATTTGTTTTTCCTACTTAAAAAAATAAATAAATCTCATTTCTAAGCTATTACTGGAAACAGTAACAGGTTCTGAGGCTTCTAAAGAGAAAAAAAGACAGAACGAAAAGCTGTTTTGCTAACATGAGTAATGTTTTTCGGCATTTGTAATGAAGTTAAGCTACTGATTGTTTCTCCATCCAGAAAAGAGTAATTTCCACTGAAGAAGTGCAGGGAGTGGCATTTCAACAAACAGCAATTCATCAACATCACTAACACGCTCTTGCTTGCTCACCTCCGAACCCCCCTCCTTCGCCTTCCTTTATCACACACATAAGAGGTGCTAAATCCTTATTCTCCAGCTGACGTAAAACACGTTGAGGTTGCGTTTCTCGGGCAGAGAAACTGCAAGGCGGCAGAAAGGAGGGAGAGGGCAGAGAGGGAGATCCAGCCCCTTGCTAGACTGCCTGCTGGTGATGTGCGGGCTCCTCACCGCGTCACCCAGCCTCGACGGTTGTCCCAAGAGCTTCAGAAACATGCTCACCACTACAAACTCCTCTTGGCTTTCCCTGGAGAAGGAGTACCAAGATATCATTAGAACAAAAGCCTTTGCTTGAGCATTCAAGTCTAAAAACTTTTTGAAGGATTCCACCTAAGGGATTCAGCCAAGACTAACAAGCCTGTGGCATAAGGAAGGCTGGAGTTTCTGATTCCCAGCCCCTCATGTCTATTTTTAGCTCTGAAATCAGATAAACGATAACAATCAAAACCAACCAGGCAAACACAGAACCTGCTGAAAAATATCAGTTGTGTACTTTCAGCTTTCTTCCACAGGTAGCTAGCTTTAAGTAATAATAACAACAACAACAAAAATAAAATTAAAAGTCAGAGAGAGAACAAATGAGTGGTTAACTGTTTTTACAGGCTTGTCATCTGGGTGGTTAGGAAAACTTTACATTTTCCCATCACACTCCCGAAGAGTGACTGTCCACCCAAAGGCAGGTGCTGGGCTTTCTTTTCAGATGCCTCTTATCCCTTGATGCACCTACGCTAGCTTTCATGAAGCAGTAAGGGTACCAGCCTGCTTGTTCTTTTTAAGTTTATTTTAACGCATTCAGCAGCATGAATGCGTTAAAGCAGCATGATGAAAACTTCTGAGTTCCCAGTAAATTACAGTAAAGGCAAAACAAAATCATTTGAGATTCATCAAGCTGAAGGCTTGACATTTTTGTTCTGAATTTTACACAGCAACTGACAATCCTTAGCAGATGTTGCCCTTGGTAATAAGACCATCTTTGGGTAACTAAGAACCAGCTTTTAGCAGTTCAAAAAAGGGAAAGAGAGAAAAAATTACATTTTTATTGTTGAACTTGCACAGGCAGTACAGGAAAGCAGATTCCTGGCAACAAATTGGCCCAAAGCAATGACAAAACAACGATAAAATGAATAAACAAATATTTGCAAAATTTCAAGGGAAAATATACTTTTTCATACATATCTAATTAGGTTAGTCTATTTTAGCATGTATCCTGTGAAAAAAATATTTGATTGCATTGTCAAAAAATGTGTCATAATACAAATGTATCAAGAAGCTTAATTTTGGCATTCTTTAATTTTTTTAATGTTTGATTATTTTAGGTTTTTGAGCATGAGAGAGTGAATCTTTTGATCTTATTTATAGTTTAGTAGTGCCCAAAGTGCATTACAGGTCATAAAAACACAGCAGGATGCAAACATTTATTTTAAGCTATCTTGTTTTTAAGACTTTACAGAGCACCCAGAAATGGCTGGTTGCCTTTTTTCATTGCAGAATAATAGTAGCATCTGTAGAGAGGCTAGAACAGAGCTATAATGAATCACCTTGAAACTGGACAACAGCATGGATTTCATTATAGAAAAAACCTCAGAGACATATTTTTATGGCTTAGAGGACAATCTGAAGTAGCCCAGAGACAATGTTTTTATAGATTCTATTATCATTCAGACTTGACCTAAAAGCTCCATAAGAAGCAAAGTTATTTAAAATAATTTGATTTTTAAGTTATGTCCATAAACTATAACTTTGTCACAGGCAGTGGCAAAGTGACAAGTAGTACTGTTAGCACTGTCATTGCTAAATACTTTGTAAAATGAGATAACTCCTCATTTTAACACCAGCACTTGAGTCCATCTATTAAAACTAAACCCTAAAGTGAAAAATAAATAACCACAAGCTTTGAAGTGATTGATTAATTCGGGCAATTTCCTGGAAATCAGGATAATAGACATAGAGTAACTTTTTTCAAAATTTGAAATAAGTGTTGTGAAAAAAGGTAAATTTTTAACTGCTAAAATTATATGTATGTATTATATTGTATTATTATATGTATTTCATTACATATGAAATACATATGATGAGATACTATGAAATCAAAACTTAAGACATTTGTGGGTTTTAAAGAGCAATCAATTGAACGTTACAGAAAAGAGAGCAGCAGAGGTGTATCAAGGCTCCTTACAAAGGATTCCTTATGTGTTTTTAGGGTTTTTTTAACAAGCCTTTGGGATTCTCTCTCTTCAGAACATCTTTTCTGTTAAGTTCTGTCAGAGGGTTCAGGCTTCAGGGAACTGGCATTGCCATCCAGGTCTGTAGGATTCTTTCCCATGAAAGACATTTGAAGAAAACGATTGCCAGCAATATCAAGAAATTTGCTGTCTCTGATCAAAGCTGTTTCTCGAGGCCAGGCACAGTTTGCTGACCTACTTTGGACAAGGATTTATTCCGACATCCCAGGCTGCCGGGGAGCCTGCTTCCGACAGCCTGCCCCCTCTGAGGCTGCCGGGAGAGCCCAACGTGCCACTGCCGACGGGACAGTGATTAATTTGATTGTCACCAGCACAGTTCTGAACATAAGGCTTGTTCAGGAGGCACATAAAAGGAAACTCAGTGCAGTCACTTGGGTTTTGCTGCTAAGAGAGCGAGGGAAGCAGAAAAACAAATCCCAGCACTATTTAAGACTTCAGCCAGCCCAAGACAAGGCCAGCCTCTCCAGCACAGCACTGTTGTTTGTACTGGTCTGCTGTCACTGGGGGGGTATGGCATGGTACAACTGGCCTGGGAAAGATCACTGATAATATATAGTTGGTCCCTCAGTGGGTGGGAAGCCACCATACCTCACCCAGACTACCAAAAAGACAGTGGGATCAACAGAGGGAGCGTGTCATGGAGGTGTCCTTCTGCCCCACCAGTCAACGAGCTGGTTCTTCAAATCACGTTGACTATTTACACTGGTAGACACCATGAAGGTGTGCTGCAGAGCCACATGGCAAAACCAGCAGGTTGCAAAGTGGGAGTTTTCAGCTTATGATGAGCTACACTCTGTGCGCAGCAGCCAGACCCCATGACCTAGGCAAGAAAACGTATGGGTCAAACGGTCAGCCACTGTCAACTGGAAGTCATTTCCCTTACTATCTACAGAGGTGTTCAGGTGAAATTATTACAAGACTGCAACTACTTTGTAGCAACTGCAATGACAGTACAAGGAATAATGGTATCATTTGTAATGTCTAATACAGGCATTTATGATATTGAATCATAGGACCTGATTCCTTATCTTTCTCCATTTGTCATCATGTCAAGCCGCTCCAAAGAGACTGTGCAATGTTGCAAAGTCATTTCTCCAACTAATTTACCGGTAATGTTTACTCGTTTTGCACATCACTGCTCAAACTGGAATACGATGGAGACACTTTTGCATCATTTTGTGCCTTCCCACTTTGTAGCACAAAGCTGCTTGTCCACAGACATATCTGAAGGAGGTGTCATGCAGGAGGTAGGATGAGGTTTCAAGACCCTACACTGAGGAATGGAAGACTCCTACAACCATGCCAGTCCAAATCCCAAGATGATACAGTCACATGTGCAGTAAATTCTTCTCCTAGAGAACAATCAGCCAACATTATCCATGTTTCAACTGAAGTTGAAAAAAACAGCTGAGTAGGAAAGCATTCAGGATAAAATGTTCTTCAGTGGCACCTACTTGGAGTGCTCACCTGAGCAAAGGTGTGAGCCTAGCCCTTTGGGTAAAACTTAGTTGGTGACAGAGTTTTATGCCAGAGGTTGTATTCGAGATACAAATGGGCAATAGTGCAAGAAGTTTTGAAAATTGTAACAAAGTACACATTCTTACAACAAATATAGAAAAAATATTTTTGCCAGGGATTATTTCAGCCAACAGGAAAAAATGAAGGAACAATGTCATGTTTCAATAAAAATACCTGAAAGGAGGAAACATGAAATCTAGCTTTATCTAGCCTAATTTGTTAAAGATTAGGATTAATTTCAAGTGTATGAACATGTATGTCGCTATGGTAGAGCTAGTCAATACCATTTATCTTTTTTTCCATACCTCTGAATGAGAATTGCCTGCAACTCGTTGCAGGCAAAGAAAGGTTGATTGCTTACCTTACTGGTTCAGATGAGAAATTGGTTTTCTCTTGAAATTTGAAGGGAAAAATATAATGCTGGTCTTGGCAAATTATTATCAGAAATCAAAATTATTTTCCAAGTAGTGATTTTCAGGGTTCTTTTCACTGGAAATCTTGGGTTTCTCAAGAAGCAATTGTTACACAAGCAATGATGTCTTGAACAAAGACCCTTTAATAGTGCTGTATAAGTTCTCCAACCATTATTTATTCTATTAAAAAGAATTCGGAATTCATAGAAGCTCCATCTCCCCTGGCTGGCACAGTTTCCTTATTACAAATTAATTCCCTGCCAAAAATGGTTTGTTTTTATCTGATGATCCAAAGCAGTTCCTTTGATAGAACAGTAAAAGAATTTAATCATTTATTTATTAAAGTAACCCACAATTTGGAAGAGGAAAAATAAGTAGGCAACTGGTTTCTTGTGAGACTTCAAAGATGAAGTACATTATTATAATAACCAGATACTTGGAGTTTGCTCAAGTTGATACTATTTATATATTAATATCTAATTAAATCTTTTAATTTTAAAGAAAATCTGTTGGCTGACTTCCCAAAAGCATGTAAGGCTCCTATGGACAAACCAGGTAGTGGGAATCCCTCCAAGTTTTTTCCTTACAGCAATATCATTTTGGGAATGCAAACCTAGCTGTGGGAAAATATTCACAGCTCAAAGTTACAGTCAGTGTCCAGTAATATATAACCATAAATATGATATTAGCTATAAGCTGAAAGGTGTGCATTACCTCCCTGATTTTATTTATTTATGCATATGGTGTTATGTTTGTGTTCTGTCAAGTAGAATTTGGTAGTGACGCAATATGGACTCTCTCCAAAGTTTGAATACCTCCCTAACTCCAATAAACAGTCTTACATTTTCCTGCAGTCTGGTATCCCCCACAAAACAGCTATTGAATATGACCTGCCTCCAATTAACATGTCGCTCTGAATCATAGCCTCACAGTAAGAACCCAGTGAGCTCAGCTTTTATGGAGCTGAAGCCATCCTGCAGACAACACTAAGGTCTGGCCAACATAAAAAGTGGGCAATGAAGGCTAAGGGTGGAATGTAGCATTTCACATTACTGCCATCTCCTATAACATAGGAATCAAAGACCATAAACAAAACTTTGTAAGTGGACTGCTAATTCCCCGAGTACCGATAAGGGTGCTGTGATCCAAACTTCACTTGCACAGTGATCCATTAGTTATGAGAAATGTAAAATAGATGGCATAAGTAAATCAAAGCTTTGGTTCTAACTCTACTCTGATTTTCAGATTAAGCTCTTTCTTCCTTTTTGTGTGATCTATAATCTTTCCTTGTACTATGCCTGTTAATGATTTTTACGTCTTGTGTATTTTCTCAGTCTACTAAATTGTTTTTCAAGAGTGATGCAAAATTCCAAAGTAATTAGAATTTTCAGTCTGCATAGAGAGACATAAACAAAGGGAACACCAACACAAATTTTGAAAGAGAAGGCAGGATATTTATATATCCTGGTAACACCCAAAAGGACATATAAGGTTCATGGGCTCATTACACTGGGCATTAAGCAAATAAAAATGAGATAAGCTGTTTCACAAAACGTTAGCAATCTCAGACATTTGAGGGTTGGAATGAACCGATAAGCCAATCCCCATTCTCTTCAGTCTTAAAATGATTTGGCAGTGGTCTACTTCTTGCTCTATTTTCAAGATATTAGAACAACAGAGAAATGGAGCAGATACTTAATTAAACTATTTCCTTTTTTACATCATTTTCAGTTCCTAACCTCCTTCTGCATCTGTCCTTACTGCATAACATTAGAATCCTCATTCTCCTACGTATTTCCTCCTTTCTGGCACACAAAGTCCCTTTCATCCAGGCTCCATCCCATGGTATCTTTCTAATTCTTTTCTCAGTACAGTTAAGCTAATGAGAGTTTCACTGCACTTCATGGAATGATCTGTTTCACAAGCAGGGTCCTATTTTCAGCTAGGTATTTTAATAATGACCAGATAAGTGCCCACTACACAGAAGTTCCCACAACATGGGTGACAGCCATTCTAAGCACCCACAAGCAGGTTTCTGCTGTTTGGGAAATACTCCTATGTTTGAAAACCCTAGGGTTACAGTAAAAATTGTCAGATCATGTAAAATCAAATTGCTCCTATCATGATAAATCTAAGTTCTGTGCACATTTGTTGTTAAAACAAGGGTTGAATCATTTAGCCTAGCCTCAAAAGATTTCCTGCAATACTGGCACACCATTGTGCTATGGAAAGTTTACAGAGCTGTTATTTTCTTGTTCTTTTTCTAAATACATTGCAAAACCAAAATACTCCACAAATCACCCTCCTCCAGCATGTGCTCCACAAAGCCAATTCACCTGAAGTGTTCAAATTGCTGTCAATAGGAAGTGATGACAATGTACTGCAAAACTCCAAGGAACTATAACCAGATAAGAGCTTCTTTTAGTGGGTACACACAACTGAGGAACTGTAGTAGCATTCTGTAATAATTGTCACTTCTGATCACCATGGGAACCAAACAGAGGTCTACTTTGCAGAAAACAGATCAGCAGTGATTCACCAACTGCTTGGGAAGCATGATTATTGAGAATCACTAGACTTGTGTGGGTGACCGGGAACAGTACGCTAGTGATGCCATTTCAACCATAGCCCAATACAGCAGAGACTCCTCTGCTAGACATGCAGGATGAAATCAAGTAAATTAGTAGCTTGCCTTTGTGTTCATTAGAGACAAATTTAACCTTTATGTTTTTCTGCAGCTTCAGCCTTGTTTGGACTCTTTGCTATGACGGGATTTCACTTCTAGTGAATGAAGTCCTAACTGAGCTTACACTGGGCTTTACCAGGTCTTCTGCAACTCTCTTAGTGACAGATTTAACCCTTGAGCAACATAGAGGTTTAAAGCTATGTCACATCCTCTGAACTACTCTGTAATGTGGATGGCACACACGAGATGGGCAGTATCTCCGTCTGGACTACAAAGATACCAAGAAGTCAGGTCCTTACAACTAGGCTCCAAGTTCTGCATTAAGAAGAAAGCAAAATAAATGCACTGTCTCATCAGTGTAATTCAAAGGAGCAGCTGTCTTTGAGATGACATAGTTTGTACAACTAGAACAAAATTTGCAACCCAACAAGATATTTGGATTGTTTTTCAGCTAATCACAAACTGTAGTTTCAATCCTATGCTTTGATACTCCATAATTTTTCAAGATTCAATTGTCTGAGTTATGTGAATTCAAGCATAATATTTCTGAGCTGTCAAAGAATCCCAAATCGGAGATTCTGAGATTATAAAGCCTGAATCCACTGTCTTTGCTAAACTATTTTCACTGTTTCCTCAGCTCTGGCTGGAGAAAGAGTGACAACTGCAAAGGAAATGGTACCGCAGCCCAAACATTTCAATGTTTCTTCTTTACAAATGGTAATTCAAGATGTTTTGACAAAACCAAAGTATATCTCTTAATAATAACTCTGCCATTCAATGGCTCCTTGTGTTCTGTTCTCAATTCTCACATCCAACCATCATTTGAGTGCCTAAATATCCTCCAAGGATGCCATCAAGTGCACAGCTGGCAGCTGGCATATAGGGTTTCTTTTGTATTCCTCCTCCTAAGAGAAATATCCATAGATTGTAAATTTTGAAAGAGCAGATATACTCATTTCTTCATGAAATGTCATGTGCTTTTATTAACAAAGGCTTAAGACATGCTACTCACTATAGAGGAATTTTGATGAGCAGAAAATCAGTTCCCTAAGTGGAATTTGGCCAAGACTGAATACAGTGTCCTGTCACACAGTTTCTAGATCTACGGGTCCTTGGGAAAACAAAAGACAAGAGTCTGCAAATCTAAGACAAGGGCATGGTCCTAGCTCTTCAGTTTGATGGGTACAGGCCCGCATGGCATAAATGAATGTATATCTATCGCAGAGGTTCCAGCCCATGATACTGAAACATTTGTCAGTTGATCAGTAAGCTTTTGAGATTAGAAGATGCAGAGGAACAAAAATATTAAGAAACCACCACACCTCCCACACATTCAGAGGATGAATCATTAAGAGGCCAATTCTGCAAAGTGCTCCACGCTTCTCTGCAGCTCTGCACAGGAAAAATTAAGCAATGACGTAAAACAAGAAAAAGTACCCTTTGCAACTGTCCCACCACCAACTGCTAGGAGCTATTCATTAAAGATCACCTCTTTCTTTCCTCAGCCCACATGTGGGGGTTCAGATGTCAGTAGCAAAACAAGTGATGTTCAAATTTAGCCCTGTCCACCTTTTTGATGATTCTTCCCAGCAACTGAAGGATTGAAGTGGACAAGTAAGTGGGGAGATTACTGGCATCTGTTGGTGGCTTTTCAAGCACTAGCTGAACTACAATGTATGCTAGGACGACTGGTGTTTTTTCTGCTTTGGGAAAGGCAATCATGATCAGGTCAAGCATGGGCCTAATTGCTTTGTACTAAATAAACTTGTGCCGTGCAAACCATTTAGACCATTTGTGAACATGTGAAGTGGAAACTATACCCTTATGCTATGGGAAGCAGGTGGAAAGCAAACCTGCATGTTTACTACTCCCTGCTATTTGAGTTCTCATCAGCTTGGCATGCAACAAGAAGACTCTGCAGATGTAATCTACAGACATTCATTCATACTGAGATATTTTAACACCACCTCTTAATCTTCAAGTTTATTTCTCCTCAGTTCGAGGTTGGAGGGGTCAAGCATGAGATGTATATTTGTCTTCAGGAGCTGGAATCCTGAAATCGTTGATAACCCAAGTAGCAGATTTCTACAGAATAGCAGTAAATAGCATCACAAATACTTAAAAGAGGACAAGCAAGGAATGTTTTTACATACTTCTTTTTACAGGCCTCACACCAAACAAACTACCACTTATTTTAAAGCCAGAGCTGCAAGCTTCTGGAAATCATAGTCAATGGTTGTTTATTGGTGCTAACAGATATTGGTGAAATGGGCAGTAATTTCATGGTTCACGGCATTTAACTTCTTCGTGTCCAAATTTTCTGGTTTGCTTTTTTCTTTTGATTTTAAAAGGGGTCA
This sequence comes from Ciconia boyciana, assembly GCF_034638445.1. Lineage (NCBI taxonomy): Eukaryota > Metazoa > Chordata > Aves > Ciconiiformes > Ciconiidae > Ciconia > Ciconia boyciana. Next base: position 61,785,409 of record NC_132934.1, read on the forward strand.
TTAATCTACAGTAATACATTAATGTGGTGTGGGTTGGGAGGTTTTTTTGTTTATTTGTTTGCTTAAAGTGTATGGCATATCGTGTCCTATTAAAAAAAGTTTGACTAAAGAATTATGCAAAAGGCTTTAATAATTTAAATACTTGTTCAGCCATATGGAAATGTACAATCTGTTTTATGTTCTGTGGGAAACCTACAGTTGCTATGAACTTAATGAATTTTAAAACCTCCCATACGTTATTTAATACAACAATTTGCTAAAGTAATAATAACACTCATTCTGTTACAATTTGCCATACTGGAGATGCTTAGGGATGAGTCAGGGATACAAAACTCTAACAGTGATCAAAAATCCTCTACAGTTCAGGAGGATGCAGCACTGGAGTTCAGTCCCGCTATCTCTGAAAATACTATCACTTCATCCTTATGCGAGGAAATGTCATAATATTACACAGAACGGAAGACATAACATAATAGTTTGGTTCATTAGTATTTTTTTCCATCTAATGCTTTATAAAAGAGAGAAAGATGAAGAAAATAAAAACAGACATGTAAATATTACAATGAAGTACATGGTTCTTATTTAAATAAATTTCCTTGAGCAATATCTTCTTAAAAGGTGAAAATTAACCACTAACATTTGTCTCACTGTATAAAAGTGACGGTAGTAATTATAAAGAACCCGATGGTCTTACGCTTATTTCATCCTATTCTTAAGTTTTCACAGCAAAAATATTAAAATTTGCAATATTACCAAAAAGATGCAAACCTGTCAAATATATTACTCTGAAGTAAATTAACAATTAATTTATAGGAACCTACCACAGGAACTATTAAGTGGACATTAGTAATGATTTTCTATATAAAATCTATCAAAAATTGTTGGAGAAAATATACGAAGCGTAGCTGATAGCTGATGAAATCTGCAATATGGCCACAGAGAAATAAGTTGCAGATCATCAAAGTTAGCTCTTGTGCAGAAACATCCACCATGAGTTCATTAATTTCACTTTTCACTGGAGAACAGCAGGAGGTTTCCATAATGCAACCATCATAGGAAACTGATTCAATGCTGTACTTTAAGCTTTACCCGTAGTTGGAACTTGCAACAGTTTAGATGTTTTGGTGCTCTGATCTCTCTCGCTCTCCGGAAGGCTACGTAAATATAAAAATCTTCAGCAGAAAGACAACTCCCTCTAAAGCACTGGCAAGTGGTCTTAGTAGAAGACTGTTCAAAAAAAGAAAGGAAAAAACAAACTTAGCTGGACTGGTAAAGCAATACAGTAACACTCTATACATAAACCAGCAAACTAGGTCGTCGTTAGAAGCTGAGAGATTTGTGGTTTATGCCCTCCAGACACACAAGCCCATAAACTTGTGGAGCTCAGAGGACCCTTTGCAGATTTAAAGGTGCTCATCTGTCTAAGTGTTTTTTAGCCTGAGTCAGCAGCCAAGCCCTGACCTTGCACCAATGAAGGCAAAGTGCACTTTCAACTATTTTGAATGTCAAAAATGTCAAGTCATTGATTCTACCCAACCTCAGGCATTTAACTGAAGCACCTAGACAAGGACCTAATTAACCCAGGCTCTGGTCATCAACCACAGTTGGAAAGCTGCAACCTCAAGAAGGTGCTTCAGTCTTGCCCAGGTCAAGGGTGATGGTGTTCCTAGCTTAGACATCTCAGCCAGGTTACTGAAATTAGGTGTGATGACCAACTGCAGGTCTCCCTGTATATAATCAGTGTATGTGTGTTCTGCTCTACTGGGCCTGCGTCCAGCACTGGGACCAGCCAGAATTGTTTCTGGCTCTTCACCTAAAGTAGGAAAGGGTTCTGCTTCCTATGGAAAGCATTGGCAGCTTCCCCCCCTCCCCACTGTCTAGACACCAAAACTGTTCCCTTTTGATATTTGTCAATGTTTATTCGGTTCAAATTCTGAATGGAAACTTAGCTTGTTTTCTTTTTCTTCAGACATGAACTTGTAAAGGACTTTTTTTTCTAGTTAGTTAGTTAGTTGAAACTCTTAAGTTAGGAACAGAGCCTATAAATTTTCACTGTCCTATTCTGGCCGGTAGAGAACAAAGCCCCACAGATTCTCCCATAGCAAGAGGAAAGCTCCAGTAATTTCCTTAGTGGGTGCCTCACTTTGGTCCTCAAGGTCCTCCTCAAAATGGAGAAGATGTTTTCTAACTGCAAACTACTTGTTCCTGGGAAAAGCTTTGTCTCTACAGACGCTGGTCTATGCATTGCTGATGCACCCCACCTCACATGGGAGGTCTGAGCAGTGCTGCAGGATTAGCTGTGGTGCGGTTGAAGGTGAATACAAGGACATTTGATTTTTATTAATTCCCAAATGGGTTAATATGGAGTTCCCTTGCTTCTCACTTCTCAACAAGAAGGTGACTTTAATTTACATCTGCACCACTGAGAACTGGCCCCTGGTCCAGCCTTTAGAAGAGTTACACTGCAGCTAGAGAAGTAACTGGGAGATTCCCAGACCACCCGAGAGCAGCACAGCGAGCACTGCCACCTTGTTTCTGTTCAACAAATACATGCCAAGCACATAACATTAATTAAAACATACTGTACCTCCAGCTGTTTGGATCTTGATGTGTTTATTTCCTTCTAATCTTAATTAGAGAACAAAAGGTAAAGATGGTTAAAACATTGTATCATATCACTAATTTAGAACACCATTTAAAAAAAACATGCAACAAAGGTACTACTGTTCCAAAAACAAGCACCATTATTATGGTTAATAGTGTTATTTTTTCTTCATTTTTTTGTTTTGCAGCAAATTTTGGAAGCACCAGTCAGTGACTAAACTCTGTTGTGCACATATGTGACAGCAGCATTTTGTTGTATTAAATCTAAACAATTATTACATGATTTCATAAATATATGTTTATGACTTGTCTATTAAGTACCTATAAACCTAATGCTTTTTCCCACTGTTCGAAAACATCACATGGAAAAGAAACAGTTTGCACTGGGTTTCATATAAGAACAGAAATAAACCTGAAAGCAAGCACTTACTAACTGTTATTACTGGAATTCACCACAATGCAAGTAAACACCTTCAAAACTAAATATAGCACTAAGGCTCTGCAAGTGCATCTATCACAGCCTCTTACTCCTAACAGGGTTTTGTTTTCTTTGAATTCGCAGAGCACTCAGAGCATGGAGAAGCTGTTCAGAAGACAATGTACCACATTGTCAGCATCTGCTCTAGGATCATTCTGCAAAAGTAAGTGTGCTAAAATTTAAATAAACGGGAACAATCACTTTAACGATTATAAATAGCCCCACTGCCTTAAGAGGCTCCAAGGCTAGCCAGTGTGTCTGAAATAATAATTGATTTTTAAAGGAAATACATCCTACTAAATAAAATTAAACTGAGAAAGCAGGAGAAATGCAATATGCAACCTTTAAGTACCTTTCGGTGCAGCTTTCGTCTGACTGGAAACCACGGCAGCTGCATCTGACGGCAGGCCAACATACACACCACCATAGTTCCTGATTTAAAGAAACAATTAAAGAGACATCAGAGCTTAATCGTAACACTTCTCCCTATAATGTCGACATCAGACAGCAGCATTACAAAGACCACGGATGGTCAGAGAGGAGGACACCTCTGCACAAGCATCCTCAGAGGAGCCCTCTTTTCCCATGGCTATGGGAAAAGTGCATATTAAGTGCCATGTGCTTGCTAATATGGTGCCAGGCAAAAAAACTTGAGGCTAGCTGTTACTCTTAAGTGGGACCCAAGCCTGTGAAAGGAGCTATTTTTCACTCAAGTTCCTAATATTGTTCATTAAATCCCAACTGTGTTGTGACAATAAACCCCACTGGCCTAGCTTCTTCTAGACACCAAATATATCCAACTGAGGACAGAGTCAATCTGGTAATAATGTTCGACACTGGGACCACTGAAGCACCTCACTTCAAACAACACACACCAATTAAACAGCACTTTGACCTCTCCTCATTAATAAATAGGACCTGCATCCCCCTGCTTAGGGCCACACTTGGGGAAAACTGTTAGTAGGAAGGAGCACGAGGGTGTTAGGTACTTTCATAGCCCAACCCTCTCCCCTTCATGGCCTTGCAGAGCATATTTTCTGGCTCCGAGACCTGTATGAAAAGCAGGGACTGATGCAAGGAGGTGAAAAACTGGGTCCTTGAGAGCCTCTGCTGTGCCTGGAGCTACTTGCAGAGACTCCCGTTATGCTGCTCTGCCCCGTTAAGTGCCAAATGAATCACGCCTCCTCCAGCCCCTGGGGCTCTGAGTTGATTTCTCATTTGTTTGATGACAGAGTCACATTTCCTTTGACTTCCAGCCCAGCGGAGGTCTCCCACAGGTGCTAATGCCATCTGCTGTGGCAGGGCTGGGCTGAAGGCAGAGGTCAGTGGCCCGTATTGAGCACATCACCTACAGCTGTGAGATAATGTGCTCTTCGTGCCAGAAAGTTCCCCCCTCTCCAACTCACTAACGGAGTGGGGGGATTCATCAATACTGGACTCTGTGTGAAATTTCCTCCTCTCTTTTCTGTCTTTCTTTTTTCTCTGTTTTGGTGGTGTTGGTGGGAATTAGGAGGAGGAAAGGAAGGATGTACATCTGGTGGCAGAACTCTCTGCAGCCTATTGCAAATAAAGCCAGTCATGGTAGAGCACCTACCTCCTTTTGTCATCATCTGATACAGATTCTTCTGCTCTGTAACATAAAAAGATATAAAGCACATTAGTAGATTGTTTCTTTCAGACACTCCATCACCATCTGGGTAGATTCAGGAGCAAGGGAAGAAGGGGATTAATACTGATGCCAGTTTAATTCAGGGGTCATCCACAATTCAATAAAGTATTCACACAGGCACAAAAAGAGTGACAAATTTCCAATCTAATGTACAGAAGAAAGAAAAGGATTGAGAATAGATGCAGCTTAGTTTTCATGACCTCCACCAATGATGCCTGAAAGTACGTTTGGAGCTGAAACAGGTAAATTAACACTTTTCCTGAGTGAGTCCCCACGCTGCTCCACACATAACAGGAACATGAAGACTCTGCATGTAACAGGAACGAGTCTGGGCTGCTATTCCACCAAAAGAGGACTGGAAGGGACTGGGTGTCCATGCTGGCAAGGGAATGAGGATGAAGAAAGATCAACTTTCACAGCAGCTGTGCCAAAAGATGTTACAGAGCCCCTCTGTAAAATGAGGTACTGCACTTCCTGAAGTCCGAGTTGTTTGGAAACAAAATAACTGTTACTAATCCTTTATAAATGAGCAGTTACTTCTCTTTTACCTTTAGGGTAAAATCACAGGTCAGTCTGTAGGTAGATAGGGAGTCACTGCAGTTTGACTCCCCCCACTGAAATACTGTCAGGTGTAGCTGAACCAGGGCAGGGGGTAAAGTAATCGGCATTGATGTGAAGGCAAATGTAGTACAGAAAAGATAAAAAAATTTATTCTTACTCCCTGGGGGTATTGTGCCTGCGCTGCAGTCTCAGTCTGTGCCCCAGCATCAGTCTTCACACAAACCACTCACCCACCTTTGATTAAATATTTGCACTTTGAGCTCTGCTTGCATGGCTGGGTATGGATCGCGACAGCAGCTGCATTTTAGCTTGGTCTGCAATCTACCAACCTAGCAATAAAAATAGAGGCAAGATAACTTGAGTGCTGTTAAATCCACAGACATCCTTCAGCCCTTCCCTACAGCTGGGGGCAACTGTGACAACTGCCTGAGAAGGAGTCCTGCACCGTAGCTGCTCAGGGAGCCATCAGATACGGCCACAGCAGTGCCCAGGGAAGGCTGCCAACAGCAAAGGGGACACCACGACCCAAGGAGGGCTCTGCTGTGGAAATGCTCATGCACAGGCTGTTCACCCAGATATTCTCTCCTGAATATTCCCACTGAAGCACCAATTGCCTGGACTATGGGGGGAGTACAAAGATACTCCCCATCATGAGCTGATCCATGAATTTCTGATCTGCTCCCCAGGCAATAAAACTGAGAACTGGCCTTTACCCAGCGTTAGGTCTAAATCCATTCTGTAGCCTTGAAAGGCATTTCTGAACTATGATATTTAACAATAACATATGACATTTCTTATTGTAATTTATTTATTCTAAGAGGTAGATGTGCCTACTGTTTAATCGTCAGGGCTGTATGCCATTACCGACCCCTGAAGTCAATGGCATTTTGGCCCAAAGTGCAGAGAGCTCGTAGCAAGATGCAGCCGTAAATGCAAGAAAATGCCCCTTAAACCTCAGTCAGCACTCTCCTGGGAGGGCAGCAAATGCCTTAAAAATACTGCTACAAGTTGGAAATTATCTTATACTTATCTTCTTTCTAAGTGGCAGAACATTACAAACTATCCTTTCTGCATCACCACAGTGAATAAGGGTACACAGGGCCTTTTAATAGTAGAGGTTTGGGGTAAATTTAAGTATGCTGTAGTTTTGCTAAATGATATTCACACAAGGCATAGCACTGAATGGGGTGAGCCTCCTCATCTGCTGTCTTTGCCTACATCTTACCACTCCAGAGAGGCAGAGCAATAAGCTCCTCATTCTCTGCAGCTCCTGCCACTCCTCCCTGGAGGAGCTAGTGCCATTTCAGAAGGCATCTCCCATCTCCTCTGAACCCACGTAGCCTAAGCCACCTTGCAGTCCTCACACATGCAGGCAGAAAAATGCAGAGAAAACTTTCCTTGAGGACTGTGAAGCTGCTCTGTCCTAGTGTGGGTCAACTCCAGCTGAAGAAAGTGGAAAGCCTGTGTATATCAGTGGGTAGAAATGAGCCCTGTATTTTTAGCAAAAAAAATGACAACACTTTAAGAAAGGGACTTCGGGTGCCAAAAGATCACAAACAATCATTGCTGTTGAACCAACTGAATGTGTCACAGGATTGACTTTCTCATACAACTGGAAACATTTTCTATAATCCAGATTAACCATTATCCAGCGAAAAGAATCCTTTAAAAGCACTGACAACTTCATGTGCAGCTCAAAGCCTCTAAAATGGAGTTGTAAGAATGATAATCAATATTGTCCAACAGGAAATTAATGTCAATATTTTAAAAAAAAAGTGCCTCTACTAGGCAACAGGGCTATTTTCTTCTGTTCTAGAAATGTTTTGTAACAGGGCATCACTGGACCATGACTGTCATTCTCTCACCAAAACAAATTATCCAGGTCTATGATTAAGCAGACTAGGGTTTTTTAAGCATTTTGCTTTCTTCCTTTCGTCTTAAGAGATACAAATCAAAGTCTAATTTTGCAATGCCTTTTCCCTTAAACACGCAACAGCAAATATAATCTGGGATTGTACAGGCCACAGCTCTTGGGCTGGGTGATGACTGGGTGCAATCTGTAGTAGTCCTGCTAGGAAAGAGGAGGTGAGCAGAGACAGGAGGAATGTGGAAGGGTGAGAGGGAAAAGAGAGCAAAATTCTGGTGATGGCACTTAAGGAAGAAGCAATTTTCCACCCCTTTCTGGGGACTCCTTTCTAAGCAGCACGGGAAGGAGTGTTGCTCCAGTTTATGCATTACAAACATTCACACAACTCTTGCCTTCACATACTGTAGCTTAAGGCCCCATTTTGAAAGGCAACCACTAATTTCACATGTTTGAATGTCCAGGTGCCAGCTGAGCCATTGCAGCAGGTGCTGCTTCTGTGCCCAGGCTGGATGAACACGGGTGGCTCTGAGGAGCAGGGCTCCAAGGGCCACATTGGACCATGTGGAAATGAGAATGGAAAGACGCTCCTTTGGTTTTGGCATTGCTCCCATTGCCACATCTCCCAGACTCACAGAGAGGATATGGGGATATGAGAGTCTAGCACATCCTTTCTCTCTCCCTCTCTACCTCCAATGCATCTTTAGCTTCTTCTTATGTCAGGGATGAAGGAAGCATTAAAAATATCTTTAAATATCTCAATTTACAGAGTCCTCCAGGAAGAGCAAGCTAGGATAAGCTTTTCTGCACCAGGAATAGATGGCAAAAGGAACTTAGCAGTCCGATGTGCTTTGCAGTGATCCGCTGCCATGTGGCTGCATCTCCCCTCAGATGTTGTTGACACCTACTGCAGAGGAACTCAGCACGTTTTTCAGCAGGTAGCGTAGGTGGAGTCCTGTAGCTGGTAGGTGGATTTAACAGCAAATCCACATTATGGCATTATATTTTCAGCTAGAATAAATGTTTCTTTTGGTAAGGATTTGTCTATCCCAAGAGGCTTCCTGTCACCCTCCTAAGTCTGAAAAATATACTTGGTTCAGCTGTCAGTGTTTACATCCATCAGTCCTATGTCCATTTGATGGTAAAAGAAGCTGACATTTTTCACATATTTTAAATACCAAATGACAGGCATTCACATTAATTCATTCCATCCACATTTTTCTTACCTCAGCTTTTATGACTCTGTTTGTGCTGAGCATTATACAGACTCTTTCTAGCCATGCTCAGTAGTCCCACCAGAAATGATTCACTAAACTTTGCACAAGTGACAGACTACTTCTCCTCAGTTTCTCAGCATTTCTTGGGAACAAGGGCCTGTCATTTGTATTTGATGGATTTCCTCCCTATATTTTGAAACAGGCTTGAACTGCTATGTCCTTTCCTTCCTACTGTTACTAATCTTCCTCTGAACTTAGCCACATTCTGAATATCACAGGCATTGCATTATTTTCTAGCATATACTTTACCCCTCCTACATCTAAGCTTTTCCAGTTAGCAGTGACGTACTTCTCTTTATTAGTGGGGCAGGAGCATTGGCTGAAGCTGGCCAACAGATTCACCCTTGATTTGAGGGTTGGAGTACACAGGGAGAGATCACGTTCCCAGACCATATGTCCCTCTTGTTGCCACATGGCCCTCAGTCTCACAGCACTTTGCGCAGGAAGATCATATCATCATCCCTATCTTACTGGTGGAGAAACTCAAGGCCCAGAGGGCAAAGCAGCTTCCTCAAGGCCACCCGGGAGGGCTCAGAGCAGGATCCAGCCCTCCCTCCTTCCACCCAGCTGCTCGCTCCAGGAGATGCTGCTGGTGCCTTGGCAATGAGTCGCAGTCAAGAAATGAGAAATCTCTTGAGCTAGAATAACCATATTCTGTATCAAAAAGTACAATGTAAGCAAGGACACACCTAAATGCTTTTCTGGAACAGAGTCAATACAACTGAAGTTTAACAGCAGAAAAAATGTGGGGTTTTTTAAAGAGATTTTTTTTTTAATCTTTAGCTGATAAAAGTGAAGAGGTGTAAAATAAAAGCTTGTGTGGATCTATAATGTTAGTTAATATAAATCTGTTCATTTCCATAAAACTAAAATAGTTTTTCTGGTATTTTACTTCCTTTGTAAAAATCAGCTGTTGAATGTTAGGATGATTGATTTAGGGCTTTTTGGGTCATCACTGCCATTCCTCATTAACAGATGTGTGTTTCTAATGTCTGACAAGAAGGTTCAACCATGCTATTACTCACACAGGTTGTTCGGCTCGCTCTACTATACTTATCTGAATGAGTAATCATTCCAGGATTGACCCTTTCCCTTTGTTGAATTCTGCACTAGTAGTTTTTTCTAAGTTATCCCAATACTTTTTGGAAACATGACAGATGATCTAACGCTAACAAGCAGGATGTTCGCAGTTTAACTCCTAAACCCTGGCCCTACAAATGCTTACACACGCATAAACGCAGTTCTGCATATACCCATACCTTTAAGCACAGAAACGTGCCTACTAAATTCACAATTTAACAGTGCTTGCAATTTTGAAATTTAAAACTACTGAAGAGCAAAGAGAGAGATGCAGTTCTAAGTCAGTCACTTAAATTATCTAAATTGAACAACAAAAAAAGGCCCTAATATAAATTAAAAACAGTGATATGTAAAAGTGCTGAGGGCATGGATGCTGCAGGCTTTATCAAGAAGAGGTTCCTCATAAGCTTGCCTTCTGTAATTTATTTATTGTCTGACCCTGCAAACCCAGAAAACAGACTACACGGGGAACACAGATCTCAAGAGTATCTGTGACAACAGTGTTTATCTGCCAAGTGAGACGTGTCGTCAGTTCTCAGCCGTGCTCTGTAATAGCAAGAAAAAGCCTGTTGTTAAGCTCTTCTCTCCACTTGTTTATCTGACTTGACAGCCCTCATTTCTGCACCAGGATTCCTCTGTCTAATTAGAGTAGTTATTCCAAATGAAGTAAATAAAACTGAAGGATGTTCCTATTGCATAACATGAAAATCTTTCCCAGGTCCCTCAGTCTCAAACTCTAGTGGCAAATACCAATTATATGAAATAGAAGAAGGCAAGACCTCAGGAGGATGTCTTTAATGTTTCCTTTGATAGGAAAATAAATTTATGGCCGAATAAAGCTGTTCCTGCACATTTCTACATCAGCAAATGAAAAATGGACTGAGAAAGGCTGATCTTTTGCTGCTGCTTTTCTGAAAACCAGAAGTTGGCAAGAGGCAACAGGACAATAGTGGTTCAGACCTTCCGCATTTAGAGAAAAACAGGATGGGTTGGGCTGCCCTCTGCTACTCAGCGTCAAAGGTAAGGGAGACAAAGAGGAGCCAACAGATACTATCTTCAACGCAGAGAACATCTAGAGAAGGTGGGTACTTTGAAAAGGAAGTCTGGATGGGTTACTGGGTCTCCTGCAAAGAGGGGAAATTTGCCTCAGTGACTCTTTAAATCTCTCACAGGGCTTGATGGAAATTTATGTGGTTGCTTCATACAGTGACACGGCCTTTGGAGAAAGGTGTACTGGTACGTGACAGGGAAGAGTAGTCTGAAGTAACATGACCACCTCTGGGAGACAACTCTCTCAACAGAAGCAGAGAAAAGACATTTCTGTTAAGAGAAATAACAAAGGAAGGAATCTGTAGAAAAGTAAACAAGATATGAAGTTGTTTTGTGGAGATGGAAGCTGTCACTAAAGACAATAAACATCTGGTGGTGTTGATTATATGTTAGGAGCCAGATGAATCATGTATGACTAAATCTAATATAAGGCTAGTAGGACTGAAGATAAGTCCAGGGTTACATATTTGAAAGAGTAGAGTAAGTACTTACACATCTTTAGTAGTCCCTGTGGCACCTAGAATGAAAAAAAAAAAAAAAGTGCATGTTTACAAGATAATGGCATAATCCTCTAAACCAACCGATAGTACAGTAAGCATTTTTCTGCCTTTCTGTCCTAAACAACGCAGAAATAGCAACAGGAATTTTCTATTGTCAGAGAACAGGTTTCTCATGATTGTCTAGTTTATCCTTAATGATTATCTATATTATCCTTTTAGTCTATTATGCTTAGATCAGGGCCAGATTCTCAGTGGGTGAAAATGATGCTGCTGTGGACCCGTGCCCAGCTACAGTCACTCAGGATGAAAGCAACACAAGATAAAATTCATCTTTCTGAATGTTATGTGCTTCACTTTGCTCAGTCTGCTGGTGGTTTTGTCTGCTACAAAGTCACCACAACTAACCAAGCAGTTACTCCTGAATGCCTGTTTGTTTTGTGCACGTGCCATTTGATTCCGTTGTAGACTTGGCACTACATATGTAAAATTCTGCTCCATTCTTCCTGCCAGATAAATAAAGCTTTATAAAACAACTAGACAGAACTAATATAAACATTGGGATACAATCCATCCAAAGCCCCAGACATCTAAAGAGATCAACCACCCCTTAATTCATCTTGCTATTTAACAAAAAAGCAAAAAGACAAAAGCTACCACCTGGCTGCCTGATCTCAGTGATTGATTTTTTTTGGTGATTCAGATGCTTCTTGCTGGGAGACGAACATTCACTCAAGTACAAACTCTTTCCTGTTCCTCCCAAGTTATTAATGCCATGTTGCTATTGCTGGTATATCATTCAGCTGAGTAACCAGCAAATTATCCCTTCTATTAATTACACAATCTAGGGTAGACATCAAAAAACCTTTCACTTCTCCTTTTCCTCTTCCTCTCAGCTGGAGGAAGGTTAGCTTAGCTGGAAGAGGTTATCTGAGCTCACTCTGAAGAAACTACAATTGTCAATCCAAAAGATTTTATGGGTTTGGAGGTAGGTTGGGTTTTTTTCAGCCATGGTACTTCATTTCTTGAAAAACTTTATTTTTGCTGCTGAAAAATATCCTTTAGTAGCAAATAGCTTTTGTCTCACTCTGATGTATAAGAATATGCCTTCTGCATCCTTATTTTAAATGCAGAGAGGAAGAAACAGTCCTGCACTGTCTACCTGAATGGATGTCTTGGATGGCAGGAAACATCTCCCTTTACAGCTAACTCTTGTCAAAATATCACTCCCAATTCCTATGACTTGACTATCCCTCCTTTTCCCAGCAACAATATAGAGTAGACTTGGATAAGACTGTACACAATTCTTTTGTTCATATTGCTTCCAGAGTCAGCAAAATCTCAGTATGGCTATATGTATCAGCAGAAACTCTTAATTAAGCTGGAGGGAGTACCTCTATGCACAATAAGCTCAGGTCCTCGCTTTAAAACTTCATTCTACCAGGCAGCTTTCTGAGACTTTTTGGCTCTATAGGCACGTCTAAATAGTACTACATATAAACCCTCCAAATTAATTGTGTCCAGGTGGAAGGTTGGCATTGCAGCGCTGCATGCAAGCTCCATCTCAGCCAATGTAGGGAGACATTTTCTGCTACCAAGGTTAGTTCATCCAGAGTCAGCTCAGCTATGTACCTTCAGGGCACCACCCTGCACATCTAGACAGAGCCGAGGCATCAGCAACACCTCAGACAACATACATTTTTAAAAGCCTAGCTGCATTGCTGTAGCTAGCAAGATATTTTTTTTTTCCAGACAAAACTATTCCTGTGCTGTGCCTGTTCTGCACCAGAACCACAAGTTTCTCATTTTCTCAACCTAAGCTCACTGCAAACAAACTCAGTTTCTCCAAAAAGGTTCATGGTCCTTTGTAAGGCCTTTGCCAAGCCTTTTCTGAGTCTGAGCTGAGGTCTCAGCGCTTTAGATCCTCATTTGAAAAACTAATGCCTTCCTTGCAGGAAGTATACCAAAAGTAAAAAGTGTTTAATACACAAACTGAAACTTTAGCTGAGTGAGAACTGTGCACCTACAGTACCACTACATTTCCCAGTGGACATACTCAAGTTCCAGTCAATCACCAGGCACACTTCAGTGGCATGCCCGTGTTCAACACCATACTTGTCTTCAATGCATTATGGTACATTTACATTCGCACTCTCGGGACAGGAGATGTCTCTCAGACCCATCAACTTGGGCTTCATGTAGAGCTATACAGCTGTGAACCTGTGTTTGAGAACAGCGATGTACCACTAGCATTCACACCTGGCAGCACTTGTTTCCTTTGAATATTAGAGAGGGTACTACTGCTGAAAAATCACTGCAGCATTTTGAAATGCACTTCACACAAAAATATTGAGAACTAAGTATGACAAAAACGAATTCACTTTTTAAGATATTATTTTTACTATTTATAATAAATAAATACATATAATAAATAAACAAACAAATAGTTTGTTTTCTATTGCTTTTATAAGCACAAAGAACCAGGTTATCCTCACTTCCATTGACAGGATTTCATTGATTTCAGTGGTGTTATTTCTCATTTTCACTAGCAAAAGTGAAACAAGAGTTTGGTCCAAATTCACTTGAGTACCACTAAAGTACCTGAATATAGATCTGAAAGTATTTTCAGTTCACATAGCAGTTTTCTTCCTGGAAGAGTTCTGGGCTTGCAAATGAACATCACTTCAGTTAGGTGACCCATAACTATGTAAAAACTCACAAGGTTTTCTTCATTAGGGAGCCTGAACACTCCTTATACATAGATTTTATTTCACAAGGAACCCAATAACATCTCAGTTTGTACAGATGTGTTTGTTTTTAAAGTCCAATCCATTCACCCTCATCCCTGTTACTTCACTGACATATTTCTCTAACTCTTCCATGTTTAGTGAGTGACACATTATTTTATAGCTACTCAAGTTCCTCCTGTCAGAAGTTCAGCCAAAGAATCTTGTTTACTACTGATTCACAAACAGTGCATAGCTGTTTCACAGCAGGAAGGCATAGTGCTCTCGTAGCCATGATGTTTTAAAAATACGACTTGAGAAAAGCCTCACATATTTGAAAGCTTGTCCATTTTTTCCCACTATATCAGCTTGGCCTAAAAAAAGGCAGCACTTGACGCTACAAACCTAGTCTCAATAGGCTCACATTGGTTTGGTTTTCCAAACCCTGCCTAACCTCAGCAACAGGCTGAGGGGTAGCCAGGAAGCTGCATCCACAAAAGACAGGCAGTACTGAGTTGTCCTGAATGACCTCTCTGCTTACACCACCTACATAGTAGGACCATGGGTGCATTTTGGCATTTTAGAGCTGCAGGAGAAGGAGGAGGAGTATAGCCTGCAGAATAAACAAGGCACATTCAGACATACATTGTTCTGAGCCCAAGCAATTACAGAAGAAAAACATTCTGTCTAGAGTAGTGGAGCTGTGATCCCTCAAAAACCCCATAGCATTTAAACAGTCACAAATGAAGAAGGACAAAAACTTATCCCAAAGCACCTTCCATTCAGTGAGAGGGGGTTTTGCACTTTCAAAACAACAGTAGCTTGTTACTGGCAACCCTGCAGAATTCAGTAGTTGCAGGACAAATGCAAAAGATGGTCGAAAGAAATTGACAGCCACAGATTATATTCCTCTGTGCTGAGAAATGCATCGTGAGTGAACGTGGAAGAGAAAAACTTCAGAAAAACATAAAAAGGACGAGAGGCAACCACTTACATGAATAAAAACATGGATACAAAAAATGCCAGTATCTGACTTTAGAGCAGATTATGAAACGTTTTTCCATTAATTTTTAATGAACATTTTCCTCCAATATTTTATTGAAAATACTTCAAATTGTTACAAAAAGCAAATAAAAACCTCAAAATTACACATACATGCATGCAACAGTTAAGATTACAAATGAGTTTTCTATTGTAGGCTCCTTTCTGATTTGCTCCAAAAGACAGCAATATGGAACCAAACCCTAACATCAATGACTTTATTCTATTTATACCTCAGTGTAACCAAGGACAGAATGATATCAATTTACTTCAAATTGATTACTTCTTCAACTCACCAGGTGGCAGCTTTGTACATAGACTCAACCTGATCAAACATTAATTTTAAAAATTAGTTGGATTTTAAATAGAATGGCAGCATGGTTTCCTGGGCATTCCACCAAACTTGAAGTTAATAAATCTGTTTAAATTTGGTGTGAAAGTTCTCCTTCATCATAATTTGGCTGTATTTGAAGCTCTCCACAGACTAACAGCTTCTCTGTGTATTTAAATTAAGGCTAGACTGCCAGGCTCCACTGAGTACCATAATTTAAGGTGCTGTCATTGCTACTACAATAGATATAGAAAGGAGGAGGTAGTTAAAAATTGTTAGTGAAGCAACACTAGAATGAATGGAATGCCTTAACTCAGAAGAAGAAGTAAATTAATGTTTAAGGGCATAGTTTTAAAAGACCAAAAAAGAAGAACTATTTTGGAGCTTCTAAAACACAAGGAAATAACATGAAAGAAGGATATGTAAAGTGAGCTAACAAAGCATCAGGAAAATAGCAATTTGGTAATAAAACTTCCTATGGGTAATGGGAAATTTAAAAAATAAATATAATCCATAGTTAGCGCATCAAATAGCTGGGTGGTTTAAGAAGGATTGTGTATACATCAGTTTACTCGGATAACAGAAGTCGTCATTTCTCAGCTGAGGAGCCTTTTGCCAGTGTCTGATGCCCTGGAAGGAAAATTTAAACTCTGTGAGTTATATTGGTGCTCTGGAGTACTGCACCACAGACAGAAATGTTATTCTAGATCACGTCTATTAGTTTAGATCTCGCAGACGATAGGGCTGATAGCTCCTCTGATGTCATTCCAGCCATGCAACAGCAGATAATATCATTAGCTGAACTATCATTACATATACGTCTGCTTAGGAAAAATTGAGTTAGGCAACAACAGAAACTTTACCAGAGTAAGAAAATGGGGACTAGCATAGCACGTCTAATGTATCCTGTGAAGAATGCTACAGTATTATCCTTAGTCATATAATATGACAGAGAGTGTTACAGGTTAATTATATGTTATGTACCTCTAGCTTTGACATTATTGACTGTAGAATAGTCATAACTTTAGCATTAAAGATGTAGTCATGCTGTGCAAGCCACAAAATTAATTTCTATTTACACAGTATTCACATCTTTCAGGAAAATATTGAGTTACACTTTCCTTAAGAGCTCTAGTATTCCAATTAAAAATGGTACATCTTCTCCTTCCCCTACATAAAATAATTTTATTTTTATATGACACACTTTGTAAGGAATGCTAAATGGAAAAAAATAAATAGTAGACATGTGACTTCCTACTGTTATTACCAGTTGTTGGTTATTATAACACCATAGACTGCATAGAGTTATTCCTGATTGACAGTGGTGAAAGTGAGCAGAGAACTGGACCTTTCAGAACTGTATCTGCTTTGGAAAGGTCTATCAGGGTCTACCAGTAATAATTCTATTATACTAACTATGTGTTTTACATGGCATTGTTGTTTTTTACCTGCGCTAGGCTATTGGAGATCTATTGGAGACTATTTCTAAAGAGTATGCAAAAGGTTGCCACAAAATGCAAGTTCAAATGTATTATGAATAACAGTACAGGTAAGTTAAACTACCGAAGGGGCCGTACCTTCAGTAAAAATAATTTATGAATCTACAACTCAAAACCTGTTGAAAATAGCTGCCTTTAATGCAACAGTGGACACATTTATTTAAACAAACTTTTAGTTCAACATAATTCACTAAATACTGCCACTGTCAGAGTTAGTCTATTTGACATTTACCCATTTGTGTCCTGGTACAAATTCCACAGGGTGGCCAGATCAACATTAATTGAGAAGCTACCACAAAGGGACTAATAATCAACTCAAAATTTGCTTCTGAACTTCTCTCATACTTGCTCTGGTGCTTTTACCCAGCAAACAGAAATGGGATGTGAACAAGTGTCACCCCAGCAGTCTGAAGCTACATTGGTCATATACTGAAACAACTTCCAGTCACTGCAATGCAGGAATCAACTAATGGGAGAGAATTAATGTGTGCAAACAGGACAGCTCTAACAAGAGTGCTGGAAGTTCAAGCAAATTCATACAGTGCATTCTTTATGCATGACAGAGGCCTCTGATAGATATACGATACCTAAAACCTAATTTATAATCATTCAACAGAAATCAAGTAACCAATAATGGCAGAAAAGCCTCCCCTTCCCCTGTGACTGTGAAGTGCAGGGTTTAGTGGGAAAACCAGCAACACACCACACAAAAAACACACATACGTACAACTTGGAGAAGGCATCATCATTCACACTCAAAAGATACGCCCAGTTCTGCAAATCAGGACTGGCACCACCAGAGGCACCACTGAAGCTCCGGGTAAAGTTAATCAAAGTGGTGAGAGATGGAGACTCAGTGATTCCAACTGGTCCAACCACTATTCTGCTGTGTATTTTCAAGAGGTTATGAAGCTAACAAATGTATCTGAAAGACTCAATACAGGTACTGAAACAGGTGGTAATGTTTGCCAAGTGCAGTCAGGATGGAAAATGCTCATATTTATAATTATATGGTGAAGGTCCACTTATCAATTTCCGTATACTTTCCTTTTTTTGCGGGGGCTGGGGGGAGGAAGAGCACAACAGCACCATCTCCCCAGATCTTATCTCTTTTGAAAATAACAATGAACAAATAAGGGAGCCAGCTGGGCTGGACGCACCAGCCAGCGCTACTCGTTAACGTGCAAGAAACCTCAATCCTGGAATATCCTCCAACTTCTCCCGCAAGCAGAGGAGAAGTGGCACGAATTGATTTCGGAAGTCGCGTTCGTGGCTTTACAGGGAAGAAAAGAGGATGGAGCTTACACTCCCGGCGGGATCCTTACGTCCAGCTCCTGGCCTGGGCTCGCCGTGCCTAGGGCAGCTACTAGGCGGCGGTGACCCCAACGACAACCCGGGCACCAGAAAGCCTCCGGTGCTCCCCGGCGGGCCACGTCACCCCCTCTCCCCTGGGCAAGTAGATCAGCCTCGGGAAGGGCAGATGCTCTTGCAGGAGCGCGGGCAGCGATTCCCGCCGCTCGGACGGGCATGCCCCAAACCGGGGGGATGCAGCCCCACCGGGGGTGGGTGCGTGCCCGCCGCCGCCCCCCGACCCGCAGCCCCCCGGCGGGGCTGCCCGCGGGATGCTCGCACCGCCGCTCGCCCAGCCCAGCCCGGCCCGGCCCGCCCCGGCCCGGCCCGGCCCCGCGCCGCCGCCGCCGCCCTACCTCGCCCGCCCGCGCCGCTGGCCTTGGAGTTGCCGCAGCCCATGGGCGCTGCCCTGCCCGGCGCTGCGCCCGGCCGTGCGGAGCGGAGCGGAGCGGAGCGGTGCGGTGCGGAGCGGAGCGGCGACGGGAGGCAGCCGGCGGCGGGCGGAGCTGGGTGGGAGATAAAGCCGCGGGGACCCCTCCTCCTCCTCCTCCTCTCCCTCCTCCTCCTCCTCCTCTCCCCACCCATCGCCCGGGAAACCGCCGGCCCCGAGCGCCGCCGCCCGGCACCAGCCCCGGCCCCTCACCGCAACCCCCGTCCAGCCCCGAGGAAAGCCACCCCCTACCTTCCCGGGCTTTCCCCTCGTCCCCCCCCGGGCTTTTCCCTCGTCCCCCCGGGCTTTCCCCCAGTCCCCCCGGGCTGGAGCTGTCAAGCCGGAGATAAGGCATCAGCCTGCAGGACCCCTAACGATCCCCAGCAGCAGGCAGCGAGCCCGGGGCTTCCTCGGGCAGTGAAGATGCCCCTCGCCTCCCGCGTTTCGCGGCAGCTTTGGGACACCCCTCATTCACCGCGGGGGAAACGGTGGCAGCCACAGGTCCAGGCTGCGACCCCACATCTGCCATCAGTAACAACCAGTGCGCTATTTCAAGCGAATATTTATTGGTTGCTTTCGGTATTTCTCTTCTTATAGAAACATGATGGTGAAACTGAAGACCCGCTGGGTTGGTAAGAGCTACAGGTTTGCTTTTCCCAATTAATGTCAACAGCACTGAGAAATGTGCAAGATGAGTTTACAAAGTCTGCAAGCAATCTTTTTTAATTCAAAATTTGTATCGCTCCCCAAAAAGAATTTGACTCATTTTCTGCTAACCCGAACCTTTCTTCCACACAGAGCAGTAAGCGGCTTGATGGCTTACTCTTGCTCAGTCCTCTCAAATGACCAGGGAGCTGAAACCCAATGGATACAACCAGATGCAACCACAAATAATCTAGCTAGCTAGATATTACTGCTACAACAAATCTGTTTACGGGCTCAGAAACACGATTTAGGGGTGTCATATAAACACCAGTACGAGCATCACAGTTGCTTATGACTGGTAACTGTCTTTACTACAAAAGGACCAGATATAAAATGCTGCTGCCTGATCTTTCAGTCTGTTCAGAGAAGAGAAAGAAAGACATCACAGTTCTCCTACAGACTTCCCAAAAAGCACATATTAAAAACAAGCAGCTCCATAAGCAACAGAGTCAACAATGTCCAGTCTCCTATGGATTTATGCCCTGGGGAGGCACACCTGCATGGGTTCACTGATGTCTAACCAGCAGTGAGCACACCTCGGAGCAGGGTGGGCATTTGTAGCATCTGCCTCCTCTGGTTGGCCACCTATTTTCATGACATTTGTAGAAAGTCAATATTTTCAGGGTCTTTGCCTATACTTTCCTGACAAATTGCCTGAACCTGAACAATCAGTTCCAAGTTTAATAAGGCAGGGCTAACCAGGCACATATGCACGGCTACACACCTCCTGCACCACCATCAGCCCCCAAGCACACAGGCAGCACGACTGTGTGCATTTTGCTTCAGAAAAAAATCTCACAAAGGTTCACAGACACCTCTTTTTGATGGCCAATTTTCTGACAATCGCATATAGAAAAATAAATCCTCAGGCTGAGCTTGCAAGTGCCAAGCATCAGCCCAAAGTGAATTTCTAACGTCAGAGTTAAGAAGGAAGAAAGGGTCCTCTGAAAGCAAGGCTGAAAGACATGCTGCTTAAGATCTGTACGGTTTTCTAATACAAAACCAAGCAAAAAATCCCAGCAACCCATGCCGACCATAGACTTGCCACACTGTGGAATAATGTATGAACATGGTTTTGATACATAATTTACCTGGGAGGAAGCAGTTGTGGTGAGCACAGAAACCGAGCCATCTCCTCGCATATTAGAAGAGGCAGCTGGGAGGCAAAAATCCCCTGGAGATGCTTCCACACCGAGCCATTACCCTGGCCACGAGGAGAAGACACAAGACTGGTTCAGAAACCTGCAGTAGTAATAAGGATAACAGAAGGATGCTGTCACTTCCTTCTAAGCGCTCTCACTCATCTTACAAGTTCGGTGTATCATACACAAGCTGAGTGCCCAGTGCGCACAAACTAAGGGCTGTATTGAGTTCAATAAGGCAAGAAACTTCCAGCACACCCATCCAAAGCTGGAGCTAATAGCTGTTTGAGGGGACTTAAGGGCAAAGGGAATGTGATATATTCCTCTATGTACTCTCTGGGATTGTAATGAGTCAGCCCCTCCTGAACCTTTTAAAAGAAGGGCCCCAAGGCAAACTTTCTCTCTTGGCAGCTGTATTGTAGGTGCCTCCTATTTCAAATGAGAAGACACGCTTTAGTTTCAACTTTACCTGTGTTATACACAAACCGAGAATTTCACTTTATTAGTGAAAATAACTGGTTGCAAAATACAGTCGCATAAGCAAGTTAATTAAATGAATGCTTTACATCAAAGGAATGGAGTTCTCAGAGCAGTGTGTTCCCTGCATCAACCAACTTCCAGTGTCTGCTGTCATGCACCCTGCGTACTCCATCTCCTCTGAAGAAGACTGGGAGATCTATGGATGTGAGCTTCTGTAAGTTTTTCAGAAGGTGTAGTGAGAAAGGACTTTGTTATTCTTTCCCTAAATAAACCTAAAATTTACCCAGCTGGGAAAACAGGTTAGTTAACAGGATTATTCAAATCTGAAATTCCAGTGATTTTCTCTTTTTGGACGTTTTTGCTAGTCCAAATTTGAAATTCCAGTGATTTTCTCTTTTCGGACATTTTTGCTAGTCTGAGTGTTTGAAATCCAAACAATCTGTCTGTCAAGCTGGTATGCAGGTCTATGGAGAAGGATTTTTAAGTCCCATAGTTACTGCTGGGTGTTAGGAAACAGCCCTTATTTGTACAAGAATGTATACTTTCTCAAATTCTTTTTTATCTAGGCATCCATATAGGAACCTTCTTCACCCATGATTTTTTCTAACAAAACACTTGCTTCCAAAGGCTTGTATGTCAGCTCATGCAAGTATAGAAAAAATATAGTGCTAATTACCATCTTCTGGGTATTTTCTTTTGAAGCGTGTCTTTTAGATAGGGATGTTTGCAAAACCGCAAGTGTCCTGAAAAAAAAAGTCCGTTCTTCATCGGTAGTTAGCATCCTGAGATTAATTTTTTCCTAATCAAATTTACAACAGGAATTCAATTTAGACAAAACTTTCCCACTTTAAGAGTTGCACTACAAATCCATTGTCAGAGTTAAACAACGCAAACACAGTTGTTGTTCATGGTGAATTCTCAATTCCAGTGTTTTCAAGTTCAAATTCCAGTGTTTTCAGGCTACTGTGTACTGTTTCTCCCTGGACAGTTTTACAGTCTTCCTACAGCACTCTTGTTTTATAGCTAGCAACCTGGACTAGTAGTTTTACTGACTTGTTCAAATATCATGGTGCTGCATAGATAGTGGTCATGACCATTTAGCCACCAAAGGCCAGACAGCTACACCCCAATTTCCTAGTAAACCTGCAAGGATGATTCTGCTTGAAAAATTCATTAGTCCAAGCCCCACTTGACCACAGACAAAAGCACTCTTGGGTCAACTGAGGGTTGTTTGCTTTTACATGTCAGTAAACAAAGCCTAATGTAACAAGATACTCAATTATTTTCACTGATATAAAGAGGGGGGAAAAAACAGATCAAGAACTTGTTAGTAAAAACTATCATGATTCCACAATCGTCAAAGGTGCCTACTACATGGCAGTGGGAAATGCTTCAGAATTTTATATACAGAGAAGACCTCTGCATTGCTGTGAGCATTTACAGAAAACCCATTGCATTCTTAACAAAAAGTGTTAACAAATTTGATTTGGAGAACAGAAGCCAAATGACAATTATAATAAAACCTATAAGCCACCAAAAAGATAAGAAACTACAATCCCCTATGTTTCTATAGTGTTTCTTAGCAATGCTTATATTGTGATAGCACTTGATGATCACACCAGTCTGACCCCAACTGTGCAAGGTACCACCTGGACATATAATGAATTTCCATCTTTAATGGCAGTCAGAAAGACAAGAAATAGCTGATGGGCGAGATAAGAGAGAAGCCAAAGTAGTAAGCAGTGTGATACGATTACTATTTAAAAAAAAGTGCCTAACAAGAACATAAAAAAGCTGTATCAGGTCAAAGCAAAGATCCACCTTGCTCAGGATCCTGTCTCTGATAGCAGCTGAAAGAACAGAGGAAACTCATATGGTATGTCCCCCAAAAAACTCTCCCATCTTCCAGCACTTGCAGATCATAGTCTTCCTGAGACAGATGCGGTTGCTATATATTTAGCAACCCTTAACACATTTTTCTTCCATGAACCTGTCCTGCCCACCCTTGAACCCATGTAAGCCCTCGGCACCCAAAGCATCCCGTGTTCCCCTTCTCAGCCACATGTGATTTGAAGAACCTCCTTTGGCTTGCTTTGAGACTGGCTCCTGCCCACTTCAGCTGTTGATGGTTTGTTCCTTGTATCAGGATAAACACTGAAGAATCAATCCCGCGCTTCCACACCATTCATGATTTTTGTTCTTCATAGTAGAATAAACAGCAAAGAATCAATATGCCATATCGCCTATCCTAATCTTTAGTTAGCAGCAGTGATGGTAAGCTGTCATTTCCTGGCAGCTGTATCAACAGGTAGTTAAAATGCTTTGAAAGAGATTTTCTGTGAAAGGATTTAAAAAAAAACATTCTAGAGCCTAGATTCTGCTAGTAATAGCAAGCTTATACAAGAAGCGGTGCAGGGACACTGCATGGAGGGAGCAGCCAAACTGCTTTGCCCATCATAGACTTCTTGTAATCTGTGCAGTGTCCCCCCCCTTGCACGCCTTGTTAGCAACGAGAAAATGTGGATAAAGAGCTTTCTATAAAATCTCCCCCTCTTCCTTTTCCTGGCTGCCTGGGACCCCCATGCTCGCTGTGGGAGCTTCTCAGCACCAACCCCACACTCCTCTGACCCCTGAGCTGCTCTTGCCTCACCTTGAGCCCACCGCTGAAGCGAGCAGCCCACAGACGGGCCAGCTACCAGCTAGCACTAAATCATCCACGCGACATTATTTATCACAACAACACAGCGGAGAACAGAATCAAACTACAAGAACTTAAGAGGAAAAGCGATTTGCATTTCTCCTTGCAGTGATAGTGGAAAACTTGACCTGAGTATTTCTTTTAAATCAAATGATGACTCCTTCTATTTAAAACACAAAATCGAGTAGAACGTATTGTTTTATAACGGTCTATGGAAGCTGACTTAAAAAAAAAATTAAACTTTTTACGTTAAAAAAAAAAAGAGTATTTGTCAAGAACAAGGGTTTTTTTCTTCCTAAGGCAAGAAGATTTTCATTCATCTATCTGTTCCTGCTCTCATGGAAGTCACAAATAAAATTCTCATTATTAGGCCAAATCAGACATGGATTGGGACAAAATCAATAACATCCATGAAACTGCAGCATCCTCTAAAACACCTGGCAAGAAATGAACAAGGAATCCACTGGTCAGCCATGGAGAAGGGCAAGCATATCACTGAGTGAAGGGCCAATACATGTTGAACAAATGTGAATATTCAGTTACCAAATATGCCAGCTTTACGAAAAATCCCCCCCAAATCTTTGACAGAATGAATACTACTTAATTTTGCAATAATTCTTTCTGAATGTGATTATTGTGCATAGTCATGAAAACCCCTTTTGTTTTTAAAAGCTAACAGTCCAGGGCATATGATTCTTAGCTGATTTACAAGGTAGAAATAGAGTTCAAGAGTAAAACTTTCAAAGGTAAGTTCATGGAGAAGAAATAACTCATAATTCAACGCTAGTATGTTCACATCAGTGTCATGTCTGTTCCTAAAAATGTCTACATTTTAGCACACATTCCTGCATAGAGCTTTTGAAGAATTTGCTCCTGAGCTCAGCTATTACCCACTCCCTGCAAGATTTTTCTTTCAGAGGCATAAGGATGATTCAGTTTTGGGCTGTGTAACCAAGCATTCTCCGAGCTCTTGGGATCCCTGTCTGAGTGAGGATCACTATATCAATGTCAAAGCTGATTTAGAAGGTATATTTTATCAGTGTCCTTAAACAGCTGCATTCATATCAGTGGCAGTGAAATACAGTTCCAACATCTGCGCACGTTCAGGCCTAGGAGAGTGAATTCCCAGCTTTCAAGAAATGGTTACATTTGAAACATCAGAGTCCTCCTTGGGAAAGGCAGAGGAAAACAAGAAAACCTCCCTGGAGATCTTTACCCAAATGCAAATTCTGGCCTTCCATGTCTTATTTCTTCAGAATCAGTTAGGTAACTACCTTGCCTTTTCCCTTTCCAGATACAAATGGATGATGCCAGTGACTTTTAATTAATAACATTCTAAATTCGTAGGCACATTTTCCTTAATTCCCCTCCCTTCCATTTGAAAAAGATGCTTGGCTTAGTGTTGGTGTATTTGCTGCTACAATCCAAGGTAGGTGCCCTTGAAAATAACAAATGGACAAATGCTTACATTGTATATTCAGAACCAGTTTGGAATCCTTTCTGTGCCCGAAAGGTTGATATATATGCTGTATTAGATCCTTCTATTAGAGGTCTTCTAAAAATACAGGAGATACATAACAGTGCTCCCTACCTCTGAGGTCACTCAACCTTCATTTTACTATCGCTGATAACAAACAGTCTCCCAGAGCTCTATTCCAGAGGAGAAAAGCATCTTACTCTCTTCTTTTAATATGCTATGCAGACAGAGTAATGTCTTTCCCCTGTCTCTCACCACATAAATTAATTCGCAAGATGCAGCTAAATCAGCTTTTACAAACAAAGAAGGGAATCACAAAAATGAAAAGATAAAAAAATGGCAAAATGCTAGAGAAAGGACCTTTATACTGAGATGCCATTGCGATGCCAGTGCAGCAGTGCATCCCTTCGAAACAAAGCATGTGCTTCACTTCAGGCATATGCTTAACCCCACTGATGTGCACTTAACACACACTTGCACCACTTGATAAGCCTAAATACTTAAGTAGTGTAAGACAACCTGACCTAGATCCCCGAGAGAAAACTCTCCTTGCCTCAAAATTGTATACGAGAAAAGGCACACCTCTCAGGACATGGTCCTCTGCACAATATACTGGTCTGCCTTAGGGAGTCCCACACTTTCATTTCAAGAGAGGCCCTTCTGCACACAAGGTTCTTATTTGCTCAGTGTCATGGGAAGATGGTATCCCTGCTTTGTTTTCTTTTCATTTTCATGCACTTTTTCAGATGTAAATTCTTCCTCTGTTGTTGATAAAGATTTGCATTAGTTTTCCACACATAGTAATTGGTTTTGCCTTATATTGGTAATTAAGCCAAATAGCACAGTCACTGCCTTGTATGTAGAGTACCTGCAGATTGGAGAAACAGGAGATACATCCTCATGACAAAAAATGTCTTTATCAAAGCTACATATTTATCCACCTCTGGTTATTTAACACTCTATCTTTTGAAAACTTAGGTAAGCTATATGTAATTCACTCTGGGTGGGACTTTCATAACTTGTATGTGCCATTTTATTGAAAAGATGGAATGCTGCTTCAGCAAATACCAGCCAGGTTAAAAAAGAGAAAAACTCTATGTCCATCAAAACAGCACCTCTTTATCTAAATATGCATTTAACACAAGAGGATGCTAATCATTTTGATTAATTGAAACTTCTGTCATATTAGGCATACAGTAAACAGAAGTTGTTCATACAATTAGCAACATAGAAGCAGTGTGTGTTAGCTTCTTCAAAAAAGACACCCATGTATGCCAATTATATTATTTTGCATTGACTGACAAAGAGCAAAAGTATGTTTTTAACACTGAATTTTAATCAGAATGTGATTTTTGACAGATAAAATACAAGTAATTTTTAAGCACTTAGAGAAGGCTTTTGTATAGATAATTTGAAACATTTGTAAGAGCAGAGTATTTGTATGCATGAAATAAAACAAACTGTACGCAATCAGTATGTGTAGTTACATAATGTTCTCATAGGAGACATCCTTTTAGCACCTATATAAAGGTGACAATCTCCTCTCACTTACATTAATAAAGATGAAGCAATTCACCCTTGTTCTAACATGGAGTCAGCTTCTGGATCCACAAGCAGAGGCAAAGGGTAGAGAGAGACACAGAAACAGATGGAGTTTCGGAATCTCTGCATTAAACACTTTATCTAGTTTCATTCATTCCAGGTTTAACAACATAATGGAGGCAACGCACCAAAACCCAAGACCAGCTGGTCCCCAATATATCCCCAGAATTACTCCCAAAACACTAGTATTTTGTTTATTAGTATTTGCATCTGTAAATGTGTCCAAAAATCATAACTTGGGGCTCTTAAAGTGCATGGGATTGCATAAAAATTATGAACTTAGCTTAAAATAATTGCTGTGGAGATTTACTTCTTTGATTTCTGATTAGTGAGCATTTAGGTTTTGAGGACTTGGATTTGCTCTTTCCTCCACAATGATAAGGACTAGTTCTTTTCCAGCAAAACCAAAATCTCTCTCATCTCATAACAAGAAGCACATGTCGCTTGGGGAAGCGCTGATGGGGAGATGACAGCCCCAGTAGCCCCTTGCAGCGAACCTGCCCCAGAAGGCTGCGACACAGTGAAAGCACATGTGCCGGCAGCACCGATCCAAATGTACAACAGCATAAATGAGAAGAGATCTGGACTCAAACCTAACAATAACCAGAGTGCTTATTTGAAACTAAGCCACTCTTTCTGAATTTAGTTTTCAAAGTACTGAACATTGACTCCATTTGGCAATGCCACGTATGACGCAGTGTGAATCACATGTAACGACCTCTGAAGTACTGTATGCACAAGCACTTCTGTTCAGGCAAGGGCTGAAAATCTCTGCAGACTTTTCTTTTGTCATAGATTTCTTTCAAAGCAGTTAAGTTAGTTTAAATGCCGATGAGAACATTTTCCATTGCATTATTATTCATGTTCTCCCAGTCACAGATATGCATTGCTGTTCTGCTTGGGGCTTTTTTTCTTTTTGCTATTTCATACAGGTTTGATTTGAAAGGATGAAAAACTAATTAGGAACCACTGGTCTGCTCTAAGAAAAACTTATTAGGTCCTATTGACTCTGTCTGTTGTACATGTTGTCTGCATGCTTCATGGTTTTCACAAAGACAGACAGATGATTGCTGACCTAGGATCTTGTCAGCACTTATGTTTACGGAGTATTTAAAGATAATGACTGTGTGTGACCCCTGAACTAAATGTTCTGGTTTTAAAAAATGAAAGAAAAACAAAGATAAGCAATGTGTTACCATAAATGAATTTGAAAGAACTGGAAAACTATTTACTGATCCAGCCAACATTTATATGCCTGATTAATCTCCAGGAATTTGACAGGCTAAACACAAGTTTCTATGTTTGCAGGACTGGAGCTAAGTAGCCAAGTGCACAGGTAACATACACCATCATTACAGCTGTTACAAAACACCTGCCTGCATCGCAAATCTCATGGTGGAAAGCAAAAGAGCAGGGCAGCTTCTCCACTGCAAGGCAAACTCTGGAGAAGTTAATGTGAGGTGCTCAAACAGTGGGCAGTTTATAGCCAGCAAGCTGCCTGCGGCCTGGTGAGATAATTCATCTTGCTTGTACCTTGCTCACAGTGGCCTTTATCCTCGTAAAAAACTGAGAGAGGTTTGCCGACTGGAAGAATTATTTTGCTAACAGCAGCCGTGCTGCCGTGCTGCCAGCCTGGCCGTGCTGCCAGCCTTCCTAGGGACCATCCTCTGCAGCCTTCCTAGGGGCTGTGCTCTTACTCATGTTGTAAGACCAGCACATCTCTGACAAGACAGTCTAAGAGCTACAACACTATGAAAGGCAGTAACAATACGTGGCTTGCAACCTCCACTATAACCATTCAACTCTGCTCCCCTTGTACTCCCGACTGGCCCCCACGAAAGCAAGCCACCAGCATGCCGGGGTGGCAATCCTGCCACCAGCAGCAATGCTGGATGCAGTGTCTCAGTGCACACGCTGCGCAATTCTGGCTTTCTGGCAAGCCCTGCATTTGCAACAGTAGGTCCAGTCATATGACAGGAAAGGGTTTCCAGTATTTGGCTTTCTCCAGACAGCAGCAAAACGTCTAAGTGGCCGTCACAGGAAGAAAAATTAGAAACATCTGATCTCATGAAGCTGGAAGCATCTGAGCACTGTGGAGGAACACAGAGTTTGGTGAGATGGTTCCTGCTGAGCTAGACTGGGGGCGTCCAAACCTTCTACCTGGGCAGCAATGCAGCAGTTTATTTTCCTGGTATGCCAGCACTTGCTTGTGTACGCGTGTCATGGCGCTGCCTTGGCAGCCTGCCCAGAGGAGTCACTCCCCTTCAGGAAACAAACAGATTGTGGTATCAGTGCCCATTTGGGTGCTGCCTAGAGCTTCCTTATTGCTTTCTGTATCATCCTCTGGGTTTTCAGCTGTTTCTCTAAAAACACATAATGACACCCTGTTGCACCACCATGTTCTGCTCTGCCTTTGCCTTGGGCAGCACAGGCAGGCTCTGCTCAAGGGGGAAGCAAACCAGGAGAGCCATTTGGGGCCTCTGTAGTCTGCAGTAGCCTCAGTTATGGACCAGGACCTCCTTGTATGCAGAATAAAAAGAGCCTGGACAGCAAACAGGAAGGCCAAAAGGGATATAATAATGCGAGTAGACTTTTGTGGACTTCTAATAGGCCTTAGGATATGTTCTGCTATATATAAGTGTTATGAGTTAATCGTTCAGCTTTTTTAGCCTAAGCAGCCATAGAAAGACGCCAAGGGAAGGTGAATCAAAGGGAGTGATCAGAGTTAAGACAACATGAACTTTTCGATTCTGTTGTTCAGAAGGAAACACGATGCAGGGCCTGGTTGGTTCAAGTGATCTCATGATAAAAAAATTAGGCTAAAAGCTGGCTTTAGATACAGTGACAACATTAAGTGCATTTGCTTCTGATATTTGTATTAATGTTGTATTTTAAAGACTATAAAAGAAGGGCTCTGAGTCAGTGTTCCCTCTGACACTAAATTGATCTGCAGTCCTACCTGCAGATCCAACCTGCATTTGCAACATGGTATTCTGACCTTTGGTAACCTTTATACCTAACAGGTTACTTATTAGCATTTCATAAAACAATTATATGCCAGGCATTAGATGTCTCTTATTCTAATCTACAGAATCATACCACATGCGCATTTCTTTGACGAAGCACTTGTATTATTCTTTCTGTCACTTGTTGTATTTCACAGTAAGATTTTTCACTATACCTCAGATACCCCCGAACTCCATTGGACCATCACCTGAAATAGGAGAAGTGTCTGCTAGGCTAGTGAGCAACATACATTACAAAAAGCACAGCTGAAAGGAGAAAGGAGCCTGTATCTTAGCATATGCCCAAGCACTGCAAAAACTGTGGACAAAAGGTAATAATATTAGCTTAAAATATTTCAGTACCTCTACCTACCAACGAACCACCCATTCTCTGCTTGCTCCTGTTCCTTGCAAAGCAAATGCAAACTGTTAAATCAGATGCCCTTCATCAGCCAGGCTCGTGCCAACACCACGGGAAGCCACGCACCACAGGGCAGAGGCAGGCGTGGGGGAAGTGGTGGCAATACCTCTAGCCGGTATTGTCATCAGAGACTCCGGCTTTTGAAACCATATTCTTATTCTGGATCTGGATGGAGGCTGCTGCTGTACTTGGTTACATGAGGGAACTTAATTGTCCTTAAATTACATGAAATTAAAAGATGGCAGTTACAGCCCTCACCTTCAAGGACATTTTAATTCAATCCATCCCACTAGCCAGTACATCTGTACATATCCATTCTGGCATATGACTAAAGTGTTTAATGGAAATAAACAAAGCCATGTGTTTTACATTAAAACAAAGAGTATGAGATCTTGGTTACATGGCAATTAATAATTTCAACGGAATTTTATTTCAGCCTGGTATTATCTTGTGGGTCATACACAAAATCACAAGATACTCCCTCTCTACGTGTCCAAGAGTTCTCCTGTACATTAGATGCCCTATTATTAATTTAACCAGTAATTTATTCAGGTACTATTAAAAATGTTTTGGGATGCTTCTGGTAATGAGAGTAGTGAGATTCTTTTTCAAATCTTTCACTTGTAAAGAATTAATTTGAAGTGATTTATTGCTACTATAATTCAATATACCCTCTATATTTATGCAGGACAGCCACACAACTTAAGAGTAAATTATTACACCTCTAAAAGTAATTTGTAGCTCAAAGATTTCTTTGTCACTGAGCACGAAGAAGAATATTAGACACTGTGCTAAATGCATAAATAGACTCAGCTGACTTTGCAAACATGTGACTAGCACACTACTGCTCAGAAATTTCTTGTAAAGTATAAGGTATGAAGCCAAAAAGGAAGTATAACGCAATATGTTCTTTCAAGTTATAATGGAACATATGAGAAAGAAAACACAATGCAATATGACTTACCCTGTAACTAGTCTAACCAGAAAAAATAATTATAGTCAGCTCTCCATTATTTCTGGGTGGATTATCAAATTTGGAAATAAATTATGCTAAGGATGCACAACAGCTGCCTTGTTTCCAAACAGGCCAATTAGAGCTGGCAGGGCTTATTAACTCACGCACAGCACCATCCAGGTTCAGCACTGCTGCTTCCAGCCCCGAGCTGGCACTGAGCGGTTAAGTGGAAAAGCACTGGGGCAAACCTGGAAGCATGGCACTGAGACCCTCCAGTCCTGCAGAAGGCACAGTCCTCAGCTGCCGTCTCACGCTGTGGTCCCTTCTGTACGTGCGCAAAGGCAGTCTGGGGAGGACCATACTTGACTGGCTGGGCACCAAGGGATATTCCTGACCAGCCTCAAACAGGAACAAGACTGTCACACGTAAAACCCCAAATTCAAATTTGAAGATGCACTAATTTCTGCGAAACTGCAGCAGTACTGGAAGATTTTACATCACTTTGCCAAGAGATGTATATAGCAGACAAATCTCATGCTTACAGATCAATCCAAACTTTCTTCTTCTTTCCTTTAAAATTGTTCATTCTCTCAGCTATGACATTTTTGGGCTACATTCAGGCTTTTGCTGGAAGGAAGCCCCGTCTTTTCTTAGAAACAGTACAAGTAGTTCACATAATGAATTACTTCATAATCAGTGCTCAATTATTTATTGATTTTACTTGATACTATTAATTCTTATTAGTTTTATAAGCAGTATCTATCAATTTCATTTTGGCCATTCCAGGGTTTTTACCTTAAGTTTTCACATTGTAAGAGGCATTTATCTTAACATAATTAAGTCACCTGTAGGTTACAGAATATGCTCATAAGAATTAATTGGACTGCTTACTGGAAGTGTTCTCCAGCTCAGTTCATACTGCCGTGACAGGTTTTTTGAACATTCAGGTGATTGATTCTAGGTACTGTGTCTGCTGTTTCCCTGTTCTCTTTCCATATGTACAATGTTCCCATTAAATTTGACTTTGAAGAATATCTATGAGAGTGCTTTTCACTAGCAAGACTTTTTGTAGTAACCGAGTATTGCATTCAATACCTGGATTTAGAAGACAGGAGCTGAAGTGTTGTTAGTCCTCTGCTAGCGCTGCCCAGTGCAGTGAGCAGCTCCTGGACCACGCAACAAGATAAAAGCCATGCCACTTCTCTTCCAGACGGGGATAAAATACTGTGCAATGTAAAGCTACTGAGACAGCTCTGAAGAAGCTGGCTTGGGTACCAGATGCAGCATGGGTACCACAGGGTGCCCCAGAAGCATGCCGCCTGGAGCTGAGCTAGCCAGGCTGCTTCCAGTGCACTGCCTAGGCCTGGCAGCCCAGCACTGCAGCACTGGTGCTGGGCACCGAAACCAGTGAAACCCAAAGAAGGCATCTTCTCGTGTCAAAGGCTTAGACACCCCCTACCCAAAGGTCTGCCTATACACAAAGGTACCTACTTCTTTTATAATATCACTACTGTTGTATAAATAAATTGTTGGAATGTTTGGTGGTAGTACTATGGGTTATTTTAATTATTTTAGAAACATTATTGGGAGTTACCAAAACTGAAGAATAATTCTTGAGACCTAACAAAACCAGGTGACTGGGAAATTAATTGCAATTTCAGTAAACCAAGGAAAGGATAATTTCAATTATTAGAAGGCAAGATTTTATTTTTAAATTCAAGAATACCTGGACTGTATTGGGAAAGTTCAATAAATGTTTTGATCACTATAAATAGGCAATCCACCAAGTTTATAGCTGTGTAAGGAATTATGCAAAAAAGAATGACAGATAGTAAAAGCCTCACCCTTCAGTAGTTACTGAAGTGCTTTTTGTTTTATTTAAATAAATAAAACTAGTAGAACCTGTTCTGGAAATAGCTATCCTCAAGTTTGGAATGACAACAGGCTTCCACGCTTCAACATTAGACTAAACAAAGCCATCAATGGGAACAAGATAAGACCTTAAAGGTTATAGCTCTTGGGAGGGAAGACAATGTGAAATAAAAACACAAACCACACCAATGTTTTCTTGGTGAAGGAAATACTTCACCCCAATGGGAAAGAGCTGTTGCTGAACTATTTCAAGACTAGAGGGGGAAAGAAAAGGGCAGAGTTGTAACAGAAGTATTTGGGAAATATTCAAAAATGCCCTGAGGCTACTTTAACAGATACAGAAAATCTGATAAAGCATGGTCTTCTCTTCCTCAGTGAATTTCAAATAATGTTTTCAAAATCTCTGAAGAAAGAAAAGTAAGACTTTAACACAGACTGACAAAATTGGCTCAGAAGCGGTCATGGATTCTTAAGTCTAATGCCTAACTAGTGCCTTACTTCATATTCTGTAGGCAAAAAAAATTTCTCTGACCTCTTTCCACCATTCTAAAATTCTCTGAAACAACATTATTATGATAAAGCTGTATCTATTTTTGTTTTCTTATTATGTAAATATATACTGTCATACTTGGTATTTTTGGTATTAGCTAGTGATTTTTATTAATGGTTCAATGTCTTTATTCAGGCAGGAAAAGTGGACTGAACGTGAGAACTCTGTTCTTACTTAAGGGCCTGGAACAGGGAGTCCAGCATCAGGACCAGTGGAGCAGAGTCATACCAAGGCAGGCTTGGCACATTGGGTTAAAGGTCCCATCACGAGCTTCAGAAGCAATGCCAATCAATGTCAGACCCACAGAAATATCTTAGCCAAAATTACAGGGTTCAATGGTCATTTCTCATACATAATTAAAGCAAACAATCATCCAGCTGATCTGCAAAACTTTCCTAAGGCCACCTGCTTGTGTACAGTCTTTTAATCAGCAAAAAAACCCCTGTATTAGCAATCACCTTTCTTGCCATATAAAATGTTCACTATCGTTTAAGAATGATAGAAGTGGAAAAATCCACTGGGATTTAGATGCAAAGAGCAGACACCATAATGGCAAAGCAGGCCAATACTAATGTTTGGAGTTCTTTTACAACTCAAGCTGCATTTTTTTTAAAATTATTTTTCTTCTTTTAAAAGAGGGCAGCAACATGAGTTATCTGAAGACTGTGAAGTTTCTTCCAAGATGATAACATCTTATCATTTTACAGCCAGTATTTTTGTTTGCATATTCTGTTCAATTGGCAGGTTTCTTCCTAAACTCTTCAGAAATGTTTTTTTCTTAAATGAGATTCTGGTTTTGCATATCTCTATTTTTGCCTTGAGCCATACTGGAACAACAAATGTTACAGCTGACAAGTACAGAGCAACTGATCTGCAGATCAGTAACTCTGGACTTTTAGAGAAACTGAGCCATCCAAAAGCAGGGACACCTTTCAAAAACATGAACATAATGAAATACTCATGCATGAAGCAAGACTCTGCTTACTTTGAAAACATTAGCTTTGTTCAACTAAGCATCTGAATTAATGTCTAAATGCTGAAGTTATCCAATGCAATTAAGACAGCAGTGACACGATAATAAAAACATGGCTTTGTACATGAAGGACCAGTAACTTAAAATGCATCCCTTCCAACCCCCCCAAGCATAGGGATGTAACCTGCCTGAGTGCTGAGTGCCTGACCTGCTGAGTTGGGATTGACCTGCCTGGAGCGCTCTGCGGTCTCACAGTTTCACTTGCAGAGTTGTCCATAAACAAGAATGAATGCAGATGCCACAAAGGAGGGCCGCTTGTAAGCAAGCCTATCTTAGTCAGTGGCTGCACTGGTCCTAGAAAGTGGCCGAGGCCCTGGGTGCTTCTCTGAGCCACCTGGGGCTCCAGCAAGCTGGCTGACCCTGCCGGCAGCCCCCAGCCCTGCGGTGCCCCCGAGGAGAGCCAGGACGCCCTGAGGGACACAGCAAAGGGCTCACCCACAGCTGGAGGTCCTCAAGCCCCACAGGTCTAGGCTGGATGATGCGATCTTCCCTCAATTCCATCACACCCACGCACCCTCACAGCTAGGGAGATCTCCCTCAGCTGAGGGGGGAATCCCATAGTCCCCACTAGCATCCTCGTTCCCACCACCCTACTGCCCAAGGGACAGAGCCAAGAGTGGGGCTGCGGGAAGCCATTCCAGCCCCTGCTGTCCGCAGCTGGGGAGAAGATGAGCGAGCACCCTCCATCTGAGGCCTCGTCCCAGGGCGAGGCCGCCGCGGCGCCGACCAGGCCCAAGGAGTTAATGGCGGCAGGAAGCCACCCCCTGCTGCCGCCCTGCCTCCTGCCGCCGGCCCTCCCCGTGACTCGCTTCCTCCGGCGGACGGGAACTGGGAGGAGTGAGCGGCCCCGGGCTGCCGCCCCCACCCCGCCAGCGCAGCCAGCCAGCGCCGTGCCCCGCTGCCCGCGGAGAGCCGCGGCCGCCCCAGCGGGGAGGGACGCCGCCGAGCCCCGCCACCGGGGCGTGCCAGCGGGCGTCCGCCGCCACCGCGCACCCAGCTCCCTGCGCCCAGCCGCGCCGCAGCGCCAACATGCCCGCCGTCGATAAACTCCTCCTGGAAGAGGCTTTGCAGGACAGCCCGCAGGTAGCGGCCCGCTGCCAGGGGCAACGCTGGGGCGGGGGGCGCAGCCGCTCCGCGGCCGCTGCCGGGGGAGAACCGGGCCGCCCGCCGGTGTTGACGCACCTGAGCTGGCGGTGCCGGCGGGCAGCCCGCTGGGTCCGGCCGGGCGGTGGGGGGTTGACGCCTCGGGAGGGCCGGGGAGCAGCCGTCCCGCGGCGGGGAGAGGGCCGTCGGCAGGCGGTGCAGGAGGGCAGGGCGTCGGGGCAGCAGGGCGGGCGCCCGACGGGCAGAGAAGTGGGTCAGGGTGACTTCGCCGGTCGGAGTCGTCAGGGAGCAGGGATGCTGTGAAGCAGGTAAACGGCGCCCGTGTGGCGTTGCGGGAAGGGCTTTGGCCTCGTACGGGGCATCTGTCAGGGAAAAACAGGCTGTGTCTGCTCCTGGGGGCCTCTGGAGAAGGGGGCTGCACCCCAGCGCGGGGGGGCAGGGTGTGAGGAGGCCGGGGCACGGCGCCCTTTCCCCTCACCTCGCTCAGACTAACTCCTTCTTTGGCTTTTTCCTCACGCTGTCCCATCTGGGTGTGCGCTGGCTGGCTGTAAGGGCTGCCCTGCAGAGGTGAGGTGTGTTGGGGAAGGATAGGTGGGCATGGCTTGGTGCCCTGGCTTCCTCCGAGGTCCCTGAGGGAAAGGGAGACTTACACGCTGTGAGTCACCTGGACGCGGTGACAAAAGTGGGATGAAGGAATGTCACTGCCAGCATGCCTGCTCCTCCCTGCTCATGGTGAGGGATCTCAAGGGCGGTAGTTGAGATACAGGGGCTTCCCATGAGGATAGATGAGGTGAGGTGGATCCCACCGAAGATGACCTCCTTCTGAAGGAGTCTGAGAAATGAGGACAGGCGGTTGCTGTCGTTTCCTTCCCAACCCTTGCTGGCAGGGGAGAACATTTCTCCCCTCACCCCTGTGCTACGCCCAGCCCATCGTAGCACCCTCTGCCCCAGTGCTGGGAGCCATGATGCGACACAGCTGCAGAAGTGACCCCTGAGGACCGTGGAAACCCCACAGTGTATGTTGTGATGTTTTTGGGGGGCAGAGAGGTGTGAAGCCTCGAGAGCTGGGAAAGGAGAATGGAAGGAGGGAATTTTGGGTGGAAGTAAGGGGAAGGGGAAAAAGTGGAAATTTCACAGAGGGGTGAGGAAGCTGCACTTGAGGACAAAGCGTAGTGCAGACAGAGATACAAAAGTAATTGGTGAAGCAGGGAAAGAAGAAGGGAGGGCAGGGTGGATCGGCATGGATCCTGCTCGCAAGTAGCCCTGTGTTGTAACCCTGCCTCATCTGCTGATGGATCAGGAAGAGGAATGAATAGGTAAGCTGTGGAGCAGATTGCTGAAAGGTGTTACAGAGTCTGTTGTGAGACATTTTGAAAGAAAGATTGGACATGCACCTGTCAGGACTTAATGAGTCTTGGGGCTCATCTTGATCACCTCTTCTTATCCTGTTTTTCTGTGATTCCACAAAATCCCATCCTAGTAAGAATGACTTTCATCATCTGTTTGATGTGGTGTTTGTGGAATCTCCATCCTTGGAGAATTTCAAAACTTGACTGGAAAAAGTGTTGAGTAACCTGATGCAATGCCAGAGTCAGCCCTGCTTTGACCAGGGGTTTGGACAAGGTGACCTGCAGAGTTCCTTGCCAGCCTGAACTGTTCTGTGTTCGACAGTTTACCAAAATATGCTAGATTTATTATGAGCAGTTATTAATGTTTTTAATATTAACCTCCCCAATGCATTCTGGAGCTGAAGAACTTGACACACAGGATAACTGAACTCATTTACCTCTTCAGTCAACACTTCCTTCAATGATTAAAAATGTAACACTGACTGAAAGCAGCTGAACAATACACTGAATGGAATTTGGAGGTCTTCGTCTTTCTTCTGACCTGAAATGAAAGCTGCTAACATCTCCTTTGCAATTACTGGAAATACCAGGCTGTGCATAAACCTGAGTATTTGCAGGATGTTTTGGTTTGATTTGGTCATTACTTTTTGTTCAAGTCCTGCAACTTTGGGAGGGAGGGGCATTGCTTAATTTTTATAATGGCCCAGTGTTGCTAAAATCTATTTTTTCATGCAAGGAAGCAGGTTTTTTTTTCAGTCTTTTATATTTTTATTTTTTCTTGGAGAGCTTTAGATTCATAGTACAACAGGGTCCCTCTGTGAGCTGGGTGCTACAAAATCAAAGCAAGAAAGCAGTCTCTGTCCCATAGAACTTACAGCATAGCAGCTTATGGGATCATTTACTTCTGCTTAAAGTGACCTGTGCCCTGTGCAGTCACTTACAGCAATGCAAAGGGATGGTAAAATGAGGCTATAACCTCACTTTGTATAAACCGTGTGACATATGTAAATTACATGCAAGACAGAAGAGAATTAGGCCAAAGTTATTTCTTCATCAGTTTTCTGAAACTTGATTTCTCTCTCCCCCACAGTATAGTACTTTTGTCTTGATTTGTCTCCAAGCACTGGCTGAAAAAGGCCATAAGAAGTGTCTTAATTTTGAAGTGTTTGGCCACAAAATAGGAGAGAAATTTACGTAAGCACTCATGCTAAAACCAAGGGAAATACTTACGTTAAAGTAAAAATTTTTTCCTATGTTTTCAGAAACCGAGATGATGGTGCTATTAATGAGGCCTCCTAAATGTTAGCTTGATATTTGGATTACTGGTTTATTTCAGCAGCATTAGCTGCTATTCCAGAATTTGTCAAAACAGCAGCAACAAAAATATACGCATGCTGGTATTTTGTTGCAGTGCTTTAAAATGGTGTTCTTAAATGTAAAAGTTTCCAAGAATAACTTCCAAACTGCTTGAATCATTTATTGTTTTTATTATTTTTGAACAATGTGCTAATAACTGAGGCCAAGACTTTCAGAAATTGTTTCCCAGAGCTGTTCTACCTGAACCCATATTTAGACATCTGAAAAATGGAACCTGCAAAAATTCAGTAAGATTTAGGAATGTAGCTGGCATTCCTGTGTTTGGAAATCTTTTCCAGCATGCAGAAACGTGTGATTTGTAGCCTACTTCAGGCAATTTCTTTATAACTTTTTAGTCTTGGCTTGATATTTGTCTTGATAAACATTGTGTCAAGTTTTATCATTGTTGCCTTCCCTAGATTTATTTTTTTAACCATCTTCACATCCTGTGCATTTCATGCACTGTTGTAACACAGAACAAGGAAGATGAGCACTGTATAGATAGAAGATAGTTTGTTGACATTAGTTTTGCTTGTTTTAATGCGTCGTTGAAGATAAAACATTTAAAACCATTGCTTTTCAAAAATATCTGTGTTTTCAATTACTGAAATAATAGCTTAGTGTGGAAAACTCTCAAAATCATGCCACTGTCCTTGTAGGGAAGTTCTGCACAAAGGTCCTTTATAAGTTTGGGTTCTTGGTATCCATTTCATTGACTTGGCCTTCTCTCCATTCTTTGGTTTTTATGTTCTCTTTATCTGAAAACAGTACTTTGTATTACGTATCTCCTTACATGCTAAGATCTCAAACTAGTTTCCCAAATACATTGACTGCCAGCATCTCTAAGGTAGGAAGTATTGTAGCAACTTAGCATGTTAGCAGACTAAAATGTTGAGAGCTTTAGAGTTACTCAAAGTATGGAAGTACTCCCATCCAATGTCTAGAACAGAACACAACCACTGACTCCCAAGTCATGTACTTTAATCACTGAGCAGCACTAATTTCTGGCTTAGATACTTCTCGGCAGAGATGAAATGATAGTCTTAGGCCAGGGTTCTTGAAGGATGCTGATTTTGAGTTTTTCAGGACAAACATAAAGTCTGGGCAGAGAGTTTTGCAGAGAAGAATAAATGCCTTGGGGAAGTACATGTGCCTTCTTAAAGGTTAAAATAGTGGAGCAACTTAAAACTATCTTAAATCTTTGAAATAAATTTCCCAGATTCGAACCTGGATATTTCAGGTACATTAGAGATTCCTGTAATATGAGGATAGATAAAGCAC
The DNA here is from genome assembly GCF_034638445.1 of Ciconia boyciana. Taxonomy (NCBI): domain Eukaryota; kingdom Metazoa; phylum Chordata; class Aves; order Ciconiiformes; family Ciconiidae; genus Ciconia; species Ciconia boyciana. Next base: position 61,824,896 of record NC_132934.1, read on the forward strand.
TTGCTCTGTTACAGGATTGACGTGATTATGAAAGTACTGGAGTTTATGCGTGCCCCTCATGTAAGCAGGTGAAACTAATTAATGTCATATAAACTAGCTGTACAGATGGAAAGACATTGCCAGTTAGCATCAAACAGATTGGATTTACCAAAGTTAAGACTAAGGATGGATCATGACTTTGTTAAAGGGACAGCCTTCCCTCTTTCATTATTGTCTTGATCTAGCAAATTCTGGAGCTCAGCATTGTTCTGAGATATCTTTGTTTCCCATCTCAGGAGCTGTATCAGCAACATAATTCTTTGTTCCTGATGATTCCACCAAAACAAACCAAGGGAATTAATGTCTTTAAGATAACACAAGTCATTATGTTCTTTTTTTCCCCCCCATTTGCTGACAAGAATGAGCTAGCAGAATGGAGAAAGTACGGGGTATCTCTGAGTGCGTGTATACTTCTCTGCCTGTTGTTGATGAACACTCAGTTGTTTGGTCCCATTATGTCAGCTAGCTTTGGCAGTGGCCCTTTAAGAGTTGCTCAAGACAGTTGAGAGTGAATAATACTCTGTCAATTATCTCATGGAAAGGGGTGCTTTTAATGCAGTCTGACATTAGAGAAGTAAAATGAGCAAGCAGTGGTCTTTGACCCGGAGTCCTTAATGTGGTTTGGATTACTGTAGTCAGCAGGCAGATATTTAGGATTTTTTACATTCCTGATTATGTTGGAAGGAATGTCTTTTAGTTAGAGCAAGAGACTGGGAGTCAGGATTTGGCCATAGCATTTTATCACTTTGCTTCCTTATGCCTCAGTTTACCTATCCATAATAGAAAGACTCATTTCTACATGTTTTGAGATTCTGAATAAACAGAATCATGCAAAGTTAAAGGCTTATTATTTCTGACTGATTTGTATTTTTTGCTACCATCCATTTACAGTTATTTATGATTCTTTTTAATATGTGCACTCGGGATTAAAACCATTTGCTTTTTTTCTTATTGAAGACTCGGTCTTTGCTCAGCGTATTTGAAGAAGATGCAGGAACCCTTACTGAATATACAAACCAGTTGCTGCAGGCAATGCAACGAGTCTATGGTGCTCAGGTAATTTTTCATTTGTGTTTCTCTTGTTTGATATGCAGTAGAAGATAAATTGCTATTATGATGCTGTTATTTACATGAAAGTTGCCAAGTACCCACACCTCTTGTGATTTAAGAGGGGTTGTGGGTGTTCTCTGTCTGATATCTCAGCCACTTCCCGCCTTGATGTTCAGAAAAGTCATGTGCATGAAAAAAACCTTAGCTGCTTTGTCTGTCTCCAGACAATTAATAAAAGAGAAATTGTTATATGTCCTTACCTTATGGTACATTGGAAGGTTAGCCTTGGCAAAATTGCTTGCCTAAATGTAGACACAATACACGGATAGGTATTCACACTGACTTAGGCATCTAACTCAGATGCTGTGACTCACCATTTGGAAGGAACTGTCTATGTCCATTGATTGCAGAGAGAATGTACACTTTGAGTCACACTGAAGTTGAGTACCTAAAGTAGTCAGTCTGAAAAATATGGGAGCAGGAGCAGAAAAAAATAACACTTTCTAAAGCCCATACATGACCTAGATGACTAAATCCCTTTGAAAGTAAAATTTCTAAAGTAAATCATATCCAGTGCTTTGGGAAATATTATTATAAATCTGAGTGATTTTCAGTGAAGCTAGGATTCCCATGTGCATAAAACTAGGTATTTCAAAATACCATATCTAGGTATTTAAAGACATACACAGTGTCTCATGGAACGTTTGCCAGTATTTATGTAGGTTAGATACCCGAGTTCCTTAGAAACAGCAGCTTTCCTATTCTTAAACCAGTAAATCGGAGGACACAGAGATGAGGAGAATGGGGTATTTTGAATGCACTGGAAGACTGAGTGCCTAATTCTTATGTTATCAGGAATCAGTTCAGCTATAAAACTACTGCAAGTGTATGTCCATTTGGTGGGATTGCTCTTCTGGGTGACTGATAGTATGACTTGGAATAAAGAGGTGTCTGTCCAGGACCTAGCTACCTACACCTGGAAGATCCAGCTTTGGAGAGCTTCACAGTCTTCATGTCCTGCATCCTGTGCAAATGCAGAGCAATCAGAGCCTTACAGCACAGCTCAGATACTTAGAAAACAATATAGCACATAGAGAGGTGACATGAAATCAGCACTGAAAGTCAGTGATGGGCATTTTGGTAGAGTCACTGAGCTTTAAGAGTAGCAAGAGTGTGGGCACGTTGGATGGTAGAAATCTGAGACCAGAGAGCAGGTAGGATTGAAATAGGTGAAAGAAGGAAATCAGAGGATAAATATGGCTTGATTATTAAGTGTCCAGCTTGTGGACTACATGTCCCTTTGCCTGGCTGATGCCTTTTTAGGATGGCATTTTAGGAAGCGGTTACTCTGGCCTGTGATTCATGAAAAAATGCTTTGTCTGCTTTTATTTGCCTCTTCCTTTCCCTCTTGGTTTTTAGCCTTCTACATTTCTGTTGCCCCACAGTTATGACATTTCCTCTTTCTTCTCACTGTCTCAGCGCATTCACCCATCTGTACTTTGCAGTACTACTGAGTCTACTTCATTTTCCCAGCACTTCTTGGCCACTTTCTTCCTGCACACTTCCTGCTTTAGTTTGATCTAAATATTCAGTCACTTCTGAATATTGGATGTGTTCCTTGAAGTACCTCATCAGATGTTTGATGCCATTTTGAGATGGGAGGTGCATAGCAGTTGTTTAAAGTCAAGCTTTGTAAGGATGTGGAGGAGGGCACCCCACACTATCATTGACTTGGGAAAATTCAGGTTTAGTGGCCAGTGTTAGGGACTTTACCAAGGCCGTTGGCTCAACATTTAGTGTTCTTAGTGTTGCTGCTTCTGCCATTTAATTCCTTGGGAATCACCACGTGTTGTGACTTCAGTTTGGGTTTGTGTTCTTGGGATCCAGTAGTGGCAAAAAAATGACATTGCAGTAACAAGAAAGCATAAGTAGATCATATTAATTATGTAAGTGGAAAAGAAAACTGAAACTTTTTGTGTTTTTTATTCTATATATGCTTTAAAAAGTCTTGATATTTTTGCATGAGACCTAAAAGAACACACTAACATTGGGGCAAAATTCTGGTTTTTAAATAAAAATTAATGGAAATAATTAATTCAGCTATATATGGTGGTTAATTCCCAAGAGAATGTTAGTGTTTTATAGGCTAACATTGATTTCTCACTAGTTTGACTGAGCTTTGTAAATATCAATATATCCTTTTAAGTAACTGCTCCTGAATATTTCAAAGGAAGACATGCTTTCTGACTGAACTCACCCTCAATTTTTGAGAGGTATACCCCTTATTGCAAAACTTTGTGATTGCACTTGCCATAGAAAGAGAAGTGTAATGCTGAATTGCCCACTAAACATGAATGAACAGTTAAGAAAAATCTATGTGTAATATTTCTTTGCTGCCTAATCACAACTTGAGGGAAAATCAACATTTGCTGATGCGTTGTTAGGAGACAATGTGTGGGCCTCACTAGCGGCATATGAGGAAGTGCTACCAACCCTTTTCATTTTGAGAGGGAACGAGATTTAGTAGAGTGTAAAATTGAGAGTAGTGAGAAGCCACGTTCTGAATTTGCCTTTTTATCTTCCTGACTTAAATTTTGTCTTTGCAAAGTCATTGTCATCACCTGCTCTGATTTCCTTATCAGTAAAACAGGAATTACAGTTACTGACCTACTTTGAAGCAATGACAGAAGTTCTGTTTGCACAGCCATAAAAATGGCTGGAATCACAATCATGGCAGTCAAACAAAACATCAGTGGCTTGTGCCAGTCCACAGTATTGAAAAATCAGGGTTTATGCCCCCTCAAAACAGTTAGGACAGTTTTACAAACATAAATCTTGTTTTCTTCCGAACTACATTCTGAACTTTCAAATCTCCCAGGTGTGTCTCAACCATTTTTTCAAGATTTTCTGGAGAAGTTTACTAGAAGTTTGGTGTTTCTTGTGATGAAAACTCAGATTTTCATGTAATTGAAACCACTGTAGCTTGTGATGAAACAACAATAGTTGATGGTTCTGAATGGATGCAGTGCAAAGTCTCAGGGGAGTAGCAATTAGTACCAACTGCAAGCTGTTAATTATCCATGTGGTTATATGCATTTATTTGTCCCGAAACACTGCTTTGTGTGCAGAGCAGCAGTAAGTTTGTGAATTGGCAGCTCAAGCTGCTCTAAACACTTGGATCAGTGCATTTGAAAAGAATGTAAGAAAGAAATATTTGCCAGGGTTTTTTTAGTACACTTAGAAAAGTAGGAATCTTTTTGAACACTTTTTTTTTTTTTTTAAGCTACAGATTTCTGCTAGGTGCTGGGTACCTAACTTTTCAGACTTACATGTCTTCTAGCAGGACTTCATTTTACATGCCTTTAACTTTTCAGATGACAGTAGGGCAATTATTGGGATAAAGCCTATCTGAATTAATGCACCCAGTAAACAATGCAGACGAGCCTTTGAAATTACTTGAAACTGCTTTTGTCCCAAGACTGGAAGGAAGGGTTTGCAGCATCCTGTCACGGGGTGGAGGTGTTGCAGGGTGTTGCAGTGTATATGCTGCCTAGGCATGTAGGGCCACTTGATGTGGACAGGCCTGTAACACTAGGCTGCAGCTGAGCAATGTATTGCTAGCACATTGCCTTTGGGTGCAAGGCCTTCAATGCGTGACAAGCCTCTGGTTGCTGTGCAGGATCAGGACAGTGCTCCCACCTCTTTGGGCACCCACACCAGATGTGGTGGGGTGGTGACTATTTTGCACATGGAGTTCTTTAGTGAAAAAGAGACTGTGATGCTACAAGGCAGATGCAGTGTATGATGCCGTGATAAAGGAGAAGTCACAGGAACCAAATGTATGAGCCATGCTTGAGGAGTGAGGTTTGGTTGATCTGGCAAGCCCGTGTGTGTAAATATAGTGAAGTATTTTTATATTTCTTAATCAAATAAACCACATCCGTGTGAGTACATATTGTACTTCCTGCTGTAGTTCTCCCATCTGTGCTGTGGTACCCTGAAGTAGTTATCATGTTAGTGGTCTTATAGAAGAAATCTTCTTTACAGAGTTTGTTCTTGTAGTTCTTCTTCCTTGCAAGCAAGCCCTGATGATGCATCTGGCATTACTGCTGTCTGATTTCCGTGAATATTGTGTTCATCATTCTGGACGTTTTATTACCTAAGCAGTATGTAATGCAGCAAGCAGGGACTGTTAGAAAACTTGATTTACTTAAGTTGCATGCTGAGGCTCTTGCAATGGTGTATGAGCAAAGTGTGCCCAGTTTACATTCCTGATTTCACGCTGCCATAGTAAATTATTTTCAGAGCTTTACGATCATCTCCAGTTCTTCATCCTACTATAGAAATGGCTCAACTGGGATCTTCACTTGAAACAAAATGCCATTTAGAAACTCAGGAGACTATTGTGTCTCTACTGACTATTAGAAGGGATAAACAGTTAAGCTGGTTAGAGGAAAGTAAGATGCAGTATTTTGTCATTGGAAAGAGGTTTAATCTCATTATTCCTGACAAATCTGTCTAGATACTAAGAGCAGTGATGGCAGAAGAGGAATAAAAAGAAACCCATGTTGCCTTTATTGATATATCCAGAGAGAGATTAGCATGGGAATTGGGAAGTGTAATTCTGTTCAGCATCTGTGTCTCTGAGCAGTTGTCTTGTGATTCCAGAGTCACACAGGCAAAGCAGCAACAACCTCTGGGGCTCACTGCCTTTTTATGTCCAGACTCTTAAGGAAACTCTTGACGATTATGGAATAGTCTTGGGTTTTACGTACCACATTACATGGGTATCAGGACAACTTCTATCTGTACAGGGCTATTTTAGGTAGTACTTTATACCAGTGTTATTTCTCTCCCTGAATTCATGACACCTCATGTCTGCATTTTTCAGTAGTGCTGCTTGTTTCATCCTCTTATGTATTGACATCACTAGGCTATAACTCAGTAGATAGGTGTCAAGCTCTCTAGGGTTTGCATAGATTTTCATGTTTATTATGTTGCATAGCTAACCCCAAGTGTTCAGAATTCTTAAATTAGTTCTTGCTAAACTAACAAGTAAGCACTGATACAGTTTTTCTTTTAATTGCTTTCTTTTCATGTCTGAGGGAACAATTGTGTTGCCTTTTCAAACCATAAGACTTTTTTTTCCCCAAAACCTTTTGAAACAATGAAGTTTAAGTTGGTGTTTTGTAAACTTTCAGTTCCACATAGAGAAGCTTCAACAGAGTATTAGATAGGACAAACGCTTGCAATAAATTACCGTTGTCAGCACTGACTTCTGTGAAATACTCTATATATTATTGTTCCATATTCATTGTAAGTTTGCATCATATACCTCTGCACTTCCTGAGGCGTATTCACCATATGTTCCTAACAGATGTAAGCAGAGCATTATCACATGAGAACTAATGTATTTACAAAGCCATGGGAGTTGTTTTTAATACTGCCTATGAAGTTGGAGTTGTCACCATGCCTGGAAGCAAGTTAACATTGCACTAAGCAGGATCTGGAGATTTGAGTACTACAAGGAGGCATAAATGTATGGATGCCCTGCTGATAGTAATTGTTTTGCAAGAAACTGAAGAGATTCTTTCCCTACTGAACTAGCCATTCTACTGTAGCTTCTTTTGCTGTTTTACGGCAGAGTTTTGACTAGTGTCTTCTATTTCTTGAAGCTATTAGATGTTCCTTTGCTGAACTGTTCACATTTGAGGACTGAATGCTATGCTGTGAATCAGCAGCAGGGCAAGCCATATGTTAGCCTGATCTTGTAAAGTGCTGGGCAGCCTCAGCACCCTGGTGAGGCTTAGCTTCTCTCACTCTTGAGTTCATGTTTCCAAGCTATTTAGTATGCAAACCTAAGCCTGTAGGACTGTAACATTTACTAGATTGCTGGAGAACTCTATTTTGTAGGAAGATGACATGCACACGTAGACAGAGCTGCATAAAACTGTTGTGTCAAGACCCAGTTCTTTTTGTGCTGTGCCTGGTTTTGAAGGTAAATGTGTTACCTAGTTCTGAAAAGATGAGAAGGCTGCAACTGCCTCATGGACCTCCTCCATCAACCACCTACCTGTTTTTTTTTTTCATTTATGAGGCATTAAGCTTTCCCAGATGTAAGCCAATTTTTATTACGTGTCATTCTGCACGTACAGGGTGCATGAATAAATACCTTTACTGGTATCTTGCTTGCTTACATTAAGAAGCCTTTGGCAGTTCTGTGTGCTGGTTACTTGCAGAGTTTTAAAAATGCCAGCTTTAGCTGGAGTAGGAAAGTAGCTTTGCAGAAAGCTTCATTATATTGGGATTGGAAATGGACATGCTGGAATAGCTCTCTGTCTTCAGAAGTTAATTTATAGCTCAACTTAATCCTTTACATGCCCTCAGATCTGGAGTCTATTAGACGACTGTCTATAGAAATATCTTCTGACTTCAGTGTACTAGCCCTCAGAGTTTACTTTGGAAAAACACAAAAAGAGACCTTAAAAAGGGATGGACTGCATCACTGGTAAATGGTTAACGGCATAGAGATTTTATTACAAACAGGTTACAGAAAAATCATACTCTCTTCTGATGACATGAACAGCTTGGTGAATAAAGGTGATAATGAAGAAGGTGGAATCAACCCAAAAAAATCACATGCCTTTGCTCTGGCACTAGAATAGAAAATAACAGTTGGACGCTTTCTTGCTGACTTATTTGAAGGCAGGGTGAGGTACTGAAATAACTTGAGAATTAAACAATGTTTTTTAATCTGTTGTTTTTTCATTTCTGGTAGATTAATGCTAGATTCAAGACACCAGCTCCATCACCTTATCTACGTGAACTGGTGTTAGTGAACTTTATAAAAATCTTTTCCTAGGGCTAGCATGCCCTAGCATGCCAGCCAAGGTTAAAAAAGAAAAAAAGTCAGCCTATCTGTAATCATATCTGATTGCTTGATACCTATTTGCATACAGTCCTTTCTTCTTTCCTTCTAGTATACTTTTTTACATTAATGCTGCAATGATGTTTTCTCTGCTAAGTAAAATCATCTAATGACAATGAATGTATTTGCAAGGCCCAGTACTGGTTAGTTTGCCTTCATTTAGAATATTTGGATTTCTGTTCAGGATTTTATTGGTTTCCTACCTGATACATCATCTCATCAATAGCTCTCCCACTCCAGAAATGCTTGATGAATTCTGAAATGTCAAAGTAACGTGGAAGGGATGTGAGCAGGCAGTCAGGATTGTATAGTAGCTTTTCTTTTGCTGTGTTATAGTGAATTTCAGTCACTTCAGGATAAAAGAAGTGAATGTTGCTGTATTCCATGGGAAAATGTCTTGGAAATAGATTAAAACCTGTTAAAATAATTTGCCTGGATTTAGTGGATCTGTCAACTGAAGCAATGCAAATAACTTTTAAGTCTTGAGACTGATTAGTACTGGGGGGGGGGGGGAGTGGATGGGGAAGGCTGATTAGGAAGAAACGGGAGGAGGATTAAACCCAACTTTCCCAGATTAGTGTGCTTAGCAATGCAGTATTACCACTAGGTCAGCAGAGCACTTTGCCTGCTTCCTGTTCCTTATGCAATGTGGCTGTGTTTCAATTTGCTAGCTTAATTTGATTTGTTTACAACTGTTTGGGGAGGGTGGGGGGTGTTTGGTTGTTGCGTTTCTTTTTTTCCCTAGTGATATAATGAATTATTTTGTAGCTCTAATGGGAACAAAGTCTGGCAGAGGTTGGGAAGGAGGATGAAGGACCCAGGATTAACTCTTCCACATGGGCAGGGATTGAGTAACAAGTTTGTGGTGTTCTGACAAAAGAACTGAGCCTGTAAATGAAAAATGTCACCTGCTGTCATCAGTGGGATGTCAGTGATGTGTGGAACTGTTGTCCCAAAATCAGCCCAAGATCCTGAAGTAAATTTTATCAGGCCCTTCCATCAATTTGTTCTGTACCTGGAGTAGCGTGCCATGAACGTCTGTTTGGGGTCTATATGTGACTGTTGTCACCTGGTCATATACTTGATATGATGTTGTTAACTTACACCCCTTTGAGACCCTCAAGGTTTATGTACTCCCCAATTACCCTGTAACATACTGGAAACTGCTCCTGGGGAGTGGTGATCACTGGAAGATTTTTCTTCCATGTACCGTTTTGCATTGCCCATCCTCAGACTGTCCCACACAGATGAGTAATGATGCTCTTTGTTACTCTTTGGATATTGGGTGAGGAAATTGAGGATCTAGTAGTCTTTAAAAACCAAACTGGTAGAAGCTTTTGAGGATGGCTAATACAAAGGAATAGGATACCTTTAGTGTCAGTCAATTATTCTGAAGCTTCTTTTAGTATTAGCAAGTTTAAGCCAGAAGCATTTATTTTCCAAATTCAGAACAGAGCATGTAGTTGCAGACTTTGCAGGAATAAGTGAACTGAAACAAAAAGGGGAAAAAAGGAGGTATGTTTCTAACACTCAGTTTATTTCAAAAGATTCTCTCACCCTGACCCAACTGTACAACTGACAGATGGCATCACAGTTGCTGTGTGAGGACATAGTCTTCTTCCAGTTCTTACTCATCTCTATCTTCGAGGTTGTGTTTATGGAAAAGACACCAGGCCTGAGACCCTCTGCTTCTTTTTGTAATCTTAATTAATCTTTGGACTCCACCCATGTGCATACAAACAAACCCTTTTAATGTCATCAGTCCACGTGCAAGGAGTCTCATCCTTCCTGTCATCAAGTCATTGCTTGCTAGCTCCCACTTTGAAGGTGGCAAAGTTTCTCGGATGTTCTTACAGCCTGGGGGCAGATAGTTAAGGCTCATTCCTATCCTTGCCTGAGCCTTAACAAGGTTTGTTAATTTATTATGAAGCACGACATCCTTTTCCATCCACTGGCTTGGGAAATACTTAAATGCCAAGTGTTTGTGTGAAGCTTTTTCATAGTAAAAACTGTACAGTCTGCATAACCAACCTGCAAATCTTACGTGAATCCTTGGCATTATTATTGTATGAAAGTGTAACGCTAATTACTAATTAGTCTGAGACAAGAAACAAGAATAATCCATCACTGTGAGGTGAGGATAGTCATGGGGTACACATGATCTGTGTTCGGACCCAGATTAACTCAGTTCTGAGCCCTTGTTTATACCTTGGAAGGCCTCTGCTCTCCCATCTCCAGCCACCTGTGAGTATTATCACCATAGTGTTTTAAGTTGAACAGAATTAGCTCACCCATCTCTTTCTGCCATGTGTTCACATGCAGCTGCTGTTACTTAGGCTGTGGCTATACCTGGGCATATTTAAGACTCTGGCTAAGTGTTTGGGCCTTGCTGTCCCTATGAACCCTTCTTCCTGGCATGCCAACATGGTACAGAAGCACCAGGCTGTAATGCAGTATGTCAGAGGTGGCATCAGGCCAAAGTAAAGGGTGTTTCAGAATCTCTGGCCCAGATAGTTAACTGTGCCATGCTCTGCATGCTCAGGATACAAGGGAGAACTAGAGAGCACACAAACTCTGTCCCAGTTTTAATTGTTTTCTGTACCAGCCCCAGCATAAGGGGTGCTATTAAAGCACTTCAGAGATTGCTCTGAGTTTTGCAAACTCTCTATGCCTTATGTATTTGGAGAGAGGAATAGATTATGTTAAAGTTTAAAATGAAATTAAATGAAAAGTGATTAGTTTTTTGCATTACTGAGGAAGAGAAGAATCTGACAGGGATTAAGACAGATCCCAGTTCCCCCTTCCTCTTTTTCTTTTATTCCAGTTTTAAATCATTGTTAACAAATCAGGAACAGAGGAGTTGATATACTATTGTTAGGAATACATTGAGTAAAAGATTGACATATTCAAATGCTTGTCTGTTTTATTCCAGCTGTCAAGCAAAATTATACAACCTCCCTACAAGTTTTGCTTTGTGTAGGCACGTCTTAAGGATGTGTGTACTTTCATTGGCCAGTTTAGCCATGAGAATACAGAATTATGTGCTGTTTTGTACTCCTGTATCAACTTAAAGCACTGTAATTACATCAGTACATTACTTGAGCATGAATGCATTATATAAAAGCACATCTACTGGTTCTCTTTATTGCTGTAGATTTTGTGGAAAGATGATTAACCAATATGAAACATTCTTATGCTGGTATGACAGCTTACATGTTTGAGGTTGTTCTAGTTTTGTTTTTTTTTGGGGGGACGATGACGACGACACCCAAAACTAAACCCCAAATCCTGCCTCTATTTAAATTAATCAACACACAGTTTGTTTAGGTCTGAAGTGTACCTGCTTCTCTATGCAGGTATTTTGGGACTGGTTGTTTACATACAACAATGTTTGTGTAAGTAGTTGCAGATTCAGTCAAGAAGCTGGTAAGAAAGTAGTAGTAACAGCAGAGCTAAAGTCCTTTCATTATTTCTATTAACATGTCACTTTTGTTTGTAGAATGAAATGTGTCTTGCCACACAACAACTTTCGAAGCAGCTCCTTGCCTATGAAAAGCAGGTATGTTCAACATATGCCTTTGATTTCTTTTCAGCCTCAGCAACTTGCAAAGAAGTCTGTGTAAATAGTGTGGTTTCCAAAAGTGCTTAGGGCATTGGATTTACTTGGTTTCATGTGAAGGCTGTTGTAAAATTCCCCAGCATGTTCAAGGGAGTTAGGTCACTTCTGAGAATCTTTTTAAAAAAACAAAAACAAACAAAAAAAAGTGCAAAATGTGAGTTAATGAATTTATGAAGATGCAAACCAGTTTATTCCTATTGTATGACTTTAAAATGAGTATAAAATAAGCATTAATTATGTGATGTCCAAAATCCATTCATTTAAAACAAGAGGAGCAGGGTAAAAGAGTATGTATTAATGAGTTACTGTTTTTCCATTTAGTTATATCACTTACTGCATTTTGTAGGAGTATTCATTACCTTTGTAGTAAAACACATGTTGTATTTTATACTCACCTTTATTGATTTATGGACCAGATATGTGTTTCTATTTTCAGCATTTTGCCTTAGGTAAAGGAGATGAAGAAGTGATATCCACCCTTCATTACTTTTCAAAAGTTGTAGATGAGGTAATTTGAATTGCCAATATTCTATTTTTACAATATAGAATATTGGTGGTTTTTCTTTTGGTCTTTGTCCTTTTGCTTCTGAGCCTTTCCACTGAAGGCTAGATTGTGCCTGCATTTTACCAGATCATTTAATTGGGGGGAAAAGTAGTGTAATATCACCCTTTCTTAATGGTTAGAGCTGTTTCTGTTGCTTCATCCCACATGCTGTCCTCAGAGCAAAGCTGAACTTCCTAAATGGGGGAATTAGAAAAGAGACTGAAACAGGATGTTTCATCTAGGCTGGGGCCATTTTATAATTAATTCCACTTGAAAATGACATTTACATTTTTAAGCTTTAAACACTGCAATTTGAGCCAAAGCCTGCCAGGAATGGATGCAGGGCAGCCGTGAATTAGTAAAGTTGCAGTTTAGTTGCTGTGAGATCACACAGAATCCAGGCATGTCTGGAGGAGGCTGCAGAAATGCCTCCTGAAGCCAGGTTAGGTACTACAGCTGTGTGCGCTGAACACTTCTTCTCTCTGTAGGTTGTTGCTGAGTACTGAGAGTCTTTCTAAATGCTTTTGTTAGACCTGCCCATATAACATTTCAATATAATCTTAGTATCTAGGTCCGGATTGCTTAAGTGTCATTTGTCACATCACTTTGTTGTGAGCAGGGCTGTGCCATCAGAAAAGCATTGTTGTTCTTGTTAGTCTACTTTCAACTTTAGTTAAGAAGGCAAAAGGCTGTATTGAGGTCTGCTTTTTGAGAGAAGAGATAGGAGGGCTGTGGGGCAAAAAACAAGTTAAAATTTGTAGAGCCCATGGATAACTCTAACAATTTAAAGAGAGGAATCCCAAAAGTTAACTTTTCCCTTAGGCTTCTCCCCCTGCACGTGTGCTCTCAGGGGATACTTGAAAAGAGCATGTATTGTCACAAGTCTTGTACTTCTCTATGTGAACTATGAATAAATCAAAACAAGAACTTTCTCCTTCCCAGGTGCAAGAGAACCATCCCATTTGGGAGCAGAAAGCTGAGAGCCTCTCTGTTCAGTTCTGTCGATCACATTTTCCCTCGCAAGAACTTGCTCTATTCCTCAGCCTCCTTTTCTGTGTGTTAGCTACCCCCTGCATCTGTTTCTCAGTTGCCTGTTCTACAGGCATTGAATTGTCCTGGTTTGGTTTTGTATTGTCTAGTGGGAAATACTGACTTCATCCTCACCTACATAATTCCGCCTAGAGGCCTCCAGGATACTGTGAGCAAGTAGGCAGAATATCATGTCAGCATGTGGTGCGCTCCTAGTTTGTAGTATCAGGCTCCTGAGCACTGTGATGGATAGTTGTCCTATGTAAACCCGTCTAATATTCTTAGCATGCCACTGCTGACATGAGAGCCTTACCTTCATCCTAAACAGCATCACACGAGTGCTTTAAAATATGTCTCGATGTGCTGAATTTTAGAGAAACACTTAGAAAAACAGGGGCAGGAAGCTGCTCTGAAGGTGAAACATTTGAATGGGACCTTTCCTTGTGTTTGCCCTCTGTTGTGATTGTGTCCTGGGTAACCCTCATGAATGGAAACAGATTCTAGTCATGGCGGTGGGACTGTAAACCTGTGGTGTAGAGACTAACAAAAACTGGTTAGTAAAGGCTAATTACAGATTAAATCCTGTTGGGTTAAGCATTAGCATTAATGGTCAAGTGAACTGCCCTAATATAGTATGTGGGAACTGAAAAGTTCTTGGATCCTTGGAAAACACCAGGCAGGAATTAAGCATTTAGGGGAAAATCCCTATCTGTCTCACATATCTTGAGAAATGTATTTTAAGCACTGAAATACATTGAAGTACATAAAACCCTTTTTTCATCTGCTGGGCACAAATGGCAGGTGTGCTTCTGCAACAGCTTTAGAGTGCTGTTATTTTATTTTTTTTATTTACACTGTGTCTTAGGGCATTCCTCTCTTCTCTGTTTCAGCTCAATATTCTTCATTCTGAACTGGCAAAACAGCTCGCAGATACAATGGTTCTACCAATAATACAATTTCGGGAAAAGGATCTCACAGGTAAATTTTATTTTAAGTTTTAATTTTCCTCATGTGTTCCTTCTTGCTTATTTCATAATAAACTGGGACATAATGTCATGTCATAATTTTGTTATTTGATTCACAAAAAAGATTTTTGTGTTTGTTTTTTTTTTTTCTGCTACAGAATTTCGTTGACAGGTGCATGCTTTTACTCAGACTTAAACAGTGCAAGTTCACTACATAACATTTTATGCACCATATGGTGCAAGTTTGAAAATACACAGCTTTGTTCTTTGTTGGGTCACTCTGCTTTTACGCTAGTGTAATTTTACTGAAGTCATTGTTACAATGGCCTAAAGAAGGAAAATTTAGCAGTGAACCTGGCTTGCAAACAGTATTTATCCCACTTCAGGAGTTTGGGTTTGTTTGAAAAACACAAGCAAGAATGTTTTTTTAACTTCAGAGTATAGTATATTCCCTCACTTTTAATGAATCAGTCCACTTTAAATCCTTGCTATCCAAGGGTAGTTCCAAGTAACCTGGTTGCACAAACTTGGAAATTCATTACTTAAACAGCAGAGCAATAATACAAACATTTGGTGTAATTTCAAAAGAAAGAAGTTCATCTTCAAGGTCAAGGACACTCTAACCTACTCATGCAACAGAAACACGAGCTTTCACTGCAGCATTTTAATTTTTTTTTAAAAAGCCCACTTCTCAAGTCACTAAGCTCAGTCCTGTTTATGTACTTTTTAAAGACATCATTTTGATGGGAGACAAAACTACTACAGCAAAACAGTGACTAGTTAAGGTTCCTTATATCATAGCATCTCATTTGAAATTCTGAAGACATCAATGGATGTCTTGTTTATAATACGATATCAAATATAAAGCAGTATTTGGATGGTAAGATCTTGGTTCTATAAACACTTTCCCACTGATTTAATGTGACTTCAGTGATACAGTGATTCTGCTCCCATCTTTAGGGATTCTGCCCCCTGGTTCATAAAAGAAGACGTAAAAAGAAAATGCAAGCGAAGCCTGCAACCAAAGCCTCAGCTGCTTCGTAACAAAAAATGAAAGTTTCTTCAGCTTCCCTGGATGTCAGAATCTTTTTTGTTCCATCCATCCATCACAGCCTCCATTTTTCTTTGACACAGTCTATAAAACAGCATTTTTAGTAGCAGCCTGGCCATATTGAAATTTCATCATAGTATTAAACAAGGAAAATTAGCTGTGTTCTTGTTTTTACTTTTGATCTTGTTATGTGTATGTATTGAATACTGTAGAAACCTCTAGCTACAAGTTAGTCAAACCTGGGAAGAATTTGTCTTTCTGCGTTAGAGTCACGAGTAAGTGTTCTGGGGAAAAAAGGTGGCATGAATCTGATTAATGGTAGGTTGTTAAAAATAATCAGAGACCATGATGACATAGTACAGTTTCCCCTTATTTTTAGTTACATAATGTCCATTCTTGTGAATGTGCTTTCTCTGTAGCTTTTTGAGAAGGGTTTTGCCAGTTGCAGCATACATTGGTATGGACACTGAGAGTAGCTTGAGCCCAACACTTGTGAAAGTTGAGCCGCCTGTTTGCTTTCTCTTCCTTCTACCTGTGTCAGAAACTCATGGCCAGCATTTGTTACGTAAGCATCATAGCCAGCAGTCAGATGTGTTAGATACATATTTCTTTTCACAGAGAAACATAGCAAAAAATGTTCCACGTTGATGAAGATTCATGTACAGGAAAGGGGCTTAGCTCATACGTCTCTGGGAGTTAAATTTCTCGGTATCACATAAGCATTGTCAGGAAGTCAGAACTGCTGATCTTTTATGATAGTGGTGGGCCTTTTGTCATAACAAGCATACTGAAATGGTGCTTCTTTGGGTAAATTATACTGGCAGATAAGGAATCTTTTTCATAGTGATAACTTGCTCAATCAAGTAAACTCAGTTGACTCTTAATTTGCTACCTGCCTATTCATTTCTCTAGCAGCTGATCTGGTTTATCTTTTTCAAGACAGGCACAACTTATGCATCTCTGCTTTGAAAGGATTGGAGTGACTTAGGCATTAAATGTGCCATAAATGGTCTCAGTTGAACAAAGTGTTTACAGCTGTTTTTACTTTGAATATTTGATTTCTCTTTTCCAGAAGTAAGCACGTTGAAGGATCTTTTTGGCCTTGCTAGCAATGGTATGTTTCCCTGTTTTGTTTGTTTCTAATGGTGTGCACCTGTTATATCACAGAAGACATTTTTAATCTATGCACACACACATCACATTTCTAAAAAAAAACAATATTCCTTGTCTACAGAACATGACGTGTCCATGGCAAAGTATAGCAGGTTACCGAAAAGGAAAGAAAATGAAAAGGTAACAAACATGAAAGGGAAAAGGAAGAGTTTTTATCAGCTGTTCTGTCTGCATCATTGTTCGCTTTGAACTTTGGAGAGTTCATCAGTTAAATTCGCAGTAGCTCAAGAGTACTTGTGATTTTGTTTCCAAGCAGACACAAAGCTTTTAAACATCAATTCAGCAAAGTTATACCTGTTTTCTTCAAGTTAGGCTCCAGTTCAGCACTGAGTATTGTGCTGAACTGGAGCCCTTCAGATCCAGGGGAGCTCTTCAGACAGAGGCAATCCAAATGGCTATAAATAGATTTGTATAGGCCTACTGTTGTACAGCTGATGTGATGATGCTGTATCACTGGGTACAATTCATTGTGAATTGTCCTGAAGCCTTGTGTCTGCTGTTTATAAAGCATTCCGTTTTTTCGCATCTACCGTCTGGCTAAATTTCTCTGTATGGATTGTCATTCCACTTACAGTACACATAACTCTGTTGGTGGGATTGTTTTACATTTCTTCTTCTTTGCCCACTGGACCACTATTCCAAAATATATCCCTGTATGCCAAAAAGTGGGTGATTGGCCCTGTCCTAAGAGTGCATCAGTTCTACAGGATGGTCCTTTAAAGGAAATGCATTACAGAACAGAATGTGATATAGCATATTGTGAATTATTCATCTCTGAATTCTGCACTTGCAGGCTTGTGTTGTGATCTCAGCTGCAAATGAATTTCTTGCACTGAGATCAGATCCAGAATTTTAGTTGTGGTAGTTATGTAGTTTATAGTCACAGGGGCTCCCCAAATGCTTAAGTATCTTGCCAGAGAAGGGCTTGAAGTACTTGCTTTGGGTTTTGGATGTGCTTTCTTAGTTTCTCATCCTTCATTTTAATGTGTAGAAGTTCTGTAATGAGAATTGTTTAAAGATAACTTGAAAATAATCAGTAAATATATCTATATGCACAGTAACACTTTGTGAACCTCTTTATCAATTTTTATTCAGCTAAAGGCAGAAGTGGCAAAAGAAGTGGCAAATGCAAGAAGAAAGCAGCACCTTTCATCTCTGCAGTATTACTGTGCTCTGAATGCTCTGCAGTACAGGAAGAGAGTGGCAATGATGGAACCTATGCTAGGATATACACGAGGACAGGTATAGACAGTAAAGTGTCTATATCACTTAGACATGTCCCTGAGAAAAGTAAAACATTGTAGCTCTGGATTTTTTTCTGAGAACTGACAAATGATAACAGAGGGGGGGGAAAAAGCTTTTATTCAGCTTGCCTAGATTCTAGCAACTGATTTTTGTTTGTGGCAGATAGTTGAATGTTTAGATATTCAGGAAAGACACCAATGAAAAGAAAAATCCAATACACTTATATGCAAAATCAGCCTGGGGTTAATTTTTTCACAGCTAAGCTATCAGTGCAGGAGCATTTACTTCCACTGTTTACTCTGTCTGCACAAACTCTCCTATGCAGCAGTTCCCTTCCTGGCACATAATGTTCAGCATACTGATGAGGAGTGTACATGACAAGGAACAGAGCATGCACTGGCGAACTGGAAGGACAGAACAGTAGAGTGGATTGAGCATAAGGCTGGCAAATTCTCTTTCTGATCTTTATTCTGCCAGTAATTTGATAGAGCATTTCTCAAGCCTGTAAAATGCAGTAGTAATACTGGTAATCTGACTCTCCAGGACGTCAGGAGGATCAACAAACTAGTATTTTCACAGCACTTGATTCTCATTACCACCCATTTTAAGGGTTTGTTGTCCATCAGCATTGATGAACGAAAGCATTGGGAAAATGAGAATTGGGCTGTGAAAACAGAAAAAATGGATGCAGTGCTCTGTTTGAGATTGTAGTGTGGATCATCATCTCCACTGTCCTCTGTCTTTTGCAGATCATATGTCCCATATAAAAAGGTAACAAATGAGACTTCAGTCACTTTCCCCACCATGGGAGTTCACACTGCTTCTCTGCTGTAATTATACTAAGTGAAAGAACTGCATTGGTTTCCTTTACTGGAAACAAAACAGAACTTTCTTTCCTTGTATTTTATCTGGCAAAACTGCCGTATCTCAGTGCTTTATGCAGGAAAGTCTTAGGTTGTCACAGGAATGACTGAGTAGCCAGAAGCCAGTTGATATTGATGCTTAAATACAGTGAACTGCCCTTCAGCCCAAGTATATATTTTCTTTATTAATTACTCAAAACATGCATCTTGTATTTCACATTTCCAGCAAATGAGCAGGCCATAGGGAATTTTTGGAAAAAGCAGTGGCTAATATAGGGTTTCTTTGACTGAAAACTGACATCAACATCTAAGCTAGGCATGTCAGTCTATCATCAGTGGAATTTAGAGCTCTTCCCTCCTGAAGTAGGCTTGTGAAATAGAATAGGTAAATCATTCTTTAAGAGAGTGTGCTTTCTCCCCTTTGTAAAGGGAGTCTGTGGTCAATAACATTGTTGCAGAAATCTGAGTTACAGGTAAGAGGAATCCCACGTCCCAGGGTTAGGGAAAAGGAGTGGAATCACAAGTAAAATTGGATGAAATAGCTAATAAATTGCTTAACAGCCAAGAATTTGCTTTCACATCTCTTTCTGGAGTAGTTAACTGGTTTTGTTTTTTGTTTTTGGTTTTGTTTTTTTTTTTTAAAGCTAATTAATTGCACACACGTGCTAGCCGTGTCCATGTTTCACACAGTTGCCAGTAGGTCCTAACAATGACTGTGTGCCCCACAGCAGGTAATCCAAGGTCAAGTCTACACACACTGAGTGCTTTGCTGCTGTTGCATGCCTGCTGAGCCATACCAGCTAAGTGAATTCACCTTCTGTCACAAGATGTGCACTTTGGCCTTAGTAGCTTTTTTTAGCTCCTTCAGTAGAACAGAATCCATGGTAAATCTGTAGTTGATACCGCTGATTGCCCTGGAGGCTTCTGCTAGCACAGCTACACTTCATCACTTTCCTGACTGACTTTGCTATAGCAGTTTAAAAATTTCCACGTTGGACTTGGTAGTCCAGGTTGGACTGCTAAATCTAATGCATGATTTGTGTCCCATTTCTTTTTATATGGTGGCATCGCACACAGCGGCTCATAACACCACTAGACCCAGTTCTTCACAAGTGCTAGTATGGGAGAATGCTACCTGTTCCCTTATTTCAATCATTTAGCAAGTTATTGGAAACATACGTGTCAGCAGCCAGTGTGCATAAACGGGTGTGTGAAAGGGTGGAAAGTTGCAAAAGTGAGAAATACAAAGAAAGGCAACGCAGCTGTTTTGACCATGTGTTTGATTGCAAGCCAAAAGTATCAGTCATAATGGGATTGCTGTTAACACAGTCCCCACAATCTGTTATTTGTCTGCCAAAGCCAAGATAACTTCCAGTGTCCATTTTTTGTTTTTTGTTTGATTGGTTTTTTTAATTTTTATTTTTCAGATCAACTTTTTTAAGAAAGGAGCCGAGATGTTTTCCAAAAGAATGGACAGCTTTTTGTCATCTGTTTCAGACATGGTTCAAAGGTAACACAATACTTTAGCACTGTAACCTTCAGCACATAACAGAGAGTCCCTCCATGCTTGCATTGCATTGTTGGGCATATTTTGTTAAAGCAGCAGGTGGAAAGTAGGTATGTTTGTACATGTAAAGGAAAATGCTGTCAGTGCAGTGCAGAGAGTATTTTTATGGTATAGCCAGGAGCTATACACTGCAAAGTGTTCACGTGCTTTCTTACATCCCTGTGTGTCTTCATGGACACAAAGCATGGAATCTGGGCTTTGAAATGGGTTAACAGAATTAATATAATAGAGCTAAAGTGCATTCTGAATTAGAGGTATTTATACTTGCTGGGTCTTCTGTAACAATACTGTAACAATAACCCATTAATCTCCCATATTTGGGAGGATTTAGGGCCTATAGTGTTTGATGTTGTAGCTACACAAGGCAAACAAAACTCCTCGCCCTAGAAAACATACTCATTGTATCCAGGGTAGGCTGTATCAGCCCACTGAGTTCAACCTGCTTTGGCTAAGTCCTCATTTCAATAAACTGCCTCACTTTTGTACTCCTAATTTTGTGATTATATTTTCTCTCCCTCCCCCACCCCCCGTAGTGAAGATTGACATTTTCTTTATAATTAAGTCCCTGTAAATGTAAACTTTACATTTAAAATGTAATCATATTAGAACATTAATAACTTATTTTAAATCAGCTGGAACACTAAACGGAGTCCTTCACTTTATTGCTTCATAACTTTCATATTGGACTGTATCCAAATCATTACTTATTCTGACTCTGGTGGCATTTTAAATAGCGCATACTTATTAATTTGAGAACACTGCTATAAGTAATCCCCCTGTATTGTTAGATTCTTTCAGTAAGTGATTCTTTACTTCCTGTACCTCTATACTTACTTATATCTTTTCACACTCACTTCTGAAATAAATCCCTCCACAGTCTACATAGCATTTGTACAGACTGGAGCACAGATTTGTAACTCCCTTGAAATAGTGCCCTTTATTTAGTAAGGCTAGAGCACCTTGCTTGTGTCTTACAGGCACAGTGAGGATTTTGCCATTAAATCCTCGCCATAGAATAAGCCGTTGTTTTCCAAAGTCTGATGGATTTGAATTCTGGATAGTACACAGTAGTAAATGGAAGCAAAAATAGGCTGCTCAGTTGGTTTGCTGAGTCTGGTTTTTGTGTTTTAAGTCTGTCACACAGCAAAGCTTGAAAGTACAATTCAAATGTAACTAGTACAGGAGTGTGATGTCTTTGGAAAAACCAAAAGAGAAGCTTGTAAAATTCTGAATGACACTGTGCAGCTTAGCAATTACTGACACAGGACATGGTTTCGTGACTTAAGATTATACAGCCACTGAAAACCGTGCTGCCCACTTCTTTCCTTCTTTAGTGCTGGGGATCACAAGGCCTCAGTGAGTCAGATCTGCTTGCTAATCAAGCTAAAAGCTTTTTATTTGTCAGATTTGTTTTCTTAGAACAACAAGTCGATGAGACCCATTGTGCAGTTACAGAATTTCAGCAGTGATGATGTCTTGCATCTATGTAAGCTGATTGTGAAACTGAGTCTTCGTATTTAAAAGTACTTTCATTTATACATTGAATATTGCTAACAGTGTAAAAACACATAAGAGAGGACAGATCATTAAAATATTCTCTGTAACCAATTGGCCTAATTGCCACAAACGCATATAACTTCAGAATTGTCAGCTTTTCTCTCCCTTCTACCTTGGAGATAAGAGAAACACACCTTAGGAAGAGGAATCCAGTCTTGGGAGCCATGAAAATGCTAGGGCAGTTTTGTCGGAAGTAATTTGTGGTGAAACAAAAATGACTGATCAAAAGACTCATTGAAGTAGCCCTTATGTAAAAACTGTCAGTGCTGTTCCATTTTATTTCAAAATTGAATTTAAATAATTCTTATTCTGACATTTAATGATAATGTTGAAAGGCACTAGCTTGCAAAATTTGGTCTAATTTAATTCAGATCTGATGATATTACTCAGCCTTTATAACTCAGCCTCTCATATGACTTGGCTAGGTGGCAAGATGCACACAGCTGGTCTCATTTTGGAGGTGATGTGGGAGCTCAGGAAGTCTCAGCTTTCTAAAGATGCGGAAAAGCTGGAAATAAGCTAACATGAAACAGACTGACACCATGATGCAAGAGTGACTCTTCATCTGGCCAATCAGATACTGCTTAGTGCTGACTGAAATGCAGCGCTGTGTCTGTAGATTACTTCAACAGTTACAGGATATCACCAACTTCTACAAAAGACTGGGGAGGAGAACAGGAGAAGAATCATATGCACTTGCCTTGTACTTTTCCACAAGCTTTTTGCCACTGTCAGAGACAGGATAGTGGACTACATGGATCTCTGGTCCTGCTGTGTACAGCCTGTGTTATGTGCTCATGTTCTCCACAAGATTTAACCACTTGGGCAGGAAGTAGGGAGAAAGTTGCTTATTGCATAGGTGCAGGTATTAATGACTTTCTAAGGTATGTGATGACAAGTATTCTGATGTTCCCACCCAATGAGTTTTCCTAGTAGCCTGGATACTGTTAATAACTCCTCAAGCTTGGAAGAGTTAAGAAAGAAATAAAATATTTGCTAGTATTGTTTCTCTGAAAGTCAAATAACAGCTGCTGCAGTATGGACCTTAGACGTCATCTAGTCCACTCTCCTGCTGAGAGCCGGGTCAGTTACAGCAGAGTGCTCAGCACTGTGTCCAGTCAAATTTTGAGCCTCTCCCTCTCCCTCCGCCCCCCCCCCAGTATCTGGTTACAGCTTGTGTCCATTGTCTCTCATCCTGTCACTTCGCACCTCCAAGAAGAGTCTAGCTCCATCTGCTGTATACCCTCCCATCAGATAGTTAAGCTAGCAATAAGATCCCCACCTTAGCCCTCATTTCATGAGGCTGAAAAACAATTCTTGCAGCTTCTTCTCATGTCACATGTTCTGCCCCCCTAGCCATCTTGGTGGCTCTTCACTTGACTTTGTTTCTGTCTTTTGTGTGCTGGGGCACCAAAACTAGACACAGTACTGCTATTGGAGTCTCACAAGTGCTGGACAGATGGGAATAATTACTTCCTTTGACCCGCTGGCTATACTCTTGCTCATGCAGCCCAGCCATGGTGCTGGCTCATGTTCGACTTATCCTCTAGGACCCCCAGGTCCTTTGCTGAAAGTTGCTTTCTATCCAGATGCTTCCCATGCCTTACAGTTGCACGGGCTTATTCCATCCCAGGCAGGACTTCGTATTTGTCTTTGCTGAACTTATGAGGCTCCTGTCTGCCCATTTATGCAGCATGTCAAACTCCTTCTGAACAGCAGCCCTCCACTCTACCATATCTGTCAATCAGTCTTCCCAATTTGGTGTCATCTGCTCCTATGGGTTGTCCAGCTCTTATTAAAGACTGTAAACCTGTAAGCCTCAGTATTGACCTATGAGGAACATCACTAATAGCTGAGTACCAGTTGGGCTTTGTCTCAGTGATTACAACCCTTTGAGCTCAGTAGTCCAGCCATGTTTTCTACCCATCTTGTAGTCGACTTCTCCAGTTTGTATTTCACCAATTTGGCTATAAGGATACTATGGGAAACCATGTGAAAGTCTTGCTGAAGTCAAGTGAAACAGCATCACTGCTCTTCTCCTGTCCACCAAGCTAGTCGTGGCATCACAGAAGGCAATCAGGATGGTCAGGCATGATTTCCCCTTGGTAAATCTGTGCTGGCTGGTCCCAGTTGCCTTCTTGTCCTTCGTGTGCTTGGAAATGGCTGGAGAATTTGCTCCGTAACTTTCCCAGGGACTGAGGTATGGCTGACTGGCTTGTAGCTCCCCAGATTGTTTCTCTGGCCTGTCTCAAAGGCAGGTGTGACACTTGCCTTTTTTCCAGTCATTAGGAACCTTCCCTCACTGCAGTGAACTTTTGATAGAGACTAGCCTTGCAGGGACATTAGCCAGCTCCCTCAGAACCTCAGTTCACAGACACATAGCCAGACCTCAGGTTCACAGAAGGGCAGTGCGAACAGATGGTCTAAAACCATTTTCTACTTCCTTGTCCACAGATGCACCAAATAGTGCTTGCAGCTGACATGGAAATCTAAGTCCTTTTATGTATAGCTTATCTAATAGGCTTTTTTTAAATTATTGTATTAATTATGTCACATTTTCAAAGTGGCAGGCCTTTAGTTGCTTTCTGATTATGCCCATTGCATTGATGTGTATTGATCAGAAGAGTCTGCAAGTGAAACAGACTTACTAACTTTGATGGAAACAAGGCAGGTTTATTGATGTGATGGGATTATCTGTGGGAACTTCTGAAAATTAAATGGTTCCCCATGATTGTCTGACGGTAGAACTGGAAAAAAAAATGAAGGTATTTCACTGGTATATGATGACAACTCTGACCTTTCTGCTTGCTTGTTCCAGTAAAATGGCTGCTCTTTTTTCCCCCTTTATGCCAAATGTGTCTTACAGGAAGATTATGAATACACAGATATTCAGCACTGCAGTATATATCTGTATAATGCTTCTGCAATGAATTATCACTTACTTTCTGAGTTAAATTTTGCACTCAGATACCCCTTCACAGTTACCACTTTCAGCAAACTGGATTTTTACAGATAACGTGCAAAAAGAGCTCAGTTTTGCCAGCCTGCACCAAGGATGTTTTCTGAATCACACCAAAGTGGAAGACAGTGTTATAAACAAAAATTAAAGCTAAAATGAGACTTGAGCTATAGATTTTGTTATTGTGTTGTTCTGAATTCATGGAAAACTTACTGTTGAAAATCCATGACCAGTTAATAGTTGGTCTCATGTCAGGAATTCCTGCATGTTACACAGTTGCAGGAATTAGACAAAGTCCTATGAAAGCCAAGAGATACTATATAGTAAAGCCTACTTTGAACTGTGCTACTATAGTAGGGCAACATCTATATGTGTTCAGCAGTGTAAATTCATTTTAACAGCTGTCTCTCTCAAAAAATAAACTTCTCTTCACTCTTAACACTTAAGCATTTCTCATGTGCTCATTTCAGTCTTACAAAACAATCTCATAATTCTGATCATTATCTCTCTATACTGCTTGGGGAAAGAAGATAACTATGTTTAGTACAAATTGCAAAAAAGAAAGCATACCTACTGTATGAGACATATTGAAAGTAACGTCTTCAAGCTGGGCTTTCAAAATAAAGAGCAAGGGGAAATCCTGGCTGTGCTTTTGCCACCACCCTGCCAAAGATAGCCATATTTTCCTTAAACCATTGATAATACCTTCAGAGCATATGCATCTTGTCTCTTTAGGCTCAGATGACATTTCGGGGAGTAGTTCCCTATTGTATGCCTCTCTTCCTTCCATTTTTTCCTAACTGCACTGATTTATCTAGTCCTTAGAGAAAGCCTTGGACATGTAGTCTTACATTATATTTCCTATAAAGTCTATCCTAAAAATAAAGTTTATCTTTGCACTAGTCTCCAATATAATCTGAACTGGTATTTTTGTTCACTTTGGCTTACAGATGTTAGCTATATCCTGGTATAAACTGACTAATGATGGCTTTGGGTTTCTTGTTGTGTTGGTTTTTTTCCAGCATACAGGGAGAGCTGGATGCTGAAGCTGAAAAAATGAGGATATCCCAGCAGGACTTAATTGCAGTTAATGAATCTGTTTACACCCCAGATTCCGATGTAACTTCACCTGCTATCAATAGAAATCTCATCCAGAAGGCTGGCTACCTTAATCTTAGAAAGTAAGAAGACTGTTGCTACCTGCTGGTTTGTTTAGTTGCTACATTTCTTTTTTTTAGGTCATAAAGACTCCTCAGGTAATGATGTTTGAGGCTCCTGAATCACTGTGGTAGCTGTACTCTTCAGCTCCTAAGTATCTCTGTCATCTTTGGAAATGTGTTTTAGAAGCTTAATCCATATTAGAATCATAGAATCTTTAACGTTGGAAAAGACCTCTAAGATCATCTATTAGAGGCATTTGAGACTGCCTTCCTGAAAACAGAAGTTTACTTCTGCTTGAATTCACCTACAGGGATGATTTCCTGCATTCAAGTGGCTAAAAATTAGAAACTGATGGGGCTGGGTTCAGATTGTTCCCAGTTCTTAGGGCTAATGAAAACATAGTGTTTACAAAAATAAACAGCTATATTTTGTAGTTAATACATATTTTCATAAATTACCTCCTTTACATAAATAAAAGCTTTATGGACAATGCAAGTGCATAACTTTGAATGTGTACCATACGTAGAGTTACCTCTGCAGATTTTCCAAATAAAATCTTCCATCAACTTCCGCAGGAGCTGTGTATATTGGTGGCATACAGTAACCCTGTTTATGTGATTGATTAAATACCAGATTATTTCTATTTGACTAATTTTTTTTTTGTGAGTGGACATTTATTAATTTCTTATAGCATGCTAAGAGCTGGATTACAATATAATAGGACTCTGTAGCTAGGGAGAAGATGGACTCTGAGATACTACTTGCAGAGAATACTTTTTTTTTAAATGATGACTCTTTGTGTTGAAATTGCTCTCACTGTTCTTCAGCTTGAAAATATGTTTTGTTTTGTTTTTTTTGTCCAGCTTAACAGTATTTCGTGTCAGTTACTCAATACCAATAATTCTTTTATTCCTTAACAAGGAGATACCTGAGAGAATGTTTTTAACTTGAGATGTTTGGAATTAGTTTAGTTCTTCAGTTTTCATTAAGAGTTAGTCTCTGCTAGGAATAGGTGCTGCTTTTACTTCTTAACAGAGACTCATCTTAAAAAGAATTCCAGGGTTGGACATGAAGTTCAGATTAGCATCAGGATATGTTTGCAGTTTCATACATGTTTGGAGTAATTTCTAAATAGTAATGAGTCTTTATCACTGCATCTTCTCTTCAGTAAAACAGGTCTGGTGACTACAACTTGGGAAAGACTGTATTTCTTCACTCAAGGTGGCAACTTGATGTGTCAGCCAAGGGGAGCAGTAGCTGGAGGATTGATTCAGGACCTGGACAACTGCTCTGTTATGGCTGTAGACTGTGAAGACAGAAGATACTGCTTTCAGATCACTACTCCTACAGGCAAAGCGTATGCGACAGGTTTTATTTGAGGACAGCCAGTCACACCTCCCCTTTCAGATGCTGTTTCATGTAAAACATGCTTGCTATAATAGTAAGCCTTTCTGGGTTTCCAGAAGGGTGTTTCCAAATTAAAAGCATGTTCCTTCCCATCCTCCCCCACAACTGCTGGAACAGCACATGCGGTATCCTTTAGCTGCAGCTTATTCGTGATTTTTATTCCTTAGATGGTTAATAGATACAAAGCTTGGTGATGTTATTACAAGACCTGGAGTCAAACAGTCCTGGTGTCCACTGTTAGCACTGATACACTATGTTTATATTTTAGGGGTATAACCCTTCAAGCAGAAAGCAAGAAAGAATATGAGGAGGTAAAAATATTTTTCTTAATGCTGTTATTCTTGTATACAAGTGAGCTTGAAGAGTTCAATTTCATTTTTCCCTTCCAGTGGATATGTGCCATCAACAACATCTCCAGACAGATCTATCTCACTGACAATCCAGAGGTGGGAGCTTGTTTCCATCTTTCAGTCCGTTCCTTCCAACTTGCTTTCCCATTGTTCTTTGCATGGCAATGTAAAGTACGTGTGTTAAAGAGCTGTTCGCTCTTGTTTTCATAGGCAGCTGCAATCAAGTTAAATCAGACAGCCCTACAAGCAGTGACTCCCATTACCAGCTTTGGGAAAAAACATGAAGTTCACCACCCCAGGTAACATTCTCACTTGCACGGACTAGGGACTGTGTGCTCAGTCATGCTGTTTTTACAGGGCAACGGTCACGTGGGAGAAAGCCCTGTCTAGGCCCTGGCTTTACAAGCCTGTGTGCTCCAGCAAATTCCTCTACTACTGATGTTTCCTACTGAAAGCTGTAAGAGATGCTAAGTGTTGAGGATAACGCTTATTGCTCCACATCACAGCCTTGAAACTTCTTGTGGTTGCCATTGGGATTTTACTGTTTCTTCAGAAACAATGCTTTATTTGTAAGTGCTTCGCTGTAAGGGAGTGACTTGTAATATGAGCAATACAGCAGAGTCTCCAGTATACACTGAAGTAAGTATTTTCTTGAATATTGCCTCAAGCAGTTCCTGTCAGTCTGTCAGAGGAATATGCCTTATACAGGTGTCAGAATAATTACTATTGCTCTCTTGTGCTCATGCAGGTCAATCAGTAAAGCTCCCCTCCTTCAAAAATTGTTAATAATGCTCTAGAATATGCTTATATTCAAAATATATATTTTATGTATCATTTCTTTGTGTCCACGTGATCCTGGCATCTTGCTCGGTGAGAATTCTTCAGACTTCATCATCAGAGTTGGCTTTAAAGCCCAGTGCTGGACTGAAATCCTGCTTTCAGAAGCAGTGTGATAAATAAAATAGGGCAAGTTTGTGTCGCACTGACTTCAACATGAAGAGACTTCTCTGCAGGTTTTGTCAGAAAATTGTAAATTCTTCCTCAGATATTTACTTCTAGAAATTCAAACCTTTCCCAGATCTTCTGTCTCTCAGGCCAGTGCCTTTACTGTGATTTATGATTCCCTTAATTATGACTGCTTACAGATTCCAAAGATTCCCTATAGCCATGGGGAATGCCAGTCAATTTCTTTCTAATTTTATTCACAGTACAGCTGTTTCACTTTTATTACAGATTTATTAATAGAAGAGTATTGCCTTCCATTTCACTGGGCAAAGGAAATAGCTATTTCATTGACAACTAGTCTCCCAAGTCACTTTTACATCTGTATGCAACCAGAAAACTTTCTAGAAATAGAAGGATACCACTTGTAAACCCAGCATACCATATGTAGTGATGTGTATAGTTATGACTTCTGTAGCTGTGGGAAACTTAGCATTTCATTCACTTTGAGAAAAGGTGCAGGAAGAAACCTGACCCAGTGTGTAACACTTCTTAACTATCACATTGTAACAAGCCTGTGGCCAACTAAGATCTTAGAAAGATGTCAGGATTGCCGTTGACACCTGTAGACACAAGTCCAGGTCTCTGCTGTTTGTACTGGTAATGGGGCTGTAAATATGGCCACTGGAGGGCAGGGAGGCAAACAGCAACCTATTGCTGAAAGTCTGCCCACACTCAGAGTTGCTCTGCGTTCAGGTTTAATATACCAGCATTTACTTTGTACCTAAATTATTTTAGGTACAAAAAAATAAAATGGAGATTTTATTAGAGTCCTCAGTAACAGGTAAATAGGAAAATACTCTTATTTATGTTTATATATACTGGTTCAATCCCGCTCTGGATTTTTGAATCATTTTGTCTCCCTTCCAGAGAAAAGATAGGGTGTCATTGATTGAAACTTTTTTTTTCATTTTCACTTTAGGCAGAATGTAAAAAATATGGAAAATGATAAAATAATTCCCAGTGAATCAGCTGGCATTCAAGACTCCACACAACTCATTGCTCCTGGAACACCGATTCAATTTGATATCGTACTGCCTGCCACAGAATTCCTGGACCAGAACAGAGGTGGCAGGTATGGCCAGAGACAGTGATCGATCGATCACTTTAAGAGTGATTTCAGGGGAGAAAATGAGGTAGTGTAGCATGTGTGTGTGGTGACCAGAATCTGTAATTAGAGTTTTTATTCTTATTTCATAGGCGCGCAAACCCATTTGGGGAATCTGAAGACAGCAGCAAAGATGAGGAGGAAGGTCAGTGCTTCATTTTTCCAGATAAAATTAGTCATGATTTTAGGCCTAATTCAGCTGGAAGCTACACAGTGTCTCTTAATGAAAGCACCTGACACTGTGGAGCAGTGGTAACAGATCCATAGTACAGTTGAAGGTAGTTACCTTTCAGAAGCCAGTCTTTTAAACATCGCTACCTGTGAAAACAAACACCTTTTTTGTGACAGTCCAAGCTGTATTCCAGATTAGGTTTATTTCAAATGTTTAAAGGCAAATAGATCTGGTTTGCTTGTTTTTTGTCTTCTTTTTCTTCTCTTTTTTTTAAAAAAGTAGCTGTTGACTTCTTTAGAAAGGGTTTGATGGGACTGTATTACAATTCTGCTCAAGTTTGACGCTGCTCAGTAGCCATTTCTTACCCACACGTACTCTGAAATCCACAATCTAAATCTCACAGAGGCCCAGCATATAGCTAGTGTCTCTTTCAGCAAAGGGAGAGTTTCCTGCTGCTGCCCCCTTTCCCTCCTCCCAGTGACATGCCAGTAAAAGTCAGCAGTTCTGACCTTCCTCTACCAGCACACGCAGGGCTCAGACCCTGGCTGTTCTCCTCGTCCTCTGTGCCACTTACAACCGCTGTCTGGAACCCACAGCCCCTGTCAGAAAACCACTCACAGAACCAAAGCAGAACCTTACTGATTTGAACAGTCTCACTTGCATGTGCTGTCCCATTGCGAGGTAGGATGGTTGCAAGCTGCCTGACAGCAGAGTAGCTGTGACAAGCAGGCACCTCTGCACTCTCAGCAGCAGCAGCACCCTGCTCCACTGCAGCACTCGGAAGAGAGTACAGTGCTTAGGTGACTGCCCTGCGTCTCGTACTGCACAAGTGGATCTGCATAGCTCAGCTCAGGCTGATGCTTAACAGTCTTTGTAGTGTCTTGTGCAATGCAGACACAGTTGTTGTGGCCTTTGAACAGTCATGTCCAGCAGGAGTCATCCTGCTTTACCTTGCTCACCACCAACCATAAAGGGAGCCTGATCAAATGACGGCTTTGTCGCATAATGGCTACTTGGTTGTGAATGGGAGTCTTACAGTGATAGTCAATGAGCAAGGAAGGACTTAACCTCAGCTGCATGGAAGGTCAGAAGGACATAGAAGAGAGCGAGGAATGTACAAGGTTTAAATATAAGAGTTAATTCGATGGAAGCATGTGCACAATCATAAATTTATCACAGTTTATGTGCACCTGATAACAGGATAGGCAAGTGAATTCTATCAGCCAATCAAATAAGGCATAAAGGACCAGTTACACTTTTAAAGCTTCCAAGCAACTGTGTGTGTTTGCCTTTTTTTTTCCTTGGGTTCTGCGCCCCCCCCCCCCCGCTGCCAGTTCAAGCACTGTTTAAAACTGGGTCAGAGCACTGCCTGGCTCATAGCAGGAAGTCACAACCCCCGCAGTCACCACCCACAGGTTTACTGTTGAATTTCCAAAGTGAAAAAAATAATTTAATTGATAACTTCAGCTACTGGAAAGTTGAAGTAGCCCATTGACAGAAGTCACGCCTTTTATCTTCCAGATTCACTCTTGCAGCAGATGTTCGTAGTTCGGTTTTTAGGATCTATGGCTGTTCAGTCGGATGACACAAGTGAGGTGATTTACGAAGCTATGAGACAAGTGTTAGCTGCTCGTGCCATTCACAACATATTCCGTATGACTGAATCCCATCTCATGGTCACCAGCAAGAACTTGAGGTACTGTAAAACCTTCAACTTGTCAACATTCTGTTCTCTTCATACAGCTTGTCATTAGTAAAGTATTTTTGGTTTTGTTTTTCCAAGAAATACGCCCTTTTGAGGGAGCAAGATCCCGAGATTCACTTTACTAAGTAAAAATGTCTCTTTTCTTACTCTGTAGTATCTAGAAATCATCCTCCTGACATCCTACAAGTTGTAAGAACATCCTACCAAAATTTAGAGGATGCAGTGGGGCTATAAGGCCCCACAAAGATAGAGAAAAACATTCACTGGAAGATTCTCTTTCCTTACATGTAGTAACAGCAAGAGAGCCATCGCTGTCCTGTTGTCAGCACTGTCACTGTAGAATATGTTGATACAAGACATTCACTTTAGCTGGAGCACATTTATGTCCATATGCATATTAGTGTATTAGCCCATACACTGAGGATGCTTACCGAATTAGCGTTCAGAAAGATACTGTGACCTATACATGTCAAACAGCTGAGAGTCAGGGTCTGGAGTTGAACTTTGCCATTGACGGACTTGAAATCACAGATAGAGCATTTGATTCTGTGCATATGTTTCCTCATCTGTAAAATAGCTGTAGTGATTGCCTTACTATTATAAAGCACCTTGAAATTACTAAGAATCACTCTAAAATAATTTACTTTTTTTTTCCCCCTACACATAATTGCAGGTTAATAGATCCTCAAACCCAAGTTACACGAACAAGTGTAAGTAACTTTTGTTTTGAATCTGGTTTTCGACCACAGCATTGAATACTCAGTCACATGAACCTGAGCTCTTGACCAAGCTAACTATATGCTGGTTAAAGAAAATAAATTCTTTATTATACTTTTCCAGTTTGAACTTGCCACTGTGACACAGTTTGCTGCTCATCAGGATAACAGGCGACTGATTGGCTTTGTGGTCCATCTCAGCGAGACTCTGGGAGAAGAATCCATGAGTGCATATATTTTTGAGAGCAACACAGAAGGGGAAAAGGTTTGCATAACATTTAATAAAATACTTTATTTAGAAAACACATCTTAGGCTTCTTGGCTTACCTATCTGGGAAACAGCGCTAGAGAAGCAAGAGCAGCTCAATTTCTTGCCAAGAAAACACGCCTTAACATGCAAGCCTTTGATGGCTTACGTCTAAAAAGAACCAAATTTATAGATAATGCAGCAGCATGTACAACAAGGAGGCAAGGATGTGATTGCTAATACCAGCATTAAGAGATGGGGGAAAGAGTGTGTGTCTCGCACCAGCACTAACAAAAATGAATGTCAGCTATGTTGAGATATGGTCATCTGTAAAGCTTTCAAAGACAAGACAGCCACGCTGCCTAACTGCGTGAACTGGGTGCTTGCTGCATATGATGGTAACAGACTATTAGAAATAAGGAACGTGCTGGAGAATTTTTGTCTTAAGAAACAATAATGCTCTTACATGCACTGGAAAAGATCCCCCAGGTTTGGAAAGAAAGTTTTGTGAATAAAACTGAGTTGAGTACCAAGTCTTACCAGCCTAAGTGAGCTTTGAAGCAGAACCTAAGATAGTTTTATTTTAATGTAGTTAGCATGGTGAATTGTATTCCACCTCTGCTTTTAGACCGTATTTAAGACTAAGTTTGCATTGACACTTCTGTGTTTTAGTCCCAATTAAGGAATCAAAAAACCAAACCAAAAGACAATTGAACTTTACATACATTTCTTTTTTTAGATTTGCTATGCCATTAGCTTGGGAAAAGAAATCATTGAGGCACAGAAGGTAAGTTTGTTTCATTCCCCACATCTGTGTTGTGATACATCGTATTCTGCTTTCAGTTGCATTGTTCAGGTACTTCTGGTGTGCATGAGAAAAAGGAACTGCTACTCCTTCTAATGACAAAGTTTTGCAGACATTATTTAACACGGCCCCTGGGTAGTTCGTGCAAAAAGAAACTGTTTGACTTTGCAGTAGCTTGATTTCAGATAAAATTTGCCACCCTAAATCAAAGTCAGAACTCTACAAATCCAGTTGTTCATGTTTGAAAGGAAGCTGTGAGCAAAGTTTAAAAAAAAAAAAACAAAACAAACCCAAACAAACTCTTTGGGACAAGAAGTGTAAATCACACACATTGCTGTTTCACTTTCAGAAACTCATATTCCTTCCTCCCACTTAAAACAAACGGCAAAGTTACCTAGCCCCTCGTAGATAAATTTATCTATATAAAGATGTGACACTAATACATTAATATTTGCTGTATATTTTTGCTGCTAAGACTTCAGAACAAGCTGGGGGAATGAGCTTTTAGTCACAGGCAATAAGCACAGGTATAGTAAATAATTTTAGTTATTTTTCTCCTTGTCTTTCAGTAATTGCATCAATGCCAGTAAGAACAGCAAAATAAAGGCTCAAAATGAATGACTTTTTTGTTTTTTTCTTATATACCCAAGGGGTGGTTTTAGGATTATTTATGTTTCAAACCTTTAGACTAAAGGTTGTCATAAAAAAAAGAGTTGCAAAACCTTAACAAGAAGTACTGGGAAAAGTATGTGCTCCCCCAGGATTGCTGCAGTCTGCTGAACTCATTTGTTTTTCTTCAGGACCCAGAAGCATTAGCTCAGCTAATGAAGTCTGTGCCATTAACAAATGATGGAAAGTTCATGCTTCTGAATGATCAGTCAGAAGAGGATGGAACTATACATGAAGAAGGGGAGGAGTCCGAAGCATAAAAAACTCTCGTCATTTCCTGCAGCCTGTGTGGGAGCAAGAAAAGCAGGGAGTCGTTTTGCAAGAATCTCTGGTTTTCAGGCATCTGCGCACACCCAAGGCCAGCCTCCGCCTTTTCCTGCGAGAGTGAGCGTGGCGTCTTTGCAGTGGCGTTTCCTCTGGATTGACAATGGAACAACAGCAGGACGGGGCCTTTGAGGCTTTTTGCATTTGTGAATGTGTAGTGTATAGGCTCGACGGGGAAGCTGACAATCTTCAGGAATGTTTCAGCATTAGCCCCTTGCTGCTGGTAGTTCGGACAGCACAGCTGTCAGCCACAAAGGGTTAATGTCACTTCTTCAGATTTACATGGTGAGCAGCCTACAGTTCCACTGAAACTAGTGCAAGTTGTAAGCTGTCAGCTCCTTTAGCAAATATCAGGCCTCAAGTTTCCTACCATAGTCACTTTTCATAGTTTGCATGATTATGTGCATCTGAATGAAGGTTAAAAATGCACTATTTACTTTATTTTCAGATGAAGTTATTTTTAGTCTAGTCTAAGTGTAACAAGATTTATCTTTTGTGCTAGCCTATTTACAAAATAATTTGTTAAACACTAAATTTTTCCTATTAATATAATCTATTTTTATATTGCATCTAGAATAAGCTTACAAAACAAATCTAAGTGCCTACTCTTACCTTCATGGGGACCGCACTCACACATTCTGTAATTAAATAATGGACATAATGTACCTCCTGGATTTATTATTCTAAATACCACTGACAAGCAAACAGCAGAATTAGTCAGTGAATGTGGCATGTTAGTTGTGTGCGTTTTTCTATGGTTAGGTTTCTTAAAAGTTAAGCTGCCAGAGATTATAATTGTAGGACAAATAAGTACTTTTATAATAAGAATTCTTTGTATTTTTAACATTATGGTGACATGCAACAGCTGAGTCTACCAGCAATCTTTGGTTTTAAGAAACTGAGCAATAAAATGCTAGATTATAAGTCTACAATGTATTGACTAGTCTCATAGTACCTTACTGAAATTAGACACTATATGTATTTGGCTAATAAGTTTAGATTTTTTTCCCTTCCACTTTAACCTGAAAACATGAGAAACTGTACTTTGCAAGAACAAACAAAAATAAAATAATCAGTAGTTATTAGGGGGGCATAATAGTTTGTATTAATCAAGATAAGATAACTAGAAGAAATAGCTGAAATTCCTCAAATTTAATTTAACTCTTCTCAAGCACTTACTAGGAAACTAGATTTTCTGTAAGCAGAAGCTGTGCTACAGCACCTGAAAGATCCCAGTTCGCAAGCATTTGACATGACGTGGAATAAATTCAATTTAGCTGGTTGTTGAATGTTTAAAAAAAAACATGGAAGAGAACTGTTAGTAACTGACACAAACACTTCTTCATAAATAAAAGTTGAAGCTGTCTTATTAAAAAAATTAAAACCTACTGAGCTGATGTTACTGAAGACACTACAAATGAGGTTCTCAAAATGACATTTATTAACACAGTTTTATGTACATAACATTCTCTACTCACAAACCAAAGAGACTGAGGTAACAAAACACCCTTTTGTACAATGAGTTAGGAAACATTAATGTTACATTTGGTCCTTTGTACCTGAGAAGCTGAAAACAGCTGTTGTTGATGGACATCAGATGAAAACTCAAATTTACTTCTGATTACAGACCACATCAGGACCTCCGGAATCTACCCTGCAGCAGCAGCAGCTCACTTCCCAGCGAAGCACAGACCAGCTGGGTGCTGCTGCAGCCATCACTTACCACCGGTCAATGCAAACACCTTTTGACCTTGGGGATGGAAGCGAGTTAGGCATCAGCTGTGCTCCGCTCCCCCTAACCACGATGCTGCAGGGAGGAAGGGCAAGGCAGCCCCGTGGCAGCTTCTGGCATAAAAGGGCACAGCACCATATCAGAAGCAGGTTGCAAGACCTCTGGAAGAGCTGCTGTTACTACTCGTACGTGCACAGCCTTGTCACAAGACTGAACACACGAGGGCAGTGGTGGCACCTGCCTTCTCAGGGAGAGAGCCTGGCCTTCAGCCTGTTCTGCCCCTGACTAGAAGGAAAACAGCCTAGAGCTAGAGATCTGTTTTATGTCCCTGCAGCAAACTCATCATCCTCACTTTCCTTTTATCACCTCTGGGAATTTTTAGTGAGCACGGTCAGTTTCGTTTGGGGGATTTTCTGTTTTAGCTCCATCGCCTCATCGCCAGACAACCAGTTAGGGTCCGTTTTGTTCCTATAATCAGAACAGGAGGGCAAAAGCAATGAAAATAGTAGTAGCACCACAGCAAGAATTTTGCACCCCTTTCAGATCCTTGTGGGGGGAAAAAAAAGGATTTAATGTGGCTCTCACTGACACAGAGGAGAGAGACATACCAATCCAGGACCCACCTTGTATTTCAGATGAGAAAAGCTTTCTGCATGTATATGCTGCTACATGACAAAAAGAAAGAAGGAAATATAAACTATAATCCTGTATTAGCAAGAATAGCTCTATTATCACTGTACATATTTGTGTGTATGTATATATTTTTGCCACATATAGTATACATTCAGGTCTCCCAGATTAAACAGGGTTCTATAAAAATAGGCTTATGTCTTTCCTGTAGAATTTCATCGCCAGAACCACATGACTGGTAACCACCATATGTTAAGAAAACACACAGTTCAATTTATGTTCAACTGCAAAGTATTACCTATCTGAGATCGTGTCTTTCCAAAAAAATGGGAGAACGGAAAATACAAGTGCAGATTTTATTAGAGCATGGGTAATGTCTGGACTGTACAGAGCTACCTAGCAGCTCCATCCTGCAGGAAACGAACACCATCTATACGCAATTCTGCAGTTGCTGTGGAAGAAGGAAGTTTAGTGCTTGGCCATTCCAAGCCAAGAACTTATGTGACTTTAGATGAGATAGGAATATGGAAATATGTACACTGCAATTGCAGCAGTATGGAAATTAGCAGCAGCAGCAAGAATGCTGATCTCAGCAGCGCTACTGAGTGTTCAGTGCGGGCACAATTTGGTCAAAAACAAAAGTGTACACAAATTACAAAAAAAGTCTCTATCAAAATAAAAAAGCAAAAATATAAATCAAGTAATGCAGCATTCTTTAGGGCAGTCTCTGCAGTTCTAATGAATTAAAAATAAAAATTTGAATGAGCCCAGCTGATTTAAACAGTCCAAGAAGCTTCTGTGTCATGTTTTCCAAACCAACAAAAGGACTTTCATATCAGTCAGGTCTTTCCCGTTGCAACAAAACATTTGTCCTGGCTTTCTGAGTGTTGAAGTGACTGGCAGGAAAGGGCAAATCAGAATTATGTCACAAATTGTCTTAACCACTGACCCAAGGGTGGGTGGAACAATTTGAACCATTAAAACATTATCTTTTTTGTAATTAGAAGAGATGAAAGAAGCTGGCAAGTATGGTCTAAAAATACAGTTGAGAGTGCCAAAAAAAACCCAAAAAGTAATTCTCAGTTGGACTGGTTAGAGTAGTTTATTCTAGTTAGTAAGACCTAGAAGTGTTTTATGTTCTGGGAGATTAAAACACAACTGTATCTTTTAATGAAAGTGGTGTTTACTTTTAAGCTAAGTCTAACTACTTAGTTAAGTTAGGAATCTGAGTAACTCTTGCACAGTCTAGAACCTCTACTTGCAGGCATTAACAGATGTTATATTTATACAGAGTTCTCACAGTGTTCAGCAGCTTCTGAAGCCTGCAGTGCAATTATTGTTAATAATCAGGCATGTAAGACTGTATGAACAACACAGACGGTACAACAGACCTACAAAGGCTAGGAAATACAGAATTGAGGCTGAAACTTGCAATTAGGCACAACATATTCATGAAGTGTAAGATCACTTAATTACAGACACCCATCACACAGTGTCTGGTCATAAAAGGAAGAGCTGATTGTGGTTCTGTCTTGGCTCTGGATTTCCTTACTTCTGTAGATGCAAATCAGACCTTCGGTATGAAATGAGAAGTAATTTATTACGTTAACTTTTCTGGTTTTCCCATTCTCTGATACGGGGGAAAAAGCAGCAGGGGAAAATAAGTGCCTGACAGGATCCTAAGTTCCCACAGGGCAAATATTATCTAGAGTAATAATAAGGGTTTGTGGAATAAAACATTAATTAAAGGATTTCCATTTTGTGTAATAGCTTTAACATACATTCACAACATACACTGTTACACCTACAGTGTAATCTGTGACTGCATTAAATACAACAGGACTGCATAAAAACATATCTGAATTATTTTTTGGACAACAGATACGCACAATATCTTGATTCAATTTTTTTTTCTGGTCAAAGAGATGCACCAGTTCAAATCTTAGACCAATGGTCTATGAGTCTTTGTTTGGTTTTTTTTTTTAATGCTATGTTAGAGATGCAAGAATGCATCTAAAAATTAGTAAGATTTTTTTTATCTGCAAGGTTAACATTTTATATAATAATTATTTTCAATCTAAAGAAAGTGCTGTAAATAACGTAAACTCCTGAAAAATAGGAGTTTCTACAGGAAATAGACAAACACAGACCTAGCCTCACTGGATGCTAGTATATTACTGTACATTTTCTCTTGGGTTTAACAGAGCAGGTAAATCAAATCTAGAGCTTTTACCCCTACAGAGCGTTACTGATAACAAGAACATGAATTGTTTGAGTAAGTAATCATCACCCATACCAGCCAGATCATTTCACAACAGGATCTGCAGGTGTAGAGTTGGAAAGATCTCCGTTGCTTGCTTTAACAGATTCTTCTACAAAAATAAAAGATAAAGACATGCACCATGTTTGTTTTTACTGCCTTGAATAAAATGTTAAAGTCTTAGCGTATATGTTATGCTGATGTCATAACACGCTTGATACAGTATACCATGGTCAGCATATGCAAACTGACCTTGCAGCACAAAGGGTCCTGGCCCTATGAAGAAATCTATATTTGGGGTGAAAGGTTTCTGCCATCAGTAGAACTTGTGTCAAGATTACACATACATGCTCACAGGTTTCACAGAGTCCAAGCCCCAATATTACGGTAGAAGGCAAAGATATTCCCATGTTCAAAGCTTTTCACCCTGGCATGCATTTCAAGCTTTTCTCACCACAAAACACATTTTTCAGGGAACTGAACACATATCACAACAGTGATTATTTAACCTAAAATATAATTAAGTAACTGATGTTCTTCAGAATGCTCTCCTAAAGAAGCCAGGGTAATATGTCTATTCTTACTGATCACAATGCTTGTAGCTGGTTTGAATTGAACAATTATTTGAGCAACTTCACTGAATATGATCAAATATAAATTCATGCTAAAAGACTCCTTTCTTTGCAAACTGTTTTTTTCAGTGAAGAAAACTGATCTTTGGCTCCAATGACTGTAACCTCACAGGTCACTTGTGCCTCTGTCAGAACAAATTATTTACCAATTCCATTTTTAATATACTGCTACCTGAGTTTTTAAGTAACTTGTGACTGAACTGCACTTCCATATCTTAATCCTTGGGAGCATTCTCATTTCTTTGAAAAGAATTTTCCTATACCCAAAAGAATCTTCCAGAATTCAAGAGGGAGAATATATAAGCATGAATATACAACACAAAATACCTGTGTTACCTAGTCAAGAGACCATATCACAAATTAAGATCTTACCCTTTGAATATAATTCAGTGGTA
Source organism: Ciconia boyciana (assembly GCF_034638445.1). NCBI lineage: Eukaryota > Metazoa > Chordata > Aves > Ciconiiformes > Ciconiidae > Ciconia > Ciconia boyciana. Next base: position 61,864,800 of record NC_132934.1, read on the forward strand.
GATCAAAACATAACATAACCATCTGAAAGTCACCTATAGTATCTGCATCATCTGTCTACATAAGCTGAAAAACAGCTGGTAAACAACAGGTGAAAAACACCAGTTTATTTCACACCAGCTAAGGTTGTGCAGAAAAGACTGTCATTGTCAAACTTGGTAATTGAGAGAGTAAGTATGATGCTGAAGTTACTGAATTTAATATTACTGCAAGTATGCAGTTCTCCCTGTCCCAGATTTCTTTGGGTGTTTTTTTTTTTGTGGTGGTGGTTTTTTGTGGGGTTCCCCACCCCGAAGCCCAGCTTGAAATTCACCCCTTCCAAAGAATGCCTCTGTGAGCTGTTCTTGACTCCTCAATCACCCTTGACCCCATAAAACTCTTTCTGGAGTACTGAATCAACCCACTAGCAAGAAAGCAGCTATGGAAAAAAGAAAAAAAAACAAAACCAACCACTTTCCCTACTAAGGCACACTCTCTCATGAGCCAAAATGTTCTACGTATAGCATTCACTCACCTTCTTTCTTTTCCTGGTTTTCTTCTGCTGCAGTTTTATCTGCTCTGAAAAAAATTCTGGCACTACTTAGTGAGAAATAAAGGAGTTCAAATTCCTAGGGAAAAAGATACAGAAGAGGAGTGTCAGTGTATAAAAAGAATGAATTTGTAGACCAATATAAATGGGATTTTTCAGAAGCAACTAAAGCAACTAGATTTCAATATCTAAGTCACTTAAATGCTTTTGAAAAAATCTTCCTCCATTCATACCTTGTTCACATGCATTTTACAAAGCAAATGTCAGCCAAAAACATTAAAGGGTAATTTAAGCAAAGCAGCATCAGAGCAATAAATCTGCCGCTAATCCACTGAGGCTAAAAATGAGGTTTGTAGCAGCAGTGAGAATTTGAAGCAATTTGCCTATGGAAAATCATGCAAGCCAATAATTTAAGTGACCACAAGCTTGATCAGTTTCTGAACGAGGTTCAGTGATGTGGTTTTTGTAACAGCAGAGGACCAAACATAGTGCACACTCGTGCGAGTCACGAGGACATATGGGGCTTTATCTATTTCAACAACTGATGTGCTGGTACAGAATGTAATCATGGGTGATTTATAAACACCCAACTACAGATCTGTCCCATAGCCTCCTCAAATCAAAAGGCTGGGGGGGGGGGGGGGGGGAGCGCGCAAAACATGCATTTACGCCACAGATGAAACCTGAACTGCTATGCTTCAAAATTCAAATGCATCTTTCCTCTATTTGACAGCTGGTGGATCATTCAACTTAGTAACTCAGAATTAACACCCAAGCAGCTCTGAAGGTTCACAGTGTTGTGTAAAATCTTTGTTACAATAAATTTAACCAAAAAGTTATTCTCTCCTATTTAAGCATTTAGGTTTTAGTTGCATTAGATTTCAAACTCCATGGGACAAAGACTTCCAATCAACCAGGTCAAGTTCCTGCCTCACTCAAATATCACAAACGCAACATCCCCTTCGGAAACACCTCAAGTCTCTATACTCTTTTTGCATTGTTGCTGTAGACAATGCTTTATGTTTTTTGCTCTTGATAAGCTCCGTCAGAAAACAGATACCTGAATTGTGATGGGTAAGTGCACAACTCAATACAGAACAGATAAGTAGACCCATGCTATACCTGCAAACAAACTTCCAGTCGCTTGTGGGTAAGGTTCATAGTTTGTAGTAGTTTTTCATCTTGATTAGTGGACTGCACATTCTGTTGCTTAGCTACTGCTCTTATTTCCTTCACATACTTCTCTCTAACAGACTGGAACCAGTGCAGAGAATCAAACTCCTGGTACTGATCCAAAAGCTTCAGAATGTAAGCCACACCTGTAGTCATTAACAAGCCATGTACCAAAGTCAACATGTAATTTGTAAAATGTTTTGCGAATGCCTTTAATAGATCAGCCTAAGTTAATAATTCCCACACAAATAAAATTTAAATTGCAATTAATTTACAATTAAGTCTAACAGGAAAAAAATCATAATAAAGAACAAGCTTCAATTTTTGAAAACCTCACAAGTTGTCCAAGGACTTGCATACCTTCTCATCTGCTGAGATCTGCAAGCTTTGAAAGAAATTGGGGAGCACTAACATGCAACAAAACTGTCTGCTCCCATACTCATCTGTTCCCAGCTTAGGAGATTCTGAACACAACAGCAGCCCTCAAATCCATTGTGCTGAAGCCAAGACAACCCAAATTTAATTTATGGAATTTTTAATTATGGGAACACACAAAATATAAACAAAACTTTTTTTGCAAACATCCATTATGTTGGCTTACCCAAAGACTAGTCAGTGTCCTGAAACTTACCCATGGCAAACCCATCATCAGTGAAAGCTGCTCCACTTTTGTTCTTCTTATTCAATTTCTCCTTGCAACTGATTGAATGCTCCACAAAATTGAGCGTCTGAAAGAGTGAAAAGCTGTCTTGGAATCATCAAGAGACACTCACAAATTTTAAAAAGGCATTCACACACATGCTGTTACCTATGAATATAATTCCACCCCCAAAACTACGCTAATTGTGTCTCCCATCATTAGGCATTTTTGTATGAAAACTTGTCCTTTTTCTAGATTTTTTGGGAAGAAAGTAAGTTAAGCTTTGGAAAACATTTGCATATGCATAAAACTGAAGGTACATCTTAATCTTTGCTGTTCTTGTCAGACTATTACTTCACATTCTCTTGGTGATTACTAGAGGTAAACATGCAAACAAGTAAAGGATAATTAAAATAGCCCAGGTTCCTGGAAACCTTAACGATATTAGTGTTTTAAAGCTACAGTATGTTATTTCACTCTATTTAGAAAACAGTACAAATATTTCAATAGTCTTACATTTACGATGATGTTGAACAATAGATCCAGGCAGTAATACCGAGCGATGGTATGTGTTTGTATGCAATAACTACTCGAGACATGGAAATGTATGTACATTAACAACTTCACAAAAACCTTTGACAGTTTCAAATCTAACTACACTGAAATGCCTTTTTAGAACTAAAATGGATGGTATATTCCTGAAACTGTATTTATCAGAAAAAACTCCACAAACGGGAAGGAAAAAGAACAAAAGTATTTGTCATGAGCCTTTATTTTCCCTCACTTCTATCACTATGACATACCTGTCCTCTCACAGTCTTAAGTTTATGGCTCATCAACATTCCAAAATTAGTTTCTAAAATGGGATGTTACATATTAATCTGTGTGTAATCTCATTTAGGCCTTCAAACTGAACTGCTTCCAAATGCCCACAATGCTGCACTCAAGTGTGCATCACCTCAATTCAGTTGGATTCTTTCTAAACAAAGCTTATTAGCAAAAGCAGGTCCAATTGCCATAGGGAATGCCCCAATTATACTGCATTAGATCATGACATTAAAACAACCTGAAGACAGCTAATGTGATGTGGAAAGAGCACACACATGAAAAAGCTAAAGAACATGGTTTTAAACTCCCTTCATCCTTGCTGTTCCAATTCCTCCTTTTTCATCTTAGCTTCTCCAAATTTGATTCAAACAGAGGAGAAGAAATTTTTTAAGTTACCTTTTGACTGCTAGTACATGAATTGATGTAAACAAAGAAAAACATGGCTTTGGACAACTATCAACAAAGCCACACTCAAAGCAATTCCACTCATAATCAGGGAAGAGAGTAGAATATGATAATCAACACCCTAATACAAAATATTTAAACACAAACCTGATCTGATAAATTTTTTTAAAATACGTACTGGTACACACAATGTAAATACTAACCAGTGGGGGAACAATTATATAGAAGTTCCGCAAATGCATGTTCTTTGGACTGCGGAATTCAGGAGCAAATACATCCACAAGCATTTTGAAGTACTCTGTTCCTTCTGCAAAGTTACGTGTGAGGTCACTGAGGACAGAGTCCAACTGCCTGCAAAGGATAAGCAATGTGTTACCTGGTTTCTCCTAGAAGTTTCCTTGCTTACTCACCCTTAAGGGTAACAACACTCTCTTCACTCTTTGGCTACACCTACAATCCAGTATTCGGACCAGAGTGTCCAAGGTTACACCCTACCTCTCCAGCCACTTTGAATCATGTTTCTTGATTTAATTTCCTCAGAAAAGGTTTATGAATACTTTCCAAAGGCCCTGAACATTGTAAAAGTAGATGTCAGACACATGGTGAGGAAAGCTTGTTAGCCTTTAAACCACAAGGATTTTATCAAGAAACCAGGTTCTAACAGCCTATTAGTACAAATCACAGAATATCTCAAGTTGGAAGGGACCCATAAGGATCATCAAGTCCGACTCCCTGCTCCTCACAGGACTACCTAAAACTAAACCATATGACTAAGAGCGTCGTCCAGATGCTCCATAAACTCTGACAGGCTTGGTGCCATGACCACTTCCCTGGGGAGCCTGTTCCAGTGATTGACCACCCTCTCAGTGAAGAACCTTTTCCTAATGTCCAATCTGAACTTCCTGAAATGCCAGTTCACATTCAGCATTTTAAAAAACAACTGCTTTTATCTTCTCTGCTTTTAAGAAGAGGGGACATGGTATAGTGGTGGTCTTGGTAGCGTTAGGTTTACGGTTGGACTCGATCTTATAGGTCTTTTCCAACCTATACAATTCTGTGAAATATTTTTGCGTTAAATCAGTTGAACTTTTAAACACACGCACACACAAAAATGCAACTAACAGCTGCATTTACAACTTTAAAATTACAATTCTCTCATCCAATCCCTGCCCCAGACCTCAAAAGCATGATGTTAGGGTACCTTGCTGCTTTTTGTGTTTCTTCCGAGAGTCCTTCTTCTTTCACCAGCTCTTCAAAGTTAATGATATCTTCCAGATCAGGAACAAACCTGAAAACTTACTGTTTGTTACTATTATGTTCAACTGTCTATGTTCACTGAAGTATCGACCATAATTTATAAATTTGGTTAATTTAGTCTTCTGGGCTTGAACTACTTGAAGTTATGTTATACCATCTCCTCTCCCTAGCACTTGCTGCACTTGATAACTATAAGTTTACTATTATTTGCAACAAAACAAACTGTGTCTTTGTATGTAAAAGTCACTACGTTTTAATGACCTTATATAAACACAATCATCCATACAGAAAGAAGCACAGAAATGTTTTTTCCAAGTTCCTCAAGGCTTGTACTGTTTTTCCTTAATGTACCCTCTTGAAGTGATTTAACATCAGGAATTACTGACTTAATTAAGGACCAATGACTTAGATGTACATTCTATTAACTCTTTTGCAGTGTTTTTCCATAGAATTTGTTTGATTTTTGGTGTTTTATGGCAATGATTGTACAGTTCTGAATTCCAGCACTGTTTTTGGTAATTCCACTTCAATGAAGACATAAAAATGGACCTTTTTAATCAAAATTTATGGGGGATGGGTGAGAACCTAGGGAATATCAGCACGAATAGGGAGCAAAGGAATGAGAAGCAAACAGAAAAATGAAATATTTGTGGAAGTACCTAATTGCACTACTGCAGCAGTGAAGTCCACCAGATCTTATCATTCGTACATAACCCATAGCGTTGCCTTAAAAAAAAAAAACAACAAACAAAAAACCACCACACAAAACAAACAAGGAAGTAATTTATAATTAAATATATACACACACACTCTTCCTAACTCCTATAAGCTCTGAAATGTACATTAAAGTTGCCATACAGTTTTGGCAAAGAAACTGTTCTGAAAGCCAAGTTTAAAAAGTTACGTTGAACCCCGGTATCAAAAGTCTATGTAGATAAATAAAACACAAATGCATCATCTAGCAAGGTTGTGTTCACTTTCCTGACAGCATAAGGGCCAAATAGTACAAACTCTTTTCACTGGACACATTAAACACTTGCAAGATCAGGTCAGTCCTGCACATCTACAGCATCAATGGCTAAAAATAACACTGTAATGTCATGCGTCACTCAAAGATAGTGCAGCTGGATATATGGCCTTTTTGTGAAATACATGAACTTAAGAGTACTATATTTTACTGGGAAATACACTCAGTCTCACTTCCATAACATAAAGAAAAGATGAACTTAAAGGGAACAGGCACCTATGCAAGCTGTAGCTATATTTTAGATTAAGAGATGCAAGGGCCATTTTTGCACAACTGGATGAGAGTATTTGTTTCACATGGAATATAAGTGAAGTACTTTCCATCTGACTAGAGTTAAATCTAGTTTTAGCCTGAGCTAAAAGTTCAGTTACTGGACTATGAAGACCTCTTTCATTTAACATTTATAACATTGTCTTAGATAGCATTTCATACCAATTTGACTTATGAGTTGTCTGAACTGGTCAAGATAGCTCTGGCCATCCGGGGTTATTCCAAGTTTTCTGATGCCGCGGTTGAATTTATCTGCTCTTTCAAAGGGATACTAGAAAAATATTTTAGAATAATTTGTAAGAATAATTACCTACCCTTAAAAAAAAAATTAAATGTTTTCATCATGTCAATACAATTCTATTCGCAATTTCTTTTTTTCTTTCTAGAAATTATACACCTGCCTGTCTATATTAGTTTGCAAAAATCATTTGGCTAAGTCACTTCTGCAAGCTGAAAAGTGAAATAGAAGTCTTATTGTGAACAATAAAGTATTCCTAAAAGAAGTACTTGACATACAAGAAGTTGGCAGCCTATTTTACTAAATGCATTGCGTCTCACATTTTCATGAAATCAATTTTCCAGCATGGAAAAATCATACCCTAGTCCCCAAATCTTGACATACTGGAATAAGTGCTACATATTCACATCATTTTGAATTCAATTTGCATAATCTCATTATTCAAAACTGACAACAACTGTTAAGCATGGCTTGGACCAGAAGTTCAGAACCTCCAATAGACCGTAACTCTATCAAATCATCGTTTTCAGGTCACTGAGACAATGATTTTAGCCAACCCCATATTTACAGAGCAGCCAGAACAAAACAAAGCCATCCTGAATACAGGCATTTCTAACACTGCATTTTACTAGGACAAAAGCTGTCACTTTGTCTGGAGATACACATTTAAATAATAGGAATGTTATGGTTTGGTGCACCTTCAGTCACATGAAAGCAGTGCTTCTTTTAGCCAAGTTACTCTCAATCCTTCAAAAATTACTATACCTTGTGATCATTTTGATCCTTGACTTCCCTGAAGAATCTGATGTCTTTGATAAGTCTGGATTTGATATGTTCATCATACATGAACTGGCTAAAAATATAAAACTTTTTCCTCAAAAATTGGTAAGTGAAGTTTACCTAGAAGAAAAAAAAAAATTAAGTCAAATCAAGAAAGTTAGCAAAGTAACAAGCATATCTAGCAACCTATTTTCAGTAGATTCCTGAGTACCTTATTTATATGGAACCTTCTACTCAGTTTACTTTGATTTCTTATTCTCAACTTATCTTTTTAATTTCACTGGTTTAAAAGAATAAAGAAAAAACCCCTTCTCCTGGAAGGCCTACTCTCTTCCAGGAAAGGCAGAGGGACCAAGGGACAAGTTAGCTATTTCAGTTCGATGACCTGCCCTACATAGCCATTAGTTTATGTCTGGAATATCCTGTACTGTCCTTTTGAAGCAATACAAACATTTCAAGTTGATAAGGGCAGACAAGCTCAACTTCCTCAGTCAAGTTGTGGAATCTGCATAACCTGCTAACACACCTTTTCACTTCCTCAAAGTTTTCTAAAACACTCTCCCATGAGGCAGAAGCACACTTCTACCCCACGCATCTCAATTACTTCTCATGTCTGCATAAACAACTTTACTCACAACCTGAAGTGAATAAATCTACATCACCAGGACATAATGCGAGTAACGGCTTTTTTTTTTTTTTTGAGTAACTGAAGTCCCCAAGATTAACTATTCCAGTAACAAGAATAAAATAATTTTCAGAAGAATAGTGCAAGAGAAGTTATTTCCAATAGTGCAAGAAAGCCTGAAAACCTTATTTTTCTAATAATTTCCACTTTTCAAGTAATGACTTGAGAGCAGGTTCAATATTTCAGCAAGTTCCTCAAGTTCCTTTTTTTTTTTTTGATAGGGCCAGAAAAATAGGAAAACGAAAACAGCAAAGAGGTAGAAAGAGGTGGAGCGGCACATTGGAAAGCACCAACGTGAAAATAACTTTGGCACTGTATCCAAACCTGAGAACCACAATGATAAATTCCTGCTGCAGCAGGCATGCCACAGGAAGTGCCTTTATCTGCCTTGCAAAGAGGCAAATGCCTTCAGCTCGTTAAAATGAGCACCTACACTACAGACATAATTACAAATATTGCAGTAAGAAGTTGCAGTCTTCCAATAAACGATCGGAGATCTGTAGCTTTTATTTCGCAAATTGAAAAGCTGATGTTTCTTAACAATTAGAAGAGGAACTTAAATTAACATTGCATTTCTTCAAGATTCGCTTTAACTGCAGCAAAAGTATCTGTCTACTAAGTGTCAATAAAGAGAAACTTAGAGCATGCTAATTTATGCAGGCAACTTAGAAATCAAAATATTTTATTATGCTAGTTTGATAAGTATTATTTATCTTTACTGAAATTCAGAGTACCACGAGAACATCTACATCTTCTCTGATGTGTTTTTAGATCTCTTCATTAACTTTGATGTAACAACTGGGAGTGGCATAACTCCCAAGAGATTGTGATATTGATTTGTGTCATGTCCAAGAACTGAATTGTTTTATTAATACACACAGAACATTATTATTGCATTATTAAAACTGCACAACCAAATAAACCATTAGAAGATGCAAGAGTTTGGAGGCTTTTGTGCACTATTAAAAAAAAAAAAAAGAAATCCAACAACAGTGCAAAAGATACTCACTGTTGTGTTCATGATTCCTGTTCCATGAGTTCGAATCGAATTAGCAATGTGCCGGATATTGATAGTGTTCAAGTGTTTGTTATTACTTGTTCTTTCAATGAAGATCTGGGAGGTGTGGGAGGGAAATAAAGTTATTTACCCAAAACCAATTCTGTAATAAATTATCAATCTAGGTAGCCCATATCCTACTTCTGAGAGCAGCTAATAACTGGTGATTAGGGAAAGAATCAAGAAAATACAGCATGCATACAATAAACTTTATCTGGTAGGTTCTTGAATTTCTGCCAAGCAGTGATTCAGTAATTCCAAAGCAGATGTTGTACCCAAACTCCCATATTTATTGAGACTATATCCTACATTAATTGGTCTAAACTCTTTTGGCACCTGTTTGTACTTTTGACCCCATTATATACCATGGCAAGGAGTTCCACTACTGAATTATGTGCTATGAGAAAAAAGTACCTCCTTTTCTTGAAGGAAGCTGCTCATTTTCGTACTCGGCCCCTCATTCTCACACTGTGAGAAACCACAAAGGGTTGTTCCCTGTACATGTTCCCCGTGTCATTCACTGCTTCATCTCTCTAATAACCCATTTTCAGATACCCTTTTTTCAAGCTGAAAAATCACATACTTAGTATGTCCTTATATAGCAGTCAATTATCCTTGTTGCCTTCTCCTAGCTTCACTGGAATATGACATGCAGTGATCCTACGGCACACCATACTCAAAATACGCTTAGAGAACATTCTCCGAGACCTATCTACAGCATCCCCAAAGATGTTTTTCTAGAGCAGCAATAGCTATTTTACAGCTTGTTATTATGTATTTTCAGCTTGAGTTTTCTTACACATACACTACTCTGCACTTCTCAATCCCTTCAAATCAGAGACAAATCCAGGAAACAGTATGGGATATACCTTACCTGATTATTCAGATTGTAGAGGTAGCGGGATACAAAAACATGAATATTTCTCATGATTTCCAGAACATCCAGACCCTGAAACAATATTATCTATTGAGAATTATTATGATAAAAATTCTCAAGAACTACTGACATGCCTAACCACTAAGGTGTGCAAATACCATTTCTGTAGTTACTTTAAAGCATTTTAGAAAGCAATGTTTTTGCTTTGCAAAATGAAGAACCTCTTAATTTTTGTTCAATGTCCGTAAGATAATGCTTAGAGGAGAAAAAAAGCTCAGCTCATGTTTTAAAATTTACACTTCTGCCTGTTTTTTTCCCCAACTTTCCCTGAAAGTAAGGAATCCTCCAGTCTATTCCACAAGACCCAATTAAAAAAAATAAAATAAAATTGAGATTTGGCTGTTCTCAGATTCCAGAAAATGGTATCTTGCCTTAGAGATTTCTATAGACACATAGATTTCTACAGAGACATAAGCAACTAGCTATTTTTTTATATTGTTTTGCCCAACCTGCCTAGAAGACTGAAGTTTTATATGTACAATTTAAGTTTTACAATTGTTTTGCTTGAAGGAGTCACTTTAGTAACACTGTGCATAGAGAGGATACTATTTAATCTATACACTCTATTTCCAGGTGTGCCAAAGATTTTATCAGGATTTTGCTGGGGCTGGGGGGGAATGGAGTGTGGGGTATCTTTGTTTTGAAGTAAAGCTCATACCAGAATGAATGTTATGAAACCAATGTTGCAAAATGATTTAATTCTTTATAACAATGTGATGGCCAAATATTGCCAATAGAAAGCCAAAGCCAGAAACAAACTAATCCACAGCACTTTTGTACCAAGAAGCACCTAGAGATTAGTTCTATGCCCTCTTTCAACTTAGGAAAACACAGACATCATGAACATTAGAAAAAAGAGGCTGTATTTCTAAGAGCTTTCACCAATGTGCTAACCCAAATGAGGGAATGAAGCTAACTGCCAAAGATATCCAAGATACTAAAACTCTTGAAGGAGAGTCTTCAGAAATATGCAAGTTGTATTTCTTTTGCACCAATCCTGTAACAGTGAATGCCTTCACAATTAACTTGATGAAACTACAACTTTACTCGAGATGTAACTACGTTTAGCAGTTTCTAGGAAGCTCTCAGTCACTCTCCTATTAAACTAAACATGGATGTCCCGAAGTCCTCCATGTCCAGCCTATGAAACAGTTTCTCTTGATGATCACTAAGCAGAACCTGCTGAGAAGCAAGCAATAAATCAGGGAAAAGACCCACCATTCAAAGGTCATTCCAGATTTGTGACAGTTGTATTCCAGATGTATTGCTTGCCAAATTGCTTACACTGAATTTTGAAGAAATGTTCTCTGACTTTGTATACCCAATGTCTTTTTATTACATCTTATGTTAAAAAAAGAATGATATAAGTCCAACATGAAATTAACTGATATCAGTGTTATCTCCAAAGGTAGATAAAGATCCTGTCTCAGAAGTCAACCAGAAATTAAAGGTCACTTTTTCTAAACAGTTCTCTAATCTTGGGTACTTTTATTTTAATGACTCAGTCCTTCGAATAGCTAGCTAGTATGACAGTGTAATAGAACAAATAATACTCATATCCTCTGGGCACGGTACCTGTTCCAGAGTCTGGCTAGGAAGATGTGCTTCAGTCATACTTAAACCATAGCGTTGAGTTGCTAGGTTTCTCATTTCACTGTAGGTGGCCCAGTCATGAAGAGCTACAGTTGTTAAGTTGTAGAAGGTCTTGTCCAAATAGTGAGTTACATAAGCTGTAAACACATAAAAGGATGAACTAAAATAGTACTACCTATTTAGTTAGGGAAGTGTGAGAAAGAAGTGAAAAGATATACTAAACCAAAGTGTAACAGAGATTAAAGTAATGGAATCAAGAAAATATATAACTCCTCACCTTTTATGTCAATGAATCGATTGAAAAAACGTATTGGGTTCAGAAAGAAGAAGTGAGCTAGATCCTTCATACCAACTCTGAAGGGGTTTCTGTCATCCAGTTTTAGGTGTGTATGAACTGATAAGCGCAGGTCCTTTTCTATCTCTTTACATAATTTATCCAGCAAGTGCTATTCAGGGAAGTTTTTTTTAAAAAAAGAAAAAAGTCACATTCAGTGTCCGCTTACAATGCTCTGTTAGCAGAACTAACATCTCTCTCCAGAGATACATAAAAGACTGATTAAACTAGTGAAGACAGCTTTGTTTTGGCAGGGCCACACAAGTCAAGTGAATCAGCACTTGGGAACCAGAATGATATTTAATTCCTGTGTTCTTGTTCTAGTACACAATAGCAAGAAAAAGCTACACAGCTCAGAAAAGGTAAAGGTTTAGCCACCTAATGCCATTCTGTACATGATTAAAATTTCCACGTAGGAGTTTAACACAATTTTAACTTAAGTATTCTTACTTCTCATCTTAAGGGGAACTAGGCTTAGGGCTACCTATCTAGATAATAAGACCTAACTCAGTGAGGAAGAGTCTTGCAATAAGCAATTTGGCCTGACTTTCTGCAGAATATGTAATGTTTGGTTTTGAACTAGTCAAACAAAAAAAGAGTGGTTCAAAGGTTAAAACCTAGGACTTGGGAAATCTGAATTCACATTTTCTCTCTGTCAAACATCCTTCATAATTCTAGATAATAATTCACTAAAGAGGCCACCTACATTTACAGAGCCTTCATTACTAAAAGCCATGCATATGTACTAAGAAAAGTAGTACTTATTTTAGGCATTCATACAAGCAGAAGCTAACCTGGCAAAAAGCACTCCTCTGTCTGCATAGTCAAATCTGTAACTGAAGTTTTGCCAACTTACATAATTTCGAGTGCAACATTTTCATGTTCACAGCCAACACGGATACCATTAACAACAGGTCTTAAATAACCAAAATGATCAGTGAAGACTTTTATTTATTAAAATACTTCACACCAATCTGAAAAGTCTCTGTGCTATTTTTATAGATCATATCAGGTTTGGTACAATAGATGCTGGCCTATAAGATATTCCAAGCATAGTGTTGCCTTTAATTTCTATTCACAACAAATTACCTCATTGAGCACTTCCATGATTTCTTTGTCATAGCATTCCAGAAGCACCTCGTAAGATTCCAAGTGTCTTGCATGCATCATAGCAGGTACACAGTCCCGTAGTGCACTAAACATATACTGAAAAAAGAAACTATTATGGTTAACCAACAGATTGACAGACACATCAACAGCATCTCAAACAGCATTCAAAGCTAACAAATCAATATCACTAGTCTTCCCACTTTTATTAAAAATAGACTTCATAAACCCTACTGAAGCTTCCTGTCCTTAATGCGTTCATCTGAAGTATTTAGTTACTACTGATCCATTTACTGGAAGGTCACAATTATTAGCTATTTCATCTGAAATTATTTGCACTATAATCATTTTAGTACTGTAATTGACCATGGCATGCACAATACTGGAATAGATGACTGATTTTTATCAGGATTAGTATGCCAAAGCACGATTCACTTCTGCAGCAAATACTTGCTACTTCAAAGAAGGGAGGAGAGATGGCGGGTGGAAAAATCTACAGGACAACTATCCCACACAGCATCACTGAACACAGTGATATGTGCTTTAGAAATATGTAACCCGATGTGGAACAAAGACTTTTAATGTTCAAGTCTAGCAAAAGCTGTTCATTTCAAATTAGAATGAATGGAGGAACAAAGAAACAGACACACAGAGATCCAGAGTTGACAACTAGCAACCTGAGATTTTCAGAGCAATCTAACAGATATACTTTAATTAGATTTAGAAAAAAGACTGCTTTTATATTCTCCAGATTGATAAGAAATTTCTGCCTTGGTAGTAACTCTTGCCTGCATTTTACTTTTTTTTTTTTGAGCTTTTTCCTTAAGAGTTTAAGTCTAAGCTTTATCCTCTCCTCCTCTAAATCCCTCCCACTACAGTGGCTTGTTAAACTAAGTTACTAACATCATTACTTACATGCAGTCTAGCAGAATCAACAGCATTTTCATACACATCATCTAAATAGATTGGAAAGATTGCTCGATGCCAGTATAAGAAGCAACAGTCACATTGTGCTCGAACTCTAGAATACAAGATTACTTATTAGACACAGAATTGGAAGAAGCCATTCTTTTAACACAGTGATATTTATTTTAGTGTGTTTAAACTAAAGACAACTGCATTTCAAGCCTAAGTTTTACATGGTTACTTTAATGTTCCAGATGCATTGTCCTTCATAAGAAAGTTCTTGAATAAAGAATTTTTTTTTCCTTGTTTTCCACTAGGCTATTTATAAACAAAAAAGTATCTGCTTAAGAAAAACGGTTTACTCAGTCTCTGAAAGAATTAAACGTTACATTACAGCAAAATCCTAAATAATTATTTTCTTATTGCATGCAATTAGTATCCTAGAAGTCAAACATATATTCTAAGTTTCTCCTGTAAGTCAAAAAAGAGAAACCGGCCTCTCCTGATACAACCTGTGTACACCACTTATCCCAGGAATTTATCCCATGAGTCACCCACTGAAGGTCTTTGTCTCTCTCCATAAAGTATGCATGGAACCCAGATATTAACTTGGCTTTCAGATAGCCAACATTTAGTGGGCACTCAATTTCCATAAACTACAGCAGCAGTAAATCATGGTGTCACATGTGAACTAACCACCTGATCTCCCAAACAGACTGATATTAACTCGTAATTTTTGGGTTTGGGTTAAGAGGAAGACTTTAGCTTACCATAAAGCCAAGTCATCCAAGAAAGTGACAGAGTTTCTAAACAATCAGAGAAGTGGATTAAGTAACCGGCAACAGTCAGGTAAAATATGACTCGCCCAGAGACCAGCAAGCTTCAGGCTTAGCTCTGGAATTCTTTCTGTCCATCCCTGGTCTACAATACATGCAAAAGTCACCACCAGCATGCAGCTACCAGATTTTGCAATTCGCACAGTGAAGATCCAGCTCCCCCAGTGACACTACACTGCCTTCTATATATCACATGCCACTGCTTACCGCTCTGTAAGTTCACTGATCAAGTCTAGTTTTTTCAGAACTAACTGAAGGGGAATGAGTTCTTCATCTTTAAAAGTTTTCTGTGCAAATAAAAAAAAAAAAAAGACAAGATTGTATTTCTTTAGAAGATACTACACCAAACAAGTAAAGGTCTGGAATAATCATGGCACTCACCATCTGTGTTCCCACACTCAGTGCAAGGGAAACAATTAGTCGCCTCTGTTTTGTACTTGGCCCATTGAGGGTGTTCTCAGCCAACACCAAAGCAGATAGGACATCCAGGCGTTGCTCACTGTATTTTTTATCAGAAATTACTCTTTTCTTGATGACAGAAAGACACAGAAATTCAGAGAAAAGTTACTTAAGCCCAAAAGAAACAGCTTACCTCTTCTTTCCAAAGCTTATGGACTTGTCATAAATTGAGTGCTTCTGCAAACAAATTATGTTTTGTGAACAGAGCTAACCAAATCCAGATTCACTTACTCTGTCAATTCAGTGGTATTACCTATCTGTACACTTGGAATATGTGCAGTTCAGCACGAACATGGGTCAGGTCGTACAGTATACAAATACTGTGCAAGCTGCATGTGACTGCATGCCAATGTTATTTCTAAGGTACATGTAATTTAATTTTTTTAATTTTTTTTTCCAATCACTGACTCCCTGTTGTTGCTAACAAAATCCAGTTTATAGCTGAAGAGCCAGAAGAAGTATAAACATGGTAATAACGATGACTTGCAATTTTCTACAAATTCTAATTTATCAGAAAGATTAAGTGCAAAAACATTTGCATGAACAAATTAAGGGAACAAAGTCTTCTGGCTAAGAAGTTGAAGTCACAGATGTATTTGTGAGTAGCAGCGTAACTCAGAAGAGGTACAGTTTCATGGAAGAGTTAAGAACCTCTTCCAATTCTAAGAAAGTATGTTCAACATGAAGCTCCTAACCTTACATGCTAAAGCTATGTTCAGTATATGCCTTAGACCTTACACCACTTTGTTTCTAAGTGGAGCAGACAAAAAAGATTAGTACTAACGAACTCCTGTATTTACCAGCATTTGCCTCTTACATCTTTTCAGAAAAGTAGTCAAAATATCAAGAATTCTTCACAGATGTGTTCTCTTTGATATCCACTCAATACACAAGTCTCAGCATATTTCTATGCATTTAAAAGTAATTTGTAATGTAATTACAGCTATCATCAGAAAAGGTTAAAGTTATCTAAATATATGTGAACAGTTTGTTTGAAGATACACAGTTTTTCTTAGTAGCTTTGAAGCTTGGAACTTCTTCAGTTCATGCTACTCCTGATACACACACACACACACGTATATATCAGCTTTTTAGAAGTACAACTTTTTTTGCTTATGCTAGAAAATATGGAGATGCCAGATACATAAGTTGAGATTACAGCCAAATTTCAAACATATCAAACTTCCAAAATACGTAAGTCTGTTATAATTGTAATCCATTTAAGTGAGCATGGTCAAAACAAACAAACAAAATTAAAAGGAAGATTTAATAGCTGCACTGGTATCAATAGCATCTCCCCTTTGTAATTCTGCTACTGAACGTGATGAAAGAATAAAACAATCACTAATACATCAAGAACAGTTATCTCATTTTCCCATTTGCCCTGAATTCAGAAATTCAAGATCTGATAAGCAAAATGTGCGGTAAACTGATCTTGTTTATAGAAAGATATAATATGTAGAGATTACAGTGTCTCACCATCAGAAGCCATTTCACCCCACAGAGAAATAGTGAATTTATGCCTGCATTAGACTCCTGTAAGCCATCATGTATCAACCACTGCTATTTTGCCAAGCAGACAAAGATTTAAATAAATAACAGCCTGTTTGCTTAGACCTGTAACAGATTACTTTAAGAATGTGCATCAGAAAAGAGGTAAGAAAAGGTCTGTTTGCGAAAGTCACTAGAAATAAAAACTAAAAAGAACACAAGATGAACATGACAAGGCATGCAGCAGTTTAGAGAGGACCCATTCTTGGTCAAAAATAGATAGCTATCTATGCTGTACAGTTTCTAGGGCAAAGCTCTGACCTACCGGAAAGCTTACATATCTGTTGATTATGATAAAGCAACACTACAGATTTTGCAAAAGTAAGAAAAATAATTTAAAATGAAGATTTTTTTAAACACTTAGCTAAGAATTATTAATTATTAGAATTTGGATTACATACCTTGGCTACAGAAATAGAGTGAAGAGCCTGATATTGCAGATGCTGAGTGATGTGCGTCACAGAATCTGCCACAACCATACTTCTTCGGTAAAACATGTGTTCTATTGCCTAAAGTCAATACCAAAACACAACAGTTCATGTAGTTAATGACGTTGTTGCCTTTAGAATTTGGCTTTACGCTCGCAGACTCATCCACACTGCAAATACAGACTCTTTCCACTTTGTAATGCACTGTTAGTAGCAGTTGCAATTAACCCTTAGAAACAGAAAATCAAATCATTCAGGAGTATAAAAAAGTTTCAAGACTGTGATGTAAGTTCTGTTGGTTTTTGGGGTTTGTTTTTTTAAATAATCCATCTCTGTTCAACATTGCTTTCTGAAGTTATCTCAAAACAGAGTATTTTCCTTTTGGAAAAAGTACCAGAAGAGGTACAAAGTCCTGCACCTGGGGAGGAACAAGCGCATACACCAGTATATACCGAGAGCCATCCAGCTGGAAAGCAGCTTGGCAGAAAAGGACCTAGGTGTCCTAGTGGACACCAAGGTGAACATGAGCCAGCAGTGTGCCCTTGCCACAAAGAAGGCTAATGGTATCTTTCGCTGCATTCGACAAAGTATTGCCAGCAGGCTGAGGGAGGTGATCTGTCCCCTCTACTCAGCACTGGTAAGGTCACACCTGGAGTATTGTATCCAGTTCTGGGCTCCTCAGTACAAGAAAGACATGAACATACTGGAGAGAGTCCAGCCAAGGGCCATGAAGATAACTAATGGACTGGAGCATCTCACATATGAGGAAAGGCTGAGAGAGCTGGGATGGTTCAGCCTGGAGAAGAAAAGGCTGGGGGAGTAGGTGTGTACGGAATTTTATCAATGTATATAAATACCTGAAGGGAGGATGCAAAGAAGACAGAGCCATGCTCTTTTCAGTGGTGCCCAGTGACAGGACAAGGGGCAGTGAGCACAAACTGAAACACAGGAGGTTCCCTCTGAACATTAGGAAACACCTTCTTACTGTGAGGGTGACCAAGCACTGGCACAGGCTGGTTGCCCAGGGAGGTTGTGGAGTCTCCATCCTTGGCGATATTCAGAAGTCATCTGGACACCATCCTGGGCAACCGGCTCTAAGTGGCCATGCTTGAGCAGGGGGAGGTTGGACCAGATGACCTCCAGAGGACCCTTCCAACCTCAATCATTTTGTGAAACCAACTAAGGAAGGCAGTTAGAAGGTAAAAAAAAAAATCAGTTCTAGCCTCCCAAATCTCCTGTTCTCTAACCAAATCCACTCTTGAACAAAAAGCCATGTAAAAACATGTCCCCACTCAGTTGTGGGGGTTTTGGGGTTTTTTTTTGGGGGTGGGGGTGTTTAATATATGATGTTTGATCAGTCTTCACCCAGTGACCTACCTTCAGAAGTTCTACAAGTCTGCATAGAGCTTTCACCGAGGTTTTGGTCATAGGTTTTTGCATTGACATGTAGAGATTCATTGTAGTTTTAATGATGGTGCTAAGACTGTATGCATAAAGAAAACCCTAAAAATAAAATGAGTAAAGGGAGGGGAAAGAAAGAATTTTTTCACAACATATCAATCAAATAAGTCCTCTCTGTTTTCTTTCATACATGACAGAACTAACATTTGCCCCTTCACACTAGAGAACCTACCACTCCACCTAATAAGCAAGCCTGAGATCCCAAAGCTGAATGAGACCCTTTTATTGGGCAGATGTTATGAAACTGCCTACAAGTCATTAGGTCACCTGATCATTAACCTCTTCTAGAGCCATTCAAATTAAACATAGGTCAGTGAATTAATTAATCGCACAGCCTCAAAGGTCTAATAATTTCAGACCTATTGTAAGCCCACCAAACAACTCCCATCCCCCCTAAAAACAGCCTATCACAAAACCAAACTAAAACTTCCAGGTTTTGTGGAATAAATACACTGACAGTATTTACACAGTTCTACACTGTCTAAATAGAACTGTCCATCCCACAATAAAAAAGCAATAATTTCTAAATCAATGTATGCTAAGCTTTTACATACAATGTTGATTACATACAGTGTTACAAGAATGTTATTCAACTTATTTAAAAGGAAAAGTAGTAACAATAAAAAAAAGAGACCAGGAAAAGACAGCAAGTGGTCTAGGAACCTCAGTTTGCTACAGAACAAAATTTACGTAAGTCCACCGCAAATAACTCAAATATAAAAACCACAGATCCTAGTACGTGTATGTCTTTAGATACGGAAGATTCAGGATCATGCTTTTATCACACACCTATTCTCATCAAATTTCTGTCAGGCAGATAGACACATATCAAAACTAGCAAAAAATAAATTCAGAAATAAGATGCATCTTACATTAAGACTACATGCTGTTAGTAGGCCAAAAGAAAACCAGCTGCCTCGGAACGTAGTAAGATTCTTGCAAAGTACCATCACTAGGCAAAGCACAATGAAACAACACAAAACCTTTACTGGAAGTATGTACCGTGCTAAATAAAACTAAATTAAGACACCGGTTCAGTCCAACTTATGTACCTCATGACTGACTCAAAAGGAAAAAAACCCAAAACCTTTACTACAGAGGAAATGAAGCTTTCTTGATTTCCTAAGTCAAGAGAAAATTTCAAAATTTTAGCCACTGAATATTTTAGTCAGATTCACTTCCCCCACATGCCTTATAGAAGCACCTTTTACAGATTTACTTGAAGGAGCATCTACTGGGAATTTGAAGTTTTAGAAGAACTCCCACATTGTAAAATAACACACTGATGATCACAGAACCTCTGTGATTTCTTTTTATGTTCAACAACTTGCACCAAAACATCAGTTTGCTGCACCATTTGCTGTATCACCACATTAAAAGACTGCACACCTGGATGAAGACATTGCAGCGGTTAGAAAGATCTTCTGCAAACTTATCCACGCGTTGCTCCTTTGACAAGATGGACTCCATTTTTGTCATCCACGAGCTCACAAAAACATAATATGACTGCATATCTCTGGAGAAGGAAACAAACAATGTTGCTTACTTCAAATAAGAAAAGTATGAGGATTTTCTTTTCTCTTTCCAAAGCTTAAATTCTTCCAAGGGAAACATGTTAAATCTTCAGTCCACAAAGTAATAACTCCCCATTCCCAAAAGTATCAGAACCTCATACTCATTTACATTTTAATTCTGTATTTGTAAGGATTAGTCTGCCAATTATATCTGTAAAAACATACTCCAAAGAGTCAAAATAATCCAGCTTTCAAGAGAACAAATGGCCCTTTTAGCAGTACATATACTACACTTCTTTAAATTAAAACAGTAAATAAAACTGCTAGAAAATGCTTTAAACACTAGACAAAAGAGTCCTACACTTATGTTAATTTTTTCCTCCAAGTTTGAGGGTGTTTTTATATATATATATATATATATAAAAATAAAAAAACTTGTTATTACATCAATGCCAAACAAGACTGCTCTTAAATAACATAATTCTCCAGAAGTTAATCTGCTTGGATTACACTAGTTTTAATTAAATGTTTAATTAGAGTTCACTTTTAAAACTTCTGTTTATTCTATGCTACAGAATTGTGACACTGCAATATTACTTATTATAGCAGTTATAGCAGGAATGTATTCAGGTCATTGATTATGACATAAAAATTACACTTTAAAGAGTACTCAATATTTAAGGCAACAGTCCAATTATCAAAGGCAATGTAAGAACTTATAAAAAGGCAAAAGAAAGTTATTGGCAGAATTCAAATCAGGAGATGTAAAATCTGCATCATATTACAATATCCTCCAAATGTCCGTGAATACCCAGATCTTTCTTCAACCTTTTCTTAACCGTAAGAGCTGCAAAACATGACCTGTACCACTGCCCAAGACCAAAAGCAACGCAGCAGTGCGATTATGTTCCATCCAGGAATTAAAGACCAGGAAACAATTCAGTCAAAGCTCTTGACACTTCCTGTGGATGTAGGACATAAACCAGGAAGAGGTGGATTGATACAGGAACAGGGCAGTAGTGAAAATAATCTGCCAGAGGATCACGTAGACATGGAGTTGCTTTTCCCCCTTCCCTCCTCCCCTCCAACCCAGTTCTGCCAGCTTGCATACAGGGTTGGAAGACAACCTGCAAAATGTAAGTTTTTACTTCTATTCCACAGACTCCATTTTCCACCTTCTTGTTTTAGTCTGCAACATCAACAGAAATCTTAGCCGTTATCTCCCTATGCAGTGCAGCACACTTGTTCGTAAGACTGACAACTAAAAAAAATTCCAACTCATCTTTAAACATATTTTAGAAAGCACTATAGAGAAGGAAGTGACCCGCAAACTACGTGCAGAGGACAAAAGAAAAGAAGCTTTTTCAAATACAGATAATTTCAAAGCCCATTAAACAAGCAATTAAAACAGTCATGAAGAAAGAAATGCTGGCAAAGAAAGTATCATCAGTGAGCAGAGAAGAAACCCTCTATAAGCTTACTAGCAACTTACATCCATGAACACACAGAAAGCAGAGCGCCCTAATAGAAAACAGAGCAGCTCAGGTTACTAGACACTAGTCTTAAAAAAAAAAAAAAAAAGAAGTTGAAAGTATGGAAGTAGAAATAATTGAAACAATCAAATATTTAGAACTGCCAGGAACTTTGTTATTTTGGTGACATAATACACATTTTTCTGAAAGCATGACATGGAAAAAGCTTCGTTTTGACCAACACTTTTTCAGCAACACTAATACACACATGTTGCTGCAGTGAAATGGAAAAGTTGTTTAACACCACTGCGCAACACTCCACAACATGCTAGTACACTGAATGAAGAAACCCACGTGTTCATAAACTGTTTGCCAAACATCACCATGAAGCAGTATTTAGGAAGCATACTTGGTAAGTGACTGTGCCTTCTGCTGCAGAAAATTCTCCCTTTGCATTTTAACTGTGTGAATACTTTTCTTGTCGAGAAGTTTGGCAGCAGCTGGTATCTTCTGAATCAGAAAGTTGTCAGCAAACCACATAATGTTAGCAGTTAATGTGATGGCTGGTACCTGGAGGGGGGAAAGAAAAAAAAGGAGGGGAAAAAAACTACAAGTAGCAATAAACATAAGTAACTACAACAAATACTATGCCACCATGCATGTTTCTTATGCCTCTTTTGAGCCATAACACACAATTCAGTTTATTTCTGCATAACTAGTTTCTACAAAATATTACGTTCCCATTAAAAAAGGTTTGTCCCCCTAGAAGTTCACTAAGGACACCACGGGCACAGTTATTACCACTCAGTGATTCTAAACAAAATGAAAGAATGTAATAATTTCTTAATACTACCTGATATGAAAAAGCCCCAATCACCTTTGGACTTGGAGGTCTTTCAAGATACATGTTTATAGCCAAGGTCAAAACCCAAATTCACTCCCATAATACTCAACTCAAACAATTTTTTGCCCTCAGTGTGACATTAAGCTTGAGAAGAAACATTTTAATGGTAATTTCAAGTTATTTTACCTTGCTGCTAAGTGAGTGGACAGGTTTTTGGAGCATCTTTAAAAGAAAAGGGGGGGGGGATTACAAGAAGTAGAAAAATCTTAATTCTGCTTTCTGACTTGTTTTGGTAAATTGTGTGTTTTCATCTCCCAAGTCTTTGCTATGCTATACAACTAAGAAAATTATCTACTTCATTACTGAAGATTTTTTTCCCCTCTTAATTATTGACAAAAGAATAAAGCATTCACCTTTTTACAGACATCCAACAATGACTTGTAAAATTTCTTGTCTATGGTCCGAAAAATCTGAAAATGCAGTACAAAGAGGCCACAGATACCCACATATTTATCTCTCTGGTCAATTTCTGAAGGTTCACCTGCAGAAATACACCCAAAAAATCCTTTTTTGAAGTCTACTCCCAGACAAACGATACAAACAATTTAGGAAGAGTGAAGCTGGCAGGAGAATCATCAGTTTGCATTACCAAGTTTGGCTTCAACATTTGCAAAACTTGTGCGAAGAGTATAAGCAAATTCTTCAGCAAACGTGCTGTTCTTCGACACTGAAACTCCACCATTTACAGAATCAAACTGTTGTTCTATACAGGCCTGAGCAAAAAGGAAAAAAAGGCATAATGATAATGCCATGAATTTTGAACCTTAAAAGAATACTGATTTTGCAAGAGAAGAACACTGCAAAAGCATATTGATTTATCTCTTGTAGCACTAACCTGAAGTTAGTCTAGACTTCACAATATACAGATTTTTAAAGTATACTTAAATTATTTAGTATAACGGAAAACATTAAAAACATCTCTTATACATAACATTCAAAAAACCATTTTATTTACTTAACATTTCTGTTAAGGGGCATTTTTAAAGAAACCACATGATGTGCTAGTGATAAGAAACTAGATGCATATTTGCATTATTACATTATAATATGTTACTACCTGTTCATTAACTAAACAAAATTATCATGCAAATTGCTTGTAGGATGTGGTTCATGCACCTGTAGCATAAAACCCCCACACCACTGGTGGCTGTTTAAGATTACCAAAAATCACACAACAGTGTAAAAAAAAAAAAACACACACATTTCAGATTTTCTAAAGATATTAGAAGAGTCTTTAATGGAATTGTATTTAAGAATATTTTTCATATACTTTTGTTAGGAAGGGGCATTGGCAGGACAGGAGGCGAAGTGTCCTGAAAATACACGACAAATCCTACCGATGCCTCAAACATATAACAAAGTCTTTGTACTAATGCAACATTAGAGAAATACAGATGAAAAACAGATAGCTGGTAGCAATGTCCTTTGAAAGACTAAGCCAATTTGTGTTTAATTATTTACTTACAATTTCCCTTTTGGAGCCTTTTACAGAACAAAACCTTCTTCCCCATGCCATTTAAGATGTAACAGTAAGAACTGAGCAACAGTCCTGTTCAATTGACTGCTGTGACCAGGTTCCGCAACACTATCCTCTGCCCACTATGCCACAACATCCAATTTCAGTGTCTCAGATACACAATTCTCTAAAAAAAGATGACTTCTTGTATGAACACATTTAAATTAACTGTATTGAAAAAGTAATAATCCTTCTTGTCCACCTGTACACTTGTATGTTTCAGGGGTATACACCACTGAAGTGGTACCCCATGACAGCTACCTGTCTCATATGCTAGGAATGAGACAAAATATGTAACAAGACGTCACACAACATATTTTCAAGATGACTGAGGAGATTTTAACCTGCAGCTAAAATGAAGTGGACCTATGCTATGTAAACCTGACCACTATTAAAATTTCTGGTGAAAAACAAACT
This sequence comes from Ciconia boyciana, assembly GCF_034638445.1. NCBI lineage: Eukaryota > Metazoa > Chordata > Aves > Ciconiiformes > Ciconiidae > Ciconia > Ciconia boyciana. Next base: position 61,889,122 of record NC_132934.1, read on the forward strand.
GCCTGATAATATACAGTCTTAATCCCAAGCTGTCTGCATTTCTTTAATTCTGCAAAACAGTAGGCATTAATTGCTACCATTCAAACCCTGGCACAATTCTAGCACATGAGAAGAGCAAGGAAGGATCTTACAATAGAGCCTTTTTTTTTTTCCCCATGCAAGAGCCAAATTCACACATCACTGTATCCAGAACAAAACAAAATAAAAAACAAACAAACAAAACATTCTAAAAAGAGTGTCACTTTAATGTAATAGTTTCCCCTATCGTACTGGGGAACATTAATTTCATTACCTGAAATATCATTCCATCAAGTAACTGGCATTCCAGTTTTAACAGCAGCTTTTCAAATGGCTTCAGTTTATCTTCTTGAATTCCAAACTTAGAAGGGTTGTGATGGACAGATTTTAGCAGCCTGTAAGGAGTAGGTGTAGAACATGTACGTACAACACAATTAAAACACGCTAATGGTTTTATCATATCCTGTACTATTTTGATAATAGATTTTAATTGCCCACATCTGTGCCCAGCAGCAACTCCAAAATTAAAAAAAACAAAACCCACTAGATCTGTATAAGCCATTTGCATTTGAATAACTCCCATTTATTCAGGTTTTCAATGAAACAGAGTAGTTATTGCACTAATTTAACTACCTTTATAATTGTTGACTCTTTAGCTTTTACTTAACATAATGTTCTTGCTTAAACCTGTATGCCCATCTCCATGATCAATATGGATAGTCGCAGATCAGTTCTGTGCAAAATGAGATTTCTTATTGAATATATTTTAAACCCCACCAACCATAACTGTTTGTCAAGATGCTTACCGCGTATTGTAAATGTAACATTCAGCACTTTAAAAACTTACTGGTGCTGTTAGAAGTACAAAGTGGGAGCTTAGCCCTGCTTTTCATTGAGGGTTCTGGAAAACTCTCGGGGCTACCAAAATCCACGTTGCCACACTGACTTTCTTGGAACAAAGACACACACACATGCTTTTATGTTTTATGCTGTGGGAGTGTGTTTCACACCTTCAGAGACACACCTCTTATACATGGTCCAGTGATCTTTCAGAGTGGCATGATTGTCAATTATTTCATCGAGAGTGATTAAGACTGTGAGCAACTCTCCCAGATGCTCATACATTGCCTGTTTAAAACAAAAAGAAAAGGACTGCAGTTATTGAAAAGTTTATTACAGTCATGTGTGGCAAGTAAAATTTCAGTTCCTTTCAATGTATTATCAGCCAACAAGACATCAGCTAGAGAGTTAAACTGGAGACTTCTTGGTTTGGTAACTCAAAGATTTAGTATTTCTTGTAGTGACACAAGGAACTTCATGTACAGGCACAACTTTAAGTTCACTGATCTAATTTGACATTGAAGGTAGGATTTTCAAAATTGTCTACACGCAGAAGCACATATTGCACACAATGAGGGAGCGTGCAAACGTTTTTCAGCTAAGAAAGCTAGACTATGACAGACACGGAGATATCAGCCCTTTCCACATAAAGGCCAGAAAAGGCTGATTAACAAAATAAAACCTTTAAAGGAGATTGAAAGTTGTATTTGAAATTCACTTTCTTGCTGCTTTTCTCAGGATGAATCATCAAGACATACATATACTAACATAAGAAAAAGGGGCTCCAAGTCATTCCCACCTGAAAATGAACTCCAGACGTCTCTATAATTTTAGGTGCATTCCTGTAAACAAAATAAATATTTTAATGCCTTTTTAATCCTTAGAACACAGCATATTTATCAACTCTGTATCACGGTGTGTTCTTTGTTTCTTGGGGTACATTTTTCTTCATTAACATAGTAACTTCAGAAAACAAAAGAAATCTCAAAATCTGATTAGAAGTATACACTATGGGAAATCTGTGTGCTATGATCAAATTTAATATTGCATTTTTAGATGTACAGCATGTGACTGGTTCAAACCACCGATTGCATTCAGTGCACGTGTATATCGGCATTCCCAATTCAGTTATGCTAAGAGCAAGTAGCCTTGATACATACAGCCTCGTGGCCCAAAAATATAAAATCACTTCACACATTTAATCAAGCCACGTCCAAGCTACACATCCAGCCTTGTTCATTCAGCACCATGCAGAAAGTCTACCTTGTGCTGCAGTGTAAGACAACAAATAAAACTGAGAAGAATGATGCTATCCTGGGGGGGGGATCAAGAGCCTGCAGTTATATTCAGAGCTAAACCCAACAATTCTATTCAGTGCTTAACTCTCATCAGTTTTCAGAGGAGCTAAACCCAAGAGTCCTTACTAAGCTCAACTTCAGGTGTTAAAACCATGGTTGTTTTGTGAGGACTATATACCAAGATTCATATTGTTAAAACGTTAGGCTGTGAAAATGATCTGATTTTTAAGCTTCTGAAGATAGAGGTATCCACTGTGTCAAACAGAAGGAATCTCTTCCCAAACACCGCAAGGATGAGAGAGTAGCAAGACAATCTCTTAATCATAAAGACTAAGTGCCTCTGAAGCATCAATTCTATCAAAAAATGGCAAAAAAAGTATTGCATCTCATTATATACAAAAGCATCGCCTTTTCTGAAAATAAAACAAATCCACTTTCATAATGGCTTATGAAGCCCAAACTTGCTCAGCAAAGCACTCTCTGTATCCCTAGACAACAATGTTCCAAAAATGACCATGCCTTAGGCAGAACATTCATATTTTATACATTTAACTACATAAAAACAATATAGCATTTTAGGGAATAATTACTTGTTGCTGGTATAGAGAACAGCCAACTGATGCACTACATTCACCACCACTTCATAACATCGGGTAACAAAGCAAGACAGCTCCTGAAATACAAGAAAATAAAATGCATATATGTATAGACCCTCCTCATACACAAATTGACATTACTTCCAAAACACTGAACATAAACCACTGAACTTGCAGCCCAAGCTCCAACTACATTCGTAATCCAAGTCAGTGGACAGACCTAAAGCAGGATGGAAAACATCATCCTAGTAACTAACAGCTCCAAAAAAGGATCTGCGACTAAGCTAAGTTACTGAACATAAGTTCCCAGTACAAATTGGACTATTAAGGGACCAATATGTACTTTGGACACAAAGAAAAGCATAAGGAAAACAGAAATTATTTCATGCTTGCGTATGGCTTTGACAATCTAGATACTAAAATTCCAGAATTGATACCCAGGGCCACATTTTAAAAAATTATATCGATTCTTTAAAGAAGGTACAGAAAAGAGTCACCATAACAGGTTGAATGTACTTTAAATATCTTGCTGTAAAAGTTTTCAAGAGTTCAATTTATCAAAGACAGTAAGAAGGGACTTGACAACAGTGCCCAAGTACCTTCAGAGACAATATCCCTGATAGCAAAGGCTGTGCATTTTCCCACTAGATTCAAGAGTCACACTCTGGGAGCTGGTGATAGCTGAATTCAAATTAGAATTTAACACATAAGCCTGTACCTACTGTAAGAGCGATTAGCCACAGAAAACTGATTTCAAAAAACCAAACCAATGTCTTAGGTATGTTTCACTACAACAGAACTTGAGCTCAGTTACATAGTACAAAATGGGTAAGAACAGGTCAACTCTGACCATGTAAAGCACTATCTTAATTTATATAATAGATTTCAAGAAGGCATTCCTTGAGCAATAGGGTAAATGAATCTGACTTTCCCTTAACTGCAATAATATTTGCTCATTAATGCACCCTATAACCCCATCAGGGAAAAGTCAGCATGGGATGAGTCTAGCCAGTCAGTACACAGATGGCTTCATAGCAGACAGCCCACACTGGCTAATCAACCAGCCTGCCATTCCTGCCAGAAGACTGGCTAACAGCTGAATTCTGTCTTCCTCTCCATCAAAAATAGATCTTATTTGGGCTTCTGCCTTCTATTAGTCACCAGTTTTCACAAAACATAAGTGTCATTACTTCTTATACTTGTATTGCTCTATCGAATGTAGCTAAAACAAGCCAACAGATTCCAGAGGAATGGATTAATAGACAACTGAGATCATGTTTCCCGTGGAAGGGGCACCAGCTGCCATTTTAAAACTTCCAGGAAATAGTCCAATTTATGCTATTTATCCAACTATTTATCCAAATACTCAAATGCAAATTAGCAGCTATATAATACAGACAATTTTATCATTTTATCAGAGTTCTTCAAATACACTGTCTTCTGCAGGATCAAGAGTACTAACTAGTGTTTCACAGCACTATTTTGATAGTTTTTAAAAAATGTTTTGACATAGCAAATTTGAGGCTATTACATCTAGTTAATCAAGAAATCCTGAACTCAGAAGAGCCAATAAACCAACATGGGGACATTAGCTCTACGAAAGCAAGATTTCACTTCTTTTGTCATCTTCATTCATATTTTCACACCACGCTTGGAGATATGCTTATAACATTGACCAGAAAAGCATTTCCCAGTCTATGGATATAGACTACTACTAAGTGGATTTAGGGGAACATAACAGTTGAAGAAGAACTCAATAAGGAAAAAGTTTTCCTTATAGCTTTACCCAAAGCAACAGACACCTGTTCACCAAGGTGAACAGGTTCAGCAACCTTCCCTTTGGGGCAACATCCTGCATCTCCCTTCTTTCCCAAGTTGCTCAACAATCAGCAAGCCATCGTAGCATACATACAAAGCAGGCTCACAAGCAATACTGCTATATTTTTGTGTAGTGTTTACCCTATATATATATACATGTCAGCATATTGCCCATAAATAAACATAAGCTTGTTCTACAGAGTGGGTTTGCAATGCACATGGATATCCATCCATCCAGTCACCCTGCTCTCAACTTCCACCTGGACAGAGCATCCTGGCGGGAGTGGGGGGGGAAGTATGGAAAAACACAAGTATACAGTAGCCCCATTTCAGAACCACTAAAAGGTCTCTCGAACATCTGCTCGGAAAGAAACAGAGGATGAAGGAAGAAACTGACAAAGTTGATAGAACAAAAAACTTGAAAAAACGGGGAAAAACCTCCCAAGATATCCTAACGACTAACTGTACTTGGGCATGGTAAAAGAGGTTGAGAACCAACTTCCTATAGCATTCAACCTGTTATGAGTCAGTAAATGACTACTGCCGTGCTAGTATACAGCAAGAACAGGAACTTCAACCTTTGTTAAACTAGAATTTGTTCAAACATTCTGGAAGCTTCCTGTATACTCTCTCCTTCAACATAGATATTTCATTACAAGCAATCTTGCATAAAAATAGAAACATTTTGGAGAACAGGACAGTCACTTTTGCTATACTGAGGACAAAAACACTCCATAGACTGAAACCCAAGAGCACAGGAAATCCTCAGAAGAAACAAAGATCCTGTTTTCATGCAAAGGACTCTGATAACAACCAAACTATATAAGAAATGAGTGTTCTTCCCTGAAAGTTTCAGTGAGGCACAAGCAATTCTTTTTGCAGGTACATGTTTTAATTTTGCTTCCTTCTATCAGCTAAAAAAAGATGTATAAACAATCCATTTCCAATGTTCAATGAAAACTAAAACTTGCTAATCAAAACCATAAAAATAGGTATCTTTAACTTTACCATCAAATGAAACCACCTCAATTTATCTTCTCTTACTGAAATTTTCTTAAGTAAATTCTAATTTCTTTGAACAATGATTACACAAACTGTAATTTCTTCTCTCATTAGACTTCCAGAGTTTTAGACAAGTATAAAAAAAAAAACCAACACAATGTGTGATACGTCAGCTGGTTGTGACAGGTCTGCAGGCAAAACATAGTAACATATCAAATGACTGCAACGCCTTTCAGCAAGATGCAAGCAGGATACTGCAGACTATTAAATGCACTTTGCAAGTAAAATTAAGATTGTAACTGCTGTCAAAAAAAAAAAATCAAAACACACTCTACCTGCAAGAAAGAAACAAATCTTCCCATCTGTATTTGGCAATCTCCCTCCACCATGCTGGAATCTGTGGCTTGAAAGAAAAACATTTGTTACTACTTTCAAAAGCCTGTGTTAGACCTGTCAAATTAACATTGAAGCTTGCTCTCCAAGCCATTTGATTGTCATACAAGTGGAGCACACTTTTATAAGCATACTGATGGAGCCTTAAAAACTTTTCATTTTGCTTTCCTAAGCTGGACTTATTTTTGAAGTTTCTTTCTCATTAAAAATTACATTGTTTAAGTTAGACACAAAGCAAGAAAAGTCTCCATCACCCGAAAGAAAATAAAGAATACAAAGTGTAATTCTTTAAAGGCGTATATATTATGTAACTTAATACAAAAGTTTCCATTTTTAAAAAGTTGGTATGAAAGCACTAGGTATTTATATTGCAAGGAACATCCTTGGTAGCTATTTACTGAAATAATCATCATTAATCAGAAGAAAAAGCTGTGTAGCATACAATTTCCTCAAGAAATTGATTTGCTTTTTCCTACATTTCATCCTGCACAAAGGAACCGGCTCATCACCATAGCTTCAAAGCATTACCTGTATGACAAAGTACACTAACAGGATACTATGAAATACAACAATTACATCACCAACACCAAATTGTTTCAGTCAGCCGGAGCAGTTGTAATACTAACTGACAAAATACAGTCTTTCTAATGTGACGACAGATTAATGCTCTAGACAAGATTTTTCTTTGACCACTCTAGCAAAAATGGCTTACAATTGGAAGTCTACCTGCATAAGAAATGCAGGTCTTATTGCTTCATAAAATATGTTATTTTAGAGCAGTCACCAGAGACTAAAATAGTCTCCATACTTCTGTAAGATGGAGCTCTGGGACAAGATTCTAAGTATTGCATGCTTCCCCTTTACATATTTTATGTAACCTTTACTCTCTTTAGCGTATGTCCCCAAAAAAACAATCCAACTAACTATTTAAGGTTCCTAGACTAGCCCTAGCCACTCCAAAGACAAGACAAAATAAGTGTTTCTTTATGCAGAAGGAAAAGGCCAGCACAGTATTTGTTTAAATTTCAACCATCCTTGAGCCAGTAACTTTGACAGCTGTTCTAAGTAAGCAAGCTTGCTGTTATCAAAGTAGATGCTACAAGGAGGGATATGGAAGTGGAGAATATAATTTCTGCATCCCCACCTAACCCACAGAAGGCTGACCTCTCAGTTCCTGCCATTCTCAAGCATTCCCTGCAGAACACCCATCAGGAATAAACTGCTGCTGTAATACGTTAATCTGCAACAGTCTGACTTCTTTCATCTAGAGACATGGAGAAGTTTTGAGGGATCGCCTACTATCATTTTGGCAGCATATCACTTTCTTTTAAGATATTTAAAACCATGTCTGATAAGAAGTGAGAATCTGTGAAGGAAAAAAACCAACCAACCAAACAAAAAAAGAACACATTTTCATGTTCCTTAACTGAACCACAACAGTCATCTTATATAGCACTGAAAAGAATGATAAACAGTCCCTGTCTCAAAGATTTCACATTCCACAATACTTCTGTCACAGTTAAGGCTCTTGAAAAGCTTTAAAAAAAAGCCCTTTTTACTACTTTTCCCTTTCTCTCAAATTTCTGAAAGAGAAAACAAAGTTAGGTGGTATGTCTCTAAATCAACTCAATATATTCAGTCCTCAGGACTAAGATCTGTGCTTATTCCCAGACTAGATCCTTTAAGGTAGAAGGTTAAGACCAACCCTTTGAAGGAGTTACCAGTTTAGCTCCAATATAAAAAGCAGCTTCCACCTAAAGCAGGGTCTCATGATTTGTCAATTGAATTGACTTACAATCACTTATGCCCCTGTATTATGTCATGGCCTAAACAGTAGTACAGGTACTATTACCTGCATTTGAAAAGCAGATGACATTAATATACTGCAACTTCTCTTGGAACAACTACGATTGCATCAGTAAAATAGGCAGGACTTGTCCAAGTTATTTATTAATGGTTTCACTGTTTTACTACAACCAATGTAATATCTAGTCCCAATAGGAAATAAGTTGGTTTAGGATGCGTTTATGTGTGAAAATAGGTTTTCAATGCCATACTTTGAAAAACAGCTGCTACAGTATATAAACTCAGGTTTCTATATGTTATACATTAAATACAACCTCAACAGCCCATAATCCCGACTTCTCATGTAAATAAGGCTGCAACAAAACTTCCTGTTAATCTAATAGATAAATCTTATTGTTATCTTAAGCTAACTCAGGACAGTTACAAGACACTAACATATATCCCTATAACGTCCAAGTCCATTATTTGGTGTTCATCAGTCAAAGATACAGAGGAAGCATGTATCCGTATTATAAAATTACAGTTACTGTAGCATTTAACATAACCTGAAACAATAACTTAGAACTACAAACTTTTACAGTAAAGGGAGCTACTTACCTCCTTCTCCATAAAACAAGAGGCCGTTATAAAATTTAGTTTCTGCCTAACAACAAAAGCAGAAATTTGTTTTTTAATAAATAGGATATATGTAATCATGCTGTAAGAATTATTTAGACATTATATGTTGTTTCTTTACTGCTAAAGAATAAATGTATATATCAGCTTGCCAATCTGCAAACATTTTCATAAACAGTAATAAAAAACCAAACAGCTGAATTTACCTCATATTTTAACTTCTTGATTTCACAGCAAAGGGCAGCATACACAGTTATTACTTTGTTTAGAACCTAGACTCAAAGGGGAAAAAAACATACAGATTACAAATAGATTCACGTTTAGAGAGCTTGGTCTTAGCTAGAATAACTCTTTTTTTTTTCTTTTAAGCATAAAGCACTTACCTTGTTTTCTGTCTTTATGAGCTCCAGTAGGGAGGACTGTTCATATGGCAAAAGCTAAAATAAAACAAACAAACAAACAAAAACAAACAACCACAAAACAAAAACAGCAAACAACTTTAGAAAATATTGGTCAAAAATACATTTATCCAACTAGGTAAGTAATTTTTTCCCCACTTTAATCTCAAATAAGAAAGCAATAATTGCGCATTACTGGCAACCTACGCTGCAGGAAACATCTGCTCTTCACATTTATATGGAAATACCTTTCCTTTCACTCTAGGCAGAAAGGCAAATAACTAGCTATACTATACAGCATTTACAACAATTTACTTACAAAACTTGGAAAGTAAAAGCATGGTCATTACGGTGTATGTAGAAAAAACAGCTCAGGAAACCTAAAACATGAATTAAGAATTCCAAATGCAGGAAATAGGATGCATAGTGTATATCTATTATGCAGGCACTGACATTTTGTACTGAGTCAGCCATGATATTGACCAGCTCATATACATCCAGCACTGTGCTGGCCCTACACATAATTTATTCAAATTATTCAGACAGATGATTACTTAAGAGTGCATCTTCAGCACAGACAAGTTCCATATGGCAACAAAAGTGTTTTTAAATCATGTCTGCAAATTCAGTGGAGAGAAAAAAAATAACACTCCACAGAGGACAGAGAACTCATGACCAAGGAAACAGCCACCTCTGGAGGACAGAAAATACTGTACCAAGGCCATTAAGGCAAAACACAACTATAAATACACACACAGTTTGCTCTGCAGTTATACAAGTATTGGTGAGCTCTTCTGGAACCCCAAGCCCCAGATAAAAATACCAACACCCACAGGGAAGAAGTTTGCTGGAATTAGGCTTCCCAACACATGAAGAACTATAAATTCACTTAACTTCTACTAGTATCTAGAAGACTGGAAAAGAATAATATGAGAACATATTCTCTTAGGATATGCACCAATTTATTAATTACTTGAAAATTAGAATAGTATTGGATAGGTTTCTCAAACACAGAAGTCAAAATTTTAAGAGCACAAATGCATCAAGCTTTTACTTCTCAGGTTTTGAAGGGAAGGAGGAACTAGAAAAATAACAGTTGCAATGTATATTAAATATATGAAGACCTTTAATGCAATGGGATCAAGACTGAAGTCCCAAACATCTCCAACAGAATCATCCAAAGCATCTTCAATTCTCTTCAGCTGAGACGTATATTCCTCAAGAAATTTTCCGTAATTCTTCAACTGCACTTCAGCGTGAATTTCTGAGAATTGATAACATTTGTATAGTTTTACATACTGTTCAGTAAACTGCAATATCAAAAATTTTTAAAAAATACTTAATCTGTTGCTATTTAGCTTGTAGTACTGTATTCCTCATTTTGCTGCAGCATTTTTCCTTAATACAACTGCATCTTTAATACAAAGTTCTTATTTGTTTAAAAACAATCATACAACTCAGTGTCAGTTTAAAAGAAATCCAAATACTACTTAAAACATATCAAACACCTTTTTTGCAGAAAATTATTTTTTAAATTTACATATATTTTCAAACTAAGATCTGAACAAACCTAACAATCACATCAAGATGCTGAGCAAAGAAATGACTGCAGAAATCATAACATGGCAGGTGATTCTACCCATCGGCTGAACCAGTACATATGCAATTTTATTAGAACTTTGAGGCAATGGGTCTAATCATTTCAGCCTGAGTAGCAGTTGTATTTTATTAGAACTTTGAGGCAATGGGTCTAATCATTTCAGCCTGAGTAGCAGTTGTATTGGTAGCAATCCCCCTTCCGCTCTCTCCCTGCTACCTCTCAGTGAGTCATTTGGGCATTACATGGGAAGGTTTTGGCTTTCAATCATTTCCCCTACTTGCAAATTCACCATCTTCAAGCTGAACTTTTCTTCTGCTTAGCACCTGGACATTGAAATGCACAGCTGTCCTGTTACTGCTAGGGCCAAGTAGGTTATTACGTTCAAAGGGTAACATTCAGCTGGTCAAACACCAAGAATAGTGGCATTAATTAGCAAAGTAAGTCTAAAGACAATTGGTCCACAAAAGTTTAATTCACTCTATCCTGATCTTCTTTATTCACAAATTAAGACACTCCCCCCCCCCCCCCCCCATTACATACAATTACTGACTTAGTTGCATAACCCGAACTATGGAGTGAATGACTACAGCTCAAGGCTTCTATGCTCAGTAAGGAAGTACAATCCTTTTTCATGTGAAGACTAAAGTGTCTTCCCCATAATTAGATAACAAATCTAATAGCTTGTGATCTTCTGCTATTTGTTGACAATAGGATTATCTTAAAAAGTTAGAGAATGTAAATCCGCTGAACAACTGAACTTTTCCTAAACAAGAATTCAACTCTCACATAGCTTTACATGTGCCCTTTTCACATTTCAGCAAGTAGGCTGCTCTAGAAAGTTAAAAAACTTATATTCGTTTATTCTGCATGTTTAACCTCTTACTCATCCATGTTGCCAATAACTGACCCAAATGGTAGTTGATGGCTACTTCAGTGGGAGAGCACTGCTGAATCAATTATCACTTAGACATTTTTTGGAGAAAGAAAATATTTGACTGAGACACTGCACCAGGCGTAAGGAGAGGAATTAATAAGGACAAGTTAATAAGGAAAAGATGAGGACTATGCACAGGAAGGTTGAGACCGAGAAGGAGAAATTACTGCAGTGAAGTCCTGAACTAATTCTAAGCTACTACTTTGAAGCCAGCAGCAATGCCAACCGTAAGGGCACATGGACTGCAAAGCCTATCTAAGAAGCATGGTAAACTCTCCCACACTAAGTTCTGCATTACTGCCATTGGGTTCTACCTGTACCTGCAGCCTAGACAGTGCACAGGCACTGTCAAAATAATGAGACTGAATTTCATGTAAATGGGTAAGAAGCAAGTGAACAAAACACTCTCCATCAGCAGTATGCACTCCAGACACTGATGTGTAGCCCTTGAGTTGTATCATCATATTATTCTATTCCCTCAAATTCATCTCATCTTTCACGTTCCTTCCAGTGCATCTTCTGGAAGCTCTGCTGCAGAAAACCAGTAAACCACTGATGGATGCAGAGCCCTGCAGAACGGAGTTTAACTAGCCACCACGTCAGTTTCGGTACTTTACTGCTAGAGAAGCTGGAGTATGGAGACTTATTATTATAGAGGTATGCTGTGGTATTCCCCCAATCCCATCTCCTCCCTTTGCACAAAAGACAAACTAAGAGCAGAGAAACTGACAGAGATATTGGGGCTTTATAGGAAAAACAGAAAAAGCTTCCAAGTCATACAAGAGTAGGAAATTGGCACTGCTGTTCAAATCAATTCCCTCTGAAACAGGCAGCATTTCTCAAACAAAATCTCGCAGCAGCGCTCTGCTAGCGACCCACAAACTGTCACCTTTCCAGCAGCCAAATGCTGGATTTGAACAATGCTATAGCTCAACATAACTGATATTAAATATTTCCACATACTTAACTATTGATGGCTATCAACTTGCCACCTTGTACTGAACATATATAACAAGAGACAGATGTGAATAATTTCTCACTATTTTAGAGAGACAAGAGAGTGAAAGCTATTAGCCAGCCAGAGATAGGCAGGGTTGAACTGATTAAAAAAATGGCTTGGAGATGGGGGAAGTTTTTTAAGATGCAGAAAAATTTTCCTAAATAAACTGACTCACATGGAGAAAGAAAAAGAAATGACAGAAAGCAGATATTTTCTCTTTTTTTCAGAGCAGCAGACATACTTCATAAGGTATAATCTGTTTACAATAGTTTGATTTAGTTTCTCCTCAGGTGGTAAAATGAAAGCATTACAACTGGAACAATGCAAGATCTACTCAGCAGTACAGATCCCCCAACTTAATCTTATCTTCTTCCATAACATCAGCAAAATCAATATTCAATAGACTTATTGCCACAGCAGGATTTGCAAGTACTATGTCCATAAATATCTAGGACAGAGATACAACAAACCAGACTTACTTAGTATCTCATGTCCTCAGTTGATGACATTATAATTGCTAAAGGTTAGTGATATAGGTATAAAGTGAAGTAGACAACAACAACAAAAACTGTTTTTCAAGTCACAGGATTTTTCTTTGGCTTTTCTCTAGGAGAACATTGTGTGCTGTTCTCAATAGAAGATCAGCCAGTTTGTTCACCATCAAGATGGTGGCAATGGAGCGTATTATGTCATGTAAAGTTCTCCCAGCTGCACTTCATGTCACAGTCAAACTAGTGGAGATCTGGCATTTTGTGTAAAAGCTACATTTTCCATTTCACAGCTAGAGAACTGGTAAAAACCTCAGCTCAGGATGGTTTCAGTTTCCACTGAAATCCAGATTAAATGAATATGGCATAAACAGTATCACCCCTTGGGATAACATTATATGTGAAACAGTTGGTCCATGAGTGACATATTTTCACAGCAACACCTGGTGTAATTAATTTGACACAATTCAATTTACAGCGTGTATTACAGTGTGACAACTATGTACGTTCCCTGTTTAGAAAGTAGGTCACCTCCACAGGCTGCAAAAAGCATGGACTTTGACGGGCACACAAACCCACTGTCAAAGACTTAAGCATTACAAGGTCTTATTTAATTATTTTTTAAAGGTGAAACCGCAAGTGACTGCCCAACTCCATGCCAGAAAGCCTTTACCAACGGAAGCTGCGTACGAGTAACTTATCTCGATATGACTTATCTGTCTAACCGAGGAAGCAACTGCAAAAATTTGTGAGCCACGCGAAATGATCGGGAACGAAAGACACACCATCCCCACGACAAGCATCTGTTCCTCCTGCCCGGTTCGAGTCACGCAAGCCTGCCTGCCCCCTCCCTGCCATGCTGGGGGCACGGGAGACGACTCCCCAGAGGGGGTAAAGGATGAAGCGTTGGAAAAGCCACTCTCCCACCCCAAACAACCTCCGACAACTACGGAGAGGGTGGTGGGAGGAAGAAAGGTCACCGCGACAGTCCACCCCCGCAGGCCTGACCGGAGGAGGAGCAGCACTCGGCTGGCGGCCGGGGGAAGGGGCGCGGCGAGCGCCCGGCTCCCCGCAGAGGGCAGGGTCCGTGAGGGAAGCTGGGGAGGGCGACCTCGCTCAGCTTCCACGACTGCTTCCTCCTCCCTCCCTTCCTCCCTCCCTCCCGTTCCCAGCGGGGGTGCAGCGGCCAGCGGGGCCAGGAGGGGTGGTCCGGGGCCGGGAGGGGACCGGGGTCTCCTCAGCCCGCGCCTCCCCCCACTCCGTGGCGGTTACGCCGCAGCCCCGCTCGCCCCGCGCGGGCCTCTCCCGCCCCGCCCTCCGCGCGCGCTCACTCTGCGAGCCGTCGTCGAGGCGGTCGAACTCCCAGTCCGGAGAGAGGGTCTCCAGCGCCATCGCCGCCGCCCGCGCCCGGCAGCGGTTCCCCCTCCTCCCTGACTCAGGCGCACGAGACTTCCTGCCCCGCTCCCGCGCCGCACTCTGGGAAATGGAGGCGGAGGGGACGCTTGGACTCCGGGAGGAGGAGGCGGGGCGGGGCGGGGCGGGCGGCGGAGCCGGCGGCAGCGCCCCCGCGAGGACAGCCGTGGCACACCACCGCCCCCCTTCCCCCGCGGGCGCCCCGCCCCGCCCCGCCCCGCCGCCTGCCCTGAGCGGCTCCCGGCCGTTGGCTCCCTCACGGCTCGGCGGGCCGGTTCTCAAGTGTCCGTGCCGCCAAGTGCCTGCCCCGCGGCGAAGGTCAGGGGGAGTAAAGCAGAGGCAGAGCGGGGGGAGGCAGGCGCTGCGCTTCGGCCCCGTGGTGCGGGGGGAGAGCCTGGCGGGAACGGCCGCGGGCGGTGGCGCTGCCGAGGCTCCTGCGGAGCGGGCAGCAGCGCCTCAGAGGTGCGGTGGGGCCGGGGAGTCCTCTCTCCCCTCTTCACTCTGACCCCCCCTGCATCTGTGAGCTGATCATTTTGGTGAGGCAGGGCCTATCTCCGAGGTGAGGGGGCTTTGGGAGCTTTTCTGCTTTTTCCCTGGTGTACAGGGCCTGAGTCCCGCCCGCACCGATTCCACACCTCTGTCACGTTGCTGAGAGGAGGGAAAACTGCCGGGTGCAGTCGATAGAGTGTGACACCCCCCCTCCCCAGCACATCCCCTTTCTGATGCTGGAGGAAGGGAGCGGTGGGAGGAACCATCCCAGCTCTGGGGGAGGGTCTGGAGCTCAGAGACAGCTGCACGGGATGACTGCTGCAATAGTGTTATCATCTAATCATCTCACTGTCATTTGTTGTCACAGGGCCATGAGGTACTTACCTGCATGCGGTCAGTCACTGGTTTTTTTCAGGGCCTTGGTGGGTGTAATATCAAAGAATAAAAATAGAAGTACTTTAGATAGCAAGAGAAGTAGCCGTTCAGGGCCATTAACAATGACCACAGCAATTACATTACCTCAGCAGAATCTGTAGCATCAGTAGAAAAGGAAATGGCTTCAACAGCAGTGTCACCAGGAGCATCAGCAATTTCAGTGGGGAAAGAGCAACAAAAATAGCAACTTTGATGACAGATGTATCACTAAGTGCAGGATCATCCATAAAAGCTAACTCTGTAATGCAGCAGGTCTGAAAATAGCACCTACTATAATTGTTTTCTAATTAAAAGGGATCCATCCTTTGGAATCTATTGATTTTAAAAGTTTCTCGGAAAGAAAGATCTTGTTGGCAGGTTTATTGCTGATGAGTTTTTACCCATTTAAAGTGCATTCTAAGAGACCAAGCTGGGTCTGGGAAAGAAGAGATCAAGTTTAGTTTTGTGTGAAATGACATAAGCAATGTTTGGAATAACTTTTTTTTTTAAGGGAGAGAGCTCTGCTTTGGTGAATGTTGTCAAATAATCATAATGTAAATATGTCTCCTCCACTCATTGGCTTCTGTGCAAACTTAAGATGTTCATACTGGGGTTTTTAAGTCCCTAGAAGTTCAATTGTGCAGGATGTTGACAGCTGGCAGTGAGCACAAGTGTCTCTAAGAAGAGGATAAGTATCACACAAAATGAAACCGCAATTTATGCTAGACTTTAAGGATTGCATTCTGTCTACACCTATGCAGATGCAGCTTTCGTTGAACTCAGTAGAGCTGCTATACATTTATTCAAAGCCAAGTTATGTCTTCCTGTTTTGAAAAACAAAACAATAGAAAACTTTTCTCTACAAGCCACATATGCTTTCTTTGAAACAAATACTGTTTCTTTCAGTTATGGAAGACTGCACATAAACAGAGGCTTTCAGACTGCTTAAAAAGCAGTCACCAGGCTTTTTGTTACCTGTCTCAGAAAAACGTGTCCTTGAATTCTGCAGGATGGTACAAGAGAGAAATTTGTAGAACTGGCACTTGGCAGGGCCCTCCCTTCCCCACGTCTGAACTGAATTTTTAACGAGTGAAATACTGTAGGGTTGGTTATTGCAAGGTTGTGAGATCATCAAAACTGCATGCAAGGTAACCCAGCTGGTTGGTCTATACAACGGCCACACCAAAGAGTGCACTGTGATCCCCACAGCGTAAGCTGATGTAACCCTTAATTTGAATATGGAAAAAGAAAACTATTTTAAAAGAAAATGTATTGAAATGGTGCATTTTTTAAAAAGGAGCAGGAGGCTCCGTAACGGGAAAACATCACAATTAGGCTCAAGTGAGTACACCAGTTAAATTTTATGCTGCCATTCATGGTTATGAACGTGCTGCAGTTATTTAAATGACTTATTACTGGGTTTTCCTTTGGCTCACTAGGTGGCAGTGTTTTGTTGCTTACACTGACGTTATTTAGGTCAATGCTCGATGCTGCTAGAATTTATATTTCCTCTGAAAATCTGATTTAGACTTTTATCTTGAAGCTGGCTGTTTTAGTGACAGCAAGCCTAGCTCAGCTGTGATTGATAAGTTTTCTGTGCTGTCTTATCAGCGAATGGTTTTATGCTGTTTGCTCATGTGAAATTATTGACATTTTATAAGCATAATTTCTGAAAGCTGGGTGACACTCATGGCTTCCATTTGTACCAGGAAGCTTTGATTTGGTACAAGCTTATAGGAAGTTGCTAAGATTGCTCAAATATCTTTTAGTATCTTCAGGTAATACAGTAGTCAGAAAAGTCTTTAGACTTTGTTTAATATAGTGATTTTTGGTAAGCTGAACATAACTGAACACAGGCATAGTTGAGAAAACAATAATTTCTTTTGACCAGACCAAAATGATCATGAAAGTAAAATTTCATATTGGACTTTCACATGAACTGAGTGAAATGTGAACATAAATATGTTCCAGCTGAAATCACTTGTTACACTTGAGTACTACAAAGGGTAGGTGAGAGAATAAAGTCCAAAATATGGTAGAATTAAGATGGTACTATGAGCATTTTATTTAGGAAGTGGCTAGGTACCTATGGATTTATAAATCAACAGGAGCTTGATTCCGTGACGTCTTAGAAATCTTTTTTCCTTTGAAATTATCCCAGTTGGAAATACCATTCAATATTGGACAATACAGTTACCTGGTATTTTTAAACAGTATTTTTATGATCTTTGAAAGCTTGTTGAAAACTTCAATGTAGCATTCAAACAGGAACCATTTTATTGAAAAAAAAAAAGTGAAAAGCATTCAGAGAAAAAATTGCTCCTCATGTATGCAGGCAAAGCTCCACCAAGATTGATAGAATTGCAGTTACTTATAGGGGAAAGAATTTGGCTTGCTGGATCTGCAGGAAGTCAACTATGCTATACATTCCTTGTCTGTGGAACATTTAATGCTCAGCTCCCTGTATATTTTAAATAAAATAAAGTTCTTGCTTAAAGTTTTTGTGGCAGGATTCCCAGAAAGGATTTTACTATCTGAGATTTGCTCCTTGCAACTCTGTTCCACAAAGATAATGCCAACTTTTTTCTATTCCATAGTATGGAATTTGAGAGACTTCCATTTATGCATATGAGTAAGGCATCTGCACATGATAATTCTTTCTACTGGTTAAAATGGTAAAATAATTCCCTTTCTTCATCAAATATATGCCGCCTTTTGGTTACTCTGGAAAAATGAAATGTCAAGCATAAGGTTTTAAATGGTTGTCTAGATGGCAGAAAATCCCTATCTGTAGGTTGTGAAAGCCTTACTACCATGTAGGTGTCTGGCCTGAAATGAAGTTAAGACACAGTGAAAAAAAAATATGAAAAGCAAGTTTTAAATATAAATGTTGCAGAGATAAAACAAGAAACAACTTTCCCATGAAATCTTGCTTCGGCAAGTGGAAAAACATGAAAAGTTTCTGTTGTATAAAATTTGAGTTGAAACTTGTCATGCGATTAACATAGTTAGGGAATAACCAGGACAAAGCCTTACTTTATTTTTTTAATTACTTAGTCTTTAAAACTGGGTGAACTCTAAAGTACTCCTGAGGAATTTGAGTCTGAACTATGACCAAATCTTTATTCATCATGAAGAACGCCATCAAGGCTGATTTCCAATGCCAAAAAGCCTATGCAGAGCTAATTTAGTTGATTATTGAATCCCAGGGCATGATTTTCAAAAGAAAGCAAATCTTGGAAGATTCTGAGCAGTTTCCCAAGCACTTCAGCATGTGCACGTACTCGGCATCCTATGGAACACAGCCTTCCCTAATGATCTTGCCAAGTCTTGATGATATCTTCAAAGACACTGAGTAACTTCTGCTTCACAGAAACCAACAAGTATTTATAATGTTCAGCTGGATTAGGTCCTGCATTTGTTCTGTACATTTCTGCACATACAACACATTTTGCTTTGTGAGCATGCTATTGGACAAGCATGTTTTGCTTCTGAATAGTTTTTATATACATATCCCCCTATCTGTTTTTGTGACTTGCTGACATACATCTCTGGAAAATTAGGGAACAGAAAGGGGGAAGCCAATGCTGGAAAGCTTACTAGGGATAATTGCAGTTTTTTTCAAAGCTAAACTTTGGCTTTAAGAAACAAGGACCAGAACTGGAAGAAAAAAATCAAGAGAGAAAACTTAATGTATAAAATGTGCTCCAAACCAATTGTGTGAATTTACACTACCACTGAAGCTAGGATTTCTGCCCAGATTAACAAGAAATGTTGATAATTTGCAAGGTAATTTTCTGACTGGGATACAGAAATCAGTAGGGAATACTTCGCATCACTTTTTCCAAACAACATAAAGCCCGGAGGAGTGCATCGTGACCATTATAATGTTTAACACTGATGTTGGAGTTTACTATGTCACACAAGACCTATTGCTCAGTCTCAGACGGACAGGTCAACCTAATCATTTTCTGGATGACAAAAAATGTACGATTTGAATTGACTGTAAATGTTTACACTGACCCTTGAAATTCTAAATAGCCAATTTGTTAAGTGGTTGTTAAAACCCATGCATATGGGTTCATCACTCTGATCATAAGGAAGAAGCCGATGGTATGCAGACACCATCCTTGCATGTGATTTAGCGCATCCTTATCCCCATTTGTCTCCCTGCCCCTCTCATTAGTATGAAATCTAAAGTAAAGCCCACATCTTACTCCCCAGCTCTTCTTTATACCATGATTCTGCTGACAATGGACACCTTCTCTTGTGACTTTTCCCTTTTGTCACCTAACATTTGAGTAGTCTGTAAAGTAAATGGAGATATATTATTGTCTCAATAGGTTTGGAGTTGTGTTTTGGAGATGAAGGTATGCCAACAAATTAAAACCTCGGTGCTTTACACGTGCTTTGTTGTACTGTCTATGTTATGAGTGTATAAAATAGAGCCAGAAGTCATTACGAATTGCTTACCTAGGAAAACCAGGTATTTTGCCGTAAGCCTGTGTGTCAATGGTTAAATGCCAAGTATGTGGTGTTCTGTTTGGAGAGGATTTTGGGTCATGAACTGGGATTTGGAGTTTCATTTTGGAACTTCAGCAATGCTTGAATCCAGTTCCAAACTTTGCAGTATAGGACCATTTTGATGCCAGCTTTTATAGTAGAAGTTGTTTGCGCTCTATTGTATGGAATTTGTGCGACTTCCATCAAGTTACAGGAAGACTATACATACACTGATTCCTCCTACTGTCTAAGGTAGTGAAATAGTTCCTTACTAACTAGATGTCTATACTTTTTATGTGAGCACATAGTGGCCTTGATCAGTTGCATGGCTGTCTTGTGCATGCGTGTGTATAGTCCCTGTATTGCTACATGACCTATCAAGCTGTGCAATTATTAATCTTTCTTAAAGAAACTGCTAATTCCAAAAGAAGATTAACAACAGGCATTTCAGACCAACAGTGCCTGTATTAGTTAAATGACGCATTTTAGTCCAACAAAATAATGAGTTTTAATGTTTTTATTGTACAATTTAGAGAGGGAGTATTTTAAACAGTGAAATTTGGTAGATTTATGTGAGATAATTGGAAGATATGAGGCCACATACCCATAGCAAGTAGCCAGTAACATCAGAATATATACTATTTTTAAAATAAGCCACAAAGCAAAATCTTTTAGCTTTCTTAATGAAAATCTGGAACTACTGTACACCGTTATTTTTAAACCCGTAGTACCACAGATACTAGAGAAGGAACCACTTGCATAAACATATTGTCCCCCCTTGTTAATGGGACTTTTTAATTAATTCTACTAGTTTAGTTTTTAATGTCTCAGAGCAAAGAAACTCACTAATTACCCTTGGTTGACTATTCCGTAATCTAATAAATCACCACATGCTCCAAATGAAGGCATCATGAGAAGAATCTTCACTGAAGTGGGCCAAGTACTCCCCTAGGTTTTTCACCCCATAGAGAGGAAATTATAAGAACAGTGGTTTATTTTAATTAAAATGTTTTTATTAGAATTTCTGTTGATTCCACTTGATGCCACCTACACTTAGGGGTCTGCCAAAAGCCTTGAATAAAGGGCAGGATATAGTTTTGCTACACAGGAGTAAATCAGGGAGTGAATTGTGTTATGAGAATCACAATGCAAGCCCCTGTGTAACTTTATTCCATGGGGGAATTGTGTTGTGCTAACCTGACTTACTTTGGGACTGGCACAATTTACCTCTTGCAGCACCTCTCCTTCCTGTGTCCTCTCAGCCCAGAGGGAGCAGCAGTTCTGCAGCCGTGCTCTTCTTTCAGGTGTAGCTGAACATTTGAAGTATGCTGAAGAAGAGGGTGGGGGCCTGGGGATTACTGTCTCACTTCGTTTGCAGGAAAGCATCAAAAAATCAGTGAGACATGGATGTTTGCAAGTGCGAGGGCAAGACTTTGTCTCCTGTATTTTCTACTGTAGCAAGATCTCTGCAGGTCATAAATTTGGTTTCAGTGTTGCTTCTGACCTCTCTGATGTGGGTCACAACTCAGCCATATGATGACCAACTTCTCTTTTTTTTCCTTCCTTGTTTTCTTGACAGGAACAGAGTGTGTTTCAGCCTTTTACCCACCCTTGTTCTTTAAGATTAAGTGTTGCTGGGGTTTAAACCTGACCCAATTTGCAATGATGCTTATACTACTGCCATGCTATCTACTTTGGGTTTGCTATTCATACCCCTTTTGGGGTAATTTTTGTTTGCCTTCTGAGATTTTTTTAGGACTTTGGATTTGCATTTTCAAGATCTTCTCCATACCTCTGACAATAAGATTTTGTTGTGACTTTAGAAAAAGATTGAAGTTGAAACATTTGTGTTAATAGATGACCTCAAATGGTAGAAGATTTTTTAAAATTATTAAGTAGAATGAGCTGCTTTAAAAATACCTGGTGATGTTGGCAATACGGATTTCCAGAAAGTCATTAATGCTTTTTAACCTCATTACTGGCATTTTTGGCATGCAGTAACCTAAAAATTAATGTCGATAATCTACATGATCTTTTGACTGTCACATAAGAGTGAGATGAGTGTCTCGCCGAGGGGCCAAAACGGGAGGTACCGGCTCTGCCGCCTCCGAGGCTGTCAGGGGACGGGGGCTGTAGGGCCCCCGCGGCGGGGGAGTGCGGGGGCACTGCACGCGCCTCGGACCACAAAATGCCGCCCCAGGTAGCCGTGACTCGTGTCCTCGTCGGCCGGGAGCCCCTCAGCCCGCCGCGCTAGTCCCTGCCCTCGGGCCCCGTGGGCAGCAGCGGGGAGGGCACAGCCCGGCTCCGGGGGCTGCGCCTCGCGGGGAGAAGCCAGGGGGGCAGAGGCGCTTGCCCGGCTCCCCGCCCCGCCCTAGGGGGGCTGCACAGCCCCTGCCGCCCCTGCCACCCCCGCCGTTCCGCCGGGGCCGGTCCCGCCGTGCGGCCGCCAAGGGGGCGGGGGGCGCGGCGGCAGCGGGAGCGGCAGGTGCGGGGCTTCCCCCCGCCGCCCGCCGCGCCGGTCCCCGCGGGCCCGAGCGGGGGCGCGCCGCCGCGGATGCATGCGCTGGCGGGGCGCCAGCGGCATCGGCGCGGGTTGCATCAGACGAGGCGGTCCGCCGCGGCCGCGGTGCCGGCTCGGTCTTCGCCGGGCGGCCGAGGAAGCCGGCGGCTCGGCGGCGCTCCGCAAGATGCTGCGGACAGCCCCCCGGCTGCTGCGGACGATCTGCACCACGGCCGCGGTGAGCAGTGTGGGGCGGGCAGCGGGGGACGTGGGCCCCCCCGTGCCGTGCCGTGCCGTGCCGTGCCGGGGGCGAGCGGCGGGGGCCGCTCCTCGGCGTGCCGCCCCGGCCGGAGGGCAGCCAGGGGCCGAGCAAGGAGGGGGAAGTGGCGGGAGGGGGCATCAGGAGTGATGCGTATGGTCTCTGCCGGGGTTTTCGTAAGGCGCGTACAGGCACGGGAAGGTCAGGAGGGTTCGGGAGAGGGCTTGGTTTGGGTGCAGAAGCAGCATCTTACCCGGCTGGTCTGCGAGCGGGATCGCAGCCATCATCTGGGCGCTGCATCTTGCAGGGATGTGCCTGGAAGCTGCAGGGAACAGGCACCAGCGATGCTGTGATAATCCCCGGTAATCGCGTGGCGAGAACAATGTGAGTGTGGCTGTTCGCTGCCTCCCTCACGCTGGATTTGCCCTGTGGGAAGCTGAAGGTTGCCTTCTCAGGAAGGACCATGCCCGTTCCCAGTGCCGGAGAGAAGCCCCACGCTTTGGCCTAGGAGGAGCGTGTAGTTTGTGACCTTCTCATCGCCAGTTCCTAGCTCTTGGATGGTGGGTTGCTCGGGGTTGAAGTTGATGGCCTAAATTCCTCTGCACGCCATGGTTTAGTTTTTTACAGCTCTGCGCATTTGTTCCAAGCTATTCTTTATGTCCTGTTAAATATATAGACTGCAGAACTCCTGCAAGTAACCGCTCCCCGAAAGCCTTGCCTGATCCAAATTGTCCATATGTGTAGGTCTGGCAAGCTGAGTGAGGCTGGGAGAAGATTTTTTCTTTCTTGAAGACTGTTCTTTGTTTCATGTTTGACTGCTTGGTTTAGCCTGAAGACAGCAGTCCTACTAAGGTATCTACATGGAAGGAGTTAGAATAAAGAGATTTAATACAAGCTTTTTGGAAATGCAATCAGCAGTGCCAAAAAATGAGAATGAATGACTGATGAGAACGTATTGCCCGTAGATGTGTAGATGGGAGGGGGGGCTCTACAACAGGTTTCTATTTGGAGGCACTGGAATTTAGCACATGTAGGGGGATCCTCAACAGAAATAAAGTTGCAGTACTGCTTTTCAAAGGAGGCATAATTCTACATTCATTTTAAAAAAGATGTAACATATTAAAATATTTACTAGCTTCACTAAATTCTTATACAGAATAAATAAAATATTGTAATCTTTTTGATAGTAAGCTTCATAACCAGAGTAGCAGTTACTAAGTGTTAACCTTCAAGAAGTTTGATTAGAAACTTACAACCAATTGAACGTTAGACACACATACAAAAGAGGCAGTAACAGAAAATTATTTTTATCTGTGAAATAAATATTCTCCTA
Organism: Ciconia boyciana; assembly: GCF_034638445.1. Lineage (NCBI taxonomy): Eukaryota > Metazoa > Chordata > Aves > Ciconiiformes > Ciconiidae > Ciconia > Ciconia boyciana. The sequence continues at coordinate 61,912,839 of NC_132934.1, forward strand.
TGGATAGGTTTCGTAACATTAGATTCTTCTGAGAGAAGAAAATGTAGCTCTTGGACTTGTCTTCCATTTTTAGGAACTAGAACTTGACAAGATAGTTGCCAGCATTTGTCAGGCTGCTTCTCTATGCAGTGCTTAATTCTATTTATTTTATTTTTGGTTAGGTGTTTTGGAGGAAAAAAAGAACCAGAATGGAAGCAAACATTAAAATACTGTATATCTTTTAATGAGCCATTGTAAAATAAATTCCAGTGCTGTATCAACAGATGATATGGCCAGAATTTTTAAATAGGAAAGTTAAACTTAAATCTGCGCTTTCATATTGAGGCAGTGAAAAAGAAGTGGACTTTCAGACAAGTTGCGTATTCAAGATAAGGCTGCTTTTACAAGTAGTTCTCAGGTTTTATGCTCCTTACCTTTATCTTACTTTCTTTATCCACATTGGGAGCACTTGAGTCAGGGAAACAGAATTAATATTAATCTGTGTTATAAGAAAAATAGAAGGTTGAAGAAGAAATTAAAAGCTCAGACAATGAAAACAACAGAATTACAGTAGAGTGAGCACAAACTTCTAAATCCTTATATTTTGGTAGCACTGTCATAATAACTACATAATCCTGTGATTCCTAATGTAATAAAAGAAAGGCCACATCTCTCTCAGCCACCTGAGCTGCATTGTTTGCCATAACTAGGAACTGGGTAATCTTACAAAAGTACCGCAAAAAATCCACTCTGATAGTACATGACAATTAACTTCCCGTGCATCTGTAATTGAATGAATGTTGTATGTCTGTAGTCAGCCAGGCAACTGCAAAAGAAATCTAATATAGCCTCTTAACATCACTGACAGAAACAATAAAAAGTTTAATCTTTGTATGTGTTAGTTATAATGATCCAGTATCCATCTAGCACATTATTCAACAACAAGGTTGTTTTACTGTTCTTTAATGAGCTTCCTTTCTACAGCTTCTTGATGAACACTAGTGATGGTACGCTGGCCAAAATGTGCCATTTCTATAAGAAAGAAAACACCAAATTGTTTTTCATTTCTCTGTAATCTTATAGAGCTTTCCATTTTAATTGGGTGTTATGTCCACATTAAATTATTCTAAAAGGATTTCCCACTTGCACAGGCCTAACTCATCTTATGTAAAAATGCTTGAGGAGAATTTCCAAAATACGACACAGGGTGGCTATAAGATCTCGTGCAGTTGCTCAACTGCCATTTTTCAAATAAGACAAAAAATGAAGGATTGAATTTGTGGTCTGATCACGCAAGCCCTTCCACATATGGGATTTCTTTTCTTTTTTTTTTATCAGTAGAAATCCTCTGCATGGCTGACTTGTGGGTTTGGCTCCTGCTTTCTACTGGTAACAGTGTATGTGTTAATACGCTGCAAGCAAATTGCCATGTCCAAGCCAGATGTTGATAGAAATCACGCAATACACATGTACCATTCATTGGAGAAGTAACTCAAGAATCACTGGTCATAGCACAATTACCAGATCCATCTTGCAACTGAAATCAGTCTCCATTTGAGTAACTTTCTATAAGTGTGAGACAGCAGAGCTGATTTGCTGCCAGGCTAATCTTTTTGTGCACTACAGTGACGAAATGGGACTTAGCCAGTCTGCAATCTTCTCAATTTTGCCAGTTTTATTTTTTTGTTCCTTTGGAGTCTGTATTCTCTGTTTACTTCTCACTATTTGTTGGCTCAGTTCCACAAGTAACACAAATTAAGCACGTGTAGCTTTACTGAAACTATGTTGATTTACAGCAACTCATGATTTGGAACTGACACTGGTATGCAGTTCCATGTAATATGAGAATCAGATGTATTGACAGGGAAACATGAACTAAAAGTTAAGTTTAGGAATAGAAGATGCATATGTTATTAATGCTTTGTGAATAAGTGGACAAAAAGTAGCTCTTAAAGTGGTGATAAATTTGGACTGAAAATTACAAGAATATTGGCCAAGAATCAGGAAAGCAACAGAGTACAGCAGTGAGTAAAAGTACTTTAAAATGGAGGTCGGATAAATTTACAAAAGCAATCATATGACATGATTGTGATGGCAGAGAACTAGATTTGTTAGCTAAGGAGATCCCTTCCAGTCGTCTGTTCTTACTGAAAGATGTTAACAAAAGGACAAACGTAGGATAAGTAACTCTCATCTGGACTATCTTTAATGTTTCTTCAATGTACTAGTTGGGCTACCACTGTAAATTAGCACTGTACAGAAATCAGAGGATTTCATACCATGCCAAACATGTTCAGTGATCCAGCAGGTTAATCTTTCTCCAACTTGCCTGCTATAGTTAAAATAATTGATTAGGAAAATAAGTTGATAGGAAATAATTGATTAGGAAAGTAGTTAAATAAGTGATTAGGAAAATCTGGTCATTACTTTTTGTAATGCAGCAACATTTCTGCTGTAAAAGCAAAGGTATCAGTCATAAAGCATTGGTGATGAGATCTACCTGCATCCATTGGGCCTTGCTAGACAAAGATTGCAAGGATAAGTTGTGCTCATTGTAATTCAGAACAAGGTCTTGCCTTTATTAAGAACAAAATAGTGGACATATTTTAGGCATTACTGCCAACAGTTCAGCATTGGTTAAGAATATTATAATCACCAGTCTCACAGACGTTTTTTACGAACCAACTATAACAATCTGATTTTGCAAGAGCCTGAGTTATGTCCGCCTTTGTGTCTTACTACTTGTTACTACTGCAGTTGCACTAGTGCTGACTAATGCTGTAATACAGGGACAGTTTTACTACGCAATTTCATTCTGAGGGAAAATACTGTCTCTGGACAAATAGTTATTTCCTATTATTTTCTACAAAAAATAAAAAGCACACTTCAATATTCCTCTAATGGAACCTACCATTTCATAACTCCTTTTTCTGAGGCTAGCTGCACCACTAAAATGTAATTTGAAAACAGCAAAATACATCCATAATATTTCAGCTGTGAAATGAATTGCAATGAAACGGATTGTGGTTTTGAGTAACCTCTTTTTCAGGACATCTCTGTTTGTCATAGAATTTGTCATATGATTTGATGGGCAGTCCAGAGCATTTGGTATCCAATCAGTAACCCACTTAGTCAAGGTGTGGGCCACCATAAGAAAGGGTGGAGAAAAACATACACGTGCCAACATACAGAACAAATGCTGGTGGTTAAGATATTCAAACAGTGCTTTGATTCCTCTTTATCATTCTGAGCTTATGGTATCTGATGGGTCATTCAGAAAAATGGAAGTCAAAGTCCAATTGGGAAAGATGAAGTTAAGAATAAAGGTGGGGATTATGTGGATTTATTTTCTACCTTTCATTCAGGCCTCCTGAGAGGAGAGATCTTTAATGGTTTGAGTCTAGGAATAGTTTCTACTAGATTCAGGTTTGAGGAAGTAAGTTTTCTGCTTACTCTGTCTGGACCTTTCCTTCATAACCAGATCTGCTAGTCCATTTGTTTTTTGAAGGTTTCCAGTTTTCAGTTTCCAGCAGCTGATGAAAAATGCAAAGGCACTCCTTATAGGGACAGTTCCACCCTTCTGCCAGTGCCTGCATGCTCATTCCTGTTCCCCCGCTGGACCTGCGTTAGGACTTGTGGCAGTGCAATGAACTAGATTAGTGACTAGATCCAGTTAAGAATAAGCTGCATTTTGTCAGGTCAGTGCCTCCTTACCTCAGTACCCTAATCCAGTTCTTGCAGCTACAGGAATACCAGTTCTGGGATAAAGGAGGTGTTAGAGACAAAGGACTGGAGGTAGGGCGGGAGAGGAGCACAACTGTCCCCTAAATCTAAAGGGACTCTGGAGGAATTAGTAGTTTTCTCAGGGTGCAAGCACTTGAATAACATAGCAGTATGTGATATCCTGATATCATAGTAGTGTTGTGATTCTAACTATCCTAAAAATAAAAAGTTGGGGCAGTTATTGGCACTTACTCAGTCTGAAGAAGCTTAAAAGCACGTGTCCAGTGTACTGGGATGCAAACGCAGAAGGAAGTCAAACAAAGGAACCTTGCAGTATTTCCTTGTAGGACGATCAAATGGATGATCATTACCTTGGAAGGAACAACGCAAGCTTGTCTTCTTTGGCCTATACATATTAACCACAAATAATATGCCACCATTTAATTATAGGGATTTAGAGGGCATGTTCCAGGCACCTAAGTTATGCCTAGAAAAGTGTTTTATGTATCTGTTTCAAAAAATGTATTTTCATATCTTACCATATTAGTTCTGACTACAAATAAGATCATGCAGCCTATTATGCCTCTTGTAACAGCAGTGGGTCTGTCTAATGAAAATACTGGGAAAGCCATATAAACATCAGTGACAGTATCAGATGATACTTTTATGTTAAGTGTGTTCTCTCTGAATTGTACATTGCCTGTCATTAATCTCAAAAAATTGATTATTATTCCTTCAAAGGTGATTGGGGTAAAAAGACTATTCAATTTTAAATTGAAATGAACATTGATCAAGAAGGAGCAAGAGAGAAATGTAAGCAACAACGTATTTTCTTTGCATCCTAGAAAATGGCTTATTTTAATTCTTTTTACCAGGCTTACCAACATAAGCTAAAGCTAGCCCTTATAGGTCAAAGTATTTTTGGACAAGAAGTTTATAACAAGCTGAGAAAAGAGGGCCATAAAGTTGTGGGAGTATTCACAGTGCCTGACAAGAATGGACAAGCTGATCCTTTGGGTAAGTGTAACCTTAATTCAAATGTTAAGATTACAGGCATATGTAACAAACTTGCCTTTTCATGAGAAGGCGATATCTCTGTGGGAATGACTTGCATATATTGCCTTTATTACACTGGATTCAGCGCAAGAACTATGCTTTAACAAACACAAGTCCCAGAACTGGTTTAACCTTGTTAGTTAGTCAGTATTTAAAAGTTGTTTCTAACCATACAGGGCCATACATTATGATATTTAAAAAATAAATCAGTCTGGGTACCTTATTTGAATGTACATCCTAGAGGTAATCATCCTGGACTAGATCTGTATCTCAAAGAAGATAGCTGCTGAGCCTGTACTCAAGCACAAATGTCTGTCACCCGTTTCACTGTGCTGTCTGGGACACTCAAGGCATGAAGCCAAGACAGTTTATCCCTGGCTTTCCAACCTTTCTGACAAGCTTGCGTGCAGCAGTGTACCTGCAGAGCCTATTTCTCTGCCACATGGGCTATGGAAAACCCATTGAAAAGGGTAGAGGAGGCTTTGCTCTCCCTTATCCCTTTGCCAAGATGCATAAGGATTTTCTAGACTTCCTAAAGAAAGAGTTGTTGCTTGACAGGTATTCAGAATTGTACTCATACAGCAGAACCCAGCATGACAAAGAAGCTACTTTGGAATCATTTGAATTGTAACTTTTTTTTTTTTTCAGTGGCACAAAAGTAGTGAGTTAATATGATTAGCAAATAGAAGTGCCAGAATGGAATATACCTTTATGGATAATCAGAAATTAAAACTACAGTCCATGAGTTGTCTTAAGTCTTTTTTTTTTTTTTTTTTTGGTCAGGTCCTGACATGTTTTTGCAGAACTCTTATGAGGGAAGAATCAAACATAAATTTTGCTTACCTGGGCTATGGCACTCCCAAACTAGCATATAGTTCTCAAGTTTATTATATTCTGTAACTCTACCTCATTAAAAGATTTAATCACACTTTGGAAGGATTAGAGAAGGCAACTATTAGTTTAGAAAAAGACAATTCGACTATCCAGCTCTGGAAGCATACTATAATACTCGATTACACTATATAGACTATTGTTGTACAGTTATTACACTAGCAGATGTAACTAAGCAAATCTTCCACTGTTTTCCATCATATATTTATTGTAACTAAGCCATATAATTAGTTTAATGCTCCCCTAATGAAAAAGAAGAAGAAATTACTAGATACTTCATTGCTTTTTACTTCCAGATGACTCAAACAGCTTAAGTCTCAAGTGAAATTTGCTCATGTTTCTATATCCTCAGACAGCTGCAATTTTTATTTCTAAAAGGAATTGCAGTATACACTAGTGTCCATGGCATGATATTTAAGTAAATATTTACTTAAGGCCTAGGTTAATAGGCTAAAGATACTTCAAGTCAAAAGTGAAAAAGAGAAAGGAAAGTACAAAACTCTGTTTAGAAATATAAATTAAATTAGGTGAATTTTCCATACCTCTTCTTGTTTTCCCTTTTCTTCCTATTACACATACAACTCAACAGATGTAGAGTTTGACTGTACTATCCTACTCTCTGTGATGAGTTATTAAGCAGTTGTGCAACAGAATTTATTAAACACTCTCCTGGTTTTGGCTGGGATAGAGTTAATTTTCTTCCTAGTAGCTGGTATAGTGCTGTGTTTTGGATTTAGCATGAGAATAATGTGATAACACACTGGTGTTTTAGTTGTTGCTAAGCAGTGCTTATATTAAGTCAAGAACTTTTTGGCTTCCCATGCTCTGCTAGCAAGGAGGTGCACAAGAAGCTGGAAGGGGGCACAGCCAGGATAGCTGACCCAAACTGGCCAAAGGGCTATTCCATACCATATGACATCATGTTCAGTATATAAACTGGGGGGAATTGGCCTGGGGGCAGCTGCTCAGGGACTGGCTGGGCATCAATCGGTGGGTGGTGAGTGGTTGCATCACTTGTTTTTTCCCCCTGGGTTTTGTCTCTCTCTCTCTCTCTCTCTCATTGTTTTCCTTTTCATTACAATTTATTATTGATTATGATTATTAGATTTTATTTCAATTATTAAACTGTTCTTATCTCAACCCATGAGTTTTCTTACTTTTGTTCTTTGGATCCTCTCGCCCATCTGGGCAGGGAGGCTGAGCAAGTGGCTTTGTGTTAGCTGCTGGCTGGGGTTAAACCACAACAGTCCTTTTTGGTGCCCAGCATGGGGCACAAAGGATTTGTGAGATAATAACAGACTAACCAGAGCATATTAAGGAATTTATATCTGTTCACAGTTGCTGGTCACAATATTGATTCATCTGTTCTCGATATTAGCTTATCTGATCTGCACTGTGCTCGTTTTTTTGCTGTACGTGTTAAAGATCGGTGTTGCTTTTTGCAGTTTGCTGTGCTCTGCAGTGATTAGTGATGTTTTGCCTGGGACATTTGTTATTAAAACACTGTCCTTGAGCTTAATCTGGTATCTGAGTTTTGTACTGAAGCCATTACTGTACTTTGGGTACCACCTCATGGAGACAATTAGCAATTATACCTCTTCCTCTGAGAGGTTTTTTGTGGAGGAAATACAGAATGGCACCTTTGCTACCTTCTTGTATGATGTTTCCTCCTTCATTACCATAACTTTTCAGTATCTTGAACATCCTTGGGTAGTTAAGATACTTCTATTGATATTTCTTGGGCATATTGTTTTGGTTTTGTTTAAGGTTAATAAGCAATTTAAGACTATCATCCAGAGATCTGCCCCAAGGCTGGATAGTTATGAGTGGTAGGGTGTGTGGGATAGTATGGACAAGTACCTAGGACAGTGGGCACCTCCACGGTTTTGGAACTTCACCCCTGAACAAGTGCAGAATCCTGAAAAACTAGTAAAGTATTTGGAAAAAGTATGTTGTCATCCTGGCAACTCCAGAGAGACACAAATCACTGCAATGTGCTGGGGCCTGGCCCATGCCTACCGAGCCCTGTTCAACACTGTTCAGTACCCTCAAGGGGAAGAGAAGGTCTCTGGATCTGAGGGCAAAATGACAGGCACTGCGGCTACTCCAACCCCCGTGACAGGCACTGTGGCTACTCCAACCCCGGCAACAGGCACTGCAGCTGCTCCAACCCCCGTGACAGACACTGTGGCTACTCCACCACTGGTGACAGGCACTGCGGATACTCCAACCCACCCAGCAGGTAGTGCAACTGAACCAGAGAACCAACCCGTGCTGGTATCGGTCGCCCCTATGCACAAGAAGAAATACACAAGAAAATCAGCTCGTTTAGTAAGGGATGAAGATGAACCAGGGCCATCACGAGAACAGGAGGAGGAAGAGGCAGAACCCATAAATGAGATGGTAACCATCTGATCCCTATCCCTGACTGAGCTGCGAGATATGCAAAAAGATTTCACTCGTTGTCCAGGTGAGCACATCGTCACTTGGCTGCTCCGATGCTGGGATAACAGGGCCAGTAGCTTGGAATTAGAGGGTAGGGAAGCCAAGCAGCTGGGATCCCTTTCTAGGGAAGGGGGCATTGACAAAGTGATTGGAAAAGGGGCACAAGTCCTCAGCCTCTGGAGGTGACTCCTGTCAGGCATGAAGGAAAGGTATCCCTTCAAGGAAGATGGTGTACGTCACCCAGGCAAGTGGACCACCACGGAGAGAGGTATCCAGTACCTGAGGGAATTAGCCATGCTGGAGGTGATTTATGATGACCTGAACAATGAGCAGTTATCCAAAGATCCAGATGAAGTCAGGTGCACACGACCCATGTGGCAGAAGTTTGTATGGAGTGCACTGTCGCTGCATGCAAACTCATTGGCAGTAATGACCTGGAAAGACGGAGAGGAACCAATGGTGGATGAATTCGCTGGCCAACACCAACAATACAAAGAAAGTCTCTCTTCCTCCCTACTGTCTTGCATCTTGGCTGTGGAGAAACTGCCAGACATGCTAGCTGAGAAACTGCCCCAGGAGTTCCAGTGATTCAAACAGGATATGTCCTGTGCCCCACCTTTACAAACCAGTATCTATCTCAGCCATTAGGAGTAAGTGTCCCTCTGCTCAAGAGAGATGATATAGTGGATACACACCACAGGCCACCCTGTGGTTTTACCTGCGTGACCATGGACATGAGGAAGTGGGATGGAAAATCTACCTTGACCCTAGGGGCACGGGTACATGAGTTGCAAGGAAAAACAATCACAAAAGAGGGTTATTCCAGGAAAATTGCTGCTCCAGTTTCCAGTGAACAGTTCCCCAGACAGAGTAGAAGTGCTGATTTTACTTCCCATCTTAATAAAGGGACTTTTGATTTGCATTTACAAGAAGTGAGTAACACTATGACCAGGACTAGAGGGGCCTGGCCTCCAGCCAGGTGGAGGAAAGGGACAACCGGATTTACTGGACTGTATGGATTTGATGGCCTGGCACATCAGACCCAGAGGGGTATAAGGCTCTAGTGGACACTGGTGCACAGTGTACCCTAACGCCATCAAGCTATACAGGGGCAGAACCCATCTATATTTCTGGAGTGATAGGGGGATGCCAACAGCTGACTGTATTGGAGGCTGAAGTTAGCCTAACCGGGAATGAGTGGCAAAAGCACCCCATTGTGACTGACACAGAGGCTCCATTCATCCTTGGCATAGACTACCTCAGGAGAGGGTATTTCAAGGACCCAAAAGGGTACCAGTGGGCTTTTGGTATAGCTGCCTTGGAGATGGAGGAAATTAAACAGCTGTCAACTCTGCCCAGTCTTTCGGAGGACCCTTCTGTTGTGGGGTTGCTGAGGGTCAAAGAACAACAGGTGCCAGTCGCTACCACAGTGGTGCACCGGAGGCACTATTGCACAAAATGAGACTCCCTGATTCCCATCCATAAACTGATTCGTCGACTGGAGAGCCAAGGAGTGAAGAGCAGGACTTGCTCACCCTTTAACAGTCCCCTATGGCCAGTGTGAAAGTCTACTGGAGAGTGGAGACTAACAGTAGACTATCGTGGCCTGAATGAAGTCATGCTGCCACTGAGTGCTGCCATGCTGGACATGCTAGAACTTCAATATGAACTGGAGTCAAAGGCAGCCAAACGGTATGCCACCATTGATATCGCTAATGCGTTTTTCTTTGGCAGCAGAGTGCAGGCCACAGCTTGCTTTCACTTGGAGGGGCATCCAGTACACCTGGAATCAATTGCCCCAGGGGTGGAAACACAGCCCTACCATTTGCCATGGACTGATCCAAACTGCACTGGCACAGGGTGAGGCTCTGGAACACCTGCAGTACGTTGATGACATCATTGTATGGGGCAACACAGCAGAAGTTTTTGAGAAAGGGAAGAAAATAGTCCAAATCCTTCTGAAGGCCAGTTTTGCCATAAAACAAAGTAAGGTCAAGGGACCTGCACAGGAGATCCAGTTTTTAGGAATAAAATGGATGTGATCAACAAAATAACAGCCATGTCTCCACCAACTAGCAAAAAAGAAACACAAGCTTTCTTAGGCATTGTGCGTTTTTGGAGAATGCATATTCCAAATTACAATCTAATTGTAAGCCCTCTATATCAAGTGACCCAGAAGAACGATTTCAAATGGGGCCCTGAGCAATGATAAGCCTTTGAACAAATTAAACAGGAGATAGTTCATGCAGTAGCCCTTGGGCCAGTCCGGGCAGGACAATATGTAAAAAATGTGCTCTACACCACAGCCGGGGAGAATGGCCCTACCTGGAGCCTCTGGCAGAAAGCACCAGGAGAGACTCAAGGTCAGCCCTTAGGGTTTTGGAGTTGGGGATACAGAGGATCTGAGGCCCGCTATACTCCAACTGAAAAAGAGATATTGGCAGCATATGAAAGGGTTCGAGCTACTTTGGAAGTGATTGGTACTGAAGCACAGCTCCTCCTGGCACCCCGACTGCCGGTGCTGGGCTGGATGTTCAAAGGGAGGGTCCCCTCTGCACATCACGCAACTGATGCTAGGTGGAGTAAGTGGGTTGCACTGATCACACACTGGGCTCGAACAGGAAACCCCAGTTGTCCAGGAATCTTGGAAGTGATCGTGGACTGGTCAGAAGGCAAGGATTTCGGAATATCGCCAGAGGAGGAGGTGACGCGTGCTGAGGAGGCCCCACTGTATAATTAACTACCAGAAAATGAGAAGCAATATGCCCTGTTCACTGATGGGTCCTGTCATCTTGTGGGAAAGCATTGGAGATGGAAGGCTGCTGTATGGAGTCCTGTATGACAAGTCACAGAAACTGCTGAAGGAGAAGGGGAATCGAGTCAGTTTGCAGAGGTGAAGGCTGTCCAGCTGGCTTTAGATATTGCTGAATGAGAAAAATGGCCAGTACTTCATCTCTACACTGACTCACGGATGGTGGCAAATGCCCTGTGGGGGTGGTTGCAGCAACGGAAGCAGAGCAACTGGCAGCACAGAGGCAAACCCACCTGGGCTGCCGTGTTGTGGCAAGATATTGCTGCCCGGGTAGAGAACGTGGTTGTAAAAGTACATCACATAGGTGCTCATGTACCCAAGAGCTGGGCCACTGAAGAACATCAAAACAACCAGCAGGTGGATCAGGCTGCTAGGACTGAAGTGGCTCAGGTGTATCTGGACTGGCAACATAAGGGTGAATTATTTATAGCTTGTTGGGCCCATGACACCTCAGGCCATCAAGGAAGAGATGCAACATATAGATGGGCTTGTGATCAAGGGGTGGACTTGACCATGGACACTATTGTACAGGTTATCCATGAATGTGAAACATGCGCTGCAATCAAACAAGCCAAGTGGTTAAAGCCTCTGTGGTATGGAGGATGATGGCTGAAATATAAATATGGGGAGGGGGGAGGCCTAGCAGATTGATTATATCACACTCCCACAAACCTGCCAAGGCAAGCACCATGCGCTTACAATGGTGGAAGCAATCACCGGATGTCTGGAAACATATCCTGTGCCCCATGCCACCACCCAGAACGCTATCCTGGGCCCTGAAAAGCAAGTCCTATGGCAACATGGCGCCCCAGAAAGAATTGCATCAGGCAACGGGACTCATTTGCGAAACAACCTCATGGACACCTGGGCCAAAGAGCATGGCATTGAGTGGGTGTATCACATCCCCTATCATGCACCAGCCTCCGGGAAAATTGAATGATACAATGGACTCTTAAAGACTACACTGAGAGCAATAGGTGGTGGGATGTTCAAACATTGGGATACGCGTTTAGCAAAGGCCATCTGGTTAGTCAGCTCTAGGGGATCTGCCGATCAAACTGGCCCTGCCCAATCAAAACTTTTACATACTGTAGGAGGGGATAAAGTCCCTGTAGTGCACATAAAAAATATGCTGGGGAAGACGGTCTGGGTTACTCCTGCCTCAGGCAAAGGCAAGCCCATTTGTGGGATTGCTTTTGCTCAAGGACCTGGTTGCACTTTGTGGGTAATGCACTTTGTGGGAAGGATGGGGCAGTCCGATGTGTACCTCAAGGGGATTTGATTTTGGGTGAGAATAGCCAATGATTCAAACTGTATGATATTAATTGCTATGTAATACTGTATGTCATTACTACTATAGTTGCCATATGCCATATCAATGGTATTACAGTAAGAATCACCCAGGTTAATGAAGAATGAACTTTGATGAAACCGAGCAAAATGCAGCGGTGATGGAACCAGAACTGACTTCAGCATACAACAATCCAACACCACACGCCATCTCTTCTGCCCTGAAAGACTGTTATGACAGATGGAATCCAAAGTAATGGACTAAATGAACCCAATGGACATTTTAGAGGGATGGCCCATAGACCAAGGGAATGATATCTGTGTGTATATATTAAAAGACAGGAAAAGTGGTGGTGATTAATTGAAATGTATTGGAAAGTGTAGGACTGGGGCATGACATAGATGGTATAGAATAAGGGGTGGATACTGTCCTGGTTTCGGCTGGGATAGAGTTAATTTTCTTCCTAGTAGGTGGTATAGTGCTGTGTTTTGGATTTAGCATGAGAATAATGTGGTAACACACTGGTGGTTTAGTTGTTGCTAAGCAGTGCTTATACTAAGTCAAGGACTTTTCAGCTTCCCATACTCTGCCAGGTGCACAAGAAGCTGGGAGGGGGCACAGCCAGGACAGCTGACCCAGACTGGCCAAAGGGCTATTCCATACCATATGACATCATGCTCAGTATATACACTGGGGGGAGTTGGCTGGGGGGCAGCAACCACTGCTCAGGGACTGGCTGGGTGTTGGTTGGTGGGTGGTGAGCGGTTGCATCACTTGGTTTTTTGTTTTTCCCTGGGTTTTGTTCCTCTCCCTCTCCCTCTCCCTCTCCCTCTCCCTCTCCCTCTCCCTCTCCCTCTCCCTCTCCTGTTACTTTCATTTTCATTACAATTATTATGATTATTATTGTTATTATTATTATAATATTTTATTTCAACTATTAAACTGTTCTTATCTCAACCCACGAGTTTTCTTACTTTTGCTCTTCAGATTCTCTCCCCCATTCAGATTCTCTCTCGCTCTACTCCCCAGGGGGAGTAAGTGAGCGGCTGCGTGGTACTTAGTTGAGGGCTGGGGTTGAACCACGACAAACACCTAAAAATTCTTTCTGCAGTTAGTGCAGTTGTTTTTTCTCACCTTTGAGCCTAATTTTGGGTGTAGCTGTGTGTCTCACAAATAAATGTAAGCATATCCAGAAGGCATCAGTAAACAGAATTTTGAAGAAATTACTGAAGCCCTCTAGCATCTGTAATTATTTGCACCACATGGCAAAATGCTGCTGACTTGAGTGAATCTTAGTTGTATGTAGTCATATTCACATACAAATTGCTGATGTGGAAAAATAAGTTCTGCTAAAACAAACCTGTTGCAGGCAAATGTAATGACCAGACAGGAAATGAAGTGTCACTGTTAAATAGTCAATAACATTCATCATTCTTTTCTGCTTTCACTGGTACTTATTAGCCAAGTCATAAGAGTGGACTTAAAGTTGAGAATGACATAAGCTGTAGGAATGGGAATCAAAGACAGAATTAATAAAATATATCCAAGCACAAAGGTTTTTAAACAACATACAGAACAGTACAAAGGGCACTCTGTAATCATACACTTGATGATCTGCTTGAGTTGTATGCAATATCTCTGATTTCAAATTTGAATTTTTGACACAAAATGTGAATTAAAAAAGGAAATTGTTCTTGCCCCTCAGCACTGGCAGCGGAGAAGGATGGCACTCCTGTTTTTAAGTTCCCCAGATGGAGAGCTAAAGGCAAGCCTATCCAGGAAGTAGTTGCAGCCTACAAATCGGTTGGGGCAGAGCTAAATGTCCTTCCGTTCTGTACACAGTTCATCCCCATGGATGTTATTGACTGCCCAAAACATGGCTCAATTATTTACCATCCATCCATCCTACCACGCCACCGAGGAGCTTCTGCAATCAACTGGTGAGTTTTGTTCATCAAAACTACGTGTATGTCATGTTAGGATGTTGGTCTGTACCCATTACTCATGTAAATGCTGGCACAGTTCTGTTGACTTGCAACTGCCCTGAAGGAACTTCTCTGAAGCAGCTGAGTATTTGGTTCACAAACTGCACTTCATACCTAAGATTCATTATGATTTCCAATGCAAGTGCAGCTGTTATTCTGGGAAGATCAGTGATGTGATCTGTACATTCATATAATTTACTCACACAGGCAAATCGACAATCTGTAGTTTTCATAGGCAGGACACTGCTGTCCTAGCTCGTCCCCCACAAACACTAGATCACTGTCACAACAGGACTTGATGCAGAACCTAAGATTTCACAGAAGAGAAGAGAGAAGAGAATCCACGAGAATAAAACCTTATCTTACTGTCTTCGTAAGCAATGCATGGCTAGATTCAAAATGTTACTGTGAAAGAACTACACTGCAGTAATGACCACAGTAGACTCAGATGTAGCATTCTTGTGACAACACAAATGCCATTATCACAGTGTTTAAATTTAGTAAGAAATTCTCTAAATATGAAGAAACAATTTTAAAAGAATCTTACAGGCAGCATGATGATTATCTAAAGACATAATGTTGTAGATTCAAAGTAAAGGCGTGTTTTGGTTTTTTTTTTAAATCCTTAATGGAAAAAATGCTAAGCTGAAGTACTTAAACAGCGGAGTAAAGGAGGCTATTAGAGACATAAGGGAATCCTTCAAAAAGTGGCAGTCGTGTCCAAGTGAGTAAAATAAAAAAGAGCATAAACTCTGGCAAATTAGATGTAAAATAAGAGTAAGGCAGCCCAGAAAAGAAACAGAGAACCAGCTTTTAAAGGCATAAAATTGAATAATAACCATTTTCTCAAATGTATTCAAGGTGGGAGGTATATAGGGTGATATAGGTGTTTGATATAAAAAAGGTGCTTATCAAAGAGAACACTATAGTAAGAAATCTTTATTGGTATTTGGAATGGAGGAGCTTAAGATGTTACTACCATACAGCCCTTCTTTGTGTAGAATAAATCAGAACAATTCTCCTGAGCTGAACTGTGAGTAGAAGAGATTTTAGCTAAACTGATAAATGAATGTGAATCTCTTCTCAGGACCAGGGGACTTTCAAGCAAAGGTTCTGCAGGTTTCTGTTCCTTCAGATTGTGGAAAACAGCAAGAGCAATACCAGTTTTAAACAGGCTCAGAGGAAAAGCCAGGAAACTATAGACCAGTCACTCTGATTTCAATCTGTAATAAAGAATACAGTTTCTACACAAATGGGTAAATGTGATAATGTGAAAGTGACATTAAGAAAATGGGTGGTCAAATTCAAAGTTAAAAAATATAAGATAATGTACATAAGGGGGGAAAAACCTAACTATATGTAAGCAGCAATAAAATTGAAGTTAGTTGTTGGTACTCAGAAAAGAGACCGTGGAAGGATCTTAACTACTGTCTGCATCTCGGTTAGGACATGAAGGAGCTAGAAATGCTTCAGAAAAGGCTAAGAAAGATGGTAAAAAGTATAGAACAGCTTCCACATGATGGGAGAGAAATCTAGGAGTCTTTGGACTGGAAAAGAGCTCATTGGGAAGGAAATATGCCAACAGTGTATTAAGCCATGAAAGACGTGGGAAGGTGAATAAGGAACGATTGCTCATTCTTAATCAAAAGTTAGGGGCCAGTCAGCAAAGAGATCAGGTAGTAGGATTTGACTAAAAAAGGAGGTACTTTTACTCCATGCAGTCCGTTATTAAACTGTGGAACTGCACATCTAGAGAGCTTTAGAAGGATGTTTTAATGGAGGGAAAGTTCATCAAGATCTATTCCACAGGAAGATGTAGATAGAAACTCTCTTTCAGGAAGTTTCTGAGGTGAAGGTTTCTAGAAACAGGAATGTATCCCAATGGTGTATCACCAAGTCTTGCCCTGTTTTGCATATTCCTTCTGTAAGCATCTGCTCCTGCCCTTCTCCGGTAAAGGCTGTTGTCCTAAGACCTTCAAACTAAGCTAGGATTTGGCCTTGATTTGGCCTTGGCTGACCATTCTTGTGTTTCACCCTTGCACCCCTTGCTCTCATCACAACTTCTTTCATCTGTTGTGGCTCTGCCCTGGTGCTGATCAGACCCTTTCCCCCCACAGTATGACCAAGAAAGCCTGTGGGAATTAGGCATGGCTAAAGGGGCACCAGGCACAAACAAGGGTCCTGGGCCTCTGAGGGTTCCTCACTCCATCCTTCACAGCCTCTTCCAGCTGCTGCCACTTTGTTATCAGCAGCTGTCTGCGCAGAGAGCTGGTGGGCAGAGGAGGGGGCACACAGTAGTTCTCATACTGTCACCTATTCAGCATCAGGGACATTTGCCCATGGTGCCTTCTTCTCCTCCACCCATGCAGAGGACATGCATTTCTCACCAGGGTGCTCTTTCGGCATTTGTACATAATATAAAACAGAAGAGATGCTGCTTAAATGTGTGAAAGATATGATATGGGCTACCCAAACTTCTGTAAGCTTTCACTTTTGTGAACCTGCCAATTTCCCCAGTTGTCTTTAGAGTTTGTCCCTCGGTCTGCACAAATGTGTGCTTTACTCCTTTTAATAATGTAGTTTTCAGTGCTTAGAATTAATAGTGATTTTTCATGTGTATAAGCCAGATCTCAGATGATCCTGTTACAACATGGACTGCCAAGGGAATACTTACATGAGATATGTCTTACAGAAAATGGCATTGGTGTTTGCATGCAGACTTATGGTTAAAAGCATGTAGGAAAGACATATATCTCTCCAGTTCTGGCTGCTCCCTTAAACACATTTCTGTTTGATTATACATCATTCTGAGGCACATGCAGCTCCAAAGGAGAACTGGAAATCTAAGTGGCTGAAGTTCCATTCAGATCCAGAGGCAGATCCTGAGCTGATGTAAATCGGCATAGGTCTATTGTAAGCAGTGCTATGTTCATTCACAGCAGCTGAGAATCTGGCTGGATATAAATTCCCTTAATAACTTTTCCTTAAACAGTTGCATATCCATCATTTTCCACTCTGGGTTTAGCTCTTTTTCAGCTGTGGGACAACTGTACTTCCCTTGCTGACCTACAGATAAGTTGTGAGGCTTAGCTAATTACAGTAAACTATGAATTATTCAGATAATATGCTGTTTACATGCTTCCATCTTTCAAATTATGTCATAACTATTGCACACCTTTTGCTCTGTGTGTCTTACCACTAATAATACTTTAAAAATAATTATCACAATGAACTGTTTGATAGACACCCTGTATTCAGTTGCAGCATTTCTGATGTCACTTTGTGGAAACCACACATTAACAGTATGAAAACTGGGTTTCTGACTATGAAATGAACAATGAAACTAGTATTAAAGACAGTTAGGATTTCCTTTTCTATCTACCTAAAGCAAATGAATGGGCAACAGATGGGTTGATATCCCTGACTACTTTCATACTGTCTGTATTTACTGTAAGGGTTTTTTTTTTATGTCCAGGACTTTAATTCAAGGAGATAGGAAAGCAGGATTTACTATTTTTTGGGCTGATGATGGTTTGGACACTGGACCAATACTTCTGCAGCGAGAATGTGATGTTGGCCAAAACGATACTGTGGATGACCTGTATAACCGGTTTCTCTTCCCAGAAGGAATAAAGGCTATGGTACGTTTAGCAGTACTAAATATCAACATTTTAAGAGGAAAAGAAAAGCATCTGCTGGAGTTTGAAAGTAAAGGAAATATACACAAGATGCATACATTTGGAAAGACAGAGCTTGTGGTGCTCAGCTGAATCCTAGATTTAGTGGAGCTGTGCTGCTTCACAACAGCTGAGGAGGTGGTCTCAGGATATTTGTTGCTGGCAGCGGGCAGGGCATATCCTGTTTCCACAGAAGGCAAGAAGTCGGGTTTGTCTGGAATTTAGCTCTTTCCACAGATTTCTTGAATGTTTTTACAAGGTGAATTTTTTTACAGGCTCAGAGAGAACAGAAAGTTAGGGGTGAGGTTGAAAAAAAAAAGGGGATGGTGCTCAAAATTCAGAGCCCTGGTGGATTGGCTTTGGGTTTTGTATGCTTGTCCTTTTTTGTTTTGTTTTAAAATTAAGACAAGAAAATGCATTAAAAATACTCAGCATGGATTGTTAGAGAATTTTTTCCCTCACCATTTAGATGCAGAGAAATAACTTTTTGCAGAAAGAAAAAGGAAAGACTTCAATGCGGTCATACAGAGATACATTCTGGTCCTGCAGAATTTAGGTAGCTGCTATATGTTTGGTGACTAGGTACTCACATCAAATTTCTGAGGCTATTTCTTTTGTCAAAGAAGTTTAAGCATATGTGTATGTTAATCAGTGCAGCATTGGTCCCCTAGATTTGGAAATCCTAGGTTTTAAAAATAAACCAGTTCCCCTTGTGGCAGAAAGTCTTTTGCTGTCATTCACAAGTATGACTGAGGAAAAAAGGTGAACCAAGCTAACATTAAATCTGTTACTTTTTCACTTAGGTGGAAGCTGTACGTCTAATTGCTGATGGTAAGGCCCCTCGTATACCTCAGCCTAAAGAAGGGGCAACATATGAAGGGATCCAGAAAAAGGAAAATGCAGAGGTAGTGTTAAATAACACTGTGTTTTGTGCATATTGCTGTAAAAGTTGTCATTAACTCAGATTACAATAGTAGTGATATCAAGTTAACATGAATTTTAACTCAGTTGTTTCCCTGCCTCTTATTCCTGGGGTAACTCCAAGGATGCATGTAATGGAGTCCCAGGTTAAGTTCCTACTCCCTTTCATCAGTTACATACATTTACAAACCTGAAGTCCTACTTGGGATACTCTACACACAGCTAGATGGCAGCTGCACCTTCAGTGGATTCTTAATATGTTACCATACTTTTAAATACAGCATTGAATGGAGATAGTGCCCTTTGTTTACCAACAGTCCGTACTAAATTCTCTACCAGAAATAGATTTGATGTTAGGAAAAGCAATTGTTGGCACCTTTCCTGTTGGCACCAGGAAAAAAAAAAATAGGTCATGTAAGCAAACCACACAGAAAAAAAATATTTAAACACCCATATAAGAATTATATTATATAAGTACCCCCACTGTGTTAGATGGATATTCTTTGTGGTTGGGAAGGTTACAATAAAATGATAGTGAATGCTGCCTGTAATACCTTTTTTTCCTTTTCTAGACCAGTGCAAAAGTTTTTTTTAAAAAAAGTAAAAATTATTCCAACAATTTCAGTCACTTGTCCATGGTGAATGTAGTCCTTTCCACCTGAAATATTGTAGGTAATGCTTTTTATCATATTTCAATTCCTGACTTACCTTAGAAACAAATAGCTTTGCATAAGGATATCTGTATTCATCCCTTTAATATAACATATGAGGAGCTTCCTTGGAGTGAACTATCTTAGTCTCCTTGCTGTAAAACTATTCTCATTGGCTTATAACTTGCTTCTAAATATTCTTTGTTTATAAACTATGAAGGATGCTGGGTACCTGGGTTTTGTTATTTAATAGCTATTCTGATACTTTCTTTAATTAATTTTGTACATATACTCACAATACTGCAAAGATAAAGGAATACCTTTTCACTGGTGTTACGTATTAAATATACATGACAATCTTAACAAAACTTTATTTCCATTTTCCTTAAAGTCTTGCTGGAATTGCAAGTTGTAGTAGGGATTCCATTTATGAAACAATTTATAAAGGGTTAGTAAATTATTAGAAAGTATTTTAATAAAAGCTTGTAGATTTATTAAATAACTTAGGATCCAAGCAATAAATAGATAATTTTCAGCAGAAGGTGATGCCTCAGACATACACTTATTTCTATTTATACAGTGCTTATTAAATTTGTTGATTATAATATTAATTATTTATGAATGAATACCTAGTAGCAAGAGTTATATTTTCATTATATTAGTGTGAGAAGGAGAATCTATGAAAAGATATAGGCTGTACAGAAGTGCTAAGAGCATCCCATTTGACACGTCTTTGATGATTAGCCACCTGGAGATCACTGATCTTCCTTTATTAGACCAGATCCTTTCTGTGTTCTTAAATAAATGAATGGTCGAAACAGAATGAGGGAGAATTTGTAATTCTTATATAGGAAAACATTACTAACTTGATTTATAACTAAACAGAGAAGAATTAGCTAGCATGTCTTTATTTCCTAGATCTCGTGGGACCAACCTGCAGCAGCTTTGCACAATTGGATTCGAGGGCACGATAAAGTGCCTGGAGCATGGGCAACAATAGATGGCCAGGTATGCTCTGAAAACCAGAAGAATATTCTTCTTTTCTATACCCTCTTTTTGACCTTTTTTTATAATAAAACTAAAGGTGTCTGCATACAGGTGAATACAAGTGAGAGTTACATTGGAGTAGCTCTCATTTGATGACTATATGTTTTGTATATATCTAGAGCAGGCACCTAAACAAATGTACAGAACACAGTAGTTAAGATTGGTTTTTATGATAGATCCATTTAATTCAAAGAAAGATAAGAACAATATCTGAAAAAAAAATGGGCATGGTACAAAGCAATAAGAAGGGTAGAACCAGACTGTGCCAGTCATTTTGGGAAGCAGGGATGCATTACAGTATAACACAACCCATGTTGCACAGTGGGCGACATCACAGTATTGACAGCAAAAGGAAACACTGTGAGCTACTAAAATAACAAAGGAGGTTTTATTTTAAAGAGATTTGTGCCTAGATCATTTGCAGAAATAAATATATATCATTTTATCCAAAACCAACTACTTCCTTTCAATGTATTAAAAGTACAATACAATTGATCCACATTGTACTTGCATAAAATATTTTAAAAATCACATTATCTTTCCTGGCTGTGATGTCCAGATTTTGTTACTTAACTCTTAGCCATTTGCTGGTAGGCTGCTCCAAAAAGCCTGGTTCTGCCCTAATGTCCAGGAACTGTTGCTGATTTGAGAACCCAGAAAGAACAGAAGAGCCCAAGAGAAAGGCAGCGTTCAGCATTGCCAGCCTGGGAGCAGAGCAGGACTCCACCAGTCACAGTCCAGCTTCTGCCGGTCTCTCACTTTGGGCATACACTGACAAAAGCTGCTTCCCTTTCTGCACTGGTTCCAGCATGCACATTGTTACAGCTAAGCAGCTTTGCAGGTTTAGGCAGCTTGCAAAGTTTTACATGCCCTGGGTTGTAAAGATACAGAAATAATGTTGTAACATGTTTTCCATGTGCAGGTACTTACATTTTATTTATATTATATTAAAGCTTCAAAGTAGTATCATTTCATTATTAGAATTTTAGAGCATGTTTAGAATCTGTGCACTTCTAATTCCATTTATTTTTAGGTGGTTACTTTTTATGGGTCATCATTACTTGACACTTCAGTGCCTGCTGGACAAGAGCTGGCAATAAAAGGTGCTTCAAGACCTGGACTTGTAACCAAGAATGGTCTAGTCGTTTTTGGTAATGATGGGAAGATGGTAAGTGGTCACCCTGGCAAACATGAGCATGGATGGAATAACTTTAGCAAGAAGTTCATGTACTGTGGAATTGTCAGGCTATACAAATCCAGCTTCTAATGACAGACAGCTAATTCACTTGGAGTTTATCAATCCTCTATCATCCTATAGAGAAGACATTCATGTTTTGCTTCTCACTCAATCAATATTCATTTCCAATATGGACTAAAATGTGCTAATACTAGGAGAGAATCTGAAAGACAGGTAGGAGTGGCCCGTGTTAAGTTACCTGCATCGTAGCAGCTTTCCTGCAAGCCATTTATTCTACTATTTCAATAACCATATTAATACCTAAAAACTCTTCACACAAGGATGTGTGATAAGACTCCCAGATAATTTAAAATCATATCCTCTCATTTGTCAGGTACTAGTGAGAAATCTGCAATTTGAGGATGGAAAAATGATCCCTGCATCTAAATACTTCTCTGCTGATGAAACAACTGCCCTGGAACTTACAGAAGAGGAGAAAAAGATGGCAGAAGATGTTAGGGTAATTCAATAAACTGCTTTAGTGGGATATTACTTCAGACAAAAGCATTGCATAAGTCCAATGCATAAGCATTGCATTATAGGCAAGGCCTATCTTTTATTTAGCCATGCAAATTGTTTTTTGATAAAATGTACTCAAAGAGTATGGGGTTGAATCTTTAGTTATTGACATTAATTCAGGTGGAATTGGGAATTCACTAGAGTACTTACACGTCACTTTAGAAAGTTTCCTTTCAGATACAAGTGATACAAAGACAGTGATTGCAGGGTCAGTTATGGTAAATATTTATGAATGGTGAAGGTGGGAGTGAGGAAAAACAAATAGACCTTCGCCTCACAACAGTGAGGTTTTCAACACTGACAGACTTGGATGGTTCTGAAATACTTTTTTCACTGTGGTGTTACTCACTAGGATGTGCTCAGAGTGGTCCTGTTGGACAAGCTCCAGGGAGTCTTCGAACAGCAGTCTGAAAGAGAAAAGCAGCAATTTTCTCCCTGTACCTGTGTGCGCTGTCTCTCTTCTGCCACAACCACACACAAGGGGCTAGGTGGCAGAGGGATGCAGCAATGGGGCAGCTGGAGCAAAAAGCTCTCATAGCCAGAGAGGCACTTTGCTGCCTTCTCATGTAATCCATCCCTCTGTAGTGAGTGTCAGGGGCTTCACTGAAAGCCACATTTGTCATTAAAGTTTTGTGCCAGAGCAAGTGAATCACAGATGTCTTCCCTTCTGCTAACTCTGCTACAGTGTCAATAACTTTTGGCACAGGTCAGGTGGCTTGATGCACTAATATTTTAAACTGCTGCTTCAAGATTACCTTGAACCTGCTCACCAGCAACCTAAAAGCTGCCTGGAGCTGTTGACTGACTGAGGCAATAGGAAAAAGAAATATAAACTCTTCAGTTCATGACACTACCTGCTAACTCTGAGACCTAATTATAATTAATTGAAATATTACATTACCAGTTATTTCACTATGCATGTTAGTGGAAATCTCCATCTCATGCATGCAGCTTTAAACTACTTCTGAGATCTGCCCAGGTGCCAGAAGTGCCATCAATCCAGTCACAAAGTGCCCCAGGCTGTCCTTGTCTCTGCTGACAACGTATTCCATAATGCAATGGGAAGTTATTATTTGGAGGATAAAGATCTTAAAAAAATGGGCCTGAAAATTATTAGCATTGTACCATCCAGGTTTCTTGCCTGATTAGGTGAAATTATCATGGACAAAATTATATTTTTTGATAAGCTAATTATGCTGAAGAATTTATTACCTAACATCAGGTCTCTAGACAGTTCGAGACTCTCTTAAAATAATTTTCTGTTTTGAAATCCTTTGAAAATATTTCCTGTTTAGAATCCTTTGAAATAATACATTTTGTAGGCACAGATACCATAGAAAATACGGTTTGATAAATACTTCTTGCAATTAGAGGATTATTCATTATTGCCTCTGTTATTTTTATGTATTCTTAGGCTATTTGGAAGGGAATTTTGAGCAATGTTGCTGTAATTGAGGATTCTACAGACTTCTTCAAATCTGGAGCATCCTCTATGCATGTTGTCAGGTAAAAAATATTCCAAATAACAAAATTTTGAAGCCAAAGTTAATGGAAACAAAGTTGTCATGGTGCTTTTAAATCAGAGTTGATCAAGTAGCATTAAAAAAAAAATCCCCCTGTATTTTCCAATACTCTAACTATTCCCTTTCCTACCTTTGAAAATGTGGTATGGTTCTGCTCCCAAAATTAGGAGATATTGACATTAATCCTGCTCTTTCTGTTGAAGGAAAATTCCCCTTAACTTCAGGAACATCGGCCACATGGGGGAGCATGGTGATGCTCAAACCTGTCTGCATGCAGTGGCAGGTATCCCAAGGCCAGGGAGCTGATTGGGAAGGGGAGCAAAGAACTCCCCAGAGGGAAGGAGGAGCCTTTCACAGAAAGAATTGGGCCTATGCTTACAAGGGCACTGAGTTGATGCTGTGTTGGGTCACCTCGGCTACCTTCTTTTTGCGACTCAGATATCCCAGGCCATAATATAAGACCAGCATTTCAGGTGTTTTTTTTTAACAAACTGATTATTGTCCTTATTACTTACCAGTCTCATAGAGCTCTGAATGTCCTCCATGTAGTGGTTAGAGTAGTCCCATATACTGTTTTATCAATCAATATATGCTATTTGTCATTTATTTCCAAAAGTTTACCTAAAAGTATTCCAGAACTGACATTTTCTTTTCTGTAATGCCCCCAATTAAACCAACAGATTTCAGTAACATGCACAACTTCTGTGCCACTGTTGTCAGAGAAACACATGCACATATTCACATGCATACAAATTGGTGCCCAGTTTTGACCCCTTTTGACCTTCTAATGATTCAGTTATCTGAATAATTCTTTCATTTGTAATTAAACTTATTCTTTCTTCAAAATCTTTAGAATGCTAGAAGAGATCAAACAGAAATATAGTGGACTTCAGCTACAGAATGAAGATGTGTATATGGCCACTAAGTTTGCAGACTTTATTCAAATGGCTGTCAGAAAATTCAGAGGAGAAGACAAAGAAGAAGAGTTAGTCATTGATTACGTAAGACCTTTTATTTTGCCTTTATTGCTCATTCTTTCTTGTTTTTTGGGGGAGGGTAGACAAAGCATTTTATGGGACTGCTTGATGCAGTAGGAAAAGCAAACAAATATTTGATCATACAAACTCTTCTTTGTGACTTTTTTTTTGCAGCTTTGATATATTTGCATTTTGGAATGGATAGGACGAGAGGAAATGGCCTCAAGTTGCACCAGGGGAGGTTTAGACTGGATATTAGGAAATTTAACTTCACTGAAAGGGTTGTCAAGCATTGGAACAGGCTGCCCAGGGAAGTGGTTAAGTTGCCATCCCTGGAGGTATTTAAAAGACGTTTGGATGAGGTGCTTAGGGACATGGTGTAGCGGTGGTCTTGGTAGTGTTAGGTTTACGGTTGGACTCGATGATCTTAAAGGTCTTTTCCAACCTATACGATTCTGTGATTCTGTGGTTCTGTCACTTAAAGTGTACCTGAAACCAGGAGATCAAGAACATGCAGTAGAGTAGGTCACACATGAGCAGATATTCCTACCTCCCTCACACTCTCCTGCCAGTGTGCTTCAGTCAGAAAGGTTCTAGACCTTCTGCTTTCCTGAGGCAAACAGTGCTGGATTTTTCTCCCAAGAGTCTCTTCAAAAACTTTGTGTGAAAGGAAGGTTGCATGTTTTTTAAGTCATTAAGCAAGTCAGGATTTCTTGAATTTGCGAATTATGTATTTGATTGAAGTCCACTAGGACCAGCCTTAACCAGGGTTTAGTACAGGTTTGAACACAGAGATCCAATGACAAAAAATACAGAAATTTGCTTAACTATCTCAGAGTATGGTCATTGGTGTTCAGGGAGAATATGATTTCCATTTCATTTTACTCTTTTCTCCACTTCTAACAGGCACATATACATTGTAAAATGTGGCTGGATGTTGGCTGTAGATATCAAAAGCTTGTTAAGCTACATAAAAATCTTAGTTATTAAAAGTTTAAGTTAATTTGTTGTTTATTTCACTCTTAGGTTTCAAAAAATGTGAACAACATGACTGTGAACATGCCATACCAATGTTTCATAAATGGGCAATTTATAAATGCTGATGATGGAAAAACATACGACACTATAAATCCAGCAGATGGATCAGTGAGTAATTTCTAAATATGATCAATACCAGTTTATTTCAATTTCTTTGCCTTTTAAACAATCTAAAACACTAACTGAATATTGCCAATTTCAAAACCATACAGTACACATTAAACAACCCCTAGAAATAATTTGAAATTTCAATTTACTTCTCAGTCTGTATATTTTACAGTTTTTGCATTTCAGTCAAGCTGCACAGTAAAAATAACCTACTTCAACTATTATGTTGATTTCCATACTGAGCTGTATGTTTTACCTTTATTTCATTCTTGTTTAGCTTTGCAAACAGAAATTGCTATAGTTTAGTGGCTAAAGAAGTATTTCTTTTAGGATATTGTATGTATTTCCTGTCGGCCATCAACTTCAGTTTTTATTTTACTTTTTTTACAAATGTGATGTCTTAGGACAACTGTAACTTTAAAATGTCCCTTTAAGTTCCCAGTAAGAAAAATTACTCTTCAATAGGAAGTTCCCAGTAAGAAAAATTACTCTTCACTAGGAAAATATATGCAGTTGTACTTCGGTCCTGAACTATTGAATCTTGGTTGAGCAACTCATAACTATGAATTATAAATAAGAGTAGTGATTCTGATGTCCATGCAATTGCCATTTAATTCTGGAGTAAATAAATTCTGCTGAAATCAATACCACAAATTTCACTATCATCAGAAGTCAGACTCTGGTGCTTTTCCTGAAACTCATTATGGAATTGAATAAAAGTCAGCGATAGAATTTACAATGTGTGTATTTATAGAACACAATCATCATAAAATACTATGTGTATATGGTGCCTTATGGTAACAGAAGCTCCATTCCTAAGAAATGGAGCATGCAAGAGTCATTTTAGCATGTTTGGATATTAGATCATAATACCACTTATAAAGACTTCCAGCTTTTGTAATATCACATTGATTTTACATCTGGAAAGAGAGAGTGAAATCAAGTAGGACGATGCACCTTGATGTGAAGAAGAAGATAGATCTAGGAATGAGAGTCCCTGCAGTGTCCTCCAAATTCTGCCACCTCAATTGTTTCTGAACTTTTTGCAGCCTGACTCACCCCTGCCAACTGCTGGGGTTGAGGATATTAAGTATTTGCTTATACGCAGTCGGGAAGTTTAGGAGGAAGGAGTAACACTCTGCATCCCAGCATTTTAGTTTGAGCTAACACAATGCTACCTTTTGAACAGATAATAGCCAGTGTGTCTTCTGCTTCACTGGCTGATGTTGACAAAGCAGTGGCAGCAGCAAAGGAGGCATTTGAAAATGGTGAATGGGGAAGAATGAATGCAAGGGAAAGAGGGCGACTCATGTACAGGTATGTGAAAGGCAGCTCGTGTTTGTTTTGTTTTCTTAAATCTTATTGGTTTGTTCCTCTGAAGAATTGATGGATATTTTCTGAATATGATGGATATTCATAATCCCACTGTCAGAGGAACCAGACTAGCCATTTTTTCATCCCCTAGTTTACTTCAGTGTACCGGCCTTGGGTCTTAGCTGGCTAACCTTTCTTGTGGCAGAGAAAAATCTTGTGATCTCTCACTGGTACCATCTTTTTTAAATTATTTATGAATGGAAACAAAGAACGTACTCTGCCCTGAAGAGAAACTTTTAAGATCTTAGAACTACTGCTCTGTGTTTTACATTTGAAAGATTTGCAAGCATAACTGTGTTAGGCATATGGAAATTGTAACTCCCCTACACTGCATATATTATTCCTGGATTAAAATTTTCTCTGCTTAGGCTACTGGCTCCCTAGGATAGCTATACCAGAGCATTCATGTTGCAAACCATCCCCAGTATGAATGAAGTATCTCTCTGGTCCACCTTAATTCAAACAGGGCCCCTTTTTCTCTGATCTCTGTTCAAACTAGAGTTTTTGAGTGCTGAACCAGAGGGAAGGTTTGTATCATTAAAGCCCCTAGCTCTGCTGCTTTGTCTTAAGGAATCATTAATAGAAGATATTAGGCATGCCTTAAAGGGAACTTTCTCCTTTGTCCCTGACATGCCATATCCACTCTTTTACACACTACTGCTGATGCCCTGACCTGTAGCTGTGTCTCCAAGATACAGTTAAAACAAGTATTAAAAAGCATTTTTCCACATCTCTGCAAATGCTTTAAATGGGCAGAATTTACATAATGGAAAAATAGGTTTCACACCCAGTTTTGAATACTCTTTACAGGATCTAAAATGCACTTGGTTAAGCTCTTAAAATCACATGGGAGCATTGATTATACATCTGAGTACCAAAACACAGACGGAAGCTTAAGAAAAACATCGATGTATCTGTTTCACTGCCATGTGAGAGATCTAAGACCTGAATGTAAAAATTCATTCATGGAAACAGACCTTTCTGCCTGAGCAGGGGACCACTAAAATTACAAGAGCTCCTCATAAGTATAGGTATCTGTCTGTGCAGATGCATTTTTGAGACACTCTGACAGCTACCATTAACTCAATAATATTTACCACAGTCTGTCTTACACCTCACTGTGTTGCTTCATAAATCTAACAGATGGAGAACTTGAAGCCCAAGGAGACCATGGGCCAGATTTTCAAATGTACCAAGGCATATAAAATTCAATTTGCATTACAGGTTAGGAGCTCTGTCTTTGGACATCTGGGTGCCTTTGAAGCATCTAACACTCAAGTATTTTAGTCCAAGTTCAGACAATAGAAAACAGTATTATGAAGCTAGGTTTCCCAAATCTTACGCTAGGACTCTGAGTACTCCTTCTGGGTACTTTGGATTACTTGACATTTCTTATGTTATTGTGTATTTGCTTTTGACTTACTCATCTGATTTTCTGTAATTGGCTCCTTGTAGTACAACAGAAAAAGAGTACAAATTTTCTAATTATTATTTTATTTACAAAACCATAATTGAACAATCAGGTAAATTTTCACTGTTCATGTCTTCATCCAGTGTCTACTACAGCTAATGTGAAGACATTTGCAGACTTTATCAGGCAATTGCTCAAGCTCTTACTGATATTAATGAGCAGTGGCTCCAGTGCTCCACCTCCAAATTCAGTGGGAATGCAATTTTAATTATGGTTCTTTGCCATACCAAATATCATTTTAGGCTGTCAATGGTTAGACGTCACTTCTCTTTGATGTGGATTTGTAATGTTTTTATTAAAGGCTTGCAGACCTGATGGAAGAATATCAAGAAGAGTTAGCAACAATAGAGTCTATCGACTCAGGAGCTGTCTACACTTTAGCTTTGAAGACCCATGTTGGAATGTCGGTGCAAACATTCAGATACTTCGCTGGATGGTGTGACAAAATTCAGGCAAGTGAATATATAAAGGAAGTAATCAATGGAAGTGCTTCTCTACACTTTTTTTTTTTTTTTTTTCTGACACAGTGCCAAAAAGCAGTGTTAGCAAAAGTAATCAAGGAATCAAAAAATAAAGCAAAATTAGAGTTTTACCTAAAATGGGTCTCCCTGGCAATACAAAAGGACAGTCTGCTTCCAACTGGAGAATATGGATTTAGAATGTGACTCTAAATATCCAAGAAATCAGTTGAGGTGTCACAGTGGATAGGCATGCTTAGTCAGCTCTTGATTATTAATGGAGCAGAATGCCATTGTGGTCATCATGCAGGTAAGTGCAGAGACTCATGTGCTATGTTACATTCTGACCAAGGCTGGTGAGTTTGCTTGATGGCACATCATGTGGCACAGGTTCAACAGCATTTCCTCAAGTATCTTGAAGAGCCACATCAAGAATATCATTCAGCTTTTTTTTGTCCATCAGACCCTCACTTTATGTTCTTCCATACTCTTGTTATCTATGCTTTTATTTCATCCAACTGAAAATCAGGACTGTGGTATCCATAGTAGGAAATCATACAAGTAGAAGCATCCCTGCCCCTTCCTCTGATGCAAAAATGTTTCTGGTTTTGAAGCCTATTCTGTGGCTTTGCAAAACATACTTATATGGCAAATATATTTGTAATAAAAATGGTTAAACAATACCAAGATTTGTCCCTCCTCTGTCTTTTAGGGTGCTACAATTCCAATTAACCAGGCCCGGCCAAACCATAATCTAACATTCACCAAGAAAGAGCCAATAGGGTAAGTATCACTTTTTCCTTCTTAGTGACAGCCTTGACATACAGAAAAGTCCTTCAAAAGCTGCCATCAAAAATGTAATCTTTCCCTGTTTTTCCCTACCTTAAGTGTCTGTGCAATTGTTATCCCCTGGAATTACCCACTGATGATGCTTGCATGGAAAAGTGCAGCATGCTTGGCTGCAGGCAACACACTCGTACTCAAGCCAGCTCAGGTAAAAACAAAAAGGAATGTACAGATGGCTCAGGTCCTTCACTATTTGTTCAGGCAAAGTAATTCAAGCAATCTACCATATTTCACCCATAGGTTGACCTGTCATATGTACCCATAGGTTGACCATGTCATATGTTTTAAAGTGCATGTATAATAATACAAATTGCCATGATGATACAAGGTACTGATTTTCTTCAATTCTGCTTTGATGCTACTCTCACTTTCAAGAATGAATTCTTTTCCACAAGAAGCCATTACTTTTAGTTTGTCAATACTGTGAGTAAGAAGATGAATATTCTATCAAAATTAAGATGTATTGAATGTAAAAGAGATCATTACGCATTTAATTAAAACAGGAGACCTAATCTAAATGTTTCTACTTAGGTCACACCTCTGACTTCCTTGAAGTTTGCAGAACTCTCAGCTAAAGCCGGATTTCCTAAGGGCGTTATAAATATTCTGCCTGGTTCAGGTAAAACTTCAACTAATCATTTTTCTGGGAAGAGTCGGTCATGCTGAAACTGGTGAACAAGCATTTTACCTTTTTGAAGACCTATTACATAAGTGCATGTATCTTCATAGGTAGTAGGCTTGCATCTATGTCGTACAGTGATTTTACATATTTCCAGAACAGAATTGGAAAAATCTGTATGTCACCTGCCTCTAGCTAGCGGTAAGAGCTGTCAGCCTGCACCCTTTACAAGTTCACACAAAGAGCATGAACACTCTGAAAAAGAATGTATTACAGAGAAACATGTTTCACTTGATTGTAAAACTTCATTTTTTCTCCTAATCTTATCACCACTTGGAGGTATTTAAATGCAACTGTGAGACCTAGAGCAAGCTGGTAAGATGTGTATTGGTCACTACCAGTAAGTCATGGTCCACACCATGTTACCTGATGTCACTATTTTCCTCTTTCCCCTAAGGAAGAAAAGTGACAAAGTACCTGTGTGGGGCACGCTCTCTTACAAATTAGATTATTCCACCTACAGTGGAATATTAGGAAGGAAGTTCTTTAGTCCAGACGGGGGAATTTGGAGACACTAATGTGATCCAAGTTAACTAATATGAGATTTTTCGTAGTCATATGAATAAAGCTGTAAATATAAATAAGGATGTGATATTGTTCTTGATTGATGTATTGCTAGATTTTTCTGTCCTGGAGTAGTAAAAATTGCCTATGTACTGTCCAGTTCAGCTGTTTTCCTCACCCCAATAGGTGGCTTAGTGGGACAGCACCTGTCTGAACATCCAGATGTTCGCAAAGTTGGATTCACTGGTTCAACACCAACTGGTAAACAGATCATGAAGAGGTACTCTCAGCAAAAGATCCATAAATAAACACTGCTTAATCTAGTTCTGAAGTATCTTATTAGCTATATTGTGCATGCAGCAGTAATAGAAAAGCATAACTACATATGGTTGTTTACATTTATGTAGAATTCTACTAAGTCACTATTGGAGAATAGAGGTTTATACATTTTCACTAGATATGATTCAAAGGAAATAATGAAATAAGCTATTTAAAAGTTGTTTTTACATGTTTATTTATATTTTTTACAGTGCAGCCACTAATCTGAAGAAAGTTTCTCTTGAACTTGGTGGTAAATCACCATTGATCATATTCAGTGACTGTGAACTTGACAGAGCCGTAAAAATGGTAACGTTACTTCGAAGTAAAATATATTCAAAGCCTTTGTGATGCATCCTCACAGCATTGCAATATTCTTTTTGACTTGCCAAAAACTGCAGTAGGGAGCCCTTGCATGAAAAATCATGCAATCTGTTAGAAAACAGACTCTTTTTCTACAGGATGTTTCTTTATGCCAGCACAATTAAACTGTTCGTGCTGCACCAAAATGGCAGAGATCAGTACTACAAGAAATATACATTAGAAAATAAAACAAAACAAAAAAATTTAGCTGGAAAGTATTTTCACTAGCCAAGTTAACACACTAAAATTGATTTGTCAAAACCTGATACTCAAAAAAAAAGCGCTTAAAAATAAATGCCTGAAAGTGAGTTAAGATATACATTGAGCTCCCTATTGCCATATAGTTCTTAATTCACCATCAGTCTTCATAATCCACCTTCCCAACCAGCCATAATGTGTTTAAAGTTCATAAATAAGATGTGCAAAAGAGAAATTCAGTGTATTTAGGGAGCTTATTTCCTGCTTAGGTAATCTGATTAATCAAAATGACAGCAGATGCAGTTTGCTCACTAAGAAGTAAACAAAGGTCTTTCACACTGTACTTACCTAAAGTGCTAATTCTGTGAATTCTCTAAACCAGCATAAGCAGGTACTGCTACCAGGAAGAAACTATTATACACTTTCCCCATTTTTGGAGTGCCTTTTGGCAGGACAAGAGTCTAGGTGACTGCACAGTGAAGTATATGTGGAAAATAATAAAAGCTGAAACTTCGCAATCAGCACACTGCTTGGCCCCACCACTGTTCTCAGCTGTAGAAGTGAGAGGGTGATGCAGAGGTTGGCCTGAGCTATACCTGGCATTGATGGCTTTAAACAATTGTGAAACGCTTTTTTGCCACACACTTGACACTAACACATGATCCCAGCCATACCTACTAATCCCAGGACCCTAGGCCTTTGCAGCTGCCAGAAAACTACTTTTTAGGAATTTTATTTGTCTTGTTCTTCCTTCCCCCACCTCCCTGGAAAAACAATGGCAGGTATGAGTTCTTGGTAAACAAAAAGGAACAAACTGCACGGGATCTGAATCCACACTCTTGAAAGAGGAGGTTCTCTGCAGATTAGAGTTAGGTAATATTCACCCAATTCCATGCAACTTTCAACACAAGCAGTATTGCTCAGTGGATTAGCACAGTTTTATATTCACTGGTCATGCTGCCAGCCCTCTTCTCTGTGATGCTGCAGCAGGTGTTTCTGTGGAACGCTGATGGAAATGGAAAGAGCTGTGCTAATGGGTTCATCCTGAGCCATTTGTCTCCATGGAAGTGTGTTTGCCAATTATAAGAGTAGTCTGCTTGTTGCATTGATGATGTCCCTTTACTTAAGGCATTATGCTTTGAGGGTCACAAGCACAGAATGCAACCCAAGGGAACAGAATGAAAGGGAGACTGAACAAAAGGATGCATATAAATATTAATGTTTTTTTCCCCTATCAGGGTATGGGAGCAGTATATTTCAACAAAGGAGAAAACTGCATTGCAGCTGGCAGGCTGTTTGTGGAAGAATCAATCCATGATGAATTTGTTAGAAAAGTGGTAAGATATACAAGGACTAAAGTTTAAGCAGATACTTTACTATGGCGCAAAGATCCACTAGTTTTATAGACACTTGCATTTATTCTTATTTTCAGTTGTTTAATTTCTCATTATTGCTTATGATAGGCAATGCTGCTTCTCGGGAACCTCTTACAGGGTTAAAAGGAAAGCACTGAAGGGAGATATTTTCATCAGTAATGCACAGATAAGTGACATTGAAATAGATATTTTACCTTCAGTGATATTTCATATTTGACAATGAAAGTAAGATTAAAAAAATTACTGAACTTAGGTCAATGTGATTGAAGGCTGCTGTGAAGTTCAAAAAAAAAAGGCATATTGGAAGTGTAGCTAGAATAACACAAAGGTCATTATTAAAAATCCAGTAGTCACCACACTGTACCATTGGAGAATTCATTTATTTAGATCAAGAACAGGAAATCACTGTCATAACTCATTTACCACTGGTAAAAGCTAACATTTTACATGCCTATCTTAATAGCAGAAGAGAATGAATACATGAAAACAGCATCAAAAACTTTCAGAAGTAACCAGAGATTATCAAACATAAGACAAAGCCTCATTTTAGAAAGGGAGGAGCATTCCACCTTCTAAGTATCCAGCCCTTTCTTAGAGCCAGGCTTCATAGCACAAAAAATGAAGCATCCTCAATCACTGGTCACTTTAACAACTATTTGCTATGTTATGTAACTTCATTTTAATTGGGTAACCCTTAGGTGGAAGAAATAAAAAAGATGAAAATTGGTGACCCGCTTGATAGATCTACAGATCATGGTCCACAAAATCACAAGGCACATTTGGAAAAGCTGCTGCAATATTGTGAAACTGGAGTAAAAGAAGGAGCCACTCTAGTGTATGGAGGAAGACAAGTACGTAGACCAGGTAAAATACTGTTCAGAGGTGTTTGGAGCTTTTACACTTTAAAGAAAAGCCATCATGATTGCCTCTGCTGCATTATGTGAAGTAGCAATATCATGGCAACAGTACCAGGTAAGCCCAGATACCACTTGAGAACAGGGCTTTCAAGACTTATATTAAGAGAAGCTGTGCAACTGAAGCATAACATATGAAACTGAATCAGAATCTGGTCTGTAAGGGAATATTTTGCTCATTTATTCCTGTTGTTTGTGAGGCATTGAGGCTTTGTTTGCAACACCCTTGAACTGTCAAGAGCCGTAAGTATAATTATATCCATTTAGATCACACTACCACTAAAGCTGACTGAGGAAACTAATAGCAGAGTTTGCATAAGGTATTATTATCAAAAGCTTTTTTTTCTATATAGACAATATGTGTGCTAAGTTTAGTGGACAGGCATGAAAGCAACATTTTCTCATGGGCATCTGTCCTTTATCAATAATGAAGGAAGAACATTTGCATCAGAGTTTCAAAACATAATGATTGCATCCCTAAATAAAATGAAAATGGAGATTCATAACTGTACAAAATCTATGTAACAAAACTAAATGGGAAATCTTATGGGAGGGGGCAGCATTGATATAAAATCTCTGAAGTTCATTTTACCCACTCAAACTGGAATACACTCACTCGCCAAGATGTAGGTGACCAGGATTGCTTGTGTATAACACCAGGACAGTTCTTGACTGGCAGTGATGAGCTAGCTTTTGGACAGGTCTTTACACCCTTCAGAAATGAACAGTCATTCTGAGGTGGTCCTTTGCCTCAGAATTTTCTGTAACTTCAGCATCCATAAATCTTAGGCAAAGTTGCTGCCTATCACGTTTTTCCTTGTTTGGAATATACAGATCTTAATGGCTACAGTCTATCTTCTTGTTGGGTGACAAGAAAAACAGTGGCCTCTGTGACATAGCTGTAACCTTGTCTTCCTGCTTTCAGAGTGCAGGGTCTTCCCCCGAGGAGTCCCCTGGGCTGTGGCACGCAGACCTTCTGGCCTGCACAGGAACAGCACATGTTGTTGCTCTGATCAACACAGGCCATTTTTTTAACCTTTTTTCTGCTGTTTCTCTGGTGCTTACACACATGCATTTCCATTCATACTTCATTCATATCAATCTTGACATTTTCTGTTTCAAGTCTCAACATATCTATGACCTCACAGTATGGAAAAGAGATGGCCTGGACAATACAAACAATGAAGCATTTTCGCCATGCTCAAATGATGCTCTGTCCTCTGTTTAGGTTTCTTCATGGAACCCACTGTATTCACAGATGTTGAAGACCATATGTATATTGCCCAGGAAGAGTCCTTTGGTCCTGTGATGGTGATTTCTAAATTTAAAAATGGGTATGTTCTCCTCTGATTACTGTTAGAAACTTTATTTTCTCATTTTCACCCTAAGTGTAGAAACGATAGCATACATAGTATGATTTTGATAAATCTTGTGAGACCAGTCTGAATCCCTAGATCCTCTTCCAGCTAAATTCTGAGAAAATACCCTTTTTAGTACAGGCATCCTGCTCCATGTCGATACGGCGCTAATGCTGTTAGCAGTGTGTGACAGGATAGAATGCAACTGTAAGTGCCAGTTCTTAAATAAGATTTAGTATTCAGTGAAACATTTTTACTGAACTTGATGTGGTAATTGCAACAGCTTGATCAAATTACAAAATGTGTATTTTTTCCAGTGGAATGGCTTATTTTTCTCTGTCACAAAAGACCACATAGCATTGTTCTGCGTTGTGTAACATTGGCACATTACTGTTACAAATTAAAATCCCTCTGTATATTTTGTAGACTGCCAGTTTTAATAGCTTTCATTCCAAATCATAAGAATTATTTTACACACAGATGAGATTAAAACCCTATGTAGAAACTTCATATAAATATTTCCACCAGGTTTCATTTTCTGCAGTTCGATAATGCAGTTAAGAACGAGCCACATAGATAATCCTTCACATCTATAAATTATCTACGGTGATAAGGGACTGTATTGAGTTTTTAAAAGTTTTAAATTATTATGGATTTTTGAAGCTATATGGAGGTGAGATGCAAATAGAAAATAGCACTCCGGACATAGCCTGAAACGTTGTGTCTTGATAGAAGTCTGAATTTCAGCATTTATTCTCCATTAACTTGTAAAGCAGGCCAACATTTTAGCAAACTGATTCATAATCTGCTGCCAAGCTCTGCTTTACAAGTATTTTTGTATTGCTCTAATCCCCAAGGTGTACTGTAGCTGAGCAAAGTTGGTATGCATACTGCAACTTTTCCTTTGACATTTCTTAGTGTAGATCTTAACCATTGAAATATAAGATTACAAGCTTTACAAGTTTGAAGCAAGGGCATGAATTTCCATAGATCTGTCCGATTGACACACAGATTAGTCTTTAATAAATTGTCTTTAAAAAAGCTAACTGGAGAAGAAACAGCATGGGAAAAGATGCATCAATGACATTGAATGTGGAAGGTTGCTAACACTTGTTTATTTTACCTAGTTGCAATTAAATAATTTCTTTCCACTGTAGGGATGTCGATGGAGTGTTGCGACGGGCAAATACCACAGAATATGGTTTAGCTTCAGGAGTTTTCACTAAAGACATAAGCAAAGCTCTCTACATCAGTGAAAAGCTAGAAGCTGGAACAGTTTTTATTAACACATATAACAAAACTGATGTGGCAGCACCATTTGGTGGATTTAAACAGTCTGGCTTTGGGAAAGATT
Organism: Ciconia boyciana; assembly: GCF_034638445.1. NCBI lineage: Eukaryota > Metazoa > Chordata > Aves > Ciconiiformes > Ciconiidae > Ciconia > Ciconia boyciana. Next base: position 61,949,931 of record NC_132934.1, read on the forward strand.
TAGGTAAGTTGTTCTCCCTCCCTCATTTCAAATCTGACGGTCCAAATCAATGAAAAAACAACAACCCTACCTGTATACAGTGTATCTAGTAAAACGAGCTATGGATGCATTTCCTGTATCTCCTACATTCCTCCAATTACAGTAACCTGGTTCCTCTCCCATCCCTACAATATTCCCACCTCAATACCTCCAGTTCAACCCGTCCTGTACATTTGCTAAATAATGCTACAGTATGCAGAATATTCCTCTCTAACTCCTCTCAGAGCAGTCACATTACAGCTTGTCCAGAGCTGCGTACAGGCTATGAAACACTGTCAAGCAGCAAAGGTATTGGCCAAAATCTTTCCTTTCCCTCAGAAAGAACGCTAATTTAGGTTTCTCCTCTAAACTTGTAAGAGCATGGGAAAGTTTTTTTGCCTTAAAATGTCATCAAAATTTGCCAACAGCCACAGAGAAAGATGCATTTAAAAAAATCTTTTCTTTTCAAAACCAGTTTTTAAAAAAGCAAGTTCTAGTCTGTTAAAGAAACTTTACAAGTCTGGACAGATCAAGCCTTGTGGCAAAGAAAAATGAAAGAAAATAAATTTTCAGCAACACAACAGATTTTTGCCTTTGGAATCTCTAGCAAGTATCAGACATTTCCTGAAACCAAAGGGAATAATAGTATCAGGGAAAAAAGGTTACCAATTTTTATATAGCTTCCTTACCTAGAAAGAACATAGGCAAACCAAAGTTCATAAATTCAACTATGAGCCCCAAATGGGCATCCAGAGACTGCTGACGCTTTAGTCCCACCCAGGTGGCTGCTTGTTAAATTCCAGCTCCTTTTTCTTTCCGTATCTGTTGGGTTTGGCCTCTTCTTGTCAAACCAGTTCTGTAAATCTCAGTGGGAGGGTAAGTTAATTAGTTTCTCATTGTTCCTTAAGGACTCGAATATTGGCTAAAGAATTTTAAATTTTTTCTTAATAATATAGTTACAGTCTCTGACAACACTCTCTCATTTAGCTGCTATTCTAACTGGTGAATATTGTGCTTGCTTGTACAGGTGAAGAAGCTCTTCATGAATATCTTAGAACCAAGACTATCACTGTGGAATATTAAAGTAACAGCCTCACTTGGAAAGTAAACTTTTGGCGGAGTTTGAATCTTAATGACTCCATGAAACACTTAATACCATGCCCAGGATATGCTGTCTGCAGTGCTACAACTGAAAAAAAAAAAAACAACAACCAAACCAAAACACCTATTCCATGGATAAGTTTCTATAGATCAGGTCCAAATGTTAGCCTCACTGAAAGATAAAAGCATTTGGAAATTAACCTGAAGTTATTTAAATTATGCAGCAGCAGCAGTAGTTGTTAGCACAATACCCTCAAAAAACCCAAGAACATGGTTTGGCTTATTTTTTTAAATACAACTGAAGAATGAGTTCTCACATGCCTACTCCTTATTTGTGTAAACATAATATTTAGATGATCATTTTAAATCCTTAGTCATTAGGCTTCTCTTAAAGTTGAACTAAAATATACTTATTATGCCATTTTTGCTATAAACCAGTTGAAGTTTTACAGTAGCAATTAAACATTCTGCTCTGGTGATTCTTCAGCAGTACAGAAAACCTTTGTGCCATAAGAAGTAAATCAATGCAAGAAAGTGCACTTACTATGATCTTTGTATAGTACATACAGAGTTCAGCATTGGTGTTAAACTATGCATATCAAGCTAAAGTTACTGAAAATATTTTCTATCTTTTTGTTGATATGGAATGAGTGATCTGCCTGCAATTTGAAAGGTGGTTACATTAATAGATTAAAAAAACTTTTAGTGTCTGTGCACATGGACTGTTATCACTGTTTTATACAGCATGATTATTACTTTGTATTTCATACTTTCTTTTTTTTAATCTACAGGAAAAATCTCTTGTAAAATGACTGAGTTAAGATGTTGGCTTTCAAACTTTCTTCAGTTTGAAGGAAATTTTCCATATTGAGACCTTATCTAACAAACTAAGCCTACTAAAACCACTTGCTCTTAGAGTGCAACTCCACCCAAAGCTTAATCTGATCTGTGGACTGCCATTAAAAGTAGCAGTCCCATTCTTTGATTCCCATCCTTCCCCTTCGCTAAAATATTTAGTGGTTTAATCAGTTAATCCCAGTAAATCATGCCCTCATTCTATTTTTAAGAAGCCACATTGTGAAAGAAAGACCTAGAATCCTTGTTATTTCTTATCACAAATATTACAGAAAGATATTAAAACTATAGCTTTAAGTATGGGATTCAAAATAAATTCTGTAAATAATTCCAGGTTTCAAGTAATGACATTAAGTTTAATATTTGAGCAAATACGATATAGAAAATTTTACTTTAATGTTGTAGAAAATAAAAAGTTCCTTTAAGAAACAAACGATGACATCCAGGAGGATGATAGATACTTCTGAAATGCAAATTGATCTATGAAGTAAATACAACAGCCCAAATCCTTGTATTTGATCAATCTGAGGTAAGTACGAATGAGACATACTTTCACTGATTTTGGCTTCACAATTGTTTCAAGCTAACCTAAGTACAGGCCAGCTGAAAAGTCACCTTTTTATTCTTCTGGCAGTGACAGTTGTTAACAAAATGGAGAGGACAGAAACATGGCAGGGAAAGTGGGAGATGTGTAGCTTAAAAGAAAGTGTAGCTTAAAGCAATTGTAACACCAGAGAGGCAGACTTGACCATTTAAGTACTGAGGGTATCTGCACTACAGCCACAAATGTTCCAGATATGAGCTAGTAACCTACCCGTAATGATACGGAGCTCAGTGCAGGCATAGAGGGTAAGTAATCCTTTGCTGAACTCTCTCGAGTCATGGCTGTCCTTACCCATGCTAGGTCATCTTGAAATGACCTCAGCCACTGCTTTAGTGCTCAACAGTTATTGTCATGAATGCAATGCAGACATACCTCTAATGTACTTTAAGATAATGTTTAATATTGAAGACATTGTACATAACACTTCACAGGACATGGAATATAAAAAACAAAGCTTTTTTTCTAGTTAACTCTTTCCTGCCCTTGAAGCAAAAAATTCTAGCACACTACAAAAATCTTTCTTCAACAAAGCAACAGAACAAAGATTTTAACTAGTTCAAGTGCCCCAAACTCTAGATGCTTTCTTAGTCTAACCTACTATGAAGTTCATTTCCATGTTGTTTGATGAGTAAAACCGTACTTAATTCTTCAGAAATCCAGCCTGCCTCAGTCATAACTGGATCCTGAATTCTTCACCATGTAAACTATAGCATTTCACATGATCCTGAGGGATGCTACATTGGGAAACAAGGCAGTTTTAAGGGCCAAGTCTTCAAAGTAAGAAAACACGATTTGGGGTTTTTGTTGTTGGGGTTTTTTTTAAGTAAAATAAAATGGATTTACTCATTCACTTTGCTGTCCAAAATCTCTATTTTGCCCTTTTCTCCATTTTGTTTAGGAAACTTAATGTTGTCTATTGTCACTTCATCAGTTATACAGTCATCTTCAGATTCCGAGCCGTCTTCTGAAGTTGGTATCTCTTCGTCTGTATCAGAATCACTCAGTTCAACTACAGCTACGTTCTGGAAAAAAAGACCTTAGTTAACACAGTATACATTTCTATACCAGTTCTATCATTTGAGTAAAACATAAAGCAAACGCATGAAACAGCCTACTACCATAAGAAAACCACAACCACCATTAGAAAGACCTTTGGGTTCTCCTAGGATTATGATAAATATCATGAACAGATTCCTAAATATTTCAATTGTAATTTATATTGCCCTACAGCTAATATAAGGCCATTTTTATATCATTATCAAAACCAGAAATGAGTCAATAGCTGAACTCAGTCTAAATCAGATATTTAAACTGACAAGCAGGAGGCATCAAAACTAATTTTCAATAAAGAATTCAAATGAAACCATTTAGTGTATAAGGGGTCATGACATACATACAAACATGTGTATATACATTTATTAATATAGTTCATATCTTATAACCTAGTAGTGTTCATGGCACTACAAGTACTGCAAAACAGCAAGTAGTTTAAACGACCAGGATATTTTCTGAAGTAAACGTGCTCATCTATTTCCATAGGCAGAGCCATGATTTTTGAGGTCTGTTTTTCTCTCTGAAAATGTCTGTCTTAAACTGATAATCCTCACCTCAAAAACTTCCTGCATGCAGCAAAGCAAAATACCGGAATCTGAGATACAAATACGTTTCTTCAGTGATATGCAAATAGCATTAAGCTATTAATCACTAGGTCTCCTGGCTCATTTATTATTAAGCCAAGACACTGGCCAGACACTGTCACATGAAAAATCTTTTAAAAATCCTGTCCAAGCTACCCATTCCACTTCAGCATATTAAAACAACAATTTTCATGATCCACTTTGTTTTCTCATTATTTATTTGGAACTCTTCAGCATATACCAGCACTGGACAACCTATTGCACATGGGCTGGATACAATCTACAAGAACTCTGAATCCAACCAGCAGCCAATAAATTGTTCTGACAGCTCATGCACCAAACCACAGGCTGCCTTATTTCTGCCCTCTATCTTGTGGGTCTGCAGGCCAGATGGCACTTGTCTGGGACATGCACGTATCACATCACCTTCATATTAAAATTTTCTTATGTGACCATGTGGCTGCAGCACTTCAGGTAAAAAACAGAAAGAAAATATTGATGTGAATGTAAATAAATAGACAAATACCAGCCATAAAGGATCACAACAATACTAACAACTTTTCTAAACCCAAGACTGATAGCCAGTCCTAAAAATACCTACAAAGCACAGCTGAAAGCCAGTTATTACTCTTATACTAAAGCCTTCTATTATGCCTTACTACACCTTACATTGTCCAGTTTCTAAACCAATTTACCCATGAGATTTAAAATACGATTTGTGACTTACTTTTGATTCAGAGTTGCTGATTCAAAAGTATGTCTTATCCTGGCCTTAAACTACTTCATCCCTGGTCATTAAATTCTGCAAGTATGAAAACTAAGTAGTAAATTTTAACCAAATAAGCATTTTTATTACATCTATGTTTTGAATTTGCAGATCACGGACTAAAATGGTAAAGACTTAGCCTTATCTATCAAATTAGCTCATTCTAAAATCAGATAATTATTTTAACCACATCTAAATTTACTTTATAAAATAAAAGAAATAGTACGTATTTACCATTTCTATAACTTTTTCTGTTGCACTGTCTAGATTTTCAATATCAAACTGATGAGCTGGTGCTGTTACCATTTTTCTTCTTAGCTCATCATTTGCATGGGCCATCTGTGGTAAAAAGCTCTGTACTCGGTCCAAAACTGAAAATGAAATAATTATCACATGTACGTATACAAACAGATGCACGTTAGTTTACACATTTATACCTCAGAAATCTGAGCATTTAAACAGATTCCATTTCAACTGTAATTTCCAGCTGTCTATTATATTTAAGATGTTTTAATAGGAGGATTTATTACAGTATTCAATTTCCCAAGGCATAAACAGCAAAAAGATATTGAATCTATTGGTCAGCATGTGGTGCAGGAAGAAATCGCTTCAACAATTCCATTCGGATTCTTAAAACAAAATGCGACTACTCTACAGAAAACTTGCTTGTAAATTCCATGGTTTTAAATACATACTGAGTGCCACCTTGAGAAACGTCCACATCAGTATTATCTCCAATGGACATATAATTATGTCCTCCTTTCTTCCCTATTAAAAGTATAGACTGAAGGTCCCAAAGAAGATGGAAAAATTAGCTGCAGCACAGATGCCACAGGTGTCATGCTACTCTAAAGAAAGTTCAACATAATTATCAAAAGGGGCTGTGAAATTAAGATGGTGGGAGAGAGATGGATGCTCTAGGTTGAAGTGTAAAGCACTTGTCCTCTACAGAAACATCCCTCTAAACTCAGTGGGACTTCCCAACAATTTTAAGATAATCAGTGCCTTTAGGAGAATCACACCCATTTCCCTTCCATGCAGGAAGGGGCTATCTTCACCTGCCTCCAGAGTTTCTTCAAATAATCTTTGCTCCACACATGCAGATGAGCCAATCACTAGTTTTCATCCTCCGTGAAGTAAGAGGTACTACTCCGAGTGAGCTCCACCGAAGTCTAACAGGTACAATCTCCCTTTGAAACACTGTCACCTTTGTAGAGATTTTTATCCAAGAAAGAACTCGACATAACAAATTGCTTTTTCTATTGCTTTTTAAGTCTCAGCTCAATCAGAAAATAAAAATACAATAATTTGACAGGAGTCCATTTTAAATTAAATGCGTTTATACACCAAATATTTTATACTGAGAAATTACTTCTGAAAAGAGATAAGAAGCCCAGATCAGCAAAAAAGCAACAACTCTTTACTGGAAAAGAACAATCTGAGACTAAAGAACTCTGGTATATTTTCATGAAGAGAAAAACTCCTGAAGATACACTACTTTCAAAGAATAACAATTTTTACACTATGTCCTCTTATGCACGGAGTTACACTGAAGACAATGTTAGCAATCTGTATGTAGCTTTGACTAAGAACAAAGGAACATACCTCGATTAAAGAAAAAGAAGTTTTCTCAATGCATTCAAATTAATTTGTTATGAATGAATGGTTATATGATCTGGCTTAATAATTTTGCCAGCACATTCATTACAAATAAACTTCTGAAAGTTATCTACGTAACCTGCATCAATTTGAAACTGGCTGACTAAATGAAGACCAAAGGTACAACCTGGCAAATTCACTATATGCAGACAGCACGAGTATTTCTGCAAGGAGAACTAAGTCCCTCAAACTTACAGCTGTAACGCCTAGCATCGCAAAATCTAGCTTTGCAGAAGCAGCAGTGACATGATTAATCTGTGGGACGTGCAACTGGAACGGAGGACCTAGCATCAGTAGAAACAGAACACAAGAGTTTCTCCCTTTACTAATGCAAGGAAAGCACTGAAGCACAAGTTTTGTCAAATGTGTTACCTACTACTTGACACTGTGTGCTGGTTTTGGCTGGGATAGAGTTAATATTCTTTATAGTAGCTAGTATGGGGCTATGTTTTGGATTTGTGCTGAAAACAGTGTTGATAACACAGAGATGTTTTAGCTGTTGCTGCACTAGTCAAGGACTTTTCAGCTTCCCATGCTTTGCCAGGTGCACAAGAAGCTGGGAGGAGGCACAGCCAGGATAGTTGATCCAAACTGGCCAAAGGGCTATTCCATACCATACGACGTCATGCTCAGTATATAAAGCTGGGGAAGAAGAAGGAAGGGAGGGGACACATTCAGAGTGATGGCGTTTGTCTTCCCAAGTAACTGTTACGCGTGATGGAGCCCTGCTTTCCTGGAGATGGCTGAACACCTGCCTGCCCATGGGAAGTAGTGAATGAATTCCTCGTTTTGCTTTGCTTGTGTGTGCAGCTTTTGCTTTCCCTATTAAACTGTCTTTATCTCAGCCCACGAGTTTTCTCACTTTTACTCCTCCGATTCTCTCCCCCATCCCACCACGGGGTGAGTGAGCGGACGGCTGCGTGGGGCTTAGTTGTCGGCTGGGGTTAAACCACGACACACTGTTACAATAACAAAGTCCTACTTACCATTACTCCTTGGCATCCTAACTGTCTGTAAAGTTGTGGCCTTCTTGCTGCTACATTTTGAACTAATCAACAAAGTTTCTTCCAGCCCTGGAAATAAACAAGTATTTGAATGTTCACCTATGTCAGCCACAAATGTCACATTTTAACTGTGAGGCTCTCTTCTTGCTGCTACTTTTCCACCTTTCTACAAGACTAAAAATGAGGATTCAACTGCCTCTGCCTCCAGGAATTCCACTCTGCTTTCCTGCAAATACTGCCTCTTGATGTCTGTTTGGAGTGGTCACCTCAGTACTTCTATACATAGGAGGCAGTGAATGTCTAGAACTTGCTACCACAAGACGCTGTGAAAGCAGATGGATCAGCAGGTTCAACACAGAATTAGACAAATTCAGGGCGGCAGAGTCGTAATCAGGTACTGAAAGGACTGAGCAGGAACGCACCCCCTAGCATCCTGACCCCTATGATTGCAGATACTGGGCAATTACAAGAACGGGGAGCGCACAGTACTTAAACTAACAAGTTCTCTGTAATTATCACCAACTATTGCAGTTGTTGGAAGAAAGAATACTGGGCTATATGAACCATGGGTCCGACCCAGCAGGTCACTTCTTACAGGCTCCCACTGTTCTTAAAGTCTTTTGTCAAAGATTTATTTAGCAACAGATATCAATGCACAGGGAAACATAGTGAGGTCACAGCTAGCACGTGCTAGTTACACTGATTTAAACCCCTCCCCTCGTGGGCATGACAGTGTGGTGGCAATCAATGAAAGCAGGCCGCACGCAGTGCTGCTAATGAACTAAATAAGTATTTTCAAGAGCAGCCTCGTAAAATTCCAAATGATGTGGGGAAACTGCATTAATTAGGCAAGTTAGTTCTTATGACCGCCAACACAGCTATCAGCCCTTTACCATTAACTAAAACGAAGCTTTATTTCTTTTTAACACTTTTTTATCCTCACAGAAAAGTTGTTACGACTATCGATATTAATTTAACGTTGGTGTTGGGTTCTTCCCCCTGTATTTACTTCGTACTACACTAGCAGTGGCCGGGGAAACGGCAGCTCTTCAAAACACGCAAGATGGAATAAAAAGTGGATGGAATAAAAGCCCCCTCGGGCAGCCCGCCTGCGGGAGAGGCCGGGGACTCACCACGAACCAAGCCAACCCCCCGATCCCCGGCTCGCCCCTCCCCAACCTCCCGGCCCGGGGGGCGGCTGGGCTGAGCCGACAGGCGGGTCCCGGCCGACAGGCGGGCGGGAGGCCTAGCTCAGCTTGGAGAGCGGCGCCGCACCTCTCAGCGGAGGGGCTCCCGCCGCCCCCGGTCCCCCCGCGGGGGCCGCTCACCTCCTCGGCGCCCCACGGCCAGCAGCTCCCGAGAGGCGGCCGGGCCCGCCGCTCCGCCGCCCCCCGCCATGCGCCGAGCGAACCGGAAGTGGCTCCGGGCCGGGCGCTCTCCCTGCCGCAGCCGCAGCCGGCGCGGCGCAGCGCAGCACGGCGCCCCCTGGAGGCCGGGAGGAGCAGAGCCGCCCCGAGGCCGCGGCGGGGGTGAGGGGCTCCTCTGGGGCTCCGCGGCGTTACCGGCGCTCCTCACGCTGTGCCCTCAGCGCCGCTCGTCAGGTAACCGGCACAAACACCGACACGCGTGCTAATCTGGGGTTAACAATGCAGAGAGGAAAATAATTCACGTTACAAAGGAAAAAATAAATAGTTTTAAATCTTGATTTGGCATGAAAAGTCCATCCCATCACCTGGAGGAGAAATGAGAGCGTGAAACTAAGCTGCAAGCAGGTAACATTACTTGAATGCCTGTCAGCAGCTGCTCGTCTTTGAAAACTTTCCCATTTTCATTGTCAGAATTTGACAAATGCACCTAAAATTAAATTTCAGACCCTGAGGGAATTTTAATTACCTCTTGGAAAAGAAACTTATACAACCATCAAGTTCAGTTGACACCGGCCAACCTGTTATTCCAGATTTGTTCTGCAGTTTCTCTCCCTATCTGTTTATAATCTAGACAATGTGAAAACCGTAAAAAGAGAACTGAATGGTTCATGAGAGACGAGACAGGAAGTCCAAGCCAAAAATGAGAAAAAGTAGTAATCAGGTACGTGGCATTTATATGCAAAGAACACAAGAAAAAAAAACCCAACCCGCACATATCCCAGTATCTTAGAACTAACAAAGGAGTAAGGAGCAAGCCTTCCACGAGGCCCCAAGCAGGAGACTGCACTGTTGTGTTCCTGACAGGCTGGCCCAAGCACGCGTCCTCTGCCACCTTCCCGGCCAGCCCACAGCGCCAGCTGCACTCCACTGAATTCGCTCACTGGTTTGCACCTCTCTGCTCAGCTGTGCTCCAGAATTTCAGTTTCCCAGAAAAAAATCCTATTGCTAGCTTTGATGACTGAAAAATTTCAAGGACTGACTTTTTTTGCCTTGGGCCACAACAACACAACTCTTTCTGCAATTGTACACAGCCCAAAATAACCCTGCGTGAACCTCAAATAATATATTTCACCCACGGGTGTTATGTGATTTCAGTGGAGGGAGGGGCACAACACTGTCAAGGAACCTGTAATAGGGAGCGATGAAACGATTGCCCAAGGTCACCAGACAAGCAATTAGAGAAGCCAGAAATAGCACCCTCGGGTGCTATTCCCAAACCTCAGGTTTGTAGTCTAACCTGCTGGCAACAGAGGCAGATGCGATCTTTATCTGATTTGCAAAGTATCCACACTGCGTGACACGTGAGGACATACGAGGCATGGATGTATATGGTTGCTACTAGGGTAGGGGGACAACAGCAGCTGAAGCCCAAATTCCCAATGAATTCAGGCTTGAGACAGCATTCACCACCGAATTAATAGCTCTGAGGTTTGGGCTGCTTCATTCTTTTAACGCAGTATCGACTCAGAGTTCAAGATGATGCTGTATATTTCACTATAGTAGTGCAGATTGTTTTGGCTCCAGTCCCACAAATACATTCTCCCGTGCTTAAGTTTCTGCTTTTCCACACATACCCACAGCAGCTTGCTCCAGTTTATGGCAGACACTTGGGGACTCGCCCATGCTGTCATTTGTTCTGTCTATAGAAAGGAAAAGAGATGCGGTAGACTTGGCTGCTGTCACCATCATTAAATCCCGGTTCTCTTTTCTTCCTCTTTCTTCCCTTTCATCCTCCGCTCAAGGTATCGTGACTACTTCGAAGTGTCGAGCAACAATTGAGGAATAACACTAGTAATGATAATAACTGCACAAATTTAGCTGGCTTGACTATTTTCATGTATCCAAATAAAGCGTGTCTCGAAACAAGAGTTTTGAGGATTGATTAACAGGGCGCAAGGCCTTGACTCTGTATTTAGTTTGACACAGGCAGCTGATTTCAAGGGAGTTACTCGCAGACCTACATGTAAGCGGTCAGTTTTGCATGCAGGGTATACGGACTAGCTGGGCAAGAACAAGAATATTCCAACTGACCCAAATACTTAAAAAAATTGATTTCTGAGGAAGCTATTTTTAGCCAAGCTGCAGGAAAGAATGAAAACGTCTTAGCAGCTGACATTCTGGAGCCAGTACAAAACACTGACTCTTGTGCTATGTCACCAAGAAAGCTTCTGCAAGTGGAAGCAAAGGCACCGTCACCGCCTGCCAGGGGAGCGCCTTTGCCGCTTGCCCCGCTTCCCAGCCTTTTGTTTTCCCCGGCTGCGGAGCATCAGCCGGGCCGTTGAGGAGGGAGAGAGGCGGGGTCCCAGCTTGGCCCCGTGCCGCCACCGAGCACAGGGCTGCCCGAGGGGCCCGAGATCGCGCAGCGGGAAGGGGAAGCCGGCGGGTCCCCCCGCTGTCCCGTCAGCGCCCCTCGCAGGCGGCGGCGGCGGGGTGACAGGCTCGCCCGGGGACGTCGGGCCGGGCTGTGAGCGATGGCGGCCCCGGGCCCGGGCCCGGCCCCTCCCGCCTCGCACCTCCGCGCCCCGTCCCGTCCTCTCCCCTCAGCGGCGCGGGGCGACGGTTGGCGGCGGCTCGCGCCGCTGGCTCGCGGCCCCTCCCCGCCCGCCGCCGGGTCAGACCGGCCGGTGGCGGCGGCGGCTGCTGCGCATCACGGGCCACATCATCGCGGGGGCTACCCGCCCTCCAGCCGCTTCCGCGCCTGCTCAGTGGCGGCGGCGCTCACCTAGCTCCGGAGCTGTCACCGCCGCCGGGCTGGTCCCTCCCCGCCCGCCGCAGCGATGGAGCGGGACCCCGGGCCACTGCAGGCATCGCCCTCGCCCGGGTGAGGGGAAGGCGCGGCCCGAGGGGGCGGCGGGGGCGGGGAAGGAGGGGGGCGCCGGCGAGGGGAGAGGGGCCGGGGCGGGCCGGCGACCTGCCGCCCCGGGGCGAGGGAGGCGGCGGGGACGGTGGGAGGCGGCGGGAAAGTTTCCTCGCGAGTGGCGGAGCTGCCAGGCGCCGCCCTGCAGGCGCTGCGCACCCCGGGAGCAATGCGCCTGCCCCACCCCAAATGCCGGCGGTGCCCAAGGGCTGGGGGGGCATGCCGGACCGCCCGTCCGCCTCCCACGCGCGGTGCCGGTGCCGGCCCCGGGCCTGGCCGGCTTCCCCCGTGTGCGGTAGGGCTCGCCCCCTCCCGTCCCCCGTACTCCGGGCCCGCCCGTCCTCGCAGCCTCCCTCTGCGCCCTCCTTTCAGCCGCATCCCGCAGCCGCCCCCCCGGCGCCAGGGCAGGCTCCGCTCGTCGCCGGCCTGTCCGGGTGTCCTGCGCCCGGCCCACGGTTGCCGAAGGGCGTAAGGCCGCCCGCGCCCCGGTACCCTGCGCTCCTCAAACCCCCGCAGCTCTTCTCATCGTGTGCGCATAATTATGCACTGCTCCAGGTAGCCTGGACAACGAGCCTTTTCTTTGGTTTCTCGGTGCGTGTGCAAGGTCTGCCCAGCACTTCCCGTGGCCCTTATTCCCTGGCACTCCGCACATCCATATGTGCTTGCATTTCTGTTCCCACCTTTGCACCTATAAAAATATGCCAGAATCTGCCACCGCAGATGCAGTTGCTAGACAAGCATGGAACCTGTACCCGAACAGCACACATACAGACTTCAATGATCATCTTTTTTTGTTTACAAGTGTTGTAATTAACACATGGTGGTACATTTGTGCTCTTTCCATACTTTTCTGCCAAAACATAGGAGCTTTTTGTGATTTACTCTACTTTCTACTCTGTCATTAATTCTCAACTAAGATCAAGCAGTAACTGTGCCTCTTTCTTTATTTTCAGTGAATATTATAATTTCCTCTCCCCTCCTCCCCCTCACGCTGTCCAGGATGCAGTTGTGTGTCTTCTTCACTTGCATTTGATCCTAGATTATAGACCACAGTATATTAATCAGGCTCTGATGAATGCAACATGTAAAATTAAATAATTGTTTAGTCTTAATGTCAGGAACAAAACATAAATACCTGAAAAAAGTCTGCTCATCTATCTTTTCTAGATGGAGTCCTAGCAGACTTTAGTAGACATCCTAAGTTATCCTCATTTTACCAGTTCAGTAATGCTGATAAAAAGATGAGAGCAGGTGGGAAGACCTGTTTTGGCAGCATTCCCTACATATTCTGCCTTAAAGAGATGGTGAAACTGGCACTGTAAAGACTACAGTACGACTGGTAAACACTTCAGAAGGAAAAACAACAGTGTATCATTTTCTTTTCCAATAACTTAGGATATTATCCACAAAAACCAATGTGAAGTCTGTATCCTAGTGCCCAAGTTAATAAGCAATTCATCCCTCCTTGGTGATGACAGTAGAAACCTGTAAACAGGATCCCAAATAGTACACTTAGGACTCATCCTGGTAAGTACCTATTGGTTACTTTATCTATAGGACTGCATTATCTCTTATATTTCAGACTTTCCCACCTGCTTTTGATGGGCTGGATATGATTTGCCTGGTATTTTTCGTGTTGGTATTCCAGTTGGGTGATTTTACAATCTGATCACATTTCACACCCTTGCTACCGTGTTTTTGGCTCTGTTTTGGTCTCATCTAATTGAGTTGCCTTAAAAGCACAGTGGCAAACCAAATCTTTTTCCGACAGCTGCTTTTCTCTTCCTTGGGGACAAAATCGAAAGCTGCCATGTTCAGGAAGTGGAATGTAGCAGTTTCAAACTTGTCTGAAAATGGAGCCTGAGGCTGACAGCTCTTTCAGTGTCTTATATTCAAGAAGGCATCTCGAGGTTCCTTAATCTGTTTTTTCCTCTCATTATTTTTTCTTTTGTTTCTTTTGCTATTGATTTAACCTACAACTGCCATACAATAAACACCACATTAACCAGTTCACTGCATAATATTTAAGAAATGGTATGTAATGCCCATATATCTGCTTTGCGTGTAACGTTTGTTAATTTTCAGCATGTTTTCCAGTCTTTAATACCAAACATTAAGTATCTGGTATAAATAATCTTAGCCCAGCGCACCACCTTGGGTTCCGGATTCTACAAAATGGTTAATGATAATACAGTCTGTTTACTCTCTATATGTGCTGAGGTGATATGATGTAGCTTTCACTTTCTGCTGATGTGTTCACTAGGATACGATGATGTAAATGAGTAGCCACGGCTGTGATAAAGATGTCAGTGCAATACTGGGAACTTCTACGTATGCAGGACACAATAGTGGAGAAGAGGCTGTGTAGATCCCTGTATCACCTGTGTAAATATTATTCTGAACTTTAAAAAGTCCCCCAAAACCTCACATTTCAAACTTCACAGAATCTCAGAACTGTTGAGGTCGGAAGGGATCTCTGGAAAAGGTCTAGTCAACCACCTCTGCTCAGTGTAGGGTCAAGTAGAGCAGGTTGCTTAGGGCCATGTCCAGTTCAGATTCAAATATCACCAAGGATGGAGAGTCCATAACCTGTTTGCACCAGTGTTCAACCACCCTCATAGTAAAACAAAGCTCTTTCTTATGTTTAAAAGGAATTTCCTGTGTTTCAATTTGTGCCCACTACCTCTCATCCTTTCACTGAAGAGTCTGGCTTTGTCTTTGAAGCCAGAAAAGAATACATCTTCATCTTTGCTTATTATGGCAAAATATTAAAGCTCAGTATTTCACTAATGTTTCATATTACTTTCCTGAATATCCCTTTCTGAGGCCCGTTCTTCTACTGAGAGGTGTTTCTCAGCCAGGCATGTTTAAGCTATTGTGTTTCATTGTAGACTACTTCAAAGTGCAATGTAGAATTTTTCTTGCTTTAACAGATTACCTGTAAAAAATGTTTGCAGCTTTTAGGAAAAATGGGTTTTCACCGTGGTGTGATTAGATTTAGAACTTGTGAAAGTCCTCAGTATTATTTAGATAAGTGTTATCTTTTGGTTTTGTTAGCTAAACTCTGAAAGAAATTAATTTTCCTAGACTTAGACTTTGATAAATATTTGTTTTAGCCTGTCATAGTGTTTTAGCCTGTTAAAGCCTGTTTTAGCCTGGCCGTACAAAAGTTTCATACTTGATGATTCACCACTCTTCCCCGTTCCCCTTTTTTTGAAGGTACTTAAAAAAGCACAGTGATTTAATTACTAATTGTTTTAATGCTTTAAATAAATTATCAGCTGTCTAATCACTAAATGATCAAATTTAGCTGTAGAATCCAGTCCCTTAATCCTGCTAGTGCTGGATGTTCTTTAAACCTTAGGAAAGTATGGAAGAAGCATCTCCTTCCCATGCTCTTGAGAACTGAATCATGAGTGTGACTGAAGCAATGTTGGCAATTCGTTTGGATAATAATGAAGAGTATTCTTGCTGCCTCTTCCTGAACAGTTACATTTTCCATGTCATCTTCATCTTTCTCAGATGAATCAAGACCAATCGAGCCAATCAAAGGTGAAGGTTGGAAAAATGTTGTAATGATCAGGTGTTCATTTTCATAGCTGAAGTACCTGAGATTTTTCTAAAGCAGCTATACATTTCCAAAAGTCAGCATCTCTTCCAGCTCATGGTCTTGTTTTCCACACCATCTGCTTCTGCCTGTCCATTTTCCACATCATATACACTGTCTCTGTGTGTATTTTTTAAATTGCTGTATGCATCGATTGTATTAATTCCTATAGGGAGGATTGGTTTGCTATCCGTTGGGTTGCTAAGTGTCTCTCACTTTTCAGGAACATGTCTTCAGCAAACTGGCTGCATTTCCTGTTTGTTAAGTTTGCAGGACTATTTGTTTATGCTTGTGTATGTTTGCAGGAATGAGAAAGAGGTGAATAATACACAGTAATTGTTATGTGTTATAAAATGTAGGAAGGAAAAGAAGAAACTATTAAAAATAAGTACTTAGGAAACAATAAAGAAGTGGAAATTATTATATTCATAGTCTGGGCATAGCTCATTATTTTGCTTGTAGGGACAAAGACAAGGTATCCTTTCATTTCGTATATAACATGCCAGGTAGGATAAATTTGAGGCTGCTTCCTGGCTTCTCAAAGAATCTTTGTCTCTCTCTTTTCCTTTTTTTAGTACTTCAGCTTTGTCTGTAACCTCCTGATTATATGGCAAGAAACCAGATTCACTTATCTCCTCTTCCTATAGAAACTGGGGATGGGATTTTTGAGATTTTTACTTCCTTTTCCTTGTATGAGTTACTCAAGTAGAGCTTGCTTCTTTAGCTGGCTATATCTTTTCTAGACAACACAATAAAATTGGCATTGTTCTTGTCAATGATAAAGCTTCCTAGGGAGTTCTTGTCCCTGAGATCATACTGTTCCTTAGATGGTTTGCTGCATTTCATAGGTAAAAAAAAATAAATGTAAAAGTACAGCAATATTAGCATCCCTTAACTCAGGATAAAATAATTGCATCAGATGACATTTGGAAAATTATCTTTGTTGGAACAGGGTTTTAGAAATGAATAGTTACATTCAGAAGGCTTCATACTTGTCTCCCCTCTGTATGCTCTGAGGAAGTAATTACTCTTCTCTGTATAGTATATTTTTCAGTTTGTCTTCTTAAACTCTTATTTTTCAGCAGTTATCATTAGCTCACTTTTTGTCATTCCAAGTCTTTTTGGTAGGAAAAACATAAATGACTGTCATCCAAACTGCTTTGTACTATTTCAACTGTTAGCCATCCATGCCAACCTCTTCCTTCCTTTGTAACTTGCTATTTGACAAAATTATTCTTCTGTTCCTCTTTTTTTAAAGTGCCATTTCTATTTGTTAACACTTTCTCATATTAAATGAAACCATAATCTTCCCAAAGGATTTGTTTCTTAAAAAAAGATAGTAAAAACTTAAAAGGAAAAAATTCCGTATGTTAGAAAAATATGGATAATTAACCCAAATATTTTTGGCCAGAGTTCCAGACCAGTGAATAATTTCCGTGAGTCACTGGTCTAGTACTCTGGTGACGTGACTGGAGGACATATTGGAGAAACCACAATGAGAGCTAGACTCTGCCTTGTTAAAGCTGTTGGGAATTTTTTTCAATGTATTTCCCCGTGAGTGAAATAAAATCCTTCATTTGTTACTCCTTCACCTCTCCTCAAAAAAAATACCACCACCCTCAAAAAAATCCAGTGAAGTTGCTGTGGGTCTAAGTACGTGTCTTTCATCACAGACACTTTTACATCTTAATTCTACATCCCATTCTTGAATTCTATCGTAAAGATTCTCTAACCTAGATGTTTCTTGTGACCAACCGAAACTCAGCCGACTGAAGTGATCCAAAGCTTTTCCCTCTGCAAGCTTCCTAAGTAGTGTGCCACTTCCCATTGTCATAAATCAGCTGGCAGTCTTCAGCACCCTAGGCTATATCCTTCCTGAAATTTTAACTTTCCTCAACTTCCAGGAACTTCTCTTCTCTTGTATTCCTCTTAATCCTTCTATAAAGCTCTTTGAAGTTGATAATAGTTAGTTTGCTAGTTTAATGATACATCTTTCTTCTGCTTGTCTTTTTTTATGCACCGTTTCTTTTCTTTTACTTAGATAATGCCACCTTTGGACCAGGAAGAAACAAAATTACGTCTTCTTGTTCTGTCTTTCTGAGCAGAGCACTTAACAGAGCACCATTTTGGCCTGTGGGCAGAGCTCCTCTGGGACAACAGCAAAAGTTGTTTTGTTATTCCTAATTAAAGTGTGTGGAAACCAGAACTGAGGCCTAGGAGCTTTTATGCACTTATGCTAAAAGGTTCAACATAGCACAATCCACTACAGAGTGGCAAAAGATATTGCAGGAATCTTGGTTACTTAAATTCCTCTGTTGGTCTTGTGGAAAAGATTGCTTTTTCTTGCAAAACTTGACTTCTTTCTAAATCAAGCGATAAACTCCATGGTCATTTTTAAAGTATTTGTTTCTTGGTCAGAGCTCCCTTGGATAAAGCCATTGATAGAGGGAAAATCTTCATGTTGCGTCTGAGTCGTCTCTTCACTCACAAAACCAAAATAAGTAATTCTGTGACCAGCAGGACTTTCAAAGTGGACTTACTGTGGTCACACGAGTGGTTTATCCTAATTAATGTTTGAAGATGCCTTACACCAAGGACACAAATTTGGATCTCTTATAAGGCCATTAGTTACTAAAAGCTTTAACAACTCTACTCTCTGTCAAATCTATCTGAAATTGCTCCAGAAATATTGGATGACTTTAAAACTTTGAAATGGGGTGTGTGGGGGGGGAAGTGTAGGGATCGTAACATAAATTATATGATCTTAGGAGCCTTGTTTTCTTAGGAAAAATAAATTAAAAATCCTCTAATCCTAAACTATTTTTATTTCCTGCGGTCTGTAAAAATATGTTTTCCCAGCTTTGCATAGATACAGTGTTTTGAGCTTGTGGAATTGTGTTGTCCCACATCATGCTGGTGTGGTCTGCCTGACCTTTGTTTCTTTGTTTATGCCAATCATTTACCTGCGTTCATGGAGTCTAGTAATAAATACCAAAGTTAAAGCTTCAAGTCAAATGAAAACTGTTGTTCTTTTAGTAAATTACCGTAACTATTATCACAACATGAAAACTGAAGAAGAGGAAGGTAAAGTGGCTTCTGATGGAGGAAATGTCAAATGACTTGAGGCTGCCAATATAGAATTGTTTAATTTTCTACTGTAATGGAACTTTCAAAGTAGAAATAAATGCACATTAAATCACATTAAAGACATATTGTATTTGCATGATTTGCAGAAAACAAAACAAACTGACCACATCAAGTGTTAATATTGATCAAATAATTACATTTTAGTGGTTCCTAGACATCAGAATAACCTGTCTTTCAGGAAATATCTGCAACCTACACCTCATGCAAAATTAAATCAAAATCAGATTTTTAATATCTTTATTTTAATTATCCTAACTCCTAACACTTTTTCTAATTTTAATTAAATTTGAATATGCCATATTTATTAATATAGTACTGCAGGTTTATTTTAAAATTAGACTAATTTATATTATTTTAGACTAATTGGTCTGAATTTTGTGACTGTCTCCTTTCCTTGATATTGTAGTTTTTTATGAAAAAAATGTCCAGTTTTATTATGTATATAGTAGCTCTTTATATTTAACATAATTTGTATGCTTTCTTCAGAGAAAATTCAGTTATTATGATTTTAAATTAGCATGCTTTTGAATTGTACATATCAATATCAGTTTGTCTTCCTTTTTATGGGGATGGAGGGCAGGGACTGTCAACACAAGGCCTTTGCCACCCAGAATATTGCTTTGGGCTTACCACCTCTGATAGTATTTTGAAAGTTAGGGGTTTTTTTCCTTTTTTTTTTGTGCTCCTTGCCATTAGCATAGAACAGGAGGAACAACAGTGGCCCCACAGTACATCATGTGGGTTCCATTTGTCCATACCCTTGCACCTTGCAGAAATATGTTTCTCTGGGGACGTACTGCTTTCAAGGCCACTGGAAGTCTAGGGCAACACACAGTAACTGCCTGAAGACTTTGACTTCCTGGCCTTCCAAAGCCTGAAGACTTTGACTTTCTGGGCTTCAAAAAGGCAAAAGCTAGGCCCTCACCAATTCAGTTACAGTCCACACTGCTGTCTCTTTCTTTCACTGGAAAGTACATCGGTTTGTGAAACTTCCTCATTCACCAACTTTCCCTTTTTACCTTCTAATTTCTTTCAACTTTGGCAGTTGAATGTTGGAGGAGATTGGCATTTCTACAAATACTTGCTTTGGAAAGATACTGGTGATCTGAAAATTTAAGCCAGTATCTTGTATCTTCTGTAGAGTTAAAATATTTTAAATCTTGAATATATACTTTTTACTTTTCTGCAGATCCAGTCTTGCTTATGGAAATGCTGAAGATCTGAGATCAATGAAAAAACATTTTTGCATGCAAAAAAGGATAATTTTGATTTATCTGTTTTAAAATCATCAAGTGTGGTACCTGATGACTCATCTACAAGATTTCTTCACTGACATCTGAAGAACAAAGTGCTTTTCACCCTGTACTTCCGTAGCACTATGACTAACTGTAAAGGCAGATCTACCATCTCCAAAACAAATAGCAAAGTTCATGACAGAGAAGGTTTTGTAAATTGGACCATAAATCTTAATACAATTCAGTCCGATAAATTTTTGAGACTGCTTTTGAGTATGGTTCCTGTTGTTTACCAAATAAACCAGGACGAAAGACACAAAAAAGTGAATGGTGTCTGGCAAGATGGACTACAACAGGCAGGACACAATTTTAATGTTAGGTCTGAACAACACACAGAGTACCATCACTTCTCAGAACCAAGTTTTCATGGTAGTAATGGACACAGCCCATCTAGCTGTAGCCCTAGATATGATGATTTTACCAGTTATAATTATTGTGATGGAATGGACACTTCAGAAACAGATGCCATGTTGCAGGAAGACAACCTGTCTAGTGACAGTAATGAAGATATCATTGTGGAAGGGAGTAGAAAACAACCAAAAGAGTCTAGTAGTATTATGGCATTACAGATACTCGTACCTTTTTTGCTAGCAGGATTTGGAACAGTTTCTGCTGGCATGGTTTTGGATATTGTACAGGTTGGTATTTGCTTTGGAAGATTTTTTTTTTTAACAGGTAGTCTGTGGGTTTTATAATTCTAATGTGTGATATCGCAGATGTTTACAATATTGAGAAGTAATTAGGTCTTTGTACGGTTCTGCTACCATGAACTCCTTTTCCCCAAACCTTATCTTGAACGGTTCCAGTGTTTAATTTGGAGTCATTCAAGTCTTGGTAAGTGTTGTTGCTTAGCCACGGTAAGCTGGTGAATAAAACTGTTATCTTCTGCTTTAACTAAGGATAGAAATATAGTAATGATGCAAAATTCTGTTGACACTAGTAAATGTATATGTAGTCAAGTGGAAGTTGTAATTAACTGTGATGCCACAATACATAGGAGTTTAAAAAGATTAGAGAATTTATTGCATTATCTCATCTTCTTTTGTGCTTTGAGTCTATGCAATTTCAGAAATACTGTGTAGGTTTGGTCCATGATAATGCATATGGTATATGAAAATGTGCATTACATTCCAATGTTATATGAAGTTCATATGAAGTGATTGAGAGCTTTTTTGAATATTCAGGTGTATGTAAGTGACTTTTTTATATAACATTAGGTATATAGAACACTCGGAATTACAAACATGAGTGGTGTGAACAGGGCTGCAAAGTCATGTCTACCTTGAAATATAATTGTAGTAGGTCCAGAGAAGCCAAATTATCTTGGTTTGTGGTTGCACATTTAACTGATGATAGTTATTCAGGGTTAAGATAAAATAGAACTTTCTCTGAATTTTAAGATTTAAGTTTAATAATATTTTTAAAACCTCTTTTAGAGTATTATATCACTAAGACCCTACTGATATGGAACATTTTTAGGACTGGCTTCTAGCTTAACATGGTTGTAGATGTCAGCAGCATTTCAGTGGAGTTAAAAGTAACAGTTGCCTATGAAATAATTCTTTGTGCAGTGATATTTGAAGAAAATTCTGGAGAAAGGGTTAAGAAAGTTTTATTGGACTAGCCTATTTTCTTGCCTTCTTTTTGTATTTTGAAGGCTATATTTACTTTTTTTCCCTACCTAATTTCTGTTTTTTAAAAAAACAAAATTTCTTATAAATACAAACCTCATGGATTCTCTCTTCCTGTATGAGTAGATTCACAACAAATTATTCAAAAAATATTAAATAACCACAGTATTCAAACTGAAAGACAGTAGAGAAATTTATCTCTTTTGTTTTTTCTTTTGTTTTGTTTTGTTTCATTCAGCTTTAGGGTTTCCTTTAGCTACACTTAAAGAGTTTACAAAGTTAATTTAAAGAGGAGTAAGAGGGGACCATCTTTGTCACTCAGAATCTTGAGAGAGTAAAGGAAGCTTGGACTTCAATCAATTGCAATGAAAAGACACTTTTATACATCAAGAAAAGGAAAATAAAAATTGACATGCAAAATTTACTGCTTCCTTGCACTGTTTTACATCAATCTTGTGCTTTGTTCATTTACATCTTACCAATTTATTCTTTGTACAGATGCTTTGTATTCTGTTAATATATAATTTACTTCATGATACAGCATAATGATCAGCCAAAAGAGGCGGTTGTGCCTACTGCCACTACTGGCTTCCAGTCCAATGTTTCACCTTGCCTTCCTTCCCTTAAGGGAATGTAAGTGTTTGTGTAGCTGTTTTTTGAGCTGGATTGAGATATATCTTGATTTTTCCTTCTATATTACTTTTAATCTCTATTGGTTTCCCAGTCCAGCTCACCATGTATGAGAGATGTGACACAAATACAAAAATAAATAGCTAGTGTTAGTACTAACTTTTTTCACCTTAAACTAAGCATTAAATTGTGATGTCAGAAGGATATTGAAATGTAACACAACATGTTTTAAAAATGAAAATTTGAAGACAACAAGGCATTCTAAGCTTGTTTTTTTTTACAAACCATTTCATGTCTATTCTTCCCCAGGAAGAATAGAAAGAATAGGAAATTCTCAGATCTTGTTTACATTTGAGAATTGAATGATTTTTAAAATGAAATTAATAATTTAAATCATTGCAAATCCCTGAATGCAAAGACAATTTACAGTTTTGTTAGTTCAGTTTAGTTAAAGTTGATGATTACAAATTAAATACATGGATTGACAGACATATAAAGTAGCACAGCATTTCTGTGCTGATAACTCAGCACACACAAAAAATTACAGGACAGTTTGTCTTTGCTTTATAAAATCTGGGTTTTGGAAAACTGTACTCTTCTAAATTTCACACTTAGAAGTAAAAGAATTATGAGAAGCTTTTTTCACCTACAGGTTCTGTCCATTTGACAACTAATTCCTTGCTGTTTTTATGTGAGGTTTCTACACAGCTGGAAGCGAAATGATGAAAACATTATTGTAAATTAAGAGCAGAACTCAAGAGCAGTCATAGCACCTGGTACTATTTTAAAGTCATAAACCCTCCCTTCAAATTAATTACATATTTTTTAAACTAGGTTTGTGTTAAGGCCAAGTCTTGTATCTCTTACTTTTGGTATTCTGATCTTTGAAGTAGTGATATGCAGTCATAAATCTGTTTTATCTAGATAGATAACAGTTCTGGCTTTAGACTTTTAGGTCTAATATAAAAATATTGATTTTTTTCCGAGGCTTAATTTATGAGTTGCAGAATTTTTTTAATACTTTGCAGATGGTCTAAAGAGAATTTTTCAATTGAATTTTTCTCACTATATCCTTTAAATAGCACTGGGATGTGTTCAAGAATGTTACTGAAGTTTTTATCTTGGTTCCTGCACTTCTTGGTCTCAAAGGAAATTTGGAAATGACCTTGGCATCCCGGCTGTCAACTGCTGTGAGTAACTTTCTCTTCCCCTTCCCTCTTCAGATACATGTTGTAAATACTTCAAAAGGAAAGCAAATCTTTGGAACACAAGTGTTTTATGTTTATGGCTTAATCTGGCTGTTACAGGGGCTCTTTAAATCTGTTATTAAATCAAAGTTAAAGAGGTGACCCTCTTCTAATCTCCACACATCAAAATTTTACTTCTTTGGTCTCTTCTGCATCATCATTCAGAACAGATAAAGTAGATTTTTGAGATTTGCATGGATATTCTGTAAGGTTGACAGATCTCTTTGACCTTGACAGGGTTTGAATAGGCTAACAAAATGTGTACCTTTTGAACACATTTTTCTAGACCATTTGTGTGGCACCAAAATGAAGCATTGCTCCCATTGCTACTCCAGACCTTTGTTGATCAAACTGTAAGAAACTCTTTTGTAGCTTTCAGGCTAAATAATTTTATTCCTTTTTTTTGTTGTTGTTGTGGTGGGGTTTTTTGGGTGTGCTTATTTTTTTGTATGTGTCAACACTATAACATAGCATAACTAGGTTTTCTCTATGTCTTCTTTCTTATGTCATAGTTTGAAAATATTTGTCATAGTTCTTTTCTACATCTCAGGAGATGTTCCATCTCTTCATCATTTTAGCCTAAGCAAGCCAGATTACCTTACCATATAGCTTTTCTCTGCGTGTGGATAACTATTGTGAACAGAATGTTCTAATAACATGACTAAACTATTTCTGGTACCTGAACTAGGTATCTCTGTATGACACTGCCTTATGCAATGTTTCTCCTTTGTAAGATAATTTTTCCATTCTCCAGCAAGGCCCCCTCTCTCTATCTGTTCCTGCTTGAATGAATCTTTCTAGAAAATGTTTCATCAAATGTGTATATAACTCCAGATGAGACCTCACTATGGCTTTGTAGAATAGCACTTCCTTATTTCTCTCGAAAATTGCTCTTGAAACTTTCTAAGTTTATATGTGCTTATTTTCCTAGCAGAGTTGGATTTAGACCTTACAGTCACTTTGTGATCAATTACTGTGTCCTAGTATTTCTCCTTTCGTGTTATTTCCAGCTGTCACTCCCATCTTCTGGCAGAAATATTATTAGTCCATAAGTGCATGACCTTGCATTTCTACTGTTGAATTTAATCTGTTTTTGTTGCTGTAATCCTCAAGGTCATCCAGTTTTTGTATGATATTACAATGCTTTATATTGACAAGGTCTCCCAGCTTTTTGTCATTAATAAATTTCATTGCCACATTATATTGAGTTATTGCCCAAATGCACACCGTGATGGACATAGCCTTAGCAGTCCTATGAAGGTTTGCTTGTGTCATGCCCATTAGAGAAATTGATTACTTTTGCCCCATATCCATTGTTTCATACATAAGAATTGACATGTTTTGTTGTATCTTTTTCAATGGCAACCTTAGCTATTCAGTCTTGTTTTCTGGTTGATTTTAATGCTCTTACATTTCTGACCATTCTTACTATTTCTTAACAATATTTTGTGTTTAAACCTTACTGCCTTTACTGTTAGGCATGAATACTTTTGTCTTTTACCTTTTTCTTTTTTTGTGTGTTGACCTTAATTTGTTCCTGACTGGTACAGTTTGTGGCCTGAGGATTGAAGGTGCTTGTATTGCATAGTGACAGATACACCAAGTCCAAGATCTACCAGTGCCTTACTGAAGGCTTAAAAAAGAGGGTCAGAATCAGCTCCACCACTTCTGCATCAGTTAATGGGATCTTTAATTCTTTGTCTCAGTTGAGCTTATGACCTTTGACAGATCACAACTCCAGAACTTCTTCTCTGGTCCAATCAGTAGCTGATTTCCCCATCCTCACCAATGCCATCTCATTTGTGAATCTCACAGCTCTCAGGGGACATTTGGAGAAGGGTCATGCAGACCCTTTTTTTGCACTGGGAGTCCTGACCTCAGTTGATAACATCAACCGTTACCAAAAGTCAAGGAGTTGATCCCCCTCTCACACACACAGATAAAGGATACTGGAGTTTCCACAACACTGGCTGCATGTTCAGTCGTTAACTAAAGCTGGCATCATGAGGTTCAGGCCACTCCTCTCAGCCCAAAATGGCATTCTTATGAGTATCCCAGTAACCGTGTGATAACATGATCTGTAGATGTCTTGAACGTGATTTTTCAGAGCCAGTTTGGCCATTTGAAGTCCAAGCTCCTACGAAGACTCAAACAGCCCATTCTGAGAGGGCTTAGTTTGAGGAGTGTTACCAGTGCCACTTACCACTGTCATTAAGTCTCACCAAGACATAAATCAGCTGATGCTTCAGAGGTTTTTACTCAAGCATGTCGTGAATGCCATGTATGTCTGTCTTGGCCAAATCAGGTTAGTCAGCTCTGTTCACGTCCTTCCACCATGAAGGTTAATTAACTGGCGAAGAAGAAGTCAGTGAAGTATACATTTCTTCAGACAGTGCTATGTGGCATGCAGGACTTCCAATTTCTTTGGCATTGCCCAATGTCACGGTCACAGCACCACTGGCACCGAGCTATTTCCCAGCTTTAAATTAACAGACTTGGGGGTGGCGGTGGGGGGGTGTTGGTTGTTTTCTCATGCCTCTGATTTCCTTGTACAACCTGTTTTCTTCAAGAGTCATGGCAGACCCTGGACTAAGTTACACAGGTGATTGAAATACTTTCAGGAACTTCCTCAGTCATATTGTGAGTTCATCTGGCATCCTTCACAGGGAGCAGGTAGAGGCTTGTTGTGGTTCGGTGAACATTCCCTCTTTTGCCAGTGATGGCCCTAATTTGTTCTAGCTGGTGGAGAGCTCATCAGGAAATATAGAGTGTGGGTTTATGTGCATGTGCACAACACAGTGGAGATTTAAGAGAACAATACTGTACAAAATAAGAACAGTATAGATCATTCATTATCAGCATAATGCTAGGAAGATTATATTTAGTTTTTATATGTGAAAAACCAGAAAAAATGGCTTTTATCTTGCAAAGAACCTTCCACCTTTCTCTTATGTGTCTTTTTTCATGCTCAACATCAGTTGCAATGTGCACAGCTCTGCGAGCTGGTGGGTAGCCAGCCACATCCCCCAGAGTGCTACTGCAAAGGCAAACAAATACACAAGAACTCAGTAATGTTTCTAATTGTTAGTTAAAAAAAACCAACCAAACAAAAAAAACCAACAAAAACCCAAAACCAAACCAAAAAACTGTGGAAACCTGTTATACGTAACATTCAACTTCTTACAGGTGACAACTTACGCTTAGTTGCCAGATACGAATTTAAACTCCAGGACAGTTGCCTTGATTGCTCTGCTTCCTCCAGGTTTTAAAAACAGGTGCTGTGTCACATTGTATCATTCCTTACTGGAGAGTTTAATCAAAAAGCTACGGGACCTGTAATTTACGTGCCAGTTCTCTCAGACCTCTGTGAAAGAGGTTATTCTGACCTTTGTACTCTTCACATTGATTTCATTGACCCCCTACTCTCTTTAGCCGTCCAATCTTTGGTCCTAGGTGAAAACTGAAGGAGTATATTAATTCAGGGCATATCTAAACAGTTATTTGGAGGCAGTTGTATGATTAATCTTCCTTTCTCTGACCTAAATTTGCACTAGCTGGCTCCCCACCAGATACTGTCTTTACAGTAAATGCAAGACTGTGCCCCTGTGAATAGCTTTACCTTGGAGGAGGAAATTTCTAACACGAGTTCAGCACTGGAGCTAATTCGTACCCTTCTTGCTCCATTAGCTTATAATTGCATCTGAATTTGTAGACATGTCTATGCTGTTGGGGCTGTAAACTAATCATCTTTACTCCATTGTAATTATGTAGTCAGCCAAAAAGTAATGTCTTGTTAGCAAGTTTCTGTTATCCATAATACATCTGGTTTCAAGTTTTGCCTGATGACCTTCATTCATCTTGTTGCCCAGATTCCTACTTTAGCTGCTTGTTACTGGTCACTCACAATTTCCTATCCACTTTAGAATCAGTCATTTCACTAAATCTGTCTCAAGACTGTGTTTTTAATCTGCCTCAGGGCATAGCTTGTACTTCTCTTTGATGTTAGTGTTAATGTAAACTGTTCTCCCTCCCCCCACTGCTGTGCTGGCGTAACTGTGTGAGGTGTACTTAGGTCAACTGCCCATTCACGCACAATATTTATATTGTGTGTTTTGTATTCTTCAGCTTTGTTCTGTAGTTTGAGTCACTCTCATTGTCTCGGTTCACACTGTTGCCTTTTCTCCATATTCCTTTTTCTTTTTTTTAAGAGGAAGTAAAAAAAAAAGCAACCAAACACCAAAACACCACTCATACAGTCATCCCTGTAAATTTATGCAGACTCTTGTTTTGACTGTGTGTTATCAGGATCTAGGCATTAGCAATATGACTTTACAAACTTTTTGTTTAGGTCCATCTATTGCACAGTATCACAATGAACTTGACCTTACTTTATGGGAATCTGCAGCTGAAAGGAGTCGTCCTGCTCTTTTTCTCCCTTCCAAACCCTAAGAGCATTTGTGCATGGTTACATGGTTGCATGTGATGGATCAGATCATTTTGTAGAAGATAACCCCTTTTTGCTCCCTGAAAAAAAGCATTTTCCATCAAACCAGCAAGCAAATTTATGTTGCCATGAACTCACTTACGGAGTTGGTAGGTCTGGTTCAAGAAAGAAAACATGAATGTGTAGCTGATAGTAGGGGACAGAAGAACTATGTCATGTGGCAGCAGCTCACTTTTAGGCTGATTTAAGCATTTTGCAAGATTACTGTTTTAACAGGAATTTTTTTTATACTTTTCAAAAACTTGTTTAAAGGAGAAAAAGAGTGAAGCTCTCCATAGCCTGCCATTTCATTCATTTAGCATGTATATTTAAGAAGGATGCAAAGGAGATTCTTATCTGCACTTCCTTAAATATTGCTGTAATATTTAAATTTAATGCATGTATTTGTGGAGCTTTGTCTGTATTTTGCACACTGTAAAATATTTATAGTGTGGATTGAGATAAAGTATCTTATTATATTTCTAAGTTTTTAAGTTAGCTTTTCTTTTAATGCTTTGTTCCTCACAAATCACTACTATCACAAAATGGGACAAAGGAATGGAAGTTAAACCAACTGGAAAGAAATTATCAAAAGAGGAAAAAAATATGCATTAAGACTTCCTATGTTTTGAGAAGTATGTTATCTTATAAATTAGTATTCTATGGGAAAACCACTAAAATTTATGCTCAGCATGTAAAAAATTGTTCAGTTATCTCAAAAAGGAAGTTATTTTAAATATAGTCATATTGCAGTGGTATGTACTGTTCTTCAGATCTTGTCTTCTAACTCAATAAGTAGGAAATACATTATGAAAGAGTATGTATGTACTTTTTCATTTCTTAGAATAATATATTTGCTGTCTTTCCAGCTACTACCTTAGGACTGGACTTATATCATTTACAGCATCATAAGTCTCTAGCTGTATTGTATAAATGAAAAGTTAGAATACTAAACAGTATTAGGTGTGGTTTCTGATCTTCTGTAAGCACTTGCAGTTTCTCTATGCAGGTAGTTTCATTGCAATCAATTAACACACTTGCATGACAGTGTGTGTGTCCACACACACATATCTACACATTTTTCTATTGGCTCATAGAATTTAAGGGCCATAGAAACAAGTTCAGTCTAAAGTGACTGAACACTGGTAATTTCCCTTCCAGACACTGATCTAATCACTGGTGGTGCTTGGACATTCCTGGAATGTAAGGTGGCTGCTAGTATATCTTGCACAGTAAGCTAATGTTAAACAAGTTATTATGTAAAACTGCATCAAATTTAGCTACTTTTGGATAGATACTGTAAGTACAATTTAAAATCAACAGCAATGCTTGACTTGAAAAAAGTGTAGCTTTCAAAATTTCTCTTTTTTGTATGAGTTGAATTATTTGTGGGTTTCTGCCTTGTTAGTGCATTTTCAAGTAATACGATTTTAAACCCAAATGTCTGAAATTCTTTTGTAATTTTGGCAGGTAAATATTGGAAAAATGGATTCTCCCATTGAGAAATGGAACCTAATAATTGGCAATTTGGCCTTAAAACAGGTAAATATAATGGATTTATTTGATTAAGTCTTGTAAGTGAGCAAAGTTATTGAAAAAGTCCATCACAAACATTGGTAAGTATGGAGATGGACAGTGTTAATGGGAAACTAGCTCTACTACACTGGCTCATACTTAACATACAATGTTTGCATGACTGATTTTTTTTTAACAGTGTAGTTCTTCTCTAAAACAATATGAGCTTATATTTATCAGAAGAAGAGGTAAAGAATTCTTAATGACTGTACTAAGGGTATTTCCTTTTTAATTTTTCTGAGAGAAGATCTGAGGATGATTAGAGAAAAATTTCAGGTTTGGCAAAACCTTTTAAATTTGACCTCTCAAATGTTTTCAGTACTGTATTTGCATTGGATTCAATGTTAAAAGGAAGTATGTGATGGAGCTTTTGGACAATAAACAATATTTTAAATAGCTGGGTCATTTGAGGAATGTTTGTTCTCCAAAGCAACTATTCTATTTCATGTTCATATGTTATAATACAACATGCTCAAAAAATAGATGAAATGTTAATACTGTGACTTCACTGTTTTAAGTGCCCTTGGGAGCCTCTTTAGGCATTTCAGCTTTGGCTTCTGGTAAATCCTCAGCTCTTTTCCCTGATTTTACTTTTGTTATTCTTGAGTCTCTGAAATGCTGGTAAAGCCTGTTCTGCTGGCATAAGATTTTTTCTTCTTGATCATCCAAGGTTATGAGCATCTCTACAAAATGGATGAGCATGCTCCCTTTACACCTTGCAAATAAATGTAGATAGGAGAAAAGAATAACAGAAAATGATTCTGTAGTCCTCGTAGGTCTATCAATTATTTTAAGAGTTGTTCACCATCTTTTTCTTTTCCAGGTTCAGGCAACAGTAGTTGGTTTTCTGGCAGCAGTAGCAGCAGTTATATTGGGCTGGATTCCAGAGGGCAAATATCGCTTTGATCATTCAATCCTTCTGTGTTCTAGCAGCGTAGCAACTGCCTTCATAGCTTCTCTTTTACAAGGTAGAAGGAATATATATGTTACTTTTTACAGTTATTTAGTTTTCTGTGGATGCTGAATGTATATTATGTTGCTATTCCTTAAAAATTTAAAGCCAGAAAGGTATAATACATCTGAAACACAGCTGAGGATAGGATACCCTTTTGCAATTTCCATACAGGCCTGCATATTGCATTCCTCTCCTGTCATATTCTTTGAAAAGGTTTGATTTGCATGATCTCCTGAGCATATCTAAAACAAAAAGTATGTTTTTTAGGTACTACCTAATATGATGGAGAACTTTTTTCCCCTGCTTTCTATATTCATTAATGTACAAAATATATTCTTAGTACTAAACAGGTAGAACTTATTTGTAATTGAGCTCAAGTAAGCCCGGATTTTAGCTCAGCTCAATCCAAACTCCCTGGTTGTCCACGCTGCTTATATGTTAGTTTGTTCTCTGCTTTGTATCTGAAGTGAACAAACTGGCTTGTTACATGAAGGATTTGGGCCAAGTTCAAGTCCCCCTCTACAAACAGTGCCAATGTCTGTCTGGACCCAAATGGCGTGATGAATTTAATCTTCTCTCCCCAATTGTCAGGAAACATTTAACCATAAAAGACGGTACTTAATGGACATGAGGGGAGGAAAAAAGTACGTCTACTTGTGACGTATGCTTAACGAAAATACATAGTCAGTAGTCTTAATAATAGTAAGTCAAGTAAAACGTTTAACTTCCTTTTTTTACTAATTTGATATGCTTACTTATGTGAAAATGACAAAATTGTTAAAGATTTGCATGGAATTAAGAGCACACACTTTTTTTAGTGACTACAAAGCCATTGAGTTTGATCATGCGCAGAATTAAGAGCGGCAAGAGAACTGGGGAATATGAGTGCATTTTTTCCACTTCTTAGATATAATTAGGACATGAAGAGAAACTTTTGTTGTTATCTGGTGATGAGCCAGCACAGGAAATTACTTTCTAAGCTTCATCCTCCTACATGTGAAACAGGTGCTTTTGAAATATTGTGATCCTACAGGATCATTTCAGTTCTTTCTTTTGAGAATTTCATGGAGTGTAACTCTTTAGGCAGTTTCTCTGGAAGTGAACTCCTAACGTAGCCTACAATACATAATATTGCTAAAATACATGAAAATTATAATACCAATTTTTCAAAAATTCTTTAAAATAACATAAAAGATAGTATAGACAGTTGAAGCTCTTATGTGTATTATATGATGAAAGGGAAATTACTCAGGTTATGCCAAAGACAACTGTTACTAACAATGTGGATTTTATTTTTAGTAGCCACTTGCATTCTGCAGGGAAATGCCTCTTAAAAAGTTAGTGTTGCTGTTTATAGGAAAAAAAGAGAAACCAGCATCCCTAATTTAAAATTTTTTAACTGGATAGCAAGTAACATTTTTATATGTTGTCTTGTTTTAATTTATGATGTAGCTTCTTGATGTTTGGTGCCAAGTCCATGACTAGAAATCTTGCACAATATCAGATGTCAAAGTATTTAATCTTATGTTGTTTTCAGCCTAGTGTAATTTAAATTTCAGTCAGCTAAAGTTAATAGGGTGTAGAAATAATACACTGCATATTTTTTTCTTCACGAAATGGCTGATTTACAATTTCAATAGTGCTAATTCTAATCATAAGCAAAATAGTTAATTGCACAGATGGTTCTTGATGGGTTTTTGTGTGTGTGCTTACTGTATTTTTTTTTAATACATAACCTCATTTTTAAAAATGGCTAAAACTTAAAAATACAGACATTAGTCAGGTGAGAAGAACAATCACCCTGGGACAAAAGCACTAACTTCGTATTTATCAAGTTTGGAACTGCCATTATCTTGGAATTTTCTGTGGAGTTACAACAGTACATATGGTTACTGTCCTGTCTTCTTTTGAATCTAGGTATAATAATGGTTGGAGTTATTGTTGGATCAAAGAAGACTGGTATTAATCCTGACAATGTTGCCACTCCTATAGCAGCAAGTTTTGGAGATCTTATCACTCTTGCCATACTAGCATGGATAAGTCAGGGTCTTTATACTTGCCTTGGTAAGTAAGTTTCTAAGTGTATATGTCTCCCTAGGAACCTCTTTTGGGTTAGGAGGGTGGGGAGAAGGCAGGGAGGGAGAAGTTTAGAAAACCTTTTAGTTTGACTGACTTTTTTGTCAACATTTATACCGTTGAATGATAAATCTTGCGTTGCAATATTATGCCATCATTATGGGTTTTGGTTTTTTTTTTTCTTTTTTTCGGATGGTAGAAGTCACTAACCACAATCTTGGCACAATCTACTAATATCTGAAAGACTCTTGCAGTATCACAGTCAATCTACATGTGAATTAGAAACTGTAGTTGCTGAATTTACTCTGCTTTCTTGTGCAAGGGAGGGAAGCTGTCTTCATCCAAGTTTTATTGAATGCCTGCCCCTAAATCAAATATTTGCTTCCCAGAGCCCTTTTGAATTGTTTTCCCGTTGCACTATGGGGAAGGAGTTGAACTGGCTATCTTGATAAGCTGCTGGGAGAGGAGTTCTGCTTTGAGAATTTTTTTTTTATTAGGGTGTGGTTTTAGACACCATTCAAATATATCTTGAGCTGCAGCTATGCCCAGAAATCAAAATAAAAATAATTAAAGTAATTTGAGTAACAATAGCAAGTCTACAACAAGTATGTATTGTACGTCTACAACAAAGAAGTGAAGCCTAATTTTAGATAGATTTGTGCTTTGTGTTTGCTGACTTTTAAATGAGTTACATAGACTATTGTGAGTTCCCTTCTGATTCCTTCCAAGTGCTTTCCAGCTCCCATTGCAATACCTTGTTTCCTCATCTCCTCTGCTCCAGCTTCCACTACTAGTTTCCTCAGCTCTTTCCTGTTTCCCTCACAGCGTGACGCCTCCATGTCTCCCTCCTGTTCCCTGCGCCTGTGCTTGATTTTACCAGTGTTTCCTTCTGCTTTTCAGTAAACGAAGTAACCACTTACAGCTTCTCCAAATAATGGCCCTGCTCTCTTCTGTTTTCTTTGTTTTGTTTTGTCTTATAAATTTGACTATATTTCAAACATAAATCTCCTAATTTAGCTGTAGCTTTCTTCAGAACAGCAGTTCTGCCATGAAAGATGAAAAAATGTATAACCACTCTGAATAGCTAAGCAGCAAAGGAGAGGCCTTCTCTGACTACTGACTACAGAGGGCAATGATTTAATCCTACTTCATGCATTAATTCTGTCTGGCTTCTTGATGACAGTTTTTTACTGTTTGCTTATTTTCCCGCTAATAGCTATGCACAGGTGAATTACACATAAACAGATCCAAACTAATTTTCTTATGAATGACTTTTTTTTTTTCAGTCTGCAGTTCTTCTCTTCTACTAGTTATTTGCATGTTTCTGTAGTCCCTTTGAAACTGTTCTCCTGATTTCTAGGATCTGTACTGTCTAAATCCTACTGTCTTAAAGGAACAGACCACTGAAGGAGGTTCATCATCACAATGTCTGCTAAAAATGAATATGCCTATAATTATTATTATTAGAAGCACACTCAGATAGTAGATGATGTAATGAAATGCTTGATTGTCACCAAGGAGATGTGAGCTTGGAAAATGAGAATGAGGAACTCAAAAATCAGTCTTTTTCTTCCTGTTTCTTCATTTCTCCCATGAAGAAACAAAAAGTGTGAAAACATTTTCACACAGGAGGAGAAAAATGTTCAGAACAATATTTAAAATTAAATTATTGCTGCAACTTACTCCTTCCATAGGAACTATTTAAAGTATATTGTGTTTTAAAAGACATGATTGTAGACAATTACAGTATAGTGTACCACAGGCCAAATTTTATGTTGTCCATAATTGTTTTACCAGACATGTTGATATTGCCACATATATTCTTTACATCTATGCTCATTGTTCAAGCCTTTTTATGTAAAAATTTGAGCAGTTCTGTGTAAGTATTACAACATCAGTCAGAAAAGGTATCTAATAAGACTCAGGCTACCTTGGTGTGACTTGCCTTTTTTTTTTCTTAGTTTTCAGCTGATGATTTTATATTTTCAGTATTTGTTTTTTCATATTCAGAAAGTGTTGACGTGATGTCAGCTTAAATGTACCAGGCTGCAATACAGCAATTTTTAATATTTTCTATATTTTTTAAATAACTTAAATTGTATTGTTTATTTCATAACTATGTTTAAATACTATATATCATATTCTAATAACTTATTTCTCAAATACTTCCTTTAGATACTTCTTTTAAGGAAGTTTATAGACTAACAGTGAAAAGAAAATGAGTAAAGATTTTTTTTTTTAACCTCTCTTCCTTCTTTTCTCCTGATGAGAAGAACAGAGAGGAAGCCTCAGTTCTCATGACATTTGGTGTCTCGAGCTAATGCTAGGACTGGAATAATAGAGTTTAGCTCATTAGAGACTGTTTATCTAGATTTCTTGCTATGTCCAAAATCCTTACTAGACCGGAATATTGGGTTATTCTGCTTAAAATAGATTTCAGGTCCCAACAATTGTTATGTTTGATTGGAATTCAGTTCAAAATTAGGGTTTATGCTAGTCAATGAAGTTCCAGGGAAGTTGGTATACCAACTAGATGGAAAGGAGTTAGCTAGGAGAGAGTTAGCTAGCATTATTGGCATATACTAGCTATCTGGGTAGGTGTGGAGTTGGAGGAGGTTGCCAAATTTGGGTTAACACTGAGATTAGATTTGGGGCTAAGGTTATGATTAAAATTTATTCTAGTCAGGACCATGTCTGACTTAAAATAATTAGTGCTAGACTTCAGGCTTTGAATGTTAACTGGTAAGTATTTCAAATGAAGTTACACCTTATACGTCAAACTTCATTTTGGTTTTAAAAATTTTGGTTTGTAAACTACATTGTAATGCATAGGCCAGTGATTTTTCATTTGTTTCCTAAATATTTTCCCTACAAATATTAGTTTCTTATGTATTTGCATTGTAACGTTCTCTAGATAATTGCCTAAGTTGAACCCATCTGACTCAAAGACATTAAATCATTAATACTGAGTCTTACTGTTTTTAAAGAGCTTCCTCTACTCCTTTCCTTTTTTTTTTTTTAAATTGCGGCCACAGGCAAAACTTAGTTACATGTGCTGGTATTTTAATAGTAGCTGGATTTAAATAGTAGCTACATTTGTCATTTGTAAGTAAACAACATATTATTTTGTGAATATCTCTAGTACTGGTTCCTATGCTTTATATAAATTACAGATAATATGTTTCTGTTTTTTAAAGGAGTAACTAATTACTACTAAGATTTCAGTTTCTCCTAAAACATACACTTTTTTGGCTTTTTTTTTCTTAATCTAAAAAAACCCCCAAAAAACCAAAAACCACTCAACCCCAAAATGAAGATGGGGAAAGAAACTTGGACTTCTTTCTTCCTTGCACACATTTGCAGAAATTTACATCTCTAGTTACAGATGGCCTAACGTATCTCAGAGGAATAAAAAAAGAAGTGGGGCCAGTTTGAACTGATCCTTTGCCACTTTTACAGCTGTCATGGCCACTCACTTTTAGTCAGCCACTGCAGCTGAAAAGCAGATCCCACACATGTGTAAGGGGAAGGATTAGTGTGCTCAAGTACACTTCTAAGAGTTACTCCCAATTTTCTTTCTATATGGTCTTCTGGAAATACTTCTCTTTTGATGATATATGTAATTATCTAGTTACCGCTAAAATGGCTGCTTCTGCTCTTTATATTTTTTTCAATGTCCTTGTATTTCTTTCTCTTAGAAAACAGAGAGTCTTTCTAAACTAAGAACATACCACAAAGCCCTTGGAAATGTGTGGTTTCCAAGATGGATGTATTTGAACTATTAAATAGTAACAAGGAATAAAATTAGGGAGTACCTTCAGCTCAGGAGAGGTATATAAAAATGTGAATAGCAGGGAAGAGGCCTTCAAAAAATGATTAGGAAACAGGTTAAAAAAAAGTTAAAGAAACTTTTTTATACAATACATGATTGGGAAGTGGAACTTACTGCTGTGATGTATTAAGAGGACCAAAGTGATTTAGAAAACTATTTGGATAAATTAATTGGAGGAGAATCCATTGAGGGGTATTGAACAGAGAGATGCAGGCAGAAACTTGAGTGATGAAATCTCTGAGGCAAACAGCAGCAGAAGCTGGCAGAGCATACTGGAAGAAGCATCACTCTAAACTTGTCATTTTCTGTTCTTCTTTCCACAAGCCTGAACTGTATACCATAGTCAGACACAGGATACTGGACTAGATGAGACCTCTGGCCTCCCCCGGCACAGATGTTCTTATGTTCTTTCTGTCGTTTCCCTGCTTTCTCAATGGTAGAATAAAAAGCACAATAGGAATGTTATAAAGAAACCCACAGTTTATGGGCTGATAATGAAGCAGGTGGGATTCACCTCTAAACTGTATTCTGAATTAACTATTTTCCCCTATGATTTGTTAGCCTAACTACTCAAATATACTGAAGCAAAAGTCTGAGTTTCTGGCTTCTCTTTGCATGGGAAGAGTTGTTTTCAGATAACGAGACTGGAAGGGGGAAAATGATTTATGTACAAGCATTATGCTTGTCTGTAACAGAGCTGTACACCAAATGCTCAGCCTTTGGTTTGACACGATGCTTCATGGCATACCCCGAAGAGGACTGTAGCATTTTTACCTAGGCTAGGGCCAAATGAAACATCTTATTTGGCCAATATCATATGCATAATTTCTTAAAAGTTAATCTGAGTGTTTTAAAAATAATGGCAAAGCCATCAAACATGAGGATTTAAATAGCAAAAGGTTAACAGTTCTTTCTGCCTTAACAATTCCCTTAAAAGAACTGTATCGGTGAATCGTTGTTAAATAGCTGGGGAAAGCACTAGAGGGCTCCCCAGGACCGTCGCTGGGACCCGGCTCCGCTTCCTCGATCAGAAAACGGGGAATGCTCTGGAACAGAAAGAACCAGTATATTAAATGTGGAGGTCTGTGTTGCTTGTCATTTGTCAGTAATGATCTGAAGACTTCATTTAAAGCTTTCCTTTTTTCTCACAGAACGTGGCTTAAATATATGCATTCGTCTCTCATGCATGTTGGATCTGGGTTGAGAAGACAAATTGTGTGATTCACATTATTATGTTCAGGTTCCTACCAGTTGCTTTGAAATTGTGTATTTCCAATTTATCTCTAATTCCTGCTAGAGGTTGCATTCTTTTTAGTGGCACTGTGCTGAACAGTATGTCACAGTAGATACCCTGCACAAGGAGTAAACAATTAAGCATCTGAGTTCTCCAAACTAGAACATTAATTTATATCACAGTTTACGAAAGGCACGAGAGCTTAAAGTAAATGGATATCAGTAAGGACTCAGTTGAGAACCTTGTCTCTTTCCTCTTCCCTCCTTCCTTTTTTAATTTAAGGTCACAGTCAGAAGTTCATTGAAGAGTTGAGTGCTTTTAGGAGTTGATCTTCCACTGTTGGATGGTACAAATTCTATAGCAGAGCCAGGTCGAGTGAGATTCCTTATACCATGTAAGCTACCTGCTATAAATCTATCAAAAATGGAGTGAAGCGAGCCCTAAAAGAGGAGTCATTTATTCCC
The DNA here is from genome assembly GCF_034638445.1 of Ciconia boyciana. Lineage (NCBI taxonomy): Eukaryota > Metazoa > Chordata > Aves > Ciconiiformes > Ciconiidae > Ciconia > Ciconia boyciana. The sequence goes on from NC_132934.1 coordinate 61,988,035, forward strand.
TCTTCCCATTCTCCAGCTATTTTAGAATACATTTTCTTCTTCTGTGAATTAAGTATGAAGAGGAAAATGGCCCACTCTTCCTTAAAAGATGCATCTCAAGGTTAACATCTTTTTAGATTCTTACAGTAAGATGTTCTACCAGTAGAGTCTCCCATAGCTAAAAAAAAAGAAAGTCCTGCTCTCTGTTCCCAGGAGCTAGACTGGAGCTCAGTAGTTTCATGGGTCCTGTAGGTAACTGGCGTCTATCATTGCTCACTTGTGACAGATTCTGAAATATACTTCTAAACTATTAATTGCTTCTATAGTTCTGTTTTTAATTAAACTTAATAGACAGGCAGTAGAATTTGAAGTTCTGGTAGGGAGCAGCTGCCTTGCCTTAATTCTTATGTCATCTTTGCCTTAAAAAACCCAGGCAGGGTGAATTTCAGTTGTCTAGTCTAAAATTTGTAAACAGATTAATATGTATACCTGATCTCCTCCTTGTTTAGCAGCATGGGGATGGTTAGTGACCTATTTATTTGTTTAGTTATCATTCCCTCTAGCACTTTAGAACAGAGAATCCAATAAAGTGCTAGTATATTATCATAGCAGAAGTTTTTTTAAAAAAGAATCTAAGCTCTGGTTGTGTCCTGTCCTTGGAGATCCCCCGCTCCTGAGAGCCACTCCTGGCTTTTGTTTTTTTCAAGAAGAAACTTCTGACGGTATTGCAACAATGGGGTAGCTTTTATAATCCAGTTTATGTCCAACTCCGTTTAAAGGACTCAGGTATAAAACCTATTTTGTAAGTTTTCTCTGTACTTTTCTCTGTGGTGAAATTAAGACATTTATACATACTAAAATGTTGAACAATAAGGCCAAAAAAATTAACTCCTCTCACTTACTGTTGACTCAGAGGAACAAGCTAAGCCATTGCTAAGTAGTCTGAAAGTCCTATCTTAGTGTGTAAAAAAAAAAAAAAAAAAAAAAAATTTGACAGTTCATCTAACTTTTGCTTTGTTTGCTGTAAAAATGACAGCTTGTGTCATTTTATGGATGCATATTTCCTTTTGTCCTGTAGCTGCTGTTAACTAACTTAAAATGTGTTGAATTCAACTAGTGAAAGGTTTGATAATCAGCCATGGGGGTTAGTCATGTTTTCTAAGATTTGTAAAGCTGCCCTTGCTTCTGGCTGCTTGCTGACTTCTGAAATGGTCCTGTTGCACTGCAGATATAAATTATATTTATTTTTGTTATAATTCATGAATCATTATACACTAGCAAGACTGACTTCTCATATTTTTTTTTCCATTTTTTTAAACTTCTTACAAAACATTTCTGTGGCAGGATGACATATATGTATGTCTATTTTATATTTTATGTAGTTATTATTTATTTAGAAGTTACCTATTAAATAATTCTTGGTTAGTATTCATTGTTCATTTGCTGCACTGATTTCAGTTTTATCTGTGCGCTATTTTTTTTTCTTTCAGAAGAAAGGATTTATATGATATACTTTACTTATTTTTAGTGTTCTTCGTAATTGTTGGACTACATTCTTGGACTAGCTCTCCAAGCCTGGACACTGCTGCAGATAGTTAAATACTCTCCCTTTTTTTCATGAACACCTTCTAACAAGTTCTTTAAGTTGTTGGTGGGATTAAAAAAGAAATTGTTGTAAAAGGCATACTTTTTTGAACTTTAATTTCCTTTCCTGGGTTGGTAGAAGTCCTGTAATAAAGAGTACAGTGGGCTAATTGTTGATGTACAAGTGAAAGAATTTCAAAAATTAGTGATTAATTAGGGTAATGCTCTCCATTGCATTTGTATTTTGCTGTTCAATGTTTGTTTGCAAGAGAGGATCTTGGCTGACCAGCAGACTTTATCTTTTAATAAAATTGGGAACCTCTACAAAAATGTGGCAAAGACTTGGAAGTTATTTTGTGCCCTTTTATATTTTACTAAATATACTACATTAGAGCTATTCTCTCATTCTGACCTTTAAATAGGTTATTGGGTGTCTGGTATATGCTCATGCCTCACCTTGGTTCCATATGAGAGGAACAGACAGACAAGGAGAAAGAAAAAGTAGCAATACAGTAGGAATACAGTATGATTTATGTCTTGAAAAAAAAAGAGAGGGGGCGGAAAAAGAGAGCAAAAGGAGGGAAGTCTCAAAATTTTAAATAAATAGATGTAGAATGAATGATGCCTTTCCATGTGACCAATTTTAGTGCACACAGGGACCTTTCTTCATTGCAAGTGGAGGGAAGGATGTGTTTACTTGGGCAGTAAGTAGTTCAAGAACTTTACATCAGTACGTTTTTGTCTTTTTTATTAAGTTTGATAAAACAAAACTATAATTATCAAATAAGGGAATCATGTATTGTGTGTACTCTTTTGCGTAAGAACGCTTTACCTTAGGCCCACCTCTTAGTTCACAGAAAGAGGAGAAAGGAGGAAGAAAAGCACCACAAAGGAAGAAGGAGATAATATACTGTAGAACAGTTAGAAAAGGAAGGGAAAAAATTACTTCTCTTTTGGGCTTTGTCTCTTTCTCATTCTAATAGCTTTCTACTTTTAGCTTACACAGTGAAAGGTATCTTACTGTCTTTTCTACTGGCTCTGCTGCAGAGGTTGTTACCACTCAATGCAGAAGGATAGTAACTTCTAAAAACTCTACAGCAGTCCTTCCAGGAGTAATTTTAGCTCCACCAAGATAACATCCAAGTAGTTATTGCTTGTATTTGCAGCCTTTGTAATAGGTCATAATACATGAGTGAGAATACTTTTTCATATACTAAATATTCTTCTTTGGTAAAGTGTTTGTGTGTTCTACATTAACTACTTCAAACTGTTAATTTAAAATGTATTTTGCATTAGGACTTGTGCAAATTCTGAACATTTGGACAAAATGTATTTAACATTAAATACATGATCACATTTCTCATAAAACTAAATATATGTAAAAGTGGAATGTTTGCATAGTTTTTATATATATATTTGCCATTAGGATAGATTTTCCATTATTTACCCCACTGTTGAATTGGGAAGTCTTGGATCACTGTAATAGCTTCTCTGTGGATGGGATTATAAAACCAAGTAATCTGAAAAAAATAGTATTCTTTCTGTGGAGGCAGCTGTGTGCCCTAGTAGCTCAGCTTTATGATGGTATTCACTGGTGTTTGCAGTTGTGTTCCTATGAAATATGATGCAGTTCTGATGGATAGGTGCAAGCAGCAGAATTGTGGCTGTGAATTTTCAGACTCAGACCAGTTATAAAACAACTAAGCTACTAATATAAATGTCTCAATATTACACGTTGTGCTTGCATCATTTTAGATATGCTATTTCTGGGAAGATTACCATATTATCTGTGCTTTGGAAAGAAGGGGGTGTACATATGCTATGAATTTATGTATAAACAAAATGCATTCTCAATATATTCAGTTTCTTTTTTTTTTTTTAGTAGATATATCACAAAATAATGTTTTATATTCCACATCCTTATTGCCTTTTATCATAAACCATCATACAAAAATCCTCTTCAAAATTCCTACTTTGCACAGATAGTTCTGTCCTTGAGAAAATGGGAGAGAGTGATCACAGATGGCAGATGTTAACCATCTTGTTTAGTGCAGTAGTCGAAACTTTAGGTACAGTAGTGATAAAGACTATTAAAATTCCTCAATTGCATGATGTACATTATAATTTATTTTAGAGTTCTAAATTAGGAAAAACTTACAGGAATGTCTTGAAAGTAAAACAGGGGTTTTGTTTTTTTCTATATTATTATTTTAGAGACATATTACTATGTATCTCCTTTGGTTGGTGCCTTTTTTTTGGCTCTGACTCCGATGGGGATTGTCATAGCTGCCAAACACCCAGCTACCAGAACTGTTCTCCATTCAGGATGGGAGCCTGTTATAACTGCCATGGTTATAAGCAGGTAAGTCTATTTGTCTTGCTTTGTCTTGATAGTCACCCTGTGTCTATATATATCTTATGTATCACCTGATTGTACTTAAAAGAAACATTTAAGGAGCCTCTAGAATCTAGAGTGTGAATAAACTTTAATCTTCCCAAAACGAGGAAGTTACAAAGTTAAGTCACAGGTGGGAGTGAGTGGGGGAGGCAGCATAGCCTGTGGCAACGACTGAGCAGAAGCGTGCGTATCAAATGAAGGAAATAGTGAGCTATTCATCTCCTGCAGTTTCCAGTCAAGACTGCACACAGATCTAAGATATTATTTAGTCAAATTAAAACCATGAATCTTAAGAGTGGAGTGATTGGCTGAAATTCTATGGTCTTTGTTATACAATAATTCAATTGTAATATAAAAATAACTATAGCGATGTTAGTCTGTAGCTGAGAACGAGGTAATGGCGGGGAGGAAGATGAATTGAGAAGAAAAGTGTGGCTTGAAGACGTTCTAAGACAGATTGCTAAAAAAGTTTTGAAATAAGAATTAATGTAACTGCTTGCCTTATTCTAAATATTGTACTTTGTTTTTCAGTATTGGTGGCCTTATTCTGGACACAACTGTATCTGATCCTAACTTAGTTGGAATTGTTGTTTATACCCCAGTAATTAATGGTAAGACTCTGACAGGATTATGTGCTACTATCAATTGATATACCTTGGTTTGAGAAAAGCCTGTTACAGTAAATGTCTGTTATGCTAATTAGTATCTGGTATATTATTTTCAGGTTTTGATTTTGGTGTCAACAGTTGTTTATTTGAATACCTAAGGAGTGCTTCCTGATCTTATTTACTACAACCATTAAAACATGATAGAGAATGTGAGAAGTAGGAACCTAAAGTATGCATTAAGAAACTGAAAGTGTAAATATCAAAGTAGTATATTAAAATATTAAATGACCAAATATTATATTGAAACAGTTATGGCTGAGGAAAGTGTAGATAAAATTTTATTTCAAAGGATTTTCTTATGAACATCCAAGGACAAATTTTAAAAACAGTAATTTACTATTTGCATGTAATATACCTAGATATAAGAACTAACAGGGATGCTACAGACAAGTAAATAGATTTCTCAAGAAAAACGTGTGTTGTTTCCCATGCTTGGTATGCAGTTTCCAGGTGTGTAAGAATATATTTGTGAAAATTTGGTCCTTAAGTTAAGTCTTCTATCTTCTAACGGTAACAACAAGGCAAATTTTATAAGAACAGTTAATATCCTATTAGACTGATGCAGTTTGAAAATGCTTTTTTTTTCCCCTACAGTATCACAAGGTTGATACATATTTAGTTTGCAACAATTATAATCACCAGATCTGTTCCCACTGTATTGCTGCCTAGCTGTTCTTTTCCCCTTTTTTATTTCTCCATTTGATTTCTTACATTATTTTGCACTTTTATGTATTGTTCATTTTTAAACCATTTCTCCAATTACCAAAATGATTCTGACTTCTACTTTTTGGCTTACAAAGTGCTTTTGACTTAACTTGGCCTTTGCAAATTCCATATGGGTATATTCTATTCCGTTTTCTAAGCTATCAATTAAATGAATTATGACCCCTTGTTTTCCACCTTGATAATAAAAGGTTAATATGGACACTGAGTTTTAGTTTTGAACCACATTGCCCTGATATAATTAATTTTCCAGAGGTTGCTAACGGAAATGTAGCATGGGATAGCACAAAAGCATTTTGATAAGCGTTACTACAGTTGAGAGTTAGTATATCTATTGCTGCGACCATTAGGCAAGCTGTTTAGTTAGAGGGGGGAATCATACTGTTTTGACAGAAGCATGTCCTTGGCAAATTCATGTTAGCTCTTGTTTTACAGATTTCATATCTTGTAGATGCTTATAAATTGTCATTTTAATAATTTGTTCTAATACTTATGTAGGAATATAAATTTCACTGATACACAGATTCCCTGGATGGCCCTTTTTAAAGATATATTTTCTGTTTTCCCCATTACAGCCCTCTGGTATTCTCTAACCTCCAAGATAATCAGTTTGCAAAAATGATCACTGATAATTTCATGGATTGTTCATCTAGCTCTCTAAGGATGCACTAAATTTAACTTACCCTCAGGCCCTAATACATATGAGTTTATGATCAGATATCACCATTTTTATGAAGGCAGTAGACAAAAGGAACTAGATATTTCAGTCTTCAGTAGAGCATGTCGCTTGTTCTTTTTTCCCATTAAAGTCCTATATTTTCTTTCTTCTTACTTTTAATATGAAGCATTTCTGTGTTGGCATTTGTGTTCCTTGCTAACCGTAAATTAATTTTTACACTTCAGCCCTTATACTTCCTTGCCTGTGCCTTGCCTTTATATTAATTCAAAATTGCAAGTACTTGCATCTACCTTTTGTGTATTTCCATTTTGATTTCCAGATACCTAAAGAGCAGGGCAGACACGTTGATCTTCAATTTTTTTCTGCTTTACAGCAGTAACTTTTCTTATAATAGTCCTTTCTGGTAACCCCCTGGATTTGCTTCCTAAGAGAAGAGGATTGTTTTTTCTTTTTAGGCAGGTGTACCCAAACCAGTACTCTTACCAGTGGTCCTGCTTTCCTAGATGACATGCCTTGATTCCAAAAGCCAACAGCTGTCTGGTGATTGTTTCTTATTGTTTCCTCGTAGGCTTCTATTTCTGCTCCAGTACAGTACCAGAATACTTCTGGATTTTCTCTATAGACTCACTTATTCTCTATAGACTCACTTATTCTAGACTTGCTACTGACAATGGATACAGGTCTCATGGATACATGCCTTTCTCAAGGCCTCATGTTCCTACCAGACGTTCCAGAGATGATGGTCTTTTACCCTGTGGCAGTTATGGACTGCTCTTGTAAGTGGAACTATGCATCCTATTCAAGGTCATTTTCTTTCACAGAAATTGGCTGTGAAACCTGGATTGCCTGCATGTTTACATTTTACCTTTTTAACATTTTTAGGTAATGATTGGACTTAAGTAAATATTTTTAATTGCTAAGAATGACAGCTTACTGTAAACATGCCTCTAGGGAAAAGGGTAAATGTACCACTTTGTTTCTTATTTTCTTTCATAAGTTTATCAGCAGAATTAAGGCAACGTGCATACATTATTTTGAACTATCTGTAGAGAAAAAGAACTAGCCAAAAGCTATACGTAGCCCTGGATGATTAGCGGATAGGTCAAAAGATCCTTGAAGAATTAGGCAGGTGGAAGAGAGGGAAAGCTGGGGCTATTGGAGCAGGCAGGGAGAGAAGGAGTCCTTCGGGAAGGCAGGGACAGCAAGAGGCATGCTTGTAGCTGTGGCAGTCCCACAGTGGTTCTGTGGTGATGATTCCTGTGATGATTGTACCACCTGCATTCAAAATGTTGCTTTTTCATAAGAAGTATTGTATTTCTAGACTGTTCTTAGTCTTTGTCATCTGCCCCCTGGACTACTACGCAATGCCTGAGAATGTTGTTTTCCAAGCCACACCAGGTGCCTTACTCTGTTGTTCATCTGGATTTTTCATGCTTAGCTCCTTTTCTTGTTATGCGTAAAGCAGTCTTTTCCCAGCTCTCAAAGTTTAAACTTCTTCCATGACTCGTGATGGACCATCAGTGAGTTGCTTATAGTCCTCTGTCCATATTTTCAGGACCTTTGCTATTATCCCAAACTTAAACTCTACATTGTAAAGAAGAGAAACCTCATACCAAGCTCCATTTTGGAGCTCATAACAAGCTCGCAAAAAGCCCAATAGGCCAAGACTAGAGTCTTGCAACGGTAGCATAAGGTAAAGTTAGCCTAAGGCCCATGGCCTGTTACTACCAATAGCGATAATGCTTTTGCAGTGCCAGTGGGCAACAACAGAAGCACTAAGGAATTCTGGTTTTCCCTCATCCACAAAAGAGCAGAGGGGAGTAATGTGTAAGTGTTGTATGTGCGTGTGCTAACCACCTCAACCCTCAGGATAGAGGCATTTCTATTGGAAAATATGGAGAAAATATGTTCTGTGTAGAGGATGCAGAGTGGGCCTGTTTTATGGTACACCTCCTGGAAAAGGAAATTGCAGGTAGGTGATTTTTTTTGGTTGCTGTTAGATTAGCCTCTCCTGGGTTTCATAATTCTACTGGCACCTTTTGATATTGCTGGTCAGTATAGTGTAGTAAACTGGAGTTTAGGAAATCTTTCAGTTAAAAAAGCACATCTGTTGACACTCATTTACTGACATAAAAGGTGTGCTAGACCACTTAACAGATGGCTTTTTAAATATTACTGTTGCAGAAAGCTTTCTCTACCAGTGCTTTCCTAGCCTTGGAATTCTCATTGTAAGCCCATTGAAGCTCCATTGTAGCAAAAGGAGCTGAGGGTTTTCCCCTCCAAATGCTCTTCAGATGCCTTTTCCTTTCTCTTACCTTAAAGTTTGTTTCTCCTATGACACAGAAAACCTGAAAGAAATATTGTAACCCATTGGGATTTTGTCCAGCCAAAATTTGAGGACAGTGTAAATTCGTCCAGGATTTCAAGCTGTCACTGTTTTTTTCAGTGCCAGTTGCCATGTCTCGAAATCCTGAACAGTATGCACTGCAAAGTTGTCAGGTGTTAGGCTTCCTGTGTGCGCCATTAAGTAGCTTTCAACCTGGTCCTGCCTAGGTGGTTTGCATATTCCTAGATGTGAGACAAGTTACTTTCATCACATATGTTACAGTGTGGAGCTATAAATCTTCTGGTTTAAGAAATATTGGTCTGGAATTTGAGCAACCTCAAAGGTTCCTACCCCTATTAACAATAACTGCAAATATTTGCCAAGAATATTAAAATAGTTCTTAAGCAGACAGGCATTTATAGTCAGCTTTACTGCTGGTGGCCAGAAGTATTTCACAACTGCTTTTCCATTTTTCCCCTCTTAAACACATTTCTTGAGAGGAATAATTATTTTTAATTCTATGGTTGGTTGGGTTAAATCGTAACTCTGCTTTTTAAAAATAAATAAATCATTTTCTGGTTTCAGCCATTGTGGTACTTACCAACTAGTTGAGATTTAGATGTCTTTGATGTACTGAAGTTCTGAATAAAATAACTAAGCCCAAGCGTGGCTGTGCTTCAGTCTAGATACTCAAGTTGATCTTTATGTTTTCTAATGGATGAGATGGTTAAAATTTGCAAATCCTCTTACAGCATCACAAGGTGTTGAATTTCGCTCAGGAATTGCAATTTGCAAGTAGCCGAGTTCCTTTTGTGCAGAAAAAAGATAATGTCTTAAGCAATTATATGTTTCTGAATATGCACCGCAAATGAACTAGAGGTGCAGTTACCAGATAGAGCCATTTTCCTTTCCATCTTCGTTGTATGCTTAGACAAAACATGGTGAGCTATCTTCTAAGTATTTGCATTTCAGGCGTTACTGCATAATAACCAACATGTTGGTAGAACTTACCCCATTTTTATGCACTTTGTAGAATGGAGGTTCTGCAAATTAATTCTGAAAACACCTGAAAATCAGAAACGCTTTGCAGGCTTTATGTAGAAAAACTTGCCTTTGCAGATGGTTTGAAGCAATACTCTTTAAGGATAACACAAACCTGTTGTAATATTTCTTACTCTTTGGCTGTACGTATTGTAAGATTATTTGATATCTGGAGGGAATAAATGTAGATCAAGAAATATGAGAAACCTGTATGAGCAGATTTAACACAAAACTTCCTGAATGTCTGTTGTCTGGGAGATGAAAGTTAAGCTTATGTAATACATTCCCCCAACTATACCTTTTTTATCTATTAGTAGGATAAATTGAATGACAGACTTTCAGGTTTTTCAGAGAGCTTTTGCTGTAAATTGTTTGCTTTGCAGAATATGGAAAGGAAATACCCAGAAACCATTCCTGCTCAAAAAATAAAGTTAATTTTTTAATAACTTTGCATATTTTAATATCTTATAGCATAGTTGTACTCTCAGCTTTCATACAACAGAGAAGTGCTTTGATTAGAAGATAACCATTGAACGGCTGAAATTTGCTTCTGTAAATTACAAGGGAAAACATTAGTGTACCTGGATGGTAGTAGACCAGTTTGTCTGGGCAGCAAATTAATTTTTCTGCATCCTGAATTGGAAAGAATGTGATAGTCTCACAAGGCACCTATACTGTACGAGAACTTTATAATTCAGTCTTTATTTTGGCATGAAAAAGGAGGAGGGTTTTGATTTTGGAGATTTACTTCTGACGCATTATTGGGTGATAGTTTTACTACTTTTTAGTTGCTAACCTGTACATGTAAATCTGCATATTCTATGCTATTACAGACATGTGTTCTTTCTTGAAAGTCTTACTTGTAAATTTTTTAGAAGATTTCAGTAATCATTAGTTTTCACAACACAATTATATCCAGAATATTTTCATTTTTTGACAGTCAAGCAACAATTCTTTGTTAGGCATAGGAAAGAAATGATTTATGAGTCAAATCAAACATAAAACGTAATAGTTTGCATATATAATGTTGTCTCAAAGACTTCTCTTAAAAAACATCCACATAGGAAAACCTAATAATTTCCAACTGTTTTCCCCAAAACATTTTTAAGTATTAAAGGAAATGGTACAAAGTAAAAAGGAAGGTAGAAGAAATATGGTGAAGAAACAACATAAAAAGGTAGTTAGTTAAGCTAGGCTTCTAATCTAAATATTTCACTTGCATAAAACATGATTTTTTGAAGTTAATGGTAGAGACGTCAGGGCAAAAATTGATCTTGAATTTTCTGAAAGATAATCCAATTATTCAAAAATTTAGAGCTTTTGGGTACTATTGTAACTGAGATTCTTTTCCTTCCTTTTCATCCAAAAGCAAGTTGTTGTTGAACTCCAAAAAGACTAACTGGCAAAACTGACTATTTTGAACTACGGATTGTGCTCAGGAGCGTGCGAAACTGAGAATCTTCTTGCCTTCCTTCTCTTGATTGATTTACAAGAAAAATCAGTTTGGGAATTGTGTTGGCCTAATTCTCCCCTTATGTGGATATTTAGTCCCATTGCACAAGCTATATTGTAGGTGCTTGGGAACAACACAGTATTCTGTGGTTGATTAATCTCCCTCCATAGAACTGGATTTCTAAAAACCTTTAATCTCAATGAATTGGGATGCATATGGTTTGCCCATTCTTACACAATTATTTGTGTGCCCCATCATGCAACTGTTCTTTATGGTCTTGTGAACAGTTATGGCACTGGTCATTAAAGCTGAGTATGTAGGCTTTATCTTGTGCTCTCAGTACTTCCACAGGAGACAGTTTTCTGCAGGAACCCTTCTTCATTTATATATATTTAAGAAAAAGAAAAAAAGAAAGAATGAGATGGGGACCTACAGGAGAGGAGGTGACTTTATAAATAAGGTAGTTGAATACTGCTTTGGAAAATTGCTCTTGCCTATTGTACAGTTCTCCCCTGGTGCTGAACAAGTACCTTAAACCAGATTTTTTACTGATTAGTAATAACTTAATTCTTCTCTTTTTCTGGAATCACTGATTAGAGATTCTGGATCTGAGCTGCAGATATACTAAACATTCATTGGTACAAATGAAATAATTGAGAAATCTGGTTTAAATATGTAAACATTTTGGAAAAAAAACCCCACTTAAATATTTTACATTGGGTATCCAAAACTGAAAAATGCCCTTTGCAGATAGTACAAAAATATCACTTCACAGGTATGTTTTAAAAATAAATACATTAACGTTTGTAAAGCATTCAGATTTATAGCGACAAGCACCACAGAAAAGCAGAAAGGAAACTAGTAAGTCTCTATTCAGTTCAAGCTTTGAATAGTGGATACTAAATAAGACTATCAGGCATTCATTATATGCTAAGGATAAAGCAAAATATCAAAATGATGTTTACTTAGGCAATACTTTGTGGCATTGTAGTAGAGGTCTGAGAGGAAGCATAGTAGTCGTATTATTCGACTGCATCATAATTTATACCAGTTCTACCCATGGAGCATTTACAGATAGGTTACTATACAACGTGGAGGGCTGCATTTACTATGAACTTTGGCTTTGGAATGCTTTAATTCTGGTGCCTGGCCTTCTGCAGATAAACTAAAACCCTGAGCAAGGGGCTCCCAACAATGTCTGAAAGATGGTGAGCTACGTTGGAAAATCACAGGAGGACAAAATTTCAAAATTTAGAGTCCTTATCTAAGGTTAGATGGACACATCTGTTCCCCAAAAGCAATAAGCAAGTAGTGCTTGCTCTGTTCATTTGAAACATAGCTGAAATAGAGTTGGGAGGAAGAGGTGGCTTTATTTACTTTTTTATAAAATCACAGAAGCATTTAGGCTGGAAGGGAACTTTTGAGATCTAGTCCAACCCCCTGCTTGAGCAGGGTCCACTAGAGCAGGTTGTCCAGTACTGTGTTCAGTAGGGTTTTGAATACCTCCACAGAGGGAGACTCCACAATCTCCCCAGGCACCCTGTTCCAGTGTTTGACCACCATCACTGTAAAAAAAGTGGGGGTTTTTGTGTTTGGATGGAATATCTCGTGTTTCAATTTTTTCTCATTCCCTCTTGTCCTGTCAGTGGGTACTACCGAGAAGAGCCTGGCTCCCTTGTCTTCATCCCTCACCTCAGGTATTTATACACATTGATAAGATCCTCCTGAGCCTTTTCTTCTCCAAGCTGAACAGTCTCAGCTCTCAACCTCTCCTTACATAAAAGATGCTGCAGTCCCTGTGCCCCTGTGTTAGACTCACTCCAGTAAGTCCATTTCTTGTACTGGGGAGCTCAGAAATTAACATGGTACTCCAGATGTGGCCTCACCAGTGCAGAGTACAGAGGAAGCATCACCTCTCTTGGCCTGCTGGTGATGCTTTTCCTAATGCAGCTCAGGATGCTGTTGACCTTTGCCATGAAGGTGGATTGCTGGGTCATGGTCAATTTGTCCTCCAGGACCCCCATGTCCTTCTCTGCAGAGCTGCTTTCCAGATGGTCAACTCCCAGCCTGTACTGGTGCATGGAGTTTTTCCTACCCAGATGCAGGACTTCGCATTTCCTTTTGTTGAACTTCATGAGATTCCTCTTGACCCAATTCTCCAGCCTATCCAGTTCCCTCTGAACGGCAGTACAACCCTCTGATTTATCAGCCACTCCTCCCAGTTTTCCCTGGAAAATATTACCCTGTTTATCAAAACATGCAGTATAAGATCTGAGGAAAAAAACAGCCCGGTGTGTTACCCAGAGCATTGGATGGTCTCAGACTAGTCTGCGTCAGCAACACCCGTCCACCTTCCCTTAACTTCTGTTTTTTTACCTGTAATGAGGGTTATGAGACACAGATTTGCTTTGAAATATTCTTTAAGATGCATTGATGTAAAGTACTTTTAATGGGGTTTTCTGAATAGCATGGTTACTTCTATTATTAGAAAAAAGTCCTTTTTCCAGGTAATGATTAATAGAATCACACCTGTAGGCCTATTTGCAAATACATGACACGGTTTTGGCTCGACTTTGAATATGGTTTTCTGCGCCTCTTTGACAAAAAAGATCTGTGATAACAATTTTCAGAAGAAGTATTTATTCTTGCTTAGTCCTTAACTGGCTCGATAAAATGATGAGGTTTTCAATTTTCTTTTAATGCTGGAAGTCAGCATGACATCCTTCACACTTTAGCAGACAATGTCTCTTCTGCTTATTGACAAAGTAGCAGTCTCATATTGAAGTTAAACACATCTGCTGTTCTGAGAGGAATGCAGAAACAGTTGCAGGATTTTGCTTTTGAAATAAATTATTTTCCTCTGTGTTGTAGTTCTCATGAGAATGAAAAGAAGCTAACAAAGTTAGTCTTTATTATAAAGCATTTGCTATGATGACTGCAATACTGTTTTCCAGGAAAAAAAATTTCTGACTTAAATGTTCATGGAAACAATCTTCATATATGTCTACAGAGATGTTCATAATATGAGCAACCACTGAGCACACGGACATTTTATGCATTCAGAAGATGCTGAGAAGCTATCAATTTTGTGTATTGACATCTTGTCAACCTACACAGTTGTATCTGTTTTCTGCTTCTTGCAGAGATCTGATTAATCCAATACTGCCAAGATAACTTCACATGCACAGTAACTGCTGTTACAAACCAAACTGAATATCTCTGTACATATTGAAGTGATTCATTCAATGCAAGCACAGCTTTATACAAGTCATTCTATGACCAGCAGAATAATGAAACCTGATTCCGTGCTGATTTGTATCCTGAGTTTTTAGAGCAGAAGGCAGTCCTTTCAACCCCCATTGTTCCCTGTGGCCTCATGTCCCTGCAATACCCGCTGCTCATGACATTCTCTCCACTCTCCCTCTGCTTTCCACAACATCATCGTTCCTCTTCTGTGTCACTGAACTACTGGCTGAGCAAGAGGCATCATGCATAGCTCCAAGCTAGGTACTGACTGGCCAGCTGGCATGCTTATGGTGCTAACTATACAGCTCAAATTACTGCCTTTGTCTCACTGAAGGCACGGGTTTGAATCTTTCTCTTTATTTACCTAGCTGCTGTTTCCTTTTTGTTAGCTTGTTTAACCATACTTGGAGGTAGTTAGTATCTCTATCCTTGTGTCAGATGCGATTGAAATTGGCTCAAAGGCTCAAAAACAATTAGAAGAAAGAATTGGTAGATGAATGGACCGAACTAAAAGACAGTGTGACTGCTGCTGGCCATCACCATACATTGTTGGCTGGTTGAGACTGGGCAGGATGTATGGATTCTAGAAGCTTTTTACACTTCAGTACACCTGCCTATCTTCTATGAGTTAAAAATATACCACTGATATAAGATTATTGAGACTCAGACCAAATGAAATGTAAAATAATTTTGCTTAACATATGAATATTGCATTTCCAGTTAGCTAAAATAGATTGTGTATCTTCAACTGAGCTGTAATTAAAATAGAAAAGAGAATGTTACACCTCTTGAAATCACACTCCACACTGGCTGTTTTGGTTAGCATGTCAGCTTCCTTTGCAGAGCAGATATCACCTCCTTTTACTAGTGTCCCATGGCTGGCCAGTTTGTTTTAGAATCACTTTTAATACTTTTCAATCATTTTTCTTGTTATCTACATGCACAATAGGTCTTGGGGCATACTTTCTCTGAACAATGGTTATAAAAGTAAAAAGATTTTTTATTAATAGCTAACTATCAAAGGATTGACAACCAATCTTGTACTTCCTTTCTTAAACTTGTCCATGTCTCTGTTGTCCAGACAGGTTTTTTTATTGCCATTTCAAATGGGGAAATTTCCATTTTCCTTAATTCTTTTCTTTCACTCAGTTTTCCCTGTTATTAATTAGGGAAAGAGGTCCAGATCATCTATCATATTTCTGATTGTCTGAGTTTGTTGAAGCAGATAATTATCAGTCACAAAAGGAAATTGCGTACATCCTAGGAAATACTTGAAATATGGGGGGTTTTGTGCCAATGTGGTTTATGGTTGCATTGCTACAAACCTCAAAGCATACCTTGACAAACAGCTCTATTTAATTCTGTCTTTTATTTCTTCTCATAGTGCTATAATAGATATGGATAGTGAGAGAAGAGTTTACTAATTTTTTCTTTTAATATTGTTTTGAAGATATCAGTTACTGCAGTTGTTAGCCTGCTTGTAATTACCCAGATTGCTTTTATCCCCTCTTTTTTAAGCAGAAACTGTTTCTTATTTTCTAGTCATATGGCACCATCCCCAGCCTTGTAGCTTTATTAAGAAGCAGTTTTACATAACAGCTTTTTCATAATTCAGTCACAGAAATTATCTGATCCCCATCCAAATGTAGTGCATTGATCCTTAGTTTTATTTCTGCCTCCCTTTCCATACCTTATTCTCATTTGTCAGAAGTCTCAAAATTATTGTTCTCAATCAAAAGACAGACTTTGGAACCTACTTAGATTTGTTTTAATCTCTTAAAACCCCTTTTGTAGTTTATATAAATCCCTTATTTTAGTTCTGATTCTGTCATTTGTCTGTAAAATGCTACTGTTATTTTAATTTTCTTTGCAAAGACTGACTCAACCTTTTGGTAGTTCACATTTTGTCCCTGTAACTCCTGACTGGGAAGATGCAGGTAAGTTTCATAAACAGTCCTTTCTGCCAACTCCATGATATTTTCTACCTTATTTCCTGATTTATATTTGAAGCCTTTTGCTTAAAAGTCCTACTCCCTTGTTAGGCTCTGCCATTAATTGTATTTAAGCAGTGGTGAGACAGGAAATGTTTGAGTTCTCAATACTAGATGTTTGTCCTAACCACTCCGTAGTCCTCAAAAGAATTTCGCAAATAGCATCTTCTGGTGACCACAGACATTTGTTCTGTAGCCAAACAAAGCCCTAAGCATCAGATAAACAAATTAGTTCAAGAACAATAAACAAGGGCTTTCTCCTTCCGAAGGGGGGGCAAGATCTGCATTACTTCTGCCTAATCATATCTTCTCAGAGGAACCCGTTCCTATGTAAAGCATCTGGGGAAAAAAAGCATATGCTTGATACGCAAGTAGACAACTCTAGAGCAGTAGGAGAATATTACGCTAGTGCCACTCCATTCTGTAATGTAGATATAACAAATTGGTTTCGTTTTCTATTCACTGAAGTAAAAATTTGTAGAACAGCCCAGGTTGGAAGGGACCTCAAAAGATCATCTGGTCCAACCTTTTGTGGGAAAGGGAGCCTAGATGAGGTTATCTAGCACCCTGTCCAGTCATGTCTTGAAAACCTCCAGTGATGGGGACTTAACCATGTCCCTGGGGCGGTTGTTCAGTGAATGACTGTTCTCACTGTAAAAACATTATTTCTTATATTAAAAAGAAACCTCTTCTGGTACAACTTGTACCCATTGCCCCTTGTCCTCTCCATGTGTTTCCTTGTGAAGAGAGCACCTCAGTCCTCTTTGTAGCCGCCCTTTAAGTACTGGAAAACTGTGATGAGGTCTCCCCTGAGCCCTCTCTTCTCCAGGGAGAAAAGACCTAACTCCTTCAGTCTTTCCTTATAGGGCAGGTTCTCCAGCCCTTTGATCATCTTCGTGGCCCTCCTTTTGACCTTCTCCAATCTGTCCACGTCTTTCTTGAATTGTGAGGGCCAGGACTGGACACAGTACTCCAGGTGTGGCCTGACAAGCACTGAGTAGAGTGGGATGACCATGTCTCTGTCTCTGCAAGTAGAGATGGAGGCAGCCAGGATCCGATTTGCCTTCGTTGCTGCAGCAGCACACTGCTGACTCATGTTCATCTCGTCCACCAGGACCCCCAGGTCCCTTTCAGCAAGGCTGCTCCCCAGCCACACAGACACTGTACTGGGCTTTTTGGTTATGTTGTCCCAGGTGCAGGACTTTGCACTTGTCTTTGTTAAACGTCATACTGTTCTTGTTAGCCCACTCTTCCAGCCTGTCCAGATCTCTCTGTAAGATGGCTCTCCCTTCTGACGTGTCCACCTCACCACCCAGTTTAGTGTCATCAGCAAACTCAGTGAACATGCTTTCAACCCCATCATCCAGGTAATTTTTTAAGATGAACACTGTGGGGTCCAGTATCGATCCCTGGGAGGACCCCACTTGTGACAGGCTGCCAGCCTGAGTAAAAACCGTTGATCACTACCCTCTGAGTGCGACCTGTTAGCCAGTTTCCTACTCATTTCACAAACTACCCATCCAGTCTGTAACTTGCCAGTTTGTCTAGGAGGAAGCTGTGGGAAACTGCTAAATGCTTTGCTGAAGATGGGTGTGATATTTGCCCTCTTCCAGTTGTCAGGGATATCTCCTGATCTCCACAACTTTTTGACGATTATAACAGTGGCCTTGTAACAATGCTGGCCACTTCTCTTCGCATCCTAGGGTGGTTTGTTTCCTAGAAATTGTTTCATAGAAACCTTTTTTCTAATAGGAAGTATATAAACAGTTGTCAAGGAGAAGGTAGAATCTCTATCACTACCATTCTTTTAAAAATAAGTTATTCAGACACTTGTCTTGTCCTTTCAACTTGAATTATGAATGCCAGAAGATTATAGTTAATCCTGCTCTGTAGCAAAGCGGAGTGGATAGATTAGCTCTTGAAGTCTTTTCCAGCCCTATGATTCTGTGTGTGAAAGCTGCATTTATGCTTGTGGTAGTGACTGCATCTGCTTTGCGTTATTTATACTTGCCAGCAATACTGACCTAGAAAGGTAATCCAGCAGTGGCACAACTATGTAGTACTTCTGTTGTTCCAAGAGGGATTTCCAAAGAAGAGGGAGCAATAAAAGGGAGCTTCACCTATGAGAAAGCATCAGATCAAACCGTTTAGAGGAATCTTTTGCACTTATCGTGAATTAAAACTGATCTCCAAATATCCAGTGATACACCAAATTGTAGCCCAAGGCTTTTTGACTTCTTTTAGTGCTTAGTGTTAGCCTGTCTGTAACTAACATATATTCTAAAGATGTTTCTCTTTTTGACTTTTGTATGTAGAGGACTGTGGTAAACATAGAGGAAGTTAATAAATTTGCAAAAATATTGCCTACTAGAGGAAAAAAATAGTTGAAAATTTACCACTTGTTTCCTTTTGTATTTCAGGGATTGGTGGTAATCTAGTAGCTATTCAAGCTAGCAGAATTTCTACCTACCTCCATTTACATAGCATTCCTGGAGAACTGCCAGAAGAAGCCAAGGGTTGCTATTATCCATGCAGAACCTATTATGGTACAGGTATGTATTTATTAGTCAGTTAATTGTTAAAACTACTGTCTCATGTCTCCTCTTTTCCCCCCTGTATGCCAGACTGTACCTCCAGTGAGAAACAGCAACAAACTGAACTTGTTGCATGCAATTCAAAGGCAGCAGAAGCTTGGCAGTTTCCTTTGCCTGCAGCTGTTTGTCTGTGGGAATCACAAGGAACTCCCTGCAGGAGGCAATGCATAGAGAGGAACACAGGGAAAGGTGTAACCCTGGCAAGAGTCAAAGATAGGGACTAATGAGGCAGGACACTGACGATACCCACTCAGAAGGATTTCAACTTTCATCTTTCCTTGGCTTGTTTACCTGCTTCTAACCTTTGTCATTTAACTCCAGAAGTTCAAACCAATCTCCTGTTAGGACCACACTTTGTATCTAACATTATTACTAAGCCAAGTCCCTGCTTTCCACTTCCCATTTGCCATTTTCTTTCTAGATTCTTGCTTCACAGCTTACTCCTCTTATTACTATATTCCTTATAATATAGTAACTGTGGTGAAATGTGATGCATCAATAGCATGTATTATACTTTCATATTTATGAAATGAATTGGAACAGATGAGAAAATGGTAAATATGGGATTACTTTTTAGAAATACAAGGTACTTTTGAGGATGTCTTGAATATGGTGTCCAAAATGTCCTCTTTCCTAGGAAGGCTTTAGGAGGTCACTGCAGCTCCAAAAAAGTAGATGGTATTACATGAGTACAGAATGAAAGTAGACAGTTTGGACCCTCTTCTGGAAGGGCTCTGCTTAGCTTTTCTGGCAGACACTCAGGGTGGCTTATTTTTACCCCTGTGAAAATCCTCAAGGAGTCTTTTAGCAGAAAATAATGCCTGCTGTTCCACAGTAGTCAATGCTGTGGAATTCCAAAACTGCTTTTTATATCAAAATTAATAAGAATCTGATATAGTAGTTGAAGCACTTAACTGAATTTTGGATTTTTTATTGTAGGAGTAAATAACAAATCAGCCCAAGTTCTGCTTCTTTTGGTGATTCCTGGACACCTGATTTTCTTGTACACTATCCACTTCATGAAAAGCGGCCACACTTCCTTAACTCCTATCTTTATAGCAGTATATTTGTTTGCAGCTCTGCTACAGGTAAGAACAAGTACAACTTGAAAATGCTTGTATAAAATCAAGTTCTTGAAGAAAATAATGTTTTATCTCATTTCTGAAATCTCATGAATAGTACAAGAAGGTATGGGTTAATACAGGCTTTCAGCACATTTTTGAAGTAACTAATTATCTCTACATGTATACAGCTTACACAGGTGTATCTGTACTGTGAGTGCTTTTCAGAAGACACTTGACTGCATTATTTCCCAGTCATGCATCTTGTGCTTTCTCTTTCACATGCTTCTTAGAACCATTGCATCTAAAATCCCCATGATTCTAATCAACCAGCGGGGAAATGGAAAGAAGGAAAAGTAGCATTTATGAATAATGAATACATGAAGGAAAACTCTCAAAGAAATCTCCTAAAGTTGTTCACATTATTGTTTTAGTTAACATAGTAAAAAATGCAGTAGATGAGAATGTTACGGCTTGCTTGGTGCATTCTTAATATTTATTAAAGTTGAAATTAGTCGGACAGCGATCACTGTACAAGAAATTGTAATTGCATTGTCAAACACATTATTTTGGCTGGTCTTACCTACTGGCCTGTTCACACCCAGTAAGGGCAGTTCTTGAAAGATGCCTTTTGAAATAGCAGTGTCTTAAGGTGAAATAATTTCACTTAGAGAAATCAGTAATACAAAATGAAATGTTTTTATTAAATCCACAGCCAATTTTTAGCTAAAACTTGGCTGAATTAACTATAATGTTTCCTTGTACCTTAAAAACAAAAATTAACTGTTTACATTACACAATAAAAATACAGTTGAAATCTCTATACGTTAAATATACATACTGCTTCTAAAAATGTGACCAATTTAGTTTTAAAATGCAAACAACATTATCATCCGTCAATCCTTAATAAAAATTATAATTTTTAATGTTCTGAACTGTCTTTCTGTGTTTATCACACTGCTATTTCAATAAAGATAGGTTTTGAAAACTGTTACTGTTTTAATTTCGTATGAGAATTCTATACTTTTTTGGTAGACTATAACTGGTAAGGTTTCAACCTTTGCAAGTGAGAATGTCATACTAAAAGTTACAAATTACTTTTCATTTTCCTCTTAATAATATTCCTAGTTTCTAGCCTTATCACTTGTTTTATAATGTGTTTTCCTGAGGAAATGATGCTATTCCTTCATTCTGTCTGTTCTGTCTGTCTGTCCTTTCTAATAACTTCTGAATCCTTTGGCCCATTTCAGTCAAGTTTTTCTAAGTCTCGGCTCTCTCAGTGATACTAAGTTCCTATAAGCTTAACAAAAACAGGTTGGGGAAAGAGTCCCTGTTAATGGCTCTGCTGAAGGTAAGACTGCAGTGTGATTTCAGCCATTATTAGACTGCAGAGATTTCACATGGGAATCAACCTGAATTCAGAAATCCATATTAAATCCATACAGTCCTCCTGCTCACAGAACTGCAATCATAATATGTTTAGGGATACAAACCTTTTCTTCAGCAGCAAAGAATAGGCTAAGATGTGAGAAATGCAGAAGTTCAGCTGAAAACCAAGTTAAGGCATTAGGGCAGGAATTTCAGATCACACAGTAATTCAGACCCAGCATTGGCATATATACACAAGTAAATTGATTTTTATAAATTCAAGGTCTGATTAGAGTATTCAGTTTTGCAGTCATGCATCTCCATTGCAGTGCCTAAGGCCTCACCTGATTTTCTTGAGTTTTCACCTATAAAGCAGACATACAGATTTTTTTCTTTCTTCCCCACTCCCTTTTATAGATGATTTTTTCCTCTTTATCTTCTGTCTTTAGCCATAACAGGCAGTTTGGGATGTATTTCCTTTGAAACTGAGTAATGGTATTGCACACTATAACTTCTCAGGGGTCTTGACAGATTTACAATTTGGAACCCCATGTTTTTTAACACCTTCTGAAAATATTTAATAGCTTCTTTTCCCCATTTTAATTATTCTGTAATTTTTCTAGTAGTGCTTATTGTAGTTTTGTGTGCCTCTAATTAGAGGAGATTTAAAATTTTCAGAGAGACGATTCTTGCTTTAACCCTTAAATCTTGAACATATTTTTTTACCTGTCGGTCTAGAAGCACTTCCCTACTGCAGTTGTGTGCTTTTAAGTTTCTCCTTTCTCAAGGAAAACACTTAAATATTTGTACTCATTCCTCTTCCCATTTTTCAGTGACATCATCTATGCAGCTGGATATAGTAAAGAACAGTTTTCAAGCTGCCATTTCTTTTGGCATAAGCCAAAATCTACTGATCTCATTTTTCCAGAATTCTTTTATATTTTTGTCCTCCCAATGAGAGTTTTTCCAGTTCTGCTGTACAACTGAAAAACCTCACAGCTAATTATTGTCATTTCAATTATCAACAAAACAAATCCATTGACAGTCTTTTGAGCAGTGAGAGATCTGCATTCTAGGCCTTTTTTATAGTATATTGGACTTTGCATTTATTTTCACTTTGCATGGAAGGCATATGAAAATGGATGGCAAAAATTACAAGCCTGCTTGCAGGCTATATCTTTTATGTTTGAGATGGTAGACAATAATTTAATAGAACATAGTGATTCCCAAAGGTAAGAGCTAATTATGGTCAGTCCTGTGTTTGAGCAGGTTTGATACCACTACTTTGCTCTTTCCAATTCCTTACTTATATTGAGCTGGGGGGCAGAAAGGGTAGCTGAATAATGATTATGACAATATACCACCTATTTACATTTTTTCCACTATGTTAAAAAATTAATGCTAAATTATAAAACAACAACAGCAACAAAGTGAATTTGCTATCTTAAAATTCAAGTGACTATTGTAAGATGTTAAATTATTTAATGACATATTTTACAGTGGACTGAAATAGATTGTTAATTAACTTCAAGATCTGCTTACTATCTCTGATTGTCCAGCTCTGTGTTTGTTTAAAATGCAGAGGAAGGGGTTAGGGAAATGACGAAAGTAGAACTGGAATGTTACAGTAAGCCGAAAAAAATCAAGGAAATGTTAACACAAAAACTTTAATTATAACTTTTATATTTCTCTCTTCCTCTGTCAGTTCATTATCTCTACAGTTAATTTGTAACATATATATGAATTCCATTTGTCACTTTAACAAGACTTTTTCAGATTGCCTGTAAACTTCAATATTCTTCTTCCCAAAGTGATAAAATGGAATTCATTTGCATTGCAAGCTGTATACAGTATTACTGAAGTTCCAATCAGATAGTTAATTTCATTTTCATCCAATTCTAATACTTTCATTGTTTCATTTTTGTTTTTTCACCACTCGTGCCTATGGGCTTCTTTCCTCTCTTCTTCCTACCTCTTCTTAGATATTCTCTGCCCTGCATGTCATTTAATTGAAATATTTATGGAAAATAAATAATTAATATGACATGATGTACATTAGCAATAGTATTATTTAGTTATTATTGACCAAAAATATGCTATGTAGTAAAACAAAGTACAGTTTCACTGAATATGTAGTTGTTTCTAAAAATCATTAAATTAAGATATGTTAAATAATATGAGTGGCCAGTATTATGATCTGCATTCTCGCTGATTCTCTCTGAACAAAACAGTTCTGGGTTTCTAGACTTAAGAAAACCCAGAAAGTGTTTTATTTTCTTTTATTTTAATTTTCCTACCTTTAATAGTACAGTTGTTTCTGTTCTTTAAATAAATACATATTCTTGAAATGTTCTTCAATTAAATTTATAAATTGGTTTGATTGAAATCCAAGACTATACTCCCTTTAACTTTAGTGGGGCTAGGATTTCACAATTATATTTTCATAAAGGTGGGGAAAAGTGCACAAACATTTATATTAATCTGTATTCAACTAGGACTTTTAGGCTTGAGTTCAAAAGGCCTGAATTAGCTCTGGAGTGAAGAGTCTGTTCTTTTTTTATTATTATTTTTCTCTTCTTTCCAAGAAGAGGAAAATTAAAAAAAAATATTATGAGGAAGGTATACCCTGTAAGTATGTAGGGTACTTAACATAATGCAGTGTACAGTATCTGGGCAAGCCAATGTGCATTAATGAAAACCAGTATATTGATTTTAAATATGTTTTGGATTTGGTGACTAGCCTCTATTTAAGAGGGATACTCTTTTCTTGAAAATGTTACAAAAACCAGTCACACACAAGCACATACCAGTGTGCTACGTGCAGTTACAATCCGGCATTTGACCAACAAAGAATATATTAATTGAAAAACAGTCCTCCTCTTATACCTCACACAGGCACAAGTATTTTTTAACTGTATGAGGCTAGGCACTGAGCAAAGTTTCATCCTCTGTCTTGTCAACCTGCAGTAGTGTGAGAGCAGCACTGGAATTGCCAAGCCATCAGTCCTGGCACAGGGCTCTGAGCATTCAAAGGCAGCCTCTGTTCTTCATGTTCTCACTGAGCCAGTAAAATGCCCTCTGAGGAATTTTCACAGCCCCTAACCAAATCTGAGCACACCGTTATGTTAAAGAATTGGGGAATAAACAAACAATAGGAGATTCCCAGAGCTATTACCAAGCAAATAAGTAATTCCAAAATGCAATCCTTCTTATCCAATGAAGGTCAGATGTATACTGCTGTGAAGTAACTTTTGCAGTGCTTCAGGGCTGTTTGGGGCAATAGAAAACTAAGAATTCAGCACTGTTCATAATGGCTTCCTGCTCACATCAAAAACATCTTGGTTTTCTCACTAGTGTGAGGATTCTAATGATGGTATGGGCCTCTTCAGTGTGGAAAAATAACTCATGGGGTATACTGTACATTATAGAGAAATAAGGAAGGTTGTGTCTATAGAGAAAATATTGATGCATTTTAAATACTGCTTTTTCTAATAGGAAAGGTTACTTCCGAAATGTAGAGCATATAACTGCTAAAGAGACTACATGATTCAAGGAAATACGGAAACTAAGGTCCAAACCTGGACAGTTCTGCATGTTCAGTGCTTTTTCATTGCAGCATGAGAAGCAGACTTGCCAGATTCATTGGGATCTGAATGTGGGTATCACCTGCTCTTTCACTTCCAGGCATGTTGCTGTCTGTGGTAGAAGCCTGGTTCCTACCAAGTCATTAGCAGGGATACCTCATTTTTGCCTCCAGAAGGCTGAGCTCAAAGTGCTTATGTATGTAGCATGACACACTGAGCTGTGCTACAGCAGGTTGAGCGTACCTGAACACTTAATGGTCTGGGTTGCACTCCTCATTCAGACAGCTGACAAACAGCCTGAAATTAGGGCTGTCTTGGTCAAACCAGGGTGTCTGGCAAAGCTACAAAGAAATCAAGAAGACAGTCTGAGGAATTTGGATTTAAACTATGGAATTAAAAAAAAGTTCCTTCCCACAAAATTACATCAATATAATCAAATTGATTTAGAAACAACTTCAGTTAAAATGGTATCCTCTTTTTTACTTAGATGAGGTTTTAGTCTTACATAAATTTATGTTATGCTGTCTGGGTACTTGGATACCATAGTGTAACTAATACCACTTAGCTACAACACGAGCAACGGCAAGAAAGAACTTGCTGTTCAGTGGTTTCTTTGCAGCCAGACATTGAAGGAAATCTCTGTATGTTTGGAGGAGCAGTGACTTGTTTCCTCTGGACATGATACACACCAGATATGCTGCTACCTGAGAAGACAGTGGAGAAAAATTTCTTTTGAAAAACGTATGTAGACCCTACTCTGAGAGTTCACTGACTACAGAATTCTGGCTGTAGGCAATGGAAATTCAGCAAGTAAGTTCAGTGTTAGATCTATTACAAATGCTTTACAGTTACTACTTAGTTTTGCATGAAGACATCAAAAGCCATTTAAAATCTGAGAAATGTAATATATAATTTAAAAATTAACTTAATGAAGGGTCAAAACCACTAGAAGACCTAAACCATAAATCTGGTGAGAATGATGTCAGTCAGGACACAGCAGTTTTTAGAGATCCTTAATTGGGGTTTTTCACTCATAATTAAAAAAAAAAAAAAACCTTACCTTGTAATTTCATGGATTTATAAGAGTTCTTATGCAGTAATTACCAGATCTTGTCTGGTTACATTATAGGTGAATTTTGAGTCAATATAAGTTTGAGAGTAAAGCAGAATTAAAATACGTTTGAAAAGGGGTAACCCCAATTTATTTGCATCTGTGTTTCCTGTCTAAAGTGACAGAATGAATCTATTTTGTAATGCACCTTCACATGGAAATGATTTAAGGTGAATCAGCAGTACTAGTAACATGCAGGATATCCTGTCCATCTAAGGCATGCTAAGTAAACTGCTAAAAGGTCTTGGTTCTACATACTGAACTTATAGGAGAATTTTGATAATGCCTGTATGAAAAAACATATGCAAGCATATAACCTAAACTTTCTTTTTCCAGTTTGGTGTTGGGATTCACTAATCACAGCAACTAATGCATAAACCTATATAAACATGAAAGATTCAAATCTGCTTTACAAATATTATGCATTTGAATGTTTATACTTTTTATCACTGTCAATTTGACATGCATTCACTGATGAAATATGGTCATCCCAGATGAAAGAAACAATAAAAATATTACAGCATCCTGCAACGTATCAATTAGGCTATAGGAAGCTTAGACAGTATTAAGAATGTTTGGAGGGAGTTATGTATTTTTATTTTAAATAATAGAGTTTCATTCTTTTCCCATTTCAGAAGTCATGAGGAATTAATTACAAGAGAAATTGCAGATAGCTTTTAGGGGTCCTCACCATACAAAAGATAAAAAATAACTTTTCTTTAGCTAAATTTGTTATTTGTAAATATATGCAGCTAACACTTAGCTAAATTTGTTATATGTAAATATAAGACCTGCGAAGAATGAAAATAAATTTTGTGCCCAATAACAAAGGAAAAAAGTGCTTTGTAGTGTATAATGTTCCCATTTCTAGTCTTGCAGTCATAAGATTTGAGCTTTAAATAGTGAGTCTCACTCTTATTTAAGCACTCAAATTCAATTTCAGTTTCAATCTGATATTCATAATTTGAATCAGAAAGTTCAATATCGAGAATTACTCTCTATTTCTGTCCTTTGTTGTACCAAATGGTATGTGTACTTATACTCCTTATTTTCAGATTCTTCATCATTAGGGTTTGATAAAGACTTCACTCTTGCTCTTTCCCTCCCACCCCTCCCTCTCATTCTTATTGCTATATTCTGCTTCTTCTGCCTTATGAGGACCTTTTTAACAATGATGTGACTGATAAGTCTTTTTACAAATACACATTTATAAATAGAAAATACCAGTCATTATTGGGATACTTATTTCATATTTTGTTAGTCTAAAACTGATGATGCCTTAGTTTCATTGTCCTCAATTTTGACTGTAATTTATTCCAGAAGAGTAATAACTTAGCATGATCTTCCTTTTAAAATATCAAAAGATCTGGAATGTTGCCTGTATTTTTGCAATCCTTGCTCTGGGCTTTTTTTTCTTCATCAGCGACTATAGAGTGTCTCCCTTTTCTTAGCTAGATCTTTTTATGTATATAGATATTTAGTTATTTTTTACCTTTCTTAAACCTCAGGGTTATTTAATTCTTCAGTCTGGAAGAATTCCTAGGGCTCTGTTTCATAATTCTACTACTACTCATCTCTTTTTTGCAAAAAACACTTCATTGTTCTCTTCCTCTCTATATTAAATAATTTAAAAATACTAGCTTACATCTTGAACAGTTCTGCATATATTTACAAGCTTCTCTTATCACGTTTCTACAGCATTTAATGCTAAACAGATCATTTTTGTACTATCTTATTAGGCTTTTCTGTAACGTTGATCCCTTTATTTTTTCTCTCAAAACCAGCTGGTTTTCATTTTGAAGTATGAAGGCTTTCTTCTTCATAGCATGAGTGCAGAGTAGAAGTACACAGTATTTGTACTGCTACGCCATCTGCATGATTTTGCTGAAATAAGTATACTGATAAATCCCAGAAAATGTGTTGTGCCACTTTAAAGTAACAAGTCTTGTAATGTCTTTTATATGATTTTTTTCTCTTCTTTTTACCTCTGACAGATCTTTGTAACTGACTTTTCTTATCACTTTAAATTCAAGGACTGTCTTACTTTCAAAAATCAGCAAATTCATAGGAGGGCTTTTGCCTTTTTTTTTTTCCCCCCTCAAAAAATAACAGTTGATTGATTACTTTGATTGCCCTCTTTTAACATTGATAAGAAGTAAAATCTCATTAAAGATTTAAGTCACATTGATCTTGCAACAACCAACTACTGTGGCCAAATAAGTAACCATTTCCAAAGACTGATCTGTATAATTCTTAAATGTTAGTGAGTTTCTAGCCATGCAAATGCATGATGAAAGCATTATTCCTTCACCAAAATACAGGCTGGTGAACTGCAGTCTCATTCTGCAAACAGTATGTCCCAACTGCCATCATATATTTTCATAAGCATCAGTTAATATAATATGCTAAAAAATTTTTCCCATTACTTAGAGAAGCCAGGTTTGTTATAATTTGTGTTGTGTTATGCACCTCTAAGTCAATATAAGAAAGTTCACAAAACTTGATTTCCAAACTACCCATTTTTCACAATAGTCCGAGTCAGTTATTTTAGGGTGGGAAATATATAGACAAATTAAACTTTTTTGTGTCATGATTTTTAAAAGCCAGAAGTGCATACTTGCATTTAAATTGAACTGTGTATGCTATGCCTAATTGGTTGTGCCATATAAATGCATTATAAATTATTCTTGGAACTAATGCTCTTATCTTCTAATAGAACATACAGAACTATTGTTGATGTGGGGCGCTACACAGTCTTCTGTGTACGTCCTGTAGGAGTTGTTAATGCACAGTATCTTTTATAAACAGGCCTCTTTTTGTCTCTGTTAGAAGAAGGAGCTGACTCAAAGAATCTGATAGTCTTCCAAAGAAAACATCTGTTTTAAATATATTTGTTTGGATTCCAGTCAGTACACCTAAGACTTGCATAATTAGCTTAGACTACACAGTTCCCTTTTCAGAAGATATATTTATACAAATAAGCCATGCATTTTTCATTAAGCAAATACTCCTCCCTTTCTTTTTTTTTAATTAAAAATTCCAGCTTGTATTTTAACATATACTTTTGCAAAGCAAAGATTAATTGAGAAACTTTTTCAACACTATTTTTTATATGACATTTATTTTACTGTATTTTGTGTTGTAGAGATGTGTCTTGCAACCATTTTATCAGTATTTCAGTAAATGAGTGCATACGTTTATGAAGATGCTTTTGATATCAGTAATTGATCATTTATTAAATAAAATGTGAATTTTTTTTACCTTTTACTACTTTTGATACTGCACATTCCTTTAAATGTACATACTAGACTTTTAAAAAATGAATTATGGTAGTAACTGTCTTAAGTTTACCCTTCCTAAAGATCTGATTAACTGAAAATACATAAAATACAGTGTTTATTTCATCTTAAGCAGCTCCTTAGAAGAGACAAGAAGAAATGGAAGCTCAGTTAGTGGTCCTTTCTCCATTCATCTCGTGCCATGCCACACCACATGATTCCCCTGAACCAGAATCTCTTATCATACAGCTGTGCAACATTAAAAGAATTCTTTTCTAAAACTGGATTAATGACTATACATACCTTTGGTATTAAGATCAAACCTCTTGAATGTTCAGACATTCACAGCTGGGAATGAAATCTTTTACTCTGGGACAAATTCAGCCTGGAGTGACAATTTCATAATATACATTGCAGGTGTACCTTATTACAGAAGGGCTGAAGTTGGTATTTCATGCATAAAAGTGGTTTCTAGGCCATTTTTTGCAGTTCATACAATCCAGATGAAACTGTTCTTAATCTGATCTGGTATTCTTTATATCACGTCTCATTTCAGCTCAGTTCTAGCCCTGTGGAAACAAGAGTCACACCTGCATTGAGTGTTTTCATATAGGGCAATATCAGTCAGTTCTGAATGATCTCGAAGCCCCACTTATTCCCTCACTGTACAGAATTATGTCTTGTGTGAGAAGTGCAGTCGCACATTTGGTTTGAGTTTTTGCTTTTTCTTGCCATTTTCACAAGTCCTCAAGCATAGACTGGGTGAAGAATGCTATCAATGATTCAGTGTGTTCCTTCCACCTGTGCATGTGATTGACTGAGTGAAGTTGGCTAAGCGTCCCTGTCTCTAGTTGTGGGGAGTTTTAGGCCGAAATTAATTCATATTAATTATTTATATTTTTCAAAAGCACTTGTATACAATAGTGCTAAGTACTAAGGAGACAATAATGTTGACTGTTGACTGCCTTTCAATGTAACTTAAGTGACAGTAATACAGATTTTGGTTGTTTCATGTTCCATAGGTCTTTACTCTGTTATGGATTGCTGACTGGATGGTACACCACTTCTGGAAAAAAGGAAAAGATCCTGACAGTTTTTCTATCCCTTATCTTACTGCACTGGGAGATCTGCTTGGAACTGCCTTACTAGCTATAAGTTTTCATTTTCTGTGGCTCATAGGTGACAGAGATGGCGATGTTGGAGACTAATTATTCCAATGGATGCAATGACTTTTCCTGGAATATTGACAAGACCGATCATTCCACTTGAAGGTCCTCAGAGTGATTGTTCCATTTGGTATAAGTAAATCAAGTTGGCACAGATATAAAACAGCCTTAATGATTTTAGTTCGGTTTGTTTTTTAAAAAATAGGGTGGAACTAGGAGGATACTTGAGACCTTTACTTTGAAAACAGGTGGACTGCTCCTAGTTGAAAACATCTGAGTAGACACAATGAAGGGCAGATCAATCCTTTATCAAGTTTTTAAAAGATCTAGTCTTTTAAAAGAACATTCCTTACCTGTATTGCGAATCAGAACAATCTCTAATTGCTCATTCAGTGGTGACAAAGAAGAGGGTAAGACCCAATCAGTGGCTTGCCTTGTCTTTCCCTCCCGGGAACAGAGTGGGTATATGTTTTCATCTTAGCGCAGAAGCGGCTAGTAGACCTCAGATGAATTCAGTTTCATAGACATTACCTGATTAGTTGATGATATGTTCTTATCTTGCAATTTCAGTGCTGTAGCTCTCTGACCATTGCAGTCTTGATATCAATAATAACTGTTATTATACTGATGATTTGAGTAATAACTGATGATTTGAATCCTGATTGTCTAAACATTTTGTCACAAGTTTTATTTTATGTATACTAATATGACCATCAGCATTTATAAAATTGGACACTTCAAAAGTGTCTGCAGGACTGAGCCCTTTTTCTTTGTGCTAGACAGAGCAATCTAAATATTTTGCTGTTGTGATTTATTAGAGCAAGAGCATAGTAAACACAAATAATGTGACACTGACCTGATCAATGATAATGGATGAATGATTAAAACTCCTTGTGTTGGAAAGTGTATTTTCATTTAGCAACTGAAAAGATGTTTAACTAACTGATATTAATGGTGGTGTGATGGCCAATATCCTGATTTTAAGGAAGTATTTAGAGGTGTTGATTCAAATGTAAATACTGAACCCTGATTAAAACTTGGGGTATAAAACATGTTTCCTTTTTAGGCACTTAGGAAGTTACATAAACTTCTAAAATTTCAGAGCTATCTATGTCATCCATTTCTAAGCAGAAATCTCTGCTAACAGGATTTGTGCTTTCAAACCGTGGACGTAATATGGTCAATAAGGAAAATGACTGCTTCTGAATGATTTCTCTTATTTGTATACCTCAATATTTTTATTAATACATTGATCATGAGGACTCTGGTTGCCACTTTGAAAAAATGTACTAATTGCTCTGTTTTAAAATCTAGTAGGAGTTCCTCACAGCATATGTTTTTAAAGACTATAGCATACATCCTAGATGCATAATTAAATAACTCATATTTTAAATGTTGTGATTGAAAGTTTTAAATTTTGAGACTGAAATTAGACAACTGAATCCATATATCAGCATATGTTGTAATCCTGTAAACATTAGTCATGTGATTTATGCATATAAATCCTCCCTTTTAATTTGATGGACCTACTCAGATGATTTAAATTAATTATGTGGATAAGTGTTAATGGGAATTCTATAGATGTCGGTCACCTTAAACTCTGTGGAAGTTGAAAGTGTTTGCAATTCTGAAAATTAAACCAGCTATTCAGTGCCTACACATGGATTTAGATGCCTGACTTTTAGCTCCCTCGTTTAAACATTTTTATTTAAGCTTTTTCTTACAGTTATGATAATATAGTTGTTTGAATGAATCACATGTATTATGTCTTTTATTATGTGAGAGAAAGATGAAATCTTTCTAACTTCAGGTTCTCTGACTTTTCTTAGTTTGTATTAATGTTATTTAAAATAGTTTCTTGTATGTAGCATTGCGGGACATATTCCTATTAAATTGTTTAAAATGGACTAGATGTAACTCATTTTTTAATTTTTTTTCCAATACTGAGTATTTATTTTTGGTACAGATATAGATGCAATTTTTTTAAATCTGATGGAACTGCCATCTGAATCAACTAAGCTGCCATTTCAAGCACTTTTCTTATTAGAGTTACTGGATTTTAAGGTTGTTTTTAAATGAATTGCAAGATTCTTAAAAATTAAAATTTCTTGACATACCTGTGACCTGTGCTTCTCTGATGTGCGAGGGTGTTGTAGTATTTAGCCATGGCAGTATCCTTACTATGTTAAATATTTTCCCAGTAGATAAGCAACAACTGTTCGTACAGTCTGCTGACAAATGGGTGAGTGTTTAGATTGCAGAATTGGGGAAGAAATGTTAAATGGGACAAATTCAGTGAAATTTGAAAAGGGGAAATATGTTGACAGACTGGAATAATCTGGGCATCAAAACAATAAGTGATGGAAAAGTGTAATGGGAAAAATTGGTACTTCAAGAGGAGGAAAGTTCATTGCATGGTTGAGAGAGCAAAATCCATATTGTGGGAAAGAAAGAGGTGCAAACTTTCACACAGCATTCATTATGAGAGGCAGGAGCAAACAGAAGGAAGTTATTTGGAGGAAAGAATAAAAAGGCACAAACTTGTTTTTCAGGAAGGCAAGAAAAATATAACTCATGTTGAAAGGAGTTGGGGAAGAGGAGGAAAAAGAGATGCTTTGGGGAATGGTGGAAGTGAGAAAAAAATGAATGCTCTCAGTAAGATATGGTTAAAGAGGAGTTTGAGTGGGGAAAGAAGGATGACAGTGATAAAGCAGAGAAAACCTTGACGTCTGGAAGAGCAAGGAGTAAATAATCTATGATGTGGAAAGGCGTTTGATTCCTCTGTGGAAGGGGCATTTTAAAAACATAGAGGGTTTGCTAACTCTGCTACCTATTTTTATGAAGGTAAAAAGCTCTTACCACCAAGTTTCAGGGGCAGTTTTATTCCACTACCTGAGGATAATATGGGGGAAGGCACGAAAGAGTTCTTGGACATCGGAGAATCTATCATCTGCTCAAAAGCTGTACTCCCTAAACCAACTTTAACTCTAGTCCAGTCAACGTCTCCGCAGTATTCCACCAACTTGATTTTTTAAACGTATCCCAGTAATACTCAATTACTTCATGTCTGTGTCTGTAAGAAATGTTACCAAAAATTCTATTAGAGACAAATTGTGTGCTTTTTGTAATGCTCAAATCATACAATTGAAAGGGACATCCTGAGATGTTATTCTGTCTCTTGTTATCAAAGCAGCCATATTTTATAATCTTGCAGATAAAATGATCGCTCTTCGTATTAAAACTCATTAAGTGTTTTCCTCCCCTCCACCTGCTAGAAGATTCTTTCATACCTTCCTTTATAATTTCTAGCCTAATTAGGGCTATGGGTGATTCACGTCTATTTGCTTTTGTGTCAGCATGTAGCATTATTTTATTTGACTCTTGTTCATATCGGCTCATTCACCTCATTTAAGCTGCAGGTCATCTTAAAGCTCCTCCTGCAACTTCTTGCACCATGGTCATTCTGCTGATGAGCTAGACCAGGCAGAAGCTCCAGTTGCTTTGCCTGTATGAGTTACTGTCTGTTACCTGATGCCGAGTAACTGCTGGAGTGCTCTTGCTTGGCCATACTTACTGTCTACTTTTTTTTTTTCTCTACTTCAGAAATATCTCTAGGGTAAATAGAAGTAGGGGCAGTTTATTTGAAATGTGTATTATTTGCCATTCTGAAGGATTTTGTGACCATCTCAGTTGTTCTACAAGCATGCATGAAAGGGACAATGTCATTTGTTAAACTACAACTAAATGCAGCTTTAAAATTTGGAGTCAGAAGCATTTCATACCATAGGTGTTTTATTTTCTTTTCCTGTGTAATGCTTTGAAATGATCTTTGCATTCTAGTGAGTTACTGAATGACTTCAGCTTATTTTTGGAGTGGTTATATAGCCAGGATAGTTCCACAGCTTTATTATGCTGTTTGATATGGGGGAGTATTTTTCTTTTAACGTATTTAGATCAATATTTTGAGTTTTATAGCATCACTGTACATCTTGCCTTAATCTGTGATGTTTAAATTTGCCATATCCTCTTCCACTACCGTGTTTAATATATTAATTTCATTGGAGCTTTTAGAATGCTGATGAGAAACTGGTGAGCAGCAAATTAATTTCACTTCTTTTTACAATTTGCCAACTAAATTAGACTTTTCTTATACAAAGATTAAAACAGCATGAGGATTAAGGCTTTATAAATGCAGAATAGTTTGCAGAATCAGGACTCAAAAATAAGACCTATCATCTTTTTAATGGATTTGCTATTTCACTTCAGTTCTGAGCATCATGAAAAGCTCTCTCAAGTCCAAGAATAACCCAGAATACACACATCAGGAAACAGCAGTATAAGCACTCTGTGAAATGAAGTGTTTGAAATTCCTTATTATTATTATCATGGTAAAATTGCTATTGCAAAGGAGATAGATAGTCTCTTTATAGGTGCAGAAAATGGCAATAGAATATGGTAATTGAATTATAACCTGCTTTAGAAAGAGTAAGACGATGTTCAAAAACAGTACCAAAGGTACTGGAAGCAATGCGAAGTCTTAGTAGGATTTTTCTTTTCTTTTTGGCTAGGTTTTCTGTGATACAATACATTGTTTTAATTGTGTTCTCTGATCCATTCCTAATCAAGTCAGTCTGTTGTTCAGTTATCTTTTGGATTATCATTTTCCCATACGTACCAAAAGTTAAAAAATCAGCTTTCTGTATATAAAGGTGGGGAGGAAGAACTGGTAAAAAGAGGCGTGTTTTGTCATTAAAGCCTCATTCTGACAGTCATAAAGGAAAGTCTTTCTGTTAAATTCAATGAAAATTTGATCATCATGCATGCTGTGCATGGATACTCTAGGGAATGTAGTATTAACAAAACATCAATAATTCACAATTAAAGCTAAGAACCAACATGTTTAGTAAACATACAGGATTGCCATATTCTGGGTGGATACCCAAGAGCAGTGGTGTACCCCTTAGTCATTCAGCATTGGCAGGGCTGGATGGGCTTTACCTTCTCTGCAGCTAAAACCCTAATTTGATTTCAAGTCCTGCTAGTTGTTTATTTAATCTGCAGGCTAGTTCATCATATGCTCTATTTATGCTTTTATTTCTCAGTTCAAACTATACTTGAAATTTGCTTCTTCCTTTCCTTAGCATTCTTCAACTTGCTCTTTTGGGAGATTGTTTCCTCTTCAAGAGTTGCTAAAAGTCTTGAGATGTCAAGGAAGTGCTTTCCTTGAATAATTTTAAATCTGCTTTTTGCAAGTGAAATAGGGTCCTGAATGAATTATATGGTAGACATCTTTGGGAATAATTGACTTCTGAATAGTTCCTCGAGATTTAATATCTCTAAGTTCTCAGATTTACATTCTAAGTTTTACGGATTTTGTCTGTTTACTAATTTTTTCTGTCATCTCCTGGTTTTGATTAATGAAGTTGTTGCCATGTCGTGTCTACAGTAGAACAGCATTTTAATAAAATTGACATTCTAAATGTTTTTTCAAAAATTACGGGCAAGAATACTTGTCTTATGCTTAGGAAGCAATCATCCACGACTTTCCTATGAATCCTCATACTATGGTTAGCTTTAGATCATCCAAAGCCCTTTTTTTCCTGCTTGTTTTTGAAGCAGCTATTTTTCCCTGAGCTGACACAACCAATTATTTTATTCTCTTATAGTATCCAAGATCCTGGAGTAACATTAGGACATGCTTCATCTCAATTGTTTTGAAGACTGAACCAATTTTTACTCATTACATAGGAAAATTTGACATGTCTGATTAATTCTAGCTCTAAGGAGATGAATGGTAGCTTTCACTTAAAACAGAAGAGTGTCTCTGGAGTTTGGAGCATTTCCAAAATAGAAGTGAGCTTGTTAAGCTTGACCACATTAGGTGACTGAGATCAGCTCAGGTACCAAGATCATCTGACTTTGCCGACAAAAGCGTAGATGATGTGGAGATGTAAGTAAGCTCTGTACTTACCCAATACATGAAGACTGGCTGATCACTCCTCTCTGTTTCATTCATTTCACCTTAATGCTTTGAGATTGCCATTGCTGCTTCTTTAGGGCCCATCCATTAAGGCCACTAAGTACTATGGTAGTGTAAGTCTATCACATATGTATGGAAACTGTGGTCCCCCCTCTGTAACAGAAGACATTAAGGCCTTTGAAAAAAAAACCTTACAAAACCTGCATGTCATTTGTGCAAAATGAAAGATCTAAAATGCTGTGAATTCAGATACGAAAAGGCACGCTCATTCCTAGGTTTCATTTCCAGCTGGCCTTTGCTCTATTCCCACATTAGAAAGCTGATTCATTCTTGTAAAGACTTTTTTAAAGCACCGTAAGGTTACCATGCCAAGGAGCATGAAACCCGGCTCTGTTAGTTACCATGTCTGGTTTTGTGCTCTGTGCATGAGACTGACATGAGCTATGACTACACTCGCCCCTCAGAGAGAACCAAATCCCTTGCTTTGAGCAAAGCCTGACTATATAGTCTTGGCATTAAACAGAATATGGATTGGCACTGTGCTGAATATGCAGTACTGGCTGTGCGGGGTTCTTCACCTCAGGCAGCTCTACAGCTGGAAGAGCCGTCACCGAGACACCCACTGTGTTCCTGGTACACAGTAAGACTTGGCTGAAAATTGGGAAAGAAAAACTGAACATGCAACGATTCCTCTAACTCATCCAAAGGTATTTACTGAGCTACCCCCCCTCTGCTCCATGGGCCATCGCTCTGCCCCATGCAAGGTGTCTCAGCCATGTGCTTAGGTTCTCCTTTACCTTGTTGACTTCACATGGGATGGGAACTTGCAGATACCTCTGCAATCCATGTTCTCCGTATTTTCATGTCTTACTAGAGAGACAGGAAGATGCAGAAATGTCCATCAATTCAAAGGAAGTCCAGTTCTGCTGTTTGCTAGAAAAATTGCATTTTAAACATTTATTAAGGACTGTAAATATTTTAAAGTCCTTCCGACTTGAGATTATTGCATTACATAAATGTTTAATAGATACAGAAGCTGCACTTAAAGCGCTGATAAATGCATACATACCTCTGGAATATGTATGGCTTTCAGACTGGTACGAAGAGAAACAAACGTGAACATTTTTAGCACTCATTACAAGAAGCAGAAAAATGTCCTATTACCATAGGAAGCCTCTCACAACATGTGTTCATGAGGCAAAACTTACACCTGTTCACCTTTCTGATTGGTGATTCTCATTCAACTCTAACAGTATTCCAACCAGTTTTCTGGCATATTATGGAACTGAGGTGTTCAGCGTAAGCTCATTTTTAGTTATCATCTGGGTTTTTTTCAGAGCCACGGCATACCTGCAGATACCCTGCTACCTCAACCATGTCACGGTTGGGTGTGTCCCTCACATATGTTCATGGTCAAGTCTCCTGCTAGATAAGGACCAAGTCTTGTAATCCATTTAGTCCTCTTCATACCTATATAAAAAAATCTCCCGCCACACATAAGAGAAGGAGATTTTTTTTTCCCCCATTTCTCCTGTTTTTAGGAGGATATGCCTTACAGCCCGTGGACTAGGCAAGATCCATTCATCCTCTGTACGCTCTGAGGGCAGCTGTCTCCTGTTCGCAGGCAGCCTCTGAAAGCCCCTCGATAATCTGGAGTCCCTTTTCCAACACAAGCCCTCAGGATCAGGAGTAGGAGGGCTGCGGTGTCAGGTGCGGCTGTCGAGCTCAGTAACCATCCTGGTTTGCCCGCGGAGTTAGGAGGGGGTCTGTGTGCTTGCCTCTCAGGGCTACGGGGGGGTGCCAATGGCTGTAGAGCCAGCTTCGTTATAGCCCTGACACCAACTTAATTCCTCTCGTGAAATGGGAGATATGGCCTGGAATCCTCAGTCAACAACCCACAACAAATTTAGTTGTCTTCATGTAAAATTTTCAAGTTCAGGCCAAAAAATACAGGGAGTCGCAATTGCTCTGCATGGCCGACTGATGGTCACTTAATAGAAATGAACCACTGTGAGTGACGGGGGGATAGGATGCGCAGGTTTAGGATGCTTCTCCGCTATCTGACAGCCTCCGAAAAAGGGGGGAAGCATCTGGCAATGCAGCATGCAGCAGCATTCCGTTCACGTCTATCCTGACGTATATCCAGATCACATCAGCAAGATCTCTGATGCAGAAGGAAGCCATTAGCTATCACCATCATCTCTTCAGCTGATTATCCTGAGGCTTTTTATTTGATCAAAGGAAAAATGTGAGCGTGTTATTTTACTCAGAAGCAGGAGCACACCTGGTTGAATACATCTACTGAAATGTCCTGCTAGAGGGAAAGCTAACACCTCTGTCTCCAGCTGGAAATCTCTACACACCCCAAAAGCTCACTTTGCAAGGTAATTTGATAATAAAGGAGGAGTTAGCAGTAACACCCATCACAGGGAGTATGACAGCACCCGTGAGCAAAAGGCTGATTGCAGCCTTATCCTGGTTTAAGGTATGGCGGGCACACCGTTCCTAAGGGCTTTAGATGGAGCCTCTGCCGTTCAAAACCAAGCACAAAATATCAGGAACCTGAAACCAGTTAATTACTTTAGAAGTGTTGACCTGAATGCTTGCCACCTGACATCTTTACACTTGTGAAAAACAAGACTGAAATCCAGACACTGCAAACTGTGTAACACCTTGCTTAGGAGCCGTGACGGAGCCTAGGTACTCTCCTCTGGCTGCATTTCCCAGCACGGAAATACTCACATTATATGTGAGGCATTCATAGTTTTTAATCAGCTTCCAAAAGCCCTGGCAAAGATTTGCCAGGTGACCTGAACCATGCTACAATAAGCAAAGCAAGATTACTCGCCTCACTGTGTTCTTAAACGCTTTCCTCTGATTTAATTCTCAATATCTTGGACTCAATGATCTTAAAGGTCTTTTCCGGCCTAAATGATTCTACGATTCTATGAGGAGACTTCCCAAACCAAGACTTTCCATCTTAAATTTCCTCCCATCTTGCATTCCTTTTCCATAGTTATACAGACTTTCTCACCTGAATTGCACTCGGCTGTTCCTCCTTCTAATCCTTGCACCATTGACTTCAAGATTTTTTTTTTTTGTAAAAAAAAATCATGGATTTAATTTTTGAAATTTTCCTAGGTGACAAAGGGAGGCTTAAAAGCATCTGCTGTAGGAATTATACATATTGCACGTAAAATCGTATTGCACATGCAGCAGTAACATTTTCATGATAAAATAGCAAAGTACATTGTAAAATTAATACAAAATAGCTGAATTGTTATGTCTTTCCATATAACTGAAAGCAAGTTTCTTAATAAATCACATCTAGCTACAATTCCAGGAAGGAAAATATTTTTTCTTGACTGGGTGGCTCAGCATTTACTTGGCTGCCTCTGCAAACAGCACTTGCCTCCCCATAGCATGGCTGCTTGCTCTGATTCAACCTTTTTCCACAGCCATCTCTTTCAAGTTTAAAAAAAAAAAGTAAAAAAAAAATTACAGTAATTGATTGCATTAATGGAGCAAACAATCACTTTTAAACAAACCTGAATGCCTCTACTTTAGACATAAAACTAAACCTGTTTTAGCTAGAATAGTTATCTGCTAAGGTCAGACTGACTAAATCAAGCCTAAGAAAGGCCTAGGCAATACCCAAACCCCACCTTCGCAGAAGCTTTTACAGGAAACTGGGGCCTGTTGTGGGTTGCAGGCTTTGACTTGATGTAGAGCTGCAAATACCTGCTGACAGTGTGGAGACCTCTTGATAGCTAAAAAGTCATGAATTGCCACAGTATAATTCTAGTTTTTAAAATAAGCTGAAGCTTAATGGCTTAACTGTTATTATTCAGCCGCATGTTACCCTGACAGCTTTATGTATTAGTAAAAAAATAGAAACAAGGGCATAAACTTGTGGATTGATTTTTCTCTTACTGAGGAAAACAGCTTTGCTGGTTGTTTGTTTTTTAATTAAAAACTCGATTGAAATGAGATTTTCAAACCCACATAATTTTACTTGAAATGCTATGTCTCATTTTCCAAAATGCTCTGGCCATTTGTTGCATCCTGATAGGATGTGTACTACTAAACACCTAAAGAAATGTTATCTCAGGTCTGCATTTACTCAAAAAAGAGGGACAGAGGAATACAATTTCAATGTCAAAGTCCGTAACATTTTTAAAAATATCGTCAAAAGATATTTTTAACAACTTGTAAATGAATTAAAATATTTTCTATATTTTTCCTCCATGATTCCTCCAAAATCCACAGATTTTTTAAAAAAACTGGTTTGCATGCAATTTGGGGAGGTGGCTTTTGGATATGTTGCTCTTCAGTGCACTGAAGAATAAAACCGGACTCTCATTTTTCAAAATTTTCAATCTTTCGCAAAGTTGTAAGTGCAACTGCAAAAGCAAGATATTTTTCTGTGGCATCAGGAGTCTTGTACGTGATGATGTGTAACACAGCTAGCGAGAAAAGCATGGCACTGCCGGTCGGGAAGCATATGCTCTAGTTTCCACTTGGCTGCATTTGTTTCATTTTTTTTTTCTTTATTCCTTCTAGTTTCCCAGATTTACTTAGTTTTTTTGTAATTATGGTAGAATTAAGTGAAATATGTTTTCGTCCAAACAAAGGTGGGGAAGTGTTGGCAGAGCTCATGCCCACACGGAGAGCGTTACGACCCCAGGGACAGGATTGCTTCAAACTTTGCACCATCTCCACTGGGCTTATTGCGTGATCTTGTCACTTGCCCAGGCGAGAGGACACCGCAGCCGTACAGGAACCTGCCACTACATTGCATCCCCCAGAGCTCCACACTCATATTCCCAGTGCCCAGGGGTGCCGCGGTCCTGCTGCCACCAGCTCTCCTGTCGTACAGCAGCAGCCGGTGGTCTGTACCGGGGAGCAGCTGCGGGGCAGAAGCTGTATGCTGGGTATGAAGGGGAAGGGATTTTGTAAAATTTTTAATAATGTAATGGAAAAATTGTGGCTTGCCAAAAAGACAAATCCTCATGCTTCCTTCCACTGGAGCAAATCCAATTTTGTCAGTCCCTGTGGCAGTATCAGGGATTGGGTTCTTCTCCGCTATCTTACAAGCAATGAAGAAATTCACCCAGAAGCTGTGCACCCAAGAGATGTGCGGAGAGGCCACTTCTTACCCCATTATCCCAAACATGGAACTTTCCATTTTTGTGTGCATGTGATATCAACCCTCTAAAGCCCCCCCTCCCAACTCACTCCATCCGTGGCTGAGCTCTGCAGCTGCTGCCCCCCACTTGCCTGGGCTCGGTCCCCTGGCGTGCCCTGCCCCACCTGCCCCCATGCAGCCAGAGGCTTTCTCCTGGCCCTCGTTTCTG
Organism: Ciconia boyciana; assembly: GCF_034638445.1. Classification (NCBI taxonomy): domain Eukaryota; kingdom Metazoa; phylum Chordata; class Aves; order Ciconiiformes; family Ciconiidae; genus Ciconia; species Ciconia boyciana. The sequence goes on from NC_132934.1 coordinate 62,029,622, forward strand.
CGTGACACCGCACTTCATCTTTGTGAATGCAGATGTTATTGAAGCTGCTGGACTCTCTCAGGGCAGTGTAGTGGCTTGCTTAGACCCACGTACTGCAAGAACAGGACTGCATCTCTTTGAAGCGTATGTAATCCTTGCCCAGCCAAGCTGTCAAGGGAGGTAGAGCAATCAGCACAGTGGCTGGAGCCAGGCTAATCGCTCACTTAGCTCAAGTCCTTCTCAAGACCTTCTTAATTATCTCCCTCTCTGATTGAGCTTGTAGAGGAAACAAATCACTGATGTTTTGAAATGTGAAGTTTGTTGTCTTAATACTGCACAGCCAGGCTGTGATTTCAGGAAGCTGTGCTGCAGTTCTGCCTATTAATGAGGGAGTGCAGGGTGGTGGGGTGTTTGAGGTGGGAATGGGCTTGGGCTCTAAAGACAGCCAGTGCCCCACCATGTCCTATGACACCTTCTCAGCAGAGTTCCTGTTTTCTGTTTGTCTCTGCTCTCATTGTGAGTAATGTTTGCCTTGTGGGGAGTGGGGCTGGCAGATTAAATGGGCTGTTTGCAACTGGCAGTGCCACACCCAGAATATGGCATCCAGTTTTGGGGCCCTCCCCAACTCAAGAAGGGTTGTTGAGATGCTGGAGAGGATACAGTGATGGGCTACCAAGATGTTCAGTAACCTAAAGCTTATAACCGAAAAGGACACTTTGAGGGATCTGACCTTATTTAGTCTGGTGACAACAGGGCTAACTGGGAATCTAATGGCAGTCTACAACGACTTAAAGGGGACTTACAAAGAAAGTGTATCCTAACTCTTCCTCCAGTGGTGATAGATGATGGACACACGTTGAAGGCCAGGAGTCTCACAGTGGCCACTAGGAAAAAAACCATCTCTGCTGGGAGGGTAGTACGGCACTGGAACAGGTTGCCCAGAGAGGCTCTGAGCCCTCCATCCACAGAGGTATTGAAGCCTTGGCTAGCCAAAACCACGGCCAACCTAGTCTTGGTGACCTTCAGCAGTAGGGTGGCCCAGCTGACCTCCAGGGTCCCTTCCAACAACATGGTCAGGATGGTGAGCAGTTATTTTCTAAATGTATGTTTTTCCTAAGTATAATTTATGGTGCTGATTTCCTCACCCAATTTTGTCTTCAAAGCCCAGCTTTCTGGCCTTAGTGAAAACACCATGGACGAGACCACGCAGGTTTGGGGACTGCTGGAAATGTTTAACTCAAAGCCATCGTTAGCGAATTCACATGAAGGTGGGCAAACACATGGCTCATCAGATAGCTGGAGTTTATGTCATCTGACTGACTCTAAGAAACGCCCTTGCTTGAGGTGGGACGATGTTTCTGGGCATGCGACAGGTCTTAACGACAGCCATCATCCTCGCTGGCTGGGAAGGAAGGGAGCAAGAGGGATATTGTCAGATGAATTTAGCTTTCCTGCTCCATAGCAGTAGATAATTTTGAGTCTTCTGCTTGTCCTGTCACAATAACCCTTGTGAGAAAGCAAAGCTATGCAGACAAAAATCCCACCCTCAGCCCTGAAAGCATAAGCCAGAAATAAAGCACACAGAGAGGAACTTTCTTTCTTCAATTTAATTGAAGTTACTTAGAAAAATAATCAGGCTTGAATGGCTTTTTTAAGGAAAGATTCATGAGCAGTTCACACTTGTGTTGGCAATGTATAATTTAGCTTTCTTCTTTATTAACAGTATATTTAGGTATGAGGAGATGCTTTTCTACAACAAGCCTTCTACTGCATACAAATAGATTAAAAAAAAAAAATCCAACCCCACATCGATGTTAAATTATTCGTACACATTGTATTGTGCATGCATGTAAGAAAATAACACTCTCTGTAACAAGAGTAATAGTAAGGACAGTCCCTTTTTGTACCTGAAAAGTGCAGCAGACTACAGTGAAACCCTAAAACATCTGGGGTCAACTTACTTCTAAAAGCACTTCTGCTTGTGGATTATTTAATTCACTTGTCTTACGCAGCGCATGGTTCAGGCAGTTTGCACATTTCTGTGATAATGTGCATGGTTTATGAAGAGGCTGAAGCATGGACCAAGTCAGGTTTGGGGGAACCTCCCACTGCCCAGGAGTCACCACCATGTTCAGATGGGCCAAATCCAGCCTGAGCTCCAGGTTCGGGTGCTTGGGGCCATCGGGGGGAACGAGCCCCCAGCTGTGGGCATTGTGCTGGGCAAGGAGCCACGGGCACTGCTGGGCTCAGTGCTGGTCCTGCCAAATGACGGGGAGGCACCAGCCGCTCAGAGATGGGAATCAGCGCTCCTCAAGCCCGGCAGCTTTGAGGAGGCTGGGGGGAGAGGTGGGGAGCGGGACCTTCCCCGCTGGGTCCCTCTGCACTCACCACTGCTCAACTAATACACGTCCTTCTAAAAGAGCAGCTCCCCGGGTGGCCCTTGGGGCCCCACAGGCACGTCTGTATTTTGAATTTTGCTGTGGCTGCAGTTTTGCCTGTTCTCGTCTCCTGGGACCAGCTGTGGCCGCAGCAGAAATGAACCCGGGAGGGAGGCAGGGCTCGGGAGCAGACCAGCCCCTCCGCTCCTCTGGCTGGGAAACCCAGTGAAGAGATGGGGTAAAACCAACCCGGTTCCCCGGCTGCCCCCGCACTGAGATGAGGAGAAACAACCCTGAACATCCTCCTGTGTGGGGGCAGTGGAAAGAGATATTTTTTGGCTCAGTCAAAACAATGCACCCAGTAGACCAAAAAAAAAAAGCCTATTCCTTAACATCTGTGGTCCTCCTCTGACCTGGCGAGGGCTTCGTGCTCAAGGCACAGGACAGGATCACATCCAGCATGTCAGCTGTTCATTTTAAACACACATCTACAGCCCATTCACAGCACTCCAAAACAGACATAACACACTAAACGGACAGTTTTGTAGTAGTTTGGGATCAAGGTTTTTAAAAAGCAAGTGACTTTTAAGTACCTGCTTAAGACCACATAAAAGCCATCTCAGTGCTGAGCATCCTCCCGTAGGGCAGGCCTCTGTGGGGAGGCAGAATCTGGGTAATCAAACCCAAAGCTGCTGCTAAAAATCCTGGCTGGAGCAGCACTCGCCCCTCAGATCTCCTGAACATATTTTTCTGCTAAAGCTTTTCTATCATCACAACTGTCAAATAGGGGTTTTCTGTCTCCAAAGCAGTGAGACTACAGACAGTATTTCAGAACAGATAAAAACGTGGTGAAGACAGAGAAAAGTACAAAAAGAAAGAGGGAAGCACATCCCATTTTTAAAATATTTACTTTCTGAAGCAACTTTTTTCTTAAATGAAAAAATTCACATCACAATCTGTTGGAGGGATTGAGAGCTAACTGAATGAAAATTGGATGAAAATATGAGCACTGTTGGATACAAGACCAAACAAGCGCACAAATAGCTTGCGGGAAATACTGGAGGGGGAGTGGGGAAATCTACCCTCAGACAGATTTTTTTTTTTTTTAACAAACATATAACCATTGAACTACGAACAAAAGAAAGCCAGGGCACGCTGTGATAGGCACTTGCAACAGCTCTGCATACTCTAAATGAGACAAAACTGCTTTCAAGTAAAACAGCAGCCAGCGATCAGCAACCGCTCAGGAATTCGGAGCTGTTAGGCGCAGACAGCCGGCTCTTCACCAGCCACTGGGTCAGCGCTCTGGGTTATAAATAGGACCTGGGTTATGAAAACTGTGGCTATTCCAGAATGGATGAGAGATTTGTTTGTAGGGTATGATTAAAAAAGTTAATGACTCAAATCCTGGCTAAGAACAAATCCAATTTTGAAAGGACTTCAGCTGCTGTTTGTTATGTTAATTTGTTCTTCGCTGAGATTTATTCAGTGACTTATTTTTATAAAATAAGACGGAACTTATTTTTGTTCTTTAACCATGTGTCCTGGAGACTAATGTAATTCAGTGGGTATTATCGGCTACTGTACAATACGACATTTTCAGGATGTGGCTCTGATACTGTTGAAACAGCTCTGCCTTCAGCTGAGTTTATTTAAACCTTCACTAATTTTTGGAAGGGTTGGGTTTGCTCCTAAGATTGACACGCAGGCAAGTCAAAACCCCATTTTAACAATCGTTCAACTTTAAAACAGATTTTAGGTTCCCGCAAGTGCGTGCGCTTAAGGCTCTGCCTCCTTCTGCCCATCAGCTGGCTGCCGGCGCTGCCGGCTCAGGACGGGGCAGCCTGAAGTGGCTACAGACCATTCCCCAGGCAGGCGCCTGCCGCCCGCTTGGCCGTACACCTCACCTGCATCAACCTAAAGCAACAGTTGGAGCAGCCTGTACTTCTGCCCACGGAGCTTGCTAATAGAGCCACACTGAAATCTCATTTTTCAGTATTTATTTGCTGTGAATAGATTACTACTTCCTTGCCCAAAACAATCGCTTGGTGTGCTATGCCTGGTACAATCTGCCATCCCAACAAGCTGTTATACACAAAGCAACTGCTACTGCGATGTTGACCTTAAATAAAAAGGTCACGGTCTCACACTAGAGCTGATTTAGATGAAATACTAACCCACTGGCAATCAGAAACATCTCTGTCAATGGTATTTGGCATCAACTAAAAAAAGACGACTTCCCCTCCCCCTAGGAAAAAGCCATGAAACCAGCATGTAGGAAGATGAGAGAACTTTTTTATTGCCTTGCATGCTTAGAGATCAACACCAAGATGACTTTCTGACTTTTCAAACGACATCTTTTATAGCAACGTATCGTGACCAGTGTTTTTTGAGCCAATTTTTGTTGCCCATCGTAAGATCAATTAGGGAGGCATGACTTGCAGAGGATGGAGCTGCCCCCACCCCCATCCTGGGTATGAATTAAGTCAATGCCAATTGCTTTGGGCATTCAAAAATCTCTACAGTCACTTTCAAAATGCTGATTTTTTCTGATGGATCATCTGCAAATCTGCATTCATTTGGGCTGGCAGGCTTTAAATTAAGAGACAATGGGACTGGTTATATTCTGATAAAATCATTAAGTCCAGACTTATAAAACGTTCATGGTTTCTCTTCCCAAGGAATACATTCACATTTCTTTCAGTCATGGGTTTTAGATATCATGAATCTATCAAAATCTGTTTTACTTTTCCCTTTCAGGGCTAGAAAGATAGATTTTTTAAATACACTTAAGTGCAATATCACTTCCTGAAGAAATTATTTCCACCACTCTTCTCAAAGCGTGTGGTATCAAGAACCATTCCCGTATTTACCTGCATCAATGGCTAATGGAAGAATATTATTACCCAGAGACAAGCTCAACTGAGGAAAGCACAAACCCAGACTCTTTTTGTCCAAATGTTATGTTATCTTATCTCTGCTGCTGAAGTGACACCTACCAAGAGACCATGTTTTAAATAAGTATAAATAACATTAATTAGAATTGGAGGAATGAAAGATCAATGAACTTCACCAGAACACAATTAACATTTTTTTTAAACAGTGTAGCAGTATTATTCATTTCTACAGCTAGATCACAATCCTGTTACCCTGCAAAGAGAGCTGTCCTTTCTTACAGTTGATTTAAATAATTTTGACTGTGCTGCTCGCAGCATCATTCAAAAAAAGAAAATATTAATTTACAAAATAACCCATTCTCCATATTTATTATGACAAATAAAAATCTTAAATAAAACAGGCTTTCTCTCCCCTCTCTCCCCCCAACCCATCCCTCATTCCAATTTCAGGTAGCTTGGCACTGAGTAATTGAACATTAAAAAATCAAGTTTGTAGACTTCATACAGCTGCGTTTGGTGCTCGGAGCTGATGTTCTGGAAGAACTCTGTGGTCATTTCGTCCGTAGTTCTCGTAGACTTTGCATAGGTGGGGAACTTCAGGTAGTTGCCTACTCCCGCCAGCTGGAGAATGTAATTCGAATCCTCTTCAAGCGTTTCGTATTTTCCTATGAGGTCGTAGTGGATGTGGCAAGGGTGGCAGAGGGAGTACACAGTCTGCCAGTGCTCGTTGAAGGGCTCTTCTCTTTGGGTGTGCGGGTCGATGAGATATGCCACAAACTCTTCAAATTTCACATCATCACCTTTACGCAGAGCTTCCTGGGTTGCGTTTTTCCTCTGGCGCCTCACGATTTTGGTGCCGTATCGCTTGTGGAAGGAGGTGTTGTACTTCTGGGTGAACTTGTTCCTGTAGGCTGACACCAGTCTCTCGAAAGGCTCGCGAACAAAGAGGAACTTCATGTAGTTTTTCAAGCGGTGGTTGATCTCTGGGATGCTGTACTGGTTGAGGGTCTTCAGGTTCGAAGACACATGGGCTTCGTTGGCTGGGATTTCCATTGGATCACTGTACTTGCCTCTTCCCGTCAAAACCATCATGACTCTCTTCCAGTTTGTGCAGGCCACTTTGGGAACATAGCAATAGATCATTTCATGATCTTCATCCACGACCAGGTGTTTGAGATCGTTGGGTGTCAGCACGCGGCGCTTCCTGCTAGATACACTGTTTGCTCGGCACGTGTCTGTCACTTGGTCTCGTCTAATCTGATGAAGAATTGCTGTGTTGGACAACTGCAAAGAAAGCACAGGCACTGGTAAGTCAAGCAGCTGGGAAACTCTTACTGCCTTTTTGCTTATTATACAAATTCATAGAAAAGTAGATTACTGCCTGTACAGAACAGTTCATTATATCACTGAGTAAAATTGTTCCTATGCTAGAAGATAAACTCTTTTTGTCTCCAAACTTCTTGATACGTGCTGCTTAAATGCTGTTCACAAAGAAAGCGTCTACGGCTTTGCTTTGAAGCCAACCCAAAGGAGCACAAGCGCTCACACAGCCTGGTGGCACGTGTATTTACAGCACCCTCATCCTGAGATGCGGTCACTGCTTTTCTTAGTCCTGGAAAACATCTTCCCTCCACTCTGCAGTCCATCCCACGGCTACAGCAGTGCTGGACCCTGCTGCTGTGCCTGACCTTTTGCTGCTGAGATGGGGCAGGAAGACACCGGAGTTGGAAAATTTGTCAAAATGAAAACAGTATGTGCTCTTGTTGCTGATGTCGTTTATGCTAGAGAATTAATAATCACGGCTTGTTTCTTGGCTATGACCTTGGCAGAAGAAATGAAGTCCACGGAGATTCCTGCTACTCCCCAAGGAAAACGTTCACTCAGATGTGATTTCTTGAGGAGCAGGGAGAATATTAGCTATAAATTTGCCTCTCTGCTAAAGCCATATTGACAGAGAAGGAAAGACTGTGTGGCCTTCTAACACACACAGCACTATATTCACCCATAGCCTTTTATTATTTTGTTAATAGCGCCCTAACTTTCTACTGCTACTGGATGCTTTGGAGAGGCTGTAATCTGTCTTGGGGACCCCACAGGGCAGCTGCACAGAGATGACCACGGTTTCGCCTCCAGCCACCTCCTGCCCAGGCTGTGTCCAGTGACAACAGCAAGAGCTTCTACTAAGGCAGGTAATGAGCTCCTCTGGGAAACAGGGAATATCGGCCCAAGCGAAGAACTATGCCGACAAAGGGCTCCTGTGTTTGGATGCTCAGAGCCATCTGAGGTCTCTGCATGGCATGGTGTTTTGCTGTGCAGCCCTACCCTCGCTGCTACAAATGCCTTTTTACATATTCTGAATAAATTCCATCAAAGCAACAGGGGGAAGGTTTTGGTAATGTTATTTACATTTACTTAACCTCACTTACCTGTGGATTTCAAAGAGCCTTACGCACAATAATTACTTTAGCCTCAAAGCCAAGTATTAAGGCAAGTAGTGACCTTCCTAACTGATAGGCAAGGAGGTCTGAGATTCCTTCTTGAATGCTGAGTCTTTCAAAAGTGTTTATCTGATACCTTCTAGTTAGGTTAACATGAGTCACAGGACACGGCAATGAAGCAGTTGAGGCAGTGTAGACTGTACACATCTGCTGTGGGGGTGTACAGCCTTTGGTTATACGGGTCTTCCCCCTCGATGGTATAATGCCCTTGGCAAATGGTTTTACACCAGCTTGGGGGTTCATACTGAACCTCCAGTTCCTGCAGTCATGGGTCAAATCTCTGCTTTCAATATCAGTAGTTAGCCCTGATTCATATTAAAAAAACCCTCAAAGAACAGGATCCAAATGCACTTTAGCGGCAAAACCCAAACCAAACCCCAAGATGGGACCAAGCCAGTTGCAGGATTTCTGAGCTTTGGAGGGAAAGGAGATAGAAATTGTATCGTTACAGACAAGCCCTAAGAGCCCAGGTCTCACCCGCCCAAGGGGGAGCAAAAGCTTTTGCAACACGTGAGCAGCAGAGCCTCTCCCTCCCTCTGAGCTGCGGTGGGTTGCAGAGGAACGTTCTCGTGGGATGGGTAACACCAAGGGGCTGGTGCACCTCAAACTTGGGCAGAAGATTTTTTTCTTCAGGACAGCATTTCTGTGCCAAGCCTGGGACCTCTGTATTTTGTACAGTGCCACCCACCACTTCTCCTCTGAATTCCTTGATACTTGCCTCATCTCATCTCTTTAGCCCCTTTGTTCAGCAAAATGTTGGCTAATGGTTAAAACATGCAATAGCCCAGTGCAGCTCCTTTAGACAGCTTGGCTCGTCTTTTGTGTGTGTGTGGTATCCCCCCAAATACCTCCCAGGTGCATTTCAAGGGCAGTTTTGTGTTATAGTCCAAGAGATGAGAAGCCAGATGTGAAATGTGCTTCATGTTTCCTAGGAAAACTGACTGGCAGGGAGTTTCCAAAATAAGACGGTAGAAAGCAGTTGTCAAGGACCACACAGATTTTTGAAGAAAATGACTTTTTCTGTTAAAAACAATATAAAATCCCTATTTCAATTTATGCTGTCCTCAGAGAGAAACAGAACTAATGGTCAGCTCTATACTGGTTAGAGTTACCAGTGAGTAATTTTCAAAGAACTAAACAAAACCCTATGCAAACACACAGACATACAAATTCTCCTCTGCAGACACATAAAATGCTGAAATCTCTCCTCCTGCAGATTTTCATCAATATCATATAGCACAGTACTGCTGTTCACCTCTAGTCCTAGAGTAAAAAAAAACAAGAAATGCCTGAATACACTGCTACCTTACAATATGTTAATGCACTGTATTTGCTTTTCTGGTGCTGTTCTTGGGATAAATACAGAATTAAGTGGATGAGATTCTAGGGCCTGTATTAGATAGAAGGTCAGATTTGATAATCTAATGGTTGCTTCAGACTCTAATCTGCAGATGAATCTTTGTAGAGCTGTGCTTTGCTCCTGATTTCATTCCTACATCAATAGGCTAGCAATTCTTCCCATACATTAACATTAATGAGATTTTCAGGCATTCGGAGTAAGGGGAAAAATGCAGCCTTAGTATTTGCAATTGCAAATGAGGTTGTGCTACATTAAATTCACTTACAAGATGATACTTGTGCATTTTGAAGTGCTATTTGTCTCCCACTCTTTTTAACACGGAAGAAATATGAAGAAACGGCATACAAGTTTGGTCAGCTACATTTACTAAGTATACAGCAACACCCCAGGGTCAGCTCTGCACATGCTCTGGCCTGTCTGGTAGCACACAGAACACATATTCAATATCAATGTAACACTAAAAGGACATTGCCCTATTCTCATAAATTACAGAACCATTTGGTATGGGTGATGGATGAAGGACCATGTAGGAATTACAGTTTTGAAAGCTCTACTTTGGGGGGTTTTTTTTGGCGTACTGACTTCAGCTTATTGGAAAAATATTGAAAAAAAAAGGCCAATTTAGTGACTGTCCTAGAACGATGCCAACTATATCAAAACCCATGTTCTTCTGCAGCTGACCAACACACCCGATGCACCCTGGGAGAGCTAACCTACCTGCTTCCCCCGGAGAAGCAGAGTCCTCCTGGCTCTCCTTGAGGTTTAATGGTAACAGCCCTCTTGCTGAAGGAGTGGGCGACATGAAAGCCACACTCGCACTGCACTAGTGAAAAGTTGAGTAAGGCACCGGAGAGCCTTTAAGGGAGCTCCTGCAGAACCACCGAATTCTTCCTCGTAAGCTGCAAACCACAGAGGACATGCTCTATGGTTCCCAGAGCCTACAGCACCATGCAAGGTAATCATAACAGCATTTTTCAGTTTGATATTTTGAAATTATATATTAACACTGAGTTAGCTGGTGCTAATATGGTTCCTCCTCATTTTAAGTTACAGGCAAGGCTTTTAAGCCACATAATAATTTCACTCCTGAAGCTGGTGAGGGGAACTGGGAAAAGAATAAGATTACACGAGACTGGAACTACATTTATTTAAACTAGAGGTCCACTTGGCCACTGAAAATGTGCTCACAACTAAAGAGGAAAATACACCCTACAGATTTAAGCAGCCAGAGAGATAAGATCCAAGGGACAGATACCTTTAAACCCATGGATGGTGAAGGGCAAGTCAAACAATTAGGGCCATGGCCTGTCTTCGCCAAAGCTGTTATAGATGTGGCTACAGCGGAGTTGTGAGAGCACAGCTCCTGCCTGGACACTGATTGCTGCATCTGTTGTCATCACCAGAGGTCCCTGCCGATCCCGCAGTTCAAGAAGCCACAATAAGTGATGGCCTAAATACAGACCACTTTCGGAGAGGGCACTTTTAAGCATGTGTGCAGGTTAGCCTGAGAGCAGTGTGGGGATGGTGATAAAGCCAGTGCTCGGGTCTGTCCTCTGACAGTTCAACTTGGACTTCAGCTGGGCATTAAAGGTTTTGGGAAGACATCCGATAAAAGCATCTGTTCTTCCCCGAAAGGACTGACAACACCATAGATGCACTTGATCACGGGGTTTTTTTCCTGCAGAAGTTGTAACGGGGGACAGAGAAGAAGGGCATGTCAAGATCAAAGTTTTTCTTCCTTTTCTGATGCAGCAACTGAGTTGAACAGGGAGGCAACATGAGCAGCGGGAGACTCCCAAGCTCAGCGGCATTTGAAAGAAGAAAAAAAAAAGTAGTGTGGGGACACTCTGATCCCAGAAGCTTCTCATCTCCATCAGTCCCAAACTAACAACGAGGGAGGAAAGCTAAGCCCAGCACATTCTGCTCATGTGGATGTCTTCTGTACAGCGTGGCGGGGGCGGGCTTTGAGTGTAGCGCACTAGAGAATATACTGACCGGAAATATATATGCTGACTAACTGACAATCATCAACCCACGACACGCAAAGGTTATTCAAGGTAAATCACAGTCATGAGGTGAGAGGTATTTTCTTCTGGTTACTTAGGCACAGCAGGATAAAATAATCTTTGAGGGCCTTTCCAAGCTTAGTGGCCAAGCAGCAAGTTCAGATTTAAACACAGGACACTTTTAATTAATGTGTTTTTTCTGAATATAGTAGTGCACTGCAAACTAGGAGCAGAGATCAATCCAATTCACAGGTACCTGCACTGAAAGCACTTTTTTAATAGAAGGATGGAAATACCTAAGTGTCACTCAAAAAAAAAAAAAAAATAAATTTTGTCTTGCTATAAAAAAATTAGTGTGCAAAGAAGTATCCCCCACACTTATAAGGCAAGGTTTTATTTATTTCTATTTATTTTTAACTGCCTGCAGCTGCTGCTAGTTCTGCACATTACTGTAACCAGGCTCACAACCAACCTATGTTGGGAGTGCTAACACGACATTTGGGCATGGCAAACTAAAGGGCAAAAGAGTCCAAATTAGTTTAGAGTGGAATAAGGAGGATAAATATTTTGAATGGGGTTTGCAGTCCCATGCCCTGCTAAATTGCTTTTTCTCATCCGCTTTGCATTAACTTTCAGACTTTGCATCTGCCTTTAATTCTTCAATTACACTTGTGTTTGGAGGTTTGGGTTCTGTCCTATGCTAGAACTATGCAGGTTGCCATGGCGTTCCCCTTATCTGTGGTCCAAGCAGCTATCAGTCCAAGTCAGCTGTATCTCTGCTGAACACCCAGTTGGGTCTATCCAGTAGCACTGTTAAGCTTAGCATAAACCAGAGCTCATCTCCACCAAATTCTTCTTAATGGTATTTTAGAACGTGTGTGCAGCAGGCTCATAATCCATTGAAAACAAGGTCTTAAAGTGAAAAGTGTCAGATAGACTAACTATAGGTGGCACTAACGGTCCTAGTTATGTGACATCGAGAGAGACTAGTATTTCAGTTGACTAAAATCTCTCAGATATTATCAGCTCTCCTTCCCCCAGCACATCAACCACACCATCCGAGTTCTAGGAGGTGTTTGTTACTCAACACACAAAACGTTTCTCGGTATTATTTATATTTTCCCAAATGCTTAAGGGGGTTTTTTTGAGCATGAGGTTACATGCAAGCACCTTTCAAATCCTGTTTTCACATAAAAAGTGTGAATAAGATTCTTGCAACCTTGATGGACAGCCTTGAAGTTACAAACATATTTTAGACTATTTTAATACTTGGCTTTTACAATTTGCATCCATAACTACCCTACTTGGTGTATATACATTCTATACACCAAATTCTACACTGTTTTCTTAAAAACATTCAGCATTAGACTATAAAGGGGAACAAGCAACTTTTCATACTTGACAGTCCAAGCATAAGCATTTCTCAAATCATCACAATTATTACTCTTTGCAGATTTCTACAAATGACAATCAGACAATTGTGAATCAAAACACTGAATCTAAAAGAACAATTGCATTTTAGATAAAGGGATGTTATTAAACTGACCTGGACGGCAATCATTTTTTTAAGTAATAGCTTTGCAATGTTTCATACTTTGATTTATTTTACATTTCATAGCATACTATTCTTGACTTAACTTTTTCAAAACTTTCCAGCACTCAAATGAGAACCCCACCAAAGCCTCAATTAATATTTGTTCAGAGTCCAACAAAGCAGACTAAAAAGCACATCATGAGTACTGGAGATGGAAATGCTTAACATCTTCCCTGACAACTTGCGGACAGACAAACCGGAATACAAATTTGCTATGAAAATGTCTCTTACAGAGTGGCTGTATAATAGAAGATAATAAAACTAAATTAACTTAGGAGCGTTTTTACTAAGCGAGAAAATTTTAGAGACAAATTATATAATCTGAAGGAGACTCTTGAAATATTACAAAGCTGCTTTCTTTTCTCCATTTCATGCATTGAACTTATTGCCCCACAGAGAAGATAAGGCCGAATATGCATTTTTTTCAAATAATTCTTTGTATTCCAACCCAAGATAACCACACCATTTTCAGTTCCCACTGTACAGAATGCAGTGGGGCTATGAAAAGAAGGATCAAAGCTGTTGAGAGTAAAGCAGTCATACACAGTAGCTGCTAACACTGTATTGTCAAAAATCCCAAATTGCTTCACATATTTCCTCCTGCTTCTTATACACGGTCCCAACTTCGTTCGTTTGTGTCCGTGTGCATGCCTGTAGAAGGGAAGGGTGAAATAATTCAGCAGTTGCATTACTTTCGCTCTGGAGGCTACCATTATTTGAATAACACACACCCCAAACCCGCATCAACTTTGGCATTCGCTCTTCTTTGTCCAGGTACGTGATTTGGGTGCTAGAAAAGAAACAACACTAAACCAGTCAAAATCCAGCAGCAGACACACACGCAGCCGCAGTTGCTGATGCTTTCCTGGGAAAACTTCACAACTAAGTCATTAAGTATTGGCCTTTTTGTCTTGGAGAGCCTAAATGATGCAAAAATCTCCTTGAAAATTCACAGCCTGGCACCAAGTGATACCAGCTGTATGTTAAAACCAGCTTTTTAATCAGCCTAAGACTCTGTCATACAATAAGGTAAGGATTCAGGGAGAATAGAGGGAGCCCCCTTCTAAATGCCACCTTCTCCTGTATAATCCCAAACATCTTTGGAAGCCTTTCCATTCCCATTCTCCCTGCTCAAAACTATTTGGTGTCAGTACATAGGGTTTGGGGCTAATAAGATGAATATATACAACCTGCAAAATGTCTCCTCTGAACAAGGAGATGGAAAAGTTGTAAGTCCCCAGGAAGACGAGGCAGAAAGACCTATGGCCTGGCCACACAGGGGGTGAAGGACATGCCGCCGTGCGTGTTGCTGTTCTGAAGTTCTAGGGGAATTTTACAAACACAGGGTAGGCAAAATCAAAGTGACCGAGTTGAAGTGCAATACACCTGAGAGGTAAGAAATCCTCAGGAAGGCTGGAGGAGCCTTGAGCTGGGAATAATTAAAGCAAAAAATCTTCATGTTGGCAGGTTTCTTGGGATTTAATATACAGAAGACAAGTTTGGGTCCTCGCGTTGCGTGTACAAAGAGCACTCTGCATCGTCTTCCCCGCGGCCGACGCTGGCTGTCGGAAGGGAGGGCGAGAAGTGGAATTTGGCAGATGGCCAACCCTTTTCTTCCTCACAGCAAAAAGCAGCGGATGAAAGCCTGGGCCGGGACCTCAGCTGCCACGGCGGGGTGAGGGTGACAGAGCTGCGGTGCCTTCCCGCGGCGGAGGCTCTGCTGCCGGGAGCCCGACCTCCCTCCCCGCACTGCCGCGGAAGCGCTCGCCGCCGCTTTGACAGAAAAGGACAGCGCGTGATGAATTTGTCCACTCCTGGCTCATTCTTTAACTGCACCCATAAATCACCGTTTGTATTAAAAAGCTGAAAGGTTCTGGCTATCTTGTGAATTTAATTTTAAAATGACAACTTTCTGGCCTTTCCCCTCCAACACACAGACACAGATGTGCACACATGTGACGGCTGGAGCTGAGCTCCCGCTCTCTGTGCCTGTGCGTTAACCTGTAACACACAGGGACACAACTGTGGTCTTTCTAACCCTCCTGGTCCCCAGGCATGGATGTTACACCTCTACACTACAATCACTGGCCACTCAAAGCTGCCTCAAGTAGCCTTTAGGAGCCCCTACCTATCACCCTTGATGGACTTAATTATGCTAATGGATGATTTGACAGACATACAGCAGCAAGGAGTGAGTTGGCTCTCACACAGCTGACGGACAGGGAGTGGGGACCTGGACATGACAGCATGCCACATCCGAGAGTACAAGGCTGCACTCGATCTTCTTGGCTGAGGGGCAGCCGATTGCATCTCGCCTTGCCTGGGAAAGCCCCTTCCTGAGGATACAGCACTGCTGGCTGCAGCTGCCTGGGAAATGGCCAGGCTTGCAGAACTGCCTCCAAGTCCCCAGGGACTGTTGACAAGGTCAAAGGGACTTCCACTGTTTATCTCACAGCTCCCAGGTTGCAATCAAGGCGTAGATGCATCACAAACTGGGACAACCCAAGCCTGGGGACAAGCACATGCACTGGGAAGCTCAAAGCCAAGGGAGTGACCTGTAGCTGCTGTACTCTGCTATTATATCTCTACTGTGGGAGCTGTAGATGTGGTTTTCAAGGAGAGGCTTGAGGACTGGTTAGCAAAAGGCATGCCATGGACATGTGCAAATGGTGCACCAGGAGGAGCACTGGGCTGGGGATGCCTGGAGTGAGCCAGGGTGGAGCTGGGAGTAGCCCTAAAAAACAGAATAAGAAACTGCATTTTAACGTAGCTGGTATCTAGGAGACAATGGAAAAACTGACATTTATTTTTATGTTGCGAGAAGCTGTGCTAGTAGGGGTGAGATAAACTGGGTGGAGGGGGGAAACAGGACGAAGTAGATACGTAAATACAAAAATACGTAAGAAATTCCACAAGGAGGAAGGGAATAATCTTCTGTCTGGACTCACTGTGGTTAGGACAAGTAGTAATAAAGCTAAACAAGAGAGACTCAGTTTAGGTGTAGGAAAAATCCCAAATGAAAGGATAAGATATGTCTGTGCTGGAAAATAGTGAGGAATCTCCAGCATTGGGAACCTCCAAGAACCTGCCCAAGAAGGTGTCAGAGCGGCCTAAATGATCCTGCCAGGCTGGCAGGTGTCTCCTTGCGAGTCCTTCAAGCTTCACAAACCTGGGACGGTGGCTTCTGGAAGCTAAGCTCACTGTTGCACACCTAGGTATTTTACACGCTTCAGGAACAAGGCTTTCAGCAAATGCTGCAGAGCCACACGGGCAGAGAGGCCAGTTAGTGCTTTGAATGAAACCTCCCTCGGGAAAAGGCAACAACATCAGCCTGCGGGGTGGGCAGAGACCAGACAGGTGCTCAGACACCAGCATGAGAGACAATGTGGGAGACCCTCCACAGGACGTGCTGGAGGAGATGCAGGCAGCCCAAACGCCTGGAGTTGCCTGGGACCCATGTGCCCCGCTCACCCCCGGCAGCTCTGACCCGGCAGCAGATGTTAATTGATTTCTCGGTAACACAAATCCTCCTCCTGTACCTCTGGGTTGCAGCTTAGGTGTCACACAGTCAAGTAGAAATACTTATTTTCTTCTCAGCAGGATATCTGCTATTTTAACTGAATACAATTTACTCAGTCCCATGCTAAATCAGGGTAATACGTTTCCAATTTTTAACTCAGCATGTAACACACCAATATTGCTCCACAGCTTTTGAAACCCAAACAGGAGAAACAGAAGATAGTTGCTGCATAGCTGGTTTCTTTACATACAATTCACGGGATTTAGCAACCCACTGGAGGAGAGGAGAACCCTGTAATTGCGTGTTTAGCCGTGTTGAGTCCCTGTCCCCCATGACTGCGGCAGGCACTCTGTGTGGGACACTGTGGGATGTCCTCTTCTAACATCTCCTCCCTTCTGTGAAGCAGGGATACAGGCTCAGGCCCCCACCAAAAAATGCCATGCTGGTTTTCTTAAGGTAAGGCATTGGAAGTAGGAGCGATCCCGCCCGACAGCGTATAACCCTGCTGTAAGCTCTCCCGCCGTGAGGCTCACTTGCTCTCTACCTGGACGGTGCAAAGGCCCGGAGGAGATGGAGAAGAGAGAGATGATCTCACTCCCCAGCAGGTCGGTGGCAGAAAGAACAGATTTCAACTGCTATCTCAGTATGACTCTTTTTTTTTCAAGTAATGATTTGAATGAATTAATCCCGACACAGACTGGCAAAATACTCAAATCCTTTGGACAATGGATTTTCTTCTCCTCAACTAAACTATTACAAATTAACATCGAATTTCTTTTACTTCCCTTTGGTGAGGTTACATTGTGCTCAGACTAAACCTTGCTATTCCAAGGTAACTTTTCCTGGCACATTTGTCCATGCTGCTCACTAATGTTCACAGAAGGCAACTAACCAGGGTTGCTCCTTCTCCACAGCCGTAATTACAGTTAACTGGAAACTTTTCACCTTTCTGCTGCTGTACAAAAAGAATTAGATGACCCCCTGCTTGAAAAAACAAAAGGTCTTTTCTATTAAAATGCTATCATCCAGTTATAATCAATTACAACAGGCTTCCCAGGAAACTTTCCTGCCACAGAATGAAGTAGTGCAGAAATAAGATTCAGGGTTAACGTGGAAAGCCTGTTTCATCAAGAGCTTCCTAGGTCTGATTTCTCCTACCTTGAGATAAATACCAATGACTCCCACCCTGAGGGATGCTCAGCCCCAAACAAGCCAGCAGCAGTCATTCAGTCCAACCCTAATGCTGTCAGGATTAGACCCAAAGAGGGACCAAAGCAAAAGACTGAAGATGTACCATGACATTGGTAGTAAATTGCAAATTTGCTTTTGCAATATTTTCTGATTTGGTTAAAAAACCAGATGTTTCAGTCTTTGTGCACCAAAAGAAACTCACTGCCAAGTAGCCGACCACAAATGACTCCACCACAGGCTTCTCTGGGAAGCAAAGAGCATCTGCATAAGGCTGCCCACTCTGCTGGCCACCGACACCTCTTCCCAAATGCCAGGATGCTCCATCCACTGTGCCAGCTCTACACAGACGGCAACATCCAACGTTCTGCGGATCCGACCACCAGGCCCTCGCTGGAAACCTCCCGTCTCCCTGGGTCCCTCTGAATTGCAGTGGGGGAGACCTCAGCACAGCAATAAAAGAACAGAAAACATGCCTAGGTAATCTTCTTTAAATCCTGACAAACCTAAAAGTGTCTTGGTTGTATTTTTAAGCATATGACTTGCTACATTAAGCCTTCTTAGGTTGGAGCATGAGGGCAATGTTAAAAGTAATTTCCATCAGCTATTTAAGACAACTGGAAGGTACAATTATTAGCACGATGCCTTGTGAATTTTCCTCATCTCTACAGCTGTGTTTACTGTGATTTCTAAGGGTTCTCTGTCTCATCTAGTAATAGATCCATTTAGGGACTGCATACTAAATGTTAATTTACAATGGAAGAACAAATTCTTAGTATTTCTTTAAATGGCAGCTATTTTTTTTAAACTGTTCCCCCAGCTACACCCTGAAAGAAACTGCACATCATCTCTTTTTCCCTTTTTTTAATGCTCATTCTTTTTTAAACTTCCCAAAGAAAATGAGCAGAAAAGGCCACTCTGAGCTTTTGCTTTTGGGATCCTTCTCCGGCTGCAGCCAAGCGCTGTCTCCTTGCTCTCTGCTCCTTTCACAGATGCTGAATGCACGCCAGCCTCTCATCAGTTCCCTCTCTATCTGCTGAAAGGGCTGGCTCCCTCTTCGCTGCTCTCGTACCCTTGTCATCCACCTTGTCCCAGCTGCAGCTTGAGCATGCCAGCGAAGATCAGAAATGCTCCAGGACAGAGTTTTCAGCTAGCTCTTGCTCTGCATGCAAAATCCCCCAAAGCGGGTCCTTGCTGTCCCTGAGCTGACTGCAGCACTAGGCAGGCGCTCACGGCATTTGTGAGCGTGGAGGGCATTGAAAGATAGGGGAGATACCCCCTCTCCCCAAGCAGCGGGGCAAGGCGAGCGGCGGAGAGGTGCCAACCCGCAGCCCTGCAGCCCGAAGGGACACGGTCTGACAGCCAGGAGTGAGTCGAGGCATTCAGCTGCGCGGGCGACGGGAGCCAAGAGCGTGCACTCGATGGCAATGTGCCCTCTCCCGCACGGCGGGGAACAGGACGGCTCTGTCCCGCACACAGGGCCAGCGCTGTTCCACCTCCCACGGGGCTGCTCACACGGACAGCTACCCCTCAGCACGGGTAAAATGTAGTGCCTGGTGGTTGACACCCAGTGTGCCATTTTTTGGTATTACAGCCTTGGAAATGTACTTACGGGGAACTGACTGCTCGGCTATCAATACGTCCAGCTACCACTGGCTTCTGCTTGCCCACCCTTACCAGCCTGTTACCGTTCTCAGGGCTTTTTATTTTTATAAGCTGCTTATTTTCTCTTTGATTAACAAATAATGCTAGTAAGCTGGGTGGGAATACATACATCTCCCTATACACAGACGCACACATATGGATATATACATTCCTGCCCACATCCCAGTGGTAAGCACCCAGATGCACACCGGCTTATGTGAGTCACAGACCAGGGCGCACGGGTGCTTCCAGGCAGTACTGAAGCACTGAAAGACATTCTCATGCGTAAGTAGGTGGGACTGAAAAAATTCAGTAGCACAGTGGAGGGAAAGCATGCACTGCTGCTGATCTTGCTTAGTAGGATGGTCTGAGAAGCATCCATGGTGCCCACAGGCAGTCAGTACCTGGAACCGCTGTCACCTCTCTGATGATTTCAATCAAGACAGCAGAGGCACCTGAGAAACACTGGGAGTTGATGCTGTTCTGGCTTACTGAACAGAGGTTGTCCTTCTCCAGAGCTGCCAGGTGACATGGATTTAGGAGCAGGGAAAAGTGAGAAGTTCACATAGCGTGGCAAGAGCTGATATTCCTGACAGGAGAATTAAACCTAAATTACAGTTTCCAGTTAAGAGAGCTGTCGTTTTAGATTCTCTGTGCAGTAACTTCCACCCACTGGATCCATGAATGAAGAGCTACTGGTTCCTCCTCCAACCCGCAGCATTGCCTGCTGCAGGACCCATCTTCACAAGGCAGGGAGAGCTGCCAAGCACCACCGTGCCCTTCACCCCCATGGGGGAGCTTCCATGGCACAAATGCCTCCCACAAACATGCTGCTGATTAACAGTGGATTTTGCTCTTTGAACGTATCCTGCCTTTTATGAGATGCATCAGCACAGCTGACCTAGAGATTAACAATGGCGTCCAACTGCTCTCAACTCTTTTAGTTTTGCATTTCAAATGTAAAACTGATCTCATAAAAGTCTCCTTATCCTGTTTTTTCTAAATCCCTTCTGGAGGTTAATACTAGCTGGAGCAGGTCACCATGTGAAGGCCCATTTGCAAGGACCACACTTAAACGCTTTTGATCAGGTGTCTGCAACCCTATATCCATTCCTGTAATCCATTCCCATGTATATCTTCCAACTGCTGTGTATCCCAGCTAGCAAGAGCAGGGAAGTCTCACAAAGCCTCTTCCCAACTTCTCCTACTGTTTTTAGAGACCACCTCTTCCTGCTCCACGACCTAACTTTATCTCTGGCTTTGGTTGTTTAAAAATAAGCTTTGCTCACAGAGGAAAGCAGTACGTGGGATTCACTGCTCCCAGAAACAAACTGTAATTTCATTCAACTTCTTCTGTCCTCCTGGGTGCTCTCTTCTTCCAGCTTGCCATCATCTCTTTTCATGCACATGCAAGTGCAAGCCCCCAACTTCAGTCCCTCTCCCCAGTGCTCTTCAGATGTGGTCAAGGCCCCCTAACTCACCTTATTAACACCACTGTGTTCTCTCAGCCCCTGGTTAATGCAATACCAGGGGTCCAAGGTAATCCCAGTTATTTTAAGGTTAGCCTTAACTCTTCATTCCGCCTGAACTTCTTTTCCACTTGTGCCTCTCACTGCTCTTTGCTCACTCTCCTCGGCTGCTCTCATTTAACCCCTCCAGCATCTCTTTTGCAAGCTGTGCTCAATACTGCTAGAGCTCAAGTTGAACTTTCAAACCCATGGAGGGCTGGGAGCAGAGGGGGGAGATGCAAAAATTTTCAAAGGAAGACATGAATGTTGAACAGGATGAGTAAGAGGCCGCTCCAAAACACACATAGTACTTCAGAGATTGAGATGAAGCAGCTACCATACACTACTAGTTTAAACCTGATGCAGAACATCTACTCCTGTTTCGCTTTTACTGATTCATGTTCTCTTGCCTGCAGCTCCAGAGAGAGAAGGACCACCTGAGCAGAGATAAACCGCAGGTTCGCTTATACCGTTTCCAGGAGGAGAAAACACTTGCCAAGATTAGCTGAGAAAAACTGAACTGCTGACCAGCCAGCGAGGCTATGCAGAGCCTACACATCAGCCTAATAATACTTTTGTTCCCTCTTTGCCCACCCCAACACTGCAGACAGGATTGGGCCCCTCTCGTCCTCCCCTCCCCACGTAGTTTTTGTGGATCAACTGAGATCAGTAAATCTTAGGAGCTCAACTGTAGCCTAAAATTACAGCTTGTTGGAAGTACTATGAGATCTCTCAGCTCCCTACAGTGAGGTAGTGGAGCAGTCCTGAGTCCACTAAAATATGGGCATATTTTAGCTATGACCTGCCTTGTTAGGGACTGAAGGCAACAGATGTACACATTCAATGGGAATAAATGCTGGTTCCCAAATAAACCTCAGATAAACTGCAGAGGGATCTGCAGGTGCTGGCAGGATGGATAATTCCTCCTGAAGCTGCATCTGGAGCCGCTATTGCAGACTGAGGTCTGGGATAAAAATAACACTCAGTACTTATCTGGTCTTTTTCCATCTGTAAACTTCAAAGCATAATGCATCATCACCGCTTGCCAGATGTGAGAAGCAAGCCACAAAGAACCGGTCCAGTGCTGCTGCATTTTTCTACCATCTTCACAAGCTGAACCTTGTCCTCTCCCAACATCTCTTCCCTGCCCAAGCGCAACTCTGCCGGGTTCAAGGCAAGGCAACCCAATGCTACCAGCACTTTCAATTTTCCGGGATTCTGCTTGTATTTTAAGAAGGGGGATGGGGTTTATTTTTCAGCCCTGGTTCCTAGTACTTCTCTGGGAGAATTTCAGAACAAAATATCTCTTTAAATATTTGTCCTCCCTGAAGTTTCTAGTCCTCCCAGTTACATAAAGGTTAAGTAAATGGATTAAACTGGAGTGTCAAAATTCAGGTCGAGAAATTGTGGCAGTAAAGAATGCTGGTATCAGCAAATTACAGATATTCAAAGTGTTTGGTTTAGACTTACACCTTTCCCTCTTTGTTATTTCTTTCCTGACCAACACTTGTGAGATTCACCATTGGGTGTAACTTCCATATCAAGTTGGTTCTATGAGAAATTAATAACAGACATTTGGCACTGCCTGTTGTGAAAATGTGTAGCATGTACTGCAGCAACGCATATAGTTTTCTGTTTATCAAAACAACTACCTTATATGCCACTGAGATCTAATGGAAAGTCATCAAAATTCAGTAGATCAGAGCACTTCAGCATGTTGTACCAGGATTAAAAAAATCACTTAAAGTACAAAAAAGGAGGGTTACATGTGTTGGTTTGTTCTTTAATTTGATAATATGAGTTTGCCACACCCTTGAAAATCAACCTGTATGTTACTGAAAAAACCCTAAAGTTCATGAATCTATAAAGGTCATGGAGAGAAGTAAAAGGCAGCATTTGATTTTTTTCTGGAAAAGTATTGGGTTCACTGCAAGAAACAGGGGCGTGAGAAGCATACAGTTTATCTGGAATAGGTGGACAACATTAAGCCAAACCAGTCCAACCTGGAGAAGGAGCACTGAGAAGGGGGTTAGCGGATACAGCTTAAATGAAGTACTACAACTCTGCCTACCTGCTTCAGCCTACCACATCTTACTCATCTGCACTAGAAACAACTAGAAACACACTAGAGAAGGTGAAGGAAAGCATGAAGGAAAACAAGTAGTTTGAGCGATTCCATGGAAAAAAAAACCCAGTAACAAAACCACAGGCTACCTGGGAACAGCTCTCTGGGTTTGACTGGCATCCGGTAAAGCAGTCTGGTACCTCGACATTGGTACAAAGATGAATGAATGGTCTAAAATGTCTGTCCATGGACGACAGGAGAAAAAAGGTGGTGAACAGGTTTTTAAAGCATTACAGTCCCCTCCAAGGAAGCAAGTGAAATTAGAGCCTGGCTCTGGCGTTAGAAAGTGAAGGGGAAGGAACACAGAGAAGAAAACAAAAATGATACGTAGTAAAAATATTGCTCCTACATCTCTGGGCTGAAAAGCTTCCTTTGAGAGGCTCTCGCTTTTGATGGCAGAGGATGACATCTTTCTGCAACGGGAGAGGAAAGGAAAACAGAAAAGCCTGTGATAGATGAAAACTACTAAACAAAGACTGTCTGGGGAATTAATATTTATGAAATGCAAAAAAGATTGTAGTAAAATAAGAGATAACACAAACCTAATAAAAGCAGAGTTGTTCTGAATTAAAAAAAACAAGATGCAGAGCCTGCAATCTGGTGCTGTACTATCGAGAAACCAATTTCTCTCTGTCTCGGGCAATGTCAAAACAAAAAACCCCACATATAGGCCTAATCAAAAAAACAGTGCAGTTAATGGAAAAACTCCTCTTGATTTCCAAAGGCTTTTGATTTGACTCTTTGGAAATTTCTGATGTTGATAAGAGCTGGAAACAACCACTATCACCCCCTAAAGAAATCCTATTGCTTACCCAGTGGCACAGAGAGATGCTATAGGGCCGGAGGGTTACTGCCAGAAGTTGAATGGCTTCTCTGCTCAGTAGAGAACAACGGTGCATCCTAAATCTTGGCGTGGGGCCTTGGGGGGTGTTACCTGCAGTGTTATGGGGATGATTATTTTTGAAACTGCATATGGGACTTACTGCACCAATGGCTTCTTAAAAGCCTTTCAAAATCTTCCCCCATCTCAGGTGTGAGCTAGAAAAGATGTTTTCACTCAGAGACCCTCCCCCTGCCGTGGAGTATCACAGTGTGCCATATTTGATGCGCTGTCTAGTCTTGTTTTTAAAGCTCGTTTGCTTTTGGGGAGGAAAATGTTTTGCAATCCTAGTGCATCTGTCTGTTGAGGAGCATTTCTTCTGATATTCTGCTAAAGTTTACTTTTTTTTTTTTTTTTTAAAATTAAATACACCCATGGCCAGAAGATCATGGATGTGGAAATGGGAGAATTAAAAAAGGCTGAATGAAAACCACTGTGACAACCTCAATTCTGAGTTTGTTTCTCTGTGGGTTTGTTTCTTGGATGGGGTTTTCATTTTAGGTAGGGTTGTTTTTCATTTCCAGGCATGGTTTGCTCTGGTTTATGCCCAAGGACTTGCACTAACAAAGTCCTATGGTTCTGTGAAAGGAGTATAAACATAGATGCTAATAATCTGAAAATCTTACCTTCTGCACTATTTTTCTTTAATAGTGCTTCCCAGATCGAGGCCTTTAGATGGTGTAACTGCAGCCCGGGTCCCCAGGCTCAGAGTTACAGATGCCACATAGACTGTGGCATCCCTTCCTCACAAGCCATCATGTTTGAAAGAGTGTTTGCTCCAGCAAAGAGCAGGCACGTCCTCATCCCAGGGTACTTAGGGTGCACAGAGAGCCAAGCCACACAGACCCTCTGCTCAGACCCTCTTCGCGGGAGCAGCCCTTGGTGCCCAGCACCGACTTGAAGAGAGATGCTTATCCTGAGCCAACGCAACGTTGGGTCAAGACTTTGTGCGGTGCCACAGGGTCCTTCTTCCCACCTGGCGCGGTCAGGGGAGGAGGCACAGTGTCCCGCAGGGGCAGCAGAGCGAGGGTGATGCTAAACCACCTTCATCCCTTTGGTTTGCGTGGGCACGATGGCGCAGCGGGGATGCCACCTGGCCTGATCCCAGCCCGAGCCCATGGCCGTCTGGGTGACAAATCTGTACAGGCAACTGCTTCTGGAAATACCAGCTTCTTCCTGGGGAAGAAGGAGTGAGCCTCTAGAGGGAAATGCCAGGTCATGGGGGCATTTCAGGCCTATTAATATAATTTAGAAAGAAAAAGAAAATCTACGCTGGGCTATTAGCAAAAATCAGGTGTTAGAGTGCAGGGAAGACACATAAAACACTGCATTAAACTACGGCAGTTTTGCTCTACCTCAGAACATAAAGTTTATTGAATGGCTCCCAGAAGAGGGGAAAATGGATTTGGCACTTGGCAATAAAGTCTGTAATTAGTTTTTTATAGAAAATCCACGAACTGTGCTCGAATCCTGACAAGTTTTGTGGTGTTGGCTCGCGAACGCCCTTGTCCAGTGCCACCATCGGTGGGAGCAGGACATACAGCTTGAGGAGAGCTCTGGGCTGCCCCTTACCCCTCGTGAGGAGCTGTGGCAGAGGAGGAGCCCATGGAGGAGCCCGATTCTCCCTGTTGTGCCATTGGAAAGAAGTAATGATGGGTCCCTTCACCCACCCAAGGCCACCCCAACCACCTGGAGAGCTGGCAGGTAGGACCGAAGCTGTGGTTGACCTGGCCTCCAGCAAGCCCTGGAGCTGGGGGAGGCAGCGGCGGTGACCCGTCCTCTGAGCTCCGCCACGCTGGAAGAGCCAAACTCATGAACGTGTCTGTGGCAAACAAGGCCTGGTGTTTTGTGACTCACGGACCCTTGAGCATTTCCAACCATCTGGTTTCCCAGAACTGGCCAATCTGATGGGTTTGATGCCAAATTAATAAAATAAACGAAATGCAGGAATATGTGAAATCATGGGAATGCAGCTAGGGACGTAACATACCACCTCATGGAGATTTAAAAAGCTCTCCATCTGAGATAAGATGGGGTGGATATAGAGAGATGGGATAATAGAAAAGATTCACCAGCACCATAAGAAAACACTTTCTGAAATTATTTACGCAACAAAATTTTATGTTCAAGGACACTGGAGTCATTCAATAGGCAGCTCACAACTATACAGTTACTGCGAAGAATAACAAATATAATTTTGGATGGAAAATTTATAGATGTGTTTTTAAAATGCACATGCCGATACCCTCACTTTGCTTTTTTTAATGGCCCTGCTTTCTGTGCGTTCATGGCCTTCCTGAACCTTATGCGAAGTTTGAGAGGACTTGTAAATCAGTTCCTCTCCTGGACCTTTAAATAGCAAGTGATTAAAACTAAAAGCACTCTCTAATTGTATTAAAGAAACCACTCAACTAGTTATGGCTGTGGTCATCAGGCATGAAGCAAGCTTGCTCCCTCTGCCACTCAATAAAGTCAAGAAACCACAGACTATTCTCAGACTCAGTTCTTAAAAGTCTAAATCTAGACAATGGTAATTTACACTACGGTTAGTCGCACTAACCTATCTTTTATATCTAACCTAGAAAGACCTTCAGAGAGAGAAAACACGTATTTTATTTAAGAGATTAAAGAAGAGCACTCAGCAGTGCTCTCACTGCTGTACACTGAATAGGTGAATGCCAACAAAAACATGACTAGACCGGACCCATCTGTCATCCAAACATAAAGCAGCAGCCTTTCATTTGGGATATTTGTGAACAAGCAGACTTCTTATGTCTGTGTAGGAGCATATGCGGTCCCCACAATTACAAACTCTCAGCCCCACTGTGAAGCACGTAAACATTACTGCCGTTCAATAAATGTGAAACTTGGTCAAGCTGACATGGTGAGTATGTGGCAGAGCCAAGCTTGACACCCAACAGTGTCCCAGTCTCCTGTCATTAACACCAGCTTCTGCAAGCAGTAAATCTACCAAAGTAACAACACAATAAAAATAAACGTTTCCCAGTTTCTAGTCTACATTTCCCTTTCTGCATCACACTTTTCAATTTTCTTATTGACTTCAGCACTCAAAGAAAAATGCGTTTGCCATTGACAAGGCTGGAATTAAGCACAGCACAATTTTTTACCGCGTCCGCATTTCACTGCAAGAAGACTGTGGTTCGGATCATGGGCCTTATGAAAATTAAAGTCAAGCTTGTCAGTGACTTCAAGGAATTCAGAATTTCCTCTGCTGTGTTTGTGCAATGTCCAGAGCCGCGAAGGGCTGATTGCTGAGACCAGTGTTCCAATATTTAATAAAATTAATGGAGAAACAGAGTAGACCCAAATTAAAAGGCAAAGAAAATGAGCAACAGTGAGAATACAGACAAATAACATTAAAATGCTTTGCCTCTTCATGGCAATGTTATTTTCATTGCAAAGCCAGGTATGAAAGAAGGTTTTCTTTCAAATGCCTTAGGGCTAGTGCATCAACAGCAGTTTCAGAGAAAAGCGACACTTTTTATAATGAGGGAATGCACAGCAGACTTCTGTAAAAAAAAACCCTGAAACCAAACAAAAAATCTACAAATGTTTCCAATCTCTATGCCTCTATGGGGCTGCTGTGTTTCATCAGTTTCAAATGATGGGAATTGTCCAGTAGCTATCATGAAAATATCCACCTGAGAAAGTTATGAGAATTCTTGCAGGATTCAACGCACCCTGCTGAGGGCTGAGCAGACGACCCGCTAACATGAGGAAGATTTATATTATTAGGAGAGCTGCCCACAGGTTTTATTATTAAGTTTCACACCAAAGTTTTCACACGGGAGGAATTAAAAAAATGACAAGGGCAACGATTTTGATATCCTAAGCATGAGTCCAGTCCGGAAAGTTTACATCGTGATATGACCGAGGACTGCAAACAGATGAGAAGCATTTGATGTCTAGATCAACAGACTGACAGTGCTCTGTAGGTGCCTCCTGCGGTGCTGGTGTTTGTTTTAAGCTCTCTCGCTTTGAAGAACATAATAGAGACATTGAGGTTTGGTAAGTTTTGACCCGAAGACATTTTTCCCAACCTTGCAGGTCATGTTTTCTGCCTCTTCAGTCACCAGGAGCCAACCGGAAGTTCATGCCAAGGCAGTATTTCATGCTCTCACTAACAATTCAATTTCTGTAACCAGATTTTTGGAACAGAAAGTTCTTATTTTGGGCAAATCCCATGTGAAGGACATGTCTTCGTAGACAGATGGATACTTTCAACTTACTGATATAGCTTATGGAATCTATTATTAGACAGATAGACAGCTACTGCCTTGTTGCACTTCATAAGTTAAAAACTATTCAGTGTAATGCAGACTCTTGTTAATGCAATCCAGAAATACAAATATTTTAAGTGCAAGAGAAATGCTCTTATTGCAATATTCTAATTTGGACCTTGATCAAAAAAATCTGCCGCTTTGCACTTCATGGTTCAGATGAACTACAGCATGTCTGTAAAATGGTATGACTAGGGAGGCCTTATCATAGGTAAGGGGAACAGGCGCCTTTGCTGGAAATTTCCATATTATATAATTACATTAATTTCCATATTGTGGTACAAATTTGCTACAAGACAGAATATTGCCTGGCGCTGCACACAAGGATGCGGGAACCTTCAGATTGGTGTTTAAGGGCTGATCTATGGAGACCCAGAACAAAAACCCCACTGTTTCTACCAGAGATTTGTACAAGGTTGCGGCAGGCTGTCATTTTTTTGTGTCTGCATAGTCTGGCAATCTGAGCACAAAATTTCTGCTTTCAGATCCGTAACGCACAGAGGATCAGTTAGTGTCAATGGAAATCCCTCCTGGGGACTGAATACAACATGAGAGAGAAAGATGGGTACAGATCTGAGAGCAAAGTTTTTGCCCTGCAGCTGGAAAGACTGTTTTCTGGAAGGCGCTTAGGAAAATGCCTGGCCCCTGCCACTGTTGAGTCTTTCTGCACAACACTGCATAGCGAAAAGGCACTGGTTTTCCACTACCTTGGACCCTTTTCCAGCCGTATCTGCAAAGAGGGTGCGATCAAAATTGCCAGCCTTTTGGGCAGGCAGCCCGGTACACAAGTGCATCTCACACCAGAGACATGAACGGCAACCTGCATTATAGCAGGCCGTGTGGAGGTATTCAGTGTACATCTCACAGACGTGGTATGTAGGTCAGGTCCACCAGATGGGGAATCACGTAACAAAATTTCTCTGCAATGCGATATCAGCTTCTCCCTTTCAGTCGGGAACCACAGGATGGACGGGGGAAGCAGCGGCATCGGGGTGGTGCAAAATAAGGTTTCCTGGCCCCTGGGCATCCAGACCTTGACCCTGGCTCGACTGTGCACGAGCTGGAGAAGAGCCCATGGTTGGTACACCCTCATCATCACCCTCGTCACCAGACCTATCTGGGCATGCCGAGGTCGGTCACAGCAAATGGGGTTTCTGTCTGGGACCCGTGCGAAGGGGCCAGTGAACACCATGGTTTGGTTTGACTCTCAGCTGTAGCAGTGAGGGGACAGAAACTACATGTATTGCCCTAAATATGTATTAAAACCAAAAGAAACCAAATTCACCAGGCTTTTTTCCCTAAGCTAAATTGAGTCTATGGAAATTCTATGACTGATTTTAGTTGAAAATAACAGGCTTGGTCCGAAGCCCCTTTAATGTCTTACCCTGCTCAAATTCCCAGAGCCTCGATATACTGTCAAGCTGTGCAAACTTTACGTCACATTGCTGCTCTGCGTGGTTAGTAGTGCTGAGTATCGACCTGAGTTCTGCTCCCACCAAAGTCAGGTTAATGAGATTAACTCCCCACTTCAGTGGGAAATTAATTAATATAATGGCAAGTGCTTTTTGAAAATCTCACCTCTCTCGCTTTGCAGTGTTTTTTTAATTAATTATTAAATTTCAATTGAGAAAGGCAAAGCTGGTAGAAATACAGAAATAATAGTAAAGAAATACTGGAGTCATCCCATAATACCTAACTGAGTAACGGGCATGGCTCATCTGACCACTTACTCTACTTCCCATTTAAATGGGGTCTGTGAATAAACATTGAGCGGATATATAACCCATGTGCTGAATTTTATTTTTGCTATAATAATAAAAGCCATGGAGAGAGATTCATGATAACATGAATCCTCACTCGACTGCACACAAGCGGCGGCATTCATTACATTCTGATGATGTATTTAGCCCTCAGAGTACAAAGGGAGTTTTACCTTTTTTTTTTTATTATTGGCAATTTGCATGAGAAGTACAGAGCATTTAGTCTTTGAATTAATCAAAATATCTCTGCCTTCACTGAATAAATATATTTGAATACGTGCATAAATAATATATTGAGTAAAATAATGAAACTCATTTAAAATAAGGCTGAGAATGAGGTCACAGTTTTTATTAAATGTGACATTTTCCACAGTGTTTACACTGCAAGAGATAATGGCCTATATATTTTAAAGTGGGTAACAAACCATCAAAAATCAACTTTAGATAAATTAAAGTAGCTTAATTTTCAGCAAGCACTGGGCTTTTAACCTGACTTTCTGAAAGTCAGGTTAAGATTATTCAAGATGAAACTTGAGCTTATGTGCCTAGGATGAAGATCTTCATTTAGAACCAAGGCAACCACTTAATTGACAGTCAATCCTAAGGACTAGGGGTCCAACTGAAAGGTCAATCTCGCTAAAGCTCTCAGGTGCCTACCCTCAGAATTAAACAGAAATATTTCATCCAGTACTTGCATTTCAGCTATAGACATACCATAAATACAATATACTGATTATCTTAAACATAAATGTTACGTTTGCACAAAATCCTGTTCTTGGAAGCAAGCAGAGAACTCCTATAGACATAAACAGGAACTAAGCTTGAAAAACTGCCATGAAAACCCACCAAGCCAGATACAAAATCTATTCACCAACAGTCGACTTGAGGACAACCCTATTTTACTTGGCTGCCTAAAACCATTGCTTGCCCAGACGAGTCAGTAAACAAAAATGCAAGTGAAGCAGGTACTAGAAATTAACTCAATTAATTTGCAAAAAGGAGAGAAAGAAAGGAAAAAGATAACAGACACCTTAAAAAGTGAAATCCATAGAACAGACCCTATAATACCACCACCACCTCACTTCATCCTTGGGGTCCCACCAGCCTGCATTCCATGAGCGATAAGGAAAGACTGGACACACCAACACATGGTAGCAGCCAGCTGCCAGATTGTTTTCATGTGCTTCTGTCTGCTCAGGGTTCATCTCAATTAGCACAGGGTAATCAGTAATTCAGTAAAAACGTAATGAAAAACCTAACTCTAAGAGAAGTTTATAATGTTGCCCATTACCACCATATTTGAGTGCTGTAATTAAAACAGACCTTCACTGTGCTTCACCTCTTGTAACTGTGACTCCACGCTAGGTTTCATCCATTTAGCAGCTACGTCGAACGCCCCTTTGTGATCTGCTTGTTATCACCCCTATGCTCTCAGCTGGCTGACAGGATGAGTTTCTTAGATTAAAATGATCCAACAGCATAGCAAGTATTGGGGTAATTGAAAAGGTTTGTCCTGCTCTGCTCTTTCTTCCAAGGTAGTGGTGGAAAGGTTACCTTGCCACTAATATGTCATATGCTGCGCGGTCATAGTAAAATGGGTTAAATACCCACACCATTTGATGAAGCTACCTAATTCAGTGCCTTAATTTGCCAGCCTTTTTTATCTGAAAGAGATTCAAGTCCAAAGTTAATCTCTATACCGATCAGGCTGGACAAACCCAACCCTGGGCCTAGCAGTCGTCTGCCTTGTCCATCCCGGTGGTCAGCGCTCTGGCAGGTGCCACGCAGCCCTCTCCCAAACAGTCCCTGGGCACGGTTCAAGGGTTTGCCCCAACCTGGGCCATCTGGATGGTTTGGATACGGCTGTCCTAGTCTGGAAGCGAGGGGGGTGAGCTGCAGGGAAGCAATCTGTGCCACGGCAGTTCATTTCTGGGCCAGAGAACGGAGCCTGGCTCTCTTTGCTCGCTGTTAACATCCCAAGCTTTGCGTTTGCTCTGCTCTAAAAAGCAAAATGTTTTGGTTTATACTCTGCTGCGTTTTGGACTTTAAAAGCCTTTTTGGTCTTTTGGTTTTCACTAAGAAAAATAGTTGATGTTGCCCATCATTTTAACTTTTTCATCAAAACCTTCATACATCTCATGCATTCTAATGCACTAAATTTTCTGGTATGGTGGAGTTATTTGCCCAAAGCAATATTCACAAAGCATAATGCAAGCAGTGCTCTTGGCAAGTCATTAGGATTAGTGATGAAACGATCTGCAGTGTGGCTGGCCCATGGAACCTGCAGAGAAAGAGCCCAAAGACTTTAGCTGACTACACACAAACCTTCCTCACATACAAAAAATATTAATTTAGTCTCACAATAACTCAAGTTGAAGGCTGCCTTTAGGCTGTGATAATGTTTCTCCATCTAGCAAGTTTCCCCAGTGGTCCTGGGAGGAACTTTCAGCGGCAGGAATGCATGAGTGGTTTCCACTGCTATGCCCAGGTATTTCAGCAGCTGAGGAAGTGGGTGGAGGAGGAGTTTGGGAGATATTCTTGGAAGACCGGTGAGGAATTGAGGATAGGAACAGCACGATTTATAGACCCACGTGAGTAATCCAGGCTGTAAGTCAGTGCCAATCACACTGCTATGAACGATGACAGGGGAGTCGCAGAAGCGGGATGGAGATATTTCCCCAGTTCCAGCCAGATAACCCTGGCATACCACAGATTGCATATCCCAGTGGTTTATTATCCAAAGTCAATTTACCACATCTTTGCCTTTAAGAATACTTAGGTAAATGAGGTGAATGAAGTACCACCTCCAATGGGAAAATCAATGCTTTTTGGATGTGTTTCACATAGCTGGCATTAGATAAAATACCACTGCTTTAGGGACATCCCTCCACCCCAATCTTTCCTTTTCAGCCTCAAAAATGAGTCCTTCTGTCCCTTTTAATTAACTCTCATTTAGCCAGTAATGCCAGTAACGTCCATGTCATAACTCTTGTTTATGCAATTAGAAGCAACTTGATACAAGCACAGAAGTCCCAAATACATGTGCAAAACCCTTCCAACAAGCAGTCCTGCTCAGAGGGATCAGATAACTGAGACCCCACTAGTATCATTAGTATTATTAAATAACACCCACTTTTCTAAATGCCATCCTCTGTTACCTGACATCCCCTTTGGATACTCCAAGCACAAAGTGTTCACTACCATCTTTTAGTCTCACAAGGAAGCATATTCATTCTGGCAGTGCTTTCGACAATAATGCAAATACAATCCTGAATTTTTGTGAGAATGGGGCCAGGACTGGGCACTGCTGGACAGCAGGCCCCAGTCATGCCAGGGTTAGTGTTGAAAGTCAGTGTTAAGCCCTCTGCACTGTCTGACACGGTGAGCTTCAGAAGTTCCCATGAAGCTTCTTGAAAGAGGTCCTCATGCAACATTGCCTGGAAGGCAGGTTTCTCCTCCAGGCTGAAGGTGCATGGAGCACTTGACTCGGTGTCTGGTAAACATGCCCTGTGAGAAGTTAAACAAGTGAAATCAGCTTTTTTTTTGCCTCCCCACAGGTTTTTGGAGAACCTATGCAGGAAGAACTCCCAGGGTAACGTTCTCCAGCAGGAGATGCTGCATGGGATGCTGCCAAGGACTAGGTGGCAGGAGCCACCATAATATGGACAGTTAAAGGCAAATAAATAAATGAAACAAAAGTAAGGGGAACCATGTGAGCACAAAGATAAGGAAACCAAATGAGCAGAACTGACAACCTAGAGGCACGCTCCCTGTTTACATCCAGGCACTGGGATGGAGTGCACGCCAGTGCTGTTGGTAGAAAAGGAAAGTCTCCATTCTGGCTGCCTCCCACTGAGGTCAGAATGGGCAGATGGTACACACATTTCAGGAGAAAACCAGGATTTTAATTTAAAATAAAAATTAAAGGAACGTTGACCCTTAGCCAAAGTTTTCCCCTCCTACAAAACGCAGTTGGCAATTACTACTGCTGCTTGACATGGAGAATAATATGCATTTTCCCAGCATTTAGAAGATTAAATACTCCACACTGTTTGATTTATTTCTGTTATTCTTGATACAAATCACACAAAACCGTGATTCATATTTTAATATTGATTCTGTAATTAGTTCAGTGCAGGTAACCCTTCACACTAGATACAGACCTACATTTACTCACTTGGATGCCATTGTAAGATTGGGGTTTAGATGCTAAACCTCTACAAAGAATCCTGTTTCATGGTAGTCAAGAGCCTGTTTCACACTGTGGTAACAGCCTGCTGTAATGATACCTTATCTGAACTAGACTTCTCATGCAACTTGCATGACCTCCCTCACATATGCATCCAGACGGGACATCAACAGCACCATCCTTGTTACCTAACCCCTGCTCCTGGGGAGGAAGTGTCGGACAGCTGATACACAGACTAAGGTTCCACAGGAGCCGCCTATCTGACTCGTGCTCCTCTGTCATCTCTCCTTATTTTAACAACCGTCCGATGTCTCGGAGGCTCATCTCTAGCAGTCCATGACAGCAATGCAGCGCCTGCTGACTGCTTTCTGAATGCTCTTTACAGCTCGGCGTTATCACTGCCCGCCACACTGCATCGTCCCTTATTGGGCAGGAGGAAATGCAGGGCACTGGCATGGTACGTTTGAGAAGCTGCAACGTACAGCATCCAAAGCACAGCAAATTCAGTGAATACCACCAGAACCTCCTAAGCACTGGATCATAGCTTTAAAATCTCCTTACAGAAAGCTAAAAAGGACTTGACCTGCTGCTCCTCTTTGCTCTACTGTAATGGCTTACTCATTGTTTGTAGGTTTGGTAGGTTGCCTGAGGATGGATCATTCATCCTTCCACTGAAGAGCACCACGGGATTTGGAGAGGGTGGAACCCTGGATCCCATGACAAGCCATCTTACTGAGCCCTGCCAAGAAGCCCCCACCTCCAGCCACAAGGCTGCTGGGCCGGCATGGCTGATGCTGCCAGATGCAGTGCCGGCAGCCTCCGTCAGCACCCTGGGTGGCTGGTGGGGACACGTGGAGGGAGAGCAGTCCCTTCTGCCAGGCTCCAGAGCAGCCTGGGATACGGCTAGTGAACCCCGGAACGTTCCTCCACCCCTTCAAAACCTCCCACCAGGAGCCCCAAGGAGCTGAGCTCCGTATCAGCTGGTACAAACCTCCTGCTCTCACCCATCACCACGTTTATGCCTGCATGGGGTCCTCCTCTCCCCACAGAGAAAGGAGCAGTATTTGCCCTGCACTAAACAGCTCTGCAGCTTCAGAGAAATTCTTCTCGCTTTAGTTAAGAAGAGAATTAGAAATCCACTGGGTAAAGCTTAAAAAAAAATTACTCCATGTATATTACTGTACTCTGAGTTGGGTATGGTAGTGTGTGTAGAAAGTTCCTGATCAAACTGGGCTTTTGGCAACAAAAACAATCATGGAAACAATAACAAGAACAACAACAACAATAACAACAACAACAAATCCTGCTGAATGTTGCATGGCTATAGTTTTTCCTTGCTGGGAAATTATCATTTAGCAGATTATCAAGTCCAAACATAAAGCTCTTTCATTGCTACCAGCATATCCCCAAAAACTAAATACTAAATACCCATTTTATCCAGACCATTACACGGAGAGATGCAGTCCTTGGCTATTTTGGGCTTCCTTTTCAATCTCACTCACAAAGCACAATTGCAGATTTTCATTTAGTCTTTTTCATAAAGGTAAATTCTTCTCATCACAACTGATTTAGAAGCAAATCAGAGACATAGCCAGTAACACAGACCCATTTTAGACATTCAGCACTCCAACTGGCATCACCCTGTAAGCTGAAATAAGCTTCTCCTTTCATTCAGGAGAGAGAAGGGAGCTGTTTGTATGGATGGACATTACAGGCACTGTCTACTTCAGAGCACACATCCAAGAAGTGGCATTCAGCTGATTTAGTTAGTGGCCTAAACAGATCACGTATTAAAGGTCTTCTTATTTACATGCATTTTTGAGAAAATATCAGACTCCAACTTAGCTCATCATCTTGATGCAGCCATGCACTTAAGTGTGCATTAAACATTAAGCCTATGCTTAGTTGTTGTGAAAATCAAGCAGCTGTTCTGCCACTTTGCAGAACTGTGCCTTCTGCTTTTTAAGAAATAGCTACAAAAAGTCATAGAAAAAGTTACTTAATCCCCTGTAACGTGCTAAGAATCTTTGAGGCCCTTACAAAATCATCGTCATCATCATCATCTCTTTACATGACTGCTCAGTTTCTCAATACACAGGAGTGCAATTATCCACACATTTTGAGGGCAAATGTGTGACTCCAGAGAATCGTGCCATGTGGTGTGTGCCACTGGATGTCACGTAAAAAGTAGTAGCTCCCAGACTGCTATCTTCCTCTATTGCTACTCCCTTTAAAAGCTGAAGAAATGATTGAGGAAAGCTTTGTTACCTAAAGTGTCATCACAAACTGGAGATGGAGACTCAGAAATAGTGCTGCACTAGATACAAATTCATAGCTTCCACCTTCCCGAACTCAGCAGTAGGGATGGAGAATTACATATTTGTGAAGAATGCACCTTCCTTGAGGAAGCTTTGTTCAAATTGGTTGCTGATGTGTTTGAGAAGGGCTTGCTTGAGGTGATAAGTCAATGAAATTAATCACTTAGGTCAACAGAAGAAGTTCAGGACAACAACAAATTTTCTGGTTTGGGCAGGTTCATCATGGCTTTAGCTCAAGACTCTGGTGCAGGGGACCAGCTTTTCCTACACTCTGATGTGTACAACCACATTTGCTCCTCTGAGTAAACAGAAAACAGCATCCTGTGATACTGCAGCAATCACATACTTGGTCCATGTATTTTACTGCTCCTTTATGTTTTTTGACAGCCAGATGCGAGAGTAAGGACAGCCAGCACCATCTGACTAGCCCTCCTCCTGTGCCAAATGTCCTGCTAGCCACCGACACTGCCCATCTCCAGCAGTGGATCTGCCGCAAGGCACAGCTGAGAGCAGTCGCATTGCCCACCTCTTTCTCACGCAAGGTCCATTCCACATCGGCAAGGTGTGACAGCAAAATCATGTCTTCTCATAACTTGTGCAGACCAAGCATTTGCATCCTTAATACACAAGCATTAGCCTCAAACAAATAGATGTTTCAGAGGGATTTAAGGCTAGCCAGCTTGTCTCCTTAAACTTTTGTTCCAAAGAAAGCCCATTTCTAGGCCTTGAAAAATAATGCTAGGGATGGATAAGTACAGAGCTGTCTTTCAGTTACTGGGACAGTTAGCTACAGCTTTCCCAAAATGTTAGGCTTGCACTGTGCTTTAATTATGAAAAAACAGGCCCTATTGCCTACATGGTAGACAAGAAAGGATTTATAATGCCAGATGCTGCTTTTATTTTTGGTCTAACGTCTGCAAAAGTGCATACTGGGAGGAAACCTCCCCTTATAACCTACTGGGAACACCACGGGCACGGTAGCAAATGCTCCTGTGCGTAGAACAGTGGCCAAACAAGGCTCACACCTCTTGTGTAAAGAAAAGATGTTGGGAGCAACAAGGAAGGAAAGCTGAAGCATATGCCACATTGGCTATCGTCCTGAGCTACACATTAGTTTGGCTCAAGTTAGAAAAGCCCTTGGGCCACATATAACTACACAATCAAAGTCTGTTTTACAACACCCAGAGGGGCTGTGTTAAGGTTACCAGGCATCTTTAATCCTACTCTTTTCTGAGTTCTGAGAGGCTGACATTTTTTTCATGCATTCTTGCATGCAGCCCTGTTTAACTTAAAATTAGGGATGACCATGACTTCTAATAGCAATGGAACCAAGAAGAGCCAAGGGAGCATTTGTGTTAAGGAAACAGGAGAGGCTCCAAAGAGAATTACAGACTCATCCTCAGATTACCTAAGAAAATTGTTGTAAATTACATTATTTTGGGGAAAAAAAAATTGAGAAGTGTCAATATAAGGAAAATGACAAAGATGAAGGAGACAGTTACTTCCTAGAAATAGTTCCTTTAGCAGCTACCCACGATAATCCCCTTAAGTGCTCTACCAACACGAACACATGCAAACACACTAAATTCTTACAGAACACAAAGAGGTTTTCTCTCTGCAAGAATAATGTAGGCTCCAAAATCCATAGTCTTCAGGATGCTGACTATTTTGGTCAATTACTTGAGTGGGGACAGCAGGTCTAGTGTCACGAGCAACAACAGAGCTCTTATTCTTGGAACCAAATGCAGTTATTTCCGAAGCTGAACTCACAAAACTGACTCACAGACCTGTCAGTCAAATCAATATCAACATGTTCCCAGATATAGATCAACTGTAGGAAATGAGTTACTGCTCAAGGGAGACTCCCTTGAGATGAAGTTCACCTCTGGCAGACCAACACCAGGAGACCACTATATCTCTTGGAAATTAAGGGAGGGATGTGAAACCAACCTGAGACTAACCACTGTCTTTGACCGATCATGGATTATTCACTGTCAGTTCTGCTCAAGGATCACGTACTTAACTGTACCACACCTGCCCTGGGGCTTGGAACTGTGGATCTGTGGTGTCCAAATGCTTTAATAAGGTCAGTTTCATTGAGATAGAATGACAAAAAGAGGGCTCTGGGGAAAGCTGTTTTATTCTCTGGAAAGAAGCTAAGATTATTATGTTTAGAAAAGCTGCCTTCAATGGAAGAGCAAGGCTCAAGCCTGAGAGCAGTGATATTGGGATGACACCAAACTCAGAGCTAAAGCCTAACCCAAGAGGGCACCTCTGCTGTTGGTGCAATCAGCTAGAAAAAGACATACATACACCAAAGAAAGATCAGAGCAAAAACTATTCTGTCTTGTCCATGAGGGCAAGTTCTTGCAGCCTTAACGAATTGCCAGGATCTCAGTCAGAGCATAGGATTTACAGAGATTTACATGGAATTAATTACAAAGCTACAACTGAAAGCCAGAGCTATATCTATATTCCTATTCAGTGTTCTTGTTAAGCAAAAGCCACATTCAAGACAATGAAACAGCCTGCACTGGATTTGATCACTGAAGATAAGCCTCTGCTGCTGAGTTAACTCAGGTGATGGGCTGCCTTGCTCAGCTGAAGCTGGTTTTGAGTGGCCATCCTGCAAAACTTTACTTGAGGTAGTACAGCCTCATGGGTACATCACACAGAGCACCAGACATAGCAAAGCCTTGTAGGGAAAAATTGCCTGACCTCCTGGGCTTCCCTTTCGCAGTCAACCGGGTGAAGTCCTGTTTGTCCTTCTGGGCACACTATGAATAGCAGAAGACCCTGAGGCAATATCAGAAGAATATAATTGCTTGAGAAGGGAATGATCCTTACCAGACCTTTGCTGCAGGGAGCTCCAGTAAGCATCTGGAAGCAAAACAATATCTGAATATATTGCCAGGTGGGCCTGCTGCCCCACCTCCTAAGCACCACTATGTCCAGAAGGGTAGGTTTCGTGTGTGGTCAAGGACTCAAAATCATCTGAGCTGATGTTGCAGAGAAGATAAAATCTCATTCTGCAGCCCACTCTGTTACACGAATTCAATTGCAGAAACACAAGACTCAAGGATGATATTTCACACACCTGGGAATTATCTAGTGCAGTGGCTGGACCTGTTAAAAGACCAGCAATTAACAGAACTGCATCTCACTCCATGAGAGGTCACTGTTTTTCAGGCCAAGGCTGAGATCCCCCTCAAGGACTTCTGTTTACACATTCTTCAACCTCCACTAACCACAGTATAAAGCATAGTACGTCACATGAATATACTGTAGACCAGTCACTATTTTATAAGAGGGTACAGCAAGACTCAGAAACAAGTTCTAGATAACCTCTACTAAATGAGGTTGAAATGTATGAAAGGGTCCCTCTCACTTTTTGAGCTCTCAGAGTAACACAACAGATTAGTTTAATCCCAGTGGATATAAAATGCAATGATTCTGCCACAGCAATCTATGAACTGGATATTACAGGCCCTTAACATCATCCATGGTAATTACTGTAGGAAGTGAGACAGGAACACAGGGCCTGTGGGGGTCCTTTCAAGGGAAGAAGCCCATAAGCTTCTGGGCAGGGGGAGGCTAGGTCATGTCCTCATTGCCCCTCACTTGCCCTCAACCTGCCGTTATTTGAAATAACTAAAAGGGGTGGAGAGTAATATAGACACAGAAGTGGAGGCAGACACATTCACTGAGGCTGAGATACATCATTCCTGGTGAAAGGTGCTCGACACCAGGGCTGCCCCACGCCCAGGCACTGCTTTGAAGTGGGTGGAAGAGCTCAGGGTGCCCCTCAAGCTAGACTGGGGAGGTGTTTCAATGGAGCACGTACTGACATGACCCATTGCAATGGGGTCTTTGCTGTTTCTTCTAAAAACATGACTCCACATTGGGACTTTGGGGTGAGCACATGGCTCTGTGTCAGGCACAGGTTTTATATGTATATACATGTGCTTTTTTAAGGGCTGCAATCACTGGGTCTACAAAAGAGGGAAAAACTTTCAGAAGATGCAGGCTACTAGCTAAAAGGACTTCTCTCGGTCTTAAAAGAGGACATATTATATGCCAGCCTTCCATGGAGAAATGAATTTCACATGCCATTTCCCATCTTGCTTTCAAGTATCTGATACTGGTTTTATCCTCTAGCCCTATTTAGAAAAATACTCTGCCTGTACTCCTGTGAAAGCTCAGAGTTAACTCTTCAGTGGCTTGTACTCACAAAGGTCTCCTGTCCATTTCCTGGAAGCAATCACAGATCGAGCCCTCTATGAGTTACTTTTCCTTCAGATATATTCATCCAAGGATGGACAAACCTTTTCAAGCTTCAAGCTAACACCACAGCACCTTTTACAAATTTTTGAGCAAATGTTTCGTTTCAAAGCTCACCAAGGAGAGCTAAGAGGCCATCATAGGGCAGTCATTTGCTGAGCAAACTCATTTATCATCAAAGCAGAAGAGAAAGGAATGACATACATTGATAAAAGTTAGTAAGTCATTAAGGGAAGGAGGAGAAATATGTAGATGGTTGTTTAACATACTTAGAAGGGATCCCCAAGGGATCTAATGTTACATAGCGTGTATTCAGACCATCTGCTCAGCCAGAGGTAAAATAAGCAGATCCTAGATACCTACTCTTCCTTAAGCATGTGCTTTCTCCAGAACAGAAAGGTCAGATGATTTATTTGTAGAATCTCTTTCTTTTTCACACACACGCAAGTTATTCAGCAACTTCAAGCCACATCAAGACAATGATTCCAGGAGACTGTAACTCCGGCCTCTTTGTAAAATGGCAGACGACCTTACATTACCTGCACACTGAAAAGACAGACCCTATAAAAAGAATTGCAAATAATAAGCTGGACTGGTTAACCCCACCTGAAGCTGGTTCAGGAATCTGACTTCTCCAGCATCTAAATGTTACCTCCCATCAGCACAACCTCTAAAAGGAACTAAGCTTCCAGTTAGGAAAGAAAGTTTCCACTGTGACCTTTCTTTTGATCTACTCAAAAAGATCTGAAAACCTGCAATTTCATAACCTGTCCAGTTTTGACATGGAGGACATAGTTTGGTCCACCATGGCAGACACCTTTACATCTTTGTATAAGTGATCAGCTCTTCAAGAATTAACAGTCCTTTAAAATGCTGGTTTTCAGTACTCAAAGCTATTGATCCAATTCCATTTCAGAGCTACAAAGAAGGCTGTAATCAAAGCAAGTGCAGCACAGGAGAGTGATGGACATGCTTCCCCCTTCCCAAATCAGGGGTTGCACAAACCAACAGGAGCTCACCAGTGGCTGGCAGTGCAAGAGTCCCACTGAATTTCAGACCCTGTCGGAAAATTAAACCACTTCCTTGGATACGCCACGACTCCCAGCTTCTGCATCCCATCTTGGAAGCTATGCCAAATTTTGCTGTCCCCTGGCATACTGTTTCTCTCCGTGTATCCACAGGCAGCGAAGCAGATCTGCTTTGAATGACATTCAGAAGTGCAAATTCTGCTCTCCGTTACCAGCACTATCGGCTGGGGCAATGTGTGTCAGAGCATTAGGATGTATGAGGGAGGTCTCGTGTCTGAGCTTCCTGCCTTGTAAGCCTGATCTGAAGCTGAAGTCAGAGGAAGTCTTTCATTATTTTCAGCGAGCATGGATCAGCATCACTTTAAACCTTAATCACAATACCTTCCAAACACAGCCTTTCATACCCGAATACTGTGCGAAGCTGAACAAAAGCAATATGCTATATATAAACATGTGGAGGAAAGCATTATGAAATTCTTTATAAGTTTCCTATATGCTCTTGTGAATTGAATCCTTTCATTCAGCACCTCATCATGATAAGAACCCATCATTATCTTCCCGCATACAGCATGAAAAACTAAACCTAGCCTCACTTTGCTGTACTTTCTTTTTCTTCCTCACTGCTGGAATACCAGCTACAAAGGAGAGCGCTAAACCTTCCAGCTAGCAAAACCAGAGTTTGAGTCACTGTTTAAAAAGATTATGTAACATGACAAAGTCTCTGATGCCTCCATCTCCTCCGAATTCAATGCAATTTGGCCCAAGAATTGTCCTGGAGCAAAGACAGAGAAAGCCAGCTAATAAAACCATGCTCCTTTGCCATCTAACACTCCATCCTCCCACACTGCCAGTCAACCACTCTTAAAATTACCCTTCATAAAAAGTAATTCCTAGCTTCAGAGGGCTACAAATCCTCTGGAAGTCTAATTCTATCATTTCTTGAACCAATGAGACAGACTTTGACGCTGTATCTTCTTTAGGTAAGGGTAGGTGCCATATAGAAGCGATTTTTTGCATACTGATGGCTCTAGCCCAACATCAACATGGAGGAAGTCAGAGACTCTATATGCAGCTAGAAATTAAACTTAATTTTAAGAACACATGGATATATTTTTCTTTCACATTCATACAACATTGTCTACAGTGTAACTGGCATACTCCGAGCTCTTCAAGGAAGGCAGAAAATATCATACAGTACCTGCTGTGTGTTTTAATATCGCTTCACTTGTCTAAGGAAAGCCCCACAAATTACAGACAGCATTTGATGGGGAAATTAAAATATCATCTACATTGCAACTGGTCTGCCGCCAGCTGTATGGATCACATTTGAGAGGCAGCTGCTGTATAAACAGAGCCATTTACCAGTTTTACCTAAGGCAGACGGTTAAGTAGGTTTCAGCTGCTACACAAAAGATTGTGAAGCTTTACTTGCCTGCAAATACAGTCTCTGCAGAGCCACAAATGTTTTGAAGCCGTGTTGCATTTCAAATCCCCCAAATTGAGCCTGAATGGGCTGAGTATATCAAAAGGGTATTACACAGCTTTTCTGTTG
This sequence comes from Ciconia boyciana, assembly GCF_034638445.1. NCBI lineage: Eukaryota > Metazoa > Chordata > Aves > Ciconiiformes > Ciconiidae > Ciconia > Ciconia boyciana. The sequence goes on from NC_132934.1 coordinate 62,072,628, forward strand.
TTGGTATGTACGTACGCTGAAAGAAGAACTCCATTGCCAAACTATGTTTTCTTAAGAGAAATTCGGAGTTTCAACTTTCTCATCTCTCATAATCCTCACAAAGCAGGATAGCGTGTACCTTGGGAGGTGTTTAACTTGAAACAAAAGGCTCCGGATTTCACCAGTGCTATGTCTTTTACTTGCTGCAGGCAAAAAAAAAGCTGTGAGCAGCCCCATCAAGCTATTATATTTGGGTCTCATTCTGACCGCCGGCTCCCTGCTCTTGAAGCAAGCTGCTCTGATAAAAAGAAATGGCATCAAGCTGCAATTGAGACAAAACGTAGATAGATCCCACCGAGCTGACCAATAAACTTTGTTTCAATGCCTTTCTCTGATGGTGTTTCATTTGTCTGCGGGACATGCAATAGAACAGAAAAGCATTCAGACAAAGGAAAAAATTGAAATATAACACAAAATTTGCCTGTAATTTTAATACTAGCAGTTGATTCATGCCATGGGAGGGCGGGGGAGCAGTTCTGTGGCAGTCTAAGTGTCAACGATCATTTTTTTCCAGCATCACCGTAGCAACACTGTAGTTATTGTCAATGAAGCACTTTCATTCTAAGGTGCTATTTTTAGATGATTTTACCTTTCCAGAAGAATTACCCTCTGGGCTGCAATTTATCATGTTTGTTCCTTGGCCCATGGGTGAATTTTAGTGGGACCTTTATTTTATTTTTAAAGCAAAACCAACCAGCTCTGGTTTTCCCCCCCCAGACATTTCTGCACTCAGCTCAAAACGTCTCCACTTTAACAGCTCAGACCTGGCAAGTATCAATGAGGACTGAGCTCCTGGAGGAATTAAAAACAAAATACCAGCCTCCTCCAACAGCCACTGGTAAATGCAAAAGGAAGAACAAATACAGTTTCATCACGTGGAAAAACAGGCTGAGGATGAGGAAGAGGGAGAAGTGGGTACACTTGCAGGAGGCTGAAGACCCTGCCTTCTCCAAGGCCGGAGCTGGTGGTTGCAGCAGCCTCCTTTGCCTGTGCCTCAGCCATTCCTGGCAGCTTCCCAAATCTCAGCCTTTCCCCCATCACACCATGCCAGCCGGGCAGCTGCCGCCCAGCGGCGGGTATCCCTCTTGCCGGGATGCTCCTGCTTAGGTTTCCCATCAGTGCAACTACGCGACAACCAGCTTATCCCAAGAGCCACTCTGTGCCACTGTGGATGGTGAGGAGCGTTGGGAAGGCCACGTGTGGAGCAAGTGCCACCAAGTGTCCCCGGCACACCACATCCTGCATTTGGAGAGGTTAAATATATATTTATCCAGTGAATACACAGGACTGAGATTGTGGCACAGGTCCACAGAGCTTCAATTCAGAAGCACTAAATGGACGTAGTAATGACTCAAGACCATGCCTAATCAGGGAGCCTACAAGCAGGAGCTGATTATGCACATGCAGATACGAGATCCAAACGAGCCCTCTGCTCCTACTGCTATAGTTAAATCCTGCACCTACTGGGTGTAACCACATTCACACGAGATGTTGAGTTGGTACAACTACTTCACTATAATCCTCCATTCCCACATAAAATGCAGATAAAATCTCTACATTACAGCAAAGCCTCAGGTTTCTAAGGTCTGCGGGGTCGAGGAGTGGTTTGGGGGGCATGTGATCACACAGCCAGGATGACAACCCCCAAAGCACTGCTACAAGACAAGCAAATAGAGATACCCAGGCAGCGGCGTGTGCATGCACACAATACACGCTTCCATACATGCAGCCAGGTCTGCTGAGCAAAGCGTCCGTGTGACTTTAGGCCAGGCACAAATGGTGTGCTTAGCACTGCTAAAACCTACGAGAGGGCATGGTGGAAGCCCCACGCATTGGTGTTGGTTTGCTGGAGGACCGTGGGAGGCCCTCGGGGTTTTTTACATCTGGACATAACTTCAGCCTCCGAATCATAACATCTCCACAGCATGGCAGGTTTGTCATGAAATGAAACCAGCAGCAAACAGGTTAAGTACCTGGCCAAACATCGCTTGTTCTGCCATGCAGCACCACATGCAGTGGGGGCACGGATCTGTATAAAGGCAGGAACAATTTCCTATTCACATTGCTGAATAATATTATTGTCTGAAACCGCGGTCTGCTTTCAGGGTCTGAAAAAAGTTCCCGAGTCCCGTGGTTTCCTTCACCCTCCCTCCCCCTCCGCCCCTCTGAGCTGCGTAGAGCACAATCCCTTGGCAAGGATGCCATCCTCGTGTGCTGGCCCTCTCGGCAGCCGTCCTCCTGGCAGCTGTCCTCGGGCAGGATTTGGGAGTGCTCCCGAGCCTCTCACCCCATCCCAGCCCCGCAGCTCTCGTCAAGCCCTTCATAGTAACGTCACCCTGTGCTCAGAGCTGCGGTCTCAAGATACCAGATGCCTAACTCATGGAAATCGGAGTTCGGAAAATACTATTTTTGCTCTCAAATTTAAAACACCAGTGAATTATCCACCTATTACCCTGGCACAGGTTTTATATAAAATTGCATAAAGCTTGATTTTCTTAAATAACCACAGCCACAAGTGAAGGAGAGGAACTTAAACAGATTATGGAGCACTATTAAGAAGTCAAAGAATAAAGCATCTGCTGCTTCCTGAACAGCTAAAACATTTATTTGAAATATAGGCTATATAATGTCATGCGTTCTTCATACCAAAACTGTATTTATTGACCAAGAAACTAATGAAATAACCCAAGCCTCTGTCTGACAAATGGCAATAGATCTACATTGAGCCAGCACTGAAAACAGGACAACACTTCTCACATGAAGTGAGACATGAGATGAGAAAAATTCAGTCCTCCATTTCTGCTAGACATTTTATATTTTAGAAGAAGAAAAACAAGCACTTTTCAACCTTAATTATGTCTAGGCAAGCTGTAGTAAAGCAAGAAACTAGGATAATGTCACTGCTCCCAAACAGTTCTTTCACCTGCCACACTTTCATACTTACAGCACCTCTTGTTAGGTTTTATTTTCATATTAAATTGAATGCCCTCATTCTGCTCTCAAGTTGTGGAAGCAGTAATAAACAAGCATTTCTAGAAATAATCTTTTCTGAGAGCTGCTATTATGCATCTGCACACACTCCCTCCTTCTTCATGTGTAGCCTGCACAGATGAGAACGACTCACTGAAACACCAGCTACCAAGAGTATCAACTTTTTCGTTGGCGATGGGAATATGCTGCCGTATTAAAGTTTCTAATCTAAATAAATGTCTAAAGTATTGCAGGTTCATCATATGATAGCACAGGTTGGAAATCTTAACAGCCCTAAGATGATCTGATTGAAACTTGGCCTGATTTTATAGATGGTGCATCCAGAAGCTAATGCCAGGACCCAGCCAGTCCAGCAATATACATGAGAGTATAAGCACCCGAACGCAGCGACACAGCAAATCATTTTGCTCATTGCTTAAAATTGTCATTCTTGTATTAAAAAAGACTTGAATTACCTCCATCTTCTCCCTAAAGAAAACAAAGAAAAATGGAAACAAATAACTAGTGTTCAGGGAAGCAGAAAGGACTGTAGAAATGCTAGCGAGTAGGGCAAATTTCCTGTGGCAATTCTTCTTCCTTAAAAATATACCTCAGGCCAAACAAATCTGTCCACAAATTCAACAAACTACTTCAATCAAGAAGAGCAAATTTTTAATGGGTAAGAAGTCAAAATGTTTAATCAATAAAAACATTTTAAAGTCACTGGTGGGAGAAAGAAAACTAACATGCAAAAAACTATTTTTCTATTCCATAAAAACATTATTCAGCTTGGGCTGAGGAATAAAAAAATCATTAAACCCCCTTCATTTTGAATTTCATTTCAAGTGAGGAAACTCCTTTCTTTTGTTCACCTCAGATACATTTTCTGTTATTTTGTTGGACTGGCCAATCAAGTATCCACCTCAACTACTACCAAGCCAGTTATAATTCTAATTTAAGGTTCCTGTATGGCAATTACTTGGTGATGACATGTGCTGGGTTTTGCAATAGCACAGCCTACATCTTCTGCATACTTGCCAATATTTCAAAAACTATAAATGGAAATCTTAAGAAAGGAAAGTAGGGGCATACCTAGGGAAATATGCTGGTCGTTTTTAGACTAGAAAAGAAATAGTCTGCACCTTATTTAAAAAGGCAAAGAGAAATGCAAGCTGAGTCTTCTAAAGAAACATAATTTGTACCTCATAATTACAAGGGTTGCTAATGACTTCTTTGGGGGCAGAATTTTGCCCTAATTTTTATCTATGCCTATCGCACAGTTCTGACTCCATTTTGGAGCAGAAAACTTTTAAGTTCTTTACTGTCACCAGACATATCGACCTTTGGGATCTCTTCTGTCTCTATCTGGATGACAAACCCACTAAGCCCCAGTGTGAGCGAGCTGCCATCATTACAACAGCTCATCTGAAGTCAGTATTACTATCTACATGCCTAAAACCAAGCTTAAATTCAGTTTGTTGGATTTCGCTCTATTTTGGTCTGCTGTTCTATCCTCCAGCCCTCACTGTGTATTTTAGCTTTTTTTTTTTTAGCATGTGATTTTGATTAGCCAAAGAAATTCTTTAAAAATACTGCAGTGGGAAGTCAAATGCCAGCTCAAATAATTCAGCATTAAACTTAGAAAGTTTAACACGAGTGCCAGAAAACACTTCTGGCACTCCAGAAGCCAGCTTAGCAATCATAGAAAAAACAAAACCCAAAGTGGCCAGGTTCTCCTGGCATTTCTTCCTTGGTCCTCACATCTCTTCTCTGAACTACTACAGCTGGATGTTACCATCCACGTTTGAGGTGGAGGTTCTTTTTCTGCAGTCACCATGCTTGTGGCTTCTGCTATTCCCTTATAGATCTAAAGCCAGGGTGTTGAGACATATTTTGTGGCTTGTGATAGTCAGGGCAGAAGAAGACAACTCTGCGCATCCTCCTGTGCTTGAACAGAAACTCCCACAGCGAACTGGGTGGTTCCTAACGGCTGAGATTCCCAGTGCAGGGAGGGATGATTGTGGCTATCCAAATCCAGTTTTAGAAAGGCCATATCCCCTAGCATGTCTCCATCTCCAGGACCTCTAGAGCCATTATGGCCTCTCCATAATACAACACAGTACCACGCAGAGATGCATATGCTGGCAACCTGGACACTAGAAACAAAGATAACTGTGCAAGAATCTTATCCTAATTATCTTGCATGTCATAATATGACTCCTGGACTTCATTCAGCCCTTTCAGAACTAGCTTGGATATCTCAAGAGATCCCTGCACCCTGCTGCTTAGCAAAACCTTAAGAGAGGCTCAGCCACATGCTTTGGCTGTCTGCTAATCTGCAGGCAGGGAAGGAGTCAATGGAAGGGATGGGCTCAGGGTTCCTCCTCTCCTGCACATCACTCGGCTCAGTCTGCTATCAGGCAATCCCCACTGGAAGAAATTTTGGTTTAAAGGGCATCCGCTAACTCTAAAATATGTGACACATTGAAGCCAACCTGTCATTGACTTGATATGGGCTACGTAAACATTTTAATGAAAGAAAATTCATCCCATGTACTCTTGCTGAACATCACCCTTGAAAGTCTGCAGATTTGTTTTGCAAGCCTTAAATCATTCATGTATTTTTTAAAAAATGCTTTTCAGGTGCTTGCTTTTTTCCTGTGTTTACAGGGGAGGGAACACCAAGACAGAAAGGTTGGGTTCTGCAAATCTTCGGCCTTCCTCGTGGCCATTGCTTGGTTTTCTGGCCATTTAGCTACAGCACAGAGTGCAGGAGTTAGCCAGCAGTGCATCACTCTGGGCCATGCCAGGAGCCTGGAAAGAGCTCCTGTCTCAGTCCTGCAACTCCATGAGGCTGCTCCTAATGTGGTTTCTTTGTTCAGACTCTGAGCAGCCTCTAGCACGTACAATCTGCAGGAGAGATGGCTCCTCATCCTGAATGTGTATGGTGTACACCCTCATCTTCATTTGGGCACACTAATACAAACTATGGAGTCATACCAATAATACCATTGCTATGGCTTTCATTTAAACATTTACAGTTGTCTTTTAAGCTTTAAAAATTATCACAGCCCTGTGTCCTGGGCTGCTGCACATTGGCACAGATCATAGAGATCTGTGTGCAGATGGGGCTTCTGCCTTACCTCTATAAAGCAATAAGGCTGTTATGTATCTTTTTAGTGTGCTGTTTTGAGCTGCAAACATCCACTAAACCATTGTTTGTTACAAGTTCTCCCCTCCTCTGCATTATAAAACCTAAAAAAGTTTTATGCTTAATTCCTAGTGGAAACATTACATTACCTGTGAAAGCCTGATCAAACACTGCTGCTCTTTATGCCCTGTCACTGCTGATAGGCACAGTAATATATCCTGCCTTTCTCAATATAAACTCCCTTCCAATGAACAGGCTTAAGCTAGGGTATTTAAAATGAAATGCTGTTCGACACAAGGTCTTGCACCCCTCGTCCCCTTCATTTGCGTCTATCACTTGATCAACTGAATAACTCTTTGTTCCCTGCTGTCTCGGGCTTTTTTTTTTTCTTTTTCTAAAGCAGTTCTGTATGTTTTCTGGTCTGCTTTTCGTAACCACTATATTCATTCCTCCAGCTGAAGGACTGATCATTTGTTTAACCCGGCTCTGCTTGAAATAAAAGCTTCATTTGTTGTTTCTTGTTTCATTTACTTTTTAATGGTGACTAATAAAGACTAAAACACATACATGCTATATATTTAAAAAACAACAACAAGAAATCAACACAGAGGTGCAATTTTCAATCATTGCTCTGGAGGGGCACGGGAGAGGAATAGGACTATTGTCAGGAAAGCCTGGGGTGCTTTGGCAGGGTGAGGGAAAAGCCCGGTGCTTGCCAGCATCGTTTCAGGCTGTTCTCAGTCCTGCTGGGTACTGGCTTTTCATGAGCACTGAAATACCTTCCTCTTTTAAATACATGAATAAACAAACAAACAAAAATAAAAGCAAGACGCCTGAAATCTTGCAGGAGCGGGGAGGGGTGATTTCAGTGTGTCATTTGTTTCAATCCAAATAACCAGCCAAACGCTGCTCTGAGGAGTTTAGCTCCAAGCCCTCTTGCAGAGCAGTCATGCTCCAATGTCCCACTACAAAACAGTTTGCAGCCTATTAAGGGGCTGACAGCACTATGCAGCCTGTGCAGTCTGCACATCCTAAGTCTGTGGAGGCTTCCATTTGCACTGGTAAAATTGTATGATCGAGGTCTGGATGAGCAAACCTATTGTAGACTTCCCCATGCATCGGGCACAACTTGTGCTGCTTCATTGATTTAATCGATGTTTGCAGATTGTGTTTGGTATCTTAGGAATTACTCAGACTTTCATCCGTTTCAAAACGGTCACTCTTTCCTGCAGCCAATCCAGATAAAAATAAGAATAGAAGAAAAAAAAGGAAACCTTAACTAGCCTTTATGAATGGACTGGTTTTGTCAAAGTTGGATTGTGCATGAGATGTACTGTTATAATTCAGCCTCTAGAGCTATGTGAAAGTCCAAGAATTCAATTTACAAAGGACCAATGGTTCTGTCAGAGCTGGTTTATATCTGCTCTTGAAGTTCAAGAAAATCTTGTTTTGAATTAATTTCAGTTTTTCAAACACAGACTGCATTTTGAAGACCCAGTATCTTGGAATGCCTCGCTGCCAGCTGCTTCAATTATATAGCAAGCTTCATGATACCAGTATATTCTTACAGCCTTAGTGTCTGGGAGAATGGATTAGGCTACCTAGCTGACATACCTACCTAGCTGACATACCTAAATGAGACTCTCACCAGCTACTGAAGGTGGGGGAAAGCAGGACACTTCCCTGATGCTTGCAGTCACATAGATGTGAAAAGCACACCCTCAGACTTAAAAATTAAACAGGAAATAAAAGCAAACACATCTTTAAGTATTCTGTTTTTAAATCATGCAACTCATTAATTTTTTCATTATTTGGAAGCCAACAATGGTTGGGAAATGTGGCCCTTGGGGACTGCACTAAGAGTTTAAGGGAGCAAGTGACAACCTACGTATTTTCAATCACCCTCAGAGAGCCTCGGCAGAGGCAAAATCACCTTCCTGTTATTACCCTTTGAATGATTGTACCCAGCACACAAGATACGACACTGGATAAAGAGAGAATCCATCCCACCTTTCCTCACGCCAGGGTGGCACCTGAGGATGAGGCTGGGCTGAGGACGAATTTGGGGAGAGATCGTCCCTCCCTCTTGCCGTGCCTCTGGATGCCAGTGGAGGCAGAAGCCCCATCAGCCAACAGTTCCCTCTGGAAAAACAGGAGACAATCTCAACCTCCAGCTTCCATCAATGGAGAGGAGAGATGTCCCTTCAGCACACAAGGGCAAAACAACCCTGTGCAGCAGCTGGCAGCAAAGAGGTTGCAGCAGCATGGGATGGGGAAGCGGTGCAAGGGCTCGCCGCAGTCCTGACCTCCAGAGTGGAGCTTCTGGGCTGTTTGGATAAATGGGGGCTGACCCTATAATATGAAAGAAGAACAAGGTTAATGTGTGTCTCAGACAGAAGGAAATAAAGTGCTTGCTTGTGCTAAGCTTCACTCAAGTCAGCTATTAATATAAAACTTGGCTATAAGGAGTGATTCAGTGGTGCTGCAGCAGAGCCTTCTTCCAGACAGCAAGCGAGCATGGGAGCAAAATAAATCTTCCATTGGTTTCACCTCTGGATTTGCTCCTGAGATCTCTCCCCTGCTCCAGACACTTACAATCCCTATTGTGTTACTACTGCAATATATCATCATGCCAGGGATGTGACAGCATCTCTCAAACAACATTTTATAGCAGACATAAAGTTTAAGTTGGGGGGAGAGGGAGGTAGTAAAGGGAGAAATGATGCTTGTTACTGTGCCAACCCACATGAAACCAGAAGGACCAGATTGCTGCACTTTTCCAGAGAGCAGTTTTAAGCATCATTTCTCTGATGGTTTGATTTTCCCTGTTTAACACTGTAACCAGTTATCAAAAAGATCTTTAAGATTAGGTAATTGCATCTGGAAACCCTTTGGGCCAGCGATCCCCTAAGTGGACAAGCAGTCCTCCTCACGCTGAGGCCTCCAACTCTGAGGGAGGCAGTAGGGACAGGATCATTGCTAACGAAGACAGAGCCCCAAATCTGTGTTTTTGAAAAGCCCATCAGTATAGCAGCTTGCTTTTTGTCTTTTTCCATGTGAGGGATTGAATGGGATGTCTGTTGCTGGAAATCAGGACCGAGTGCCAGAAGACATGGGATTTAATAACCGGGTGTGACACTGCACAGTCACCAAACCCTTCTGAATCTCCACCTCCCTGCCTGTACATGAGTATAATAATTACCATCTACCCCATGGGGTTTATTAAGTGTTATTAATTAATAGCAGGAGTGCTTTGTTCAGATCCTTGCTTTATGATGTCATATAAAAGAAAAATAGTGTTATTGCTACTGACCGATTAAGAATCCAGTGAGTGCTTTACTTGGTCCCTAGGTATTCCTGATGGGCAGCAATGACAAGGAAACTGCCTTTGAAAGCTAAAAAGCGAGGGAACGCTACTTAGCAGCATATCCAGTCTGACAGCATGTTGGAAAGTTCACTTCGAGGCTTACATGGTGACAGCATTTTGCACACACAGAGAATCGCTGTTTAGATCATTAGGGGTCATGAAAGTAATGTCTACCGAAACGTTCCCATTATTCACTGTGCTTTGCAAACCCATCGTTCGTTCTCACAAAGCCTCTCCGATATGAGCAGATACCACTATCCACACTTAACAGGTGAGGGAACCATGGTGCAGAGATGAACACGGTGCTCTGGCAAGCAGAGAGAAGAAGTGCCCGAATCTGCCCTGTTAGGCTGCCAAACAGCGGTGCCTTGTGCGAGGTGAGACCTGCCAGCCTGCCTCACTACATGGCTGTCGCATTATAGGACCCTTCAGCCTAAACACATTGCCTACCACAGGTGATGCTTTGTCTCTAACAAAGAAGTCGCATTTTAAGATCACTTGTGAGGCAGCATGCCTCCAACCGTGCCGCTGACACAAAGGGAAGGACGTGGAGCTTGGAGAATACAAATATTCACTGGTTGGGGTCTGCTTAATCAGCTGTAAGCACGTTGAAACCCAAAAGCAAAGGCAGCAGAGGACATTTTCAAGCTGCAGCCTCCAGCAGACCTGGGCAGCTTGTTGGCATCTCCTTTGCCAGCAGCAGCTAGAACTCTGATCCCCCTAGAGCAGCAGTCAGCGATAAACGTTTGAACAAATCCTCGCAAAATCTAATGCCTTGCGGGCTCTGGTGACATTTCCAGAATGCAAATGTTAAGCAATAACTTCTCAGTTCGACAGTTTAAGTGGAGAAATGGATAGGGTAGAGAGCAGCTGAAAAGACACTTAGACTCAGTGCTGAAACAGAGGAGGAAAGCCCTTCCACAACAAGACCAGAAACTCAGTATCATTTTAGAAAGGAAAAAAAAAAGAAAAAAAAAACAAACAACAAAACCCTCCAAATTGTTGGAAATACCAAGTAAGATCATATAAAAATGATTCTCTTTTCTAGGCCAGAACAATTTTTTTGGTTGTGTATAATTATGCACAGGATCCAGAATGATGAGCCCAGATCTGTGGCACACAGATGCCACTGCAGAGCAAATAAAGACCAGTGTGCAAAAGGAGCAAGGGGATGGCATCAAGAAAAAAACCCTTAGACCTCTTTACATTCTGGCTATTTGTAAAGCTACCTGATTTTCAAGTGTGGAAGATGAAGGCAATGATATTCCATGATTTGGGAAAGACATCAAGATTCATGATGCCCCAAAACTTCATCAAGGTCTCAGCCTGGCTCTACAGCCAGGAGCTGTAGAAGCTTACAGGGTAAGCAGCAATCCGCACCTAATCAACTGACAGGTTTTAAAGTGTATCTAAAAATACCATGAAGGGACGAGCACTTTTTTTTCTTTTTCTATAGAGTGGGAATGGATTTTCCTTACAGAGGTATGGCAACAGTCCTGCTCGAGGGGGAGAGGGGTCAACGTCTCCATTGGAACCTGGGGGAAAGATTCCCTGATCTGACCGTAATTTTATGGAGTGAGTCAGCAATTCAGGATGAGACTATGCCAGAAAGGCCTGAAGGAATATCCCAGTGAATAGTCAAAGCAGGAAAGTTAAAGCATTAATTTTTTGTAGGTAGAAGCTTTTCCCCTAGCAAATATCCATACAGCCTCAAATATCAACTGGAGTCAGTAGAATAAAGCTTTTGTTAGCATCAGTTAAGCTTAAGTTAACATGAAACTCAGGAAAAACTAAGCACTGACTGCATGCAGACCCCTAGAAGTGGAGTGGCAACTCCAAAGTCCACTTAAGTCAGAAAAAAACCCCGTTAACCCTACCAGGTTTCAGTTCAGGTCTGTAATTTAACAACAGTATTTAGCAAAGAGAAAATCAAAGAAAAGCTATATTCCAGTTAGATCAGAGACCTGATGCACAACTACAGTGCAAATTAAAAATGAGTAGAGGACTTGAAAACTACATTGAGGCTATGTGTAAAATACGTGACTTTAAAATATACTATAATTAAACTGGTGAAGACAAGTATAGGGAAAAAAGTTGCACAGATTTTTCTTGGCCAAATTACTTGGTGGAAGTAAAAGAGATTAAAGGGGTGATTTAACAGATGCACCATGAACAAAATTTCAGATTGCAATATTAACATGATTTAGTGCTTTAACTGGAGGACTAATAGTAGGCCACCTGCCACGCTGGTAAATTGAAAGAGGTCATCTTTCTCGCTCTCGCACACACACTCAAACACATGTTCACTCTTCTGGATTTCATCACATGGTAGAGATTTGCCATATTAGACAATAAGGACTGGGCCAAGGAGAGAGAAAAAGTCACTAGTTTCTCCACTAAATGGTTAACTACGGAAATTACAAAAATTAAAATCTGCCCCAAAGAACAGAAGTTGCTTTTCTGAAGGGGCGGAGAGGTAATTCCTTGGGGAAGAGCGCTGACTGAAGGCGCTGCTCCCCCATTAAGAACTATCTAAGAGCAAGTGACTCACCAAAAATAGTAACACAGAGTTTTCTGTTTGTAATATACTGAAAGCTATAGGGCTTGATTCATAAACTCTGCCAAATCCATGGGAGTCCATGTGATTCACTCAAATGGGCTTTGGACCAGATCCACAGCAGGTTTCATTTTATGGAGGGTCTCAGAAAACCATAAATTTATTACTCAGATATAAGAGCACCAACTTCCTGCACTGGGGATTAAAAAGAAAGAAGAGTTACTCTGTTGAGGAGTAAAGCTTCACTGTTGCAATACAGTCAGCCCTCCTCTCAATAGGGCACTTATTTTAACTCCTGTGTGTATTTGAGGTTTGTGAGAGCTGCTAGGGTAAGGAGGCAGGGACAGTAAGCATGGCAGTGCTCCCTGCTCTCCCCTGCCACTATCAGAAGATACTAGCTAACCCCAGCAAGCTCTGTGCTCGCCGCGCTGGCAAAGGTGCCAGCCTGCACCTAACACGGTTGTGATAAAAACTGGCATCCAAAGTCAATTCATGCAGGTCACCACATCTCTGCTGGTGAACGCTCCAGAGGATGAGTCAGTCCAACCATTGCCAGCCTCAGTTGACTTCCCATTACTGAGCTAGGCTCGGAGAGCCCCTGGATGCCCTTTGCTGGACCTGCTTACTCCGGTACTTTGGGGAACTATCCACACTTTGCACACCTCCTGAAACACAGACATGCTGACCAGACTCAAGTGAAGCTTGCTGAGGTCCAAGCAACAGCCCAGCACACCTGGGATGCACCGGGACATCCGCTCGGCCCACTCCCCTCCAGGGACTGTGGGTCTGGCACATGGGGATCTCAGTCCTCCACTTCTGATGTGGACACCACATATCATTGCTTGGTCACTGTGGGCTTGACATTAAGTGATGCTGAGGACCTCTCTGCCCATTTTACCCCCGCAGAGCCCAGTATCAATGCTTTGAGTTGGTATTACCCAATTCTCCCCCAAGAGCAACCTGCACCTTACAGCCACAGTGCCCTCGGCTGCTGCACACCTTCTCTTTAATTCAGGGGAGAGGTGAGTTTTCCTTTTGTGCCAATTCCCCTTTCTAAAGAGGAAAAAGAAAAGAAAGAAATCTAAATGCTATACAGGCGTTTTGGAGCCCCACCCTTCAGAAGCACTGTCTGCCTGGCACAGCCCATTAGTGTTTTTACTGCATATTTTTACATGTCCTGAACTTTGGGAACTGCATGTTCAGCTGTGGCAAACACACCCATTTAACTTACACAGTCCTGTGTTTGTCCTTGTCCCACATCCCAAAAGTGAGGTTAGTCTGCGTGCCGGAACGAATGCATGAGAGTAAATAAACTTAGAAATTGCTTTACACTGCATTTAACTGATCTGCAAATAAACATAAAAAACCATATTTTCACACCTTATCAAACCATTTAATATTCCAAAAGCATGCAGCCAAGTTTTTCAGACCTGCATTAATCCAAACTAGAAGCATCTCTTTCTGGGATCAAGTAAGTGTTTGTCATGTAAAAATAACCTCGAAGTCAAAAAGACTGTACTTGAATAACCAAAATGAGGGGAGAAGGGATTCATAAACAAACAAAACTCTGCAAATAATACTGAGGAGCTAAAATTACCCAGTTAATTTTAAAGATCACACACGGAACTTTTTCCAACATAAAAACAAGCTCCTGATTGTTGAGGTTTAATACCAAGCCCATTAAAAAATGGAAAATGCACCAGAGGCACAGGAACTTTCAGCACAGCTGGCCTAATGTAAAAACAAAGTATGTAATTGCCAGCGATTAACAAAATTGTGCCTTGAAGAGTTGCGAATTTATCCAGAGCTCGACTCCAAGCAAGGATTGACTACTTAATGATTTTCATTTTTTCAAAGACTGTCATACCACACAGAAGTTGCTAAGAACTTGCTTTCTTAAGTAATTGCTCCAGGGCTGGATTTCTCCCTGGGATGCAATAAAAATGGACTTCTCAAGCATCTTCTCCCACTTCTCTCTTCTGCTTCCTTCAAGGGCTGTCTGCACCTTTGGAAGAGCAGTGACAGAAGGGTGGCATAGAGATTTTGGTAAGTAGGACAGCACAAACTTCAGTTACATCTCCACCTTCGGTGAAAGCTGCCACGTAGGAAACCAGAAGGGAATCCCTGCTGATTTGTTACGGGAGACCACCAGAGAGAGCCCAGTCCCTTGGGAAGCAGGCGCCGGTGGCACGCTCTGTAAGAGAAGGGCAGGACCAAGAGAAATATTTAGTGGGAAATGTCGAGCTCCCCACAGAGGAGGGTGAAGCCCACCGCGCTTTCAAGTGGCACCAGTGTTCATGGAAAGCCCGCAGTACCTGTCAATCACGCCGCACCCAAGTGCAAGTGTGCTTGCCAACAGCAAATTACTGCAACCTCTAATTTGTTGCTTTTTCGGTATCAAATTATTTTTCATTGCCAGAGTGCTGTATAAACCCATAATAAACTTGTTTTGATCTAACTCATTGCATGTTGCTGTGTGCCTCCCTCCATTTCTAAGGTGCTTATGGACAACCTGCTTCCTATGGATTTCCTACAGCTGCATCCCGAGGTGGGGGGGAGGAGGGAGCTCACACACAACCCTTTTAATGACCTTTACATTTATCAACAAAAATCAGAGTCCAAACCAGATGATTGCATTGGCCCACATGATTAACGTAGGGACAAAATGAATTACTCTTTTTTTTTTCCCCACACCGAGTTTCATCAGAACGCATGCCAAGAAAGATGATGTTCAGAGCTAAGCCCTTCAGAAGACATCTGTGCCAAGCCTGGTGGAAGGGAAATCATTCCCTAAAGATTAAGAAAATGAAAATCCAACGAGAGCAAGTACACTTCTCCCAGCTCCTGCAGATTCATAGGATTAGGAAAGATTACCAGGAACATCGAGCCTGAGCTACTGATCGGCCAGAGCGCAGTTTCACAGGCAGGCTCCAAGCTGAGTAACTTGTCAATGTGAATTTTTAATGACTTTTTGATTGCGAACATATGCCATAGCTGGGCTTGCTCCAGATCCCAGCTGAAGTCAGCTGGCGCCTGTCAGGGTGCAGGTCTGTGTCACGCTTCGTTCGGTTTAACGGGGGACTCCTGCTGAAGCAGGTAGTCCTGGCTTCCCTGCTCTGCCCAGCATTGCCTGAATCAGATCCGCTCATCGATCGGACAGAAGCATTGGTGGGTACAGCCCATTCCCAGTTACCCGCACAGCTCCATGAAACACTGCCACGAACGCAAAGCCGTAGGGGCTGGCTCTGCACCGCGCCGGGGGCTCAGCCCCGCAGGAGCACCCAGCACCCACCCCGGGAGCTATCGCCTGCCTAAACGTATACTGGAGGGAAGCATACTGGGACCTTTAAAAGTTACAAATTAAGTAACAAGCCAAGAGCACTGGAAAAGTTGACAATAAATGCTCGTTGTCTAGCTTTTGTGGTGTTTGACCATTACCTCTCCAACACAGGCGTCGCGTGCTTATCCCTGTGCTTTTCCTCCTAAAGCACCAACTTTTCAATACATTATAAGACCTCAGGAAAGAAAAGCAACCTGAGCATGTGCTGCCTTACATATGGAAAGTGCTACCAGCAGAAGCGTTTTGTTCAGCAAAGTGTCTTCTGCATTCACACAGGAATAAATACCCATTACTTCTTACTCTGCTAAGTGTAAACTGTTTGTAATTTAGGATAAAAATACAGTTTCTGCCAGGCACCTGAGCCCAAAATCTGTCTGTAAGCAGAATAGCGACTGATGGCAATGGAAGCTGTGTGTGCTCAACAAGCCTGAAACAGAAACCCTTGTTTGCAATTTCAAAAGACCGTAAGAGCCAAAAATAACCAACTCCCATCGAAACATCACAGAAATTAGGTGCCTAACTGCTTTAGGCGCCTGTGAAAACCTTGTCTGTAACCTTTCTTTTTTTTTTTTTTTTGTGGTTATGATATTCCAGAAGTAAACACCCTGAGACACTGAAACAAAAAGCTGGACTGCCACAGAATAAACCACACTTCTCCTGATTAGCAGGAAAAAACCCCTACACTTATTGTTATTATGTTTTTTCCTCCCTTCCCAGGGAACAGTTGATATTTGCGGTAGCTTTGGCTGTAGCTTGCAGCAGCTGTGTAGTATGCATCACATTAAATATACTGGTGGGTCCTGCATGGTCATTCTGGCACCATTTCTATTTCATACAATGCCTTCAGTTTTTCTGTTTAACCTCAATCATTTATCAATCATTCACCAATGCCAATAAATCAAAGTGTCTGGGGACTCTTAAACATAAAAATAAGGAGCTGTAAAAAAATATTACTACAGCAATTAAAGACTCAAATAGTAATAAACTCTACTTGCATTACACCTTTAGAAAGCCCTACTGAAATTAAACAAACATCCAATATCAACAATATGAAAGGGGCTTTTTCTTCTAGTTTATAATAGCTACTGGTTTATCCAGAGCAGAAGAGAATTAGAGTTATTTTTATAGATCATGGAGACTAAAGGTGAATGTAAAAAATGGGGGAGGGGGAAAGAAGTAGTGAAAAGGTCAAATAAATTACAGTGATTTTTTTTTTCCAGCAGACTAAAAGAACATGTACCAGAATTTACAAAATAAATGTGAATCTTTATCCATGAAGTGTAATCTTTTGGTTTGGACCAAGACTGTATGGTTAACAAAACTATTTTCAGTCAACCTCACAGTCGGGTGTTTTAAAGTAAGTAAAGTTTTCTATTTTAATGCATAAACTTCTTTTTTTGTTGTTTTCCTTGAAAAGCATTTTTATTTTCCAGAAAAGCCTTTTTTTTAACTGACACCCAAGATGAGGGAAAAAAAAGTCTGCATCATTCAAGAAAAGAAAATGACAAATCTTGGCCAGACGGGTGAAAACGTAATACACGGAGATGAACAGACCTAGAGGTTACCTAAATTAAGCTCGGTGTCTCGGCTGCTACAACCCCTGACGAAAAGCGGGCATTTCTCTGATATGCTGTAACTGTCATGGCAGTCCAGCACTGTCAAGGAGAGGCCACATACCACAGCATTTACCGCGAGAGCTTGACGATTAATTCCCATTAAAAGCTAACACAGCAACGTCAGTGCATCCCACAAAGAGACCAGGTTTGGGTTTTACCCATGCCAAAATCCTGAGGTTTTGCATTCCCGCCTCCCCTCACAAGAGGACGGAAGCCTGGGACTTTGCAGAGTTTTTCCACCAAGAAGCTCTTGGGAGGGAGCCATGAAGTGGGCACTGCCTGTACTGCTGGCAGGGGAGGGCTCTGCCCCGGGCTTCTTGGTTCCACTCATTAGTTGAGGGCCAACACTTACTGTGACGAGGAGCTTTTTTTTTTACAGTAAAAATACTGCAGGGATCCCAAGCGCTTGGACTGCCGTCTTCATTAAAAATCACCAGTTCCACAGTGCTGTTGGTTTGGGTTGGCTTTCATTACCAGCCCGCTGCAATTACTGCCAACAGAAAGGGGCTAATGAGTTGAAACAAACAATAAATGCTGGTTTTTCATTTTCTTCTTTCCCCCTGCTCTTTTTTGCTGGAGCTTTTTGATGGGACCGAGTCTACCAGAGCTAACGGTGGCCGAGCAAACAGCCAGGCCCGAGGAGACGTGGAGAGCCCTCGTCCAGCGGCCTCCCTGCAGGACCCCAGCCTCAGGGCCGGTCGGTGGCTGCAGATGTACCCATTAACATTTTTCAGACCCAAAACAATGTAAACTGTACTTCTGATTTCTTACATTTATCAATCACTTCAAAAGTGTCCTGATTGTAAAAAAAAAAAAAAAATCATAAATATTGACGTCTTCTGAAAGAATAGTACTGGGGACTGACCAGCCCGGCCGGAGGCCGAAACCTAGCTGGGCTTCTGCGACCAGTGGAAATTTCCTTCACGCTTTTTTTGCAACAGTATTCTCTTTCAGTAGTTTCCTCTCTGCTATAAAGTGTGCTTTTATTATATCTGCGTTGAGCCGGTTCCAATGACGCACCTAAAATAGATGAAACTACCCCAGTGTGTTTTCCTACCGCCGAACAGCAAGCTGGGCTGTCTGCGGCAGCAGCGCCGGCATCAAGACCAGGCATTCAGCAAAGCGCTTACCTGTGCCAAGCACAGGTACTGCCAACATCGCCGCCAAGATGGGGCCAATAAATCCAAGCACGCTGTGCATCTCTCGCCTATACTCCCCGTGCACACTCAAAAGTTCAGGGACCTCTTTTCACAGACGAGTCATTACCCATCTCTGTGCACCTTTGTCTTCCAAAGCCCAGGCAAGCTGCAAATCTGCAGGAGGAAGACGAACGGACTCAGCACAAAGCCTTGGAAAATTAAAGGAGTCTTTGGGAAATAAGCTGTAGGCTTTGAGGACAGCTGCAGGGAGGCCTGCCAGAAGCAGGGACGATGACCCGCAACCCAGCCGCTCCAGCTGGAGATCTGGTTGAGGAGCCTGCACCAAGCGTGCAGCAGGGCCAGGCGCCTGCCAGGTCTTCGTGTTTAATAAACTTGCGTGGATAAGGAAGCTAAGATTGGGCTCGCAGAGACTGAATATATATAGACCTCCATATGAAGGTGCAGAAATGGCACTGTTTGAGTCTGACTCATTGTCTCCTTGTTACGTTGCTGGTTGCTTGGAGACTGACTGAAGGCACACAGCAAAGATGCCGGCTTGGGAGTCACTACCCTGCCTTATTTTCTTTTTCTCTATGCACATAATTTTCCTTTAAAGGCTTGCCTTGCCTCGGCAGATTGCTCAACTTACTCCGCCGCTGTGGAAAACTACGGCAGGGGA
Organism: Ciconia boyciana; assembly: GCF_034638445.1. Taxonomy (NCBI): domain Eukaryota; kingdom Metazoa; phylum Chordata; class Aves; order Ciconiiformes; family Ciconiidae; genus Ciconia; species Ciconia boyciana. The sequence continues at coordinate 62,091,486 of NC_132934.1, forward strand.
GGCAGCTGGGTGTCCAGGAACACTGTCGGCGTTGTTCCACCCTCACCTCCCAGCCCCAGCTCCGCGTGCCGCAGGGGGAAAGAAAGTACGTCTTTATTCCTCTACAGGCTCGCCTGGATGCTAAATTTTACCTTAAGCCAAAGCAGTCACAGATTGCTTATTGAGAGACGTTCCCACACATTTCCAACAGGTTACCCTGAAGTCCTCAAACTTCCTTAGCTGGGAATAAATATCTACAAATCCCAAAAAGCGGTGGAAACGCAATGGGGAACTTGAGCACGTTCCACTACTCGACAGACATGGCACAACCGAGCTCTGGTGGTTAACATGGAAATCTTGCTTGGCTCTTTCCTTACACAAAACCGAGCAGCGTGGAGACAATTATTTGTAATTTAACAAGTGCTGAAATTTAATGCCCATTGTATCTATCTGGAGTGCTAACAGTATCACGCTTCAAAGCAGGAGCCTGTAAAATATAAGCAGGACTTTTAGGACACTGGTAAATTACATGGGCTAGAGACTACATTGGTATAAAAGTAAGGATTGTGTGTCCACTTCCAACAGCCCTGTATCTCATGTATTCTTAATAGCTGGAAACCAAGCAGTATGCGGTGGTATAGGGTAATGAATGACCTCTTACTTCTCTGTTTTAACAGGTCTTTATTCCCCTAATCAATCTCATCATTCACACCAGGGGAATCAGCTAAAAGCTCTTTAAAAATACATAGGTGTGCTCAGGGCACATCTTGCAGACTTTTCTGAAAAGACAATTTCTGTAAATAAACGATTAAAATGGAAGCAGAAGCAAAGAGGCTTTGGTGGGAATTACAACATGCAAAGGTTCCCTCTCTGGGGGCCAGAGGGCAGGAGGGAGGAGAGCCGACCTCGAAGACATGAGGTGGCATGAACCACCGCCCGGGCTTCTCAGACCTCAGAGCTGCTTTCTCCACCCAAAGGGGTTGTCCCCTGTCTTTTGCTGGAGAAAATGACTGAGGTAAGAAAAAAGTGGCACTGAGTTACTTGTAATTTCAGGAAGGGAAAAAAAAAAGCTACCAACAGTGAAGGAAGGAGTCCCGCAGAGTTTACTCACAGCCCACTCAACTCGAATGAAATCCCCACAACGCGTCAAATGGCCTTAAGACTATAAGGGCACGTTGTAGCTGCACGTGGGACCACGCGGCAGGAGGCTGGGGTTTGGGAACACGGGAACCTGACCCTCGGGCCCTGCTCTGAAGGCTTGGATTCAGTGGCACATCACTCTGCCACCTGAGATGCCCCAAGCCCCCGAGGCGCTGAGATGGCACAGCCGGGCACCACACTGCACAAAGGACCAAGAGGCGAGCAAATGAGATGTGACAAGTCTGCAATAATTGGTACAGACAAACTGTTCCCCAATTTTCTCTCTTTGCCCTACAGCTGCTCCCAGCAATTCAGCCTGGGAAGGCTGACATACGCTTGGTCAGTAGTCGACTAATCCAGGAACAGCAGGATGTGAAGACGGCTAAAAGCCGGGTTAGTCCCATGGGGCCAGGGCTGCGGTGCTTCGATCGCAACAGGCAGCCTCGCCGCTGGATCCTAATAGTCTGAGTGGTGCTGTGCCCAGCAGATCCCTGCAGGATCTGCTCCCGCTTCCTCTGCAGAGACATAATACCTCAAAATAAGCCAAAACCCGTTCCAGAATTGGTTTTTAATTAGCTGTCTTAATTGTCAGCACCTAAAAACAAAGCTTTCTGCAAGATTAAATAGCTTTTAACAAAAAATTGGGGGAAAACCCCTAAGCAAAACATGGCTTTTCCAGAGAAACCGTATAAAGGTATGCAAGCTAGACACGGACTGTACGACAGGGTGGCCACACAACCCTTCATAGAAAGCCTTTATGACAAGTAAGCTGGGCTGCAAAGTGACGTGCAAAAATCAAGTGAACTTAACATTGATGCTGCTGGTGATCATTCAGGTTTTTTTCTTGAACCACCCAGATACAGTTTGGCTCAGGGACAAGACAAAATGAAATGCGAAGCAGCTCTTTAACACTCAGATTTGTCCTCAGTGTTCAGTCCTGGTGCATTGTCTCCACAAACTTCTCAATCCCTGCTCTGAAGCAAAGCCAGTACCTTGCAGGAAAAAACAAAACAAACAAAACCAAACCAAAGAAGTATGTAATTATTTAAAATTACATTGATGGTGTATGCAAAAAAAAAAAAAAAAAAAAAAAGTAGGGAAAGGTAATCTGGGCAACCTTCACTTCAGTACATTCCGAATTTGCTGGCTGCTCCCTGCAGCCTCGATCCACCGCTAATACAGGTTTTGAATAGGGTCTCTCATTGCGTTTCTCTGTGCCAGTGGAAGCCAGACAGCTAGCTAGTGTATCCTATAATAAATAAACAAACATCCCCCCTGCCCCCAAACACATGTAAAAGATGGATTTAAATCATTAGGATTTACTTAGCTCTGAAAGGGAACAATTTTTCACCAGACTGCAGAAAACCCCACTGCAATGGAGGGACCAAGGCTGAGATTTTCAGAAGAAATGGAAGGAGTTCAAGTACCAAATTTCTATTGAATTTCAAGGTAATTTGGCCATTGAGCTCCCTTGTGCACCTTTCCCTGAGCCCTTGTTTTTACTGAAAGTCAGATTTTTACTAACTTGAAAAGAAGTTACTGAGTAATTGTGAAAGGTTACAAGTTATTTTTAAAATAACAGTGGGTTGCTTTTTCCTCCCCGGTGGCTGTACAGTTACAGCCAGAGTAACGCAGCCCTCGGGACATAATCTGGGATGAGGAAAAAACTGGTGAAATTCCTTATTCTGCCACTAACTTTCTGTATGGACTTGGGCAGCCAGTTGGAAATTTGTAAGTATTTCTGTGTCCCCCAATGCGTTTGCAAAAGTGCTGGAACACTTTGTTTCTTTGGATTTCAAACGAGGACAATGAGGTAGTTTTAAACTCCCCTAAAATAAAAGTTTGACAGGATTTGCAAACACTCTGTTGATAAGAGCAAGGATTGCTCTTTACAGCTGGAACTTTCCATCCAAATAATATCAAAGTTCTTTATACATAAGAATGATTAAAGATGAGGAACATGCCTGTGATACAGGTTCCTTATTTGCTTATAGCTCCAATTTGGCAAAGCATGTAAGCACTCCAGGCTGGGGGCCAAAGTAATATTTCATTGTGGCAGAACTGAGAAGACTCCCAAGACTTCCTCAGGCTTCCTTTAGGCTATGCAAGGGCTACACATAGGGTAGACCCTCCTCAGGAGCCAGACTGCAAGCATATTTTGCCAGGACCTTGTCAAAGTCCCAGACAAACAACGTCTCTTGCATTCATGCAGGCGAGCGTGGCGTTTTTTTCTGTCCTTGCCCAGTATGGCACCGAAGCTGCACGCGGCTTCTGGCTGGGCCAGGAAGGCTGATCTCATGTGCTGTCTCCTGCCTAAGTGGACCTTGATGAAATTACCCCTTAGGCCTCAGTAAAAAATTGAGTAGCCCATGTAAATTCAAAGAGGAAAGAGTAGATGTAATTCCATCTTCATGCAAATTTCCTACCTCCCTTTCCTGCCTCAAGCCAAACAATCAAATGCAACAAAAGGAGATATAAAAGTAATACAAGAAGCTTCAAATGGCCTTGACTTTCTTCATGAAAGTATCTTATCTTCTCTTTGTTTCATTACTTCTGATTTCTGACATAAAGCTCATACAAATGAGGGAGGAAAAGGAAAAAAAGAGAGCACCATCCAGTATCCAGGAGCAGTCAGACTGGACTTTAAACAACCAAACTCACATGGAAGATCGCAACTCAGAAGACCCTTTACAAAGTATTTTATTGGTAGTTGCTTACGTCGTGGGCATGCACCATGAAGGGCACTAAAATTTCTATGACATTTTTGCAGAACCATATTATCTCAAATTTGCCTTGATCCATATATAGGAGGTGCAAGATGCAGCTTGCAGAGCTGCCCTCCCACACCTTATGGCGGATCCCAGCTCCTAGAGGCTTCTCGGCACGTCTGGGAGGCACCACCAGTCTTAGAGACGGTTTCACACGAACGGAGGACAAGATCAACAAGGCACCTGCTAGAGAAGGCTTCTGCCAATTTGCACTAACGAAAAAGGCAACTGCTTTTCGGCAGAACGAACCTCAGCTTCCACAAACCTTAGCAGTTCCTTCACTGAGCTGTGCTGCATCCTTAGTGAATTGGCCACTGAGAATTTGATCCTAAATGTAGCACAGCCTTTCAATCAAATTCCCCTTATGTGCTGAACCATAAGCTTGCCAAGCAGTAGGAATGCTGAAACATTAAATAAAGAACATTTTCAGCAGTCAAGGCCAAGGTTAAAATCATAAGGAATGTGAGGAGTTGTTTTTGCAGTGAATTTATTGTGGGGGCAAAGTAATAAACCATTTGCATTTGAAGGATCTATAGTATAATGTTGTAGATTAGTAGTGCTTCTGTTGATTTTTTTTTTTTTTTTTTAACACAGGGAAACTTTTTGTTATCTTTTACAGGGCTCTGCTCATACTCTTTCAGCCTCTGTGGCACACCAGCAAAGGCAGTTTCTGTATGACTGCAGTGGCAGGCTCAGAGCACTATCTCACAGTTAAACCTTCCGAGCACCAAACCACCACACAGAGGAACCCCCTTTTTTCCCAAACTTCCAGCATTCCTTAAGGAAGGAGGAGGGTGGACTGTTTTTTTCCACTATTATTTATAAAGCATAATTTCTTTAATAAACTACTTATAAAAGAAGAGCATCCGATTTTTACATTGGGCTGAAGAGGGCTTCCCTTTTTTCGGACACAAGCGTACATGGGCTCTGGTTCAGTCAGTCGGAGGCAGAAGTCCTCATCTGCAGATGTCGACATACCTGGGGTTCCACTAGCAACCACTCAGGCTCACAAATTAAAAACCTGTCTAAAAACCTGACACTATTCATGCACTCAAATGCTTTTAAGAATATGGGTTTGATCCAAAAGTCCATTACAACAAATGGAAAGACGAATTGATTTTCCACTGACTTTGTATTAGGGCCTAAACTTGCAGCACTGGTCTAAAGATCACCTAATTCCCTCAGCTTTTAAACCAAACCTATTCAAAGCTTCAATTTACAAACTCAGGCATTATAATGGGGCATTCAAATGCTGCTAGCGGATTCTCAAAATTAGCTCTTTGGCCTGTAAAACATGCATTAAGCATACCTTGGTGCCAATATAAACATCCAGCTGCAGAGATTTCTAAAAAATCTCATTATGATTGGTCTCAACAAAAATGTGTTACCACTTGTGACTACTAAAGTGTGAGGGAACCAGAGGAATGAATGAGAAGGCAAAGCTGAGTGACCTCACTTCAATTCCTCTCTATCTACTACTTCTTACTTGCAAACCCTGCCTGGCGAGGTGAAGACGGCTGACAGCTCTCCAGGACAAGCCGACTCGCAATGAGATGGGAATTCATTAGCAGTAAAGGAAAACACTACGGTACGCAACAGGTGATCAAGAAACTGGCACTGTGGAAACCAGGAAAGGATTAAAAGATGTTTTGCAAAGTGAAAAATGGTACAGAGAGAGATGAAAGTGTGTGTATTTAAAGTCAAGAGTATTTGAGCAGAGCAGCTGTTAAGTTGCTTATGGTAAAGCAAAGGCTTCCTTCCACACAAGGACTGACACAAAGGCCAATCAGTTAAGGATCACTGTGGCAGCTAAACTAAAAACATTTTTCTGTTCCCCAAAACATCAGTGAGAGTTTGAGGCCAGTGCCTATTTGCAATGCCATGGCATGTGCTCTTCGAGGCAAAAACTGCTTCAATGGGAACAAACTCAACAGCTGCCTGAAAGGACACGGAAAGCAAAAGACTTAGAGGAGAAGAAGAGCTACTAAGTTCTCCTACCTTACAAAAAACATAAAGCACATATTAAAATTTACAGTTAATAATCAGCATGAAAACTCTGCCAAAACCGCTGTACCTCTTTCTGTAGCCTTTTCTAAATACACGAGAATCAAAATTTAATGAAAGCTCGAGGCTGCCAAGTTTCCAAACTTGAGCAAACAATACCAGGTCAAGAGAGCATCCGATCCCAAACACTCCTATTCCTCCTCTCCCCGAGAGGTCCTGGGTTACAAAAAACTACTCTTTATTTAAGAGCGCCAGGGGCAGCTCTTCTCCATCAGCAGATCACTAAGGTCCTTCATGAGATACTTCCTTAGCTCTGTGTTTATCACCAGCTACTGCTGTCCCGAGGAGCCCAGCGTGTGCTGCGAGCTGCAGCAACAAAGCCGTGCTGGAGTGCTGAAAGGGGCCTTTAGAACACTGTTCATAGCAGTGCGAGATGGAGACGGACTCCCTGATTACAAGTTCATTGCCCGACAGCGCACAATACACCGTCTGTGTGGGAGCTGCGGCCCACGTTCGCCGGTATTAAACCCGTCTCAATATGGGAAGACAGGGATGCACCTTCAGGTGGTCTTGTGATACACCAGGATCTCACCTCCGATTTTTCTGCAGCAGGTTGTGAACCAGGTGCTGAAACCATTGTCAAAAATCCCCTTAAAAAGTGGTTGATGTGAAGACAGCAAAGCAAAGAAGCCAGCATCCCTCTGTGCTGGGATTACGGGCCCTGGTGGGCAGAGCTCTGAAGAAGAAAAATGCTATAATGACATCTCCACTACTTGTTTCACATCAAACATTCCCCAAAACTGATGGTGTTTTTCAATTTACTAATGGAGAGGGGGAAAAAACCCCCACTCTGAGTAGAACAGGAATCTCAGTCTCTTTTCCTTCTCTCATATCCTCTGTATTCCCCTTGGAACAAATTATATGGAAATATTCAAATACTTGTTGTATTGATACTGGGAAGTAAGAAGGTATGTCACCAAGGGCCTTTGCCAGGCTGAAATCCCAAAAGACAGATGACTAGCAAATGCTTACATCCTGCTGACATATTCCTCCGATAATTTTTACAGCGTGTTGCTGAATGCATGATGAGAATACAATGCCTGCTATTATGCTCAGCGCTCACTGTTAACACGTTTATACCACTGTTTCACTTTGTCGTGCGCTGGGTGACTGAAAATTGCCAAGGACACTAGGACTTGAATGTACTAACGCTAATAATTTCCACAGCATCCAGCTGCTTAACTAAACACTATCTCCATAGTCTTTTCCATTCCATTTAAAAGATCCTTTCTCACATGTCAAGGGGGCAACTTTCAAGGCTTAGCATGAGCAATTTGGACAGCCAGCGCCCATTTAGGAGGTGCCTGGCGTACTCTGATTAAATTTGTTTTGTCGGTATATAGCCTTCTCTTCCCCACATACGTTACAGTTGTTCTGATAGATCTCAGTTATGGGTATATCTATAGCAGATTCACTGCTGCTGGGCAGAAAAAATTGACCTGCTCTGAGACTGACATTGCCATCATTAGACTATTGCTGTCACCCAAATGTGAAGTTGTTGCACGGATCATGGTGCTGTGCTTTACTTGCTGTATATATTTTCCCTTCTAGGGCTGAAAACATAAAGGCTTGCAAACACACAGCCCTGTCTTTCACTGGCGGACTGCTGTGTTGGGCTGAGGATTTTTAATTGGCTATTTGTTTTTAACAAAATCCTAAGCATCACTAGTGAAAAACGAAACACCTTTGCAAAAATTTACTTTTAGTCAAAAAGCCATTTTTCCCCTGAATTTAGAGGTGGCCTGGGTGATAATGTTATAATAAAGAACCAAGTAGGAATCTAAATGTCAGACCTGCTTCAGTGCATAAATCACCATTAAACTGTGCTGGTTCTGAGGAAATTGGTTTTAACACCACATTTCACCACAGACATAATAAAAAAGGAAATTTTCCACCCACATTGAGCTGTTCTAGATGAAAAGAGATTTGGGGGTTCATTCAGGAGAGTTTGCTTTCTCCTTTTTTAGGCTGTGGGATGAACAAACAGCCACTCGTGTCAGTGCTGCCACGCATGGCAGTGGGTGGTCTTGCAACGATCATAAAAACCCTAACTTTGGCTTTAGTGAGTCCCAGTGTACTTTAGGCAATTCCGCGAGACACAATAGAAGGAGAATGACTTAATGAATCCAAATGCAGGTTTAGGACAGAGGTCTGAGCTTCCCAACCGCTTTGCACGCAGGTATTCACCCTGCAGTTACACAAGTCAGATGCACGAGGTACGGTTACAGGGCACAGGGAATGTATGCTCATTTGCAGACACCCTCGTCCTTTCCCTTTTATCCAGACCAGGGCTACATCGCTCCCTGAGGTACACCACAGAGGATGAGATCATGACAGTTGTCACTATCCCTTGCAGAGTTCTAATCAGATGTAGAAGAAGGAAAATAATTAAAATATTGTAGTTGAAAGTCATCGTAAAGTTCATTTTTGTCCACTTAGGAGAGAGATTCCTAACTACCACACTCTAAATCAGATTTTTTTTTTTAAAAGAAAGTTATTTCAACAATATAAGCATTTGAATAAACTGGATTTTTTTAAATCCAATTTGTGATTTTTCATGGCCATTTAATGACATGAAAAATTCTCGTAAGCCTGTTGCAGTGCAGTCTCCTAAGCTGCTGGAACACATTATCAATAACAACTTCCTCTAGGATTGGAAAGGAAAAAAAATACATTGAAACAACACATCCGAGAAGTTTCCCAATATTATCTTCTGCAAAACAAACAGTCCAGGAAGTTAGACAGTACAAACTGGAGAGAGAGTTTTGAATACTTTGAGAGCTTTTATTAGAGAAAATAACATTTTGCCTGCAGCCCTTCAGCTCGCATCCATCATTCCGAGCAACGGAGAAGTTCTCCCAGTGATGCTCCAGCACTTTTGCTGTCAGCAGTAGACAACCTGCGTGTGGGACTGTCCAGTCTGGTTACTTGAAATACATAGACTGTCTGGCATTAGGAGCGTATGGTCGGATCTAAAGTCCACCCCTGAAGCCAACAAGAACGGGGATTTAAATCAAGCCCTGCTTCTTATCATCAGCTGTATATTAACTGTTTAATCCTCTAAGTGTCTGACTTTGCAAAATGCCAACAATCTCTGGAGAGGCACGGGGCAGCTCGTAGCTTGTCTCTAGTTTTCTGTTTCTCCTGGTTATTCTTCTAAACCGTTTTCATTCTTCAACAACCGCATTACATACAAAAGTAAGTTTTAGAAGAAATAATTCATTAATATCAGAACTTGTGTGCCTTATCAGCCTCCCAAGCTTTTATGTGCCAAGAAAGACTCAACTAAACCTGGTGGGCTTAATACTGAAGCCTTTAAACAAGCCAAACTCCCCCTCAAATCCATGGCTAAGTAGCGCCCAGCCCACTGTGAACAGATCATGAATTAAAGATTATTCTTCAGTAAGGCAGCAGATGAGTCAACTTTCCTAGTAATTTAGGGTGTTCCTTCAGAAAAGGCTGCTGCCACGTATGGAAATGACACTGAATGGGAAAATGGCTTTCGGAAAACTCTCAGGAAATTTCTATTGAAGACCCTCAGCAGACTGCAACAAAGTCAACTTCTACCTGCAGCTAAGAGAGGGCTCAGCTCTGCGTAGAGGTCCTGCAAGACTGTTTTTCAAATTTCACTGAGCAGAGCTACAACATGGCCCTGCTGAAGGACGGGAGAGCCAAGAGCAGCCGTGGCAGGCCCTGAGCTCAGCATCATTACTGTGGAATGGTCCTCGTGGCCAGATTTACCAGGGGCATGGCAGATTAAGAGGACTAGCTTCAACCCACCCACGCTTCAGTATGTCCTTCAGATCACCCGGACAGGTCTGTCATTGCCATCACAACTTCAGCCAGTATTAGTAAAGAAACTATTGAGAGCACCATTTAATCTACCTAAATCATTACTGTTTGCCATACAGACACACCAAAAAGCCATCAGGCAGTCTCCCTCACCTTTTATGGGATGGTCTTTACAAAATACAGAGTGCTAAATAATGCTGCCAATTCAGAGAGCTCCAGCCAGGTAATCCCCTCTAGAGGGTTAACAGAAATAAACTCTTCTTAGGTACCTAAGGCACTGAGAGGAGCAGGTTATCAGTCCAAGTTTTTATCACTCTCCTTACCAGAAGGTGCAGGATCTATAAGGCTTCTTCGCCTTTTTATTTTTTTTTGCCTCAAAAGGGGGAGATGAGCACGTCCCCAGGGACAGACACTACCTACCCCTCTGCACATCACTGTGCAGCGAAGCCACGTGCAGCAGCTCCACTTCTGCTTGAGCACAGTAATAAGAGGTGCTACATTCTTCTCCACTGCCAGATGTGGCATTTGTTGCCAGCAACATTAATTATGTTTCCAGACACAGAAAACCACTAAAAGACTTGCTAATAAATTAGTAGGGATGTTCATATTGTAATTTAATAAAATGATAACTACTGCATTTTCTCACTGTACGGAGTACACCTTGCCTCCCCACACCAACATCTATCTACTAAGCTACCTTAAAATAAATTTCATTTATTATGTCTTCATACAAATCCCTTTACTTGCTCAACAAACAGTTTTGTTTTCCTGTCTGGGCATCCCTCCAAAGACAGGCTGCTGTGTATGCTTTTGTAATTACTGATACACTGTATAAGAAACTATGGCGTGTTTCTGACAGACTAATGAAAAGCGAAGAACAGCCTTCCCGAGACCTTGATTCAATTGTTATTCTCCCCTTGGCTTCCTCTGTGATCTCCACCACGCAATGTAATCTCTCTACACTTCATTTCTCCACCTGTAGAACAGGGATGGGGACTTCTCATCTGCCTCACCTACTTAAGAGAGGAGATCCTGGTACGATGGGCCACGGTTTCAACTGACTCCCAAGTGCTCCTGTAACGCACGTGTGGTTTAACAAAGGCCTAGGGCAAACTCAAGCCTTCAGGTCAAGGCGGGTTTCCTCACAGGCACCTCCAGCAGTACAGCAAAGTACAAAGTACTTTGCAAACCCACTGCTGTCACACAGGGAGCAGCAGACAACACACACGGCGGTGGGAAGACAGACCACAAGAAAATAACCCATCCACCCATTGCCTGAGCTGCAGCCCAGGTCGTCCCACAGTTCTGCATGTCCTCTCCCCTCAGCTCACACCCACATGAAAGCCTGCTACCAGTGACAACTGGTAGCTCCTGCCCCACCACTCCCCCGTGCAGGGCTCTCCTGGACTCCCACGACATGCCCCTGCCAGGCTGCAACACCGGGACGGCTGCAGGGCTTAATGGTCACTCTTCTCCTCCCTCCCGGAGGAGAAAGCTCGTACTCATTTGTCTTCTACTCCCTTGTCTCCTCCCTGCCTCGGGGAATAGCTCTGTTATTTTTCCCATTCTAGTTTATTTCATTATGGAGTGGCAAAAGCTGTCCACAGCTACTCATGCTGATCATATTTTTCTTCTTATTCCAGGACATGATTTAATCTCTACTCTTCATTTATTGTGTTTAAATCTGGGCTTGTTGGGAGAAAGAAGATGGGTAAAGGAGCAAGTTTGGAGGTTTTTTCATGGCTCTGCCTGCATGCATTTCTGCCTTTTCCATAGTTCTCCATTAAGACCTCTTTGGATAGTAAAACCACAGCCTGCCTGATCACCAGAGCCCCATTTTGGTCCCACCGAAGTCCCTAAGAGGACTCCCGCTGGCTGTCAGGCTGGGGGCTGCCTAGGAGGGTGCCAGCAGCCAGCAGCGTGTCTCCAGCCAGGGAACGGCTGCAGACTTCAGCTCTGGAGGCTCCTAAACAAGTGCTTAAATGCATGAGTGGAGACCTAAAAGCAACCTTTTCTTCAAGAGCATGTTTTAGACTAAATCATAAATTTTCTACAGCTCTCTCTGGGTAATGTTGTCATCTGGTTTTCTTACATAGTAACACTGAAGGGCAATAACTGTTATCCTCACCAGGAGATCCGGGGGAAAAAAGAGAGAGGACTTTAAAAGTTCATTACAGAAATTCCTGTGGTTTTTGCAATATCTTTGTGCACATTAAAAGGAAACAGCTGTCATTTTAAACCAGAAGTCATGTGTTTGGATTAAATATTTCATGCAAGTATAAAGTTTGGAGGAACAGTTAAAGTTGAAATGTCAAAGCAGCCTCCAACACCGCTTGTCTCCGTTGACTGTGGAGTTTTATCTCCAATCCATTAGAGCAACGCAGAGTTTTTCTTGACTTAAGCACAATTTTTACCCAATTTGCACCTTCTAAGCACTATCATAAGTGCATAATATTAACAATAGCAATAATTATAATTCGGTTGACAGATAACGCTAAGACTTCAATTACAGGGCCGGAAGAAAGTAACTTATCTTCCCAGAAGCAGCAGGACATAAGCAAATATTAACATAAAAGCAGAGGTCAAATTCTATATCAACTATCATCTGTAGAAGCATTCAGTACTATTATGTCTATTTATGTCAGCTAAGTATACGACCTTTTGTTCTTAATACTTTTATCATCCAATTGGAATAAGCTGGCAATGTTTGCCTAACACAATTTTCTTTATTTTACAGGAATTGATCATGCTGGAGAAGGGTTAAAGCATACAGACTAGGCTGGGAGATCTTAATTTCTCTATCCTCTCTTCACGTGGAGAAGCAATGAAGATTGCTGTTGATAGAGAGTAGAAATTGAAGTAGGATGAGGCAAAAGAGAACGCTGACATTGTACAGGCAAAATGCTGAGATTTATATACTATTCTAAGCTTTATTAAGATGTAGACTAAGTCAAGCCCCACAAAGTGGGGTCCTGACTTTAAGGTATGATTATTTCTGAAATAGGTTAGGACACAAAAAGGAAAAAGAAAAAAAGGATTTCTTTTCCCAGCACCATACTGATATTTTTCTCATTTTAATACCAATTTGGTAAATGTAACCATGGAGTATGTTATCTGGACAGCACAAAGACCAAACAAGTTTGAGACCACATGGGGAGCACGTTTGGAAGAGATTTGCAGCTCCTACTAAGCCAAAGGGGGAAGCATGCTCAGTAATGGTGTTTCCAAGCAGGACGTCCATAATCCTGACAAACAGAGAATCAGGAGTCCCCTGGACCAGAAACTGTGGCTGTTACAGGTAAAGCACTCCAGCCATAATGAGCTGCTACATTCAACCTAGCCTAATAAGCTAGGGTTTTTTTTCCTCAAACTGTCTTTTTTCCCCCTACACTTCAAGCCTGAACAATACCAATTTACTCTGCCTATGTCCAACCAGGAGCAGCCTCACTGTCTTCAGCTACAGCCTGAGGGAGGAGCCTTCAGCTCCCACGTCCCTTCCATGCAACCTGCCCACTCCAAAGCTATGCCCAGGGTAATAACTAAAAACATTACCATCCTTCAGATAAACCCAGTCTGAAAACATGTTTCTGGATCCCTTCCCAGAAAGCAGCTTTTTTGCCCTCCCCAACCTAAAACACCAGGAAAATATGGCAGGTTGTAAAGGATGCCGAAGGGGAGCGTGGAAGGAGTCCCTCTGCCTCCCCAGCCTGACAGCCGTGTCTCTCCTCTTTGCTGTCTGAACTGCTTGAAGCATTAACAGGGTGAACACAACACAAAAAAACAGTTAACAAGAAAATCACTTCGTAGTCAAAGGTTTCCACCTCCTTAAACTTCCGGGTTGCCATGTATTGATGACAGATAATACAACATTAAACTCTGCAGGCGTCACCAACATATATTACAGGTACAGCAGCACACTCTGTATTTATTCTCCCATTTCTGGAAGGATTGGTGCCTTTAATACTTACCTCTGGACAAATACATATTAGTCTAGTTGCTACAGAAGCACAAAACACAAGGGGTCCGGTTCTGCTCTCCCATAAATGCTTCCACTGACTTTAAGAAGCCTATAAAGCCCATGCATAGGCAGGACCAGCTCTGTTTCCATCAGAATATAAACTCAGTGTTTTAAAGAGAAACAATGTGTATGTACAAAAGGAAGAATTATATCCCTCCAAGCACTGTCTGTTTTTGCTGTAAAAATCTACACACTACCTTTGGAGCTTTTATTAATAGTAATTTTATTCAACCTGCATGTTTTCCTTAGTAACAGGTTTATGCAAAGCTGATGATTTGAAAGGAGGACTCCGGTGAGGACTATATTTTACATTAAGGTTTGTCACCAAATGTTATTGCTGTTTCCTTCAGAATCCCGTGTAGGTTACAAATACGTTTTGTTTCAGCTGTTATGCTGATAAATGAATTTTCCTTTTACACAAAGAACTGCTTAGGAGACAGCAAACCGCGATGTGCAGCTTCTGCAGCACTCAGTCTTCTGTGCTGAAACTGCTGCAATAGTTGACTCTTGCTGGTGAACACCACGGTCTTGAGGCAGAGGGTACCAGCTGAGCCCCTCGGCAAACTTCAGCAAGCACGTTTCAGCACAGAAGGGATTTTGACTTCAACAGGCCCATCCTTCCATCTCTTTGTATACAAACCCCTATTGACCCAACAGCATCAAGCTCTCAGATGCACTGAAAGAAAGAAGGAGAGAGGGAGAGAAAGAGCAAAGCGGGAGCAAACAAGGAGGGGAGAGAGAAAAGATCCCATGACACTGTAATTTCCAGGGTGGAAACAGCAGACTTACCTTCAGCTACCGCTGCAACTTTTTCCTGTTACGAAAGCTAGGCAGGAAGAAAGTGAAAAAACTGAAACACAATAGCTGTACAGAAGCGTGCTGATAAGAAAATGACTGGCATTTATGGTGAAGATTACTGACATCTTCACCATGCCTATTTTGTCAATCTTGAAAAGGCCTAGCATGTATCGGGCATTTAATGAATCATGCAACACATCACCTTGCGAAGTGAGTGCAATCAAGATCAGGCAAATGGGGATAGATTTCAATGAATGTGACATCAGAAACACCTTACTTGATGAAGGCATGCGTAGGTTCATGTTAGAGCAGCATTTAAACAATCCCGCTAAAGGGCACCAGGCAAAGGCTGAAGAAAATCAAACATGAGCAAGAAGTGAAAGTCCTCTAAAGCTGAAGCTGGAAATTAAACCTTTGTACTGACAGCCAAAACTGTCGCTGTAGCACCTCTCTAAGCAACGGCTA
The DNA here is from genome assembly GCF_034638445.1 of Ciconia boyciana. NCBI lineage: Eukaryota > Metazoa > Chordata > Aves > Ciconiiformes > Ciconiidae > Ciconia > Ciconia boyciana. Next base: position 62,106,510 of record NC_132934.1, read on the forward strand.
AACTGACCCTCCTTTGCAAACTACAGTTTTCAGTGTTTAATATTGTGACCACTTCACATCCTGCCAACTCTGAGTCTGCTCTGTGCTAAAGAAAACTTACCCACTTTGTTGGAGAGATTTCTAATGGTTAGAGTTTTCTCCTCCTTAGCTGCAAATCTTATCTTAAAACTTAGGCGTTGCCTAATAAGCCTAGAAAGCTTATGAGACAAGACATAACTTCATTAGGAAGGCTTCTGGGATACTGATCAAATCAGAAGACCGGAGGCAAATCCAGAATGAAGATTTCCATGAATTTAAGGATACCCAGTTGACCTAATTTCATTCTCTCTTAAGTAATACTTCATTTATTTCAATCTCTTAGACCAAAACTTCTGTTAGGTCTGTTACAAACACCCTTTGCTTTATTTATAACACTACCTTAATAACAAACACCCAGAGCTGTTGAAACACATCTGTAGAAATATGCAAATTAAAGCCCAGTGCAAAATGTGACGTTTTCAACCAAACCAGATTTTTTTATTTTTCCCCAACACAAAGCTGGAATGATTTTGGTCATGTGTGAGAAAATCAAAGCAGTCAGGAAAATGAAGGTTGCCATTTCATTCCAAAGAGCAGAGAGCAATATGTGAGACGATCCATGGTACTGTCTCTCTCCCACTCACTCCCTCTTACTGTTTAGCTATCAGGCAATATGGTTGTTGCCTGCTCGGTCTCTGTGGTCAGTATCATTTTGTACAAATAATTAACATCCATTCTAGTGGAAAGAAGATCTAAGGTGCCTTGACTCCAAGAACTAGTGTCCTAAGTCACAGACCTGATGCTACTTCATATTGAGAGACATTAGCTACATCCCCCAAGCTATCAGGTAAGAGAAAGCTACCAGTAATTCTCTTTCTACCTGTGTTGTGAATCTAATCCTGAAAAACAAGTTTTGTTGGTAAATGCACCATGTATTATAGAGAACAAAAAGTCACTGAGTTTTACTTCCAAAGCACCGACACAGCAAACAGCATCCTTCATTTGCTCCCATCTGCACCAGCCAGAAGCTCTGGCAGCTCTGATGGGTTGGTCTCTCTAAGCCGTTTCAGGCAAGGTGAGTAGGCATTCCCCTCCTGCCTTCATCACCACGTTAACCTAAACCCCAGCTAACGCTGTCTGCAGCAGATTAGCAAACACTCACGTAATCCCTTCTGCCGGCTGGATTGAGGAGAAGCAGGGGACAACAACAGGCAGAGTCCGTACTAGTCTAAAACAGCATCCTACAAAATAAAGTGAATATCTCTTCTAATAAATCATCTCTGATAGCCTTTGCTGGGCCACACAACCCAAAGAGGATTTGAATTGGTGTAATTTAGACATTGAGTGGTAGAGAGAGAGAGGGTGTACATTAAAGATTTAACTCAAAATTTCCTTTTTTGGTTTTGCAGTAATTTAAAACTAGAGAGTTAATCACTTTTTTCTGCTATTCTCCTCTTTGAATCTTCAGTCTGTAAAATACGTACACATATATTCCCTTGGATTTGATTACTAAATGGGCCCATAAGGTAATATGAAACAAATCTAACTTATACTCTAGCTCATGACTTTAAGGTTAGATGGCTGGTTTAGTACATTGGAGTAACAACCTTAAAAAATAAAAGCTGAGTGCTCCAAGGCCAGCACAGAGCACACTTGCACACTGGGCAAGAAATTGTGTCAGGATTAAAAGTGCCCACAGCAAGGTGAGAGGATGCTAATTCATTGATGTTCACACAGTACTAGAGATCCTCTCATTGAAGGCTGTACAGAAGTATAGAGAATTATTAACTACAGAGACACTAGCTGTGAATTTATGAATAATGAAGAAAGCAAAGGAAGAACAATCACATAGTTCAGTTTCCCTAATCACTGCCTCTTCAGTATTCACCCAGTCAGATTGGCAGACAGCAACTGCCGTGAATATCTTATGTAAAAAGGATGGTGATTTAGTAATACAGCATTCCACATACAAGCCTCGATTTGGCAATTTATTCAAGTTTGCTCTTGAAGATCCACACTTGCCTAAGAACGCCGCTGAATGAAGGTCTCGGCATCCAGCAGCACATGAAGCCAGGGGAACGCAGAAGCCAGCAGAGCCCCAGAATTACGGTGAGGGGTGCAATAAAAATCTTTAAAACACTGACTGAGAGCCTCACTCAATACAGCACGAAGAGCTTCACAGGTGAAGAGCACCTTGGTGAGGAGTCCAGCCCTTTCATGTATTGAAGAATACATTAAAATGTGCTCTGTATTGCTAGAAGGTAGCAGGGGTTTCTCTGTTGGTTTTCACTTGAGCATTCCTTATATCACAATATTTATTTGGTGCATGCACCTAATCAGCTCGCGGCATGTCACCAAGGCTCCTAACCCGTTAATATGAGCCCAGGCTCTTTAAAGAACAGTAATTGCCAGGTGCCTCTCAAGCAGTCAACTCATCCAAAAAAGGGTCAAAAGAGAGAGTTCAGGAAGCAGACAGCAGAAACAACACCTAGCAAATCCAGTTCCATCTCTATAATGCAAAGGAACGAGACTGAAAATTACTATATTGCAGTACCAGAGGTTCCTTGACATTTGGTGGTGAGACATAACTATAAAGCTTATTTATGACTGCAGCAGACATAATGGACTTCTTTTTTTCGGTTTTATTAATCCCTTTCTTGTCTCACGTTAACAGGCAAGAATCTCATCTCTCTTCCATTTTAAACTGATTTAGGATATATGACTTCTATATACTGCTCAAATTTAGGGGTATAGCTTAGAAATCATTACTTACAGTAGCAACTGCCAATGATAAAACAACTATTGTACTCTTGTGACAGGGGTTGACAGCATAATGCAATTTTTAGGACTTCAATTTTGGGTTTTCTAGGAAGTCTGCAATACTGGGGAAAAATAACCGAGCAAGAGAAATGGTATTCTGCCAGTGTTTTTCAAGGATTTTATCAAAAGATAGAGAATTATCTATGAAGGGCATGTTTTCCACATGAGATTAGATATTAATTTATATGGCTATCTACAGAGATCATTATTTATCAGATCACAGTGTCTCAACTGACAGAAGCATTATGTATTCCAAGTTCAGGGAAATCCTGTGTTGTTCCAGGTTTAGCCTTAAATTGGTAGTAAATGTTGATTTTTTTAATGGTGATCACTGTATATCCACCCAAATCACGAAACCACCTTGAAGCATTTACAGAAACTAAAAACAAGGAGAATTTCCCTCCTTCGAAACATGCCTTAGCGCTGAAAAGCATTAATGCAAAAATAGCACCATGCTACTCCACAAACCTGCTTATTTATACACAATCCTAAGTGATTAAAAATAAACCCCAAGCCCTGCCGCCCGAACTTCTGCAGGATTTTGCTGCTTTCAACTCTTCAGAATCAGCCCGTGTTCTGAGCCCAGCTTACATCCTATTTCTCCTTTTCCACCATCAAACAATCCTGTTGAGAGTATTTCAGACTCAATTACCGCCACACCAAAGGCAAGGAGTTCAGCAACGTTACTGCATTCATCCTCTGGGACACTGGCAACGGGGGCAAAAAGAGGCCAAGCTGGAAAGTACAGTGCCTGCACCAGCCTCCCTCTGGATGTTATTTGGCCTGCTGAACATTTGTTTCTGATTACATGGTGAGGGAGGGGAGAAGAAGAGATAAAAATTTGTCCGATTTTCAGAGCCCAAACCAAGCTTCAAAAGGAAAAGCTCGAGAAGCTCTTCCCGGCGTCAGCTGAGAGCACACAACCGGCGTATTTAACATTTTTATACAGCAGCTATCTTATGCCAGAGTTATCCTTTCAAACACATCCGATCCTAGAAAACACACCTCCACCTCTGTCCTGGGACCACGGCTTCAGAAATGAGCACATGAGGGAAGAACATGCTCCTCTCGTCACCTCCACAGCACGACATTCCCATCCAAACACTGATTAACTCAACGGCCCTCTTACCTTATCAGAACCAAGAGGGCGTCGGGCTTGGCTACGTGAATACAGTGAATAATAGCACCACCGAAAGATGAGGCTGAATGAAGACATACGCTGTCCTTCAAATTTAAGGTGTACAGATGCTTTGAGGACAAAGGGGTCCATCCAAGCATTAAGGTCAAAATCTAAACTCTAGTGGAAATCCCTGCAGCTCTCTGTATAAGATCTGAAGAAGTACAGATGATATATAGATGATGTATAAATATGATATACAAGGGACCTTGTGCTAGCAATACTCCCGTAAAACACTTGGTGCCAAGTGGCTGCTGAGTGAGGGAAAGGACACAGAAAGCAGATCAAGACGCAGCCGAATGATTCGATCTAGCTACAGGATCGATAAACTCAGTAGCAACAAAAACACATTAGCATTTCTTCACCAACCCTGACCCTTCAAAACCTGCAGAGGCCGGGAGAAAAGGCTGTCACGAAGGACCATCACAGTGGGCTGCCAGAAGTTTCTGATGAGTCCCGTGCTGCCTACAGCCAGAGTATTGGGAGCTGCTGAGTAACAAAAGCAAAACCAGGAGACGTTACTTTATAAAACACAATTAGAAGAATTTAAACATTGTTCGATGGAATGATGCACTGTTCCGTGTAATTGCTTGTTTGATAAATAGCAGGCAGTTACAGCTCACATTTTTAGCCTTGAATTACTGCCAAACTGAGTTATTTTGTGAGGTAGAACTGAATCAGCAGTTCACTTACAAAAATTAAGCCCTGGAGAATGTGAAACAGTGAAATATTTCTACTCATTAAAGAAGCTATTGGTGCTAGATAATCAGCATACAGACACAGCCCAGAAATGCGGAATATTTATGTGCCCAAATCACTTTTCCTGAGTTTCATCTGGTATGCAAATTGTCTACAGCTTGATAGCATCCCTTAAATTTATTTCCCCCAAAGATTTACAGCCATGTCCTAATCACTGCTCTGCACCACAGGGCCACCGTGCTGATACGACGTCGCAGTACCTGCCTGGGGCTCTCTGGGTCACCCCCATGAACCTTACTGTAAAATCAAGCAGTAAAGATGAAGGTTATTTCTGCACCAGATGTAGTGTTAAAATTTAGGAGTCATTTAGTGGTGCATAGAAACAAATGCCGTGGTTGCCGTCCCACTCACCACGGACACACGTCCTGATCCTCAAGGCATAGCATTACTTGGCAGTCACAGAAAATGTTGCAAGGAACTGATGGCTGGATACTGTTCTTTTTGCCCGGGTGACTGTCCCCGGAGAATAGCAGCGGAAGCTGTAACATATCTGATTTGCGGTTAAATCCACATCTGACACTCCAGCATCCTTCAGAAAATAAAAATTTCATGTCCATACATATGCATAAATTACTTTTGGAACATATATAATAAACTAATTTGGGACACTTTACATAGATAATAGTAGCAAGGGTAATTTGCTTCACAAAGAAAAAAAAATTGTATATGCTTCCTCCTACAGTGTGAATTCATTTCCCACTGGATAATATTAGCCTGAGTTGGAATATGTGCAAATTTTAGTTCCAAGACAATTACATGTTTTGGAGCTGATTATTTCACAACTCGTCAAAAGCAGAGACTGAAGCTTTTGATGCTTTAAAAGGCAATGTCTCATTTTTCCAAAGAGAATTACAATGTCCCTTTCTAGCCGTCAGAGATACTGAACCGTCAAACTTTATTTTCAATTTTGTTACAGTTGAGAAAAAACTGTGTAAAGTAATTTGTAAGAGTTTCTAAAATTTTGTTTTAATTTCTTTGCTCTCTCCTTGGAGCCTCTGTGGTTACTGGAGAGTAGTTTTACAAGTGGAACAGTATTGATGTTAAGTCGAGAATGATGCAAACTTGAGAGTAATCCTAAATCCATACTGACATGCCTTTATATCATACGAACGAAGCGTGCACCTCTTACTCTATCTGTTAACTGCCTAGCATCTTGGGAAGGATACATCTTCGCATGTATGCCCATCCTTGCCATTATTTTGGGATATATAATTCAGAATTTGGGAGTTTAGAACAGAAAGTGATGAAAAATAACAGATTAAAAGGAGAAAGTGTAAACTGGCAGAGCTACGTTATCCTGACGAAACACTTACGAGCATAAGTTAAGATCAAACATATTTATTCTTGTAACTCTTTCATGCTGACGGACCGTCAGGAGCCCAGCTTCATTCAGCCCTCAAGCGAGCAACGTGTCAGAAGAGGGAGTCCTGCCAAGGCGACTCGAGACCGGAGCGGGACCTGCAGGGTCACGGCCAATTCCCTGCCGCTCTCCCGCCTCCATCCTGGCCGTCCCAGTCTAGTTGTGCTTCAGAGGTTACGGCTGAACAGGATCGCAGCAGCAGCAGATGCGTACACCAAAACAGGACGCACCGGATTGGAATAACGCAACTGGTATTGTGGAAATTCCCTTCTAGATGCTATTTTTAATACCCAGTATTAAACATGCTTATGGATATTCCATTTCCAGTACAGTTATTACTATTCAATTGCCATTAAAGTAAATGGTGGGTGCTGGTTAATGCCAAGCCATGTGATGAAATTATTTCCTTTCCCATCTGGGTTTTTATAGTCTTAAATAAATAAAAAAAAAGGACACTGGTGAGATCACAGCTGAAACATTCATCCTGATCCCCACCACCACCACACATTTTGGAAGAAACCTTTGTTTACAGGATAAAGCACATCACAGGCATTATCCCCTCTATCTTACCTAATGCGTAGTGGATAATACTACAGTTAAAAATATTAATGAAAAATGACTAATGGTAACTAAATGATTCACTTAACTTGGCTCTCTCTTGTATTCTAATCTCAATGTATTCTTCATATGACAGGCATTTATTAGCTCTCATTGATGACTCCACAGACACCCCGCTATGCACAGAGTGCCTGTCTACACATTAAAACTTAATGCACAAAGCAAGAATTATTGATGTTAGCTCTGTTCTAAAAGGGCATACCAGCAGGGGGGTTTTTTTGGTTTTTTTTTCTTCTTTTTTTTTTCCATTTTATGCCATGGCTTTATTTTCCTTAGCTACTGAATAACCATAGATTTTTAATTTGATCAGAAGCTGGTGGTCCAAAACACCTATTAATTTCCCCACAATATTATTTTCCCCACAACTGTTGTCTTTTTGTGTGATTATTTTTTACAGACACATTAAAGTAAGTACACGTGTGATGTTTCAAGATTAAAAAAGCTGCTTGGAAACCCTAGCGCTTGCACATTGTGCGCTATCTGTATGCCTGGGGAAGCAGCAAGTCTTAATGGACCTTGTGTTTTCCTCAGGATTTCAGCACTTGTAAGAACAGCCAAATGCTGATAATTACTGGAGTCAAATACGGCATGAAGATGAATACTGCCTTGAATACGCACATACAATTGCCTCCGCTTTATTGAAAGTATATATGTTATGAATGAGCCGGAGCCAAGTGCTTCGCTTCTGCACAGACCCGACGAAGCATCTGACACGACAGTGTGCAGCAGCTCTGCTGGGCACGGCCCTTTCCCACCCAGGAAGCTGCTGATTGCATTCAACTCCAGACCTCGCTTTTGACATTGCTGGGTGCCCACCAAGCCTGCTGCTAATGTGTGATTTAACCTCCTTCTAGAGACCCCGATTTTCAAAGTGTCTACATCCTAGACGCTTGGGAATCTCAGAAAATCCATGGTATCACAGTCTTTTGGGAAAAGCACCACCACCACGCAGCTACTATCTCTAATTACAGTTCTTAAAACCAATACATTTCTCCCTCCTTCCTGAGCTAGAGAGGCCTCAGGCAAGACTTCAACCTAAGTAAGACACACAAGCTTTTACTCTACGCCTAAATATAATTTCCACTAACAGCCTGTGCTACGCTGCTTTAATGTAAATGGCAACTTAGACCAGATATAGTAAGGGTCTATAATCTTTTAGCTATGTTTAAACAAAAGAGAGGTCAACAGGCTATTTACCATAATCCATTTTTAGGTTTCATGAAATTATAGCATAAGAAACAAATCAAGCCTGGCCTTTATGATCAGGAAAGAATGTCTCTGTGTGCCTTTTATAAAAAAAAAAAGCTGAAGATGGAAGGAAATGGAATGATTTGTTAAATGGATATATTTGATAAGGGAACATTAATGCATTTTTCAATAATAAAAGTGAAGAATGCTGTTCCAGCTAGACATTTCTTTTCATTTTTATTACACAGACAGTGCTCGATTGCAGTTTAGGGAAATGAACTGAAAGAACAGATGTATTATTTTTTTGATAGGTAGTCAGAAGGGTATTTTATGGAGTCTGGGAAGAGTTGGAAGGCAGATGATTCAAAGGATTATTGAAGAATGATATTTAAACAGGTTACATTTGTGCCCTCAGGCGTTAAACATAGGAGACTGTTTTTAATTCTCAACACAGGAGTTCGCATTGCTGCAAAGCAAATGAATACAATGAATAATTTTGCTTCAGAGACATGCAGTAACTGTTGGTTAGCAAGTAGGGAATTTTCCACAATACAGGGAAATAGCAACATTTTATCTGAAGTTATTTAGAATAACCTCGGTGCTATTCAGTTTAATATTCATCATCATTCATGATGTTATCATATCATATTTTCAGTAGTTTCAGAACAGAGATCAAAACCATTTTGGGGTAACACAGGCAGTAGCAAGAACGTGCAGAGACAGCCCCAGGTGCAGGACTCTGGCTCTCTAGTGTCGGGACTGCCGTGCAGAGGTCCAGCGCAGCCTGGTAGGATGCAGACCACAGCTGGTCCATGCCTCTGGGGTCTGAGGGTGCTGGTGAAAGTTGTCAGGCAGGTGGCAATGTCCCCCCCCTCCACAGCGGACCAGATCTACCTCGTGCTTGAAAGCAGCACCCGCATCTCTGTCCCCTGCTTGAGATGTCCCAGCTACACGCAACCCAGCTGCACTCTTGGTGCAAGCTGGGACTCCCTGGTCATGACACAGGGACATTCAGGGCATTTAGTATTTTAGTATTTAGCATTGTACGCTACCTTGTTCAAGCTACGTCTTTAGTGTCAACTTTAGTATCAGATTTCAGAAAAAAAGGTGCCTTTCTAAGGGTTTCAGCCCTCACTAATGTGTGCTCTGAACTACATAACAGCAGGGCAGTCTCTTGAAAACCCCTTGGTTCTCAGCCTCTGATACTCCCATATCCTGCTTAACAACAGAGCACACATTAACCCTTTCCAATAAAACCCACGTATATTAATTAGCAAATTTCAGTGGAGTACACGCTACATCCACATCAGTGACACATTAGTGTATCATGATTAATGTTGTGCACTTCATGCCAATTGAATTCCTAATGATTAGCCACTTAATTCTGAGCGGAAACAATTACTCTTCCCTTTGAGAATTACCTGTTTCTGCTCAAAGCTCAGCAGCTGGAGTACAGAAAGCCAACCATACCCAGTCATGCAAACACATCTTGTGGAATCAAAATTCAGGTTTACTAATACATATTTTGTATGCATAATAAAGCACTGGGCATACTAAAACATCTTTTCAAGACTGGTACAAAATCTGTTGGCAGGACTGCGCAGATCTCCAATTCATAGATTTCAGCGGCAGCTGGGGTCTGTACACATGCATGTTCACATTTGTGCATGAGAAAGCAGTTTCCCCTTGGTCTGAAAAGGCCTCCACACAAGCATTGTCTCTCCCTGATGTCATTTAGATTAACATTTCAGACTCGGTATATTATTAGTGGATGCTGCAGTGACAATGTTATATGTCAGAAAAGCAAATGGGTACATCTTGATTTAGGTTCATTATAGTTAGGACCAAATACTTGGCTTGCCTTCAAGTAAGTGAGGAAATTAAGAGGTGCATCTCATGGCAGCTGTGTAGTTTTGGTAGGTGCACAATTTAACTTGTAACCGGTAATTATACTTGTCATTTTCTACAATCAAAACACTATGCAGACAGTAATTATACCACCCTGAGAAACAGATAAACAGGCATAACTCATTTTACAAGTGTGGAATCAGAGACATAATGATCTGATGATGAAAAATACTAATGGCAAAACCAGTATTAAAATGTAGGGTGTGCTCATTGTGCAAACTAGCTCAGACAACAGCATTGGCTGAACATAGCTGCAGCACAGCAGGATGCAAGAACTGTGCCTTGCCAGGCCACTACTGCTGCGACTTTGACGTGATGATGATTACTGTATTATCATTATGGTGATTCAACAAAAGCATTAATGTTCCCACACTTAGAGACACAGACTACAGTATGCATGGCTGAGTATCACTGAACAGACATTAGTTCTCCGGGACCGGTTGCTCGGTGTAGTATTTATAACACAATCAGAGCTGCTAACAAGGTGAATGGAGCATTTCCTTAAGCCTGTGCAACTAAGGGACTGACCCCAAGGCAAAGTAAGCAACTTTAGGGGAGCCTTTCTGCTGACTTCAGTAGCCACTGGATGAGGCCCCTCTCATGCGTAATATAAGGGGCTGCTCCAACATCTGCAAGAGCCTGCAAAAAGATCTCCGTTGACTTTCAAAAGACATCAGGCCATTTCATCACCTACACACTGACCTACCAAGCAGTACGGCATTTAGATTTCCTATTCTATGTGGACTTGTAGCTTTGCAGCAAAACATACTCCAGCACCTCACTGCATGAGGGATCTGAGGCTGACCTGTGCGACAGTGAGTGTTATTCCAAGAGACCCTCGCAGTGTCCAGGAGATATTACTTAGAAGAAAGTCAGAAGCTGCTTCTCCGAATTAATTTTGCAGAAGAAACAGTAGCTGTTAATTGTAATAAATTTGTAACTCTAATTTCTAAATGAGTGGTTTACTTACTGTGCCTGCAGCTGCAGGCTGAGGTCTCCCCTTTAGTTTTATCTTTGCTTGGCTTCTGCAATTACCCTCTGTGCCCTATTTCTCCAACGCAGAACCCATGTGAAGAAACAACAGTCCCATATAAGTATGTTTTCTAAAGATATACATGCTGGCCAAACCCAGTTGGATCCAGACTGCTTTCCTATCCCTTATTCTTATTCCTCAGGCCTCTCTGATTTTTCAACATACTACTTAATGGAGCAAAAGGAATCACAACAGCAACCATTTTCTGGGGCTTGGTGAGTGACTCAAGTTAGTGACCACCTGTAGTTCTGTGCCAGACCCATTGGAAACACACGCCAATACCCACATATGCTGTGCAAAGCCAATCTGCGCAGAGCAAGAATCATTTTCAGTGCACAGCTTCCAAAGACTGGAACAGGTTTGGCAGGGAAGAAAGGAAGCTTATTTAGGTTATTTTTGGATGCAGATAACTGAATACATGGATTTTTATCATGTTGGTACTTACACATGACTGACTTGTTAGTGACAAGACAGATCTTGAACCTGCACAACTGCAGGACAGCCTTTAATAACAGAGGGCAGTACTTTGCCAATGGTCAGAGAGAGAGGTTCAGTGTCTAAGCAGATGATACCTTCTGTCTTACTTCTTTAGCCACCAATTTAATTACACTGATAATGTCATGAGAAGCAGAAATCAATTATTCATTACACCTGCCTAAGAAATCACTCTTTTATCCCATGTATTTTGTTTCAAGATCATTTACACTTGGGTAAAAAGGCAGTTTTCCTCCTTCAGCATCAATATTTTATACAGTAACTCACTTAACAGCCCAACTGAAAATTGAAGTGGGTCTGTCAAAGAGGACCAGGACATGACACTCCATGCAAGGCATGCAGGTGATGCTTGAAACCTCCGCCAATCCGTCTGCTACATACCAGCAGCTGTGTAATTCAGGGATCATAAGCAGGATGCACGGAGCGATCTGTTACACCCCTTTTGTAAACAAAGCCCTTCGATGCATTTACATCTCAGTGTCCCATGACTTCTTTAGAGGTTGTTGAAGGTGAAACCATAGACCTTGTGCTGCCTGTTTTCTACCTCCCTCAATTTTTAATAAACACAAGACCTGGCCTGCCATTACTTTCTTGACACAAAAGATTTTTTCTACCTTCCCACTAAAAGCAATACAGCTTTCTATAAACTCAAAAGACGACATTGAGCTCTCTTTACCAGCAGACAGACAAAAATCTTTTCTTTTGCCTAGTTTGTTTTTGCACTAGTTGACTAAAAATACACAAATAAATGAGAGTGTAATTTTCAGAGAGACAAGTCTCTCCTCTCTATCTGCTTTGCTATCAACTGTCCACCCTCATTCTGTCACTGTCTGGCTCCACCACTTTCTGATAAAGCCATGACCATAAACCTGCACAGTAACTCATGTAAAAACATTCTCATTTTTGTAAGATAAAAGGTAGAAATGGGAGAGGGAGACTGAGCAGAGCTGAAGACATCAGGCTGAGAAGGAGACTTCAGGGCTGGAGGAAATGGGGAGGAGGAATGTCAAGAAGAGAGAAGTAGGTCTTGGCAAGGAGACAATCTTACCCCCTGCACACAGCTGCAAATTCAGCAACAGTTTATTAACACAAGTTTACGTGAAATAAAGACGACAAGGACGAAAGGAAATGGCCTCAAGTTGTGCCAGGGGAGGTTTAGATTGGATATTAGGAAATTTTACTTCACTGAAAGGGTTGTCCAGCATTGGAACAGGCTGCCCAGGGAAGTGGTTGAGTCGCCATCCCTGGAGGTATTTAAAAGCCGTTTGGATGAGGTGCTTAGGGACATGGTTTAGTGGTGGTCTTGGTAGTGTTAGGTTTACAGTTGGACTTGATAATCTTAAAGGTCTTTTCCAACCTATACGATTCTGTGATTCTGTGATAAAAACAGCTGCAGAGAAAGCAGCGGAATCCCTCCTACCCCTACAGCTAGACACCCTGCCGTGATGTTTGGGAGCAAGGCTGTTTGGGAGCGACGTGACTCGGCTGTGTGCAGCACACTCCACCATCATTCTGTCAATGCAAAGCTTTCTACAGTGTAAAATTTACTCTCAAACATACAAACCCACATATTTGTATATGCACATTGCATTATTTTTTAGCGTTACTGTTGAGCTCCTGAGTCCTTGCCAGAAGCCAAGCCCCACCTGGGCTAGAAACTGCACAGAAACAGAGGTGAAAGCGTCTCTGCAGATTCACATCCGTGCATCAGGTAGACAGCAGAGCACCTACATTCTTCAGATGGAGACTCAGATTAGCAGCAAACCATGCACAAATGGGAGCGTGGGTAGAGGGGGTGAGAGAAGCCTAGAGATACAGGACTTACCCGCTTAGTGACAGTGTGCCTGTGCCTGGAAAGTGCAGTGTGGAAGGATTTGTTTCCAGGCTGTAAATATGTGGCATTTAAATGTAAGAAAGTCCATACACAGGCTTTTGTAGGTCCAAAGCTATGGAAAAAAAGAAGGGAAAAGCCTCTGCTGTGCCTAGACAAACTGCTCAGAACAGTCATTCTTGGCTATTACTTTATAGAGTGATGTCACTGGCACAACAATCTCCTACAGAAAGAAAGCAGCGATTGTGGAAGTACCTAATACTGCATCTCACATTCACCACAGGAACCTTCATTCAATTTACATTAAGTAAGACGTTACGCTTTGGAGAAGTACCAACAATTTCAGCTTCTCCTTACTAGTTCAATGAAACATTTCTTTTCTCCTTCAGCTGAGCTTATTATGAATATTTAATGTGTTAAAATGAACTGAAAGCTACCACTGTGCATCTGCTCTCCAGCTCTCCATCCATCTATTGACATCAAGGTTAGTTCCCAAAATATGACATTAACTATATTGCTATATAAATATAACTCCTTCAACTACCGTTTCATAAGTAAAATGTATGCAAGGCAAAAGCCAAGCTTGACTTTTCCTCTCCCAGCTAGAGATGTCTTTGTTACTTCGGCTCCTGATGTCAATTCCCCGCACCAGCTTGTACGTTCATCTTCTGTCCTCTAATTGAATTAATATTCACTTCCTCTTACTAATCCCCAGATGCTTGTCTGAAACCATCTAAGACACAGCCCACGTTTACAGGGAGAAGAGAAAAGATTTATATTAGGGCATCAATTTGATAGCTACAGAGGTTTGCTAATTTGCTGTGTAGCCAGGTAATCTGACTGCAGGAATACTGTGATTTTTTTACTGTTCCTCTAAAGCTTGGATGTAATGTTTTGCTTTTAGCCCTGTGCTGGAACCACACTCAGAATACTGTTCAGATGTGATTTAAGATTGAAAAGAAAGGAACAATCCTTCCTGGATTTTCCAGGCACCAGGAATACATGTAAACTTCAGTGCACTGGAAGTCTGCCAACTCGCTTTGGTTTGGCTATAGTTGTTATGTCACTACCAAGAAGGAAAAAAAAAAAAGGGGGGGGGGGGGGAAATCTTTTCAGCATCAGACTTACACTCTTCAGCACTTTCTAGTGCAACAGAATGTGTGGAATGGTGAAAAGGGAGATAAAACAACAGCTGCAATTATAGATCCCTTCTGATCCCCTGGATCAAATATTTTAACTAGAAGTTTGGCCTCTTTAGAGCTTAGGAGTTTTGCCATCAATTTTCAAGAGATCAGGTTTCACTTTTCTCCCAAGGTTATGAATGGACAGGAACATCAACACTGACAGCATGATGGAAAAACTCGAATACAAAGCCGCTTTCCCCCTCCAATGCAACTGCACAACAGTCTTAGTGTGAGTGAAATAAAATTGTGTTTTCATTCTGTCCCCCACATTTTGCCGCTGCCCCACAAATGTAGGGATGGTTCAAACATAAGACCCCATCCGCACCAGGATATACAACTGCTACAGGTTGGTTGAGCAACAAAGATCTACTTGAGTGGCCCCAGTATGATTGCTACCATGTTATTTTGATGGAGGAAAAAAAGACATACACAATATAAACCCCGGGTTTGCTGTGTTCAAATGCTGTATACGTTACTACCTTGTAAAAATACTTTTTTCCTTTTCTTTCCACACCTCTTCCATATAAGTAAGAAGCAAGGTCTGAAAACTAGTGAATAAAAGCAGTTTAAGTGTGGCTGGCCCAGGTGATGATTACTGAAACAACCAATCTTTCAGTCTGATGATTGAACAAGCAAACATAAGAACAACTCCAACAGCCAGCAGTCAGGGTGTTTCCCAGGCGTGGGGCACGCGTCCTCTGCTCGCAGGGATTCAGCTCCAGGTTCTCCGCTTCTGGGAGAGTGCCCTGACCATTGGCAGCGGCAGCCTGGGCCCCTCCAGTTCATACTGTGGATTCGGTGAACTGTTAATTCCTGCCATCACGAGGGTCTGATGATATCAGACAAACAAGATTGACAGAGCAAGGCACAATTTTCTCCTTGTTTTACTAGACCAACAGATGAGCACACAAGGTCTTAAAACGAGCATAGCTCTTACTCTATTATAGCCGCAGATCATCATGACAAGAGGCTTAATAAAGAGCCTGTTAGCCTGAAATCCTGCTCATTTCTTCTATTTAGTTTCAGAACGCAAGACAGCATCAACAGGAGAGACTGAAGACACTCCCTGCACTGTATCACCCCTGTACATGATTTGAGCACCCCGCTGCCAAGCGTGGGATGCACAGTCAAATCGCCTCAAGTCCATCATTACCCCCCCCACACTTGTGAGATTAACCCCAAGTCAACCCAAGTGTTTCCCAGCTACTACTACTGGAAGAACTCGGCCCAAATTCACAGCTAGTTTCAGCCATCCCCAAACTGCATATTTTCCAGCTGACCTTTTTGCTCAGCCCTGTCCATAACCATGCAGTGGGCGCAGCCCCGCAGGAGAGGAAGCGTGCTTCTCCAGTGCGCTAAGCAAGTGGTACAGATTAGACTGCAGCACCTGGCTTGACCCACCTTATACCTCCCCAACAACTTCAGCAAGGAGAAAACTTGCTTGGAAAGCACCCTTAAATAATCTGTGCTTGATTTAGTGATTTACACGCTTGTACAAAAACTCTACAGGCTGCCTCCCCGCAGTACCATGAATTTCCTTAGCACACTCGTCCCAAAAGGCACGCTGGCTTCTGCAGCCACATCTTTCAAGGGGCAGTATTTTAATCTTGCTTTGTCTGTGGTATTTACAGAGAAGCATTCCTGAATCTCTCTACATAAAGGGACAAGCAGATTATTGCACTTTTACTGAAGAAAGCTTTGGTAAGGTGCAGACGGTTACATTACCAAGGTTAATTTATATTGTACAGAGCTAAAAAGTGAATGAGTAAGACATACTAATATTACATACAATATCAGTGAATATTACAGGTCAGTTTGTAGGACTTGAGGTGCTGCATCAGATATAGTTAAGTCTGTAAAAATGGGACTTGGGGAATCTAATCTCTTGAAAATAATTGCAAATTTACCAACTTCTTCTGCCTCTCCTTAATATTAAAGTTAGACAATAAATGAGAATTACAAGTACCAGTAGATAGGTTTTATATCTGTATTCTCTCATTTTCATCATTATGTCTACTGGGACACACTACAGCCCCTCAGGGAGAGAGAGGTTGCAGCTGGGCTCTCTGGATTTAAAGAGATCATCTGGCCCTGTTGCAAGCGGGCTACGATTCCGCTGCACAGAGTTAAGAAACCTTTTTGATAAGAAAAAACAGGGAAAGAAAAGGCAGATGTTTAAACAAACACAGTTGCTACCCTTCACACAATGGAGAAAGCTGCCCAAAAGCTACTTGCACCAGAAATAAGCAAGAGAGGCTACAGTTTACAAGGTGTAGGCTGAGAACATTGGGATACAGCTAGTTAGCCAGTGATGCTGAAGCGCTTGTTAAAGCGTAGACAGAAAGGATGCACGCTGCCTCTGCAGGAGCCGGTGGTGGAAATCTCTGCTCATTACACCTATTTGCAAACACTGATGTTCTCCCATTGCCCTTTGCTTCCTAATCCTCCAAATCGCCACATCCCCCTGCATTTTGAGATACGATTATCCAGGTTTTCTGGTATATAACTTTCAAGTGGGGAGGAAAAAAAAGGAACTTAATGCAGAGAAAGAGGCAGGTGTCCCATTTGAACACTACTCAGTTTGGAGCAAGCATTTGACTGAACCAACATGGTTCAGGTCACCAGAGGCCCGATTTGGAGACAATTAAACCAAAAAGGCGCTGAACAGCACCGGGTCAGAGTGCTGGAGCCCAGGTCTTCTCTACACTCAGCTGCCCAAGTGCTCGTCTAACAGGGAGCCCACACATTGCATAGAGATACCCAGTTTTGAAAGCTGTGTTACTCTCTTTCCCCTCCAACACATACAACCCTTTTGTTTTTGGCCATGTCTCCTGTATTATTAAGTCTTTCTTCTCATACTTTTATGCCCCCAGAAAGCCTTTATATTAAAACTCATATGCTCTCAAAATAATAAATATGAGTCAAGGATTGGAGAAATTAAAAAGAGGTGTCTCTGCTGCTTCTTTTTCTATCAGGGAAATCTGAACTATTTTGAGTGACGATTGTATTCTTCCATTTCATGCAGGTAACAAGTCTTTTATTAAACACAGGTGCCCAAAAATTCATCCCAATGCACTGCAGTAACTTGAATGAGCATGTCCTGGGGGTAATTCTAGCCTTGAGTGCTGGTAGTTACTGTACGTACTTGTCTGATTAATTCCTCTTGACTTACGAAGGCATCCATCATGTCACAACGAATGATCTATGAAGCACACTGTACCTGAAACCCTCCCCTCCCCAAGTCATTTCCCCAGCATCTAAAACAGGCTCTTATCATTTGTAATCAGTAATTAATAACAAAGCATTCTCACTAGTGCAATTTTTCTGCTAAGGTTAATGTAATATTTCATCCTAGGCCAGCTGCTGTTTTACGACTTCCAAGCAGGACAGTAAGTAATGTCTTTGCATAAGAAGTCATCCACAGAGTACATCAATTAGCTCCTCTTTCATCAGCAGGCATTTTGCTGTGGCAAGGGAGGCTAATTAGACGTAAAGTTGTTGTTGACCAACAGGAATATGTACCCAAAGTTTGGCATTGTACATTGACCTTTCTTCCCTATGTCTCCATTCTGCATCTTTCCCATTAAGGAGTTTTTAATCTATGATCAATCAAATACTGTGATTATAAGCTGCACTTACAATGCTGTTGTTATCTCCACATATTTGCCTACAAAGATCAGCATCAATCACACAACATATGTTTTCGGTATCGGTAAAATTTTGGGGCCACTTTTTGCCCCCAAGAAGGACGCACACATATTTATGACTATCATCTCAGCTGCAAAGCATCAATAAATTCTAACGTATTGTCCTTTAGATAAGCTGCACTGTTTCTCATACTCCAAAGTTCACATCAGGATATCTGTGTTGCTGTCCCTGGGAGGAAATTCGGCACTTAGAACATATATATGTGAAAAAGGGGGAAAAAGTAGTGTAAAGCACCGGTATATAGTGCTGGTGTAACCTTGTCTTACTAAAATTGGCAAGTAACTTTGGAGGCCTGTATTTTTCCCCCCCCCTTTTAACTGATATAGTAATTGTCTGGCAACTCAGGCTCTTCTTGCATGATGTAGCTGACACGTCTCAGGAAGCTCGTGACCCACAGGTTGTTGTGCACTGCCAGAGTATCATGAGTTGTTTATCCTTCTTGTAGTCTGTCCTGGTCACCTGCTGCTGGAGACAAAACACCAGGCAAACTGGACCTTTCATCCTACTCAATGGCCTGCCTTTTCGTTCTTGTGTTTCTAAGAATGAGAAGCTGTAGCACACAGAAACAAAATACACAGGGCTCAGCGCCTCAGGATCACCAAGGGCAGAAATACCAGGTTTTAAGCATTTGAACTTTTGATTCAAAGTGCTGTGGACAATGCATACATAGAGCTCGGACCATGAAGCTCACCACAAACCTCTGTCCAGGAACTGGTACAGCTGCCCACGGAGTCATCCTAGTGAGTGGAAATCAACTGAAGATAGGAAGTTACCAACCTAGATGAAAGCTGAGTGATGTGGGCTGAACTAGGCTGATGTTTGCTGATGCTATCCCGGCAGCCTGAATCACGGATAATTACGCAGCAGCTCTAAAAAAGGAGCATTTGCAGCCTGAGATGACTGAGGATGTATAAACACTGTCTGCAAGGCAACAGCTCGCTTCCTTCCTTTCACTCGGTGGGACAGAGGGGAGAAAAAAAGTGGAAGTAATAAAAGAAATGGGCTGTTTCAGAATGACTGCTCCAAAGCAGTCCCGTACAATTTCATAACACAAAGGCAACGTGAGGTCCACAGCTCTGACTCACCAGCTTTAGCAAATCACCAGACATCCTGGCTCCAGCTACACCAAAAGCAGCCACCTAGAAATACATCTCCTCGACAAAAAAAAACATGTTTGAAAAGGCAAGTAACAAATGGCAAACAGCGTGACCTTTAGTGAAAGAGTCAAGTTGACTCACAAATTGAAGTCAGGCAATGTCAAACTAGAAACTGAAACAAACTCATCCTTGGATTTGGATCCTAATGGATACAGGACTGCATCTCTGCCGTGTTTCTCTCAGCAGTCTAGATAGCTAGATCAGACAATGATGCAGCCTGTATTTAATGAGAATGAAATGTTCATCTTGACAACTACAAGACAAATTCTAACTTTAAAGATGCAATTATTTCCCATTCCTTTAATATTTGGTCTATTTTGGTTTGCAATTTCTTGTAATTCAGTAGCACTTTCATTGCACCAAACAGATCAATGTTAGCCACTAAAGTGTGTAAGCCTCAAGTATGATGCTGCCCAATTCTGAACTTCTGGTGACTCCAGCTCAATGGGCTGATCCACAATTATCTGTTATTTTTGGAGCAGTGGGGCTATACTCAGTCATACAAATTACAAGACACAGTTGCATACGTTGTCTTCTAAGAATATGTCTTGCAAATATTTGTTTACCCATATTCTTAAATTCCTGGGGTTTCATATACAAAAAGAAACCCCACCCAAGATACAATGCAAGCTTATGTCACGTTCCTGCAAGGCTCTTCATCTGTGTTCAGTTACATCTAGATTTTCTCCTTTGCTACCTGCTGTGTCTTGAATCCTCTTTCTCCTTCCATTTACAACTATGTGGCAGAAGGAAAATAGTTCTGCTTAATACAGATCCAAATTGGCTTTTTAATAACCTCATTAAAGAAACGGTTCGTTTCAGCCCTCAAAATTTGCCGCTGGTACCTCTGCACCTTATTACTAAACCTCTACCTGAAACTGAAAGGGGAAAAAACGATAATAGGGTCTCAAAGACATGCTGCACACGCTGCCTGTCATGTAGACGGAGACCACAGCCTGGAAATCCACTTACTCAGTGTAAATCCAGTTCAGTTGTATTGACTTTTCTTTCCCTCATGGTATATTAGTGCTCATGAAAAATCTTGCAGTGAAAGCCCTAGAGAAGAAATCTTTTGTCCACAGACAAATGCACTTCCCGCATTCTGCTCTATTACAACAGGCAAAAGAGCCAAAGCGTTGTTCCTACTTTTACAATAATCACAAGGCCAGACGCTCAACTAAGACATAAATAACACACAGGCTTTGTTATGGACACTTTCTCTGGCTCTAATTCAGTGCTATCTCCACCCATTTATTCTCTCCTTCTCCACCGAATGTGTGAACAATTACGATCAGTCCACTGAAAATTTGACTGCAATTCTAACATTCAGCTCCTACAAGCCACTAGTCCACTCTTTCAGTCACCTCCAGACCATTGCTACATGTTAATTTACTCAAGCCAAATCTTCCTTTCTGTTCTTCATGGTTTTTTCTCTTTCTTTTTTCTTTTCTTCTTTTCTCTCTTCCTTTCCTTTCCTTTTCACAATCATTTACCAAGCCAAAAGAGATTCAAGAGACAAATTATGGCGTCTGCAAACAACTCAAACAACTCCATAGAAGGAAACAAACCAGCGCAGGATCAGAGAGGCTGTTATGTGTCAACACAGTAAATACCTGTAGTCAAACTCTCAGCTGGTGTAAATCAACCTGTCATGGTTACACACTGCTGCTTATGCAAGGAAATTTGAAGCACGTGAACCATACAGTGCACTCTATAGCAGAGGATGGCAAGCCACAGGTGGGTTCTCCTGTTATTCTAGATCATGTAAAAAACATGCACATGGACACGTTAAATATTTAAAGTTTCCTACCCTTAAAAAAAATCACAACTGCACTTAGCTTGGAGTAATCCAAAGCCATAGCTGCAGGGCATCTTTCAGCGGCCTAAGTCTGGTGTTTGAATTATACGGTTTCCTTTGAACTACAAGGAGAACTACAAATATCTGCTCGATCAGCTCCACTGTTCCTCTGAGGCAGCTAAACTGAGTGCCAAAGAGTTCCTGTGACAGCGCACACAGCCATCGGCATCCAGGAGAAAAACATGGGTTCACCGCACCAGGAGTCCAACAGGTTCTGATGGTCAAGGGTTAAAGATCTAACCAATGTTTTCAGTTATCCAGATCAGCAAGAGAGAGATTTTGGCCAAAAATGTTTTCTTGCACATTTATGGTATATTGACTTCTGACTTGACTTTACTAATGGCTGATCTCAACTGCTTCAGCAAGGAACTGCAGAGAAAGATTAGGAGTCTGATCTCTGTCCCTCCACCCTCACAACTGCTGGTGAATTCTTGAGGAACAAGCACCCTACTGCCAAAATATAGACCAGTCTCTAATCTGCCACCTTAAGAAAGGCGAGACAGACATTTCTTTGGGCGAAAATGGAAAAAGAAAGATGACCCACGTACTTGAAGAAATATTCTAGGGGTCATCTCCAGTCGGTTGTCTCCTATGGCAGCCTCTACTCACTGCCTTTTCTTGTTACTGTTTTCCCAAAATGCAAGCACTTGCTTGCCTGACATTGCCAGTCCCTCTAGGACTGAGTACAGCATGCAAAGCCCCATCCAAAAACCAAACAATTACCAAGAACAAAGAAAAAAAGAAAAACTAAACACTCGACAAGAACGGATGTCAGCGAGCTGATGGAAACACTTCGGCGTAGAAGACGTCATCTGCTTAGCTCAACATCGGCTCCAAGAACCACCGCGCTTCCTCAAACATCGACTTTTCTGTCTGGCTCGTAGGCGAGCCCGGAAAGGGATGCTAATGGTTTGCTCGGTCAGGGCACGCAGAAAGGAAGGAGAGGCAGTGAAGGAGCTGCCAGCTGCGTCCCCTGCTTCAGGAAGCTCAGGAAATTTCAGCTGACCAAGCTTGCAAGGGCTCTGGGATTACGGCCCTTCAGTGGATGGGGCTATTTCTTTCTTACGGGATGTTAAAGGGCAAGGAGGTTTTGACTGACACACAGCAGACCCCAGAGAGAATAATTAGTCGGTCAGCCTCTTTTCCCTTCCCTGCCCTTCTTGAGCATCTGCAAAGAGTCTTTAAATTTAACCTGCAAATGCTAATATTTTTCCTTTGTAGTACTGGATTGTTCCTCTTCAGGGCTTTTACGTGCACTTTCCCTTTACGCAATGCTAACTCCCATAATGGTCAATAAAGGCCAGTATATTAGCATGATAAACTCATGTTCCCAGCCATGCACAGAATTCAAATTGAATTAGAAAGTCAGCCTATGTTCATAAAAGCAACACTACTGAGCAAATGGAGCTTTACTGCACTACGTGTTATCACGTATCTTTGGGTTGTTGTCAATTCTTCATATAAATACTTTAAATCACTTAGACTTCGTTTTGCACACTGTATAGTGAGTCTCTTCATAATCAAACAGTATTTAAAACATTTACTGCCTTGTTAAATCTAACAAGTTAGATTTATTGGGATAGTCACTTTCCTTAATAGCCAATTTAGTAAAACTCAATGTATTCATTGATGGATAAATATATAATAGGCGGTTGTTAAACCTTAATAAATATGTTTAATAGTCAGCTGGCATTTTCTCTCAATGGCAGCACTTCCTCTCGGCTGCCAACAGGAAACGCTGCTCCTGAATGTGCCAATTCAGCCCACATGTAGGGAATAAATTGATCTAGAGGAGCAAATGAGAGCACAAATTTCAGGTAGCTTTCCTGTGCTGCTTGTCACAAGAACTCTAGCTCAGCTTATCCTAAGCTCCCATCAAGAACATCAAGTGTTAAATAGCACACAGTGTAAGGAAGAGTATGAGCTACTGTGTTTGCCTAGATTCCATACAAGCAATGAACCAGGACAGGAAGGGCAGCTGGCTACCTGAAAGCCACAGAAATTATATTCATGTATTATTATTGCAATTTACAGTCTTACCGCATTCCTTGTTTCATGTGTATCATGCCGCGTTCTCTCACCCCACCCTGCCACTCTGTGTGTTGATCGACAGATTAAATTATGATGCCTCGGCTGCTAGCTAGGGGATCCAAAAGGTACTCTCTTAAGGCTTTTAGGTGCCTAAGAAAAAACTTTAGAGTCCACATCATTAGACAACTAAAAGCCTTTACAAATCAGGCCCTTAGCTCAAACTGTAGAACTTTATGGCTAAACTCTGCAGGTCCCAGGATCAGTTCTCCAAGCTGAAGGCAGCTACTGCATATAAATGAGAAAAAACAGACCAAAATACCTTCAAGAGAGAATGTATTTGTATGCTGGGCTGGGAAGTTTGATCATAGCCATGAGACACTCACCTGGGTGGGATTATACAGTTCCTGTAGTGGGCTTCTGGATCCTTTCCGGCAGCAAATGTCCATCCCAAATGGATTTCTACGCATTACTGCAAGGGGAAATTGAAATTAATACAGGTTAGCAACATTGGTTAGCAGTAACCTATTGCAATACCTACAGCAAGAAGAGATTATTCTGACAGATCAGGGGATTCTAGACAGTATTGTGTCTTAATTCCTAATTTTACTTTCCCTAGAAATTGTCCGAGAGCTAAATCATTTATCTATTGTGGAAGTTACTTTAAAAAAAGCTCTCTGGTTCCCCTCTTATAAAAGCTGTTATCCAACAACTTCCAGCTTGGGTGCACAAAAATTCAAGCATAGGGACCAAAGCGACACAATTTTCAGCAGTGCTGGGTATCTGCTTCTCTGATCCTCAGGGAAGAGTCGGATGGATTCCTATAATCAGCATCTCTGTGAGGCAACGTTTGAGCCTCTCTCAGCCTAAATACAGAAGTACACAGGAACCTAATATTAAAACATCTGATTTTAAAGCTTTTGGCCTAACTCTTTGGTTTCTCCTACAACAGACACTCAGCGGTACACAACCCACATACAGTCAATCATTGCTGCACTTCTTGTTACAAACTCTATTTTGCTCTACATATTGCAACTGAATATTTGACTGATCCGAAAACCAACATACGCTATGTCATCCCAGTTGGAGAGCAGCAGGTTTTCAAACCAAAGGCTTTGTCAAAGGTCTGACAGAGGAGCATTTTGGATGATAAAGTGTTTTCAGGAGAGACCTTGATCTGAGCCCCAGCAGGCACGGAGATCATCAGTTTCAAGTTAGACCTCTGTGGCCATAAAATTCTACATAAGGAGCCATTCGGCTCTGATCACCCTCTATAGACACGAGGAAAACAAGAGCTTGCCTGTCCTTCTAATCTCATGTGGCCCACATCATCCTCTGCAAACACGCCTCTGCCCCAGCTTGCTCTGCTAGCTATGGAAGGAGCATCAGCAATCAGATGCCCACATTGGGCATCGCAGCAAGGGGAGATTTGTCTCGTCAAGGTTTAATTAAGACACAACCAAAAGGAAAGAGGAGATGATCCTCCTGGGAAGCCAAAGGCATTAAGCAGAGCTGGGCACGCTTTTACCACCGCTTGCCATGTTTTGTAATCAGAAACTACTGAAGTGTCCTACAGCGACTGTTCTGAGCTGCACCACTTGCAGACATGATATTGCACGCTTCAAGCCAAGAGTCAGAGAATACAGCCAAGTAATGTTTTAATACAGAGGGCTGATACGCAATCATAACTGATATCTCAAGTAGCATGAACTACAGAAAACTGTATACAATTCCAGTCTGGAAACATAATAGATTCCTTCACTCACTTCATATCTGTTTTTCAATGGAAGGCAATTATCTAATAACGTGCCGTGTTGCTTTTCCCCTGAGCAAAGAGAGACTCCATGGGTCTTGTGGCAGGAGCCAGACATATATTAGTAAACAAACTGGCTAAATGTTTTTATTTTCTTCACAATTAGGGTGGTAATGTTATTAGAGGCTATAATTCTAATTTACATGTTTAAATACCTGACTAACTTCCGAGCATTTTAGTCACGCAGCCAAGTATTGCGATTCCTTCGGTTTTGTGCTAATGTGCCTTTTTTTTGAAGTTAACTTAGAAAGTGTTTAAAACAGTTAAAACTTCAAAAAAGATTTTGCATGAGTAATGTCAGCTTCCAGTGTCTGGAAGTGTTTTTAGGAAGGACACACTAAAGTGAGAGTGTGAGACATCCAGCAGTCGTTCTAACTACAGGGCTCCTGTCCATCCTGCCCCGTCTGTCGTCCCCCTCCATACTCTTGTACCAGGAACTGTGTCCAGGGATGCTTTGAAAATCATTTGGTAGCCCCCTAACCATTACAAGAAAACTTTCTAAAATGGAGCCTTCCAGTCAACAGCAGAACCCATCGTTTCCATTTAAAACACCAGAGCAGGGGGAAAGGGAGAGGGGAACGTTTCAGTGTATCCAGGTCATTAGACTGTGATTAACCAGGATCCTGAAACACTGATGCTTCATTCCAAAATGAAGAAGAATAAATTCTAGTGTGGTGTTCCCTAATTTATTACTTAACTTTTCATTTCCATTAAATACAGTAAACAGTAGCGTGCATAAATGTATCCCTTCCCGCTTCACTTAGCCAGCAGGTATCAACACAGCAACACTTTATATGCAGCAGTAACAGCCATAAAGATTAAATTATTTGCACAACATGCAAGATTTGATTCCCAGATGTAAACAAACAAACAAAAAAAAAGCAACTGTCTCCCCAGCAAAAGCTAAGTGCTAATGTAGAACCTTAGTCGCGGAAGCCATTAAATCCTTTTTATGATTCCCAATATTACTTAATTGGTTTGTTTTTTCAATAAAGCTTTTAGAAGAAGACTGCGGAGTTAGCACAGCAACACCACAGCTCAACACGGCACTCGGTTCCCTGTTCATCGGCGTCAGGAACAGCACGCCCTGACGCAGCCGGACACAGCACCTCTGCGCACAGCTGGAGAATACCCGTGCCTGGAATTTAACTGCAGCATCGAAATAAAGGGGAGTACTCCCCTTTCCTCAGCAGAAATCCCACTCGCGCCTCCTGCAAAATTTTCCTTTGGTGAATAATGATCAGGAATGTTTATATATAGTTCAAAACACTTGTTGGCATGCCCATGGACAAACTCACTTCTCAGGGCTCCTGCAACCAGTTTTCTACTGTCTCAGCTTCTCTGCGGCAGTGTTTCATTTTGTGAACGACATGACCTTTGTGGCCTGAATCTCATCTATAGCAATCTGCAGTAAGAAAACTGTAATATGGACATTAACTGCAGCTCAAGTAATTTTAAGAACACTTTCACTAAGACTCCGTCACACTATTGTGGTAGTGAAAATTTTAAAAAATCAAGCCCTTTATCTTCACCAAATCTTCTTATTAACATAGTAAATATCTAAATTTACATTTCATGACTTGGGCTGATCTCCATTCATAATTACAGTTCATTATAATCTAATGATAAGTATTGCATATGCATGGCTCCAAGAACTGATTAAAAGATCACGTTCACGCACACTAAGTGTGTGAAGCAGCTGACAGCAGCATTTAATGCCTTTAATGATTAAAGAGTGGTGTTAATACTGCAACTGCAGCAAAATCAGCAATCCCCTGAATTTAGCCAGGACTGTGAGCAACTGAATGAATTGTTAGTTTGTTACTTAAATACAAGAGCTGTAAGAACAAGACTTTTCTTTCATCTCCAGGAATGATTTGTCCAAAATGCAATCTTGGCCCATGTTGTTAAAATCTGTGGAATCACTATTCATTAATTTAATAGCAAGTCTGGAGAGCATGTTACCTAGGCACCAAATTTCAGTTTCTCAAGAGAGAAAGATAAACAGTCCTCCTGAATTGAAAGCTTATCAACATAATAATCATCTGTGTATATATACATAGAGAGAAGGAAACTACACATGCAAGCCTTAAATTATGTCAGAACAGAAGCGTCCATGCATAACTACTAGAAAACTCTATTTACACCCACTAGTACCAAGAGCAGGAATTTGACCTGTGAATTACAGTGTGCTGAGCACGAGAACACAGCGCTCCCCGTCAAACTGTCCTCCGGTATCTGTGCAGAAAAAAAGTCCAGAGGTTTTGCCACAGTCTTGATCCACTAGATGACTATGAATTAAAATGTAGATCCCTCAAATTAAAAACACCTTTTGGAAAGGCATGGTTTGGGAGCATACTGAGAGCTTGCAGGTCATCATCCAGGCCAGACTTTGAAACTCCTGCCATGGTCCAACAATCCATGTGTCTACCAGCATCTCCTCTCTAGGTCCCCCAGGTGCTGGACCCGTGATGGCAGAGGCAGGGTTACAAGTGGCAGAGTAAATGCACATGGCAAAGCACCCACTAGAGCTTGGCATCTACAAGAGGGGATGTCACCTCCAGGTTGCATCTAGCCAAAGACACAAGACAACAGTGCCTAGAATAACGGGCACAGATGGGGAGGGGCAACGTGCAGGCAGGCAGGCATGGTATAAAGCCTTCATTTTTTTGTGTGACATTTCAGAGACTGAAGATCATTCACATGTAAACACGTGAACCAGGCTTAAGTTGTCACCTCTACTTGGCAGAAGGCATTTATAACACACTTGGTAATCTACAGAGAGCCTGTCCCAGAATGGGAGACCTCTGGTATCCCCACAGGATGAACAATGATGGGAGAAAATACTAAAATAAGAAGCCACATCAATGCAATTTCTTTCTCTCCCTATCAGGAGCTACAGAGAATCTGAGAGAGGGGACATGGTGGCACTTCTCTTGGGAGAGTACTGGCCTGAAAAGGTATGTGAACACTGGGACTATGTAGAGAGAAGAGAAAAGGGGGGAGGGGGGGTTGTCATCGGAAACAAGACTCTCAAAGGCTTAAAACCAAAAAGGTCACCTTCTCACAAAGTGTTAGAAGGGCAAATGAAACCATTTCTTACAAGCCTGTGTGGGATCAAGTCACAGAGAAGACTCTGCTGGAAGAGACACACAAAATAATTGTCACTTTTCTCACTGGACTTACAGAGACAAACAAGTGACATTTCAAACACCGGGTGCGTGCATTCAGCAGCCACCTATATCACTACCACCCTACAATCCCGTAAATGTCAGAGGCTCCCATTTCCAAGACTTCTGTAGAATAAAAGCTCCCCGACTGCTATCCGGCAATTATTTCCTACTCGGTAATGTTTAATTTACATTGCTTGGGCTATTCTAATTACTTGCAAGATTTCAAAAACCAAATGTAAAAACTTTACCTCTGTTCACTGCCTCTTAAATTAACTGTCTCATATTAGCAGCCTTCCAGTACCTGCAGGGGGCCTACAGAAAGCTGCAGACTTTTTACAAGGGCGTGTAGTGACAGGACAAGAGGTAATGGCTTTAAACTGAAAGAGGGTAGATTTAGATTAGCTACAAGGAAGAAATTCTTCACTATCAGGGTGGTGAGGCACTGGAACAGGTTGCCCAGAGAAGTTGGGGATGCCCCACCCCTTGAGGTGTCAAGGCCAGGTTGGATGGGGCTTTGAGCAATGCGGTCTAGTGGAAGGTGTCCCTGCCCATGGCAGGGGGGTTGGAACTAGATGACCTTTAAGGTCCCTTCCAACCCATTCTATGATTCTGTGATTCTATTATATTACAAATATTTGAGAAAAGTTCTGAGGACATATTAATATTTAATTTTTCATTACATCGGTCTAAAGTACAAAGACAAAATTCCCTAATACAGCATTGCTTAAAGCTGATACACATAATTCATTCCACCTGTTTGGGATACAAGCCACTGAGGAAAAAGTATGCATTGGCAGCGGTATGTTGAGACTCCCATCGAAGATGGGATCCTGTTCTTTTTTTAGAGAAACAAGCTATAGACAAGTCAAATATATTGCTTTTTTGGTCTGATTTATCTTCTTTTTTGAACTGATTTCTCTATGAAAGGCTGAAAATTGACAGCAGTCTGCTTGCTTCTTTTGGTTGAAGTACATTGCTTTCCATCTAACATTGCTGTCCAACTGCCCCTAATTTCAGGCCAGGGTTAATGCTTTCCATGGAGCATCTTACTGACAGCAAAGAGCAGGTACATAAGCTAGTACCTTCTCCTAGATCCATAAACAACCAGGTTAGGGCTTAACACTCACCTAAACATCCCCCACCCAACCTAGACAGAAAAATCAGTGCCACCTGGCCCAGGCAAGATAGCAGCATCAAAACAGTTACTTATATCTTTGGCGTCTCTAGCCACGTTTAAATAAGCTACTGCCCTCAAACTTCCTGAATTTTTACAGCGAAGCAAGAATAATTAATTATACTCACACTGAAGGTTTAGAGATTCTCTTCAGCTAAAGATTTGGACATGGTTTGCCTTCCAAACTCTCGCACAAACTTCTGCTATGACCCCAAAGCAGCACAGAAAATTACTTCTATTGGGCACATAGGATGAAGCACTGAAATACACACTCAAATGACTATACTATACACCTTCTCAGAGACACTGAGACATCCATAGCTCAATCATAAGCATACATCTATAAATGATATTATAAAACTACTGCTCCATCTGTACTGGCAAGAATTATGCTCAGGGCAAACTGGTCACATCCGAATACAAACCTAGCAAGGCTCAACTGGACAATACTTTGCACATGCAACACTCTTGAAGCATAAAAATACTCAGGGCAAAGTTGAAGTAAGTGACCCTAGGAAGCAGCCCTTTTCCAGAGTTCATCAGAGGCTCTTGGACTGAATTTTTTTGCAATTTGGAACATCCTGTCCACATACTTTTCAGACACTTAGCTAAAATCATGCTGAACAAGCTTGTCATTAGTAACCAGCTTGTTCTGCTTCAGGAAAACGAGCCTTCCATAATAATTTACAACAATCTGCTCTGCAAGACTTCACTTCAGCCAAGTCCAAACCGCAGGCAAATTCGGAAACTCAGCGACAAAAAGACTACCTCATTTCAAACTTCATTAAAATTCCTGTGCTCCCTTCTACAGACTAATCAGGCTAAGGACACCGAACAGTATGAAAGGGTTAATTTTTAATCGGCCACCAGGAGCATGAGTAGTGAATGCAAATGCTGTCACACAGCACTGGCTCCAGAGCCTGAGTAAGGAGACTGTTAGATAGCTCTCCCAGCAATGATTTATGAAGACTAATCCTTCAGCAGCGGTTCACAAAGATCGACGGATTGATAGCAACATCTTGTGACATCTGGGGCCTTGTGCTTTGCCGTGTTCAGCTCAGGATTTTAGACTAAATTATCGGTCCTTCATCTGGAGACCGCAGGTACAAGGATTTATGACTAAACTCTTGTCTGGCCTCTTTCGTTTTCTTAAGGCAAAACTGCAGCTTTCTTTGCTGGAGCTTGGGAGAGCTATTTTTAGAAAGTAAAAATCAGATTAGGTATTCTATGTCAGCATGCCAAAGTCTTAAATGCAGAGAATGAGATAATATTTATCCTCTACATTAATGGAGAACCACATTTTGCCTCACACCAGACAGTAACTAGCAACATGGGGTTTTACTCAGCATGAGAAACAAGCAAAAATCCGTGGCCAGAGCACCTTACCCTGTGTAACACCGCTGTGCCTCACGGACAAACTGACAAACTAGAGACCTACTGAGCTGGATGCTGTATGCACATAGCAAAGAAACAATCCCAAAAACTCCAATGTTTGAGAGCTCCACCTGAGGAACAGAGATGCTGTATTTTGGGTTAGCAATACTGGTTCATTGATTCAGCGTGTCCATCCTAGCCTCCCCCGATGTTTCCACTCCCACTCATGTACCAGAGGGACCTACTAAAGTAAGACTGTGGATGAATATGACAAAACTGAAGGATGAAAAATAAAGAAGAGGTCACACCTTAGTGAAATGATTACGGCTGAGACAAGCAGCAAAGCCACTAGTTATGGGACCAGCAAAGTGATAGTCCTCAGTTCACGGATCAGAAAAATAGAGGCAAAGAGGTTAAAAACTTCCACAAAGCAAATTAGTTGCTACAGATCAAATTAATTCTAGGGAGCGAGGTACCTATTCTAAGCTACTCATTTAAGCTCCTACAATTAAGAGGGAGCTGCAGCTGCAGAGATGGGTCGCCCCATGCGCCTCTGGAGGTGGCTCCCCTCCTTTCCACTGACCAGCAACCCTAGATGATGATGGCTGAAGTTACGCTAAATAAATCCTGGCACAGCAAGGAACTGAATCTTAACGTTTGTCTCTAAGCTCTAATCACTAATTACAAAGGTTGTAAATGCCTTCCAAAGAATAGAGAGATCTTTAATTTCTTTTTGCTTTAGACACATTTCCAGAAATAAATTTGTATTTTATCCTGTTTGTTCTCAGATTAGCATGGGGATGGGTTTAATTGGGCACAGTGGGGAAGTTAATATCCTTGGGTGAAATTATGCAGAGACTTAGATCCTTGGCCACCCTACGGACATTGCATGTGGCATAAATTAGCACAACATCTTTCCTGTTAATGAACAATGAAGAACTTTTTTCCAGTAATTTTTTAAAAATGTTAATCCATACGGAATTTCTTTAGAAGTCTCAAGAAATTATCCACAAACCTAAATCAAGAGACTTTTCCACAGGCTTTACTTCTCACACGAGGAGAGCTCTGTTTTGTTTTTCTCTGTCACACACAGGCATACGCTGCTTTTAATGCAGCAAGTTTTTGTGGGTGCAAACTACAAACTATATTAGACTTGGTCAGAACTCTTCTGACACAACCTTGTTTCCTCTGGCATGAAATGCAGATTCAGGGGCATCACAATACTTCACAGGTCAGTTCTGGATGGATCGCTGACCACCTCAGCCACCTGCTCACCTCTGTCTACCCTGGTTTACGCCATCCATTAGCAAAGCCAGATGTCCCAAAATGTTGATCAAAATGGTCTACTTCTTTTCTCCCAGAACTATTTCTAAGTCTTCATAAATAAAAAATTAATTTTTTTACCATCCACATGAACTTAAGAAGTTCTTTGTTTCCTTTTTTCTTTTTTTTTTTTTTCCCCATATGAAAGGCAACTTTCTACAAAGGAACTAAGAAACTAAGGAATTGTGACCAACTTTAACTACATGTATTTCACAAGCAAACGTGTATTATGAATTTGCATGAAGGAACACTGTGGATCCAGTATATTAAAATGCAAAGAAAAACTCTCTTTATGGACATTATACTTTTTCCTACTTTTCCACTACAAGTTAGCCATGTTTTTGCAAAATGAGACTGCAATAATCTGGGAAGGTTGGAAAATTTCTAGTGAAGCCTACAGGTTTCCAAACATGCCTCCCTCCAATTTCTAGATACTCGCTGTAACAACATCAGCAGGCACATCTGCTGCTGGGTTCTCTTTATAGCACAGAGTTGAATGCTCTACTCTGTTCTTCTTATCAGCCTAGTTTTCAAGCCTGTAGATAGTTGGCTATATCCCATCTCTGTGATGCAAGTTCAAACAAAAACTGTGTAAATGTAGGTCCAGGGGAAAAAAGCTACATTTGCATTGTCCTAAAAAAAGAGAAGCTAGATTTCTTTTTCTGTATTTCCCACTACTT
This sequence comes from Ciconia boyciana, assembly GCF_034638445.1. Taxonomy (NCBI): domain Eukaryota; kingdom Metazoa; phylum Chordata; class Aves; order Ciconiiformes; family Ciconiidae; genus Ciconia; species Ciconia boyciana. The sequence continues at coordinate 62,139,189 of NC_132934.1, forward strand.
CCATTACACTCCCAGTACCAGTCTACTTAAACACGATGTAAGAGCTCGCTAAAAAAAAAAAAAAAAAAAGGGAGTGAGAGAAAAACCTTTGAACGAGGAAGGCTTCTTTAGAAAGCTGTAATTTTAAAAGCATTTATCTTGAATCACGGTCAAAATGAAAATGACGGCTGCTGCAGCTGCAGTCTATTTGAGCTACTGTTTCTTTGCTGTTCTTCAACAGATGTGCACTGAAGATGAAACACAAAATCATATTTGCTATGGATATACTCAAACGCACAGCAAGCCTTCTCACAAGCCAGGCAGAATGGAAAATAGAGCTGCAGCAGTCGTTTTAACCTGGAGCAATGAAAGGCTCAAGCTTTTGGTCTCTGAACTTCAGGCAGAAGTATTGCACCCACACATATGCACACCTGACCTGACACAAACAGAAATCAAGGCTCACAAGTCATTTCTGTCGAAGCAACATGTCCAGATGGACCAAGATTTACTGCCTCTGAAGCAGAGCCCCTGATATTTTTAGTGCGATCGCATCCTCCTGATACTTGACTGTTACTTATGAACAATAATTTTCTTTACAAAAAAGAAGCATTAAACAATTTGATAAGCGGGAAAGAAAGTATGAAATCCTTCAGTAATCACTTCCAGAGCAGTCATTCATTATGGCAAAGAGGATTACGACTGCAGCTTGTTAGATAAGCAGATGAGCTCTTACAAATTAAGGAGGCTACTTCCTTGGCAATGCGAAGGCCAAATGCTGATATTAAAAGGAAAAAAGTACCACAGACAGCAAAGGCTTGATTCTGTGATTTGCAAAACATCCAGACTAATAATTAATACACAGCTGGGCTTTGCTGTCTTATTCCAAGAGTTTATTCTGTTTAATACTTCTAAACTCCAAGTAATCCCAAGGCACACAGACACAATCGGCCTCTCTGCAAGATCTTGTACTTTTCCAACAGCTGGTTATCGCCACAGCTGACCGGGATCAAGGAAGGTCCAGGTCTGCAGAGCACTGCTGGGCCATGTCCAGCCCCATCGGACCATGGAAGCTCTCCTCCAGTGCTCCTGCCTTCTTCCAGCAGGATCCATACATCCATACGCGGAGGTTGGGAGCTGCTTTCACACACTCTTCTCTCTCTGTTAGCAACGAGCTGTACACAGATAATATTACTTTCAGATGTAAGAATCCCCTCATGCAGCAGTTTTGAAATATTCCAAACCACAGATCCTTCAAAACATTTTACATATGAATAGGACATTGTTAGATCCAGGCTGCACTTCAGCACACAGAAGAGTAAAATACACATTAGCACTATAAAACTTCATCTCAGTTAGCATAATCTCTATTTCCATTATAGAGCCCAGCTTTACAGCCAACCTCGGGTGACGTACTGAGCACTCTGGATCTGTCGTTCTCTAAGGAGAAATTCCCCAAACACAAGAAAACCAGTCAGAGCAGTGAATGTATGTATAAGCTTTCAGTGTCCACTTATCTTTCAGTGGTTCTACTCCCTTCCTCTATCTCCTTCCATTGCTCCCATCGTTTCAGTGAGTTCCATTAAAACCTTCTGACACAATTTGTCTACAGCAAGGAAATGCAGTCGTGCCTCTCATACCCGAGTGGATGGGCCAAGCACACCAACCCCACATTCAAGAGGAAAAAGGAGTGAATGAGGAAAGATCTTTCTGTGATTTTACTTCCAATGAGAGCATTTAAAGGAGACCCAAGCCAGGCAGCAGTTGCAAATGACACCTCTTCTGGTTTCACTACCAAATAGGATGCTGGATAGCCTAAAAATTTTAAATTGACTGAGTCTCTGCCTGACAATATTATGGATATGCTATATAGCACAGGACAGTAATATATATGAGGCCACTGTGCAAGTAGCTTTCTTCTGGATTAAACAGGAATGAAGGAATCTCACAGTATTTCAAGGCTTAGTTTCTGAGGCTACAGAATACTGGATACCTATCTGGCCTTTACTGGTAACAACATTTCATAATTAGCATGCAAAATAATAAGCTTTGGTTTCAGTCACTAATAGCCTGCCAAATGTATTGTGAAATTTCTAGTACTGTTGCAGCTGGCGACCAGTAAGTATCCACAATACAGGATCACTCCGACGGTACGACTCTGAAGGAGACAGACACCAAAACTGCTAGACAGAAGGATGGACTTAAAAGTTTTTCCATAGGAATCAAATGCTGTTCTTGCACTTCTGAGGTCTCATGCAGAGAGGGATAGAAAGAGCAGGAGAGAGAGGAAAAAAGGAAAGCACCTTTTCCAGAAGACTTCCCTAAAATAATGCCCAATTAAGCTGTAGTTCATCTTTCAGAAAGACAACTCATCTTCTTTCTAAATTTGTCAGGAGTGGAAAATCCACCTTGGGAAACCGATTTGATGTCAAACTCTCCTCCCCAAACACACCCTTTTGCTAATCTGAATTGACCTATCCTCACCTTTCACAGCCACTGGATCTTGTGGTGCGTCTGTCTGCTCCTCATGGCCATAGCTCTCTTCTCTATGCAGGAACCTATACATTATGATCAAGGCACCCCTAAACTTTCCATCGTTCTGCAGCAAGTTTTCCAGGCACTTCCTCACTCTTCTTGCTTTCTTCTTAACACACTCAAAGATAACACTACAACTTGCTGAAACCAGGGTGTCCCCACATGACACAGCACCGCAGCAAAGGCCGCGGCGGGACCCATACGACAAGCAAGTACGACCTCCCCTCTCCAGCTCTCTGCTCCACCCTTACACGTGCCAGGGTGGCATTAGCTCTCCTGTGGCCTGGGAGCAGGCAGGCCAGCTGGTGAGCTGCCATCCTCAAACCCTTTTCAGCCCTCCCTTTCAACAGAATAGGGTCCTCGACTCAGCAAGCATCACTTAGATTTTATCCCTCTATACACTCACCCTTACTAAAATTCACATTATCTGCTGCCACCCAAGTCACTAGGTATTCACAACTCTGTATTAATGGCTTTTTGTTTTCCTCCTCTCCATTTATCATTGCCCTAATATTTGCACCCTCTGTAAACCTGATCAATAAATGACTGTGTTTTGTTCTGAATCATAAATTAGAACATTTAACTAGCGTCAGCCCAAAATCTTGTCCCCCAAGGATCCCATGGGAAATGTATCTGCTTAGTGATGACTTCCCAGTTACAGCTATTTTTACAAACTGTCAAATATTTTTTAAATCAGTATTATGTGCACCAGATTGATATGCATTCACTTGCCAATTTAACGTCTGGTTTATTCATTCCCATATGCACCTGTATAGGAGCAATTCTGACATTCAAATATTGTATCATTAAAACAATGAGGATCATCAGCTTGGAGAATTCATCTTAAAACATTTATTTGTGGGAAATGTTTAGGTTAGTTGTCTAGCTTCAACCTTCTAAGGCTGCAGAGAAGGCTTCTGTGATCTATTACAGTCTTGCTTTGCTCTCAACTCTGCGTGGGTTAATTTTATCACAAGTTCTTGAAAGCTGAAACTGCATTTTAATTGAAAATATTTTACACTTTCAGCTTAAAAATATAAAGCAGAATAAAAACTACAGTTTAACTGATGCTTTCTCAAGCCACAGAGGTGAATGGCAGACAGGACTGACCTGGAGGGAAAAAATCTCAGAAGGCTGCTGCTTTTGGGGTAATCCTTACATTCTACACTGAAAACTCCATTTGTCTTGATTAAATATCAATCAGGCATTACCAAGGAGGCACATATAAAAGCTGTGTTGAATAATAAAACCCAACAAGTGAAAAAAAACTGATTTGATTTCACATTTACAATACGGAATTGTCACATATTACCCCTTTCCAAGCTGAGATACATCATCTCAGCTCCATGAACTCAAACAGATCTCCATCCTTCTACACGAGCTGGGAATCGCACCTGAACTGTCTATGGTGAAAGGAAGATTTACCGAGATCGAATGCTTGAGTCCTCAGCAGGCAAAGCAGTCAGAGCATTTTCTTCATCTGGGAAGGACAGCATTTGCATACATATGTGCAGCTATTCATGAAGGTATGATATGAGTGACTATATTACATCCATACATAAGTGAATACATACATGCATTATTGATGCCGACATAGCACACCAGTGTTTTACCCACCACCAGATGCTGGTATTTTTTTATTCTGTAATTACTTCATTTTCAAGAGCTGTAACATGCTGCATCATGTTTTATTGTTCAAATCCAACAATTAAATGGCAGTTTACTTTGGTTTCTCCTTTCCATTCTCTATATTTTGCTCCTATCTATTTCATTACAGAGTTTTCAGGCTGAAAGCTTAAGTAATATTCAGAGAAAATGGCAATGTGAATTTTTCATCTAATAGTAGTCTCTTATTCAATAACCTTCTTTTTCCAGAACACACCACTTTTCAACTCTTGTATTTAATCAAGCTCTTGACATAATATTTTCCTGTCAAAACCTATTCTATTTTTCCAAAATCTTTATCCTCTCCTCCCTGACCTTTTCTTCCCCCCTCACCAAACTATTCCCTTTGGCACCCTGCGGCTGCCCCTACGCATCCCTCCCAATCTTTTAAGCTTATTCCCCGCTAACAATTTCTCTTCCCTCACCTCTTCCAGTCTTCCACCACCATCCAGCTCCCTCCCACCGCTCTCCCAAAGCAACGAGCCAAGAAAAACCCCAACTTGCTCCCTAACCCAGCCACCGCGCCAGGAACCCGGGTCCCGCTCAGCCCAGAGCAAGGGGTGGCAAAGGGGGCAGAGGAGGTGGCAAGGGGTGGTGGGGAGAGGAGGTGCTGAAGGCACGGGGGCTTGGCTTCACTTGCTCAAGAGGAACCAGAAAACAGCTCTCTCCCATGTGTCCCCCAAGGTTTCCAGGGCTTTAATCCCATCCCTGCGCCTGGCACCCCTTTTCCACCACCTCGGTGCCCCGCTCCCAGCTCGGTGCTGTCACTCCATGCGCTCCCCTCTTCTATTCCCAGGAGACCCCGTGCACCCAGGGGCCCTATATTAGCTAAAACACATGAAACGCAAAATAATGAACAAAAGGCTTGAGAGGCAGGCAAATTACAAGGCCAAGAACTACAGCGCAGGGAGGCCAGTAAGCATGCCTGGTTTTATTTATAGTTTTCACTCGGCGCTTTGTTTTTCCTGCAGTTAAAGCAGTTAAGAAAGATGACAGAGTTCGAGGTCGGGAGTGTTGTCACAGGCGCACAAAGCACGACCAGACGAGAGGTTCGGCAGCGATGCTGCCAAGTGCTTCCCCGTTTCTCAACAACCAGTAGTTCTTCCTTTTCCATTTTATACACTCGCTTTCAAATCTCTATCCTAAATGTTTCAACAAAGAGCAGTCACCCCCTCATACAATTAAAGGCCGGGAGTATGGAAAATAGTCCAAGACTTTACATGTTACTTTTTGACAGGATGCACGAGAAATGTGGTCTTCCCACCAAGGCTGCACTCCAGCTAAAATTAGCGTCAGAAAAACAAAGATTTCAGGCAAATACAAACAGCCTTAGAAATGAAGATCGCCTTTACCTCAGCTATGAATGCTTTCTTGAAATGTGAACCCTGAACAGAAAAGAAAATCAGAAGACCTCAGGATGATAACCCCACTGTCATTAACCTTGCAGAAACCACTTTCGCTATACTGCGTTTGTGGAATGTGTGCGAATTTCAAGTGAGAGGTGAATATGTGTGTTTAAAAAAACAAATCCAAACCACTAGCACCAGCTAATTTTGCTGCTCAAGACCTTAGCTATATTATTTTTTTGTTGTTTTGCATTGCCCACAAAATAACAAGGGACACAAAGGCTGTAGATGAGGATGTGTGTGAACCTGAAAAATCAGAGCTTCTAATCACCCTGAGGTAACTGCAATGTAAGAAAAAGAGTGCAGGGTGAAGGTAACCAGTGATTTTATTTAGATCCTCCCACATGAACAGGAATAATTCCATGCTCTGCAGATGTTCATTTGTGTCCTCCTTATACGGTGGGGAAATTAAAATACAGGGTGGTTTGCTCTATACTCTGCTTACAATGTCAAGACGATTTAACTGTTTCTGTCGCAGCTGTGCTGCTTCCCTTCAAAGAGAGGACAACAGCCCTAATGCCTACGTCCTCCATCAGCCCACCCCAGCCGCAGCACTCAGAGGACCTAATTTAATTCCTGCCTCACTGAGGAACGTCCTTTTAAGCAGGAGGCTCTCTTTGCCGTCCTCTTGCCATACTATTAATGCTACTAAGTACTGGAATTCAAATAAACTGTCTTAGGCTAAAGTTCAAGCTCTTAGGAATAGTATCTGTTTGGGGATTTGGTGTGAGCTCCTCCATAAGATTTCACTTGTGGCTTTTTCTTCCAAACACCCTGATGGCATCATCCAACTTTCCAAATATTAGCCCCACAACAACTACTGCTAAACACCAGTCTTGAGTTGGACAACACAGCATCAACCATCTCTTTCCAGACCTGTTTTGCTTCAAAAAGTCCCTGCTGGAGCTGGTTCTCTGCATCGAGGCTTCTTTGTGTGGAAAGGAAAGAAACCTCTGGTTGCATTCCCACCCTATTCCACACAAAGAAGCCTCAGAGAAGCCTCCTCATGGCCAGGTGGGAGCTGAATCTTCTGGTCTCCCTCCGGATGGTGCTCAGGGCAGGGGGCAGGTTGGGGCACATCCCAACCTCCTCGTCCCAAAAACCAGCTAGCGGTCAAGTCATCCCTATCCTCAAGTCAACCCCAAATAAAATACACAGGGCAGGGAGAGAAAAGGGGAAAGAAAACAAAAGCATAGTGAGTCCCAACCAAACATAAGGGTTTCTCTCCCTCATCTGTTAGCTCTTCTCACAGCCAGAACACGGGAGTTAAGCTATGCACATGACTAAGGGTTTCCAGCACCAGGGGTTTCCCAACGCTATTTGTCTAATCAAAAAGTCAACAAGCTACATTGGGTTTTTTATTGCAAGGGCAACACTGAAGAAAGAAACCTCAAGACTTCATTTCCTTTCTCCCATGTTCTTCAAATAGCATCTGTTTGTTCACCGCAGACAAAACAAAACACAGGCTTCTTCCCTCCCTTTCAACTAGAGATTAAGATACTCAGACTTTAATATTGAGAAGCAAGTGACCAAAATGGTTCTTCCAAACCCAAACAGCATTTTTCTTCCCCACCATCCAGACACAACATGGTCACACCAGTCACCCTGGCTCTGCAATCTCCTTCCACAGCAGCAGCAATGCCGTTTCTCCTCCTCCCAGCAAACCTTACGTCAGGATTAAGCGGGGGGGATGTCTGAAACACAAAAGGTCTTTTACTGGTCACATCAAGTACAATATGAGAGATGGGAATGATAAAAGCCAAAGGAAGACTTTCAGCTTCCCAGCAAAAAGTAGCCATTAAAAGCAGCCATCAAGGCCAGGCTAACCACACGCAGGGTGACAGCCAGTCCCACCACTTGTCACTTGGTGAAATCACTGTCTATGCACTAACACCTCAAACAAGCACTTAAATACATCTCGATCCCCCAATCACACCAAGAGGAGACGAGCGGGATGAACTGCAGGCCACCCGCAATGGTCACTAATGATGCAATTTATTTCTAACAGATATGACACTGCAGCAACCGGCACTGCTGTTTGACTTGAGAAATGTAGAACACGGCAAGAACAAACACTTCTTCCTCCCTAATCACCTCTTTCCCCTTCCCATGACCTCTCTCCTCTGCAATGGAGTAAAAGTTAGTTTTAAAAAGCTGAAGAAAATGGGGAGAAAATGGTGAAGCAAAAATAAGACTTATAAAAAGCTGCATCTATTTGGCACAAATAAAAAATAAAAATTTAAAAACCTTCCATAAAATGAAAGTTTCTTAAAAAAACCCTAACCAAATTCTACTACCTTTCTCTTTTCAATGACAGCCTTTACAGGAAAGATTTGTCCACTTTCTTACCTGATTCTGTAATTTGCTGCTGTCACTACACAGGCACCAGTGTTACTGAATTTACACAGAGTCACACCCAGGAGTTTTTTCAAAATACAAGTGACACAATCCAGCACTGAACACAACAGCTTTCCTGAATTATGGCTGTTTCCTAAAATACGGGCTGGTACTGCATTGCTAATTGTAGCCAGTGGCATGACCAGCCCATGTCGATCCAAACCACTTCAAAAGAGGGAGCAGCAGCAAGAAGAGACTGACAAGCAGGGACACTCAGCCCAGATTTTGAATGGAAGCACAGGTTTATTATTAGGTTGTTCTTTTGAGTTATACTACCAATGCCTTGGCCACACTGGATAAAAATAAAAGCAGGGTACTTTACAAACCCTCCGCCTACCCTGATGCAAGCTGCTGCCCGTGTTCTACAGCGAGAAGGAGCACAGAATCACAGAATCGTATAGGTTGGAAAAGACCTTTAAGATCATCGAGTCCAACCATAAACCTAACACTACCAAGACCACCACTACACCATGTCCCTAAGCACCATATCTATACGCCTTTTAAATACCTCCAGGGATGGTGACTCAACCACTTCCCTGGGCAGCCTGTTCCAATGCTTGACAACCCTTTCAGTGAAGTAAAATTTCCTAATATCCAGTCTAAACCTCCCCTGGTGCAACTTGAGCCCATTTCCTCTCGTCCTATCCCTTCTTACCTGGGAGAAGAGACCGACCCCCACCTCACTACAACCTCCTTTCAGGCAGTTGTAGAGAGCCATAAGGTCTCCCCTCAGCCTCCTTTTCTCCAGGCTAAACAACCCCAGTTCCCTCAGCCGCTCCTCATCAGACTTGTGCTCCAGACCCTTCACCAGCTTCATTGCCCTTCTCTGGACACGCTCCAGAACCTCAATATCTCTCTTGTAGTGAGGGGCCCAAAACTGAACACAGTATTCGAGGTGCGGCCTCACCAGCGCCGAGTACAGGGGCATGATCACTTCCCTAGTCCTGCTGGCCACACTATTCTTGATACAAGCCAGGATGCCATTGGCCTTCTTGGCCACCTGGGCACACTGCTAGCTCATATTCAGGCAGCTGTGAACCAACACTCCCAGGTCCTTCTCTGCCAGGCAGCTTTCCAGCCACTCTTCCCCAAGCCTGTAGCCTTGCATGGGGTTATTGAGACCCAAGTGCAGGACCTGGCACTTGGCCTTGCTGAACCTCATACAATTGGCCTCAGCCCATCGATCCAGCCTGTCCAGGTGCCTCTGTAGAGCCTTCCTACCCTCAAGCAGATCAACACTCCCGCCCAACTTGGTATCGTCTGCAAACTGAGGGTGCACTCGATCCCTTCATCCAGATCATTGACAACGATATTAAACAGAACTGGCCCCAACACAGAGCCCTGGGGAACACCGCTTGTGACCGGCCGCCAACTGGATTTAACTCCATTCACCACTACTCTTTGGGCCCGGCCATCCAGCCAGTTCTTTACCCAGTGAAGAGTACATCCAAGCCATAAGCAGCCAGTTTCTCCAGGAGAATGCAGCGGGAAACGGTGTCAAAGGCTTTACTGAAGTCTAGATAGACAACATCCACAGCCTTTCCCTCATCCACTAGGCGGGTCACCTTGTCGTAGAAGGAGATCAGGTTGGTCAAGCAGGACCCAGCACCCAGCTGAAGGGAGGCATGCAGAGAAGCTGTGCTGCTCGGTGGCTGGGGTCCCGCGCAGGCAGACGCAGCCTGCCAACCGCAGCCCCGAGCAAGAAGGAACAGAGACACAGGTCACACGGACGCCCAGCCGGCTCCCCCCGCTGCCGTGCACACCGCAGAGCCCTTCCAGGGGAAAGCAAAGAGCGACGGAGGGGTCTGAGGCAAGGAGAGCATGGCCACAAGCCAACTTCACTGCCACTTGCTGTCCAGCGATGACAGCTCTGAGTCGGCTGGCTTCAGGCTGAACTGGACCTTCCAGATCATGCAGCAGGCATGGAGAAGTTGCCTTACACAGTGAGCACAGGGTGTTGGGAGGGGAGAGCAGGAAGCGCAGGATGCTCTGCCAGGCAGGACAAGGAAAGCCAAGACCGCTGGTACCACTGCCGTCACACTGCATCGTCTTCTCTGCAAATATCGACCAGTCTGATCTCAGCAATGGGGAGAAAAATACCCCCATTACAGCAAAGGCCTGGGGCTGGGCCAAAAAAACATGGGGGAAGACCTAGAATAGAGTTAACAATGTCACTAAAAAGATGCTATTGAGGATTATATCCGTATGGAAGACAGAAGCGAACTAGTCACTGGTAGATAGGACTTATTTTCCATGTGTAAAATGTGAATTTCGCTTTGAAGCAAAGAGAAAAACTACAGAATTTTTTCAGGTAGCAGCAAGAGCAGCAACATCTTTTGTCTTTCTCAAATTTATACACCAAGCAACTACCCACGTTACTCAGCACTGCTTACCTCTCACCTTCCTTCCCTCCACTATGAGCGACTTCAACAACTCTTACTCTTGGCCCGAAGAATTTTTGAGTTACTAAACTGCAAAATAGCCGGTATTTAAAACAAAAGAATATAGCTGATGATAAAACATACCACGTCTGAAATTGAGCATTCAAGAACAGCTTCAGCAAAAAATACTCAGATTCCCTACTGAAAAAAATCCATCTCTACTTTATTATTTGTCTGCATTTAAAATTCCTACAGAACAGCTCTCATTTATTTAGCAAGAGCTAACCAATCCAACCTGAGAAGTGCCTAATCCCATTACAGTTTTCCTCCACGTGATCATCATATACCTTGTGCCCTGTTCTTAAATCTGAACATGCACTTCTCAAAGGCAATGGGCTCGAGTCTTGGGCCAAAATTCTTGCCCAGGAAGCAAAGGTGCCCCACAGTTTATACCTCCCCACTAGAATTTACTTCTGAACTCTGCTTTTGGTTCCCTCACAGTATTCCTGTGTAACCTTGGGGGTACCACTTCAGCCCAAACTCAGCAGTATACTGAAGTACTCGCTTGACATCGTGCACACCAGTTGAAAATCAATGCAAGTGTATTGACACAGTCATGACTTGCTGAAGGTCAGGAAGCAAACTGGTGACGGAGCTGGAAATAAAACAGAGACCTCCTGATCTCAAGATCAATTCCTTTAACCTCCAGGCCACATTTGCATGAATTAACAAGGGAAACAATTCATCTGCAAGTGGTCTGAATCATTTTAGTGATCAGGTAATGCGTCCCAGTTCTGTCATGGTTACATTTGTTGGCTCAGAGCTCCAATTTCCACCCCCATGCCACTTGCCCAAGAATTACTGTCCTTGGGAAAAAGTAATCAAGTATGATAAGGATGACAATCATAATTAGCTTAAAATACAGGCCTGCTGGCATGTATTGAGAACACATTTTAATATAAAGAGCTAATGTGAAGGGAGAAAGACTAAAGCAATAGAAATTTTAGATTAATTGAATAGGGATATCAAACCCAAATTATGAGAAATGATCATTTTAGGAAGCAGAAGGAATTCCCTTTACATAAATTACTCCTTTAAATATTTAAAATCTCACTTCAACCTCAGTAGAAATGAATGTTTAATATCTGCTCTTCTGTAACCTGACAAAAGCATTTTTAAAATGCATTTAGCCCAGTCAACCCCATCCTGCTCTCAAAATATGGGCAAGAAAAGGTAGACAAAGACCAAACAAGGTAAGAAACCATCTGATTTCAGTCAGATAGCTTTGCTGAGCTACCTGTCATCAAGTAAATCACTTGCCAGAGAAGAAAGCAGAATAGACCCAAATGCTTGAAGGTGACTTTTTGTAACAGCAACCAGTTATGAATTATATCACATTAGCACCACTTCTGTATTTTAGAGATTTTCTTTTTCCAATACATTTGTCTATCTTCTGCCATTTTTCACAGTTAAGCAATTACTGGCCTGCTGGAAGGATGCCAGCTGTCAGTACTTCTGTCAAACTGACACTTCACAAATATGTAAGAGTCCGCATTTCTGATGATGAATTCCTTACTGCATGTGACAGGATAAATTACTGCCAGCAATACCTACACGACGACTCCATGGGTCAGCGGACTTCCCGTAAAGAGAGACAGGCAAGGTGAAAGGCACTGTCACAGGATGACAACTGCCACATTATGGATTTAAAAAGAGAGCTGTGTTGTTTTTTTAAAAAAAAAACTAAACTTCATTAAAATCCCAGCTACCAAAATGCCGCAAGCACTATGGCCATGTCCATTACATTGGTAACATGCATGATGAGAGTCAAGCAGAGCTATGGGACAGGTCTTCATCAAGGAAGCATGAATACCAACACTAGGTTGCCTCTTCAACACAAGGGACCACCCACTGCTTGGGTCTTCCTGAACCATTTCAGTTTGGGTGAGAAACAGATGAGAATGAGCCAGGTGCAGCCCTCCCTTTGCATCCACACAACACATGCAGTGAGCACGCGTGTTCTGCTGCCCCATCCCTGCTCTCCTCAATGCCGCAGACGCATTGGGGAGGCAGCCACCCTTCCTGGCAATTCTCTCTGCTGGGTCCTCATGACTTCTCCAGGTGCCCTCTCCCATCCCCATTACCCACAAAGACAACGTCCGCTGATTTGCAGGGAGAGAAACCCCTCGGCCACGTTGATCGAACCTCTCAGAGGACCAGTTGCAAGCCAACAGGCCTGGGTAAAACAACTCTTTTCAAGAGTTTTAACCTTTCACTTAAATATGCACTGATTTTTAATCCTCTTGCCCACTCTGCAGACTCACATATCAGGGATACAGATGCAGAGATTGATGCCACATCGATACAACACAGATATCAAAGCCATACCACAATGAGCAGTATTTTACATTTATCACAGTAGTGTTGGTTATGTGTGCCTACTGCATAAGCCCGCCATGGAAAGAACCTCTTAACCTGCCCTAACTCATGTCCTTTCCAGCCAAGACCATAGGACAAGTAGTGAATCCTGGTTGGTTTCCACTCCTTTGCCCTTCTCATTGAATTTCTTTCTAAGTCATGCATTGTCCCACTGGGTGAGGAGCAAAAGACAGTGTGGGGTCAGCAAGCTGGTGAATAATAAAGGTTTATTTAATCAACCTCTTATTGAGCAGAGCTTGACCAACTAACCTGTGCAAGTGCTGGACTCTTCCACTAGCTCTTTTACTAACTCTCTGCTGACCAACTCATTAAACAGAGCAACGAAGTACCACCCTGGGAGGGTGATTAAACTCTTTGCTGGAGGAAGCAAGGAACGGTCTGAGATCGCTCGATGTGCACACATGCTAGCACTCGGAGCCAACAAGCAGAGGTTTCTTTCCAATTAAGGAAAGAGAAGTGCTGGTATCTGTGGGAAAAAAACCAAGGCTTTTTCCTTGTTCTTTTAAATGATTTCCAGTGCTATCAAAAGACACAGAGCCACATGTACAGCTGGTACAAATCTTAGCAAATCCACTGACTGTGACAAGACTACATGAATTTAAAGCAACTGAGATTTTGGTTCCAAAGTCTTAACAATTAAAAATAAAAAAATAACACCCTAAATTTTGGTTCCTGTTTAAAAACCCACTGACTGCCCCCTATAAAACTGAAAATACTGACTTCGCTTTCTACTCACCCAGGCAAAAACAAAAATGTGCTTTTCCCAAATCTAACACAAAGAACTGCATGCTGCTTAAAACAACAGCAACCACAGACTGCTGCTACCACTCCTGCAGCTACCTGCCATTACTGTAAGCAAGCAGTTATTGTGCTGAAGTTTTCTGGACAAACCCATAACAGAAAAAATGAAACAGTGGTCATACAAGAACAAAATATCTAAAACAAACAAACAAAAAAATTGATCTATTTAAGTTAAATATTAGTCATGTTGATTCCCTCAAAACTGTTACTGACTCATTATTACTAATATAGGATAGCAATGTACTAGAGACAGCAGCCAAAATCTGTAACTTTTCTAAAACCAAAACTTATATAAAGTCCATATATAATTAAGTTGGAAGACTATGAAACCACAATTTCAGGAAAGACATATGATACAAAAAAAGATAATACAACTTGTCTTGGAAATCCCACAAACTGCTGATATATCTAGTTAATTCCAAAATAGGGTTCCCACAGTAAATGAAAAGCCACCAAAAATAGCACAAAGACCCTAAAATAGCACCAAAAACCTGACAGAAGTAAAGCCTCCCAGGGATGTGTTGTAAAATGTCTAACTACAGCTTCCCTAGATAACTCAACCACACTAGACGAGATAAATCGTATTTTTAACAGGACAGAGCATCACAAACAAGGGTGAATCGATAAGGTTGCAGCACGTGTACAAGCGCATGCAGAATGTGTTAGAGCAAAATCTTCTGCACCAAGGCAGATCTCACAGTTGCTCAAGGCAAATACTGGAGCTCCACGGACCACGGAGGTAAAGTGTGGTGGGACATTGTTCAGACAGCACGGTGAAGCCTGCCAGCAGACAGACTTGGGTTTTTGGGGGGAAGAGGAAAGGATCTGGGTTGCAGGCTAGAGCCAGCACCCCACATTGCAGCCTGCTCCTGCCGTCAAACTGGAGGCTGAGCCACAACGTAGCTGCCTTTCCATCCCAGGGGGGAAGGGTTTGGGCTTGTTCCCACATGGGGTCTTGATCCAAGACTCAAAGAAATGAGAGCTAGGTCACTGTGGCTGTATTTAATACGGGCCACAACAACCACAGACACTGTCAAAAGCAAGCTGAGCAGAGGCCATACACAAACAATCAGATTTATGTAGATATGATTAAAGGGATCCTTACAGTTCAAAATCGTATATAGAAAATTTGAATCTTGGACTAATTCCTCCCAAACCTATGCCAAAAAAAAGGTGAAAAATATTAATTTCATTTTTTAGCAGCACATTCTCCTGCAGCCTATGCAACTGAGCTAGGGGCAGGCACAAGATCTGAAATGGAACTGACTACAGCTTTAACCTAGTACAGCATTTAAAAACATGTTCGATGGGTTACGTTCTGCCTGCTCTCCTGATTCAGGGCATAACCAGAAAAATACTGACATTTCTTTCTCTACGTAATAAAAATAAAACAAATAACAGCACAAAAAGGTAAGTGTAAATCGGGGATTTTTTAATTATTTACCAAATTTCTAAACCTAAATTAAGAAAACTACCCTGATTAAAATACTTGATTTTTCTAAGTTAATTTGCCACATTCACACAAGCTGTGAAATGGAAAGACACAGGATTCTGTCTTTAGCACATGAGTTGAACCGGCTTACACCATTCTACAGAGATGGCCTAAGGAAATACAAGTAACACCAAGAACTGGATCATGAAAGATAAGAAGTACTAACAAGAGAAGTAGTCTCTGCAGTAGTCTTTATTTTAAAAAATCAACAATTACGCCACTTAAAATACTGCAGTTTGCAAATGTAGACTTCTTAACTTCAACTGCTACACAGGAGCCTGTGATAAGGACCAGGGGAGACAGGACAAGAGACCCCTTTCTCGACTCACACAGCCAGAACCAAGGAAGGTAGAGGGCAGGCAGGGAAAATGAGAGGAAAAAACAGCTAGCTAATGCACCGAGCTACAGCTACAACTGTGAGCCGGGACTTTTGTAACTGGTGAACAAGGCTTTCGGCAGCAAATAAAGGGTGTGAACTGAGATCGCACGCAGCAAAGGTAGGTAAGGACACTTCCAGGGAACGCAATGGGATCAAAGAAAGGGCAAGTGCTTTCACACTGGCTGGATCACAAGCACTGAGTGGAGCCAGAAATAAAAAGAAACATGAAAAAAAGGCGGCTGTCATTAAGAAGGAATGACAAGACGTGTTGGGACAAAACACTGGAGGAAGCACAGGCTGGATTCACTGATGAAAAGAAGACAGGCAGCGGATACACGCGGAGTGACGCTGCCAGAGTACAAAGCCAGAGCGGTCTGGGAAACCTGATAGCATATATCAGGGCAGAGGCTAAAAAGGAGAAATAAAGGAGAAAGCTTTAGCAATCTAAAAGGCCTTTGAAAGAACGCTTTCTGAGAAGGAAAAAAAATCAAGTGGAAGATGTGGACTCACGTCACCACTGTACCATAATCTGGGCAGGAGACCTACACAAGAATACATGCTAAACTTTGGATAGGAATACAAAATTTGCTGTAGAAGATAATTGGTCCATCGAAGTGGGTATCTTGCAACTCACTGTGGCCCCATCTATGTTTCTACAGAAAGCGAAAGTATCCAATTAAACATCTGGTGCTGGGCTGAATACAAAAGAGAAAATTATTTCCTAACACCCACCACGGTCTTTCAAGTCGTGAGCTTCAGCTAGGGTTATTATGTCAGTCTGCACCAAGGCAGCGTTAGTGGTGATCATATCATTACCATAACCAATCTAAGGTTTAGATATTTGACCAGGGAACTCGCTGTGAGGAAGAATACCAGACCAGACCTCTTACACTTTTGACTTCAAACAACTTCTTTTATACCCTATTTTAATTTCACTTTGACAGAAGGATGACTGTGACTGGTCAGACTGAAGAATAGAATTTTTTTTTTTTTTCCTCTTTTTAATCAAGATATCTCTGCTCTTCTACTTCCAGGATAAAAATACTCTGCACACCACGCACGTGCTAATTCATTCCACACTCTTGCTCAGCCATATATTCAAGTCTCTTTCAGAGAGATCTTTTCAGACCTCTCAGAGCAGGCTGTATCAGCCCTGGCCCTGGATTACCCACTGCAATAACATACTTAACATCTCCAGAACTTACTCTGTGCTCACACTGGCTCTCTATTCTGCTTATCACAAAACTAATTCCTAGTTTCTAGCTAAATTGCCTCCTTCCCCGGTGGTTATTTATTTTCCAGAAAACCTTCTTTTAAGGGAAGCTTCAATTTTGAATATCCAAATTAGTTACAGCCTCCAGGTAAGCTTTATTTACTGTTTCATTAACTTTTTCAGATCATTCTTTGCAGATTAGAGGAACCCTTGCAGAACCTGGCTGCACAGCATTGCTCACACCCTTCAGGCATTAGCACACGGCAGGGCTGCAGCTTAGCTCTGATGAGCACGTTCGAAGAAACATAATTTTAAAAATACTACAATATTTTATCTATGAGAAATAACATGGTAAGTAAGGAAATAGTTTCAGCTTTTCACACTTCAGCTCTCACTGAAATTGAACTTGTTTTTCCAGCCTGCATGGCTGAACTAGGGTGAAAACAATTGTTTTCCTTCCATAAATTGCCAGTGATTATAGATACAGATTCTTAGTAATAAATACCATCTAGCCATACCACAATTTACAGCAAGTCAAGCCCATTTCTCATGTACTTTTCACAAGAGAAGAGCAAAACCAGGTTACCAAGCCCTCCTGCCCTTCTGGACACAGAGCATACCCCCTCCCTCATCACGCTTCAGAAGCTCAACCGCCTTTCCTTTACAGCTCCCATAGCTGTCAGATTATTTCAGTTCTCTCCAACTTTTTATCTTCCTCCAACCCTTACATCAAACTCTTTTGTACTTCTGACCTCTCCAACACTGACTTCTTCGTTATCCAACATGAGTAACACAAGGAGGGGAGGCAAAGGGCTTCTGTACGAAAACAGAACAATCTCTGGCTGGTGTGGTTGAGCATCTCTGCGTTGCCCCCTGCTTTTCAGGAACCCTCTTTGCACATGCAGGGGGCTTGTTGGACAAACAGCAGAAACCTCCGCTGCAGATCTGGAAGCCTCACACCCCACAGGGGACCTGCACCTAGACGGCACCCCTTTTCCCCCCGACACCCTCCGGGCAGTCAGTGCGGAGGACAGGGAGCAGAGCCGATCCCCGCAGATGGTCAGCAGGATGCTCGCATCCGGAGAGGACAAGGTAAACACCAAGGATCAGCTCGCCTGCTGGAATTACGGCAAGGGGGATTAGGTGGAGTCTATTAACAGATTAAACCCTGTCCTGAAGATCATCAAGGCTTAGCCTCCCTGTTCCACTTATATTAATAAGTGACATTCTTATGTGTTTGGGTGGACCTGTTTGAAATCCCCATCATTCATTCCCACGCGTGGGGGAAGGGGAGGGGAGGCGGCATACACCCTGTGGAAAAATCATTGTTTTCAGAACACACATTGCATCTGTTTCAAAAATATGTATCTTACAACGATAAATAATAACAAATGTAAACTTCCATTAGATTTCTTCTGCCTATGTATTTAAAGGACCATAAACCATGTCCCTCCATCTTAAAGAGCTGCTTAAACTGCAGCAAATTGTTAGAAACTAATCAGGTTTGCGAGGTACCAATTCATTACACTGGCTAAAATACAAGCGCTAATCCCTAATGGCTACCTGGCAAGAATATAAACGTCATTAACTTCATGTTTTGCTTTGGGCTTGCATAAAATTAAATATTGATTGTCTTGCCACTTAATACAATGTAAAAATGATATGTGTGTACTGGAGAAGCACATAAATATTTATTACAGAAGTAATCAAATGCCAAGCAAAGCCAGAGTAATCACTTTTTTAGGTTGCTTTTGTTTTTTTCTCAAAGAACCAAAGCAGCACTCAGGGCATGCTAAACATGTGCAATAACACAGGTGTCAGGCACACACACTCAACTACCTTTATTTCACATTTGTTTTGGTTTTGAAGTGAGGGATACTCCCTAGTTTTCTGGAAATGGTTAACAACAGGCTGTGGTTGCACCGTAGTGAAAGTCCGCACTGAAAGTACGACCGCAGGACACGCAGCCACTGTCTGCCCGGGGAAAGGGAAGACATTACACAGGAAGGGTTTAATTTCTCAAAAATGATTTTCTCGCCACTTTGTATATGCTTCTGCAATTCAACCTTCGCCATCTGGTTCAAGCAATTTCCCAGGCTTCGTTAACCTTACTTTTGGGGTGAAAGGAAGCAAGAGTGGTTATTGTTTACTACACTTACTACATTTCTGCAATAGAGATTTTAATTTGGGGGGCATAAGGACAAGCATAAGGAAATAAATGGTTGTGTGGTCCATGAAACAGAGTCAGTCTCGGCAACCTTGCCCAATGAGACTCTGAAGCCGACTTTACTCTCTGGGTGACATACTACAATTGACTTTATTCCACTGTGCCTGCCAATTTGGATACCGCACTTGCTGACAGAAAAGCATAAAAAGAATACGCTAGTTAATTAGATTACTTATAATGATTTTGAAAACATCACTTAGAAAGGAGGTTGAACACACTTTCACTTGAGGGATTTGCTACTTCTCTGCAAAAATCTGCAGTTTCCAAACTTTCCAAAGGCAGCTCTTCACAGCTGTGTAGTGCTGCAACAGAGGCTTGAGGGATATGAGGACATCACACAAATAACTAGAATACTCTCCTTCCTGTGACTTTGATAGTTTTGCTACAACATGAGGGCTGGAATACTAAAGTCACTTTGTTCTGCCTTTTCGCTGTGGTTTGATGCTGGATGAATAAAATTCTAAGTGTCAATAACTCAGGATAGTTCAAATAAAAGAAAAAAGAGGATTTTCTTTTCCCTTGGCTAAACTACTTGTCTGAGGTGAAAGTCGGGACATACAACAAGATTTCCTGAAACTGTTAGTTAGAAAAGGCAGAAGAGTTATTGCTGGTTTTCTATAATTAAACTACTTTGCCCTACTGAACTACGTGCATATTGTAGAGCTACAGTCTCCATGCACAGTGATATCTGAGGGTACCTTTTGCCAAAGTGCCTGGTAACTTTTCCTGTGTGTCCCCCTTGATGCACACTGTCCCCCAAAGAAGGCACTGCCGGTGTAAGAGATGCCATTACCAAGAAAAGGAAATTTTAAGACATACTGACCAAGCCAAGGAATTTGCAGTGCCTTTGCAATTACTCTTTGTTACCCTCTCTCAAAGCAAGTGAATATATTTGGAGCTTCTGCCTTTCAGAGACTGCTAACCTGAGAAAAATTATTTACATTCTGCCTTGTAACAGGCAGCCCAAGGCAGTCTGCTTTCTGCCTATCGCAGGCATATCAGGGAACACATCTGGCACACTGGCCAGTTGTTTACTCTTACTGCTTGTTTTGGGGGAGAGGGTCATCTTATGACAGTTCAGGGCATTTATAAAAACTTCAATCTGTGAAGCTGGTAATGGCTAGCTGATCCCCTCCCCAAAAAAGAAGGAAGTTACCTTTCACCCGAGCTTTTGGGTGCCTTGTACAGAGGGTGTCAGGAAGAGGTGGTTAACAGATTGTGGATGCCGCTTTCCCCAAAGCAGGAAAGCCTCCTTCGACAACATCTACCACATACAGTGTCCTGCTATGATGTTGAATGATGACAACTGATGGCACGCTTGCACTCCACGGCCGACAGATTTATAACACTCTTTTACTCAAATATAAGTGACACATCTAAGCTGCTTCCTCACCAGCCTATTGCTGCCCTGGCAGAGCAGCCCCCGGATAACAAAGCATCCCTGTACGTGCACACCTGACTCCTTCAGCGCTGTCTCTCTCAAACAACGGATGGTGCTGCTCAAGCTTTTATTTCATCGTTCATCTGTCACCCGTTTTGTGGCTTGGCAAGTATGACTGGTCTCTCAGGTAGGTTCAGAGCCACGTTTTCATAAAATGCTGCCCAGGTATATAGCACGTGACAGATAAGGAATTATCTTCCCAAACCCAGATCACAGATGAGATCTTGATTCCCCCAAACCAGAAGGAAATTCTTTACAGCTACCGTGCAGCTTAGCATGATGAAGTTAGAAAAATCTTTCCTCCAACATTAACATTTTGGCACACACTGCTTTCTCGAGTTTAATTTTTGTTAGAAAGAGGAGGCACTTCCTAAAATTTATAACAAATCTGTCCTCTTGCAAGAAGTTTGTTCTGCTGCTGCCTTTGTCAGGCAGCGAAGTTACCCAGCAGTTGTCTGAAAGCCAACAAAGAGGCTTCCCATGGCTCCTAACCAGGGCACAGAACAGGGGTTGTTACAGCTGGAAAGGACTGGGAAGCATTCTCTGTAGGTTTACATTGGACTTAGCTGCATAAACCAAAAGGCGTATTTCCTCAACACCACAAAAACAAGGAAATTGATAAACATCCACAAGACTCCTTTAAGATAATTGAGTGTTTATCCAACATATTCTAGTATTTTGTTGTGTGTTTTCTTAGTTTTCAAACTGTACATGTTATATGGTCTTACATATACCCATTTTTTGACACTTACTCTTCTGTTTTGAAGAGTACTGTGGAAACAAACACATAATATTGAAGCAAACTGTGAGAAGATTTTTCTTTTTCTCTTCCAATACTGTAAAATAGAAAGTATCTTCATAATCACATTCATTTTCCTAGGAGAAGTCTTTCTAGTTTCTCTACATTAGTTTCTTCAGAAGTCTTCTTCAGAACTTCTGCAGAAGTTTTCCATCCCTCTTTGCAGAAATTAGTAAGAAAGGAGAAGCAACAGTCACATTACTTTTCCTTTTCTGTGTCTCCCAAAAGCCTATCCTACCTTTTCCAGCTCTTAGAAATCTTGACCTCCTGGAGGAAATGTCCAAATCATAGAATCATAGAATAGTTTGGGTTGGAAGGGACCTTTAAAGGTCACCTAGTCCAACCTCCCCCTGCAATGAGCAGGGACATCTGCAACTACATCAGGTTGCTCAGAGTCCAACCTGACCTTGCATGTTTCCAGGGATGGGGCGTCTACCACCTCTCTGGGCAACCTGTTCCAGTGTAATCCATTCCTTCTATATAAAACATTGGCAAATACTTAATGTACACAACATGTAATAAAAACATTTTGATTGCTGAAATATTTCACTAAGTGTTACTGCAAGCGGAGATGAAACATTTCTCTGTCCCACAGTGCCAGGAACCCACCTTGTTATCTCCGCCAGGGGCTGACATCGCCGTCGCTCACACTGCGCTGTACACGCACACCGCACCTCACGAACCCACCTGTGGCTGCCAAGTTGCACTTCTTCATAAAACAGCCTGGGGACTTCAGTGGGGTATTTTTCACAAGTGCTAATCAGTGTAAGCATGACTATAAAACTTGGTCTGCATCATCAAATTCCTCACTAACACCAGCACAGACACCGAAATGGCCAACATCATCTTCACTAGAGGTCCCAAAACGCTCTGCTCCTCCCTGTGGAGGTAAATGCTCTTCCCACTTCATTACTGAAACTTCACCCAATTCAGCTCAGGACTTTGCCCACCTCCACTTCCACTGCTTCCAGCTAGCGAACATATAGGCTTAGATTTAGCCACGTACCTATGCACTCCACAAAAGCAAGGTCACAAAGATGGCAATGAGATAGGGTCTTTCAGTAGGTAAGGCAGAAAGAAATAGTTTTGTTCTGAATGCAATGACTGAATGGTCCTGTCATTAAATGGACTGTCTACATTCACGAGTGCTGAGACACACTTGTATCAGGGTAATCACGCCATCCAGACTGATTTTCCTCTACTTCTGTTAAGAGTAGTTTTGAATCTTATACCTGGGTTACATCTTCCCTTAGCCGCTGCCTCTCTTAGTATCTTGGGTGAAAGGCAGAGTAGCATAGGATAAATGTCCAATACAAGGATGACAGAGCACGCCTGAAGCACCATGGCATTTGTAATGCCTTGCTGAAGGGTTCAACAGGAAAGAAAGGACCGTAAGGTAGCAGTAGTAGGGAAAACCAGCTCATTTGAAGAAAAAAGAAGTAAAGAAGGAAAGGCCCACATCAGTAAGGAGCCCTAAGCAATTCTGCTCTCAAGAACAGGGTGAGTAAATAAGCTATGAAGGATTACCCTGAACTGTCACCTGCAAGTGATCAGGCAGTCACTTTAGTTTACTCCATTAAACCAACATGAACTATACACACATGGAAACAGATTTTTAGTAGATAAGGCCTTTGGCCCAATTCATCCTCACTGGCTTTCTGAGACTATTCCCTCTTCTATACCACCCCAAACGACTCCATCTCCATCAGTATCTCACCAGGATGCTGGAAAGAAAAATTGTAACAACGTGCTCCAGAGAAAGCGGCTGAAAGGCAATAAACCCTGCGCCTATCTTCGCACTCACGGGGCACAATGATGCTTGTACTTGTTCACCCAGAGAAGCAGCAAAACACGCAGCATGAAGCTCTTGAGTGGCTGTCAAAGATGATGCCTCCCCGGCACTTCTTTAAATTTAGGCTGTGGCATTATGCAAGTCTTATAGCTACCAAAGTGATTCTGGGTAAAAAGCCTTCATTAACGTTAGTGTTCAGAAAAAGGAAAAATTCAACAACTTTTAATGCACCTATATTTGCACCCAACAGTATGTCAAGACAAAAGTGAGACAAGATGTCAGGTTTTGTAAAAGCGAGTTGAAAGGATTTTAGAGGAATCATCCCATCAGCAGCAAAACTTCATGGATGGTCCTTTCTGAACGGTCTATGGCTGGAGCAAAAGCACAAATCTGTCCTAAAAGGGTGAGGCTGGCCCATGAGCTGCCCCAAACAAGGGAGAGCACAGCTCTGCTGAGGCTGGTGACCGGGATTGAGCAGCCTCTGATCAGGGCACGTCCTCCTCGCTCACACCCAGCTCAGACTACATCCCCTGGCATGCCAGCACTGTTCTGGGGGAGCCCCGGGTTCCCCCATAGCTGCCTTCGTGCAGCACGAAGCCTGCTTCTAGTACCATCCGGGAGGTGCCCTGATGTCTTCCCACACACGTCCCTCAGAAAGGCAGCAGAGCAAAGGAGCAGCATCTCCTCCAGCCTCCAAACAACTCCCCTTGGCGGGGCCCTCCGGCACCACGCAAACGACGTCCCTCCGCTGGCTGAGGCTGCTGGTGCATTCGCCCCCTTCTAGCACACATGGGTTTTATGTCTAGAGTACAGCTGCAAATTATGTCAATTAAGCTTTAGAAGAGGAAATTGTGGCCAAAAGGAGATAAGAACTTAAAAAAAAAAGGAGCTTAAATGGGGGGCAGAGGGGGGGGGTCATCTCCTGAAAAGAACCAAGGAAAGCCTTAATTTGCACCACTTTCATTAACAGCCACTAAAGAGCTAGGCAATCTATTGGCCATGCTCTGAAAAACTAGTATATTGGCAACGTAAGCACTGGTAACAGTCAAAAACTGCCTCCTTATCAGAGCCAGATGACAATTTTCACTTTTGCATTTGTTTATGTAACAGAAAAATTAAGGGGTTTTTTTAGCATAAAGTGAATTCCTCCATTGGCATCTGGTTTTCACAGAAAATGCAAAACCCAAAATATTGAGTATTTCAAACTGCTGTTGTGTTATTCTCATAGAAGAGAGTACAAATGCCTTCCAACTGCATTATCTCCTATGGATTGAACTGCTTCACTAGGCGGGCTTTAAATCCAACATGCTTTGTGGTCGTGTGACTTTACCACACAGGGGGCGAGACCCTCATACACTTGTAAGAGGTATAATTTGAACAGGGATCCAGTTAAAAGAGAAGAGGATTATGAAGTATTAGAACTTCAAAATCCACACAGTCTGGATCCTTAAAAACCAAAAGTATCTTGGTTTTGTTTTTAAAAAACATAAAACTTATTATACTAGAGCAAAATAAAATTTTACCTGAAAAGAAAACCCTTGACATGGAGGGATACCACTCAGATGCCTTCTGCTTCAGTCTGGGTATTATATTTTCTCCCCATATGGACTTGGTATCCATCCTTACCTCTAAACCGCTATAAGCGAGGATGAGGTTCTCCAAAATCAGAGAATCATGAAACTGTAGAAATGAAGAGAGATACCGACATTGAACATTGTCAAATGTCATCCAGCACCAGCTACCGTTGGGCGTCTCTACGGTGCAAGTCTTGGCAGGCTGGTGAGAAGGGACAGACACGATGCGAGATGCGCGCGGCAAGTGCACTGCCCTCCCTGCCTGCTCCTGCCATGCTGCAGCACCCCACCACAGATGTGGGATGTACAGACCCAGCTCAGGCTTCAGCAGCGTGGGGGCTTCCCTTCCCTGGTTTTGGCCCTTGTCTATACGTCTGTAATTAGCCAGCAGACAAAGGTGCCAGCAGACAGCGCTCAAGAACATGCCACGTAGTTCCTGGGACCTCCAGATCCAACAAAACCCTCAGCAGATTGCATAGGACTCAGTTGGAAAAGCTTTACCTTGCCTTTTAATGAGGAAAGTATGCACAACTCTATATGCAATCTTTGGTAATGTAATACTCGGAAACCACCCTGTCAAGATAAGGTGGAGGAGAAACAAAATCACTGTTGTTATAATCCAGTTTTCATCTTGGCCAATTTACCCTCCAAGCCTCCTGTTCTCCAGGCAGTATTTTCTTTATTATACAGTGCACAAAAGGGAGGAAAACAATTTAAACAAAAAGATGAGTGACCTTGTAGGTTGCCAATTTGTTCCACATTTCCCCTACTCTGCAACATACGACTGCGTTGCGTGCATGTCCCTCAGCCTGAATTCCACAGACCCATCGTCCCGAAGAGCTGCAGGGCAGGAGGGAAAAGAAAAAGGGCAAAGTTTTCTATTCCAGCTGCTGCTGCCAAAAATTCAGCTGTGAACCCACCAGAAGAACGAGAGGACACAGAAAAGCAGGGCGCAGTATGCTCCTCATATTCTGGCTTTGTGTTCAGTGGCCCAGCAATGCCTCCTGCACACGGTTACAATCAAACTTGTATTTCTGGACTGAAATGAGTAAGTAAATGCACAACAAAACAAATATAGTTTTTGGTTAGAACCACAGAGAAACTCTTGGTAGGGAGAACTGGATTTAAAAATTATTCTCCCTAAGATTTGGCTACTACACCAGAATAAGTATTCTCAAGGTCTTCAAGGGGACATGTTCTTCTGAGCAGCTCTCCATTCTCTGTGAACAAGGGAGCTATTCCAATGCACCACGTCTGTCTAGGAAACATTTAATAATTTGGGTAAGGTTTGAAAAGGTCTAGAGGACTCAGGAGAATATCTCCAATTATCTTTCAAGAGGACTCATGTGCTGAAGTCACTAAAGATCCACCTTTATGAAAAGGCTAAATAGATACATTATTAGCAGACGTCTGGGGCTAAACAAAGTGGATGTAAAATGGGCCATAAATCAGTTGCACAAGCTTAGATTAATTAAAAGCTAAAACATCAACACATGAAAGAAATTCAAAATGCACAATGCAACTAAATCAACAAAAGTCTCTGATCTTTAAGTTCACTGGGAAGTAAACTGTAGATCCTGCACATCAACAAGTCTAGGAAGCTTAGAAGTTAAGTGCAACCAGTAAGTGGATGACCAGGAATACGTACCTTTGTTAGGAGAACATGTTAAAAGGCTGTGATTTTTTTTATTTCTTTCCCCATCTTTATGGAACCATTATCCCCAAAAAATCAATTTAAAAAATTAAATTCAAAATTTCAGGTGCATTTTTTTCTGTATTTTTAAATAGTAGATTCAAAAGGTGAGATAAAAGGACCACTAAATGTCAAGACAGACACAGTGTAACCATAGTACATTATTATCCTGAGAAAGGTTACTTGAAAGTGTTAGCACTGGAACAGATTTTGCTGCTGTTAAAGGTCACAGACATTTTTTCTAATAATTTCCACTGGAATAAGATAGGGCCATTTTGGTAACTGCTCTGCAACAGCAAAATAGATAGAACTGTTGACTGAATAAACAGTAAAAGCCTAAGAACAGCTGGGTACTTTTTATCTAACTGGGTTAACATTTTGTGTATATACTGATATCATATATTTACACAGCTAGCAAATTATATCTGTAATGGTTACAAAGCTACAAGGATTAGTCATCAAAATCAATTCTATCGCTACCAATCTCTATAAATATTAATGTTCCATACTAAACTACTTAATCTGCCACAGGGAATCAAAATAATTTCATCTTCACAGAAGACTTTAGTTTACTCCTAAAATTTTCATGACGATTACCTTGCCTGGTTTATAAAAGGAATTAGTGCAGTTCCACAAAATTAAGAGTGTAAATCTTCCAAGTGTGATCAAAAGATACCATGCTTTCTCTCTCTCATTTTATAGTGTCCTTGTTTTATGGGAAGCAGAACATAACAGTTTAATCTTGCAAAGGCAAATTCTGCATTGGTTGTGGCGGAGGGGAGATTGATTATCATGTAATCATTATACAGTAACTTCAACTACAAGCCCCAGTGTAGAACCAGGGACCTGCCATGCTGGAGAACCACATGTCCACGTACCCCAATGAGGCAGGACCTCTTGGGAAGGCATCCTGGCACACCACGCAACCACCCATCCATCCTCTGCATCCTGCAGGGATGTTTCAAAGCACTTACCAGCTGCCACTCCACAGAAAGCAGCTGATGCAGGGAGAGATGAAGGTTGAGCCCTTCAAAGGCAGAGTGGCAGCTGTCACTCATTGATTTCAAGGAGAGGCAGGTGCTCAACTTTGAGGACGTGGGCAACCCCGGTCCCAACGAGCACACTGCAGAGCTGGAGTTCAAATTCACATTGAAGCCACAGTGACAGGGTCACTCCTCCTCTGGCCTTATGATGCAGAACTCCCAAGCCACTTGCTAATGAATACCAAGTCTCCTGGAAATGGAGAATAAATTTAAAAGATGTGGTACAAATGTATTCTCCATCTGCGACTCTCACCACAAGTCACTCCACAGAAGCTGGAAGTTTTTCCATGTGATTTCAAAGAATAATAACCTGGTTGCTCTCAGTTTTACAGTGATCTCATTGCTAAAAACATTTCAAACAGACAACCCAGAGTCTTTCTCCTTTAGTGTCAAACATAACAGAAGTAGCCAAGAACCCACAAGCTTTGCAAATCCATAAAATCACATTTGGCTTTCAGCTATGGAACAAAAATAGAACCCAATCAGAGAGGTCTCATACAGTCCATGGGAGCTTCAACCAAGAAATGAACACGGGCTGCAGCCTTTACCCAGATTTTGACAGATCTCAGTTTGCAGCAAAAGTAAAATGGGCTGATGGTTATTGGGTTTGATCTTCCACATCAAACAAGTCCCCATTTTCACTACAACTTTCTTTGCTCGACAACTTTCAGCTAACATGGAGTATATTATTTCGAATCTCATCCAATTTAAATAAACACTCCAAGCAACTGAGGATTTATCACATCGCTGATAACCAGTTTCACTGCTTCACTCCATTCACTGTTAAAATACGCTTTTTTCCCCCCTTGAGTGAGTTTTGCTGACTAATGTGGAACCACAGGAAGCAAAGAACCCCCCAGGATCAGAGATGTTCTCCTCGTGGAGGTAGTTATACCCTACAATCAAATGTTTTCTTTTTTATGAAGGAGACAATCTGTTAAGTTTAACTTCTCATTATAAAAACATGTTTTCCTAAATTCTCTGGAGTTAATTCCCCATATAGAGTGGTCTACGAATCTTGTTCTTAATTAAACAATGCTTCTCTTGTACTTTGCATGCTTTCCTAATTATCTTTTTGCTTTTTTTGCCTTTTTTTTTTTTTTAAGATGAATTTCTTTGATGTGTGAAGCAAAGTCAATGATATAGTCAGAACATTTCATGTAAGCTCTTTGCTTTCCCAAGTGTTGAGCATCAATATTAGTATCTGGGTCTGAAACTTTTATTCCAGACAAGAAAGGAAGAAAATTATTAAAAAAAGAAAGCCTCAGGATGAAAGTTAATTAGATAAGAAAGAGTAAATTACTTTTTTGTGACAAATTTTCTGACAATGACAGTTACAAAGCAATCCTTTCATCACCAGCAGTTATTTAATGTCTGTATGA
The DNA here is from genome assembly GCF_034638445.1 of Ciconia boyciana. Lineage (NCBI taxonomy): Eukaryota > Metazoa > Chordata > Aves > Ciconiiformes > Ciconiidae > Ciconia > Ciconia boyciana. Next base: position 62,167,824 of record NC_132934.1, read on the forward strand.
AGCAACAGGTGAACCCACTCTCCTTCAGAGACACGCGGCTCCCAAAATAAAAGTAGCGTAAACTTCACCCAGCGCTGCAGACGGTAGCTGGGAACACACCAAGGTCTTTCTGACCGCACTGTACTTGCACTTAAAAAGCGTTGGTAGGAGCTGTCAGTCTGACCACGTGCTCCACAAAACCGCAAAAATATACTTGTTGACAGGAGAAATCCAAGGGCAGAGGGAAGGGGCAACCAACAGAGGACAGCCCGTGCAGGCTGGAGCCCAGCTTTGCAGCTGACACCAGAGCACGGGGCAGGAGGGAGAAAACTCAACCAGAAAGAAAGGACAGCCAATTAGATAATATGATGGATGAAAGAAACAGCTTGAAATCAGACAAGAAACTTGGGTACAGTTTCATTCCCTTACCCATTTTTAAGATACTTTTTGTTGTTCAGAAGTTGTACAGCCATAATAGACCATGATGACCATCTAACCTGGCCACCCAACAGCACCAACCCTCTCACTCAGGGATCCTCGCCCTGAGTCCATTAACTCAGACCCATCTCTGTCAGGCAGCAAACCCTTTGAAACCCCCAAATGATGAGAAGTTTCCCATATTGTATGCATTTCTTCCCCACTCCCCCCTTAAAAGGATCTTCTGATGGTCTGATTTCTTTTAAGGGAAGGCTGCCCGTCCCTTACTCTGTATGACCAGGGGATACCACGATCTCTGTGTAATCCACAGAGCAACAAGTGTTCCAGGTGAGTTTTTCCCTCTTCACTTCATTCATCGTGCACAAGTGCTTTTTTCGCTTCACATTCAAGTATTTAGTTTCCTTCTGGTGGCCGCATTTGGATGTGTCCATACCCAGTCTTTGACCAGTGGCTGTGAAATGCCGCCCTGGCCGGGGATCTGGCTGATACCTACCATAGCATCCACAAAACTTGGAAACAAAACAAATGCTTGGAGAGGAACCAGAAGTCAGTACTAAAACAGAAACAAGGGCCTAAACGGCACATACGCATGAGCTCCAGGCGTTAGTCATTGCCCCCTTTCACAGACCATGGCTCAGCTACAGATCTAGTGAAAAGCCACGTGCAGAAATACAAGCCATAACTGCAGCAGGAACAAATCCTCCCCAGCTCTGCTTTGCATGGAGACAGCAACAACAATAAAAATCTGCGAATGTTTTTAAAACCTGTCAAATCACTGCAGTGCAATACATACAAATATCCACTGTACACTCCAGGACTTCAATACGTACTAACGCTTCCAGCATACATTTTTTTACTTTATAAAGTAAAAGTAACCTGGTTTTGCAGAGCGCCAAGTACCTGCTGCTCCTACTGATAACGGCAGCAATAACTCCCCAGCAGCAATGGGGGAGGAAGCCCTATCTCCGGCCTGCAACTGAACTAGTGTGCCAGCAGGTGCCTAACTTTATGTGTCCAGACCTGAACAACCTGGCACAGCTTTCTGGAGATAACCCAGAAAAAAAAACAGCAGTGGTTTTTTTTTTTTTCAAGAATGGTTTTCATAACGTTCCTGGAAAGTGAATGAAAGCAAAAATATTTTAAAAACCCATACAGAATAACCCTTCACCTTAAAACTATCTTTGGAACCTCAATTCTATGTACATCAGATAGGATGGGGCAGGGTTTTTTTCCCTTTTCTTCTCTCTCTCTTTTTTTTTTTTTTAAGGCCTAACACTGAAGAGTGTTCAAGCAGGATTTATTGTTCAGGGCAAAGACAGGCCCAATCTTGCAGTCCTTGCTGCAAATTCCACTATTGAGAACAGAGGCTGGGAAAACAAGTAGGCAAATTTAACTTAATATTCTTGTTTTCTGAGGGCTCTACCTTTTCTAGGCTCCAATTCTGCAAGCACTTAAATGGATGCTTATTTTCAGTCATACCAACCATCTCACTAGAAGCAAGAGAAACTATATAAGGCTAACTGGTAGGTTTTTTTTGTTTGGTTTTGGTGGGTTTTTTGTTTGGGTTTTGTGGATTTTTAACTAAACTTCCATTTTTTCATTCTTACCTTTACTAAGGTTTGAGACAGGCAATTACAAAAATTGAGACAGGCAATCTTTATCCCTGGCCTGCTCTGGGGAGCCACTTCTAAACCAGTATCAGCGTTGAAGCAACTGGAACTACTGGAGATTTACACAGGAACTCACAAGGGCAGATTCTGCCCCAAAGCAGAGAGAGCTGTAACCTGAACCCCTGCAGCTTGCTGCTGGGCTGAGAATTAATAAACAAGCAGCTATCAAAAAGAAAATACCTCCTCCCGTTCCCCTACATCTCCCCTACATCGGACAATTCTTCTCCTCCTTGGCAGCCAGATCACCAGGGAGAAAAAGAACCTTTTAGTTTTAGTCCTATGGCTGAAGCGACGGTGAGTAGTCAATGAAAAGTCATTTGTTCAAATATGGCTGGAACTTTTTTTTAATGATCTCAAAAGAATGTTAAAATTTTGTGGCTAAACTGTCTAGACCAGATTTGAGCTGTAAAATATTCCACTTAGGAGAGAAAATGCACTCAGAAGCAACTACACTCCCAAATAGGATAGTTTTCCAAACTGTGAGCACAAGAAAATACTTGTGTGTTTGTGTTAGTTTTCACTTCTTCTATTTGTCCATTCCCTTAGACCATCTGTACAACGGCTTGCCTGTTCTACACCAGACTCGCTATTGAAAGCCTGATCACAAATGACGTCAGCTCATATCAACTGAAGTTTCACCCCCATTTCTAGCTCTCTCCCCCTGATCCCTTGTCCCTAAACAAGAACATGCTCAGCTATGGTGTTTCCTGGGGACCTCACCAGTCTCTAGAAGAGCCTCCAGGCATGGTGTTTCTATTGCCTCTTAGTGCTGGGCTGTTAACAGATGATTTCTTCTTCTCAAAAAACCTAACTAAATCAGGGGGTGCAAGGAATTAGAGAATCACAAACATTCGTTTTCAAGCAGCACATGGTTCTTTTCTCCCTGCGCACACCCAGCCTGGACTCGAAGCCCCGGGCCTCAGAGCCTCCAGGCATCAGGAAGATACTTGCAGAGAAAACGGGCAGCATCAGGGAAACCAATGCAATGCTCAAAGTCTCTGGCTTCTAGTTTGCATTGGAGCAGTCTCAGGTTTTCCACCCAAAGGTCAATGTTTCCAGTGGAACTGAAATTGCCAGTTCTTGCCAACTCTGAAGATAGACATTGGAAAAAATACCTTGTAAGCTATAAGCTTCTTTTGCTCCAACCATAAGACATTATTTCTGTGCAGACTTAGCCCTAGTTATGCATGTGTTTCTCTTCCCGTTAAGTTTAGGGCAACTTTGAACCAAACCTGACTAGGAATCTTCAAGTCATCCAGTTCCTGGAAATCTTGGGAACATGAGCAGCAGAGGAGAGAGACTATCAATGTTCCCCATAAGGAAAAAGTTGCTGCACGTCTTAGCCCTCATTATACACCAGAGATTCAACATTGCATGGAGGGGATGCTGACAGGTAAGATGAAAGAAAGATGTTAAGAGACAGTGCTCCTAGCACAAAATCCATAGCTGCATCAGCAAGCTTCCCCATGATCCTGCTGGTAGCAGGTAAGTGGATTCTGCTGTTCCAAGTGGCTTTTTATCCATCTGGATACAAGGGACATGGAAGTTATTTCCCCAATGGTGTACCAGGATCTGACTATGAACAGAGTAGTCCTGAGGTAGAAACTGTATCAGCTAAGGTCTTAGACTCCGTATGACAAAAAATTAAAATACACACCTGCTCACATGCATCAACATCAACTGCTATCAAATGGAGATCTTCCATATGCTATTCTGAGATGCTGGTGACTACAGAGGCCTGCCACAGAACAGGCCTATTGTTCGGTGCCTTGCAGGGCTGCTCAGATAACAGATGTCTTGCCATAAGTAGCAGAGATCTCTTTGAAACAGAGAATACCCTCACGGAGATCTGCGGCTTTCCAAGTCCCTTAAATTACTTCTAAATCTATCTATATACAGTATGGCAGATTTTTTTTTTTAATTAAGACATCCATCTGAGCCTTGCAGGAGATCTCAGTGCTGTACGCTAGCAGTACAAAAACAGAAGCGTGACAAATAATTGTCATTAAACATAAAGACTGTGAAAAACATCAGTACCCTATAGTTTACATCCAAGGACATCCAGGTAGAAGCTCACGTGAGATGATCTGGCAATGACACTGCTCACTGCAGCAAACATTCAATACAGTCATTTGGCTCTGCCAGGGTCTTCTTTCACAACGCAGGAGCAACACAGCGGGCCACGAGGAAGGTGGGTGACTGCAGGGCTGGTTTGCAGCTGAGGAGCCACCTCCCTGGCAGGACTCCTCCGAGCCCTGAGCGCTGCACGCACGGTCCCAGGGCTGCCGTCCAGCTCTGCCTCTCTTACGCCTGCTCGGCAGGCACATCCACCACCGGCCAGCAGATCTACCCGTGGTGTGCAACTCACTGCTCGCTCACAGGCCACCAGCTCTTGAGAGGAGATGGAGGAGCACGGTCGATACTGCCACAGGAAAACTGAGGAAACATACTGGCAATGCAGAAGAGACCCTGAGTTTTTCCTTGCAGTTGTGGGCTAGTCAGTAGAACAAATGGCCTGTGTGATAACTTATTCCTGTCACAGTCCCCATGACAGGGATGACAGAGTTAACTTTGCAAAGCTGAGCGGAACACAAAGATATGCCTACCTGTGCCTTCTTCTGGTCCTGTGAAATAAACTGGGTTAAAAACCAAACCCAAATCATTCACAGAGCACAATCAGATAAATCACAGCTGACTGATCAAGGATGGCTGCTTGACAGAGGGGGCATAGAGGGACAGCAGAAAAAATCAAGCAGAAGCAGCAACCATACAGCCCCGAGCTGGTGCCAGCAGAACAGCAGATGAACAGTGCCCTCACACCGCTTCGTACCTTCCACTACAAGTAGTTTCACTGAAGCTGATGGGACTACCCGCAGAGCGAGGTGCTACCTACCATGCACAGCAGTCTTGTACCTTGGTTGTGTAGGACACTCAGTCATTTATATACTCAACAGACAGCTGCACTGGGGGTAGGATGTAGTAACAGACTGCTGAGTCAAGGAGAGGAGTTAAACCTGCCTTCCGACTCCATGTCAATCATGCGTTAGATCCAGAATACACTTTTCTGTTAGAGTCTTTTCCCTCTTTCACACTCTTCTGTCCCCACCCCAAGAGTTTTTTTGCAAGCCTGGGACTAAATTCTGACAAGATCTCTACTTGAGTATGATCTTTTACAGATCAAAAGTGAGCTGTAACAAACTATGCTCTCTATTTGGCTTTTTAAAAGAAAGTCAATTAAGGTTAGCATTCCACAAAGGTATTTCCTTTACAGCCATTAAAATGGCAATGCATTAAACACATGGGAAGTCACAATGAAGCTTCCTGTAAGTTCTTATGAGAAAGTCTATAACATGTCAAATAATTCAACAGTAACCTCCACATGGAATTCAAAACCAGCATTAGCTCTTAAAAGAGCCAAGCCCGATGAGAGGCTTAGAAAGCAGCAGCAAAACCTAATTAATAGGTTTTTGAGGAAGAGCCCAGAAACCTAGGATCTGTTATGGCCAGCTGTACTCCCCAGCATGCTGATGCTGCCTCTCCCACCTTTTTCTTTGTCATCAGTTTAAGAAAAGCCCTTAGGACAGGGATTGAGATGCCTTTGGTACAATGAAGTGCTGCCACAGGAGAGCCCCAGATGTTAGCCAGAGATGTGCCCTGCCTCTGTCCAAACCCTCCACAGATGTAAAGGCTCTCAGCAGGCTGGAGCCTGAGCAAAGGTCCTCTTTGAGCCGGCCAGCTGTGGCATGCGATGCCTTCTGCTTAAGGAGCCTAGGAAAGTCACACAAAGGTTTTCCACCTTGTAAGTAGCCTGGTGGACATCAACCATCCCCCGGTCATTGCAGAGAAGACCTATGGAGGCAGTGCATGCATCCATAGGCTGCACAGGGAACAAGCAAGAGAGCTGGACTCTGGGGAGTGCACTAACTGGAAAGATGCATTTTATTTGTGGGGTTGATCTCTCTACTGGTCACAACGTCCCTCCAACAGTCTGAATCGCTAAATATCTGTCTCCATAGACCAAGCCTAATGCAGAGACACATCCAGCCCCAAGGGCAGCACAGGATCCATTTGTTTAAAGTAACAGCCAGGGCCAGAATCTGCCCTATAATTTGTTTTCTCTCCAGCTTCCTCTTGTTACACACCTGTGGCCAGTTAAACTAATTACAGTCCTTCCCCCTCCCTCTTCCTCCCAGCGTCCAGGGATTTGGACCATAGCAGTGTCAAATAAATCTTGTCTCGGCAGCAGATGGCTGGATGCTGCGTTCACCTCCTGCTTCCCTGCTCCCGGAGGCAGCTGCTCTCAGTGATGGGCCTGCTGCCACCACCCTGGGGCTGTAGATGAGCCCACGCGGCGGCAGAAGCCCCTGCACGGCCCAGGCCCTCCTCCTGCTACACCTGCTGGGGAGCCGCAGGAGCCAGCCGTGCAGAGAGCCAGGGATTTGAAAGGTGGCTTCCCAGGCTTTCCGCCCCACGTATCACGAGGAAGCGTTGCAAGCCTCATGCCTGCTTGCAGGCAGCCCTTGCAAAACTTCTAGCCCCGCTTCTGGAAAGCCACATATATTTCACCCACAGTGTTTCCCAGCAGAGCTGCCAGGGGGTCAGAAGAGAGAGGGGACAGTGGCTGGGAGGAACAGGAGTGCTGAAGCAACCACAAGCAAACCCCCAGGACTCCCCCGCTGCTGCCCGTCCAAAACCATCTTCTTCCCTGGCAGTTCGAGGCTGTTTAGCTTGGTCCCCACTAACATCAACTGACAGCATCATGCCCGGCCTCACTTCCCGAGGAAGAGGAAGAAGGAGAGCGGAGAGGCAGCCGAGCGGGATGCTGGTTCGGAGAGCCCATCTGCCTCAGGACAAGACAAGCGAGAGGAGGAAGACAGCCCCAAGCAGACACAGTGCAGTGAAGCTGGCCAAGCTCCACACGCAACCTTGCCTCCAGCTGCTCGCCCGAGTCCAGATGCCGGCCCGCCGGGGTGCACCCCGCACGCCTCGGCTCACGCTGAGAGTTACAGACTGGTAACAGCCCCTGCTCTCCCCAGTTCTCCTCGCCCTTCTCAATATACTGGGTTTTGTCCAGCACCAGCTCACAGAGTTGCTCAGCAACACAAGGACCTCAGCTCTTGTATGGAGAGGAGGGGACACCCATGGGACTCTGGAGGGAAAGCTCGAAAATACAGCTTCAGAAAAGCCTGAAGACTTCAGAGCCAAACATGTATTTAAGCCTTAGTTGCCCAGTGGAAAAGGAAAAGATTCAGGTATGCGGATGCCTCAGAAAATCAAACTTCAGGAACCAGGGGCGGGGTGGAATTTATTAGCAGTAGCTACTATTCAATATCACATCAGCAGTGCAGAGGCAAAGATGATCCTTTGGAAATTAGGCGACCGATTCAGCCAGCCCCAAGCACAGCAGCGTGTCTGCTGGGGAACTGCCGCCCCTGCGCTGCCTGCAGCCGCACGCCCCGAGCATCGAATGGTACTGGGGAAAACCCAGCAATGCAAAGATCTCCACCTTGGCACCCAGCTCTGGGTGGAGAAGGAGCAGGGGAAGACAGTGAGAAAGAGAAAAAAAACCAAAGAGTTTAGGAAAAATAGGGGAAAGAAATGATACGACACAGCTTGGTCTTAAATGTAATGTCATTTTTCCCCTTTATCCATCTATGCCATAAGCAGACACTGTCAAATGAAAATGAATTTGCCAACCAGCATCTCGAGGCCTCTCTGTCAGTCATCATCACGGGATTGTTTGCACTGGAGGCAGAATAAGGGACACAACATGGCAGACACGACTTTGGCCTCCCTCTGGGCTAAACAGCAACTGAAGAACAAAACACAAAAGGCACACTCAAAATAAAACAGATAATATGCAAGTGTCCGATTTATCATTAACTAGGATTTTATCTTCTGCTGTGATTCTTGAAGAAGCTCAAAAACAACAACAAAAAAAGCTCCGTTATTTCTGCTCTGACAACCCTACATGTTCATGTAGTCTCTGCACCACGGGGCTTATTGGAAAGGGTTGCCCAAAACAAAGCTAATACTTTGTCACCCTGAGGGTCTGCAGGACAGATGCAGTGATTAGAAAGAAAAAAAAAAAAGAAACTTTCCATTTCAGTACATGCTGAGTGAATGTTTTTCCTCAACAGTTACAATATGCACCTATGAGTCAGGATGACTAGGGATCATCCTCAACTTTTTACCACTGATGCTGTCTGAAAGGAGCAAGCTGCTTTGCTATTCTGCAGCTCCCCTGGTTCATTGCAACAAGACAGTAAATGCTACTTATCAAGATCAGAACATGTTAACACGTTCTGAAATCGTGCCATTTAGATGTACATTCTAATGGCCTAGGACCATTTAGAAGGGAAAAAGTGTTGAGAACGAGGACTTGGGGCAGTCTCTTTAGACACCACTAACCAGATTTACAAAAGAACCTCAATAAATTGTATAATGGAGTTTTTCAATAATCTAGTCCCTTTTTAGCCACCTACACCAAATCTGAGCATCTGGAAAAAAGAAGGAAGAGGGAACAAGAGAACCTCAAATCCTGGTGCTGAAATCCTGAAATAAAGAACGAATGCCCAAACCCTTCTTAAAAAATGTTTCCTTCATATGTCACATTTCCATACTTGCTATTTGGGAAAGGTTCCTTAGATGAACTCTAAGCAATCGCTGTCAATCATTCATTAGAAGAGAGATGAGTATCTTGAATCATCTTTTTGCAAGTTAAAGACAGTCTGTCTCATGCTTCTGAACAACATTTTAAAATAAATTTACAAGAACTGTCTCAGAAACAAGTAACATCTCACACTAATGTAGGTTTAACAAATTCAGAGTCAACAAAAACTTCTTTATATAAATTTTGTGGGCTGAAAGTTGTTAATGACTTTCTTAAAAGTTTTGGGAAAGAAAGGAAGTTTTAATGCAAGAAAATTCAAAACTTAAACCAGCAAATCTTGTGAGGACTACTCTAATGTTTAATAAACTGTACCCTTAGAAAAGTAGCAATAAGTCAATGACACACTGTGAACCTCAAATAAATCAGCTATTGATTTCAAGACAATTCAATTTAGGCAAAGCAAACAAAAAACCTGAAAGTCATCTATCTTTATCCCAGACACTTTGACTTCTGAAGGTCATGTATATGTGGGGGAGAAGTGCTGTTCAAGTTACAAAGGAGCTGAAGAACAGTTTGAGGCACTTTAGTCTAAATTCTGGAGTGTCAGGCCAGGTAACGTGCCATCTTTGCAAAATACTGCTATGGTTCAGACAGATTTTTGTTTCAGTTCCTGATCAGAGCACATCAGCCTTCACAACCTGAATCCAGCCTTCTTTCAATGCTTCACTACAGTCATTTTGATGAAACAGAAAAAGTCTGAATCTGCTATCTTGACTAGCCAAAGAGAACATGGACAGCATGTCTATTATTCTTTTCTGTTTAAAACACTGTCTATTCTTCAGTAAAATCTTTAGGGTATGTTGTTCTGCCTCACTAAACACCTCCCCAAACAGATGCAAGCCAAGTTTTCCCCTCACACCGCCCATGCTCAGATGCAAAACTACCTTGAAGATTCCATGACTGGCCACGGAAAAGAAGGTTCAGGATAAAACGCTCTGACCGGCAAAGAGCCGCCCACATTGTTATTCCTTCCCCGAGACACAAGTGTCTGCGTGTAAAGCTGGGAAACAGATGCGGCCGCATCTTCCCTAAGCCCCAGCCAGACCCACCCTATAGCCCCACGCTGGGCTGTAACCCGTGGCGATGCTAGTATGAAATAGTATCAACTAGTTCAAAATGAAGATTAGCAATGCTGTTGCAGGGTAGCTAGGAAAAACATGAATTACAGCAACAGAAAGCAAGCAGAAGCCTCAGAAAATATGTTTAAATCCATCACCACACACACCCCACAACCCCCAATGATGCACACAGAGCCTGGAGCACAGATCTACCAAACTGCTATCAACATGCCAGGTGCCAGTCAACGTGACTTTTTCACATTTAAGCACATACACACTTAGACTTCCAGCAGAGTAAGCTTCTATCATTCACTGTTGCCTCAATGTAAGTACTAAATAAAAAAATAATTTAATAAGCTGTAAGCAGGGGGAGTTAATATATGCAGATCTGATTGCACAGTCTTAGCAAGCAGGAATAGCAGAGGATTTTATTTTAGAGCTATCTGAAAGAAATAGAATTATTGTGAAGGAACTGAACTCTTAGCATCCTCCTTCCACAAAATTATTCATCTATTTTTGCTCAAAAAGCTAAACTACTTTAACTGGGCTCTGTAATTGCAATGGCTCACGTCAGCTGCCGGCTCCCACCCTACCACCTCGGCTCCCCAGCCAAGCCACGGTCCCAGCATCTGCAATGGGCTCCTGCAACGCACAGCCTTCCCCAGCGAGAGAGTGGCCACGTCTGCACACGCAGCCTTACCAGGGAGCTTGCGGTAGAGGGTAACGTAAAAGCACTGCGGCAGCTCTTCCAAATAGAGACAGCTGTGGTGTGGTTTTGAAAGTGTCAGATAATAGACAAAAATATACATGAAAAGCTAATTCAAAATCAGGAGAGAAAACTTCTACGAAGATACAGGGCAGCGTTACTTGGTTCGACACAAAATTCAACTTCATTAACCCTATTAGAGGCCTCTGTGTAAATGCACAGTAAGACACTGGTGAATCAGGTCCTCTATTTACACACGTTACATGAGAATATAACATTTGAGCATGGAGGAGGGCAGGGTTGTGACTGCAGTGTCACACCACAAATCAAGTGGAAGCAGACCTTCTAGTTACATGAAGTGAGGGACTAGCATAAGAGCTCCTATGAGAAAATTCTTGTCCCTTAACTAGAACAAGCAAGTAAATAGAAGAAACTGGCACAGGAAGAGGCTCTTCGGACCATCAGAGATGAAAACCAAGCAAAACTATCAAACACAGACAGGTAACGTAGAAAAAGAAATCCACTTACACTGGCATACTAAATAAGAGAAAAGACAAACGCGGTTAAAATACCCCGAGAGGTGTGGTGGCTGAAGGTATACAGGACCAGAGATGAATCATTTGCTGCTTGACTCCACACTGAACCCCGACATGACCGTGAGCAAGCTACTTTGTTTCTGTGCCAGGGCATCCCTCCCCAGTCCTGACAGCTGAAACAATACGTTTTGACTCAGTTCTTGCCTCAAACCGCACGAGCGTGCATTTCCTGGGATACCAGGACTCCTGTAATAAAAATACTTCTAAATATGTATTTGCCTTTTACTGATATGAACTGGTATCTATGGTCTGGCTCTCACTTTGCATTCCCCTTAGAAATATAGGAGTTATTTTTCCAGGCAAGAAAAAGAAAACATATAGTGAGTCACTAGGAAGGGGATGAGTCAGTCTGCTTCAGATGCTCTAGCCTTGTGATGATAAATGACAAACCCCTCTGCAGTCTGAACCCTGGAGTCTCCTCCTCATACCCGCACAGCCTGCGGCGAAGGAGGCCAGATCCTGCGCCGCGCTGCGGGGCTGTCGGAGCCATCACCTCCCACCGCAGCCTGGGGACCGGGAACAGCTCTCGCCTCCAGAAGCTGTCTCCGCACCTGCGGGACGGAGCCCACAGGTGAAATCATGCAGGGATCAAGTTACATGTGAAAAGGAATAGTGAATTTGAAAATATGATGGAAGAAATCAGTATTTCCATCAGGAGGACCAAAATACCTGGAGTAGAGTTACCGAGTTATAAGAAGGCATCTTACTAGTTTCTAACAAAAAAAATAAGTGGCACATTTTACTGCATCCTAACAAAATCTGATTAAAAAAAACAACACAAAAACAACTAGATTGTCTCTGTCTTATACAGAGCAACTCTCTGCCTCCAAGTTTTTCAAATTAATTTCACTTTCTGAAAGTGCTTCAGAGCTATGCGTTTCCATGACCAAAAGTAACCAGTGATGCTTTGTTTAAAATACAAGGATGGGTAATTTGCAGTACCATGCTTAAAATACACTTAACCTAAATTACTAGCAAAAGATTAAAGAGATGAACAGCAACTAGAGAAAAAAAAAGAAAAAAAAACAAAAACAAACCAACCACAGCAAGCTGTCTACTGTTTGCCATGGTATTTCACACATCTGACCTTTTCCAAGTTATATCATGCTAACCAGGCCTTATTTCGACACGACAGTTGACAAGCAGCAGTCTTCTGTTACAGCTACATACAGACACTGAAAAAGGAGGACTGCCACCAACTTTGAAGAACAAGTTTTTGTCTCACGATATGGTCTACGACCAGACAGACAGCTGCAAGGTCAAGATAACACAGAGACACATGCTTGCAAGATGATTATCAGCTTGCAGAAGCCCCAGTCACAGGGCAGAGAAGCACTGCCCTATGTGGCCTCCAGGCAGGGAGGAAGAGGTGGTGGTCCCTGACCCAAACCATTTTCACAGAAGTCAGATCTATCAAAGAGTAGCATCTTCTTTTAGATTAGGTCACTTAAGGTTGAACAAAAATACTGAGTTAAACTGACTTTCTTAGGCTTTCCCTGCTTCTGAAGAAAAGTGGTTAATGACCGACTTTAATTGGAACAGGCTGCAGGAAAAGACTCAGCACAGCATCTGAATGCTCGACCACAGCCAGTAGCTCGAACTGGTTTTAGCCACAGATGCAGCCAAGTGCTCATTTAGCTAACTTTGTTAGGGAATGGCAGTGGTTTGTTATCACAGGAGAGATTTACAGTGAAAACCTGCTGTCAGAAACCTAACAAGATCTTTGAGATTTTTCCACATTTTCAGGATGTGCTTTCGTCTCTGCCCACCTCCTGTCCTACATCTGGAGGATTCCCAAAAGAATCTGTGATTCGGCCAAAGAAAGCCATTAGCAACATCACCATGGATTTGTACCATTGTCTTGTGGTATTTCAGACTTTTAGAATGATCAAAATGGGTAAAGTTCTCAAAAAAATTACAACACTGTATGAAAGACCCAAGAAAAGGAACAGCTATCACTTATTTATGTGTTATGTATTTTGTGGCATACAGATCTAAGACATGGTTTCCATCAGCCTTTAGGGTATGGAACTGAACTATCTAATTGTGTTTTCTTTTCAGGCACATAGACTGGGAAAAAAACAATAGAGATCCAAAATTCAGTGTTATCTTTCAAGGTATAGCCCATATATTTGCCAGGTAGAATAAAATGGTCATGAATTTCATAGGGCTTGGGTGTTTGGTTTTTTTTCTTGAAGGCATGACTCACCGGTTAGTTACTCTAGGGAGTTGTGTTCAGGACAGATCATTGTTTCTTGCTACTGCAGATAGTCATATTGTTTATTTTATAAAAGATGTCATACAAGTGCCAAACTTTATTTTTTTTTTCTTCTTTCTTTGCAAAAGCTCTTCTGGTGATTCTAAATTTATTCATACCCAATGTACATGTATTTGTCCATCCTTTTTAACTCTAATCAATTTCCCTTGTCTTGCGCCATTCTCATTGGCGTGCTTGCAAACAGCAGTCTCCTCTCACTAGAGTGAAGCACTTAACAGCTAACACTGAAGGAAAGACCTGGGCCCTTCATAGCAAGGAGCTCTATGCTTTTCCAACAACGGTACAAGTGGAATCAGCTATCATTAGTCTTCTCATCATGCTCTAAGCTTGGGGACACATAAAGCAGTCCTAGTGCAGCTGCTTTACCTAGTGCTTTTGACCTGAGAAAGATGGTGCAGAAGGTTTCTCTTGCAGCCAAGCTTTGGAAACCACCCTCCCTCGCTACACTGAGGAAAGCCTGAAATTTTATTATATAGATACATAAGGTCTAGTATTTTGGGACTCCACTCCCACGAGGCACGCTCTCAGTGCAAACAATACATGCAAGTTTTGAATAAAGTGAAGAACCCACTTTGTTTGAGCCATGGCTTAGTACTTGGTTTCTGCAAACAGTTCTCTGCCACAAGTCAAAAACTGGAAACAAAAGCAGCTGACCTCCCGCCCCACTGAATACACTCAGCAACTTGCAGGTACATGACTCAAATTCCTTCTTTGTTTTCTACCATCCAACAGAACAGATGAGTTGGGAACTGTTGGGGCAGTCATTAATAATTAGCTAAGGGGAGAGAAAAACATAGCCTTTTTTGTTATGCTCCACTACATTTTGGTCTTTATTCAAATACTGGTCAATGAATTATTTAAAAAAAACAAACACACAATTGAAATCTCTTTAACATACTACTATCAGGGTGTTGATTCACCTACACATCTATTATCTATTTACAATGTATTACAGCGGATCTGAAAGAATGAACCTTTGTTTGACAAACAGGTCTCTCTTAGCCATTCCCTCAAGCTTTCATTCATTTTAATGGTGTATGCTTCACATTGAAATTCAGCCTTGAAGATGTTAATTATTATTGGTGTTTCATTGCCCTTCAGGTGTTCTACACTGAACCCTGATGAAATCTGTCATGTGCTTTATTACAAACTGCAAAGCCTACCATGAGTAGGGTTGGTTTTGAGGTTTGGGTTTTTTTAACCCTTCAGCACTCTCAGGGTGCATACCTGGTTGACGCACCTTTGAACTCACCTTGCTCTTCCACCTACACAGCTTTATCTTAGTCACTTTAATTTGCTCAAACTTATACAGCCAAAGATGTACCTACCACCACAAGACTCCAAAGGTTCCTTGGTGAAACAGCTTTTACCATATGGTAAAATGGCTCTTCCCTGTGATAGGAGACATTACAGACTCCACATCTAGGTCCAACATCTACCGCTGCTGGTCTAAGCAGAAATAAAAGCAAGTACCTCTGGCTGGCTGGCTCGGCTCCTCGCCATGAAACCTTTCTTCATTTACTCCCAACAAGCACTCTGGCCAGTATAAATTTACCAATCTGTAAAACATTTCAGCACCTCTTTCAGCAACCACTCTGTTTGGGGCTATTACGATCATATTTTCCTTCTCCTCTCCTCCCACACCATTTACTGCTTCTTGGTGCTTTATCCAGATTTTCTACTGCCTCTTTTTCTGGGACTGGTAGAGGAGGTCCTGTTTAGTTTGGCTCATTCCCCTTCTTTCACCCCACATCCACATAGTCATCGCTTATCTGTACTTAAGATTTGCACATCTGAAAACTATTTACTGTCACTATCATTCCTACAATACTGGCTTAAAAAAGAAGTATGCCAGCAGCCTTTTCTGCTTTGTAGCTGTGCTGGTTTGGGCTGGGATAGAGTTAATTGTCTTCCTAGCAGCTAGTATGGGGCTATGTTTTGGATTTGTGCTGAAAACAGTGTTGATAATACAGGGACACTTTAGTTGTTGCTAAGCAGTGCTTATAGTAAATCAAGGACTTTTCAGCTTCCCGTGCTCTGCCAGGTGCACAAGAAGTTGGGAGGGGGCGCAGCCAGGACAGCTGACCCCAGCTGACTAAAGGGCTATTCCATACCATACGACGTCATGCTCAGTATATAAAGCTGGGGAAGAAGGAGGAAGGGGGAGACATTTGGAGTGATGGCCTTTGTCTTCCCTGGTAACCATTACGCATGATGGAGCCCTGCTTTCCTGGAGATGGCTGAACACCTGCCTGCCCATGGGAAGGAGTGAATTAATTTTTCTTGGTTTGTGTTTTGCCTGCGTGCGCGGCTTTTGCTTTCCCTATTAAGTTGTCTTTATCTCAACCCATGAGTTTTCTCACTTTTACTCTTCCGATTCTCTCCCCCATCCCACTGGGGGGGGGGGAGTGAGCGAGCGGCTGCATGGGGCTTCGTTGCCAGCTGGGGTTAAACCACAACAGTAGCATTTGAAATCTACTCTTCATTTCAGCATGAAATTGCCATCCTAACAAATTATCTATTAGCCTTTTGCTGTTGGTTTCCTCAATATCTTTCAGAATGTCAATTTTCCTTAAATCTTTATCTTCAACATTTTCACTTGCTGCAACCCCTGTCTACAAAAGGATTAACAAATGTGCCAAGTGTCTTGGAGGGATGGTCTAAATTTCTGGAAGTGGTCAGTCTGGTTTCAGTCTGGTTTCTGCTTCTCTGTATGGGCAAATTGCTTTCCGGAAACTTTTGTCTGCAAAGAGCATTCCAGTATCTGTGGTTGATACCCATTATACTGGCCACCAGCTTCCACACCTCACTCCGAGAGTCCTGGCTGAGCTTCAGCGCCTTGCTTCTGTTACCCATAACTCAACAGGGCTGGGTTTGGGAATAACAACAGTCTGTACCAAGTTGTACTGATCTGGTCATCTGCCCTAGAACATAATAATATTTGAAATGTAGCTCAACACCATAAGCTCTTCATCTCTTCTCCATCTTTACATGGGTTTTTTTGTGGAAAGCATAAAGGTACTCCCTCTGCACAGTAAACACCTAATTTCTCCAAATATATATTATGAAATAGATTTTTTTTTTAATTTGTATCACTTTATCAGGTCCTAGCCATCAACATTTAACTTCTCAAAGAATTACACTTCCTTTTTTTTTTCTTAAATCACCTGCACAACTTTTTAGTGCAGCTACATCTTATTGCTCTAAAATCCAACTTTCTATGCTTTTCCTTTAAAGAGCATTTTCTAGGATCCTGGTATCCATCTGGAATCACCAGTTCGGCTAACGCAGAGTCAACCACTTTGGCCCTCTGTCTGGGACAAGGGTGACACTTGTTTCTGAGTAAGAAAGGCAATACAATACCTGCCACAAGGTGACCATGGACAAAGACCTATTAAATTTAAGGCTCAAGACGCAACCATGATTCTTAAGAGCATAAAGCTTTACACGAAGGGTCTGCCTTCAAAATTCCCTTCTCCTATTCACCATCCCCACTTACATCCATAACACTATTAGAAATCTGTAAAGGAAAAAAATATTTGTGGAAAACTGAAGTTCCTTGCTTCAGTACCACGTTGCTCCTGCAGTGTGGAGGAAAGGACAAAGTGTGCCAACACCAGTGAATTTCAGGTTTTTCCATAGGCAGGCCATGAAGTTTTCCACTGAGCATGCAGCCCCTTAAGAAGTTTCAGATTTGGTCTAACAGCACATACAAACTTGCTTACTTTAAATCACTTTTTAGGCTCTTTTGAAGTTGCCTAGAGCTCCAGGGAACTACGAATGCAATGCTGGAAACCATTGTGCATGAACAGCCATTACCAGACACTGCTGTAGATCCCACATGGTGTTGATATATTCGTCAATGGAACTCAGATATAGCCAAATTACATCAAAACCAAAAATCACACAATAGAAACTTAAGGGATAAAAAGGATGACTTACAACTGGTTGCTGTGATCACATACCGAGGGGTGGGGAAAGAACAGAAGAGGAAATTCCTAAATACAACAGGAACAACACAAATTAAGCTTCCAGCTCATGACATTAGCACTAACCTATATTCAAATAACCTCCTGAACTTCATCATAAGCACTAGATGCAGCAGGAAAGCATGACATGTTGCACATTTATAAAGGGAACACCCTCATTTCCCAACCAATACTTCATACTCATTGTCACAAATTAGCAGTAATGCCCTGCATCCCCTCAGCCAACATAAAGCACATGTTGAATCTATTTTGGTGGTGTTCACTTATATTAGATACAGAAGTTGCATGCACAATTCACCAATAAAATTAACATGGATCACATTCTAGTTCTTCATCTCAACATCATTTAGTGTCATCTATTTTACGTCAACTTAGAAGAGGTTTCAGGTTTCCTACTAACAGAATAAACCAAAATACATCATGGCACTGCATGTAAGTGCAACACGTGCCGATACAGGCAAATGTTTCCAGCAGGAGACCCCCAACCAGTAATCCTGGGAGTATTCAGTAGTTTAAACTATAATCTTACAACCTCCTAGGCCTACTGTCAGATCGTGCTGATGGGCTCTAGACACCAAAATAAATACTGCTCTAATGATTCAAACCCAACCTCTCTCCTGTCTGCAACAA
The DNA here is from genome assembly GCF_034638445.1 of Ciconia boyciana. Classification (NCBI taxonomy): domain Eukaryota; kingdom Metazoa; phylum Chordata; class Aves; order Ciconiiformes; family Ciconiidae; genus Ciconia; species Ciconia boyciana. The sequence continues at coordinate 62,185,841 of NC_132934.1, forward strand.
AATGTACAAGGAGGCATCTCGCACTTAACTGTTTGGCTTGCAGAGGAGTCCTGAATTCAAGTCTGCCTGCTTTCTTCAGAGATTGGGCTCGAATTAGGTCCCACTCTGCTTGCAGGTTTCCCACTGCATAGAGATCCTAATATAACCACAGCTATACCCAGCAGCACAAGATATAAGCAGCAAAGGATGCAGATAAGTGAGTGGGTCGAGAAGCGCTCAGCACGGACCAGGATGACTCAGTGGGTGACTTTCAAGATTCACGTAGCTAGATGGGGGTGCCTGGGGAGGAGGACTGGTTGTCACCCCAGAAAAACAGATTTTGTATTAAGTAAATAATATATATTACTACCATTCGGTTAGAGGTCTAAGAACTCATTAGCATTTTGTGAATATTTTACATATGAAATTCTCCGATTTCTCGGATGATGGGCCAAATTCCAATCTCTATCTCAATCGTGGAGCCTGGAAAGTGTCATCAAGCCAGGCTAATGGCAGTAAACAGGGAACTGAGAGGCAGAGCCCAGAACTGAGCTGCCAAGCACTTCGAACTTTCCCATGGAGGACTGACAATTTCAGATACTGTAGATCAGTCAGCTGATAGACTATAAAAAAAAAAGATTGTTGTAGTTCAGTGGCAAAACCATAAGAAAATTTTATTTTGATTTGTTCTTAAATAAAGAGTTTGTCACAATTTCCAAAAAAAAGCTTTTAAGTTTTTTCCTCTCTCCTTTTGCTGAATGTTTCTAACACAAAGCAGATATGAAAGCAATAATCTATTAAACTGTTCATTGAAGACAGTGATTAAAGGTGCTGGACGGAAATGGTGTAACCACCAGAATATAAAGTCACTTTGGCTGACCCTCCTGGCCAAGTAGGACAGCTTTGCAAGATGGAGAGGATGCCAATCCCGAGCAACCCCACAGCTCAATGCCATGGGCTCCCTTCTGAAAAATGGGGAGTCACCAGTTTAATTCCTCTACCTCACTGGGAGCCACCTGAGGAACACTAATTCCTCATCTCCATTGCGTAAAACCAGACAGGACTCTCTGTTTCAATTTCCTTAAGCAAGCAAACTAGTTTGTGGGTTGTCAGAAAGCACAGAGCTTGCAAATCTAACCTGGTGAGAAGGGAGAAAGAGGTTTCCAAAGCCTGTTCTATGTACGTTGTTCAGATATTTTTATGTATTCAGATAAAACTACTAACTGAATTTTGAAATAGTTTACAGAGACCCCAAAGCTGCTTTGACAGTGTAACTTTTCACTCTTCAAAGAAGTTTTACCCCCACCTACTCCTGTGATAAAACCACTGGTGGGTGGCTGAGCAACAGCTGACTTCTATGTAAAGCAAGACCAGAGAGAGTGAAGGGAATACAAATAAGGATTCAGGGAAAAGGACAAAGAACAGAAAAGCAACATATGCTTTGAAAACAATCTAGTTGCAGCAGGAGATAGGAAAAAGGACAGATTCAGGAAGGAAGAGGTCACTAAGAATGAAGAGTTGAATAAAGAGAGAAAAAGGTCAGTTAAAATAATTTTTAATGGAAGCTCTCCTAACACTAACAAAGGAAGCTGAATGGGAATGCAGCAGTGTTTTAAATAGATAAATAGTCTAGTGATTAAATAAAACAAAACACCAAAGGCAAAGGATTTGACTCACTGTGGAGTCATGCCTGACCGAAAATGTTTAATTAAGACTCTGGGGCTAGTTCAAAGCCACCAGAGACAGTTTTAAACAAAACCCTCTAAGTTTTCCTAGAACCACCAAAAATTATTTGTTGTTAGGGGCATGCTGGAGGTGCAAAGAGCTTACACCGAGCTTGGAATAAAAAAAATTCAATAAAAAGAAAACCCTTTTCATTTCATCTGTGTCCACATAACAAAGCATTCCCTGAAAGCCTCTGCTTGATAGCAGAACCTAAAGCAGCTCAGACCGACACAGATCCTCTTGGCTTTCAGCAGCCTCCGTGCCCAAGGGAGATGTAAAGGTGACCTAGAACCAGCAGAGTTTCAGCACCAAGTCCACATCCAAAGCTTCTGTCCTTCATAAAAAATAAGAAATCTCAGATTTATGCAATTACATCATCTCATCCTCGTGGAGAGCGCTTCCAAAACATAGAAGCGGTGATAAAATTTGGATCGCTAATGAAGAAAAAACACTTTCCGAGCTCTTTGGAACCTGCCAAAGACGACACATCCGTTATTGCCAAATGTTTCATTCTTTGCAGTTTCTAAACAGACGTGCCTCTTCACTGTACTGATTTTTAACTGGCTCTGTTACAGTCCACTCAAGACTGACTTACTGGAAAGGGAAAATAGAAGGAAGAAACTTATTAAAAGCAGACAGTAAATCTACTTCTTGCTGAAACTCATCAGCTCTGATGGAGTCGGGGTAGGACCACACTGACAGCTCACTGAAAGGTCCACCCGGCTGCAACTGTGCACGGCATCAGCAACTCTGACCTAACCGCCTGTTCGCACCCGCGCCTCCCCAGCAGCTCACCGCACCGCACTGACCTACTGGCCCAAGGCATTAAACTCACTAACAACTACTTGGGACGCATGCATGCACACACACCCCCCCAGAAAAAAGTTTTCTGATGAACTGCCTCATCAAACGGGCAAGTGCCAGAGCTAGTAGAGCAGAGCAGTGGGACCAGATAGGACCAGGGCAAAGCCAACTGTATGCAGGTGACACACAGTGGATGACATACAGATAAGTAATGTAAGAAACACAGAGTTCAAGCGAATGAACAGACTCCCTCTTCACATGCGCATTTAACTGTTTTACCCTCAATTCTTTCCGCAGCATTTTCCTACGCCCTCCACTTGTGACCTCCTGATGGTTCAGTTCTGTTTGTCCTCACCTCCCGGCTGTCACGCTGCACGCCCGCACTGCAGTACCGGTAGTACATCACACAGGTGAGGAAAGGCACGAAGATGACGACATGTGAGGAGTGTTTTTCCCCCATGTCCAAGAAGGACGGAAGAGTCCAATCTCCCCTTCAGCTCTGCCAATTACTTGGTTTTGAAAGCTGTGTCTGTAAGGGTGGTTTAAAGGTGTAACTTACAGTTACACCCATGTCTGCAAGCATATGTCTAAAAACTTTCTGTGCATTGGCTTTTCCTCACTGTATTAGCCATAAGCACATTAGCTCTATGCATTGATGCAGTAGCAACTAAAAATTACTATATCCTACCAAAGCTGCCATCCTCTCGAGGCTAACAAATCCTGCCCAGCCTCCCTCCCTGAAAGAGGGCAGCATGTCCTTACTCCCAAATGCTACAGCTTCAAACACAGGCAAAGCCATAGCCTTCAAACATTGATCTTTTCACTCCATAGCAATGCTTCTCTTTTGCCAGAGTTCTCTGTGCCACTTGCAGGTTTTCATTCTTCCTGAAGCCTCTTCTCATAGCGCTTACAAGCACACAAACAGCTTCACCTTCATCTTCAATGAGTCTTTTAAGCCTCAAAGACTGGAGATTTTCAGTACAATGGTGTATTTTGCACTTGAACTTACAGTATGCAACCAAAACCCACTTTAAAACAAGACCCTTCAGTCTGACCCTCAAGCTTGAAATGAAGTGACATTTAGGCTTTGATCCTCAATCCCAACTCAAAACTCAGCTTTGGAACTGGATCTAAAATTATCAAGGACCAATCTCTCAATCAATATCAAACATGACCCAAATTGTCAATCTTGCATTAAGATCTGCTCTGCAGAGATTAACACTGTATAAATTGACATAAATTTAAATTCTCTTTCCTGAGACCTAACTTTTTACAGCCAGATCACTTGACAAACTTTCCACTTAAACTCCAGTTAAGGTTTGGCTTCACAAGAGCTCCAAGCTCCAGACTAAGCTCTTTGATGCCATAAAATCTGTCTCTTTCAGACTAACATAAATCAGGAGAATTTTTTTGGTACTATACGAAGATAAAACAAGAAGCATTTGTTTTTCGTGTCAGTGATGTATCTCATTTTCTCTTCTTGCCTCCCTTCAAGACAAGAGAACTGGCAACCCCGGTAGCCTGCAGCTTACTTCTAGCATTGTAATCATCACTGGCAAAGCCAAGTAGCGTGACCCTCTATGCTACTGCTATTCTACAGCAATGCTGTAAAGATCAAAACAAGATATTAAACAAATCTCACTTTTCAGTCAGTCTTGCTAGAAAAATCCTAAGAAGCTCTCCTATGGCTTCTAAGTCTTTCTGGCCATCCTGTCAAGTAATTACTCACGCTTCCCAGTCTGTGCACAGGTAGAAGTGTCTTCCTTAAGATATTGCCCCTGAATAACGTATTTCAGTAAAAACAAAAGGGAAAAGCAGTCAAGCACAAGACTGAAATTACAGCCAAGAATAACTGGGGGTAAAACACACACCCTAACAATATTAATAAAAAATGCATCATAAAAATGCAGTCTTTAACAGTAGAAAGTGGCATACTAAATTGCTCATACGACAAAGTTAATAAATTCCTGTCATAATGGAACTGAGTGACACATAATTGAGAATTAGGGGAACTTGCCCTTACAACCGGAGATAAACTGCTCTCACTTGTGCCTGTTACCTCCCAATTTAATTTGAAGTATTTGTTAGCACTGATAACCCAGCCCTAAGGTGGTGACTGGCAGAGTGAAATGCACCTGATTGACAGGCAATGCTGCAAAAGAATATTCATTTGCAAATTAACTAGGATACATGGCAAAAGGATAAAAATGTAAATTAATAATTATAATTTTACTTCTCCGCTTATTATTCCAATGCAGACTGTGGAATCTATTGCTAGTCGGGTTGACACTTCCTGGCTGAACCCACATACGTTTCTTCTGCTCACTCCTTCGGAATTACACTCCCTTTCCTCCAAACGAACCTTCTGAACAGCCAACAAGTAAGGAAGTCCCAGTGAGCATCAGCTCCCTTTGTCCATATCTGCAAAAATACTTCTCTTGCCTTAATGTCAAGCTGCAGGTGATGGGTCAGCACACTTCCTACACACATCCACAGGTTCCAGTGGTGGTCTTTATTTAATGAAAGCATTTATTTTAATATTGAGTTCAGTAACCTCTTTTTAATTATACTTAAATTCTGACTCAAAAAAATACCTGGTGACACATTTCTCCTCAGTACTAATGCCCACTAATGGGGGTATTTGAAAATCCAATATTTTTAAAGCATGATCTAAAAAAATCCAATTAGGCACGTGCTTTGACCAGGTTTTGCCTGCTTCACCACCAGTTCCAGCTTGAGAGGCATACCAACATTAACTGTGAAGAATGGCCCAGCATGGAGTAGCATGCTGGTGTAGTTTGCATGCCAGCACCACCAGAGCCAGCAAACTAGACAAAAAGGGCAGCAGGTTCATGACAGAAGAAGAGGAAGCAACAAAAGCCATGGCCTTCAATGCACTTGCACGTCACCAGCTAACGCTGCCAGGGACCGCACACTTGGAAAGTCAGTCCTGCCCCTCTACGAACATGTGGCAGGCTATGTGTATCCATTTAGCAGAAAGTACCTAGTTTTCCTTTGAATAAATATTAATGATGAAATAGATTCCCCTAGTAGGAACTCTTCCCCCTCAACAGAACAAGATCAGATAACCTACACGTTCATATCCCACCAACCTTTTATCCTCTTACACCCATCCATTTAAGCCCAAACCACGGGCTTAAATATTGAAACAATGCTGCAAATCCCAGGATTACATCAGATGTTGTCCTGGTCATCTGAAGGATAACTAACTTCACCAGGTCTGAAGAAGCAGCTGCTCAGCAGGCATAGGGTGCTCCTGGCTATAACTGCTATGTGTTTCAATGTTGTTTTGAGATGGGGTTTTTTTCCCCCTAAAGCATCTTCACATTTACCATCCGAAACTGGGAAAGTCTAAAAGCAATGATTAACCACAATGCATTACATCTGCACAAAACGTGAAACCCTTATGATCATGGTGGTGGAACAACTGGCACAGCAAATTCTTCTCGCTGCCTACCACCTGTCTCTGGGCTCCTCTGCAGCGCAAGGCCATCTGTGATGCCTGTCAGAAGAGCTTTTGTCAGAAGTTGGTAAGTCAACAGATCATAAAAATGAGCTAGCAACCCTACTGCCAGGGCCCTGAGGGCACTAACAGGCCTTAGTTGCCCTGACCAACCTCCCTAGAAACCCCCCTCCACACCCCCAGTCCACAAGCCTGCAGGTCTACTTAACCTCAGGTCTGGGCACCCAGTCCTGACTTAAGCTATGTCATGGGTGGCCCTAGGCCCAGCCTTTTCTCCTGACATCCAAACTTCCTGGCTGGTCTTCCTGGATGGACCTCATACCTTTTTTATGGTTAAGCCCTGTCTTCTGTGTGGACATATTCTCAACTTGTTACCTCACCCTACTTGGGCCCATGGCCAGAGCCTGTCATGATCCTGCTTGGGTGCCATGGAGCTGCACCCCATCATTGAGGGCACTCCCCACCCTGGGCTCACCCTCGACTCCCATCTCATCGCCCCTTGTGGGGAGCCCTGCTCCTGCTGCTCCCTCACACCTATATTCCCCATGTTAAAAGAAAAAGTGATAAGCAGAAGCAAAGTTGCAGTAAAAATAACTCATTAAAAGTTTACAAGGAACACATTGACTTTCTGACCAGGAAGTAAAAATCTTCTGGACCCAAATAATAAAAGAGGTGGAAAGCACCAGACACTATTAATGATTTCTGCCTCTAGTTTAAATCACACACCACAGTATAAGGCAATCCATCTGGGGTCTGTTCAACCTAGTAAGCTTCAGGTTTACTACTGAATGACCATGCCCTTGGACAATGTCAGCAGAACAGGGATGTGCAAGTTGGGAGGGAAGAAATGGTCCTGGTGACAGAGGGTCAACTCCCAGCTCCTCCAACAGCTTCCTGGATGGTTGTGGGCAGCTGCTAGGAAGAAGGTTAATTTTACTGATTTGGCCATTTTACTGCAACCTAGTCTCCCAACAAAGCAGATTACCCACAGACAGTAGTAACGAAAAGTGTGAGTGTTCTCTCCATTCATACCTTGGAGCTCCCATGAAGCCTGTATCTGCACAGAAGACCATTTCAAAGCAATTCAGAAGTGAAGTGGTAACTGGCATCAAGCAGAGGCTCACACCTGAGTTTGAATAAATCTGTCAGAATTACCAGCTTTGGTAGCCAGCAACTGTCTTCAGCAATACCTTGCTATTCTGTTGTGCTGGGGCTACCCCCTACCTCTGTTGAACTGGACAGGTTCAGAGCAGCTCTATTACATGTGTCAGTGTTGCCACTGCATGTCAGGCACGACAGACTCCTGCCCTCAAGATCTGGTCTGTGGTGTGCCCGCCACAGGACTCTGCTTCAGCAGAGCCACAAAGGTAGAGTGTGTCCCGGTGCTGCAGAAGAGCAAAGACAGAGACGAAAGCAAAGCAGGAACCAACCGACCCCTCCCTCCTGCCAGCTAATTGCTATGGTCCACTTGAATATGAACTCCGATCTTTGCAGCCTCTGTTCTGGATTAAAGTCCTTAACAAGAAGTCCCAGCCATACTTTAGCCATGGATGCAGAAACGCAAACACAAGGTTCTCAGATCATGTTCATTTAGAGCACAATCCCTTGTAGCTGCCTCACTTGCATATGAGAAAGTGATATACATTCGGGTCATAAACGCTTAACTTGCAGTTGTGACCTCTCAACCTTGTATTGTAGCGACAGATTATTGGCAGCCTGGGAAGACAAAGCTTTCTTCCTTCCTGGGGTCAATCTCTTCTCCCTAAGGATCATCTTATAACAGAGACAAATAAAGCAATAAAATCTAAGTCTTATTCCCTGAACTTGACAATGTCTTTGCTCGTTAAAAAATGGCAAACCCGCTTGCCAAAGGGCACAGAACAGATGGAAACTGAAAGTGCTGCTACATAAACTAAACACGTAAACACTGGTTGTCTGCCCCAAAATCAGCTCCTTTAATTTCCACGTACACGGTATTTGATACAGCCATAGTGCCGTTCCTACACGCCTTCACTTGAGGATGATAGGTGTATATTTTTCCAGTTTGCTACATAACTATGTCATGCTTAAAACTGCCTACAGCTAGAAAAGATGACAAACATGACACAACCCTATTTCCAGCACGGAAGTTAAATGTGGAAAAAAGACTCCATATGTATTTTTAGGCTATAATTGAAGTTTTAAAGTAGCCCCTCTCCTGAGCATGCAAACGCAGATGTAGTGTGCTGGCAATCTAGTACCAGCCACAACCTGTGGCAGAGCAACATTTTTCATAATTCAGTGCAAAATTAATCTCTGACAGACGACAAAGAAGCAAACAAACCCCACAATTTCACAGATGCAGGTCCATTTTTGGCTACGCTTGTTTGACTAAGAGGGGGAACAGAGACTTACAGATCAGCAGGGGAGGGAAAAGATAGGAGGAAAAGTATTCCTAGATGTCTTGCAGTGCTGACAAAAGGTGTGTCTCATCAAAATGCCTCACTCACAGACTACAGCTCATAGACTGCAGCTGTTAGTCCTGTGCACTTGTGGGAACAGTCACACATGTTCAGCAAGATAGATGGGAAGTTTTTTGCTTACATTTCCAAGAACAAGGTAGAAAATACCCTTTCAAACATGTTAAGTAGCATCAGTTTCCCCACCTTGAACCCCACCATTGCATGAAGCATTACTTCTGATGCCCCAGATCTCCACAGGAACTGAAAAAGATGCTAGATTTAAATCTGAGGCCGTTCTGAGCAGTAGCAAACACATTCATGAAATGCTATACCAGAGATTTCTGTTTCAAGGAATGAACACCAGCAATGTCCCACAGCCACCACAGGGAACACAAAAGGTCTAAAAGGGAAGGATCTGGGAGAGCACCAGCCAGCAGCTGCAGCCCATCACACAGACCACTGATGTTACCTTTTTGATAAGTGATAGGAACTTTGACCTTAAAACTGCAATAAAGTAAGAATTAGCAAAGTGCAGGGACAATATATTTTAGAGAGAGGCAATATTTTAATCTACAAATATGTTTATTATGAGTGTGTGAGTAGAAGTCCAGGATGAATCATGCACATCAGCCCTGATCAACAGTTAAGAGCTTTGCTGACATAGGAAGACCATAGAAAGGGTATGGTTTTATTGTATGTGCTCTTCTCTCTTTTTTTTTTTTTTTAAAAATAAACTTAGATATGCCAGCAAAACCTCCAGCAGACCTGGGCACAAAGGCAAAAGAAAACAAAAAGGGAAGAGGCAGGCCTTTTTGTCACCTATATTGATCATCAATCCAGTAAATCTTTTACTGGCAAAAGCTGTCCAAGCACAATGCTATCTCAAGAAGACAGGCTTGCTATTCCAGAAAAGAGATTTCTAAGCAGAGGCATGGCCTCCATCTCAGTTTGTCTACATCCAAACCATAACGTGACATCTTAATAGATATTTGCGTAATGGCATTGTCATGGCATTTGCACCTAGACAACCACTTTTCTGCGTTGAACGCTACATAGAGGATAACCATTCCAGACAAAGAAATGGCTGCCTGTTGCTTAAATAGTACAAGGGAGAAGGTAGCTGAAGAATAAGGTAGCTGAAATGCTGTCTGCACGGGGCAGGAAAGAACCAGCAGGAGAACCCCAGTTTCCCGAGCTGCAGCATCCCTCTTCCATTAGGCAACACTATGCTCCTAGTCCATGACTACATCTCTCAAGTGATGGAAGCACCAAAGATGTCAGATGTTTCTACGCAGCAAACTTCACCATACTCAACTTGAAAAGGAGGATGTTTTGCTGCTTGCTTCCAAGCTCCATTTATGCAACCTGGCATCAAGCTGGGTGCACAATGCTGAAGTACTTGAAGCCAGTAACTAGAATTACTTCCCAAGAGCTAGGTGAGGACCTTTGATGTTTTTCCTTCGAGTATGCCTCCAACTTCTGATCCAGAAAAGAAAGCCCATTCAGCGTTTGTCAGGGCATACACAGGGAAGATTTACACTTTAGAAACCTAAACATAAAGGCAAAACACAGTGAAAAATTAGAAGCAAGAACTGTTCATGTCTCTGCTCTGTAGTACAACCAAGCAGGGGATGTCTGTAGCTTAGCATCAGGACTCAGATGACCTGGGGCACAACTCACGGTCCCATGGAGGCAACACTTTGTACAGGAGAGCTCAAAAGGAGCTCTCAGAGCCCCATGTATTTCCCAGGAGGATTATCCTGGCAGGAGCACCACAAAGGACAAACAACACTGTCCACAACAGTCATCCTCACAAGCCTAGAGCACACCTGGATGGGGCTGCAGTGGTGTCCCTTGGGCTGAGTGCTGGGACTTTGGCTGTGCCTGACATCTAGTTTGCCCTACAATCTATTTCAACCCTAAAGGGGACTGCAGGCCTCAGATGATGTGACTGTCAGGCTCCGCAAAACCATCCTACCCTCAAGTTTTATTCCCGAATGTGTCACTAACCTGATGGGAAACCATTAACCAAATCCCTGCACTCATACCCTTCCTGTCTGTGCCTCAGTTGCCTTAGCTGTAGAGTGAAAAAGAAAGTATGACCTACTTTGTGGAACATTTTTAAGCCTTCTGATGAAAGCACGGTATTACCACCACAGAAGTAGACTTGGGCCCAAACTCTCAAAAGATTTCCAGAAATATTGATCCTAACTTGCTGCTAGTGAAAGCTTTCAACTGCAGCAGATAGCAGGAAAGCACAGACTTTAACCAATTATATGCCATTAACCAATATACAACACACATTGCTTGACATTCAGCAGTGTTTCCAGGCTCCCACAATGCTGGAGAAGTACACCAGGCATAAACCGTTCTGGCAAGGTAACAGCAGTTGAGGTACAATCTGATGACAAGCGATTCCCTCACAGCTGGAAAGGGAGCATGAAATAAATCTGTCTTGGTCACATCACATCCCAATGAATGCAGAAACAAGCAAAAGGTCTAAAGAGTACATAGAAAACTAAAATGAAAGGGAAAAAAGTCTATGTAAAGATTGGCAATGGGAAACAACCCAAGCTAGTTTGGACGTGCAAGAATTATGGTCTGTTTCCCTTGGTGCCCAACCACACTGGAGGGAATGAGACGCATTTCTAGTTGCACAGAGGTCTCACAGTAACATGTTACCACGCTGGTTACAGCATTCTTGAGATAGATGAAGCTGTAAGTCACCCACATTATACTGATGTATAGGCTTTGTGCATTACTAGTCATTCAGACACAATAGGCCCATGTATATTTTTGTTTTGCAAACTGTCCTGGCATCCTCTGCAAATATTCTCTCTCTACTCTGGAAGATTTTAATAAAAGAGTTTGGGAAACAGACAACAGAACGCAGAAAGACTCACCAGAAACACTGAAGTGTTCGGGGGGGGGGGGGGGGGGGGGGGGGAACCAACAAGCTGGATCAAGACAGCCAAATATGAAGACAATTTTAATTAAATCATGTCTGTCTTACATTATCCATTTCAACTCATTTAGTATCTCAAAAGAATTTTATCTCAAAGTAGTTAACAGCTCCAGAAGCCCCAACTTTTTCCCAGTTTTTTCTTCAATGCAATTACACATTTGCTGTCGTACCAGAAATATTAATAGCCTTTTCTGCGTGGGATAGAGAAGCTCTACAGCAGAACCAGAAGACTTCGATCATATTGATGGCCTGCATGCTAACAGTTACATATAGCTTATCCATCAGTGTCATTTCCACTGAAACTAATGAAAATAGACAGCACCCCCTTCAATACTTCAAGCACGTATCTCTATAGGGAGAAAGCTACCATTCACTTGAATGCACAAGTACTCTGTGAAGGACAAATAAGTGAGAAAGCAGAAACACAAAGCTGTTATTCTATTGTATATTGCTCTGCAGGAAGACACAGAGGGACAAATTCTGCTTTTCGTTACAGTAGCTTTGATCCAGAATTTATATAACCAAGTCAATGGAGCCGACCCACATTTACAGGGGAGAAAGTTCAGAGCTCCACCCAAGCCTGCAATCCTATATTTCTATCACCACGGGGGACGTATGCCCTTTATGCAATTCAAAAAGCCTCTGCTCTGGCACAGTAGACCTGACCTGGTGCTCACTCAAATCAACTGAAAAGCAACCATTGACTCCTCCAGTCAATCACACAGACCTCATGCAATCAATCCACCAGAACATTCAAACTACTCATTAATGTACTCCTTTCAGAAAAAGTCATAAAATCTTACGGCTTGCCCAAAACAAAACCCCAAACCCAACAGCCTAGCAGGCAGCCACGTTCATCCTATCTGAGCTTCCCTAAACTTGCCACAAAGGACCACCAAGCCTGGTTTGGAAAGAGAAGGAGGAAGGTGGAGAGGCAGAGATCAGCAGGCATGGTCCACAGGATTGCCAGTGCAAAGGCAGCAGGAACTTTGCACAATGTCCAGCTGACTGATCTTGCAGCAGTTACTAAACCGAGAGAGTGGCACACAGCAATGCTTGGGAGGCAGACTACGTGTGCCAGCAGCCACCCTGATTCTTCTGCTGTATTTGTCCCACTTGATTAGCAGTTAGTCAACTTCATAATTCTGTGCACACATACACACACTTAACTCCAAAGATAAAGTGCTTATCCCCATCTGGAAACTCAAATATATTTTAAAAGCTGATCAAGACCAAAATACATAATCAAGACAGGCTTTATCAGTTTTATATTTATGACCCCAACTGACACATTTTATTAATCACCAAGTGTTTAAAAAGTGTTACTTCCCTCCCCCTCAGTTACTGTAAATTCTCCGCTCTCACTTCCAACACAGGCTGTAAAAATACAGATTACTAGAAGGACACGTTCAGCTCCTGGTACCCACCAGTGTGGGTGCAGAATGTGCTATTCCGTGTCGGGTCACTTCAGATAATGCAGACATTTTTGTTCTGCTGGCACACCAATCAACTTTAAAGCACAATAATACAAATAGCCCTTAAAAGGATTTTAACTATCTAAAGCTCTTTGTTTTAAGACAAGGTATTACAGTAGAGATCATCCATGGGATCCAATTATAACCACCTTAATAATTATATGTCTACCTTCCCTAATCCAAAAATCCCTGCAAGTTATCCCTTTTAAACTTTTTTACCCCCTTATATAATCATTTATCAGCCAAAAAAGCATTAGAATCCCAGGCTACAAAGTATGTCATTTGTTAAGTGACTTCAGAAGGCATTACTGAGGGTCCTGAAACACACCTTTTTACCATTTACAAAACATATCTTGAATTGTCAGAATGTCTTAAAAATTAATAGAAAGTGTTGGCTTTTAAAATAAAACAAACTAGGAAAAAAAACCCCACAGTTCTTTGCTTTTTATGGAGTACAATGTTTTTGAGAAGTGGATTGAAACCCAACAGTGCCTTTAATTCCTTGTGGATTATTATGTGTGGACTCTGCAATTAAAAACCATCGTCTCCAACCACCCAGCCAAGTGACATAAAAAGATGCGATCTTTTGCTATTAAGACTACTAAGGATGCCATCTTTTAGCCTGAGACAACGTTCAAAGCAGCAGTGGTGGTTCCTTTGCAGACCAAGCACGGCCGAGAAGGACCATACCCTCCTCCTCTTTCACCTACTAGAGGAGAGAGAGAAGGGGAGCCAGATCCTGCAAAACCGCATGCAGATCACTTTACTCACATCCTTGAAACCAAGGCTACTTCTCATTGCAAAATTAAGAGCAGACAACATTTACAGGATGTGATCATTTCACACCTGTTTTTCCACGGTGTGGTATACCTACCTTCATGCCATTTGTTGGCTAGATTTACCATCTCTCAAACCCCTGGAATCACAGTGCCATGAGAAATTCTGCTTGATTGCATTGTTTGTATTTTCCATTTCCCCCAGCACCTTCTTCTAAGTTTTTACATAGGAGTGTGAAGCCATTGCAGCAGTGATTGATAGCAATGGATGCAAAGTCATCCTTCAGTGTCTACAGCCTGGCACAAACAAGATGAAGGCTACCTTGAAGAGGCACTCTTACTGTTTAAGCTGATATACCCCCATTAAAATTCCTGCTTTTCTGCAGGCTAGAAAGAATTCATAAAAATCATGACTTCTCTCAAGCTGGATGTTTCCAAACATTGTATAAGTTGAGAAGAAATAACAGAAATAAGAAACCACACTACCTATACATTTCAATTAGTAAAATAACAAAGGCACCTATGTGGAGCCATTGGCACTTCTGGCATTTCTTTTAATAACAAAGAACTTCATGTTCCTTACAGCAGCCTTGTTAGGAGAAAAGGGTTTGCACTGCAGAAATCAATGCATTTGAATTACCTGGCCCACCAACTACAGATTTTGTAGTGAGAGAGACGATGGGTGGGTACATGTGCACGTGTTTGTGTGCACGGCTCTTTTTTTTTTTAAGTCAGCATTTTGGAAGTGCTCATATTCAGCTTTTTTAATCCAGGGATTCAAATTTGTCAGGAGGAAAAAACTGAAATATTAAGTTTCCAAATCTAGCCTCAGTGTCAGTCAGTACATTCTAATGACATTTTACTCCAAAGTTTCCAGTGGCAGACATCTAATTTTATTTCTTTTAAATAACATCCCCTTCTGATGCTTACAAGCTAAATGTTAATGCCTCATTTAGGACCTCATTTCTAACGTGTAAAATTAATAAGGCCAAAAGCAAAGCTGTCATTTACTTTCATTGCCAACATTGGGCAAGGTGTAAAAAGCAACCAAAAAGAGCATACTAGTTTAAAATAAAAACAAACTGGATATTTAAATACAAAATGCCTAAGGCAGGGAAATTTCTTTAATACAGGGAAGTCTCCCTGACTTGCATGGACACAAAGTTTGCTTGCTGCAAATTAACAAATGCTTATGCTGCACCTATTTATACTACGCTGTTTAGTCAAAGTCCTGTTAGCATGTCATAGAAATGAGGATCCTGTCACCTGCTCTGACTTTCCAAGACTTGCCAGCACAAAGCTTTTCAATCCTCTTTAAGTTCATGGATTGGAACAGGTAAAACAAGCCAGCTCCCACAGACGCATCTGCAATTCCCATGCCCTCTGCGAGGGGCTCCCCACCAGCCCCCATGGACCAAACAGGACATCACAGAAGGGGCAGAGCAGAGGACATATGCTGCCACGGGATGGTCACCACCCTCCGTGCACTTATTCCTTATACATAAATGCAAATTATTTGCGCACTGGCTGCCTTTCATTAGGTACCTCCTAGTGATGCTACAGCTGGTGTGAAAACCCAAGAGGACAGTGGGGAGGGAGTTGGAATCTAACAGGGACCATTCATTTGAAAACCTATGACTTCAGTTTGACAGAATGGAATGGATCTACTCCAGACAATTTCACCAACAACTAAGTCCTTAATAAGGAGTATGTGGAGAGGGCAAGCCAACAAACCACATTTATCGATCTGGCATTAAATGAAAAATGGGGGATAACAACATTATGCAAGAGAAGCGACACAGAGTCCAAGTGTATATGCAGTAGAATTTTGATTTATTCATAAAACCTTAGTTTCAGGTGCCAAACAATTACATGAAAGGGGAACACTCTGCATCCTCCACTGATTACATTCACAAAATTGGAATCCAAGAAAATCCCTCTGTCTGGAGGCACGAGACAGAGATAATTAGGAACTGAATTCTCTCGTTGGTTCACTATAGTCTCTGGTGGTCTCATCTTCTAGTTAGAGCATGAGGCTTGTGCCAGAAACACCACTTTGTCACATACAAGCATTCTGCCCACAACAAAAGGATGCTATCTATAACTTGGATACTGAAACAGAAATAAGGAAGAATTAACTGAACTCTACAGTTTGAATTGCAACTGTTAAGGACAAATACCTACCTCGTCCACAAAGATCTTACGTGAATGGGCTCCACAGGGAACAGGAACATCCAACAAAACACGAACGTGCTTTGAAAAGTTATCCTTGTAATATAGTAGGTGGCTGCTCAATCTAAGTGACCTACCACAGACACCTCTTCGTCTTTATCCCAGATACGCCAGGTCTACATAAATACAAAATTCCTGAACTTAATTTTGTTTCCTTAATGTGAAGGGGAAAACTCCTGCTCTTTTTATTGATTTGAATTCGGACCTTCACCCGCACATCCACACTTGATTTTACATACACTGACACTTAGACAAGGCACACACAGAACTCAAACATTTGCCTTGAACAACATGAACAATCTGCAAGAAAAATCATCAGATTCAAACCCTTGCGTTCCCCAACCCTGTCCTTAACTCCCTTGAGATCACCTTAGAGTTGATACATAATACATATGCATCAGCCCAAAAGGCTTGAGAGGAAAAAACTGTGCTGAAATGACATTCACACAAGGACAACTGCAGCAGCTTTGTCAGCCTGGATTTGATACAGTACGTCTGGCAACAGAGTCAAACAAAATACAGTAGTGCTGGCTTTGGGAAAAGTAACACGGATCTAATTTCTTCCAATTCTCTGAACCACTTTTAGAGTTAGTTACGTGGTACAGTACAAGATAAACTACCTGTCACTTCTAAAAGTAATGGAAACAATTTAAGAATTCAGAAATATGCTCACCCTATACAGAGATAAAATTGACATACTAGTTGCACTCAATCAACTGTATAAATTGTTCATAAAAAACACTGGGGATTTCTGCTCTGTATGTTTATTTCTAAAGGAAAAATAAAGTTTCTGTTCACATTGACTTTCTCTCTGAAAAAGTTAGACTTTAGCCAAGTCATGACACTTTTACATCTGTGAATACAGACTGTTAATGCTATGGAAGTCAGCACACAGTTTCCCAATACTGATTCATAGTAACAAAAAAAATTAAAAGCTTATAAAAATCTACATTGTAGAAATGGTAACTGTGGAACAATAAGCATTCTGATAAATTAAAATTTATTAAGACATTACTATTGACAGTGCCAGGTAATTTTTGCTCAAATACATTCAGAAACAGAGATTTTTATTTCTTAAGGTCAGCAAGCAGTTGTTGCAAAAAGCTACACTCATATTTACTGAGACAGAAAAAGATGCCCTGCTAATAAGTTTAATATTCAGTAACTATGAAGACTTTCAGAAGATTCAAAGAGCAGTTTAACTCTCAACTTAAGGCAGTTCCAGACTACCAGTACCTTTGAGAAGAGGGACCAGGGTAAGTTTGCTCAAACTGATGATGCAGTCCCACGGAAATCAATGAAAAGCTTATAAGGACACCGACAAAAGGATACAGCACAGCCCCCTCGCAGGCGCACAGCAGGGTTTCTGCCTGCGACCGGGGGATGGATTTCATTGCATGCAATTAAATGAAGGCCAGATTCTTGTGGCTGTCAAATGAACTCCATTTCTCAGTATCCCAAACAGAATAATTTAAAACCAGTATACGGAGTCCATCAAAGGAATGCCACACACCCACTGCTCTGCAGAACTCATTCCCCTTTATAAACAGGGGAGAAAGTAAGGATCAATTGCAAGATGGGAGACTGCTTCATTGATTTTCAAACAGAATCTTCCATCAAAACCAATGGTGAGCTTGTCTTCAGACATAAGGAAAAAAATCTCATGTGATCTGAATTGTTCTGACATTTGAGCAAAGGCAGACATCAGCCTTCTGTAAGGAACAAGCAGCTATCAGTCATACAGTGCTGCATGAGTAACTGAGACGATCATGGACAGGAGGCAAGTCTGAAGATTTATCCTTTGTTAGCATCCACAGGAGAACAGCAGAAATCTAAAACAGGAGATGAAAAATGGAGCAAAAACATTCTGGTCTAAGGCGGGGGGGGGGGGTGGAGAATAATACCAGGTTTAGAATAAGTTAGTTTCATAAACCTGTCTCAGGTAAAATAAAGACAGTATTAATTATTCTACCTTTATGTAGAATTTTTCATCCTGAAGGATGCCAGCACATCGCCAGTCGGACCCCAGCCTAGCAGAGCAGCTCCTGCCTGCACTTACTGACATACAGTCGCCCTGCTCACTGCAGCTGCGGTGTCTACAGAAGAAAGCAAACACATCTGGGAAAGCGCAAGCAGGCTAAGGACTAGTGAACGAACTGAGTGCACAGGAAAGGCTACGGATACAACTATGATGGGCTGTCATATAAAACCCCAAGACTGACCCACTGTACACAGACAGAAGATCCAGGAGCACAGAGCAATAATCAGGTTGCACTTAGTTATGCAGATAACACATGGCAGGAGAGTGAAGGGGAGAAATATTCTGAGCAAGGAGCTGGGGAGAATCTCCATCCAGCTATAGCAAACACTGCAGAACAGTTTTTTTCTTTTCAGAAAAGGCTAGACAGGCAACAGGAAAACACACCGAAGTCCCTGCTGTCATTTCCTCCCTCAGGATCAAACAGTCCCCCAAACCCACAGATAAGCCACACAAGCCAGGATCATCTCCAAAGTTTTCTTTACAGTGCTCCTGAACACCAGAGAGCAGCACCGTTCACCTTCCCCCACCAACAACTGGTCGGGGAACCTAATTTGGCAGGGTGGGTTCCCCAGCACACAGGCAATCTCTGCCAAAATTCAGACAATGCAAAGGTGCATTAACTGGACAGCACATTTACCACGAGCTTCCCAACAAAGAACGGGGACGGAGCCAAAAAGAACAAGGAGAAAAAAGCACCTGATCTCCTTCCAATATGCTAGTATTTGAGATACAGCGCAAGGGACACAACATCGCATTCCTTCATGAAGATAAGGCAAAGCTCACCTTCCCCGCTTCAGGCTTCAGCTGTGTTTTTGTTGTTAGGGGGGTTTTGTTTGTTTGTTTTTAAGAAAGGCTTCTGTTAACTATGTCATTTTCCTATTTATTTATCCCAAAGAAAAAAAAAAACCTGCCAGCAGAAATGTGTTTTTCTCATGTTTCTAGCAAGAGATCCACATTCAGACCTCCTAAAATAGAAAATGCCCGTCTAACAGATGAAGAGTTGTCTTGCCCCCGAGGGGGGCTGGACTCATCCTTTGATGGCCTTCTAGCATCTTTCCCCTTCTGTGTCACACCTAAAATTGTTTGGAAAGCTCGGTAGGCAGAGAACAAGCCTCCTGAAATTCACCAAGAGAAGTTGGTGGGTGAAGAAATTGCCAGATTTTGAGTAAGGAGCTGATGCTTCCTGCAAAGAACTTAACCTTATTTTCCATCCAAAAGGTTTGGGTGGGAGTTTTGCAGCTAATTCTGATTGCAAAGTGTCTATCTTACCGAGCGCTGCAAGCTACCAACCACAGTGACAGGTGGCAAGCCAGGGTATGAGAGACAGCTCCCTCCAGTAGCCGTCCTAAGACACAGACTCCAGCAGAGACCAGCTAAAATTTAGAACACCCAAAAGGGCATCGGCCAAGATTTTTAAAGCTCTTAATACCTCCAGCCCTGTCCCACCTCATGTGCACTCTGCTTAGGGTTCAGCTCCAGTGAGTTTAGACATACATCAAGAAGGGCTACTGACGTATCTTAAAATAAGTATATAATGCCTCGAAATGATCTGCTACCTGACATATAGCACATCCGCAGGTCTACTACCTCCCTCTCTCCTGCCCCTTCAAGAGCTCCACATCAATCTATCACTTGCACCACCAAGGTGGTAATACACATAACCACACAACAGATACCTGGCGAAAACAGCTATTTGAGCTTTACAAACTGCACATAAACTGAATGACCACACTCCATATGGGTCTAGACAAGTTTAATAGATTTCTAGCAGTTTCCACTATAGAAACAGCCCACAAAAAAAAGCAGAATCAGTTACGATCAAAAAGGTACAATAAAGATGGACAGGTTGTGATCGCATTTATTTCCAGATCTACTGCGCTCGCGCTAACAACCTAAATATGCGTCAAATGGAAAATGGGTGCAGATTATCCTCCCGGTGATTTCACAGCATAGCATTCTCTCCTCGGAGTTTACGGTAAATCCTTTGAATCGTACTAAAATCTCAACCTATTTATAGTTGCACAATAGCATGAATATAAAGCCATAATCTCCAGCAGTTAGCTACAGAGCATATCAAGAATTCTTGAAAGGCTACTTTTCTACATTCAAAAATTCATGGAAGAATATTTAATTTAATCTCTCACCTACTGCATACTAAGTTTGTGTTCCAGCAGTATAATTCATTGGAAACAAGGGGGGAAAAAAAATAATGCTTGGCCAAATTTTCTTAATATATACGCAAACTATAGTACCTGTGGAATGCAACCAGTTAAAATATCATACTTTTATTAAATTGGTGAAGCTGTGTCACAACCACAATTCTGCATGGTGCCTTGAAGCCCTGAAATAAAGCCTTCCCCGGGTCTGCTAAGGGCTGAGCACTCCTCATGAACCCAGTAAGCATGGAGCAGACACAGCAGGAAAGAAAAAATATGCTAATTTTTCCAAGAAGTTGGCAGGTATTAACACAGATGGGCACCATACGAGAACACATTCATCAGGCAAATGATACCAACTTTGGAGGAGCAGACAGCTGATAGAAAAAACGCCAAACGGGACTTGGCTTCACCACAGAACAGCAGATCTACCAATTCCTAACCCTATCAGTGCACGAAGCCTCAACCTTTTGACTCCAAAACCTTTAAGGAAAAATAATTTTCCATCAACTATGCTTTGGCAGCCACAAGACGGGAAGGAAAGAGTCAAACTGAGTACGTCCTTTTTCTTTTTACCAAACTGCGATTCCCTTGTTTGCTACCGCTATGCCTGTAGCCACGACACTCGAGAGCTGATAGGAGAGATTTACAGGTAGGGCTGAGAAGCCTCGCCTGCCGAGAAGTGCGGCCACTCTGCCAGCTACAGCTGTTGGTCTGCTAAGAGGCATCACTGCCTCTTACAAGCCCCGCTCCTCTGCTCAGCTGTCAGATCCCTCCAAAAAGACACCGCAAGTGCAATTCCCACCTCATTTCTCAGGCAGGAAGGAGAAAAAGTGAGACAGACGGACGGATCAAAATTAAACTGTTTTTTGCCATGCTGGATAAATTTCCCAGCCAAGCTGCACAAAAGCAGTCTCACTGCAATCCACGATGGATCTGCGCGCACAGCAGACACCGCATTAAGTTTCCGTGGCCCAATCCCACCTTCGTGCGAATCAGTAGCCGACCCCGAAGTGACTTCCACGGGAGCCAGTATCCGCTACCCCCAGCACAGCTACACCCCTAGTGTCCACTGCGCTTGTACACTGGAAAACTGAAGCCGCGTTAGGCGGCGAGGAGTTTGGGTCGGCGCTTATCACGCCCCCGTATGCCCGCCCGCGGCTTGGGTCCGTGCGGAGGCCCGTGCCCAGCCAGGAGCACCACCGGGCGCGCCGCAGCCGCCCCAGCACCCCGGGGCAAGGCAGGGCCGGGCAGAAGCGGCCCCGCTGCGGGCGCCCGGCTCCCCCGCGCCGCGGGCAGGGACGGCCCGGGCCGGGCAGCCGCCCCCGCCGCTCCGGACAACTTGGGCGAGCCGGCGCGAAGTTGCCCGCCGGGGGTCGCGGGTGCCCTGGCCGGCCGCGGTGTCCCCACAGCCCCAAAAACGAAAAGCAGCGAAGCCGAGGGCCCGCAGTCCCTGCGGCGGGTGGGGGCCGGGGGTGCCCCTCTCGGCGCGGAGGGACCCGCGGGGGCCGGGCAGCTCCCGGCGCAGCTCTCCGCCGCGGCGGGCTCGCCGGCCGGAGCCGTCCCCCGTCCCTCTCCCCCCAAACGCACGATATAAAGGCAGAAAATAATAGAATTTAAAAATAAAACAACTTTTCTCCCTCCCGCGGGAAGTTTCCTGCGGGGGGCGAGGCGACCTTCCCGCGGCTGCCCCAGGCGGTGGCCGGGACGGGGCTGCCGGCCGGTCTGCGGGGCGCTGCGCCCGCCGCCGCCGAGCCCCGCGCCTGCCGCAGCGGCGCCGGGAGGCGAGAGCCGGGGCCGGCGAGAACCGGGGCCAGCGGCAGCCGGCGAGCGCTCCCGGGGCGCCCGCCACCTGCGCCGGCGGGGAGCGGGGCCGGCGCGGAGCCGGGCGCTACCCTCCGCGGGGCCGGGGCCGGTGCCGGTGCCGATGCCGTGGCGGTGCCGGTGCGGCGGTGCCGGTGCCCTACCTGGGTGCAACATACTTTGGAAATAGAAGATGACGAGGATGAAGGAGCCCACGGAAGTGACCAGGACCATCCTGCACACCCGGTTCATCCTCATTACTTCCAGCACCGCCGGCTTCATGGCGTTGCCCGGCGGCGCAGAGAGGGGCGGCGGAGCGCGCACGGCTGGCGCTGAGAGCCGCTCCGCGCCCGCGGCGCTCCGAGGTGCCGGGGAGGAGCCGCCGCCGCCGCCGCCGCTGCCGCCGCGCCGGAGGATGCCCGGGCGCTCGCGCCCCGCACCGGGGGGCGCTAATGCCTGCGCTGGGCGTGACCACGCCGCGCGCCAGGCGGAGGGGCGCTCTGCGCGGCGCGGGGGGGAGGCGGGCCAGGCGGGGAGCCGGGGCGGAGCGCGCCCCCCCCTCGCCACGGGGAGAGATGGTCCCGCCCGGCGGCGGCGGCGGGCGGGGACGCGCCGGGCTGCCTCGAGGGGCCGGCTCCGCCGCCGCCGCCGCTGCGGGGCGCGCTCCGCAGGGGGAGGGGCGGGGCGTGCCGAGCGCGTGCGGGCGCCGCAACGGCCAACGCCGGCGCTGAGGGAGGAGGCGGCTGCGGGGTCTCCCTCGGGCCCCGCCCGGCCCCGGGCGTCCTCGCAGGCGGCGGCCGGGGGCTGCTGTCGTTGCGGCCCCTCTGCCTGTGAACTTGACCGCCTCTGGGTCACTCTCGCCCTCCTCAGAGGCTTTGGGTTCGCCACCCAGGGCGAGGAGCGGGCCACCGCCTCATGCTGGGCTGCCCCCCGTCGCCCTGCGCGAAGGAGGCTTTTCCCCGCGCCCCGTTTGTGGAGAGAAATTCTCTTCTCCCACTTTTTTTTTTCTTTTTTGTGTGGTGCCTGTCACTCTGTTAATCCTGAACGCCTTCTTCCAGGTCTTCCCTCGCTTCAGTATGGTGCGAGACATCATTTTATAGCCAGTCCTTGTCGTCGTTTCTTCTTTGGTGTTGCGCTGTCCTGACTGGTAGCTGTTAATACATATGATCGGTGTAAACACTGACTTCCAGTAGTACTGAATCATCCCTAACGAAAACAGTGCCACCTGGCATGCCAGAAATGAAAGGTTTTTTTTGTTTTTAAGCGTGAGAGTTTAAGTTTTCTGAATTAACCAACTGATTGGTCATTTGCCTGGGGAAAACAAAAGGTTCTTCCCTTATGGTTCCTCCACCGAAGTCTACCTCGCGGTAGTCGGAGAGCAACAACAGGCAATGAATGAGATACGAGACCGTACGTGGGAGGAATGCAGAAGAGCTTAGTGCAACAGAACAAAAGGCATCTGCCTTGTCCACGCATCCATCGGGGTTTGGGATGTCTGGGGCTTCCGGTGAGCCAGGGGTGCATGAGCAACTGCAGGCCAGCTACGTCCAGAACTAGGGTTCTAATGTTAACCAGACAGTAGAGCTCCCAAACCGGGACTATCCACTTGCTCAGACCTAGACGGGTGTTGAAAAGTACATTGCTGAATGAAACCAGCTTCTTAGCAACATACCATTTATCCTTGCACTGTTAACTGTTCTATTTGTTCTCCTGATGCACCCAAATACTGGTTTGCTATTGCTTTTCTTTCTGCTGAAGTGAAAATCATTTTGCTGATGCTGATACCATCTTCATGTGTAAAAGGATTTTTTTACCCTCAGATTTCTGTCTGTGGTTGGGGGAGGGGTTGTTAAAATTAAAATAGCCCTGAGCAAACCCAGCCCAAAGCTGGGAAGCAAGTGGGGTAGAACAGATGTTAAGCTAAAAAAACCCTAAAAAACTCCCCCCAAAAAACCCCAACCAACAAAACCAAAAAGTATGAGTATTCTCTCCTGGGTAATTGTGACAGAAACATGTGAAGTCATCAAGGTTCTCCATTCAGACTTTCCAAAAGCCAATTAAAAGCATTTTACCTCAAGGATAAACCAATAATTAGGTAGACATTTGTAACAGTAGATTATTTAGGCTTGGCCTAGAGTTCCTTTTATTAGAAATAATTTCAATTGTTCATTAAGGTTTTACACAATATTAATTTTGCTTACTTTCTGTAGATTTTTCCAGGGTTTTTTGTAGCAGTTTTGATATGCAGTGACTATTTTCTACTCTCTCTAATGTAAAGGAAACTTTAAATTGATTTTTCTTTTAAATCCAAACCTCAAATGCAACACAAAGGCATTCTATCAAAAACACTAGATAAAGAGAAGGACTAATATGTAACGCATCAAAGTGGTGAATCCTTAAGTCAGTCGACAAAAGTCAACCAGAAGCACAGCCTGGCATTTCCGCATCCATCTGTCAATACATATGCTGCAGTACAAAAGCAACTGCAGTATTTTAACAGAAAGAACTGGACTGTATCCAGGAGTGTGGATCAGACACCGACGGATGAGGGCAAAAGCCTAGAACTCAATACACAGTCAAGTAACACAAGAAGAGAAACGCTTTACGCTGCTAGAGAAGGTGGTCAGTTGCTCAGAATGGCTTAACAATAGTTACCCCTTTCTTCTGAGCATCATCCTCTGACGGAACGATGGAGCATTTTAAAGCAGCAGGAAGAAAATCACCAGCTGTGTTGCCATTTACTATTAAAAGAGCATTATAAAACAATACCTTCATTATGGACATTGGCGATTACAAACTTAACATCCACCCGCACACTTGCAGCATCTCTGCAAATTTCAAACTATGACAACCTTTCTAATGTCTGGTGAATCAGGACAATGAAATGCAGCAGCCTATTTTTTTAGAGATTGAGACAGCTGTGCTTTGGTTTTCCTACAGAAAAGAGCATAATTGAGGGAACACAAGGAAACGCAGTTGTCTTTCCAGACGGGTGCCAAGTTATAGAATAGGTACACGAACAGCTCAGGCACTTCTTCTAAAGCATACTTCTAAGTGGAAGCTTCAGCAGCTGCAGAGCAGTAGGGAGTCCGGACAGTAGTGCAGGTGTGATCACCTACCATTCCCATGATAACAACCAGCGTTGAGTATCTCTGAATAAAAATAGTCTTGTCATCCAAGAGGCTTCTGGAAAGAAAGACTTAAAAGATTAAGAACCAGATGCCAATGACATCAAAAGGAGTCCAGACAGTGTTTTGTAGATTATTTTGTATAACAAAAAAGCTTTACAAAAAAACAAACAAACAAAACCACCCACATCACTATTTATTGATAAAGCTCTAAAAAGAACAAAACTGCAGTTGAAAAACAGCACAGACAGAAATACAGTGTGTAGTAAACTCAGGGTGCAATTTATCAAAAAATGGCAAGCAGGCTAATATTGAAGAGCATGTTGAAATGTGAAGCAAAACCATTAGAAAATAGAGGTATCTGTGAGAGATGTATAGGTGTCTGTGCAACTTTTCATCTGTAATGAAAGAATCTCAGAAAAAGTTACTTTGTTTTATACTGACTAGCTTCATCCTCTTAAAAACAGAAGGTGAAATTTTTACAGAATGTCTTCAGGAAGGGGGGGGGAACTAGTATTATTGAAGGAATATGCACAAGCTTTTAAGCATGTAAGCCACCTTGAGACCTGAAACAGAAACAGCAAATTTCAGACTCTCTGTCTCTCTGTCTATCCTTAGACCATGATGACTCCATTTCCATTCCCATCACAACTCCTACCACCATAGGGTGAAGCAGTCCAGTTAGATGGATCAGAAAATCTTCTGGACACGTTTTCTGGTTCTGTTCTGTGGGGATAGTTTTTAACTTCGTCTGCCTAAAACAGCCATACCGTAAAGAGACCAGGTCTTGTTTTTTGTCCCCCAAGGAAAAAGCACATTGCTTTAATGATTCCACCCAGCCAGTGGACCTTTCATTTGACCAGCTGCCCTAAACTGTGCTGTCTGAAGGTAGGAAGTCAAACAAAAAGAGACCCATGTTAATGGTCAGGCACCCCCCTACCTCATGCCTCGTAGGGCCCTGTAGTGCAACCTAGGATTGCCTGTCAGTCAAAATGTGGTTAGCAATGTTATTCTATTAATATATGATAACCGTCTTTTAAGATACTGATTCTGATCCCATGAAAAAAGTCACTGAGAACCTCCCTACCCCAGCTGATTTCAGTGGAAGTAGGACAAAGCTCATTTACCTACACAGATTTCTCAGTCAGCAATTCCCTGTACGCATGAATAAAAGGCCACCCACCTCCAGGAAGCTACCACCACAAAAAATGCAAAGACAATCCTTTCTGGAGCTAAGCAGATGTCTTGCCCCCTTCATCTTCCCTCCAAATAAGAAAATCCCCACACCTAACATGTTCCCAAAGCTGAAGAATCTGCTGCGTTTCTGAAATACCTTGTCCTGCATCTTGCATTTTCTACGGTGATGCCTTAATGCCTTTATACCCTGTGCAACCTGAAGTACTGAACTAGAAGGAAAGCCCACATTCTTGCAGTATCTAACTCTTGGTTCCAGGGAGATCTCCAGTGTCCTTTTTTTCAGATTTTAAAATACTTTGTACTAGATGTCACTCTGCTACCTGGCCAGCTTCCTCCTATATTTCAGAGAGGATTTCATCTGTCTTCATTCTAGACAGAACAAGTTTATGGCTTCTTGGACTGCATACCTCCCAGGTAATGCAAACCAGACTGATGAGAGGCAGTATTTCTAAGAATGCAATGTGTATTATCTGAGCAGTCATATCTGAAAGGCATTGTTGTCTCCACCTGCCCTGTACTGATAGATCACAGGCTAGTTTTGTGCTTTATTTGTACATTAAGGAATTACAGCTTTCTCCCTTATTCACAAAACTTGCTAGTAGTTTTGTCCTGGGATGGGAGCAGATTCTTCCCCTCTCTGAGGAGAGTTTGAGAAGCTGGTGAGCAGGACAGCATTTCCAGGGCTAAATACGGAGCCACTCCCATCTTCAAAATGCATGTGGTACCTTTATTATTATCTATTAGTAATCTTTATTATTACCTTTATTATTAACTATTTGTTATTATTATCCTCAATAGAAAAACATCCAGGCAAGCTTTAGGAAGCTCCCCTCTAGTGCAGACCCTTGCAAGAAACATTTTTGCCAGAATGGTACATACCTGGCCTGCAAGCATACTAAACCGTGCTGCTAATGTCAGTTTGCTGACAAGATGAGATGAACATGCTTCCGTTTCTTAAAACCAAGAACAATGCTGTACATTTAAATGACTTTAAATGACAATGCTGACAAAAGTTTCTGTTGTAGAACTGGCTTGATTTAAAGGAGGCAGAATACAGGATAATGGTTAAGTTAAACAAGGTACATGAAAAGACAAGCATACATTTGGCTTAACTAAATACATAAGGAGAAGCAATATATGATGTATTTCAAGATTAAAGTAGGACCTACAAGCAAAATCTGTGGTTGATGCAAGACTACTGCGATATTAATTGCAAAGCTCTTAGTGAAAAGACTTGGAGGAGATCGGCATAGAAGCAATTTTTTAAGCTTTGCTTTGTAGGGTGCCATTTCTAGAGGTGATGGATGCTTACACCTCTGCCCACTGTGGTCAACAGCTGTAGTGGATCAAACCCAGTGGTCCAACACTGTCCAGGACAACGTCTCTGGCTTCAGAGGAAACGTCAGTAAGCCCTACAACAGGTAGCAGTGGTCAAGTCTGCCAAAAGACAGGTTTGCTTGTGAGTTTTATTGGCTAGAGCTTGGCTTTTGTCCTGCAACGCAAATGGCTACACTTGGGGACCCCCCCCCCCCCGAAAATCAAATCCAATAAAAATTCCAATGCCTCCCATCACCACAGCTACAACCAGAGCAGCCAACACAAATTCCTGGGCAAAGCAGACGCCAAAATATTTGCCAAGTTCCACTGAAGTTCAGCTCTCATTTTTTTTTCACCCTATGTGCACTTCCTTCGCAGTTTTCCCCATTGCTAGTTAAGGACATTTTTTATGAAGTGAAATTATTGGAGTATAACTTAACAAATGTAAGGGCCAAGGCAGCTGCAAGGCAAGCTGTTCTGCCCATGCAAATTCCCCTTGTATTGAGTTAGCTGCCTTTGTTAAAAGGACTTTTAAATGGACACGTATTTTCCTCAGCAACGGCAGCGCACCCTTAAGCTGCACTGAAATTCAGATCTCTTTTT
This sequence comes from Ciconia boyciana, assembly GCF_034638445.1. NCBI lineage: Eukaryota > Metazoa > Chordata > Aves > Ciconiiformes > Ciconiidae > Ciconia > Ciconia boyciana. The sequence goes on from NC_132934.1 coordinate 62,213,967, forward strand.
CGACTGACCTTAGGGCATCATCTGAAGTGTGACTCAGAGCACACAGGGGCTGAAATAAGGAGGAATTACTGGCTTTTCATAGGGTTGCTCATCCTAATTCCATTCTCAGACACCAGGGATTACTCATGCTCTTCAGGACATATTGCTGGCATCCTACTATGCTGCTCATTAGACACAAGGGTCTCAGAATAAAACCTGGTAGCCAGGAAGGCAGGATGCAATAGCTGTTGGCTAGCAGAAGCAGCACACCAGCAGATCAGTACAAACTGCATATACTTAACAAAACATAAGCATGCTTGCTCCATTCACCCTGCAGCACTTTCTCAGCTAAAATCCAGGCAAGCTACTTTCAGGAGCAAATTGATTTGTCTCCAAGAGTTGGAGTGGCTTATATGTTACTCTGGGGGAAAAAATCCAGCTGAATCAGAACACACACACATACCTAAAGATAAACCATCTTTGCAGACGAAGTGAAGAGAATCACAGAAGAAACTGGAGGGGGGGGGGGGAAACAAGGAAAATATCTACCCCACCCAAAAAAAGAAAAAGGAAACTGGAAAAACGGTTACTTAGATTGTTGCCATTCTACATTTTGTATTAAAGACAATATCGTCTCCTGTGTTTAGGGATTTTAAAAGTGCCTTAACATGGTTGTTTGGCTTTTCTGGAATGGTCTCTAATTATTTCTGATTACGTAAATAAATTTCTGGTATTTTCTGTAAAGTGTTTCTTTCAAAACCATTATCATTGTCACTTCCGAGGTAGATGCATCTCACCAACTCTTATATTCCATCCACCAACTGCTCAAATGTCAATACATGGTCAGTCAACAGAAAAGCATACACATTTACACAACACAATTCATTTGCCCTATTTTGGACATCTAAAGTGCAATGAGGTGAACCATGCCCTAAAAGTGCCCATCAGCTGAAAAGCTCCTGGATGTCTAGCTCTGATAGACACCTATATTGTACATTGGAAAAGTTAGGTAAAACAAATCCCAACACAGGTTTCTAAATCTTTTTGTTTTAAAGGAAATGCTGCCAAATCTCATATTCTCTGTAGTGTTCAGCATTATATTCCATTTTCTTGTCACCTACCTTACAAAATACCTTGCAGTCAAAAGTGGGAGCCACATTCTTCATTGTTACTTGAGCATGTTAATTTCGGTAGAGGTTCTTTTAGGTCAATAACATATCCTCTCTTTTCCTACATTTTTTCTACACAAAAAAATCCAACTAGGTACAAATATAAACATTTTCCTTTATAAAGTGTTTCCCATTTAAAGTTTTATCCCCATCTCAAAATTCAATACTTTCATACAAGATTTGAGTTCATTATGATCGCCGAAAATTATTTTTTCTTTTTTTTTTCTTTTTTTTTTCTTTTATGCTAAAACTGAAGATAAACACATATCCTCTTTACGTGGAATTTGTTCAGAAGACCATTTTAAGTCAACAGATGCTGGGAAAATCCTTTGTTATTTTTCAGTGGTAAAACAAGTTCTGTGCAGTTTTTCATTCTAGTTTACATGTATAACTACTACATGTTCAACTTATGCACATATTTGATTTAAATGTATGCTTAAAGTCCTTAGGACTTACGTGTGTTGAAGATTTTCCAAAATCAACAGCAAGTCAACATAGTCTTAAGTGGAAAGTCACATACCTCTTATGTTGTTATGCTTTTCCTATGTCTCATTCCTCTAATGTTTGCACTAGGAGAAAAAAATCCACTGAAGCCAGTAGAAGTACAGGTGTGAAAAAAGGATCCAAGGCTGAAAACAAGTTTTTTGTGCAAGGACAAAGGACAATTGCACTACTGAAAATCATCAGACTGAACAGGAGAGGCAGCAATTCATACTTACAAGTAGGACTTTTCTCACCGCAGTGACCTTAGGCTTGAGAAGTGCTATGAGGTGCTTAAGTGAAAAGCACTATGGGATTATAAGGAGCAGTTTAGAAACACATCTAAAAGAAAAGCATTTTCTAGAGCTAATTAATGCTAGTTTTTCTCTCTTTCACCATCCCTCCTCAATTGAAAGGTGTGACTTCAGGGACTCTTTCTGTTTAAAGGATGTCTAGGTGATATTACAGGAGAGGGAACAGAGATAATAAATCACACAGCAGCTGTTGAAATAATATTATCCAACCTGTAAAGACATTTTTCCAAATCACTTCACACATTCGTCACTCCACCAGCATTGCATCTGTATAATGAGTTACTCCTTACCTTTCCTCTCTGGTGTGGCTCCCCATTCTTATGAACTGCCTACACTGGAGTTAGGATTCCAACTGCGCTATGAAGTCTCTGCAAAGGAGTACATAAGTCAGCTCCAGCAAAGAGAATCTATAAACCCTGTTGATAGCTGACTATGGAAAACCACAGCTTACACGGTGAAGCATATGTTGACCTAAGGAAGATAAAAGGTTTGAGTTTACCAATAGTTTAACCGTATTAAGAAAAATTAGCACAATTAGAAAGGTCACCCAGTTTTAGTAATTTGATAAGTCTTCCTTCAGCAGTCTAGAAGGCAAAAAGGGACATTTATGTCACCTTTCTTCTGAACAGCAAGTTAACAACTTCTTACAGAGCAACAGCAGCAACTACAGCACATTTGCTGCATCCATTCTGGTATGGTTTCAAAACTGGTTTATGAAACATGAGCCATAATTCTATCAAAGCTGATCTATTCCTGGAGATGGGCTAGGATAACATATCCATATTGACTCTACAACATCTATCAAAGGCTGATGAGCAATGAATACCATTAAGCTGTCCATCTGACCCTGCACAGGAAGAAGAATGGCCATTTGCTATGTACGATTCATTGTCAAAAAAAAAAAATTCAGAAATGCTTTCTGGAGACTCCATGCTGCCTCATTACTTTCTTGTAGTCAATATTTAAGTAAAACCAATAGAGAATGCATATACATCGTTTGGACTGCAGAAGTTTACAACTTTGATGACTTTCAAACCTGTTAATTCCCTTTTCACTGGTCTCAAAAATCAAACAACGTTGCAAATGCATACTGAAAGACACATTGTTTTTCCCGCAAAAATCCATTTAGCTAACCCTGAGAAGAAAGCTTTCTGTGCATGCAACTGCAAACTATCCTTTCCAATGACACAAAAAGGACTTCGAATCACTTTATAAATAACAACTACTGGTGTAGTATCCATTTGAGTAAGAGAACTTCAAACTCAGACTATTGGAAAGCAAACTCATCTACTTCTACTGACAGAGTGCCACCCTTTCAGTGAATCATGCCATACAATAATCCAGCATTTGGCATAACCAGGGAGAGTGAGATTTTCTTAGAGAAGATCAACCACTGGAAGACCGAGAGATTGCTGCGTTGTCAGGAGATCCATTCACAGAAGTTCGCGTCTCTGCATGGTGCTAGCTGTTCATTCTCACCAAGACTGGAGATTTCTATTACCTTTGTGCGTGTCATTTACCAAATCAACTTTCTGTGTGGCCATACTGTAACTGAATGCAGTAGGCTAACCTTGGCCAGCTGCCAGACCCCCACCCAGCTGCTCTGTTATTCCCCCTCCTCAACAGGACAGGGGGTAGAAAATAAGATGGAAAAGCTTGTGAGTTGAGATAAGGACAGGGAGATCAGTTACCAATTAGTGCAACAGGCAAAACAGACTCTACTTGGGAAAGATTAATTTTATTAATTGCCAATTAGAAAGAGTAGTATGGTGAGAAAAAGACAGAACTAAAAACCCCCAAAACAAGAACAACAGAAGACCAACAAAAAACCCTAACCCCACCTTCCCCCCAAACCCCATTCTTCCCAGGCTGAGCCTCACTCCTTCACTCCTGACTCTTCTACATCCTCCTCCCCCAAGCAGCACAGGGGGGGTGGGGAATGGGGGTTGCGGTCAGTCCATAACAGTTCCTCTCTGCCTCTCCTTCCTCCTCATGCTGTCCCCCTGCTCCAGTGTGGGGTTCTCCGCAGGCTGCAGTGTGGATATCTGCTCTGACGTGGTCCTCCATGGGCTGCAGGGGGACAACCCTCTTCACCATGGTCTTCTCCATGGGCTGCAGGGTAATCTCTGCTCCAGTGCTTGGGGCACCTCCTCCCCCTCCTTCTTCACTGGCCTTGGTGTCTGCAGGGCTGTTTCTTTCATTTGTTTTCTCATTCCTCTCTCACAACTGCTATGCAGCATGTTTTACCCTTTCTTAAATACATTTCCACAGAGGTGCCACCAGCTTTGCTGATGGGCTCAGCTTTGGACAGCAGTGGGTCTGTTTGGAGCCAGCTGTGCCTGGCACGGGGGCAGGCCCTAGTCTCTTCTCAGAGGCCACCCCTGCAGCCCTCCCGCTACCAAAACCTGGACACAAGTCCAATATACTGAGGAAGTAGATATGATCACCCTTTGGATGTTTGGACTATAAACCTTTTCTCCCCCCCTTTCCCACATTACCACCAGTTTGTTTGTGAAGTAAAAAATTAAACAGACCTAGTTCAAACCACAGCCTGCTAGCCCACCATGTAACTGATGAGATTAAGGAAAAAAAAAACAAAACCATCTGTGATTCATTCTAAGGAGAATGTAAACCACGACCAGAAAGCATTTTAGGGAAGTGGATTTTAGCAGTGTGCGCACAGCTTTGGCTCCACCTTAACACAACTTCTACTGAAATGAGGTTTGAGGCTTTACAGAACTGAAGCAGTAGCAATCCGTGCCACTGGCACAAATCCCACGTGGGGCTGGGGAACCACACCATCCCTTCCTCCAGAAGGGCTCAGCAACAGCAACCAGTGCTTCTGGCCTTCTTCAGGCTAGCTGCTTCCCTGCAGAGCTCTTCCCTTTGAAGGCCAACCACAGGTTTCTTCTAGCATCGAAGGCAGAGAGCCCTCTAAGGCGTACAAGCCATTATGGTAAAACGCACTCACAGGTACTCAAGTGCAGGCAGCCACCGCTGTGTTTCTGAGGGCAGTTGACCTCATGGGCTTTGGTCCTCAGTAGGGAGGGAATATACTGTAGCATGCTAGGAGATTGCCTTTCCTCTTCTGGTAGCACGCAGGAGTAAAGCAACAAGTGAAGGCTTGTGACAGCACTTCTCTTTACTGCTCTTTCAGGGACAGTTAGAGAAGCTCCCTTAGAAGAGGGTCTCTTCTGCATTCCATAGGGGAGATTTCCCTGAAGTACCTGAAACTTTGTTGCTTCGGTTTGATGTTACACTGGGTAGTTTCAGACTCGCCAGAAGGCAGAGGGCTGACGGAAGACAGGAAAAACAGGTTGTTTCTTTAATAACTAAGTACAGTGGCAGGCCCTGCCTTTAGCTTAACCTTTGCTGTTATGCTTTTCATTACTTTATTTATAAATTCATGTTAATTTTTGTAACTACCTCTATCTGCCACAATACTAGCAGCAGGTGCCAAATCCATGTGTACTAAAGCAAATATCAAGTAGCTTTGCATTTAGGGCAGGAAAAAAAAAATTGAAATTAAATTCTCTCTCGAGGGACCCAATCATCCTGCCAGTTTAAGTTGCAACACACACCTGATGAAATGATTGTGCTTCAAATTAAGCCTTATAATTTGTGTATAAAACTGGGTCACAAAGCTTATTTCCTCTTCCCCTCACCCCCCTTCACAGCTCCTATACATGTTAGTGTACTATATTACACAAAGCAAAAAATATGCTGAAGGGCAGAGCTTTGTAGATGGCTTTTCAGCATATCTACACTGTGTGTTACAAGTATAGCTTGCAGCCAGCTTGAAATCTGAATCAAAACAAAGTATATTTTACAGAGGTGCTCTTTGAATCCATTATTGTTATGCTGCTTAGTAACCCTAACGCTATCAATGCGTTAATCTTACCTCTTTTTTTTTCTTCCCACATTTGTGTCACCAGCATCACAAAAATCTTGAGGGTTTTTCCCCCAAGTGTTTCTCATTCCCTTCAGTTATGCAGGCAGTTTCCAGACCGGAGTTTGTAAGCTAACTTAATCATTGTTGTTATTCATTTGCAAGATATCCATTACAATATGCAGTAGTTGCAGAAGATTTCCATTTTCTTCTCCTCCAGGTGCATGTCAAAAAAAAAAAGGATTTTTAAAAAAATATATCTAAAGTAATCGTTACTCATTTAGAAGAATTATCGTTATACTGTAAACTGGGAGATAAAACATTTGTCACATACTGACAAAGCTCCCCAGCCAAAGTCTCTTATCACTCAACCATCCAGACAAACAACTGATTGTTTTATCCCCCCAACAGATGTTCCAGCTGCTCAGGTTAGTGGAATACCCACTTCCACCTCTGCCCAACAGCAGCAGGCTCAAGCTCTTGAAAGTCACCATCTGACACCAGGAACAAAAGGTCAAACCATAGTCTAGACAGAAGCTGTAAACTGGGATGCTCAAAAGCCATCAGTCTGACAGACTGAAAGAGGAGCCTAGCAGGATTTTTGCAACAGATTATGTGCAAAATAGGCATCTTATCAAACATGCCTTCCTCCCATTAACTTAACAAACAATAAACACAGGTCAGATTTTTGGCCCACACTACAACCTGTATAATTTCATAGCTGTTTATGCATCTTAGTTTATCCAAAAAATAGCAGTTTTCTCTCTTTCTTTCTCAGCAAGGTACTCAATCACCTCATGTTAAGAAGCCAGATCCAAAAGCACAAGTCAAACACACCGTAGATATACCTTGATGGAGACAGGATCAACTCAACTAAAGTTACTAGAAGAGTTCCAGAGATTCATTTAACCCTGGGATTAAATTCAGTCTTCTGTCTGGAAACATCAAAATGAAAAGCCATGGCAAAACAGAGAATTAAACTATACAACTGTCACAATAACATTCTTTTTCTTTCCAAACCCATCACAATGCTGCTAGTATCATTCCAACATCAAGTAGTACAGGCACCCCAGCCAGCTCTCTGACACTTTTTATTTGACCTCCTCAGGGCCCAGATTTCACCCCACCTGTTTTATAGCTCACAAGTAGAATAGCAATCTGAAGGTGATGAATGAAAAATGCAGCAAAACATTCAGGATTTACACTCAGCTAGTGCCTCATCATGTTTGCACTTGCTAAGCTCTGCTGTAGTGTCATGGAGCAGAGTTAAACACCTTTTGCATTTTGCTACATAGCTCTAATATGCATGCAGCTCCTATGCCCCCTGCCTACTTTGATTACTCCTGCTTTTGGCAATTAACACCAGGAGATTAACAATTGGCTCCAGGACAATTGACTCTGGAGGCAATTAGCCTCTTACAGGCACCTCACTAGTTGCCAATTTCATAGAGGTGAGAGGTGCAGGGGCTATTAATGAAATGCATCAGGAAGAAATAACTGAGCTGTCAGTTAGTCTTGGGTCTCATCCATAATTCTGCTTAAGAACAAATGCCGTAATTCTACATCCCCTGTGAATCACAAAAGGCTAAGTGAAGTCACCTTAGAATTACTGCTTTCCTTTGCCACAAATAAGGGATTCATTGGATGCTCCTGTTATGGTAACACCCACTTAAAATTTTCCCTGTTTTATACAAATTAGGTGGTAGTGAAGTGAAATGACAAGGACATGGTTGTGCCAATCTGAAGTCATACCATTCCTGTCTAACTTCTAAAACACTGAGTAGACACATCTCTCTTGCCAGTCTCATGTTGTGTATAAAAACAGATATGTTCGCAGATGAGTGCTGTTTGCAATGCTGTGGTCAGTTCATAACCAAATCCAAAAATACATGAGCTGTTTCAGAAGCAGATGGTCTACTTGAGCCATTTAAACAGCAACAAAAATGTAAGATTGGGGGGGTTTTTTACTATTTGTAATACACAATGAGCTCAGTTCAGCAATCCTTAACTATTTGAAACCTTATTTATCTTGGTAAGAGTCTTGTGGGCATATATCCTTTGAGAATAAAGAAGATGGCTTCCAGGTTTTTACTGTTCAAAGAGCAAAGAAATACACTCCATTCAGCAAATCCTCGTGTTGGAAAACCAGGTAATGTACAAGTAACACACTGCTACCACAGCTGTATACCAGGAGCTTCTGGGGGGTAAATCTGTGAAAGGAATTAGGCGTTTTATCCCTGCAGAGGGATCCTCATGCTCCCAGAGGAGAGAGAGATGCTCAGGACTGGCAAGGAATAGAGTGCTGAGCTGTCCTCAGAGGGTGCTGCAGAGGAGGCTGCATCTTACATCTTGTCCCTTTCCTTGACTTCATTTTGCGGCTATGTCCACCTGGGAGCCCGCAGTTAAGTATATTATCCAATAATAACGTAGGTATTAACAACCCCTGCAGCCAGGACTGGAGTTCAGGACACCTGTCAGCTCTAAACACCAGGGTTGGAAGTCTCATGGGAGACAGTGTCATGAACTTTATTAAAGTGGAGATAAACAGCATCCGCTGCTCTCTGCTTGTCCACCATGCCAGTCATCTCATTGTAGAAGGCTACCAGGTTTAACCATGTTTTCCCCTTCATAAATCCATGCTGACTACTCCCAATCACCTTCTTATCCTTCATATGTTTGCAAATGGTTTCCAGGATTAGCTGCTCCATTACTGTCCCAGCTATTGAGGTAAAACTGACCAGCATGGAGTTCCCTGGATCCTCTTTCTTGCCCTGCTTGCAGATAGTGACATTTGCTTTTTTCCAGTCTTCAGGAACCTCTGCTGATCAGTATGACCTTTCAAAGATAATCGAGAGTGGCTTTCAAGAGGCATCGGCGAGCTCCCTCACCACTCATGTATGCATCCCATCAGGTCCCATGGACTTACACATGTCCAGTTTGTGTACATGTTCCCTAACCTGATCCTCCTCTACTGAGGGCAAGTCTTTGTTGCTCCAGACTCTGCCTCTGGTCTCAGGGGCCTGGGATTCCTGAAGGCAGCTCCTACCAGTAGACACCAAGGCAAAGGCATTGAGCACATACCTCAGCCTTTTCCATGTCCTTTGTCCCATTCAGCAGCAGGCCCACATTTTGCCTATTCTTCCTTTTGCTACAGATGTACTAGTAGAATCCCTTCCTGTTGCCCTTCATAGCCCTCACCGAATTCAAATCCAGGTGGGCTTTGGCACACTCAGACAGTGTCTCTACATTCCTCCTGGGTCACCTGTCCCTGCTCCCACCTCTTGTATTCTTCCTTTTTATATTTAGGCTTTGTCTGGAGCTTCTCATTCATCCCTGCAGGCCTCCTGCCACCTTTGTTTGACTTCATGCATGGTACAGATGTGGGCACTGACAGTAAGGGAGGGCTCCAGGAGCAGAGCGGGTTCCCTTTGCTGAGCTCAGAGAACGTCTCCCATGTCTGCACTTCCAGATAAATATATTTAGAATCCTCTCTGTGCAGCATCCTGGACATGCTGATGAACAAAATGGGGAAGGAAGGTCACCCTGGACTGAATGAAGAGCAAGGTAATACAGTCTGCCACAGAGATTCCTTTGAGCAGGACCAATCAGTTTAAAGGCGCTGAAACACCTTTTTAAAGAGCCGTAGCAATTCTGCTTTTCCTGCTAGCTGCAACACAAGGGACAGCAGGACGATCCCGCTAGAGGACCTCCCCTGTGCAGCAAGCAAAAGGGGCAGAATTTAAACAGTTTGAACACACATTGCAGAAGAGGATGCACAGTTAAGGCTGCACCCATTTGTCCTATGCTTGAGTCTGTTTCCTGGAGTTCATTGCCTGCTATTTCACTTTCTCTCTCCCATCCTAAAAATGTCTCTTAGCTTGTATAATCCTCCTTCAATAGATTTTTTCCTGTTAGCAAATTAAAACTAGTGCTCTAGAGGCCAACAAAAAGCAGTCTCTTAGTGCAGGTGGGCTTTTTAAAAGGTGCTGAGCATTTTATTTGAGAATTGGAGAGGGAGAAACAGTCACATAAAAATTAAATTACACCTGTTTGATACCAGTCATCATTTTATTGCACATAAAACCTGAAAAGCAAAACATTTACACTCTTCTATATTTTCAAGTCCGTTATCCTGTAAAATATTGTATTTAGCATAAAATATATTCTCAACCAAAATATTAACCTACCAATTACCCTAGACTGAAGGCAAATAAGTGTCAGTTTAATGGTGTCTGGCACTTCAGTTTAAAACCTTTCAGTTACAAAGACAAGAAAGTGAATTCAGAACCCCCATATGCATGCTGGGCTGGATCTTCTCCAGGCCACAAGCAAGGGATGTACCTGGGTCTGGTACCTGATCTGCAGAGAGGGCAAGAAATGCAACCACACTGCCAGTGTTCTCGGATGAAACTGGTTTGCCTGCACCACAGAGGGAATATAGCAGCTCTTCATAGCTTGATTTCTCATCCATGGTATTGCCTGTGAAGTGAGCACAGTATAAGGTGGGGTTGCACACAGGTATAACATGGATGGCGGAAAAGGACTGTGTGGCTATTGCTGCAAATCACCTTGTTAAGCACTTCCTAAGGTTTTAATCTACATAAAAAAGCCAGCCATTACCACTGTTTAATCTCTACCTAATTCATCCCCTCGAGGAAGGTGTTTGGGAGGCCTTCTCCATTTATGACAGGTAGCTCACCTAGGAATACATTGACAATTCAAACTCTTCAGTGACCAGTACTAAACAGCCTTTCACCATACAGCCTAAAAGGTCAGAATTTCAAGGCAAGACACAGAGCTGGAAGGAAGCATGGCAGCATACAGAATGGCAAACATTCCCCTGAAAAGTATATAGACTCATAACCTGGCAGTGTCTGGAGGGAGGATCCATACAGACCTGAGAGGAGCTCAGAGCAAAGTCCCCTGAAAACCTGTGTTCCTACAGAAACAGATACAGCTCCCCATTATCTGATAGAAGGCATAATATACCACACTAATTCCAACTGATCCAAGCTGGGTCCCTCCGTAGAAGATCATCTAGAAAAGGAAGATGGGCATGTCCTTTTCTGGCATGCAGAGCTCCAAGGCAAGGGTGCTACAAAAGAACAACAGCTATGCTTCAACATGTGCTGGTATTCCCGCATGTCTGTGATACGCGGTGTCAGAACAGGAGCAAAAAAGCAGTGACTGACAAACAGAAAAAAATATTATAATTTGGATAGTTTTAAAGCTTTTCAGTCCAACCAAAAGTAAAAGCCTTTCTACAGAGTGGTCAGTGTGTGTGAATGGAGCAGGATGCCTCTCATAAGAAAACATAGGTGTGCATTTTTATACCCAGGAATCAGTATAATGCCTGACTGCCTCACAACAGAAGTCATAGCAGAAGCTTAAGGGGATGGGAGAGGGAAAAGCCTTTGAATTTGACCCTAGTCAGAACAGGATTAGGACTTTAAGGCCACATGTGCAGTTGAAAAGGACAATACTGATGCATACAGCACTGGTAAAACAAATAGTCAGAAGAGCTTTGAAGAGCTACTGCTGCCAGTAGAGACCAACTTCTGTCTTGTGACAAGCATATTAACTTTTTGAAGCTCTGATCCAGGTGTCTCATCAGTTCTGTGATAATTCTCTCTCTCACCATCAGCATTGCACGTTACATTCATGCTGTTCCATTTGCCAACCAGGTCACAGGGTGCCGCTGCTCCGAGCTCATTTATGGTTTGATTCCACACACCCCTCCTCCATTTTTTCAGTCTTAAGAAAGCTCAGCTCCTGTAGAGAGGCCGAATTTTTTTCAAAAGCGCTTAAGCTCCCAGAGTCTCTTCTTGTTCTCAATGGAAGATGAACCCTTTAGAAAATGCCAAATCTCCATTTAGAGTGTGCAGCTCTGTTGGAAATATGATCCTTAGCATTTCGGATAGCATTACATACCCACATGCTATGCCTGTTGCAATTTGTTTTGCAGCTAAAAAGAAGTCCGATAATACACAACTGCATTCTTGATGAGTGGTCTGATACTGGACAAAGCACACTCCCTTTTATCAGCAAAAAGAATGCAAACCAGCTGCCTCTCAAGAGTGCAATTGTATTAGAGCCTGCTTAATCTTCATACTGAGATAAGAAATCTTACGTATTTTGTGGTTGTTAGTAAATAACTCCTGCACAATCTCTTGATTACATTTGTTCCCATGTCACCCCTATGGGGTAGTGTTATCACCTCCATCTTGCTGATAAGAAGTTGAGACAGCGAGATGGATTAAGTTAAGTCACCTGAGATGCGTAGAAAGTCTGCACTAAAACTCACAGCTAACCCAGGATTCTGCTCAGCACTTGCCAACAGATACGGACTCTTTACACAGAGGAACTACACAATGCTGAAACTATGAATTTATATTCCGGAATTAAAAAAACAACACATTGACCTCATTTGATTATTTTAAGGAATATATTGATAGCTAGTGCCAAGAATTACTACTGCATTCTAGAGAGAGTCCTAATACCAGATATAAATATGGAAACCAGCAGGCAGATGGAGAACTGCAATATGGGTCTCTAAGAAACCAGCAACAATGTTTAGTTTAGTACCACAAAGCTGCTGTATTTCTTTATTCAGCATATCAGTAGGAAAGTCCATTGGAAAAATGGTTTTGTAGAGTTGTTAAGGAGGGCGGGGGGGAGTGTTGTTTATCCTTAATGTCTTTTAGGCAATAGTCCTATGAGCCCTTACACCCCTTTATACCCCAAAAAGCAAAGGTGCTCACAAGTATTTCTCAAAGAGATTGTTCTTCCATGTAAAATATTTACAGATTTGGATTCTTCAAGACTAGAAACTATCATTTGTGAGCTGGGTAATAGTAATGGATTTTTTTTCCCCTGTGTGAATGAAGCAAGCTGATATTAGGAGGACATTAATATCTTACTGTCTTCTCCAGAAAGCCTTTCAGACCTAACTTATCTAAGTGTTCAGCCCTTTTTAAAACTTCCTACACCTACCTTTACCTTTTCCTTATCCATTCCCCTGGAACCAGAACCTACCACGCTCTAAGGGCATAGCTGTTATCATTGCTATGGGGCTTCCTGATCTACCGGAGGTGCTGTCCTTCAAGAGTCTCTGTAACTGAGGCCTGACCCTGGAAATGCTTTTGCACACATGATATCACTCAAAAGCGTTTGCCCATTCCGCTCGCACTACTCTGTTTCAAAGAGCATTTCCTTCCTCCTCCTTCATGCGCTGGGAAGATACCACACACGGTTGTGAGTGTGACCATAGCCCTCCAGGGCTGCAGTGTGCTCACAGCAGATTACTTGTCTACAAAGCATTTTCTCACCTGGGTCACCTCTTCAAAGGGAATTTCTCCAGCCTGGGTTTGTAATGTTTCTGTAGAACAATTATTACATTGCTATTCACCAGCATGAAATCCATGCTCCATATGAGTTCATCACCTATAGCACAGCAACTTCCTAGACATCCTGCTATGCCCAAGGTCCAATTATTTAATCCAATTTTCTCCACTTTAAGGCTGGCTGTCACAGTTTCCATTTGTGACTAATTCAGTAGCTCAATTTTAGAATCTGTTACTCCCAGCAATTTTAGCAAGACTGGTCTAATAAAGGCAATTTTTCAAAGGCAAGTTCGTGCAATTCTTTGTTTCTCCATCAGACTTGCAGGCAAACTATTTATGTTCAGTACACACTAAGAGGATCTCCAATTCTGGACGAGGACTATCCTTCACACGGAGTGAGATGTTACCATCATGCCCTCCAGGTACTGTCTTTTCTTCCCTACAGAAGCATCATTAGTAGGCTAATATTGCTAATACTGTCATCAGCAGACTTTTATTCTGCTTCCACCCCTACTACTAAGATGCTATGTAAGGCCAGTGCTTCACCTTCTGTGCCTCAGCTCCTTTACCTCCAAAGTACAGATAACATGGGTATTGTCATATGTGGCCACTGATGCTTCAGGAAAGAGTGAAGACTTCTGGACTAACCAGAAATGGGAGAGCAAGCCAGAATACAGCATTTAAATGCTTCCATCCCAATGAACTTGTTTGTGTTAACCTTAGCTACTTCTCCCACAGCAGCCTCCTTGCACTATTTCAGTATCAACCACTATCAGTAACAGCTTAAAAGCTCTTTATGGTCTGCCTCATCTACTTTCCAAGTAATACCGAACAGAACAAGTTTCCTGGCTGTTTTCTGTACTTTTTCTTTTGCAATCAATGTTCATCATTGCTAATTACCCATCATGTCATTACCGATCTCTAATCAGTGAAAAAGGCCGCCACAGTATCTTGTACTGGATATACCTTGAACGAAAAGACAGCCTCTCTCCCAGCGGGTTTACAATCTGCAGGTGACCATGGGTCAATATATGGATCCACAGAGTTCCAGGTAAGAGTAGAAGATGATGATTAGGTAAATGGCTCTCCCCACCCTCTTCCATACCTCATGTATGAATTGTGAAACCCCTCTCTCCTCCTGAATAGATTGATGCATACAGTCATACAATGCATACAGCCCTAGACTGATGCATACAACACACTAGACAGTTTTAGTCCTGGCTTCCTCATAAGGGACCATCTCAGCGCATTCCTGACACCAACTCAGCCTGCTTAGCTCAGGGCAGACAGGCCAGGGCAGCTCCAGGACCAGCAGCTGCTGGAGCCATCACATCACCTAGGGTTAAAGCAGACTAAGACAGAAGGGACTGCCCTTCTCTCCCCACCAGAGAGGAAAGCACATCTACAGGGCAGCAATACCCATGCAGCCTGAGGGGATGCTATGTTAGACCTAGATGAGGTAAGGAGAGCTGTGCTGCCCCTTCATTTAACTCCTGATGACCAAATGAGCAGCTTCTATCTTCTACCCCCAAGCAGATATACATTTACAAATTAGGGGTGGGGTGGGGGGGTGCAGTTCTGAGTGCTGCTTCTGGGTCTTAGGGTGAAATCAGTGCTGAACTTCAGCTGGAAAATCTAGCTTACTTAAGAGATCCCCACAAAGGAAGGAGAGCCTGGTGTTTCTATACCCTTAAGGCACTTAGGATTTTTCTAGGCTCCCAGGCAGGATCAGTCCTACATATAATGAAAACCGTAATGAAAACCAGAGACCCTTAGGGTGAAAGAATACAAAATAAGGACTCAGGCCTGAAAATGAACTTTTTGCCCTCTTGCCTACGCAGAGCCAGATCTGCTGGGACATGGACAGGAACAGGAATTCCCCTACACTGAGCTGTTCCCAGAAGGGAGGCCCTGGATCACAGCTAACTGGGTGGCCTTTTCTAAACTGCAGTTTCCTCCTCCTTTGCAACTATAGTGCAGCAGGGCCAGATCAACGCTGTTCAGTGGCACGGACAAAACTGAATTTTGCAGCCCTGAGAAGAGGAGCGGGAGGCAGAGGGGACAGCGGGGTTTCCTGCCCTCGGCGGTGCTGTGGGGCACAGAGGAGGTGGCACATGGCCTGCAGGGTGGGGGAGACCCCCGTCCCCCATGCCCCACACACCCTTACCACCACAGTGGCCCATTTGGCTCCCTGGGACTCAGGCACATGCTGAGGGGGGAACCGAAATACGGCCATTTGCTTCCTCCAGCCGCTGGGCCGGTTGCCCTTGGCAGCTGTCGGCATCGCAGTTAACAACAATTTGGTAAGAAATCTGCCTTTTTTTGCTCCGTTTCCCAGTTTATGGCCTGCTGTTGGTCAGGAGTTGCCTGAACAGGCAGCACAAAAAAACTCTGGCAGAACCAGACTTCCCGCAGGAATAAGCTAACAGATACCTCAGCTGGACATTTTTGGTAGCAGGAGGAGAAACTCCCAAATCTCCTGCTTTATTTATTTATGGTTTTTTCCTCTATATGAAGCACAGTTAGAGGAAAAAGAGCTGCGGGTGAGTCCTGTGGCAGGGGTGCTTTTAACCATTTGCCTCCCATTGCCGTTCTCCCTTCGGTGCAGCTTCACTTCGGTTTCCTCGCCGGGTTCCCCCTCACAGCGAGCAAAGGAGCTCTCCAGGATTTTCCTTCCCCAGTGATAAATGAGCTTTCGGCAGGAGTTATTCAAGCTACACTGTTCCTCTCTAGATTTACAGCAGCTTCGTTATCATCTTGAATTATATATAAACTGTGGGCCGGCTGCACGCGATCATGGCAATCTCCTGAACGCGAGTGGTGAATAACCCGAATACCTCTGGGGTGGGGGAAAAACACAACCGCGGTTTTACCTTTCAGCCGGAAAGGTAGGACAGGGAGCCCGGCTCGGTGCGGGCTCCTCGGCGGGGCTGGAAGCCCTCGGGGCGCGGCGCTGCGGGGAGGCGACCGGGGAAGCCCCGGGGCCACCGGGAGGCCGGGGCCGGGGCCGGGGCCGCGCGGTTGCAGCGCCACCTGGCGGCCCGCCGAGGCGGCGCTGGCGCCTGCCGGTACAGGCTCATGGCGCTGCCCCCGAGGCACGGCTCTGCCCCGGCGGGAGGTTTGTTAGCGATCGCCTGCAGGCTGCAGAGCTCGGATGTAAGGTCACGTTGCCCGACGATTTAATAGCGGCGATAACGCTGCATGTGCCTGTGGGGGGCGAGTGAGGTCCCGGGGGGCTGCAGGCCCCTCTCAGGGCCAACTGCCGCCACGTACTCCCGGTACCTGTCACCACCATCAGAGCCTGCCACTGAAACAGACCTGCCATCACCCTGGTCCCCATCTGGATCCTGGAAGTCACCCCAAATCTGCCAGCTGGGTTTTGAGTCCCATCGCCAGCCCTGGCCGTGCACTGTGGCAGCAGGTGACAGAGGTCAGGTCTGTGAGAGTCAGGTCTCTGAGGTCCAGGCAGAGGCAACCATGACAGGCCTTCCAATGCCCTCTCGGTGGGAGCGGGGTTACTTACGTGACAAGGGCAGCTTCGGGCAGGGAGACCACACAGCTGCGGGAGAAAGGCCTGTGGCAAGGAAGCACTGGGCACCCCCTGCTCCCAGGCGCTCATCAGTGTGGGATAACCACCTGTGAGGGGAGGCCGGCGGTCAAGTGAGACCACCACTTTGTTCTGCGATAAACTCATGTTGGTCCCACCAAGAAGTGGAGAGAAGAGCAAGTAATTCAGTGTCATTCACCTGAAGGTTTCTCCTGAAATTGGAGCTGCTGGGCAAAAAGAGTGAAAGAAGGAAAAAGCGGGGGGGAAATCTCAGCTGCTTTCACGTCCCTGCTTCCCAAAGTAATTATCCACAACCTCAAGCTTATTTCAGGGACACAGGAGCTTTGTCTGCTTGTTTTACCTAAGCAGTGTTTTACAGCGGGGAAGATCTGAGGGCTTTTTTCCACTTGGACAAAGGCTGAAGCTGCTAAAGGAGTGGTATAACATCGCTGTGCTGAAGGTGATCACATCTGTATAAACAAAACTTTACAGTAGAAGCTCCCTTTAGCCTGTCTCTTTTTTTTTTGTCATTTTCCATTGATAAATACACTCGGATGGTCCTTGCTGTCACATCAGAGCATCTCAGAGTTGGCGCAGCACCTATGATGTTATGCTCGCCTGAACCTTAAAACCAGGCCTTGAACTGAGTAGACTAACAGCAGGACCGCATTTCAGCTGCTCCACACCAAAGGCACAGAGGCACGTACCAAAGCCCTCAACAGGTACTGTGACATTGCTTTAGAAGTAAGGGGCTTCCTACCACATGTACAGTTTGAAAAAGGAATTAGCAGGTATTCCCTGTAATTTCAGAGTAAACATTCTCTTGTATGACCACTTTAAATGTGATTGCCCATGTGGCCTTTGTTTGGGAGTTTTGACGGGGTGGGATGAGGGGGTTGGTTGCAAATTCTTTCTTGCCCCAGACATTACAAATCCTTTGAAAATGTTTTCTTTTTTGCATTTTTCTCAGTGGATGACTGCAGAGATCAGGAAGAGATGCATAAGATAAGGAATGTCTCCAGTCTGTGCTGGGGCTGTATGCTCTGCTACAGTCAACTTGAGATCAGAGCAGATGAGCAAGCTTCGCCCATAAGCCACAACCAGAGAAGGATAGCACGGGGAAACGGACAACGCTGGGAACTGATATGTAATGGCTTCAGAATACAGAAAGCAGTGAAGGAGAAGCCCACACCAGAGTATTTTAGTCTCCCTGGCAGATAGTCACCTTTGAGAGAAAGCCCTCTTCATAAACAGAATATTCTCCAAACCACGCTGTCTTACAGAGAAGCAGGCTTTTAACAAAATGCCTTTCTTAACCAGTTTGCTGTTCCCATCTTTACCTTTTGGCAGGGGGGAAGGTAGTATTTATAATGTGGACTTCTACTGAGAATTACAGATGAGCCCTTGTCTCAGCAGAAACAGAGAAATGTCATTGAGAGGGATATGTGACAAGTTACAAAGAGGGTTATTCTGAGGAGTGGGAGGTTTTTCCAGGATTTCCATTTCTTGTCAGAGAAGATTTTATTTGCAGGGAGGCTGCAAGGCAAATGTCCATGCTACAGTGGGCATCCCCACACTTCTCTAGGAATTTTTCGTACATAGCGTTCATGAATGCAGAGCTGGAAAGGACCTGATCCTTGCAGGGATGAACTAGGTATATGCCATGCTTGAGAGACAGTTGTCTACCTGTTTCTTAAAGACTTTTCCCAGCACTGCAGATACTACAGTCTTCCTGGATAATCTATCCCAGTGCCTTACTATCCTTTCAGGACAGGTATTTCCAGATGCCTGAGCACAATTCCTGTGACAGAAATAAATGCATATATCTGGTGTGGCCAGTAGTGATGCATGGTCTTGCATCAAGCAAGGCTGCTGGCCATCTCAAAACTCCAAACAAACATTCAAAATTTTCAAATTCCACTTGGCAAAACTTCTGGGCACAAAAACTGTAAGGATGTCAAATGCATGCCATACCTATCCCTGCACTTTTCCATTGGCACTGCAGAAAACCATAATGCCAAGTCAAAAAAATTGCCATTTTACCCAGTATTATCCACTTTAAGGAAGAGACGATACAATTTTTACAAGACTGTGCATTTGCAGGATAGGCTGAGTGCCTGCGGACTGCAAGCACAATAGCGCATGTTACCTGCACAGCACAGCTCTTGTGCAGAGGACTCCTCAAGGCTGGTGCAAGGACTGCTGTGTGGTCTGAAGCCTTAGCAGTGCGAGGAGGTGAGCAAGTAGCAGCTACTGCTGCCAGCATCACTGGGTTACCCTGGCTCCCAGCTTCATGCTCTGCCTTAATTCATCCTGTGTTAGAGCCATAGCAGTGGTCTCCTGCCGGAGACCTATGCCTGAAGTGCCTTCTCCCTTCAGCACTTAGAGCTACTTGGCTTTGCCATCCTGCCACCAAGAGTGGTGTAGGTTTTTGAGTGGTTGTAGGTCCCAAACATGCATCACTTAAAAACAAGGGATGCTGTGTAAAATATCTACCACATCAAAATTTCTATCATATCACCAGCAATTAAAGTAGCTGTTTATAATACCCCACTCCTTCAAAAGCTGTATGTTTCTTTGTGTTTATAAAAACACGTATGTTTGCTTGTTTAAGAAACAGGTGTGGGAGTGAATCCAGTTATAGTGTGTGAAATTCTCTACAGCTTCTCAGTTTAAACTCTAAACTGATTATTCTCTGAGGCTACACTGTTAACTGAAACAGCAGCCATGCAGGAAAGGTAAACTGTTTGGCTTGCCAACGCTTGCATGATCAAATAATTAATCAGCCTCGAAGGCAAAATTAGATTTCCAGGAACCCTGCTTCTTTGGGATTAGATTTTGGAGTGGAAAAGGTCAGACTGAGCTACCAGCTCTAATAACTCACTATACTTTCTTCTGTCATTTTTATTTAATTTGTAACAAGAAAAATAAGCTTCCATCTGGAGCAAGGTAAAGGAGTTTTCTCTTTCTTGTCAAGGTCCATAGGGCAAAATCCTGACATACTTTCTTAAACCTCCAGTAATTATTTTTGGCTTGGTCCCAGTTTAGTTTCTAACAGACACTTGCCTGCAATACAGAAACCCCCCTTGCCAACAGCAAATTTATCCACTCTCTGGAGAGAATCACCGGGCTAGAGGGTCAGGACCCACTAACTTGCCATTTACCACAGATCTGACCAAGATACCACTTCTACCGAGACTGGATTGTGGAGCTCCTACTGCTGCTGAAAGATGGCAGGATCTGTCTCACATGAAAGAGGAATTAATCCTCTTGTGATATTTAGGACCTGGAGAATGAGTGCAATGGGCAACAGTGAGCCCAAAAGTACTTGACCCATCCCTATGGAGATTACGAGCTGCGCTGGTGACATAGTAAGCCCCTGGTCCACAGAGCATGCTCACATGATTAGTACCTCTAAATTTCCATGGGATGCCAATTTCTGATAATGATTTACTCAGACAGTTGTAGACTGTGGAGCCTCTTAAATGCAGAAGTTAGGCTCAGCTTCAGTTGTCCTGAGCTACTCTGAAAGCAGAGATGAATGGGACAAAACCCACAGCATGCAAAAACATCAGGGCTTTTCTTTCTGTTGAGGTGACATCTTCCATCTCTTTCCAGCACAGCTTTGACACCATCACCTGCGAGTGGCTGGCTCCATTTCTGACACTTACATACAACTGTAATAAGCCTGCCCCAAAGGCAGAATCCCCCATGACCCTCATTACTAACAATTTGAATTTTTTTTTCCTCCATAATTATGTGATAAAAAATATTTATTATTCCTTGCAGCACTTCAAAGCTAAATAGACAAGACAGACAAAGACAAGGCAAGGTATGGTGGCAGGGTGAGATGGTTCTCCACAGTCACCTAGCAGGTCAGTGGCTGGGCTGAGAGGAAAGCCCTGGTCACACAGTACAGTTTGTATTATTGTAGTATCCACAACCTTCAGCCATGCAGCAGGACTCCAGAATATTCCCGACAAGCACATGCTGGGAACGGGCACTTTCTGCCCTCACAGAGGATGTCCATATCACCTTTAGAGCACCTCCAAAGAAGAAGTTTGTGTGCAGCAAGCAAGACAGTGAGTTACAGCGCACAGCATATTAACTTCCGACATGGTTATGCTTGAACTGCATGAGGAGCGAAGTACCCTGCTTCCCACACACACAGCGCACACGCGATGTCTGCACAGGAAATGAATGCAGAGCAAAGCAGGTGCTGCAAGTCCACAGCTTAGCTTTCCTGCATGCTGACTCCCCCCAAGAGACAAGCCCAAAACAGCACTGGTGCTGACATGCGCATCCAGCAAAACCCTCGGAGCTTGTGAGGACGCTTGGGTGGATCTGTGGCCCAAAATGTCCTCCCTTCTGTTTACTGACAGGCACAGCCTCGTAGGATTCTTTCTTTAATATGTAAGTTCCTTAAGATGCATATGTCAGTGGTTAAAGTGGGCAAGCTGGGGTGTAAGGAAAATACTTCTATCCTACAGCTTAGGAGTGGTCTAGCTGAATAGCAGTCTTCTGTACATTAGGTACACAGGGCATCAGTAGAACTGAATGTAATTCATGCGCTTCCTACCAGCCCTAAGCTCAGCTCTCACTAGAACTTTCAGTCCTCTCCTTCCCTGAGCAAAGAAATCTTTCCAGTTTGTTTGTTTTCTAAACAAAAATTAAAAACTAGGAAGAGGGGTATTTCTAAGCTCTCTATTCACTCCCAGTTGTTTACAGGTATGCTGCTGGGACAGCAAAGTCTGGTTTTAGTGACTGGTTGCACTGTGAAACTTCCCAACGACAGATCTCTGTTTTGCCAAGAATAACCTTTCTGTACCAAATTAATTTCCATAGTGAATGTACAAGGGGGAATGGAAATTTTACGAGTATGCTTGAGAAATAAGACTTTCAATTATAGGCTCTCAACAGGCCCTGGAAAAATTTTTTTTGGTCCACTCACCTATGTGTTTTAAAAGTATGTAAGGCAACAGAGTACTGTTGCCATTGTTTTTAAACTTTGAGAACAGGAAGCAGATTGTGTCTTATCAGGAAACACCTCTGAGGTTACATGTAAATGACACATGCACACAGCTGGACAAGATGTTTGTTGACAGTAAGCTCTCAGCTACTGCTTTCCACTCTTTACAGTTCCAGCTAATGTCACTGTCTTTGAAAAATAGGCAGAAGAAGAAAAAGTGTACTGCTTCAGGTTACCCAGCTGCAGTAAAACTGGGAGTCCTCCTCTCTTTTGCCACAGATCAAAATCTTTTCCACTTCTTCCTCTAACTTGCAAGATTTCTCTTGAGCAACCTTAACTCCATTGTATTTAGGAGTAACCAAGAACCAGGTTTCTAGCTGTGACATTCTAGTCCTTTTCAAAGATACCTGCAGTTGGCATTTATATGAAAGGGAAGGAAATATAGGGTCATCTTGGAGGGAATTCATAGCTGGACAAATTTAGCCACGTTTCTGCCACTGAGCTACTGAAATGGGTTGAACACACCTGAGAAGTGGGATGCTGTGAAATGGAGATTTTTTTTAACTGATGTCTTTTACTTGAAAAATACAGAAAAATTTTTGTTTATCTGTCACTCAAAAAATCCCCAAACCCAAAATGCTTTACAGAAAAGTTTACCAATTCATAACAAACAGCAAGTCTCAGTCATTGGCTAGGGCAAATTGGTCTAAGTTCACTCATTTATTATCAGCTTAACATGTAGTTTACATAATGTATAAATGATAAAACTTGTTCAATCTGAACAAAAAGGTGGACAAAGGAAAAACCGTGGCGCTCTTTTCACAGGTGGAGAAATGGAGCATCAAGACAGGGATGACAGGTCTGTCTTGAGCTAGGACCAGCTTGCATGGACCAGCTCTTCCTGACTTGGACAGAGCACCCAGTGCTTCTGGACATACATGTGTGGGCTTACTGCTGTGGGTGAAGATATTAAACCAGTGTTTACAGTAAATGCGATGCAGGGAGAAGCCAGCATTGTGTTGGATGTTCCCTACCTTCTTTTCCCATGTGGAGTGATGTCACCTCATGTGAGGCTCACGACACACCTACTGTTTCAGGTCACATCATGGGTATGATTCACAAAGTTATTTCACTGAGGTGGTTGAGTTGGCAAATGCCTCCTGTGAGGGCTGAGAGGGTCAGACAGGAACTACCATGTCCCAGTTGAAAATCTGTGACAAAATAACATCTCAGATACTTGTGAGGATGAGAAACAATATTTTCCAGGGTGTCCAGGTCCAGCCAAGACATCTGGTGATCAAAGCTTGACAGGCTGGGCAGTTCATGCCTGGGATCCCAGCTATTCATGCCACCGAGCCTGACTTATTGCTTGCACCCAGCTCTGGGCTGCTGTGCGTGGTGATAGCCAGATGTCCACATGATGTCTGTCATCACTAGAGAGATCTCAAAATTACCTACCTGTCTAAGGAAGAGCAAACCGGTCTCTTTTCTGTCCTAGTCCACTTACATGGCCACAGAGAACCATCCTTCCTCTGACAGGAGCTACAGAAGCGGAGAGGTCTGGCATGGCAGTATGTCAAAGGCAGTGTTTTCCCTGTGATTTTTATGACTCTCTGCAAGAAGGAAATTAGAAACTGAAGTCTACAGTCTCTCCCATTTATAAATGTGTCCATAATGTGTACGTTGTGCTGTAGGTTAATGAGGCAGTTCTCAAGCAAGACTAACTGCTGCTTCAGACAGCCATCAATTTTTTATGATTGCAAGACCATTTCCCTACTAAAAATGAATGTTACATTCCCCAAGGGATGGACTGTATTCAGTATCAGTCAGGTGTGTAGGGTGGGAAGATGAGAATAAAATAAAAAAAAAAGCACAGAAGACACAAGCTAGTTCCCCAGCTTCCACACCAGGGAACAGGAACGTGACTTTCCTCACTGTCACTACTGAGCATCCTGAATAAGGTTAAATATGCAGACATGTGGATGTGCTACTGACCCTCGGTGATGGGGCTCTCTCTAAAGTGATGCTCTAGGAATTCAATGCTCAATACAGGGCAACAGTGACTTTGTACAAGATCAGCACAAGTGTCATCCTGCCTCAAGAGCCTGGGACATTTTTCATGCCTGAGAAAGACAGTCCAGAGATTGCTCAATGCTGTAGTTGAGCTTTTTATCAACCTTAGCCTGTATTTGGGGCAGATTCCAAGAGGCTATCTATAGCTGCATTAGCAGAAGAAGGGGAGTCACCTCACCCACCAGTTTGTTTTAGGACATCTGTCTAAGAAAAGTGGGAAGAATTGTCCTTTGTAGGTGCCTCTCTCTCTCATCCTTTCTCCCTCTATATCAACTGTAGAAGGGAGCCTGATGCCTAACCTAGATTAAAAGCATATTTTTAGATGTCTGAAGCAAGGGGAGATGAATCCTCATCTGAAGTACAAGCCTTTGACCCAGTAACTCTGACCAGATACAACTGGTGGGTCTGAAAGGATTCCAGCTACCTTCATTAACAATAATCCACATTTTAAACCTGATTGGTAAAACCATTACCACTCAGTCTGAACCTTTTCAGAAGACTAAGCCAAAAGACCACAGTATGATTGTAACTATATGCTTTGGTTCAGCTTTGGGCTGGCTTGTCCTCACATACCTTATTTTGACTGTATGTAGAGAAATAAGTTACGTCTATGCAAAGAACCTTGTATCCTAATAACCACATCTTTGTTTTGCTTTTGACTAATGAAATGAGGCAAGCTGAGAAAAATAAATAAAAAACAGGCCTCATATCACTAACCAACAAGATGTTACATTGCCATTGGCATAAGTGCAGCTGAGATCTTTATTAAACTGGAAAAAGTTCATTGTGAACGTTACAACACTAAATAGGCTCCTAGTTAAATGCAATCCAGCTACTTTAAAAACTGTTCTGGTGTTGGTTCACTGACAACAGCTTAATGATTGTCTGAGAAAGCCCATGCTTAGGTTCATGCTTAACAGCATTTATTTCCCCCAACCCCTCCCCATGCTTGGAGTTCACGGCTGAAAACTCTGGGCCTCAACAACATTAACATTTTCTAGGCATCTCCCATTATTCCACAGTCACAACCACAGCTATGATTGGGTTTTGCCATTTGCAACTGCGTTGAAGAAAGCATTTCTGAGGTTGGTCTATTGCAGGGACGTAGGATGGGAGGGCCTGGATGTGAACCCTTAAACGTATAACTGCCTTTTGCTACAAACCACAACAACCACTACTGAGTTTACCTTTCTGCTTCAATATCTGCATGGTGAGATACAGCTGGATTATCTTCCAGTCCCCTAAAGCAATTTAAACATGTTTCTTGATAAAGCAAGGATGGACCTCGCATTACTTTGCCTAGAAAATGTTGTTTTCCAGACCCAAGTCAATGAGGACCTTTTCCGTTAAGCCTGAGTTAACACAATATAGATAAAAGTAAGCTGATGCATCTACTAGTACTGCATCCATTAAGCAAACAATTTAAATATTTATGAGGAAGGAAAATATTCCAGCCTTTACTACAACTATGATAGGTCTCCTAATGTTCTGGAGGGAAATACTGTAAATCTTATGAGCATACATATGTAACTACCCTGAGTTGCTACAGAACAATTATTTGTGGGGCAGAATATCACTCAAATATGCCAGATTTGGCACATCAGAAGTATTTCCAGTGAACTGTGTATAGGCCAAGGACCAACTGTATAGGTTATTTCCCTTTCAATAAAACCCACAGACCAAATATTATCAATTTACTATGGGTAACAATATTGGTAATGCCTGTACCTTCAGTTTTTCGAAAGAGCCAGCTTGCATATTGGATGGTTGGTAGGAGTCATTCATAGGAGACGTGATGGTTTTCAGGGCTGGTGAGCACCCACTGCATCACTGGACTGCTGAATCCTCATAACACAAAGGCAGCCAGGCCAGGTCGTAACCACAAAGACCAGAGACCACCATGGAGGAGCAGGGTGATTCACTGACTCCTTCTTAAACACCCCAGCAAGGAGGAGGGCAAGTCCATAACCAGCCAGACCACTTTTGAAAGAGCAAATATTTATCAGTGCCTATGCCAGTACAGCCTCAAAACACTGACACAAGAACTGGTTGAAAGAGGCATCTCTCCTCCGTATTCCTTAGCCATTTGGAGAACAGCAATCACTGTATTTTAAAAAGCTGAAAGGCTTGAGACAAAGTAGTATTTAAATGCAGGAAGGGTGCCAAAATGATAAGTGCAGGGACTCAAGCTTTCCATTCATATGCAGAACAGGTATAGTACAGGCTGTAGCAATGCAAACTTCAATTTATCTGTATCTGTGGTCCCCCCATCTCTGGAGTATGGCAGCTTCCTCCAAGTGCTCTGACACAGCAGTAGTATTTTCTTCTCTTGCAGCACACTGGAGATAAAATTTGGTTAATTTCAAGCTTGTTTGCCTGCTCTGGCTCTGTGTGTGTGTGCGTATGAGTGTAAAGAAACTTCAGCGCCTTTGCCTGTCTGTTTTTGTGCATAGCGCTGCTCAGAAGAAGGACACTAGACATCCACAAGCTTATAGGAATAAACAAACGTAATGTAAAATAGAGACACACAAAAGTCCACAACTCCCGAACTGTCTCCCTTCTATCAACCTGGCGGGAAGGGTAAAGGCAAACATCATTCTTGTGTACAGATGACAAGAGTTACTTTCTTGTTTGGCTAATAAATACAGGCAAATGCACAATACAGGGAACTAAGACTATATTACAGCTTTGAACAAGCTAAAGGCATTAAACTGCACATGCCACATGAGAGACATGGCAATTGTACTGGTAATTATTTTTGTGTTTCCTAATTCTACCACAAGATACTCATTTCACTAGCTATTATACTCAAAAATTGTCACAGTGCAGGGGGAAGCAGGGAATAGCTTGTATATCCATGTGATCGCTGCCAATATATCAGTGTATGAAAACAAATGAATGCATTTTCCCTCAAGTATCAGAGTAAGAGCCTACATATCAAAACCATTTGACTTAGTCTTATGAGGAGAAAAGCTATTTTTAAAGAAATAGCATTAGGAGGCAGAAAAGCAGAACAGAATAACTTTGTGGTCATTTCAAAAGAAAAGCGGAAGTCTCAGATGAGAATATCTCTCATACCACAGTGGCTGGTCCTTGCACCAGCAAAGCAACAAAGAGGAGAAATATGTCTGATTTCTTCTTTGCTGTGTTTTTCATTACATTATTTCCCCTGTACTTTTATTTAGGCTATAAATATTAAACCTTGGCTGCATACTCTTCACTGAAGGCTCCTGGCAAGCTCTTTGTGAAGTCGCATAAGCTTGTAACTCAAATGGCAGATCCTTTCCTCCCTTTCGAGTGGCAGATTCTTTCCTCCCCCAGCTCAAGTTTCAGGGAAGGCATACTGAAATTTAGGCACAAAGTTTGTCCCTTTCAGATGAGCCCCTGCTTTGCTTCCCAGCTTGCTTGGAGCATAAGAGGTTTAGCCAAGGAAAGGCAGGGAACTATAAGGTTAAAGGGGAAGAAGGAGAAGAGAACAGCTTGATTGATTGGTCCTTCAGACATTTTGGCTGTTCTGAATTCTAAATATAGCGAGAATTAATGAGGCAGAACTGTCCTTCAACATTAAAATTGCCCTAAAATTGTTAATGTTCTATCACTGAACGCCACAGAAGAAACACAAGGCAAGCTCCTGCACCCACCTTCACATAGCCATACCTAACCAGTCTCCCTTTCAAACAGGTATGGTTAAACTTGTGATGGAACATGTTGATGTACCATCGCGAGGGACAGGCAGGTTGAACCCAGAGAGCAGCTAACCAAGCCAGCGGGGGATGACAGTACCAGAAAGCAGAGCAGAAGGAAGTTTTTTTAGTCATAACCACATACATGGTTCTTCCAGATCCAGTAGGAAAGACCATGACAATGATTTTTACTACCAGCTCCCACCATTTCTCCCTGTCACATACATAGGTTCTCAACAAGTATGAATCACTTTGCAAGGGACATGGACGCTTCCAATCTAGACAGTTTCTGAAAGGACAAAACCAAGACAGGCTGCAGAGCGGTAGCTTTGGGGCTGGTCTCATGTGCCTGTGAGTCTGAATACTCCTGGGTCTGGAGGGCTGGCTTAGGGGCTCTGCTAACCAAGCAGCAAACAAAAACTTAACCTAATTTACACTTAAACTATTTTCTAACTGAGGAAAGAGATTTAAGTATCTGTCTTTAAAACAATCTATATAATGCATTTTGGAAAAAAACCAACTGTCACAATTATCATTTCTGTACAATTGCATGTAATGAATCCTGATTGATGCCAACTTAATGCATACGTGCACCCAAAGGCCCTTTTCTTCTGCCTGATTTGTAGGAGCAACTGAAGAATATCCTTCTAAGGGAAGAAGGGTAAGTAATCTTGATTTTTTTCCTCCTGAATCTCTCTCTGCTTAGCACATTTATGCAAAGCTCTCCTTGCTAGGATTCAACATGGCAGCTTTCAGTGCCAGTGAAAACTGGAATTACTGTAAATAACTTTCACATTGAGTTCAGTCTTCTGTTAATTGCCTCATTACCATGCTTTACAATACTGGGCAGGTCCATAAGAGGCAGGATGAGAAGGCAGTTCCTCAGTCACTGAGTCCAGGCCTGTACAGCTGCAGACTAGCAGCTCACATATTGTTGAGAAAACATCTATCCTGATCTCCTTCTAGAGTCAAGATTCAGTATCTAAACATGGATGTGCATTTTGTACCTGCAAGAGTCAATAGCTGTGGTATTTAGACCCCGGCTCCACTGAGTTCAGGGAAACACCATGTTTGACTTAGAGACGGCCTAACTCTATTTCTAGTTACACCTGCCCAATTAATTTGCTTAACATTTGGCTTGTTTCATCACTGAACACCATAATCCTGACACTGATGAGATGAACAAACACAGTCACAAAGAAATAAGCAAAGAAGACAACAGATATAATCCGGAGCAGTACAAATTATAAAGTCTGTCCCCAGATACATATTAGGTGACCTTTTTGATGTCTAATTAATTTGGATCCTTTTGTTTTGACTCTAGACCTGCAATGGGAAGTGAGGCAGAGAGAAGTTGAGAAGGAGGACAGGGTCTCACCATGGGTGGTTCATGACTTTGGTTGCAAAATCAGCCAGAATTCTCCACCTTTGCAATCCGGTTGAGGTAGCATTCAGCATCAAAGATGGGCTTTCATATTTGTCACCATTCTGTATTTGCCACTGCAGAGGAAGTGAAAATACAATAATAAGCAACATACCCTGTAGCCTTGGAGCTAATTACACATCTTTCTTCACAAAGTAAGTGGAAAACACATGAGCTTGGAAGATATCCATGGAGCAATTAACACGTGCTTGTCAACATGTCACAAATACTGTGTTTTTACAGTTGAAATGAAAACACAAAATGCCATCTGATTGAACTTCAGAATAATTAGCACATCACAGCACACAACCACGACAAGTACCTGTCAACAGCTATCAGCACAGCAATGACATTTTCCACTGCGAATAATAATGTCATTTTCCACGTTTGAATAGTAATGCTATTTTTTGTCTTTTGAAAAAGTGGCATTGTTTAAAACAGATACAAATATATCCTCCGTAAAACAAGATTTCATTCTGCTAAGTTAACACTCAAACAGAATTATTTCATAGATTTTGTAACCAAAGCTCTAATTCCACATGCGAAAGCAAATGAAGCTCTAATTCCACATAGCTCCTGGAGGGAGAGGAGGATGCTGCCTGTGGGGTGCTGCCTTTGGTAGCCAATGTCTGTGTACTCCCAGAATGCTTTGTCTGTATGCCAAGCTGCATAACCAGGAATGCTCTGGACTTGTACTAAACTGGTGATTTCTTGTAGGAAACACACCAAAAAATATACCAGAGAATTGGGTACTGTGGGTGATTTTCAGCAATTTTCAGGCCAAGTTAATAATGACAGCTCTGCTGTGCTCCTAGAGTAGCTTGTTAAAAGAAAGGTAAGAAAAAGCCAAAAAAAGTTTCTGTAAAGTTTTATTAAAGTTATAAACTGCTCTACTGCTCTGTTTTCTGTAAACAAGTTGGCTATTAATAGACATGATTTAAAATGCATGTTGAATTGCACAGACTGGCAAGTACAGTCTCATGCTTTTTCGGTGGCTGTGTACAATTTTATGCTTGTTGTCTATGACTTTAACAAGTCATATGAGCTTAGACTGTTTGGTCTTTAAAGTCCGTTAAAAGAAAAGATTGGCTCTTACTAGCAACAACAAACTAACAATCCTACAAAGACAAGTTTTGAAAGAAAGGCTGGAAGAAATCAAAGTAGGGTCAGCCTTGGGTACTGACTACAGGGCAGGACTGGGCAAGAGTCAGATCCCCCATCTGATGTAGCTGAGAGCAAAATCAATATGTTGATTTGCCTGATTGAGGATGTGGTTTTCCTATTTGCAGCACACAGCAGCCTTCCTCTCTTCCAGCTCCACCTGTGCTCTGAAACAACACAGCACAGTGAAGCACCAAGCGGAGGTACTGAAGTTAGCTTTGAGAGCCTCAGACGTGGGTGGTAGCAGTGGTGTAGCCATGCTGGCTGAACACGCTGCCCAGGCTGAGAAGCAGGTGTAATTTAGAGGGAGCTGGGTATTTCTGCATGATGCTCTGTTGTGACATACAATTTTGCCTTACATGAGAGGTAAATCAATTCCTGTAGCCGTTCCTAACTTGGCTTATCTGCCCACCAGTGACAGCTTTTACTGCCAGCTGGAATGAGGTTGGTGCCATCGCAACAAAAATTCTCTATTTATATTAACAGGATTAAGTAACTGATCCATGGAGATGGCTCATCTCCACTCAGAGCACAGAAACCTGCCTCCACTGAAGTACGTATCATTGTATCACAGTCCAGAGCAGTCAGTTCTGCCAAGGCTTTGCATCCGCTGGGGTGGGATTTGTCTTGTCTTTAGCCATTTAAAAGGCAGGTGTTTATCTTAAGTGGTAGTGGTGGCTTTTGCTATAACCTGTGGAAAGATACCAGTATCTCCAGACAGCAAGACATCTCATCTGTCTTAGATGCTTGCATCTGCAGTTTCCAAATTGTGCAGAGAGCACAGGATGACCTAGAAATTTGGACTGCTACTGGTACTGTCTTATGCCAAGCCAACTTGGGTCTTGGCTGACACTGGAATCGTAACAAAAATGATACAAAAATCTGCATTGTGTTTAAATGGCTTCCACTTCTGACTCACCTCAGCGTGAGAGAAGCCCTTTCCCGACTGTGTAAGTTTTATACCACTGGTGCCATTGAAAGAAAAAGCAGTCGTGCACTAGAAAATTTGAGAGTCTCAGTATGACGTTCTACTAAATGACATTGTCCTCTGAGTATTTGCTGTCACGTTTGGTGATTACGAATGGGTGTGGATCGGGTGGATAAAGCTGGTTCTCTGTGCCAAACTCCCACGTCATGTAAAATTCAGATAAAATTTTATTTAAAATCTAACAACAAAGATCTTCAAGGGCAAGATACGTCTCCTCTGTCTCTATCCCCTTGAGCACTAATCCACAAATCTCTACACTTCCACCCACCACAAAGAAAGGGTCAAATGCTACCAAAAGACTGTATCTGTGGGATTTTAGGCTCAACAGTGAGTATGAGAAGAAATAATGAGGAAACAAGCTGCTGAAAATTCCAACAACTCTCCACAAATCTGCAACATCCACAGAATTTCTGCAGTGACTGAGTTGCTGTTGTGGTTGCCTGCCCTGCAGCCTGGTGTCCCAGAACAGAGATGGCCAGCCCCACCTGTGAACACTACCACCATCTCTTTGAAGCTGTGGGGCAGGGCCACCATCTCCTTAACTCTAAGTCAGCAAGAAAACTACCACCTGTCCCTTGGTTGAGTGGTAGGAAACAAACACTCAAGAAGGAGAACCTCTGCTCTACAGTAGATGTGCTGATTACAGATGGGGCCTTAATCGCAAGCAGTAGAGATATCCTATTTGGTTTTTATTTTAGAGCAGTGGAGATTTAGAGACTCACACCTTATGGAGTCAAGAAGCTTGTGTGGAAGAGCTTTCAAACAAACCAGCTACTGAGCCATCAGGCCATGGAGACACGGTCATTCTGGCTCTAAGTAGCCCACCCACACTATCCTGGGACCTGCAAAGAGCTTGGTAATAATGTTCAGGTTAAATAGTTTGCTTCCAAACCACTATGAACTGGAAGACAGAGTAACTCTCCCTTAAAACTAAAATTACAAGGGGGTGCACAAGGGCAATTCAAGAAGAAAGCTCCCACTCCACCAGGTATCAGGCACTGAATTTTGCCCTCCTCGAGGTGAAATGGACTGAGCTGATCTGTTAGATTAGTTCTGTCACCAAAAGGGTTGACCCTACTCTCATCTGCTCCCACTCCATCACTCCCTCTGCTGCTCATCTGGCTGCTTGGTGAGCCATTTCAGTCCTCAGAGAGTTGACCTGGGGACCTGGGGAGGGAAAAGGAGAGCAGAACACAGCTCCCCATTAACAATTTGTATTTTTCATGGGTTTGATTCTTAACTTATTTCTCTTTTTTGTTTTGGTGGGGCTTTTTCCTCTTTCGGGAATAATCTTCAGAAAGAAGGGGAGGAGGACTGAAAAGAAAACCCACCAGACTGCATAACAGGTGAACACAAGGCCAGCTGGGGAGATCCCCTTTCACCAGAAAAGCATGTCAGCAGTGAGCTCAGCAGGTAAGTGAGCTTGCGGTTTCGAGTACAAATCACCCTCCAGAGACACTTACTATAATCCTTCTGGGTCCATGGTGGTTGATGGCGACAACCAGGGCAGACACACAGGGACTCCCTGGCAGCCACGTACAAGAGCATCCACATGTAGAGGCAGCATTACAGCTCTCTTGGCTGAAACATCTTAGGCTGGATAATGCCATTTTTGCATGCCAGAGCCGTCGATTCAGCTCACGGCGCTGCTGGAGGAGAACCGAATACTCTCTAGCGACAGTACAAATGCACCTCGCAACATCTGCGCCGAACCAGAACGACTCCAAAATGGAAACAAAACACCTTGCGCATAAACTGCAGGGCTAACAATAACTCTCATAGGGAGCAAATCTTTTGTAAACTCAAACACTTCACTCAAAAATGCCTCATTTTATACTTAAAAGAAAAAGCAAGAGACGCCTTGTAAGTATTGCATATTGCAGAGATTGGATGAAAGATGCCATTTAAACCAATTTAATTCAACTATTAAAAACATCCTGGGAGGATATTTAATTAAATTTCAATATGATTTGCACAGGGTTAGTTTAAATTCATCCCTTATTACTTTGGGCTGCTCATTGAGAATCTAAAAGACATGCTTTTGGCTCAGTTGAGACAAGCTGAAAGGTGGGCTCTCCCATGGCAATGCCCCAACTCGGGAAGTTCAATGCTGACGCTAGGAAGTGGAAAGTGAAGATGCCATTTGAAGGACAGCAAGTGAGCGGATTGCAGGTGTCTGTGGGGAACAGGCACAAGTAGAAACCTTTGTGGTTCAGCCGCCACATCGCCTTCCCTCCAACTCATCCCCAGGGCAGAGAGCATGGCAGAACTTGTGGGGGAAAGCTTTGAGGCATGAAAAGTTTGAGCCTGAAAAAGACCAAGGAATTATAAATCTGTTTTGGGAGGCTTGAACAAACCAAACCCCAAGGAGGGGAATACTAGGCATGAAGAGCCTATGCCATAGGTCCTTTTAATGTGATACCCTGTTTACCCAGAGAAGATGATTAGTTAAAGGTTGTATAAAAAACCCACATTGAATATACAGAGTGATGCTTCCTGTAGGTTCTCCGTGCACCCAAGCTTCCAGCTCTCAGTTGTTTAAGGGCATTGTCCTGGTTTCGGCTGGGATAGAGTTAATTTTCTTCCCAGTAGGTGGTATAGTGCTGTGTTTTGGATTTAGGATGAGAATAATGTTGATAACACACTGGTGTTTTAGTTGTTGCTACGTAATGTTTACGCTAGTCAAGGACTTTTCAGCTTCCCGTGCTCTGCCAGGTGCACAAGAAGCTGGGAGGGGGCACAGCCAGGACAGCTGACCCAGACTGGCCAAAGGGCTATTCCATACCATATGGCGTCATGCTCAGTATAGAAACTGGGGGGAGTTGGCTGGGGGGCAGCAACCACTGCTCAGGGACTGGCTTGGCATCGTTTGGCGGGTGGTGAGTGGTTGCATCACTTGTTTTTTCCTGGGTTTTGTTCCTCTCTCGCTCTCTTGTTGTTTTCCTTCTCATTACAATTTTTGTTGTTGTTGTTGTTGTTCCAATTATTAAACTTTTCTTATCTCAACCCATGAGTTTTCTTACTTTTGTTCTTCTGATTCTCTCCCCCATCCCAGCCAGGGGGAGGGTGAGCGAGCGGCTGTGTGGTACTGAATTGCTGACTGGGGCTAAACCACAACAGGCATCCTGCACCGTAAGCTACAGCCAGATCATCATTTTACTAACCTCCCACCCTGCGTGCAGACAATCTCTTTTTCAACATAGGTGTATTTTTAGACTGTAACATCCTGTGGCAGTGACTTCCATTTATTTACGTGTAATGCAGAAAAACCCTCAGCCTTCCTCGACTGCTTTAGCTGTAGCTCTCGTATGGTGAGAAATGGTGACTCATTGCTCCTTGTTTCCCTTTCCCTCAAGTTTTATGATTTTAGGACTGCTAAAATCATGTGCTAGGAGAACTCTCCAAGACAAATCTAAACCAGCAAGAACTTGGTAAAGAAACAAAGGGAGGGAAGTGAGAAGCAGATTAAAGCAAAAGTAAATATGTATCAACACAGAGTTTTAAAGCTCTGCAAGATTTAAATAGGAGTTGGTACCGTTCCTCTTGTTCTAAGAAAATCAGTAGCATCTCATCTCACATTTCCTGAGTGCATCTCTTTTCTTCTAATTTGTAGGAGGCAGCATGTCTAAAACAGAGACATCACTTTAAGGTGCTTTATGGCAACTTCCCCACCAGTTTTCTTTTCAGGTTACTTTGATTTCCACCATGACTTTACCTTCAAAGGTACTTCAGAGCATACCCAGCTGATGGTTCATGTACACGTCCCCAGACTACTCAAGAGTCTAGCTCTTGCTTTGACATGCATTTTTCATTTTTATCTTCCTAAGTTGAAAGGCATGCATGCACACACCCCGATGTATTTCCCATCTAGTGTCCCAGCCTAACAACTGTGCTTTAATTGACCCAAGGCATTAAACTGAGCCCAATAGCTGTCTGAGCACAAAGCCGTGGCTCACATATGTTTTCCATTGTTTTAACATTGTACCTCAGATAGTGGAGAAATAAAGATAGGCTGATACCCATCTCTCAGACTGATTAAAATAACACATCTAATGGGGTTAGCAGCATCTCTGCTTCGTTTCCTCCTCTGGCTATGCAGTAAGAGCTGCTCAGAGTGGTCCTGAGGTGAGGTTATCTGCCAAGGTAGCCCTGAGAGGCTGCCTTCACCCATGCCAGCCCCAGGACAGGTTCTGCCCACCAAACATCCTCCAGAAATAACGCACAAGTCTGGCATTGAAGCCCTCAGGGAGCATGTCTCATGTCACACACTGGCACCTTGCTACCCTTCCTGAGCTGACCCTGCTCCAACACGTCCCTTCAAGGGGAGCTTCCTGCTGCACACAGGAGACGTGACGCAGCCTGCGCGGACCAGGGGACGGAGAGGTGGAGGCAAGCGAGGCCAGCGTGCTGGCCAAGGGCACCGCGGGTTCCTGGCCCAGCCTCCACAAATGCTCCAGCGCGCTGGGTCAAGCCGCCAGGACATGGCATGTACTTGGGATACAACTACGATGGCTGTTGCTCAGCCCATCCAAATGAGAAGCTAGTGATGAAGCGGGGGAAATGACAGCTCCAGGACAGGAGGGAATTAAAGCCTGCTGCTGGAAGCAAACATTTTGAACCAAACCCCACATTTCCCCCCTCAGTTTGACACGTGCCACTGGGGAGCGCAGAAACAAGATGTAGAAATAGGGACTTTCAGCCCACGTGATCAACAACCATCTCTTGCCCCTTGCGAAGCGCTGAGCCCCCCGTCCCCCCGGCAGCCTCGGGGGGCCGGGCCAGGAGCGGATTGAGCCCCTGAGGGGCAGGTGCCAGCCTCACTTTAAGGCATCCAGATCCGTAACTCCTGCCAGAGCTCTGGGAGACACACAACGCTCGTGATTCGTAAGCTGTGAAATCCAGCTCAGCTAAGTTGAGGTTCTTTTTAATTAGAGAAAATGCTGCCCTAAGGAAAAGCAAACACTTGTGCAATCGGTATTACCCATCTGACTTCAGCTACCAAAAAGAAACCTCGAGGAATCTCATTTAAGCTATAAACATGCAATGAGCAGCAGTTTCATTGTGCGGTGTTGGAGTGACCAATGCAAGTTTAACAGTTTAATGCAAACATAAGCCATTAATTTAAGGTGGTTATTTTTAGCAGCTGTACAGCTAAGGGAGAAACAGTGCTGGCAGAGCCAAGAAAAACACAAACAAGGATGGTGCAAGGCTCTCTGCATCCCTCCGGCCACTGCCACCGCGGCGCTGACCTGCCGTGCCCTCTGCCACACACGGCTCCATCACGGCCCCCGTGCCCGGCAGGGGAAGTTACTAAAACTCATGTGCTTTGATTTTCAACTATGCTGGTGGTGTCGGGATAACCAGCCTCCTCGCAAGAGGTGGTTACACTACAACAGTAAACAGCGTTCTCTTATGTCACACAGTTTCTCCGGGATCTTCCTTCCATGATGTAGGGACCCCGAAGTGCCACCCAAGGGAAAATTTGCCTGGAGAGACCTTGAGTTGCCCCATCCCACAACCACAGGCATATGACGGCGCAGAAGCCTCAGAGCAGGAAGACCAACTTGGTCAAACCCCAATGCAAGTCACTGCTTTTGTTTGCCGCATGTCACATCACATGGCACACTTGCAGTTCTCATCGCGGGTGGTATTGCCTGTCAATTTACATTAAAAGGGAAAGCAGATCTTTAGGCTGTTACCATTTGTTTTTGAAAGCAAGCAACGAGCAGAGCTCAATTTACTCTGTGCCTAACCTAGAGAAAAACCTGTTTTCAAGAAAAGAAGTGCTCGCTGAAACAAGTATATACAAAAGAAAGAAGCAGCTGTTTTTAAGCAGCAGATTTGTCACTGTGTGCCCAGCTCAGCGCCTGTTAAAGTGTAAAGACGGGGATGGACACTTGTCCGGGCCTGCAGTGGCCGGCTGCAGCAGAGGATGGGCTCAGCAGCAGAAGATGCTGCATGGAGGGGTCTGGCCACAGCATGGCCTCCCTGGCAGAAAGCAATCGCTTGCAGGCACCTGACGGTCAGCCAACACGGTGGGGCAGGTGAGGAGTCACTGGTGGTCCTCAGCAAGGCCAGTCACGCAGCTTTGCGAGGGGAAGGAAGGCCTTCCCTCTCTGTCCTAATATGTATCCCCCTGTGTGTCAGCTTAGTTTCTAATTTTAAGAGGTAAAACTGCTGTGGGAGAACTCCCTCAGACAAGTCTGTAACTAGGAAGGTTTCAGAGAAAGAGAGATAAAAAGGGCAATTGAATGAAAAAGAAATCGTACGTGTCAAGTCAAATTCTGCCCAACAGAACACAAGTCAGGAGCATTTGGCAAATAAAAGGAAAACAAACATGTAATTTTTCCCAAACATAAAAAGAAAAAAAAACCCTAACAACCCAGCAGAGCTCTGGCTGGAGCGTGGGAGCAGAGCGAGAGGGATGGAAACAGGGACCATGCGGCGGGGGGAACGAGCCCCAGGACGCGGTGACTCCCCGGGCCCCTGCAGGAGGGGCAGCTGCTCCCCCGCTGAGGTGCCACTCGCCCACCTCAGCGTCCTGCAGCCCTCGGCATGTGGTTTCTGCGGCAGGGTGACCCTATGGGCGAGCCGGACCCTCGCCACATGGGGCTGAGCGAGGCCTGGGAGCCCACGGGCCATGCCTTTCACTGGGATGAGATGGTGGATTAGCAGGTCATGGGCATCTTGCCTCGACGGATGCATCCCTTCCTCTGGGCACCGGCGGCAAGTCCTCGGGGTCAGTCATCTGCCTGTGCCGCCTCCGAGACGCCTGGGCCCAAGGCCTCACAGTCCCTCAGAATAAAGCCCCCGAAAGGGCAGCTTCCACCCAGCGTGGGGAGGGAAAGGAGCGTCCCGGTGAGCGCACCCAGCACCTTCCCCCGCCCTTCGGCAACAAGCACTTTCTGGAGCCACCTTTGGGTTCAGTCACAACATCCCAGCCTTGCAAAACACGTGGTTCAGATCCGCAGGCTCCCACAAGCCCCGCAGGACGGGCCCAGCCAAAAGGCAGCCCGTCACTGCAGAGATGCTCCTGCATTTCCCAAGCTCGGTGGTCTCCCCCACCCCCCAAGCCCTCTGTTACTCCCCTCACAGACATGGCAGCTGCTGCCTGCACGGTGCCTTCTCCCTTCCCACCCCGCACCACAGCCCCACACAATGCCCTCCCACCCTCTCTGACAAATGCCCAAGCCCCTGCTCCACTCCCACCTCCCTGCCGGCAGCCCCCAGACCAACACGGAAACCTTTCAGGACCCTTTTGCCGTTGTGCGCATGCAGAAGGGAGGCTAGCGGTGTGGAAGATCCCTTGGTGCCTTCTTTTCTGTTTTTTATAGGTTTCATTTATCTTTGGAGGCCAAATATGTCTTGGCAAGAAAGCAGTCTGACACCATCCCACACAGAGGACAACTGAGCAATCAGAAAAGCCACTTTTCAAAGAGAAAGGGCTCCTGAAACTTCACTCTCGGCAGACCTGCCATTTTACCACAAACATTTATACCATATTTTGACCTGAAAGGAGTCTATCAAGTCTTACATAAAAGACTCATCCATCTGGCCCCTTCTTCGCACTCTTGCATTGGCACGGCGTGCACCAGCAGCATGCAGCCATGGCTCTTCTCCTACAGTCATCCACCAGCTGCCATGCAGCATCGCAGAGCAAGGGACGTGCCGCAGTGGCACAGCCAGAGACACGATCACTAGCAGGCTTTACGAGTGCAAGGTCTTCCCGCAAGGCACAGCAAGACCCCTACCCTACCCTGAAACCTCCAGCGCCCATGACATCTTCAGGAGATCCACCTTGTCTGAAACTGGTCCTGCCCCATCGGATGGCTCTACAATGAGAGCGCCTCCTGCGCTGGGACTCCGGGCAGGCAGCAGGTCTTGAAAAAGGGAAGGCAGAATGCAAGTTTGAATACAAGATTTACAGGAAAGTTGGGTTTGTGCCAACAACTCACACCAAGGGAAGAGGGGTAAAAAGGGGAATGATCAGCTGGGGTGGGGAAGCTTAAAAAAAAAAAAGTAGAGTAATTCTTGGAGCTGTCAGTGAACTCTACTAATTCCCTGTTGAAGTGGTGAAATTCGCTGTCTGCATTTTTATCTATAATACCTTAAGATGATTCTCACTTACACTCTGGTAAGAGTGCCAAAAAAATGTTAATAACTAATGAATATGAGCTGAATATAAATACCATTTAACTTACTACATTTTCTAGTATATCCTTCCAAAGCATGCATTACCAAATGTATGTTTAATTTGATATAAACATTAAATACTTTGCTTTGGCATTTAATACATCCTTATGTCATATTATCATATATCTCTATCATCACACACAGATGACACAGAAATACACACCAGAAAATGTTTTCCTTCTAGAGAAAGAAAAGAAAAAGCCCTACAAAAAAAAGTCTCCCAGTTTTAAAGTAAAAATAAAAGTAATTAAAACAAACAGCTACTGAATTGTGAAGTCACTAGGGTGAAAATGCACATTATTAATGATGACATGACCCACAGGAACAGATACATGCGGCTCCAATCTTGCAAAGCCAAGCTCATACATGTCTTTATTCCCTACACTCCAGGATCTGACTTCCTTACATACTTGTTGGAAAATAATGCTGCTATGCACGTGCTTAAATATGAACAGCTACACTGCCGAATGGCTCAGGAACCTGTAGTCCTGGGTTTTCAGAAGTTATATAGATGGCAGCTAGTGCAAACAGAGGAAGGTTGGTTTCCCAATTCATTCCTTATTTTTAAGTATGTCTTTCTCATATGTTTAATATGCAAAAAAATGCACATAAAATAGCCCCAAACCCTGTTTCTCAGGGAAATACCTACCTTCAAAATCCAAAAGATTGAAACAAATCATAGCTGGGTTTATCAAGGTGCCCTCTTCTGGCCTTTAAAAAAAAAACCATTGTCTTGCTGTCACCCGGTTTCTTTGCTTGGAAGAGGCATCAAAATGAGCATCTGTTTGTGCAAATATTCCATTTATTTAATAAACTGGCCAGAAAAATACCACCACAGACATCCTTGATACCAAATATTTAAAAATCCTTCAGTTACGTATGAGTTTATAAAAATAACTTACAACACTATTCTAGAAATCTCAGTAGAAATACATGAATTTGTTATTGGGTTGAAATTTAGGTATAAGGCGCTTTGCCCAGAGGGCTAGAGAATTTACCCCCTATTCACATCACACTACTAAACTCCCAAGAACCATTTAATAAAAGTAATCTGAACCTTGCTGCTAAAACAGAGGGAAATGAAAAAAACAGATCAAAAAGCACATTCATTTCCATTACAAAGAGACATTTTTACCATTTCTTGATAAATATGTATGCAGTTTATCCAACACAGGAGGAATATTCAAGAAAGTCCATTTGTTATTTTCCATGGAAACCTCTGCTTTCAAAGTATTGTTTTCTTAATTAAATATAAAACAAAGCATACGGGGAACTAAATACAGCTTTTAGGCCATATCTACATAGAAGATTTTTCACAATTGGTTTTTGGAGGTGTTTGCTTATTTGTTTTTTTGGGGGGGTTCTTCGGCCATTTTTAAAAATTATTATTCTACAGGCCCACTAATCTGAAGGAAAGTCAAAGCGGTTCAAAGCGGCCAATTCATACCTGAAATGGTGCACCATACGATAGCTCACCTGGAAAGGAAGAATTTATTCAAATTGAATAAAGTTCAGAGCTCTTAGAAGTATAATTCATTCCACACTGGAGTTCTGTCAGTTCCAAATTGGATTAATTATAATCACATAAGCTGCAAGATAAAGCTAAGATGATCACATCTGTGTTATATGCACGGTTGTTACTGTCAGGGA
Organism: Ciconia boyciana; assembly: GCF_034638445.1. Lineage (NCBI taxonomy): Eukaryota > Metazoa > Chordata > Aves > Ciconiiformes > Ciconiidae > Ciconia > Ciconia boyciana. The sequence goes on from NC_132934.1 coordinate 62,254,828, forward strand.
AAAAACCCCACCTTTCTGTATAACAAGGCCTTAATAAAAAGTATTTTCCTTTCTCACCAAGGACAACGTTTTCACAGATAAGTTTCTCTAAAATAAAAAGTCACAACAGAGTCAGTTTGGAAGCCAAGAAATACGTTATTCTAGATGGTACTAAACTTTTTTCCAAGCGTATCTTCTTCCTCACCATCAAATATGTAGATACCATTTCCCCTCCATAGGCATGGGAGCTGGTAAAGTGCATGCTCATGAGGAGACCTTGCAATTGCTGTGTTATAACCTAGTACACAGGGGCACTATACAATTATCTGAACTTCTGGTAATTTTCTTGAGTTTGGAAGTTCTTTGTTCAGGTAAGAAACTAGAGAGGAATAAAACCAAAACAAAACAGTTGTTGCCCAGCTGTGCTAGCAGTTCTTCCATCACTGCCCACCAGACAATGCAGGCTTCAGGCTATGATTTCATGAAAGCATTCGTTAAATGCCCTGCTAAGCAACAGCTCGATAGTCAATATTCCCATTGCGTTGCTAATTGCCAGCCAATCACCGCAAGTGACCAACTCCGACAGTGCTCTTCTCCTTAGCACGAGGGAACGCTCTGGTCAAGATCTACACATTTCTGCAGATGACCGAGGACGACTTCTCCCCAAACCTTTCTTCTGCTGCACAAGTCAGACACTGCGATGAAAGTCAGTCTCTGGCAATAACAAGAATGGGGGTCTTTAACCTCAGCATCCAGCCTGAAGGGTATTTTCACCAGAACGCTTAGTCACGGACAGAGTAGTGAATACCTTAAGAGAAAGAAAAAGAGGACAAATTTTAGTATGGCTAGAATTAATTTTCTCTTCTAGAAGATCAACTTGGACATAATGCTCAAAACCACAGCCATTTCTTAAAGTAATAAAATAATAATGAAAAACATACATTTAAAATCCTTGCTGCTAAATAGCACCCACACATACAAATACCCTTTGTTCTCTTCATTTACCTTATGGTCTTCCTTTTACAGTGGAAAAGAAAGAATTAAGGAAATCACACAGCTTTCTACCACCTTTTGTCTTAATGCTCCAAAGTTTTTACAGTGGAAATGAGTTCAGCAATAATAAACTCTGGTCTGTACACCTAATGAATGAGTGTCTTTATGGCTCAAAGATAACTTCTTTGTTGGGAAAGTGAAGTTAACTCAAGGCTACGGCATTTGGAGAGAACATAAATTTTGCCTCTGTACCTTTCTAGATATTATAGAAATGTGGAACAGATTGCTGATGTAGGTATTATGTCTGGGATTTGTATCCTCTGGACAATAGCTAAGAAACACTTAGTAAATCTAGTTTGAAAAAGTCCAATCTTTACTGCTTTCAAGTCACATTAAAGAAAAGAACATTTTCAAGAATAATTATTGTAAAATTAAAAGGTATCAAAATTCAAAAAGAAAAATTCTACAAAACCTTGCTTAATATTAGAACTTTACTATGCAAATAATTGCATAGTTTTGCATAGATACAATATAGAAAGGAAAAAAGGAAATCAAAACCACTTCTATCTAAATGGTTCAAAGTTGCAATAATTAGCTATCATCAAAGCCATCTCTCAGGAAGAATAAACTTAGCACAGAATAAAGTATATACACATTTCAGTTATGCAAATAACACTGAAGTGTCTAAAGATAATGGGGATCTGAAAGCCCTACAGTACTCTAAGTAGAAGCTTTGCTGCATTAAGGCTGCTAGCAGCTCTTCAGAGAACAGCATCAATAAATGATATACCTCTTCCACTTTCTATAAGCATGTAAAGCATTACACACAAATCAGGAAGACAAATGCATGTCTACTATATATGGCAGAAGAATAGCAATATAGACAACGCATGTCTACTATATATGGCAGAAGAACAGCAATATATTTAAACCATCATGCATGGCTTGAGACAGGGTTTCTAACTCTTCAGTTCTGATCCACAGACTGACAACATTTATTATTATTTCACTTTGAAAGACAAAGATTAAAAAGTGCAAAATTTATCTGCTTTCTTCTCAGCCTGATTGCAAGCTCTGTGTGCACTAGCCAGTTCCAATGGCTGCGGGGACCACACCGCTCCCCAACTCCAGTAAGCCAGCTGGGAGTCATTTAATAATTACTGGAAACACAAGTTTTTTGACAGAACTTGCTAGTTATTCCAGTGAAGACAAAACCTTAGATCCAATGACTGGAAAGCCATCATTAGCTAACTCAAAGAATCATTCCAGCTTTCAGAAGACACTTTCTCTTCATCACAGATGCTCAATTATACACGCCTGTATTTCAAGCAGTGCAGTACAGTCTAGGCTGCGAGGTAATTCTCTGAGGTCCTACCAATCTGTGCTCGCACTTATTTGTACTTTGCCTTGCAAGAAATTCCATTCGGAGTTCAGGCTTTCTACAGAATAAAATGCTGCTCAAATAAAAGAAGTGAAATCTGTCTCTAATGTGTAAGCAGGGAGAAATGGGACCCACAGGAGACTCTCCGAGTAATGAATTAGCACTAATGCCAGTGAAGATGTCAGCATTTGACCCTGCAACGCTGTCCCTTTCCTGCTCAGATCAGACTTCATTTTCCTTAGTTTTTACATGGATGTAAGATAAAAATAATGACGATATTATCCATCATTCTATTCATCCAGATATGTGCAGTCCTCAAATTCCAAACAATTTTTAAGCATTTTTTTAATCAAAGAGTACCATCTTGCACTTTGATTTTTGTTTACTGCTGAAGAGATTAAATTAAGTAACAGGCATTAAAAAAACCTTTTGAAGACTGGCACTAAAAATGATTGCTGTTCCCTGGAGCTTTTAAATAGTGTATTTCTCCTGAGCCAATTTCTTCCTCCCCCACTCAAACAAATATGATTATCTGAAATTACCTCCCTAAATTATGTCTAATCATCATTCTATTTAGTTTCAATTTTAGCAGCTCAGATGTCCAGAATAAATTATGACTATCATCCTCTCTTCACACTGCATATGCTAATATCCTGCTTGAGTTCACAGGTTTGAATGCCTCACTCAGAGTTCCCCCTCCACAGGGCCCCTGGTAAGGTAAGGACCTGCTACCCCTCTTCAAGGACTTCCAAGAACACCATTAGATGATACTACAGAAAAAAAACCCCAGAATCTGTATTGCAGATGCTCTGAAGATGATTCAGATCACTAGCAGTCCATTCCATTAATGGAGTTCATATTATATTGCTTATACTGTATCACTTTGGAAACACAGAACAAGAGAAGCGGACTTCACTTCTGCAGACCACCGTCCTGGTGCTCTTTATTAAACTTTGTAGCTAACACATGCAGGTAAAAACACAGATTCTGTACAAAGACCTACAAAGGCGATACACAGTTTTTGCAGGGATCCTCAGCTGATATAACTGGTCCTAATACTACTAAAATCAGTGGAGTATCTCTGATTTATACCTGGGAGGAGCTGTCCTCCACCCACTAGAGAAAATTAAGCTCTTCATTAAAGAGGAACTACAAGACAAACACAAGAAAAAAATGGTTGTGTGGCCTTGTGCACTTCAAAAGTGAAGTCCTAGAGAGTAAAGGAGAGATCTTTAAAAGGGTAGAATTTAATAGAAACAATTGTCATGTAGCTGGTCTCCTTCCATAGCACCAGTTTATAAGCCTATTTTGAGTACACATATCTAAAAAAAATTAGTTTTGACAACCACTTTAGCAGAAATAGTATTTGAAGCCTTGATAAATGGATCTTTGAGTGGGAGGAAAATTCTATACTTCCCAGTAGAGGGAGCACTGGATTAGGAGAGACCATAAACATGAACACACATCAACACACAAATGAACACACACACACAAAAAAATAATCCCCAATTAAACCTAAATGCTAGATTTCTAAATATTAAAAACAGATAATTTCCTGTCCTTCCGTCCCTCCTACATTCCCTCAAATTCTGACCTCTTTAGTAGAGCTCTGCTATTCAGATTTCCAACACCTTAGCCCAGAATACTATGAAAGCTGAGATATGAGGTATATATCTCAGCTTTATGTATATATTCATATACAAACCTCTGCACAGACAGGATGAATTCCTATGGTGCTGTCCAGCTGTTCTTTTGTCAACCCACATTTAATAGCAGCTGCAAACCCTTGGGTGACTTCTCCAGCATTTGGACCAAGGACATGGAAACCGATGACTCTCTCCTAAATACCAAAGGTAATCAAATACAAGCACAGTCATGCATTCAGTTCTCTTTTGATAACATGTAAGATTTTCTTACTCAGGGTACATAATTTCATCAGTTCATAAAACATACCACAAATTAATGTAACCACACAAATGTGAACTATCATTAGCACCAACAGATGGGGGAGAGTGGGTATAATTTTGTTCTCTCTCCAAAAAGGAAAAGATTCAACTAAGAACTCAAGAATCAGCTTCCTTACAAAGTTTTGTGCAGGAGTCCTCTGTTTACATGAACAGCATACAAATTTAACACACACCATGGTCTATGTTTGATTACAGTGTATGTCCAAGTTACAAACACGCATATAAATTTTACTCAGGCAAGCTATTCCACTCATTTCAACAGGCTGCTTGCCTAAGTAAAGATGAGCACCTTGCACAAAGGTTTGCAACATCAGGGCCTATGCTGAGTGGGCGCATGGTGTGTGTCTACTGAAGAAATTTCAGTTTGATAGCTGCTTACAGGAAAGGGACACAAGCTAAAGGTTCAGCTAACAGATGTAGCAAGAGGTGCACTGTAACTAAACTGACGACTGCTCTTGTTGCAGTGTTCAGTGTCATTGGGAGAGAATATACCTAGAGACTGGCAAAACAAACTGAAAGACATCCAGTTACAAGGAAGATACTATTACTTCACACTTCTCACATCTATACTACTGTTCAATTGCAAAATACGTCAAACTGCACATATATTCTCAGCAGACACTCAACACAAGTACTGACTTGACCTGCTTTTCTTAAAGAAAAGCTTGCTTCTCTAAGAAAAGCAAGCCTCCTTTAGCAAATGCTAACTGCTGTGGGCTTCAGTGGCTTTCAGGGCATTAATCAGATTTTGCTGAGCATAGATGTAGCCCAGTTGGGTATCAAAAGTTATCTGCTTCTACTGCTAAACATCACATACAAGGCAGTGTGGATACTCAGTACACTGAAAGGTAATTTTTCTTTCAGTAAACCTGAGGACTGAGATTTACCACGGGGTTTATTTAAATAAGAAAAGCTATAATTAGGTAATAACTAAAATGGAATTATCCTTATTTTCCTTTAAAAATATGTACATATGTAAAAATAAAACCATAGTAAAAAACCTGGGGTAACTACAGTTTTAGTTACTGAACACATTTTTCATCCAGGCTAACTTTCAGCTCTACCTCTAGATGTTTAAACACATTCTCAATTTTCAGGACAAGGAATGGAAACAAATTAATGAAACACTTTAAATCACCATTAAGCCTTTTCATTTTCTTAAGTACCTTTGGATTAGGAACATAACTGTGGGTTCCAAAATAGCTTCCACACTAGTGCAAACTCCTCCAGAAAGGGGAGATGGGCAAAATCAGACAGGTTTTCAAATCTTACAAAATGGTGATGTGATGCTTAGAAAGACTGCAGTAAGATAAATCTCTGTCTCATGATAAAAGAAAACAGATAAAGTAGATCCAAAATTTTATTAGGACTGATAACTCCATGCCCCTGTCTTAACAGGAATACATCTTTGCAGCCTATTATTTTTCATAATTCATATTATGAAAATCAACTAAATTTTTATTAAACAATTATGATCAGAGGGGGGCATACTAATTCTTTTGACCAATTAGTAATTGTGCTTGTGCTTCAGAAAGTACTGTACATTTCCATAGCCAGGAAGTTTTAACCTAGTCCAATGCCAGATAATCCTGGCATTATCACCCTAAATGAGATTTGTGCAGGCAAGATACATTAATCCTGTTAGAATCAGCTCAAGAGTTTTACAGACACATGTGGATTTGCAGAGGTTACAAGTTGTGACGGCTTCTGAGTGACCTCAGTTTCAGAGAGAAGACTCTCCCAGAAAAGAATCTCCCAGTTTGGGGACGGGAGAATAAGATAAACACGTAAGACTTCTAACCATTTTTACATACATTGATTCGTTCACTTTTCAAAGTCAATGGACAGTTTTACGGATCTCTACTTCTTATTTTACATATATGAAGTACCACCATATACCAATGGCAACAACAGAATTTTCTATTTTACCGAGGGCCATTTTTGTATAAACAAAAGTATTGCATCACTATTAATATTTATTAAATTTCAAAAGGTAGAAACATTTAAATTAATTTTTAATTTGTTAAAAAGAACCTATTTATAGCTGTGGTATCAACAGTCCCTGTAATGAACATATAGTTGCTGTTTTCCCTGGAAGGAAAGATGCACTTACATTATCTTGAATATTGCAAATTATCTTCGCATAGCATTTGTTGTTGTCTCTGGATGGCACAGTCCATTCCAGTGGCCAGAAATGACTATGGTACACCTGGAAATACAACAGGTCAAAAAAAAAAAAAAAAAAGTTGTGTAATTTCACAGCAGAGAGCATGATCTTCCAAAAACTGCCAGATTATCTTAAATTTGCCTCATCTACCTCCAAAGGTGGAGCTTTACTACTAACTGCAATTGCTTTTGGAAATCACACATGTAAAAACTTTCAACAATTGTGATGCAGCACAAGGATGAACCGTTAACTAGTAACTCTTCATTAGCAATCAGCCATGCACGTAGAATTTGGAATACTTGAAATCAGTGTGAGATTCTTTCCCCTTGATGAAAGCTAAAGAAGGAACCCTCTACAAAACAAGCACTAGTGTCATCCAATAATTAAAAAAAAAGAAGCCATAAGTGTATTACACTTCCAGAATGCAATTCACCATACTCTCAATTAAACTAGACAAATACAAGCTTCCCTCACAGAAGGCTGTATTGTCTCTGGCTCTACCCAGGATGAATTAAAAAATATTTCTCAGACCAGAAAAAGGGAAGAAATAGCCTCAGAGCCTTGGTTTAGGAGAGATGAGGGCATGCTTTTTGCATGCTCGCTTAGATTATGTATCACTGCAAAACGGAAATTACATTTAAAAAAAAATAAAACCAAAACCACATTCTTCTCTCTGCCCCAGCCAACATCACTGGACAGATTCCTAACTGCAAACAAGGCTGCTCACCCACCTGTATAGTATGTATTTCAGAAAATGACGGGGTGTTTTGAGGCACAGTTCTACCCCGAACTCTCAACAGCTCTCATTACAAGCTAACCACAAATTGATTACTATTTGAAAGAAGTTTTTAATTGATCACAACTCCAATAAAAGTATGTCCCTTCACAAACTAGGAGAGACAGTTCAATGTTTTTTCATATTAATGGGGTTACAAAGCATTTATAAGCATCGTTATCTGAAACTGAAATTTAACAGGTCTGAATGACAGATGCAACTCAATAATCCTACTGAAGCTTGCAAAAGCCAATACGGTGACATGAGAGAGAGGTCAGACTAAATTAAATCAGGACTGAGCCACAATACAAATGCTTCTGCATCCGTATTTTAAAAAATGGCTTTGGAATGGAATGAAATGGAATGAAAACGAAAAAGTACATTTTCCACAAACAAAGGTCCAGTGTTACACACGTAACAGCAAGAATTTGACTCAGTAACAAAAATTTGACTGTGTATATACAAACTTTGTGGGGAGAACAGAATTTAAACCCCTGTCTTGTAGTCAGGTTAACAGTACTTGACACACTGCCATTTTAAGTCGTATTTACTTCTTTTCTCCGCAGTCCAAGTCAAAAAATTTAATTGACAAAACTAACAGGGAGACAAGTTCTCAACTTTATAAACGACCACTTATCTGCTTATTTCCCCAAATAATGCTCCTCAAGTGATCTTCATAGGACATAAAATTTCAGTCTATTGTCAGACTCCCTCCCCTCACACTTTCGGTAACATGGTCTGTACAGTATTTCGTAAGAACAGCCTTAGGCACTAAGTGCTTACATAGGTCTAATTTCACTCTTGACCAGTGAATGAATCCCAGTGAATGAAAAGGGATCACTCATCTGAGTAAAATTAAGCACATATCTCCTTCCATAGTCAAAATAAACAGGAAAAATAAGCATAACATTTGGCTTTATAAAGTAAAAGTCACCATGGCAAGGAATTTGCCACACGGTAGCTACAAAAAGCTCCACTTTGACATTAAAACCAATGTATTGCTTCCAACACATAACCAGCTTTAATGTATCCTGAAGCATTTGCAGACACAAAGAAACCTTTTTTTTAAAACCAAATATTCCACCTTCAAGCCCTGTTTGCCAAAAATAGAACGTATTTGCAACCAGAGGTATCGGAATTGGGGACTATTTTTATAACATGTCTAGGAACTGCCAAGGAAGACAAAAATGTACCTAGTCACCTCCTGCCCTTACATCAGAACACAGAATGCTGTTTTATTTGACTCTTAACATTATTTTAAATTACAAATAGGGAACTTAAAATCCAGATGAAACTAAGGCATTTACCTCAATGTTTTCCTCCCCAAACTTCTCCACTGCAGTCTCTTCAGAATACCCACAGGCTCCATACTCCAAAGGAGTGAATACAGTGGTTGGAACATTCACATAGTCACACTGTGTGGCATTCAAAACAAATTAAAAAAAAAAAATAAAATCACACAACATCAGTAATAAAATCAGCACAACGGGTAAAGATTCAGCAGTCTGAAGCTCAGACAGGAAGAGAAGTTGGGTTATTCAGAATTCTGAAAGCTACTTTTTTTTTTTAATAAAAAGAATTGTTTTAAATTAAACTACAGTTGTGGTGTTGTCCCTCTCAGAGGCGTTAACTAGAGCAAGAACAGAAAGACAATTTAAACCCACACTGACATTAACATGCACAGATTAAAAGGAAGAGGAAATTCAGTGCCCTGTTTTAAAAATGTACCAGATCAAAGGTCTGGTACATTTGTAAAACAGATAAAAAGTAGACTGTGCAACTGCCTCTACAAAGCATGCTATTTTTAGCTGTGAATGCTGCAAAGACAACACCACCATCAAAACCCATCATCTTTTTTATCAGCTGTGGCCTAGGTGATGCCAAAGAACCGAAGACATGAACTGCAGCCATTTGGGGGAGGGGACAGCTAGAACTAGAGCTGATACTGTGTGCCTTATCACATACCATGAGAGGCAAACACTAACCCCTGACTTCACTGGACCTTTACAGTGTTCTAGAGGTTCTGTCCCTGGGCAACCTCTGGGCCTGACCACCCTCACTGTAAAGAAGTTTTTTCTTACGTTTAAATATATTTTTTCTGTGTTTCAGTTTGAATCCATTGCCTTTTGTCCTTGCAATTTATACCACTGAAAGGAGTCTGGCTCCATCTTCTTTACTCCTTACCATCAGGTATAAATACACATTGATATAAGAGCCAAGCAAGCCATCTCTTCTGCAGGGTATAAAAATTCCAAGCTGTCTCCACCTCTCCTCATGTGCCAGATGCTCCAGTCCTTTAATCATAGTTACGGCCCTTTGCTGGACTTGCCCTGTCCTTCTTGTACTGGGGCGCCCAAAACTGGACACAAAATCCAAACCTGTCTCACCAGAGCCAAGTGGAGGGAAAAAGGTCTCTTCCCTCTACCTGCTGGCAATGCTTTGCCAGGATGCATCTGCAGGATGCAGCCCAGGATGTCACTGCCTTCTTTGCCATGAGTGTACATTGCTGGCTCACAGTCAACTTGTCCTTCAGACCTCCCGAGGCTTTCCCTGCACAGCTGCTTTCCAGCTGGTGGGTCCCCAGCCTGTGCTGGTGCATGGGGTTACACCTCCCCAGGCGCAGGACTCTGCACTTGTCCTTGCCGAACTCTGTGAGATTCCTGTCACCCCATTTCTCCAGCCTGACGAGGTCCCTCTGAGTGAAAGCACAACCATCGGGTGCATCAGTCACTTCCCCCCAGTCATCATCTGCAAACTTGCTGAGGGTGCACTCTGTCTCATCATCCAGATCATTAATGAAGATGTTAAACAGTACGGGACTGAGTATCCAGCCCTGTGGCACATCCCTAGTGACCGGCCTCCAGTTGGTCTTTGCAATGCTGGTCATAGCCCTTTAAGCCTGGCAGTTCAGCCAGTTCTCAATCCACCTCACTGTCCACTTATCTAGCCTGTACGTCATCGGTTTGTCTATGAGAATGTTATGGGAGACAGTGTCAAAAGCCTTTACTAGAGTCAAAGTAAACAAAATCCACTGCTCTCCCTATATCCACCAAATTAGTCATTCTGCCATAGCAGACTAGCAGGCCTGTCAGCTCTATTTAACTTCTAGTAATTTTAATTTCTATGGATTTCAACTCCAATTAATCTCCTTTGTGACTGGGGATCAACTAAGATACTGCTTACCATTCTTTCCTCACCTATCCATAACGCTTCATTATGTTTCATACAATCACCCTTTCCAGATTTGTTACAACAGTAATGTAAGCCAGGATCCCATCTAAGTAGTTACTCATTTCTTGGATTCGCTGAAAGAGATGATGCTTTCTTTGGCAGCCTACGGATTTCCATACCTAGAGAGACAGTTATCTGGCATAAAATGTAGATTAAGACATATCCATAGTATTGCAGCAGGAAAAAAATTCTGGCTCCAGCTACGGTTTTCTTAACGTTGCCTGGCTGATGTAATGACTTTATGCACACTGATTCAGAATTCTGTTACTGCAATACCTGCCAACCTACAATAAACAACTCAATCAAGCTCTAAATCTGACCGACAGCTGAACTTGATATGAATACAGCAGGCTCTGAAAGAGAAAAACCTTTATGCTTATGCCCTATGGTTATGAAGGTGAGACAAGCACTCACATCAATGGTGCTTGGATAACAGTTCTTTAAAGGCACTCTCCCTTCCTCCTGGTTTAAAGATAAGGTGTAAATGAGTACCCATGTTATTTCTATTTGGACTAGCATAAACTTGACTGAAACCTATAGCTGCAATAGTATGAAACAAACACTGAATTGATGGACTCAACATCTCAAGCATAAGTACGTGCTGACTTATTGGTACATTTGATCTTCCCTTGTGTCTATATCCAATTATAAGCAGAGCTATGTATTACATTGAAAACATACGGATGAGAAGTGAAAAAATTAGTGGAAATAACGTTGAAAATGAAGAGCACCACAAACCCCTTTTACACTCTATTTAGGGACCGTAGGTAGGTTTAGTAAACTGCCTATGAATTAGAGTTAAAGCATTTAATAGGATGAGAATGATTGCTGACTTTTAGGGAAGGCGGTAGAGTTACAAACAAGTTAAATGATCTCAGTTAATTTTATTATCATTATACTCTGAGAGAAAAATAAAATCTCTTAATAGGAAAAAAAGAGACTACTGCTTAATCCACAAGGTATTAATTTCATCCTACACAATTAGCAGAACATATCTGCAGTAATATCTTTGCAAGGGGGAAATTAAAGTTATCATCAAAGCCAATCCTTAAAAGCCTACTGAGTTTTCCATGAACAAGCAGACTTGTCCTCTGCACTTAGAAGTAGAGCAATGACAGTGTTTTCTGGCAACTGGTTCCTTACCTTAGTGGTTGCCCCAGCATAAAGCCTTTGAACTAACAATCTTCCTGCCTGGATTGCCACTGGTGTGAGTTCCAGCTTGTCCTGCAGTATATCTCCAACAGCATAGATATACGGCACGTTTGTTTGCTCCTCATCGTTGACAGGAATTTTTCCTGTTCTGTAATTTAAATTAACAAGAAAAAAGATCTAAGTGTTCTGCTGTGAAGACTGGAGGGGTACATAACCTTGCAGGAGTCAGGCCCTTTAGCTTTAAGAGAAAGACACATATTTGAAGTACGAGGAAAAGAAGTCATTCGCAATCTTAGAATCTTGGGCAACAATGTAAAGTAGTGCAAATTTGACCAAAACTACAGGAATTTACACACTGGATAAGGAGGTAACCCATGAAGTTGCGATTCGTCTCCTGAATCAATTCTTTGGTGAGGCATAAATCCTTTCCTCAAACACCCTCTACTACCAGCTGAGCTGTGTACTGGCAACCTTGCGGAATGACAGGAAGACACATTCTCCCACTCAAGCTGCAGGACAAAAGAATTTCTCCACTCCTGAAATTCCAGTCCAGTGGCTGAAGCAGTTTTTATAAACTTACCCTTCAGGCTTCTACACAGAGACAGGTCAAGCTGTTAGACACTCTACTTAAGGAAGAGCCAGCAAGCTTTTTAGCTATAAGTGTATTAAACTAATGGAAGTATTTAGTTATTAATATTTCCCACTTCATTAATAAATGAGATAGTGCAGTAATCACTGCAGGAAACATACGTACCAGGGAAACCTAATCAGACGGACAGAGAAACAGTCACACAGTTACTTGAGGGACCAGCGGCGATTCCCGTATTAAAATCCAACTTCCTCAGTTTTGGTCTTGTTAGCAAATATACAGTTTATGCTAAAAATTTTATAGTTCATTCTATTAAGCTAGTAATATGTGTCCTGATGTCAGAAAGATGATGTGTACTGTTCTACAAGACAACATGGGTCTGACAATTTTGAGTGGACCAAAATTTCCACTTATTTAGAACATCACAACAGTTCCCTTCAGCAACATCAGTCACTGCATTCATATATAAGCTGCCCTCTGCACTGTTTTTCCATAGGCTACCAAGTCAAATTCATGGTCCTGTGTCTTTTCTTCAACGGGAACATCCTCTAGGCCCCACACGCCTAGATGTTTTAGTTACCCATGTTGAAAATGTTACCGATAGCTCCACTCCCTGGTGCAACGACCTCACTACATTAAACACAACATGCTCCTCTACAGGAGACAGATTGTTCCCAAGGGTTGCTCTAAGGCAAGAAATAGACTCCTTCAAAAACTAAAACACATCACCAACTCCAACTGCGAGTTTAAGGAATGCTACTTTGACCTTATATTTCAAAATAAACATATAGTAGCATTTACATTAAAATTTTAAACAAAACCCCCCACACTAAAAGCCTGTATGAACAAACAGATCTCTGCCCTGAGAGGTGGTAGAGAGAAAAAAAAGGAGACAGGAATAAGAGTATAAGGAACAACTGACAGATGCTAGAAAGGCCAGTCACTGGAAGAAGCTGAGACTGACCTGTGAACCTAGATGGAATGGAACAGACACTTTTGACTTCCAGCATTTAGGAACTGACATTTCAGTATCAAAAAAGCAAACGCGGCAGTACTATGGGAGAAAATGCAGCTATCTGCTACACAGTCTGCTATCCAAGCGTATACAAACAGGAAACAAATTTCTCCTCAAAGCGTTTCAATGTCTATGCACTGCTACTACTGCAATAGTAAATGACACAAGCTCACTAGTCAGTGGTGTACAGACATCTGTCCTTACTTTTCATTGATCTTCACTCCAACTTTGTCTAAACCAATTTTTCTTGTGCATGCATCTCTTCCGATTGCTAGCAACACCTGCAAAACAGCAATGCATGTTACTGATTTTTTAAAACCTTAAAAGTGCATCTGCATGTGGCTACCTATTATTTTCATTATATACTAAGGATTAGTAGCTAAGGCTTGGTCACTTTAAGATGAATACGTTTGTTACCCATTGTACATTCATAGAGTTCAAGACAAGCCACACCGTCACCATGACCTAACAATACCAAGGTTTTAATAATAAGATTAAATACAGCCAAATAGCTTTCCCTGGAAAAATACCCCAAGACTATTCTAAACAAATCGGTTCGGGTCAGATTCTTTATTTTATTTCCTCGCACTTTTATACTGAAGTGTTATACCATATCCCTACCAGAGCAGATGACCCCAAAATGCTGCACAAGGAAAGGGCTCTTCAGGAAGGAAACTCAGATGCTTAGGCAAATAAAAAGATCATTGTCCTGGTTTCAGCTGAGATAGAGTTAATTTTCTTTATAGTGGCTGGTATGGGGCTATGTTTTGGATTTGTGCTGAAAACAGGGTTGATAATACAGAGATGTTTTAGTTGTTGCTGCACTAGTCAAGGACTTCTCAGCTTCCTGTGCTCTGCCAGGTGCACAAGAAGCTGGGAGGGGACACAGCCAGGATAGTTGATCCAAACTGGCCAAAGGGCTATTCCATACCACATGGCGTCATGCTCAGTATATAAAGCTGGGGAAGAAGAAGGAAGGGAGGGGACACATTCAGAGTGATGGCGTTTGTCTTCCCAAGTAACCATTACGCGTCACGGAGCCCTGCTTTCCTGGAGATGGATGAACACCTGCCTGCCCATGGGAAGTAGTGAATGAATTCCTTGCTTTGCTTTGCTTGCGTGCGCAGCTTTTGTTTTACCTATTAAACTGTCTTCATCTCAACCCTTGAGTTTTCTTACTTTTGCTCTTCCGATTCTCTCCCCCATCCCACCAGGGGGGAGTGAGCGAGCGGCTGCGTGGTGCTTAGCTGCCGGCTGGGGCTAAACCACGACAATCATAAAATAATCTTTGTTTTGATCTGAAATTATAATTTACTTACATAGGCTCTCAGCCAAGTCACTGCCAAATAATATTATTTGTTGAATATTATTTGTTTGAACATTTGTTCAGAATGATGGACAGACCAGGCCAAATTCTTACCCATCCTATCAACTTGGCTACCTTAATAAGCAAAACAAGTCCCAGCCTATACTATCACAAGGAAAAGTGCTATGTGCTTTGCAGTCTTGGACAACTGCCCAGGTAACTACACAATGCTTCTCATACGACAGCTAAGAACTGTCTGAAGGAATCCGAGATCTGTTTCAAGTCTTTTAGATGACTAAGCATGCCGGATCTTCAGAGCTTAAGGTCTTAAAAGGCATCACACATAGCTCATAGCTTCTATGAGGAGTGATGGCATTTCAGTGAAAGACGTAGTAGCAATAAGAAATCAGAAGTTTTCTTAATGAAAAGTTGGCACTGATTTGCTACCTAAAAAGTTTTCACTACTCTGGACCAGGAAAAATAGTATTACAAGACTGTACAACAGCACTGTTGTTGTTAAACTTTCTCATAATATTAGCCCTCAGATGCACTGAGGCATGTCCTTGTTATGGGATGACTGATGCACTGTACAGGTAAATGAGGTCACTGGCACACAGTATTTGCAGTCTAAAATCCCAGGCTGGCAAATGCTTGTCTTTATGCATTCTGAGTAGTTCCAAATACTTTATTTGCAACTTTTTTTTTTTCCTTTCAGCATCAAGGCCTAAGAAAATGAGTGGGGTGAGGGGTGATGGAAACAGTCAAACATATAATGGCATACCTGCACACTGCAATTTTACTGTTTTAAGTGTGTAATGAAGTTCCCTGACTGACTTGCCACAGGCCGTTAGCTGTTTTTCTGAAGATGCTCCGTCAACAACAGGTCTTGAGAAGACATGACACCTGTTTGTTTAGCTCTTGCACAGACCATTGTTTCGTGCTAACTCCAGAACGTGCTTTAGTTACTATGAAAGTTATGATAAATCATTACTTAAGAGTTTATGACAAGTATCCCACTGGGGAAAAATCCTGCAACTGATTGCACATGACCAAGTTCATCCACATCCCTAGGCTAAAAAACAGGTTTCAAAAGTATGCAAGTGATCTGGTAAGGCACATGGGACTCATGCCCATGGATTCTGGGACTTTTGTCACATTAATTACCTGTTGATTGTGTGTAATTAGCATATTGTAATGATTAAAAATAATTTGAAAAAATCTAAACTATGGATAAAAACACCCCACAAAATCTTAACATTAAATGGAAGGCTATTTCACATTCTTTATGTAGATAGCCAGGACTCACAGTATTGTATTCCCCTTCAATTATTTGGTTCCCCTTTGTGGACTTGGCTATAACTTTCAATCTTCCAGGAGTTCCTTCCTCAATCTGCTCAACCTACAACATTAGGAAAAACAAAAAAAAAGGGTTTAATTTCAAATAAAGATATGCAAATGTATCTTTGTCCCACCACATATCTTATCATTGAAAATGAGTGTTTAACCATGACCTGAAATTCAAGCATTCATTCTAAAGACATTTTCACCTTCCTCTAGATTTGTGATTACTACTTGCATGTTTAAACATTTTGGTTTATCACCATGCATTTATTCTTATGTCCAACACAACAAGACCTTGTTTCTGTTTATAAAAGTTGATAGCTAAGTTCTTGTCCAAGCCCACCACGTGAGCTGCTAGTATCAGCTGGGGACAGAGGAGGTGAGGAGGAAGGAAATTCTTGCAGAACCTGGAAACAGCATCAGACATTTTCTTCAACCACACCTTGAGGACCATCATGCCTTCCACCCACGGAAGCCACAGTCACAGCCCAGCCCTTAGCAGTACAGGCCTTCGTCCTGTTGGAATGATATTAGTCCAACAGGTAAAGCTGCCATGGCCTTGCAGGAGAGGGCAGCAGCTGGCTCTAAATGGCTGAAAAAACACCAGCAGCTTAAGAAAAAAACCTCTTCAGAGTTCCCCAGAGCCAGCTGAAATAAATACTGCTAGTTTTAGCTATGGATCCAGCTGCACACTGTCTCTCAAGTAATGCAGCAGGTCACTGCTTATTCCAGCAAAGCAAAACAAAAACAAAAAAACAAAACCAAAACATTAAAGCTGTTGCAACTGTGCTCTTTGTTCAGAGTAATAAAAAATAAATGTTTAAAACAAAACAAAACCCAAAATACATCCCCTTCCACACCCCATCCCTCCATATACCAGGAAAAAAAAAAAGCAGAAAGAGCAATACCATTGGCTTTTTTTCCAAACACTCCTTTTTCCTCTGATAAATAAATCAACTAAACAAGTGAATGGACTTTGAAGCTACATAGGTGGATTCTCTTTTGTCCTCACTAATATTCACTGGACTGCAAGGAAAGGACTGAGATATATACAGATATACATATATTTAAATATATATATATATATTTAATTAAATACATATATAAATCTCTTACACTCTGTGAGAGAGGATCAGATCCACAGCATGGTAACTGGCAAGAGCATTTTTTAAGCTACTCTTGATATTGCTAAGGGTGAAAATAAAGAGTCTTCATTCAATCTAATGCTTTAATCCCCAAAGTGTTAAACTCTGTAACATGCTGGCTTAACGCCAAATTGAAGACTGCTTAATACATTACTTCCTATTTCATAATAATTAACTGATATCCTCAGCTACAGTCCTTCCGTTACCGTCCCAGGAACGGCAAGGTGCCCAGCTGCTTCCCAAGGCTGGCTGTACATACAAGGGACATGTATGTGTGAAACAATTAACTTAATTCTGGGAAATTTTTAATGTTCATTCTACAGAAGAAAAAGTACTTTTCAACAGCTGCCCTAGTTCCTACTTCATATTCAGTATTTGAAGACAAAAAGAGCAAAATTTCTGATTAAGTTCTCTTCCCCTTTTTTAATTTAAAAAACCTAAATTTTCTTTGCCATCCTACCAAATTTTAAGGATCACTGTGTCAAACTGCTCCTATTCAAAGGCAGCATTATTTATAATAATTCATCTTCTGTCTTCAAACATCCCAATGAAGGGTTTTAATAAGCACTACATGCATAACTTCAAACACAGTATTGAAAGAGATGAGAAGACCTCCTAAAAATATATCCAGCAATTTAAGTTTAAGGATATGCTCAACTAAAAACAGGGGCAAATATTTTATTCCCATTGAAATCAAAGCAATGTAGTGAAGGGGCAGGGTAAAATACACAAAAGTGCATTCTGTGACTAGGGTGATGGAATCCTCTTTGCAGGGTGCATCTGGAGGAGACCACTCACTATTTAGTTGAAACGGTCTGTTTCTTCTAAGATGAACTTCCTTCCTTTCACACCCCCCAGAAAAGCCTACAAAAAGCTACATCTGAAACAAAAGCTAGATAATCATTCCTGCTTTTCATACAACATGAGATTTCTAGAACACAAACAAGCATAAAAAACCAAAGTTCCTTGAAACATCCCACTTTGACTTCTCACAGCGAATCTCTTACGCTCTGTGAGAGAGGATCAGATCCACAGTATGGTAACTGGCAAGAGCATCTTTTAAGCTACTCTTGATATTGCTAAAGGTGAAAATGAAGAGTCTTCATTCAATCTAATGCTTTAATCCCCAAAGCGTTAAACTTGGTAACACGCTGGCTTAATGCCAAATTGAAAACTGCTTAATACATTATTTCCTATTTCATAATAATTAAGCGCTAATTATTGTGAAAAAACATTAAGAAAAATACTGTTAGCACCCTCTGAGGTCTTTGATAAGGCAATTTTACATTAGAAAAGCTCCAGAGCTTATCTAATCTGCTTTTCAATCTGACTTTGCCTATACATGTATATAACTAGCTGCACCAGTATTCCTACTGAATTCAAAGAAAATTGAGCAAGTATTTAAGGACTCTGCCAAGTAAAGGATATAGATGGATACTTATAAAGCCCATTTACTTTTCTGGATAGTCCACTGGCCCTGGGCACATAAACAGTATTTGCTGGCTGAGAATTTGAGAACTGGCAATGAAAAATATGACTATTTGTGATGCACTGGCCCTGATCTTAAAGGAAATTACCTATCTGTTTAATTATGAGCCTGCAAGAAGTTTCACAGATTTCAGGACAACTGCTGAATTTAAGTATATTCAACATTTTCAGGACCAGGATGAGCAGGAGTAACAACATTTTTAATGCAACATATACTAACCCATCTAATTCTGATAAAAACAATGAATTCTGGAATCTCACAAAATTTTAATACTTAGACTAAATTGTACCTTTCAAATACATAAGATTCATGGACTTACTCAGTTTAAAACAAAAATTAACCTGTACTATATAATAGCAGATCCAGTATTGCAAATTCAACTTCTGTATTCACTAAAATAATTTACATCTTAAAACATGACGTGCTGGTTTTGGCTGGGATAGAGTTAATTTTCTTTATAGTAGCTAGTATGGGGCTATGTTTTGGATTTGTGCTGAAAACAGTGTTGATAATACAGGGATGTTTTCGTTGTTGCAAAGTAGTGCTTCTGTTAAATCAAGGACCTTTCAGCTTCCCATGCTCTGCCAGGTGCACAAGAAGTTGGGAGGGGGCACAGCTGGGACAGCTGACGCCAGCTGACCAAAGGGATATTCCATACCATGTGACATCATGCTCAGTATATAAAGCTGGGGAAGAAGAAGGAAGAGGTGACATTCGGAGTGATGGCGTTTGTCTTCCCAAGTAACTGTTACACGTCACGGAGCCCTGCTTTCCTGGAGATGGCTGAACACCTGCCTGCCCATGGGAAGTAGTGAATGAATTCCTATTAACTGTCTTTATCTCAACCCATGAGTGTTCTCACTTTTACTCTTCCGATTCTCTCCCCCATCCCACGCGGCGGGGTGGGGGGGTAGTGAGCGAGCAGCTGCATGGTGCTTAGTTGCCGGCTGGGGTTAAACCACAACACATTATGATAGGTATATTGCAATCAATTGTAGTCATATACCACTTTGAGCCTACCTTGATCGGCACAAACTCCCTAATAAAGCTGATTCCATGTTCTTCCATATATTCGCCAATTTTGTTTGCAATATCCTGGTCAAATCCTCTTAAGAGGATGGATCTCACCATTACAGTGACATCTAATCCAAGACCTGCAAGAAATCCTGCACATTCCAAGGCAACGTAGGAAGCTCCAACCACCAGGGTTTTCCCTGGACAGTAAGGCAGAGAGAAAAGATCATCACTGGTAAAAAAAGAGGGAAAAAAGAAAAGTTAGAGACAACCAGAAGAATGTATTGTGCTGTATATTTATCTAATTTCTTCTGTAAGAATAGGATTTTATTCCTCTTCCTGCTCACTAAAAAACCCCAACAACTTAATTTTTTGGAAATTCAGCTGGAATACAAGATCAGTACATGACAGATTAAAAAGTTCTGATTAGGAGTACACACACAAAAAGTATGAAAATTCTGAATCACCACAAAAATTTTGAGTTTTTTTCTTACAGAAACTTACGACAAATTGTTAAAAAAAGGTGGAGTTTGGGTTTTTTTTTTCCTCTGAATCTTGCTTCAAATATTTTGCTGAAAATTTTAGCTCCTGAGAGCTAAAAGGAAGAGGAACGGGCTAAGCTTTAAGATAAAAATACCATCTTCACTTCTTTGAAGACTTATCCTTTTGCTAAAGCATTATACACAATGCTAAATATACACAGACAATAAAACAAATTAATGCAAACCACAGTAACAGGCAGAGATAGAAGTATGAAATTATGGAAAACATGTTTATTTGCCTGCTTTCCGTTTCTTTCAACTGCTTCATCAAGCTATGTCAGTTCTGCCTCGCTTTGGACCTAGACTATAAAACTAGGGCTTCTCAAGGAAGCAGGGACTCATGGAAGCATCATGCTTGCTCAGCAGAGACTTAGGCAGAGTTTGGCAATGCAATTCTCCAAATATTTAAATCTAAAATAAGTGTCTCTTTCTCAGCCAACAACTGCAAAGACTAAACAAAGTCGCTCTCTGCAAATGTTGTGGTGGAATAAAATGGGATTGTGTAATTAAAGGCTACATCATAGTTCCTATCCCCCAGGGAACCCAGTGTAGATTACACAGACAGCCTTAATCTGATAGTCTTTAACTCTGGCATTCCTGACTCTTCCACCTTAATGTTATTTTAAAGTACCACTTTACAGGCTATATTATCTGTTACCTTTAATTTCACTACTACTTATTAGAAGGGAAACATGCACCACAGTGTTTTGGTTTCACAGGGATTATGCCAGGTATTTATTTCAATTGCTATAAATTTGCAAGCCTCTAATTCCAACCTCTGTTTCTACATTAAGTAACTTAAAAGTTACTCTGATATGAAAACACATTTCATCTGCATATCACATTTTTTTGTCAAAATTGTGCTAGAACTGCTTGGTCTTATCAATTAACCAGACATCTGAAACCAGTTTTTCCAAAAGTTGGATTAACTTCACTGAGTAGCTGGAAAAAAATGGGGTTGAGTTTCAAGACTGCCCCAATGCATGAAAACAGATACGTTTCTACCGGCTTCACAACATCAATTGCTTTGCAACTCCTGCTTTCCTTGACATTTGAGTAGGGAGGTTTCTTCCAAGCAGACTGCGCTCTTCATTACCAAAAAACCATCAGTATGTGAACTGAAAGACCATACGGAATAGAGAGGAAGTGAGTGTACTTGTAACTGGGGCAGAGCTGATTAATTAATTTTATGATGGACACGCACATGATTTATGGTATTCTCGGTTACTGCTGTTATCAGTCAGAAACAGAACCATCCTAGCCAACCACTCACAGTCCTGTGGTGTCTACTAGACACCAATGTTTTTGGCACCTTAAAATCTGTCTACAGCTATTCTCCTGCGCTTACTTTCTCCTAACAAAAAGTTACATAGGAAAGAAAACCAGCAACCAAGCAGCCCTGCTCATGCTTCACCACTTTCTCTTACAGGTGAAGCATTTAAACATGGTGAATGACTTCATATTTCTCCCTGTTTTTACCTGCTAATGCAGTATTCCTTGTCTCCAGGTATATCGAGGTAGCGTGGTCGTTCACCAGTGGCAATGAGAAATCTCTCAGCCGTGTACAGCTTCTCAACTCCTCTTTTATTTGTTGCCTGTGGACAAAGTATTAGTCCAAAGTGAGTATTTTACCAAGGGAAAAATTATTCTATTTGAAAAGCACCTCTATTCAGAACGTACTATAGGAAGACCCAGCAAACATGACTAGGGAGTACCTTAACTGTGTGTGGCCCGACAAATTCTCCGTATGCATTCTCATATGTGACTTTCTTCTCTCTCAGTGCAACCCGATAGCCCCAGTTCAGTGAACCAATGTAATTCTGAACAGATTCTGTCATAGTCATCCAGTTGTGTGTGACTGTCAGAAACAAAAGAGAAAGGTTCATCTTTCAGTCTGTGAATTCTTCTTTTTCCATAGCCAACCTTGTATTCTCAGACGGATTTTTCATGCCCCAGTCACCTTTGTCTTATTCCTTTTTTATTCCAAGGTAACTCTACTGAAATTCAAAGAACTACACCAGTGCAGACAATACAAGAGGTCACAGTGGAACAGATATGACTTAAAACATGGAAAATTTAGGCTTACTGCATTATCGATAGTTTTCTACAGACACATGCTGTGAGTAGGTGACACTGCTCAACAAATGAAGACTATGCATCTCTGAGAGGTGCCTCTGCATGTTCCCCACTACAGGATTACACCCTAAATAAATCCAAATCCTATAACCATGCACGTTAGAGCTAATATAAAGTAAAATTCATCTTCTTATGTAGAAGCGACAGAGACTGAGGGAAAGGAAATCCTTGCCTGCAATTATGAGCAAGTTTCTGATGGGACATTCTGGGGTATTCCCTTAGATGTTGTGTTACATTCAGAAATGGAGTAGTACCTTATTGCTTTTATTCACACAGCAATCTTATCAAATACTGACATGATCAGAAGCTATTAATAACAGATCAAACGCTGCAAGGCAATAAGCCCCATGGCTTTAGACTTGAAAAGTGCTTAAGTTTATGAGCAGTCTCTCTGAAGTTGCCTCACATTGTTAAAGCCAGCACATGCTTAAGTGCAACAAGCACTTGACTGTGAAAAGAACCTCTGGATTTTCAGCAAAAATGAGAGAACTGCAAAAAAATGTTCTCCTTCTTTACCTTCTTCTGTGAACTGCCATCCAAATTTGCGTGAATCTTGCAAGGCTTGTCCCAGTAAAGCTGCCTGATGCATCAATTTTTTAGGTATACAGCCCACGTTTACACATGTTCCTCCAAGACCTGAGAGAAAGGAACAGAATGTGTTTTTCACATCAGTGTGGCTGATCTCAAAGGAGAATCAGAGTCTTTGAGTAAAGCTCCTTTATAACAGGTTTGCAATGAAGAGAAATTTACCCCATGAGTTTCCCAGAGGTGTAGGCGTGACAAAGTCCAGCACCATCACTTTCTTTTCATATTTGGCAGCCTCCTGCAAAACAAATTAAATAAGACACATCTAAATATTAGAGGTTAAATTTGGAGTAGATGATAGCATCGTGCATTGCTGAAGAGCTTTGTGACTTTTAATTAAGTAATAATGAATGATTTGCAAGGGAACAGCCAGACAGTCATTAATCTTCCAAATAAATCTGTGCACTCAGTAGGAAAAAAAGATGAAGGGAAAAAAATAGGCATTCATCCTGCTACACAAAAGCATGGCACTAGCTGACATACAGAAGACTCTGGGAGTCAAACCTCCTCTTCTCTTCTCCATCCTGTCAGTTTGTTCACACTATTTCCCAACACGCCATTTACTTTTAACATATTTAACAAATTCTTCATTAATCCAGTTTTGCCTTCAAAGATGGTTTCTCAAACACTCATTTGAAACCACATCACACAATAAGCAATCACATGGCCAAGTATTACAACTGTGCTTATCCAATCTTCTTCCTTGTAGTGGAAGGGAACACTCGATTTTGAGTACAGTCTGTGGTCGTCAGGATCAGCTCTTGCTCTTCAAGCTAGTCAACCTGTGGCAAGTTGACTTTACCGTCAGGATGTGTACATGCCATCCACACTAGAAAAGTGATGGTTTATCTAACGGTATTTCCCCTGAGAAGTTTCATTAGCAAATCTACAATCAGTGTGTGTAAATGATGTTGAGAACTGGAATTTCTGTACTGATGCCATTGTTCCCTTTGTGCTTTTTAAGAAAAAGGCAAAATTCAGCAGCGATAACTGGTACCAGACAAAAACACTTAAGTAAGCACTACATAGGTGAGAAACAATGATGACAGATTCCCCCATGAGATGCAGCAAAATAACTTTGATACTTGGAGTAACCACAACTGTGCTGCATCACATGATGATTTCTTAGACATGTAAGCAACAACAACTATAGGCACAGGATATTACCCTAAGGCCTTGGGTTTGGCTTGGGAGGAGCTAGACAGCCTTCAGCACTATGTTGCCAGTAATACTTGTTAATCCACATAGTTGACAATCAGATTTCAATTTTAAATGTAACTTACTTCATGCAAAATACAAATCATATTTCAAACAACGCAGGCTTTAGATACCTTTGGCAAATAGTCATGTACTGGATTTCTGCTACCGATAAAGGTCAAGGTTGGCTAAGAAGCTAATTTCTACCCATTAGTAGCACCTCTGAGAAAGTTCCTCAGAAAGGTGCTTAGGGCCTGAGATGCGTTATTAATGCTCCTTTATAATGACAACTCTTATACACAGCTCAAAAGAGCTTTACTAGTGTAAACTAACTATAATGCATGGATTCCCAAGCTTACACTCACCTATACGCTCACATAATACAGCACAGCATTGCATCACCAGCTTGGTAGAGATCACAAACAGACATAACCAATTCTGCAAAGCGATATGCCCACAGTAACAAAACCTGCCCTGTAGGCTTTCAAACCTTACTGGGTTCAGTGCAGCGCTGCATGAACACAACAAAGTTGCTTGGGGCTGGAGCTGTTCTGTGTGAACTGATAGTAGTGGCCTGGCACTTTGGTCTGGGTCTGCGGTTGGGTTGCACAGAGTCAGTCTGGCAGCGTTTGCACTCCCCATGGAGACATGCCTCCAAAATAATGAGCTTTGAGCACAACATAGAGAGGAAAAGGAAGACATGCACAAGAAGCTGCATCTGTCATAGTGAAAAGCACACATTTAATCAATCTAGTTCAACTGCTGCAAACCTGAGTGTAGATACTGGAACTTGGTATAAAAGCTGTGTAGTTTTTTTTCCTTTTGTTTTGTTTTGCAAAACAAAAGGAAAAAAAGCACTGTTTGTTAATTCACTAAAAAAAATTGAATAATCTAAGTACAAGTCAGAAGTTTATATGTGTAAACCACTTCAACTTCACAGAACTGATCTGAAACACACACATTACTAGTGATAGTGATGTCGACTTTATTGATCTACCATCTTCTGCTCTACTCTACAATCACTTGAGAACACTAAGAAGCAATATACTTTATACACTGAGCTGAAGGAATAAGGCAATTTATCTTCCTAGCTACACACATTTTCTGTCCCACAGCTGAAAAACGATGCAATAAACGTCACTGCTGTAGCTTCACAACCTAGCATATGTATACAACAAAGCAGAGTAGTCTCCTTATGGAAATTTCAACAGATGGCTTTTTATTACTGCAAACTGTTTTTGCATTACTGCAAGCTCCCTTTTACTCTTGTTACTCTCTTCTGTCCTAAAACATCCCCATCCTCTGAAAACTAGTGTCTGCTTCTCTTTGCAGATTCTCAGAATTTTAATAGATCTTATCTTCCATCCTACGCCATGACAATAGTGCCCCTATTGATGGGAAAGCAGTAAGCTACCAAAATAGATTATGGACATACAGCACATTACAATCCACCATGCAGCACTGCACTCTTCCATTATAACAGAAGCTCTTCTAAGGGACCAAGGTTTAGTGTGAATCCAATGCTATGCAGATATAGTGTGGCCAGCAGGACTAGAAAAGTGATCGTCCCCCTGTACTTGGCACTGGTGAGGCCGCACCTCGAATACTGTGTTCAGTTTTGGGCCCCTCACTACAAGAGAGACATTGAGGTGCTGGAGCGTGTCCAGAGAAGGGCAACGAAGCTGGTGAAGGGTCTGGAGAGCAAGTCTTATGGGGAGCGTCTGAGGGAATTGGGGTTGTTTAGCCTGGAAAAAAGGAGGCTGAGGGGAGACCTTATTGCTCTCTACAACTACCTGAAAGGAGGCTGTAGCGAGGTGGGGGTCAGTCTCTTCTGCCAAGTAGCAAGCCATAGGACAAGAGGAAATGGCCTCAAGTTGTGCCAGGGGAGGTTTAGAATGGATATTAGGAAAACTTTCTTCACCGAAAGGGTTGTCAAGCATTGGAACAGGCTGCCCAGGGAAGTGGTTGAGTCACCATCCCTGGAGGTATTTAAAAGGTGTGTAGATGGGGTGCTTAGGGACATGGTTTAGCGGTGGACCTGGCAGTGCCAGGTTAACGGTTGGACTTGATGATCTTAAAGGTCTTTTCCAACCTAAAGAATTTGATGATACTATGATTTTCTCCTCTTTTTCTTTCACTCCTCAGTGGCCTCCTTCACTTCTCAAGAACAAAAGAAATGCTTCCTGTCTGGAGGAAGAATTCAGCTCCAGGTCTTGAGCAACTACACAGTTTTATTTCTAGGAATGCTCAATTCACTTCTAAATAGTTAATTCTACCACAGCAAGAAGAGGCAAAATGTGCCTAATTACTGATGAAAAGGAGAGATACTGACTTACATTAAATTTCAGCAAGTTTCAAGTATTTGGGATAATGACAACTCTTAAGAGCTGGTACATTCTGCTCCACCATGGATTCTTTTAATTAATTCTACATATGCTTCTAAAAGCAATATCCTAAGCAAAAATCATGATTTATTTTGCTACAGGCAGGAAGTGCCAGAGCCTAGAAATGAAGGGTGAGATCCTAACTCTGCTTAAGTATAGGCAAAATCTCCATTAATGCAACTATATAAGCTCACAAATCACTACATCTCCCCCATTGACAAAAACTGAAACAACATACACAACTATTTCTGAAGAGACAGTACTTTCAGATAAAACTAGAAACCTCCTGATGTTAATTTTGAATAGTTTTAAAAACTTTTTCAATTATGAGTTGAATTTTAATTCAACTACTAATAAACACTGGTGAGATATCTACCTGCTGTTTTCCAACAGCATCATCTCCCATTAGTGGGGATACAGAAGAACGAAGTTTCATTCTAGTGAGAAGTATATCATGACATTTTTATGTTTTTCTTCTTCAGAACATAAGGAAAAGAATATTGTATAACTGGGGCTAACCTCAAAATAAATCCCACTGATCATGCCCCTACAGTCTTAAAGATCCCAAATCCAAGACGTTGAGGATGTCACCCACCTACTTACAAGGGAAGTATAAATCTGTATTTTCTCTCTCATACCTTGGCAGCTGCCAGACCACCTGAGCCCCCACCAATGACAATGAGATCATAGTCATAGGAATGCGGCACTGGTATATGCCCATTCATTTCCGGCAGTTTCTGAGGCTCGCCTTCCTTATGTACCTGAACAGAGAAAACAAAAAGGTTAGAGAACATTGAAACATTACTCATAGTGCTCAAAAATTTGTATTTTCAGCAGCAAATATTGTGATAAGGGAATGTAAGTGCATCTGGATTTTCTGAGCTCTTCTTTTAATTAGCTTTTTAAAAGTTCATCTTCTTAATCCATCCTTGAATAGCTCAGTACCTATTAGATACTGAACTATGAATTTTCTTTGTTGGAGCCCTGGGTTTCCTTGCAGAGCTTAGTTTTCCACATCAACAGCACTCCAGTGCCTCCTCATACTGTGTACTCCAGGATGAGATACATACCTGCTGACACAGGCATTCCATTAATTTCTTTTATTCTTTTCATCTGCCCTGGACTTTCCTAATTAATGTTTTTCCCCTCCTCCTGCATATATTGGTAGGAAAATGCAACAACCATATACAACATTGTAATAATCTGCAATTACCAGCCTTACCAACTGAACAAACAGAACTGAATGAAGAAAGCAATTTCTGAAAACTACATTTTTGTAACATGCCTGTGTTTATTTTTGGTTTGGTTTAGCATTGTAACTAACTTTGGAGTCAAATGGATCAAATGTGATCACTACAGTTTCACAAGAGATTCAGCGTTTTTTGATGAGACAACTACTACCACAGAAAAACCAATCTTTAAGTCCTAAAATGCATTTTGACAGCTGTATGTCACAAAAAAAATTGCATTGTCTTCACACAATCTTTCTAACATGAGCCTTTGTATTTAATTTACGAAGTTCCAATTTATCAGGGCTTCAGACCTTCAAGCCTTTGGAGTTGCTAGCAACAAGATCTGGAGTCAGTAAACATCAGACTCCTCAGCTGATGTAAAATCAGTGTGTATCAACTAAAGTAATGATAAAACTTTTAAGACTAAAAACGTAAATAAAGAAACCCACACTCAGTCACTTTACAAATCTGCTCGCTTTTATTCAAGTGCTTCTACCTGCCTAACTAGGCAGTTGATTCAGTACTACTGGAATAGTCATGGTAAATAAAAGGAAAGAAAAAAAGCAAAGAAGTTTGCTCTCTCTTTTCACCTTAATTTTGTTTTGCATTAAGCAGCCCTTTGTGCTCAAACCATTCTACTGTCGCTTTCCTCTGGGGTTAGATTATTCCCTCTCTGTAAGCATAACTGTGTCTACCCTAGCAACTGCTGCCAGTGCAGCCATATCACTGACAAAAATCCCTATCCCTCCAGCAAGTTACACAGCAATGGCAGCAGAAATTCAGACTGTGCATCTGCCTGTAGAAAGTTACATTTCAGTAGTCCTTCGTAACCCTGGGTAGCATGTTAACAGCAGAAACAAAACCTAGAAAATACCTGTGGCCGTTGTGAAGACATCCAAAAATACTTTGTCTTCCTTCCTCTTCTCTTCCCACTCTGTCACCCCAATTTATAACCCTGTCACTAAATCTAGTTTGCGCTTAGTTCCCCTTTCTTCCATTTTTCTAACACGGTCATTGGCCAGGCTCAAACTTCCTACTGCAATGACAGTAAGTGTGAAAAAGGAGCATATATTGTATTATGGTATGCAGTTTCACTTCATTTCTATTTAGGGACATAAAACAGTGGAAGTGCACCATTTGTTTCCAAAGCACACCTTCTTGTTTGCTCAGTGGCGACAGGATGGTGTGAAGCTTAAGGGCAGGCTCAGACTAACTCCCACACAGTCACCAGACCCAACTACCAAGAACGGTATCTCTTTGATGTATATAAAGAAAGCACAATACCTACTCATGAAGTTTGTTTAGATCACTACTTGTATCATGCTACGTTTTTTTTCTTTTAAGAAAAATTATTTATATTTTCACATGTGGATTAAGAAACTTCAGCTTTTATTCCATCAATGGTTCCCTACTGTTTGGTTCATTTTTCATCATTTCTTCACAATCATTCTTCATGAAAACATATTAAAAGTTTAGATCAGACAAAGTAGATTATAACCTTAGCCTCTGAAACCATCTCTGCTCCAAAGCAGCCAGGATCTTGTCAAGCTCTGCTTCCCATTTACCAAGGGAACCTCTTCATGACCGTGAATCAGGACTGTGATCCCATCCAGGGAACAGATCTCCTCCGTTCTTCTCTCAAGAACTACAATTTTTAAAAGAAAGCCTACATTCTTCGCATTTTTCAATGTCAAAACTAAATTACAGAGTTTAAAATGTAAATCCCCCTACCTTTAAAGTTTTCTCATGATCTGCTATTTGCTTCTCCTGTACAAAACCAACTGGCTGTGAAGTTTCTGCCGTTACTTCGCACAGCCCTTCTTGCAGCTTCTGTGCTCCCTCTGTGAAAGAAAGGATAAAATAACATAGTGTCTGGAGAGACCTCCTTTATGAAGGCTGTGCTCCTCAAGAGAAATTGTCTGGGGGAGTGGCCTGGCAGCTTCATCGCTTCCTCATCAGCAGCATGCCTGTCTCAGGGGAGCATTTCCTAAGGCGACTGATGAGTCATTTGCAACGTTAGGATGACTTGCTATATTTTTCTCTTTCATAAAATCCCATATGAGAGTTGGCTGGGATCTCAGTACTTTTTGCCAATCTAACAATATGCTTGGAACAAAGCAAAGAAGCAAGATTTGCTGTGGACAAGCCTGAAATTTCAGTCTTAAAAGAAAAGGATGATTTTACCTTTCTTGCCCAGAAAGTTATTTTCTTATGCTGATGTGATGTCATCTTTTTCAGTCTCATACTTTTAAAATGGAATTAAAAGTTTTTATTTTTCTTCTGCAATTAGTTCCTTGGAAACTTCTTTCAGTTCAATTTATTGATATAATTGTTTTTTCCATGCAACTCTCCCCCCCCAAATAATTTCTGCCATATGGTATTGCTCGTACTGTGAAATCCTCTAAATAAATGTATTTGAAAGTCTGGAAAAGATCTGTTTGCCACTGGTCATAACTGATTTTATATATATATATTGGAGATATATATATATCTCCAACAGAAAAGGTTAAGCATATTAGTGGAAAGGAAAAAATTAACATCTTTACACATGATGATACTTTATTTGATATGGCATGGAACAAGAAAAAAGAAGAAAATCTAATACTTCATTGGAATCCATTATCAGCTCTGCCTTCCTCCACATAACTCTGACTTATGTTAAGCTTAATTTCCAATAAATGGGTCAGTACAGACTTGTTTGTACTTAATCACATACATACTTTGCACTGCACAAACAGCATTAATTAGCAAATTTTGACATGTGCACATACTTAGACAAACAGCCATACTGAATACGTTTACATTCCTTGGGCATTGAGCCCACAAACCCGTAGAGCATTCACACACATATGCACACAAATGCAAAAAGGCAGTCATTGAAAATTGGTCTGTAATCTTGTCGTCTTGGTTTTCTTCTCTGAAACTTGGTGATAAAATTCCTTTATCTTACAAAGGTACTGGGAAGAGTACTTTGCTGATGTTGGTAAAGGGGTTTAAAGATCAGAATCGTTATGTAATAGGTAATAGCAATATTAGTGATGGATAACACTTGGCCTATTCTCGTTTGGGGAAGGAACACAGGAATTCATCTGTGTGTATACACACGCACCTGGGAAAAGCAAGAACAAAGGTTTTGAACAGTGGTCACAATCTGCACAAAGGAGACATTTTTCTTCAATATATTATCAAAGCTACAGTCCTGTGGGTACCTGAGGCAACTAAGGCCTTATATTTTATTCCTATAACAAGTTTGGACAACCTCAGGAATGTTCACGTAAAACTGTATCTTCAATGAGATAAAAATCTAGTCATTAGACAACACAGGCATTTATATAAACATCTCTAATTATTTTCAGGTAGATCTGTGCTAGAGGTGCCTAGCTTTAGCAATAGCCCCAAACCCCAAAGGCAACCATAACCTCTGGCAGAGACTTGAAAGAGTTTGTACGCAGGCTGCTGCTGCTAGGGCCTCTCCCTTGTTGGTTCGGGCAACCTGCCACAGGCAGGATGACAAAGCAAAAACTGCTCTGTGCGTCACGTGCCTGTTCTCCATAAAACTCCATCCATTAACGGCAATTACAATAACCCACAGTCCTGATGAATCAATAATTTCCAGAAATCAATCAGCAGATACCTTTTTGCAGAGCAAGACTGCTAAGGAGAACCTGGGCCATGGAGCTGCTCTGGATAATGCTCAGAGACATAGCTCTGAGGTGAGGACGACTCTTTGTCCGTAAGCGTCAGCATTACTTCAGCAAGTCTGTAGCAACTCACAGCCATTGCAGGAAGATCCAGTGAGGCTCTTACCCTGCACTACCTCTGTCTTTGGTTTTTGTTAGTCTGTCGTGGTTTAACCCCAGTCGGCAACTAAGTACCACACAGCCACTCGCCCAGCCTCGCCCTCCTCCTGCCGCTCCCCCAGTGCGAGGGGGGAGAGAATCCAAAAAAAAAAGTAAAACCCATGGGTTGAGATAAAGACAGTTTAACAGGACAGCAAAGAAAGAGAAAACAATAATAATAATAATGATAAAAATATACAAAATAAGTGATGCACAATGCAATTGCTCATCACCTGCTGACCGATGCCCAGTCGGTCCCCGAGCAGCGATCGCTGCCCCCCGGCCAACTCCCCCCAGTTTAGACTGAGCTGGGGAGTACCAAAAATCTATCATATGGTATGGAATAGCCCTTTGGCCAGTTTGTATCAGCTGTCCTGGCTGTGTCCCCTCCCAGCTTCTTGTGCACCTGGCAGAGCATGGGAAGCTGAAAAATCCTTGACTTAGTGTAAGCACTGCTTAGCAACAACTAAAACATCAGTGTGTTATCAACATTATTCTCATCCAAAATCCAGAACACAGCACTATACCAGCTAAGAAGAAAATTAACTCTATCCCAGTCAAAACCAAGACATAGTCCCAATCTAGAAGATGGTGGCTGTTGAGTGTTACCTCCCCTACGGCCTGCCAAGTGCTCCTTCACATGGGATGAAGGGGACAGGCCTACTCTCTTCCACCACACTGTTTTTTTCTTCTTCTCACTGACAAAATACCCTGTCAGCATACTTGGCACCAGCTCTGGCAGCCAACAGACCCTTACATGAGCTAAATCAACTCACTAACCTAGATGAAAATTAGCACAGGAGAAGAAAAGACATGGACAGTTTCCCACCAGCCTGTCAAGTTCAGCCAGCTCAGGGAAGGATCCCATGAGCACCGCAGCCAGTGCCAGGCAGAAGGCATATCCACGCAGACCAGGGTGAAGGAAGAGGAGGTAGCAACGTATCTCTCCCTTGTGGCAGCAAAACTGCCAGATTTGCTCAGCAGCTTGTCAAACCAGCCAAAACCCCACCTTTTTAGCATTTACCTAAATCCATTTCTGAAGCAGACTACACTAAGCCTTGCTGCCACTTCTTGAGCAGAGCGAAAAAAACCCAAAAACCAAACAGGGAAACAACTATGGTGTTTTAAATCCATATCCTTCTTTATTGGGAGTGAGCTTCACCATTAACCAAAGTCCTCCCTGGTACCGAGGACTCTGAACTTTCGACTGTCGGTTGTGTAACTTCTGGCAGGTGTGGAAAAAGGCACAATTGGTTTCAGAAGGCCTTGACCAGGCAGGAACGTGACCAGCCCAACACAACAGCCCGGACCAGCTTCGTGAGCAGAACTGCTCCAGGATAAGAATAGCCTTACTCTGCAAAAGTGTCCACCAGGAATCCAATGGGCTGCCCAGGCAGGACGTGGGGACCCACGGAAAGCACCTGCCCTTCAACTACTCACCATGAAGGTCTGTAGTGGCACTTCAAGGCAAATGTCTTTGTTGATTTACCTAGATTTTCTGTATCACACTGCAGCATATTATCAACAAGAACAAACTTCACATTTTTGACAATGTAATTACAAAAAATAGCTGTCTCTACTCCAGTAGTTCAGAGGATGCCTCTAATGTTGTAATGCTTATGAACAATCATGTGACTTGCTTTACAGCCTTTTCTTCAGGCATCTGAGAAGTAAAGGCTATTTCCTATGATGATAAATGTTTACGTTACACTTAAGTTCGCCTTCTAGGTGGAGAAAGTTTCAGCTCTTCCTCCTCCCACTTTTGCTCCTTTCTGCCCTTTCAACACAGGTCACTACCTCCTCCATTGTGTAAACTCAAACATTTGGAAATGATGGTAAGAGAGCCACTATATCATCCAGATGATGACAAGAGAAAAAACCCAAGCCTTTAAAATACACGCCTCCAGCCTAGATCATATCACAGATCCACACTGAGAGGCTGCCTTGCTATCAGCTGAACTGACAAAACTTCGAAGGAATGGAAACCCGGGGCAGGATGCAGAGGAGAACCTCTTAAACTGCCTTTGCTCCTAGAGGAATCACAACGCACCCACACTTCCCAGAGAGCCAGGATCAGTGGGTGGAAAATTTAAAAATAGTAATTAGAAACTGTACTTTGATGAGCAGATATAAGTTAGACCATCAACCTACCTCACACACTTTATTTTTTATGGTGACAGAGATACTGTGCAGCCTTATGGTTAAACAAGAGAAGCAACGGAGCTGGCTATTGTAGATGTGTCAGGGCTTGCTTAGATAAGGGCTGCATAAGCTGTGCTCTAGTGATCCTGGCCAAGAACCACCGGTACCTTTGACAGGATAAACTAGCACAGCCCTGTGGCTATTCTCTTTCTTTCCAAGTGCCGATTCAGCACATGGCTGCCCTGTCAGAGGAATTATAAACATAGCGTAGAGATACATTTTGCCTCCTCGCCTGAACTCTACCAAAGTCTGAGCCCATAACAAGTCAGTAATGTTAAGACAGGCAGACCCAACATTATTTACACACACAGAATACAATGCTCACTGACAAGCACTGTTAATCAAGAGTGAACCACTGATGTCCCAAGAATGCTACTTCTGAAGGCTGGTATATGCCAGCCTTGAATCCTGCTGTCTACACACAGGACCAAGATATATGTTACACCCAATTTCAGAGAGAAGGCTAGAGGTACTTGTAATTAGCTACTTGTCCTTAAGTGTATGTAAAGCACCATGGGTGATCACTGCACAGAAATTATATGGCTAGAGTAAAATCTTTACTTTCCCTCCTATGTGTCAAATATTAAGAAAACAAAACCCAGAAAGTGAAAAAACCCTACCTCAGAGCATCTTTTGCACCTACTTATATAAGCAGAAGCTTGCAACAGTTGTATATACTCCTTATGGTTTGTAATTTCAGCCTGCAAGGAAGAAGTTCCATGGTGAGTGGAGCAAACAAAACCACTTCATCAATACCACAAAAACATGCACCTTTCCCAGGGCTAAAGGCTGTTTTTTCTCAAAGAATCTCACTGCCTGCATATGCAAGCACTGAGGAAGGACAAGTTAAGAAAGACTGAGCTATGCACTCAGTCCTTAAGACTGTTTGCTCGCTTATCTGTTTGGTGCACTTCCAGTGAAAACCAAAGAACTTCTGGGCATTTGAATAGCTCCTTCACTTGCAGAGTGCACGAACATTAACAGATGAGACTGTACAGTGAAATCACTCTCAACCTTTTCTCCCTGGATCACAGGTCTGTTTTCTTATCTGCTGGCTTCCCACACATGCAGTCTTCATGTAGCCCAAAGAAAGCACCATATGCATAAGACCAGAAAAGAAACTTGATGATTCTCTGGTTCTGCCAGTGATGATCCTCTGGTTCTGCCAGTGACTTGCCTGACATATTGTTGAAATGTCCAAAGGGTGTTTGAGTGTTTGAAATTATTGTGATAGGAAGCACCCCATCAGAAAGTAGACGCACAGGTTTTCTTGGCTTTATGCTCTCTCCATGTCTCACCAAGAAGCCCTTAAAACCATTGGTGAGAGTTACTTCATTAAGTTATTGCATTTTTCTTAGCAATCCCTGACTATTGATATAAACGAGAGTTGATCCAAACCAGCCCTAACTACACTAAGAGATTGGTTGTGCAATCTGGCTCACTGATGTCCTTTTCCACATTAATTTCCCTAAGCTACTGAATTTGTGAACAAATGTCAACAGGGTGTTTCATACAAAGTTTGATTCTGACTCGCTCTCAAATTCAAAACCCACCAAGCTTCAAGACTGACAAGTAAAAGAGTGAAGTGCATTTTCTTAAGAAATAGGAAGTTTTCCGAACTATGCTATTGCTTATATTTATTCAGTGTGTTGCTGCAAAGTGCTTTAGTTTTCATTGTATTTCATAGTATTTCATTGTTAATCTGCTTTTCATATCTAAGAGCTTAAGACTTCTTTCATTTAAATAAAGCATAGCTTGAATGGGATCAACATCAAGACATAATGTGGAATAACTTAACTTTGCACTTAGTTGAAACAGGGTACACAAACAGAAACTGGGGGGCTCTACTTTGGCACAGATTTCTGTTAACAAAGTCCTGGACTGTAGTCCACAGTGTTACTCCAAAACACCTATCTCCTTCATGAAAACAAATTCTTTTTTACCACAACTATTTGAGTATAAAAGGCATTTAAAAGCATTTTCATAAGTGGCAAAACATGTAGATACAAATTTTCTTCCAGGAACTTTTCAACCTAAGTGTTAAGTTCTCTAAGCCAGAGGAGAAAAAAACCTCCTTATTCTCAGAAAATCAAATGCAGTTAACATATGAAAAAGGCAGAAAATGACAGAAA
Source organism: Ciconia boyciana (assembly GCF_034638445.1). Taxonomy (NCBI): domain Eukaryota; kingdom Metazoa; phylum Chordata; class Aves; order Ciconiiformes; family Ciconiidae; genus Ciconia; species Ciconia boyciana. The sequence goes on from NC_132934.1 coordinate 62,290,621, forward strand.
GCTTCACAGCGCTGTTTTCTCAAAGGACAATAAAAATCTACTGAGAAGTTTTAATCTAGCCTCTACAAAGCAGGGCAGGAATTACAAAACGAAGACAAGCCAAAGAAGAAATACTGACGGAGGAATGACAAATGCCAGATCAAACAAAAAGACAAACTTTCAACTGACATCTACCTGAGGGCCTGATTCAAAGCTCTCTATACCTAATGGAAAAGGTACTACCCAAACGAAGGCCTTAAGTGACAAAATTCACCCCTTTGAGCTCAATTTTCTAATGAACATCTGAAGACTGACTCAGCAACATCCTCCAATCTGCTTTTCACTCAAGATGGGTCAACACTGTGTTTTGAGGGCTGCAATCCACCATCTTTGCATCCAAGAAGAACGAGAACAGTTGCTAACATGGGGCAAGAAGCTCAACACTAAAGTACCTCTTTCTCAGCCTCTACACAACGAGGCACTCAAGCTCATAACCTGTCACATTCTGACAGTCTGCAAAAGGGGTTCTGAAATTGGCCTCAGTTTCCAGTTCCTACAGAAAGAAGTAATTCCTACTTCCAGGCATTTATTTTCCTTTTGCTTTTCTGAATATCCATGCAGCTACCACGAAAGTCCAACCATAATATGAAAAAGTATTTTACTTTACTGGTTTCAACAGGGACATCACTGTACTCCTTGGCTTGTTATGAAAAGTCCTACAAGACATGTTTCTATTATAATAATGATGGAACTTGAAACCCCACTCCACAAGATCTGGGCTTTCTCACAGACTTTCCTAGCACTGCTCTCACCACCAAAGTCCTTAGCAGCATCAGACAATTGGTACTTGCCCTAGAAAGTCTTCAGCCTTTACTCTTACGTAATTGTTTACAGTAAACCATATAGGAATTAGCCAAGTTGCTCTAATTAGCACTAATAGGGATGTTTTCTGTGAGCATAACATCACATGCTGGCCTCAACTATTTCTAGAACATCTACAATACAAACTTTATTGGCTTAAACAGAACAAGGTGTATAAATTAAACAAAGGTAAACTTCAGATTATCTTTTCCTCAGTAAAAAGGCAGGTAATGCTAAATTAATTAGGTATCTTTGACCACTTCCATCTTCCATTTTATTTCATTGAACTAAATTAACTAGGTTATGAACAACTTAATATAAAGCTTCTCTGCCTCTGGAACTGTACTAAAAGCTGTAACATCTCATATAAAGATTTATATGCAATCTTTATGGAAAACATCATCTTACATGGTAATTTTAACATGGATTTTTGTCTATTCAAAAGTCACTGTTGCTTTTGGATTTACCCATATTAGTATAACGATTTGTCTAATCCAAATGAAAAAAAAGGAAGCTGATTTCTGGTATGACTACCTGTAGGTGTATCATGCTCACAGTGCCATCCGTACTGGCTCATCCTTCATTTGGGAATGACCTGGAAAAGCTGAGCTTCCTGATTTTTTTCTTGAAATTCCTGCAGCCAACACAAACCTGTGGCTCCCACAAACTGTGATTAATACTCTCATGCTACTTTGTTTTTTTTTCTGGTCAGTAAATAAACAACTCTCTGACAAGAGGAGGAAGCATCACCAGCCACAGTTGAACAAGTCTGGCACCTGAGGCACAGAGAGGTGAAACAGTACTCAGCTGGGCTAGAACAGGATCTCCTGGTGCTGGTTCCATTCATTAGTCTCTACTGCCATCGGCCATGCCTTTATTGTCTCTACCACAACTAAAGCCGTTTATTCATTCCCACACCTCTCTCTGTAATCAGGGTTGCATCCGAGTCACAGAGAACATAAAAACACGGTGGAAAATAGCTCACACACCATCAGTTTTTTTGTCAAACAAGCCAGTATTAAAAGTGAACATGGTTAAAAGAAAACAAGCTTTTTGCAGGTGATCTCCCAGAATGGGCATGAAGTTTAAGGCAGGTACTGTGCTGTGGAAAGTACTTGGGTACTTGGCTCAGAAGCCTGTGATTTTTTTCCCCCCCCCAAGCAGGGCTTGGGGGGGGGGGGGGGGGGGCAGGCACATTTATTTTAGTCCAGAGTAATCAAAGTTTCTTATCTTTGAGAAACAAAAGGACTTGGGTGGAACAATTTAATCCTGCTTGTAGGAGCCCAGCAAACCATGACATAGCATTTCTACAAGGTGAGTGAAGCAGGATAACCCAATAGGTCACTGCCCTCCAAACCGCCTTGCCACCTAAGTGATACAACAAACCCATCTGATGCATACAGGTTTTGACAACGATCTAGCTAGCAACAGTTGTGAAAGATGGGTGGAAAACAGTAAATACGGTACACTTTTGTGAGCTAGAATTACAGAGACATGCTTGCTTTGTGTCAGGCTGTGCAAACAGTGGAGGAGTTAAGGAAGTTAAGAGCTTCCTTCCCACCACACTGGGTATGCAATGCCAGGACACAGGCGAGGTGACCGTGCCAAACAACGCTTTCTTCTCCAAGCAGCTGATCCAACAAGTAAAACAGGCAAGTTTGCTAGAAGAGAAGATGAAATGAGGTGATATCTCAGTTCACTACATAAAACCGGTTCATTAGCAGATTCTTAAGAAAAGCTTAGGACTAGACTAGACTAAGATACTATTATTTTCTATGGAAACAGAAGTATTTGCATACTTTACTTACTTCCTCCCTTTGCATTTGTATCTCTTTTATGCAAATAAAAGTGCTGGGTCAGATAGCATTGTAACAGCCAAAAATTAAGGGGGGGGGGGGGGTCACACAGTTACACAGGGTTTGCCATAGACAAGTCTGACTACATAGTCAACAGTGCAAGGCACAGACAGTACATATAGGAAAGGCAATATGCTAAGGAAAGCAACAGCTGTGACCTTTCTGGAAGAAAAATAGAAGGTAAAACCAAGCTGAAGAGGAGGAAAAAGAGATGGTATCAGACCTAGCTTGGCAAGTTAGAGGATGGCTCTGTGAGGAAGACCTACAATGTGACATTGCATTCAAAAACAGAAGTTACTGAAAGGTATGAACGAGGAAAAACCTGAACAAGCACTGAATTTCACAGGAAATACACGAGTCAAGATGCTACAGACTGGAAGGCAGCTGCATTACAACAGGCAGATATAAAAACCCAGATATCAAAAACTGAGGAGCCAACAAAGATAAAACTTTCTCAGGAGATAGCAGTGGTGAAGTGCACTCACTTTAAACCATCAGAAAAAGGAGAGTAAGTTACCAATTCAGTGTGCTGGATAAGCCAAAGTGCATGATTTTATCTGGTATTTGTTTTGTTTTCTGCAAGTACAACCAAAAAGATAGCAAGACACCCTACCAAAGGATGTCCAAGACGGGCTTAATGGAGGAACAACCTTCAGACAGGAACAAGCGGTGAAGTTTTATCTCCAAGGAAGTCTTGAAACTAAAGAAACCATAACAGTGGACTGGAAAGAAGGGGACCAGTACCATACACTGTGAGGGCGAAGCACTGTTCCCGTTCACAGCAGAAATCAAGGGGATGGCATAACTGTAAACAAGGGTAGAGGAAGAACATGGGCAACCATGATGCCACCTCCAGGAGTCAAGTCCACTCTACTCTTCTCCACAAAGAGTGCTATGATACATCTGTTATTGTTACACCTGAGTAGTTCACATGTAAATTACATGGTCAAAACATTTGCAGGAAATACTGCAAAAATAAAAATATTTGGGGCCTCATTATTCACACACTCACCACACCTAAATGTCAAGGCAACTTAAATCACCATCACTCTTTGTATTCCAGCACAGAACCAGGACCACCAAAGTGGATCCCTTGTTATTCTATCTCAGTTACGGTGTATTCAGAGGCTCTCATATCAGCACTAAAAATGCGGAGCAATGATTTTAACAATAGTTTGTTAATTCACTTTGTTGAATCCAACCCAAATTTCATTCCAAGACTATTATAACTTTCCAGGCCCACCAGTGAGCGTGTGCCGTGCCCTGAGCGCCCAGTCCTCAAAGGAGCTGAGCAACTTCAACTTACATGAAAGTCAAACTGAACTGAAAATGCAGCTGCTCATAAAATTCATCTAGCATGAGGATCTGGGGGGAAAAAAAGCAGCACTTGAGGTGATACCAAGGTAGGGTCCCACAGAAACAAACAATGTGTTTTATAAAGCAAAAACTGCAAGCCAGGCTGTCGTAATTCTGAGATGTGTAAGTTCAGCCCCTTATTGTATAGCTTTGATTTTTCTCATTAATCTATTTTGCAGTAAAACACATGTTTATAATACAGAAAACTAAACTAGTGCGGAGATAAATTAACAAAGTCAGGAAAGGCATTATATTGAGTTATTTCCAGTTTTCACACCTTTACAGCCACCAAATGTCATAAATACTGCATATGCAAAATGCAATTGGTGAAGTAAACTGAATGCTATTTGAAGATTGTAGGATAATCTTTTTGAAAGCACAAGCTAAGGACAAAAGAATGTCTTTAATAGCTACGTTATGCAAAACATATATAAGCACTGTATCTTAACTTTTTTACTTTTTCCTGTGATAGTCATAATTTTCCTTGACAGTTTTGCTCATTACCAGCTTGCTACTCTTTGCTTTTTTAAACATCCTTTTAGATATTACAGTGAATGAATAACTCTGAGTTTATTACTCCCATTGACAAAATGATGGAAGGGTGGGAATAGATCCAGAGAGTAATTAAGAAATTCTTACAGCTAGGAATGGCCCAATTTCTTCCTCCTACTACACACAGAAGTTTAAATATGCCTCGTCCAAGAGATGTATGTAGATATTAAAAAAAACCCCTACTGCCTGGCATGACTAACTATAGAAAGGGGTTAATTTAAAATTGTTCATGTTTTAGAGTCAGTTAAACAATGAGTAATTACCTTATTTGAACTATGTTTAAGTAAATTACATGTATCTATTCGTATTTCTGTAATTATTTGGTTTTAAGCTTCTATTTAATCTCTTCAACAGCACCCACAACTCTCCTCATCTCTTGTCCTTGATGGATGTTAAAAAATTTGACATGTTCCTTCAGGAAACGGACGCAGGGTTTGAGATAATCCACTGGTACATGACCATGCCAGAAGCAAAGCCACCTAGATGCTGCAACATAAACACTGACATCATAGTTTAAACCAACTTTCCTGGATAATTACTTTAAGATGCTGCCAGCATTGCAGAACGGACAGTGGGGAGTAGCAATGTCTTAAACTGAAAAACCAAAGATACAGCAGAGCATATAAAGCGAAGCCCAAACAGTATGCTCTTTTAAGTCATTTAGCCTAAATGAGTCAGCTCCACAAGGCTGAAAAAGCTTGTTAAGATGCAGGCTTCATTTCTGAGTTTGTGTCAGCAGATACATCATCGTCCAGAGGAACCAGGTTTGAGTGTAACTCCACAGCAGTTTACTCTGCCCCAAACTCTGTGCTATCACACCTGCTTAGCTTTCAATATCCAATTTAAAGGTAAATCAGGTATTTCTAAATTATGACGTGGTACTGCCAGCATTAGGTAAGGGAACTGTTCTTGGTTAACCCTAACTGGTCTCAGGGCACTGCACTGCCCTGAAAGTACAAGGACAACTGGACTCTCTTGACAGGGGTTTGAGAGATTTCTTTTTTTCCAGTCCTTCCTGTTAGGGTCAAGGAACATCCAGTGCTTCCAACACCAGGCCTTTAACTCAGATTGGAGGATTTTACATTGGTATAATTGAAAAATATGAAGCAACATGGAGCCGTAGTGATAAGCTATTTCATGAGTTTTAACTGTTACAAACCTCACCTTTGTATGTGCCAGCTCCTGCTGTGCTCCCTCCTTACACAAATTCTTACTGCACAGACATCTTTATTCTCTGTTTGCCAATATATATTATAAAACTGTACATTATCTTAAAGCTACCAAGGTGTTTTAGCTTCGATGTTCTCCAATTATTGCATATTTTAAAATACCTTTAAAAATGAACCCCTTTCCCAAGGATTTGGTAGAGCTGAAAACACTCCTCCAGTAGTAGATGCTCAGTGAAATACTACATCTTAAGAGTGCTTTTTCATTTATGCAGAACTGCTGTACAGCGCCAGATGTAAGCATAGGTTAATTTTCAGGCATTCATTACTTCAAGCTCATTATTTCTTTTTTCATTGGGTTTTATAGAGCCAGTAAGAGCACGGTTAATGCTCAATCCAAAGAGCATCGGAGACTGAAGTTCTGACTCCAAAGAGGTACAAAGCAGACAGCCAAACCACAAATTTCCCCAGTGCTGTTGTGGCAACATGCCTCACTCCTGGCAGACAGAAATTACCTCCACAGACCAGAGGGCTGTTCAGCTCCCACCGAACTCAAAACCTTTTTCCCTCCGCAGCGCACACTCAGGCAAGCTGCGGGCTCCCTTCGGGCAGCAGCTGTGACTAGGACCCTCAGCCCTGGGAAGCCCACTGCCAGTGCTGCTGCCCGCACATCCTCAGGGCCAGGGTCCCACGCCCGGGCTCACGACGCGCAGCACCTCCCCTTGCTCCTGTAAGCGAGATGATGCGTAAAGCCCTGCGCAGCCCCACAGCCACCTGCGTTGGCCTCAAATAAAGTAAGTCAGGAGAACAATCAAGCATCAGAAGCTGTGTTTGGGAACATGTAAGGAACACGCGCCGTCGCATCTACGGTCCCACCAGCCGAAGGCACATTAAAGTTGTTTTGCAGTGCCGGTACTCCCGTACCCAGAAGACGCACCTGAAGGCGCCCGGCCGGCAGCAGGGCGGGGGGGCCCGGCCCGGCTGCGCCCCGCTCCGACCTCCCGGGTGTTCCACCGGGAAACCAAAGTGATTTTCTTCGACTGCCCTCCCGCACCGCCGCACTCCGAGCCCACCGCCCCGCTGGGAAGCGCTGCCAGGCAGGTGCCTGCCCGCCGGCAGCCGTCTGCTGCCTACCTGCCGGGCGCTGCCGCTCCGGGCCGCCGCCGGGCGCCTGCCGCACCGCCTTGCTCTTCCGCAGCGCGCTCCCCATGGCGCGGCTCGGCGCGCAGCGCCGCGGCCGCGCAGCCACCCCCTCCTCGGCGGCGCCCCCTGGCGGCAGCGGCCGCCCCTTCCCCGCCCCCGCGCAGCCCTCGCGGCCCCAGCCCGGCTCCGTCGCGACGGCGACAGGCGCGGGCGCAAGCCCAGCCCGGCGCTGGCGCGACCCCTGGCGGCTCCCGAGGCCGGGCGGGCTTTGGCGGGGAGCGGGGCGCCGAGGGCGGCCGCTGGCGCCAGGCCGGGCGGCCCGAGGCGGTGCCGAGCCGGAACCGCAGGTGGGGAGCGGGGCAGCTTCGCCCTTGAGTTCTGCCGTCGGTTTTACTTCTTCCGTGAGGCGGGCAGCCAAGGGGGCCGTGCCGGGCAAGCTCCGGCGGGGGCGCTCCGGCGGGAGGCTGCCAGCACTGAACGCTGCCTGAAGGCAGCGCTTTCTGCAGCGGGGATGGGGCGAGGGGCTGACCCTCCCGGTCGAGCCGCAGGACGGCCGGGGGAACCGGGTCCCACGGCCGAGCGGACCCGCCTGCTGCGATCTAAGGGATGCTGGCGTTAGAAAAGCATCCAGGAGGTGTTTTAGAAATACTTTTCCTCACAATTAATGGTTCATTCTAAGAAATCTCTCTATATAAAGAAGACGCTCTAACGGAAAGGTTAACTGCGTGAGGCAGAAAGTCTGATGGGGCTTATCACACTGCTCCCTTCTGGGCTCTGGACATTCTTTGTCATCACCATCTCACAGCGCTACCCAGGTCGTGGCCCCATTGTGGTGGCTTTCACATGAATATGTGGCAAGAGGAGTGCCTGCCAAGAAGGATTTGTGGCATAAACCGAGAAGACAGACAGGGTAAGATGAAAGCTGTGACCCTATAAACCACTGACAAACCCACACACAAACGTCTGCTGTTATTGTCGGCTCCAATGTGGAAGCGTGTGACTTGTTATACCAAACATGGCAATTCATCTGATCAGTATTCTCGCTTAGGGCAAATACTGACATTTGTTTGAAAGGTTTTAAAAAGATGCTAAACCAACCGTTAATGTTTTTGGTGGACAGATCTTCTTTTCAGTTGCACAGATCGACTACTGGGCTGTACGCTGAGCGAGCCTGAAGGCTGCTGTAACGCTAAAGCACTGCAACGAAATGCATGCTACAGGCAGGAGCTCTTACTCTTAGTCAGCAGGCAAGACTCGGGAGCTCTTAGTCCAATCCTAGCACGACCATCGGGCTGCTCTGTGGTCCCGCGTAAGTCACTCACACTACGCGTCCCCCAGTGTAAAATGTAAATGCTGTGTCTGTTTATCCTATAACCCCTTCAGAGTTGTGAGTATCTTACCAACACTTTTAGTACAGGACCCCAACCACATTGGCTCTCAGTACTCTGCCACAATAGTAATAATGAGCGACAGTGAAGGACCAGAAGAAAGGGAAGAAAGAGAAAAGGATGATAACTTTGAGTCTTGAGGTTTAAGAGGCATTGCCTCCCTGTCCTCAGCTTTTTTGCACAGAGGATGCCAGCAGTTCCTCTCTCTGGTGCTGTATTACTCTTCCACTCTGCAGTGGCATCGCCGGTGTCAGCTGGAGTTTCTAATACCAACCCCCCCCCCAACCAAACTTAAGACTGTAAGTGGAAAACAGTCCCTGAACTCTCTGTGGGAATGATCACTGAGATTTTAGCAATTATGTCTTCAATATAGATGACTGTAATAGCAAAAATTATTACGATAATGAGGATAATAATTGTTACGGGCATTCAGGGATTATTATAGCTTCAGAAATAAAGTTATTAAAATAATTTGCTGAACAAGCTTAGGGAAGGAACTCTATTCCACCAAACCCCATCTCAATATTTTCATTAAATGGGGACTACCAGCTGGCAATTCAGTCAATCTGAGAAAAATCAAGTTTAAAAAAACACCTTGGAGTGCTGTTCCTGTCCTTGAAATCATTCATAATGTTTCATTTTGCTTATTGTTTTGCAATTATGTTCTAATCACATTTCCTTTCATTAAGAAAAGGCTTTACGTTGCTGTGGTGAAGATCCATTGAAGCAATGGCAAAAATGGAAGTTCTACATTTAAGATGTTGTCCTGGTTTCGCGTTTGTCCTGGTTTCACGTACCCAAGAGTCGGGCCACTGAGGAACACCAAAACAACCAGCAGGTGGATCAGGCTGCTACGACTGAAGTGGCTCAGGTGGATCTGGACTGGCAACATAAGGGTGAATTATTTATAGCCCGGTGGGCCCATGACACCTCAGGCCATCAAGGAAGAGATGCAACATATAAATGGGCTCGTGATCGAGGGGTGGACTTAACCATGGACACTATTGCACAGGTTATCCATGAATGTGAAACATGCGCTGCAATTAAACAAGCCAAGTGGTTAAAGCCTCTGTGGTATGGAGGGCGATGGCTGAAATATAAATATGGGGAGGCCTGGCAGATAGATTATATCACGCTCCCACAAACCCGCCAAGGCAAGCACTATGTGCTTACAATGGTGGAAGCAACGACCGGATGGCTGGAAACATATCCTGTGCCCCATACCACCACCCAGAACGCTATCCTGGGCCTTGAAAAGCAAGTCCTGTGGCGACATGGCACCCCAGAAAGAATTGAGTCAGACAACGGGACTCATTTTTGAAACAACCTCATAGACACCTGGGCCAAAGAGCATGGCATTGAGTGGGTATATCACATCCCCTATCATGCACCAGCCTCTGGGAAAATTGAGCGATACAATGGACTGTTAAAGACTACACTGAGAGCAATGGGTGGTGGGACGTTCAAACATTGGGATACACATTTAGCAAAGGCTACCTGGTTAGTTAACACTAGAGGATCTGTCAATCGAGCTGGCCCTGCCCAATCAAAACTTTTACGCACTGTAGAAGGGGATAAGGTCCCTGTAGTACACATAAAAAACATGCTGGGGAAGACGGTCTGGGTTACTCCTGCCTCAGGCAAAGGCAAGCCCATTCGTGGGATTGCTTTTGCTCAAGGACCCGGGTGTACTTGGTGGGTAATGCGAGAGGATGGGGAAGTCCGATGTGTACCTCAAGGGGATTTGATTTTGGGTGAGAACAGCCAATGAACTAAATGGTATAATGTCAATTGCTATATAATACTGTGTGTCATCACTTTTTCAGTAAGGATCACCCAGATTAATGAAGAATGAACTTCAACGAAAGCAAGCAAAGTGCAGTGGTGATGGAACCAAAACTGGCTTCAACATGCAACAATCCAACACCACAGACCATCTCTTCTGCCCTGAAGGACTATTATGACAGATGGAGCCCAAAGCCATGGACTAAATGAACTTAATTGTATTAGAAGGGGTAGAACCTGGGCAGGACGTAAATGGTATAGAATAAGGGGTGGATACTGTCCTGGTTTCGGCTGGGATAGAGTTGATTTCCTTCCTAGTGGCTGGTGTAGTACTGTGTTTTGAGTTTTAGTATGAGAATAATATTGACAACACGCTGATGTTTTGGCTGTTGCTGAGTGGTATTTACACTGGTCAAGGACTTTTTTCAGCTCCCCATGCTCTGCCAGGTGCCCAAGAAGCTGGGAGGGGACACAGCCAGGATTGTTGATCCAAACTGACCAAAGGGCTATTCCATACCATATGATGTCATGCTCAGTATATAAACCCGGGGAAGAAGAAGGAAGGGGGGGACATTCGGAGTGATGGCGTTTGTCTTCCTAAGCAACCATTACGCATGAGGGAGCCCTGCTTTCCTGGAGGTGGCTGAACACCTGCCTGCCCATGGGAAGTAGTGAATGAATTCCTTGCTTCGCTTTGCTCGCGCGCGCGGCTTTTGCTTTCCCTATTAAACTGTCCTTATCTCAACCCACGAGTGTTCTCACTTTTACTCTTCCGATTCTCTTCCCCATCCCACCACGAGGGTGGGGGGGGGAGTGAGTGAGCGCCTGCGTGGTGCTTAGTTGCCGTCTGGGGCTAAACCACGACAGTTGTTTTGTAAGTTTGAAAACCAGTTCATCCAAAAATCCGAATTATCCGAAATCACTTAAAAGTTTTAAGTAAGCAAAGTAAGCAAGGGGTCTGTCACCGCAAAATAGAATCTGGATGCTGCACCCAAAGGCTAGCATTCATTTCCACCTTCTTTACCCCACCCCTCCAAATCTGTTGCTTCTTCCTACAGTTTTACTGGCCCACATCACCTCTTATGTTAGTTATTACAACTCCTCACAAACACTGCCTTCAGGCCACTCAAAGTACAGCCTAAGAACTTATGTTCCTTAACTCTTATTTTAATTGGACCACTCCTGATCTTGGCCTCTTAAAAGAGAACTCCTTTCCAGTTTTTCCACAGGCTTCATGCTGTCTCCTGAATCAGAGGTTGTGATTAACTCCAAGGTCCTATAAAACTCTTTCCTTTTGGCTGATTTATTATCTTGCCAGATCACATCATCCTCTCTCCAGTTTTACCTACTCCTTTACCTTGTTTGTGTGCTTCTCCATAGAGGTCTTCTGTTTGCTCTTACGGTGTTCCCCATGTTAAATCTGTTTTCTGGGCAGATCCCAAAAGTATCTGCCCTCTTCTTATTTAAATTTTGCCTAGAAATTACACTTTTTATGAGGCTTATGAAAAGCCAAGTACATCAATTTATCTTATAATTTATTCTTAGGTGACTGAACTGCACACATGCATGAGGTCCAGTGTTGGACCACTGAAATATAAGCAGAATATGATGACAAGAAGAATGCAAAGTGGAAGGAAGAGGATGGAAGAAAAATATTCCAGTTATTACTGATGTGATCTCCTGACGCCTTGTCTGTATGTTACATAATTTTTGTCAGTCTTTTCCTTTCTCTCCCTGTTTAGACTCTTTGAGAGAGAGACTTTATCTTCCTCTGTGTTTAGCAAACGCTTGACATTTCAATTTCTACTGCTGTCCTCATAAATAATCTTCATGCTGTCCTTTTCCAGTAGCAAGGACACACCTAGGAGAGCGGTCTTCAGGATCATAAAGTTGAGGGACACCCTGGATCCTGTGATATCTCCTTAAATAGATACAGACACCACCTTAAACCCCTGTTGGAGTCAGAGATACATCTGCATACTGAAGTCCCTGCGAGACTGAAAGCCTATTTCAGTCCGATTCCAAAGCACTGATTTAAACATGCTTTGGGTTTGTCTGTCTGTTAGTTCCATCTATGTGAAAATTTAGTGCAGATCTTCAGAACTGCTGTGTTAAGAACCAGGACAGCAAAGACTGTCTCATTAGAAATATCTGTAGAACAAAGGAAAGTATTGAAAATCTGTCGCATTGCCTCCTGTTTTCAATATTGGACTATCAGAAGGCATAGACTGCATAAGCTACCAGCGTTGGGATTAAGAGATCAACTGTGATAAACTCAATTAATGTGTAAAAAATCTACAAAATACTTGAATTACTAATAAAAATAGTAATTGCATTAAGGTATTAACTGATAATGTTCTTTATAAAGATGAAATGTAAGGTGTTCTACTCTGTCTTGAAATCTCGGTTTTTTATAGCAAACGTATTTGGTTTCATGATTGCTGCTGAAGAACGCTGTAACAGAGCTGTGATAATCTAAACGGTATGTCAATGGGACCAGTCCCTCAGTTGTTTCTGAGATAATTGATTCCTAGCTCCCTGTGGCTATTATAAGAGTGATCATTAAAATATTGGAATTTCTGTTCCAACAGAGATTTCTGTATATTCCTTCTATATATAAACTAGGAGGAAGGCTGTCTCAGTAAATGAAGAGCCCACAGTGCCACCTTCTTATAAAGTACAGAATTCTTGGGGCTGAATGCAAAATCACCTCACTATTAGCATTATTAAAGCTGACACAGTCCTTGCATTTTCAGAATATTAACGTCATTGAAATACCACCAGTCATTTTTGCAAGCTTAGATTCATCTTACCTTACGTCAGCCACCTGAAAGTTTGGCCGCTTGTGCAAGCTCTCGATCTAAGCTCCTTCTGTAGTGAACAGAGAAAGACAGGCATGTCCAGATGGTAACTCATCCCTCCAAGGACAGGCACTTGTAACGAGTGAGCCTATCCCTCTCCCTATCCCTTAGTTTGGACAAATTCGAGTGAGAAGAATTCCAGCTTCATGTTTAAGTTGACAGAAGAAATCTATGTCTCTGCCTACGCTGCAAATGTGACAGTGTCAGTATCTTAGTGACAGTTAAGGGGCACAGTTGAGAACCACCCAGTGCAACAGATTCTAAGAAGAATTTTTTGTTAGTGATGCCGCTGACACAACGGTAATGTATGCAGCCCTTTGAATCAGTGCAGTTTGGAATCCCATACAATCACCTCTACAGGAAGGAAACTACAAATACTGAGAAGTGCCACAGCCTCTGGAAACCTCTGATACTTCCAGGAAAGTCCTGAACTCCTCCAGTCACGCCAAGCAAAACTAAGTGATCAAATCTATTACCATTATGCACTTCAACCATATGGACAAAATGTGAGAACATAGGCTTTATGAAAAAATTTTCATGATACAGAGCAAAACTTAGTTCTGTAGTCCTCCAGAGCCCGTACTCTGTAACGCCAGTATATCAGCACCCACAGCCTCAGGGCTTTCATAACTGTAACTCTGTAATCAGAACTGAACTGGGCCATAGTCCACATTTCCTCACTTCCCATCTTCATCTGACCTGCCTTCTGCGCTCCCTCTGCAGTACCCCAAACAGAGCTGTAATGGAACCCAGCTTCCTCACCCATGGGAGATGTAGGGTTTCACTGCATAGCCATTAAGCAGCTGCTTGTTCTCTCGCACAGTAGAATTCAATAAGACATCTTTTGCCATACTTATGCTGCTGAGAAATTTCAATCCCACATGTAGCTGATAATAGGAGAAAACCCAAAACGCATAACCACAGAATGCAGATGAATGCAGATGATAACAAATAAACCCACATAAACGACACTTCCAAATGTGTCACAAATTTAGCTACAAAAAATTAAGTTAAAATTTTACTAGAGCTACTTAGGTTTTTCATTTTATACTTTGTATTACTTCTCATAAGGTTTGAAAAAGCTAAATGATTTCATCCTTTTCTATTTAAAATGAGCATTGATTTTTTTTCCCCCTGTGTTTTGAAAAGAGCCAAAACCAATGCAAATGTTTTTATCCAGGAGGCTGTAATGGCACAATTGCAAAGCAAGGCTCCTGTCAGATTGCATCTCAAAACTGTGGCATTGCTTTGTTGAAAACAAAGCAGAGAAGAAACTGTTATAGTTTCACCGCCAACTGTTGCTGTATTATTCATGGACAAGTTAGAGCCTTCTGCCAAAATCTCTTCTACTCCTTCAAATGGTTCTGTCTGGACCATCATCTTGCACGTGTACTTTTAAGTTCTTTGTTATTCTTGTGGAATGTTTATACTTGATGTTTTAGACATGTTTTAACATATACATTACCTGATTACAAGTCAGTTCTGCTCCAGGTACATTTCAAAGGGATTGCTGCTAGCCACATTTAACCCCACCTGGCTCAGATTAACTAGCACATCTAAACTTCAAGTGGTATCTGTGGATCTACTTCCTTGACTACCCGTTCCACTGGTGAAAACAATAAATTGATTTTTCTTTTATCTAAGGGAACAAGACTTAGGCATTCGTGCACTGCCTATCTGTCTTAGCTCCCCCAATAACTTTTGAAACGTTGGCCAATTTTAATCAAATTTACTTAGTGGAATATGTCTCAACACACTACACTTCTGTACGTCTTATGGAAGAAAGGCAGTTGAGCAGTGGCGAGGAAAAGGCTCAAAAATGAGTTCAGCTCTTATTAGAGATTGCACAGAGGAGCTCAGTCTCAAGAAGTCTTCAGCAAATGGCTTCACTTGTCATTTGTTACCTGTGGTACTCCTACCTCTCCTGTTCGTGTAGTACCTAAGCAATTCACAGTCCAGCTCAAAGTAGGAAAGTAATATTGCTACTGATTCAGCAGATGGGGAATTGAGGCACAATATGATTAAAATTCAGACTTTCAAAGGTATTTATGCACCTCTCAGTTGAAATCTGATGGCCTGGATTTACAGTAATTTTCCCAAGGTCATACAAGAAGCGTGCAGTAGACCTGCAAATTGAATCCAAGCTTGCACCTTGCTCTTTGGACCATACTTCCTGGCTGTAGTAATTTCAGAATCACAATCTGCCCAGCCCCCTCTTTGGCTGGATATCAGTCTGCTGTGAATAAACACATCCTTTGGTCCTCATGGTGTGGATGTCAAAGCTGGCTACTATTATAGCTCTGCCTCTCGGGCGTACTGTCACAGTACAGACCCTATACATGATTCCCTTTCAGAGCTGTGGGACCACACAGCATGAAGGCCACCTGAGCACCTCGTTCCTTCCAAGTGTAGCAGAAATTTTACTGTTAAAGGGGCAATACTATCTAAAAGCAAGGTATACTTGGGTAGCTAAAGAATTTTTCAACACAAGTGAGAGCTACTGATCCTTGGAAAAATGAAAAATGTCCTGAACTTCAGTTAATTCCATCTGATCTCATCCTACTGTGACTTGGTTAATTACCTGTAGATAATTTCTTCTGGATTTCCGCATTCAATCTTTTTTCACGTAACACTGCCTGGCTCTGTAGCATCTTCCAAGTATCTTTTAATTAGGATTGTCTAATACAAGTAAGAATGCTCTCATTTACAAAAAAAGAGTTAACAAGCATTAGGAAGATCACTGTTAAGAATAAAAATAAATTCCTGAAGCACCATGGAGTTCATAGTTTGACAACAGACCTATTTCCAGTCTGTAACACTCAGAATTTCGCAGTAATGAGACTCTGGAGAATGTTAGATGAGCCCCCCACTACCATCCAGTGCTATTTCTACAAAAATTGTAATTTCTTCTTTCAAACACATACTTTTCCAAATGACAGAGTCCAGACCACAAGTAAGGCACATTTTGGAGCAGGATGATGTATCTGTTCTGGTTTAAAGAAGCACACTTGCTCACCGTTGGCAGCTTTCTTAGCTAACACCTACCAAGTCAAACAGAAGATATCTGAAGATTTTGATTTCCTTACTGAAAACTTCAGACACAAAATGACAACCTCACCAAATAGATCATAACCTCACGAAACTCTCTTAAACCATACTGCAGTTAACTCCACCTGCTCTTGAACATTATTCCCCTCTTTTTGTATAGACAGAATTTGAGCTGACCTAAAAGGAGAGCTGGATTGGGTACTGAATATGAGGAACACGCTGCAGACTGGAGGAATTGTGTACAAACCTGGAGAATATAGAATCTAAATGACATGATGAGGAATTTGAGACTGTAACTGATAAGCAGCTAGATAACAAAGCAACAAGCATTGTACTAGATGATTTATCAACATTCACACAAGACACCCCTGATATTGTACAGAGGGGAGATGCAGATCAGACATGCTGAAATACACCTTTTCAGGATATACGGTATGAATAGAATACATGGTGCTGCAAATACATGGAGCTTGAGAATGTACTTAGCATATGGATAAAATAATAAACCAATTAAAGACTGCATGATAAATGTGTGACAGAAATTGTTACTAATGGAGGAACGTAAGATAAAATGTATGTAAAGGGGAATGCTGGCTTGGATTCTCTGGCTTCAGTTGGCTGACAAGTTTAACCACTGAGTGCTGTTCTGACAGCAGTAACAGTGAACACTTGTTCCCATTATGCATCCTAAAGAAAAGCGTTGAGTAAAATAAATGGGTAAGTAGTTTTTCCATCAATACAACACTGATAAATCCCAGCAAAAATGCCACAGGAGAAACAATTAATATGTTTGTTTCAAGTCTGAAAAATATGCAGTTGAAAGATTTGAGGGCCGTGCTTTCAAGGAAAGGTTTAAAATATTGACTAGCTGCTCAAAAAAAGGGCAGTCTGCTCTGTGCCCTGAAGAACCTGCGTGCTGGTCAGCGTTCATCTTTCTACTCACTTGTGAAATTCTGGGTTGAGATGAGAGAATCCATCCAAAGATCTTAAAACTGCACAGCAAGATGAATAGTGTATTGTCATGGCATTTTATTTAGTGAACACAAACTATAAAATAGATAAAGGGGGAAATGCATTCCCTAAAGTCCCAAACTTAGTGAATGTTCTTGCATTACTTCACATCTTCTGAGCATTTTCAAAAAAAATAACTAATTACAGCTCACATTACCCAGGAGGCAGAATCAAGCTGCATATAGCATTTGCAGTAAAAACCTGAGGCCATGCAAAATTTGTCTCATTTGATGTTTCAGTTTAAACTCAAAACAATCCAAATACAATTTTGGACATTTTGAGTGGATCTGAATCTTTATGATGTATCAAAACATATGAAACTAATGTTATGTGAAACCAAGTGGAAATGTGTAAGGTTTATTGAGTTTTACTTTGTTTAAATCCAAATGCCAGAAGAAAGCTAGGAGAGGAATGGACTGTACTTATCAGGTATTAACCAGAAGAAGAATGCTAGCAGAGGCCATTGTGAAACATGAGTTTCATACCAGTTTAGGTAAAATACCCAAGATCCTCAAGTAATGAAGAATGACTATAGGTTATTAAGAGCTGCACAAAACAAAATTATTCTTCCTACCTCCATTGTGGAAATTGCACATACACATGTGGTGATGGCAGATGTGTGGAATGTCTTTGGCTGCCTTCAACCAGAAGAAAAATCCCTCTCTCTGATTCTAGCGAATGTCAGGATTGGTGGATTATGAAGTGTTTCATATAAATGCTTCATAAGAGAGGTTTATAAATCTCAGTGGAGAAGTCAGTCCAACTATCATCTTCACTCAGCAGCCCATATTTCTTCAGGAGAAAGCCTAAAAGTGGAAGGAAAATGTGCTTTTTACGCCCTGTATCACCAGAGGGAAACAACCCTTTCAGGTTTGCAGTAAGATTTTATTTCTGTAGAGGGAAGGGGCAACACATAACCTCAGATCCTCTCACCCAAGGTTTTGTTCCACCAAACGGCTGGTTGGGACTCAGGTCCCATGGGCCATCCTCCTCCTTCATCGACCTCCTCTTCTTCATCAGCCTCTTCTTTCTCAGTCTATGTGGGACCTAGGAAGTCACTGGGGGATGTAACATGTTTTCCTCTCAACTGGTGAACCTAGACGCAGGTGTAGGAGAGCTTTGAATAGAGCTGAGGAACTTCTCGACCCTCTATAAAAATGGTGCCTGCCCTGCTGACAGCAGACCCCCGCCACTGAAGTGATCGGGGGAGAGGACGGGGACAAGGCCAGGGGGACACAGCCGGGAAGGCCGCTCTCTCCCCCATTCCCCACCTCCCAGGGCTTCCCTTACCCCAGCTCCGGGGACGAGCTGCGCTTGGTCAAGCGACCCCACTACACCAACACCCCCACCAACAGCTCTGCACCCCACGGGAGAGAGCCCTTTTGCGGGCGACAGCCCTCCCTGACAGGGCGGGAGCCTGGAGACGCACCCCAACAGGCGCTTTTACCTCAGCCCAGCCGCGGGGCCCCCTTCGCCCCTCGGCGCGGGGGAGGCGGCCCAGGCCGGGCGCCTCCGACCGCATAAAGGAGGCGGGCAGGGCCGGGCCGGGCCAGCGGCGGGAGGGAGTGCGCTGAAGGGAAGAGCCGGCGCGCGTGGCGGGGAGGCGGCGCGGAGGGAGGGCAGCCCGGCTGCGGGAAGCGGGGCTCCGCGCTGGGACTGGTTCCTTCGCAGCCATTTTCTGTCCAACCAAACAGCCGATTTGCGGAGGGAGCCAACCAGGGCCGCACTGGAGGTTTGTGCCTGGCTCCGGCCAATGATTGGTAACCGGTTCCACTGCAGGCTCGAATGAAATGTCCGTCTCCCTCCCCGGGCCCCGGCGCTGCCGCCGCGCCGCCGCCGCGGGGACCAGGAAGTGGGGGGCGGCAGCCCCCGGGCCCAGCTCACCGGTCGCTCGCCTCTTTGTGCGACCGGAGGCGCGGGGGCCGCGCGGCCGGGGGAGCGGGCGGGCGGGGAGGCGGCGGTGGCGCGGGCGGGAGGGGAGGCGGCGGCGGGGGGTCTTGGCAGGGGTGGCGGGGCGGCCGCTCCCGCCGGTGTCCCCCTTTCTCCGAGGGGCTGGGCGCGGGGAGGTCGTCCCCCCCCGCTCCGGCTCCATTTTGTGGCCTAGGCGGGGGGGTAGGAGGCGGAGACGGCAGCCCGGTTGCCCCGCGGCCGTGTCCGCCGCGGGCCGGGCCGCGGCTGCCGGTGCGCGGGCAGGCGGGGCGCCCGGCACCCCTCACCGCCCGCCGAGGTCGCGGTGAGGCACCCGCGGAACGCAGGGCCTCCCGCCTGGCTGGCCTGCCGGCCGCCGCGACCCCTCGGCGGCAATTTCCCTCCCAGCCCGCCGGCCGCGCTCCGTCTGCCCCAGGGCCCCTCTTCCCGGCGGCGGCATGGCGGGCGGGGGGGGCGGCTTTGTGGCGGCCGCGCCTCGCCGTGCGCGGGCGGAGGGGGCTCCGCTCCCTTTTGTTTTTGCATGGCCAGCGCCGCAGCCCGTTGAGCCCCCTCCCCTCGCCGCGGGAGTGAGGGGCCGGGGCCCCGCCGCGTTTCTGGCGGGCCCCCACCACGCCCACGGCCCCTCGCCGGGCCGGGAGCCGGGCACCGCGGCGAGAGCGGCCCGGACCCGCCACCGTTGTTGTTCAGACCGAAATGTGTTTGAAGGTCTGGCGGTGTTTTGCAGGCATAAGGAGTGTAGGGCGAGGCCCCGGCATGTGCTGAGAGTACCCGGGTGACCGTGAGGGCAGCCCGATGCGGGCACGGCGCTTTGGGGAGGGAATAACGGGCAGTGGTCTGCAGGAGGGCTCCGGCAAAAAGCTCCCAGCCAGCGGGCAGGTACAGGTATGCGGCTTCTCCCCGCAGGTACGGGAGGCTGCCGCGTTCAGCGCAGAAATCACAGCCAAGGTGATGAACAATAAAGTTGCTTAATAACTGAGGACGCATTGTCTTGTTCGATTTGAAAACAAGGAATCACGATAGATGAGGTGTCTTATGGAACAGATGCGAGCTAGGTGCAAGGAAGACTTTGAGGCTGTTTGTGTAAGTAGGAAGGTTTCCCCCTCGTGCCCCTGCGCTGGCCGCCGTTGCATCACTGAAGGGCATGAAATCAGGAAGTGAGATCGATCGGCTGGCACAGCCGAGCAGCATCGACAGCTTATCCCATAACATACATGGCAGGTAGGAGAGAGACAGGACTGTCATTCTCAATGACTACGCAACTGTTGTGTGTTTGGCAAGTGTTCTTGGGCCTACCTGTGTGTGCCCACCACTGCCCCATCCAGAAATTATGTAGTTGGTGATCCTGAAGACGATTGTGTGGGTTATTCACAGACAATCATATTGAAAAATAAAAAAAGTTCATGTGTTCTAGTAATGTTTCTGCAACTATTAAGGTACACTGGTTAAAGAAACCTTCCTAGGTCCTGCTGCAATGCTGCAGCAATGGAAAAAGTCAACTTCTAGCTTTACCAATTCCTTCAAGACTTAACCAAAAAAATTTTGTTCTGGAAAGAACTGTCATGTTAAAGCTACCTAGTGCGCTTGGATTGCTTTTGGGAGGGCAAAGTAATTGATAACAATGACGCAAACATTTCTAGGCGGTGAGGGATGTAGAAATCTGGTTTTCAGCCCTTGAATGGGCTCTCTTATATGTAGTAGCCTTTGCCTATCTCGCTGATAGATGGAAGTTATTGTCAATTAAAATACGTGCAGCTTTCTCAAAAGAAGCTCAGGCAAAATAGTAGCAAAAAGTATAATGGAAGGAGCTGCTTTGGACATTATTCACAGTCTGGCTTTAATTGGCTTGCAGGAATGGAGGAATGGTGTTTATGCATAATCATTAGCATAGTGTTCCTAAACAATAAGCTTAGTGATTACTTTTTTTTTTCTTTGCTTATGTGGCCTATGGCGTGACAGTTATAACGTTAAGGGAGGATCCATCTAATTCTCTGGGAGCCCCAAGATGGTTTAATCTGAATCATTATTTATGAGGTTTGCGTGAGTTGGTTGTGCTATGCATTGAGCAGGTGATTATGTATGGTCTTGGCTGCTAGCATTTACAGCTATGAAATTATATTTTTGAAGAAGTCCAGAATACTGGATATTATTCCTTAGATTTTAATATTTTGACAATTACAGCAGTTCAAATTTTAATAGATAACTTCTTATTTGTGGTAATAATTACATGAAGGGAGTCAGTGTACAAAAATTGAGTGAAAAAGATTGTTCAAGATACTGTGAAGACATGAAATGTGAAATACCATGAAACTTTTCAAGTCAGATATCTTGTTTTGTCAACATTTTAAAAAGGCTTGCAAGGGTCTTCCTTTAGTGCTTTCAAATGCAAATCTCTAATGTCACTTCACCTTTAAAATTTTGCTTAGAGAGAAACTTGACTTTTCAGTACTGAGTTTTGCAATAGTACTTTAGAGAAACACAGTATTTGGAAATTGATGTTTTAGTGGCAGGATGCTTGTAAAAAGTGCAAAACATGACTGTATCTACGCACACTAAACAACATGTGTAAATAACATCAGTAGAATAAAAGGGAAGTGTCAGCAAATTTGATAATTTTGACTGAAAGTACTGGCCTGTCCTGAACTAGCTTTGTAAATCTCTTACTTGCCCTATTGCTTGAGAGGAATAAGCTTCTTGGCACACTTGTACTACTGCAATGAAGGAAGAACATAACCAACTTACAAACGTTATCAAACTTATACAAGAAAAAGGCAGGATTTATGGATTGCTGCTTTAATAGATAAGCTTAGTTTTTCACAAAAAATGCTAGAAAACCATCAAAAACTTAATATGGAAAGGTAATAGGGGGTTTTCAGTCAGTGTTGCAGGAGGAAGGAGGTGCTGGTGCAGCCTCTTCAGCACTGCTGCCCTCTTCTAGCTTCTGCAAAAAGCAACAAAACTGCCTCCATTCATCTCCTTTTTTGCCCTCCAGCTTGTCTCTTTCACTGTTAAAAAATAGAAGGCATGGAAACTCAGTTTCTCCTGCTTGCTCTGTATCACTGATCCACTCCTACTTGATGTAAAAAAGTATGCACTGGTAGTCCACCCATATATATTGCAGCTAACCATGCTTGTGAACTGTTAGCCAGCCTAGTAAGGAGCCACCACATACTCTAGCATGGCTGGATCCATGTGGCGGGGACTTGTGGCCCATGACATTAGGGCTTGTAAGATGTGCCATAAAGTTGATAATATTGGTATGTGGAGGGGGAAGGTGGAAGAGTGAAAAGGCCCTGTTTGGATTTCATAAGGGAAAGGTTTCCTCCCCATGGTCCAAGGGAGGGAGCCTGGTACAGCCTAGGTGCTAACAAGCCTTAGTGACACTGTCAGGTCCTTTCAGCATCAGTCTGCTTCGCCTAATCTTATTCTGCTGTGGGGGAAAACACTGAATGTGAGAGACTAGAGGAGCCTGAGATGGAGAGAGGCAGTGCAGCATCTGTTTGTGTTCTAGGCACTTGCTAAGGGGTTTTAACTTTACATTTTTGTGGGTCTGCTGGAATGATGTCCTGTGAATGCATTTACCAGTCAGTGTTTCTTGCTGCAGGAGACACTCCTTTGCTGCCAGGTGACAATTCAGTGGGAAATTAGGTTCTCCAGAAGTCATTGAAAAATAAAAGGAAATTATAATTGTATTTTCAATTTAAAATTCTTTCTGTATTTCTGTTTAGGAGCAGCAAGTGAGAGTGCAGAAAGCTCAAAGAAAACTTCATTCTCTCTGCTGTTATGTACTGCTTTACAGCTTTACATCTCTTGTGATAAGGTGTGGTGGCAAAATTAATCTACGATGACCCATGTGGTTACTAGCTTTAGTTACCATTTCTGTCCTCCTTCTGTGGCAGAGACAACTGCATGGAAAGTGTACCAAGTGCTTCAGTTCACTGCATATCATATTCTGCTGTCCCTCTTGTAGGGTAGTAATCTTGGGAGGCAGGGTGGATAAATACCACGTGAAGTACTTAAATCACAAGAGGCCTTTGGTTTCCCCTCAAGAGATCAGGTTTGCAAATCATTGCCAGATAACTTCCCCATTCTGAAGACAAAATCTTGTTTCTTTGATTTTATTTTTGCCTTTTATACTGATCTAAGTTTTAGACCCTTCCTCTTTTCAGTGCGAACAGGTCTGGGCTTGTATTCTTCTTTAGTTATCATTTAGCTGAGCCACTGATACTGCTCTCTTGAGAGCTCTTAAGATTAAACAGGATGCAAGATTTAGTTTGAGATACTGAGGTTTTATTAATGCAGTATAGATGTATTCTAGGAAGAGCCCAAGCTGTGGGCAGCTGACAGAAGCATTTTTTTTAAGCATCTTCCAGAAAATTTTCTACCAGATGTCAGCGTAAACGTGTATGTTCATTCACTTGCAGCTTATCGTTGAGTTTTGTTTGATGCCATTGATCTGAAATGTTTCCCTTCAAACCTATTTCTCAGGTTAATTTCCCTGTATCCATTAATTTATATCTTCCTAGTAATATTCATTTTCATTAGAGTTAAAACCAAAACAAACCAGAAAACCACCACCAGAAAACTTTGTGCTGCTGCTCTGTATTCAGATGCTTTTTGCAGTGTGTCACTGAATATTTGGGTTGAGTGTCTGGCACTTACTTGGTTTCTCTCCCTTGTTATTGATAAAAATCAGATGGTGGCATGGTCACTTTAGAGACTGACATGTTGTCACTTCTGATACGCTTAGCTCTTAGTCTTGGTTCAGTCAATATGTGTATGCATGGAGGCGCTTTAGTGTTTTCTTAGCACTAAAGGCTAAGGGTAATGTACAACATGCAATAAGTGCTTCTTGCAGATGTGCTACTAGACCAATGTGTTGGAAGCCCTCCTTGCTCACACAGTTCGGTAGCCACACAGGTGTAGGAGACACTGTCTTGTATTAAGAGCCGTTGCAACGTCTGCATGCTGAAACTGCCATGCAAATGGAATATTTAATCTGCAAATAGGTACTTTTCTTTAAAGAAAGTTGTAACGGCTCCATGGGCTACAGCAAAATCTGAGAGGAGAGGTTTTGCCCGTCTGGACCTTTTAGGATTAGATCTTCCAGGATTCTGCCTATTGATGAAATTTAGCATCTACTTCCATCCAAAGAAGTGGCTCTTCCTACTAAACATGCCAGCGTAAGAACTGCTGTCCTTTTAGTCTCCCAGTGACTGTAGTTACTGTAGGCAGGGTGTTGTTTCTATGCTACATTGGACTGCTGCTTTTTTAGAGTAACTTCAGGGACACTGGAAGTTTAGTTTGTTTTGTGTTTTTGTTTTTTGTTTGGGGGTTTTTTGTTTAAGGGGAGGATTAATTAGCAACAGTGTATTGAGAGCAGTGTTTTCTCATTTTCTGAGCATTGTATTGTGTTGTATGTATTACAGACCTTGTGCTGAGCTGACAATCAGATATGTGGTGATTGACTTGCGTTTTGAACATCTGAAGTTAAACTGTAATACTTGAACATGTAATTGTGTTCATTACAAGATGACTAGGATAGCAGTGGCCACATTTTTCAGCAGGGTCATGTTTGCGTCATCCATCAGGCTCAAAGAAATACTAGTAGAGTGACTAGATGGTATATTAATTACAGTTGCTATATTCAGATGCCTAGATCTAGATTTGAATTAAATGACAAAATCAAATCTGACTGAAATTCTTCCATCAAACTTACTTGGACTGAAGTAGTGTGTAGAGGTACCGCTCCTTTTCTCACCATGAGGCCAGCCAAGCAGTGGAAGAGGCTTGCAGGGTGGCTGGGCAGGCTCCATCCGTGGAGGTCTTCAAGACATGGCTCTAAAAAGCCCTGGGTGACCTGCTCTGAGCTTGGAGCTGACCCTGCTTTGAGCAGGGGTTAGACTAGAGACTTCCTGAGGCCCCTTCCAACCTGAATTATCCTGTCATCCTGGATTAGGACCTGGTTATGCTAAGCGTTATGCAGAAGGGTGTTACGCTGTCTGTAATCGCCTGTCCCAAGGTTGTCCTGACAGCTAAAAATCTTTACTAAAGTAATACCCACAGAAGTCATTTCAGTTGATGTTAAGCTGTCAGTGCCTGTTTTTTTTTAATCTGAGACAGATCTGCCTTTTTCTTTTGCAAGACTTTTCCTGTCAGTTTTGCTAATCGCTATTTTAGATTCATAATGCTGATAAGCTTCCACTCAATTTCTCACTAATTGTGAAATAATACATACTGTAAGTAGATACAGAAATGTGTACACAGAAAAGAATAAAAGCAAAGATAGTACCTGGAGGATGCATTAGTCTAATATGGCCAAAACTGTCTACAGATGCAGCAGAGGTTTAAAAGAGATTTAAGCAGGAATTGTCTTTTGAAAGTGAGCTGGGCTAATGAAACCAAGATGGTTTCTTAAATAATATTGCTGCGTCTTAGCAATAAAGATTCAGATGGGGTAGCCTGCAGGGCAGGTGAGCAGAAACAAGTGAATTATCCCATCACTGCAGAAATTTGAAGAATACTGCAATCTTGAAAGAAGGAAGCATTTTAGAAGATATGTTTCATAGGTGACTGAAAAAGGAGAGCGGAAGAAACATCAAGGCATTTGAAATAGTACTGGGGCTGAGTAAACTTAACGCTTGAAGTTTGTGGAGACCCTAATTCTGAATTAAATTCTGATAGGGATCAGAGAGCCAAAACTGAGAACAAGACTGCCAGAAAATCCTAACTTAATTTTGGAGGTAGCTTTTGAGATTTACCAGACTGCAGAACATTAATTGCTTCAAGTTGCAGAAGGAAGAGACACAACTCTCTTAATGATGGGTGATGTCAGTTTTGGTGATCTTGACGTGCAGGGTTCTGATATTCTTGCATTGTCATTACAGTGAGCTGAGTAAGCAAACTGCAGACCCTTTGGAAAATTGAAAAGCAAAGTTTTACATCTCCCAACAAAGAGTCTGCAAAATGCAGACAAAGTGAATTTATGTGAAAGTTGGCACATGGAAGGCTAATGCTTAAAGCACTATCCTTCCTTTGGGAAGAGCTGCTGTGTAGGAAGTGAAACTTTTACAAAAGCGTATCAAAAGGGACCAGAAGTGCTTTAAAAAAAGCAGAGTGTGTGTGTGTAATATTCTGTACAATAAAGAAGAGGTGGAAGAGGTTTTTTTTCTCTTAAACAGCTCCTAAGGCTATATCCAGCTGTTTGTAGTATTGCCTTGAACGTGAGCAGTGCTCGGGTTACGTGTGCATCTGTGGCCAGGCATAGCACCGGATGTTGCCTAAAGGGTTGAAAGCAAAACACAGCCCTGTGGCCGCCAGCAAAGTGCAGATTAGAGAGAGGTTAAATTGCTCGTATTTCTGGGTAGGTATAAAAATAGCACAAGACTGCTTCTCCCTCTCTGTCCCTCTTCAGGCTAATGGTTCTGGAAAGAAGTGAGCTGCATGGTCTCACGGGCAATGACCACATGGCCCTTTGGGGCAGAGCTGGTTTTCCAAAGACGCCAGGGTACCTGCACAGCTGGTGTAGGTCAGCGAGTGAATCGAGATGGGTTCTGCCTCCCACGGGGCTGTGTGTGTTTCTCGTCAGTAAGGCTGGCTGCTCAGGTCGGAAACAGATGGGGTGGGAAGGGGGAAGGATGGAAAGTGCTGGTCCAGAGAAGGAACTGCATGAAGCGTGGAATGGGAACAGAAGAGCTAATTTTCTAGCAAACAGGTAAATAAGCAAATGCTAACAGAGCTGTTTGATGTTAAAGGTAGCCAAGAAAATTTGGGGCAAAGGCAAATCTGGTTCTGTGTATCTAAATGTGTTAAAAAAAAAAAATCTTTGGATTTGTGTGCCAGTGTTGAAAGAGTTTGCATGTGCTGGGAACCCCTTCTACCTCCCTAATTTTTGCATTGTTTCTTCTCTGTAAAAGAAGCATTATTAAAGCACAGGACTGCAAAAATGCAATGGGGGGGGGGGGGGGGGGGGAAAGACATTTTGGAAGCATGGGGGCTAGATGTTCTGCAAAAGTTTATTTTTTAACCTACTAATTTTCAAGACACCTGCAACTGGAAAAAAGTCAAGATTGTCCGAAAGTTTTAAAAAGCTGGAGACTCTTGAATTCAAACTTAGGTTTGACACTGCTAAAATAGCCCCTTTGAAAGTGAAACTGTTGTCTGCCATGATTCTGTGTAGGTCTGAGCTCTCTACTTAGCACCTGGTGATAGTGTTTAAGGAAATCCGTTATTCCTGTAAAAACGCAAAATGTAATATGGTAACACGTTACATGGGCTGGAGCATTTGCTCTTGCAAGAATGTGCTTATATCTGTGTGTTGTGTCCAGTGACAAAATGTGGGTGCAAAAGGCAGGGATGTGTTGGGGTGCTGTTGTGGCAAGTCCTCACTAAAGAGGTGTGAACTTCCAAGGGACGTAGGAGGCACCTTCACATCTGCAGAATGAGGAAGTGCAATGCTTGCGATGTCTCCGAGTGGTGAGACAGCAGGCTGCTGAGGAGTCTCTGGGCCACAGCCTCTGTTCAGAGCAGCACTGTGAGACCTATTTACTCGTTCACAAAGTAGATTTTCTAGCAAATGTTGAGACTTACCAGCAAATGGCTGCTGATGATCTCAATAGTTCTGCCCCCATTGGAAGGGGGAAGGCAGGAAGGGCAGGCTTCTCCCAGACACCTCCAGCTGAGACGTGGTCGGTGCCTCCCAGGGACAAAGGTCCCTAGCCAGGTAGTGAAGTACTTGCTCTTTTGGCTTCTCTCTTTCTCCTGGCATTCAAATTGCCTATTAAACTGTCACCCTGCCTCTAAAGCCCCAAGGAGAAGACTTCTTGGTGGCCACCTCATAAGAACATTGTGAGAGGAGCACTGAAGGATGCCGGGAGGAGCGAGGCGGGGCAGGACCAAGGAAAGCAAAGGAAAACACGATGCGGAAGGCACCTAGGTGTGACTGGTGCCTCAGGAAGGACAAGGATGCAGAGCTGGTCCTGATGTCTGGCTAGAAGTTTGTCAGTGGGCTTGACAAAAGTTGTTTGGGCAGAGGGTAACGGTGAGTGAAGGATGCACTCTGTGTAATAATTGTAGGCAAAGTGTTCAGTGAGCAGTGGGCTGGAGTTGCGTTTTGAGGATTGTTCGGAGAAACAGATACCTTGACCTCTT
This sequence comes from Ciconia boyciana, assembly GCF_034638445.1. NCBI lineage: Eukaryota > Metazoa > Chordata > Aves > Ciconiiformes > Ciconiidae > Ciconia > Ciconia boyciana. The sequence continues at coordinate 62,318,703 of NC_132934.1, forward strand.
CTGGTCAGGCTCCCATGGGAATGACACAAGGTTGCTATACATGTCTTGCATGAACCAGACGTTTCTGTGCACAGCCTATGTCTCCAGCTGAATTTTTGGGGAAGGTTCACAAAATGGTTTCACTATTTCCACTGTCAATAAAGCTTAGTAGGGGGAGAGAGAGGATACTGTTCTCAAATGACAAAATATTTATACTTTGTATAAGTTGGTCTCATAGTTCTAAGATGATTAAAGTGCTGTTTTTCAGCAGTAGTTGCACTTAACGGTATAACAAACGTACCTGAAAGGTTGCCTTCTTCTGGTTGTAGATGGATGGTGATAGCTCCACAACAGATGCTTCTCAGTTAGGAATTGCTGGAGATTACATTGGTGGCAGTCACTATGTGATACAGCCTCATGATGGTAAGAAATGTTACAGTAAATACTACTATTTCTGTGTGTATATATTTATCTATTTCCTTCCAGTTCTTGTATAGTTCTTTGCTATCTTATCTCAAGCTAAGAATTTGCAATTGTTTGTATTCATAATGCCTCACTGTATAAAGCATTTTTTCTGCAGTCTGAAGGTGGGGGTTGGATTTTTCAATGTTGCCACTGAGTCCTTAGGGTGATGACAAAAAAAATTGATGTTCCAGGAAACAATTTGTATTTTGACATGACATTAAGAGTGCTTGGTGTTCAGCAGCCACATACATTTCTGTGCATAATATAAAGATGATACTGAACACCCATAAAGGTACCCTGGTGTTACATGTATTTTTAAAAATTATTTCTACAGTGTTAATACACTGGGCTTTCAAAAGTTCTTCATCCTTTAGTGTAAGATTTTAAACTTGACTTAATTATTGCCTGCTATCAAATACAATTTCTGTTAACTTTTCTTTATTTCATTAGACACAGAGGACAGCATGAATGATCACGAAGATACAAATGGCTCAAAAGAGAGTTTCAGAGAACAAGATATATACCTTCCAATTGCAAATGTGGCAAGGATAATGAAAAATGCTATACCCCAAACAGGAAAGGTAATACCCTTGTCTGGTAAAGAAAGTGTATGAATGAGTTTTATGCCTTCTTCTGAGTGAACTTGAGCTGGTAGAACAATATGTTTTTCCAAATGATCCTGGTTTATTGGAGAAAAGCCTTATTTAAAAAAAAAAAACAAAACAAAACAACAACAACAACAAACCACAAAAACAAAAAACCAACCCCAAAACAAAACCTGAGCAGGAGGTGGTGCATTTTTCTTAGGTTTCTGAAAGCTTTTAGTAACTGCTGTAATTAGAGTATCCACAACAGTGCTCTTCTTAGGGCTTTCAAGAGCTTTCTTTTTCTGAGATGCGTTTTCTGAAATTGTTATAACAGGTCAGACTTGGTGACAATCCCATATCAGTAAGAATATTTTCTGTGTGATTCTCTCTTATGTAATTGAATCTGCTTTTATTGAGGTGTATAAAATTTGGAATAAGTGATGAAATAAATTGGATGAAATAAAAATGCATTCCTCCTCCTGGTTAGTCTTCCATTGCGTGAATCTTTAAATGTTCAGATGCCAAAACGACCCAAGAAGTCTGCCTTATACCATGTAGCAGATAAGGCCAGATATTGAAAGACTTATTTTATTTCTTACTTCTAAGAATAGACTTTTTAATCCATTCTGCTGAGCTGGTGATTGTGTAAGTGTTTGACCGTTCTACCTGTTTATCTTAAACCTTTGCAGGGCTCCTCTTACTTGCTGTTTCTCTACTGTATTCCACTACAATTCCTGCCCCAGTAACACTTCCTCTAGCTAAAGCTGATTTCTCTTTTTTTGCCTTTTTTTGAGATCACTCTAAGTAGAAGCAAGACATAATTTACTTGCATCTGCTTGTACTTTCATAGTGTTCAGGGCTTTCTGGAGATCTGGGTGTTACATTTATATCTTTGCTGCGAAAATATCTTCACTAGTCCATATTGTCATAAATTTTTAGTGATCAAGATGAGATTTTTCTCAAGAATTTAGCATATGGGATGTCAAGCTATCTTGAAAAATCAGGGAGGCTTTTGTGAAAAACTGCAGGGGAAGCTGCTGGCTGCTGAGTACTTCTGAAAATCTTGCCCTATGTGTCTGAAAATATCAGAGGAACTAGTAAAGATTCTGCATACAGTTACTGTTTCTTTTTTTTTTTAATATAAGTAGGTTCTTCTCATATGAAGAATAAGAATCTCATTTATTATAACCTTTCAGTTGGCTCCTGTCAGCTTCCCAAATAATCATGAGTAATGCTTGCTGTTATTTTAAGTCAGGTAAATTACTTTTGTCCAGCTGAAAACCATAATCAAATTTACTTACTTTATTCTTGCCAGGGGCATATGTTTCTTCATTTGAATTCTCATTTGGAAAATTTATACCAGAATATTAAAGATTAGAGAGGCTTGCTGCTAGGCATATATTGTAGTCCCTGAATCTGGTCAGGATAAAAATACTTGTCATTGCCAAATTTGTGGGAATGTACTGTAGTGGAGTTGGAACTGCTGGGTCTATTAAAAGGAAGATGGAAGTGGGCTATGACATTGTAATGAACAAGTTTAAAGAGAAAGTGTAGGTAAGCAAAGTAAGCAATACTGATATGCATCTATATGTAAAAGCTGGTACAGAACATAGTTACAACTTCAGGAGATCCTGGCAGTTGGCTGTGCTGCTTGAAATAGAAGAACTTAGGTTAAAATCATGTTGCAGCTGTGCTTACATAGAGCAGTGATGACATCCAGTGGTTCCCTCACATACAGGTGTAGCCTAAATGGGTATTATAATCAGATTTTGGGATGTTTCCTTTATTATCTAGTGTGTTCTTTTTGGGGTTGTTTTTTTTTTTTTTAAATCTTGCATCTTGATTAATCATTTTATTATACTTTTTCCTTACTAGATTGCTAAGGACGCAAAGGAATGCGTGCAAGAGTGTGTAAGTGAATTCATCAGCTTTATAACGTCAGAAGCAAGTGAGAGGTGTCACCAAGAGAAAAGAAAGACCATCAATGGAGAGGATATTCTCTTTGCCATGTCTACCTTGGGGTTTGATAGCTATGTTGAACCTTTGAAGTTATACCTCCAAAAATTCAGAGAGGTTGGTATATACTTCAGTATTTCCTCATTTATTTAACCTGGTTGTGTTTAGCTCCCTGTCATTGTAGTTGTATAATGGCTAGCTTGCACAGTATCTCACAGTTATTGTCAGGGGCTAATGTAATGTTTAAAAGCATTCAGAGGATATCAAGAGAAAAAGGAGTAAGTAAGCATTTTGATTAGACTTGCTGATTCAAAGTAGTTAAAGCTTTCAACTGAATAAATTCTCTAATATATTGCTGGTAGTAAATCACTCTGTTCTTTAAAGGTGCCTATTAAGAATATTTAATTGGATCTTTGGATTCAGTCAATAAAACTGTACTAGACTGCATCCTCTGAGGAACTAGCCTAATGCTTATTGTTTGTCTGGGCTTCAGATCTGCAAAAGAAAAAGTTGGTTTTCTTGTGTTGGAATAATGATTCACATGGAAGGCTATCTGCTTCAATGTTTTGGGGTTTTTTATCTGTTTTTTTAGCCTGTCCCTCAGTTTGTTTTTGATACATAGTACATGCTAGGTATGTGATCCAAGCAGTTTAATTTATCCCTTCTCTAGCAGAAAGTGACTCTTTTTCTTGCAGCAATTTAAACTTTTTGAAAAAGAAGTTGCTTCTGCTTGGGTTTTTTTGTTCTGGTCCCCCATTCTGGTTCCCCCCATTCCTCTGCTTTGTTCTGCTCCCCCCCATTCCCCTGCCTCTTGTCTGGAGACAGAAGAAAATTATGCTTGCTTGCTTCTTTACTGTGGTGTTCTTTTACCTCAATACCAGATTTCACCAAACAAATCAAAGGTATTTTTATCCAGTCATCTCTCTTCCTCATAGTCCTGAATGAAGAAGCTGTTCAGGGTTAAAATAATCCTGGGAAAAAAAACCTCAAAGCAAATTGATTTTTTTTTTTTTTTAATGTGGATCTCTGTTGGTATGGCTGCCTGGTTTTACTGGCATGAATGAAGCAGGTATGTCTAAACTGGCAGTGCTGTAGATAGAGAAGCTCTTCAGACTTTCTTTGTTCTGTAAACCTAAGTTTTTTAGTTAATGGGGTCAGACTCACTAATGATATTTAATACGCTGATAGGACTTGAAGCTTCCCCTTCCCAGAAGGTCATTTGCTGTGATAACTGAGTAACAGGAGGTACAATCTAAAAGTTGAAGTACTGCTGGGTGCTATCTTTTTCCAGGTCTGTGTAGCAGTTGCATATGCTGTCAAAGTGCTGTATGTGCTTTAATTAAAAAAGCAAGTAGTGCCTAGGTAGTTTCAGTACTTATGGAGAAGTCTGAAGTGGTTCTATGCTACTTTCGCTCTGAAGTGACCATTTTTGCAGATATTTATGCTGTGGTAGCAAAGTAAATGGGATTGGGTTTTAAATTGCATGGATGGATTGGATGGTTATGCTCATCAGTTTTAAACCTCCATTCCAGCTAGTTCTGTCTTCAGGGTACCGTATATACTGAAATATTTCTGTTTTGTTGCTTAGTATTTAGTCTACGTCAAACAGTTGCAGGGGAATGCTTTTTATACCTAGATTATTTTCTTAGATGTTCTTATGTAATAGCATAGAGCATCAAACTTGATACTTTTAAAACTTCATGCAGATGACTGGGAGCCTTGGCTTTCTGTGCTGCTACCCTTTCTGGCTGTAGTCCTTGATGTGGAAAAAGAAATCCAATATCTTGGTTTTAAATGTCAACTCTTAGTTGTATGATGATGGCACTTGCGTGTGGTTGGTAAGCAAATGTTGCACATTCTCAGTAGTTCTGCGATTCTGTGATTTCTTGTAAATGCTCTTAACTGCTTCTTCTGGATTACTGCAGATCTTCAACTTTCTGCAGAAGGTGAAAGCCTTTCTTAGAACTACACAATCCTAGTTTGCGGAGTTTTTATTTCAGAGAATTATGGCTAAGGTGAAAAACACCCTTCATGTATTCTTGTACTATGCACGCATTCTTAAATACCATAGGGTTTTCCAGGTCTTGGATTTCAAACTCCAGCTGCTGCACAGTGACTCTTTTGCAAGGCCCAAACCTTGGCTAGAGCTCCTGGGGTCTTGAAACAATATCAAGCCAACTGTACTCTAATACTTTTTTTTTTTTTTTTTTCTTTCCCCCCTGCCTCTCGCCAGGCAATGAAAGGAGAAAAGGGAATTGGGGGAACAGTTACAACTGGAGACGGTCTAAGTGAGGAGCTCACAGAGGAAGCATTTAGTAAGTAATACTTTAATTTATTGTATTATTACTATGGGTTTTCTGAAAACAGCATTTCCTTTAGACATCAGAATTCTTACTTGAGGAATACATTCTGAACTGGCCACATGTTACACCTGATCCATTGAGATTTTTGTTTGAGATGTCTGGAAGATAACCTGTGCTCAGATAAACTCCTCCTGTTATCCCACAAGTGTGAGGTCATTTACCCAGTGTGCAAGACACCAGTATACACACAGGGCAGAGGTATTTTATTTCATCTCTGCACAGAGATGGGTGCTAGGTGGTAGCTCCACAAAGCTAGCACAACGTTCAGTCATGCAGGTACAGTATTTATACAGTCTAGTTATACATATGCATAAGTAATTACACAAAGCAGTTTTGTATTGGTCTACATTTCTCTTATTTCAGCTTAAAGCTACAGTTCTACTTTAATATTCTGTGCATGCTTGCAGGAAGTGGGGGGGGTAGCTTTCTTTGGTCTTTGAGTCAGTGGTCGTGATCTTCCCCTGCCATCTTTACCTTTCTCCTAGTTTCTGTAAATCTTGTTGACTTCACGTAGTGCTGTATCCTTCCAGCCCGGCAACCTCCTTTATAACAAGATGTTTCCTTTATCAATCCCTGAAGTTCCTCATCTTAGTTTCTTCTTCAAAGGTTAGTGATTAACAAGGGCTGCATATTCCCTTTTTATCAGTCTCTTAGTTTTTCTTCAAGGGCACAGTCGTTAGCAAGGCACGCATTGTTTATACAAAAAGTGTCTTGTTTTATAAGGCCTCTATGGCTCTTACATCACTTCCACCCTTTGAGACTATGAGACTTTTCTTCAGAGACCTCATATGTCTCATTATTAGTTCTCATTAATAATATATTATTTCCAGCAGTAACTCGTACAATTAGTCGTCTAACACATTTTAAGGCATAACTAACAACAATACAGATGATTATCATGATGATTACAATTATAATCATCGTTTGAAGTAAACTTGCCAACCATCCAGTCAGGGAGAATCCAAAACTTTGTAATATTTTGTTTAACCATCCTCCTTCAATATAGGCCTGAATATCTCTGCTTGATTTTGCCACTTGTTTTATTTTGTCTATTTGTTGATCTAAATGTTCAGTCATATTGGCGATATGGATGCAACAACCTTTGTTTTTCAGATTTAGGTACTCACATACCCCATGTTTATGTAATAACATTAAATCCAAGGTTAGCCTATTCTGCAATGCCATTTTTGAAGTTTCCTGTAATTGAGTGTTTACATCTTGTAATCCTGCTCTAGTTGCATACACTAATAGTTCTACTTGTCCTGTCAGATTGTACAACCACATCCAATTCTGAAAGGAGGTAATTTGGGGACTGATAGATAGCTTCGGTTGAAATCGAAAGTTAAAATTCCCCACTCGAGGGGATCAGCTGCAGATTTAGGTAATGGTAAACAGGCCGTTATACTGCTAATGTTATGGATTCTTCCAAAGGATTGGATAAGTTTTAAGATCAGATTTCTGTTACAAAAAGTAAGTGCTAGGTTAATCAATGTAACAGATACCATTTTCACTATGCTAAATTACCATGCTGTAACCATGGTAAATTAGCAAGTAACCATGCTAAATTAATAACACTTTCCGAGAGCATCCTAGGGGTAACTTCAATAGTAGTTTTCTAAAAGAAAAACCTTGATGCAATTCATTGACAGTCCCTGGTTAGTTGGAGTCTGAGTTCTCCAGTTGGCATAGAGGTCCACTTGCTCTGGTCTGGCACCTTCTTTACTCTAGCATAATGAATTCAGGAGTCGATCCCATTCACCCTTACCGCTATATAAGTTTTTAATAGCACTGTGTCAGGTCCTTTCCACTTTCCTTTCAAGGGCTCATCTTTCCAAGTCAAGGGTATGGGAGTCCTCTGGTTTAGGTACCTATGCAGGGAGGATAAACTCTGCAAGAGAGAAATCAAATACTCTTTAATTACAACCTGTTCCTTTATGTGCATTTGGTCTCCCTTCGTGGTTCAATGATTGATTGGATATGGTTTCTCATACAGGATCTCAAATGGACTAACACCTTCCCTAACTCTGGATGTAATTCATACTCTCATTAATGCTATGGGTAGAATATCTACCCATTTCATTTGAGTTTCCTAACACACTTTAGAAATCTGTCTTTTTGGGGTTTGAGTTATTCTTTCTACTTTGCTGCTGGACTGTGGCCTCCAAGAGGTAAGCAAATTCCATTTAATGTCTAGAAATCTAGAAACTCCCTGCACTATCTCTGCAATAAAGTGGGGTCCGTTATCAGAGGATATACCTTCTGGAACACGGACTAATGCACCTGCTCCCGAGTGTGTTTCTTGGTGCAGTTTCTCAAGTAGAATTTCCATCATCTTTTCAGAAATTAATAATTGCTTCAGTGGTGTCACCCACCAACCCTGATCATTTTTGGAACAATCTAATTGCTCTGCCAATTGATTTTCCTTCTTAGTATATTGTGGGGACGATAATTCCAAATGGGGTACTGGAATTAAAGCTCCTTCAAATTTTGATTTCTGTAATGCTGCTTCTTTTGCTAACTGGTCTGCTTTTCAGTTTCCCTTCGTGATTTCACTGTTTCCCTTCTGATGTGCTTTACGATGCATTATAGCAACCTCCTTGGGTTGAAAGACTGCCTGTAAGAGCTTCATTATTTCTGTTCCATATTTGATTGGAGTCCTGTGTGAACTTAGTAGTCCTCTTTCTTTCCAGATTGCCCCATGTGTATGCACTACTCTGAATGCATACTTAGAATCTGTGTAAATATTGACTCTTTTCCCTGACTAAGCTCTAAAGCTCACGTTAGTGCAACCAATTCTGCCTTTTGAGCAGATGTATTACTAGACAAAGATTTAGCTTCTAAGGCCTGAGTACATGTTACCACTGCATATCCGGCTTCTCGTCTTCCCTCCAACATAAAGCTGCTCCCATAAGTAAGTAACTCCCGTTCTGCATTTGGTAGGGGTTCGTCTTGCAGATCAGGCCTACTAGGATACACTTGTTCGGTGGTGGTTAAGCAGTCATGATGCGATTCACTGGATTCAGAAATCGGGAGCAGGGTAGCAGGATGTAGAGCAGAGAATCAGGGAGATGACAACATCATCTTGTTCCAGCAGCACCGCTTGATATTTAGCTAACCTGCTTGGGGAGATCCAATGATGCCCTTTATTCTCAAGGAGAGAAGACACAGCATGAGGTACAAATGCTGTAATTGGTTGGCCTAACGTCAATTTCTGAGATTCTTCAATCAAAGTGGCAGTAGCTGCTACTGCCCTCAAACAAGCGGGCCAACCTTTAATGACCTCATCTATTTGCTTTGAAAGTATCCCACCGGTCTTTTCCAGCTCCCCAATTTTTGCGTCAAAACTAATGCCACTTGCTGCCATTCATGTACATATGATTGGGTTTCCTCAAATTCGGGAGTTCCAAAGCAGGAGCCTCCATGAGTTTCCTTTTAATTTCATCAAAACTCTTCCTACATTCAGGTGTCCCTTCGAGAACCCCGTCAGGTCCTTTCACAGCAGTATACAGTGGTTTGGCAATTAGTCCAAATTGGGAATCCATAAGTAGCACCATCTGGCCATTCCCAGAAATCCTCTTAATTGCTTCTTTTCTCTCAGTACTTAATTCTCTCTGTCCTTTGGTGATTTCAAACCCCATATATTGGACCTTTTTTTTTCCCCAATCTGAGCCTTTTTCTTAGAAACCCAATACCCTGCCAAGCCCAGAAAGTTAAGCAAACTGATGGTAGCTTCCAGGCATGCCTCATAACTGTCAGAACCAATTAGTAAATCATCAACATATTGCAACAACATTACAGCATCATGATCATTTTGCCATAGTTCCAGTGCTTTGGCTGGTACCTTACCAAACAAGGTAGGGTTGTTCTTGAATCCCTGGGGAAGGCCAGTCCAGCAGAGCTGTGTCTTTCATCCTGTAGTTGGGTTCTCCCATTCAAAGGCAAAGATGGTCTGGCTCTGCTCATCCACAGGTATACAGAAGAAGGCATCCTTTAAATCTAATACTGTGAAATAAGTATTACTGTTAGGGATTGTAGTAAGGACGTTATATATGGGTTTGGAACCAAAGGGTGGAAATCTACTATCTTTGCATTAATTTCTTATAAGTCCTGTACCAGTCTATATTTAGGAGAATGTGGCTTCTTTTACAGGTAGGATGGGAGTATTAAATTCTGATTGACACTCCTGTAATAATTCATGTTCTAAAAAGGAGCTTATTATAGGTTCTAATCCTTTTCGGGCCTCCAACTTAATGGGGTGTTGTTTCTTTCTTACTGGTTGAGCTCCTGGTTTCAGTTCAGTCTTTACCGGGGTCACATTCTTTGCTTGTCCGGCTATCTTCGATGCCTACACCAGACGTATGACTGCATTCAATACTTCCTCTGGAATATTCATTTCTTCATTAGGGTCTTTCTCGGTTAGCAAACATATCTGGGCTTTCCAGGCAGTCTCTGGAGGAATATGCAACTGAACAGAGCCTTCAGAAAAAGTTAACTGTGCATTCAGTTTACAAAGTAAATCCCGTCCAAGCAATGGTAGGGGACATTCTGGCATATAAAGGAATTAATGAGTTAATTTAGTATTTCCAATTGAACATTCCATAGGTTGTAAAAGCGGCCTTAAAGTCTTTTTCCCTGTTGCACCAACAACGCTTATTTTAGTTCTACTTAAGGGTCCCCTACAACTACTTACTACAGAGTGTGTGGCTCCACTATCAATAAAAAAAAAATCTATTATTTCATTCCTCAGCTTGACTGGAACCAGAGGATCGGCTGGGGAAACTTTATACACCTTATATGCGATTGACAATAACTGTGAGATTGTCATGCCGTCTGGACCCTCTACCTTTTGTAACTTCCTACTTATATCTGCTGTCGCATGACCAATAAACAGCATGTTAAATAACTTTAAATTGCTATCTTCCGGATCCAGATTTGTCCATTTTCGGGCTACTTCACACAATCTCTCATAGAAGGCTGATGGGGTTTCCTTATCCCCCTGCCTTACTTCATATAGTTGAGATAAATTCTTAGGCTTTTGCACTCCATGTTGAATCCCATACAAAATTAACTTTTGATATTCCTTTACTCTCTGTAATCCCTCACTTGTGTTTGGATCCCACTCTGGATCCTCTTTTGGGAGGTACATATTGGCATTAGGCACCCCCCTGTTGTTGGATCAGTCCCACTCTAGCCTTTTTTAAAAATCATTCTCCTCTCCTCAGTGGTAAACAAATGTTTTAGGAGAGCCTGTACATCTCCCCAGTTGGGATTAGGAGTCATCATTACAGTTTTAACAGTACTATACATTCCTTCTGGATTGTTTTGATTCAATACAAAATCTTCTCTTTTTTTCTTTTAGCGCATATATTCCAATCTAATGTTTAGAATCCATTAAGCCACACTTTTTCCTAATATCCCAATCATTTCTTAATGCAAAAAACATATCCACATAAGGTATTTCATCCCATTTTTCAGTTCTCTGACAAAACAACATTAATTGCAATATAGTGTTACATTTCAAGGACGCATTCTCAGGCCATTTTTAACCATCTTCCAATTGATATTGTGGCCACCATTGATTACAATACCATTTTAGCTTATTTTTAGTCATGGGATCCCCCCAAAATTTATTCCAGTTCTTCAGGATGCATTCTAGAGGAGAGGAAAGGGGTGCCTCCTAGGAAGCAGCAGCGCCCATATTGGTACTGAAAAAAACCCCAGTGTTTCATACACAAACCGAAACAAGGGACGTCTCCCTTCGTTACTCAGAACAGAATGGCATGTAGAAACAAACAAAATTGTTAGTGCCGCGAATCTTTCCTGATGCGTCTTATACAGAGCCCAGAACAGAACAGATACTGCCTGCTTCCTGAGAGATCTTGCCCCTACCCCCCTTTTCTCATATCCCACCAAAAATACCCCTTTTCAGTAGCGTTGCACTGTGTGTCGCTTACTGCCTGACTGCAGGGGAGGAGCCGAAGGAGTCCCTGATCAACAGGTCGGTGCATGCTGGAGTCCACTGAGGTCTCTTTTCCCCGCTGGACACAGCAAGACGAACTGGGCAAGGCTGTCAGCGCAGTCCCATCTGGCTTGCCAGAACTGTTATCCCACAAGCGTGAGGTCATTTACCCGCTGTGTGAGATGCCAGTATACACACAGGGCAGAGGTATTTTATTTCATCTCTGCACAGAGATGGGTGCTAGGTGGTAGCTCCACAAAGCTAGCACAACGTTCAGTCATGCAGGTACATGATATTTATATGGTCTAGTTGTACATATGCATAAGTAATTACACAAAGCAGTTTTGTATTGGTCTACATTTCTCTTATTTCAGCTTAAAGCTACAGTTCTACTTTAATATTCTGTGCATGCTTGCAGGAAGTGGGGGGGGTAGCTTTCTTTGGTCTTTGAGTTGGTGGTTGTGATCTCCCCCTGCCATCTTTACCTTTCTCCTAGTTTCTGTAAATCTTGTTGACTTCACGTAGTGCTGTATCCTTCCAGCCCGGCAACCTCCTTTATAACAAGATGTTTCCTTTATCAATCCCTGAAGTTCCTCATCTTAGTTTCTTCTTCAAAGGTTAGTGATTAACGAGGACTGCATATTCCCTTTTTATCAGTCTCTTAGTTTTTCTTCAAGGGCACAGTCGTTAGCAAGGCACGCATTGTTTATACAAAAAGTGTGTTGTTCTATAAAGCCTCTATGGCCCTAACGTCACTCCCAGTCAGTAGAATTTATGGTCAGAATGAAGTAGTGTAGTGATAAATGATGACACTCTAGTAATAGCTAATGTCAACTGTGGAGGATTTTTAAATGCATACTTTAGTGCCAGTGTTTTTTCTCTACACTTAAACACAGATTGTAATGAAATGTGCAAACTTTTTTTTTCTTTTTTCTCCACACCCACCAGTAGCTACATATTTAGGCCACATTCGTTCTACGTGCAAGACTGTTGGGGAAACAGCAAAATAAACTCCACTTGATGACTTGAGGAGCTCATCTTTCAGAAATGAGCCAGAGAAGAACATCATCTTCATATAATTCTAAAACAATTAGTATTTCTTATATTCAAAAGAATGCATAGATTGGCAATTAAAAGGTATAGGGCAAGGAGCATCATATGCATTCACTGTAGTTTTTCTTCTCTATGCTGTGAATTAAAGCCTGACACTTCTTGGGGCTTTGCATTGGTTTTGTTGATGCTGGATTCTTGCATGTAGTCTTCACCTTGGCTTTTAAGTGTTGTGGGCTGGTAGTCTTGAAGCTGATACAAGAAGAATTAGGAGGTGCAGCTCCACTCATATCTACTGACAAGATTTAGTTTTTCAAGTATCTGATAATTCTTCTGTTTAAAATCACTGGTAAACTAGCAAAAATTCAAAGCCTGAGGACTGAAATGAGCTATTCAGGGTCTGAAACACACTTTGCTCACAGTATGATGACTTTGACTATAAAACAGTAGACTCTTCAGGTCTCTCCTAATCTGGAAGATAAGCTCATAAAACTGTCTGGAAATTAAGAATCTAAACCTAAATATTGCAGGGGACTTATAGAAAGCTTTTTTTTATATTACTATTTTAATTATAATTAAAGATTAGGCAATGCAAATAGTAAACTCTTATCCATACTCACTCATATGTAATAGCTCTGGTTCAGAAGTAGTAAGACACTAGCACAACTGGAGGAGCGACTTACCTTGGGTATGTTGCTAATGGTTTCTGGATTGCAGCTGTTGGGAGTCTGTCCAGATTGGAAGCTTGTCAAATCAATATAAAGGAATTGTTCTAAAAGCTTTATTTTGTCTATATTCTGATTTGCACTTCAAGCATTTAAACTGCAGCTCAGGAGTTGAGGGAGAGTATATAGTTGGAAACCTCTGGTTGTGTCTGCTCTCAGAATCTTGTTTTGTATGGGCAAAGAGGCAAATTCACAAGCAGCTTCTCCTCTGGATGTTCATGCTCCGCTTAGCCTGAGTACAATGCCCACCAGAAAATGGAAACCAGAAAAAAGGAATCCCCTTATGTCTGTGGATCCTCTGTCCCCTTCCCCAATTTGATATGGTCCCTGTTAAACGGCAGAATGCTGAAGATCTGCTCCTAGTCACTTGTTCAAATATCTCAGGCCTGGGAGCCTCAGTGTGCTCTATGAAATAAGCCTTAATTTGCTGTGATTTGAAAAGAGCAACTTTGGAAGCAAATATTAAGTCTTGGCAGGATGCAAAGGAGATGTTGCAGTAGTAGAAGAAGGAAAAAAACTTTCTGTAAAATAACTGGTCGTGTCAAGTGCTGCAGGTATTTCTCTCCATAGGGGCAGCTAGATCTATTCAGAACAATATTCTCACTGCAGGAGTAGCAGTAATAGCTGTGCTACTGTGGCATAACCCTTAGCTCTTTGTCTTAGCCTAATGCCAGGGCTGAGTCAGAGGCTTGGCATTAAACTGTGTCAGAAGTGGAACATGTGCATCAAAGGGCAGTAAATTTTGGATCTGACAGAGCCACTTCTGACTATGATCTCAATGTGTCTCTTCATTTGCAACTTAGGTATTTGAAAATTAGTACAATGAAGGTGGGGGGGGGAGGGAACCCCACATCAAAACAAAACCAAACCAAACCCAACCCCAATTTAAAAACCCCCAAGCATCAGCTTTCAAATGAAAGCTGTCACGATTATACTGTGTTTTCTGAAATTTTTTGGGGGTTATATGTCTTAATTATACATATTAACAGCCATACTTCAGAAGGAAGAAAGCCCCATTGTTTGTCTCCTAGCGGAGAATGTTATGCTATGGTGACTTAACATACAACTTAAGAGTTTTGCTGCTTTGCTTCCAAGTAGCAGTTGTAACATACCTGCTTTGAATGTCGCAGAGCTCAACATACATGTTATTGTAAAGGTTTATTGATTAAGAGCATCACTCCCTGTCTTTTCTCTCTAAATCTCAGAAGTACTTTTTACTCTGTTCATTGGCCTCCTCTCTCCTCTGTGAAATTCGGCGTACCATGCGTACCATGGAGGGCATGCTGAAGTCAACCAGCATAATGTCAGGCTCTGGCAGTGCCTTTTCTTTTTTTTGTCATTGCCGGTCTCTGTTCTTCTCTGCTGCCTTCCATGGGGCTTCCACCTTATGGAGTCCCTGATGGATCCTGTTTTATAAAGAAGCAGAACGATTTCACTGAGTTCCTCAGAGATCTGTATGCAGCATCTGTATGCTGCTAACCTTATGTCTAAACAAAACAAACTGAGTTCTCCAGGTTTCTCGGGATATTGAATGCTGGAGATTGCTTTTTCAGTGGTCAGGATGGCAAACTCCATTCGCCAGTGTACAGCTGTGTATGTTCTGCTTCAGATATGTACAGGAGAAGAACAAGGTGCAGTCTTACTTTTAAATTATCTGATGGAAGATTAAGTTGAATTTTGTTTAAGTGTTTTTTCTTAATGGGAATAAACTTGTTTACTTGTAACACTCAGTAACAAGTGTGTCTATATGCAGTGTAGGATGGTAGCTGTCAGGAGAAGAATGGCTCCATAGTCCTGGAGTGGACCACAATTAAAGGTTATTTAATGGTGACAGACACATCAAGCAGGGCTCTGCGTATCCTGCAGTTCCCATCTAACTTCCTTAAAATGCTCTTTCTTTCAGCTAACCAGTTGCCAGCAGGCTTAATAACTACAGATGGCCAACAGCAGAATGTTATGGTCTACACAACATCGTACCAACAGGTACTGTATCCCATCCCCTACTCTCCCTCTGCTGCTAAAATTCAAACACTAATTCAGCTGCCCTGTTCTGAAAGATGAGAATGAATTTTATTTAGTCCTCTGGTGGTGGCTGTTGTGACATTCCAACACTGACAATTCAAGGCTGCTAGCTGCAATGCAGTTTCAGAAAAGGTGCCTTTGAATGTAAGCTTGCATTTTCTTTCTCTAGATCTCTGGTGTTCAACAAATTCAGTTCTCATGATTTGAAGAAAACTTTGTATCTGGGAACACAAGACGGAAAAGCTGTGCAACTCTAACGAAGAGGCAGTTTTAATGACTGGTGAAGAGATTTATCTCTTTGTATATTAAATAGCTGTAATGTAGCTACCTGAAGCTTGACTAATTGAGGTGTGAGTTCTGACTCAAATCTTTTTCATGATGATTTTAAAAAAAAATTGGATTTTAAAGGTATTAAAGTATTTTTGTTTTGTACAAGAGTTTGTTGCTCTGTATAACTCCTGTATGCATTGTATATTGCAATTTATTACTGTCAGAGATTTGTAGACAGTTTCTTATTTTCATATTGAATCATGTTACTTTTGTAATTCAGGTAAACAGCTGGGTTAATTCATGTTTACCCTTTGAATAAAATTGTAAGGGTAAAGTTCATTTCTGAATGCAAGTTGCCTTTATTATAAAGATTGAGTTGGTCTTGGTTATGTAACTTGTCTTGCATGACAACCTCAACTAACTTTACATGTCAGCATATTTATTGAAATTTTGAAAGGGACTTTTTCCTCATGAAACTAGCAGCTCAAAAGAATTGCTACAACTGGGTTTTTTAATGTAACTTCAGAATTAAAAGTTAATCAAAAACAACCAATGCTCTACTACATTTAGAGACTTAGAGCTTATCAACAGTGTTGATGAAAACACTGCCTGTGTGTGACACAGGTTGTCATTTCATTTTTTTTCTTTCGGTTGCATTAACTCTCCTAGGACTTACTTTGATATATTTAAGGTAGTCTTTGTGCTACTGAAATAACTCTTCCTTTTTATGTATGGTTTTTAGAATCCAAAACTTAGAAATTCAAGGGGGGGGGCATGGGGGGGATTTTATAGTCCTTGTGGTAAAAGATCTCATTTTAACTTTTTACTGAAATGTTTTAAGGTTTCTTGTGAGACTGTGGGAACTCAACTGTGTTAGCGACTTTCTGTGTACAGGCTGCGTGTGAGTGTGTGTGTGTGTGTGTGTGAGAGAGTGACTGAAATTTGAACAAGGGATACAAATCTGAAATGGAAGAGAGACTTCCAGTTTGCTGTCTCTTTCCTGGTTTTGCAATAAACTCTACCTAGATAATGTAGTTCTGTATATTTAGTGAGCTGTTCTTAGTAACATTCCTGTTTCTTTAAAAATTGGGTGGGTAATTTTGTTAGATGCAATGTCTTAGCCTGTTAGGATAGGGGTGGTGGTTTTAGTAATATATCTTATTCAGACTGAATTTTGGGACCTTTGATATTTTTACTGTTTGCAGTGAACTGAAATGTAATATAATAACTATCTTTCACGTACCTGTCATTAATTTAAGCAAACCACACCTAGAATCTGTTGCCATATAATTTCTTGCTGGTTTTGTCTTTTTTTTAAAAAAAAAAAAAAGTAACAGTTTAATATTGGGAAAATAGTTTAAACTAAGACATCCCAGAAGCCTGAAATAGCTAGTTCTTTGCTAAACAAAAATTTTATGTATGTGCAGATTTGAACAGTGTTTCTTACAAATCAGCGTCATGCTGGCAGAGCCTCTGGAGGCGATCCAGTGTATTCTGTGGTGATCTGGGCGGATGTTCTGGGTTTTGTGGCAGTCTGTCAATCTTCAGCAGCTATGACTGAACAAATGGAGTTTTTCATTAAATGTACAAATGAATAACACAATCACGACATGAGCCCCTTCTGTTTGTATTCCGTTTATTTCAGGCCGTCATACCCTGTTCTTGATGTTCCCAGATTTGCAATGGAAAAAGCTGTGATCTCAGCTAGGAGAGGTTTGGCAGTTGGATGTGCAGAAAGGGAGCTGAGGTCATCCATCACGTTTGCTTGAAACCAGCTACATTTTTCAGTCTGCCACCTCTTCCGTGAGTTTAGGTTAAAGTGGTTTGAGTTTGTGGTTTACACACCATCATGTAAGCAAAGGAGCTGATCCTGCTTTGTTTTTCTTTTTCTTCTCCCCCTCATCCCCTGAGGTCCAGGGACAAAACTGCAACCAACTTCCTTATTCACTTCCTGAAAATACACATGTAGAAGTAATAATACAACACTTTGATCTCCTGCTGAAACCATTCACCTAATAAAGTTTGCAGGGTACTGTAATGCTGGTAAAACAAATGTGGTCTGAGGAAATACTTGCCTAATTTATATTATTAGTAGCACAACCACTGTGGAGTCTTTGTTTTTGTTTAGCAACTGATATGTGTCCTCACCTTTCTGTTTGTAAGTACTCGAAGTTTAAAACCAAAACCAAGAGTGACCATTCCTGCTGTATCCCATCTGCTTCTACAAAACTGCAGTCTTTGGTTCTCTGAATGTTTTGTTTGAACTAACATAACCCCAAATTGAGCTTGAGCTTGAGACGGCTGTGGCAGCCTATGCTAAAACTTGGAGAAAGGCTGCTTGAAATAGGAGTCATGTTCAAAGATCTTTTTCCAAGCACAGTGACTTTTTTTAGGTGTCTTTCCATGACACAAGCAAATTTTACTACATTAATTTTTTTAATGAATTTCTATGTGACTTGATCCTTCTGATCTTTCTTGATAGAGTGCTCATGGTGTCTTTAAAAGCGCAGAAATATTGTTATCTCTAGTGAAAATGCAGTTATGAGAAAAGCTAATTTAGATGGCTTTCTTCTGCATCCAATGTTCATTACAGGCTTAATGGGAGCTGAGGCTCTGCCTTTACCAGTCTTGCTGATGTACTTATGCATCTTTACTATTTTATTTATTCCTCTGTTTGGATCTCTACTGAGCACTAAAATATGTGGCTGGATGGTGTAGCCAGAAGACAGAGGGAGTCTTGGCACGAGGCAGTACATCCTCAGTATCTACTGACCCATGCTTATCTGCCTGTAGCTAAAAACCCGTCTGAATTATGTGGGCTATACTTTAAATAGCCGTCTTCCTTGGACTGCACCCTGGATACACTGTGAATCATGTCAGATTAGTAGATGGTCCCTATTGCAGAGTTTCAAGCTGATGCTCATTAACATGTTGTAAGCATATATAGGGGATTTCTCTCTTGCCTTTGGCAGGAGAGGAAGCATATGGGCAACTGCACATGCACAGGAGATTCCTCAATGCAAAGCAACATGGAGAGCAAAGGGGAGAGCCAAGGGCTAGTATTTTCCCCAGCATCTTGCTGTCATGATAAGAGCTGGCAGCAGCCTTGCTTATAGCTATAGACTTCTTCATTTTGCAGACCTTTGAATGTGATTAATTTTCTAGTTAAGTCACGTAGACTTGCTGCTTCAGTTATATTTACAGTGATAAGACAACTTGCTTTTAAGTGACTGCATTCCCAAATGGTGCAGGCTAGCCTTTTTTTCGGGTTTGATTTGTACCGAGTAAAGTAGAAGAAAGAAAGTTTTTCACTTAAACTTGAAGTGAATCTTCTTAGGTTTATAAACGAAAATCCCATAGGTAGATTCTAGGATGAATAATGCTATGATGAACTACGGTTTATATAGGGCCCAAGCAGTCCATAGGAAGAAGTTAAATATTGATAATGCGGACAATGGTTATTCTCATATTTCCCTTCCAAATTGCTTTGGTGAAAAGAGCAGCGGTGGAAGGGTGCCTTTTGGCTGTGCTATGGTTTAAGACATACACATAGTTGAAAACACGAACCAATTTCTCCTCTTTGAAAATAAGAGATGTTGTTCTGGTATAATCATTCACGCTTCCACCCTTTAAAAGGCTGAAGAAATTATACTTAAGCAACCGAATATTGATCTGTTTATTTATTGATTTGTGAAATTGGCATGATAATGGACTGCAATGTCATCTCTGACGCTCCATATGTAAAAATTTAATGGAAAGCTCTCCAGAAACGCAGTGCCAGTTCAGCTTGCGCTGACATCCAAGGCCAAATGCTCTTGGGAGTGAGGGCAGTTTCCTCCTATGCACAATCGTTTCCAAACTGGTGCCAGCTACACCACGTTTATTAACTTGCAGTCTCCAATTATGGCTGTGGAGGCAGAGAGAGAGGCAAGGCAGTGCACAGTAGCTCGGAGGGAGTCAGCTCCACTGATTTAGGAAATCTTCCAGGCAAATGGCCAGGGTAATTTCCTGGAGTATCTTACTGCAGCACACTAGTCCAGAGGATCCATTTATTGGGAGCAGTGGCACCTGATTTGCTTTTGTGTGAAAGAAAACTATTGAGGGCTTAAAGCTGCTGGGCAGAGGAGCATCCTTCAGGCTGCTAATCTAGTCCGTGTGTGCCTAATACTTAATCTGGCCCAGCCTGTACAGCACCAGAGACGGCAGCTGAATTTCAGGACAGAGCTGCCTGAGTTTGGTTTCTGGCTAACAAACCACAGTAATACATGGCTCAGTTCTCAACCCCAAAAGGCACATCAACGACAGTGCATTGCAAAGTTTTAGCAGCAATTTATTCCTGGTCAGAATCAGCCCAGGTTTTTGGTCCTGTTCAAGGTGCAGTCCGCTTTGTCCAGAAATCACCAGCGGCAGTGTGAGTCCTCCCCTGCCATTGGGGCAACAGGGACTAAAGCACTTTCCTGCTGCTCCTAAACTCTTGTCACTGTACGTCTTCTCTGAACAAAAAAGGGTTGTTTCCAACTCAAAGCAGTTCCCTGCCCTGCCTCAGTACACAGCTCCACTCACACTGAGAGTAGGACATGGACCTAGGCCACTGGTTGTAGCTTGCACAGTGACGACAGCAGAAAACTAGTTTCTTAGATGTATTTGTTTCAGGTGTGTCTTTAGCATGACAGAAACAAGCGAGGCAAAATTACAGAAGACTCTTAACTTAAATCAATAAAATAATTCAGTAAATAAGGGCAGGGAATCTGAAATGTCACGCCTGCAATGACGAGAGTATCTCCCACACAAAAGGACACAGGACCAGGGACAGCAAGTAAAAACAATTTCCAACAGCACGCCTGAGACACAGCTCAGATATAAATGCTGTGTCACTCGAAATACAACTGCAGCTAAAATGTAGTCACCATTTTATGCAACAGCAAATTAGGAGGAACGTACATAAACTATTTTTACTCCTCTCTGCACCCCATGTGAAGACAAATACTTGACCCCATCAGAGCTTATGTCCCATTACTGGCGAGAAGAGTGTAGTGCAGATAAAGGACTCTGGGATGCACAGGTTTGTTTCTGTGGCATCCAACTCCTTGGCCCTGGCCATGAAATCCAAACCCACCCAGATGCCGAAGGTCCTTGTGTAATGTAACACACTGGGAAAAGCAATCTGGTAAGCAGGGGGCTGCCTGGAGCCAGCCGGTAGGAAAAGCTAAGCACTGAGGGAGAAGGGGAAGGATCTGAAATCTCACCTCTGGCCAGCTAGAAAGCGTTTCTGCTACAGGGAAACAGGCTCCGTCACGTTGGGATGGGAACGCAGAGTCTGCGGGCCTGGGGAGTGCTGCATCAGAGGACGAGTCAGCTCCTACTCTATTCAAAACCAGCAGCAACAGCCATGTTTTACAAGCCAAGCAGCTGAAACTCATCCCAAGTGTCTCTTGAGCGGATGCAGTGAGATCAAGTTCTGTATCCACCAGAAAAAAATATTGACAATAACCCACAGTTTTGTGTTGTCTGGCTTGACAGCTCCCATGTTACTTCAGATGGCTCAGCAGCACCTTTCTACAGCAACTTCATCTTCCTGATCTTCTAATAGCAGCACAAATACAAGAAACTGATCCCAGTAACTAATCTTTGAATAATAACCACAGAAAAAGTCTGCATTTATACTAAAACATTTATGCTGTAACGTAAGTAGGTGAAACCTCAAACTGTTAGATTGAAATTTCAAGTCTTTTTTTCAAGACAGTCATTTCAGAGAGTTGCTCCCAGGCTCCTAACATTTTCCTTCCAGAGCAGACAGCATATAAAGTCAACATATAAAAGTCTCCTCTCTACTCAGGTAAAGTGCAATGAAGAAATAATTACAAAGCTGCTACTAAAAAGAAAAATTTGGGGTACTTCTTAATGCTGCTCAAAGTTATGAGCTACTACTTGTACCTCGTAACTTTTTGTTAAAGGAGAATTATCGGCACTGCATATAAGAGAGAGGTGGTTATCCTCAAAGGCGGTTAGAGAGTCCCTGGCAAAAAAAAACATTTAAATGAGAGAATGCAAACAAAAAAAGAGGATGCAAACAAAAACAAGGAACTGATGGTTTTGAACCTCCTAAGATGGCACGTAGCCAGTGTGCCTCTTTTATGAATCACTTGGAAATAATTGTATACCCATAACTTCCATGTGTGGATAACTATTTTATAATTTAATCAGATACGGAAATAACTCTCTGAACACTACTTACCATTTGGGACACACTGAAATGCTTTATCTCTTTTTCTCTTTGAAGATACCATATCCGAGCCTTAATTTTCATTTTAAGGAGCTTCTGTACCAACTTAGCAATTATGTCATATATTAAAAGCAGATGTTTGCGAGAGGCAAGAACCCCTTCAGTAAAACAATGAAAGCAAACCAAATCCAGCCCCAACTTGGTAGATTTTTTTTTTTGTTATTGGCAGGGCTGTAAGTCCAACAAGTAAATGTGAAGTACTTCGGGCTTTTGAAGGATTTCGGGAACAGAGCAAGGAGCCACTTAGTGCCTTTTTAGGTGCCAGATTTTCATGACCTGTCAGGCACATATGGACAGAGTTAGACAAACAGGCCCAACAGCTCACAAAGATCTCTTGGGCGTTCCTCCCATCCCATCCCTCCTCTTCCTTCCCCCTCTCCCATGCATGCAGCCCAGCCCCTCCCTTTCTTTTGCTCCGCTGCTTCTGCCTCTTTGCCGAGCTGATGAGCCCAGCAGAGCAAACTCATACCATCTCACATAATCTGAAATTAAACAGGGTGCCTAAAGCACATCAGCATCCCGCTGCCTCACGCCTTCCAGGCGTGAGTCTCCCGTTACCCGTTTTTCTCTGCGCAGCAATTCCCGCTACTGTCAATAGCAGCATGGCCAGACGATGGCTGTTGCAGTTGACCAGGGGATGTGTGGGCAAGGGAGAAGGGGGCAGAGGGGCCGTGTCTCCGGCACCAAGCCCTGCAGTCCTGGGCACCTGCGCTGTCAGCAGCCAGGGCTCCCCCCAGATCCAGACCGGGGGCTGGTGTTTGCCAGAGACTGTTTCTAAGTGGATTCAACCACCTCCCCTTGGTTTGGGGAAGACGGGAGGACTCAGCCTCACGGACCCTGCCGTATCACTTGTCCTTGGGGCCCAGCGACACGCCTGGGCTTGGTTTGTGATTTTTATTCTAGTATTTCCCAAACCAGGCCTGCGTAAGGGCACAGCAGAGGGCTGCAGGTGCAGGAGAGAAGTTCTCTGGCTGAGACCTGACCCAGCTCATTCACGCTGGGATCTATCTGCACACCCAGCCTACCCCCCCCTGCCCCACAGCACGCCATGGGGATTTCCTCTCTCTGGAGGAAGCATTGGAGGTGCAGTATCCTAAAGACTCATTCATGGAGCAAGAGGATCCATTTTAAGCTCATCTTCCTGCTACTTTCACCTAACTTCTGGAAATTCCAATAAAAGGGATCTCCACGTAGCTTCAGATCAATGGCAAACGCACCAAAATGAAGTTTTTCACAACTACTAACAGGAGGAGGAACACATTAACTGCTAACGCAATGCCAGCAGTTAATGCTCCACCCCTGTCTTGGAAATCTGGAAATGCTTCAGTGTCAGAACTGGAAGCCACAGAATAAAAGCCCTGGCCTTTAGCTCGCTAAAATGTGTTATAAAAATACACCAAGAACCAAGTAATGCTATAAAGAAAAAAAAATTAATTAATACAGCAAATTCAAGTCTGCCTTAAAGAGAAAATAACTCCTACTCCGAGAATCTTAGAAAGAAAAAAGCACAAGGGAGTTCTTCACTGATTGTTTAGGTTTTCCCATTTGTTTTCCACTTGTGCAAGGATCACAAATAGCTGAAAATAAGACAACAACAGTTACTCTACTATAATAGCTAGGAACACAGGGAAGGAATCAATTTGGAGCAGACAGCTTTTAGCAGTTTCTTATGTAAAGTCTCTTAAAGAGGTCTAGAAACGATTCTGTAGACCTTTCAGTTCACTCACTCCTCTCTGCTCCCCTGCTTCTAGAGATATGTATTACTTATATCCCCAGGAGTTCTCCATAGTCAACTGCCATAAAAGTTCAGCAACTTGCCCTAAGACTGTGACATTTTGAGCACAGTTGGACATGCACACAGTTCATATCCTTACTAGAAGCCTCCTGAGCACGGTAAGTGCTCACTCATACCCCATCCTTTTACCAAACTGTAACAAAGCAGTACCAAACTCTTTGCCACTCATTTTGAACAGCAGCAACACAAACGCTGTATAGACAGGGGAAGCTGTTTCAAAATTTCATTTCAGAGGCCGCAGCCAGCAAGCTGCACGGCACAAAGGGGGCAGAATAATGGTGAGAGCACAGCAATTGCAGGAGAAGGCGGGAGGATGGAATTGGGAAACCTTAACTAAGAAAAAAAACCCCATGAGGTAACCAAGAAGTAACTTGGGAAATACTTTTTATGAAAGAGTAATACTCAGTATTACAATGCTTATCATTAAACCCTCTCCTCCCCAGACAAATATACTCACTCTCTTCTCTGAATCATCCCCTTTTCTAAAGGGCAGAAATTTGAAGTTTGTACACTTACACCTTTGAAAAAACAGACATACACTTCAGTGGTTACAATGCATTTGATAGGACAACCACTTTATTACAAAGAACAAACAATGCTTCGAAATAAGACTGATCAACTTGAATTGTACAAAATGTCAGTTTCCTTGTAGAGGTCATTAAGTAACAGGCTGTAAGACTAAGTTCACGTCAAATTCGCTATCCTGAAATATCAGATAACAACAGTAATATTTATTATATCTTCAAAGTTTATGGCATGATCGTGTGCTCTACTCCAAACTACATCCGAAAGATATTGCTATAATTACTTTGAAAACACAAGTGTAGGTTATCGTTCACTGCATTGCCCTTTTCACAAGAACCTTCTTAAGGTGAAGCTGTAGCAGTGTCTGCCATAACTGGCACGACTGGCTTATACTTACACAGTCACAACTTCCCTAAGGAGTTTAGTAAACCTAGACATTTCTACAATATGGATACTGTCATCTGATAGATTTCAGCTTCTGTTACATGTCCTTTAGCGATATATGAAATCAATGGATAACACAGATTCTCAAAGAGCCGGTGTCAACAGTCTTCCAAATGAATTTAAAATCGAACAATCAGTATTTGTCTGATATCTAGTTGATAGGCGAACAGGTGGGATTTAGACGTTATAAATACAGTTCTAAAAACAGACCACAAAGTGTATTTTACAGCGTGTACCACAATTTCATTTTAAAGTAAAACTGTGAGGAACTGAAGATTTGCATATGATCACTATTCAACATCACCCAACTTGGACAAAGAAGAGAAAGTGACGTCTTATGTCAAGTCAGCTGAAGAAAGCACACTTACAAGGAAATTATACTTTCATTGAAAACGCCACAGTTTTACCCTTTGGTAGTTGTGACTTACCCACTGAAAAAGAAATTGTGCAAAGCATGTGAAACCAAGTGCAAAAAAACTCCACCCAGACATACCCAACAGATTTTATTCTTAAATAACAACTCTACAATCACAGCTATCAACCAACAAAATCAAAGCCACAAGTGTTTTCTCTAAAGGCTTCTTTCACAGTACTAATAAGAAAGACCAAGTTCTATTCTTCTAGTTAACTGCTAATGTGTACAGTATTTTAGTTATCAGACAGTATTGGTAGTGAGATCATACCTGATGAAATGGATCATTAAAACACAAATATTTTAAAGCCAGTTAACTTCAGGAAAAGTCCTATACATTCATACTATAAACACTGTTTAAAGTGAATCTGGGATATCTGTCATTGTCATAAACACAAGATTTTTCTCTGGAGTAAAACCACGTGTATTACTCCTGTGCCACAATTAACACTATTATCGCGATTTATGGTCCCCAGCACTTTTTATATGCTATTACAGCATGTGATGTGTTGCGATAATTAAGGCTGTATCAGCACTTCCATTACAACCCTGATTTCCAGGGTAGCTAAAACTTGGCTATTAAATCTGCTCTGGGATACTTGAGCGGTTAAATCTCTAATATTTTCATGATACTTCTCCCACCAAACCAGGCACATAATTTCTTTTAGTTTATATATTTACAAACGCTCTTAAGACAAATTTAACTGGCAGAGGCAAGAAATTCTACCTTCATGTATAGTCTTTTGGCATTCGGGGCAAAATTAAAGTGCAAAGTATAAACTTCATTGCACAGTAAATAATTTAGATTTTATTTTAAAATAAATCTTATTTAGGTGCCTCAATCTATTCACCTAGTGACCTTGTCCAACTCAGCCATTTTCCTCTACACTTTGGTAAACATAGGTTTATATATAGATACATAAATAGCATTTAAAATGTTTACCTTTATTTCACTACTGTGAACAAATTTTTTCTTTTAGCATAGGAATGGATCAACCTATTCCTAGAAGTAATGCTTGTTGAGTTTATCAGCTAGCTAGTTAATGTAAAATGATGCATAGTAAAAGGGAGATACTGAACTTGATTGGTAGAATATACTGGTAAAGCAAACAAGCACTTAAGAAGATTAACTGGAATAAATATGTTGAAAGTTGCCATATAATATGTGCAAAATTGCTTACCATGTATTCTAAACTTTGGTTAAAATTTTCAGATTGAAGTTTTACAGAAACATTATGGAAGCAACACAAGTGATTACAAACACAGGAATGAGGTAAGTTATTATTAGTGCAAAAAGCAAGCATATGCTAAAAGCAAAGCATATGGATTTAAAAAAAAGAGAATGAATCTCATGGAAGTTTTAATACAAGACCAGAAAGGTCTCTTGTAAACATTGGTATTTACAAGTTTAAGATTTGTACAACTACAAAAGGATAATTCTAAATATTAGTAGTGCATTTACAATGAATTTACGTTGTTTTGTAATAGGAGAAATGACTAAGTTTATCTTTTTCCTTTTAAATCTTCAGGGGATATCTTTCAAGATTAAGATATTTCTTACAAATAGTAGAAAAATCATTTCTTTACAAAAAAAGTATATATTAAAATATTTATACATTTTAAGTTACTATATAATAACTGGAATTTTTTCCTTGTACTCAGGCACCACAATGAAGAATGTGGTATAAGGAACTGAAACCAAACAGAATTTGCTCATATACCAAATCTTATGAATTATCTCTGCAAGATCTGTAGCAATCATGGGAACCCTACCTCAAATACTACTGCATGTGCCAATTTTTTATTTATTTATTTTTAATTTGAAACTGTGCATTTTTTTCATTTTACTATCACTACCAAAAAGAGCTACTGGATAGAGTATGGTCCTCCACCCCACCATCTTCTATATAGTTTCTATACGGTACTCATACCTGAGCAAGGTTGTATAACGCTGATGTTTCAAACGTAAAAAAGGTTATATATTTTTAAGATAAAAACAATGCAAAAATAAAATATTTGTAGCATTTACAAATAGTACAAGAGTTACATTAAACACTACATTCAAAACTTGAGATTTATTATGTTGTTTCTACTTTGAGCTTGATGTTTTCATATCTGCAAAAAGAAGGAGACATTGTTAAATGTTTCATAATTTCACATCCTGTACATGGTCAGACACTTTCTAACAACTACTGTTTCAGAGTTCTGGGATACAGATCATTGTCAAAACTCTTGCCAATTAAAGGGTTAACACCATCGGAATACTAAACATTAGGGAAGACAACTTCTTCATTGCTGCTCTCCATCTTAGGAAAACACATGTTAAAAAACAAGCAGTGGTGTATTCAAGTTTGCTTTCAACCACACCCTGTGGATCACAGCCCACAAACTGAGAGGTCAGCTAAACCGATACAACAGTTCATTACTCCCTGAGGGAGTGGGCACGCTCCCCTTGCTCTGCTGTTCCTAACCTTCCTCCATGCTCACAGGACCTCTTGCTGAGCAAAGCCAGCTCCCAACTAGCAGAAACCTAAGCCTGAAAGGGGAAGGAGTGGGATGAGAGGAGAGGCCAGCAAAACTTCTTCTTTTGAGCCCCTGGACTGGCTTACTTAAAAGGTGAGCCAGAACTGATCAGGCTAAAAACTAATCTTTATTTTCAGTGGATCCATTCCCATCCCCAACTCATCGTGAACCTATACAAATTCAAGTGCAGCAACAAGATGACAAAACCTCTTCTGGCTGTAATACGGCCTTTGAAGTGTATATGTGTCACAACAATGCACCTTATGTCACCTTATGAAAAATTTTTCTAGTAAGGAGGGGGAAGACATTGAAAAACACCTGATTACACCCATGCATGTAACTGGATTACTTATTCGAATGAAAAACTTCAGAGCTAAAGTGAAGCCCAGGGAAATCAGAAGCTTACTGAGCTTTTATTATTTGAGGGACTGGGTGAGACTCAATAACCAACATTTCAGTACCTGCTTCTCTTTGCTTGTGAACAAATATAAAAATTTTTAAAATGTTATGCCAAATTCAACAACTAAATTTTCTTAAGACTTCTATAAGGAACAAAATGACATTTCAAGAACTTCACATGCACTGCTGAGAAAAAAGTGTGTTGGTTCTAGAGACACAATACGCCATTTTCCCCACCACAGCTACAGCCCATTTAAATGCTGCGTCCGACACTGACTTTACCTTGAAGCCATCGAACTTGCGTGGCTGGTCCGTATCCTCTCTCATTCTTTGCAGAAATTCTGAACACTATTGCAGGTCGGGAAGTGTAATCAACATGAGCATTTGAAAGCTGGGCAGCAGTCACTATACATGATGTTTTAAGACCACAGTATATTCTCATAAATACAAGCTGACTTGGATTTTCCTGTAATTGTGTGGAACGGATTGCTAAGTAGGCAGAATATTCTAAAATATTTCCAGAGGGTGAAGCAGGAGGCTCCCAAGAAAGATGAATACAGTCTACACTCTGAAGAAAATGGGAAAAAATGTGATAGTTATGTAGGTAACCATAAGATACTTGAATATATATATATATATATATATATAAAATATATATATATAAAAATACAAAAAACCCTCTAAAGATCACCTGAAAATTCTAACATCATCACTCTTTGGAGATAAAGATGTGCCTTTTGACTTCTTTTTAAAAAGCATGGTAAACCCTTTTATATTCAAGGATGCAGAAAGAGAAAATCATGGGGAAACTATCAGATGATTGTGTAAAATGTGTATCTGGTAGCATGATCATTAAGTCTTAAAATAATTCTTTGTAGCAAATTTCTTAAATAATATTACGTTAAGCAGAATTAACCAATTAAGCATTTGACACTATTTTATATGACAATTTTAACTTAGAAAAAAACCCCAACAACAAACCAGCTAAAAACAAGAACTCCGAGATAAAACTTGTGACCAGAATTTTATACATCAGAACTAGAATTACCTATATTTCTCACCTTGGTGATTTTGACTGTTGAAGGAGCTCCAGGAAAACCTGGAATGCAAGTCTTGAATTCACTGACTTTACTGAAAGGCCCAGCACCACAGCCATTAATTGCAGCAACTCTGAACCTGTACACTGTGCCTGGAAAAAGATCCTGTTTCTTAAGTAATCTGTAGTCTGGTACATCTGCACCTTCCATCTGAAAATACAGCAACATTTGTGTTAATTTTTAAAATATTCTAAACACAATTAGCCTAAAAAAATATAAAGTGGGTAGTGATAAACTGAGATTAATAAGTTTAAATGAAACTGAAAATCAGTCTAACACTTTTGTACTGAAATGAGAATTTACAAAAAGGTTCTGACTGAGGCACTAGCTCACCTCAAAACAGCTGATCTGAGAAGCAATAAGAAACTACATCTCTAACCAAAAAACTCCTCAATTTTTCAGTCTTTTAAATTGAACTGCACCTCTTGGTCATTTTTACTTGGGAAAGTAAAAGCAAAGTAGCATTTCCAACTGCATAGCTTATGATTTAATTAGCATGCTCTTCTGGCCGAAAAAATATTTTTCTTTCAAAAACAGTTATTCCTATAGTTAGGAGTTGCAATTTGATGCGTAGATAATCAAAATGTTTTTAAAGAAAGGCACTGCAAGTTAGTAACAAATAGGTTTCTGAAGCATTATGTGCTACTGTACTTCTATGTTTAAAATATTCATTGATGCATCCTTGAAACTTACAATGGAACTATTTTCCTTCTGAATAATGTATAAGAAATCACAATCAATGTAAACACTGTAAAATGTACCACGTTCTTTAAAAGTAAGATATGCAATATTTATAGTGAAGTGCTTTCTTTGAAAGTGTTCTGTTCTTTTGTTTCTGTCTCAAGAAAACATACCCATAGTTTTTGGTTTTAGTTTGCTAGGACATCATTAATTTACACTTTTACCATCAAAACTGCAGCATTTTTGCAAGTTTCACACATACAGCATTTTCATATATAAACTTACACATGCAACAACATTAAGTTAGAGAAATCTAATAACCCACTACAGTTCCATATCTAGTCTTTCTAAACAGCCTAGCCTATGTCTTATTAGTATATTTAACAATTTGTAAGCAAAGATTCTGGAAACAGAGAAGAAACTTTGATTGAAACATTTCAATGCTGTACTGAAATAACATATTAAAAAGTTGGGGTTTTTTAATTTTTAAGAATTTTTAGTGATTTGAAAGTTCACTAAGTTTAAAATTCTTTCCTAAGGCTAGAAATAGAAATATGGAAAGAATTAGCAATAGCACAGTAAGACATTCCATATTATCACACAAGAACAACAGAAGAAAACTAATCTAGTTCAGGAAATAGTAAAAAAAGTGAGCAAAATACAGAAGGAACTACATGGTCACAAAATACAAAACTCCTATAAGCACCAGATCCTGCTGCAGTATCAGAAAATCCCCCATTTTGTTGTCAACCATATGAGCAACAGATTCCAAAATATGTATGTGCAAGTATGTCAGAGAAGAATTAGCAGCTACCTTGTTAGAGATGCTCAGTGTTTCTTCTGGCAGCAAGTAGAACTGGCTCACCACAGCACTGTTGTTCTTAAAAATTCCAACATCATACCACTGCCGGTCTCTTGTTTTCACTGGTGCCATTTGTCTTTGTGGAGTTTTCTAGTATTTGAAGAACACGTTATGTAGACTACTCACACTTCAATGTAATGTAAAAAAAAATGTTAAGACTCTAGCATATGTAAGAGACAACCCCCTTTCATACCAGTGTTACTTTCTTATACTTCAAAGGAATATGCATATATTATTACAATACTGTTCAAAACCAACTGGTTCTTATACATTGATTTAGACACAGTCCATCATTTAAAAAAACAAAACCAAAAAACAGTTGGGATGTCACCTCTGGCATTCTAGTTTAAACAGGGAGGGGAAGAAGTTTAAAGCTGTAGAACTAGGTGTCTGTAGCAGCATGTAGTTGTGAGTTAATTTCACTCAGAGGTCAAGAAGTTTCACAACATGGTCCAACATCAGCAGCTCTACCTGGGATTCAGCTATACCTCAGCCCGAAACATACTCTTGTTCAAGCTGCTGCTGAACTCGCTTGCAGCTGAAAACAGGGCCTCTGCTGTGGCATGGGGCGACGGTGGTGGAGGGCATAAGAGACAAACCATCTTTCTTGCTTGTCTCCAGGCACCAGGAGGGTGCTTGCATGGTCAGTGTGCCCAGCACAGATAGGCCATGATCCTGCTAGCATGGAAAAGAGGCAGGAGTGGCAGCTGCTATTGGCAAAAGCACCCCAACCCTTTAGTAGCAGCTGCTTCTTCCCATCCTTAGCTCCTCTCTTTTGGTGGCAACAGTGGCACCTTGGTTTTGTGTATTAAGTTGTAAGCAGGTGAAATAGGAAGCATTTACTTTTTCAGGCAGTATTTACAGCTTGCATAGCCAGTCCCCATCTCCTCTAGGGAAAAACATCAAGATGTCAGTTTAGTTACGTTTCAAACCTATAGATCAGCAGCTAACACTAGTCTGATCTAATACATACCTCATTTTAAATTCAGTTATGCATACAGAAAAACATTTTACATTTGCACATCATGCAGCAGAGAGACCATTCCACTGTGCCAGTCGATAAAAATGATTCAACAGTTGAAACACATACTTGGATCTCCTCCCAACTACACAACTGCTACTTAGACTCAAATCAAACCCACACAATGCAATTAGTTTTACAACAGAAATGTTTACCCCTGTATTATTCACTTCAAGCCCTAAATATACATTGCTTTTCTTTCAGAGATATAGTTAAAGGAAAACAGAAAAGCCCTCACAACTAATCAACAGAGCAATAAATACAGCAATTTGATTATACTTTTTCAGACTTACAGAGGAGTGTGAATCATTTGTCTGTCCAGTATTGACCCTTGTCGAAGGCATGATATAAGCAGTTTCAGCAGCTAGAAACAAAAAGTTATATTTAAAAAGCTTAAGTGATACGAAAAATTTAACACAAAGTCCACAGAGTATGAAAGTTGACCTCAATAGCCATTTACAAGTATTTGTTGCAAAAGTATGCCTCAGACTTCTTTTGCATGCAGTTCTATTTATAACATGAACAACTAATTTTGGTTTGCGTCATATTCACAGAACAATTGTAAGAGCCTGGCATTGCAGGCTGCTAGATACAGACAGAAGGCAGGACTCAGAAAATCCTAAAAAGTGACAGAATTATGAAATCTATATGAAATATTTGTGAACAAATAATCTAAATACCAGATTGAGGCACATACTGATGCCATTATATGAATAGTCTAAGCATGAAATCTTAATTTGAATGCATTGTTTCTGACATTAATACAGTCTGAATTGTGAACATGAGCAGTTAATCTTTAAACAATCCTAACAAATAGGAAAAGAACATTTATTAAATTTAAAATAGAATCTTAAAAAAAAAAAAGATAAAGCACATAAGCACTAAGCACGTGAGCAATGCAAGGGAATATTAGTATTCTATACTTGTGTTTCTGGGTTTTGCTTTTAAAATACAATACTGTTTGGTAAAAATTACACTACTCGCACAGCGTCAATAAGAGAATACAGTTCTTTAGTTAACACTCAAAACAATAGCAAGTATGGCCTGTTGACATCCATGAAAAACAAAACTTGAAAAACTACCAATATGTTTGGTTTCTGCATTGCTGCTTATTTCAGCTATTTCAAGCAGACTGTGAAGGGGTCACCATATTTGACTAGCAGTGAGCTAGCCACATGAACTGGCCATTTGTTACAGAGGTCAATTTTTTTAAATCAAAACCATCTAAGGTTACTATTTGTAGTCTTTTGCTGACTAAGTAAACAGACAATCACTGAATGAAAGCAAATGTGCTATATGCACCAAAACTGGCTGCCACTGCTATTTAGAAAATGGGCTTCTGCATAAATGAAGATTTAAAGGACTTTTCACTTACAGGAAACAAAGTGGTTTACAAATGTATAAAAGGAATATCCTGATTTTAAAAGATGTTTAAATCATAGCAGAGATCATCCAGGCTGCCCAAAGTCTTCAATGCCCAAAGCCCTATCTCCATCCCAGGTACTAGTCAAGATGGGAATCCCACCACACTAGAGGAACTCTGATGGCCTTAAATATATATGGCTCAAAATACAGTATGTGAAACACATTTCAAACCTTCAGATTTTGAATTGAATGTTGTTAGTGAAGTTTCATCTTTAACAACTGCCCCATTTGTACTTGATGATTCAGTTTTAACAGCCTGCTGGGTTACCATAGTTTGTGTGCTGGAGACAGTACTGGATACAGAAGCATCAGGATTTACAGTTCGTTTGTCCAAGTCATGTAATTCACCTACATTTGCTGAACTCTGAGGACCTTAAAAAAAGAAAATATTAACCAGAATTCAATATTGGTAACACCTAACAAATCTCAACTTGTTCTAATGGCTTTAGTTTCATATAAAATCAGAGTTTAGCTCAGATTTAGGTTAGAATAGATCCAATTATATTAATTGCTAATGCTTTCTTTAGGTATATAACGTAACAGGAGTCTGTCTGCATAGTCATAAATAGATATATGTAAACAGTTATATTAAAACAGCGGTTTCATTTGTTTTAAGCTTGCTATTCTATACCTATTTGGTTATGAAAGGGTTAATTTGGAAAAAAAATCCTAATATAAAGAGACAGTATCTACACAAATCACTATCACAGATTTGTAACAATCAACTTAAGATTAACCACTATGGAAGTCTGTTTCTCACTTAGCACTAAGACCCAAAATTTCCACACAATACTGAAATTACACTGTGAAGAAAGTGAAAATCCAACCACCTATAAATTACATGAAAGTCAAATATAAACAGATCAGGTGATTGAGCCTGGATTCACCACACTGAACTTGAGGCACTTCAGTGAAATGCCTAAATCTGTGGGTAGTCATCTTCTATTTCCTCTACAGTCAGAGAGAAACGTGCTCCTCTCTCTGTCGCCTAAAATTTTACATCGGCTAATAGCTTTTCATTATTAACAGGCAGAAGTAGTGTCAAAGAGAGCCTGGAGTTACTATCACCTTAATGTTGTAAAATGAATCTGGTCCCGTCAGTCTGTTCTTTGATGTTAAAAAGGGCTATTTATGTTTAGAGAGACACATTTGCCATCATAATAATGAATATATTGAGAATTTCATGTCCCTTGCAAAACTTCAAACAACTTAAGATTTAATTTTTCCTCGTATCTTCTAAAAATATGTACAGTAATAACTGGCACAATTTGGTTGTTTTTAAACTATGAAGGCCTCTAAATTTTAAATTGCAAGACAGAAATAATCTTATGTTTATGAGATGAATTTTAACTCTCACTTTTTAATTAATTTTTATTCTATAGTCATCTTACTTGAAGTACAAACAGGCAAAAGAGAAGGGGCATTTGATTCTTTGAATCCTGTAGCATCTGCATGGTTTTTCATAGTCTCCTGTGTAATCTTGTTTTCAGGTGCTGCAACTTTTTCTTTTCCTTCTACTTTTAATAATGAGTTGGATGAAAGGGAAACTTGGACCTAACCAAAACAATATATTTGTTAATGTTTAACTGCAAAGTTCAGAAATTTCAGTTGCAAACATGGCATAAAAATGCTTACTTGAAAACAACGAACAAAAATCCTCCAACAAATCCCCCTAGCACTTTAAAACAAGAAACCAACCTCACAAGCCACCTTATCTTAGCCACTATAAAACAAAGACTCAAACTCTAAGTTGACTTGGAAGTGTCCCTGACACATACTAAATTTTATCTGAGAGTGAGCTCACATTCTTATGTTATTACATGGAAGTTCATTGATGCATACATTTAGTCTACTGGGGGGACTTGAGGGGGTGGGAAAAATCACAATTGTACAGGCTTTCAACCTTTGCACATACCTAAGGTATGTCCACTGTTAGTAAAATTCATAGTACTTCTACATGTGTTTTCTACAAGAATACATTATGGATCCCATACAGACCTGAGGCCTTACACAATTAAGAAAAGGTCTAAATTTCTAAAAATAGTATCCTTTAGCCAGAGTTTTTCCTCCCTCTTTCTTTTCAATTGGCAAAACAGTGGAACATGTACAACTGCACGAGCAGAATAGACAGTAATTGGGTTTATACTGTAGTAGGAACCTACGACTAAGCAGACTAGCATAAAAACACTAACAAAGAAGGAATATGCCTTATCCTTTTTGCTTCCCACATTAATTTCACCAAAATTTTGAGGATGAATAGTATTTCTACTGGTATCAGGCTCCCAGTTAGCATTCTGGAAGTCAATACAGTTGCAGTTTCCTTTCCGCATTACTAGGAAGAGGACTTTAAAGACTGTCTGTTAATCATAAAAGTAAGAAGGATGTAAGAAAACAGACACAACTACTTCAGCAGGTGTCTTTTTTTTTTGTTTGATTTTGGGTTTTTTCCTAAGGCCTCAAAAGTATGCAGGGACTTTTAAAACTGATAAAGTGTTTTGGCAGTTCTCTCGCTTCCCACACTACTTTGCCACTTAGGCGTTCTTCAGTTTACACTTACGTTATTAGGAATGACATTATTTGTTTGGCTGGGATGATCCACCTTCATTTCTGGATAAGGGACACTAGGCAATGATTGTGGACTTTGATGTAGAGAAGAGCCACCTTTCAGGTAAACAAAAGCAAATTCCAATCAGTTACATAAAACTTAATATTATGTTGGTTGGAATCTATTCCAGTAAGCAAGAGGGAGACCCGAAGTTGCCTGAAGGAAGACTTGGTTGTAAGACTGAAATGAAACTGCATGGCCAAACAGTCAGATAAAATCCCTTCCTCGCCGTTTCCTTTCTCAAATCGTGCCCAGCACTGCACCAATATCTTTGTATTCAGATAGCTGGCCAAAACTGACAGAGACAAGTTAAAGCTGAGTTTTCCATAATTATGATGCACACATCTTGGGAATAACCCAAAGAAAGAGGGTCCCTCTCTCAAAATGATTAAAAAAAAAACCACCTCATATTAGTTACTTATGCAGTCCTCTACCTTTGCACAAACATTAGTGTAATGTGATCTGACTGCTACCTTGTGAACTCAGCACTGATGTCTCGGGAGCCCCAGTACCAGGTATTCCAGCCACTGATGGCACTGGTGAGTCAGCATGTAATTGAAGAAGATATCCTTCAACTGTAGGTACTTCATCCCATTTCACTTGAAAAGAGTTGGTTGTAGCTCTAATCAGCTGTACCTGTGATGGTGCTGGAGGTTTCTCTACAAGAAACCAATAAAACACAGATGGCATGTTTGAAATAGCCCTCATTTATCAGTTTAAGAAATATCTATATAATGCAAGCAAAATCAATAGCTCCTTTTTCACTTATGTACAATATATACCAGATTCAACAAGAAACAGTTGTCAAAGGTGGCAAGTCAAGTCAGAGAACTATACAGTGTCATTCTAGAGTGTTTTCTAGTCATGCTTTCTTTGG
Source organism: Ciconia boyciana (assembly GCF_034638445.1). Lineage (NCBI taxonomy): Eukaryota > Metazoa > Chordata > Aves > Ciconiiformes > Ciconiidae > Ciconia > Ciconia boyciana. Next base: position 62,355,028 of record NC_132934.1, read on the forward strand.
TTTTTAATGGCTCTTCTGCTGCCAGTATGTCTCTGGGTTGTATATACATCATTATAGGGATTACAGGCATAAGAGATCCACTTCCTTTCCTAAAAGGCTGCACACAGCTCTTCGGCTCCTAAAGCTTTACGTGTTCCTGGAAAGGATTCACAGAAGATTGTGCTTCCTTTTTGCTTACTCTCTGTAGCTAAAGTGAGCTTTCCCTCAAACTTCTTCTGCAGAGGCTGAAGCCTAGGCATGATTCAATGCCAATAACCTGCTCCTCTCACTTGCCTTGATGCCTGACTAGGCTGCACTCTCAAGCACATCCCTCTCCTGCTACTCTTTTTCATCTTCTGACCTTCCTGAGGAAAAAAAATAAAAGGGGGAAAAAAAAAAGAAAACACGATCTCCCAAATGTTTCACAATCTCCCATAACCATTCTCATGCTCCCACTTGAGCAGGCAACTCCCTCCCAAAAGTACTATTCTCGTTCCCTCTCTCCCAATACCATCTCAGTGTCCTGCATCAAGCCAGCTACTAATGAGTGATTAGTGCTCCAGAATTCCCTTCAGCCCCAGGAACAATTTGGTCCTTTCTCAGATTTGACAGTATCTTTTTGTAGTCCAAGAGATGAGGAAGCAGCAGCAGCAGCAGCAATGATCCCAAGAGAAGGAGGGGTTTGGTAAAAAAGAGTAAGTAGCAGCAGAAAAGATCACTAAGAAAAGAGGCCAGGAACCTTGAGTTTAGGTAAAACACCCTTTAACACCTTGTATCTACTGACTATGGCATGCCATGGAGACTCTAGCCACAAAGTTCTTTCAGAGGCTTTAAACAAGCCTTCCTAATTTTTTCAGTTTAAGTTATAGCTGTAACCTTTGAACAATCAACAGTGAAGTGATTTATTTAAATAAGCTTCAAAATTTAAATAATCTTTGAGTTTGCTACAGCTTTAGATGATCTGCTCATCAATGATGCCAGCTTCCCGTATGTTAATAAAATATGGAACATAGTACAAGTCTCTTATTTATTTCTGACTCACCAGTATCAAGGTACCAAAGATCTTTGCAGCAAACTTGATTGTTCCAAGCTTTTCTGTAACCATCTCTACCACTCCAGATATACAGACGAGTGCCAACCGCTACAGCACAGTGTCCTGCTCTTGGCCCTGGTAACAAGTTACTTTTGTCCTCCTGGCAATCTGAGATCAGACCTATCCATTCTGTGGTATCTAGTAAATGAAACTCGAAAAATTTAGTTGCTTGTTTTGGAAAACATCCAGAAATACAGATGTTAATACACTTAACTGCTCAGATAAAATGAAAATAAATCACCTCTGGTTTTATAGACAATTGCATTTAAATTTGCAATATTACAAAGAGAAGGTCGCCTTCCCATTAGTTTGCAAGATACAATCAATTAATACAGGATGAATTTTCTGACCTCTGGTTGTCTCTCTCAGGCAAATACAAGATTCAGGGATAGTACTATCACATTTAGAAAAAGCTCAATTCAGGATCTGTCTCTTGTGTTCTACTATAAATGAAGAAGGAATATCTATATTACTTAACATTAAAGTTGTATGAACAAAGATTTGCATCAGCAAACCTGCTGAAGTTCAAAGAAAAATAATAATAATTTTAAAATTACTTCTTAACAAAGATGTAAAAAACTGGCATCTTCTTTAGTCAGCTAGGATTACAACTGTGTATCCTAAAACTTTCCTCAGGGTATTCAAAACATTTGTTCTACTGTTAGGAAAGTATTAATTCAAAATGCCCACTCCCAGAAAGGCAGAAACACTGACCCAAATTAAGATAAGAAAATGAACTGGTACATTTCCATTCACCATCACGAGCAGAAATTTCACCTCCTGCTGACTGTGGAACCCATCCACCAAAAACATACATTCTGAAATATAGGAAAAGAGGGAAGAGGGAAAAAGAAAAGAAAAGCCAATTAACATCCAGATCTGCTGCATGTGCTCTCTCAAACTAGGACAAAACAAAATTTCCAGTGCTTTACAGTTCTGGTTTACAGCAGATTTTATTTGTGTCTAGTCTCCTTAGAAAGTATTGTTGCAGACATCTACCCTCTGAAATTTTTTAGTAAGTTAACTGATTAAAAAAACCGACCAAACAAACCCCCCCCAAGCTCCTCAAACAACTTCCCAGAAACAGAAGTTAATACCATATATTTTTACAAACCACCAAACTGCTAATACTCTCCAAAAATCACACATTTACATGGAATTTCTACAACCCTTTACTGCAGACCTCTCAATAAACCATTCTAAAATTAGAAGACCGGTATCTAAGTCAGATATAAAAATTTAAAAACATAATGCAGGCTACAAACTAATAACATTTTATGAAATAATAAAAAGCTAAGCTCTTTAATCATAAGATACAAAACTTTCACACTTCTTTCCCCCCTTGCCTCTTTCTCCTCATGTCAGCTTGTAAACTGATATAAAACGGACTGAAACCCATGTTTAAAAGTCCATTTTATCAATGCTATCTGCCAAAACAAATCATACCGGCAAGAAGCAAAGTAATGAGGAACAGACTGCAGAAAAACTGGCCCACAAAAATGTGGAATGGTTTTGCCTAGAACTAGTTCTACTCTTTGGGCAGTTTCTTTGCTTAGCTAGTTCATTGTGTCACAGACACGGAGGCACTCAAGTTGGCTCCTGACAGAGCCAACTCAGCCCAGGTCCAGCTGAGACTGCCCCAGAATTCACAAAGGTGCATTAAGAAGCCTGGAAAGCTGCTTGTGGGTTGGGCAGATTGTCCTGCTGGATGGAAACACTGACAGTTTGATACCCTGAAATTAACAACGGTACTTTTTAATTTCCACTGAGGTAGGACAAAACAAGCAGAAAAGTACTCTACAGGGCTGATGGTTTATACTGAGCAGTAGTGGATAAGCATCATCATTCTCCTACTAGGTGTACCTTTCTAGAGTTGAGCTTTTAACAACAGACATACTTGTTTCCTATTACATTGGCCGTATGGAGACTGCGAGGAAGTGGTACTGTCCCTTTAGTTTCTGGTCTTGACCAGGTCATGGTTTCTAAAAGAAAAAGAATAAAAACTCTCAAGCAACTTATTACTGTGTATTTCACTACCTGGATTTTAGGAGGGAACATACCTCTAACATTCAACAAAACAAAATTTCACCTTTTTAAGATGGACATTTTAAGAAAGAAGGCGCAATAACAAGCACTTAAAGCTGCTTTTAAAATTCACAGGAAGTACTGACAAACTAATTGTTTATCAGTTTATCAAAAAGATATATTATGGTTTCATTATGATTATTCAACTTGGTTATCATAGTGACAGTCTTTATAGCACTCTAAGGAAACAATCACACAGTGCAACCAAAATCAGTGAGGATAATATATGCGAACAATGCTGTATCTATTTAATTCCAAAAATTACAAAAGGTTAACACTATGGTGTGAGTCCCAATAATATCTGCACATCATGCCATTAATCATTATATACTATAATTTTTCTTCTTAACCAGTGAGGCTCGTGCACTGACTTCTACTGGCAAATTGACTCACCTATGTCAAGTTCCCAGAGATCATTAAGCCGACAGCCACACATCCCTCCAAAAATATACATCTTTGGACTTCCCAAATCTTTTCTGCAGTATACGATGGCTGTGTGGGATTCTCGGGGAGATGGCAAGATCCCTTTGGTCACAGGAATACTCCAGCCGACAACTCCAGACCCGTGTTGCAGCTCCAGTTCATAGAAATCATTTAAATATCTAGGGTATTATTGGCAAAGTACGAAAAATTCGCTTATAAGCACAATTACAAGTGAGCTTTAAACCCTGACCACTTCCAGCTATTACAGACTTCTGTCTCGGAAGAGTGTAGAATTTTAAAATCCCAAAACATTTGATGGCATTTGGTACTGATGAGAGTACCAAAACTAAATGGATTTAAAACAAAAAATGAGCTATTGTAACTTGTTGCCTCTAAGGCAACATGCTTTCATATCATACTTGATACACTACATTACATGAAAGAAATATTCAAAATTGGTAAACAACATTCTTAGCAGAAATTACTACATATGGACAAACTTGGAATAAACTGCAAAGTTGTGAGAAATATATGATGACGTGGGACATTAGAGATGAATTTCTGCAACTCTAAGGCAACAAAGGTGAAAAGCTGTTTCTTTTCTGATGTCTTCAGGCTGGCCAACAGACAATTAGCCATTTGTTGCTGAATCTATCAGCAAGCTATTTTTAGATAATGGTCTTTGAATCTTGGCATTCACACCAAATACCTCTTGTTTACTGAGCTTAAAGTTGCCAGTTTACAGCTCAGTGGATATAAGCGCTCTGAACTGCAGGTGAATGTGGATATAAAACTTCAGCATCATAGCACTGTTTGTCAATAAAAAAGGCAACTTCAGCTGTTACTTTAAAAAATTTCCGGATGAATTCATAACTGTTTTTCACAGCATTACAGAGGAAACTTCCATTGTGAATTCCCTGATGACTCATGAGACTTTGCAGATTTAAGTAATTGTAAAAAACAAGCCATTCTTAAAAACATCACCCAAAATACTAGGAAAAAATACCAAAGTCTACTCAGGTTTCCCTCCAAAAGTGTTAGAGCTGTCAGTCAGTGTTACATATTGTGGGATTAGCAGAAGAAATATTTAAGCTCCTTAGCATGTAACCCCTCCACTGCACAAATAATCTGAATGTGAGTACTTAGTACGCAGGACAGCCGCCCTAGAATGTTCCTCTTCAAAGCTGTCATATTTTTTTTTTAATGTGGTAATTTATTTTTAAAGACATTTAATTCAAACCAAATAAGCATACCTGGGAACGTTATTATTTGAATCCTCACTTTCATTTGCCAGGCCACCAAATAAATAGCACTTGTTACCATATAAAGAAAAGCTGTGGCCAAGTCGAGGACAAGGTGGTGATCCAGTGGAAGGAGCTTGAGGTTTTACTTTTTTCCAGAGCCATCTACTTGCCTTAAAGACAAGAAATATATATTTAGAAATACTTTCATTTGTAGTTATTCATAGTCAATAGAATTTACTCATATATTTTCTGAATTATTTTTAAGGGAATGCTGGGCTTTTCTTAGGATATACATTAAAAGGGACACATAAGAGCTAACCTTCATAAAACATTAAATATTTTATACTTTATTTAGACTAGATGGAAGTCTCTTTTTCGAAGTTATTTAGATTTCCTCCATCTTCAGAATCTGTTTAAAGAGTTTATTCTTCCTGGAGCAGAGCAAAGCTCATCTAACTTTCCTCTGCAGTTGGCAATATAAAATGTGTTTGTTCATAAACAGATAAATAAAGTAGTCCTCAAAACTGAAACATCTTCATACATTTCCTACCTGTAATTCATATAAATCATTACTGTATCTTCCATATTCAACCATTCCTCCAAAAACTAGTATTCTGGTACCATCACAAACAAATCCATGAGCTGCACAGCCTGGAGGAATATCTCCCCTTACAGCAGGAAGGAACCACTGATTTGTAGCTATAGTAAAAAAAAATAAAATAAAAAAATTTTCAAACACTGAGAAGGAAAGTGTATTTTTAAACACCTCTGCATTCTAAAGAATTACCTTTTACCTGCAGATAGCTGTGAATGGGCTGTTTGTTTAACACAAAGTTTTAATTGAATTAAAACTTTTTTTTTAATAAAAAGAAAAGCAAACACCTCTATCAAATCAATGTTACTCAATATATGAATGAGCACATGAGGTCACTAGAAACAAGTCAGTTACCAAGGGTCACCCAGCAATTTAATAGACTTGCCAAAAAAAGAGGCTAATGAGGAACATAAGTGCAGTTCCACACAAAAGAGATAACTACGCTAACTCAGAGGGAGCTAGCCCTAGAAACAGAATTATTAGAGCTACAGCAGCATGGCAGTGTGCCTGGACTTAATAGCCCTATTGAAAAACTAATTATACTGTTCTGGGACCAATGTTAATATCTACAGAGCACTGCACTGATACATGGGAGAGGAGAGGCACAGAGGCAAGAAAGAGCAACTGAGACTGCCTGATCCAGCAGCAGTATAATGGCGTTTAAACTGTTCTGGAATGAAAGAATTACAGGAGATATTGTCTCCTTTTTCCTAAGCTTTTTTCATGAGCACGAAGAGGAGAAGTGTGAAATTAGAAGCTTCCAGTGAATGTTGCTGCAGGGGATTAAGATGCCCTCACTGTGTGCCAGCTCCTCAGAAGTCATCACACTCATAGCAACAGCAATGGCTGACATCCCAAACTCAGGCAGCCCAGGTCGCAACCCTGCATCTTAGCCCCCAGAAAAAAAAAAAAAGCTCAGTTTGGGCCAAACACCCGTCTGGGAACTGGAACAACTGAGTTGTGATCCTTTTTGTCACTGCCGCAGAGGGTAAACACCTTTAGCAGAAAGTCTGGGCAGAAAAATTTTAAAAAGTGATGTTAAGACTCACTGAAAAGGCACCCATCAGAACCTCTGTTCTGAAAGATAATATAACTGTACTATCTAAAAGCTTTCCTTAGATTACTCATCAAAACAGAAAGGTTAAGAGATTTTTTTTTCCAAAAAAAATGTGATTGAGTACAGTAGATCTTTAAGCTACCATGGAAAAATCTGCTTGGAAGAACTCTAACAGTAAGCATTGTCCTCTTAATAAACTCCAAAAACCTCCAAAACATGTTTGTGCTCCCAGATTTTATCTCAAAAACACTCAGCAAAAATACCATCCCTTTTTTTTTTTTTGGGGGGGGGAGGAAGGGGACATGATAAGAATAATTTTTTAATGATTCTTAAAAGTCGGCAAGTTAAAAGACTAGTTAACATGCTCTCACTTTCATACTTTTGGTATGCTGCACAAGCAGACAGCACCGGCTGACTGAGAAGCACAGATCAGTCACCTAAATATCCCATCTCAGCCCAAGCTCTGAAATTACACAAAAGTTTTCCAGCCTCACACAGCATTCTGTACAGTAACTATTTAGGCATCCAATCTTTCACGAATAAAATCAGTCTTGGGCAGCTTCCTGTTTGGAAAGGCTCCCAATGCCAACATGTTCACTTTTCTAACCAAGATTTCTATTTCAGCTCTCGTGAGCTGCCACCAGAGGGAAGAAGGGGGATTTGGACACTCGAGGGGGCTAATCCAGCCTGCAGTCATTCGGCCGAGACCTGCCAGGGGAGACTGCACCCCAGGACGAGGGGCTGGGAAAGCAGAACAGACGCGAGCCGCGTAAGGAGATTTTCCAAGTTCCTTTTTCCCGGAAAGGAGCATTAACGTCGCAACATCAGCCAGGGCGCAGCACAACCCCGGGAGAACCCCTCGACCAGGCGTATTTCCCTCCTCGCCCCCATTTCGGCTCCAGACAGCTTTTCAGCCAGGGGACGGCCCGCCCGCCGCCCCACAGCGCCAGCGGCGCGGCCGAGCCCCCCACGAGCAGCCCCAGAGAAGGGCAGGAGGCTCGGGGTGTGGGGGGGGCCATCCCCCTCGTTGTGAGGAGGCCGGTGCCCACCGGCGGCTGGCTACTGACACCGGCGGCTAGAGACATGACAGCCCCGCCGCTGCTCCCCCCCCACCGCCGCCTCACAGCCTCGAGCGCCCCCGCCCCGCCCGGCCCGGCCCGGCCCGGCCCCGCCCCGCTCCGCGCGCTCCTTGCCCCCCGCCCGCGGCGGGCCGCGCCCGCCGCCCCGCCCCGCGCACCCGTGTTGTAGACGTGCAGCTCATCAGCGATGCCCTCGTTGCCGCCCCCGAAGATAATGACCAGCTCGCGGATGGCGACCGCGCGGTGCCCGTGGCGGGAGCGCGGCACCGGCCCCGTGAAGGAAGACACCCGCCTCCAGCTCAGTCCAGCGGCGGCCGCCGCCATCTTACCGCCACTCCCACAATGCACCGCGCGGCCAGAGCGGGCCGGCGGGGGAAGGGGGAGCGGCGGCTGGCGGCGGGGCGCCGCCGCGGGTCACGTGACGGCGGCGGGGCGGGCGCCCGTCCGTGGCCGGCGGTGTCGGTCTCCCTCGTCCCTGAGGCGGAGCTCCGACCGCCGGTCTCCTCCACGCGGCGGTCGGGGGAGGCGGCGATCGCGGGAGGCGGCGATCGCCTGCTGGGTGTTGGCCTGCTCCCCCCTCGGTGAAGGGGGCCCGCCGAGAGGCGCAGCGAGGGAGCCGCGTCTTGTCCCCGGCCAGGGCGGCGACTCGGAGGCCGCCTTCTCGGCGGCCTGGGCTGTGCCACGGCCACCTCTCCCATAGGCCTCTCCGCACGCCTCCCTCCGGCCCTCAGGAGCCCCCGGTCTCGGCCTTGTTTCGGCGGCAGTCCTGTCAGGGGCGCCTCGCGGAGGGGTGCCTGCCCGCGCCGCACCCCGGCTGTGGGGGGCTGCTGCCTACCGCCCCGGGCTGCTGGGGTGCTCGGGTCCCCACGGATGGGGAGTGTGCTATTTAGCTTAGGGCACCCGGCTCTGCGTTCAGACCCTCAGAAATGCGTAGTAGGTTTTTTTTTTAACTCGCTAGTGGTAGGCGAGGTACGCTGCTTGCGAGGGATGCATCTGAGAAAGAAATGAGTTGCTGTTGAAACGCTTAAGGTTGAGATTAGAAATCGAGGTTTCAGTTCTGCAGTTAACAGCGGATGATCTGAGTAAACCCGAAGATCTTACTTTGCAGGACAGAAGCTGCTGTCTTTCCTGTGTGAGGGGGGTGTTAAATGAGAATAAAAACACGTGAGGCTGAGGGAAATCCAGAGAAGGTGCTACTGGGTTGCCAGTAATCCGAGGGTTGCTGCCAGGGGAAGCAGATGGTCCCAATGCTCCAGGCTCATACAGCTGTGTGCTTCTTAGATCTCTTCAGGATGCACATAGAAATGGAAGGGAGATGAAAAAAAAACACGGGTGGATTTTGATTAACACGAGCTTAATATAGGTTAAAAAAATACCATAGTACAGAAAAACTAGTAATAGCTGTGGCCATCTACATGAAGCACATAACGCTATGTATAGCTCTTCATTTATTTTTCCTTCAAGCAGCTCTGCAAAATTTCTGTACAGAATCAGACACAGATAATACAGTTTTGGCATGTTTGAGACATACAGATGAAAACCCATGTTTTCAGTTCCTGCAAATGGAACAACAATCTTCATTTAAAACACTTAAGATTTTAAAACCTTGACTGAATACTCCTCATAAGTTTTGCACTGCCCCATGCTAAAAATATGAAAAATAGTTTAGAAATTTATTATTATTATTGTTATTATTATTCCTTTCAGTACTCATGAAAGTCTTGTGACAAAACAGTGTTTTATCATATAGAAGGGAGGCTCCTAGAAGGGAGGGAGAGAATTTGAAGAAAAGAAGTGGTGTAGAAATAAAACTGCAAAAGCATTTCAGGAGGGCTTAGGAGGCAGAGTATCAACATGTGCTGGTTACCTTGATCTAAGGTCCCTTTGAATCTAAACCAAGCCTGTGGATTCAGATTCTCTTAACTGCTCAAAGATTTGGAAATGAGACGATTCAAGTCACAATGCATGTTCAGAGTTGAATTTTGCAAGTTTCCCTTAGCTTTTGACTCGCAAGACCTCTGCAAATAGACACTGGAAAAACTTTGGCTTTCAGTTTGACTTTGGCATGTTGTTTGGCTCTTGCACACTAGTTATCTGTTCATGTTTACCATAAATAATGACTAGAAATTTAACCTGCAACTAGACTGTTGAAGTAACTTTCTGGAAGGGTTTGTTTCCTTCTTTTTCCCCCACCCCCTTAAGGCTTTTTGTCTTATGGGATTTGTTTGCAATCTGCTAGCTGAAGCTCTGAGGCAAGTTTGCCAGATCTGGGGCTGCATCATCATTCTGCACATCTGGAAGTGGTTTATGGGCTCTCATTCCTCCAGTGCGGCATCTGGACTCTGTGCAATTCCTCAGCAGCAGAGAACGAAAAGAAAACCAGCACAACTCCAAAGTAAACTTTGAAGAGTTTGAAAAAGGAATTGAATCTTAAAACTGTTACTGTGCCCTGTAAAGCCCTTGTGTGAGGGACTTCAAAGGAGGATGATGGTCAAGGAAGCTTTGGCAAGAGTGCTTACAGCTGTGGGCTATCTAGGATCCGTGTAAATAGCTCTACAGCTCTTCAGGAGAGAGGAGTCCCGAATACTGTGCTGCTTTGAAGAGGTAAAAAGACTAATTAAGCAGGAAATATCTGAGCAGTAATGTCACTGTTTCTGAGCTTTCCCTTCTGCAGCCCCTCATTTTCTTACAGGATTTGGCAACTGAGTTAGGGACTGCCAGGTTCCAGGAACTAATGTCTACAGTCAGGAAAAATTGAGTAAATATTTGCAGGGGAACAAATATTGCTCTCTTTCCTTAAAAATCAGTGGGTAATCAATCTGAGTTTCTGAGGCTTAGGAATGGTGTAGTTTTAGAACTCAAACTTGTATGAGAGTCTGTCTGAGTTTGGGTTGTAAAGTTTAAAATGTGGTTCATTTTATGTTGATTTAATAATTTCTGAAGATATGAGGCTGTGGCTATCCAACTTTCATCTTGCAGTGTTCATCAGTATTGTTTGAGACTGTCATGACACATCTTAATTAACGGATAGTAGGTCGGCTCAGTGGAAGATTACTATTAGTTCAAGCGGGGTTAGAAAGTTACTTCAAGAGTGTAGGGGGTTCTGTTGTCTCTCTGCTTATCTAAACAAGTGAACTTTTTTAATGGATAAGAAGACAATACTTGCACATAATGTGTGAGAGAAGGGCTTTCTCAGCAGTGGGGTTTTTTTTGACCGATAAGCTTGATTTCCTCTCTGTGTAAATTAATGTCACATGAAGAGAGCAGGCTGCTGGAATGTAGATAAATTCTGTGAAAGAACTTTCAGAAATACTCATCTTCCACTGGGATTTAGTCATCTGTTGGGACCTAAATACATGCAAATATAAGTGGTTTGTAAACAAAGCCACATCTTAGCTTTTTAAATATTTTTATTGTCATTTAACTTGTTAGTTGAAGTAGAGACTAATTTAGGATGCCGCCTGAACTTGAGCATTAACCAATGAGAGAGGGTCTGTTTTGTGACTCAGGTTTCAAGAATTCTTGCTGTTCTGTCTGCCTTCAAGGGGCCGGAATAAACTTCATTTTTATGTGTGCATGGAAACTGTCATATATCCTTATTTATGCTGTAATGTGTCCATATCTGTATGTATGGAAACAGGAAAAATTGGTTTCTGTCCTATATACAGCTACCATAGCATAAAGGTTAGATCACATAGTTGCATTTTCCCCTCCCCATCCCCCAACTTCTGGTGCTGTTTTTTACTGTTGGTTTTCTTGGGTTTTTTTTTTCCCCATAAACAGTATTTTGGGTCCAGAATTCCAGTGAATGTTGTATTTCCCATAATCCTGTATTTTAGGGATTATGTGCTGTCCTCTCAGGCGTGAAGTCATGGCCACTCTTGGGCCTGGTTTAGAAGTACAGTTTTAGGGAAGGCTACCTAATTTTCTTCAGCATCACAACTAATGTGCTTAAATGCAAGCCACGTTGCACAAACTCCCCCCTTACTGTTAGGGGAAGGATACTGCAGTTAGAAAATATTTTCACTATTGCTCTGAAATTTTCTGAGAGTCTGGAAGACACTGCTCCAGTATAAGATTCCCCTATGTTTGGGAACATACACCAGCAAGAGATAAGTATTTGTGATTATTATTATGTTTTAGGTGAAATCAGAGATAATGTAAATGTATTTACAAATTGCATCGGTGGATGTTTTAATACTTCTTTGCACATTACTTTAAAATGTGTTAAAAAATCTTAGTTATTACTGATGTAGGTGATTGGATGGGATTTATTAAAATGCTGTTCTTTTCAACCTATTAGTAGCTTAAATTAAAATATGTAATAGTTCTAGCCCAGAATATTAGTTATTTGTTCCAAAAAAGTTATTTACAAAGAGAGTTCAGTTTTACCTAGTCAACAGTAAAATTTGATGATGCAAAACCTTGTCCCTGAAATAACTAACTAGTATTCACTGCTGGTATTAACGATTTTTCTCTGTCTTTTTTTTTTTTTTAAATTACTTTTTTTATTTTTATTTTACCACAGATCACAATTCTCATGCAACAGGACACATGGCTCTTTTAAAGAAAAGTAAGAGAAATTAAAAACATTTGAAATACATATCTTTAAAAGAGGACAGAAATGTCAAATGCAATTTCTCATGCAACTGTTGTCACAGCTGCATGCAAATTTATAGTTCTAGTTTTGCTAAATTATGCTTAACTTCAAGTATACAAATAAGCTTTTTCCCGTTAACGAAGTCAGATAAGTACAGCCATAAATCCCATTAATTTTAAATTACTTGCTGCTTTACTGAGACTGAGGGGTCTGGAATTTCCCACTAAGAGTGCAAGTAGCTGCTGGTTTCATGTGGGTTGTGCCTTGAGCACTGAATCTGGCTTTTTTTTACAGAACTCTGCCCGTTACTGCTGTTCATACTCACAATTGAGGTGTGGCCCCAAGAATTTAGGGTTCTCGTTAGCTGTCAGGGTCAGTGACTGAAAATGGACTAGTGTGTGCCTGCAGTTGTGCACCAAAAATTCCTCTGAAGTCAACGGGCTGTTTCCTCAGCTGGTTTAAATTAGTGCAGGTTCAGTGATGTATGTTTACCAGTTTCAATTTATTCTTATGCCCGGTTCTGGCCAGCTGGCCCTTTTGTTTGAAATAGTTCGAAACTTCGTTCCCTTTACTCTTTTGTACACCTTAAATACCTTCTGGTGGTGCAAAAGTAACATAGTAGTCAGATACAAAGAACTCCCGTCATCAAAGTCACTGTTGAAGATGGCAATGTATTTTTTCCTTCCCTCTTGTACTCAGTGAACTGTCCTGGGACCTGCTCATGGTTGGTTTATGTTGAATAACTTAACCTTGTACAAGACAGTCTGGTAGGAACTGCAAATCAGAACATACAGTAAGGTCTCTGCTGTTGCATGCTTTGTTTTGATTTTACTAATTAAAGTAACAGTGTCAAAATGTTTATGTATTTTCAAGTATTTTGGAACACTTCTGGTTTCAGTAGCATGCTGGGTTTGTTTTTCTAGTGTTTTTAGAGTTTTGCTCAAATACACCTTGAAAATCTGAACATTGAAATCGAACAAAAATTTCTCCTGTGTTTGAAGTTTTATCAGGGAAGCGTGAGAGAAGGAAAGGGCTAGGTAAAAATAATTAACTCATGAAGTCCTGTGATGATAAACGGACAACAAACTAGCTAAGAAAAGAAAGTTCCAGGCTCCTGGTAAAATTCAGAAACATGAATTTCCTAGTATGGATAACCCATATATATGTGGAGCTTAATGCTTTAGTGAGCAAATTATCCATGAAAATCAGATAGTTGGAAGTTATTGTAACAGGGGAGAGATACTATTATGTTTTTAACATAAATTTTTTAGCATGCACAAATAACAAGAGGAAGGAGAATTTGATAAACACAGCAAATACAGGTTATGATATGTACTGGTTGCAAATTGGATTTTTTTTTAAAAAGGTACTTGGGAGTTAGCTATTATACTGATTGCTAACAAATTCTCCCTTTTGTTTCAGTTAACCAGATCTTACTATTACTTCTTGTCTTAACTGTGTGCGCCATTCTGTATAACAAAGTTCACCAAGTGCCATCTGCATTAAAGAATGAAACAGGTAAATGACTTGTACTTCTGTTTCATGTATGTTCTTGTTTTATATTCCTTATCTCTTCATTTGAACAGTGCTTTTTGTCTTACTGAATCCTGTTTTCCCTGCCGTAGATGAGCTACTCACACTGTTGCATATGGTCTGGGATATGGAATTTTTTGCTTCTGAATTACTTGAATAAAATAGTAGGAGATTGATAGTAATAACTAAGAATTGTCATTCTGATTCAAATTTTTATCCAGATGTCACTGATGTAGATGGAAGATGGAGTATACCCTTATTTGTGCTGAACGGTATTGGAGTTGTCAAGTGATAATAAACTTTGATCACAACTTGCCCCTTCAGGAATGTTCTTGGCCTACCTATTCATTTCAGATAGATCATCAAATCTTGGCATAATTTACAGCAGAAGTTTTCACTGGAATTTTTATAGTGAAAGAAACCTGCTAGGGTTGATATGGTTGGACTGGTATTAAATGTTTATACTAATAGCTTATTCACTGTTCCCAAGATAAACAAACTCTGTCTTGGTATAAACCATATTTTTTTCAGTATATTTTTGTTGGGGCTGTTATGAGTTTAATGGTTATGTTTTAAACAGCATAAATATATCCATATAAGTTCTGTAAGTTAATCAGTGCCAGGGATAAAAGTCTTCCTTAGTGTTAACGTGAACTGGTTTGGTACTGTTTAGATTTTTTTCCTTTTGTCATTAGCAACTTCCTGCTGGCACAAAATTTTGCACTATTCCTTTCTAGCCTGCTTCCCAAAGAAGTGAAGCTCATGCAATTGCACCATCTCTTCGACTTACCTCTTTCCTTTGATAATTTTGGAACCTATTGTTCAATTTGTACTAAACATAACTGAGTAGTAGAAGTCTCAAATGTATTCAGACTTCTTCAGGTTTCATGTGAATAAGCAGCTACATGGAGGACAGGCTGAATTGTGCTCCTGCTGAGTAGAAGATGCCGAGAACTCTGTTATATATTCTGTTTGGAGGCATCCAACAGTCCAGTCAACCTGCATGTAGTTCTGGATTAGCGACAGCTCATGCTGTGTGCCTTGCCAGATGCGGATGTGTATAGGATGTGGTAAGGAAATGGGGTGATTGTGATATGATTCCACTGCTTATAGAACTACATAGTCATTCCTGTGACCCAGATCTGGTACAAAAAGATTCTTAATTTTCTATTATAATGCATAGTTTTGTTTCTTGTAGTTGATTTGGAGAGTCCTGAGGAAATGGAAGAAGAAATCCCAGTCGTAATCTGCGCTGCTGCGGGCAGAATGGGTGCAGCTATAGCAGCAATCAATAGCATCTACAGCAACACAGAGGCTAATGTTTTGTTCTACATAGTTGGGCTGAAGACTACCATCCCGCATATTCGGTATATACCAGCCTTATTTTGTTTCATGCTGTAGTTAGGATGAGGTTGCTGTTCTCATTAGCATAGGCATAGACTTCGGAGGACTTTTCAGGGAAAATTTTCTGTTTTATTTAAGTAATACTATTGGTAGCAATCCTCAGGATTCTCTATGTATAGGAAAAAGGACCATTTTGCCCTGTGGAAGGCACTGACTGGTGTAAAGGGGCATGAAATAGCCAGACCATGCCCATACCTGTGCCTCTCTGCCTTTTGTAGATCGGCTGCAGAAGAGTCTGTAGTAGCTTACTTGTCACAATCCCACTTTGTGGCACTGCGCTTACCTCTCATCTGGAGCTGTCTTAAGCTTCAGAGTAGAAAAACTTGCTGTTTAAAGCTAATTTCAGCTAAGAGGGTGTATTAAAGGTTATAAATAGAGGCCCAAAGAAGCTTGTAATGAAAGCATGTTTGGGTGTTAAAATTTGCAAACATTGTCTAAAAGAGGAGGAAGGTGTGAATCAAAATTAAAGCAGATTTCTTAGCAGCTCTTACGTCTGGCTACTGCACTTCTGTAGCCTGTGTACCCACAATTTGTGTAAAAGTAAAAAGATGTAATGAGTGGGGTTCCACAGGGAGTTTTTCCCATCCAGTTCATCAGTAACCTAGATAGTAGAATGGAGAATGTTCTTTATGAATCTGCAGTTGGCATGAAGCTGGAAAAGAGACAGCAGATATATTGAGGACAAGAGCTGAAAACAAACTAATCATGATGAATTGGAAAAATGAACTGTAAAATGTGATGAAATTCAGAAATGACAAGGTAATTTAAGTGGGAATAGCTGGTTGTATTGGCTCAGGGTGAAGCAGGAGTTTGGTAGCACTCATTTGGAAAACTACAGAATTATGACTGATAACTGACCACACTGATTAAAAAAAAAAGTTATGCATCATAGTGGATATACATGTTGACATATATGACCACAGGATATGTGAGGAAACTTTTTCTGATCTTGCAGACATTATTAACATATCAGAAAAAGTGTGGTGTTTAGTTTTAGGTGCCTTCAGGAAGGATTTAGAAGAGAGCTCAGAGGAGAAAATAAGCAATGGTGTCAAGAAATCTGACAAAACAATGAAAAAAAATAGTTTAAAAAAATATAGGTAGGAGGTGATGCGGCAGTTATCCTGAAGGATGTTAAACTGTAAAAGGGAGAAAACTAACCTCTGCTTTAAAAGCACAGTAGATAGGATGAAAAAAAAAAAAGGTCTTTAACTATAGCAAGAAAGCCTAGAAAAATAGCATTTAATGCTAGTGATGGTGAAAGATGGGTTGTTTGGGCAATATGTAGAGTCTCTGTTTCTGGCAGTGGTGTGGGGTATTTGCTTTGTTGGGGTTTTTGGGTGTTGCTTTTTGTTTAGTTTGTTGTTTGTTTTTTCCTTTTTTTAAGAACAGGTTAAACAAATATCCATCTGTAATAGCTGTAGACATAAGTGATTCTGTCTTGGGATAGAATAGATGGAGTGAGTTTTCAAGGTCTCTTATTGTCATGGTTTAACCCCAGCTGGCAACTAAGCACCACACAGCTGCTTGCTCACTCCCTGCCCCAGTGGGATGGGGGAGAGAATCAGAAGAGTAAAAGTGAGAAAACTCCTGGGTTGAGATAAAGACAGTTTAATAGGTAAAGCAAAAGCCACGTGCACAAGCAAAGTAAACCAAGGAA
The DNA here is from genome assembly GCF_034638445.1 of Ciconia boyciana. Taxonomy (NCBI): domain Eukaryota; kingdom Metazoa; phylum Chordata; class Aves; order Ciconiiformes; family Ciconiidae; genus Ciconia; species Ciconia boyciana. The sequence continues at coordinate 62,371,780 of NC_132934.1, forward strand.
TGAATTCACTCCTTCCCATCAGCAGGCAGGTGTTCAGCCGTCTCCAGGAAAGCAGGGCTCCATCACGCGTAACAGTTACTTGGGAAGACAAACGCCATCACTCCGAACATTCCCCCCCCTTTCTCCTTCTTCCCCCAGCTTTATATGCTGAGCATGACGTCGTATGGTATGGAATATCCCTTTGGTCAGTTGGGGTCAGCTGTCCCAGTTGTGTCCCCTCCCAACTCCTTGTGCACCCCCAGCCTACTCGCTGGTGGGGTGGGGTGAGAAGCAGAAAAGGCCTTGACTCTCTGTAAGCAATAACAAAAACATCTCTGTATTCTCAACACTGTTTTCAGTACAAATCCAAAACATAGCCCCGTACTAGCTACTATGAAGAAAATTAACTTGATCCCAGCACAAACAGCACGCTTATTCTCCCATGAGTCTGTGAATTTAATACTGGAGGTACTTGCCACACACTCAATATTTCTTTTATCACTTCTTTTTTATCACAGAAAATGGATTGAAAATTCTAAACTGAAAGAAATAAAATTTAAGGTTGTGGAATTCAACCCTATGGTACTAAAAGGAAAAATCAGACAAGATGCATCGCGTCCTGAGCTACTACAGCCTGTGAGTAAATGAACACCGCATAACAAATTTTCAGCATTTTTAGCACTTACTACAGGCTTTAGAATGTCCTAGATCTCTGTTCCATGACATGGGGGATGTAAGCCAGAGAAGCCACATCAGGTCCAAATGCTAAGCCCTCACTCAAAAAGGAAAAGTGCACTATAACAAGTTTCTTGCAACTTGTCTGTCTTGCTGGGACCTCATTATTTGGTAGCATAAACTTGTGTAGCATAAACTAGCATAATTTAAATGTGTTGTATCTCAGGTAATATATTCACAGTTTATTAGACGGAAGATCTAATAGTGTTCTTTGTGCCTCCATGGTGCTGAGTTGGCTGCATTCTGCTCATGTCCAGGGTTAATTCAGAGGCTAATGACTAATCTAAATATTACTGGCTGTCAGAAAAGGCAAATCAAATGTTAGAAATCATTAGGAAAGGAATAAGGACCAAAATAGAGAACATCATTATGTCGCAATACAAATCCATAGTTTTCCCTCACCCTAAATACTATATGCAATCTTCATCCCCTTATCTGAAAAAGATGTAGCACTACTGGAAAATGTTCAGGTCTGTTCAGAATGTTTATTCTTCTCTGAGCCTTTGAGGTTTCTAATATATGGAAAAGATTTCATGCAAAGAATCAGTGGGTTAAAACTGTTCAGAGTGGAAATGTGACCTCTAGCATGAAAATTATAATAGAGGTCTACAGAACTGAGTGGCATGGAGGACTGGATGGGAGATGGTTGCTCGCTGTCTCTTCCAATGCAAGAACTAATGGCCATTAGATTGAATTAGTAGGAGTCACAGAACAAACAAGAAAAGTTGCATGTTTTTCATGCAATGAGTACTGAATCTCTACAATTCCTTGCTGAAAGGTCTTGTGAATGTAAAAATTTACAGGGATTCAGTGAGGACTGAGGTTTATATTTAGACAGATCACATCTGGTTCAGGAAATCCATTGATCTGAAAATAGCTGAAAACTAGGAGAATACTTGGAGCAACTTTTCTGTATGCTTGCTCTATTCTTATTTTTCACTGATCATCTGCTTAGGACCACTCTGAAGGCAGGTGCTGGGTAAAATGATCTGAATCAGTATGGTTGTTCTTAAGTTCTCAGTCCCCTTTCCCTCTGCTGTGTTCTTCGTTGTTATTGTAGTTGTTATCCCATGTCTGTGCCACCAGTCAAATCATTCCTATAGAGTGGAATGATGACACTGTTAAATGTGAAGTGTTTTGTATGATGTATGCTGTAAAAATGCATTAGGAAGAGCATTGCCAGCAGGTCCAGGAAGGTGATCCTTCCTCTTACTCAGCACTTGTGAGGCTGCATCTGGAGTACTGTGTCCAGTTCTGAGCTCCCCAGTACAAGAAAGATATGGACTGACTTGGACGAGTCCAACACAGGGCTGCAAAGATGATTAAGGGACTGAAGCATCTTTTATATGAGGAGAGGTTGAGACAGTTGGGGCTGTTCAGCCTGGAGAAGAGAAGGCTCAGGAGGATCTTATCAATGTGTATAAATACCTGAGGGGAGGGGTGAAGACAAAGGAGCCAAGCTCTTCTCAGTGGTGCCCACTGACAGGGCAAGAGGCAATGAGCACAAATTAAAATACATGAAATTCCCTCTGGACACAAGAAAACTTTTTTTTTTTTTATGGTGAGCATGGTCAAACACTGGAGCAGGTTGCCCAGAGAGGCTGTTGAGTCTCCATCTGTGGAGATATTCAAAACCCAACTGGGCATGGTCCCAGGCACCCTGCTTGAATGGACCCTGCTTGAGAAGAAGGGTTGGGCAAGATGATCTCAAAAGGCCCCTTCCAACCTGATTGATTCTGTGAAGAAGCAACTGGTTTGGGCTGCTTAGTTAGGGCCATAGTAAATAAAATAGAGATAAATAATAATAGTAATAATAATGGGTTCAAGATACTAGTAAAGACACTAGCTGGGGGAGAGGAAGCAAATGATTGTTGGCCAGTGCTCAATGAAGAGAGAAATTAAAACTGTTAATAGAGACAGAAGTGTGAGACTACTACATTAAACAGCTTTACCATTTAGTCTTTACCTTTTTTTCTGTTTAATAGCTGAACTTCGTTCGATTTTATCTTCCTTTGCTTATCCAGAAACATGAGAAAGTAATATATTTGGATGATGATATCATTGTTCAAGGTAAGCTGTCATCCAAAAAGCAGTTTCTAGCAAAATTAAAATCAAAGTTACTGCCGCTTTTACAGTCATTTGGAAATATGAGATATAATGGAAACTGAGGCAGCTGCTAGGAGTGTTGCACTCAGGAAGACTACAAATAATCTGTTTGTTTATTTAAAAGAAAGTCTGAAGAAGAACTTCCCTCCATCTATCTTTTGAATAGTTGATTGTCATCAAAATTGTATGTATGGGTTTCATTTTAATTGAATCTGGTCAATTGCTGAAAGATATTATGGATTTTACTTGGATGCTGCAATATTTATGGTTAAGTATGTGACATGCATTTCCTGCTAGTATTTGAATTCCCACAAATGCTATCAGTTCCTTATCCAGAATTGCTGTTCTTGAGAGCAAGAGGAATTTACTCAAATAAGAGAGTTAAAATTCTAAACACTCAAAATGTGATTTTGAGCATCTTCAGCTCAGTATCCATAGCAATTTGCAGAATCGTGAGCAAAGATTTCAGAGTTCCTAGACAAATGGGAGCAGTTAGAAGACATTCAAATCCTGAAAAATATTTGGTTGTTTTTTTAATACAAAGAAATCTAATTAGAGGAACAATTTTAAAAAAAAAATATTAATTTATGGTTTTTTTCTTCTGTTTCTCAGTATATTTTATTTTCTCTGTGGAGTAGTTGTCTTCCCTTGTTTTATCTTATTGTTTTCTTTTTATTTTATAACATTTTTTAGTCAGAGTGTTGTGGTTTAACCCTGGTGGGCAGCTAAGCACCACACAGCCGCTCGCTCACTTACCCCCTCATCCTCACCCCCTGTGGGATGGAGAAAGAGGAAAGGAAGAATAAAAGCAAGAAAACTTGAGGGTCAAGATAAAACAAACAAACAAATAATTGTTTAATAACTGAAGGATAAGTGGAAGAAGAGAGAAGTCACTTCCCAAGCAAAAGCTGGCTAACCCCCCTAAGACTACCCCTCTTTTTCCCTTTTATTGCTGAGCATGACAGTATATGGCATGGAAAATCTCCTTGGTCAGTTCGGGTCATCTGCCCGGTTGAGTCCCCTCCCAGCCTGTTGTGCACCCCCTGATCTATTCACTGGAGGGGCAGAGTGAGAAACAGAGAAGGCCTCGATGCTGTGCAACCACTGTTCAGCAAAAGCTAGAACGCTAGTGTGCTACCAGTACCGTTTTGGTAAAAAATCTAAACCACAGCACCATATGAGCTGCTATGACGAACACTAACTCTGTCCTAGGCAGGCCCAGTACACAGGGACAACAGAACCATTTTACCTACCCTTGTTAAACATTAAAGGGATGTTGCAGTGAAAATTTCCTTTGGAAAGGACTGAGTGTAACTATAATAAACTTTTTGGCCTAAATTAATCTTTGATGTAAGAACAGTAAGATCAGTGAATTTACACGTGACAAAAGTATAATTTTATTCTCCACTGCTTCTCTGCACTTTCCTATAGTTTTGTCGCTTTAGTGGCAGATTTCAGAACATCTGCACTTAAAGGGGCCACTGTTAGCTGCTTTATGAAATATGATTAATCTGCCTTGCTTGTCTCATTTTAATTTGCAATAGACTTCATATCACAGTTTCTTCAACCTGTGTGTTTCCAGTGGTCATCTCTGCTTTTTGGTTTTGTTATTCTGCCTGTCATCAATGGGCAACAGCAATATTTAACTCTTTGAAAGGTTCTTAAAATCTTAATTTACACTCCAGTTTCATGAGCACTTCAAGCTGAGCCCACCACTCCCCCTGCATCCCTCCTTGCACCTGCACAGGCGTTCACCAGAAATGTGATTACTTTCAGCCTGAATTAGCTCCCTCGTAGGAGTCAAGGCAGTGTAGCTAGGAGAAGAGGGGAGGTAGGGCTTTCTCTTTCATTAGGGGTGTCAGCTTATGTCAGCTGATAGCATTTCTGGAGCCACAGGATAAAGGTGCAGTTTCACATTACAGCTCATGGTAGGCTGCTGCTGACGGAAGTGGCTTCTCCTGTCCCCAGGCAGCTCCTGTTACTTGTGTCATATCTACAGCTGGGCAGCTGCAGAATAAGCTGATTCAGCTGGTTGACCTGGCAGAAGACTAGCTGTACAAAAAAAAAACCAAACCAACAACTTTTTTTTTTTAATTGTATTTTTTGCTTCAGCCAGCCTAACTTGCTCACCCTTGGGCCACAAAATCATAGGGCCCAGGAGAGGGGAATAAAGATGGACGTGTGGGAGTGAGGCAGAAGGAGGGAGGGAGCCTGCTGTGGCAGCTGCTCCTTGTGTCTTAGCTGTAACGTGAGACTGCTCTCTGTCAAATGTCTCTGGAATGGGAGCGACTGAGACTTCTGACAGAGTAAGGAGCTAGTGGGGTTTTCAGGGTTTAACTTTGGGATAGTTTATTTGTTGGTCATTGCTTTCTGCAAAGCAGTAAGAATGAAACAGACTGAACTTGGAGTGTCAGCCCAGAATGGTTTGGTTTGATTTTTTTTTCCTTTTTCTGCTTTTCTCTTGAAAAGTAGAAGCTATTTAGAATCAGAAGAAAATACCTAGTAAGGCATGTTGGTCTTCAACAATTAAGTGTCCCATTAATTCAAATTCTGTTTCTTGGTGGGGCATGAGTCCTAACCCAAGCTTTTCAACCAGCTCATGAGTCCAGACAAATAAATAATCTCTGCTTATTTCAGAAATAGTAGTTCCCCTGTTTGCAGTATGGGGAATGTTTTCAGTTACTAGTCTTTTAATGAGCTCACCTCAGGCTGCTGGGCCATATGTGGCCTTCCAAGATAATTCATCTTACCTGTGACCAACCCATGCCCAGCAGCAGAGCTGGTAGCTGTAGGGGGTTTGGATGCAGACTCACTTAATTGCTGTGGCAGTGGGGAGCTTCCCACCTGCCCTGAAACTGTTCTGGCACATCATGGCTACCTGCTAGTTGGATGATGAGTGAGATGCCATGTGTTACATTATCTCCCTCCGTCAGGAAGGAGTTGGGTGGTCTGTGAAGCCAGCAGGGACGGTGAAGTGTGACAGGCACATTTCAACTGGCCAGTGCTAGGAATCCAGATATCTTACTAGGAGGTATAAACACAGTAACACCAGAAAAAAAATGATGTGTGTGCAAGATTGAAGTGGCACTTTTGTGGGACTTGAAGAGGCTCAGAAAAATTGCCTGTGCCCTCCTTCTCCAAAGGCAAGCTCTATGAACACATAACTTTGTAACCAGGCTTCTTTACAGTGTAATTGTCTTGTGGTGTAGCAAATTTCGGACGTTCAGGCCAGAATATGGAGATACTGAATACTGATTATAATACCTAAAGCTAGACCTTAGACATCCAGGTACACGAGTCAAATTTGAAAATTGTCCCCTATTACAGAATTCAGCCTTCGTTAATATCTGGGCTATCCCCTAAAATTGCTATGTTTGTAAGTAACGTGTATGAGAACAGAAGTTATCCTATCAACTCTGTAGCAGTGAAGTAGGTTTTGTCTTATGCTTTTGACCTTTCTGTAATCAGGTGACATCCAGGAACTCTACGATACTAAGTTAGCTCCTGGACATGCTGCAGCTTTTTCAGATGATTGTGATCTGCCTTCTACACATGAAATGGTTAGAAGTGTAGGGATGCAGGTAAGATGCCATTTTGGAATTCCATGAATGAATGTATTCGCCCACAAATGTTAAGATGCTTTTCTACATTTTCCCCAAAGTGAAAGTTGTATTTTTTTTTTTTATAGTTTTGTAATAATTTTACAGGTAATTAAGAACTACTTTTAGTAGTAACTCTGTAAGGCTATGCAGAGTTGTTTCCTGTAATAATTTAAATCTCTATTAGTTCTTTGGATTCTACTAAGTTATGTTTGGTATTTTGCTATCAGTAGATCATGAGCATTTATGGAACATCTAATGAAGACAGAATTTATGGTATTTGTATTAGTCAAATTTGGAATCGAAACTCGGGAAAACGGGTTTTAAGGGCTAATTCCTGAGCTGAGTTCCCCAGAATTGTCAGCGAGTCCCTCTAGCATTACAGCTGTACAAGCCTGATGCTACATCATTTGGCATAAGCTACAGAAAGACAAACGTGGTGGGGGAAACACCTTATCACACTCCCATGGAACAATACTCTGGAAAAAGTAATTCAGTAGCTGGAAGTATCCTGCCTTTCAGCCTTGTCATACAGAAATCAAGACAGGTAACCTTCATCTAGAAACTCAGTGTTGGGAGCATGTATTTAGTCTCTATGCATTTACACTTACCTTTACAGAGATTCATAGGGGATAAACATACTTTTTTTTATTTCTTAGAACACGTACATGGGATTCCTGGACTACAGAAAGCAAGCCATTAGAGATCTTGGCATCAGCCCCAGCACCTGCTCCTTTAATCCTGGAGTAATTGTTGCTAACATGACTGAATGGAAACATCAACGCATTACAAAGCAGTTGGAAAAGTGGATGCAAAGAAATGTGGAGTATGTTTAGAAATCTAGCTTTGCACTTTACTTTTAATACTCAGTTTAGTGTCTAATTTTCTGTTTATAAGCTCTTAAAAGTTTGTAATGCCAACATCTCTCTTTGAAATCTCATCAAGAGAAGTAACTCATGTTCCAGAATTTCCATCTGCATAAATCTGACCAATCGTGTACCAGGAAATGGCAACCTGGAATTTTAGTCTTGTGTTTGATCACAAACCACGCTTAATCCTGAGGGGCACTGAGAACACGTGTTTCTTGTTTTGGGTGACCAACCTCATTTGGGATCAAGCCACTTATGATCTTCCCTTCCTGAGGCTGGCTTACAGGAGGAGGAATGTTTCCTTGTTTATTTGGGGGATCTCCTATTGTAATGTCAGCCAAACTGTAACTGGACACCACATTTCTTAAATACCAATAGAAAACACTTCTTTTTCTATAGATGAATGAAATTTGACCAGAAAGATATCTTTTTGGCATTGACCATGAATAAGTCATGATACAGTGAAACAATCACTGTTTATTTTTTATGGTGGTTCACTGTTAACCTGTATTTGCAAATGTGACATTTACTTTCTTTCTCTGCAAAGGGTTAAATTTAAATTTCTTAAGGCTAAACTGAAACTCAATAGCTTGTGCTATTGGACTATGTCCATTACTTGTTAGTTTCAGAAATGAACAGAGAGACACAAATGATAACCATGTGAAGGAATGAGAAGCCAAATGTCTTTCTCTTATTCTGCTTATGTAACATATCCTGACCAGCTATTGCCATGCTTTTTCAGAGTTTGGAAAAAACTCCGTGAATACTACTGCAAATTTCATCTACAAAGATGATTTTATACTTTAATAACACATTCACGTTCCTTTTAGCCAGATTGTGAAATGACAGTAAAATAAATTGCTTAGCAGTTGAAACCCAGTTTTGAGGGGAGGTGATGATTTCTTTTTGTTCTGTAGCCTCTAAGCTTCTCTTGATACTTCCCAGGTTTCCTCCTTGTTGGGCTAGGTGGGTGGCACAGTGTCCCACAGCTGGGGTGGCTTCACCCATGTGCTCACTGGCCGTCCAGGCCTCAAGCACACTGTGGCCCGACATCTGGCTGCTACCTCCTCATGCCTCTCCTTACAGTGCTTTGGCTCTATCTAGCCCTGGATTTATCACAAAATTCTTAGGAAACTGATACCCTTTAGATGTTAGTTGATACTAACTAGACTTTGGCAAATCTGATTTGAAGTTAATTTATGGGTCTAAAAGCTGGGGGGCGTGGGGAGAAAGACAGAGGGAATGAAACACATGGAAACATGTAAATTTTCTTAAGAAACCAGGCTACTTTATGTTTGATTCCTTTATGTTAATGGCTTTTTTCCTACTGTAAACTTTGTCAGCCTTGTAGACTATAGGCAGTGCGTAGAAGTAATTGGCTTCATGTTGGGTCTGACTCCCATTTTGCTTGGTAGCAATGATTTACTCGACAGGAATCGGAGTTGCAAATATAAGCAACTAACAGCATCAGGAAGGAGTATGCTGAAAACTGGTCTGTTCAAAATTATTTTGAATTTTGCAGGAATGCTTTTTAATCTTCTGACCTTTGTACTAAAGACTCTTTGATTGAGGTTTTGAACACTTTCTGCATTTTTTTTTTTTTTTTTCTTTTTCTTCCCCCTTTTGCAGGGAAAACCTCTACAGCAGCACCCTTGGGGGAGGTGTGGCAACCTCTCCAATGCTGATTGTATTTCATGGAAAGTATTCCACTATTAATCCTATGTGGCACATAAGGCATCTTGGTAAGTTTAACTTCCCACTGCAGCTGGAACTAAATAAAGTGAGTGGTTTAGTAAGATTCCAATATAGGACCTTACGTTACTTTACCTCAATGCATTACTTTGTACCTTAGATCCGTCGTATGTAATCCCTGCTTCCCCCAACCCTCATTAATCCTGCTTTCTTCAGGGTAGGGCAGAATGTGGGGGGGTTCCCTACGGGCGTCATTACCCAAATATCTTAACAGGTCAAGAAAACAAAATAGTTTCACCCCTTCAGAAAAACCCAAACCCTAATAGTCATTAAATTGGATAAAAAAGGAAAAAAAAACAAATACCAAAGATAGAGTTACATGTTTGAAAACCAGCTAACCTGTATTGTCATGAACTATGGAAAGAATATATGAAAGATTGGAATATAGTGAGAGACTGAAAAAAATCAGACATTCTTTTAGTAGGCACAGTGGAAGAAGAGGGGATGCCTGGCAGCGTTTGTGTGGTCAGTATTCTGGAGGACGTAGTTACCTTTCATGTGGGGAATGGTGAATTATCCTGGGAAAAAGATAATGGCTTAGCTGGTATAGTAAAATGAATAGTAAAAGGATTTTTTTTTTTTTAAACCCCAGCTACACCAAAATCTTAAAAGTGTTGAGATTTTTTCTAATTCTGCATCAGATGCATGAAGTTGAAAAAAGCTAGTCTGTCATACAACTAGTTGCCTATTGACTGGTGAAACCATACTAATCAGATTTTTTTAAAAAAAACCAACCCTGAGTTTACCTCACTCCACAGTGTCTTCCATTATTAAAAAGTTGATTTTTTTTTTTAATGTACCCATGTAGGTTGGAGTCCTGATACCCGTTACTCAGAGCATTTTCTTCAAGAAGCTAAATTACTTCATTGGAATGGGAGATATAAACCTTGGGACTATCCCAGTGTGCACACTGATCTCTGGGAAAACTGGTTTATTCCTGACCCTTCAGGGAAGTTCAAATTAACTCGTCCTGATAGCTGATACTGAAACCACTTTGATGCATTCATACACTATGTTTTGCAGTATGTAATAGTTTGAGATACAACATGTTGTATAATTAACTGATTTTAGAAAACTAAGTATTTGTTAAATATATGAATAAATGACCATCAGTTTTGTGTGCTTATGGCTGGAGAGGGAGGCTGGAGTGACAGTTACACAGTTCATGTTATCTTGACTTTCATGTGAGGTGAGGAAACAAGTTTACTTGACAATGAAGTATTTTCATTAAACACATAGAGAGGCAAAACTCAGTGCCAGACAGTGTGTTTTAATGCGAGGTCTTTATAAATAAGACTCCAGTGTCTGCTGGTAGAAAAATCTACATAGGAAATACCTGCAGTATTACATACAAGGTGTCTTTAGTTGTCTAGCCCACATTAAACAGCCTGAAATGGAAACTTACGCAGCATTTTAATGAGTAGAGTTCTATTGCATGGTGACTCTGTTTTGCAGTGTTTCTGTGTATTACGTGTCCTGTAGTGCGTTTAGACCCCTGCGAGCAAGATGCAAAAGCACATTCTAAGACGCTGCAATACAATTCCTGACTTTATTGTGAAACATTGATCAATTTAGGACAGATTAAGAACTTTTGTATTACTGTAATTAAAAGAGCACCAGTTCTGAGGGAGTACACATAGAATTGCGCTATTTAGTGAAACAGTCATTGTACACTTAACTGTATTTTATACCTAGATACCCTAGTCGGTGACTGTTAAAGAAGAGACCTTTCCCTTCCCATCAAACAGGATAGTCTTACAGTAGTTACAGCCTACTGTGCTACATACTCAGCAGTGCTAATTACATGCTTCTGGTTTTGTTGAAAATAAAATTGAATTGTAACAAATCCCTGATGCAAGATACTTTGAGCACCTGCAGGAAAACATCCATGTAAACAGCAATACATGATACAGTACACTTTAAATAACAGACAAGACAAATCCTATACCTTTTTGACAATATACTGAACAGCTTTATGCTGAAGCTAATAAACACAATCAGAATCATAATGCACACTTTTGTGATTTAAGACGCTCAGAATTAAGCCACATAATTTGGGAAGAAAACTGTAAACATCATGCCTGCCTCACAACAGGTTGACAGCATGTGATCTCAGTGAGAGCTGTTACAGCAGGATTAGAATCTACGCTAACTACTTACACTCAATGCATGACAACTGTCACTGGCTGTGAGGAAAGGATAAAACACACTGGTACAGGAATCTGACCAGCGTGGATTGTGGTGATACTGTTTGTATCTATTGTTCAAGTATGTGAAGCACCTACTGTCATAAGATCATCAAAACTTTAATGTTTTGATCAGCTTATTGCTTTTACTTCATCTCTTCCTCACATGATAAAAGAGGGAAAGAAGATGATGGTCAGGCACAAGCATGGAATCTCATTTCTTTCTCAGTCACTAATATTGGCCAAAAATGCGTATCGTTTAAGCAAGCTCCTCAGAAGAGAGCTGTAGTTCCTACAGCTGACTTCTTATTCATGGAACAGCTGCCCTTATATTTAACACAGGCCTTTTACAAGTAAAAAATACTAAGGAGAACACCCTCTAAGGTCTTACAGACTGAAGAGAACTGAATGTTAAAAACTGCTAAATCACAAACCTCTTTCACCCTGTGCTAATGGTACCCGATGTAAACAATGTAGCTGTACACGGTTTTTACAGGGAATACGGTCTTTCAATTCCCGGCAGTGTAATCTGTTCAAAGGGGTTGTCTCCTGGTAAAGGTCAGGTGAAGAGATTAATCGCACAGAAATGACTGAGAGTTTAAATGCCACAGAGTTCAAGAACCACCGTTGTTGGTGTTGGTTTTTTTGGTTTGTTTTTTTTTGTTTGTTTGTTTTTTTTAAGGAATTCCAGTTCCTTACATTGGAATTTAAGGGGGAAAGAGATGGAGTGCTAGGGACACCTTATCCTAAAACAGCTCAGCTAGAACATTTAGGCCCTACCCTGTGCGACACAAATTTTCCTCCCTAGTGTTGTGACTTGAGATGATGTCTCCACTCCCTTAATCCTGAATATGGTCCAATCACTAAATAGACAGAGCTCTCTTCCCACCCAGAAAATACTCAGTACTCACAGCTGCGGAACACAACTTTCTGCACTTTTTAAGAAGGTAAAAGGCAGACTTAAAAAGCACAATTTGCTTAACTGTGCATGATTAAAAACACCACTTCATGTAAGATAAGGGTACACTTCCCATTTTCCAGTCTGGATATAAAAGGATTACGAGATATCCAAATATTGAGGCATCAGTAAAAAGTATACTGCTGCTGTTACTACTACATTACACTTTATGGAATAAAATTAACCCCCCAAAGAAATCTTCACAAGTGAGAAAACAATTTGTCAAAACCTGCAAGAAATGGTATACATTAAATATAAAACTCATATACAAAAAAGGGCTAACTTTTTTTAAAAAAGTTTGAACAGTTCCTTAAAATTATCTAGTTCCTTGATTTGAGCCTACCACACACTTACTTTAGACTATAATAAAATAACTAGGGGAGATAAAATACTATTAAAATGCTTCAGTTGGAGAACCGAGGTACCAATCTTGATCACTGCATTAAAACTGCAGCATGTATGCATAGCCGAGAAGAAACAGCTCCTACGCACTGCTTCCCTCTTCTTCCCGCGTCATACCAGCGTTGAACTCTGGAATCTGATCTGCAAAGGACTGGGTCATCCATTGTCCATTAGGAACTTCACCAAAGGACAACCCCTCACAGTACTGTGGATTGCTCGCTGCTAAAACAAACAAACAAAAATAATAAAATACACTTTAAAAAATGCAGTTGATACCACTAACTGAAACTAAATGATTAAAATACAGTGATGATGTATTAAAATGATTAAGAACTAAATGATTATGAAAATGATTAAAAACTAAATGATTATGAAAATGATTAAAAACTAAATGATTAAAAAACCCCTGAAACCACAAAACAAACCCCAACCCCCGCAAACAACCCCCCCCCCCCCCAAAAAAAAAAAAGATATTTGCAGTTTCCATCTTTCCTTTCTGTTTTTCAACCACCTATTCAGGCTGCAGTTCAAACTTATTTCTTTTGAGCCTCTACTTTTGTAGATCCAGATCATTTCCTCAAATTATAATTTCTTCAAATCTTCTTTGAAGGGTGATTGCATATATATAAATGAAGAGTCTAAATGTTTAAAAGAATACCTCACTTCGCAGTGTTTCCTATGAATAAATTTTTTCTTCTCAAAAGGACATTCTCTTTGACAGAGTAGGGTAGACAATGCAAATTTCAATTCACAACATAAGTGAGATTAGGACTGAAAATTCAAGACTTCAGAGGAAGGTGGTTACTCCACAGTTAATGCTTCTGCCGTTGTTTTTAGTATTTTCTTTTAATTACAGTTGGTGGTATTTTGGGAAGTAGAATTCCCAGCTGCTTAATTACAGCTAGATTACTAGACTCATCCTTCCAATACTGCTCCTTCATCTGGCCCACCAGCAAGGGAACCACCTCAACTGCACTGTTATTTTATCTGTTCCACCATTCTCTGGCTTTGCTTTCCTTAAGAATGAAAAAGAAATGAAGTACCACCCCTCTCTTTTGCTCTGAAAAGCACGATGTAGTTATGCAGGCCATTGTAGTTGAAGAGGTTTACTGTGGAAGTCATTAGTTGTGTCTGTCAGATCTTGGGAGTCAGTCAGAGTTTGGGAAAACAGTTTCAAGTTGCAGACAATTGATTTTAAATAAAGTAAGAGACTTTTCTTTATTTCCCTCTCACAAAAACTATACATTCCCTCAATTATGTAAGAGCTTAACTGCTGCTATACTTCAGATATATTGCATGAATTCTGCAAGTTGCTGAAAGGGTAGAAAGTTAAGTATCTGTTCATAAGTAGCAGTTTACAGACTGAATGCCCCAAGCACCACACTTTACCAGTTCCATTTGAAGAGAAATGGCACTGTTCACTTTCATACGGTGCACGATCACAGTAAGCTCCTCCATACGCTGCTTCATAACCTGGATCGTATTTTTCTTCTTTGACAGCCATCTTTTTAGCATCCTCTGCCGAAAGAGAAGACCTTGAGTATTAACATTCAGAACAAAAAATGATCAAAGAGCGTTTTTATCAGAGAAAACTTGAAAAACAGCCACACGTTTCACAAGATAATTCATGCTCCCCCTAGATAATTAAGATTGTACTAAAAAGAGAGTGGAATGTGTAATTCTACGCCACATGATGTAGAGAAGATGGCACATCTTTTCCCTCCCTTAAATTCTTTAGTTCTTTTTGCATGGGAAACTGCTAGTTGTGTTGTACATTACGCTATATTTTAATAAAGGACTAAGAAAATAACCACTATACCTTGTGCAAGTTGCAAGTCAAATGTGTACTGCACCTCCTGCACCTCTGTGTTTGGTGCGATGCCTTTCAGTTGATCCCTTAAGTCTTTCAGCTTTATGTAATAATGAACCTTATCTTGCGCGCGAGGAAACTGAGCACATCTTGCGCTGGATGATGGCATAACGTAGCAGAGCTTGAGACAAAGAGCAAGAAAAATAGCATTACTGGGCCCTGAACTATGAGCTAATATTTAGTGCATTGAGAATAACTTAACAGTTAAGCTCACTGTTTTAACCCTTTGTACAAACTTCAACTAATGCCACGGGTGGTTGTGGGAGAGGATAAAAGGAGCCTTTCATTTTTCTTGGCCAGCTAGATGTCTTGCCCTAAAGAGAGGGGCTGATTATCAGCTGTTGAAGCGAGGACAATTTTCACCAGTTGTTTACGTGCTGCAGGAGAAGCAGTACCAGTATGTGCTACAAGAAGTACAATTTACAAGCGTATGCCAGAGAGTGGAGCACACTCCAGAGCTCCCTAAGCAAGCGGAGCCAGAAAGTCTCCAGAGTACGTGACAGCACGTGAACACCCCAAACCAGTGAGGGAGGCATCACAGGGTAATTAGCCTGGCTTCTTGGCCAGGTGTGTCTGCATCACACTTGCCAGGGTTTGAAACTCTGGAGTTAGTGTGGTTGAAGCCAACTTAACTGGCTCTATCTCTGCTGACAGCCCTAACCAGAGACATAAAGTTAGTTCAGAAAAAAGGAACTGTATCCAATACTATTTACAAGTACTTGTTCATAAATAATGCAGAGTAATAAAAGTATTATTTATCTTTCTTACAAATACTGCAGAAGTGTTTAAGAGCTACTTAAGAAGCAAGCACTTTATCACCAATGGTTCTTCAGGCACTTATGGCAACACTTCACCTTTAGAGAAGGACAGCTTAAACTCAGCTTAAATTTGCAGCACTAGTAATTTGGGATAGAAATAAAAGCAACCTAAACTTTTGAACTGACAAGGTAATGACGCTTTGGAATAAGCTACCTTGGCAGATAGTGTTGGCAGCCTTTGTCTTAACCTGTTTATAAGAACAGGTTAAACAAACCTGTTTGTGATGATCCATAGCTGGTCTCATGAGATATCTTCCAGCACTAGATGCCTATGACTAATGCACTCTTCATCAAACTGTTTTATCTTAAGTGTCCAATTTAATTTCAAGCTGCAAATCAGCTTAAGAAGACTGAGTCTGATGGAAGTGCTTGGGCATGCCCAGATCCAGTAATGCTGTAGCTGTAGTGTGTAACAGCACAACGATGGACTTACTATTCTTTCTCCCCCACTGTGGCACTACTAGCACCATGGTCATGTTCGGTATCAAAATCCAGTAATGTAAACATAGGGGGAATTGGACACAGAGAGTCAGATGAAAGTAGATGACAGTTATCATAAAAGCATGTTTGTTTTATTCGTATTTTAGACAGTCCTCAGAGAATGCACTAACCTACTAACCATAATACACCATCTCCCAAATAAAGTCTGCAAGTCTGAAGGAGCTGCATTAAAGATGCATCTGAAAATTGCACTATCCCCCTTTCTCTATTTAAGAAAAAGCCTTTCACATTTCTTGTACTTTGGGCAAGCTTTGAAGTTATCATAAGCATGTGCAAGTCCTGAGACTTCGTTAGTTTTGAAATAGCCAAAATGGATTGCTCTGTTTTTGTTTCTTATTATCAATACTTACAGTTTCTGTGTCTGGCACCTTGTGTGGCTGCAGTCCAAATTCCAAATTCTTAACTTTTATTCCAAAAACTTCTTTACTAAAAATTTCATAAATACCTAAAATGAAAAGAAGATAAGTGGACAAAAAAAAAAAAACTACTGACAGAACAAATTCATTTAAAAATCAAGGTTCTCACATTTTCCATTGAAAGCTGCTATACGAGGTTTATACTTTTGTAACTTCTGCATCAGAATTCGCCCTCCTTCCCGGAACTCTTTGCTAAAAGAGAAAGTACTCAAAATTATAATCACAACTATTAATTCATTAACAAGCACCATATTACCCCTTGTTATCCTACCTGGACAGGTCTTTGCTTCCAGGTGTTGTCCTTTCAACCATGTTTGTAAATCCAATCCCATATTTATGTGGCAAGGTGTGGTCATCCATATGGGTCAGCTGTTCATTACTTAGACCAGACATGAACAGACACTTCCCTGTGAAGTAGGAAGATATGCATTTGCCTTTTTCTAAGGAACAGAAAACAAACCCAAAAAAACCCCTCAACTATCAGACTACTGGAATGCTAAAGGAAGAGTCTATGTTAACAGAGCATCAGTTAATTTGGGAAGACTATTGTCCTATCTAGAGAAGTTTAAAATAGCCCAAATTACATTATCTACTGCAAGAGGATAGAAAATCCCTAGTGAACAACAGGAATTCCTCACCATGATCCTGTGTATGGAAACCAGACTTATTCTAAAAGTTCACAAAGAGGTTTAGATTTTGTGATTCACTTAAGCAGGGAGTGAATGTGATCAATATGGATTTCTGTGGGAAAGAACGTAGCAAATACAAGCGTCAGTTTTCTTTTACAACCTTGCCATTGCTTCTCCTTGCACTGGGCCTCTCTGACAGAACCTGTTGACATCTTACATTCATATTTAGCCTATTAAAGTATAGTTTGGGTGATGTGCACTGCCAATCTCTTAAGCACAAATTAACCACAGCTAGCTCCTCATGATCCGGGAAGCTCATGATCCGGGAAGCTTGACAAACATCTGGATTTGTCAGAGCATGCACATCTGGTCTGCTTCTCAGTAAAGGAGGCTATTAGTCTGGCTAGTCTGCAGAACACTAGAGAAATACCCAAGCCTGATTTACAAGTCTGCTGGACACCAACAGCATTTTGGCTGGAGTATCACAGGGCTGCAAATTAGCCGACATGGAGCTCCACAGCTGGAATGGCTCCCAGGAAGCAAAACAGAGCATTTCAGAGTTCAGGTATGATCTTCCTTTACGAGAGCATGCTGCAGAAAATGGTAAATGGAAAAATACCTAGGAAAAAAATATCTGTCTGGAGAATCAGGTATGCTAGATGCACATGCCTACTGGGAAAGGGCAATTGTTTTTGTTTTTTTCATCAGTTAGAAAGCTTGTTTAGAAGAGATGAATAAATGCAAACAGAAGAGGACTTGCTGAAATGCATTTTTGGGAAAATGTGTGTAGTTTTTTTTTATATCAGAAATTGATGCCTATTGACCTACCCTTGATAACTCAAGTACTAGAAATTTAATTTTTATTCCTGATGTTGCACACTAATATGCCAAGAAGTTATTTGGTAATACTGTGTTTACATGACAATTCTAAACCTACATTCAAAGTCACTGATTATTCCTCTTTTATTCCTTTTTATGTACAGTATTTGACAGGAGTAGTTATGGGATTTAAATCACTCTTGGATGGTTAAAAGCAAAATTCCTCTCTGCATCCAAAAAAAAAAAAAAAGGCAAAAAGCAAAAACCAAACCAGTTTAATTAAAATGCCACAAGTTCTAAAGAAGTTCTGCAAATTCTATACGAAGAAAGGAAAATAAAAACGTACAAAAATGGTTTCCAGGTCCAGGGTAATGATGTCCTTTGTAAGCTGCCATCAAGCCAGGGTTTATGCCAATCTACAAAGATACCAGTCCATTTTAACGATGAGAACATGGCTTGCTAGTCAGGAATTTAATCAAATTACAGTAAGGACGCTTATTCTATTCTCTTTAAGTTACTGCCAATAAACAAAACCATGTTAATAAAATTGACGATTTTATAGCAGTGTCTCATTTAGACGTGCAATGTCAAAAAAGCAACTCACTGTGTGTTTTACAGCCACTGGTGTAGCGCTTCTAGTAAATAAAGTGTCAAGTAACGGTCTCTCATGACTATTTATTATACCTAAGCCTTAGACTTCTCAGAAGTTACAACTATGTTACTATGATTTTTAACAGAAAATGCAAAGCAGCTCTACACACAGGAAACAGTGTATATACTTTATCTTGCAAGATCTTGCCATGTAAGCAATATTGATAAGTAAGCAGAGGAATGTAAATCATAACCAGTGAGGGCAGACTATTCACTTTTCTACCTAATCTTGTAACTGTGAGTTACTTACTATTACAATGTCCAGATCAAAGGTCAAAATATCAGGTAAAGTCTTGGTCAGAAGTTCAGCTTCAGATACACCATTAAAACGGTCCACTTTTCTTTTGACTTTAAAAGTGTCTGTGATCTTTTCTTGTTTGCCTTTTGACTTGGCTGATTTTTCTTTTTTAGCAGCAGGCTTTTTGGGTTGCTTTGGCTCAGTTGCTTTGGCTTTTCTTTTCCTTCCTCCTTTTTTAACTTCTGAAACATACAGCAAATACCCTTTTTGTACATTTCTAATGTTGCAGTGTGGACATTCAAAAAGGCTGAGCTAAATGTATGGATACAAAAAGAAATCAGACAGATAAATTTACCTTCAAAATTCATTAATTTAAACAATTATCAGATGAATCTCGGTTTTGCAGGCTCAACATAGAGCTGGCTTGGGTGTCTCTGTACCACAGACACACACACTACTCACAGGCAGCCATGCTGACTCAGGATACAAGTGTATAACTTGTATAACTTCATGACTAGATTATGTTGTTTACATGCTGTATGCAACAATCCTTTGGAAACAGTTTAATTTCTTTTGGAGGTTATGCCAGAACATCAAACCTTAGGTTCCAAGGAATGCGATAGTAAATTCTAGTCTACTATTCACACTTCAGCTTCTAAATATGAAAGTTGATTGTTACAGATTACATACCATATTGAAGAAACTGAACACTATGTCAAAAGCAACAGTCTCAAAGATTACCTACAGTGTAAGGTATAAGCTTGTCAGGAACACAAAACACATAGGCTGAATGCTGCATAAGCTATTTATAATTTATTGTTTATAGAATAGATACTGTCCAGTGCATCATACAGCAAGGTAATGTATGACAGCTTCAGGATCTCAATTTGAATGAGTGACACCAAACATTAATTTTTATTTACAAAATGCAAACATAAAGTAGTTACTGTTCACTCATTTGAAACTTACTCATCTTCTGGCCCCTAAAGCTTAGAGATTCAGTCAGCACAGGTACCGGTCTTGACATGATCCCCCAGAGATTGCTCTCTATCCTTGCTCATTAATAACGTCGAGTTGCAGAACGCAACTTCAAAAGTTTGAAAACATATTTAGCAGCAATCAGCAAAGAGCGGAGGTAATCTATTACTTTAAAATTGAGACTTCATCTTATTTTCAAAATTCCTAGATGAAACTCTCCTTCAGATAAGAAATAAATATGGTGGATACCAGGGCACTGCCCTAAGCCTGCAAACTTTTTTTGGGCTGTTTTTGTTTGCACTCAGCTTTCTTACAAGAAGGACAAAAGTCATGTGAAATTCCTACTGCGTCATTGGAGCAACTGCTTAGGAAAGCTGTAAGTAACTGTACTCAAGCTATGGTCTAGTTACAATGAAGAAAAGACTAGAAAGGCACAGACTTGGTGAGGCACATAAGCAGCTTTTCTTTCCTACCCCTTGAGGAACTAAGAGGTTTTTCATGTGACGGCAAAATGCCACAGATAGTCGGACTGCTCTGAGTTGGATGTATTTCAAATGAAGCAGGATAACATTCTCCTAACTCTCATGCTGATCAGATACCTACCAACCAGACACTGTCATGAAAGATGAACAAT
This sequence comes from Ciconia boyciana, assembly GCF_034638445.1. Lineage (NCBI taxonomy): Eukaryota > Metazoa > Chordata > Aves > Ciconiiformes > Ciconiidae > Ciconia > Ciconia boyciana. The sequence continues at coordinate 62,391,920 of NC_132934.1, forward strand.
GCCAGGGCAGCCCTTCAGATGGTAATCCTAAAAATTTTAGTTTTTTCATCATAGCAGGTAGCTGGACTCCAAATCTTTGCCTTTCACATATGCTCCTGTAAATTTCACACACATTTAGTAAGTCTTCAAGCCCTGTCTTTGAAGGTCTTACTCAACTTTCAATTTGTGCAGAAATATTAGGGAACAGCTTCATAACAGAATATTATGGTTGTCTAAAAATACTTGAAAGTGAGTCAAACAGTGTGCTCATGGTGACATCATGTTATCCAACAATAAAGCTACAAAAGAAGCCTAACTATATAGCACTTAAGATGCATCCTAACTGTAGTGAATAATACAGCAAATGAACAGAGCAGTTACAACTGTTTTAAACTGGAGGTTTTCTTCCCGTGATTTAATCTGGCCAAGCATTACAACTAAAAAAGAAACACTGAAGCTTATAAAAGGATGCACTTAAACAAGCAATGTCATTGCATGAACTGGCTGATAGATTACCTTGGTACAGAGATCTCTGACCTATATCTATATATTTAAAAGCAAGATGAAACTCAGTGTGTGAATATTTGCTATAGAATCAGAATTTAAGCACGGTAGAGATCACTGCCTTTTTTATGTGGTAAAGAGCAAGCACAAGAGTAACAGAACAAGGGGTCTTTTCTTGGCATGGTTAGTGTAAAGACTAAGTGTACAAAATCCTAGTGGGGGGAAAAGAAAGGCAATGTACAAGTGCATAAAGTACAAAACTTGTGTCACGTACGGGACACTTTCCAGCATTGTTTATATTTGTTTAAATAAGCCTCACTAAATACAAACAATCCTTAGTGTATATAAGCAATTAACTATTTGCAATTACTACAACACCATTTAAACAAAAATATTTCAAATAAACAATATTATACCGTACTTCTCTTGCAGAAATTAAAAATAAATATTTTTAACTTGGACTGAAAAAAGAAAACTTCTCTAACATAATATTAAACCCCATGAAATCAGCTAACAATGATACATTTATCTACTTTAAAAAAAAATCTGCTTTTCCTGCAACAAGATAATTTTGTGAGACTGAACAATGTGAATACCATCACCTGGGTTTACTTCTTATCTTTTTAATTGTCTGGTAACAAACATTACTTAAAGAATACAACTAATCAATACTTCCTCAAAGAGCATCAAGAAACTCAACAGGTCCAAAGAAGCAGTTTAAGATCAATAATTTTTTCTCCCCAATCGATTACTAATGTTTTAGCTCACTTAGCACAGCCCAGTCAAACTACCTTTTGGAGGCTCCTGAGCAATGTTTGGCTCTGGAATGCCCTCTAGAGTCGGCTGCTCAGTCATGATTTCCATGTTCGGCGCTGCAGTCATCATTTGATGGAACGGAAATGTGTAAAAAGCTTGAGCTTGCTGAAGATACGCGTAGTATCTTAGAAAGGGAGAAAAAAAAGAGACATAATTTATCAACAATGTAGAAATTTAGTGATGTACCAAATAGACTGTAAACATCAATCTGTATCAAGGCTGGCATGTACTGCGCTTACATTCTCCAACGACTCTATTAACAAGGTAGTAAATTATCTAAATCCACTAAGCAGTCCGAGTGCTTAGCTGGTATCAGGGGATGTTAAACCCAACATTAACAGGACAGTTCTCTCATGATTACTATAATGTGGAAGAATCACAACATTTGTAAGTGATACATAGAGCTTTTCCTTTTTTTTTCTGAAAGAACACTCTGTAGCACACATTACCAAGGCAAACTGTCTATCAAACACACCGACAATTTACAACACAAGCCAGTTAAAACTCTTTGGACTTCAAGTTTCCCAAGTTTTAGATTTTCTTAATGTTACATCAGTTACTTTGTCTGATATGATACAGAATGGATGAATCATTCTGGGCTACAACGCATTATGAATACACACGGCATTAGTTACTATGCAGATTATTAAACAGCTTTAACAAATCATGTGGCAGATGTTGTCCAGTTATCCCACACTGGATCCCAACACAAATATTGCACTTATTCTATACGGAAGCGTTCACACACACAGAGATTCAGTCTCCTTCCATGCACAAAGACATTTTTCCATCTACAGCTCTTTTGCTCCACACAATTATTAGTCACATACAGCCCTCACACCCCAACACAAACTTCTGCTTCATACTGTCATTCCTTTCTACCTATGCAGCTGTCTTCTTGTCCATAGATTCCACCGCCATACAAATACATAGAAAAGATTTAATGAACTGTAAGTTTTCAGGAAATAATTTAATCACCTCAGAGTTATTCATAGAAACACCAAATAATTTTTAGATATATAGAAATATCTCAAAAGAAGGGACGATTCTCTCTTAGGCAATGGGTATTTAAGAATATTTAAGTATCCCACTGTAAATCTGATTTATGCCAGAACAGCCTACAGTCTTGTGATCAGGCCACCGATTTTGAACCAAATACCTGCCCTGAATCAAAGGGAATAAATCTGAACGTAGGTCTGTCAGATTCCTGGGGAAGTTGCCTAACAAAGTCACGGGAGATTTTTAGAGCACAGTAAATACCTCACCCCCCCACCCCCGCTGGGATTTTATATAAAATACTCGTGCAGGCTACTGAACAGAACAAAACTGATCCTCAGATTTGTATTAGGAAACACAACTGAGACATGTAGAATCCAGTTCATAATGTAATAAATGCTTAATTATACAGAGCAGAACAGAGTGAGTAAGAAAGATGTGAAATCATCTAACTCAAGAATAGTCTCTAACAAGAAGTCTTCTTATAACACGTCTTCTTATTTTACGTGTACATGAAGTCTCCTTCTTATAACAGGAATAAAATTCCCTTTAAACAGAGGAAAATTTGCACCATATCGTGGGCAAGTCCTCTAACCACATGGTAATGAGATGAAAGAGAGCCTTTACCCCCACCTCTAACCCACATATGCACGTTTTTTAGATCATATTTCTTGCATGGGTTCAGAAACACACTATTTTGTTATTGATGTATATACTATAGAACATTTAAACAAATATTTTTAGTTCCATGAGGAAAAGGCAGTGGTTTAACCCCCGCTTCAGTTCATGCTAAAAATGAAGGAAAAGAAAAGAGAGAAAAGAAGAAGATACATCCGCTGGAACAAAAACAAATATTAAATCATTTACAAATCCACCTCTACACACACAGGCCTCCACTGCATGCACGCGTTTCCAAACACACAGCAAGCCCCGTCCCCACTGCAGCCCCCCCAAACCCAGACGCCCCTTCACACCAGGGGCAAGCCCTGCCTGCCCCTTCCACGCACCCCCTGCGCAGCGGTCTCCAAAGACACGGGCCTGCCCCGGGCCTGCCCCGCCCGCCCCACACAGCCTCAACACGCCGCCGCCCCCGGCACACAGGCAGCGCTCAGCCCGCCCCAGGCCGCCGGCTCGCAAACCTCCCCCCGTGAGCCCGCACCGGCTTTCCGCCCTCCTCCCACCCCCGAAGAAACCCACTCACCCCCTTCCCGAAGGTCCCCACCGCACGTCAGTCCCATTTTACCCACATCAGCGCCCGCGGATCCCCGTCGTGCGACCACCAACGCCACGCACCCTCCCCACGCAGAGCTCTCGCTCCGGGCGCCTCCCCCGGCGCCCACCCGGGATACACAAACACGGCATCGCGCTCCCCACAACCCAACGCCTCCGTCCACCCCCACCCCGCTCCCCCACAGGCGCAGAGGGCCGCCCCACGGCCCTGGGCCCATCTCGCCGCGCCCCCTCTCACATCCCACCCGGGAGCGCCTCCCCTCCCCTCCCGCTTTGTGCCCAGGGCGGGCCCGGGGAAGCGGGGAGAGGGCCGCCACAGCCCGGCCCCGGCTCCCCCCGGCCGCGGGAGGGGGGGAAGGAGGAGAAGGACAACGGCGATCCCCAGCACGAGGCCCGAGCGCGGCTCCGGGCCCCCGCCGGTACCTGCCCAACTCCTCGGCCTCCATGCCCGGGCGCGGAGCCTCCCGGCGCCGACGGGGCTATTGTCAGCGCCCGCGCCGGCCGCCCCCCGCCGCCCCCTCCCCCCGCGCCTCAGCGCCCCAACCGACCTGCCGGGCAGCCCCGCGTCACGTGAGCGGCCCCGGCCAATGGCAGCGCGCAGCCGGCCGGCCGGCCCGGCGAGGGCGGGGCGCGGGGCGGGGGCGGTGCCAGCGCCGGCGGGAGGCGGCGCCCCGCGGCCTCGGCAGCGGCCCCGGGCCGGGAGCAGCCGCTCGGGGGGCGGGGGGAGGCGGGCGGCTCCGCTGCGCCCGGCGGGTCGCAGGGCCGCCTCCCGCCACGCCCTCAGCCCCGCGCGGTCTGAGGGTTTCGGGGCCTACGTCACGACTTGTCACGACTGGTCCCGCGTCATCCGCAGCAGGGCCCTCCTCCGCGAGGGGCGGGCCTTGATTCCCCCCCCCCCCCCCCCCGCCATGCCGCGGCCGCCCTGGAGGCGGAGGGGATGACGCACGTCCGGCGCGTTACGTGTGTCTGGGGGCGTGGGGGGGTCGGCAGTGGGGCCGGGGGCCGCGGCCCGCAGGCGGCTCTCCCGCTTCTGGGCTTCCTTGTGCGCGCCCCTCCGTGAGGAAGCGAGGGGACGCCGCGTTCCCGGCCCTCCCCGCAGCCATGCCCGCCGGCGTGCCTTGGCCCACCTACCTGAAGACGCTGGCGGCCAGCATGCTGGCCATGTTCGCCGGCGCCGAGGTCGTGCACAGGTACTACAGGCCTGACCTTGTAAGTGCTGGGGCGGTTCCGGTCGCCGGTTGCGTTACGGAGGCTGGCGGCGTGTCTGCGGGAGGGGGGGTCTGCTGCAGAGGTTCTGTGTTAGAAAGGCCTGCGGCCTGACCGCAAAAAGTGCTCAGGCCCTGAAGAAGCAGCGCCCAGGGAGGCAGGTCTGCTCCTGGGAGCTGCCTTCGAACTGGCGACCTGGTACCGAACATAAAAAAGCGATGCGAACTAATTCAAAAGGGGCTTCTGCTGCGGGAAGTTGGTTTTTCGGAAGGAGTGTAAAAAAGTGGCGAGAAGGGGCTATACTAGATTTAAATAGACTTTTTTTCCTCCAGTAATGGAAATTAAGATGACCAAATGGTTATGTTAGAAACGATGACAGACTGAGAGTCAAGACTATCAAAATTACAGTCACAGAAGCTCCAAATGAGACCATCCGCCAGCGATACTAATGGTTGATTTGGTCTCTTGGGGGCCTTCTAACTTGTAAGCCTTGTTTAATCCTGCTCTTGTATCCTTCTTGGTTTTTTAAAAACACTGTGCCATTTTCACATAAGAAATGTTAAAAAATCACCATGCTTGAGCCGTCATGTCAAAATATAAGCAATGAGGCTTAAATCATTGATAGATGTATAAGAATTTATGTATTTTAATAGTCTCTACTGTAGCCTTCATTACAGGCAAATAGGCATATTTATTCAGAATGATCTAATGATCTACTTACCTCTTTAAACTAGCATGAATTTTGAGGAGGTATGGTTCTTGAAATGTCATCTGGTACCTTTTCCTTTTTTAAATTTCATCTCCAGTTTCAGTACTGAATTTCTAAACCAGAAAGGTAGAAACAGCGAAACTTTTTCTTGTCACCAAGAGAAAGAACATGTGTGGAAACTTCAGCTGTACTAGACATCTTGACCAAACTTACTTTCTTACATGGCAAAAAGAAGCTTTGTTCCTTTAAAACAAACTGTCCGTTCTTCCTTTTCCCTCCTTTTTTTCAAATCATATTTTGTTACTTTAAAAGTCAAATTACAAAAAGGTAATAGGTTAATTTTTTAAGATGTTTTGCATGTCAGAATTATACTCTGCTCAAAAAAGAGGGCGGTATAATCACAATTGAGCTATAATGCTGTCTCTTACAGAGTATGCTAATTTACTGGTTTGTGAGTTTAGTTTTTCTTCTGCCACAACACTGACGTCTCTCTCCATTTTCAACAGAGTATACCTGAAATACCTCCTAAGCCTGGAGAACTGAAAACAGAACTGTTGGGTCTAAAGGCAAGATCAAGCAAAGTTCAAACTTCGCAACAGTGACCAGAATTTACTTATGTTGTGAAAACTACAACTGATAAAATATTTGTTCAACTGCAGAAATCCACACATGAAACACTGTACTCCCTTAATACTTTTTTTGTTTCCTTTAAGCAGAGTTACAGGCAGCGTTAAATATAAATGCACGATGAATACTGTTGTTAAAAGTCCAATTGGTTGTGCGCCAAAATGCTTATGATTTCCTAATCTTGGCTGCGGTGTAAGTATCCTTCAGAATAAAAGATGTAAACTCACATTGGCGAGTCTGATGGAATTTGAAACTTTTAAGCTGATTAACAAGTATGGGAAGTTTAGCATATTGGAAAGTCAAGCTTTTCTGGCCACTCATTAGACTTAAGCTTACCTGTTCATCTGTCGCAGAACCCCACTTACCCGTTGGCATTTCTCCCTCTTTTTAAACTTTAACTCGGTGTTACTGGACGTAACCCAGAAGGTGATAGTCAGCGATGGCACATACAAATAAGTAAGATCCCTTACTGCAGCGCTTCTTGCACTGGACTCCTCCTAATGCTGGCTGACTGCTGTAACAGCAGTTACATTGCCTTTCTGTCTGCATTACCGACAGGAAATCTGCTTTGGGCCACTGTAAGGCTGGGGAGGATCTTACAACTTGGTTGTATTAGTTGAAATGGGGCAAATACATAAAAATTGCACTGAAATTATGCACGTTTGTACTCCATTTGGACATCTTCTGTTTATGGCTGATTTTGATAGCTGTAAACATACCAAACTGTGAAATAACCAGTGCAGGTTTACCTTTCAGTCCTGAAATAGGGTCGCCACAAAACTCTTGCACCAGGAGCTCAAGAAGATACACAGAGTCAACCTCCTACAAAGATGGCACGACAATCCATTTTTGAATGGTATGCAGTAGAGCTTGTGAAGGTTGGGGATTGCTTTCCCTTGAGAAAGGTACCAACGTAAGGCACAGGCTTCATCCTCAATTCTCACTCAGGTTTAACTTGGGAAAGAAAACCACAATCTGACAGATTGGAAAGAAAGAAGGAAAGAAAAAAAGCTCCCTGATTCCTACTGGCAAAGTACTTGGAGCTCTTGTAATAGCAGAGGGATCCAGAAATGATCACTGAAGTGCTACTTTTACAACTGTTTCCAGCTGTGAAGCTGTTATGTATGTTTTTCCTAGGAAGAAACGTTTATAGTTTCTCTGTGCTCATACAGTTTTGCAACTGTTGGCTGATCTAGAAAAGCAGCCGAGGCAGGATGAGATCCTCTCCTCTCCTACTAAGTACAGGCTGCAGCCTGTACTTAGTATTACTAGATGACAGGCTCTTGTATCTCAGACACCTTTATCAATGACAGCAGTCATTGACAGAAAGGCTTCAGTAAATTTCAGTTGTTAAGCCCAAATGAAATCAATCACTGAGAACATCTTACTAGGTCCAGTTCTGGTGAAACTACTTTTTCTTCACTGCCCCTAAACAAAGCCGAAATTGACAACCTTCCACCCCAGTGTAAGGTAAAGTTTATTGAAGAGACAAGATGGGGCAGTTCAGTGGTATTTTGTTCCTGTTCTAAGGCAAGAATAGCAGTTTTTCTGCTACTATAGCAGAAAATATAGCAGCAACTTTTGAATTATCCCTTTAAAGAGCCAGGATTCACCAACCCCTTACCCTGTTACTCACACTTTGTCAGAGTATCACCTCTTGCTTTCTGATGTGAAAGATGCATTTCTCCCTATTTTCTAAAGGCTTTTCAGAGCTAAAGGCTGCAGAGCGAAGTTACTACTAATTTGCATTGGATTTCTAAATGTGTCCTGCTACTAATGGAAACTGAGCAACAGGGACCATCTGTTTTACCCCAGCCTTTTCTAGCACTGAGGGAACTATTCTCATTCATGCCCATCTAGGAACAGTAAAGCTGATAACACACCATGTTTTAACAGCAGAGGTGATACCCCCAGAATCAGTGTGACTATGGCACTGAAAGAAATAGCCTCAGTATGACTGGGAAACACCTCTTCCACCATTGACACTATTTAACTTCACAGAGCTGATTCCCCACCCCCACCCCCAAAAAAGCAAGCTTACAACTGTTATTTTGTTCTTATTAATAGCAAACACTTGTCACTCCAGGGTAGAGAGAGCAGCTGGACCACAGCTATGTTGCACATGATATCCTCAGCTGAGGAAGATGAAGAAGCAACAAAGCATGACTCTCAAGTGTGCTCTTTATTATTTCTGAAATTGAATCAGATGTCATCCTAAAACCAATCAAGGCAGAGAACTTCAGCTGTGTAACAGAGCAAAGGTTGCTTAAGTCTGAAAGTAATTAACAGATTAAGAATACTGTAGCAAGCAACCCTACACTTCCACTATTCCTCTTCTGTTCATCAGCTGCAGAAGCACTTAACCATACAGTAGGCCTGAGCCATGTTTGGTACTCAGGCTGTTCAGAGATACAGGTGAGTGTGTATTGATGGTATACTCAGAAGTGTATCACTAGAAGTGATTATTTTAGGAAGTATTACATCAAAACCTCAGCAGCAGTTGATTGCTACAGAACACAAAAGACAAAAGTTGCACTGCCATAGTAAGAAGACAATGCCTTAAGAAATGGTGCACCTGCCCTATGCAATAATTTACTAACAAAGGACTGCTGTTAAAGCTGATAGTGCTAGCTGCTGAACTCTAGGGTTAGACCACTCGGCATGTTCTAGTAACAAAAGGCTCTTACAGTGCATCTAAGATACTACTGCAATGAGCAAAAACCAAAACCACCCCAAACTCCCTCAAAAAACCAAAACTAAGCTCCCATTCCCTGAAGTCTCAAACAGCATACTTCAATAAAGCCAATGTCTCTATGTATAAACCCTAACTCAAAAACCACACTGATACCTGGCCCTTGTATTTATTACATGGGAACAGTATTTGGGCAAGATAGAAGCCTAGTAAAAGTAAATAGAAAGCAAGTTCTTCAGGTTAGTGTTTAGTGCCCTCACCTAGTTAGAAACAGTTCACTTCAGATTGCAACTTTTGTGAAGTTTGTTAATGAGTGCTTCTTAAGTAGTCACTGTGTAGAAGTACTACTCCTATGTACTTCTTCCACAGAGGAAGGCAAAAAAAACCCCCTTCAGCGTAAACACTGTCTACCAACCCTGTGAAGACATTTCAAAGCAGAGGCACTAGCGAGAAAATGCAGCGCTTCATCCAAACACCACATACAGCAAATATAATGAATAGAACAGCAAGCAGTGCCTCCAGTTCAACCTGTCTACATTAGTTTGGTGTCAACAGCTTTAGCTTGAGTTAGATTAAGTATTTACAGTGCTTTGCCATACTAAAGAGACATAGAACAAGAATGAAGAAGCTTAGGAAGAACAGCACTAAGGAATAACTATAACACACAAGAGCTTCCACCTTTAAAAAACTGTAGAAAGCAGGACTGCTGTAGCTACACAAGTTAAAGGTAGGGTTATCAAATACCATGGAGGATGGTGTAAGCTCACATGCAGTAAGCCACTTCTGGTTGTTGTTCACAACTTCAGTGAAAGCAAATTTTTTTTCCCCTCATCTCAGCTGTAAAAGCTACCACTAACTACTCTGTACAGTGGAGTCGAGTCACATAGTCCAGCGCAAGCTGGCAGGACTTCAGTTCCAATGCTATTTTTAAATACCCCATCTCATCTTTAAGATGTCAGTAGATACGTAACTTCTTGAATACTTATTTCAACTAGGAAGTTCAGGACAGCTCTCAGATAACAGGTACATTTTGGCTAAACAGCACAGCAAGTTTGTTAACACAAAACCCAACCATAGGCATACCCTACACAGTTAAGTGTGGCTGTGCCAGTGTGGAAAGGCATGAGGACTGCAAACCACCTGTTGTACAAAGGACCTGAACACTCAACACAATCCCTTTGTTTCTTTGTGCTAGCCCACAGGATGAGCTTACTATGTAAAATTTAGAGTTAGTGGTGTTTGGGAACATTTTATTTTGTACATGACAAGATTTTACACCAAGTCCATTAAATAATACAAATTTACATTCATGAGGAATGTTTTTAGAAAAGTGAACTTAAAAAAATCCTCCTTGACCCTTAAACCCCATACCATCCCTCAACATTTTACAGTGGAAAAAACCAAAACAGTCTAATTCACATTCCCTCTTAACCCCCCAATGCAGGACGGTAGATGGGTGCAGCTTACAGTTCATCTTTCACGTCTGTGGATTCCTGTGGAGACAAACAGACAATCAGAATGTTGTTTTTTGAAAGTGGAAAAGGTTACAAGAGCTGTCCCGGAAAAACTGAACCTAAGTATCCATCAAGACATTATTAAAACTGCAGACATTAGATAAATGAAGGCTGACTTCAAATAACAGTTGAACTGTTTAGAAGTAGCGTTGTTGTCTGTAGCATTGTTGCAAGTCTGTATTGTAAGTATTTGAAACTATAACTCTTGCCAGTTTACTCATGTTATTGCCCACAAGCTGTGGAAATCCAACAGATAACATTAAGCTGACTGTAGAGGATTTGCTGCTGTTTTCTTGCAATAGGGGACTCTGTTACAATCTCTTAAGCTTGATTTAGCTCCAACTTTGAACTTAACTAAGTGTTTCCTTCTTACAACATAGTTTGATATGGAATGAAAATGTCATTTGTGCTGCAGGTTTTTTTCCCCCTCCACGAAAAGTTTGGAAAACCTCACACTAAAAACTAGTGTCATGAAAGGCAAAGCAAACACATTTGCTGCCAGGAAGCACAACAGACAAAACTGCATGTAAATATTGGTAAGAAGAGAGTCAAACTTGAGACCTTACCTTCTGTGTTTCACTGTCTTCAGCATCAGCATCCACCTCCTCTTCATCTTGTTCTGCCTCCTCAGCTGCATCTTCAGGCTCTTCAGGTTCCTCCTCCACCTGTAGGAAGGTCACAAGCAATTTGCTTTATTTGCTTAGGATGTTTACTAGTTGTGGACTAGCTAAATACAGGCTACAGAAGTATTCACTATCAGTTCCTAACATTTGCCCCAAGCTACCTGACAGAGAAAGCAAGTTTGTTTAGCATTGACACACTATCATGCCTCCTCTGGCAAGATACCCAGCATAAGTTCTTGCACAGCATTATAAGAAGCTGTATTACTTATACCCACTTATGAATTTCTCCATTAATGAGATGGGCACATGTGCCTTTGGCCCCTAATTTACTCCCATAGAACCACCCCTTAGTTAAGGACACAACAATACTTGAGAAGCATAATGAAGAGCAGAATCCCAAGCAACTGGAAAGAAGAGTGGAAGTGCGGACATGAGCATGACATACAGACTCATTGGTTTCCCACCCAGGTACTTGCATCAGGCTCCTGGTGGCCCACCTAAGCTTAGGAAGCTAGATACATTTCATTTTATGCAAATCTATCAAGTATGTGCTTTTTAAGATGTAGCAGCAATAAGTCAATTATCAGCTCCAAGTTGAAGGCAAACTAACCTTTGCATCCAGATCAATGTTTAAACTTAAACGAAGCATCCTTTCTATTCTGTCTCCATATTCCTTAGTGTCTGGTAACATATATCCTGATCTCAAAGTTGCAGTTTCAAACAATACCACTGCAAGATCTGAAACTGTTTTGTCATCTTCATTTTCCTAATGTGGAAGAGCATTAAAGAACAAAACAGGAGTGTTAACTAGGTTGTATGCAGCCAAGTGGTCAGTAGTTCACTACTGTTATTTGTTTACCTTGACTCGCCTCAGCATGTCCTTGATCAGTGGATGCCTGGGGTTAATTTCAAATGTCTTCTTTTGGCTAGCATAGTAACTGAAAAGAATAGAAGTGACATCACTAAGTTTTGACATACAGGACCCAGCTACATCTTTAAACCCATGAATACTCATTACAGCCACAGTAACAACTGTATTCCTCCCCCAGCCCTACTTTACTACTAGCTTAACTCTAAAAAGCATTCAAGTTACTAAGACAGTTCCATCTCTTGTCACCAAATGACAGATAGCAAGTGCCACTGATGAGTCTCACTCACCAAGGAGTTTTACATACTGGCCTCTGAAATAACAACAAAAGACTATGATGGAGACTGCAACTTGGTTATAAGTGACTTTAAAAATACGAAGGACCATCTGAACCAGATGGAAGCTTGGCGTGCCCACACCAAGCAAGGAAGTCCATCAACTACATTTCATGTCTGCTGCTATATAACCAAAAGCTTACTTTGTAGATATATCCTTCCCAGTTTGGTAAGCTTGAGCCTTCATGATTCTTTCCATGTTACCAGACCACCCATACTGACTAGCCACAAGAGCACATGGAGACTGGGTTAAACGTTGAGATAGCACAGCTTTTTCAATCTGTAGAAAAAAAAGCCTTAATGTTAGTTCCCAGAGCTAATAGCTTATACAGAGAATAAAGTAAATAACTCTGAAATTTCCTGTCACTTCAATATTTTCCAAAGGCTCTAAGATGACACTAACTCATTATCTTCCTGAAATAAAGGTATTAAACAACATGTTTACTTATCCATAGAAAGACAGAGAAGCTACTGTCAAAGTCTGTGCTCAAAGATCTGCAAGGTGTGTTGTAGCAAATAAAACAGCATTTACAAATAAGCATTACACATAGCATAACAATTTACCTTGTCTTTTAGAGCTTTGTCTTTCATCCAGTTTAAGAGTGGTTCAAATTCCTTTTCCAAGGCTTCCCGACTCTCCTTAGACTTTTCACTTTCTTCAAACTTAACTCCTTCTTTCGCTACATTCTGAAACCTCTTGCCATCAAACTCTGGCAGAGCCTGAATACAGTATTCATCTACAGGTTCAGTCAGATATATCACTTCATAGCCCTTTTTCAGAAGGCGCTCAACAAATGGTGAGGACTCAGCCTAAGATGACAGAACAGATCAGATGCCAGTTTAATTGCATTGGTAACAGCAGCTACGGAAACACGTACCACTATTTGCAAGTGTTGGTACAGGGAAAACTGAACTGTAGTACTAACATAAGCATGGAGCCTCTGCATTTACAAATACACAGTTCACAATGGTTATGGTAGTACTTTAACTAGGAGCTGTAGTATTTTTTTCCCCCTTCCCTCTTTCTTCCACACTCACCTCCTTTCTGCTAGCACCTGCCATGAAATAAATTTTGTCTTGCTTCTCTTTCATCCTTTCCACATACTGGTCAAGGCTTGTAAGGTTACTCTCATGATGAGAAGACTGGAAGCGAAGAAGTTTAGCCAGTCGTGTACGATTGGAGTGATCCTCAATAACTCCAAGCTTTACATTAGTACCAAACTCTTTCCAGAACGTGTCATTGTATTTTTCTTCTGCAATTTTCTTGATCATATCAAGAGTTTTGCGAACAAGTTTCTTTCTGATCACCTAAAAAAGCAGCAATACCAAGTTACAACAATAACCACTTGGAAGAACCCTCAATTCAACCCCACTGCAGAGGATGGCTTCGAGACACATAGTGTGCTTAATTTGAAGTGAACAGAGGTAGTCTGAAAACAGCAGTGCGTGGGTTTCCTACACTTTAATTTCACACTCCTTATATAAAGTAAATTAATCAAGCTATTATTCTTCTAAATCTTGCTACTGTCATGTGTTTACAATGAAGGAATTAAGAACAACTAGCTTACCTTTAACAATTTATGCTGCTGAAGTGTTTCACGAGATACATTCAAAGGAAGATCATCAGAATCCACCTAATTGAGGAAGAAACTTCTGTAAGTATAGCTAACAGTATTTGAAGATTAAAAAAAATCAAATGCAAGTAAGACTTATAATACTTACAACACCCTTAACGAAGTTAAGATATTTGGGCATCATGTCATGAAAGTCATCAGTGATGAACACTCTTCGAACATACAACTGAATTACAAGAGGAAAAAGCAGCCAGGTTAGGTTTGGGGTTTTTTTTGGTGGGGTTTTTTTTGACATGAAACCATACCCACACACTTGCTTGTCCTACCTTAATGAAATCACTTTTTTTGGATCCATATTCATCAAACAGGCCACGTGGAGCAGAATTGGGAACAAACAAGATGGATTTGAAAGTTACTTCCCCTTCAGCAGTGAAGTGGATGTAAGCCATTGGGTCATCATGTTCCTGTGAAGAGAGAAATCTTTTAATTGACATGGGGAAAATATTGGTGAGTTAATACATTTCTGTAGTAACATGAGTTTGGCAAATAAGTGCAATTATTTTACAATTAAACTACCTAACCATGCTTTGTTAGAATCTATTATGGAAACAAAGGTTCCAGATTCAGCAGAGTTACTCACATAGAAGTAACTTTCCTTAAGACCTACTAGTTTGGTTTTTTTTTAACAAGCCAACACCAAAAAGTTACCAATAGCACAGTAACCAATACAGTATCATGGACATGACATGTCCTGGGTGGCATGCCACCCATATCCACCTGTCCAGGCATATCCAGGACATGCCACCCAGGACATGATGATATGTCCTTGGGTGGCAGTACCTTCTCTCTGGAGAAAAGATTAACTTCTGACTGAGATGCTATACCTCCTAGGATCTCTGCAATTCAGTCGACCTACTGACAGCAATTAATTCTTCAGAAATAGCCCATCCTATAAACACTCAGTTTTGTTTACACAGCAAGAGATACTATAGCAAGCCTCTTGCTTTGGAACAATCTTGAGGCTCAGAACTTACCTTGGAAAAGGTTTTGTAAAAAGCTTTGTATTCATCTTCTTCAACTTCTTTAGATGGTCTCTGCCAGATTGGTTTTATGTCATTCATGAGCTCCCAATCCCAGACAGTCTTTTCAACCTAGGTATGCAAACACCATAGTATAATAAAGACTCATTCTTTACTTCAGGTTAAGTCAAAGACACTCCACTGAGGCTAAGTCATAAAATAGCACGTCAAAATACATGCCCTTTCTAACTTACAAAATAAATTATGCAATGGCCTGGATATTCTCATTCAAGTATACAAATTAGTGTAACACATGGGAACAAAACTTAAGTCTACACTACAGTGTGTCCTAGGTACATGTAACATTCACTGAGTATCAGTATTTCTGTCCTACTGCCATTCTGAAAAAAGCCTTCCAGTGAAGTATACTCAATTTAAACAATGTCAGATTACTGAAGTCCACTACCATTTCAAGCAGTTCACTCAAGTATTTATTAGTTTTGGGACCACTGCCTCACAAGGCTATTTTCAGTCATTTGCCTGATTTCAGCCAACCCTATTTTGTTTACAATCTTATTTCCTGACAAGATATCTAACCGCACTTAAACAGGATTGCTCTTTGAAAGCACACACACACTACTGAAGTGAACCTCTGGCAGACTACCTACGAAAATTCCTGAACTCTCACATGAGTTACAAAACCCCAAGTCTGACAAAGCTTACCTTCTTAGTTTTTGGTTTCTTTTCTTCCTCCTCTTCTTCAACTGCAGCTTCATCATCATCTGCTTCTTCTTTCTCCTTTGCTTCCTCCTCTTCAATGGGTTCTTCAACAGTCTCTGTCTAAAGAGACAATTGAAAAGTGGGGACTTGGACTGCTTGGCTTCCTACTAGCTTTCTTCTAGTATTCTCTCAAACAGCTTAATCTCTCAGAGCACTAGTTTAACTTGTGTTATTTGCCTATCACAAGCACTTCTGTATAGGTAGCTATGGTTTTTTAGTTGCATTTTTCATGAATACATGGTTTCTTTCAATACACTGGGAGGTCACTGTACTCAAATTTAAGTTTTTCCATAGCTTTACAGATAATGCTAATCAGAGACTTGGGTGATTTTAAGTTAGGGCTACACCAAGAGAAGATCAGATGAACAGGCCTAAAAGTTAAGATGCTGACCTAATCTTCAGAGGGACACCTAACCATGGCCCTACTTGAGAGCTTACCAAAGCTTCCAGCTACCAAAGTCAGTGGAAGATCTTAGTAATTAGTGCAGTCTTGCTCCTTTGGTAAAGTTCTTTGAGTCAGAATAAAAGCAAGTTCCTTGAAAGTTTGTGATTTTAGCAACACACCGACTTTTGGAGAGCAAGTAACTAGTAAAATACTAGCCAGAAGAGTCAGGAATGGAAAAATTTTAGAAATTAGACAAGTAGAAGTTCTATAGTATGCCCTCATCCTTCCTGAAAGATCTGGCCAGACACTTTTCACAACCAAAGCTCATACTGTGCAATACTCAGTTAAATATACTTACTTTGCTGCTCCACACATATATAGGGAAGTTTATGAACTGTGAGTATTTCTTTACTAGATTTTTAACAGTATCCAGCTCAAGATAATCAGATGCTTCCTCCTTCAAGACAAGGCTAAAGAAAATAAAAAAACCAAAACAAAACTTCAATCAAAGTGCTTGACAAGTATTTTAAAATAGTTTTACAGGAGGAGATGCATTTTCTTACTGATGCAGCTATAGCAATTGAAATTTATGCAAGTGAGCTTTTATTAGTTCAGCTGCAAATATCTCTTAAAAAATACAATCCCTACTAAACTGCTCCAATGAGAAAAAATATGTAATTGTTTTCAACAACTGGGACAGAACACAACATCCAGAAGTCTAAATGAAAACCTCAAATCATATTGATACTTATCAGGACCTTGATGCACTCTCACTGGCTTTACTTGGAAGTAGAGCACTGAGACAAACCTTTTCATACTAAGTGCCTTCTTCAGGAAGAAGTTCTCTAAACCCAGATCAAATAAATTTATCTGCTCATGAAAGCAACGAAAACAGGACTGTCAAACTATCTCTGGTTTGAGATTTGCATCAGACCAGTCTCACTGGTATATAAACAGCAGCCAGTTTCCAAGAGGAAGCTCTACAGCCCCTGTATAGGTTTTGATGGGCCACAATTGTGTTGAGGAACTGAATGAGTTTGCAGGCAGCTGAACTGTCTGGAATTACTCGCCAACAGTTAATTGTCAAGATGCTCATGGTTTTCTTTGTTCATCTAATGGAATGTGAAGTGAACTACGTTATCATTCCACATTTATTTTGGATACAGTTAGTAGTTTGCATGTTTCTATTAAACTGAAAAAAGTTTCTATTAAACTGCAAATACAAGAATCAAACAATGTATGAGTCACAGTGCTAAAGGAATCCACATATTCCAATGAGCAAAGTGTACCTCCACAACTTTTTTTTCTTTTAAACCCAAAGAAACTTAATACTTACGTTATGGTTGTGCCACGTCCTAAAGTGTTTCCTCTTGGGTCATCAATCACAGAGAATTCATTTGAATCTGACTCCCAAATATGTTGAGTATCATTGTTGTGTTTTGATGTGACAATAACTCTGTCTGCTACTAAGAAAGCAGAATAAAAGCCAACACCAAACTGGCCGATTAACTCAGATGTTGACTGGCTATCATCCTGCATTTCAGTCATCTTGTTTAAGAATTCACTTGTACCAGATTTTGCAATGGTACCCAGGTTTTTAACTAACTCCTCTTTTGTCATGCCAATACCCGTATCTGTAACATGAAGCATGTTCTTCTCTTTATCACACTGAAAAAAAAGAGAAAGATGCAGTTTGACTTTACTTTGAATCTTAATACATAATACACTGCCACACAAAAGTGCTAAGTAGAGTAGCAGCTATTCAAATTCAAACATGCCTGGCTACAATAACTCAAATTTGCAGTAACTACAGAAGTGAGGAAGACCTACCTTCAAAGTATTTGAATACTTCAGTTACTCTTTATAGAATCAGAACTATATTTTCACCATTAAGAGCAGACTTTGATAAAGTTAATTGCAAGTGTCCTGATGTGGTCCTAGTTTGTATTTGCATCAGTATTAAGCCAAAAACTTAGATTTAGTGGTGCACTATCTTTTCTTTACATTCCTCCCACCCCTCCTCCGTGAGAGACAATTGCACCTAATGCTTCGTACCTTGATTTTGACCGTAAGTTCTTCGTTACCAGCAAGAGCATTTTCATCGGTTAAGGATATTAACCGTATCTTATCTAAAGCATCCGAAGCATTTGAAATAAGTTCCCTCAGGAAAATCTGAAATATAAACCAGTAGTCAGGAATTCCAGAACACACACAAACAGTTCTAATGTGTTCTACTGATAAAGGCACTAACCTCTTTATTTTTATATAAAGAATTGATAATAAGTTTCATCATTCTGTTCACTTCTGCTTGAAATGCAAACTTCTCAGATTTTTCTCTCATTTCTTTGATCTGGGATGCATTTAGGCCATCTAGCTGGATAGCTTCTTCCTCTCTGTTAGGAGAATGAAAACCTGTCAAGAAGTCTTGTCCACATACAGTATCACTGATTTTATTGTCTAGCAACAGCAGTAATAGTCTAGTTAGAACAACAGTAAGATCCTTAATCACCGATACAGCCCCAAAGTTGCATGATCAAATGAGATATGTACAAGAGTAGCTATCCTCAACTGCATAACCTTAATCTAAAACTTGAGTGAAAAATCCATGCTTACAAGTAACGCTTTTTTCCTAA
This sequence comes from Ciconia boyciana, assembly GCF_034638445.1. Classification (NCBI taxonomy): domain Eukaryota; kingdom Metazoa; phylum Chordata; class Aves; order Ciconiiformes; family Ciconiidae; genus Ciconia; species Ciconia boyciana. Next base: position 62,410,410 of record NC_132934.1, read on the forward strand.
AAAGAAATTAATGGAAGAATACAGGTATATTAAAACCCCTGTAATCCTCAGCATGTGGTATACCTCACAGAAGATGGGGCTGTTCATAGGCATAGAGCTATTTCATTAGTAGGCACTCAACTGACGCCATTTACCACATGCAGTTACATGCAAGAGTAAGCTCCTATTAATTTATTGGGTTTTATACAACTATTGATATTGACACACTATTGGTATTAGATAAAAACAAGTTGAATATTTCTGAATCCAAGTTCTCAGACTCACTTCTATTTAGAAGGAAAGTCTTTTTCAGAAATATTTCTCCCAGCTGACTAGATCTCTCTTTTGAATGGCAGAGTTCCCCCATTATTTCTGAGGCTTTAGGCACTACAGGTGCTCTAACTGACCGTTCAAGAGCAAGAGAAAGCCTTAACGTTTCAGAAGCAACTTACACAAGAACCCCAGGTACTAACCTCTGAACAACTTCATCATCTGTTCGAGACCCTTCTCTGCTTTTACCCAAGTCATCTTCAACGGTCCCGTCCACATCCACCTCATCAGCTCTAACGGATACTGGGAAAACAAGGAATCCAACGATCTGAGCCTGACCCCCACCAGACACTACCGAAGTTCTCTGCTTACCCCTCCCCAAAGTTTTAGGCTCAGTTCTGTCCCTCCACCCCCGGCTCCCCGAGAAAACTTCAGCCCAACCGGAGACATTAGACATGGGGGAAGGGGACGGACCCCGCCGCCCACCCTCCGCCCCCTCCCGTCACGGCGCATGAGCCGCATTAGACGTACCGCCCCCCTCCCCCCGCCACCCCGCTCCCTAGAGAGCGGCGCCGGCAGCAGCCCGGGCAGAGCAAGGCAGGAGGCCGGGCACCCCTTTCCCCCTCCCCTCCGTACGCCCGCACGGAGAAGCGCGGGGACGCGGGAGAATGAGGGGTCGTCCCCGTCCTCCTCAGACGCCAAGGGCCCCACCTCGCTTCTCGTCGGCCTCCGTCCCACTTACCTTAGCGAAAAGGTGGGGAAGGGCGGGGGAGGCTGTTGGCCGAGACCCCGACGCCCTCCCCCTCCCAACCACCACCCGCCAGAAGCTTCTAGAAGCCCGTGGGCACTCACCGGCCAGGAGCAGCGTGCACGCCAGAGCGAGCCCCCACACCGACTTCATGGCGACGTGGGCTGCGGTCGCAGAAGAGAACGGCCCCAGGCACCCCTGCCCCGCGCTCCCGAGCCCGCCACCGGCCGCAGCGCCCGCCCCGCGCCGCCGCTGAGCCCGCTGGAGCGGCCGCGGCCCTCCCCCTCCGCCTTATCAACCCGGGGCGCGGGGGGGTGGGGGGAGCCGCTCCGCCACTGGCCAATCGGAGCGTACCACGCCAAATATACAGCCAATGGGAAGGCTGGAAGGGAGGGGCCTGCAGCTATCGCCGCCAATCGTGGCTTTCCATGTGCGGTTTCCTGCGGACGGAGCGTGGCCGGCGCCGATTGGCCGGGCGGAGGGCGCTTGGCCAATCGTTGCCGCGGAGGGATTTAACCGGCATGGCCTCTCGTTATGTTTTAATGAATAAGTCGTTAATGTTTAACGCCGAGGCCACGTGGGCTGCAGCCGCTGCGGCCGCGTCCGGGAGCGATAAGGACAATCATCACATGGGAGGCCAGCGCCGATCGCTTCCGGGGGCAGCCGGGATGTTTACCGGGGCGACGGTTGCTATGGCAACGGGTGCTTCCGGTCGTGGCGGCCCGCCGCACCCCCGGGTACCAAAGACGAGCGAAAAGTTACGGGTAGGGCGACCATAAACAGTGCGCCCGAGCGGCGGGGGCAACGTCAGGCTTGGGCCGCCGCAGCCGCCGGCAGAGGAGGGGCGGCGGTGACGGGTCCCTCCCGCCAGCCCCGCCGGATGGGGATCCCTCCCCCCGACCCCTACCACAGGCAGGGGTGCGAGGCCGGCGGTAGGCGCATGCGCCCTTGCGCCGCGTTGCATGCCGGGAGCTGTAGTCCGCACCGGCGGGACACACGGCGCCCCCTGCCGCCGCGGCGCGGGAGCTGCGCGGGGCGGGGGGGCGCCATTAGAGGGCCCTGCCCTCCGCCAGGTGTTCAGGGCCCGGCGTGGCCCCGCCGTTGTCCTCGCTGCCCAGGCCTCGGCTCTCCGCTCCCCTCCAGCATGTCTAGTGCTTCACACGGCCGTCAGAGAGACTGGCTGGCTGCGGCCGAGTCTCCCCGAGGCTTCATCGGTGGGGACTGTCAGTGTTGATGGAGGACAAAGCAAACTGGGTGCTTAGCAGGTTTCCACGTCTTCCTGCTTTCCAGTGCTCACCAGGGCAGCCATTCTCCACTGAGCTTATTAGCACTCCTTAGCCTACCCGTGGGGCCGTTGTTTATCTGTTAGCGGTTCTCCCTTCCCGGCCCGTGGAGTGGGGTCTCCAGCGGCCTCAGCAGCCTCCATGCGCTGCTGGTGTGAGGGGACTGGGGAGCGCGTGTGCAAACTGCCCCTCCAGAGCCCCTGCCAGGGAAGGTCAGTGTGAAAAGGAACTAGTATTTGTGGAACAGTAAAAGGTAGGCCTGATGCTCAGGAGAGGGATGTTCTCATCCTTTTCCAACGTCCCTTTCAGTCCCCGTCCCCCCAAATGCAGTTTGTAAAATGAAACGCTGCGTGCAAATTCTGCAGTGCATCGCTGTTAACAACTTCAGGTTTTTAAGTCGTGAAAGCTGACAAGTGATTAAATATAATAATTTCTTTTGTATGTTAATAAGCTACTTGAAATATCTTACAGCCCCACCTCGCTTTCCTGAAAAAGTCTGCCCTGGCTTTCATGTGCCAGTCACGTGTTTTGTTTTACACATGTTCAGTATTAGATTGGGGGAAAAAAACCAACCTGGCAAGTAATGATTTAATGAACTCTGTACTTGGAGAGGAATGTATTTGAAAGCTACTGATCTGAGATGTTCAATATAAAAAAATAAAAAAAACCCTTCACTGTGTTTCTGACTTCACAAACACTGAAGTTACTTTATCAGTAGCTAAAAGTCTTGGCAAAAATAAGCTTGTCATCTAGTTATACAGTGGGCCAGATAGATTTTTTTTTTTTTTTTTGCCTCAAAACTCAGTGTTGTACCTTTTTGTCCTACTGATAATTAAAGTTTATAGAACTGGAAAGGAGCCTCTGCCTTACAGTAAATAATGGTTGTCTTTGGGTTCTTCTTAATGAAGCCAAGATTCAGTCGTGACCTATTTAAAAATGAAGCTTTTCTGTATGATTTGCAGTTTCAATAGCTGTTCTTCAGAAGTTGGTGCTTCACTGATCACAAATTATAAGAGAAATAAGATGGAAAGTTACGCTCCCAAAATGTATGTGAGAATGACTATGAAAAATAAGTATGAGAGGTCAGGGTTGTAAGTAAAAAACTGTATCTGAACTTGGAGAACTATTTTCCAAAGAGTAGTCTTACTTAATTGAAAATACAATTTAGTTATTCAGGAGTCAAAGCAGAGAAAGTTTGTCTTTTTCTAAAACTCACCTACAAGCGGTTTCAGGATTTTATTTCCTAATTATGTCTGTATGATTCCCAGGGTGAGATATGTTGCTCTATGACTGTGAATAGGCAATTGAGGGACACAGGGATTCACAGAGTGAATTTATCTCTGTCTTGTAGAATTCTTGCGTTAACAGGTTTTTATGGCAGTTCTGTTTTAGCAGTCATTTTGCTGACAGCAGGAAAATGTAATGCTTCGTGACAATGTTTTTGAACTTTGGTAACTGGAATAGTAGGAATGCAAACCAATTCTGTTATTGACTATGCTAAACCAACAGAGATTTTAGATTAAGTTTGGTGGAATCCAAATTTTATTGGTTACTGTGGCCTTAGGATTATACAAAAGTAGAATGTTGCTTTTGAAGGAGATATGAAACCTGATAAACCTGTGTTTTGTGCTTTGAATTTAGAGGTCAGACCAGTAAGAAGTGTAATGTGGTTTGCGGCATTGCTTACTTTATGTAGATTATGCTGTTTGCTTTCATGAAAGCCCAGTTGGATTACCCAGGACAAAACTGATAGGCAAGAATGAGGCAGCTGAGTACTTACGCTCTCACAAAGAAAGTTTGATCTCTTTACAAGGAGGTTGGCAATTGAAGAAAATGTCTTCTTTGAATATAAAACTTCTAAAAATACTTTATCTATTTTAAAACTATGAACATATTGTCAAATACTGCTGTCAACGTTTTAAGCAAATCTAAGTAGACTTTCCACTGAAAATTTATTGATTTCAGCTTAACTTCTGCTTAAAAAACCTAAGGGAGTTTTTAAGATCTTAGTTGCACTTCTGCCATTCAAAAGAAGTCTGAGTGTCACCTTTCAGGATTTAATACCAAAGGAAAGGTGTAACTGTTAAGAGGTAGTAGTTCTTCAGCAGCTTATCTACATTAAAGGGTTCTGTAAAGCAATTAGACACACTTGGATGATTGTGTGCATAATGATTGAAATAGCATATTTAAGTGCTCTATTTGCTCTGTTAACTGAAAATTCAGGGGCATGTGGTGATAAGAGAAACAGAATACAGGTAGCATCTTCTTCCATGCAAACGGTAGAGCAAGCCCCTCTCCAGTCCTCTAAATGCACCTTTATCAGCTCATCCACGTGTCCGTGGGAAAGTCAGCTCACTGAAGTGTGCCACATGATTCCAACTATAAGTTGTAACTAGCAAGAAGTGTTATCTTGCCAGAAATAGCTGTACAGATAAACTGAGAGGAGTTCATACGACCTGACTGTGGGTATTTGACTTAACCAGCTAAATTAGCCAGCTAATCTGCCTAGGCTCCCTCTGTAATAGAGAGACAGTCCTCCTTTCACTGTACTGGCTTTGGCATATGTCAGGCTCTTTCCTGAGCTGATTTAACTCTCTAGCCCAGCAAAATACTCCGTAGTTAAATCAGCTTATATCAGGTCCAGGATGCACCAGACTAGAGCATGGTAAAGAGCAGGAGTTTATGGCTAGGAGACGGCGATATCCTGGTTTTGATGGTGGTGGGCTGAGCCTGGGATGTAAATTACATAGGACAAAGACATTCCACATAAGTGCAAATGTAAGGAAGCCATGAAACTAAACAAAGAGTTTGCATTGTCAGATTATCACCTCTTTTAATACACAGTTAAATTGAAATCTTTAACTAATGCAAGTTCCATTTTTGTTCATGGATAATAAAAATGCTGTAATTTGTGTCACTGCTAACTAGCCATTTACTGTCATACTGTTTTTGATAAAGAACTGTAAGTGGTTTTATTTGAGAATAATTAATGCAGTCTGAAGTTTGTACCACCAAATTGAGTCTTGTCTTTCTTACTTGATAATGCATTGGAAATATGAAGAACTACTTATCTGCATTTTCTGTAATTTGAGCTTCATTTGTATCTTTATAAAACAATACATTGAGAGTTAATATTCCCTTCCTCTGCAATGTCTGCTTCAGGGACTAAATATTGTATGTACAGCACAAACTGAAGACATATCCACTTATTTAAGGCGCTCTACAATATTTGGACTGAGTGTGAATATGAAACAAAAAAAAATGCTGCCATTAGCTAGCTTTTCAAGCTGATTATCCAAATATTAGAAAATTTTAGCAGTAACTACATACAAGCAAGATTAAAATACTATTGTTTGTAAACAGTGACAGCTTTACTAAATGCCCATGCTATGAATTATTCTTACCTCCTGTCTTTTTATCAAGAACTTCTATTGACCAAAATACCATGTTTTGACTTCAGCCTTTTTCCAGTTAGGAGAAAAACATCCTGTGTCCACTACCTACTTACTTAGTCTCAGAACTATTAATGTCCACCAAAGAGGGATTCCAGCTGTACTCTAGTGTTAAGGGTTGAGAATCCTAATGAAAAGGTTAACTTTTTCATTCCTGTCCTGTCAAAGGCTATGCAGCCAAACATTCTACAGCTTCATGTACAAACATCTTTAGACCTGTTTCTTCAAATCTTTTATTCTTTGCAAAGAAACGATAATATGGTTTCTTTTATGAATTTTTTTTTCCCCCAGTTATAATTAATGTAACTTAACTAGGTAGAGGTACATTCAGTGTTTCCAGGACTCAGCAGAGTGCTGTATGAGAAAGGTAGCCAAAGTAAAATTTAAGACTTCAGGTACTTTGAATTATACATGTGTGAAAGAAAACAGTAAGCCCAGAGTGTTTGTGTCTGACTGATGCTCAGATGGAAGACAACTTCTTCACCTTTTTTTTGCAATAAATGTAGGCCCATCAGCTTCCCTGATACAGCTGTTTAGTAGATTTCTACTAGCAACAGTAGTTTCACCTCCTGCTTTTGCTCCTGTTTTCCTGGGTTTCTGAAATGGGGCAGTTTGTGCAGCTGAATATCAGTGAATCTCGCCAGAAAGCTGCCGAGGATCCATAGAGCTAATCTTACTATGGGGCTGTGAATCTGACTCTTCCCACGGTGTATCAGTAGTATGGACGACGCTAGATGGCCAGGGTCTGATGTGTCATTTGTTAATGTGATGATGTTAGCAAATGTGTAAACCCTCTTTCCAGAGAGTAGTACGCATCAGAGAGCAGTATGAAACATATTTGGTCATGGGCCCACAGACCATGAGGTGGAGTGAGCACCTTCCTTACCCTATGAAGCTATTACTGTATGTATCTGTGACCCCATCATCAGCAACAGGAACAGTTCTGAGAGAAGCAACATCTTCCTTGAACTCTGGCAATGGATGATGACGGTGGGCTGCTGTCTAAAGAGCTGCTTGCTGGGCTGCAGCAGGGTGTAGGAGTCCTGGATCCAGTTAGGCATGAGCCTACTTTCCAGCTCCCCCTCCTCTAAATCCCTCCTGGACTTTTTGACCTCAACTAAAATAGGCAATAGATATGACAGATGCCTTTGAAGATGGCACAGTCAGATGCGGAGCAGAAGGAAAGATTTTATGAGGTACAACAGGACTGACTGCAAGATAAGAGGGACTATGAAAATATCCACTTGCACAGAAACAGGTGGTTCCTGCTGAGGTGGATTCCTTATTGCATTAATTTTTAGATTAAAGATTGGAGCAACAGGCAAGTTTATCCTGTTACTATCTGGAGATTATGGTAGTGGGAATTCACCTCTCATCACTAGCTGGGTGAAATCCTTTAGGCAGAAGCAACGTGCTTTGGTGCAGCTGTAACAATTTTGATACAGTGTCTGTAATGTAACATGTTATTAGGTGTCATTCATATATATATATACACACCCCCCCCATACTTCGGTAACCTCTGAGCATGACAAAGTATTCTGCAACTACTAAAACTTGCTCATCAATGCACAGGTCACTCTTAACAATGACACTAAATTGGAATGTTACTTTTTAGTCGTTACAGTAATATCAGTGCTCTCACTTTACCTATCTTACTTCTAGCTTCCTGAGAAATAATAGGGAGAAAAAAAAACAAAGCATATGAAACAGCATTGGTACCCCCACAGACCAGGTCCTGAGGAGTTCTAGTATGACACAGCATCATTCATCTTATTTAAAGACTTGAGAAACCCTTTGGTTTATTTTAATTTTTTTAAATTTTTTTGATCTCAGTACTGTCCTGGTTTTGGCTGGGATAGAGTTAATTTTCTTTATAGTAGCTAATACAGTGCTGTGTTTTGGATTTAGTATGAGAATAATGTGATAACACACTGATGTTTTAGTTGTTGCTAAGCAGTGCTTACACTACTCAAGGACTTTTCAGCTTCCCATGCTCTGCCAGGTGCACAAGAAGCTGGGAGGGGACACAGCCAAGATAGTTGACCTAAACTGGCCAAAGGGCTATTCCATACCATATGATGTCATGCTCAGTATATAAACTGGGGGCAGTTGGCTGGGGGCCAGCAATCGCTGCTCGGGGACAGGCTGGGTGTTGGTCGGTGTGTGGTAAGCGGTTGCATCACTTATTCTTTTTGTCTTTCCCTAGGTTTTGTTCCTCTGTGTCTCTCTCTCATTATTTTCCTTTTCATTACAATTTATCATTATTATTTTTTTAATTTTATTGTATTTTATTTCAGTTATTAAACTCTTCTTATCTCAGCCCATGAGTTTTCTTACTTGTGCTTTTCCAATTCTCTCCCCCATTCCCCCGGGAGGGGGAGCGAGCAGCTGGGTGGTGCTTAGTTGCCAACTGGGGTTAAACCATGACAAATATTGAGACAAATCCCTTTGTTTACTTATGAAAAAGCCAATTAAATCAGTAGATTAATAGTGAGCTAAGTAACATGAGCAGGAACAGTCTGGGCTTTTATTGATTTGTTCTCTTCTTGTCCTCTGTTCTTGCCAGGGCATCCACAGTTGACTACTGCTGGAGACAAGATACTGGGCTGATCTGAGATGGCCGTTCTTAGGAACTACGTATGTTTTATACAAGCTTCATCAGCTTGAATAATTGGAATGCCTAGGGGCCTGAATGCAGTGGGTGTAGAACACAGTCAGAACCAGATCCACAGGGAGCCGTGGGCACTATAATGTTCAGTGAAATCAGTCCTTCATCATTCATCACAAAAAGTGGAACAACTGCAGTGAAACATGTTGCAAGTTACCTGTATGTTTTCAACCTTTTCTTCCTTTTCCCCACCATTGCCATTCAGGGTGGTAAGAGATATGAGGGTGAACACCCTAAAGTAGAGAGCAAATTGAATGGAAGTTTCTCTCAGCTTGGATTAATATTTTAATCACTGAGTCACTGGATAGGAATGCTATGAATACCAGCTGATCTTAGAAGGAAGGCAGTAGTCTCCACCTTTTTTTGAAACTTGATATACTAAGTATGCTCTGGGTTTCCTTTCTGTACCAAAATCACTCTGGTATGAAAGATGGAGGGAAGTTTGTTTTGTGAAGGTCAGGAACAAGCTAGGTTTGTCACTATTTGACACAATAAGGATTTGCAGTACCAGAAAAGAGACTTTCAGTGCTTGGGAAACTTCAGAATGAAAACTGAGATGCTGACAGAGCTCAGGTGGTTTCAAGGCTAGATAACTGCTGGAGAAGCATTTTGGAGACAGCAATTTTGGACCCATATGTCTGGAGAGGGAGCTAGAGGTGAGTTGTAACTTTCTATGAATTAAGGTTCAGGAATTTCCAGGAGGTCCAAAGCATCTTGCAGGAACTTGGTCTGAAATGCCTAACTTTTCAGACACCACACTTGCAGGAAATATAGTACTCATACTGATATGCAAGTCCTAGGAGTCTGATGAAAGATTCACTGATGTTAGGCATGCTACACACATGGTCAGAGCTGGTGTTTAAACATCTAAAGGACTGGGGTCTAACTCGTTGCTTCAGCAAGCACTTTTGGTATAAATGTTTCTTTCAACATTAAGACTGTTGTTCACAACACCATCAAAATCACATTAGGAAAATCCCTTCATCTGTATCTTTTGCCATTTTATATTTGTAATAACCTTTTTGAAAAAAGTGAAATACTGACTTAAACATCAGTGTCATACTTACAGTATTTTAAATTTTTATTTCTGCTCTGCTTTAAGTTTGCAAGAAAGTGTTTGTTCTTCAGGTATTATTTGGCCTTTAGTCAGCTTTATCCCATTCCTCCTGAGACTGATGATCGCACTGCAGCTGGCCCTGTTAGTGAAAAGTCAGTAATCTGTGGGGTTCCCCCCCCAAGTATTTTTGAAGTCTGCAAGGTGTCCCTTGAAGTTTAATGCTCTGTATTCTCATAATAGAGGAATTGACACAAGGGAATGGGTTTTAAGAAGCATAGCATAAAGGGCAAAATCTGTTAAGGTGGAGAATTGTAACTAGAAGAATCTTTGTACAGATAAAATAACCATGTTTTGATCACTATAAAAAACTCCCCGACTCTTCAAATACTAAAACCTCTGTAAGTTTCAGTATCACTGGAAATCTGCACCTGCAGCAACATATTTCTGTGGCTAAGAATAAAAAACACATCACAGGGAATATCACTCTTCTCAAAATAGTTAAGCCTTGTTCTGATTTGTAATTACTGTTCTCCATGGCTGAGGAAAGCCTTAGCTTGAAATGGCTGGCCACAGCGAGCGCAGAAGCGGTGGCATCTGCTACAAGCTCCCTTTGGTTTCACAGCAGCTTCTGTCTTGTGATGCATGATTGGAGTTAGGGGGTCAACTCCAGCAAAGATTGTGTTTCAATTAAACATCAAGGAAACCATTCACATCTTTGAAGTTAAGCACGTGCTCCCATGCTATGCTGGGCTGAAGCGTTAGTATAGAGAGAAAAGCTGAAATGGTCAAATAGTCTGTTTGTAGAAGAGAGCATGTCTCTGTTAACTGAAGAGGAGTTTGTTGACACCTGCAGTAAAATGGGCCCAGCAAACCTGTGGCGTAAAGAGTATCACTTCTGCTTCCCCCTGAGGTGGCAGCTGGGGACCCCTGGCAGCAGAAGCACTGCTGATAAGGAGGTGTCAGACCTTGGGCTGGTGCGGGTCACCAGGGCTGAGCTGGGCCCAGGGAGCGTGGAGCAGCTGCGGCAGCGTGGAGTGTTTGCATAGTGTCACCCAGACGTGTCGGTATAGCTTCTAGCTTGTTCCTGCCAGCTTAGCCAGCTTTCGTATCGCTCAAGTGGATGCTAGAAGTTTTTAGAGTAGAGCCCGTGTCCACAAAGTTGACTGTCTAGGTCTGAACGTATCCTTGGGAAACACCATTTCTGCGCACTGCCACTCATGTTTTGCTCAAGAACCGAGGCAGGAGGATACAAAAAGCTTTGAAGAGAAGGCATTAAGCTTTAAATAACGTGTTGTTTGGTTTTTTTCTTCCCGTTCCCCTTCCTGAAAGCAGGGGAGGAGGGGAGGACCCGAAGCGGCGGAGCTGCAGGGCTGGGGCTGGATTTGCTGGGCGAGGGCTCGCCCTGGTGGCCTGTAGGGAGTTGTCCTTTCGAGGGATCACCCCTGCCAGGCTGGGTTACATTTGTTGTTCCTGCTACTTTCAAGAAATGTTTTCTCATCGTATTCTTTTTGCATTGCCTTTATATGTTCATCCCCATAAAGAGACATTAAGACTGGACAAGAGCCCTTTCTCAAATATTTCAACTGTTCTTTGCACATACATATATGCATGTATTTAAAATATGTATTTATCTAACTTTTTAATATGGATTTTTTTTTGTGGTTATGCAAATTGCTACCCCCTTGCAAATGTGTCATGACTTCACAGAATCACAGAATCGTATAGGTTGGAAGAGACATTTAAGGTCATCGAGTCCAACCGTAAACCTAACACTACCAAGACCACCACTATACCATGTCCCTAAGCAAGACTTCGCTCTTCTTGTGTCCCAGGAAGAGGCTCTTTGCAGTACTGCCAGAGAAGGTTAATAGGCAACCTTTCAGCAACATTTGTTTGTGTCAGGAGAAACAGTCCTTGTTCCTTCAGTCAGAGACATTATAAGTAAACTGCAGGTAGCCTGTGAACTCTAGACCTGTTGACTGTACAGAAAAGAGTGCCAGGATCTCAGTGAATAGCTGGACGTATAATTTATTTGTTATGTCTGGCTTTTGTTTCGTATATGTTAGGGCAAACCTAAAGTACCTGGAAAATGATAGTAAAAGAATGTTAATTAGAAAAAAATCTTTGAGCTTTCTCAGGGTAAGGCAAAATATTTTCTTTTGTAATTAATTTTGTGAAATCCAGGTTTATATCAATGTAAAACCTGTGTACTGATTGTATGTGCAAATATATTTAAAAAGAAGGAAGATCCTTACATTGGGACTGTGAAATGTATTTTAAGGATGAGAACACAATGTTTTCCTTACTAGACTGTGAATGATGGTAGTCCATATTGACCAGGTGGATCTGAGCCTAGCCAGGAAGTCACCTTGGCCAAGCCAGGTATACCTAGAGCACAGGCTGTATAAAGACTAAGGCACAGGCCTGAGCTTAAATGCAGTTCTGGAGCCAAAGGGTGCAAGGTGTGTGGGTGGAGGCACAGATAAGGCTTCTCACAGCTGTTCTTACAGGACTCTGGTCCAGGTTACACAGCTGTGCTGTATCAAAGCATAGCTTAACACTGGCAGCTGAAGTCTGGGGGGTGGATGGACAATGATGATGGTGATAAAGATTTTGTTGAGAAGAAAGATTGCAGGCTGCTCAAAGTAGGTAGAGCCTCTTTGTGTGCCTAGGGCTTTGACTCTGAAATTATATTTCCTGCTTTGGGTTAGGGGATAGTGAGACACCCTGGCTTTTAGATGTTATAGCTACATAGACAAGTATGAAATCTCTTCTTACTATGGTGTGAATTCAGGAAACTCCAGTGACCCCTTGTACTTTCATCACTGCAAAAATGCCAGATAGCATGAGCAGCTTGGTAAGTGAGCTACAGGATAATATAATGGAAAAGAAATGAAGTATTGATCAGGACAAAGCTCTTTTTCTCTAGGGTGTGTTACTCTTCTACACTGGACTTGGTTTCTTGCTTCTGGAGTACGCTAGTCACAAAATTCCTTTTCTGCTCTTTTCTATGATGTTAGACCATCCTTTCTTTTTCTGGGCCAAATGATTTAACTATTGCATGCAAGGTGGAACAGCTTTAACAAGAGTGAGTGAGAATATCTATTGTTTGAATACCAGGATTACATGCCCAGTTACTTTTCTGATGTGCTTTTAGCCTGACATTTCTCAGTTGTTGTAAGTGCTAACTCATTTGGCTCTCTGTTCCATCTCTTGGTGTACGAGTGTTTCATCCATAGCTGCCTTGCTATCTGTATGTATCAGGAGCTTTTTTTCAGCCTTTGTGAAAAGTGTGTGTTTCATTTGGTGGCAAGGCTGTTGAAAATTGTTTCCTTGCCAGCATATGAGTCCTTCAGCAGATCTAATCCAGGATTGTTTCTTGAATATTCTGTGTGAAGTAGGATGGGATATTTAATAGGAGAAAGGGTGCATCTCCAAAGATAAATGGTGTTGGTAGGATGAGAGTATCTTAGCTAGGTGATGAGTTGGCTGTGCGAACCTAGCTATAGGATACAACACTGCTTAGACTATAGCTATGTGTTGAATAAAAGTTGTAAAAAAGGTTTATGAGAGGGTTGTTTTTGTAAGGTATCTTTTATCCAGTTCTGTCTGAAAGGTAGCAAGTCAGCATGAGGTTGTAACTCTCAGTAATTCTGAAAGCAAAATGATTTTTAGAGTGTATGAGAACTACTATGATAGATGGAAAAACTGTGCGGGTTTTCTTTGAGTCACAGGTAATTGTCAGCAGTCTGATACTGATGGATGCTACAATAAAGCCATTATACCTCCATGTTATTTACCCAGAGCTATGATATGGATTTGGAGGGTTGAATATAAAGAAGTAGTTTTAAGAATTTTATATAATCATGAATTTTTTTTCCCCTATTCATTCTGCTTATATCCAACAGGTTGTGAAAATACCTGTAGGAATGATTATGTAATGAAAGCAGACAGTAATAGAATTTAGTATAGAAAAATAGACTTTAGATCTGACAAGATGCTGTGTAAGATAAAATGCTGTCATGCCTGAGTTAGGCTCATTAAAGCTACGGGGTGGGGGGAGAGGGGGGAGTGAATCTTCTGCATTCTCCCAGAAGACAGGAACAGTCAAAAGAGACATGCTGAAATCTGTTGTAATAGTTTTGGACCAAATGATTCAGAAGTTCTGCAGCTACAAGTTCTAGGCATTTTTAAAGAAGTGAATGCTTCTTGCTGTGAGTTTTTATTAATAGCAATGCTAAATATACCATTGTTTTAAAGAAGCAGCAGAATGCAGTGGATGATGTGCTGAAATTATCAGTCTTATGAAACTCATGAACTCTTTAAAATGATTGGCAGGAGATTTTTAAAAAGCAAATGTGTCTGTCTATGGCTTTAGATTTTTCTGAGTAACTTGTGTTTTAAGAACAGTGTGTTAATAGGCTGTAATAGATTTTAGTGTACATCTTGGAGCAGAATTTCAAAGAGACCCATTAGCTGAATTTAGCTCTATCAATAGGCATCCAGATTTTCAAAATATCTCAGTCCTCAATAGGACATGAGAGGCAAATCTTAAGCCAGACTTCAAATTCAATCTGCACCCAGCAATTCCTTATTATTGCTGTTATTAAGTGAGAGCTGCTAAGCATTTAACAGTTCCGGAAACATTGCCTATAGTAGTTAACTCGTGGCTTGTTCCCACCGAAATAGAGGCAAAACTCCTGTTGATTTCAGATGTGCATGATCAAGCCTCCGAGGTCTTATTTCATAATTTTGTCACTCAAAGATGTATGTTACACTGCAATGACAGAGATCTGTCATGGTTTAATGTGCTATTCTGTAAGTGTTATCATGTCGATACTGAATTTTCCTGGACTCGGAAATGCACAAGAAGTTTTGTATCTCTTCCAATTTTTGTAAGGTCGATCTAGAGGAGACATGAAGATACCTTCAGTTATTTGCCAAAAATGGATTCCCATGAGAAGTTCTTGAATTGTACATACTAGAAACTAAAGGTAGACTGGAAAGTAAGGCCCTTCACGTGGGGTGAATTATCACTGTTTTAAAGCGTGATGGTGTTTCCTGGCAGGCTGGTTGAAAATGTTTGTAGTCTTTAATTCATGCAAGATATACACCACAAGCTTGCCAGATGGCACCGTGACACACTGGATGGCTGTAATGTCATATTTCTTCTGTGTACGATTCTTATCAGAAAGAAGTTCCCAGAATAAACAGGTTGATTGGCTTTATGGTGCTCTTGCTTCATGCTGATTACAGTATATAACGTTGCCATGTTTGGTCAGCAGATGTATTTGGACATCATCGTGTTTGTCAAGTCCACATCCTCCCTGATTACAGAATGACCTGCCAGCAATTGCCATCACTGATGGTATTTCTACTGTGCTTCTGTGAGACTGTTGTTATTAACCCGGCAGTTGTGCAGTAAATTCTACAAAACGTGGTTCAAAATATGAATTCATCAGGCAGTTGGACTGGATGATCGTTGTAGGTCCCTTCCAACTGAAATAGTCTATTCTATTACATCATCAGTATGACAACAAGCTTAACGGTAAGATAATCTCCTTGCACAGGAGCGTAACATTTGGTAGAGGCTTCATCACTGCTTGAATCAGATGAGAAAGGAGAATAAAATACATGGACTAAGCTGAAGCATTTAGTAAACTGGTTCAGTTCTTTAGGATATTGAGATTTCTTGGCTGGGCATTTGCTGCTTAATATATCAGAAAATGGAGGACAAAGGCAAACACGTATTTAATTTCATATTAGAAAATGCAGAGAATATGAAAAACACTATAAATGAACTGTCTATTTACTCTTTGTGAAATGAAATAGTCAGAGCCCTTCTTCCAATAAAACTGATTATAGGGTTCAGAAATTACTTAGATTGCAGATTGAAGCTGTACCAATTTTATCTGAGAGATTACTGTAATTGCAGTGCCTGTAAATTCATGTTGCTTAGTAACATTATGGACAAAGTTATGAGGAAGGAATCATACTTTTTAACATAAGGAATCATACTTTCTAACATATACATACTTTCACTGACTCCTCTGTTTGAATGTCATTCACTGCTTGCACATCACTACTTTAGCATTATGCCTTGGCAAGACACAGTTCCTGCATCTTGTGTTCCTTGAACGTGTGCCTGTGAAGACTTACCTAAGTGAATAACTCTGTGCAAGGAGTAGTTAAAGCTTCAAGGAGACTGCTAAGTCAAGTGTATCCATAAATCTTTGCAGGCTCCAGACACAGTGTAGTTATGCTACAGTTAGTTACAAGCGCAGTATAACTGCGGTGCAATGTAACGTAATGGATTTTGTGGAGAGGATGTACAGGCTTGCCCCATAAAAGAGAGCACCATGCAGGGGGAGACAGATGACAGATAATTATAACATTTAAGAAACATCAAGAATATGATGCATATATCTTCACCATCACCTCACTTAATATTTGTGCTTGCATATTCTTATGATTATAGGTGATAACATTATCAAAAGTATCTGTTTATCAACAGAAAATTATAATAGAAATGAACTAAAAAGTTTAATTCCATGCACATACTCTCAAATCTAGGCCCAAAAGAAGAAAAAAACCTTATCTTTCAACCAGTGAATACTAGCATCCTGTTTTTGCCAAGTCTTAGTGCTGTAAAATGTTGTGAGAAGGGAACCCTTGAAAGACTACAGGAGACCGGTAGAATCTCCAGAAAGAAAAGAAAGTAGTGTGCTGAAGGGAGGTGATTCTGATTTTTTAGGAGGAAGATAAATTAAAATATTCACATATACCCGATTGTTCTCTGGAAAATATAGGCTAAATGAAAGGTTTACGTGCTACGTTTCAGAAAAAATATGATTAATTGATTGGCTAACTCTTAGGAGCTAGTCTGGTGTAGCTAAGGTGTGGAGAGTCAGATCTGTTTGATTCAATTCTTCGAAGATCTTCACAGGATGCAGAACAGACGTGGCCGCTCTTGACTTCTGTGGTCTTCGGTGAGCGTGCATCATACTTACAGCTAAAATAATATCTGCAGAGCTGAAGATGTATCCCAAGGCTTGCATATTTTAATGGTGGGGTCATAATTGTAATACAACTTTCTGAGTATTGAGGAAGAGGTTTTGTGGGGTTTTTTTTTGTTTGTTTGTTTTTCGTTTTTTTTTTTCCCTAAAATTGGTATAGGCACATTTTTCATTTGTAGCAACATAAGATTTTATGCCAAAATGCATGGGGTTTTAAGCTAATTTAATTAAAGTGGAGAGTTCTATCTTAGGCCATATTTTTAAAGTAATATGTGTTGACACAGCTGTTGTCATTTGATAATGATTTGATTTTGGGCAAAAGTAGTAGACCGTGTTTAAAAGAAAAACCAACAACTTACTGTCATGTTACTAGATCAAACTTAAAGCAACTATAAAAAGAATGCAGCCATACCACACTATCAAGTACAAAGCACTGAGCTGGCTTTTTTTGTTGTTGCTGTTTTATTTATTTATTTAATTTAAATGTCTCTTTTCCCTAACTGTGTGGAAGGTTACTTGTTTCAGACGCAGTCAAATTAGAATAAAGTTTGAGCAAAAGTTTTCTACGCAGAAGATATTACAAACAGCTAATTTGCTTTGGATAGAACAAAATCTAGTTACTGTAATCAAATAAGGTGTGTGTTATAAGGATCAGAGAAGAATCAGCAGTATGATGAGTGCATTCTCATTTGCATTTGTGCTAAGGCTATGAAAAGGTTGTGCAAGTGTAACTAAGCAGCATGGACACTTATTTTGATATGAGTTCATGTTTTGCTTTAGGACAGAAAAGCTATCCTCTTGATATAGGGTAAGTTGCAATAAAACATTCTTCAACCAACATAATAATTTTATACAGCTTTAATTACAGCATCTGAAAACTAGATGAAGTTAAACCAGTGCAATTTTTCCAAGTAAATGAGGCCTGAGATCACATGTACGTTTCTCTAACAGGGTGTAAGTTGAAACGTGTAAAGTACGATTTATGCTTGCTTTAAAGCTCATTTATTCTAATCCAATGGTATAAGACATCATTGGTTTTCCTTGCAGAAATTTTCCTCTTTATTTTTAATTATTTAAATCTTGTTTGTGCTAATAACATTAAAATGTACTTTCCTTCCTGACTAGTTAGCATTACAGTGTGAGAGCAGTTGTGCTTTTCAGGCAAATGGTTGCATAACCAGATGATAACTTACAGATTTTCCAAAGCAAGAGCAATGGATGCTGGAGGAGGCTGCCAGAAACTGGAGGGGAAAAAAGCGTTATTGATCTATATCATAGTTTTCCAAAGCCTCCAGAAGCAAGAAGAAAATATTTACACGTTTGATATGATATGTACGTATCATATCTATTTCTCTTTTAGTACGTATATCTTCAAAACAGACATGCACCTATCAGGGTGCTGTTGCTGAACTCCTTAGTTTTACTGAGAAGGAGGACGTATTAACCCAGAGATGGGTACGGGTCAGGAGTATTTATTTCCACTACAAACCCGACAGTTAAACGATGATGTGGGTGTCTGGGTCTGCCACAGCCTTGTGCTCGGTGAACAGACTCCATTACCAGCATAAAGCACAACTCATGTTAGCGACGCTTCGTGAGGAGAGAAGGGTTCACCATTTGGTCTGGTTACAGGACTGAGGCTTCCAACTTAATTTATGGTAAAATATGTTAAAAGGTGCTTAGGTCTGTTTGTTTTGCTTTCTTCCCTCCATTCTTGAAAGGGCAATGGAGATAGAAACATTGGCCAGTCTTTTCTGATATGAATCAAAACTTGGAGATGCAGAAGATCAGACAAAGTAATAGGACTGTATGGTTTGTTTAACTCTCATAAAAAAACCCCAGACCTAAGACAAGTCCACTGGGCTCTGTTCTACCCCATGAAACGACACCTAGTTCAATTTTGCATTGTAGGTTATGCAACTTTAGGTTATGAGGGACAAATCCAATAGGTCTGGCATTAGAGAGTAAATTTTACTACTTATTTTCTCTGAATAAAGGGTCTGTTTTCAAGGAAACTTCTATGAAGAGAGGTTGCATTTTTACAGTATATGTGTGATATATTCAGTTTGAAGCAATACTGTACAGCCTTACATTGTCTCTTGGCTTTGAGATGTTGACGTTCTTTAAAAGAAGGTAAACCCAACTCTTCTTAAAGGCTTTTTTGAATTATAGGCCCTGCCTCTAGTAACAGCAAATGCCACACAAACTTAATAAGACTGTTTTCAGTTGTTTTTGACTTTGGCAAAGTTTCAGTATGTGGACTTGAAGGTTGTTACAACAAGCTTTTTTTCTTTGGTTTGAAGCTTCAAGTGGAGATTGTCTAGGAAAAAGTATAAATTGTTAAACTATTCTGGTTTAGAACAGGGACTAGAAATGGGAGGCTGTGTCCTATGTGCGACAGATGTCCTTCTGAAAATATGCTTGACTGTGGCTGAATTGCAAGTCTCTGCAGAACTGCAGTTTGCGTGTGCTCAACGGAGACTTGGCTAAACCTCCCTGAAGGTGCCACTGCGCGAAGCCACAGGGAGCCCAGTGGGCTGTGGTATGACATTCATGCAAAGCTTGTATTCGTATCATGTTTCAATGTAACTTTATTTGATCAGTTAAGTTTATTCAGGTATACAAACTGTCCATCAAAAATAATTGTTTTTTTAGAGCCAAAATTTCCTTTTGCTTGCTTATGTTCAGGAAAAAAAATGTTTTTAGTAATTCAGTTCTTGTGGTGTGTGGGGTTTTTTTATTACTATTTTTTTTGGCTTGAGATTTTTTTGGGGTGAAGGATATTTCCCTTTTTGCTTCTATGCAAGTTACACTTTGCATGGCAAGATTAATCTTTTAGTTGGAGGTCAAGGACAGCTGGCAGAGTTTTCAAGTCATCTCAAGAACAGTAAAAAGTCAGGGCTATATATAAAGTGCTGAGCAATAAGTGACATACAAGTATATGATCACCTCACCTAAATTTGTCTGTAAAGGAAATAATGTTTTATGATATGTTAAGAATTTGAAACCTTATTGAAGTTTCATTAGTCTCTTTAAAGTTTGACAGCTGTTCACCATTTTCCCCAAGCTCTTCAAATCTATTGTCAGTGTTATCTCTGCCTAGCTGGGTGAGTGAAAACAGCCCAGTTCCCCAGGTATGGGGGGAATCCTGCCAGCTGATGGCTTACAGCCTCTTGTTTTTTGCCTGCTCATAAACCCCTTGAAAATAAGATCATAGGATGAGTGTTTACTGAGCTCTGGTTGAGTATAGTGGGGAGAAAAACCCCGGTCCTGCTTAGTCTCATGACATGATTTGCCATGTTATGCTGGTAATCGAGTCAGTCCTGTAGAGGGGGGGTTCTAGTGGCAGAGAGCCACGATAGCAAACCTTATGACATCTTCTCTTTCTGTAGCCCTAAGGTGAGGCATGCCTTTGGGCGTGAATTTCCTACCTCCTGCGCTTGGAACTCCTTGGTGGTCACTTTTTGAGAGTGAAAGGGCAGTGTCCACCGATGTAACTTGGAGGACACTCTGGCCCATGCCTGCTTGTCTGTGCAGTCCAGAAATATTCTTTGCTCTTTAAGCTATTCTAATTCAGATTGGTATAATATAGAGGTGCCTGAGCTACCTTTCCAGTATTTCTGCCAGGATGAGAAGCAGTTTGGTGTGACAGCACCAGGTTCTGTATAGGCTAATTTACTCTGCCCAGAGGCAGATATTTTGAATTATTAGCTAGGAGCAGAATAAATTAGCCCATGGGAACTCTCGGCTGCTGCAGCTGGATTAGTTTTCAGATGCCTTGGAAGCAGGCCATGCACTAGAGACCAGGGCAACCAATTTTTTTGCCAGATATATGTGTGCCTTGCTTCTTGTGGAATGTCATTTGACCATGGCTTGCTCCCTGGCATTATTATGTGACAGAGCCAGAAAGATGTCCCTCCAGCAACTCCTGCTGGAAGGGGAAAAATGCCCGCATTAAGTTGTGACCTGGTATAAGTGCTGAATTTGACAGGCTTTTTTCCCTTCTGCCATGTGGGGGATGAATTGTCAGGCATATACTAAAAGTGGGGATAGAAAATCCTCTGTCCTAGTGTAAGGCACGGTGAAACCACGTCCTGACTCTTACAGGAGTGATACCTGCATTTTGGGACTGCCCTGGCCAAATCAAGGGTATATCTATACTTCTTTGGCCAGGTGTTTATGACATGTTTATAATGCAAAATTGAATTAGATGTAGTTTCATGGGGTAGAACAGAGCCCGGTGGACCTGTCTTAGTTCTGGATATTTTTTATGAGGGTTAAACAAGCTTGTGCAAGAGCTGGTGGGAGTGGTTGAGAGCAGTGCCAGGCAGAGATGTCTAGGATGTGACCCATCTTCCTTCCAGACAGTTTGGTTGTCTCTGGACTGTGTTTCTTTGCATTTCCTGTCCATCGTGAATTTAGGTAGAGATACACTTGGCTGTGTCTGCTTTGCCAGCATTATTATTTTGAGATCTGGTATAAAATAATTCAGGGTTGCTTATTTTTTACCTTGCAGACTCAGACTGCCCTTTGGACCAGATGCTGGTTAAATGCTCATCTGTCATATAACAGGTAGTATGTACTATACTGGATGGCATTAACAGAGAAGAATGATAGGCTTCTGACTCCTCTGGTAAGTTTGCTCCAAAGTGGATATATAGTTCAAAATGTATTTCATGTAAAAAGCAAGGTTCATTTTTTTTATTGCTATTTAATCTTCTCCTCAATACAAGATTAGGCTGCAAAGCTAGGAAGTTGGGCAAAAGCAGTTACAAAAATTGCATCCCTATTTAGGTTTGCTTGATGTTACTGGATCTGTCCGTCCTTTTTTTTTTTTTTTCCCCAGGCTGTACCCATAAGCACAAATTTCCTGTGCCATTTTGAATTGTATTAAAACATGTTTAGAATTTTGGCAAGTTTTTAGGATGTCTGACATAATGGCTGGAATGATGTACCACATGGCAAGGTGCCTGGATGGTAAAATTGTGCCACTTGGGTTACCAGGAAATCTCATAACTTGTTTGGATTAAACATTTTCTTTTGGGAGGAGGGATGGCTGACAAATGCTCACCAGGCAGAACTAAATAGTCAGAATCTTCTCTACTCAGCTCCACTATGGAAGTGTAACATTTAAAGTATTTGGCTCTGGTTTATATTGGAGTTTGTAAGGAACAGTACAGAGACTAATGTTTCTGATTTCAATTGCTTTCTTTTTCTACTCTTGTTTTAACCATATATTAATATGCATAGGTGGTATGTGCTTATATTCTTGCTTTTCCACATTGGATGTGGCAAATTAATTTCAAATGGTGTTAGTATTACCGCAACAGAAGCGAAGGAAGCAAATAAGCAGCTCGGAGAAAAGATTTTTCTCCAAATAGTTAAAGATGCTTTTCCCAAATAGTTGCACATAAACACAGTTCCACTTATTTTTAAGTACCAATACCAAAATGAAAAGCGCATAAGAATTTAATGTATGCAAGAATTTTCCATATGGAAACACTTGTTGGTGGGAGAGGTACTGGCTGGCTAAAGGGACTGTAACAGGGTACGGTTTCAAAGGGGACTCAGGTCACTAATGGCTGAAAACTGTTACCCGCATCTGCTGGTTCTGTGGCCTTTTAAAGCAAAATAATTTTTACACATTTAGGAAGATTTATGTAAGCAGGCAATATATTAAAGATGAAGAAAATAGCATTCCTCAGAATCTTTTAAGGCAGTAAGAATGACTTCTGATTCTTTCACAAGAGACTGTTTCTGTGTTGCTTTTGCCCATTCTCTGTCAGTCCAAGGTCATTCACCTCTGTAATAAACAACTGTCTGATACAATCTGTCAAATGGTTTTATTGCTTACAAAGCTGTTCTGTTTGCAACATTGTACCACAGAAGCTGCAGTAAGACATTGTCAGCTTTCCTAGCATTGCGTTTTAATTTAATTCAGTGGGACTTTAATGAATTGTAGTATCTGTTAGCCCAATCTTAGGCTTCACTTGAAGGCTGTACTAGCTGATTAGAAATCCATCCCGCAGTCACGTAAGTGCAGGAGTGTCTTTATTAGCAAGTGGTTTCTGAGGTGTTGAGTGCTCTCAGTAATCACGGACGTGAGAAGGAGCTGACAGAGCTGAGCAGGCTGTGGGGAGATTTGCATGTTTCCCCTGTGTGAACAAAACTATGAAAAGCAAAGAAATTAGATAGTGGTGTAATTATAGTATGTGTGACAAATTAGACCAATATGTGAAACACTTAACAGGTTCTCAAAGGTGTTTTATGTATGCACATATGGGGATCACGTGGCATCTATGTCCTGAACCTTCAACAGTATTAATAGAGCTGGTGTTTGTGAACTGAGGATAGCATGTAGCCTCTCTCTGAATTACTCCTGGTCACAAAATTCAGCCAAACGTAAAGCATTTAGTTCATAAGTATTCTGTTTATCTTGAAAGAAATTGTATATGTTATCCCCACTCAGACGCTAGTTAATTCCACACTACTGGATAGTAGTAGAATGCCAGATATAAATTAGGGAATGTGGTATGTACTTAACACAACTGCATGCCTTTTTGGTTTTAGGTCCACGCTATCTCTTTCTCTATCCATGCAGTAAGACAGCCCTCTGAGATCCTTCTTTGAAGGATAAGTCTTCTGTGAAGCTCTTTATGTTGGGTGTGAGGTTTTTTTTTTTTTTTTAAATTGCCAGCCATAGCTAAACACCTTTCAGTTTGTACTAGATAAGTGTCATAGGTGTGATCAATTCTGACCATAACATGAGGGAAAGTCTGGGTTCTTTTGTGCATTGTCTAAAGTATTGGATATAACTTTTTTAGTCATCTTGCAGCTAGGATCGCTTGGACTGATCTAATTAAGAAGGGACATTTAAAGTTACATTAGCCTGTAGGACTATATTTCATTTTAAGTGCAATTTTAGAAAAAATGTTGTAGGTTGACTGCCTCTACTTCTATATGTCCCATTCTGTTTAAATAAAAACTGATATAACTTTTGGAAGAAGGAATGTATCTTCATCTGTCTTCTATGGACCCCAAATAAAGACAAATGAATTTCCGTGTATGCTCCTTCATGCCAGTTTACATTACCACATATTTTCCAGTATTTGAGTCATTACTCAGAGACCAGAAGACAAGGGAAAGGACAGAGTTGTCTGAAGTTGAGTTGTTTAACAACTTATTTTTAAACACCACTACCTCATGTTTTAGTTCTCTCTCTCTAGTCTCGCTGCTAACACTTAGGAATTACTTTGATTTGTGTGAATAACCCAGTGGCCTAACAGGTCTTCATACAGAAGCAAACACCCCATGAAAGTAGCTCTAGCTAACAGAATGACATTAAGGGAACAACTTTTCATTTGTATTGCATACATCAAGCATATGCTAGCATTACAAAAGCACATCGTCTGAAATGCAGGGAGAATTATATTTGAAAGCACTGGGACTAGACACTCAAGCACACGTCTCTCTTTATAGGTTAGTCCTGGCTATCTGGGGAGCTAACCACAGACTGTCTGCAGCAAAAATGGGGGTTTCTACCCCCCGTGTTTTTCTTTCAGTTTGTTGTGGCTTTGCCTGTGAAAATAAGGTGGGCGTCATTCTTTGGAGAGAAAAAAAAAAAGAGAATGCTCAGAGTAGTATTTAGTCTGAAATCCTTCAGATTTGTATAGGATTGCTGCTTTAGAGAGGGGAGGAATGGCTGAGTAACTTCCAGCCATAAGTGACAATGGGTTATGTGGATTTCCTTGGTATAAGAACAAGCATGTTTGATGTTTACCGTATTGGAAAAAGAATATGTTCCTTTTGTTGTAAAGAAAGTTTCTGAGCATGTCAGGAATTCTGCATGTGGAGCTGTAACCTTTCTGCTATGGAAGTGGTCTGGTCTTTGTTCTTCTTCATCCATGCATCATCTAATTTGTGGTGTTGTTTTTTTACAAGTATTAATAGATATGGTTCAAGTTCTCAGATGGCCAGGGTCTACAACTATCAGTGGCAAGTGTTTCACAAGGAGATGGGGGACCTCAAAACAGCACTAGGACTTCTGTGGATTTCATGGTATTCTTTGTATTACACATTTTATATCCAGCCTATGTTTTGAGCTTATTTTGTTCAGGCATGTAAGCAGGTGTATGTAGCACTTCTCGAGTGCACGCTGGCTGGAAAAGTAAATACTTGCTGTTGATATGGTGTTTGTTGTGAAAGAATCCCAGGCAGCTCCTAGCAGAGTGGGAGACCCAAGGAGCAGCGGAGGTGCGAAGTCGGGGTACGTTCCCCGCGCAGCTCCGCTTGACCTTGAACCCAGGGGTAAACCTTCAGCAGTTGCTGATAAAATGCTGCTGGGGGGTGCAGACGGGTGGGAAGGGGCTTTCCCTCGTAGGGATGGCAGACCTGAGCGCCCAGGCCCCGACCTAGCTCCCCCGGGGTCACGCCTGCTGGGCTCAGCTCTTTACAAAGCCGCTGCCCGCTGTCGCCGAGCAGCCGGTGTCGCCGAGCAGCCGGTGTCGCCGAGCAGCCGGTGTCGCCGAGCAGCCGGTGTCGCCGAGCAGCCGGCCTCGCTGTGCCCGCCACAGCCCAGCGTTGTGGAGGCGAGGCAAGACAGCGGCGGGGCGTGCGGGCGGCCAGCGCTCCCCGACGGCCGCGCCGGGCCGGTCTCTGCCCGCAGGCGGGCGGCGGGACGGCGCTACCTGCCGGGCCGGGCCCCGCCTCCCGCCTCGGCGCGGCCCCGGGGCGGGGCCCGAGGAAGTGACTTCAGCCGGCGGCGGAGCGGCGCGGCGCGGCGGGGCCGGGCGGCGGAGCGGAGCATGGCAGCGGCGGCGGCGGCGCGGTCCCTGCTGGCGGCGGGGCGGGCGCGGGCGGGCGGGCGGCGGTGCCGGGCCCTGCCCGCCGCGGGGGCCGCTCCCTACTGCACCGTGGCCCCGCAGCAGCAGCGGCGGCAGCCGCCGCCCGACATGAAGAGCTACCTGTGGTCGCGCTACAAGGAGGCCAAGAGAGTCACCAAGGGTGAGCGGCGCCCCGGGGCGGGCCGGGCCGTGCCGCGCCGCGGGGTCCCCGCCGTGGCAGCCCTCCTCCCGCGGCAGGTCGGAGTGCTGCCGGTCTCGGAGCAAATAGATGCGTGGTGGCGGCTGGGAGAGGAGGAGCGGCGAGCCGAGCGGGAGCCCGTGCGGCAGCGGGAAGGGTTCAGGGGGCGAGGCGCGGGTGGGGGGGGTCGTGCGAGCCGCTGCGCGCCCCCACCCGGGGCGTTTCTCCCCGTGGGTCGCCGCGGCGAGCAGCCGTGGGTCCGCCCCGCAGCGCCCGGCGGAGCCGCGTCTGCTCCTGGAGTCACCGCGGCTCTGGTGTCAGCGTGCTCTCGCTTCTGGTGGTCTCCAGTGCTCTCCCAGCGTCAAACTGGGAGCGCGGGTAAGACCGTCACCTCGATGGGTCCTGAGGCCGGACACCTGGTGGACACGCAGTGGCGGGGGAGGCTGCCCCTTTTTCTTCCCCTGCTCGGAAGAGGGGGTGAGCCCTCAGCCCACCGCCCGCCCGAGCCGCCGGGGCTGAAGCTGCCTGGAAGTGCCTCGGGGAAGAAGCCCTTCCTACAGCGTGGCTCGGGCAGCGCGAAGTGGCTGGCGCTGGAGATGCGTTGTGTGGAGAAACGCAAATGTAAAAAGAAACTCGGGAAGTTGGTTGTCTGTTTGAGGGGCTTTCTGCAATAGGCTGCTCTTCCAAAAAGTGAGAAGTTTTAGATGAGTTTTTTCGTTTCGCCTGTGGTTCCATAAAAAATACTGTGAAGCATTGAAGCCAGGGTGAAATGCTAACGCTCCGTGCATGACTCGGGGAAGGCCTCTTCTACAGCCCAGCTAGGCAAACAGTTAAGGGCCAAATACTTGCTTGAAGCTTGCTTGCTTCTCCCCTTGCTCTGATGGGAAGAGTATTACCCAGGTGCTTGAATATGTGATTTTTTTTTTTTCTTTTAGAGAGCCAAAAGAGAAAGAAGTAGCGTGCGTTCTGCAACATCGAGTGGGAAATTTTGTCCTGTAGCGGCAATGGATAACGCTTTAGTCTTGCTTGTTTTGCCCTTTTAGAAAAGACAAAAATAAGTATGGTCATGTCCTACACTTAAGAGTCTGGAGTGTGAGCTGGGGCTTCACTGTGCTGGGTGCAAACATAGCGTTTGCAAACATGAAATAGTGGCAGCATTTCACAAGTGAAATAAGAAGCCATGTTAGAGATCTCAGAAGAATGCTATGGACTTTGGAGGGTGGGTAAGGGATAGGAAGAAGAGAGTAAATGCCTTTTATTTTGAATCTTTTTTTTCTTTTCCTGTTTTTGGAATTAACTTTTTCACATTCTAAACTACACCCAAATAATATCCAAGAGCTGTGTTTAGAGCATAGGGTATCGTTAAGAGAAAATCAGTCAGTCAGTGGGTGTGGGTTGGTGAAAGATGAGGCAAGTGCTTCTAGAATAATTCAGAATATTTTATTACAGCTTAAGTCACCCAGTGGCTTCAAGTATGTGATGTTTCACTTAGTTACAGTGTTAAGATGACAAAGCTGTCCTGATTTTTGACCCGAGGTTTATAGCACTTGGGATGCTGTCTGCCAGCCAGAATGTCTAATAGCAACAACATGTTTCTACTGTCTGTTTTCAGGCAGGCACTAGTCAAGCTTTTTTATCTGAAATATCTTTATTTATATATAGATATATAAATAGCTTTATTTTTAAAACAAGTGTTGACTCACCAGGGTGCACAATTGACATTTGAAAAAATACTTTGACGATAATACAGATATGGGTGTTGTAACATTGTTTTGGAAGTTCACTCACAACTATGGTTACGACTTCAAGTTAATTAAATGCTTCATGGCTCTTTTTATAGAATAAGAGTATTTGCCTTAATAGTAGCGTGTCAAATTGCATTTGATTATTTTGTTACCTCAACTGAGCATAACATTTATCTCCTGTATTACTATAAGCAGAGACTGGAAATAGTAGGAGCTAATGTTTTGGTTGAGGCTTATTTTGTTAAATCCCTTGAAATGAAAGATACAGATTGGCATGTCAGCTTAAGCATGGGGAACTTCTGGGATCTTTTTTGGTGAAAGAGAGGCTGGACTTTATTTGAAACTTGGAATTAAACTCAGTGCAACTGCTGTTCTGTCTCTCTCAAAAATTGAAAGACTTGGGTACCTGCGTCTAATAAAGTTGGCTGGTTTCAGATTACTGTCTGTTGTTGGGCATCTGTATTAGTTTCTTATTGTATCTGCCTGTCAAGTGTGCAGCAGTCTAAGGCATTGCTTTTACAAAAGAAATGTTATTTCCCTTTCTATGAGTTGGCCAGAGTTTTCAAAGTGGAGCACTATCTTTCTAACAGATCTGGAGTCCCTATGCCTACCTGCCTTGTTGAGATGATTTCCTCCCATGGTGGAGCATGTAGTGTATCTGTCCTCGGAGCTGAAGGTGTTGAGATAAGCTTGACCAATTCCTTATAGACTTATATGTAGCAAGTAACCAAACAAAGCATATTCCCTTTAAACTCACCCTTCCAAGCACAGATTTAAGATGAAAGCTCCCCTTTTTTTCCAGTAGTAGGGAAGGCTGGATTATAAAGATAGTATATGGGAAGGAAAGGAAGGAAAGCGTGCTCATGTATTATGCTTCCAGGAGGGTAGCATTTAGCCTCCTAATGTTGCTTTTCCAAGTTTTCTAAACAAGAAATACAAACATCCTTAATACTTACGTTGGTGTTGGTCCTAAAGTTGCTTAATATGTTATGGTGCTATGTAAGTGGTCTTAACTTTTCAGTATACTTTTCAAACAAATATCAAGATAATTATACCCTTAAAAATGGAAGTGATTTACACACACTAGGTGCATGTGTGTAGAGAATAAGCAGAATACTTTTGGTTTCCTGACTTGCTAGAAGGCTAATGAGCATAGCAAAGTATATGTAACTGTTGTTTGGAAAGTATGGCAATCACTTGAAGTTTACTTATTTGAGTTGAAACTGAGTAATATGGTAACCTTGAAATGGTGAAGCAAAAGAAATTAAAGCAATGTCAAATTAAAACAATGTCCGTTCTGCTTCTGGGGCAGAAACTGGACCAAATAATGGGAGGAGAAGACATGGCTCCTATAATAATAATATCCTCCTCCAACTCCAAAGTTCATTTTCAAAAGCATTAATAAATGTGTTAATGGAGTTAGCAAAAAATTAAATATATTGAGTCTGGGGTTCTCTGAGCAAGGTGCTGAAATGCATCTTCTCTCCTACTTGAACTGTACGGAGAAAAGCATGCTTCAAATAAAAACTGTGTGTCACCAAGACAAGTTAGGGACAGCATTTTCAATAGCATCATATTGTTAAGGATTAGCTGGTTAGTGTGAATTAGTTTGATAATTTCCTTCATCATTTATCTATGTTTAGAAATTCCTAACTGATTTATATGTATTTATTTAAATAAAATTACAAGGATGATACAACTTTTTTTTTTTTTTTTTTTTCTCTCCCCTGTTCCCAGAGTTGGTTCCTTCAATTATGAGTAACATGCTGAATCCGGATGCTATTTTTTCAAACAACGAAATGAGCCTGTCAGACATTGAAATTTATGGTTTTGACTACGACTACACATTGGTCTTTTATTCTAAACATCTGCACACGCTGATCTTCAATGCTGCTCGAGATCTTCTTATTAATGAGCATCGGGTAAGTAAAATGAATAGAATAACAATAAACTTACAAAGAAAGAGTATAATAAATAATTTCTAACTGAGAGGGACATAGCTCATCTTCTCATGCCTTGGTCCTAGCTTAGCTCCCTTACAACGCATTTTGTACAACAGCTACATATGAACCACAGGAGTCCTGATTTATTCTCAGCTGCAGTTTTGAGCAGAGTGCAATCTGACAACTGTTAAGGAATAGAGTTTTGTTTTCTTTTATTTTTTTAATATGGTGGTGGTGGTGTGGTTTTTTGTTTTTTCCTGATTGTCAATTATTGGAGTCACCCTAATAAATAAGGAACTTAAAAGTTACCGTTACTCTGTTTTATGCATTGCTGTGAGTGCAGTGATTAATTTCCATATGAAATATTTTTAGCCTGACTTCTTAGGAGGTCTTTGATTGCACTGCGTGCTTGCAAAGTGCTCTGCGTGCGCCCGGCGTTTCAGCCGAGTTAGCTGAAGGGGCAGCGTGTGCAGTGACACTGTAATCAGAGGCCGGACACAGGAGAGACCCAAGTAAGTGTTCAGCTCAGTAGTCCCCTAAGAGGGAGCACTGCCCTGTTGCCTCACCAAGCAGCGTGTTTGCATCCATGACCAGTTGACATCCAAGCAGCTTGGAGCTGGTTGTTGCGTAGTTTGGGGATGGGAGAAGTTACTGTGTGTCAGAAAGCGAGGGGGAGATGGGTGACTTGGGGAAACTGAAGGTATTGCAGGCAAAAAGATTGAAGAAAACATGGACTGAAAGAGGCAAAGTTTATTGAACTCTAGGACTTGCAGGAAAATAAAAGACAAAAAGTCCACAGAGTAACTTTGATAATAAAACTGCTGGTGTGTTTTATACAACCTAAATCTGAATGGGTGGTGTTATTCTACTTTCGTATTTGAATCTAAAGGTTAGGAGCTATATATAAACATCTATAAATATCCCTGTAAGAACAAACAAAACTTTGTGGGCGCTACAAGCTTATACAACTTGATCCCCCTAAGATTTCAGCATGTCTTGGTAGTAATTTCTGCAGAATGTGTAAATACACTTTATTAAAGCTAGCTGGTTCTTGCAAAAATCAACATTACCATAGGAGTCAAGATTAATGCTTGTAGACAATAATTAAAACGGTGCTGTCTTTACTATTTGAATGAATTCAAGCAGTAATAACTTTCCAGTTTGTCTCAATTAAAATATCTTGAGTTCTAGTAAATGAAGCTCCAAGTACTTTTTGAGACAACTTATTGAAATATATCCTCTCCTGTTGGAATTTATCGAGGGACAACAGTTTTTATCAATGTTATCTCTGCAGCTGCTTATACTGTTAATGTTTTTCTTGCCTTTAACATTAGAAAAAGCTTCTAGATAGTATTTCCCATTATGACTGTCATAGTCAACCTAAAAGATGGCCAATTTTGGTCATGGCAGTGTAAGGTAATTAATCAGAAATTGCAAAATACAGTGTAGGAATCAAGGAATTTTGAAGTGTGTCCAAGAGAATAAACATCAATTTAATGGTAATCTTGGAGGTGACAGCAGGTGTTGGATGTAAACTCTTGCTCTTGGGTTTATTTCTTTCCTAATGTACAGGCTCTGTGCCATCTTATCTGGACTACTGTTTCAGTCCAGCTATATCTATCCCTACCGAGAGTGGGTTAAGCAAACAGTGCAATTTTTATCTTTATTTTATTTGGCTTGTAAGGAAGCTTTGATTCGTGTGCCAAGGTAGGCTCATTCTTTTTCTCATATGTACTGGCATGCATGCAAAAAGACAGCCTTCTAGTAGAATAAATTAAAGTAGGAAAGTCACGCATGCAGAAATTTGAAAAAGTCAGAAATAAATTTCCTTGTTCGTGCTTGATGTGGCTGCTTTGAGGCACGTGCGGTACACTGTAGTTTTTAATTAATCACATTCTGTATCATCCCCTGATGTTTTCCCTTGTCTCCTTTTCTGCTTCATGTTCCCTGGCCAAATCTGTACATCTTCCCAATGCATCTGTAGGCTTTTGGTGCTGTTCTTCATTGAGATCAGTAGCCTCCCCCATGTTTTCTGGAAGTGGTGGTAGGGATGATAGTTCAGAAGTTAGGAGAAAGGACTGTTTTCTTTACCTGTAGATGCCTGCTACAAGCATAATCTACAGTAGTTGCAGAGCAAGTCCTCTTCAGCATAGATAAAAACTTTGTGGAGAAATTGTGATTTATTTATTTTTTTGTAAGAGTAGCTAAGGCCTCTGTTGAAGCTGTATAATCTGCTTTTTTCTCCGAAGGCTTGTAAATTAGCCATATATGTATGGATACTGTTGTTGAGAAGGTGGAGAGTGTGCCTGATATGCATTTGTCAGGTTCTAAGACTGCTGTAGCCTGTGGGAGGAAAATGAAGGATCACCTTTCAGTGGGTTAATCAAAGAAATGATAGTTTTCTCAGGCCTTGTCAGAAATGACTGAAGCATTTTACCTTTTAAAAACAAATGAACAAAACTCTTAGCCCAAGGCACACACCTAACGTCTTTTTTTCACGGCTAACCTATGCTTAAAGCAGGACAAAATTACAATCGACTGAAAATGGGCTTGTACTGAAAAATGTTAGAAAACTCTCTAATAGGTGGTGTGAGCTTATCTATGCTATCTATAAACAACCTGAGGAAAGAATACATGACACAGACATTCAATTCACGTACATCTCTAAACAATAAGGTGTTACAAATGCTGTCCAGGGTA
The DNA here is from genome assembly GCF_034638445.1 of Ciconia boyciana. Lineage (NCBI taxonomy): Eukaryota > Metazoa > Chordata > Aves > Ciconiiformes > Ciconiidae > Ciconia > Ciconia boyciana. The sequence goes on from NC_132934.1 coordinate 62,442,292, forward strand.
AATACAGTTGGGTTACTGTGGTGTTCTCCTGAAGTAACTCACCCTGGTGGTGGTGCTTAATGCCAAACTTGCTTTCAGAATCTGATCTTTGTGACACACTGTACCTTGGGAAAGTCCCTGTTAGGGGAGTCTGGCTTCTCCAGGTAACATTAGCCGTTGTGAATCTCTTCTTCCTTCCTTCCCATCGGTGTTTATTTGCAGTGCACCATATCTTTAAACTCCTGTGGGGTCTACATTTCAAACACGACAATCTAAGATCAGGAGCATGATCCACACTTAGGGAGTCAAAACAAATAGCTGTACTTCTTTCTTGAGAATGCCAGAGATTTTTTTGCTCCTGCTAATATTGATGATATTGTATTGATTTTTCTTTCAGTAGAAGTGATCAGTAAAGTTCAGGTATTTCTGTAAATCAGGCCATGTTCTTGGGTTTCTAGCTAGAAGGTTGAGTTGGAAACTGTGTTTGTATAGTCTGTTTCTTCAGAAAACAGACTGGTGACACTTCACAATGCAAGGTAACTCAGCTATTATATTTTAGGGAGTTAATAAAGTTTAGTTTGTTTTCAAAGGTGCATATATTAAAATAACTTTTTGAACAAGAGCCTCATGTTCAAAGGTGATCACTATAGAGTACCAGGATGTCCAACTTTAGGTACTGTGCTTGACTTAGATTTAAAACATTGACCTTGGATTTTGGAAGAATGTTTGACATGTCTTGCACTGTACATATGTTCCTGCAAATCTCACCAACCTATCAAAAAGCCTCGTTGTGGTTTAACCCCAGCTGGCAACGCAGCTGCTCGCTCACTCCCCCCTGGTGGGATGAGGGAGAGAATCAGAAGAGTAAAAGTGAGAAAACTCATGGGTTGATATAAAGACAGTTTAATAGGTAAAGCAAAAGCCACACACACAAGCAAAGCAATACCAGGAACTCATTCACTACTTCCCATGGGCAGGCAGGTGTTCAGCCATCTCCAGGAAACGTGTAATGGTTAATTGGGAAGACAAACGCCATCACTCCGAATGTCCCCCCCTTCCTTCTTCTTCCCCAGCTTTATATGCTGAGCATGACGTCATATGGTATGGAATAGCCCTTTGGTCAGCTGGGGTCAGCTGTCCCAGCCGTGTCCCCTCCCAACTTCTTGTGCACCCCCAGCCTACTCGCTGGTGGGGTGGTGTGAGAAGCAGCAAAGGCCTTGACTCTGTGTCAGCACTGCTCAGCAGTAACTGAAACATCCCTGTATTATCAACACTGTTTTCAGCACAGATCCAAAACATAGCCCCATACTAGCTACTATGAATAAAATTAACTCGATGCCAGCAAAACCAGCACATTCTCCACCCCTTATTCCATACCACTTATGTCATGCTCAGGTCCCACACTATCCAATACATTCTCATTAATCACCAGTCCCCTTCCCATCCTTTGATATAATACACAGATATAATTTCCTTAGTCCATTTCCCCATTGTGTAATGTCTGTTAAATGTCCACAAATGTCCATTGGGTTCATTTAGTCCATGACTTTGGGCTCCATCTGTTATGGTGGTCACTCAAGACAGGAGAGGTGGTGTGTTGCATGGAGTTACGGGGCACCAAAGCCAGATCAGGTCACTGCTGCACTTGCACTGCTTCTTGTAAGGCTTGTCTTCCATTGGTTCAGGTGGTTCCTGCTATAGTAATTCCTATAACATGCAACTCAGGTCATGGGTTACAACAATTTAAAGGTATCTCCATTACAATCTCCACCCCTGGCCTCTTTGGGCCAGGTTATAGCATTTGACATTGCAATGAACTCCTGCCCTTGCTCCTAGCCTGGCTAGCAACAAGGGGTTCCTGCTATAGTAATTCCCATAACATGCAACTCAAATCCCAGGTTACAACAATTTAAAGGTATTTCCATTACAATCTCCACCCCTGGCCCCTTTGGACCAAACCATCGGGTTTAACATTGCAATGAACTCCTCCCCTTGCCCCTGCTCCGGCTTGGACTTATCCACAGACTGCAGTTCCTTAGGGGTGTACCTGCTCCAAGTGGAGCCTTATCTATGCGCCACAGTCTCTCCAGGGGTATACCTGCTGTGGCATAGACTTATCCACAGCCACAGTTGCTTTGAGGTGCACTTGTTCCAGCGTGGTCTTCTCCATGGGCCGCAATGCCTTCAGAGATAGACCTGCTCCAGCGTGGCCTCACCCACAGCCACAGTCCCTTCAGAAGTAAACCTGCTCCAACATGGCCTTACCCATGGCTGCAGTCCCTCCAGGGGTGTACTTGCTCTGTCGTGGGCTTAGCCATGGCTACGCGCTTTGAGGTGCTCCAGCATGACCTCATGCACAGCTACTGATGCTTCAAGGTGTGCCTGCTGCAGCATGGACTTATCCTTGGGTCACAATCCCTTCAGACGTATACCTGCTGCAGCACAGACATAACCACAGCCGCAGATGCTTCAAGATGTACCTGCTCTTGCATGGTCTTATCGACGGCCACAGACACTTTGGGGTGTCCTGCTCCCGCGTAGACTCATCCACATTCATCCCTTCGAGTTGAGTTCACGCTGGAGTTCCAGCCTGTCCAGTACCACAGCACAGAAACAGCAGTGATGCCCTGGCCATCTGCCAGCCCAGGCGCATGGCCATTGCTGTTATCAAAACATTACCAGGCACAACAGGGTAAGATGATAAGCAGTACAGCAAGCAGCGAAAGCAAAAAGCAGCCGCTAACGAGCACTATACAGTAAGGCAAGCAAGCCCCATGGCAAGCACAGAAGCCTGCTGATTAGTAGCTAAATGGCAATAACAGCTATACATTTGATCTAGCACATTCCAATCAAATCTGTCGTTATCTCGAACGCTTCGAGCCCCACGTTGGGTGCCAAAAAGGACTGTTGTGGTTTAACCCCAGCCAGCAACTAAGCCCCATGCTGCCGCTCGCTCACTCTCCCCTGGTGGGATGGGGAAGAGAATCAGAAGAGTAAAAGTGAGAAAACTCGTGGGTTGAGATGAAGACAGTTTAACAGGTAAAGCAAAAGCCGCGTACGCAGGCAAAGCAAAACAAGGAATTCATTCACTCCTTCCCATGGGCAGGCAGGTGTTCAGCCATCTCCAGGAAAGCAGGGCTCCATCACGCGTAACAGTTACTTGGGAAGACAAACGCCATCACTCCGAATGTCACCTCTTCCTTCTTCTTCCCCAGCTTTATATCCTGAGCATGACATCATATGGTATGGAATAGCCCTTTGGTCAGTTGGGGTCAGCTGTCCCAGCCGTGTCCCCTCCCAACTCCTTGTGCACCCCCAGCCTACTCGCTGGTGGGGTGGGGTGAGAAGCAGAAAAGGCCTTGACTCTGTGTCAGCACTGCTCAGCAGTAACTGAAACATCCCTGTATTATCAACACTGTTTTCAGCACAAATCCAAAACACAGCCCCATACTAGCTACTATGAAGAAAATTAACTCTATCCCAGCCAAAACCAGCATACCTCTTTTAATGACTAGTGAAAATGAGACGCATAGAAAACTTAGGCTTTTAAAAGTTTGCAGAAACAACTTTTTAATTTGTTTTTGTTATGGATTTAAAATCAAGTCATTGCCATCTTTTCTTAGTATCCTGCAGAAATAAGAAAATACGATTATGATCCCAATTTTGCAATCAGAGGACTTCATTATGATGTGCACCGGGTACGTATAAATAACTTTGTGATGAGTTATGTAGTGCTGAGAATGTAGCCAAAGAAAATAAATAGGGCATTTAAGTCTACCAGCTTTTCACGCTGTGTTAATGTGTAAGGATTTTGTTTCATATTTTTTCCTCTTTCGCATCAAGCTTGATTTTTTCTTTTTTTTCTGGTTTTTTTTTGTTTTTTTTTTTTTTTAAATAGCTCTTAATTATAAAGTGTTTTGGGTGTTTTATTCTCATGTGGGCAGGGGGAGGGAGAAAGACAACTTAGAGTGCAACAGAATAAACCTAAGCAGGCATCTGCTAGTAGGAAAAGATATTTCTTCATGACCTGGCTCAGGTCACTGGGCAATGTCCGTGTTGATTTGGCAAGCCCTAGGTAAAAGCCATTGATAAAGTATTTTGGAAGCTATGAAGGAAGTTGAAGTGAAGGTGCTCGGGCGTTCTCAAGACAGAAAGATTATAGATGAAGTTGCTTTGATTTTTATAATTTCATGTCAAATAGTTGATGTGATAAAAACTGTTTTTTTTTTTTCCCCCTGCAAGGCATTATTAATGAAGATCGATGCTTTTCATTATATTCAGCTGGGAACAGTTTACAGGTATGTAAAATTATTTCCTATTTATAATAAAAATGTATACTCTTGTTTTTTGAATCTCTTAATTGCATTGATTAGTGTACATCTTAGGTTCATATCAGGAACAGTGCACTGAAAAGCATAGACAAAAAGAAAATTGCAGTCTTACTGGAAGGGGGTTTCTTTGCACCTCTGTGTGTACACACAGAGACGCGCACACGTTTACCGACTGATATGGTACAGCTGATGCCCCAGTTCAGAGCTGGGGAAGTTGGCAAGCCAGTTGGTCACATAGTGCTGACTCACTTTGTTTCCGGCTGTTAAATTGTGCTGAAAGACATCTAAAAATATGCTGATGACTTCTCCGCTGTTGCCTCCTATGTAAATAATTGTCACAGGGTGCCTGTTAGCCTGTCTTTAGTGTGGTTGCAGAGACACTTGAGAGGTCTTACTGTATTTGTACAGGCCTTTTAAGTTTGGACATACCATTCTGCAAGTATGATGTGGTTGGAGCACAACTGCTTTGTGTCTGCACAGCCTGACACTTTTTCAGGTGACTGAATTGATGTAAAATTGGTGATCTCTGTGCTGTGCTTTATTACATGGTATAGACTTACTGTATGTGATCCTTGACAGGAGAGTTTTTAGTATGGCTGTTTGCTGTAATGAAGCGGTATGCATTTGACAGACATGAACACCACACTTGGTACCGTATTTTAAATTGAACAACAAGCCTGAGCACCCTTCTTAATGTCATTGGACAAAAAATTTTCTTTTGGGGCCAAAAGATAATGCAACCTTGAGGTGACTTACTATGGGGGTTAGCATGGAACTGTGTGTGGTAGTATGAAATGATGATAATGCACTCGTTACTGCTTTTTGTTTGCCAGGTGGGCAGATAGGTAGGTGGTTCAGCCTTAGTCATTGATCTGTTCTTTTATGACTTAGTCTGAGATGCCCTTTGGGAGACGGGAGAGGAAGGGAAGGAAAGTGAAAGAGGAAACAAGATGGCATGGGTCCAGCATTAGGCTCATACTGTCAACACAGTGGCTGTCTAAAGCTGCCAAAACAATGTGTGTTCTGTATGTATCATGAGAGTCCAAGTGAAACGTCATACCACTTATTTGTGTGTTTTATACATGCTGATATAGAATAATTATTGTGTATTTCAACTGACAAAACCTGTTCCTGTGGTTTTCAAAGGAATCATTTATGCAGGGCTAGGAGGGAACCAGAGAACTCAGAGTGAAGGTCGCTAGCTGTAAGATTCATTCAAAAAATCTGTCACATTTTTAAATTTTTCACTGTGAAAAATGCTAGTTTGCTAGATTAAAGGCTAGGTGAAGTAATCAAAGATACATTTATCTGTAGAGTTATGTAGTAGAAATACTAAGAATGGCATGAGTGAGGTATGAATGGAAACGTGTACGTGTGAGAACACTGGAAGAAATGTTGATAGAAGGGACAAAAGGATGGCATGTGTTGGTGGTATCTGGATCAGCTGGTCATCAAGATATCATCACATCTGCATGCTGTTTCTCCAAACACCTGTATGGGCGTAAGGGGAGCAAAAAAGAGGCTGAAGGCTTTGAGAGAAGGTGGCAGGAAGAGCAATGGTATGACTGGAACTGTATAGTGACCTAGATGAGAAGACGAATGGGTGGTGAGTCCATCAGTGGTGTTGCCGTATGACTCAGAGTGGGACAGAATGAAGAGGCAGAAGATCACAGTCACTGTCAATCTCTAGTACAAAAGGCACATCCGAAGCCAGCATGTGATGACTGATCAAGAAAACTCTAGAGACGTGTTGAGATTAGTTGAAGAGCTGGTATCCCTTGTTCTCCGTGTCACCCAAAGTAATTCTGGACAGACTGCTAGGCCACACGTCTTTGTACTTGTGAGTATGTGTGAGGGAGAGAGTGAAAGCTGCCATTTCACTCTACTTTCTCTTAATTTTGTTTAAAATAAGATTACCTTTCTCTTCTATACCAACACTGAGCTTTGCTGTCACTTGCTGCATATCTGCCATTCTTAGTTTTAACCTTCCATGTGCTCTGTACGTGTGTAGGACAATTATACCCCTGAAAGTAGCAGGACTTGCCCAAGTGTACAGCCTCATTTGCACTGAGAGGTGTAAGCCATTCCGGTATCCCTCTAACAATGCACATTTCCAAGAGCAGCAATGGGAGCACCGCTGTAGGTGAACTGTGATGCTTTTAGTGCTGTCTGTCCATGTGGTGAGTGGAATAAAACAAACTGTAGTTATAAAGCTGGACTGTGAACTGCATCAAGACTATGGGTCTTTTGGTAAAACTAATCTACAGCTTTGCCTACGCAATTGTCTCTCCTCTCTGGATTTCACGTGTGTCTATTGTCCCCTCTTGACTTATGCTTAAGTAGCTCCTGATCTACAAGTGTTTTCTTTAGAAGTATTCAGATACCACTTGGTGTAGCTCTCTGCAGACTGGAATATGAGTCAGTCCTTCTTAATTATGCTTGTATTACTTGGTATGTGTTTAACAACCGAAGGTTGCATTTCTTTGTGTTTCCTGCTGTGGAGCGGGTGACGCTGAACTCTGTACGTTACAAAACCGAATTATTATCTGCCCTGTTGGTGCACATTGCTAACTTGAATGCTGGAGTCCTACCAGCAGTAGCACAGAGCTATGTGCAAGTCGATGTAGCATTGAGAAGTGCAGTAAAGGAACTAGTTAACGTGGGACTCTGCTACCATAGCAGCCCTGAGGAAGTTCATGTATCTGGCCCTTCAACTGCAAAGCTGGTGTGGACACTAAACACTGAAAGTATTAGGCTTATTAATTAATTAATTTATTTTTTAATGCCTCACAACACTTTGGGGTAAGACCAAGAAAGGGAGGCACTGAAATAACTGTCTGTCTCACAAGGCTGCAAAACACCATAAGTAGGCTTGGAAAAAAGGGACCAGATGATCTGGTTTTCATTGGTGTTCTTTAATCTTAAGCAAAACCTCAACAATTCTGGTCCTCTGATGAGGATGTTTGCATGCCTGCAGTGTTTTAGATGCTTTAGTGCAAGATGCTTGATACTGTGAACTTTCAAAACCAAACCAAACCAAAACAGAGCCTTTAATCTTTTAATAGCTGATAAAGAAACTCTGGGGAGAGATGATGTCTCCTTCTTCCCCATTTGTTGTTATATTTTAATATTTTAATTACTTGTCAACAATCCTTCAAGTAATCTTAAATTTTGGGAAACTGAACTGTTGATACAGTTTAAAAGAAATTCTTAGTTAGTTAGAGGTTGTGTGTTTTTCTTTCCCTTGAATCTTCAAGGTCATACTGCAGAATAATCTGGTTTAAACACTATCACATCATCAGTGCTGTATGAAACAAAGGCAGAGTGAAGAATTACTTTGTGTTAAGAAACTGGAAGCTCTAACTACTTCTTACAAACCCTTGAGGCATAGTTTCAATGGCGACTAATTAGCTCTTTTCCCGTAAGAAAGTAAAAAGGACTTAAAATTGGAATGTGTTCCGTGTGCGTCAGCCTGTTAAAATGTTACTTGTTCTGTAAGGAAAGATGCTGTTTTAGCTTACGGACTAAAGTATTCCTATGACATTATTAGTATTTTAATAAGTTCCAGATCTAAGTGTTAATCTGTCAGATTTTCATTTGGTAATTACTTGAAAATTTTAATCTGACTTTTGAACTAAAGCTAATGTTGTTTTCCAGAGGCCTCAGTGTTGTCCCAGATGAAGAAGTCATTGCAATGTATGATGGTTCTCATGTCCCTTTAGAACAAATGAGTGACTTTTATGGAAAGGTAAAACCACAAACTGCTCTTTAAAAATGATTTTTTTTTTTTGGATGGAGGTAGTGGTGTTTGCATTTTGTTCTTTTTCTTACTAGCAGTTATATTTTCTCAATACATGATTGACTTACAGTGCTAGATGTGAAGTTTGCCCTCTAAAGTGACAAATATCTTTTATTTCTCCTACTTACTGTAGTTTCTTCTTTTACTGTTCCCTTGCCCAGTCATACAGACAGAGAAGCGGAACATAGAAAAATCAAGTGACTTGCTCAGTGTTGCACAGCAAATCTGATAAAGGCTGGGAAATGAACCGCATCTGGTGCCTTACCCCGGCTATGTACTTCTTCCCGGTGGTCTAATGGCTTAGCTGATGTAGCAGCAAGTAAATGTATGGAGGCATCTCTTGCTTAAAAGCTGGCAGAGGGACAGCCAAGAGGATTTGACAAAAGTTGAATGATAAAAGAGAAAGCTTTTAAGTTTAGGATTTGACTGTGGGGAAAGTTGATCTTCTTGGTGGTAGGTTCCTTCCTATTTCCCAAACCCCTTTTACTTATGGATGTTAATTCCATGTTGACATGAAAGGCAACTTTGTGCTGTGGAGCATTTTGTTGTGCTCACGCTTGTTCTTATTTTAAGGAGCTGAATTTAGAATTCCCAAATCTGGTCTCTGCAGCAGTTCTGAATATTGCCCTGGTATTCCCTGTGGGATGCTTTGGTCTCTGCAGGTCTGTGCTTTCTTTGATCTTGGAAAGGACAGCGACAGGACAAGAGGCCATGGGCACAAACTGAAACACAGGCGGTTTCCTCTGAACACCAGGAAACACTTCCTTTACTGTGAGGGTGACCAAGCACTGGCATGGGTTGGTTGCCTGATGGTTGTGAAGTCTCCATCCTTGGAGATTCAGAAGCCATCTGGACAAGGTGCTGGGCAACAGGCTTTAGGTGGCCACTCTTGAGCCAGGGGGTTGGACAAGACGACCTCCAGAGGTCCCTTGCAACCTCAACCATTCTGGGTTTCTGTGATCTTGACCAGTGTGCTGTCTTCAGCTGGTTGCTTTACCTCTCTTCTTCTTGAGAAGTATTTTGTTTGTATTTGCTCTTGTATAATGAGATTCTCTACTTTTGTGAAACTCCACTGTAGTTACAGCTTTTGCAGACTAGAAATCTTTTCCTCTGTTACTGCATTAGTTATTGTAGATTCTTACAACTTTCTATTCTCTGTTTTCAAGGAGGTAAATTGTTTTGCAGTCCTAATCAATATTCCACTTATTGAAAAAACCCAAACCAACAAATAACAAAATCTCCACCCACCATCACAATACCCAGTGCCTCTTATTTATAGAAGTGCTGACTTCCAGTGAAGGCCTCTAAGTCCTTCTATTGACTTTTAGCTGTCTTTTATGTGTTGATGAATTAAAATACTGCTCTTAAGAGTAATGAGTCATGATTAATTCTTAAAACAAAGCCAACACTTTTGTTGGAGTTATTTTATTGAAACTCTGTTAGTTCAAAAAGAATCTAAAGCAATGCAAACAGTGATGGCAAAAGCTCAATATCTGCAACTAAGCTGAAGTGTTTATACTGAATGAATGAAAGTGTTCTGAGAAACGCCTGACCTTTTTTCTTTTTTCTTCCCACCTCTGTAGAGCTCACAAGGAAATACAATGAAGCAATTCATGGATATATTTTCCTTGCCAGAAATGACACTCCTTTCTTGTGTGAATGAATATTTTCTGAAAAACAACATAGACTATGAGCCTGTTCATCTATACAAAGATGTCAAGGTACTAGCTTTGAAGATTTAGGTAAACCTCTACGTTTGTGCATCTTCTCTGTGAGCACTTCAGGAAGCTTCAACCTGTTGCATCAGCTCCAGTGAAATACCTCAACTTTAGGTTTTGTATACGTAATTATTGTTATACAACCATAAAAACATAAGTAAAATGAAGGTAGACCTTGGAAAAGAAACAGAATAATTTGAAATCTGTTTTAAATCTGATGTTCTAGGGCTGTTGTTCTTTTTGTAGGTTTGAGGGGTGGATAGGGGGAAAGTGAAGAAGCTCTTGTATGTCGATAAAGCTTCTTTTGATTGTTATTAAAGGTATACTTTTCTCACTAGCAGGAATTGTAAGAGGCTATAGGAAATTCCAGTTTGGAGCTTTCAGTTGTACTGCCTCTGTATCTTCTCTAGTATATGATAATTTGCTGTCTCTTGCTTTTGGCATATATATTTTGCCTGTTTTCCTCTCTTCCTCCTCCAAAAAAATCTAGTAATAATAACTAGAGTAATTTGACCCTCTTGATTCCTCAGGATGTATCCTGCAGAGGAGATAATTTTATGTTATGGCTGTTTAAGAACAGAAGAGGTCATGCCCAAGCTGATGGTATTTGTCTGCACAAGCTTTCCATCGAAAACCTTTTCCTGTCCCCTTGTTGACACGTATTAAACTTGTGTCGTTCAGTATATGTGATCCAGTTGAATGTTGAATTTCTTACTTTCCCAAGTAGATCAGATGGGTTTTAAGAAACTTTTGACCTCCAGAGTAATTTTCCCTTCTGCCTATGGTTACATAGAGTCAGAAGGCTAGTTCTTGTGGTTTCTGCTGAAGAGTTTGTAGAAACTTCTGTACTGCTCAGCATTACCAACATTTTGGAAGCCCTATAGTGGTGTTTTTTGAGGATTTTTAGGACATACTCCATCTAAGTACCAAAATGGCAGTACCACTGTCCTAAACAAAGCGATCTGGTGCAGAGCTGGCTCAGGAGAGCTGCCAATGCCTTCAGAGTGCCTTATGAGTACTTTGCTTAAGCATTTAGCTTCTTTCATCTGTTCATAAATTTCTTTTTTAAATAACCAGGGCATTTGTGAGTGATCATAATCTAAAATCTGTCTGACTTAAAGCTTTTGTTGGGTTTTTTTCTTTTTTTTTTTTTTGCAAGAGGAAAGGAATGTGTTCTGCTCCAAAGGTCATTGGAAATCTGTGATGACTCTGATTCTGCAGAGGGCTTTCACCCCACTTCACCCTTCTGAGTGCCCTTTCACAGTTGTTATGTAAAACAGCCCCTGTGCTATACAGTTTTGTACTTCCCGAAAGTATGAAGTTAGTTTCTTGGAGGACAGGCTTACTCTTTTGTCTAGTGGTGACATATATATATAATGAACATCCCATGGCATTTCTGTAAAGTTGAAGGTGTGATTCAGAGAAAGGAATTGTTTTAAAAACAAATTACTACTGCTATGCAGTGAGCACGGTTTTTATACTTGAAAAGATTTTTCAGTTCTTTAGTGCTCTGTTGCTTTCCTGACAGGATTCAATCAGGGATGTCCACATCAAAGGAATAATGTACAGAGCAATTGAAGCAGATATTGGTAAGTACTAATGAGATCATCTATCAAAGCTTTTTTCACTGATAGTATAATGATCTTTCTGGCTTCCTTATTTAAGATTACAAATTCTAAATTTTAAAGCTTGAAAGAGTTATTTCCACTTGTCTAAGGTGCCTTTGTTAAGTATAACCTCATGTTCTGAACCCTTGGTTGAATGCAGAGAAAATTTTGTGAAAAACTTTTTCAATTAATATTGTATTTTCCCCAATCCTCACAGAGAAATACATCTGCTATGCTGAACAAACTCGTGCGGTGTTAGCAAAGCTGGCTGATCATGGCAAGAAGATGTTTCTCATCACAAACAGTCCCAGCAGCTTTGTGTAAGGAAACAGTTGTTTGCTGTTCAACTATACATTTTTAAAGGATGGGGAGGATGAAGTTCTCGAATGTAATACATATATTGCACGGATAACGGCACCTTTGTTACGCATCACTGTTAATATCCCTCTGTCCTTTTTAGGGACAAAGGCATGAAGTTCATAGTTGGCAAGGACTGGAGGGACCTCTTTGATGTGGTCATTGTACAGGCTGATAAGCCAAACTTTTTCAATGATAAGCGAAGGTGGGTGTTTAGTCAGTAAAGAATGATTCAAGCAGCTTATTCCATATAAGGCTATAGAGTGTGTTAGGAAATATTTTAATTTGGATGCAACGTAAAATTAAATTGTATTTGATGAAATCCTGTTTAAGGTCATTACATAATGCAGCAACACCCAATTCTGAAGTCAAAATATTTACCATTTCTTACCTAAGAAAGTTCCAGTAGCTATTGCAGGTCTACTGGACTGAGTTAAGGTCACAGAAGCTGTTTTTAACATCTTAGCTTGTAAGTTGGTGAAGTCTGTTCCTTTACTAATAAACCTGAGAAATTTTGGTGCCTTTCAGAATCAGCCCCTTATCTGGAAATGTCTTTCATTGCTTCTGGTTTTGTTTAGTCATACCTGATACTTAAAGGGCAGACTGGCTGACAGACTGGAGTATTTGGACTAGTTGTTCGATTAAGTAAACACATTTGTAATGTGTATGTACTACTCTTACACTTGAAAAAGACCTATTCTTTTATGTGTACTTATGATTTGAAAGTGAGATAGAGGGAGGTGGGATTTTTTTTTTTTCCATTACTTTTTTTCATTTAATTTTAAAAAGAACTTTGCTGTACGTCTTGCCCCCCGTCCTCTGCCTCTGTTCAGTTGTACAAAATGAGGTATTGGGCAAGATTTTTACACATCTTCTTTTGTGTTCTTTTCTCTCCTTCTTAATGGCAGCCAATTCACACTGTTTCTTCCCCTCTGTCTGGGATCCCTGTCTTAGTTATCAACAATTGTTCTCAAACTCTGTTGTAAATGTCATAGGTATACTGCATAGATACATTGCATTTCACTGGCTAAAGCTGAAGTTTTGGAGCTTTGCTTTTTCTGTCTGTTACAAAATGTTCAGATGCTAGAGAGCGTGTTTTCCTTTTGAAAGACAAAGATTTTTAATATTAAAATGTTAATCTCCTCTTAAAAAGTGACAGAATTTCTACAGCAATGTAAGAATTGTATATAATTCTATTCTAGACCGTTTCGGAAGGTGAATGAAAGGGGAGTGTTGCTTTGGGACAAAATTCACAAGCTGCAGAAAGGTCAGATTTACAAACAGGTATGCTTTCAATAAACTCTTTCAGTTCAAATTTAATACCTATTTCCTAGAATCCCAAGCTTATTTAGATATCATAAAGGCTTCTAAAAAGTAGGTATGTTTTTTAAGAAAATTATTTTAATGATCGAAGCGGTACAAATTAATTGTTGGCATTGTATGTCTGCAGTTTCCTTGCCTCTTGAAGTGATAGTATTACTGAAATTGCCTGTAAAATTTGTGATTCATAATATATAAAATGAGGACAAGATTCTTGATACGAAAATATTTTTAGGGGTATACTAAATTCCTTTTTCATGCTTGTGAAGGTGCAAGTTGCATGCTGCTACAATGTACGTGTCATTGTTTCTGCAGGGTAACTTGTATGAATTTCTGAAGCTTACTGGCTGGAGGGGCTCTAAGGTTCTCTACTTTGGTGATCACATTTACAGTGACTTGGCAGTAAGTAGTTTACTTTCGCAAAATAGGATTAAAGATGAGGCTTTTTGTTAGTTTTCCTCTCTTCCTCCCCAGTGATTCAATATACACACTTTCATTTGAGATTTCTAAATACAACAAAATTTGAGTTGGTAATGAAGCCATATTGCTTCTCTTGCAGTGAAGAAAATTGGTGCTGTAAAAGGCCGACCATATTTTCCACCTGACTTGTAGCATTTAACTTGTTTACAAACTGCGCTCAGGAATGTGTGAGTTTGTATTCCTGATCCAGATACTGATTGTGTCAGATGTAACCGAGAGTAAACACAGATATCCAAACGTACAGGATGTGGCTGATCTGGATGACATTTACTACCAAGTGTAATAAGAGCTGAATGAACTTCTGTTTTGAATGCAGGAGGCAATCTTCCTGTCACTAATGGTAACCTTTCTTTCCTCCCGAGATCTTGTTATGGTTTGTAGCCCCACTATCCAGGCATTTTCTTACTACCTTACGAACAAATGTACTGTTAACTCTTACTTTAGAGTAAGTGACCACCACTTAACTCTTTTGTAAGTGTTTGCATATGGCTGTGTCTGCCTGGATATGACTTTCCACTGCCAAGATGTGGTAACATGTTTCAGCAGCAGCAAATGTTAACATTTTTGCCCCAATCTGCTTTTAAAAAGAAAAGTAAGTTTGGGTGCTTCAGGAGGTTGAGGGCCAAAGGAAAGAAGACGCAGCTCTGTTCTTCTCCGGCACAATGGAGGGAAGAGCACAGGTGGCAGCTGCCTCCTCCTGTACTTGTCGGGAGGAGCTTGAGTAGCTGGCGGTCCCGAAGGAGCCTTCCGTCAGCTGAGTGTATGGGTAAATACCACAAACCCAACACATGGTTTCCTCCAGATACTTCTGACAGCAGCAGAGGTCTCATCTACAAGAGGAATTTCCTACTGGTTTAAATCTAATGAATTAGTGCTTATTTGCAAGTGCTTATGTGTTCTTTAGCTCTCTCTCTTTAAAAATGTGGGATTTGAAGCTTACTCTGAAATTAAAATCTATTGCCTGTTGGCACAGTTAAGTCCCACTGTTTAATATTTCTGTGTATACATAAGAAGCAATTAAATTAGTGCCCCTTTGGGATAAACAATGGTCAAATTCTTCAGTTCTTTTAAGCAGTTCTTTTTAAGACTAATACTTGTATTTTATAATTCTTCTTGGTAAATAGGATTTGACCCTGAAGCATGGCTGGCGCACTGGTGCAATTATTCCAGAGTTACGATCAGAGATTAAAATCATGAACACAGAGAAGTACATTCAAACCATGACCTGGCTGCAAACCTTGACAGGATTACTGGAACACATGCAGGTTTGTTCTCTGTGTGTGTGTAATCGGCTCTCTGTAGCAGAAGGGATCCAGCCAAGTTTCTAAATGCTGGACATTGACGTTGCAAGTGCTTTCTGTCTCATTAAAGTTCACCAGTTTGACTGCAGATAAAAAAATGCAATTATTTGTGTGGCTAGTTAGTAAGTTTTACCAAAGTCTTGTTCCCTTCCTCCGCTTGTCAGCCCGGATTGATTCCTGCTTTCAGTTGTTGAAAGTGCATGGGGGTAACTTCTGTATACTGATCTCTGAAGCATTGCTCTTGTCCTGTTAGCTGGTAAGGGTTTATTAATGGAAAGACTCATTTATGAGGGCTTCCTTAGTTACCTGTCATCCGTACTTCACATTCCAGGTTCACCGTGATCCTGATTCACAAATGATTTTAGAAGAATGGAAGAAGGAAAGAAAGGAAATGAGGTAAGACAAGGAGGATGAAGAATTTGCAATATGCTTCATGGCAGCCAAGTGTTCTATGTGATATCTTCCACAGGTTTCTTCAGAATTCCTATCCATCCCTGATTTGTCTTCCAGGGTAGTTACAGACCTTCTAAAATTATCTGCGTAAAGCAATATTCTAATGGTGCAACTCTTCTCTCCTCTGACCCTTTGTGCATATGAACCCTTTTTCCCCGTTCCCCTTTTTTGGAACAGATGTTAGTTTTCTGCATGAAAGCGTAACATCAGATCAAATACTCTTCCTTCTCATCTTACTTCCCCTGTCCCTCTGTGTTCAGCTATCACCATTGCTATTGATTACACAGCTGAACTTCTGCATGATTTAAAAATGTGTTTCTGTATCAAGACTTAGGTCACTTCTTCAGGTTTTTTAGATGATTTCTTCAGATTACATACAATACCTCTTAGAATATGCAGAAACTGGGCTCTGGATGAGACTGGGTTTAGCAGTGGACTCACCACAGAGATAGGTAATAGGGCTAAAACTCCTAAAAATCTACTATCGTGAAGGAGCAATCCCTAAATGCGGGGTGTGTGTAGTGCAGAGTTGGCAAGGCCAGCAGCTGTACCACCAGCAGCCTTCCCCAGAAATGTGGAAGTAAATGAAATGGGAATGATACTTCGTAGTGACTAATAACAGAAGTTAATTCCAAGATGTGTTTAAGCTTTTTGGGTACATTAAGCCAAATCTTTGCATTTTTTTAAAAAGTCTTTTATCTTTGGGACAAGTGGATGCCATCAGGATTTAGATGAAGGCAAAAGTCTTCTTTCACAATCTCTAGAAAGGAAAGCGTGAGATGTCATGTTTCTGAAGTCAGAAACAACTTATCACTGATTTTAGTGGGAGAAGTGTGAAGCTCTTCTGTTCACTACTGTGATTGCTAGGTCTGGGCTACATATGTGCAAGAGGTGCAAAAATTGCTTCTGTGGTTTATTTAAGTGGTTTGAAGTGCAATGGCAATGGAATAATGCATAGAACAGATTAGAGGAACTGCTTGCTTCAGTCTCTGCATGCTAGCTGGTAAAGAGATGTGTGCAGGTATGTTGACTTCATTCTCTTTGTTTTCTTTTTTTTGGGGGACAGGGAGATGAACAGGAATTTCTTCAATGCACAGTTTGGAAGCTTATTCAGAACTGATGAGAATCCAACTTATTTCCTAAGACGTCTCTCTAGATTTGCAGATATCTACATGGCATCACTGAGTTGTCTCTTGAACTATGAGCCTGATTACACGTTTTATCCAAGAAGGACTCCCTTGCAGCATGAACTTCCTGGCTGGTCAGACCAGCTGTGCACTGGTACATTCAGAATACCTTTCCTACAAGAGACAGTTCAGATCAAATAAGCACTTGGCTTGTTCTCTCTAAAATGGGCAAATGTATCTTCTTTTTTGAATGTACATGTATTTTATTTAAGTCACTTAAAATCTGTTATCTTGATTTAGATGTAATTCGTAGTTGTTCTCATAAGCATTGTACCCATTTTCTCCACTCCTGCTTGGAGATGTGAAAACTCCTCTTACACACAGAAGAGATGATGGACTGCCAAAATAGTAGTGGGCTGGGAGGGAGGGCAAATCTGAGGGGAAGGACGGGTGGTGTTCTGGGGTGGTTGTTTTTGTTTGTTTGTTCATTGGAAATTTCAGTCTGCAGCCTTGTAGTTTACAAAGAAATGCCTATACTCTCTGTTCTGGCCCTGATCAGAACTCCAGCCGGAGCCTGTAATGGATCTTGGCACTGAAAAGCTTAAATCCAGTATTAGTAATTCAGTGATACAGAGTTAATAGCCAGTTCACGGTGAGACTGAGAGGGATGGTGTACGCATTTCAATTTTCCTTGCTGCCATAGCTGGAGCCTTACCTGTATCTGAACTAACTGCTGCGTAGTGTTGGTGTGGCTCTGCTGCATTGCAGTGATTACAGCACTGGCGGGCTCAGGCTGATGGGGGCTTTTTCTCCTGTCTGTGCAGTTTCTGTTCTTGTAACGTCTGTGGTTGGCTGGAGGTGGACCTGAGCCTAAAACTGAAAGTGGCAGTAACTTGGGCTGCTTCAGCTTCCTTTTTGTTAACTCTTAGGCACCTTTCTTTTTAAGTTTCAAAACACTTTAAATATCCACTCTCTGATAATAAAGCCATTTCAAGAGGTCTTGCATTTTGCATTTCGAAGTGGAGACAGATCTCTGTCAGGCTTTAGATTGATCCTAAATGCTGCTTTTTAAAATGTTAACAGTGTCTTACAGTGGTATGCAGTGTGGTTTTGCTGTTCCCTAGGAGAGAATGTATTTCATATAGCCTTCGGTAATGGACTTTTACAGTCAAAAGTAAACACGCACAATGGGCAAATGAGTTGAAAGAAAAATTAAGAAATGAGAAAATGAAAACCAGAGTTTTCTGACTTTTTTTAGCTCAAGCCCTCAAAGCTGAATTGGGGGTGGTGGACAGTTTGCATCAATCAAAATAATTTTGGCGGTGCAGATTAGAAGTTTTATTGAATTACTGAAATTATAGGTAATGCATGAACACAAACTCTGGGTAGCATGTATGTTCCAAAGATTTGAGCTGAAAAATGTCTATTTTGCACAAGGAAAACATCTGTTGATGTGTTTCCTCAAACAGGCACTTTATAGAACTGCTATATAGTTGTTTTTCAATAAGGACGCTTTCCTTTCTCTGCATCCGAAGGAAATGTTTTTTTTAACTGGTGCTTCCCACCCCAGCCATTTTAGAAGGCATAATATGATTAATATTTTTCAAATTTTAGTTATTAAAGGCTCCGTTTTTAAAAGCATATAAAAATTAACAAAATATATAGCATTTGGTATTCTTCACTTCATTTTGGGATATCACTTACTTCCTACCATGACTGTCAGGTAAACAAACTTTTGGTGACCAAAAGTTTTCTTTTTTTTTTTCTTTTTTCTTTTTTTTTTAACCTGTCTGTATTATGTGCAAGTACCTATACTGAATTTCATATACAGTATCTTTCATATTTTTAAAAGCATGTTTGCAAAGTAAAGAATGTATTCTAATCTAGCCTGCACAATTTCATAAGCAGTTTTCCTGTATGCTTGAAACCAGTCTGAAGTCCTCAGAGGCGGTTATAGATTTTATGTTAGTGGTTTTCTTGTGCTCCTGTTTCAAACTTGATGTGCAACACTCCTGAAGAGTGTGTGTGTATTTAAACAGATGAATATACTTGAAATGAGTAAGTTCATCTGACAGTCCTGCTGTTTTGCTGGAAGACAAAAAGTTTTGCAGGAAGTTAGTTTGGCTTCATCAGGAGACTTGGTGGGGCTGTGCGAGAAATATTTAACATAACTTGATAATGAAATGTGGGGATGGAACTATCCCCAATTTGCCTTCAATTCTTTATCCTAATGCTCAGCTAGAACCGAACTTGGTGCTACGTGTGTGTAGCACCTCTCATGCTCCAGAGATTTCAATGCACTGTTTAAAAACAAACCCCAAACCACTGTACATTCTTCATCTTACTACCAGCAAATAAGAGTATTGTGTTATTCAGTTCTGCATTATTGAATTTGATAATGTTTTGTTGGTTATAGCTCTGTGATGTTTTGATGTTTCTTCTTTCAAAGCTGGCTAGGAGTCAGTTTGTTTGCCTAATTTTCCTGTGTTAAGCAGGAACAGTTTAATTGGGTTGGATGATGTTATCCAGATGATACACGTTTTGTTTCAAGATTATTTCCTCCTCTCCCCTTTCCTTTCTCTTAACTTACAAATCAAACTGCTGTGCAAAGCTATGTTACAATAGCCAACTGAAGTAAAATCTTGTTTATATTGCATGACTTCTTGAAATAAACAACATTGCATGAAAAAAAAATCATTATGGGAGGGTTATATTCCTTTAAACAACCAACTATATATAATATGAAATTAAGTGAGAATTTTAAAGTGTATTATTTATTTTTCAGTGCTAGAATGCTCGTCTTCAACTTTTAAAAATGTCTTGCATTTTTGTAATGATTTCAGAGAACTTGAGCTGTACACCTCGGCACTCTCTGCATTACTTATTTTAACCTTGTTATGTTACTGACTTCAAAGAGATTTTTGAGCATGTTTAAAGGGCAGTGTCTTTTGGGAGTATAGTTCATTTCAAATTCATTTTGGGAGTATAGTTTATTTCAACACCAAAGCAAGAAGACATTTTCTTTCTGTTGTATCAAAAACTCTGAAGAGAATAGTGTGTCAGTAAAATAAGAGTTTAATGAACTGTGGAAACTTTTTTGTGATAAAAATATTTAATGATTATTACAAAAATAAATGCTTGGACTTTATCTTCTGGTCTGTATGAGCCTTAATATTTTGGGTGACTGGGGAGAAGGAAAGAACATGAGTTGTATTAATTGCAAAACTGTGGGGGGAAAACTCCCGTAAATATGTGTGTGTGTTTAAGTGTGTCTGTGTTCTAAATTTTTTAATATCTTCTAGGTAAAGACAAGCAGGCATGTGTAGGGGGGCAAGGGAAGGAGTTAGGGAAATAACTTCAGTCTGTCTCTCTCATTCAGGCATATTTACACATTAGATTCCCGTGGTTGTGCTTGATAGCTGCGTCAACAACCCTGGGTTTGCCTGCACACCTTGTTCTGATAGGAGGCATCCTGGGGTTGCTCTCAGGGTAACTAATGCTTTCCTGCAGTGACACCTTCCCTCCTGCCCCCGGCGTGTGGTAGACACCAGGAAGCATATCACAGGGGAATGTCACTGCTGCCAGCAAGAAAATCTTCCTTTTCTTGGTGTTTTGTGGTTTCTATAGTGTTCTCACAATTTGCTGTGCTATTAATGTTTTGAGGGAAGGAAATGACAGCGAATCAAACTCAAGTTTGATTCACTTCTAATAGTATGGTGAAAATTGCAGCTGTTATTGCTGTGCGTCGGTTGAAAGGCAATGTTAACGTGCTTGGTAAAATTACGGTATGTGAACAAGCAGGTAGCTTCTGGTCCTCACAGACCCAAAAATCTGAATGTGGACATGAGATGGCAAGTACATCATCTTCATTGTCCACTTTTCACAAAAATAGCTCAAGCAAAAATTGATTACTATTCAAGTACCCTCATATCACCTGTATGTCTTGCTAAAGCTGCTACAATTACTGTTTCTCTTTGTACAGCGAGGTGAGATGGAAACAAAACACAGTGAAGTTGGAGGAAAGACAGAAAACCTAGAGTGGGCAAGCAGTTGCGCTTCCTGCTGCTGAAATTCTCACAAGAAAGTATACTAGCAAAAAAATACAGGTTTAACACATGTTCTGTTTCACACTTGCCAGTTGTAGTTGTAACTGAGCCAAAATGAAAGCGTAGCGCTGGAGTACTAGCAAATTCAGGATATTTGCCAAGTTAGCAGTATGTTTGAGGCCATTTTAGAGTCTGTGAAGAAGAATAAAAGCAGTTAAATAGCAGGCTAGTGAAAGTCTTATACTTTTCACTGAGAAGTGTCTGTTTGCTTCTGGATAGGTTAGTTGAGACTCAGTTTTGCATCTGGCACTCTTAGTTGATATTGCTCAGATAGAGCCACCGCTTCTGAGGTTGGTAACTCTGTGAACTCTATAGACTGCATCTTAAACAAAGCTGTGCTCTTTTGGTTTTTAATTTGTAACAAGATTGTATTCCCTGAAACGTGTCGGTGCTGTTTTTTCACAGTAAGTGTAAATAGAAATGTGTTTTATAATTGACTAATGCCAAATTCAGTCTTTAATTCTGATCATGAGGACCACTCATCACAAGCTGCTGGTCATCCGAATCCTATAAAACAGAAGAAAAAGAAAATTAGACTTGAACATCACGTTAAGAAATGAAAGTCACTTTTTGGCAAATTTGTCCATACAGATGGCAGAGTTTGCACCTGACATTTTTGCACCAAGCAAGTCTTTTTACTGGATGCAAAAAGGTTTCTTTTGATTTTAGACTCTGCATATACATGAGGGTCTTGCTAAACTGGACCATCAAGGCTATTCAGGTATTCTGGCTTTACTTATTCTTTCCTTCCTTTGTTTCCCAGCCCCCTTCCCGTTGTGTTTCAGATTCTTTGCAGAGTGCTGGCATGGCACTCAGCTGCGTTTGCAGCAAAGAGAAGGGAACACAAAATTGGAAGGCTTTTAAAGTTTGTATAGACACGTCACTGGCATCCAGCAGCATTTGAAGTCCAGTTTAATGCAGCTGTCTTTGAAGGTAGGCTGTAGCCTCACTGGTCATTACTTGAGACACAGCTGTAGACCACAGCCTCAATTTTGCTACAGGTGAGGCTACCCAGTTTCTAGCAGTGGTGAGACAGGAAAGCCAGGAACTTGAATGGTGTTTTCCCGAATTAATTTTTATTTTTTTCCAACTAGACGGTTTCCTTTCATAAAGTCATTCCCTCTTACCATGATTTTAGTTGTGTCTCAATCTCAAATCAAAACGAACACTTACTGAGAAAAGATCATAAGTAGGTTCTGGTGGAGTCAGTGCAGAAGAACTTTCGTATGAGGGGTTGGTGATATTTGAAGGCTGTGACTTGTCCAGTGATGTTACATCAGTGTCACCTTTTGACTACACAAAATCACACAAACCTGCTTAAAATCCATCATCCTCCTAACAGTGCATTAAGTGGGGCACTTAAGCTTCACTACCAACCAGTGCGGAGTTGTGAATGAACTGCTTTATCATCTAAATCAGTGTCTCTGGGCATGAACTGTGTTCTGGGTTGTTGTATTATCTCAGGTGACTTAACACTGTTATCTTTTTTCTCTCCCTTATTATTTTTAAGCCTGGGCAAAGATCAGGAGAGGAAGTCTTGCCCTGACATTGTGTCTGCGGTAAAAGGTACCTCATTAGTCCTGAGTGCTCTCATTGCAACTATATAAAAAAATAAGCATTTCCCCTGGCTGATGGCTCCTGTTTTTGTTTCTAGAAGACAATTCACATTATGCAGGGTCTAGGATGGGAAGGGATTTCTGATTACTTCTAGGTAGGCTTTCTTTTGGATTGATTCTTGTGTATTTTGTAACAC
Source organism: Ciconia boyciana (assembly GCF_034638445.1). NCBI lineage: Eukaryota > Metazoa > Chordata > Aves > Ciconiiformes > Ciconiidae > Ciconia > Ciconia boyciana. The sequence continues at coordinate 62,464,623 of NC_132934.1, forward strand.
TTTTTTGTCATTCCTCATCTCTGAGTAGCTTGGCTGTTGCTGGCTGGTTTCACATCATGATACTATGCAAGACTGGCAAAGTTAGTTGAGAGAATGCAAGCCTGAGAGTGCATCAGTATAAAAATTTGCACTTTTCAATCCCGACAGTCATTTCAATTTTCTTGTCTTTCGAATCTGGCCTGTTTCTTGTCAAACGTTTCAACCTCCAGAGCAGCAAAATTATTAGCAGTGACATGGAGGAGGGGGAAGAGAACAAGTGCCCTTTCAGTGGTTGTGACTACCTGCTCCCCTAAGGGTGAGCTTTCTGGTGAGGCAAAGGCTTCTGCACTGGTGCTGTGCAGTTAAATAAGCTTTTGGCCAGTCCTTGGTGTTGGAAGTGTCTGTGAGACCAGGAGCCCATTGAGCACCCTGGAGGGAGAGGTCTGGGGGAGCAGTAGGTGAATGTAAGCTCGTGCCCAAGACAAGTGTGTGAGCCTTCCCCAATTTCTCCATGTCTTAGTCTGAATGGTTCAAGTGGGAAGCAATCGGGAATGTTTCTAACTTAATAAAATGCAAGGAGAAATTGGAGGCTGTGAGTTTGAGAGGTGCGGTGGGTCTGGGGTAGTGCTGCCCCCCTGCTTCGCGTTCCTGTCTGCCACCTACCTTGAAGTGCTGGAAGCCTGTGTTTCTCTTCCTGAACCTGAGGTAGGAATATCCGATAAAACCCACAATTCCAGTAACCAGGCAGATGCCAAAGAATATTCCTGTCCCGGTACTGGCATGGAGAGGAGCCTGGAAGCAAGAGAGAGAATGAGTGAGCCACGGGGTGGGCACTGGTCACCTTCCAGTACCCAGGCACATGCAGTGTCCCTTTGAGATATGCCCTACTCCTGAACTGCTTTTGTGCTCGAGTTTCCTGGTGCGTGATCCCTAGAGATAGTTAAATACGGCCTTTTGATAGGAATTACAAATTAATTTTTTTTCTGGGTGCTGTACACTGGGCACTGGCTGTAATACAGCTTCATCTTGTTTATGTTTTTGAAGTTACAGAGCACGCCTAAGTGATCTTTTCTGGTCAGGTTTTTCAAAGTAGCAATAGAGGCTATGATGAGGCTGAAACCTAACTGGCCTAAGGAGGAGAAATGGGTACCAAATTCCCTTAAGCAGCTTTGGAAACCTGTGCTGCGAACCCTAGAGGGCTCTGCATGGGTTCAAGCTTATTCCCCGCCGCTTTGTGCGCTGGGGAGGTGTTGGTTATTGCCAGCTATCGGCAGCCATACCATCCTCTGAGCCCTGCTTACCAGGGCTCAAACCAAACTGCATCTGAAACGAGGCCCATCTCATCGCTGGTTAGAGGGACTGCCAGCCTGTGGAGAGGGTGCGCAGGGCTGGGCTCCGCCAGCAGCCCAACACCTGCCTTCTGCAGGTCATTCTGCCCCAAAATATGCAATGCCTTTAACCTGAACTCATTCTTCAGTCAAGCAGGTAAAGTGCCAATCCAAGGAACTGTATATAATATGTTATAAATATTTTAATAAATATGTAGGTGAAGGACTGAAAGAAATTCACACGTGATCTGGATTTAATCTAAAGGGGAGAAATGCCTCCAGGCTCTGACTTTGGCTTGACTTCTGTAGCTCTGTGATAGACTGATATCATGAAGGTGACCGGCAGTTTTGGGGTGATGATAAATTTGAGGGATCCCAGGGCCCGCAGCCACTCAGGCTGCAATCTCCCCAAAGCACTGTGCTCTTTGCTGGCAATCCGGGGGGTGAGGAGGGGTCTGGAATAGGTAGGAGATTCATATGCTCTTACTCTGCTTTTCCATGTGATGCCCTAGCTCCGTGGCGTAGAATTAGCCTAGAAAACTAATTATTAAACTTACCCTGGCAAAAAATAATCACATTGTTGTCTTAATAGATGTGGTCTCTTCATTTATTTTTTAGAAAACCAAGTAATTTACTTGGTGCAGCTGGACAGCTAAATATTCGAAAACATTTAGTTGCCCTATAGCATGTGAAAGGTATTATAAAGACTATAATATCATGCTGCTGTAGACTGATAGAAATTGCGTATTGTTTTGAATAATTTTCAGGCAATAATTTACGCTTTTACCCAAGTGTGTAATTTCCTATTTGTGAGGATTGTAGGCTGCAAGGGATTTTTGTGAACCGAGATTGTGCAGGCATATTACTGATCTCGGATCAAGAAGGCTGGTTTGTAAAGGAGAAAGGGTTGCTCAGAACAAAATGAAGGTGAGAAATAGGGTATTGGTAGGATTAATCTTGTGGACCAAGGAGGCAGCTGGTTAGCCACTTCCGAAATCGGAGCTGGGATGGATGGGCTGTAGACGTAAGTGAGGCCCCTCCAGCGCACGGAGAGAAGGATCAGAATGAGTTACCCTGATGGAGGGGAAGTTCTTCAGATTAAGCAAGTGGTGGGTCTTCTTGCAAGGTCAGCTTGAGCCTGTGTTGGGCTGTCACAGAGTACCTGGCGTGGAACAGAGCTGGGGAGCGCTAACAGTGCACATCTGAACACCTACATCGTTAAGGAAAACATTTTGTACTGGAAAAAAAGTGCTCACTGCACACCTCTCCCAGGGCAGCAGGGATCACACTTGTAAAACATCCCAGTTGCACTGCAGGTGAACAAATTAGTTTTCCTCCATTTCATACAAAGCAGTAAACTTTGCTGGTGGGAAACAAATAGAACAATGTTCCTGCCTCCCTGCTGCTGGGCCCTGTACCGTTTTGATTCCAGCTTGAAGCAGTGCAGCTGCTAACTCGGCTTGCCTCCATGGAAAGGACGGCACCCCTTTCTGACCTGTGCTGTTCTGCTGTGCGCTGTTTGCTTTGGCCTTTCTAATGGGAGAGATAAATGGATAACTGGGACCATTGCAGGGATTCGTGCAGGCAAAAAATATCTATTTTCAAAACATCTTGTTGTTTTGGATAGGAATGAATGCAAAGCCAAGAGTAAAAAATTTTCCTTAGAAGCTTGAAAGGTCTTTTTGGAAGAACTGAAATGGAGATTTATGAAACCTGCATTACAAAAATGAGCTCCATTATAAAATGGAGCTTTTATTTTATTTATACAAAATAAACGTGGGAAGAACTCATTCAGACAGAAACGTTTTGAACAACCTTCACTGGCACCTTGTTCTCCACTTCTAACTTTCTTTCAAAGTAACCTTTTAAACCAAAACTGCATATATGGGAGGGAAACTGGGAGTATATGAATGTCAGCCATGAGTTTGGGATGATATAAGCTACACCCACCTCCCACAAAAAAAAAAATCACTATGTACTTACAGGTGCTGGTGGAGCCTTTAAAGGCTCTGAAATGACGTGGATTATCCCGTTGGAAGCGATTATATCCCACTCAACAATAGCACTTCTGTCCACGTATCTGATCTCACTCTGACAGGAGAAAGAGCAATGAGAGCTGAGCTTTGACCCTCCTGCCTTTGGGACTGAAATAAACCTTGAGACTATTTCCCCACCTCAGTTACTGACACACAAGCAAAATTCACATGGGGGCTTACACCGCTGCCTCCCTGGACATCAGCCTGGGATGGCCCCAGGCTGGTCATGGCTCTCCTGTGCATGAAGTAGCCATCATCATTACCTGCATATTGCCTTCAGGCATTTCTTTGTCTTTTTAAATTTTTTTTTTCTAAATAAAGGTTTTTGTGATGTTTGTGCAATTGCCAAGCTCTGCCTAGGAGTGCTGTTACAGCTGCAGCCTGCCTCCGTTACAGCTGCTTTCTGTGCTGAGGATGCCACTTGTGCTGAGTTTGCTGGCTCAGCACTGATGGGGAGCCGCTGCCTGCAGATTATTTGGTGGCCTAGCGTCAGCGAGCTGGAAGGTGGTCCCATTTGGGAGCTCATCAGGATATGAGAAGGGAGAGGGATGGGATCAGTCATTGCCACCCCAACACTTCTCTAGACTGCTGATAATGGGAGTCCTTGTCTGCTTCGATCCTTTGAGCCTCCAGCATTTTGGGAGGATGGGTTCATGGGTGTCTGTGCTATTGCAAACTCTGCTTTAAATTGCATCCTAGCAAAATGCTTTCTCCTCGGTGAGCAGCACCGGGAGCTGCTGCCTGCTCTTGCCCCTGCCACGAGGTGGTGCGCTGCTGCTGGGGCACACGGCGACTTTCTGTGCCCAGGGAGGAAGGGGCTCAGCCGTGGTGGGACTGCAGAGTGGTAGGGGAGCCACACCATGTCCTCTTCCCTCTCCCTCACCCCTGTGCTGCTCTGCCAGGGTCCTGGGGAAAGCTCGTGGGCTCCGACCTGGTATGCTGGGACAGGTGGGTGCTTGGCTGCCTGGAGCATGCGTGGAAAGCGGCTGCCACCTCTCCTTCCCACCCTGGCACCCTGCCGAGCTTTACTGCAGCCAGGGGAACCAGGGGCTTGCTCAGGTCCTCCAGGGAGGAAGAAAAGCTACCAATTTCCAACCAGCTTTGAAGGGCAGGAGCAAGATTTGTGGTAATGGGCTCAGAGCCTCCCTTTGGCAGCTTTTGAAGAAACGAGTATTTTTTAAAGGAGAATCTCTTCTAAACTCAAATATCAGACCAAAGTGATCCAAAAGAGCTCCTGGCATGCTAATGAGCAATACAGGTAAACCTTGTGCTGGTGCACCCCATCTCTCACGAGGGCATGCTATATTAATGCGATTACTGGGTTTGCAGTATAGGGTGGTTTTAAAAATGTAAATGATAACTCTCATGGCACAAGAGTTTCTCCTGGAAGGGCAAGGAGGAAGGGAGCAAAGGCAACAGATGAGTCATTTGTGCACCTCATCCTGCAGCACCTATTTCCTTCTTGTTGGTGTCTGTGAAATCCTCCCCCAAGCTGGCATGTTGGGCACTCAGCTTCCCTTGGGTCCAGGGCCATTCTCTAGAGCACATTTTAACTGCAAGCCCACAGACGCAGTGTTTCTTATTTTCATTTTCAGCTACACTGCATCACCCACAGCAGAGTCCCAACCTCGGTCTCAAGGGGTTGCTGTCACAGAGGTCATTTGAAATGCGTGGGCAGTGAGTATTTTCTTAATAAAAAATGAGAAGTTGGGTGTGTTTTCAAAGGATGCGTTCCCCTAAAATGTCAAAGGATACTTTCCATTTGCAAAAAGGATATCAATTTTTGCATTTAAAAACCACTGAAATAGTAATAAAAAATGCAAACCACTGTTTTGTCTGCTCTTGCTCTGAGCAAGGCTGTGCTGGCATCTCCTGCCTCTCCCAGAAAGTTACCAAGAAACTTTACAAATGCCAACACCTTTCTTTAATGATAAGCTGCTGCTCTCATCTCTCCTCCTACCACACTGCCAGTCTCCCATAATCCTGCCAGGCTGAGAGGAGGGTTGAATCAAGCCCGTATCCCCATCCTGCCATTCCTGCAGGCCACCTGAACAGCTTCCTTCGAGTTCTGCGGGTCAGAGCTTGGCTATTTGCAAACTTGTAAATTTGCAGTTTGCCAGCTGCTATCCTGCAGTCTCAGGGCAGGAAAGAGCCTTCTGAAGTCAGCCCCTCATTGCTGCCCCTTATAACCTTACCGAATTCCTCTCCAGATCAGTGTGTCACCCGATTGCAGGGTATAGCGTATAGGGGGAAAAAGCACAAAGATGGGAGATTTATTAAAAAGGTACCTGTTCAGCAGTGGGGGCTTGGTGTTCCTGGCCCCTGGTGTTTGTAATGAGGAGTTTTTCCCCTAGACGAGTTAGAAGAGTGGTTCCGTTGGTCAAGTCCTCATAAAACATGATGCTGGCATTAGATAAATGATACTCGATGTCTCGCCCAGAAAGCGTCTGCAAATGAGAGCAAAATACAAGGAACGTTAACCGATCTCATTAATCCTCCGGATTTACCAGTAGGCTAAGGGCCTGTGACCTTTTTCCCTCTTTGCTATTAATGCTGCAGCAAGTGCAATATGGGGTAGCGGCTATTGGGAAAGCTGGATGTGAACAGTGGGATCTTCTGTCCCTGCTGGCCTCTGACAGCTGCCTGCAGCAGGCAGTACCTTGAGTCTGGCAGGACGAAGGATTTTACTCTTTTGTATCACGACCTGAAGTGATGAGCCTCAGAGATATTCCAAACAGCTTGAAGATGCGAGCCAGGGCATACACCCATGTGAATTGTTTGAGACGATGTTTGATTGAAGGAAGGAAGGAAGGAAAAAAGGGATAAGCACAGAAATGAAGCTAGGAACAGATGCCTTTAATGTATTTGTGGGAAATACCAAAGCTGTGAACTGCTTTCTTCAAATAGCTGTGCTTGATGTTAATAAGCCAGAGAAGGCTTCATCTCAGGCAGACTCCTTTATAACTGGGTAACTAAAGTCCCTGACGGAAAAGTCTCTGTAGTGATTCGAGCACTCGATAACCTTACACTCCTAACTATGGAAAAGAAATGGAAACGATGAACTTACCTCTTTCAGAAGCACAGTTTAAACTATGTGGGGTTACAGAGAAGCCATGTCATACTAAGATTATTATTTTTTTTAAACTTAAATTTCACTGGGATACAGAAACCCATAAAGGCTGTTTAAAAAGTGTTATTAAAACAAGGAAGGAAAAAAGAAAAAAACCCTGACCTCATTTTCCCTTAACCCGCTATCGTTTGGAGCAAAGAGAGTGGCGTGCACTGACAGGTCCGTGAGGTACCGCAGGAACTCTCTCCCCTTCCTAGAGCTGTTGGAGTAAGCCAGGATGTCCTAGGCAGAAACAAAATCCAGCTTTACTAAAGAGGAATTGTGTGCTCCTGAGCGGGGAGCTGAAAAGATGAGACTGTATAAATAACAACAAAGAAGCTTTCTATTAATAGCCCCGAAGCAACTCTGGAGCTTCTATGGAAGAAGTTTGTATTCAAAACCCAGTTTTAGCTGCTGATTTGGCGAGCACATCTTGAACTGGCTTGCAGGAGTCGGGCCCTTGTCTGTGAGGCTCCTTACACATATAATGCCTTTCTGAGTAGTGGCAAGAAAAGGACCCTTTTAATGCTTTGCCTTTTTCCCCAGCAGCAATTCAATAAAATTACAAAAAAGCACTGCACTGCTTGCGATGCTTAGAAAGCCAGGAGCAGTTGTGCACAGAATCCTCTTTAAGCTAAAGCTGCAGTAGCATTTAATTTCCAAATGAGTTTTAAAAAACCCAAAACCTCTTTGGAGCAAGTAATTAAAAAAATAGCGACTAAGTTCTGGTTTCGATGGTGCAGATTTAGACCGCTCCACCTTGCTTTGCTGGTGTGGGGTTGTTACCTGCTAGTAAAGCAAACACGGAGATACAACCCAGCGGCAGAGCCTGCTTGGCTCCGCTCACCCGACCGAGCAGCGTGCCGGCTGTGGGCCGTACCGACAAGAAGTTTGTCAGCGTTGGGAAGGACGTCAGCACTTGCAGCAAGTTCCCGCTGCAGGAGAAGCCATCCCCCACGTAGCCTGGCTTGCAGGTGCAGTTCACCTCTGGAAGGTACAAACACAGATAGCCACGTGGGCAAACACCCTTTGCTAGAAGGCTTTAGGCTGTCCTGTGCCTGAAAAACAACTTGCAGGCAACAGGTTCTGGGTTTTTTTAAGTTAAAAAGAGGCAGAGTCTCTTGCAGTGTTATCTAGCAGCCTGTGGCTGGCCAAAGGAACTGAAATCCAGGCTGCTGCTCCCCTTTGCGCAGAGGGATGCAGCAAAGGACCCTCTTACCTTTCTCCCTGTAGCAGAAGACATCCCAGGTTTCACTCAGGTTGACTCTTCTCCCATAGTCCACGATGCCGACGTACCCGGAGCCGCAGTTTGGGGAGGAGAAGGCAGTCGGGTAGCCCACTCTTTCACCGTCTAGCCAGCCGGCAGCACACAGGTGGTACCTCGCCTGCAGCCGGCATGGCCAGAAGGAAAAAAACATCGGGGGAAGAGCTGGGTGGTGGGGCTGGGGCACTGCAGAGGAAAGGGATGATCCCCCTGGGGCCCTCAGGCAGCACCCAACCCACCAGCCCTCTTTCTGAGGGTCTGAGCGGGCTCTGTCTGTCCGTCCTGCAGCCTGCCCTGTGCTGAGCTCTGGGCCAAGGGGATGCAGAGAGGGGGCCCTGCCGAAAGTCAGTGGCTCCCCATACGGGCCAAGGGAGCCTTTCCTGGGAAAAGTCTCCCTGAGCAGAAAGCTGGGCAGGCTCAGAGGTGGGTGTGAAAGCCGAAGGGGGACATGCAATCCCATCGTGTGCCAGCCCACCTTTTGTCAGCGTGGGAAGGGCTGACAAATGAGCTCGACACAGAAAATAAATCCCCGGGAGCACTGGAGCCAGCCCCACGGCCGACTTTGCTGCTTTGAGGGAAATATTTAGGCTACAGGGTGCAGGGGACATGCAGCTCTGGCTGCAATCTGAATCTCCTCGGGCAGCAGAAGGAGGTTTATATGCTGGCCGTGGTCCAGCCTCACATTCTGCTAAAGGTGTCTCTAAACAGTGAGCATCTTCCTTCCTTCTGCAGATGGGAAGGAGCCAGAAAGGCACAGTCAGTCTGACCCACTCTTCTAAAGCAAGTTTTACAAACCCAAGATGTGATGCTCATCCCACTGATGTCAGCCATGCGTTGTCTATAACACACTCAAGGAAAAGAATATGGAAATGGCTCTGCTAAGTTAGCAACCTTTGGGGAAAAGATTCCTGGAGACTTACATTAAAAAAAAATCAATCTAAGCATAATTCTGAGGTGTACATTTCTTTAAGAAGTGTTAATAATTAAAACCCCCATGAAAACACTTTATAAGTGATTTTACCATCTCACCCCAGGATCACTGGAAACATGAACTTGGCAACTGGTTTCAGTGCTGTATGAGCAGGCGTGAAACCAATAAACAGTCTGAAAACTGCTCCCTGGGGCACGGGGGAAGGAAAGGAGGGAAAATGAAGCTTATTAGCACAGAGCAGCCCCCTTGCTCTTCCCTCCCCATTTACGCTGTGGCTAGGTCCTCTCCGGGGATCTCCTCCCACAGGGAGGCTACCTCACCTTCTGCGCATACAGCAGCTGGTTATACGTAGCGATGGTGGCTGACTCATTGGCACAGGCCTCCTTTGCCTTCTCATAAGTCATTTTGTACTGCCCTTGTGGGGACCGTAAATGGAAAACCCCAACCGTGGTATCTGCAAAGAGAGAGAAGAACCAGCTCTTCCTGAGGAGGTTTCCATATCTAGATGCAGAGTCAACTGTGCCATACAAATACCTGTGAATTTTGTGAAATATAGTTAGGACAGATTGAACCCTTATGGGTAATATTCTGACCTGGAATGCCCTCATCTGTTGCTTCATAAATCCGGTATTGCAAAGTATTTAAGCACACGTTCTAACTTGAATCATGCTTAAATCTCATTGTTTCAAGGGGATATAGGTAGAGGACTGGGTGAGCTTACAGACACAAGGAACCTGGCCGCTGGCTTCACTGCAGTGGCACAGGGATGAGGATGTCCTTGTCCCGTGGTGTGCATGGTGTGCCATCCTCACCTTGGAAGTGGAGATCGGCACAGTCAGCGTCAGGGTGGCACTGCCCGTTGTCTTGCAAGCAGCGGTCGAGAGGAAGCTGCATCACCGAGCAGTTCAGCCCATCACCAATGTAGTTATTTTTACATTTGCACTTGCGTTTGTCCTGGTCAGAGAGAGAATAAAAAAGGTCAAGCCAAATACTTAGCTGACATAAAAGTGGTATTTCAAGCAACATTCTGAACTGTTGGAAAAATTTCACTTGATATAGCCAGGAATGGACAAACAGGAAAGTTGCTACTGACAACTGTGATTCAACAGACCATAAACTCTGACTTTGACATTTATTCTTCTAAGCAAAACATTTACACATGCGCTTGGGTGCTTTGCTGAATTAATACTAAAGCATAATTCCATCCACAAAGCTAATAACATGCATTGGAGAATTATATGACACGTAATTAACAAAAATGGATGGCAAACCAATCAAAATGGTATTTAAATGACTGGGCATGGGAGCATGAAAGGAATTTAGCAGTGCACTGATAGTAATAAATTGAGAACTGTAAACCCAGCAGGAGTTGGTGACATCCAGGGATTGTGATGGTTGGCAGCTGGAACGGACTAGCGGCAAGGCTTTTCTAGATAGCTCCTGGAAGACACATCAGGCAAGCCACCAAAATGGAACGGACAGGTGATCCCCAAAGCACCAGGACAAATGCTGGATCAAGTCACCAGCACAAGTTTTCCTCAATAACATTGACCGTGCAGGCCAAGGAATCTGTATCTTGTGGCTGCAGAGCTTTTTAAGCTGAGTCTGGCCAACCAACAAGTGACTCTATTCTCCTAGCTGTCCCTACATTTAGCTATCAAAATATATTCAGTTTCAATCTAACAAACTCCTATTGCAAATAGGGATATCCAGTTAGGGAGAGCTAAGAAGGGGACAGAAAAATTACACATGCAAAATATTCCATCTGCTGTAGGACCCCTTTCCCTAGAGCAAAGATGTCAAACTGTTTCTCACCCCTCAGCTGAAAGGATACCAAACGGGTGTGGAAAGTAGGCTGGAGCTATGTAAAGGTTGTTTTGGAAAACAGGGACTGTGAGAGGTACAGAGTGTGATCCAGCCAGAGAAAAGACTTCTGCTGGCCCCAGGATGAAATGCCTCGGACTTCCCTGGTGGTGACTGAAACCATTCCACTTACAGGTCCTATGACAGTGCAAACGGCATGCTCATGGCAGCCTCCGTTGAACCCATCGGCGCAAGGATTTATTGGAAGGCATGTAAAGCCATCGCCTTTGTATCCTTTCTGGCAGCTACAGAAGACTTTCACGCCGAGTTGTGTGCATTCGGCTGCCTTGTGGCACCCACCGTTGTTTTGTTTGCAAAGGTCTGCAGCTGCATGGGGAAAAGAAAACAGGTGAGTAAAGTCTGCTTTTAAAGAGGATATTCTTCATAAAGAAAAACTGCCTCCAGATTTTTAAGGCACACTAAAAATACTGCACTAAAAATTCCTGCACATGTGCGAAGGCTATCCTTAAGGGCTCTGAAGCCCTTGTCAGGATGTCCTCGATTTAAGAGACATGGCACCACTCCCCAGAGATTCTGCCTCGCCTTTTGGTGGCCCGAGAGAGCTGCTTTTTTAGGGACTCTGCTCTGGCCAGGGTGACTTCGGAGGACACGAGACACCTGGCTCAGAAAGAAAGACTGTTTCTGCAGTGATGTTACTGGGGAACTGCCTTGCCTAAGGTCATCAAAGAAAATCCTGTAAGTGAAACCCTGCTGAAAACCCTGCTGTCTCCAAAACCTGACTGAAGCGCACTTCTTGCTCATACTCCTGCTCAGTACAACCTGGTGAAGCCAGCTGCTTGCTTCAGAAAAAAAATGATCTGCATGTATCCTAAATTTGTTTCACTTGCTGCACTGTGGAAGCCGTTAGGTTTCATAGCCGGCATTTCAGACGGTAACTGCATGCAAGTGCATGTGCAAGAGGGTACAGCCTGCTTGCTTGTAGCAGGCTGCGAAGGGGAGGGGGAGCTCACCTGTGCATGTGAGCCCATCCCCGTCGTAAAACGGCTTGCACTGACACGTGTTGTTCTCCATGCAGACGGCGTTGGCGGAGCAGCTCGGGGAACACACTGGCTGCAGAGCTGTGGGGAAGGCAGAACAGCTGGGATGAAGGTGCTATTTATATTGCAGTGCCTTTGTTTCATGCAGCAAGAAAAGCCCTCATACCAGTCTTGCTAACTGGAAAACCTGTAAGAATAATTTTTGACTGCTTAGGTCTTGGGTGGTACCTTCCCTCACGTAGCCCAAAGCCCCTCCACAGGGAAGGTAGGCACTCATTCCCATTTCATAAAGGAGGTGACAGGGGGGCGAAGGGACTTGTTCTCAGTCCAGAGCAGGGTCCCTTAGTCCCCTTGGAGGGCTTCTGACGTTATTAACCCTTTCTCTCCTCTATGCAAACCCTCTGTTGAATTGCAAGTGCTTTCAACCCATGGCTCCATGCGACGGAGTCCGGTGAGAGGAGGCAGAGACCTAGCTTGGTTTCACACAGCCGGCCAGTCCATCCTGTTTCACAGAAACATCGTCCCGTTCCTGAATAGCCTTCATCACACTGTCCGTTGGTCGTGCATTCGCAGGCTGCAAAAGGAATGCAGAGGGATCACTTACAGAGTTGCCGTTGGGAAAGGGCAAAATCTTTCCCTACAGAAACATCACCTACGCTGTCAGCTTAGATACAGTACTATTTAGCAATTATTCAGATAAATCTAACCTCATGTCTTTTCACCGTGAGGCCAATCAAGCAGTGGACCAGACTTCCCAGAGCGGTTGGGCAGTCTCCATCCTTGGAGGTTTGCAAGCCCCAACAGGGTAAATCCTGAACAACCTGGCTTGAGCTCAGGGCTGACCCTGCTTTGAGCAGGGGGTTGGACTAGAGACCTCCCGAGGCCCCTTCCAACCTGAATTATCCTGTGGTCATATGATTTTGTAACTGGCATTAGTTCAGTGTGCCTCTGGAAATGAAAATGGGTATTGATCTGCATTGTGGTAGAGTAGCAAATTTCACAAAGGACTGTGTTGGGAGGGAGTTAATGGCTGGGCTGAAGACCCAGCCTGATCCTGTCCTAATCTGCAGCAGCTGCTAGCTGTAGGGAAGCCTTTTAGCCAGAGAGAAGTAAGATATACAGAGAAAGAGTGTTTGGTTGCTGCCTGGGAGAAGGGCTGTCTGAGTAAGGAAGCCAAATATGAGGTTAGTGAGCTTTGCTGTAAAATGTGGGCAAGTTACCTGTAATGTGCTTTTTAGGTTTTAGATATTTTTATGACTAAAAGCTTCTGAATTCCTTTTGTTCCTTTTACATGTGGGATGTTACCCCTTGGGCCCTGCAAACTGAAGCATGAGCGGCTGATTTAATGTATAGGTGATGTTTTTTCCCCGCTCTTTGGGCTGTGCAATAACTTACATGCTGAGTCCTTCTTAAGGAATTATTGATGGCCTTCTGTTTTATAAGGTAATGAAGTAGCATCCTTTCTTGCCTTATCCCTCTTCCTGAAATATTGTTGTTTAAAGAGGAAAATGATGTGGGATTGGGGGAACTGATTTTCTGAAAACCTGGTCCTGCTGAAAAGGAGTTTCATCCTCTAGCTTTATTTCTTTTAGCCTGGTTATCTAATTTTGGCTGATATAAATATGTATTAAAAGGAAGGGGCTATAAAACTTTTCCATTAGATACCACAATCTGGGTTTCAGACTAACAGCTCATGCAGTTTATGCTATGGTGTGCTATAAAATGGATAAACTGTAGGTAAGCATAATCCTGAGTGTTGGTGTCCGAACCTGGTGTCTTGCCTACACTGCAAGGGTATTTAGCCTATAACTCCTCGTCATATGTGCCTCATGAGCGCTACAAGTGTACACGGTTAGGATGGAAGCATTAATATTGTAGCTTCCCATCTGAAGGCTTTATGTTGGGAAAGCATTTAAGTTTAAAAGGTGATATTGATCTTGATTCCATCTAGTTTACACTTAAAACCACAGTGAGGTGGATTATATGAGCAGTTTCTTGGCTGCTGTCCCTCTTCACAAACTGCCTTAATCTCTGTCCTTTTTCTTCTCTTCTGCAAAAGCAGTGCATGGCCTTGGCCTCCTGCAATCCTTGAGGATCAGCATTGCTAAAATGCTGTCTTGCCTCTTATGGGGATGGGGGAGAAGGCTGTGCTGTAGTTGAAAATACTTGCTGGTGGAGGTTCTGTCTCTATTCCCTGTTACTTATGTACCCTACAGGAATGGGAGGAGCCCTGCAGAGAAGCCTACGGAAGGCTCTCTCCCCCCCACCTTCTCCTCCTTCCTTCTGAGACCTTGTGCCATCCCTCCGTCTGAGGAGGCACTTGGGAAAAACGTTGGTGTTGAAAGTGGAAAGCATTTCTTGGTTCACTTAAAAACTCATCGCTGATGAAATAGTTTAGGCTTGGCGTGGGTAATGGTATGGCAAGGTAACTTAAACATACGCCTGCAGTTGGAGCCGTATCTGCCTGGCAAACACAGCTCGCATGAAGTCCCGTTGAAGCCACTGTCGCAGCGGCACTCTCCTGTCCCGGTGTACCCATCGTTGCAGGAGCCGTGGTTATTGCATGGGGTCTTTGGGCCTCCTGGACAAGCTGAAAGGTTTAAAAAAAAAAAAAAAGTGGCTGTTTAGCTCAAGTGCATGTTTATTCATTGTCACTGTTTGTTATTTATTGTTCTGTAAAAATCCTTGAACAGGGAAAGGCCTGTAAATGCATCTCTGTTGGGGTGTGTAAAAGCAGCTGTGACACTTGTGACTGCAAGCCTCCTGCTCTGAATTCCTTGATGTACTTTTACAACTCTTGTCAGAAAGGTGTTGTGGACTCTTCCAGCCCTGGGTCTGGGTGCTGTTACTTGGGTGCTTGCTCATTCAGATCCATCAATGAATGGCACTGCCCCTGCTCCTGCCCAAATCCAGCCTTGCTTGTGCACCTCCATGTGCCCATGAGCCCAAAGGGCAGCTCAGGCTGGGCTGGCCAAAATTGCTCAGGACCTTCATGTGTCTGTCTGTGAAATCTGGACAGTGAGCCGGCAGGTCTATGTGTCCGTGGACCTGTTTGCCAGCAGAGATCCTAACCCGGATCCTGACCCTATGTGCCCTGGTGAGAGCCTCAGTGCTGTTCCCCCGCGGGGCTGGGGGCTGGCAGGTGAAGGAGCACGCTGTTAGTGCCTGCTAACAAGCAGCTGGAGATACAGCTTCCCAAACTGTCTCTCACCTGGTTAAAGCTACAGTTTCTGAGCTTACACCAGTGGTGTGCGTGCTTGCAAGTGGCTGAGGAATCGTACACTGTGTCTCTGGTGCGTCCTGGTATCACTGCCACGAACCTGATATCTGTTTTGGTGTTGAAAGGACTTTCAGCTGGTGACCGATTAAGACTCGCTAGGTTTGGTTACAGCAGAGCAGCCTTTACTCTCTATAGCATTCACTTAGTTTGCTGCTAGCATGGAGTTTAAAACTTGCTGTAAATGTGAAAAAGAGATTATGTGGAGGGGAAAAGCAATAATACTTTCTGTTTACTTCAGCTTCTTCAACAGAGTTCCCCCATCTTGTGGCTGGTCTCTCCTCATGTCCCCTATCCCAGCTCGCACAGTTCAGCCCACTGGGCACTACGCAGCTGTGCTTGGGGAGGCCACGGGCTGGTGGTGGGGGGGTCCTACCTTGGCAGTCTGGCCCGAAGTAGCCCTTGCAGCACTTGGCCGTGTGGATGACCATGGAGCAGTTCCTACGGCAGCCATCCCTCCGCAGCCCATAGGACATGTACGTGCACCACTGGATCCCTTCCTGGGCATCGCATGTGCCAGCGCAGAGAGGGGGGAAAAACACAGGAACATGAGTGCCATGTGGAGGTTTGGGTTTTTTCCTCTTTAAATCACAGTTTCTGATGTATATTGAATCAAAATGTGATGTGTGAGGCCCCCACCTTCCCTTTGATTCCTGACTTGCTAAGCACCATTAAGGAGGATGGAGGGGGTGCTCCAAAGTCAACCGAAGCACTCGCTACAGTGGATGCTGCATGAGACGACAAGCATCCCCCACCACCAGTGTCTGGGTGTTTGCCCAGGGACAGCTTTGTCCCAGAGGTTTTATGGCATCACTTAACAGTGTGGTTTCACTGTTGGAGGTCCTCTCCATTTTTTCCAAAGCAACTTATTCTGGTTTGCTTGTGTGAAGTACAGAGCAGAGCAGGTTAGACTGCTTAAATGCAAGATTGTAATATATTACCTTTGGTTTTGTCCCTGGAGGGCATTTAGAATTACTGGAACAGCTAACACAATGCCCCTGTTGTACAAAATGGAAAAGGAAAAAAAGTATATTAAAATAATGGCAACAAAAGGCTATTTGAAATGGACAAAAAGTCTGTTTTATGAGAGCAGCAAATATGAGCAGAGACGAGTGTAGGCTTATTATGCTTGAAACAGATTATAAGAACTCTGGAGAAAGAGAGGAGAATGACAACAAAATCATTGCATTAATTTAGTGCCATGAAATGCAAGAAAATAGTTTTGATACCAGAGTATAAGTTCTGGAGGAAGAAACATTGCACTGGATTTAAACAAGTAGGGAAAAGATGGTGGATATTCTTCAAACAAATATTGACATGGGCTGCATCAGATCTGGATGTCTAATCTGGAGTAGAAGTAAATGGTTACTTCTTAGGAAGCACTGACCAGAGTTGAGGAAATTATATCTATTTCATTTAACAAAATCATGAAAAATAAGGTAACTCGAGCAGATGGGATACACACAAGTGTTGGTTTTATAACTGAAGTATAAATTCCAATAAACTTTTTTAAGACTGACTACATTTTTTTTTTTTTTTACTTCTAGGTAAATTTTTCATACGTTTGAATTAAACTGAAGTAAATTTAGTCTTGAAACCATTTCAAAATGGGTTTCAAACCTTCCTGTTTGTGGGACCCATCAAAGTTCATGGAGGAAACTTCTTCCACACTAACAGTGCCTGTTCAGGTGTGTTAAAGGATATTTCTGTGAAAGCAAGAAATGTGAGAGACCGAGAGCCTGGCTAATAGACTAGGCAGTTCTCTGTCTTGCGACCTTACTACCCTGTGCAGCTGGGACAGTAACGCTGTTCCTTTGTAACCGGGGACTTTGTAAATGCAATCTGTATGACCAAATTCATAGTGTGAATTTGTATTAATTTAGAAGCATGATAGGAAGGTCTGTCCTTGCTCAAATTTATGCTTGCATTTGTAAGGTACTGTTCTTACTGAAAACAGGGCAGGGCTCGCTAAGCTGGTCTTAACTGAAACTACTTGTCCTGTGTGTTGCTTAGCGAGGATGCAGGATTTCTGGTGTGTATCTCTGAGGCGTTGTGCTGTGCTTCTTAACCTTAGCGCTAACCAGTGTGGCAGATGAAGCCAGCCTGAAGTGGTGGGACTTAATCTCAGGAGCACCAAAGCTGCTGCGAGTGTTGCCCTGGTCTCTGTGAGGACAGGTTTGGCCCTTGGGCTGTGTCTTTGCCAGGGTGGGGGACCAAAAAAGGGGACTGACCATGAAATCCACGGTGAAGAAGCTGTCGCAGCGTCCCCCCAGGCTGGGGTCCGTCAGCAGGCAGTCGATGCCGTAGGCGATGCCCCCGTCAAACTCCAGCTGCCGCTGCACTATCTTGCACTGTCTGTCGTTCAGGAAAAGGGCGCCCTGAGAGATGGGATGGGGAGGGGGGGTGTGACAAGTCATCGGTCAGTCTTACTTGGGGCCAAGCTGAATCCAGGTCCTGCATGGATGTTAGGGATAATCCTCCCCCTGCTCTGAACCAGTCTGGGGACCTATAGCTGAATGCTATAACATCACAGATGGGGAGATCTTTTGCCTTTCCTGAAGTGGACAGGCTATGCCAGCGCTATGTCCACAGGTTTACCTTATGCACATTTTAGTGTAGTTGTGTTTTCAGAGGCAGATGCCTGCCAGGGATGATCTGATACATTTGCAAAGAAAAATGTGCTGCTGTTCTGGCTTAACAGGTGTGCATGCATGCCTGCAATCTTAGCTTGTAAGTGCTTACAAACCAGAGTTTGCATGCAGATGCTGCATTCATGAGGTTTCTGCCAAAGCCAGGTTCACCTAAATAGTTTTCCATTGTGTATTTCATTGTAGGAGAAGTTCAAATATGCTTGTATTTCAGTTTTGAGGTAACTGAGAGCTGTTTTGAACAAATGACATCATACAACAGAGAAAATGACAGCTCCAGAGTCTTGCAAACCATCTAGTTTGCTGAATCTGTTGGGGTGTCTGCCCTGGTTTTGTGGCTGTTGGCATGGACTGGCAAAGACCAACTGAGCTTTGGTGCCACTGGCTCTTTCTGGGGGCTGTGCACAGGCACAGTGGGGTCTGCATGAGTGGATCCTGCAGCAGGGGCGAGGGGTAAGTGTGCTGGCACAATGAACACTTACAATCTCCCTGTTATCCCCACAGCTAACACTGAGGTTGGAGCCCTGCAGGGTCTTCAGTGAGGTGGAGCGGGGGAGCTGGTAGGCCAACACCTGGGAAGGAAATGGGAAATGCACGTGTCTGGACTTGCACGTCTTGGCCGTGGCAATGCTCCTGAAAAGCAAGGGCTTACCGCTGCATCACGGACAATGTGGAATTTGAGGTACTGCACCAGTTTATCAGCATTGGACTTCTTGAAGAGGAAGTCCTGCTGCTCCTGTGGCAGCACACGGATAGCTGTGTCTGTGGGCCAGAAGAGCGTGACGGGTTTGTGAATAGGATCGTTGATCAGCCCAAGCAGGTTGTTTTTCTGCAACATACCAAAAATTGGAGCGGAGGATTAATGCTCCATCTAAAATGACATTGACCCTATGGAGTGAATGTCTAGTGTAACTGGGATGCAGTGGCCAGTGGGCTACCTGGTCACCAGCTTGCACACACCCTGAGTTGAGCTGCCCAAGTTGAGTTACATGGCTGAATGCTCAGAAGTGCTTCATCACCCAGGGCCACCCACTGAAAACCAGGCTGACAGCCCAACTTTGGGCTCAAAAAGTCATACTTGAGTCAAACCTTGGCCATGTAATTTGGCATACAGTAGGACAGAGCTGAGTGGGGAGGGGAAAGGTGGCTGTGGGTTTGCTTGATATCCCCCCACCTCTGTGGGAGAGGGACCATGTGGTGACCAGGGTTGTCGTGTACTGTGTTGTGAGCCCTTTGGCTCTACTGAACACCATCCTGCCAGTAATGCCGTGTGCCATGTCTGTGCTTTTGTCTTTAAAAAAAGTGTTTCAAACCTTTTCCCAATGGCTGCTGTCTCTTGTGTCTTTACCTCTAGCAAACTGCTGAACAGGATGTATCCATGTTTGGCTGCAACCATTTTAAGGCTTTCCTACAAAGAAAGGAAATTCAGTAGTTTATCTAATAAATACATTATACGGATATTTAAAAAGCAGATATTAGCTTGCTTTTCCCTGTAAGTTGCTTTTTGTTATGAAATCAATGCCACTGTAAAAGCCCGGTGCAGAAGTCCTCTTATACTGTTCTTAGTATAACTGTAATTCCTGAATGAATTTTAAATACAACATTTAACTTATTCAGCAGTGTCAAATGATGTTTGTATAAGGTCTTTTTAGTATCACTGGGTTTTTTGTGACTTATGTGATTTATATATCTAACGGGAACTGTGGAAAAGCCCCTGTGTTGAGAACGGCAATGAGCTGCACATACCTTCTTAAGGGGGAAATCCTGCATATGTGATGGGACCAGAACTTGGTTGATGACATGGATCACGCCATTTGTGCCAACAGCATCACTGAATATAATTTCAGCTTTGTTGTTCAAAACTAGCGAGTTCTGGAAAGGCAACAAAAACACGTTTTCTATGGAACCTTGTGGGAAGGTGAGGCTGATGCAAACTTCTTTGATATGGTGAGCCCAGGTCACCCTTTCTTTGTAGTAAACAGTAGCTTCAGTTTTAATAAATTTCCCTTTGCTTTTTCAAACTCTCATCATGATCATAAAGCCAGAGTCTGAGGATAAAATAACTTGGGTCAAAGCCAGGGTTGTACAACTCCACTCTTTGCATAGCAGATCAGTACTGAACACTTCATGTGAATGGGCAATCTTCTTTTAATGCTATTTATTTATTTTTGTGCATCAGAGGAGGAAAGGGAACCATTCAGGTCTTAAAAAAAAAAAAAAAAGATGAATGAGAGCAGACTGTTTTATTAGTCTGTCCCCTGCTCTGTTACCTGAGAGTAGCTGATGTGTATTGGGTCCCCATGGAGAGAGGTGATGTTGGTGATAGTTGTCAGGTCGTTGTACAACAGGCTGGCGCAACCCACCATATGGTACCGGAGGACCTGAGCCATCACTCCTTTGGCAGTCCAGTCCTTGACCTGCAGCAGAAAGTGGAGGAGCTGGGAAGCAGTCGAGCAAGGCATCTGAATCCAAAAACTCATGGCCAGCTCACCAAATACTTCTGGCCTTCTTACTTACGCGTGGGTCGTTGTTTAGTACGTCTGTGCGAGGTACAAATAGAGTGAAAGGGCCAGGGCCTGCAATATCTCTGATAGACAAGGCCTGCCAAATGTAAGAGGACAAAGCAGTAATGAGTCGTTGATGCGCGTAATGTCACACATGATGGGGACAGCCCTTCTGAGTGGGAGGTGGTGCCCGTAGCCCTGTTGCTGCTGCGCGTTGGGTTCCCTTCCCTGCAATGCAAGGGTAAGAGAAACCCTCTTGCACGGTGTGGACTTTCCTTCCCAGCCCTGTCTGTCACCTCTGACCACGAGTATAAAATGGAAGATTTTTCTCTCTGCTCTTTTGGCTTATAGCCAAGTCTCCGTTTCCTCTGCAATAACGAACAGGAGAAGAAGAGGGAAAGCCTGCAACAAACACTAAGTGTAGGGAGGATGGAGAGGGCTATTCCCCCCTGGGCAAGGGAGGAAGAATAAACCCTTTCATCTTGAGACAGTCAAGAGTGGATATATGCATGTGTTTGTACATGCATTTAGCTGATACTTGGTTGCTTGTACCTAGGAGTAGACAAATGGACCTGGGGTATTGCAGGCACTCTGCAATGACCACTGACAAACTAAAATAAGAAGAGAGCTCTGCTAAAGTGAGAGGAAGCCACCTGTCTACCATGGTAGCACAATCAAAGCTAGAATATGAGTCTTTGGACTAGCAGGCCAGTATACAGATTTGTGCTGCCCTGAGGCTCGGGGTAAATGGAGAATTACTACTGCCAGTCTCCAAAAAGCAGTGAGAGCTGGTGGTGCTCACTGGCTGTCTAGCAGCACATAGCAGCATCCTGAGGTGTTTCAGAGGGGCAACTGGAAACAGCATCGCAGTTTGGAAATGCAGCAGGGGTAGTAGAAGAGGGGTATTTCCTCCCATCAGACTTCATGAGAGATGTGCTGGAAGATCTCGGACTGTGAATGGGTGAAAGCTTCAGTTTTATGCCTTGGTCTGGAGGTCCTACGTTTCCCTGGGATCTTGGTCTTGATCGTTAATTCTCTAAAATATTAACTGCCATTAAAACCTCTAAATCAGAGCATCTCTGATATTAGTGACTGGTGATCCAAATCCAGTCCCAATTAAGTTGAAGGATGTTGGTACGCGCCGGATTCTTGCCTGGTTCCCACCCCCCTACATCCTTGAGGCAAAAAAAAAAAAAAAAAAAAGAAAGGAGGGGAAAAAAAACCCTGAAAAAACCCCCACTCAGCCTTTTCTTACCTCTAAGTGGAAATAAAACCTAGATGTGTTGGAGTCCCTGAGAAGTTCCTGCAATCAAGAATAAGACTTTGTAACAGTGCTGCAAACGTGAGGCAACATCTGTGGAGTGCAAACAAATGCAGCACTCGGACAAGAAAGGGAGCTTCTGGTTTCGAATAAATGCTGCCTATCTGCATTGCTCCTGTTCTGTTCTTACCTTGCTCTATCAAGGAACAGGCTTCTTTGAAACCTAAAAATACCAGTATTAACTCCCTAGTACTGCAGTCATAATGATTGTCCATCAGTGGTTTTAGTTGGGTGGTTGTTGTTGGTTTTTTTTTTTTTTTTTTTAGGCAGGTAAGGTTATCTTGCAGCATCCTGTTCCTATTCCTGGTTTCTTGGACTGGGATTATTTCAAATTCAGGGTAGATTTACCAATTTGTCAAAGAGAATAATTGGCATGTTTCAAAAGACAACCATTGTATTAAATACCTATCTGAAGTTACAGGGACGGCAAACACGTGCAGCACTTTACCTGGAAGATATTGCCTCGGCACTTAAATCCATCCCCAATGTAATTGTCTTTGCAGGTGCAGGTCCTTTCTGTCAGCTCGGTGTCATTACAGATGGCAAATTCACTGCAGCCTCCATTATTCTTGTAGGATCAAAATTTAAAATATTTAATTCCTTCATTGCCAGGTGTACAAAACAATTCTAGTTCGTCACTTTTTTTCCATGTATACAGCTTAGAAAGACTTAATCCCAACAGCTTTTTGAAACCAGATCTTACTGGAACTTCTGATGGTATATACTTTCTTGCAAACAATAAAGAGCATTTAAGGTTCATAAGAAATAACTCTCATTTTATGCAGAGCATGTAGTTTTGATTCCCTCCTTATATCTTTGGTTCACGGTGCTATTGGGATCCAAAAGATTTCCAGGCTTCATTCTGGACCTTAGGGATGAGTCTTGGCTGCTCTGCCGAGGCAGCATTGACATACACTGAAGGGAACTATTTACAGCTGCAAATCACTTTTATGATGCCAGGAGCCCGGGTTTCTAGAGGAGCATTAGCATAGGACTATCGTTCTTTGTGTGATGGCCCAGGCCAGCTGGAATGGGGACCTGCCGCATGTGCTCTCCTCTAAAACATACCCTGTCTGCCCACGGGCGCACCACCAGAGCGACCTAAGGCTTGGAGCAGCAGATGCGCCTCAGCCGGCCATCTGCTCCAGCAAGCTCTCTGTGCTAAGGGGAGATGTTCCTCATCCAGAAGCAGCGTGCTGGGGTTCAGAGCTCTGCCCAGTCACAAGTAGGTGCTCCCCACTTAGCACCTCAGTTTGCAAATATGTTTCTATCCTGGACCTGAGAGCAAATCAGGAAAAACTGAGAAGCCATTTTATTTTTCTTTCCTTGTGCTTGTTTCATGGTGTCCTTTGCTTCTGGTCATCTCGGGGATCCTTTCCCACGGGCCATGAGTGGGAACAGAAGCTCCTTTGGGAGCTACCAGGGGAGCCTCACTTGACAGGCCATAGTGAGTGCTGGCTGTACGTAGTGGGTGTGGGTGCGCTTGCTATTTATTTGGCTAGCTTTAGGTGAACTGTTGGCAATCTTGGGTTCATCATACCTTCCTGTGAAGCTTTGCTGCACAGAGGTTTGGCCATGGTGAAGCCAGATTAGCCTCTGGTCTGACATTGACACTTCTCAGGATTATCTTTTTTTCTTTTTTATATATAATTAGCCTGGCATAATTAGTCAAGTGGAAGCAGTTGCTGGAACAAGGTATAGGAAAAAGCAAAATCATACAAAAATCTTAGGAAGCAGCAGCTCGTAAGTTTGAGCTCCCCTTCCTCCAGCTTCTGTTTTTGCCCTTGCTCTTTCATCTCTGCAACCTTTCAAGGTTAGAGAAACTCTGCTGACAGGCCAGGCTGGGAGGGTGAGAATTATTGTCACTGCGCTTGGAGCACAAAGGATTAATGTACACGGCAGAGTGGATATGTCCCTGCTGCAGCTTGCCAAGAAGCAGAGCAATGCGGCTGGTACAGAGCACCACACTGCTTGCAAATACACGGCTCGCAGTGTGTGAGCTAGCTCGTGCGAAACAAATATGGCTAATTTTCAGCCTGCAGTGATAAGTGAGGGACAGAATGAGGAATGCCACGGAAAGCCCTGCGTTGCGTGTTGTGGAGGGAAAGGAAAGGAGGGAAATGGTTTCTGTGGAGATTATTTTTTTTCTTTTAACCTTCCCATCTAGAGAGGTTTCCATCCTCCCACACCATCTCCTGTTTCACTGTTCACTACCCCACCTCTGCTTCATTTTGCAGCGTTGCTATTCTGTATGATGCATCCACAGGGATACATTTGGGATGCAGCCTACGTGTGGCCATAGGGGCTGCGGGGCTCTGTTCTTTGACTGCTCCATGGGAGCTCTGCCCTAGGCGAGCCTGCAGGCTGGGACCTCTGCTGGAAACATCTACTCCAGGGAGCCCAGGCTCCTGAGCCTGAATTGCCCCAACATCGATTTCACTGGTAATGACCCAGTAACATGAAGACTTGATACTCTGATTTGGCTATAAAAATTCCAGACTGAGAAGGGGATGTGTATGCTGGCACTTGATCGTTTCTCTTGTTCGGGCTGTGCAGATCACACCAGAGGACTTAATGATAGGAGAATATTAAAAATAAATAGGGGTTTTGATCTACCATAGGCTATTCTTTTTGGTTCCCAATCACCTGGCTCCTAGAACAGCTAGAAATGGCCCCTGAGCATCAACAACCTGAACCTTTGATTTTTTTTTTTTTTTTTTTTACATTACAGATAACATGCAATAGATCATACTTCTCTCTTGTCATTTGAACCAAGCTCTTTAATTGTCTTGCCTTGAAGCTGTATTGTTTTTTTTTCCCCCTGTAGTAACTGGAATGTTGGCAAGCTCTGTGGGTCCCAAACACAAATTTAGATGGTGGCTTTTTATATGAATTCTAGCAATGACAAAAAAATCATCTGAGAAGACATGACTTGCACTTTACTGCTACAGACTAGGGCCTCTTTCTCTAGATCTGAAGCGTGTTGTGTGTGGTTGTGTTTTTTTTTTAAGACTCAGTGATGAGTCTGGGCCCTCACTTGTATTATGTCCAGGCTGTGGTCCAGGAAAAACTCTTACTGCATGTGTAATTTCTAAAACAGTGATGGCACTAAAGTGTGTAGTGAACTAAGCACATTTAAAAATTAGCTAAGTTAACGTAAGTGGATTCTGGGCATAGAAGGTCCCAGACCTACCCATCTGACTTAGTTTTCAATGCATACAAAACCCAAAAGTGTAATGATTATAGCAAGACCTTAAATACTCTCCTTAAATGGATACTTACTTGTGAACACAGACTGATATATGTGCATCTTTTACCATCTCCGGAGTATCCCTTCAAGCAATTACATACTGCCTACAAAGCAAAAACAGAAAACATGCATACATGGAAAGATGTTTGACTTTTTTCAGCATGTTTACATTTAATTTACCTTTTTGTCAGATTATGTCATAGTGATATGGTGTACATCATTTCTCCCACAGCAGTTTCTTAGCCAGCATGAGCAACCACAGACTGAGATTGGGGAATAACAATTTCCAAGAAGCTCTATCTGCCCTTTCTATGCCTATCCATCTCTTGTCTCTTCTCTGCTGTCCTGGTTGTTTGAAATGACCCCTCTGATGCCTGTACACAGTCATCTTGCTGGCAAAACAGGCTAAACACCTAATTTGTTTCCCTCATTTTATTTGCATAGGTTGGTATTCCCCTCTCTTCCCTTCCCCTGTTTTTTTTAGGTGATGAAACATATATTCAAAACACACTTAGAATTGTGTCCTGATGTTCCTGACAGCTTCCCATGCAGTGGTAATGCATTTGACACTTACGTCACGGTTACTCTGTTTTGCTCTTGCAGTTATCACAAAGATGAAAAATTAACATGGCTGCAAAGAAATGACTTATCTTCCTCTCCAATTCACTGCTCAATGGTTCTCAATTTAGAATTCCCATTTAATATGTAGGAGATTGAAAATTCAAGGAGATTTCTGCAGCAGAAATAAAACTGGTAGGCAGTGTAATAGCAGCATTTCATGTGTCTGTATGACTGAAAGCCCTACAGAAAGCAGGCTCATTTCTGTCGTATAAGTTCGGCTCTGCTGCAATGGGATTTTGTAGTGGAGGTTATTATTGCTCTGACATTAACTATATTCCCATGGGTAAGGAATTATAAATAATTGTGTTGTAGCTACTACTTCTGTCCCTGGTGAGGGTGTATGGAAGAAAATAGCCATCACATGTCTTGTCTAGAAGGATGGGGAAGGAGTTAAGTGGCTCTGTGCTCCCACCAGAAACGTACTGGCTTGCAAATGGCAGTCAAGGCAAAGAGTTAGTTGATCAGTACTGGCAGAAAGGGCTGATGGGGTTATTGCCCCTCCTGTCCCTGGATAACTGGAAGGCAGGAGGTGGCCACTGACTCCTGGTCGCTGGTTCCTTCATTGCTCCTGAATGAAGAAATACTGTTGTGCAGTGCTCGCTGGAGGCTTAGGGTCCTGCCAATAGCCAATACGAAACTATAGGGGTATGATGATAAGTGCTGCAATCAGGGTGTTCAGCTTCTTCTGAAACTGTTATAAGAATAGAAACACTAATCTGTGTCGCTTGATTGCCTGGGCCAATTTGTTTCTCTTTCTCCCCTTGTCCTTTTATACTTCTCTTTCTTTGGGGAGTATGTGGTACTTCTACATGGGAGACGCAGAACAGCAGAGGAGTGAGTGGATGCTGGTATGCTGTAACCCTTATACGAGAACTATGATTGGGCCTGTTTTGTTTCCTTGTGAATACCTTTGAGCTATGCTGGGAGAAGGGCTAGCCTGAAATGGATTTTTTCCATGGACAGTTTCTATAACAATAAAAGAAACATTATCTGGCAATACTTTCAAGCTGACAGTTTTTCACATCAAAAGCTCCCAAAGGAGAAAAGCAACTGCTTGAAACAGTAAAACACTGCTTTCCTCTGCAGTTTTGGATTTCTTTTACTGAAATTTATTTTTTCATGTTTGTCCACACTCCCCCTCAAATACCTTTTTGAGGGAAGCATATACTTTTCAGAATTTTTGTTATGAAATCCACTTCTCCATTTAAAAACAAAGTTGAGATGGGAAAATCTTTCTTTACACAAATGTCAACAGTTGGCCAGTCTTATTTTTCGGCACTGACAAAGTACTCACTTGATTGGGTCCAGTCTGCGTGCATTCTGCATTTCTATCGCATCCACCGTTGTTCTCCAGACAAGGGTTGATTTCTACATAAAACAGAAACAGTATAATAAAAAAAAAAAGAGTGACCTCTGAAAACCCAAGAAGGGAGAATTTTAAGTAAAGCTTACTGGGAATGCAGGTTTATGACAACTGTGAATCAATGAAACTCATTCCCTTAGCTACTTAATACCTCAGTCTAGGTCTTGCAGTTGTCTTGGTGAAGGCTAAAACCCTGCTGTCAGCATTTCTAAAACCATACCTGGGGAGGTATGGCACAACAGTGTCTAAAAGTCTTTAAGTTTGCAATGGTCAGAGGAGTGTGAGTGCATCGAGCTGCTGAAGATGGGGCTAGCCTTGTTGAAAGGTGGATCTTTTTTAATAAGCTTTGGTGTCACACCACACTGCTGTAGTTGCATGGTTTGCCAAATAGTATTGACTACGTGGCACGTAGAGATGCCTTCGGCATCAGGGTCTATAGTACCAGGAAACTCTACTTCTGGGTCATAGTGGAAGAAGGATCTTCCATCTACAGGAAAACTCACTCCTGTAATTTTCCTCCTTGTGATATGAGACATTGCGAACGCTTACCGATGCAGACTATGCCATCTCCGGTGTACCCAGCATTGCAGATGCACGCTCTATTGCCAGGTGTTGTTCTTCTGCACTCTGCTTTGGCAGAACAGCCACCGTTGCTGGTCTTGCAAGCATCAATAGCTGAACAGTGACAACAATCCAGATTAAAACAGTGTGCTTACATGGCTTTTCGCTTTTCAGGTTAAGATGTCTCTATCTTTTAAAGGAATTTGCTAACATTTTCTGAACACAGAACCTTTCTGATTTATGAGGCCATAGACTTCATTAGTGTCAGATATTTAATACATCTTATTGATGACAAGAGGGAAAGCTGAGAAGATGTTTCTAGTTTGGAAGATAAGAATTCATCCAGGACTGACTTTCAGTAACTTCCCATCTTCTGATTCTGTCCATTCCACCAGGCACCAAAAAAGAGATCTTCATGTTCTTCTCTAGATTAAATGGCCATTTGAAGCTTTCCCTTAGCTTGCCTTTCTGCACACAGATCAAATGGCCTTCTCTTGCAGGAGGTCTAGAGTGTAATACTCGAATACTGTGTTCAGTTTTGGGCCCCTCACTACAAGAGAGATATTGAGGTTCTGGAGTGTGTCCAGAGAAGGGCAATGAAGCTGATGAAGGGTCTAGAGCACAAGTCTTATGAGGAGTGGCTGAGGGAACTGGGGTTGTTTAGTCTGGAGGAAAGGAGGCTGAGGGGAGACCTTATCGCTCTCTACAACTACCTGAAAGGAGGTTATAGCGAGGTGGGTGTCAGTCTCTTCTCCCAGGGAACAAGTGATAGGACGAGAGGAAACGGCCTCAAGTTGTGCCAGGGGTGGTTTAGACTGGATATTAGGAAATTTTACTTCACCGAAAGGGTTGTCAAGCATTGGAACAGGCTGCCCAGGGAAGGGGTTGAGTTGCCATCCCTGGAGGTATTTAAAAGCCGTTTGGATGAGGTGCTTAGGGACATGGTGTAGTGGTGGTCTTGGTAGTGCTAGGTTTATGGTTGGACTCGATGATCTTAAAGGTCTTTTCCAACCTATACGATTCTGTGATTCTGTAATACCACCCAGCCCCCTCCTGTGACAAAAAGTCCTGGTTGTTATTCAGATGGATACTTGTGCTGTTTCTGCAACTCTGGATGAGTCGGAGGCTGGCAAATTGAGCTTGCTTGGGTTACCCTGAGAGCAGGGAGGGAGCCTTTTTTGATCTTCAGTATGAACCAAATCAGCCCAAACATTGCTTTAGTTTTTGCCTCAGGTGACCCCAAATTGCTTTTTCAGCAGCTGTAATAGCCAGACTGGGGAGATGACTTGTCCTGTAACTGGTTTTGCCTGGGAATCCTGTATAGGGGAATAAGGGTGAGTGCAGAGCCACTAAGGGTGACACCACTAAGGGTGTCACCCAGCTCTTCCTGCACATGGGGAATTTCCCACCAGCAGATTAAAATGAATTTGGTTGATTTGTGCCAGAAGAGAAAATGAAAGCAGCCAGAGTAAGAGTACTAAAATCTTGGATTAGGACCTGCCAGCCATTGTAAGTAGACAAATATGCTTCTGTTCCCAAGAGAATTAGTATTTTAATCAGTTAAAGATTAAGTAAAACAACTGTAAAATTAATTGCAATCACTGTAGCCTGAAGCAGCCTATTTTGTAAGTCTGGATATCCCAGTCTCTTGGAGGGACACCTAGGATAAGCTGCTGTTACCCCTTTCTGAGGGTCTCTCAGATATCTCTGGTCTAAAGAAGTTGATCTTACCACCCCAGAAAACTGTGCAAGTTCAGAAAGCTGAGGAAATAGCAGGGCTATACAGCTTCCAATAGCTGGAAGTGCTATTGTACCCTGAATTGGCCTCTCTTCACTGGGCTTTGTTGGGAAACGGAGTAAAAGTCATAATCCAGGTTTCATTACTCTGCAAACAATGGGGCCTGGGTTGTGCGTGGCATGTTCCCTTTTCTCTGGTCTCCCATAGCACAATGCCTCCCAACTTGGAGATTTTGAGCCCTTTGTTTGCTATGAATCTGCACCTGTTGGGCTCTTACTTGTTTTGAGCAAACTGGCAGCAATTCCTGTTTTTTAACTGGTGCATAAGAAACTGCTCATCTCTCGCCAGCTCCACCGTGACCACAGAGTGCTTCAAGCATGTGGGTTTTGTTTTTTTTTTTCAAAAGGGAAGAAACAAAGTCCACTTGCCTGTGCAGAACGTCCCGTTCCCCTCGAACCCAGCTGCACACTTGCAATAGGCAGTGCCATTTGATAGGAGAAGGCAGCTAAAGAAGTAAAAGGAGGGAGACGATGTTTAAAAAAGAAAAGAAAAAAAAGTAGTCAGGTCTTCTGTACACGCTTTGTTTTTGTGCATTGTTCAAAGGTAATGTCGCACAGAAATAACAAGGCATTCAACCATATGGTATGGTGTAGTTACAACCATAAAAATGAACCTAGTTGGACCAAGCTTTCCAAGTGCATTTTGGATGTATTATTTTAAGTATTAAAAACACATGCTTTGATCATCAAGTATCCTATTTTCTCATGCAGAGCTCCAGAAGTTGCATGCCTGCTTACCCAAAAACCATGCACAAAGTTTTGTTTGTGTGGGACGGAGCAGAACTGATGCACAGGGGTGGGAGCCAGGCGTCTGAGTCCCCTGGGTTCAGGTTTGGTTTTTTGGACAGTTTGGCCTTCTGTATGCAAGCGGGGGTTTACTGCCCCATGAGATCTGTATAATACAGGGATTGCTCCCTGGTGTTGCCCAGGGACAGCGTCACAACACAGCCAGCACAATCCTGTCCTCCCCTCTACTCCTGCTATGCCTGCACCTATCCTTGTACCTACAGGGGTACCGCAGTGGATGAATAAGACTCAAGAGAAGAACAGTCTGCTTCTCCTGTCAGAAACGCAGTCTTGATGCCAGCATGGGTGGGATCCCCCTGAGCAAATCTGAGAGTGGAGTTTTGCCAAAAAAGCCTGGTAAAATATCACTGCTGTGAACTGCTGTTCACAAACACATGGGGGAGAGAATGATCTACATCTGGGAAAAAGGGGTTTTGCCTCTCTGGTTTCTCTGCTCCTACAGAAGAACTGTGGCTGCAAATGAGGAGTCTTTCCAGCCACCTTTCCTTGTTCTTTAAATCTCTTGGGTAATGTAAATCTTGCTGTCAAGTCAATGATGGGGGGTGGGTGCACTTCAGTAAATGGCTCAGTGGGGGTCACTTGCTCCTTTGAAAACTGGTTTGTGTCCCAATACTGATGCTGGACCACCAAGAGCATTTTTTTAATGTTTTGATGTGAAGAGGAGAGCTGTTTCTTGTCAAATGCAGTGCTCTCTGGTGCAGTCCCTAGGGCCGATGGCATTTCTCAGTTATATGTGTGGTGGCGGATGGGGAAAATAGGAGGGACAGACAAAGCCCACCTCAGAAACCCACCTTTATGATCAGCCTTGCCCTGCTCTGTTGTTCTCTTTAGTGCTGCAGGCTCCATTTCTTTGTATACTGCATGGTAGGATGTCTCACAGGTCTTTCTTTTTTCCTCCCCAGAAATCTCATTTGTTTCCCCTTTTAACATGCACATTTTAAACTTTTTGGCCTAATCACTGACTATGTTACAGTAACATCATCCCTTATCTCTGTGGCAGAAAACATGAGTGTTATCTATGCTGCTGCGAAGTCTTCATAAAGAACAAGATGGACTATGCTTTTTGCTTGCAAGAGATCCCCTTTTTCTCCCCCCTCCTCCAAATAATTGGATTTCATACATACTTAGCACTGGTATGGCATGAGGCATTACATGCATCATCTTTGATTTCTGCAAGAGGAAAAAAAAAAAAGAAACAAGGATCATGAACCTTTTGGGTCAACATCCTTCTAGTTTCCCGTCTTTTGCTCCCACCATGCAGAGCTGGAGTCTGTTATGAGTTCTGCACCCGACAAGCAGGCTCTCAGTCTGTATAGAGACTCCATCTGTATAGATTGGTAGGTACCACTTAAATTCAGTTGTGAGGAAGAGGCATGTCAACATATCGCCAGGCAAACATTTCACCTCTTGTCATTATCTGTATTTACTCTGGTGAGTTTTGCACATTATTAGCTTAGTTATATAAGCGTAGGTTTTCCGAAGGAACTGAAATTTGCTCAGATATAGCAACTACAGCAACTCTTTAAGGTTCAGTTCATTACTATTTTTTCCCTAAGCAAATTTAAAACAGACATTGAATGCTATTATTAATGTGCTTATGCATTTTGTATTTTATGCTATTATACGTAGAGTTCTGAAATAGTTATTTAATACATTTTAATTATGTCTAACTAAAATATAATTTTATTGGATATAGGAGCTGTATTTAACCAACACAAAATGATTTATTTGCTAATTAATTTTTATTGTATTAGCAAGAACATAATTTAATAGCCAGTGCTGTATAGCTAAATCAACTTAATGAAGCATTTGAGAGGCTTTTGATCAGAGGATCAAAATGTGGTGGGTAACTGTGAAATATATAGCCTTAACAAATGGGATAATTTTTTGGGACAGATAGAGGGTGATACAGTTAGAGAATTAGCTAAGTAAGGCATTTAAGTCTCACAAAGAGTATCTCACCTGGCTCTCTATTAATATGGCAATTAATTGCCATAGCACATGAGTGTCACCTGTATTTCACTGCATGTGGGAAGCTGCTGGGTATCCGGTAGTGCACTTGGACCTCCTGCACTGGGATCTGATCATGGCTGTAGTTCTGGTGTTTCCTGAAATGCTCACTTCTTTCCCCAGAAGAAAAAGGAGGGGACACTCACCGGTCTCACATGTCACTCCTCTCCAGCCAACGTCACATTCACAGGAGCCGTCCCCGTCGATCCCGCTGCTGCATTTCCCGTGGACACAAGCGCACGCTGCAGGGAGAGATGGGAGGAAACCAGTGTCCCTGGGCAGGGTAGCAACGTGCGCAGCAAGGCAGTGAGGGGAAGGAAGGGCAGGAGGATGGCCCAGATATCTTCTGCGGGTGGCACCTTCTGCTCTAGGCTATTTCAAGAAATGCTTTGGCTTATGCCTATTGGCTTCTTCCTACAGAATAAATCTAAATTCAAAATGTGCTTATCTTTCCTCTGTTCCCAAATAATGGGACTGAAACTGTAGTTTAATGGGAAAGCATTGGTGAAAAAGCAGTGCTAAAGAGGATTATTCTCACCAGATGCTGTTCTAAGCCTGTAGCATGCCAGAGTAGGAGGTACAGTCCCCAAACAAGGGAGTAGAGAGAAAATACCATAATGGGGAAAGATGTACATGATGTACCTTTCCAGGATCTAGAACGGACATGGTTAGAAGATCTAAGGGGAAGGTTTTGACATCTGACAAGACTAGCGAAGGTGCCTGTGTGGTTTGGGGATGCTCAGTACCTTGATCACAGTTGCGGCCATATTTGCCTTTGATGCAGCTTTCACAGGCTGTGCCGACAAACCCCTCTCCGCACTCACAGGCGCCTGTGCCGTTGATGCCATCGAGGCAGATGCCGTTTCCGAAGCAGGCGTTCCCTGCTTTCCCCGGGCAGGGCTGGCACTGCTGCCCAAAGAAACCTGCGCAGCACTCCCTGGTCTGGAAACCAAGAAATGCTGTGCTGAGGGTCAGGATCAGGGTAGCAAGCATGGCTGCAAGCACGTGGCCACTGGGTATCATCTCTTGGGACTGCTGCTGGGTGGAGATGAACTATAGATCTGGATTTTCCAGCTCTGGAGCCCTCAGCACAGGAAAGACATGGACCTGTTATAGCGGGTCCAGAGGAGGGCCACAAAAATGATCAGAGGGATGGAACGCCTCTCCTATGAGGACAGGCTGAGAGAGCTGGGGTTGTTCAGCCTGGAGAAG
Source organism: Ciconia boyciana (assembly GCF_034638445.1). Taxonomy (NCBI): domain Eukaryota; kingdom Metazoa; phylum Chordata; class Aves; order Ciconiiformes; family Ciconiidae; genus Ciconia; species Ciconia boyciana. The sequence goes on from NC_132934.1 coordinate 62,497,502, forward strand.
AGAAGGCTCCAGGGACACCTTATTGCAGCCTTTCAGCACTTATACAGGGCCTATTAGAAAGATGGGGACAAACTTTTTAGCAGGGCCTGTTGCGATAGGACAAGGGGTAATGGTTTTAAAAGAAGGTAGATTCAGACTAGATAAAGGAAGAAATGTTTTATGATGAGGGTGGTGAAACACTGGAACAGGTTGCCCAGAGCAGTGGTAGATGCCCCATCCCTGGGAACATTCAAGGTCAGGTTGGATGGGGCTCTGAGCAACCTGATCTAGTTGCAGATGTCCCTGCTTATTGCAGGGAGGTTGGACTAGATGACCTTTAAAAGGTCCCTTCCAACCCAAACTATTCTATGATTCTATGATTTTTAGCAGCGCTTCAGCTCTACTGGTCTCTGGTCACGCTCCTTATTGTGTGGGGCTAAGGCTGCCACCCCAAGTCCTTGGTGGGACCCAGGTGCCCTCCACTACCCCAGGGAAAGATGGACCCCATTGCTAGGGACAAGCATGGGGTTACCCTTCCCAAACGTGTGCTCCCTCTGCACCACATCAGCTCCCAGCCCTTCCTATGCTGCAACCATCAGCAGCCTTTAACATTCCAATCTCTGCTGCATCCAGAATAAAAGGCAATATAAATATATTGTCAGGGACTGCCTTGACGTGCTGCGTGTGTTTAGCAGGGATTATGAGGAGGGTGAAGTTCAGGGATGGGGGTTTGTGGCTTTTACTACATCAGAAATGGTATACTCACAATGACAGTTTTAGCGCACTTTGGCTGGCACCCGATCTGGATGGTGTACATTCTCATGTTGTTTTCCGAGAGGACGCAGTATTTCTTCTCCCCTGCCTGAACACAAATTGGAGAAATGGCTCCACTTCTGAGTAATATTGATCAGCTACTTTCAAATGCTTTAAAATTGGGACATTAACTTTATGCAAGCTGTGCGCTGACTCACATTCACAATGAAAACGAAGTAAATACTTTTAGAAATAAAAATGCATTAGCTAAATGATTTTTGCTAGCGAGCACACGATCAATTTAACTCAGTGCCCTGTGGCATTTTGAAGATGTGTCTAATACTGTCTTTGCTGAGAATTGAACAGAATTTTTTTCTGAAGTTTGACAAACATTAATTTTTTTTCTGACACATTTCCTGTTCTTCCTAATTCTTTTTGGAAAACTGAGACCAAACATCCTGCAAAAACAGTTGTTGAAACTTTATCTTCCAGGTCTGGACACAGTTGTGAAAGATTGCTTGCAGAAGACGACTTGCCGGTCTCATTGTACACTTGTTAGGAGACTGAGATAAGCATCCAACCAGCTGCTCATTGTCAAGGAAATGTTAATGTTTTTGAGTTTTACTCATGAACACTTCAGCCAATTACTTTAATAGGGTGGGTGGGACTTGATCTGCTTTGGAATCCTATTACTGGCATAATTAATTAAAAAATAAAAAAACATAAAGGAAAATATACTTATGTAATCCCAATAGAGGGGCTTTCCCAGAGAAATTTAGATGCCAAGAAGCTCTGGGTCTTATCATGGTTGACAGGGACCTGCTAAATATCCACAGTTCTCGTGCATTGAACCTGGGCATCCAAAGTCTCTGTAGTCTCCAAGTCTCCTTGTGACTATAACTCACAGCATATTGCTGGGTGCAGGTTGAGTTTGCCCTTCTGTACATCTCTGATTTGAAGGGCTAAAAGCTGCTTCTGTAATTCCTCCTGTAGCAAGCATACTCCAGACCATGTTCAGCTCCCTCAGTTTTGCATGGTAGAGGTAACCTTTGCAGTTTGAGGAGCCTTCGGTTGTCCCAATGCATACTAGAAACGGGTCATTCAAGATAAAACTATCTTTAAGCTGCCCTTGATTCTGCTACCTTGCTCTCAGGGTGGATTGAGTCTATTGACTGGAAGCAACGTATGAAGCAGGCTGAAGTAGCTACGATAACTTTTGTTGAAACGGAGGCAATTTATCAAAACCAGGATTGAATGCACCTATGCTCAGTTCTGATTAAAAAAGAAATTAGCATTAATGATAAAATACTTACTATTTCTTTTGTTCCTGGGGGACAACTTGATGGCTGCGAACAAATTCTGCACTTTTCCTTAAGCAACACAAATGGGAGGTAGTTAACAGACCGTACAGAGCCGCAGACAGGTTGTTTAATGGAAAATGCATATTTCCAGCTATGTTTCTAAACCTAGCCCTCAGGGTGCGTAGTCAGGATAATCCCTTTGGTAAAGGTGGTGAGGGTAGCTGGGCTGCTCAGCAAGGAAGAACATCCCTACCAGCAGGTCTGTAGGGGGAAGCCTTCCCCCTACATGGGAAGCCTTCTCCCAATGGGAAGGAGAAGGAAAGCTCTTTTGGATATTTCGCTTTGCTCTTCTAAAGCAATGCTTCCCAAAGGTCTCCCCATCGAAAGCACAATAGGAGGCAAATCCTGAGCTTGGACATAGTTTGCCTGGGGCACAAGGACAATAGCAGCTTGGAAATGGAAAACTCATACAGTGTATATGTCCTATTCTATATGTGTGTGTGACTCATTTGCACGTGTAAGGTCAGTTTCTGCAAAATGCTTAGGTACATGTTGTACCTAATATACAATGTTTAATATTATTCCTGTTTAGCTAAATATGTACTTAGTTTTAGTAAGGCTTAAATGAATGTTTAAGTGTGTCGCTGCATTTGAACATAGGGAAAATAATTTTCCATGGGAAAACGAAGGACTATGTGTGAAGCCTGGTTAGTACCTGACAGAGCAAAGCTGGGGAAAGCCTTGGGTGAAATATACTCAAATATGGGACTGTATCCCAAGAAAAAGAATTAAGCTGCAAAAGTTCATGCCTGTTAAATTTGCTTTAATTGAAGCACAAGTCTCACTTTGTCTTCCTCGTCTAGTTCGTTGCATGCTCCATAAAAAAGGGAGGTACCTGCCTGTTCGCTGTCCTATTTGACTCACTCAGGAGAAAAGACAAAGGGAACCTTTCTCTGCCAGTTTGAGGAAACCACATCCTATTCGTTAAAGGAATGTAAACCCATTTGTATTTCATATGTAAAAGGAACAAAAGAGGGAGAATGCTTTACTCAGAGGGCAAGAGGAATTCACGTGTATGTGCAGCGGTAATCTACACCTGGAATGAAAAGAAACATTTTTCCTTACTAAAAATATTTTATTTTCCAGGTTTTTTTCACTTGTTTACTTTATAAACAAGTGGCCTGGCTAAGAAGATGTATTAGAAAATAGTGCATTACTATTATTTTCTGAAAATTAAAGCTCAGGAATTGCTTATTCCTGTGCTACTCTAATTGTATTTTATCTAGGCTGTCAGTACACTGATTGCAGAATCAAAGCAGTCTTAATAGATGCTAAAACTCTGGTAGGAATATCCTTTGTGGAAAATGCATGCATTCCTTATTGGGAAATAGTGTCACGTACCCTGTACATTTTAGCTGTGTTTGGCTATAGATCTCTCTGATGGGCCTTTAAACATCTATATGAACAGAACCACTTACGGTAATCACGGTATCATTGATATCGCATCTATTCTTCTGGATTTCCAGGACTTTTCCCAAACCATGAATAATTCCTTTGTCTGTTGCAACATTTGTATAGCTTATAGGCGCATCATTTATGAATAGCTGCAAAAGAAATGCAATCAGTTAGAAAGCAGCAGAGCTATTTAGTAGCTTTATGGTAACTGCAGCAGTAGTGGGTGAAAGAAGGAGCAATATACAAGCCTCACTTCAGGAAAACCAAAGAATGTCATTAACTTCAAGCACTTGCTCACATCCCAGTTTTACTGCATTTAAGAGCTTCACCAGACTGGGGGGCATAAGATGACATGCAGCCTGTTGAAGTTTCTTAGCAATAGGATTTGGCAGAGCAGCTTTTTCCACCGTGGGATGTAAAGGTTTTGAAGAAGGAGCCTAAAGCAAGCCAAGAGCTGGGTTTGCTGTCTGTGGGGGATGGTGGGCTTCAGGGAAGACCTCTCAGCAGCTGCTCCTTCAGGGCGGACCTTCCTCATCTCACTGCTACCCCACACTCCCATCCTGCCCTCACAAGCAACAGCCTTACGAGCAGATGTTTCTTCCAAGGCTCTGCTGTGGGCAGAGCAAACAGCAGGGCTGAAACTGCTCTGGTGAGAAGCTTTCTGTCCTCCTTTGCCTATGCCTGGGGGGAGCTCTAGGACAGAGAAGAAGGAGGACCAAGTTCCCTTCCCGGCTGTGCCATAGAATGGGGTGTGTCGCTTAATCTTGCGGTGCCTGATTTTCCCATGAGTGGTGTTGAAAGGCAATTAATATTTGTTGCCAAGTGCTTCGAGCTCTTAGGATTGAGAGAGGAGTAAATCCACAGAAAATAGAATTAATGTTTTATAATTGAAGGCAGGTTTCTAATAGCTCTTGGAAGTCGGATTAATGACTGCTTTGCGATGCAGGCTTGTAGCTGCTAGAGATGCACATCCACCACAGTAGCTTCTGAAATGCAATGCTAAATGGGAACAGCATAACTGAAATCAAATTCAATCAAAGATGCCTTCAAGGGTGACTTTGAATTAAGCAGGCCTGAGAGAGACATTGCATTTGAGTGACATCTTTTGTGCTATTAAGTCCCAGAAGCTAATGTGGGGTGCACAGATCTTTTTGACTGCATCTTAGTTTAAAGTTGAAGCTGGATTTGTAAAAAGCAGAAAACTTGTTTCTCTGAGCAAGTGTAGACAGCAGTACCTGGCCGTTGTGGAGGAAGAACCCAACCTGGTAGGAGAAGCCCAGCATGGTCTCCCTGTGCATGCCGTTGTGCAGGTTGTTCTTCAGGAGCTTCTCATCCAGCACAACGTGATAGCGGATTTGGCCTTCATCCTGCAAACACACGATTAAATTCAGTTATGTAACAAAGCATGGAAAGTTCTTTGGGATAGCTTTTCCCACAGGATATAAGCCAAATATAGATTGCCTGAATTTAAGGAGAAGCTTCTTCAGCTGGCAGGTTATTTAATATTTCTTACTGTGGAGAGTCTACATTCCTGTCATAATGAAGCTTTTATTGACCATGGGGGATGGAAGGCTATTGAACTGGTGGAACCAAGGGTTGCGTGTGCCTGGTAGTGTGTCTTTTTGTGTAGACGGCTGGCTGACAGATTCAGGGAAAAGTTAGAGTCAGATGATTTTTTAGGACTCTGACCTTCATGACTTCATTTGACATCAAAAGTTCCATATTCATGAATGCTTTTATAATCTTCCCCATACCCATTCCTTCTTCCTTTGGGAATCCCTGAATAACCTATAGATGAACATTTACAGCAATTCATAGGTGTGGGTTTTTTTTTTTTTTTTTAAATCTTTAAGGTCATTTTCAGTCAATAAAGTGCTAGAGCCACACCTCTTAATTGGGAAGTTTTCTATGCATTATTGCTAGAGTGTATTCATTTTTCATTGATGTGGTGAAATTATTCTCTATACATCAAAATTTTGTGAGGGCTTCCCAAGGCTTCTGCATCTTGTTGTGAAGCAGGGGACTCTCAGAGCTCTCCCTGACTTGGAAGAGGAAGCAGAAGGGGGATGTGTTTGTGAGAGATTTGTAGATGTGAGAGAAGCTGGGGCATTTGGAGGGTTTAGGAGCTGCCTAGCCAACAGATATAGTGCTGCTGCAGCTGTATGTCTTTGCAACAAAAGGTACTTGTGGGAAATCCCATTGCCTGCTGTCTCCTTGTTCTGAACATTCATACTGCTCCTCACTCTTCAGCTCCTTCAAAAGTATGTGAAAGCATGAAACAACTCCAGGTTGCAAGATTTGTGATGTTGCCTGGCTTTGCCCACAGGGTGAAGTAGTGGTCTTTACATCTCACAGGGTGGGACTCATTCTGCTTTGTTTTCCACAGATTTGACAAAGAAATATTTGCAGGCAAGAAAGTGGGAATTAAGATAGAGCTAATCTACTAAGGCATAGGCCTCCGTCAATGTCTGGCCTTATTTAATCCTCTTGACTTGGATGCTTTGGAGGAAAAGTTAGCTCTCATGCATCTCCATTTCTGTCTTTAATCACCAGCAGAGTGAGAACAAAACCTTGCTTCCAGCGAGGCCAAGAAATGGGGTCTCTTCCCTGTGCTGAACTCTTCCCTCTGCGGCAGAGTTCTCCCAAGGTGTTTCATGAAGAGGATAAGGCTTAGGCAGGCTTGACCTTATGGTTGTTTTCTGATTTTCTTTGTCAGATTGCCATACCAGACAAGGTTGGGAGGATGGAAGAAAGAAGAAGACACATATTGGTAAGTAGTGGAAATGAAAAGGATTTCTGTGTGTGCGTAACCCGAATCCAACGGGATTGATGTCTTAAAGCTACCTATGTGTCTCTCAAAGTTTGTTATAAATGCTTCCTACAGTCATGTGGAAATGATGATGCCGTGTCATGAAACTGACTGAAATAGTGTTCAAAAGTCATTTGAGCAGACATAGCTTGATTGCGTGTGAATTCTTCCGGTGAGGCAGCAAGCGGAACTTTTGCCATGAGTCTGCTGGTTGGTGGTAAATGTTTTGGGACGAGTCATTTGAACCCTGTGCTCCTCAGCTTCCTGGCTGTAAATGGAGACCATGAAAGTAGGGACAGAGTGCGGCAGGGTAAATATTTATGGAAGAGGCAGGGAAGTATTAAGGTCATTGAGCAAGTAATGGGTGAAGCTTCCTCTGCAAGGTGTGGTTCTTGATATGTGTGTTCGATAAAGCTGTTTCAAACCAGAGCAAATGCAAAGAAAGGTGCTGGGATGACGCAGGAAATGGATAGCTTATCTTGGGAGGAGACCGACAGGATTGAGAAGGCTGTTTGGCCTTGTAAATACATCAGAGCACAAATGCCAGAGAGAGAATAGTTGTTTCAGCTAAAGCATATTCCTGGTGTAAGATTAAAGGGATATAAACTGGCCAGAGGTGTGCTGTCAAAATAATATAAACTAGCTCTGGGCACAAGGACTGAGGTCTGCAGGGGAGGTGGGATGGACATGTCCGCGCCTGTGGGAGGAGCTGGTGGCCAGGTCAGGCATGAGCCTGGGGTGGGTCTCCTGGGAATGGGCAGGGGTTTGCCTGGGGAAATTTTTCTATCCAGGAAAATTTTGGAAATTTTTCTGAGCCCTGGGACTGGCCAACGGTACTTGTAAACTGGGATTAGAAAAGCTCTGCAGAAAGTGGCTGTGCAATAGCGTTCCTGCAGGGGTGACAGGGCAAGCATCTGGATAGTTTTAAGGAAGAGTCAGAATGTTTTGCGGCATTATTAATGATGGGGTTGCCAGTGATGTCAGGGGACTGGACTTGTTCACCTAGGAAACTCATTTCAGTACTATTCCTCGTCATTCCTGTACTGATCTTCTTTGGGGAAAAAAAAAAAGTTTACTGATGAAATGTCTTGGATATTATCAGCATGGTTTTAATCTAGAGAAGGACAAAACCAAGAACAAATAGGCTCTTCTAGCGAGCCAGGAAAATATAGGTGGATCCATCTCTCCTCATGTCTTCTGGTGTCAAAAACAAAACCAAACTTACTGGCCTTCTGGAAAACAAATCCCTCTTCCTATTTCTGTGTCCTCTTAATCCATCCACTTGAAACTGAGATGAGATACTGAGTTGTTAAGACAAGTCTTGTGACTAATACTTACCAGAGTAGCAGACTTTTTATCCCTTAGGTAATTTTCTATGGCATCATTATTTGGGGCAAAGACTGTGTATGTGTTTGCAGCTTCTATTTCATTTACCAGGCTGTATTGCTGTTGTGAAACACATAAAAACAAATCAGAATGACCAATGATAGTCTGATACCAGTCCAAATGCAAACAAAGCAGAGAACCGCTTCTATTCTTAAAAGGATGTGAAAACTTACAATAATGTAGCCCCTGAAAATGGAGTAATCGGGCATTTGCTCTAGGCGGGCCAGCAGCCTTGGCATGACGGTGCTGCGGAGGGGGGTCAGAACCTGAAAAGGGAGCAGATATCCCATGTCAGCGCATGTGCACATGCAGTGGTAGCAGCTGCAAGGATCAGATGCAGGAGAAAATGCTGTTTTGCGCAAATACTTTTTTCCAAGAGTTGTTAATTATTTTCCACTGCTTGTGGTGCAGAGGAACAAATCCTCCCTGTGCAGCCTTGTACCTTATCAATAACATGTATGATCCCGTTTGTGGATGCGATGTCGCCAGTCACGATGCGAGCGCCCTCGAGGGTGAGGTTCTGAAAGAGGGAAAGGAGAAAAGGTTTGCTTTTGCATCGTGGTGGCAGCGTTTTCCTGGTGATTCCTGGTGACTCTGATTTCCACACCTTCCCAAATGCTTGCCTGGGGCTCCACCACGGCTCCGCTGATGCCAGTGTGCACCTGCCCTCAGGGAACTGTGTGCAGGAGAGGTGACTTTGAGACTCGGTGCTGCTCCCCGCACGCAGACCGGCAAAGCCATGGGGTCGCTTGCACTGGGGTGGTTACTCGGGGTAGGTGCCCTCACCCCCACCCCACGGCAGGATGAGCTCCTGTGCCGATTCACGCGCTCCCATGCCCGTGCAGCTTTGAAGGACCCCATTCATGATTTTTCTCTCGGGGAAGGGAGGCAAAGGGAACTTTTCCCTCCCTTTATGGGGATAAAGTGCTTAAATGTGCCATATGGATTCCCAGAAAATCCTCCTCAGAACATGAAGTACTAAATCAAAAGGCTGAGAGGGAAGGGCTGACAGTTGTACTTATTTACCATTAAAAATACCATCGGGTGGTTTGGGACTATCAAGTTGCACATGCGGACATGTGCACAGTATCACTGCTTCCTCCTCCCTTCCCAGTTCCCTAAAATAAGTTATTTGGTTTCCTTGATGCTCTTTGTCTTAATTCACACAGGCTTCTCCAGGCAGGGACTGCGCTTCCGTTTGGCTACAAGACTGTCCAGCGTTTGCAGCAGCTACTGGGACATTAGGAATAAATAATATTGTGGACAAATTTCAGCTAGGTAAAGTGGTGGAGAAAATCAAGTTAATGTTTCTCCCAGAGGGCCCAATATAATTGATGGATTCCTTTAATTTTATGACACGGTCTTCTTTTTAAATACAGGTACCTAATGTCTGTGTGGTTTTTGTAATACAAGAAAGCCAGTGGCAGTGATGGTCAGGGTTTGGTGTATGATACCACAGAGGTTTGCAGGTCATCTCACCCCATTTTCTTTAGACAAGTGTAGGAAGTTGCTCTGTAGAGACGTTGGCAGCATGTCAGAGGACGATAAATTCTGGAAATCAGCAAAGCTGTAAGCTCCTGTCAATACATGATACCTAAAGGAAATTAACTGGATTTGAAGGTTTTGTATTTTCTCTTTTTTTTCCCCCCCCCCCCAGATAAATATGCTTAGTGTGTCTAAAACTGTGGTTTAAAGCAGGAATTGTTTGTACAATACCTAGTTCAGCTATGTTCTGATCTTAGCTTGGCCTTTAAACATTTCTGACGTAATACAAATAACGTCTTTGTTTTCAGTGGAGTTGCCCCAGAGATTTATACCACTTACCTAGAAGGGGAATCCTATATCCCTCCCTTAAAAATGTAAGAGCTGTCTTGCTTTAGAGGCTTGAGACCAAAGTCTTGTTTGGAATGGAAAGCAATTCATTACAAAACCCCCCAAACCCAAAACCATTAACGTACTTCAGTAGAGTTGGGATGTTACTCTTTGACATCCAAAAGGCTTTCTCATCTTCATCCATGTTTTCAATTGCTTGAAGAGAAGGCACGAGGACAGTTAGGTTTGAGGTGGTGGACAACACTGATTTTATCTCAGCCTCCTGCATAAACGTAAAGAGCATAAAATAATTCATCCTGAGGACGATCTATAAATAGCAGCTGGTGACTTTTTAGCAAAGTGGAGTATGTGACGTGCTTTGTGACCGTCCTGGAGAGGAAAAACTATTATACTGAGCAATGACTTGAACAAAAGTACTTGGAGTGGTTCAAAAATGGTAAATGAGTGTCTATTTTTTACAGAATAGATTGCCAGCATTTAAAGGGCAGAAGCAATGTTTAGGTCAGAATTGTTTTTTATTATGAAACACATAAGTTGCCTCCCACAAAAGTTAGTCCGTCTCATGGATTCTGTTTTATGCACTTGAATGTTAAAAAAAAAAAATAAAAATTCATGGTAATAAATACCACTGGCTACTGATAACTTCAAGTAACCTGCTCTTACAGAGCACTTCATGCTATTTAATAGATAGAAGGATTATGAACCATGAAATAAGAAACCCACATGACACAATGTTCCCATTTGGAATAAGACTATTTAACATGGCTGAGATTTTTGCAGATGTCCAGGGGATATCTGTGCCCACTAGCACTGCAGTGGGGCTTGCTGCTGACAGCTCTAATTTTAGATGGGGGATGTGGGCTCTGTAGTATGCACAGACTGATTCATCTTCCATATGTTTGTATCTGCCTTAAGGATGGAGAGAGCCTCCACTGGAGAGGATTTTTCCAGTTCTGTGGATTTTTTTGTGGGTAGAAAAAGGAGAGCTAAAGATTTGAATGTGATCTTGCGGAAGATGTGGTTCTCCAAACTTTTCACAGGCTCCACAACTTGCCATTTTTGATACTGCAAAACTTGAGGGAGCAATATGAGCTTGGGTTCTACTTTTTTGCAGCTGGTATGCTGCCTGGAAGCTAGCTTGTTTTGGATAGTCCTTCAATACCCATACTGGGTTTTAAGTCAAGAAGGGAATCAGCTCCCTTAAATAGCTGGGAATTTTGTCTCTGTTAAGATCATCTTTCTTTCTAGCCATCATCACTGTCACCTTCCAAATATTTAAATATGGAAATAGCAACAGACTTCCCTTTCTCATTCTTCCTGGCCAGCAAGAAAAATGTTTGGTTATGAAAAGTGGTAAACATCACATTCCTGCTCAAGTGTGAAGTTAAAAACCCCACAGATGGATATACCTCCCTATTTCGCTCATATTTGTAGCTACCATTATTTAATTTAAGGGGTGCCTTTTCTCGGAAGTGTAGCAGAAATTTCCACATCCCTGTTTCAATAGATTATACAGAATCTGCTCCCTGATCCCCCCCCCCCCCTTCATTATCTAAAGAGCATGTTAGCAGGTGAACAGTCTTTCCTATTGTGCTCATTTCTTTAACTTCATTAGTTTCTCTTTACAGTGTTCACTGCTGCAGCCTAAGCCCAGGGCCAGGCAGATAACTGATTTAAATTAGCCACACTGGCCGCTCTTTTAAGCAGCTCCCTGGGGTCCCTGTTGCAATTGCGTGCTTTAATGATCCCCGAGCTGTCTAACTTCGGAAAGCTTGAAAGCAGCTAATATGCTGTGACTTCTGCTTCTGATGCTATTCATTAACATATCCCTGTTCCTTTCTGTTTGCCATGTATTTGCTATACACTTCTTATATTTAGGTTTTTAAGCTCTTTGTGGGAGAACCTGGTTTTGATCTTTATTCATAGTGCCAACCACAGTGGGGTAGGACCTCTAATGTTACTGCTGCCCTAGTAATAGATGAGAGCACGGGAAAATAAAAAGTAGACAGTGACAATCAATCTATCTAGAACTTTATTTTTTTCATCTAAATTGGTGTTTCTTCCCTAATCTGAAGCCAAACAAGCTAATCTCTTCCTTCATTTCCTGCACCTCAGTCAAGCCTGCACAGACTGAGATTTTTCCTCCTTGCTTGCTGTGGCAGCAGCACACTGACCAGCCGTACGGTTGTGTTTTCCTGGCACGGGGCTCAGTGAAAATGGGGAGGGTAAGGCATTGCCTTCCCTCTCCACTTGTAGTTTTATTGCATGAAGGAAGTCGGAAGGAGCCACTTGGGAGCATATTCAGGCTCTGCTTGTACCCTGCTGCTGGTCATCTGGGCTGCAGTGTGTTTATGTACAGGGTGAGTCATGGCTTATGTAGCCCCCTGCCTCAGAGAACGGGCTTGTAACTTGCTCTTCTGCTTGTGGAGCTTCCTCACTTGCCTGAATTTGGGATCAGAATTTGGTTTTCAGGCAGAAATAGGGAACCAGATGATCAGCCTTGCCGTGGCTGGTGGGAGAGGGACTCCGATGCCTCTTGGGCCTTTGCTGTGTGATGGGAATATTGCTGTGAGGTTCCCATTTCTAAAGGTTAAAAGGCTCATGTATTTCTGCAAACTTGAACATATTTAAAAAATCAAACATGACGTGTACTTACATTAACCCATTGGTTAAATGCAGCTGCTTCTGACAGAGTAGATAACTCCTGATGAGAAAAAGAGAGAGCAGTGAGTACGCAAGCTATAATTTGCCGTACCAAAGTACTCTTGCTGTAGCCTGTGGTGTAACACGCTGTGTCTGGCCTGGCTGATGTGTCATGGAGGAGGAGGTTTTCAGTACGTGTAAAAAGGGAAGACATTCATGTTTTTCTGATACTTTCTGGTAACGGGAATGGTGAGCTACCAACTCTTGAAAATCAGGCCACCTATCGCTTAGGTGTATTAGGTGTGCCTGGCCTTGGTACGTAACATGTACTGACCTCAGGCTAAGTGTTAGTTTTCTGGGAATGTAAACCTAAATCTTTTCCTTAATGCAAAATTAATTGAAAAAGGGTATGTTGTTTTGCTTGGTATTTGTACAGCATCTTACATATCATCCTGCAAGTGGAGAGCCTTTATTCTGCCACTGATGGTGGCAGATGATGGTATGAGCAGGGACGGCAGATAGTGCTAAGAGCCATGTAAGATTATTGCCAATGGCTGGGACAGCTGACACTTTCATTTTTCCTATGCTGTTAAATGTGCATTTATATCACCAATTTACTTGTTTTGGTTTTATTTGCCTGCCAGTCAGCATGGTTTGTTTTAACATGATAAATTGACCGTTTCCACTGAGAGAGACCTCAAGGCAGAACTTCAGAAGAGTTGGGTGCTCACTGCTCCCAGCTGGGAGGTGAGTGCTTAGCACTTCTGCACGGTAGGCCTCTGGGGCTGGCATTTTTCAATTTGTCTTAAAGAAATATGCTCGGATCCCTTAGGCCCCTTTTCAAGCTATGTTTTTAAACACAACAGATCATTTTTGTATCAGGCAAGAGTCTCCAGCAGGAACACTGTCTGCAGATAGCACTGGTGGCCATCATATTTTTCTAACTGTTTATAATGGTTTTGCTGTCTCTCTGGTTAAGATCCAGTGTGAGAGCTGTGCAGTAGGTCCTGTGCTCAGAGAAGATGACCATCTTACTTACATCTGCAGCATTTCCATAGCATATTCTACCGTTTCCTTCGTAGCCCTTTGGGCACACACACTCCCAGCCACGTGAAGACTCAAACTGACAAGTTGCCTTTGAACCAGAAAGAGAGAACTTGTCAAATACTCGGGAGACCACTCAAGAGCAAGGATGGCCTGCAAACCCTGTTCCTGAAACACATTCATATACAGACATAACCTTAACAAAGGGTCTTCATACCATCTTCCATGGACATCCTCACCCTTCTATAGGACAAACTCCACCAGCTGAGGGCACTAACTCCCTCACCTGCCCACCACACACTAAGTCTAGGAGTCTAAAGCTTTCCTCCACCCTTTCTTACTTCCTCCCTACACGAAGTGGGCCCTGTTCCTTCACCTGACTACAGCAGACCCATCCTCTTCTCCCCCATGCTCTTTTCTTTAGCCCTGTCCCTGCGTCCCGCCTGAGGCTGGTGTGGCTCTTGCAGGCACTACAGAGCACAGCAGAGCCTGCAGGTCCGCTGAACCCATGCAGCTACTGATAAAGCTGGTAGATGCCTGCATAGAGATGTGTGACTTGACTAAACATCTCAACAGACTATTGCATCCAAATTGCAGTTGCTGGTAGAGAAGCAGCATTTATTTACTCCAGGCTCGAGGTAGTCCTTCTGTAAAGGCAGAATTGGGAGCAGCCCTTGCTGTCTGTCCTCAGCACATGTACCATACTGATGTGGTTCACATAGCATTTTTTGTGCTTGTAGCACTGCTTGGAAAACTTTGTTTCAACTCAAACAGAAATTGCAGGCTTGAAATGGCAAGGAAACTATGGTGTGCGCAGGAGGTGAGGTGTGATATGTATCTGAACACTTTGTTCAGGGAATGATTAATTACTCACCAGATGATGGCATTTTCCATTTTGTTCCAGGCATGAGTTTATGGGTGTGCATTCAATTCCATTCCCCTGAAATCCATCCTTACACTTGCAGTCATTCTGTCATTTTAATAGAACACAGCAATTTGTTAAAATTATTAAAATAGTGTGCATATTCTAGACGTGGTGAATTAGTCTCTCTGTGTTTCTGCGTAGCTCCATTGACTTCAGTGGAATGACACTCATTAATATTTCCAGAAGACCTTTATACCTGACATCTACTAACGTACTTACTAAAAAGTATTTGCTGCCAGAACACCATCACGTAGGAGGGAGGGAGCACTGGGGCAGGAACTGAAGGGACACTGCTTTGGGTAGAGAATGCCATGTGGAAATAGCCTTGTGGCTGGGAGGGAGAGGAGAATTTGGGGAAGAAAACAGGGTAGGAAGCACTGGCAGAGCAAAATGGGTGAGGACTAGTGCCGAAGTTGGCAATGAATGTGAGAGGACGTACCTGACCTGGCCCAACGTATATGCAGGTGGCATTTTCGTGGCACCCTGCTGCGGTGGGCAGCAGGCAGTTGTTGATGGCTGAGCAGTCCCTTCCATTGCCTGTCCATCCTGCCTGGCAAATGCACGTGTGCTCTCCCGGGCCCATCTGAATGCACTCGGCCTGGGAGGGATGCAGAGGCATCTGTTCAGGACAGTTAGGTGGCATCTGGCTTTAGGTGTAAGGCTTGTCTAAGCAATAGCGATGCCGCTATCGGGGGAAGGAGCTTGAAACTGCAGTGAAAATTGTGACTCTTCCTTCTGCAAAAGTTTCTGGCCAAACCTTCCCTACTGCCTACTTTTCTATGGTGTCAGGCTCTGTGGGAAAAGCACATACTTACATTGATATTACAGCCACCTGGGTTTAAAGCAGCACAAGGATCAACTTTGCTGCAGCTCATGCCATCTCCCTCGTAGCCAGGTTTGCAAACACAGCTATAGAGACAAGAGGAGGAGGGAGGCATTAAACATGATAGGACAGCTGTAAGGTGAAGCAATTGTTTTCCACTGTAACATGCTATTTATAGGCAGCTTAAAATTGGTAACCTTGGATTCATGATGCAAATGGCTTAAGTGCATACATTATGGTTTTTTTCCCAAAATATTGACTGTGTTAAAGTCAAATCAGGGATCCATTCTCTGTATGCGATGGGGAGTGAAATTAATTCTGTGCTGATGTGATCTTTGCAAAGGTGAGCTAATAGCTCTAAATTAATTATGAGCTGGGGTTGCTCTTTCTTTCAGTGACACAGAAGACAGCTCCCTGAAATGCATGCAAGACAACGAGCCCCCCTGTTTCCCTGGGTCCCCTCCAAGATTAACCCATATTGGAGAGAATTTCTTAAGCACTCAAGTTACGCAGCATCCCACGTTCTGCTTTCTGTGGTGACTCATTATGAATACACTGCGGCAAGAGGCAAACTCGCTGCATGTGAAGGTGAGCGTGAGGCAAGCGCAAGGCAGCTGTAGCAGTAACAGAGTTTTGTGACCAGTCCAGTCAGGACTGGGGAGCCTGTGCAGAAGTCCACGGTGTTGTGGCATGCAAATCTTACCTGAACTGACCAGAGTGAGCTATCTACCCCCAAACTGCTTGAGAGTTTCATTGTTTTTCAACAAGGCTCAAACTCCCAATTCACTAAGAGATGATTAGAAATAAGAGGTTCCTAAGAGCCTTTGCAGATGTTGGTAGGAAGGCAGCCTTCTGAACAAGGGTCAGATCCATATGCATCTATCTTATCAGTGCTAAATATAAGGTACAGGATAGGGCATTGAGAACGCTTAATCAGTATCTTGCAACTCAAGGTCGATGCGGTGCATGTTTATGCTTATTTGCTGCATAGCAGTATTTCAGTGGCTGATGTTTTTGTACTGCTACAAGGCACTGTTTTGATCAAGCAAACAGGAAAGAGCTGCGTCATAGTTAATATTAATTAGATACAAGTTACTGACTTACCTCACTGCGCCATCGCTAAGCTGACAGTCTGCATGTACATGGCAGAGCTGTAGGGAGGGCTTGCAGGGAACAATCTGCTTATCACAGAATTTCCCCGTGTATCCAGTTCTGCATGATCCAGGAAGACAGATCCCATCGCTGTCTATTCGGTTATCGCACTTCCCATAAATGCAGGGGCACTCTACCAGACATAAATTAGAATGTGCAATTCCATAGTGGCAAGGCATCTATCCTTACATAGCATTTCTTCTGAATTGGGTCCTCCTTTTTTTCTAGAATCTAAACTTTTGTATTTTTAAAGTCTCACTTGGTTGGGAGACTTATACTTTGTTTATCGTATCCATGTCTTTTCAGGTGTGTTTTATGAATAACTGTTTAAAATCTATTTTGTCTTTATAGCGCGCTTATCTATCAATGAAAGTCGAAGTACTTCAGAGAAGTAGGAACAAAATACTGTCTCCCAGGCTATTAAGGCTAAAGTTATTTCATTGCACAACTTTTGGTGTACTTTCAGTGATATGGGAAGCCTTGTAATACTGAGTCCACAATCCTACAAATTGCACAGTGCTGGGCTGGTACACAGAGCAGCAGCACAAACCTACCAGCACTTTGCTGGGGCTGGGCTGATTAGTGCTGCTGGGAGGCACAGCAATGTGCCCAGAGGACATAGTAGGTAAGCCTTCTGCAATTGCAAGAATTGCCAGCGGTGACGAGTTACGCCAACACGTACTGCTTTGGCAGGACTGGAGCTTAGGCAATACCACCCTTTCTTACGGAAATCGTCTTTTGGTTTTTGTCCATGTACCTCTGAACCTTCGAGTGAGCTGTGCTTCATGAATGACAGGCTGTTTCATAGCAAAAAAGACTAAAGATGATTTTGTAGATGGGGAATATATCTATATTTGATATTGTATATTCTGTAGACTCTCAAATGTATTATGGTTTGACACAGCAAGATTAAATCTGTCAGTATATAGAAGATGACTGCTAGAACTATAAGCTATTCAATAGATCAGAAATTATTCAGTAAAGATGGTTACGAAGTGGCTCTAAACACAATCTGTTTACAGATCTAGTTGTTCTTAGATTACATATGTTTGTCATTGCAGGCAGAATCTGTTCTGTTGTGGGCAATACCAGGCGGGAATGGAATAGCAAAGATTTTTTTCTTCAGTTACTTATATGAGGGAGACAGAAATGAAAAGAACAATAAATTAATATAAAGCAAGCTATGGCCCCTGCAGAAAGCCCAATTAAGTCAGTAGGAAGATTTTCACTGACTCTGGGCTTATGATGTATCCCTTTGAAATAAGAAATGAAAGTACCCCAGAGAGATCTTGCTCGTCCTCTGTAGAGACTGTTTAGTGAGCAGTTAATGCCTACCTTAATGTTACTAGGGCCCAAAAGAAATAGACCATGCTCTTGGGCTGAGGAAGTACGGCTGTACTTACCTTTGTCACACTGAGGTCCATATTTGCCAGGGTCTGAGCAGAACTGACAGTGCGAGCCTTGAAATGCCTCAGCACAAATGCAGGTCCCATTTCCACCCAGGCCATCCATGCACTGTGATATGGAAGACAGGTGATTTCTATGTATAAATTGAAATACATCTTTATCCTTCCTCCAGAGAAGAGACTACATGCCTGTCCATATTATGACTGTGATAGACTACCAGGAAGAACCTCAGCTTTGATGAAACAGTTGTTTCAAAGCAAAAGCTTTCCTTGTGCTTGTACTTTGCTGCTGTGTGTTCTACCTTCCTTTGCTATTTTAAAGTGAGAATACTGAGCTGGGTCATTCTCCTGTGCTGTGCAAAGCCAAAGCATCAGAGTGGGTCACCCAGCCCCAGCCTTGCCTGTGTGCTGTGTTGGAACCGCGGAAACCTGCAATTTGGACATCTGAGAGGAGAACGATTCATTTTCTCTCCTCCGTATAACTGAACCTGAACTTCACGGCCATCACTGGACATAAATGGAGGGTGCGGCTCTCATGGAGCCTAACATTCCTGTTGTGCAGAAGTGCTTCAGGGACTTTTGGGACACAGCCTGTCCTTCCCCCCATGGGAGCGCAGGGTGCTGCTGGATGCTCTGCTTACCTGCCCGTTTCCTGAGCAGGGTTTGGAGAAACCTCCTGGACATGGACTGCAGTCAGGGCCAAAGAAGCCTTTGCAACACTTTGGTTCCTGTGAAATAAAGCAAACATCCCCTTTTCCAGTGCCTTAGTGTGGAGGCAGTGCACAAAAGACAGTTCTCCATCATCTTTTGGCCCTCTGGCAAAGGCCTGTAGGGGTAGCTGGCCCTTAAAAGGCTTGTGTTGAACCAGAACCACCTCTGCAATGGCCCTGTTAAAACCAGGAGGGGTGCTGGGAGCCCAAGAGGGGGATGCACAGACCACCAAATCCTTCCCTTGTTCTTATCACTCATCAGTGTTAGAAATCCCCGTCCTGTCACCAGTTACGAATGTGCCTGCGTGTGTCTGCGCATACTGTGTGCACTCTCATGTGCCTGTGGGAGTGCAGTGCAATTCAGAGGCAGGCAGTCTCCTTTGCATCTGAGATCAGGAACTTGAAGATACGTTTTACCCCAGGGAGATGCTGTGAAAGCTAGACACGCTGCTTTGATCTTCCTCCTTCCCCTCTGTGCACCAGTATGGGATTTAGCCACTACACAGCCCTAAATGTTTTTCTCGGCTGCATCTTTTCTCTTAATCATGAACTGGCTGCTTGATCCATTTATTTATCAAAAGCACAGAAAGTGTATTAGAAAAAAACCCTCATTTACATGTGTGATTCAAGGGAAATAGGAATTAGCAAAAGGCTCTCAAAGCTTACGGATTTGTAGACTTTTCTGCTTGTTACTTAATGGTGGTCATGAAATGCAGAAGCCTATTTAGGAGCCCCAGGAGCCAGAAAGGTGTAAGTACTTCTCAGGGGCTAATGACTTCTGCGAGGACCAGGCTTGCCAAGCAGAACAAGTGGAGCGTGGTTCTCGGGAGTGTTTCCCATTCATTGTTACCCAAAACTGTGGGAAGTCCTGGGACAGGAGGGGCTGGGGCCAGGGGTGAACAAGCTGTCCTGTTCTTCATGGGTGAAGCGGTATGGGGCAATGACAACATTTGGGCTTGGAGTCTTATGTGAAAACTCTTGAGTTACAGAGTATGAGCACGTTGTTGTCAATAACGTATGGCAGCTAAAAAACCTCACTGCAATTTGCCTGGTATTTTGCTCTAAGATTTACCATAGCTCCTTTCAGCCCCCTGTAGAAGGGTATGGAAACTACATGGACATCTCCAAACATATCTCAACTCCAAAAGGAAAGTTCACAATGCAAAAGATAATATTTTGGAAAACTTTTATATACTTTTCACCTTAAGAAACAGTAACTCTGTACCTTTATTGTTATATTGCAGGATCTAGCACAGCCAGTTTTTTGAAAGGTTGGTCCTTCAATAATGCATCTCTGTTTTGAGAAAGGCTGGAACATGCACAAAATGGAAGCATTAGTATTTCTAAGCAATGTACAGTTCTGTGATACAGTCTTAATATTGCAAGATAATTTAACTGGAGAACAGAAAGCACCTTGCTATAGTGTTGCATTTGAAAAATTTAATAAATTATTTATCTTTCCATAATATGAGCTTTCTTTTCATTATTCCTGAATAATGGCATATAGGCTATTACCGAATATGGCAGATAGGACTAACTGCCAGTGAATATTTATAACATGGGGAATAAAATTCCTGTGGCAGCTAGACTTGAGTTTTGTATGTGGAGAAACATGCAGCCAGATTTGCATCTCTTAGTTGCAAAGCAAATGGAAGATTTTCAATCCTTTCTGAAGCTACTTCTGCAGACCGTTACTTCTGGGAGGATGCTTAATCAAAAGGAAATTTTTAACAGATGTGATGTCTATTTTAAATGTATCCCTCCTCTGTTTTTCATTTACTAACTCTCAAAGCATGATCATAGCAATTCTCATCCTCAGCTCTCTCTTCTGCCGAAGCCTATCCTAAATAGATCTTACCTTACCTGAGAAAAGAGTCAGAGCTTCTATGACGTTGCAAGAGGGATCTTGCAACAGCAAACAAAATAATGCTGAAATTACTTGATGCTTCAATCATTGCCAAAAAGAGACTGAAGTACCATCTGTATTTGTATTTTTATGCAGTCTCCTGTATTCATATCTGGTTCTTTTGCTCGCTATATTGGGAGAGCAGTAATCAATGTATGGGGACCCCTATACATTTTGTACAATTGAGGAATCTGTCAGGAAATGTCACTTACGATGGGCTTTGAATCCTGTGGACAGGGAGCCAATGCATGCGGTAAACAACTTGCACAGGCACTCTAGATGGAAACAATAAGGATAGTCAGTTGAAAAGGCATTATACCAACTACTGAGATGCATACTTATGGATGATATACCCTGTAAATTTTAAGTACGCCTGTTCTATGACTTTTAGCTGTCACAGCATGGATCTGGAACTCAACAGCAGCACCAGGGCTATATCCGCTGGCTCTGATTTTTGCTGAATGGTTGTTCGTTTCCACCTTCCTGTTTTTATCTTCATTTGTCCTTCCCCCACTACCTTCTTTTAAAAAACTGGCAGCTTCCTACACAGAATATAAGCATGGGCATGAATGCACTGGTGTTGTTTGCTCAACCCAGTATAATATATTAACTAATATTGTCTGAGGGTCTGGTGCAGTCTGTACACTTAACTTCTATGAGAATTTTTTTATTTCTTCCTAGGAAGATCACAAATTAATTGAGTCTTGTATATAGAGAGTGTGAACAGAAATTTGTCTTGTATATAGGCGGTGGAGAGAAAAATATTCTTTGCTTCCATGTCATAGATCCTGTACTCCGCTATGATCCAGTGGTGTATAATTATTTTTATGTCTTCACCTTTTGGTTGCCTTTTCCCACTAGCTAATTTATCACCATGTGGTGGTGACAGAGTCTGGCAATTACAGCACTGAGGAGCTATAAACTCCAGTGGCAGTTTTAAAGGTGAGTCTTCTACAGGCTCAACATGCAAGAACTTCAGAGAGGTTGAGCCTTTCAGTGAGTGGATACGGAGTTTGTCAAAGCCTTGTTGCTCGTGACTGCTAATGTCTTGCCTTTCAACCAAGTTAGAATAAGTCCTAGAGCTGGCTTCCAATGTGTCACTTCACTGTGTTTCATCATCAGTGGACAAGTGACCACGAACCTGAACTATGGCACTTCCCCCACAGATTTATCACTGGAGCTGCGGGGAAAGAATCAGGTACTGGTTTGGATTTAGTAGTCCCTCATGTTGTTACAGCACTTAAAGGAATGAAGGACCAGACTTAGAAAGCATTTGGACATCAAATAGTTGAGGTACCAATGCCACTACTATGTTTTAAAGGTCTGTGGGTCAGACGTATTTTAGCAAATACATTTGGGTGTTATAAAAGCTCTTTGATAAGCTGTGTAGTTATGGATACAGTTGACTTGGGTTCTTAGCTTCCTTTGCGTTTCTGAAAATCCCTGCAAGTGCCTCTTTGCTCCTTTAGAACTTAAAAATCTGGCTGATGGCTGTGGAAGTGTTTCCCGCTGTTGGCGTTGCTCTCCCTGCTGCTCAGTGCCACTCAGTGTCACCTAGTTGCTCCCTTTCTCCACCTGGGATGCTCTCAGCCATTGACATGTACCTGCTCCCTCCTTTTCCTGAGGATGGGAGTCCTGCCTCTTCCTTCTGCCACGCCGCAGAGGGAGGACAGGGAAATGTGTCTGCACTTCAACGCAAGGTCCAATCTGCCCATTTTCAGCAGCAGATACAGATACTGTCTTTGCACCCAAGTGTCTGAAGCATAGACGTATATTCCCTTCCACCAAGTCTGCGGTGGGAGTGCTGACCTCTGCGAGGAGGTGGAGCAAGATATTGAGTCCTGCGGTTATTACCAGCGTTCAGGTACAGTTACATGGATATGTATGTGTTAGCATAATGGTTTCATCTTTAGGGATGTACAGTTCTTGTAGGTGTGTACAACTGCCAGTTCCTGCAAGGTTTGTCACTTTTCACTGGAACCACAAGTAGTATTTACAAGGTGGCATTGCTCTTGTTTTCTGAGAGTGATGAAGATGCATGATGGCAGGTAAAGAACAGCAAAGCCATTGCTCCCTCTGGTATTCTCCTTGGTAGCGGTGCTCTGCTTAAAGCCTTGGATATGAAACTATATTTCAAACTACGCATGAAGCTTTCAAAGCTGACAAAAGTTCCTGACTTCAGTTTGGGGAATAATTTTTGTGACAGATGCTATTTGTTTTGTCTTTAAATAATTTTTCATAGTGTTGCTTTAGGATTGATTGATGTCAGACATAGTTTGTAGGTAGGTTCCTGGTAGGGAATTCAAATTACTGGAGTGTAATTTGAATTTTAAGGTGTTGATTGCTTTTTGTATTGGAGATTGCGGCTCGGCTCTCTGCCTGGTTTACGATTATACTGCATGTACGGCACATTGTAGTTACTGCCAGAGGTAATAGTTCTTTAGTGCCAGGTCTTGTGTTTTCTTCATTAAATTTTGATGCTGTCCAGCTCTGCTGGGAACCTCTTTCAAGGCTGTGGTTCTGGACTGTTGTAAGTTAAGATAGTAAATGTTTTGCATTACTGTACCGGAACTGTTACTGGCCCAGATACGTGCTTGAACACAGTCCAGTGACAGCTCATTGGAGCCATGCTTACTGCAAGGTAAAAGTTCAGTCTGATACTCAGTCTTCTTACCAGAAATAGTATCTGAATGTTACCCAGTGTAAAGGCCTGTACTGTGTTACCAAACTGAACAAGGTATGTCAAAATCCACCCTTTGAAATATGAAAACAGTTTTGTAATTCCTAATTTGAAGAAAACTGGAAGAAAGGAGGGCTACGGGAAATTGCGTCTTCTGAAAATAATGTATTTGTAATATATTAATATAAAATTAATTATAATGTTAATATTTTAACTCACTGGCTCCTTTCCCTGCATATTTAGTAGAAATGAAAATACTGACCCAAAAGAGTTTCCCTGGGAACTTGACACTAGTTACCATGTACTGGAATGCACAGGTGGGATTCAGGAACTGGAGGAAAAAGTTTGACCAGAGAGACAACATATTTAAAAGCGCTACTGCAAGAACTAGATGAGTTAAAGTGGTATAGGATGTGCTCATATGAATTCCTTACTTACAGATTATTTGTGTTTGTGCAGTACTGGTGGCTGTATGTCATCAATATATTAATTTCCAAAATACCCCCCTTTTTATGGACAATATCAGAGAGAGCAGTAAAGAGGAAGCTGGAGCGCATTATAAGGAGCGGTGAAGAGCTATTGATTTGTCGTGATTCTCTTACCATTGTGACTTGACTTCTTGTCTCATCACACCGATGTGGTAGAATTGGAACAATTGTGGGTGGGATGAGAACTCCTGCAAGAGTATAAATGCGACCATTTTTTGCAACAATATCTGTTTCTTCCATTTCTTCTCCACTCACCAAGACTTGTCCCTATGAAACATTAAATTATTATTAATAATAAATTTTTCATAGCTTCTCAATTTCTGATAATTTCAAGAATTTCTAGTCGTACTTCTTTTCAGTTGGCTATCTATTTTTTATTACGCTTGTTTTACGCAAGCAGCATGCCTATGTTGTGCATTTTCTTGAATATTGGTCTACAAGAGAGGTATCTCAAGTTTTCCTCTTAATCTGCAACTGTTAGCCTGTGGAACTGGTGACTAAGACACTGGCCAAAATGAGAAGACTACTGGTGACTTCAGGCACTGATTTCAGTGGGTATAAGCATGATTTGGTCCTCTCTGACAAAGGGGGAAAAAGTGAGAGACAATCTGGGATCTATCCAAATTCACAGGAGGAAAAGAAAAAGAAAAAGTATTCTTTCTGCATTTACTCATGCAACTGCTCTGCCTGTATAAGAATTTTCATAGTTGCATCTCTTCTCCAGAAGGTTCATATTTGGCTAAAATATGCAAAGAACAGCAGGGAGTTAAAATAACAGATAAGTTTGGTTTCGCAAAAGTACTGACAAATTAACACCTTTAAAAATGTGTTCACTAGGTTAATCAGGATCAGAGACTATAATATTAAAGAGAATAAAAGAATATCTATGTGTGCACTGAGAAGTGTTTAAAATAACCAAAATATGTAACAGAATGATTTAAAATATTTTAAATAGATTTTTTTTTTTTTTTTAAACTAGGCAGAGCATAAATGAGGTTCATTCCTGAACTGGTGCTAATCATAAGAAAAGAGAAACTGCAGACTGTCCTTATATACCAGTCATTTGCTCTGCATCCTTTATAATACTAATTTCTAACAGTAGGTGGGAATGGCAAATTGAAAATTTCTGCCTCATTATAGCAAGAAATTCCTCTGCTAATGTCCCCCCTCCTCCCTTTTTTATCCCCCCTGCATGCAAACAGTTGCCTAGATCAGAGCGAGCTGTTCACCGGTGAAAGCTGCCTTTGACTTACAGTGCTGGTCCTGTTAAAGTAAATGAACTGCTTCGCCATGCTTCTGATGTGCTCTATTGAGACGAGGCTGGCAACCTCTAGCTGAAATGAATATAAATTGATTGAAAGAAATGTAATATCATTATTCTTTTCAAACCCAGATGGATTTCACAAGAAAGACCACCTTTCTCTTTAGGGTGAGCGAATGACCCTCTCAGCTTTTCTCTAGCTACGTGGGCAGCCTCACATTGACTAACCTGCTTGTGTAACGAAGTTAGAGTGATTAAATTTTGATTGAGCTTGCTCGTTGCAGCATGTGAAGAGCTTGTTGCCCAAAAGGATATTATTTTTTCTCCTAATTATAGCAACCAATCTAAGTAAAGTTATCACCTCTCCCTAAAAATAGCCCTTTGCATCCTTAGACCATTGTGGAAACGTCGGTGCTGATATCCCGTGAAGGGACACGTGGATCTCATGCCCCTGCTCCCTGTGATCCCGCTCTTTGCCGGGAGTGATCTCTGCCTTGGACGCTGCAAGCGGGGCCTTTCACTAAGCACATCCTTCCTTCCCCACAGCAGGAGGTGGGGTGGGAATGAACTTCAGTCTCCTCTAGCCTTAGTTTCTGGGAGTGTTGCTGGGTTCTGCTCTTTGTTTCCAGTAGAAAAAGGAGGGAAAAATGGGAGGCTTACTTAGAGGATGACAAAACCACCTCTTTCTAATAAACAGAAGACTAATCTTAGCAGAACTGCCTCACAGAGAGCTTGATTTTGATTGCAACAAGTACTTTTCCTGCTACTCCTTCCTGCAGCCCTGCCAAGCTGACAGTACATCCCTGACGGGGATTCTTGCTCCACAGCAGGCTAAGGTAGTGGGTCTCAGGTTAAGGATGACTATAGATATATGTTTTTTTCCCCCACTTGAGCTAAGTCCCCATCACCAAAAGGTATATTTTAAAGTGGAAATAGTAACTTGCATGTAACACACTAGTGTGACACAACACAGTTTTAATTTGCCATGATTCAGGGACTACCCCATGCCTCCTAGCAGGGGTTTATTTTCATTAGTGACACTGAGATGAAAAGTTCGTGTTCTCCATTAGTGAACTTTATGTGACTACCCTTAGTAAAGGCAGAGGCATAGCTGTCCTTTGCAGCCTTGCTGTGCATACTGAGTGGAGGCTGTTCTTGGAAAATCTCTGCCTTCAGAGTGGCAAAGGGTTTGAAAATGCTCTTACACTCCAGGTCAGTAAAGCAGCTGCACTCACCTCAGTGTTGGAAACAATGTGGTATCGGACCAGCTCCAGCAGCTTCCATGAACCCTGCCAAAGCAGAAAAGAGGCTGTTTTAGCCCAAAATGAGTCACACAAACCCAACCTGGCCTGTGAGAGGACATGGGGATGAGAATGGCGTCACCGGCTGGTGCACCAGAAACCTCTGGGTCAGTGGTGGTGCTCAGCTCATGGCATGCAACCTGCCCTGTGGTGTCTGCTCTCTCTGTCTGTCCCTGACAAGGGTGACACCTCCCAGGAGGGGGTTTGGGGCTTTGCCATGTGGCTCTCCAGGCTGTGCTGGCAGGGGAAGAGCAGGGGAGCGAGGACCTGGGGTGGGGGATTGGTGTCGCTTCATAGGATGGGAGATCCCAAATCCCATGCCTCTCTAGGTGTTACCTTGATCTTTAATTGTTAGAGATGGCTTAAGCCTTGATCATAGGAGCTTAGTTTAGATGAACACTAAACTAGATGAACATGGGAAAATGATGTATGTATGCATCTCCTATATATCTATATATATATCTGCTATCTAAGAAAGATTTGCATTATAGAAAGACTATACCTCTGCAGAAAGCAGGTAATCCAGAACCTCAGCTTTCATATTACTCAGAGCCTCATTACTTGGAACAAAGACTGTGTAAGGTCTGTTGTCCTGCTGTAAATCCATTCCCAGGCCAGTTTTCTATTTTGGTTTAAAAATAAGAGTGAAATTACATATTAATATTGAAGAACATCTGAAAATAGCTTTATGGAATTGCTTTTCTGGATCCTCACCTCTATCAAAGATGTAAATTGGCTGTATCTTCCATTATCTTGAAGTACTGACATTATGGTTTCCTAAAATAAGATGAAAGTAAGATTTATTTTAGTTGGGAACATGGAATAAATACCAATTCTTATAAGACACTTTTTCAATTACTGTATGAACCTCAGTGATTACAGATTGAATACATTTGGGTTTCCTTATTGTTTGGGTGGCTGGCGGTGTCTGGAAATGGCTGAGATGGTAGCACTCTTGGCCTGGTGCTGTACTGGCTTATAGTTAGAGCTTATCATTGTCCTGAAATACTGTGCAGTCACAGAACATACAAGCAGTGTGTGTATGGGGAAAGTTTTATTATCTCTTCACTCCCAATGAGAAAGGGCAGAGAAATAAAATATTTGCAAAAATACCATATAAAGAAGTAAACTCTCAAGGAATTACACTAAGCAGGGCACCAGAAAACCCCAAAACATCCCAAATTATCAGTTTTTATAATATTAGCCTTTTGGGGGGAGGGATTGCTGCTTTGAATACAAGTCTTGCCTCATATCTGTCCAGATGTTCCTCCTTTTAGTATGTTGTCTGGAATTCAGTGAGATGCACTGATCGTGACTGCCAGTTTCCCAGGGAACCACTCAAATGCAGTGAGTACAACCAAATCCTCCATGGACCAGCTTGGCAGAAGAGCGAATGTCTGTTTGCTGTGGAAGCTGCGCCATTACCTTTCACTTTGAATGTTGCTTCTCTGAGTTGACACACAATGGCTCAGTAGAGTTTGTCTAGCTGCTGTCAGTCACCCTCCTTTGCATTCAATTAATGTGAAACTATTTTAAAAGAAAGTCTGACATTGCATGTGTATAGCTTATGGCTCACCTCTTTGCTGCTTTCAAATGTTGGCTCCATGTTGTCCATGGCTTTGTCAATAATGTGCAAAATCCCATTGGAAGCCATAATATTTCCCTGCAAAAGTTTTCCTTTTCTCCTTCCTCCTTGGATTCTAATTCTTAATTGATTATCCTGAAAGAAGCCAGGCAACGGATAGTGAGTTTTTTATTACGGAATGACAACAGAGAGAATGAGTGTTGAATAAAGTCTAACACCCCCTTCCATTGCCAACACCTGGGCCATTTAAATCTGGGGAGGCTAAAGGTTGCTTCCAATGCTTATCAAGGAAATGGAAAAAATTCCTTTGACTTTGGATCAGGACCATGTTATTTTGTTGTGGGACAGCAAAGTTCAGAAGAGAAGTAGGGACAGGCCCTGTGGGGAGAGCGGTGTACCTAAAAGGGCTCTGATGACCACTAGTAATAAAAGTCTGCCAGGAAATGGTTTAAAATGTGATTGTACTGAAAGGGTCAACTCTCGTAATCTTAAGGGACCACGACCCATTTCCTTATATTATAGGTATATTTAAAAAAAACAAAATGTTGCTGATTCTGCACTGTACTGAAGCCTGCAGGAAACTAACAGGCCTCAGACAGCAATGATATTTTCCTGTTACAAATGGAGTGCATACTCATTAAAGAAATAAAATAGATCTCTCAGATGCCACTGATCTACTAAAAAACATGAGAAGTACTTGATTTCAGCCTTCACGTAGGCTCAAGTCATTAACAGACATTTAATGGACCAAGAGCAATAATTCTGCATTCTAAAATCTAGTATATCAGCTGTAGAGAATAATTCTTTTAAAGTGTGGGATCAGACTGCCCTGATGTTTTCTGACATCAAATAAGCTGGGCTAGTGATGAACTTTACTCCATGTTTTTCATGATAAATTGCCATGTGCCTTTTATTTATGTCAAAGACTTATATATGCTGCGTGATTCAAAGGATGCCCAGGCTGATGCTCAGTGGGAGGTGGGATTTGCAGTGCAGTCAGTGCTTGCTCTGTGTGAGCAGTAGGCACGGGTTTCCAGCATAAGCTCTGGGCTTTTCCCTCCCCATGCCCCCCTCTTACTTCACCTAGGCTCTCTTAATGTCCCCCCTAAATGTCTGTTGGTCATGCCTGCAGATTTAAGGTTACTTAATTCTAGCAAACATTTTTAGAACGGTCTGTGTTAGACTGCTATGTCACTCAGTGGTGATGCATCTCTAAAGGTAATTTTTGTTTTCACTGATTTTAGTGGGAACTTTGATGCTGGTGAGGTTTCGGGTTTCACTTAAACTCCTTGTAATGCATGGCCACAGCTGTGGTTTTTCATAATCCAGCAGCTATCTGCAACCTGATGTCTTGCTGCAGAAAGACCTGTCATACTCCTTGTTGAGTGAACAGAGAGTAGGATTCTTGCTGAGGTAGGCTGGAAGGCCACTTACCTTTTCTCCCTTTGATATCTCTCCTGACTTGCCAGTCAAAGTATATATTACGTTAGTATTATTCAAGCTACTGGTATTCAACTGACCAGCAATTACATGGAGTTTCACGAAGTATTGTGCTTTCTGTTTATTATTCAGAAGATCCTTTATCTAGAAGAGCAGAGCAGAGATTTATTTCAATACAGGCTTCATCTAAAAATAATCTCATGGTGAATGCTTTTTTTCCTCCAGCTGTTACATTCTGAAATGATAGGTTTTCTTCTGAAGTGAGGTGATAGGGTCTGAACCAAATGGAGGCCTCTCTTGGTTTCAGTTCAGGTCAGATTACACCCTTATGTCCCTGCATGAGCAGTGAGTGCCTCCAGAGTTGTCCTGACTTCAAGGGAAGGTACTGGATGCTGACCACTAGCATATCAGGCCACTTTTTTTTTTTTTTTTAACGAAAAACATTATTTTTTTTAATCATCCTTACATAAAAGGTGACCTGTAGGCCTCCCTGCTGAAAATTCAGATCTTAATTCAGACCCTGTCTCAACCAAGTGAAAAAACCTTGAGCATAGCCATGTAAGACGATCCCAAACTTACTTGAAGCGTGACTGCATTCTACCCTGACTCGCCAAATTTTGTTTTTCTTTCAAGTAGGAAAAATCTCTGGCCCCTAGATTTAAATGTATCCAGAAGTGTGCTAGAGCAAAAAGTTCTTCTGAATCTGTTGCATCAAAACAGTTTTAACACAGATGAGATTCTGAAGGAGCTAAATCCCCCCCACTTTAAAACCCTCTCTGTTGTTTACTTACATTTGTACCTTTGAGCCCCTTGTTTGTTGGTACAAGCACGGTAAATGGTCCCAGAGTACTCAGCGGCCATTCATAGACATTTTCTTGTAAGGAGAAAGGAGGGAAAAATAAAGTTTAAATGTGTATTGAAAAGCTCATTGGAGGAAGGGACTGTGTAATCTGTGCCAGGTATGCAAGGGCAGAATAAGAAAGAACACTATCTGTGGTTATTTAATGTTAATCTAATATTCTAAAATCCAAGTCGTTGAAAGATGAGAGGCAGATGGGATGTGAAATCCAGGTGCTGGTGCATATTTGACACAGGATGAGGCAAAACATTCAGAATGCTTCTGGTACCCTGGATACTGTGGCATGCAGACCAGGGTGATAGACATGAAAACAGCATTTCTTTGGAGATGTGTCCTTACAGGAAGATGGCCTCCTGCTTTAAATCAATTCCGTCTTTGTGGGGCAAGGGATATGCTGCTGATAACCTGCTGGTAGTGCAAATATCAGCAAACACATAGCTGGTAATAAAAGCTGATGCACTGAAAGTTAATTGAAGTTCATTTGCTACTCAGATGGTATTTCTGTTTCCAAGACAGCAGTATAAGACCACTGATTCTGTAGCTGAAGGCATTAACTATTTCTAATATTCATCTCTTTTTCCAGAGGTTTAAAATCAGAACTAAAACCACCTTTACAGTTGTTATAGGTATGTCGTACCAGAGAATATACCTCAAAATTAATACACTGTCTTACAAAACAATGTGAACTATTCTGCTGTGTATTCTTAGTTTTTGAAAGACATTAATGTGGAGTGAATATATTGTAAAATAACCTGTGTGATTATTACCGCAGATTATACTTAGATTGGATATTAGGAAAAATTTACTTAGATTGGATAAAAAATTACTTAGATTGACTATTAGGAAAAATTTCTTTACTGAAAGGGTGGTCAAGCATTGGAACAGGCTTCCCAGAGAGGTGGTGGAGTCACCGTCCCTGGAGGAGTTCAAAAAACATGTAGATGTGGCACTTCAGGCATGATTTAGTAGGCATGGAGATGTTGGGTTGACGGTTGGAC
Source organism: Ciconia boyciana (assembly GCF_034638445.1). Classification (NCBI taxonomy): domain Eukaryota; kingdom Metazoa; phylum Chordata; class Aves; order Ciconiiformes; family Ciconiidae; genus Ciconia; species Ciconia boyciana. The sequence goes on from NC_132934.1 coordinate 62,528,239, forward strand.
TAGATGATCCTAGAGGTCTTTTCCAACCTTAATGATTCTATGATCAAATGGCATATTTATGTCCAAAACTTAACCAAAGAACATAAAATCGGGATCGTTGTTAACAAATGGTGGCGCCCAGCATGTCAGACACATAAGGAGAAACACACAAAGAAACTGCAACTGAGCTCTCAGTGCTGAGGCAATGGATTTCGGTCTTCAGTGCTGAATGTGAAGGTCCCTGCCAGTCTTTGTCCTTGGCCAGCTATGGGGGATTCTTATTCCATTCTGGTCAGGAATTCAGGATCTTTATTTTAATTGCTGGGCTCAGTGAAAAGCACCGAGCAAATTATATTAAACAGGAGAAAATTTTTCATATTGATGGATTTAACTTGAAGATTCAGCTTGTTTCTAGCAGTGTTTGTTCATAGCTCCTATTTGTGGCCATGCAACAGAAGATGATGAAGACAGTTACGCTGTTCTCTTCACGAGGTGGCTGCAGTAACTGTGAAAGGCTGGAAGCTGTGAACCCTGACAGGGTCTCCACCTCAACTCTGCAGACAATTTGGAAACCTGGAGACCCCTCCAGCTGTGGCTGAGGTGCTCTGGTGGGGGGTCCTGAGAGTGATGGAGACCATGGATGGGATCAGTCTCTTCCCCTTGCCTCTAGCCTCTTCCCTGGTGAAAGCAATGCCACTGCTGATGGCTGGGGACTGGGGAGGAGGGACCCAGCTGGGAATCCCGATGTTTTTGGTGGACGTCTGTGCATCATTTTAGATCAAATCTCAATTATCCAAATCAATGGGGGCAGGGAGGGAGAGGAAGTGGGATGATCCCACTTATCCCACTATGGGACAAAACCCACTGGTGATACCAAATGATGTGTGAGGGATTGTGGGAACGTGTTTAGCACTTCTGCTTGGAAATTCTTGCAGATTGCATGGCATGGTGAGCAAAGGCAGCTTGAGGCGGTCAGAGGGAGTCTGTGGTGAGTAGCGTGTGTGCCGTGTCATGCCATTAGCAGCACCTTCCTGCAGCGGGGAGCGTTGGGGGAAGACAGGACAAGATCAACCCACCCAGCAGGAGCTGACTGTGTGTGGTCACTTACCCATGAGCGATAAGGCGGATGTCAGCTTGCCTTGCCACCATCCTCCCACTTCGGCGTTCAGGTCCCGGAGACGCTCCATGATGTTTCCATAGCACACCAACCCGTTCCCCACGGAGCCCCCCTGGCACGTACACCTGTGAAGGGATCGTCATTTTAGCTGTGGGCTGATGCCTTGTGGTGTCAGCGAGGCTCTAGCTAAACCTGCTCCAGGTGTTACTTAATTGCTTCTCTGAAGGCATTTTCAGGAAGCACCAATGCATTTTAGTTTAACCTTTGCTTCTGTATGCTGTAGAGTATGTCAGCATGCAGGGCAGCCTGGTGGCTGCTTGCCTGACGTGATGTCCTTCTATCAGCCGGGCCAGGAGGCAGCGGTGTCTGTCTTGCAGGGCCTCTTTGAATGGGGACTACGCGACGCCCTGGCTGCAGTGCAGCCTCTGGTCCCCAAATGTTGTGGTTGCTGGGGCCCAGAAAGCCCCTGAGCCTGCCTGCCTGTGGGTAAGAGACATTTATGCTACAGCATAAATGTGTGGGGTGCCACCCTTGGGGCGGGGAGGCGGTTGTGTGAAGCTCCCACTTACTGCGTGGGACTCGGCAGGATTAATGGTAGTTATCTATGAAGGGGGTGATGGCAGCTCATTAATCCTTGTGGTAGCTGTATGGGACTGGTAGGAAAAGGCAGGCAGGCGTGTCAGTCCTTTCAACAAAACAAAGTGGTTGTTTGTTACCCTGCCCTTTAAGTAATGCAACCATTTTGGGCAACGGTACTTGTACTTTAACGTTATCTTTTTTTCTGAAGATGCTGAAACATGAAATCTCATGCTTTTTCACATGTATGTTTATGCTGCTGCTGTCTCTGCACTGGAAATAGCATCTCATCTGTAACACCCTGGCTGTTCCCTGGGGACTCCAACCTGTAAGAGGTGTCAGTGATGTACAGTTGAGACAGTCCTGTGTATGTCCAAAGCAGGCTCAGGTCGTGGTGCCCATGAGAGTGACAGGCAATGCCTCGACATGGGCTCAGTGCCCTCACTGTCTTGGGATGGGCTGCATTTGAAGTAGCATGTTGCAGGCGAGGCAAAATCTAAAGGAAATTTATGGAAGAACAACCCCAAGTGTCAGTCTGACATTTTCTGTCCTATGAGGGAGGGAACACGCCTGATGAAAACTGAATCTTATGGCTTTGAAAGACCTCAGCATTGCAAGAGAGGTGGGGAAGAAATTATTGGTTGTCAACATGATTGACACGTGCTTGCTATTAGGTGCTGACAGGTACAAATGGTTGTGAGTTTCAAAGAGCAACTAGGACCTGTGTGTGCCCTGACCTTCTATCACCCTGACTATTCACCGGGAGAGGTGGTTAGTAATTTCTAAAAAATCTGGACTCTTTAAGCCTGCCTCAATGTGAGGGGCCATCGATGCCTGTTGGTTTTGCCAATCTCAGCTCCTTCTGTTGCAGTCTTCAGAAAATCAGCCCCTGCTTGGCTGCTCCTGAGAGACTGGCTGGTGGTGTCAGCTCAGCCGTTTACTCATCTTCAGTGCTAAAATTAAAGCAGGTGCTTGTCAACATGTAGCATGCACAGAAAGAAACCCTAACTATATTTAGGAGGCTAAACAACTATGCGTTGCCAAACATTGGCTTTTAATAGTGCCTTTCCTAATTAAGTCTCCAGCATGTTCAGTATTCGTATAAGCCCTATCCATAATGATTCATCTCTCTGGATATTTTTTCTAAAGGCATCATTAGAGAAGGAACATTACTCCACGCAAGGAAAAGATGTTCTTTATATAACTAATGACCTAACTGTTTGCATGTGCTGGTTGTTACAAACACACATCTGCCATTCACACCCCACAGTAGTATCAACCTGATGCCAAATCATCTCTGTTTCCCATGTATGGTCTCTACCGTAGCTGTTTCTGTGGTGATAGCAATATTTGAAAATCCCCACAGTCCCTGCAGCCTGGGGGGTTGCATATAGACTCAGAGGGGTGCTGAGATTTTGGTCAAGAGGCTCAAGCTTTGACTTCTTCAGGTCCTGAGTAAAAATAGCAGTCTAAAAGCATCTTAAATTTTTAGGATGCAATTCTGATGGTGAGCCCTCTTTTTTTTAAGGGGATCTCTTGGGCAGAGGGTATGACTGTGGAGCCTGGATGAAGGGTTTAGGGCTGGAGAGAGGAGCAGCTCCTCCTTGGAAGCTGACTCCTTTCTTTTGATGGGGTAAATATTGCTGTATTGATGTACATAGCCCCCTTCACTTTTGAGCAGAGAAGAAAAAAGCTGAGGCTTCAAAGGAGCTGAGGAATAGTTTAGTAGAAAAAAGAAACTACTCTTGAAATATTGTACAAATCAGATCAAGGTTTCAAAATAAACCTCTCCTACCTTTTTCAGGAAATGGTCATAAAGAAGCAGGTGGTTAAACATAGTAATTTTTTTGGCTATCATTCCCAGGGGCACAGTGAACTGCAGAAATACCTACGTAGTTTGAAATTTCTTTTCTGAGGACAATATTGCTTTTAACTGAGCGGGTGTCTAGTAACATGGTTTGGATTTGACTGCCAAAGGAAAACATTTAGCAATTACAGATTAGCACCTATTGCATGTGACTGAACCCTTCAACCTGTCTGTCCTCTCACCCCTTCAGATGGAGTAATTTAGTCTGTGTGGCTGGGCTCGGGAAGGACCAGCTGGGTGACTGACTAGATTAGTTTTGTCTTAGCTTTGCCTGGAGGATCTCGTTTGCAACTCATACTGCATATGGCTTTATAGGTTTTGCTTTGAATGCGCTGTGTACTGTACGGCTGGGCTGGGTGCCTCTGAAGAGGAACAGCTTTAAAACAAACCCTACTGGACTATTTAAACTTAGTTGTTTTATGTTTTCATTATATGCTGCATGAACAGTAGAGGCAGGACTGAAAAAAACGGGAACTGTCACTACTTCAACTCACGCAGGAGGGGAAAGAGAATTGTATCTCTCTAGAAAAGGGGAGCTCAGCTTTCTGTCCCCATTTTACCTGAAACTTGTATAATAGAGTTTTGGTTTATGAAGCTACTAATTTTTACATTGGAGACATAGTCAGAGTAAAAATAAGAGTGAGATTAACAAAAAAAATAGTTGAGTTTAACTGAGGGAAAGCTAGTTCTGCTCGGAAACCAGAGAGGTTATGGTCTAATATGCAGTGTAATTCTGCACCAGTTGAAGCTTCGTAGCTTCTAGGCAAGGCTGAATATAATTACTGTGCTGAAGCAATGCCATAGATAGTGTCAGCAATCACTCAGGGAAGATCTATATGGGAACAGAAAACAGTGACAATCTTGATTTTTCCAGGAGGCTGTTATGTTCACAAACTGAATGTTTGTCTTTTCTACATCCTTGTCTGTCCTGTACAAATAATTTAATTCTGGAGATAGTAGAAGTGACTCTATATGGGGGAAGCTAACAGCACAACTGTGTCTTTAATAAAAACAGAACGAAAAACAAAAGAAAGGAAGCAACACAGGTTTGTGGCCTCTGTTACAGCTTTGTGTTTTAGAACTAGTAAAAAACCCCACCAAAACAAGCCCTCCCAAATACATATAAAACTTGGAATGCAGCCAAAATACAATGTCTGTCACTTATCAGAAACAATTTATTGTGCCCACACTTACCAATCAATGTTTTTCTTTGCAAAGTTCCTCTTTCACAAATGGATTTTCCTTAGTTGGAAACTATTCAGTATAGTTTCAGTTTTTTGCCAAATAGATAGTTTTAGTTTGATTTGAATTCCACTCCTTTCTTCTGTATTTGTTTTTGCCATTAAAGGTCACTAAATGAACGATGTGCAAAGCATTTGGATTGCTTGTTCCCCCCCAGTCATAAATTTTTAATTTTCCCATTCTAAAATTCTCAAAACTTCCTCAGCTGTTGAAAATTGAGTTGCAACAGTGAAACAGTGACAAATTATGAAAGAAAGGTCCTGATTTATGTGATGTGGAATTTTATTTTAATTTTCAACTCATGTTGTGCAGTATAGTAGTATACTATACTAAGTATAGTATAAGTATATACTAAGTGCAGTTTGAGTAGTATAGTACGCTCTAGAAATGAACTAGGGGATATTCTAGATAAACTTGTTTGAAATGAACAACAGCTTACACAAAAGTGATGTTGATATTACACTGTAAGAGAAAGCTGCATGATGAAGCAAGAACTGGCAAGAAGAATACTCTCTCGAGTGAACACTTTCTGTCTATATAGAAGTATATGACAAATAATTTGTTCCCAGCTTACAACTAATGGCCTGTCTTGTCTTCCACATTCAGACTCTCAGCTCCTGAAAACTAAAATTTCAGGCACACCTCTTTAAACCCAGTACTAGCCATCACTGGGCTATAGAAACATGTAATCCAAATTGCTTGGTTTAAGATAGCTTTGTTAAGTTTAGTGTTAAAACTGACTTTCCCCCTAACATCCGTGTAGCAAATTTCTGTATGGGGAAACAAACTCTGCCAGACGTTTTGCAGTTTCCCATGTGCTTGTCTTGAGGCTTTGAGGAATCTGCCAAGGTTGGTGTTGCTTTCACAGCATGGGTGTCAGATTCCCTAGTATTAGTGTACTAAAAAGAGCCAGGGCTCCAGCACTGTCCCATGATAATTAATGCTGATTAATTTTTAGCATGCTGCCTGGCATGTTTCTGGCCCACACCAAGTAGCATTTTCCTAGGCAGTGCCCAGGCACAGTTGAAAGGATAGCATGTGCCAAGGACCTCTGCCAAGAGGCGGTTACTCTGTTTTGGAAGAAGAAGAGACTTTAGCTGTGAGCCAGACCATGCCGCTTGCCCTGAGGAACAGAAAAGAGGTCATGGTCCTTTTTATTTACTAGTGTAGAAATGACCTCTGAGTGCTATAAAAATAAAACTTAGTAGGTATTAGCAATTGGACTGATGAAATCAAACACTATGCTAATTGGTTGACCCTAACCCCATTAAATCTTGTAATTTGTCCTTGATAAAAAAAAACATTAATGATGACTTCAGGAGGTGTTCATCCACTGGATTTGTTTTAGCAGACTGTTTACTAAGGGGAGGAGGGACAAACTGAGTGAAAGCTTTAATAAGCAAAAAGACTCACGTAATCTGTCCTGGTGCAACCATTGAGCATTTAGCTTTTTTATGGCAGGTGTTGTTTGTTTCACAGATGTCCGTCATGCTGCATCCTTTCCCAGGTACAAAGTTTGTGTAATGCTCCTTGCATTCACAGTGGGACTAAATCAGAAGGATGGGAGAGGGGAGAGAAAAATTAGACATGCACAAATTGTGGATTTCAGCATACTTTCTGGAACTAGGGTCTAAAGACAGTGAGCTTCAAAAGCCTTAGTTAATCACCTGGTGAGTTCAGATGCAAGTATAAAGCTTAACCATATTTATACAACTCCCTCTAGGTTTTATTCACTCCAGAAAACTACTGACTCTCAGATAAATTTCCTTCAGATAAAGCCCTTTAGATTCACTTCTGTGACCAGGGAACATTTAAAATCAGTGTGGGTAGGTCAGATTTTTTACCTCTGTTCCCACAGCCCTCTGCCTCCCATAACGAGTGCCAATGCATATTATTAAAGAGCGAGGCGTATCAGCACTTATATGAACGTGAACTGCACGATGACCCTGAATGACTGACTCCCTTTTTGGCTCTTCAGGGTGTCCAGGCAAAACAGGCATGGTCTTCTGAAGTCTCACTTTCTCGGTGGCAGGTGTTTTACGCACAGAAATCTGAGCCAGTTCCCAGCAGCAGCCTTTATATAGTGCCTTTCATTGGTAGTCCTCAAAGACCCAGATTACTTCTTTCCTGAATACATTCACTGTAGGCGTTTATCTGTGGTACCTGTGTAAGGAGCCTACTGTCCTACCAGCCCCTTGTGGTCAGAGAGAGAAAATTTAACCAGGAGAAGCTTCATTTCAGTGCCTTCATTTTGGGGAGGCAAATCTGAGCCAAAATATTCTAGGACAAAGAACACTATTGCCATTCCCATTTTTAGAGGGGAAATCACAACATAGATGCATAGAGAGGGAGGTAAAGGGACCCACTCCTGGTCACCGGCAGGGCTTATGCCAAAGCTAGGAGTAGAGCTTGGCCTCCCTGAGGCCTGTTCCCGTACCCTCATGGCTTCTTTTCAGAGAGAAAGCATTATTCCTTCCTAGGCAGTTGACATAGGAAATGTCTGGGGCACCCGTTCAACACTAACCTTTCCTGGACCATCATATATACAAATGGTAGACTGTGCAGGGCAATTCCCATATATTGCTTGGCAGGGGTCTATGGGTAAGCAGACTTGACCGTCCCCTTTGTAACCTTCTCGACAGGTACATCTGTGCCGATTTGGTCCAAGGTAAATGCAGTCGGCATTAGGATCGCAGACCTTTTTGGAGCATGGGTTGATAGCTTGTGAAAAAAGAAGTGAAGTAAATGAATTATTGCCCACAGTTCTGAAATTGAAGATGAGGATTTGCCAGAGCACTTCCATGCCAAACAAAGCCCAGGTAGACTAAACTTCTCATAACAGCCAAGTCTGAATTATCGTGGCGGCATGAAGACAGAAGGGAGGAATGTGTTTATACTAATGTAGCAACCAACTGTTTGCTTTTGAACAGAAATGATCTCTTAACTTGGCAAATTGAGTTATAAACAGATTAAAACATGTAATGTGCTCATTAAAATATCACAACTATTTCCCTATTTTAACCAGAGAAGGTCAGGTAGGTGATACGAAGTCTGTACAAGCTTTAAGCGCATGTTAGATCAGTTGGAAAATATTTCTCAATACAATAGGCCTTCACTGTTTTCTTTCCGGTAATTAATATAATGTCATCCATTCCACTATATGGAAACTGGCCAGCAAGTGCTTTAGTCGAATCTTCCACACTGCTGTAGTTTCAGGACAGGACTGGAAGCTCCCTAGTTATTTCCATTAGCCCTTTTTTTCAAGGCAATGGCATTGTTCATCCTTGTTCATAGTCCAGCAGTGCTTGGAGAACACCTCCTCCCACCTTTGTGTCCAGTTTAGAATATGGTCAAGTACACATTGTAGCTGGAAGGTGGCAGGCCCTGGACCCACCTAAAAGGTGGTGCTGATCACTGCCTTCCCCTCTCCTCCTCCTTTTCTTTCCCCTCAGCTGGGACTGAGAGAGTTGGCAATGCTCAGCTTCACTCGTTCAAGCCTTCTCTTCTGTTCCGGTGTGAAATCACGCACGTATGCACATATTCACATGCTCAAATCGACCATAAGCAATGCCACCTCCAAGCAGAGTTTGGGGCAGCCACTGCTATCCTCACTTAAGTACTTAGCTGTGCTGAAGCTGCTTGTCTTCTGCTTCCCAGCCCGTCAAATGTAAAAGATGCTGGCTTAAGCCACAGATGACCCCAGGATCTAAAGGCACTGGGACAGAGGAGCAACATCCACACAGACTGTGTCAATACAAAACCTAAGAGAAGCAGAGATAGTAGCATCCTCCTTCTCTGCTGATTGCTGCAATTTCTTTGTCTCTCACTTGCCTATGCTGCCTACTAGAAGAACATCACATTCCTTGAGGACTGACTTTCTGATGTCTTGCTCTTGGAAGGTGTTCAAGTCTATTCAGAGAGGATTCAACCATAGTTAGGACCAAGAGGATTGAATGTAAAAATTCCCAGACAGGATAAGAAGTATTGTATCTGTGGCCTGATCCAAGCCAACATTTACTAAATAGTGCTTCCAGCATCAGATACAACCATTTTCTTCATTGCAATTGGTCTAGAAGGAAGAGCTGGTGCTGTAAGACATAATGTAAGTAGAGGAAAGAAAATCTAGACTCTTGTAATATAGTTAATTTCAGCATTCAATGGCAAGTTGAGGAGTCTATGAAGACAAATTTAAGGTAGACTTTTACCTCTAGCTGAAATACTATTAGCTTTGTTTCATGAAAAATAGGAAAGCTAAAATGAGCTTTACTTGTCTATTAGAGTTTATGCTTAGCGATGAAGCTGAGCCGCCACATGATGGATATTCAATAAATATAAGCCCTTGGTTGCTGTTGTTGATTTTTATGGAAGCGAACTATGAAGTTGAACTTTAGCAAGTAGAAGGACATGATAGGGATGGATTTGTAAGCACTGATGACCCAGTATCCATACTATGTATTTCAAGGGGGTTTACTAGCTTTAGTCTGATTGCATGGACTGAAGCTTGTTAGTAATTGGACTGATGTGCTTCTGAAGCACATTTTAGGGTTTAGTTTCATCCTGACAGAATCTAGTTTGTGCACATGAGACTGCTTTGGGATATGAACCCAAGAACAATTAGATGGTGAGCTTTGGTTCAAAAGTGCATTCAGTATCTGAACTATAATACCGATGATGATGTATACAAAGAAACTAGATAGACATGAAAATTACTCACGTTTACATTGTGTACCATCCCCATGGTAGTTGGGCAGACATGTGCATTGCAGTTGTCTTCCATCCTCGCCTGAGGCAGTACATCTGGAGTTTGCAGGGCACTGCAAGGCCTCGCATTCAGCTATCGCTGAGGGACAGAGTGCGACAGGTTAAGCTGTGTCTGCACACTGTGCCAGGAGGCATTGCATTCTGTAGTATACTAGTTCAAAGTATGCCTGATCTAGAGACCATTGATCCCATTGCTGTCATCATTTTTCTGGTGATTGAAGTGGTGATGATGGTTATGGGAGCTCACACAGAGGGTTTGAGGTTCAGTGTATGTTTGATTGCTCTAGAGCAACTGACCTGAGACTAATTTTACATTTGTCCTCACCAATTCTAACTGTATCAGAGCTGTTGAATAGATCTTATAAAGAAAACAATCTACTTACGCTGATCACAGCTGAGCCCTTTGTACCCAGACAAGCAAGTGCATCTTCCATCCCCTGTAACTCCACTGTTGCATACTCCATGAACGCAGTGGCAAACTATATGGAGAGATGGATTGGCTTTACTGAATAATAATGGTGTTGAGAAAGATATTGTTAGCGGTTGCCCATAGCAAATAGTGTCCTGGCCAACAGCCTTGGCCAAACCAAGCTTTGACCTGAGTTCCTGAATTTATAGGCTTCCATTAATGAGAAGATCAATACTCACGGTTGCATACATCAGTAAATAACATACTGATTTTTGCAGGCTGTTAATAGCCTGGGGCCTGAAAATTTTCAGGACACACGCTATAAACACCAAACTGACTAGCTGCTAACACCATAAAACTTGTAAAATTTGACATACAGTCTTGAGCCAAAATTGAATATAATGTGTAACAGAGACCATTTTTATAACTGTTAACAAATTGCTCATTTTTGCTTCAATTCTGTTTGCCTCTCAAACACCTCCAGAATAGATGAATTTTGTGACTTTTTTTCCCCCTTAAACAAAATTTATTTAGTTAAAAGGATAATTAATCACTGTGTAGGTGTCAGGCTTTTTTCTGGTCCTGTTCCTATATTCTGTCATTTCTGGTTATAAACCTTGTGACAATATGCGCACAAGATGCCGTTATGCACAGTCCAGGCAACTATGAGACCCTTTTATAAGTGGTTTTTGAAGCCTTAAGTATACTTAAAAAGCTTTATAGTTATAACTGTTTCCATTATGGTAATGATGCTTTTTAAAAAGGCCCTTTACAGTTACTCTAAGATGTACAGAGTTGTATTGGTGACTTCATGTTTAAGCTGCAGTGATGTAGCGTGTCCTCCTCCCTTTACAAACATATCCTGTGTTCATGCAAATCACCTACACTAATTAATTAGTAACATTCTACCTATGTTAGTAATCCTCATACAAAAACCAGGAACGTCTAAGGTATTGCTGAAAAGCAGTTAGTCACAAATGCACAGTATTTATAGGTGCTTAGAAAACTTGGAGGAGCTCAAATATCTGAAAGCTGAAGTGTAAAATGTTGCTTAAATTAATATGCAGTTGAGTCCTCTGGTAGCTTCTTGGAAAATAATTACATTTACGATATTGAATTCATTCAAGTACCTTATTTTCATGAAAATGTTGGCTCAGTTACATTTCTGTGTATCAACACTGGCATCCAGTGGACAGCTGGTGGAAAAAGGGCCTTTGAGTCAGCAGTGGTGTAGGATTAGTGTAGAAAGGCCAACACAGATCGTTTAAAGTAAGGCCATTTGTGACTCTTTTTAGAAGTAACTTTATGTAGATCTTGAGGGAACAAAAAGAGTTTTACTTAGAGATAAACAACTATTACCACTTAAGAAAGAGACGCTTCTTAACATTTTTTTTCAGGCAGTTTTCTGATGTGTCTGTTTAATGCTCAGCAGGAGTCAGGAAGGTAAATAGCATACTAGAAATCATTAAGAAGCAGGCAAAACTGGAAAATATTATACAAATATACACACTTGTGATACACAGACATTTTAAATAGTGCACATAGCTCTGATCCCTCCCTCAAGTATGGCAAACCAATGGAATGATCTACCAGCTAAAACTCAAAACTAAACCAAATTCATCCTTTTTCACACTTTTGACTAAACTATGGAGCTCCTGGGCACAGAATATTGTGGAGAGCAGAAGAAGAATTGGACTCAGAGGCAAGTAGATAATTTATGGAGGATGGATCCAGCAGGAGCCTTTAAAAACTACAATTTGAATGCAATCTCTGGCTGCTTGTACTCTTTCCCTTGGTATCAACTATTGGCCTCCAATATGGGATGCTAGGCTAGAAGGACTTTTGGCCTGATTCAAAATGGCCTTTTTTGAGTCAGATATACTGATTTCAATACCACATGAGTATTTCATGCCTTAATACAGATGCTCTAGTTTGTAGATGTATTTAAAAAACATACCAAACACTGTAAGCCACTATAAATGATGCATTTGATATGTTCCCACCCAGTATTTTAAGTACCATAACAATCTCCTGTATTAGATCAAATAAATGCAAATCCATAATTAGGGTGAAAAGTGAATAAGACGATAACTGGCTAACAGGGAGGCATACCTGCAGGAACACACAGATGATTCTAATCCCTAATTTATTTGACTGTTGGCTATAACAAAGATATTCAAGATAAGATTAAGATATTTTTGTAGTGCTACACTAAGAGTGTTGTCTGTAGAGTCCTGAGCTGAATCCAGCCCCACTCTGAATGAGGAATTGAGTAGCTGCCTATTTTCTCTCCCTGTTGTGTTCCCTGAAGCAGACAGCAGCTCTTGATGGGAAACCCTTAGACCCACTGCCCATTTCACTGGGATTTCATAGTGTCTGAATACAGCTTTCACTCACCTTCTTTTCCCCACTTCAATAAAGGAAGCTCAAACTTACCTGATGTGCAGTGAGGACCAAATAAATTATCTTCAGCACATTTTTCACAAGCTGTCCCACCAAAGCCTTTCTGTGAATTACAGAATGGAAATCAAAACTTAAGTTTCTCATATGTCTCTATATAGATAGATATATGCTTAGCAGCCTGAAAACAGCATCTTTAGCTGCCAAAAGAAAATAACATGAAAGGTTCAGTCAGAAAATCAGAATGCAATCTCCTACTGCAATCTAGAAAACATTGTCTTTTGAATGTTTTTTTCCTCTCTCTGTGTTTTTTTAATTTTAAATTTTTAGCTCTTACACTTCAAATCAAATCAGATATTCTGAATATCAAGTTAACAATAAAGAAGAGTAATCAAGCCTAATGCCTAAATAATTCGTGCAATTGTTAGGTTGTATTTTCTGACTACTTCTTGCTCTACCTCTTTTTCACATGTGCCCAGATGTGCTTTTGATGTAATGGAAAGATTAACCAGTAGAGGGAGACGTAGAAAAGATTCGAGTGGTTTTTTAAAAAAATCTTTTTGGCTGAAGTTATTAAGCACTGCACATTGGACTCTCAGCAAAGGAACATTATATTGAGAGTTATTAGACCCAAGTATAAGTCCTTTCTAATTAAGGCAAAAAGTCATAAGTAATAGCACACTCTTAAAACCAGAGGAACTCAAACCACCTATTTCAGGAAGACAAGATGGAACAGCTCTTTAATAATATCACCCAAACATGCTCAAGTCTGTAGAGGTAATAGTGTGAAGATTAGTGCAAACCAAGCAAAAAAATGAACTCCAAGCAGATCATCTCTGCTATTTCTGAAATACTTTCCTTTAATGTATTTATAACACATAATATGCATTATTTCTTAGCAGAGCTTATATGCTATTTTTATATTTTTTCATTTAAAAGAAGGACCGTACCTGACAAGTGCACGTTCCATCCCCATTTATACCCTGGGAGCAGCGTCCTCTCCTGTTGCACGGTGACGCAGCTCCTCCCGGACAGGCTAGAAATGACAACATTAAAGCCATCAGTCAGCTTGCTCTGACCCTTATGCTCCCCTTGCACATTAGGGGTGATGACCTTGGAGGCTGCAGGGTTTTGGGTCAGACAGGGACCTCGAGTGACTGCTGCTATTTTGCAGCTGCCTGAATCTCTTCAGCAGAATCTTGGCTTCAGTAGAGACCGTCACCCTCTCTAATATGGGAACTTAAGCTAGTGACTGTAGTCAATAGGTTGTGCAAAAAATAGTTTTCTTATTCTAAAGTACCATATTGATTTTGTCCTTGCTGACCCACGTCTATCTGCAGACACTCTAAACTTTTAACTTTTTTGATACAAGTGGAGTTTGCTTGACCACTTCTTCTGTTTGTTAATACAACTCATATTGATTGAAAATTTGTTGTCAGAATTATATTCAATGCTAAATTAGAGTTTAAATAAGCCTTTTTCTTTTCCCCACAAATTGCATTTGCTTTATGTGGAAAGTTTTCAATTTTCCCCACTACCTCCCATAAGACTGTGATATTTGATTCAAACGATGCTGGAAATTGAAATTTGGGTATCTCATCACCCACTTCTGTCCAATGGGCTGTGATCATTAGGAAAACTTGTGTGCCAATGATGTGCTGTGCTCCTCAGATCCTCTGGTGCTGAAACCATGATTACAGGCAGTGGTACACCAGGTGAGACAGAGTCTGACCAAAAACCCCAGCCAGCAGGAGAGGCTAAGAAACAACAACTGCATTTCCGAATCAAAATAGTTTACTTTTTGGCTGAAATTTTTCAATATTCAAATTTTTCCTGAAAGGTTGCCTATAGGAAATGCATATTTTTAGTCAGATTGTTCTGTCATTTCCCCCCCGCCCCGTAGGGATATCCTTATTTTTTATAGTTGTGCAGCCTCTCCATGGAAATGATTTATTAACTCCCTTCCATAAGCCCTTTCTTCCTGTAATTGGAATTCCCATTAGGAACAATATTCCTGACGCAAGTGGTATTTAAATGTAGCAAGCTCAAACTGCCCTCATAGGTTCTCTGCTGTACCTTACAGGTAGATTTATTGCTTATAAAAAGCCTCAGTTTGTTCTGTGTGGGTTGAGATGGGCAGCACGGGATTTATGCTCCCACTGAGTACTTTAATATTGTTTTAGAGTGATAAGGAAGTTTTCATGAAAATGAATTTGATTTGGGCAGAGTGATGAGCACATAATTGGATGTGTATGTGTATACACCTAATTTTAGTGAAGGCTTTGGCTTTATATCAATTTGTCAATATTTCTCAATTTGTTCCTTAATGATGAGTCTGTGAGGTCTGTTGGATCTGAGTAAGCTTCTTGTGAAAAAACCAAGAAATTTAAAGATGAACATTTTAGTGCAGTTTATTTCATACGTGCTGAAATAAAAAGATATGTTAAGACTTGAGATGAAATAACCAGAAATGAGGTACAGTAATAAATACATATACTTTAATCTTTAAAGTGGCTTTTAGTGAGTCTTGCTTTCTGGCTACCATGTGATAGCTAAATCTCATCTTTAGGACTGACACAGGCACAAACTGTTTAATGTTTGCTCTGAATGGAGACAATTTTCACTGCACCGATGCTTTTATTGAATGTGCAAAGATAGAGAAATCATGAGAAAACTCAGTTTATGGTATAAATTCTAGGAAAGCATACTTTAAAATTGCTGACAAAACAGTTTTTTTGCAGTTGATGTTCATTATGCTTCCCCTTGTCTTCACTACCTCTTGTCTCTTGTTTTGATACCACCACCAAGGGACAGCTTTATCAGAAGTGTAGCAAATTACCATATTGTTGTAGGAGTTTGGTCAGGCAGATAAAGCGCTTCCCCGGCCAGCGGGGCCGCAGGAGGCAGCGCTGGGACGCTGGAGTGATGCTGGCACAGCCACCTGCCCCCACCCCACTACCGGGGAGGAGCGAGACCTTCGCTTCTGTTGAGGATGTTTTTTGAAAACTAGTAAGAAAGAGATGTTTCTGCTTAGCTCTTACTGCTGTCAGAGACCGAAGGCCTAATCTTTATACCTAGGCCAAAAAAGCTTAAATCTATCAGCTTTTTTGCCTCATAGAGTTTAATTCAGCACATCCCAAGTGCTTTCAAATGCAGCCTCTTCTTGGATTACCCCTGCAGGCTGAAGCAGTGGGTAGAACTTGTAAAGAAGATGTATTTTGGACATGTAATTTGATATAATTAGGTTTACTATCTTTCCTCTTGGCCTTTTTATTTCCTTTTCACTTTTTTCGGTTTATTCTTACAGTGCTTTCTCCTCAGTTCCTCATACCATGCACCTTTCAGTTGGTACCCAGGCTTTCCTTTAGAAATATTTGCAAATATTTGCCCAGAGTGGGAACCTGAGCTGGGGTAGGGAGTAGCTCCTGCTGAAGCCCACCAGTTATACACATGGGACATCTGAGCTCCACCAGCTTTGGCATCTATGGTTGGATGATACTGGCAGTGTTAAAAGGCTGTGCTCTTTTTCCCTGGACCTTCCCCCCCCCATACTTTTCCCTTTTTCCTTGATGCCTTTTTACAAAGGGATGGGTGTGTGGCTTGTTGGCTCGGGGCGCTTCATGGGGAGGGAAGGGGACAAAACATCTTTCATTCGTACTGTCTGTCTCAGCGTGTGCTATCGTTTAAGGAAGTCAGAGTGCTATTTAAGACCTAATTTTGTCATTGCTATCAGATGCTAAATGTGAAGTAAACCCCTAATCAGGGATTTTTCTCTGGCCTCAGGAAGGACCAGCTTTCCTCCAAACATTTGAAGGCATGCCGTATGCCCTTAGAGAGATTGCGATAATGCAAAGAGCTATTTTCTTCCTCCAGATGACAGCAGAAACAATGCTGAGACCTTGATTCTTTGCTTTTTGGGGCCAGGAAGTTTGTCCAAAGGAAGAGAGGGCTTCCTTGCCTCTGCAGCCTCCTGCCCGCAGCCGTGCAGGCAGGGCTCCAGCCCGGGGGCAGCGAGATCTGCCCCTCTCTAGAAACACCCGTGCCCCTTGCATGGCCTCCCAGAGCACCCTGAAGTACGGGATGACAATCACGTGTAGCATTGCCTTCCTCCTACCAGGCACTTAGGCTGCATTTGGTGGAAAAACGGTAATCACCCCACAAGTGGTTATCTTCAGAAGAAGACAGGACCACACACCACGTACTCAGCTATTTGCCTATCTTTTCTATAGAAGCAGCTGTAAGTTGGGGTTTGACTATTTTACTTTAGTAGATATATGACTGGTATTTAAATCATAGCTTGGGCCATGCTAAAATAATTTTTTAATCTATTTTGTGGACAAAAGGACTTCACAGATGTTGAACCAGACCTTTACCCCGTTATCTAAACCGTTAACTAAAGGAGGAAATGCTCTGTCTGGGCAGGGAAACTTCCTCTGCGGGTCTTGATGCCCACCTCAGTAGCCTGAGGTTTGATGCACTTGTGGAAGTGCTGAAAGGCTTTTCCTGAAGAAGGGGCAGCAGGAGGAGAGGCACTCCTGATTACCCCTGCTTCAGTAATGGCCTTTAGCACTTGCTGGAGGTTCAAAAAACTTGGAGGGAAAAACTGTTTCAAGTTGAGCTGAAAGAAAAGACCCTCCTTGCATCAAAAAGTAAAGAATTAAAGAGATTTAGAAATATTTCAGACACAGATGAGTGTATTTTTCACTTAAAATGAAACACTTGAACTTGCGTTTTGAAAATTTTAATTTTTAAAATCTGTTGTGGGGATCCTCCCAAATGAAAAGTCATTTTGCAGGCATTGACTGAAATGTTTTGTTTTGAAAATCTCAAAACCAAGGGGGTTCCCTGAGTTTTTAAAATTTTTCTATGAATTTTTCTTTTTAAATGAAGCTTTGAATACGTGTTTTTCTCCAAGTTTTGGCTGAAAACTGATGTTTATTTCTACTCCTATAATAAGCTCTGAGGAGCAATCTTCTCATGGCAATAGCTTCTGAAAGAAGAAAAATCACTGCTTTACTTCTACTCAAATTCTATTTAAAAAAAAAAACAACAAAGAGCTTACCCATGCAGTCTGGGCCCCAGCGTCCCTGGCAGCACTCAGGTTGTTCAAATTCCTTCACACAATGATGCCGACATCCCAGAAAAGAAAGTGTGTGTGTTTTAATTTCTAGATAATACCTGAGGAAAAGAAGTTGGAGCTGCTTTAAAGTACTTAAAAGCCTCCTGTGGGGAAAAATGAAATTCTTAACCTCCTTTTCTCCTTTCAGTGTCAGACAAGAGCACTTTAAGCTTTGTTGTATTGATCTGCCTTTTTTTCTTCATTAAAACATACATTTCACATCAAGGTCTAAAAAGATCCTTGGAGCTGTTTCTTTTGCATAGTATATTTATATTTTTTTTCATTTCTGCGACCTAAACACAGCAGTTTTCTCTAAGTTTTTATTTGAAATAGTATTTTAAAAATTATTTAATATCAAGGTTCTTTAAATGCTAAGCTCAAAATAGTTACACTTTCCCTAAAATACTGCTTTTCTTTTTTTCTAATCTGAAAGGCACCATTTCAAATGTGTTTTGAGACATTTCTTCCTGCCCTTCACCCCCCACACCTCCCCAATCTAGCAGTTTGAAAAAATCCATTATTTATATGATAATATATGATATGAATGATATCATATGATAAATATATATTTATCATATGATATTTATATATAATTCATATCAAGTATGCAGAATAAACAAGGAAGTGATTTTATGATATCACTCAAAAGGAAATCTGATAGGCCATCAATAGCAATGTTTATTTTCCTCTTATATCATTTGCTGATTAACTTTAGGGTTAAAGTACTTTGAGTGAAGCTTGAGTTCTGGAGTTGGTGAAGCATAGAAATTGCATAGAATAGAGCATTTGTAATATGAATTAACATTTCCTAATTCATGGAGAACAATATTCACAGTGAAAAGCTCTGACGGAAGAGATACCTGCAATCTGGTATGCCAGTCCCATTGGTGATTTTGGTGTAACCAGCAGGGCACTGCGTTTCGAGGTTTAAAGAGCAAGGTACACATTCTGTTTTCATTCGAATGAGCAGCTTTTGATCACATTGCTTCTTCATCTGTAACAGGAGAAGATTAGTTAAAAAGCAGGAGAAAGTTCTCTGAGTTGGTTTAACTCTGCCCCCAGTGGCATTGCTGAAAAATGACGAATTTACCTCAGCTTTGTTCTCACTCACAGACACAAGCTCTGTCCTCTTCAGCAGGAGCTCCCTGCTCTGGAGCTAAACTAGGTAATAGACCACATATTAGGGGTTTGCAGTAGTCTCGTCTGCACGAAATATGTCCAGCCACTGCAGGATAAACCCTTCTAAGTGTCATTTTTCTCCTAAGAATGCTTTAGCGACAAATGCTAAGTTCAGCAGACTTAAAAGCCAGGCTACCAAGACAGCATCAGCCTATGGAGCATTAGTTCTGAAGTTGCCCCGCAAACCCAAAGCAGGATGGAGAAAGAGCAGTGCTGGCAAGTGCCTTCTCCATTCAACGGAAAAGCTAAACATAAGGTGTGGAAGAAGTTGCTTGTGGCTCTGTGCACACAGAGCACAGCACAAGCCTTTGTTCCTCTCACAAGTGGGTTTCATATTATTAGCACCACCATATTGAACAAAAGGACTATGGCTGGTGTTTTCAAATTGGCCTAAAAGAATGAAGTCTAGCTTTGCATTCAAATCTGGTAAAAGTTATGGGCCTGACGCCACCAGAGCACACTGAGAAGAGCAGCCTCCTCTTTTTTTACCTAGAGAAAGAAACAGAAGGAACCAGCCCAGCTTAGGAAACCTGGCCCTAGTCCTCTAGCTCAAATGCCAAGGGCTCGTGCCCCTTGCTGTGGAGGTCCCAGTTTCAAGAATGCAAATCTGACAAATTACTTGAAGGTGGCAAAAAGGAGGAAAGGCTTAGGGTATTGTCACAGTGGTGGCATTGTATTTTGTGGCTGTAGAAATCATAATTTGAAAATGTCTATATACCAAAAATAGTGTCTCTTTCCTACTACTAAAACAGTCAACCTATTTTAGAGCAAGAAGTCTTTGCTGAACTCCATCTAATATTGGCTTAATCTTCTTTCTTCCTGGTAAGTATTTGTAGAATTAAGTTCATAATTCACAAATGGTGAGAAATGATCTAATGCAAAATATGATCTTTAAAAACCAACAAAAAGTAATAAATTAAATCATCATTTTTGGAGAGGAAGTACTGTGAAGTGCTCCATTTTCTATTCCAAGATAACAGTTTATCCACTGTTCTCTAAGTATAGACCTGTTTAGGTGGTCTTAACTCACTCAAGCAATATTGACCACGAGAGACTTCCTATCTGACACAATAGAATTGAAATGAACTTTCTGAATGGGATTTCAATTAAGCGGTCGAGTAGTCAATTATGGCAATGTCTGAATCATTGCCAGGCCAACGTGAGGAAATGCTTAAAGTTTATCTTGAAAAACTGTACCTGCCCACAGTGTGTGTGCATGCGTGCACGTGTGTATGTATGTAGGGGTCAGTTCTAGCAGCATCATCCATTTGAAAATATTTATATATGTTAATAGCTGTCTGTGGACTTTTTAAGTGGTTTCCCAGATTATAAAGCCAGAAGGACAATTATACCAGAGGAGCATAATACAGGATAATGGAGATTCTTGCATGAAATTTAGTTTGAACAAGAAGATCTTTTAGAAAGCATTCATTTGGTTTGGAAATGGTCAGTTGTGGAGAAACAAACTGTGGTATGTTGCTTCTGTTGTAATTTGTCTGTGATGGTTTTGCTTCAGTCTCCAGCCATTGCTCTTCTGTAGCTTGCATGACAGGTAGGAATCTGTTTCATTACAGAGTCTACTACTCCCTTCCTATGAATACTTACAGTCTGAGATCAAAGTACATTTTCTTTGTGCACCTAAATAAATAGCATTTCTTGAATTCCCTGCTATGACTCCGGTTTCCCAGTTCTTGAGTCATCCCCCAGCTCTCCTCTGGAGCCTGTGCAGTTTGCCAGTAGCCCTCCTGGATGGGGAACATCAGACCCAGCCTGTCTGGGCAATTCCTCTGCACATGAATGGGACCTGCACACTCCCTCTGCAAGTTCTTCTCTGTCCCCTGCCTTGGCATATTGACTGTTAACCCTTTGTGCAGCAGCATCACAGCGGGAGCTTCAGGTCATTCGCTATGCAGGGTGTATTGCAAGCCAGCACTTCCAAGGACGGAGCCCTTCACAGTGCTGTTATGCGTTGCTTGATGGATATCCTCCAGTATTTCTGCCCAGGGATTCCCAAACAACATATGTGCAAATGCAACCCTGTGCTGTCCAGGTAGTACTGGACCTTCTGGGCACACGTGGGATGCTGCAGCCTCTTTGCAGAAGCTCACGGCTGGCCTGGGGAGGGACACTGGCACATTAGGCAGGATTTCTACACGAGCCACAGCCTGTTAGTCCTGGATGAAGCCCTCACCCCAGCGGTTTCTCCCCTTGTTAGTTATCCTTCCTTCAATGTTTGTGATAGCAGCACATTTCAGTAGTGAAGATTGTGAGGATGTATCACAGACACTGATAAGTAGATTAAGTTTCATGAGCTCTGAGGGACTCCACTTGATAGTCATCACCCATTTATAAGTACATTTCAACATCTATTTAGTTGTCAAATTTTAATCCTCATAAATGTACTGTTGAAAACTGATTTGGGTAACATTCAAGTATTTGGGTAGTGAAACCTCTTACTGTGGCACAGATACATTTCTTTGAAATAAAAATGAGACCTTTTCCCAGATGTAGGTATAATGTGGATACAGCTCGATCCAACACATGGCAAAGCAGCAGTGAGCAGTGCCATGCCAGGAGGACTGAGCAGCCTCACTGCCCTCTCAGCAGAGCCCCATGCTGGTGGGGCACTGGACTGACCCATCTCTTTGGGCTTCAGGTCTAAGGTGGCTACCACAAACTCAAACCAGAGCATCTCTGCACCTTGCTTCCCATCCAAAACCACCTCATGAGGCACCAACACGAGGGAGCCTGAACGCTTCAAGCCTTTCAAAACCCTGGTGCTCAGGACCAGTGCAGCCACCTTAACGGCCCATCCTTAATGAGAGACTCTGCATGCACCAGAGCAAGAACCAACACAACAAACATGCAGTCGGGCACCTTAACTCCTATGAGCATTTCCACTGAGTCAAATTGCTACTGTTAACGGTGAAGAATCATAAATTCAGAGCGCTGGCTGCTTTTTGAGTCTTTAACCAACTATGCTACTTAAGGCCTGCTCCTCGCAGGTGCTCCGGGTAAGCCATTAAGCGTCTGGGTAAACTGCTGGGCTTGTAGGATATTAAGGTTCAGAAGTGAAAAAGCTGTTGGTAGGGGTAGCTGAAATGATCTCACTGCAGAAGTGGTCATCAAAAAAGCACCTCACAAAATTTCATTTTTGGAACAAGAAAATTCAAAGAGATTTTGGAAGGGTAAAATCTAAATAGAAATAGGTTATACCCTTTCCCTACTACCAGCTATAAAAAACTCTTTATTTGAGAATAGTGGGGTTATTTCCACTTTCTCCCATTTCATCATTTTCCCCTTTTGCTGTTAGGGAAAATGGAAGAAAGGTGATTTGTTAGTGTCTCCTTTTTTAAGAGACAGAATAATTTTAACATATTTCCTAGTACTTGTTTGTACTTTTCAAAGTATTTTTCCATTTAAAAAACCCAACCAAACAAACAACAAAAAGAACAACCTGAGTGGCTTCCCTTTTTTCCCCCACCACAATTTCTCCCTGTCCTTTTGTTTCCTCTTCTACAAGCGTTTTTTCTCCAGAACAAAGTAATTTAAAGCCTCATATTGAGAGGCAGTTTAAATGGGTGAATGTCTCGCTGTTGAACTCCTGGTTCAGATTTGTAACCCAACACTTTCTGCCTCTCTATGAGGGTGGTGAAAACATTTTGTGAAATTCCACAGATCCGTAGGGTTTGTAATGACAAATGCACCACTTCCCAAAAGTCTACAAATCTTTTACTTAAATTTATAACTTGGTACAATTACTTCCAATAGCTCAATTCCTTAGAATTTTTTCCCCACTTATCTGAAACAGCTTTTCCTCCCTGTGGTTAGTAGAGTGGACAGTTTTCACTGTGGAAAAATTTCTGCTTTCATCTTCTGACTTATCAGAAATTCTACAGTCTTCTTTTGTTGTTTTTGATGAATGTGTCAGCTACAGTCTTTTACCATGTTTGCCATTTTTTAGAGACTTTTTCAGTGTACTCATGACATATCCTTTGAGCCAAATTCTCATGTGGAATAAACAGATGCATTTCTGGGGGCTGAATTACAGAGCTCTTAGTTTATAATTCAGTGTCATATGCATCAGTGACTGTTAAAGTGGGTTTTTCTTCTGTAAGATACAGTATCTGATAACTATTCTCTCTATAACAGTGAAACAACCCCCACCCTCATAGTGTAATACAGACATATAATAATTCATTACTTAAATAAAAAGCTGCTTCTTACCTCATCTGGGACTCGTGATGTCAAACACAGTTTCACTGCAGCCAAAAAAGCCAAAAAGAATAAAATAACTGGATTTTTTTCCATTGTGCAGAATTTGTTTTTTTTTCCTTCAGAGCCCTCCAGACATGAGAACTACAACTCTGATGTAAAGTGATTGTTTCTTAGAGGTGCTATTTCTTCTGCATTCTTAGGCAAATAGTTTAACAGGACTCTTGTCTTCCCGAAGGAAAATGAGTGAAGGATACGGCATGCGAAGCTTGCCTGCAGGCAGGAAAAATTCCAAAACGTGGGGTATTTGCCAAACGTTTTCACTGCAAAGCTGAATAAACCCTTCCTAACTGAATGACAGGATATCCTGACAGGGCTCTGTTCATTTATCCCTCTCTCTGAAGCTGTTGACAGTACAAAACCAAGGACACTGAACTGTTATGACAGTAGATGTTTTCTTCTTTTAGGTGGGGACCTGGGGACTGGAGTAACTGCTGCACCCGTTATTGTTACATTTGTTCAATTGGTCTAAGGGAGAGCAAAGGATCTCTGGAAGTTGGCTTATCAGCCCTAATGACATAAGGGTGGGTCCCCTGAATATGGTTCTGGGAGAAATACTACCAACTTTATCTCAGGAGGCCAAAATAACATCTTCCAGCTTTGGTTAGCTAGATAAAAAAAGAGGTTTTTTTTTTCTTTTTTTTTTGTTAAATCAGTTTCCCTGATTTCCTGGAACTCAGCTACGTTACTTGCATATGGTTAGGAGGGATAAGTAGACAGACAGACATTTTGAGTTGCCCAAATCAAAATTGTTTTTCTTCTCAGAGTTCTTCAGCTCTTTTCTAGCGCTGCTCTTTGCTGCGGCTCTGGTCAGTCTTGTAATGGCAGCCTCTCCCATTCCTTAAATAGTTAATAGTTTGGCTGCCTCCAGTTTGCCAGCTTTGCTTTGTGGCCCTGACATGATAATTTTTCAATCATTTGAAGACAATCCGTAAGCATGCCTTAATACAAAGTTGCATTTTAAAACTATGCTACATTTTTGACTGAAGAATCCACAGAAGTACAGTGCTGTAAACATAGTGCTTTCTCCCTAATTCCTGTTTGTAGTCATGGCTAGATGCTGCATTCACCTTTAGACCACAAATGTAATGCTTGATGCAGTTGTAACCTATTATCTTGAACTCCATATTGTTTTCCTAAAGAACTCAGTGGTGATACATATATAATACACAAATTCATCTACTTTTGTTATATGCTCTAACTGAATACTGAAAAATCGCTGGTAGAAGATGGCAGGGCAAGATGTTTTCTGCACACTCATCAGATCCTGTTCCTTTCTGCTATTTGATTGAGGAAAGTAAATTATTTCTTGTTTATGCAGACAAGATAGCAGCCAGGGGTCACGACGTACATGCTGACGGTACATATGGCCCTGAGAAGTGCTGTTTCTCTTTTCTGAGGTCAAGGCCTTTCACGTTACTTCAGTTTTGCATACAACGTACAGTCTGGCCTGGCAGAAGGAATGGCTCAGGTTTTTCTCCAAAAGAGCAGAATCCTGGAGGATCTTCTCTCCCCTGTGATGATAGCCCACGGCCACATTCCGTCCTCCGTGGGATGTTTGGGAGTGAAACTTATCCTCCCTCTTCTGCAGCTGTGCCTTGCTGGAGTGTGGGCAGGGTGGCTGCCTGGGTAGGGTCTGCGCTACCTGGGCAAAACACGTTTGCCTGGTCCCTGCATGTGTCATGGCAGGAGCTGACAGCATTTGCAGCAGCTTGAGGTCAGCAGGGTTTCTTGCCTGTTGCCACTTCAGACAGCGCAGTGGTGAAAGGAGCTGTAAATCAAGCATGTCCCTTTCCTGTCCTGTAGATCGAGATAAAAAATGACGCACATCAGCTCTCTTGTTATCTACTCTTACCTCCTGTATAGGCATTTGCATGAAGTAAACCCTTTTTCCCTTTCCTTCCTCTCTCTTCATGTTGGAGCATGGTCTCCCCACTAACCCCCGTGATGACCGCTTTCCCTGCTCCAGAAGGACCGGCCACCCTTTCCTTGTGTTGGTGATGGGGATTTTCCTTCTTCGCAGTGGTTAAATACAGACGGTGCCAGGCTCCGACTGTAGCTCTGCCTGGCCAGCTCCTGGCCCGCTCTGAGCAGAAAGGCAGGTTAATGCATCACCTGGCACAGAGGATGGGGCTCCCTGGGGACTCGGGGGGTGGGAAGGTGGCACTCCAACACTCAAAACAGCCTGTGCAGTGTGACCCCACTGCTGATGGCAGCATACCTGCCAGCCAGCTGGGGAGCTGGCGTGCTGCCTTGCTTGGGAGGAGGCTGCCTCGGTGGCCCGACCAGTGCCTGAGGTACTGGGCAGCCGCCAGCTCCAGCGCTGCTGTCCGTGCTGGTGCTGGCATGCTATCAGCATGGGCAGGAAGCCCTGTCTGCTGGGTTTCACCCTGTGCTTTTAGAAACATGATGGTGGTGGTCTCTGCAGGCTGGGACCCGCATCCTTCCTCCCCTTCTCCTGCTGGTGCCAGGGCCGCAGAGTGCCGAGGGGTCCGCACACCTCTGGAATCCCCAGTGGGGATTTCACCCATCGGCGTGTTACCCTGTGCGTCGCCGTGTCTGCGCCGACTTTTGTTTTGGCCCTCCTCCAGCTCTTGCCCTTCATGTGTTTGTATCCTGTCCTGGCCGTCCAGCCCATGTATTTCTGGGGCTGTCCTCCTCCAGCGTCGTGGTGGCAAGCTATCACATTCTCATTATCTTGCTGCTCATACAGCTCAGCTGAGGCCTTCATGCTCTTGCATTTCCTAGTCTTACTTTTTCCTGGCTTTAGCAGGATATTTTATTTTAGCTTTGTGCTGGGCCTCTTTCTGTGTCCAGCTGGAGTGGTGGAGAGGTCTTGGATCGCTTTGATTCCTACAAGAAGGTGAAAGGCTTTTGGAAGCCTTAGGTGACAAATATCAAAATACAAATGTGTCTGTGGAGTTGGTGCCCTTGGATTTTTTTTAAATAATGTTGATACAGGTGAGGGAAGCGAGAGCAAGGAATGTGGGAGTGACAGTGACTGTGGGCATGGATGCACCTGAAAGTTGGGATCAATTTGACATGGAGGAGCCCAGCCAAGGCTCCCTGGGGATAGATATCCCGACCGCTCAGATGCTCCCTGTCTCAGCTGCTAGTCACTCTTGTACCTCTGAAAACTTTCAGATTGCAAGCAGCCCGGTGGAAAAGATTAGTAAGAGTCATTGTGTGTGCTGTAATACTGCAAATACCATGAGCTGTGGCATACGCTCCCGTGTGTCACAGCCTTCCTCCACTCTGCTGTTGCATTCCTGGACTGAATGCTCCTACTTTAAGTAGATGTGAGCTGGTTGCCTTTTTACTTCATCCGCCTACTGCCTCTCTCCAAGTTGCTCCTTCTATTTCTGTGCTGAAAATGTCAACCAACCAGATAAAATGTGATGGTTCATTTATGTAGGTGTTTTTGAAAACAATGTTTTGTGCTGCAACTTATTTCAGCGTTACAATGAGCTAGTCATTCTTTCTCAGAGCCAGGCATCTGGCGCATGAGGTCAGTTTGAAAGTGAATAAAAAACAGTGGAGATATAGACATGATGGTTGCAGCACTCACCTTCCTCTACACAGTTTTGATAACCACATAATTTCTTGCATTTTTTAAAATTTTTAATTGATTGTTGACTACATGACTTGCATTGTATATCATTCCCCTGAACTTTCTGAACGCGAAGCGCTCTCAACCAGAAGTGTCTGAACAGCATAGGCTGAGCTCTCAGAGGCTCATACAAAGCTCAGCCATTTCACAAACAATCATATGACAAAAGCATCATTTTAGAGAAAGAAATAAAAAAGAAATATGACCATTTTGAAGCAAAGCAGTCATTTCAGCCTGAACATTCATGAGGCTGTGTAATAAAAGCTGGTACTGCTTTTCTGGTACGTCCCACCCTACTTGCAGCTCAGCTCCTCTCCCAGGGGAGCAGCCTCATTAGTGAGATATTAGAGAGTGTCAAGGGTGAGGGCAGTCTTGAGCTAAACTTAATATTCTTACTTAGTAATTTGAAAGTGAGTAGCAGAAAATAAATGAATTATTGTTTTTTACTGTATGTGGCTTCTGTTTTAGAGCTGGTCACAGCAGGAAAACTGTCCCAGGGGTGTTTGAATACGGTTTGAGGCTCCACATGTCTGAGGAAAGTCACTTTGCTCTTTGTTTGGAAACTGGCTAAAGCACCTTGCAGAGGGGTAGGAAAAGATAAAATGTGCTCAGAAGAAGAAAGCTTCCTAGGGGGAGGGAGGCTTTGGCTCTGCCAAGAGAAACGTCTGAATGCTAATTGTAGGTGGGAGGAAGGGGGGCACAAACCATCAAGTTGCCTAGGAGGAGGCTTGGGGAAAGCGGGGGGGGATATTTGGGAAATACTGCCTTTGATTAACACAGACTTAATTGGAACGTAACAAAGAGATTAAAAAAAAAGGTTTGGCAAGTTAAATCTTTCCAGTGCCATACATCTGAGGAAGCCAACGGTGGCCTATGGAGAGTCTGAATGGGCAATGTGGAAAATTTTAGGGGTGTGTAATTTTATCTGCGGGGTTATGACAGCCATCATTTTGAAACATGGTGACTATCAGAACTAATTAATTCTCCAAGCCCATAGGATGCATTAAGATAGAGCTGCAGCTGGTATGCTGAGGAATGCCGTGCGCCTGGCAGAGGCCATCGCTTTTATCAATGTTAATGAGGGAGAAGGCACAGACAGCTGATCTAAACCCGAATGCGTTCATGATGCATACAGCTGATGGCAATGCAGACTGCCAGTCAAGGGGTGGTCTTAGCCATAGATTAGATCCTCATAGTGGCCTCTTCAGCTTTCTTTCTTGCCCCTCTTTTTTTTTTGTTCTCAAAAGAGTCTTTCAGCTGGTGAAATTGTAAACAAAAGGCATTCTAGCTGAGGCTGTGGCAGAGAGGGCTTTGCTAGGGAGACATGAGGAGAGTAGCGTACGCGGCGCTAACTCGGACAATGTTATTTACTACGAATTTTAAGGGGGTGTTATGTGGGTGAGCTATAAGGCTGAGCTTATAACCAGCACCATGCTCTAAAGGGAATGACCACAAAACCAAGGTCTCCTCACAGCTACCTCTGCTACCCTTTCATGCTATTATAACATGTTGCTTAAAAAAATGAAAGTCATGCTACAAGGCTCCATGCCCTGTAGGTCCAGCAGGATATAGGACTTATTTATACGTCCCTGCCTTGTGGGAAGCATTCCTCATGTTCAGCCGTGAGACATTCAGGCCAAGATATACAGGGAGATGAAGCTACAGGGCTCCTGGCTGGCAATGCCATGGGGGTGAAGGGAAGGACTTGGTAACTTGGACCTGGAAGTGCGGGTGGCATAGAGGAATATTAAAGCCATCTTTGTGTCCCTTTCTCTGCTCTGCATTTCCTGCATTGTAGTTCTTGATAGATCATGCATAGACTCTGGTTTCACGTTGCTGCCAGCTAAAGGCATGATAAATGCAGAAGGTACTGCCCTGGTACAAAATCTTGACTTTTTTGAACACTGTGGCTCGTCCTGGCAATATAACACTCTTCAGAATCATTAAATCTCATATTTAATGGAGTATAAATATAACACATACTCCTTGCACAGATTTGGAATAAAATTAATCACGGTTATGAGCTGCTGGATAAATACACCAAAATACTCTTGTAGTTTGAATTAACATCTACCTGTTTGTGTAATGTCAGCATGTAAGAAGCTTCAGTTTAAGATGGGATCAAAGCATATTGGAAACTAGGAACGAATAATGGGCTTACACAAGATGAGAAGGTGGCTCAAATGGATCTTGATGGCAATTCTCAAGCAAACTTATTTTGCAGTTTATAAACATCCAGGCAGGAAGGAGACTGGGATTCTTTGTATGTGTGTCTTGTGTGGAAGGCCAAAATACCAGGAAAACCCTGAGGTTCCAGGATTTGGGATGGACAGAGGGATGTGGAGCATAGATTTCTGGTGCTGTAAATGTACATTAGTCTCCAGCCCCACGGTAGAGAAGCAGGACAGGGAGTGGCAGACACGTTTCAGATCATAGCAGTTGGCTGTGGTAGGACTGGGGATGTTTGGAAACCCCAGGCACCATAAGGTAAGGGAGCTTGTGCAGTCAGGGGAAGCAGCAGAGGCTGTGTTTGTACTGTGGTGTTATTACCTGCTGACTTCCTTCCTTCCTCTAGACAATGCAGAGAGTTTGCTGTAATTTTGGCCTATGTAGAGCTTGTATGCTTTCATAGTAATGCCTTTGTTTTGACTAGTCAGACTTAAACAAAGTTAGCTTAATATAGTTAATAATTTACTAGTAATAGAACTGAATTGCAGATAATGATGTGGAGCAATCAACCTTTGCTCAGGTTTTTTTTTTCTCTTTCCTTTAAATACAGCCTTTATAACATTATCCAAATATGCGTGTTTACGGCTATAGTGAATTGATTTCAGCCAATTATCTTGTCTAGGAAAAGCCATCTCAAAATTTGTTCAAGAAAGAAAATCGTGCAGAAGACAAGCTGGCGTAATTTCCACAAATAGAATAACACAATGTTATCTTGCATTGCCTTCATCCTTATGATACATAAACTCACCGTGGTTTACATCAGGCTACAGGGATCTATTACATGCTGTGCTAGATGGGTAACACAGTGTGGGTATGCAGCACGGTAATCCCTAAGCCACAACCCAAGGGCAACAAGTTGCCCACG
Organism: Ciconia boyciana; assembly: GCF_034638445.1. NCBI lineage: Eukaryota > Metazoa > Chordata > Aves > Ciconiiformes > Ciconiidae > Ciconia > Ciconia boyciana. Next base: position 62,557,867 of record NC_132934.1, read on the forward strand.
GGGACATCTGATATAGCTGGGAAGAGCCAAGCGCGGTGCTGCTGGGCATGTGTAAGCTGGCTGCAGGCCAGCAAAGGTTGCAAACCACTGCCCTAAGCAATAGAGCTGGTCTTGGGATAAGGAAGCTCAGGCTGCGTTTTTGGCTCCGTTGCTTAAAGATGCGGACAAACCGCTCTCCCTTCTGCCATGGCTACACCTTCCCTCCTTTCTGCCTTTCTATAGTTTGTCTGCCTTCCACTATGGGTGTGTGTCAGCGCCTCCAAAAGTGACACCCGGGGCGAGGATGACTCCAGTAGAAGAATAAAATGCAGTTTCTCCACCTGCAGCCTCCATCCCTCTTCAGTTCAGTGCTTACATTTTTTTTTTCTACAATCTTTCCTGCCGCAGCCTGCTGGGGAGGGGAGAGACAAGGGTGGGCTTTCTACCTGGCATCTCCGGGGTCCGGCTTGCCTTGTTTTGGGGTGGTTTTGCAGCGGCTACGGAGGCGGGGGCGGGCGGGTGTCCCGGGAGGGAGCGTTCCGGGAGCCCCTCCCGGGACACCTGCCCGCCCCCGCCTCCGAGCCGCGGACCCTCCCCGCGGGACCACCGGAGGGCAGCAGAGCCCAAGCCACGGCTTCAACACCCCCAACCCACAGGCAGCAGCACCTAGAAGGGGCTCCTCAATCCCCACGACCCCCTGCGAGAGCCGTGCGGGAGGCGGATCCCTGCGTGGGTAACCCCACTGCAACCCACAGGAGACGCGCCGGGGTGTGAAAGTGTGAACACGTTTACATGATGGAGGTGTACTGACTTGCTAAAAATAGTCTGAGAGCATGTGGGTATAAATGAATATACAAAAATAAATATATACAATAAATATATAAAGATATATAAATTAAATACATAACATATGAAATAAATATATAAAAATGTATAAACTAAATACATAAAAATGCGATTATGGCAATATTAAAATGGTGCGTGGTTTTTATATGACAGAGAAGTTTGGAAGCATTCATCTAGTTGCAGAGAGTACATAGGACACAAGGTAGAGGGGAGAGGCTACATCCAGGTACCTGCACGAACATAGGCTGCATCTCAAAAACTGAGCACCCAGGGAACTATTTCCTTTCCCCTGACTCCCCCTGAGTTGCATATATACCATGAATAAAAAATGTGAGTGATTTCAAATACACAGGAGCATCCGCTGAAGTTCCATCTAAAAGAATCTGCTTTGTACCTTGTATGTTGAAGACTAAACTTCGTTAGGAAGTTTACTGTTTTCTTACTGTGATGAAATAAACATACAAGGATTCTTTCCGATGATACAAAAGGTATGGTAAAAAGACTATATGTTGTGTTAAAACACACCGGAAAGTCTAAATAAACATTAAAAAGTAAAGTCAGTGTAACTAGCAATGAGATTAGGCTGAGCACGCATATGCAGAAAAACCTCTTCAAGGGCTCACGTAGGTCTAGCAAGGCTCTGTACAGAAGGCACTTGTGAAGAACCGTGCAAAGTCCTCATCTACAAACATAGATAAGTTTTGGATATGTCTAATATTAAAAAAAAGCTACAGTTTTGAAAGTTTTGATGGTGAAGTCAAGTATTTAGAAGTATGAAGAGTCCAGAATTAAATGCCCTCCCCAAGAGGATTAGTCAGTTTAGCAATTAGAGACAGTAACATGAAGTATTCACCTGAAGAGAGGAAAAACTAGGTTATGTAGGGGTTATAAATTAGAAACTTTCTAGCTTTTGAGTGCTTGACTTGCTTTCAAATTTTAAAAATGGAAATGTTGGTTTTCGTTTTTTTTTTAAGTTTTGGAGATGTAATCAACAAACTTACATTTAAAAAAAAAAAAAGACCAAAACCACCTGTAAATGGAGCTTTAATGTAGTTATTTCAAATCCACTGAAGTTATAAGCAACAGAAACAAGGTCTGATGATGTGAAACTCTAAGCAGAAACAATATTAACTCTTTGGCCCCAGTAACATCACTTGTCTTTGCAGATGTATCTTTTCCTGGCCCTGCCAGATAGTCTTCCAAGACTCTCACCCAGCACTGTATCTTTGTCTCTGTGATTGCAGAATGTATTTTAATATCATTTAGCATAAGCAACATTCTAGCAGTGTAAAGACAAACTCTTCCATCTTCATACCCTCTTTAGCATCCTCTTCTTGTGCATGATCAATGTCATCAGACCAGCCAGAATCCAAAAGTCCCTGCAGCCCCAAGGAGTTGTACCACGTGAGCGTACATATGTGACAAATGCTGGCTGGCTGTGCATAGTTATTTGGGACAGCACTGTAAGACAATGCAATTAAAACTTCAGCTTTTTTTGTTTGTTTTTAAATTTTGACCTGCGGTTGTGAAATTACATAAAAACTTCAGGTATCAGTTGGGGAAATAACATTATTGCAGAAGAACACCGTGGCATAACCTAATGAACCTCACCTTGTTCACTAGCATTAATATGCTAAAGTGAACTAAATGTTAGCTTCTGGTTTGACTTCCTGGGGGGAAAGACCTCTGCTTCCTAGGAGAAGACCGAATAGATAATTAAAGATGTGGCCTGAATATTGTAATGACAGAAATTCTCTTCAGCCTTCTTCTGACTGTGGTGTCCGGTTCTGATCATCCCATCCCATGAAGGATATAGAAGGATTTGGAAGGATCTGGGGAATGAAAACAGCAATGATTAGAAAAATAGGAAGTGATAAATGTGTGGTGTAGCTAGAAGACTAAAAAGAGATAAAATGAATAGAGGTATTATGAAGTGTATAGAGAAGGTAAATGGGAAATTCTTAAGTTTTCTTTTATTGTAATTCTACAAAAAGAGAATGTTTGAAAGAATTACCTTTAAAAAAGACAAAAGAAAGTTATTTCTTTGTAAATTAGAGGTTAAAAAACTTTTAGTCTTTTCTGCTAGTGCAACTTCTTATTTTCTTGTTGTCTAATTGTAGGTAGGTAAGTCTTCATATCTCTTAGAAGTTTATGGCTGAGAGGAACCAGCCAGAAAACTCTGTTTCACAGACTTCCTGTGCAGCACTTAGCTAGAGTCTGTAAGAAGCAAACTTTTCTTTCCTGTAGAAAATATTTTGATTTTGAATAAGTTTGTTTTGTTCCAGCTCAGAATGTAAGTATTCACAGGTTGAGTTGAAGAAATTTTACTGCTGAAAAAATGAAAAAGTTCACCTTTTTCTACCTTGCCTGCTGGGTAAAGCATCTGCCTGGCACACTGGACTCCCCAGAGATGTAGTAGCTTGTCTCAAACTCTGCCAAGGAGTGGAAAGGCTTGGACCAATTCAGGTGCCTAAACACAGGCATCTAGTGCCTCTCTAGATGCCTTTGGATGTTCAGGACTAGAGAGTGCTGTGGCCTTCTGGAGTAGCACCTGGCAGCCACGTGGGATGCCATGAGGCACCTGAAACAGTCCTAGGCAACTAAAACACACCCTGTGGGCATAAGGACTCCAAGGAACTAGAAACCTGAAAGCATGAAGAGCTGCAGAGTTTATGGGACTGCTGAGGGCTGGGCCTAGGACGACCACAGATGTCTCCTTCCCAAGTTCCCATTAGGTGAAATTCTACAGAATTACGATTTTAAAGACATAGATTTCCTTCTTGCTCACTAGTTTGGCTTCTGTGGATCCACAAGTTGGGAAGCACAGGCTGCCTGGAGGTCCTGGGAGCTGCAGAGCTCCCAAGTGATGTTCTGAGGGAAAATCAAACTGGTGCCTCAAAATCAATATCTTCTCTCAGAAAAGGTTTTTTGGAACCCAGGTTTCCTCTTGGGAAGTCAATATAATGAAAAAAATCACAACTGGTTGTTCATCTGATGCAGGCTGCAATCAAAGGGTAGAGTAGATACTCATCTGTTCCCATCAACCACCGCTGAGTATTTCAAGAGATGTTATGATGCAAGTTTTCTGACTGAGATCCAGCTCTTGCTGGCTTGGCACTCTCAGCTGTGACTAGTTTTTCAAAAGAGCTCAGTTCCCATTGTGACTATTATGACCAGGTTTTCAAAAGATTTCAGCACACTGAGTGCTAGGCTCCTTTGAAAACCTCCTAATAATTGTTTAGGTGAGTAAATAGCATCTGAGTCTGGTTGTAAAAGCTGACTCTTTCTGGAAATTCTTACCACAAAGCAATGTATGTTATCAACCTTAAATTTTCATGTTCCCTGTATGTGATTTGCCTTTATATGTTCTCAGCATTTGAGCTGTTTTAAATGCAATTTCTGCAAAAACCCAATAGTGGAGCAGCTAGAGGTTGCACTTGGGTGTACTATTGTTAATTTAGGATCAATGCAATGCAGCCTTTTTCCATTGATGGATCTATCATGTTAAAACTTGAATGCTATTATTGAGCAAAGTTTCCAGATTTGCTGATAAGTAAGAAGAGGGGATAAGGTAGAAGAGTGAGGGTGAATTCTTCATTTAGTGTTATACCTCAAGACCAAAGAATAAGGGGAAAAGAGACTGTGCTGATGACAGTCTTGCACCCAAGGACAGCAGCACTAAGGACAACAGTGAAGGTTTTAAGCACTGTGTCTGATACAAAGTTGGATTTACCTAATTCCTGTCACAGTGCTTAAGAGGCAAAATGCCCAAATTTGTATTCTTGGCAAAAATCCTGAGTGAAGACATTATTCTGAATTTAACCCTTAGTGTATATGAAAATGCAAGAGCATAGCAACACCACCATGTAAAATCAAAGCCCATTTAGTCTGGTATCCTCTTCCTGACAGTGCCTAGGTACTAGATGTGTAGTAAAAGAGTATAAGAAACAGGCCAAATGTAGAATAATGTTTTTAAAGTAATTCTCCAGTAATTCTCCAGTAAAGTAATTCACCTGTAACCAGCTATTTTTACTGTTTTATATTCTTACTTTTGCCTCCATAGAATCTTGTAGCAGTGACTTCCACAAATGTAGTTGCACACTGTGTGAAAAAAACCATCTCTTTTATTTCAAACCTCCTGTCAGATACTGTGGTTGTGTGCCCCTGCTTGCTGGGGGGTGAGAAACAGCTGATAATCTCTTTGTGACTTTGTGGAATTGTATTGTATCCCTCCACCCTCTGCCCCCATTATTTCTTTTCCATGTACAAAGGTTATAGTTTATCCAGTTTCTCCTCATATGAGAGTCTTTCCGGACCTCTGACCTGAGTTTTGCCCTTCTCTGAGCTAAAACCTTTTCTAGTTCACCTTTGTTGCTTTGGAAATGGGATGAGCCAAGCTGCCTACAGCATTCATAGATTTATATGGCTATATAACAGTGTTTTTTCTATTTCGTTCTCAATTCTTTATGCTTTTTTGTATATGCTTTTCTGCCTACTCTTGAACATGGAACTGATGTTTCAGAGAGGGAGCCACAAGGCTCCCAGATCTTTTTACAGAGTGCAAATACTGATTTAAAGACCATCCCTGGGTCATGGTTATTTCTTCCATGTTGCGAGGATTAACGGAGGATTTAATTTCCTGTTTGTTCCCCCCTGACTTGCTGTGAAATGCTTTTGCAGCTCTTAACTGGCCTTACAACTGACCTCCCCAAATGTTTTTGTAACATGGTATGTTTTGTTGCCTCATTATTGACTCCATTTTCACCTATGCTTTCAGCATAGTCATGCATCTCACTTCCTGGCCAATATTTTATCCTTGATGTGAAAAATTGACAATCTATTCCCTTCCTTTTTTTCCTATGTTTCAGTCAGTTAATAATCCACTGGAGGAACTTCATTCCATAACCACTTGGTTTCTTTCAGAGGCTTCTGTAAAGGGCTATTACACTCTGGAGCCTAAATGGCTGGGTCATATAAATGGGTATAGCTCCGATGGAGTTGAGGATCTACACTCCTTGGAAGATCAGACTGTCTGTCTTAAAAAATTCACAAATCTTTAATCATCTATTCCTATTCTTGCAAATGCTGCATAAGAAAATCTGTTATCTCAGTTTCTTGGCCAAGGTGCTCAGATCTGTCATCATCTTGCCATAAAAACTTCATATTTAATCTATCATTTCTTTATCCAAAAGCAAAGTGTTGGTGCAGGCTTACACTCCCACTTATTTTTACCCTTTGAGGCAGAGAAATTAAAAGTGTTTGGTCATTTGGGACTCATGCAGAACTAAGAATAATATGGTAGTGATATTGTGAAGTGAAATATTTATTATTTTTGCTTAAAGTTGGGTAAGAATATCTAAACTATATTATGCTGGGTTTTATGAAAACTCTGTCCAGTGAGCAGCATATTGCTCTATCCCTTGAAAGCAAAGGTTGCACAATAGATAGGATTACAGTATTATTTTGAACAGTCTTTAAATAATTTGTTTTTTTGACTGGCTGGTTGCTATAACCTCATGCTGCCCCCAGTGTAATGTCTGAGATTGGTTGGAAATTAGATACCTGCACAGAGCTGCAAACATCATCTGCAGAACATGAAATAGAACATCTCAAATGTATTTGGAGTGAGGCTGCCCTATATATTACACACAAGGAAGTGTGCTTTGAGACATAATGTTGTGGAAGTTGTATTTTCTTCTTTCTATTATTTAAACCACTTGAGCTTGTCTCTCAAACTTAATAACACCATGAAAATCCCTTGGTGAAACTACAGTTTATGACACCAGGTAGGATGTATTTTATTCTCTATTTCCTAAATTATTCTTTGTCAGCAAGTACTACAGATTGCTTTTCTGTATTTGCCTTCCGTGTGATAGATGCATGGAGATTTTTTATCTCTTAGACTCTTGGTCACACAGAGTCCTTTACAGAAGTATTCAGGAATCTCTCTCATTCTGGTTATTGCTGACTTCAGAAGGGGTTTGGGTTTTGTTCTCCTTACCAAGTTAGTGCTTAGGAAGTGCTTGCATGTGTGGCCGTATCACTTAAAAACTCAACTGAGTGCAGCTGAAGACACGGATGCCTGGGATCACAAAGCATTTGGGTGCCTCTTCGCCCCGCTCTCTCTGTTCAGTAGAAATGGCGAGAGCCCCAGAAGCACCACGCAGCCCATGGCACCTCTGTTCCTGCGTGCACCCACCTTTTGCCCCCAGGCCTGGGGAACCCCTCGCTCTCTCGGTCCGCGGGAGCCTGGAAACACTGTCAGCCTGGCAGGAGCAGAACAAAGCCTGAAAAGGAGTGAAGCATCCTTTTCTAAGCCTGTTGCACTTAACTGGCTTGTGTAACCTGATGGAGAGGTGAACAGATCTCTCTCTGTCCTTCATAAATGCTTGCCAGGCCTGTATTAGTGTATGTGTTGTGTTATTAATTTGTGGTGCTAATGAGATTGTAGTCCTTGCCTGCCACCAAAGAGTACAACAGCTCTTCCCCACCTGTAGTGCAAAGTAGCGCAGGCAATGTGGTCTGCACCACATTCAGGATGTACATGGTTCGTGGATGCCATATATATTTTCATTTGCATGTGCCAGGGGCGTTGCTGGTACCACTTGACACTTGACTTCTCTTGAACAGCCTCGTTGTTAGAGCAGTCATTCAGGAAATGGGGGATTTGATCTCTCTTTGGTTATTTTTCCATCGCCTCTTCACTGCAAAATGTGTCACCAGCCCTGGGACAAGGCATGCTGCCATGCTGAAAAACTGTGTTCCTAAAAGGGTATCTCTGTAATTGTTTGGTAGAAAGCACTTTTTCTAAACCCCATGTAAAATTTATGGGAAACAGAACATTTTTAATCAAATATTTTTTTCTTTTAGGAATATAAAGCATAATTAAGATTTTTCATTAAAACTTTCATATTGATGCTGTTGGTCCAAAAATATCAGTTCAAATATTTTGCCTGTTTCTATTATGAACACTGGCATTTATGAATTCTGACATGAACACATAGACAATGACATAAGTTTAACTCTTATTGATATTAAAAGTTAGTTGCCACAGTGCACTAATGTAACATGTTAGTATTAAAATGAAGCTCTTGGAAAATCTGGTTTTCTGTAAGAGATTAACAAGGCTAAGTCTATTTAATTACACAAAGCCAAAGTCTGTTTAATTACACAAAGCCAATAGGTAACTAATAGCAAAAATGCTAGCTAGTACCTCTATAATAAAGGTGGTAATGTAGGAGGAAAGCATAGTAAGACAATTTCAGAAGAGAAAAGTAATGCATATTTTTTATGGTTGGGGCAATTAGTCCAGATAACAACCTATTGGGGTGAGCTGGATTCTCCAAGCACTGAATGAAGATTTTAGGTATCTTTTAAAAGCAGGTGCTGTAGTTATATTAGTGGGACTATGAATGGGACTTAGTCCTGTGCCGGAGGGTTTAGGGTGGATTGTGAGGGCTGGTCCTTAACTTCTGCCCAAGCTGCACTTTGGGGCTTTAGCCCTTTTGCAGATTTGGGCTTAGGCGCATGTTTGAAGTATGACTGGACAAGATGGCACATTTCACTTAAATAATCTGATTTTGGGTTGTTACCAGAGAGATGTTAATGATGCCAAGGCTGAATTTATCAGGTAGCTTGAATACTGTATTCGTTGCAGCCCGAAAAGTGGTTTTGTGGCAGCAGAGAGTAGAGAAATTGCCCCTGAATGTAATTGAAATGTTCTCAGAACAAGGGGAGAAAAACCATGATTTGTGACTTAAGGAGGTATTTCCAAAATCCATTCAAGAGCAGCTAGAAAAAGAGCCAGTTAGTTGTAAGAAAAGGAGAGATTTATCCAAAGTTGGTTAAAAAGGCAGAATAGGCTGTTGGCTTTGTGTCCAGTTGTCCTAGAGATGTCATAGGTTGAGACCACAAAAATAATTAGTGTTGGATCCATTCCCCTTAAAATCAATGGTAAAACACAGGAAGCCGCACAGTGCTAGTGCTGTGATGCAGCACGGGATGGATCTGGGAAGAAATGCTATTGCAGACTTATGTGCTTTTATCCCCATATGGCCCCTCTTGCAGCAACTCTTGTGAAACCTGGAGGTTCCTCAGCCGGACCAAAGCTACAAGAAAACTGGGACCTCTACTGTCTAATTTCAACCTTGGCTAAATCTTCTTTATTAAAATTCTGTTTTCCCTATGTAGATATATTAAAATGCATCAATAATGTAATTCATGAGAATGTGAAAATTCTCTGATAATTACAGGTTTGGAAGCCAGACTAAGCAGGATGAATGTGTAAAACACGATTTACACCCTGCTGAATGGGAGGTCCGGTGGCACTGTTGCTTCCTGTTGAGTGACAGAGGTACGTGTTTCGGCATTAAGGACGTCAAATTCATACTCTGGCAACCTGTGTGGTATGGACCACTGTAAATCCCCCTCTAAACTTTCTTTTAAAAAGAAGTACTAGAGTCTGTCCATAAAAGCTAACATTCTGTTTTCCCCAGTGATAAATTACCGTAACATTTGATAAACACAGTATGCCATAAGAGGGTATATCAGCCACTGTTATCAAAAGTTAATTTTCTAGACTAAATATTCATTTGGATCATTAGAGCTATTAAATACTGTGTCAGTATTTAAGGAGCTGGCTGTGCCTGAGTGCTAGAAGGAGCCTGAAAAGAATCATATCCTGTCAAGATAAATGATTGAACTGTTCAATGAACTCTTTGACTGGCATTGGTTCCAGTCATGCCAGCTGAAGCTCAATTCCTCTTTGTCTGTGTGGTCTTGTTTTCACCTTGCCTGTGGGGTGAAAGCGGTTTGATGTGACCTCCTCACAGACGGAGGCATGAGCCTAACCTCTATTTACACCCTGTCATAATAGGGAGCTGGCAAACACCGCTGCTTGCTGCCGCTCTCCTCATTTTCTCTGCTTTTTTGTCAAATAGTTAGAAGTTGTGCGTTCTAATAATAATCTAATTAGCATAGCGGGCTTATAACATCTTGTTTATGTTGTCTACTCTTTTTTGAACAAAAAGAAGCGGAGAAAATATACTCCTTTGGGTAGCTTAAGTACTGCCTTAGGGACTGCATATGAAGCGGAGCAATAAGGTAACTGGGTGATGTATATACAGTTTTGTCATTTTGAAATTAAAATTTGAGATGTGAACTAATTCCATTGTGTACCAAGTCTGAGGCTCGGACTTTAATTTGAAAGTTGATATATGACACTCGATACCCGGTTTATTTTTTGGCATTCAGCAAGCCTTCTCCTAACAAGCTGAATTTTTTGGTAGTGCTGTATGTTTGCACTAACTCTAAACTCATTTATTTTCTGTAACAGTAAAACTATTGTTCAGCCCTTCTTCTTTAGGGACGGATTTTCTGTGTCACCTACTGTCTCCCCCTTCCTCCCTCCCTTTCCCTCTGGTTCATTGACTGTTTCTTGGGCCAGACCTGGAATGGCAAAGCAGCAAAGTCCCCCAAGGTCTCTGAACTCAGCGCTCTGGCAGTGGCTGCCCTGGGCACCTGGGTTCCTACAGAGGCCAACGGGAAACGTGCATCTCCCTTGGGAAATGGAAAGGAGCCAAGACTTGCTGGGGACTCTTATTTCTGGAAAATAACTGTGCATTTTAGGATTTTCAGGTGAAGTGGGATACTGCAGGTCCACTTGAATGTGTTGCTGCATTAATGTGGGACAGAGCCCTGTTTAACTCTACAGTAGCTGCCTCCTGACAGTGATTTATCACTGTAGTGTGTAACAAGTTTGTGACCTACAGCAGTGACTGATAGCTACCCTAGACTTCACAAAAGGGAAGAAAAGAAGCCTTATTTATAACTACAAAGGAAAGAGATGATTTTAAAAAGAAAGAAAGAAAGGAAAAAGACCCTGATGAATCTCCTTTGCATTTTGAGGGATCATTTCTATTTATACAAGGAGATAGGTTATAAATAGAATCACAATATATATACCATTCTTTTAGTGCTGCATTAAAAGGAAACAAGATGCAAATGAAATGGTACAATGTGGGGAGACAGCTAGAAACCTGTCGCATAATATATGCAAATATAATTTTAGAAAAGAAAAACAGTTCCTTTGTAAATAACCAAACCCCTATTTTTTAAAAAATATATTTTGAATCTATTCAGTCTGTAATTCAGATTGCTAAGGTATTTTAAAAGTAAATCCTGACATGAGCAGAGGGAATAGGGACTAGCTAAGTTCGTTGGATGCCCTCTTGAGCGTTATGCACCGGAAGGAGGATGTAGTGACAGTTGTGTCAAAGTGCTGCTGTAACTTCGCAGCAGGTCTAAGAAAGCCCCTAAATTTGAGGCTGCGGAGAAGACACTAAATCAGGTTGCCTCAAAGGGTAAAATTCATTGCCCCCTCAGGGTGCTCCTGGAAATGGAGGAGATGGGTGGGCGAAATCTTTGGTAGTACTCAGAGGGAGCCTTAGCAACTCCTTCCTCGACATGCCTGATCTCTGCCCTTGAGGCCCAGGAGATGGTTAGTGATTTAGATGGTCACGAGTCTGATCAATGACATCAGCAGAAGGTCTCTCTTCGTATCTCTTCCTTCCTACATCATAACACCTCAGAGGGGAAAACTTCCACTTCTCTCCCTTGTCTTCCTTTGTCTTGTTTATAGTAATCCTGGAAGGCAAAAATATCCAAATTAGGTTATGAATTTTAATCCTATTTTAGACCTGCTGCCATGTAGGCTGGTAAGGATTTGCATGCTCTGTAATACTTCACTTTTTTGGTCCAATTATTGCTTCTGTTACCACGGGTCATTAGTGGCGTGAGCTTTGGGAAATTGGCACTTCTGCCGTGCAAATGTTGTACTGTACTACTAGTCCTGTGTGACTCATAAGTGTTATGAGGGACATCTGAAGTCAGTTTGTAGATGGGTGTACTTGTAACGGAGCTAGTTAGATACCTTCAGAAAATGTTTTTTCTTCTTTCCTGTGAGATGGTATTTAGTTACAACAAAGCCTGTTTTCAGGAAAGGACAAATCTTTGAAACTGCCCATTTCAACATTTTCTAGATGAAAATTTTTATTTTTCTGGTTTGGAGCACTTGAGATTATCAAAAGAAAACATTTCAGCTGACCTTCCCCTTCCTTCTCTCCCCTGGGCTATTGATTTGCAAACCTTTTCAGGATTTTGGCTTTTTGTTCCATTAGAAAGGGAAAGATTTTGTATCCTTGGAGGGGCAGAGGAGAGGAAGGCTGCTTAGACCGGCTCTCACACCCAGTGGCGTGGTCGCAAGGGTTCACACACATCAGCGAGGTGAAGCCTTGCGGTACGTTACCTCAGCTACCTTCTGGTCCCCGAGCAAGGCTCTGGCATGTGGCAGCTGCCGCAGAAGCTTATGGCAAAGAAGTCACTTGCTAAAGTCCCTTCCCGGACCAGCTTTGTATGCACAGCAAAGCCTTTTTACTTGCGCTTTCCTCGGTGGCTCAGGGTTTGTCCCTATGTTGCGACAAGCTTCGTGCTTCCAGGGGCTGCTTGGTTTCAGGGTAAGCCGTGAACTTAGAGCACCGATTGCATTAATTGTTTTCACGCCAGCATATTTCCATTGTGGCTGCCATTATAGTTGTGTAATGTTTCTTCTCTCTCTTCTTTCATGGCTTTCTTTGCCTTGACAGGCTCAGTCAGATTCCCTCATTCACATCTGCTAATGTGAGGGCTGAATAGAATAAATCTATGCAATGATGGCATCAGAAAAGAGGGGAGGAGGATGGGGGGAGAGGGAGCTGTCTCAAAAAATAATTTCTACTTAATAGGTGGGATTTCAATAGACAATTTCAGCTGGTTTGTCCCAAGCAAGATGCTTATGGTCTGAATGGTAACAGGGCCCCAAATCCAAAAGTCTTATCCCCCCCGCTCCTTTTTTTCCCAACTTAAAAGTCACCCAAGCGAAGGAATAGACAATGCACAGATTACTTTATTTGGCTTCGTCAGGTTTGCCAGGAGAGGAGAGTGCTGCCAAGCTCCTCAAGACAAGCTATGCTGGGTGCTTGCCCTTGTGCCAGAGTGAAGACAAAAAAAAATCAGGAGCCTTGAAAAGAAGCTGGTGCAGCACATGGCTCTTTCCCACTCCTCACAAATGATGGCTGTTGTGCTCGTTAACCTCTTCTGGGGCTCAGTCAGTTCATGCTGTGCAGCCGTGGAGAGCTGAATGAAATAAAAGGCTTGCAGGACCCATAGAAACACCATAACTCCTTCATTCCCAACGCACATGCAAAGGCTGCCTTCCTCACAGAATACCAAGTGCCTCTCGTCAAACTCTTAATAAGTCAATCCTGGCTCCATGTGGTGGTGACAGCTCAGATTCCAGCACAGGCGTGTGGGGCCAAGCCCAGCTCCAGATTTACCCCACTGGCTTTGGCAAGCCACCCCGGGCTCGTGCTTGGCTTTGCTCTGACGACACGCTCTAATGAGCCTGGGTCTTCTGCAGACACGGGTTCAGCTTAGTTAGACCAGCCTGGTCTCTGTGCGTAGGCTAGTCCTGCTCAGATCCTTAGCAGGGGTCTAAAAGGAGACACGTAAAGAGCCTTTACCTTATAAGATCATTAAACAACTGTAACTCCGTAACATTGCTTATAAAAAAAATTCTTTTTTATCCGAGTGGCTGCGGTTCTGATAAATGAAAGAGAATCTCCTCTTTGTGGTTATAAATGAACAAAGAGGACTGTACAGGCTGATCCGAGGCCCACAGAAATGAAAGGAAAACCAAAGACTTCAAGGCACTTCAAATGTAGGCTCTTCTAACTAGTAGCCTTTGATTTTAAGGATTTTTATCTCAAACTGAAGATGACAAAGCTACTGTTTAAAATGAACTATGAGCAGTTGAAGGGCATGATAAACTCCCATCTGAGGCTGCAGAAGGAATCTGTGTGCCACAAAGCGAGTGAGATATGAGCTCCAATATTTAAAACAAAAGGGGAAAAAAAAAGAAAAAAAAAAAACCCATTATTAGAAAAAACTCAGAAAATGTAACAAGGAAAAAATCTAAATAAATTTCTTCATGGCAGTTTGAATGAAACAGGGAAACACATTGCACCATGACTGAATGTTTTTCATTAGTATTTTTCACCTGAATTTAAACATCAAAGGGAAAAGAAAACAGAAAAAAAAAAGGAAATAAATTGCCACTGCAGCAAAACATATGTTAAAACACATGAAATACATTTACTTATGTAGTATTTAATGCATCGCCTTGTGACCCCAAAATACAGCATTATCCAGTGATGCTTAGATGTCAGTGGGTGCAGAACGGAGAGCTGCTTTCCCTGCCTTGTGAGTCTGTTGCCTTTCTGAATGATGAACTATTGCTGGAATCACTCTTTTCCTTTTTCACCTGCCCCAGGTCCAAACCACCATTGGTTCCATGAGTTCAGTGAGCTTTTGGATGGTGTCCCTTCTATTGAGTCAATGACTATCTTGTTTTGCTGTCAGAGACTGAAGGAACTGTTCCCCTGATGCCTTGGTCAAGCTGAGAAAGCTCTCTAGGCTCACCGTGCAGTGAAAAATAACCAGATCAGGAATTTTTATAATAGCAATTTTCCATTTGAAAACTACATCAAAACTACTATTTTAATAATCCTGTATATCATTAAAGGAAATGGCATCAGAAAGCTTATAACTTGTCTGACTTACCCTTAGAGAGAAGCATTTAATTGAATTTATTTTTGTTTCGTTTCAATTTAAATCCGTGACAGTCTGTGTGTTTGTCTTATGCTGGTATGTAAAAATCAGAAAGCAAAGCCTAGTTAGGAGGAGCAGCAAAATGGTATGAATGTTTCTAAAGGACGAAAAGTGTGTGGTCTTCATTCAGATTTCAAACTGGTTTGACCCCATGTCATCCTATTGGCTTTAGTTATTGTCCTGATTTATGTTAGCGCAGACAAGAGTGGGATTAGATATAAGTGTGGTAGTCCATTGTTTAGAAGAAGCATGTTTGTTTTCCATACTCTCATCCAGAGAAGTTGTCTAGAACTAAGTTATTTCAAACATCTTAATTTTTTTAAACAAAAGGTGTATAGAACCATCTGCATGCCCATTTCATGCAGAATTTAGACTTAGAGATTGAAACATTAAAGAAAAAACCATAGTTCTAGATCATTAGCAAAGCACTGTTAGACATATTTCTATTCTCAGTATTTCAGTAATTAATATACACGAAAAGATGAATTTTGTAAGTGATCTACAAATCTTATTGGCTGCAAACCCTGTGATTATACTTTTGATAAGTTGGACCCAATTCACTGAAAAATGATTAAAAAGTGCTATATGCCTTGGGGATACTGGTGGTTGAAAAGCTGGACATGAGCCAACAATGTGCATTCACAGCCCAGAAGGCCAACCATATCCCGGGCTGCATCAAAAGTAGCGTGGCCAGCAGGTCGAGGGAGGGGATTCTGCCCCTCTACTCCGTGCTGGTGAGACCCCCCCTGGAGTATTGCGTCCAGCTCTGGGGCCCTCGGCACAGGAAAGACATGGACCTGTTGGAGCGGGTCCAGAGCAGGGTCACAGAAATGGTCAGAGGGATGGAACACCTCTCCTATGAGGACAGGCTGAGAGAGCTGGGGTTGTTCAGCCTGGAGAAGAGAAAGCTCCGGGGAGACCTTATCGCAGCCTTTCAATACTTAAAGGGGGCTTATAAGAAAGATGGGGACAGACTTTTTAGTAGGGCCTGTAGCGATAGGACAAGGGGTAATGGTTTTAAACTAAAAGAGGGTAGATTCAGACTAGATATAAGGAAGAAATTTTTTACTGTGAGGGTGGTGAAACACTGGAACAGGTTGCCCAGAGAGGTTGTAGATGCCCCATCCCTGGACACATTCAAGGTCAGGTTGGATGGGGCTCTGAGCAACCTGATGTAGTTGAAGATGCCCCTGCTCATTGCAGGGGGGGTGGACTAGATGACCTTTAAAGGTCCCTTCCAACCCAAACTATTCTATAATCCTATGATCCTATGTGTACCTAACTTACCAGAACATTGACCGTTACTAAAGCCCACCTGACTATGCTTCTTCTTGTGAAGAGCAACTTCTTGAAAAGGGAATAATTTTTTGCTTGCAAGCAGAATGTAAAACAAGGCTAGCTTAGCTTGGCTGATTTTTTGAGTTTTAACGTAGTTAGGGAAAAGTTGTGTCCTTACTTCTGTCCTCACTTGCGTACCACCCTATGGACACGGGGACTGGGTAGAGCCTGCTGAGTGTAGAATATGGCCCTTACTGTAAAGTCTAATATGGCTTAAAATTACAAACCAATATGAATAATATATATCACATTTGTATTCATAACCTGAGCTGATGAAACTAGGTGTACCAGCAACAAGGAACTGAGAACACTTAGATGTATGTGGCACTGGCTAACAGGAAGAGCCCAAGGTAGCATGGTAGCATGTCAATATCATGTTGGAACATGAAGACTGGCATGAAGTCGGCAGAGAAGAATCCTGTTTAAAAGGCAAACGGGGGTAGATAAATATCTTTCCATATCATGGAATTATTTCTGTTAATTGAACATGCTGGAGCCTAATGTGGTAGCCACTGATGTCCTCTGGTTTAACCCTGACTAACTTTAGTGGGAGCAAAATGGGGCAGAGAGCTTCTAGACCAGAAGTTGCCTCCTTCACATTCTTACTGCCTCCCCTTCTCCTGCTGGGTGGCATTTCTGTAAGGTCTTTTCCAAAGGTGCTGTGATGCTGGGTCAGGCCAGTCTGATACTTGTCCTCAGCCCCAGGGACACAGAGAGGTGAGAAGAGACAGGGTAGGAGACCAGTTGGGGAAGGTGGAAGGACTGGGGAAGGTGGAAGGACTGGAGATAGCGAAGGAGGGAAATGGGGAAGAGGAACTTTCCCAAGTAACAAGTGATAGGACAAGAGGAAATGGCCTCATATTGTGCAAGGGAAGGTTTAGATTGGATATTAGGAAAAATTTCTTCTCTGAAAGGTTTGTCAAGCATTGGAACAGGCTGCCCAGGGAAGTGATTGAGTCACTATCCCTGGAGGTATTTGAAAGATGTGTAGATGTAGCACTTAGGGACATGGTTTAGTGGTGGACTTGGCAGTGTTACGTTTGTGGTTAGACTCAATGAACTTAAAGGTCTTTTCCAGCCTAAATGATTCTATGATTCTATGTATTGGCTGGAGGCTAGATTTTGTGACCTCCAACTCGTGATGTGGTGCCTGTGAACAAAGTTTTGTGGAGTCCTGCTCTCAGACTGACATGAGACAGTGATGAAAGGAAGTTTTCTACTTTGTGCTATCTCACATTCAGCATTTTGCCCATAAAATTTTATTGGAGAGATCGTACATGATACTGTCTGAAAGATATGGCTCCTCAGATAATTGTGCTTCTGCGTCTGGGATTTATACTTCTGTTCCTAATTTTGTGTAAGCTGTTTTAAAATGCCACATCAAATTATGCTGAGAACATTAACATTGTGAAAAAGATGTGTAAGAGTCAAGAAACACTGAAACTGAATCACCTTCAGCAATCTTCTGCAGTATACGTGTTATCACACATCTTTTAATTGAAGAATAACTCTGGTTTGCAGAGTCCCACTGAAAAGTGAACAGGGCATTTAAGAAACCTTTCTAAAAACCCTTTTAAGATTTTTTTTTTTTTTTGCCTAAAAGAGTAGATGTAGAGATTTAATAAATAGGTGGACTAGAAGCCGTGCTTATATGATGTTTGGCATGGATGTATGTGTTTAATGTGATGAAATGGTATGAATGCTCCTCCACACACACAGCTGAGCTACCTCTCAGCTAACCGCAGCGGTTACTATTGCCATATAGCTATAGCAAGCATCTAGCTGTGGCAGCGTAGTCTCAGCATGACAGAAGAAATGATCATTTATCCAGCTTCTGTGTGAACTTTGGAGCTTGCATTGCATTTTGTGCTGCTGAAGTCCAGGTAGTTTTAGTGCCTGAAGTCACAAGTTAGCAGCAAACTCCGTGGTGACCTGCAACCATTGCCTGCAGGGTAGAGACAATCTCACTGTCAATCACTGAGCTTGAATTTGATGTTGATAATGAAGTTTCCTAGAGATGATCCCCTCTCTGGTTTACAAATTGTATATAGGGAAGGATGGCCTCTAGCTCAGAGTGCCCGCTATGGTAAGAGAGGACAACACATGGATGTTCTGGTATTTTGGAGTCCTTTCAGCATGCAGTTTCTTGGGAAAAAAGTAGGTGTTACAAAGATTGTGTGCCTGAACGTCAGGAGGCAGACTGACTAAAACAGACCTCCTGCAGGCACAGTGACTTCCCCAAACACCACAGCATGCCAGGAATAAAAATGATTAAGAAAACAGCAATTAAATGCTCTGTCAGTGGTGAAATTCTCCAGAAATATGGGAAGCCTTAAATGGTGCGTCATTTTGTGCTTGCAAGCAGTGTGTGCTGTAAAAGAGGACTGTAGAAAAAGTCTCATTATTTCTGTAGGCAGTAGTTAGCTCTGTATTCTGGTGTGTTTTAGTAGTTTCAGTTAAATCTGGCAGAGTGGGCTAGGTGTGAAACTGTGCTGAGGAGTGTCGCACTAAATCTATAACAGAAACCAAAACGAAAGATGAAGCATTTTTGAGTGAGCTGAGGTTAAATCTCTCATCTTTGTGGGAGGCAACTGATTTTCTGAGGGTTGGGTCCTGACTGCAGCCCAGAGTTGAATGCCTCACATCACCAAGCAGTTCAGAAATAATCCCAAACAGCACAGCCAGACTTTGCCAATCCACAGAAATTATCCATCCTCTCCAGAATGAAGTTTGTATTAAAGGGTCAGCACTTCCCTGAAACACGGTTGTGTTGGATTTGCAGTCAGGACATCAAGAAAAAAAGAAAGGCTGAGACAGAAAGAGAGATCTCAGTGTCAGAGCCCAAAGAGGATAAAACCTGCACAGTTGTCAAAGGAAGCGAAAAGCAGGACAAGGTCCAACATGGGTGGAAAGGTACAAAAATTGGGGTAGATGGTGTCAGCCTGTGAGAAGCAGAACCCTACAGCCAGGGGAGATGAGGGCAGTGCGGATGCCCAGTGCCACTGCTCCCGTGGATGCTGTCCCAGTGGGTACCGCACTGCTCACCAGTGAGCGGAAGGACCTCGGTGCAAAGCCAGTGTGTTGCCACAGGCAGGACCCTGGCTGATAAAACTAAAGCCATTAGAAAAGGTAGAGGTTAAATCAGAGCTCCTTCTGATTGAAAGAAGATTGAAAATACCTATCGAGTCTCCTTGCTGCATGATTCCCAAAACGATGTGGTAAGCAGCATCTCTTAGGAAGAGAGATTCACTGGGTTATGTATGCCAATTAGGGCTCTGATAGACATTGTCTATTGATTTGTCTATCAGCCTCCTGATTAACATTCATATTTCTCCATGAAGGAAAGCACTGAGAAATAGCTTGAGTCTTTATTTCCTGCTGTCAACTCGCTGACCAAAGAGAGGAAACCATTGCAATGGGTGCTTGCCTGGCTCCTGGGTGTTTCTGCGTTCGACTTTCCTGCTCTCTAACTACTCGTAACAACATAATGTGTTTTTTTTTCTTTCTCTGCCATGTTTACAAACATTTCCATCAGCAGAGGAATCAAGCACAGTACTTACCTTAATCTGCTTGTGATGGGCTATTAATCGTGGGCACCCTGACAGAAAGTTGCTCAAGACATTGTCATGGGCAGAAAAAAAAGCAAAAGAAGCCTACAATGCTTAGAAAATGATGAATTTAAATACAAAGCAACTGTTTATGAAGACAAATATTAGTGTAGGTATACCTATTGCCAGCTTTGTTTTGATCTTTGATTCTGAGATGCAAAGAGAAGGTAGTCCTTGCCTTCTTTGGCAACAGAGATTGAGGAAGTCTATTTCTGGTACTAAGAACAAAAGAGGAGGCATGGAAAATTATGACCATTGCTTTTTTTGTCTTCCTTTTTGGCAGTGCTACTTCAGAGGAAGATTTCCCCTTTAAATAAAGGGTTCCCTTGCTGTCAGCTTATTTTTCTACATTATTTTAAATATCTCCTATAGCAAAGAAAAATTAAATGGGCTTTTGCTAGTTCTATGGCATTTGTAACAATGCAGGGAAGGAAAAAAGCCCATACAATGAGCAGACAAAGGAGAGGTGGAAGAAACTCCAAAGAAGAATGATGTTCAAAGGAAGAGTAAAGTGGTAGGAAAAAACAAGTTATGGAAGAGGCAAAGACTTTGTCTGAAATTAAACCCTAGATAAATTGGGTCAAAAGACAAATCCTGCAAATGTAATATATTAATCGGCTTGTATTTGTGAAAAATGCGCTGTGTGAAGTCATGTTTTCCATTTTTAGTTTGTCTTTCTTGAAAAGGCTCCTGTTATTTTTCCCACTAGTATTGATCAATGCAATGGAAAGCCTGTTTTCAAATAAGATCATTTATTAGAGAATTAAAAAAAATGAAGGTTAGTTAATGAAGCATTGGCACTGTTATTGAGTCTGTGACCACAGGAAGCAGGAGAACATAAAAAAAAAAAGCCGTGCTAATACACTGCAGTAACAAGATAACACCTATGTATTTAGCTGTCTAGAAGATGCTTTTAATAAAATGTATCATAAAGGGAAAAAAAGCTGTTTATTGGTAAAGGTCCGTGTTTGTTTGCTACCCCGGTTTTGCTCTCCCCCCATGACGCAATAAGTGTAAGCACTACGTCACTACCACCCTCACTCCCCGTGCCGAACTCTTGAACTGAAGCGCTGTGATTGAAGGGGCTTTGAAAAAGAGCTCCTAGCTTCCTCCACAGCCATGGCCATCCAGCCCTTCAGAACTTGTGTCAAAATTTAGAACCCTAATTGTAATTTCACCTACAGGCTCACCTGCATTTATATGCCTTCTCTGCAAATGGAGGGCAGGTGGTACTTGGTGTTTGCTTAGAAGGAGGCAGCCCCCATCCTCTTCTCATGTCCATTGCATCTATAGCACCTCTTTAGTTCTTGTTCCCCTCCCCCCCTCAGTGGCTAAGATTTTTAAAGCAGCTTAGAAATGTAGGATCCTAAATCTCAGAGAAATTACTGAAATTTGCATTTGTTAAATGCTTTGTTTTGTTTTGAAATGGGACATAGGACATACAAGACATGCTTGTATCAACTCTGCCTCTGCATCTTCAGAGATTACTTTCGCAGGCATTGTGGACCAGCTGGGCTCCATCTCCACCTCTCTTCTCTTAGAGAAAGACAGGAGACACTATCGAAGGAATCCGCAGAGTCCTGGGACATACTGAGTGCTAAGGGTGTTTTGATGCATCCAAAACCTTAGTGTTGCACTCCTCATCCATTCTCACACACACATGCGTGGACACACACACACAAACAAGCAATCCTGAATTGGGCTTGTCTGTTCTCACCCAAAACGATGAGTTAAGCCACATGATTGAAAAAATCGAGGGACTGACTGACAGTATGAAACTTCAGGTTACTCACATTGCATATACAGTGTATTTGTCAGTTCACAGTAAATCATCTCATTGTCATGTAACAGACAGCATGGAGAGCATTAGTCTACATAAACATCCAATTTGCCTACTTGTAATGAAAATGCTGTTCTCTGGGAACGCTGCTGCCGTGGTTTACATGCTCTCTTGCTCGCATGCACATGTTATATGAAAGGATGCTGTTTTCATAACTGAAACATACCACAGGAGACTAGGCAGTTTTATTAAAAGTGTGTCTCCTGCTGGCAGTTTACATGTTTTGACAACCTCTTGGAAAGCAGCAATAATCAACTTGAGGCCATGCTGCATATGGCCTCAGTGATGCATGGCAGAAGCGGCGGAGACCCAGCTCCGCATCCCGCCCGCACTCGCCCCCAGTGTGCTGGAGTGGAATACCAAGTGCAGCTCTGCATTCATTACCACCTAATTATCTGGCTCAACGTCTTTCAAAGTCATTTTTCCTCACCACTAAACTTGGTCCAAATATTTTTATTTACCTGGGCTGACAGATTTTCATATTTGAAAGAATTTCATGTCATCTCGTCTTTGCACACTCATGTCTCCAGTCTGAGCAGAGGCTGCACTGAGGTATTAGATGTGCGTTATTCGGGGACGCCAGAGAGCTCTGCTTTCTGCTTGCCAACCGTAGGTAATTTTGCAAAAAGGGGAGTAAATTCTGGGCTCTCCTCTCCATGTCCTAGTACAATTTGAACCGCCACATACATAAAATTAATAATCCTTTTTTTCCCCCCAAAATTAATTATAGTGAATCCTAATCCACAGAGTAAAGTCAGTAAAAAGGTGACAGCACAGATCTATTGCAGGGAACTGGAGGTTAGCTTCTAAATGGACAAGCTGTTCTCTTTCCAGTGCTTAATTTTTAGAGACTAAACTGTTAAAAGAAAACCTTTGGTTTTATGTACTTTATCTATTACTTACAAATGGATCCTTTGAGTGCAAATGAGAATATAGCACAATGTTTGTGTGTTGTGGTGGTTGGGTAAAATGAAATTTTGTTGCATTTCATGGATTTACTACTGATTTTATAGATATTTGTACGGAACTTACAAACAATAAACTTCCAAGAAATAATAGTGGAGGGGATGGAAACAGTTTTGAGAATAAGGATAGCCTATTCCATACACAGTTTCACAGGACTATACCTGTGGTCTCTGGGATTAAAAAAAGTATCTCATTTATTATTGTGACCTGTAGTTTCAGAACTGCTGACAGTAAAGTAGTGGCATATTTTGGCTTTTGAATGTTGCTTGATTTTCACCTACATGTGAACACAGTGGACCCATTCGGGTCAGTTCAACAGTAGAACAAACAAGGGTGTATCCTACACATCATGGATATTGGTTGGAAAACAGGTGAAAATGTAAAATGGCCAAATATGTCCCTGAAATGTGTTGTTCAGCGGGTTTGCTTGGGAACTCTAAATAGCATCTTGGGTAGCAGAAGACTGGAAAGCATTGAAGATGGATAGGAGAAAGTTTCTCCTATTTGGAGACTGGTCACCACAGCATGGTATAATGTGTTTTTTGATCCTAATGTATTCTAAGATTAATTTTTTGAAGTCTCTGTTCATCCAGGCTCCAATTAATAGAGGAATGAAGGATGTACTGTTACTCCCTGATTATCTCTAGAGATCTCAATAAAATTTGCTACTTTGCATTGCATGTGTAGAATATGGCTTTTCAATGACGTGGGTCAGAAAAAAATGAAGATAGTATAAAAAATGGTGATATTTATAGGTCAGTGAATCCCAACTGGAAGGGCTTCCTGCAAACCTGTGTGACTCCCGTGGCCAACACAAGAGAGGCTTTCTTTTCCTCTGGTAAAAAGGAAACCAAATTTCCAGGGAAACTTTCTATCCTGCATATGGCTTTATCACAGACAGATTGCTTCTGCTCAGACCCAGAGCTAAGCACACCTTCTTATGAGGAAGAAGAGTCTTATTCACCATGACTAGAGCGGTTCAACAAAATATCCTGCCAAGACCTCTCTTGAGGCTTTAACTGGTTTTTAATTTTTCCTTCACCTTGGTGCTAGATCTAAATCTATCTGGTGCTCCTCTCTTATTCCTCATGAAGATAGGCTGCTCTTTCCAGTCCATGCTGTGGGAACTTTCACCCAGGCCCTCACCTGCAGTTTAATTCTTCTGTAGATTCCCGAGTGCCTGCCCCATCTGGTGTACCTGCCTAGGTCTTTCTTTTGCATCACACGGAGAATATCACTATCATCTTGGAGTCATTTCTCCAAATTTCCCCTATTTCAATATCCTGATTTTGGTTCTTATTTTCACTTTGTCCTCTGCAACATCCCTATTTCCTGTATCTAGGCTCCTTTTAAAAAGCACCCTATGTCCCCTTCATTTTATTCAGTGATGCTGGTTGTGACAAATGGATTGTCTGTCCCCAGCTATACTTTCTCTGCTGCTGCTTCTTTTTCTACGTCTGCCCCCCACCTTTTCTTTGTTGAAAACGCTAGCTGAGAGCAAATTATCATTAAAATAATTCATATGCATGACAGCCTGCACACAGCTGGCCGGTGCAACTAAGAAATCTTACCAATGTTACCTGCATCTGTTTCTGTTTATAATTTCAGTATTTGTTCTTTTTTAAGGTACACTGGCTTAAGTAATGCAAACTTGTTTGGAGCAGAAGTTGTCCTTCTTTTCAGAGATTGTCTGATAATAGCACCCAAGGGAGACTTGGTGTTAGATGGGGCCCTGAGTACTAATTTAGTATAGGCAGTAAAACTCCTGATAAATGTGAGGAAATCTATATGTTTCCAGAAGGAAATATGGGATAATTCCTGTTTGATAGCTGGTGCTATCAGCAGGATGTCCTGCTGATCCTGGTGACAGGACAAGAGGCAACGGGTGCAAACTGAAACACATGAAATTCCACCCGAACACAAGAAAGCACACTTTTTTGTTGTGGGGGCTGCCCAGAGAGTCTGTGGAGTCTCTGTCTGTGGAGATACCCAAAACCCATCTGGCCACAATCCTGGGCAACCTGCTTCTGTGGACCCTGTTCGAGCAGGAGGTTGGACTAGGTGATCTCAAAAGGTCCCTTCCAGCTTTGATTAGGGAATTCTGTGATGACTTATGGTTGAAGCAGTGAATTAGCAATTTAATTATGAGACCAACAGGGAACTTTCTGTCAAGATGGTTTCCCAAGTAAATAGTCAGGTTCTACAAAGTCAAAGTTATCCTGTGCAAAAATTTTGCTTTTATTAAAATTGTTCAATGTTGTGACAAGAAAATTTAAAGAGCTTGTTTCACTTCAAATTATTTAATCAAAAAAATGATCTCTGGATTTTGGAGCTAATGCCCATGCTAAATTTTAAGTATGTTTAAGGAAAGTAGCACCCCACAGACTCTGGGTGCAGCGCCATAAAGGAGATACCATTTCAGCCTGCACATACAGCCTTGGCTCTTTGGGAGTGCCCATCCCCTACCAGGCAGATCTTGGGGCTTCCTTGGGGCATGTCTGGCCACTCTGGCTGGATCCAGACTTACTTTTGTGTTCAAAGCTTAGGAGAAATAGTATGGTTTACAACGGACAGAGATGTAGCTTTGCATTCCAAAAAAACCTGATTTTTCCTTTTCTCCAGAATTAACCTCTTGGCTAAATGTAAGCCTCTCCGTTCCCATTATTGCAGTACCTGCTGGTTGTCATTAACATCTCAGCTGCAGAAGGAAGCAGGTTTGCTCTTTTGAAACCACAAGTCAGAAAGACATCACAACCCTTTGTGTTGCTAGACTTTTATTTTAAATATCACTGTTGTTATTTTCTAGCTACTACATCATGGAGCAAGTCTAATTCTTGCTTCAAAACGCAGGCAAAACTTCAATTACATTTGCATGGGTCATTCTTATGGTAAAAGTGGTACTGGTGTTTCAGATATGTTTTGACATGGCAAGAGCCTTGCATGACTTGCAGAAAGCTGCCTGCATTTCCAGTTTGGCCCAGAGAGCTTAGAAATTACTGTTACTGCCAGAAACATGGTTAGTAGTGGCTAAGAGGAAAAGACGACTTCTAAGTACAAGATATATACACTAAGCAGGAAGGCTTAAAGATCATGCCATATTGTATCAAAAATATTTGAATGTAGTATCAGAGTTCCTTGTCTAATGCATTAAAAAGGTTTTTTTTGACACCAGTCACTTGCCAGCATCAGTATGGGTCTTATACAGTGTATTTGCTGCTTTATACAGCTGCCTGGGAGCCATAATGTCAGGTCAACAATATTGTCACGGACTTTTTAACATACTTTGGGTATGCTTCAATTCTGACTGTTAGTACTGGAAATTAGTGTCCTTAGGCTGCTGCTGTAGGTAATGTGGAAAGATATGCTCTTATTCTGTATGACCCTCAGGCAGAGCTTGATTTAGGTGCTCTCTCCTACTTATTAGTAGATAGTGCACCCTCAGTAAGTTTGCAGACGACACCAAGTTGTGTGGGAGTGTTGATCTGCTTGAGGGTAGGAAGGCTCTGCAGAGGGATCTGGACAGGCTGGATCGATGGGCCGAGGTCAGTTGTATGAGGTTTAACAAGGCCAAGTGCAAGGTCCTGCACTTGGGCCACAGCAACCCCATGCAAGGCTACAGGCTTGGGGAAGAGTGGCTGGAAAGCTGCCAGGCAGAAAAGGACCTGGGCGTGTTGGTTGACAGCCAGATGAATATGAGCCAGCAGTGTGTCCAGGTGGCCAAGAAAGCCAATGGCATCCTGGCTTGTATCAGGAATAGTGTGGCCAGCAGGACTAGGGAAGTGATCGTGTCCCTGTACTCGGCACTGGTGAGGCCGCACCTCGAATACTGTGTTCAGTTTTGGGCCCCTCACTACAAGAGAGATATTGAGGTGCTGGAGCGTGTCCAGAGAAGGGCAACGAAGCTGGTGAAGGGTCTGGAGCACAAGTCTTATGAGGAGCAGCTGAGGGAACTGGGGTTGTTTAGCCTGGAGAAAAGGAGGCTGAGGGGAGACCTTATGGCTCTCTACAACTGCCTGAAAGGAGGTTGTAGTGAGGTGTGTGTCAGTCTCTTCTCCCAAGTAACAAGCCATAGAACAAGAGGAAGTGGCCTAAAGTTGCACCAGGGGAGGTTTAGACTGGATATTAGGAAATTTTACTTCACTGAAAGGGTTATCAAGCATTGGAACAGGCTGCCCAGTGAAGTGGTTGAGTCGCCATCCCTGGAGGTATTTAAAAGACGTTTGGATGAGGTGCTTAGGGACATGGTATAGTGGTGGTCTTGGTAGTGTTAGGTTTATGGTTGGACTCGATGATCTTAAAGGTCTTTTCCAACCTATACAATTCTGTGATACTTCCCTTTTGAGGTTCAGTCTCTCCATGCTGCATCCAGGAAACTGGAGTCTGCAGAGCCATTCTGCAGCCCACCCCATTCCCCAGCCTTGAATGTTTTAATGTACAATACAGACCTGAGCAGATCTTTAATCTTCACTATTGTTATAGAAAACATGATTTCCAAGAACATTCTTCTGTATCCATTGCCCTGGTTCTTTTAGCTTTTCTGTAGTTTTCCTCTTCATAGTTAATTCACATAAATATTGAAGCACGGTCACTCAGGCTAATGTTATTTTCCTTAGATAGGTTTACTTAAATAGGAATAATGACACAGTTTTGCTAGTGGGTTTCTGGGGGTCTTGCAGGGGTGAGCTGGCTAGATGCTGGTAGTGTTACTCCTTGTTTCCAACTGGAAATAACAGCCTGGACGAGAGGTGGCTGAATGAGTAAAGAAAATCAGTATTATATGGAAATTCTCAAATGGATGGAGTGCTCGTTTTGGTCAAAATACGTTGTTCATCCCAGGCTTTATCCATGCAAGAAAGCTCAGGACTTGTATGCAGCCTCTGACTGGAAGGTGGGTGTAAGAGAATTCCCAATCCTGTCTCCTGCACACAGTCCTTTCATGATTGGTCCAAACATTTCCAAATTGCACAGTTCCCTCAGGAAATCTCTCTTTCATTGCTTTGACAAAGCATCTCATCACTAACAACTCTGGTTTGAGAAATGAGCCCACGAATCAGTGTTTATGTTATCTAATGCATGTCATGTTCATTCTATACAATGCTGGTTTTCCTCAAGGTGCTGTGGTTTGCTAAGTTAGATGCGTTGTATAAATTCAAATGCACTGTATCAACACGGCCTGTGCAGTAAAAAAAGTGTGAGGAACTCAAGATAACAATGTATCCTGTAGCGATATTCATCGATCTGAATGGCTTATTTTCTCAAGTGCACAGAAATGTTGACTTTGCTCCCCTTGTGCAAGGTAGGTCTCGATGTTTAGACTTTCAAGGTTCAGACTAGAAAAGGCACGTCCTGGCGGATGGAGTCTTCTAAATGCCTTCGTGAATCTGTGCATAAGGGAGTGAAGGAATAACAGAAGCCCTTTGTTTGTACAAACCAGGATATTTCTTTAGCTTTCTTGTCCTGATGCTTTGCATCTTGAATTGTAGGCAATGAATTCACTGAAATACTCTTTCTGGAAAAAACAGGAAAACAAGCTATCACTGGAGATACAAACCACTTCCTCAACAAGTTGGTAAAGGAGATTGCAGAAGTTGTACTTTACACACTGCCATGAGATGTGTGCTTTACCTTTGTTTCTCAGTATTAGTTATCCACCTATTGATTGTAGTTTTCCTGGAAGTGATTCTTGCTATTTCTTCCACATTTACTTTATAATTGATGCAGTAACCTTTTGTTGGCTTAGAAATAAACTCTTTAAAATGCAAGGTATATCCAGAATTCAAATATTCCATATTCCTTTTGTGTGGATTGCTCTGAGCTATACGGTAGGTAAAATAATAATAATATTCTGGGCAAAAAATATCCATCTTTAAAAGTCTGGTTGCTTCTTATTGATTCATGCAAGCAGTGAGGACTATTAGCTGTAACACCTAAAAGCATGTTCTACTTGTGTTCAGCATGTCAATAGAAAACTCCATTAACATTTCTGAGATGCAAGTGTGGCATCATGTGAAAAAGTGCTTCAACAGTGATTACAAACTAACAAGAAAGCACCTTTCCTCATCTTGATGGGTCATATGCGCTGGATGTTTTGATTTAACTGCTTGGAAAAAATTTCTGTGATGCTTTAACAAGCTCCATTTGTAGGTACAGTAAGTTGCCATTTTCACGCAGATTATTTAATGAAAACATCTCACAGCTTTGGAGCTTTACAAGCATAAGGTTAGTAGCCCTTATTTCACCTTAGAAGGAAGAGTTAAGCACTACCCTGTTTGACTTATGGTGATTCTGGGACAGTGGTAACACAAGATTTGCTGAAGGCCATGCCATCTCTTAACTCGCAGCCTCTCTGTGCGTACGCCACTGGACTGCGCTTGCTCCGTGTATCAGGAGAAATTTCTGAAACTGAAAATAGCTGCTTGGCTCTGCTCAGTTATAGCTTTGCAATGCATAACAATATCCAAATACAGTTGTTTGTAATGAATGTTGCAGATAGCTTTTCATCTGAGGAATCTGCTCCCTGATGAGTGATGTGTAAAGGGGAAAACTCTGCAAGGGTGAGAGTTTAACTTGGCTGCTCATGCACTCCTGTTTATACACCCGTTGTCCTTGCCTGGAACGTCTATTTGGGGTCAGAAAAGTTCAAAAAAATTGCTAATGAGAAACTCAGCAGACCAGCAAGATTTGCCAAAGGGTTTTGTTCATTTTTTTATTAGGCAAGAGGGTGCGACGTTGTCCCAGGATCCTGGTGTTGTTGACTTAGAAGTGTAATTCCATATGGACCCCCATTGACTCCAAAGGGTGAAGAACCTCAGCCTGCTTTTGGGAGAATCTGCTTCACAGGTGATGTTTGTAACCAAATGCCCAAACATGATCGCTGTGAACGTTTGCGCTGGCTGTACTGCAGCTGTAGCACACAGAGAACAGCAGGCCCTGCTTCAGTAACGGTGATGTGGGATAAGGCAGATGCAAGGTCTCTTGAGAGGATGATGTGTGTGGAAGTGTCTATGTGCGAACATGCACATATATATGTACATAAAACGCTATGTATGGATATATAACCTCCCCCCGCAAATCAGTGAAATCGTGTGTTGCACAGGACAGTGTGCTCATGCGGCTGGTGCAGGGGTGCTTCTGTGGCCAGTGCAAGGTTGCACCTGGCTGCAGGGAGGAGCGGGAGGTAGGCCCATCCTTGTGCACATGCCAAAACCAAGGGTACTCCACTCCGGCCACATTTTGTCTCCTCTGACAGTTTCTGAGGGATTGGTTAAGCGCTTTAGTACTGCCCATTCTGGGATCCAGGGAGCAGCAATTTATCTGCTTATTAAGTGGATGGTATTTAATATCAAACGTATTCAAAATTATCCAAAAATCAAATGATTTTGGATCACACGCACAGACTCAGCACCTTATTTGCATTCATTGCTATACAGCATCTGAGGCTTTCTGCCTTTTTTTCCTTGCGTTCAGCCTGTGGAAATGCAGTGATTTTGTGGTGGCATTAAAACGACTTAGCAATATTAGCACTATTTCAATGTATTCTTCCACACCAAATTTTCGTTCTGGGGGGACGTGAGAGCGCTCTGCCTTGTTTTCCTTTGGTGACTCCGGCAGCGATGCGCCTGGCTTTGCGGGGACCCCTCTGCTGCCCTTTCTTCCCCGGCTGTCCATTGTGGCAGGCTCATTCATGCATCCCTAAATTCAACGCGTGCAGCAAAACGCCGACTTCCAGGGGCAGGAAGGGCCTTCCTGAAACCGCCCCGCTGGCTAGAAACACCGCATTTGTTTTATGCCCTCCGCTGGAAATAGCTGAGCCCCTAGGAGCCCGCCCGGCTTCCCACCTAGCCCGGGCGAGCCTCCCCCTGCCCCTGCCCTGCGGTGGGGGGACAGCCCCCGGCTGGGCCCCCCAGCCCCCCCTGCCCCCTTAATCCCCCCGCCCGCGCGTTGCCCAGCCAACAGGCCAGACGAGCAGGTGATGCATTGACAGGGAGCAGATGGTCTCCCGCCGAGGTAAGCGGGGCTCAACAATGAAACCATATTGATCATATTGCTCCTTTTCTCTTCTTCGGCTTCAACTTCGGTCTTGAGGTTTCGCCGCTAATAACATCTCCCCCCCCCCACGGCTCAGCCCCCCATCATCGCAGCCCACTTCTCGGGAGAGAGGAGTCCGAGCCCTCACCCTGCCCACCCAGCTCCAGCTCTATTTCCTCCCCTGCCGAAAAGCCCTCTGACAGCAGGGGAAATCAAAGGGTGCCCATGATTTCCCTTCTCTAGCTGCAGCCACCTCCCCCTACCCCCAAGACCCTTTAACCCTGGCCCCCGCTCTCCCTCCCTCCTGCCCTCTTTCCCATTCAGCGCGGGGGTGAGGAGATGGCGAGGCCCCTTCCGCCCCCAGCCCCAGCCCAGCCCGCCGAGGCACGGCACCCTTCGCCGCCTCATTGGGCACCTCTCCCTTCCTCATCGTCCTGCCCCTTAACCTTGTTTGTGTGCATGTGTGTAGAAAATAGACTGAGGGGATGACAAATTTGCTCCCGCCTGCCCTGAAGGGAGAGCTTCAGGGACCCCCTCTCCATTTGCTGTCCTGTCTGTCCTCTCCCATACCTGCCTGCGGCCACAACTCCTTCAGTCTGCTCAAACACGTTTAAATGAAAGCAAAACCTGATGCCTTTCACTCCCTGTCCCTGTTACTTCCCCTCCTGACTTCGCTCCCTTCTCCAACAGACAAGCAGCCAAAAACGTCCCCAGTCTCTCCCTGTGCCCATTTCTGACCCCTTCTCCCTAAGCAGGCACTGACAGAAGCACAAGAAGGAGCCCTGGTATTTGCAGTTTGCTCCTTCCATCATGTGTCCCCCCCACCCCGTCCCCCCTCAGATGCTTGTGCACAGATAAATAAGAGAGACAACCCGGGCCATCAGCCTGCCTGCCCCCCTCTCTCCCGTCCCATTCACCAGCCTCAGCCCTGTATTCACTGCTGTGCAGAGATGCTAACGCTGAGGGCGCGAGCACTGTTAGCCACTATTCACAATTTTAATACTAGCTTCATAGCTGTCACATAAATTCAGTACCGACTTCAGGCTTCGAATGGCAAGAGGGAACTTAAAAAAAAAAAAAAGAAAAAGAAGGAGCACGTAAGGAAAAAGGAAAAAGAAATCCTAAGGGCAGTTTGCTATCGTATCTGCACTTGTTTGCAGGTGGTTTTTGAAACTATAACTACTGTAACTCCACGCAGTATTCTCTAAAGTAACTGGCACATTCTGGTGGTTTTTTTTAAATCTATTACCTCAGCGCGCAGACACTATTTTTTTACAGTAGATAAAAATGCCTATAAAGGCTTCACTGCTCCCCCTTTTTTTTTTTCTGAGGGAGTAGGAAAAAAAAAAGCAAAGCAAAGCAAAAGGCTTGTGAATGAATGGAAAACAATGCAGGGTCACAAAGCTGTCGCAACCAATGTCATAGCGGTGCTGCTGGGCAGGCTTACAGAGGACTTCTTGTTCCTTGATTTTTATGGTGATCGGTAGAACGCATGTAGCACTTTGCGAACAGGTTTAGGACAAGTGGCAAAGAAAAGGCTCCTCACAATAAACTCTTTTCTACAGCATCGGGAGCATTATGCCTGCAAACACCTGTGGTTTGCAAAGAGGGAGCTGTAAAGGACACACACAAAAAATATATATAAATAGAGGGACGAGACATTGTTTTCAAGTTACACTGCGTGTCACAATTGTGCACAATGGTGGTCTTTTTTAACTCATCTGAGACTATGGAGTTTAGAAAAGCCCCAGAAATATTACTGAATACAAATGCCAGCATTTAGAGGATGCTGAGCTTGGGAGACAGAGAAATGAGATGAAAAGAGAAATGGAAAGATCAGCCTAGTAATCTGGCAGGGTATCAGTGCTGCTCTGCGACAATGTAGCAGGAGCTAAGACTCTATTATTCCTTCTGAAGCATGTCTCTGAAATGGCCACCAAATCCCCACGCTCTGCGAAGCAAGGGCCTGCGCTGAAGTCCGAGGAGCATCCTTACATATACCACCCAGCCCAAGGGGACCCAGTATCACAGTCTAGACTTTCTTGCCCAGGTACTAGAAACTAGTTCAATGTGATTAGATTGTTAAAAAAAACATTCCTCTTCCTCTTTAATGTTGGAATAAAGTAACAAAATATGATTAATAGAACCTATAAAAATGCTCCTCAGCTTCACCGACTTCAGGTGGGTGAAGTAGACACCTCTGCACTCCAGGATTTCTCATTCCAGTGAGAGTATTGTGAGTCAGGTCCCAAAAACTTCTTGGGGTAAACACTGCTCTTCATTTTAGAATGAGCAGCTATTTTCTTTCAAAACCTGTAACAAAGGTGCTCATTAGCATCCAGGAGAGTTCTGCCCAGGGAGAAACCTCTTCTCCCCCCAGAACAGCCAAAGTTGCTCATTATTTTATAAAATTAAAATGTGGTATGAAGCAGACTTCCTTGCCATTTGGAAAAAAATAATATAGCTTATTATGATTCTCTATATCCTTGGGCCATTCCCCTTTCTGTTCCCAGTTTTCGTTTTTCCTTTTGGATGTAATTCCTTAAGACTTCACATTTCTGTCTGTATGTTGGTTTTTTGTTTTTTTTTTTTTTAAATCTGCAGTCTTAAACTTACCAAAACCTGTTTTACTTTGGTAAATAATAAAAACCAACATTCCTTGTCTTGATCAGTTCTGTTGCTAAGAACTTTGTTTAAAAAAAAAAAAAAGACTCTGCAATTGCCCTCAAACTTCATCCTACCTCTTCCTAACTCTTTTCAATTATCAATATAATTATGTATGAAATTTTGTTGATTTATTTGAATATGGTATATTTGAACCAGAGAAGGCTGCTGCATGTTTCACTTGGGAAGTGATCTGGTATTGTGGCTAGGGCATTAACCAAAGGCAGGGAAATCAGAGCATGGTCACCCATCTCTTGTATGACTTTCCTCAGTGCTTGGAACTATTGCATCTTGATTAATTTGGCAGCCTCTGAACTCAAGCATGACTTTTTTAGCTGGTACACAAATAAATAAATAAAGCAAGCAGGCTTTTGGATCACTTGAAAGAGAGTTGCATTTCTGAGGGGTCCACAAAAGTAAACTAAGGCTTGGTAGTTTAAGATCACTAGTCTGAGATCTGCAGATCCTCTGTACAACTTTCCTGCAAATTGGAATGAGTTGGGAACCACTATTATAAAGGAGGAACTGAACAATATGATCTACTTTGTATTTAGTAAATGAAATAATCTTCTCTGTTCCCCAAATAATTTGAATATGTTTTATTAAAAAGGGAGCTCTTTTCTTTCTTTTTTTTTTTTTTTAAGATCGGTTGGAGCTTTTCAATTTTATCTAAGCACTCCAAAGATACTTGCACAAGAAGAATTTAGTACGAAAACTCTACTGCTGCAATTTAACCTTCTAGGGATCTGGCTTGTCCTATTAAACCTACAGTTCAAAATACTATGGTTCAAAACATTGGTTCCTAGTGCAAAATTCTTGCTTTTCTAGTCGTTATCTCTTGTATTAAGATGACTGGAATAAATGGCTTTTTTACTTCTCATATAGACCTTAACAATAGAGTTGGAACAAAGTACAATGAATCTTTCTGTTGACCTCTACAGGCTTTGGCTCACTTAAAACTTCACTGAAATTGCTGAGCAGGGACATGCTACTCTGATTCTGTGTGTTTTTACCCCTTTCAGGAAGTCCAATTGCCACAGTAAGTGTATTGTATCTAGGAGTTTCAAATCAAATGTACATGCATGTGTTCGTCTCCCGTTATGAGTTAGATATGCTTATCTTAGAATTGGCAACTGCATTAATTATCCTGAGTTAAACAGCAATCTGTTATCTTTGGCTAAAGCATAACCAAATTTTTTGTTTGGGACAAGCCTTTGTGAAAACCTGATTTTGAGTGGGTGTACTGGTGATACCACTGTCACTCCTAGACCCTTAGCATGCAGAATCAGATGAGGCAGGGGAGCTATTGCTGTTCCCAGTCTGTGTGGGCTTTACCAGAACAGCATTGTGAATAAATGGCCTTTCCTTGCAAGTTTAAAGAAATAGCAATGCCATGTGCAGCCAGGAATTTTAACACCTTAATTATGTTACCAGTGTGTAACTCCGATTGTGGTTCTCTGATTCCTCTTGAAATGCTGATGTGTTTACCTGTCCTTTGTGGTAATGAGGGTAAATAAGTTCAGCATGACCAGCAGTGATTTACTAAAAGGTTGATATTTTGCCTGTAAGTACTTGAGGCTGATAGCTTATTGTGTAGGGTAGATCTGCTTTCTGTATGCTTCGCTAGTTGTCACTTGAGCATGGACTGAGATTAAGATATTTTCTTTGCCTCTGGATCTGTTCCAGACACTTTTTTGGACATCCCTGGACCATTCATCTTTCAGAAGTCCAAAGAGATGTATACTATGGCCTATTTTGGTCAACTTGAAGTAGGTCAGACAATGAACCTCATATTCAAATGAGTATTGGCTAGGATAATTACAACATAATTAATTATTGCAATTTATCACTTTGTAAATCACTAGTTTGCAGTCTGATTCAGGAATTCTTTAGAGCCTTGTGTAGTTCTGTTAATACCAATCACGTGTGAGATCTTGAGGCCAAAACCTTTCAGGATTATCCATCTGTATACTTTCATATATAAATAGTATTACTAAAGTTGATAGGACTAGTTAGAAGTATAAAGCTATGCATGGAAGTGGTTGCAGCACTGAATCCCTAATTTGCCCTTGTTCATTATGAATTGCTTGGTATAATTTGGTGTATATATATACAAATACCTTCAGACATGTGTATTTATATACATGCTTATGCACATAAGCAAAACTTATCTTCTCTTCCAGCAGTGCCAAAGTAGAACTTTCTTGACCATAAAGCAAAGAACAAGTCAAGGTTTTTGGAAATGGCTAAATACTATTATGTGTACTTTGTCATTTAGTTTTGTAATGCCTATAGTTATGCTTTTTTGCAGTTCTCGTTGGCTCTGGAGAGTTTGCTGACTGCGGAAAGACTATTCTGATTGAGATAAAGTCTTTCTGACACTCAGAATATACCCTTTGACCTATATCCTCTATTTCTGCTTTCTCATACGCACACTCTTCCTTTTGTTCATGGCAAGGAAACGGATTAAAGAGATAGCAGGCAGTGTGAATTTTCAGCTCTGACAGAGCCTTGAAGCATCATCAAATAAGATTATTACTTTGAGAAGGGCAAGCAGTGTGCTTGGCTCAGCAGCCTGACAGCATGTACTGAATTGTTCTTAAAGGTGCTCTCCTGGGCAAGAATTGCTACCACTAAGCTGAATTTATCTGAGTAAAGAGTGCTGGAGTGGATGCTAGGGAGTTATCCACTACATGGCTTTTGGATTCAACTGGGTTTCTCTAACGGGGTTTGTAAGTAAAGAGTATTTCAACTTCCAAATGCTTCAAAATATAGCCCTGCCACATCCCTGGTAACTGCAGTCATTGGTTTCTGCACAGTGGCAGCAGTCTGGTTGTGTGAAGTAAACTGAGGGACAGGATCCCAAGTTTCCTAATTGTCTCCTGACTGCACAGAGCAGGGAGCCTATAAAAGAGTTGGGATTAAATCTGCATCTGAGCAAAACAAACAGGACCCGTTTATTGTACGCTGAAAGAGGCAGACTGGCTGTAGTTTCTGGCTTTCGCATTATTGTCACCATGCTACGAACACCATGGCTGCTTCCTTCGCTCTGACAATTGAAAACTCCAATATTCCATACCTTAAAAATCTAGCGTTATAGTTTGTTGCATGGTTTTCCACTCATTCATGTTGCTCCTCAGTAACTTAGCAATGACCAGTCAAGATATGCACACACCATATTGTTTTACGTGTTTGACTAGAACACTGACAGATTAATAGGAAGGGTAAATAGCTACGCACTCTGTGGTGGCTCAGTGTGGGCTGGCAGGATTGACTGCTGCCAGACTTTGTTGTATTTGCACAGAGGAAGCCGCAGCAAAAGCCTGCTGGGGCAAGGTGACGTGGGTCATGGGTATTTGTTTCTCATCTCTATAGAAAACAATTGTCCTCTCAATGGAAGACAGCTTTTGGAAACTATGTGGTTCCAGTAGTGGGGAAGCATTTGTACTTCCAGAGTGCTAAATAAAATGCAGCTATAGAGTGGCAGATGCATTAAGTGTCCTCAATACACTGCATATCACGTGTGAGAATTTGGGTTCATACACCGTTAAATTATTTTAATCTATTTCTTTGACTTGCTCAGTTTAGAAGAAAAAGAGTATTTCTCAGATTTTCATTGATATTTTCCTGGCAATTTCTTCTATGCTGGATGTCTTCTATGACATCTATTTAAGAAGAGCACAAGGGGCTGCATTTGTCCATGAGATAACTACTTTGGTTGTTACAAAAGATCATTATTTTAACAATTGCTCGAGCATCACCTAGGAAGCTCATCTGAGACCATATCTTTACAGAATTAGATACCATAAAAACACACAGTGACACTGAGCTTCTAAAGTTGTTATAAACAAGACAGGCATCAAAAGTAGTATTTTTTTCCCCTAGTTTTCAGTGGGAGGTGCATCACAAAGCCAGTTTTAGAGGTCAGATAAAAGTCTGAGGTCTAGAGTCGGGAGCATGGCTTCTTCAGCTGTGGAGATGCTGGGAGGGCAAACTGAGGCAGTCAGGTTAGGTTCCTTGGGTAGATGGTCTAGGTGCCTCTCCAAGAGATGAAAGTCCTTGTGAAGGTCATGTGAACCTATATGACCTGGATGTACATTAGGTAGTTTAGGTACTGCCAGTGGTGGTTTTGTGGCAGTACAGAGTGCTGGGGACGCTGAAAAAACCCACTTAGGAGGTTACCATGTGTTGATTTCCAGGCTGCCCCTCCTGCCCCCCTCGGAGTACCTAAGCTCAGTGGTTGGTGCTGGCTTGGGGGTGCATCCACACAGACTACAGCTGTGTTATCAGGCAAATCTGATGTCATCTCCGAAGGTCACACAGAGTGCCCTGCCCATGGCAGTTTTAAGCCACAGTTTCTGAAACTCAGTCTTGTGTCTTAACCTCCCTCCTTTCCTGAGTTGTCTTTGAGGATAAACCAGGTTTTGCTGTGAACTGCGAAGATGCAGGGACTTCCCACTGTCTCTGACCACCACAGAGTGCTGATTACACAGTGTTAGGAACTTTTCTGTGTATAAAGGTTTGTATAATGTTCACTCATGGGATGTCCTGCTGTCTATTTGTTTACTAGATATGATTTTATTCTAGGTATGGTAGTGGCTGCATGCAGTGCGTGAAGAGCGTCAGCCTCATGCAGTGTAGACATATGCCCAATATAATATTGTTTTGTCTCACATTCATGTAGTTCATTTCCTTGAGGCAAAAAAACCCCACCAACTGAAAGAACGGATGACTCTTAAGTGACACTTTTTTGAATTAGTGAGACTCACTTAAAATAATCGGTGGTGGCTAGGGAAACTATTCATTGCTTATGTATAATTCTCAACAGTGTTGACAGCCCATAAGAAAATCAGTGTGGGAATCAACCCCCTATTGTTAAGATAATATAAATACACGACAAAGAGCATTAGCTCCAAAACAGGAGGAAAAAGGCAATCTCTGTCCCTCCTTCCTGCAGTCTGTTTTACCCTTTCTCTGCTCCAGTGTAATTACTTGCACTATAGCGAGGTGGCCATAAAGTACTATGAAAGCATGGTGGCGTGAACAGGTTTCTGTGGGGTGAAGTGGTGTGTGAGCTTGCAAAGCCTCAGTCACTCCCTGGTGAGTTCCCCTGACCGTGCAGTAAATACCAGAGGGCTCGACTTTCAGTGCAAGCTGCAAAAGCTACTTTGCATTGCTTGCAGGGTAAAAGATCATGCATGAGGGCTGTAGACAGTAATATGCTATATATTCAAGCTCTAATTTGCCTCACTGTGTTTGTTTTGTATAGATGTGATCTGATTTGGTGATGTTTTACGGTGACTTTGTAGCAGTTAAAATGACTGCAGAAGACCTAAGGATCCAGACTGGGCCCCAGACTTTTTTTCTCCTCAAGTAGAATATTTGAATAGGTTAATGGCCACAATAAACCTGTGGACAGTCCAGAACCACATCATGATGTGACAGTGATTAGTTGCTGCCGTTTGGTAATGGAGACAAGACTCTCTTTTTCCCTCATTTACAATGACCTCGCCAGCTGTCACTGGATCTTTTCAGCATATGCAGAGACACTGCAATGTCTCCATGCGATGGAAGAGGGCTCTGGTTTTTGGCCATAGTAAGTTAAAACTTACTGAAACTTCAAGTTTACTTGGACTATATATATACATGTATACTCCATTTAATTGTATATAAAAATTCAAGCAGTGCAGTCATGCGGAAATAAAACATTTTGCTACCCCTAAAGTTTGTCGTCCAAGGTTTCTGGGCTTGCAACAGATATATTCAACTTGTTTGATGGTAACGGCACAACACAACTGCATCATAAGGAATCTTTACCTTTATACCTGGTATGCCAGCCTGTGAAGTCTGTAGAGGCAAAAGGAGAAGAAACATAAATAAGAAACAGTGTTAAAGAGGAAGATGCCTGTATTAACTTCCTAACTCATACAGCTGGTAAAATACTGGAAATTCTGTGTAAGTTTTATGGTGTTTAGAGTTTTTTTTATTTTCCTTTGTTCAAAATGGAGAACCCCCACACACACCTGTCTCAGCAGCTATTGCAATACTTTTTTCCTTCCCACGGGGCAGGCTCAGGCATCCCAGGAATGCCACCGACTTCTGGGTCAATGCAGGACACGAATGGCTTCAGGTATTGCTGAAGTAACTAGCTCAGGTAGACATCTTTCCCTGGGAAGGAAAAATGGTCCGGTAACTATATTTTATGCTATATGGCTTTATGCATCAGTATTCATAGAGGTCTTTACAGAGGCTCCCCATGAAATTAGGGTTAGTTTCATGTTCCCTAAGAAGACTTTTGCTAGTAGGGCGTGGTGCTGGCCCACTGCACAAGGGGTGGCATTTTCATCCCGAATATTTTAGTGTCTCAAATGATACAGTTCCTGAAGGAAATAGCTGTGCAGAAACTGCTTTGGTGCATTCGGCTGGGCAAAGCATTGGCTTAAGCTTAAGCAAAGGAGTTACTGCTGTGACCTTAGAGCCTTAACAATTGCCTCTTTCAAAGTAGTTGCCTATGTGGGTAGAAGGGCCCACGTTATACATGTTTGGGTACAGGGAGAGACTAGATATATGTAGCAACTGGGATGCGAGCAAATATACGGGACGTCTGAGAGTGCAGGGAAATTGGGCTCATTAGAGAGATCATATCCTCACTTCCTGAGGTGACTTTTGGCTGGTTGGATCCGTACAACAAGATTGAACAGATGCTTTTCATTAGTATCCATCATATTCATGATGGATCTTCACCTGAATTATTCATGGTGGGATTCATCAACAGCTGTACATTTAGGATTGGTAAAGAATGGAAGTAAACAAAAGTTGTATCAAATTTTACTGTTAGGATTGGATTGTCTTTACAGGTTGCCTGCTGTAAAATTATCTGTTTTTAATGGACTTTATAAAGTATTGCTATTGGTTATTTTGGGAGAATCTACTTGCTTTTACATTTTTGAGGCATTGTTTTTGTGTTTGCAGATAACACAAATAGGTACTGTCAAAGATACCCCTGGAAGTTAGGCACCCAGTCCCCACAGAATTTAAATAAAATTGTGCAGAAAGGATGTCTCCTGGTTCAGATACGTATATTGCCACATAGTACAATAAACCCCAACAACCAGACATCAGTTTACTTTCTTGAATGAACTCACAGCCAGCATCAATGCAGGCAGCAAGGAAGAGTACAACATGCTGCAGGACACACACACCAGCTGCTTTCTATTGTACGTTTAATAATTTAAGGCCAATAAAATACCCTGATAGAGGCTGGCTAGCTCTGGAAGACTCCAGACAGACACTGATGAGTTTTGAGCAGGACTAAATCCATAATGTTAGTTTAATTAATTTATTTATTTTTTACTGATTTGCTATTTTTACATACTCCTTGCCAGGCAGAAGAGGAATGTAAAATTGCTGATTTACTTTCCTTTCAAAGCTTTTGCAGGAGCAGGGCATCCCACAGTGTATTTTGGTACCACTGTCCAGGCTTGCCTGAGCCTGTATCAGAGGAGTCGCTGTGCGGTGCAGGGGCTGAATTCAGACCCGTTCAGTGAGAAAGGAGGTACAGAAGGGGGTACAAGTCTGGGTACTGGTGGGAGAGAGGGAGGAGGAGAAGAGGAATAGGAATAAGCCTGCGTAATAGGAATTAGCCCTGATCACTGGCACGGTTTGAAAGTTTCAGAACTGGGAAAGACATAACACATTTGAAAACAACTTTGGCATCTCCCAAATGCTATTAACAATGTGGGTGGTCAAACCCCCCAGGACCAGCTTCTGTCGCCTTTGCTAATTTTAGTGACAGAGTAGTCGCTCTTTGGTGGTAGTAAAAGCAGCAGAAAGGGAGCCCAGGATCTGGAGTTCCCGTCAAATGTATGACAGAAAGACCTCTATAAAATGGACTTGCACCTAAATGGTTCAACAATTAAACCGACAATTAAGATAAAGATGAAATCTAGAATCCCAGAGCAGAACGGCTGGAGAATAGCAAAAGGTACGTGGGTAAACCTGTCAGATATGAAAGCCTTGCAGAGAGGAGGACTGGCCTCACTGCAACATGAATTATGTGGCACTGTTGTCACCCTTCCACCTTGTTGGGAAATGTATGTATGAGCTCAGGTGCAAGCTTGTAGTTTTGGATCTCCATCGCAGCCCCTGAGCCCCGCTGACAGAAAGCGTGTCCCTTCTCATTCAGACACACGGCCGCTGCTTTGTGAGCTTGTCCTCTTTCCGTAAGTTACAGTGCCACTGGCTCCGGGTTTCATATAAATAATCCTCGAGTCA
Organism: Ciconia boyciana; assembly: GCF_034638445.1. Classification (NCBI taxonomy): domain Eukaryota; kingdom Metazoa; phylum Chordata; class Aves; order Ciconiiformes; family Ciconiidae; genus Ciconia; species Ciconia boyciana. The sequence continues at coordinate 62,599,114 of NC_132934.1, forward strand.
TTACCCAGCTCTTTCTGTCAATACGATGGTAAATGCTGACAGCAAAGCCACTTGTTACTGGAGCACTGGTTCTTTGAAGCCTAAAAGTAACCCTGCTCTTCTCCTGCAGAGCAAACATTATTGATAGTTTTCTGCCACAGCAGTTTGTACAAGTCCTGGAACAAAATAAAGATTTGTTAAAGAGGGTGGGTTACTCTCATTTCCAGTTCAGGGGATATTTTTTAGGAGCTTTTATTTCTTGCAATATGCCCCTAATCTGAGAGGCAGGATGGGCTGTTGTTTTGAGGAACCTGCTTGCTACCTACTGCCACTTACTGCTGCAGAGCTTCCCTGCTCTGTGAGAAACGGAGTGGAGAAACCTATGTGGCTGGGGGGAACCTGTAGCTGTGGGAACTGAGGACTGAATTTTGGGTTCTGCATGGAACTCACCCGGCTGTTATTAATTGAAAATTTGTAGCCATGATATCGAAGTTCATTCAGGCTGTAATTTCATGGAAGCAAAACTGCATTTGGGAAGTAATTTGTTGGGTTTTTTTTCCTTTCTTTTTTTACAAAAAGTCTTGAGCTTTCATGTTGTTTTTGAGCTAGTTAAAGTATTTTTTTTTCTCATGGATTTTAATATTTCTTTAGCTTTAAAATGCTCACAAATAAAATGATAAAAACCCACTACACGGTACCATTCAAAATGCATATAAGGGCCAAGATACAGATTTTGTTATTTGCTGTACCATATTCTTCCAATGGTCTTGCAATGAACAGAAGGGTTCAGTTTTACTTGGTCATATTGTGGCTCACTGGCATTGTCTGGTGGCTGTGGACACAGTAGTCAACTTATATACTATCAAATTAGTTCCTGCAGAATTTAATTAAAGGGGTCTGTCTACACCAGCCCTTTTTCTGGGTAGGGTCTAGGAAAACCCTTACCTCATATAAAAATACCTTGGCTCTTGTGTATCTTTATTCCATTTGGGGTGTTCTTTTTATCAAAGCTTCTGCTGCACTGAAAACCTGCATCAAGTACAAGCTCTCTATGGAGTCGGTAATTATGATGAGAGCTTGTTACAGAAGCAGAAGATGCTGCCAAAAGCGTCAATGTTTTCGCAAAACAACCAGCTCTTAACAACTAGACACTTTCTTTCAAAATCCAAAATTTTTGCCCTTCTGCCACCAGTTTATTTGTTTATTGATTTTTCAGAATATCAGTTTATTCCTTCAAGAAAAGCAAAGTTTTTAAAAGACAGACATGAAAAGAGTGTCCACTGAGCTCAAAATCCATTTTCTTTTTGAAATGAGCAAGCAGAATTGCAGACCCCATTTGCTTATCGCGTCCCAGCTCTCGCTGGGAAGCAGGACCAAGGACTCTGTGCCTGCGAAAACCGTGACACTGAGCTAGCTACACATTTTCCCTCTCCTAAATTTCCACACGGAGGGTGTGCGTGGCCCTCTGGGATCAATCGCCTAAATGCCGGGTACAAGGGCAGCCTGATGCCTCACACGTCCAAGTCCTCCAGCTCCCCGCTGGTGGAAACACGTCACGTACGAAGGAAAAGGAAAACGCAAAGAACAACTATAGGTCTTTGGCGGGTTTCTGACGCTGGAAAGACCTGATCGAAATTTCTCATCTGACTGTCCCGAAGAGAGGAAAAACACTTATCTTAAAGATTCATGATCTGAGAGCCTGATAGGATCTGCCGTTTCCATAGAGCCGGGCCCTAGATTTCCCTTTAATGTAATTAAGCCTGAAGATTTATGAATACAACAGGCCAGAACTTGATCCATGTTCATTTTCAATTACTGCAGTGAAAGGCCTCCATCCAGATGTCTCTATTTACAGCATTCACACAGGCAGGACCAGGGGCCGGGGGGGGAGGGACCGCAAATTGTCACACTTGTTAATTCTTCACTGAGGACACTCAGCAGAGGTCTTGGCTTTGACCCTGCGACAAAAGGCAGGGGTCTGCTGGAGCAAGTGCATCAATGATGAGGGGGCTGACCCGCCGACCCGCCGGGGTCACTCCCTCTGCTTTGTAGGTATTTGGGTAATAATGGGGGTTCATTCCTTATTTTTATTTCTGTTACAGTGCCAGGGCATGGAAAGAAAGAGAGGAGCTCTGATGTGAAAGACAAACATACATAATGAGAGGATCAAGCTTCCCCTGGCAACAGTAACGACTATGAAATGCTACAGGGGAAATACACAGTACTTAGTGACCCACATAATCAGGCCTATTTTAGGAGCATTGTTTTATTTTTCTTTTGAAGGCTTTTTTTTTTCTTTTTTTCATGTTCCCAGATCCATAATTTAGTTTGATGAGCAATATTTGGGCATAGCATCTTTTCTCTGTTATTGGACCTCGCCTGGTGCCCTGGGTAGGCTTTTAATCACACGCGTGGTGGCTGGTTACAATACCAAGTGTGGTACTGTCTGTTTGTATTTTTATTCCAGTTCCTCAAGGCTCCTGACAGACTCATGCTAGACACTTTTTTTCCCTTTAAATACTCTTAAAGGAAAGTAACTGAAGTGTCACTGTAAAAAGAAAACTGTACCTTTCAGATATCTACGCAGAGCTCAGTGCTTTGTTCGTCTTCAACAAAGCTGGTGAAACATTGTGTGTTCCTAAAAGCGGCAGTTTCTCTCATAATGGCATTTCTCTTTTCACAGCACAAGGAACAAGGCTGTGACAGCGCAATATTGTTTTCACTGAACTATAATTGCATATCATAAATTAAAATATCTTCATTAGAGCAAACCCTTTACAAATTTTCCAAAAGGCTAGATTATTTCTTGAAATAGCAGAAAATGTTCCACTCCATTAGCATTTCAAAGAGATTTATTTCTTTTGCCTTCTGAAGCTCTACCTTTTTGGCTTGCAGATAGGTTTAGAGGTTTTAACGGGATTTGAACAAACTTTGCCAATGTGAAATTATGAGGAAAACCAGAAGCCCAAAGCATCCTCTCCACTTTCAGGCAGTGAATAAAAGCTGCACAAATACTGCCCAGGAATGGCTGCTATATAAAGCTATTTGGAAAAGAAAAACAAAAAGGGGGAATGAACAACTTATCAAAAATATCAATTTTTTATCACTTATCAGGATGAAATGCAGAAGTTCCTAAAAAAAAATTAAGAACAACCCTGGAAGAGTAGCTGCCACGAATTAGGATAGCCATGTTGTAATCTGTGTAATACCAGGTTGAACCCTGCTCAGTTGGCTTCAGAGATAGAATTTGAATGGGATTTATACTTGGCTATTGGTCTCACCAGGAGGTATATTTTAGCTTCAGGCTTAAAACCCATTTTAGCTTTAGGCTCTCTTGTTTTTTAGCACACATATCACCTAGGACTTGCTAAGCCTTGTGGCTCGAGGTGTCAGTGAAACACATGTTTCTGCAGTGAGGCTCCTTGTTCTCATAGACAGACTGCAGTCCTACCTGGGAGAGCAAGGCACAACCATTGTTTCAGGGCCTCTAGGCAGGGCATGCAGTTCTTGCCTATCTTTTTGGGTTGGAGTCCTTTTGTCATGTTCCCGGTGTCCCACCCCTGCAGTAACTCTGAGGAAAGCCAAGGAAGGCAGCTACACGTTATCAAGGAGGACCTGGTGGTTCAAAAGGCTGATCAACAATAAAGAGAAAAACATATAAAAATCTTTCAGTAAAAGAAAATTCAAGATTTTTGCTGCTGTTTATAGCTGGGGTGAGAAGATCAGAATCCTCAGTAGCAAAACTGGTGTTAAACTGATGCCAAACCATCATGGCAAAAGGGATGGAGGGAGTGGTAAGAAGGAATGAGAAGACAAGCTTCTTCTCACTGAGATCCATGGGAAGGATTGGAGTCATCCCAACCAGTCTTTCCAGCTATAATTTACAATTTTCATAAGAAACAACCATTTTGCTTCCACATAGAGAGACAAGGTTTTATTTTATGAACTAATAAGTGAAGTTGAAGGTATGTGGTTTGATCTTGCTGCACTCATCTGCTCAATTCTTGCTTCTCTTATGGTCAGGAGAAAGGATCAGCCAGTGATGGCAATGCTTTCCATAATCATTAATAACCTCTGATCATGTCTTACAGAGCACCCTGTGGTGGCCTACTGGAAATTGGGCCAACGCAGAGCATTTCAGAAAACCCCACCTGCAATGGCCTGTGATTAACAATTGCAGGTGTAGTCAAGTTGTTGTAGGTATCCACTTGTAGTTTCCATGCCATCTGGCTCATTTGGTGCTTGTATTTTGTTTTGTTCTGTGTAAGTCATCCTGAACAAACTTTGTGAATTTTTATTTAATGTAAGAATAGCAATTCCACAATTTTAGTTATTTCTGAGTAAAAAACATTGACAAAAGATGACAAAAGAAACCCCTAGTTTGAATGAAAATTGTAATATGAACATGCTGGAAAAGAAGGTAGATGTACGGTATTTATAAGATTTGTTTTACTAGACCATACTTTAACTTCTCATTATTTCATATCATAATTAAACATGATTACATCTGGAAATACAGTAAGTAAAAAGCGTACAAAATTCACCTTTCTTCCCTCAGGGAGAGGAGACTCTTTCTCTCTCAAGCAGGCAACTGGGGCAGTGCAATTCAAGCTCCTCTTTGATGGAGGAGGGATTTGAAGCCCACAGTGTAGACCATAGCTAGCGAATTGTATGGCATTGCTGAAACAGCCCAGGGGCTGCTCTCTACCCAAGATTCACTTGTGTTAATATTCAAACCAAAGTTTTCTACCAGATTCTCACAGAAGCACTGCCCTGCTGAGGTTGATAGAGATGTGCTCATTTAAATCAGTCATTAGTGTTTCTTCTTCTGCAGGTAACAATGGTCTTGCATCCCAGGACTTAAAAATATACATTCCAAGGTTTGACATTCAAAAAGTTACATATTTGTTTATTAGGTACTGAACGTGAAGTATCACTATATTGTAATTGCAAGAAATAAATACTTTGTGGGCTCTTTTTATCTTATTTTCATGACATACTGAGACACTTTTGACTTATTTTTATACTATTTAGGTACTTTTTCAAAGGTTTTCTTCTGAAATATATAGCTCCAGTGCACTTGAATTTTAAATGCCGTTGTAGGTAATGTAGTCAGTTTTCTCTAACCCTGCACTTGGCGGATGGGGAGGAGTTCTGCTGAGGCAGGATTTTCAGGGTCGAACATACTAAATCCACAATGTTTGAAAAAAGAGCTTGCCATTTGGGTAAAACTTAGTGGAAAAATAATGTGGTGGGTGCTAGCTTGTGTCGCGGGTGACAGGCGGCGTAGCGGATAGGTGTGACATTGCTTCTGGACTTGCATGGTTTTGGTGACTTACGGGGTTGAGGAATTTGGATGTTTGAGTTCCTGGTCTCTCCCTCACACTCAGTTTACCTGGCAGAGGGCAGCATTGCAAACCTCCCAGCTCTTCAAAGGGAGACACTGGTTCTTCTGCCTCCTCCTTCCACATGGGGAACTGGCATTTTGGGACCTCTGTGGTACTGGTCTGTCTCACCCAAGCCCTTATGGAGGGTTCTGGATTTGGCTTTGAGTCTGCAGGGAAGACATTGGGGTAAAAACAGGAAAGGGAAGGTGTGGCTAAGGTGTGAAAGGAAGGAAGATTCCTCCTGCTATGTCTCCTCCCAGCCTCTGAGGATATACCAATATATCAATACAACTGGTGCCCTCATCAATATTCTTTTCCGCAGTAAACTTGGCTGCAATGGTCAGGGTCCCACACATACCCAGGTTTTATGGATGGGCTTAACCTGGACTCGGTTGGACAACAGGACCACTCTTGTTACAGATGGGGATGCACTTATCCTTTGCAGGTTCAAAACCAAAGCTGATGGGTCTGTAATTGCATCTCTTCCTTACACAGTCGAATCTGCCACTTGTCAAAATGACCTGAGATGATGTAAGCTGCTTTATTAATAAGATATAACCCTCCCTTTTCCCCCATACCCTTTTGAAATCTGCTCCAGGGATAACTGAGTTCATCCTAGATAATCTCAGCAATGAGATCTGGTTGCTTTACTCTTCTTGGAAAGATAGCGTAAAGGCCTGAGACTGGTAAGAAATTATGATTTACTGCCGGCACCTCTGACTAATGCCAGTACACAGCCTATTTTCCAAGTGTTCCTCTTTCTTTATTAACCACAAACAGTAATGGCATCTTGAACTTTCATATACTGGACAATTTTGATCGTTCTTCTACAAAATGTTAGTTTCTTCTTATTGTTATTTATCCTTTAACCAGCCTTTATGCCTGTAATCACATTTATTGGCTTTCATCAGGCCTCAAGAGTGTACATTCCTCCTTTAGTTTATCATTTACAAGATGAGCTCGTACCCTTGCTGAAAATACCTGAGAAAAACCACTCGGCTGTCAGTGGCACTGTGTGGATAATATTCAGGTAAGCATTTATTTATTTTTCCCACTGTATCATGCCTCTCCCTGAAGAGTTTGAACATTACGTTTTGAGCTGCAGCGCAGAAGGTTAAGATACACTTATGAAATCCTTTGAAGTGCCAGCAAAGACACCTGTTTTGTTTTCTCAAAGAAACCAGACTAAGTAATCTGCTACGCAAGGTATAAATGACTTCCTGTTACAGGGAAGATGAAAGATGCGTTCTTTTCAGAAGGACAAGAAAAATCTTAAGCTGACCAGCACCTCAATATGGCAGCTCAGTCACTCATTTTGGAAAAATATTTTGAAGCAATTCATATTAAAGAACCCTACTTTAAACAAGGTGAGTGTGAGCTTGAAGATCATACTCCCTTACTGGCCCAAAGTCTACTGAAGGCCAAGATGTTTGTAAATCTCTTTAAAATGGCCTCGAATCCAGTGTCATGAAAACATGAAAAACATTCTCCTAACCTCTACGCTGAACTGTACAGAGTTGTGGAGGACTGATCAGTCTTTCTCTTAAGTATTTTTTTCTGACTTAGATGAACTGTGCTTGTTAACTTATTTTTTTCCAAAATGTGTTTTTTATTAAAAACACCTGATACAGTAGGTAGAATCACAAGTAGTCCCATTTGCATTTTGTGCTGTTAAAGTGATATAATTTCTGTCATGAGGATGGTTTAGGTTGTTCTCTGAATAGGGCCAGGAGTCTGTTGTCACACTGGTGCGTTACAGATACTGGTGCTCCCTTCAATATTCAATTGTTTTATAGAAGTAAGACCTAGAAAATTAATTAAAGTTGAAAATCCCCAATGCAACTTCATTTTAACTGAGATGCTGTTGTTCACTTGTAGTTTGTTTTTCTCCTTGCGGGTTTGATAAATGAGGCACTCGCCACACCAGTTAAAATTTCAAACTGCATGCTTTGCTATGAAGTTTCAGACGAAGTTTATTTGCTGCCTAGGTAACAAATCCAGATGTGGCACTCATCTGTGTATTTTACTGAATTATGTGGAACAAGCTGAGGACAAACACAGGAGACCATACTCCGTTAAAGTATATGCTGTGGTATCCCAGTGCGTTACTAGGGAAAACAAATATTGTACTCCTTGTCATTTGGATTTGTCTGGAAGTGAAACCAGAAGCTTGGCATTTAGGCATGAATAACTGCCTGTATGATTTCCATTATCTTTAGTTGACCTAAGATTTTTTTACTTTAGAAAGTAATTGCTTTGCGTATTGATTAAAGCCTCATGACTACAATGTTTCAATAGAGGAGAAAATTCAAGCAGAGGGAAGAACAGGATTGATTGCTGCTACAGAAAACTAACAGTAGTTTTTGTCTTTTTATCTCTGATAACTTTAATCTCGGAGATGGTTTTCTGATTGTGATTCACTTTAAAATGTATGCTTCTGAACTGCAAAGCTCGGCTTGCTGCTGGAATTGATACAGTTATTGATAATAATTTTGCATATTAGTATGGTACAGAGATATGCCTTCTTGGAAGACCAACTGCATTTTCTAGAGAGTAAGTCACCTGGCAATACTTTGCCACTAAAGGGATTACTGAGAAAAAAACCCAGGGCCCTGCCATAACATATCTAACTTTCTGCTCTGTGCTGTTTAGCATGATAATGACCTGAGATTCAATACTATAGACATTTAGAAAATATAAAAGGTATTTTCTGTATTTAATGAGGATAGAAATGAAGGTAATATTCACTGTACAAATACATTGTATTTCCGATATACCTAGAATCGTACTGATTTCGGTGAGAGATTTTGCAGTATCACAGCAAATTATCCTCCCATCTCCTGACCTCTCCTTAAACCAAAATGAACATGACCTAAAAGGGGGTAGAATCATCTCTCTTCGTTTTGGTGAATGGCTCAACTGCTAAGAACAAACAGGATTTAGCATCTGGGATGGTGTTTGTGGTGACTGTGGTCTCAGGCTCCCTCTCTGGGCTGAGACTGCCCCTGCTCCAAGCCTCTCCACTTCTGCTCTGGCTTTGGGAGCACAGTTGTGTCTTTTACACTTTAGAAAGCAAACTGGTGGGATTGGAGAAAGAGAGAGAATGAGCTTGATTTTGAGCAAAGAGCTGGGAGCAGTCCTGACCCCACTGAAGTCAATGAGAGTTTTGCCATGGACTCGGATAGGGTCAGGATTTTGTGGGATGGGGGGGCCTATCAGCAAGGCCATGGATGCTATCCTATACTGGTTCTGAAGGAAGCTGCTGACAAGTTTTCTGTGATGGAAATGTTCAACAGAAAGCAGTTTACTGGGCAGGAATGAGACAGAGAAATACTCAAAGTCATGAGGGGCCACAGCTGAAGAGGTTGGAAATAGTTTTAAAAAAACCCAACCTGCCACTCAACTTGCGTCTTCTCTGACAATTACAGAAATGTTGGCTCCTAATGTCTAAAGTTCTTGCACTGTAAAATGATTAAACAACATCTGAAGGTTGAACAACTCCATTTTACCTTATCGTCACTAAAAGGATAACTAAATTTGGGAGGCAATCTCATTAATATTGATAGAAATGCTTTAAACATATTATGAGGGTGGTCGTGTAATAGTAGTTGTTCTGAAATCTTTAGAATTACACAAACTTTCTCCTTGGACACTTCAGGTCAAATCCTGTCTATTCTGTGCACTTTGATAATCACAGGGACTGTAGCACATATTTGCTGTGGCCAAAGTAACCCAAGGGAGGATCCTGCCAATGTTGTCTCAATCTCTTCAGTATTTTTGCTTGCTGTGTCGGTGGTTTAAATGTGGATTTGTACATCTATGATGATAGCTATTCTATAATGGTTCAGAGAAATATTGAGAATACATTATATATTCAACATGGATCTGTACCCTGAATTATCTTCCTTTTTTAAAGGCAGTTGTTTGACTTAACAGTGGTGTGTTTGAGAGGCTCCATAAGGTAATACTAAATTTTAAAAAAGCCCACATCTGTCAGGTCTTGACAGCAATGAATCTTAAGTAGGTTTGCAAGTTATTTATGGGTATCAAAGTGATGTTCCTATTGTAGATCAAGAGCCATAGTGTGCTTCCCCTCTCTCCTGCTTTCCCCCTTGCAGTGCTGTAAATCTAACTTCTGCCCATCCTATTGTTCGAAGAAAAGCAGCCATATTGTGCTGATTGCTATTAAATTAAAGCAGAAAGGGAGGGAAACAAATGGAGAAGCCAATCTTACCAGCAGGGATACCACTATCTTTTATTTTGCCTTTTGGGGGTCACAAAGTCATGGCAGGCAGCTGACCTCTGATAACCTTTTCAGTGCCACAGCATGCAGTTTCTTTCGGAAGAACTTAATTAAACACAACTGAAGTTCCTGGCTAACATTTGTTCCTGAAAAGAGTCGTCTTTGATTGGTGTTTTCTGCTGAGGGGACAACAGAGATGATGCTTTTGTTCCGAGGAGAAAAGTCAGCATATGTTAGTTAAGGATTTGTGGTTTCCTATAGTGGTGCTGGATCTTTCTGAAGATTCACCGGGATTCTCAGCTAGCACTGAAGCACCACAGCAGTGGAGGAAAAGCACAGTGAGCAAGTTTAAAACATGTTTTAAATGAGGCTACTCCTACTTATTGAGGGCGATGTGTAGTTTGGTCCAAGGTAAATAAAATTATATTCTCCCTATAGACTTGGTGACGTATCTGTGGTAGTCTGTGTCTTTGATATGAACCATGCAGTATGGAACATGTATCCACCAAAGCTTGACTGTGAGCCCAAGCAAGGTTAATTGGAACAAGATGAGATTTATTTAGCTCTTCTGTTGTGGAAATGTGCTTGCAACACAGGAGAGACTAAGCAGTTTGTATGGTATAGGATATAAACCCAGAACACTGATTGAATTTAGACAGCACCTGCCAGGTGAAGTGTGTAAAGCTCTTTTAATTGCAGAAATATCTGGATATAAGTCATCTTCCGCATGCTTTTTTAGTTTGATCATATTGGCATTTTGTAAGTGGAATCAGTGGCAGAACATTTGACTAGCGAGAAAGGCTGTTAATGACTCTTGGAAATGGAGCTGGGTTCTGTACTTGGTGATTGCTGAATCTCTTCGAAACAGGAAAAATTACTGACAGGTCTGTTGGTCTAATTCAGGATGTGTGAGCATTTGTGTGAGTTTTGATGGGGACAAACTTAAAATTTTAGCTTTACTGTACTAGCAACAGGCAGAGGGAAGACCTTTCCTTTTCTCAGTGGCACAGGCTGGGTGTTTGGCAGCACCTAGGTCACCGGTTTGGGCAGGGAAGAAAGTCCAGCTCTCTGACAGGAGGAGTGATATCCCAATGGAGGGGCAGCTCTCATCAGCTGCTACCTGCTGCCATAGCACAAGGGGCTCTCAGTTTGCAATGTCTCGCTTTGTTTCCCGGGTCAAACCGTATGGCCTCTCTGGCAGCCGAGGTCCTGCTCTGCTGGCAGTCCCTTTGTCACTGGGACAGGGGCTCCCTGTGAGCTCTTGGGGCAGACAGGAGCAGGGGAGCAGCTCCTGCACTTGTGGGTTGTCCTGGGTGTTGCCGTGGGAGGTGAAGTGGCACTGCTTCACTGAGAGCAGTGGGACGGGGTGTGGGAAGAGATTGAGGAAAGGAATACAATATGCCACAGAAGACCCCTTCTCCTTTGCTAAAGAGAGACCCGCCTTAGCAAATCCCAGCTAAGCAAAAATTTTCCCATTATTTTCTCTTCAGTCTTCTCTTTCCTCCTTTTGCCCCTGATCTTTTATACTGTATGTCTTAATCTTCGAAAAGAGACGTGTGGATGATGTTTGCTGAAGCTGCGTCGCCTTCCTTGGAGTTAATGCGTCTCTGTGCAGGCAAAGGGTAGGGAAAGCATCTGTTTTTGGGGCTGGGGCCACACCAAGCAGAAATGATGCAGTCAAAACTGCCTGGAAAGATCAGGTTACCAACTCATTAGAGAGAATGCATCCTGGTAACTGTAAAATGAGCTTCCATATTCCCTCATTTCTAGCATCTAATTTGCTAGGTGGTTTCATTTATTAGCATACATTCAAGTGTGTGGGCACTTGTATGGCTCTTTCTTTAAGAAACAAAAACATTAACCCTCTAGTAGACCACCTGTTTGCACTTCATTGTCAACTGTGAGGAGTTATTTTATTGGCTTCATTGTTTAACTTTTCATTTACTTTTTTCTTTATTAACATGCAGGCTGCAATCTGATTTCTTTTTGCTAGAAATGGACTTTGTTTGTCATTAATACCATACTTCTGGCTGTATTTCTTTATTTAAAAGAAATAAAGCTTTTCTTTTATATCTAGTCTTTATATCTACCCTTGGTCTGTGTCTCTGTCCTAGTGGCTTTCCAAATGTACTTGATTTAGCTTTTCAATATGTAATTAATGCCAAACAAGTTAATTGCTTTACAAGTGTCCAAAATTCCCTCGTTTCATTTCTATTCATTTATCAACCTTCATTATACAGCCACTGTTCCACATAAGCACAAATGATTGTTAATGAATGCCTAATGTCGTATTCATTAGAAAATCAGGTTAATGGCTAGTAATGAATATCTGAGCTACTTGTTACTTTCAAGTATGTTTTTTTTTCCTTGTTGATTACAATACTTCTTTAATCTACAAAGAAATCATACCTGTGTGTTAGGCCAACTGAAACATGATGAGGTCAAACCTTTGCAAAAGCCCACAACCATTCCCATATTGCAGGTGCTTTCTCTTTAGGTGGAATGTTAAAGATATTTGACAAAGACAGACAACCTGTAACTGGTAGTTTATCCTCAGTTTGTGATTAATCTACTTAGAGGACTACTCATGTTCTTAAAACCATTTTAGGCTAGTCAAGGTGACAAAGATCATTCCTAGATGCCTTTCTACAGTCATAAGAGATTTGAGGACCTGAGACGTTCAGGAAATATGCTTCGGGAAACACGTTATTTGAATCAGAGGTAAAACTGGGTCCTGACATTTTCTGTAGATCAAATTTCACTGAACTTATCCCATAGCAAACATGAGACTGCCCTGACCAAATTGCTTTCTAGCTAACAACATTATTTTTGTTTCTACCAGAGGTAGCGCATTTTAGCTTCTGGTCTCTGTAACTGTTGTACATTGTGTTAATTCATTAGCATGGTTGGTATCTCCTGCCCCAGAAGTGGCTGCATTTTGATGGGTGAAGCAATACTTAGACATTGGCTATGGTGAAATGTTTTAAAATGTTGTATTTCAATTTACAAGGGTGCAGTAATCCTGATCATGCTAGATTATCCAAATACAAATGTGTGTATGCCCATGCACGTGTAGTGTCTTTTCACAGATATTTAGAGGTAAGTAACATTTAATAGTATCTCTTGTCTTGCTTTATAAGGCTCTGCCTACCAGAAAGATTTGGCTATTTGAAGTTATATGTCCATAATAACTAGGCTATATTTCGTATTTTGTTTTATAAAGCATTGGCTCATCTTTGTTTGCTATCGCTTCTGCCATGGTAACATGAAAGCCTGGAGATCCTAGGAGCATTTGAGCTGGAGCTATAGCTCTTCTGAGGGCTCAGGAAACAAAATATCTTGTATTGTTTGAATTGATATCCATCAACAGCCTTCCTGTTTTACCTTATTAGACCTTTAAGGGACTTCACATAGTGAACAATAATGGTGATGAACATGATCCTGCTGGACACCCCAAGCACAATGGCTCTTTACAGTTATAAAGAAATTACTCCTTATTGGTAACTAAACCTTGAAAGAACACATTTGCCCTAATTATAAATAGTGTGAAAAAGAGTCCCCAGAGTGACTGTGCAGACTGCTGTTTGTCAGACATTGCAGATAATTCAAAAAAAAAAGAAACACAATACAGTTAAAATGTAATTGACTCTTTATAATGTTCCTGTCAAACAAATTACAATGTGAAATAAGATGAGAGAATTTATGCAATGAAAGACAGTAAATTGTATTTATTACTTAATGGAAGTATTTAAGTGGCAGTGCTGCATCAGAGGACATTATCTGCTCCCAGTTAATGCTGGTAGTTTGGTAGTAACCATGGTCAGAATTAGGGTCCTATATCAGCATAACAGGTAGGTATGTGTTACATATGTTGTTTGATCTCTGGCAGCAGCTCTATACAGTCCTTATGGTCAGAATGATTCCCAAGAGTATATCTATCTCATATGTTGAAAGTCGAATATGTGCTGTGGAATTTTTCTGAATCATTTCTACTGACATCCCAGATTTCATCAGCCCCCTCTCTCTGCTCAGCACTTTGCACGACTGAACTTCAATGAAAGTGCCAAAATGTAGGCATGTGCTGGGGTTGCTCATTGGGCAAAGACAGCTGAAATGGCTGCTAGACGCAATATGGAAGAGCATTGTGGTACCTCCAGGCAAGTCTTTTGTGGGTGGCTTTAGAATACACGTATGATGGGTTCCTGGGTTTGGCCTGGAAAGGGAAAGGTGATCAATTAATACTGATATAGGACTTTAACCTACTATGAGAATAATAGTGACTTAAGTTCCAGGTATCTGATTTTACTTATTTATGATTATTTTCAGTGGGTCAAGAATGTCAGCCAATATATGATGGAGAAACCTCATACTTTGTCTTTCCATTGGACTTGGGGAGTGGAAATTGCAGTTCAGGCAGTCTGGTTTTAAATGTTGTCTAGCCCTAGATTATTTAATTTCTAGTAAATTATCAGTTGAGTATTTGATTTCAGAAACTGTTTACTAGTGTGACATGTACAGAGCTGAGAAGCTGACCTAGAAAATCTGATTATGACAGATCATCCTGCCATACTGCAAACCTGCATGAGGCAAGACTAAAATATGAGCTATCTATACTAAAATATAAGCTATAATTTCTGTTGTGCCACCTGAGAGTCTCCTTAGATCTGTTATAGCTTTGAAATCTCTTTTTGAAATCTCTAGAAGCAATGTGCTCAGCCTGCAAAAACAGAATAAAAATAAACTGAACTACTTTTTAAATACATTGCAGGCTGTCCCTTATTACAGAGCCCATGTGAGTGGAGTACCACGGGTTGGAGACATTCACTGCTGCGCTGTACGTACAGTCTCACAACCACTGTGTTGCATCAGTGTGGCTTTGTGTGCTCCGCTCTACTGGCACCAGTCCTCCATTCACAGAGGGTTGTTTGGCTCTACAGTGCTCTTCACTGACAACCATCCTGCACATGAATAGGGATGGCTTGTATCTTTGACCCTGTCATTCCTGTCATTCTGCTGCAAGGAGGAGAAAGATCTCCAGTAGCAAAAGGTCTAACCTGTAGACCCTAGACATCAGACATGCTTGGTAACTCAGTGTCATTGCTGGCAGCTGGGGAAGGGTTGATGGGGGCAGGTAAAGGTGAGATGCCAGGGCACCTAGAAGTCCTGGACTGAGGGACAGAGCTTGGTACATAGCACGGGGAACTCATGGCATAGCACAGCTCGTCTCTGCCAGATGAGCCAGATCTACAAGCTGACAGCAAGCAAACATCCAAGGGGAAACACCGTCCTAGACCTCCCTTTTCCACCCACAAAGTTAAACAATTTTTAACTTTTTAATAAGTGCTATTGCCACATCAGTAGTATACAGCATATCCAAAATTCCCATCATAACTGTGGGAGATGTTTTTGCTTATTTTTCATGTATACTTTGTTTCTCATGTAGTTTTTAGGAATTTCTGTTTTGATCAGGCTTGGAGCTAGTATTCTCATTTGGATAGCTCTTGATCTTCTGACTGATTAAATAACCCCTTTTCCACACACAAGGATTATAAAGCAACACAAAACAACAACAAATAAAACCTCGCTTGGTGTAATCTTTAGTAGTATTTCTAGTACTATCACCTTTTGCATTTAATGTGCTATTCAGATGAGTCTGCGAAGAATATTTTAGGAATACATAGATGTTGAAACATTGATTTTATTATTCATCTGCTGTGTAAGAATCAAAATCAGCTTTATAGGTGCAATTTTCTCTTCACTAGAGGTACAAAGCACAAAAATTACAAGAATAATTTCATCTTTCTCTTTCAAATAAAAATAAATAGATGAGTTCATCAAGGAAATTGCTGACCTGTTATATTTTTTCTTTCATTTGCTAATGATCCCCTTTTTCAGTGAATGAAGCTTGAGCCTGGTGATTTTTCCTGCAATGTGTACATGCATATCTCGTAAATTAATGTCAGTGTGCTGGGGAAGATGGTAGCCATAGGCCAGGGCTTTCTGTTGCCATGGATCCATTGCAGACCTCTCTGATTGTAGCTTGTTAGGGCTTTGTTTAAACAAGTAGGAACTGGGGAAAAAAAAAGGTTTTCAGCTATTTCTGTCATTTACATTTTAACTGTTCTAATTGTCCTAATTTCCTTCCTATTTACAATGAATGGTTAGGGAGTAAGCCTTCAGTGGTGACCACTACACTCTTCAAACTCAGACGGCACACTCTGTCTACCTTTTTTTCCTTGTGCTATTCTGGCATGGAAAGGATTTAGCCTGCTTTGGTCTGCCTGTGGGAGACAACATGCTGTACCTTAGATACATACATACTCATCACCTCTACAGTATTGTGTGAGAACTGACAGAGCTTTGAGCATTAGTTTTAGAAAATAGTGCTCAATTCCACCATGCTATCTGATTTGGTCAGCTGTGGCACTTGCCTGAATTCACCAGAGTGTTTTAAATAGAGAAATACACCCTTTAATATGTTCCATTGCTGTTTGTATTGAGACCAGGTTTATGCTGAACAGAGGCTGCTGTGTGTGAAGGCCAGTGACCTGCTCTGAGCACGCAGTGGGTACCAGCCTGTGCTGCAGCTGCTGCTGGTGTGCCAGTGTGGGGGACGGTCGTGGTGACAAAAGGTCAGTGGGCTTCTGGCCTTGTACGGACCCTAATAAAAAGTTTGTGTCCGAACGTGTCCCCCAGCGTGGCCTTTCTGTGGGGTCCACAGTGAAAGATGGGAAATGTGTGAAATTCTGCAAGGGTCTGAAGAATCAGATTTTTGGTACGTTGCTGCTGGCCTGAACTCCACCTCCACCGAGGACCTGTTATCTCTGCATGTTTCTTCCCTGTGTCCATGTCAGCTTTACCTGTGCAGCAGTGCTTCCCATCTCTTTCTACAGACCTTCTCCCGTGTGAAAAGAGAATTACTGTGTATCAGAAGACCTTGTTTTCATTGCAGCCAAAGTCCTTTTTACACTACTAAGTGAAGAAAATCTAAGGTGACTTCAAGTGATGTACATCCAGCTTCCTGTTACTTTAAAATCCTTTTTTACTCATCAAGTGGGTGTGTTTACTTTAAAGTAGATGAATCCAGTTTGTTTCTAAATTTGAGAGCAGTATTTTACCCTGAGGATGAGTATTGTGACTTTGCAGTGGCTGGAGATATTTAAGGTTGTTACACTTAGAAGCAATATTTAGTAATGGTGCCAAGATAAGGTTGATAATTATTATCTGCTGACTATGCACAATGATATAATTAATAACAGTGCTAATAATAAAAGCCAGTTTGTTGGCCGGCTTTTATTTATTCAAGCCTGTGTGAACTGGAAAGTGGGACCCAATCTCTCCCTTTTTTTTTTTCAGCTGTAAGATGCAGCTCAGTCAGTGACAGCATCTGACCTTTTTAAGATTGCATGTAACCCGAAAGACTCAGGTTGGCACAGAAAGTGGTCCAATGAAGTGTCCCAACACTGTAGAAGGAAGAGGCAGGATGTCCTGGTTTCGGCTGGGATAGAGTTAATTTTCTTCCTAGTAGCTGGTATAGTGCTGTGTCTTACGACACAGGATTAGGGCTACAGTTACACCATTTTCTTCCTCTTTTCCCATGACAGTCCCAAACTGTAGTCACCTTCTGCATTTCCTCAGCCATGAGGTTTTTAGGGCAGAGGCAGTCAGGAAATAAAGCTGGTGGAGCCGCTGATGAAACATCACACGAGATGCTATTCCACTCTCTTCTGCAAACTTCACTGTTAATGTTACTTGTGATGGTGCTGAGGCAGTAGTTCTTCCTGGCCTCTTGGCTTTGGTGTTCCTTCAGCTTGGCCACAGACCTTTCTCCCTGCCTGTGCGGTCTGTTTAGGCTGTGAGGGTTTTAGGGCAGGATCTGTCACTTGTTTTCCATGCAGTGTTCTACATGGTAGATCTTGGTTCTTCTTGTCCCTCAAGCTGTTGGGTTGTAAAATTGTAGTCACAAAGATGACAGTCTGTCTGGGAGGGATAGGAAAGGAGATGGACTGATAAACTTTAGCCCAAGGAATTACCTAGACAACACTTGCCTATATTAATCCAAATCACCATTCCAGCGGGCTCATGCTTTTATTTGGCCACATACGGAAGATTCCCCATCTGCCTTTCTGTCACTGTGCCTTTCTTTCCTCTGTAGTACAAATAATCCCGGTGTTTGTGACAGCTTCTTCACATGGCATTTTCCTGTGCTATAAATGTCTCTTAAAGCAAGACACATCGTTTTCCTCTTCTCTTCCAGCTGTTGGGGCATGCCAAAGTAAAGTCCACCGTCTTACAGGCTTGAGGTGTGCAAAATGCTGCTAGAGTCAGCCCTGGATGTGTGCAGAGGTCTGCAGGGCTACCCTGATAATTTAAGTCCTGGCTGTCTAACAGCACCTAGAACAAAATAATTTCTTGCTGGCCAAGGTATGCAGGAACTTGCAGGCTCTCAGTGTATTTCTCCGTAACGTAGCAGCTCGGGAATGTCACTCTGACCGACTGCAGAGCTGCAGGGAGGTTGCTGGTCCCTGATGGGCAAGACCTGCAGGTTTTGGTGCAAATTCTGACCCTGGAAAGGGAAGAGGGGAGACAGGCGGTGCTGGGGTGCCTATGGCAATATAGATATACTGGCAATACCCTCTAGTGGAGACACGAGGCCTGCCAGCGAAACGAGGGGGTTTGCCAGCAAATTTAAATGCCAACTTGAACAGCTTCAGAACAACTTTATCAAATAACTGTATGGCTCTTGTAGGTTTGTGTACAGGAAATATTTTACTAGTACATTTGCGCTAGTTAGAGAATGTGATTTATTTCTGAGAATCCTAGCCACTGTTATTAGGCAGGCAGAGCTGTGGAGCGTAGACCAATGTTTTGCTACATCATTTTTAGTGTTATACATTTACCTGGGGTAAAGCACTGTATTTCTAATTAAGTAATTTACACTCTGTATTGCATAATTACATAATATAGATGCTGTTAGCACTTTTTTTTAACTGGTGTTTTCCTGATGACTGCAGGTAGCAGAGGTGAGAATTTGTTGTGTGCTATTTCTTGCTGCTACTACTCCTCCACTTCTCTGCAAACTCCATGGAAACACTGAAATTTCTACTGGTAGAATAGAAAGAGAAATATGGGGATTCAGCCAAATGAGTAAGCAAATAAGTGAACAACACCAAAACTTTTTTTTTCCCTCAAAGTCATTTGCATGTAGAAAGCTGCATAGTATTTTGTCAAGATTTATAGCAATGTTATACTGGGTTGATTAGATATTTTTCAGTAATTGTTAGTCTGGCATATCTTCTGTTATAAACCACATTGATTTTAGTAGGAACAGAACTAAGACATGTTGCTGTTCTCTGATGTCTCTGTTTTGTTACGAGATAGTATCAGTGTCATGGAGGAGCCTCAAGAAAGGGCCAATATCCATGAACCAAAAAATCTCTAGTCTCTGCCTTGAATAATTTATCACTTAAGTAAAGGATATTACTTCAAAGTGGAATATGTTATGCTGGAGGAAGAAAATCTGTTGGAGATCTATGTTATTTTGCTTCTTGAGCAGTTTTGCAAGTTACCTTTCACTCGCAAAAGCTATGTGAGAAATCGTCTATTTAATAATACAATAGACAGAATTTTAATATATTTTTCCAGATTTTTATGAGTGTTGCAGATAGGGAAGCATTTTAACATAAAATATCCCAGCGATTACATTACTTTTTTTAAAAAAAAGGAATGGAAATTAAACTGCTGTGGGTATTGCAGAATCAAAAATAATAGGAAAAGAGCAATACTGATCTTTTAGTATCAATACTTAACATATCAATGCTTATACTGTAATTAGCATTTTTATTTGATTACCCAGTTAAGTGAGAAAAGTTTCCATGACTTTGGATTTTGGATGTTTTTTGTATGCAAAGACCAACCTTTACTTCTGCTTGCATCATTTTGTTTTGCACACAACTGGAAGAGATATAAAGTATGACCTGGTTGTCCGGACCCTAAGGTATTTCAGTGGTCTAGAAGTTTGCTTTCCAAGGTGAAAGTACCCAGGATTCAGCTGGGACCTGGTGTAATTTTGATGACTTCTGAGGAGTGACTCTAGATTTACACCTCTGTAAATGACAAGCATAATTAAGCCTGTTGTGTTGCCTGCTTAAATTCCTATGGGCTCAGCTTTTTAAATTGCTTCCTAGGGTTTTAGTCAAGCTCAGATAGGGTGGCATTTAAAGAAAATGCTTACTGTTGGCTTAATGTCGCTTCCTTTGAAATTAAGTGGAAGTTTTGAAAATCCCATCAGCACTGTGTGATTGCTGAAGCCAACATGATTCATTATGCATAAGTGCATTGGCACACTAGGTACGGCATCTTAAATTTGTGTGAATTCAACATAAAACCAGGAGCCAAGGTTACTTTCTGAACAGCAAAGCAGCTATGTCGGGTTAAGATGTATTGATTAAGACACGTTCCTGAATGAGACAATGGCACGTTGCTGGAGTGGCACTGGAGTGACGAGCTCACGGATGGCTTGTTTACCCTCTGTGGAAAGCTTCTCTTCAAGGGAAAATCACACCTCTAAAGATAAAATGATATGAAATTGCAGTTTAGGATTGTGTGAAGCTATTATATATTATATAGTGTGAGGGGGATAGATGGCAGGGAACAAGACGTGCAGTGGCAGAACTGCGTAATCTTCCCTCCAGGTATAAGCGACTTAAATTCACCTACCAGGCAGGTCCTCTGAGCACTCCCATTCGCAGTTTGTGCTCTGGAGGTAATGATTTTGGCTGTGATCTGAAAGGCAGCTGGCCTGCAAGGTGCCGACCTGCTAGTGGTTCACACGTTTTTATCACAGATATCTGGAGTTTGATTTTGTGCTATTTTTGTGAAGAACTATAGAACAAACCCCAGATTCTTGAAATTAAAGGGCATTGTCAAATAACAGTAAAACATTTGCTTATTTTTCATTTACCATTTTGAAAGGGACTTCCTTTTCCCCTAGAACTATACAAGTTGTCAAGCTCAGGCAAAGTAGGAAGAAATGAATCTGTGATGATTTTTAATTAAAAAAAAACCCAACCTGTTATAAAATGAAATGGTAAGTAGAAGAGGAAGGGCAATTCAGCTTTTACTGGAGCATCTATGTTGTTTGCCCTGAATCCCCAGGTCCTTGCACAGAGCAGTTGTGGCCATGAGCTCCCCTGTGGGCAGTGCATCGCCCCGGTCTCCCCATCCCACTCGGGAGAGATGCTGGAGCTGGACTGCAGCCACTGCCTCAGGGAGCTCACGGTGCACGACCAAGCACGGGAGGGCAGAGCCAGGAGGCAAGGACACGGGGGAGGCAGCGCTTACCACGCCACAGTTACTGTAGCAAAAATTGTGAATCTAACTGCAATATATGATTCAGACCAAGACACAAAAATAGCCCCAAATCGTCCTTTTTGTACATAAAATCCTAAAGGAGTAGTAAACCACGTTTTGTATGATGCCAGCTGTAGAGAGAAAAATGCAGTAAGTTCTCCTGGTGGTTTTCTTTCTCTGTATACAAAGGTATGTTTTCTCTCACAAAAACAGTCTAAATATCCCATTAATGCCTTATGTGTAATATTAGCAAAACTCCTTTCAAGATAGATTACAGTATTTTGATTCGTTACTCATCAGTATGTATAATTATCGTTTAACAATGTTATGAAGGACTGATGAAGGGAAGCAGGTGTTTAAACATGCGGTACCAGTAGTTTGACACAGCATTTAATTCTCTTTATTTGCGCTTTTTAAAGACATCTATTCAAGGAGGGAAAACAATGAGGCACTATACAGTCATGAGTGTTTGCAAGAGAAAGAAAAAAGATGTTTAGTCAATTTTTGGAGCAAGTTTTTTTAATTAATAAGGGTGAGCTTTTTAATGGTAGTATAACATTATATGAAGCTAGTGAAGGTAATGAAGTGTGTTACAATTTTAGATAGTGAGAAATTGATATAGTCAGATGGGCTGTAGACCCATAAAATGTTTCTGGGTATGAGGGTAATGAAAAGTACAGCTTGGTTCTGAAAAGGCAAGTATGACTTTTGAAGTCCACACACTGGAGGGTGCTGCAACCAGGAGGTGGCTACCAGGGCCATGAGAAGGGCCAGCGTGGCCCCACGGGTGATGGCCACCCTCCCTGCCCCACACCAAGCTTAGCTGTGTCCATTACCTCCAAGGGGCTCAGCATCTCTGCAGGAGAACACAGGGGGGAGTCACCTCTCCAGAGCTTTATGTGTCAGAAGTTGGGATCTTCAGGACCAAACAGTACGGTGAACTTCTGCCCAACCGTCTCCTTGAATGAGGAAGCTCCCATTTACCTCCAGGCAATGCTTTCTGGGAAGAGGTGCTTGAAAACCTCCACGGCTATGAGCTAACCTTTACCAGTAGCAGTGGTCTCCCTGGCCGTCGCAGTTTGTCTTCTCATAATACTTATTATTTAGCTACCAAGTTTTAATTAATATAGGTTAATAGAGCCTTTAAAAATAACCTTTATTAGGGTTAAAAAGATGTGTTTGGTTTTTTTTTTCCTCAACGGATTTTTCTCTAGTGTCCAAAATAAGCCGAAATGAACTATTTTGCCTTCTGAAGCAGCAGTTTTTGTATGGAGGTCTAGCAGGCACTTGTGTAGCCACAGTAGGCTGTTTGAAAGAGCTCTGTAATGCAGCAGTGCCAGCACTGAGCTTCCTTTGAACAGCAATGTAGCACACCTGGCTGTTTCTTCTTTGTCTGTGGCAGACAGGCTGAAGTCTTACGAGGTGATTCAGGACACCTATATTTAGTTTTTTGCTCTGTTTTGTTGTGGAAGACCAGTTTCAACAGTCTGAGTCAGGCTGGGTGAGTATGGTATTAATGCTGCAGCCTGGCAGTCCTTCCAGGGGAGACTTTCCTGCCTGTTGATGGAGGAGACGTAGGTACCTCCAGAGAGAGGGCAGTTCAGCCATGTCTCCCAGTCCTGTTGCTACTCTGGTGACTTCATATCTCTTTTTTTTATCACTCTCCAACTAATATTCAGCTGGTTCTATGGTGCTTGACTTGCTCTGTTTCCGAAGAACCAACCACCAACCTTCCAAAGAACCTCCCGCAGGAAAGAAACCTATGGTTACAAACCCAATGATTGCTCTTCTGAGAGTCAAAAGGATTTCTGCATTAGCAGTTGTGCTATTGCCATCGTGACTTGCTTTAAAGGTGCCAAATCTATGCCCTGCCTTATGGTGAAAGTCATTGTAAGTGATCCTAATGATTCCTGTCAGCCATAAAATGCGCACATAAAAAATAAACATAAGATGGTGTTTCATGATTATACCTGTGTTTCTCTTTGCCTGATAATTTTGTTTTCCCTGCATGATATTCTATTATTAATGAAAATGATTTCTTGTTAAAGTGAGTTACTTTATGGGCAACCTTAGTATTTCTTTTCCTCTGTTTACTTTGTCTCCTAATTGCTGTTACATGTCATTAACAGGGAGGCTAGAATTATTGCACCTGCTGGGCCAAATAACCTTTTTTCTTTAATTTCTCATTGATCACCTTGTTCAAATTAGTTCTCAGCATGCTTGACAGGTATAGAAATCTTCCATCTTGCTTGTGTTTTGCTTTCATTAGGCAAATTTATTTATTATTTCAAGGGTAATGGTTACGGTGAACCGAATGGCAACTTTGAGCAGGTGTGACTGTATATACTGAATCAGGCCTCGGGCAGAGACAGTTCAGAGGCCCTGTGTCAGCTCTTACTGTTTGTCTTGGAGATGCATCTCTTCTACCATTTAGCATGAGAGACAACATGAGCAAGGTGTTATTCTGCTCAGCAATCAGTCCCTTCCACTTTTGATGAGTTCAGTGCAAATCCCCTAAAGATGAGGGCATGAGGCTGTAGGTTTTTTTGAGATAGGGTCTCCCCCTGGTCTGCCCTTGTGAGAAGTAAGAGGAAGTACATATAACAGTGTAGGCTATCTGTGTTTTATAAATGTTCTCTAGCTGCTAAGGACTTTTCCTTCTTGACATGGGTGTCAAATGTTTTTACCACGGAACTTAACTTCTTTGCTCCGCACATGCTGTTGGCTCGCTTTTCATCTCTAGCATGCATCACGCCCAACCAAGCCTTGCAGCTACCATAAAGCATTATACAGAATTTGCATGTGGAGGTGGCTGTGTAAATGCCAACTCTTTTAAAGGCTGTATTTGAGTTAAGGAAAGGGTTTGGGGATAAATACAGGTGGTCGGCACTGACTTTGTCCAAGGGACCTACCCCCTGGCTCGCCAGGTGGCTGGGGCGCGGGGCTTGGCAGACCTGTGCTAACACTTTGCTGAAGTGCCTTCTAGCTTTCATGGAAATTTGAAGACTTAAAGAGCATATTCCTACAGACCTCAGTGTCGGTAGCTGGCCTGTTATTTCCCAGTGGGGTAGGTAGGGCCTTGCTGCTGCTTGGGCGCAGAGCTGAAGCTGCTGGGGCTCGTGCCCAGGAGGTGCTCAGCAGAGGGGTCTTTTGGGGGAGCAGCTGCTGCAATTTTGAGCGTGCAAGTCAGGTCCCTGCTCTGAATCCTCTGCCAGAGATGCCTCTCTCTCTTGGTTTATATTATAGGGAGTTTAGGAAGTTGAGCCTCCTTATTTAAGCAGCTAAATATGCACCCTGCTGCTTAATTTCCTGAGGTTTCTGTAATGGACAGACCCCTGCTACATGCATGTTGTGGGGTCCCAGCAGCGGCAGCGTGGTTTCCAGCTCACTCCCTGGGGTGCCCTGCTGCCTGCAGTGCCGGCACTGCCTCTGCCCACCGCGCTGCCTGCCCCTCCTGGCCAAGGGGCTTTTCCTTCCCCCCGGTATCTTCCAGCCTGTTGAGGACAGTGAGTATGAGTTCAGCTCCTTCCTTCAGATGACATCTACTATGTTGTACAATGAGAAGTTATCAGGGCACAGAGCTCATTTGACACATCATGTCAGTGATGCAATATCCAGAAAAGCACCAGCTTTTGTGATGAAATATTACCATTTTGTCAGAGGGCCCCAACACTTAAAAGTTAACCGGGCTGACTTCAGCGGGAGCGGAGGGCTTTGGGCACCCTGCAGACACTCAACCCAAAGAGCAGATCCTGCAGCGATGGGCTTGATGTCATTTTAATGTGGCTTTTGTGTCTTCATAAAAAAATGTAGCTTCTGGTGTCAGTTGCATGAGAGTTGATGTTTAACTTTTTGGCCTTTAAGAAATTATAGTTTGACATTAAGTTTAACTTTCCTGGCTAATGAAATTATCATGATGGAACAGCCCAAGTAAATAATAAATACAATAACTCTTCTTTGCCTGTTGTGTGCTTTTACTATTCATAATTTTTAGGACCATAGATATTAGATACACTTACGTAAGACTTAACGAACAGTAATTATCTTTTGGCTAAAGAAAAAGCCCAAACGAATGCTAAGCTGCATTATCGCTTGGCTTCTGACATGAGCTGATAATCAGATTTTCTTGCTTAAATCCGTGGTGCTTGAACAATGCTACCCACTGTCTGTCCTTCCTGATATTACCCTTAATTAGAAAGAACAGAAACACAAATCTGAATTATTTCAAAATCTGGTTTTCATGGTCAGTGGTTGGAAGGGCTTAACTTTATTACAAATAAACCTGGCTTTATTTACTAATGAAATCTGAAATGCTAGGCCTGTAATAGTAGATAGCCTAATAGTATGGTGTTTACATGCTGAAAAATCTTGTGTGGGCAAAGTATTTTGTAATAAATCATTAAGTAATTGAATTATGATTCTTTTATCCAATTAATAAAGCAGAAAAGAAGACCCATAGGAAGCCCTATACCATAGTTTAGGGCAAGCAATGACACATTGTTCTCTAGCCTTGCTCTTTGTATGTAAGACTTTTTTTTAAGATGCATGTGGTGAATGCCTGTTTCTGTCTTTCCATACATTTGAGATTTTGATTTGTCTTTTTTCCTAATCCTTTTTATTTACTGGCTCCTTGTTTCTGAACACTTGACACAGTAAAAACTTTTTTATTATATATATATATAGCTAGGGAAATAATTGTATTTGGTTCTTTTTATTTTTTTTAGAGAATTGGAAGCCCCTTTTTCACCACTAAATACAATCTTTTAATATGCAGCAGTAACTTTTATTCTCTATAAAACACCAGAAAGGTTATTTTATCCTACCTGATCTCTCTTACTCCACTCTGATACACTTGCAAATCTGCTTCCATAGTTACTGTTGTGGTAAAATGTAACTTTAAATCTACCACAAAACCAGAAGAGTAAGAGTACATAAATAATTTCTTTAGTGCATGCTTTTTGTTTCATAGCATATATATATATGTGGCACTTGTTAGTGTACCAGCATACATGCAAACTTTGTATCAATAGCTGGAGTTTTCTGCAGTGTTTTCAAGCTATCTTCTTTTTCTAGTAAAATACTGTACATCTTAAATAGATATTTTGTGCATAATAAATAGTTATTTAAGAGAAAAGCCAGGAAGAAAACCGCAGTGTTCTTGGCAAGCCAACAATTGAAAAGTACAGGTGCTAGGAGTGGGTATAGGCCTAAAGTAAATAGTTATGTTGGTTTTTTTTTTTTAATCAAAAGAAGGTACCTTTCATTCTGAGAAATTTATTTCTTTTAAATATTTGCAATCCACAACCGATAGCACATAATGCCACTTTTCTTTCTTCCTTGACAAAGGGAATAGCTTGTGGTAACAAGCAGATGCTTGAGTGGGCTGTGTGGCATGAGGTGTACCATCAGCCAAGAAAATCAATATTTACTGTTCTAGTATCTTTGTGGTGTGGGAGTTTGCCTTGTTTAAAAAGAGGATTGTGTATAATATATAAGGCCTTGCTTTTAGTTAATCAAAAGAGGGGTATTATTGAAAAGGGCACATTCTCTACAATGAATCACACTTAACCCTCCATGTCCTATAGTCCTGGTTTGTTCATTTATTATGCAAAAAAAATCAAACCAAAACCAGCTGAATGGTTAGGTCTGAGAGGTGCTTGCAGTCATTATCGTCTTTAAAAGTATTAGTTGCGACATAATAAATATGCTTAATAACAATGGTAAAAATGGTACTTATTCACTAGCAGGGAAGGTGAGTCCCCAGCCACCAGCAGAGACCCCCAGACCGCTGCCTCGTCATGGTTTGCAAGAGCGCAGTTCTCCTGGCAGGGATTGCAGCAAGGGCCAGCGGAGGGTGCATCAAATCTGCGGTACGGAGAAGTGCTGAAATACAGGTCTATGCACTACTTGGGGAAATAAACTTTTGCCCTCAAGGAAATATTTGTGATGAATAATACAATTAAGAAATCTCAGAAACAGTTTCCCAGTAATAATGGTTTACTTTTCGAGATTACATTTTACTGGAAAGACTCAGATCCCTGTTTTGCATTGATTTCCCCCCCCTCCTCTTTTCACTCTACATTATGAAAAGAGAGTTTAATCCATTGTGATAAATTCTCATGCTACCTTTTCCTGCACTGAGCCTTTCATCCGTAATTTTTTAATTCATAGTGGGGAAGTATAAACAAGGAAAACAGATGCTAGAGATGGCTATAGGGAAGCTATGAAGTTTGTGGGCCAGTTTAGTGAAACAGGAAGGTACTTACTCATGGAATGGAAATTATTGTTCATTTCACTGTTCAGCTTTGCTCTTCTCTCTTTTCTCCCATGGTTTATTAGGCAGATGCTGTTTATGATGCCACACTTTAACTTCTGTTTATGAGTTTCAGTTATGCAGGAGCATAGACCTCTACTTTGTAAAACTCTTGATCCTGTGGATGGCTCTCAAATGTGTCAGAAACAATGAGCGCTGCTTATAGTTTTATGAAAAAATGGAGTGGCGGAGAGCAGTAAGAGTTCCTAATTCAACCCTCTTGCTGCTTTTCACTGCATTCACTTTTCTCATCTTTGCCAGGATTGCAGGATTTGGGAATCCAGAGGGGAAGAAGGAGTCTGTACGCAACTAAAGGCTGGAAATGTTTTTGCGTCTGTTATCCAGGCAATGAGAGCCTGCGGGGATGGGTGCTAAAGGAGCGTGTTCATTCTCCCAGGAGCTTGGGAGCTACGTTACCACAAGTCCTGAGCCTGGCTCAAAGACCAGGGCTTGGCTTTGGGGGCTGGTGGAGGGATGTCTTCCAGTGAGCTCCTTCCTCCTACCAACTCCCTGTGAGCCTCATCCCCTGCTGCTGCCAAAACCTGCTCCCTTGGCTTTTCACAGTGTTCACTGGCTTATCCAGGAGATTGGGGTTAAGTGTCCAGGGTGAATACTTTAGAGCTGCTGTGTGTAATATAGGCAAGAAATTTATTTCAGTCTGTTGACAGCCGGTGGGTTGAGCAGCACAGAGGGCTGCAAGGGGAGGTGGAGGGCCAGGCTGGCATGCAACGGGGACTGGCCGAGGTCACAAATGCCCACCTGCATCCCGAAGCTGCCGGGGAAGGACTCAGTGAGAGCTGTGGCAGACACAGGAGGGCTGACATGCCAAGTTAAATGCACAGTTACTGTGCATCTGATAAACATTAGTTCTGCATAAACCAAAACAGATTCTCCAGCAGTCATCACACTGTGATATTTAATCGGTCTCTGTGTAGCTCCTGGGAGTCTGCAGGCCTTATCTTGCCCAGCTTCTGCTGCTTAACTTTAAAAAGCCCACCTTAAAAAATGAAAATGAAGTTACTTGTTTGAAATGAATGTGAGAAAACAAGAAGTGAAGATGAATGGAGAAACCTGTCTAAATTTCAAACTGTATCAAAGCAATATATATATATATTTCTTCCTTCTCTTTATAAACTCTTCATCTTCATATGCCTGGAATTTAAAAAAGACAGGTTATGCTGGAAAATGCTTCCTACACCTCTGCTTCAGTGCTACAGTGTCTCATGCAACATGCACAGAGATACGATGAATCTCACTCGTGTTTCACTTTACACAGTGCTCACAGAGGAGGAGCCTTCACTGCCTGGACCCAGGCTTGTGGCACCTTTGAGGATGCTGTGTGGTCCTGGGCTTGGCACCAAGCTCCAGGGCCTTCCAGCTAAACAGGGGAGTCAAACCTGGTGGGGGTTCCCCTTCTCAGAAGAATATGTGTGAAAATCCAGGTAATAAATTTGTGTTTTCAATCAAGGGAGGCATAGGATGTTGGAGTTGTCAGTGTTGTAACTGTGGAACTTTGCTGTTTGACTGTTTCTAAGAAGAAAATAGAATATCAAAGAGAAGTTCAGATGTGTGCTGGTAGTGTGGGTGCACAAACACATATTATAGGCAAAAACATTCAGTATTTAGTGTCTAATAGGACTCAAAGTGGAGAGGAGTTATTTGCTATAACTACACTTGTACAATACAATTATTCTTGCATTGCATGTGGTAGCATCATCTTGTGACATAGACATACAGTGGAATCAGACCACATGCCCTTTTTATGTTAAATTTTTAATTTTGAACAATTGTAAATGGGTAACCAATATCATATGGCAGTGCATTCCTCTTTCTTGCTTATTATTAGCAGCGTAAAGGCATCATGTGTTGCTTATTGCGTTACTTTCTTGCTGCCCTTGTCTTTTTCAACAACGATGGTTGTAATTTGCCTGAACATACCAGTACATTTTTTCATGCTAAGAAGAACTATTTCAATGATCTGGCTTAATTGTCCTCATAGTCCAGAACAGGTCACCTGGTGGATGGCAGTAGCATTGGAGCAGAGCAGTCCAATCTCTGTTTAAAGAGTTCTCAAGAGTGAGGAGGCTGCTGTATTTCCCCCAGGCTAACTGTCCCAACAGCGACGTCATCCTCAGCACCTTATACTTTTCTACATCCACTTTCCCACTTTTGGATAAAACTGTGCATTTATTGATCTCTTCAAGATAGTCATCTTCACGATAATTTTTGCAGGTAGGAATTTTGGCCTTTCTCTCCTGCCATGTTGCAGTCCGTAGGTGAGAAAGCTTTCAATGTGGTTTCTCTTTTCTGTGGTTCTGTATGACTCTGACACAAAATTCCACTTTTTTCAAGATGGGCTGGAAGTGCACCAGAAACATGTCATACTGATTTCCATGAATACCATATTCTATGTCTTGGAAAGAGCCATGACGACACCTCGGCATGCAGAACCTACTTAGGAATATTGCCTTGAGTTGTTAGGACTCAGCAGGAGGGACTGTGTAACCTTTTAGCTTACCCTGAAAAGCAGAAGGTCCAGTTTGTTCCTTCCGAGTAGTCTAGGGTCAAATGTTTGCTCAGTGGGGAGCAAGACATTTTCTGTATAGTCTCCAGCTTCAAAGGAGAATTGGTGTGAGGCCAAATGCCAAGTGCTTTGGAAATTTCTCCCAATAGACTAAGAGCCACAGTTTATCTCAAATTATTGCTAAGGGAGGGCAGAGATTCATCACAGGGAGTCTTGATAAGAAGCTCAAATTTAGGAACTGCCTCAGATACTTAGCAATAGGTGTTTGGAAAGATATGCTGAGAATAAGAGTGGAATTTCTCTGGATTTTTATGTCTTCTAGACTTAGAGATGTGAGAATTTTCTGAAATGTTTTTTGAAAGTGACAGAGCAAATGTGACCTAGGCATATAATTTCCAGCAATATATGGGACAAAATCAAAATATGTTCTTTGTGTTAGGTTGCAAGATTGTTTGGCATTAATTCATAATGTATTTAAGTGTTCTCAGACTGCATCTGTGTATAGATTGTGAGTTGAATGTCTGACATAAAGAGAAGACTTATAAACAGATATGAAAAATAGTTGATTCGTGAGCATCAAAAAGAATACTGGGAAAACAGACAAGTTGGAGCATTCTGAGTGTTTTTCAATTTTTTACATGAACTAACTTCACCCCATGTGACTGTGTAAATAAGTTGTAGTTCCTAGAATAAGAGGGAAAATATTTTATTGATATGATGATTGTTGGATATTGCTGCTGCAATTTTTAATCTTTATTCATTATTATAAAGTATGGACATCCTACTCCTAAAGTTGCATGCTATTATCAGTGATTGAAGGCAACAAGGACACATCGCCAAATTTTAACTATTCAGGTTTAGTTTTTCCGTATTCACTGTCAGCCTCAGGCAGAGTCTTTTCTTCTTAATAGTTTCAGCTGCAACAGTCATGCTGCTTCTGAGAACAGTGTCAAGGAAAACAACTTTACTTTGCTAATGTGGAAAGATTTAGACTGTTTCCTTGAGAAGCAGCGGTGCTCCCTGGGAGCAGGGGCTAGATCTCAAGCAGGATTTATGCCTCTATCCAGGATTTGCCTTTTGCCAGAGCCCTGAAATTTGCCAAGTGTATAATTTAAGAAACAAAAAAAGAAAAAAAGGAAAAAAAAAAGCCTGTGCTTAGAGAATGATTGGCCAGCTAAACTCTTGGAAAAGTCCACAGACCCTGAGAGCTCCCTCCTTTCCTGCTGCCTGTGCTGTGCCCTTGCATCCCTCTGAGCCTCCCTCCCCGGGGCTGCTTGCCCAGGCAGAGCTGCGGTGGTGTGGGGCTGGCAGCCCTGGGACTGGGGACGTGTTTGGGTAGTCTCTTATTACAGCTGTGAAGCTCAGAGGAGGCTGAAGATGCTGCACAACCACAGCGGCAATGTAGGAAGTCAGAGCTTCAGATCAGCTGCTGCTCCTCTCCACCAGCTGAGACCTGGTCACTCCCTGTCTGAGCTGCCTTCCTCCCTTTCACCACAAATCACCCAAAGGCACAGCATTTCTCATGGTCACGTGTGCCTGACATTTATGCATTATCATTTAGAGCTGAATTAGCAGAATCACTCCTCTTGGTTTGGGCTGGTGAAGTTAGCCTTTGTAGTTGATAGCATGTGTTTATTTTCTTGTTTCAAGCATAAGAAGGATGAAAGTCAGCAAATTTCCCAAGAAAAAGTTCACCTTGATTAAAAGCAGCAAGATTAGGGAGTAGTAGGGACAAGCTAGACCCAAGAGGTGGGAAAGAAGCAAATCACAAGAGAAAAAAGAGGGTATACAGTAGGTAAAATTCAGAAATAGAGATAGACACTGCTGATGGCTTTTGAGCATGGCAAGGCAAAATTTAGACACTGGCATAGGACATAATCTGTCACAGTACTGGATGATAGAATTTATAAACTCTTGCATGCTTCTGCTTAGAAGCTTAGCAAATAAGTGGTCCTCTGCATGTGAGTGGGATGCCTCACTGGAAATCAGATCCTGAATTTTTTGTCAGGCTGAAAGGTTGTCCTCTGGCTTTTAAATCCAGTTTAGTTACAGGGAAACTTGCTGTTGCAGTCACTCTCAGTTCAAACAAGTGAAAATTCAGGCTCTGTACAGCAAAGCATTTGAGCACGTAAAAAGTTAAATGCAAAGCAGTTAAGTCTGGGTTTGGCTTTAACTCTAAGCATATACTTAAGTAGTTTGTCAGGTCCCATGTATGATGTCTGAGTCCTTTGCTTTGCCAAAAAGAAATCTGTTGAATTACGCTGTGGTTTTTTTCCTCCCCTCCAACATAAATTTTGAAGACAGCCAGTGTTTCTAATTATTGTCTGGTTCCTTCAGACAGGTATGTGTCTGATTTATAGAAGCCCACTCAGCAGCACGACTGTCATTCAGGATTTGGCAGAAACAGCCTTCTATTATTTGGTAGAGGTTTGGTTTCTGGAGGGCAGGCTGTAGACACAAACAAGAGACGTAGCCCTCAGAAACATTCACGCAGCATCCTTCAGGAAGGGAGGGGAGGTTATCCAAGTCCCCATGCTGCTGTACTCATATAAATGCTCCCTCTTTTGTTGCTGCTGGACTCCAAAGAATAAAACCAAAACACAAAGCAGAGGCGGCACCACTGAGCGAATGCCACAGTGTTCCCTTAATCCATGTGGATCAAAAACACGAACGTTTTGATTCTGTAAAGAATCTTCCTCAGCATGCTGGATTAATCACATGGATTAATAAAACACTGTTGCACTCGCTCAGTGGTGCTTCCTCCGCTTTGTATTTCCTTTTATTATTCTTTGGAGCCCTGCAGGAACAAAAGACGGAGCGTTTATAAGAGTACCATAGGCACTGGGAATTCTATAAACCTCTCCCTCGATAAGGTATGCTTCTTGAATTTTTCCCCATGGATCATGCACTGCAGATTTGTCTGCGTATACTAAGCCCTCTGCTCGTGTTCCTATCTGCCTGAAATACACCGAGTTTAAAACCCGTGCTTTTTTCTTTTGCTGTGTTTCTATTTAGTTCTGCAATGAGTGTGGCAGGCAGCGTGTATAGAACACTCTCATCTAGCTGCTTTTGTGGAGCAAACACTTTTGTGTATCATTTCAGTCACTCACTGGTGAGTGGAGCTGGTGGGCAGGGGCCAACTTCAGAGAAACCCTTAACTAACAGCTTCCATACGCAGGAGTGACTCAGGACGTACAGACTCGCACTTTTCATTAATATATACCCACACATGAAAATATATGCTAATGTTAGCCTTTGTGAAGCCATGTGATAAGCTGCCAGTGTCCGGGACCTGACTGTTCAACTCCCTCTCTGTTCACTGATTCCATCTCTCTGTGTTTTTTACAACATCTGCTTTCCAAAAAAGCATCCTTTTTTGCCTTGTAAATGTAAGGCTGACCCCTTCCTCTGCTTTAGGCCTCTGCTTCTTTTCATTGGTGCAGGACATAGGATGGGTAGTAATCAATCTTACGTTATAGATAGGTTAAAGGTCTGAAATATCAGGGTTTAGCAGAGCTAAAATTGGAGCTTTAAACTTTGCAAACAGGACGCATTGGGGTCACTGGATGACCCTAATGGAGTTAATTTCAAAGATGCAAAATCACTTCTTTTTCCTGAGTAGAATGTACTTGAAGTTTTTTTGATGTGCTTATGTTTATTTTTATCACTCATAGCATTGAGTATACGCTAATAAAAAAAATCCTAATCAAAAATAACTTGAAGGCTTTCTAAAATATTCTGCTCATGACTTTGCCTACCCAGGTTTTAAATACATACAAGGAAACCCTATATGTGCTCCTCTGTTTATTATTTGTCCACTGTAATTAGAGATTCTGGCGTTTATCGGTCAGTTCAGTCTCACAGCAGTTACATCTTTCAGGACACCTGGGTTACAGTGAACCTTCCAAATTACAGTGCCATGGGGAACCTCACCTGTATATGAACGGATATCCTCTATCCTAGGCCTTCTGGACACTATGTTATCTACTCTATGGATGAAGATCTGCTATAAAAGATGTAGGTGCCATAACAAATCAGTCCAGCATAGTAACTTTCTCAGACAGTGGGTTTCTATATCCTTATGGAGATGGGCATTTTCTCACATGACCAGGGAAACATCTTTCTTGTTATATTCCTCATTGTTTCTCAGGCTTCCTAAATTCTTTTACCTTCCTACCCACGCCTTTGTCCTGGCACGCTGCTGCAGCATCCCATTTACGCACGCATTGCTACAGTGCTGGGTGACTGTCATATTGCACCCGCCACTTACACAATGCTCCAGGGTCCATCCCCACTGATTTCAGTCATCCAGCGTCCCCTGACCTTCATGGGGTACAGCTCTTCACACTCCTTTTCTCTCTGTGCCTCCGTTTATTTCTGCTAAGACGAACTTACCTCTTCTCTGCCAGAGACTGATACTTGATTGACTGTAGCATTACACCACCAGTGACCTGACTTTTCTTTTTCTTTTCAAATGATGCTCTGAAAATGAATGTCTTTTAGGCTGATAAGGCCAATTTCAAGCACCAGGATATCCTGCAGTGAGCTCCTCCTTTACTTTCATAGCATATCTGCTTTGCCTAGGATTCTCTTTTTTATAGCCTACTTTATTATTTGAGTTTTAGAAATTCTCCTATGAATCACATTGTACAATTGATTCTTACTACATATTATTCACTTTTCTACCATGTATTACAGAAATTGTAACACTTTGTTCTGCAGTTTTATTGTGCTGAGCACCTTCTGCTGCTATCATATTTTTTAGCCAAAATTGTTAAAATGTTGTTTGGAATTATTATCTATTGGTGATAAGTGATGCCAGGGTTGTGCAGCATAATTTTCCATAGAAATTCTGAAAGCAAAAGGAGTAACTACATGGGAAGAATTGCTCAATAAACAGAATTTTAAACATATGGGTTATAAGCTCTTTCACTCTGTGGTAAGTGCCATTCATTAATGATGAATATAGAAACATAGTCCCCTACAGACTGCTGTCATATGAGTATCCGCTATAAAGCTTTTTACATCTTCCTTTAATGTCTTAGCTGCTGACCAAAGGCCTGTGGTGGAAGGAGAAGCAACGTCCCTGATAATATGGTAAGGCTACTAACATATGTGATATGTTGCAAGGGAATCACAGATGATGTCTGAATAACAGTCTGATGTCTGAGCAACAACTGTAGGGTTATTTTTGCCTAAAGTGGGAGCAATGACTGCTAGGCACTGCAAACACCTATCCATTTTCCTGTAATGTTTTCTTGTCCAAAGGTGTTTCTCATCCACCAAGACGAAAGAAAATACTTCCTTCCCCCATGTGTTTACATGAGTAACCAAATGTATGCATTCCTTTCTATTGCTAGATGAGAATTGTTAGATTTCATATGTTTTGAGCTTACTAAGGCTTTAGACAGCACCTGACATCACACTCTCCTAAGCAACTAGAGAATTATAGTCTAGGTTACTCTAGAATAGATGGGGTGCAAAACTGCCTACATAGCCATTCAGCCAGGTGAACAGCTACAATTTGCAGTGGCTGAGATGATGACTTAAGAAATGTGGCGTACCCTGGCAGACACAGGGCAGAGCCTGCTTGTTCTACTCGCCCTGATTGCTGGAGTGTTTTGTCGACTTGGGTAGCAGATTGCAGGAAAGGTGTAGTACCCACTTTGGAGCAGAAGGGATGATAAGAGTCTTGGCAAATCAGAGAAGAGTCTTCAAGAATATGAAAGGCTGTTGCAACGAAGAAGGGAGTAATTTTTTTCTCCCTATCCATGACTGATAGGGCAAGACATAGTAGTTTTAAACTACAGCCTCAGAATTTAGTTTGGACATTTTTTTTCTTTTCAATGGCAAGGTCATATACCTTGAGTGCTCATCATTTCTCAGAATAGTTTTGACAGAAATCTGTCAGGACTAGGATAGGTAAAGCCGATCCTGCCTTGGAGCAGGGGATGGAATAAATTACATCTGACCTCCTGTGATCCTGTACAGATACGTTTAGAAGTGTTTCTCCCGATACTGTCGTCACATTTCCCACCAGTAATGGAGTAGGCATTCTGTTTCTCATCACACAAAGCCTCACAAACCCAAGGTTTAATGTTTTGGAGAACTAGGGCTTCTTTTAAGATCTGGGGTCTAAATAAAGTTATTTTCTTAACTGACTGCCTTGGGTTAGGTTCTAAATCCACATTTCAGCATCTGACTAGAGACATGTTTCACAACTAACACCAGTTAGTAAGTTAGTTCATATAAAGAAGCCATAAAGGTTTTATTCTAACATATCAAAGACATTTCTAGGTGGGCTGGCAGGGGAGTGGTGAGATAATTTTTTTTCAATTTTTTAATAGTAATTTGACGCATCACTGTAGCTGAAAGGGATAATAGCAAAATCATTGCCCCACTGGATTCTTGCAGTGTTTTTCTTTGTTCTTGTTGCCTGAAGTTAAATGTTAATGTGCTCAAGCACAGAAGGAACAACATAAGCCAGCATTTGGTCAGTCTCATCTCCCAAAATTGAAAGGACAGTCAGTTTAAGCCGGTTCCACAGAATTCCAAATTATTTCCTTGGTTTCAGTTGTATTATCTTCTGAATTTTAGATTTGGGGTTTTTGTGTACTGCAGGGCATTTGTCTGCTGGTCCAGGGCAGTTAACCTGAGGGCTATTTGTGCATTTTTGGTGTATATATGCTGTACAGTCTGCAGGTTTTGTAGGTAATTATTAGAATCAAGGTTTGCTTTGGCTATCCTGATTGCTTGTAAATGAAAAGATAAAATAATATGTGCTTTTCACTGTGTTTAAAAGAACTATAGACAAATTCCTGGTATATATTTGGAAGCAAGTGATAGGAGAAACATAGCTTTCCTTTTACAAATGTAGGTTTTAAAAAGAATTAACCTTTAGAAAATGGCTAGGAAATTATTTCCTAGCGGAACTAAACTTGTATATGCAGTCCAAATGCAAACTGAAAGCTCAAAAAGGAAACCAGCCCCGAACATTTTACTATTAGGACTATTTGTTTAATGTCAGTTGCTTTTAGCCTTCATCATAAATCCTGGGGGCATAACACATGATTTCTAGTATATGGGATGGATAAAATTGTGATTTAAAGACTGCATACCAGCTAGGCTCAGGAGGAAGAGCTGGGATGGGAGGAGAGGAGCAGATGTACCTTACAAGGCTGTTCCCATCATTCAACCAAAGGTCTGGTACGTGGTGATTTGGGGCCTGCCAGCAGAAGGTTTTGGAAGGACTGCTGGGTCCCATGTCTTCAGCTAATCAGGTAAGATTTGGGGTGAAGCACAAATCTTTATTCTACAATCAGGAAGGAGAGAACAGGGTGACAGGTAGACCACTGACCATGTGGTGGGTCTGGAGAGATCCCAAGTGTCCTGGTTAGGAAAGAAAGGCTTCAGTAAAATCCCCCTAAGGAGACCCTCATGGTGGAATGAAGAGGGCCAAAGTGACAGGAGAGGTAAGTAAGGAAAGGATAGAGAAAAATCTGCTTAGAGTGAGGGACTATGGAGGATTTGTGCAGCATTTCGTGTCAGAGGGAGCTGC
Organism: Ciconia boyciana; assembly: GCF_034638445.1. NCBI lineage: Eukaryota > Metazoa > Chordata > Aves > Ciconiiformes > Ciconiidae > Ciconia > Ciconia boyciana. Next base: position 62,636,470 of record NC_132934.1, read on the forward strand.
ACCAGAGCACGAGGCACTTGGTGGGTCAGCAGAGGGAAAGCCCCTGTGTACGCTGCAGCAGTCCTGCCATGCAGCTCCACTTGGCAAAAGAGACAGCAGAAACACGAGTCCAGCAAGGGGAGAAAAAACCAAGAACCTGCATGTCTGTAGAGATACATCCAACAGCTGCAGGACACCTGCGTCAGTATGTGCCTATTCCTAGAAGTGCTACTTCTAGGAATGTATGTCCCTTCCCCAGACATATCCTCTTTGTCTGGGAGTGTGGGAGTCCTGTATTCTCTGTAGAGCACACAAACATGGTAGCCCTCCTCACTTCATCACCTAAAGGTGCAGGTTTATCAGAAAAGTATGTGGACTTGGGGAGAAAGAGGAGTTCCACAAGAAAATAGGATAGCAGAAATCAGTAGTTGCTCTGTCTTGTTCCATTAATTTCTCTAGATTGATGTGTTATTTTTTCTCACAGGACTTTAGCTATCTTTTTATAGACAGGAGATGAAGATAAGCACCTTCTCAGGTGATCCCTGCTCTCTGCTTTAGATATCTACCTTGGAAGCAGGAGTACCTGTCTCTGCCCAGTGACCCTACATGGCTGCCCGAAATTAGAGAAAGGTAGCAATGACTCTTGCAATGTAAAGCACAATTTGGGTATCTGGTTAGGGCTGGATTAAAGCTATTGCAGATTGGGATAGGGAAAAAAGAGAAGAAGGGAGAGGGGAGTGAAGAGCCTTAATCTAAGTCACAGGTAAGGTGAGTGTTCTTTTAATAAAGGAGAGGCCTCACACCCTCTGTAATACATGCCAAAAAGTGAACAATTGACCATATTATAAATGGCCTCTCTTGCTGGAGCAGTGATAGTATTCAGTGCAATAGTAAGTACTGGAGAAGCTAATTGCTAGAGCCAGGAAAGAAACAGAAGAGCACGATTTTGCTGGGACTTTGTTCTGAGACAATGTGTGTCACAGGAGTAAGGAACCAACCCTTCCTCTTGAAGGGAGGTAGCAAGATCAAACTGACAATAAATAGAACTGGCTGATAATGCCAGTTCTGGTTACGAGAATTGCAGCCAGTGTCCTTCTGCTCAGCATTTGAGACTGTCTTTGTGCATTTAACTTCTTGTGAGGTACTTGTCTGGGCACATCAGTCAGAAGTTTTTTGTATTTCTGAGAGTCAACCCAACATTGTGTAGGATGAGGAGTATGATGAAAACCTAATGCAGTATGTCTTTCCTCCATTGCAAGTCATAACAATAGTACTTAAGTTATTAAATTGAGAAATTAAGCAAACGCAGCAGTTAGACATCTTGTAGAATGCTTGAAAATAACATTAAGAAGTTATTTTATATGAAGAGCATGAAATACTGTCAGTATGATGAAAATAATCTGATGCAATTTTTCAAGAGTTGTTCAGAGCAGACGTGCAAACATCCTGTATCCAGCTTCAATGATTCATGTGGTCCTGAGCCATATCACCACGTGTTGATGGTGACAACAAGGAATGACTAGGAGGAGTTTTTTGAGGCCCCGATTAAGGAATTTTTAAGTGCTTTTAAGGACGTGTTGAGATGTATTCTTTTCCAGGAGAGTATTTGAATGGGATTTAATCCTATGCTCAAGCGCTTTTTCTGAAAGTGGTTGTCTTCTGGAATCAACTTTCATTTCCATTTGTGGTCTAGTGACAGCCCCCACCTGGATTTGAAATGAGGTCATTGGTCCTGAAAGGTGGGGGTAAAGGTATCTAAGTGGCTTTCATGGAGACTTTGTTGCCTATAGCTACTTTCATCTTAAATAAGGAAGTGTGGCATGTTTGTATTCACAAATCCTGTTGTGCAATGCTCTGTCTCAATTGGGGCTGTCTGTGTCTCCATATTAATTCTGAGGGCAGCTGCAATTTCCTCCATTTCATGCAAATTAGCTTCAGCCTTAAAGCTCCTGGCAGGTCGCCAGAATAGCCCTCTTTGGCAAAATTTGGATTCATCTGGGCAAAGTTATTAGCCCTTTTGCTTCAAAGGCCTTTAGTTAGGCAAATATTTCAGTATTTTAAAGACAAATGCTTAGGAAAATTTGTATCTTTTAGACAGATGCATTCTTTAACTGCTACAATAGTCCTAAAGATAGATAAATAAACCAAAAATAATTAAAATCATGGTATACATTCTTGCTGCTTATCTTGAACATTACTATAAATGCCACTGCACCAGTGCCATTAAAATGCAGGTCAGGAATTTTCCCTGGCTGGCTCTATGTGGCCTTTTAAGATCATTCAACTACATAATGACTTTTAAAGATATTCTTCTTGAAATTGAAGAACTTTTTTTCACAGCCTAGCTGAAAAAGATATTCCACAGATATTTCAATGCAGGTTTTAAAGATATCTTAATTCCATCTCTCTGATTTTTAGAAATCAGTTAAACTTTTTAGATTGCACAATGATTTTGTGTTTTTGTGGTTCATACAATTATTCTGAGAATGTTTTTAACTTTTACATCACTATAAACACTCCAGCTGTTTCTTGTTTTATTATGGGGATATGCTGTTCTTTTAAAAAGTCAGATTTTTTTTTTTCTATAAAGATAATAAAGGTACTTAATTCTTCCTTCTTCTATTCTTTTCACAAGGATCACATTCATAGATCTCCCAGGCACCCTTAAGTGAAATTCTAGTTCTACCTGAACAGTGAAAATAAATAAAATAACATGAAAGGTTCCATGTTCATGGTGTCACACTGATTTTGAATTTAATTAGTTAGCAAATAAGATTTGTCTTTTCCAAATATTGCTCCCATATAGTTTCTTGGCCTCTTAGAATCAAGATGCATTTGTCCTGTATGGATTATCATAAATAGGAATAAAAACCCTGCAGGAAAAAATTGGAGCTGTGGTTCCATTTGTCCGAACGTGTTGTTTTTACCTGATATCCTCATGTCTACAAATCCTCTAAAGCACAATGGAGTTCTACAGGTGTTACCAGAACCACCATCTCAAGACACTGCTTGTCATTGAAATGACTGACTTTTCTCTTTTCTATTACTGTTGACATGCAAGATGATAAGATCCCAGGCTGTTTGTAGCATCTAAAGTGTTTTCCAAGGCTGGTATTTAGAAAAATGTCACTATATTTGCACTATAGTAACTGGAGGCACTTTGCAACTGACTGTCCCCTTGTTCCTGTAGTTATTGAGCCTGCATTCATAAAAGCTCCCAATTTTTATGCTGTCTATTGTTGTATGCACTTATACCATATCTGCTGTTATCTCCTCTCTCAGATAAACTGTGCCAATCATTTCAGTTTCTATTTAAGAGCTTTTTTGTGGCCTTCTCTGGGCCTCTGTAATTTCACACAGTATCTGGTCAGCCGTGGAGAGCCCTCTCTGCACAGAGGGGTGAAGGCACCTGGTCTGCCTTGTGATTTTCCAGGGTGATAAAAAAATTACATCGATATTCATTCTTCAGGAATGGATTGAGAATTTGACAGTAATACAGGAAAATATGGTTTATTTTTCAGTAAAAGTAAAATATGGTTAGCTTTTGTAGCTGCTGTAGCTGGTCTCCTGGCTGGATGGTTAGATTTTAGGTGGTTAGATTTTTAGAAATATTTCTGTGACAGTGGGCAGATAATATAGTCTACTGTTTTACTTGTGCTGGAAAACTGGCTGTGTCACAAAGTGAAGAGATAAACATACCAGCTTTTTTGGGACACTGAAATATCAATTGTGACCAGTCACGGCCAGCAGATGTGACATCCACAAGGTGATGGATATCTCTTCTTCAACGATTTAAAAAAGGCTAAAAACTTTCCTTGTGTTATTTAAAATCTTGTAACTCTGGGAAGCATGCTTTTGCCTGAAGAAGGGAAGAATTTGATTTGAAATACTATCTCAAACACAATCCAAGTTGGTGGATCATAAACTTCTTGAAGATTCACCTTCTTTTAATCATAATCTGTGTTTTAAAATGGACATTTTTTTACCAGGCAAGTAATTTTACAGGGAATTAGGTAGCGGCTCGGGTACAAATAGTATCAACTTGATCACAAAGAATCAGAATTTCATTTAAATAAAATACAAAAGTTCTCAGACCTTGGAATACTGAAAGACAACTGTTGATGTATTTTCTCAATGTATTTTGTGTACATAAACATCCTACTAATGTAAAGAATTGAATAACTGCCCAATGCTTTGACCAAATATGTTGTTATTAAGCATGCCTATTGGCACAGCTCACCTTTATTTTGAATGCAGGTAATTTCTACAATACAGCTCGTGCCCCAGCTAATTACTGATTGGGGTGGAGTTCCAAGGTATTTTGGTTTTTTAAAGTTATTTTTTTAACACAGAACATTTCCCTGATCATGCACAGCTGAGAGTGTGGTGGAAGTAGTTTGAAGGCAGTAGCACAGATAAGCAGAGAGTACAGGAATGTCTTAAACCAGCTTTGCCTGCAAGTTTGTGAGTCACAAAACTGTATCTTGGAGTTACCAACCTTGATCTCAAGCTTGGCCTGGAAACTGGACCAGAGCTTCATACCTGAGAAATGGCACTCCACCTCTTGCTGTGTGGAGATAATTCTACTCTGTGTTTTTTGTATGTCATTGCTACCTGTTAATCAAAATTAAAATACTGTCCCCAGAAGGTCCAAACCACTCAGAAAGGTCCACTGAAAGAAGCTGGCCATATCAAAAATACATGAGTGTTTGCTATAGTGAGGTGCTACCAAGGAACTTATGACATCAGTAAAATCACCTTTATAATTCTGAGATCCTGCTCTCCTGCAAACTTGAAACTCCTGCAGGTAGTGAAGAAAAGAGAATAAAAAGAATAACAGAAAAGGAATGGGTGCAGATGAAATCCACTTTTCCATAGGCAATTCCATAGGCACTATTTGGACTAAAGAGGATGAACGCTTGCTTGTGCTGACAACTGTTATCAAGATTTAGTGCAGCATTCAGCTGTCAGATGATAATTTCTCCATTTGATACTCTCACACAAATTAAATGGAACAATCAGTGCCTGGGACTGCACCAAAAGGAGCTAAATCTGCAACCGCCTTCTGTTCATAAAAAAGTAAGAAAACACAAAACCATCAGCACTGCCCATGCATGTTAGCTGTGCCCAAAATTTAGGATAGCCTTGGGAAAAACTGCCTGCCTAATGGACAGGCTTAACACATGATAAAATAACAAGTGCAGATACAGATTTCAAGACCTGCCTGCTAGTCAGATCTGGAAAATGAGTTCAGACCTGTGCACAGCTAGCCTTTGTGGTCCAGTTGACTTCTGCTTGCTTCTGGGTTACTCATATGGCCAAGAAGATGCTTTGGGGAGGGAGGTGGGCACCATCGGTACCATGGTCCAGCTGGGCCATGCGATACAGAGAGGTTGAACAACTTGCCCGAGGTTTGGGAACTGGGATCAGGCTGCGCACCTGGGTTTGCTCTGTGCCTTCCACCACTGAATCTGCCTGAAGGAAACTGAGGTGTCTTGGCTGCCTGTACTATCCCCTAGCTTCTGAAGAGTAGCTTTTGCCTAATATGTTATAATTGTGATGCATATTACAATGTGCATTTCTGTACTACACACAATGTATATGTCCAAGTGGTAGCTGTTCCCAACAGCAGTAGTTAATTACTTACAGGTCTGTTTGTAAATAGTTGCTTTTATTTTAAAATGGCTTTGGGGTACATTTGGGACTTTATTAATGACAGGCAATAGCCAGAAGGATCAGCTTTCCTGAATGTGATCATCAGTTCAGGATGTCTGCACAATATGGGGATATTTCATCTTATAGAGGAATGTAGGTAAGATCTCTTTTTAATTAGAGGGCTAGGGAAAAAAAAAATCACTTCAGAGAGTGAAATGTGCTTAGAGGTCTTAGCTGAGCTTTTAAGTCCGTTTGATGGAACCATCAGACATATTTACCAGCCTCAGTCCTTGGAGGTGAGTGTTTGCTCAGAGGTCTGGGACTGACTCTTCAAGGGGCTTGCACACTGCAGGTATTCAGTATAAATTCATATGCATCAAGCACTCAGACAAAGAGAAGTGTGGAGGAACCTGCGTCCTGGCTATTTACATAATGCACCTCGATTGCCCAAGAACAGAAGACGTCTGTTTGAGAGCTCTACATTGCCAATCCTTTACGTGGGTCGAATTCATCATTTGAAGACAGAGAGCAGCAAGATGAGAGGAGCAGGATGGATTATTGCAAAGTTGCTTTAGTCTTTGAGAAATGGAGAAATTTGGTTGAACTGTACTTTTCAGCCATGACTTGCCGCTGTCCATCACTCGGCACCTTAATAGTCATCGCGATTCTTGCGGTGAGCGCAGCTTGCTGCCAGAAAATCTCAACTTTTGTTAATGTATAGGCATTCATCATCTGCCGTTCATTAACACACATATTGCTAATGCCTGGCAATGGAGCGAACATTTTTCTAGAGTGGGGTCGAAAAACTAATTATTCACCATATGGTGGCCGGCTCAGCAACAATTGCTGAAGCCATGGAAGCAAAAGGAAGTTGGCTGGTTGATTTCTTTGGGCAGTTTGCACAGTGATGACTCTCTTGACACATGCCATTCATGTGGCCGCTGCATAACAGATGGGCTAAGGCTGGGAACTGTGGAAAAATCATGGCAGAGGTCTGGTGGCAGCCTCTGTCTTTTTATCCTTCAGAATGACTTTGGATCACGTGGGCTGTGAAAATAACAAGTAGGGGATTGTGTTCTGAGGATTTCCCTGCTTCTTTCATAAAGCCAGAGCGTAATTTTGACTGCCTTTTCGTATTTTGTTTATTAAAGGGATCAGGGTTTTAGATGAAAGAGATTACTTGGTTTGTGGTAGGGGGCTGTGCTGTGCCCATGACACTCGGCTCATTGTTAGCAGGAAAAATGCTGGCAGTTTGATAAGGGATAAGAAAATGGAGGGGTTTTAAATTAAAATTTAAATTACTCCTTATTTGTTCTTTTCTCATTTGTAAATCTCACATAGGCAAGTTAAGATAAGAGCTGTTTTAGATTCAGAATACTCAAACCTGAAACGAGTTAGTGTTTTTTCCAGAGGAGCTTAGTAAGGGAGGGTAAGATTAATTTGAGCATGCTGCCTTTGCAACTTCTATGCTTTCTGGATTTCATATCGTCCCGACAGTGCCTGAATAGGGAAGGCACTGAAAGTTTCCAAGCAGAGATTTGCTGAGCTTTAGTGTCATTCAAAATTAAATCAGGTGGCTTTGAACTATCTGCAAATTAAATTTTAATTGATTATAGCAAATTGTGGCAGTTGAGAATTTTCTCATGTCTCCTTTCACAAGAGTTGGGAGGAAAAGTTGACAAGTGATGAAGGTATTGCCAGATCCCTTCTGAAGCTGCACAGCCTTCCCAGACCGGTGCTGGTCAAACTGGTTGCAGTGGACGTAGGATGGGAAAGGAAAGGTGAAGTCAAAGCAGGACTGCCCTGCATGAGGGAAAGTTTGCAGATGAATCAGTCACAATCATTTGGGATTTGGGTCCGTCTTGTCAGGAATAAAACACAAAGTTTCTTGGGTGAAACGTGATATGTGAGGTCTTGATTCAGGATTCTCATTCTGTAAACATTTCTTACTGTCGTATTTTATCTAAAAGTACACAGGACTTCCCCCCCCCGAAAAAAAAAGCAGAAGGAAAAGTAAGTCTCTTATATAGCAAACTTCAAGCAATATTTCACAATTCGCTGTTTTTGAGATTTGTCTTTAAAAGCAAATGGGCATGTGTGGCTTGTCATTGTGGCGTTACACTGTTGGCTGTTCACAAGCAACACTAATTTTTGTCGCTGTGTGCTGCAGAGATGGCACGGTGACACTGAGCAGGCCATCAACTGAACGCCACGCGGCTTTCAGTGTCCTCACATCAGCCCTCATGCAAACCCCATTTTCCACTCTTCTGTATCAAAACCAGGCCTGTTGGTTTTGGAAGCAGGATCTGCTGCTTTTGTGGTGGTGCTCAGGGGGAGCCTCTTTGCAGGCTGATGCTCTGTGTGTTGGTGCAAGTACACAGGAGAGACTGAGCAAAAAGAAAATAATGTGTTTTTATCTTGAGTTCTCCTGACACTGTGCACCACAGGCCAGGGGTAAACAGCATTAGTCTTCATTAGGGAATGATACTTTCCTATAGGTAATCAGGGGAACACATTTTACCAGCTCTGGCTCCTCTATGAGAAGGAAGTTCACTAGCCCACAATACTGCTGGCACTGAGTATTTCTTCTGGAGAAGGAGTAAACCGATGTGTTGTATTTGATGAACTTCCTCATCAGCTTTTTTTTCCCTGCAGTGATTTGAGCAAGCACAGTGTAGGGATACACCGCATTCTCCTTAGCTCTGTCATACATCACCTGCATTTCTGGGCTCTTGTGATCTCCTTGGTCCGTGATGGCTCTTTCGCTGAGCCGGTGCTTACGCCACCTTCCCTCAGTGGTTTCCCTATCTGTGTTAAAGAGAGGGATACTCCTGTTTTTAACAAGAAGTGGTTCCAGCAGAAGATTAGGACCATTATCCTCTAGCAGTTGCTGGAGAAAATTTCTGTGTTTCGGTGCACTGCTAGGGTTAGATTGCTAGAGGGCTGGATTTTCACATCACTGCTCCTCTTTAGCTTTTGGAGGTAACTCCAAACCCCCAACACCTAATCAGGTGTTCTTCCATGTGTGCTCCACCCCCTCACGTGAGCTTGCAGAGCTGTCTGCTAACTTGGCTGGGAAAAGTCCCTCAGATTTTGCTTAGAAGTTTGCAAGGAATTCTTATGGTTGCAATTTATAAATTTGAATGCCTGCCGAATGTGCCAAAGAGCTAATAGGCTCTTTTCCCATGAGAAAAATCCAGAAGAGGATAAATTTGTATTAGGAAAATTCAACACAATTCCTAAGGCCTCAGGTGAGGTGTAAAGGCATTTTGCAGATTTGAAGAGAGGAGAAGATGGCATGAAAGCGTGTCCATATACACATTTACACATAAACATACAATATACATACACACAGTTGTATACAAGCATATATTTAAAAGCAAAATCATTTATTTTAAAAATAAAAGGTGCATATTAACAATACTGGGTCACAAAGAACAAAGTCAAAGAACCTAAACTTAAGAGCGGTCCTTTTTTAGAATGCCAGATGTTGCCCTAAGACAGTGATGGAAAAATGTTGCAAACCATTTTCTTCATAAAGTGCTTCTAATTCAAAAGATGATTTTGTAGCAATTTCACCATACACAACTACTCATCTCTTTGTTTGTTGTTAGAGTCTTTGAGTATTTTACTAAAAGTATGTGTGTTCTTATTTTTACAGTGCAATTAGGGAAGGGAAATCTGTATTCTTACCCTGCTTATGAAATACATTAAACATACAGGGCAATCTTTAGACTGTAAAATCTAAAAAACGGTTTGGTATGAAGGATGTGAACAGCCCAAGTATCTGTGTTGGGGTCAATATCCCAGATTATGTTGCAGTTACAGAAGACATAAATTAATTAATCTCTGTGTTAATAGCTAATGAGACTTCAAATGATACAGTTTTTCTCTTGTAATCAGCTGGAATACCACACATCATGGGAAACGTTAGTATGTTGACTGTTTTGCTTGAAGTACTCTGGAAGACTGAGATTTGGCAGAAATCTTTCTCAAATCAGAATTTGCTGTTGCTTGCTCAGGTTCCTACATGAACTGGAGATGGGGATGGGCTGCACAGCGATTCCTTGTGTGAAAATTCATCTGTTTGCTGTGCTTTAGTACTTCTGCTGTTCACTGAACAGTTTTGTTTTTAAAGTTTGCTTCACAAGAACCTTATCAAAGTGTTCAGGTTTTTAAAACAGATGGTAGATGAGCATAATGTTTTGTTTTATGAATGAAGATATGTTGTAGGAAGAAGTTTTGGGTTTGTTTTTTTTTTCTTTAATTGAACTAAATACCAGACATTCAGAAACTGAAGTATAGGGTTTAAGTTTAACTTTTGTATAACCCCCTTTTATGCAACCAGCAAGAGAAGAGCTTTGAAGCCCAGATATAATGAAAAACGTCCTTTTTGTGTCGAGGCACAAGATCTGCCATGACCTTCATCTAGGGAACTGGTGAATATTTGCCTGGCAAAAAATCTCTATAAATTGCCATAAATTATGGGTACAGAGCAGTGCAGCCATTTCTGGCTAAGCCCTGGAGCCCAGAGTTTGCTACTTGATCCAGTCCTCCTAAATCATAGAACAATCCTTTGCTGAGCTGATGGACTCACCCATTTGGATAGGATATGCTGTTTATTCTGTTGCTAGGATAAAATGCCTCTTACTTTAAGAACAGCTAAATTGTGTTGCTCTCATCCTTGTTTAATACATGTCTTATGTAGATGATATGCACTAAATTGGTTTAAATGGGAGATTAAGTGAGGGATGTGCAGTGATTATATGTGCCTCTAAGTGTTAGACTTGGTATTTAAAACTTTGCTGTGTATATTTTTTCTAAGTCCATTCGCATAGAGAGCAACAAAAAATCCCTGATCTGAATATAGGGATATTTCTGAGAACAGCTTAAATACTTATTGCATTATCTTCGTTTCAGCTTTGTCAGCCTTATTTGCTGAATCATCACAAGTGTTTACTGGATGTTTTGGCTTTGCTACCATCTCCACTCTGCTGGAGCGGGCTGTTAGCTCAATATACTTTGGGAAATACTCCACTGTCATTCTCCTGTCACACATTACCAGTTTCAGAGCTATAAAAAATGAAAAGAGAAAAAAAGAGAAAGAGAGACTGGATTTTTCTTTCTGTATTTCCCTGTGTTTTATTTACACTATACTTTTTTGTCCTCCAGCAGTTGAGTTCAAGCAGGTGGTTTAAATGGGAGATTAAGCATGGACTGTACAACTCCTTTTTTTGGGAGTTTCAGCCAAAAATCTAGTGTCCATTTCCCAGGAAGCAATTCAACCTGAATTTAATTTTAATTAGATTAGGGTGGAGAGCAAGCCTCCCTGCTGTTAGTTATAATTATTCACAGAAGAAAATTTATCATAAAACTAGCACTAACTACTGAACTTGATGGTCAGAGGGGACCTCAGAGTGCCTGGAAGCCCCCAATGAAGCAAAGTTCAGTTATAGTTGTGCTGCTCCTGACTAATTTGTCTCACGGGCTTGTGAAAGCCTCCAGAGGTGGGCTCTCTGCAACCCCATCAGGCAACGTAACCCAGTTGCATAGATCCTTCTTGCATGGGACTAGGTTTCATGGGTTTGCCATTGCACTCGAAAGCAATTTAACTTAGAGCCCTGGAAGACTTTTGGGTTGTGTCTGGCAGTCGGAGTTTAAAGCAGGTTGCTTCAGATTACCTGCAAATGGCCTGGCACATAGGGATGGTTATTTTGGCACAAGTAAGGTTAATCCCATTACCCTGCTGTCAATACTTCTGTGGCCTCATAAACCTGTGCTCATCCTAATGCCACAAAATGCCTTGCTTGTTATTTGATCTGGCCACCTTTAGACATATTTCATTTGATGTCTGTGTCAGCCTCAGCTTTTTGTATCACCTGTCAAGTGTGCCTAAAAAAGATTGATGGTAAACAGGTCTTGTGGTTTTCTTCTATTTGCGAGAGAATGTGTAATGTTATTCCATTTACAATAACATTCTCTGCATTTTACAAAGACTGTACGATGAGTTATCTATGGATATGAGACAAACTTACACTGTGTGACTCTCTTTGGCGATGTGCTTCGATGTTGCTGAAAGTTGGCAAAATCACAAGCAAAGTGACTGGTGAGCAGATTGCTTTATGTTAAGAGTAAGGGACGTCAGAAAAGATGTCAGATGCTTGTATATACTGCGCAAGTCTAAGTCTATACATATCCACATAATTACATAGAATAAATGTTGGTAGTAGGTTGATTTTATTTATTGTGTTGGTAAACTTGCCAAACACATGACGTGGTGGACACTGGGATTGACAAAAATGACAAAAGTGATAGCAATGACAGAACCGGGGATGTATGAAGGAGTGATAGTTTCCTAGTGGCTTAAGTGATAGCGGTACCCTTATGGCACAGCAGAATGAGAATACAAGTATTTGTGGTCTGCAGATTTTGCATATAAAAAGACTCAGTTTTGGTCCATCACCATTTAGCCAAGAAGCGTATTTTTTTCTCCATGTAGCTTTGCTCTCATGCAAATTTATAACAGTCCTGTAAAAGTACATGTATGGACACAAGCAAGCATATAGATGCTAATAGACTCAATAAACTCTAAGCTTATTGATATAGCTGTGTGATATGGCTGTAGCTGCAAGACAGGAATCTTATTTTCTCTGGTTGCTTAGTGCAGATGACAGTTTTCCATAATCCAAAAGTTGTTTCTGGTACTTGCCATCTGCTAAGGAACTGTATTGTGGAAAAAAAAGGAGAAGCTTAAAGACAAACAATGGTTTTGGAAGGAGGAAATATTTTTTCCCCATCCTAATAATGAAAACTTCACAAAGCCCATGTTTTTTATTGGCTTTTTTCTTTTTTTTTTTTTTCCCCAAAAGACAGGATTTGTTGCGAGGGGAAGAAATTGATCTCTGAAAACATTATAAAAAGGAGATACGTGTGTTGACAGCTGGGATGTGTTGATGTGGTGGCCCTTTTTTGTAGCTATCTAATTTTTGTTCTGAGAACATTATACAAAGTCAGGCACTCACTAATTCAGCAAATAAGGACTCACTGCCAAAGCAAATTCCAGCTGTGAGCATGCAATCAGTTCTGTGGCTCAAATAGGAAAGTACCCTAGGCCTAAACGTAATTTCCATGCACATTTGTCTGTTTGGCTGCTCCCTCAGTCTTTGAACAAGTGCAGTTCTGCAGTCAATGCAGAAGCTGACCCCGTCATTCTAATAATAATGAAAATTGTTGTGTGGGATGTTTGGGTTTGCATCTGGGTTTTCATTAATATGACCTGAGTGAAAGCCAATGCTCACGTATGGCTGTGCGGCTGTAATTTGACTGGCAGGCAGGTGTCCGCCTGAAATGCAGGTGGGAGGTGTGTGCTGCCTTGGCAGGGGTGGCAGGGACCGACGGCTCGCTGGCTGGTTGTCCCCACCTGATATCCCCTGGGTGTGAGGATGCACCTCCAGTGCAGGGAGCTCTCAGGGGCCGCCTGCTTGTAAGGTGACATTGGTGTTCAGTGCTGAAGGACTCTCAGGTTAATGGGAGCGGGGGTCCCTTCCCACTCCGTGGCAGTGGCACTGACACACGTTGGCACAGCCGCTGCTATCGTGTGGCAGCGAGGTTGCTTCCCACACATCAGCCCTTCTCCTAGGCTCCTCCAGCGGGGCAGTGCCGGTGCCCGCTGACATCTGCTCGCAGCCCTGGAGCATGGGACGAGCTGTTGCCGATGGTGAAGAGGAAGGTTAGTGACCAAATATGTCCTTTGCTTCCGGCAGGCGCTCAGAGGGATAAGAACAGCAATGATCCCGAACAAGGTTATCTTCTGCAAGGTTTTAGGCTTGGGAGAGAGCTTTTGGGAGCAAGGAGCCCTAAGAAAAGGCCTTGGGAAGCATTTCTGGGCTCAGGGAGCTCAGCCTTGTGTTCCGGCATTTCGACTAAGGCAATAGGCACTTCTGCACGTGGCTGTGGCCACGCCAGAGCTGCTGGGTTATCCTGCAGGAGGGGTGTCTGGCTGTGCCTGCGTACCCTGCAGCAGGCCTCTTGCTGGAGGGGCTCAGGGCGTGAGCCAGGTTCAGCTGCGCTCCCATGAAATCCTGGTGAGGTCGGGAGCAGGACCTGCCTGGAGAGCAAGCCAGCGTCTGCTAACCTCGCCTCCTGCTTTGCTTTGAACGCGCACTTCTGGAGATTCCTGGTTTTGCCCCAAAGTTATCTGTGCAAAACGGGCATCATCAGCAGAACTTTTAAGTGTTTGAACTGACCAATTCTGGTTTGTTTCTTTTTAAAGGGTGACAAAGATTGGCTCAGATATATTGCTATTTAGTGCTGAGATGCAAAATTGAATTTCACTGAGCAGTCAGACAGGAGAAATACTTTCAGACACTTAGCTGAAACATACTGGATGAATTAGATTTAAGGTCTAGATGCAGTTAACGTATATTACCTGTACCTGATGTTATCCTGATGCCAGCCCTAGGCCTTACACATACAGGATAGAGGCTATAGGAATACAGTTGCAGCTTTTTATGCCCAACTCCAGGGCTGAGGACACAGTGGGACTGAGCCGGACTGTCTGCAGAGCCAGAGCGTATAACTAAACAGGCACAGACATGTTCTGCTGAGCTGAAGTGAGAAAGCTCCTCGTGTTTTGGGGAGTGGAGCTTGAGAGTCAGCAGCCGAGTTCCCCCGAGCCATGCTCATGGTAGAGCTAAGGGATGTATTTCTTGAGAATGTCTCAGGAAATTATTTCCCACTTTGTTCTGCTGTGGCTGTCGCCATTCAATTTTGTTTTCCCGTGGAATGTGGTGGATTCCTTACCTCCACATTACACGTACCGAAAAAAATTTTCTTTCAAATAATCTTGTGTTTTGCATCCTGTCTGTATTTCATTACAAAATTCACTAACACTTGCTGAAAAAATAAATTAACCAAAAATCTTGGAACATGATTATCAAGAGCATATAGGCTTGTAGTTGAGTTTGGTATTGCTTTTACTGAACCACAGACTTTGAATTCTGATTAAGTTGTGTTTCAGACTCTGAACTGAAGGTATTTAACACTAATTCTTTCTGAATAAGCTGCATAAGTTACGGTATAGTTAGGCCAGAGCTATAACAGCCTTAATAAACTATTGATCTTTGAACACAAGGATTAATTCAGCTTGGTTCCCACTGAATTTGAATCTCATGTTTGTCACCTTTTGCTTAGGGCTGCAGTTTGCCTTCTTTGAGCACGCTTCCCTCAGAGCATGTACTGAAGTATTTATTAGAGCAGAGGGGAGACGCTTGGAAGGAGCTGTGATTGAAAGTGCATATCCTCTGGTGCCTGGGAAGCCACAAGCTCGGGCTGAATCTTCTCCGTGGTGAGGAGAGAAGCAGTTTCCATCCAGCCCTCAGCCTCTCTGTTGAGCAGCGAGCGGCACAGACCCTTTGCTGGGTCTGAGGCTGGTGGAAACCCATCCGTGTTATTCTTGGTGCCTGCCCAGGAATCCCTCCTGGGCTGCTTGGTGTAAGGCTGTACAACTGGTCTGGAAGCAGTGTCTTCTCCTTCCTCTTCATTGCTCAGCTGTTAAGTAAACAGTCTTCCCAAATTTAAAAAAGAAAAAAAAAAGGAGATTTTACAGAAATGTGTCATATTCAGGTTTTCATTTAAAATACGCATCTGTACAATTGTGCTGTACATTGAACAGCTGTTAGAACCAAAGTGACCAATAAATAATATTATCCTTCTGGCTTCTAACTGTCTAGTGGGGCAGAAAATGATTGGGAAGCCAGTATTTGTTCAGTGAACAAAGGAGTCAAACTATTTAATTTAACTAAATGAATGAACATCGATAATGGAATTTTTTTGTCATCTATTAATTTTACTAAAGAGACCTCTAAAACGATTGTAACGGTTTTGTCCCTTCCATGCCATCTAAGGGCCAGACTGTGAATGTCATATGCTGAGAAACAGTTGCTGAAGTAAGTAATACAACCGGCATTTAATTGGTGTAACCTCACTGGCATTGTTTTCGTGACTACTGAAGGATTGGTCAAAAATTTTAGCCCGCTGTGCTGTATCCTTTTTATTTCTATTTTCAAATGCTTTTAGAAGTGAACAGTGTATTATTGAGCCTCAAAACCAGCGCATCATTGCTGACTACCCGTTACTAGTTAGTCAATACAAAAGCTATTGTAGGAGCTCTACCTTATGGGAAGAACTGCTGTTCAGCCTAATTATTACAGATTATTAGATTAATTTTTTAATTGAGTAGCCTAATTAAAGTAGCCCCCCTACTAGCAGTTAGGAATAATATATCTATTATCTTGTGTTGTCTTTCTCCACTGCCACTGTGCATTCAGCCCTTTGCAGAATTGCCGCTAAGGAGGAGGAGGACCATTCAAAGTGGTCGCTGTGTTTGCATCAGTTGCCAACTTTCAGATGTATTCTGACAATAACAGGTTTTGACAGAATTTTTAAAGCGTTTTGCCCCCCTGTTTTGGGGCGATGATGAATGTGCCATACAGATGACCTTTACACAAGGCCGCATGCTAATATTCAGAACCGTGCTTTTGTTTGTCTGGAACAATGGCTGTCATTAAGAAAGCTGAGGTTGCCAATATGCCCCCCTGTTTCAGTGCCGGACCCTTCCTGATTGGGCACCGGGAAGCATCATGTGCCTTTGACTGAAATGACACGGAAGATGTATGGTCCGAGTGCCGTCCTCAGCACCACTGCTGTGATGGGAAGAAAACCACGCTGACCCAAATAGACCTGCGCTCAAACAATGTCGCACCAAACGAAGACAACGTATTGGGAAGAAAAATGCTTGTAAACTGTGTGTGCTGGAAGATGTATTGGCCAGACGGCCATAGGGCAATCTTTGAACTATTGAAATCTTTAGAAATATTGTTTAGTTCTTGAACAATACTTACAAACCTAATTAATCAAGCATAGATGGTTATTTTCACTCTTTACATACTGCATCATTTTGGGACAAGAATAGGGCTGTCATATTTATTTTGCTGACCACTTCCCAGGTGCTTGCTGGCAAAAGCAAGGCTTGAACATACATTTCCACAGCAATCCTCAAATAACAGCCTTAAGAGAGCTCCTGGCCTTCTCCTAACCCTTAATGTGCTTCAAAACTTCCTGTGTTTCCATTTTTTCTGTTTGTGCATGTCTTGGGCTATGACATTTCATTTTCTTTTTGGTTTAGTTCTTTTTATATTTAAGTATTGCTAGGAAGAAATGTGACATCTCCTCCAGAACAGTATTTTAAACCTGACATGAACTTAATGAGTGATGGAGCAGCTTAACGGCATGATTTTAATGTCAAATCAATTGTATATGTACCTCTCAAAAGATGTGTGGATAAAAAGTTCAGTATAAGACCTGTTATTACTATTTTTTTTTTCCTACTGCTTCTGCTACAATCTTATCTGTAGAAGCTCTTGGGAAATACTCATGCCATGAATCCCTCTTGAATTGGACATAAACTGAGGACTTCAATCTCTTTCCAAAACTTAGATTCTTTGAATCCACAATGCTACTGGTTTCCAAATTCTGGTATCTCTACATTTAGATTACTGTTATTACAATAAATGTTTATTGGTTTCAAAATTTTTGATGTATACCTTGTGGCGAAAGCCTTCTGGACTACTAAAAGTAAACAACTTGATATTTTTAATTACTTTTAAAAACTATCATCATATTTAGTAAGGCTTGAAACTAATTTGTGCAGGCAGTAAACAATTTACGAAAGTGTTAAAAACTTTAAAATTCACCTCAAGCTATCATGTACAGCAAGAGCCATAAAATATTGTCTCTTGTTATAATTAAAATCACTGAAACATCATTTTAATAGTTTAATACCAATGACTTATACCAATTTAATATCAATTATTATTTTTATATGTATTATAATAGTCACACTAATATGTTAAAGTGGTCTGCTAAAGTAAGCTATCATTCAGAAGAAAGTATATTTTAAATCACTTCTGATCTTGGACTTGAGTTTAAATGAAGAGTCAGGGTTAAAAGCACGTGTGTGAACTGCCCTCAGAGGCAAAACTTTCCCAATTCAGAGCTTACTTACTACAGGAATGGGCATCCTTAAGCACATGCTTCATTGTATTTGAAGGCAATGCAGTGAGATATGCCCATAAAATATGGAACTGTTGAATGCACCCAGGAACTTTTTTGCAGTTCTACGTGCACATACAAATTAATATGAATTGCATGTTTGTTACTCTCTTTTTTTTAAAGCACCGTTTTTAGGCTACCCCCCTAGTAACCTCACGTATGCGTATTTAATATAATAAACAGTCCATATAAAAGCATGTCCCTCCCAACCAGGCTTGAGGTGGTGTGGGAAAATGTTCAGCCGTCACTTGTCAAGGTCTGATGCACAGGAAACAGTAGTGTCCAGTGCTAGAAATCTTCCCATTTGCAGAAAGGAATGGAAATAAGCCATTAAAAAATGCTGTGTTAATCAGGCTAGAAACATTGAACTCATGTAAAATTAAAAGCAATCCAAGGTATGTGGATCTTCAGGGTTCGTGCACACAACCTGATTACAAAATAAGGGTAGCTGTGTGGATCTGCGGGCTAATTTTAAAGATGCTGAGCTGCTAGATCTAAGAAATCACTCAGAAACATGAACTGAACCACCTCTTCACTTGGCATTTAGCAATTCAGGATCTTTGGTTTTATTCTACAAAGACTGGAAAGGCAGTATTTTCATGTAAAAGGGAAAGAGAGGTGGTGAGTTAATAACTTTAGCTTGGTGGTTGCTGCTCCACTATATAGCATTTTAACTTTTTTCTCCATCTGTTTCAGTCCGTTTTAGAGGAGAGGACAAACGGGTTGTGCCATCACGGCGTTTCCAAGTCACGTTCACCCAGGGGAGCTTCCCTGCCAGGCTGAGGGCAAGAAAGACCCAAACCTCCTCAGATCCTGCAGGCCAACACAGGCATCGGATCAAGACGCTGCTGTTTTAGGTGCACTAGCAAAGCTTCAGGAGGCTGCAGCTGGCTGGTGAGAGCAGAGGTGAGGGGCTCCCTGGGGCTGCGGTGGGGCAATGCCCAGGCTCATCAGGCAGTGGGCAGCTGCGAGAGAGCGGATGCCGGGCCAGGTAGAAGTTACCTCTGTTTTACCTCCTCCTTCCCTGTATGGACTCACTTGCTCTGCTTTACTTTCAGTCTCATCTTCAGCAGCACCAAACCAAGCCCGTCTGAGATTTCTTTATATCAGCTAATATTCTGTAGCATATTTCAGAAACCAGTTACACCATTCATCACGTTTTAAACACAAATGAAGAACCTATCTTTAGAGTGTATTTTTCATAGGTTGGAGCTCTTCTCCCTTTCCTCCAATTTAAATACTGATTACACTGGAAAACAGAAATTTCTATCATAAGGAAACTTATATTGAGGTTAATGCAAAAGAAGAGGAACTGAGCTGTAAACCTAAACAGTCTAATTGTGAGACGTTACTCTGGCTGTTCAAGAACGTAACATGTTCAAGTCCCCGATGACCTTATGAATCAAATGATGTTTTGGTCACTGTCTCAGTGTATCTATCCTCAGACGAGGATGGAGGTGACTTTCTGGCCCCGCTATGGTAGGAAGATAGTCAGCCCATGTGTCGGGTGGTCTGCAGGCACCGCTTCATCCTCCTCCATCATTCACAAACCTTCCGCCTGCACCAGTTACACAGGTTTTATGTATCTCTGTATGCATGCAGTGAGAACAATATATAAGTCTTTCTGGGTCTTTTTGTGCGTACGTCTATATGTCAGCTCAGTTGCTGAGCAAAATCCTCACTTATGTTTTTTTTCCAGACATCTGCTCAGCTTTTTCCATGTCTGCCAGGGTCCCCTCAGCTGTGGGCGTGGAAGGAGGCAGGAGCAGCATCCAAACCTGCCAACCTGCGCCGCATACAGGCTGTGTCTGGGTGGCGGAGGGTGGCGGCGGCGCTGGCAGCCCCAGCAGCCCCAGTTACCATGGCACTGGAGACATTCTCCAGGCTTCTTCATATTCCGTGAAAAAAATGCTTGGGGCAAACACCTTCTTTCGCAGAAATTTGGCATGACCGTCTCCTTCGCCGCTGGCCTGTTCTTCCACCCATCTCCCCACAAAGAGGTTAATAAATGTTTACTTTTTTTCCTGTTTCCATATGGTTTGTTCACAGGCTTTTGCTTGTGTGTGTATGAATGCTCACTTGCATTGACTGCTGTGAGGGAATTGTTCTACTAATGCTGGCCATCTTCAAATCAATGCCGGCACATAACAACAGAAAGTGCCTCAGATGTAGTGGTTTCCACAGGACTATTGTTAGGCCTTTGTTAAGCATTTTTGAACCTAATAAATAATGTCAAAAGTCTCTATCCTAGCCAAAAATGTTCCTTTTGAAACAGTTCTAATAGTATTTTTGTTCTGCAATGTCTCCCAGTGTTGTGAAGAATTTGTGCCTCACAATAGGAATCTGGTATATCGCGTGCCGCTTTGCCATTTTTTATTTATTTATTTATTTTGAGATGTGAACCCTTCTTTTCTGGGCAGGCATTCCCATTTCTTTACATAAATGTTAGTTTTTCTTGAATAACCTTGGAACTTCAGTGCTGTAAATGCTACTAAATTTCACAAACTACAGGAGGATCAAATCTTAATAATGATGGAATGAAGGGAAGAAAAACAAATCACTGAACTTAATTATATGCTGTTTCAGTGAACCTCCTTTGTGTTTTTTTACATAACTCATAATTAAATTAAGTCTAAAGCAAGGTTTTAACAATTGCTTTATGCACTGAAAAACAATAATAACAATGGCCAAAGATGATCACAGTAGTCCCCTCTGGCTGTAATATCTATTAATCTAGACCTTAATGACTATTTATTCTGGAAAAAACTCTAATTGGAGACTCACTGCAATTCATTATATCTTATACAGTACCTATTAATGATAAGCTTGAGCTGTCCTTAATCTGTAGTTTAATTTCTGGATAATATTCCCATTTCTGCAGTGCAATAGTGTGAGACAAATCAAGCTTGGATGAAACATATTTGCTAGACATATTTTATTTCTGTGCATTTTACTTTGCTTATTTTAATTGGGCTCTGGGGAAAAATGTCAAACATCACATTTCTGTGCATTCATATTCTCTGTGGCACCAAAGCTGTTGGAGGCTATCTGTATTAAACAACTGTTTATACTGTGGGGTTTTTTTTTAGTCATCTCATTTCAGCTTAGTGCTAAAAGACACATTTTAGCTTGTTTTCTGGCTACAGTAGAAATAAATATTAGAAGACCTACAGTAGGAACTGCTTATTTGTGGTGTTACGTGGGAGGGTCTAAAACAAATTTCAGCTCACTACAATTGTAGTGGAGAATGAAACTCCATTTGGGGCTTGATAAATCAAGCTTCTAACACTCCTGATGATAGTTCAGTGGACTTATGTCTGTGTTCATTTTCTTTTGTAGTCGATGCTTAAAAAAAAAAAAGGAGAAGCGTCCTTGCACAGGGATGCAGCATCCTTGGCCCCCTTGGCCACCCTTGGCAATGGTGGGGCAGGATAGGGACCCCCAGCTGTCATGCCTTCCCTAGGGAACAGGGAATGCCGCCAGCCACGGCTGATGGAACACCAGGAGCAGGACAGCACATGATATCCCTTCCGAGTGGGACAAAAATGAATGCTATCAGTGCATTTTTAAAGTGCTGATAAATGCTGGAATATCTTCATCTGTTGATGTAGGAAAAGGGGATGAATTTGGGGTGTGGAAAAAAACACCCGAAGAAGCCCCTCTGAAAACAGAGATGCATATTACCTATGCAGGGAATAATCAATTTTAGCAGAAATTTTAGTAACAGAATTTTTGTAGATTTTTTTTAACTGCTGTCTTCCAAATTTGACTTGTAACCTCAAACCAAAAAGAAAGATCTCTCTGGAGTAGGTTGTAGCCAGTAATAATGGTTTGCTGTCAGAATTTAAATAATAATATTATCAAAGTGTCTGCCAGAAAAGAAAAGAAAAAACCCACACCTTAAAAGCTGTGTGAAAGTTTAAAAAGAAGTATTAAGAATTTAGTTTTACTATTGAAGTTACGAAGAAGAATACTGGATAAAACAGATCTGTTGGATAGGATAGGTACAATAATAGTTTTTGAGTGTAGTTGTGTTTTTCTTTTATGTTACAACATAAGAAAAAAAAATGTTGAACTTTTTCATAATATTTGAAAACTCAATGTAACTTTAAATAGCAGAAATCTCTCTTTCTGAGAGATATTCTACTATGCTTGTAAACTTAGGTGGGTCCAAATGAGTTTTAGAGTGAGATTAGGGTTAGCTTAGAATTGTTTTGTGTTTCACTGAAACAATAATTCTAATACCTTCAAGTTTTCATTGTATGTTATGTTGAACAACACTGAAACACTGCTGCAAGGCATGACCGACCAAGTTCCCAAAACCATGATATAAATGCTGCCATTGGTCTACTGTAATAAAGTGGAAAAATAATATTGTTATAATTGAGTGGAAAAAAAATATTATTGAGTGGAAAAAAAAATTAGAGCCAAATAAAAGAGGTTGTGAACAGCACCATTCTCAACACTTTTATGTACGTCTACAGTCAGATAGACCTATCAAAATAATAACACAAAAATAGTGGAATAGCAGTCAACTTCTTAAAATACACCAATTATTAACCACTGTACCAGAGTACAAAGCCACTGTTTTTAAAATGCAGGAGAATTCTGTCTTCTGAGGGTGAAGTTTGCTGCTTATCTTGCCATTGTCTTTTTTTTCTTAAGGACTTTCCTTCTCAGGACCCTGTCCCTGTCATTAGGTAGGACAGCCCTGGGGAAGTAGCTGTTTTAGAGGCTTTGGAGGCTGGTGGCAGAGGCTGCCAAGCTGTGACGTGTGGTGGCTTCTCTGTCACCAAAAGTGGGTGCTAGGCAGAGGCTGCATTGCAGTGGGTAAATTGCTGGCTGGGCATGGGGACGCCCGGCTGTGTCCCCAAGGAGCAGGCTGGCACAGGCCTGTGTGGTGGTCTTTGGAAAGGTTTTGGGAGGTCTTCCCCCTCCTCCTGCACCCTGGTGGCTAGCGTTCTGGGGTAGACTAATTCCTATCATCTGAACAGTACTAAGGCAGTGGGGCTCTCATGCCAGCTAGTGCTAGAGGGTGCTCCAGTTATTGAAAAATTGAATAATAACGGTAATAATCATCTAATGGCATTGTCCTTTTTTCCTCAGACAGACTATCTGTAGCCATGCAAGGCTGAGACACTTTCTGGCCATGGCTTTTGCCAGTGCCTTGGGTGAGGGGAAAGGGGTAATCCCCAGCCTCCTGATGTCAAACTGACCTGACCCAATGTCTCTGCCTTCTCCGCAGAGCATGCAGGAGCTGCAGCCTGCTGAGGTCTCTCCTCTCAAGGAGAGGAAGACATTTAACCCTAATTCACCCAAGGGCGAAGAGGACGGTGGGTATGAGCTTGCTTTAATGTAGCTAGCTTCAGAAACGCACTGTCACTGGTGCAAAACAGGCCCCAGTGTTTTGGGCAGGTAGCCCATGCTGAAGCTGGTGTTTCATTGGTACCTGAGGTGGCTAGCTTGACTCTAACCTGCGTGTGTCTATATGCACAGCCATTAATGCCCAAGGTATCTTAAATCTCTGCTGCCTGCTTGCTCAGTTACATTGGTCACAGTTATTGTTTTCTGAGTTCACATTTAGTTACTGTAAGAGATAGCCAAGAAGGTCAACATTTGAATGACTTTTTTTTTTTTTTTTAAATCACAGGTTTTTTTCCACAGTATGGTATTTTTGGCAAGTTTTCATCTGATTTTTTAGAATAGCTGGAGAGAAAAAGGGAAGGGTGTTATGGTCTGTACTGAGACTGTCTATAATGAAAGATGTGTGGTCTTCTGAGAAATTAATCTCAGAACCCTAGGAAGGATTCAAAGACCTTCATAGTGTGGATTGTCTGATGCATCTCTAGTACGTTAATATACAGGACAGCTGTCCATCTAAGTTACACTGTATAGTTTGGTTTAGATGGTCCAAAGAAATAAAGTGATCTCTTGGATGTCCTAATTAATTAGAATACATAGGAGCTTTTTTTTCCACTTTCACAAATGATCGATGGAATTGTTATATTGCTGCAAGAAACCCCAAGTACTTGTCTTACCTGTGAAACATCTTTCCTTTGACTTGAGAGGTCAGTAGGTTTCTCTCTATACCTCAAACAACATGCCTAACCTTGTTCATGCTCAAAGACAAGGCCCTGTAACACAGCTAGTAGATGCAGAACAGCCCTTCTGCAATGGGCAAGGCCTAGATTGGACTACAGGTGGGGTTTAGCTCAGTAATTAAAAACATGAAGGTTACCTGGTGGGCTGGAAAAGTGCGAGGACACACAGAGGGGCAGGAAAAAAATCTGTTCATTGCTGTCAGGCTTTGGCAACAAGTGGAAAAGAGCAATAGATCTGAGCAACTTGATTAACTTTCAGCATGGTGAGTGTGGCAGCATCAGTGCTGAGCAGTAGCTGTGAGCATTGCTGAGCTAGTGACAGGGCTGTAGGTGCCCTGAACGTCGTATGCCAAAAATCCAGCTATGACTACTGATACGTCTCTGTGTGTGCACAGTTTGAAACTATACAAATTTGATTTGAACTGAGACTCACTGCCTTTCAGATACAAAAATGATATTATATTTCCAAGGGCAAGATTATACATTTCACAGTAGTTTTCCTTTATATGAAATCTAATTCCTTTGGGGAATCTTCATTGGTTCTGGTGAGATATGTTTTCTTTCAGACTACGTTTCACTAGTGCATAAAACCCAGAGAAAATAAATTAAATTAAAAAAACCTGCAACTGCTGATGATGGCAAGAAGATGAAAACTTTAATATTAAATTGACTGTGAGAGAGAATCTAAAGATAAAGATTTTTGGAGATGGTAGTTCTTGGTGATTGATATTTGCTGTTTCTTTTGCTGTGCCTATTCCTGCAATTTGCATTTTCTCTTTTCCTGGAGACTGTGGAACTTCTCAGAAGAAATCAAGAATTCAGCTCTTCTTCCCTCACCTTGCCTCGCTTCTCCCTTCATCCCTGTAGCGTGAATACCTTTCAATATTGCATCAAGCAACAGGACTGTCATCTGTTGTTCATAGCTGCTCTCTCCCCTGCTCGCGCTGTCTTACCAGTGACGTCTTCAGTTGTTCTGGTTTCGAGAGCCTTTGCCTTGCTGCGATGGCTGTTAGCATCGCTTGCCGGCAGAGCCCCAGGGAGGCGCAGCCGATGCTGTCGGGGCTCCTGCGACGTAGCTCGCTGGTCCTGGGCCGGCCGGGCAGGCGGCCAGGGCTCCCCTCTGGCAGCGGGACGGGAGCCGCCTGAAAGTCAGCCAGGAGTTTGGCTGGTGTTACGCGTCAGCTCCCGGCTGTGTGCTTTTCATACCCCTGCTGCTGCGGCTCGGCTGGCAAAACTTTGCAGCGTGCGCCTGGCCTTGCTGCCTTTTGGACCTCGCTCATGAGGGGAATTATTTGGAAAGACAAGGAGGAGGCTGTATGTGATTCCTTGTTCTCATTAGTGGACAGAAACAAATTTCTTGTGAGGATAGCGGGGGAAATTCCCTAGCAAATGGAAGGGCTTGATAGAGGATTGAATGTAATAACTGGGATTCCCTAAAAGGATACATTTTAGCCATAGAGCCTTTCCACCTGGAGCCTCCTCCTGTCCACCACCAGGCTTTTCCAGGAAGGAATCCAGCTTCAGGTTAAATATCAAATGTTTACGAGCTTCTTGGAGGCTTAAATTGGAATCGGAGTTTCCCTCTGCTCCTTGAAACAGTGTCATCCACTCAGCTGTTTCATGTTTAAGTAAATACCTCAAAGCATCCTCAGCCACAGCTTTTACAGCAGGGGCCAAAATGAGTGAGAATGTGTGACCCTCCAAACCCAGTTTGCTTGGACCCTTGTTTCTTGTAGGCAACCTTGCAAAGAGCAAAGCTTACTCGTGAAAAGTTACAAGAGCTCTGTCTTGTCTGGGGTCCTCACAGCACAGTTTAAATATTTAAAAAAAAAAAAAAAAAGTTTTCCTAATCACCACCAGTACCATGTTTGATGGAATTTGAAAATCAAGGCACAGTCTTTTTGCTGTTAGAACTTCATTTTTTCCTAAAAGATCCTGAAATATGAATGTAGCTAATCAATTTGATGGTGACACATGAAAGAGGACAAAGCTATATTTGTTCTACTAATGACAGAAGAGAATTGTGTTGTGTCAGTCAGGTGTACACTCCTGAGATCAGAGGAAACAGGCTTTTTTCAAGAGGAAAACCCCTGATATCTTATGGAAGCACTGGAAACAGCTATCTGAAGGTGGTGATATTTTAATCTTTGGTTTTCTACTTGTTATCCTCAGAAGTGTACCTGAAATGTACATGTGCACTTGCTGGCTAAATAATTCATTGCAAATATATTATCAGGTGGATTTAGCCTTGTTCTTTAGTCATTAATTAAAAGAAACTGGATTTTTGAAGTTATTTACTACCTGCAACAATTTTAAGTTTGTTTCAGAAAACTTCCATCTGTATTTTATGTGAACTTTTCCTTTTCATCCACACCTAGTCGTCATTCATGGAACATAACTGCTTTTCTAAGTCATGTGTGGCTGTCTCCTTCCCCTGATTTGAGGACTGAGTCCTTCTAAAAGGAAGAGTTCTTGGGCACATATTCATAAATCAATACTGGAGAATGGAGGATACTGGAGAATTTGTCTGCCTTAACACTCTACAGACATACATGAAAAGCACATGATTGTGGCCAAGTTAAAAAAAAGGACAAATTGGTTGCTTGTGCAACTCTGCCTTTCACAGAGACACACCAGCAGAAAATCTGACCCAGCATTTTCATGTTATCTACAGAGTGCTATCACTCACAGGGAAATTTAAATCCTGATTATACTCTAATTAGAAAAAAACACAACAAAATCAAACCCACATTTGTCATGAGAAGTCTTTGTACTTGATACTGCATTTCCAGTTTATTCAATTTATGGTGCTGTTAGTGATGTCTATACACATTTATCATCACAAAATGTTTTTTCATGTGTGTCACTTAGCCAAGCTAATGCTAAAACTGAAATTTTTCTGCCAGGTAGCAATGCTAGGATAAAACTTTTTGGAAAATTTCAGCAGGTATTTATGAATTATTTATCAATGTCTGGAAATAGAAATAGATGTAGGCAAGATATTGTTTTTCTTACAGTGAAAAAAATATACATGACTATGATAGTAAGTAGAAAAAGGGAAAAATGTTTGTGTCTGTATTTTGTAGCTGGAATATAGTGAGGAGGAAGACATGGTGTCTTATACAGAATGTGAATTTAGATTAATTCTTAGGTCCTGAAAACAAGAATTTGCACATGTGCACTGTAGCTGCGCTAAGGGTTTGGCATCTCAGTTCTCCTGAGATGCCACTGGCCCTGACCACACACAAGTTTCACATATCCTGAGAAGACAAGTGTCTGTGTATCATCCCCATTTCATGATCTCCAAGGCTGAACATAGCTTTCCTCCTCTTTTGCCTCTGGCTGTGGCAGCCCGCTCTTATCCTCAACATCAGAACCCAACAAGGGGTCAATGGTTCCCTTATTATCTGGACCCCCATCTGCTGAGACTCATGAACCATGGAAGGGAAGAAGTCACCTGAAGGAAATGCAGAGGGTGGGGAACATGGTGTCATGGAGGATGGAGGAAGAATATGAGATGGAATGGAGGATGGAGGATGAAAATCAGAATGACATAGCCTGAGTTGCCTCACACTGCTGGTGGGGGAGGATTTGTACTTTGACCCCTGCCAAGGCATTTCTTGTGAAGCTAGGTTAGTCACATATGTCTCAGTTGCACAGGAGGTCAGCAATTGTGTAATGATAATTTTCATCACTTTGTTTCATGTTTTGAATGGTCTAGTTTGAGACTGCTTTTGCAGCAAGCCTAAAAATCACAAATGCTGTTGAAAATAGTTAATTCTGAAAGAGGCACTGATAATTCTACTTTTTAGTACTGGGTAATCACTCACATAAGGCCATAAAAAGCTCATGAAAAAACTAGTTCTGAATTCAGAGGCAAAGGACGTGCAGTAGCAAGGATTAGTCTACGGGCCTTTCAATTCAACTTACATTCATAGAAATGTTTGGTGCCAGATGAACATGGAGACATCGACATTTTTGAGTATTTAATTTTTTTTGGAATCCAGTGTATGAGTGTGAAGTAAAGAAACTGAGCACATGAAATAAGAATTTTGTCATATCTATAAAAACAGACCAGGGCTTGCTACAAGACAAGTTTCCAGTGCTACCTGAGATGCAATCATTTGTTAAAAAGATGGTTGAAAAAGATTTTATACCTGAAAAATTACTTTGCAAACACTTGAAAATGTTGAGCTTTCGTTAGCATTTCAGGAATAGCTGGCTTTGATTTAAAGAAAATACATGTGAAAAAAAAGACATTTTATAGAAGTTTTAAGTGATTGAAGTTGCTTTTTTAATGGGAGGGAAGATAATGGTAAATGGTGTTTGTTACATTCATTATTTCTTACTCTTGTAGAAATGGGCTCCCATTACAAATCTTGATTTTGAAATTAGATGTGAATTTGAACTTCCTCAAGTCTCATATAATTTCATTTTTCTTGGCCTTCATGCATTTATTGTCCAACACCATTGGTGTCTAAAAGAGAATGCCCTGGACCATGTTCTCAGCAGCTGAACTTTGGCCCGTTGATTTTAGGGGAGGTAAAAAGTTATACCACATCAGAGGCCAGTTCTGCATCTTAGCAGATATAGGAAGATGTAAGAAAGTCCAGCCCCAGATTGAAGGATTTTCCAAAATTTAAGGACCTATTCAGTTTGGTTACACAGTTTCAAAGATGATTTTCTGTTCTCATTGTTGTCTTGCCTGAAGGTTTGAAAGAACGAAAAGGGAGAAGGTGTCTAATAAACAACGTATGCAAGACCATCACTGACCTAGTTCAGAAGTGCAAGCATGTGAAAACAGAGCTGACTTCTTGCCCCCAGTGATGTTACTGGAAGTTTTGCCACTGACTTCAGCAGAGTGGAAATTTCAGGCATTTTTCCTGTCTGAAGTTGCTCATAATAGAATGTCCCTTTGCTGCAAATGCAGATGCAAATGAATACACTTCATGACTAGTTCTGCTCAACTGAGGTTTTTTCAGGCTTGGTGCCTATATTCCTATGCAATGCTCCATTTAAGAATCAAAAACAAGCCAAAATTTGATTAATAAAGAAATTAGACTTCTAATAATAAAAATAAGAATTGGGTTTAGAAAAAGAAATGGATTTAGATACATCTTTTATTTCACAGAGGATTTACCTTAGGAATTAAATTTGTGTAAAAGAAATCTAGAAGCTTTTTTAAAATGGTAACGTCTATCTTTCATGTAAGCGTGAAGAGAACATGCACACACAAAGAGGTTTCAGTAGGCTGTGTAAGTATTGATTTAGATAATCAGTATGTAAGCAAAAATATTTTTGCGATTTTCCATTTTTTTCCTTTAAAACAGTTGGTATTGACAAATGAGCAAGTCCATTTCAGTACCTAAGATGCACCTGTTCCATCTAGCTGTGCAACACACAGTGATTCCCAGGGAATGTTGTGAAAGTTGGAAGTAGACAAATGAAAAAGTCATGAGAAAATTACATCTATTTCTCTCAGGGTTGCCGTTGTTTTTCCCTTTGTTAGTCAACCTATATCTCTCTTGTCTTTTCTGTGCTTTGGATGCATGTTGCTAAGAACTACCATATCTAGACTGAAATTCACGGTTTGTCCGCTCATACTGCTGGGTTTTTTATCTCCATTTCATGATGAGATTACATCAGTATTTTTTGTTGCCCCCCTCCATACTTCCCGAGCTTAAAGATGTGCTCTTTTAGATTTTTTTGTGTGTGACTTTAACAATGTTCTGTTCACATTTCCTTGGATAGACCCAACAATTGCTTGTTGACCCATTTTAACCCCTTTTGAGCATCATCTTCAAAGTGTAACTGTCCTTGACAATGAAAGAGACCTTCCTATTGTCTGGTCCTTCCAGGCAATCTTTAGCATTGAGTTAAATGGCTTTCAGATGGAGGAGTTGGCTGGAAGGAAGGAGACAAAGTGGTCTGTTGTTTCTGAGTGACTTTGCCAGAGTTTCCCTTTTTTCTTTTAGAATGGTGCATTTCTATAGAAGATGACAGACGTTTTGACAGGTGCAATATGCTTTGAACTGTTGTGTCAGATAATTCTTTTGTCTTGGTTTTTCCCAGCAGAGTGGTACGTCTCCTTAGGATGCTGATATGCATATTGTTTGCTTTTCATTTAGTGTGGTGAAGCCTTCCATCCTCCTTTTCTCTCTCCCTCTCTCACTTTTTTAATGGCCCTTTGCATATATGTAGCTAACCCAGATGGGAAGGCGGAGTGACCATGACTTAAACCTCTCTCTCCAACCTTTTGATAGTGATAACTGACAGTTATAACTCAGGAAATTACAATGGCAACAGAGAAAGAGCTGGCAAAGACACACAAAAGCATGACCTCAAATAAAATGATGTTATAATCTCATCTCTGGCTGCAATGAACTATGCTCGTATAAAAAAGACCGTTTCAGGTCTGTTACTTCAGAGCAGGAAAGATTTATCTTTGCTCATCTATGGATTGGCCTAGGTGAAAACAAAACTGCAGTCCCGTCACACAATCAAAACTAGTTTGAGGAGAAAAGAACTCCAAGCTAAAGTTTTAAAACTTAAAAAATGTTTTCTCTTAGTCCTAGTAAGGATGTTTTATTTCTTTCTTAATACTCTTAAAGTTACCACAGAGAGTATTTCTCAGTCAGGTAGCTTCATTTTTTTCGAGTGTGTAGAGCATGTGTTCTACATTTGTGGTCAATGTTTTTGCATTGTCGACTCCGTGGGTTTGTAGTCCTGTTATGAATTATTGTATTGTAAATAGTAGCACTGTTAAACTGGTCATGCAGAGAAGATGTCGGGAGTTGCGCATGATAATATCTTTCTATATCAGTCCCTGCTTCTGCCTGCCTGCCTGTTTTGGGCTTAAACAGACTTTCCTACTACTAACTTTGATGTTTTCTTTTTATTTTCAGAGTTAACATCCCTTCTTTTGGTTGCCTGGGTATGACTTTCATTCATTGTGTCATGAATGACATCCGTGTTACTGAAAGACAACCTGACCCTGAAAAATTGAAAACAAGATCTTCTTTTGCAGTTGCTTCACATGGCATAAACTCAATGGGGAAGAGAGATTTAAAGGCTGCCAATCAAATAGAGGAATGGACAACATAATTTACTGTAACAGGGAGAGGTGTCTTGGAAAGCTTTGCTTTATGAATCCTTCCAGAACATCTGAGAACTTGATTTAATAGCTCATGGCATGCATGTTTAAAATATTTGTACCAAGATTTTTAAAAATCAGGGACTAGCAACTAAATCTCTGTAAACTATAGTGGGGTGACCTGGTGGCCTGATTTGCAAAAATGGCAAGAACCCATGAACTTCTCTGGTTTCCACAGACGTCTGCTCGGCTCTGAGGAATACTTCAGAGAATCTTACTCTAGCATTTTAGCCTACAGGGCAATTTAAAAATTGTATGTGTTATTATGGTATATAGTGGGTAATCTTGCATTAAAAAAATTTAATTATGTCTTCTAAAATGATAAAATTTATGGGAAGATTTTGACTAGTTCTTATGATACCCCAAAAAGTGAATGGCTATATTTGTTTCTTTACTAGTAGATACCTCAGTGCTGCAAAGTATTGTACAGCAGTGCTTAAACATGTGAGATCAATGGGTCTGAAATACATGGCTAAACCATCGTCTGAAATGCTGTCTGCTGCCATAGAAGGGCCCTAATAATTGTTATACTTGATTGTAAAAGTGGTTCTTTGGAATCACTGAAATTTTCTGTTTCTTCAGTTACTTTTTTCAAGTAATTCCTGTTTAGAATGTAACTCTTGCCTTTGTAAGTCAGTCGTGCAAACAAGATACAAAACCTCTCCATTTTAGTAGCTATTCTTCTGAGCTGAAAATACAGTATTTTTGCCATCCATCTTCTATGCTCACCTGTTACCACTGGTCCCTGGTTGCAGATTTATTCATGTATTGACTGATAACTGGTTGAAACTCCTTATGTCACAACAGTAGAAAATATATTTGCAACACTGGAAATTTCAAAGCAGATTTTTGTAGTTATACGTTGTAGGCAGCTGAGAACAGGTTCTTACAAAGATTGTTGGAAGGTCTTAACAAGAGGCCTATTTACTGACACCATCTCTAATCGGTATGTGTCATGGAAAGTTCTCATCTTAAGAGATCTGACATTGTTCAGGGAAGAACCAAATGGAACCAATGTTAAATTGCTCAGGCTCTTTTGCAAAGTAGAGTATTTCTGAAGCTAGGAGAATTTTGCCAAGAGACTCACAAGGCATGAATTTCTTGGGATGATGTGCATCACATTCGGTTTTATGGTTTCCCTTTCACTGTTTGAGGATGTTGCATAGCTGAATAGGCTGAAGGGGGATCCACGCCTTTTTCACAGGAGTCCAGTGTAAGCATGGCAGAGTCCTTGTTATGGTCATCACTGAGATGGTTATTTATCACTTGATTGGTATCTGAAATTTCTATAGGGTTCTCGTCAACAAAATAAAGGTGGTTGCTCTTTTGATCAGGTCTAGTAGGAAAATATGCAAAGAGTTCTCACAGGCTGTTGATGTCTCAAAATATGCCCACTGTAACAATTCACAGGCTATACAGACTTCATGGTTGTCAAGTATTCTGCTTGCCTTTGCCATATAGACTTCATGGTTGTCACTGGAGATAGAGCGCTGTACCTTCTGCTCCAAAAGCATAGACTCCTACTGTCAGGATTGGTATCGTGTTGCGAGCATGGGGAGACTATGCAAATTGGATAACATAATGCTGCTCATATGGGAGCTGACTGCTAATTCCCATGTTAATCCTGTGAGCGAATGCAGTGTGAACGAGACACTCACCCCAAGTCTGGTTGAGGCCAAGCCATGTGTTCCTGCCGTTGAGAAGAGCTGTGCCTGCTCTCCAGGTAATCAGTCTGACTCCTGAGTGCTCACTAAAAGGTGCACCTGCCACCTGATAGCAGTTCCCGTCGCCATAGAAGTGTTGAGTGTGGAACAATCTGTAAAGAATCCACTGATGAAAAGCCAATTAAAATCAACTGGGAATCTTTCCACCAGTTTGGTAAAATTTGGATCACACCATTAGCCAAAAAGCCACGCTGGGCATATCCTTGCCCATGGGAATCATTTCACCTGCTGGCAGAATAACATCGAATTGATGCAGGCTTTCTTAGAGTGACAGAAGATAAGAAAATCCACATTTTCCCTGGCTGGTGTTCAAGAACCATCCCAGGCCCATAGGGCAGGAAATGTACTACTACTGAGTCTTTCCATGGATAGGAGTAATTTGTCACACCAGCTCTAGAGCACTGAGTTAAGCAAGAGGCAACAGCATCGGTGTTATCACTGACAACTGCTTTCTGGCCAAACCCTTTGACATTTTTTGCTTTATGAAACTTTGAATATCATCACCTGAATGTATTTTTGTTTGAACACGAACTTTAACCTAATGTGACTGTTTAATATATTTTTGCATTCTTAGATCCCATGAGTGAGATGTCAGCTTGAACAACCAAATTCAGTGGGTCACAAGAGGCCTTTAGTGAACTCGGAGAACTTAGTCCATGCACAGGCTCCTCTTTGTCCCAACACAAAATGACTCATCTGACAAGACAGAGTCATACCTCTTAGGTATGTTTTCCTGCTGATTGCAGCTCACAACCAGAGACTATAGCACTTTATGAGTGCATTCCTCACCAAAGTTTAAAATCAACCAACAAAAACTTAAAAATAAGTTTCTAAGTCCACATTTACTTATTCAAGTTTCTACTGTGTTTCGAAGCATGTTAGCATCCTACGAAACTAATGGTGATAATGAAATCCCCATTAAAAGGCATAAAAAGTTATGAATCCAAACCCACTAGATTTAGTAGAGCTTCTTGCCAACAAAGTACACTTCTATGTGACTAGATTCAAACAAAAAGATGGACCCATAATTTTTTATCTTCATTATTAGGTAGGTCAACATAAAATTCTCTTATCAATAACCTCAGTTCAGTACTGATTTGATGCTGCTGAAGTACGGTAAAACTGTTAAGATGTCCTTCTAGCCTTGTATCCAAACATGCTAGTCAATAGTTAATCCCTTTTTCTAGGTAAAGTTCATCTCAAATGTTGTGCACTGCAATGTTTTATTTGTTGTATTTAGAATATTTACTCAAATTGAATGTGTAAATTAATAGCTACAACAAATAACTACAATCTTATGTTCCATAGCTATAAAAAAGTTCATCTATGCACTGACTTATATTGCCTATGTAGTGAAGAAAATGCTGAGAATGAATTCCCCCTGGTCTCTTGTCTACATCATAAGGATGATGGTCAATCATTAAGATTTTTCATTTTATGGATGGTTTTCCTCATGTAAGAATTTAGGATGAACTGAAAGAAATGATGCACAGAGGCTAAGCAAAGTTCTCCTCGTTACTTTGAATCCTACTGAAATATTTTATGTAGGTGTTAGATGATTTCTAAAAAAGGTTCTGAATGACTTTGCACTTTTTATTTGGGCTGATTGAAAATTTCCTGTTTTCATGTGTTTTCCTTTTACAAAATGTTGATTTTAGAAAAACAATATGTGCCCCAGAATCATACTAGTTTATTAGTATTTTCACCAAAAATTCCCAAGTGATTTTTTCTTATAAGTTGAAATTAATTTGTTCCAGCTTTTCTTATTCATAATTATTTTATATTTATGTTATGATACCAGTCAGAAAAAAATGGAAGGATGAAATATCGCTGTGAAACATTTGATAATGTCAAAAAAAATCCATCATTGTATGGATTTCTGCAACTAAATTTTGTAATTCTTATTCCATGGGAAGTATCAACATAACATATTTTAGGTTACAAGTATACTAGATGCTGCTCATCACTTTTCCTGTATGTTTTTCTTTTCAGGTTTCTCAGACTTGAACATGATCTAGAAAATCAATAGAAGAGCAATTGCTTCTTTCTCTTTGTTTCACTGAGTTTAGTTTATGTCTAGGTTGCTGGTTCAGGATTTCTTGGTCTTTTTGCTTGACTGAGAATTGAAATCAATTGCTTGGCTACGGTTTAATCTTCCTGTTTGCAGTCTTGAGGGTGACCACTAGCATTAGTAGGGTGACTGATAGGTAAATTGAAGGAATTAAGTTCTTACTATTTAACTGAGACTTATACTGGTAATATGTCATTCATTTCAATGAATGCTAGTCCAGATCACCTGATCTTGGAACATAACTTTGGCTGAAATACATTTGCTGAAGTCAACTGTAGAGAAAAGGATCACAAAAAGAATCTTAGTACTATGTTGCAGGACAATTATTGTCTTAATAAAGATGAAGTCATTTGAAGATCCCTTTTTCTCTCTCCTTATATCAAAAACCTACCTGTGAAATGTACAGTGAAATGTAAACAATTCTTGGACACTGTCTCTTCCTTGTTACCTACCTTGAGTCAACACTTAGCAACTCTGGAAGTCAAGCACAACCAATGCACTTACTTTGCATAGACTACATGACTACACATGCAGAAAGGCACTGAAGAATCTGGATACTCTACTCATTCTTTAACCCCTGGTTTGCTGGAATTTAATTTTGTGGCACATTTTCTTTCCTTCTCTCTTAACAAACCAGGACAGAAGTGATATTTCTTAGGAGTTTTCTTAACTACTCACAGCAAAATCAGCAAATCACTGCAAATGCATTTTTATCCGTTCAGAAAATTTCAGTGCAACTCATGGCATTTTTTTCCCTATTTGAACTGAGCTTTGCAACAATGAATGAGTGCTTGGTATCAAACTTTCTTTGCTGGAGCACCAGAAATAAGAAAAGATGTATCACGAAAAGTATAATTAGAATGATTTGGGAACAAAGCAAAGTTTCAGAAGATGCTTCAGGATATAAGAGGCAAAATATTGTCGGAGCTACTACCACCAACATAAACAGTAGGAAAACATTTACATCGATGCGGCTTTAGTTCAGAGTGACTCTGTTCTTCACTTGGACAGCAATTAATATATTTGTCTGCAAATATGCTAGGTCCAAACAACTGGCAAGGCAGACTTGTTGATGAGAGGGCACATTGGCAGGTTAGTGGAACCCAAGCCCTTGCCTATGAGGGCATGCGTGCCAGCTGTACCAATCTACAGAGGCCAAGGATGTTTTCACTGAGTTCAGATGTCTCTTCCTTTTAGTGCAGCTGTTACAAGGCCAGTCCTGAAGGTTGCCTTTTTATTCCTCTGTATAGTCCCTGTGGTCAAGGATAACACGTCAGTGGTTGAGGTTGGGGAAGCAAAACCATTAATGCTATTTAGAAATACATACTTGTTTTCATTCCAGCTATCGTGAGATGTTATTGACAGGGCTCATAAATGGGAAATTCTGAGCCTGGGAACTCCTCATACCCTCAGAAATGCTGAAATGCAAACCCATAATTCAGGTTCTCAAGGCCCAGTGCTCTCCTTGGTTATGTATATGCTAATGGCATCATGAAGATCTTTGAGTGTAACTGAGAAGGGAATTTGCTATTAACTAGCTATTAACTAGCACTTGTGCCTCTCCTATGCTGATGAGTTACCTCCTTTATGGTACCATCACATTCAATTCCCAGGCATCAGCTCATTACATTAACTTCAGGCACAGTCATATTTTTCCTGAGATTTTGCCACAGCCTTACTCTCTCCCTTAGGGTACCTTCTCTAAAATGTGTCATACTGGCCTGATATTTATTTTGAGAGTTTTTGCTGTCTTTGATTTCCTATTATCTACATTACGTGAGAGACCAAACTAATCATGACACAGTCACGTCTGCAAAGAGGAAATTTGCCTTTGGTAAGATAAACTGAGACATGGATAGACATACTGCACATGTATCAAGTAAGGATAGGACATCATCTGTATTTGCTAATGAATTGTTTCAGAGAGATATACAACTTGAAAAATCAGCACCTAAATGGTGAGCTATCTTTCTCTGTCCCGGCATTGCTTTGCCTTGGTGGTATGATGCATAGTTCTGGAGGAAATGCAGATGAGATTAAATAGCGCACAGTTTTTCAGGTTTCATTCTGAATGTCATGCACTTTTCTGGACATAATGCAGATGAGAATATAGATCTTGTGCAAGCTTTAAAAAATGTTTCTTAAATGGTTTTCATCTTGATAGCTTTAAGGTAGTTTTCCTGTATCAAGATGAAGATTTCAGAAGATGAAGTGTTTGACTTATGGCCCAATTTCAAAATATAAAGATTACGGTAAGTTATTGTGGTGCAAGAAGAGGAATGACATTGATCATCAGTTGTTCAATTTAGTTTTAATTTTACTGATGGATGAATGTTGAAAACAGCCCTAGTTGATTTTTGCGTGTGTCAGCATTCCAGTAAAATGCTGATGTGGGTTTCCCTAATACCTACTGATTTGGATAAGATCGGGGTTGGTTGCCCCAGAGTGATAACTCTATTTATATT
The DNA here is from genome assembly GCF_034638445.1 of Ciconia boyciana. NCBI lineage: Eukaryota > Metazoa > Chordata > Aves > Ciconiiformes > Ciconiidae > Ciconia > Ciconia boyciana. The sequence goes on from NC_132934.1 coordinate 62,673,729, forward strand.
TTAATTATATGGAGGGGAGGAAAGGAATCACCGATCTATATTTTCCATAGTTGGCAAAAGCCTGAATATTTTTAAAACAGGTTGTTTGAACAGAGATTCTTCCTGAACTGGCTCTATATGAGCAGGACTAGTTTTGTTCCTGAATGGTGGGGGACAATGTAGCATAGTGTGTTTACAGCATGTTGAAGCCTGTTTCACTACCAGAAGAGGGTCTCTGGTTATACATAAAGACCTGATCCGGCACCACTACCCAGACCAAATAAACCAGGAATCATTCCAAGGCCAAGTCTTCCAGTTATCTTCCAGAATACCTATGACTTGGCCACCTAGGGTAGAACCAGGTCTGCTTCAGCCTGCAAGGAGCATTCTTGTTTCCAGCAGAGTTTTGTTCCTGGGAAGCAAAATTCCAGCAGAACAACACTGCCTGTCTCTTTGGCTATAGCTTGGCCTTAGCTGCCTCAGAAGTCAAAGTTTTTAAGATCTGGAGAGTTTGCAAACTTACATTTTCCCCACGTATTCTATTGTACACACAAAGGAGAAATAAAATATGTATTTGTTTTGCTTTTATTGGCTGGCTTAGGAAAGTGGAAAGTGTGTGTGTGTGTAACTTGGCCTTAGATTGATATTGATATGATGGCTGGATGATCTAATTTCTAATGTCAAACCATTAAGAACCCATTTTTCATGAAACATTTTCTTTATTTTTGGTCAACATGAATGACAAGTTTCTCATTCAATCGGCATTTTGTGCAGTATTTAACTCACATGTAGGTACCCAACTGCAAATTTGCTACAAGGCTTATCTTTGTTTCTTACATAAACTAACATCAATCACATGGAATTCTTTTCCAAGTTAGCGCATATTAGTCAAAATTCAGTGCAGTAAGGGATAAACAGTAGACAAGGGAACTTGGGACATTCTGGGCTCTCTGTCACTTCTGACTACACCATAATCTAGTTACTGAATAAGCCAGTTCACCCAGGGAGTAACACTTGCCAAAGTGGGTAAGGATTTCAAAATCTAGTCCATATTTCATTGCAATTATTCTTCTGTGTAATTTTATTTGAACTTGTTAGCTTCAAGATTACTCCCCTACCAGAAAAGCAACTGGTATTATTACATAGTTCCATGGCTTGTAAGTCATAGAATGTTTTCCAAACCTATTTTACTTTGCTTGTAATGAGGCAATGACAATGTTTTGTTTTAGATGTACTAGAAATTATAATGGATAAAGAAAATGGAGCCAATCTGTTTAATGGGGGATGAGAAGTTATTTTCTTCCTAGTTTCTTATTACTCTACTGCTTTAATTCCTGGCAGCATTGCATTAATGTTAAGTGCTGGTCCCCAGCACCGAGTGGCAATTTATCATCTTTCTTGGCAGGCTTCCTGCTTCATCCTGCACCTGCCTCCTTGAAAGAAAACAAGACATCAGATACTTATTCAAATAATGCAATAGCTGATCAGCAGAGTATCTACACAATGGTAAGTTATCCATGATAAAAGGACAACTTTTTCATGCATTATATGTGACATATGTGTCCTTTCTCTTAAGATTTATGGCATTCATGACGGTTAGTATTGTTACTATAATCAAATCTTTTACAGCCTAGCTGCAAAGGTTCAACTTATTGTCAATAGATTTCTATATAAGAGTCAATCAAGCAATTTCATAAATACTTTGAAACACCTGCACTCTCCTTGGAAGTGTAGAAATAGCAATATCATGGTCTCATCTTTCAAGTCATGAAGCTACTATGTCTTAGTAATTCCCTATAGGCAAATGAAGTAGAAGAAGAGTCAAAACTATATGTTCATTTGCATTTGTTCCATATGATGCAGACATCTGTTACATGTATATGTGAATGTGTATATTTATATATGTATTCACACCCACATATGCATGTGTATATGTGTGTGTGTGTGTGTGTATAAACTTTCTGAAGAATAGATTATAGCCTTAACACACAAATAAAGAAGAAATCAAAGGAAAGCTATATCTATGAGTCAGGATGTGAAGAGAATGGTAGGAACTATTCATAAAAAGGATATGTAAAATCTTATTCACAAATATGAAAAGAAAGGTCATTTGGTTTACCAGGAATTTGCATTTTACAAGCCTCGCTGGAAGCAAAATGCATAACTGCTTGGAAGCAGGATGTCATGCTCCTGCTGACATGGGAGGCGGGTCCTTTGGTTAAGGCATTAATTAGCTTGAGGTGTGGAAACCAGTTCTCTGCGGTGCCACTGATCTCCTGGGACTGGCTTCTAGCTTCTTTGAGCCTCATTTCCCATCTGTAATCGTAGTCCTTCCCTATGCATTGTCCATATGTGTAGTTATGAAAGACACATGCAGGCACCAGTCAGCTTCTTGTATTTGACCCAAAGCATTTAAAATACTAGAACACTGCATATGGCAGCATGGTGATTGATAAAGCCAACTTATGTTCCACTGAGGAATACTTATTATCTATGATTATTAAGAATAGGTATCAACAACCCACTGTGTTAGGAGCTGTAACTAAGGATAATTCTTGCTTGAGAGCTCTCAATCTAATGAGAAAAACAATGAGAAACACTCAGTGAGAATGGAGCCATTAAGAGAAAAGTGACAAGAGTATGAGCATATGTAGACAAGTGGTGCATAGATAGAAGTTCCTGAGCTTTTTGAATATCTTAATATAAATGCTAAGAAGGAAAGGAGATAAAAATCTGACCTCAGAGAATTCTCTCTTTGCCATAAATTTGCCAGAAGGAGAGACAAACATGGATCCTGATGGAAAAAAAGTCATAGCTGTATAGAGGAGTGTAGGGGAAGAGGTACTGCATAGAGGTACCTTGTACAGTGAAGAGGTACCGTGCAGAGCTGCTCAAATCATTACAAGACAAAATGCTTCTTCCCACCTCAAACCAGGAACTTGAACTCAGGAATCCCTGTGCCAGGCAGATGCCCTGGGATTGGGGAATGGCCCATCTCCTTCTTTATTGTCAGAGCTGTTGCAGTCATGCATAAAACTTTTGAATGTGGCTACAGAGAAAGACTGTCATCATAACAACAAAGTATTTTAAGGCAAGCTGTTTATTTAAAGCTCATGTTGTGAAAGATTTTAGCTCAGAATGTCACATTTGCCTACTAAAATACCATCTGCAAGAGCTGTTTGATCCAGAGGCTAAATCTGGTCTCTGTCTCCTCTGAAAGAATTCTTCATATTGATATTCTGATTAGGAATTTGCATTTATTCATAGCCTGGTCTTCAGCTGAGGTCCTGTTGTATTTTCTATCCATGCGAAGGGAAGATTTGCTAGTTTTCTGCAAAACTAATTCTATAGCTATTATACAAAAGGGTTTCTAACTTGTCCTGGTGTGCTGAGCATGAGAAATATTTGCTACCTCCTGAAGACCTGCAGATGTTGTTCTGCATTTATCCCCAGGGTTAGGAGAGGGTGCCTGTATATTTGGCAGGCTTCTTGGAAGGCTTTCCCCTGTTGTAGTGCGTGCAGTGGTGCAAACAGCTGTGCCAAAAAAACTGGTGGAGGGCTGTCTTGCTGTTGCAGTATGAGAGCTTTGCTGGTATATTGAATATGAGCCTTTTTATTGCTACTCAGTTTTGACTAGCAAATTGGTTTTCATTCTCCCTGACTGGAAAGATGAATTTTGCTACATTCATGTGACCTTCATGTTTGACAGAGGCCACCCTTCCTGCCAGGAGAGCAGAAAAGAGAGAAAACTAAAGCGTGCTAGTCACAGTGGCAGTGCTCTTACCTTATGAAAGCATCCTTTAAAAAGAGCCAGGGCCGAGTACTGTGGACTCCTGGAGGCTGACAGACAGTACCGATACAATACTTAAACAGCAATACCAAAGTTCATAGGTCTCCTGGGTGGTAATGGTTTATTCTTTTTTTATGTTCTCCTGTTCTTGCTATAGCGCTGGTGCAGCTCAGTAGCGATGGGCAGGTTTGGTAGCAAAGGCTTTCTGCAGCACATCATCCCCCCACAAGCTGGAATCCTCCGCTCCTCATAGCGTGACCTAGGTCTGTGCTGCTGTTGCTCAGCACCGTACAGCTGGGGGTGGCCTGGGGAATAGGTCCTAGCTGTTGGGCCTCATAATTTAGAAGAGCAAAACTACTGGAAATGCTCGTGGGGCTTTTTTTGTCATACTGTATATGTGGCTATTTAATTTCTCAGGTTTCCTTACATGTTTGGATACCCTAATTGTCCTAATGAGCCCTCGTGTGCAACTGCTTAGTAAATACCAGCCTTAATGCTTGTGACTTAGAAGCTTTGTTCAGTAGCAACAAAGGCAGAATAAATGCATAAGGCTTTGTGTATCTGGTTGCTTGGGCAAGTTGCCTTACTTAGCAAATGCAAAGATATTAAATTTCTATTCAGATGATTAAAAAAGAGCTTCTTCATGTTTTACCGCATGACTTGCTCTGTTTACGGTGCATTAGGTGTTTACTATAGTGATAGAAAAATGGCACCTTCTCCATCTCCCTCTCTTCTCCTTTGTAACAGATGTTTCTTCTGAAGGACTTGCTGGTCACCTGTGTCTCCAACAGCATCTAACAAGATTTCATTTAAAAAAGAAAAATGTAATATGTATGCCTTTATTTTGTTAAGTTTTGATTTCTAAAGGTAACAGCTAGTGTCAGGTTTCTCACACTGCTCCTTCTATTTCTTGTTTTCAATTGAAAGAGTGTGCTGTGTCAGCAAAACCCACGGCTCACTGCCATGCTCTCTTTTGTGTGGCAGCCGTTTGACACATAAAACTAGCAGCTGCTCTTAAAGGACCCTGCAAATTAACCGTATTAAGGATACAAAACATGAAGGGGCTATTTTTCGTGATGGTGGGAAGCTTTCTTAACTACATTTAATTCGGGGGTAAACCTTTCCTGCCATAATTAAAAAGAGGAGTGAAAGAGGAGCGTGTTTTACATACAACGGGATTGATAACACTGAGAAGATGGGATGAGATGGGATCAGAATAGCTCGTGGAGGGGCTATAGGCTCAGTTCTTCCAACAATTATCCTGACACCTGAGCTGTAGCTGTGTGCACTTTTTAAGCGTAAGGGACAGTGTCCTCTGCCTGCTGTCACTGCAGATGTTTGTGTTGTGTTCAGCTCATACGCATGAGCGTTACCAGGGTGAGAGCCTTTGGGAAGAGTTTGATGATGCTGAAAACAGTCTTGCATCCCTTGGGGCACTCCTGTTTTTCAGTGAAGTTACACAGGACCTGTGGGTCTGCATGGTATATAAGCAGCCACAATCTGTGCAATGCACTAGATATGAAAGGCTGAAATAAAGCCCAGCAATTAGCACTTGGGAAACTATGTTGTTGGGGCTTTTTTGGCCAAATTTTATCCAAAACTGGAAAAGGTAACCTTCAATGACTTTGGCAATTTTGGGGTGGGAATTATTGTATTTACCTGAGGAGAAAGAAAAGACCCCAAAAGATGAGCCAGGTTGGATCTTTCTATTGGGGTGATTTTTTTTAAACATAAAATGCAGCTTTTTACACCCAATTTTTCTTTGAGGAAAACTCACCCTGGTTTAAGTCACTGCCATCCAATCTGTGCTTCAAAGACAGTTATACCCCTCAGAGGACATTACAACAATCTGTGGGCAATGAAGCAAGAAAGCATGCCCAGAGGAGGGGAAGCAACCTGGAGATACTTTTCCAGAGGAGAAAAGGCAAACCCAGAGCATGAGTACCAGGAAGTCAAACTACCACTAGGAAGTTATGGCTGCCTATTCCCACTGCAAAAGCTTCCCACTGTGACAGCATCCAGGCCTCTCCTCTGCGCTTAGATCTGAACCAAACTAACACAGATGGTGAGAAGAACTTCCTGTACTCCAAAAAAGAAAAGAGCCACAGGCTCCTCAAAACTTGCTAAGGACTTGACTATTGCCAGTCTGTTTTGTCATGCAGATGCTCAGGTTTTGTTGCATCGGCAGTGGGGCAGAGCTTCGAAGCAGATAAGATGTCTCATGTTGCTAGAACCACAGATGTGTCCACTCACAAGTGGTAAATGGGCTTAAGGTAAGTGTCCTTCCTTGAGTAATTCCAAATCAATGTGAAAGTTTTGATAAACATTACAGATTTTGAGTGAAGATGAAAGGATGCAGAGAATTCATGACTATATTGTGCATTGTTTTTAGAAAGTGTCCCCCGCCCCAGCATTAAAGCCTAAGGAGGATGAAAGCCTCATGCTGTGTTTCTTCAGGATTTTTAAAAATGTTAAAGATCCATAATAAGTTTTTAAAAATATGTATGAGAATTAGTTTGTCCCTGTGCTACTGCTGTTTTCCTGGATAAGATATTCTGTTGTTTCAGTTACTTTATGAGCTAGAGCTATAATTTTGATAAATATTTACTGATCCAGTCTTTTATCAGAAGCCAGAGAACTTGAGGGGTTTAGTTCCTCAGGCTCCCAGCAACCTCTCATTTTAACATGTATGAAACATTCATCTTTCATCAGGAGTGCATAAAGTAGTTTGTTAATTGGTAGTACGATATTTTTGTCAACCTAACAGGTTTAATTTGGCTCTGTCATATAAACGATGCCAACTATACAGCATTCAACTGGAAAATGCCTACCAAAGGTCTGTTTCATGAGTGGAGCTTGCAAGTATTGGGCAAAGCCAAAATGGTCTTATAAAAAAAGTTACATTTGCAAAGGAAAGATGAAAGATGGTAGTCCCCTCTTAAGATCCCAGCAAAACTTCTCTGCTGGTAGCATGAGCAGCACCAACCCAGATAAGTATGTACATGTAGGCAGATCCCGAAGGACTGACAACCTTTATCCACTGGAAATGGAAAGTAGTGGGATTTAGGGCTACAGTAACTTCCATGTGAAGGTCCAAGTGTAGCCTGAAAAAAAACTGTGAGAAGTTTCAGGGACCATCAACCAGGCCCCATTGGCCTGGAAAGCACTGGAGGTCTGGAACAAGAAGAAACTGGGTTAAGCTGTAAATAGGGCCAGATCCTCTAAATCAGCAGAGCTCCATCAAATGTGTCAAGTGACCTGTTATCATTAAACAGGCTGAGGAGAGCTTGTGGTTTAGTCTGACCGTGATGTGCATATCAGGTGAGGGTCAGTGACGTGGGAACAACACGTTTGATCTGGACCTTGAAAATAACTTGTTCATTTTCCACAAAGATCTGAGAGCATCCTGCCTTTCTATCCCAAACAGGCCTGCAAATGAGTTTTTAAAGCTCAAACGGTCCCTGAAAACATCATTTCAATTGTGTGTTGGGATAGAAAAGTTGCAAATCCTGGCTGCTTTTTCTGGTTAAGTACAGTGTAGTGATGTTTTTTCTGTTTCTCACTGATGGAATTGCAGAAGCAATGAGCAGTATGCAGGCTTGGCCTCATCCAGAAGCGACACAAATCAACAGGAGTTTTTCCTATATCTTCAGTGGCCTTTTATCTGGCCATTTGTACTGTTTGGCAAATGATATACAAATGAAATTATTCATACAAATGAACACACAATTAAAAGTTTAGATTGGCTTTGGTGCACTAATAGCTGAAGTGACCATGCAAATCACGAACCAGATATTCAACTGCAATGTCAACATCTGAACAATTTGCAAATCTGAAAATATTTGACGAAAGCATTTGTGACTAGATTTGAATAATTTATAAGTTCAATACTTTCACAGTCTGTCACAGTGATCCAAGTAGAAATACAGGTGAAATTCATCAAATATATTGCTAGCTGAAGATTATTCTTACAGTAACTTTAAATGAGGCCAGCCACTGGTTACTGCTTTTATTTGGTTATGGAAAAAAATGTAGGAGCCCTCCGGTGGTCAAAATACACCTCTCCAGCTAACTCATATTCCCTTTAACGCTAAGGAATTTAGCTGATAAAAAGCTTTATTCTCGTTAGTATATTGGTTGCAAGCTATTTTAAGGATATTTTTTAAATTATTAACGTTTCTGTCATCCTGCAGCTATGGCTAAGCTAGGCCAATTGTTTTGAAAATTTCCACATCAATATCAAGAAAAGCTATCGGCACCAAAACCAAATAAGTTAAGCAAAGGTCTTAGGTAGAAAAAGAGGTTCCTTGAATTCCCAGTATTGTGTGCTACATGTCTTTCTTACGTGAGCACCAAGGGAGTCTAAAATAAACAGAACAAGCTCCAGTTTACATTCTCCATAGGCATATATGTCCCAGTGCAGCGAGGTCCTCATCCATGCCTGGAAACCTCACATATTGCATAAAGCAAATAACTACTGATAACAGTATTTTGGCATATATTTGACACCGAAGCAAATGACTACCCCTGGGGCAGTGTGACTGTGAACTGGGACTCTGATGGTTCTCTGTGAATAAGGACAGTTTTTTGGTAAGTACTTAAGAATACATTTTTACGCTTCTCCGTTACTGAAGTGTTTTATAAGCCATAAAGAGAGAGAGGAAAAAAAGACACAGCAGTAAATTGTGCATATCACGGCTATAAAACGAGACTCAGTAAAAAATTGTTTCCTACTCACGTTAACAAAATGTAGTTACAGCCAGCTTGGTTTCCGAATTCAGAGCTCCTGTGGCGAGGATTTATGGCAACACCATGTTAGGGTTAGTACTTCCATTCTCACTGAAGCACTCTGGTAGCTAACACACGTGAGGTAACTAACTGGCACCGACGTTGGAGTCCAGAATCGGTATAAACCATCGCTTTGCTTAGCATTTGTGGGAAGAAGGGAAGAGGAAAAATTACAGCTCAGTGTCTTTGCTCTCCTGCTCATACATGGCTGTGAGTACAAGGCTGATCCCCAAGGCATGCTAATGCAGTCTCTTCTGGTGCTCGCTGGCACTGCATAGGCATAGGTCACCCCCAGTTTTCAAGTGCTTCTGCTTACTTCCTGCCTTTGACCATGGCTGGTCTGTTTGATGACCATCCCCTGGTTTGGGTGTTCCTGGAGCTGAGTCCTGACATGTGCTCGCACCCTTGCTCTCCTCTCGCTGTCAGCACAGTGTTTCGGCATGCACAGACTGCTGGTTTATGGATTGTTCTCAGTGTAGCTGCTCACATGCTAGTTCATGGCCAGAGCACTCAGCACCTTGTGCAATTAAATCTTCAATCTGACTGTCCTTATACTTAGTGCAGAGTGTCTCCATAGCACAGCCTTGTAACCATTAAGAAGGAAACTAATGTGCACTATGGTATTTCAGTACCATACTGAAATCAGTGTAAAAGATCTTGTTTTTTACATTAGGGTGGGACTGAGTCTAACATAGCCTTGAGTAGCTCTTCATTACCAGGAGATAATTGCAAGATGTAGTGTACTTCTGAAGGTAAATTACTTCTCATTGTGCTTTTGTTTGCAGTCTGCTGGAATAAAATCACCAAGCACCCTCAGAAATGCTTTATCTACTTCTGAAATGCATTGCAATAAGCAATTAGGAATAAAAATATCTGAATCTTCTTTCGTTAAAGATCGCCGCTCACCCTACCAGTTACCAGATAAGTAGGAAGCAGAAGCAGGTAAACTGTAGTGTTCAAAGTGCAATGTGCTGCCTACTTTTCTTTCCCTAAGAGAAGAGAGAGGGAAAGACCTACAAAAAATAAATGGGATTGCTAGACACAGCACTTCTCAAAATGATAAGATAGCTGTCTTAAAGCCCCACTTGAAAAGGTGTATTTTCCTTTCACCAGATAACCTATCTTCATGTTGAGTAGATCAGTTTGCTGGGGAAGTTGACCTGAACTATATGAACTGAATGAACTAACTATTAACAGTCAATGACAACCAACCCTGTAAGTTATTAAACAAAGGGAAATTGATGGTATAGCTAATACAGCACTCTGAAATGTCATTGTCAACACAATGTTACATTCTTGCCTAATGCAGGCAGGAGGTTGCTGTGGTTTGTCCTAATGAAGTGCTACTGCTATTGCTAAATGTACAGTTTGTCTTACCGGGGTCTGGCATTAAAGAAGACAGAAAACCACTACATGCTCAAACTGTGGCTGTTTTCCCAAACCAGACTGCAGCCTGGGCTTATGCTGCTCCCAGTGCTGACCACCCGCGACTCCTGCTCTTCTGGAAAGGAGCACTGAGCCTGTCACTTTCTAGGACTGAGCTCTCAGGAGGAACAGAGATTGCTTTTGGTAAAGGCAATTCCTCAGCCCTCAAGAGGACAGGCAGGGAGGCGTTACATGCTTTCCTTAACCGTGAAGGCACTTCAACTCCATGGGTGAGGTGTCCACTCATATTGCTTTCATTGTAGAAACTAACAGGGGAAATGGGGATAAAAGGGAAGGTGAGATGATTTTTTAAATTCTTATCATTTTTACAAGTGTTGCTGAAAATTCACAAGCTCCCTGATTGATCCATATATAGTTAGTTAAATTTGCTTCCTTTACAATTGGGGTTAGTCTGTATTGTGTAAATGACTAATCCACTACCATTGAACACAAATATAGTGAGTGCTGTCTAACCTGGTAGCAGCAGGAAACCAGCTGTAAGCCAGAGAGTCTTCAGTGATAAAACCATTGAAAGAATGAAAGAAAAAAGTTGTGACCAGACCTGTCAGAAAGAAAATTGTGAGCGTGTCATTGTTTTGAAACAAAACCAACAAACACATTGTTCCCAGAAAAGCTCCTGGGCAATAGCAGTTGTTCTCTACCTCCAGCATTAAAGGTCAGCTCATGTCAAGCTCTCAGAAACCCACAGAGAGGAGCACTGAAATGTACTGAGTTCTCAGCTTGGTGTGCTAAGCAAGCATGGGTAAACCATTTCACCTCTCTGTGTTTTGGCTCACCCCAGATCTCCCCTGTTTTCACCCTAAGTCCTCAGAGCAAGGGCCACCTCTCTTCGATGTGCCCACCACTACCAGGTCCTCAGACCAATTTGCTCTTAATACCTTAATGCAGATAAATAGTGTTAATGTCTCAAGAGTTATAAGCTCTTGGCTGGCTTTTCCCCACTTGGGAAAGTTGCTGTCACTGCTTCCCTACTGATGTTTACTGACCGTAAGTCCACAGGTACTGCAGATCTACTTCTGCTGCCACGCAGCCAGGGCTGAGCTGCTCCATCCCTCCTTTGTCCTGAGCCTGAAGGAGAATAGGTAGCTCCGGCTTGCCCTGCATAACACCTCTGTGGGGTTTTGTCCAGCAAGCGTCCTCAAAGCTTGGCCAACACAACCGGCAGGACTGAGCCAAAATGCAGTTCTGGCTGCATTTCCTAAAAAAGCCCAGCAGCGTCAAGAATGAAGAGAGCTGTGTCATGGAGGCAGCAGGAGTCTAAGGGTCAGTTCCTGCCTTTGCCTGAGGGGATTCAGCTCCACATCTTCCATGACGGGGTCCTGTGTTGCAGCCACTGGCTCTTATAATCCACCTGCTGAAGCTGTATCTCTCTAAAAAACAGCAATAAAAATGTACTGGGCAAAAAAGAGAGAAAAGGAAGAGTGTGAGTGTATCATTCAACACTGAGGAGGAAGGAGACGTAAGTCTGGTTGCTGCCATCGGTCATTTTATCAACAGTTGATACAGGTACAATATACAAACAATCTGGGGACTCTACCAGGGCTATTTTTCATAGCGGTAGCAAATTACTTGTGTTGGAATTGCATGATAAATGGCTGCAGAGCTCATCTGGAGGAATGCACAGAGGCTCTGTGGTGATAGCTCTTGAATATAAACTCCTGCTCCTTTCCCACTTCTGACTGTGGAAATTAATTACCTGAATGACTTCATACTGAACAAGAGCTGAATTTTTCAATTGTATGGGAAAAGACATCAGATACAGCTTGTTTTCTGGATGCATTTTTTTTCTTTCCAAAACAAAAAATATTTTTCATGTGATCCTATAAGAGTCTGTCTGTGACCTGTTCACAGTATTTTAACAGTGGACATATTCCCTTCAGCAAATGCTGTACTATGCCACATAATATTGAATTATTATAAATTCAAAGTCGGTTTCAATGTTAAATAGTTAATGGTAGTATGGCAGTGGCATTTTCCCCCTCTGAGGAGATATTTGAATGGGTAAAAGAAGATGTTTGGATTAAGAAGAATCTGCAGTAAAAAGGCTAGAAGCTGTGACATCACAGACAGATAACTGCATGTCCTGAATTCACTATTAAGGATGTATACAGCAAAAAAAAAGCAGTATTTGAAGGCTCGGTCTCTCAGTAATGATGCAGATGTACCGACAAATAGAGCATGTTTGGGACCCACCCTGCAAGATTAGCAATGAGGGCAGAATTGCTGGAGTCATGGTACTTTGCTGCTTAGTTAAAATGGTGAAGGAACAAGGGAAGCAAGGACAGTCCTGGGACAGGATGGCTCTCTGCAGGGTCTGTGCGGTGCTCAGTAGGCATCTGTGAGGAACACCTTCTCCTCAGCCCCCACCAAGCCTTTCCACTCATTGTGAGTCTTATGGTTTCTTTCAAAGTGGTGAAGCAGTTCCTACCCCTCAACTGCAGTGAAAGGCCCTGAAAATTTTAGAGAGCCACCAGTCAAATCTTCTTGCACCTGTTCAGCTGTTCTTGAACATTTATGCCTTAGTCAACGGAATATCTTGTATGTGCATTTCCTCTCCCTAGTATCTCCTACACCAAAAGACGCAGAGCTGCTTTGTTGTCCACCTGCATGCATCAGGGCTGGGTACCACCCAGCTTTGCTTCAGTCCATAGCCAACCCCAGGCTCTAGAGAGAACCAGACCTGTGCTGTTTTGGCAGGTAGTACAGGAGAGGAAGCAAAAGAGAGTGGCAACCCTGTGCCTGTAGATCATGATTTGCAAAATGTCACTGAAAATAACATTTCATAACCAAATATTAGGGCTATTTCCAGAAGCAGTCTTCAGTCTTCACCCTCTCCTGCAAAGTTGCCCAACACTGTCTGAACTTTTTTTCCTCATGTCATTTTTACTGAACTATATTTAAAGTCCTCTGCTAAAAAGTCCTCAAATTCAGATACAGTTGGGGGGGGGAGAATAAATTGCTTTGACCCTTTTGAAGTTTATTAAGATTAGCTGCAGAAAGGAATTAACATGTTTAGAGTTTCTCCATAAATAAATTAGTAAGCCTTGAGTAACCGCTGCTCAGGGATGTTAGACATTTGAAGCTGACTTATTAAAGGAAGAATCCTGCATAACAACTGTGATGTATATTGGATGGTTGCTCTTTCCTCGGAGAGAAGCAGGAGACTGAGTAGTGGATAAAGGACACTGATGCTAAAGAAGAAAAAAAAAGTCAGAATCTGGTGTACATGGGTAAGAACAGACCCTCCCTACCCCCATCACTACCTCATGCCTGTCCTGCACAGGGCAAAGTGCTCCACATGCACCCAGAGATGCTCTGATGACAGCACAGGTAGGCTCCTGGATGGGAATTGCCTCTGCAGACCTGGGGGCTGCACCAAGACCTGCTAGCTGTTAAACTGCCCTCTTCAAGGAACAATATAGCCACTATTTTTGTTAATTGCCTGATGTTTTCCTTTTGTTTTGCTCAAGTTTTACAGTGAATTAGGCCGCAAAAGGAACATTTAGCCGTGTGACAGAATAATATGTTGTTGTAGGGATGGGGGCATAAATAAGAGCATGACAGCTTCCTCTGTGTAGTATCATGTATTTTTTAATGTGAACCTGTTCAAATTACTCTTTTCGAACTGACTGCTTAGCAGGGGCTGTCTAGGTAGGAAATGTGATCCTGTTTGTCACAGGGTCTGTCAATGTGTGAATGGAACGGCTAAATTGATTTACCGTGTTTTAGCACAGCTACTCCTGGACATGTGAGGCTAGAGTTACAGAACAATTAGCGTGAAGACATCAATGGTATTTTATTTATGAAAGGCCTGTTCACATTCTGTAATTAGGCTGATCTAACCACAATTATTTATGAGCTCTAGTTGGCAAAAATATTCTCAAAAAGTTAATTACAGTAGACAGTGACCAAGGAAATCCTGATCTGTAAATGTTTTGCAGCTAAAACAGTGTTACTTATATAGATAGATACTTTCATTAAGAAGTTTTTATATCCTCCTTACCTCTTGCATAGGACACGCTCAGAGAGCACATATAGAGGAGGTGATGCTCGTCAGACCAGAAGCAGAAGTCAAACGTGTGCATGGTCTTAGCCCCAAACAGGTTTACAGTCTCGCTTAAGATAATTTAAGTTAACCCTTTTTCCTTTGCTTTGCCATGGAGCAAGCGGGTGTACATGTACTTCCAGCAAACATGCCGCTTGTGTTATCTCAGTCTTTACAGATAAAGTCTTTACACCTTCTTCCTGATTCTTTGGGAAGTTTTGTCTGACCGAAGACCAAGCAGTCAACTGTGACCTGAACACGAGCTTTTTTAAGGTGCCCCAGCAGCAGATCAAGAGGCAGATTCTCATTTGTTTCCCTGAGATCCCTTGAGAGTTCTCACATTCAGAAGTAGAGTGCTTTCAGTTCCTTGCATTTTTACTTGAATAAAGAGACTTGTACAGCTTATTTTGCAGATGAAATGTACAGCTTATTTTGCAGATGATGGTACTTGCTGCTGTTTATCAATGTGGTATTTAATTATTTTTTAGATTTTCCAGAGTCGCCAAGTGAGCATAGGTATCTGCGCTCAACAGCTTGTACTGTGGGGAGGTAAAGACCCTTCCTCTCAGCCTCAGTTTTTTTAAAGGAAAAACAATTCTGTATAGGAGCCAAGACCCTTAACTGTAACATTTTCATTGTCTTTGCAGCAGCAGGGCAAAACAGAGTGAAAGCAGATCAAACCTGGGGAAGAGAGCTGATGGAAGTAAGGTGACTGATGTGATGTTGCCTGCAGGCTTGTGTTTTGTTTGAGGGATGTCAGCATCACATGCTTGGCTCAGGTCTGAGTCTAAATTTGTGCTGTAGCTTGTGGTCCATCTATCCACCCACCCCCCGCCGCAGCCAGGCTGTTGTGTCCCATAGCTTGGATTGGAGGGCTTTGCAAGATGGAGAGCCTGAGGCAAACCTACCTGAGCAGGTTGGCCCCCATCACTGAGGATGAAGCCACAGTGAGTCACACACAAGTTTATACCAAGTGATGGCAACTGGCAGGAATATCTTCTAAAATCAGCTTTCTATCGTGCGAGTGGAAGTGCCCCTTACTGCAAAGTCAGGCAGATTGCTTTGAAGTGGCTTGCACAGCCCCATTTGCCTTTGCAGTGGCTGGGGAGAGAAGTTCTCATGAAGCCATGCAGGCAACACGCACTTGGTCCTTGCTTGAGAGACTTGTTGGGGCATGAGGCAGTCTGGGCTAAACTTGCACAGTGTCCATCACCTTTGTTAGAGAACCTCTTGCTAACATGCAAAAAACTGGCAGAGAAAGCATCCAGATGAAAGTTCTTTTTTGGTACAGTTTCCTTTTGCTTTCCCAGGTATATAAAAAAGAAAACAAAAGAAAAAACCAGGCCTCTTAAAAGGCCTTTTGAATGTTAGAAATGGTTTTAAAAAATCAATAATTCCATTGATCTTCAAATCTTCTAACGCTGTTATTGTCAAGTATTTCTGCAGGTATTTTTGAACTGAATAATACAGAAAACAAAGGCCGTTATGGTAAAATAAGAGGTTGGTGACTTGTGCTGATAAACTGGTTAATATTTAGAATGTGATAAAAATCTCTTGGCCCTTGTTCAGTCGCATTTATTGTAACACTTTGTGACAGGTTTGCATGGAACTGAATCCACGCTGGAGAACTGAGACACTCGCTTTACTGGACAATTGTCTAAGACTCGGGATGGTACAGGTAAGCTGAGGATTGTTTCCTTGAGGCCTTCTTAACTTTTATATATTGTGTTTACATTCTCATTAAAGCGCACCAGCCTGTATATCTAATAATAAACACTACTGATTCCCCTGATAAACTGCTGGTTTATCCCCCAGTTTCTAGTCTCTTTTCTTATCTGATCTCTGCTCATGCATGGTGGTTTTTTTCCTCTGATCTCTCAGTTTGCCTTTATTACACATCTCAGGGGTCTCAAATAGCACTTGCTTTTGAAGGTTTGATTGCTTGATTTGGGGACCTAAAAGCTCTTGGCTGGTTTATAATTCAATGATTGGGGTTTTTTTCTCCAGTATTACATGCATTTGTGTACATTCTTTCTCTGGCCTTAAGTATGGTGATATATTTATACAGATAGACAGTGTATTTCATAAACACTACAATTGGCAAATTTGGATGAATCTTATAAGATACTATATATGGATTTGTGTATGTGTGTGTATTATCATAATTTCCAAGTCATTCCAATATTTCTCAAAGTTCACTGTGTATGAGTTTTATTTTTCTGTCAGTGAAAAGAAACATATGAATAGCTGCTGACATATGAGCCTTCATATAATTTCATTATTACTACTGGTGAAAACCCCAAAACAAAGATCTAAAATAAAAAGCAACTGGAAACGTTACTAAGCTGTCAGGTACTGCGAACAACTTCTCATCCTAGCAGTTTTTGTCTGCGCAATTTCCCATAGAAATTTGAATGAGAAGGGTTTATACATGCCAATAGCAGGCAGAAGTGATTTGGTAGTGAAGGGCAGAGAAGGGTAGTGATGTGATAACTCAGACTGGGACTGTCACTTCCTACATCAAGTAAATGTGGGAAGCCAATGGCCTCGTTTGTCAGAGACGTGAACAAATAGAGGCCAGGTCAGGTATAGCTGGTGGTGCTTGGAGGATGGGAATTAATGGCAGGTAAGAGAAAAAAACACTCAAGACTGGTAAAGTCACTTTGAAATTGATGACACAAACCTTGAACTTGATGTGGAAAGATAAGATGGGGCAACAGGGTAAAAAGATGATCTTAGCTGCTGTGGGGACCATATGAAAACTTCCTGGCCTTGGCCTTGCTAATGCATAAGGTGATGTAAGTTTGTGCAATTTCAATGGCAAGGGACTTTAAACAAAATTTCTCTCCTCTTCTGTCCCTTTTTATTCCCTTATGGCCTATTACATGTAAATCACATCAATATACTCTCCACTGTGCATAGGCTGGGTGGATGCAATGTTGATTTAAGAAAGCTTACGTGAGTCTAGAGAAGTCTACCTTGCTTTAAGAGATCTGATCCTTATACATCCCTTTGAAATTAGTCCAGCGTCCAATAATTCCCCTCTTTAATTCTGATCCATACATTTGCATGTTTGCTGAGCAACTTATGTAATTTTTCTACTGAAAGTATTTCCACAACTGTCAAGCTGCATAAACTGTTTCTGAATCCAGCGCAACTGCTGTGCAAATGGGAGCAGAATTCAGACTCTTAGGCAAATATCTGAAGCTTAATTATTATCCTGATCTATATGAAGGTTACTGTGAATCTGATTATGATAATACTGAATTACTGGAATAGTACCTCTGAAAACACATGTCAACAATGCAGGTCCACGGTCACTGTCTCCTATTGTATCCCAGTTTTTTATGCTGAGACTGACAATGCAATTGTAAGACTATGTGGGTATAGTTTTCGTTGTGATTAAATAACCTCTTGCTGGATCTTTTTGACATTCAGCTGTTGCTGAAGATGTTAAAGCAAAAGTAAATGTACTAATCATTGGTAACAAAGCAGCCTAATCCACGCTGACCTACAATTTGTTTAGGATCCTTTGGAGCAACAAAGCGATTAAAGTATATAAAAAAGAAGAGGTAAACAGTGGGTCAGAGATTAGAAGTGAAAAAGGAAAAGGCTGGCTTCCCCCAGACCACACACTGATAGTGGACCTTTGGTCAGTGATTGTTAGAAAATGTTTCATGTTTCATTTTCCCCCAGAACCTTAGAAACAGAAGGTTTGATTGGCACTTGTCATGGCTGATAGAGAGACGAAGATGCTTTGGTAAAAAGGAGAGGGAGGCAGCCGTGTCAAAAGCAAAAGTAGTCAAAGGATGATTCCTCCTTTTTGTGGTTTTGTCTCTTTCTAAATTATTCAAATCTGGGTGGCATCTTAGGATAACTGGCATTTTGACACAGCTTAAAGGATTGTCTCACTAACTCTATTGAACTAAGGCTGCCATCCTTTTTAAAAAAAATTATAAAGAGGCAGATCTTCTATAATCTGATATGTATACAAACCAAAGGCAGCTTGATGCAGGCGTCTTAAATATTGGGGGGGGAGGCAGCAATTTTATCCATTTTGTGACTGATTGTCTTCTGCATCCATCTGCAAGAATGATACTTATTGGTTTAAAAAAGCCTTTATTTGATTGTCTTTAGAATATCCATAGTTGTTTGCAATGTATCTGGTGGTTACAAATCCAAGTCAGGCCAGCTGGATTAGAATCAACAAACGTAGGGAATTTTCTCAGTCGAAAGAAGGTACCTCACCAATGGGGAATCTCCTCTATTGATGGTCCTCCTGATTACGGATTTTTCTTTTAGGGGCAATTTCTTTCTTTCTTTCTTTTCAGAAAGGGACCGTGTTCCCCCTTAGTGCTTTTTCTGAACCACGCTGGCTGGTGTAAATGGGCTCCCCAGGGTTAGGAGCTCTTCTGTCATTCTAAGCTGCCATTTTACGCTTTGGCATCCTCTTCACTTATCCATAACCAAAGCCAAATCCTGCTCACTTTATTGACAGGAATTGCCCACTGAAATAAATAATTGCATAAATTTAGCAGGATTAGATGTTCTGTGGCATTCTGTGCTCAATTTATTAAAATAATTCAGCAAAGACCATGCTTCCCACACCATTACAACCATCCCAATTGGCTGCAGTTAGCAGGAAAAATATCATCTTGGTCCTTGTATTGATTTATTTGCTTTGAGCTACTAGCAAGCCAACCATGGGCCTTCATTGTCTGGCTCAGGTTTTTAATTCCTAGTGAAGAAAGTCTTTGGTTTTCTGAAAGAGCCAGCTACGCTGGGCAGCCTCCTTGCACATAGGGTGCCCAGGGGTCTTCAGAGGTCCTTCATCCCCACCCAACAAAGGCCAACAAGCTAAAGGCTTCCTAATGGACAGATTAAAGTGTCAAATAAAACTAAATGTTCAAGCACAGCTTTTAATGATAAAAGGCTGAACTCTAGACAGATTTGGCTGATTTTTTATTTTTTGTAGCAGCCAGTTTAGCCCATAAGATGAATCTTCCAGACTTTTACGAACAGGGCATGCACATTCATTATTCCAATAACACAGACCAAGGTAGTTGTGCAAGGTTTCTGAGGACACAGCTGAAATGAGAGTACTCCCAACACTATGAATGTGAGGTAAGCACCTTTTTACTTGGCAACAGAAGTAGGAACACTCAGTGCTTTGAACATCATGTTTTTCTTAATTGTTCACCAGGGAAGGGCCAAAAGAGATGCACACCTAGTCTGTAATCTTTTGTTTTCTGATTTGGAACAACTGTTACTATTCATACCTTTATGTATGATTTACCTTTTGTCATCTAGCGTTATAAGAACCAGTTGAAGATTCACATGAAAAGAAAGATAGCTTTTGCACCAGAGGTGGGATTTCTTAACTCTGTGGAAGGCCTGCATGAAACCCTTCATGTGGGCTTGGGTAGACCTCCCAACCTAGATTACAGAAACCCCCAAGATGCGGAGAAGCGATAGGAAGAAGAGGAGGAGGAAACATGAGTCTTTCATATTAATTCAAAACTCAAGAAGGCTCAGATCCCCCTTGCCAAAATACTGAAAATATGATAATCTCTGGCTTCCAAGATGGTGAATTTTTACGTCTAAGCTTGTGTTTGATTCCAGAGATCAAATGGGAAGAGGGTAGCTGCACCATTAGAAACAAACCCCTGCCCCCACTGTTTTCTATTATGTTGCCATACTTCAGACACGATCGTGATTATCAAATAACCCTTAATCAGCAGGAATACACTCCTGAAGATTATGTCCTCTGTAAAGTGATATATTTCACGATAGCAGAAGAGAGACAGGGGGTTTATTTTCAAAACTACATAATACACTCAAAACCCAAACAAGCCTTCCTTTTACACAGAATTGAACCAATTTGTGTGTATGAAGTAATTGAATTGTCATGTGCAATTGCCCAGAAGAAATTCTGAATCTGCACCAGTGACATGCATGAAAGTTACAATTTTTTGCATGTGCAGTCCAAGCTGCTCTGCTATATAATTCTGACCAAAAGAGTTTTCAAATGCTCTGTTTCATCTGTTTAGAACTAAAAACATCCTTGCTGATGTCACTGTGTGATTGGCAAATAAGACTTGCATCTTGTAACGTATAAGCCTTCACAGGCTCCACTATTAGGTCCCAGATTTAAATTAGACAGCAACAAATAAAGCAAAATGCTGACCCACCAGAATATCCTAAACTGGAATTATTTGTCCAGATTGCTGAAATCAGTGGCCTTAAAGTGCCGACTGTATGATCTGTATTTCCCTCAAACTGTGAAATTAGATTCCTTTTATGGATCCATCACGGTAGTATTGAGCCATTAGATACATCATACTACACTTGTCAGCCAGCCTTCCCTGTTCATCGGGACTGTAAAGCATATTAAGCAGACAATAATAGTACCCTTCAGGATGATTAGGTTGTCACATTTTCCAGTCGAATAAAGTACTTTGCTCCTGTATCCCACAGGCAGCAGAGGGCTCCTTTGAAACCCAGGTCCTCTGTGCTCCACTTGCAGAGGGTGGTGCCAGGGACATTTCTTCCTCCTCTGCCGTTGAGTTTCCTTCTCCAATTCTCCCAGTGCGGTACCTATGAAAGTCAGCACAGATGCCAGGTCTTCAGCCAGCCACGCTTCATCCCGTGGTGCCAGTTCCTGGAAAGAGGCTGAAATGTGCTGGCAGACTGCAGAGACGCAACGCAGAGTGAAAAGGGAGTTGTTCAAACAATGTCTAATGGACTTAATCCCCACTTCCTACCCTTTCAGGATAACAACTGAGTTTCAAAGGCAGTGCAAACTAATACACAACTCCTAGGAACAGTTTGAAAAAGTTAAAACATCCATCAGACTGAAACTGGTGGCAAATAAAAGTCTCTCAAGAGGCTAGAAAGGTGAAAGACAAATTTCTTTTGTGAGTGTTTCAACCTACCCAGCAACCTGCAGCCTGGCCGTGGCCAGGCATGAAAAAAGCAGCCTGCCCAGAGCAGTCCCTGCCCTCCTGGCCTTGTCAGCCTGATTTCCTCGCTGCTTATGCCAAGGCCTGGGTGGCTCTGGAGCTGTTTTGGTGCCCTGCAGGGAAAATTACATCTGGGTCTCGTAGACGTTAAACTTAAGTGGGGCCAAACTTGCATCCAGCTGTGTTTCCTGTTTAGAGTCAAGGAGTATTTCAGTGGCCAATTTCAGGTGTATCATCCTTATG
The DNA here is from genome assembly GCF_034638445.1 of Ciconia boyciana. Classification (NCBI taxonomy): domain Eukaryota; kingdom Metazoa; phylum Chordata; class Aves; order Ciconiiformes; family Ciconiidae; genus Ciconia; species Ciconia boyciana. The sequence goes on from NC_132934.1 coordinate 62,694,982, forward strand.
TTTACCTCTTCCAGTAGCTGCTCCCTTTATTTGGTTATATCTGTACAAGAAAAAAACCACAACCCAAAACCCCACTGAGATGCGTTCCCTGTTGCTTCTCAGGAAACTCCCTCCCAAGGTGGTGGGTGGATGATACGGTATCACTGACCTTAGGCTTCCTCCAGCTGTGTCAGAAGTACCATGGCTGTGGTGCAAAGTCATGATCTGTTTTAATGGGTCAATTTTGTACTTGTCAGTTTTATGTCATGTAAGGTGATGATCATCTGGGCCACTTTTTTTCCTGTATCAGGAAAAAAGTCGCATAACTCTACGTTGTACCTTTAACTCTATGTTGTACCTTTAGTGTCACATAACTCTATGTTGTACCTTTCTGGCTGCCTTGACAGAAATACAGCTGCATGTTTATGCCTGGTTTGGATCCCATTTGTAGAGCTGGGGACCTGCTACAGCATGTTCTGCTGTTAATGATCATAGCGGTGTCACGTAAGTCTTTCGAGGTGTCAGCATCAATTTGAGCTTTTCCACTAACATAGGGATACGCGTATGTGCAAATGAGCCGTGGGGTTTCTTGCCCTGTTGTCAGCCATGCGCATTGTGCCAGTGCTCCTCTTCTGGGCTGGGGCATCCTCTTCCTCCAAATCGTTGCTGACAGCTCCTAACAGCGCAAGTGACAGCCCTGCAGCCATTTTTCCCATCTATGCTTGCTGTCGGCAAGATTCATGCTGAAAATGCCAACAAAGCAAATTATATGCTATTGTACAATCATGCTACAATCATTTCTGTAGAAAATGTGCCTTTAATAAGTGCATTGTAAGAAGTTCCCTTCTCTTTTGTGTTTAGCATAATGAACCTTCAGACAGCATTTTGAAGAAAGCATAGCAGTCACTAAGCTCCTATTTCTGTGTTTATTTATCCAGCAATTTACGTTAAGCGACAAGTATAATTAGCTTTTCTGGATAAACACTAAGCAAACTGGGAGTATTTTAAAAACATAATAGGACACCCTGCAGTGGTTATCTTTTTTAATACTTTATTCAGAAAAGATATTCCCAGATGCCACAGATTCTCCTATTTGGCATTGCTCAATGGCTGATGTTTCAAGACCCTTGCTGAGCCTTGTCTGCAGGCAGGCCGCTGCCCCCAGGAGTCATTAAGGGACCTTATCTAGCAGAGGATTTAAAGGCGTGCTGCTAGATAGTTTGGCCAAATTAACACTTTATAACGGTTTAATCAAATCAAAGCAACTGGGCCTTGACTCAGTCACGTCACGAGGAGGCTTAACAAGGGGGAGCAAAGGCCAGAGAAAGCCCCAGCCAGGACTATGCACAAACCACCACAGCAGAGGTGCAAATACCAAGGAAGGGCTTGATGCTAGTGTTCTGAGGTGTGCGTAGACAGCACAGTGCAGTTTCTAGCTACAAGGACCCAGTGCACTGGTGCTCCTAGGCCTTTGTGTATAACCCTGGGGAGTAAGCCTCAGGTCTTGAGCTGGTGTCTGGGATCATGGCATGCACTGCTCAGAGGAAAGAGGGACTGATGGGCTTTGTCCCTGCTCAGGTTGTTATAGATCATTTTTATAATGATGTGCCTTTATTTTCACAAAGATGATCATATGAATCCAGAACTGGCTCCTTGTGGTTTCTACCTGCTGTTCTGAGCTCCTAGATGTAAGGCAGATTGTATCTGTCCTCTCACCCCGACACGCCTCCCTCCTCCTGGTAGAGCCCAGTCCTGGAAACCAGTGGTTCCCCTGTGATCTCCAGAGCGATCTGCCCAGGAGCATCCATCCCTTGAGACCTTGCATAGCCTCTGCACTGCTGTTCCTGCCCAGGGGTACATGGAGAGAGATCAGCAGAGTGGAGACTTAATTTGCCCATGAAACTGTAAGTTGGAAGTGAGTCTTTATAGGCTGTCTCTTCAGTTAGCGGAGACACATCATTTCTGCTACCCATCTGCTAATCCTCTCCGTTGACTACAGAGGGAACCTGATGTGTCCTAATTTAGGCTACCTAATAACATTAGCCAGTAAGGAGTGTTTTCCTCCTTCAGTGGGCTGCAAAGAAGCTCTTACAAAGCCCTCTGGGCTGACCTTCCAGGAGCTGTCAGCTACTGCTCTGCCCTGGCAGGGTTGCCCGTTGGAGCTGTGTGCCCTCTCTAAACACAGCACAAACTCCACAGCTTTGCAGGCTTGTAACGAGACAGTGGCAGTTCCTTTCACCAGAAGAATAGCAAGGGGAAGTAGGAGGGAGAAACTGTGTTTATACATCAGGCCTTTCCTCTTTCACACCTCTGTAGTAAACAGTTGGATGTTGCTTATTTTTGGAACAAACGAAATTCAGCAAACACCATCTGCTTCTTACAAAATGAGCAACACTCGCTAAAACAGAAACAACAATATGCATTAAAATACCTCTGAAAGAACAACAGGACCCATAAAAATATAACAAAGGCTGAGTTTTTGTTCGATGCCAAAAATATGGATAGAAATAAATGTTTGTCTTAAATCTAAAATAGAGCTGTACCTAACAGAATCCTAAAATAAACCAAAAAATGACTTTGATTTTTTTCTGCATGAAGTCAAAGTCAGAAATTTAGCAACTGCTTATTAATCTGTCTCATCACAGGCATCTGGGACACCACACAGAAGTTACAACAGCAGTTTGAGTGCATCCTGACTCCTGTGGTGTCATGAGCCTGTTTTTCCCTTCGACAAAACCAAAAGCAGTTTCATCTGACGGGCAAATTCTAAGTTGTCATCTCAGATGTTGTCACTTGTTTAGCTTTGTCTTTCTGGAAACGATGCAAGCCAGTGAACGCCCAGTCCTAATTCTTGCCCTAGCAAAACAATTCCCTAAATGAAGACCCTTGGAGCAGCTTTCTAACTTCAATCTGGGAGGGTGCCTGGATGCTTCTCTGCTTCTCAGAGTATGTCTGATATAATCATCTCTCAGTGTCACAAAAAGAGGCTCTTCAACGACTATGTAGTTAAGAGCATCGCTCTGCTGACATTGCACAGCATGGCTCTCCTCTGGTCCCCTCTTAAGTCGACTATGAAGAGGGAATTGGACAGCTTTCCTGTGACATTGGCACCAGTATCACATCAATGCTATGTGGACACTGCTCACTTCCAAGGGCTGCCTCTGTGAGTGTGTCATCACCTGAATTATCATCCACATAAAAGACCCTTAATGTGCCCTCAGACTACTCCAGGCCTCTATCCCTGTTGGACCAGCCAGGTAACAAGCTGCTCATGCAGGTTCTGGTTTTGGAAGACCTTGGCAAATTTGTAATGCCATCTACAGATGGTGTACATCATCCATACGGAAAAAGGGCATGAGCCTCCTCTTGGGAACAGAAGGCAACCCAGTCCATAGGCTCCTAGGATCTCAGCGAAGGGCTAACCATAGCAGGATCATGTTCATGGAAAACTGCACCACCTGTGGAGCAATGTGGATGGAGGTGACCTGGCCATGTTGCAGGCATTTTAGCCAACTTGGGCAGCTCCAGATGGAAGCAATACTTGCTGGGTAGGTGTGCTGAATAGTGCAGTAAGAGAGACATACCATCCTTGTAGCCCTGCCTTCCATACTGTCTGGGTACTGGCAGGACACTTAGGGATGGCGCTTGAGTCTGTTCAGTGTACATGGTCAGGAAAACAGGCCTTGAGAGCATTTCCAGGGACTCTGTTTCCAGCCAGAGGTAATGTAACAAATCTAGGCCTCATTCATATTCTCTGATTTATTCATGCAAAATTGTATTAGAGCTGTTGGCCATGGTATTGAGCTGGAAGTTCATGTTCAGCGGACTATTCATTATGACCCTCGGATCTTTCTATTAGGAAGTCTTTACATCTGGCCACTTCAAAGCTCATCTTGCTTTCCTGTTTTCAGCTAGCTAAACCATCCAGATTACTCTGGATCAGCAACAAAGCTGCTTAATAATTTATCATCCTCCTGAGCAACTGGCCCTCTGTGGTCTTCTTTAGTGACAAGTTTTTCTTGTGCATCATTGACAAAGATGTTAAATAAGAGTGGGCCAAGATACAGCTCAATAAATGTTCTTCATTTGTAATTACATTTTTAGACTGTCAGCCAGTTTTTAACCCACTGAATAGGTAGCATGATAGTTTTGTGTCATTGTGGTGTCTTAATCAAAATTTCATGTGATACCAAGTGAAATACACAGTAGAAGTCATAAGTCTATTACCTATATCAACTAAACCAGTAATCTTATCCAAAAAAGAAATCAAGTTAGTTTGACAAGATCTATTTTCATAAACCTGTGTTGACTGGCATTAATTATATTTCCCTCCTTCCATTCTTTATTAATCAAATCCCTTATCAGCTGCTGCACTGTTTTGCCTGGGTTTGATGTCAAGCTGACAGGTCTATAATTACCTGGGTCGTGCCATTTACCCTTTTTAAACAGTGGCACAATATTAGCTTTCTTCCCAGCTCTGGTGCTTCCTCGGTGTTCGGTTAGTGAGGAGCCAAAGAACTGCTCCGATTTCTGTTAAAACTCTTGGAAACAATTTTCCAGGTTGGTTGATGTCTAACTTTTGTTTTTGCTTTTTAATACCCCTATAAGCTGCTATTGAGAATGGAATTGAGAATGGAATGCTATTGAGAATGGAAGGCACTTCATGAACATCCTATGATTTCATTACATCAGTGAGCTCAGTATAGCAGTTTGGTGGTTTTTTAATTACAGCAAAGGGCTATATATTGAGCACTTCTGCTTTTTGTTTATTGCTATTATTGGCATTTATATCCCTTCTTCTTACTGTCAGTAGACTAATGCCATTGTTAGGATTCCTTTTGTTTCTGATATAGTTTAAATCTTCCATTATGCTCATTTACCTCAAAGCACTTTATGAGCTTTCGGTGAACAGACTTCCAAAATTACCCACAATTTGACTGAGGAGCTCAGCCCCATGGAAGTCAGCAAATTTCCCAGGATCCTTCACGGCAACCTAGATGTTGCTGCCATGCTTAATGCGATACTGACTCATCCAAAAGAGCCTGGGCAGCCAGGTCTTTGGAGGCTGAGCCCATGCTGGCTTCATGGTGCATGCTTTCCTGGGGGGAAACAGTGGTAGTGGTGGGGGTTGGTGGACTGTACTGCTTACTAACTGACCCAAGGACCAAATTGGTCTTTCCATGCAGCTCCTGCAGGATACCCATTAGAAATGTATTCATGACCTTCAGAAAAAAAGATAAAGAAGGAAGGCATGAGTATACAATAATGGGGTGGAGGAAACTCTCTAATATTCAAAAGGGAGCAAAAGAATGATTTCCTTTTCTCAGTAGTGTGGGTGGGAGATATGGGAAAACATGGCATAAATCTCTGCTCACATTCCTCCCGTTTTGTTGAGGAACACTTCGGTTTTGCTGCATTTAAACATTAAAGATGTCTTTTGGGGAAGGAGAGGAGAAGATAACGGTTTTTTAGACAGGTTCCTGCTGTAGATTACCATTTCATGCTACACTGCATAGAAGAAAGCAACCTGTGTCCTTTAAAGGAAAGTGTTTGGGGGTGGGCAGGGTGCTGGTATCAGGGAAGGGGGGGCAAGCGCTCAGTATGTAATCAGATAAAACAAGCTGTTTGGCATTAGTGTTAGCTTTGTCCAAGCTCCTAGCATCTTCAATGGGCCAAAGCGCAGTCTTCATTTGTCACCCCAGCGCACCTTTTGTGTGAATAATTTCCCATTGGTATTACCCAGAGCTTGGAGTCGATAGCTGACTAGCCTCTTTGCTTGTACTATTATTTCCAGCAAGCTTCATACATCTGCAATAAATCCAGGAGGATTTGCAAGTGGGCTGAGGAAGTATGAGTGACAGAATGAGCTGATAAGGCCCGAGTCCTACAGAAACAAAAGACTACCAATTTTGTCCTGACAAGACAGGCGCTGCCTTGGAATTGATTTGATTTGATCAAGTTTTTGCCAGCTGACCCCAGAAGTTCACGCAAGTGAAGAATTAAGCCCCCAAGCTCTCTGACAGTCACTAGTAAACCTTCACATCGGTGCCAAGGATGGGAGTATCTGTTGTGAATTGGTTTGTCTGTTTGTTTTCATAAAGCAGGATCACTGAGGCTTTTTCTGCTGGTGCTTTTTTGATGGTAAGAAACTGAAAAGTGTCCAATGACCCACAGTTCTACGGACAGAGCCTCTTGGAAGAAAACTTAGTTGCAAAGCTGGGTATCAAGCTACAATGCTATCGAACTTTAATGCACTCTGAAAGGTTAGGACCTAATGAGGTAAAGCATAATAACTTTCTGTAAATCCTTATTCTTATGCTTGTGCCTAAACAGGAAAGCAGCATGAATTGGAAGGCCTGCCTAATATTATAGAGCTAGACCATGTTTGAAAGTCAGCATAAAATCTTTACAAGGGTGTAAAAAGGTGCAGGTCTACGTCTGCTTTGGTAAAAGTGAAGACAAACTTGGCATGTTGGCTTCCGCAAAGTATGGCAGGAAAGCATGACTGGACTGGGCAGCTGAGCTAGCAAAGGAAAAAATGGGTGTCAGAAAATTAAACCTTTCCAAAAAGAATGGGGGCTTGAGAGAAAATGATTTTTTTCATAAGAGATGTCATCATTTGAGCTTCACAATACAGTAATGTGTAAGTTTTATCAAGGGCTACAGGTGCTGTGAAATAGATTGTCCTGCCCATCTATTGGGCATGTGAGAGGTACACATAGACCTTCTTCTCACTTTATTGAGAATCTTCTCTTACCTGTGCACTCTTTATTTAATTGGTTGCATTTATATATTTATGCCAAGGGAGTCTGCGACTGGTGATATACAGGTGAATTTTTTCCTCTTGGCCTTTCTTATTACATGGCAGAGCTTTAGGAATGACAGACTGACTGTCCCTTGCTGCTACAATGGCAGTCACACCCTTATTTGCAAAGAATAGATAACATTTGCATAACCTGGGGCGAGGTATCCAAAATATAAGGATTTTTGTGTTTATGTGTATGTGTGTGAGAGAGAAGAAAGGGAGAGAAGTGAGGAGAAACTAGTTTCAGACCAAAGTCTGAATCTTAAATTTATAAGGTGTATTTCTTTTTAAGGGGGAATAACGTGAGTTATTTACAATGCGTCATGGATGCCACACCTGGGAGTTCCAGGAGCGTCTGTTGGGGAGGCCTGTAAAAGGAGGTGCCCTTTGGACTCCCTTACCCTAGAAAAAAGGTCTCCTGTTTCATATGAAGCAGTGTTGCTCTGCGCCTCAATTTGCTTTTACTTGTGTAGCATGGGAGTACAAACTTTACAGACTCTTGAACCTATTCTATGCTTTTATCTAGTAGTGGTGATGTGTTAAATCTAGCTCTGCACACAATTCCTGGCAAACATTGAAAACCTGTAGAAGTGTTGGAAAGCCCCATTTAGGAAGCATTTTTGATTGAATGAATTGTCATATTTTTCTTGTAACAGGGTACATAAAAATCATTTATTTTGGTTGAAAATACTAACATGAGATTTTGAAGCCATTCAAAAGCAAATAAGAAAATAATTCCCTTGCATCTGCAAAATATTGATAGACATCCTTTAAAGTGGTCTGATTTTTGGGAAGAGGTGTGCGTGCTTGTGCATATATTTTTGACATTCAATTTATATCTTTACACAATGTCATTCTGCTGCCTCATTCTATATGAAATGCTTGGTTCTGAAGAACAAGTGTGTTAACTGCATGGGCAAATGCAATGAATTGCATAGTGATATTTCAGAATTATTGCGGGGAACCTGAAGGTTTGCATTCCCAGCCCTGATGTTTGAATGGTCAAGTCCCAATATAAGATTGTTTCTATTCCAGCAAAGCTTCTTCAGCTCCTTTTAAGTGGTATACTGGTTTTAGTATTTAATTGAGCCCCTGATTATTCTTTCCCTTGTAGTTTCCTTTCTATCTGTCTCATAAACATCTATGATTGCCCAGTCAACAGCATTACTTAATTGGCTGAAGTTCCTAATCCAGCTTTCCTGAAAGGAAAAGCATCATAGACACAGTTGCCAATTATTCCATTATCTCTATTGACAGCCTGGTGTAGTTTGATGTCCTTCAAAGCTCTGACACAGATATCCCATGAGAGACCATTGTCTCCAGTTAAAGCATGGTGCTGAAGAGCAGTGATTTTCTGTGTCTGCTACCACCATGTTTGCTGGTTTTGGAAATGTTACTTAATCTCTTGATTTCCCTATCTGTAAAAGGGGAACAATGTGTTCTTCAAGGAAGGTTAAGAGGGTTAATCCTTTGATGTTCATAAAATGTTACAAGATCTTCTTTATAGTTTTAAGAACATACAACACATTTAATAAAAAACTAAGTGGAAGTTATAGAGCTGGGTAGGAATAGAGGTTGCTGCTGACTTCATGTTACAGCTGCCTCAGTTTTTCTCTTGTTTTGAAACATTTTGAAATGCCAAAGCTAAAGTTTCCAGTATAGTCTGACTTCTGCCCTCCTTCTTGCATCATGATGTGGCCTTTCAGAATGCAGCACTGTAGTATTTTCCATAATTTCCTAGCCTTTAAATACTTGACTTTTCAACTCTAATATTCTTTTAATATAAGAAGCTTACTGTGAGTATGAGATTTTTAGTTTACAAAAGCAAAGTAACCCACTTTCCCCTCTTCAGGATTGGGACGTGCTGCCAAAGCTGACATGGCCTGTGAGCTCTGCATGGCTGCAAGGTCCCCATGCAAGTCTCCCACAGCCTGGGTGCTCCCCCTGGGTGTGTCCTGAATCCTCTTTTATTTCCCTGGCATCTTACATGCTCTTTCCCTAACTACCCTTGTTCATACTCACCTGCCGGGCCCTTTCCTTCTGCAAACTTATGCCTGTTTTCATGGGACATCTCCTGTGTACTCTATGAAGCACACAGGAGGAGTGCAGAAAATGGTTATACAGGAATGAGTGTGTGTATGGAGTAAATGCTACAGGTGGTGCACAGCTGTTGAGCAAAAGAGCAAAGACTAATTTTCCTGTTCTCCACCACAGTAATATATCTTATTTTTCTCTTAAGTGCCTTTTTGAGGTAGGATCTTACAAATACTGGACTAGAAAAGTGTTCCAGTCCTGGCTACTATATATATATTTTTTCTTTTAAGAGATTAAATTTTAATTTTGCAATCCTCTCTGAAATATTTAGATTTCTGATTTCAGTAAAACCAGTCTTTTTATTCCTCAGCATGAGGGAAAAGTACCTTATTCTACCTGTACCTAAGAAAGTAATAGCCTTGCAACTGTTCTGCTTCAAAGCTAGACTACTTCTATGCTTTGGAGTCAAGACTTGACGTTTGGCACAGGGTGACTAACTAGTCCAGCATGAGGGACGCACCCTCTCACCGTCCCATAAAGCTGGCCAGTTCATGACACTGACTGTTTCAGTACAGACATGCTCAGTACCGATTTGTTTTGAGTTAGACAGCTAATCTTTCTGAGGCTTTGCTCAGCTTTGTGCAAACTGAATAGCTATGGAGAGAGGACCTGAGGATGACTTTGGGTGCAATCACTTCTGTCACCAGCTCTGGGCTCTCCAGTAAAAACAGGGAGTGGAGAAAGAGCCTGACAGAGGTAGAGCAGAAGAGTGTGCCTGGCTTAAAGTACTAAGCAACAGTGGGACAAATATGGCAGACCCACATTTGGGTCTGCCCGAGCCCAAAGATCTCTAGCAGCCTTTTAGGGGTATGTATTATGAGAGGTACAATGCACGTGGGGCCCAGTTTCCTCTGACCTCAGTCTCCATGACTCCTACTGGGGGCACTGCAAGCAAGCTTATATTGAAAGCTATGGAGCTGTTTTTAAACGGTTCTTTATGGCAGAGAATAATTAATTAAACAGGTGGTTCCATGAGCAGTGCTACTAATGATGGCTGCTTTCCAGGGTCTCTCTCTCGTGTGGATTTCCAGGCTGTAACAAAGGTTGAGCTCATGCTGAGGTCTTTCCCTCAATGAGGGAATTAATAGGGCTTCCCTCCCTCTCTCTACTCTGCTGCCTATTTTCAAGAAACTTGTAGGTACTTAATTCCTGTCAAACCTCTACGCCTCCATTGCACTTGGTCAAAATTGATCGACGATTTCAAAACTTCCTGGGGACAGGGTGAATAAACAAAGAGAGAGAAACAGATGCATGAGGGACATGGCTGGAGGAAACCCGTTCCCTAAAGTTGAAATTATTGCCCAAGGTTGGAATGGCAAACAGCACTCTTTGTTTTGCCCCTTTGGCCATACCAGAGGGAAATAATAAGTAAGAGGAGATCTACGCTACTGGTGAGGCTGTTCATACAGTTTTGGTGTCTATGTTTTAAAAAGATGTCAACCTTTGTGGGGGGGGACAAGAGTCACCGAAAAATCCTTTAAGGATTGGTAAAAATGTCTGACAGAAATACTAACAGAGTTCTACTTAATTTCTTTTGAGTGTGAACTTTACTACAGCATGTAAGTAATTTTACAGGGAGGATATACTGGATATTAAAGGGTTCTTTAACCTTGCTAAGACTGCTGTTGTTGAGACTAAACAAGTTCAAGTGACATGTAAGCCAAACATTGTTTTTAGAAATAATGTACCATATGTCCATATGGGATTCTCCATATTCTGACAGCTTCCGATCAACACAGGACACTCTTCCAGAAAATTGTGCTCTAGCTAGGTACAAATAATTGGACTGATTATGCAGGGATATGTGACATCCTTCAGCCTTTGTTATGCACCAATCAGAGTAGGTGATCTAAGAGCCTAATCTGGCCTTAAAAATTGATGAAATAAAAACTAAAGCTTGCCTTCCTGATCCTCCGTTTCTGGGAGAGGGTTGACCCTCCTTCTTCCCCCTCCCAAAATCGTTACAGGGCTATTTGGTTAGCAATTCAGTTGAAAGTGAAGTTGCAATGTTACAAAATACTTGGTGAGAAGAAACGTCAAGATTTTATTGAGAGCAAACATGACACATTTTCTTTTATGGTTTGATATTTTCCAGAATCACCAGATGGCGCCAATGCAGGTCATCCTATAAGTGATATTTCACAGAGGGCTGGAACATCTACATCTCCCAAGCCCATGTCAGTGTGCAAACAAAAGAGGGCAACTTCTGAAAATGTCTTGTGGGGAAAATAGGTGTTAGATCCTGGGGAAGTGCTCAGTACTAAGCGTGATACAATTCTTTTCCAGAAGCTATGCCACTAGTGCAGTTGGTCCTCTTTGACTTAAATCTTTCTTAGATGCTGCCAATAAGATAGATATGTGCAAAACCAATTTTGTTCAGAAATTAGTTTTGACATTCCTTTCAGTATTGTAGTTTAGTTTGGAATTCAGAAGCACATCATGCAATAACAACAGTTTGGAGCATCTGTCAATTTGTGCTTGAAATAGAAACCTCTGTTGCTGTTTTGCCATGGAAAGCCAAGACATTTTTGCTGTTGTTGTTATCGTACAGATTCGATTCATCTGGAGTGTATAGGATAAGAAACAATGGCATTTAGACATTTTTATTTGTCCTTTTGTACTGTTTAGGACACAGCTATAAACAAACAATGAGCCTTCCCTCCCAATAGGAATCTTTCTTGCACATGCCCCAAAACACAACCTGAAGACAAATGTACTCTTAAAAAGAAGCAGGAGATTTATGTTGCAAGCTTGTTTAGATACCAGTCAGAATACCGTGTTGCCACAGCCCTGTGAATCACTCCCTTTCTCCTTACAGTAAAATAATGTTACTGATAATGATGATGATGATGATAACAATAATAATTCAGAATTTCTGGCACCCTTTTGCAAATTATTACCTCTGTTTTCCAGTTCTCACTCTAAATGAACAGGAAATTAGAAAAGCTGAGTCCCAAAACTTTTTCCCCATCAGATCCTGAATTTGCTGGCAGTTTCCCTTGAAGTGAAAATGGAGTTTCTTTCATATGAAGGTGATGATGAAGTGATAGAAACAGCAGCCTAGGGACATGGAGAAAGAAATTAGAAGGGAACAAATAAGTGTTAGGAGGAGTTTGAATGCAGAGGTGACATAGTCGGTACCATCCACAGAGCTCATGAGCTCAGCCTGTGTTTGTGGCATGACCTGGCATTTCCTTCCAATTTTCTCATCCCACTTCCAGCTGTTTTTCACGCTCTGTTAGGTGTGAGGAAGCAAGGCCAACTTCATACAGCCCAATAACTCAAAGTCCTCGTCTTCTTGGGTGATAGGCCTGGAAACAAGCAAAAAAAACTTGAGGAGAGGGAATGACATATGATATTTTTAATGGTCCAATGTGTCCTACTTGATCTCAATCAAGAGAGATAAATAGGAAAAGGCATGCCATTTCTGTGATACAGCTACTTAATACTGGAAGATAAAAGTTTATGTTGGTATACCTGTCTCTTCTGACTGCAACAAACCAAAGGAATTTGGTTTCTATTGGTACCTCTGGACTTGGGAGTATATATGGATGATGCTGCTCTGCAGAACTCGAGTCTGAAGAGGTTCTTTTCTGGGACATTTAAAACAAACAACAGCAAGCCCTCGCCACGCTCCCAGACTACCGCCTGACCAGGATGGAGCTCTTATGCGTTATACATGTTAAGCATCTCCTATTCAGAGCTAACTTTGACTTTGTGCCCTGGGCCAGGTGAAAAGACTTTTCCAAATAAGAAAGAGTAAGGAAAAAAAACCCCAAAACACAAGAAGCAAACCATAAATTGAAATTTCTACAAGACAAGGTTTCTGTGGCCAGCGTTGTTGTGCATTTTAAAAAATAGTTTTCTTTATGGCAATTTACAAAAATGCTTAAGGGAAAGTGGGGAAAAGAGTTCTTTTACGAGCTATTTTATCCTTTTTTTGTCTGCTCTTGGAGTCGACTTTTTGGCAAAATACTGCATCTTCAGCCAGGAGAAGTTGGCGAAGCACAAAAGGGCTTTTGAAGCGGTAAGTGTAAATTCAGACTTCTTTTCTTTCTTCCTTTTTTTTCCTCTCCCTCTCCCCTCTCCTCCTGTGTCTGTAGACAGTTAAGCAGAAATAATAAGCACCATTGCTTGCAGTACACGTCCCATGAATTACGCTGACATCAAATGTAACTTTAGAATGGAGGCACGCTTTATTCTTTTCGACGAACTGTTCCCCTATCCATTCTTTATTTACATGTCGTGAGCCTAAGCGCTGCACAGCCAGTCAGAACACACACACAAGAGGGGGGAGAAAAAAGGAGGCCATTAAACAAATTAAAAGGGATGGGGATGACTAATACAGTACTCTTGGAATCTGCAATTTGATTAGTCTGAGTTTAATACACAAAAGCAGCGCCGAAGCAGGAGGGGAGTCGAAGTGCTCTTTAATAACCTTCTACAATTAAATTATGGTGATGAATTTAACTATTCTGTGCTTCTAAAGGGGTCTTATTATCTGATTGACTCTGAAAGAAAGTCAGTATTTAACCAGGGTTCTTGAGTCCAGCTATTGGAAGACATACAGTAGTTTTATGCATTAACAACTATTTTTTTTGTTGTTGCGTGCCTCTTCCCATTTGAATTCATCTGTGATTTGAGAAAGATGGCTCTTAGGGTTATTCCCACTGCTTTTGATGGGAGTGTTTGCTAGCCCTTTTACTGTACTGCCCAGAGAGTTAAAATGAAAATTGCATGGTTGGGTTTGTTTCCTGTTCTGTATTTTTGCTTGTAATTTGTAATTTTCATTTATAATTTTAGACTACTTCCCTCTGCTGGTCCTCTCCATTGTCTAACAATGCATCATTCAAATGTAGACAGTGTGTAAAGCATGCTGGGATCTTTGAAAAAGATTTTTGCCATTAAATGGCAGTAATATCGTTCCACAGTTTATCCTGACATCTGGTTTTCTCTCTATCCTTCCCCTTACATGCTTTTACATATGCTGAAGGTTGAGTAAGATATTTCAGGTACAAAATATTAGTAGAGAGGGGAATTAAATGCATTCCTTAAAGGAGTGTATTTCTTTTCTTTTTTTACTAGCAAGTATATCTCTTTCAGTTCTTTGGTCTTTGACAGAGAAAGAGAGAGAGAAAGGGACAGAGACTTCATGATTAGCCTGATGTCGAAATCAGAGAGCTGATTTTATTCAAAATAGAGGGGTATGATAGAGACAGAATCCAAATGTTCCTGCTTTTACTTTTAATGGCCAAAATGCTGGAGCTCCTTTGCAGAGTTTGATCTGAATATTTGGAGAGGATCTAGGCTGAGGGGATGAAAAGAGAGAATTATGCAGAGTACTGACTATTCAGCTAGGGCCTTATTCTGATACCTATTTTCATGCTAAGTTGTATCTTTCTCTGCCAGTAGTTTCGCTAAAAAAAAAAAAAAAAAAAAAGAAAAGATACTATTTCTGGTGCTAAAATACTGTGCTATTTGAATGAGGGTGCTATATCCAGCCCTCGTTTTGTTCCTGCGTGCAGTGCCCAAGCAGGAGGCTCCGTGCCTCTGCTCCACCATGCCAGCTGATGGCCCCGGAGCCAGTCCCCTGGCACGGCTGAGGGCAGCGCTGGCCCCGGCAGCCTGCACAACACCCACGCGTGGGGCCGGATTTGGAAGTCTTCATTCAGCTTTTGCGCAGCTGGCTGGCTCCGGTGAATGAGGCCGGAGTGTAATTTAGACCTCTGCCCCGGCGCAGAGGAGGGAAGGGGCTCTTACCCTCTCCCTCCTTGTTCCCCGCAGTGTCCCTTGGTCCCTGGCAGGTGAGAAAGAATGGGTCTGAGGGGCTGCTTGCTCTCCTGTTGTGGCATTTTGTGGTGCTGTTGTTTCACAAAAAAGTCTGAGGACAAAGTATAGTGGTATGCAGCTATGGGACAGCTCGGCATGGATAGCAAAGGAGCAGCTAACGCAACTGAGGAGTGCATAGCTTAAGCCAACAGCGAGTGCAAAGTGCAGGCTACATCTCTGGCAGCCCAATATTGGGTGCCTTGAATGGCTTGGAAGGGATTGAAAATTGCTCTAATTTATGTTGGCTTCCCCCAGGAAATGTGAAAGCATATGAAGATGGTCACTGCGGCAAAGAAAAGACAAGGCCATATCCCTTCCTTCCTGCCAGGGCTGCCTGCACACCCTGCGGAGAGGACGTGGGTGCCTGCTCTGTGCTGCTGGCAGGACAGTTCCCTCCATCCCCTACACCAAGAGAGTTTGTTCACCCTGAGGGCTCCTCTGGCCCCTGCCAGGTATTGGGGGTCTCAGCACGGTGAGTCTGTGTGCTGCGGCTGCCCCCTCCTTGCTCCTGCTTACAGCTCTTGGGCTGCTGAACTGCTGTTGGCCAGGTTTCTGGACACTGGGGGTCTATATAGCTCTGTTAACCAGGATGGAGCTATGGACAGTTTAGGTGCATTCAGAGGCTCTGCTCTTTATTTTTTGACCATGGTTTTTACTCATGATGATCTATTTTTACCTCTCTGAAGGGTCAGTTAAGACCAAGTACTTTAGACCAAGGGCATTGGAGGAAAAATTGTATTAGTGTTTTGATATTGCGGTTTGTTTTGTCTTAACAGCAAAATCCTTCCTCTTGCTTATTAAATCATGGCAGAAACTTCCTTGTGAGCCAATGATGACAGGCAAGCATGATGTCAGTTTTTAACAAGATGCCAACCAGAGGTTTAAGAGAGCTGATTTTTATCAGAAGCTTTTATACTACTTGCGTAGTAAAAAAAATACATCATGAGTAGCATCCATGGCTCATGCTTGGTGAAAAGGGCAGCACACTGCATGAGACCTAGGGATGCTGGGGTGAGCAACGCTTCCTTTTAAGAAGATTGTGCTCCCAAATTAACTTGTTCTGAAACAGTGCTGCTGCTAAGCAGACAATTGCTTTTCCTTTGTAGTCTGCCTGCTGGTTTGTTCAGGCCTGCTTTGTGTTCAGCCTTGGCTGGGTCTGGGACAGTGGTTCAATAACTGTGAAGCTCTGTGTTTAGATCCTAGCCAAATCAGTGACACACAAAATCAGGGCAGGCAGTGAATCCCCAATGTGCCAGGTTTGGGAAATCAGCCCTCTGAATAGATGAGCCAATATCCTGTATTTATTTTGCTGTTTTCTGCACCCATTTCTCTTGCATCTGGGTATTTAATACATATTTCCAACCAGCAGCACATCAGCCTTAAATTAAATTCCCTACTATGGATAGCAAAAACCAGGCCCTTCCTTCCCCATGCTGTTCAGCTCTGTAGCAGTCACCAAATACAAGACCATACTCCCCCCAAGCCCCCTCCCTCTTCTCTCCCTCCCCAAAAGCAATTTTAAACTGCTTGACTGAAAGCAGTATTTGAATGAGGATTTCAAATATGGACTCAGGCTTTCTCTTTAGCTCACCATGAGAGAACAGCGTAGAGTAAATGGTCGATTGCAGTGAGCACGCCAACTGTAATTAACTTCAGTATTTGCTAGGTAAAGAAGTGAGGAATGAATCAGATGCACCTAAAATGAGCATGATAGCACTAAATTTCAAAAAAAAAGGTTTAAAACAAGGGGGAATTTTACCAAAAAAATAAATGGGGACTTCTACTTCCTTTCCTTTAGCCAACCATTGTGGAGTCACAACGCCAGGAATATGCAGCGTGGAGAAGGAAGCAGGGAAACAAGGCACAAACATTGTGGTGAAAAGGCAAGTAAGAAGAAAGAGTTTGGTCTCCACAGGTATCCCTCCTTTCCCAGCCTGCTGCCAGCCTCGGGGGTGTGCTGGGCATTGCTGCGCTCCCATAGGCATTGCACAAAGGAGACCTTGGATCTGGCCCTTGCTGTCCGTGTCGTATAATCTCTTCCGTGAGCTGCTCAGGCTCCATTTGAAAGCTGTCATGCCTGCTCCCTCTGCAGTGATTAGCAGGCTTTTCAAGACCCAGACTGCTTTGGTGGTAAAAAATCTGTGTCTAATTTCCAGATTACATTTGTTTTTGTGCTAACATTGCCCGCTCATTTAGCTTGTTCCTCTTTCTGTCTGCATACCTTGGAGATATTTATTGAGGCAGTTGTGCTCCAGCTCCGCCGTTGTATTGGAAGGCTAACCAAAGCAAGCCCCTTCAGTCTCCCTCGTGCTCCTCTCATCACCCTGAACCTGCTCCAAGCTGACTATCTCCTCATGTCCTCCTGTATTGGGACGCAGCAAGGGCAGGGGAGCCAGGAGTTGAGGATGAGGGCAGGGTGGGCAGGAGAGGCAGGGCAGTGGACTCGCTGGCAAGGCCCCTGTCCCACAGCACCGAAAAGAGGTGAGCAGGGCACGTCCATCGGCAGTCACCAGGGTCAGACGCAGCCCAGTGATTGCAGGCGCATCCATAGCAATGAGGCAGGTCTGAGGTCAAGCCAAGAAGTCAGTCCACAGGTCAGGGTCAACAATGTAGCTCAGGAGGGGACCAAGGGCAAGTGTTGGATCTTAAACACAGCTCCTGAGCTGACGGGTCGAGGCCCCGACAAGGCTCCCCGAAGCCCTTTCCATGGCAGTCCGACCAGCAAGGTTAGCCAAGGGTACCAGGTCAGGGCTTACCCCGCACTGGAGCAGCCCAGCCCCCAGGAGCAGGAGAGCAGTGGCAGAGCCCATTGGGGTGATCAGGGAGGGCTCTGACAGTCTGGAAGGGGGGCAACCAGACCTCCAGCCATCAGCAACAAATAAAGTCCTTCCACTGCTACTTACTAGCGATTCTCTACTGGAAATTTTCCCCAGACAGACCTTACATCACATTTTTCACATCCACATTGTATGTATGGGTCATAGTTCTCTCTTGCTTGGCTGATCTCACATGAACTTCCACCTCCTCTGTCACCCGCATTTGGAACATCCCTGTCTAACAGCAGAAAATCCTATTATTAATCCTGAAATACATGCCTTTGGACATTCACCTGAAATTTGCCTCTCCAGTCCTCAATAACTTCCAGTTCTATGAGAGACTCTGATCCTTCGCCTTTTTAACCTTTTGCTAATTGAATGACTGCTTCTCCTGCTAGGTATTTGCTCACCTGAGTCTGGTCCTGCTGGCCAGGAAGAGGAAAGGGATTACAGGATTCTTTCATCCTTTGAATATTCCTGACTTTGAGAAATCTGTGACTCACTATGACACAGATTTCCTTCTTTCTTCTGTTTCTCTCTATTTCCTTCCATGCCCTTCTTTTCTCTTGTCCTCTCAACCTACTCTTTGAAAGATGGAATAGTTATAATTGTGGGAGTCACTTTTCATTCAGAATTTTGAGTCTGGAATTGCATTTAGATGCTGATTCATATCATTTGGGATGTGCTTTTAACAAAGTGTGCTGATCAGTGAGAGTTATCTCTTTTACATTATGGTGGGGACACTTTGTTGAGTTGTATTTTGAGTAACGAAGGTGCTTTTGCCTTGCTGCAGAGATGAAAGACCCTTTGGCAGAATTGCAAAAATATCACAATTTGGTTTAAGAAAACAAGCTTTTCCTTTCAAGGAAACAAACTTGGTCCTAAAATTTCAATTGTTGATGGTATGGATCATTGCTCACGGAAGATTTTCATCTGGCAGGTTGGCAGTTTTGAATCCAATGGAGTTCTTTAGGTGTGAACATTTACTCCCATGTTTCTGATACTTGGAAAGCTTTGGGTGCGATGAATTTGGGCACTGACATTTTTCTTGGGTGAGGTGCCACTGCAGATCTGCTGGGACCTTCTGCTTGTTGGGAGCACTTGCAAGAAGTAGAAATATTGGGTTTCCCAGGATAAATGTTTGTGAAACCTGACAAAACTCATGTTGTATATCACGTAAGTTGTGAAAGTTATGTGTCTAAGAGAGAGAGAAGTTCAATACATAAAACTAAATACAGCAATACGCCAACCCTTCTACCTTCCCCCTCCTTGCCCCGCCCTACAAAACCATGACATGTTCACAAGACTTCTGTTTTTGGAGGGTCTGCTTCAAGACATTTGAATGTTAGGAGTTGGCAAGCTTATCCTAGCGGTTTCCAAAGTCCCCCTGCAGTTACTCTCTTTCCATGATATTTTGCTGAAAAGACTGTCTTCTCCAAGACGGTGAAAGGCAGCGTGGTGACTGGATATGAAGAAGGGACTATGTTTTCCAGTCACACAGTAAAATCAGTTTCCACACTGACAACTGAGCTTGCTCAAACACATTTCCAAACAACGAGACTAACAAAAGCCTTAGTCCCTAATGTGCTGCCAGTCCCAGATCATCTATGTGCAAATGACCCCGTGGTGCTGCCAGTGTCAGTAAGACCTGTGTCAACCTGTGGCCCGAGACCTGTTCGCACAAATTCATCTAGCTGAGGAGGGCAGCTCTAGTGCAGTTTGCTTCTCTTTCAAAGTTTCTAAGAGGAATGTCCTTGTGCTAATGGTGACAGCTCCCCTCTTTTATGGAGCCCTGCCTTGTTCACTGCATGTCTTGCTTGTGCGCGGAGAGCAGGCAGAGTCCCATGGGGGCACTGCATGGTCCCCCAAGCATCCGCTGGTGTAGGGTACCCCTGCTTTGCTAGCCTTAAGTGTTGCTGAACAGAAAACTGTGGAGAATGTTGACTTCTCACCTTTTAGGGTGAAAACTTACTTGAGCAGAGGGTGACCTGTGCAACAGTGCCAGAGCTGTTCATCAAACTGGCTGTGTAAAGTGTGCTTTCACCTATGCTACTCAACCCTTACTACATAACAAATTCATTAGCAGTGGGGTGTGATGTAAATGTATAGTGAGAACCTGAGCTCATTACATGTGGGTGATTATGGCATCTTTTCCTTTCTGCTGCTGTACTTGTTAAGAGTTTGTGAAATGCACTGGTGGTCAGCCATCAAAATATTTACTGGCTTGAGCAGAAGGGGATACTGGCTATGCATGCAGACTTTCAAGGCAGTAAATGAAGGAACTGATGTGACGGGATGTGACAGCTTCTCTGTTGTTGATTTTCAGTACTGAACCTAAAGTGCAAACTGCTGCCTGGAAAGATGTTGAATGGGGACAGAGATCAATAGTCCAGTTATGCTCCAAAAGGACAAGAAGATGCAAATCCCCAGTTTGTATGATGGCAGAGCAGTTATTTGCTGCTTGCATATATGACTTCCTTTTTTCCCTTCATTTTATCTCATATATTACATTATTCTGCACTCAAAGTAAGCTTTAGGAGTCAGAGATACTCCTCAAAATAGGAAGTCAACTCCATTAAGGAAACTTCATGGACATCTTTAAAACTGACAACAGGCTCTTAGCATTATTTGTTGGTAAAATTGAATGGGAGCACCTTCACCCTGGATGGGATCTGGAAAATCCTTTCCATTTCCTGACGATCTCATTCTCATGTGTGAAGAAAAGTCACGTGTTGCCAGAGAGGGGTATCCCTGTGTATCTCCTCTGCAAACCACGGTTCCCTTGTGATTCTCCCTCAACGCCTTGACACATCTGTAGTCTGACATGCCTGATGCTGCTGCTTCTGTGTCTGTAAAACAAATGGAAAAAATCCTCGTTGCTAAGCTACCAACCTCTGGAAGATAAACTTTAACTGAAGGTTACAACCTGCTGCTTAGCAAAGCTCTGGTTTTGAAACTCCATCACTCCATCACTTTCTTCCAGCTCCCTCTGAACATTTCCCCTGTGAATATCTGTCACTGCTGGCACAGGACTGCTCACCCCACCAGGAAAGCCACAGCGTGCTGCCTTTGGGGCTACCTGCTGAGGGCGGGCTACAGAGCAGGCAGCAGGGAGTGCTGATAGTGCAAAGTGGTCACTTCCCTCCCTCTTACCTCTCTTCTCGCCGCCTTTCACTTTCCTTGGAGGGGAGGCACAAAAGGAAACTCCACTTTTCAAGACTGTTCAGTTTGCATCAGGCCAAAATGTGTTTTCGACTGAACAATCACTTTCTGTGCAGACAGTGACATCTCAATTGGTCCAAGGAGGGGGGTGGGAGGGGGTGCTAAGGTTTTCTTTCACTTCTTGTAGTGGTAGACCATGTCAAATGAGACAGTGGAAACAACACCCAGTTTGTTTGTCTTTCAGCCTGGACCGGGGTGTGAAATATTAGGACAGCAGCAAAGTGTTTGCATCTCTCCACAGCTGGAGAACACCTCCCACGCAGCTTCTGCCTCTCTGCTCATTCAGTGGGGACCTGCAGAGCACCTTTCTCTGCATAAAGGCTCCCTTGGGTGCCAGGTTTCTGGCCCTGGACTCTCCCTTGACCATCTGAACAGATCAAAGGCATATTTGAAGGGATTTGATAATCTCTCACCCTTACAAGTTCCTTACTTGGGATATAAAGTTGATTGAAGTAGGATGCTCAAGTTTCAGGTTATCCCTGAGACTTCTTTCACTCTAGGCTTCCTTTCCATGCTTCTTTCCCTTAATGGAAAGAAGCATTATGGTCTTGATTGAACCACAAGCATAAACCAGTGCAGCTGGTGAACTTGAGAGTAGGGGAGGGAATGCACAACTTTGTGGTTATAAGAAGCATGGAATACCTTCATATTTCCTTCTCAATCTCTCTCTTTCCCCATAAAACACAAACGATGATATTTTGCCCAATCTCTGCATTATAGCAGCAGTGTTTATACCCTTTTCCTAGAAAAGATTTTCCTAGTTTGTGAACAAGACCTGCTTTAACATGGAGTGAGATTTTTTTTTTTTTAATTGCCATTACTAATTATTTTGGGAGGTTCTAAGCACCAGCAGAGGCTGATAAAAGCCTCTAAGAGGTCAGTCCTTCCCCTACTTAAGCTCTTCTTCAGGAAAGCCTTTCCTTCTGTCCCCACGATGACAGAGCGCTGATCTCACTTCTGCTCTGACTCCCGGAGAACCAGTAAACAGAAGAGTGAACAAAAACTTCTAAGAAAGCTCACAGTCCCAAACCATGTGCTACTTGAACTGTTGAATCTGAAGAGGGAATGTTTTATATTGATCCTATAAGGAGCATATATGTCAGTATGTCAATCTGACTGAGACAGATGAGGCTGCTAAAGGTTCAAGTGTAATAAGAGCACATGCTGTCAATGTGAACAGATTTTCTCCACTGGGCACATTTACTTACCTTACTTCATGAAAACCTCTAAATAGGATGTGTAAGGATCTATGGTCCAGAAGGAGCTAATGCAGCTGAGTGTGAAGCAAAGCAGGCCCACAAACTCAATAGCTGTGTTAAAAGGTGCACAGCCTAATGTATCCTGTTGGGAATGAGGTGTGTGGATTCAAGTGCAGCACTGCCCTGACTGTGGGTAAGTTGCTCCCAGACCTATGCTGGTTGGCGTAGGCTGTGGCACACTGGAACACATGGGTATAGCAGTTCAGGTTTCCATCAGCTGTGGGATCTCTGCACTGTCCTCCAGTTTGTGATGCAGGCATGACTGTCACCTCCTGCGTGACTTAGATCTTTCAGATCTAGTAAGAGTGCTGTAGATTATTGCAATGTCTTTTCCAGTCAAAAGCTTCGTGCTCCTTATAATTAGGCAGGTAAGCACTGAAGCTCTATGACAGGAGCCCTGTCATAGAGGACGCCCTGAGTTATTCTAGACTATCAGGTACCAGGGAGATGCACAGAGTTTCTTCCTCTGCTAGATGCTGTGGCCAGGCCCATTAGATCTAGAGAAGACCTTGAAAGTTTTGTTGAAGAGGCGGGGATGGCACTTTTTGAAGGCTGAGGAAGGCTATTTAGGCTGTAGGGAGAAGAGAAGAGAAGAGAAGAGAAGAGAAGAGAAGAGAAGAGAAGAGAAGAGAAGAGAAGAGAAGAGAAGAGAAGAGAAGAGAAGAGAAGAGAAGAGAAGAGAAGAGAAGAGAAGAGAAGAGAAGAGAAGAGAAGAGAAGAGAGAAGGGAAGGGAAGGGAAGGGAAGGGAAGGGAAGGGAAGGGAAGGGAAGGGAAGGGAAGGGAAGGGAAGGGAAGGGAAGGGAAGGGGAGAGAAGAGAAGAGAAGAGAAGAGAAGAGAAGAGAAGAGAAGAGAAGAGAAGAGAAGAGAAGAGAAGAGAAGAGAAGAGAAGAGAAGAGAAGAGGAGAGAAGAGAAGGGAAGGGAAGGGGAGAGAAGAGAAGAGAAGAGAAGAGAAGAGAAGAGAAGAGAAGAGAAGAGAAGAGAAGAGAAGAGAAGAGAAGAGAAGAGAAGAGAAGAGAAGAGAAGAGAAGAGAAGAGAAGAGAAGAGAAGAGACGAGACGAGACGAGACGAGACGAGACGAGACCTCAGACAGGGAAATGTCAGAGGGTGCACAGGAGACCTCTCTGACTTGTTGGTTTGAGGGAGCACACTATGGGAGACAGCTGAGGTGAGAAAAAAAGAAAAAGGTAATAGTCTTATATATGAATGGCTTTGAAGTAAAAAGAGTTGGTTTGGATAAAAGAGGCTGAAAAACATATCCATTCTTGCTTGTTCAAATCTTTTTTTCTCTGTCTCCATGTCTTCTCCAGAAGATCATAAAGCCATTTAGGCTCTGCAGTGCCTAGACATATCTGATACATCATCTCACTGAGAAACTTCATGAACATTAGTGTCTCTGTAGAAAGGCTGTAGAGTTTATGGTATGTGTTAGCTCAGCATAATGGCAAGTCATAGACAGATGTCAACTCCGTCCTTTCTTTCAGCAGTTCTTTGTATTCACACTATTTTTGAATTGTCAAAGTTATTCTTCTGCTGCTACTCTGTTGTATTATGTACTGGGAAATGACTAATTGGTGAAGAAGGTGGTGTGCAGCCAAAAAAAGCTAAACTACTGTGCTTTTGTGCTCAGTGGAGGGAAAGAGTGAGAGGTTTTGAGGGTTTCCCTCAGCTCGAAAAATGAAAGCAGAGCTTAACTATGCATTGTCAAAGCCACACTTCTGAGACACTGGAGTTTTGCCCAGAGGTGACTGGCTAATTTTCTGAAAACTAATATTGTGAGTGTCTTTCCAGGCTGATACTGATGAAGATGGGTACTTGAACCACTGGCAAGTTTTGATGGCCTGGAAAGAAGTTGCCCCTTCAGAAGCACTGACTTACAGAGTAAGTAAAGCCAACAGATCCTTTCCTGGAAACATGTGAGAGTGGGTGGTAAACACTTCCAGTATTCACTTCATCATTTATTTGTGATATTTGGTTGGTCAAAGCTCCCCTTAAATAAAGGCAAGCAACCTGACCAGCAGCAGTGCTGGCACTTGTGTGAGATATTTCTTTATTAAACAATTCCATACATAACCCAACTAATAAATGAAATAGCACAACTTTCTTTTTTCTTCAGTTTTGGGAGTAAGAGTAGTGTTCACTATCTGAAAGGCCTGGGGAGAAATCAAAGCTCTGAAAGATGGGAAAGGCCAGAGGTCAGCAGTGGAAATGGGGGTTTTGCCTTGGTTCTTATACAGGCAATTTTGGCCAAGTAGTTGGGACAGGACCAAGAGACAACACCAAGGGTGCAGTCTATGCATGCTACTCAACGTTATGTCCTTGCACAGATTTTTTTCTTTTTTCAATTGATAGCTACATTTTGAAAAGTGGCAGGGGATTTGGGATCTGTCCCGTTTTGGTCAGCCAACTTGGCATAATGTAGAGAAGTCTAAATATAGCTGCAGGAGTTGTTACTCATTAGGCAACTGAAACCACTAGACAAGATAAAAATATGTCAAATACTCTGTGGATTTAATTTCAGACCGAGCTAGTCTCCCTGTATAGCAAGTCCACCTCTGTGTTAGTTGCTTTTATTTACTTTCTACAACACAGACATTTGATTATATCTAAATGTTTTGTACATGCTCAAGTGTTAGCAAATTTTCCAAGTTTCATGGTAGTGCTTGAAAGATTTTCGTGCCCAGCATTAAAACATTTGGCTCTTCAAACGATTCTGGTTTGTAGCTGATGTACATCAGTGGAGCTGTGCCAGCTTCCTCCAGCTGAGACTTTGGCCCTTCACTGCTGGCCTTTTTGCAGTTCTCTTATCATGATCCTGTTTGAACCATCCAGACATACAGCACGAACTCTGTTAATACAGAAAACCGGTACTAGGAAATACAGACATCAAGAAAAAGAAGTATAAAAACCTCTGTGATTTAATCCAAACCTTACAAAGGCGTTGTTTCTTTGGGCACTTTCTTTGAAAAGACTACCATTTCAAACAAAACAGAAGGAAATTAGTAGGAAGTGATTATGGAGACAGGAAATCTGAAAGCCATGAAACTGTAAATAAAGTGTTATTTGTACTACTGTACTTGGTGCCCTGCTTTGCATTCCCAGCACGAAATGTTAGACAAGGCTTTAGCACTAGAGCAGGGACCAAGTTATTTGGATGTTTTAAAAAAAAAAAAAAGAAAGAAAAAAGGCTCCAACCACGTATTTTATATGATTAAAAGCAGAAAGTATTTTGGACAAATTATTTTGCATGGAATTCATCTGGGCAGATTTTTATCTGAAACTTGGAGCCCCACAGCCAGTCTCCATTGCAATTTGTTCCTCTCTGCAAAGGATGTGACTTGTTTAGACATCAAACACGTATCAAGTGGCTTCATGTTAGTATTCCGAAGCATCAGCTCTATGGCAGGCGCCAGTGCTAACATCATTACACAACTCATGTTGCATGATGACAATCTAGTTCAGCAGCGCCTGCATTTATTGTTTATTTTTATCAGACCTATAAAGCTCATCTTTTCCATCTGTCAGCATTATCTTATGTGATCCATTAATACAGCTAAGAGGGATGCATTACACTATACACTTGGATCTCAGTTAATGAACCACCTTTCCCTATAGTAACAACAATGAATGGAGCGCAGATTTCAATTACTTCCATTACGATGTGTTTGCTTTGGCAGTGGTTACTGCCATATGAAAAGTTAACCAGCAAAGTTACCCCTACATCTTTAGTTGTTTGTATATGTGCATTCAGAAAACATCCCTTTCCTCTGCCTTCCTCATCAGCCATGTATTGTGTTTTCTGCTATAGTTTAAAAATCATTTGCAAAGCTCAGAGGGATAATAAAGTAAAGTACCTGAGCGAGAGAGCACATATGACTCCAATTTGGTCTGAAGAGATGTTCTGAAGCATATGAACTTTACAGGAGTTAAGATCATGTGTTTTCATGTTGTGAAAGGCCACAGAAGTCCTGTGGACAGCAGTCAGCCTCTGAAAGACAAAGAGGGCTGACAAAACCAAAACTGAAAGCCTGATGGTTGTTTCACACTGTTGTTCAAGCAGAAGCAACTGCTTGAAGCTGCTGTAGGGCCTTCAGTTCCCAGTGGTCTTTCACTTTCATGGTAAGAGAATCTGGGGGTAAAATTTGGACCTTGAAGTTGAACAGACATCCATTTGGAGGGAGTTCCAAGGAGTCTGGTGGTGAGACCTGCAGTGCACCTAGACTGGCACGTCCCCATATGCCAAGAAAATCAAGATGACACCAGCATTATGCTTATTGCTGGTAGAGTAAGCTCTGCAAGCATTAGCGAGTGGAGCGAGTATAAGACCGGACAGAGCTGGACAGAGCAGAGAAGTCAGGTCATGTTAGGAGAGTTTTAATACAGCTGGGTGGCTCACCCAGCCAGTATTATTGCTGGTACTATTTCAATGGCATGGCTGCAGAGGCAGTGAAACTGATCATATGTCTCCTGAGAGCATTTTGCACTGGATATAGTTAGTCCTGTTTAAAGTGTGGATGTGTGGCAAGACAAATACGAAGTAGCTGAGCCCTACTTGCAAGTTGTCACCATTCTGGTGTCTTAAAAATCAGCAAAAACCTCCTTTGCAAAGGGAGGGGGAAAGGAGGAAAGGTCAAGGAATGGAAGGAAAAAAATTACACTTACTTTCTTGTGGTACACCAGAGAGTGTGGGATATAATACCAAGAGACAGACTAAATCTTTACTGATTTAGAGGGTGTTCTCAAAGGCTCTTCAGTGCCTAGTTGTGTATGGCAGTGCCTAAATTATAGCTGTAATGTTTCGGGGCCTCCTTCAGCTTTCCTGCCCCAAAGCATTTTTTTTTCCC
Organism: Ciconia boyciana; assembly: GCF_034638445.1. Lineage (NCBI taxonomy): Eukaryota > Metazoa > Chordata > Aves > Ciconiiformes > Ciconiidae > Ciconia > Ciconia boyciana. Next base: position 62,721,831 of record NC_132934.1, read on the forward strand.
ACCAGTCTGGTGTCCTTGTCCACTTCCTTGGTGACTAGCATTAATATTTTGGGGGGTTGTTTTGCTGGCTGTGCTAATCGGGCTTGTCTCTGCTCTCATCAGGGCTTATTATCCGGCCTTCTCCCTTTCCCCCTTCCCCCTGCCTCCCTCCCCTCTGAGCAAGGCAGCAATCTGTTCTTTTTAAACCCTTCATCATCTTTGCTCTCTCCATCTCTGTTTCCCCAGATTTTAGAGATTGTTGACTATTATGTAACAGATGGCCTGACAGACCTCCGACTCTTTGCGGTGATGGCTAGCTTGGCGCAGAAAATAGCAGCACTGGAGTAAGTATTCAGCGCCATAGACGCTCATGAATTTTAACTCCTCGGTGACAAAGGAATTCAAGGGGGTAAGAGCCAATCTATCAGTAGCCGAAGTAATTAGAAGACTTAGATGGCTCTCTAGTGCAGAGTATCCCTTCGCCGCTACAGGCTGTTCATAGTAGATTAGGATAGTCTATGTCCCATTGATCTCTAAACCATAACTATGCTTCAAAACAATGGGACAGCTTAATCCAGAAATTGAGACATTCGAGTAAGCATCAGCGAGGGCTGTTCTTTTGGCTTGTAATGAAAAGTACTTTGCAGCATCAAGCTGGGACAATGTATATCGAGCAGAGTTAAATTTTGATTTTTGTTTCTATTGCATTCCTGGCTGTCAGGGGAAATCACTTGCACTAAATGACCAATATTCTGTCTCTAAACACTCAATATTTGGGGAATTCATTTTTCTGCCCTTTTTACCTCTTCTGTTTTCTTTGTTCTTTGTCATTCTTTTTTCTGTATATATGTATTAAAAGAGTTCTTGTGAGTGACCACAGTTTTGGCACCCTCATATATTTTTTTGTCATCTCTAAGGAGTTTCTGAATATATTGTTCCCTTTCCCAGAAATCTAGCTGCTTGCCTTTCAGAAATATTTCTGTGTCTGCCCAGTCAATGGAAGCTTCTTCTGGTAAACTAGGGGAAACGGGGAGAAAAGACAGTCAGCTCAGAAGAGCATCTTCAAAACAAATCAGTCAGGTATTCAAACCAGAGCTGGTTTATATTATTTTAAAGATTAAATTAAATTAAAATAAAATATAATGCCTGGACTAATGTACTGCAGTGGCAGAAGAGCGTGAAAATAAAGATGAGGTCAAATGAACTTCCACTCAACTGAAAATAAAGGGAGAGTTGAGTTTGAAGCTTGGCTTCTCATAGCTTCCTGTTGACACTATGCCATATTTATATGCCAGTCTGTGTAACCTGGCTAAAATCTTGTTGAGGAGCGTAAGAGAGCTGGGCATGTATCTGAGCAGGCAGCGTATGGCTGAGGTAGGTGCTGTGTGTCTCCCATACCAGGGCCACCAGCTCTACTGGGGCATGGCCAGAGGTACCATGTCCTCACACCTGTGCTCACAGCAGGGACTGTGGGGTTTCTTTTAGCCCAGAAGTGTTTGAATTACCTTGAATAACCTTCCTTTTCAGTAGGAGCCTTACCAAGTTATCAGCAGAGAGGAAAGTCCAGGAGTGGAAAACGAACAGAAATCTCCCCTTTCCCTCTTAGATGTGCTCTGACACCTCTACAGATGAGGGATGGGCTTTCCATACGTGCTCCTGCAGTTTAGTAATACTTGTCCCATTGGAAGCCACTTGTGGAAAAGTTCAATTCCAGCTCATAAAGTCTGCAAAGAATAATTACAGTATATATTTCTCAGCAAAATATGTGCTCATCCCTAGTTTGCATTGGATCCTAACCCAGAGCTAGCCCACAGCCCTAAACACTGGTAAATGGAACAGACTGTGCTGGAGGGTCAAAATTCTCTTTGGAGAGCTCAATTACCCCTTGTCCACTGCCCCTGCCCATATGTAGATGCACACATACACACAGACACACACCCCTTCCCTCAGCACATCTCCAACCTGCAGTCAGTGCTGTAATACAGGGAGACCCCAGAGACCCTCCATTGCACCTTTGGGACATAGAAAATCATCCCTCTCCCTGCCAGATCTCCTTGGCTCTATGCAAGTGTTGAGTTTCCCAAGGATGGTGTATCAAGGAGAGGGTGCAACATAGAAGTCAGTCGGTGGCTCCAAGCTCAGCAAGAGGTAACGATCTGCCTAGGCTCTGTGAGCGCTAATAATGTCATTTAGGAGCAATAAATCTCTCTGTTTTAATTTGAGTGACAGTGTCCCAAATGGCCATTTTAATAAGGTTTGGAGATTCTGGCCACAGAGCTTTCCTGCTTTTGCAGCCCATAATAACTAGTTAGTTGTGCTTAAGGTCAAACAGCAATGTCTGGTCAGCAAAATCTTCCTTTTACGAAATAGCTTAGAATGGGATGAGCAAATGGCATCATTGTTGTAAAATTGGCTTCTCCATCTCTGCCTATTGTTTATCCAAGTGTCACAGCTATGAAATAACTCCCCTAAAAGGAACTCCAGCATTCAGTCTTGGGCAAAAGAAACCTTGGTAAACATTCCAGCTGGCTGGAGATACCAAGCAGTGACATGATCATCTTGTTCATTCTTATTTTGTGTAGAAAGAGAGACTTGAAACATGACCTTTTTCAGCCATTAAAAATAAACGTTTCATTCTTAGGTCACAACTGTTTGTGGGTGCACAGCATAGTGGGTCTGGGATGAAGGGAGGGAGGGAGGGAGGGAGGGAGGGAGGGATGCTCTTCCCTCCCCAGTGCCAACACGTGGGCTAATCCCACCTGTGGCCCCACAAAAGGAGTGCTATGGGTGGCTGCTGATGGCTGGTACTGGCTTCCCCAAAGGGGAAAGAGCAAACTTTCCCCATCATCTCTGGCCAGCAGACAAAAGTGGGCAGGGGACATGTTTCAGTCGCTCGTATTTTTAGTAGGGGCCTATGAGAGGGCAAAAAGGAAGAGGTTAGGGAGCTGTTGCTTGAGCAATGTGCCATGGCCCGTGCCTCTGCAGTTGCAGGTTTGCTCTGTGTATTACCTGTTCGCAGCAGTGTCTCAGAGGACAAGGCACAGTTCAGGGTGTTTTTCACCTCCATGTAACCGATCTGAGGCTGCCAAGGTCACTCCTCACCAAAAGTTGTGACTGTCTGGCAGCTGTTGGACGATCTGTATGAAGTCAGTTTGGTTTCAGCCCAGTCGCTGAAGGAGAGCTGGACACTTCATGAAGCCCACTGCTCTGTTGGGCATGCTGGGTGTCTTGCAGAGCCATGTGAAGCCCACTGTTGCAAGGACAGGGGGACCTGATGCTAGCAAGAGCATTGGTCCCTCACAGTCATGGCTGAGGTCCCTCTTTCAGCAGTGGGAGCAAGGATGGTTTTGTGATTTGGGGGGCTGCTGCCAGGATCCAGGAGGCCAGGAGCTCTGCACCACGGGGCAGGCACTGAGCTCTCCTCTGCTGTGGTCTCCTAGATGCAAAGTTGAGAATAGTGGTACTTACTCCTTTAGGCGGACATCAGCTGGGGATTATAAGGTGCTTGAGAGGAAGAGCCATAAAATTCAGCACAGAAACCTCTACTCACAAGTAAAACCTGCAGTGTAACTATCCTTAATGGGTCCATGCTGCAGCTCTGGTGAAATATTTAGCATCTTTGAATCACAACCAGAAATACCTGATTTCTGGCTCCAACTTTGCTATGTAAGTATTTTTCATGCAATTTTGTTCTTTTTTTTTCTTGTAATAATACCCCCAAAACTCTTTCTATGTAATGTTTAGGTAACTATACCACAATTTAAGTAGTTTGGGGAACTTTTCTTATTGCTAATACAAGGCAGCTAACCGAGAAACACAGTAACATAGAAATCTCCTGCTGAAATCATATCAGACATCACAGAATTTCTCTGACAGGAACCATGCTGTTCTGCTTTATTTTTGCTGGGCTAATGTTTATACTGCCATGTAACAGCAGTAATAATAATTTTTTAGAAAAATCTTTTTGCATTATTTGTTGTTGAATTTATCTTGTTTAGACAAGCCACTTTCTGAACTTTAGGCAAGTAAACAGATAGGAATAACCTGTATCTAAAAATCAATAAAAGACAAGTGCAATGCAGCCTGCTGCTTCTTTGTGAGTCAAATGTTCCAGCCCCAAAATAAACATCTGCAAAAAACAACAAAAAAAGTTATTTTGATTGGGCGTCACATGTGAGAACTACCTGAGGGCAAATAAATGTGAGGATCACATTCTTATCGGCTCTTTCTGATAATAATAGCCCGGTCACTGGGGACAGTCTGTTAGTGTTGGCCCACTGGGTCAGATAACAATCCCGAGACTCTCCCTCTCTTCCCCCGCTGTGACCTGGCCCATCTGCTTCTCTCTGGCCATATGGTACAGAAGTATCTGGGGCTGGAGACATTATAGTTTTATGCATCTGAATGCTCCTTGCTTTCATTGAAACTTCGCTGACATGACATTCCTTTGAATATTCCCCAACAAAAGTGGTGGGTTTTTTTGCTTTTGTTTTGGTTTTCATTTCAAACAGAGTACAAATGAACACCAGGGTTTATATCAACAGAGGAGATATCTAACAGATACATGGGTGGGTAAGAAGGCTGGCCACACATTGCCTCCCCAACTTACCTTAAATGCAATGTTATTTATTCTGCCTCTTAACAACTAAAACAGACCCCAGCATATGCAAAAAAGCAGAGTTTGTTTGGTTTTGTTATAAATAAGCCGAGCCTGACAGGGTGCCTGCGTACCATGGATGGAGCACAGTCCAACCTGAAAGCTGCAACATTGCTTTACAAAAAGTGAAGGAAATAAGCCCGCCAGGACAAACTGTGCTGAGACCGGGCATCCCTCCCCTACTCCAGACCAGGCAAGGGGGGGGTCCTGGGACGTTGCAGTGCTCTGCCTTGCTGCGGCTGAGGTCTCAAGCCTGACGCAGCCCGGCTGTAGCCCTGCCACTGCTCCTGGGGGCTGAGTCGGCCATGCTCTGGCAGCACTGGCCATCGGAGGTCTTCAGTCGGCCAGCACAGCACGGCCCCAAAACCTCCCCTAAGGAGACATCCCGTTCCCCAGGCAGTCCTCGGGCACGGGGAACACACAGGTACATCCCTCCTTGCAACTGAGGGCAAGTTGCAAACGTCCAATTAGGCCTAATGAGAGTTCAGCCCAGGCATCAAAGGAGGGAGAGACAATAGCAAATGCACAATACTCCTCTTCAATGGTGCCTTTTCCAAGAGAAGGATGTAATTATTGTGTGGGCTTTAACATAACAAAGCCTATATGTTCATACTGCGCCCCGCATCCTGGGGCCCCTCTCAGCTGGGACCTCTGGACATTGCAGCAACCACCTGCATGATGAAGGCCTGAAATGGAAAAGTAAAATAGGGATTATTACACAAACATTACCACAACAAGCTGATTTACAAATTCCCTGAGGAAAGTGTCCAGCAGCACAGTTGTCTTTCAGCTTCTGTAGCAATTTTAAATAGCAATAGAAACCCAAGCAGCTGAATCTATATCTATGTCACTCCCTCCACTCATATTTCTTACAGAATCCCCTCATGTTTTCATCTGCTTTGTGGAAAGCCCCACAGAATACATCATGGAAAGCTCCAGAGAATTATAAAATCAGTGAGTCTCTCCAGAAGAATGCAAGGGCTTTGGCTATGTTTTCACTGTGTCAATCAACCCTGTTATTTCACAGTTCCAGGGAAGTGCCTAAAAAAAAATAGTGTTTTTAGTTATGACAGGCTCAACAACTCTTAATATTTACTATCTGAGGCTATTTTTAATGCCTGGAAGTCAGAAATTAATTAACAGATTTTCTTGGGACATCTGAAAATTCAGACTCGATTGAGAGTCTCAGTGCTGGAATTTGATGTAGATAGGCTGCCTTTCCTGCCAGACAAAGAGGCTGACCGCCTGCTGCTCATGTAAAATAGACCCCCAACCTCATGATGTCAGAGCGAGTTTTGCCATGCCTTTGGCCAGCATTTAATGGATCAAAATGTGTAAGTCCCTCACCCTCTACAGCCAAGTCTGGGTGTGCTGGAAGGGCTGCTGGCAGCACTGCTGGGGGAAGAAGGGGAGATAAAGAGCAAGATAGGGAAAGAGTCTGCTTCATCCTCCTCTCCCCCCATTCTGTTGGTCAGTGAAACATGATGAGACTCACATTACCTGAAAGGTAATACTGTCCTTTTGCTTTAGCACCTTTCTGGCTCCTCTTTACCTTGGAAAATTTTATGCTTACAAAGCAAGATTGGGAACCCATTAAGCAATATGCCATTTCACAAATAGTTTTGCACCTCAGCAGTGATTGTGGAGTAATGCTGCTGCCCCACTGCCAAAGGGAAAATCAGCTTCCTCCCATAATCCCAGGCCTGACTGTCATTTACGTCCTTTCAGAGAAATTAATACTTTGAATCTGGATTGCATGTGCTGGGGAGGCAGGGAGGGCTGAAAAGCCAACACGATTATTGTGCCTGTATTAAGAGTTTAAAAGGAATATAGCTTTCTGATGAAAATAAATGCTTAACATTTCCATCCTTTTTTTCTCTTCTTTTCCTGCTATTACCCTTTACTGACATATCCCTCCTAACAATAAGGCTTACAAAGATGTATGTGCATGTGCATGCACACACAGACACACAGACACACATACACACACAGAGCCTGCATGTAAAGCAGCTAGTGGCTGTATGGTGCTAGCACTGGCAGTCTATAATTGGTACAACTCTAGTCACCGATATAGCTCACATCATAAGATCATTCATTTAGAGCAAAGGATCCTTCTCCCTTTACTTAAGCTTTCACTGCCTTGTTTGCAAAGGAAAAGAAGAAAAAAAAACAACAGAGAAAATCTGCCATACAAAAATTAAAAGCAGATAAGAATCATGACACATTTCTTAGATGATATGATAGCACCTACCATGACACTGTTATTTCCTTTAAAAAGGCTACTCCCTTGAACAGGGATGAGGAGGGAAGAGATGAAAGCAAAAATTTGTTTACTTGGCAATTGCATTCAGTGATGACTCAGAAACCCTCTGGCCCAGGGCTTTCTTGTATTAGATGCTATATGGAGATGTTTTAAGAGTCATAATATAATCATGTTATATTGTATGCATCATATTGCAGAATTTAACATAGAATATGAATAATTGCTAAAGTGAGTTTCTCAAAAATCTGCAACAATCTCTCTCATCATAGCTATGATCTACCTTCCTCTCTACAATATCTTTGCTGCTTAAAATGTGCAAAATATTTATAAGACGTTTCAGAATAATGTACTATTAAGAGTTTATGTAATCTTATGTTTTATTCAAGAAACTTATTCTTAGTTCACTGTGTCACATATATATATACACTCCTACGTAACCTATTGTGGAACTAAAGTGGTTATTGCAGTATACTTTCCACAGTTTAAGAATACATGCTAACAAAAACCCCAATGCCAAATAAAAATACACTGCCAAATACTTTGATCTTCACTATTCTAGTCACAAACACACATTGTTTCACCACTGCAATCCCTGGTGGAAGAACTTGCACAATAGCCCTGGGCCTGTAAGCCTTTAGGAACTGTATTGTGTATTTAAGAAGCATTTATACTGCGCTGTAAGGATATATAGTCAACAACAGTATTCAGCAAACAGGATTTCTTATAGGAAATCAGACTCGTGCTAATCCAATATCCTGTTGCAAGAAGGGGCCGTACACGTTGTTTCACAGAATGATGCAACCAGCCCAGAAGCTGGTGATTAGGAGATAATGTGCTCTTGGGGAAAGGCTCTTCCCAAGCTGGCGGATGGGGATGATGCCCTCCAGCCAGAGAGTTCATTTCTCGTTCTGACTTTCGCTTCTAGTGCTTGATACTTTGATGCTGCGTTCTCTTATTTTCCCAGATAAGTATTCAGTGATTGATCAAGCAAGCCAGGGGTTTGAGTTGTAAGGTTGGATGAATAGAGCGTGTTAAGTACTGGGGAGAGAGGCTGATGAAAGAGCACATAAAAAGGGTGAGTGGTGGCTTCCTTATGGATTTGTTTCCAAACATGTTAATAGATGAGTGATTCTTTTTACTGTTCTCTTTTCCGTTTTCTAATATGAGCTTTTCTGCATAAAATCTATTTTTAACACAGGCTTATTTCCATATTTGCATATAAAAATCTCTAGTACTGCCTCAACACGCAGTCAGAATTTCTTACGGTTTGTAAATATATGAATGAAACCAAAATCAATTTGACACCCGTCTGTATGGTACAAAGACCGAGATGAGGTGCAAGCTTGAACTTGCTCAAAGCTGAGTAATGCTAGACTGTTATCTTGTCATTAAGAATTGCTTTGAGTCCCTATCTGTTCAGCAACTCTAATTAACGATCATTTAACTGTACTGTCAGCCCCGTTTAAATCTGAGTGTTGCCAGTTGCTTCCTTCATGCAGGCAGCCAATAGGTGCTGGGGGAGTTGTTCATGCATAGCATTGCCCCAGTGGCGCTGGGCCTATAGCATCCCAGTTTAATAGGGCATTCAGGGCTCATTAGCGAGGAAACACATCAGGAGTGACCGCTCCATTGCCACACGTTGCAACTAATAGCCTCGCCGAACAGAATCGTTTCTGTTTCTGCTCACTTGTTTTTGAATCCTTTCAATGTCAACAAGTGGTCATGTCGGCAGGAGCCCGCCATTCTCCCCAACAGTTTTATCCGTTGCTCTCCTGAGCCAGACTTGTGTCCTCCTCCATTGTTCCAGCCACAATGGAGCCTGAGCAATCACAAAGGCTTCACAGCCATTCATCATCAGCTCACGAATTCTGGGGTTGAGATTACCCGCCAAACTTTTGGGCCATCGTTTTGGCATAATGTGTGAATGCCCATGAAATACAAATACTTTCTGAAGTTTACACTTTTGTTGCAAATGCAGAGAGTGGTGGCTGGGGGGTTGCGGCAAGGGGGCTGGACGGAGGGAAAGAAGAGGAAATAAAACCCGACATCGCTCTGGCTAAAACAAGAAAAGATCCTGTGGAGGGGAGATAAGAGACAATGAGATTGCTGCTGGAATGAGAGGTGTAGAAAGGAGCAACCAGGGAAATGGAGATGTGTCCAAAAAAAGTGTAATCACACTTTTAGCTCACAGATTTGGAAAAGGTCCCTTGGCTTTGTGAGGAGGCACAGGCAGCTCTTGTGTCGCTGGGCTCCAGGAGGCACAGGAACAGGGGCACCCCTGCGTGAGGTCCCCAGACGCTGTCTCCTCCTTCCATTCATGGGAATAACCAGCATTTCTTCCTGGTTACTGGAAACATGACTGGCAAAAGGCTTGCTGGAAACGTACACCTGCTGCTTGTTATTTGTATTAGGTTAGCATTTAGCCCTTGTTGTGCTAAATGGAGAGTGAATGGATGTTTTACACCTGGAAACCTGAGATCTGAAGATGTAGTGGCTTTACATGGGTCACAGAGTAAAGGTCAGAGATGAGAATCAAAGCTAGAGCCTGTGTGTTTCAGTTTATTTTGGTATACTACTTTTACAGTGTCATGCTTTTTGCTACATCTGAAGTGTTGGGTCTGAATCCTGCCTGCTTGAATGCCAGGCAAAACAGACATTTATTTACTGTGTACTGGCTACTGTCCGGACATGCTCAATACACCCAAAGCATCCTCCAAATGCTCCACTTCGGGTGATGGAGGAAGAGTGCACTGTGACCACAGTGCATAACAGTGCCATCACATGTTTGCTCAGCACATGGCAGAGAGCTTGCTGGACACTTCCACCTCTTCCTTACCGTGTGCTGTTTCATGGAGTTTACATTGTGAGGATTTTGCCTGAGTAAGGACAGATGGCTGAATCCTAGTCAAAAGGATTTGATTTTAGGATCATTTGGAAATCCCTGTGAATATCCTACAGTCTCTTCCTGGTCATTTTAGCAAGCCAGAAAGTTACAAGGGGACAAAAAGTGTTTATAAGAAAAGTAAAGGTGATTTTTTTTTTGTCTGTCACTGGAAGATTAAGTTTGTCATAAACCACAATCATAACAAAAGATGCTTTTCAATACAAGCACCTAGAAATGATCTTCTATTCCACTGTCCACTGTACATTGATTAGAGAGTACTCTTTTTGCCTGTTACAATAACAAGAATGAAAAAAAAAATAATTATCTGCTTTACTCTTTTTTCTCGACAGGACAGTACCCACTATAGGGCCCAGGCTGTTATAAAAGTACCAAGAAGTATTGCGTGCCTATCAAACACATTTCCTGGCAAAAGTTTTGGGTGTAGAGCTACAGTGGTCTCCACCTTCAAAAGTAATGGAAAACACTGGGAACATTTTTAGGCCATGTTTTATGTGATCATTGCCATTCAAAAACTGTCACAAGCCACTAATTTTGTAAATATTGGGTTTCCTGTTATCACATTAAGACCTGCTGAATGTGTAAGGGACTAATTCTGGAAAGCGAGCTGTGTGTAATTCCTAGTTATCTATTGTTTGTTTCTCTCTTGATTTCAGTATAGTTACACCCAACCGATACTGCAGCAGGGCAGGTGTTTCTTCTTGCCTCCCGTGGTGTAAAGCAGGAATACTCAAAGCAAAACAACTGCCTGCAGTATGCTTCAGTGCTGTTTACAGTTTGGGTATAAATTAATGAGCCTGATCTGGTCTTACTTTGAAACTAGGCTGGAATAATCTCACTGATTTCATTCATTTGCGGTATGTGCAACTGTGAGGAGTCAAACTCTTGCATGAAAACCTTGAGTTCCAATTGTCCTGGTAATTACCACGTATAACTGTTGGGTGAGTCATCACCAGCGGTAAAATCTTTATGAAGCACAGTAAAATATAAATACCGTGAAGTCAAAGTCCCAGCTACAGCAGGCCCCCATGCAGGGATTTGTTGAGTGAAGGACTCACAGCTGTGTCCATAAACTGAACCTTGCACCTTCAAGGGCCCAGAGTATTCATCATCCAGGGGCATCCACAGCCCTAAGTCAGGTGCGGAAGCTGTGTGTGTAAGACTGAGGAGACAAAGGCAGGCAGGAATGGAAACCACAAAAGCTAAGTGGGGAACCATGTAGGCTAGAAATACTCCCTTGCTGCATTTTTCATGTGGCTGATCTGGTAGATGGGCACAGGGAACACTGATTGTCAAGTCTTGCAGACAAGATAAGCAGGAGAACATCACAACAAGGAATCTCAGCAGGTTTAGTTGTAATCTAAGTGTATTTCAGGTGCCAGGACTTCAATGGGCATGCCCATGCTCAACACAACGTTTTTAGGGATCCTTAGAAATACTAGCAGAGGGACCCCACCTGTCCCTGAGGTTAGGCAGTGACTTTGCAGAACTTAGGTCCGGATGTGTCTTGTGGAGCAATGGTGCAAAATCCTGACTGGTAAATCAGATGGCGTTTTGGCCTCAATATGTTTTCAGGTATTTGCCCCAATCACTCCTACCAGAGCCATAATGGTATGCATCTATTCAAGCTTTTCAAGGGCAGAATTTTTCTTTTTTCTTTTCTTCCTTTTTTTCCCCCCTCTCTCTAAAGCAGCTTATGAAAGAGGTAACTGCTCCTTTTCACAGTCAAAGCAGGATATTCTGAACTGAATGCTAACTAGAGTTGGGGCCAGACTGAAGAAGGGTTTGAGCAGTTGTTCAGATCTGGGGTTTTGGCTTCAGGATCATAAGTAATAATATAGAGAGAAAACTATATCTGGAAGAAGTATAAATAGCAGCCTCTGAAATTTCTTTAGTTTTTCTAAAAGTTGGAAGTTTTCCCTAAGAGAAGGGGAATTATGGTATGTAAAAATGTCTCTCTTTTTTTTATTGTCGTCGTATTTTGCAGCAGTTTTATGAGATTGTTGATTAGCTGCATGGACTTGAAGGCCTTGGAATTGAAAATGTGCCAGGCTGGGTAGGTAAAACACTCTGGTGCTCTTCACAAAGCTCCCCTCTGAGTTCATGTAGCCCTCTACAGCTGGATAGCAGATCTCCTCTCAAGTCCAGGTCCTACAAAGGCATAACTGTATGCATCTGCCTAAACATAAACTGCTCATTTGCTTATAATTCCACACATTGAAAGAGTTTTGCTTATTCTGAAAGAGAAATACAGTGAAAGTTATGTGAATGCCTAAATTTGTGGGTTTGGGTCATGCATGTGGACAAAGCAGTAAACTGAGAGGTGTGCTTGCCCCCCAAAGTGAAGGTTTCCCATTAAAAAATGATTTTTCTTCACAGCTTCCAAAATCACATCTGAACATAGAATGTTTCACTATATAGAGTTGATGACTGAAAGTTGTTTTTTTAATATAATTTAGAATGAAAGTATAGAAGACATCAAAAATAGCATGTAGGGAAGTATTCTGAACTATATTGAGCAACTGGCTGAGGGCAGGCTTTGTCCCTGACACTGACGACATCAGTACATGATACTGATTTCTAGTATCAGATACCACGCTGATATTTCAAAATGCCACATCTGCACCATGGATTCTTTTCTTGTCATCACCAGATACATTACTCAATGGTAAGTAGATTGAGCCCCTGAGATGCGACGTAGGTATGTAAGAACCTAAGTCCTGTATTGCTCAGTGTCTTGCTTTGCATTCCACATTTGGCCACAAGTGTTATTTTTAGGCCCAAAAGTTATATCTAGGCTGAGTCAAATAAAAATCTCCCTTACCTCCATCATGATGCAGAAGTTCATTCTACCTTCTTTTGTTGATATCTCTTCCATGCTTTACATCTGGAGCGCCTAGGTTTAAATACCAATATTTATGAAGTAGGGGTAACCTTAGGTATAACAATGTAAGACAGCTAGAGAGTGGTGGTAAGAGGGAAAGCTTAGGCTTCAATACTGGTCCCAGGGAACTGATAAAAGGGTTAATATATTGATCAAAGATGAGCCAACCCAGTTTTCACTGCTGCATGCTCCTCTGAACATGGGGGATTGCCTTTGGTGCAGAGCTTTCATGGCCCCAAAAGCGCAATTCTTTCTAGGGATGTGATCTTGCTTTTTCTGACTTGGGAGTAATTCTGATTATCCAGTGAAAAACTAAGTAAGCAAAACCAAACCCTATGTTTCTAGCGCAAACTTTGTTGCATAGCTGTTAGCTGCTTTTTTTTTTTTTTAGGGCAAGTAACTTAAAGAATAGCCTTTCCTTGTTGATTGCTCTACCATTCATCGGACAGCATATGGTTTTTGTCTTGGGAATCATCCAACATGTCACAAAGGAAGTGATACTGGACAGTTACTAGGCAGCTTTTGTATACTTTGGGGATAGGGGAAGATGGTATTTTAATAGATTTCCTTGGGGATCTCTTAGAAGGGTAATTTAATTGTTGAAATCAAATTTTGGACCCCTGTCACAAATCATTACCTTATCTTTCATCCATCAATTCCCTTGTTGTTCAAACTAATAAAACATGCACACTGCCCTCCATTCATGTGATTCCCTTCATACGTTTTTAACTGGTAACCCTGGCTAATAATGGGTAGGTGGCCTGTTTCTGCTTGAGGATTTTTTTGAAGGAACGGATAGTTTCTCTAGCTACCACATCAACAAGGGTGGCAACACTCATTCACTCAAAATGAAAAGCCACAGAACCACATGAGTGTTGGTGAAATTCAGGCAGGAAAATTACTGAAAGAGGAGGACGCACCCTGGAGCATCTCCTCAAATATTCACATTCTGATCACTTGCAGGTGAATTCTGGGTGAGCGAGCTGGTGAAGTGATCTTGAGACCCTTCTCGGTGGAGCTGTTTGTTGCCATTGCTATGGTAGTGTTTTATCAGTTCTGTCTTTCTCTCAGTAATGCTTTCAGAAGTTACTTTGCTGAATTTTGTTTGATTGAAGCATCTGAGATGAGGTGCACCCTTTTCTCTCCTTTCTGTTTTTCTGTCTTCTTCTCTCACCCCAGGGACCTCTGCCTGCCCTGCGTTGGGGAAACAGCTTGTGGTCCCACTGTCCCAGCTGCTCCTCACCAGGTCCAACCAATGTGCCACCTGCAGAAATACAGTCAGCACCTGCGTCCATCCTGTCCCAGCCTCCCCAACCTCTACAACCTCTCTCTTTCCCCCAGGAGCTTGCAGCTCCCCGCTGTCAGTTTGAGTGCTGCAGCTCTCCTGAGGACAGCATGAAGGAGTGAGGATCTTCATTCCAGCAGTTTGGACAGTAAGGGGGGGGGGGGGGGGGCTTTGAGCTGGCAGAGGCAAGTTAAGGCAAGAAAAAGCAAGTAGGCAGCAGAGTCACGGCAGTTAGTGGTATGGTCTCAGAGCATCCTTAACCCTTTGCAAAAGCTCAGGTGACCTTCAAGCTGCTTGAATTTGATCCGAAGGCTGTTTCAGCCTTCTGGTCGCCCCTGAATTTAGGAGTGGAGAATGGAAATGTGTGTAGGCTGCTTGTTTCTCACTGTTCAACCACATTGTTCAGATGCCTCTGATCGTGTGGGCACTGAGGGATTTTGGGTTAAGCGATTGTGATTATTTATAGACAGGATTTCTGAAAGCAGTCTGGCTTGGCCCAGCTCTACTCACATGGGGATAAATGGAGTTTTAAAAAAAGGAATCACTGCATCATTACAGAAACCAAAGTCCTCTTTAAGGCACAGTGCTCCCTTTGCAGGCACTGAACAAGCAGCATCCATCCCTACTGTTAAGTATTTATCATCTAAAAAAGTAGAAAACAGAATATTGAGGAACATCAGGTCCAAAAATAAAAATATGTGTGTGTTCAGACTGAAGAGGTGATAGGTAGCAGCTGCACACTGTTTGCTCACTCATTTATTGGCCACAATTGTATGGTCACTTCTTGTTTTTCACTGCAACATCCTTCCAAATTCTGTTCCCTTTCACCTTAATAAATATTCTTTGAGCTGTTGTGAGCTCAGAAAAATTATATTTAGAAACACAATGAATGGCTTAAATAATAATGACATTTAGGGGCTGTTACTACCAAAGTGTAGCTACAATCCCTATCATCTTAGAGTGGGAATCATTATGCAAGTTAATAGGTGAGTTTCTAAAATAAAGGGATTTTTTTCTAGTTACTTCAGTGAAAAGAGGATCAAATCTAGTGCTTCACGCACTCAGGAGCTGATGCCTGCTAAGTGCAGTTCTTACATGTTTCTTTATTCCCAATGCTAGCTTATTTTTATGTTTCATCAAAAATGTTTTTCTGGAACAAACCAAAACAAACAGAACCCAACTGGTCTTTTGTTGGTTGCTCCACTTCCCAAAGGGTCCCGGGCACTTAGTGACACAGCATCTGTCTCAGATGCTATTGAAGGCATTCAGCCCCTAAATGCTCTTCCACTGACATTCTTTTATACTGTGGTATTTGACAAACTCATACAACTGGGGTAGAGGAAAGGGGAAAGGCATCTTTTGAATAGGGTGGAAAATATTTAATCTTGTCTCCATCTGATTATCAGTTAAAATTCTCAGGAACCCGTGAGCGCTTTTTCTACTTGTTTTCTACTTTGGGGGAAGCCAAGTTTCTATGTGTCTTTTCATTGTTATTAAAATTATTGTTGTTCTTGCTATTAACAACAGCAATTGAAATAATCCCTGTAGGATTTAAAATTGCAAGCTGGCTGAGGTCTCCAAGCCTCAGTGCCCTTTTACTAAATGCGTGTTCAGGATTAGACCCTAGATTTGTGCTGCTTAGTTTGAATTATATTTTCACTAATTTTAAAGGAGAAAATGACTAAATACAGTTCCTTCAGTAGTAGAGCTTGTAGATGGAGCCTAATGTTGGTCTTTTGAGGACTGTCCCTTTAAACCATCCGAGGTGTTTATTTTGTATGTGAAGAAAGACTTTACTGCTCTGAGTAACATAATCCTGGCTATGTGTAGAAATGGTGTGTGTATGTGTGGAAGGAGGAAGGACAATTGTTCTTTTTGTTCTTAAAAACCAATGTTCCTTTTTATAAAGAGATTTTAGTGTAGCCCTCTGTATTCTTCCTCACTACAGAGAAATCCAGTGAAATAGTATCTATTTCCTCAGATTGCTGTCCTAGATACCGTAACACTACATGGGTAGTAGATGTGCTAAATTAGAGGGGCTTTTTTTATCACCTTTGTGGAAGTGTTTGTTCTTGTATCTTTTCTTTTTCCTCATAAAAAGGAAAAAAAAAGAAAGAAAAAGAAAAACTTCACAGAATAGTAAACCTGAGACACAGATTCGAGTGCCAGACAGTTGAATGAACAGGATAATCGGGGTATTTTTTTTGACAGGTGCGACAGCCTGCCTATGACTGGCATTATAATCATTACCATTTTAATAAGGCTCTAATAGGGGGGCCGATAATT
Source organism: Ciconia boyciana (assembly GCF_034638445.1). NCBI lineage: Eukaryota > Metazoa > Chordata > Aves > Ciconiiformes > Ciconiidae > Ciconia > Ciconia boyciana. The sequence continues at coordinate 62,738,087 of NC_132934.1, forward strand.
CAATGGGGTGTGAGGATCCTAATTCAACTCCCAATCCCACATGAATGTGCTAGAATTTGTGGGCTTTGTTTTCCTCTTTTGTACCCCTGAATGCAAATAATTACTGGCTATAGATTCAAAAATTCTTAGAACTGGAAGCTAAATTAGCTCTCCTAATACTGCACAAGAATGTCAATACTCAGGGGGGAAAAAAAGGAAGTAAGTGGTTTTTGGTTGTTTTTTGTATTACACTTGTGGTACTGCAAAGGTTCTGTAGCTTAAGTGGTTTGGTTGGCAGCATGAATAATACCAGTACTGTTTCTAAAGGACGTGCAGCTCGCTTCCCCCCCGCCCCTCCCAAAAGGAGAAATAAATGTATTTGTCTGAAAATCATTTCTGAAAAATCATATGCTGCTTTCTACCTGCTATTTTTCTTGATGTTGCCTTGGTCTATTCCAGACGTGTCTGTCCACTCTGTATTCTTTCAGCAGTGGCATAAGGTATGTTCAGCATCTGTGGCCATACTTTCACAGGAGCCCTTTGGGCTCTAGTGTAGTCGGTTTATCCCATTCAGATGATCTTACAAGACAATTTCAAATATCGTGGCAGTGCCCCACACTGCAGTTTGAGGCTGGGTGCTGAAGGCACTCTGTCCGTGCAGGAGCTGCTCAGCACCTGAAAAGAATTTGTCTCTAAACTTAGGAGTAGACACCAATCTCTGCTCAGGAGAATACTTACATTTGTGCTCAATAGGCGTTTGAATAGCTGTTTTAAAACCCAGGAGGCTAAGGGGTAAGCAGCCCTTCTTCCTTGCTCCTGCCGACTCCTACCATGTGCCTGACTCCTGGGACACAGGACTGGGTGAGCGGGAATGGACCCCTCCTCACCCCTCTCCCATTAACAACCAGAACAAAAACTAAAGGGCCTTATGCTTTTTTTTTTTTTCTTCAGCAGGCCTATGCAATGAATTTCTCCATTCATTTGTGATCAATAATACATATTATAATTCCTAATTAATGAACAACAGTGCTACATGGGACACGACTTTGAAAAATGGAGAGGGATATTTCCATATAACCCCTTGCAGCTGGAATCGGCTTCTCCCGCCCACTATTTCTGATCCCAAATTAGCTGTGGAGTCTTGCCATGATTTCAGTCCTCTTGCTCTTTTTGCGCACACATTCCCTGATGTATAAGGAGTATGAGCTGCGCCTCATGTATAAGGGAGTGAAAGATAAGCAATGCACTTTATACCATGTAAGAGCGGGAAATAACTACGGTGGATGAACTGATCTGGGAAAACCAGCCTGAACCTTTGCCCCAAACTGAAATGCAGAGTTTTGGAGGTTTGCCAAAATCTGGTTAATCTTTCTCCCTCTCTGTCTTTTAATGGTATTTATGGTTTCGCTGCACTTCCTGGTTTCATCTGGGTCCAAAAGCAGGAGACTGAAATATCATTGAAGAGGCTATTCACAGTGTTTCCAGCTGGCTAGGACCATGGAATGAAAGATCTCTCACAATAAGGTCTGTTCTAGAAGGATTTTTGCCCAATTTCTATCCTGACGAGATTCTGATGAGCAGCCAAACCGTTAGAAAATTATCCTAATTAAATCGAAACTTTGAAAATATGCCCATCCACGAAATGATCGACATCCTTCACCTGAGGAACCTGCGTACAGAGAATTCATTAAGTTTCTCTTCTGCTGCTTTGTGCAGAAGATGTTATTCTTGCTTAACCTTGGAAGGTTCCTCACTGAATTGGTATGAACACAGGCTATTTGTGTTCCCTTCAGGATAGTTTTTTGATGTATTTCAAGATTTCATGGATGCTAAGCTGCAAACCTGGGTAGTTTCTGTCTTGATTCAGACATTGAAACTCATTCTCAATCCTATGGTCAGTGTGAAAGTGGGACAAATGAACGTTTTATATATTATGATGAGGGCCTGTCACTTCAGACTATGACCTCAACTACTGATCTTACAGGCTGTTGGTCAACTAATGACATTTGAGTTACCTCAGAGAGCTCTAGGGAAGCACCCTGGAGATTACTCAGGACTGCTGTATGAAGATTTTTTGTTTTCAGCTCTCACTGAAGGGTCCCTTGGCATCCTTTTTGTCTTCTGAGTGTAGTGAGTCAGAGAAGGCTTCTTACCATCTCCAGAAAGTTTTTGCCCTTCTACCTTTTGAGCCCTCAGCTCACATTGTGTACACAGGACCGGTAACTGTTTGATTTAGAGGAGAGGGTATCACCAGCCAGAGGTGGAAGTGTTACATCAGCATTGACTGAAAGACTCATAAGCATGCTTTAAATATTGTGCTGTAGCTGCATGGAAAGAAAAATGAATTTATTTTTTTTTATCCATATGTATCACCCACAAACTCTTGATCAGCAGATTTGATGTGAACATTGGACATCTTGGTTAAACCAGATTAGCTGGTGCCATCAGCTGCCATTGTGAGGAAATACCATGTTTCCTCAGGCAGAAAATAACAGGAATTGGAAATGATCACTGCCTTTCTGCAAGTATTGTAAAGAATATATGGAGATCCGTTCTCCATTGCATATAGTTGGATTTAGGCTAGATGTTGTTACAGAGCAATCTGAGATGCTGGGACAGGCTGTGAAGAGCAAAACCCATAGCTGCAGTGGTTAATCTTTCCCTCTGTTTTGTCTCACCTTTTGCTGACAATGTGGCTAATTATTGCTCTTGTATAACAATTTTCCTATTTTGGCTAAAAAGATTGTTGAGAAGTTTGTGAAAAACTGACTGAAGATGTCCTTCTTTTCCTTAGGCCTTATTCAGTCTCTCTGGGGGACAGAGTAATGTCTGGTAGTTTGGGATATGATCCTGAGAGTACATGAAGCTCTCCCTGCTGACTTGGACCACGCAATGTGGTGGACATGGTTCTAGGCACTGACTTGATAACTTTATTCCTCTGTCTCAGAGATCACAAGAGGCTGTGCTGGGCTGGCTCCTGTCCTGCAAGCACTGTCGCTGGGGTCTCTCTATGACTCTTCCTGTCACTCTTTAGGTTCAGTGTGTCGATGGGGTTGTTAGGTGAGATAGTCAGGGGTCAAGGAGCTCTACTGGTTATCCTCAGTTCTCAGGCTCAGTTTCATTAGCTCTAGTCAGTGCTGCTCTAAATTGCACTTTTTTTCAGCTACGAGATTTGAGGGAAGCCCAGGCATGGATGACAAGCATTTGGCTATGTTTGGGTAGAAGTAAAAACAAGCAAAAAAATATGTTGTTACAGATGGGCAAAGGTGCCAGAAAAATTGACAAATATTTTAAAGATTCACTGAGGGTGTGTACTAATTTGTAATTCAGTGGGGAAGGTTTTAGGGTATGAGGTAGGAGTCTGATCTGAGCTGCTGCTAGGTACTCTTAAAGCATGGGAGTGCAATGCTTTCAGACAAACTCCCCACCCCAAAAATGGAGCCCATTTATTTTGAGGGTCAAATTTGCTACTGTTGTCATCACTGTATAATCACCTTGCCTAGCCATGGGCCCAGAGCTAAGCACAGGTCTAGAACACCTGTCCTGCCCCAAATAGCTCAGCAGTCTGAGAAAAATAAAGCAACAAGCCAGAGGAACATAAGGGGACATTTGTCTATCCTGTGGTGATATGAACGTGGTGGAGAAAAACTGGTTCTAAACTTAGATGATTTGCTTTGGCTATTGAAAAGAGAGGATGGGGTAATTTATCGTGTTTTATAGCCCTCTATGAGCTCCCTATTGCCTACCTGTTTGAATGAGGTTTCTTTTTGGGTCATCTTTCAGCCATTGCACTCTTCCTGGGTCATGTTTCAGCCATTGCATCCACATAAGACATTCAGGCAAATGCTCCTGTGGGTTTAACAAGAGTGGCTGCCAGGCTGGAGTTCGTGAGGAGAGACCCAAACCACCAGGACTCTTCCCCCTTGATACCAGCCCCAATGAATCCAAACCTGCTATGAGACATGAAACGGAGCAAAGCTTGGCCTTCCTTGTTGAGGGTCAAAGGGGAAGGGGAAAAGGGGTGTGAAGACGTTGACTTTCCCTTTCCCTAGTCAGGCAACTAGGTAACATTTAATGTTGTCCTGTTAATCTTTCCACACGTTTAGTGGGTAGCAAACTTTCTTGCAGATGGAAGATTAGTTAGTTAAAGTTCTCAAAAAAATATTGAAAGAAAGTAAACACCACCTGACTGGTAAATTCTAGTAACGTTATCCAGCCCAAAGGATTATGATGCAGCAGTTAAAGATTTTGTTTCTGCCTTTGCCACTGGCTTGCTACCTGGCCCCAGCATTTAACTTCTCTCTGTTGTTGCTTCCCCTTCTGAAAGCAAGATCTAATACTAAGCTGTCTCTGAGCAGGTCCGTTCATCAAGGTTCATAAAGTGTTTTGGAGAAGGTGCTGCTGCTAAGAGAGCTGCTGTAAAAGTTTTGACCATTAGCGTTCACTTTGATGTGTCAAAAGTAACCATTTTTCCCTAAGGTGCTGGAAGTTTCATTGTGTGAAGAATTTAGCTTAACATTAAATACAGAAGGTTTTAGAAATCATGCACCTTGAAGACTGGCAAAACTGGCATATTCACAGCAGAAGTGAAAGACATGTTTTATCTGTGTTGTCCTTTGTAATTATGCTGCTGAATAACAGAAGTATTATCACACCAGGGTTAGTGCCAGAGGATTACCCAAAGTTTTTCAAATGGGATGGTAAAGTGGTGCAAACAGGTGCACAGACAAAGAGGAAAAAGAGGGGGGAAAAGTGAGAGAAAGAAAGCTGAGGCCTTCTAGTTTCAGCCACATAGCAAAATTAATGGTTTCTCTAAATGAATAGCATGGCTAGATTACTATTGAGCCTGTAAAATTAGAGGAATGAGTCAGATTCTTCATTTCACTCCTGTTTTAATTTAAGCAAAGGAGGTCAACCTTAATTGTCCTTCACCTCAAAAAAAAAAAAAAAAAAAAAATCTTTTCATTGGAATAATTTTGCAGCGGACGAAGTGACTCATAAGAATAATATGGTCTCTGAAATCTGCTTGCCAATAGCTCCCTTTGCAAACTGGATCCTGCTAACCAGGACTTCTTTTTGAATATCCCGCATATGTGTATTCAGAAACAGAGTGGGAGGCATTTCCAAATGAAGTAAAAAATGTCTTTACAAGCAAAACAGCAAACATAAGCACACAGTCCTTGTTACTCTTTTTTGGTGCTGCCTTTTTAATCTATCTTTGTGTGTTGATTTATTTGTGTACATTGGAGCCATGCGGACATTTCCTAATCTCTTCATCTCAGAAAATAACCATGTACTTTTGCACAGTTCCTTTGCAATATTAAACTAGGAGAAGGTTGTTGGTGCCACTTTTGAATATGAAACACTGTGTATCAAGAAGTGTGTTTCAATATTTACTGTAAGTTACCACAAACACAGCTGTTAAGTGTTAAGGATTTGGTTGTGGACATCTAGGGGAATTTAGGGAGGGAGAGAAGGGGGCATTTGGGTCTTCCTCATGAGAAGCTCTCTCTCGCATGGTAGCTTTGGGAACATTTTGTGGTGGGAGGAAGCAGGACTTCAGGCATTTGGGTCACTGGGGAAAGTAACCCATCTCTCAGATTTCTGTGTTACCTCCATCTGTTGGCTGTGACTGAGAACGGGGGCATATTTTTGCTTATTGATTGCCCTGTGTTTGAGGGAAGTCTCCGGGTAACTATAGACTTGTTACTAACACCTTGCTCCTCACAATGCCAGGAAAAGTTGCAGAAGCTCTGTATGAGTGAGTAATGGGGCATGGGACAGGTCTGGGATGACATACTGATGTTTCCCCTGACTAATGCACTATAGTGGGATTTCTATGATTCTAAGCAAGACCTTGAAGGCGCCTATGGCTTTGCTTTGTAATTAGAGCATGGTGGTCCCTGCAAAGAGACCTCCTGAGAATACTTGCTATAAAGAATTGTCAGTATAAAATCTGAAATTGCTGGTCCCTGAATCACGTGGTGTGAGCAAATCATGGGCTTCACGGCTATGCAAATAAACAGTAGCCTTGTGATGCCCCATCCCCTCTGCTCTCCTGTCGGCTCTGTTCTCGTGCATCACTAAAGGGCATTGAAATTGCACAAGTCAGTCCTCTCAGTGGGCTCGGTGCCCCGCTGGCTCACAAGAAAGGGGACAGCGGGGAGTTTAGGGGCAACAGAGTACACATGTATGTGCTCACTCCACATGCATGCCCTGCCTGTCATCCCAGCAAGACCCGTCACCCTCCTGATTGTCGTTTTGATCCTACTTCTTCAGCTGACATGCTCTGAGTCCTCCAGCCAGGGTTGTGAAGGATTGACACTTTCCTGTCCCAGAAAGAGCCCTGAGATAACACGCAGTAGACTTTATGGTGAATCAGATTTGCTTTCTATCTGAATTTAAAGTGGTGGTGTTGACTTGAGGACAGTAAGTGAACGTTGTTATCTTATTTAGTCTGTGTCATAACATAGCCAAGAGGGGACATCTGAGATCACATCTTGGTTTAGAGAAACTCAGAAATCAGAAGTTCGTTCCCTGTGAGTAACTTTATCATTTCTGTAACATGTAAATAAGTAACACTTCTTTATGGTTTGGAACAACTTTACTGAAATGAAATGGTTTGGTATTATCAAAACAAACTTTTTTTTACTATCATTAGTCAAAAATTCAGTAAACTCAACTTTGTTTGATAGGGCCTAACTAGGAAGTATTTAATTTGAAAATGCAGGGTAAGTCCAGTTGCATGGTTCTCAGGACAGTTTCCCGGAGGTGAATGTTTCATGTTCCTGGAGCTCAAGCTCTGCGTGAGACTTCGTATCACCTGTATGATACTGCAGTACCTGGGATGAGCTGAGGTGTCTAAGATAAGGCAGTACTTCATTAAATATGGCTGACAGCCGAGCTCACCAAGCGAGGCATTTCTGCCTTGCTGGTTTGCCTGAAGTTTGATGCATGGATATGAGCATGGTGAGGTTCTTCTGTATTCCTCCTTTTTAGCCTAATTCCCTAGGAAGAGATGCATGGGTAAGCTGGATCCAGGTCTCTCTATGTATCAGCTTTCTCTAATTTTTGAACTTGGCTGCTGGACAGAAGAGAAGCAGCCAGATTAATATTTCTTACTGGAATAAAGCCTGAAACCTGATCTCAGCTGTACTATTAACAACAGAGGATCTACACGGAGGTGAGGAAGATGCAGATGAAGGTCTCCTGCTGGTCTGCTGGGACAACGCCTCCTTCCTTTGACCTCTTGTGGGGTGTCCTGTCTTACGGGGATGTTTCATTGAGAAGGATGACAGCAAAATGGAATTTGTTGTCAGGCTGATAAGGTCATTCCCAGTCTTTTCTGCAATACCTTTAAAAAAACCCCATTTTATCTCATTTTGTGTGAGCCAGATTGCCAGGGACACAAACCAGTGGTTCTCCATGGATGACTCCAGTTTTCTGTCAGCAACGGGTCTGGCCCACAGAACTTGCCCAGATTTTGGATTAGTGTTTTCATAGGACTTATCAAGTAAAACTAGGAGAGTAAAGACCCTGTAGAGAAGTTTTTCAGAGGCAAAAACCCCCCAGCTATTCAACAATTCGTAATTGAGGCTCAGACACATTGACCACATAACGATCAGTTTAGAGCATGGAGAATTTCTCCTAAATAAATAAAGATCACTTGGTCAAGCAAGCTGAGACCTGCTCCTTACGCAGCATGTAAAAAATTCATGTAAATTGTGCTTTATAAAAGTGCTGTATGACAGGAATAAGTATGGTGTGTAGAGCATAGCTCTTGTCACACTAGTAAGCAGAAGTGTTTCCAGAAGTAACGTGAGAGCCCAGGAAAACACGGCTAATGGAGAAACAGATCCTTGGAAAGGAGAAACAGTTGTTTATTTTCAAGGTTCAAGGGAGTAAACAGAATGAGAAAAGTGCTGGCTATCAAGTTGGTTTGTGGCACAAAAAGTAAGGCATCCCAGCTGCTGGGAAGCGCAATGGAGGTATCATTATGCGGCGCTGCCCGGGCAGCGTGCAGCGCGTTCGCGACGGGGAGCCGTGCAGCTGTGACGTACCACCGCACGCATGAGCCTCGCTGACAGACCGACGGCTCTGATTACCATTTCTGTGGTCTGCCTGGAACCACAGCCTGCTCTTTGTTCACTGTGTGCGGGGAATACCCTGCAAGCCTGTAGGGGCTTGGTTTTCAAACCTCTGAGTGAAGCAAAGTTTTCACTCTTCCATACCAAGGGAGGAGGGTTACAAAGGAGACAGGCTGGTTTTAGCTTTGTTTTGCTTTGTTGTCTTGTCTGTTTGTTTGTTGGGTTGGGGTTTTTTAATAATTATTCCTCATTTGAACATTTTTTTCTGGAGCTATTTGGAATAATTCTAAGATTTCTTGCCAGTATGTTTATTTTAAAAGGGACAAAATCTAGAAAACACAATATTCTCATCATGATCCTCTTTACCTCTCACAGCTGGCTGGAGCTGAGGTCTCTGCTCAAGCCTTAGGGGGCAAGAGCCAGATGAGAGCTTATCCCACCTGCACATGATCAGCTGTGATGGTGTCGGACCATGGTCCCGAGGCACTAGCAATTTGGCTGTTGTCTCTGCGTGGGACTGTGATACCTGGTGCTGATTACACAGGTAATGTGTGTGCCTAGCTCTCCTGAGAGCTGTGCCAGGCTATGCCGCAGGGTGGTCAGCAGCTGTAGCTGGTGTCCTCCACCATAGACATCATGGCCTGGAGTTTGCAACTGGTAGACACCCCCCTAAAAAAAATAATGTCATAACTAATGTACTTCTCTGCGCTGTGAAGGGAGCAATGAAAGCACGGTGGGGTGGCTGATGGCCCTAGAGGAGACTAGGGGTCTGTGAGGTTACAGTAGTGGCTCAATGGGTTAGTCTTTCTCTTAAAGTGGTCTGAAACACTTTATTCCCCCATACTGGGCTCCAAAGGCATAAATCAAAGGGCAATGGGGGTGTTCGGAGAATGTGCTCTGGGAGTTCAGCATCACCCCCTGCCCTAGCAAGGTATTCATACTCTCACTGGCAGGTTACATTTGCTTTCCATAAAAAGTTTTCTGAAATAGATAAAAGCACTCCAGACTACCCCTGTTTATTACCCTCACCCATATTCCCCCCCTCTTTATGTATTCTTACAAATTTGCAGCAGGGGAGACTGTACATCAGAAATTACAAGTGAGATGCAATTTTCTCTCTTTTATCTTCTTTTTCTTTTATCCATCCCAAAGAGCACACTGCACCTGCAGTGTCAACTTCCTCAACCAGCCTCATCAGTGACCCTCAGCCTTAATTTGGAGGGACTGAACTCTGCATGGGGGAGAGGTCAGCTCAAGTATTGCCTAAGCTTGTCCCCACTTAGCTATGAGATCCTGTGCTCTTTTTGAGCTTAATGGTCTCATCGGTTTCAGTCCCCTGCTGGCACACAAGGCTGGAGCTGGTAGGGAAGCAGTGGGATGTTGCAGTGTGTGCCCATGCATTATCTCCCCTTGCTTAGCCATCTCTCAAAGCAAGCTCAGCTTCCTTCTTTGGTTTTGTACAGGTCAATCAGCTTGGCAGCAAGGACAGACAGTGACTATAGAAGTATGATACGGGGTGTTTTCTTCTGTTCTGAAGGTGATGTTAAAAAGTGTGTAAAAGATGTTGTCAACATGCTCTGTGATTTTTCAGGCTGAGCACAGGATCAGGAAAATGTAAAGGCAACCACTGGACCTTAAGTTCAGAGGCGATATCCTCTGAAACTGTCAGACAGAAATTTGTGTTCATAAATTAAGTACCTGGGATACAGGGCAAGCAGATTTGCTTAGCAAATGGTTTGTTCATTTGCAACAGTAAAGACTGGTGCATGCACACACACACACACACACCCTGAACATTTGCTGGTGAAAATTTAGCAGCTGGACTGAAGTCCCTGTGAAACTCTGGCACCTTAGCAATTCTTTAACCCTCTGGTTGTGACTTACTGTCCAGACACTGTCGCAATTTCCAACACTTCCTAAGCATAGATCCGCATGCTGCAGTATAGAGAAGATATTCTCAAACTAGCTCCAGCCATGGAAGTATGTGGGAATGAAAAGACCTTCCTCCTTATCTACCACCTTCTACTGCCTTCAGACTATCAGACCTTGAACACTCCTGTATCCTCAGCATGTATCTTCAAAGCTCTCTCTACGTGGAGGGTAACAACAAAGTGGACTTTATCTAGAGGGTTTTTTATTACTCAGTCAGAGTATGTGACTCAGGATAAGCTGTCACATTTTGCCACACTGCACATTAGAGACAAGAGAAGATGCAGGAGCTTCTGTGTCACACAGACAGGAGGATATGGAACCCTCCACAGCTTTCCAGAAGGAGTGCAGTTTGTAGGTGAAGGGCTTGCTTATCCTTCCTAAAACCTTGCTAGTATGCCCTTGTCATCCTCCCGTGTGAACTGCTGTAGAACTGGTGGTCAAAATATCTTGCTGTAGCCACCTGCCCCATCACCTTTCTCTCCTGTAGATGCAAGGACAGTCCACAGTTCCTGCTCATATCACTCCTTTCTCTCCTGTCATCACTCCTCAGAAGCATCTTCCTATAACTTTTCTTTATGATCTGCACAATTTGATATTAGCACTTCTGCAAAGCAGGAAAAAATGCTGCCTTCCTCCCCCACCACACACGCTCCGCTAAATGCCCGGAGAGACATAAAGTTATTTTTTTGTTACTTGAAATTTGGATGGTGAAAGTCGTGTACCCCTTCAGTGGGAGCAGGAGGTTGAGTTTTCACTGCAGGAGGATACGGAGCTTTTATCCCACCACATCCTGGTGTGGGCAGTTTGCATCACCAAAGAATAAATTACAGCAGTCCTATGGCTGCTCCGTCTGGTGCAGAGGGATCTTCTCACCCTTGGCTGCCCTCTGCATTAAAGGGATGAAAACGGCCCTGCCACCCTCCGCCACGCTGGGCGTGAGCTGTGACTTGCACCAAGACGGCCTCACAAAAAACTGATGTGATTAATGGAAATCGTGAGTTTAGAACCAGCCAAAGCTGAGCAGAAACTGCTAAATAAGAATAATAACCTCCTTGTTTTCCAGCAATCATTTCTGTGCAACATTGACTCCTATTCACACAGCGCTGGAGCAATTTTGAGGGGAGCTGAGTGCAGGAAAGAGAAGTGAAGGACACGAGGGAGCTGTGAGAAGGGTGCTATGACACATCTGGCAGCGGGGTATCCCGAATTTCCTAACCTGCCTGCCCCTTGTCCTTCGGATACACTGCCAACCTGCTGGGGGATTTTAGGGCAATGTGACAAACTAACCCAGTGTGAGTAGGAGGGAAACCAGAGCCCCTTAAGGTCTTCTGAGGTAACGTTTTCTTGCAAGAGCCACTATAGTAGTAGCACAGGGGTTGTGAGGAACCAAAGCTAATGGGCAGCTCTTGTGGCGGTGGCCAGCAGGAGCTCATCCGAGAGAGGCCGAGATCTGGGTTAACACTGACTCCGTGTGAGTGTACATTCCGAGAGAGAAAAGGTGCCCCTAGAAAAAGGGTACTGCACACTCATACTTCTGAAAATACACCCAGGAATTAAATATGTCTGTGAAGGCACCAAAAAAAGAGAGGAGTTTTGTACAAGACTACAGAGATTTCCAAAAAAGCTGGACAACCACAATTGTTCTTTGGTCTATATATTTTATTTACATGACTTCATGGAAATATCCTAGGCTCTGAGAAAAAAATGTATTATCTGCCTCTATCACACATATTCAAACAAACAAAAAAAAGCTATTGTACAGGAGGATGATAATTCCAGGACCTGACATCTTCCTTCTCCATTTATCTCAGCAAAGCACTCTTAGTCTGGTGACTGTGATATTGAGTATTGTCAGGTTGGGTTTCCACTAATTAATGAAAAACAGGCTGAAAGCACAAAGGATTAATTTGGCCTATTCAATCTGATCACAAACATTTTGAGAATCTGTTTAGCTTTTTTGAATGGTGTGAGGTAAACCGAGAGAAACAACATCTTGTTTTGGCTGGTCAGCCACAAAAGAAACGTGGATTTACCTAATGGGGTCAAAGCTAAGAAAAGCGGAGCGTTGTTCCCAGGAGCCAGACAAGGCCATTATCTTATGGAGAAGGCTGCTCTAACAACTTTAGATCTACTAAATATCCCTGTGGATTTAAGAAGGAAGCTTTGCTCTGCCTTCAGGAGTTTTGCACTGCTAGTATCAGGTGCATCTAACAACATCTCCTGTGATTTCTGGCAGCCACAGGTCCTTTTACAAGGATTTTGCTCTCTGTGTAATATGAAGCACCTGAGTCAGGTTCTCAGCTGGTAAAATCAATGTCATTGGCCAGTGAAGAGACTGGCCATCTATATTCAGGTCCTATTCCTTTCTATTCTATAATCAGAAACGAGCAAAGAGATAATTGGCATATGTTTTACTGCAAAACACACATAAAACAATTTTCCTAGGCTTAGGCTATAAATATGTACCTAGGCTGGTGCATTAGCAATGAGAGACTTGCTTGCTCCAAGGAAAGGTGTACACTGACTTAATTACATGTTATGCTGATCAATGAAAGGTCAAAACAGTTGAATCAATATTTTGTTGCACTGTTGTAAACTGTAGTTATAGCATATTAGACTACGAATGGCTGGCAAGTTTAAAAGCATGCAACTGAATCAAAGTCTGAGTAACTGTTACGTGTGCAATTTAGAAACAGTTAATACCTTCCAATTGAAAGGATTTGTTTCTAATTAATATAAAAGCTGTTTATTTAAATCCTAGGCAGGCAGTATTTAAATACAACAACAAGTCACCTGGGAATTCTGTCTAAACCACTTTGAGGAAAGCTGTTATGTTGTGCTGAAATAAATTCAGCATGAAGTAACTGTACCTGCTTCATTCAGAGCATAGAGTTGTTCTCTGCATGCTGTTTTCCTTTTTTCTTCTTCTTCCTGAATATGCTAAAATATTCTTGGCCTCGTTCCTTATTAAGGAATGATATAAGTTACAGCATGGCTGCAGTTTCCTGTACTTTTATTGCCTGCATATCCTCAATCATCCATTGGCAGCTCTTCTTTTGAAGAGGTATCATGTATGTACAAAATGAAGACAAGCCCTGGCAAAAGGAGCACACAATGCCAATAAGCTGGAGAGGTCCATGGAGACACATGGTGTGCTGACCAACAACATTTACAGACTTAACAAATACTAGTTTCTAGAGCATCTAGAAAGTGTAAGATCCTGGCTTCGTTTTCTTGATGGAGCATTTCAAATGGACTTGTTATGATATTTTTAATATTTTTGTGAGGTTTGGAGGGGTTAACAGGTAATGAGGACAGTAACATCAAAAGGTCTTATAGCCCTGTCACCAGAACAGTCACTGATTTTTTTTTTTTATTTTATTTTTTTCCCTTTGCTTGAAAGGGTGGCGTGGAATAAATAATGCTTTGATAATTGTTTTAAAAATTAAAAATACACTTAAAAGATTTGCATAATCTGGAGTGAAAGAGTATGAAAAACCTTCACAATTTCATGTGAGTCCATCTTTCACCAGCAGTACATTCCTCTCATTAACTTCCACCAGATGATAGCTTCATTTTCTCCCCTCCATTTTTTCCCCATTTAATCTAACCTCTCTATTCCCTATCTATGTGCACTGTGGTGAAAAAGACATGCAGCTCATCCCAGATCATATCAGGATCTATCTGGGCCCAAAAAAAAGCCAACACCACTGGTGAAAGGTGGTATTGGTAACCCTCTGCTCCACTTGTAATTTCTAGAATAGGTTGTGAATCTTAGCAAAGTTTCCGGGGGGGGACAGGGATGGGAAGCTGTTTTTTGCCATATGATGGTTTGGGCTAGATTTTTTTACTGAAATTTTGGCAGGGTTTGTTGAGTGGGTCTCAGTAAGGAGTCAGCAATGACCAGTTCAGTTACACTCTCATTTTTAGCATGCCCTTGTCCATGTAATGGACAAGTTTGCCCCTTGCAAACTTAGGGGAGATGATGCCTTTATTTCATTTTCACCTGGCATCGTTGCAAAATTAGCCTCAAATAACTTTCCCTGCTTCTTAATTGTGTGCTAATAAGGTGTTTACTGAGTATTTCTTCCTTCTCACACCTTCCTCCAACCCTCTCAGCTGAGCTCAAGCCCTAGCACTGTTCACAGCAGCTGGTGCTTGCCCATTCCCACCTGCCCTTAGCCCAGGGATGGCTGCCCTGCAGGTAAGTGAGAGTGATGTAAACAGGGGTTTAGCTGGCAGGTCTTTCAATGGCACATAGTATATTCCTCTGAAAGATAACAAACCAGTAGGTTAAGCGTGGAGCTCTATTTCTGCAGGGCTTCCCTGCCACCAGAGATTTCCTTGGTGTGTTTTGTGGCACCTCTGTAACGTACAGCGTTAAAGTGTCTCAGGAGAGTAAAGACTGGTATTTCAATCAGTGGGGAGGAATGGCATCCTGTCAGGACAGGGGAGCAAAGAATGTTGTGGTCCTGGCTCATGGGAATGTTTGCCATATAGACAGTTGTAATTTACAGGGGATAAATGAACCAATTTAGATAACAGAAGAATGAGGCCAAGCCTCATCTGTCTCTCCCCTGCACCCTGCCACGTAAAAGTAGTTGCCCTGCCTCCTAACAAACTTGCTTCTGCACATGTCTGTGTTTTCCTGTCTGTTGTGCCCCTCAGCAGTCGCCTCACACTGCATATTTTAGGATGGATGTGTCACTAGGCAGGGGAAAGTAATTTCCCGTGAAAATGATAAATCCCACTGTAAATTAAGGCCCAATCTCTGGGTGAAACGCTTTTGGATTTTGACTACTGACTGACATATAAGCACAACATTCACCAGCTTTCAGGATGCTTACGTTCTAATAATAAGCTGGGTAGCTAGTGGTATGAAGGTTATTGGGAAGTTACGTGCCATCTTCAGCAGCGCTTGGAATAGGTCCTCCATAAACCACAGGTGCACTAAATCAGGGGAGGCCATTTCAGGTTGGACTGCATGCCTTGGGGTGAATCCAGAAGGAATCACTGTCACTGATCAAATATTGATATATTGACATACCCACTGATATTACTGTAAATTGAGTCATTTATGAGTCTTTACTTAGCAGAGACTTAGAACCACACTACCTTAGAGCCTGAATTATCTCTGTGCCTGAAGAGCAGGTGGCCAGTCAATGCTCAGGTGGGGATTATTGCTGCTGACAGTGTTAGAAAGCTTGCTTTGCACCTGCCTCCTCCTCATAACTAGCATGCAGATAAAAAGAGTCCGGTTCCCTGGCACTGCCAACCAACTCCTCCAATCTTTCAAAAGCAAATACTCAACCTTGACTGTAAAATAAAATAGAAAATAAGAGTTACCACTACCTTCTATTGACTGTTGATTGATCTGAGCACTCTCCCGCAGCGAACATAAAAGATTAGATATCCCTTTCCATACAGGTGTTTAAGCAAACCATTTTTTGTCTTACCAGGAGACTGATTTGTTCAAAGTTCTGGAAAATGTCTGTGTGCAGCTTTACAAGGGTACTTAGTAAAAGGAAGGCATTGCCTTATGCCTTCAAAGGTGGTGATTTACAATGTCGTGTCTAGTGTTTCTAAAATCAAGAGTTTTGTTTAAGCTTAGCAGAATGTACTGAAAGGACATTTCTGACACGGTGTGTGTATTTACAGTGCAAATACACGGACAGGCTTTTTAGAAGTGAATTACTCAAAGTGATCTCACACAGGAAATAGCCAGCACTACAAAGGATGTGGAGTCAGGGTCTTCTCCTTCTTAGAGACTGACGTAAGCCAAAAGACACTCCAACAAACAGTAGGTTCACGTGGTAAAGTCAGCCTGGGGCGGGAGGATCAGAGTGAAGACACAATTACTGCCCAGAGGAGATGGACAGCATCCTTGGCTGTTGTGCATGGTTTTGAATCCCAAATTCAATAATGGTCTTTAGTAAAAAAGTTATTAAAATTAAAAAAATTATATAGAAAAGGAGATGGCATTTCTCACAAAGAAAAGTTGCCAAAACATGGCAACAATGTTGAAAACAGCTCATGAAAATTTTAGGATCAATTTTCAACAAGCACTGGTCATTTCTTTCAGTAAAGACTGTGCTGTATCCTTCATATCTAAGCCCAACAGTGATTTCTGGGTTGTTTCTTTAATGGTTTGCTATTCCCCATAATATGGAGTTCCTCAATTTCCCCTTCAGTGTTACTGAAAGCAATCTTTTGCAAGAATTACAGATGTAAATTTTGTCCCATATTGACGGGTTAGCATTGAACAGATATCACTGCAGGTGAATTGCAGTGCCAGAAAAACTTTGCTTGGACAAATAAGGCTTTCTAAACTGGCATTGAAGAATTAAGGAAAAAAAAATGGACTTGGCCTCAGTCCCCAGCATCAAAGGGAAAGGACAGAGTTTCTTAATAAGTGGTGAGCCTGCCATAAAAGGCCCACTCTTGCAGCACTTACCTCAGCAAAGAGAATATTAAATCTGCCTCTGCTTCTCTCTGCAAGAATTAGTTATTTCAGAGTCTAACTGTCCTAATCTGAAAGCATGTCTTCATCTAACAGTTGAAAGAAAAAAGCTATGTAAAGATTGCTACCTGAGCAAAGACAGCTATTTTCCTAATTGAGACAGACAGTTGGTGGCTGCTGCTGCTGTGTTCACATAGTGTCCCATGATACAGAGTGGCCACTGAGAAAACGCTGTGTTTCAGTTGCTGACTTGTTTCAGGACATGGCCTTGCAATGGTCAGGGTGTGGAGGGAAGCTATTGAACATGTTGTGGTGAACACAAGGTCAGGTCCACGCTGCCTGTTGAGGGTCTCCACATGGACATTCTTGAGGCCTGACAGACCACACATGTGGACAGATGTGGGATGGGTCTGGGCCAAATGTGAGCTCTGAAGAACTGGCACCGGCACTCCCACCTGTGCCTGGCTCCATGCTGCTGCCATGCATTCATGTGGGGACAAGACGAGTGGGCAGCACACAACACCATTACAGCTAGTGTGCCAAACACTTTTCCATACAATATATGTGCCAATTTGATCTGGTCCTTTTTTCAGATTCATTTCAGATGGCATTACCTAAAATTGCATTTCCTCTCTTTCTGGTGGTCACTTTCTATCTTACCTTGGCAGACAATATTCCTACTTCTTTACTGGACATTTATCCTAAAAGGATTGACCTTCTTTCATTATTGTTTTGAAAATGCTTTTCTATGATTATTCCTTTTGTGGACAGTTTCTTAGCTAATGATTTGGGCTGGGAGATCATAATTTGTCTTTTAAGGCCTTCACACTTCTTGGTCTCAATATCTTCCTTTCAGTGAGCTCTACAAATCACAACTGCCCATTCACCCTTAAGACGAAAGGGTTAAGGCCTCTTCTGGAGTTCATTGCAGGATCTGTATTCAGAAATTACATAACTATTCTTCAAAACAGAAATACATTTACTAAGTGATGACCAATTGTGGGCTTTAGCCCATCCTAACAGGGTGTTGAGTTTTACTTTGTATATGGTACCTATACCGTAGGCCACTCTTAGCACCAGTCAGGAATATGACTTTATTTTTTGTAATGATGATGTTTTAATTGCCAGTGATTTATCTAAGTAGGAACAGATTTCCTGTAATCACTTACAGCTTTTTCCACTCTTCAGGCTGTAATATTCAGGATGTTCAGTCCCAGCCAGGAGGTTCAAACTGTAGCTGAGTGCCCTGCTCACCAGGCTGTGTAGGATCTATACTCATTTGTTGGACATGTCAGACGCTGTATCACTAATCAGCTATTCACCAGAGCAGAGAGATGCTAACCTCCAAGCTTGTTTGTGCATCTGCTCCTTTGCCTGTGGGAGATGTGTGTTCAGCTCTCCTTTCCAATAACGCACAGCAGAGATCTGCCTCTCCAGTTTCTTACATTTCTGTGGAACATCCTAACCCTGTACTAGTCCAAGGTGGTTTTGCATGAGCGGGCAGGGGCTGGAGTCCTGACTGCACCATACCCTCATGTGCTGCAGCAGAGAGGAGATAAGCTGCTTAGGGGATTGGGCTACTGCAAACTTGCTTCCTCTCTGGGCAAAGGCCAGCTTGGGCTTTCCAAGCACACACTGCATCCCGTGCTGCCCAGCTCTGTACTGCCTGCATTCAGCCCCTGTGGGGATGCCATGAATTAAACCCAAATGCTAGGTGATAGCCACAAGTCTGAAAATAAAAATGCAGTAATATCTGGTACTGTGTTTTGTCATGTAGGTCTATTGCAAAGAAATCTAAAAAGTTAGGACTGGCGATAAATGATATGAGTAAATAAAGTGTCTTTCCTTGTTTCAAACTATACCTCAAACAACAAACAGAAAGCAAAAAAGGGAGAGGGATAGTGGAAGGTCTTACACTCTGCATGCTTGGCTGAGCCTCAGACAGGGTGAGAGAGATCACGGCTGTATTGTGAGGGCATTCAGTGAAAAGACACCATGTTGGCTCTGAACTTGCTAGTCTGAGGCTGTGCATGTGCTGAGAGAGTGCTGAGCCCACGCGAATACGCCTGGCCAAGAGGAAAAGCCTGTGTGTGTGTCAGGCTGATAAAGCTGCTGATCCTGCTACAAGTGTGTCTGCATGGTACTGGGCTCTTCCGCACAGATGTGCAGCCCCTGTGGGCACTGCTCCTCTGGGCTCTGCCCCTATTTCAGACTGCCTCAGGGAACAGGCAGTTTGCTTGCTATAAAAGGGTGGCTGCAAAGCTTCCTTTCTCCCACCTTGTGCCTGTTCAGATTGTTAGATCTGTTACAGCTGTGAAGGGGTTGTATCTGGCACATATACACCCTTATTTCCCATAAGCATTGCTAATTTGAGTCTCTGGAGGTGTTTATGGATGGCAGAACACCACAGAGCACTATGAAGGGTCTCACGGTCATTGGACAAAATCCATGCTCTGCACAGTACACTCACAGAGACCCAGAACACTCTTTCTCTTAGATATATTTTTAAAATCCTAGAGGAATGACCAGTTACAGTATCTGAGAATCGCAGTTTAACTGTGTATTTAGCCCCACAGCCATTGTCCTACAAGGCTCAAGGGTTGGCCAGGTGATCATTGCTGCATGGCATGCAAAATCTGTTGCTTTTGGTACCAGGAAAGGTGGTGTTGGCATAGAAAAGAGTGTCTGTATAGTTGATCAATAAACATATTGACCGAGTCCTTGATGTTGAAGATGTTAGATTAAACTTTGCACCTCAAATCCATGAACCTTGCACTACATCTAGACCAATGCACAGCATACCGCAAGTTATTCTCAACCTGCTGATTTCTTTCAGACCTGCCTGCTAGTCATGGACCTAATTTCTACACTTAGACTCCATGTCATCCTTCTAACACATATGAATCTACTTTTCTAACCATCACCAGAAGGCTTAGCTCACTTAATCTTGCTGCTGAAACAGCTTCTTTCTTGGCTGAGTAGTGAGCATTGAGACTTGGTGAACTTGAGCTGTTGAGTCCAGATAACACTGAGTGTTCTTCCACCACTGCACGTTCAGCAAGAACCATAACCACATTCACCTGGAAGCTAGGAGTATCATCTCAACCAGGCCATCACTTCTGAAGTCTTCACTGGCTGAGGAAGTAGCTATTTTGTGGCTTTGTGCCGGGGCACAGGGGGATGCACTATTGTTACGGCTTGTATCACCGTGCTGCACATGTGCTATTAAAAATGTACATGAGAAAGCATTACAATTATAGGGAAAATGCCCATGCCTTTGCTGTCCTGTGGTGCAGCATGGAAATAAAGCTCCTCTTGATGTGCTTAGTTGTAAGAACGGTTTCCAGGTAGGTGTGTGAGGAGGAATTAGGCACAGCAGGAGTGAAAGGGTTAACAAGATTGAAGTACTGAGAGTTTGGGTTATGCCTGAGGGAAGGAGGCTGTGTGTCAGGAGTAGGAGTGGATAGCATTGGAGAGAGATAAGGCAAGCTCGTGATTTTTTGTTGTGAAGAAAGGAACTGCAAAGTTGCAAAAAGATAGCCAATTGTATTAGCTGAAGGAACGCATGCAGGACGCGTGAACAAGACATATAAACCAATAAGAGTTCTCTCAGTAGCGCATGTACAAACAATTAGAAAGTATATAAGCCATGTAATAGTTCAATAAAGGGTCTTCGATTTATCCCTCGATCGGAGTCCGTGCATCAATCCACTACAAATGGCGCCCGAACAGGAGACTTGAAGTCTGCGGGACAGAAACTTGAAGTCTACGGGACAGAATCGCGGGAAAGAGCGACCAGTAGCGGAGCCTGGCTGAACGTATAATCAGCGGTTGGAGAGCTGAAAAGTCCAGACAAAGTAATCACCTAGATCAGGTGAGCAGCCAGGGACAATGGGGGCAACAATGTCTGCAGAAGAAAAATCGGTGGTAACTATGTTTAAGAAGATATTAGAAAAGCGCAGCATTAAGTATGATGAGACACAACTGCGCATGCTGCTTGCCTGGCTTAAAGGCCGAGGTGTAGGTCCAGAATTGACTGAGGTATTTGAAATATGTACATGGGAAACAGCTGGACAGGTTTTATGGGACGTGGCTACTAGGGGGGATTCCAGTGCTATGGGCTTGTTAACGGCATGGCGCTTAGTTACAGACTCATTAAAGCAATTAAAGGCAGATCGCACTGTAACAGCTGCTGCTGCAGCAGCCACTGTAGGAGAAAGACAAAAAGAAGCGGCGGCTGCCACAGCTAACAAACTAGCGCCCACTGCACCTCCCTCGCCCAATTTTCCACCGCCACCATCACCTATGAATATGGATTTGTCATTTGCAGAGGACCCGTACAAGGAGAAAAATAGAGGGGACTTTGAATATGTTGAAACGGATTATAATCCAAGGAAACATTGGCAGGAGTTGCGGCAACAAGCCGAAAAAAGTGGCGATCAGGATATTGCTGCTCTCATAGCGTGTCCTGTAATGCGAGACATTCAGGGGCTGATGCGCAGGGCCATCCCGTGACCGCAGAGCTGCTGCGCGCTACGCGAAGGCTTTTGCCTGTCTCTGTGCCTTTGGAGGAAGAAGAGGAGGAAGCAGCGAGGAGGAGGTGTCGGCATCCCGCTCGCTGTCTCATGCTGCGGCCCCGTCCCGCCTCCAACCCGGGAACCTGCATAGACGGGCATGGGGAGAGCAGCGCCTTCCTGCACCACCGAGGCTGAGTGGCCGTGTCGCCTGCCGTCTGCTGCCCTCGGTCTTATCGCCCTACTGGGGCAATGGGTAGCAACCAATAATGATCCTTTGCTTTTGATAGAATGGGTGTCTTTAGCACGAACGCTGAATCAAACTGCTTTTCGTGTATCTAGGGAACAACCGGAACAACCATTCCATACATGTCTTGTAGGATTGCATATAGACGAGGTAGGGTTAATACAAAAAGAAGCAAGTGGAGTGCTAGTTGCAGGTAAATGTAATTCTACCACCAGTAATGTTAGCGTCCGCTTTGCGGATTGAGATAAGTGGGTGGCTTAAATCATTATTAAAAACTGGGTTATTGGTTATCCGTATATTTTTATGTATCTTGCTGCTTTTACCCTGTTTATTGTCACATGTCCAAGGAATGCTGCAGAAAATGGTGTAAAAAATATATGTTGTTCAAAAACAAAAAGGGGGAATTGAGGAGGAATTAGGCATAGCAGGAGTGAAAGGGTTAACAAGATTGAAGTACTGAGAGTTTGGGTTATGCCTGAGGGAAGGAGGCTGTGTGTCAGGAGTAGGAGTGGATAGCATTGGAGAGAGATAAGGCAAGCTCGTGATTTTTTGTTGTGAAGAAAGGAACTGCGAAGTTGCAAAAAGATAGCCAATTGTATTAGCTGAAGGAATGCATGAAGGACGCGTGAACAAGACATATAAACCAATAAGAGTTCTCTCAGTAGCACATGTACAAACAATTAGAAAGTATATAAGCCATGTAATAGTTCAATAAAGGGTCTTCGATTTATCCCTCGATCGAAGTCCGTGCATCAATCCGCTACAGGTGTGTTTCCTAAGTGCTTAAGCCAGGAGATTCTAAAAACATTCTCCTTGAAACAAAAGGGGACTCGGCAGGGATTTTGGCTCGTGCATTTTACTGGGAGATGGAAGTATTTCCAGCCCGACTTTGCCCCTCACTCCTAGAAGCATTTCCATGCTTTACAAGCACACCGATGAGAGGGCGCTTCAGCGCTGGCGGCGCCGGGCCGGGCCGGGGCGCGGGGCCGGGGCGCGGGGCCGGGCGGCGCGGCGGGCGCTGTCCGTGGTGCTGCCCCGGCGGCGGCGCGGGGGTGCCTGCGTGCCGCGGGGCGTGCGTGTGTGTGGACGTGTGTGAGTGTGAGGGTGTGGGCCGGTGTCTGCAGGCGTGTGCATACGCGGTCGTGTGTATGGTTGTGGGCAAGGGTGCGTGGGCGCGCGTGCGTGCCTAGGTGTGCGAGGGTTTGCGCGTGGAGGCGTGCGCGTATGTGTGTGGGTGTGCACACATGTATGCAAGTGTGCATTTGTTTGTGCATGTCTGTGTGCGTAAGGGGGGGTGTGTGTGTGCTTGATTGTGGGTGAGTATGAGTGGATGCTTATGTGGGTGTGTGCACACACACAGGGGTGCATCTGTATGGAGGTGCATTCAAGTGTGTATGTGTGCCTGCAAGTGCCTGAGCACCCACAGAGGTGTGTACAGGTGGGTGCATGTTCTGAGGTGTACTTGTTTATATGTGTTCATATATGGTCATCAGTGTGTGCAGGGATGCATGCATATGCATGCAAGTGTGTGGGTGTGTCTAGGTGTGCATGTGCATCCATATATATGCAGGCTTTTGTACAAGTGTGCCTGTGGGTTTGTGGGTGAGTGGTTGTCTGCATGTGTGCATGTGTACATGTGTTTGTGTGTCTGAACATACGTGCATTCATATGTATTTGGATGGGCTTGACTATATGTCTGTGTGGGCAGAAATATGTGCATGCTTGTGAGTATATGGGCTCACATCTACTTGCAAACATGTGCTTGCTCACACAGAAAGCTGGTTAAGTAACAGAAGATTTTTCCAGTGAGTAGGCATTTTAATAGCACTTAAAATGCATAATTCCTTAGCAGTGAATTAACATCTTCGTTGCAAGAAAAAGCATACCGAAATGACAAAATAGTGAGTTGTTAAAATTGCAAACAGCACCAAAAAAGTCATAATCTTTGTTTATCATAATGGCAGCTCTCTGTAGAAACCAAAACATTCAGCTCTACTATTAATATTTAAAAGTTTTGTCATTTTTATATCTTACCATTATAGACACAGAGTCAGACTCTTAGTGTAAACTCTCAAACTTCCTTACAGGCCTACAGTTTTCAGACCCTGTGCAAGATAGAGAAGTCAGTATGAGCCAGAGGAAACAGTATGAGTTACTATTGCCTCTACTTCCCCTGTTAGAAATACCACACAGAGACTGTTTTAAAATAGATCAAAATATTTCAGTGAACCTTTGAGTGATTCTGATCATTTTTTCTCTGCTTAATGCTGGTAAAGAGCAGAACTTGTCCCATTAGTTGTTGTAGTATTTCAGTCACATAATAGAAATGCTGCTGGTTATTTAACAACTTGCTGGAAAAAAACACCCTTTTTGCTATACCCTGCCAAGCTTGATTCATTCCTGTGAATACAGGCACAGACACCTGTGTCAGTTGCAGCCCAAGTGTGGGACTGAATATTTAAACTGTTCCTGGGGTACCAGAGAAACCAGCCAGCAAAGAGAGCCTGGCAAATGTGTTCAGCAAAACCCATCTCACAGCTGAGATGTTACCATTGCTTCATCTCTGGGCAGCATTTTTTCTGCTGCCCATTAGCTAGAAATCCATTCCTGGATCTGTTTGACAGAGACGTGGCCTGCTTGCTCTATTGTGTGCTGCTGGTGGCAGGCACCTCTTGATGCCCATGCTCCCTTATAATTAGGTAACCTGTGAAGAATAACCTTTAGCCTAGCAGTTGTTTCACTGACAGCAGAATATGCCCCCCATTGTAAGAATATCCTAATTTGGGTCTGAAATTCCATCCCTCCTTGGGGTGGTGGGAGGGTTCTTCATGGAGCACTCATCATTCGTGATATTTATTTACAACTCACCCCAGGTAGCAGAGTTACCCAAATGCAATCACAGCTAAGTCACAGTGGAGAACCCACAAGCCTTTTTCTGTGTGTCTCTCCATGTGTTTTGATGGTGTCCTGTGGGGCACCAAATCCTTTCCCAGGATCTTAGCATAGGGAACATGACAGAGCCACTGGGGAGCTATTTTGGTCCACAGGATGCCCACAGCAGCTGCTCCAGCTCTGGCCAGATCTGGAGCACCACAGAGACAGCTGCTGGTGGGCTTTGCGCTCACCGAGGATCTGGGGATGTTGTTCCCATTGCCTCGTGCTCTTGGTTTGAACTTTTCAGTGTCTGTGTGCTGACCTTTGCATACTTACCATCCTCTTACTGGAGTGAAAGGGATGAGTAGTTCTTGCCCCTTTGTTTCAGAGAGCAGTTCATTGTCCACCCTGTTTTCTAACACAAAATAAATAAGGAAATCATTTCATCATTATTTGTTAGTTTGGCTGGTTTTTAATAGGGATGTAGGGCAGCTGCACAGAGCTCTCAGAGTTTCCTTAGAAAACCTTGGGCCTTCAATACTGAAGTAAAGTCTTGGAGAGGGCAGAGAATGACAATGTACTTTGTTCTCTGTGATTGGCAAGACTGGCAAGTGGATATGTAATGTGTTGCCTAATTACAAGGAAATCTACCATATGATCAATTATCCTTTAGCTTCATCACTTTACTAATATGTCATTTTGGATTTGTGACACTGTCGGACAGCACATATGACCAAGGCCGGGGATTTGGTCTGTCTCAGTGAATAGCATCTGCTTAGCCCCATGCCTGCAACCAGTATCTCAGAGGTGGAGGTGCCTGAGGGGAGGTGGGGGTTTAACTTTGTTCCCTTCCTCAGCAGATTCATGTTGCTAGGCTGAAATAACATATGTTATGTAAAGGGAATTATACACAGCTAAAAAAACCATTTTGATTTACAATTTAATTCAGAATATTTTTTTTGTTAGAAACCAGAAAAACAAAACAACAACAAAAAAGCCCAGCCCTGCTAGGACCCCTGAATGCAGGAAAGGTATTAATTTTAGCTACTTATCTGGCCCATTGCCTGGAAGCCTCATACTCTTATATTTTCTTCTTCACCACCCCCAGAATGCAAAATGGGTGATTATCCTCACTTTACAGATGGAATCTGAAATACAAGGAGGCAAACCGTAGGGCCAAATTGTAGACCAAGACCCAATCTACTTGGCTTTTCCAGCTTGTCTTTCACTCTAACACACCTCTGTTCATGCAGGCAGGACGCTCAGCTTCCCCTTTTCCCCTTCCAGCTGCAACTTTTGTTGAAGGTTAGTAATCAGGATATGAAAGGTAAATAATTCTTCCCACCAAAGTATGTCTGTCGAGATACATACCTTTTCGTGAATCAGATTGACGTCAGGAAAACAGCTGAAGACACAGCCTGAAGCCTCAGCCCCGCAGGATCATTAGGAATATTACTGTCCCGACCTAATGAGCTACCACTGATCCTAAACAATGTCTAGGACAAAAGACTGGAGGGGGATTGGCTGCCCTCACCCTGCTGCCAGCAGACTTCTGACAACCCATTAAGGTTATAGCTATTCAGCCCTGTTCAGACAGCCCTTTTTTTCTTCTTTTTTTCCCCCTAACAACTCCCAGCTAATGAGCAGACAGCATTATTTTTATTTTGCACAGGGAATGTACAGCTAAATAGGCATCTGTGCACGGCTCTAGAAATGGAGTGAGGCCTGGGGAGGAAGAGAGACCGGAGGTCTTTCAGAAATGTCTCACTTGCCTTCATCTCTCAGGCAGAGACACTTGGTCGAGGAGCCCTCCTCGGAGGGATAGCTGAGGATTTGAGGCCCAGTCTGCAGCACGTTGTGCTAGCTGAGGGAGAGCAGCCTGGCCCTGCTTCTTCCCTGGTTTTGCAGAAATGAGCAGGGGAGGTGAAGCCAAGACCCAGCTTGGCATGTGCCTTCGGCTCCAGGCGCTCCCCGGACGCTGCCCTCGCCGTGTGCCTTCATCCACTTTTACTATAAAAATTCCCGAAGGCGCCAGTCTCTCTCTCCTGGTGCCTGCCCCCCCCTTTCCTTCGTACTTTACTAAGTGATTGGAGTTGCCCTCTTCCTTTTGCGCCTTCCCACCTCCTTCAAGCTCCCTCTTCAGCTACAAGCAGCATCACTAATTGCTTTTTAGGGTCTCTTTTCTGCTCTCTGTTCAAAATTCACGGGGCATTCCCTGGTCCCATTATGCTCCTTTCTGAACCTTTTCAGCTTCTTTTACAAACTTAGCACTTTCTGTGCTTCTCTTAGCCTTTGCAAAAAAAAAAAAAAAGTTTGGATTTTTTTTTTTTTTTTTTTTGGCAAAAAGGCCCCCTCCCTCTGCAGCCCCCCTCCCTGCCAGAAAAGCACACGCACGGGCCCGCCTCCCATTGAATGGGGGGCTTTGTGCGGGGAATTTCCGGAACACAGCCCAGGGCTGGAGGCGCAGTGTGAGTGGAGGGGCTTTGGGCAAGGAGCCTCCCTTAAGCCCACCCCATTACCACGGTCACTGTTTGCCCTGGGCTCTCTAAAAGGACTATTGTTGCCTGTTGCCAGGTATTCCCTAGCAACACTTAAGCCAAGCTGCCTCCTCTATTTATGGCAGAAACTTTTCAATGGTCTCCAAAACACGTGCTTGTCAACTTGGGAGAATACCTTCAAACAGACACAGAGGGGGAAAAAATAATCCCAAGCGCTTGCTTTAGTTGAAATATGTGTGTTGGGGGTGTTTTTCGATTTCTTGTCATTTACCTTGGATCAGCAACCCAAACAATTGCAATCTGAAAAAAAAATCCCTCCCCATCACCCTCTCCCTGCCCCCGTTCCCTGCACTACGGAGCCTTTCTAGCAGGTGGGTTGGGGGGCATTTATCAGATGGATGAGCCTTTGCTACACTTGGAAACTTTTTGCACAAAAGGTTGCTTCATTATTTTAAGACAGATTTTGATTTCTTTTTGTGTGCCAGAGCCCTTACAAGAACCACCTTCCTTCTGTGTTGTCTGCTAGCAAATGGCCTGTTACCAAGAGGGGTGTAGGGTTGGGGAGGGGGACAGTTATATACCTGAACAGCACAGATAGATATAGCACCACTAAGTTACATCACCAAAGGGTTGAGGTAATCACTCGTAGTGGATGCTGGGTTTGAATACACACATGCACACACATGTGTACCCAGGAAGGCCATATTTCCACACTTGCATTCAGTTTGTGTCAGTCTGCAGTCAGTTTGTCAGCTATAGACAGCCAGTGGTCCAGTCCCATTCAAAGAGGAAATGAAGCTGCTGCATCTCCGAAAAGATGCATACACATTTTGATGACTGAGTGTAATGATGTGACATAAAAGCTCTTTATGGCAAGTCTCCCTTGATAGAAGTAGTCTTTGCTCTTTGTGCAGCATGTCATACAAAGGGTTCTAGCGTAAGCTGTTGTCTTTGCCTACCAGCATCATATTACTTGCAGATTGTTACTGCTACAAAGCAGTAAAGTCATTGTCACTGTTGGGAAAATCTTATCAGATAACGGGAAAATGTAAGGTAAGGTCAGGTTTTGCAAAGACAGCTGAAGCAGTGTGGTACCCAACTCACAGTGAATTTCAATGGGCCGTGAACATCTCTGAGCTGCCCACCCATATATCCATGCTAGCAGTGGGTGCATTTCCAGTGCCATGGAGGACAACACACTGATGCAGCATCAGCACCATGTCTGGCGTGATAATCTGAAGTTTTCCCACCTGCAAACTCATGCCAGTTTTCCTTACATGTCCTTTAAAGCTTCAGTACATCAACATGACATCCTGGCCTGGGGACTTGTTTCTTAGCTGTAACCTCCAAGCTGCTGCAGTGTCCCCAAGAGCTGAGCTGCACAGAGCCATACAGGAGGTCAACCTGAGGCGGCCGCCCACGATGCGAACACCATGAAGGCCTTCGGAGCTGAAGCAAAGCCCCAGGAGTGAAATGGGACTGGTGCTTTCAGATGGCCTTGGGTCTGACTGACAGGGAAATACTGTGCTGCCTTCTGCTGCTCTCTTTCCAGAGGAGATGACAGAGGTCAGAGTTGCCTCTCTTGTTCTGACTGGGAAACTGAAAATATTGCGTAGATGCTATTCATTCTGCACGTGATTTTGGGTTGTGAACCTCTGGTGAGCTGTGTCAGGCTTGTAGGAAGATCAGAGCATATAACAACATAGTGATTCTCTTTTATGACCTATAACTATGGAAGCTACTCAATCAATGAGAGTGTGTTCTTACTCCAAAATGACATGCACATGTTGTGATAATACATCTTTTCCCAGGTACATGTGCCAGTGTCTCCACAGAGAAGTAAAATATAGTATACCCATCTGCCTGCAACTGGCCCTTGTGCTTCTGCATTCCCGTCTGCAATGGAATAGTCCCTGCTTTTCAGCCTTCAAAACTCAGTTTTGTTTCTGTTTTATAGAAGTACTGTAATTAGAAGATGTTACATTTCCTGTGTTAACATATTCCCCTGCAGAGCTTGACATTAGAGTGAATGTAAATGGTTTCATGAAGTGCAAGATTAGGGCTGTTTAAATAATCGTTGTAATTGAAAATATGTGTATTATTATCTCTCAAGATGTTTTAGATTAAATTAATGAAGTTCACATCTGGAGGAGCAGATATTAACCCTTTATGTGATTCTGATCCCTTAACTAGGTAATCTGAAGCTCATATTTTCGGTCCAGCCCTCATAACACAACTGTTCTTAGCTTTGAAAAATACTTTGTTTTAGCGCTTGCTATTTATTCTATTAACCTCTGGATTACAGTGCTCGGCTTAAAATAAATACAGCAAAAACTAGCAGCTTGATCTGTGGAAAGTCAGCCCCATAGTTCCTATTAAAACCAACAGAGTATACAAGACCTGATAGAGATATTTGTCTTGCCCTGCATTTAGTTAGCAAGCAGAATAAAATATATTAGAAGGCCAAGACTCTAATTTTTGGAACATACACCATTGTGCTTCTGCATGACCACAGCCAGTGTGGAAAAAGGGAATTCCTGTTGCTTGCAAAGTCTGTCCCAGGTTCTCAGCTACTTCAGCCCCATGACCCCACTTTACCTATCTTTGGCACTGTCCTGGTTTTGACTGGGACAGGGTTAGTTTTCTTTCCAGTAGCTGATATAGTGCTGTGTTTTGGATTTAGTATGAGAATAATGTGATAACACACTGATGTTGCTAAGTAATGCTTGCACTAGTCAAGGACTTTTCAGCTTCCCATGTTCTGCCAGGTGCACAAGAAACTGGGAGGGGGCACAGCCAAACTGGCCAAAGGGATATTGCATACCATATGACATCATGCTCAGTATATAAACTGGGGGGACCTGGCCGGGGAGCAGTGATCGCTGCTTGGGGACTGGCTGGGCGTCATTTGGCGGGTGCTGAGCGGTTGCATCACTTGTTTTTTCTTGGGTTCCCCCCCCATTGTTTTCCTTTTCATTACATATTATTATTATTGTTATTGTTATTATTAAATTATTAAACTGTTCTTATCTCAACCCACAAGTTTTCTTACTTTTGCTCTTCTTCTCTCCCCCATTCCACCAGGGGGAGGGGAGAGTGAGCGAGCGCCTGCATGGTGCTTAGTTGCCGACTAGGGCTAAACCATGACAAGCACTTAAAAATGCTCAACTTAAAAAGAGGCATGGAAAAAAGGATTCCTTGTAGATGGACTGATCACTCAATACTTTCTATTTATTTACAAGGGTTAACTCTAGCTCCTGTCTTTGCAACAGGCTGACATGCATCCTAAAGGTGATTCTGTAAAATTATGGTTCCCAGGTGAAGAGAGAGATACAACTCTGGGCAAGCTGTTCTTCTGTGGACAGGCTTCCTTAGAAATAGCTGTGATCATCCCTGTTTGCCTGTCACAAATTATATAGTCATGACTTCCAACATAACCCATGAAAATGGTGTTTGCAACTGTCAGCCACTGTTTGCCAACAGCCAGCATAATTCTTTTTTATGCTCATTTCAAATAAATGATCTACTAGCTCAGATATTCACTGTATGGTATTTTGGCAAATAGTCATGGATATATATGCCAGTGCTTGAAGTAATTCTGGGTTATTCTGGGGCAGGTTTTTCAGCTTCTGATGAAATTCACGGTTTTCTCTTCTCAGTGTCTTGTGAAAAATTACACACTTGTGCACGTTCTTGAAGCTACAATACTTTTACCTAAACTCACTTTCTCTCTCATCAAAGGGGAGATCTGGTTTAAGTCACTCTCAGATTCCAAAACATGTTAGTCTGTGCCTTGCAGCCATATCTAAAAGTCTCTAACTTCCTTAAAACTTGAATCCCAGCACTTGAACTCTGGCCCTTCAGGATTGCTGAGCCATCACTCAAGACCAGAGTCTTTCCTCCTGGAACACCTGGTCTACAAAAAGTTGCCAAGAGCGAAGCTTGAGTGATTCTTATTCCTCCTGTGTCCATATGCAAGTCATTCTTGGAAAGTAAACTGTGTCTACCAGTTAAATTTAATATGTGTGCAAACTGATGGTGACTTCAATGTGATATGTCCATCAAACATAGTTTCTGTCTCTTACATACTGCCATGTCACCCAGTTTCAAAGAGAATGACTAATTTTCTCTATATTTTCTTTATTGTCCATCCTTATGATTGTTGCACCCTGAGCAGTATGCACAAACATATGTACACAAGCATCACCTGGGAACTTACAGTGCATGAAATGCCTCGGGATGAGAAATCAGAGGAAAGAAATTCTGCTCTATCCCTGGTAATCAATGGTAATACTTGAGCCACACCTCAGCTGAACCTTTTCTGAAGTTTGGAACAGTTTAAATGACTTCCCCTTCTCTGCCACATGATCCTGTTTGTGCTCCTTTTTCTGAGTCGGAAAGGAAAATGCCAACATACTTCAAAAGACCTGGTTCTAGCAGGCTTCCAGTCTGACTGGATCCAAGGTGGCGTGCTAAGAAACCTGATGGACAACTCATTTTCTCATCCAGGGAGCAGTTCAATTTGAAGACGTACATGGTTCATGTCAAGTGTGAAGCTGACTCACTCAGATAACTGGCAATATGACCAAAATTGCAAAAGGGCTTTTCAAAAACTGACTAGTAGTTCTGAGTGTTCAGGGTGAGATACCTTGAAAGAGCTAGGTTTGCAGAAAGTATTGAAAACATCCTTCAAGAAATGAAACTCCTGAAATGTTCCCTCTTGCATATTCAGACACCGTGGTCTTCAGACTCACTCATGACCTCTGAAAATCTCAGTCCAGTTCACCTTTAAGCAACAGTTCAGACTGAGGTCAGTAAACACAAGGAACTGAGAGGCGATGACCGGTGTGAAATAAGGTTGACCTCATCACACTGCCTAGCAGGCGGTTGGCTGTCTCACAGAAAACACGTCCCACATTTGAAATGACTGGTTCCAGTAGAAAAGCCAAGGACGTAACTGTTGTAGAAACTACGTGTCCCTCTCAGTGCTAAGCATTCCACAGAGGCTGGTGGAGGTCTGATGCCAATGGGGATCCTCATCTTGCTCCCATCCAAGTTACTATTCATGTGGATGTGGAGTTGCAGAGCAAGCTCCACTCACACAGAAAGCAACTAAAGATGCTTTTAAATTAGCATTCATAGTTTGTCAATTTTCTCATCTGTTTCAGAATCACCTGTGGGCTCCCAGACAAAATATTTCCTCTGAACAGATGTGCTCTGATCCTTTTTTTGTTGTGTGGGAAATGCATACTTTTGCTGCTTTCTGACTTTCATGAAGTCAAAGAAGTCCCAAACAGATCTGGAGACACCATCCACCTGAGAGGACAGGTACTGATTTTCAGAGGCACAGGCAAGGCTGGCAGCTAGAGGCCATGGCATCCTGAGAGTGATATCTGAGAGGTTTAAGGGCTCCCTGCTGCTGCCTTTGCTTCACTCCCTGAGTCAGGAGGAGTGGTTGTTTCACACAAGCCAATGATCCCTCTGCAGCAGCAGGTTTTTGCCTCTTTGAGAGGCAGTATCTTCTAGCTACTGATGAGCTCTTGCTGTCCTGCCTAACCTATGCTTCAGGGCTGATAACCACAGGCTAGCAGAGCACCACTGAAAGGTTGTTGACCCTGATCTAGTTCATCCCTTTGCCCTGAAGGCAGTGTCAGCTACACAACCATTCATAGATTAATAGACTTAAATGCACAGCAGCACTATCATGGCTGTACAGCAGTGTGCTCACATCTGATTTTATTTACGTATGTTTTTGAGGCAAAGATTAGTTAAAACCCTACAAAATAGTAGGAGCTCCATGGTGTATCACTGTGGGTTGGCTCTTGGCATAAGGGTGAAAGCCCCTATACAGAGAGGGGAAAGTAAATGCTGCTTTGCTTGAACGTGTTAATAGCCAGAGATTTCTGACCCCTTCCTCCCCATCAGCAGGAAACTGTGACAGCTCTGAGCCTTCAAGTTACATATCGTGTATTTCCTATTTGTATTCAGTATTAAAAATGTTTCTTTAAACAAGCACTAACATGTTGGGCTTTGAAGCCAGAGCAGGGGAGGTTACTGCTGCCTACAGTGGGATCAGAGAAAGCCATTCTTCCCAAATGGTTTGGAGATATCTTGGTCTTCACTCTGGATGTAGACTTAAGTGTGATGTATTTGCTTAAGCTTGGATGCAGAGAAGCACTTACACTTGTACTTAAATCTGAAACCATGAAGGCTTTCCAAAATCAGGGTCTCAGCACATTATGTACAGGACTAAGTGATACCTTTCATTATGAGGGTACAATATTACTATGAAGGTTCAGTGTTAGCACAGTGGAGCTCCATCCTTGTTTAAAGCTTCCAGGCACTTCCATAATAATAATAATGTTAATAATAATAATATGATGTACAGGATGGATCTGCTATATGCCTTCCAGTTCCCCTCCCCTCAAGCCAGACAAAAAGGGAACTAAAACTGAATGAAGCATTAAAGTGAATGTGACTGCAGTGAACTCATACCAGAACTCTTTCAGTCATGACTGAACTATTTGGGCTGCATTTAATAAATAACAGAAACAGGAACATATATAGATTATTCTGTAATTATTTTTCATAACATAGCTGACGTCCTTCTGAAAGATGGACTCCATCTGTAGCTCTGTCCTTGCTTTTCCTGTTTGCATTTATTTTTATTGAAAACAACCTCACAAACAGGAACTATGGATTTTCCAAGATTACTCTCATCAGGACCCATGTTTTGAATGAAAAACGTTTATAAAGCGGTTATTCTACAGCCAGTTTTTCACCAGATACAGATCCAGTAGAATCTATAAATAAATTCTCATAACCTATTCCTATATGGAAACTGAAATGAAGACAAAGCTTTCACTTCAAAATCTGCTTAGATTTTCAGATTTCGTTTATGGCATGGGTTTCCAAAGATTAACTTTTCGCTTTCAAACTGCATTAATAGCATTAGGCCTCAATTAATCAGATTCAAAATTTGGAAACAAAGAAAGTATTTTGTCCGTATAATCACTGAGAGGCCATATACCAGGATCTTTTCTTACCAGCCTTTTTAATGATTATTTCAGTCCAGAATTTATTTTTTTAAAGGAACCGCTGAAATCTAGGCTTTGAATTTTGTAAATGAGCCTGCTGCCCAACGCACTTCTCAGCAAGATAAGGGCAGAATGGCATTTGCAGAAATGCTTAGCTATCTCTCTAACAATCCTGCTTGGTTGTGGGCCCCTTGGTAACAGCTTGGCAAATCTGCAAAAGGAATGCGACTATATAGTTTGTATGTGGATTGTTGAGTCATTATAGCCTCCAAATTGCACAGCAGATCATTAATCATAGGCCAAGATAGGCAATCACTGCAGAAACCTGATGAAAAGGCTCCAGAATAATGCCTGCTAAATCATGTTTAACATGCAGACCTTGCCTGTGCAGATATGGAAAGGGGGAGGTAAGAAAAAAAATCATTCCCCTTTTAGGAAAGAAAACTTCTACTTATCTTTGATTTGCATTCAGCCCTCCCTCAATAGTCCTTAAGCCTGTTATTTAATTCATTTTGGTGCCAGGTCCCATCACAAAGCGAAAACCCTAACCAGGACCTATGCAGTCTATGACCTCCAAACCCCCTGTCTTTTCTTGTCAGTTCTATGTCATTTGTGCAGTTGAACTCCACCAATTTGAAATGCTGACCTCTTCCATAGACAACCTTATTCTCCTTGAGTGAAAGAAAGGGCCAAGGCCTACAAACCACTCAAGCGAGAGATGGCAAGAAAAGAGAAAAGTGGTTGACTCGTAAATCAATTTCCACAGCCCACCCAAAACCCACACGGACAATAACAACGGTATTTTTTAAAAGTTGTGTTGTTGTGGTTTTCTTAATTGAGCTCATTCTCTTTCGAGAAAGTTTCGCGCAGAGTAAAATTGTTTGTGCAGGGTGGAAAATTAGGCTATATCCCGCTCACAACCCACTTCAAATCAGGGTATATTTATATCAGACCTCCATTCCCACCTGTCATCCCTGCAGAAAAGGAGCGTAGCCTCACAAACAGGTCTTTGTCTGCGCTGGAAGAGGTGGCAATATCTAAAGAAAGAGAAACATTTGAGGCATAAATGCGCACTCAGACCATGTCGTGCCAGTATGTGGGAAGAGCGATGGTACCCGGCTTTGTGCCGCGCAGCCTGCCCATGTGGACGTAGCTGTGCAGCTCTGTCTTTGGGCCCCTGCAACCCCACACGCATGTCTGTGGCCTGTACCAAGCCCTGGTGTGCAGCAAGCGGGAAAGGAACATGTGCATGTATGGGCTGCACTGAGCCAAACACACGCATTGTGCTGTAGAGACATGCGAGCAAGCATGCAGGCACACAAACCGGTTAGAAACCTGCCACCACACAGAGAGGTAAATTTTTAAAGACCCATATTTCACTCCCTGGGGGTCTAATTCTGTCTATGTTACTCGCTCAGGAAGGTTTTCTACTCCTCAGGAGGTCTTGCTGGATTCAATGATTGCATCTTTGAAGAGCAGCTGCAGAAATTGCCTGGAGCACATCATGCCCCAGGTCCCCATCCCCACTAGCAGCTTTCCATTTCTCAGAGGCCTGGATCTAGCCATGCTGTTTCTTACTGGACAGTCACGTCTCTGGGTTTAAGGCTGGGACATCCTTAAACAGCATTACCCATCTTCCCAATGGGAAAGAGCATCCCTCCCTGCCAGGCTGGTGTGTCTCAGTCGTGCTCTCCCGGTTCATAATCCTCTGGAGCATGGGATGACTAGTTAGTCTCTGTCAGCAGAGGCAGGTCCAACCCTTAGGTTGCACATAACAAAAGAATCTTTTAAGATTTCTCATTGATTTGGCTTAGTTTTAAATGCACCCAAAGCTTAGTGCCGCTTACAATATATTTAGACAAGTCCATGGCAGAAAAAAAATCTCTGGGAGGAATTAAATGCAATAGCCCTGCCTTTGGCTCTGCACATCCTTGACCTGTACATCACTGAAGGTGGTATCACCACATTTTACCCTTTTCTTATTTTTCTTCTTCAGTCTCTGGCATTGGCCCTTTCTGGACTAGTCAAACCCTTCTCTAGCTTCTCTTTCTTGAAACAGCATAGTGGTACTTTGTGATCTAAAAATCCTTGATACCTTACAAGCAAAATACAGCGTGATGTGTTGTTATGGAGGTGGGAAAGTTACTCCACCAGAAGAGAAGTAGCTACAATGGCAGACTAACTCCTCCAAGGAACCTGGGCTATTGCATTGGATTTTCTCTAAATCGCTGTGAAAACGCTGATGGGGTAGAGTCAATGGGAGGGGTTCTTCATCTGGGAGAGCAGATGCTCCAAAGGAATCTCCCTGTGGAGCCTGCTCAGCCGATGTGTCCCCATCGGGTCTGCGCCTGCTTGCCATGGGGCTTACCGGCTCTGAGCCCTTGGGCAGAAGGGAGATTTGGAGCTGTTTATACCACTTGACCCTCCATCCAGATGACCTTCCATCATCTGGGGCCAGCTGATGCTAAGCAGTAAATTAAACTCCGTGGCATGCTGTCTCACTTCTCAAAGGCGTTTTAGTGTGAGAGCCAGAGTCCGTAGAGCAGGGCTCATTACACACTGCTACAGCAGCTGGAGCTAAGGGGAGTGTCAAGCTCATTGCCTTTTATAATATGCCCACCGATGGAGCTAGGTGTGCTGTAGATGGATTTATAGGAGGCCAGCACTTTTGTCTGGGGGTGAAGCACTGCATTAATCTGACAGGCAAGACTCCACATTATGCAAAAGGAAGAATTCAACAGGAAACAGACGCATGTGCCTAAAAATAATCAATGTTTTCACAGCCTGCACCTCTGAGTGCAGCAGCATCTGTAGCAGTTGAAAGGACATATCCTCTCCTTCCTCATCTCTTTTCCTCAGCAAACCAAAGCTTATGGCAACCAGTTTGCAAAGTTTCACTCCAGTTCAATGAAATCCTTATATGTTACCAAAGTTTTCAGTAACAATTTTATTGGCTTGCTTAGTCAGGTCTGTGTATGTCATTGTCTAGTCCAATAAATCAGAGCTTATTTTGCTCCTGAATGTCTGAAGTAATGCACCAAAACCTGTGGTTGACTATGTTTATTAGCATTCTAGCACACACTTCCATGCAAAGCTAAGCTTGCAACAGCATTTTGTTTGGAGTGCAGTGCAACATATTTCAATAATCCATATGCATTCACCTAATTTGCCATACCCCAGAAAAAAATGTCACATGCCTGTAAGGGAGAGAAAATGGCAAAGCTAGAGAAGAAAACTGGCCGTGTCCAGGCTCCCTGGCTAGATAATGCATATCTTGAATCTGTCCATTAATATCTAGATCTTTTGGGAAAAAGAACCTCAGATGTGTAATGATGATGAAGTCAGAAGAACAGGGTCTGCAGAGAGTCCCTTGCTGGCTACTGACCATGCAGTACAACAGTGGACAGCTGAACTGGCAAATTCAAGAATAATCCATTTGTCATTGCAGACTGTCTTCCTGGAAGCTTCATTGCTTAAGATCCTGAAGGATAATAGGCTGTTTCTGAACTTCTGAGCTCATTAGTACTTATTGGTTAGGGCCACCAGGTTACTGATGGTGTGCAATGTCTCTGCTAGAGGGTAAGGAATAGTTTGCAGAGCTAGGAGAAGGTGAACTTAAGGGAATGAACTGACATTGTAAACCTTGCCCTTTTCTGTACCCCTTGATTCACATTTCACACATCCCTGTTAGAAGAAGTAGGCTGTTGTATGGTAGGTGGGAACTTTACACAGGCCCATCACTGAGGTAGCCAATTTTAATTTCCTGTTTTGTTAGAGAAGGAGATGGCAAGGATATGTGTGCGTTGTCTCAATTATAGCAGTAGCAGCTAGCAGGCATGCATTTAACAGTGGTGCTAATAAGGCACATGCTCCTGGTCGTGTCTCACAGAAGTAGTTGTGCAGCCCTTGCTTCTTTTCATGCTGTGGTGGCATCTGGCACAGCTAGATCCTTGTTTGGGTTATTTAATTGCTTCTTTGCCTGCCTTATGCAAACTACATTTGTAGCTGGGTCTGACGTGGGCTTTTGGGCACTCGGACCCATGACTGCACTGCATTTAGTAAGCACTCTGCTCTGTCCTGTAGGCAGTATTTCACATAGTCACCCAGTGACTTTATTCAGTTCGCTGATCCTCAACTTTATTGTCACTCTGCATCATTTGCCAATACAATTTTCACAAACAAAATTAGTCATTGCAATGTAGGTGTATGGAAGCTGTCCCACTCTGGAAGGATTCATTAAAATTCCCATAATAGTCTCCTTGTCAGGACTCTTGCCTGCTGTCTGGGAAGTATTTCAACAAGTCTGTCCTACTGTTGTGTTAATTAAACATTGTTCTATTTATAAATGCTCCATTGGTCAGTAGCAGTTCCACACGCAGAGAGTGAGAAGGAGTAGTGGTAACTAAAAGTGATGTGCCAAGGAGACAGGATTTGGCCATGCAGAGAAGCCAAGGGACAACCCAGGCTGAGCAGAGTGCCCCTCGTGGACCTGTCATTGTCCTCATCACCTGCCCCTGCAGCCGCAGTGGTCTTCTGACAAGAAGCTTTGGAGCAGGGGAGGAAGGGAGGAGGTTTGCTCACTGCTTCTGCCAGCAGCTATTTTATTTCTGTTTGTACGTACATCATAATCCCTTCACGGTGATTGCCACAGGGTGTTGTAGAAGGCAAAAATATATCTGGGTTCAGAAAGGAAACAGGTAGGTGAATGGAGGATAGAGCCATCAGTGGGTATTAAAGATGGGCAAGTGCAGCCTCCAAACCAGTGCCCAACTGGGGGAAGCTGGGAGGCTGCGCAGGCCGGGGGAGGCTTACTCCTTCTGTGCTTGTCTCACACTGCTGCCAGCCTCCTCTACAAGCCACTCGCACAAACACATCTCTCTTCTGACGTATGCATGGACACAAGGAGAGGGAGCCATGGGGAGCCCCAGGGTGTTGCTCGCTGCTACAGGATCATCTCCTGGGGCTGGCACTGCCTGGGTTTTGGGAGTGTCTGCCCAGCGCTGCTCTTTCTGTATGCTCCTGTTTTGCTCATCAGCAACCCTTCTCTGTGCTGATGTCCTGCCCGTGGCACAGCTGTTTGGGAGGGAGGCTCTCTCCCTTTCATGATTACTGTGACTTTCTGCCATAGCATCCTGTGATACTGCAGGTCCATGATGTTCCCCTTTCTGCACAGGTGGGGGCAATTGCCAGCATTTTTAACCATCTCCTACAGGCTTGCTGGCCTCAGAGACAGGGGAAGTTGGCCACCATTCCCACCAGCGGGTCCCTAAGAGGCAGAGCCCAAATCTTTGGTAAAGCCCAGGAGAATTTAGAATTCAGGTGGGTAGTGTTCGCAATGACATGTTTGTGAAAGTCATGTCTGTGCTTTCTTCTTGATTTTCTGGTCTCCTTCCACCCCACACTTGTTCTCAATATACTATGTTGGTGAGGGATGTGAGAGTGCCTGGATGAAGACATATGCAAATAGGTACTTACCCTGGAAGCTGGTTCAAGGTGTAACTCTCGAGCTGCTGCAGCCCCAGATATGAGAAGCAATGGAGGCTAAAGAGGAGGCCAAAGTTGGGGAGAAGGAAGCAAAAATTTGGCAGGAGAAATGTAAAGTGCTGCCAGGCTCATCCATGGACATACATCTGTCTAGAACCTTACGTGGGTGCTCAATTCCAGCTTCAAATCATTGGGCATGCAAAATCTGTGAGGACCATATGAAACACTGGGGTTCATCTGAGTGGCAACACAGCCAGTGAGAGGTATGAGAGATAAGCTGAGCTTTTTTTTTTTTTTGGCAGTACCTCAAGTTTGACAGGATATGAAACACTGTAAGTCTCCTTGCTAGGTCAGGGCCCGTAGCTGGGCAAACCAACACGATGTGCATTACAGTAACCTAAAAATGTGGTTTGCTATGAAAGTTAAAACAGGATGAAGCGAAGTGTGTCCCACTGCCTGTTCTTCAGCCTCTTGGGTCAGCAGCTCCAAATGCAGTTTGTGTGGCGTGGAGGAATATGCACAGACACTGATTAGAAACTTCAAGTAAAAGTCTCGGGTCTTTGAAGAACACCCTTCATCTGAAATGCTCAGAGGGTTATTAATAACCAGTGACCCTATCCTTGTAGACTAACAGTCTGACATTATCCCATTTATTGTGTGAAAGCTATTGCTGCCCCACAGTGACACAGCAGTGGATGTGGGAGAGAATGTAGGGTTTGCCTTGACTGGTTGTATAACCATCATTTGCTGGTGTACCCTCACAGATGTAAAAGTGAACATCTCCAGTACAGTGAGGCATTTAAGCACGTGCTTAAATGTAATCGACACTTAAGCAGGCAGGCTGGCCTCCTGCCTTGCTCAGGGAAACCCTCCATCACCCTCTTGCAGGCTCTTGGCAAAGCAGGGTGGGGAACCTCTCCACGTTATTGCCCAGGCCGTGTTTGTCCTGGATATGATGCAGGACTTTGCTCTCCCATGCTGTCAGTCAGGCGCCTTTCAGGAGCACCACATTCACTTCTCCGAGTGCACACGTGAATTGTTGTTTACTCAATAACAAATCAAACAAATTCCCTCTCCTATTCAAAGCAAACCGCAATGATAAAAGAGGGTTGACTTCCAGTATTATTAGCACCGATTAATGTCTTCCCTTCACTTGACTGTCTTTATTTCACATACAGGTGGCTTTTTTTTCTTTTTTCTTCTTTTTTTTTTCATTTAGAAATGTCATCGCCACTTAATTAGCAATGTGTTGTTACCTGAAAGTAAAAGCAAGCCTATCTTAGGCCATATGGCAGGGTTTTAATCTGCATTGTCACGGTATAATCCTGTTGAAATGGCTTCCCTTTTCAGTCAAAACTGCATTTCGCACTTTACTAATATGGGGCTTTTCCTTTCCTGTTCCAGAGTAATATAGCCCTGCCGGTGCAGCAAGTGCAAATTAAAATAGCTCACAGCTCTGACCAGCAGCAGGAGGGGAGAGAGAGGAAGAGAGTGGTGTGGCTGGGGGGGGAGAGAGGAGGACCCTGTCCCAAAAGGGGAACATGTGCTCTTTCTGTGATCTGCTTCTGTGAAATTGGACCAAACGAGTCTGGGCTCCATTTCAGCAGACAATCACCACCCCTATCGCAGAGGCCTGGACTGCGCCACTGGGGCTGGTTATAGGGGTCATTGTGATTTTTAACTTTCCTTCCCCAGTGCTATTGGGAACCCCACATCAGGAGTTTATACAAGCAGAAAGCAAGAAAGCAACGCATTGCTGCAAATTAAGAGTGACCAGCAGAAAATTTGGGCTACTTGACTGCTGCAGTTGTTTACAGGGTCTAAGAGAGGGTTGAAACACACAGCCTGGTGCATGACATTTTCAAAGTAATTTTGCTCCCAAGCAGCTTCCAGGTAACGTATAGGACAACATACAGATGTTTGCTCTGATGTTTTAGGGGAAGTGAAGCTCTTCTGGGAAAAATACGTAGCAGTCCCTTTCTGGGGTGGTAGGTGAAGAGCACAAACAGGATTGGATCCTGTTCACAGTGGGATGAAAGGAAACATGGATTGTCTGCCCCCAGAAAAATAAGGCAGACTATTAATATGCACTGGCTCTTCCCACAGTACTTGCGTAAGAGCAGAGTCTGGAGCAGTGACCCCCTCAGTCTTGCCAGCTTTCTCACCTTCCCCCAATGCTGCATAACCCCTAGGCACCTGTGAAGAACTACTCATGGTCTCTGTTTAGCATGTGTGGATATCAGGCTAAAATAGAGACAGGACCAAATCATACCCAGCAATGAATCTACATAGCTTCAGTCCAAGATCAATGCTTTGTCACAAAAAGCAGCTTTCCCTTAGTTGCCCTTCCCTGCATTTTTACCCAACCTCTCCCCTTGCAATTAGTATAGTAAGTACCAGGTAGCTGGGTTGAGGGAGAAAAGGGCCGTCATGGAATTTCTCCGCTCTCCTACTGGTTGCTTATGTTTGCCCAGGACAAAAGTGTCAGAGCCAATGAAAGTACCAGCACTCAGTGGGGCTCTTCCTTTGCTTGCAACCTTCTGGGGACACATCTGGCTCCAAAGCCACAGGAAACGCCTGCCTTCTCTGAAGAGGGGCAGCAAGCACCATATTGCCTGGATGTACTGTGCTGCTCCAGGGTGTGTGTGGGACGGAGCTGGGGCTCCCGTCTCTGAGGCCAGACCTCCTTCCCCATGGGATATGTAGGAATCACACAGCTCTCTAACCACGAGCAAAGTCCGACTTGTCTTTCTTTTACATGTCATCTGAGCTGTGTTGCTGTGTCCCTTTGCTGATATAACCCCCTAGAACACCTCAGATGATGTTTGGAGTTACTCCTTTTTCTTCAGTGACTTCATATTTTGCTTTTTCAAGCCACATGCGAATATTACAACACGCAGCAGTACTCTTCCCCACTCATCTCCCTTCCTCCCCCCAGAAAAAGGCTGGCTATAGAGACTGCACAATACTGATCCGGTCCTTATCAGATATTAACACATACATGTATTTGCAATGGGACAACAAAAGCAACAAGGGAAAAAAAAAGGGGTTCAAGTCTGAGGTTTTGCTTACAGTAAGAAAAGGAACAGAGCTCTTTTGTAATTTAGATGCTTGGGGAAAATCCATGCTTTGGCTGTGAAATTCAAAGCATAGATGTTCACTTACAGGCAGTGCAGGGGAGGCTTTAAATAGTTTGGTGTCCTTGTCAGTAGGTATTTCACTAGGGGAAAGGACTCGAGCATGTGTGTCTGGGTAAAGCTGTACATTTGAGGGAGCAGAAAGCAAAAGGTGGTAACAGCTCTGCCCTGCTCCTGTTTCACCGGGCACCTCACTTGTGCTTTGCAGGGCCGATGCAGGAAAGGGTTGAAGACGCAGAAAGACAGCGTGAGTGCGTGTCATGGTTCCGAGAGAAAAGGTAATTCTGGAGCATGAAGCAGAGGGAGAAATATCAAGAGCGAATATTCATCTGCAGGTCCTTTCCCCTTCTTTTTCCAGCTTCTGGATGAACTGCAAAGCTGAGGGGGACTGTTAACAGCCTGGGCCTGTCCATTTGTCTCTCTCTCTAATTCTCTGTCCCTACCTCCCCCCGCCTCCCACCCCGCAGCTCCAGAGGGTGGAGGTGCGATTCGCTATGCCAGTTTTTTATTTCCAGCACGCTTGACAGGCTGGGCGAGGAAGGCGTTAATGTTTTCTGACAGGCCCCCTCTAATTGTTGGAGCTTTTCTTCTCTGCCTTTTCTGTGAAATTCTGACTTAGGCGAGCAGCATAACAAAATGCTCTGGCATTGAAATGTGCGCTTGCACTACACTGGGCTTGGGGAAACAGCATTATTCATGAAGATTTTCAGCTGTTTTTGTCTTTTAACTAACCTTTGAGTTTGATCAGAGGCTAGCCGGGCTCCCTTTCTCAAAAGGCGGTCTTGGCAACCCGACAATGGAGCCAAACTGTTTTCCCTGTTAAAGAGATAACTATGCCGTTGAGTTGGTACATGGGGGAAATTAATCTTCAGGCGCATACAAATGATAGCTTTACCTCGGCCTGCAATCGCCTGCATGGGATTATTAATAGGACGGGGGTAAGGAGCAGGAGAAATTCAGTCTGAGGCAGGGAACTTAAAAAAAAAAAAAAAAATCCCAACCCCAAACCCATCATCCCTTTTGATTGCATAAAGCCTGCGATTGATTCCTCACCACTTGCCTTTTGCAGCAGGAATTAGCCCTGCATTGTGCGGGCTGACACGCTAAAAGCGAGCTCGCTTGGGAGCAAGAAGTTGCTGTGCGCTGGGACGGACCGGGCTGGCGGCCGGGGGCTGGGGCGGGAGGGGGGGCTTCTCCCCGCTCCCCTTTCCAAGAGGCGAGGAGGGGGAGACACAGAATCCCCCCTACACCTCCAGGCGAGCTAATCCCTGAATGCACTGAGTAATACGCGCTGCGTTATGGAGCTGCGCGCAGCGGCGAGCCAGGGCGTCCCCCGGCCGGGGCCGCGCCCGCCTGGCCCCGGGCAGGTGCCCGCTCTCCTCGCGTGCTGCCTGCCCCCGCCCGCGCCCCGGCCAGGGGGACGCGCAGCGCGGGCGCGGAGCGGGGCGGGCGGGCGGCAGCTGCGGCGGGCGCACGCCGCCCCCGAGCCCGCGGGCCCCCGCCGCGCCGCGCCGCCGCCACCGGGATAAAGGCCGAGGCGTGACACGCGCGGGGGCAGCGCTGCCCGCTGCCTGCCCGGCCCCCGCGGCCCCCCCTTGTGCCCCCGGGAGCCCGCACACAAAAGGCAGGAGCTGCGCCGCGGGGAGGGGGGGAGGAAAAAAAGGGAAGGGGGGGCAGAAAGGGGGGGGGACGAGCAAACAAACAAATTAAAAAAATCCGAAAAAAGGAAGAAGAGTGGAAACAAGTTTCTGAAAAGGGGGGAAAGC
Organism: Ciconia boyciana; assembly: GCF_034638445.1. Classification (NCBI taxonomy): domain Eukaryota; kingdom Metazoa; phylum Chordata; class Aves; order Ciconiiformes; family Ciconiidae; genus Ciconia; species Ciconia boyciana. Next base: position 62,782,102 of record NC_132934.1, read on the forward strand.
GCCCCCAGCGCCCGGTGCTTGCGGGGCTGGGTGCGCCTCTCCGCGAGGGGAAGGTGGGCGAGGCGGGCTGGGGGCGAGGGGAGGCTGTCCGGGGTGCCCGCGCCTCTTTCTGGGTGCAGGGCCGGGGTGCCTCCCTCCCCTCTTACCTGAGCGCCCTGAGCGCGGCGGGGCGGGGGTGGGGGGGGGGGGCGCGGAGGCTCCGCGGGTCCCGCGCACGGGAAAAAGTTTGAGCAGCGGAGGGGCCTGTGGGGAGGGGGCAGCGGGGGGAGCAGGGATGGGGAGCAAGGGGAAAGCCCACCCCGAGGGGAGGCTAACCCACACCCCCCCGGCTCCGCGGGCGCGGACCCCGGGACCGCCGCGCACGTCGCGGGGGGGGCAGTGCTGCCCACCTCCGCGGCCCAAGGCGGCCGCGGTGGGGGTCTCGCCGTGCTTCCCCGTCGCTGCCCGAGGGTCTTGATTTGGGGGAGGGAGGAGAAAACTCGGGGAGAGGAGTTTGTTAACGGGACACTTTTCCAGCGTTACGGTAAATAAATCCACAGGTAAATAAATGAATAAATCCGTGGCCCAGCAACCTCCATCTGCATCCCTCCCCCCCCGCGCCTCTCTCCCCTCCCCCAAGCCCTGAGCAGCTCTAAAACTTATACTGCGCCCAAAGAAGTCCCTGATTTATGGAGTTTACTAATGCTAACTGAATACTGTCTGTCAGGCAGCGCTGAAAGGCTCTCCGCACTAATACAAGAAAAGGCTTTGTGTTGCTAAGCGATTAGAGCAGATGTAATGAGATTTACCCCAATCCTGCTTTGCCCTTTCCCTATCTTCAGTAAAATTGTGTGTGTGTGTTTTCTTTCTTTCTTTCTTTCTTTTCTTTCTTTCTTTCTTTCTTTCTTTCTTTCGGGAGGGGGCTGAGGGGAAAAGGGAGGGAGGAGGTGGTGAATTTCTGAGCCTGCCTTATACATTGTAGCGAACAACAGCGTAACTTTGCCTTTAGTTTAATGAGTCTGGATATTTACTATTCAGAAGTGAGCAAAAAAGAACACCTGTCTACACAAGGAAGAGAAATTTCGCCTTTGTAACAGAATGAAACATTATCCTAATGTTATATTCATAGCTATAAATTACTCGCTACACTTTCTTTGCATACCTTATCTGTACGCTTGCAAAAGTGGGCAAATAAAAAAGGAGATGCTGTAAAGGGAGAGCGGATGGAGGCATATAACGGTTATTATTTTCATAACTAAACATTAGTTCCACGAGCGGTTAAAACAATGAGCGTTTGTGCTGAAGTAATGAGGGATTTCGTGACCCCAGCGTGTCCCGTCTTCCCCCCCCCCCCCCGATTAAATCACGTATTGATCATTGCAGGGCGTGGGGGGAGGAGGTGAAGGGCAAATGTGTGTGTACTTTTAAAGCAATGCAGAAAGGACTATACATTGATATGCACACGTATATCTGTGCATCTATGCATGCGCATGTATATATATATATAGTTACACATACATACACCGCACCCACACAGAGAAAATTCCAGGGTGCCCTCCAAAGTTTTTCCCTCCACTTTTTTAAAAATAGCGCATCCCTCGCAACTCGACGGCACATTGGTAGCTGAGGGGGCTAGATTTTTTTAACGCCGTAAGACACACTGGCTCTCCCCGGTCTTTGTTGGTTTTTTTTGTAGGGTGGTTTTTTTTTTTTTTTTTTTTTTTTTGTAAGATGCATTTTGCGCTTTGCTTTCCGCTTGGCTTGGTGCACGCAAACTGAATTTGCAAGTGATGCAGGAGCCAGGCGAAAAGGAGAAGGCGAATTCTGGTCACGTCCTTGCTAACTGACAACAAGCAGGCTAGCCAAAAAAAAAAAAAAAGCCGGGGTGGGGGGGAGTCCAATTTCTTTTTGAGTCTTGGTAATTGGGTACTTTCACAGGCAGATCACGCTATTTGGGTAAAATAACAAGTTTAGAAAGACCAGCGTCTCTAAGCTGCCACCCATTTCTACTACTTGATTTAATTTTATCTCCCTTCGCCCCTCGCTTCCCGTCTTCCCCCGACGGTTTTATTTATCCAGCCACTACCTTTGCAGAGGCAAAACAGCAGCCCGTGTTTTCCGTGGCGGCGGCCGTTCCTTCCCCCGTGTTTTTCTGCCCCCTCGGGTCAGAGCCGCGGAGGACGGGGTCACACCGCCGAAAGGCGGGATGGAGCGCCCTCTTTTTTTAGGACTTGGGCTTTTGGGGGAATTCTTTAGTGTGCAGTGATTTCAAGAAGGACAATGCAATCATTAATCAATCCCCTGGCCTTTTGATTTGGATACACATTTGCAACACAGAAGGGCAAGAAAACAATGGTGATACCGCGAGATCTTTGCATATTTATATAGAGATCGATAAAGATATATATGTTACATCCATCAGATACAAACACTTCATATGCAACTTAGCTCCGGCATAACATCACTTAACATTTGGTCCTTACATTCATCGTTGTCAATGGCAGAAAGGAAAAAAAAATCGCATGCAGTCGGCAGCAGATCATTTTAATTAAAAAAAGTTTTATTACGAAACTAGTTTGTATAAAACAGGGTTATACAGGACCTTTGTAAGTTTGTAATAAAACAGTAAGAAAAGGCAGTGGTATGGGGGGAGGGTTGGTTGTTTGTGTTTGTTTGTTTGTTGTTTTTTTTTCAAAAGGCAGCATATAAAAACAAATGGCTACCATCTTGCGTTTGGACAATAGCTGCATAAACTTTGTTCACTCTGAACATTGTTTAATAACTTTATTAATACATTAACAAAGTTTCTATAAAGTAAGACACGTTGGTGCTAAAGTACATCTGGAGAAAATCCAAGTCCTTTACAAAACCACATACAAAAATGGCAGTTGTAAGGTAACGTCGACTACAAGTCTAAACATGAAGAGGTAATAAGCATTACATATTAAAAAAAGTATCAAGATATACACATTTTAAACCATTTGTACAAAACCTCTATAAATCTCTCTCTCTCTTATGTACAAAAATAGCTTAATATATCCCCAAACTGGTTAGGATAGATACAAATAGATTTTCTTATAATAAAAAAATTCACAAAAAAGATTGGAAGCATTCTATGATGGAAACGCGAGGAAAAGCTCGGAGCGAGGGGAGGGAGAGGCGCGGCGAGGGGGGGAGACGGGGCTCCGGGACCTTCGAGTACAGCATAGCTTAATTTCAACATCTCCACAAGCATCGGGGAACTAACTTTGTCCACAGAGTGACGAACGCCAGTCTCTGAAGGGCCGCGGCGGCGGCGGGCTGCCGTTCTGCTGGCGAGGAAGAAGAGCTCCTCCGCAGGCCGAGGAGCGCAGCGCCCGTCCCCGCGGCCCGGGGCGGGGGCGGCCCGGCCGGGGCCGCCGCGGCTCCCCCGCGGAACACCCGCTCCGCCGGGGCGCGGTCCGCGGCGGCGCGACGGAGTGCAAAGGCCGGGCCGGGCTCCGGGGCCGGGGGCGGCCGCCCCGACCGCCCCCGCGGCGCGCAGCGCTGTGCCCGCCCGCCGGGAGACGTGCCCGCACCGCCCTCCGACGGCGGGGGAGAGGGAAATGCAACAGGTTCTTTTTCTGGGTGGATTTCTGTCTGTCTGTCTGTCTGTCTGTGCGAGATACGATTTTGTTTTTTTCCCCCTTTGCAACTGTCCTGTAACAATAAAAGAGAGAGGAGATCAGAGCCGCGCCGGGACCAGCGCAGCGCCGGGCTGCCGCAGCCGCTCGTAAGTACCGGGGGACGCGCGGCGCCCGCCTGCGGGGCTCCCCCGGCGGCTGCACCCCCGCCGCCCCGCGTCGCCCCCGGCCTCCCCCGCCCCGCGGCGCCCCGGCCCTCCGCGGGCGCGTACCCACCTGCCGCGGGGGCCGCCGGCGTTCAGAACCAGCTGGTGAAGTCGAGCAGCTCCTGCTCCTCGGGGCTGAGCGGGTCGTAGGAGCCCTCGTCGGAGGAGTAGGAGGAGACGGGGGAGCCCGCCATGGAGTTCATGTCGTGGGAGTAGCTGGGCGAGATGGTGGGCGAGAGGACGCCGGCCTGGAAGGCGGCGCTGACGGCGTCGTGCTCGTCGAGCAGCTGCTGCAGGGCGCGGATGTACTCGACGGCGGAGCGGAGCGTCTCCACTTTGCTCATCTTCTTGTTGGCGGCGCCGTTGGGGACGTGCTCCCGCAGGGTGGCGAAGCCCAGGTTCACCAGCTTCACCCGGTTGCGCTCCCGCTCGTTGCGCCGCGCCACGGCCGCCGGCTGCTGCTGCGGCAGGCTGTACCCGAAGCCGCTGAAGTTGAGCCGCCGCTTGCAGCGCATCAGCTCCGGCGAGGCCGAGCGCTGCCGCTTGGCGGCCCGCGGCGCCGAGGGCTTGCCGCCCGGCGAGGGCTGCCCGCCCGCCGGGCTCAGCTGCGGCGGCGGCGCCCCCGGCGGCGGCCCCGGCGGGGCGGCGGCGGCGGCCACCGCCGCGGCGAAGAAGCACGCCGGCTGCAGGAAGGGCGGCTGCCCGGCGCCGCTGGCCATCCTGGCGGGGCTGCCGCTGGCCATGGGCGCGGGGGCGTCCTGCGAGGCGGCGGCGCCCGAGCGGCGGCCGGTCCCCGTCCCCCCACCACCAGAAAAAATCTAAAGAGAGGAAAAAAACCCGTGCGGCGTTCGCTGGCAAAACCGCGACGGGCGACGGAGCGCAGGGGGAAAGGGGCAGCGGCGACCAAAGGCGGCGGGCGGCGGAGCCGGGCGGGCGGCCGGGGCCGGCGGGCGGCTCTGCCCGCCCCCCTCCCTCTCGCCCTCCGTGCGGCGGCCGCGGGGAGGCTCGTGGCGCTCGCGTGTGCGCGGGCTGCTTTGCAAAGCCCCTTTTGCAAAAAAGTGGCTGGGGATTGTGTCTCTTATAAGGGGCGGACGGGGCTCGCCCCCCCTGCACACAGACACACACACACGCACGCACTCCCCCCGCCGCCCCCCCGCGCTCACACACACACACACGCACACGCACACCCTGCACCTTGCGCCTTCCACGCTCCCCGGCTTTGCCGCAAGCGGCCGCGGGTCGCGGAGCGCCGCCGCCTTTTCGGCGCGGGGGGGGCACACAAACACACACACACACACACGCACCCCCACCCCCCCACGCGGCCCCCGGCGCACACGCGCTGGCCGCCGCGCGGCCCCGCCTCCCCCCGCCCCCCTCCCCCGCCCCCCGGTGCCCGCTCCCCCGCCCCGCCCCGCCGCCCCCACCCCTCGCGGGTTTGTTGTTGCAAGTGCGTGCGCCCGGCGCGTGCCGCGCTCCCGGCCCTGAGCAAACACCCGCGCCGGGGCGCCGCGCGGGGCGGCGGCGGCGGCAGGCGCGGCCCGACGGGGCGGGAGGCGGCGCGCGTGGGCCGCCGCGGGGAGGAGGCTCGGGGCGGGGGGGAGTCGCGGCTCCGGGAGGGGTGCAGGCGAAAGGGAAAGGGGGGAGCCCTGCCGGGGGAGGGGGTCCCCGAGCGCCGCTTGCTGCCGCGTCCTCCCGCTCCCCGCGGAGGTGGGGTGCGCGCCGGGGCGCTGCTGCGGAGGGAAGAGGGCGAGGGAGGGGGTGGCTCCCGGGGGAGCCGGGGTGCAGGCAGGTGCGAGCAGCCCCGGGAGGTGCGGGGCAGCCTCTGCTGCGGCTGCCGCAGGCGCGCTCGCGGGCTGGGGGCGACCTTGCCGCACCGCGGCTCCCCCCTCCAAACCCCGGCAGGTGCCGGGGTTTGGAGGGGAGAGCCGCGGTGCGGCAAGTGCTGGCACGGAGGCGTCCCGTGGCGTGGGTGCGTGCCGGCGGGAGAAGCGCCCTTGCCAGCGCCGGGAAGTGGCGTGTGCATGTGCGCAGGCAGCCGGGAAGGGAAACTTCTCCGTGTGCGGGACAGCGACAGGGCGGTTTTGTCCTTGTCCCTGGGAAGCGCCGGGATGCCCGGCACCGCTTCCTTCTCTCACCAGGTGCTGCGAGCCTGAGTTCCGTGAGCGTCCCGGGGGCTGCTCCCCTCAGAGTGGCCGGAGCCGCCTGCGCTCGGCATCGCACACGCTCCGCGGGCGGCGTGATGGCTCTATTAGCTTGCGACAACGGCGGGTGAACCGGCGCGGGTGTTACGAGGAGTGCTGCTCAGAGCTGCAGCGTGCATAGCCTCGGGAGAAGTCACCCTGAGATACCCCTTTGAAATGCTGAGTGCCAAGGGGCGAGCCTGTCTGGAGAGAAAGAATTAAAACCCCCTTGGGTGCATCCAAAGTGGACGGCACCCGGAGGGTCTGAGTGCCGCAGTGCTGCCACCGGCACGGGGGGACGAGGTTTGTCTCAGAGGGCGGCGTAAAGTCTGGGTGTGCTAGGCAGAGCAAGCAGAAGTGGAGTCAGCCCTCCCTTTGCTGCCAGAGCCCATTTCCCAGGTCACTCTGTCCGCTTTCTGGTCCCGGGGAACTCTCCGAGCCCCTGCTGCCTTCCGTGGCACCCTGCAAAGTGGGAGCAGGTCACCACCTTTCCAAGTGGGCGATGGCATTTGGTTGTAACTGAGGAGTCAGGGTGGACCTGGCCTATGCAGGGGTGCTGCCCCTGCTATTCCTGCTGCCAGGTGAAGTCTCGCTTGTGGCTCGGGGCCAAATGTGGAAAAGCAGGGCCGAGGTGCTGAGAGCTTGGGGCTGGCATGACTTGGTGGTCACGCCGAGCCTTGATGGTCATGCCAGGCTGCACGGGTGCGGGCAACCTGGGAGAAGTGGCCAGGCTCAGCACCGGGGCATGCTGGTGGCACTGCTCTTGACACTGAGGACCCCGGCATGGTCTTCTGTCCCTGCCCTCCTGCCTTTCACATATCCGCATATCTGTGCAAACTTTATCACATTTTCTGCCTTCAGCTCTGTCTTGTCCCCACCTCTCTCTGCACCTCTCCACTGAAAACTCAGAGGCGTGTGCTCTCTAACCTCCTAAAAAAAGCAGAGCCATGGTATGACAGTCTTACCATGAGGGAGATTATGGCTCTGCAAGTCCCTGGCAAGTGACTTTCATCCCTGGTGCTCACACCAGCCCTAAAGCATGGAAGGAGGGGATCTGCAGAGTCCCTGTTCAGGTTTCAGTGGAAATGAGTGCAAAAATAAACCCTGCTCTGCTACTGGCCTCAATTACGGCAGCCTGGAGCTGTAGAGATTGCTTCTTCTCATCTGCCACGGGATCCCTGACCCTGGCTGGGCATGTGAGTTTAAACAGTGATAAGCAGCAACGTCGTATGGCAGAACCTTAATGTGCACCTGCCAACTAGTCTTTTTAGTAATTTTTAACATGGCACATTTTAATGCACATGTGTGATGAAAAAGGTGAAGTAGTTCTGTCTGATCTAACCTGTGTCGTATTTATTTCAGGGCCCTCTTCACTGGTGACTGAGTTTCTGATTTTTAGCCTACTGCCTCATTGCATGTGAAACATAGTAAATGATTTTAATCTCTCTTGGGCAGGACAGCCAGACCTAAGCAGGATAAAACATTGGTTTTTATTTTCTGTGTAGGGAGCTCTCCCTCTTCAGTTCCAAGTCTTCTGGATGGTTTGTTGAACATCCCTTGTCTGACATCAGAATTCTCAGCACTGGAAATAGTTGTTGCATCATCAATTCCGTGTTGTGACATCACAGGAGTGAGAGAACAGTAATGAACCAGCCCTGCGATTTGCATCCCAGTGCTTTGGGAAGCAGGAACAGAAATATCAAAATAATTGCAGCCCTGTAAACTATATACCTATTTAAACAGAGCAGCCCACTACCAGAACCGGCCTGGAAACACCATGCAGGGGAATTGCTGCCCTTTTTCCCTGAAATGGCAGAATGAGACCGGAGTTTCTGGGTAGCTCCTTCTCGAGTGTCAGAGGGCTCTTAAAAAGGCAAAAGGCGCGAGTCCCAGAGGTCACCGAGTGTAACTCGCATGTAATTTTGCCTCAGTGGCTCTGTCCCCTCTTGACTCCCCTGGCTCTGGAGGGCAGAGCCTTTTCCTCCTGTCCCCCAGCACGGCCCTTGCCATCCACTGCCGCTGGGGAACAAACTCACCCCTCGCGTTGTCCAAGGTAATGCCAAGCTTGCCAGCTCCCCTGACTGCTCACTGCGCAGAGTAAAGGGTCTGGGGCTGCCAGATTTATAGATAATAAATATTGTTTCAAGGTCCCCTGCCTCCACCCACTCGTATGCAGTCTTGCACCTGCACTTTGAAATTCTTAATTCTAACATAATGATAAATAGCCCTTGCCCTTTTCATTGGGCTTTTTTTATCTTCTTCTTTTTTTCTTTTTCTTTTTCTTTCTTTTTTTTTTTTTTAAATCTTGAACTGTCATTATTTTATAGTGGCTTTTTTGTGTGCCTAAATTGTAGCCACACTCACGAGGTCTTTTGAAGTCCTTGCCTTTTTTTTTTAAAAACTTTGGTATGCCTTTTTTTTTTTTTTTCCACCCCTTTTCTTTTTTAAAGGCCATTTACGTTATGATTAAATGCCGTCTTGGAAAAGCAGAACGAAAGTCGTTAATCTATATAGATCTTCAAAGAATCGATACATTCGGGACTTCTGTAGGATTTGTTACACTCCATTTTGTTACAGTAGGCAGCTCGTCTGGATTTGGGCACATGTGTTTCTCTCCCTCCCCTCGCCCTCCCCCTCCCCTTTCCAGCTTCCCCCCCCAAGAGTGAAAATAAAGTAAAAGGTCTTTCATGGTAAACAAAACCAGCTTATTCTCCACATAGAACACATGAATAGCTGGAAAAAAAACTTACAATAAATGGTGCATTTTTTTCTCTGCTGGGTATAGCATTCAAGATCAGTCCAGTATTCAAGAAGCAGTCCATTTTTTGCTCAGCAAGAGAGTTTAGAAAAGAAGCGTGGGGTCTATTCAAGGATCTTTTCCCCCTTCACAATTGCTGGGCTTTATGAAACCTATCTTCCATGCCTTGTCAGAGTATTTCTGGGGACCAATTAGTGCTTTGTTGCAAGGCTTCTTTGCTGAATCTTTGAGCAGCAAGAAAAAGCTCTCTTGAGTCTCCCCTTATTTTGACTATTTCAGTCATTACTCAGTGTAATAATTAATATGACAACTGGACGCTGAAGTTTGTATAGAAACACCTCGGCTGCAGGAGAGAGCGTGCAGTGGGTGGTAACAAGCTACAGATCAGACCGAGAAGCCACACACACAAGGAAGGGGGAAAAAAAAAAGAGAGGGAGAGAGAATAATGAATGAAAAGAAAGAGAGAAAGAATAAAGATAAATAAATAGTTGGCGCAACCCGAAGAAACATAATACAAGCTTGGAAGGAAAAAAAAAAAGGCAATTAGGAGGGAGGGGGGCGACCCCGGAGAGGTAAACTTATTTTGAAACAGTTTCTATGTGAACATAATTTTCAAAACTTTGCTACTTTCAGAAGGCAGGAAAGTGATTTTTCCCTGACGGCTGTTCCTTCGGGTACGTAATTTTCATCTGCCTACACTTTTGCATACTTGATAAACTTTAACGTCTCTTCCTAAGCATCCCTTTAGAGAAAGAAGGACTTTGAGCATTAAACCGTGTTCGTGAGTAAGTGTTGCCCATCCTGCCCAGGGTGGAGGGAGGCTAGTTCTCGGGATAGCAAGTTGTACGAGTTGTCTTAGCGTTGTATCGTCTACAAGAAGAATAAAGCCTGCGCCCCAATGAAGAATTAAAAATGACGTTTGACCAGGGACACTGCTGAATTCTTCTCGAAAGGCGTCTTGGGATGAACACTCATCACTTTGCAGACATTTCTTGGGCTGCCAATTAGGGCATAATAAATAATTAGAGGTTTTAAGCATATTAGATACAGCTCATGCTAATGAGCTACATCAGGTCTTGTGCTAACCTGAAGTGACAGTTTGCATATAGGGCTGCAAGAAAAAAAAGAAAAAAAAAGAAGCAGCAGCCGCGGCAGTCGCTCCCCCCCGGCCCCAGCCCCGGCCCGCTCGCCCCTCCGCCGCTCCCGCGGGTCCCGCCCGGCGCTGCCGCCCGCCGGCGCCGGGGTGCGCGGCGACCCCGGCCCTCCGCGCCCGCGGAGCGGGGCCCTTCGCCCGCCGGCCCCGCCGGGTGGCCCCATTGTGCGGCCACGCGTCCCGCGTCCATCACAGCCCCGGGGGATAAATCACACCGGGCTGCCCCCCCGCCTCCCCCCATCGCCACTTTTTGGAGAGCTAAATTTTGGAGGCTGGGGGGTGCTTCTCCCGGCGCCTCCGAGGCGGCAGTCCCCTGGCAGGAGGGGTGGGAGGGGGTTTGGGTGATGCCTGCCGCAGCCTGGGAGGCAGACCCCCTCCCCGTCCCCCCCCGGGGGCAGGCGGCGGGGACCGCCGGGTGTTCCCCGCCCCCGCTCCCGGCCTCGGCGGCCGCTGCCGTGAGGACACAGTGCCACCTCCCGGCCACCCCGCGCTCCGGAGGGAAGAGGACGGGGGGAACTCGTCTGGGGAGGGGACGGGGTGCGGCCAAAAAAGCATTTAGCAGCGGGCTGCAGGAGATGTCGGGGAGCCCGGCTCTGCAAGGAGCGGGGGATGTGGCCGGGCGGTTTTGCAACCACGGTGTAGACTGGGGTGTGAGGAAATGCAGCCTGGCTGGCACGTAACGGAGAGCTGCAGCACCCGGAGACCTCTGGTAAATGCGTACACGATATCGGTAAGGGGGAGTCCCCCCTGCCATAGACACACACAACCCCTCTGAGATAGTCACTGAATCTTTGTTTGGAAATTTTTCAGGAGCTTCTGGTTTTACTAGAAAAGCCTCTCTCCATTGCTCACTGCTCCCTCAAATCAACCAGGACATCCTGAAGCAGCAGGGCAGGCCGGGAGCTGCAGAACAAGGATAGTCCCAGTGTCCTTGCACAGGAAGGGGCATCCCTGCCCAAACCAGAAAACACACAGCTATGAGGAAGCCACCGCTCTGCAAATACTGGCTAAAGGCAGAGGCGGGAAAGAGCAGTCTGAAAAGCAGCCAAAGTCCGTGGCCCTTTGACCGTGCATCATGCCAGCCAGGAGAACCAGCCAACTTTCAGTGCAAAGAGCCCTCTTAGTGGTGGCCGAGCAGCACAGCCAGGAATGGATGTTTGTGGTGCAGGTGTGTGTGTGCGTGCCTCAAGAAGGTGTGTGTTTCTGAGAGTGAAAAGGTGTTTTTAGGTGGAGGCAATGTGGGACATCAGTGCATACCTGCCTATGGTTGAAAGGAGGGGGGTTGCACAGTGCCGCAGCAAGAGCCCAGAGCAGGTCTAGTGGACGCAAAGCTCAAGTGCTCACCCAGAGTACGGGGAACCGGACACATAAGGCAACTTGAAAGCCAAGTGGGTAATCCCAGTTAGCAATATCACTGCAAGGGGATGAACCCGTGCACTGAACTAGTACTTCAAAGAGGACAGGGAAGCTCAGGCAATTTGGACTCTGAAACGGTCCAAGGTAACCAGTAGTGATGCAATTGTGTGTTCATACTGTAATGGCACTGGACACACACAGACACACACACACCCCTTTGCTCCAGAACAAGAGAATTTGGGAATTCCTCCTGGCAAGAAGGAGCTTTGCTTCCCTCCAGCCAGTGCCTTTTGCTACCAGGCAACCTCTGACAGTCCAAGCTGATTAAACAGTGAACTGGTGGCAGTACACTGGTGATATTATTATGATTATGTAGCAATAAGAGTAAGAGATAAGCTTGCAATATCAATAGAAAAAGCAGGGGGTAGGAGGAGTCAAAATAGATAATTATGAGGATTTGGCATGAGCAGTATTTTGCATACCCAATATTTTACTTTGCCTTGCCATTACTGTCACAGTGGAGTGAACATAGGGTGTAATACATAAGAAAAGGAATGGGAGAAAGGAAAAGAAGGCTAAATGCATGTAAAAGCCACAGAGAAGGAAAAAAGGTTGATCAAAGGCTAGTGAAAAGAGAAGAAAAAAAGAAAGAAAAAGGAAGGCACAAACAAAGGACAGAAAAAAAATAGTTTATGACTTTGGATGCCTCAGTTATTTAGGCCAGCCTTAGGATATGCATTTAAGTTTTTAAAAATCTAGTTGAAAAATATATCAGGTAGTGAGGAATGGTGTGTGCGGAAAGTAAACAAGACCAGTTGCTGGAGGCTGTCCTGCCCTGCACAAGGACTACTATAATCAGTGTTGTCACAATCCTCATCTCACTGCTTTTTTTTTTTGCAAGGTGGCCTTCAGTGTCCCTATCCATATAGGACTGTGCTGGTTGCTGCACAAACACAGGACACAAAATACTGCCTCCCATTGAGAACTTATTGGCTGAGCAGTTAAAAAAATGGTAGTTTTTATATTGCTGGTAATTACCAAGGTTAACCTCCCTTTCTCCTACTGCCCCATCTCTCCTTGCCCCAACCTGCTGCCATGGTGTCAGCAGGGCCCAGTGTGTTATGTGTATATTGCATTTGGATGCCTACCTTGACCTGCCAGCCCATACCACAGGCTTGCTGGTCACTTCAGAAAGTAACTTTCTACCCCTGCATGCAGCTGCAGTATGCACAAACAAGCAGCTCTTCTGAAAAAGGTATGTATTCATGCCCAAAGCACCGAGTTACTTCAGATGCACATTATACAATCAATAATTTCAGTGGGCTGGATTCTAATTCCATGGTCATGGGGTTCAACATGTGTTCGGAGTGAGATCCCTGAAAGTGGCTCCACTCAGTTTCCCTACTATGAGGCTGATCAGATTTAGCAGCTGTTGGATTTTGTAAATACCAATAATTCACGGTAAATCTTTGTTAGTATTCACCAATCTGAGTGTGCACTGGTGCATGCAGTAGAGCTTCTCTCAAGGCTAAAATAACTGTAAAGAGATGATCTCTTTATTCCACAGAATTTAGCTTCATCACAAAAATATAGCAAGATTATCTGCCTTGACATAGCTTGTCTCAGTACAGACTTCATCTTTCCAAATAGCAAGACAGATACTTGACCAGTTCTTTTTTTTTTCACCTGCCCTCCGGTATTGGGCTACAGCTTTCCATTATTCCCTCAATGCCTTTGGTGACTCTTTCTAAACCAAATCTGGGCTTTTTTATATCAAGCCTTTAGGAACCTTTTCTGAAATAATTCATGCCCCGCCACCCCATTCCCCTTGTAGCTCTCCACGGCTGATACTATATACAAGCACACATCTTCTACAGTTCTTCTGCATCCTCCTGCCCTCTAGCTCTGACCTACTCTTCTCTGTTCCTTTTCTTCCTTTACCTTCTTCCCTTTCTCCAGGTCCAAACTCATATCCCAGTGTGAGGTTCATGCAGCTAACCCCTGTCTCATACATCCTTTACACCGGGTTTCTCTCTCTCCAATGTCTGGTGTGTGGAGCGATGTCTCCTGCTCTCTGACCTCTTGGATGCAGCCCAACAGGTTCTACTAAAGGACAAATCCCTCAGCTGCTGTGCTGTGTCACAGCCCTCCCTGGCTCGTGTCTGGCATCCAAAGAGTGGATCCTGGAGAACATCTGATCTCTGGTCACGTGGAGTGAGCCCCAATGGGAAACCCACCTGAGGCTGAACACGCACGCAGTGGTGGGAATGGACTGGAGGAGGCTGAACCGAAGACGATGCATTGACGTGCAAAAATGAAAACTGCATCTGATGTCAATCAGGAGGAGGAAGGCTGTTAATTCAAAGCATGCCGCTTGTCCACATTGGGTACAGATAGAAACAATATGCTGGAGAGCTGCTATGTGCCGGGGTGGGACTCACAGGGGCCAGCCGACGTGGAGTGGCTTGTCCATGTGCCAGGGGTGGGTGGGGGGGGCGTGTAGGGAGAACGCCCCTTTGGCACGGTGTCCGGGGGAGGGAGCTGGGGAAGGGGATGGCTTTGCTTCACTTGCTCCACTTTAAATAACTTTGCACAGAGCTCTGGCCACTGTAGTAAGGTCAGAAGGCTTCACCTGCAGTGGCGAAGGGGCCTCCCTGCGTGGGCATCGCTGCCCCTGCAACATGGACGCACAGCACTGCAAAATGAATGGTGACCCTTTCCAGGTAAGCGATGGGGTCTGTGTGCCCGCTCTTTGCGGGGGGGGGGGCTGTGGCTGCCTCCCTCCCACCCCCCCATGCTTGCAAATCTTGTCCCCCGCTCTCTGAGAGGCAGCGTGACCCAAGATGGGGGGAAACAATGTGCCTGTCTTGATGCTTTGCGGTGCCTGGTTGCCATCATTCTCCCTTTTGGCAGCCAGCGCACTTGTCTGTTGTTAATTGTGGTCACGAAAGTGCAATGAGAATGAAAATGAACATTGCAATAGTATCCTTGCATATATGGCAAACAGAAGAAGCAGCAGAAAAGACCAGCAGCTAATTAGAGGTCTTAAACCTGTGTGATGAAAAGCAAGTTGTCTGTTTCTGTTAAAGGAAAGCAGCTGAAGTTACATGCTCTTTTGGTGGAGCTATTTGTTAAATTTTGGGACTCTGATATCCCTTTTTTTTAATGTTTACTGACTTACTTTGAACCCTTTGCTTTCAAAAATACAGGGAAGTCCTGAAGCCCATGCCTTTCGATTACAGGCACTATAGTTACTGCAGGGGCAAGCAACATAACTTGAGGCCAGCATGCTTAATTATTAAGCATTAAAATATTAAGCATTATTAAAAATTCTGCATGTGTGTCTCCTATGCAATGCTGCTGAAGCCAGAGACAAGCTGTAGAAGACATGGGAAAAAAAAAAGGCTCCAGTTTCTACAAGCCATTTTAAGAGCGGAGAGGCCAAGGAAGCCCGGTTTCCTACTGCTTTGTGTGTGAGGCTGAACTCCCACAATAATTCTCCAGGGTCTCACCTTGCTACTTTCCCAAGTTGTGTAATTGCTTGGTCCCAATGAGATCTGTGGGATCTAAGCATCTAAATGCCTTAAGAAATCTGACTTGGAAACTAGTTCTATCTTCAGAAGTAACTTTAGGAATTTTATTTCCTTTGAAATATTTTTTTTCTGAGTTTTTCCCTACTATTTTGTCTATCTAGTAAGTCTGGAATTTGTGACACAGAGGTGAAATTTTTCTCTCACTGAAACTGCAGGCCAAACTTCCCCTGGCTTTAACAGTGTTGGAATTCACTCTGAAGGGCTTTATCTAACCTGCTCGGAAATGGATTAGAAGGCTGATAGGTCTGTGTTACGGATCTCTAATACTGCCACATGTTCAGGAAGGCAATATGAATCTCTGGGCAAAGTGGTTAACTAAAAATGCAGGTTTGCATTGCACTCAGGTAAACCCCTCCTTGCATCTACACGTCACCTGTCTTTGAGATTGTAGTAGGTCCAGGAATGGATGTTCATTTTGTCAACTGGTTCTAATTTTACTTCTTGAAAAAAAAAGAAGGAGCTGGAAGAAAATTAGAGCTTAATTTACCCCACACTACATTTATAGATCACATATACATGCCATATAGGCAATATTTAAATGACAATGAGGCAATTTGTTCAACTCTTAATCATAATCACAGCAGTAACAGAACAGTAGAACTACCCCAAAGTTGCAATTCCTCTCTATATAACAGGTTGAAAACCACGAAATTAGCATGAGAATTGAGAATGGATAAACTGTGATCAAAAGTTACAACTATGCATAGGTACTACAAAAAGCTCAGCAATAAATGTGCCTGTGTGTATGTTGATGTATATTACCTCCAGTGTATATGTTGATGTGTGTTGCCTCCAGTGTGTATTGATGTATATTGCCTCCATATATATTGATAAGAACTGGGTAGCAGGAAAACAATCATTTTACTCTTCTTTTGCAATGAAAGCTGTCATCTCTGCAGACAGACTCAGGCATGAACTAACGTTTGTACAAAGATCTTCCAGTGAACTGAGTGCATATGCAGATGTGCAAGAAGTTAAGCAAGTATCACACTATTTGCAGGATTAGTGCCTGCTCCTACTGCAATGTGTC
Organism: Ciconia boyciana; assembly: GCF_034638445.1. Lineage (NCBI taxonomy): Eukaryota > Metazoa > Chordata > Aves > Ciconiiformes > Ciconiidae > Ciconia > Ciconia boyciana. The sequence continues at coordinate 62,797,959 of NC_132934.1, forward strand.
CTACTTTTAAGCACCAACATAAGTCAATTTACAAGAGTGGGAAAATGAGTGAGGACAGATTGAAAGTGGCTGATCACAACACATCAAGGCTAGTGACCAATGAGAATCTATCTGGGTTGGAAAGAAGGTTTTTAAGGCATTTTTTGGGTAATCTCATTATATAAAGAGATCAATTAACATCAGAATTACCTTGCAGGACTTGAACCTTGCATTATATCCCCTGCAGCTGTCCAAACCACAAATTCTTCCTTTGTCACACAGATACAAGTCAACCTGCCATAGAAGTTGGTCCTCCCGGCATGCCTTGGCAAGAGTATTTTAAATACGTAACTGCACGGCTTTTAAAACAGTTCCAGTGCACACCATGAAAACCAAATCCTTGGTCCATTGGGTAGACACTGGTGTAGCACAGTTCTATCCTTAAGATCAGTTTTGGTTGTGGTGGGAGAAACCAGAAGGGCAAAGCAATGCATGGACAGAACAGAAGGGCAAATCAGATGATGGTTTTGGTTACACTAACTATCATCAAATTTCCAGACTACTGATGTTTGGCTTGCCTTTTGACAGACTCCTGGCGTTGTTTTCCTTTGTGGTTGCTTCAGGTGTAAATGGGTTTCATTAGCAAGCTGCCACATCACTCCTGACTGTTTTTCCTCTTGGTCCCCACCATGTAAGAGCTGGGACAGCTTCCTGGCTAGGTGAGGACCCAGGAGACACAGAGATGCTGCAGGAAGTGTCACGGATGAACAGGTGACAATCTTGCCTCTGGTGCATAAAACCAGTATTTCTACTACAGTTCTCACTAGAGGTTCCCCAAGAAGGTGGAAAACATATGGATAACCTTTGCAAGCTCTGGAAATAAAGCCAGATAGAAAAATCTGTTGCCAGTTTCTGGCAATGAATTCTCAGGTTAGCAGCAGCCTCAGAGACAGCCTGAAGAATCACAATTATTTACTTTAGAAAAGAAGGCGGTTCCTTGTAACACTGCCTTAGAAAATGTAGTTCCACCAACAGCTTTATGGCTTCAGTGCAGCTGGATTTGATTACTAATTTGTCTGCTACAAAGACTGTCTTTTCTAAGGACAATATTTGGGAACTGAGACTCTTTATACTCCGATTTATATGTTAAATTAAGCAACAGGTATAATGAGGACAGTCTCTGACTGAAAATACAGACCTTCATAAAGAAAAATTGAATGGATACCTTGAGCCAAGTTTTGGCTCAGGACTTGTTACCTCAGTATCTGTCTGTGTTGCGGATATCTGGTGTGATCTTTGAAATACCAACCAGGGGCAATTTGCCCAAGGCCAGTAGATGTTAAAAAAAACCCCAGCAAATAAGGCATTAATGTGACTTCCAAAAGTTTGTGATGGTTGTGTATCAAATTTACTCTGACATCAGACAAATTAAGCTATTCTGGAAATCTCAGCAGTCACTTACCTGCCATGTCAGCTACCCAGATAATTTTGAAAATCTGGCCCCACTCCAGGACTCAGTTTCCTTTTTCCGAAGTGGTGAAATAGCTCTTCTCTACTTAAAAGGGGTTTTGTGGAGAGAAACACATGTACTGAGACATACTAAGACATTCTGGTAATGAGAACCATGAAAATAATTGAAATAAACATTCTCCTTGCTTGGGCATACTGGAAATGGCCTTTTAGAATTTGCAGAGCAGAAAATCAATAAAAGAAAGGGAACAAACATAAATGAAAACACATCTTGCCTTGAGTCTTTACTCACTGTGGGATTTAGGGAAGATCTAAATGTTTGCTCCAATATTTTTCCTCCTTTTTTTTGCTTGTTGTTGTTATTTTGTTTTTAAAACAACTTCCATATCCCTCTTGTGAATACCTCCTCTCCTGAAGCTACCTGGAAGGTAGAAGCAGAACTGAAGGGAAACATAGATCATGGCCTGCATCTTTGCACAGAGCTCACCTACATTGCTCTGCTTAATCATGAGTGTTAAAGAAAAGAAAGCCTGAAGGAAGGTCTTTGCACTGTAGCTGAAACCAAAGTGCAGTAATGTTTCCAGTCATCCCTGAGCTTGATACACTTGAGAGGTGAAGCAAGACAGAGGTGATACTTGGGTATTTTCATGTCCTTTTTGACTACCTTGCTCCCACATGAGCCCTAGTTTGAGAGACAGGATTTTTGTCTGTACCATCATAAATCAGAGCAGCCCCAGAGCTGCTCTACTGGCAGCAACAGTGGCCTTGATTCCCGCTTAAAGCAACTTTATACCCTCTTTACATTGCTGATGCCATGCAAAAAGGGAAATGGAGCAAAGCAAAACTGACTTCTAGGGTGAATGTACTTTTTTTGTTTGTTTGTTTTCTTTTCTTTCAGGAATCTATGTACATTGAAGAGTCCTCAAATAAAAATGGTGTGATTTCGTTGATTTTCTCTCTGAAAGAAGAAGTTGGGGCATTGGCTAAAGTTCTGCGCACATTTGAGGTAAATATTTCCCTTCAAGAGACCTGATCAGGTCTTTACATTTTTGCATTGCAACAACATTTGCTCAGGGTATTTGTGATCATGTTTGTAATTCCATTTCATTGCCATAATGGGGGAAACCACCATGTGTTTCTTTTCTGGAGTTAAAATCACTTAAAGTTCTGGAGCAGAAGTGGCCTTTTTAGGTTAAAATTTGACTTCAAACTTTTAAATTAAAACCTCTACTTTTAACAGATATGAGGGTGGAAAAAACACATTTTCTCAATTTAAGAAGTAGATATTCCATTGTAACTGCTTGAGTAAGAGGTAGAAGTGAATTGGGCCATAACCAGAGATTGACATCTGAGTATGTATATGTATATGTATATGTATATTTATATTTATAGAAAGGCAAATATAACCTGAATGTGAGCTGTATGACTCATAGTGCACATGTTGCATGAAGTGTTTCTACTGGGGGCAGCTACTGTCCTCTTAGCCCTTGTTTACCTCAGTAAATCTGATATAAATAAGGCCACCATCTCCCACTGTTGGTACTTCTACGGAGAGGGTAGACGGTACCTACAAAACAGCATAAAAATGGCAGCATTTTGCACTTTGTTCACTCCAAAGGAACTCAGCAGCTTGTACTGACTGATTTGGAAAGCTTTTGGGGAAACAAGGAGCCATTTACCTTTCAGGACATTGTGTGCCTATTTATTCTTCCATAAATATTTCCCAGATGTCATGGATGCCTTTTAAAAAGCATAAAATCCTTGCAATTCAGGATGGCTGTGTTGCAACACACACATCTGTGTACTCTGTGCTCCCAAGCAAATACACTCTGTTATATTGGTTTTGTGCCTTTTTTTTTTTTAAGACCATCATTCTGTAATGGTTGTGCTTGAAAGCAGCTTCCTGTAGGACACTGTAAAAAGTTGTGGCCTGCATACTTTCCATTTGTAAACTGAATTGATTAGGGAATGAAAGGTTTGTGTGGTATTTGTACAAATGAAAAATAATTATGAGTTATAGGACATATTTGATTCATTAAGATGAAGGGAAATTCATACCAAGGAGAGCAGAGCTGGTCTAAATCTGTGAATTGACCATTGTAATACAGTCCTGCAAAATGTCCGTATATCAGCGGTGTGCATGTCTGTAGGTGAACTAAGGAGGCCTGTTGATATTCTCTTGTTAAATGCATTGCTGTCTACTAACCAAATTGCTATCAGCCTTAAAGGAAAATCTGCAGGGCAGCTAGTATAGGAAGGAGAGAAGTAGCCACTCCTTGCATATCACTCTTCTTGCCCCAAAGCAGGTACCTAGACTAGACCAGCTGAATCATGGTTTTCCCAAGTGACCCTGACAGCAACCGAGGGGATGGGGCTCAGCTAAAGATGTCTGCACTGTGGTGGTTTCCCATCCCAATGAGGCTGATTCTTTCTGTGCAAACTTGCAGCCTCCCCCAGCACCAAGGTTTGACGAGAGACCGGGCATAGGAGCTCTTATGCCAGTTTTGCATGCTGCTGGCAATGTAGTAGGGCTGGAGGGAAGGGATTTAATGGTACAAGCCTGACCTGTAGCTTCAGCTCCTCAGGGCTGTCATTAATGAATTCGTAAGCACTGGGGTGTGTAAACCAGAGCAGCCCTTGGGCTGTTCTAGCTCAAAGCGAAGGACCTCGCCCTGTGTACAGCTGCCTAAGACTCATGGACATGCACGGCTGAGACAACCTCCACCCTTTCCCACCGAGGCCATAATCATGGTGCCTCAGAGACACACACTTTGTGCTCAGTGACATCTGCAGCAGGGATGGGGAAGATGGTGATACATAGGTGAAGGGTGGGGACAAGGAGGAAGACCTTGAGAGTTTTTTTTCGTCTTGTACCCCTTCCCTGCTTGATAAAATCAACTGTGAGATGCAGGTTAGCTACAGGAGTTGGTCCAGACCCTCTGTTGGTGGGCAGGGAGACCCCCTTGCCTTGTCCCCAGGGTTTCTGTCACTGGCTCAGTGCTGGCCTGGGGAAACACAGCAGGTTTGTCTCAGACAGGTGGCACAGGGTGGAGATGTGGGGATGGCTGCTCTGGCTGTCACTGCCTCACACAACCACATGAAGTAGGAAAAAGGAAAACACAAAAGCCACAAAATATGATCAGACTGTTCCCCAGAGCAGACGTAGCGCTGCAGCTGCTGGCCCCCGCAGAGGGCCAGACCTTGTGCGGCCGCTCATGCTGATGGCCATGCGTGCCACATTCGGAGCCCCTCTGATCCTTGCTGAGGCTGGGAGTTGCCCAGGCTGCCGGGGTCTCTCTGGGCACTTGCGCGTGGGAACGCAGGCGGAGAGCACAGCTCAACCCTCTCCGCCTCGCAGCTTGCGCCTGGAAGTGATTAAAGGACAGTGGCTGGCTTTGAGGATTTTGCCTCTTCTCTAGCCAATCTGTAAAATTACTCTGGGACATGGAGAGGGGAGGAGGAGGATTATGAGAGCTGTAAATATGAAAGTCTTGAAAACAAATCCTCTCTCAAGACAGGGAAGAAAGCATGGAAGCAAGATCCAGACTGAGACACAGGGAACTGAGGGGATACCTAAAGAAAGGAGAGATCTTGTGGTGCCACCAGCACCCAGGCTGCCTTTCTGTAAAGGAGGTGTCTGTGTGGACCTTGGGAGGTTCATCCTCTCACTGGTTTAAGAGCTGGAGAAAAAAATTTCTGTTACTTTGGGAGGGCTGTTCAGTCACTCTTGTGTCCCTGCCCAGGATGCAGGAGCAGCTCCTCACTCCCAGGTTCACATCCTCCCCATGTCCTACTTCTGTGCTGGGGTGAAACTTGGCCAGGCATTAGCCCCCACCACAGCTTGATCTCCATGGGGAGCAAGAGCCCAAAGGGAGCTGTGCTGTGCTCCAGCCTGGCCATCCACCTGGGTAACAGGAGGTCCAGGGCTGATGGCAAATCAAGCACCACAGCTGCTCCCCAGTCCAGACATAACCTGTACTTACCCAAGAGGCAAACCTCCCAGGGAAGGAAGTAGTGTCCAAACACGGCCCGGATGAACTAGGTAAGCCCCCATTGTGGGCCAGGATGGACTGAAGGTAGGGGAGCCTCGTATCCAGGTAGGTGAAGGCACAAGGCCAGTGGCTACAGAGAGAGCATTGATGGCACAGAATTATATCCTGTAACTGAGACACCAGGCTTAAGAGAATTTCAATGTGTTTTGGGGAGACTTTAATGTTCATCCTACTCAAATATCCCTCAGGGTTGCTCATGCAGTTGACAGAGTGCTGCATGTTCTCACATTTATTTTTTTGCTCAAAGACCCAAACTCTTGTTTTCTGTTCAGATCCCAGTTGCACACAAGTATGTGGCTACAGAGACAACTGTTGTTTTTCCTATGTAGCTTGAAGGCTTTTTTCTGAGGAATCTCCTCTATGTACTCAGCTCCTTATGTCTGCTGGCTTTGTGTCCAGAATGTACTTGATTATATCCACTTTTTTCTTATGTTTACTCTTGATTCATATTCTCTCTAATGCGAGAGAGAATATGGGCCAATGCACAATGTCCAAAAAGCAAGCAGTCTGTATTGAAGAAGGGCTGGACCCTCTGAATGGCAGGCACATATTTAAAGAAAGATTATATGGCTTTTTAAGCTGAAAGCATTTCTGTCTTTAAAAGCAAACCCAGACCATGTCTATGGAAGGGTTCAACATCCACTTTGGGTGGGAGGAAAGTCCTTTCCCAGTCTCACACACAAAAGTAAGCAGCACTCAGGAAGACACACACCCCCCCCCCCCCCCCCCCCCCCCCGACCTCAGCAGGCTCCTAAGCTCTTCTGACCCCTGGCTCTTGTCTCCCCTCTGTTTTGCAAATCCTTGCCTGGCTGCATGAATGTGCTCCTCCTGAACTGCTCTGTACCCAGGGTCCCCTATGCCAATGTTGACAGTAGAGTCCCTGCAGTCCCTTCTCCACCTTCCCTGTGGAGACGCAGTGTCCACAGGGCCAGACTCGCCCTCTGACATGTGTTGTCATGTAACAGCAGCTCAATCATACCCAGCAATAAGCAGATTGTTAAAACTGAATACTTTTCTTCCACACTAGCTGCTCTGTGTGTATATTGGGATGAAGTAAAGATTCACTTTCTGCTTATCAAACCCAATTATTTTGCACTTGAAAAGCCTATTTGTCCATAATCTTTATCTGTCCTAGTGCACATACAACTTCCTTATGGGTTCTGCTTCGGTAACACCCCTGTCCTCATTGCAGGTTTGAGGGTGGTCATAGAGACAGCATAAACCCACCAGCAGAGTCTTTTCACCAACTTCATTTTAGTAGGACCCGCTGTATACTAAGGCACTGCTTGGTGCAGCCATATGCTGTTTATTTGTCTCATGCTGTTACAGAAGATGATAGCTAGGAAGCCAAAACTCAAATAAATACCTTAGTCTGAAACAGAACATCACACATAAGCAAGCATCATGCTTAAAATCAGGAAGACAGAATAGTTATTGTGGAGTTATGTTTCTTTTTTGATTCACTGAACAAATCGAAAAGTTATAGCATATAAGTCCAGGTCAGAAAAAGACAGAAATCTTCCAGGTTTCAAAACTGAAAAAGCAAAGCAGAGCATTTTGGGCTAAACCAAATGTTACACTTGATGGGAATGTTTATTTTTCTCTGTAGTGATAAAAGCCTATTGAAATTGAGATCATTTTTTTAGACAACAACAAAGTCCATTCTGAAAGAAAAAAGTGAAGAAAAAAAAAGTTGTCCCCTCTCAAAGACTGGCATTTCCAAAGTTAAATTAATAATTAAAAAATATCAGAACTAAACATTTCAATATGCAAAAAGGATTGCCCTCAGTTTTAATTGAAATTTTTCCACATGAATTTGTGAATACATTAATCTCCTCCAAAGTTCTTTTCCTGATGGATTTACAGGTAGTAGAAGACATGTCAGCTGTAGTATGTGGCAAACATTGGGTTGGAATATATTACAAGTTTGCTTAACCCATTCTCAGAGAGGAGCTTTCCATCTTCACTAACGTCACCTTCCCAAATACAGAGCAGGACTTCAGTACAAGGTCCAGCTGTCAATGGTGTTACTTACAGTGGGTAGGGCTTTAGCTCAAAAGCAGCCCCATTGATTTGCACCGAGTAGTGCTCCTGCTCCCAGAGTAAGTTACTGCTCCGTGGGAGGACTGGATGAGAATAACGGGCTGCACCAAATGAGACGCTGTGCTTTCAGAGCCAGTAAAGGTGATTGTGCTCTTTTTCTGTTTAGGAGCTTACTTTATTCAACAGAAAGTCCAAAGTGACTGTTATCTCTTTGTCCCTTGGGAAGGTATTGGCTCTGCAGTGTTTTGGGTTGTTTCCAAATCAGGAGAAGCGAGCAGTCACTTTGGCCAGGGGGTGTGTTGGAGGTGTCTGCAGTGATAGGTGAACAGGCCAGGCATGCCTCTCCCAAGAGACTTGTTTTCTTCATCACAGTATGCATATGCACAGCTACATTTTATTACATCTGAAGTCACTGCTCCAAATCTGTGTCCTTAGTTTGAGCTTTCCTCTTTCCAGGGCCAGGAGAGCAAGACTCCTTGATCTAGTAAACCAACATGAGTTTAAAGAGAGGAGTGCCGTCTTGCTAGGTGCTTGTGCAGTGCCACATGCTGTCACATATGCTTTTTGGTTTGTCCTGCTCTATGTGTTTTGTGGCTAGATTGTGCTGAACACCTCATACCAAACTTTAGGGTTGGAGCAGAAGTGTCGAGTGATGGACACCAGGGGCTGCTCCACAGCTGGCTGCCCTTTGGAGCAGTTTGCTGGCATGGGCCAGCTCTGGGTCCCTTTGCCTCCATGAGCTTGGCGTCCGAGGAAAACCCTAGCAGATGTGAAGGAGAAGATGGGGAAGCACTGTCTTCAGCTGAGAAGCAGACCCTTGGACAGTAAAGCTGAGCCAGACGGCTGCCTTTGCCTCCACTTTGGGAAACCATGGCTGAAGGCATCGCTGTAACTTCCTAACTCCCCTGATCTCCTGTGAAAATTAGGCACTGAGTTTCTACTTGTGCTTCTGAAATTGTCCACCTTCAGGAAGCCCTGAACTAGCCCATGACAAGCATTAAAAGAACATGTCACTTTTTTTTGTATCAGGAAAGTGCAAGTAAATCCTTGTTTTGGGAGATTTAACCCAAGTTCTCACTGAATGTTGATTAGCGGCATCGTAAGTGCTGTCGACGGTTCTTCATCTGGTAACAATGTGGGGTCTCCTGATGAAGCCAAACTTACTTAATGACAACAGTCAAGAAAACAAGCTGCAGATGGATTTCACAGCTGTACTTAGTTTTAGCAACCATATACAGGAGCATTTAGTTATGCGTAAACAGAAGGACATATGAACGCCATGGGAAGCAGCAGCCCATAACATTTCCAGAAAGTATCCATCCCCACTGAAAGCTTCCCCATGAAGCTATGAAAACACAACTTTTCTTTTCCAATGATCAGGCCATTAAACTCTCTGTGGGTGGGACTAAATTCTCTTGGTGATGACCTCTGCAAGACTGCCGATGTAGTGTAACACCAGGCTGGTTTGATCCCGCTAGTGTGGGGCAGCTGCAGTGTCGGAGACACTCAGTTGTGGTGGCATAACTGGAATAACCTAGAGAAGGGGCTGGAGCTGCTTCATGGCCTCTGAGAGGGAGCTAAGGCTGAGATCCAGCACTGTGGGGTAAGGCAGGCAGGGAGATAGGCAATCTCCCCCTGTGTCCACCATTGCCTCTGGTGTAAATTGGTGTCTGTATCGCTAACCCCTGTCATTCAAAAATCATGACTTACACAGAATGGACGTAGTTCTAACTTTATTTTTGAGCTCTGAAAATGTCTTGACACTTCTTTGATGGGGAGTGATAGAGATACAGTTAACTTGGATATTCAAATAATGAAGGCTGACATCTTTCACCCCCCAGCAGTGGAGGTTTTAAGAAAAAAAAGCAAGAAATTTGGAGTGACTTCTGCTAACTTCAAGGGATCTGGCAATACATTACCCCTGTGATCTCCATTAAGTGTTACACCTAATGCTACCCTCAGTCCTCAAGACAAAATCTGTTCTGAATTATTAATACTTACTAAAAAGTATGTTAGAAATGGCCTAGTACACTGCTTTGAAATAAATGCAAGGTGAACAGCTACCCCCACCTCTACCAACACAGAAGCACTGCAACAGGTACGTAGTTGTATGATAGGATGTGTCCATGTAGGAGAGACTCAAACTCTATGCTGGTCGTAAACCTGAGGAGAAGTAGGGAAGCACCAACCTGCTGCAAGGTCTTTGCAGCTGCAATGAATGGTGGGGCAAATTCAGCAAAGGCACATCTAGTCTCAAGCCATGGGCTCATCTGATTCCTACCAGCTCTAAAATAGGAAACGCAGAAGAGACCAATGTTAATAGTTCAGGTGTGAATCCCGCCTCAAACATGTGACAGCCCAGATGTTCCAAAAACAGTTGGGTTAGGAATTAGGTTCCATCAACAAAAAATAGCTCAGAAATTATGAAGTCCCATAAAATAAATACAGAATTTTTATTAGCTGCCTTTTGAGGGCATACAATGTCAAGATTTCAAGCTCTACTAAAAAACAGAGAGATTGAAAACTGCTTAAAATTAACAACTAAACCAAAAAATGCCCCCCTTCTCCTTTCTCAGGTAACCATTTGTCTCCAGAAGTTGGAGCTTTAAATAAAGCATCAACTACTGTGACAAACCTGGCGCATTTGCAAGATTTGGCAATACTGAGGATACAAAAAGTTTTGAACAATGTGAAACTATGAAGATTAAACACTAGATGGAGTAGTTGGACTAGAATGAAATTGAGATTTGTAAAGCAACTCTAATAACAGAGCCATTGTAAATATTTTGAAATCGGGGGCTTAGTAGCAAGGCACAGTGTATGACAGCATATTTCTACAGGAGCGCCAGTTCAGGGAGTTGGATGTATGCTGCTGAATTCTTGCTTTGAAAACAGTGACCAGAAGGGTTCTCCCTTCAGCTTCTCTGCCGTGAGGTCCTGAAGCCTTCACACAAGGAGGTAACAGGTTGGCTCTGCACATTGCTGAGCTGCAGGCACCCCTCAAATAAACAGCAAACCAGCTTCACACTCTGGGGGAAGCTGTTTTGCTTATCCCAGGTGTAAGAAAGGAGGTGACTCTCTCCATGAGCTCCTTCCTCCCTGTCTTCTTTTTTTTTAACTTTTTCCCACTCTCTTAGGTTGTGGCAATACTCTGGGAGGCATTGATGCTCCCACTGCCTTCAGCATGCCTTGTGCCCATCCCGCAGCTGGTCTCTTCATTCCCAAACCCTGCATCATTCCCGCCATTTTGTGGGCACCTCTGTTTGTGCAGCTGCTCACTGAGTCAGGTTGGAGAGCTGGTACAGTGGAAAAGTCACCTGGCCAAAAAAAAAAAAGATACAGTTGAGGTACCTGTGTGATCTCTCAAACAGCTCTGCTATCTCCAGGGGAGGGATGCTGAGGCAGGGATGAACATTTGTGGGTAGGGGAGGAAAGCAGGGGACAATGGCCACTGGAGATGTCCATGTTACCACAGCCTCTGCAAGACATAGAAAGCCCAAGCAGGGTCCGGGACCTCATTCCTCTGTGAGTCTACACAGAGACGGAATACAGCACCCTGACGCATCAGTGCAAGGCGAAGGTAAAGCAGCACCCAGTGTGCCTGAGCTGAGCCTTTGCACGGGGGGAGGTTTTACACCCACTCTCCACCTTTGTGAGTGGCTCCGCAGAGCAGCCGAATGGCCCAGGGCTCTGGGTGCCAGCCCCACGTTGCTGCACTGCTCTCCACGGCATGGCTGCGGCAAAGGGGCTGGCAGCCCTCTGCGTCTGCTCTCTGTAAAAAGCTTTCCAGCCCCGAGTCATCTGAACTTCCATCTCTGGGCCGCCCCACCTCCCTGTGCCTCACCAAGCGCAGGGTACAATGTGTGGTCTGTCTGTGAAACGGGGCTTTGGAGGCCTAAAACAAATTGTCTTTGGGGCCCAGGACAGTGGCCGCCATTCTCTCCTCCAGACGGCCCTGTGAGGACAGCCTCTCTCAAGAGCAGCAAATGCGCTTTTGACCTTTTCAAGTTATTGTATTGGTATCTAGCCAAACAATTTAAGTTCATCTGTAGCGTGTGACACTCAGGAAACAGAGGAATGACATGCATGCTGTTTCCTACCAAGTAATAAACTGCCTTTTGTGGTGGAGTGAATGAGGCCTTTGCCACTGATGGCCAGATGCCCCCCTGCGCTGTGCAAGCACTGAGAGGAGCAAAGAAAACCTTAAAGGGCTTGAGAAGCTCAAACTAGAGGGAGGTACAGAAAAAAAGCTTCCCTCTTTCTTCCCTGTAGGTCACAAGTAGATCCTTGCAGCGTTTCTTCGTGGATGAAATCCTGACCCCACTACAGCAGGGGGTTTGACACTGACACCAGCGGGGCCATCGTTTCACCCCATGTAGTTTGGGGTCTTCTTAAGCCTGAAAGCAGCAAGCCAGCAGCTTCTCCAGGGCTGCTGAGCACTGTGTGTCAGCTCCTCTGACTCTTCTGCAGTTGATCTTCAAGGCCAAATTTCCTCCAGGGATTTGCCTATTCCTCCCAGGTGACAGAAGCCCAGACTTGGCCTGGGCATGCCGTGGCTGCAGCTCCAGTGTGAGCCTGACAGGAAGGTCAGGTGGTAAAGTCGGCACCAACTGAAATCTGTTTAAAAGGTTTTTCTCAAAAAAAAAAAAAAGTAATATTTTCATATTCAAATTACAGTGCTCAGGAGAACATTTGAGTTCAGCTAAACTGAGGTAGATTTACCTGGACTTGTGTTTAAGTGACTGGAAAAATAGGATTTTTAGCTACTTGTTTTATGCATTGACTTGGTGGCATGTCTGAGGTCAGGTACCCACTGGCCGTAGTCATCAAGACTATAGTTGCCAATGATGCCTTTCTTCAGAGCTAGGAGGCACTGCTGCTGGTCAGTGAAGATATTTGGTGAGATGGAATTTTAATTTCCATGCTAAGGAAAAGCCTTCTTTGCTGTGAGAGTGACCAGACTCTGGAGCAGGTTGCCCAGAGAAGTTGTGGAGTCTTCATCTGCGGAGATACTCAAAACCCGACTGGACACAGTCCTGAGCAATCTGCTCTAGCAGACCCTGCCTGAGCAGACTGTTGGACTAGGTGATCTCCAGAGGCTCCATCCAACCTCAGCGACTCTGTGATTCTGTGATTATTTTGTGATTCTGTGATTTAAAACACCCATGTTTTTATTTGCACAAACCTGGGCTAACTTTTTGGTGCAGATCCATGCTTTCCATTGGATCTCTGCCCAACACCTGCTCACAGCCCTGGAAACTGTGCAGGTGGCTTTGCAGGTGACTGTGCAGTGGCTTGACAGAAGCTTATCTCACAGGGTGCCCAGCTGCTTGCTCTTCCAACCTCCTTTCAAGATGCTCATAAATACAGCATTCGCTTTCTCCTGAGAGGGTTCTCTACAGGTGGAACACCTACTTCCCATGTTGATCCTGGGGAAATGTTCTTGTCCACCCAGACAAGCTACCATTATGTACTTGCAGTACTGGAGTCACCATTTACAATACAAAGCCTGTTTATAACTTGTATCCTGCTTCCACCTCTCCCAAAGATTTATGTAGTGCATAATCTTTATGCTGGTGCTCTGCACAAGGGTGAACCCCACATCCTTCTCATGCTTCCTTTTTGTCTCTCTCCCTGTTGTGAAAGTCTTCAGTCCAGTGGCCACCAGAGGCAAGTCTCTACTTTTGAGTTATTTGGATTGTATAGTATGGGTTGTTGACTAACACATGAATTTTAGCTAGTCTTTATGTCATATTTCTTCCCCCAAACCCTGTGTGGCCAAAATAACTCTTTCTCATAGGAAAAAGGTATAAACCTGACCCACATTGAGTCTCGACCTTCCCGTCTCAACAAAGATGAGTACGAATTCTTCATTAACTTGGAAGGCAAGAATGTCCCAGCGCTGGACAAGATCATCAAGTCCTTGAGAAATGATATCGGAGCAACGGTCCATGAGCTTTCACGAACAAAGAAGAAGGACACTGGTAAGGATACACTGACAAGGATAATATTGACAAGGAATATTTATGTCACTTACTTAAATGATTTCTTTTTCCTGTAGCAAAGGAGTTCCTCTTGGATCTGTATAGCTGCATTTCCCTCCCTCTGCTATTTTGCCTATGTTGTAAGCTTTTTCATATGAAGATTTTTCTCTCAGTGTAAACTGCCACGCTCCATCTTTTGCCATGCTTCTGACTAGGTCTCCTGGGAACTGGTGTTATGGTGTTATGTTGTCATCTGTCTGGTTGGTTGGCAGCACTCACATTCTCTTAAAGACAGCCTTGTTGCAGTAGCTTGTTACACTACCTGCAGAAGTTAAAAGGGATCAAAGGATGATTGCAGTTACAGGCTAAGGGCTCAACTTGTAAATCCCTAAGCAATGGTGCAGGAAGTTGTAGGTACATCTATTTTCTGCTCCCGGTCTCTACCCTGTTTTAAAACACAGCTTTTGGTAAGTCATGCAGGGTGGCAACTTTTGTTCTTGACACACACCTGTAATGTGAAGGAATAACAGGGGTGCAGGTGGGACACAAACTGCCATGTTTAATGCAGATACATTAGCTTATCAAGCCCAACGACATATCCCCTGAATCTCTGACTACCACCCCATAGCTTTTGGACCACTGTGCACTGAAAGCCACTGCAGGGCCTGTACACTTTTAGCCTTTTCCTGTGTTCTCTGCCCACATGACAACTTAGAGGAAGAGAGACAACAAGGATCTCTGTGTGGGATGCACTACTCTGCCTAGTTACTGTCTGCCCTGAGTCAAAAAACCCACATAAACTCAATCACAATTTAAAAGGGCAAACAGTTCCAGCAAAATCTGCAGGTGCATGCGTAGTCTCAGTTTGTAGATGGTAGATCAATTCCCGTGAGAAATCCAGGCCTTGATCTGCCTCCTTTTCCCTCTCACCCCATCCCCATAATAAATCTGTGCCTGTCCACTACCCAGCAGAGTCAAGCCTCTACAGTGCCATTTTGTGGAAAAGTGTCACCTACTGAAGAATGCCTTTCTCCTTCTTAAGGAAGGATGGCTCCCTGGAGTCCCAAGGGAGGTCACCAAGAGGGTGTCCTGGAGACAACTACAATGCCTGTGCATTGTGTGTCCCAGCTGAGGGACTGTCCTATCTTGAACACTTCTCCCAGAGGGCACTCAGGTGAAAAGAAGCTGGTTTTTAACTTTTAAATGATATGCAGACCCTGTGAACCCAGTCAGACTTTGTCGTCTTGTACAGTGAGTCCATTCAGAGTCTATCCATACAGAGCCAGCACTGACAGGTGAGTACGTTACAAATATGATAGGGCATCTTAAAAACAGGTGTAAAATTTAAAATCAGAAGATGGGGATGAAAGTCCTGCAAGGGGTTATGTGGTCTGTCCCCTGGCAAACGGCAGGACTAGCTAAACCACTGTCTGTCCTGAGCAGTGGACGTTTCCTCGGCTCCATGGCTCTGCACTGTGGGGCTGCCCTGCTCTGACCCCGTCTCACTTGCTGCACTGATAGCTGATGACTTCTCCTCCTGCCTGCCTTTGACACTGGGAACTAAAGATACTCTTCCTCTTTAGACCAGCCTTTTTGGTGTCTGGTGATATATCCTGCCCAACCTCAGCCTTCTCTTCTCAGGGCACCTGGTTTCTGGCCTTGTGGTCAGTCTTGTTGCTCTTTTCTGGAGTGTCTCCAGTAGAGTAGATAAAACCTAGGTGTAACTATAGGCTATAAGGATTCTATTGCTTTGGTGAGAAATTAATTAGCTATTTATTAAACCAGTTGTTCCTCATTTCCTGACTCTTTATAAACTTTATTCAATGGATCCTTCACACAAAGACCAGCTGCCTTCCAGGTTCTCCTTATTCAGGTAAGAACTGCTGGTAAAGGGCAGCATAACAAAACAAAAAGTGACAGTGAAGTGCTGTCGCAGTGCCTTCCCCCTTGCCAAATATCTCTGGGACCTCACAAATCAACCTGGCACAAACCTTGTGGTGTAGCGGATGTGCCAAGAGCCTGGCACCAAGCAGTGGCATCCTCATGGGGCAGGAGGAGGAATTGCCCTCCTGTGTTCCTGAGCTGGCATGTTCCTTTGAACGCCTGGATTTACTTTCTGATTTTGGTCTCCTGGACTCTGGCTGCTGGCTGCTGCAGCCCCATCCTTGTGGGACCCTTGCATCTCTGGGCTGAGATGAGAGGAGGGGAGGAAAAGTCCCCTGGGGTGACCATCCCCCCTGCTCCCCGCTGTGCCTCACACAGGTACATGTGAGTCCAACACCATCCGTCCGCCTCTCCACTTTTTGGGCCTGTGGATGCCCCTCACTCCTGTGATTGAAACTGGGGAGGCTCTGCCACCCACTTTGGTGGGAGCAGGAATAACTCTCTGTTCCTGGAAGAAATCCCAGGGAGGTCAGTTGTAATTCTGCCTTCAGAGGGAAATAAGGAAAGATTTTGTGAGTTGTCCATGCTCCTAATTGTCAGAGATTTTTGCTGGAGTTGACGCTGCTCAGTACAGTGGTGGCTGCCCAGCATCCAGTCTGAGACATAATTAAATGCCTCTTCAGATAACAGATGTGATTTTAATAGGATTTCAGACTTTAAATACTTTTGGTCTGGATCTTCCTCTTCCTTCCTAGGAACAACATGAAAGGCCATTAATACCTTCTTGAGATCAGCACTGGTAATCCTTTTACCGTTTCCTTTGTGTCCTCCCCATGACATTACATTTGAAGATGAAAAAGAAGAAAGCAGATACTCTTTGGAGTCAGTTCTCTCCATTCATGAGACAGAGGGACAAAAGGTTGATTAGGTGATTTATGATCACGTCAAATCAAAGATGTTCTTTTTGGGGGGCTTTTTTATTTCCAGAAGAAAGCTACAGGGCCTAGCAGGGCTTGCCATTACTTTTGTTTTTCTAATTATTACTAAGAAGTTAATAATAAACTTTATTAAATAATTAAGTTTTGTATAAGCATAGACCAGAGTTGGATAGAGATACAGCTCTAAATATCAGCCAAGAAAGGCTTGTGAGTGAAATTCTGACCTCACAGAAGTCAAAACTCCCATGGTCAGCTGTAGGATTAGGATTTCACTGCATGTTACTGTGTTGATCAAAGGATTTTTTAAGCTAGATTATCCTGTCAGTGCTGCAGAAAGGGACTTGAGCCCCTTCTGTCTGAGAGGATAACTTGTATTTGTTTGTTAGTTTCAGTAATTCAGAAATAGTATAAAGTGGAAGCAATTTATTGCCAAGGAAAGAGAGGAAGATTGATATTTCTTTTTGCCCTTTCCCTTTTTCTTTTCTGGTTTTTTTTTTTTTTTTCAATTTCAACTTCTCTTATGAGTAGTAAGGGTCCAGTCAAACTGAAATCACCAAAGAGACATATTTTGAAACGTCAAACAAGGCCTGCTTAGGGTATAAACTGTGAGTGGCAAATTCTGGGCTGAGGCAGCTACAAGGGCAGAGCCCTGGCAAATCTGGTCATAATCCACAGATGTGATTTTCTGATTTTTTTTTTCCTAAAACACAGAATGAGACCAATAGGCCTCCAGGGAGCACAATCTCAGGAATATGGTTTATGGGGACATTGTCACACTTTTTTTAGTTGGCAGGTAAAGGCTGGGAAGTTTTTCTCCTGAAGGCAGTCTGAGCTTCCATGGGACTGATTCTTTCATTGCTGCCTGAAAATGCTCTCAGCCCTTCTTTGCTAAGGCTTCACTTTGCTCATGTTCATGACTTGAGCAAAAAATCCCTATTTTACTCAGTTTCCTATAGGAAGCACACAGTGCCATTCTTGGGACAGTGTTCTGTGGACAGTCAGAAAAAAATTCTTGCCTTGCCCTTCTGTATAGTTCAGCATTAAACACATGTGTATGTGCTTTATTGGGCAAGGTATAAATGAACAGTGCTTTTTTTTGGTCTGAGCACTCTGTTTTTAGGATCTTTCCTCTCTTCAACACAAAATGTAATTTTGGTTTCCCATTTACACACCAAAATAGTTACAAATACCAGGTTTGGATCAACAGTGTAATTTTAGCTGAGAGCAGGCCAGCAAAATGCCCTAAATCTAAAGGTAGTTTTAGAGCTTCGGAGGAGATGGGCTAGCAGTCACTGGGCCAAAAGCCCTTTGTAGAGATGGAAAGATTTGTTGTGAAAACACAGTGCATCTCTTCATGGCTCTTTTTGGAAACAAGCTGGGTATCTGCAGACCACTCAGAGCCCATGAATAAAAATAATTAAATATTATTCTGTTGCAACATTAAGGGAAATGCAGACAATTTATTGCATTTCTGAGACAGGCTGGAGGCTGAGGTTCTGTAGGGGCCTTGTTTGCTAAACCCTGAGGCTGGCCAAAGCATTTGGGACTGTTTAAAAAAGGCCTAAACCTGGGCCTTGAACTGCTATAAATTGCATAGACCTGTCTTTGACCCTCCTCACAATGGCCCGAATGGAGGAGTTCTGCAGAAGTCCTCGCTGCCCCTGCTTTGCTGCCCCTCATATAAATGGCTTATTAGCATTCTGCTAAGCATTTGACCTCATGGTAATTTGGTCACCACTTGGGTGTCCAGCATGATCCCATAAATGCTGCTGTTTCACTTACAGACAAATCAATATTTATTACTGATCAGCCCACGTTTGCTCCTCAGACCTTCACAGAGGCCCAGTGTTGCAACAGCTTGCCCTGGCAATTCATTAATGGCTGTGCAGACAGACAGCTAGTCTGGTGAACGGGGCTGGAGGAGGATGTCACAAACAAAATATGGGATAGATTCAGCCAGGGGGTAATTTGATTTGATCTTTTAAATAGTTGCTGGGAGGGCTGGGGACAGCCTCCTGGCACACCACAGCTAGGCAGAAGACCCAGTAGCCCTTTTGCACCCTGGTCCCTGACGCGAGGGCTGTACAGACTTGGTGCAGTGCCTGCCCTGAGGCTGTGCTTAGCGCCTTTGATTCTTGTTTCCACAAGAGCTGAGAAGGCTCAGGACTTTCCAGGGCCTGACTTAACATCAACTATGATGGTGCAAATAGCACTAAGCATCCTCAGGATTTCCCTTTCACAGCCTGCCCCTGTCATGCAGCTCTGCAAGCTCAGAGCTGCTCTCTCTGAGCTACCGCTGGTGTCTGGGGGGACCTGGGTGAAGGGTAGAGATCTGCTGAAAACAGGTCAGGTACCTATAGGGGCTGCATGCCTAAAAGATAAGGTACTGCTCCTATGTAGGGGAAAAACAAGCCACCCACCTCCGTGCCTGGGACTGATATCACATCAGCCCAGGGCTCAGTCTGTCCCAGAGTTTTTCATGAGCTCTGCACCAAGTACTTTGGAGATCTTGAGAATAAGATATATTTAATGAAAGTAAGTCACTATTATATATCTGTTTATCCCTTCTTGAAGTTGCAATGATTCAAACCCTGCCTACCTAGACTTTTCTGATTCAGGGCAGCAAAACCCTACAGATATCGCTGCTGAAATCCACTTCAGCCCCCAGCAGTCTTTCTGCACATTCTGGACCCTTCAGGTCATGGTGGGTCCCTGAGAATAGCAATTATTCACTCTGACACTGACAAATCCTTTGCTGTGGGGCTGCCAGACAGCTTTTTTTCTAGTGCCTAATCCCGAAACATTTATCAGTGTGCCTCACCCCAACATGATAGTGGGGAGTCTGAAGCACAAATCAGTCAAGTGATTCCCCACCATCACACAAAGCTCAGTGGCAGAGGTAGGAGATAAACCCTGTGCCTGGCTGCCCATATAGAAAATAGGGGCAGGATGGCTGGGTGTGCTCACCCTTCACATGGTGTAAGTGAGTAGTGACTCCTCTCTAGGACTCCAGCACACCTTTTTCTCCTTACCTCCTCTGACCGGTTTAACTCAAGGGGCTGGAGGTGCAGGAAGGCTGCTAACAGCAAGGTGAGAGAGTATTTCTGGAGAAACTGGAGAGCTAGCGGTACACCCAGCAAATAAAGTCATTTTGGGACGATCTTCCTGGGACTGCTGCTGCCATCTAGTGACTTGTTCAGGTCTGGTTTTTAGGGCAAAGCAGAAGGGTGTGCAGCTCGGAAAGGGGGGGACCAAAACCCACTTCTGCTGGGCGGGAGAAAGGGAGGCAGAGCGGGGAGCACTGCCGAGCCGCCGGGACGGGTCTCTGCAGCCCAGGGAGCCCGGGCAGCCCAGGACCTTCCCCGACTGGCAGCCACCAGCCGCCTGCTTTGCCTGGCCGGCCTGAAAGAAATCTGAGGGCTCCTAGCGGGAGCGTTGGATGGAGCCAGGCTGCTGGTGGGACAGCAGGTCAGGGGGAGCGAGCACTCTGTGTGGGGCTGAGCCGTGGTCGCCCAAAGTGTGCCCTGTAAATCTGCTGTTGTTGCACCGGCCCCTCTGTGCAGGTGCCTCGCAGAAACCCAGCGCCACAAGTGCCCTCCGTGTTAGGCTCAGCAGAAAGCAAGGCTGAACAGTCCTGGAAACAGAGTGATCCTCTTATCCTGTAGGTGGTCCATCCAGGTCCGGGATGAGCCCCATCAGCCAGGCACTGCAGGGAGCTCATGCAGCAGCTGCCGGATGGGGATCAGGTTGACAGGCACAAACCCCAAAATCAAATGGGGAGGTATGGCTGAGTGGCAGTGCTCCCAGCCGAACAGAGAGCCACACAGGGGAATGAGCTGGTTTCCATGCACTGACTGAGCAAGCGACACCCGTTTGTGCAAGAAGGTCACTAAATGAACTGCAATGTTTTATTGATAGAGAGACTGCTCAGAGCCCCTGGGCTTGGACTAGCAGACCTTTGGGTGATATTAGCCTCGGAGTCCATGGACCTGACTTGTACTCAGTGTGGGGAGCATATCGGACATGACTGAAGGGCCTGAGCATGGGGTACCTCCTTAGATGGAGGTCTTGTGCCCTTTCCTCGGAAAAAAACCATGGTAGAACTGGAAGTAGTGCAGAGAGAAGTGATGTGAGTGCTCAAAGATAGCCCATGGTTTCTGTGCCTAAAATACACAGGCAAAATCTCAGCCAGGACAATGGATGGTAGATGGAGGACCTGACAGAGAGCTATAAAATCCTAGGTGGCCTGGAGAAGGTGAACAACAACAAATGATTTTTGTATGCAGGAAGTAATTAACATCAAATTAAATAATCAAGTTTAAAACAAAAGGGAGTAATTTTTCCTATCACATGTAAAGAAATGATAGAGGTCAGTGCTGCAGAGTTTGCTGGAGACAGATGTGTACACAGGTTCAAAGAGCAGTTAGTTGTATTTGTGGGATGTTCATCACAGGCTTTTCAATTCAGGCATGGCTGTAGCCTCTGACTCAGGCAGAAGGGAAAGGAAAAAGTAAAAAGGCAGGCAGCTAGGGTCAAAGGGCCAAAAATGTAAGAATAGGGCAGCAGAAGGGAAAGCCAAACAAGCCAAACCCAGCAGCACTGGCGGCTCCCAGGATGTCCCCAGCTGCCAGTGGTACCTACTGGTGGTACCTACAGATGCACTTCCCGAAGCGATGACAGGACAAGGGAGAGGAATGGGCCCATGATCCCTGCACTCCCTCCGTTGAGCTTCCCTGTCTCAGTGTTTCAGAGGGCTGGGGTGGCCAAGCCCAGTGGTGGCTGACAAGGATGTCTGTTGCTTGGTATGCAGCCAGATCCTTCTGGAGGAGATGGAAGAGGGAGCTGCAGCCCGGTACAGCCACTGTACATGTGTGCCAGGCCTCTTGCTGGTGAGGGGACATGTGGCAGGGGACTGCCTGGACCACTGGGTGAATACACTCATGGCTCCAGGAAGGAGGGCTGACCTAGGATGACTGCTCCATGTACCTCATGAGCTGCAAAGAGCCTCTCCTCGTAGTGCAATTGCAATGAAGGCATTTTCCTTCTGCTTTCCCCTCTCGGAACACATCGCATCTGGAAAGCCCTATGATTCTTCCTTGCTCTCCACCTTATGTCATTCTGTAAAGGGAGGGCCACATGGGCATTACGTGCTGTGTAGTCGGTGAGGTTCCATTTCACATGGTGGCTGCACCGTAGGCAGTGTGTATATTATGTGAGTTACAATGCAATAGAGAACCAGGCCCAGAATGTTAATTAAATGAATGCATTATTGTATAATGACTGCAGTAATACAATCCTAGTCTGAGGTATTAGGGTGCCATTTATCATTTTATTTCAGCATCCTAGCTTAAGTAAGGCCACCAAGTAAGTCTTAGAAAGAGATTTTCAGAGGGTCAAATAATCCTGTATCCTTCTTGCTGTGGGGTTTCTTGCTGTTCCTTTGAAACAGCTGATTCTAGCTACTGTGAAAGGAAGGATGCTCTGGAAAAATTCCTACATTTTGGTAAGCCAAGAAACCAGAATAATAAACAGAAAATCATAAACATTACAAGCCAGCTCTGCACTAAGGGCTAAACATTCCTGATGCTCTGTATTCTTCCAATAGTGCAAAACAGCTACAAATTCAAGACAGCTTGCAGGGTTTGCTCTTGCCTCCTACTACAGGGAAAGACCATAGCTGCCCAAATAATTTAGCCCCTTGCATTTGTTTCTTTATGATGAAAAGATGGAAAGACCAGAAGAAAGCCCCAAACCAAGTAACGAAGCAGCACACCAGTCTCTATTTCTTTTCTGTTTTGCAGTGCCATGGTTCCCAAGGAGTATCCAGGAGCTGGACAGGTTTGCCAATCAGATCCTAAGCTATGGAGCAGAACTGGATGCTGACCATCCTGTAAGAAAAAGAGCTTTATTTTTTTAACATGTTTCTAGTTATTGGGACAGATGTTTCTCTCATTTACATTTGCTCTGCTTTAAGACAAATCTAGTAGACTAAGTCTCACGGGGTTTAGGACAAGAAGGGTACCACATTTCTAGGGTTAGAATCAGCCCAATCCTTACTATGAAATAAATCAGACCAAAGGGTGCTTTAATTTGAGCAAATACCAGGCGACCTTAAAAGTCATAGAGGTTATCAGAGCACAGAGCCACCACAGGGACACCTCTGGTTTTCCCAAGTGGCTCTGATATGGTGACTTCAGACTAATTTTGTGAATCACTAGCAACAAAAACTTCAGAGCAGCATATCATAGCCCAGAGATAGGAAGACTCTTTTTTTCATCCTTGATCCCATAAACACGATTAAGCTTAGTGCCTTGTTATGTGGTTGTTAAATCTGACATGATGCTTGTATGGTGAGACAGAACAAAAGAAAAGGTCTCTGTTTCAAAAAGTTTGTGGTTTAAATGGTAGAGCCAGAAAGTTTTGTTCATTGGCTTAGCTGATAAAAAAAAATTATTCAGTGGTTTTTCAGCTCTTCCAGATACAAGAATACTTTCTGCCTCTATTCCCTCTCCAAGCAAACAACAACTTATTTTCATTTGTCAAAACACACTGAGTTCCATGCAGCGCAACAGAAATTGCTGCTATTAGTTTAATTGAGATAGGGTGATTATAAATAAATTACATGCAGTGCAACAAAAATTGCTGCTATTAGTTTAATTGAGATGGGGTGATTAGTCATTCACTACCTATTGCTTAATTCGAGATGTGTTATGTATCATGTACAATGATTCATGATGTTCAGTGTGGTCATGTGAAAGGCAGACTGAAAGGAGATACAGTGAGTCAATGGCCCCCTTGTGTGTCATATGGGAATAGACCAAGATTGTATTTGAAAAAAGACACCAAAAAAAAAAAGATATTAAAAGGAATGAAGCATCTCTACTCCAGTTCCTAGAATTAGTTAGTGAGCAGTTTGTGCCTTAAAAAGGAAACCCAGCTGCTGGGGTAAATAGGTGTGACAGTACATAGAGTGCAGAAAAAAAGAAATTAAAGGAGCCTGGGTCTTTAGTAGTAAAGTCATATGTGATTTAATCACAAATGCTATTAACCTATGCTAGGTTAATCTTGGACAGCACATTTTTTAGGCCATTGGCTGCATCTTTTTGACTCACACTCTTAGATCTCCACTCTGCTTCAGCTGCCTCCTGCACCTGGTTGTGTTTCGTGGCCCCTCATTCCGGTTGTGCCATGCACCACTAAGAGATGCATTCATGAACTGCTGTGGTGCCCAGTGAGTTGTTGCTATTTGCCCTGCAGAAGTGTGTCCTAGCTTGGAAGGATGTTTCTCTATTTTAGGTGGTGAAGACACTCCTAGCCCTGAGGAACTTTTAGTCTAAATAGCAGGCACACTGGGATAGAAGAATGGTTATACTAGATGAAGATTTAGAGATTATATTTCTTATCCCTGGTTCTATTGGTAATTAGCTGCAAAGGTCAAGCTCCCAACCGCAAGGTCTATTAGACATTCTCTGTAGTAATTAAATCCCTTCAAATTGTTGAATTCATAGTGCAAATGGGGCTTTTGGGCCTGCAAAGTGCCTACTGTTCTTCTAACAGTTTGAAAATGAGCACCTTTAAATGTGGTTTATGTTGAAAACACACCTAAAAAGCCTGACTGAGCTGATGAGTGTGCTTCTAATGCGGTTTGACTCTGCTTCTCTAGACCAGCCCAGCTCTGTTGGGAACTGCAACAAGCTTCATAAGAAACTAGAAGGACCTGGTTATCTGAGTGCCGTTAATGAGGTGTATTGCTGTCACAGAAGCACCTTTGCTGGCACTGTAAAGGAGCATGCTTCCCCTTTTTGTAGCAAGTGTAAATAAGAAAATGAAAGGACTTGGGAGGTAAGAGGTGTTGGGAGGCTGTGGCTGAATGGCTGCTCTGGTGGCCCCACAGACTGGGAAGGAGTGTCCTGTGTGAGTGTCCTGAGGCTCAAGGTGTCCTGTGTGAGCGGAGCCGGGCAGGACGGAGGCAGCTTCCCCACTCACCCTCCTGCACTTCTTGGACTGCACCAGCCGTGCCCAAGGGCACTTGGTGAGAGGAACGCTGTTCACCACCTGCACTTACACAGGCACTGACCATCGCTGTTTCTCTTTAGGGCTTCAAAGATCCTGTGTACCGGGCCCGGAGGAAGGAGTTTGCAGATATTGCCTACAACTACAGACAGTGAGTGCTCAGTGCGTGGGCAGAAAGCAAGCGCACATCTCCTGCCCTCTCCTAGGGCTCTCACCCTGCTGTCAATCCCTATTTTTCCACAAGCGTCCTCCTGCTGTTGGCTTTTCTCTGCCATGTGTTTAAATCTTCCTGTTCATGCATTTATCCCCAAATCACAGTAAAACAAAAGTAAATTGTTCCAGGCACACGTTCAGAAGAGAACATCGCCTCCCTTCTTTCCCCACAACACCCCTCTTCCCCAGCTTTGTTGTCTAATTGAGCAGCAGACTCCGTTGCTACTACAAAGATCTGAGCATTGAATAAAGCCGCTTCTGGTATTCTCCCCATTAAATCAGGGCTGGGGGAGGAGTGCCTATAATTTACATTAAAGCAGGAGCTGCATACACTATTAAAATAATGAATAACTTATGGTTCTGATGCTAATCCACCGCCTGATACTCTACTTTTATCATGTCTGACCCAGCTGCAATCAGCAATTTGGGCTCTCATTTCCCAAGAAAAATAAATGGAGATGATAAATTCAGTTAGAACAGGCTTGCTTGATTGCTTTCAGTGATCAGATGTGGAGGAGATAAAATTCTGTTCCCATAGCCACTCACACATTTACATCAGTACTACTGGGCCTGATTCTTGCTGAGACTGGTAAAAATTGTGATTGCAAAGGATAAAGTAACATATGTTGTACATTTAGGGCTCCACTTTGCACAAGACTCTGATGAAAAGATAATCCCTGAGCCAAAGAGCTAATAATCTAATCACAAAATGAGACAAAATTGGACTGATTGATGGAAAGTTAAAAAAGTCAGGTGGAAAAAGTCAGGAGCCCCGTTTATAGCTAGAAAATTTGGATAAGACTTTGTGGCCAGATGTGGATGGATCTAAAGCCCATTTATAGGTGTCTCACATATTTATCTTTCCTGCATAATGGATAGCAAATTCTGGTCTCTAGTTTGGAGGCTTTCACCAAATCCTACATAGAGATAAAACAAAAAACATGTTAACCACGCCCTTCCCCCAAGATTCAAACTGAAACCATCTTAGGAAGATGAAACCATTATATTCCAAGATGTAACTAATTAATATTTAGTCTGTTATCCAGATCCTCAGACACACCAGAAACAGAGCCTATACAGACCTGGACCTATGTCCGAAAAGCACCTTTTATGTGAACTTCTTGGACCTTCCAATTAGGTCTTTCAGTAACAGAGCAGTAAGAAGGGTGTGAAAGCCCATGTCTGGACTTCTGGGGCTCATGGAAAGAAGGCATGTGGTTTTTGAGACTTTGGGTGTTGATTTGGGAAGGCCCAGATGGATCTGTGATGTCTTTGCCCTGGGTGCTACACCAGGCGGACATGCCTTTCGGGGTCTACAGTGGGGAGGAGAGGTCAAGGGGGTGTCTTCAGCATGGGGGGACAGAGACGCAGAGAACCAGGCAGGAGGAGAGGGACAACCAAAGTTATCAAGCTTCATATCTGAAAAGGCAAATGTGATTAGCTTGTGAAGGTGCTACCCAGCTACAAAGGTGAGGTGGGTCTGCGGTTGCTTGTTTTGTACTCTTCTTTCCACCATCAATTTCATCTTCTTCTGTGTCCTTTCTTTTGCACCTATTTTGTCCTCTTTCCTCCTGCTGTTTGCCTCTCTGCTCTGCCTTTGCTCTTTTGCTTTCTCTCCCGATACATTTACACATTGTTTTTGTTGAATGCTTAATTTCCCTGACTTCTTTGCTTTTAGCTTGCCTCTTCCCTCTGCTTTCCTTTGCTTCTGGCCCTGTTAATCCCTGAATTTTTTTAATTGAAATTTGAAAGGTTTTTAAGTCATAGCTTCCCCCTGTAGCCCTGGAAGGTGGTTGAGGATTACTTAGGAGTACCATAGGAACAACAATCCCCCAGCAATCCTCATAATTCAACATGATGTTTAAAGCTCCACAGATCAAGGAGGGCTGATACAGAGAGACAGAAAATGACGGCGCTCCAGAGGAGCTGCCCTGAGGCTCAAGGAAAAAATGAGGGAGTGGGAGATGGTGGGGTGTCATCAAGACTTTAACAATGGGTCTCTGGGGCTTGGAAAGCTCCAGCATTATTCCAGCAGTGATGTTAACCCTATTAAGTTACTTAAAACCCTTTGATTTTTCAAAGCTGCTGGATTCACCTATGGCCCTATCATTATTGTTAAGGAATTGACTATTCACAGGAGGCCAAACTACATTGCTTGCGATTGTCTTATTCCTGCTAGCTTCAACATGAGCTAAGCACATGGAGGCCTGAGGGTGGGATTTGACTCAAAATTACTCATTACAATTATAAAAAGTCAAACTGGCTGGAGTCTGCATCTGTTACAGCATAAAGCACAGATCAGAATTTCTCTGCCCCTCCAAGAAACAGTTTTCTGGAGCTGATGGCTTCCCTGTTGTAACCAAAACAATTAATGTAATGTGTATTAGAGCAAGAAATAAAACAGCTGCTCCATATTTAGAAATGCAAATAAATTGAAACCAACAGCCAGCAAATATTTTTAGAAGAACATCTTGATAAGACAAATAAGCACGAATTTATTTTTACCACAATAATGCAAGGAGTTTTCTAAAGGCCAGTATCTCAGCTGATGTCAGTCAAGTCCTTCCCAGCATGTGCCTAGGGGCAGGTGAGGGTCCTTTTGCACCTGCATGTCAGACCAAAGGTATCTATCTCCCCTCCTGCACCAGCAGCTCCTGGACAGCTCATGTAAAGCTCCTGAGTATGATATGGGTGGCATAAGACATTTTCTCTGTTGCTCCTATGGAGGGTATCCATTTTCTTTCCAGTGGCCAACCTATTCCTCGAGTGACCTACACAGAAGAAGAAAAGAAAACATGGGGCACGGTCTTCAGGGAGCTGAAGAGTCTCTATCCAACTCATGCTTGTTATGAACACAACCACGTGTTCCCACTGCTGGAGAAGTACTGTGGCTACCAGGAGGACAACATTCCCCAGCTTGAAGATATTTCAAGATTCTTGCAGAGTAGGTTTGAAGCATATAAAAGAACTAAACCAAATGAAAGGCCTCAGCTGTCAGTGGGGTTGGTGCTTCCAGAGATGGAAAAGCGGTCCTTGCTTTATCACAGGCTTGGGCATCACTTAGCCTGTGTCCCAAGTCCCTCTCTGAAACTTCCAGGGGTACAATGGTACAGATGCTCAGATACTGTGATTGTGGTACACATGGGTAGAAAATTCCCTGCTCTTTCACAGCTAAACTCTGTTTAACATAAGGAGAGCAAAGAAAACAATTAAAAAACTTTTTCTGCTGTGAGGAGTCAGGATAAGGACACATTAAGCACACTAGCTGTTTTTAAGATGCCATTTTTTTTTGTCCCTTCAGCCTGCACTGGATTTCGCCTGCGTCCTGTTGCAGGCTTGCTCTCCTCTCGGGATTTCTTGGCTGGGCTGGCGTTCCGAGTATTTCACTCTACGCAGTATATTCGCCATGCATCCAAACCCATGTACACACCAGAGCCGTAAGTACTGTGGCACAGAAAGTGTGTAAAATTGCAGCAGACTAACAGTGGGGTCAGCCCAACTGATAATAACCATGTGGGACTCTGGGGCACTCCTGGGAACAGAGCTAATGGAGAGTGGCCAAGCGACTGCTCTCTTCTGAAAACATTTCCGGAAGACTTCCAGTCTTTTTAACAAGCTGCATCCTCTTCTGCAAGTTCTTATGGGACTGATCAGACAGTTTTGCTACTGAAGGCATGCTTGCGTGGTGGCTGGGAGGCGAGAGAGCAGTGTACAAAGGCATTTAGCTTAGCTATTAGCACCCAAACAGTGGTGTGAAATCTAGTGCAGGAATGACTCAATATGTTGCAAGCAAGCTTCTGGCAGCAATAGAGGAAGCCTAGATCATTGATCCTTTCTCTTTTTCAGTTTTATATTGTAATGTTTCTCTCTGTCCCTGTCCATTGTCCTTTTCCACTTGCCGTTTTCAGAACAGTTTTCTTCCTCTGCTTCATATTGTTGCAATTCTTTCTCCTCTCTCTTACCGTTTCTTTGCTTCCTACTTCTTCACACAACCTCCTTTTTCCCTCCATTTTTCTATCCCTTATTCTTCTGATTTTCCTCCCTGCTTCTCCTCACCCCATTCTCATTGTGCACAAAGCCAGGCTGAAATATCTTTCACAGAATTTGCCCTCCTGGGAACATCTTATCCCTCTCCCCTTTCTGTCTCACCAAATGACTTCTCTGTCTTTGAAAAATCTAGCAGTCCCTAGGTAAGTCCTTCCCCAAACATGCCTGTCCAGCTGCCAACTTCAACTTCTGATGAAAATAGTTCTACCTGAGGAAGGGTGAGCTTCCACCTCTCAGTGGGAGGCTGTGGGCCTGAACATGGACTGGAGTTGAGCTCTTGAGGTGCATATTGACACCATGGTGAATTGTCTTAGTAGCCTGAGCTTCATCTGAAGACGTTTCTTGTCCTTGAGACTGAAAATCCATGTTCCCTTTGGTGGGGTGATTTCTTTCTGGGCTTTCCTGAGCTGGGTGGGCTGTTGAGTGGATGATTTTCTTCCATAAAGAAAAACAAATAATGTATCATCCTTCCTCTGAGGGATGTATGATGACAAAAGCACTGAAAACCCTGGAGTGTGCAAGCCTTTCCATCACAAGAATAATTTTAGAGCAAAATATTTTCCCGTGAGTCTTGAGCATTATTTGCTGGTAGGAGCAAGTGCATAGTACTCCTGACTATGTGCTGACTCTGGGGCATTCATCCTGCATTGATGGACTTTTCCTAAATTAAAGTTATTCAGATGTCATGTTTTCCTGCAGTGATATTTGCCATGAGCTGCTAGGACACGTGCCTCTTTTTGCCGATCCCAGTTTTGCTCAGTTTTCCCAGGTAAGTTGCTCAGTGGTTTTACTATTTTTATAATTGAGCACACCAGAGACTAGGTAACCCAGAGGATGAACCAAGAGCTATGAGGGGTGTGGTGTTTATTAGCATATTGTTTGAGTGACTGAGGCTGATTTATTTATTGCTTGAAATCATGACACAAATCACTTAGGTGAACTCATACACCCAAACTCCAAATGTCTGTCTTGTGTGAGTTGTTTTTTTACAGGCAAACCTGTTGCAAAGCTGTCATCTAAAACCTTGTTGTAGATGTTGATCCTTCTGAGCAAAGTTAAATGGCTCATGAGTCAGATGAATTATTGCCCCACCCTGCAGTCCAAATGTTAGGGAAAGTGAAGATTTTTTTTGTTTTCTATTGAAGCCACAGAGGAGACTGAGTGAAGTGGGGAACTGTCCCAGCTGCAAGCACGGGAGAAGGCTGGAGAGGAGCTTTCTCTTTGGTAGCGTTAATGTCTCTGGAAAAGAAGCCAAACCTCGGTGAAGGAGTAAACTTTTGTCTGCATCTTACCAGAAAACATGAAAAGACAGAAAGAGAGAATGTCAGAAAGACAGAGAGACAGACAGACAGGCAGACAGAGAGAGAAGGAAGGAAGGAAGGAAAGAAAGAAAGAAAGAAAGAAGGAAAGAAGGAAAAGGAAAGACAAGAAGAGAAAGAAAAACAGAGACAAAGGATGGAAAGAAGGATGGAGGACAGAAGGGTAGAAGGACAGAAGGAAGGAAGGAAGGGAAAATGGACTTGATGTAACATCCTGCTCACAAGACAAAAGTTGACTTGATGTAGTTAGTAAGCATTCAGTATTGCTCTCAGGCTCTGCCTTTTCCCAGAACTGGGGTTTCCTTCCAGATAAGCCCTATTGCACCTTGGTTTATTAGAATTTGACATGGTGATGGCTGCTCCCATGCTCTTGGTGTGGGTGTGTGTGTGGCTCTTATTTTGCACTGCCCAGTCCTCACTGGAGCAAACCAAGAAAGGTACCTCGTTATATGCAGTGTTGTGTGGCTGTCTTCTGAATCCAGCTATGGCATGCATCCTGGGAAAGTCTCCATTAGCTCCCAAGGTACGAATAAGCTCTTTCAAATCGTGCCCTGCCATTCAGGAAAAATAACTCATTCAAGGCTCCAGGAAGACTCCTGCAATCAGGGTCCATCAAAACAAAGAGAAATATTTAAGGTGTGTGGGTGTGACTGATTTACCTCCTTTTGACCATATCATTCTCTTGGGTGTGCATTGTAGACTTTATCAAAAGCCTGTCAAAGCAAGAGGAAAATTTTATTTGACCTCAGTGAGCTTTGTACCAGGCACAAAGGATCATGCCTTGTAAATGACATTTGGACAGGACCTTTTGTTCATTTCTGGAGAGATTTCTGGTTTAAAATTGATGTTGCATGATAGCAACATGTCCTGTAAACATTTGTGTGTGGTAGTAAGTGATGGTAACATTTAAAATGTGAGAAACTACATAAGACAAGACGGGAAGAATGTTTGCAATAACAGCTTGAAGAATAATGGTTTATTGTTACAGGAAATTGGACTGGCATCTCTGGGAGCTCCGGATGATTTCATCGAGAAACTCGCTACGGTAATTTAATAAATGAGGGCTCAATTTTCCAAAGCACCCTGTGTTGTCTTAATTCTGCTGCCACTGAAGTCACTGATAGAACTCCCATAGAGTTGAATGGGAACAGAGAGAAGTCCGTGATTGGAAAACCCCACCCTGAAACAGTTGCATTAAAGGAAAATAACTTTGGCACCCCTTATTCAAAGTGACAGTTGTGATTAAACACAGAAGCCCAGACAAGATTT
Source organism: Ciconia boyciana (assembly GCF_034638445.1). NCBI lineage: Eukaryota > Metazoa > Chordata > Aves > Ciconiiformes > Ciconiidae > Ciconia > Ciconia boyciana. Next base: position 62,829,170 of record NC_132934.1, read on the forward strand.
CCTCCAGCACAAACATATTGGGCAAGAAGAGATACATGTTACTACATCCCCACAGGAAATTTCAGGAGGCAGCTTCAGTAGTTGTTCTACCTGCAAGTGCCCCTTCTCATCCACCCTGCCAGGCAGATAATGTCCTCTGCAGTCAGTGTGGCTCACCTGAATCCTACCCTGAGACTACTGAGACCCAGAAGTGCAAACTTCAAATAAAAACAAGGGTATTCCTGTGAGATTAGTGTCCCCAGTACCAACTTGCCTGGGCAAGGCATTGCACCGTCTTTGCTGTTTCTGATAGATGAGGTAGTTCTTCTGAGCCAGAGCAGGTATCCCTTCATAATGACAAACCAAGAAGTCAAGCTAGGCCACACACCATCTTCCTTCAATATTGCACTAACAGCCCATTCCCTCTCCTGCTGCTGCAGCTAGACACCCTCTGTGTGAAACAGGACACAAAGTTCTATCAACTAAGGTTCAAACTTCAACTGGTTGGGCAGCCAAAATGAAATTTTACTGCTATAGTTTCATTGTCTCTGCTCGGCTGACAAATATAAGCACAGTAAAACACAATGTGTTTGTCAGGGAACTGAACTGATTTGCAGGCACATTGAGTCTAGCACTGTGCCCCTTCCAGATGAAGAATTTCCATCTTTGGGGACATTTATTGTATTTATACAGTTGATATTTGACACATGGCAACATTTTAAATAGAAATGTAAACTCCAAATGTATTCAAATCAATGATGTGCGCCTGCTCTTTTTGATCAAGGAATCATATGTTTCTGTCAATTTTCTTGCTAGGTTTATTGGTTTACGGTGGAGTTTGGACTATGTAAGGAAGGCGATTCACTCAAGGCATATGGTGCAGGGCTGCTGTCTTCATTTGGGGAGCTGCAGGTGTGTCCTATAAAACAACGTTTCAAAGATGTTTATAATTGCTCAAATTTCTCTTCTGAATGTCTTCAGATCCTTATTTTGCTTCATACTTTGCGCACAGAAGTAGCATGAAATGTACTTCATTGAAGAGCTCTAATAAATGTTTCAGTGTGTCCATACACAGGGGACTCACACCTGCTTCTTTCCTAGTAAGTGACATGGTCATTGTATTCCACAGGAACAACTCTTTCCTGTCTGAAACAGGGTGGCATTTAATAGCTTAATCTTTCTTTCACAGCAAATTCAAGCACTTTTTAACTGAAATAAATTTCTTATCCTTTTGCTCACAGTATTGTTTGTCAAGTAAGCCTGAGATTCAGCCTCTTGTCCTGGAGAAGACTGCTGTGCAGAAGTACCCTGTTACTGAGTTCCAGCCTGTCTACTATGTTGCTGAAAGTTTTAAAGATGCTAAAGAAAAGCTAAGGTAATCCAGTCATTCCATACAAGATCCAATTTCTTGTTCACTGCCAATACAATGGATCCCATTGCTATAACAAGTCTTGGGTTGACAGTAATGTTTTGAGAGGCATTAGAAAAAGTTGTGCAATGCTTAAAGAGACTAAGCAGTTGTTACACTCAAAATCTTGTTATGGGCAATAAGGGGAACATGCCTTATACATGAAGCCAAGAATTTGCGGTTAGTCTAATTAAGAGTTTCATCTGTATAACCAAAATCCAATAAAAAATTATTATTAGTCCAACTGCAATGATACTAACACTTAGGGTCAAAGCTAGCTAATTAACACAAAGCAAGTCTCTTTAACAACACTATAGTTATAAGTTCTTGTACAAAAAATCTCCTAGTATCTACTCCTTTTCCTCTGCAGTTATGCTCACCCTTACACTTCCTTTTGTGTCTTAAGTCAACAGTTTCAGGCTGGCGGTGGGGGGTGGAGTTGTCAAGTAATCAGCATCTTGAGGTCTTCAGAGCAGGACTGTGACATTAATGAATGGAGCTTCTTCCTCTCTTTTGTGAGGAGGTGGATGGTGTTGATGCTTCCTTTCTTCCTCCTCAGCGCAAGGTTTCCTCAGGGCCATTTTTATGTTTTCTAACATGCTTTACATCTTGCTCTTTCTACATTGGTCTGCAAATCTATGTTACTCCTGACTTTACAATTTATGTTAAATATTTTTTTCTTTGTCCCTTTTGATTCCTCTAAAACCGTTCTTTTTCTCAGCTCCTAAGTTTGCTTTACTATGAATAACTGACTAGTGGGGAGTTGTTGATAGCCCAGGGACAACCAGCATCATCCTATGCTTGCACCTTTAAGGCCTCTGTTATCACCCCATGCTGGTACTCCTTTATGCTGCATTATTACTTTAGGGTCAGACTTAGTTCAGTCTGTACAGTGTAACTACTTGCTATTCCTGCCTATATAAAAATTATTAATGATAGGCATTATAGCACAGAGTTATTCAGAATTAAGCAAAACCAAAACAAATTAGGTAATAACTACATGGTCATTAGACAATTGCTATTACAGCTAAACAAAACTGCAAGCAAGCCTAATAAACCCAATCCTGAGGCCTGTGTGGTTAGCTTAATACAGCCTGCAGCTTGTTACCAGCAGTGTCTTTACAAGACTACAGGGCTACACAGTAAATCTTTCAGTCATCTGTGACTGAAATACAGATTCAGTTCCAGTTCAACAAGACTTTGAAATAATGGTCCAGATTCAGTTCTGGTTCTTGAAACAGGAATGGCTCAGATTGTGTTTGGGGTTCAGCTTGGGTTCCACCTCGGAGCAATATTTCTATTTCTGTTTAAAAAAACCACCACCGTATTTCTGGATGTTAGCCAAGCCAACTGGGAGTTAGCCTTGGTTCACACTCAACAAATTTTTCACTTGGAGATGCCACACAGGGACTTGTCCCAGACCTGCAGTCTCTTCTCTCTCTCTCTCCCATTCACAGATAAACACATACCGAGACCAAAGATATTCTGCTGCCCCAGGCTCCCCAGCTCCAAAGTCTTCCTAGCTACCTCCCCTGCTGCTTCCTCAGTCATCATAAGCCTGTAGCCTCTCCTTCTGCCCTTTTCTCTGCGGTAATACCTGAGAAAGATGGCCTTCTCTTCTGGTTTGTGCTATTAATATCCTGCACAGAGTTTCTACCTTCTCTGTATACTTCTCTAACTGAGTAGCAAGTTCCTTGAGAAAATGGAATATGCTGCCTTACTCTATAAAAACGATCTTGGAGCTTCTTTTAATTGCTTCAGTGACCAAATTGGAAAACTGGTTAAACTGAAATAGAGGTCTGGGAGTTTGTTCAGTGCCTGTGTTCGTGGCTTGCACCTGGACATGTGTGTTTGTGTGTAATGGAAAACCTCCCTGAAAAATTATGCTGAGGCTGACCTAAAATATTTCAGCTTAAGGCATTTGTCTTCTAATTAGGATCTTACCTTCACCTGAGATGTAGGAAGACTGTCTTCTAATGTGGATCTCTGCCCTTAGAAAACCTGGACTGATGCCACTAAACATTTTCATCCTAGCCAACATAATTTTTTTCCACTGTCACACTTTGCGGCCTGCTCACACTGAACTCTATTTGAGACAATGGCCTTAGCTGATAATAATTAGGACTAAACTGAAGGAGCAATGTGGAGCTGGCATCCGGCATATTCCACTGTTCTGGGTGTATGGAATTTACCATGCTGAGTCACAGTCTGTATAGTGGGGCTCCATAATCAACTCCTGCGTGCTTTCCTTCCTCTTTCAGCAGTAACTGCAGTAATCCAAAGAAGATATATAAGCCAGTATCCTGCTGGGGTCTACAAGGAGCCTGGAACAATAGCTCTGACCATCTCATCCCATTCAAGGTCCTCCTTTCCACAGTTCTGTGGTTATGCAAATTAATGTTTTCCCAAGATACCAAAATCTTAATGTTTCTGCCATGGAATTAACTATTTTGCAGAAGGGAAGGCTGCAAATAAGGGGTGGCAAGAATGCTGCTTCACTCCGTTGACTATCTCCTATCTTTGCAATGACCTGGAAGCCACTACCAACCATACCAGAAGTTAGCACTCTGCTTGCTCCTTGGTATGCCAGGATGGCACAGGTATTTGACCTTACTTTCCCAGAAATTGCAGACTTGGATCAGGATTCCTATATTATGCATTACTGAAAGGAAAATGAGGTTTTCAAGTTTGGCAAACCCCAGTAGCTACATAGTTGGCCTATACCAGGAGTAGTGTTGCCATGCCAATAGCATAATTAGTCCTGTTTGGAAAAAAACAAAGGTGGTAAGGACAAACGCAGATTCAAGCGTGTCACAGAATGCTGTAGGTCTCAAATCACTCGGCAGGAATTTCAGTTATTTCCTCTCACAGATTTTCTTATTCCCCTCATCAAATGCACACACCGAGGAAAGAGTGAATTACTGAAAAAAGGAGCTTTTCAAGTTTGTATGTGTTTTTGTATTTTTGCCTCAGGAAATTTGCTCAAACGATACCTCGTCCTTTCTCTGTTCGGTACAATCCCTACACCCAGAGGATTGAAGTCTTGGACAATGCAAAACAGCTGAAGAACTTAGCCGACACTATCAATAGTAAGGAACTACAGATTTGTTACCTTGAATTCCTCAAACCTTGGATCAGAAATAGCAACCACAAAGCAGATTTCATCTAGTTGCTTGTAATGCTCTGAGCCTGACCAAGTTCAAGCAGCACACATCTCCTTTCTGGTGCAAAAATTGCTTCCTAATTCTAGCCAAGCTTCAAAATAGCATTTCCCCTTGTCTGTAGTTTGTTCCATCTGAAATATCCAGTTTTAGTGGAGGTGCTAGGAAAGGGCAGAGGGCCTTGTGATGGACTCTGATGTGTGGCTCTAGCTGTTCTCGCTAAGGAAGTAAAGGAAAAGCTTGGCTTTAATCACATTTCCTTTTGCCATTCTAGCCTTTTTCCTGATAAATTTTACCCCTAACATTGGCTAACCTACTAAAAGCCAGCACCCCTGATCCTGTGATCCATACTTGTATGGCTGATGAAGGCAAAGGGCTGACTCTGCAAACCTTACTCCAATAAGGCCCTAATAAATGTGTCCAATTTAGCACTTCTTTGTTCACCTTATTCTTTCAGGGAATGGATATAAAGAGTAAACATATACAGGAGTGTTAGAAATGGGCTAGCTGTAGGATTAACTGCTCTGATTCTTTCCTTTGCAGGTGAGATGGGGATCCTTTGCAATGCCCTCCAGAAGATAAAATGAAGATTCGCTGTAACTTGCTAATCGCTGGCTGCTGACTTGAAGCTGCCATGTGCAAATACCAGTCTTCTTCTAGTCTCTGTCTATTATCTTCCTATGTATTGCATGAATGCTTTTGTTGTATATCTTAATTACTATAGATTAGCGGAGAAAGAGACACCTACAAGTAACCCTTGGCTCTTTTGGCCTTCAAACACTAATCCATTTTTTCTCACTAATGAAAAAAATCACCTTAGTTCTGGGAATCTGAGGAAAGCCTTCGTATCTCTTGTGCCAAAGGTTAGCAGAAGGAAGAGATCTCCACCATGCAGAGCTATAGTCTGCTGCAGCTGTGAGGTTGCATTACCACAGGATGGTAATGACCAACAGACTAATCCACCTTGCTTTCTCTCACAGTCATTCTCCCCTCAGTCCCTCACATTTGTGCAAGGTTCCCATGGTGTCCCAAACTCTACACCTTTCAGGGGGTATACATATACTGCTTGGCCCTCTGTACCTCTACTTTTATACACAAGCACCTTGATCCTGATATTTTTTTTCCTAAAAATGTGATATTGCCATTGATCCAAAGCACAGATGCTAGCAGAAAAGACAGCAAGTATGCTGCAGCCTCATTAACAAAGATTTATTACCGTGTATAAATATACTGTATTTGCACAAGCACCAATCCCAAAAAGGTTTGTGCAAGTCAAGAATGCTGTATGCTGTGATGTGTCATTGGTGTGCAGAGCAGAGTCCATAGGCAAGGCACTGAGACTGCCTATCCAGAGCATGGAGTCTGTGCCTCAATACAGGACCCACAAAAAAGCTCCTTCAGAGGAGAGTTACCTAAAGGCAAGTCTGTGTGGCTTTCTGCAGTTGGATGTGAGGTCAGTTTATCAATACTTCATGCAAGCAAGAAACCATGCAGATGCTTTAACAGGGCATCAAGACCTTATTAGTCCAGTCTCAGAGCTGTGCTGGCTGTAATGTTGTGTAACGTCATGGATTCAGAGCTGATTCAGGACCAGCCAGCTTACAGAAAGGGGAGACCTCTCTTAATAGACATAATCAGCTACTCACTGTGGAAGGCTGATGTGTGAAGGCTACCTTGTGTTGTGTGTGTCCTCTGAGAGTGCTTTATTCAGCACTGCTACAAGGTGTCTCCTAACTTTCTGGACTCACAATCCAGGAGGTGGATACCAACACCTTGGAAATGGAGGACAAGTGGTTCTTACAATGCAGCTGAAGACACCAGAGCCTTCCAACTCCTAACTCACTGTATGTGTGGCTAGAGTCCCCACCAAAGCTATGGAAGACCTGGGTTAGCTGTGTTCCAGTCTGAGTGTATTCAAACTCCAACATGGTATCTTTCAAGACAGCGCCTAAGTCATGATACTTTTTAGAGTCTCCTTCCTTCTCCCACGTGAGCTTTAATCTCCCTTTTTGGGTTAAAGCAGTTTTATTCTTCCTGGAGTATAGGTCAGCTGAGGCAGCAAATGGAAGCAAAGCTGAATCCAGATTAACTCAATGGCTCAGCCATGGAGAGAGAAGAGCTTGGCTGTTCAGAAAGCTATTTCTGTATTTTATCCAATAACTTTCACTCAAAGCAGCTAAATGCCCTCTTGGACTGGTCCATATTGTATAATGCCTCCCTGTCACTCCCTAGTTGAAGGAGAAAGGAGATCAGCACTTGTACATTGGAACAAAATGGAGCAAAGCAAAGCAGAACAGTATTTCCAGCTTGAAACAATTCTACATTATGATACTAACATGATTCAGGAGTCACATTTCTGTTAGAAGATCCAAAGATGGAGAGGGATTTGAAAGTCCACAAGTCTCATACCTGCTACTGTACTAATCTTGTATTTATAGTTTGAAAATCAATGGAGCTTTAATGTAAGCCTCATCCTTTAGGAAGATAGAAAGTACAGCTGTTTCCATTATATTTGTGGTGAGTAATAACATTAATCTAAGCATACCAGCTGGAACCCTTTTCAATAGACATATAGTCATGCAAAATGGTATCATTTTGGTGCTTTGAAGTGAGCTTTTTTATCTCTGTATCTATCTTTTTTGTTCCTTTTTTCCTCATGACAATGTCTGTGTAGATCTTTCAGTCCTGTTTGGCATGTATTTTCAGTGTGAAAGTAGCCCATATTTTTCTCTCTTAATATAATAGGACCCATAAGGTAACTGTGTACCACAAAGAGACAATTTCATCTCAAGGGTGAAGTCTTTCAAACTAGTCCTCAACTTTCCAAGCTCCTCTGCTTCTGGCTGTTGTTATGAGTGACAGCAGCAGTAAATCTATAGTGATATTGAGAACCCAGGATTCATGGTTGTCTTTTATGTGCAAGGGGAATGGTTAAAGAGTATTGATGCCACATGTCTGATTCTGTGTCCCTTAATGCAGGTTTAAATGAGCAATAACTCCAGCCAAAGCAGCATAACATAGATGTTCAGCAAGACTGAGAGATGAGAAAAAGTTAAATGCTCAGTATTTTAAAAGTAGAGGAAATATACTGAAAGTAGATTTTCTTGCAGAACAAATAGCTTGTGCATATGTGCTTTAAATAGTACAAATAAGTTGCATTTTAAATAGTACTTCTTAATGGGTGGCTTCTTATTTCCATGCTAAAGAAAATTAAAGTTATCTGGCCAGTGTAACTCCTCTTTGTAAGGTAACCACACAGGTTGATCCGAATTAAATACCCAGGTAGGGGGGAACGCCCATTTGAGGTGGGTTCCAACTCAAAAAAGGCTGTCTTGCACTGGTTGAGTATAACTCATCTAGACAAGATCATAAACTGATATATAAAAAAAAATATCTTGATGTGTCTAATTACCTAGAAATGTACAGCAAAGCCTTGATTGCTCTACCTTTGTATACTCTGTACATCTTTGTATGCTACTCTGACTAACCCATCCTAAGCTACTCTTTTAAGTAATCTTCTCTTCTATCCCACTATGGTCACATTTTTTGATGTCCCCATCTCCAGCTTTGTTTCAGGTGACCAAAGAAGCCCTCTCATGAGGCCTCCTTCCTTTGCAGTGACCTTGGCCAAGGTCAGTGATGGTGATGGAGGGGGAGTTGTCAGCACAGGTTACACAGGGAGGTGGTCTCCTCTGGGTGTCTTAAGATGCCTAGATATGACAGAAGCCTTGCAGTAGGGATGCTTTATTCCTCAAAGGATGCAGAAATTGTTGAAAGAGGGATTAAGCACAAGATGACCCCACAAGAGTGCATCCTTTTGAAGTCTGTCTCTTTGCTGCTTCAAACCATTCTGGCAGTTAGCAGAGAAGATTTTTTTCATGTTCAAATGTAACCATTTAAACTAACCTAAATAAACAGAAATATTAATGCCACATCCATCTCAAATGAATAGCACTGTGCTCATACAGAGTGGAGATATTCGCGATGGGAACAGATCAAAAATGGGCAGGCTGTTCATGGCGATCAGCCACAGCCTTTTAAAGCACCCACCCCAGGGGCTGTACGAGAGGGGGTGAGCCTACTCTTGGAGTGGGAGATCCCAGCCTTCTGCAGGGAGAAGCTGCCTGTCCCCATGGGAAAGGATGACACACTGTGCTCCAGCCCTTGCATAGCCCTTTAAACTGCAGCATCCACCCTGAGACCTCTCCTCCTGCACTCCTAGAGTCCCCAAAAGTGCTGAAAGCAGGACTCTGGGATGTCTCAGCAGAGCTGACTTACACCATGACACCATGGGTGAGGCCTTCCTGGGCCTGCCCCAAGCATGGATTCAAGGTGGTATTGGAGTGTCCACTGGCTGGGCAAGGACATTTCACCATGTGCAGAGCCAGGGCCCTCTGTACTGGTTTTGCAGCGGGCTGCAAAGCTGTGCTGTAAGCTCTGCCTATGCTGCTTCAACTATCACACTGGCTGATGGGTCCAGTCTGGCTCTATAGAGAAACCTCAATTCATACACAGAACCATGATTAGTATTCTACAAACATATAGAGATGGGACTCTGACACTAGAGCATAGAGACAGCCACAGGAGCCTGATGTCCCTGCTCTGCCAGTATTTGTGGCCAGTGGCTTAAACATGCATCTTGAGCCCTAGGGCTTTCACCTACAAGTCCATATGTAGCTGGAGTAGGAGACCTTGTGCCATGTTGCGGATGGAGTGAGAGTGCACTTCACTCATAAGAGAGAAGCAAAAATACACTTTATTGATATAGAACAGGGAGTTAACAAAGTTCAATGCGACAGTGGTTTAACAAGATTCGATGGCAAAGTACACTTGATTATTTACTGCATAGAGGACAGGGTCAGACAAAACTGTCAGGGAGACCCTCCCATTGAGTCATGAGATTCAGAAAGGACCCCCTTGCTTTCTAAACTCCTTCTCAGAGAGGAGTCTAGGCGCAGCTGGATCCAGTTCTAGTCCCAGACTTGGTCAATGGTTTATGTCTAAAGGATTATACATGCGCAACCAAACCTTTATATCACTTAGCTAAGATTTCCAAGTTTAGCATGCTATTAGTCACTCACCAAGGATCTGTGCGGCAGGGAATCTCTCAACTTCGAGGAGTAACCTTGAGAGGCATCCCTACTCACAGGGAGATCCTGGTGTGCAGCCCGCTACCATGCAGGAGAGCTCAATGGGCCCTGGGCTGTCCACTATTTAAGGAGTAAGATGATTGACTCATAGTCATATTTGCATATCAGCAAGACATTTGGATCACTGCTTCAGGAAGCTCTTGACTACTTTGTTGCCATCTGTCCTCAAGGTCCAGCATAAGCTGGATGCAGCTATTAGGATGACTCCCACTGGTGGCTACTGCTTACACGGGGACGGGGGTGGAGCACACCACCACTTGCCATTTGTTGTTTGTGCCATGTCTGTGCCCTGGATGTGGGGATGCATGCACCCACCCTTCATGGGAAAGGCCCAGTTTGGACCCAGATAGTCAGACTCAGCTCAGCTCTTTCTCCTGTGCCCAGCCTTGCCACCACTGCTGAGGGAACGTAGGAGTGGGAAGAGCCTTTTTGCCCCTTAAAGCCCACTTCTTCTCCCCCCACCCCGTTCAGTTTGCAGCTGCAATTCAGCCACCTCTGAAGTGCCCCCTTGCCCTTCGGAGCCCCTGGGACATGAGCCGGGCCAGGGGTGGGGGGCCCGGGGCAGACCGTGGAGCAGAGGGTGCCGCCGCCCGGAGCCGAGCCGGGTTCAGCACCGCGGACAGTGGCCTGCCCTGCCCTGCCCTGCCCTGCCCTGCCCCGCCCCGCCCTGCCCCACCCCGCCCTGCCTGCGGGAAGACACCTCTTCCTGGGCTGGCACTCATCACGTCCTCCAAAGCCCTCAGTGCCCGAGGGCTGGATGGGCCAATGTTCCTCAGAACGCTGAGACCTGCCTGCTGGGCATGGTGCTCCAAAATTTACCTTTGGTTTGTCTGTCTCAGCCAGGCAACAGATGGGGAAATCGAGACCTTGTTGCTCTGTCTTGGACCAAGGGGAAACGTGGTGCTGTCACGGTCTCTGGAGAACAAAATTTGGTTGCACCGTCTTTAACTTTCCTGGCCAGGGAGGAGGCAAGAGAAACACAGCACTGGGGTGTGTGACCTAGCCAGGATCAGCTAAGGGGCACATCAGAAATGGCTCCATTTGCAAAGGGAGGACAGAGAGGTGGCCTTCCCTGTGGGCCTGCAAGACGATTTTCACAGGGGTTCCAGCACACTGTAACTCAGGGTATGAAGACATGAGTGCTCATACCCAGAAGCATGTTTATGGATGTCAAGGGATGCCATGCCCTGGAAGGAGAAGAGCTGAATCCTCCTTGAGCTTGCCCTGCCAGCTGTAAGAAAGATGTGACCCTGGACTTTTTGAGAGCCTAGTTCACTGGAGATTAAATCACGACACAAACAAATTCCAACAGAGGAACTTAGCCTAGAGGCAGCACTCGGCTCTTGTGGGTATAGGGTAGGACAGGTCAGATCCTGTGGGCAGGAAAAGCTCAGAAGTAGGCAATGAGCTTTGACTCTGGCTCAGGTCTCTCTGGCACTCCCACAATTGTGTCTGTTGGGAGTGGACACCACTTGGATTGGGCTAGGGGTTGGGGGAAGAGCCCCTTTGGTTTCCTGGGGGCATGGTCAATGCAAAGAGGGCCCCAGTGAGGTAAAAGAGGGTGGGGAGGAAGGACAATCTCAGACATTGTGCAGGGCAGTCCAGACTGGGAGATGTAAAAGGGACTCAGGCTAACTGCCTCTCCACAAAGGAGCCCACCTCCAGGGTTGAATGGCTTGCAGACACCTTCAAACAGAGCAGGAGGGCCATGCTTTGAAGTTACCCAGAGGAGGAGGGTTATCTTGGGCTCTTGCGCATATCCTATGCAGGCAGTTTCCCTTGATGCGTCTGGCGTGGCCAACATAAATGTCCCTACGCCCAACACAGTAGCAATCAGCTTGCCTCACTGCTGTCTGGCAGCTCTGATTTTATCACCCACATAGACACACTGCCTCTCCAGTCCCACCACATCCCCTGGCCATTTCTCTGGGAGAAGCACTCACATCCTCGGGCAGTTTCCACTCAACATCTGGCAATTGCAATCCACTCCCCTGTCTCCCAGATGAAGACTGACTTGCTGGGGATCTCAGGCCAAAAGGAAGAGGCCAGCAAGGAGAAGGAGATGCATGGCATAGAGTCCTTGAAGAGGCAAGGCAGCCTGGACTCCAACAGGGAAGATGGCAGAGCCACTCTCATCTTGACCCTCACCCTTTGCAACGTGAGGAAGATTGAGCTCTCTAGGGCAGCCAGAGTCTTTGAGGTACAGACCTCACCATTCCCTTCTTCCACTGAGCTCTCTCTTCTATCCCTATTGCCTTCACCTCTCCCACTCTGCATCTCCTCCTCTCTCACCCTTCTCCTGCTCCCTGCCTGACTTATGCCTCCACCCGCCTTCCCCCTTTCTCATTGTCCTTGTTTTGCTACAGCTGCTCAGAGAGGTTGGCTGGCCTCTCCAGGTGAAGAAGGAGAGTGCTCTGGAGGGAGGGAGCAGCTGGACACAGTCATTTAGAAGAATCATCATTTTATATAAGGACTGTTTAGAGCAGATACCAATCTATTATGTCTCTAGTAGTTGTGGTGGCCAGCCACGACTAAACAACAGGCCAGCATTTCAAGCACTCAGATTGTGGGGATGTTAGAAGCCAATGAATTCTCCCTGCATGTTTGGCAGGAGATAAAGAGAATACAAGAGCTGTAAACCATACAGGCATTATATATTCTGGGCACTTGAAATACCCCTACCAGGTGCTCACTCTCATCTGTGAAAATGAATAACTCAAAAGAAAAGTATTATATTTGTTACTTATTTTTAATTGTTTGCAATTATTTAATGATTATGGTGTTATTATACATCAATAGATCCTCTTTCATTCTGCCGAGGTCTTAAGAGTTACCCAGCCACTCTATTATTGCTGCACAGATGAAATGCTACAGTCAACAGTATCTCATCTTTCATCTTCATCTATCTCTACCTAATTCTACAGTGTTTAATCTTTAGCTCTGCCCTGTATTTTAGCTCCTTCTCCATTGGGCATTATTAGGCTTCATTGCTTAACATGCACTTCTTGTTAAGACCTCTTTTAGTCACCTTTTAAAGACATTGTAGAAGTGTATCTAGACTTACCTGGCTTTTCAGTCTCTGGAGAAGCTTCATCATATGAGCATCTGGCTCTTGCAGATGCTTGAAACTCAGATCCATCACTTTGAAACCAGACGAGCCAAAAAGCCCAAGAACTCCGCTGACAATCTCGACATTTTTGTTGAATGTGAAGTTCACAGTGCTGATGTTAGCATCCTTATCACCTCCTTAAAGAGAGTAGCAGAGGATGTGAAAACTAGTAGAGAAGACAAAGGTAAGAAATGTATGCATCTGTTAGCTGTTTTGTTTCTTTTCGGAGTACTTTTTTAAGCATTAGCTTCATAGTAGTAATTTAATTAATCTGGAAAACAGGTGCATTAATTTTTCTTCACTGCATGACTGTTTTCCCTGAATTGGGACCATTCCCATTGGTGTGGAAAGTGAGGCACTTTGTGATAGCCAGTGGAACCGAGGTGAGAAAAGTGTTCCAGCAAAAAAGGAGATGAGAATGATAGAGCAGCAAAACAAGAAGTTGAGGAGAAACTGGAAACTCCTCAATGACAGGAAGACTGTAGGCTGAGAGCTGAGAGCTGTGCAGAGAACTGACTTCTCTGAAGCTCTGCAGAGTGAACACAGACACTTGTTGGGAATGCAGTGATATGGCAGAGGGTCTGAATGTTTCATTTGCTTGTAGTGTATTGCATTGGTTTTGTTAAGAGAAGCAGTGGCTGGCTGTTTATGGTGTCCCAGCTACTGCCATCTGGGTCCACTAGGACTGTCTGGAGGTAGATTGCTCCTTCACTGAAAAGAGCTAAATGCAACAAGCTGTAAGAAATTTCCAGAGTGCAAGAGGGAGAGAGGGTCAGCAGAAAGTCTGCAGGTACTGGGCAGGCTGGGAGAACCAGGGCATGACCTCTTGTAGAGAACAGACCCGCTGCCAAATCTGGAGTAACAGAGCATCAGGCATTTTCCCAGGCACCTGAAAAGCTTGTTTGGAAGCTGTGCAGCTTCAAAGGTTGCACTTTAGGAACAGTATTTCACCTGGCAAAGTGCTGCAAGTGGCTTACTACTGCCTGTGCTGTATTTGGGTCACCATCCCTAGCAGTCATCAGGATAAGTGAGTTTGCCAGAGGTAGACTGGTATTTTTCCTGTTTACAGGTGGGTAGGGGGATCAGTGAGTACAACAAGCTGTTAGAGACCTTTAATACAATCCTGAGAGAGCCAGGGATGCCCTGAATAGATAAGAAGGCGGAAGGTCCAGCTCATGGATTGAGTTCTCTGAATACAGAATTGCCATGAGGTTTCCCACCCTTGACAAGGCCAGGCAGAAATCTTCAGGGCCCTTTTAGCTAATACATTCCTGTTTGGACATCTTTGGGTGTTGCTTGAAATTTACCTTCAGGCTAGTGATGAGAGGCAGTTCATGCCAAGCTGTTATCAGGGACTGCGGGGATATCAAAAGGGTATCACTGTCATCAGGGAAACTGGAGAGGCAAAGAAGATTTGGGAGCTGAAGAAGTATTTCTTTAGGATTTCCTTGGCGGTTTAGAGGTTTGTGCTCAGAAGTAGCAGTTATTTTCAGATGTGCTGCGACTGGGATCTACAATAAAAACAAGGGACTGTTAAAAAAGGGTGTGTTTATGGTTAAAGCAGAGGAATATTAGGGACATAATTTTCTTAACATTTTCCTTTTTCTTATGGTTTTGAACAGCAATCATAAAAGTAATCAGGTTTATTTTGGATGTAATGATGCTAGAATTAATACACTTGCCATGCAAATGGCCAGAGTCTTTCTGTTTCTAAGTTATCTCAGATTTACACACAGCACTCCTTCCTTTGTAAAGAGTCTTTTCTTGGTGTTTCAGACCCCAGAATTCAGTAGTGCCATAAGCAGTTCATTTGATTTCAAGACGAGAGGGTCAGAGAGTTGGTATTTGTGACCCACAGAGACACCTTAGGTGTAGGCACCAGCAAGAACTGGGGATTTGGAAGTTTTGGCCTTAAAGCTCTTCGTGTTTTGTTCCTATTGAGGTGAATTTGGGGGTGCTAAAGTGTCAGAGGACTTTCAGCTCAGACAGCCCCTAGGTGTAAGATTGGCTAGTGGCTAATTTTCCTGGTATATCTTATTGAAAGTGGCAGTGCATCTTGTTGAAAGAGACTAGCTGCAGCTTCACTTTCTAGTGAGGTTTGCAGATGCCTGTGAGAGCATATTGGCAACTAGGAGATATCTAAGTTGCATAAGCTTGCTTACTGGTCAGCAATTATTTTACTGGGAAGATGCAAGTATGTAAGTTCTGGCTACCCTTGTCACCTGAAGCTCCAGCTCCTGGATTAATCTATTTTTTCCCACATGGACGTTTTATTCTTTCCTTTGGAGTTTTTAGGTGAGCCAGACAGGCCTTCCCAGGCAGTTTGCTGAAGGACAGTGATAAGACAATGCCCTGCCCATAGTGGTTTGAACCCAATTTAATTTGGTACTCAGTTGAGAAAAGCAGTGGTTATCTCTGCTTCCATGAAGCAGAGACAGAAGCAGCCAAACTGGCATCTGTCAGCACTATCCCTGTTTTATTGGCTGCATCCATTTCTGTGACCGGGCCAAGGGTTTTGCCATGGTCCTTCCCCTCTCCTTTAGCCTGTCTGCCCTCTCCCAGGACTCAGTAAGGGATAGGCAAGATGTGTATGGGGACGTACAGTGGAAGACTTATGATCAGGTACAGGTTTTCAGGAGATATGGCTATAGATGGCAGGACAGGCATCTTGCAGAACCATTGGTAAAGCCAAAGACAAAGGCTCAGCAAAAAAATTCGCGGGTGCTGTAAGTCATCTGTTAGACTAGTATTTCTTCCTTCTTATCGCAGAACTGGCTACAACTGCATGAAAGAACTGGAATTTCCCAACATTGGTGTGTATTTGTAGCCTTGTATCTTTGTGAACTGGCTGTGCCTGGATATAATATAATAAGGCTAAAGCTAAATTTGCCATTCAGGACAGAGATGCCTGGTCTCTTGTCAAGTATGAGATTAAGGTGACCCCAAATGGACCTTTTCTGAGCTGTAACACTCTAGGTCTGATCACAGCATCAGTCTGACCTCAGAAAGCAGTATAACTTTTGTCTTTTTTTCAGTATTTTTTAAAATTCATTGTTTATAAATGCTGGCACTTAAATAAAAATGAGCACACTTTATTTTAATTTTAGTCACCAGGAAAGGTCCCCACTTCAGGGGAAGGAAACTGTTTGGAAATTCAGCTAATGCTAGAATAATTTTGCTGAAAAAAAATAAAAATGAGCCAGAAGGAAAAAACTTGAAATCAGGATACTTCTTGGCCTATTTTCTTTCTAGAATTTTCATGTTTTTCTTTTAAAATGTTGTTTTCACTTTTAAAGGTATGAAAATTTAAGACTACTTTTTAGAGAAGATCAAAATATTTTCTTAAATCCAAAATGTAGAAATAGATTTGTTGTGCTGTGTCAAACAGAACATCTCATTTGGCCTAAAAATAAATGTTTTTGCCTTTAAAAATTGTTTCTACTAATTAAAACTGAGAGATTGTCATTGCAAGTTAGTTTCAGATGATTTTTCATTCAGTCTGCCAGACTCTGCAAGCGAAGTCAACTACTGACATATGGTGACAAGTAGATATGAATATTCTTAGATATTGTAATCTTCAGCACAACTTTTATTTTCTGTGTCTTTTAAAAATTATTTGATCCTATCTCATTTGACTCTTGCTGCTTTCTCTCCAGTTCCCTGGTTCCCCAGAAAAATCCAAGATCTGGACAAGTGTCACCATCTGATCACTAAGTATGATCCCAGTTTGGACCATGGTCACCCTGTAAGTTTGATGTCACTGCTATTTCATTTTTTAAAAAGAAACTCTCTGTAGGGAAATTTTTGTAAGGAAAATTTAAGGAGTAAAGAAATACTCATGAAAGGACAGAAAAAATGAAGGATCAGATAAAGGCTGATCTTTGGCAGAATTAGGGAGTATAGAATGACTAATTTAATAATGAGAAAAGCTTATGGGTCTTGATTTGTCAAGGTACATAAGATTAACATCAGACACATGCTGAAGTAATTTTTATTCAACATATTCTTTAGCATGAATTTACATTTTGTTGTTTAGTTTAAAAAATCTCATTTATTTTTTCACCCCTGGTATATCTGAAGTATGCTCACTTTGTGTTAGCTGGTCTACATAAAAGTCAAGTTCTCCAGCCTTCTGCTTTTTTGTGTTTTCTATGTTTTAACCTTTCAGATATTCCATACCTGCATTTTTAATTTTGCATATGCCAGGAATCTCATTCAAGTGCAGATGTACAGAGGATGGTTATCAGGACAAGTGGCAAAGAGCTAGTCACTAATAAATACCAGATCCTCCGATCCCACAGAAGGCAGTATTATGCTTAAACTTGCAAAAATCGGCTAGACAGAAAATAAGATAAATACATGACAGCACTGATTAATGGATATAATACCTGGACTGAGATTTAAATGTGACTGGAGAAGCTCAAAAGGTCTAGTGATTTCAGTTGATGTAAGCACCTAAAGTTTAAATAGGAAGCAAGCTGGAAAGATTATAATCCTAATTTACATCTGACTTTTCACAAGGTCTTTGGAGCCAGTATTTTGGCAGTATTTATTGATACTACTCTGCAAATATTGTTAGAATGCTTGTGATGGGCTTTCCCTTGGATTCAGGCAGTAGATCTTGAATGGGCCACAAAAAGAACTTTATTCATAATAGTTTTGTGTGCGTACTCTTAGCCTTGCCATAAGCAGAAACCCTAGAGAAGGAAGAGGAAAAATGCACTGTAGAGTCCTGTTCTAGTGATGATAATAGTTAAGGCAAAGTGCTGGGAACAAACAAACACACACTCGTTTCATCAAAGTTTTCTAACTTTAGTACAGATGAGATATGAGTTAGGTACAGACAAATAAGGGACTCCAAAGGGCCATTTGCTGACTGCCAAGGTAGGTCACAGAATTGTTGTGAAGTGTTGTGCCAAACATCACATAGAAGTGATGCATGAAAAGGAAAAAAAGCACAGACTTTGCACTGAAAAATGCAAAGAAGATTTAGATGGGTGCCAACAGAACATACAAGATTTTGTCATTCTCTTCTCTAAATGTCTGAATTCTATTTAGACCCTTTCACTAACCTACACAATGTTAATGTTGTTAGCTATGTCCAGTTCTGTGTGGTACAAAAAAACTTTAGAAGTCTATCTTCCATTTTTGAGAATCACTTATTAAAATATAATGCTCTAGGAGACCTTCATATCCTCCTTAACGAGGACATAGAATCATAGAATCATTTAGGTTGGAAAAGACCTTTAAGATCATCAAGTCCAATCATTAACCTAGCACTGCCAAGTCCACTACTAAACCATGTTCCTAAGCACCACATCTACACGTTTTTTAAATACCTCCAGGGATGGTGACTCAACCACTTCCCTGGGCAGCCTGTTCCAATGCTTGACAACCCTTTCAGTGAAGAAATTTTTCCTAATATCCATTCTAAACCTCCCCTGGTGCAACTTGAGGCCATCTTTCATTCTTCCTCACATCCTTCTGATAGAAACAATCCAAGTATTTGTCTTTTTCCTGAGCTAGCTCTGAGGCTGTTTCTCATGAGATAAATGAATGCACATTGGGAATTCTTTGAACTGGACTAAGTTCCCTTCCTACTTTGTCAAATAGAAGGTGTGAGCACTGAAGAGGATGAGAGAGAGCACCAGTGGTGCAGAGTTACCAAAGCATTGAGTGGGGATTAATCTACACTGCAGAATGCAGTGCAATGTAAAAATACCTAAACTAGCTTGAAACAAGTTAGCTCAGGCACTGAAAATCATTTGTCTGTGGCAGGAGGGAGCACAACACAAGCTCATTTACTGTGCTGCTAAGCATGGCTCAAAAATGGACAGGTTGGAGGAAAGTATAAAATATGCTGATGTACAGGTAGCTCAGCAGAGATTTTGCATGTACATTTATTACCAAATAGACAGTTTGGGCTGTCCATCTCAACAGCTTCACTTTGTTCTTCACTGTCTCTGTAATGTCCAGTAAAGCAAACCAATGACACCATGACACCAGTCTCTGGGGCACCCTGACACTTGCTGTAGAGGTCCCCCACGGAGACTCCTGCTGCTCAGAGGGTGGGTACAGAGCCCTGGAAACTGTAGGGACAAAGCTGAGAGGTCACATCATCAATGCTAGTCTGGCCCAATGGCTTTTCCATGTGTTTTGCATGGACTTGTTATAGCTACTGACAAGCAAGGGTGGCATCTGAATGAACATATTATCCATAACACATAACAAAAATAAACATGTTCTCAGGATCCAGTTCTTTCCTCAGATTCATGCACACAATACTCATTAACTGCACTATTACTGGTAGTATTGCTACACTGAAAATTATGTGAATAAACCTAAGGGAGAAATTTGGCTTGTAGTATGCAAAGTGGTTCCAGTAAATTCTGAATATTTTAGAATAATAAATATTTGTACAGTGATGCTGATCAATGCTGCTTTATGAGTTATATTAGTAACACAGTGCCAGATTTCAGATTTCAGATAATATTCCTATTACGAATGATGTAAAATTCAAAGGAATTTGATTCCACATCTCTATTCATATTTAATAGCTGGAGAAGCCTGCTTGAAGCTCAACTTCTAGTAAACACTGGCGGGGGGGGAGAGGGAAGAAAACTCTGGTATTTAGTTAAGTAAACTGCCCCTTTAAACAGATACCACTGAATCTGTCTTTATCCTAACACAGTAATAAATGGGCAAGGGGGAATTGAGCTGAAAGCCTCTAATTTCCACAGATTCATTGGTGAAATCTAATGATTTCTAACCAGTGAGGACCTCTTATTCTCCTGAAGTGCAGGGTACTGTGCAGGTGCAGTGTACTTTCTCTGGCGAGGTGGTACTAGATTTGGTACCATCATGTCCATCACAGTCCTGTATTGCATCCTTCATGCTTAGCACACAAAATAAATGATTGAGAGATTAGCTCTTCCCCAGCAGAAGCAACACCCCTATTTCAATTCCATTTGTAATGTGATTTGCATTTATATTTGACTGTAAGTGCAATGGTTTGTGATGTAGTGTTTATGAACAACTCCAAAACCTTCCCACCAAGCCATGTTACTCTCCTTTCTGGTCACAGGCCCCAAATTTTCATCAAAATGTCACGGATGTAACTGAATTTGGCTTACCCTGTTCATAAGGTTCAAGATTCATTGCCTCAGAAAAAACAATCTATCTGAGGCCTAGTTATTCTGAATGCTTCTGTCAGCAAATTTATTTATGCCCACCAATCTCTCTTAATGTAAAACTTTTTTTGAATTATTTTCTAACTCAGGGATACGCCGACCTGGAGTATAAGAAACGGAGGGCATTCTTTGCTGACCTTGCCTTTAATTACAGAGTGTAAGTACGAGGCTGCTGAAGACAGACTTCAGCGGTCCACATGTGCTTTCAGACATTTTTGTGTGCAAGAAATACCAGAGACCTAATCTTTTGTCAATGTATCAATGGGGCTATCTGTTAGAAAACAGAATTCAGCCACAGAAGCTTTCACTCGATAGGAAATAGACTTTTCCCACAACACAGCAAATATACCTTAAGATAAAAATCTTAGGATTGCATTCACATCTCCTTCAGTGCTGCATTTTGTCTTAGCAGAGGTGGTTTCTCCATATGGCTCTTTCATTTCAATTTTGCAGTTCCTTTTAGGATTAGCTCCTGAGCTGAGGCTAATCTTTTTCAAGGAACTATAAGGAACAATGTTTAGGGACATACTTTTGACAAAGAAAAGCAATTTACTATTTTGGTTACTTGTTTGACAAAATGTCTCTAGCCATGTACATTAGCTACCTAAAAACCTCTCAGGTCTCATGTGGGTGACTGAAAACGTTTCTGCCTTTATATGTAAAACCTCACCAGAATCACACTGCTGTCTGACAGAGTCAGTCAGATGTATAGGTAGAACTGGTTGTGGATTATCAGCCTCGTGGTCTCCAAGAACTGGTGGAATCTCCCACGTCTTGAGAGACTTCTATTTGAGTACAGTTTTCTCACCACCACTATATATCACAGCTAGTGCAGCATAAAACAGCATAAAAGCACACACTGAACTGACTCAGAGCTACTCAAGAAGCAACAGTGAGGAAGAGGAGAGAAGACTGCCCACCAGAGAAGTTTGTGATAACCATGCAGTGTATGCCTGGGCAGCTCTCTGCTGGTGAGTTTATGAATGCTTCTCTGCGATGATACTGTGCTGATCACATCCTCCATGGATGGACCCTCCAGGCACACACTGCGTTTTGATCGCTGGATTGCCTTCAGCAGAGGTAAGGGTAAGCCTGAAGATCTCTTTTTTCTTCTGTAAAGCAGAACATGTCTCCCTTTCTTACCATATCCCTCTGTACCTCCCCACACTGGAACAGAGGAGAAAATGCACACATTAGAGCCTACCAAGACAAAGAAGTTGTTAATTATGTACTATTTTGCTGTTTCTGTCTTCATTACAGCAAATATTCATGGTGCGGGCAAAGAAAATAATACTTGGAAACTGAACTTGAAACCTGCTTTAGACACATGCATTATTTCCTCTCTTCATTACAGAGGAGACCCTTTGCCTCGCATCGAGTACACAGCGCAGGAGACTGCAACTTGGTGAGTTTGTTACTTGTACTCTGACTCCTGGGCCATTCCGCTGCAGTCCCAGGAAAGACTGTCAATGTGAGACAGTTATAACATTTTAAAACCATATTTATCCAGCTCAGATTTTACACCTTGGTTAAGTGTCATCTTTTGGTCATTTGTTTTGCAGAAAGCCATTCTCAGGGCTGGTCTTAACTAATCACTTTCTAGAGCAAAATGCATTTTCCTGACCATGTCTCTGCCTGCCAATACCATCAAGATATCCGAAGCCAGAAAACATGTGAAGCCTATAGCATAACTTCTTCTAACTGACCTCTAATTAACCATAGCTATGGTGGTGACAGAAATATCACCTTTCCAAATCTGTTACCAGGAGAAAATGCCCACTTGCAGGATGGAAGTTCACTCATAGGATGTGGCTAATCCAATGTTCATAGGACAGACCAGCCTTGCTTGTTCTCCTGCAAGAATTCATTGCTGTTAACCTGAAGAGGTATCATTCTCTCAAACTGAAGATAAAGGAAATTTTGGAGTACCCTTCCAGGATACATTATTTACACTGTAAAAAGGCATTTGATGTCATATGAAATGATGGCAAGTTACTTTTACATGGGTGCAGCATTTCTTCACTGGGGCTTTGTTTCTCCTGAACATTTGCCTCTCAAAAAAACCCCCCAAAAACCAAAACAACCAACCAACCAACATTAATTCAATTCAAAGTATGTTTGCAGACTTTATGTGAAATATGTGGCAGATTTGAAAGAAAGCAGTTCTTATTTCATATACCTCTGTTTCCACTTTCTCCCACTAACTTTAACAAATCTCAGTAAGCAGCAATAATTACACATTTGTATGATAATACAAACATAAGTATGTCCAAATGTCCCAACTAAGAGCAGAGTCCCAGGATTGAGCAAGGTGCCACGTGCACATAATAAGAGAGTCTTTGTTCAGAAAAATTTATAATTTAAATGGAAAGACAGCCTAAAGGTGGGAAAAAGAAAGAATGATGACCACATTTTATAACTGTGGAACTGAAAATACCAGAGCTTAAGTGATTTGCCCAAAATTATACACAAAGTTTATGTCAATGCCAGGAATTAAATCCATACACTAGATGTCTCTTGCCAGAACCTCAACCACAGGGCCATCCCATCTTTTTCAGTGATTATTTTATTTTAAATAAAATCTACTGTGTCATAGAAAGCTTGAGGGGTGTTGCCCACAATCACATTGAAACCTTGCATCCAACTCGTCCAGGCGGTTACATTTTTATTAAGCTCAAATAGGTTTTTATAGCATCTTTCAGTTGTCAAAGATTGATGGTCGGTGTCACGCTCATGATTGCTACCACCAGCCAACAATCTTGGCATGGGATGGTGTGTGGGAATGTCATATTTAAGAAAATTTAATTTTGTGTTCTTTCCTGTTTTTCCCTTTTGTTGCCAACCTCCGTCATTCCAGCCCTTCTCCACCTAGAATTAGTCCCACTGTGGTAACAGAATAGACCTTTAAAGGAGTATCTGCCTATTTCCCCAAACAGCCAGCCCCAGCAACCCAGGTTGTCTTGTTATGTAAAGCTGTTTCCAAAATTAGACCTCCCAATGGTTATCACAGCCCCCTGGGGCTGTGCCCTGAGGTCAGCTGCATTACAGCACAACTTAATTGAGCACTGTGCAATTGAACGGGAAATTTGTAGCACAGACTAAATTCCCTTGGTGTTCACTCTGAAGAGTTGTTGGATGCCTTCAGTTTGTAGCAACATGGTTATAAAAATGAAAACTAATCAAGTGAAGAAATATGACTTTCTGAAAACAGAGGGTACGGATGATCTGAGTTTCTGTTTTCAAGCAGGCTTCTTGGAAGGCCCTGAAACTAAGTAGTCATAAAAGATGTCTTATGGGTAAAAGCTATATAAGAAAAAGGGAGAATCCAGGAGAAAATTATGGGGATGCACCTGTCACATCGTCATAATAAAACCGAATAGTGCCACTTCTTTCTAAAAGAATAAGGAAATGTATGTAAAATAAGGTCATTGCCTTTAAAGTGTTTCAAGTGGCTGGCTCTATCATTCATTATCAGGCTCCTTTCTAGAGTATTTCACAGACCGTGCTTTCAGCAGTTTCTCTTTCCATCTCTGGACTGAAGTACCATCAAGTAGTAGCTTAATGGTCCTTTGGGTGATAGCACTTCCATACGGTGAGGCATTACACCTATTTGAGACACTACATTAGGGCAAGCTAAATTGTTGTCTGGAAATATCTGCTACTTTATTGACTTTGGAGTGAACTTAGATGATTGCCTTAGAGGTACTTAGAGAGGAGGGACACTTAGGTTTGGGTAATTCATCACTAGTCTCTGAGACTGCCTACGTTTCTGTGGTAGTCAATGTTTGGACAGACAGTAGAATGATACTTTGATAAAAGGGACCATATGTGCAAAATTGTAAACAAGCCTGCTCTCTCTAGACTCCAGTCTGGGGATGAACTGTGTACTGGTTCAGAGCCTATGCAATCCCACTGAAGTCAGTAGTATTCTACAGGGAAATAAGCCAGGGCAACACTTGAACTCTAGTCCTCCTCATTTTTTCCTAATTCTTCCATGGAAATGGCCCAGTCTCCTGCGGCTTTTGCAATAGTGACAGCAGCCACTGTTTCCCTCTGTTCTTTTAAGTTTTTTTCCTCCTAAGGTTTTCCTCCCCCCTTCATTCTGGTTCATTACTCCCACACTGTGTAAGACATTCATACAAACGAAGAGAGCCATTACCAGGGACTGGCTATCACCTCCATAGCAACAATAGCATCACAAAAAAAATACAATACAAAAACAACAAAAGGTCATTTTCCGTAGCCAGCATTTCCAAGAATGATCTCAATTTTCATAAAACAATGTTTATAAAATTGTTAACACCCTAGGGCCATGTCTGAACAAAAATAACCAATTCTATAAGGTTCTTTGCCATCCTATTACTACTACTTGTTTATTTTGCAACAGCTAAATATATTCCAAACCACAGCTCTAAATCCAAGCACCATCAAGTTTGGGAGAAGCTTGAAGCCTGTGCCCAAATCTGGTTATATATATTTTTCTTCAGCTGGTGTGTTTTTGTATAATGGGCTAAACACTTCAAGAAGTTGGCATGTCTTTCAAATACATAGCCCATGCCAGGCATTTTGAACTGCAAAAGTATGAACCTCTTTGCCTGTCCAGATGTTACTCTTCAGTATCAGAAAATGTGGTTTTTTAGGAGGAGGTTTGTAAGAGTCAAATATAGGCTAGGCTTCAGCATGGAGATTGAGGGACCGGCATTTCAAGTTGTACCCCAATGTAGAGGGGAAGGGAATACCTGACTCATTCCATCCCTAAACTTCACAACATAGAGAGGGCCACAGCCTCAGCTTTCTCCCTGAGATTTCCCTGGTACCTCCAACACCCTTATACCTAAGCAAGAAACACTTCTGAATCAGGATTAGAGTCCTTTTACATTAAAGGAGGGTGTAGGAAGGGATAAAAAAGATTTGCTGAACAGAACCCACCTTCTAAACGAAAAGCAAAAAAAAAAACCCCTTATGCTTTGCTCCATCCACCCAGGCATCAGCTTCCAAGCACCAGGTGTCCTGAGTTCAGATTTTTAGACCTTTGCCTATGCTGGGGGTTTATGCCTCTCTGTGGATCTGTAGATAGGGCAGATAAGTACTGCTTTATTGAGGTGGGTCATGCTATGTGGCTTTTGCTTTTCAGGAGAGAAGTCTACAGGAAGCTGAGCAGCCTTTACCCTACTCATGCCTGTACACAGTACCTGGATGCTTTCCAGCAGCTGCAGAAATACTGTGGCTATCAAGAGGATAACATACCTCAACTTCAGGATGTCTCCAGATTTTTAAAAGGTCGGTCACTATGAACCATGGTTTATTCTAGGGTTTCCTGGATATGTTTGTAGACTACATACACACACAAACCGTCTTGTAGGACCCAAGCTGGTGAGCACAGCTGATTAGCTGTAGAGTTCCCTCATACAAGATGAGATGTAGCACAGGGCATTAATACCAGGCATATCTAGGGACCACGCTGTAAGTCAGTTTGTGTTTGCTCTGTGAGTGGCTGCAGTTGGTATAGCACAAACCAACTAATTCCAGTACTAGCAGCAGTACAGCCACAGCAGCACACTGCTCAGCATGACTTCAACACACAGGTTTTCTAGGGGTTTGGCTGTATTTTATGCTTCTATAGCTGTGCTGCTAGTAAGACCCAAACACAAGTCCAGGTAGATACCTCTCAAATCCACTTTTTTTCTGATGCATGAGACAGAATGGCAACGTGTGTTAGAGGAAATGATTTCCAGGGGATCCTGCTAGTCATTCAGCAGCTGCCTTGAAACAACACTGCTTCTTTCTGTCTCTGTGGTCCCACTTGGCACACTAAATTCCTTGGTACCTACCACGTGGCTGACAGGAGAGAAGAAAGGCTGTGATGCTAGTCTGTAAATGCATGAAGATGTGGCCTTAGATGAAAGGACACACAAGATTGCTAGTAGCTGGGGGATGACTAGCAAGGGGCAGGAGAGGAAGGGAGCCTGCATTATTTTTATGAGGCCACATGCTGCATGAATTTCCAAGGCCAGGTGCTTTGTGTCAACCAGCTGATTTCCTACAGTTATCAAGAATGACTAAAGAAAGGTGGTCTTTAAAGCCTCCTAGCTCCTTCTCAGTGACAAGGAGATGTGCCAGAGAGAGGAGGACAGCTGATCACTATGATGAAATAAATAATAAAAAGTATGGCTTAACTTTAAATAAATTAAATTTAAATATGATATTCAGGAAATCAAGTGACCTGCTCATGTATCAGTAAATGATGCTAGTAAGCTTGAATAAGCTTTCTGTTGCTGAAGAGTTTTCTAAGACATTGCCATTTTTAGGGAAGATTAAGCTGTTTGATGACAAAGTTTTTATTGCTTCTTTAGTGTAAGGGAATAGAGGGTTGGCATATGAAAAGCATCTCTCCTGAGCACCATTCCCTTCTATTCAACCATCCATCTTACTTCCCTCCTATAGTAACTGGGCTGATAAATATTTTTTCTCATGAAGTAGTTGATCTCATCTTATCTCATTTACACAGTAGCTGACAGCAGGGAGCTCCAGCAATCATGTGATACTGATTTGATTACCACAGATATTCACATTCTTTAAGTGAATCAGGTGATTTCAAAGTGAGAGAATTTAGGATAATGCAAGAATATCCTGTCATAATACGGCTTGTATTGCTCATGTTGGTTGACAGGATTTGATTGCCTGGAGTCTGGGCCTGCTCAATTCTTTCGTAGGCTCTGGTTCTAAATTTTCTCTATGCCATACAAACTGTCCTAAGCAAAAAAAAAAAAACAAAACGCAGTAAAAACAGTAATTCTGAAAATTCTGCTAATAACGGTTGGGAAGATGTTCACAGTGAGTTTCAACTCATTTACTATAAACACGGGGTGCCTAGTGTAAGCTAATTGTCCAAACTATTCTGAATGGGAATGAGAATCAGGCACTTCAGAGGCATTTTATTCCATCCTGGAATGGGTGTCTAAGGAAAATGGAAAGAATGGCTCTCGGGAGTGCTGGTCCTACCCTCCTTAAACTGTAGATAAAACCTGGATTAGATTAGCCTACAGGTTTTGTAAAAGATTATGCATAGATGGAACAAAGTTTGTTCAAAAGAACTGTGTAGACACAATTAAGAGTGAGCAAGCTATTTTAGTCCCATTATATGGAGCTTTGAATTGATATCTTACTTCAATGATTCCCTCTAATAAGGTCATTTCACTATGCAGAATACTTTCTAGAATAGCATGAAGATTGACATTATTGTAAGGTCTCTTTGTAACAAACTCAGTTTGAGTCAGAAGCATCTGCAAGGTCTGTAAAATCTGTGTTAAAGACAGCCTCATGCTAAGCAGCCACTGGGTGAGGGGTATGATTTATAAGGAGCTCTTCTGCGTTATTACTAATTTGGGTGGCTTTTACCACCAGCGTCAGCAAGGCCAGAATTTTTGCTCCTTACAACTCATCAATCAACTGTGTGCTTAGGCTCTTTCCTGTGTTACAGGTGTGCAGTGCTCAACCAACCAAACCTTAACCAAACTATAGGCTGTGACATGTCTCCCCAAATTCCTTGGCCTACAGTGGATGTATTTCACCTACAGCCTATGTGGAGATGCATAGTACAGTTCTTCCTGTCACTGGTTAGTTCTGGGTGAGCCCCGAACTGTCCCACTCTCCCATTTAGGACATAAATCCCAGCACATATCTTTGCTAAATACTGCCTCTAAGGACCAGACCATTCTTTAGCATATATGATGATAAGACTTTATATAGAATAGAATAGAATAGAACAGAATAGAATAGAATAGAATAGAATAGAATAGACTATTTCAGTTGGAAAGGACCTACAACGATCATCTAGTCCAACTGCCAGACCAATTCAGGGCTGACCAAAAGTTAAAGCAATGTTGTTAAGGGCATTGTCCAAATGCCTCTTAAACACTGACAGGCTCAGGGCATCGACCACCTCTCTAGGAAGCCTCTTCCAGTGTTTGACCACCATCTCGATAAAGAAATGCTTCCTAATGTCCAGTCTAAACCTCCCCTGGTGCAGCTTTGAAAAACCTCCCCTGGCACAGTTTTGAATATAATAAACTATAGGGATGCAGAGAGAGAGAGAGAGGGATATCCTGGAGAGAAAGTGATCATGTTATAACCAGCCCACACAGCCATATAAACTTACATCTCTTTTCCTCAGCAGTATCTGTGAACTCAAGCAAGCAATTCCTTTTGACTTCAATACAAGTTGAACTACAAGATCTGTCTAGTATTACCTGGCTTGCTAGTAAGGCTGGTTTGAACAGAGATAAATCCACATCATAAGTATTTCATAATTACTTAAAGGGAATTTAAATGGTTAGCCATGTGACTGTTTCAAATGGCAAGTATTTTTCTAAAGGGTTAACTAGATGAACCTAAGCACATCTTTCTTTCTAGGAAAGATGTTTGGATTTAGGCATTCATTGTCATCCACAGCTGGAAGAAATTACAGCCAGCGAACTCAAGCAAGCTCACACTACAACGCACAGGCCTGTATACACGAGTTTTTTAGGCCAAGAATTAAGCCTTACAGATCACTTTAGGTCAACTGCTCAAGACCTTCTCTTCAACTCATTTTTATTTCAGAGATCTTTGGGCAGCAGGTCCAATCAACCACACCCCCAATTCTCTACTGATTGCTGGTTTTATTGTGCAGTAATGAAATAGAAGTTCAGATTTTGCAGCTATTACCTTCAGCAGATAACTTTTTCCTATGGCTTTTCAAGGCAACTGGCCAAGTCTGTTCCATCAGCAGACTGTCTGATTCACTGGCCTATATTTAAAAGGGCAACTCAGGGAACATAAGCTGTAATTTTCATTTTCCCTCCTGCTTCTCCAACATGGATGCTAAAGCAATATAAATTTCCCTAGACTCTTTCATAGTCCTTCCAAAACTGAGTTACTTAGTTCTCGTCTAATATATTTTTCAGCTGGTGCAGTTTTCACTTCACTCAGACTCAGAATGTAGCCCAAAGATGACCAGATTCTGAGATTTTCGCATTCCTCTGGATTGGCTTAGTATGGCATCAGCAGCAAGGGAGTACCCTTCTTGTGCCAGCTCCTGGCCAGTGCCTAAAGAGACATAGCTGATGGTCTGTCTATTCCCCCAAACACCCTGCTTTCTTGACTGGGGAGGGGGGAGAACAGTAAGCTGCTTTACGACCACTTCTGATTCCCTAGTTAATTCTGATGCCTTTGCTCAGCATATAGACAAAGATAAAGACATAATCTCCACAGTTCTTTTAGCTGTGGTTCGGCTTTGAAGCAGTTCTGTACACACTACCTTTGAATTCAGTGGAGCAATAGAAGATAACCATGGCAAATTCTAACCACCTAGTCCCTCACATTGTCAGGTAGAAGCATTCCTTGCTGTCCACTCTTTTTTTGTCCTGTATAGCTTCAGATGTTTTGCCACTTCTAATTCTTCCAGTTAAGTCTTTTTTTGTTTTCCTTTTCTTCTCTTTCTTTTTTTTTTTTTTTTTTTTAATGAGAAATGTGCTAATAGCCAGACAGAGCAAGACAAGAAATACTGGAAGAAACATTAAAAAACAAAACAAAACAAATCTTGTAAATGGCTTGGTTTCTGGGTGGGAATTTTTTTGTTTGTTTACATAAAATAAATTAGGTTCCAGGCTTCATGACACAATAGAATATGGATAGAGAAGGGAGAATAAAGCCATTTCTGATTTTTTTTTAAATGTAGTTTTATGCTTTAAAGAAGATGAAATGTCATTTATGGGAGCTGAGAATGCAACACAGATTTTGAATATAGGACTTCAAAAAGATTATCATTGGCTCTCTTTTAAAGCAGTGATTTTCAATTTTCTTAGCTTTGCAGACCACCAACATGTTTCCCATGGAAATGTAGATTCTGTATTCTGCTGACCATAGGACTGGTTATTTTGTTAGTCGTCTCTCACAGACCTTTCATAGTAGTGCAGGTTGTCCCGGGGTAACACTGATTGCACAAGCTGAAATCACGGTGCAAATGTATTGCATTCTTCTGTCCTGTTCTATGGACACATGCAAAGCAAAACATATACAATCGCATCACTGGGAGGCTGTGTAGTTAGTTGTCATGGTTTAGCCCCAGCCAGCAGCTAAGCACCACGCAGCCGCTCGCTCACTTCCCCCCCGGTGGGATGGGGGAGAGAATCGGAAGAGCAAAAGTAAGAAAACTCATGGGTTGAGATAAGAACAGTTTAATAATTGGAACAAAATAATAATAATAATAATAATAATAATAATAATGATGAATTATAATGAGAAGGAAAACAACGAGAGAGAGAGAGAGAGAGGAACAAAACCCAAGGGAGGGAAAAAAAGGGGGGGGGGGGGAATTATACAACCGCTCACCACCTGCCAACCGATGCCCAGCCAGTCCCCGAGCAGCGATCGCTACCCCCCAGCCAACTCCCCCAGTTTATATACTGGGCATGACATCATATGGTATGGAATAGCCCTTTGGTCAGTTTGGATCAACTATCCTGGCTGTGCCCCCTCCCATTTCTTGGGCACCTGGCAGAGCATGGGGAGCTGAAGGAAAAAAAAAAAGTCCTTGACCAATGTAAATACCGCTTAGTGACAGTCAAAACATCAGTGTGTTATCAATATTATTCTCATACTAAAATCCAAAGCACAGCACTATACCAGCTACTAGGAAGAAAACTAACTCTATCCCAGCTGAAACCAGGACATTAGTTCTAGACAAACATAACAGTGAAAAAAAAACAGGGGAAAAATAGGTGAGAGCACTGATGGAAACTCTGATGTTAAATGGTTAAGGGCCAAATTCCAGCACCCTTATCTCTGATGAGGACCTGTTTGCTCTTTCTTCTGTGTGTTCCCATTCTAACGAAGTCCAGGCAGAAAGATAAAATTGATAGCAAGTTTTGCCAGAGCTGAGCTAGTTTATACATGTGGAGCATGCACTGACAGAGGGAACTGAAGTTGAATAGTATGCTCCAATTCTACCTCTGGGATATGTTAAACTAGGTCCATTGAGGAAGAGAAGAATTGCCCAGACTGCAGCAGGGCATCCTCATGGTCCACCTACTTCTGTCTTCAACAGTGCAAGGTACCAGGGGTTTCAGGGTAGGGAATAAGAAAGTCTGCAGGAGGGGGCTAAACAGTAACCTAGCATCAGGGAACAGCCAGGTGCTCTCAGACAAGGGTAGGGGTGGGGTGTGTCCCTTACCTAACTCCTGATTTTCTTTTACATACACTATACAGGAAATGACAGAGATAATCCAAGGATTAATAGACTAGCCAGAACTGAAAATGCAGGTTCTGTCCCCTGCTTGATCATAAGGATCATACGTGACCTCAGACACATCAGTAGCATGTGGGACATAGTAGATAAATATGTGTAAATGTACTAAAAATGTAAACTGGGGTAGGCAGTACTCCCATACCTCATATCTTTGCTGTGTGAATACACGTAGGATGGACGGCTAGGTGATTTGATGTTGCAGTAATTGGACCCATAGCAGTACAGGGGCATGTCGATAATGACAAGCCAGGATGTTCCTACTATGCTTAGGTGGAGGGAGCTACTGCAACAGAGCACGAAGGTCCTCTGAAACTGCTTACCTGTAGTAAGTGTGCTATGTAGTTAACCCTAGAAATGCCTAAATTCGGTGTCACTTCCCTTTGCAGAGAGAACAGGTTTCCAGCTGAGACCAGCTGCAGGACTGCTGTCTGCTCGTGACTTCCTTGCCAGCCTGGCATTTCGTGTCTTCCAGAGCACACAGTATATAAGGCACTTCTCTTCTCCTATGCATTCCCCAGAACCGTAAGTTTGATGCCCTGGCACAGTCCCGACCTTCTGAATGTGTTGAGGATGATTCTCTTGGGAACAGCTCTGGAGCTCTACCCAGTAGCCCACAGAATGAAACTATTTGAGAAACTGGTAGCTGGAGAGTTAGAAGGGGAAGTCATGCACGAGAGGGTGTGGTCTCTGTCTCTCTTGCAAAGTTGTCTGGGGAAGGAAAAGACTGGAGAATATCTGGTTTAATCTTTTCATCCTGCCTTCAGTTACCATCTGCTGGGGTTTGATTTCCTGCTGTGAAACTCTCCCAGTAAGTGCTGGCCAGACAACAACAATTACATTTCATGAGAAATTACAAGTTCGCACAGACACTTTTGTTGTATGCTGGGACAAAACAGGGGCCTTTCAAAGACATTGTGACATAGGAGACTAGTGCCCGTGCCATCCCAAGTGAGACAATAGCCAAGGTAGCAGGGGGC
This sequence comes from Ciconia boyciana, assembly GCF_034638445.1. Classification (NCBI taxonomy): domain Eukaryota; kingdom Metazoa; phylum Chordata; class Aves; order Ciconiiformes; family Ciconiidae; genus Ciconia; species Ciconia boyciana. The sequence continues at coordinate 62,861,431 of NC_132934.1, forward strand.
AGCTGGCTCCCCATGGCAGAAGGGAATGCTCTGTCATGCTCCCTGCAGAGCCAGGCCAGGTATGGAGGCAGGTACTGTGGAGCAGCCCTCACACTAGCTCCCTTTGGGGGTCTATCGGCTAAAGTCCTTCATGGGAAGTTCATGTAGGGCAGGAAAAGAAACCTTTATTAAACATGAAGGTCACTTGTTTTCCAGAGACTGCTGCCATGAGTTGTTGGGTCATGTTCCCATGCTAGCTGACAAGGAGTTTGCCCAGTTCTCACAGGTAAGAAGCTTGTTCTGCTGGCTGTTTAACCATCTACTCTGGATAGCAGGCCAGACGTGCCTCAAAGGCATGCAGCTCACCATGCAAAAACCACTATCTTAAGACTTGATTGTGCCTGAGTCGCAACCTCCAGGGGTGGTGGGCTAGCAGTGCTCTGGGAGACATTTACTCTGAGGGAGTGGTAGTACTGCTCCCTATGGACATCATGTAAAAGGAAGGGCAGGCAGTGCTTGTGGGACTTCTCTGTGGGAGGGCCATGTCAGTCTGCAGAAGGATGCCAGTGGAGCCTCTGCGGTGCTGCGTGTTTGAGTTGTACTGACTATGCTGTTCCCCTGGCTTCCTGTCCTACACCACATGAACCTAACCAGCAACAGCCATCAAGCCCCCAGGCTGGTTCTGTCTCTGGATGTACATTTTTATCTCACATGATACTTCAATTGTGTCCATCACCATGTCATTCATTAGAGTTGTTTTTCCTTTTACAACTCACCAGATTCTCACAGCATTGCTCACACTGGTGAGGAGGGTCCAAAAAGCAAACAGGGCTTCTTTGTACAATAAGGGGTTATTTAGTATGAGCAGTGTCAGACCCAAGTGAACTCAATGACCTCGTATAATTAAAGACTTCAGAACTATGAATGTGCCTCAAAACCATAGCAGAGGGAAGAGGATAACTCATATTCTAGGCTTATCAATCAGTGGCCAGTGTGGAAACTGGCAATAAGAGCAGAGTTACATGATGTAGGTCCCTGTCAGAATATCTTAAAAAGAAAGCCAGTTCACCTCATACAATGTGGTTTCCAGTTGTATCGACTTGGATACATGCCAGTTTCCATTTTGGTCATAAATATTGGTTATTATCAGATTCAGATGAGTAGTACTTAAAATATCCTAGTGGTCTATAATTTATTCTGGAAGAAACCTCTTCAGTTCAATACCAGAACTGAAGACACAACAGACATAAGAGATTATAGCAATTTCAAAACTTTCAACTTCCCTCTTTTCCCATCTATAATACAGACTATACAACATGGGATCACATTAAATGAATTTCTACATTTCACATTTTTTTTCACAAAGTATTTTCACAGTTGAAATTCACCCCATGAAAATTCTTTTTTGTTCCATTCAACATGAGACGATGAATGGTGAAAATGCCCTAATTTTGTTTGTTTGTTTGTTGCATGATATGGCTCCCGGGATAGCTAAGAAGAGACGTCTACAGATTCCTATTGTGAGAATAACAATTAACAGGGAGCACAGATAAGAGTAAACAGAGTCCTCCCTGCATGGATCTGACCCACTCATAAGGGCTGTCAGAAAGAGAGTGAGAGATAGAAAGGTAATGGCAAAGATAAAACCCACCTTGCTGTCCTTCCTTCTCATGCTTCCCTATAAATCTCTGCCAGGGATAGTCCAGCATTAAGCCAAGAGACAGTTAACTTTACACAGAGAACGCTGAGGATTAAACACTCATCTAATGTGGCTCCCAGTGGTATGTAGCTGGGGGCCAGGGAGAGGTAGGCATCCTGGAAGCCATGGAAGGTCATTTTGGGTGACAAAAACAATGAATAGTTCATGCTATTCATGCTAGAAATGATGTGGTCCTCCCCCTCCCCTCTTTCTCTCCCTTGGGCTGAATAATCACACTAGTGTAACACTGCCTGCTTGCTTACTTGCTTTAGGATATTGGACTAGCTTCTCTTGGATCATCTGAAGCGGAGATTGAGAAACTGGCCACAGTAAGTACAGATGGCAGTTTAATATCAGAGGCAAAACCCAAACGATTCACTGCATATCCCTTACTGTGCAGGGAAGGCTCTTCTCCAGTGTCTCAGATTAGCTACAAAAATGGGACCATCAGCAGGGTTGTCTCTTCTTCTCATCCACAGGTTAGGGAAGTGCTGGAGCAGGGGCTGGAGTCCCTCTGGGGGAGCCCAGTAGCATGCGATTCCACCTGAGGAAATGCTTATACTTTTTGCTTCTATAAGAATATATTGCTGAAGCTGAGTTTCTACAATTTCAGCCACAGGAGTGTCCTAACTCGCTTTCCAGATTCACCTAATAGACTGGATACCCAATGTGATTCCTGCATTTTCTTCTACACAAGGTGCAGGGAACCATCAGAATTTGATTCACCCTGTATTCATTAATCTCACAAAATAGGTGAGCACTTAAAAGCAATTTGAGAGCAGGTACTGTCATTCAGTTCTGAGTCACTAGGCTGTATACATCTGCCAGAACAACTCATGTAGCCCCTTGCTGCCATATTAACTTTTTCTGAAAGTGAGCTGGAGGCCAGATGATTTTTTTTCTGATAATGACGGCCATTTCCCAGCCTTGATGATTTTTTCAGGGGAGGAGAGGAGCCTTACCCTCACCCAGCTGGATGAGACTCATTCAAGAAAGGGGATGGATGGGAGGAGACTGTCACTCCTGAAATTCCTCACCCAGCCCACAGCCCCACTCATGGTGAAGTGGAACGAGGCACTGCCTGAAGGAGATTATGGCTTACGTAAAATCTATCTGCACATATCTGTCCTTGGGTCAGGACTAGGTAAGACTAGCAGTATTTTTAGAGTTCGGAGAGCAAAAGGTACCAATGCTGAATTTTTTGTAGCATCATCCAGGTCCTGGGCTGGTGATGTGAGGGGACTATGTGGGAAAAGGCAGTGACATGTCCACATTTCTTCTGCAATTTCCCCTCTCTGAGTCTAGAGAGGCTAGAGTAAGATTAAGATCCATGCCTGTGCTAGGGTTAAAAGAATTATGGATCCTGGAGAGCCATTTTGCATTGTTACCCAGGTCTTGGTGAGATTGGGTGAAGGCCAGTAGCTTACATAGCATTCCTCTGCAAGCACCCCTCCCTGATTCTGGACTGGCTAGGACTAGATAGAGGTAGGGTTAAGGTTAGAAGAATGATGGGTCTTGTATCTGAAATTGTCATAGTATCATCTAAGGTTTGGAGAGGTAGAATAAGGGCACATTTTTGAAAGGACTACCTGCAGTTCAGGATCTGTGAGAATACAATTTTGTAAGCGCCATTCAAGTATTCTGAACAGTAAACATATTCTGGATCAACATCTCAATCTTCAATTGTTTAAAAGTTAGACATCTAATCTAGGCTTATTGTTTAGGTTCCTTCACTAGAAAGTGAAGATAGAGAAGAACCTGTAATGCATTCACTATCCTGACATTGATGTCTAACATAAAGTCTTTTTTCTCTCTGGAAGTCCCTGTCATTCTGTGTTCATTATAAAGAGAATGTAGATAACTAGCTTAGATGATACGACAACAGTTAAGCTAACTAAAAGTTTATTTAAAGAATTTCAACTTTGCTTGTTGCTATGGTCTATAACATTTGTAAGACAAACTTTGAAATGCCATTATTTCATTCATTCCCTGGACTTCTCTAAGCAGGTGGATCCATGCACAAGAGACGGTAAATTGCCAGTGTTCATGTTGTCCACAGACTGCCATTAGTACTGTGTCTTGTACCCTGTTAAAACAGTGAGAGCCGAAAGAACCTCACTAACGAAAAGCCAAATACAGGATATCTAAGGAAACACTAAAAAGAATTCCTCCTCCTCCCATGTCTCATTCTCCAGTCAAAAAGAACTTCTGCAAAATGAGGATATACTTGGAAGACCTTTCACTGTAAAATAATAAGAATCAAGATTGTTAACACAGTAAGAATGCAGAATTATTAGCTGAACTGTAGAGAAAGCAGCTCAGGATTCTGCAGAAAGAAAGATCCTGGCATGCTGTTTCTTCAGTGGTAAATTTGCAGGCTAAAACCAAGTCATCAAAATTATAAGACATGTGAAAGAAGGTGGGAGAAAGAAAGAGAAAGAAAGTAAGAGGGAGAATAGACAGAATAACATAGAGTTTCACATTATTTTACAAACTACCTGCAGTTCTTTGAGAAGGGTGCTGAGAATGCAATACTTATGGCTAAACTGACGCCAAGGTCCAGCCTTGTGTATGAGGCAGCAAAGAGCTATGTGTCCCTAAAGGAACCTTGAAGAATTGTGACACAAAGCCATATTCTTGAAATGCCTCATGTTTTCCATGTTTTTCTTTTGCACAACACCTATGCAGCTGCTCAGGGGTCAGCCTGTGTCCAGAATTCATCCTCCACTGTCCATTTCCTTAGAAGCTATAATAAGGGAAGTGCTAACAGGTTGGCAAAGGCAAGAGTTGCTTTTATCCCGCTACTGTCCAGCAGGTAAAGGAAGTATGGTCCTAAGCATGCTTTATTGCAAGAAAAGCCCAGAGAGATGTATCTTTATTTTCTACTGGAGCATGATAAAGATATAATTGGCATAATCTTAAAGGGTACATTGCTGCTAAGGGATAAGTCATTCTTCAGTTCTTCTGACTACTGTCACACAGACAAAGGAGGAGGGAAACTGTCCTTTCAAGTGCCTTTCCTAGGGTCTTGAACCCTCTATGGGGGTCTACCTGACCTAGGGACTATGGGTTGAAATCCGTCAGCTACTACTGACTATAATGGAGCTCAGGGCTAGGGGGTTGCAGGGTAATTTGTAACATCTTCCAAAGAAAGAAGGGGATAGGACTTTATGACTTTATTTACCCATGTAATTATCATTAGCAATTTTTTATTTCTTTTTTTTGGGAGTGAGAATGGGAAGGAAGGTAAGTTTTGAAAAAATATGTGTTATAATTTGTATGTGTTATATATGTTAAGAGAAAAAATAATTTTCTTAAAATATACAACTATAAAATTTGAAGATACAAAGACATTAAGGCATAAGGATAAAAGAAAATTAAAGGAAAAATTGAGAACCTTAAAAATGAACTGCCTGTTGAGACTGTTTTTCACAAGTTGTTCTTATTACCAGCTTTATTGGTTCACTGTGGAGTTTGGTCTCTGCAAGCAAAACGGATCAATCAAAGCTTACGGGGCAGGACTGCTTTCATCTTATGGGGAGCTTACGGTATGTGTCAAACATATGGTATTGAAAGATTTCTATAATCCAGTTTTCTGAACTCTCTGGTAAAAGCAAAATATTGTTTCCTCACATAAAACAATGTGATTTAAAATACTGATTTTTCTTTTGCAAAAAAATTCATTCTCCCTTCCAAGAAGCTACTAAGTAGGGGAAAAACTACTGTAGGATTGTACCTGTCTTCCACCTAAAGAAATGAAATGCAACAAAAGCAACCATCCTATAAAGTATTAGATTTGCTTCTTACTGCTCCTGGCCAGTAGTAAGACCGTTGACTTTAACATAAAACTCATGTACCTTTCTGAATTACTCACTAGAGGGCAATACTATGCCTATTATGAACTCTGCTACTTCGTCCATGCCATTGACATTCATGCACATATGAATCAGAAAGGCACTGACTGACTGGACCAAATAAAGTGCAAAGAAACTGTAAATAGCATGGGCAGTGACAAAAAGAAAATGCTTTAATATTTTACATTCCTAAATACATTTCAAAACTAATCCCAGCTCGAGTTTTATGTAGATGAAAATCTGCGTACACAGGTTTGATATTGCCCTGCCTGGACAGATTGACTTTGGAAAGAGGGACTGTACACCTTTACAGAAAGCTTATGGGTTTCCCCTCCTTTGGACAAACAGCTGATAGGGGGGATACTAATTTCTCCTCAGTTTCACAGAGCACTGAAGCAGATGATCAGTTTCTAAGTGCATAGCATTATACCTGCTATGGGTGCTTAGCATTCATCTGGGGTAGAGATAGCTTTTACAGGAATGAAACAAGCACATACATGCTCTTCCTGCTAGAAAGCAACCAGGATTGCATCACACTGTGACTATCAGAGGGGAACTGCACACCCTTCGTCTTCTCTACCCCTTCCCTGCCCCTGGTATATCAGTCCTTATCCACGCCAAGGAATAGAAGTTTAGCAGTAAAGGACGGTATTCGTTACCATTTAGTTGTTGAGGCACTTAAGACCTTTTCCAGAGTACATTGCAATTTTGGTGGTGCCTGAACATTGGATGCCCAGAGTAATGTTTACATACCCAGATTTTCCTGTCAACCTAATGATTTCTTTCTAGGTAAATCCAGGTCTTAGTGGTTGTGTCTATACTGTGGAAGCTGGGAGCACTCCCAGCCCCTGGGCCCAGGTGCAAGCACTGGCCAGATGCCAAGGCTATCTCAGGACAAGATCAAGCTAGCCCCATCCTTTCTCAGCCCACACCTTGCTTATCTTGAGGAGGAAACCTGGTCTATGAATGCCTCCTGTCTGATCCTTGCTCCGGACAATCAAGGCACCAGAACAACAGAGCGATGCAGTTTGTGTAACACTAGCCACTGAAAACTGCACAGCCTACTAACACCTCTTCTGTATGCTAGGAAATGAATATGGTGCTTCCCAGGTGTGTGTCCATGCCATAGAAACTACCCCTGTAGTTTATATACCTGTTTAATTATACCTGTATTAAGCCCTAAACTGGTATCAGTAGGTCTCAATTGCTTCAGGTTGTGCAGATACTGGATGATTTTTTTTAATTATTAAGAGCCAAAGGAGAATAAAAAGCACTCTTTTCAAGCATTTTTATAAACCAGAAATCAATTTTTTTCATGGGAGATATATTTTAAGCTTAACACATAGACAGAACAGCCTAACAGCCAGTGACATGATACATTTACATGGAACCATGGCTGGATGAGCACAGCTTGGACTCCCATACCTGGAGATAGTTGGATTGTTATGACAATAAACATGTTACAAAACTCTCCTAATGGTACACAGGTCAGCCTGCTTCCCAGTCAATTGACAGAAGGAGGAAACAACATAGTAACATATCTCAAGACATTTATAATAGGAGTCCCAAGAGAGGGGCAGATGAGAACATCTAGAAAGAGGAACCCTCAACCTTCATTTTACCACCTGCTGAGTTTAGCATTTTTTTTTTCCCAGCGCTTGTAATTTGGAGACTTTTGTGAGCAAACTCTGTGGTATATGATTTGCAGAGCTTTCTCTCTTGATAAGCTGAGAGATCTTCATGCTCATTAACCCTCTAGATAAATAAATGTGCCTTCCTTTCTACATAGCAACCTGATCTTGTGCCTGACTGCTCATGAACATGAGCAGAAGTGTGCTAGCACTGTCACAACTCTCATCTGTAGAACAGTGAAAAGTATTGTTTTGAAACAGCAGATCAATGAGCTCCCCTACAGATTAGGCTGCAGTGCGATGCATTTGGTTTACATGTCTATCCGTTCTAGGATAAGGCTGAAGCTACTGTTTTTCTGAGAACCTTTCAGTACTTGCTATATTCACAGCCAACAAACAGGAAACATAGGCTTGCTTTTATTTACCTGGTAAAACCAAAAAGGTCCAATATCAAAGCACAGTTCAAGGCAACATTTATTCTACTCTGCCTGCCTGAATACTTTATAGTTTTAAATCAAATGCATTTACATGTTAAACAGGGTACTAAAGGGCAGAGGCAATCATGTCTCTGATACTTATGTAGCTTTCATAGTAATATGCACTACAGAATCTATCTGCTTGGTGTTACCTCCTTTTTCTGTTTAATTTTGACACAGATGAAGGTAAAAGTTGTGTCAGAAATGCTCACCATTGGTGGCTGGAGTTGAGTGTACCAGACTTGTGCTCTCTCTCCTCTCTTTCTACCCTTTTCTTCACCAGACACCAACAAGCTCTTCTGCTTTTGCTTAAAGTAGTAGGCAAGAACTGCTTGTTCACAAAACTGTGCTATATAACAGAGAAGTATAACTGCATCTCAAATTCCCTACCTCTAAGGTTGACAATGGAAGTAGTAACTGTCCTTGAGTTGATAAATGGCAGATTCTTGTCGTGACTTTTATCATCAGTAGTTGTTGGGTAATGCTGCTGGATAAACTTTTGATACAGCTGGGTCTACCTAGGTCTTCGTCCATCATATTACTGAAATTACATGCAGATGTGATAGCGTTTATATTCAATAGGTAATGAAGTAGGATTACCTCCCCGTTCCAAAAGCATGTCCATCTTGCATGTAACACCTAAGACAGTCTGAAGATGGGCAAGTAGTTCACCAGCAATGTTGCTATGTGCCCTGCACAATCTCTATGTGAGCTCTGCAAGTTCATCACTGTGTAGTTTTTGGGACAGCAGCTTAGTGGGTTCTGTGCACTTCACCTTGAACATCTGAAACTTCTTGTACACAAATTAATTATATCCATGGCCTTAAGTGCTGAAGTTTCCTTTTATGGCTGACTGATTCATCTCACAGATTTTTATTTGGAACAAAACTGAAATACAGAAATATTTCCATTTAATCATTCTAGTCTGCATAAGCATCTGATTCTAACTTCAGTATAGACCATGGCAGTGTCAGTAAAGTGCTGAGGTCCTATGCCTAAGCACCTGCTAGCAACTTGAAAACATATACCAACTGTTTCTTTTACCGCTGAAGAGACAAAATATTTGTAGCGCAGTGTCTATTTCATAAAAGGGATTTTTTAGAAAAACAGCAGTGGCTAGGCAGTTTTATTAGAGAAGATGAAGACTGGAAGGTAGTGAGGGTCATGATAGCCTTCAGTCTTGCAAAACTCATTTTGCAGTCTTAGACTGGCTCTTGAGAAAGCTCTAGATAAGTTTTGCTACTGCTTGGGAGAAAGCCATTGTCCATCCTGGTAATTATCTGCCAGTCTTCCCAGTATGGGCCCAGACGTGGGCTTGCGCATGGAGGCCCCAAACTCGATTCCCTATCATTTAGCTGATCGGCATATTTGGCGCAGGCAGACTCACTCCAGCTCACGTGACGGAGGAAACACGCTGCAGCAACCTGTGCAAAGGAGGGGTTTCCTCATCACTGAAGGCTTCTGAACCAGGAATAACAGGATGATTTGGTCACTAAGGAGGCAAAAAAGGCATGAGTTACTAAGGCTAGGTGGTTGGCTACAAGGTGATAACATCTAACCAGCTGGAGAAGGTGAGCAGCAGTATGCCCAGCTAATGTTATGTGAGAACTTAGCATCAGCAAGGAGTCTGGGAAGATCCCTGAACTGCAGCCTGGACTGACTGTCTGTGGGTGTGTGACTGTAACCCAGGGAACCACATCTTGACTATGAAATCTTCAAAAAGTTTTCCTCTTCTCCACAGCACCCACTCTGACCAGTTTCAACTCAGCTTCAGGTGGTTATTTTCTGTGGATGAGCTGATCCTGCCCAAACTCAGGCCGTAACTAGGGAGAAAGGCAGAAGATGAGACGTAGAGCTAGACACCCTCTGCATGAGACTTGCACTTGTATCCATGTTATCTAACAATTTATTTAGTGACAGCAGCTAGGTATTGGAAGGGACAGGATAACCATACCCAAGTCTAAACTGAACAGTTGTAATGGGTCTGACTGCTGGCCAACCTTGCCTCCTCTGAACTGTAAGAATTCCTCCCAAACAGCTCTCAGTATTGCACTGTTTATTTCACTATATTCTGTCAGCTGTTCTACATTATCCAAAATGCTTCTCCTGTTAACACTCAGCTGGACTCTGTCCTACGTACTGTAAAATCTTATGGCTCATACCACACTTCTGGCAACACTCAGTGCTACATATGCTTTTCTTGCAGCACAACAAGTACTTAACTTGTAGAGGCCTTTAAGGCCATCCAATTTCAAGCTGAACTTCCACTGAAATCAATGAGATTTCAGTTCTGCTTCAACACTGTCAGCATAGTGGGACCCCTGTCAGGTTCTGAGTTTCTGAAATCTTGTCCCATTAGTCCCCAGAGCGTCTAAGATGATAAGAGCAGCCTCATGTTTGTGTACACCATCCATCTTAGATTGTATGAGTGCTCTCCAAGATTTATTCTTCAATTACACACTGCAAATGAAGAACAGGAAAAAGACCATCTTTTAGCATTTTATATTATTGTTCTTTTTTTTTTTTAAAAAAAAGCCCTGTATTAATTTCTGCACCAGTTCTGCAGCAAATTGGCCTACTGGTTAAGGCAGGCCTCCAGTGATGGAGAGTTCAGGCTCAGTTCAGTGAAATATCTAAAAATGTGCTCAAGGGTACTCTCTGAATTTTTCCAGTTAGCAGATTGAGCTGAAAGTCTTGTGCAGTGTCACCCACTCTTACCAGTTATTTACAAGTACCATGGGAGTTGGTATTTGGATCATAAAATAGTGAAGGGAGCTTCTGAAGACTGGGGAAGAAGAGAGAAAAACAAACAGGCAGATCTCAGAGAAGGGATGGGTACTAAAAGGCTGTCCCTAGGTGGATGGGGCCCACTGTCCAGGCTGAAGGTGGAAAGAAAGGTCTCGATGGTGACTGGAATGAGTTGCCTTTTTGCTTTTTGTTTGTACCCAGGACACTTCACCGAAGTGGCCATGGCACTCACCAGCCTGGCCAATTGGAGGCCAAACCAGCTTTTAGGCACATCTACGGTGCAGTTCAAATGTCACTGGAGCTGAGCTAGCTTTGAACTATCTCACTTGGGTTTCAGGGGCAGACAAACCGTGCAGGAACTCACTTTAAGCTGGAGCTGCATTGCCTTCCCAGGACCCTGTGCAAGTACTAAACAACCAACACCAATACCTACGCAATCACACTGTCACCAGCTCTGCTGCTGGCCTGTTTAAAGGTGTCTCTAGTATGTGTAAACAAATGATGGATGTGCCTATGAACTGCAGGGTGGACATAGGTGGCTTCCATAATCCTCCTGTCTGCCTGAGGGGACAGTGTAGAAGAACATGAGAAGAACATATAGAAGAACCTCAGCGGGCCCAAAACACAAACACGCACACACAGAGTATAGTGCATATTTATATCTTGGGTTTCAGGAAAGCTTTCAGGCTGCTTAACCGGCATGGGAGCTTTGCAGAAAACACCAGGAGTATTCTGTCTGTTCTTCAGTGCAGCAGGAAATGCAAGATTTGTGACATGGGCCGGGGACTTTGAAATAGCACTGCACAGGACTCTGAATCTTCTATGATACTAGTTGAAAAAAGTAGTATGATATTATTTTTTCTTCTAGATATTCAGATTTTGGGGGGTGGCATAGACTTTCCCCTCCCTGTCTGAGAACGTGGCTATGGTACCAAATCATATGTCACTGTAATACAGGAACTGTATCTTTCCTTTTTTTTTTGTTCCTTCTTTTTAAAAATTATTTATTGTTTGGTTTATTAACTGCTAATTATGAAAAGCAGCTTTCACCTGTGAAAGAACAGGACTTGATATTACCTTTAACTATTCTACAAAGAGCATTTCATGACCCAGTAGGCACTAATTCTTGCTATGTTCATTCACCTGCTCTAACCTGTATTGTTCCCGTTCCAAAGTATGCTTTATCAAGCAAGCCAGAGTACAAGCCTTTTGATCCAGAAGTGACTGCAGTTCACCCCTATCAGGATCAAGCCTTCCAGCCTGTCTATTTCATAGCAGAAAATTTGGAAGATGCCAAGGCCAAGCTTCAGTAAGTAAAGTGTTTATGGGTATTTACACTGAGGGGGGCACACCAGCTTGAATCCTAATCTCAAATATATCTACCACTACAACAATAAGCATGTCAGGCTATCTCACTGCTCACTTCATCTGCACAGTGGCTTTTTTACAACAAAGTCAAACATGAGATTGTTTATCTCAGAAAAGCTTCATAGAAAATCATAACTATATATTATGCCCTGTCCCATGCTTCATCTTAGCAATGCCTCCTTTTAGCAACTTCTGAAGTAAATTCTGTAACTGAATAGTGAGAGTAGAGCGCAATCCCACAGTTGGGGTGCCTATGTACTAATCCATACAAATAGGAGATCTTGAAGAACTGATTTACCCAAGGTCACATGGAAATTTTATAGCAGACTCAGGAATTAACATGGATCAGCAGGGGGCTTAAAAACAAGATTGCCTTTCTCCTCTGATTATATCTGCACAAGAATGCAGAATCAGCATTCACAAGCAATCTAATTTCTACAAAGTAGCTGACTGCAACCTAAATAACATTATTTCAAATTAGCTTGAGGTGTTTCTATATGCATTTCTTTGACTGTGTTATGTTATGCAGTAAGGATTTTTTAAATTTTTTTTTTTAAAGTAAGCAGGGTTTAAATTCTGGCCTTTATCTCCAACAGTTAGAACAACATGACCAATTCTGGCTGGAGGCAGGATGCTGGTTGTGGAGCTACTTGGGACCATGTAGGAGCTGAAATAAGGAATTTATTGGAGGAAGAGAACCTGGGCCAGGCTTCTTCCCTACTCCTCCTACCTCTTCCCCAGAAGCACTGTCTGCTGGGGTTATAGCAATGGCAAATTAGGCCCCTCATCTTAAATCTGAAGGTTCACATTAAATTATTATTGTCTGTAAAAATGTGGATGAGAACTCACTGGCAGGAGAGAGAGGACTTTCAAGAGCATTTGACTCAGGCAAACCTGAAAAGAACTTACAAGGTCAAGAACTACACCATTCTCAGACTTGAAGAATTTTCATATATTTTTTCAAAATAGTTGCACAGCCAAAGCTGCTCAAAATAACCAAAGGCACAAGAATATGTCAGAATGGAAAACATAAGGCAACATTAGTATAGGGGGTTCCTACCAGCATGTACTTAATGGAAACATTGTCGAAAATGGCGAGCAATCATGTTTTTTCTTTTAACAGAGACAGCAAAATAGCCTAGGATGCCTAGTATCAACAGGTTTTTAGAATTTTACACAGAAAGAGCTACTCCAGGTTATTTCTTGGAAGTGAAGGCAGCAGACTTGCTGTGTTCCTGCATTCCTCAGCTTGTGGTTGTAATAACTCTGAACTGTGTTAACGTAGAGCTGTAAGAGCACAGACGGGTCTGAGCCAGCCATGCTGAAAAGCAGGCACCGCAGATCTTGTGGGCTGCAAGTAGTCACAGCAGCCTCCGCTCCCTGACAAGTCCATGCCTACATACTGAGAAATTAGGTCCTGCAGGTTTTACACTTAGGGAAATGGCTTCTGAACTAGCAGCTCTGTCTTCTTTCCCCACAGAAACTACATGATGAAGATCAAGAAGCCTTTTTCTCTCTACTATGACCCATACACCAGCACCATAGAGGTTATGAACACACCTCAGAAAGTCAAGAGAGCACTCTGTCAAATGAAAGAGGAACTGAAAAACCTCTGCTTGGCCCTTGAAAACCTTTCTTAAAACTGCAGCAGTACATGTCACCTGGCACTGAGATACTTGTAGATGGTTCCAGCACTTGAAGATTTAGTGATGAAGTTGTAGTTGCATGCAAAAATCTTTAACCCATAAAACAGCTCTGTCAAACTAATCTTTTCACTGTAATTTAGGCTGCTGACTTAGCCACGTTAATGAGTTCCTATTGAGTATGTTTCAATGACAAACAAGACCAAATTACTCCAATTTTTGGTAGGTGATATGAGCTACAGCTGTTTGGAATGTATTTATCTGTTATTATTGGACTCTTACAGGTTTTTTTTATTCACCTGCCACCTTTTCAAGTTATCTGTCACAAAATAGCACAGTAACTCCTCAGCCACACAGTCTTTTACTTGCTCCTTAAATGACATGATCACGGTCTTTTAGGTTGGCTAGCTGCCTGAAGTTAGCAGTTCTTGCAGCTAGCTCATTTCTGCTAGCAATTACTGTCAGCTATTGTGCTCACAAACTATGAATGGTTCCCTTACAATGTGCAAATGCAAGAGTTTGTAAGAGGAACCCTTTACTTCTGCTCGCTATTTATTTTTTAGACACTCATCTCATTCAGTAGCCTTCAAATATGGCAAAATAATTTCCTGTCATATTTGAGATTGCAGAATATTTGTCCCTTGGCTAAAAAAAAGCAGAAAATAATAGGGCCATGATACTCTGGCTCTCGCATACAAGGATGCTTAATTTGAAAGGAAAATTTGGATTCTGGGAAAGAAATTTGGGTGTAAAGAAGGATTTTCAAAGAAGCCTTTAAGAAATAGAGTCCCATTGGTTTTTCATGGGATTCGGATACTCCTGGAGACCTTTAAAAATCTTTGTTTCTTATTGATGTCATGATGATTGTAGTAATAACCAAAAGGCCAAATCTATGGAACATCTAGTGTAAAATCTAAGATCAACCACTAGCAGCCATATAGCCTTGCTATGGAAAAAATATCAGCTCCAACTCATCTTGTCTCCCTCTCCAGTCCCTCTCTGAGATGTGTCTGAAATTTATCTATGCTCTGCAGGTCATGCTTCCCAGAATCAATCCCATAATTACCTTTTCCAGACTTTCATGCTCTTTGTATCCCCTTCCTTCCTGTACTATCCACAAGTAGAGACGAGTTCAGAAAGAGAAGGTGAGGCTCATGCCTAGAAGGATTCCCTCTCCTCTTAGCAGCAGTGCAAACAGATGGGGTTGATGCAGGTTACAGGTATGGCATAAGCAGGGGCAATGTAGATCTCATGGCTGAAGCTGGGTGACAGTGATCCACAAATGTCAAGGTAGATTTATCCTGCACAGCTTAGAAGCTCTACTTATTTTATAAAAGTATATTTAGCACGTGGCAGACAGCAAGCTTGTCCACTACTGTCCACTAACTGCCACTGTATGTGGTCTGAACTCTGAGGCAAATGTGAGGTGGTTTGGCTCTTGATGGAAAAGGAGTCATCTCTGCCTTAACTGGTCACTGTGGGATAGGAGCATGTACACAGAAAGTCACAACAGAGCAATTCACATGCTGTTACTTCATACAGAGCTTATCTCACTGTAATTTGTCCATGTGCCAGGCTCTAAAGAAACTGTCTTATTGAAAGTTAATGGGATTTTGTTTGCTAAATCTTCATATCTATAAGCACCTCAGAAAATTTTCCCATGGGCAGTAATAGAGTATTCAAGATCTGGGGAGCTGCTGCAACTGCTCCATTTTATTCAAATGTGGTGATGCGTGAAAAATTTGGAAGTAACTTGGCAAAAATGGCTGTGAGACCCCTTCCTCTCAACAGCAGGAACATCCCAGGTTCATTCTTTTTTCATTTAAGTCCAGGATTCTTCTGTTCTACTCCAGGAGAACACTTGCATATCATAAACTCTCTTTTGCTAGAGATTCAGACAGGGTCAGAGCTAAGTGAGTTCCTTTGCTTCCAGTTTATTTCTGCTGTGATGGAGGATGATCTCTCAGCATAATATTATGGATTTGATTCTACTTATACTGCTCATACACACACACACACACACAAATACCATTTCTCTTCAGAGCAATTTGTTTTGTTACATATTGTAATAATTTATCTGTCTACTTCCTGCCAATTGGTGCATAGGCAAAAATGCTTGATAGCTCACAACAGATTGTTTTCAGAAGTATTATTTTCATCAATCAGTTGTTTTACAGTGAGAATTGAACCATGTGCTCTGGTTTTGTGTGTTTTCTTTTTCTTTCTTTTTAAGTGGAAGATAATGCCAGAGCGGAAGAGCTATCAAAATATTTTCTATAGATGGACTCTGTAGGCCATAGGGTCTTTTTCATGTATTCCCTCTGAAACAGTTGAATGTGGAGTTTAGACTTGAGTTTGGCTATTGCTCAGAACAGACCTATATTTGGAAGAAATGAGAGACCTGATGGATTTGTTTTGCCCAAGGCCTCACACTTTCCTTGGAGGGACTCCAGGCCCGCCCACACACCCTTGTCTTTTCCAGTTCCTGTAGCAAGGAGAGAAAAAGAAACCATTTGGAGCCAGATTCTCCCACCCTTACACACGCTGAGTAGTACCCGATCTCTCGAGCAATCCCAGTGACAGTACTGAGCCTGTTTAAGGTGCTGTACACAGACAATAAGAGCAGGATTATCAAAACCTTTGTGGGTGTACTTGCTTTTTTATTGTCTTAATGACAGTCAACCGGCATACACGACTAGGGTAGGCAAAGCCTCAAAAGTAATGAATTTGTCTACTAGAACTTTTAAGAAGCATAAATATTTTTCCAAAGGAGGCAAATCTTTCCCTCCTTACTCAGGCAAAACCTACCCCAGGATAGCCATGTTGGACACTCCCCTATAAGGAGGTCCAAATTCTTCTCTTCTGATTCAGTGTAGTGACAAAGCAAAAGCCTTCAGGGTTATATCCTTATGAGGTACGCTGGTCATGCTGCTCTTCCAATATTCATTCTTTCATTTCCTCACAGAAGCCAAGAAGTACCTCATACTCCTGTCAGTCTAAGGCAGGGGTGATGGGGAAGGCAGCAATAGGGCCTCCCAATGAAAATAATGGCACAGAGGAAAAAGCACCAACCAGTAAAAATACGTCTTTTTGTCAGTTTGCATTTCAGCAGTTTCACATTAATCTTGCACAAGAAGGCTCCAAAGCCAAGTAAAACACATCTTGTGACTTGAAACTGAACTGATGAACTCCCCATGGGTCTTTTGCTTATCCCGATAAGCTTATTTTTCCTAGATGGAGTGCATTTAGAACAAAATAGTGTATGTTATTAAATCTGTATTGTGTTGTTCTGTTATACATGGGAGAGTTAGTAAATTCAGTTCGTGGGTTTGGGTTTGTTTTGTTTTTGGCTAACCAAGTCTGTCCTCTACCAATTTTGGTCCACCTTCAAGCCTCCAGCTGCTTCACTGCTTCCCTGCAGATCCACTAGGGATGCCAAGGGTACCACTGTGTAAGGAGAATACACAGTTATGCAATTTGGGGAATTTGGCAGGACAGGAAGAGAAAATTTAGGCAGGCCTCCCACCCACTCCCACGAGAAATCATATTGTATTACAAGGCAGAGCTGCCATCCTCAGAAGGACCTTCTCAATCACTTCCCTCTGGTTCCCTTAACATTTCGCCCTTTATATATACTACCTGGTGAATGTAAACCTTACTTAACCAATTAAAGAAATACCAGAGGGGAAAAAAAAAGAAAAAAAGACCTTCCAAGAAAGGAAACCTCATTACACTCAGTCTTCCTTGTCTCTGCTGATCCATGAAGGAAGAAGCAAACAAAAAAAAGCAAACTTCCATGGAAATGATAGTATATTCCTGAAGAAACCTAAACCATGAAATTGTCCTGTGTATAACTACACACATGAAGATCACCTTACACCCCTCACTGAAATGCTGTAACTTACCCAGTAAATCATGACCAACAATTAACCACACAGAGAGGTGTTACATGACTGCTTGAGGCAGGAAATGAAGCTACCAGGAAAAACCCTCTGGTAGCTTTGCCTTACACACGTACTGCAGAAACAGAAGGTTCTCTGGAGCCTGCTTCCGTAGATATCCTACAGCATGGAGAAATTCCAGCTGGCAAAGAAACAGAGGTATATACATACATCCCTAGTAATCTCGCCTACCACTAATCAGGAGTTTATACGTGGGCTTTGAGATGTAGTTAGAGGACATTACTTCACAGCATTCTTCAGATGGCGCTTGATCAGAGATTGGCAGAATGGGTTACTGGCTGTATCGTATTAAATATACATTAACTTTGGTAACGCTGGAGGCCCAAAGTGAAAGCAAATCTCTGGCACTGTCTCCCACCTGATGAATTCCTGAGGGGAAAGAAAGTCAGACTAGAAAAGGAGTCTGGCTGACAACTGGCAGAGCAAAGGGACAAGGAATGGAAAGGACCGGTAGGTAGGCCTAAAGCATGTTTGTTTTGCATATGCTGTTTCATTATATTTGAGAAATATTTTTGTTTAAAAAGGAGCTTTTTAGCATAAAGGAAGAAAGTTCGTACCTCTAAGAATGTAGAGGAGTCGAGGTCAGTTGAGACTTTTTAACTGTACCTGAGGAGTGTTAGTCTTATCTAAAGCATTTAGTTTCAGCATGGGGTACAAAGATTAGAAAGTAGAAAAGGGGTCTTTGGGAAAGAGTTTTTTACATGGTGTGTGGGAAAGCTGAAGCTGACCAGGCCTTGTTGCCCTGCAAGACACAAGAGTCCTAAATTTTGAGTGAAAGCTACCTTAGGAGGGGAAAGCAAGCAGCTGGCCAAGCACTGCCCTTCCAGCAGAAGACTATAAAATTGTTATTGCTATAGCTGTATGCTAGGTGCTGTCTTTTACCCTGCTTAACTATTTTGTCAAGAGTTTTCTTTTTTCACTTTATTTAAAAATGTTATTTATTGATCCCTTTGACTTGTTTTTGCAAATGGGGAAAATTAGCTCACTGAACGTGAGAAAGTTCAATATTATTTTCCCAGGGTTTTGGGTGGAACTTGAGCAACAAATGGACCCTCTTAAACTTAAACCTGGCCATTGCCAAAGGCAATTAAGACCTGGCAAATGGTTACATTTAGGTAAAAGATGTGACAGCTACCACTTGATGTATCCAAACCAAATCTCCACTCCCATCCACAACCAGTAGTGTTAGTCTTTAAGGTATGTCTTTCACAAAATTACCCATGATAGATTTAAACATAAACTATTAAATATAAAACATAGCACATAACACCTGTCAGGTACAGTAACTAGAAAAATCCTCCAGTTTGGAAGTTCATGGCATTTTGGATACCATTTACAACTATGTGGCCTATTTCAGCTGTCGCTGAAGTTGTGGAGTTTGAGCATGGCGTGCAATAAAGCAGGATACGCTGTTGACTTTAGCGAAGCCAGTTTGACTGATCTCACTTACAAACTCTGACTCAACAGCAAAATTTCTGTTGAGCAGGCTAATAGCTAAAATGTGGAAGTAAAAATAAAGGATCCATTTACAGTCATATCACTGTGCAGCATTTAGTACTTTCCTCTTATGTTTACTGACAGAGAAAAAAAACCCCACTATCAGTATTATAGAAATATTCCTTGAAGTGGTAGACTGGCACACTTTAAATACTCCGACATAAATAGACAATTAAAAAGAACTTGTAGAAAGAAAATATCTATTAATTTTTTAATTAATAAATGCCGTCTTTCAGGAACATCTCACAAGATGACACAGATGATCATCATTATGTTTCGTACAAGAGTGTTAGAAACATTCTCAATAGAACCCGTAAAAAAAGAAAAAAAAGGCCTGTTTTTAAGTATTTCCTGAATGAATCCCAAAACTGATGGGTTAGAAATGGAATGTGTGTTGGATGATGATATGAATTTTGTACAGTGTTTAAGTCTTGTACTTCAGACATTTCAATTTGGTTCTGACTATTGCATTAGTTCATATTTCTTGGTTTAAATCTGGGTAAACAAAATTATTTCACTCGATTCTTGTGTCTCTAGTGTCCTACAAAGGCAGGCTCTGTAACCAAATCTGAATTTTAGCTCCCTTTATGAAACATTGTGTTAGCTGCAGGGAGCTTGAGGAGGAAGGACTTTTGTAAATGAAACTTGCTAGTCACTGATGCTTGTTGTAACTTTCTTCCAATTACCAATTTTATCCCTGGGCAGGAAACAAGTCAAAGGTTACCAGAATGGGCTATTACAAATGTATCATCCAATAGTGCTATCAAGTGCATACACAGTTTGGTAATAATTCCACCCCATCATTAATGTGGTAATGGCTTTACAATATTGCCTGTTTGGGTTGTGGGCAAACCATTCAAGCACATTTTCTCAATACTTTGTGATACATCATTAGTTTCTGCGTTGCTGTCTTCCTTGGTTAAATGGAGTTAAAGATAGATAAACAAACAAATTTGGGTGGAGACAATTGACTTTCCTATTGCCTTGACACCTCTATTTGTCCAGGAATCAGACTGAAAACATGAAGCAAAGAAGCCATAATGTCATTATCCAGAAAACTAGAGAACACCTCACTCTTTACTACTTAAATGGCCAAGATGGGCTGTACAAAGACTTTCCTGATTAATTTGTGCAAATTGTTCTTCACATTCCAGCAGTTTACTAAAGCCTTTAGGTGCTGACTAACAGCTGAAGAAACTTAAGTTATTACAGAGGATCGTTGGGTGCAGTATGATTCCCACTGATGGCTTAGTTCCGTATCCTAAGCTGATACAAAATGGTATTACACCACCAGTTTCAGAAGAGCTGTCTTAGGCTATGCTACAGGGCCCACCATGTTGCCTGCGAATTCAGGAAAGGAAGTTCAGGTTTTGCGCTTTCTAATATATCAGTTTTGAGATTATGGAATCTTGTTTATATTTGAGTGCAAGACAGAGTAAGATAAATTATATCATTTAGGAAACATGGAGCAAGGAGAAATAATTTTTTACATAAGGAACCCAACTCATAGAAGTGAGGAAGAATGTACTCCTGTAGCTGAGGGCACCAACAAAATCCAGCAAGAACTCTTTTGCTCTGTATTCCTCCTACAACCCCATCACGAAGTCTTCTGCTAGCAATTTCTCTCCAGAGAAACAGATTCAGCATTTGTCACATTATCAAACTTCCACCCTCAGTAAAGAAGTTGTTATTTTTGGCATGACATGAAAATCTTCCACTAGCAAGATCTCAGTAGGTGAAATTAACACAACTTTAAGGTCTTTGGTACACAAGCCATTTCTCCATGGCACCTCTGCTATTTCATAGTATTGGTCAGTGGAAGAGAGGAGCAAAAGAACAGCAGGTGAGCATAAATGGGAGAGAGTCCTGGATTCATGGTAGTCCTGTGTAGCAATTTTGCTGTGCTTGAGGCAGAGGAAGGAGTGAAGGATCTAATCCTGAATTAAAGAAGCACTCTTCCATAGAGCTGGAGTGGAAAAGCACCTGCAGTGCATTTACTGCCCCTCATGCCCTAAGCTTATCCTGTGCTTCTGCCACACCAAAAAATAATATATATACTTTGGTCTTTCCCAACTCCTTGTAAGACAGAAGCTAGGGCCAAAAGGGAGTTGTGATGCTTCAATAAGTTTCTTTGGGCAACAGGAGAAGTAGTACAGGCAAAAGTGCTGAAGAGAGCACAAGGACTCACTCGTGTCCCACGCTACCTGTGGGCTGAGTGTTATCCTGAAAGCAGAATCAAAAAATAGAAAAGTTTTTCCTCTCTCTGCCAAATCAGGAACAAGAAGTTGTACACAGGGGCATTGCTCCTATCAGAACTGTGTCTGGAATAATGAACATGTTACTGAACAGAATCACAGAGGTTGGAAGGGACCTCTGGAGATTGTCTAGTCCAACACCCTGCTCAGAGCAGGGTCAACTAGAGCAGGTTGCTCAGTATTATGTCCAGTCAGGCTGTGAATATCTCCAAGGACAGAGACTTCACAACCTCTCTGGGCAGCCTGTTCTAGTGTTTGACCACTCTCACAGTAAAAAAAGCTTTTTACGTTTAAATGGAATTTTCTGTATTTGGATTTGTGCCCATTTGCCTCTTGCCCTCCATAGGGCACTTCGTCCTGATAGGATGAAGAATCTACCAATAATATTCTTATTAATGACATGTTCAGTAACTGGACTTTTAGGGGGTGTTCTGATTTCTATTCTTCCCTGAAGCACAGCATTGAAATACAAGAGAGCTGCTGTAATCCCAGCATGTGGAAAGAAGACCATGGAGGAGTTGGGACTCCAAGGTAATACACTGCCAAAGGACTTGTCAGTTGAGCTAGCAGGTAGAAGACAGTCAAGGAAGCTGCAAGTAGCTCCAAGGGTTGCAGTTGAGAGCAGGCAGATCAGAGGAGTTGCCCGTATAAAGGCATTGGTACTCTAGTATCATAGGAACATGATACCATTCCTACTTGCTTCTCTCTATATCCTAGAGGAGACTCAGACTGTAATATCCCTTTGAGGGGTACCCTTCACCTGCTATCACACTTCGGAGCTCCAGCAGATTTTCACAATCTGTTTGGCTTCTGCTGGCTGCCCAGATCCTGAACTGGCTCCGTCTGCAGGATTCAGACTATACTGTCCTTGTCAGCTGGACTGCCCACAGTCACCTTCCCAGCCAGTGCTGTGTTTATTTCATACGGACAGTGTACCTGTGTGTCGAACAGCTCAATGCTATTTACCTTTTGACCACAAGGTGGTAGCGCAGCATTAGCATTAATGTAAACATGGTGGCTCGCTTAACTTTTGCCCAGTTATCTGATAGACTCCTGCTACTGGACAATTGTTGACAATCTTCTTCCTTTTGCTAACTTCCTAATTAAAGAACAGCATGATATAATAGGCCAAAGACATATACACCGGGATAGTAAATATTTGTGGAAATAAAGAAGAAACACAGAAAACTATTCCATGCCCAAAAGGGTGATTTGGAAAGAATGAGCGGTAGGGATAAAATCATCTAACCCAGCTTTGAGATTTTGACTTGTTCCCAGAACTGGTGAGGCCAGATATTATCAAATGCTGCTCAAGGGGGATGAAACTGGCTGGGCTGCAGTGGCCCCTAACATCACACTTGAGTGGCTCTCTGGCTGCAGAGTGCAGCGTGGTAGAACCTGTCCTTTCAAGGCGCACCAGAACCCGTATCTAGCAGCTTGTAGGACCATATGTTGGTCATCTCTTTAGTGAAATATTTAGGCTCTTTTCTAAAGCTAGTCTGGGTTATAGTTTTGCCTTTGGCAACGCTACTACTGGCTTCACATAGTCCCATCTACAACCTCCTCCCACTTTCCACTGCTCATTGCTGCCTGCCACACCTGGCAGCATGACTATGACAGACCAGGAAATGACTTCAACATTATTATTCTCTCCCTTACACATACTGCTTTTTTTCAACCAAATTTCAGAGGTCTAGTTCACAAGACAGGCTCATGAATGGTTGTGCTGCCGATAACGAGAAGGCATTGTGCTTGCAGCAGAGGGTCAGGAGTGGGAAGGAACACATTAAACTGGAGTTAAGCCCATGAATGCTTCTTGTCATGGACCTGTGGCTGTAGTGCCCCATGGTGAATGAGCTCTCTTGCCAGGATTTGTGTCTTATTTTTCAGGCTGTTATACCAAATGAGGTAAAATGTCCTTTAAAATATGTATTTCACATTAATGTTATGGAGATCACTACTTAGAAAGTTACTTAATAACAAAATATTTGTTAATTTTTCATATCATTATTCCAATATAGCCAAGTTAATGAACACCTCATGAGGATTCAGACATGCTCAAAACCTCTTCATACTCTTAGCTCACAAAATAAAAGTCAGTTTGAGAGTGATTTTCAGTAGTCAGCCTTTTGTTCAACAGAAAATCAGAGCATTCATATAAACCCTTTGAGCTGACATCCTACCCCCAGTGAATTGTGCTCGATCCTAGGATATGTAAACTAATCAAGTGGTGATTTTTGCTGGAGAGGAAGGGGTAAGAAGAGAGCTTTATTTCCTAATTAGTGTGGTCTCTATCTTCATATCACATTATAGTTAGTGCTGATTAAGAAGGGCACCCTCTAGACTGCCTAATTTGATATCTCCTTTAGCAGGTTACCAAACAAAGTGGCTCTAACCTCAAACACAGACTGCTAGGCTTCTTACACAGGGTTGAAAGGACAGAGTGTATTAATGTCAGAGAGATCAAAAGAAGGTTTTCAACCTAGTTGGTACCAGAACCTAGTACTGGAACAAAATTCCCTTGTTTGAATCGATTTACCAGTAATTCTAGGTGGTCTCCCATCAAAGTGCTGGAAAGTCCTCCTTAGTGTCATAGTGACTGCCCACAATCCTTACAACCAAGACAAAGTGTTGCACAAACTACGCAGGCTCTTAGTTCCCAAGGGCATTACTGCATACCATGGGTCTGACTATAATTCTTCATCTGTTACTGTAACTTTAGTGGGAGGCCTTTATTTATGTCAGAGTACCCTTATAGTGTGCTGATAAAGTCTTATGAAGTAGTCCAAAGAATGGACATAGCTGTCTCCAAGAAATGGAACTGCTGTTCCAGTCTAGTGAAACTATCCAGTTGAGTGAAAATACTTGTATTGATGGAAACAGTTTTGCCAGTATCTCATGCCACCGTTGGGGATCTCACACTCCTGACAGACAGAGCCTGGCAGGAATTTGGAGCGTAGATGGGGCCTAGATCAAATGAACAATTTGGAGTTAGAAACATATAGCAATGATCCTTTCAAAATGCTTTTATTTACAGAAACATTCAACTGAAATAAAGTCTCTTAACAGGAGGTCTTGATTACTTTTCCATTTCCAAACCACACATCATAATGGGGATGGAATGTGGTTACCATAAATTGTTGGTTTACAAATCATCACTGACTTGTTAGCAACAGCTAGGATGTTAGAGTTAGAGCAACAGTTTGGATGTGATAAAATAGCAAGAGCCCATTTTTCATGGCATCGTTGGAATGAATATAAATGAATTCTTCCCAGAGATTCATTGTGGTGGTTGTGGTAAATAGCAAACTGCATATTTCCTGCTCATGTTGAAATCAATGGGAGTTTTGTTATTGGCATCAGGAGAAGCAGGATTTGACCTTAATAGAAAAGAGAAGAGGGAAAGAGAAAAAGATGAGGAAAAAAGAAAAGAATGAGCCTGAGAGTTCTAAAATGACTAGAGATTCAGATGCTTGACTGGAGACACTTCAAAAGAGGAGTCTGAAAAGCAGAAAGTACCAACAACCTGAAATGGGGGCCCCTTTTCATTTGGCTTTCCTTCCAAATTTTCCCTTGAGTTCTCTGCTTATGAACTTTGAAACTGAGGAATAACCAATAGTAGTCACTGCTGAAAATGCAGATTTTCAAATTTTCCTTTTTCTTCGAATTGCTTCTGCCTCTCTCATGGCACTGAAGAGTTCTCTTACTGGGTTTCGGATGAAGCCTATAAAAATCAGCAAAGGCATTCTTTCAGGGAAGCCAGCACAAACTTTCTTCCCTAGTTGTATTTGAGTCATGACATAGATCACTATCAACCACTTAACCTTGCTCAAGCAAAATCCTCATCTGCTAATAGAATTTGCAACCTTGTCTCTGTCATATAGGTAAATATTTACAAGAGAACTTTTGCATTAGAAATAGGGGAAACAAGAAGCTCTGGCCCAAAAGAGATCACTACACTTGCTTAACTAGTAGACTAAATTACTCAAATTTATGGATTTCTCCTCAAGTACTCTATAAAAGTCTAAACCAAACAAAATAACAATGTATGCATTCTCACCACGTGGTACAACACATCAGAAACTTATTTCCTTTATCAGGTGCATTCAAAGCACTCACCAAGGTCACAATGCCTAAATATAGTTGTTTAAATATTTAAAAGAGTGAGTGAAATCTGGTCCTCTAAAGTCAACAGCAAAACTTCCAATTACTTCATATAGACCAGAACAGATGCTTAGCTGAGTAAATTTAGTATCATTGAGGCTAGGACGATCTCTATTAGCTGAACTTTTAGTACTTGCCTACTTAGATTTAATACAACAAACATATAAGCATCCTTCCCAAAGTATAGATGCCCTTCAAAAATAGCTAATGGGGGATGCCAATAAAGATACGAAGAGCAAATGCAAAGAATAACTTTTCTGCCCAAAAGAAGTATTGGTCCATTTGATTGGTGTTCTATCCTTCAATACCCACAAACCGCATCTCCTGAAATACAAGTCTATATTCAAGGACTCTGTCTCTTAATGTTCACCAAATTACTTGTCATGAACCTCCTTTTGGACCTTCAGACTGTCACACAGGTGCTGAAAATGATTGTTCTGTGCAACTACTCCTGAGCATGCTGGTAAAGAATTTGAATAATGTATAAGTGTTTCAAACCAGGTCCTGCAGCAATGCAAAGCAGGATGAATTTAACCTTTGCTAACAAAAACTGAAATTGCAGTATACATTAAATGGACTCTAACATGTAGAGAGAGAGAAGCCAAGTCTGAAATCACCATGGGTTTTTTTTAAGGTAAAGGGTTAATGCAGTTCATTCTTTCCCATCTGATATTATTTTTTGGTTCTCTATACAAAATTCTCATTAGCTGCAAGACAGCCCTTTAAACAGCACGTGCTGTCCCAGCCAGATGAGGAAGGTTTGTAAAGGAAAGTTGTGTCTAATAAATGTCATTTTTCCTTAACAGAGTCAGACATTGTTGAGCTCTAACATGTAAGAGCAGATGATCCAACTGAGATTATCACAGGAAATCCAAGAGGAATTTAATCCAATCCTTTGAACTTTCAATAAGATTTCTTAACTGTGAAGTACACAAGGAACTATGTTGACTATTGTCATATTTGGCTAGAGACCCCTCGTCTTACCAAAGTGTTCTCTAGAAAATGATCCTTTATCCCCAAAGTGTTTCTGATGTTGCTTGAAAGAGACAGAAAACACAGTTGAGACTGGTTTTGGAGGAAGGATATACATATTCTGTGTTCTAGAAAATCCTAACCTGTCAAAAAATTCACCCTCCCAAAGGTAAAAGGTAGTTAGTGTTTCTCAGAAGATGCACTTAAATTTATTACCTTCATTTACCTTTTGCCTGGACAACTTATCCCAAATCTAATCACTGGAGTACACAAGGTCTCTACTGAAGAGGTACCCATTGCCCATTTCACTAGCCTAATAAATTTGTTTCTTATTCCTCCAGAGTGGAACAGAGGTCTAGGGTCCAAAACAGCAAAATACATACATTTCACAACAAGAAGACTTATCTTCCTCATCAGTTCGCTGCTCTGCGGAGGATTTCAGAAACAACATTTCATATCCAGTTTCACTACTTTCCCCATGACAACTGGGATGTTCAGAAAAGAATCATTCAAAGTGGTATCTTAGAGGTGTGTTGGTCTTTTTTGGAAGTGGATTTGATTTCATTAGTTTGATTTAATTCCTGTGAGTATTTAAACTCTGAATAAATCTGGACTATGGTTTTACTAGGTGGTACAATATCCCAGACTCATTATGAATAAAGGTACTACTATTAGAGGAATTTCAAAATGTTTCAGCATTTTTCTACATGGCAGGCAGAATGGTTTTGTAATGTAAACTTACCTAACCTAAGCCGCCTTGCTTGAGCACTGGTAGCTGTCTCACTGTTCCAGCAAGGAACTTTGCCCACCTTGGGAGAGTTTTGCAGCCTCTGCTGAATTCCCCACTCCCGTGACCAGACTCTCCCTGCTGGCACTCACCTGCAGCCGGAGGCCAAGTCCGCCGCCTTGACGTTTTGGTGAAATCAAAGCTCACTCAAAGCTCACTCTTAAGATGTCCTAGTATGTGCCATAGTTAATATGAGTTAATAAAGTACTTGCCTGACCTACATCAGTTTTTATTAAGAGCAGAACACCCCAAAAAACAGACTTGGGACTCCAGGAATTATGGACCAGAATATTTACAGGCTGTGCAGAGCTTACACTGCAGACCAAGTTGCCTTTGAAGGTACTAAGATTCAGGCATAATGAAGTCATTTTCTCTATCAAGATGTTTAGGGGAAGTTTACCCTAATTCTGTACTTTCCGTATGTTTATTTGACAGTAACTGAGGAGTTCAAATAATGACATTATTTCAGGATTACCCTTTTATCCACAAGCACTTACACATCCCCGCCTGCCCTTTTAGCTACCACTTTTTCCTTGGACTTAATTCTAGATCAGGGAACTTCCACATTTCAGCATTCTGGAGCTTAAGAGAAATGTGTAAGTGCTTCCCTAAAAGCCATAGTTAATGCAGGGAGCTACTCACAATCAAGCAGTAGGCTAGGAGCAGGGTGCATTGAGATCTCACTTTTGGGATATGCCCAGAGAGGCACTGAGAGGTCTTCTCAGCCAGCAGAATCCTGAGAATGCCCATGAAGTTGACAGACTCTGTAGAAACTCCTGTGGAGATCAGAAGATGCTTCAAACTGAGTGCTTCTTACATCCTGCTTGATGGATATAATAGCAACTGTTCAGGCATCTGGTAGCCTTTGGCTATGTGCTTCCTAAAGAGTGTATGGTACTGCATACTGCTTAAAGAGCACAAAGGCTGTTGGTATGTGGTTTATAAACAATGCACAAGCCAGAATGTGGTATTCAGAAACCCGATGTGTTTCTAATGTATGTAGACATTGTTGTTACTAATATCTAAATTATAAACCCGCCCATACCTTCCAAACTACGTCCAAAGCACCTATCCTTGCCAGGGACAACAAAGTAACCCAAATCTGGAGTTTCTCGGTCAAGAGTTTTGAGTCATGACATTTCTTTAAAATAAACATTAGGAAATTATCCAAAAAGTGAGATCACCCCACTTTTAAAAATATCTTCCTATCTCCCAAATGTTTTGCCTAATATCAGTCAAGTTTTCCCGAGAAATTGTAGTCTGACATAAAAGTTTGCCTGTGCAATTTCAGGTGGATTCATTTCAGCTTGAAGAAGTCAGG
This sequence comes from Ciconia boyciana, assembly GCF_034638445.1. Lineage (NCBI taxonomy): Eukaryota > Metazoa > Chordata > Aves > Ciconiiformes > Ciconiidae > Ciconia > Ciconia boyciana. The sequence continues at coordinate 62,889,787 of NC_132934.1, forward strand.
GTGGGATTCAAAATCAGGCTCATAATGGAAGATCTTACATCAAACTAAACTGTGGAAGAAAGAAGCATCTCTCCATCTTGTTTTTTTTCTCAGCTAGAGCTAACAATAACTTTGCCTCTGCTACTGAACAGCCGAGCCAAAAAAACAGAAAGACAAAAGCCAAAGACAAACCAAAAAGACAAGAAGCAGAGACAGCAAAGAAGACAGAGAGAGAAAAAAAATCTGCCCCACATACAAACATTGCTCTGAAAGCTCAAAGATAAGAACAACAGCCTCTGTAAAAGTCAGTTTCAGTATTAGGAGATGACAGAAGCAGCAGAGATGGCAAAGCACCTAACCTGACCTACCATCAAGAAAGGCTAATAAAAACAAAATGGGAAAAATAAGGGAAGTTTGTCACTTTAAAAGAAAAAAGTAATTTTTAACACTAACAGTATGCAAACCAATAAAATACTCAGATGTTGGATCAGGTCCATATCAAAGTAACTCAGCCTATAATTACATGAGAATCAAAAAAATGTCAAAACACAATCATAAAGATACTGTGGGGTGCTTTGTCTTTTGTGGAGCAAGCCCATCCACACCACCAAATAAGGGAAAAAGTTAAATAGGAGTTCAGCATGATGATTACAAGAAGGGAACTATAATGGATGGGAATGGGCAGAAGTGGGAAGAAAAGAAGAAAAAGGGAAGAAATTAACAGCAGTGAATAGTGAGTGAGGCTGCCTTGTGCTAGACAGATACCTCAGAAAGAGCTGCAATAGAGTCATGGCTTGAAGAAATCTCCGTATCTAAGTTTGCAGGGAAAGATAGTATCTCCGATTAGCCCAACTAATACCATTAGAAAAAAAACAAACATGCCTTCAGAAATATGGGCCAGCCTTCAGGTATGAAATGGAAAAAGGGCTTTATATGCCCTGAAGGTTGTCTGATTTTCCAACAACATAAGCTGGAGTAACAAATGTATCACCTCTTCCCACAAAACTGATTTTGCCTGTATACTTAGCCCATCATAGCTATATCAATACTGTCACTAGGAATTCCCAGAACAAAGGGTCAGATATAAATTGATCCAGCTACACTGAGTAAGGTGAATGCATATCAATTTTCATTAGTTGATAAATCACTTCAGGATCTGGCCAGCAGCATACTTAGTCCTAATTGCTTGACAGGGAACGCTTCCAAATGTGCTCATCATTTATCTACCTTTGCTCCTATTGAAGTGAGTGGAAGCATTAACCTTTCACTTTGGTGGAAGCAGGATGAGGGCAACCCCAGGTGCTCTGCAAATTCTTACCTATTTCAAAGAAAAAATTCTCTGCCTTATAGGTGTAAATCTCCCATCATTTAAAAATCAGACAATAGAGTGCCTGATTTACCTCCTTGTTTGTGGGTACAACATCGATTATTTCTAATATTTCTTCATCAGACTTTGAACTGTATATCAAATACAAAGAAATGGAGAACAGGAAGTCTAAGCAAAGTAAAGTAATCACTAACTACTCTACCCAATGGCAAATGGAAGGATCAAAAGGCAAAAAACCCCGACCAGATAAAACCTCCTATACCTTCAGATTGCACATTTGTACAAAAGGGACAGCAACCTTCTATGCCCCAGACGCTAGTCCTTTTTCTTCTTGCAAACACCTCATTTAATCTTGGAGCATAAATAATAATCCTGAAGTTCCTCCATTTTATCCTAGATCTACTACTGCAGTCAATGAGAGTTTTGAAAGTGCAAGGAGCACGCACTGGGCTAGAGCCTTGGGCGATAAGATCTAAGTTCAAGTCTATGCCTTTTTCTATGTCTGAGAAGTGCCCACAATTTTATGGGTAACCTATAAAAACAATTGAAGTAATTGTGGTGGTCTTACATTGTTTAGATTGTTTGCTTTCCACTCCTCAACCTCATAATATGAACAGAGCTATTACAATGATCGATTATAGTTGGGGTTAGTCTTGCTATAGAAAACTCTGTACAAGCTGAGAACCAAAATGTAGTCACAGCTCCAAACAGCTTGGGGACGAGATGAATTCTTTGTCTATCCTGCATCCTAAATGCATCCAAATGATTCTAGTATCTCTATATCTACGTGGACCACTTAACTTCCCCTTGAACTCTCCTTAGTGCTTTAAATTGCTTGTCAGCCACATGTGAAAAATCTCTACCTCATGTAAAATTTACATTCCAGAGCTTTCTATCACTGATTTCTCTCAGCAGTAAGGTTTCTTCTGATCTCGGTGCCACTGGAACGATGTGACCAAGCTGCTCCTGCCTTTTGCACGGATACTCAGAGTTGTGTATGGAGCAGAAATGTAATCAGCCCCAGGCCAGAATTTCAGCAGTCCCTTATTTAGTGCATCAGCATGGGGGAGGGCTAGCTGAGATAACAAGGTAACGTGATTGCTGCCGCTGGCAAGAGGACAGATGTCAACATTGCCTCTCCTTTTCACGGAAACATACCTAGCTTTATGAAGAATAGGTTAGCAAATATTTTAATACAAATAGTAACCTCAGCTGAGCTGCCAAAGCAGGCTCCAAAGAGACTGACTTGTTTACAGTCTGGACCAGTGCCTTAAAACCTGACGTGCTTATTCAACAGAAAATTAACCCCAAAACGGGTATCATCATTACTGCAGGGAGAAGCTCCAGAAAGATAATATCCTAACTCTCTCCAGCTGAACTCAGGACATTGTCCACGTTTTATCACATCAAGTGCCCTTGTAGTCATTAAGAATAAACAAGCAAATAAAGAAGTGAGGTATATTGCATGTGATAGCTTGGGTCACTGGGACTGCATAGATGTTTGGATGTGGCCCAACCCCCTGCCTTCACTTGAATTACTACTGGAATCTAACTTCTTGCATTGTTTTAAGAGACTAAATTGTTCTCTCTATGTACTTTGGTCATCCCAACTCAGATGTTATCTTTTCCTTTCCCACTCTAGTTTTTGGCTACAAAAAATATACATGAAGAAGAGTGCCGAGAAGAGCCTTCTTTTCCCAGCTGCAGAGTGTGTGTATATGTGTCTATGGTACCATTCTCCTCCAAATGCCTTTGACAAAGATTGTCATTTATGAGGTCATTTTGTTTAAGAGGTTACTAGTGATTCTCATAAAAATGAATGCTGCTATAGATTTGACCTTGGAAGCAACATTGGTAATACCAAACTGGTGTAGGTAAAAAGGGATAGAAGCAATTGTTTCCGAAGTTACTGTAAACATTCAGTGACGGATGAAACCTTCACAGGGAATGGTCACTGATCTGGAAAAGTCACTCTGCAGAGGTGTCATAATCTTTAGCTGTCAAATTTCTTGGAAGATGGAGAGAAAGACTGGTCCTGGAATTATTATGCAAAGGCCTGTAATACTGGATTTACCAATAGAGACCTCGGTCAGCTTTCGTTGCATAATTCAGTTGATTTTGAGCAACCCCATAGGGGAACAAGAGAGAGAGCTGATGTGGGACAGGTAAGAGCCAGGGCTTTCCTATGTGACCTGGTGGCAGAGCTCTGTGGGAGGCCATGTATTGTCCTGCATCCTCCATGGAGGTCAGTGGCAGGCACTAGTGTAGCAGCTTCTAGGTCAAAACAAATGAAGCTGGTGCTTTTCATGCCCATTACTCAGTGTGTCAAACTCCACTTCTTTGGAAGAAACTGATCTCAGAACTCCATACAACCTGGAAACTAAATTAACTGGATTTGGATTTCATGCAAGTATTCATGGGTCATGAAACTTTTACTGAAACTAGAAAAAAAGGATTTCTTCCATCCCAGACTACTGCCATTGGGATCCGAACTGAAGCCATTCATGAGATGTCAATATTAAGAGACTGCAGTTGTGATCTAGAAGAAAGGGTGTGATCTAGAAAAGGGGAGTTATTCCTTGGGATGGTCAAAGGTGATATTCATTTGTGATGGCCACTCTTGATGACCAGCATGGAGGCACATGACTTACTTCCTCGTTCAACTACTCTATCAGTGAACTTGTAGTTGGACAAGCAGGCTTCCTGGGGCTACAGCAATATGTAATTTCTTTTAGGGATAGAATAACAAGTCTCTGTCAAAGTGGTGGACTGTTGTTAAGAATGCAAAACTGAAGCAGCTTATAGTTATCAGGTCACAGGAAGGTTGGGGATTAAGCACATAATCCAACTGGGTTTTGGTAAGTCCTGAAAGCACATACCCACTTCCACTGAAGATACCTGACGGCACCTCCTCTATACTGAACGTGTAATAGAATGCAATGAAAATTCAAAGGTTTTCCACAGTATCCTATGAAACTTAAAAGAATCGAATCCCTTTTTTAGAATTCTATAACTGTTTAAAAACAAAATCAGAAAAAAAGAGTATTGCTTCCTCTTCTGTCTGTATTTTTAGAGTACTATCCGCAGAAACTTATTAGAGCCAACCCTACTAAATTCCTTACAACTGTCCCACAAGGGTGGTTCTCAAAGTGAAAAAGAGAAAAAATGCTGGCAGTTTATGTAATGTCTTTTTCACTTATACAATCTGAGAGGCTATCTAGGAATTTTAATGGTATACAAGTCTCTGGTGGCAGGAATCAAGCTGGAAAGCTTTCTCTACAAGCTCAGCCTTGTTTATCCACGTGTCCTCCTGTACACCCTTGTCCCATATCTCTCTCTGGTCCTGAGAAGGCAAACGAAAACCACATTCCCTTGAAAAATGACAGACTGAACTAGAATGCAGTATTTGGATGACTTAAAAAACCTTATACATTTTACGAGAGCTGCTTCTGGGTCTGTTTTGCTGGAAGCAAACATTTGCCTACTAAAAAGTCTGGTCTGGTTCAAGTGGCATAGTAAAATGTTCCCTAGCTAATCCTTACTCCATTCCCTGCCTTTCCTATAAGTAGCCCAGGTTCCCTAATCTTTTCTATCTAAACTCACAAAGGGGCAGACTCCCCTCCCCTCTCCTTTGCACCATACATGATCTGGAACTCCAGACCTTTAAATGCCTAACTCATACCCCTCTTGCCATTCAGTGTATTAACGACTCTGTGCCCCTGTGCTATTTTCCCTCCTCACATGTCTGGTACAAAATGTTAAGCATCCTTGTGACCTTTAAACATCCTGCACAGCTCTCCATCTCCTCTTTACGTGATCCAGTCTCATCTCCACCTCCTGTTAGAAAATTCTGTGCATGCACCTGGCTTGATTACATCAGCATATATGCACACAGCTGAGCTAACACATTTCAATGAATCTACTGCAGAAGCAAACGGAAATGAATACCTCTCCTTCTGTCTGCAGTCCAACAGTTGCTCTACTATGGTATCCATTTGGCATGAAATTAGAGTTATCTGTAAATCTATTCTCACTGTTACCTGAATGCCATGATGTAGGAGCTAGAAAAGAACAATACTGATGAGATTTTGATGGTGGCCACTAAAAACTGAAACTATTTCAATTCCTTGTGCTTGAAACATCACCTCCTGTGGGTGTTAAATTTTTTTTGGTCCTTTTCTACTAGATGAAGTAGCTTCATATTCCAGGAGTAATGTGTGAGTAAAGCAAGACTCGCATGAGACATCCAAGACACATATCAGTCACTATAAGGTACTACAAAATTTACCTTAAATGCAGACAGCCCAGCAGTTGTATTTCTCAAGATCTCTGCTAGGGACGTTGCATTTTTCAGTGTTGTTTTACTGTACATAAGTGGGTGATAGCTGTTTCTTTAACCTGGACAACGAGCATGCACGAAACACCAGGAGGAGGCCCAAGGATCATACAAATGTACATGCACAGCAATACATTTGATCTGTAATCCTGAGTTTGATTGTAGAGCATACACAGTCCTTTTTACTTCAAGGGTAGAGGGCTACTGGATTGGAGGGTACTGTAAATAACTCCTGACTGCTGCTGAGCCAGACGAACCAGGGAACAGAAGTGTGGGTTCATCACAGGCACCAGTTAGCTGAAGGAGAGCAGCAGTGTAGGAAAACAAGTGTTATTAGGAATAAAATGTCTGCTCTGGATTCTTGTTCCGAACTTGAAACCAGAGTACCAGGAAAGTCTCTGTGGGAGAGTTTGGAAGACTTCAATTCATGTCTGGTGGAGCAAACAGCAGTTGTAAAATCTCAAGAGATGAGGGCCACCCAGAGTGTGTCAGTTTATCAACTGGACAGCTGCGGTGTGTCTACAAATGCCAAACCATAAGCATATTGGCAGGGGAAGCAGGAATTGTGGCCAGCACACAGAGAAGTGGCTCCTGAGTTTCTGAATTGCCTGCCTCTCAGAATACACTTACAGTCCAGGCCAGCCTGCCAGCTCCAGCAAGACTACCGTGCAGCAGGCCAGTGACATAAACACGCCTCACACCTGGCTTCACAGCCTTTGGGAAGATTTCTCTAATACAGGGGATGGCAATCTGGGAATATTGTAGCATTCTGCTCAGCTCCCTGCCTTGGGTAGGGTAGCGAGATAATGACATGGTAACTGGAAAGACCTTATACTCCTATTGCTCCTCAGCTAGAGAAACAGCCCTTTGGGAGCTACGAGCAGTGTAATACAGGGACCTTTCGGTGGCAGAGAAACCACTAAGGGACTTGATCAAATGCTCTAGGATCATGGGACTGTGAGCATAGCAGTAAAGCTACTTTTGCACAAACACAGTGGTCTTACCACAAAAGAGAGCCCTGCATCTTAAATGCAAAAGGGTCCGTTGTTGCTGATGGCTAAATTTTCCACCCACAGGAAAAAAAGCTGGAAAGCAAACCAAATTAATCACGAAGGAAGGCAGAGAATCATGCCTTGAAGAACAATGTGGGCTACAGTGACAAAATAACCAGCATCAACAACAAATGCCCAAGGAAAGTAGACATGCAGTAGATTAAATATCGAATGAAGTGTTATCCAAAATATACACGATATTTTATATCAGCCTTAGGTGTCCTTCAGGTACTGTATAAGCTGTGATATTTATGATTATTGGTGCTTATAGTAGTAATAGTAGCAGCAATGATATATCAATAGGCTCTGAAGAGATAAACTCTGTTCCTAATGAATTCCTAATGGAGTTCTAGTGAATCCTAATGGATTTCACCTAATCCATTCTGAGGACATTAACTAGGGCTTATTTTGTCTGGATTTTAAGCTCCTAACACTGGAAGTAGGGGCAGAAGATTATCCAGGCTTCTTAAAATCCTCTAACCAGTGAAGAGTTAGGCAAAGGCAAGGGGGAGTAGGTGCTGTTGTTGCCGGTCCTCTGCTGTCCTCAGGGCTGGCTCAGTGGGCTGTTAGATATTCTTGCCTAATGTTTCCTCTTGCCTTCCTATACTTTCATCAGAGAAGGATACACACAAGCAGTCTGGGATGCAGTCTGGAAATGCCTGCAGTTGTTCTGCGGTTAAGGGAGAGAGCAGAGTGTCTTTAGAGACTAGCAAAAGATCCAGTCTGTCTCTTCACTGACTCTGCTTTCCTTGTGAAGGATCAGTGTCTCCAGAATCTTTGCGAGTAACACAGACACTTATTCCCTGCAAATATAAGGAAACAGTCTCAGGGAATTATATCAACCAGGAAACAGATACTGGCCATTTTAATGGAACTATTGCTAAAAGTTTGCAGCAATTACTCAAATGTCCCAAACTCCAGCTTACGGTGATAATCATGACTGCAACATACAGAACAACACAGACTGATTTAAATGTGTTTCCCAGAGATGAGATGAATCGACACATGGTCCACATCAGGGGAGCTAGACTAGATGACCTTTAAAGGTCTCTTCCAACCCAAACTATTCTATGATTCTATGATCTCTGCATTTGCATAAGCATTCTGGAGCTGTAAATTTGAGGGGTAGGCATTGGGCCCCATTAGGGAACTGATGGTGATTTGGGATAGCACAGGACATCAAGGTGTGTGCTAGTGAGAGAATGAAGAGACCCCTACTGCAGTTCTGCTTTTCTATTTCAACATGCCTGTGAGGTTTTGTGTATTACTTAAGAACAGCACTGATGCCTACTCAAAAATAATGCTGCTGGCCCAGGCAGCTCCTGCAGGTAGGTGTGAGGGAAGGCAGGCAGGGCTGAGCAGGCACCAGCTGTGACTGTGTGCACAGTTGCCAAGTGGCACCGTGGCACTAGGTGAGGACCTGTCACCAGAGCATTGTGTAGTTTGCTGGTCACTGAGTCAAGTGGTTGTGAGGAAGATGTAGATCACCTAAATAATGTCATCCGGCTACTCAGCTGGTGAATCCTTTCTGCTCTCCAAATCAAGTGGAAGTGGGACCATCTGGCATAGGCTGACTCTACTCATCTTACTCCCTGGCTCTTTTGTCATAATCACAGGAAAGGATGAAAAAGGGGGAAAAACAACCACAAAACCAGCCTTATTTGTTTTACTTTACCCATAAATACCACACCTATTAAAATAATCTTTTGGCTACTGAGGTCAGAGTGAGCAGTGAATTTTGCCTGAAAAATGCAAACAGAAGGAACTTTTCATTTGAAACTTTTATGGCAATATCCAAGCATAGCCTTGCAACAAAATCCATCTTATTAGTTACAGTGCATAGCTACAGACTATTAGGACAGCTCTAACAGGACAGGAGAAGAGGGAAAGAGTTGATGATTAGTCATTAACAAGATGCAGCCACAAAGAAGATGACAGCTATGACTGTAGCATGTCTTGCTAAAGAAAGGAAAGTATTAATGTCATTGCAAAAAGCTTTGGCAAGCCTCCATTATGAATACAATACAATTCAGACCACCCATGTGCAACAAAGATGTATTGAAAATGAAGCAGGTACAGAGGATGGCCACGCTGCTGATCAGAGCCTGCCTCATAGAAGAGGACCTAAACCAATAGGTCGTTCAGGCTAGCAAAACAAAGGCTGCTGGATGTCCCAATGATTGTGAGTTCAGCAGACATAAGGGAAGGTACAAAAGTAGATACAGAGAATAAATTTGAAAATCTAAAGACAATAACAGTGTCAGTGGTTGTAAATTGGCTAGGACTAAATTTAGGCTGGAAATTAGAAGTTTTCAAATTTTTGGAAGAATGAGTGGAGCTTTGGTGCCTCTCTCCCTGCATTCCCTACTCTCTGTCCTTCATGGTCTCCTCTAGCTGCTATTGGTATTTCTCCCATGCAAATCTGATCCAGCAGCACAAACTGATTATCAGACTGAATGGTGCCCCCAGCTTCCATGGTTCCCAGGAAATTACGCTCCATGAGTAGTAGCTGTCCTTCTGTGCACTAGGAGTGAGCAGTTTTTGCCCTACACTATCCTGTAATCCATATTAGAGTCAAAGGGATCACATTCCATCCCATTCTATAACAAGGCATTTAGGTTCATAAAGCAAAAAAACAATTTTTTTTTGCAGATATGGTAAAAAAGCAAGTCTTAATAGCAAAGCCACTGTGTTTTCCCCTATAACAACAAAAAAGACATAAGGAAAATCGGATTGTTAATAAAGACATAGAATTCTACACAAGCACTGAAGACAGGCTGGATGCTTTAAGATTATCCACCACCTAGTACAAAATTTGTTTCCTACTAACTGCTCCATACCAACTATTGAAATATCATTCATCCATTCTGTGCACTGCTTTCATCCCTACCACACATTACAAAATGTAATACTAAAGATAAGAAACCATCAACAGCAGCTTCACTGCTTTCAATACATCTGCTTTCTACTCCTCTAAGAACCAACACCAACATCTGGATTAATCTTCAGTTATTTGCAGTAGCAAACCCTTATCGTTAGTCTGAATTCTGGCATAAACTCATATAAACAGAGACTAGCGTAAGAATATTGAAATGCATTTTATTTATCTGCATGGGAACTTGCTATTTTGCTCATACACATGGGAACTGTCATATTTAAATATTTCTCCAGTACAGTTATAAATCTCTCTTATAACTGAATGTCTGAGTCTAGCTTTCTCTTTGAACTTTATCTTGCCTTTATGGAAATGTATTGTCTATGGTTCTTTTTTTTTTAGTTTAGTTGCTTGCTTGTAGTTTTGTCTACTGTCTACTGTGTTACAGATGTCTGTGACTTGTTGAGTATTCCTATGTTACAAAATGAAGACACTCTATCTACAAACATAGTTAAAACATAAGTATATACAAGGATTTACACTGGAAATATTATATACCCATCATCCTGATCCCAAGTCCAGTGAAGTCAGAAGCAGCTTTTACCCACTCCACTGATTTTTAATTAAGCCTTCTAAAAGAGATTGGCCTTAGACATGAAGCATAGATCAGAAGTTCTTCTTCTGTGGGGGCTCTGATTTGAAGGCTTCATTTAGGCCACACCCCACCTATGGAGCAGAGAGCAGTGCTGCAACCAAGGAACAACTCAAATATACAAGATCCTACATAACACTAGGCAATTCCTTCTTTTTATTCTAGATTAGGAACTTCCAAAGGAAAAATTAGATGTCCACTGTTCTGAATATATTACTAGCAAAAAATGAATAATCAAACTATTGTGTTGACATTTAAAGAAAATCAATGGTTCTATCCCAGATTCAGACTTTAACTGGTTTCAAAATGGAGAGGCACAGGGAAGGGTATGTGTAATTGCAAGTACTGTGTCAGGACGCTTCTGTGTAATTATTAGTCTTAACAGAAGCCTGTGTAAATACAACACGTGCAAATGTTCCCTCTCAGGATCCTTGAGTGAAAACTTTTTCTGAGAGGTCCATGAAAAGAACTTTATTTTTTTGGACATGATATCATTTGCTCTTCTCTAGTCCTTTACATAATGTAACCTTCTGTCTTTCAACTGGATTTTAATGCACAAGGCCCTGCTCCTGCATACATGGTTAAGAAGGCAAGGACACCTCCTATTTCACTTGGATTATCTACATCTTCTAAATAAATTAGGAAAGATGGGATCATTATCAGGAAGTGGTACAGGGAAAATTTGTTATCATGCCACCCCTTAAGCACAGATTTGATCAGTGAAGATAAGCTTTTAAGTCTCCCAAAGCACAGGTTTAGCTTAATCTCAGTGCACTCTCTCAAGATTTGCCCCAGACTATTTGTTACCTTTTCCATGAATCAAACACCTGAGCTTTTTCTCTTACTGTAAAAAGGGACCTAGCTAGAAGTGTATAAAATTCCATGGTTTAGTTCCTACTGACAACATGCAAACATAATCACCTACTTCTATAGGAATATACTCATCCTGTATACCACTGACAGTTTTGGACTCATGGGAATGATGTTCTAATGAAATGAGCATGAAACTTTCATGTTTGCCTCATCCTGACACAGATAGCAGGTCAGGGAGCAACTCTTAGACTCGGGAACCCACATTTGAAAATGTCAACAGTTGTAACCATTCTGCCTCAAGACTGGGATTAGTGGACACAGTACTTTAAAAAAATGCCCCTTTTTCCCTCATCTGTAGAGTTGAAGTGTAATGGCAAACTCAATAAAGTCGTTAGAATGTGTTCCATAGGTCTGGTGAAATGTTTGTGTCTATAGCTTGATGCTACAGAAAAAAAAAAAAAGAAGTAATTTCACTGCAGTCTACTTGGTCTTGAAAAAGCTAGTGCAGTAATCCAAGAATTTCACTCATTATGCTGTGGTACTGTTGAAAAAAATCAGCAGAAAGAAGGTAAATGGTGATATAGTGCCATTTATTATATACTGCACCAATAGCAAAAGCCTGGGAAGCCAGCCAGTTACACAGGAAGGGTCTCCTGTAATCTCTATATTCAATATATCTCCCCTGAAATCTTTACAATTTCTATAGGGAGGTTACATTTTCACTTTCTCTTCTGCTGGCCATAATCAAATATTCTAGTGCCAGACTTCATTGCTGGCCACAAAAGGATCATAAGAGCATTCATAAGTTCATAAAATAAGTGGATACTATTGCTAGGAGACAAAAAGTTGAAGGAGAAAAAAACTCTATTAACAGCACCACAGAAATCAAATTCTCCATAGCCAGTATCACTGTAAATTCTATTTTACCATAGCTTTTTTAAAAGGACTGTATCACAAGCCACTAGTCCTTGCCAGAGACAACCTGCCTTGTTATCCAAAGTGAAGCCTGCTGGGAAATGTTGTATAAACTCTGCTGGCTTACTGAGGTAAGTGCCTTGATATCCATTCTGACATAAAGGAGGTGGGAGCAATCCCCCAGAGAAGGGCTCCAGAAGACAGGCTGAAAAATCTGGCAGAAGGAACCCTACAACCAGACAAGCCAGGGGAATTGGCAGAATATATGTGAAATTATTGCTAATGCACAGATTAATAACAAAAGCCCAGGCTACATGAACTTTTGCAGTTTGGGATCCAATAGGAGTACCATTCTGCACCTTCTGATCCCATGCCACCCATCCCAGCACTTTGAGGGCCAGTAGGGTTCTCTTCTGACATACTTGAAGCACATCCAGCCATTGTCGCTTTCAATACCTCTTTGTAATGTGTGCAGCCTTAAAGTCGTCCTGTAGGAAGCAGCTGCTGTATGAAAAGGGAATGAGCTTCCACTGGAAAAAAAAATGCTGTTATTGAAAATAGTCATTACTTCACCACTCAGCATGCTAAAACATTAAATACAGGAAATTGCCTCTCTCAAATCTAGTATTGCTAGACATATCAAAAAATAGACAGTCTTTGCAAGACTCCATCTTTGCTACTCTCAGTTTAAAAATCAACTTGGACACCCTGCGGAGGAAGCAAGCAACTCTATTTGTTTATTTTTGGAATGTCTGTGAGTATGCTTAATGACATGGATACTTGCAGCAAGACTGATATTACTGTGGTCTGCGATGAAGAAAATTATGAAGGTCAGAATAGCTTCATAAAGGAGCAGGTCGTTCTGACGGTGACAATCATGTTGCCTATGGAAGACCAGAGCCCAAGACAACTTTCATGTACGCATCTGTGTGGGTCATCAGGAAAAATGGTATGATGAAAGGGAAAACCTAGCAGATCTTTTGGATCATCTCAAAGGAATATTGTTCCTATGGTACTACCAGCACCTTATCCTGACACAGAGATGTTGTTTCCAGTCCTGCTCTATAAGGAATACTTAGCTCAAAATGGTCATTGTAAACTGCCACAAAGAGGAAACCAAAAATTGTGAAATATGTCAAAACCAATTTTTCTTCAAAAGGCACTAAAACCTCAGTAAGGAATCCTTACAGTTTTCTTCCCATCCTTTTCTTTTGGACATGTTATTTATGTCTTTTCCCTGGCCATGTCCTATCAATCTATCTCAAAGCCAAGGAATAAATAAATGCATACACACATATGTAGTAGGGTCACTGAATGTTGAGGGGAGGAAGAAAAATTTACCAGATCAAGTCTTCAAATTAGAACTGGATCTCCTCCTAAAAGATACCATAGCAATCAAAAAGAAGAAATATGTTAAATAAAGGAATTCCTAGGGAATAATTTATGGCTGGTGTTACACAGGAAGAGCTTGAAATGAAGGGGGAAAGATATGATTTCAGTATAGTTCAGTATAAGGGGGAGCCAAAATCATTTGCCTCTCACACAAAGACTCATCCCTATGGGAGTTAGGGCATATGGTAAACTTTGAATTCAGCTGGAACCGAGAGCCAGTACCATGGAGTCAGGATACGGCCTCTGGCGCGAGGCAGCTGCTCCCGGCCCCCAGATTCCTCTGAGGTCTCAGCCCAGGGAGACAGGCAGTCGTTCTTCCCGCAGTGGGAGGACCATGCCAATCTGGATTGCAGCAGCTCCTCTTTTGGGCTCAGGGGTTTTGAAGTGATTTTGCCATAAAGGAAAGCAAACTATAGCCTCGTAGGTAACTGGGTCTTCACATAAGCATGCTGAGAAACACAAGAACACCTGTACAGGCTCAGATAAGCTCTGTCTAGCCCAATAGCCTGTCTCTGACAAGAGAGGCTTAGTTAATGGTTTAAGCCCAGGGAAAGCACACAGTATCAAACTCCCAGGTAGACGCCGAGGTCTTTTCGAGCTCAGCATTTGGCAAAAGTTGTTCCAACCAGTATTGCCCCTCAAAAAATACAGAACACTGTATAGGGGAGAAGCAGCATCTCTGAGCCAGCATGTGTAATTTCCTATGTATAGAAGGTCTTAACAGGAACAATTGCTGATTTCTGGGGTACTGCAAAAAGAGACCTTTCCACAAATAATGAGAATATCCTTGCATTACAACAACAACAACAAAAAAAAAAAAAAAAAAAAGGGCAAACCAAAACACAGCCCAAACTTCCATATGCCCTTGAAATACTAGCTGTAGGAAATCAGATTAAATGAACAGCAGTTGTTCTTTCTGCTCTTCTGGCATTAAAATCTGAGAATTTCTAATATTTGTTCACCTTTTTAACATAAAATGTGTAGAGGGGTTCAAACCTCAGAAACCTCAGGAACATGTTTTATCAAGAGTTGAAAAATGGTTTCCATTTCTTTACTTATAACACAGTAACTCTTCTCAGTCTTTCTTGCAACAGATCACTATCACTTGTAAGTCAAGGGCCAAGACTGTAGTAGGAAAAATAGAAGTCACTTTAATCTATACTGGAAGAATGGATATTTGTTCTAGTCGACAGGCTGGCAGGAACTCAGAAGAGCAATGTATGAGACAAATCTCAGAAAACGGTTATTTATTCTCATTCAACCGCAGTACAAATTTCCTGATGAAGCTGGAGTTTTTGAATGCTTGACCAGATCTCTGTGAACCTTATTACCAAGGTTGAAATTATCATGAATTACTGTTGTACTCATTAGTGGAAGTTCTTAGAGACATTAAGTCACCTACTGGCTGACCTTCTGGAGCAGTAGATTTATGTTACCCAAGACTCAAAAAATACCAATATCAGCACTTAAACACAGAAGATTATTATATGAAGTCTGCTGAGTTAAATCAAAGGATTTAATGTATCAGTCTCGGAGACCAGTAATGCTGTATTCACACCTGCTCCAAAAAAACCATTATTGATTAAATTTTGCTAAGCTGGGTTTCATTTTCATACATTTATGCCAGGTTAAAGGTCACAGTGATCACAGATGGTATAATACAGCTTCAATCACATTTTCAAAGACAGTTCATTATTGGGTGCATGCAGATGGCCAAAAAGAGTGTTCGAGTAAGGACTGGAAGCATTTGAAACATCAGTGGCTAGTTCTTATTTACATCTGAGAAAATGAGAGTATAGGAAAAATGAAGAATGCCAGGGGTAAAATCTCAGCCATACTAAGGTTAATGACACCAGAACGTCAACCCTGAAGCAGTGTTTTCAGTAAAATCTCTCCCAAGGTTTTGTAAAACTTAAAGTCATGTGGTTATGACAGTTACATACATTTTAACAGGCAAGAAGTTTGCATAAATGTTTGAGGTTTGAGGCCAGATTAATTTGAAAGTAAGTAATACAAAATTGGAACAATTAGTCCCTTTTCTTCCAGATCCCAAAAGTTCAGGCAGTAGTTGGAGAAGATCAAATCTGACCCTTGTTTCCACCTTCACATTGTAAGTTCTAAGTGTACCAAAGAAAACAGCACTGCTCTTCATTATGGCATCTTTACAGAGCCTTTCAATAACTAATTACAAAGATTTCCTAGTGATTTTCCTTTCCACTTCTTTTCTCAGAATGCCTGATGTAACTTTGTCTTTAACTTACCCATACTAAAATAAACACGATTCCCCTTCCCTGCTGTTGGCTTTTAAAATTCTGCAGCTTTAGTCTCATACAGTTCCCTGGCTTTCAAGCTATCAGGTGAATTTGTCTAGATGTGTACAGCTATAGCTCCAGTATATGTTGTTCGTCATTTGTGTTGGACTTGAAATTTTACAGTTTGGTGTTATGCATTATGGAGAGGCTGGACGGGAAGGTTGTTCTCTTTGCGCTTGGCCCTGAGGCTTGGCAGTAACACTGCAAAATGACTTTATCCCCAAACCAGATGTTCAAGTTGTTTTAATAATATCTTATGTTTCCTTCACAAAATAAAACAAAAACTAACTGTATCAGAATGTTCCAGTGTTATAACAATGTGATTTTTGCTGTCTGCATTTTGCCCACCAGATGGTAGCACTGAAATGAAATCAGAAGTTTTCTTATCAAAGCACTTATCACTCTCATAGGTTGGACAAAATTTCTCCTTTGTAATATTTGTAGGATCTAATTGCAGGTAATTCCCTAGGTCACCTGTATCCTACCAGCTACTGTATTATCTGACAGCAAACACAATACAAATGTAAGTAAAATGATCTATGATGGGCCCTATTCTTTCACGGCTTAGGTGTCACCTGGTTCACTTGCAATTTATATCCTCCTTATTTCTTTCTCCTCCATCTTAATTTTGTTTCCCATCATTATAAAAGAGACTAGCAGAAGGAATGATATTCATACATGACTGCTACTGCTAAATTTAGCAGGCTTTAAATTCAGTAAAACTGAAAACACAATGTTGATTTTCATAGGAAAACTTTGTTCTTAGTTCAGTGAAGACTTAAGACAATCAGAAGACTACTAAAAATACACACACAGAGTAACTAATGTGTTGCCTTATGCAGAAGTTACTTTTCATCTCCATGTTATCTGCTTTGTGTTTTATTCCTGGACTAAAGATACTATCCTGATTCACATTTGTGATAAGAACATTGCTCAAATGCCATGACAAGTAGCTTTTCTAAGCTCATTATGGGTAACAGACAGCACAGGAACCAGAGGTACTAGAACTTCTACCCAGAATTCTTCAAGTATGTCTGTGCATACAACTTTTTGTTCAGAAAAGAGCTTTTAATCACATTTAGTGAATTCAAATTCTTACTTTTTTGAATGCTTGATTAACATGTCACTGTTAGTAGAGTTTCCCAAGAAGAAAGACGTTATAGTAATCACGGCAATTTTTTTCACTTGACTTAATTACAAGCTAGTGACTATCTAGTTTGGACTTAAGCAGAATAATCGCATTCTATGAAGAAATTAGTGCACATGTTTTCAGTGAGATTTGAACCAGGACCCTTTTCTCTTAAGAGTTAAGTTTGTTCTTTTCCAGGGCTCTTGCTGTGCTTAAATGGCCGATATATCATTGTTTGAAGATCTTTATCTAACACCATGAAGTTTCATCAAATGCATTTTAAGACCACAGGAAGGATTATTGTCTTAAATTCCACCAAGAAAATAAGGGCCTCACAGAATACCAAAGCTGAAGCTGACAGCTGTCAACTCTTGCAAGACCAAGACTTCATGAGCTCTAGCTCTACCAAAATAACTGGTTTGCTGCACTTCTTAGCCTTGTCTTTTTACAGGCACAGGCTGGTGGCCTGTCATTAAGGAGAACTCTTGTACTATATTTAATTTACACCTAAGTATTTTATCTCCTTTGCTGGGGTGGACCAGTCTAGAATTAAAATTCTTGAGAATAAAATTCCAAGGAACACTGAAAGTTGTGAGTTTTCTGACGAGATCAACGCTTAGAGAAAAGCTTTGCAAACGGTTTGGTAGCGGAGACTACAAATGTCTGGTAAGTATCTTGGTACTATACCGTTTTAGGTAGCTGCTGGATTTATGCCAAGCTTTAGAAGTGAATTGAACCTAGAGTGGAGCAGGTTTAAAATATTTTGAACCTTTGCCATCAACCTGGAACTTGAGCAGTATTACTCAATTTTCCATACCTTCTTTCCGAACCTGGCTGCACAGTAAGAAAATTTGAGGTTGTTTTCTATAAACCTGGGTGGCTTAATGGGTTTTTTTATATAGAAACCATCTGAAGTGTTGTTTTCACTAGGTTTTGACCCCAAACCAGGCAAAAAGTTGGTCATTTCAGCTGAATTTCCTTTTGAGGTTTTGGATTCCTTTCAACCCTAAGCTCACACTCAGGCTGCAAAAGGTTCATATATGCCTTCTATGTGAACCTGCTGAGTTTACTCATCTCTCACAGTCAGAACTCAGAGGTTCTACCAAGAGGTGAAGGGAAAGGATGTACAAGGGACAAATGGCCCAGGCCTGTAGAGCCTTGACATGCACAACTTCCATTAATTTTGTTGAGTGCACTGTGCATGGAGCACATCTAAATCGTCTGCCCCTTTGGCAGGAAGGGTGATGTCACCAGACAGAGACTCAGAGTTCAATTCCTGTCTCTGATGTAGACTTCCCCTGTAGTTTTGGACAAGTCAACCAGGGAAGAAATCCAGGTCACATGGAAACGAATGTCAAAACTCTCATTGACATGAGGCCAGGATTTCATCTCAATCTGCTTGCATTGTAGCTCATGATCTTCCATTTGAAGCCGTTTCACTTCATCCTTTTTTTGTCATAGCCATTTGGACTATAAACTCTCTGAGTGAAGGGCTGTGTCTTAGTATGAGTCTCTGTACAGTATCTAGGAATGGCAGGAGCTGATCTCAGGTGGGACCTCTAGGTGTTCCTGTCATGCGGATGACAGACAGTAATAAATGAGAAGCACATGCACTTGACCTGAATGGAAACAGATGGAGAATACAAGTCCAGAGGATTTCATTTGACAAGATCACAGCACCGCACTCCATTGTTAAACTCTCCAATGTCCTGCAAAAGTGCAGAATCTTCCTGTCTACTCTGCTTGCTAACACAGAAGAGCAACACTTCTGGCACAACAGAAGGCTGTATTCATTGACACAGTATTCACATTAAAAGTTGTTTTTACTCAATATTTTATTTCAGCTGACTGGTTGGATCTAGGCACAAAGGCACAAATGACATAAGCCAGTAAAACAAAATAATTTTTTTAACATATTAATTATAAGTTTATAAAATGTCTTTTATCTTCAACATGCAGACATTAACTAATGCTAACAGGAGGTGAAGAAAGCTGTGTACTTAATTCTAGGTCTAGTTGTACCTAACCTCAGGGTTTCTCCATGAGATCATCTGCCAATTTGCCTGTTCAGCATTTGCACATTTCACATTAGATTCATGTTGCTTCTAGACTGTGTGTCCTGCCTACAGCACCACAATTCACTACATGTGCTTTCATGAGCGTAGCCATTTGAGAAGATGCTAAACAAGTAACACTGCCCAATTCCATGTATAATATTCTGCCCTAGTGCCTATGAGCGTGGGCATGGACAAGACCCCATATGTTACCACCTGTACAAATGCAGCCCTAATACTTTTCAGCACGGTAGGCAATGGTTTCAGCACATCCAGATACAGCTCTATCTTTAGTTTAGTTCCCTGCCCCCCCGCCCCCCTCCCCCAAGGTTTATACAGGCACTTCTAATTTCACAGTCCCCCATTCTTCCATTGCTTGGAGGTGCTTCTGCTGTTCTGTGTGTACCTTGCCTCTTCCCCTTCAGAGACTTGGGGCTGTTCTTCCAGCAGCTTTCTAACTCTTTACCTTTTCCTATCTAAAGGAAGCTGACCTTGTTCTAAGCTAAGGAGTAACTGCATCCTCTTTCAAGAGAGGAAACAATGCACTCTTTGGCTGCATCCATGCTAGTAAACTAAATGTGCTAAGGAATGTTCCCTGGCCCACAGCATATCTGGCACAGAACAGGCTGCCTCAATCCCATTCGCTTTCCTTACCCGCCAAACTGGGGCGAGTGCATCCAGACTGCCTACTGGGAACAGCACTTGGCATGCATTAACTCCCGAGCCATACTTGGGAATTGTCTAGGAGAGTGCTATCTGACCTGGGTCAGAGTGTTGCCAGCATCCATGCTAACAATTTAATAGAGAAAAGTGGTCTTCAGCTCTCATGAACATTCCCTGGCATTGCTTAATTTGCTAGAGTCAGTCTAGGCTTGATTCCTGTGCTGTTAGCTAAGCACGCATGGTTGACAGTATGTACAGTCATATTCTTCTAGTTTGTGCATACTAAATCCTCCAGTGATGGGTATGGCTATCAAACCAGCAAAGCTAGAGGTTCAACAGCATTGACAGAGACAGAAAGATCCCACTATCCTCCATGGGATATAAACAAAGAGCAGAGAAAAAAATAAGGGGGGAGGGGGGGAAGGCTTCTTTGCATGCCTACATCAGCCTGCCTTTTAGCCCAAAATATTCCTCCTCACAATTCTTCGTTATATTTCTCTGAGCTCCTGACTCTTTTTCTCATCCCCATGTGTTTTCTGTATCCCCTGCCACTTCCTCTGTGATCTTTTTTCTTCCCTTCACACCTACTCAAAGCTATTATTTCTGAATCAGCTTTGACACACATTTCTCAAGTCATTACTTTTCTTTCCTATGTTTTGTTTCTCTACTTTAAATTCTCCTCTCCTACATATTTTTCCTCCTTCCTCACAACTACAAAAAGCTCTTCTGTTTCATTCTCTTACTCCTTTGAATTGTTTTCTTCCTTTAGCCTGTAATCTTGATTATATATTGTTTAAAATCTAGAATCATTCTTGGACTTCTTCCTAGTCTCACAGTTACTTGTTGCCTTCTCTTGACATACTTTTCCTGCACCCATTCTTTAAAATTCAGGATACCGCAAAAATCTTTCCTGTTTGTTTCATAACCATAGCCCCATTCCATTGTCTGTTGTCTCTGTGCCCGTTGACTCTTCTCCCAGACTTTCCACTATGCATTCTTAAATAAAAACAACAGTAACTGTGAACACCAAAGTTGTTCACAGCCAAGGGAAGTGCAAGATAGTACTTCCATCAATGTCAGTGGGTTTCATCGTAGTGGGACTGTGGCAATGGTGCCATGCAGTTGTTGCTTGCCAACCAGCAAGTTGGAAAACTTGGCAAACCTTGAAATTTGTAGTGACACTTCAGTGAGAGCCTGGCACATTCGCAGCCTGACACCTGACTTTCACTCAAGAAGCTCCAGTGGTAATTTGCTGTCCCTCTTTGGGGGTCTGCTTCAGATGTTTCAGTGTGACCTTGCTATTAGCATCCAGTCCATAGATTATGCCAGTTTATTGTTTTTTGCAAAATCCCAACTACTCCTCTGACTGATATTTTACATTAACTAAGGTCTAGAGTCAGTAGAATATTTAAGCTTGTGTCTAAAGTTATCTCTGTACAGCAGTAAGAATGGCAGTACAGAAATACCTGAGGTGCCTCAGACAGGAGTTTATCTGCAGCAGGCTGGAGTTCAGTGCAAACCAAATGCCTAAACATTTATCCAGGTCCTTGGGTTTGTTTTGCAGCCACAAATCCTGGTATCAAAGCTAGATGTTTCTGAAGGAGCCCAGGCATGTCTATACTGAAATTCAGACATTACTGTGAATGCATTCTAAGATTTGAGGGAAATATATAGCATGCCTATAGCTCTCCAGTCATTGCTGGCCAATGGCAAGATTATTAGGCAAGTTTCAAGTGGTGGTCAACAGCACCTGCCAACCTTGGAAAGCTTATGAACAAAATGGAGGTCCACTAGCAATCCCAGAAGTCCCAGGTTAATTGGGCACAGTTACTAAGCTCAAACAGGAATAACTGGTGACACACTATGGACTGCAATCTACAGGAAAACTGGATAATCTGATGGTCCTTCCTGACACTGAAATCTATGACTTTGGAAAAAACATTTTTACAGAAGATACTGATATTGCTATTTCATATGTGGCTTGAAGTATGAGGGTTTTTTCAAATTTTAAATTTAATTTCTATTTTTGAGACCGTTCTTTTTCTGTGAACATCATTAATTTTATTCAGCAGAAAATCTGCTATTCTGCAACTTTTCAAAGCTTTCTCTACTTTGAAAAAGTTGTAAGGTTACAAATAAATATATTTTTTTCCCCCTTTTGTTATTCCCCAACATTTCCAAAGTTGAGAATGTTTTGGAAAGTTACAAAAGAAAAAGAAAAAAAATCTTAAAGAAAATTTTGGGAGTGAATAGTCCCAAGACATTAGTCTTTATGTTGTATTCCGTGGCAAAAGAAAGTAGGGTGCAGGGAGAAGGAAAAAAAAAAAAAAGAGGAGAAGAATAGGAGACCAAAATATTTGGTTCCAATAAAAAATGGAAATTTAGAAGAAACTGAAAGCTTTTCCTGAAAGTTCTGGTTTTGGAAGACAGCCATTTTATATTGAAATGTTTTGCTCCAAGTATTTTTTCAGTCAGCTCTAGATTAAACTGTTTGAGTTGAACTTTTGCTTCATTAGCTGTTTAGCAGTTTCAGGGCAAATCAACAAGACATAGACAAGTCTTAGTACACTCCCCAAATATTCCTTTGTGGTCCAAACAGCTTAACATTTTTTTTCTTTGTAGGATTTTACCCCTCCTCTCAATTTTAAGAGCACTTCACAGATTTCATTTGATCTTTCTTGCTCCTTGGGCTGTCTGAAAAAAATTGTTGAAACTATGTGATAGAAAATTGGGGATTTGGCAAGAAAAAAAACCAAAAAACAACAACTTTTTGCAAGGATACTTGCTTTCTGTAGGACATTTTTTAGTGTTTTCTTAAAAAAAAAAGAAAACCTATTAAAAAATACATGCAGTTTTCACTTCTGGCTGAATTTTCTGAAGGAAAAGTATTTCCAACAAAACTACTTAAATAATTTCAACAGTGAGTTCTTCATAACCTTTATAAGTTAATGGATGTGTATAGGCAATCACAATGTTTGTTGTAAGTAATGCTTTCTATTTTTGTAAGTAACACAGTCCTGTAGTGAGCTACTGAACACTCTCCATTTCAACTTAACTGGGGGATAGTTCTCAGTCGTGCTACTACTCCAGGCACGTAGAGCAACAGCTACTGGCTTAGCACAAACTGTAGTTTCTTTGCAACTGTAGTGATACAAGCATACAATGGAGGGGTAAGCAGTATAGAAGAGATTATAACTGACTCAGAGCAAGCCCACTGTATCTAAAGTGAAACATAACTTTTGGAATCATGCAGGTTATAAAACCTATTGACTGCATATGCTGGACACTAAATTTTGGCAGTCTTCTGTTACATTCACTTTGTCTTGCACTTGTTCTCCACTGTCATTAAAAATTTTGCCAAAGAAAATTTCCAAGGAACCTGGGATGTTCCAAGGACTGTGTGCAATCTGAGGAATTTCAGGGTGGAGTTAAATATCTTACTTATCAGGGCCTAAGATCTTATAGTTTGCTCGCTGTTCTTACACATATGGTCCTCTACCAGGATGGGGGGTGGGGAGGGAGGGGAGGTAAACCTATATCCTGATTTCCTCACTCTCTTCCCCACCACCAACACACAGTTATTGTATGGTTATTTACTTTTCTCATACTAGGATATTTTTGCCCAGAGCTGGATACAGCTGTAATACCAGTGGGGTGGAGGAAACACAGTGTCTCAGCCATTCTTCCAGTTACTGCAAACCACCCACAGCCAAGATGGTACTAGTGAATGGAGCAAAGCATCTGAGTCTTCTCCCTCAGAAAAAATTATGAAACCCTGTTTCTTTTGCAGATACACAAGAGTTTAGAGAAATAACAACAGTCCTGTGCCTTTCCCATCTATCTGCTCATTACAAATGCCAGATGCTTATGATCTCTTCTCACTCGCTTACAGGTCTTTGGGGACTGTAATTAATCAGTGGCAGACTCCAGTAACAAATATGCAAAGGTCTTTTCTTTATGCCCGTGAGAGACACCTTCCCTCAAACTTGGTGTTACCCTTTTGGCAAGGGCATGGAGTTGCTGAGTCCCATCTTGCTGTTTTCTTTGCTTGTGGCTAGAAACCTTTCTTGGCTCCCTACCCAGCCAGCCAGCACTTATTCTCTCAACAGTAATAATCACATCCAAATTAGATTTGCTGTTAAACAACGTCTCATTTCTTTCAGAAACAGGAAAAACGAAAACATGTATAGGAAAGCCTTTATTCCTATTCACAGCAACAGGATGCGGGGTTACAATGGGTCATGAAAGCATATGGTGCAAAAGGTGAATATTTGTTGAGAACCTCTGCTCTTGAGATCAGACCCTAGAAACTGCGTTTTCTCCATATGGGTTTGAACATTCCTACTGGCAATGACTATTTGTTTCAATTCACAGAAAAATTTGATTTTGGGCTGACCGCAAGTACTTATTTATTTTGGGTTCAACCACTGAACCTCCTCCCTCCAGCCCCAAGTAACTATTTAAAAAAAAAAAAAAAAAAAGTAACAACTTCTACAGTTCTAATCCAGACTGTATTTCTTAGGCCAGAGTTTCACACTTCCTCCTTCTAAATTGAGGAGTTCCTGATCCTTTCTTCTTTTCTATACCATTTTTGCCTTGAAAAATGCAGGCCTACACAGGAAATCAGATAAGAGAATTGGGGTTAGTCTTTGCTGTAGACATTTCTAACTGACAAAAGAGCTATTCTGCTACTAGCTAAACTCTAGGCACTGTGAGAATAGAATGATTCTGTATGATAAACTTCTCTAATGTAATTCCCTAAGCACCTGCTGTCAAAACCGCAACAGAAAACATCATGAAGCCACCACGTGAGTGGTTCCGGTGACTTATTCTCAAAAAGAATATGCCAGAACTAGAAACAGTACAAAAAAGGATGACAAGAAAGATCAAAGGCATGGGGTAGCCTATGTTTGAAGAGAAATGTCTAGAGCTCTTCAGCCCTGAAAGACAAACAAGAGCTAAAGACATGCAAGACCTTCTATAAAGTCACGATTATCACTGTTCATAATAAAAAAATCAGGGGTGATCAAAACAGAGTGTTAAGTAACTGATTGAAGTAAATGAAAAGAAGGATTTTAATTAACAAGGTGCAATTTAACTATGGAACTCCTTGCTGCAGGATTTGCAAAAAATAATTGCATACATGAGCTCATGAATTGTTTTGATATATTTTTATAAGAGGCAAATAAATCAAATGCCATTAAATACAGAGATGCAGTGTCTGGGCTTGTGAGCTTCTATCTCAGGGAGTTACACCGGTGGAAGTATCTGTCTGTACGCTACCTTTTTATATTCTTTCCCTAAGTACGTGCCATCAGCCAGAGACAGAAGACTAGGGCAGATAGATTTTGTCTGATCTGATACAGCAGTACTGGTAAAATACTGTCCGGTTTATCTCACCAGCTTCCAAAATAACTTGTATCCTTCATCTCTTAGACTGCATGCAGAATTTTCACTATTTTCCTAAAAGTCTCAGAACTGGCAGACAAATAAGAAGTGTTTTTGTTTACCTTTATTTCTTAACGGGGATAAGAAAATTTCCATTGGTGACTGAAGGCTGAAATTTGTGTTGCTGTAGCATGCAACAATTTAGTTTAGTTATAGAGTATACTGTTTTCCCATTTATCTGAAAACTAAATTAACCTTCCCTCAGAAAGTTTATTGTCCTTGTTGAGGACACAGTTTTCAGTGTTACAGTTGTTACAGATACTGCTACATTGTTGATAAAGGTAAATTACTACACTTAAACCATTCTGAATCCATCAGGACCTGAAATTACTGTTCTTGCCGATGTCTGCAAGGAAGAAACTGCTTCTGTCATTTTTATTTACAAGCAGAAAATAGTTTCTGAACTTTCTTATTTTCTAGGAATATAATTACTACGGTTCTTTACTAGAATGTGGGGCTTACACTTTATTTAATATTAAAGGTTTTCAACAAGGATGAACGTATACACATGCAGAATGAATGAAAGTTCAGTGTTCTGCAGTAGACCACATAGATACACTTTAAAGAACAAGTTTATTGGAAAAGAAAGACTGCAACTGTCTCAGGACATTAAAAATACTAATCAATAATGCAGGAATATGCGATATGAGCATAATTACATCCTAATGTATCTTGAAAAATATCTGAAAATATTTCTAGGCAAAGTTATTTGAATCTGAGAAGCAGCACAGGCAGAACACCACTGAAGAGTTAAAACTGGTTGGTTTTTTTCCAAATAGGTACATTGCTTCATTGAAAAGGGGTGTGATGTGCCAGAGGAACTACTAACAACTTGGAGTTCATTCACATGAGTACTTATGATTACATGACACCGGTAGTCCTCTGCCAGTGGGCACCAGTAATATTGGAGCAACAATAGATTACCCATTAAAAGAGCCCTACTGTTGTGGCTTAGAAACTGGGCGACGATTCTGAACTGCAAAGGGAGCATCTCAGCCTTTACTGCGGAACAAAAAATTACTGGTTATACGACTTATTTGAGGAGCTGCTGAAAGATTGTTTCATTTAATGAAAGACAATATTCTTTCAGCGTATTAGACATTGTAATGTAACACAAAGAAGTGCTGGTATTTCCTGGCATTAGCCATAGGATATGGGTTGGGTCATAAAAGACCCAACCACTGGATTTA
This sequence comes from Ciconia boyciana, assembly GCF_034638445.1. NCBI lineage: Eukaryota > Metazoa > Chordata > Aves > Ciconiiformes > Ciconiidae > Ciconia > Ciconia boyciana. The sequence continues at coordinate 62,915,924 of NC_132934.1, forward strand.
GTAGCTAAATTATGTCCCCTTGCCCTCTAGATATTTTTTAATCTTGGAAAATTAGATAAGAAAAGGAAATGTTTCAACCAAAACCAACAACTACCACAGATGAAGTCAAGCAATTAGTAAAGCACAAATCAATATCTATAGAAGAGAAGACAGGATAAACTCCCAGAATTCCCCACACCCATAAGCAGACTGTACTGATGCCTTTTGGATCTCTGCTAGCAATAATCACCTCTGATCCTTCATGGTTTACCATCACAGTGTCACTGTGCACTCTGAAGCTCATAGGGCTGCCTAACCAACTGTGAAAGTGGAAGCACTGCTGGAGGTTCATACTTACTGTTCCTGAGGCTTTCCATTTCTAATGGCTGCATTGGCTTCTTTACATTTGTTCTCAATAAACAGCTCAATAAACAGCAAGCCAGTGACTCCTGATGTTCTCTTCTGAGAGCATGCACTATCATGAGTGCTTATAAGAAAGGGCATAGTTAAGATCATCAACTTATTCCCCTAGCACAAGTCCCATTGCTTTGCTTGAAATATTCTCAGACACACTAACGGTAACTATTGTACATTCTTGGAGTAAGTTTTCTGCCCTATTTGTCATTCTTGATGTTTAGTTCTTTTGGCTAACCACGGTTAACCACCTTCGGTTCAAGAAACCCATTACATTCTGGCACTGAAACTTTTGTTCTTCTGCCCCTAAGTCTCTAACATCATCTTTGCACAGTGAGATGTATGATATGTTTTGCAATAGTGCTCCATGTGAATAAATTTGTTAAACTCTCCAGAATATATTCTCATAACTGAACTATTTCTGCTAACCCATGCAAATACTCAAAAGAGGTTGGCTGAAAAGAGTAGAAATTTATGGACTGCTGAACACAATCGGTTATTAATTCATCTGGAATCTTGTATGCAGGGGAAGGGGGTTATACTACAAATTTATAAGCGGTTGCTTTATGAAATATAACATACAGCAATTTAAATTTAAACAAGACCTTTTTCATTAAAAAAAATAAAATAATGTGATCCATACAAATTACGAATCAAATTCAGATGAAAGCAAACAAGATCTTCCTATTGTTTCAACTTCTTGTTTGTTTTCCAGCATTCTGTTTCTTAGAAACATGTAAATGCTTAAACTCTGATAATATACTCAGGTCCTTGGAGTAAAGAAAGCTACACATTATGAGACCTAAGGAACAGAAAAGATTATTTAAAACTCCATTAGCACTTCTCCAACAGCCAGCGCAGGGACATTTTGACACTACCTAGTGATGTCCTCCCAATCTCAGCATGTTCCATTACACTTCTAACACCTTTGCAAAAATCTATGCTTAGGCAAGGATGTCCCTGAAAAGAGCCCTCATAGACCACTTCATGTTTCCTCTCCTAATCATGGATATTCTAATCATGCCCTTTTCAAGCCAGGATTTCAAATTGAAGGGTTTTTTCAATTTCATGGACACTTTCTGAGGCTAAAAGGGCTATCTGTAGAGTACTTTCTATCATATAGATTCCTGTGGTATATGATCTGTTTTTACCTCAAGTGATTTACAAACATATTCATGAAACCACTCATAACTCAATCCAATAACCAGCAGTTGTATTTCCCAATCTGAGTATAGTTCTATTGCAGTTAAATCTGTGTGTTGAAAGGATATGCCCCCAGATTGTCTTCTTTCAGAAGGGCAGTCTCTAATCCACATAAACTTGTATCTGCTTGGACTCTTCATTAAACAGAAAAATTAGTTTCAGCTCCTCTGTGGCAGCTCCCCAAGTCTTTCCGCTTGTAATCACAGCAGCATTTGCTATTGTCCCCTAGCAATATGCTCAGTGGAATATTTATGATGAATCAGGGAATAGATTTGCTTAGAAATAGTAATGAGTCTGTAAATCTCTGGGTGGCCTTTTTCTTTTGAAGTCTTTCCACTTGTCCAATTACCTTACTTACGTTCGGTCAAATTCCTTTGTCACGACGCACAAATCATAGTAGGTTTCCTAAATAACCAGTCTTACTCATCCCAATTGGATATTAGTTCTCAGTCAATTTAAGGATTTTTTTGCTTGGCATACATTATGTAGATTTTTATAACACATAATAATTTCTGTCCCAAATAAGCACATCATCAATCATTATTTCCAGTCAAAGAGATTTTGGTACATCTTATATGTCAGTGGAATCCTGCAGTGAAAGCACTTGAACTTATCTGCCCAAGGAGAAGATTCTAACTCAAGATGCCAAAACCATAGGCTAGAGAAAAAAAAAAAGGAAGTTAAAAAATATAATAATAATAATAAAAAAATCTAGGTTTGGCCTTCTTAGCGCTTCTCGCAGGCTAACAGATAACTTGATAGCTTTGCCTCCTTCCATATATGTATATGGTGACCATACCATCACTTCAGTCAGCTGGCATCTGACTTCATTCAGCGCATTCTAATTCTGCTAACCCTTTTACTTTCTTCCACAAGGCACTAAAAGGATTGTTTGCACTGCATGTATGTTCTGGCAGAAAACTAGGATCTCTATTGTTGTTGTATTACATCCTTAGTACATTTCTCACCATTAAATTACTTGCACATTTTTAAGACTATTTATGTCCCATTCAGTAGATCTGCTAAACACCTTCTGGTTATCAGAATGGCATTCAACTTTCTTTTCCACTATTTTAAAACTTGAGTGATGTCCATTTAGCTTTACTATGTTAGTGTGATTTTTGCCAGTCAGGCTCCTATTATCTTTGCTGCATAAGAATAATTTTGCAGTTTTAATACTAAGTAGCTACTAACCTTTCTGTTAATTATTTGATATTTCAATTGCACTAATTTGAAATTGACTCTCCAGGCACTGTTGGTATCACAAAACACTATTTTGAAGAAAGCAGATATACCACAGCAAAGAATAATCATCACATCTATTGGACCCTACAGCTGCTCCACACCCAAGCTCCCATCACCCTTAGAAACAGGATGCATAGAAGCAGATTGAGATGGACCTCTCTTTCCTCTGTGCTCTCCCAGGGAGCTTCTCACCTTGGTTCTTGAAACTTTTATCTGCGAAAGCCATTTTCTCTTGTTCCCTGCACGCCCCAAGAAAGCACATAAACCCTGCTCAGCAGTTTCTACTTCCTCACAGAAGTGTTCTGTATTAGGACAGTCAAGCAATGGACCAGGTGACCTAGGGAGGTTGGAGATTTTCAAGACCAAGCTGGATAAAGATCTATGCAACCTGGTCTGATCTCAGGGCTGGCCCTGCTTTGAGCAGGAAGCCCCTTCCACCCTGAATTATTCCATGATTCTGCATTTCAAGATGTGATAAGGTTATAACTCCTTCATTACTGAGGTTAGAGAAAAATCACAAATTTAATCAAGACAATCCTCCTAAAAACCTCCTAGAAGCTCCACCTTCCCAGCATGCCTTGAGGTAGCCAGCCTTCCTTTTCTTTATTCAGAGCTAGCATTGCAATCAGCTGTGGATATTAGCAATTTGGGTGTCTGTTAGAATGTGCCAACTAAAATGTTATTCACAGATGTATGCCCTTTACACAATAAGAAGCAGGCAGTACTCTTCCTCTGATTACTGACCCGTTATTATGATCATTCAGACAACAAATGAGGTAGCGATTACTTCCTATAAACTTTTTGCATCTTGGTTTTAGAGTAAAAATATGCCAGAAAACAAAGTCTGAAACAAAATACGAGATTATAGGAAAGTGGTCTGGAAGTCCCCAAAGAAAACTTAAAAACATATATGTATTCCTTATGGTTTATGGAAGCTCATATATCATGGATACCAGTGCAAATCCTGACTCTGCTGATACCAATGGGAATTCAATGAGAAAGTCAGGTTTTCACTGTTGCCCAGAGAACCTTATCCTGCTAATATTAACATACCTTAAAACTTTTTCAGATATGGTGAAATTAAACATGCATTAAGTATTTGCAAGATTAGGGCCTAAGGTCTAAACCATGCATTTAGTTCTGGACAGACAAAGTAATAAGCTGGACCAGAATCTAAAATAAGATCCAGATCTAATAACCCTCTTCTGCAAATTCTTAGACTCATAAATATCTGTCCATATCTGAGCAGTTACACTGAACCTATTACATATGTGAGTAGCTTTAACTTTTGTACCCCTTTTTGGAAATTTGACCGCAAATATGCAACTCATTTAGGTTGATGCCCCTCCCAAACAAAATGGTCCAAGTTGCATACTGAAGTGTTTGCAGAAGTGGGGTCTTACACACTGAAATATAGTTACTCATGTGAGAAAAACCACTCACAGATATTGCAGTGTGAAATCAAGACTGTATTTTCCTACATAGCTGTCCAATGTCTAAAAAGTTTTAAGTTTTCAACATGAAAAAATAGTGTAATTACAGATGTATTATTTTTGTTTTCATTTTAACTATTTTTTTTTTAAATACAGTTTTGCTTACATGCTTACATGTTTGCTTACATCATTTTCCATGTATATTCACTAGTTCCATGTCATCCAAGTATGTATGCATTGATTTTTTATTTTGTATATGGAATTTAAACACCATAATGACAGGCAGAACTTTCAAAAATGAAACTAAGATAGCAATGTAGCAAAATATTGTCCCAGAAAAACCTCTTTAGCAAAGAAGAACTTCCAGACATTAGATTACCAAAAAGTGCTGGGAATAATTCGCTCAAATACAGAATCTTAAGGGAGGTGAGAAAAGATAATTCTAAACAATAATTTTCTACAAAAGACTCAAGTCTAGCCTACCTTACCAGGCTGTGTACTTCTATGTTCTTGAAGTGTGAAGTATTTCCTGAGTTTAATTTTCGTCACAGGTCTCCTTCTAGAATCTGTGCTTTTAAATACTGACCATTCAGCAAAATTCACCCTTGTAATTCTTCTTTTCACAGTCTTAAGACTTTGGTCTGGCTCAGTTCATCATTTTAGACTACTGTTGGAGCCTCATTTTGAGCTACTCTCTTAATTCTTAGATGAATTTTATAACCGCTAATATCACCATATGCATTGGTGGAAGGAGTGATTTAATATGACCACTCTGCAAAGCAATAGTCTGTGATACTTAAAAGAATCATGCCTTGGTTGCCCATATCTTCCTTATCTGAGACTGCTGCCAGAATTATTTTCCCCTCACTCCCTGCAAGCTTCTCCCTGCTGAGTAATTACTCCAGGTATTTGGCCTTTACCTACCTACCTTGGACATGTGAAATTGTAACTGGCCTTGCAACTGTGTCCTGTCATATTAAAGGACCAGTTCCTCATTTTAATTTTTCTATTAGTGTAAATCAGAAAGAGTCTACAAGAATGAGCCTGTTCAAATGCTACTGTAAGACTGGACTTATAGGAAGGACTTCTTCAATGTGAATGGAAATTATAATTCCTCACTATTGATTTAGGGCATACTTTTTAGAAGGGCCCATGTCCTCCACTCTCACCCCGCTATCCAAACCAGACTTTCAGAAGACTTCAACATTTGGGAATATCTGTTGAATATCTGACTCTCGTTTCTCAAAAATACCATCCAGAGTTCTACACTTCTGGGAGAAAAGTTCTACACTCAAAAATAACCCCATCGTACCAGAAACTGGCAAATGTCACCCTGGCAGACATTTTTTAATAAATGTGCTTGTCTTTTTATGGATATTTCATCTTCCTAAAGTACATTATTAAAAAAGGCTATGGTTTCTTATTTTGAACATAGTTACTTTATATGCAGCACTAGTGTTTTTCCCTTAGACAAGCAGGGGGCAAGCATGAGTGGGTACAGAGAGCAGAGACCAGTCGGTACTTAAGTAGCACTAGTAGGGTAGAAGGTTGCTATAGTCTTACTGGGGCACAATATAATTTTGCAAGCATATTCAGGCTACTCTGGCAGCAGGGAAGTGAGAGGTAACCATAACTTTAAGCCCTCCCTTTCCCAGTCACTTGTGTGAGAGAGTCAAGAGTGACATTTTGGTCCTGTCAGTGCCCAGGGCCAAGACCCTAGCCATGACAACCTGGCCATCTCTATTTGTCTGCAAGGGTGCTGGACCCATGCACAGTACAGCTCTGACTTATCCCCAAACACCCCAGACAGATTAGGGCTCTGTGACATTTAGCCAATCTTCAATGTTCCTCTTGAACCAGATTTACAGCCATGCCTCTTAAATTTTTCCAGAAGAAAAACTGTCCATTATTAACAGCTCACTGAACACAGTAGGTTACTAGGGTCACCCTCCTTCCCCTGTGTAATTTCATAATCAGATAAAGTTGTATTTCACTTTTATTTCCCATAATCATTACAATCTTTTTTTGTCATATGCTAGACACTTCACATTATATCTAACATCTCCTATTTTTGTCTTTTATGCACATAGATTGTGAGCTAAGACAGTTGGATAAGGCAGTACAAGTATTTTGTCACAGTAATATACTGCTTCCCTCTCTAAAATCACTCCTTTAGAAAGCACTGGGATCCTGGCAGTCACCGTGAATTACCCTTTGGTCTCATCCACACTGCTAAAACAGAGTGTTCCCAAGCACTGCTCTTGTTATGGTATTTGGCTGAAATGCCCCATCTGTCCTCACAGTGCAGGCCTTTAGTGCACCTTAAAGGAAGCCAAGTTTAGTCCATGTCTTCACTGACAGGTACTCTTAGGGATACTCTCAAACCTTTGCTACACAACTGACATTGTCTTCTTTTTCTGACATATTTGCACCTCACCAACTCTAAAACCTCTGACTCTGCCCTATATGAAAAGTTTGACTCAGCTCAGAACCATCAGGATGCTTTAATCAAATAGCAAGTCTCTTGCACTGTCTCCAGTGGATAAGGCAAGTTGGCCATCAAGGCTCATGGTCATGCTCTGTGAGGTACATCTGTAAGCACTGAGGGCAACACACAAAACTTTGACAGGCTCCAAATGAAGGCATTTCTTGGGCGCCTCCTTCATAATTTATGACAACAAACACAACCTGACACTTGGTCCCCCCTCCAACCAAAGTTCAGTCCAGGAATGGGGTCAACAATGCTGTTATTAGTCTGGTCTTCTACCAGATCACACATACATGCTGCTGGTTTCACCTAGTCCTACAGAAGTGGCACCAGAATCAGTGGGCTTCTTTGCTTATCCCTGTTCGTGGCAGGAAAACCTGCCTCCTATATGTCTTCACTCTGCCTTCCTTACTTCTTCCCTGTGGCTTGACTACACCTGTGGTAGCTAGCCGACATCAGCCAGAATGAACTGTTTCTCCATACTTATGTGTAGTGTATCAACTACATGCTGCCTTTGAGACCTTGGAGCCATTGCTATCTGCTGTGCTCTCTGCCAACTCCCTACCATATGTCTGGGCTTCAGCTCGCCTTTCCTTAGAGGCAACCAAAAGATTTGGACCAGAAGTGGCAGAGTTTACCAGCATGAGGAACACAGAGCCCACGTTGAAAAGGGGGAAAATTACACCAGGCACTTAGGGAAATTGTCTTTCCTGGTCTGTCTGAGAATTCTCTGGAACTAGTAAGAAGCTTAAAAGTCTGGGTTGCTGGGTCCTCAGCTAACTGTCCTTGAAAAAAACACAGAAAATAAGGAGAAGTCTCTCCATCTCTAACCCTTACTTGTGCTCTAAAATGCACAATAAATAAGAAAGCCCCCAACAATTAACTCCAAAGTGGTCTTCCAGTCCTTTGGCCAGGTCCCTTTCCTCTGCTCAGCAGGTACTTCTACCCTCACCCTTAGTACCTCTTAGGGATTCTGGCCAGTGCCAGAAATGGCCTTGAAGGTGGTTCACAAAGGTCCAGGGATTGTAAAGAGCTGTCTGTAGAGAGCCTAAGAGCAAGGACATCTGCCAGCAATTTCTGCCCTGACTGTTCCAGAAACATGCCAGAAATCATGTGGCATCAATTTCTGCTCTGATCAAGGGCATCTCTCACAACTTTATGTGCTCACCTTCTTGAAGTATTCACTCGATATTTAGCCAACCACCCTTCATGTTTCTCCTGTGGTTAAACAGGATTTTGGCCCTTGGGTCAAGAAATCTTATTCCTCGTATTCACTTGTTTCCCTCTCTCTGATTAATCTACCCTCCTGGCTTCCAAAATGATGCTCTGTCCCACATACTTCTCTAAATTTCTGTGATCTTTGACTCTCCATAGTTCTCTGATCTCCATATCTGTCATTGCTGCACAGTCCTGTTGCCAGCATCTCCCTAATTTCTTCTTATTTGCACACAAACTTGCCCACCTTCATCACCTCCTGCAATTGTTCACCACTATCAAAAGAGCTTAGGAAGCAATTCTCTCGGGGTTCTTTCTTCCTTTTATGCCTGCTGAAAAGTAACTTCAGATATTTTCAGAAAGACTAGTTAAGCAATGAAGAAAAAAAAGAGGCATTTTCTTGCTCAGACAAAACAGAGAATGGGAATGCATGGAGATTTTCTAGCATGTTGTGATCTTCCTATTTCCTTCTTGTTAAGGGGAGGTGCAAGGACCTTTGCCTACTCCTTCCAGCAGCCCTTACTGAGTGTTCTCCCAGGCAGGTAACCAGTTAGAAGGACTTTGCCCCAAACAGGACTGGCATTCCATAAAGAGTTGGAAAATCTTGTATTATTGACCAGAACACAGAACCTTAGCCTTCGTCAAAATACTGTCACTTACGAAAGCATTGCAGGAGTTCTCAAAACTCCATTACTGTACGTTTTACCCAAAACTACAAGTTTTTTTATTTAGAAGTGTTTTATCCAGAGAATTCTTCTATAGACGAATCATAAGAGATCAATAGAAACATACTCCAGGAATAGTATAACTGAACTCCTTTGCATTTCAAAAGAAAAAAGAAAGCCATCTTTTCCTTCCAGCTGAAAAACAACAATATGGAATAGTTTTTTAATCCCACAGAATTACTGCCATAATCTTTTTAATTTCTATTTCATTATGACCTTGACAACATTTAAAAGAAAGTTTTTATGATCCAAGTTTCAAAGCAGGGTTTTATAATGAAGGACTTGATCAACCTTGAGATAGACTTTGAAACCTTAGAATTAAAGTGAAGAAGCTGGATTAAACACAGACCATTGCCTCAACAGCAGTCAATCAAACTGACAAATCATGGGCTATAAAGTCTTTTTTTTTAAATCATGCAAGCCCCTGGGGCTTGACCTTATTACACTTTTTTTTTTTTTGCACTGATGCTGATGCCTAGAACATGCAACAGATGTAACTCTCGAAAATAAACTACATTCTACATCATGTCAGAGGAGGTTGCACACTGTCAGAGACTTGCAGGAATATGAACTTAAATAACTTGTGAAACAGTAAACTTACCTGGACTGTAACCTTAGTGTTTATTTGCTTTTGAGTTCCTTATCTATATTCTTCCAAGAAAAAAAAAGATCAATTAAACCACACAACTTTCAGGTACAAACGCTTTAAAGAAAAAACAGAAATTGCATGGTAGTACAGGTGAAATGCACTTTTAAAGAATTAAGGTGTTCTGCCACTCACACTGATGTACAGCTGCTGTGGGTAATAAAGGCTTAAATTTTCCTTCTCTTGGAATGGACACATTCCATAAAATGTTTCTAGTCTTAGATTACCCCTTTAACATTCAGAACTATGAGGCAGAAAACATTATGCATCATTCCTTTGACTCATAACAAGAAGACCGGAGGGGTACGCACGAGGAAGACTTTCTAGGGATCAGCTAGAACTCGAACAACTGATCAGGGCACACAACAACATCTAGATGGACTGTCCCAGGAGCAGAGCAGGGAACATGGTATCAGCGCTCCCCTTCTCTCTATGAAAGGAAAACATGACTTTGTCCCTTTTTGGGAAAAAAAGCTTGCTTTCATTTGTGTACACAGGTGCTGATCCAAAGCCACTGAAATCAACACAAATATTTGCATGGACTTCAGAGGACCCTGAATCAGACCTATAGCCATTTGATCTAGCTGGCATGTGGAGGTGGGGGCAGAGTTGGGTTCCTTGCATTCCTCATGGTTCTTTGCCCTCCTGTTCACCCCATGAGGTGAGGAGTCCCTGCACCACCAGCACCCAGGCTGGGGCCACTATCCCCACAGTAAAAGTGGTCAGGGACCAACAAGGGTGTCAGAGAAAGAAAGGGGGGGAGGGATGATGTGAAGCTTATTCCCCAGTGGTGCTGAGTAAGGATTGCACTTACTGTTTCCCATCTGATCACTACAAAGCTATTTATAACTGTCCTTGCAGGAAAATATACAAGATATTAATGAATGCTATACAGCAAACAGCTGAGTCACAATGTCTCACCCTCACATTCTCCAGCACTTGAGCTCAGCCATCTAGGAAGTGCCAGAAACTATAATGCATTTTTGTAAAAGAGAGTGCTCATATCTTTTAGACAGCCGATGTTTGCCTGCTGTTGGCTGCTGGAGTCATAGCCTTCATCTCAATTAAGGGTGGTCACAAATATTCCCATAAACTCAGGAGTCATCCAACAGTGTGGTGTGAGCAGACAGATGTGTGACACAGAAGAGTCAGAACAGAACTGGCAGGTGAGCCAAGGAAGTTTTGGCTGTCCCTTAGGAAAGAAGACTTCTGCAATGTTATTTAAGCCTTCTCAGAAATCAACTGCACTGCAGTGGCAAAAAAAGCCTACTTTGTAAGACTTCCCAGCCAGGAGGAAAAGATCCTGTGAGATGACTCTGAACAGATGGACTTTGTAACTTCAAATGCTAAGTCTACTTGTTTAGCTAAGAGTTAAATTCAATTGTGCAATCAAAAAATATGGCTTAAAACCTGACTTGCAAATCAAACAGCCCTGTTCTCATCTCTTTGTAAGTTCTGACAGCCCTGCCTAGCTGACTGGCTGTAGTTGTTACCAGCCTCAGCCTTAATGCTCTATGTTGCCACTTGGGTTTCCTCCCTTTTTATTACATGATCACCTCTAAAACACTGTTTCCAAACAGAGCTGTTAACCAATAACATGTTTTCCATTTATCAGTTAAATAAACAACATCTGGTTTAATATTAATCAATTGTCACATGTTTGTCCAGGGAGAAGGGACAAAGAAGCTTAGAGAGTAAGGTTTGTGATTAAAAACATTTCCCATCTGGTGACTGCAGAACCATTTATAATTGGCCCTGTAGGACAACAGTTAAGATACTAATGACACAAGAACATCCTGTAGATTAGATGTGCCTTATCCCTGCCCACAGAATACTTTCCTGTGCACCCCATGATGGTTTTTAACCCTATCATTCCTACAAAGTAGTTTTAGATCACACCCTCAGACCTCCAGGGGCAATACAGTTCCAGCAAGATTAGCATCAGCACTGATACCAGATCAGCTTGCTTGGAAAAGGGAAAGGTATGTCCAGAGCTATGCAGGAGTAAGGAAAAGAATGGGGATAGGAGGAATATCTGGAGATGAGTGTGACAAAAATGTGGTATTGAGAGGCATGTGGGAAACAGAGAGGACATTAATGTCCAGCATGATTTATAAAGGGAGTGTCCAGATCCTCCTGGAACAGAAAAATTTGCTGGAATACAGTACTTCATCTTGGTTTATCATTGCAATGTTTGGGCGGTTTTTTTACTGTTTTTGTTTCTATTTGATATTTAGTTGCAACTACAAGCCAAAATTAACAGCCCTACTTCTAAGCAATGTAAAGTCAGATCAAACAAGCCCATTCCACAATGCAGGAACAGATTGGCTAGGGAGGGTCAGGAAGCTGTGGATAGATAGGGTGGAAATCACAAAGGATAGTCAGGGATGTTAAATCAGACCTAGCATGAGTTAGTCTTTTAGGCCTCTGTTAAAGCCATAATCCTACGGAAGCTCTGAACCATAACAAGGTGTTATAAAATGTGCATACAGACTAAAAAGGGCAAAACAGAAAAGGCAATGGATGGTAACAACAAATATCCTTTCTTGTGCCTTTCAGGAACATCATATTCTGAACATCACATGTGTCAGAATGCTGGTCAGAGGAAAAGTATTTGTTATGCCTCAGAAAGACGTAGTACAGAGATCTCAGTCCAAGAGCACAAACCTGTCACCATGAAAGATGAATTTAAGTCCTTGGAACTCCACCTCATCCACAGCCTGTAAATTGTGTGATTGGGGTCCAAGGTGCCTATATATTTTTAAATGTATCTGTGACAGAGGCCATGAGACAGAGGCCCTGATGCAAAGTTATCAAAAGTAAGTGGAAATCTCCCATGGAGGACTATTCAGTGCACTTTAGGGACTGGAGTTCAAAACTCCAAGTTATGCCAATACTTCCTTTTTCCTTAACTAGGAAAGAAGGGAGTTTGTCCCTTCTCCCCTTCTCAGGTGAAATGAGACAAGGTTTGCAATCTTCTTTCAAAGTGCTCTGATGAAGTATGACTGTTAACCAATACACGGAGTTAGTTCAAGGTACTGACTGCAGTCTTTTGTGATTAACAATATTTTCTTGACTTTTTTACCTTGTTGCTTTTCCACATTGTTAAATATTAGGATGGTAGAAGACAGAGGATTTTACCCCTGTAAAAGCTTTCTTGAAGTGTTCAGTTTCAATCATTTGGGATCTATGCTATTCATTTTTTCATCCAAGTACTACTGTTTCTCGGTCCTGCCATTCATTAGCTGAATGCACTTGGAAAGCCACCTTCTCATTATTTCTTTGTCCTAGCTCTGTCAGCACTGCCTCTCACAGGAAATTTTGAGGTGGTCACATCTGGAGGCAGAGAAATGCAATTTATCATGCAGATATAAATGCAGATATATGGAAGCATGTTATAAAACTTTGACAATCTATGTATTAAAAACAAACTGAACAGACAGAATAAAGTCCTAAGACAGCTCATTGAAAATCAGATTGAAATCCAGATAACTGCCAATTGCTACAGGTTAGATTATTACTTTGTCTAAATTATCATTAAAAGTAATAGCAAATCTCCAAGCAGCTCTGCAGGGGCTGTGCAGCTTTTGATCCCTGCTGTTCATAGCTGCTTACGTCTGCACACGTCCACCACAAGTGGAATCTTGGTTCTTCACATTTTTCTGTCCAGCACAGATCAGTCCATGTCAAGAGTGTTTTAAGATGAACTCCTCCTTCGACCCTGAAGCAAGGATGATATCTGATGTGGAGGCACGTCTTCATTAGAGCCATCTGTGATTCCATCTTCTGGAAAGGTACAGTTTAAACAGCAGGCTCTGCCTAAAGACCCTCTTTAGCACTCCAAATTCTTTTGAAGAAAGATAAACAGAAAGGCAGCTAAAATACCATACTCACAGAGAACATTGTCAGCTAAAGATTAGTGTCAGTGACACTGAATTTTTTATACTTTAAAAATAATAATTCCACGGGTTTTATTTTTAGGTCTGCTGAAAGGCAAAGCAACAACTAAAAAAACCCCAACTTTTTATTTTACATAATTATATAAATATTTATTTATTAAAAAAAGAAAATAAAGACATCTTAAGCTTTGCTCTCTATTATTTAATCTAAATGAACAAAACCAAACCAAAGCAACCCCTGCCTGCTGCCCCAGGGTTTAAGATAACAGGTTACACCTAAATCAGAGGCTTAAAGAAGCCCAACAGAGATAGTCTAGATATTCCTACTATTACCCTGTGAGTTTTTGAAGAAAGGCTACTGCAGCTGCCTGTACAATGGCAACCACAAATGTCATTCAGCACTTGAAACACTATATGGACAGCAGGAATGGTTGAACACTTGAATAGGCTGGCAAGCCTATGGCATCTCTGTCAACAGAGAATTTTAACAAGGCTGCAAAAAAATGTTTGTACAGAATGACACATGGGTCTGGCCTTGGGTCAGAAGAAATGGCCTGGATGGCAAACATGGTTGTTTTTCAGCCTATTTTCAATGAATTTTTTGACTGAAATAATAGATTATTTATTTTTTGCAAACCTTGGGTTCATGCTGGAAGTGACTATGTTTACAATGTCACCTGCTACACCAGTCACATAGAAAGGTCAGGAAATAGGATTGGATTTCCTGTACCATTAGAATCCAGTTTCCTGCTATCATGTGCTTTATAGCATATGATCTTTTTTATAAGCCTGTTGACAATCATCATTAAACCAGTTGGTTTTCTTCTTTACCTTCTCCCTTCCACTACCCTTTTAGATACCAACAATACAGAGGCGGCTAAGACAGCTTTCTAATACTTCAGTGCAGAATGCAAGGCTAGCAAGAAGTAAGCTGCCACCAATAGTACTGAAAGGCCAGTTTTCTGAGTTTGCAGAGAAGGAAGATGTGTGGTAGACTGATACCAAATGTGAATGGAAATAGAGTCATTTAGATGTAATAGATCATTTGGATTGTAGGTGAATTTATATCCCTAGGTCAGATTTACAGGTATTCTTAGTTTGAGAGCAGTGCATCACAACCACAGCTGTGCTTGCAGGCTCAGCTCCCAGGCAGGAGTAGTTTAGTGGATGGGAAATGCTGCCAAAGCATATATCCCCCTATTTGTTTGGTTTTTTGTTTGTTTGTTTATTTATTGCTGATACGCACTGCAGCACAATGCCAGTAGAACAATCTTAGAAGGGAAGCTAGAGAAGGGAAGGGTTCACAAGGTTATAATTGTGGTTTAAATCTTCCCTGGGAAGGTATGATACTTAATAAGTTTACCCCAGTTGAGTTCTAGAGAAATTTCTCTGCAAGTCTATAAATCAACAAAGATTATTAACATTTCTGGAGGAATCTAGGACGGACTGTGAATGCAATAGAGAATAATTTTCCTGTTAGAGAATCCTATACATTCTTATGTGAGGTTATCATTCCCCAATGAATTCTGCAGGACTTTTCCATAAGAGGACATTATAAAAAGAAGTAATGGGTACACACAGTGCTGGCCATATCAAAACAAGAATAATAACGGGCAGATTTTTTTGAACGCATATCCAAATCAAATTCTCCACTGATGTAAATCATCCTGAATCAACTGAAGCTGATTAGTAGTAGGTTAGGAACCCACTCCCAAATTCTATTTTACTGGCTTGGAAAAGGTTTTCAATATTTACTTTTCTCCCTAAAGACTGGATTCATGTAAGTTGAATTTTTAGGGAAGGCCAACACATGGAGTTGAAGCTGACATACTGTCTATTTGAAAGACTGGATGTGATCAAATAAAGATTTTTAAAATTTTTTTAATCCTGAAAGATGAGTTTCAGTGGGTTAAGCCTAGCTACAGGATCCTAAAATATAGCACACATTTCACAACCTCCTTGTGTCATGCCTTTGCTAAATCTATAAATTAAAGTGGCACTTGAAAAAGTTGCTTCCTTGACATCACAAGACCTCTGACTCTTGAAAATGTTTCTGACCCAATGGGTTAAAAAATGAAAAAAATGAAAAAGTAGAAGCAGCAATATTCAGGTGAATTTGCTGGGGCAATGAAGGAGAAACTAAGCAATGAATCTGAACTCAAAATGAAAAGACAAAAAAGGGGACAGGCCTTGTACCCAAACACAGAAGACTAATCCATCCTAACAGTCCAGGAGTTGCCAAAGGAAGGAGAAGATGAAGATGAGGTGCTGGCAATGGGTCAGAGAACAATTTTGGAAGCACGAATACCAGAGTGTTAGATGAAAGAAAATTTAAAAGCAGTGGGAGTAAAGTATTGGGTCACAGAGGGAAAAAAATGGGCTGAAGAAGAAAGGCACAGAAAAAAACATCTGCAAGCAGCACTAGTGATGGGGGAGAAAAGAAGCAGGAGACACACACCCAGGTGCACCATTGCCAAGCAGCCTGAAACGAAAACCAGCATCATTTGTGTGGGGTTTTTTTCTTGCTTTCGCTCTTTAGATCAAAAGGAGAGCAGCAATGCAATCTGCTCTTTGTGCAGAGCACTTTCAGCCAAGGGAAGGAGAGTGCACACACTGGAACATCTGTTCCAAGAAGCCACTTGAAAAATAATCTTATAATAGCATGGGGAAAACATCTGTGCAGCGTGCACCAGACCACCAGTAGTGCAGCAGTGGAGGAGTAGAAGGGGGAAGGAAGACAGGAGGGAGTGAGGGAGACAAAGTGGAACAGGATTAGGTCAGGGGCAAGTACCCCAGTGAGGGGCATGACCCACATGTGAGGAAACTGCTCATTTGGTGTCTTTTCTCTTCTAATGCTCAGCAAGAGGCAGACAGATTTCTCACCCACTGAGCTGTGTTTATTGGCAGATATTACTCAACATGTGCAGCTTTGAAAAATCTCAAACTACAATCAATGTGTTTGAGAGGCTGCATGAAAAGCTCCCTGCCCTTGGCCTCTAGTGTAGCCCCAACTCCTTCTTCCTCAAATTGCTTTATCTCTGCTGATACTGGAATAAACGTGCTGGAAAAACAGTTGCTGCTAGCTCAGGTGGGGAGAACTAGGAAGCCAAAGCACATTTACACTGTGGGTGAATTCGACCTACTGTGTCTTTAATAAAAGACAGAGCCACTTGTTTTCACCTTCAGTCTCAAAGCAAACAAATTCAGAAAAAAACCCACCCTAACCATCACACAAACATGCACACACATGTGCAGCATGCAGTATGTTCTTGGCTTCTCCCTTCATCTGTTTTATTTCAAGAGAACTGTAGACTTATAGCTGCCCCTGTGCAAGCGTCAGTAGCATGACAGCAGTCAGGACACTTCTTACCCCCACCTTGTGACACATTTTGCAAGAGTTTTCTGAGAAAAACAGTGCCAAATTTACTCAGCCATTGTTTGACTCGAGGTTGTCTAAACAAGAAAAACCTTCCCAAAGGTGTATCTTGTTGCTGATGAGAAAAAGAAAGAATCAACAGGTCTTAAACATAAAACCTGTATACAAACATTTAGGTGATGTGACTAGGTACATAAAATTGAACAGGGAGCTACTAGGAGTTGAAGTACTACCTGTGTACATGTAGGTACATATAGCCTTCTGTTTCAGTGTAGACAGGAGAAAAAGGCCAGTCTTCCTATCCCCCACATAATCAGATTTCACTGTGGGAAAAGTGATAGGGAAATAAGTAAGTTTGAGTGATTTTAGAAGTTAGTTGTTATGCTGAATTAACTAGATACAAAGACACATCAACAGTGGGCAGAAGAAGACATACCGCATATTAGGACGTAGCAAAGATTGGGTGTACCTATCCACAGAGGCATGCATAGATGGGATATAGGGTAATTAGATTGCTACATTGGAACAGATCCCTGGGAAAAACGTACACAGTTACAGTTAGTAAAGTGTACCATACAAAGCTCTTTATACCAGTCTAGATGCCCATCTCTTCTATACCATGCCTAGAAAGGCAATAAGCAAAGAGACAAAAAATAGAAAAGACATGCTGGGAAGTTAGGAAGACGAGCTGAGCAAGAGAGAGAAGAAGAGGCAGCTTCCCTCCAGATCCTAGACCAATAAAAAACTTAGTAAGTAGGCAAAGAGTGAGAAATCAGGAAACACCCAGGATCAAGACTTTCTTCTGTTTGATTCACAAGGAATCGATCTTCTTATCATGCCCCACTGTTATGTTTCTGGTGCAGGTCCTTCTCATTTCTAGCAATGCTCTGAGAGCTTTGTTTCAATGGGAAGACAGGATTTTTCTTTTTTCTTTTGAAATCTCAAAAATGTACAATGGAAGAAAACTATTTTCTTTTCAACTCTAACAGTCATATTGGCTCTCAAAATGGTTTTATCAGTTTAGCTTCCACACGTCAATGCAAACTAATGTATGTATCATATGCTTTAACAATGATAAAAGGAATACCCCAAAAGAAAGTTGCCCTGGTTTGATTATATTGGCCTAAAATAATACTTTCAGTTAGGCAGGTATGACTTTCTATGAAAACCAGGGCTTTGATTAAAAGCAGTTTCACTCCTGTCTTTTCTTTTGTGGGCAACAAATCCTGTGAACTGAGGTCATTTCCAGATAAGGGATGTGGGAGGGGGAGTCAGAGGAAATGAAACTGGATATATAGGTGGGGGCAAACAATATGGGCGTTGTAGGTAAAGATGAACAGCTTGAATTTGACATGGCAAGTGACAGGAAATCAATGGAGTGCTAATGTGTGGGAGGAAACAAATATGACTTTAGCAGAAACATTTAGGACAGATGTGAGGGAGAGAACAGAGGAACTGTGGGGCCAAACAAGAGAAGTTTACAGTAACCAAAGCAAAAAACATCTGAGACGCTGACAGAAACCTATTTTGGGAGTTTACTCTTTTCTCTCTCACAGACAAGTCAAAATTTAAGTGAGCTGTTAGGTGTTATGTGAGCTCTAAACCTTTATCAGCTCCAGGACTGATTTTATGTTATAGTGTATTGTAATTGAGCCATGGGTTTTCAAAGAGAGAGCATCATGCAAGGCCATATCTCCCCTATTCCCTAATTTCATTCATCTGCATGGTTATCAGCTGGAACATCATCCGAGATATCAATATTCAGAATACCCTCCCCCTCAATTAAACTAGTTAAGTTTAAGAAGTATCAGAAATCCCACTCTTTAATCCCTTGGTTGGGAAGCATTTGCTAAGGGTGAGTCACACAATATATTTCACCAGCATTAGTGTTATGCCTGTTTTTGCCTAACCCTGAAAAAGCCTTCCATTAATCTAGGCTAATGACCGATATTCCACAGTATCAGCATTTGGCAAGCTCCTTGCACAATACCTGTAACACAGGCTGGGCCCTGGCATGCTAGGCATGATTACCTGCAGGAGGAAACAAACACTTCTCCACCTCCTTTGTATGCTAAAAGAACTCTTATCAAAATGTGGATCCACAACATGATCTTTCAAATCTTGGTAGAGTTGTCTTATTTTCAGAGTAGTCTTGAGAGAGATTCCTCATTTATTGAAAATCTACTGAATGTTCTTGAAATTAGCTTCTGTTATGTTGAAGGTGAACCCTCTTCCCTTCTGAGGCAGTATCTGTTTCCATAGCTTCCTTAGATTAATGTGCAACAATACCACATTGTAAGGGTGTTACAGTTACTTGTGTAACACATTTAATGCAAAACAGAAAAGAAAAACATGGAAAGGTAAAGCTACCAGTAACACACAGCTTTGTTCCACAGGCAGAAGCACATCTGCCTGGTAGCAAGGCCAGCTTTGCTTGTTCAGGGCTGCCTTCCTCAAAATTCATCAATACTTTGTCCCCAGAAGCAGGGCAAGTGGCTTGCCTGCTAGCACGTATTTAGAATTGTCTCCTACCTAAACATGATGAGCATCATGGTGTTCACTGACCGGTATCTTCTTTGCATAAGTTGTGAACTCCTTTACTGCTTTTTTCCCCAACCAGGCAAAATCTGTTTTTTATCCCCAGGGATACAGGGAATCACAACAAAAGTAATACTGGGGTTTTTTTAGATTCCCCTTCTTGTATCTTTAAATCGAGTCAGAGGACAGAGGTTGAGCAGAATGTTTTTACCATTAGCTTACCACAGCATAAATAAAATTGCTTCTGAAAAATGAAATTTTTGTTGATTAACAAAGAAAAAAAATATGCTGTAACCCCAGCAAATCTATCGAACTTACATTCCATACAGGTCTTCTACTTTTTGAAATGGTAAGGTAGAGGGTCCTGAAAAAGTATGCAGTTCTGAATGTGACTTATTGAAGAACCATTTTTAATTGATTCACTCAGACATTCATTGATCCATTTTTTGAAGCTTCGCAGACAATTCAGGTTTTACTCATGGATTAAAAAGCTGTAAATTTTCACAGACTCACTACATTTGACTGTAAAAAAGCAGACTGAATGAGTTTAAAACAGAATACAACCTTCTACTCCTCCATTATGATCACAAAAGCCTGGACCACCTTATGAGTTTCTGGAACCACTTTAAATAATCTCCTAGGTGTCAGGAGAGACTACAGACTCATCTAGAGGAGACGAAGATAGTAGATTCAGAGCACTGTGGTTCATTAAGTGGCACTTCAAATATCCTTGCACTCCAGTTTCAGTGGAGCTGAAGAAGATGGGTAACAGGTTGTAAGGCTGTGATCATGCTCCCGAACACTGACCTGTACAATCTACCACTGAGTTTGCCTGCCTGTGGAAAAGACTAGGGCTAATAAGATCTGTAGGCACACATAAGCGTGGACCCTGAGCCCAGGGAACTGAGTATGAGTGTCTCCCCATGAGAATCTCAATTGCAAAAAGCACCTTTTTGCAGTTCTGAGGGGCTGAGAAGGAGTCAGCTTTAGTGATGTTGTCGTGAAGGTTGTAAGACTTGTTCCTCACTCAAGGAGTTCAAGGAGAAGTCAGAAAACAGGAAGCCAAATGGTAGTGATGGAGGTCGCAGTGCTAATGAAGACTTACGCAGTGTGTAGGCACAATAGCCTAAGAATCTCTTTGGTTATGGTGAGAAGAGCAAAGAGAGGAATAAAATCTGATTCTGCAAAAGAAGGAGTTTTTCTGATCCTGTGAAATGAGTATGTGTAACTAGAAGAATAATTGCCAGTTGGTGAAACAATGTGGAGACCTGTCTCTGAATGACAATAGGTCTCTGTGCAGTCATGGAGTGACCAAGAGGATCTATACAGTTGGATCAACAGTTCTCAGAAGATACAATTTTGATTTCAGTGGTTCAATACCAAAGGCTTCCTAGTGTTCCTGATGATTTTGTATCACCACAGGAGCCCACTGCCATATATCAGGGTTGAGTTATTGATACAAATGTATATCTGAACCTCTTCAGGAACAATATGGTTACAGCTGCACTAGCAAATAAAACACCCCAGGGACCATTCTCTGGACTTTAGAATAAATGGCATGTTCTAAAAGCAAACTTGTGCCCTCATAGCTACATTCTATACCTACCCAAAACAAGGTGGTTTTATCCGTATTGTTTTCTAGGAACACTCCCTGGCCCCTATTATCCCCTGAACTGTAACTGAGTACTACTTTGGAGAGTACTAGTTGGCATGCATCAAAACTGTGCAAAAGTGTGTGCTGTCAGCTAAACACTGTCGATTGTAAGAGAATGGTAGTCAAATCCTAAATCATGGCCCTTTACACTATACTTCTATAGATGTAGCCTGTGGGACCAATAAGTCATGGAAGTTAAAAAGCAAGGGAGAAACAAGAGACATTTATTTAAAGACTTTGGATTGAATTATCTTCCTTGAACTCCCCATGCACTCTGTTGCACCAAAGGAAAACTACTCAGACATTAATGAGAAAAAAGACCTTCCAAGCACAGAGTCCTTGTCCTCTGAATTGTCCTGCTGGTGTCTGAAGTTGTCCTTGTGGATTTCCAGTTAAGATCAAGAGACCGCACTCAAGATCTTTTCTAGCTGAGGAAGTGAAGGACTTGGAGGTAGCAGAATCTCCAGAATAAGGGATTCTTTCTGACAATAAGGAATTTTCTTCCTGGCAATAAGGATTCTTCCTGACACATGCCCTCAGCACATGTGATGGGAGGTGCAAGCACGAAGACCTTGTAACGAAAAAGCCATGTGGGATAGGGCACTAAACTGTTCTGAGACAGAGAACTAAAAGGCTATTGGAAGCCACGTGGCTTAACTCAAACTGAAAATCTCCTCTTTTCCCTGTTTGCCAAGAGGGAAGGTATTGGCAACAAAAAAAGTCCAAGAAAACAAAGAAAATTACTAAGTAACTAATGAACAAACTAACAAGCAAAATGACAGAAGAATGATCACAAGGCCAAAAACATTGCAGCCTGTGATGAGAGCAGAGCTACATCTGAAGCCAAAGGCAGCTGAAGCAAACCAAGAAGGAAGACACTCGCACCACTCTTCATGACCTCAGTGCAGAGCACAAATAGAAATAGGGCATATATATGCTGTTTGGGCACTCCAAAGGCAAAAAGTACCTTGGCTTGAGAGCACAAGGCACTTCGTCATCCCACAGTAGATACACACATGGACCAACACTGGAAGGAGCAATATGGTGTTTTACTATAATAGGAAAAGACTGAGTTCTCACTGTAAGTGTAAAACAGAATGCAACCTTAAATATGGCCTCACAGTGGCTCCACCATAATTGCTAGTTCCCTGCTGTGTTCCCTATACAGCAGGTCTAGTACTAACATCTGGTACTAATTTAGGGTTCATCTGCTCTACAAAAACAAACATATTGTGGGGCCTCGTTACAGCATGCTTGTCCCTCAACTTGGTTAAACCACGTTCCATCTTGTAAAGTAGATGTGACATAACTGTTTGCATTTTGGCCCTGAACCATGCTACAGATGTTGCAATGTTCAAGAGCCTGAAGTGGCTTAAACTACAATGCTGGGGATCTACTACCAAGCAGCAGCAGTTCCCGCTCTTTAAAGAGAGTGGCATTAACCCCTTCCCCCCACTCCATGAGACTACTCCCATCCTGTTAAATATACTGATCAGCATGAATCTAACATGAGATAGCTTAATTTTGGCCATGTTTTAAGCTGTGGTTATTTGATATCATGTCAGAAAGTTTTATGGGAAGTTATTTTGACCCTGCTCATAAACACATTTGCCATTTATATGTGAAAGACTATACACATAATTCTCAGGCAAGAGGGACATGGATATAGAGATCTTTCTCCATTTGTTCACACAGCCGGATATACACATTCATTTGCATTGAAACACAAAAGAAATGAGATTTGGGGCCAAATGAGGGGCTGCATGAAATGGGCAAAATTTCATATAAAGTACCTGAGGTGCACCCACCTGTATTAGCAAAGGATTTATCCCACATGCCTTTTTGAGTACCAGAAAATTAATTAAGATTTCATTCTAGGATATTTCAGTGTATACATCCCCACTTACTGCTCCAGGGACTGCATGCTGACAAAGCTGCTCCGGTTCCAGCTATTGCAGAAACTTCTCACGCTCTGCATGCTGTTCATTCTCATGTGGCATTCTCTTTCACTTTTTTGCTCCAGCTACTGTTTCTCTTGCCAATAAAGATTAGCATAACCTTCAAGAAAATCTGGCAGAAGGTCACGGTCATTTCAGGGAGAAGTAAACAGAGTGAGAAAAGCATAGAATGGTATTACTAGAAGAGTGTAAGAACTTTTTGCCCACTATGTATATGTCATGCTGTCAAGCAAAAATATATTGGTATTTAACTCAGTCAAAACTTACATAAACTCTGCTAGACATCTGAGAAGTTGCATGGGTCTGGAATTCAAGGCTGCATTGGACCTTAAAAATATTCACAACCTACAGTCTCTTACTCAACACGGATTGTTTTTCCATTATCTGGGGGGTAAGCAGCAGAAGAAATAATTTGCAAATATTTGGACTGTTTCTATTTGTCATTTTAAAATCAATACATATATCTTGTTATTCTCCTTAGGGTCTTTCTCTGCCTCTTATGTAACTGGTAAAGCAGATTTTTATTTTTCCTTTAAGAAAAAAGAAGTTGATCATATCAGTCCAGGACTTTTTCCAAAAAACCTGGAGGGAATGAGGTTTCCATATACGAGGGCCAAAATACAGATGTTTGGCCTAAAATTGGTTTTATTATTTTTATTTTGGATTTTGGAAAAACAAGCACACAAGTCTCCACAAAAGAACACAAGTCTCCACAAAATAACACAAGTACATGTGTTCTCTCTATTACAGTGGAAGAAAATGTAGCAACTGAAAAGGACAAAATGAGAAGGCCTGCTTTCTCTAAGCACAGCTCTCAGAAATGGAAAAACCAAGCAGGCAAAAAACAAGTGTAATGAAGGAACTCTGACCCTGCAAGAATGTCCATTTTTTCCAAATGAACCAAATGGTCTAATAAAGGATATTACCTTCCCTATAAATCTTGCCTCCCAGAAAACAAAGGCATAATGATTTCAAAATGCTTCCACAACAAGGAACAGAACCAGGCTATGGAGCAGCCAGGGCTGCAAACAGGGAGAGACCAAAGGTGGAGTTTAAGCGGTATATCATCATGAGAGGAAAGAGCTGAATATATGACCCAGTTAAATCCTCCTGTTTGGATCTTTTATGAACAATTACAGGAATATATCATTGATTTTCACGCATACCACCTGAGGTATGTGATCTTCATCTGGTGTTTGAACTTTGCTGACAATTCTTGACACAGGATGGGACTGACTTAAATGATGAATAAAAGCTAGCTAATACAGACACTGTGAAGTATTAATAGAGGAGTTAGTGGCAGAGTTTCCATCAGAATTTGCAGAGTAGTGTTTATAAGCTTTTCTGTATACATGTGGTTTTGCTATAGCAACAAAGATGAACAGTCATCATTTTCTATGACCAACACCAAATCTAGTATTATCTGTATCCTGCCTTGTGAAGAGAAATGATTTAACCTCTACATGAGGTTCAGTCTGGTAGCCAAAATGGGGAAGAAGTCCATGATACTGAAGTTGATAGACCGTGCATATATGGGATTTCCCAGTGGATCAGCTGGGCCAATATCACAGCAGATCTTCCAGTCTTCCAATGCCAAGTAACTAAGTCAAGTAAGAAAATACAAAGATTAGTCTGCTCTCACTGCCAATTTTAAGTCTCTAGAGTCTATTGTCCCAGCTGGAAGTATCAAATAACTACCTGATACTGAGTAAGACATCAGAAAAGAACAGTCTGTAAGAACTAATCTATTAGTTTAGCAGAGGAAAATTTAGAGTACTCAAACCAGGGTACTCAGAAGTGCCCCAGAAGTATTCTGGGCATGTGCCTAAGAGGTATTCCACAATGCACCACAGACGGCAGGATGATTTCTCCCATCCAACAGGAAACACTAAAGACAATTAAAAAGCCTTGAGGTTAGAAATATTTCTTTATTTCAGGTGATTTTCAGCCACTAACAACATTAATTAACCAGGGAGCTGAGAAAAGCTGAAAAATGCTAACCCAGCTGATACCTTAGAAATGTTAAGCTGTTTTTCAAGTAGGATTAAAAAGCAGGCAGAAGATAATGGAGTTCTATAGTAGGGGTGGTAGGTGAAGTAAGGGAAGATTTTGGTTCAATAAAACAGCAAGGTAACCTCTGAGGAAATAAAAGATCACATGGTTTTATGGCCTTCATCTCAGCAAAATATGTACCAGTCTTCCCGTTGACAGATGAAGTAGTCAGGAAGACTTAATCTACTCAAACCTCATGAAAGGAAAGAATCATGATGACAGAATAAGATATACATACCCAAGCATGTAAGCCAACTAAAAGCATCACTTTTTTAATGACAAACTGAAATGCAAATAAGTATGCTGAGACATATTATGAATACTACTGTGTGGAGCCTGGAGAGTCAATAAGAGTAGTTGGAAGTAGTCACGTAGGAGAAAGGAAGTTATGTGATTAGTAATAGAGAAACTTGATGGGGTATGTCCTATGGGTGTGAGAGGATTGCATTTCATGTCTAATGTGTTCCATAAAAGCTACAATGGAAAACCAGGTCAGATGGTGGTGATATTTTGTATCCAGTATCCTGTTACATGATTAGAAAGTCATAGATGACTGAGAGGACTCTTCAGTGTTTGTGGTTAGAGTATTAATTAGTTAAACAAACAAAATCAAACTAGGAGGTATCTATAACAGACTACCACATTTCACAAAAATATAAGACAGGCTTCCCCTCAAAAAAATCTGCTTATTAAGAGCAGAAAGGAAAACTCTGTTACTATAAGTGTCTTTCATCCTGCAGATCATTTTCTCAGTCTACACAGCCAGTAATACAACTTCAGAAATTTCTAAAAATAATGGATTTTTTTCTTAACACTGAAATCCTGCATGGGATATCAAGTAACTCAGTAATGTCCATTATCAATTACTCACCATAATGGACCTCATTATGATAAATAAGGAACAGTTAATGGCTTTTATAAAAATCGAAAAATTGAAAAATTACCTAATGAAATGAGGTTTGATTTATTTAATGCAAACAGGATATGTCACCAACCTGAAATATCTTTTGTTGGATCTTTTAAAACCTGCAGTTTTTGAAACTTAGAGGAACAGCTGAGATTAGAGTTGGGAACATGCATTTAACTGAAGAAGTGTTAAAACAACTGGGAATTTTTCAGGAACATCTTGCTAGATGCCCAAGAAGCCAAGATTCCTCAGATTCAAAAAAAGATACTTGAGCCAAGAAGATATCTTTCTTGGTGAAAGCAATGACAGAAATTGTGTATTTACACCTATATACATACACAAGCATATAGTACACGTGCATACATATATGTATGTGCATGTATATATGGAGAGAGAAATAAAAACAAATGAAAAGAGAATGATTATAAACTACAAATAGATATAAGGGTAATGAAGTCAGTAAGTCAAATGAATGGATGAGTTATCATAAATCAACAAAGTTGAATTTACATTTACATTTAAAATTTAATTTACATTTTAAAACATTCCAGAAGCAATAAACTCAGTGAATTAATTATAAGTCAATAGCTAGAGTCAGACAGCAAGATGGTGAAGTGTGATCAAGGAAAAGCAGAAATGTTTGCTAGGTATTCCAGTGGCATTTGGAATGAATCATGTTATGTATCTACTTCTTAAGGTATTACTGATAGATCAAAAAATTAGCCATGAGTAACAAAGGAGGATGTGAGGTAGTCTCTGTGACAATTAAACTTTTACAAAACCACAGACTCAGATATCTGAGGTTCAAGAGTCTTAAATAAATTGGCTGAGGAAACCTCTAAATTACTAATATAATTTTCTAGCAAACATTGAAGAGCACTAGAAAAATTCCAGAAGATTGGAAAATTGTTAACATAGTCATAGAGAGAATCTTGTAGTAAATCTTCATCATCCTGAACAAAAAAGGGAAATTTACTAAGACAAAATACTATTTTGAAGGTCATCTAAGATGCAAAATGTGAACAGCTGACACCTGAATAGTGGCACTAAAGAAATTAATAACTTGGCCTTAGAAGACAAATTCAGATGAAATATAAAACAACCCAGAAATAATCTCATTGATAAAGTGTTACAAAGATAAGCAAAATAATCATATAATCTTTACAATGGTGCTAATGAAAAGAGCTTCATTAAAACAAAAATCTGAGATTCACATCTTAGTATTATATAGTAGTCAGACAACTAGCTTGAATTTGAAAAAAGAAACTGAGACTCTTTCAGAAAGAAATTGCGACTCTAATAATTACAAATATAAACATAGATATTTGTCATTAATTAATCCAATAAGCTGTCCTGTTTCTTTCCACCATTGCCTCTTAGAAAATTTAATGGTAAGTTTCAGTAATCTAAGCAACATCCACCTGAAAGGGAAGATAAAAACTGATAGTAAATCAGATCAAACAACAGGAGAGTAACCTGTAGACAGACAGAAAAGTGACTTGTATACATCTACATTAGAGTTCCAGTATGGCATTTGAAGCAAGTACCCCACTCATCCCTGCTTACCAGGTATCAGTTCAGATTGTGGACCCCAGACAGAAACTCTGGTCCAGGTGGCTACACACCAATGCACAACAACCGCTGATGAGGAGACTGCATTACTGTAAAGTCTTCCAGGTTATATCAACCACACACACAAAACCACAATTCTCTCGTACTGTTGAGATCTAACACTCTGGAGTATTTCTCATACAATATAAAATGACAAAATATGTCTGTGCTTTTATGTGGCTATTGTACACTAGCTGTCAAGACTCTGCAACTGCACTTCTTCATCTATCCAACCTTTCTCCTGTCTCAATATCCATTCTTTTTTACCTGACCTTGCTATTTTCATTTCTGTACTCAGAGTCTTTTTATTACCTTCTCTTTCCCTCCTACCACATTTTCAAATGCTTTTTTCCCTAATGGCAAGGGGAAGCTTCTCAGAAGACCCTTCGAGGTGTCATCTAAGCCTCCAAGGACATGACACCTGTCAGCCTGTGCTGGGAGAGGTCCAAATGTTTCTCCAGCAGCAGGATTACCCAGTAGAAGGGTCATTGCTAACTGTACAACTGCTGCTGGGTCTGAGAGAACTGGTGATCGATGTGCAATAAAGTTCATGAAGAAGACTGGCATTTTCCTGAAGGCAAGGGTAACAAAGATATATTGGAGATGGTACAACAGCATTCCACTCTTCTGGAAAATCTTGACCTCTTCTGGTTGGAAGCACTCCACTGAGCCTGACATCTAGTTGGACATGTTGTACCCTGTCTCACAAGATCTTCACACTGGAGACTTTAGATAACAGTGCAGCATTTCACACTGGTCCAGGAGCCCCACCACCAGACCCTGCAAAACAGCCATGCAAAGAAAGATCAACATCTGGGAAAGCCTGCACCTTGCCACAGCCAGCATCGACGACACCCTGTGCAGTGGCCAGCATTCCAGTCTGGGTAAGGGTACAGCTTTTTCACACATGTTCCTGAAGTGGAAGGAAAGGATCCTAAGATGTTTCTGGTAGAACTAAAGCATTGGTCTTAGATCAGAAATGGAAATTAAAACCCTGAGTTTGATCTCATAGCTGAGCCTGCTTTGAGCAGGAGGTTGAACTGGATAACCTCCTGACGTCCCCACCAACCCGAATTATCCTATGATTTTTGATTTCTCTGCAGGGGCTTTAATGCCTTTGCACACAATTCAATTAGAGCTGTGAGAGTCATCTTGCATTCAGCAGCTAGCCATGTCAGAAGCCATTCCTCACCCTCTATGAGTGCCTTTTTTCTGTCTCAATGACTGAAGAAGTCACACATAGAACATGCCATGCTTATGCAGTGCCCAAGATGTCTGTCCAAAGACCATTACCCTTCCTAAACACAGCAGGGCGTGAGCTTTAGAACCTGCTGCTGGTGTAGGGAAGGGCTATAGGCAACAGAGAGCTGTGTTGTATGTTCACATGGAATCAAGGACTAACAGACTTGCTTTCCTTAGTGCCTCAGACTCCATTGATGAAGACGTACTGATGTAGTACTTAAGACCTGAGGGTGCTGAGAATGGTGGGAGTAAGAGATAGAAGCAGCAGACCCCACAGCAGTTCTTGGGCCACCTGGAGAACAGATTGCAGCACACTTCCCCATAGGCTTGTGAGCAGGAAGCTCTGAAGAAATTGTATGAGCAGTGGCTCCTGTGACACCTTTGGTCTCCCACCAAAACCCTGGTCCCTGGCTATGACGAGTGAGCCAGCTGCAGGAGACACCAGAGGAGAAAGGTCAGCTGAACCCTGACATGTGATCTCCATTCCCCCAAAATGAATGCTATCCATCCTCAGTACTCAGAAACATCCCTTAGGCATCCAAACTGGCCCAGGGGAGCAAAGCATGTCAGCAGGCTTCACACAGCAGGGCATCTGCTGGGGCCTTTCTAGTCCTTCCAATAATCATGGGTGTGTAAGAACTGCTACATTGGCATTTTGGGAGTATTTTTAGTCCTTTGTGGGCCATGCTATCTTACTAAGGAATTTCTGAGTGGTGGGCATATTGGCTCCCGCACTTACTTTTCTGTCTTTTTCCTATTCACTCACCCCCCAAAAAAACTCCCTCCCTCTTCATCTCCTGACAAGTTATGGGTCATGTTGGCCCTCTCAGGGAATAAAAAATTGTTGTTGTTTGAACAGTTTTGCTGACCCATTTCTGTTGAGCTGCAGGTGTTCCTCCCACTCAGATTTTTGGCTGTTGCTTAAAGCTACATGCCTGGGCCATGGGCTGTTGAACAGTGGTTCCTCTCTGACTTTTCAGGGGAATAGGCATGCAGAGAGCTTGGCTGCTGAATGCATTGTGAGTGGGAGGGTGGAGGTAGTTGCTGGGACTGAGGAGGTCCAGCTGTGAGGACCTTTAAGGCAGGGTATGCAAGCCATGGGGTGTTAATGGCCCATCATTAGGCTGGAAGGGCGTAGCAGCTCTAGGAATAGGTGCTTCAGCCAAAAGCACAAGCACAGGACAGATTAATCATTTCACTGAAGTACTGAAAAAAAGGGGAACAGAAGGAGAGAAGCTCTTGTTTCGGTAGGGGCAAAAGATTTCCTTTTTGAGGGTACCTTTCCACCCCACAGGGAGTAATCAGATGGCTCTGTGCAGCTATCTTTTGTAAAGTATTACACGAAGTCATGCAAAACCAATACTAACTTTATCCCACTTCCCTGCCCTCACACCCCCTTCTCCCCTGCCATGTGCCAGTGAAATGAAGGGCAAGCAATGCCCCTCTCCTCCCCTCTTGCTTTCTTGGTAAGAAAGCACCACTTGGTGTACTGCAGCTTTTCAACTCCTTTTTTTTTCCCCGCAGTATACATCCAGGCCATTGCAGTTTTGTACAAGCTTAGCTGTCCTGGGCTGGGCACCAGATTGGAACGTGCATCCTGTCAATGACATCCATAAAGTGCAAGAACAGATAGACAGTGAAGGTCTAGCATTTCAGATGCTGTTTTTCAGATTACATGGTTTTGGTCCAGGGAACCTTACTAAATCTCATCCAAAGTGAGATCTTGGAAATGTGGATAGTATATATGTTGGGTCCTCAGCATCAAGTGCTTTGCTTTGCTAATCTATTTGTATAGCAATGCATACTTGCTAAAACAGATAGTTTATGAAGTCTGCAATCTACTAGCTTCTGAATTTGCTACACCCTCTACTTTCTAGAGCTGTAATCCAGAACCACAGTTTTTGTCTAGTTCTCAAAGCTAGCAAAATAGGCATGTAAAATGCCTATTATATTCTTTTTCTTTCGGGGAATAAGATGATTGTGAAACAATAGCTCTGAAAAGTATGGGTTGTCCTGTTCATTTTAAGAAATTGACACTGAAACTGGAAGGTGATCATTTGAATGGCAATATAAAGAATTATTTCCCTGTTATTTGTCTGACATAGAGAAGTAATATGCTCATCACAAAAATCTAGATTGCTGCTTCTTTGGGTACGCAGAACCTGACGTTGTTTAATCCATCCTTTCTAGCAGTCAAAATATCCAGCTTTTGTCCTACCATTTATTAACAACTTTGCCTCATCGGTGGACCAAAGCATTCAAAAGCACAGTTAAAAGCATCATTGTAATATATGCACACAGGGCTACTGGAAAAAGAACAAATATCTTCAATTTTGACACAGCTTTGAAATACTTGACTTTGCAGCTTTAACACTCTTGCGGTATTTTTTAGTGTAATTTCCTGAAATTTATCCTAAAAACTAGAGGTCTGACCTGAAGTAGTCTATTGGTCCTCATCTGAATCATAACTTTTAGAATCACAACACCGTCCTTTACAACCTGAGCTAACACAATAAATGGCAGGAGTAGAAACTTAGAATCATAGAATTGTAGAATGGTTTGGGTTGGAAAGCACCTTTAAAGATCAGCTAGTCCAGCCCCGCAGGGACATCTTTCACTCGATCAGGTTGCTCAAAGCCCACTCCATCCTGACATGGGAACACTTCCAGGGATGGGGCATCCACAACTTCTCTGGGCAAGCTGTTCCAGTGTCTCATCACTCTCATCATAAATAATTTCTTCCTTATATCTAATCTAAATCTACCCTCTTTCAGTTTAAAATCATTACTCCTTTTCCTGTCACTACGGACCTTGGTAAAAAGTCTCTCTCTGTCTTTCTTATAAGCCCCCCTTATATATTGAAAGGATGCAATACGGTCTCCATGGAGCCTCCTCTTCTCCAGGCTGAACAATCACAACTGTCTCAGCCTTTCTTCACAGGAGAGGTGCTCCAGCCCTCTAACCATTTTCATGGCCCTCCTCTGGACCCTCTCTAACAGGTCCATGTCTTTCTTGTACAGGGGACTCCAGAGCTGCATGCAATACTCCAGGTGGAGTCTCGTGAGAGCAGAGTAGAGGGGGAAAATCCCCTCCCTTGACCCACTGGCCACATTTCTCTTGATGCAGCCTAGGATACGATTGGCTTCCTGGGTTGCAAGTCCACGTTGCTGGCTCATGTCCAGTTTTCACGTTCATCTACTAGTAGACTCAAGTCCTTCTCCGCAGGGCTGCTTTCAATCCATTCATCCCCCAGTCTGTACTGATACTGTGGATTGCCCCGACCCTGGTGCCGGACCTTGCACTTGGCCTTGCTGAACTTCAAGAGGTTCAGATGGTGGACATACTCCTCAAGCCTGTGAAGTTCCTCTGGATGGCATCCCTTTCCTCTAGCAAATCAACTGCACCACTCAGCTTGGTGTCATCTGCAAACTTGCTGAGGGTGCAGTAAATCCCACTCTCTATGCCATTGATGAAGATATTAAATAGTATTGGTCCCAGTACAGATCCTTGAGGGACACCACTTGTTACTGGTTTCCACTAGGACACTAAGCTGTTGAATATAACTCTTTGGACATGGACATCCAGCCAATTCCTTCTCCATCTAACAGTCTATCCATCAAACCTGTGTCCCACCAATTTAGCAGCAAGAATGTTGTCGTGGACTGTATCAAAGGCCTTACAGAGATGTAGGTAGATGACATTCGTAGCTCTTACCTGTCCACTGATGCAGTCGCTCTATTGAGGAAGACTTATCACCCTCTGTCTGAGCCTGATGTTGATGAAAGTCAAGAGATACAATCTGCTAAAGGTTTCCATACCTACTTAACAGACAACATAGGAATGCAAGGTCTAGAGTGTCTAAGACATTTGCTCTTGTGTTTACAGGCCTTTCTCTCCCAATCTCCAGAGCCTTCCCTGCTCAGCACACCTCCATGGTCTCCCTGTGTTGCTCTTCTCTCTCCATCTGCAGGATTCTGACTGTACACCCCTAGACTCCTCTCTTCTTTCTTGTACACCCTTCCTCCTCTCTACCTTCTCCATGATGTTTCAGGAGCAAGAGCAAGATTATGGAGAATACAGGTAGGCTGTGGATATAATTACAGCAGGTAAGGGAGGAAAATGCAGAGATACCTAAACTGTAAGCACCTAACCCAGGATCAGAAGCAGTGCAGAACAGCCCTATGTAGAGGCAAGAATAGCCATATTTGCCCTATGCAATGCAGATATAGCGAGTCATTTCAAGCTAGTGTGGAAACCATTAAAATTTTGCATGGTGTAGACACTGTTTTTCATGCAGTGTCCTGGAAACAACTGCATAGGGGATCGATTTGAATGATTTCCTTAATGAGACTGAAGATGTTTCAAACAGTTTTAATTGTCCATTGGCTCTCTGAGCAGACAAGGCATGCCTAAGACATAGGGAATATTCATAAAATATGTGTGTGAAAATTTGTTAACAAAACAGTACTGAGGGTGTGGAAATTAAGACTATTCAAAGAATTACAATTTGGCCAAAACCAGACAAATTTTCAAGGGCAAGTAAATGATCCATCCTTAAAACTTAAACAGTTCTTCTCGCACATAAGAAATCCCTGCTCCAAATTACAGACTCATGATTATTGTCATGGCAACAAGTGTAAGACAATGTGTAAAACTTATCTTTTGAGAAACTGAAACTTAAAATGAACAAAACCTGCCCCAGTCAGACATGGAAATTCCGACCCAAGCAGTTTAATTTTAGCAAAGTTATAAACAATTTTAAAAAGCATCTTATAATGAAAAATGTCAGAATTTTCTTGCATATAATGCCTCTAACATGTCAAAAGATCTTAAGCTATCTGTACTTCCAATTTCTGCAGCACTTGACTAAGTGACAATAATTTCTTTGATGCTGTACAAAACACAAAAAAATTTCCTTCCACATCTCAAATCACAGTGCAGAATTTAACATTGGATTATTTGATATTTATTGCATCTCATTGTTTGTAGTACCTTGGGTATAAATTTGGGTCAAAGAGAATCACTGACTCCAAAAGGATAAGATAATGTTTGTAGATTTTGTGGCAGAAAAGATTAACAAAGGTGAAAGCAAGGTGAAATTAGAATGAAAAGGAAAAACAGCCAGTTGAATTAGAATGACATGTACACTTAGGGGACAACATAGAAGATGAAAATATGAGTAATAAGAAGGGAAGATAATTTAGTTTGGAATATTTCACCTTTCTTCTGCACATATAAAAGGATTTTATATATAAAAAAAACCAAACCCCAAAATATGGATTAGCTGATAATACCACTTTTACATCCAGGAATATTTTAACCAATTTGTTTATGTTCACAGACATATTTAAAATAGCAGAGGATCACATCATACACTCTTAAGTCCTATATTTAATGGCACTCTCCTACTCCCAACCTGTGTATTTATCCGAGTCAAATGTCTCCTCCAGCATATAATTGATTATGTCACAAAGTTTCTCTTTTTTAAAAAACAACACAAATTACACAGACGAATTTGCATCCAAATCACACCACTTGAATCAGTTTAAATTAACAATAACTAACAAGAACTCATCAAAAATGTGAAATTAACACTAGTGTTCAGCTTTCAGTAAGGTACTTGTGTAATTTTATTTTTCTATGCATTGAAGTAATCTTCAGGAGCTATAGAATAAATCTTTGGCCATTATTTTGTAACTGACTGAAGAGCTTTTTTTTTGAGAGAATAGAAGTTACATAGCAATTTTCCCTTGGGATATGGTAACTTGAAAATGGATATAATGTTCTTTTTTAAATAGAGGGGGAATGGCTGAGAGTTCATTTGCCACTAATTTCCCCTACAGTTTTGTCTTTGTGAACATACAGAGCAATTTAACTATGAAGTAGCATCAGGTTATTACAGAATTAATCAATTAATAAATAAAAATAACTCTTTTTATGGTATCTGTCTAGCCTTGCAACTCAGCCAATTTAAAGAAGTAAAATTAGTATGCTAAATAATTATAAATAAGTCACATAAATCAAATAAGCTTCTAGTGTGGTTTTAGTAAATGGAGTCATGTCACACTCATAAATACCAGCATGAGAAGCTTCACAGCCAAAGTACACTGTAGCAAAAATATCTGAGCATAGAAGCTTTGAATCATTAATTCAGATTCTAGAAGGTGGATGCTTCTCTGACAATTAGTTTTAAACCTGAAGTAATACGAGAATAGATTGCTAACCTGAAGTCAGATTTCATACTTTCCCAGTGTCTTGTAGACAGGTATTACCTTGAATACAGTGAAGCTCAGTTGATCTGCATCATATAAACGTGTTTAGAGCTTAAGCAAATGAGCAATCTGCACCAAAAGTGACCAAAAGTATGAATAGCAGATACCCCTAGTGTAGAAGACCATTGTAAGGAAAAAACCCTAAATTTTATGTCAAAGATCAAGTAGTTGTTTTTTTTTCAAAATTAGTCACTAAATAATCAATTTTAAAGGCAGGAATCAACTCTTAATTCTACATTATATCTAAACCAGAAATATTCTGTTTGAAGTGCAAAACTGGCTATAATTCATATACTTTAAACATTTACATGTAGAAGGTAGTCAATATCGGCTTGGACACCATGTTGTAACAATATTGTCAGTTAAGTAGTATTTCAGTTGAGAAATTTCAGTTAATATTCTAGTATGTATTTGAAGGTTTTCAATTCAGAAAACATGAAAATATACAGCCTTGTCTCTCTATCAAGATAGAGATAGAAATGGGCATTTTGAAAATAAGCTTGAGTGAAACTAGGTCTTAGCAACATAATATGCATAATCTAATATTAGCAGTTAGGAAATGAGAAACAAAGGTATACATCTGTCTCTTAAGCAGTACTTCTCAAATGATATAATGGATCTATAGTGACAGAAAATATTGACAAAAATCTTTTTCAAAAAGTATCTGAAAATCTCACCAGTGCCAAGTGAAATGTATAAATTTAAGACTACTAGCAGTGAAAGTAATCTTACACACTTTTTTTTCTTATCAGTGCTATGACCAAAACTAATACCATAGCTAAACTAAAACATATTCTCAAGGGCTTTAGGAGATAACTGGTAGCTTACTGTCTGTAGCTTGAGAGAGCAAGTGAAACCCTTTCATTTAGCTGTTTCTAAAGCCTACTGAGTAAGTAATTTTGCAAAAGATGCTCTGCAGATAGTTTTGAAAATTCAATGTAGTGCATTTGGAATGGTTCCAGGTTGATTTTTATGGAACCTAAGGGCGAAATGCTGGTCCCACTGACATCAGCAGCAAAATGTGTATTTAATTCTAAAGGATCTTCAGCTTTAGCTGAAGACTTCTTCCTCCACAGCACAGCTACAATATGGGCAGTAAAAATGTACATCTCACTCTTGTCTATATAAAAAGTGAGATCTCAAAACAGTGCAGGTAGAAATATACTTTAGAGGAAAAGATAACTGTTTCTCCTTGATTTCTGGTGAACTTGTCAATTAAGGTTAATTCTAATGGCTCTTTGTACTGCGTTCAAGTTGTGGGCAAAGTTCTCACACAGTAAATGAAACTTCTGATTTCTTTAACTGCTCTCCAGATAATAAAGCATTTTTGTTGCTACAGAAAATTCAGTCAGCAACTCAGAGCTGAAAGACTCATTATGCAGTAATAAAACCCACGAGGTGATTCTTTTAAGGAGTTCTAATATCCAGACTTTTAGAAATCTAGGAAACAGCAAACTGACTGTAGGTTTGACACTTGTTGGTGTATGGCATCTAAGTCATAGATTAGGTCCAAGAGCTCTAAAAAGGCACTATTATATTTCAAATCTAAAAAGTATAAAATTTACCTCAAAGTGTCATTTGAAATGTTCTGTTAAAATGTACTGCTATAACTACAGTACAATGGTCTTTTACTGAATTATGGAACTAATGTATTCCACACGTTCATGATATTCTCTTTTTCAAATACAAAAAAAAAAAAAAAAAGACATCATACTTTCAGGTTTTTGAGGTAGAGTTAATTTCTGAAGAATTTGCCAAGATGTTCTGCAGATTTTTGCTGGTGCTGCACTTTAGCAGCAGAAGCAAAAAAAAGATTTTTCAACAGTTTAGTGGAAAATCAATTATAAATTATGTGAGTTACCTCCAAAATTTTCCACAGAAACGGGAACACATCCATTCATTTTCTGTAAAACAAAATGGCAAAGTTCCCTGCAAATTTCTTCCAATTTTTCACCTCAATTTTTAACTAGACTCAATGATATTCTTGTTTCATTTGGGCTTAAGATGTCTTTTTACAAGACAGTTTTGTTTGGTTTTCATGTGATGTTTTCCCATTTCACTTAGGTGGTAATTTTACTTAAGTAATGCCCATGAAATCTATTAACTGCAGTCTTTCTGAAATTGGGTTAACCTTTGCAGTCAATACCACACAGAGATTTTGGATATCTGGATAACACAGCTTGTTTGAATATTCATTTGAAAAGGAAAAAAAAATTAGACTTCATGCAGTTTTTGTTGTTTTTTTTATCACAGTGTGGTGGAGGCCAGTAAGTTTGAAAGAGGCAGATGAGAACTTTGTATTTCAAATTGCCAGAGAAGTAGAAAAATATCTGGAAACATGGAATACATTTATGTGCCTTGTCTGCCTGAAGTAATTATATTCATTCAGGTAATCTACATATCCTATTAACATTCATAACCCTTTTTCAAATAAATAAAAATCCATTTTAATTGTAATTGGAGTCCATATAAGCAAAACAAAAAATAATCTGCAAATGCAAATCAATACCTCATACGCATAGCCCTAGTGTAGAAGAAATTGAAGTCTCTGGCTCTATCAGCCTAGAACCACCTCTACTTGTATTGATGGAGTGATTTTAGAGCAGAAAAGGTTCCACTTGAGAAGGAATCACAACACCCAGTCTCAAGACACATGGACGTACACTAAATATATTTGTAGTATGAATGCAAACTAGATATATTCTTTGTACGGAGACATTCTAGAGATACCTCCATAAGGGATACAGCAATTCAGTCTGGTAGGCATGCCAATATTGCTAGTATGCTTACCATCAGTTTTTTTGAGAAGACAGAGCAGTCACCCAAAATTAAAATAAAAAGAAAAGAAGGAAGCTACCTGAATATCTTCAGGAAAGGACAGCTGATCTTGGAATCAAGTTTCAAAGAAATGAGAGGATAACTCAACTGATTATTTCCTGCTTAAAATTAAGTTTCTATTTTGATCATTTACCAAAAAAAAAAAAAAGAAGAAAGTCATCATTAAAAGCCCTGCCCTTTTCACACAGAAATATAAGAGAACATTTAAAATGCAAACCATGAGCAAATTAGATGCCTTTCTCCCCCTCTCTCTATCACACGCAGTTTCAGGCTTTGTATGTCATAGAGATGAAACAAACAAAAATCCACACAGTTCATATCACAAATGACTTCATGTTTTGAAAATGAAACATTTGCATTGACAGATTATTACCTTCCAGTGTCAGCAAAAGGAAGGAATTGCCCTGGTGCTTTAGAAAATTGAGTGCTTCAAAAGCATTTCTCCAAATCATAGGAAAATAAGTCTACATACTAGGCCATGAACACAGCATAATCTTCACACATGGTAGCCTACTCTTACAGCTCCAAGCCTTCAGGGACTACAGAGAATATGAACTGTCACATTCAGCCCATTACCTCTACTAGCAGAAGTTAACACGATACTCTGACTGAGGTTTTATTTACTGCACCCATTCCTTGTCTAGCGTAAACACTGAGGTTTTCATTGCCATCTTCAAAGCTTGTTGTTGTTTGAATACTTACACTTTGGGTGACTTCTTTTCAGTAATATTCCTCTAACACATGTATCTTAATTCTATTCTGAAGAGAACAAAAGTCATGGATCTGCCTTTCTTTAGAAAAAAAAGGAAAGAAGAAGTTCTTATTAACTCCAGACAGAATGAAAACAACCTTTTTGCCTAGACATCTCAAAATGATGCTATGCCTAAAAGTTCCTTCTCCAGATCGTCTTTCATATTCCACCTTTTCTGTTCTTCCATGTTGCTAAATCCTTGATCCAGGCCCTCATCATCTCATATGGCGATTCACTTTATCCAACTATGGCCTGCTAAAAATTTATGTAATCCAAACTACTTGCTTTTGTTGTCTATATATAGTTAGGGTACACAGACAGGCGTGTTCAGAGGCAGATTCATCCCAGCCCAGAACGAAGGTCTCAGATGGCAAAGACACTTGCAGAGCCTGGATGTGAAGATGTGGAATAAAGCCCAACCCAAAGGTTATGCCTGGGTTCTGGGACTGAGTAAACAGGAGCATTATTCGTACTGATTGGAAGGAAGGTAAAAGGGATTAACAGGAAAAAGATTAAGAGGCTTCATTTATCTGTATCAGATTTGAGGTAACATCTGGAAATTGGTAGAAAGATCTTAAAACAGACAGTAATTTAAGTCAGTAAAGTGAAGCACATCTTAAAATATCTAGCTAGAGTGTGACCTTAATGCTCTGGCACCATTTTTCAAATCCAATATTTATTTTCATATAAAAAGTATTTGGGGATATTATAATAATTATCATCACCATCCAAAGCACAACTACTACAAATCACCTCTCCCTTCCAGTTCCTTTCTATTGATGTCCAATGCACAGCCATTTTTAAGACCTGGGAAATAAGTTCATGTGGCTTTCAGGAAAAAATGTTTTGGTTCTCTGCTAGGCAACAATATATATAGTTTCTCTTAATGTTTTTATTTAGTGACTGTAACTGGCACGTCTCCTGTGTCCTACCACTGAAACTGTGTCATTAATCTGGAAAAGGTCAACCACAAAGTAAAATTTTAAATTGAGCTAAGCACAGTTCAGTTATATTATTCTAGAAAAGTTGTGAGGCACATTCAGCATACTGAAGATCCATCTAACCTTTCTTTTATCTTCCCTCTTCACAAAATCCTCATGGATTGGTGTGTCCCAGAGCATCTCTGTTACAGTTTCTGAGCTTAATGCACCTCTAATCCATTGTGCCTCTTTCAGTGGTCCTATTTAAGTCTTAAAACCTTGAAATGACACAATTTTTTGGGAAGGAGCCCTTTATTTTCCCTCCATCCAGGAGGAGATTGAGGCTGTGGGTCTTTGGGACAGTATCTGCAAGTCTGACTTCAAGGATGAACTTCTATCCATGTTCTCACTGGGACAATGTTAGGACTAATAAGTGCAGAGTCATCTGTAACAGTGCTAGTTATCACCTACTTAGAACAACAAAAGCTTAAGAGAAAACAATTCATAAAGCAATTAGAACTTCTATGCAGATCTAGTTTACTGGGCAGGCAATCATCTTCTACATGAGGAACGCATATAGAAGTATTGGAGAGCCTGATTAAATTAGTTCAGATCTTCTCACCTGTCTCTCTGTCTCATACAGAACCTTGTCCTATTCTGGAATATACGATGTCAACTTTTCATCCATAAGGGTTGGTACAGACTGTTTTAACATCATGATCTGCCAGACCTCTTTAATCTAAGCAAATCAGTATGGGTTATTTCTCAGAGAAAAAAGACTATGAGTCACCCTTGGCAACTGAGGTTAATCACCCTGACAACCTCCCTGAGTCTATGAACTTTCCTCTTTCCCCAGTAACCTTAGTACCAGCAGAAAATGTTCCTTTACCACCTTTTTTACACAGGAAGATAGTTCCTGGAAATCTCAGAGATATTTGATAAGCTTTACAGCATTAATATGATGCTCTGCACATGCTATGCTTCCAAGGTATTCCAAAGTATGTTTTTTGGCCTCATTCTTCAATATTACAAGCTCCATGAACTACAAGACAATGTCGTATTCTAGAATAACTTCATTACTAGAAGAATTTTAGTAAAATTATTAATATACTAAATTACAGTAGTATTAATAATTTATTTTAATATACACTTGCATTTTTTCCAGCAAAATATGCATCAGCTTTAATCTGGAGGTCTAGAATGCTGCAGAAGGTGTTCATTCCTGATTGTGCATAGACTCTTTATCAGACATACATACCTCTGTCTGAATTTATCCCTAGAAAATCAGATGGGAAGGCTGAAGGCTTAAGGTCCATCCACTCTGTTATGCAGAGCATTTCCATTGAAATCAAGAGAGTTTTGTGTGAGGACTGAATTACTAATTTATTTCTAAAACTCAAGAATACACTCTGTTCGTTTTCAAGTGGAATGCATAGTACAGATGACATTTGGCCATTCTGTATCAGGCTAACACTGTTTCAGCCTCTTGAAGTAGGAGAAGAGCTAGCCTTCCATTTATGTGATACTGATGATTATTGCTCAATTATCCAGTTTATAAAACAATATTTGCAGTCAGCCTTAAAAGAGACAGATTCTAGCACATCCCTAAATTATACACTCGGCACAATGCCCATCATCGCAAATGATATCCTATCAATGTTTGCCTGAAATAGAAACCAAGTCTAACGGTATTCTTCTGGCAAAACAAGTAGACAGAGATGCTTCCAAGTATTACTTTTCCACTACTTACATTTTCTTTTAAATCTTCCATTGGTTAGCTACCAGACCCAAGCTGAGGACAGTTTTGTTCTGAATTAGGTATCAAAATCAGAAGTGGTTCCCAAGCTAGATCTGTATCCTGTTCCTCCTGCCTCTTCTCCCAGGTACTATATGATTGACACTTGGTTCACCAAGCAGCTTCTTTCTCTTCCTCTGTTCCTGTCATCTCAGAGTTGTTACCTGAAGGCCACTATTTCCTCCATGTGAGGAAAGGCCAAATCCTCACCCTCACATCCCCATCTCTTCTGGCACCAATCAAAGCAACCATGCTAAAATTTGGTTCATAAATTTCATCTTGTGAATGATTAAGCTGTTTATATCCTGAATAACCAAAAAAAGAATGATGGGGAGAGGAAGAATACTAGGTGAATCCTTTAATAAGGCTTAAAATCATCACAGTCCCAAAGCAAACACTAAGTGTTTTTAATCAGCTTCCAAGAAGCATTATAGAACACTTCTAGCCATTAAGCATACTTCTATTCCTAGATAAAAGAACTGCTATCCTAACATAGTCTGATACAATGTGAAATAAGCCTTCTCCATAAAATATTTAATAAATCTACAAAAGCAGAATAGCAGGTAATGGGCTGCCCCAGTAAATCCATGAAAAGTAGCATTTAGTCATTAGATTTCATTGCTTCTTGACTTCCCAAACAGATGATCCAATCCAACATCCTAAAACTGAGATGGAAAAATATGTGGGGATGTTATTCCAATAAGAATTTCATTGGCTTTTTTTATTAATTTGTAAAAATGTATTAGCTCCATCACCACTGAGATGAACAAGTTTCCGTTCTCACTGAAACTCCTGAAAGGTCTACGTGGATAAAGAAAAAAATACTGTGGTTATAAATACCAGTATAGCATTAAAATATTGCCTATATGACTTAATTCAAGAAGGATTAATATATTTTATATGAAAAAATCTCTCCCATATAAGCTAGATATTGAAAAAATTCTTGCTCTGGATAGATACACTCTTTAAGGCAACTTTTGCTTACTTTACTCATCCCAAAGCAAGAAACGTGATAAAAGTTCCGGTATTCTGTATAACGACACCTGTATAAATCAGGCTGGATTTGCTCCTGAAGTTAAAATGAAATAATTCCCAGAAGGGCAACGAAAAATAATTTACTATAGAACATATACACCAATCAATAGTGAAAAATCTCCTTAGCTTCCGAAGTCTACCTTTAGAAGCTATGGATATTAGTTGGTTTCTCCTCATAAAGCTAGATATTTCTTTTAAATTCATTAGAACTATGAATTTCCTAAAAATACTTATATAACGTACAAGAAAGGGTTGAGGAAAAAGTAAAGTCCCTGTGAGCTGAAACTTAATAGATTGCAGTTCGTTGCTCCAAACAGTTTGTGGTTAAAAGCATTTTAAAAGCACAGTGTTATTACACTATGAGTAAGTCAGGTTTTCTTTCTTTTTTTGTTTTTCCTCTCCAGTGTAATTTTTTACCAGGAATTGTCACCTTGAGCAAATCTTACATTAACCCAAACGCCAGATGTTAATTTCCCTGAAGTGTTTTTGTGTGACTGCCTTTCCTGAAGTATCATGGAAGCCATAAGCCCAGTTTCAGGGGTACTGAGCACCCAAAGCTCCAGTTAAATCAGTGGTGGCTGTGGATACTGGGCCACCTTTAAAAACAATTTATAAGGCAATGCTGTTGACATAGAGAAAGTAGCCCTGGAACCTCCTAGCACAGAGAACACCCATTGACTTATCTGGTATTTCCATACATGAAAGCTTGGAAAACTCTTTTCTGTTCTCAAATCTTAGGAGGTGCTGGGACTTCCTTCAGTCTTACTATAGATTTTCTTAGTTTCCATCTTACAAATACACTTATGCATTTTAAAGTAAATGAAAATTAACCTCTGTGTTTGTGTGCATTTATGTGTGGTTGTATGTGTGTACATACATACACACATTCCTCCATATTGTATTTTGAGGTAGCAAACATAAACTCCTTTTGCTACTTACAGTTCAGCCCAAAAGAATGGAAGCGATACATGTATATATTTTAATACCTTTGGCAATAATAAAGAGATGATCCATCTCCTGGAGAAGCAGCAAGACATTTACTACTATTCACCTGCCACAATATCACCGCTGTCATTTTGGTGAGGTCTTTGAGAACTTTGAGAATCTGGGTAGATGTTCCCTTTACTGGGATGTAACCTTATTTTTGGCAAATTCAGTCTTCAGCAAAACCATATGGATGAAACACTTAAGTTTAATGTAGCTTGCACCAATGTTACTAGGAAGCTATTTTCTCAGTCTGGGATTGCCAGAGCCCCATGCACACTTCTGCTAGACACCAAAAAGGAAGAAAGATAGAAGAAATAGGTCTGGTAATGTGTGGTTCACTATGACAGCTTTATATGCATTTGGAATTCCCCCATATTAAATAAAACAGCTTGACTTCTTAGCATTGTCAGAAAAGTACAAGGAAGTGATAAAAGGGGTAAGTACGTGGACCTCAGAATAGGTGAGAAAAACTAGTGTCCAATAAGATAACAAAAAATTAACACTTAATCTGCCAAATGCCTATTATCATATTTCACAACTCTGACTTTCAAGAGCAAAAAGGAGTTGTTTCTCCCCCTTATTACAGATGTTCTGCAAAGTGAAAGCTACATTAACAAAGAAAGAGGGGATTTATACTGGTGTATTTTAATGGAGAAAAAAAACTTAAGACAGCTGCAAAAATGAAGCTTTCTTAAGCGCTTCTTAATTAAATTAGACAGTATTGAGCTGAGACCCAAATCTGTGTAAAAGGGATTTCTCCTGCAAATATAGCCCTTACACATTGTTCTGAGCAATCCCTTTTAGCCAGTGGCTGGCACAGGGGTAAGGTCTTCCAGATCTTTTGAGAACAAGCCTGAAAACCACAGCTCCTAAAATCTCTTGTCTCAATATGCTTTGAAATGCTGACTTACACCTTTATGAAAAGATAAGGAACCAAGTAATTTGCCAGCAACAGTTGCCTTTCCAAAAATAAGTCAGTTTATTGACTTTCTGGATATACAACAAAAGCTTTCGAGTTACAAAAGTCACTTTAGCAAAGTTTTTTGGTCAGACAGAGAGCAGATTAGCTGTTCAAGATTTTTTGTGATCTCTCTGTCTCTGGAATACTTCCTTGTATCCAGCTTCTCTCTGTAGCTATATGCATGTTGTATGAATGAATGCTGTAGGTATGCGAATGTTACAGTTCATTCAGTGGTAAAGTAAAATTACAACGTTCCTGTCCACTCCCTCCTCATTCTTATCTCAACTGCTTATGGTGCTGCACTGTAAACAGACCATTGAAACAAACAAAAA
Source organism: Ciconia boyciana (assembly GCF_034638445.1). NCBI lineage: Eukaryota > Metazoa > Chordata > Aves > Ciconiiformes > Ciconiidae > Ciconia > Ciconia boyciana. The sequence continues at coordinate 62,960,400 of NC_132934.1, forward strand.
AAGGCCACCCGTATAGCTCTATCGGTGCAATGGAGGGTGAAGTTCCACACTTTTTTAGTCCAACTCATATGCAAGTCGGCATGGAAAAAGATAGCAAAAAAGGTAGCAAAAAAGGGTCCATCTGCAGACAGATCTGTTCACTGAGCTGACTTACTGAACGAATGGTCTCTCCCTAATGCCTCTAAAGGAGAAGTGGCAGGACAGGAACATACAGTCAGAAGGCTGGGAAGGGAGAGACTGCTGTTTCAGTGGCAGCCCTCACTCATGTTGCATTGAAGTGCCCACAAAATCACTTCGTAGAGGAAAAAAATGTATGGCGTAGTGGTGGGGTGAAGCTTGGGTTTGGAACCTCCGATCCTCTGCTCATATAGGGACACAAGTAGTACCCATGGACTCTTCAAGATCTTCTCTTTCTTCTCCAATTGTCCTTCCTCTGTTCCCCTCACTCATTTCCTCCCACAGATGTCTCCATTCCTTTGGTTCTCATGAAACTGGGTTCTATCCATACAGGAGAAGATCCAGCATCTTCCTCCTCAAGGAAGAAGTGTATGGGTTTGGTACATATTTTGGTGTGGCAAGAAGAGGAATTTTTTTTCAAAATTAAAAAACTCATGTACATACATGGAGGAAAAGCGTTCTGCTGGAAGTGATTTGACTTCCAGCAATACAGTTCAGGTCTGTGACCTGAGCAGTCATTAGGAGCAGGACTTCCACACAGAATTTATGTCAACATTCACATGTAAACATGAACTTATTTTGCTATGTGATGTAATGTTACTCAGACAACTAAGACCTGTAGTTTTAATATGAAGACATATTAGACGGTACTTATAGGCAGACTTTTGTCAACGTGAACACAGCCTGTACCATTAAAATGTTCAAACATAGAATAGAGCAACTATCAAATCAGCCAAGGAAAATCAAATTAAAGGAAAAGAAAAGAATTTCTATTGTAAAAAACCCACCCTTTTTTCATTAAAACCAGGTCATTTCATATTAATAAAAAAGAAAGGAGAAAAAGTACAAAGAGATTTTTGTTCATTTGTTCACCTTTAACATTCAGGAGGACAAATAGCCTACAAGTTGGATGTGGCATTGACATAAGAGGTATCATTCTAATTAATACGGAACACTGAACTTTTATTGGAGAACAAGAGCAATGAGTGCAGAATGGTGACTTTCTGTTTAAAATATTTGGAAGACAGGCTCACACTATGACCTGCTTCCAGTTTCCAGTGGTATTAGGGATGAAGCCAGTATAAATCCAGTTGTCACAAAAGAACAAGTTATAGTATATATTAAACCACAAAAAAATACTTTCAAATAACATTAAGGGTATGACTTAAGCCCACAAAAGCTAGGAAATTCAGAGTTAGGGCTGCAACCCTGTCCTCAATTCACCCCATTTTGTTTAGGTATTACAACAGATATGAAGAGAGCTACATGAAACATGATGGTTTTGGTTTACAAGGGTTAGCACAAAATTTGGCATTCATCTGTGCTGGGTAGGGTTTGCCAGTTAAGCTAGAGCTGGCAAAACCTTCTCATGGAGTGGAAGATTATATGACGAATAAACCTGATCTCTGCATTAAATGGTAATAATAGAATGCGTGCCTCCCTTTACCTGATTAACTTTGTGATCCATGTTCCCAGACTTCAGATAGTTAATTTCTTTTGGAGACATTTGCTGGGAGTCATATGATTAGTGGGCTAACCTGTGTCACATATGCAGGTCTGGACTGAGCGAGCAGGTGAGCACAGTGACTGATGTTTGAATATACTGAAGATAGCAGCCAAAACACAAATGCAGCAAAGTGGGTTGATAACTAGCAATGAATCTCTAATGGAGAATATGTGACCATTTGAAGAAAGTGACGAGATTCAATAAAAAGGACACTTAAGAAATAATAACAGGTTAAGAGATTAGATCAAGAAGCAACTAAAAGCAGAAAATTAGCTACAGAAGTGAGTTGAAGGAGATTTTTCTCTGATACCCAAGAAGATTATGACTTGCATCAGTTTGAGTTGAAGCTGTGAGGAAAGAGAAACAGAGAAACATGTGTACATGTTTTATTTAGCTCTGCCTACGTCTTATGGTTGCTAAAGTGAAGAGTGACTACTTTCTGGAACACTCAAAGCTTTTTTATGTTTGCTATCATGAGTTGAAAAATATTCAGGATTTGCACTTAGGTTTGACGAGCCTTTGAATCATTCTAGCAAATATTATGAGTAATTCCCACATCCCTGCAAATACTGCATACTTCATTAGTTTGTCTATGAGATATATTACATTCTGAGGTGCATTTACATGAACAAATATACCTTTTTGCTGACATGAGGGCATCTACACAAGGGTTTTCATAAGTATTGCTAAGTCAGGTGACTTGTAGTTTTTCCATGCTGCCAATAATGTAACAAAAAAAATTTACACAGGGCCTTGGCTTCATGTTCTACATTATTTTTAAGGAAGTCAATAACAGCTGACTTGGTTCCACTAGATACCCTGGTGCTGTCAGCCCCTCCACTGGATTTCACAGGAGCACATTAGTGACTTCATCATAGCAGAATCATGTGGTGACTGATCCCCAAAGTTCATGCAGGTATTGATTCATACTTTCCAAAAATTCAGATCATGAGTTACTTTAAGGTTTCCCAAACATTTCAGAGAGCTAGAACAGGTCTTGAATTTTCAATGAATTTCACAACTTGCTGAGTTTTAAGTAATTCCATGTTTCTTGATGTGAGCTTCATTGCTCTTCATAAAATACTGTAACCTGTGATTCTGTGCTTCTTTGCAATAGCTATGCATGAGGATCTGAATAATAGCGCCATACTTCTTGGTTTGAAATTTGTATTTTAATTTCAAGACATAGCAATGAGGGTTAATAAAACTAACTGATAAACATGGGATTCACTTTTTATTGTTATTGTTTTATTGTTTCAGTGTTATTTTGAAATTGTGGCGATTACTATCAGCTCAAAGTACATTTCTAAGATTTTATTTCCTTACTACTGAAAGAAACTGAATTCTTGTAAACATACTGCCGTCTATTTATAAAAATAACATAACTGAACTGACAGCTTTATTTTAGCTGTCCTTCTGTCATCCATGCTCAGAGTGAAGATGATGAAAGTACAAAGCTGTCATCATTCTCCCATTCACGTTTAGAGATAAAGTATGGAACCTACTCTTCCTATGAAGTCCAGTCTCATTCAGGTTTCAGAGCTAGACTGAACAATTGCCAAAGAAAAATTTTTGCCTTTTCTTTTAAGCCTATAGGTTTGCATCAGATCAAAAGCAAGAATTAGCTGGAACAGGCAGGCTTTACACAGTTCCCCTCCAAAGAATAAATTGCCCCATATTTGCTGGAAATCCAACCTATTTCACCAAAAGGTTTGCAGTCTTTGTTAAATTCCATGTAAGACTTGGGGTTCATTTACCAAAAGTTTCATACTACTAAACAGATACCACGAAAATGGTACTTTTTAAGAGCAATCTACATTACAGGCATATAGACAATCAAGTTACCATGCACCAGTTGAAATTCTGTGACATTTTAATTTGTCTTCTTAGCCTCCTTCATATGCAAGGCAATATAACCTTTTTCGTTGAGACTTAAACTAGGTTTTATTAATATATGACTTACTGGCTGAGAGGATACACAATTTCAGCTACCAAGACTGAACAAAGCTTCTAAAACTCAACCATGTGCCCGAACATTCATGTTGGATGACCTTATATTTGCTTTGAGAAGAAAACATCCTCCCGTGCTGTAACTGTTGCTCTGCTGATGCATGATTTCTTGTTAAACTAATGTGACTTTGTTGTGGGTCTTCAGCCTGACCATGCTGAACCCAATTTGTATAAGGCAGTGTTTTGAGGAAATCACAATCACAAATGTTATTGAAAAACAGACCTCAGTTTAATTCCCTATGGAGTCATTTTCGCATTCAGTAAACTTAATTTAAATGAACTACTTTCAATCTGCCACTTACCTTCTGAATACAAAAATATTTTAACTGTTAGCTTCAATCAGTAACTGTCTGGAAGAAAACAAACAGGAATTAACTTACAGTACCATATTCTGAAACATTAAAAACCATAGTCGTTTAACATAGGACAACGGTCACACTTGCCACCTGAAACTCTGTTAAATTCAGAATTCATTACAAGCCCTAAGTACAACCGATGTTCCTTGAAAGGGCTGCAAATATTCTGAACAAGCCATGACCCAGTTTTCAGCACAGTTGTGCCAAACTATTTTTGTGTTTAAATAAAAATAACAAAAATGCACATTTTTGCATAGTTTCAACACAAAATTGAGAGGGCAGAAGGGGAAGAACTGTGGGCTGAGATGTGGGCTGTAGAGTTTCACTTTACAGTTTTGGAACAACCAAAACTCAAAGCAAAATGAACATGGTGAGTGCATAGAACCACAGGAACCAAAACCAAAGAAAAGGTTGGAATGGAATGTTATTACAGCTTTTATATCTATCAGGATAGCTAGGTACTATCTGGCCCCTATCGCAATAGTATTTGAATAATGCATTTTGTAGCGATTTTTACATTTGACTCTCACCAGTGAGGCCATTACTGGAATAGTGTGTGTAATTATGATGCCCACACTTAAAAAAAGATATTAAAAAATCATGTAGGGCTCAGGAAAGCAAAATAAGAATGAATCATGGTGTGGAAAATCAGTCTTAGAATGCCAGAACAGAAAAGCTCAGTCTAGTTAATTTATACAAGAGAAGCTAACTAGGTGACCTGATAATAGTTTATTAGTGATTAAATGAGAAGACTTTCGATAGTGGGTTCTTTTATTTTTTAATTTAAAAAAGTAAATATCAAGAACTAATAGCTAGAAATTGAAGCTTGGCAAATTGAGAATAAAAATAAGGTACATCTTTTGGATTATCAAGATAATAACAAATAACTTACAAGTGTTATGGTGAAATTATTCACCACTTTAAGTCAATGAATGAAGAAGAAATGTCTTAAACCATTTTTCCTAAATCCATCAAAAGAGGCTTACGACTAAGGTTATTAAGATATGATTTAGAATAAAATTGTGATAACCTCAGTCACAATGCAATGAAAAACAGAATGGAAAAATTCCCATAAATGTCAGTATATGAGACCAACAGATGACAATGCAAGTTGAAATTTTCTATTTCTCTGAAATTTCTAATTATTTTCTTTCATTCTGGTTTAAATTCCATCAAAGTTGATGATACAATTTTTCCTGCTGACTTGAAAAGACGTAGTATAAAGTAAATCTGAGGACTTCTGAAATTCTTACCCTTACTGTCAGAAAAGCTGACATTTGACAAGGAGCTGGCTGTTTTTCTCCTTTACATTCTTTTAATAATAAGTTCCTTAAGCAATAAAAATGCTAATAATAGTTCTCCCATAAGGTACTTTTGCTTTGAGAACAGAGTAACAATGCATGCAGCCAGATTAGAAGCCTTAGAAAATAGTCTTTAAAGCCATATTTCTTACAGCACTATTCCTTTCTTCCAGAAGTATTCCAGATCATATTGTTTCCTGACTGTCATAAACAGAAGTGGAGGGAGAAACTCCTGCTTTATCCATCAGTGAAATGCAACCATCCTTGAGTGCAGCACAAAAAATTTCCCCGTGGCTTGCTCATCCAAAATTACGGAGAATTTGAGGTAGTTAGCTGGATTAGCAAAAGCAATCATCTTGAAGAATGTGCAAGTAATTTCCAACTAGATTTTGTTTTTACTGAAAAACAATCAAGAATTTTACTCTTGGTCTCCCAGAATGCAGCAGTAGTAACTCAAAAACAAACCCTCAGCTACTATAAAAGAGGTACTCTGCATCACCAGCAGTTTAAAATATTAAATCAAGCTGAAGCTAGGGCATAAAAGCTCTTTTAGAAGAGGGCTGTTAGTGACCCATTTTTAGACTCAGCTCCTCAGGATTAAGATGGCTTTCCCTGAGTATCTTGCAATGAGACTAACTAAGCTACCAGAGGTTAACATGGGACAATGATTCAAGTTATGCAGTCAACTGAACAAAAGTTCTCAAATTAGTGGGAGTTCTGCTCAGTTGAAGGACTCAGAATTTGGCCCAGTAATAGAAGGCCCTACTCTAATTAAAGTTATTCATTTTTAGCCCTAAGCATTCCTCTTCCTCAGCAGAGTATGCCAAGAAAACTAAAAAACTGAGCAGCACAGAAGTAGTTTTAACTTAACAATGCTTTGCACTGACACAGGGAGGAATCTCAGAGCTATTTAGAAACAATGGCATGATCTGCAACTGGAGCCAGGGAAATCACAGTATATGAAACTTACAGATGTGCTTTCCATTGGGACCATCCCCTGCTCTCATACACTGAAGTTGTTCTCATGCCTCATGCTCCTATGCATAGTGCTTAACCTAACACACTTAAATCTCACTGAAGTTACTGTTAGTTACATGCCAAAGGTTGTAAATGCCCAGCTGGAAAGTTAGCTGTTTATTTCTTACATATTACTCAACTGCAGTTAATATATCTCTACTTTTTATATTTAAAACATAATTTAATTGAACTGTATGTTAACATGACTGCTTTGGCCTCAGTTCAACAAATACTTAAGGTTTGTCTAATTTTTATTATATAGATAGCTCTCTGATTCAGTTGGTCCATAATACATAACAACAAACAAAGCATGACAATATTACTGTACACAGTTAGATGTCAGATTTAGTTTAAAACCAAACAAAAATACTTATAAAGCTTTTAGAAACATTTACATTTTGCAAGTATTATTTTTTCTAAAGTTTTGTTTTTTCTTAAAAGTATTTTCTACTTGTTTAAATACTTTCAAGTTATTTGCATGTAGCAGTACAACAGCATGCTTGACTGACATATCTTCTTACTTGTTTGCTTTTTCCTCCTCTTGGAATGTAGGGAGAGGTTACCAATTTCATTCTTCAGGCATATCTGGTTTTGGTTTTTTGCATAGACATGTACAACCTTTAAATTCAGGGGAATATGCTGGTCTTGAATAGGGATAGTGTAAACTCCAACCTGAGATCTCAATCTCATGGAGAGTGTAGCATGGATGATGATCCTTTAGGGATGAACTTAATGGCAATTCTCACTTTTGAGTGCTTGACTTTGAATAAATGCTTATGTTTTTAAAACAGCAAAGTATGAAATTGGCAACATCCATCAAGTTGCACTATTTTGATACTCACATGAGTCATGAGTAAGGCTGATATATCTTGCTGCATGGCACAGACCGTTATCATTTAGAAGAGGAAAGGAGCTGGTAGTTGATTGTTTGTACCGGTTGTTTTTGCCTTCAGCCCCATTTATTCCCAGCTGCATCATGAATTTGCTAACCAATTCCAGCCTCTCTCTGACCAAATCTCCTTGTCTATCCAGTCCTTGAGTTTACCAGGTTAGATGGTTAGGCTTTTTGATTGGCTTCATCTCATATAACAGTGTATATGTTGCCATGTGACTACTCATCTGCAGAGGATTAATTTTTTATTTACTCAATAGAGCAAGGTAAGCATTTCTAGAACATGATTAATCCTTCTAAAGATAGATTATTGAAACAGGTCTCAATCTATAAGTCCCAATAACATTTCACTGATGATTAAAGGGAGCCTAGGTGGTCAGCTCAGTTTTCAATGTTTACATTACAGACATCTAAAGATATGTAAAATGAATTCCATCCTTTATGGCCAAATTATATGGGCAAATCAGGTGGTCTGTAACTCAATAAAGGAAACACAGGCATACAACAAAATCCCTATGACTATCCCTAATAATTTTCAGGTAGCAGATAAGGTTTGCTAGTGGCATATTCAAAAGTTGTTGATGTTTACTAGCCATGTCTTATCAACTAATCTCTATACTACTGGACTGTTGACTGAATTCAAAGATTATATATAGTCTATGGAAAGGTGAGGAGGACATGACTGCTAGTAATTATTAGTTAAAGATAATTTCAGCTGCTGACTATATGAGCTAACATTCCCTGTCCCTGCCATAGGCAAGAAGTCTTACTCCCACTCCTGAGCTAGCATCTGCATAGCAACAGCGTCAGCAAACTAATTCAGCCAAAAAGTTAGTAGTCTTTATCTGTATTAGTTCTCTAAAATTCAAGAAGCAGGAATATGCCACCATTGTCTGGGGATAGGTGAGGTCACCACTTTTGGCAGAAGCATCTACTTAGATCATCTTCAAGTGATTGTGAAAGCACAACCTTAGCTACATGCAGAGAGCTAATTCTCATTATCTTCTGCATTGCCACAGCGTGTAACCACTCATTCTCAGATTCCTGCTAAAATGCAATGTAAAACTCAACACTGAGTGTCATTTGTTAGTGTCTGAAAAGTCATCTGACAACTGGGGAAGGACCAAAAGAGCACTGAAGAGGTAAAAACCTTGATGTTCAAGAGTAAACAGAATCAGATCAGTGGAAAGCTTCATTTTTAAGTGGGAAGAAGTTAAGTGAAGAAAAACTGCTTCCAGAATAACTCATAACATTCCGAAATTTTTGTTCAAAACGGGAAGAAAACAGACATCCAACATAAAGTTCACCTTTTGACAAATTGTATATCCCTGCTCCAAAACACAAGGGTTCAAATGTTCTCACTAAAATAGTTGCAATTTTTTTTCTTGGTTTCTTAGAAATAACTGGACTGTTCAGAGTGAAATTTGCTCAAAAAATCCTGTCTGAGGTAGAAACATATCACTGAAAAGTTTCCTTAAATAGTTAAAGGTTAGCTATTGAAAACAAGATTTTGTGATGAGACACATCTGAAAACTTTAATACTGGGCAGTGTTTCCAGTCGCAATAATAATACTTTTATTGTAAAAACCTGTGTATGAAAATTCTGGTGTTGAAACTGAGCTGTGCAGTAAATATTGACTTTTTAAGTGTTCTTTCTATAGACGCTACATGAGCATCTATAGAAATATATATACTGAGTGCTATGCAATAATAATAACAATAATAACCACATCCCATGTAATACTCATCCTTGCAAATATATATGGCATACAGAACACCTGATACAAATAGCCCTGTGAACTAAGCGTATAGAACTATATGGTGCAACTGCTTATGAATAAGTGAAGCTACACCTCAGAAATAACTTCTAACTTCAGCTCTCATGTCCAATTAATGAATATTAATTTTTATTAATTTATATCATAGTACTGTTTAGGGTGTCCAGTAAGGCACTGTATGGACATATTGAAAATACAGCCCCTGCCTTCAAGAGCTTAGAGGATTAAGTCTGACCTATTTATCATAAAGATGCTGATCCAGATATTCATAGGGATTTGCTTGAAGTAGTGTTTTGATTGCACATTTCTCAAGAATACATATCACTTCAAGATCTTCTAGGTAATATACTGGTAAAAGGAAATTTACCACACACACCCCTCTAAGCCTGATGAGGGCCCAAGGGCTAATCAAAACCACTACAGGCCTTTTAGCAATGAATCTGAATTAATCAAATCATCCCTGCTGTTTTTTGTTAATGTTTGGACAATCTAGCTTTTCTGCAGTATGCTCTTGCCATCTGAGTAGAGGACAGGGAGCCAGAAACTCCTTGAGTTTTAATCCTGGCTCTGACACTGATTCTCTCTGCGGCTTTGAGCAAGGAGTCATTGTTCTATAGTAAAATGCTTGTATTGGCAAGATGATGAACTACTGTAGATGAGCTAATAAAATTTTCCCATCTTTAATTTCTATGATTCCGTAATGCTAACAACCTAATTTTCAGCCTCTCATCTGAAGAGAGGAGATAAGTACTTACCCAGTTTGCCTGCATGCGAAGAAGTGTTAAAGTTATAGGACACAGGACTTCACAGACCTGAAGCTACAATGCATAATTAGTATCTTGTTTAGTATCTCGTTAATCAACAACACCTATAGGGACTGCATAACACAAGGCCAGATTGAATAGCCTCTTTTCCTCTCTATTAATCATTGTCCTAGCTGGAGTTTGTTGTAAAATTCTGCCTGTACCTTTCTGTTGTGACCCTTCTGTTGTGTTTAGGCCTTGCTTCACAAGAATGTTTCAGAAGAATAAAGCAACCACCAAGCTAGCCAATGGTGGATTTTTTTTCTTCTGGGAAAGGTAAGGGAAGAGGGTCAGCACAATAAGGCAAAGTTCCTAGTGTGATGCTTATGCCAATGCATACAATGACACAGTCATTGTATGAATGCCTGCATTCCCCAGCTGTTACAACCAGCTCAGTTACACCCACTGGTTGCTGACTGAAGATGGAGATTCTTATGGGTGACTATAACTTGACCTATGGAATGGACTGAAGAATAATAACTCCAAGTTTAGGATAACCCCCAAAAAGTGCAATAATAACAATACGCATCAGAAAAATATTATTAAAATCTCTAGGTCTAGAAAGACAAAAAACATGCAGTAAAATTAATGGTCCTGCACATATAATTAGCTTCATGTTAGCTTAGCTGCTTCATTCGCTGTACAAAGAACACTAGCCATAGTGAACATTGTAGTCTCCCGCTATGGACCCCATTCTGCCCCTTCAATGTATGTGCAAAAAAGTCAAAGGTGGGTCTGCTGCTGATAATACATAATAAATCTTGCTTATCAGCTATACAACACTGGATGTATCACATGGAAGGAGGCGGCAGAAAAGAGTAACCAGAATATGTTTCAGTGAAGGATAGTTACCAGCAGATCTACCTAAGGACATTCTCATTGTCCCATCACAGTGAAAACTGGCTTTCTCACACCAGGCAATGCACAGATGCAACTACTTACAGAACTGGTTGCTAATGAGTTACTTCAATGTTTGGCAGGGATTTCCGTCTCCTTGTTTTAGCAGGCTATACTGTTGTTTCAACAACTGAATTTTTTTTCTTAACCTACTTTCTTTGATAAAGGATGTCACCTTGGTCCTTGGCTCCATTGCTACACATCATACTAAGGTATATAAAGCAGAAAGAAGCGTGGCCCTTGCTTCAACAGTGACAATCTCTTTGCAGGGACAACAAGCAGTCAGACTTTCTTTATTCTCCACGTAGAAAACAGGAGAGAGCAATATAGGGAATGTAAAGAGATCTAGATATAGCTTGCTATCATTGCAGAAGGATATGGTGGTCTGCAAGATGAATGCTGCAAGACAGCATTCCATCAAACAGGCAGGGGTAAACAGGGAGACAAATACAATTAATGTCTCTCTCCAAGTTACAGTGCATTTTGGGGTTCTTAATGGTATGCCAACAGCCAGAGAATTACCCTTTGCAATCACGTGACTATCCTGACATGAAAATACTAACAATGATGATACATTGCTCTTATAAACTGAAATTCTGCCAAATTAATTTTCAGTCCAGAAGAGATCTCTTTGCCACACTATTTTAATAGATTTATATGACTTGTGTCAATAGACACTTGCTGCCTTAAATTAGTCTGTAACAACATGACATTATCATGAAAAATACATATAATTACTGTTATTTACAGCAAATATTGGTGGAGTTGTTAGGTTAAGCAATCAGGCCAACTACAGAGGAATGGTTGGTTAACCAATTATCACATTTTCTTAGAAATGAATGCATAAACCTCAAGACATACCACAGTTAAAAGCTATTTCAGTCACTGGAAAACAACTGAAAGACATCTAGAAACCTCTGGAAAAGGATATCCCTCCCCCCCGAAAAAATTTACTTCATGCAAGTCACAAGAAAGTTCTTATCCGAGCTAGGTCACTGACAAGAGATGTTATTAATGATCCCATTGAAATTATTAATGCATTTAACAATCACTTTTCAAACTATAATATTATATCCTGGGAGAATACTGAATCATGCTGGTTACTTGGATGAAGATCAAATAAGCTTAGGATGAAAAGATCAGACTCTGAGAAAGTTTAGAGTACTTTGTGATTAATAAAAATTAAATGCCAGAACTACTTGATTTGCATTTAAATCCAGAAAAGAGTGTTGACTGGACTTTACCACACAATTCAGAATTATACAATAACTAACCACATGTCTGCACACACAAAATATTAACATTAATACAATATAAGGATGAGTCTACTGCTATAGTTATATGCAAATATGAACAGGAATATTGCATGCAGGTGATGCATAACTGAAACCTCTCTTCAGTTCACAAAATGGACCTTATTGTAACACTTTGGTAATACATAACTGTTATGGCATTTTGCAGACAAGAATTTCTTGATCTCTCTGTTTAATTCCCAAGTAGTTTAATGATGAATAGCCTAAGTTTCCTATCTGATCATGTGATAATAAAATACTGTATGCATACAGATTTTATATGGTATCTTACAGCATATGATAAGACTTGCAGCCTGTTATTCTGTAACAATCCTAATTAAATTGTAAAAGATCTCATTACATTTCAGATACAATATGGACAAGGAATAAGAATTTTTGCTATGAAATAAAAATGTAATCAGTGTAAAAGAAGTAAATACTTGGAGCTGGTCTGTCAAGAATAATTTGGGGATAGTAAAACCTGCTGAGGAAATGAATACTGAACTAAAATGCAGCTTTTCTCAACCCTCTTCAGTTCATGTCTCACTTCCATTAAAAATATTCCTTTGTGCCTAATCACAGCATGGCTCTGAAACAAGCAATCACAAGGCTTCTTCATGTTTCATCTGCCATTCAGAGCACCTCCAGGATGGCATATGTTTCCTGGTTACAAAGGGCATGACTAGATGCTCTCCTGAAGTCTCTTCCAACCTGATCTTCTAGAACATCCAAGTCCAGAAGTCATGTGCCCCCTGTTTTCTTTCTTCTTATTCTTTCTACTTTGTCACCTGCGCTACTTGTGCTAGCTCAGCTGAGCTACTGCAGATATGTTAGCACATTCTGTTACCTCTTCATGTATGAAAAGAGAAATTTTCCCTATACCATGCTCTTCTCTTGTTCCTTTACTTTTCCTTTATGCCCTGCATCGTACTTCCTAGAATCCTAACAAATTACATCCATCACACTGGAAACTTCCTCCTCTGTTGAAATGAATTTTCATTACTACTCATGGTTTTATTACTTCTCCATATATCTCTTAAATCTGATCACAGTTGTAATCCAGATTAGGTAAGTGGTGACAGAAATATATTATTCACCAAATAGCATCTCATGAGCAGTTCACCTCCCTTTATCAAATATGTTAGGGAATGTCTGTGAAATACTTGTTGTCACAAGTACTACAGGTCAACAACCACCACCATGACTGGAACCCTTTCCAGTAGAAATTTCACAGAATGGCTGTACCTTGGCCAGTTGCCTCAGTTCTCATTCCTCTAAGTGGCCCCTCAGGTAAAAAGGAGGTACTTTGGCATGAAAGAGTGTGAGAATTTCATATTGCTGTTGCCTGTCATGAACCTATTTAGGCAGATTATTTCTGTCTGGAATACAAAAGAAAACTGGGAAATATAATTATTTAATTCTGCTCATAAAATATATTTTAAAAAACAACAAAATAAGTTTTCATGTTGACCATATCTATGAAAGGTGCCAGTGGGAACAGAGTACTGTTCAAAGAGAAAGAGCCTGTTGCAAGGAAAAAGTACTATTCAGCAGTTAGTGAAACATACAGTTAAATGTACTGTTGAACAGAGATACTACTTAACCACATACTAATTTTCTCTGCTGAAATGAGAGCTGAATTAATACTGCAAACTCCCCTAAAACTCACATATAAAAGAGAAAAGGTAAAACCTCAGTGCTACAGGTATTTCCCTCCTTCATGCATACATTTTCTACTCATTATCCATTCTTAAATTATAATGAATAATCAGAGATAATTATCACATTTCTGTAATGACAGAGAAACTGCACATGCTAAGATAGTGGCATAATTTGATATTTATGAAATGCTTCTTTATTTATGAAGCATCTGTCTAGAAATTTAATTCCCCCCACTGCAGCATTTCATTACAATTCTAACACAGATGAATAATGAACAAGATTCCTATCTAGGCTATTAAAATTTGAAAAACGAATACCCTTTGATGAATCCAAACCACTACCTCACCCAGCTACTGTATGAAGTTCTGAGTACTTTCGTTTATTTTTCTGTTTCCTATTTCAGTCAGAGAGGTTAAAATAGGAAAGCCAAAAGCTGGAAAAGAAACAAAATGAAAGAGGGACAAGGGAATGGGTGTGTGAAATGTTAGGGAGGTTAAAAAGCAAAAGGTTCAGATTACAGTGCATAAAGAGGCCAGAGAAATATTAAAAAAATATGAAATTTATAATATTGGACAGAGAATTAAAAAAAACCTAGAGAAGCAGCATAAGAATAGATAGGCGACAGCTGTGGGTGGGTGAAGAGAGAGAAAGAATAAGAAAGGCCAGATCTTGTTCCCACGGAAGTCAATGGCAAAGCACTCATTTACTTCAGCGGGAACTGGAGAGGCCCACAGTGAATGAAAATTCATTGCCACGAGGGAGGGAAACGGCGGAGAACTGGCATTAGTAGAAGAATGAACAGGGGTAGGGAAAATAAAAATTGAGAGCAGTAATTGAGGCCTGAGGTGACACAGTGAGAAGAGCATCCATAGCCAAGGCTGTTAGGGAGCTGCAGGCCCTCAGCACAACACAGGACTGAGGGCCTGGCTGAGACAAACTCAAAAGTGCGCCCAACTTTGGCAATCAAAGATCTTCGCATCATTAGTGATTTTGGAAAGTTTTTTTACTAAATGTCAGGTCCTGTCACCTTTGCTTCACAGAAATTTAATGTAGAAACCACCGGGACAGTTTGTCAGGTAAGCTGCTGTTGACTGTCGTGAATGGAGTAAGGGTAGCACCAGGAGGCTTCGAGCCATTGTATGTAGCACAGGAACTGATATCTACGGTGGAGGCTGCTCAGCACTTTTGAACGGATGACCCTGCTTTCAGTCACCAAATACATTACTAAATTTCACCTACTCAAACACTTTCACAGTGCATATTGTAATACTTGGTGTTTTTCTTGAAGTCCTACTTTTTCAATTTTTTTCCCCCTCTTAGTTGCAGAAAAAAGTTTAACCTGAGCATATCCCAAAGCTCTCAGAAATCCGGAGACAGATAAAAGGAAACTAGGCATCATTCTTGGGGTATGTTTCTATTTTTAGACTATGACTTTCTTAACCTTTGCCTTAGGACGCCAGTTAACCTACTACCCCCAAGTCTCATAATTTCTTCATGAGCTAGCAAAGATTTGTTAAACTCACCAGCAAAGTATGTGGATCCATTCCCCCCCTAGTGGAAGATAAAAGCCTTCTGCTACTACAAATTACTTTGTTAGCTCGAGTGCTAAGCAGCTGTGTTACACATTTGAAGAACCCAGACCCACTGATGACCCACGTGAGGATTGAAAGTTCAGTGGTTTTTTAGTCTAATTTTTGTTCCTGTTTTGTTACTGCAAGGTAAATTGCTTTATGAAGTTGTGATGTATCTCTCTTGTGCATATGTGTATGGATACAATCAAAGTCCATGAAGATACAGTTCTTCCAAGTGAAGCCAGGCCTTATTTAGTGCATGGTACTCAAGGCTTTCTGGTGAATGAGGATAGCTACCAGTCTTGCCATAAAGCATAACATTGAGACTGGAACATGCAGGAAGCAGAGGGATGTCCTCAAGACCAGAGAAGTTAAAGCTTCCCTGGGTAAATGGATTTTGTCTCAGCTGTTGTTGCAGCTCTTAGGTGCTGCTGGGAAAGTCAAATAATCTGAAATTTTCTGAAGTGGACAAGGTAGTTGCTTTTTGTTGGTTGTGCAACGTGAAACCACACAGCAAGTGTGCTGAGCTCTTATTGATGTAACTGAGGTCAGTGAGATCAAAGAGGTCTCCAGATGAGCTCTACTCTTCACTTAGACTGTTCTCATAAAGCCAACTCATCTATGTCAGACTGGCCACCTTATGTTCTTTCACTGTTTTAGCTATAGTCTGTCATAGTTCTGTGATGATCCAGGAGGAAGCAGTTAATGACCTGCTATGCCACCTGGACACTCACAAGTCTATGGGGCCGGATGGGATCCACCCGAGAATACTGAGGGAGCTGGCGGAGGAGCTTGCCAAGCCACTCTCCATCATTTTCAGCAGTCCTGGTTAACAGGGGAGGTCCCAGACGACTGGAGGCTTGCCAGTGTGACGCCCGTCTACAGGAAGGGCCAGAAGGAGGATCTGGGGAACTACAGGCCTGTCAGCCTGACCTCGGTACTGAGGAAAATTGTGGAGCAGTTCATCCTGAGTGTGCTCAACAGGCATGTGCAGGCCAACCTGGGGATTAGGCCCAGCCAGCATGGGTTCATGAAAGGCAGGTCCTGCTTAACCGACCTGATCTCCTTCTATGACAAGGTGACCCACCTAATGGATGAGGGGGAGGCTGTGGATGTTATCTGCCTGGACTTCAGTAAAGCCTTTGACACTGTGTCCCACAGCATTCTCCTAGAGAAGCTGGCGGCTCATGGCTTAGGCGGGCGTACTCTTCACTGGTCAAAAAACTGGCTGGATGGCTGAGCCCAGAGAGTTGTGGTGAACGGAGTTAAATCCAGTTGGCGGCTCGTCACAAGCGGTGTTCCCCAGGGCTCAGTTTTGGGGCAGTCTTAATATCTTTATCTATGATCTGGATGAGGGGATTGAGTGTGCCCTCAGTAAGTTTGCAGATGACACCAAGTTGGGTGGGAGTGTCGATCTGCTTGAGGGTAGGAAGGCTCTGCAGAGGGATCTGGACACGCTGGGTCGATGGGCCAAGGCCAACTGTATGAGGTCTAACAAGGCCAAGTGTCAGGTCCTGCACTTCTGTCACAACAACCCCATGCAACGCTTGGGGAAGAGTGGCTGGAAAGCTGCCCGGTGGAAAGGGACCTGGGGGTGCTGGTTGACAGCCGGCTGAACATGAGCTGGCAGTGTGCCCAGGTGGCCAAGAAAGCCAATGGCATCCTGGCTTGTATCAGGAATAGTGTGGCTAGCAGGACTAGGGAAGTGATCATGCCCCTGTACTCGGCACTGGTGAGGCCGCACCTCGAATACTGTGTTCAGTTTTGGGCCCCTCAGTACAAGAAGGACATTGAGGTGCTGGAGCGTGTCCAGAGAAGGGCAACGAAGCTGGTGAAGGGTCTGGAGAGCAAGTCCTGTGAGGAGCAGCTGAGGGAACTGGGGTTGTTCAGACTGGAGAAGTGGAGGCTGAGGGGAGATCTTATTGCTCTCTACAACTACCTGAAAGGAGGTTGTAGAGAGGTGGGGGTCGGTCTCTTCTCCCAGGTAACAAGTGATAGGACGAGAGGAAATGGCTTCAAGTTGCACCAGGGGAGGTTTAGACTGGATATTAGGAAATTTTACTTCACTGAAAGGTTTATCAAGCACTGGAACAGGCTGCCCAGAGAGGTGGTGGAGTCACCATCCCTGGAGGAGTTCAAAAAATGTGTAGACGTGGCACTTTGGGACATGGTTTAGTAGGCATGGAGGTGTTGGGTTGACAGTTGGACTAGATGATCTTAGAGGTCTTTTCCAACCATAATGATTCTATGATTCTGTGATTTTATGATAATAGTCTCTACTGGACAGGACTGTCACTGAAATAAAACCATTAATATTTTTGAAGTGCTATGGACAGATTGAAAGGACTAAAATAATGACAGTAGGTCTTCATGTAAATTTAAGCCAGAGCCTACTTCTAATTCTGAGATCCTCTAACACCCTTTTCCACCAAATCTTAGAAACACCTCATCTCCATAAGAGTCTCAATTACTTCACAGTGTAACAAGTATCTAAAATTCTGCTTCTGCATATTCACAGAGAGGTATGTCACTGTAAATAGGGCTTATTTCAATATACATGCTTTCCTTAGCCTGATTTGAATCTAGAAACTCCCATCTATGTCTATTAAAAGGTTTACTCCCACTGATTTCTGTTAGAACCTAACTGGCCAAGAAGGTAGTGCCTCCTGTTAAGTCTATTCTAACAGTCTAGTCAGTATGGCATTTCTCAGGGATGTAGGAAGTACAGACTCAATTTCCCCCACTTCTGAGGTGAGTTATACTCAGAGCTTCCACAGAATAGACTTTTGGGGAATGCGAGGAAGGGAGGGTAGATACACTGGTTCCTTTTGAAACTGTGCCACAACATGAAAGGATGATGCATATAAACTTTCTGGACAAGTTGTTAGGCTCCAGGCAACAGCAGGGCTGGATTACAAAGTTCTGCACTCCATTGTAGGTTTTCTGTATTTTTAAAGAATTCCTTATAAGTAAAAGGGCAAAATAGATGTTCCCTATCTTAAGCAGCAGCTGCTCACTCATTTCTTCCCTCATTCTCAACTGCATGTTCTAGCCATTACATTTACCTTGTCCTTTTTCTTCCCTGATCAAGTAAAACTTGAACGCTTTTTTGCACAGTGGAATAGATGTTGAGTACACATTTGATTCCTCTGTCAGAGAGAGATGGAAGTTTACTAATCCTGGATTTCTAACATGTCAATTGAATGTTTAACTAGTAAACTACTGTATCACCAACATCACGGCAACAATACCATCAATTCTTTTTCTGCCTCCTCCTCCAGTTAAATTTGGAAAGAATAATGCTCCTTGCTCTTTACTGAAAGCAAGAACTTAGATACCCCACCAAGGGTGAGGGATAGGGCTTTTGTCCAAAGTGTAAGGATGTGCCTTCCTGTACCCTTGAGTAAGATTCTTAAGTTTCCATGGTGGAAAGACTTAAACTGCACTTTTGTTTTCAATAATAGTCTATGTGTCATCCCTGGACAGCAGTCTACTCAATTTGATAGTCAATCACATAGCCCTCTGAAATATCTTTACTCTCCCTTAACATCATTTATAGAGTCTGGTCACACAACGCCAGGGTCCTGGAATCCTGTCTAAGGTCACATATTCCTTTTGAACTAATCCATTGGCACTAATGCAAGAGCCTAGTAGAAATATTTCTGTACACAGTAAAAGTTCTATATTCAGGGTTTGGATGGCATATGATAAATAATGCATAGGGTCATATATTTAAAAATGAGACTGTGAAGAACTACTGAATAAAGACCAATCTTCAATGAGCACCATTTGTCATAGCCATTAATGAGGTTGGAGTTCTGTAGGAAAAGTGGGATGTGGCTGTCTAAGTAGAAGTGCTATATAATTGAAACTGGTATCATATCACATGTATGTACAGAGAGCAAATTTATGTTGAAACAACAATGTCACTGTTTGCAGTTCCTGTTTTCTTAATATCTTTTAGTAAGGTTCTTTTTAGATGTCAGTTTAGAGAAAAAAAGAAAATTGTTGAAGGTTGATATAAGGTTAACAAGCAGATATAGAACATCTCTATATGTCTACTGAGCAAGAAACAGACAACACAGTGTACTGCCTT
Organism: Ciconia boyciana; assembly: GCF_034638445.1. Taxonomy (NCBI): domain Eukaryota; kingdom Metazoa; phylum Chordata; class Aves; order Ciconiiformes; family Ciconiidae; genus Ciconia; species Ciconia boyciana. Next base: position 62,979,759 of record NC_132934.1, read on the forward strand.
GCAGGTCTTTAGAAGCTGTCTTGGAATTCTTTTTTTTTTTTTCTTCCAGTGATTCAAAAACACATAATATGAGCCATTTATTACAATTCATACACTCTGATAGGGTGTTGTACTAAACTGATAATCTCACCCATTTTACAGAGCTTTTACGAGGCTTAATTAATTTATTGGCCTGGTCTTGCTTTCTTTATGCACTTTCAAGACTGGTTTTTACACAAGTGGAACTTTTGGATAGTGCAAGAAACGTACACACTTGTCTAACACATGAAACAGGTTTTGAAATCTTCCCATAAAATTATTTTGAGAGGTAAACTGCAACACTGCATACATTGTGATTTTAGGTTAAACCTCAGTACAATACTCTTATTCCCATTGCTTATGCATTTTACCAAAGTCCTGTCACTCCCCAGGCTGCCATTTTCAAATCAAGTGTCAATGATTCCCAGTGGTCTTTATTAACTCTTTTTTTGTTGAAAGACCAAAGATTAAAGCTGAGCCCATGCAGTATTATCAGATGGGAAATATTAATTTACTAAAGCATCTGAACATTTGGAGTAAATTTGAAAACAGAACCATCTGTTATATAAACTAATCTAATAGACTCCACACTTTGTATAGCCGGCCTCTGTCAAGTAACAGATTATGAAACCAAGTAATAAATCTTAATTCAAAAAATGTTTCTCCATTTGAAAGGTTTGAGAATTTATTTTTCCTTTCTTGTTTTAATGTAAACTTGATGCAAGTTGGCAGAACTCTCTGACCTGTAGGGGGTCTAGTATTCACTCAGATCCCTATGGGAGGCTGTGGATGAAGTCTCACAGAGGTCAATTGCAAGGCAAGTCTTGTGATACGTGCCTCTCTTGTGCATCACTTACTCTCATGCACAACATGCATAAGTTGCTGGGTCTGGTTTTGAGATGGGTACCCCAAGGCACTGAAATTCAAAACAAGGATTGTACCCACCTTTTCTGAGACTAGTCAAAATAATGAAAAAAATCTTTCCTGCAGCCAAGATTTAAATTAACAGTTCAGGACTCTAATTGTCCTGGGTTGCAATCCCTGCTAAAGACAAACACCCTTTACAATAGTCAGCATTTAAATGGACTCCAAACAGAAAAAGTTTCCCTCTTTTTGATATGGAGGTTATGGCTCCATACACCAGCCACCAGCAGGTTTCTTACAAGATGCCAGAAATCACTCTGTTCATGGCAGCTGGTTCAACACATGTAACCTGACAATTTCTGCATCTAGCGCGTCTAAGTCTGCCCTTTCCTCCACCCAGTGACACTGCAGAGAACCCTTCTCCGTCTAGCTTTTGGATATGGTTTGTCCTCTCTACCCACATCACACCAAATTAAAAGAAGTTGTGTAACCCACCCCCCTTCTTTTTATACTAATTTGTCTGTGTGTGTGTGTCAGTGTAACACTCAAAGATGGAAAGAACTTTATATATATATATGTATGTATTTTTTTACTGAACAGAACAGAATGAGACAACATGGTTAGGAAGAATCCCAAACAAGGTGTGTTTCCTAAGTACCAGAAGGATTTTAATCTTTGGTTCCTAATTTCCCTGTCCAAAATATAACAACAATTGTCAAATTATATTAGAAGAAAAATTTTATTTTGGTAGTTGCTGTGTTGACATTTTGCTTTCCTCATTTTTGTCTTCAGAATATATGAGCTATAGATTCACCAACAGGTAAAACCAACATTCTTATGTAGTTAGCTCATTATGAAACCCGTGAAAAAAATGTGATTATTAGTAGATGAGATACTGCAGATTCATTGGGGTTTAGGTTGCTTTGGCTTAGCTCAGGCTGCAGCATGGTGATGTAAGCCAACAATCAGATTAAGAAAGGGAGGGAACTTTTCAAAGCAGTGCTGATACACAGTGAAAAAAAAAGAAAATAATGAAAGAAGTTTTTAAACACATTATTTCCTCCTCATTTTTATAGGAAGACTGGTACATTATTTCTCAAGGCCTTCTGCTGCTTTCAGGTATCCCACCTGAAGAGTGACATACTAATTGTTGTGAGCAAAGGAAGCAGACTCTTTTCCTAATGTGATATATCTGATTAAATATGTATAATTAGACAAATTCTACAAAACTTTATAGCTTTCAATGGAAGAACTATACTGTTAACAGAACTCCTTTTTTTTCCATAACTTCTTTACTTCTCTGAACACACCACAATCAAAGACTGATTAATCTATTCCAGTATTCGCTGAATCCATTAATCACTCAGACTGCTTAATTCATTGTCCAAGATAGTCTTTGGGAATACAGTGTACAATTGTTTTTCACGTAGGGGAGCACTTTCTGTTGGAGTAACATCACTGACAATCTGACCATGTTAGTGATTAAGTGATTCAGAGTTATATCATCTAGCCATTTGTCAGCTCTCTGTATTTCACAATTAGGTATGAATTTCTGCATTTCTAGCCTGCATGAATTAGGCACATTCTATGTGGACTTTTCCAAAAGTTTGCGTATTCTTAAAAATTCTAAATGGCAAGAAAAAATTGTCAATGGAAAACTACTCAGAGACATCTGTTCTCCCATCGGTTTATTCAACAATTTCCCATTAGCATGTACACTGAAGGGAGAATAGGCTCTGCAGAATGCAATAAAAATGTGTTTCACTAACTAAATAAATTCCTTTATATATTGTGGCAAGACAAATAAATAAACCCAGAGATTTACAGACAGCCACCTTGGCTGACATTTCAGAGAGCTGGAGCCTTTAGCAATATTTTTTGCTTAACTCCATCCTAGCAAAGCCCTATCTCTTCTCCCAAAACTTCATTTCTCAACTCTCCCCTGCTGTCCTCTTTCAGGCCCACTTCCCAGTTTCTTTCTCTTTTTCCTTCCAAGGTGTGATTGCTCTCTTTGCTCCCCAAAGTCTCCTTCTTGATTGTTTTGCTCTGCTTTAATGAGTCCAAGGCTTCACTCTACTCCAGAAATTGCGTTTACCCTTTTTGTTCCCAAGCACATCTGTCTCCTCCAAGCTTTCTCTCCTGTTCTGACCTTCCTGCACTTCAAGAATTTTTTTGCCAAGTTTATTTCCCCTGTCTTTCTAGTCTCTTTTTACTTCTCTACTTTTTTTTCCACTCTCAGTGCACTAAAACTATGCCACTATTACTTTTTTTTCCTTTAGCAGTGACAAGCTAAAATTTGAGAATTCAGATTTGTAAGCACAATAAAATAGCGGTCATTGTTGCTTTTTTCCCCCACCCTAATATGTACAGAGAAGAGGGAGGCTTTTAAAAACTGACCCAATCTAGACACCACTAAAAACAATATAAACTTTTGAGCCTCATTCTGTGGTATCTTATCCATAGTCAGAAATTCATATGGAAATGCCATTTGATTTTAAACTTACAATTTCTAATTCAATGATGAAATATTCAATGATGAATGTAATAATACCTATTTATATAATTCAGATTTTATAATGTGATATCATCTGTATGCTAAATCTTACAAGCCTCTTGTCCTATAGATTTGCTATTTCTTTCATGTGTACTGTGGCATATGATAAAAATATAAATTTCTTCTGCCTCTAAAATGAACAACATTCCCACCTTGTCCTTCACTGATGGACATTACTAAAAAAACTCTGTTAAAGCTTTTACTATTTTGAGCAACAATAACATGTCATAGGCTATTTGCAGGTTACCTTACATTTTACTTTGCTGCTAATGAAGGAATTAATTTGTATCAGAGGAGAGGGGGTTCCTCCCTGTTCCCAGTGATGCTAATAAACATTTTGCTATTTACTTAGGTAGAGGCAGGATTAGAATGTAGGCCAACAAAATAGGTATTTCTTATTTAAATTCATTACTTTCCCAGTGCTCTGTGCTACATTCCTTAGCCAAGCAAAACTCCTACTGACTTCCTGTATTAGGCCCATCTTTATTATTTAGCAGATTGACAGAACCAGAGTGGTACCATCTATTACTACTGGCAAATAACATTTGAATTCATCTTCCCCTTATTCACAGGATGACTCATTCTGTGTCGTACACACTTCATTTTTGATTTATGTAAGACGTACATTTTAACATCCTTTCTGAGACTCACAATTATTTAATCTATTTTTGTCATTCTATTCATTCGCTTATTCAAGTCATTTTGCATTAATAATCAGTCTCCATTCTTCTTCATTATTTAGTATTATTTGGTATAATGGAGTGTGTGCCAACTACGACTTCTGGATGAAGCTTCTGCATGAGTGACACATTTACTGCTGAAAGTTAAAACATATAAAACTTCAGACAGTGAAAAAAGCAAGATATTTGTAGAAGTACTGTCTAGTTTTGAACATAATTGTGACTTCAGCCAAGTTAGTAATAACAGTATGCTTTTCCCATCTATTTGTATCCATACAAGAAATAAATATGTTCTCCCCAACAAGTCAATACTGAGTACTAGAAATGCAGCTCTTCTCAGTTTTTGAAATACCTTGTTAGGTATGTCACAGGGAATGGGATATGTCACTTTAGCAGAAATCTTATCTATGAAGAGACAAATGTTAAGCATCTTATGTATTAATTAGTGAATATATGTGGTCTACTTTCCCTGTAGGACTGTGGGCTCATGAAAACTGAAGAATGCTCAAGAGTTTCAGACTTTTGCTTTACAGGCCCTGTGCATTGTTTCCTATAAACAACTGAATGACAAGACAACTGCCAAAACCTTCTCATGGGCTAGAAAAGGAAACAAAATAGGCTTATTCCAACCAACTACCCTAACCATACTTCTCTACTACCTGTATACCCAACCAATTCCTCTCAACCCCATGCAAAAGGTAAAGGCTAAATTCTCATGCACTGTGGTTCACAAAACAACATTTTGCCTTGTCAGACACATTTTCTGATTGTTTCAGTCATGTAAGTCATGACATTTTATGCAGACATACTAGTCTACATAGCGTGTGGATAGTGTGTGGAAGGTTTAGTTCTTGAAAGTCATTTCACAGAATCAGCAAATCGTTGGGGTTGGAAGGGATCTCTGGACATTGTCTATCAATCCTCCAACAATATCAGCTGCTCTCCCCTCTTCCACCACCCTTCTGGTCTGAGCAGGGTCAACTAAAGCAGTTTGCTCAGAAATATATCCATCCAGGCTTTGAATATCTCCAAGGATGGAGACTCTGCAATCTCTGCGGGGAACCTCTTCCAGCCTTTGAACACTCTCACTATAAAAACCTTTTTTCTTATATTTAATCTGAATATACTGTGTTTCAGTTTGTTTCTATTGCCTCTTATCCTTTCACAGGATATCACTGAGAAGAATCTAGCTTCACCTTCTTTACTCCTCCCCCTTGCCACTTTGATAAAATTCCTCTAAGCCTTCTCTTCTCCAGGCTTAACAATCCCAGCTCTCTGTCTCTCATGTCAGATGCTCCAGTCCCTAAATCATCTTCATGCCCTTCAGTGGACTCACTCCAGTATGTCAGTGTCTTTTTTGTATATGGGTGAGCCCAGGACTGGAGTGGAAAAAGGGAAAGGGTCACCTCCCTCCACCTGCTGGCAATGCTTTGCCTAATACAGCCCAGGACACTGTAGGCCTTCTTTGCCACAAGGGCACATTCTTAGCTCATGATCCACTTGTCCACCAGGATCCCCAGGTCACCAGGTCTTTTCTGCAAACCTGATTTCCAGCTGGTTGGTCTCCAGCTTGTGCTGGTGAATGAGGTTATTTCTTCCCAGGTGCAGGACTTTACATTTCCCTTTTGTTAAAAGTCATGAGATTCCTGTTGACCCGTTTCTCCAGCCTGTCAAGGTCTCTCTGAAAGGCAGCACAACCATTTAGTGTATCAACCATTCTAATTTTGCATCATCCACAAACTTGCCATGTGTGCTCTCTGCCCCTTTATCCAGATCATAAGTGACGTCGTTAAACAGTATTGACTCCAGTATCCGGTCCTGGAGCACACAGATAGTGACTACCCTCCAGCAGGACTTCATGCTGCTACCCTTTGATCCCAGCAGTTCAGCTAGTCTTCAATCCACCTCACTGTCTGTTTTTGTTGTCCAGATTCATCAGTTTGTCTATGCAGATATTATGGGAGACAGTGTTGAAAGCCTTGCTAAAGTCAAAATAAATAATATCAGCTGCTCTTTCTTTTTGTCCTTCTTGAAAACAGGACTGTCTTTGCTGTCTGCCAGTCCTTAGGAATCTCACCCAACTGCCATGACTTTTCAAAGATTTTTTTAGAGCAGCCTTGCAATGACATTGGCCAGCTACCTCAGCACTCTTAAATGATAATTTCCTCAGCAGTGTTACAACACATTTAGAAAACACTATCAAAGCATTCCTGTAGCTAATTGATATGTACACATGGAAAACAAATCTTGAATTGTGTGACAGATGTGTTTTCTGATTTATGTTGCACAGGTAAAGAATTTAAATCTACTTCAGGTAATTCCTTCACTAGCCATTCTCAGCAAAGCCAGTAATTACTTATTCTTCCTATTCTTCCCACGATGATGAGAGTATCACCTGAGTTCAAATAAATCATGAAACAAAGGCAGAAGAAAGTTCATTTCACTAAATAGGTGTCATTTTTTTTAAAGTGTCTATGGTAGGGAAGGATTAGCTATGTAAACAAGAGTTGAGGCCAACTTGGCTGCTGCAGGTTAAATGTTAAGAAAGTAAGCAAATAATTGAACATCATGTTAGCAGACTTTCACTTCTCATCCAGAAAGAATATAGTTAGAAGGAGTAACTAATCAAATCTGTGAACCTCATTATAACAATGCTGGCCATTATTGGAGATTGCCATTTGGCATCAAAAAGATAGTTCTCTCATACACTCTAAATTATCTATAACAAGGTGTCAAATTCCCAAACCAAAAGAATATCATTCTTTTTTGACACAAACCTGTATGAATTAGCTACCTAGAAGAGGCTTGCTAATCCTTCATCATTAGGCTAATACAGACATCTCAAAGATATATGTACCGAGAACAGAGCCAAATATTTTTCTAAGGTATTAACAGTAATATCTTCAGCATAACTGATTTCCAGTTCCTGCATATTTATCCCATGTCACTGTTTCCCATACTTCTGTATCTGTTCATTTTCTGGCTGCTTCCACAATTGGAGTTCAAAAACCATTGATCACTCTGGTTACACCAAGGAAACCAACAATGATACTCATAGTCTTTTAGGGAGATATATATTATTTTTCCTGTTTAAATTCTGTGATGCCAGTAATCCAATAAAATGTCCCACCATTAAGAACATGGGCCTGGTTTTGTTAATTATTGTATCTGCATATAAATCAGCTTGCTTTGTAAGTTCTACCAGGCATAAAGTTTTTTATAATATTTAGGATATCTCTCAATAAGGACTCAGACACACCATTAAGTTGCTTGACAAATTATCATACAAAACATGATCTTTGTTTGCCAGTTCACTCTTAGCCAGAAACAAAGGGAATGTACTGTGACTTAGCTCAGTCCACAAAGAAAACAACTTAAACCGAGACTCATTTTTGCTCATGCTACAGGCTAAGAAGTCCCACTTACATTTGCCACAGTTCAGCTGACAGACAACAGCATGTTAACACACCATAACCTGATCTGAAATCGAGGGTGATAGAGTAACACTAACAATATTGGATCTTCAGCTGTGCAGAAGATATAGGGCTTTCACTGCTGTTTTAAAGCCCTGCTTATTTTTGTGTCTTCTGGAATGTTTTGTGGGGGAGGAGGTGTCACCCAAGATCTCTAATTAGCTAAAAGTTAGTAACTAAACTAGTAGCCTGGATTGCCTTCTGTAGCACAGAAGAGTAAGATTGAGAGTGCCAATACTCATGCAATATATATATATACTCATCTAGAGATATACAGTGGGTATTTATTGACTGGAGATAAAATACAGCACCTGAAACATTCACTCTCTTTCTCCCAGTTCCTTTTTCTCCAGATATTCAATATAAGTCTTTATGTCAAGGTATTATTGAACTATAGTATCTCTGTGATCTTTCTGGATAACACTATGTGTAAAGAGTTCCCCACAATGAAGAATATTCCATATAATGTCAAGATGTCACTAGCACAATGTAAGCTAAAAAACACATAATAATATATTAAAGTGTTTTAAAGTGAGAAATTGTTATACATTTCAAGACCAATGAACCAATTCAATTAACTTTGAATATTCCTTTACTGATTTGGGGGGATTCTAAAATATTAAAGCTCTTAAGTTCTGTTTGGCTAAAATTTCACACAGTGGTAGGTTAAACCTTTTCAATGATCTCAGGATTAGCCTTAGCTTTCAAAGCTCATACAAAGAAAAGTTCTATAGTACTTTCATCTGAGATCTTATTTTCTTTAGGATTATGAGATAATGCATCTGGAACAACATTCATTCATCTAGGTTTGTGGTTTAGCTGAAAGTCAGTCCAAATTCTTGTAATCGCAAATGACATCTGGCTAAACATGCACTTGGGTCAAGTTTAGACCTCAGCCACTATAAAGGGCTGTCGTTAGATAGCATGCTTAACTTGACACCTCCCAAACAGAGGAATACATGCTCAGTTCACACCAACACAAGTTAAAGTTACACATTCTTCTTTTTTTTTTTTTTTTTTTGTTCCCTGTGGCTCAACATTTTCTTTCAACAACCTTCAAGATTTATTGTCAAAAGCTTTTGTAGTGTTTGTGTGGTGCTTTCCACAAGAACTTACGCTGAAAAATGCTCAAACCTATACCTGATGCCTCCTAGTGTCGTTCAGATCATAAATCAGAATTCCAGAGCATTAACCAGTAGTTCCAAAGGTAAAAAGTGTGTTGCACAGTCTGAACAGGCAACCAATTTATGAAAGAGGAAAAAAATTGAACTAGTTTGACAGTAGAGAACATATCAGAAAGTCTGTACATTCAAAATCAATAAAAATTTGGCTGTACTTTAGTCAAGCTGTAACAAAACTAGGGAGCTACATGTCTGCTTGCACCAGGTGTTTCAGATGAGACTTTTTAGTCTCATTCATTCTCAACTCTTTCATTCTCATTACCCATTTTCTTGTACAGATGCATATTGACCTTCTCTCATCATTATTTTCTTTGGATCTGAATGAGAGACTGAATTTCATCTCATAGTTCCTCCAGGGCCTGGAACTGGTCAGTCTTGCTTACATTTTTAAGCGTTCATACAGAAAAATTACTCTTTCTGAATCAGCAAAACTGATAAATCTCTTTCTGCTTCTTACATCACTGCAGAAATGAAAACTAATATATGAATGGAAACTTAAAGAGGATCAATGCCAGTCCTCTCAGCTATTTAATTATACTGACTATAACAGTATTCTGTTGAGTAAAGACCCTGAGAAATGTAAAATGGATGACTGTATTTGTCCAAAATGTAGACGTTAGTCTTCCAGTGAATACCTATGCTGTTACATGAAGCACTATTGTTAATTTGTTTGCTGGGTATTTTTCTTTCATGTTAGTTTAGATTAATACTTCAGCAAGACATTGAAGACACACTCTGCTGTTTTAAAGCAACATAAAACTACAGTCCTTGCTGTCATTCCTCCTAGGCTAATTACACCACTGATCCCACATCTCAGTATTTCCCCTTTATCTCACAAGATTTCAGCTATCACTTCTTCCCTGGTCATACCACACAAATCTGTCTCCCATTAGGCTTTGGGCTTCAGAGTCTTAATATTAACCAAGTACTTTTGCTGGCACAAGTTATCACCCATGGCATTCAGTGAATGGACATCTCTCATACCAAAAAATATTGTTTAATTAGAAACAAAGCTTTTCCAAGAAAAATCTATTGTATACCACCTTCCATCTGAAGTTCAGTATCCCAAATGCTCAACCTGGTTGCAGTTAGTAAATAGCAGTGAAAAGGAGAATTTATGCTAAAGGAGGCAGAAAACCCATGGAAGTACACACTAATAAAAGTGAAGGAGAGAACATAACACAGGAGAACTACAAAATACTTGCTGCACTGCAAAATACTTAGAAGGAGAAAACAGAAAATTATATAGCAAGAGAGAAAAAAGGTGCCATAAGCCCACTATAGGAAGTGTAGAAGAGAAAATTAAATAAGCATTATTTATGGGGGTTTTTGGTAACATCTGATTCAGCTTGACTTTGCATAACTCTCAAGCTATTTCTACACTTTTCTGCTTCTAAAAATGTGCTTTTCTTTTGAATGTGTACATTTTCTATTCCTTGTATGCTCTCTACTTACTCCTACTACTTTTTTTTAAGGTGGCCCTTTATGTTATTATATCTACAGCTCTTTCCTACTCCTTCTCCCCAGAGCATGTTTTTAACTGCCTTATTTTCCCTTTGGCTCCAAACTGAAAGTAACACCTACACTGTTGATGGCATGGTCATGGTCTTATAATTACCCCCAGCTGTTTGTCCAGGAGGCTTTCTTTCTAGAACTTTAACTTGTTTGTTCATTTTTCTGTTGATCAGATGTGTAAAAGTCTGTAATCCCAAATAACTCTACAGTAATTCATTTACTAACCAGATCACCTTCTGTTTGCATATGATATTCACTTAGCATTCTCTTACTTTAGGAAAGAGAAGCTTCAAGTTCAGCACTTTTTTTCATTAAACATTTCCTAAAGGTTTTTCTGGGACTTGGCCCAGTACCCATTTATAACAGTTTTCAGTACATTAATATTTGGTAATACTGCAAATAGAGTTTCATGTGGAATAAGTACTGCCCAGGCAGTGTCATTGAGAATCAGGACTTTTTTTTCCCTAAACTTCTGTTTGAGTTCCTTGTGTTGCTGGATGCAGAACAATCTGGTTTCTGAATGAACCATTTCTAGAAATTTATCTAATAGTCTTTGGAATGAAAAAAATCCAGTCTACCATATGGGGTAAATGTATAGAGGTATATGGGGTAGAATATTTTAAACTGAAATGATACAGAAGTATATATCTTTAGTGAGATAAAACTCTTCCCTGTAAAAATCAGTAGCTTACACAGAGTTAAATACCAGCCAGCCAACATTAAGGCCATGAACACATTCTTTAGCTCAAATTCTCTATCTTTTCTTGTCAGTATGATTAAAGGCTCAGATGCAATGTAACTGATGTCTAAGGAACTTTAATTTTCCTTTGATAAACTGACAAAAAATCGTTTCTTTAATGTTAATCCAAAGGGCACAATGTTACAATGGACTCCTTGTGATACACTAAAACATGTGAAAATCTGTTCTTATCTTCAGAGCCCTTTACTAGCAGCCACAGCAATACCCTGCCAGACAAAAGGGTACATGCAGTGGATTAGTCTGGAGCAATTAGCTATTAACACTTGGTAGTTATTGCTATGGTGGGGAGAGAGGCATATATAATTTCCCATAATGATGACAGTGAAATAATAATTGGTTCAGAATCAATCCAAGTAGAACAGGGAGCATATGAAAGTAAGTAGGAGAACCCAAGGCCCTGCACATTAAGGACGTCTTCTAACTGGTGTTGGCGGAGTGTGAGGGAGTAGAGGTGGTGGTGTTTGATTTCTGGGTTCTACCAAATTCACTGCTTTTGTCTCACTGTTCTGTCACAATTGTCTGGACAGATGCACATGCAGCCTTAAAACCTCTCTGCAGAATAGGGCTATACTACTGCAATCCTTATAAGGGAATTACAGGATATGAAGTCTATAGCAGAAGTGAAAAATTGAGTGTTGTCTTCATGATTCTAGGCCAGTGATATAATGTAGGACCACCTTTCTACCCCCTTTCTGCCTCTTCTCCATAAATACGTACATAATCCAGAAATGTACATACCCACATTTCCTGTGGATATGTACATGGCACATGTAACATCTATCTATATTTTAATTTGTTTCCCCTGCTATTTTGTGCCTTGCTTCATTTAAGAAGAAATATAACATGACAGAAGTTGGGCTCAAAGGAATTCATCACGTCTGTATCATCACTGGAATGAAATGTCTCTTTCTCCTATCCCTTGTTTCCATTTTCATTCAAATTGGACGGAAGAAACAGCCCTAGCAGATTCAGCTTGTCAGCTATATTGCTGGTAAAAATCTGTTTGGAAACCAGATTCCTCCACATGAAAATGTGTGTGTTAATTAGCCCCTTTTGTGTCAGCCTGTTTCTGAGCCAAGTCTGAAGAGTCATTTGAGGGCACCGAATGTCTGTTCTGGAGAGGCTTACGTGATTGAGAGTGTCATGACCACTTGAAAAACTTTCTTGAAGGATGAGAACTTTTCTGTTGGCAACATGTTATCAGGAACATCTAGTCCAGCACCATCAAGGATTTTTCTGTTTATTTTAAAAATATGCAGACATTACAACTCCTTTTGGTTGTAGTGATACAGGGAATTGAGGGCAGAAGAAAAAATCCTATGAGAGAGATTGATTTAATGAACTAAATGCATTTGATCATTAATAAATGCCTGGATTTAAGTGCCACAAGTTTACCTATCAACTCCTGCTCCATCTGTAATGCTTTTAAGCACAGAGGAAAGCCAAGAAATACAGCTATGGCTTATGAATTTCAGTCCCTATTAAGAAGACTGGCAATGATCAACTGAGGGGTGTTGGTCAACCTATTACCAGCAGAAAGAATAAAGTCCAGGGGTATCTGCATGATATGTGCCTATTTTTATTAAAAGGGTGGACTGAAATACCTTCCCTTTTTGGCTTTTGTGGCCAATAAGGACAATGTATTCCAAACCATCCTGACTTCATTGGCTCATATAGGGCCCCAATCCTCTGGATTGAACTGGAGTGAGCAAGGAAAAACTAACCAATTTCCTAACAAAACCAGCAAGTTTCTTCACTCCCTTCCCCCACACTAAGTCCATGAACTCACTCTATCTTTCCCACAACTCTTGTCTCAAAGAGGCACAAGGGTTATTTTTTCTCATAACCACCCCAAACTGCATTTCTGAGAGGACACTACTTCCTTCCATTCTCAGCAATTTCAGAGGCTGCCAGAGGCTGCCCCTCTTCCCAGAAGTCACTCACAAAGTCAACAAGCAGTTTACCCTCTAACTGTTTTGATGTTGGCCTGCCTTCCAGCAATTCTCAGTTGGCACATAGTCTCCTGCAGACTATAATCAGCTTGGCACATGTTAAAACAGCCATGCCAGGGCTATGGCCAGAACGAGTCGAGTGAACTGCTGTGTTGCAGTTACAGTTTGCCTTGTTACAGTTTCAGCAGCAGACTCAAGACCAGATTCTCCGACTGCCCACATTGTCTAGCACTTTGAATCTCCTTTATGTGAAACTGAGAGCATTGCAGTTTTAATGTCAAGAAATAAACCTTAAGAGAGCTCTCCTCCAGCATGCTCGGAATTCTTTACACAGCTTAGATGATCTGCACTCCTGCCAGCCCACCCTGGTATTCCAAAACATCATGCCTAACGCAGCATAGCCCATCCTGCCCCAATCTCATATCAGACTGCTTAACCCCTGTACCTCTATACAGGATATGTCCCTTCCAAAACCCTGCTAAACAGACCAAACTCATAAGGCAGGCATTTTTTCCTTTGGAGACAAGATGTTCATAACTGGGAGAAGGGTGTGATCATGACCTAAGGGACAAGCGAGAGGAAGTGGACTACATCATTCCCTGGGAGGGGAAATGTAATGAGGCAGATGCCCAGGTCTACAGTCGTGAGGATGCAGATAAAGGCAGTGGAACATCTCTCCTATCTATATGGCCACAGTCCCCTTCCCTCTAAGGCACAAGGACAGCGTTAGTAGGCAGGATCACCATTCAGCAAAAGTAAACAGTCAGTGCAGACTGAACTGGCCACTGTTAACAGGATTAAACACAGAGCGGCACTACTCTATCTCAGTTTACCTATCTGTTTACTGCAGTTCTATACATATACAGCACCGGGGAGTCCAGGCAAGTGATTTTACCCATACAACCAAGACAAGACTACAGAGGGGGCATCCAGAATATCCTCAACACTGGGCAGTAAAGTGACTGCTAGGTACAGCTTTCCCAAAGGATTATTGACAGACATGGAGAAGGGGCTCTTCTTGACTCTTGATTTTGTTTTTTGTAAGGCAGGATGTCCTATTTGCAGTCATATACAGGAACTGTGATAATAGATATTTTTTAATGAATACTCAGTGGAGAATTCAACAGTCTGTATGACAGAGAAGGCTAGTGACACTCACTCTTTGCCCATTGTTCTTCCACAAACACATGTGGCTGTTAGGGGATGCTTTTTTTCTTAAATACTTTGAAAAAAACTTGTCACTACATGACTTGTATCTACATTTTCTGTTTTTCCCTGATCAAACTGCAGAAATTCATTAACACTATGAAAACATCCAAGTAAGGCAGCCCATCAAGGGCATGAACATGTCACAGTGCTTCTGTAAAAAGTCAATGCTTAATATGACTGTGATTAACATAGGTAGCCTTTTTATGTATATTCTGACTGTATTGGCAGAAAACATTTTCTGCCTTTTGGGTGGGGGAGTTTTTGTATTTAACAACAGAGAAAAAAAGGTCTGTCTTTCAGGTTTCACTGCTTTTTAAGACTCTCTTTTCTCCATGTAAGGCTAATAAAATCTGCTTAAATTGGAAAACAGAAGTGACTTTTACACTTAACCAAAAAAACTGGTTTTGCTGTTTACAAAAAGACTCTATTATTTTGGCCTAATGCCCAATATATGTTGATACAGATGGTATATTTCCCTTGCCTTGCAAGGGCAGTATCTATCAAGGTCAAGGTCTTCACTGCGTTGGAATAAACAGTGACAGTCCATGCTCTCCCTACAGGCATTTTGAAGGACTCTATAGTCCTGAGTGATCCTTATAGCACTCTCCACACTGCCAGTCCACCTGCTTCACAGGTAATGCCTTTGTGCTTTGAGTGAACCAGAGGAAAACTCAGCAGATTTGTGGCAGCTGTTCCATGTAGCTAAATTCCTTGTAGTTTCATCGTATGATAGTACCAAGGATGCCCACAATGCATGCCCAGAATGACCAAGACACAGTTGGCCAGAACTCTTATGTTCTTGGTGCAGCAAAGAGAAACTGGGACTTGACTAGAACAAACACTGTACAAAAGGACACAGTCCTCAAGATACAGTGACCATATGTGCAGAGGGCAGAAGAATGTTGCTTTACTTCTGGGCAGTAGGTTCACCTCCTTCCTTGGAGCCTCCTGCTTCCTTCCTCACTCCTCTCCAATCTTGTTAGTCATGACTAATCTGAACATGCAGTCACAGAAAGATCAAGGGCAATGTTGAAGGGGAACAGTGAGAAGGCTCCTTTATGAAAAGCAGCATAATGGGCGACAGAGTTTTTGCAGTATAGAGCAAAGAAGAGAGCAAGTATCCTTACAAGAGGTGCTACAAGAGACTGTATCCCAAGGACATCCTGTGAACATGAATGGTGTGGTTGAAAATCATGGGATATTCATTGTGGTCTTGTACATGTCCTCTGCCTGAGATATCCTTATTGGGGAGATCTTCTGGAGCGATGTAGAAGAGCTATGTAACTGTAGGAATCTAGGACCCATAAATAACTTCCTTCCTTTCTTGAGTTTTTCCTACTGCAGGAGAGTTTCTGGGCCATCATACCTTCTCCTAATTTATGCAGGGAGGAAAAGTCCTAGAAAAAGGTATTTCTTACAGCCTATTATAATGACTTAAGATATTTTCCAGCTACTACTGCAACATAGAGATATATGCATAATGTTTTACCATCTCCCGAGATCCTGATTCCTTTCTTTCCTGAAGTTATAACCTTTAAGATCAATGTTTATTTAATGTTATGAACAAGCCTGGACATGTCTATCTAACATAAGTCTAGTAAAATGTACCCATGTTGCCGATGAGGCTTTGAATGTCAAGTTTCTCTTGGAGGAACCTTTGAAATATAAGCAACTAATAAATAAATGCTTTTTTTTGTTAATATAGGTCACTTAATCTTACGGTTTATCAAAAGTCAGTCATTTAATGGTATGCTTGGATCTGCGTGTGGTTTGCTTTCTTTTTTCCTTTTGATACTTTTGGTATTAGCTCAATTTCAAAGTTCCTACAAATTTACTGTAAAGGATCTGTTTGACAATGAGAGAAGAAGTTGCCAGCCATGCCAATTATAGTGATTTTGTGGTGTGGGACTTTAGGCCACTGGGAACTAAAGGCCCATGCCAGAAAAAGAAAATGCTTTTCTAGGCATCTCTGCTTCTTTCACAATTGTATTCACATATCCAATTCAAGCTATGGCTTGCTAGTATGTTATCTAAAGAAAGAGATTAGGTTTACATTAGGACTTTTCTGAGTAATTGATATTAAACAGGGACATAGAAGAAATTATTCTTTTTTTAATCTTTTTTTTTTTGCCTAGAAAAGTAACATCTGGAACAAATAGAGTCTTTAACTGATTATCATTAACACAATTGTGTTGTGTTCTCAAAAAGCTATTAAAAAGTGTTAACATGGTTACATCATGAACTTCAGCTGGTTCTTATAACACATGAATCAACTCAAACCAGAAGTGTTCACATAATGCATATTTAAAATACTGTATTGTAAAACCCGATTTTGAGAACATTTGCATTAGTATTAGGGTTACTTACCAGTTCCAGCAGTTATTTCGAGGATAGATTTCACTATCGATATCACACTGAACAGTATTTAAGCATAAATGTAAACGTTTACAGTTCTGTAGGTAGTAAGTAAGCCACCGATCAGTTTGGATGGAAGAGACAAAAGCATCATTTTTTTTTCTTTATATCAAACCATTCTGTCTCACCTGTTATTCAAACACTGCCTTTAAAAAAGAATCACACATGATCAAAATCAAATACAGGCTTCATTAGTTTTGAAATAAATTAATAAATATTCACAATCAGTATGTATCTTGAAGGGCCTATAAGAACATTAAAAATGTCTCCCTGTATAGAGCCCCAGAGGAACATAACAGCTTTTTTTTTCCACTATGTACAGCATGGTATATCAGTGCAAGGCAGGAAGGAAAGAAAAACATAACCATCTGTAACTGCAAGGATAAAATCAGGGACCTAGGACCTATCATTAACATCTGCTAAAACCTTCTCTTTTCGCATCAGTGTACGCCTTCACACCGTTATGGAGAATAACAGTATCAGCTAAGCCATTTCTTTTAGCAGACAGACCTTCTTGACAGAGCTTCCCAACTAAATCATGAGAACACCTTGCTTAGTTTGTCATATATAGTAGTGTGATAGCCAAAGGCCATGTGCCTGCTGAGCTACAAAAGGATTTCATGTGTTTGAAATGAAGATTGCTCTAGACTTCTCAAGTCACCTGACAGCCATGAAAACCCAGTGGCAGTTAGCAAGTAGAAGTAGTTAGTACACAATGCATCTGGATCATGTCAGATCTTTTTACATACAAGGTCATGTAATGGTTGCCTCCAGGAAGACTGAGCCACATTCAAATTATAGGAGGCTGTTTCCCATGCAATATTTAGTCAAGAGGTTCCTGTGACTACATATGGACAGCGAAACTGAGAAGCACTTACAAGTTCCCCAGTCAAGGTGCACATCCTGTTCACATCCTGAGCCTTGAGTCAAGACCTGAGCACACACCTTTCTTTGCTGTAATTTCCAGAGAAAGGTGGTGCCTAGGTTGCCTGCCCTGTGAAGCGTAGACACAGCCTCCAAAACCAACATCGCTGGTAAGTATGGCACTGAACACAACAATACGGGCTGTTTTTTCTATCTTTGAGCACTACATGCCCTGTGCAGCCACAAAGAAGCAATAAAAATTTTACTAAATGTTAATGAGATACCACTTTTGTGGTAGGAGGATTAAAGTATGAGCAAAAGGAGTGAGACTCGTGCTCAAAGCCCAAGAAATGACGTTTGCTATTCAGATGCATGTTTTGCAAGACTGGAAAGGGGTCTTGGAAATGTCAAACATGTGGGCACTCATGTAGCCTTGAGTCCATCCTTCTATTAACCTGTGATTACATGACCACAGAGTATTTCCCCCAAAGAATTCCTTCTTCATTCAGGGAAGAAACTAAATGTACAGTGGGGGCTGATGAAAGGGTTCAGGTGCAACAGTAAATCTTATTTTTTTCATATCATGTGCTTGATTTTTCAACCATAAAATCCCCTTTTTTAATTTAGAGGGGAGGGGATGTTATTTTTATATAGTAGCAATGTTATAGATTCTTCTGATGGAAGAAATACTGGCAAAACAGACAAATGTTCCAGGAAAGAACTGAACCGTAAGTTTACATGTATTTCAGTATGACTAGAATAATATATACCTATCACAACAAAAAATAGACAGAAAAGCACCTAGCATACTTTTGTTTCCATATATGTTTGTAGAATAAGAATAGAAGAAAATGATAAAAATTATCAGTAAATATTAGAATAAAAGAAAGAGACCTAACACACCTATCAGAGCACTGTAAACTTCTACAAAAACATCAAAAGATAACTTAAAATAAAAAAAATGCAACTGATTTTAAGCCAGTATGATCCAATCTTGCTAGAGTCCATGGTTCAATGATTAGTACACTCAGTTGTAGGGCTTCTAATACTATATAAAAATATTCCAAGCATACATGACATGAAGCTTCAAACAAAACTCACTGTGCCTGTTAAAATTTGCTCAAGTTTTGACAGGTTAATTTTGTACCTGCAGTCTTTATGCCAGCTCACATAACAATTGCCTGCATCCCTCTAACGTTATGAAGAATAAAATACCATGTCTCCTGCAACCAGCATAAAACCACATCAATGCTGAATTCTGCTCTGCCTTATTCAGCTGAAATGTGATCTTGTGTTCACAGCTGATCTGGCTCAGACTTGTGTTTCTGAATGACCCAGCAGCATATAGATCCAGTATTAATGATTATAGAAACATTAAGAAAAATCTGTTAAAAATCTGAATCATCTACCAGAAGACACATAAGTATAAAAAAACCACACAAACATTGCAAAGCATAGATAGATACTATGCTTGTATGTATGCTTTCTTTTCTGTCAAAAGACAAGAGAATGGAAATAGAAATTTTTAAAGAAAGAGAAACCTTTTAAATCAAACAATAAGCAAAGATTTTTTTTCCACTGATAAAATCTGCTACACAGCCTGCTACACTTTTCAAATCTTAAAGGAGTGTTTTGAAACACTGATGATGTTTGGAAGCATCTCAAAATTGCACCAATATTCAGTTCTTTACTATAATGATGATGCTGTTGCCCATAAAAATAAAGATTTGAAACAGTAATATTTTTCTAAAGAAGCAATAATAATCTTAAAAATAATATAATAAATAAATATTAAAATAATAAAATATCCTCTGTAACAAAAAAACATGCAAGAAAAATAAAGATTTAGCAAACTAAAGATGTGATAGCTCTAAAAGTAGACATAGAAACAGGAAAGTCCTGTTTAAATAGATAACACAGAATATGAAGTAAATGTGTTCTCCTTCTCTTAATCTTTTGTGAGAAAAGCTAAAATTCTAAACAATGAAATAATTTGGCTTAAGATTCTTATTTCTTTTCATCATCTAAAATTCTAACCCATGATACTTGTCACAGAACTTGCCCCTCTTTAACAAAGATAAAGCATGTTTTCTTAATTCTTGTGTGTTTTTTGATATGATAAAACCTTTCATATTCATGATTTTTTATTTTATGTTTAAAAAAGGATCTAATATTCTACATAACACTGAAGGAAAAGAGGTTACACTATTATGGAAAGGGTAAGTAAGATTCAAATCGATCTTACCAATCTTAAATGGTAACTACCTATTAGCACCAAAGGAAGTCAAGTCAGTGCTGCAGGTGGTCATTACCACTGAAAAGCAACCCAGGAGGTTTTTTTTTGCACTGGGGCATGGCTCAACCCATAGGCAGGTTCACAGACTGGAAAAAAGTTTCATGCTAATGAGTCTGCTTGTAGAATCAGGACCCTGTTCTATAATCAGCCACGTGTACATATTTAGACTAGGGATTATTTATTAAATTGTTCCCCATACATCCCAAGTAATACATAGCTAGCCATTGGTTTCTGTCACCTCATGGGATGCAATTCCCTTTCCAGTTATATTTCACTGTTTTCAGATATATTACTCCTCACTTACGTAAGTTTAAATAACAGCATTGCTTTCTTAAACAGTAATGAAGCATAAACTTTTATGATACTTTAATATTAGTATCGTATAAAGAACAATCATTCCAGAAACAGTTTTGCAAAGAAGGTCTTTAACAAGAACGCTTGTGAATGGTGTAAAAGAAAAAATAAGAAAATAAGTAAAAGGAAGCATCTGTTGGGAACTCTTCCAGCTATGCTTAACACTTTTGGAAGATGACAGAGACATAATATGCACAGGGCTAACACAGTAACTTGTCACTTCCTATAAACATACAGAGGTGTTTCTTGGCCACAATGATGTTTTCCAAAAAATACATGACGTGGCTTGCTCTGCTTTCCCTCTATTAGTCTCAAAGTACATTACAAAACATTTCAGAACATTTATTCCTGTTTCACAGACAGGAAAGTATGGAATTGATTAGAGAAATGGCTCAAGTGGCTCAAGGTAATACAGTAATAAAGAGGTAGAAATGATAATAAGAGCCAAGTTCAACGCAATTGTATTTAAGATCTGTTAGAGATCAAAGATGCATTTTTGTTTGTTTTAATGCATTCACATACAGGATGCCCTGAAATCTGAAACCACAGATTTTCAAAATTAATCTCATGACCTAAGCCGCCATCACCATTCAGAAAACCTAAAAATATATCCAATGACAAAATAACGTTATCAAAGACAAAGCAGATGAAAATAAAGGGTGAAAAATACATCAAGCTTACTAAGCAGATATTGTTCAGAACCACAGAATCCATGCATGAGTTAAGATAGATTCACTCCTATTTTGCTAAATGCAGAGCCTCATTCTGCTATAGTCCAACATACTTCATATTTTAAGATGAAAAAAGGGAAAGGAAATCTGATTTGGTCATTTGATCAGACAATACCGTTTAAGATGACGGTTGAAGAGATGCTTGCTATATCCTAGGGCTACAGTATAGATTGAGGTCTGAGCTTTAAATTACATTGGTTAAGTCTTTATTACAGAGAAACACTCATGAATCAGAATCAATATAGCTTTTATTTGGGGCAACTTTGTCATTCTGTGGGTTCTTTTTAGTAGTTCAGTAGTTAAATGAATTATTCAGTAGTTTCTTAATGAAAGCATAGCTGACCAAAATCTAGAAATTATAATTAGGTGAGGTTGTTTATGGGTTTGGGTTATTTTTTTCATTAGCTTTTAATGTTTTGATCAAAATAAACCAGAGTATCACTGTAACTAATAGGCCAAACTAGAGGTGACCAATGTATCTCTAACTTTTATTTGAAGAAAATACAAATGAAAATGTCAATGAGGGGGCTTAGTCTTTGAAGGTGCAGAACATACTGGCTTCAGTCCACAAAACACTGTATAAATTTTATGAGATAAGCCCCTTCTGTGTAGTAAATCATGGGAGTGAAGAGAAATGAACCCAGAAGAAGGAGCCCTAAGCAATGCAGTAGGAGCCAAATTAATTGTAAATTAAAGAAATTAAAAATGGACTAACCAGATGTTCTTTTTGTTTAGAGACATCTTATTGCATCTGCAAATAGTGTTTGTTTATAAGTACAGACTTCAGAAAGTGTTCCTTATTGTAACTCATGCAAAAACTCTTCAAGCCAAGATAAAATAAATAGGCATTTTTGCCATGTGCTCACACTGTTTGCTTTGTATGGAAATATGCAACGTGCTTGTGATAAAATTTACAGTATTCAGTTTGCTTTCTTTTACAGTTCTTTCCGAGACAGCAAACCAAAAAACAAAATCACACATAGGCATTAGCATTGATGTGTCTAACTTATGGAAAAAGCAAAATACCATTAAATATATCTGCTAGACCATATTTTATGAAAAACTATGATCACAGATTAACCGTTGAGATGACTCAGGAAAAAATTAATATGTCTCTACGTTTCATCTAAATGTGGAGGTAAAAGTTTAGGAAATGAAAGGAATATCTAAGGCCATGCATTTTTCTTCCTGTGATACAGACGTTTAAGGGACTCATTAAATCATCCTTCATCTACCAGGAAGATATACATACATATGTAAACCCCAGCCCATCATAATTCTCACTTGTTTTGCCCTCCTTTATGTGCATGTAAGCATAGAGCTTATGCAGTCATATTTCTCAGTTTTCTTTCTTTGTTAATTCTGACTTTTTGCTTCTTTTAGGAATAGGAAAGAAAGCAACTTTTTGGAGCAAAGTTGATCTATTCAGTGCTTAACGTTGGGAAAGGGAGAGCAAGACTACACACAGCTGAAACTGGGAATTTCCAGTTTAATGGAAAATTCTGGTATTCTGATTATTCTGAATCAGAACAAACTATTTCAAAATTTCCCACAAAACAGAAATTAAAAAAACTAAAAAAATGCTTTCAAAAATGTTGAAACACATTTTGCTTGAGTTTTTTAGTTTTGTTTATTCAATATTACTTTTCATATTTTCTATTTTTGTTTTACCAGTCATAACTACATGTCATCTCATGTCACTTAATAATAATTAATAAGTAATTTCCATAATATATTATAATTTAAAAAAATTATAAGTATTTAAATTGTGAAAGCAATATATCCATTAGTTGATGTATATTTCATTACTTGGCTTTGTATTATTTTTAGCAGCACTTGTTTCTAAAACCTAGGGAAAAAACCATACTAATACAAGGATATTCAAACCGGTAGCTACTTTACCTTATACCATAAATTAAAATTATATAGTACTTCATTTTATTCATCACAGCATTCTAACCACACACTTTCTCTGCATCCTAGTTGCAAGGAATAAAGTCCTTGGCCTCTTGTGATCTTAGCAAAGCTATTGTTCTTACTCCACACAGTGTGAAGTACTCAGTACTTTCAGTTTACAAGTCCATGGATTAATTCTGACCTGTTATTAACACCGATTGTTTCTACCAGTACTACCTATAAGCCGTAATTCTGGACTGGGGTTCTCACACACCCATCCTGATCTTGAAACACTCATGTTTTTCTTGATCAGCGAATATGAAAGGTTTCAATTTACTTGATGCTAATTTAATAATGAAACTTGCACTTTCTCTGTTTTGCCCAAGTGAGAAACTGCTTTTCATGGCACTGCTCTCTCCTTGATGTCTCTTCAATCTTGCCAATGTAATAAGAGCTCAAATTTCATGCCCTCATCCTCCCCATCAAATTTGTTACTTGTTTTTCATGTAGTGACAATGCTACTTAGGCCACCATGAGAAGAGGTGTTTGTTTTTTTTTTTTTAAACAGTTCATTAGCTCAAATAAATTAGTAAAATTATTTCTTTCTTGATTTCCTAACTTTTAACTTGATGAAAGGAATTTTCTGCCATATACTTGACTTATCACTAACTTCAACGTAACATTCCATATTAATAAAATACTCCCTTTCACCCCTTTCTCCAAAGTTGTTTCCTAGAAAAGAAAGCCAAACTTCTTCAATAGTAAACACGTAATATTTTACAAATAATTCGCTAGAGACTATAAGAGCTAAACAATCATTTGTGTGTTTCAGGAAGTAATACTAACATTGTAAATAACATTTTATCTTATCCAAAAGTAAGCAAGATGATTTATGAAGCACATAAAAAGAGACAGCTCCAAACCAAAAGAGCTTAAGCTGGAGGCTAAGCAAAGGAGAATAAGGAAAATATACGCTCAGATCATGCTGAAATTCAATGAAAATTGTTGTGTTATCCACTTTAAAACCTCTTCACAAATGGATCACAAAAATAGTAAATGACAGAAGACAGAGTATCTCTATTTATGAAGAAGCCAAAGGTAATACTCAGGCCAAAGGCTGCATTTACAAGAATCCCAGATCAGCATGCCAAAAGGAGGCCTTATGGTGGGGTTCAGTTACCTGCAGGTGCTGAAGGCCATTTGAGATGCCCTAAAGTATGCAAGAAATCTATATGAGGTCAGCAGATAGGACACAGAGACTTATGGGAAATAACTATCACTCTGTAGTGGAAGCTGGGGGTATGCAGGGTATCCTGCAGCACTAAAAATGACACTAGATGCCTAGATTTAGGCAAAATAATACTGTCTTTAATGTCTAATGTAATGATTGGGACCTCAAAAAAAAAAAAAAAAGACATAAAAAATACAGTTCCCATTGGCCCAGTGAACTGAATTCAGTAAACAGTGTCAGTAAGCTAAGGGAAGACTGATGAGACATTATTCCTTCAAAAAGATTATATCTATTTTAGTGGTTCTATCTTGGTTCCAGAAAGCTTATAATCCTAATGTAAGAAAAGAAACAACAGTTACAGATAACAAATAACTGCATATAGGTAACAGTGATCCAATATAGAAGAATGCTAGAGGATGGCATACCGGTTGCCTTACTATAGTTCAGATTTTTTTCAGGCATTGTGGCAACATTCCAAGGAAAGATTTAAGGAGGGATAATATATTAATTAGGGTAATTGATTATTTGTAGTTTTGCTAACTGTCTTCTATAAAATGGGAGTTCTCCCCAGAAAACTGATGCATGAGCTCTACAGCATTACAGCACGTTAGTGATATCATAGAAGTATGAAAGTGCAAAAAAGATGAGGATCAGAACACATAAATTCCTAAATATCTGATTGTCTATCATCTCACACATTTCATATCTTTGTGGCTATTATATCAATGCAGGTTATGTTTGGCAAGAAGCCAAACACAGATATATATGCTATTGCCTTTTAATGTAGAATAGCTATACATATTCCAATTAAATAACTTTTTCTGACCTGGACATCTTTTGTGAGTATTTTGATGACTACAAGACACTCTGTAGTTTACAGGTGCATTTTATTCAAGGGAATTTATATAACTGCATAAGCACTCAACCATAAAGTAGTAATCATACAGTACTTTGTTCTAAATGGTTTATAAAGTAAAAGCTATTATACTTAACAAGGGAGAAATGAACAAATCTCTGTTAGTTAGCAGACTGCTGCATTGGCTAGAATATTATCACCAGAATATAAGCTATATTTTAGGAAAGTTGTGATCCCCAGATCAATATGTCCTGAGGAATGTTTCATTTTCTAGAAAAAAAATGGCATTACTTGTTAGTGAGGAAAAGCACTGCACTAAGTCTAAAAATTAGTACCAAAAACCTCTCTTGAATCTGTTTTCCTGCCTTTTCACAATACCACTTTAAAACAAGAACTAAAAGAAAGAAGTGCATCAGAAACTTAGGCTGGTCAGGAGGAATGAAGATATGAGTTCAGAATGGCTCCATGGAAAGAAACAGGATTAGCATTAGTGTAGAGATACCACAATTCTCTGGCTACCCTGAAAGCCAAAAGCTGTATCTTCTACTGCGTGCTGCTCTCATGACCAAGAGAGGCCTGGTGAAACCTAGGAGAAAGAAAGCAGTGAGGAGTGAAACAAGGGTTTGAAGCTCAGGCAGTGGGGAAGTGATGAATGAGTTGATTCCTTCTGTTATTTAGGAAGAAAAAGGCAGAAGTATGTGCACCCATCTGTAGCACTATAAAAGTAGAAAATAAAGAATATCAGAGCTTTGATAATTTGTCTTCCCCCATTCTTCTGGGTGGTGAAATAAGTGATACATGCCCCTTGAGTTGCAGCAGGCTACGTCAAGCTATGTGTAGAATGGTGCTATTATTCAATGACCTCTGAAATGCAGAGGGGAGAATGAAACAGGCCAGACTATTAAAATACAGTACCTGAAGTACAAATGTGTATTAGAATACTTGAAATACTGGTATTACCTGAACGAAACAAACTTACCTCAAAGCCCCCCATGATTCTGCCACTATGCTACATTAGAAGAAATCCCTTCCAAGGATTAATCAGCTTAGCTAACCATGCACCATTTAAAACTGCACAGAGCAGAGTGTTAGCCATTCATAGAGGATACAAATAACTAAATATGTTCTTTCTGCCTGGCAAGCACCATATAGTTCAAGGTGGATCTGAAAACCGAGAATGGTCCTGGGCCAACATGATCTCAATTTTTATTTTCAATAATAAAGTACAGCTAGCACCTCAGCATATAACTGTCACTTGAGTGGAAGAGAACAGGGACAAAATACAATGTTCTGAAACAGCTTTTATGGAAATTATGCACTGTTTGTGACCTGTATTTGGTCTCTGGAGCTACAGTCTTGTTTAATCCTCTACTTTTAAATGCCATCTTCCAAAACCAGAGGGTAACAAGTACAAATTGTATCATAAAACAGCATCACAACTTTATTCTCAATAGCTAAGTATTGAAATGCAAGCATACATTATAAATAGAAAAACAGCTGGCTTGGAGCACATTGCAAGCCACTAATACAGTTGAGGGATTTGAATGACATCATAACCCGTGAGAGCATGTTGCTGGCCAGCTGGTGTTATTTATAATATACTCATAATTGAGGAAAAATAAAAAGGCAAAAGTTAGGTATTGCAGAACTAACAAAGTTGAATTATCTCTTTCCCAGTGTCATTTAAAGTGTTATCAAGAGTAATTATGAAGATTACTACTAAAAGGGGGGAAAATCACTTTATAATTACTACAGCACATTTAAGATAAATGTCATGGAAGCCCCCCAGACTGGGCTACTTGTGTTATTATATTCATAGTACTGTAAATTCTAGGAAATTATATGACTTCTGTGTGGTTGCTAAAAGATCACAAAGCTATTTGCCCTATTTACAAGTAATGCTCAACAATTCTGTTATTTTTAGCAAATTACAAGCTGCTGGTTTAGGGTTAATAGAACAGAGAGTTGGAGGTTTTAATTGTTACTCAGCATATAGGCGTGCCAAGTTTAATAACGTAAAGATGCATTAAGAAAAAAGTAGATAACTGACTGCCTATCTTTCTATACTGTATAAATAAAATACCTGTCCCTCTATCCATAAATAAAATGTGTACATATGTATACAAAGGTATGCATATATACAAGCAATGCCCTTATGTATATAAGTTTTTATATATTTGAAATGCAGACACACACACACATAAATACAAATGCACACATAGCTATCTGAAAGTTAACCAGAATACATTTTCTTATTTTTCATGGCAGCACAAGCTTTTTTGTCTGCTAACCCCTCAGTCACTAATTCACATTCTTTTAAAGGGAAAAAAATATGCTTCTGTGCTCTAGTTTTAAAATGCAAAGGTATGATGTTATTTGTCACCATGCCCAAAAAAGTCCTTACTCGGTAACTTTGCCAGAAGAGGGAGAGAGAGAGAAGGCAAATGCTCCCCCAGCTGTTTCCTGTCTACAGTGTCTGTGTAATGTAGATAAATGTGAGGATTTTCTCTAAATCCCTCTTCTGTTTGCTAAATCTCACTGTCACTGCTAAAATCAGAGCAGATAGAGCCTGCGCAATGGAATAAAGTCCTCAATATTGAAATGTGACATTGCTCTCAACATCTCACATCTCTCTGGATTTCTTTTTTCTCATCATTACTGCTAACAAATTCATTTCCAGACTTTGCACTTTTAAGAAGCAATGGAAAAAATCAACAGTCTTTCAACACAATTAGTTAAGTGCTGCTTTTGTGATTTCTTGAAGGTAAATCTTTATTACTATTTCAAATAATTTTTGAGTTTTATTTTACTGTGTATTGTCTGCTTCTGGTTTGAAGAGTATTGTGCACTTTTCAATAACATTATTTTAGAACTGAGAATTATTTATAAATTGCTGAACATGCAATTTTATGCGATCTGGAAAATGGCTGTATGTAATAGTTACAATTACATAGATAACTGTAAGAGTAAACTATTGCAGATACATGTCTTAAATTTCACTTCTATTCAGAGAACTTTGCAATATTTCAGTTATGTCATTATTAAAGGGTCCAATTACATCATTGTCTATATTTTTAATTAATGCTTCTGAAAACAAGAACTTTTAGCTATTTTCTGCAGGTGCAGGGTTTTATAGGAAAAAAGGTATTATTCACATTTAAAGTTTCTGCAGTTTTATTATACACAATTGTAGATAAAATGTTCATGCTTTCACAGGGAAACTTTTAAGGGATGTTGTCACTGCAGCAATTTTCTGGCAGCATTGTAGCATTTACTTGTTTTTTGCTTTCATAAATTAAAAGTAAATGTGAAGTTCAGTTTGTTTTCTACATTAGAAGCCAGCTGCGACTCTTGCTGACCTTGCATATTTGTATAGCTTAAGCAATTGTACATAAAGAAAATGGAAATTCCCCTACATGTTCATCTCCAAGTTTTCCCTTGTAGGGAGGGCTGTTTCAGGAAAGTTTGCATGTGGAGTTTCATGTTATGACCCTATAATTTCTACACATTAATATAAACTGCCTTTAAGTAAATTTGGCTTCAGTAGGTACATTGACCTCTGTTTCTCTCAATTGGCCCTAGTTCAACTTTCCATTATCAGCAAATTTATATCCTTCAAGAACTTTTTTGCATTAATATGTTGCAAGGACACTTATGCAGTTGACAGAATTCTCCTGTTTTAATTGTTTAGGGCCTAATTATTTTTTTTAGAGTGTCTTACACTTAAAACACACATCTCATTCCTTAATGTGATTCAAAAGAGGAGGTCTGTAATTGCAATGGATGAAACCATTCTCTTAATGTATAAATGGGCATCCCTTTCAATATACTTGGAAGATGAAGATGATTTTTTTTAAGAATTGAGCAAGGCACTAAGAGACATAAAAGTAATGTGCTAGTTCCTCAGCTGGTGCATCCTGCCAAGCTTCCTTGGAATCAATGGAACATATTGATTTAGGTTAGGATGTAGCCCAGATTCTTTAATCAAAGTTAGCAGTATTTAAACCTTGATCCATTCCAGAGTATATATGCTTTATTTATATAATAATTATTAGTGAATACTGTTATTACATACTAATTACATACTTCTATGGCTTGGTAATCAGGTCCAACATCTATACAGCAAAATGTAATTTTGAATATAACTCTTGATTTTTTTTTCTATAGCATATACTATCCATAAAAATGTTGCCCCCTTCAAGATATTCATACTTATTGTAGATGTTCTTATATGTTATTAAAATGACCAAGCAGGTGAAAAATTCTTATGCACAACTTGTGCCAACTGATAGTTTGTTAGACAAAGAGGACTTACATAGAAGAATTAAGAAGTAAAAGAGATGTAGAGTGTTCATATATGACATTCCTCTGTGGTGCCACTCTTCTGGACTATTAAAAGAGGAATGCAGCAAAAGCTGGTTATTTTACTGAAAAAAGAGGAAATTCCAGCTGTGAAAATACAGTCAGTCATTCTATGCAACTAAAAGAAGTGCTTAACCAGGCTCATCCTGAACCTGTATTCAATTTCAAAATGTAATTAGATGCTTCAATAAACCCCACCCACATGCCAATGCGTTTTCTTTTAAACTCTCAACTTTCTAGTCAAATTGGGGACATTGCAAGCACCCTGCCTGTTTGTAAAGAACCTGAAGCAATATTGGATTACAAGTCTGTATTTTCTTAAGAATATTCCCCTCAGACATAAATGGGAACTTTGATTTTATCACAAACATATTGACTCAACTAATGTTACGTTTAATTAAAATGATGAAGTAAAGTTAAACTATGCTTTGGAATTAGTTTTGATGAAATAGCACTTAATTTAACAAATAATTGATTGGGCCCTAGAAACATGTGAGTCTGTTTTCTTTTCCCCAAACTTTTTACTTGTTTGAAAGTTCTTGACTGTTTTTAAATTTGGAGATAAAGTAAGAAATTCTCTGTGGTTTATACTGTGCAGCCTTTTTGGCTTCCACTAAAGGAAAAACAGTAGATAATCTGTTTTGTTGTAGTTCAGTGCTGATATTTATCTGAAAATGCAACCCAGCTGAAAAGTCTTGAAAAATACAAAATTGTTAAATGTCTAAGATTTATGTTTATTTCTGGCCCAAATGTTATACAAGAACAAATTGTTAAATACATAATGTTCTTGTATTTGTAATGTCTTTCAGACTTCTGAGGCGGTGTGCTAAACAGCTTTCTGCTTTACCTCCTCAGAACTGGGAACCATCTTAAACTGCAGGTGCATCACATTTATCTTACAAATTCAAAAATATGGCAAGGGAAAAAAGAAATTGATGTTGTTAAGATATGGAATCATTACAGGAAATAATGCCTCATGTTATCATCATTCATTTATGATCTGATCTTCCTCCATCTGCCATTGAAGTCATATCCATGCATTAAAGCTTGTTGGTTTTTGCATGGCAAAGTTGGCTAAAGACTCTCGTGAATAGGAAACAATTATTCATTCTTTTTATGATATATCATGGGATTTAGATTTGTTCATTATTTTCACAGTGGAAATATCAGGAAAAAAAGGGGGATAACGTCTGACTTATTTATAGATTTGTGTCTTACTCAGCTTTGACTTAAGTTGAAATAGGGGATTCATCCCGCAAGGTGCTAAGATCCCTTGCCAAGAAAATAAGAATTCTTAAAAATTATTGACTAGAGAAGGCTCAATACCCCACTGGATCAGATCCCATATGAGCAGATAATAGACAATTTCATTGGTTTTTCAAAAGTTCAGTGAAAAAATAAGATTAAATGGTCCCTGAAACCCTGAAAGAAACTTTAGGGAAAATCAATCATTTTACTCCAATTACTTTGCACTAGTCTGCTAATACAAAGCAGTTTTAAGCCAAGGTTAACTGTATGTGCAAGAAAGATTTGTAACTTCTTACCTGACTGCAATACTAAAGTTAACCTTAAAAGAGAATGAAATTAAATGCAGATTTACATCTGTTGAAACTAACATTTTTGGCAAGTGATCTAAATCAGTTCAGAATATGCATTAAGCACATTCTTCACTGTCCTGTTACTAAATATAAATAGCTTTTCCTAGTATTTTAAAAAAATAATGCTATCTTCTTTGACATGTTGGGTAAGATCTTTGGTTGATATAAATTGATATAAAAGGAAGAGCATAAAGAGAATGGTGCAAATTTACACCCATTGAGGATTGGCCTTTCTTCAATCATAAGTCCAGGAAAAAGATAGTTTGTAACCAAATGTAAATGAGAAAAGAATTATCACCTCTGTGTATACCTCATAGCCAAACCTGACTAAGAGGATACGATGGAGGTCAGTGAAAGTATAGCTGCTTCCATCAAGTAAAAATACAAATCCTTAACACTCCCACTAGTGCTCTTCTTAATTTCTTGAACGCTTCCAAATGTTATCTTGCTAGTAACAGAGGACTGTAAAAGTCATTGAATGTGGTCCTCTGCTATGGAAGGTCCCACATAACTCTTCTGTAACTTTGGCAAGCTCTACTTTGAAACTTCTTTTGTTTTGTCCTGGTATTTCCCTTTTTAAGGTGGATGGAGGACCATGGAGTACTAATTATGAGCCCTTTTCCTGCTGAGCCAAATTTCCTTCCGTCCAGTTTACAGACATTTATTCTCGTGCCAGTGCTGTTCTTTAGTTTAAATAGCTCTTCTCTGTCATATGCCACCTCCACCTCCCACAGTACATTGGCAGGCAACTGTCATATTCCCTCTTAGCCTGTCTGGTCTCAAATTCAAGGTTGTCTAGTCTTCCTTACTCTTATTATTCTAGGCTTCCTTTTGCCTGTCTATTGCACTCTTCCATATCCTCCTCTTTCAGGAGCAACGATAAATCATAGTTACTACAAGGTTCTCTAACTACGTGTGAATGTGAAAGAATATTCACCAGAGGAAGTAATCAGTTTAGAAAATACATGGACTAGAATATGTAGACAGTTGCAAAATTATGGTGAGGCATTTCCTGATATTGTGTTTATTGTCTGACAAATTACAGTGCATATGCATTCTCAACTCACAAGGGTGCAGGAGTCATTTTATTTAGGACTCTGTTGGGAAATTTTGACACTGCTTTTGCTTCCTTGGCAGGTGAAGATGCACACTGTGTCCTACATTCATTTCTTCTACCTTGGCCTGTGTTTGCTTACCTTAACCAGTTCTGCTGCTGCTGGCCCAGAAACACTCTGTGGTGCTGAGCTGGTTGATGCTCTTCAGTTCGTGTGTGGAGACAGAGGCTTTTACTTCAGTAAGTCAACCCCTTCTTTCATTCAACTGCTAAACTTTTCCATGTAATCCATTGAAGTTTGCAACTGCTCTAAGTGAGCTTGAGAAATGATGAAACCAGGCTGCCAAGTATGACTAGTATCCTCTGTCTTGGAGATGCCCAAGTCTTCAGTGACCATGAAGTCTCAGTAAAAAATAAAGATGTGCCTGTGTTCAGCCTCTCTGATTTTCTGACAAATTTTCCTTTTCAGATACGTTATTGTTTTTAACTGCTTTCCAGCTGCTGCTATTCCACCTGCTATATTACTGCTTTCTGCTGACCTGCAACTGAAATTAAATGAATGAAAGCACATACTAGACCCAAGATATTCATGAGGCAAATCTGCATGTACCTGTTGTGTCAGACTACTCATAAACAGTTTACGTACACATTGTATCATATTAAAAATACACTAAGCTTCAACATCTGGTTTGAAAAAAATAAAAGCTGGAAGGCAACAAGCAGAAAGTTACCACATCCAAGTATCCACATGCTTCGTCAGTTAAATGCAGGTGACGGAAAATTCATTCATATTGAGATAATAAAGATTAACACCAGTACAGACAACAGATAAAATTAAGTCTGCAATAGTGTGGATATGTTAGTACTCAAATAACTTTTTGGAGCAAGGCCTACACTTTGGAACTGAACATCACAATATTTTTCCTTTGCTGTGTTTTAGATTGTGCAAAGCTGGAGTAGTTAGATAAGTAACTCTTTTATCTTAGTACCTTCTTACAAGTGCTGTCAAGATCAAGAAATACACAACCTGTAAATAATAGAAATCTATTTCTAATTTTCAGCTATTTGCTACTCAAATAACATAAAGATAATGAAACTTTTAGCTAGGAGTATATGCATTCTGAATTTATTCATTAATATATTTATTCAAAACATGGAGGAATTTGTGCTTTCAGAGCCTCTGGAGCTAATGTTTACTTTT
Source organism: Ciconia boyciana (assembly GCF_034638445.1). Lineage (NCBI taxonomy): Eukaryota > Metazoa > Chordata > Aves > Ciconiiformes > Ciconiidae > Ciconia > Ciconia boyciana. The sequence continues at coordinate 63,012,823 of NC_132934.1, forward strand.
AATAATTATATGTGCTTGTCTGAAGTTCTTGTCTGAAGTTACCTCTCCTTCAGGGCAGCAGTTATCTTTCCAAACAAGAATATAACTAAGAACAGGAAATATGGGTGGTTAGGCTATGAAGACAAGAAATTAACTGAAGAGGGTTTTTTCTATTTATTTTTATATTCTTTGTGAGGTCTAGCTTTTCTTTTTTTTTTACTTTTATAATCCTCATTTTATCCTAATAATTCTTGCTTTCTAAGCTATCACTTTTGTTTTTCTGATCTTATCCACCCCATTCCTATTCATTTCTATTCATGCAGTTATTGTTTTCAATATTTTTCTCCTTGCTTGCAATAAAAACAGACTTAGGGAAATCCAGATTCTTGCACCTTTAATTTACATAAAATGCTGATTTCCTCAACATACAAGCTGCAGACATTTTCACTACCTTCTTGGCACTTTCTATTAAAGTTTACGTTTGAAACTGGGAGCCTTAGTATCATATATGTAAAGTAATTCACTAAAGAACCCTTCTTTTCTGTATTTAATACTTTAGCTATCGTTAATGAGCATCTGTTCTAGGGTGGTGTTTAACTTAGTATTCTGGTGCTAAACACAATATTAAAAATACTGGAATCTCTCATAAAGGAATTTACATTTTTCTACGAACTCTTTATGTGCTCATTTGAACATCAAAATCTGTTACATCTATCAACAGCTAAGTTTTACACTTAAGGAGCTATTTGAGTGTCCTACAAATACTTTCTCTTCGTGGCTGGAAGGAATGTAAAGGAAGATTTTCATCTCCCCCTCCTGTTTCTGCACCAAGAAACAATGAGACTATGTACTGCATCCTTAGAACAGCATAGCATGGTTTTTTTTAGTGTGCATGTACCTTAGGCGTTTTACCAGTCATTCCTCTCCCAGAAACATGTTTGCTGCTTGTTCAGAGAACTATCACACTTGCTTACCACAAGAGTGGCTGTTACTGCCAAGCAATCAGACTTACTGTTATGTGTACTCTTTGTGTTCCTCAAGGTAAGAGGACATGTGAAATGCTAATCATCAGCAATAACTCTCTTTGTTTTCAATCTCAGTTATTCTAAGGTTGCACAATCTGTTTCAAATCTCTACATTCCCTAAGCTAGATCATCCTTACTTTAAAATACCAGGATGGGTTTCTGAAGTTTTAAAGGAGATCTTTACCCTTGCAATCTTGAGTTTTATCTGCTGGCAGTACAGACTTTCTCTCTAGTTTTCTTTGTTGTTTTCTTACATTCTGAGTTTTCACTTGAAACAATGTAACTGTTGACACCATAAAGGTCTTCCTTATTTTGTATGGAAGACTGTGGGAGGTTTTACTAAAGAATGACCACCCTGTTTTAGGAAAGTCTTGGACTATTGTAATCAGCAGACTGCAATTGCAACATTCAACAGGAATTTTATGAAGTTGATATGTGGCCCTTGGATGCTAAGTAGTATGTGTCCTCTACCTGACTGCTTCTGATTCATGAGGCAGCAGTTTAATCTGTTTTAGCCTTCTCCCTCTTATTTGTTAGTGTTTAATCTAAAATATAGACCTATATAAAAGTAAATCCAGTAACATTGCTAAAACAACTTGAGATCCTCATTTGAAATGTACTACATAATGCAGCATATTATTGGAAGTTTAAAATGTCACTCCATTTCTTGGGACTTTTTAAGAATGCCACATCATTTGCAGAAGTAAAAATCCAGTGAACTTTTTTCTTTTATTGTGAAGAGGATGTCAATTTAAATTGTATTTTAAGCCTTCTATTCTCATATTCTGGTTCTTTTATATAAAGTATAATCAATGGTAATGTTTGCCTTAAACTTGCACAGGAAATAGCTGTGAGGGAAGGTTTTTCTTCCATCATTCTGTATTTCACTAGAGACTCCAAATATAAAGAATACCTTTTGGGTGAGGTGGAACTGCTGGTTCAGATTCAAGGTCAAAGCTTCTGACTATTCCTTGGGAATTGTGGGTGGAAATGAAGATAGAAATAATTGAGCTGCTTTCTGTTGAAACTCTGTACTCCACAACCACAAGGCTATATCTACGGCTAGGACTGGAAGAAAAAAATTTCCTTTATATAGTCTAGTCTGCCCAACTTTCTAGCTATAAAAGGAAATTCTTTACAGCTTCTGAAGAGATGTCCCAACTGCTTACTACACACGAAGAAAAGTATTGACTTCAAGAGGAAGTCAAATGTGGTTTCTACCACACCCTTTCTTCATGAGGTAGACTGGCAAGGAGCATTTCTTAAAGTTTTTTTAGGGGAGAACACTGCACAAATCCCAAAATAGAGCATCTGCTTTTTCCTTTGGTCACATTGAACCCCAGCCAGCACTGGCTACTTCTTGGACAGCTTTTTCTCTCCCATGATTCACCAGTGAAGAGCAGTTTGTTGCCACCTTTTATCTAGCAACACCTCTCTAGCAGAACTTCTGCCACTCACGTTCCTGTGTACTAGCTTGTGTTAGGAGAAGCCAACAAAGAGCCTGGCCACAGCTACAGAAGTGGCTACACTTAGACACAACTCTTCTCAATTAATGTTTCTCTAGCCTCAAAACCTCTGGATTCAACAAACATGAAGCAAAGTGGGATGGCTGCTATGTTCATTTGAATTTTAATGCTTAGAAAGGTCTACCATGCCACTGCTATTACAAAACAATGCTGAGGGCAGAGAATGTTGGAAAAACTGAAAGGACAAATTACAGGAAACTTACAGAATCGATAGCCCAGGAGGGGGGAAATTTTGCTTAAATAGTCTAGTCTTATCACAGGAATTTACTTTGTAGATTAATTAAAAAAAGAGATTTTTTTTTTTCTTCGTACAAGTTGAATTTGATGGTCAATCATTCATTCTTGCTCATGTTTTTTCCTGAGGACTATTACTACCATGAGAAAGGAAAGCAAATGTAGTTTGCTCTAAGGAGCAAATGCTATATTCTTTTTTATCTAGTTTCTTCTCCTTTGAAAATATACCTTTTCCTTTTCCAATAAATGGATACCAGTTTGGCTAACAATACGCACAAGTGCCAGTAAAGAAATAGCTTTCTTATTTCCTTAGACAATTTCGATAATTCTAATTTCTAAATCCTAAGTTAGATGGCAATATTTATTTGAAACCATGGCAAACAATTTCATGAATTAAAAAAACACCCTTTTTCTGTTAAAAAAACTGCTTTGAGCTTATGGTGAATCTTCTGAAGTGTCACTGGCATAGAAGAGAAGGAGCTGAATTTAGATACCTGACACAGTGGAGTTCTTCTGATATTCTTCAGAGAATGGAGAATGATCTAGCACATGCTTCCATATGTAAAAGAGTGAATCCCATAAAAGATAGGCTTTTCTGGTATCCAGACTAATGCTTCCTGTGTCAGCTGCTTTGTGGAGAATCATTACAGATTTTTACTACATTTTTTTCCACTAAGTCAGAATTACGTGTTGTCCTTGGGAATATCCCCGGCTGTGCTCAACATAAGACTATTGGTTTATAATAATCAGAAAAACAGGATAAGACAGTGAACATAATTTTGGGTAATCAGAGCTGTCATTAGATCTCATTGCTTTGTAGAACTAAGGTATATATTGAGGAATTGCTGCCTTACAAAGGAGGAAATAAGGGGCATAGCAATAGGCAATTATGTTTTGCTTCTTCCATTTCCCTTTAGTTAACAGCTTCTTGTTTACTTCAGGAAGTCTGCTTTTAAGGTGTTATTAAAGTTTCTAGGCCTGTCAAACCTATCAACATAATTACAAGAGATGGCATGGCACTCTTTAACTACTCCATACCTGTAGGAGCTATGAGTCATCACACTCTCTGTGTCCCTGATTGAAAGGAATGTTAATGTTACAAGCCCAGGAGAGGCATGCTGAAAATCTGCCGTGGACACACACAGCCTGTGGTGTCAGTGACAGTCTTACAAATCTTTGCAAAGAAATGCTGGTCATCTTGGCTATGTTCACACAGCAAGATCTGAGAGTGTTTTTAAGTTCCTTGGTCTGGCTGCATGCCCCATTCATGTCCAAATCCTGTATCCATGGAAGATTTGAGTGTATTCCTCAATCTTTATCCCCAGGTCCCTTACTTCTTACAGGAAAACTAGCCTAGAAAGGAGCTAAGATGTGCTTTAGCCAGGTGTGCAGGGTCAGTGCTCAGGGAACCAGGACTCTAGGCACAGTTACTGATATACCTTTGTAAGAAAAAAGACAGCTCTGGCTTCTGGAATGGTATCACTGTATAGTCAAATAACTGATACATAAGTTTGGTATGTGTTCTGTTGCCCCTGGTAGTAATCATTGAGGTAGTTCTCTGAAAATAAGCCAGTATTGTAAAGAATTTTGTCCTTTTTTACCACATTAAGAAAGGCTAGGAAGTGTTCATAAAGGCTAACCTTAGTTCAGTGAGGTTAATCTTCTTAAGTTACCTCTTTAATAACAGAGAGAGAGGTTCCGCCTTCTTTCTCCATGGATCACACAGTGAGTCTAGGAGGAATTAGCCTTTAAAACACATTACATTTAGACTCTGCAAACAGGTCTTCTCTGCAGCTAGTTCTCTGGTTGGCAAGGATTTAATAATTTTTCAACCTTTTCATTAAAAGGGACTGTAGTAGTAATGATAATTTTAATGACATGACTGGAAGCAAGCCATTGATCAAAATTTCAGCAAGAAACATCTCTGCAAAAAGTGTCTACTACCAAAACCAAAGAAGTACAGTTTCTCCAGAAGTTCAACTTACGTGTGTCCTTATTCGCTGTTAGATGTTAGAGATGCTAATGCTTTTTATGATGTTTGCCTTTATCTATGCATTAGACCAAGTTTCAAATTTGGTCTCAAATAGCAGAAAGCTGTTATTTGACATTTGATTCCCTAACTGCTATATGTGTATTTAATACATTGTTTAGTCTCATGTTGGATAAAGTCACTCAAAGAAGCATTTGGCAAGATCAACATTAATTCTTGGCATAGCTGCCCCTCTTACTTTTCCACTGAATCTTAAATACCAAGAAAAACCCTTCACTGACTTCAATTCTGGCATATGCTTTATGCAATTGGCCAAAACCTTTGCATATGGATCTCTTCATTTATTCTGGAATTAATAATGCATTTGCAATATTTGATCAACAGCAGCAAGAGTCGCAAAGCAAATTATTCAGTTTAGCAGAACCACACAGTCTCTTGATTAAAACCTCTTGCATTAACTGCTTGAGCATCTAGGGCAATCTATACAGAGTGCTCATTCAACAAAGGAAGTTCATACAGCCATTTCTCTAGAGCTTATTCAGCACTTCAGCTCTTATGCATGTTTCAAACCCTCTCACTTCACTGAAAATCAAATAGCGACTTAAAGCCATTTTCATTTCAGGGCTTTGCTAAAAAAGAATGGATCTGAACTTGTTTATTAAACCATACCCAAATGTCAATATTTCCCTATGATACAATCTTAATTGTTCAAAAATATGACAACAAATGAAAGGGGTAATCAACAGTTAAGTCATTTCTTAGTCTAGAAATCAAGACAAAAGAAATACAACAAATGTATACTTATTGAAGAATTTATGCTAAACTTATCTCTGGTAATAACCACAGGAACTTCCATGTCAAAAAGAAGAAAAAGCCATTAATTCATGCTTTCTTTGTGGTGCATTTAATGCAAAATCATTACACAAGATATAGCCCAAGTACTGGGTCTAATTGTTAAGTAATGACAGGCATATTTCATGTTTGCATCAGTGAATGAGGTTCTGAGAACAAGAATTTTAACACATCCATAGCCTTTGGAGGGTCACTCCAACTTATAGAAAATTCTGCATTGTCACTGTAAGTAAAAGTTTAAAAAATTGGATCCAGTTAAATACTAAATGTTTATTTCAACCAAAAGGCTGTACCTCAGACACTGGTTAACATGTAACTTTGAGAATAATAGGATAAATTGCTTTTCTTACTGTATCAAAGCAAGAAAAGTCAAATGCTATCTTCTTTTCAGACTTAAGTATTAGACAAATTACATAAGTGAGCTTAACTTGTCAATTTTATCTGAGCAACTTTTAGGTTAAATTTTCTGATTGCCTCTCCAATGCCAATTCCTGGTAAATTGGTTTGAGAATTCCTTAGAAAACTGCTTTGAATTCCTTAGTAAACTTAAATTCCTACAAAATCAGGCACAAATCTGAGATACTTGCTGTATTTTCTGATTGAATCCCATGTACAGTCAAATTTAATATGTTTTCAATGTTCTTGCTCTTACAAGACAGAGTGGAAGCTGTTTTCTTACCTCATGTTAAATCCTTTGGTAGTGAAAACTGAAATAGCTTCCTTTTATCAAAGAAACAATTTAGGGCTCATGTCTCTCTCTCTTTTTTTTTTTTTTCCCCCTGAGTCTCCAGCATATTTATATCCTTCCCATCTGACTTTTCAAATTCAGCTGTGATCTCAGTTTTCCCATCTATGTAATATAACTGTTCTAGAGTAAGAGAATGCCTCCAGACAGCAGACCCTTCTGCTTCCTTATGTGTCCATAAAAGTGTGGAAGCAGGGAAAGTGTCCTGATAAGTAGCTCCATTAGGAAATTATGGCTCACGCCCAAACCTGAAACTATATGAAATTTTTGATACAGAACTATTTGTTTATAGCGTTTGTGTCTTTGTGTGTTGGGCAGAAATTTACACAAGGCTGAGTATGCAGAAAAAAGAAGAGGTTGGCTCAGATCATTCTGACTCAATCCAGCTCTGTGAACAAAACTGTTTTCTTTATGAAAATAAATATTCTAGCAATACTTATTAACTATTTCTATCTCCAAACAAGTAAGCACTTAAGTAACACCCCAGCTCCTATAAACAGGAACTTCTAAGGCAATTAAATACTACTGAAAATTGTTTTGACTTCAAAAGAATGTTAATTCACAGCCATCTCTTAAGCCAAAGCTTAAATTACACACACAAACTCTGTATTTCACAACAAGTCTGTATTCTAAATAATATTTTTAAATGTGTGGCTTACGCAAAGGTAGAAAAAGTATAAGTATTGTGGGGAAAATGGTAGAGAAGGTGTCATTATGGTTGTGGATTTAAAAAGATGAGTACATTCATAATTAGCTTTGATGGCTGTGTGGTACTATGTATAATAAATACAATTTACAACAGAGGGATTTTTTTCAGACTTACATTAACTATACTGAAGTTTTCTTTTAACTCAGCCCCATCAAAATGACTGGATAAGAGCTTCTACTATTATAACGAAGTTTTTACAACTTCTTTTTGTAAGTCTTCATTGATTGCTTTAAGTTATATGAAAGCTAATAAGGACATCTATTTTAGGTTAACATAGCAGGTTTAAATTGAGTACGTTTCATACCTCAAAACTTCTGTAGACAAGTAAGATGTAATAATCTGTTTCTACATCCCCTGAATTCCTGAATTACTAGTCAACAGGTCTTCCATGAAAAAACTTAGTTTTTCCTACGTATTTCAAGTTTTATGTTTCTTTCCATTAAAGTTTCCAGCCTTTCACAGACATATTTAGTTTGGCAGGAAGAATCTGGTGACTCATAGACTGAAGAGATTTGAGAGCAAGCTACTGAAAATGTATCTAATTTCTTCTTGTGTAATTTGGGAGCAAGCTACTGATAGTATGTCTAATTTTCCTAGTTTAATCAGATGTATTATTGGCAAATACATGTCCTGAATAAAAGCCATGTTTATTCCTGAAATATATAGCTAAGATTAAATGCAAAAACACCATATATATTTGCTTTTAGAACACTTCTGTTTTTTCTAATTGTTTCTGGCATTTTACTCTAAATCAATGGGCAGTCAATGAAAACAGAGGTACTACTGAAATAATTTGCATTATGACCCTACTTACATTTTGGAATTCAGTATTATCAAAGTATTCCTTACTGATGTTTTTTGGTGGGGGGGGGAGTTCTTTTTTTCAAGGGAGGGTAGAGGTTTAGGAAGAATAGCTGATGTTATTATACCTCCATGATTCATATAAAGAAGGATAGATTATTAGAAAAGCTCTCATTTGTATTTTGTGTGGTTGACTGTATTGTTCCTTTCACCTCTTTTCAGACAAAAGACTTTTAAATTCAGTTATTTCTAGACAGACAATCTGCGACAAACATCATTTTCATTTATCCACATACAGACTGAACCTTCTGAATGATAAAGACTAAACAGAGCTTGATCCAATATACACAAGGAGATTCTGGTTCAGATTCATTCTATCTACTTTTGGGCACTTAAATGAGGTATCGGAGTTAGGGGCCTGCTCAAGCTCATTCTACAGTCAGTGAGAGGAGCAAGAAACTTTCAGAGCTCTCATTGTTCTGAATATCCTGTAGGAATTACTTTTCTTTCTCCACTGAATTAAGCAAGGAAGCTATGGCAATTGTATCCTTAAGTCAGTTAAGCCAGTTGAGTAAGGACCCTCCATTAAGAGCCTAAATTTTGGTGGGATTAATCTATTTAAAACCACACAGTGAACTTCAATGTAGAGATAAGGATGCACGCATACAGACTGCATTTCAGATCAAAGCAAATCCAAGCTTATTTTAGCTGCCATGGTATAACACAGTTAAGCAAAGACCCAGAATGTGCTTTATGCAGGTAACGTCAGATAGAGTTGCTCCTTTGGCCTCCAAGAACTCCCAGGCCTTAGCCTGACTAAGTGTGAATCCTGTTGGAGAAAGCACTCCGCTCTGAGACAGTAGAAGTAGAAGGGAAAAGCTTATCTACCTTTTCTTTCTTGATATAATAGATAGAATATACTCTTACGTGCCATAATAAGTAACACTCCTTCATGTTTTATTCCTGCATAATGAGACAAGGTGCACTTATCCATGCATAAATAATGAAGCAATTTCTTACACTGCTGTTCACACAGATTCATTTCTATTCCTATGAATATACATGGCCCGGCAGTTTTTTAAGAAATTGAGGCAATAACAATATTTAAAACCTAGAGTGACATCTAAATATCAGACATCATGAAAGAAGCATTTTCTCTGTTAGAATACTGTGCCATAAAGTATCATCATGGAGAGGACACAGAATGATGCTCAAGTACAGTCTTGAGATACTCATTGGTGCAACAGGCATACAGTTTTGAGATACTCAGGCAATTTGAAGACTTAAAAAATAGCTACTGCTGACCTAATGAGCTCATCTATAAAAGCAATAATATGACTGAAGTACGACAGAACCCTGCCTGAGGTTGTTAGCCATTCAATGAGTTGAATCAACAGCACGAAGTCCCTCACCATCCTTGCTTAAGTTCCTTCCTTCATCCAAGGCAATATAGAAACAGTACAGAACAAAGATAACCGTATTCCATTCCACTTCTCTAAAGTGATCCCTTTGCAGGGAACAGTAATTGCAGTAGTTAAAATTTCCAAGCCAGCTATGGGGGCTAGGAACTGTACTTTAGGTTGTTCAGATCTTGGCAAACCTTTTTCAGTAGCTGTATTGTTTTGAAGCAGAGTACAGCACTGAAAACCAGAAAGGATTGTTTATATTTGCTATGAATAAATATGTATACAATCAGCTTATTTCAGGCTACTCTTAATATTCTGCATTGTACCATTGCCAGTTGGTCTGGCTTTAGGGAAATGGGGTAGAAATTAGGGTAGTGTTTCCACAACATTCTCTCACTTCACAATTATGTAGTGACTTCTGCATTTAAAAGTCATGAAGGGTGATCTTGTATGAGATCCTCACATGAATGATTTTCATACACTTGTAGAGTTCCACCATTATCTCAGGAATTAGATACAGCAGATTTAATATAGCTATCCCAAGATACAATCATTTCAAAAAGTGGAGTGGTCAAGATAATATGGTAATTTAAAAAACAATAGGAAGATATTTTTGTAGAATTTGGCCCTTATCTTTCTTTTTGCAAACAATGGAATGAAATTCTACAACTGCAGCTCTAATGGTGTTAAGTCAACTACTATAATTTTTGTTACATAGTCATTTTATTTTTTGAAAGCAGTAGGAGTTGATGCAATAAAAGATAACTATTTCCTGTTATCACTAAGATGAAGACTAATAAAATGGGCAGAATTCATAAGTGGTGATATTCTTATTGTCTGCTGCTCTTTTCAAATAGAAATTTATACTTTCATATGAAACAGATGAAGCTCAGATCTGTGAAAAAAGAGAAAATTTTTTTAATAAATCAGGCTTGAACCTCCCATCAAGAATCAAATAACCTGCAACACATTTTGAATGCAAAACTATTATCTTTGAATTAAGAAACAAGTAGGAGTGCCATAGCTGGGGTTTTTTAGGATATAATATTAAAAAAAAGTGTGTATCTACACTTCCATATGGCAGAGAAAAGAGAGACATTGTCAAGGAAAAGCTGATATGTAATATAATAAAGAAGGGACAAAGATGATACCAAAGAAGGGGAAAATAGTGGTGTTAATAATCCAGGCTGGCCCTGTCTAGGAGTTTCTTCACTTCATAATCCATAACCAGGAGTCCGTGGATACTTACTCAAGATTATCTGTTAACTTCAATTGGCTTTGGCTCAGTGCAGTGAGGATAGTGTGAGTTAATTGGAGGAATTCTCTATGCTCACTAAAGAAAACATTGATCATTGATTTTCCTAGGTCTTTTGGCCATAAGTATCGTTGCACCACAAATATTTTCCCTTGACTGGATTCCCACTGGTTTCTAACTAGTCATCTGTTTTTCCTAAGAACTACAAGCTGAACTTCTGATATTTTTCCTTCTGTATTATAAATATAGCAAATAGAGGCTCTTTTGAGCAATCAACAGACACTACTTGTGCCTAATTTGAAAAGGGTACTTGCATATCAAAAAACTCCTCATTTTTAACATTCATTCAAACCAGCCTGAAAGGTTTGTAGTGTATTTTAAAGTTCATTACCATTCATGGCACAAACTATTAAAAATTATCAATTCTTCATACATAAGTGTTTCCTGAAGTGCCTAAATTGGTCTTGATTTTGTGGCAGGTAGATGGCTACATCTAAAAAGCTGAACACTAACTTTTTAGAAGTGTTAATTTATTTTAAAAAATTAGTACAAGTCTCATGAAAAGTCAGTGAGACCTTGGAGGCTCCTAAAGGCATATGAGACAGATTTCAATGTTTTTTAGGCACTGAAGAGGCAGATGGACACTCAAGAGATTTTTCAAAAGCAGTCATGTATCTAATTTCCACTGAAATCAATGATAGGTGGTCCTAGGCAGGTTTTTTTTAAAACCCTTCCAGGCATATGCCTGTGTTTTTAGCCACCTCAATATCTTCGGAAATACGAGTCAGGGTCCTTAGCTACTTGTCTAAATTTTGCTTATGGACCTTATTGACTACTTGTGAAAGAGCTATCACTATTAAAAGCTCTTCAAAATAAGAATTGGTATAATGATTTGGCTTCCTTTCTGACGTTAAACGTACTAATACGCTTAGTATGAAATCTTCTTATTTCTAGCATAAATATGTGAGGCATCAGATGAAAGCTAATAATTTCCCAAGTGAGCTAAAAATAATGAAGGCTGAATTTGAATAAATATTCTAAGAGGCATTCTGGAACAGACAGTGGTTAATAAGTACTGTAAATGCTACCTTTCACTAACCTCATTTGCAAGATGCCAAAGCCTAAGCATGGACCACAAACAATACAGGATAAAGATCAAACATGAGAAAAATTATAATCATTGCAGGAAGTTGGAGACAACACATATTTTATTGTTTTCTTTGTATTCTGACCAGAAAAATATAATTAAAAATCTCTCAAACTTCTTTAAGATGTCTTATTTTGGAATTTCATGTACTTATGACTTAGACCTAGTCTCCACTGCAATGAGTCTATCTGACAGCACCTAAATTTACTGCAGTAATTCTAAATACATTGTAATACAAGGAGTAAGAGAATCTGCAGGTTTTATTAAAAAGTAGTAGTTTCTGTAACCACAAATAATGCAGGAATGTATGAATTAAACACATTTTTTAAAGATGTGCTGCAACTGAAACAGAAGAGCTTAATGAAAGAACTAGTGACTTAAGCTGTGGTCTTAAGAATCCCTCAAAATCAGGGAATATTAGCCTTAATTTTGGTCACAGGCCAATCAGTTTTACATTATGATACAGTCCATCACTAAATGACTACAGTCTTTAACAAAAAATTGTATCCTTAGTTATGCAGGATGCACACTTCTTGGGAGAAGGAAAAAATCATTCAAATATTTATTCTGTCTCCACTATGTAATGGGTGGTCTCATGCCCTATTGACTTCCAAGATCCAAACACTGCAGATAATATGAATTAATATTTTCCTCATAAACTCCTCTAGAGTGCTCATCATAGAAGTATTTGATTGCAGCACTCAGACAAATACATTACACCCTACAGTTTCCAAGGAACTTGTCTGTTTCTCTGAGCATTTATAAGTTTTTTTTCCCTAGTAATTGCATATCCAACTGGAGATGGCAAGGATTTTTTTTGCAAAGTAATTTTAACATTTCTGCTATACTTTGTATGTTCAAAACAGAATACAAATGTCAATTAATTTAACCTAGAGATACAGTGAAGTAGTACCTTCCCTTTATACAGGGGAAACTGAAGCAAAAAGGCAAAAGCAGATTTTAAAACATGCAGCTGCAAGTGTGCTGCTCGCTCAAAAGTGGCTTCAGCATATAGCCTATCCTACCTGAGCTAACAAAGCATTTCTGCCAAGAGAGCTAGAAACAAAAGCAATGTAATCGTCCTCTCTTTTTGTTCACATCTAAGCACCTTTCAAAAAAATCATTAGCCTCTTTCTGCTTTCATTGGAGTGACAGAAATTACCTCATCCCTGCAAGCTGCAGAAATTCCAGAGCAGCTGCTGTGCAGGGCAGCAGCAAAGCACTGACCAGGAATAGTTTTTGTTGCCAAGTAGCTGGTGATAAATAGAATTCAGTGCAGAATCATTTAAAATTTTAAATGATTGAAATCTCTTGGTCAAGAGACCTGATTTTAGATGAAAAGGCTAAAAATAATTAAGAAAGAACATGAAAACATTTATTTTCCTTTTCAGCTAATGAAGAAGCTCATGAAAGGTGGTAGAGAAAAGTCCTATATCTGTTCACAAAAAGTTCATGAAGTACTGTGGTTGTGTAAACACCTCTCAGAGTTGCATGCTAAACCTTCAGCTGGAATAAGTAATTTCCTGTCTTCAGTAATGACAACATAAATTAGGCTTATCCATTCATGGGTAGTCAACTGAAACTACCAACTGGATGAGAATTCATTCAAGTAATTTTATGATGTGAGTGTTACCAGAGACCACCAGTGCATTTCTCAACAGTCACTGTAAAAACACATTTTTCACATACCAAGCTTTGTTGGCAATGGACAGTAATCTACTAAATAAAAAGCCACTTTATAAGTCAATTTGGGTTTTTTTCCTGCTTTCCCCACTCTGCATCACCATATTGTATGCAACACTTGGAAAACTGTTCTGAACAACAACAGATAAATATGAATTTCACGGTCAATTCCATCCTAACTGGCCTTAATTCGTCTTTTTTCAGACAAAGGTACTGATAGGCTATCATAGCCATATTGTCACTATAGATTGATAATATTTTGATAAAGTTTTCATTTTGCTATTTCCCTATAGTCTCAGGAGATGGAGAGATGTGTTGGAAAACTAAGACCTAATTTGTATCAACAGTAGATTGTTTTCTTGCTGAAACAACTATAATCGCAGAAAACTTGTGTCTGAAGTAGGCAGTTGAAATCTGAAAGTCCCATTGTTTCTCATTTTGAGCCATTACCGAAAATCCACCTTTTCTTTGAACCACCTCTACCTCTTTGTTTTGCGTTATATCCTTATGCCTTGTTGAAAGCAGAGTCATAATGCTGTTTCAAAGTACTGCTTTGAATTCTTTTTAGACACATTTAAACTATAGTAACTTAGCTGATGGCTGCTTGATTTCAGTGCAGCCAGTGAGAAAGCACGCAATCCAATGACCCCAAGTTCACTGAGATTGCTGGAAAATAAAAACAAGGGTTTGGAAGGTCAGTGCTTCAACACATAAAGAAATATATTGAATACTTCAAAAGATATAAAATTCTTAGAACTGCTGGACAGGCTTCTGTGTGTGAACTTTCCTGTCCAAGTGGCATTGCTAAATACCATGACACCAATCAGAGGGCTGACATCATGTTGTTGTGTAACTCATAACCATAGCAATGTCATTTTTTAAAATGCGTTATATGTGCATTCAGCGGCTTAAAATCTCAGCTGTGTCAGATGTTAAATAAAGTCCAATTCAGGAGATTTAGTTTGAAATACGAGCTCTTTATATTTTTTAAATAAGGGGAAAAGAAAATGTAAAGCTTGTTAAGCCAATGTTAACACTGGAAGCTTGAATTCAGACAACAGACACAGTAAGCACATGTTTCATCACCAATATAACTCATAGTGATATAGTCTGGTAAGAGAGCTAATCCTGATCATTTTAATGGATGACAATAACTTCAGCTTCTATGTTACAAATGGGCCACGATGCACCTAAATACATGCAGCCAAAAAATAGCATGGTACTCCCAAACTGCTGAGTAAATGGTCTATCAGTCCAAATTAACTTAGTATAGGTTAGGCCCATCAACTATAAGCAACGGAGAAGAGCATGTAACAGAAACTGGGAATGTAATCCTCTTCTCCTTTTCTTCAAACCTAAGCACGCTTCCAAAGAATTATTAGCTTCTTTCTGCTCTCACTGGAGTGACAGAAATTGCCTCATTTCTGTGAGCTGCAGAAATTCCAGAGCAGCTGCTGTGCAGGGCAGCAGCAAAGCACTGACCAGGAATAGTTCTTGCTGCCAAGTGGCTGGTGATAAACAGAATTCAGTATTGCCAGGTACTAGTAAAGGGAATGACATGTACCCTTTGCCTCAAGTGACTTGCGGTAGGGAGTGTCTGGTGTTATCTCTTACCTGTCCTTTTAGAATATCAGTGTATTGGAGCTGTAAACCAGAGGCACTATGTTGGACTGATAGTCCCTTTATGTGATCACAGTCATCAGCAGTGGTGTAATGTAGCCATTTCCTTCTTGATAATCCACTGGGGAGACCACTAACACTGTCTTTATGAAGCATAAAAGTATGAAATAAAGGCTTACTATACCCTGTAGGCTGCATGCTATTCAATGAGTTTTGAGGCTATGCTTTCACAAGATAAGGGATGATATGCCCCATACAACACCATCATCTGGGGTAGACTGAATTACAGCTTCTTTGGCAAAGATAAAAGGACCTGAATTTATCTGGTAAAAAGTAACAGGACCACCATCTGGTCTTTCAACACTTGGCAATTATAACTGCTACGTGAAGTGCACAAGAATTCTGGACACAGATTACTTAGAGTATCAAACCCACAGTTACTTGATTTCTTGATATGCTGCATAAGATGATCTTGTTGCTAACTGATTTCTCATATGTACAGAAAATTTATTTATAAGTTTTGCACCCATAAAAAGAAATGGTGAGATGTTGAAATGTATGAGTCCAGCAGTACACAATTGTGGCTAACACAGTCCCTTTCTGTGCAATCCATGAATCCAGAAATAAGACTTCCGAGTACGAGAAGCCTAATTGGTGTAAACTTTCTCTCACCTTTTGTATTTCAGAGGACAGATCAAGTGCTTCTGTAGATAGGCAATGGATAAAGAATAAAGCAGCTGGGAGGGCTATGACTATTTCTAGCTCTAGGACTAACTAGCTTACATAACCTTGAACAAACCCATTTTATCTGTATTTGTCTTACTTTCACCATGTGTGAAAATGAGGCAATGATGTTTATTCACCTTTTAAATGCTTTTGAAACCCTCCGATTCAGGTAACCATTCAGATCCATCCGAATACTATTTTTTAAAAGCTCACCCATATCTAACTCAACCACCGGAAGGGTTAAAGTTTTAAGCAAAATGCCACATTGCAGTAAGGATAATAAATTATAGGTAATAGTCTATTAGACTTAGGAAGACAGTTCAGTAAATACAATAAAAATAGATCTGTTTACTTAAGGGGTAAAAATTGGCTACTACTTTCAAACTAGAAGTTAATGTATGCCATATTGCTGCAGAGAATCCCTCAAACCATTTTTAAACAATACTATAACAGTTACATAAAACTTAATGGCAAGTTAAATAGATCACCCCAGCAGGCCCTCTGCTTACTGCAAGTATATGGCACAGAGTTCATAGGTTACTTGAGACTCATTCTCCCAGCCAAATGAGTCAAACAATAACACTTCTAAGCGCTGAAACACTTTTCCTTGGATTTCAGCAGAAGCAGATGTGGGGCTGACTACACACTGAACAAAAAGAATATTTTGAAGAGAGAATGGCAGCAAAAACATAAGCTCAGCTTGCAGTTTATCTGTAATCATCCTTGCCTTTCACCTTGACACTAGCTTTCTAATATTACCCTCTTCATCTGAAGATCAGTCAAAGCTTCAATAAATTGGAAGCTCATTTCTTCATGTGTGCTTCAGATTCCTCTGCTAAACAAATTGGTGCAGCATTTCAATCTTCATTTTACTTTGGGGTGTAAGTTCTGAGTCATCATCATTTAATTTTCTCCAAGCCTCCAGCTCGTGTTTTCTGTTTTTCTTCCTGGATGTGTCATAACAACTGAATTGTACCACCCCAGTAAAATGGTGAAGCCTAGCAGACATCTGCCAACAACAAAAAACTGTGCTCTCTCTCTAATTCCCCACACACTCCACTTTTCACACCACTTTCCTTGCATCCTCTCAATAAAGTGGTAGAGCCTAGTAAGCAATTTCTTTTCATTCTCCACAACATTCTGCCAATGTTAACACAGAGATGAGGCAATAAATCAAAAGAGTCGCCTCAGAGAAGAGTGCACTTGCCTTGCATAGTCTTTTCCTAGCCCTGTTCCTATCAATATTCCCATGAGATTAACTTCCCTGAAGTCAATGGCTTCCCTGTAGGTAGGATGTCTGTCAGTTCTGGGTCAATACTGTGTTAATGAACTGTGAAGGTATTATTTTTCAGAATTGCTAAGTAATTTTGATTTGGAAAATCAGTTGAGAAAAGTTTTACTCTTTCAAATTTAATAGAAACTTTGTTCAAAAGTTTCCGGTATTCTTAAGGCAGGAACAATAGAAAAAAAAATCCCTTAGTCTGAGCTTTGAGATAGCCATCATTAATTTAAAGGAGTCAATACTCTAGTGTATTTATTTTAAAAACAGTCATTATACATCAGAATTGCATGCAGAAGAAAAGAAGGCGAGAATTAGCAACGAGAGAAAGGTGTTACAAGCAAGGCATAAAAATTTCATCTGGAAAGAGGTAAAAACAATGAATCAAAAGAAAACATAATTTAAGACAGAGGAGCCTTTAAAAGTCGCTAATAAAGTTCTGTATTTGGCAGCTACCTTACCTGAACTAGGACTTTGATTCCTTTGAGGGTGAATCATGTTTGAACCAGATTTCAAGGACAGTTCTCCTCTCACAAACGCACAGCACATGCAACTGTGTCCAATTTTTCTTACCAGATCTAGGTTGGGCAGTGACTGCACCGTGTACTAGCAATGGCATGTCAGAGAATAGCTATATACGTATCAAGCTTGCAGTCCTGGTTAGCGCAGATTGTGAAGCACCTCTATAGAAATACCCACACCAGATCACCTAACCACAAAGTAGCCACATCTCATTTAACTTCAATCTCAGTAGAGTCCAAGAAAAAAGGTTTTTAAGAGAAACCTCGCCTCAATGTTCAGATGCAAAAATGTCAATATCAGACATCAGGTTCAGTTATGGCAGCAGTAACAAATGATAGCAGCCATTCGAAAGAGCAGGAGAGTTGCCAGATGACAACTCCTTGAAATGAGGGGAATATAAAAAGAAAAACACTTGCGGCAGCCCAACTCTTCAGAGAACTGAACCGGTAAATACTTATACTGGACTGATAAATACCTATACCTACCTTTACTGATAAATACCTCAGAAACTTGGAAATTTGCAACTTTTAGGTGAATTTCCACATGCAGGACACAAATGCACATATCTGAACCAAGGTAATTTCCTTTTTTGCCTCCTCCTCAAATCCCACTTTCACAAGACAGAAGCACAAGGGTTATTCAATAAAACAGCCATACACTTCAGAGAAGAGGGGGTTACATTTTAATAGGGGCAAAACCATGTGGCTTCTAATCTTATTGTAGGAAATGACTCAATGGTTTTAGCTGCACCTTTCTCTCTCCCATTCCTTTACAAGAAGAAAACAAAAAACCTCAAAAACTTACCAAAGATGCACAGTACACAAAACCTGAAGCCCAGACAGTTAAGTTTTGGTTAAGTTATAACAACGTTAAGGCTGAGATTAATATTGGAAAGCATCAGGCAATCTGAAGTTTAGGTGTTGTTACCTGCTCTATTAGTGTCAATGGCAATATTATGGTGTGTCGTGGTTAACCCCAGCCGGCAACTAAGCACCACGCAGTCGCTCGCTCACCCTCCCCCCATGGTGGGATGGGGAAAAGAATCGGAAAGGCAAAAGTAAGAAAACTCATAGGTTGAGACAAGAACAGTTTAATAACTGAAACAAAATCTAATAATAATAATCATAATAACAATAACGACGACGACAACAACAACAACAACAATAATAATAATAGTAATGAAAAGGAAAACAACAAGAGAGAGAGAGAGAAACAAATGCAGGGAAAAAAAACCCAAGTGATGCAACCACCCACCACCAACTGACCGACATGCAGCCAGTCCCCAAGCAGTGATCGCTATCCTCTGGCCAACTCCCCCCAGTTTATATACTGAGCATGACATCATATGGTATGGAATATTGTTTTGGCCACTTTGGGTCAGCTGTCCTGGCTATGCTCCGTCCCAACTTCTTGTGCACCTGGCAGAGCATGGGAAGCTGAAAAGTCCTTGATTTAGTATAAGCACTGCTTAGCAACAACTAAACCACCAGTGTGTTATCACATTATTCTCATGCTAAATGCAAAACACAGCACTATATCAGCTACTAGGAAGAAAATTAACTCTATCCCAGCCAAAACCAGGACAGTATCCACTCCTTATTCTATACCATCTACATCATGCCTAGGTCCCATACTTTCCAATACATTTCAATTAATCACCACCGCTTTTCCTGTCTTTTAATATATACACACAGATATCATTCCCTTGGTCTATGGGCCATCCCTCTAAAATGGCCTTTGAGTTCATTTAGTCCATGACTTTGGGTTTTATCTGTCATAACAGCCTTTCAGGGCAGGAGAGATGGTGTGTGGTGTTGGATTGTTGTATGCTGAAGCCAATTCTGGTTCTATCACCTCTGCACTTTGCTCGGTTTCATCAAAAATCATTCTTCATTAATCTGGGTGATTCTTACTGTAATACCATTGATATGTCATATAACAACTATAGTAGTAATGACATATAGTATTACGTAGCAATTAATGTCATACAGTTTGAATCATTGGCTGTTCTCACCCAGAATCAAATCCCCTTGAGGTACACAGTGGACTTCCCCATCCTTCCGCATTACCCACCAAGTGCCTCACCAAGTGCACCCAGGTCCTTGAGCAAAAGCAACCCCACAAATGGTGTTGTTGCCTTTGCCCAAAGCAGAGGTAACCCAGACTGTCTTCCCCAGCACATTTTTTATGTGCACTACAGGGACTTTATCCCCCTCTACAGTACATAAAAGTTTTGATTGCGCAGGGCCAGTTCAGTTGGCAGATCACCTAGTGTTAACTAACCAGGTGGCCTTTGCTAAATGTGTATCCCGATGTTTGAACGTCCCACCACCCATTGCTCTCAGTGTAGTCTTTAACAGTCCATTGTATCGTTCGATTTTCCTGGAGGATGGTGCATGATAGGGGATGTGATATACCCACTCAATGCCATGCTCTTTGGCCCAGGTGTCCCTGAGGTTGTTTGGGAAATGAGTCCCGTTGCCTGATGCAATTCTTTCTGGGGTTCCCTGTCGCCATAAGACTTGCTTTTCAAGGCCCAGGATAGTGTTCTGGATGGTGGCATGGGGCACAGGATATGTTTCCAGCCATCCAGTGGTTGCTTCCACCATTGTAAGCACAGAGCACTTGCCTTGGTGGGTTTGTGGGAGTGTGATATAATCAATCTGCCAGGCCTCCCCATATTTTTATTTCAGCCATCATCCTCCATACCAGAGAGCCTTTAACTGCTTGGCTTGCTTGATTGCAGCGCATGCTTCACATTCATGGATAACCTGTGCAATAGTGTCCATGGTCAAGTCCACCCCCAATCAAGAGCCCATCTATATGTTGAATCTCTTCCTTGATGGCCTAAGGTGTCATGGGCCCACTGAGCTATAATTCACGCTTATGTTGCCAGTCCAGATCCACCTGAGTCACTTCAATCTTAGCAGCCTGATCCACCTGCTGGTTGTTTTGATGTTCTTCAGTGGCGCAACTCTTGGGTACATGAGCACCTACGTGATGTACTTTTACAACCACGTTCTCTACCCAGGCAGCAATATCTTGCCACAACACGGCAGCCCAGATGGATTTGCCTCTGCACTGCCAGTTGCTCTGCTTCCGTTGCTGCAACCACCCCCACAGGGCGTTTGCCACTCTCCATGAGTCAGTATAGAGATAGAGCGCTGGCCACTTTTCTCGGTCAGCAATATCTAAAGCCAGCTGGACAGCCTTCACCTCTGCAAACTGACTCGATTCCCCTTCTCCTTCAGCAGTTTCTACAACTTGTCATACAGGACTCCATACAGCAGCCTTCCACCTCCAATGCTTTCCCACAAGATGACAGGACCCATCAGTGAACAGGGCATATTGCTTCTCATTTTCTGGTAGTTAATTATACAATGGAGCCTCTTCAGCACTCATCACCTTCTCCTCTGGCGATATTCTGAAATCTTTGCTTTCTGACCAGGCCATGGTCACTTCCAAAATTCCTGGGTGACTGGGGTTTCCTGTTTGAGCCCATTGTGTGATGAGTGCAACCCACTTACTCCACCTAGCATCAGTTGCATGATGTGTAGAGGAGACCGTCCCTTTGAACATCCAGCCCAGCACTGGCAGCGGGGGTGCCAGGAGGAGCTGTGCTTCAGTACCAACCACTTCCAAAGCAGCTCAAACCCCTTCATATGCTGCCAATATCTCTTTTTCAGTTGGAGTATAGCAGGCCTCAGATCCTCTGTATCCCTGACTCCAAAACCCCAGGAGTCAACCTCGAGTCTCCCCTGGTGCTTTCTGCCAGAGGCTCCAGGTAGGGCCATTCTCCCCGGCTGTGCTGTAGAGCATATTATTTGCATCTTGTCGTGCCCGGACTGGCCCAAGAACTACTGCATGGACTATCTCCTGTGCAGGTCCCTTGACCTTACTTTGTTTTATGGCAAAACTGGCTTTCAGCAGGATTTGGGCTATATTCTTCCCTTTCTCAAAAAATTCTTCTGTTGTATTGCCCCATACAATGATGTCATCAACGTGTTGCAGGTGTTCCGGAGCCTCACCCTGTCCCAATGCAGTCTGGATCAGTCCATGGCAAATGGTGGGGCTGTGTTTCCAGCCCTGGGACAGTCGATTCCAGGTGTACTGGATGTCCCTCCAAGTGAAAGAAAACTGTGGCCTGCACTCTGCTGCCAAAGGGATTGAGAAAAATGCATTAGCAATATCAATGGTGGCATACCACTTGGCTGCTTTTGACTCCAGTTCGTATTGAAGTTCTAGCATGTCCAGCACGGCAGCACTCAGTGGTGGTGTGACTTTGTTGAGGCCACAATAGTCTACTGTTAGTCTCCCCTCTCCATTAGACTTTCGCACTGGCCATATGGGACTGTTAAAGGGCAAGCCAGTCTTGCTGATCACGCCTTGGCTCTCCAGCTGATGAATCAGCTTATGGATGGGTATCAGGGTGTCTCAGTTGGTGCAATATTGCTGCCGGAGCACTGGTGTGGTAGTGATTGGCACCTGTTCTTTGACCCCCAGCAATCCCACAATAGAAGGATCCTTCAAGAGACTGGGCAA
Organism: Ciconia boyciana; assembly: GCF_034638445.1. Lineage (NCBI taxonomy): Eukaryota > Metazoa > Chordata > Aves > Ciconiiformes > Ciconiidae > Ciconia > Ciconia boyciana. The sequence goes on from NC_132934.1 coordinate 63,034,864, forward strand.
GGTAGACAGCTATTTAATTTCCTCTGTCTCCAAGGCAGCTCACTCAGGGATAGGGATCAAGTGGTTACCATCTCATTTATGGGGTCTGTCTCTTCCCAGCTTGATGGCATTAGGGTACACTGTGCACCGGTGCCTACTAGAGCCTTATACTCCTGTGGGTCTGATGTACCAGCCCATGGAATCCAAACAATAATAATTTAAATGTATGATTACCAAACTTTGTGTTCTGCTGCTCAGTTGATGATAGTGTTACGGGATATTTAGTTTGCTTTTGCAGAAGTATTTACTTTTCAAACACTTATACGGACTTTGTGCAATAAGACAGGATGAATTGTTCTTTAGGGATTGGGCTGCCCTTCACTGATTCCAGCTTGAGCTATACCAGATGCCATATAGACCATCCAGAAGAGCTAACTCTTAATCTTTCTTCTTCTATGTCCACTAAGTACGACTTTATATAATTGTGCCAGAGCACTGAGACAAATGAATGGTCCATTAAGAACTCTGGAGAGGTTTCAGCAATTTATGTAAGGAAATGAGTCAAAATAAATCTGAGCAAGATACAGGACATGGTGCAATAATGTCTGGTTTCTTCTGAATAAAAAGAAAGAACAAGTGTCCTATCACTGATATTTTATCTTGAGCTGGTATGATGTCTAATGTGAAAATTTACAGTGTGAAATAATAAATTAAGAATGTCTGTTCTATTAGATATAGTACAAATATAGTACTCAATAATTACTACCAGCTTCAACACTAAAATGTTAACAATATGTTTGAATTTTTAAAGACTGCACTTCTTAGCAATTTTACAGCATATCACTTTGAAAGACTTTGTAGATACTTGCCAGATGTTATACAGTAGTAGAGGAACACTACAGCAGAGAGCTTATTTATCCTTAGGTCACCTCACTCTCTCTCAAACCAGATAAATGATTTCTGAATTTCCTAATGATCTTGCAAGACAAACATTGAAAATTAGTAGAGCTAGAAATTACAATATTAAAAGGAGTATTATATTCTTTAATTCTAGTGCTAAGAACATAAACCTTTCCTAAGTCCTACTTATCAGTACAATGACGTCATCCTGGAGTAGGGGAAAGGATAATCTTCCTTGTTGCTGCATTATTGAAGAATGGCAAGGAGTTCTGATAAATATAGTGCTCATCATGCATATAAGTTTAATTACAACCAATACTAAACAGTCTTTTACATAGGATGGAACAAGTTGTGGATTTTAAAAGCCATATATTGTTTTCTATATTTCTAGTATCTTTTGTCCCTAAAATACAGCAACACGTTCCAAGCATTTTTCAATGCTTCCTCTCTGCCCTTTGCCTTCACTCCACCAGCTGTCACTCCAGTGACATTTCCCAAGCATGAAGCTGACAAAGAGCAGGGTAGGGCTTAAGTACTTAAGCTGTGGAGATCAGTAGCAATATTTTAAAATATCAGCATAACTCAGTGTTTCGGGAACAATTTCTGATGTTACTTGAACAGACAACGGTGTTTACCACACAACCTGTCGCACTGAATACGGTTCAGTTATTTTAGAAATTTAAAAGGTTACTGAACTACAGCACACAGCTAGTTTGTGTGTAAGTTTGCTGATTTTCTACCATAATACTTCATTTAAACTAGAAATTAAGAAAGCCTAGACTGATTAATACTAAGAAATTTCTGTATAGACAATTAAGAAAACTATTAATAATGCAGAAAAGAGGCCAAAGGACAGAGTACAGGACAGCTATTTGAGAAGTGTTTTACTTTCTGATTTGCACATCTTTGCTACCAATTTATTTTTCAAATTCCAGAACTGTTTTTACTGGTCAAAACTACCTGAAATTCTGGTCTAAAAAAGGTCAAGAGGAGTTATCACATGGGGGCGCCTTCCTCCAACAGTTAAGCTTTCCTTCCACTTTCTAGTTTTTGTGTGTTATTTGAGCCACTGTAGTCCAAGATCCAAATACTGACAGGAAAAACTACTACAACATGCAGAGGTAGAATAAGCATTTTCTTCAACCTGTAAAAATACTGGTCCCACTGCTGAGACTGAATTATCTCAGCCATTCAAACAACAGAGAGACAAGTTGACACGATTTTCAACAGCCTCCAAAAATCTTACCTAGTGATCATAATTTTAGGAAACATTTAAGATGATAAGATTTCCAGTTTGCCAGCTGGCTTGATTGTGGCATTTACCATTCTCATGTGTATGTATAAACTGAACAGGGAGCGAATCCTAACTTCTCTTTGTTCAGAAATAGTTCCCCGGTGTTTCTGTTCTTCCCACATTATGTGGTAAGAAGGAGGGGAAATTATCACAAGCCTTCCTGATACTGCTCATGAGGTGACATTATCATGATACGCAGAAGCAATTTCTCTGAAGTGAAGACACAGCGAGCCTGTTACATCCTATAGTGCAGGCATACCCTTACACTGCAGCATGTTTCCACTGCTCTGACTTGTAGGTGCTGCCACACTGCTAACCAAGTGTGAAGGAGCCCTCTAGTGTAAAAAAGAAACTGAACCTACCGCCCATATTTTGCACACAACGCAGCAAAACAAAGACTACAATGCCACTGTCAGTCTCCAGGCATTCCAGCAACACACGCTGGCCAGAAGATGCAACTATTATAAAAACTCCTGGATCTCAGCACTGAAGGAAAAAAGCTATAAATACTTACAGCTAGCCTTAATGGGTGTTCCAGATAAAGTGATTTCAGGGCTAATGTGTGACCAGTCATAAAATCAGTCTTAATTGAAAAAGGAATCCAAAAACTTGAGAATGATGCAGAAATAAACTGCAGTCCCTGTCAGATAAATATTCTGTTTAAATTTTTCAGTAGGCCTTGACCTTAAGAACAATTGATAAAAAGCATTTAAAGGACAGAGAGCTTCTTTGTAAACCCTATGTACTAGGGTAAATTTTCTCTATTATGTGCTGATCACTCGAATCTTCCAGAGATGTAGCCAGTTTGGTCTATAATATAAATAATATCCAGGAAATTCCAGTGCTCGGATCTATTTGCTACTGATATGGCTTCATCACAACAGCTCCATCTCTCTATCTCATATGACAGAGAAAAAAAAAATCTCTACATATATCACTACAGCATGTAATTCATGTAATATTCACACAATATATACAGTTGAAGACATAAGAAGCCATTGGAGAGGCAGCATATGCCTCCGTGGTACCTGTAGTGTTCTCTGAAGATGCTGCATAGTAGCTGTTGGCAAAAGGTCCCAGTCATGCAAGACTGAGAGACAGGCACATAAAGAGAGAAAGATAGAGATTCAGTCCCATACAGGTCCATAATATGCAGCTATTTCCTGCATTAAAACTTTTGGTTTATGCTTTGTATCACTAAGATTAGAAAAAAATAGCAAGGATAACGCTTATTGTCACTAATTCTAAATGAGATATGTGTTAAATTTATCGGGTCTAAAACCAATATTCTTCTAAAGTTGTATAGAGAAAACCATATGCAATAGTTTATTTTTGTGTTTTTAATCTTTAGAGTGATCACAGTTGATTGCATAGCAGTTTTATGATGCTGGATAGAAAGTCAAAACAATTACGAAGTTTAAATTGATAACAACTTATTTAATGCCCTGCTGTCTAACTGCTAGAGGGATAAACAAAGAATACCTAGAATGCTGGAATGCATTTAGGAAATTCGTTAGAAAAGTTATGAAGTGGTATTAGAAGAAGACAAGAAGTAATGCATGAGAGGCATAAGCAACTGACAGATGAGGAGAGATTTCAAATAATTAAGCAAAATCACAAGAGATGCAGTTTAGATAATCATTTAGAAGCAAAGAAGAGAAAATTCAGACCCATTTTAGACAAACAGAACTGTGAAAGTGGCTTCATTTTACTTCCATTTAGGATTTTATCCTGGATGCTGACCTGAAACTTTTCTGAATTTCACAAATGGGAAAAATGAGTTCTGCAAAACTGAAAATCAAGTGTCATCCTGGTTAAGGCCCTTACACTGGAAATCTTATGTGAACAGCCACTCTCACTAACCTTGCTGAACTTCTCACTTCCAGACAGGCTGCACAGCCTCCTTGGGTTATTTTGGCACCTCCTTTTCTGGCTAGCAAAGAGGAGTTCAGAGGAATGCAAAATGAAAAACAAGGGGGAAAAAATTAATCCAGCTTTCCCAAACCACAGAAAACTTTCATTTGGTATACATTTTGACCAAAGGTTCAGTGAGAGCAATGGTCATATTTTATCCAAAAATCACTCTCAATGGAAAGAACTCTAAAAAGTTTTGGTACAGAAGGACTAAGAGAAAGAAATATTGTACTGCTGGCATCTACATCCACACGCAAAGTGTATAAATACTAAAAGTGCAGGAGGTTGCAAGTATTATCACTATTATACAATAGCACTTTTAGGAGGCAGAGTCAGAGGAAATTGCATAGATTATTCCATTTTTTAATTACATTTGAGCAGCTAATGACAAGTTAATTTGAATACATTATTAAAAAAAACTTTTTAACTGCACATCTATAATATCTGAAAATGACTTAATCTGCCCTGGACATTTGGCCATTCCTTTAGTTGTATCAAATTAGATAGAAGAAGCAAAGAGGAATAAATTACAAGGATTTGGGTGTTTTGGTGGGCTTTTTTTGTGTGGAAATATTGTTTTCTATTCTATTTGATTCAGTTTATGTGTGTCTATATCAGATTTAAGTGTAGGATTAACTACAATTAACTACTTGAGGATACTTATTTGAAAATATTTATGATCTTATTAAGTCAAATTTTGGGTACCAACAGAGTATGCCTGAACATAATTTTCCTTTGTACAGCTTGACTCTTAATGTCATATTTGAATACTGGATTATTAATTTCAAATACAGTTAAGTAACCTGTAACTACAGAACTAAATATCTAAAGACTCACAACAAAAATATTTGAAAAGGCCTTAATACTGATGCTTATGTCCAAGAAATACCTTCAAACACAACTCAGAATCTATGCTTTCAGATGACCAAAAGCTTTCTTCAAAGTCCTCCAGGCTTTGAGATTTATTAGCATTTAAAGGAATAAAAATTGACCAATAGGTGTTGAAGGCTTGAGAATTAAAAATGGCTGTGATTTCTAATAACAAATACAGGAATAAAAGACATTATTTAGATATGCACTTCATAGGAATTACTTGGTTGTACTTTCTCATTTTCTGTCATACCATGTAAGCCCTCCACTGGCCAAGTACGCTTAAGACAAGTACTTTTTTCATTTTTCCACAATACTTTTGTTGTTGTTGGTTTTTGTAACCACTATAGCCCCTGAGCAATAGTAGGCTCAGCCTGATGAAGTGGATGTCATGATGTGCAAAAACACTGGCCCAGCATTGAGAAGAATGATTTTGTAGACTGAAGCACATCTAACAGAGTTAGCATTTACAGAGTCACCATGAAGCTTATGCATTAGTACACCAATAAGACAAATGAAAAAATCTACACATTGTAAGCATACTTATTCATCCTACTTCTTTTCTGCTGAACTGGATTCCCCTGCTTAAATGATTGGGCATGCACAAAGTTGTGGCTCAAAAGAAGTCAGTGAGCATGTGGAATTTAAAAGCCAGAACAACTTCAACATTGCCACGGCCCTTTTAAAGTTTATAGTATTCCTGTATGACCCACAGAACAAAACTAGTGAAACAAAAGGACAATAAGATTGCCAAATAAGAGAAGCCATTGAAAAATGTCTTTAACTGATGCGGAGGTTTAAATCATTAATCAAGTCTAAACAAGTTGTAAAACAAAGGAATAATTCTGGTTACTTAGAAAAACTTCTCTTTAAATGGAAATGAACTTTTAAAACCTTTGAACTTCCCTGAAAAGGCCATTGAAACTTAGCAAGTGAGAACTTTAAAAAATCTACTCAGAAACCATATTCCCTTTTAAAAACTGTGACTGGAGAGGGCGTTGTCAGCCTTGTAAAAGAAGGATTACTTCCTATTTGCTTCTAAACCAACTTTACTGCCTTTAAGGACTTCCATTTTCAACAATCCTACAGCAACTGTAGTTTTGGTAATTAAGGTATTATACTGGAAGCAATTCCTCCCTACACTATACCAGTGTTCCTTTATAATCCCCCTGTGTGTCTTCAGCAATAACAAGGTGAGCTGGATGGTCAAGGAGAACAAGAGTAGTTTCATTTATTATTCAGCAGTGACTGCTTTTTCTTTATGTTCCTGTCACTAGAACTGATTCTCCTAGCTCCTACTGCAGTATTAAATCACTAAAGAATGGAGCTACAACTGGTAGAAAACCAGTGTGTGAGTGAAAGGCGAATCAACCATTACAGTATATTTTCTCTAGGTTTAGTTCTGGTTTTGTTTCCAGACACAACTCACTGTCCCTTTCTCATCCCAATGACTTCATCCTCACTCCCTAATGACTATGTACTCCACTAGGAAGTTTCTCTTTTTCTTTTATCTCATTAGACAAGTTTAACAGGAGCATCATGACCTCCAAATAATGTTTAATTTCAAGATTAGATTTTTACATGCCCTACTGACTCGAAAATAAGGTTAAAGGAAGACAGGTATATGGTTAAAGCATTGGCCTGATGCTTACGTTGAGGTAGGTTCAGTTCCTGGAACTGTCACAGCCTTCTCCTGTGCAAATAATTGATAGGTAGATTCCATAAATATTACTCAGTTTGAGTACTACCTTTCTCTGCAAAGAGCTCTCTTAATTTAGGATGAAGTACTGTTTAACATCAGTGAAGATAAAAGAATCTGTCTCTTAATCTTTCTGTCTTAATTCCCTTCTCGAATGTAGTGGTTAATTTGTCCTTGCTAATCAAGAATCTTGTAAGTCAATCTTCACAAGTAAAGGTATCCAAATACGCCAAAAGTAGCAGACAATAAAAAATCAGTTTTCTGGAAAATAATTCACATTTAAAATGTTGGCCATAAGAAAACTACATGCTGGACTTTTATCAAAAGCATTAAGTCATCTTACCACACTTAAAGTAATTTTTGAAGTAATTAAAGTAATGCCATTCTGACTTATATAGAAAGGTTCAATAGCTGAAAGTCTAAACAAGATTCAGACAATACTGCACAGGTACAAAGCTGAATCTTGTTTATTCCTTATGCTCTGTTGCTGCATCATTGTACAAGGTTGGATACTTCTTGCTGACAAAGCCCTCGGAAATGATATCAGATCTTACTAAACTGGGCTTATAGCTCTAGCCCTTAGAGCACATTTGAGTAAATCCACCGAAGTTAACTGCATTAGATAAGTACAAAACTAGTGTAAGTGAGAAGTAAGCCAGGCCTTTACTGTTATCTTCTTTCTCCCTCCTGCTTTCTTTTCTATTGCCATACTTGTTTCTAATAAGGGAATGGAAATTGTCTACCTCTATAGTAGAGAAGATGACAGTGGCCTATGCTCAACTGCTTACCCTCCTGTAAGTGCTACTGCTGTATAAATAGAAATAAAAATTGTAACTTGTGTCAATAGGTGCACTCCTGGATCGTGTGAAAGGTATTACACAGGAATTACTTAATGCAACAGCCATTCACACCTTCTGCCTCTAACCAGATGATGATTCCAAAATGCAGGAACAAGAGTACCATGTTTGTAATTTGTTATTTGCTTTCCTTTCTCAGAATACAGATGAGAAAGAGTACCTATAGAGACAAAAATCTTGATTACACAATGCAAAGCAATGTACTGCTTCTTATGTGGTCAGTGGCATTACCCACACAGCAGTCATTCTGCTTCACATTGTACATCAGTATTCTTTTGTTCTTACCTCCTTCAAGGAATCACATCACATCCTTTCCCTTCAAATCTCTCTAAATGCCACTAAGATAGTATTTACTTACTGAACTGTAAGGTTGGAAGAAAAAGCAGGTCATTGTTCATTATCAGCCTGATGCAAAGCCTACTAAGGGCAATGGAAGTCTTTTCATTGATTTTAATAGACCTTGGATCAGGTTATATATAAGTAGCTTCTGGCACCTGATTCATCAGAACATAATCCTGACTGCACTAAAAGATTTCCCAGTGACTTCAGTGATGCTAGGATTTCACCCAATTATGGGTTTTGCATTGTTATCCATTTGGTAATCCAAATAAAAAGCAGTTTTACATTGGCTATGGGGTAAGAAGGGTATGAAAGGTCCTATCATGATTGATCGTCCTTCCACCACACACAAGGGTAAGCAGTAATTATTTACTGTGAGAGCATATACAAGAAGAGGAGAGAATGTATTCTCATTATGGATGGATGACTGTATTACCATTGTCCTCCTTGATGCACTATAGGGGGCAATACTCAAATGTAACAATGAGCTACTGGTTTCTAATTATCTTGTCCTAAACCCTGATAAACCTGGCTATTCTTGCAATAGTGAATTTCTTTCCAGCAAAACATTTCCCTTGCCAAAGTATATATTTTTTGGCAGCATCTGGCACTTTCCAGCCCTGGAATCTGACGTAGGCTTGTAAATTGTGCTAGGTTGGCAAGGTTTTCACCCTCTAGAGCACTGAATTGGTGTAAAATAATACATTATATTGTTTCCCACTCTTTCTGCTATTTTTTTTCCTCAAAAGAATTCTAAACTCTGAAATTTCCGTTTCATATCCCGGTGCAATACTCACAAAACTATAGGTCTTTCTCTTCACAAGTTGCAACTGGCTTAGGAACTACTGTGTGAAGCATAATGGCTCTATCATATGCTTAGTATACTTAGTGGCCTCCAAAGCAGCCATTCCATAAAAAGGGCAGACTACAGTGCAGCTATATGTGAGAGGAAATTGTTACAAGTACTGTACTTTGGAAATAAGTTTAGGGGAAGAGGAGATTTTTTTTTCCAATTAAATACACAATGAAGAAAAAAAATGCTTCTGAAAGCATATTTCTAGAGGAAAAAATTACCTTCGTCAACTGTGTGGCAGACTAAATAAAACCAGACATGCAAATTAAAAATTAAGACACCTTTTGGAATAAATCTATGTTTGTCGGCTAACTGACTTTAAAGAAGTGAAGTAGTTATTTTACTCTCCATTTGAAAAATCAAAGAGTTTTCATTTTTTCATAAGGTGCAGCTTATAAATCTTAGTTATTCAGGCAAAACACTCTGTGAAGTCTTCATAGATTTCTCTTATAGATCAGTACCGAGTGCCTATGTTTTCCCAGTCCTACTCACGTAGAATTTCAGAGCAAGGAGCAAACATCTCCTTGCCTTAGACTCGGGAATTAATGCAATCCAGTATTCCACAAAGCAGTAGCTCTAGTGCAATATCTCAATATTAACAAATGCATATGCTTTCATAAAGATTTTACTTGTGCATACTGATAAAGCTTATCCTCTATTCTCATGCATATTAAATTAGACTTCAGAGCTAGAGCATCCATTCATTGAGCATTTATAAATGCTAATATATGCTCATTTTGATGAATACAAACAAAAATCAGTCTAAGCATAATTATTTTTTGGCACTAACAAAACATTGAAGGAAAATGGAAGCTAAATATTAAATATTGTAGCTTCAAAATGCATGCAACTTATTTACATGAAAATCAGATTGCCTACTTTGCAATGTTTAAACCTTGAGGTAGTTCTGTTAAGGGACTTTACAACAGTTCACAAGATTTGTTGTTTGCTTGTTTGTTTGTTTGCTTTAACAGTTCATAGAAGTATCAAAATACAGGCATTTCCTGCTGATTGAACATTGACTCATAATTTTCCAAATACAGATTAGAAATTCCAGAGTACCCTCAAGAAGTATTACCAATATAACATTAAACCATTTGTCTAAGATCACAAGGAGATGAAAAGTGATATCAACAATCTCTTATTTTGCATATGCATGCACTTATAATGCAAAAATAGACAAGAATACTAGCCTAATATACAGAACATAGTCAAAGAGGTGTGGAGATACATAATTAAACAGTAGACTGGCTGGTATGCTTTTTAGAACAATATGTGTCATTATATTGAATTGTTATAATGGAAATAAAAGATAATGGCTTTGTACTCCACCAGTGACAAAAATCTTGTGATTTAGGACAAATCACTTCCAATGGAAATCATTTTCTTTGATTTCAGTTACCTAGAAGAAGTTGTGTGTATGCTCTAAGACTAGATCAAGTAGCTTTATCTGTAGTCGATGAAAGAACATGGGCTCTTTCAGAGGACAAGGATTCATTTCATTTTAAGCAAAGCATTCAAAACAGGAATAAGTCACTCTCCAGACACACCTGCTTGTTGACTTGACTATCTTAAACTAGATCCCTAGTTTTCAGACAGTAAAGCTGAGTAAGATGAATCTCAAGCTCAGCATCCCTAGCCTTCTATGCCACCATAAGGCAGGTAGTACATGCAACTCAAAAATACTCCAACCACCAGCTCCCAGTCTGGACCTAGCATACAGGATGTGCTTGTTAAGATTCTACATTGTAATATAGCACCACAGACTCTCAATCTTGTTGTTCAGGCCACAGAAAAATTCTGTCTGACTGACCTACTGCCTCATAGTGTGTTTACATATATCCAGATACTGTAAGCTATGAACTGGACACCGTGGTAAATGAGAAAAAAAGTTTGTCATCACACTTCCCTGCAGGATCCCTCACAGAGGTACCCCAAAACTGCTAACAAGGCTTCAAATCGTACAAATTATATTACCCTGATGTTTTGATGGAAAAATTTTGAGTTTCTCAGTACAAGCTTATAGTACACTAATTGGTCAATAGCCTTTCACGTTACTTTAAAAGCTGCAGTTATAGCTGATGATTGACTCTAATAGTAGGTTAGGAATAAGTTCACTCTTTTTCAGATTTATGATGTTTTTCTGAATTACAGTCTAAATGGCATTCTCAGGTTCTACTGCTGGGCTAAAAAAGACACTATGTACAGCAAATATAAAGAGTAACATAAAAGCTGCAGGCCAAGTTACCCCAGTTCTTCCTAGAGTCCTCTAAACAGTAGATTAGCATCGTGTTTATCCTGGGCTATTTCTCATGTAATTTCTAATGTTAATGCTACAGCAGTAGATTATAATTCTCCACAGAATGCCTAGATAGTTTGACAGTGGAAACTTCTATAGTCCACCTACACCAGTGCTTCTCACACTGAAATCGTCAATAGAGCAGAACCAATGGCAGCGCCAGTGAGATATTTTGGAGGGGAGGCAGGGAACAAAGAAATCAAGTGTAAACAAGCCCTGCTGAATTACTCCGCTGACTTTGCATTATTTAAAGGGAAGTGCTGTTAGTACAGAAGCCAGCTGTTTAACTACTGGAACTCTGTACCTTGGCCTGCTTTCAGGGGACTAGACTTTGTGACTGGTGTGAACAGTGTGACGAGACTTTGTATCTGCTTGTAGCACGTGGAAAGAAACATTCACATACTTGGTACAGGAGATTAAATGAGAGCCAAAAATTCTATTAAGTAAACTTTGACCTACATGATATGAAACCTCTTTTGAGCTAGCAACTGACAAAAAAGGAAAGAAACCTCCAAGGAAATCAGTGTACATCAGCAAAAAGGAATGCCTAGGACTGTTATATGTCCACAGGCAGCACTTTGAAAGTTGAGTAAATGTAAGGAACTTTTTGTAACAGCTGGAAGGCAGCACTTAAATTGTGTCATAAAGGTGCGAAAGAACTATATGGGTGCCCAGTATACTGACACAGCACGATCAGTCAGTATTTTATGGCAATATCATTAAAAAAAAATTAAGGAACAGAAAACTGGTAGTAAATGTGCGGAACCACCAGCCATTTATTTACTAACATGGATTTTGGTCTAGAAATTAACTTAAGTGCTTAGTTACATCAGTCCCTGTGTAGGAGAGCACTCAGGCATGTACTTACTATTGAATATGTGCTTTAGCCCAGCAGACCATATAGAAGCTTGAACATTTGCCTAGATCTAAGTGCATACTTTGGTAACTTGATGAACTGGGACCATCTGATCCTGCAGTCCTTCCAGAAGAATATGGGTCAAATACTGATAATATCTGTAGAAATGGTAGTATCTCCTTGTCATTCTTTATCTCATCTTTGTCTGTGATAGCATCTTTTCTATACTGCAGCACTTAAGAGGAGAGCAGCAATTTAAAATCTATTAGTTTAAAATTAATTTGGACATCAGATACTTCTCAAAAGTAGAGTCCAGAATCATGATTACTGAAAAAGAATCATTTTTCCTATTTTTTTCTATTTATTTGCTCTATCTGTTGTACAGCACTTTAGGTAATATCACTTTATTTTATATGAATTTTAGGTATAATTGGTTGCTTAGGTCTTTCAAAAATCTTGGGAAAAGTTTTTTTTTAAAGAAAAAATAAAACAATTTGACTTCACAATACTAATGTTATCCTTTTATGGAGGATGAGCATTTAGTATGCCATGTAATGCATGAATATTTAAGTCTATAAATAAATGTTAAGTTTCATTGCTGACCACATCACTGATGTGTTAGTGATTTAATTCCAAATTTGTTACACGTACCATGCATGTTTTTTAAAGCACTATAAGTTATTATATCCTCCTTCATAAAGATGTTATTCTGTCAGAAGGAAAAACAACTCATAGATGTCTTTGGTCTGGCTACAATAAAAATGATTTTGAAGTGCACTGAGATTTTCACCTGAAAGATTCTAGGATTCAGGATTTGTACTAACTATTTATGCATATGATAGTGTAGAAGAAATGTTGCTACTGATTACTAAGTCAGGCAGGCAATGCTCCATGGATTATTCAAGGTATTTTATCAACTTTATAAATGGTTACATTCAGACACTGAAAGGTAAAATAACTTCCATGTAATCACACAACAAGATAGATAGTAGCTAGATGAGAATAAAACTCAGAATTGACAACTTCCAACTAGCAAAAAATTGTATAAATTCCTGCTTGACTTATTGGGAAGACATCATATCCAAATAAATGAGTGATGTTATTAAAAGTTAGAGTACATGGCTCTAGATCCTCTACTTTAGGTACCATCAAAGAAAAATCAAACGTATTCCTGTTGAAATGACTGTATTTACTAAAAGTCATAAATTTCATACTAGAAATGATACTGGTAAACTGGTAGAATGCTATATAACCCATTGCATGTCACTGTTTTATCTTATGTCTTGAGTAAAAAATATTTAAGGAAAGAAAGCATTAGATTATATAATCGAGTTAAATTTAAAATGGCAAAATACAAGCAATGCTGTGTAAGTACAGGCTAAACACAGACAAATTGTAAAGAACTGTTGATTGTTAAAGGAGATGAAAGATTTTCCAAAAAAAATCACCTCTATCAACCAGTTCATCTTTGGCTTCAATCATGACAAAGCTAAATGTCAACCACATTAAACAGCAAAATTTTTGCAACCTTGCAAACTTTACCTTTAATTTGACTATTGCCTTTATAACCCTTTCATATACCAATGGATCCCATAAAAAATGCTGCTATCAGTCATTAGACATTTATAGTCTTAATAATCATGGAAAGAAGATTTCTTCTATCAAGTTCTGTTGTTAACTCATGGAAGTTCCTAGCCAACACATTTCATCTTACTGATTCTAAGTTTTGTCACCTAGAGGTAATATTATCTACCTAGCATGAATGTCATGAGGAGCTAACATTTGTAAGGTTCTCAGAAGTGCAAAATATTACTAATCCTGAAATCTTCTATTGGACCGATAGAATTTTTTTTAATAGGTAGCTTATTTTCTAGGTAGAAAGGTCATGATAAGCCAGATTAAACTAACCAATGAACTGTCCATCCTTATTTTTACTATTAGCAGTAGCCAGGGAATCAACCAAACTTCTATGCCTGTTAGCTGCTATGAAATACCATTGAAAGGAAAGTTCTTGAACAGAAGCTTTTAGAGTCTGTTTGCTTATGAAAAAGTGGCAGACTGAGAAAAGAAAGGTAAGCTTAACTATTCAACTATTTGTACCTGCAGTTCAGCTGGATCTATTAGGAAGAGTTACACCTGCATATCCAGGAACGGAATTTGCCCTTCCATGTTTTAAATGGGAGCAAGACAAAATGTGGAACAGCTCTGGGTATCCCGCACAGTAATGACACTCCACATTTTATCATGACTGCTAAATTTTAAAAGTAATAGGCTAAGGCAACCTGATTAACAGACTTCAGTAAAATCCCCAGGGAAAAGCTTGCACTTTATAATATAAACTCAGTGAGTGAAAATAGTCGGGAAAAAAACCCCTAAACTCTGTGTCTTAACATTTATAATACTTTTCAGTGACACACAGAAAACAACACACACACACACACACACACACACACAGAGACAAATCAAAATATTACTGTAGTCTACTCCTGGCTTGCTGTTCTGTTTAGTCTTATGAAACAAATAATTTAGCAGGCTATGTACAGTATAGAGGCCCTCAGTGGATTGCAATATACTAAGTAAGCATGGTTTTTTTGTTGTTTAATTTATAGTCCCTGGAAAAAAAGACATTTAAATACCTATTGTCTGGGTTTACAAAGCTCATAGGGATAGTTAGTTCTTAGCTGACTATATTGCTGGCTAAAATGTTAGACATACTTTACCACTAGAGGTCTTTTCATTTACGGATGTACTAAGGCCTCAAGGGTTCTTCGTCAGGGGACATATGTTTTAATCACAGAAAATTGCAAAATGCAGTGTTGTCTTCAAATTGACAACTGCAGGACAAGTATACAGACTTTAACCTAGAATTTGCTGTATAAGCATTGGAGGCAATAATTTCCCAAAGAAAGACTGAATTTTCATCTTTTTTGATACCTTTATCCTTTATCTAGCTTGAGTAATTTCTTAAAACGTAAACTCCTGCCAAACTCTGTGAATAACAGATTTTTGGTCTCAGTGATAAAACTGAAGGGGAAAAAAAAAAGGCAAGAAAAAAAATTGGTAGAGCTGACTGAATTGAGTTACTTCATTTTTTGGCTCTTGGTGCAATTTTCTTTCCTTTTTTCCGTATTTTTGGGTTCTTAACCAATGTGGATCGTTCTGTAAATGGAAACATTTAATGCTGAAAATGTCAAAACAAAACATTTAATCTTTTCAGAATTTTATTGGTCTGAAACCAAATTCTACCAGAATTTTAAAAGAGATGTAGTAAGTAAGCAACTACTTATTTTTGTGAATTTACTGTTCCTTCATTTCTAGTTAGTCATAACAGGGCAACTGCATATCCAACTGGGTTGCATACAAACAAGCCCAGGAAATAATGGGTCTGTTATCTTTGCATAGTATAGCAAGAGAAATCAAGAGTTACTAAAGAAATCATAAATCACTGAAAAAAGAGAGAAAAAAAGAGTGTAAGAGTTTTATGAATGCAAATGTCACCCTTTACTGGACCTGGGTGAAAAATGCAAAACATTTGCCAATCAAGTAGTTTCTACAGATGCCCAGTGCAAACACAAAACACAGGAAAAGAACATGTTATGTCAGTCCCATTTCCTATATTGTGCAAAGCTATAGAATATAAAATCTCCTTTTATCTGTTCCATCAACCATCTCCCTATTTTTGCTGCGTTTCATTGGTTACTTTGTTACCTTATTTCCTGCTTCCCACTAGTTTTTGAGCTTGCAGATCTTACAGCTTGTGCAGTGGTATACAGTATTTATTTCCCCTTTTGGAACACACTCTGACTTCATATAGTGACTGCTCAGTGTAGCCTTTTTCATTAGAAAATACTTGCCTACAATACAGGCATGATCTATAATCTTTAAACACCAGCTACCTCAGTCAGCTCAACAATCAGTTTTCATCCAAAAGCTAAAGGGCAAATTTACTTTGCAAGGCTTCTAAATGCCAGATTTCAACTTCCTCCCTCTCCATTCTCAATGCCAAGACAGTTCAATAAAATCTTTTAATAATATTTTTCTAAGAAGATATAATTTTTCTCAAATGCTTAAATAGCAACCACTCATAGACAGAAATCAAAGCTGGCCATTTCCAGGAATATCATCTGAAGCTGTATCTGAGAACAGGGTCTTAGAATAGATACACACAGGCAGCCTCTACAACTGTCATTGGTGATTCAGTTAAAATAATGCAACTTAACATGATTGCTGCTGAGATCTTTGCATTTTCTTTCTAACATAAAAACTTTCCATTTGTGTTTTGAATAGGTAAGCCTACAGGGTATGGATCCAGCAGTAGACGCTTACACCACAAGGGAATAGTGGATGAATGCTGCTTCCAGAGTTGTGACCTGAGGAGGCTGGAGATGTATTGTGCTCCAATAAAGCCACCTAAATCTGCACGCTCTGTACGTGCTCAGCGCCACACTGATATGCCAAAAGCACAAAAGGTAGGCCAGGCTGGAAAAAACAAAACAAAACAAAACCCTACCTATTTTAGGGAAGGAAAATTCTATCAAGGCTGGTAACATAGCAAACAACTGATGTGTTCTGCCTACTAGGGACACTGATATTTAGTGGGGTTTTAGAAAATAGTGTCCGTGGTAGGAAATAAATAGGAAATGGTGTGTTCTATCCCATCTCCTAGAATACTGAGTAAAAGATGGAATTACTAAGCTAGTAGTTGTGAGACTTTATCCTGCTATTGGGTAGTAAATGACAAATACTCACATCATCCAAACATAAATAGCACCTAAGACTTCTTTCAAAAGATAAACCAAACACTGAATGTTTAACAACTGATCTATACAGAACCTCCTCACTCATCCTTCCTTTTCAGGAAGAGGTAGAGTGAGTGATCAAGGGGGAAAACACAGCTCTTCTGCTATTCATTTCACATGTAAATGAACAAATGATTGTTTTCTTTCCTCATTATTTTGGCTTTTTATTTTATTTATCAGAACTAAATTAACTGGATGGTCACTGCAATGATTACGTACTTCATTTTAACTATTTAAAGTTTAATATGTATGTTTTCCAAGCACTTCAAATACTCATTGGTATTATTTGTATAGTTGTTTAGTTCAGAGTATCCAGATTTTTGTTCCTGTTATACTAGATATACTGTACATATATGCAGATAAACTCACCTCTCCTCAACAGAGCCTATAGTTCAGAAAACCCATCTTAGGCTAGGCTACCATTAAGCTCATGTCCAACTGTCTCTCCTGTTTGAGCTCTGAACATCTGTTTTACATGTTATCTGTCATCTGCTGTAAGCCTCTAGTGATATATTTTATTGCTGTTGACTCTGTCTGTCCTACACATATGTTGGCCCCACTCCTGCAGTTATCTGAACATTTTTTCTCATAAGAAATGGAACTGCATGAAATCCTAAGATTTCATAGGAAGTCAGGAAACCAGCACTATATACTAATTTCCTTAATATCATCTTTATGAAAAGAGCAGTTGTAATCGTTCCAGCACACATTTCTTTTCTGTAAGTCAATCCATAGAATGGAATCCTTTCACCTCTTCCTCAAGAGTTTTCAACCTTTTAAAGTAATGGCTGTATGAATCTTCCTGGGAAGTATCACCTTAGCCATGAACATCTCAGAAGGCATACATGACAAGTGAAGTCTTCTTCAGGTAGAGCTCAACTATAGACAAGAAAACCCTGTGGTTTATTCCTGTCTGGGCACACATATATTTAAGGCTTGCTGGAAAAGAAGAAAACAGGCTTGGCCAGTAATCCGTGTGCTCCTTCCCATACTTGTTGCTAAGGTGATGTGTAAAACATTCTGTAACTTCACGTAAAACGAGACAAGATACCTGCCAGCTTTCTGACGGATCTCCACACCACTTTCCTTGGAGGGCTAAGGAATGATGTCATTCTTTAGGCAGCTGTCCTCTTCCCAGTTCGACAGATAGGCAGGAAAACGCTTTTCTTACAAACAGGAAGGAACAGAAGAAAGGCCTCGCATCTTTCTGCAGCAGCAGGGGAGGTAGTGTGCAAGAGGGGATACTGGAAGAAAAAAATTAGAGGGAGTATGTAGTAATTGAGAGAACCTAGCTGCAGAAGAAATCATCCAGGAAATTAAAAGGAGAAAAAAATCAAGATGTGAAAAGGGCAGTAAAAGGACAATGAAGAGCAGAGGAAAAGAAAGGGGAGGCAATTAGATCAAAGAGGCTGAGAAGATGAGAAATATTGAAGAGCTGAATGAACCGGGGTGCATCACACAGAAAAGACAGAATTTTGAGAACAGGGGAGAGAAAATAAAATCAGAGAAAAATCAATACTAAAAACCCCAACAACTTTAAAGAAAATGTATAGGAAAAGGAGGAGAGAGGTGAATAGAAGCAGAAAAATCATAAATGCTTCTTGATGGGAACTTGGTGATAAAATAACAGAAAACTGATGGGAAAAACAAACTGAAATTTTCATTATTATCTGTGGATGGAGAAAATTAGATTGAGGAAACAAAAATACAGAAGGGGTAGGAGAAACTATTATTCAGATTTATGATAGATAAAAGGAAAATACAGGGAAGGGAAGAGAACGGAAACAGAATTCATTAAGAAAAACTCTATGTGAAAAAGCTCTGCTACATATTCTCATGTAATTATTTTTTCTTTCTTTTTTCTTTTTTCAGTCAGCTGTACATGCCTCCATTAAGACAGACAATGCTATATTCATACTTTCTTCTTTTGATAGGCTCCCCCAACATGAATGTATTTAGCTAATTCATAGTGTCGATATGTCACTGATTTTAATTTAAAAAATAATTATATGAAAGTCAAATTATTTTTCAGTTAAGCAATTTTTTTTCTGCTTTAGAATATTTTTCTTGCTTAATGTTATATATGAGATACATATCTTACACGTATAAAGTGAATATATATGTAGAGATAATATATATGACCTCTTTAATGTTTTCTTATTTAGATACAAGATTTAAGGCAGGATTAAGTGGAATATATAAGACGTTGTACAGGCAGTCTCAGATTTCATACACAATCAGTTTCTTATGCCTTTCATACTTCTAATGTAGTTTTTATTTGGCATCTCCTCATAACCTTTTTAATAGACAAATCCAGGATTTTTGTTTTGGTTTAAGTGTTTTTGTAAGTGGTCTACTTTCCCAATTCCTTGAGGAGATCATTCCTCCTATGCACGATTTGGTAGAATAACTTACTTCAATGAAGCAGGGCTGTTCTTCTGTTCATAGGTTATGATAATGCTGATCTTTAGTCATTACATTACAAACAAGTGTTGCTACGCTACACACACAAATCTGAATGATGAGGCCCAGGCACTGAATGATTAATGTGGGCTGGGAACCCCAAATGCCAATTTGCTGCTCTAAGGCCTACATCAAGGACTAGTTTTAATCCAATCACAGAGACTGTATGTGTAGAGTTATGTTTGTGTGTAGCTAACAAACTAAATATTTTTTTCTCTATACGATCTCTATTTGTCCTGTTCTAAGACGTTTACTCACAAATAAATATAAAAGTATATTGAAAAGGAAAAAATAAGCACATTGTTATGAAATACTTAGGGGTGTTATATACACAGCATACTTCACAGATTTACAAAAAAAGAAATTAAGAAAGAAGGCAGTTAGAAGCACTTTGTTATTGCCTCAGCTGCTCTATACAATGGAGCACATACCCAACCTTAACTCTATCCCAATTTAAATGCCCAGCTTTCACCACCTCTTTTGCACTCAGCCCATGACAAAATTACCCTAAACTGGAGCAGCCAATGAATGCAACAAACATGCATACTAGCTTGCAGAGAGAAATGAGGTGTGCATCAGAGCACAATGTTATAGCTACAGGTTAACCCCCCTAAAGTCTCCAGTGAACAGATGGGATAACTCAGAGTATCTGTCCAGCTGGAGTTCAGCACTATGGGCCTTGAGTAAGCTGTGAACTACAGGAAGAGGTAGTTTCTATTAGTGCCCAGCAGTCAAACATCCTTCTCAGACATCGTCTAAAGGATACTAAACTCTCACTAAAGTGTGTGTCCCCCTACTTAAAAAGTATCATCTCCCCTACTGCCTGAAATACTTTATATTTTTGAGTCAAAGCCTACAGAGGTCACCTAACCTGTCTAGGTCAGCAACTCTGGAATGAAAAAACTGTTTGTAGTTTGAGAGGCTTCTGGAGCATTCAAATTGCTTTCTCCAGTGTGAAACAATAAATATATCCAAGCTGGGGTACGGGAAATATACAGTGAAGTGGCAGTCCTGTTTCCAAATGCTCAAATCTGGCATAGAAGAAAAGTTGTCTTCTTGGTGACAACTGGACAATGGTTGGTCAATGAGAAAATGCTTTAGTTTTATACAAATATTTTTTTCAATAGCCTTCACATGTTGCTGTAACAATCATATCTGAAGCAGATTTTATACAAAGCCAACATAGCTGGCTAAGATTTAGTAAGCCATTTACTTAATATCTTTTGTTCCTGTTCCTCTGAACTTGACCTGCAAAGGTAAATTATTCCTTTAAAATAGAATAGGATCTATTCATATAATCTATATTCAGTCAATCTGTGTTCTAGAATATATTGCCCTGATCATTCAGATTCCTCAGTACAAGAGCAGCTGACCAGAAATATAGAAATGGCATAAAATGTGCAAGAACTACAGGTAATACAATTGGTTTTCTCTAATAGGCTTCCTAAGGAAAGCTAGGTGATTAAATTTGATTTTCAGTTTAGTGTTCAGATTGATGAAATAAAAAAAAAAAAAATTCAGGACAACTGTTCTGAACTATTTAGGTAAGGGAATAGAGTAATTTTAGATCCTTTTGCAACACTAAGACCAAGGGTTATAAAGATTGGTTTTCTTTTTTCAGTTTATTTAATTTACTTCAATGTAGATACCTTTCTATTATTAATATTTATATTATTAACATGAATTAGTTCTCTATATCTCTTTACTACACTGAATGAAAAAAATGATGTTTTGAAAAGGGAAGGTCAGAAGTTTGACATTGGAACTGCTGGAATTTAATATTTTGGTATTACCAAAGCAAAGCATTTTAATCTCAAAAAGTAAAAAAAAAGCTTTTTGATTTCTTGCAGCTCTGTCTTTTTTGTGGTGAAACTGATCTTCATTAAGCTATTTTCAGTCTCCTCAAAACTTCAAATTTCAAGGAATTTAATATTACTCAAAATCCCCTTACTTTGCTTCTGACCATCTTAATTAAGCTACTGAAATTTAGTACTTCACCTTTTTGCATTCATTATAATACTATTCAAAACAAGACCCCAGTAAAACAAACAGTTAAAATACTGTAAAAATTAAATTTTATTAATACACATGTACTTTTAAACCAACAGGTAATTTTTTGAAGGATCACAATCCAGCAAATATTCCTATTAGTCTTGCAGCAATTTTCTTTTGTAATAAATTTCATTTGAAAACTCATGAGAAATAATAATTTTTTTAAGAATAGGGAAAACCTAAAGATTTGATCAAATAATCCAACCAGCCTGCACGATCTGTTATTCACTCATTTAATGATCACACATTAATTATGCTCATCCGAAGCCTGTTTTTGGTTACTTGCTTGCTATTTGAATACTCTGTTGAAAGTTTTCAGTAGAATTCTTACTGTTAAAAAATGAGAGATACTTAGGTATTCATCTTGCCAGAACTGATAAAAAATAGGAAGTGATCAACTGCATAATACGAATCCATTATAAAATTCTACCTCAATTGCAGTTAGTTACATACATAAGCAGAGATTATTAAAGCGGGCACAACTTAATCACGTCAGCATTTCTAAACCCAAGAAAGATGTCCCTGAATTTTTAACAAAGAGAACAGGTGTGAAACCAAAGCACACTATAGATCAAGATTGTTTTTTTTAACCTAAAACTATGAGAATAATAATTGATATTGCTTTCAGATTAAAATCTCATTGAATGGGCAAATATATCAGCTAGTAAGGTAGGAGTGAGGAACAGGGAGAAACATTCAGTACTTGTGCTGGAAAGCAAAGTAATGGTTTCACCTATTTTTACACTATATTTATGTTTAGTTTTAAACTGCAAAACAGGAGCAAGAAGGGGAATTAAAGTTCTGTCTTCAGTGTACATGGTTCCATCTAACTTTTCTTTCATTCGTTTCTTTCTCTTCTGAGAAACAATAATGAAAGTTTAGTTTATTTACCCTTAAGTGAATTAAGTTTTAACAGCAATTTGGAAAACTAGTGAATAGAACTTTGAAAAACAACTGTTCTCTGTTCAAGCAAAGGAAATTGAGCTATTTCCACAACAATTGTGTATGTGAGGGAAGACTGTGATCTTTTTGAATGAAGCAGTGTCACAGAACCAGTGGCACAAAGTTCTTATCAATTTAAAGCTACAAGGTACCTTGAAAATTATTACATGAATGTGAACACTGGTAAGGCTGATTTTTAAATCCAGTAAATAAAGAAGAGGGAAAACAAAAAAAACATAGTACCATGCCATCCCCTTGCATCCTAAGCAAAAGGACCAAAGAGGTGTACATCTTGATATAATTTTGCTCTTCCTCAGATTTTTAGTTCTTATTCTTCTTTAGGCCCCATATGTGGAAAATTCACATAAATATGTGTATTACTAACAAAGTATCAATAGGAAGCGGATTCCCTCAAAAATCCTTTTCAGATTTTATCTAATCTTCAAAATTTACATAAATACTAAGTGGGACTAAGAGAGAGGGAAAAGACGTTAATATTTTTCATTTAAGAAAATACTATTAAGAAAACAGAAAAAGTATTGCATTATTTCTCATTAATCTTCCTAAGATTGACAGATTCTTTTGTAATTGGCTCAGTATCAACTCACAGATACATTTACAGGCCAAAATATGCACAATGGCACTAATCTTAATTCCTATTACAGCCATGCCACGTTACCAAGCCAATGACGGAAACTTTAGGTGTAACATAGAAGAAATTGGCCTCTTCACTTCAGAAAATTATTTTCTCCCATTGCTTACTTTCCAGCCTTGTTATTATGTTACTGATCACACTGCCCCCAGAACTAAAAAGCTTTCTAAGAGATCCCAGAGAGTTCATAGCCAAGTTATCATGCCTGTTACTACAAACACTAGACTTTCCATTTATTACCAATAAAGCAAGAGATCTTTTAATGTCAATATGAGGTTTGAATGTCCATCCTGAAAGGGTAAGAATGTTGCTGCATGCTTTCCAATACCCTTCCATCTTAGTTAAATGACCTTTACTATCACTGAGGTAGTTGTTATCCTTATGTCAATGCTGCTCTGTCTCTAAAGATCCATGCTTAGGGTGATAGGGCAGAAGTCTGCGCTTCTCCGTTCATGAACTGTCTTATGCAAAGTTGACATTTTGCATCTGTCATCTTAAAATGCTTATTGTTTTTGTCTGGGTCTGAATATCAGCTCAAAGGATCCCATAATGAAACAAGCATCACAGATAACAATTTTATTTCGAATTACCTTTTTTTCAAAGACTTGAGAAATAAGGCAAGCTTTTCTATACCAGTGCAAATGCAGGTCTGAGAACCTGATTCAGACATTCACACTTTTTTTTTTTCAATGGTCTTAGCATTGCATACTTGAAAAAATGTGTTATGTGGGTCAAAGCATTTTCTGGCATGCATGTTACTGCTGCCTCCACCAGTGCCACTTCTTTGTAGTTATTCATCAAAATGCTGATTCCAGAGGAGAAACTGTTCTAAAAGTAACCTGCCATCTTCCCTCAATTTCAAAGCTAGCCTGTGTATTACGACAGCTCTTTTTCCATCTACATGTCAATATTAAGGCTATAACTAAAACTCTGCTGGATCTTAGTATTTGCTTTCTTTGGATGATAAAGCCATTTTAAAGTCAGACAACAGTAGCAGTGGAGAGAACTTATATTTTCATTTGGGAAACATATAGTTAATTTTCAATCTAAGTATACTTTGAAAGCCACTGCAATGCAAAATGGCTGTTGTTTCATAAGGCTCTCACTGTCCATTTTATAGATCATGAATGTGCAGCCTTTAAGAATGTATGACTTTCTGCAAATAAAACGTAGCATATAACTTTTCCTATATGCTGGTAAACTGTCTTCGAAGAAGAGAACCTAGGGGCAGCATTGATGAGGATATTTTGCTTTGTTGCCATGAGGAAAAAAACAGGGCAGATGAGTCAAGGAATTCCTGTTTTCTTACTTCATTGTTACTTTCATGGATAAGCAGAATTCTGTTGACATTTCTGTTTCTGTAGTCGATCCATACTAAGGAAGCTATTCCATAGTGGTATTAGGAAAATTTGATGAAGACAAGGCAGTATCCTACTGAAATGATCACAGGAATAGTGACTAGATGATTAATCTCTTCTTTGTCATTTACTATTGCATTTCAGACTAAGAACGTCTAGAACAGCAGATTCCTAACAAAGATATTTCTTCATTCTGAATACTTTGCTATTAACAAATTTGTCTTGTCAGTGATGATAAATCTTAGTTTGGCTCAATGTTCTTACTTGTTGGTAGTATAATTAATTTAACCATTACTAGTACTGCTTGGGATTTTTTATATTCTGAAAATAATAATTCAACTCATATCCATCAGAATCCAATCCAAAACCTGTGAAAATGAATAAGCTCTATGTGAGCTCAAGCTTTGTGATCCTTTGCCAGTTTCTGATTTATTTTATGTTTAATAGATACTGGAGGCAAGTGGAAGTTATATATAGAATAGTATTTTATATAGGAAATCATTTAAAAAACCCCCACAAAACTACTGTAATGCACCAAATCAGCTTCCATTTTCTTTCTGTCCATCAGAAAAGCAAGCAAAAATTTCATTACTTCTTAAATTTTAGAGAATACATTTCCTTATTTTTTAGGGCTTAAATAGCAGATAACGCAGTGGTAGAGCTGCATACGCATGCCTTACCTTTCTCAGGGAGATTTTGTATTTTTGGCTTTTCTTAAGACAACAGACATGATTTGAGTTAACTAAGAATTTTACTTCTGATAATGATTATAAATATGGAGAGTCACTTCACAATTCTGCCTCTAGTCTGGTTCAGAATGTGCAAAGATTTGGGCCCAGCTAATATTTACCAACATGGCAAATAAGGAAATCAAAGAAAGATATATGCCACACCCATCACGGCTGCTGGAAACTGGCTGGTGCATGGTAAAACAGTGAACTGAGGTCATTATTCATTCCAAGCTCTCTTGATTTGCCTGGCACATCACCTTGTCTCTTTGAAAATACAAATTATTTGGCTGCAGCTCCTGCAGTGAACCCACACTTTTTATTCTCCTAAAGGCCTTATCCAACAAAAATCTTACACATCTAATATGCCACTTATGCAAAATGTAGGTAACAGAGTCCCACTCAGCAATTTTTAAAACCTCTGACCATTGGGTATCAAAGCCCAGGAGGTTCCATAAATCCTGCAGTTACAGCTCTAAAGCTCCCTGGCCCCTGTACATCCTGCTTTTGCAAATATCCTTGTTCTGAAAGAAAGAAAATCTTTGGTACTTACTGTGTTGTCTAAGCCCATCCAGGTTCCAGTATGCAGATGTTTCCTCTGCCAAGATCAACAATGACAGCAATCAAAGTGTTTATGCTTAGGAGAATGGGGAATTTAGTGTACAGAAGTTTTGTGTAGTTAAGTTCTCTGTGAACTGGCAGAAGGGCTCTAACAATTCCAGCATTCAGGATAACTGTTTTCCCACTAATATGAGTTTTGTGGTCATATAGTGCATTAAAACCTATCATCTGGAATAATTCTTTTTTTCTACACCTTCAGGAAGTGCATTTGAAGAATACAAGTAGAGGGAACACAGGAAACAGAAACTACAGAATGTAAGAACATGCCATCCACAAGAATGAAGAATGAATGTGCCATCTGCAGGATACTTTGCTGTAAATAAATTATTTGTTAAACATTGGAAGACTTAAAAAAAACCTATGGTTTAATAAGCTTGATGCAATCTCAACCAATGGGCATTCTCCCAGTGAACAATGCAACTAAACATTCCAATATTAAGTCTTTAGAGAACAGAACATTTTAACCAGCCCAGAGCTAAAAAAATCTGTGGTTGATATATTACCGTTTGTTAACCTGTTTTAAATGTCCTGCACAAAATCTCTTAAAGTCCTGTGCCCCTCAAAAGCCTACAAATTTATGGGCTCTTGATGGATCCAATTGCACTAAATTAACCTATGAACACTGGCTGCTGGAGTCATTCATCAGCCTTGTCTAAGTGGTGTTTTTTTTATTTGCACTTCTATACAAGCAACAGGCTGTTTGTTTTACAGTGTCTGATAACATTGTTTGTCTACCCCTTCATATTTGCACAGTTTGACATTCCCAGTAACAGCAGCAGTAAGGTAACATATACGGTTTTAAACATCCATTAATTCCATCTGTGGCATTTTGACAGAATATGGGTTATAGATGCATTTGTTTTAAGACAGTATTATTTTTCCTTCTCTTGCAAAGATGCAGTTTATTGCAATTTGTGAGACAAAAGATTTTTAAAAGCAGTTAAAGCATACATAGGCTCTCAAACCATTAATGATTCTTCCAGGTAATTATTTTGCAACAGTATAGGTAACTTCTTTCTTCCTCCATATAATGCAGTATGTAAAATTTAGCATATCAATAATACACATATATCAAACAGTATGTAAAAATCTCTGTTTTATAGTACAACGGTGCTATTTTATAGTTTGTTACATGAAAGGGTCTGGCCAAAACGGTAGTAGGTAGAAGCAAATATGAAAAGATCAAGCCAAAGATTAAATAACACAACAGTTTTAAAAATACTCCATTTAAACGAACTAAAATGGCTTCAGATTCCAACATGGAAATAACTTTCCCATCTTCAAAAGAAAATTCAGATACTTGTTTCCTTTTAGATGTTTGAATGGTGGTGTTTTCACTTAGGGTAATGTGGAACACAAATTCATACATGCTTAGGCCCAGAGAAGACAATTTGAGAAACAGCCCTCAAACAACTTCAAAGGGGAGCCATTCAGGGCGTAAATCTTTCTGAAATATCAGCATTCTATTCAAATGTAACAAAGAGTTACTCAAGTTTGCTGCCATTTTAATTCTTCCCACAATCAGATGTGACTAAATTGACTGTTGATTAGGCTGCTGCATCGCTCTGTAAATCAGAAAAGCTAATCTAATCACAAAATTACAGTGTAGAAAGAGTCCTCAAGAAGAGATGAACCATCATGTCTTTCAAACTGCTACTCACAATAGCTTTTCATGCACCCTTGTGGGACACATATGTATTTCTGGATAATCTCTGCTTTGTAACCTTGATAGGTACTGCACTGATCCTACCTTGAATAACTCTGTCCTATGCTCCATTTTTGTAAACTCACTCAGTGCTAGATTGGCCATGCAGCAAAGGGCGATAGGTAGCCAACCGTGTCCCAAGGTGAGCAATAAACTTCTCTGTGAGAGAAGGGAAGAGAAGGCAGGAGAGAACGCACTGTTCCATCCTGTCCAGAACTGCAATGTGGTTCCACTCAACTTCTTCCCCCCATCACCCTGCACGTGGTAAGCTCAGACAAGGGATGAAATATCCCTTGGTCAACCCCAAAGAGGGCAGGGAGAATACTATGTGAAGGGAGCAATTAGGGAGACGTTAGATTAGATCTGTAAAGGAATGATCTCTTTTTAAAGGCTCAAATCTGCCTTACTTTCTACTACATCCATAGGAGTAGATGACTGAACTATGGATTAAAACACAAGAGAAGAATCTCTGCAGACTGCATATGGTACAGCTCCTCAATAGTTTCTTATGAAACAGACAGGAAGGGTAGATTTCAAAAGTCTAACAAATTATTATAGTTCCTTTTTTGTTCCCATAGAAAATTTGGGTTTCGTATTTTTTCCAAGGAAAGTGCAATATATTCCTATGCAATTCTTTAAACCCTCCACTTTCTGTGAGATGCATGTTTACATGCACAATAGACTGCCATCGCAATGTAAAAGCAGAGAGGTAAATGAATGAAAAGAATGTCACAGCTGTCACTGACTGAGATAGTTATGTTGAAAAAGGAAGAAAGTAGAGAAACAGGTGGGGAAACTAACCTAAATTATTTACCACCAATTCAATAAACAGAGGTAGAAATTCTGATATCTATCACAGCTCTCACAGGCCTCTTTTTGGCAGTGGAGATGGAAAGGGGAGTATTTTTACTTCAGTGGCTGTTAAGAATTCTGAAATGTACTCTAAGAATAAGCCTTTATTTTGATGTCACAGACATAATGCATATTTCCATTTCGTGACCATGACTTTCTGTCCCCTGCCTCCTCTGAAGTTCTAAGGGGAGGAGGGAGGAAAGATGTGAGCGCAAAAAGCAATTTGCAGATCTCTGTGGTGACAAGTTTCTTTGTAGATAACATTCTACTAATGCACTGTTAACATAACTGAATAACCATACAACATTGTGCTATTTAATTCCTGTAAATTAAGTCAAATTTTGGTCTTGGGATTCACGCACTCACATTCATGCCACCATATTTATCCTGTCGAGAAATCATAATTAGAAAGTGTCACTCATAGGCAGCAATATCTAACATCAGAACTTGACAACTGTCTAAACAAATTAGAACAATTCTTGAAAGAAACTACAATAAATAATGAATAGCTACAAGGTTCAAAGGCAACACTTTGCTTTACTAGAAAATAAATGGTATCACAAAATGGAGACTAGCTCCACCACCGTAGAGGTGAGAAATGCATGGATGAGAAATTCATACTTGTATAAGAAATCTCCAGTCATATGGCAGGAAGCACATGATATACTAGTCAGTGTGAAAGATAAAGGACTGCATTAGGTTAATAATCTGAGTAAATCCACTACTTAAAGAAGTTGAAGCATGAGCCAAAACATCTCCCTCCCAAAAGTACAAAGTAGCCTGACTTGAAAAACTTCAAATTAGAGAAACTGAAGGGTTCAGCTGGATATTCAAAAGCACTCCAGATATTTAGGAACAGGGATCCCACTGGATGCTGTTGATTCTAATAAATCACTTAAGTGGTAAAGAAAATCCCACTCTCCATCCTTCCATGTCATGTAAATCACATGAGAGAACTCACAGATTTTTGCATTCTAGAATAGACATAAAACTCCAATTATTACCCAGAATGTCACTGAAGTGCAGAAGTAAAAAAGTGAATTAAGTCTCATTATTTTCAGTTAGATCAAAAAGCACTGCAGATCTAAACCCACTGAAGTTAATATATCTCTTTCATCAAGGTAGCAAAATTTGAGCCTCATCTCCATAGTAACCATAATTAATCATTAAGAGTTTAAATGGAAAATAAATACATTTTATATTCTGCTCAAAATGTACTTACGAACTTACATTTGTGTGAAAGACTTGTATGAGGCTCATTTGTACCATTCAGTCAAGAAAGAAAAGAAAATCGAATAATGGAATACTGCGTTCAGTCCCTGGAGGTACATTCAAGTAGGCACCTTTTGCCCAAGGCAGATTATAGTGTCAATTCCTTTTTTAAGATTAAAGGGTAAGTTAGTGGTAGGCTTTCTTTACAGAAGTGAATTCCATATACACCTAGTAGCTGTGTTCAGTTGTCCCATGAGCTGGTTGTTGACTTAGTGTCAATGGCTAAAGTTGATTAATGAAGACTCTAGGCCAAGCATTGTGTCTTCTTGGCTCTCCATTTTAATGAGGAAGTGCATCATAAGACAAGTTCAGAAAGGTGTATGCATATTTGCTTTACCTGTTACTGATTTGGCCAACAATGCCAAAGTGGTGCTATTGTTTTGTTTAAGAAAGTACTTGACTAAAATATAAAAGAAAGCATAAATATTTTTTTAATGTATGAAAATGACAATTATATAGGTATGGTTATTAAAATAGAAATACAACTAGCCATAACTTTTCAACTTTTTGTCACTCAGCAATGGCAAAGAAATCTTAAATTGATGGAGACGGGGCAGGAATAAGAGTCAAAATGCCACAAAAATTCATGGACTTGAAATGCAATTCTGAATCTTTACTCCAAGTCAGAAATATAGACAAAGAAAAGCATTTAAAGTGAGGGAACAATGGATATGACTGAAAGCCTGTTCAGATTAATGCGAGTCCTGTATCATACCAAAGATTTTTAAGCCACGCTCTAGCCTGAAATCAGTGTAGAGTTTGGCTTAAAGTCAGTGGCATGATATGATCGAGATTTTCATAAAGCACATGTTTTTATTTTTACCTGATTACCTTCTCACTCATGGCACACTCCCCAAAGCCAATATTCCTTAAAAAAAAAGCACAAAGAAATGCATCTAATTTTAACAACAAATGAAAAAAAATATTCCTAACATGAAACTGATGCTATTTTTAATTCTCGCCAGTTTCAAATTGTGAGAAAAAGTTGAAATATATGGCTAACAGTCTGTGAATTTTTTTTTTAACTTTATGTGGTCACTATGAACATCCTAATGTACAAAATTTCACTTTTCTTTGTTTTGTTTTGAAATGATGGTAAGTTAAGCCCAAATAGAGATTCTTGGAACGTATAGGCTAGATAGAATACTTATGTTCTGATGAAGGTATAATCAATATATTTAAAATGTTTTATTTTTAGTCTGAAAAGGAATAGTAATAATTTATTTGGGGACTCAACCTATACTGGTCCCTCTTTTAAGGATACTGTTCAGTGCAAACAAGTCTTCCAAATGCCAAACTTCTATTCAAAACCAACATTCATGCCTCCCTCCCCCTCCCCCCAGCAAAACTAGTTAAAACACTATTGTAACATAATTTTATTGTTTGTCTCTTTGTTTGGGGGGGGGGATTGTTTCGTTTTGATTCACTTTGTTTTGATTTGGGGGGCAGGGGTAAGGAGGAGGAGATGAGGCTTTCAAGCAATTCAGATTTTTTCCTCTTGGGTACAATCTACAAAAAATAAAGAATTTACCTTGATGAGATTATTAATTATCCAATTCATGTGTGGAAGTAGTATTAAGTAAAGCAACTAGATTAAAGTTGTCTTGAAAGAAGGAAAAAAAGTTATTAACACAAAGTTTTTACTCATTCTAATCCTACACTATACTTTTGCTTCTCACAGCATTGGAATATTCCACTGGACTATAACTGTCCAAACACACAGTATCTGATATATATAAATCTTCCTTGATTTTTTACATGAAGGGTGTTATGGGAATATCTGAAACTTGATTACATATAGTACAGTATAGAGATACCAGGCTAGCAGAGACCAAAACAAGAAGGACCTCCCTGATGCTTACATTAGGAAATCTTATACTAGTTGCATAAAGGGTGTGTGTACATGTATATATATACATATAGAGACATATGTATGTATATATATGTATAACGTTATAATGTGTGTATGTGTATGTGCATGTGTGTGTGCATGTGTATATTAAGCTTTTCTTAATTTTCCTGTCAAGTAAAATTTGAATTTCTTGCTTTTTACACGTTATTTCTCATGGATTATATTCAATAATCCAGTTGGAATCTAATTTTAGAAGAACATTGTAGAATATGGGTGTCACAAGTTAGATCCCACCTTTGTTTTTCACACCTCAAGAAATGACCTGATTTTTAAATCATGAGACACTTCTCTGCTGTCATCAGATAAATCTATCTATCTGTTTAAGTACAGATATAAAATACTAACTCTGAGGGCCTTTCTACGAAAACATTGATTTTAAAATTTTCTTTTATTTAATTATTCTCCAGATAACTTCTGTTAAGTGAGATTTTTTAAATGTAAGCATCCCTTCAAAGTAAGAATAATGGATAATATAAACAGAGAAGAATGAAAATTTCTGTCATTTAATAATATCACCTCAATTATTCATTTGTCAATTAGATGTTTTTTGTAAGAATAATTCACGCCTCTCTATAGCACCCTTAACTATTTCAGAAGTGGAAAAGACTTAGCACTGTAAATTCCTATATCTCAAATTATTTATAAGAATTTTTGATTTCTCTGTATTCTTCAGTAACTTTTTATTTTGCCAGCATGGCTCACAAAAGTCATAAAAAGCATCAACATGATACTTCTGCTGCTAAACATTCTTTCCCACAAATATTTAACATACATACACCCACCTACAATATTTCCATATTCACACTTGATTTAAGTTCTTAAGAAACAGCACAAGTATAATTGGGAGATTTTTTCCATATTTTAAAGGTATGAACCATTTTTTAACTAAATCAAAGACATTCCATCTTACTGTATTTTACATTCATTAGTATCATCTCATTCCTCGAAAGCAGCAACAAAACACCTGCAGAACAAAAAGGACTCTGTCTTGATAAATAGGATCATGCTTCATGTACTCGTGTTAAAGAAAAACGTTTAACCAGATAACTATATTTACAACTGATTCAACAAAATTCATATTTTGTAGTGAAATATTTAACTTTTTAAATTTTAAAACCAAAATAATGTTCCACTCTTCCTGGTTTACTGGCATTAACCTGGTTTATGGTATGAAAAAGCCCACTTCAACAATGATCAAAGACAAAGGATCCAAGACCAATAGACTAAAGTGCTACCAATGACAGAGGTACAATGTCCTTATTTCATGCACAGGGATGAATTCTATCTTATTTTTTTTTTTTTTAGATTAGAATTTCAAATCAAATTGATATAAATACTGCATAATAATTATAATACTCTTCATTATTTCCACTCAGAGATAAGTTTGAATATAATAAAGCACATGCAAGTTACACTGCATGATACAGTATATAAATCTTACCTTTTAATTTATTACCATTTCTAAGGAATCATTTC
This sequence comes from Ciconia boyciana, assembly GCF_034638445.1. Lineage (NCBI taxonomy): Eukaryota > Metazoa > Chordata > Aves > Ciconiiformes > Ciconiidae > Ciconia > Ciconia boyciana. The sequence continues at coordinate 63,067,556 of NC_132934.1, forward strand.
AACTGAATTCTACAGAAATCCTGTGCAAGATGAAAAAAACAATTTTTAAAAGTGTGTAGTGATAATAGTTGCCTGATTAAACTAAGTCTCATCAAACATGAGTCATAAAATGCTCCACTGAAAGCATACCAGTACATCATAATGTTCTGAACAGCTTCACCTGTAGTGTGATACTTCATGTTGCTTTTATCAGAATGTGATGGTTCTGTTTTATAGTTTCTTAATCCTTGGAGTCTTTGGGTTGAATATAAAACATGTTTATCAAGCCTCAGGATTTTAGGAAACAAAATAGAAGAAGCAGCACCACCTGCTGCTGATAATCAAATCACACATGAGCTTTCTCTCCTCCCAAATTACCTCCAAAGCCACCCACGAGTGCTAAATGAAGAGAGCAATAGCACTTGGTTTTCAGGAGGACACCCTTTCCAACAGGAATATTGACTGTCCTCCCTTTCTTCACTGTTGGACTTCAATTGGTATCCTGACTAAAACTGGGGTTTCCATGATGCAAGCGTGAATGTGGATACATGAATTTCTGATTTCACTACTGAATAATGCTACTATTAACATTTCAAGTCATTATAACCAAACAGTGATAAGTGTTAAATGTTCATTCACTAAAAACCATTTAAACTCTCTATTAAAGTTCTAACTGGATTTATTCTTTCTTTTTTATTTTCTTGTGCTTACTCATAATACAATGTCACTACTTGATGACAAATAATATTTCATACTGTGTATGTAACATCATTGTGTTGCAGAATCCCCCAAATACCTCAACAATGTCTTTGTTGCGCTATTCTCCCCATTTAGCACTTATAAGCTTTTCTAGTAACAACCAATAAATCAAAAAACGGAGCTCAATATGTACAAATATTAAAAAAAAATCAAGAATTTTTGCTAGTTTGCAGTTCATGTAATGCCATCTTGACCATTCTCTTCCCCTCTCTCTACGAGCTGTCTAGAACAGTAAACTTTGCTCCATAAATAATAGTATATTCATGCTTTTAAAGGCTTTTATATGCATTTATAGTAGGTAAAGGTTGGAAGAGGTAGTTGACTGAATTTCACTTTTATCTACTTTGATTTCAGTAAAGGGCTTTGTCACTCTGTATACATAAAGGCTAATGCACCCTTTGGTTTGTAGAATGTACTGAAATGTTTGCAACCCTCTTGGTATCAGGTCCAAAATGTGAAGCATTACTGTTAAGAGGGTATCTTTCTAATGTATTTGTATGTATAGTTTACACCTCTGTGAGGTCTAATAAAGGATTATGGTTAATAAAAAATGCGTTGAAAATTCCTCATCCACATAGATTTTGCAGTAATTTCCATTCTTCCTTTCTCTTCCCTGGCATACACATTTAAATTCTCAGAATACACCAAAATCAGGACATAACCTTAACAGGATGAGCAGGCTTCATTCCTAAGATAGGACTGACACGGAAAGTTAACTAGTGGCTCAAGAGCCTTGATAAAATGAAGTGTCAGCAGAAGGAATTATGGAACCTATAGATAAAATTAATAGTAATGAATGACCAGGAACAAACTGTATTCACCCACAGATGACAATATCTGAACTCTGGTATACGGCCACTCACTCAAAAGCTCCTTGCTATATGAGAACTAGGTGGTAGCTAATGTGTATACTCTTCCAGAGAGTATACACTTTTAAGGAACTACAAACTACCATGTCTTATATCTCTATCACTTAAATTGTTCTCAAGAACAGAATCTGTGGGTATGTGAGTAAATATTATGTGATAAATATGGTATCTTGCAGGAAAAGGAAGATGGTTGTTGTGAAGTTAAGCCTCAGAAATCTGTTGGGAGTTCTTTGGAAGAAAAGACAAGCACGTAGTCAAGAAAGATCAGGGTGATCTCGGATTTCCAAAATTCTTGTAAATTAGATCCCTCATCCAAAGTTCTTAAAAACACTAAACTGTCGTGGAATGAGAAGGAAGTTCTTCATATGTGCACACTGCTGATTAAAAAGCAGAAAAGATAAAGCAGGAAAAATGGTCAGCCAATAGTGGAGGGGCACCATATGTGAAATCCTGCTGCAATCTGTTCTAGCACCCATGCTGTTCAACCTTTTCCTAAATGAGCTGGAGAAGGGGTGAATGGTAAGAACACAAAGTTTATGGGTGATATTAAGGCAATCAAGTCAATCAGGCATGATTATGCTTGGTAAATCTATGCTGGCTGTTCCCAGTTGCTGTCTTGTCCTTCATGTGCTTTGAAACAGCGTCCAGGAAGATTTTTTCCTATAACTTTCCAGGTACTGAGGCCAACTTGTATCTCCACAGATCTTGGCCCTCTCAGATGGGTGCAATGTTTGCCTTTTTTCCGTCACTAAACTCCCACAGTTGCCATAACCTTTCTAATATGATAGAGAGCAGCCTCACAACAATACTGCATAGCTCCCTCATCACCCTCATATGTATCCCATGTGGTCCCAAGAACTTGTGTATCTCCATTTGGATTAAAGCTCCATAATTCCATCTTCTTTCATTATGGGCAATGCTTCACTCTGCCAGTGAACTCATGGTTCTGGGAGGCCTGAGGACAGCCCTACCACTGCAAATGCAAATAGACACAAAAAAGGCCTGTGGCCCAGGAAGTCTCTAAATTGTAAATCAACGGAGGTAGGAAAGTTTCACTACATCTTGCCTTGTTCTAGCATTTTCCCCTAGATATTGATTTTGGCTACTGTGCGAAACAGTTTCCTGGACTGGTTTCCCCATCTTATCTTTACACTGACTTCTTGTATTTTTATCCTGCTGGCATAGTAGCCATTCTAAACTCTACGTGCACAATCTCTAAGTGCACAATCCCTAAAGTAATATCCTTCACAGAAAATTCTCTATATTCATATATTCACAGCCATTAATTTTTAAATGCACACTGTCTTATCATAATACTTGAGCAATTTATGGACATTTCGGTTTAAAAATAATCACCCAACAATAATAAACATATTTTGATTCTTAATTTCTGATTATGAGATGCAGGTAACAGACATCATAACAACTTGTGGATTTGGCAATGTGGCCAAGGAAGATTTAAAAAATCCATTCATTTGTAATCTTAATTACAATTTTTAAAAGTTTTTAATCATGTGTATTGCATACATTTCCACAAGTTTTCAATCTTGCATGAACAACATGTACTTGCTAATAAATATGACTGTATGGTAAGCTATGCTAACACAATCAAAATAAGAACACTCCACGGGGATTAAGGAAATGTCTAAGAAATTACTAATAGTTCAGAAAAAAAAAATCAAAACTTTAGTGGCCAGCTCCTTTCTTCAATTGTGCATTTCCTCAGATGCACATAAGTTAATTTATAGAACCTTTTGATTAAAGAGTTGCAGCAGATTAAGCAAGCCTGGATATTGACTTACTGGGAAATTATCTTATTTATTACCTTAACTTGGAACTGGTTTTGGATCACAGCTAAAGAGAAAAATCAATCTAGAAATCCATTGCTACTTGAAGGCCAGCAGAACTTCTGGAAGCTTAGTAAAAATTAGGACTATCAACCTCAGCTGTTAAAAATGTAATGGACAAAATTCTTATTTTATTAGTGCAAAGTTGACATTGTGTGTGGAGAACGAAACTGATTTTTTTTTTTTACTTGGGCAACTTCATTCAGCTATTGCATGTTTTTGTCCTGTATTTTCATACTGTTTTACACTTGGTTAAAAGTACCGTTATTCACACATTATTGCCTTAATTTTGGCTTACAACTTTATATTTTTACTTATTATACCTCTTGTACATACTTTTTAGGTAAAGTTGATTAGTGGTGATTCTAAGCCAATCTTTCATCTCTGCAAAAATGAGTTACCTCTGAGAAGTATGTTTTACCAACTGAGAGGGTGACAGAGCTATTAACATTCATAACAGTTTGCACATGTTGCACTATGCATCAGTGGTACACAGATTTTCTGCTGGCTTTCTGAAAAGAAGTCATTTGTCATTTCTGTATTTTGACAACCAAAACGTTGAGAAGAAATTGAACAGAACAGGAAGAAAAGTGTTAGTCAAACTGAGATAAAACAAAGATTAAAGCAGGATTTCCAGATTACCACTGGGTTGGTTTTGTTTGTTTGGGGAGTGCTTGGACTCAACCTTTAATACAACAACTATTTCAATTAAAATGCACTGTCCTTGGACCAGACTCCAAGTCCTCCGGGACTCACCTTCTCAGCATGTGCTTTCTCCACTAAGTAATGTTTTCAACTCTTTTTATTTGCTTTTTCCTTCTGTTCCAAGTATCACATATTCTTGCTACATAGTGACCCAGTGCAATAGGAGAAGCAGCAAATGCCTTCCCAATCCTTCCAACAAAAAAAAGCTGGTAAGTCTACTGATTTGGGCATGCGGTCAAGAAGTGAGAGATAAAAGTTTGAATGCCATCAGGCTGAAAATGGAAACAAATCAGATCTCCCATTGATTCTATGCATACTGCAATTAGCTTGCAATTTGAAAAAGAAAAAAAAAAGCAACAATGCCAGCACTTTTTGGGTACCCGATACTACATCATTAAGCATGCCCTCAGCCTTCCGATGAGATCAAGACCTTTGAAGACTTAAATGCTATACAGGATGGATTCCAGACCCCAGTGTGGCTTACAGAAGAGGGAGGTATTCTAATTCTTGAGGTGAAACAGCTCTGGGCATACAACACACTACACAACTCTAACCACTTTAAGATCTTGTAGATTTAAAAGCAGATAGAGCAGAGAAAATCAGTTATTTCCACCATTAACAGGCCACAGAGAAGCTGCTAATTTTTGTTCAGTTTTGGTCTAGGCATTGATATTTCAGATATATATTTTATTTAATTCTTTCAAATAGTTTATGTTTCTGTCACATCCATCATTTGTATTCCAATTCTCATTACAGAATTATCAGTCTGTTACCTGTGTTTGGATTCATCTGGATTTTATTGAAACTACTGGACTGCAGAATCCCTACCAAAATCTGTATTCATACTGTGCAACAGAGACAGTTTTCTTCATTTCACATTCTTCAAATCCTTGCTTCTCCAAAAACACTTTATATCATTGCTTTTCCTGCACATCTTCATCTATATATTGTTATCATTACTGGTACTTCCCAGCTTCAAATACTTTTTTGTACACATAACTCATTCCTAGCTCTTAGGGCCAAATCAGTCAGTAAATTCTTGGTAATTTAACATGCTGAACACAATCCCGTACTGCTTTAAGCACATCCCATTGTTGATTTAGTAACTGATAAATAAGCGATTGACTTTAGACAAAACATTTAAATTAGCCTTTTCTGCAAATATAGCTTACTATCAAACACATTTCCTGCTGTTCTTGTTCTGTCTAAACAGCATCTAGCTTTTTAGCCCAGCTTTTTAACTTAGTTCAAATACTGCATGTTCTCTGCTATGCCAGCCAGAAAAACAGCACCAGTTAATATTAAAATATTTTCTCCTATCCTTATTTTCACTTTTTGCTCTTTCTATTTCCGTGTCCATACTCTCTGTAATCACAAAATCAAGATAACTTAATAGCTGAACTTGCAGCATGCTAAACCTGCCACTACCCACGAACTCCAGTGAGTCAAGAAATTTCATCAGCAGCTCACAAACTTAGTTCTCATGTTCAAATAGAGACATTTTTACTGCCTTCCTAGGTAACCACCGACATCTAGGGTTTTCCTATCAGTTTGAAGCTTATATTTCTGTATCCTGTAGAATGCCAGTGGCCAGCAAGTCTGGCCCTGAAATACTGCTGAAATCTTGAGGATAAGGTCAACACAGTTTCTAACCATTCTATTCTGAGATGGACTGGAACTTTCCTGGGCACTAAATAAAGAAAATCTCTAGTTGGCATGATTTGTCTTTCAGTCTTTTTGCATTTCTATTTCCTTTTAACGAGGAAATGGACTAGTTCTTTAAACTTCTTTGCTCTAAGTGCCAGTGCAGTAATAGAATTACCAGTATAGAAATGCCATCTGAGTCTTTGGCCAAGATTCCGTAAGGTACTTGAATCTGTACGTAAATATGTACCATAAGTAGGCCCACTTAAAATGTTTCTTATTAATAAAAGTGATATTAAAATCATTATAATTCTATGTCCATAAGTATTTTTCCATGTAATGTAAGTCTATTAATATAGATGTACTATTATATTTTTTTCTTTATTAACTCATGATACACCTTTTGCTACTCCAACAGAAAGCTATGCAATGAGTTTTATTCTTTTTTAATTTCTGTCTGGATACTCTTTTCACTTCCTTCACTGACATTTTTCAACAATATTTGATAAGAGGTATGTTTAAACCTTATTTTATTTAAGGATTTTAAGCTACTATATGCCTTTCAAATAAATAACAAAGTATAAACTTGAGGCTTCCTATATTTCATATAGCTGTGATTCTTTCCCTTGTCAGAGTACAAATCCCTTGATTTGATTTGGTTCTGCTAGTTACCTTTTTTATATATGCTCTCTTACTTCTTTTCTCTCTCATTATGGCTCTCATATCCTCAAATGTGAGAAATGAATGGTGATGTTTTCATTTTATTACAGGTTGGACAGAATAACTTCCCCAATATCACTCAGCACACTAGTGTCAGATACAGGTAAATTGTCCCTGGCACCTTGATTAAAAAAATCAGAGTTTAACTGATGACACCACAGTGCTTCTCCAGCATCTTGTGATTTCTTCCTGACCTGTTACTTTAGCTTCTTAAATTTTCTCAAGCACCAGAAAGGGTGAGAATCATTAGAAGTACATGGATGTATGCAGCACAAGCTTGTGTAGATGAGGGATTTTCCAGCTGCACAAAAAGCTGACTTAATGTGCAGTATAAAATTTTGAAAGGCTCATAAATCAAGGCAAACAATGGAACAAACAAAGGCAACTTATTTGGAATGTCTCTCCCATTCTAAAAAGATGTGTTCAATATTTGGCTAAAAACAATACTCAATAATTTATAATAATACAGTGGATTCTTTCCTATCCAGCTTGCCCCCTTATGCAGAAATATCTATTACTTGCCCAATTTCAGAGTGTACATACAATTACAGATACTACTCAGGAAGAGAATAAATGTGCAAAATTTTAACCTCAAAAGTTTCAGGAAACTGAAAGGTCAAATGCAAAAATGTAAAAGCTGAAACATAACTGTAATTATATAATACTCTATGATGAAGGCCCCTCTAAAACTCTCAGTTTAGAAATGTGTCATGTGGTGCCTCAGATTACTGAAGCCTGAACACATTATCGAGGTGGTATGCCATATAATTTGAACATAACATAAAAAATTGACAGTAACTAGTACAGATAATTACGTTATGAGATCATGAATGAATAATTCTTTCTACTTATGGAACATCTCACAGTGTTTTTCAGAAGAAAATGAAGCAGAATTATCTTCATTTTGCATCAGACAAAAGTAAAAGACCAAATTCTACCTGACTTGCTAAAAAATATACAGCTAGTCCATAACAGAACCAAGAACAGCACTCAAGAATTCCAATTGTTTTTATATCCGCTGTTAAAAATAAGTACCTTGCTACAGACATTCTATTATTCTGGATTTGGGAAATAAAGCATCAAGTGTAAGACAGATCTGATGAGAAAGCTACTGAAATCAACGGGACGTACTGTCAAGGCCTTTGAAATGTTTATGACATCCTTTTCCAGTTACAAAGAGATTATCTATCTTTATATGTCATGGGACAATGCTACTTCATATATTTAAGTTTGTTGCTTGTTTCTTTAAGTTTGCTTTTTAATTGTTCCTAGTCACTGTTTCAGATTCTGTCTTCGTTGATGAAGAATTTAACCTGTGTACTGAAATACATATATAAAGTCAACCTAGACTTTTTAGAGTAACTTCAAAGAAAAATTAAGCTATTACATTCATTTGAACATAGTGTTAGATAAGCATATCAGGTGTATATATAGGGAATATATTTATCCCACTTTTAACATATCATCCTAAAAGTTAAGTATGGAAGTCTCAGACATCGGAATCTACCAGACTGCAAGTTCAGAAGGTGAAAGACAGTAAACTGGTATCCTGACATCAGCCTAGAAGTCTTACTGAAAACACCATATAGTACAGTCCTCAGATATCACAGACTTGTAAAATCCTACAAACAAACAGATACAGGTTTCTACAAACACTAAACACTTACATGTAGCAGTTTCGATTGCAATCTAAACTATATATGTACTCCTAACAGGTTTATTTTTATTATTCTTCTGCCAAAACGTAGCCTCATTGGTCTCCTGGAAAAACATACACAGAAATTCAGCTACCAAAAGAGATGGCAAAGGGTTTTTGTATCTCTCTCTGTAGTAATCTCTTGAGAAATCAATGCCTAGATGGGACAAGAATTTACGTCATGTAAGCAGCCAAGTGATATTGAATTAGGAGAAATCAGCAACTGCTACACGTTTTTCGACACTTGCTCTGTCAGTAGGGCTGCACAACAGACATTACTCTGTTGAAAGGGCAAAAGCTTCAAAACAGACAAAAAAGAAAAAAACAGCAATTCAAGAAGATAACAAACCAATACTTTTTGAGTCATTGCTAACTGACATCCCTCTTCTAACCACCATGTGGCTGGTAAGATTTAAGAGTCCTGTAATATATTTATGAGGGAAACGAGCATCAGGCAAACAAGCTGTAACAAGTACACACTAATTTACCAGCTGATTAAAGTTTCCAACTTTAAAAAGGAAATTGAAAAAGGAAATGCTTAAAAAAAAATCTCACTGTGAAAACAATTCCTTCAGTCTCTGGAGAATAAAACTGTATTCATATAAGAAGAAAGACTAACATGCAATTTAACAATGTCTTATCAAAAACAAAAAGAGACAATAAAAAATTGAGTATTCATCAATACTCCTAATGGCATTCACAGAGGTTTTTTTATGCTTAGTCAAATGAGATTTGGACAGTTTTTGAATATGGAAAAGACAATACACTAAATTCATGTGCCAATTATTTGTCATGCACTTTGCTCAGAAGAGGACTAAGATTTTCCTTATTTTAAAGGCTTGGTAATGATATCTCTGTTTACATACTGTGTCAAGAGAAAAGCAGTAAAAGCATGTAAGCATCTCATTATTGACTGAAGAAAAACATTCATCTCACCCTAAATTCAAGATCTGAAGATCAGATTCATAACTAAGAAATTATAGTGCATGTTTTCCTACTTTAAAAAAAGTCAGATGACTGCCTCAAACTCATATTTGGAAAATACACTATAGAACATCCCAAGAATTTAAACTTGTCATTGAAAAAACGTTTCATTATATAAGATTATGTTTGAAGTTTATGTATTGACAAAGGAGCATTTTCAGGTGAAAACATTTGTTTCAATATTCTAATTTTGATGTTCTAGGGCATGCAGAGGAGCTAATCCACAGTAGAAACTTGAAGAGGAATGCCAACTGACCCAGGGACACCTCTAAATGTCACATTACAGCTTTGGGATTAAAGTACTAATTTTGGTCATCCATTTTAACTAATGCACACCTACCTCACTGTAGAATTTTACACATCATGAGACACTGAACAAGTAATTTCTGATTTCTGTATTGCAATTCATTTCTGCTAACTTCAATCACTTACTTTGCCTTAGCATCTGCTTGACTCACTAAAGAGAAAATAGAGAGAGGAATTTCCAAGAAGTTTCCATCTTTCTCCACTGTGGATTTGCACTCATTCATCACACCTACATGTAGCCATTGAAAATTTTAGTTTTCAGGCCTTCCCTTTAAGCAGTGGAGAAAAATATCCTCTGAAAGTGTTATCATTTTGTCCTCTCATACATAGAATGAACATAGTAGATACCTAATATTTTAAATATTGCTTCACCTTTCTATTAGCAAAAATTCTAGGACTGAGAATTTATGACAAGCTTTCTCATATAGCAACTGAGAATGCCTTATCACTCATGTAACATGATGCTATGGATCCAAAATTACAACTCCTGTGCTGAGGAATTTCTCACATCCCAATACAAAAAGACCACAGTGAAGAAAAAAAAAAAAAAAAGAAAAGAAAAAAGAGACTCTTCTAATAATTTACACACAGATTTAATGATACAAGAAGAAATACTCTTCATCTTTAACAAACAAAATTTACTTAACTATTTATGCAATTTCTAAAGGAGCTAATTCATGGTAAAATGCATCTTTCAAACTAGGGGAGGAGGAGTGGAAGATTGAAAGAAAATATAGCCATTTCAGAAGTGCTGAGGCTTCCACTGGAATGCTGTACTCAGTTTCTGCATCAAATTCCATAGATAGTGTTGAATGAAAAGTATCCAAAGGGATGCAAAAACAACCAGAGGCCTAGGAAACATGAAAGGCTTGGGTTTTTTTAGTCTTGGAAAGAGATGGCAGAGTAAATAAAACACATTAAAAGATAGTTGCATTCCATTAACTGCACTGTCTGACAGGCAAGTGATATTAATGAATCTATACAGTGAAAAACATAAATATTGAACATTTAGCAGAATGTTACAGATATGCATGGCTGAGTTCAAAATGTATATTCTGCACATTTCTTTTTAATTCTGCATAAGAGATGTTGAAATCTGTTTTTACTGTAAATTTTGAAATTCATTATGCACACAGCATTCTGACAAAACTACCTAATTTGCTGAAAATTATAAATAACCTACATTCAAAGCTTTAAAAATTGTTCCTCTAAACTGGACATATATGTAACATAGTAAACCTCATTTTACATCTGACAAACAAGAAACTATTTCCTTTGTGCAAAAGCAGTAGCTGAAATTTGAAACAGGCATAGATTTCAGATCCATTCAGTATCCGTTCTATGGCTATATTATTTTAGGTTCTGTCTCTGGTGCAAATTCTCAGCAGACACTCAAGGCTATGCTCGGCATGCAAAATGTTCTGCTCTCTAAAAATAATACTTTTTTTAAAAAATCCATAATGTTGATGACTTGCTATCTTTCAATAACACAGAAATCAAGGCAAGCTCTCTACCTTCATAGCAATGGAAATCCTAAAAGTTTAAACACACTTATTACAGTGCCAGTGTGGAGATATTCACAGCTAGTAGGGCACTTCACTGTTATATTTGTTGTTGATTAGAAAAAAATAATCTGACTTCTCCCCTTGGCATCCCACAGATGTGAAGCAGCCAAAAGTCAACATTTTTGCATAATGCAGCATTAAGGACAACCAGACAGGAAAGGAAAATCAAATATGTCAGTGGAGTGGGAACCTACATATTAGAAAGTATCAGGCTGCTATGAGCAAGAAAGAGGAGCAGTGATATCAAGGAGAAAACAGCCTGAGAAACTGATGCATAGGCAAAGTATACCAGGGATGACTGACCAGAGTATCTCTGAGGAAGCTTAAGCAGTGCAGATTTGATTCCTCTCCTCATTGATTTTAACAACTCCTTTTTTGCTTGCTTGCTTTCAGCCCTGCGTTCTCACTTCGTGCCTTCTCCTCCGGCCCACCCCCATTTGCTCTGTAGCTTTACTTCTCTAACTTGTTGCAGCAATTGTAGCCTCAATATATTCAGTTTGGTGAGCTTCAGTGAATTTGGCACTCACCTGACTATCTCATATGACAGACACAGAACCTTCAGAGGGTTTTGTGAGGAGCTGCAGCTCCCTGACTTCAGTACAGCTGAATGTATGACAGCTCAACTGTGATGCAAGTCTGACTAACAGAATAATACCACTCATATATGCTATGTGCAGTAGGTGACAGCAGCTCTGAATATTTGAAATTATACATTCCTTATATTAGAAAACTAAAAATAGTTCAGCTATAAGCCTGCCTAAGAGCCTTATCTGAAATCTAGTATGATCAATGGAACCTCTCCTTTCATATTAGTGGAACTAAAGAATGATTTTATGTTGACTGGAGTTTGGTTTTGTTTGTTTTACAAGAAAGACATAAAGCATGACTATTCTGCAGAGCAAATATTTTTACAGTCCATCAACCTTGTAACAGATAAGTAAAAACACAAGTTGGGGAAAAATCACCCACAATCTTTTGGAATGTATTCATGTCATTCAATTCAGAGAGGAAATCAAGCCTTTCAGTTTTGGTGTCTTGTTTTGAGACTGGTTACTTGAACAAGTTATTGCTCTCTGTACGTTACCAGCTAAAGGTTCAGCTCCTACATATAACAACTGGTCAAGGCATTGTTAAAAGAAAAATCCTGAGTCTGTGCACAAGAATAAACTGGAAACTCATCCTTCCCAACATTATGAAAAACACACTCATGATATGGCACTGAGCTTTAGAGTGCTAACATTCCAAGGCTCATGCACGAGGCAACATTCCTGTCAGCCAATTTTACATGCCAGATGTCTTAGAGGAAATGAGATCCTGGAAAGGAAAAAAAGTAGAAAAGAGTACTAGGTTTATTTCATGAAAACATGATCAAGTTCTTTTAGTACAGGAAAAAATACAGGCTAAATGCTGCAGGTCTTAAATTGAGCAAAACTCCCACTATAGTGAAGAACTTTATTGATTAGAAATCACAGATTTTGGCTCAATGTGATTGATGCAAGATAGATCTGAATTATTGTGCAGTTACTTAAAAATTTTATATGGATAATATTATCATAACATTCCCCACAATAACAAAGCTCATAAACTCATAGGCAAGGGAAAAGGGAAAAACAAAAGAAAAAGGAAAAAAAGAAAGGAATTTAACCACCAACTTAAGTGGGTTTCCAAATAAAGCTGTATTTGATAAATGAAAATGCTATCTAAAAGTTAACATGAAGAACAGCACATGGCAGGAACCAATAAGTTAGGAAAAAACCCCTCTGTCTCCATAGCTAAATTTGCTTTATTAAAAAAACTGTTCCTCATTCTTATAAAACTATGAATTAAAAAAGTAAGCATAGGAAAGTCCACCATGGGGGTGGAGATACATTATGAATTTTAAAAGACTTCACAAAAAAAGAATTGTTTTGGTGTACTTGAGGCATGTACTTCCAACACTTCAGCAAAAGGAAAAATGTAATTGCAGCTAAAAATTAAAGGAAGAAAGAGGATAAATTTGAATAATCTGGTAAATATTTTACACTTGACTCAAGAATAAGAAAAAGAAAATTCCTACTACATTATTTTATCCTTGCTGTGTTCCCTGACAATATATGGCAGGGATATGGTTAACTGACCTCATTTCAGTTACTATCAGAATATGCGGGAATATACCAACAGTAAAAAGAGATGGAGTTCATATATCTTCATTTTCAAATCAATGAGGAAAAAATAAAAAGAGTGAGGATGCAGTATCCCTAGTCTTGAGTACTTAGGAAACCACAATATCTTGATTTATTTAATAATCATGTGTTTTATTATTTATTTTTATATCCTGCAATTTGCAAAAAAGAATTATTCTCTCAAGGCATACTCCAATGGAAAAAAAAGTGTTCTGCTATTGATTTTTTTATGTTTTCACTTGTGGGTGTAAAGATTTGCAAGAAAGAGACTGAAAATCTCTTACATATTTCTGCAGAATGAGATTCTAAGATGCTTAAGCAGAATGAGACATCTCCAAGTAAACACCTGCATTAGAGTAAAAATTTTAATATTTAGCACTTGCTACTGTATGCAAGCCCCATGAAATGCCTTTTGCCTGGTCTTTTTCATTTGAGGTCACATTTCTTGTCCCTCACTGACCTTTCCCTCTTGAAAGACAGTGCAGACAGGAGAGTAAAGAGTGCAAACTTGCAGCATTTAATACAATTGGGGACTATTTAGCCTAAGAAGTTACAAATAATTCAGGGGACAGAAATTTTGAAGTAGAAAAGCTAGTTAGAAATATGATAGCATTACTGAAAAAAAGAAATTAGGGAGAAACATAGATAGCTTCTGTCAGTGGTTTTGCTGGAATTTTAAAGCACTTAAATAAAAGAGCAATTTCATAAATATAACCAACAGTGACAAATTTAAAGGGCCAAGAACTAGAGGTGATGTCCTTACAAAGTCTTTTAGTAAGAAATGAGCGCCTAATTCCATAGGGGCATTTGAATAACCCTAGCTCTTGGCATTTACTGGGCAATTTTAATTCCCTGAATTCAAGTGGCCTTAAAACATTTGGCTTTAAGGGGATTCAGGGCTACAGTGACCAGGCTGCCAGTTTGGAAAGGCTAGATTGGAGATTTTTTTTTTAATTTGGTTTCTTTTTTTTTTTTTAAAGTCAGGCAGAAATGCTGGAAAAGGCAAAGGGAGGAAATGCTTTTAGGCCATTTTGAGGGAGGGAAGAACAGATTATCAACCAAGAGGAAATGATTGTTGGAACAGAGTGAGCCACAAACACTAAGGAAGCATTATAAAAGAAAACCAAACACAATACATTCCTATTCTAAAAAAAAAAGAAAGAAAAAAAAAAAAGATAGTGGAGGGATAGAAAAGGCACTGAGCAAGACAAGATTTTCCTAGTGCTGATCATGTGAAAGGACCGCTCACCTCCTAGTGGCAGAAATCAAAAGCCGAGTAGATCTTTTACATAAATGTACTTTAGTATTCCACAATATTAGTTCCAATCACTACACCTTAAATGTAGTACAACTGCAGACGTTTATTGTAATTTTTTAATTTTTCAAACTATAATGAGAAATATTTGATGATTAGACATATCTTTTCACTTCACACGCTAAAGAGACATGCAGAGGACACAGGAGATTTTAATAGGTGGGGAAGGGGGAAGAATGTGATATTGTTAGGATCAGCAGTGGCATAACTATAATAAAATTATTAGGAATAATGAAAATATGTTAATAAAGGAGTTGGAATAAACTTTAGAATTGTATTAGAAAGATATAAAAGATGCTTTCCTCACCTATCCAAAATAATTTCCAATTTCTGACATAAGAGAAGAGGGTGAGAGAGCTGGGACTGTTTAGCCACAAGAGGAAACATTCAGGGGAGATCTTATGAATGTATATAAATATCAGATGCAAGGTAGTAAAGATGACAGAGCCAGACTATTTTCAGTGGTAACCGGTGAAAGGAAAAGAGGCAATGGAATGTAAAATAATGGAAATTGCACTCAAATGTAACAAAAAAAAACCTTTTTTACTGTAAGGGTAGTCAAACACCAGAACAGGTTGCCCAGAGAGGTTGTGAAATCTCCACCCCTGGAGGTATTCAAACCCAACTAGTCACAGTCCTGAACAATGTGCTGTATTTGACCCTTCTTTGAGCCGGGAGGTTGGTCCCTTCCCACCTCAACAATTCTATGATTTCGTAACAACAGAATAAAATAAATGAGGTTCTTTGGGGAAAATTATAGTAGCTAATTAAAGTACTTCCTTGAATTTATATTTACCAAAGGAAATGCAATGAAATTACAGATACTTTAACAATATGTTGATAGTTGGAGAAATCTGAACAGCAAAGTTTGCTATGTCTCTTTCCAAAATCACCAGTCTCACCTATTCTAAAAAAACTTTGAAAGCAAGAATTAATTTGTATTTCTACGTGTAACAAATAGCAAACAGATGTCATCTTAAAGTATCATTAAAGCAATTTAGCTGTATATTTGATTGTATCAGACTTTAGCTATTATTAACAACATCTGCAATGGGTTGGCCTTAAGTAAATGGAGGCTATGACAGAGCACTGAGATGATCTAATGTTTTTATGTCCCATAGAGCCTCTACCACTGTTTCTTACCTATTTAAAACATTTAAACATTGATCATTTTGGATCTTCTCTTTCCCAAGTTTATGCTGAATTATTATTGAAAAGAAGTTGATGATTAGCTAAGACAGCAACTGCCTCTTCATGATACATTTCTTGATAGCTTTACCATAAAAATGGAATCCCACTTACGTGTAAGAACAAATAAGCAAAGGACATGCCGACAGCATGATGCCTTCTAAATCGAAATGTCCAAATCTTTTTGCTTTTATTGCCAAACTTCACATACATAAAACATAGGCTGGTGGCTATCAATTAAGTGCTATTTGTAGATGTTTAATGTTGCAGAAGGATTAGAGGTGGCTAGAATGTGCCCAGATTTCTGTTTGAAGAAGATTTATTTGTATTAGAGCTGTGTAAATCCCAGGAGTGAAGTGTATTAAATGCAGACATTTTATGTCGACATAAAGATTTAAAGGGACCAACTGTACTTCTGGTATCCCTAGCAAAATAAAAGGAAATTATAAAGAAGAGAATTAAAATTATCCAAATAATGGAGAATCATCAAAATTATAAGAAGAATATTCCATTGCTTCCAAGAAGATTTTTCATATTTGACCAACACACATGTTCCCATGGTGGATAAGCCTTCCCCAATATTTTTTAACATCTTACTTGACCTACATTTGAAACCAACATTGAAATACTCATATTTCTGTGTTTGCAAATTAATAAAATTCTCCTAGAAGTTTCTAGTCCAATGTCCTTGAAAGCACTTTGATGATGAAGAAAGCAGTAACCAGCTGCTGCTTCACAGATGCTGAAAAAGCATGGAACAAATGATACTGATTGTAATGATACGTTGCAAAAGCAATAGCAGTGGAGCACTTCTGTTGAAGACAGCCTTCCTGTTAAACAGAAGACCAAGCACAGACTCTTCCTCTTGTTCTGTATAATATGACTGCTACAGATTGAAAATCTCTTTAAATGCCAACAGGGTTTCTGACTAAAATTGAAAAGAAATTAGAAGAAATCCAGCTAAGGGCCAAACAATATGAGCTGAGACTCCTGTATTAGTGGAAATTATATAAAGCTTTCAGTTAGCTAGTAGGAAATAGGAATTGCAATCAGACAACATCCAAGTACAGATTTCTTAAATTTAAGTTAATTTACTAAAGTTATTTTACTTTCCTTAACTTCTGCTGCTTGAGACTAACTTCCCCTCACAGCTACAGATCTTACTTTTAAATAACGCTAACTTCCTCAGTTCTAAAAGACCTATCAATTTTTCTTAAAACATGCAAGTATATTTGACTGAAAACTGGAGATTTCCTGCTGCACAGAAAATGTCAACATCAAAAAAAAGGAAAAAAAAATCCAGGTAAAAGCAACATAAATACCAGCCAAGAATTAGTCAAGATTTCATTTTTCTACTAGAAAAAAAGTATTCTTACACAAGTGTTTGTTGGCCTTGATTAGAAACATAATTTGATATGGTGCAGAATGAACTCATGCTAATCTTGGAAGAAATATAGGATGTTGAGCCATCTTAGGAGAAATAAGTAATTGAATCTCATGGCCAAATTTTATGCATATGGAAATACTGACATTGATAGTAACACAATTTTTTTTTTTTAAAAAGACTAGTTATACTGAACTAAACTCCTTTGTGAAGTCTCTCAAAATTCATCACATTCATACAATGAAGATAAATGTGCAGACAGTGATTACCACTACTGCTTTATGTGACAGTTCTCTGAAGAAATCTGTAACTTACAAACTGGGAATGATGAAATGTTTCCAAACATAGATCTTATATTCTGTACAAAGAAAAATGAAGTTTTGGAAGTAAATCACTGGGTAGGTAAATAGTTTTATATAAAGAAGTTCACATTCCTTGGTGATAGTTTGGATCACCTCTGTTTGAATAGTCAAGGACTATTAGCTAAACTAGAGAGAAATGTATTTAATAACAAAAAGGGAGGGTAAAAAGTGGGAATAAATGAACACTTATTTAAGACAAACTCGAATCACCAAGAACAAAATCATGTCACCAAAAACCATGTAAAGAATTTATCTGCCTATCACCTAGGCTCTTAGAACTCTGGTATGAACTACAATTAGAATTTTTTATTTCTGATCTTATATTTAACCCAGTTGATATTACTCAAAACTGATGGGATGAGCTGCAGGACTGAACAATATCATCACTGAGTCTAACTTTTTTAAGGAGAATCAAGCAGATAAAAAGGGAAGAGCAACAATTTATGTCGAAAAAAGCAGTTTTGAGATTACTGACAAACCTGAAAACAGATAGTCTTTAAAACTTATTAAAGTCCAAGATGCAATTCTTGTTAGTAGTTGAGTGCCAAATCAAGAAAAGAAGCCTTCAACTTTGTTCTCACTGAACTATCTCACTTCCAGGGCAGTTTCAATCCCTTAACGCTCAATTCACTGACTGACAACAGGTAAAGACGTCGGAGACCCTTTGGGCTGAAATGAGAGGCAAGAACTACTATCTAACTCTGAGACAAATATCACCTCTCTGTGCTGTCTATGCCTGATTTTGGAGAGGTGATATTATATGAGCCTCCCAAAATAAGATCCGTTTTGGTGGGTCTGCAGGTATCTTTCCACTATCACCAAGGCCAAAGGTGCTGCCAGACTTTATACAAATCATGGCAGATGCAAGCAGAAGCTGAACCTTGATTTAAGGTCTTACAACTTCCTTCCACCTCTTCGTTGTAAGGACTGTACTTGGCCTCGAGCCTCTTTGGTAGGACTCACTTGACCATATGTCCTCTTTTCCTGACAATCTTTTTTCCATCTGCTGATGGTGTAAGAGATGCAATAAAACTTCAGTGACCTTAAGTAATTTTGCTTCACTCAGGAAGATTCTGTCTTGGTATCTACACATACCACCAGCTGAAGGATTTCAAAGCACAAGCTCCATCTTGCTGACTTCCCTCTTCACAGGTAGGCTACTTCCTAAATTCTAAAAGTAAAATAGCTGATTAAAAAATGAACCCTGGTTTTTAAACCCTTTACCTGCTTTCTGTTATTTAATTAGCTTTTCCATGGGATTCTTTCTCAAATGTAGTGTGAGTGCGTACCCTGCCCTCCACTTGGGGACCCAAGTCCCCATGCTGCCAGACAAAACCAGATCATGCTGCAGAAGCTAGGTGACTCTCAGCAGCAATAAAGAAAAGAACTACCTAGGTTCCTGACAAAGTTCTACACAGTAACTCTAGAAGAAAAACTGTCAAAGATAGCTTTTCCCTTATGATGGTCTATTTTAAAATGCTTTAAAATATTTCCTCCAACCACAAGTTGCTTACTACATTTTCATAAAAGTCAAGATTTCAATCAAACAATGTTTTCTCATTTTATATGTACATATAATTCACTCTTACCATGTCTGGAATTGTTTACTGCTTTAGTTGATTCTTACACTTCTAGTGATTAGGAAAGTTGCTTAGTAAAACTTATTATGGGCAGACAAGAGAGATAGACCTCTAATGTATCTATTCCAAAATTAAAGATAGAAGGACATAATGAGTCAGAATGATGAAATAATGCAAGAAACTAAATCTAGTAGTTGGATCCATATTCTAACAAGAGTTATTTTAATTATTTTTGGCACAAAATATGACTACATATATTATTTATTAATGAATTGTCATAACTATGCATTCATCCAAACAAGAGACAGCAATGTCTCTGGCACAAAACAATTTAAAATCTAAGACAATCCTGGGATTAGAAATTTATTTCATTAAAGCAAAGACAACCAAAAATAAAAGGCACTGATGGACATAGCCATGACTGACTTAGAGATTGCTAGTGATGGTGATTCTATGACCTTCCCCTGCAATGTTTTTCAGCGTCTTTGCATCACACTGGAATCCACAAAATTCCAAGAAAATAAGTAAGTTATTCTACTAATTACAAGATAGCCAGACACAGTGCAAATGCTCTTCTGACTAGCTCTTTCATGTTAAACAGAAAGAAATTAAGATCTCACAAAAAACTTTGGAGGGGGGGAGTGAGAGAAATCTCTCTCTCAAAAAAAAAAAAGCTTATTTTTGTTGCTATCAAAATTCTATCATCATAAAAAGCAAACTTAAAGTATAAGAAGCAAAAAAACATTCCACGAAGAAAATTAGTTTCATCACCTAGATCAAGTAGACTCATAGTCATGCAAGTCTTACATAGAACTTTCAAAAAAGAGCTGGTGGGCGTTTTCCGTTTAGGCAGCTGAAACTACAGATGAGTTTTTCTGGGTAATATAAGTACTCTTTTTTCCTGCTTAGACTTTTAGTAGCTTTCTAGATTTCTTATAGTCATCCAGATCACTAGTAAATAGCAGCAAGCAGCTACAGAGAAGTTAATATCCTTTCTTGTAAAAGCAGTATATTTAAAAATCATAGTAACTTCAGTAGGAGTAAGTATTTACGCTTCCAAGGGCTGTGAGTTTAAGCAAGTTCCAAAGACATATTTTTGGACTGTAATGAAGCACTTTTAAAAGAGATTTGGAGCCCAATTTAGATCCAGTCTAAATTTATATTTAAACAGCTCTGGCCTTCCCAATGTACACTGATCCAGACTGATTTAGTAAAAATCCAGTTGGATTTGGGGGGGGGTTATGGTTTTGTTTGGTTTTGGTGTTTTAACCAATTAAAAATATTTTTAAAATAAACCAGCACATGAACATGTTGTAGGAGATGTTAGAATAGTATAAATTCTTTTAAGTGTTTTAAGTGTTTATGCTAAGAATAGTTTTGCCAGGTGTTAGGACCTCGCACAAGTATACAAAGCTACCTTCTTGTCTCCTTTAGGCAGCTAGATCAGCTAGTCCTATGAGTTCTCTGTCAGACTGAAGAATCCTGCAAGAATAACTGTGGAAATACCTATGGTGAGGAACAAGCTTGTGCTAAGCTTTATGCTCTACTACAGTTTGCCTTGACAGAAAAAGAAGTTGCTCTCTGGTGTGTTACTTATGTATAAGAAAAAAATCCCACTTGCGAAAAAGCATCTTAACAACTTGAATTGCATTTAAAAAAATCTTTAATAGAACCTAATTAAGAACTTTTCTAATATTCTTTGGTAGAAGGATACACAAAAGAATCAATAACATAATAAGCATGAAATTTAGTTTGTGAGAATTTTTATAAAACACAAAGGAACAAATCCTATAAAAGACTAAGTTTTCCTCATTAAAATATTTTTATACTGGTGTCATAGATAAATAAATCTTGCATGATCATGATATGTGTAGCAGTGCATCTATCTTTCTCTAACAACTTTGAACTGGCTGCACATTTCAAGAAATTTGGTAAGGTGTAGATGTGTCACAGTAAGTTTCCACAAGTTTTATGTAATAACAACAGGTAGAAGAATGAGATCCTCTTAATGGTCCCACAGAAAGAAGGGCTATAGTCTGAACTATAAACATCAATGGGAAAGTTTTCATAGAGCAATTTGGTTTTCTTTTTTCCCGGTGTAGTCTACAGTATTGATGAGTCATCATGATACTATTGTTAAGATACAAAGTAGGCACTAGTATCTTATTCTGTTCCAAACTGTTCAGGTTAAGTTTTACAAGTTCTATCTTTTAAAGGCTACATGGTTTCCCAGCATTACAGCATTTTTCTTCAAAAGAATTTAAGATTGGGTTTTAAACTGGAGGTACTGCTACTATCTGAATGTCAGGAGTTTCTGTGTGTCCTCCAGCCATGTGCATTTTCTGGCAGAAAAATTAAAGAAATAAAGCTATCCAATTACATTCTCCCTCCATTAAATGCTTATGAAAGTGCCTATGCTTATGAAAAATTAGTCATGAAACATTAGTGAAGAATTGTTGTAAAATATGAAGTAACATCATTATAAGCAGTATCACTATATATCATGATTATAGAATACAAAAGCACCAACAAATATGTAGATTCAACAATGTTAACAGCACTGAATCTACAAAGTCAACGCTGGACTTCAACAGTCCTAGTTTTAGTAGACGAGGACTCCCAGCAGCAGAAGTTTATAGCAGCAGCCTTTTCTATTACTGTGCAGTCTGGCAAGCCTGTGCTAAAAAAGCTGATATTATTCCCTCTTTTTCATGTTCCATATAGCTACAAACACAAGAAATCTCCAGGAAAATAAACTAACCAGGCCAGTGTTGTGAACACAGGGTAGACTAAGAGTTCATGCAGTTTGGAGTAGAAACAACTGAAAGGTTAAAATTGGTGTAGGGGATTTCCTCTGAGTTTTCCATAAGAAGTGAATAAGAAATATATGAATATGTAATAGCTATCAGTAAACAAAACTCCAGATGTAGTTTTATCTAGATTAAAGATCCCAAACTATCTGCTGCTAAAACAGGTTCATATCTATTTATACTGAAAATTCCCCGTGTAGATAAAACTTCTACTGCTTGGAACTGTTGTGTCAATTGTAGTGTAGAATAATCAAAGCCTATTACTCTGCCAAAGGAATTTCTTTTATCCGTATTTGGCCAAAATATTGTAATTTAGTCAGTTAACAGAAACTATATTTCCATGGGATAGACTAAATTAATGATTTGCTCCCCATAAATGAAATCATGGTCTCTTCCACTTCTTCAGTTCCAAATTAGTGCTTACTTACTTTCAAATATTCTTTCATGGAAAACTATACACGTAGTGAATTCTGAAGAAAGATCTGTGTATATAAGAAAGCATTGGAGGTTACACTTCTTATATCCCCAGTTAAGGCTGCCTAAGAAGCAAACAGTAAGTTGGAAATTGAGATATGCCGAGTCTCCTTAAAGTGTTGTCTTGTCTTTTAAAGGAACTATGGGTTAAATGACAACTACCTTTTTTTGATCACCTGCTAATATTGCTACCATCATCATACCAGTCCATTTCACACAGTTAGTAGCCCATGAAAGCAACAGACAAGGGAAAAGTGAACTCTGGCACAGCAGCAGTAAAAGCACCAAACACCAATTTTCTGTGTGCTATTGACAATGGGAACACATGACAGTTTCAAGATGCAACCAAGCAGCTTGCCATCACTGCTTTAAAGTCATATTCAAGGCACATAGTTGAATTGTGTGGGGAAGATCACAATTCTGCTGCTACATCTGTTCAGAGACACAAATTGCTGCTGCCTGTGCTGTGTCTGTTCAAGGACACAGAGGAATCATTCCAAAACTCCAAGTCAGTACCTTTCAACAGTGCTAAATTCATATTTTGAAAAACAAGATATAAAAAGGCAAGTCAAATCTCTGATCATAATATAGTAAATCAGATGCAGTACTTTGGGCAAACGATATTTTTTTTCCTTCAGGCTGTAATTCTTTATGTCACTAAGCTTTTGGTGACTCACACCACCATATTGTACCAACAATGCTCTCAAAATGCAAATTGCTAATGACTTCTTTTAGCCCAATATAAATCTGGGAAAGAAGTGCAATTCGATGCAGCATTTCCAGGAGTACCATAAACATCTTTCCACATAAGTCTAAAATAATAGCAATCAAAGTTTTATTTCATGCCTAAAGCTACTGTCATACTGAATAGATATGATGTAATATTTGGAAAACAGTGGCATTCTTGCATATGGTACACTACTTCAGAGAGTTAACATACCTTTTATGTATTTGAATGGGTATCAACAGAACACAAAAAATGCTTTCCCTTTTTTGTAATACATTTTCTATCATTTTTATGACTCTACTGTTTTATAATATTGGCCTCATTGTGAGCAATAGCGAAAATCATATTTGAATTTTCAGGTTCAAAGTTTCAGGTATATTAAACCTATGCATGCTATTAAATCAAAATAACAGGATAGCAATGAATTGTACAATGTGTAAGAATTCTTGAAGTTCATAATCTCAATATATTTTTCAGTGCAATGCTTTGAGGTTTAAACTTTGCTGCTTAGAACAAAGGAAGTTCAATTGTTGTTTTGCAGGCTATATTATGACAATAAACTATGTAATTTATGCAGTTAAATCAATATTTTACATTAGACACTGAACTATAGAAACCCAACCCATATAGCCTAACAAAGGTTAATAGGTGACTTAGTTTTTTCCAGTATAGGAAGATTGATGTTTTAATACTAGATTTTTTTTCCTGACTAGCTAGCCAACTGTGGTGGGTTGACCCTGGCTGGATGCCAGGTGCCCACCAAAGCCGCTCTATCACTCTCCTCCTCGGCTGGACAGGGGAGAGAAAATATAATGAAAGGCTCATGGGTTGAGATAAGGACAGGGAGATCACTCAGCAAGTACCGTCATGGGCAGAACAGACTCGACTTGGGGAAAATTAATTTAATTTATTACCAATCAAATCAGAGTAGGATAATGAGAAAATAAAAACTAAATCTTAAAACACCTTCCCCCACCCCTCCCTTCTTCCCAGGTCAACTTTACTCCCAATTTCTCTACATCCTCCCCCCCAGCGGTGCAGGGGGATGGGGAATGGGGGTTGCGGTCAGTTCATCACACATCTCTGCCGCTCCTTCCTCCTCAGGGGGAGGACTCCTCACACCCTTCCCCTGCTTCAGCATGGGGTCCCTCCCACAGGAGGCAGTCCTCCATTAACTTCTCCAACGTGAGTCCTTCCCACAGGCTGCAGGTCTTCACAAACTGCTCCAGTGTGGGTCCTTTCCATGGGGTGCAGTCCTACAGGAACAGACTGCTCCAGCGCGGGTCCCCCACAGGGTCACAAGTCCTGCCAGCAAACCTGCTCCAGCGTGGGCTCCTCTCTCCATGGGTCCACAGATCCTGCCAGGCTCCTGCTCCAGTGCAGGCTTCCCACAGGGATGTGCCCGAAGGAGGCTGTGACCACCTGCTCCAGTGTGGGGTCCCCCACGGGCTGCAGGTGGATATCTGCTCCACTGTGGACCTCCATGGGCTGCAGAGAGACAGCCTGCCTCACCATGGTCTTCACCACGGGCTGCAGGGAATCTCTGCTCTGATGCCTGGAGCACCTCCTCCCCCTCCTTCTTCACTGACTTTGGTGTCTGCACACTTGGTTCTCTCACATATTCTCACTCCTCTCTCTGGCTGCAGATTGTTGTGCCTTTTTTTTTTTTCCTTCTTAAATATGTTACCAAGAGGCGCTACCACCGTCACTGATGGGTTCGGCCTTGGCCAGCAGCAGGTCCATCTTGGAGCCAGCTGGCATTGCTTCTATTAGACATAGGGGAAGCTTCTAGCAGCTTCTCACAGAAGCCACCCCTGTAGCTCCCCCTGCTACCAAAACTTTGCCATGCAAACCCAATACGCCAACAAAGAGATTGAAACTAATGATCAATAAATTCATATGAGAATTAAGGAGCACACTGTCAGAGTGGGGTTTCTCCTTTAATTTAAATCTTCAAACAAGGACATAAGTGATATTTAAGATCCTTACTCAAGGTTATTTACAGATGTGCCTGGCATATAAATAAATTAAGTTCTATCACCTAGGATATGTATGAACTACTGTGGCTTTAAATGTTTATAAACAATTTAGAAATCGTCACTGAAAGTATAATCATTTTATCTGCTGAACTTTGCTCTCTCTAGTCTTCCAGATATAGACATATGAATTCAATAAATATGACATGAATGATTCTTGAATGCCAATCAATGACTAATATATCTGTCTAGCTATCTATCAGTGTATATCATTAAATGACAAATGAAGTAAAATTAGAATATTTTAAAGTAAGTAAGATTATAACTTTCTTTCGGTAAAACTTTCAGAAGCACCTCAGCAATACAGAAAACAAAGATTCATTTTCAGAAGAGATTCAGGCTCTTAGACCTCAACAAGGGAAGGAGAGAGTTACCAGCAGCTGTTTGAGGGACTGATGGACCAAACTGATGAGCAAAGGGCCTGTGGTGGTGTGAATGAAAGTGAACACAAAAGAGCTTAAGCAGGATCACCTCAAGTAGTTGTAGGCACTTCCTTGCTCACATACAAGGCAACACTATGGAAAAAACCTTCAAACCCTTTCTGGGAAATCAGCCTGTACACTAATGCCCACTGAATGGGGAAGAAACATGAGTAAAGAGAGATCTGTGTGCAGTTGCAGGGCTATGATCTTGTTATGATCATGGAGACATGGTACAATGGATCGTGTATCTGGAGTGTTGCAATGGAGGGAAACAGGCTCTTTAGGAAGGACAAGCCAGGAAGATGAGGCGGTGGAGTTGCCCTTAATGTGACAGAACAGCTAGAATGCATGGAGCTCTGCCTGGGGGGGGATGATGAGCCAACTGAGAATTTATTAATAAACCTTGAAGAGCAGACCAGTAGTATGGGTGACATTATATTGGATGTCTGCTATAGGCTACCTGACGAGGAAGAAAAAGCGGATGAGGCCTTCTGCAGACAGGTAGAAGTAGCCTCGTGCTCACAGGCCCTGGTTCTTATGGGGGACTTGAACCATCCCAATATCCGCTGGAGAAACAACACAGCAGGGCATATGTAATCCAGTAGTTTCCTGAAGAGCACTTCTGATAACCTCCTGACCCAAGTGACAGAGAAGCCAAAGAGGAGAGGTCCTCTGCTGGACCTCATACAAACATTGGAAGGGCTTGTTGGGGATGTGAAGGTCAAAGGCAGCCTTGGCTTCAGTGACTGTGAGATTCTGGTGTTCAGGATCCTGAGAGGAGGGCAAAAAGCAAGATCACAACCCTAGACCAGGAAAGCAGACTTTCGCCTCTTCAGGGATTTGCTTGGAAGAGTTCCATGGGATAAGGCCATGGAGAGAAGAGGGGGCCCAAGAAAGATGGTTAATATTCAAGCATCACCTGCTCCAAGCTCAGGAGCAGTCCATCCCAATGAGCAGGATTCAGGCAAAAATGCCAGGATCCCTGCATGGATGAACAAGGAGCTTCATAATACAGAAGGTAGAAGCAGGGACAGGAAATCTGGAAGGAACAGAGACACTGTCTGAGCATGCAGAGATGAATTTAGGAAAGCCAAAGCCCACTTGGAACTGACTTTGGCAAGGGATACCAAAGGCAATGAGAAGGGCTTCTGTAAGTACAGAATTGGCAAAAGAAAGACTTGGGAAAACATGGGCTCACTGCTGAACGGGGCAGAGGCCCTGGTGACACAGGACATGGAAAAGGCAGAGGTACTGAATGCCTTCTTTCCCTCAGTCTTTACTAGCAAGATTAGCCTTCCAGAATCCCAGGCCCTGGAGTCCAGAGGCAAAGTCTGGAGCAAGGAAAATGTATCCTTGGTAGAAGAGGATCAGATCAGGGAATACTTATGCAAGCAGGACATACATAAATCCGTGGGCCCTCACAGGATGTACCCTAGTGCTGAAGGAGCTGGCTGACAAAATCTCGAGGCCACTTAATAATCTTTGAACTATCATGGCAACTGGGAGAAGTGGCTGAGAGGGTAGGAAATCAAATGTCATTCCTGTCTTCAGAAAGGGCAGGAAGTAGGACCCAGGGAGCTACAGGCTGGTCAACCTTACCTCTATCCCTGGGAAGGTGACGGAACGACTAATCCTGGAAACCATTTCCAGGGACATGAAGGACAAGTCATCAGGAATACTCAGCATGGATTCATGAAAGGAAAGGAGTGCTTGACCAACCTGATAACATTCTATGATGAAACAACTGGCTTTGTAGATGAGGGGAGAGCAGTGGATATTGTCTCCCTAGACTTCAGTAAGGCTTTCATCACTGTCTCCCATAAGATCCTCATAGAAAAGCTGATACAACACAGGCTGGATGAGCAGACAGTAAGGTGGATTGAAACCTGGATGAATGGCTGGGCCCAGAGAGTGGTGATCAGTGGTACAAAGTCCAGTTAGAGGCTAGTAACTAGCCATGCACCCCAGGGTGTAAACCAGGTTCAGTACTAGGTGCAATCCTGTTCAACACCTTCATTAACGATCTGGATGATGGGGCAGAGTATATCCTCAGCAAGTTTTCTCATGATACAAAACTGGGAGGAGTGACTGATACACCAGAGGGTTGTGCTGCCATTCAGAGGGACCTCGATAGGCTGGAGAAATGAGCCAGCCAGAACGTAATGGAGTTCAACAAAGGAAAGTGCAGTCCTGCAGCTGGGGAAGAATAGACCCCATGCTGGGGGTAAACTGGAAAGCAGCTTGGCAGCAAAGGACCTAGGGGTCCTGGTGGACACCAAGTTGAACATGAGCCAGCAATGTGCCCTTGCTGCAAAAGAAGGCTAACAGTCTCCTGGGCTGCAGGATACTTAACTTAAATGGAAGAAAAACAAAACAAAACAAAGGGTCAGGAAAAGTAACTGTCCAGTGCCATAGAATAAATCATTGGGACAGCTAGGATTAAATTTCCACCTCATGCTCATTTTTCTAAACAGTGCTGCATCAACCAGTACTCAGTTTCAACCTAAACAAACACTTCCATGAGTATTGGAATTAATGAAGCTTAGTTTGCTTCAAACTTATGTCATTATGGGCTCCAGTTGAAGCTTTTCCTGTAGTTGGAACTCTCATCCGCATTCATTCCCTAGAGCCTAAGAAAGCGTGAACAGAGACAGAAGCTTGTCTTTCAGTTGGGAAACTTAATGGGTCTCTTCTTCTAGCCACTTACTTTAATGGAACTGATAGGAAGTTATTTATCTGCAAGATCCCTACTTCTCCTCCACCCCCCAAATTTGGTTGAAATTGGCAGAGAGGTAGAAGCTGACAACACAGTCTTACAAAATCTACACACTCAGTGTGACTGCCTAAGTCTTACTTCCTTAAGGAGTCAGGCTAAAAGTCATCAGGTATATGTCATATATTTCAACATTCCTTTTTGGGTTAGAGAACGTAGAATTTCTTGTGGAACATCCTTCTTGTGCTCAATCAACCCCAAGTTTGTTGGGGATTGTTTGTTCATCTCACTGTTATATACAATGACCCTAAGGGGAGAATACGAAAGTATGTTCACAGGAGCCATGATCAGCTGTACTATTTTCACTCAGTGAAAACTAAAAGATGTTCTGTCAAAAACAAATAGTATATAAATTGCCTGACCACTGGGACGTGGGGTAGAAGGAGAAGAGCATTTTGTGGATTTTGTCCCCTGTTTGCAGATCAGACAAGGGTAGGTAATGAATTCAGCTGCTATTCAGATACAATGTTAAACCACAGGTACATTTCTCAGCTAATAATCTACAGGTGAATAAATTACCTAGGTCTAGTGAGGCACATGTAAAATATGCAGTGCAAATGCTCTTACTTCCCATCAGTTTCTGGAACCAGCCAGATATAAAACTAAGAACTGAATGAGATGGTGTATGTCAGAGAGAAGCATTTGTTCCCCACCATTCTGCTAAAGAATAGGTTGGGGTTTTTTTCCAAGTCAGTGTAGGGTTTTATTACAGTTGAATTACACTAATGTAGTGTTCTCATTTGAGGGTAAAATTAAATGCCAGTGACAAGAACTAATATTCACCATCATCGTACTAAATTTCCCTGCTTACACATGAAATCACCAAACTGGAACTGGGAATGAGCTGTTACCTTACTGGCAATCCTGTTGTAGTATACTACCTGCCCCAGTTAGGCAGCAGCAGCTGATGAACAGATATACAATGATGTTAAAAACCATTTTAGGAACCTTTATGGCAATAGAACAGAGTGATCGTTGTAACACAGGGCAGTAACACAGAGCCAGTGCTGCAAAATGCAAGAGTTGCCTGAGCTAATCACTGGCTATACTGTTGACATGCTTAAGTTAGAAATGGGGTCAAGTGCTTTGTTGATATAAATCCACTTTTCTTTTTATTCTCTAAACAGGATGAAGCAAATGTAATTATTTATCAAGTCTCATTTGCAGCAGTTCTTTGTCACCCCTTCCATGAATAGTATTCCTGCTGCCAGTAGTCTCTCACTTTCAGAAGCACTTAGCCCAAATATACTTCCACAGAATAAACTCTTAACAAAAAGTATTTTTATGGCTGTATATATATGTATTTTAGATGAAAGGTCACACTTTAACAAGTGTTCTAGTTAAAATGTGATAATTGTATACCTGTGAATGTTTCAGACAGGCCTTATTTTGACTCTCTTATTAAGTGCTTAACTAACACATTTCACTTCTGGAAGTGACAAATGAATTCCCTGAATAAATTACACAAAATCTAGCTATGTTATTTACCTCACCCAGATCCCAAATCACCATAGACATCAGGAAAGTTATGATTAAAAGATGAAGTTATAGGATTTAGCTCAAAGCTTGTCTTATTAGCTAACTACAGCTCCAGCTCCTCTTTTAAACTTTTCCATTTATAGCTTAAACTCCTACAGCTGGATTACTACTCATTGCCTTATTATTTTAGAAGGCCAAATTCTCCATAGTGTTGCAAACTCAGAATATTTTCAAGGACTGCAAATACATTATGTGGTAAACAAATGAATCAACAAAGAATAAATGTGTTCTATAATTTCCTAACCGTTTTTTGTCAAAATTATCCTCCTAAATCTCTTTTTATCTTAATTTATCCTTTTAAAATTATCTTAATGTTTGTAACCTCTGTTCTTTATAACTTAAAAACAGATACAGTGTACATAGGCAACTATAAAAAACCCTCTGTGTTTCTCCACTAGCCTATGGCTAAAGCAATCTAACCCATATTTTGAGATTTTTTTTTTTAAGTGAATTTGAAATATGCCAGCTAAATGGCAAGTTACTAGAGCAGATACAGAAATTACTTAGAGAATTCTACAAGCTTTAATACACACAAAAAACCCCTGCCAGAAATGATCAGGAAACCTTAAAATTATAATGCTTCTTATGAAACAAGCAAGGATGATGTATTGGAGAGAGCACCCAAATTCTGTGTATAAATTATACAGAAACAGCAGAGCATGTTACACTAGTGGAGGAACGATAATAGATATAAGGATTAAGCTGTAGAAGTTAATGAATGGTTCATAACATTTGAAAGCATACTTGTGCATGTTATATGCCAGAAAAATACATGCAAAATCAAATATAATACCTCTTGCATACCTACCTATGGCAGGTGGACAACATTAAAGTAGAGTTCTGGTTGCTACTGGTACAATTTAAAAATATAGCTTCTATTCTCCTCATTCCAAAGATTTTTGCTTATATAAAAGATCAAATACTGGGCTCCAGTCACACTCTCAGATATGTGTGCATGAACCTAATCACCTATGCAGGTATTTCTTTTGTTAACAGGATACCTTTTTCAATGCCTGAATATATAGTCAGTCATGCTTAAACATGATTGTTCGGCAACTACTGTGCAGTTGCAGTTTCTTGCTCTTAGTATAGCCTTTTGGATAGTTCACATGGGACTGCAAAGACTGAAGGGGGATGATCTCTCATTAGTTTTGTGACCATCAATCAAGCACCATATGAAAAACTGTATATAGCATACTTCATGTTGACCCAAGCTTTATATAGCAAAACAGAGAAAAAAAATATATTTCTACATGTGCTTTTATTTTATTTTAGGTATTATAGTTGATTCATTATTTACTGATTAAATCTCCTTCCTAATTTGAAAACTTAAAGGAACAGAAAGTTCATAATTTACCATAGCTATCTATATGAACCTCTGATTAAACTGAGACATGTATCAAAGAAAGAACTGATATCTCACCTATTCCCAAAAGCACAGAGCCATCTTCCATAAACTTCCAGGGTTATCTTGCATTTTCAACTCAATATCAATTCAAAAAGTACATTCCTTTCATAGGTTCTGCAAACAGAGTACCATTAGACAAGATACAGTTCCATTGATACTGGAGCTAATAAACATGCTTGATTTTAATTTACAGACTAAACATGCATCTTAGGAAAGAACATGTTTCCTATGTTTATAAGAAAAGATTACAGGAAAATGAATGAGGGTGATAATTTTTGTGAAATTAAGGAGCCATGGTTCTCTTTTGAGCTGCAAAAATGATGTTAGACATGCAGGTAAAATGTACTATCGATATGTAGACAGAGCTTCTGTTTGTTCAGCATCCAGGGTTCACATCAAGAAAGGACTTATAGCCACAAATGAACATAAAAATTTAGCAGTAATGAAAGGAACCACTCTTACTCAAAGGAACCACTCTTACTCAAACTAAGAAAACATATAAGCACTCTTCTCCAAATAGGGGACAGCACATGATCAGCTTGAAAGGGAAAAAGCTACATTTAGTTCACAGCATAAACTTTCCTCATCAACAAGACCTACAAACATCTCTAAATCACAAACCAGTCTTACAGTCTATTGACTTGATGCTTTCCATCTTCACCAGCTGGCAGTAGCGATCTTCTAGGCTTTCCCTTTGGAAGCCTTCAAGTTGTTCTGCCCAGAGTAGCGAACATATCCCTTTTCTCTTTTGCAAACTAGAGTGCTCACAGTTAGAATTAATATTTACATACATATCTGACTCTCTTACTCTTCTTTTATAAAAGTAGCCAGCTGTCTCCAAGATCCAGTATTGCCAGACACTTAAAGGTGATGTAATATTACAAAATTTATTGCTGACCTTTGTCTGCATTACCTGCCTTTTGTCACCCTTTGCCAAGACTAACATGCCTAGCGTTTGGGGATTCCAACAAGCTAATAACTAATACTAGTAACTGCTGTTATTAGTATTATAAATAACTTGACAGAGAAACATTTACACTTCTCCATGTGAATTTTCCTCCCAAATACCAAATACTCTGACTCGAGGCTGAGTTCTATTCAGTCATATGCCAACAGCATTTTTTTTTAAGCTTGTGACATTTTAACATTTAAGATAGGTATTTCACTGTCTGGCTAAGCTAGAAATGTCAAGTCAATGCAAAGATCTCAACGAGACCCATCTCCTAGTCCCAGAATACTCAAAGATAATTAACTTCACTATGTTTTTGTCTATGTATACATTTACACGGATACTTTTACTTTAATGAAAAGCTATTGCTGGTCAATACCATAAGTGTTTTGCATTTATATTCATTCTGCTCTACCTATGAGCTCTTTTGGACTAACAGTAACTAGATATTCTGGCTGGTTTTGACCAAGGAATGCAAGAAAGTTGCATTCAGACTTTTTAATTCTTAAAACAATTGTTCTATAGCAGATGGTATCTACAGAATGTATTCAATGACACTACTTATATATGTCATGCATTTGACATTTGTGAGAGCATAAGACCTCAGCCTCCCACACACGAAATTTCTGTGTGACAGAGACCCACTGTGTTTTCAAATTATTGTAAACATAGGCACATACACACAGGTAACAAAACACTGCATTTTCCTTTGCAGGCTTAGTTCAACACGTATCATACTTTTCAAAATAAACAATGGAATACATCATCAACATAACTTTCTTATCTTTACATTTAAAACTATAATTAACATTTACTTTTGATATAAAAACAAACTGCTTTCTATTTCACCACATTTTCACTATTCTAGTTCATCATCTGATGGTCAAATTCTGCTGTTTCCTAAAACAGGTATAAGTCTAAGTCTAATTATAAGTTTAACTTCAGTGATCTCTTTTGGTTGATAAAATGCTTACTGATTTAACAAGCTTCATCTCTATATGATTACAAGAAATAACAAGTTAGTGTTTAAAATGGGAAGGAAATGTTATATAAGCTTCTCTTGATAATTAAAACCAATTTTTCATTAAGCACATTAAGCTCTCACAAAAATATGTAAAGTTAATGACAATACCTAGCAAAATGTAGAGCTTGCCTATTTCTAATGAAAAAAAATATTTAAAGGACTGCAATTAAGTACGTCATCGGAAGCGTGATTTTGCACAATCATCTTGTGGCAAATACTGCAGGGACAATCTTATTCGATATAATCAATGTCATATGTAACTGTTTAGCTTTTGTACCCATTTTAGTATGCTGATGATAAACAATTTCCTTACCATTCTAGAAATGTTTGACTGTTTATGAAAGAAAATTCAACAACAGGAAAAAATCCAGATGATTGCAATTGATACATTTTTCTAACATCAAAACACTGTTGGTTTTTAAGATTATCTATGACTTCATCTACAAAAATATTTGAGATTATGTAATCAGAAATGATGGTACAAAGAGAGTGCCAAATAAGGACCAATACTTAAGTGCTCTTAAGTACCAGTTTACTACAAAAATATCATAATAATGGTAAGAAACTTATTTTTGCTCTTTCAACTTACATATGTGAGGAGGAGGCAAATGAACCAGCTTGGCATCTACCCTGGACATCTTCATATCTTACCACACAGTTCTTCACATATTATTCCCGGATTTTTTTAACATATATATTCAGTTCAGAGCCAATATTACATATTATGCATAAATCAGAAATTAAGTCAGATTCAGAAGTCAAGTAGGTCATATTCTTTGTACAAAACTGTAAAGAAGTGTGGAACTGTACCACATGACTTGGCTTCTCTGTATTTTCTCTGACTTCTGTTTCTATTCATGCCTAACAACCCTATGGAATGTAATAAATATGCACTTGTTGCCCATTCATTAAATATGATGAAAAAAATGGCTCTTCACCACTTTCCACCAATGAATATATGGCTACATATATGGCTCTCCATCATTTGGCACCAATAAATACAACGTTTCCATATGCAAAAGTCTTGTATTAAATTTTCTGGAACATTCTATGGCTTTATTAAACATATTAACATAAAATACCTTAATGTAATTACATTTTAAAATTAAAAGTCATGATACATGTGTATGAAGTAGAATTCACAAATACAAATGCTGAGAAAAGTTGTTAATGATTAAAATTGTTCTTGCAAAAAGCAGTGATATTGCAAGACAGATATTTTTGACTTGCAAGACAGAAAGAACAAGCTCATCACTTCAGGTTAAAAATACTTATGCTAAATGTTAAACTTAGATATTTATCCATTAAATAAATGAACAAGAATAACTTTCATTACAAAAGATCAGAAAGAAAACCAGTTCACTCTGATCACCTACAGATCTTGTTGTTATTAAACTTGTTTTGACTCACTTTTACATCCTGAAGAAAGCATTTTTGTTGAATATTCCAGATTCTTTCGTAGATGAACTAATAAAACAGATAGACAATGCAGGTTAAAGAGTCATCTGCTGAAGCAGGAGATATAAATTAAAAGAAAGTTAAGCTAATGGTATACTAATGTTTAGGAAAATGTAAATTTAGCAAACATGAGATTCCACTGAGATGTAAAAATTAATTCAGAATTATGAATCACAGAATGGTTGAGGTTGGAAAGGACCTCATGTGATCTAGCCCAACCCGCTGCTCAACACAGGGATATCCCCCTTATGTATGTCCAGTTTGTTTAAATGTCCCCTAACCTGATCCTCCTCTACCGAGGGAAAGTCCAGATGCTCCCTCTGGACTCAGGGGCATGGGATTCTTGAAGGCAAATTCTATCTGTAGAGACCGAGGCAAAACCAGCATTGAGTACCCTAGCCTTTTTATGTCCTTTAGTGCCCAGTCCCCTGCCCCTTTCAGCAGCGGACTCACATTTTCCAAATTCTTCCTTTTTCTACTGATAGAGCTATAGAACTCATTTTTGCCCTTTGCACCTCTCACCCGATTCAACTCCATTTCGTCTTTGGTTTTTCTAAGCCAGTCCCCACACACTCAGTGTCTCTCTATAGTCTCCCAGGTTACCTGTCCCTACTTCCACATCCCTTATGATTATGTTTGAGTTTTGTCAGGAGCTTCTTGTTGATCAATGCAGGCCTCCTGCCACCTCCCTTGACTTTCAGATAGACAAATCTTAAGTTTAGAGGAGGTGACCCAGCAATCCTGGACCACTCTTCTCTATGTCCCATGGGTTTGTCCCAAGCAGAACCCTAAACAGAGCAAAGTTTGTTCTTCTGAAATTCAAAGTTATGATCCTATTTGCCTTGTTCTCTTCTCTCAGGATCCTGAACTCCACCATTTCATGGTCACTGCAGCCAAGGCCATGACAATCTGCACAACCAGTTCCTAATTATTGGTACCAGGTCCATCAGAGTGCTTCCACTCATCAGCTCTTCAGTCAATCTGCGTCAAGAAGTCATCATCAGTGCACTCCAGATGTCTCCTGGACTGCTTGTGACCCGCTGTGTTGCCCTTCCAGCAGGAAGGAATTTATAGATTTTACAATAAAATCTAATCTTAAAACCTGATTGTTCTTTGCCAGGAATTGCCCAGTATGTTTATTTAAAATTAATGATTGTAATTATAGATGGCATCTCTGAATCAACAGGTAGTGGCAACCAGTTCTTGATCATGACTGCATATTAGTAATATCTTAGAAATCGTAAATGAGTTCAACTGAATCCAATCTTAGCAATTCAGAAAAACAGCTAATGGCTAAAATTCCATTAAGCAGCAATTTTTAAGCATGAAATCTGTGAAATGATTAGTAGCTCAAGTTTCCAAAAATTTTGAATTAGGCTTGGGTAAGCAATGGGTAAATGCAATCTCTGTCTTCCATTTTGGTCAAGAAAAACATTTGTCAAAAACATAGATGAGATTTCAAGATTATACCATCCCTACATAATACTAATTAAGACAGTGCTGGGGTTTGGTTTTTTTTTAATAGTCCCATTATTTTGAAGGGCAAGCTGGTCTGAAGTGTGATACAGTAAACAAGGGTTCAGTAGATGGTGAGGAGCAAAATCTATCGCTGAGTTCAGATCCTAAGTAGAACAACACTGGCAAATCACTATATATCCAAAAAGAATCACTATCCATACAAAGTAGCAATGAGTCATACAGCTGAAGCTGTAATCTATATTGGTTCTATTCTTTGTGTATATGTACCACTTCCATTTAAAAAAATGAAGATCTCATATATAAATATCACGTGTACCCAGCTGCCTCATACCCACATGTGTAGGATAAAGGGAACCCTTGCTCCCTTAAAAGTCACTTACAGCTCAATGTCCATAGCAGGCAGGGCCAGCAAAAATGAAACCAGAGTATGTTATGGGATGCATGCTGATAACATCTCAGAGAATCAAACACATTGTCAGCAAGTAATTATTCTTTGAATAGTGAATCAATGTGGATACAATATGAATGGCAGACAGCATCCCCCAAAATGGTGAGACAGAGTGATTTCAGCTGCAAACAGTACTTTTATCCAAAACTTGACATCTAAATGAATCACCAAGTTGAAGTCAATGTTTGGCAAAAGTCATTGCGGCAGTACATTTCTCAAAGAAGATAGCTGATGTTGCTTGCCCTTGGGCAAAATGACCCTTAATATTCAAAATAAGAGGTATGCCAAACGTGCTAAACACAGGGAAATACTAGGCTAACCATTTCAATTTTTTGCTGGGAAATTAACTGAGTCTTACAAAATATAACTCTGGCTAAGGCAAACCTTTCACAATTCTATATCAATGCAAAAAATTACTGATATTTCACCAACAACAGCGCTATCTTCCATTAAAGACATCCCATCCAGCATTAGTTCATAACTAGAATGAGATAATTGAAAAGCACGTTGGTTTTGCTTCTCATTAACTAAAGTTTTGTGTAATTCTTTACCTTGTGGCATTGATCTTTGTAAACCTTGATGCTCATCAGTCCAGCGGACTGCTGCCACAGTTAACAATCCTGGCGCCAGTGTTTATAGACTTGTTCAAAGCTTGCTGAAAGCACTGGATAACAACAATCCACCCATCTGGATTGTCAACACTAAAGAAACAGACATCTGCCAGAGTAATTTGGCTGACTCCAACAGGCCCTCATTTATGGGAATTACAAGGCATGCTGGCATAGAGGTACATAATATGTCCAGAAACTTATGTGATTTCTCCTGGATAGCTTCCATTGGAATCTCCAGTGTGACTGCCATTCTGTGCAGTAACTCTTGAAAACTTTTGTAAGTATCTGGCTGTACTTTTGATTATCAGTCATAGCACAGTCTCATCTGCAGACAAAGGTAATACAGTGTAGAAACTGTATGATTAACAGCCTGCAAATCCTCTTCCTCAGAGTCTGAGACAGATGTTTGAATCATATACAAAGTTCACATGCTTGGGATGAAAAAGACCTGACTGTAATTGATATAACAGAAGCAGGTACAATTTGGCTAGATTGCTGACATAGATAATAGTCAAGAAAAAGTATTGCAAGGATACAATAGTCACTAAATCATAATATCACTCCTAGATCTTGCATAACAATCACAAGCATTGCAATAATGACCTACTGCTGTAATTAAGAGATCACAAATATTGTAAGGTTCTGTACACCACAGTGCTAATACCATATGAATGGCAGGAGTAAACAGTAGAACAGTCAGTATCAAGGACTAGTATGGCAAACAAAAGAGAGAATACCAGGTGGGTCCCTTGTAGGTTTTGAATTTTACTTCACAATAACAGAATGAAAAGAGATCTGATTCCTCGTGCTAGGACCCAGGAGGAGAAACCCAGACCCATGCCTTAGGTATGTGGCTCAACTTACCACATGAAAAGTATACTAGAGCATTTCTGTGTTCTCTGTGGCATCACAGCTTCTTGTAAACACCTCTGACCTTTGTGTTCATTTCAAGAATTACTTACAAAATAGCATCTCTCAAGAATGTTCCTCACATCCAAAGCAGTGTAAAAATACTTTGTGGACTCATAATGCAATGTTATTGCTTCACAAGAAACAAGATTCTTAAAACCTGAGGTTTATACTCTGTCGTAAGAACAAAACATTAGTAGAAACAACTCAGATGAAAATGCAATTATTTTTAAAAGGGAATGGAATGTAAAAAAGAACTAAATAAAAATTAACATTATTGGTAAAAAAAAATAATCAGGTAACAAACAACTAAGTGTTTGGATTTTTACAAAGTGCAGATTTACTGTATGCCTGGTCTGTGAAAAGGAATTGTGGTAGAATTGGATTCATTCATCTTATAGCCCCATGTGAGCAGTATGTCAACTCTCATCATGCAAACAGACTCAGAGGATTCAGCTCTCTAAAAGAATCTGTACTGACACGCATGGACCACAAATACACCTTCAGCAGAATTTATGGATAAGACCCGTGACAACATTGGTAATAACATTCTTTTACCTTACCCAGACTTCTTTCATAAAAAGTTGCAAATAGAAGAACTGCTTCTCCTCTCAAAATGCAAGTCACCGTCAGTCTTATGATCATTGTGTATCAGCAATAGTATTCGCTGCTGTTTAGAGGGCTTGATCCTCTAATGGTTCTATTAGCATTGGTCCAGCACTTTCAAGAGGCAATACTTCCAAATAAATTCTCCTGCCTCAGTGTTAGGCAAAAACAAATTACTCACCTCAGCACTATCAAAACCATATGAACAATAATGGTGAAGAGTAGAAATCACAGGAATTCTAGCAGACTTGTACTGGATAGCCAAGTTCATGACCTCTCACAGATATCATGTACTCAAATGAAGTTCAAAATTGCAGTTGCACCTCCTGCTTTTTCCTGTATTTTTTCTTGGCTGAAATCCTCTCATCTGCCTGCAAAGAAAAGGGGCCCGGTCTTTCTTAGTGTCCTGGTTTCCGCTGGGATAGAGCTAATTTTCTTCCTAGTAGCTGGTATAGTGCTATGTTTTGGATTTTAGTATGAGAATAATGTTGATAACACACTGATGTTTTGGCTGTTGCTAAGTGGTGTTTACACTGGTCAAGGACTTTTTCAGCTTCCCATGCTCTGCCAGGTGCATAAGAAGCTGGGACAGGGCACAGCCAGGATAGTTGATCCAAACTGACCAAAGGGCTATTCCATACCGTATGATGTTATGCCCAGTATAGAAACTGAGGGAGTTGGCCGGGGGGTAGCAATCACTGCTCGGGGACTGGCTGGGTGTCGGTTGGCAGGTGGTGAGCGGTTGTATCATTTTTATTTTATTTTATTTGTCTTTTTCCCTCCCTTGGGTTTTGTTCCTCTATCTCTCTTGTTGTTTTCCTTCTCATTACAATTCATTATTATTATTATTACTATTATTTTGTTCCAATTATTAAACTGTTCTTATCTCAACCCACGAGTTTTCTTACTTTTGCTCTTCTGATTCTCTCCCCCATCCCACCCGGAGGGAGTGAGTGAGCGGCTGCATGGTGCTTAGCTGCTGGCTGGGGCTAAACCACGACACTTAGCCTCTTGATTATGCTTATAAGGAAGTTCCTGCTGTTGGTTGGTTTCAGAAAAATTGACTGTGGCTCATCCACAATAATTTTGTGCACTAGGGACTTCTCTCAGAAATGCAGATTCTTACATCAAAACAGACTAATTCAAACTTTTTTTACAGAATACAAATGTAAGTGCAAAGATGGATATATAAAATACAGTTTGTTTGATGAGGTACAGTTGACTGAAGAGAAACCAAATAGTCTAAAAAGACATACACAAAGGCCAGGCATTCTGGCAGACATAGCAAAGCCTTCTAAGGCAGACTGAGGTTAATAAAGCTCAAAAAAATGACATAAGTATTTCATCTATACTCTCAAGTCCAAAGCTATTCCTTGGGTTATGATACCAATAAGCTTCTCTGCTTACAGATTTACCTTGAATCTAACAGCAGGTAAAAATTTATTTGAATCTGTTGTAATCAATAGGTCGATATTTGTAATTCTGTTATTCAATTTTCGCCTAGTAGTCTACCTTTTATACAGCATGTTCACCATCACCACTGCTTTTTTCTTCATTAAGAAGCTAATATTGCTTGAGGAATCTTCCTCCCTCTTTCCACTTTACTAATTGGGAATCCCTTAATAGAGTTACATATGGACTGTTTTGCAAAAGGTCTTTCAGAATAAGAAACTTAGTTTTTGGGAGGGAGGATTGGTTTCTGGGTTTGTTTGTTTGTTTTTAAACAGTGAAAAGAACAGTTCAATTAATTTTAAGCATAGTGTATTGGCAAATTATTCCCACGAGAACAGACCATTTTATTCAGTAGGAAGAATCCTAAGAAAGGACACAATGACCAATACACCTATCATTATCTTTTGCTAGAAGGAACTATACATGCATTATTCAGTTCTTCTGCTGAGTACAATTCCTTAAGAAATATGTATGTTTCTATGCAGTTCCTCCAAATGAAATTCTGAAATTCCTTTCAAAATAACAAACAGCAGAAAATATTTTAAAGTTTTCCAAACTATGAAATTTATTTGTAACACAACCAAATGCAACATTTCATTCTATAAATACATAGACTATAATTCAAGAGAGGACTAAAATGGCTATTCTGGGTCTTGGGCAGAAATTCAGTAAAAGTCACCTAGTTTGCAGGGATTCATCCCCACCCTTTCCTTGTACATTCTCCTGCCACATAAACAGAAGATGATTTTAACTTCTCCAAATATTTAGAGCTGTGCTCCTGCACAAGTCCAGAGCTGTCCCTTTATAAGCAGCATAGTGCCTCCTTCATGCTAAATCAACTTGTTTATTCTAGGTGACTACCAAGTCAATAGGGACGAACAATGAATCAGTGCTAGGCAAGAGTCTTAATTTCCTACAGTCAATAATGAAGTGTGCTAATTACCTCTGTTATGTCCTGTGAACTGCAGATCAGAAGTTCTGTCCATTAATAGCACAAGGAATCTCCACTTTAGCACCTACTTGTTGGATTAGGGGTGGGAGGTGTTTGGAACTAAAACACTTATGTTAGGTACTTAAGACAGACAGTCTATGCAATGAGGTGCTAAGGTCACTTAAATAAAGTGTCCATCTTGCAAGAGAAAGTTCTAGGCCCTGGGTCCAAAATGAGCAAATATATGGGTAAATATACATGATACAGCTAATACCCAAGAAGGGGTTGGGATTTCAGACACAACTCATAACCTCATTACTTCCTACTGACTGGCTGTAGCCAGCTTCTTGTCAAATGTGCTTGCTAGATTCCATTTGCATTCTAGTTTGAAGCAAAACAACTGGCTAGCCCAAAACCAGTATGGAAAATACAGGATTCCTCTTCAAGGCTTAGGAAGGAACGGCAGTTCCTAAGCAAATAAATCCTTTCTGGAATTTTTTAACCTCCATTTGTATGAGTGCTAAACAAAATGCACAAATCAACAATTAATACCATCAATCTATTCTTTTTACTCTGTCCAAGATCACAAGAAAAAGGATCAGGAAAAAAAAATAAATCTGTGCCTGAGAAATTAAAACAGGTTCACCTAAGTTTCTGACACAATGCACAATGTATGTTGTTAACTCTATTGCAAAAATGGATCTCTTAATAAAATAAATGCCACAAATTCCTTTTTTCTAATACAAAAAATCTAATATATTCAGTTATTTATCAAGGTAAGAAAATGCTTTGTTGTTACTCAAAACTACTCAAATGTTTTAAGTGCCCTGGAAATACATCTCATGCACATAACTCCATCCTTTTACATTCTGTAGGGATAACAAAGACAGCCTGCATTTTCTTCTCTGCTACTAGAGGATCACACAAATGAACAAGTACATTATGAAGAGTTTGGGGTTGGTTTTAAATCAGTCTTCCAAACTCTCAGTATGTGTGGCTCTTGGTTCAAATGACAAATATCTTCTAACTGCACTCAAAAAGGACTGAAATACAGCTGTTTATATAAAATCTACAAGATCCAAACTAAAAACAAACAAACCAACCCCCTCCAAACACACCA
Source organism: Ciconia boyciana (assembly GCF_034638445.1). Taxonomy (NCBI): domain Eukaryota; kingdom Metazoa; phylum Chordata; class Aves; order Ciconiiformes; family Ciconiidae; genus Ciconia; species Ciconia boyciana. The sequence continues at coordinate 63,109,797 of NC_132934.1, forward strand.
TCTTTTAAAATCAGAAGTAGTATGCTACTGGGCAAATTAACATTGACCAGGTATTTTTGTGCTATTTTAAGAATCAGTAAAATTATTTGTTAAGGTTGCTTAAATACTCTCTCTTGCATTGCAAAGTTTTTCAATTCTGATAATAGTAAAAGAAAATATTTGGCTTTATATAAAATATACCTGTTTTATTTATTGTTCAATCAATACTAGGCATTAGGCTCAAACACTTGTACGTGGAAATTACCATAGTTACAAGACCAAATAAAACTATTACAATTGTTTCGTAACCCATTCCTAGAAGAATTCAAAATGAGTATATGAGAAATTCCAGGCACATTATCACCTAGATTTTATTTACTCACATATACCACATCAGATTTCAGATGTTAAGAGTTCACATTTCATTGTAACAAGACGCAGTGTAGAAGCAAGAAGAGTTTATCAAAATAATTGTTATTGCTCTGTAAGCAGCACTAGTTATTATTTACTATAAAAATAAAAAGCCAATTTGATAAAAAATGATAAAACATAGAAGCTGGTATATTAAAACATTTTACATTTTTACTAAAATTGAAAGTTTCAAGATGAAAAGGAAAAAATGTGTTAGGATTCCCAAAGGCATTATGAAGAGATATACACAGTGCATTGCAAAGCTGCAGGTGTACAAACGTTATCTACTGCTCTGAACAGGCAGAAAAGTCACCGAATTTATAGACATATGCTATTGATCTATTGATTTCTTCACAGTCTAATTAGGAGGTTCTACTAATTATCACTAGAACCACCTCAGATTTTCAGCAATCCTTAAAAATTAACAGCCAGTTCAAGAAGGATACTGGGGGCAGTACCATAAGTTTACCCTGATCTTATATTCTTCCACAGACATCAGCTTAAAGACACAGTAGACAACTAAACAGACACTGTAGATGGACTTTCCAATTGATCCAGGTCAGTTGTTCTTAGTTTAACTGTGCCTTGTATTAAATGAAAGAGAAGCATTTGAAAGCAAGCCATATATGATACGCTCTACATACCTGTGGGTACTATAGCTTCAGATAAGCAGAAGCTCTTGCCACATACACAATTACTGGGTGGATAGCTTGTTCCCCAACTCTTAATTTATATACCAAAATATAAAGAGAAAGGTTTGCAGCCAATGGCAGCTCCAAAGCACTCCTCCTGTTCTGCCTAAGGCTGAGCTAAATGAAAAGTACCATCACAGAGCATACATGGCTTTTGCTTTATTAATTGAACAAAACTGTACAAATACTGAATGTGAGGGAAGAAGAACTGAATGTGAGGGAATGTGAAATACTGAATGTGAAATACTGAATGTGAGGGAAGAACACAAATTAGCAAAGGGAGGTTGGATGAGAAGTATAAAACCATATACAATTGACTTTCAAATTTGTCTCCTCTGTAGCCAGGCAATTAAAGTCAAAGAAAAGAAACCACTTCAATTGCCCAGAGGCAAGTACAGGCTCTACAGCAAGGAAATTAAAAGAATGAGAAACAATAATTCTATTTGTCAGAGATGCTCTGCCCGGAAAGGATTAAATGCACTTTCCTCATGTGAGGAAAAGTGGGTATACCCAAAATGTCTTAGTCAAAATCTGCTTAGTCCAGCAGGACATATTTTCCCATGAAACTTCTTACTGAGAAGTTACTTTGGCAAGGCAGTCTTCTTTTCCAGGAAGTTTAGTAGTGAACAATGATTAAAAATACCACAGTTACAACAACACTGGTCAGTTCTTCTACATAACATCCTCAGTCTGTGGATTAGTGTTGTATCATTGCCTGTTTTCAGCAGGAATCATTATTATTCTTTCTGTACTTCCCTAAGACTATGCAACACCCCTTGGCAGCACTCATATTTCCTCCTTGGACTTCTTGTAACAAGTATAAAGGCAAAATATATACTTGCTATCTGCGACTCCCATTGATGTGTTGTGGACTTGCCTAGACTATTAAATATCAATCTTACTTTCTCCTTCACACCACATCAGTGGTAGGTACTAGTGAAGACCATCAGAAAATCAGTACAAAAAAGTGAACCACTGTTAGAAATCACTTTTGCTAATAAAAGCTTACATTTTGTTCCTAGTGTATGACAGTACAGAGAAAAAGCAGGAAAAGCAAAATGGAGAGTGAGTGAGGAAAACAAGGGGGAAGCAGTACTCTTTCTGCTTAGTCAGTTTCTTGTTCAATTTCCTAGTGGTTTGCCTTGACTAGCAGGATGTTTGGTTCCCTGCACTAACCTAAAGGTTAAAAAACCCATGGATTTAAGAGATGGGAACCAGCTAAGAGGTACACAGCCACTGAATAGGTGGTTTGTATCACTGACATTAAGATTAGCTAAATTTGAGGTGGCCCCATTTGCTTTCCAGATTAGGTAAAAAAAAAAACCAAACCAAAAACAAAAGTTATGAGGAAATTCCTACATTTCCTTCCACAGGGCAACAGGTAGACTTCAAAGACTTTTTAAATGAAAAACTGAAGTTTACTTTTCTGTCTACTTTCTTAGCAAGCGTATCTGACTACATTATATTTGTATCTGGGAAAGGTCCATTTTCAGAAAGAAAATGCAGACAAATATAATTACTTAGGTATTAATAAAGATTTCTAGATATGAGCTCTGAAAAATGTAACCTGACATAACGGACTTCGAAATATAAATTAATGATTTCAGCTCTAACACTGTAGCAGTCTAAGCTTGTTAAATTTCAAGCTTTTCAACTCTTTAGTGAATCAGTTTTGATCAAAAACTATGACAGATCACACCTTTACAACAGTTCTGCTTACTTATGTAGATTAGTTCCGTTTCTTAAATTGCCTTAACTGGAAGTAAGGCTTTATAAACAACACAAATGGACATCACTTCTTCTGTGAACTTTGTTATACTGATCCATCAAAAGGAACTAATCTGTACTGTTCTAAAAACATACAAAGAAACAAGCTATCCATGCTAAAGAAATGTTTAAGTAGTTCTAAACAACAGATGGGATTAGAAGGATTATAGAAAAGGTTACTTCTTAATATGAGTCATTTTAAAAGAGTGAACTCATCAGCCATTGAAGTAGTTTCCATTCAATCTGTAAAATATATAAAGTGGGCACAGATGGAGAACATATTAATTTACAACTGGAAAGCTTTCTTAAAATTTGAAAACTGCTTAACCTCTATGCAAGCATTAAGTAACTAAGAATGTGTATCTCATCATACATGTTAATTCTCTCTCTCTCTCTTTTCTCTCAAGGTTTTCTATTCTCAGTTTCAAAATCTCTGCAAAAGGTAGAAGATGAAGATATGTTGCTAACCACGTTAAAGCTAGGAAAAACTCTTCGAAACGGAGATAGAACTGCAAACAGAGGAGCTATACCTTTGCTGAAACATTATAAGACTGAAGACAGCAGTGTTTTGGACGAAGAGGATGACAGAAACATGAAGTTTTTGGTGAGTTTTCAGGTTTACATTTTGGCTTAATTTTAAAATGGAAATTCTCTTTATAGTCTTTTAGAAACAAGTACAATAACTTAAAGCAATAACCTGGTGAATATACAAAAATATCAGTTTAACATACTATAGCCAAGAATAAATTTTCAACTGTAAGTATCTAATTCCAAGATTTTGAATGTGTAACTTGGACAGTTGAATAAGAGAAATCTGATTTTTACAGAACTATATGTAGCCAAAACTTGTGGGGGAAAAAGCCTGTATTTATGTTTCATTCAGCATGTCCCTATATGCAGCAACAGGTTTTTAACTTCACCAAATATAAGACTCATTATTTTATCATGTTCTTAACCATAAAAATATTTCAGCCAAAGATGTAACGCAGGTCATTACTTTTAAAATATCATCTTGAAAGACAAAATACTTGCACTGCTAAGTATGAAGTATAAAATATCAAGTACAGAAAGTGAACACAACTGACTTTAAATAAACTGCTACCCTTGTTTTCCCTTAAAACAGGACACAGGTTCCAGACATGATTTCTTAAATCATGTTATGCCAATCAACTTAGGTAGAAAGCAACTACCTTATCTTGCACTGAAGGGAGCCATGGCTTTTCCAGCTGACACTGAAATTCGAAATATTGAATCAATACAGGAAAGAGAGACTGCAGATGAAGAAAATTTAGCTAAATTCCCTATAGGAAGAAGGGATTTTGACAGTAAGTATATTTTCATTTTTACACAAAACTTATATCATTCTGGTAAAGTATAATGCAATGTCTATATAGCAATTTGATAAAGGTTCATTTAGAAACTCCATGTCATGTTTGGGATTTCCCAGGGCTGATGAAATCTTGCATTTCCAGTTTACATCTATTGTGATTTGGTGCACAGGGGAGGAAGCATTTGTTAAATTCATATTTCCAGAGGTCATAAAGAATTATATCTGTTTGATGATTTAACCTTTCAGATTTTTTTTTCCTGTAGTGCTCAGGTGTATGCTGGGAAGAGTCTATCGACCTTGTTGGCAAGTCTGAAACCTAATGGTCTACACCACCTTCTTTGAAGATTAAACGTTTTATTATGAATTTAATGTAATTTGAAGTTACTGTGTTTTAGTGTGGCTATACATATGCATCCAAAAATACTTTCCCATTGCATTGTAGAGGGAAACATAATTCATTACCAAAGAGAACATAGCTGTAATTACTAATGATGTACTGTTATCAAAAAATAAAAGACTCCTGCATAATCTAGACTTCTAAGTATTTGTCTAATATTACACACAAGCTACTTCCACTTATTTGAGTATGAAAGGAAGCAATTAATGAATTTCACCCTTTTCTCACAAAATTTTACAACTTCTGGACCAGTCAATGTACCATGTATGTCAAAACAAGAAGAACCTTATAGTAAAAAAAAGTGAGTTAATTTTGCCTGACCAGCAATTAACTTATTCTTGCTGGCGGTTTTGCTGTGTTTTCTCTTTCCACCAATTTTGCTGTCCAATTCCTTCTGAGGGTTGTTTGAAGTCTTAAGTCTTTTAGCATTTTTTTGCAAAGATGGTTCACTTTCCTTATCACAGATTACTTTGTCATTATTCAAATCCATCTGTTCATTCTTGGAGTTCTTGTTTCTTGGCTGACAATTCAGCTTTCCCATTTCTGCATAACTTCTAGTCTGGTGAACATTTTCAGAAATAGTTCCAAGCATTGGTACATCAAGACATGAATTCATACCTTCTGTCATGTAAGAATATAAAAAAACATATGTGAAGAAATAAAAAGTTACCTGCAATTATTCATCTTTTTTCTATCAGAGAACTGCCATGTGAATTTTTTAATCAAAACTAGTGCTTTATCAGTAAAACAAAACTATGCTGGTCATTGCAGTTACATTTGCTATGCGTTCATAAATGTACTGCCAACTTAAAATGACATTGCTCAAAACCATATAATAGCAACTAACTTCGGGAAGTGGATTTATAACTTTAAGATATTGGAAAAGATGTTTAAAGGGCCTAGAAATTATATATATGATATGTTTTATAGTAGTACAACAAATTTTTCCCTTTTATGAATGGCAAAAATACAAATTTCACTTAGCTTACTTTTGTAAAATAAGAAGAAACATTATGTATGTAAAATGTATTAATTTTTTTACCTCAAGATAGCATCAATACAAATTTTTCAAACAGATTTATATTCTCAAAGCATTAGCATTACAATTTTAATGCAAAGACATTTAACTGCTCATAGCATACACAGAGGATTGAGACATCTTTTTTTTCTTGAAAACATATTTATACTTGAGTTTTACTAAAGCCTTGTTTGATAACATTTGAAATACCAGCTATCACATTTATTTACTCAATCCTACTACAGCTTACCTATGAGATATCCAGCTTTTAAATGTTGCTTTGGTGCAGGATGTATGCAGGTTGGAATTTGGCTACTGCTGAGGAAATGCTGACCTTTTATTTCACTCAACTCATTTTTATATGTACATGCAAACTGAGATTTGATTGAAGATTGCTTCATCTGCAAATAGCAATCCAGTATTAGCTTTAATTATTTACAAAAGTAAAAGACAACACCTGCAGGACTAGTAAAATAATAAGTTTCCCCATTCTTCCATCTGGAAAGCTTTTAGGTCACACAAGATACCAGAAAAATTAGTATGCTCACATAAAAAATATTTATGAAGTATTCATTTAAAAAGTGTAAAAGATTTCAAGAATACTAATAAATTATTCTATTAAAGTCCTAAAATAATTTTAAAACCTTTTTTCGTCTCTTTCAGAAAGTTACGCATTAACTTTTAAAGCTGTCAAAGCCCCCTTTTTTGATAGACTGCAGACTCTACCATTTTGAGTAGCTGTCATAGCTACTACAGTCAATTATCATATTTCTACAGGTCATCATCTCCGAGATGTCAGTAATATAAACTAAGCTTTAATATACTTATACCTAAAACTGGAATATAAAGTATTATTTCAGATCTATCTTTGGCAAATTTCAGATTTCCCATTTACTCACAAAATAAAGGCATTTCCTCATTGAATGCCAATGTCTAACTCCACATTTGTCAAAACATACCCATTGTGCTGGTTTTGGCTGGGATAGAGCTAATTTTCTTCATAGAAGCTAGTATGGGGCTATGTTTTAGATTTGTGCTGAAAACAGCGTTGATAACACAGAGATGTTTTAGTTGTTGCTAAGTAGTGTTTACACTAGCCAAGGACTTTTCAGCTTCCCATGCTCTGCCAGGCGCACAAGAAGTTGGGAGGGGGCACAGCCAGGGTAGTTGATCCAAACTGGCCAAAGGGCTATTCCATACCATATGACGTCATGCTCAGTATATAAAGCTGGGGAAGAAGAAGGAAGAGGTGACATTTGGAGTGATGGCGTTTGTTTTCCCAAGTAAGCGTTATGCGTGATGGAGCCCTGCTTTCCTGGAGATGGCTGAACACCTGCCTGCCCATGGGAAGTAGTGAATGAATTCCTCGTTTTGCTTTGCTTGTGTGCATGGCTTTTGCTTTCCCTATTAAACTGTCTTTATCTCAACCCACGAGTTTTCTCACTTCTACTCTTCTGATTCTCTTCCCCATCCCACTGAGGGGGAGTGAGCGAGCGGCTGTGTGGTGCTTAGTTGCTGGCTGGGCTTAAACCACGACACCCATATAGCGTAAGCTGCCAGAAATCTACAGTATTAAAGAACACTATTGTATCTGGTTCTGCATGCTCATCTCCACCTCCTAGTCTTGGAAACAGTGAACCTAGTCTCATAGCACAGGCAAATCCAAATATTTGGTTCACTACAAGAAATTAAATAAAGTTTTTCAATATATTCAATATATCCATATTTAATGGAATCAATGGTTACAGGTCAAAATTCCTCAGTTTACACTTAAGTCACAGCTTCACATCAGCTTAGAATTTCAGGGTCAAGCTTTCTAATTTCTGGCCCATTTATCACAAATGCCAAAGACTCTGCAAGACAAACTCTGCCCTCACTTCCATTTGAAAGCCTACTGGATTATACAAAAGATGTTGAAAGGTATAGCACAGAGCAGATAATTAAAATATATTAGGATTTTTAGCTAATAATTCTATTACAACAGCACAGGTAAATTCAAATAAATTCGAGCTGAACAGGTGCTACAGTACAAACACCAGGAAAAAGAAAAAGCAAGAAACATTGTAACAAAATAAGTGTTGCTATATATATAGATAACAGAATGATTTGTCAAATAAAAGGTTTACATTCCGATTAAAGGTTTCCGATTAAAACGTTTGCATTATGCAAGTCTACTTTTCTTCTTAACAAAAGCATGTTTAAATCTTACAGTTCAGGTTTGACCCTTATAGATATATTTTTCTTTCAACTCAAAATCTCAGATTTAGACAGAAAGAAAATGTTCCCAGAAGCCTCCTTTCACACAGGCCTTCATCCACAAAATTCAGTCACAACTTATGCCACTTTCATCAGATACTGTTTTCATCCATATAAGCTAACAGACTGTAGCTTTTTATCATTGAGATGCAACTTAAGTATCTCTTCATGATACTGCAGTTGGCCAGGTGAACACACCTACAGTCTTTTTGGAAAAAATATCCCATTTATTTACAGAAATGTAGTTTTTCTTTCTGACTTAATATGTCTGTACATATATAGTTTTACTGTAAACTCAGTATTCCCTTCAGGACTTAAGACGACCCAGTTTTCCTAGTTGCCCATCACTCTCAAACTTCAATTTCTCTATGCCAGATAACAGCCTGAGAAAGAAAGACAGATTTAACAGGGAGAACTAGCTAGCCTGACTCTCAACAATTCTAATCTTTTTTAAATGTTAATCTACTCTGTACTTAAAACATTTACCATAAGGTAAGACTATATACATAGACATTTACAACGTTTTGTGTGCTTCAAGTTTATGCCTTAGCTCACCGAGTCATTAAGTGTATGTCATTAAGTTTATACTCTTTTCAGAAAGTGTTTTGAAGGGTAGAGAAGCTATACCCAGAATAAGGTTAAGAATTTGAAAGAATTAAAAATGCAACTCCAATCTAGTTTAAACTTAATCAACATCCTATTGTACAGTTACAATATTTAGAATATAAGGGGCTTACATTTTCTTTAAGCTTAAGGTTACTGTAATATTAATGAAAAATATTTTCCTGTATTTGCTGTTTCTTAAACACTTAATCTTAATTCTTTAAAATTCCCTCAATTCTTAATGATTGTTCAGCAAATGACACACATCAAAAATTATGCAACAATAACTTGCACAGAGTTCTATCACATATTCATATTGCAAGAGGCAAATAAGCTACAATTTGTGCTGAGCTGATGAAGATATAATAAACACAGCATGAAGAACATCAAACTGGAGCAAGAAAGCCCGATAGTTACCATTCTATAATCAACAATAAATCCAGATATTTTTTGGGACATCAGGATTTTTTTTTTATCACCCCCATCTGACACTTCATTAATTCAGTTTGCAGGGATTAGAATATGCGGAGTCAAAGGACAGAAGTCAAGTTCAAATACCAAAAAACCTGCAGCACAAACCCATCTGTCTCTTTCAACTTCACTGAAGCTTGAAATATGCCTCAAAACTTCACTGTGTATTGCATCACATACCATTTAGTCATTTGCAATCAGTGTACAAAGCTCTACCAAATATGACTGTTTCAGCTGATGCTAGTACTAATCTAGAGGGTATACATAAATCAAGAGTGCAAGACTAAATTTCCTGAAGCAAACTTCCCAACTAGTCTAGGAATGTATATTCACTACTAAAATCAACTGTATTACACTGAGTGAGGTAGCAATAAGTAAATTTTAATAGCCTGAAGGCAGAACAAAAGAGCACAAGTCTAGTGCTGAATTAAAAAGTAGCGCTCCACTGGAACGGTTTTGAAGAAAAAAGAGCAACTTAAAACTTGATTGAAGCACACATAATAAAGCCTGTCAACAACTTGAAATAACCCTTAGAAATTAGAGTTCTTTTACATTAAATTCCCTGAAATCCACTGCTTTGAGGGCACCATCCCAATGACCCACAGCTCTGGGAGAGCAAAAAGATGTCGGGAGCTCAATTTGCTAATCAAGTAGTTGCACACAGATGGCGTGCAATGAGTTCAGACTTACTATCCCCTCTCCTCTTCACAAGCAAGTGAGATGTTGCTGTTATCCCTATACAAAGAAAGAAATTCTGCTGCATTTCAGAAAAAGGGGTTTGCTGATACCGCTGTTCAGCTGGAAGAAAGTATGATAGAATTTAAGACAGTGTTTCAGCACACGTAGGTCAATTAGTAGTCCTAATGAGTAGGTAAAGCAGGACATTCTCCCACCTTGACTTCTATATCTAGAGAAGTTTCAGTTGTTCGAGATGCCAATATAAAACATTCACTTTTATATGAAATATCAATGGTGCATGCTCTATTTATTTCTAAAAGTTAGTTGATAATCTATTCCAGATCTCCTTCCAGCATCTGCATACAGATAGTACTGCCAATATTTAGTCAGTAAGAATGTTGAGATTTGGTTTTTATACACTGGAATGGCATAACAGAATTTGAAAACCTACATCAGTAACAACAAACACATGTTTTTATTTTCTAGCCAAACAATTAGAGTACTATTTGGAAAAGAGATAAAAAGAGAAAATGTCTTTTCTCCACCCTTTCCCGTGTCATTTTAGAAAAAAATATTAAAGGTAAGTTGAAAGAGAAAGTTGAAAAAGGGAAGGGAGTGAAAAGGGAAGAGTAACAAAACAATAAACGGTAAGTATCGTTGCCAAACCAAGGCATCGTGTTATTCAAACATGAAAAGTGTCCTGAATAGCTCAGGTGATAGCAAGCTTTTATTGTACTGAAACTATGAAATTTTTTTAGCATGACATCGTACCAGCCTTTTGCTATCCCAAATTAACCTACTAGTGTTTGGAGAACATTTAGCCTCAAATCACCTCATTATTGGATTTTGAAAGTACTCAAAACTCACAGCTATGGATCCTAGGAAAGTAGTTTAGCAGTCTTGTAGAAACAAAAATGGTATTTTCTACACAAGTGTGGTTTATCAACTGACACTAATAATGAAGTCTTTCTTCAGATTTTGTGCTGAACATAACCTTTTCCTCCCCTCCGCCTCTCTCCTCCAGATACTCATTTTTAGCATACTCCATACACATTGAAACTACTAATCAGCTTAGTGTTCTCCATAATTCTATTCCACTTAGAAATAAATATCTCTTGCTACAACAGACGAGACTACTACCTGAAGAAGATTGTTTCCTCTATTACTATGAATTTTCTGCTTCCAATTATAGTGGACATACAGAAAACTCTTGATAACTTCCTGTTGATAGTTTTCCAAGTCACAGTTTATTTGTACTGGAATCACAAATAGGCAAAACAATTCTCTCAAGTAACAGCATTTAGAGAACTAAGCAATGAAAAATAACAGCAGTGCATGAAGCTAGATATTAAGTCATTTTATATAGGCATGAAGAAGTCACATGAGAAAGGCAGACTGGGATTTTTTGCTTTGTGGAGCTTTTTCCTTGGAAGGATTTCTATACACAGTAAAATTACAATGAACTTCAACCATGCCAAGATTTGTTAGAGTTCTTAAGCCACAAATTCTTTTTAAAACTAAAACTACAGTTATGTTCCCAACTGGAGGGAAATAGTGCCTCATATACAAAAGGTTGTCTCCAGTTACATTAAATAAAAAACATGCCAAACTACTGAAATTCCTTGCAGCTGTTTCAGGGTAAATGTGTTAACAATGCAGCAGGATTTCTAACACAATGTATCAAAAGGCCAAAACAATCCTAAGTTTACAAAAAAAGATCTGTTACTCTCTCATATATCGCATGCTCACAGACTAATAGCTTTTGTTCCTTTCTTCTTAACTCCTGAAGTTCTCAGTTTCACCCAATCCCATTAGTCCAGGAACAATATTTTACCTACAACTTGAAAGTCTAATTAATCTTTTCTGGTGCAGAAAAAAGATGAAAATCTTATTATGCAACATTTTTGTTGTCTTAAGTTGCTCTTTAACCTAAACAAAGCGGGTGATTGTAACAGTCCTTCCATTCCTCTCTCACCAATAAGCAGGACTTACATAACTCAATTGAAATCAACAAAATAAGTAGTCAAACAATAGGGTATCTACCCATTTCAGATAAATGGACGTATGATTCAAAGAAGCAGACATAAGGTTGGATGAACCCTTTTTAGATAAAATACCTCTCTCCTGTCCAATTAAACTTTCTATAAAGTATTTTTCTATAAAGTATGTATAAAGTATTTTTTATAAAGCAGAAAGGAGTGGTAAGGACAACTGACAACAAGAGACATAACTCAGTAGATATTCTACAGACCTTTCTGAATTAAAGACTACTTCCACAAATTACCATTCACCAGAAGACACTTCTCTTAAACAATAGATCACAAACTTGAAACTCTATACTGTCTCTCTAAGGAAGACTGAGTTTCTTCTTCTTATTCTTACCTGCTTCTGCTGGAGGGAATGGAAAAAAATGCAACATGCTAGTTCCACAGACTTCTTTCTCCTCAAGGGATAAGAGCGACAGCTTTGCCTCCCAACAAATGCTGTTACAGTTAGGTGATCTTTCTGCATCTCTTCCAGTATTTAATAAGGATTGAAAGACAAAAATATTTCTTTGACTTTCACTGTTGCCAGGAATTTGTTTTGGCACAAGGGAAATACCCACAGATTTATTTTATTTTTAAACACCGATGCCAGTTCATAGCTACCTGTTTACTTTATCCACTCTCCATATTTTTAGATGCTAAACATATATGCATGATGTTGTGCCTTAGGTCTAGATATTATCAATCTGCACTCCTCCACATAATTCTGCAGAAGTTGAGAGATCTGTTCATCTTAAGGAAGGAGAGGGCATCATGATTCCCCCCCTTCTTTTTTTTTTTTTTAATTTAGAGAAGTGTTTCTCCTTTCAATTCCTAGATTTTCCTAAATTCCTTTATTCAATACATACATCTTGATGGGACTCAGCATACAACCATACTAATCATCACTACTGTGTTTTTCTTCCCCCTCAAATATAATGGAAAATGAGACTTTTATGGGACAAGTTCTAATTAGAGATCATGAATATGTACTCTAGACTAACCATCCAACTAACCACCTATCAGAGGTAGCATGGAAAAATGATCCTTAGGACAATTTTATGGAACTAAAGCTACCATCACACATACTGCATAAGAAACTTCTCAGAAGAATCATTGACATTGAGAAGAAACATCATGTTGCTATTGTCTTATTCAAAAAACATATGTATTTTGTCTCTTCTGAGTCAATTGTTAAAATGAGTGTATTATGCATAACAAAATTCACAACTGTGAATTTTAAAAGCAGCCTGCACACATTTCAAGATGGTTGTAATGAAATAATAATGAATACTGATATTCAAAGTAAGAAGGTGATAAATATTACTACAGCACTTGAGATCTATGGTCATGGACAAGGAATTCATTGTGCTATGTGCTGCACAGTAAAGGCAGAACAAAATTTATTTCTACCAAGAGACATTACAATCCAAGACAAGAAATATATGGATTCATAGAGAAAGGAACTGAAACTAGTCGTTGTAATGGGCATCCATCTCAACACAAAGCACTGCTAAGTTTTGGGGAGAGGTTGATTTAAAGGCACTGAAAAAGGTTTTAAAAGGAGGCTAATGAGTTCTGCAGATACCTATAGGAAATCTCTTCAGCCATAAGAAAGTATAAAACAGACAGCTGAAAAAGCTAGTCTGAAAATTAACAAACCAACAATGAAGATTGGTATTGCAGGCTGAATGTAAGCAAGGACAGATATCTCTAAGCAGCAAATCAGAAACAATCAATGGGGTGGGGTGGGTGAAAACAAGTAGCTTGTACCTACTACAACTTAAAGGAACAGATTGAGATGCAAACAGAAAATGGCACCTAGTGTCTCATCACTTTGATAACTTTTTGTACAGCAATCTCAGTGAAGAAAGGCCAAAGCTGCAACTGTCAAGTTCAAGAAAAATACATGGCAGCACATCAAAAAGCAAAATGAATCTTTAATAAATTATAGTTGAGTGGACATATGGATAGAGAAGAATATATTCCAGAGGTGTTACGGAGTGAAAAAGTAACAGGTAGGATACTGTCCTCAATGTTAAATATACCAGGAAAGATAGACGTACCAACTCAAGATCAACAGCTGGGTATTCACAGGATGGTACAGAAGTAACAAAAGATGTCAGTTTTGACAGAAGGGACGCTTAGGTCAGATGTAGATCTGTGAACTGTTCATATATAGACGATAGCTGAACTTCTGTTTGTAGATGTATTCATCCACAAAGAAGGTACTGAAAAAGAAAAGAGAAAGACAGGGCCCTATAAAGTTTTCATAGAAAAAGGAAGAAAAGGAAGGAGAAGAAATATGCAAAAGAAACTCTGTATAAATTGTTAGAAAGGTAGAAAGAAAACCAGAAAGAGACAAAATGAAAGATGAACATTTCAAGAAAGAAAATAGGATTTTATGTGAGAGGATGGAGATCAAAGATGAATGGCAGAGAACTATCTGAGTTTCAGTTAGAAAAGTCATTAGCTGTTTCGCAACAGCAATTTTAGTTCACTGGAAGGAGAAGCAAGACTAGAGTGAACATAGGAATACCAGAAGAATAATTCCAGACTTCACAGGAACATAGTGAAGTTTAGATGGCAATGTTTGGCTGATACACGGAAAAGAGAATTGCAAACATAATGTGAAACACTTAGAATTCTTATCTTGAGTAAGAGGACTCTGTGCTGATACATAATTGAGGAACATTTACACTCTGAACTGCTTGATTTTTATTTTCACTTTTTTAAATGGAAAAACATCTTGAGATATTCGGCCTCAGTTCCATGCTGTACTTTGTCTCTCTGGTACAATAGGATATACTGGAAGAAAGCCACAAAGACTGATTGTGATTACTAGAGGCAGTTTAGCAGCCTCAATGTTGCTCTAAGATATGAGTTGTATAGCTCCAAGCAGCCATTCAATTTAACATGTTAATTACATGTTATCATCCACATTGTTAAAGTAGGGGAAGAGAGTCCACCATTGCAGATATAATCTACAAAAGATAACACTATAAGCAAGCTTTACAGTCTTCTAAGATGCCAAAGAAAGTTTGGAAGTATGAACCACAGACTTTAGACCTGTTGCTTGTTCTCTTTGAATTTGGGTTTTCATAAGAGAAAAGGTCATTTATATTTCAAAATAATCATCCTCAACTATACTAGGCACCTGGTGAGCATCAAAATCAGTTCTAGAAGTTGATTGAAAGATCTCAAAAATTATTGGCTAAAAGCATTAGATGTTTCATTCTGTTTTGCTACAGGTACATTCTATTTCATCAATCATGGTGAAATAAAACTAGGACAAGAATCCTACAGAAAAAGTCAGATTCTTGTATTGTATTAACAAGGATCATTGGAGTCACAGAACCTTTACTAGAGTCAGGCACTACAAAAGCAGCATAGGAGACTGTCATGATGAACCTTTGCATGCAATTCCTGCTCCTGAAGTAGAATTCATTCAATTATTCAGAGACCTTTGAAAGAACTACTATTTGCACAGAAATTATGGTAGCTAATCTGGTATTTTTCACTAGCAAAAGAGTATATCCAAAAAACCCGCCATAGTTTCATAATAAGAATCAGCCTGAAGACACATATTTTTGATACTTTGTGTCAAAAACCTTGTAAGTTTCCAGAAAAGGTCTCAAATGTGACAGGTAATTACTTTTAGATAATAATTTTTATACTTTGATACTGAACACAGCTGTTCATGAATCCAAATACAAAACCTCCATTTAGATAAGAAAACTATGTATTTCAATGTATTATGCAAACAGCATATCACATTTTTGCTATTTGATGAGTAAAGCTGCAATTTAAATATGCTGCTTACTGTGAAATTAATATAATGAAGATCCTTTATCATCTTCAATCTTTCATAATCTGCCTATGAGTTTTAAGCTAAATTTCACCATAATTAGTGCACGTATCCAAAACACCTATCATCCACCCCACCCCCATTCCAAAAAAGCACTCGGAATGAAGTTGGAGTATATTTAAAACACATGCTGGAAAAATTAACAGTGCTTCTCATTTTACTTCCTTTTAATGACTTTCTACTTCTCAAACATGTAATATGTTAAAATTCCCCTTATGTCTAGTGGCAGAAAGATATCTTCCATTGTGCTGTTCTAGAACTAATTCTGATGGCTTAAAACACCTCTGTTTCCTTCCTTATATACTAATTACATTTGTGTTTTTACCTGTTGTCAGGACTAAGTTTGTAAAAAATATTAAGTCACTACTTTTATTTAGCTCTCTGTTGAAATGCTGTGGAAGATACAAGCTCTGTCTCTTTCCATAGTCCCAACATTCAAGTTCGACAATCCTGAGGGAAAAAAGACCATGTAAAATGCAGTACACTGGAAGACTGCAATTTTCAGAAACGTTGAAGTTGTACTTGTGAACGGTGCTACTCACACCACCAACATACTCTTCTAATGTTCCATTTCATCTACAAAATAGCAAACATTAGCATATTTTATTGTTCACAAAGCAATGTTATGGAAATATCCTCAGAACGTCACAAATAAAAAGCATCCCAAAAAATGCAACAAAAAAGTCATTATTACACTTTTAGAATGCCTATATTATCAAAACTGAAATCAGGTGCCTGTGTTCAGTTTTATCTCGTTTTTCACATAGCTTCAGCTTTATTTCTATAGTCCTGAAATACACAGATGGTTAAATGAAGAGATATAGATTAACTCAGTACATCTCCATTAAGAGATCTTCATTAAGAAGTACTTTTAAGTTTAAAGTCTTTCTCTTCTGGAGTTTTAGATATTTCCATTCATATTACAACACTGCTTGAGTTGGGCCAATTACCACAAGTTAATCACAATTACATTTCTCTAGCTATGGGATACATTTCAGCCAAGTATTTGATAATTTTAACACTGTTATTTTCATTTTAGTATAATTATTTCAGTGCATCTATAGTCGCATAGCAATTCCTACACAGTACCTTAATTTTTTTTTCATCCATAGATTTCTGAATACGTTGTCTAAGAGGTTTTGGAGAAGATCCATTGGATTGTGCTGGAGATCTATATTAAAAAGAGATAAGAAGTATTTAGAACATGTAAAAGCAATTAGTTAAGAAAAATGTTACCATACCAAGTTCCTCAGAGACAGGAAGGCAAGTATCTTCACTCTCCAAGCCTTACTTTGTTTTCTCCCTTCCTAAGTAACCACATGTACTCTGACAACTGAAGACACCATAATGAAACCAAACCTACAGTTCCAATTTCTGGTATCATTTTGCAGAATGTTTATAATATTATAATTCTGCAGCCACAGTGTTATTTGTAATGCTGGTGATGAGTTACCAAGTCACCATTCTACTTACACCCCCTTGAATAGCATCTGGTTGACATCCAGAATAATTTTCCTCATATTTACAGACTTTTCAATAGAAGTACTCTCACAAACAAAATGCCTCCACCCTCCTATATTTCCGTATGTGAACAGTTATGTACATTAATCAAAAACTTTGATGCATATAATGCAAAAAATTATTGATGCTTATAAAAGGGGACTTTTTGGTCTTGAAATGAGAACTAATCTGTGCATCTGTAAATAATTACTTCTCCATTTATGCTTATGGGAGGCCAGTGTGCATATGAGGACAGTTTTTTAAAAAATAACTCATTCTTTATTTTATTTATTTAGCTCATTCTATCCAATTATTCTATAAATAAAATTTATTTTATTATAGCTCATTCTTTATTTCTTTATATTTGTCTGTGGTTCAAAATTTCTGCAGGACCTTGCAATGTTTTTGCTATTTAAATTGCCAAAATATGTAGCTTCAGCATGCTCCTGTTCTATGCTGCTGTTCTGGTTCATGAGTCCTCTTTGTAACCCGTAATGACAAAATTCTCAGCATCCCACTTTTCCAACAACTGATGATTCCTCAGGATAAGTGGCTGATTTAACCATCACTGCTTCTCCAGTGCATGGATACATTAGTTTCCTTTTCAGTGCCCACAGAAATGGATTTTCAAGAGATTCTTTGTTTTATACACCAGATCAACATGGGTATTCCTTAAATAGAAGGAAATTTTAAAAAGCAAGAAAAGAAATGAGCAAGTAGTAATGACTGGCTTTAACATTAATAGGATAGGAAGATGATGGGAATGATATGAAAAACAGCAGGAAAAAAAAAATAATTCCCCAAACCCTGAATAGCTGTTGAACCTGCAAAACCAGAAAAAGACAACCTTTATTGCAAAAAGTTATGAAAATACTTAATCCATGGTCATGCAAATTTTAACTCTAAAATATAAATAATATCATTAATTATATCAGAATCACCTTACTTTGATTTAATATCATCATTACATTTTTATGTTTGCTTAAAAAATGTAAAAATACTATGGGAAAAATAGCACACTTCTGCCTTGCATGCAGCTTCAAAATGCAAAAAAATAGCAAGAGAATTTTATTTGAACTTCTATAATACATATCTAAAAAGAATATTTTCCAGGAGATTGAAATGAGATGGTTACAGAAGGAAAATATTTGATGGATATTCTAAAGGACAGATTAAGTAAGAAAAACTTCAGCTTGGTTAGGATGTTCTAAAACACTGAGGATGTATTGTCAGTGCTTACATTTTCAGTTCCCAAGTACACATGTGTTTCACAAATTACAATGAAAATATTTTTAATTAAAGAAAGCCAACAAAAAGTTAAACAACACAGTAGCTGCTTCTCAGCAGTAGCTTTTTTGCAGGATTTCAGTGCAGAGAGATAAATCTGCCCAATTGATCTAGAATTTTATTATAGGAGTAACAAAGCAAGAAAAAATCCTGAAATGCTGACGTTTTGAAAAAGAGGTGCTCTTATTTAACCTCAGTCTTCACCTGAAAACTAACAGAGCTCTCTTAAACTGACCAGAACCCAGACAAAACTACTCACAAACTTTAAACGTATTTTGGGATTCTTCAGTAATGAAGTCTCTAGAAGTAACAAAAAGCATTGCAAAAAACCTCAAAACAATAACTACCATGTGATCAAAAACCATAAAACAATAACTACCATATGAGGTGACCAATCTGATACACAGAATCAGCTTAGCAAAAAAGAATCTGAAAACTGCAGTGACATTTACTGCCAAAGGTACTGCCATTTATTCTGTAAACTGTTCCAGATTTACTATTAACAATAGATTGGCAAAAAGACTGCAAACACTCTAGATCAAATATTTACGACATAAGCATTAACAAAAAAGTGCTGTAACCATAGAGGTGCCTGTACATTGATGCAAGTCAAGAGTGACACTTTAGCTACTATCCTGTGTAGCATTAATGTGTTCAACATTCAAAGCAATTGAGCTTTACAGTAAAGCTGCTAGAGAAATACAGAACACAAAGATTTGATTATTTGTTTCATTTCAAGTTTCATTTCAGTTTTTGCTAAGTTTTTTATTCCTAAACCAATTATTTAGTATCATAAATTCAATACTTTGAATAAATTACTTTTAAATCAAATTTTTAAATGGAAGCATACAGATAATATTAAAAAAATTATATACTAGAAAATAAAATCTAAAACAAATTGACCACTCAGAATTACTAAGGAAAACACAAGAATTGTCTAGATTACAATATAAATTCCCAGACAGCAGTACCTGCTTACATGTACACCAAGATTTTAAGTCAAACAAATGTCTTATCCCTTTGGGGAAAATTCAAGAAAATTAAGTAATCTGAAAAATCAAATGAGGTACGTGAAACCAAAGCACTCAGTGGGCACTCTTATTCAAAAATAAGTGGTTTAAAGCCCATTTTAAATTGAAGAGTTACTTAAAAAAAAAAAAAGATTTCTAGCTCTGAATAATAGCAGTGTTTAATTCAGAAGAATTCAGGTGGGCCTTGACTCCATTCACATAGAGCATTAACCTAAATCTGATTAAGCTCCTTTTCATTCTGATAAAAATACAACCACAATGAGGTTTATTAAATTAATGAACCAATTTAAAAAGTGATGTGGATCAGTTTTCCTGAATCTGAAGTAATGGAAAAATAAGAGACTGAAATCAGGGTTATTTTGAGCTTGTTACATAATGAAATCGAAATGTATAGCTACAGCTATCCACAGATATTTGAGGGTGAAAGAAATATTCCACAATAAGTTGTTACAAGCTGCCTTTTATATTAAAAATTATTACAGATTTATTTAGAATTCTTATTAGTGAAACTATTTTGTTTAAGTTTTATTAGAATGTGCTTGTTCCTTTGGTTTCTTAAAAGAGGTCTAACAATAAATCTAAGGGAGTCCTTAAATTCTTCGACTTTTAAGATCCTCCATCTTCCAGTTTAGGACCTATCACTGTTTTTCTCTTTCCTTGCTGTTATCCTCGCAACCTGGCACCTGTACATTCTGATAGTGGTGTTATGGTGGGCTCTCATGGAAAGCAACTGCCACCAGCATAAGAAACACCCGCTTCTTCCCCACTTTTCCTACCCTTTCCATTGCAGCTCTTCTTTTATGTTAGGGAACCCAAAAATGTATATGCACAGAGCTTAATAAGAAACTGGCCATGCAGCCCCTGCCCTGATGAACAGACGCTTCAATCACCGCTAAAGGCACCAAAAGCAGGGACAACCAATAAGGGGTTTGAGCAGGTCCTTATAAAGACAATATAGTTACCCTCGGGAAAGCACTATTGGGGAACCAATCACTGTACTACAGAGGATGCTTGTCTGGGAACCCTGGCTGCTTTACTTCCCAGATGGCCATCAGAGAGAGTTTTCTCTTTCCTCTCCTCTCCCTCCTCTTCTGATTTTATTCTTCCCCAAAAGCAACTTTCACCATTAGAGTAAATGTATGCCATCAGCTACAGACCCTACTAATAAATCTTCATGCATATGAATGTTCCAACACCCTTTGTGCAATACCATCCTGATTGGTGGATCATGATGTGAAACACTATTTAACTATTTAAAACTGTCTCCATGAAATAATTACTACGTAGGAAGAAAACAGGATATAATCCAAAAATCTCTTGTGTCATAGCTAGACAAAGGAGGCATCTTCAAATTGAATAATAATCTAATTAGCTACTGATCAGACAGTATTTGAACTTAGGAGTTCAAACTTGAGGGGTATTTGGAAGGTTTGTTGCAAAGGATATTCCTTCATGGGTTTTGTGCAGCCCAGAAAGGTACTAGCTCAAAAAGTCCATATTACAAAAGTATCTTGAAGATACAGAAAATGCAAATGAGGAGGCAGAATACTTTTGAGAACTTGAGACTGTTCTAAGAATGCTTTCGCTTTACACCTAACCTCACCACAGACTGCATTTGGTCATTTGCTTTGTGTAAGTAATATCAATGCTTTGTTAGCCACTCAGTATAAGATCTTGAAAAACAAACAAACCCAACACAAAAAACCTTCTAGTACTCACCTGAACAGTGTCAAAACAGAGGTGATTCCAAACAAGTTTAAGCTTTCGTCATCATATAATAGTTCTGCTTTGTTCTGGGTAGGAGGATTGACAGCTTCTTCATCCAGAAGAACTAGTAAGACCTTTACAGTATCTCTGCCACAATACACAGTGCCATGATTTATGGAATGCAATTTTGGCTAAAAGTAAATACAAATAAAAGGAACATACAACAGGAAAGGTTAGCAAGCCAGACCAAGAGCTAACCTGCAAAAGCAACCCATATCAGCACAAGGTGCGCGAATCCCCTCCTTCCCTTTCACAATAAGCATTTACGGGGAACCTGCCCATGGGAAAGTTTCTTCCTCATCCCAAGCAATTAGTAGAGTTTAGATCACTGCCAGCTGGAGGTATACACTGATGAGCAAGTCACACAGATAAATATAAAAATCTGTGATGAAACCATGCAGCAGAAATTAACATATTATTTTCTCACAACCAATTTGAGTGCTATGAGGTACACAAACACATTCTGGTGAAGTCCAACTCCTCTGACTAACTGAATCTGCTAAAGCAGTTGGTTAAAACTGAGGTTTCCATCAAGATTTGACAACAGAGGTACTTGGCATAATCTCCTGTTGTTTGGAACAGGATGAATTCCTCACGATTTTCCACAAGAATAAAGAATTCCTTAAAGAAAATAATAATCCACATCTGGAAGTGCTCAATGCTACAGTCAGCAGTACAGATGTAGAACTCCATAGCCACTATGGGACTGCAAGAATTGCAAGTTTGCTATATTTTTCTTTAAAAGTACTAGGAGTTCCACAGAGAAATTCAGTGCTTAATACACAGTAGTAGATTTTAAAAACTATAGGCTTTCTTATTTACCAATACACAGAAACATTGCATAGCCTGACTTTGTTCAGAAGGACAGGACAAGCAATGAACTGCATTTATCTAATCAGTTAACTGCTTTTAAACACAGACTTGAAAAGATCAAACTCTATTTCTCTCTCTATTTGATTACATCAATTAGTGTATGTAGTTTTCAAGAAACCATAGCAACACGTCAGTCAGTTACTATAAGTCATAATCAATAGCTAGAAATAGCAATTACAGAAATGGTTGTTACTTGGCTTTACAGAATTGGCCTATTTCAGTACCATTTAATTTCCTCAAAATTTATTCTGAACCTTATCCATGAGCTGCAGAAGGACAACCTGCATCACCATGGTCTTCATCATGGGCTGCAGGGGAATCTCTGCTCTGGTGCCTGGAGCACCTCCTCCCCCTCCTTCTTCACTGAGCTTGGTGTCTGCAGAGTTGGTTCTCTCGTGTATTCTCAAATCCTCTCTCCCAACTGCCGTTGCACAGCATTTTTCACCCTTTCTTAAATGTTATCACAGAGGCACTACTACCATCACTGATTGGCTCAGCTTTGGCCAGCAGTGGGTCCATCTTGGAACCAGCTGGAACTGGCTCTGTCCAACATGGCCACAGCTTCTCATGTCTTCACAGAAGCCACCCCTGCAGCCCTCCCCATTACCGAAACCTTGCCACGTAAACCCAATACAGCACTAGATTTGTCAAGCCAAGCAGCACATCAGTCACATCCAGACCGCAGTCATCTCTGATGGCTCTCAGTTGCATCCGTACTGTGGTGAGTATGGATGGACTGTAGTGAGTATGGTGGAAAGGATTAGCTAAAAGCTCATCATCCTCTGCTATGTACTCAAGTTTCCTCACTGAGAAGAACTATAGTAGAATCTGTCCATCCACTAATAGATGGCATGTTCCAGCTATCAATTAACTTAAACTCAAGAACTGGCAAAAACTTAAACACAGAACCACAGACTCACAGTATACAATTAAGTTCATAAGCTGCCCTCCGGTGCCCATTTTGAGAAAAATATTAACTTCACACTGCTCTCAATGGGATTAAGTATTTAACCACATTTCCTAACAACATCAGGATACAACCATCTTTGCTATCTTCTGCCTCAACAAGGATACTGGTGAACATTTCTACAGAGTCATTAGGCTATGAACTTCATCTATGGAGAACAATAAGAAACACTAACCATTTTGGAAAAGCCATTTTTTGGTGAATTTCTCTGAAGAATGAAGTTTTATTAAAATAGTTTTACCTGGCTTATAATGATCTAAATTTTAAAAAAATTTATCAGGAATACAAGTAGCTAAATACAGAACTGATAACGGTGATCAAGTTTTCAGATGGGGAAGAGAAAGAAATAGAAGGATATGAAAGGGAAACAGGGAAATGCAGCGATGAAAGATTCAGGGGAAACAGGAAAATGAGGATAAAATATATACTCCAACTGCTCAGTGGAAACACACATTTTAACCAGTTTAAGTAGCCACTAGGGTCTGGCTGATTTTAGCTCTCATAGAAAATAAAAGGCATATTGGAAGTCTGATTAAAAATCTTATGTTACCATGGGGTAATTCCAGTGATTTCACAAAACAAAGCATTCTAACAATGTACACACATTCAAAGCGTCTATAAGTTTTAAAAAGTTTTAGATAAAAATACATTACATTAGATATTTTATAAATCAACAACATAAAATAATTAAAGCTGGTTTATGTTTTCATCACAAAAAACCATCATAATATAAACCTGACTAGATTCAAAGTACAGAAACCACAAATAGAAATCCTGTATTTTGCTCTTCACACCTGACTTAATGATTTTAGTTTCACGGAAAGAATCAGGATATTTAAAGTTCTTTAATAGTTTCATTAGTGTCTTGAAACACTAAAAGATAAAAACTTACATGTTGATTGTTTGGGGTTTTATTTTTATTCCCCTCCCACTCCACATTTCACCATGTTTTGGACTTCTTCCATATTTAACCTTATTTTGAATGCCTTACCCTTAGAAATACTTGATGCTGAGCTAATTAAAACCTGTGTATTTAAATCAAAATTACTGATACATTACTGATAGAGATTCTCAAATCTTAATTTCACTTTCATGCGTTTTTCTGTTTGGAAATGTGTTATAGCTCTACTGCCTTGAAATTAGTGGCAAATCTGACAGTTAAAAGTATCTAGATCTGTAACAACTGCATGAAGAAACTAAATTTTGAAGAGTATATTATTTACAATTTTGAGGTAAGAAGTTTAGTTTAAGTAAATGAGCTTTTCAATATCCACACTGTAATCCTCAAGTGTAAGTCTTTCAACAAGTTTAAAACCACAATGTAGAGGAAATGACACCGCTCTGTACTGTTAGGAAAAGATAATACTCTATAGAAAGTCCTTTAAAAATAAAAAAGAAACAAAACAGGCGAAAGACATTTGCTTTCTTGTAAAGCTAAACAGTAAAAAGAACAAAAGAAGTCCCATTACCCGTGCTGGACTGACTCCAGTAGTGCTGGCAGTCAAGACTTCATGTTGCGAATCGATAATATTTTTAATCTTCAAATCCAAATCTTGTACAACTTCCTCTACTGCCTGACAGAAAGGATCCCCATTGCTTCGGCCTTTTATCAAATGCATCTTCACTGTTGACAGAATTCGCCCCCCTGCAATTCTGAAAATAGGCACAGGGTCATCTCCACATTAATCCTGGCAACACTTTAGTATACCTATTAGTGTTGAACATAGCCAGTCTTCACAGTTAATCAAAACTCTTCAGAGAACAGCTTTGATCTTTTAAATCAAACAGCAGTGTAGAAGTATTGTCCAACATAATAGTTTGGAAAAAAAAAGATTATAAGGAAAGGTAATGAATTCAGCATTTAGTAATACTCTGAGCTGCAACACAAAACTGACTTCTCCATATAAGTTCAAAGAAAAGTACTTTCTTTAAACCTACAGTTACTGTTTTGCTCATAAGCTGTTAAGTGTAAACAAAACGTTTCACTGGAACATGCATTCCAATTTAACAGCCTATTAGATTTTTGAGTCTTTTGTGCTTCATGAAAGTGCTTCAAAATATCAATCTGCTTTCAATTTTATTTAAATAGATAGTAATTAGACTAGATGAACATCACTGTTTGCCATAAAGGCACACACTATTAATCTCTTTTTTTCATCAACTAGAAAAAATGCCTACAGAAAAGAATTTAGTAGTTTAATTATGAAATGTCCACGCAGTTTGACATAAAAAATATAAATAATTGAATCTGATTGATATAGGGGCTTTATTTCAACTCTTCTTATAGAAGGATTAGAAGACATTTGTGAGTGCACCTAAACTATGTGTAGACTGTTAATTTCACTTCATGGTCCTGTACCTTGAAACATCCACATTGCATGTATGATAGACTACTTTTGGGATGACTTTTGGATTAGAACTACCAGGTCTCTCCCCACTGAAACTCCTGAGTGATTAGCAGTTACAGTTGTACAGATGATGCTCCAATAGGCAGTACTGAGAAAACTGCACAGTGTCTTGCTCCCTCAGACTTGCAAGATCCACAAATGTTATAAAAATGGAAATATAACAGGCTGCCAGGTAGACTGCATTATCCTGAGTATGTAAAAAAAAGAAAAAAAAAACAATAATCAATTCTTAAAGAATCACAAGAAAACCCAAAGATCTTGTGTCCAAAAAATGGCTACAGGGACTGAGGCTCTTGTGACAGTGCACCTTGATTTACGCAGACCTGGTGAATGAGAAGCAGTAGTTACAATTCCAAGAATTCCACTGACCATTTGTAAGTGCATCTTTCTACTCAGGGGTTGCAAGTGCTGCCCTGAACAATGCTGCTCAAAATTAGTAAAATAAAATAACTTCAAGCTTATAATGAGAGTGAGCATAGTCACATCACAAGAATGGAAAATCCAAGTGTTAGGAGTGAATTGCTCGTTTTGCAAGTGCAATGTGGGGCAAGTCGGTGCAAAAGCCATATGGAGGTATGAAGGTAGGAATCACTAGTCATGAGGCACTATTATGAACTATGACTATGAACCAAGTTAAGTAAAATTAGCTAGGGATTCACAGATCATATCTCAGATGATCAAAAACTATATTGAGACAGCAAATGTGTCTTGACTACTTTGATGAAGATTTAGTGAAAGACAGAATAAACCCCTTGAGTTAAATGCTTAATAATTTTGTCCAGTACCTACACAAAACATAAGTGAAAGACTGTATGTTTTAGCATTGCTTGAGTTTGGGCAAATAAAAAAAAACATTACAAGAACCACTCAGCTCTCCTACATCATAACGCATCTCTTCTCAAAAGCTTTTTGAAGTTGCATGCTGTTTGGAAACTTTACCAATTCTCCAGTCTTCTCAGAACATGAACCCACCACTCAGACTGACAAAGTTGATTATAATCAAGATTCCCCTCACCCCTCCAAGCAATCATTTATCATCTGTTTAACATCACATATATATAAAGGACTTCATTATTTCCCCATGACATTTTGTCTTCAATTTTATTCTCTTTCTGCTTATTTTCCTCAACCTTTTCAGACTGTGGTATTCCATATTTTTAGCTCCAATTTATAGGGGTTTTTTAATTGATTCCCTCCTCTTTTACTTTTTCATGTACAGAGTTATTTTCACCTTTGAATACCAGCTGATAACACATGTAAGAATAAAGAAAGAAATAAAATAACAACAAGAGGCACAAAGGACCCACTCTTAAAAAAAAAAAACAACTCATTCCCAGGAAAAATAGGTAGAACTCTGTGTTCAGAAAATTCCCTGAACGGAAATTAGAGATTGAGACAGCACTCAGGAGAAGTACCATAAACGTTTTCTCTGTTCTTACAAGGCATGTATTTATTGCCAGTGTTGGAGAGAAGATCCTGTGCTTGTGGACCTCTTTGAAGTTGTACAATCACATTTCAAATCCTTAAAATAATGTAGATTCTCTGCAGTGACAGTAGTGACTCAAAAAATTAAATGAAAACCAGCAAAAAAAACCCCCAGCCTTCCAGTCACCATGTTTTTGACAAAAAATTTCCAATGAAGCTAGATATGCTCGTGATGCTAAGTTCAGTTATGAGACTTATTTCCTGTCAGCTTGTTGTTGTTGTTTTTTGTTTGGTTGGTTGGGTTTTGCTTTTGGGGTTTTTTTAAGTTTTGTAAAGCCTAAGTTTATACTTATTGTCAGGCAAAAGCAGCAAAAGCAACAAAAGCAATTCTGTTCATTCTGAACTCCTGCTCTAAGAATTTTTCCTTTGCAGTCAATCTGCTTCATGATCTATTGCAATAATTCATCTTCCCTTTCTTACTCTTTCTTTTTCCAGACTTTAAGAAACATTAGCCACCTTCCTCCAACATGTAATAATTGGATAGGATGGCCAACCCTAAAAAAAAGGGTAGCCTGTTAAATCTTGCCTTTAACAGCAGAATTACTGAAGTTTTATTTTTTTTCCCCTAAGAGTTAGGTTTATAGTCCAAATCAAAGCAGAAATGCAGCATGTTGAGTGTAACCTAACATCAGTCTATCTAGCTCAGACACCAATAGCTTTGATTTAACTATACCATGGACTGTACAAAACAACTCCATATTTATTCACACACCCTGAACTCTTGAGTTGCTATTGGCACCTACAGTAGAATTTTTAGATACATCTATGATGCTGCAAATCACAGCTCTGCCAAAAAACCCCAAAGCAATGGCAATGGCTTTATTACTCTACATGACATAGCCAAGTGTGAGATGATGACCAATTTTTCAACTTCCTCCATGCTTCTGCCTATATACCCTAAAAGGATACCTTGCAAATTGAAGGAAAGGTATATTTTGTAGACATTAAATTCTGAAGAAGAATTTTAGAATTCTAGTTGGGAGAACCTCCATCAAATGAAACTCTGCATGTCTACATTCACATAAAATATAAAGTAAGTGGGCAGAGCTAGGTAAGAATAGGAATCAAGTCAGAGGAAAACTAGTTTGTTTATATTGTTTCCTGTTAAAATACATGGAGGGAACTGGGCCAGAGACCTTGCTGGTTTGGCTTATTCTGGCTGAACAAGACTCCCGTAAATAACTTAGAAAACCTGAAGTTAACTTGAAACTTTTTTTTGGCTTTTTTCCAGGTCAAAACCAAATATTTCCACACAATTCTCAGCTTTAACTTTCACAGATTAAAGATTATTCAATTCACATTAGATTTGCAGGCTTTTTTAAACAGAAAAACTTGTGCTTTGCAGAAATTTAAGCACAATGTATGCACTTAGCCAAAAGAAAAGTCACCATATGAAGTCTCTCTGCACACAGGTCAAGAACCATCCAGATCTTAGAAAAGATAGTTAAAAAAAAAAAAAAAAAGGAAAAAATATGCTGGTGTACCTCTGCTCCAAAAACCACAATTCAGTCTAACCACAAGAGAATGAAAAGTTCAAGGGAAAAAAAAAATCATCCAGTGCAAGTTGTCAAGAGGTAAGAAGAGAGCACTGCTGAAGAAAAGTTCTGTCTCAGAGATGCATACAGGAACTGTAGCCAAGTCTCCTGATGCTTCTTGCCAAAATGCTTTATTTCCCTCAGCCCTAAACTGACACTTTCCAAAATAATACCCTTAAATGACAAAAGCATTGTATTAAATGAGTAGTATCTGTTTCATAAATATTGCACTGAACCCAGAACTCCATGACAAACAAGCAGGTGAAGGGATTGACTGAAGCTGTCTTTGAAAGCCAGGTTCAGTCCTTTCTGTCTACAGATATCTTGAGCTTATCTACATCATTATAATTTTCACACATTTTACATACATGTAAATGTATGTATGCTGGAAGAAAAAGTATTATTATACAGATAGCACTGGGCATCAGTTAATTAAGATAATCATGCCCTTAATTTAAATGCTATGCTCTGTATGTAACTCGACTACCTTGTAGTTTTTGCTAAGGGGGAAAAAAAAAACAAACCACAAACATAGAAAATGTTTTTATCAGTTTTTATTTTTTTGCCTCTTCTACCCAATGCCAACTAAGGCTATTTGCTATTAGAAGTAAAGTTCATTTAATCTCTTTTTCTCCCCGTATTCCTTCTTCTTTTCCAGGAAAGAGTTCCAGTCCCCCATCAGATATACACAGTACTAACTGGAGCAAAGAAAAGGAAAAGTTTATTCATACTTCAACTAGAATTTATATAAACCAAGACATAAAATGCTGATCTAACGTGTGTGGATTAGTATTGAAACACTGTGCCATAGCTTATGCCATTTTACCCCAGGATATGATATAACAAAATAAGTTATGTTGTGAGATTTGTTTTATTAGTCTTGAATTTATTTATAAAATGTTGAATCCACCTCATTTGTGCTATTTCATGAATATTTCAAAGCTTTCTACAGAAAGCTCTAACTATGCCTAGCAGTTTCAAAAAGTACAGTCAAGCCAGTCTCAGTAGGAGAGGCATTTTTTTAATCTCTTTGTATATGCCATCTAGAGCACAAATGGAGATGGCTAGGTCTCTGTCCATGTTTATAGAGTGCTTTCTGTGGTAAAGAGTATCATCCCTTTCCCAGAAAAAACAATTCACTGGATCAAAAAACAACTTAACAAATAACCATCTTGAAGATGAAACTATAAATTAATTCAACAATAAATATAATAGTTCTGTTTAAAGCAATCAAATAAGTTACCTGAGCAACTTCAGATCCACTAGTAGGACTTCATTTTTAGTGAGGTTTAAAAAGATTAACTAAAAGCATGAAGATAAAAGGAAAATGTGGTAAAGATGCAACTTGGGGTTTTGGGGGTATGTTTGTTTGTGGGTTTTTGTTTTGTTGGGGTTTTTTTGTTTTTGACAAAAAGGAGGCCCTATGCCAGATTGCTCTGATATTACTCTTTTATAGGTTTATATTATTTGGAAAATCAGTTGAGCTTAAATGAACTTTAAAATATCTGGCATTGCACTAGAAAAAATAATGTTTATATGAACAGAGTAAGGTTGAAAACTATTATCCACTTTGCAGTTCCTAACAGCTAGAAGGGCAGCAAAACCTTGAATATGGAATTACATGGGCAAAGTTATCTGTCTTCAGATAATTTTTACAGCAGCAAAAGTTAAGAATTTTAGTTCTTAATTCTGAAAGAGGAGCAAGAAACTTAACTGAATTCAAGAATGAACTTGATACATTAAACAAAGCAATGCCATTTGTCTAAGGCAACAGAGAACTGGAGAGACCTCGTCCCTTTCTAGGCAGGGTGACTGCTAACAAGCTTTCTCTGATGTTTCATTCAGATCATAGGCTGCTGACATGAAGTATTCTAGGTTAAAGAGCTTCAGTCTCGCATCCATGGCCTTTTAAATCATATTGAAGGAGGACCCTTATCAAATCCAGTTAGCAGTAAACATTTGTCAGTTACCACTATGACAGATGTAAAATAGCAATTTTTTGTAAACACTAATAAAATGATCTTCTGTTCAGAGTCATATGTAACAATTCTTCTTTGTTCAAAAGGTATGAACTGAAAGAAACCTCAACTAGAAAATCCACTGCTATCTTTACCTATGATAGAGACAACCAAAGAAAATCCATCAGAGTAATTATAAATGCTAAAAGAATCAACCCTTTAGAAACATCCACCTTCCCCCGTCCAGCAGGGAACGTTCAGACACAAAAGCCTGGATCCAACAGTACAGTGGTGATCTTCCACTAAGTGGACTCAGCAAAGTCCAAATGTGTCCATCAGCATGTCTATCTAGTATTCCATAGTAAGTCCATAGCAGAAGAGACCTAGAACCAAGCACCCTTTCACTTCTTTCACGGCCTGCACTATTCTTCATTTGCTTCAGCCAGCTGGAAAGGGTCCAAAAAATGCTACCATCTTCCATTACACAGTCTCAATTTACACTCTTATTTCCTATCCACAAAAGCCAGGACTGCCGGGTGGGTGGGTGAGGGGAAAGCATGTGATAGCACAATTAAAGATTATGTTAATGCATGCATCTCAGATGACTGAACTAAGACTTCACTGGCAGCCTCTAAGTGTTTAGTTTTACAGATAATGTTCAGTTAATTTTTTTTTTTTTAATTAACAAGTTCCCAAACATTTTAGATCAACTGACAGAAGGAATGGCTTACCATCTTCAGCATGAACCAGCACTAAAAGAGGAGTAGACAGTTCAGGTGGGATTCATCTCACCTGTCTCATAGCCAAAGAAAAACAGATGTCTACACAAAGATAAAATGAATCACATGCTAAAAATGCCTTATTCGCATCAGTGCTTCTAACAGGAGTTTAAAGTAATAGTACAATGTAAAATTCTACCTGTTAACTAGGCATTGTATAAATCATATCTTCTGTCACTTGTTGCTTCTACTAAAAATATTCTCAGATCTTGTGCCTGCTTGAACCCCATCATCTGTGTACCAGTCCTATCTATTTCTATCTCATTTTCCTTATCAAACCATCTTTTCTTATGTTGATGTAACTCATTTATAAGAAAGTAATTGCATGCCTTGTCTACTTTGTTCGTACTGAGATTACCACATAAAGAAGCTCCTCTGCTTACCTAAAATCTAAATGAAATCAGCAAGAGCTCTTCTTACAGAACTGGGGCCTTAGTGTGCAAAGTTAATATGATGCAGAAGCGCTTCTCTATTTTCTGGAAATGCATCTTTTGTGGAAAAGACTAAAGTAGCATACAGAAGGAAAAAAAAAAAAGAGTTGAGGATATGGACAATATTCAAAACCTGATAAAAACCAGAACAGACTCCTGAAGCCTATTCCAAGAACAGAAGAGAATATATCAAAATTCTATTATCCTAAAGTCAACATTTTTATTCATTCATTTTAACTTCTCCAATCAAGGTAAAAAATAGATGACAAATATACAGCTATCTAACTTATGTAGTGGAAACATATGTCTTAAAACGCATTACAAATACCAAGTGATCATAGGGCGGGAGGGGATCACAGCCTTTTTCTTTGTTATGGATTTAGGAAGCTGTTTTAGAACTCGATAAGAACTGAACAGTTATCCAATTTTTGAATTTAGAACTATATGAAGAGAGTAGTGATCTAATTCTATTCTCAAACGCAAAGAAGCAGGATGTCAACTAGAGCTTCACCTACCTGGGTTAGAAGAGTGGGACAAAATTTATCTGAGAAACAATACAAAATACAAATGCTCTTAACAGAGCAGTAACTGTGCCTTTAAAGCAAACCCAACATTTTTTCTAATTATGTTATATGCATTTAAAAAAATTAGTTCATGTTAATTTAGATTACAAAATTTCAACAATAAAATCATATCAGTGAACTTATCTAGATTTTAAATATATCTGTAAAAGAAAAAACTAACTATATCAACTAACTACTACTCATAGTAGTAGTTAGTTGATACTACTCATAGTAGTAACTATATCAAACTAACTACACTCATAGTACTCAAAAGTTCCATCTCAAACAATGGATGCACGCATTATTACTCTAATTTTTTAAACTATACAGAACTAAATATTAGGTGAAGACCCTACCTTAGGCCCTTCAGAGTTGTGCAGTTTACTAGATCCACAATAAAAGCACAGCAAAAAAGAATCCTGTTGCTAAGTATTCTTCCATGTTGCTCCTGCCGCTTTTGCTGTATTGCCAAAAATGTCTATCTTTTAGCTTGGTGGAAGAAACAGAGTGACCCTTCCTCAGGAAGTGCCACCATCTAAAAGATCTGGTACCTTCCCAATAACTTACTGCAAAAAACAAAGTTGGTGTTCTGTCAGTGTTTGCTCTCACCAAGATTAATTTTGGATATCCTCCATACCAAGCAATGCTCCTCAAGTCCGGTGACAAAGCTACTATAAAATTAAACAAGTATTCTTCTCAGAATAAGATTCTTGATGAGCAGCCATGCGCATTCCATGCTACAGTTTCATTGTTCCACCATAACATAACCAACTTGATAGTTCCCTCTAGACATAATCACTTTCCTGAAATTTACTGAAAGTTAACAGGATTGGAATTATGGGCAGGGAGCTGCCAGACTGCTTCTCAAATCTGAATTAAAGGGAGGCCATGGAAACAGATGAACTACTAGTTTGGTATCTGCATGATGGCATGAGGGTAAGGCTTTTCAATCCAGCACTGATATAAAAGTGCCATAGAACCACAGCCTCCATGTCTTCTTTTTAATTAAGGGACTATACTTGAATTTCAATATCTAGGACATAACAGTCAGTGTATTCTCCAGCACCAGCCTAAATTAGGAAGTTAAGGAAAGGGACAGCAAATTACAAAAATCGCAATTTAATTAAATGCAGTATTGTACAATTGGAGCACTTAAGAGACCACACTTCACCTGTGATGTCTTAAGTCAGACTTACTTCAAAAGATCAGCTTTCTCAACTAAAGTTTTCTATTTTCTTGCAAATCCAATTTAAACCACAATTCGGTTTATTTAAAAAATTATTTACTTCTAAATATATTTTAAAACATTCTCAACATTAAATTTAAATTATGACAACCAGATTAAAGTATATCAGTATTTCCATTATAAAGTTAAATGTGTAGGTAAAGCAGATAATTTACTCCAAAATTATGTTAAAGCATGGTAGTCTTTGAAGTGGCAAGCATTTTCAGGGAAAAAATTTTTAAGAGTCTGGTTTCAGCCTAATTTTTTTTCTTATAAAATAATTATTTTCTTATGTAAGCCTTTCTGATATTTTTCTATTTCTTCAAAATGTAAGAACATTTTTAATTAAGTCACAAGCACAATGTTTGTTAACGTGGTAGAATGGTAATATAGTCTTAATTTGGGTCATTCTATACAATCAGTAACTTCCACTGCAAATATTTAAACGCCAAAATATTCTTCATTTCAATGATGCTGAGTTGAGAAACTAAGGTTTGAGTGTCTAAGTTCTCAGTATTTTACTGAGAAACAGCACATTGCAAATACTCTAAAACAGTGTAAAGACATTTATCCAGTAAAACACAACAAAACAAGTTAGAAGGAATATAAGCTCCTCATGGGTACAGAACTACAACTTCATTGGAATAAGCAAGACACGGTGGGACAGCCTGACAGCTGGAGTGCTGCAAAGGATGAATACAACAAGCTCTTCAGGAAGACAAGGTGGGGGAGTGCCCTCTATATGCAGGAGCAGCACAGAGGTATGGAGGAGCTCTTCTATCGGACAGACCAGAGGCTCATTGAGAGCTTGTGAAGCAGGGTCAGAGTTTGTTATAGACAACCCAACACAGGAGGAAATGGGCAAAGTATTCTTAAAGCAACTCTCAGCAGGCTCTGTATCACAGACCCTGGTTCTTACAGGGCGCTTTACCACCACCACCCCAACATCTGCTGGAAGAGCATCACAATGGGATGCAAGCAGTCAAGATTTCTAGAGGGTGTCAGGGATACTGGATGGGTGACACATGGAGTTACAGACAGCTGAGTCTGCAATTCACTAACAAGGAAGAATTGGCCAGGGATGTGGAGAGAGAGGAGGGAAAAAAAAAAATCTCAATGGCAGCCTTGGCTGTAGCAATCATGAAGTAGTGGACTTCAAGATCCTAGGGGAGTGAGGAAAGAAAGCAAGTAGCAGAGTATAGACTGACTTCAGGAGAGCAGATTTCAGTTTATTCAGTGGACTGGTACATGGAATCCCATGTGAGAAAGTTCTAAAAGGCAAAGGTGCTCAGGAAAGCTGACATGTTATTAATGACAGCATATTACAAGCACAAGAATAGTCCATCACAATACTCAGGAAAACATGTAGAAATATCCGTAGAGCAGCTTGGCTAAACAGTGAACTGCTGACAGAGCTTCAATGTAAAAAGGCTTTACACAGGATGGTGAAAAAGGGATGGGTTACAAAGAAATAATCTAGAAACATTCCCCGGGCATTTAGGGCTGTTGTCAGGAAAGCCAAAGCTCAGCTGAAGTTGAGACTTGCAAGGAATGTTAAAGTAGCTTCACCTGCTGCTTTTGTATTAAAAGGCTGAACAAAGAAAATGAGGGACCTTTGCTGAAAGGCAGGAGATTTTGCAACAGTGGACACAGATAAAACTGAGGTACTCCATGCCTTCTTTGCCTCAGTCTTCATCAACATGGTCTCCCAGGCCTCTGATTAGAGAAAGTTTTCAGAGAACTGCCAGCAGTGGATAAGGATCAAGTCAGGGTTTACTTGACAGAACTGAGCCCATATAAGTCCATAGAACCAAATGGGCTGCATCCAAGAGCACTAATAGAACTGGCTGATGTCCTTGTAAGGTCACTCTATACCATCTTTGAAAAGTCATTGTGATCATGTAGTATAACAGGAGCTGGTGGAAGGCCAGGACTTATGTAAAGTTGATAAGGGGGACTCAGACTGGACTGTCTAAACAAGAATTACTGTCCTTGGGAGAGAAGGACATCCTGGAGAAATATGTAAGCTAACTAAGATGTTTTGGGAACCATCTGAAACAACTAGTAGAAGTGTGATAAGAAGCACCCTCACATAAACTATCCTCATTATAAAACTAAAAGTCACACCCCTTGAGCTGGAGACCCCAGCCCAAGCAGAGACCCCTCACATTTGACCATGTGCAGAATATTAAAGTAGCACTGTAGCTTTAAGTTGAAATAAGAGAAATGTAGACCAATAGAAAACTGCTTTGTGTAATTACTTATGCATAACTAGACCGTATAAATACTATACCTGCATGACCAAACTTTGTGCTAGCTTTGTGGAGCTACCACCTAGCACCCATCTCTGTGCAGACATGAAATAAAATACCTCTGCCCTCTGTGTATACTGGCGTCTCGCACACCAGGTAAATGACCTCACACTTGTGGGATAACAATCAGGAGAGGTTCCTAACAAATGGAAAAAAGCAAATTTTGCAAAAAAGACCAAAAGGACAGTTTGGGGAACCACAGGTTCATCAGCCTCACTTTGGTCCCTGAGAGAATAATGTAAACAGTCCTCTGAGAAAACATTTCTGGGCATGTGAAGGATTAAGTGGTGGCTGGTAACTGTAAGTATGGATTTATCAAGTGTAAATTATGCCTGACCAATCTGATTGCCTCCTATAATAAAATGACTGGCTTTGCAGACCAGGGGAGAATGGTGGATGCCATTTACCTTGACTGTAGCAAGGCTTTCAACACTGTCAGAAAATACTTTCAACATACAAGTTTGGTTGTTACAGTCTGGATGGATGGACAACTAGGTGAGTTAAAAACTGGTTGGATGATCAGGCTCAGAAGGTAGTAAACATGTTGTACTGTATCTGGAGTCCAGTAACAAATGGAGTACCACAGGGGACTATCCTGGAACCTTTTTTTTTTTCTTTTAAATAAAATCTTTAAATCTTTTCTTTTATCACTCAGTGATAAAAATACATGCTCATCAAGTTTGCAGATGACACCAAATTGGATGGAACGGTCAGTATGCTTGAGGGCAGAGCTGCCATGCAGAGATGCCTGAACAGATGGGAGGAATGGGCTGACAGGAACCATATGAAATCCAACAGGACATGCAAAGTCTTGGAAAGGGATAACCCTTTGCAATGATACAGGCTGGGGAGCAGCTCTATGTAAAACAACCTGGGAGTCTTCATGCATGTTCAGCAAGCTAACCGTGAGCCAGGAGTGTGCCTTGGCAGCAAAGAAGGCCAACAGTATCCTTGGCTGCATCAACAGTAGCGTAGCCAGTAGTCTGAGGAATGTGATTATCCTTCTCTAATCAGCACTTGTTGGACCAAATTTAGAATACTGCATCCAGTTTTGGGGCCCCCAATCCAGGAAAGACACTGATAAACTGGAGCAAGTTCAGCAGAGGGCTGCCAAGATGGTCAGGGAGACATGCCCTGTGAGAAGCAGCTAAGGGAACAGCTTGTTCAGTCCGGAGAAGAGAAGGCTTCAGGGGGATCTCCTAACAGCTTTCCAATACCGACAAGAAGGTCACCAAGAAGATGGAGCCAGGCTCCTCATGCTGGCAGTTAGTGGAAGGAAAAGAGACAACAGGCATAAATTGAAACAAGAGAGGTCCCAACTTGATATAAGGAAAAACACTTTTCACCCTGAGGACACTCAAGCAGTGGAACAGGTTGCCAAGAGGGAGATTGAAAACCTGAGGATGGAAACGGCATGAAGCTTGACTGGATCAAGCCCTGATTAACCTAGGCTGACCCCATAATTGAACCTGCTTTGAGCAGGATGTTGGACCAAAAACTTTCTGATGTTCCTTCCAACCTGAATTATTCACAGAATCATATAGGTTGGAAAAGACCTTTAAGATCATCAAGTCCAACTGTAAACCTAACACTACCAAGACCACCACTACACCATGTCCATAAGCACCTCATCCAAACGTCTTTTAAATACCTCCAGGGATGGTGACTCAACCACTTCCCTGGGCAGCCTGTTCCAATGCTGGACAACCCTTTCAGTGAAGTAAAATTTCCTAATATCCAACCTAAACCTCCCCTGGCACAACTTGAGGCCATTTCCTCTTGTCCTATCACTCGTTACTTGGGAGAAGAGACTGACACCCACCTCACTACAACCTCCTTTCAGGTAGTTGTAGAGAGCAATAAGGTCTCCCCTCTGCCTCTGCTTCTCCAGACTAAACAATCCCAGTTCCCTCAGCTGCTCCTCATAAGACTTGCTCTCCAGACCCTTCACCAGCTTCGTTGCCCTTCTCTGGACAAGCTCCAGCACCTCAATGTCCTTCTTGTACTGAGGGGCCCAAAACTGAACACAGTATTCGAGGTGTGGCCTCACCAGTGCCGAGCACAGGGACACGATCACTTCCCTGCTCCTGCTGGCCACACTATTCCTGATACAAGCCAGGATGCTGTTGGCTTTCTTGGCCACCTGGGCACACTGCCAGCTCATGTTCAAGTGGCTGTCAACCAACACGCCCAGGTCCTTCTCTGCTGGGCAGCTTTCCAGCCACTCTTCCCCAAGCCTGTAGCGTTGCATGGGGTTGTGGTGACCCAGTGCAGGACCCGGCACTTGGCCTTGTTAAACCTCATACAATTGGCCTCGGCCCATCGATCCAGCCTGTCCAGATCCCTCTGCAGAGCCTTCCTACCCTTGAGCAGATTAACACTCCTGCCCAGTTTGGTGTCATCTGCAAACTTACTGAGGGTGCACTCAATCCCCTCATCCAGATCATTCTATGATCATTCTATTCTATGATCTAAGTTTAAGAAGCCCTATAGACAATGTTTTGAACACGCTTGCACAACTTTCCAGCAACTTCAGAACACAAAACCCCAGGGCTGCGTGAATGCTATCCAATTAACTCAAACATTCA
The DNA here is from genome assembly GCF_034638445.1 of Ciconia boyciana. Classification (NCBI taxonomy): domain Eukaryota; kingdom Metazoa; phylum Chordata; class Aves; order Ciconiiformes; family Ciconiidae; genus Ciconia; species Ciconia boyciana. The sequence continues at coordinate 63,148,000 of NC_132934.1, forward strand.
GCACAAGACCAGATAAAGTCTCATATGCTTTCTCTCCCAAAATACTACTGCATCTCCAGACGCAATCACAGCTTCATAAAGACAACACATAAGAAATAGCATTTTCCCTGTCAAGGGAAAGCTCAATGCACTAATCCACGTGCATGATTAAGTCAAGCTGTATAACTTCTACAACAGACTGTAGAAGACTGCTCACGGACCTGAAATGAAAACCCACTCCAAAGCATCACACTCGCTCAAACGTGTTGAATGAAACAATACAGCTAACTTCACATTTAAACAACTACTAATGTGGGCTGTGCAATGGTGTCACCTAGCGGTCAGTGCTTACAGCGAAGTCAGGGCCCAATTCAAGAAGAAAATCTACTGCCCATCTACCAACTTTGCTACTCTACAAAAGCAGTGGGGATTTTTAAAGTATGTGTGTGTGTGTGTATATATATATATACACACACACACCCCCCTATATGAACCAACAAGTGCAGTAACCAATAAGACAAATGCCTTTCTGTCATTCAGTTTTAAGTCACACACATCTTTTACGAACTTGAAAAAAAGTCATTCCGGAAGTTGAATAAGTCAGTCCTTTCCAGACGCAAGAAGCATTATTGTCTGACCTAAAAGAGAAGGATTTCCAGAATGATGGATTAGTACTGCACTTCTTCATTTATACCAAAAGAAAAGAGTTTCCAGATCCTCAGGTGTATGAAAATAATCCACTTCGCTAACAAATACAACATTGCTACGTATCTTGTCAAGAAACAGGCACAAAAAGTAGAACATCCAAGCTCTCTATTTACTGCATAAATATTGTCCAAGTCTTGCATGTACAGAATCTGTAAATAGTTTTAGGGTTACAAGTTTCACAGCATCCCCAAACTTTAAGAAATGTTTATGCTACTGATTCTTGAAACATTAGTGATTTCTTAGACATCTGGAGAATGAGGAGAGGCAAAGTTGAACTATTTCAGAATTCCAGAGATTTGTAAGAATGTTTTCATTCTGCTCAGTGAATACACCTTGAAACTACCAAAGTTCATTATATCTTTCCTTTTCTCCTGCTACCAGGTCTGCTTACACTTTGTGCCATATTTGAATCAAATAATCATAATTTCATTAAATTTCCACTCTGGTTGACAGCTTTCCTTTCCCTCATCTCGTCTACTGTTCACTTTCTTAGCCAAATGACTTGGGGATGAGAAACACAGTTTTGTTATTCTCCATAGGTTAGCAGATACTTGGTTGCACCGTATCTCCTACTATGTTCAAAATACTCTTAAGGACATCCCATCACTGTCCAACTTCAGTTCGGTTTCCAGAGCAAAGGAACTTGACTCAGGCAGATGAAGAAAGACTCTTTTCAACATGTGTTCCACAATGACCCTGCATTTATTTGGCTACTTTGTATTTTATGCAAGTTCAAGTTTCATAAGATCTCCACTGTAACAAGATGAAACTGAAATAACAGACTTCTAATCATTAAGTAAACAACCGAAAATACTGCATTTTTCTTGTGGCATAGCAAATACTAAGACCTGGGTTTTGCACCTTGGCTAATCTCTACATCAGAGAAAGAGCAATACCACAGATAGGTTGTCCAGTTTGCTTTTAGATTTCTCAGCAGGCTTCTAAAGCCTAAGCAACTGAAACTTTTGCTGCACTGTTGCTTTTTTCCCCTCTGTTCTTTAGATTGCAGCAGTAACAGAACTAGAGAAATTTCTTGTGTAAAACTACATCTTCTGGAATTCATAACAACTGTCACATCACAGGCAGGGCATACAGACAGTCCTTGCTCATATCACCTTCCAAACACTTAAGAAAAATATCTTTTTGTTCACCAATGTTGTGACCCTTACAGTTTCTAAGCTGTATACTAGTCCTATAATATTTGAGAACTTCAGCATACTAATGAAGATTCTTTCGAAGACAACCGATTGGTATATTTCTATAAGCACTGAGCTGCTATATAGATACATATATAAAAACAACAGTAGTATTTTACATCAGGAGGTTATAAAGCCCATATAAAGTACAAGAGATTCTAGAAACACCACAGTCAACTAGCTTCCATTCTTGGTCAGTAATAACAACCAACACCACCTACACGTGTACATGCAATCTAATGAACATGCCAGAATCTGATGTCAATGAGATATATATCTGAGAATAAATGAGACAGCAGGTACAGCAGAGAAAGCAACAGAATAAATAGCTGAATGCTGAAAAGAATTCCCAAGCTCTAGAGAATTCTCCCAATTAGAAACTGGTAAATCCCAGCAACTATCCCACTCTGATTTTTCTCACATGCCTTAAACAGAAGGGCAATTAACAAGATGTAGCATTTTATGTTACACTTCGATGAACTGTACATATCTGAAAAAGTGGTCTTTCCACCCTAAGAAGTAAGTTCATGCACATAAATGTTTTTCCATTTCTTGTTTTTATCAATGTACAGTGCCAGATATGATTAAAATAAAGAAAAAAGCACACATGAGATGTTGAGTCAAAATTTTTCTTTAATCACCACAGACAGCATGTCTCTGGTATCCAGGATGTTGAAAAGAAAGAACGAAGAAGCAGAATTAAAAAGTAAAACAAGAGCTGCAAAATAGCTTCAGAAATACTTCCCACTTCCAGCTTCAATGCAATCTGAACAGTAATTTAAATAATGCTTATGGTTTGCTTATAACATTGTTTTCAACTGTGTGGATTAGACTCAATTCCAACTAAAAAAAAAGATTCTTTAGTAGCAAGGACAGAACTATTACATCTGATTTGCTAAAGTTTTGTATAGAAAAATTACTGATTATAAATTAAAAAAATTACTAACTTCTATAATGCTTAAGAAAATCGCTCTTCTCTCTGTACTAATGCCAGCACTTACCAATTCAAATTCCTGTGTTACACTTACACTTCTCTCTAATTAATCTCACATTTATAAGCCTGCCCAAAAGACTACCTTCAGGTCTTCAAAAACATTTAAAATCAGTGGCTTCACCAGAACCTTCCTAAGAAATAATTCTTATGCCTCACTTATGTAGTTAAAGAGAAGAGAAGAGAAAAGAAAGGCTAAATAACCAATGTCATCATTTGTCAGCAGCAATAAAGACTCCTTTATATAAGGGTATATACAATGAAATGACAAAAAGGAAGTAACTAATGAGCAAGACAAAGTAAAGCACATATCAGTTCATGTACTTACCAGACCCACAATATTGAAATCTTTGGAAGTTCATTTACAACTAGGGAACTAATCAAATAGCCATACATACATTAATTTGATAAAAATTTAATACAAAGAATAACCTCAAAAATCTATAAGCTTACCCCAATTGTTTTTCAAATATTTATATTTTCTAATAAGGTTTAAATTGTAAACATTTACTCTGAATTATTTAATAAGTAAATGATTAGGTTTTCTTTTGTTCCCCCTCCTCGAGACACATGCACAAGAAAAAAAAAGGAGCTCAACAAGACAAAAATATAACAGAAATTCTATTACCTTGGATTTAAGATTTCACCAACAATTTCTTGCAGCTTGTCAATAAAATTAACAAAGTCTGAAAGCCCCTTTACATGGACTCTTAAAGGATCAAATAATGAAGATGCACAGCCTCTTCCTCCAAGTTCTACGGTTCGGATAAAAGATATTGCCATCTATTTGGAGAAATATTCAGAAATACGAAACTTTAGACCTATGTGACATGTATGCATGTTGAAGTGAGCCTCTCCTACAGATTTGCAAACCGTGTATAACAGCTGGTTGATAGCAGAAATAATTTAACTGAAATCAATAGAATACCTCTTAATGGCAAGCCTTGTACATCTCACCATAAATATTTTCAAGATCAATGCTTAAATAGTGCAGCAGTATTAAAAAAACCCACAAGCCAAAGCAAAAATGACCCAGCTAATTTGATATTTACATTGGCCTTTTGGCAGCTTAGAAAAAACTTTATTAACACAGGGTATAGAATTTTTTTGTTGTTGCTGCTGCTGTTTAAATGCTTGTGCTGACCTCACAAGAACTACTCTTCTACTCAGAGAGCTGTCTATGACCCAAGAACAATTTTAACATAAGCATGTAAAAGTTGACTTCAGTAGTATATTTATTTTTAGAGGTGCAAATAAAAATAATGTATACTCAAAGGTTCTGAGAAATTATGACAGTTAAAACTTCTATCATCACAGGTACCCAATTCTGAAAGTTTCCATGTATTTTTATATGCTATAAAGACACTGAAAACAAGAGATGTCCCAAAAGCAGTACGCCTTAGAGGACAACCCCTCAAATTTTAAGGGAACAGTCAGAATAAAAAGCTCAGCAGTTCTCCAGAAAGGTGAAAGTAAAGATAACAATCCAATACGCTTGACACAGATGCAGTAATATTAATTCTGCATATAAATTTTAATTTCAGACTATACAGCTAAAACATAAAGCTCTTAAGACTGGAAAGAGTACAACTGGAATTACTCTAGCAAAGAAAGTAAACCTGCCAGTATTCCTGCCTTTGTGCTAAAGATTTCCTGTGGATCAAGTACAGTTCATAGGACCTTGCCTTCCCAATGGAAAATATTCTGGCTTTGCAAGATTTCTAGAAGACACAGATGCCAGAAAAGAAGACTTCTTTACACGGTAGAGAAGTTTCCCCTCTGGCAACTGTGAGGAAGAGGTAATAAATCCAGTCCAAACACATACTTTTTTTATACAATGTTAACAGAGCATTAGGAGCTAAAATAATTAATCCTGGAACTGAGATTTCACAAATTTTCCATATTTATTCAACCATAAAAATCTGAGAATGCAGCTGCTTCAGCGACTGTTACATACCCATACTGTTTTTCCTTGGTCTGCTCTTGTCTGCACTGAGGCCACTGTGCATGCAAAATTTGATTATTTTGAATATGAGGGACTACAGTGGTTCTTTGGAGAAAGAATTCTTACTCATCTTATTCCAACTATTTTTGAGAGGGCTCTGTGCTGACTATAACTACTGTAAGTACAAATGCACCTCACATACCAAACTAGATTCTTTAGCAACAAGCCTCTGTGAGCACTGCACATTGATGCTGTAACTTTTTATATCCCTATACAAGGGCATTGAGAAAAGAGTATACCACTGTCTCAAGAGGGTTTTTTTCCAGCTGTGTGCCTTTGAGAATAAAATGAGCAGGAATGCCCCATACTAATCACATCTTGAAGAGTATTTCAAGACTAATCAAGCTGCAAATGACTGGAAAGCATTACCTTCCCTAAATTCTGGGTCAAAACTGAAAAAAAATGCAATACTGGCCTTTCAAATTTCAGCCTCTGTCCTAGTGTACGTGTCAAAGGCAGGATTTTGTCACCAGGTTGCTCTAAGAAAAGCAATTTATACACAGAAATACTTCAGGTTCCAGATGTCTCAAGTTTAACAAACACACAGAAAAATGCTGGTATACTATTTAACCAAAACACTTACTCACAGCGCTGAAATGCATTGTAGTGCATTGTTAGTGGCTTGGTTTTGTTAATGTTAGTACTGCTTTGTGATATTTATTTAACCCAACCTCATTGCTTTTAGAGGTATTTGGTAAGCAGCGACATCTAGTCTAATGCCATCTTTTCTTCGTCTTTTTTCTTTGATATGCATACTCATGACCTCACTTCACACTAGTTATGAAGATTTCAAAATTTTAAAAGCAAATCTTATATTCATGTTTAAGATAGCAAACTTTTTCAGGATTTCAGTCACTGTTTTGGATGAACAGTCTCAATGCCTGTTTTCACGTCACACTTTAGAGCTCTAGAGGTACACATGCATGCGATTATTTCTCTGTGCATCTTTAGATCTCATGACCAAGCGAACACCCATTTCTTCACATAGAATCTCTGTTGTGTCTTTTTAACCTAGAAACCATGTTTATGGTGGTATTTGACTTGGCTTGCAAATGTCAGTCTTGCATATGAGATTAAAGCAACATTTTATGTTTATAGATCTATTTCATTGCCTCTGATCTACAGCAAGTTTCATTTGACACACATACCAGGAAAATGGACATTTTTCTCTTCTGTGAGGCATGTTTTAGGTTAGTGAAGGCTTCTCTACCAAGTCCTCTGTCAGGAACATTTAGAATATGAGCCAATGCCAGATCATCCTTAGAATTCACCAACAGGCTTAAATATGAGCAAAAACACTTCTTTGCCAAGATTGTCACCTGTATAAGAAAGCATCACACAAATTGGTCATCCCACTGCTAAATTATGTTCTTTTTTTTTTTTAAAGCTAATTAGATATGTACTGATATGATTTTTGGAAAAGTAAGAATTTCACCTTGCATAATTTCAAAATGCTGCTTTATGTATGGGGATTCTGGAAGTATTGACAAAAGCAAGCATGATTAATATGTTAATATTACGTACACTGTACTTGAATATTCACAAAATATTTGAGGGTTGGATCTCTAGCTATTAAAATTGGCTATCAATTTCTACTTAGAAACCTCTTCACAGATTCCTTTTCTATCCCAAGGCAAAATACTAGCACTATTAAACTACATAAGGATTTGTCATTAATTTCAAATAGGCTAAGATTTTAAACCACTCACCAGCTCTGCACCAGATTCAGTAATTTTTCCCTTAGCTCCCTGAGGATTTCAATCACGGAAACTCCACTGATTGAGTTTTGACATGAATTGTGACCCAGCTCCACCCACATAACCAAAACATAACATTGTAATTGCTTATATTGGAGCACTGTTCTGCACCCTGTAAGAACAACAGGACTGAAGAATTTACAGTTTTGTTGCAAGTAAAGAAAACAAAGACCAAAAAAGGCCATTAACAAAAGGAAAGATAATGAGAAAACCTATATTTGCTATGGAATTCTTATTCTTCTTATTCAACAGGATGTATACAACAAAAATGTAGGCAGTAAAAAAAACAAACGTGTATGTGTGACAGTCTGAAAAGACAGATTTAAGAGGAGGAAAAAAGAGCAAGGAATATTTTTACTACACAAGTCAGAGCAGCAAGAAAGCCATTATGTTAGTGGTAAAAGTGCTATCTAGGGGAGAACCTTAGTTCAGAAAATATTTTCTTGTTAAGAAATATTTTGAGTTGTAACCAAATATTGAATTGAAATTGCCACTTATGAGAAAAGCAAGTTCGGAAATGACTAAAGTTCCAGCACTTCAAGCATTGTTGTATAGTACTCTGAGATTCTTGTTTTAGGGGTTGAAAGAGTAAAAGGAAAGAATCCAGTATTCCCAGAAAGTCCTCAAGTCTTCTACTGGGACAGACAAACCTTTTTTGCTTTCCTACAGCTATCACTACAGTGGCTATTCAGATTTCTTCCGTATGTAAGGGAGTATGAGCTAATAAAATGAAATCAAAGAAGTTTACTTCACCTACCACTTCACTTTGCAGCATTGGGCAAATCATTTAACTCTTAGTCAAGACAATGTCTGAGTGATGGTGTACTTGTAGAAAATTTATTCCCTGGTGTTTCAAGGCAGATTAAGTCTACATCAAGTGCCTGCCATAAGAGGACTGTCCTCCAGAATATAAATTTCTGCACTTGGCCGCATGCACACACCTACAATATACTCAAGTGATACAGAGTTTAAATACTGGTTTGTTAAATGCTCTGGTTTGTTAAGCCAGCAACATTTTAATACCAATAACTGGAAAAGGAAACTATGTTATATTTCATCTTTTCAATATATACAGAACATTACAAAAGATACAGAAATAATTTTTACCTTTACATTCTCCTGGCCTTGTCTGTTGACTGGTGTAGAAGGAATAGAAAGAACAGAATCATTCATTACACCAGACATAAATTCCAACAGCTGAACCTTTAATAAAAAGATTAGAATAAACTTAATCATGAAGATGACTAGAAAGCAAAAGTAGTATTAAAACCTGGTGAAACTGTGTCTCTGCCAGTTTGCTAGTGTTTTGAGGTTAACGCAGCCCTTACAACCTACTTTTGGTTTTAGTCTTTAAAAGTACAACTGTTTCAGCAGAGAAATGAGGTGCAAGATTCACATTAACTTAGAAAAGATATCTCAAACAGTTATGTAACACACTTGCACTAAAAGTAGCTGCTTATATTTTGGAGAACATTTAACATGTTACACCATGTTTAGGAAGAGCTCATTAACCCACCCAAGTTCTTTATCTTCCCTATGAAAACAGGAAGAAAAAAAAAATTAAAAAAAAACACCACACAAAAAAACCAAACCACTGCAGTTTCCATGCCCTTCCTGAACTTCATTTCTCCTTATAATCTCTTTTGTGCCTAATAATCACATGAGTGTTTGAGTGTAGGTTCTCCAAACCTTTAAGGAAGTAAGCAAGCTGGTTACAAGCATACTTGTCATAGAATCATACAATAACTTAGGTTAAAAGGCACCTATAGAGATCATCTAGTACAAACCCATGCTTGAAGCAGGACGAGTTTGACCAGGTTGCTCAGTGACATGCTGAGCCAAGTTTTTAATATCTCCAAAGATGAGATTCCACACCCTCTCTGGGCAACTGTTCCAATATTTGACCACTTTTTCATGGAGAAAGCTTTTCATTCTTACCAGGGCTGGAAGGTAAGCAGTTTTAATTATGCTATAACTAGTAATTCATGGTATGTTCATAATATACCTCAGTTCAATTAATGTTCAGTTAATGATACAGGTTCCCTCCTTAAAATGACCATCTAATTAAATATACATCAAATTCAGAAGATGAACTAAACAGTAATTTGTTTAAGTCTGCTGTGCTGACAGTGGGCAGTAAAAGCAGACAATTAACTCCTCTCTAACTTTCATTACAAGCTAGAATTATGTGCATCTAAATCCAACATTCATTATTTTTTTCAGTATCAATATCCTTTGTCTTCTGACCTTTCCATGCTCGAGAGAGCACAGAATCAAATAAAATCATGTGGAATGCTTGTGTTTCAAACTTATCTTAATTGCTACTTACACATATATTTTATCCAATAACACAGAGATTAATCAAATTCATTTTTCATAGACTTTCATAGACTAAGAGTGGAACACACACTAGAACTTCTTTAGCCTAGAGCATAGCCTCACATGCAGTGTCATAAGAACACCTGAGCTGCAATAAACCAACCACAACAGAGCTGCTGACTGAGTGGCTGAAGTGGAATCTCTTCTGGTTTCTGGAAAAATCTAACATGGGACTACATGTAGCATAGGGAAGTTTTTCCTTTTAAGAGCATGGTATTTTTAAAATAACCATTAAAAATATTTTGATTGCATATCAACATACAACCAAAACTCCATGACACGTATTGACCACTAAGCTTTGTTCCAGTCTTATCAAATCTCTACAGTTCATTTTTCAGTTCCATTTCTGACAGAGTGATATACTCATAGAAGAGCTGTGGGACCCACCCATCCAGCAGGACAGCAGAAAGAAATAATTTTTGAGTGAATTTAAGATTTCTTTAAAAGATGTAGTAATTTAAACTCATCTGCTTCCCCAATAGAAGAGCAAAGTAACTTGTGAATAATTCAGAGCTCCTGTGTATATTTAGAAGTGTCATAAATCCATAACTGGAATGAAAAATATGTCAAAACAATATCAGAGATCAAACAAACAAAATACTTACAGGGGCTATGCTTTCATCTTCAGATACAAGTCCAAGACCATAGCACTTCTGACATATGTCTATTAGATCTAACATATTGCTTCTTGCTAAGAAGGCATGATAGGCTTTTTTTAGATCAGCATAATTTTCAGGTTCTTTCATGTTTTCATGCAACAATCCCAGTTTGTCATGTAACAAATATTTCCAAGTTTCCAACACATCACTAAGTGATACTGTGAAATCTCCATGGTGCTAATAGAACAGAAAAAAGCAAAAATACTATGTTTTGTATTCAGCATAGCTTTAAAAATAACTTTAAAACAAGCTGCATATATGTTTTTTAAAAAACTATTATAATCTAAATATTTAAGTTTATAATAAACAAAGTCTTACTTATAGTTGAAATTCTTCCAGTGCTTTGCCTTTACAATTGAGTTTTGTTATATGTAGTATTTGCTCCTAATCTTTAAAATAGCAGGTATGCATATGGAACTTTACTCATAAGAAGAGACATACTGACTTTTGCAGAACTACTACTTACATAAAGTTATTTATTTGCAGAAATAGTTTTCTGCATGGCAAGCATTTACATCCCAAAGACAGTAAACAGAGCTCTATTACCTTGCTTCAAGCATTAATCTGGGAAAACATATGCCATGTCAAAAAAAAAAAAGAAAAAAAGAGCTTTTTTTCCTGTGTTAGTACAGTTATACTTTAGCATAACACTGATAGTGCTGCTACATAGATCTAACAAATACATTAAAGCAATACACACCTATCTGTTACTAGTACCATAACTAACATTAACTATACAGTATAGGCTACAATCTTATACCCAGCTTCTGGCCCACTCTCCCTGTCAAAAATATTAGATTACATTCCATGTGCCCCTCTGTCTTCTCCCCAACCTCCAAAAAGGAAAAAAGAATTACAGCTTAACAGAAAATTAGCAGAATTAATAGACATTAATAGAAAGTTAATTTAAAAGAGCAGATAAAGTGGGTAAATGACAACAAATACACTGGTAGCAAAATAACAGCATTTTATTAGCAACTGAAGAGCATTTTCCTATTTTAGGTGAAAAAGAAAATTCAAATTTATCACAAAGTAACTTAAGACACTTGTATCAGTTAGAAGACCCTTTCTTCTTTCCAGCTCTTGAGAGTAGTGCTCTATTGACCTTTGGTGGACAGAAGCAGAAAATATATCAACAGAAATTACTAAAATCATGTTTAATTTACATATTAGTTTATCATATTTTTTTCAAAGGATTTACATCAAAGTGGGGACATCTACTATTACTGCATTTATATGTAGGGGTGTATTAAGTAATCATGCCTAAGCACTTCTTAGAAGAATGAACACTTAACTGTAAAGCAATAAGCTTGCAGTTTTGTTGTACCATTCTAAACCAAAAGGAAAAAAGGGCATAAACTTTTCTTAAAATGTTATCTCTACATGGGAGAACAGAAGAGACTAAGAATGAGAGAGACTGTATATAGTCCATAATGCTACATGTAATCTCATTTATGAAGCAGAATTAACTAAAGAACCAAAGTTGTTAGCAAACCTGGCCTAGTTGGAGGTTACAGGTATGGCAGCAGAGCACAAATGACAAACAAAAAGGTGAAGGTGTCACAGCAGATAGGAACAGATAGTGGAGGCGGAATTCACAGAAATTTAAAAACAAGCTGAGTAAGTGACAAAGCCCTGTTGTTTGAGTCACAAACCAAGTGATGTGCTACTGAAGGAGGCAGGATGCAAGCCAGCTACCATCCAGTTGTATCAGTAAGAAGCTAGAGGAGAGAACAGTTATTGCTGCACCCTAAGAAAGAAATAATTAGGTACAATATATAATCCTATTTTTTTAAACCCTGACATTGTCTTTTTCACTTTCAGTAAAGCACTGTTTTTTAAACCAAGTGATTCACAGTTGTGCGGGGGGAGTAGAAATCAGCTCCCTGATCATCAGACAGTTTAATTAAGTTTTCCAGTTCAGTGTGGGAGTACAAGGAACTGCAAGAAATCTAAGCCTGTCTCTTGTGGCTGCCAATAAAAGGAGATGAGTGTATTGTCAATGGTTAAAGACTGCAACACTGAGGAAGCCAGAAAATCAGTTTCAAACCCTGTAAGCCAAGCTATGCCTGCGAAGAAAGAATTGCACTAAGATACTGCTTATATAAGTGAAAATACATAGTAGCAGAGAATTCTGCTACTAATTAGATTGAGCTAAAGGTAACAGACAAAACACAGGGTTTGGGATGCAGGAGTACACACATATTTCTGGCCTCTCTAATTCAGAATTTGGTCCTTTATTCACTAATGACTTGTTAACCTGCTTTTCATCTCTTGACCACCAACCCTGGACTTTCACTCCTGTACTGTTCTCTGCCTTTCCAAAATTCTAGCTAGGAGTTGCTAATCTCCCTACACACCCGTACCTCATTAAATTCTGTGCCTGTTTTCACCTTGCTTCCAAATCTTGGTGTCTTATCCAATGTCCATCACAATCTCTGTTTTCTCATAGCTATCTTTACTGCAGACCTTTCCATACTCTACATCCTCCCGATACCAACTTCCCCACCACCATCTCCTCTTTCCCCTGAAATCTGTGACTTCCTTGCTACTTGCTCTTATCCCTTCCTCTTTCACAACTAGACTCCTCATTTTCATCCACACTCTGCTCTTTGATCTATGTGCCAGTCCCCACTTCATGCTGTTAAACTTTTTCAGATGAGGTCCTTCTATTTGAATTAGACCTCAGGATACATGCAACAAGTAATTTTGCAACTGTAGCAAATTGTTCAGTTTTCACCAAAGAAACAGAGTTCAGGTATCTAAAGCATTGCCCAGTATATGGCAGCAAAAAAAAAGCATTATAGGGTCATGTAATTAATTATGTAACATGATATAAATGCCCTGCGACTGAGTGCAATGGTCATTTGCTATGTCAATAACGGCAGATAACTCCCATCTAGTGCAAAGATTTTATTTTATTTCATGCCATTTTCACATTAAGCAACTTTAATCTGGATAAAATAATTACCTGCAAACACCATTAGCAACTGAATACCAAACTAAATACAAAAACAGGTCAGGAGAAATTCTAATAATTTAAGTTGTTCCAGCCCAAAAGATGCTTCCTTAGGGCTCTAGCATACTTAGCACAACTTTCCCAATAGACCTGGTTAAATATACCATTCCAAAGTCCTGAAAGTCAACTACTTTGATATTGCCTAGACAAAGAACTAGGAGTGAAAATGAAAGAGTACTCATGCATATTACTTTCAGAGCACTTTTTTGCCTTCTAATTTGTGCATGGGTTACAAATAATTCAGCGCTATGAACTTGCATGCTATTCCACAGATTACCAGAATACTAAAATAGCATATGTTTTCTGAAAAGCACTTGTTTTCCATTTCAGCCCCTCAAAAAATTAAACTTATAATCATATTATAACCCAATTTAAAGAGGTCAAAACAGTCATAGGTTGGAGAAAAAAAAAAAATGTTTTCTCACTTTGTTTTGAAACAAAATCTTCCAGGCGTACCAAGTTAAAGTACAACTTCAATATAGTATCTAATAAATCAAAAACTTTCCTCACCAGACCAAGGACCTGCAGAGATTAGCAAAGTTTATATTAGTGCTGCAAAAATATTTTAAATCCAAATAAAATTGCACTCCAGATATTAACCTTCATGATCAGGTGCTCACTGTGACTGTATTCTATTACTTATACAGTCAATTTGTCAAGAGTCTCTGGTTTTAAAATTAATTAAAAAAATGTGGTGTTTTGCAGTAAGCATATGCCAACTGGCTAATAGCTCAAGGAAGTTCAAAAAGTTCCACACTTCATTCCATGACAGACATGGCAAGTATTGTGTTTCATAGGCATAGAAACAATAAAGTATTGTAAAGCATCTTCACTTCCTGGTAGTACAGTATGTTAAGTTTCCTTGCACTCTTATTTTAGAATGTCTGAAATCCAGTAGCAACATTTCATGCCTAAAGACACCATTTTTTAGCATTTTGTAGGTATTACAAGCTTTCTAGGGCTAACTACATAGCAAAGCAACTTCTATTTTGACAAAAAATCATTTTAAAAAACAGAAAGTGATGTGTATTTCAGCAATATCATGTTCTCTCCTACCTTCCCCAAATAGTCACTAACCTTTTTTGGAATATGGTTCCAAGACTGCTGTGCTTAACCATCACCCAGGTGTTGTCTCTAGTTCTATTATTTTCAGGCATACTCCTAGACTGCAGTATTGCTGTCTGGCATTGCCCTCGAGTTGTGCAATTCTGCAGTCTTGTCACCTCTGGTCCTACTGAGCCTTCATTGCTTGTGTGTGCTCTCATACAAGAGAGAAGTTCCCAAATTGTGGTACATAAAACACATTGAAGTAGTATAAAGCAGCATTTTTAATAAATTTTCCATTCCAGTGGATGTTGATAGTGCCATGCACAGATTTAGAAACTGGTTCATATAAGCACAAGTGTATAGACATAAGCATCTGATAGTTGTTATATTGCAATCTGATAGAAGCAAAGCCAGTGAAGTTACAGGCCAATATACCAAGCTTAGAGAAACGCCAGTATACCTTGCATGGGTAATTGTTTGGGACTGAACATCTTGGCGGGGGGCTGTCAAGGGGAAAAGTACCAGGGTCAAAGAGAACACAGGTATGCTCTGTTTAAGGCAGACTAGAGAGCTACTGTATGTATGGGTCAGTAGAACAGTTAGTACTTGCAACAATAGGATCCTGAAACAGACAAAGTAAAAACTGTACTCATCCAAGCAACAAACTATTGCTTTCTAAAGTCAACTCTATCAACTATAGTGGTAATAAAAACAAGATAGAAATTTTAGCACACTTTTGATTAAAAAGAAAAAAAAAAACAACCAAAAAGCCCCCACGCTACATTCTTGCTTGCCCTTCCACCCCTCCAAACAGAAACCTGTAATACTATAGAGAAGGGGAGTGGGAGGGAGAAGAGGAGAAAGTCCTATTGATAAGCTAGGGAGGATGCCTCAAGATTTAAGTAGCAACAGTTTTAACACAGTTAAAACCACTCCAGCTGTTAAGCAACACAAAAATACAAGAAACAATAATTTAACCACTTACTATTTTTTTACACAGGGTATGGGAAAGACAGTAGAACAGTCTCAATATATCATTTGCTTTTAAAAAATCCAATATTCATCTACTTCAACATTTTTTTCTAAAAAAGAGCCTGTCCCTTATAGAGAAGAATACTCAGCACTGGTGAGACCACATCTGAGTACTGTGTCCAGTTCTGGGCTCCTCAATACAAGGGAGACACACTGACATACTGGAGAGAGTCCAGCAAAGTCCAATGAATCATCCACAAAGATGATTAAGGGACAGGAGCATCTCGCATATGAGGAAAGGCTGAGAGAGCTGGGGCTGTTTAGGCTGGAGAAGAGAATGCTCAGGGAGGATCTCATCAATGTATATAAATATCTGAAGGGAGGGTGCAAAGAGGATGGAGCCAGGCTCTTTTGTAAGGTGCCCAGTGGCAGGACCAGAGGGAATGGGCACAAACTGAAAGAAACACAGGAGGCTCCCTCAGAACATCAGGAAACACTTTTTCCACTGTGAGGGTGACTGAACAGTGGCACAGGTTGCTCAGGGAGGTTATGGAGTCTCTGTCCTTGGAGACATTTGAAAGCCATCTGGACATGGTCCTGGGCAACTGTCACTAGGTGGCCCTGCTTGAGGAGGGAGGTTGAACAAGATGACCTCCAGAGGTCCCTTCCAACCTCAACTGTCCTGTGATTCTGTGAAAAACAAATCATACTGAAGAACAGCCAAGACAATGTCTCTTGGTAGCATCATTACAATATGTTACAAGCAACATATTACATAAAATTGCTACAAAGTTGGTAGGAATCTCTCATTACCAAAAGGGAGACAGAAACAACAGTTTAAGGGAGTAACACTGTAAAACAACTTTGTGTTTTTCTTTATTTGCCAACATGGAAACAGGATGATTTGGGAAAACATTTCAAGAAATACAGCTTACTGAACAGAACATAATATTCTTCAGACAGTGTACAAGATGCACTCATGGAAGCACAGGGCAGAACTAAACCATACACCAAACCTGATTTCATCCAGAATCAGAGAGAGACAAACACAAATTTCTAAAGGGAAAATGTATTTCTAAAATCAACAATGAAGCACTTTTTCTTCCAGTCTCACAGTCCTAGTGCTAGAATAGAGATTTACAAAACATTTCAGACAAGTCTGAGAATTTAAATTCACAGACTCAGGAAAAACAATTGTTTTATATGATGTCTCAGTTTCCCCCACTACTCGCTAGAACTGCCATGGTCTGAAAATGACAAGTGATTATTTGTCCTAATAACCTATTTCCTACCCCTCCTAACCCTCAGGTGCAAATATAGTCAACTTACAGCAATTACCCTCAACAGAACGTCAACTTAAAAATTGTTATTGCTATTTCAAACCTTAAGAAAGGTTCTTCTTCTCGGAAGCTTTCCTAGATTTTAGACCTATACTAATCAGTCTAGGTAAAAGGTATTAACTTTCACCACAGACCACATGCCACGTGTCTTTATGCCATATGGCTACAACTGTGCTACAACACAAAGTATTTTCACAGAATTCAAAGCATAGATTTTTTTTTTCCTTTCATCCCTGCTATTTGATCGATGTTTATCACACTGTTTGCTACCCTTATTCTTGGTGAAATTTAAGACTAATAAATTATGAGACTTTTAAACTTTTCTGGAGTTCTCCAAAAAGCTTTGTTATTTTTCATATCTACTGCAGATACAGATAACAGTTAAAACACCAAATCCATTAAAATTGTCCAGGCTGCTAAAGAAAGAGAATAGTTGTTTGTGGTAGGTTGTTCGTTTTGGTTTTTGGTTTGGTTTTTTTTTTTTTTCAATCCAGTCAGTCAATAGCCTGTCAGTACAGTTATTCTTCTTGCAGTAATTGACTTTATCATAATAGACTTCTATTCTACAGGTGTTATATTTACAATACGAAATTATTGTACTTAAATCAGAGACCTAACAAGGGACATGCCTACAACTGTAATACTCTGCATCTTAGTTTGAAGTTTCAGTGCCAAAAAAAAAAAAAACAGCCATATTTTACTGTAACACTATAAACATCAAAATGGACATTTAACTGAAGAAATTGAACTTCAGAGATGGCACAGGCAAATGTTAAAATAGTTTTAATCCACATATGCAAGACAAGGTTTACACATACTGCTAATTTGTCTTATTAGACCAACTAGTATAATCAGAAAAAACAAATTAGATTTTGAGCACTCGGTCCTTCTTCAGATTTGAAGTAAAAGCAGTATATTTCAAAATTAAATGAGTTGAAAATAATTGCTTTAATTTTTGTTAGATCATCTGTGAAAGAACAGACACTTTTAGTGGGGAGTAATCTTTGCTGGAGGAGAAAAAAAGGAGAAAGTGGAATAAACTAGTTACCTCCAGGGGAAGGAAAGAGCTTATTGTAAGCTGTTAGGAAAGAAGTAGCAATGAACCATAAAAATATCATCTTTATCACGTCTGTAATATTTGACATCCAACAGAATAACACATTTTAGTTCCCAGAGTTGGCTTTGGAAAAATGTTGTATTTTTCCCTTGAGAATCACAACAAACATGACAAAAAGTGATTGCCTCCACAGATAGTTTCACATTATTGTCCTTTACCAGTTCTCCAAGAGTTCATTTGGTGCACAATAATTTTGTAGTTTTACCTACACAGGTATTGTGAGGACATTGGGATCCTGGCTGGAATATATTACATTCTATGAGGTACAAATGCAGAATCTTGGGATTCTAATATTTCTGCTGTTATGTGTATTACAGTGGGGATGAATTGACCAGTTTTATACTTATTGTTTCGACAAGTGACACCCCCATTCTGCACATTTTGGACTACAAAGCTTTTTCTGGTGATGAATTCAGTTAGGTTAAAGAGTGGTTCTGGAAATATTTCTTCCAACATATAAGCTTCTTCCAGTACAAGTGGCAATTTTTAAAATAATATGTTGTAACTAGAAGGGTACAAACTGAAGCAGGTTTTCTGTTTGTTTGGGGTTTTTTGTTGGTTTGCAGGGGTTGGTTTTGTTGTTTGCAGTGTGTTTATTTTTCTTTTTTTTAAAACTAAAGACTTGTACTACGTGTTTAATTTACTATGCAACATTTGGGTAAGTCTTCCAACAACGGTAATTTGTTTTCATCAATAAATGAGGTTGACCTAAAAAGATATCTTTAGATTATCAAAGTAACTATTGCAATTGTTCTCATTAGATGAGACACATGCAAAGGCCTGACTGTATGTTGCAACAGTTTTTGGTATGTTTCAGATGATTGCTAATGCCCAAACTTCCAGCTGTGACAAGCTCCAGTGCTTCTTACAGAGACACTTCAGGGTTACATCTCCTGTTCATCATTTGACAGACTTCTCGTACATATGCAAAGAAGGCCATATATTTCCTACTGGTACTGGGTGCACACTCACAACTTATAGGTATAGGTCTTCATCTGATGAGCCTCAGGAAAAACAGCAGCCAAGAATGGACTGCTCCAAGCACAACTCATACAGCCTATACCAAATCAGTTTTATACTCATGTTCTTCTCAGGTCATTCCAAAGCATTTTCAGAGCACTCAAAAAAAAGACGCATCCCAAATGCCATAGTTCTCCCACTCTGATCGACAGCACAGAAGAAACATTTGATGGAAATAAACAGAAGTTACATGATCAGCAAAAATACACTAGTATTTAATATTAAAGTTTAGAACTCAGACATACACTTAAAACACTTCCATTCTCCCATCTGTCTTGTGGTTCTTTTTCTAAGCCCTGATTGTTAAACCATATTAGTTTTAGTGCCTTGCTGCATCTGACCCTCAGTTAAAACAACAACAAAGTGACAAAAACTGCCATTTCAAGTAGGTGCCCAAGTAAAAAGTCCAGTAAGTGAGCCAAGTTTGAGACATGCTAAGTACCAAGAATGTACTGAAAGAATGCTAACCTGTTTATTGACTTCAGCTATTGACAGTTGTAACACCATCAGCATGCGGTCTGCTCCACATACAGTAGTCCTTTCAGAGTTTGAAAATAAAGGCCATTGTCTTCTGAAACACTTGATCAAGTTTAAAATTTTTTGCTGGAAAGCAATCATTGTCTAGAGAAGAAAACAGAAATAATTAAGAGAAAAATGAATATAATATGCAAGAGGCCTATGCACGTCTTCACCTTCCAATAAGCTGTGCAAATCCTGTTGTATCTTCTTACAGATCAAGTTCCTAGAATAAATTCTTCCCACTAAACCAAAAGTCTAGTGAGACTCACCTCACTATGGCAGAGCAACTATGAAGATAAGGGGTTAAAAGTGCTTATGTATGACACGTCTTCATGAAGACCCCTTACTTTCCTTGTACATTATGCCAACATAAAAGAATAAACATTATCACAATTATGACAGCCTTTTATCTCTGAAAGCAGCCAGTCTGAATGTCCCAGCATGTCTTCTGCACTATCTGCATTCACGATACATTCAGATCAGCATCTATCAGAATGTTTTAAACCTGGAAATAAGATTTCTAAGACTTACTAACAAAGATATCTCTAAATGCTTTTGTTACCTATATACCTGCTTTTGTCTTTTTTCTTTTTTTCATTCCATAAGTCATTATCTCCCCTATTTCCTTTGGCAATGAGTTTCAGTATCACTTTTGAACTTGACTACTTCACTGCTTTGGTCTTTTTCCGCTTTCTTGCATTTGTCAAGACACAGGTACACGAGACTCCAAAAAATTTGCCTTCTTTAAACTTGTTCTTTCCTGAAACACAGTTCCCTAACACTGCAGTGACAGTACAGGAGCAATACCCATACCATTTACTTTCAGAACACAAACCCAACCTTTCCCTTTATTTCACCTAGCTAAGGCACAGTCCACAGCAGTTTTCTTGGTGATTGGTACGATCATGAAAAATGATGAGGCATGGGAGAGGGACAGGGAAAACAGCAGACATCAGGTAGCAAGCAAGACTGTAACAGCAACTGCAATTGCTTACTCCCCAAAATGTCTGAAGAGGACAGCCTGCTTTATTACCTTACGTTGGCATAAACGAAACATGCAGGCCATAGAGGATGAAACAGGTGGGCAGGTACGAGTCAGTGTTGGGCAGACAAAAATCTCTCCGGAGGCGCTTCTCTCTCTCCCCCCACTCTGAGAGGCTTCCAAGGGACAAGACCTGCCACTCGGAGCGAGCGCCCAGCCCGAGCAAGCCAAAAAGCCTGCGAAACAAGCCCCAAATCCTAAACCCCAAGAGCTGACATTACCACCACCGCCCCGCTTCCTTAGCGGAAAACTCCCGGCTGTGGCCGCCTCAGGGCCCCCTCGCACCTCGGTCCAGCCTTGCGCAGCTCCCTCGCCCCAGGTACAACGCGAAGTCGCGGCACCCCCACCTCTCCCGGAGGAAGAGCACAACCTTTACACCCCACCCGCAGACCGGCTGAAGCGCTCCTGCTGTTCCAGCGGAGCTACCTGCGTGACCGGGAAGTCAGAGCCCCTCACACAGCGAGACAGTTAGAACGCGTAACTGCTCTCACCGGCGGTTTAAATTTAAATCCTCCGTAGCTGCCCAATTAGAGAGTGGGAGCCGTTGACCCGGAAGCACAGGATTGCTGCGCCGGGGGTGGGAGGTGCTGCTGGCTGTTGGCGGGAGAGGCGGTGCCGGTGGGTGATTTGGGGCTGCAGAGGTGCGTGTGAGGCGGGGGTAGGGGGGTGTCCCCTCCCGGGGTGAGGGGGAACTCGGAGCTTCGCCCGGTCAGACCCAGGAGCCGGGCCGGCTTAGCCGCTGTGCGGACGAGCCCGGGCCCTCGCCCTTGCCTGAGGAGCGGTAGCGCTGTGGGACCGGCACGGTCTCTGGCAGCCTCGCTCGGGAGTAGCAGCTGGGCCCTGAAGGGAAAAGGAGGGAGTGGGAGGTTAAAGAAGGAGGCAGAGGAGGTAACGGGCACCCACACGGCTCAGTTGCTCGAATTGTGTTTCCCAAAGGGAGGAAGCTAATAGCGTCCTTGGTATTTTCACTTAAAGCCAGTCTGGTGGCCTGTGTTTGTGGGAAGCCTTAAGGGAAGAACACTATGGATAGAGTTAAAATTTGCATTTGGCCTTAGGAGCATAGCTATATAAGTTATGGCTAAAGTATTTATATTAATATGGTGGTTTGTCGTATTAATTAATAAATAAACATTGCAACTATGGAGAGCGTCTTTGCGTCTCAGTGATGCCTGTGTCAAACCTGGGTGGCTCCCAAGCAAAATATTCCAGTCTTGGATGCAGATACCTTCAGATCGTTAACACAGCAAAATCTGTCAAAGGTCTGAGATTTAAAGCTGTTCCCCGTGGTGTGTAATTAAAGGTCTGATTTCCCAAAAAGGCTTAAACTAGTGTCAAATCTGTACTGGGACTAAAAGGAGTGATTCTGAAATCAGTTGTGTATCTCGGCCTCTTGTGTTCTAGCACAGGAGCCTGATTTTCTTGAAAAGTGGTTGAATACAGTAAAGCACAAGTTCTTTGGTACACAGGGGTATAGGTGCTCTGTCTGCAGTTGGGGTGGCTTAAGTCATGGAACCATGTTTAAATATTATGCATGACGGTATTCTCATTTACAGTTTTGCAGCCTTGATTAACTCTGCTTTTAGTTAGACACATACAGCCTTTAAAGAGGTACACAAAGAGAATTGGAAGGTAGTAATGTATCATTTCTTGTCATTTGGTTGAAAATGTAAAAATTCTGTATGTGTCTCTTCTGGTGTGTGCAGTTACTTAATTTCTTGTCTTGGTGTTGGGTTGCCAACAGTAGCGCAAAATCTGCAGTTATTGCTGAGGTCTGTAGAGACAGTTTTGAATGGATGTTAGGTAGGTTAGTTAATCTTTTGATTGATGAAACTACATGCTACATCTAAAAATAATGAGCTTAAGCACAGCTTTTGTGTTCTTAACTATGATGTTACAGGAAATTTTGATTTGTTGTGTCACAAATACCTTTTAGATTTTTTCTTCATGCAAATGAGTAATGCATGCTTTTTAAAACTTTCTATGTAGGAATGTAGATTTCCATCCTGGAGAAGACATCAATTCTGTGATACCTTGACTTAGTCCACTGAAAATGAAGCAAGATTCTACTAGAAACACTGCTTACACTGTGGATTGTGAAGATTATGTGCACGTGGTAAAATTCAATCCATTTGATAGTGGAGATGCATGTTCCCTCATTGCATATGGTGGCAATAATTACGTAGTTGTTGGGACATGCAGATTTCAGGTTAGTTTGTGTTATTGTTGATTTTATTAGTTGCTTCCTGAAACTTACTTTGCTAGCACCTCTACTGCACAATGACCCTGGTTGCTTTCTTGTTTCCTCCCCTCCCCATGTAATCAGGGGAGAGTTTTACTTGTTTATTACATTAATAAGTCTGGGATATTTGTTTTCCAAGAAAATATGTATATATATAAGTATATATATAAAATACACACTGGTGTAAATTACCATCCTGCTGGTATAAAGTTCCTTTTGAATAGAATCATGGAATCATAGAATGGCTTGGGTTGGAAGGGACCTTAAAGGTCATCTCGTCCGACCCCCCTGCCATGGCCAGGGACATCTTCCACTAGATCAGGTTGCTCAAAGCCTCATCCAACCTGGCCTTGAACACTTCCAGGGAGGGGCCATCCCCAACTTCTCAGGGCAACCTGTTCCAGTGTCTCACCACCCTCACAGTAAATAATTTCGTCCTAATATCTAATCTAAACCTACTCTCTTTCAGTTTAAAGCCATTACCTCTTGTCCTGTCACTGCACTCCTTGAATAGACTGCAAAGAAAACAGGAGTGCTCTACTGGAAGAGTAATCCCATTTTAGTATCTCTTGCTAATGTTGGTGACTGCTATCTGAGAACTTAAGTGTGCAACTTTGGAAATATGTGACTTAATATTTGCTGTACGTTGTTCTTTATCATCACAGGGTAATTGGCTCCTTTTGTGCACAGTTATATTTTTGTTCTATGTACATTTGCTATTTAGATTAAATTATTTTCCAAAGCTTTCAGCTACCCTGCGAAACAGGAAAGATTACAGCTACTTTCAACTTTACAACTAAAGTGTCTGTGTTAATTTTATAGATATTTCTTTTAAGGAAGGACTGTAGAAATAATTACCTTCCCTTTTTTTTTTTTGCTTTCCCAATTGTTTTTATTGGATCTCTCTCACAGACTGTTAGAAACAGTAAAATATGTTTTCTTACCTTGAAATTATTTAGAGTCATCATATTATGAAAGTTTTTAAAATGTAAAATGCTGTGTACTGTATATTTTTATACTGTATAAGATTTCTTTAATTAGGGGGTTTTTTGCCTAGATGCTTGAAAATCAATAGGAGACAACTTTGGAATCTATTTTTAAGCATTTTTTCTTCAAGTCACTTCTCTGTTATACAGTATTATTTTTGTACTTTATCTGGTCTTTTTATTATTATTATTCCCCAAAGTCTTACTGTTGGAAACTTTCTGAAAAGCACCTAGTGCTAACCACAAACACCTCTTGTCATCTGTGTTGCCCTCTATCTTGTTTCTGGTGTAGGCCTTGAAAAGAAACTAATTAAAATTTTGACAACGACTGGTACAAGGTAGTTTTTCTGTAATTTTCATATCCTCCCTTTCCTTCCACATGTGGAGTGATTGAGTATTTCGAAGTAGGGGAAGAAAATGCTGTTCTTGCTCCTTGCTTCAAGAAGCATTGAAAAACTCTGGATAATTTCATGCTTCCTCAGCTAGGTTCTTCCTAGGCTCTACGTTATGCAGAGGGCATACAGAGAGGTTCTTCACCTTAAAGGTGAATTGTGACATAGAGAAAATTTTGTAGAAATATCCTTTGAGGTGCTCCATTAGATGTTTTGAAAACTCTTAAAGGTTTTTTTTAGAGGTCAACTGATAGACTGAATCCACAACTCCGACTCTTGTTTCACCTTTCCCACCATCCAGTGTGCTCACCAGCAGGAAGGATAGACAAGTTAGTAATTTTGGTCATGTTAGATGACAGAGGGTACCTTTCTAGCTCCTGCTGTTTGAATAATGTTGTTCTGGAAGTGCTAGCATTTTTTCATAGTGCAAAAACAACTTGGAGAGAAGATAGGTTAAATGACGTGCTTGTGCAAAAACAACTTGGAGAGAAGATAGGTTAAATGACGTGCTTGCTTTTGTTCCCATTGTTTCTTCTCATTGCAGTGTGTACTTACCACGCTGCTATAAGTGGCTTTAGTTGTATCTGTGAAGATATTACTTGTGCAAAGAATGGGCTCAGCATCTTTGTAGCTCTGTTCTGATTTTCGTGCTCTGCATTGGCCTCTGGCTTGAGACTGCAATAATTTCATGTATTTTTAAGTACTTACATATTTCAAGTTAATACTTTCTTTATGTTCCAGATTTTCACTTCGAGGGTGTTACAATCTAAAAAGATCTCAGACACATGTAATTTTGAAAGCCCTTCAAAATTGTATCAGTTCATATCATATTCATATCAATCTCAATTTTTAGAAGTCATCAAGACATTGTTCAGGATTAGCTAACTACAGTATTTCTATAGGAGGAGGATGCAGAAGTGGAATGCATGCAATATAAGACACTGAGAACGTTTCATCATGGAATCCGAGTTGATGCCATAGCATGGAGTCCAGAAACTAGACTTGATGCTTTACCTCCCCAGATAAGGTATTTATGATAAACGAGTACAATGAATCCTTGTCTCTTATCTGTTTTCCCCAATTCCTTAATATTGGACTAAGTTTAAAGCTTATGGGTGAAATCTAACTCTTTAGAAATCACTGACGAAGTCTCTGAACACTTCAGTAGAACAACATTTTCATTCTTAGAGTCATTCTTTTTTGGGGTTTTTTGTTCTACTTCTTGTCCCCCTTGCCCTGTCCCCCAGTCAACTACCAGTAAATAATTTTTTTTTTTCCTTATTCATTATTTTAATGAACCCAAAATGTAGCGAGTTCTTTCTTTGTACATCTGCAAAGAAGGAATTCTTTTAAGAACTTTACCAGGGATGAGACTATTGTAATGGCCTGCTTTATAAAGCTATTTGTAATGGTCTGCATAGTATGAGCTGTGTTTAGGAGTAGGTCAGATGCTATTTGTGAGACCCATTGAGGTGTACATCTAGAAAGACAGTTAACTATTAAATATGCACTTAAGAATTAAAATGTTCTCAAGTTTGTAAGCCTCTTCAAAATTATGGTGGCTGCTTACTGCTGCATTTTTGTACAGTCTTTTATTTAAAATGTGTTAGAAATTGGTTTATGAATTTATGTTTCAGTATTTTAAAACACTGATAATGAGGGTTCTTTTTCATGCTCTGCCACTTAACTTCTTCCAAGGGAAGTATCAATGGGAGTTATGAGAGATATTTCAGGTAATTCACAGTTGATTCAGATTTAGCTTTGTAAAATATTTTGTGTTTCTTTCCATGAAAATATTCTTGGCACTCGATACACACTATTTTATAGATAAGTTCCAATTATAACTCTGCTTGTTGCCAAAGCAGAAAAATTAAGATAGAAGCTTTTGGGTTTTTTCAAAATCTGAATTTCCCTTTGCATGTCACTTTGCAGGTTTAAACTGAAGGGAAACTGATAAAAAGTCAACTATTGCAGTGTTAATTGACTGAAGAGCTTTTCTTTGTCTGTTGAGCGTAGGTTTTGCACTGCGGCTTCTGATAGGAAGTTAAGGCTATTTACTTCAGACCTGCAGGACAAGAATGAATTTAAGGTAAGGGCAGCTAAGCTGATTTTTAAAAAATTATTTAGTCTTTAGTGAAGTCTAACCTTTAAGTGCCCTTCTGCCCCATTTCTCTTAATGTACTGTATGAGAGAGCACTGAACTGTGACAGATCCTATATCCATCATCTCTAGGGAAAATAATTATATTGTATATACCTTTCTGTCTTTAAAGTGGGAATAACTGTAATTACCAGCTACAAGATCTTTGATTTAAAAGTATTTCTGTAACAATTTAACCAAATTGAAGAAAAGCGAGTGGAGGTTTATGGATCATCTAAAATATACTCATAAACAGAATGTTCTACAGGTGAATTTCAAGTACCATGTTGGATAAGGTTCCTTTATATAGAGACCTGTAAAATTTTATGTGGTATTGGTTATTGGACTCCTCAATACGAAAAGCAAATTTAGTAATTTCTCTTTCATGGGGGACTGGAAGTTGCAATTCAACTCTTTCAAACAGTAGAAAATTTAAAGAAAGAATACTGAATTTAGTACATAGGTGCAGACAGGTACACTAAGTATGCCTATAGGCTGTCACTTGTTTATTTCTAAGATAGAAACAAAGGAAATGTCTACTTCAAATACAATTTCACTTCCCCTTCTTTCAGTGTAGGTGATAGTGTTCTTAAACCAGTGATATAAAAGAAGCCACGTCTAAATACTGTCTTCACTTTATAAGCTGAAGATTGGTTTTCTGGAGATTTCTTTTGTTTGCAAGACATATCAACTCCTCTGTCACTTGCATGTGTACATATTCTTCAAAATTCTGCCTTTGAAACAATGTCCCAGTCCAAGTACTAATATTAATTAGATGTTTGTGCTAACCAGTTTGAATTTGTTTTGTTGAGGTCTCAGCCAAGAATAAGCAAGGCTAATTAATACTAAAAAACTGGGGCAGAGGGTTCCTTCTTTTTTAGTCCTTTAGAATATGATAATGCCTCTTTTGGTGAGAGTTGTGTATTGAGTATAAAGGAGAAAATAATAGACTTTCATTTGTGGTTTGGTAATTTCTATTAGTAAGACAATGATATTTGTCATACAGAAACAAAGTGAATTGCAGATGTCACTGCATACTGATAATGGAATGAATAAAGGCATGGCATAAGAAGTAAAGATGGATATTACTAAAAAACAGAACGTCTTTTCTTTAAAGAAAATACTTGTTATCTTACTTCATACATGGACATACCCTTAATTTCTTTCTTTTGTGTTTGGTCATCTTACATGGCTTTGTCACCCAGGCAGTGCGATAACTGACATAGTTACAATCAACTTGGGTGGCACTTCTGACGAAATATTTCTAAAAGTTCTTAATGCTGTTTGCTTGTGAGTTGATGTCTGTCATTCCTTATTTAAGTTATCTGTATAATTTCTGCCAGTTTTATGATATTGCAGACAACAGGCTTTAATGTTAAGTTGTGAATGAAATCTTTTAACTTTTTAGCAGAATGTTAAGTTACTTATTAATTATGTATGTCTATTGCAATTTGAGAAATTTATAGAATTGTTTGTACGCACACAGAAGAAAGAGAATGGATGAAATCATTAATAATAGTGTAGATGATGGATGGTTAATAAGTGGAAATAATCAAACATATGGATGAACCTGGTACTACAGGCTCCATTCGGCTAAATTCAGCATCTAAATTCTAATTAATTTATTTTGGATTAACAAGGGACCTGATGGACTGTCTGCTAAAATCAGTGAGAAGTCTCTTGACTTCAGTGGACACTGGTTCAAGCCATGGATGAGTGGTTTTTTCAAAGTTTAATAAATATGAAAGCTGTTAATTATTTTTATTGGGGGTTAATTAATGATCAACAATTTTCTGTGTTTTTGCCAAAAATTGAATGTGATAGCTGTGATAGTTCATAATTTTCATACCTCTTCCTGTTCATACATCATCTGGTCCTTAGCAAAAGGTACTCTTCTATACGTTCCAGAGTAGCCTTCTTGTCTACACCAGCTTTCAGACTCTCCACATTGATGTGGGATACAGCCCAGACTTAACACTAGGAATTACCAATGGGATCTGCCATTTTGCTCATTAGGAACTAATTGCTTCCAGAGAAATAATCAGTATTACAACTTCACACAAACACATCTTTGATAATTCGTGAGCTTAAACTTCTAACATACAAGTTCAAATAAGCAAGTTTATTCTAATGAAGAATTCTAGTAAGCTGTTTATTATTGAATTTGAATGAGATTACAAACAACACACTTTAAAAATAACAATAATTTTGAATATATCCAATGAAATTATTATTTTCTAGCTTATTATCAGTGCATGCTCTGTATTACAACCAGAGAAGCAAAGGGGGCAACTCAGTAGCACAGTCTGTTGAGTGCTGTTTTTAAAGAATAGAATTTCTGTGATGGGTTATTGTTTTCCCAGTTCTGACAAGACTTTTTTCTGGTATCTGACCAACACAAATGACACTTTAAAACATGCACTTCTAATTTAGGGGAATTTATTACACAGTAGCTTTGACTGGATGCCTAGAAATAAATCTGAAATGCCACATTTACATTTCCATTAAGATCGCAATTATTTTTCATACAAAAAGGTTCTTTGGAGAACTGATTCATCTACCCTTAGGAGTTCTTTCTACACAAAACGCTATGACTTGCAGTTATGAAATTCTACTGCAAATGTATGTTCATTGCATAACAGATCAGAATAATTTTTTATTATAGGTAGTGAGTATAGAGACCACAGAGCATTAATACAACAGGTGTTGGGTGTTAGAATGTGGTATTTAGGCTGAACAGCCACAGCTGTAAGTACTACAAGTATAGAAGTTATTTTGCCCCAAAAGGAAACAAGCAATTACAATACCTTAATTATTCAACTCCAGTTGATATGAATAAGCTCCTCCAGTGTCTAATGTAGACAGAAAGATCATAGAATTTGAGTTTTGTCAGCTGAAGATATCATGGATGCTTCTTCATTTTTGACTCCACATAAGACTAAAGATTGTTTGGTGCTTATGCAATACAAATGAGAAGTGTTGGCTCGAATTTAACAGTAAAGCTATTAGCTTTGTTTATGTCAGCTCCATCACTGGAATTAACAGTCTAAGAACTTCATTAAGGATGTACTGAGACTGAGGAAAAAGTAAAAATTCATACTGTTACTGGATCAGGCTTGGTCTAATGTTCAAAATAATCAGAAAACAGCTAAAAATACATATTTTTACCTAATAGCAAGGAACTCATTAGTGAAAAGGAAGAATGTGGACTAGTGTGTTTATATTGGTAAAAATGTCTATGAGACTATCTTCTGGGTTATTTTCCACACTTTTTGTCAAAAAACTTTCTCTGGGTAATCATCTTAATTTCTTATACCTGGATGATCATTGTACTATATACTTCTTGTCAAGGAAAAAGGAACACCTAACTCTGATTTAAAGTATTTGCAAAATCTCAGGTGTTTACAAATACTCGGTGAGCTATGCTGAGCTGGCTTTCAATAAACTTTGATACAGTGCTTTCTTAGTCACAGTCAATTGATACCTCAGAAAAGCTATTTCATAAACCTGAGGTTGAAGTCATGAAGAACACTTGGAAGACTTTGATCCATTGTACAGTACACACTTTACACATGGAATTTTCAGGAGAGGTACAAAATGTGCAAACAAAGCTGAAGGAAGTATGTGATTACAGTCAAAATGTAATCTCTGAACATTTTGTCTTTTATAGTAAACAATTAGTATGTGTTGCTTCTGGAGGGATGGACGGAGTGATCTTACTCTGTTTTCCCAGTAGAAAAACTGTCTTGATGTAATTATCAACAAGGAACTTGAAGCATACTGAGTTTTCCATTACTTTGTCAACACAACTAATCCAAAATTTATGGGTTGGATCAAGCCCAGAACAACAAACAAAAGGTAAAATGACGGCAATGACTGATGGATCTTCGTGAAATCTTTTTCTTCTTTTGAGGTTTTCATTTGGAAATTAATTCTGGCTTCCTTCTCCTGCTTCAAATTTTATTTAATAAAAAGCATATTTCATCAGAACTGTGGAAGTAAAATGAGGCAGGATATTTGAATTCAGAATGCTGAAAATTTTCAAAAGACTTGGCATTTCTGTCTAAATAGTTTAGCATCATCTTAGGATGTATTAGTTCTAGTATAATCCACTAGGTTTTAATAAAATTATGAGCTATTGGAAAAAATTAAGTTGGCTGCTGAAAATGTTTCTGTATTGAATTGATGAGGCATTCATAAAATTTTTAGAGAGGGGTATTTAGTTATTGTGCATGCTTGAGAGATTTTTTTTTTATTTTTTTTTTTATGCTGCATTTGTTCCTCAGAATAGCTACACTTAGAGAACAGTGTGTTTTCCTTTCAGAAAACTGTGGAACTGGTTGTTTTCATTCGACCTTTTTTTCCTCTGCAATCTTTCCATGTCATGCTATTATCCAGAGGATATTTTTGTCTCCTTTTTATGATACCTTGCTGGGCAAAACAAGAGCAGCTATGCCCTGATACTTAATCAGTGGGACTGAAGAGGATGGAACAGCAACACATAGAACATCTACACATGGACATTTGCTTGACTTAAAATTTTAAGTGTGATTTCTGTCAGAAAGACCATAGAAGTAGTTAATGAGAGAAAATACATATAAACCCTCAGATAGAGCAAACTGATATCTTAACTAGCTACAGATTTTCTAATGAGACTAGAGGTGATTTATTCATACCTAGCCCCCATGTGAATGAATTTGAATGTGCTTTAAACTTTGACTGGACCCTAAATGAGATTAGTTTTGCATGCTTGCTTAATGCTAAATCTGTATAAGTTCTTTCACTTAGGTTTTTGAGGATACTGTAAACCTCAGAAGATTACTCATGTCTGTAGATAAGTACAAAACACTTAACAGAATTGAGAAAAAAAAAGGTGTCTTGATATTACGGCCAAGATAGCTGAAAAGCCTTCGAAATACGTAAAAATTATCTAACATTTAATTTTTTCTAAAACAGGGATTTTGCTTTTATTCAGAAAAGCTATGCTGCTAAGTTGTTTTTTATTGTAGATAAATTATTGTCAGTAATTTGAAATAAAAATACCATGATTAAGAAGCTTCAGGTGAGAACAATTACACAGTAATAAGGTTTCCTTTGAAATGACTTCATGCTTTCTGATACAACTGTAAATGTTTGCTTTTGAGTGACAGTTCATATGTACATTCACACCATGAGTCCTCATATCCTATTATTTGAGAATGGATGATCTATTAATTCACAGTAAAAGTGTATACTATACCCCATTTTCTTTCCTCTTCAGCACAACAGAATATAAAGCAGAGAGCACAAAGCACTATGTCTGTTCTTCTCAAATGCTTAACAGAAATTGTGCTTTATTGCTAAAGTGGTGTATGGCTTGCTTGCTTTTGCTTGTACTGTTTTTCCTCATTTTTGGTTTTCTTGAAGTCTTCAGTGTGCATTGTCTTCTGTTTCATCTTCTTTCACTGAGAGTTTTTTTCACTGTTTTTTCTAAAGGTAGTCTTTTGGTCTGCCATCTTTTGTGGACATATGCTCTTAGGCAATTTGTGTGCTGACTGCTTGGAAAACGCCGTATACTGGACAAGTGGCTGGTTTACTGCTCCTTCAGGAAAAAACTCTTGCTGCTTGCAGGAACCCCTAGTAAAAACTACTATTCAGAGATAAGAGTTACTTACCAGTAATCAGAGTTCTCTAAGATATGTAGATCATGCATACATTCACTTCCTGCTCTTTCTTCTCTTTCTTTCTGAGATTTATTATCTTCTACCTTTGAAATTCAGTGGTTAAAAGGAGGATAAAAAGTTCTGGTGCAATTTACTGATCTCTGTCAAGCAAGAGCATCAGGCTGACCTCTGGTAACTACAAGGAATAGTGGGGGGTCTTTTCACCTACAGTATGAATCTACACATGAATTAGATATTTTAAAGAACTCCAGTTACTGATAAATACTCTTTTTACCTTCCGTGTAAAATGATGGCTTTATCTTAACACTTCTACATCTTTCCTTTAGTGGGTCTATTAAATGGGCTGATGGAACAGTCAGCTTTAAGGTGAAGGTATTTCTTTTTTCTGCTTGACAGACATTTGATGGCCACTCAGATTACATTAATGATCTGGTGTTTGCTCCCAAAGAAGGTCAAGAAGTTGCAAGTGTAAGTGATGATCACACCTGCAGGTATGCATTTTGTTCAAAAACGTTATTGAAATAGTAGTGTTTGGCTTTTTCTGTGCGTGTATGCTTTATATGTTTGCTTAAATAAATAAGCATTTACTTATTTATTTTTAGTGGGCCTTCATAGCCTGCCAACAAGACTAGTCCACTAACAAGACAACAAGTGGACTAGTCTTGTTTAACTAGGTTGTGGACTGGCTTTTTGTTGTGACTTGTGGATTGGTTTTTTGCAAAGCAACATTTTGAACTAACTAGATACAATGTGAAGAAAACTGTTCTGTCTTGGAATTATGTACTATAATTTCCCCTGGTGGGACAGGAATAAAAGGTATGAGAATTGGAGAGAGAAAACATGCATAGCTCAGCACTGAACTGCACAGACCCTCTCTATCCATTCTGTTATCAGATGAGTCAAGTTTAAAACCAGTGTATGTATGTGAAATTGTCCGTTTACCCAAATTTATTAGCCTTACTAGGAGGTGGGATTACATAGCCTAAGGACAGTACCATACTAATGCAGTGGTACT
Source organism: Ciconia boyciana (assembly GCF_034638445.1). Classification (NCBI taxonomy): domain Eukaryota; kingdom Metazoa; phylum Chordata; class Aves; order Ciconiiformes; family Ciconiidae; genus Ciconia; species Ciconia boyciana. The sequence goes on from NC_132934.1 coordinate 63,180,184, forward strand.
GCCAGCTCATAATACCATGATTATAGCTGCTTCAAACCCATGTATTTAGTTATTTGTAACTGGAAGTAAAAGGGAAGCATGGTTAAATACTTTGAAAAATGCTGGTTAAGGTTTTTTAGTACAGGACTTTTTCCTTGTCAAAAGGTCCTCCATCCTCCTCTTCTAGCAGTGCACATGAATCTATAAAGCTGCTATTATTATCCCTCCAACGCAGCTCACAGTTGGAGAGATCAGGAGGGCAGCTATGCAGGCTTTGCAAGTCATTGCAGTAGCAGCAAGAGACTTGAGAAAGCATCATCTTTGATTTTTCTTTGTCATAGCTGTGATAACTCAAAACTTGTCTCAATTAGGAACTGTTTTAGTTTTTTCTCTGATTATGTGAATTATATATTTGCTCTTTGAAGTTACCACCATATCAATTCGTATATAAATGACAAGGTAGTGCTCAGGAGAAAAAAGTAATTTTTCACTTAAGGTATCTTCTACCTGCTAAGAGAGAAGGGACTAGCTCTTAGAATGATTATTCTGTGTATGAGATTTTGTAAGGGGTAGATCATCAACTGGTATAAATCACAGTTTAGTAGCTTTAGTTGAGCTACTCTGTCCTACATAAATTGAAAATCTAAAAGGACTGTGATTTTAACACCCCTAGGGAACTCAGAAATACTTCTTTGACCAGTAGGCAGATTTTTCCATAGATGACCTGTCCATATTCCCAACAAAATCATTAGAAATGAATAGTAGAAATGTATGACTTATTCGTAGCTTGTTCTGATTTATTTCCTATCCTTGATTTCTTCCTTAAATCTAAACTAATATTGGGCTTATTCAGCAAAGAGCTGTTTGAATGTGTGGCCTTTTTTGTTTATTTTATGAAATACTCAGTGTTCCTGGGATAAGAGACCTGTTTTAAAACTAGTAGTCTAATTGATACTAAATTAAAAGGAAATAAAAATCATATAATTAATGTATGCTATCAAGATTTCAACTTAGTAACTCTGAAAGACATTTTATGCAGTAACCCATAAAGTCTTTGGTTAAAAGCCATGGGAAATAAGTAGGATTTTTTTTGGCTACTTGAGTTCTTATTTTTTCCATTCATGCATGTGGAGCATGAAGACTTTTTTTATTGAATTTAAAGGTTACACTTTCAAAACTAATGGAAAATGCATTCCCTGGGACTTACCAAAATCATTCCTTACTTACTGTGTAATTTGCTTCAGCAGTAATGTAAGAAGAGGAATAATTCTTCTGTCTGTACTGAGTTTCTATCCTGAAATTGTTCTCAGGATACATCATCTGCTAATACCTTTGGAATAAAGTTCTAGAACAATTAGTGCAAGAACATAAAGTTTTGAGTATTTGGGTATTGTTCTGTTAGAGTTCCACTTTTAAATCTTAATAATGTCTTAATACAATGTCTCAGTATGTACAGAATATATACAAACATGTTTAGATCTTCCCTGGTTTTCACTCAGTAGTAAGTTTAGCAGAGATCTCTAAGGAACCCAAATTTTCAGTTTTCATGCACTAAACAATCTTGCCACAAGCTGCTGCAACAGTGATATCTGAGAGCTGGGTTCAGTCATTTTGGTTGGAAGACAGTGTAAGTCAGATACTGGTTGAAGAGGCTGTGTTGATATATTCAGTGTTCTTACCTTTGAATTGCTGCTATGTCATTCAGGAATTCTTGTTTCTTGTTGGCCATAGTCTTTGTTGGCCTTGTTGGTCTCACAACACAAGACTTTTTCCCAGCTGTGAAGTAGAACTGAATTAAAAATACTCTTGCATAAAAATAATTGCAGTAGCCATCTATGTTATCTAGTTGTGAATAAAAGTGTTGTGTGCATTCATAGACGAGTGAAGAGGTGTTGGTAAATATGTTGTACACTTTAATAATCTCGCATTTCTCTGCACTGAGAATCTCAAAACTAATATAACCTTAAAAATAATTGCTTTTCTGAAAGAAGAGACCTTTGGAAGAGTCTTACAACCCACCATGTTGCAGTTACTCACAACTGTATTTATATTAAAGATCTAAATTCCTGTAGCTAAAATTACATCTGCAAAGTTGATTGAAAAATTCAGATCGTGGGTCCTAAATATCATATATTACTTCCTTCATTTTGTCCCAAGGATGGCTATGTTACAAGATGGATGAACCTCTTCACAAGCATATAGTTAATTTATATCTTTGGCAGGGTATTGTAATTTTCAAATTTTGCTTATTTTATACTATAATATGTAGTAAATTAATATTGAGGAACTCACAGGATAGTTTCCTGTATTTAACTTTTTTACGCATTTCATAATTGCTTTACTCTTTCTTAAAAAATAGAAAATAAAATTATTTTTAAAGTTTGATTGCAAAATTTAAAGAAAATGGTAAAAGACTGGCAGAGGAAATAGCTAAAATAACTACTGTTATAGTAAGCAAAAATTTGAATCAGTTTTGTTTATAAGTCATATGTGTTAACATTGAGTACAATTGAAGTAAAAATAAATAAAAGTAAATATCTTGTGTATACATTTAAAAAATCAAATTTAGGGTATTTATACATTTCTGCTGAAAGCCAAACTTGGTCATGACAGAAAAGAAAAATAAATTACCTCTTGGATTTAATCTAATTGTTTTTTTTCAAATCTAGTTGTTTTTTCTTCATGATCTACCTTTCATATGTCAGTTTCAAAACTCTATATAATATTTATGTGTAATTAAAGTAATTTGCTTGTCCATTGCTTGGTATCATAAGAGCATGTTTAATGAATAAGAAAAAATCTTTTATGATAGCTTTAAGGAATATTTCATTTAATTCCTTAAAATTATAAAGCATTATACACTTCTTTGAACATTTGCATTATGTGTAGGAACACATGCATCTCTCTGTGCACCACTCTTAAGAAAAGAAAAATTATTGCTGGCTTTTTCATTACAATTTGGAAACACAATATAGGAGGCTGCAGGGATTCAGATGTACAAATCATTTTGTTCTGATACTTAATGAATCCTCTGCAAAAAGAACATAAGAAATGTTTGGAAAACAGTACGAGCTTAACAGACAGCCCTCCACTGTTGGTAGTTTTTGACACTATCTGATGTTCTTGAAGTATTTCATGCAAAATACCATCCTGGTAAAACCCACTAGTCTCATATGCATGCTAAAAATTAACCTCTAACTGTTAAAAGGTTAAGTCAGTCTGATTGATAACCACCTCATACTCCATCCTCATATTGAACTGAAAGATTAGTGACAGTGTCAGGCCCTTAATAATAGTAGCACGGCAATTTCTTATGGTCATCAAGTGCTGGATTGGCTTGTATTTTAAAAAGCTGAAAAGGACTCATCCATCCTTCTCTCTCCTTTCCTCTGTCTTTTTTTTATTATTCCTTAAACTACATCATCTCCCTCTCTTTTTGTGTGTGTAATAGAAAAGAAAGTACAGTTGACTTATCTTCTATTTTATCTGTGAATGTATTTGCCCTTTGATTTCTTTCTGAGTTCTGTTCAGTTACTTATTCCATGGCTCATGTTGCTTCATAAGGCAGGACTTTGTGAATTTATTTATCATTCACTGTCAAGTTCAGCCTTCTCTGTTGCACATACCACAACTGCCAGTCCATCAGAAGGTTAGTTTTGCTCCCTGGACAGAGATTCAGGGGAAAGGTTTGATATCACTGGAAACTAAATTAACTAGAGTCTCAAAATTTATTGTAGTGTTTCGTCTGTTTTTAGGGTTTTTTTAATCTGTAGTGTAGTTGTTTATATGGTACTCTTATGTCTTAGTTATTTTGTGTAGGTCTTTCTCTAGACAATATGAAGTAAAGCCAATGGTAACTCTTCTTCAGTTTTTGTCTTGCCAGCGCTTGTTGCACTTGAGTCTTACCTTCTTAATTCAATAAATATTTCAGTCTTTGGCTATATTGAAAAGTTGCCATTCTCACTTATTCCTGCCTCCAAAATTATATTTTATTTATATCTTCCCATTCCTAGTGCACTCAATTATGGATTTTTGCCAAAAATTTTTAAAAATGGTATTTTATTTCATGTTGTTCTATCTTCATCTGTTTGTTGTGATAGAATTCCCCAGTGCCTCTTCATACAAGAAATGTCATACCAAAATATTTATCCTTTCTGAGGTATGCTGATTACAATTATCAAGCTAGTTATGCATTATAATTGATGAAAATAAAGGAGAGTTTTGGATTATTTTTAAGAGTCTAGTCTTTGAATTTGCACACTTTTTTAATGCACCCCTGTATGTCCCCCAAATTTAGTCTTACACAATTTCTGTTATACTTTACAGCCATAATGCACGTATTAACCAACAACTTAAGTTGTACTTCACAGTCACTATGCGAGAATAAACTGGTCTGTTACAGTATCCAGTCAGCTTAAAAAAAAAAAAAAAAAAAAAATCACTTTCTGAATCAAATGTTTGGAACATTATTTCAGTCTGGTCTTAAGCGTGGATGAATAAGCCTTTAGTTAGGAAGTCTTTCAAAATAAGCGGATGAAATGGTAGCTATTTCCTATGTGACGCATTATGACTTATGTTAAGGGTCACACAGTCCTAGAATGTAGTCTAGCCTATAAATTGTTCTAAATAGAAATCATTGCATTAGATTTGTTTAGCAGTTACCTTGTATTTTAGAAACTCATTGGCAGAATTGTAACTGGGTTTCTCAGTAACAGTCATCCCGCAGAAGCATTTAGTTTTATGTCTACATTGGAAATGATAAGCTGGTAACTCTAACAGCTGATTTTCTTTGGCTGAAAGGATACAACTGAAGCTTCACATTTTTGCAAAAATACTGCTTAGTCTCTGGCTTTGCTTTAGATAACTTTAAGGGTATGGCAGTAGCAGTAGTAGTGTGTATTTCTTGAACTTACTTCTGAGTGTGCATGTTCTGAAATGCATATTAGCAAAGAACAGTCAGTTGAGATGCTTGAGATAGTACATGTGCAGCTCCCTGCCTCTCCTACTTCTACTAACATTGCAGGGGATAATCAGAATCACATCCCACAGTTACCAGTGAAAAATAGATCAATGCTTGCATATCCAAGTAGATATTACAAGAAGGTAGAGGTAACATGGATTTTAATGCCCAAATCCGAAAGATTCTAATTACTAATTCTTTAATAACATTGACATTTCCTTTGACCACCAAAATAAAACGTTGAACATGGGTCAACTTTCTGAAAGAGTATTTACACATTTACTCTATGAAAAGGCTTTTATTTCACAGATCAAAAATAAGTGAAGGAAATGCTCTGCAAGCACACATATAGGAAAATGTATGCTGAGTCAGGAGATAGTTAAGATGGCTGTGCCTGGTGGACTAGTGCTAGGCAGCACAGATGAATTTCCCCTTTCTCCCCAGGCAACCATTTTTGTGGCTTGTTTCGCACAGTGTGCTGAATAGGGAGTTCTGCTACCTAATTCTGCTACAGATTCTGCAGCGGTGAACCATTAGTTGGGCAGTGCATTACCTGATTTATAAAAACTTACATTCTTTATTTTGTCAGTAAAATAAAATAAATTACTAGAAATTTAATATTACACCTTTCTCTTCTTCTGAACAGCTAGAGGGGATTTCTGCAGTTCTGCTTCAGCCTTCTGTTCTTTCATGTCCTACCTAGTATCCTCTTCGGATCTTTGATAACCACCTCCATACGGAGTTGGCAGAAGACCTGAGACAAGGCCAGTGTTGGTTGTATTCTCCACAGTGTTAACTAATATCTGCACTTCCATTTTCCTTTTCTGAGATCTTCCTCTCCTCACTCCTTGTGCTCAGTGAGGAACAACTTTGCTCTTTACTTTCGTTGTGTGATCTCTGTAACAGGAATCTCTCCCTTCTCCATAGTCCTCTAGGCTTTTCAGGGGTGATAGGATTTTCCTCACACATGGAATATGTCTGATGGAGATAGAAAGAAACATCAGCAAGGGATATTTAAGTTAGATATTATTAAAAAAAAACAAAAACGTTGGGCATTTTTAAAAGTAGGTCAGACAGTAATCTGTGAGTAATGGTTCAAGTATAGTTGATGATACTTCGTGGTTGGGAATGGTATCAGATGTCAAGGTTTGTTCTAGCCCCCACCCCACTCACTAAAATTGTTGGAAATCTTACATTGAAAGAATTCCCCTTTTTACTTCCATCTTCTGGGGATTTGAGAAACACCTGAAGGTTGCAATATGGTTTTGTTCTTTTACGATTGCAAATGATGGGTTTTATTCAGTTAGGATTTGGTTTTGCACTCTGGTTAGAATTATTCAGAATTCAGAAAGTTAGAATATAAAATAAGGATCATCTCCATTGCTGCAAGGCAGGTTTTCAGATGTTCTAATGAATATTTTGCCAACTTTAATAAAAGTCCATTGTGTGATAAAATTACTGCACATATGCAGCATGTCATTATCCATATTCATGCATACAACATACAATATAGTTGTTCCAATGTAGCTGGAATATCTTCATGCTTTGAGATAACTGCAGTTGTCATTTGTTTGTTTCATCATAGGATGTGAGTGACAAGAGAAATGTACTAATCTCTCAAGAATTTTCTTTAACGGCATTTGCAACTACCTGTATTTTGTGTTAGTTTAAATTTTGTGAGCACTGCAGCATATAATTTCTCAGTCCTTAGTTACTTAATAAATAATGAATTTACTGAACAGATTAATATTATTTTTGAGGCTTTCCATTATTCAAACTTTGGCCCTCATTTCAACTGTGGTTATTCAAACTTTTCCCCTTTAAATTTATTGTGGAAGCTTTTTTAAATAACAAAAAAATACCACAAGCCCAATAACAAGTCTATACAACCATAGTTGGTGGGAGGAGGAGAAGTAAGAGGGTGACACATTGCAGGGTTACAAAAAATAAAGATGTTTGGAGAAAAGCAGACACTAGTTTGCTTTGGTATAAAATCATGGTAATATTAGTAAAGTTTCAAGAGCTTTGAATGAGAGACAAAATGCTCCATCTTTTTGGATTGATTTACGTGATAGGAACGTGGACAAAACTAGAGGGTTTTTTTAGCATCTGTAGCTGATTTGGTTATGATTACTAAGTAATTGAGTAACTGAAATTCAGTTTGGCTAAATTTTTGGTCTTTGCACATTTTTTACTTGGGTTAGTCACAAAGAAATATTGAAAAGAGTTAATTGAACACATATGTAATTGTAAACTTCCATACCAGCATGGACTTGATGCCTTGAGACAAGGATCTATTTTGATATGTATTGCCTGGTTGGTTGGTTGGTTGGTTTTTTTAAACTAAATGATACCATCTTTGTTATCAATAAAGAAAGCAGAAAATATAAGGGGGGCATTTATCCTTTTTTCCTCCCTCCTATACTGTTTGCTACTAACAATCTTACCATTCTTACAAAGTAAGACATACAAATTTGGCATTTTATAAATAACAAAGTTAGGGAGGTAGAAAGCATAAATTTCTGTCTCAACACCTAATAACCTCACTCACTTCAGGGAAGGAAACATGATGGCATGCTCCTTTGGCCAAAATGATTCACCGTCTTCTGTTATATCATCATTTTCTCTCTGCACAGTAAATACACATGGAAGGTGTTGATTTGACTTGGACAAATCTACAAGGCAAAATTTTTGGCAGTAGAAGAAAGTATTGTATGTTTCTAAATTACCTAATCAAGTAGATATTTCATTTTTTAAACGGTTGTCAGGTTTTTGTTTTGACTTTTTTAATAAGGACACTGATCCTTCAAGATTAGAGACCCTGTGTTTTCTACAGGGAAAACAAATATTTGATCTGTTGTGGTTTGGCATAAGAAAACAACATTGTTCATTAAATATATTTACTTTATTCCCATATATTTTGTCTAGACTTATGATTTATTATTTAAGAATTTTTTGAAATCTCTTAAATGTAAGGCTCTAAGCACCCTGGTGAGATATAAACTGAAAAAGTCTGGAGGAAGTCAGCAAAAATCCTCTAGAATAAACAATAATAGTACATAGCCACTCATCTAACTCGAAAGACTGGGCAGAACACTACTTAAAAAATTGTCTGTTTCTGAGGTTTTGCATGTCAGGGAGGAAGGATATATGTGTATGTTTCAGTGTGAAAATGCATATAAATAGTATGAAGCCTTGTGGTTCAGACTGATGTTCACAACTGCGATGTCTTTGTCCTACAACTGAGCTACTGATTTTGTAGGAAAAGAGGCAGTTGAGCAGTGGCTATGAGGTAAAATAGTCTCAGTTTTGGTTTTGTTGCACTTTATAAACCAAGTAGCGTCATGGCTCATTAACACTCATATTGAATGCATCCAAAAACTCATCACCTAACCTAGTTTTGGTGTTTCATCATATGCTTCCCTGTCAATCCATATTGACCAAATATTGTTGATTTTTAAAGTTGTTTTTTTTAACTGCTTGATATGCACTGTAGGTGCTTCTAAAGGAAAAGGTTAAACTGGCACATGTGATTTATTTGTTGAAAGCTTGCCAAGACCTTTTGTTAGGCTAGCGTTACATCTGCCGTAGATCCTTTTGCTTGCCTTAGCTTCATTTTTAGTTTCTTATATTTCCATTACTCAATCTTGTCTTACCAGGAAAAAATGGAAATTCATGTATTAGACAAACAAAACACTTTAGTGCATGGTCTTATCCTTTACGTGGTAATGTCGATGATTTAAGTTGCTTGGTACTTCACTCTAGCTTGTATCAGCTAGACCAACACTGACCTTCCTGCTTTGTATTGTCTCACTGTTATTTGTGGTATAGTACAAAGGCTGTATTGTTGACTTACGAATAAAGTGGGAACGTATCATCTAGATTTCATGTCTAGACAACTAAACTTGTCAAATTATTTGGACATTGCCCTTTTAAACAGAGGCTCTGCGTAGTTCATCAATGTTAAAATACATTATCTTCAGCACTGAACAATTTTACTGAATTCTTGAAGTGATAAAGCACGAACACTATTTCATTTGTTCACTTTGTGAATGTATTGAGGCACTGAAAGTTAATGTATTTGCAGTCAAATGGCAATAAATAGTTTAATACTTTGCTTTCTTTTTTTTTTTGCTTTAGGGTCTGGGATTTGGAAGGAAATGAGAAGGCCCATTTTGTTTTACGTTCTCCTGGAATGAGTGTTTGCTGGCATCCTGAGGAGGCTTTTAAGGTTGTGTTTTCTGGCTCTTCACCCTCACCATCTTTAAAATAACAGGAGGGTGGACTTACCTAAACTATGAATCTTTGATGCTGTAGTAAGATAGAAGTTTGGGGAGCTAGTGTACATTGTAACTGGATATTGGTTGGATCTGCTAATGTGAAGTCACTGTAAATGAATTCTCATTCCCATCATTTTACCCTCAGTCCCTCACTCCTCCCATCAGAAATATTCCTTCTTGATTACATACATCAATTGTTGTTGATAACTATTCTGCTGATTGCATATTAACTTACAGTTACCAGAGAAAAGTTCAAGTTTTTCTCAGTCATGGTAACATGGTTCACCAATAACATAGACTCTTAGAAAGCACGCCAAGTTTTGAAAAGGATCTGTTTGAAGTTAGCAAGGGATTTTTTTGTTGTTGTTCTTGCTTGGAATAGATGAAATATGTGCTGAAAAATCAAAACAAATCAATAAACTGCGATTTTATACTTATCTGTTTATTGTACTGGGGAGGATTAATCAGCTGATATATACCAAAATATTCAGCTTCATTAATGGTCTAGTCCTTGCAATCTTGGATTTATTATTCCTGTTGTGCCAATCAATAACTGCCTTAAGCAGCTACAAATTGTTGTTCAGATTGCCACAAAAACACACACTTAAAACAGAGAAAAGCAGTCAAATAAGGTATCAAAATATTTACATAGCAATAGGGAAGAAGGATCTCTATTCTCACTACACTTTCCACCAATATCAATATCCGGTCCTTACTAAGAAAACTAGGAAAACTGCTTATTCAGGTGGTATCACAATTGAATGTGTTTGTTACTCTTTGCTACTGGGCAACTTTGTTAGCACAACAAAATTACTAGACTAGCCAAAAAATACTGCAATATTACACCAATCTTACATATTAGCTTGTCTTTTATTTGATCCTCATCAAAGAGTAGGCACAACTTTTTTTTTTTTTTTTTTAAAGAAAACCCCCTTCAAAAAGCTAGTAAAACTTGACAGACTGATGGTTGCTGAAAAGTTTATTGCAGGTCAAAATGCTTACTGCACCATGTCTCTTAGTTTGCAGAAGAGCATGTTTTGGTGACAGCTCTCTTTTTCCAAACCAACTTGGATGTTATTGGAGTATTGTTTTTAATGCTTCTTTGCCTTCCTTAATTATTGTTCATGACTATCTGAGAACCATTGTCTCCTCATGGAGAAAAGCTCTTTCACCATTAATCAGAAAGCTCTCTCTACAATACTTAATAAACAACTACTTGAATACATTACTTGAATAGAAAAAGTTTAGATAAAATCTGTTGTGAACTGTTATAGCATGAAGCAAGAGATGGTATATAAATTCAGTAAGCATGAAACCAGATTCTACAGTTACACTGATCAATATTGTTGTTTCCTTGTACAGCACTATGTCTGTCAGACAGTTCTTTGTAGGAACTTTTTAATTTTAAAATAATAACTTTTCGCTTTACAATTCTAAAAGCACAGTGCATCTGTGGGTAAGAACTGGTGCTTCTAAATGCCAAAATTATATACGTAGATATCTAAAGATATGTAGAGATAAAATCATGTAATCACTATGTATAACAATGTGACAGTAGTATAGATTAAAGTGCTTTTTATTTATTGGTGGAAGAGTGTTCAGGAGAATGTTTTCTGGTATAGAGTGAAAAATTGTACCTATTTTAATATTATTATTTGCTTGAAAGTATGCTAGGTTTGCTATAGAGTAGAATCACAGAATCATAGAATGGTTTGGGTTGGAAGGGACCTTTAAAGGTCATCTAGTCCAACCCCCCTGCAACGAGCCCCCTTTAAGTATTGAAAGGCTGCAATAAGGTCTCCCCGGAGCCTTCTCTTCTCCAGGCTGAACAACCCCAGCTCTCTCAGCCTTTCCTCACAGGAGAGGTGTTCCATCCCTCTGATCATTTTCATGGCCCTCCTCTGGACCTGCTCCAACAGGTCCATGTCTTTCCTGTGCTGAGGACTCCAGAGCTGGACGCAGTACTCTGGGGGGGGTCTCACAAGAGTGGAGTAGAGGGGCAGAATCCCTTCCCTCGACCTGCTGGCCACGCTTCTTTTGATGCAGCCCAGGATACGGTTGGCTTTCCACACTGCGAGTGCACATGGCCGGCTCATGTCCAGCTTTTCATCCACCAATACCCCCAAGTCCTTTTCCGCAGGGCTGCTCTTGATTCCTTCATCCCCCAGCCTGTATTGATACCAGGGGTTGCCCCGACCCAGGTGGAGGACCTTGCACTTGGCCTTGTTGAACCTCATGAGGTTCACATGAGCCCACTTCTCCAGCTTGTCCAGGTCCCTCTGGATGGCATCCTGTCCCTCAGGCCTGTCAGCCACACCACTCAGCTTGGTGTCATCTGTAAATTTGCTGAGGGTGCACTCAATCCCACTGTCTGTGTCACTGATGAAGATATTAAACAGTACTAAGATTCATTACATGCTAAGTTTACAATGTTCTATTAATTTCTCTTAACAGCTGATGGTAGCGGAGAAGAATGGAACAATACGATTCTATGATCTAATTACACAGCAGGCCATTCTCTCCCTAGAGTGTGAACAAACACCGCTGATGTCAGCAGACTGGTGTTTAAAAAATACTCTTAAAATTGGAGCAGTTGCTGGAAGTGATTGGCTAATCTGGGATATCACTCGCTCCAGGTATTTTTATGCACATGAGATAGGTTTCTTTATTCTTTTCTTAAGCAGTACATGAAGAGATGTGGCTACTTTGCTAATATAGCACTTAAATGCACTATGTATTATATTACCTATTCAGTAAATAAATGAACATTCATCAGGAAGTATGAAATCAATACAGATCATTCCCTGGCATTCTTTGTTTCATCTTTATCTGTCAATATTTATCTATTAAAAATAACATTGTCTGTCTTTTTTCCATTTGAGACAGCACCTCACTACTGTTTACCTCTCACTGTACATTCTATGTGTTTGTTAAAATTTCATTCTAAGTCATAAATACATCATTATTGAACTATAATAAACTGAATAACTCCTTCAGTTTTCCTGCTCCAAATTGAGATGTAAGCTGCAGGAATGCTCTGGTTTTCCCTCAGCTTCTTCACAGAGAGCAGACAATGTTTAAAATTATACATGCCCTCACTGTTTAAATGATACATGCTTTTGGTACTTACTGTATGAGCTGTAGTTGTTTGCGGAACAGTTTTTTACCCTGAATGTCTGTTTTAGTTATCCACAGGATAAGAGACCTGTCCATGTTGATCGAGCCAGATTATTCAGGTATAAGTGTTGTCTCTATTCTGTGGTTTTTGTCTATATAAATCTACGTATATGCAAGCAGTTGTGAGTTTAGGGACCTGGTTGTGTCTCACTTAAATAATTTTTAGGGGGACCTGGTTTATAAACTTCGTGAAATTTGTGAATGACCTGTATTTAGTACATATGTGTAACATTCCCATGATTTTTTTCTGTTTTACAACAACATGCATATGGGGCTGCGGGTGGTGAATCATTTACAAGCCATTTCTCTGAATTTATTTCTCTGGTGTTAGTGGAGTATCTGACAGCTTCACACAGTTAACCACAAGGGAGAGAACTCCGCTTTGCGTGCACTTCTGATAGTCTGATAGGTATATTTGAAAAGTATGTTCATTTTATTCATAGGTGGTCCCAAGTGAATGAAAATCTGTTTGCAACCACTGGATATCCAGGAAAGACAACTACTCAACTGCTTGTTCATCATTTAGGACATCCCCAGGTAAATTTCTGAGTTCAGCTTTTGACTGGAATTGCATCTATTCTCTTCAAATCAGGCTCATAAATTGTTAAAAGCTACAGTTAAAAACTAGCCCAAACAATCCAGAAATGCTGCTTGGTCTACCTATTTTATTTTGGTTTGTGTCATCCATGCTAAGGAAAGAAAAATCACTCCGTGCTTAACCTGCTATTTAAAATGCTGCTTGATCTATATGTTTTATTTTGCTTTGCCTTATTGGTGCTAAGGGGAAGAAAAACACATTTAACCTATTATTTAATACATTTCTCAGTACTTCTAATTCTAAAGAGGCTAAAAACAGCTGGTTGTGTATTTTACAGGTTTGACATTAATGAAAATATATCCAGAGACAATGAATGTAAAGTATAGGAAATATTTTGGTTTTGCTGGAGTTAGTATATATTTCTAACACTTACAGTAAAAATATTACCTCCAAACATACTAGTTGTGAGTACACTTAAATAACATGAAGTAACTTCATTTAAAAAGGTTTCTAAGTTAGAAAGTATGCCTTTAAAATAATAATAGTGTTAATAATAATGAAAATAGTTGAAACAATTTGTTATCATGGAATATTTTGCTGCATCTTACTTAAATGTGGTAAGTAGCTACTGGAACCAAGTAGCAGACAATCAGATTTTTCAGTTGGATTTTTGTTGTATTTTAAGCATATTTGTTAAGGAGTACTAAATCTATGGTGTTTATTTGTCTATGCAGCTTGGTATATGTGGTATAGTAATCATTTATATGGTAAGTTGTATTGATATTTCTCTCTCTCTTTTCTTTTTTTAAAGCCCATTCTTACCAGCACTGCAGCTGTAGGATCTGGTTTGACATGGCACAGAACTCTTCCACTATGTGCAGTTGGAGGAGATCATAAAATTTTCTTCTGGGTAACTGAAATGTAAAATAAACATTTGCCTTCAATATGAAACTTTACAGCATAATGTCTCTTTCCTAGTAAAACAAAGGAATTTACTCTTTGTACTGGTATTTATTCACTTGGAGAACATAAGAAAGGAACAAGTAAAATATGGAACCTTTGTGTTTGATTTTTACCTTGCAAATACAAGAGCTTCTGTAAAATCAGTTACCATACATCTGATACTTGGTTACTTCCCTTAAAATAAAATGCACACTTTTTTAACATGGTATTTGGTGTGAAATGGGTTTTTTAAAGTTTTTTTTTTTAAGAGATTTTGTATCCAGCAATCTCAGTCTGGCAATCTCACTCAGAAAACACAGCTCAAATACTCTGAAATTGTCCAGAGTACCTACAGAAAGTACACCTGTGTCTGTATTAACTTTCCAACTGTTGTGGTTTAGCCCCAGTTGGCAATTAAGGACCATACAGCCGCTCGTTCACCCTCCCCCTGCCTTGGTGGGATGGGGGAGAGAATCAGAAGAGCAAAAGTAAGAAAACTCATGAGTTGAGATAAGAACAGTTTAATAATTGGAACAAAAAAAAAAATTGTAATGAGAAGGAAAACAACAAGAGAGTGAGAGAGGAACAAAACCCAAGGCGGGGAGGGGGGAACGGGACCAAAAAAAAACCCCAGTGATACAACTGCTCACCACCCGCCAACCAATGGCCAGCCAGTCCCCGAGCAGCGATCGCTGCCACCCGGCCAACTCCCCCGTTTATATACTGAGCATGATGTCATATGGTATGGAATAGCCCTTTGGTCAGTTTGGATCAACTATCCTGGCTGTGCCCCCTCCCAGCTTCTTGTGCACCTGGCAGAGCATGGGAAGCTGAAAAGTCCTTGACCAGTGTAAACACCACTTAGCAACAGTCAAAACATCAGCATGTTATCAATATTATTCTCATACTAAAATCCAAAACACAGCACTATACCAGCTACTAGGAAGAAAATTATCTCTATCCCAGCCAAAACCAGGACACTGACCATCACTGTCTGATAAGAAAGAAGTACAATAATATACTGTCATAAAAAGTTATCTGTGAATGTATTTGCTGAATAAACTAGTTATCACTAACAGTGAAGAAGCTAATGCTATAATCAGAATTCTAATTTTAAGAAGTATTATTTATCTTAAGATGACAGAGGGATTTATTTCAAGTATGCCAAACAGCATGTGGTTTTTTTCTGTTTACAGCCTTTTACTTCCAGCCTTTTACAGAAAAATCAAAGACATTCTGCTTTCTAGAAGCATATTTTTCTTGCCCCTCCCATACAAGACCCAGAAGTGAAGTAAAAGAGGAAAGAGTAAAAGACAGAGACAACTCCTGTCTTCAGTATCCTTTTTGCATGCCTTTGCAAGTTAAGTGATATTGAGATGTTCAGCTAGTGTCACAGCTCCTTACAGCACCATAGCCATCCTTATTTGCAGTAGTTAGATTTTAAAATAGTCTCTTGTTTGTCCCCATTTATGCTGGACACATACAACCAATTCAGAATTAGGACAGCAAAAAGTGACATTACAGCCACCTTTAAAAAAGTAAGACAATATTTTATTTCTCATCATTTCTTATCATTGAGAAACTTTGTTTTCCAACTGCCACCAAAATTTACTTAAAAGATGAATACAAAGTTCCTCATAGATTAATCTATTTTCAGCATTGTCTATTGAATCTCATCCTTTGTAGGAGAAAGGACTTAATTTCCTAAAGGTTTTAAAGTTCTGTTTATTTTATTCACAAAGCTGTTCTACTGACTGCCCACTTTAAAAAGTCAAATGTGTAAAGCAGTCCTCTAAGGCTTCTTTTTCTGGAAAAGTTGCATTCCTTTTTTTTTGTTAAGTACTATTGTACTTTTAAAGCATGTTCCTTTAATTATGATACCTGTTAAGGTTTTTAAGTAACCCTGGGTTGTGGACTAATTAAAAAAAACAAAAGTCATTCTAATGCAAAAATTTTTAATACCCGCAAGTAAGCAATACAGACATTATTTTTAGGTGAAATGTATTATTTGTGCTTTAAATTATTATTTCCCTCCAGAAGGCTGGCTATTTGATGCAGAACCCACATAAATGATGCACCAGCATACAAGTGAAATTTTCACAGTGCGGATAAGCAGCCCTGGTGTAGGGACCTTCACCACTCTTCCCTTGTAATGCAGCAAGTGGACTTCCTGTGCCTAATACGCTTCCTGTACTGAGCAGCAGTCCAACTCATCACCTGCCTGCCACCAGCCAGGGGACCTTTTCCAGGGAGGTGCAAATAACTTGTGTTACTATAAGACTCGGGTCCTTGGAGTCCATATAACGTAGAACTCTTGTATGTTCTGTTTGCCAGATACACACAAAATGTTTGCCATGTGGACTCGACTGACAGCCATAAAATAAGTTTTCTCTTTTTTGGCTTAGGCAGTAGAGAGTTAAAAGCAACTGTCTGAATATATGCAACCAAAAGGAAACCCCAGTGTGTAGGGAAACAAAATGCTGGGCTAGAACTTACACAACTTGTTAACTTTAAGATGGGGCTGCAAGACACTCCAGTCTTGACTGGTGTATGCTTAAACTGCAAAATAAGCAGAGTGGAGGACGTTTCAAGATACAGCACTTTGTTCATCTCGTATTCAGAGTTTGACCAGAGAGTACAGGCTTCATGGGAGGTTTAATTGGCTCGTAGACACAGATAAAAATCTTTGTGGGTCTGAGAGAAAGGATTGGACTGGGGCACTGCAGTCCTTCTGGATGTGTAGTGAAACTGAAACAGATTTTTTTTTTCCGTCCACTCTCAGAGCAAAGCTTTACATAGCATGTAGCTATGCAGAATACCGTGCACTATACTCAGCACCCATATTGACAAAGACAATTTGCGTTAGGTATGTGCAGGTGCATTTTGACTAAGACTTTTTTTATTTAGAATTGCTCAAAACCCAAGGGGGCAGAGGGCAGAAATTCTTTTGTTCTGTAGTTAATTCAGAAGCTAAGATGCTTGGTTTTAATACTCTGTTTTTAAGGACTACTTAAAAATATTTACCAAGGATGGGAATGATCTTGCCAAGTTCAAGGTTCTTCATATTACTTCTTTCCAGTATAAAATGGGTATTTAGGAAAAAAAAAAAAGAGCAGCTAATGTTTTTAGCATGTTCCCCATGTTCTTCCATACAGAACAAAATAATTAGTTAATCCTCTGATGTTGCCTTAGCACAGTACTTGGAAAACTGAAACTCAAAGAAAGAGCCATATTCAGAGAACTGCAAACTATTTATCATTTAATTTCAGTTTTGCTTTTTTTAAATGAACCTACATAACACCTGACATTTGTATTTCTCAGTCTATCTAACTGTCAAGGGCTGGTAATTCTCTGAACCTTCTGTTTGCTAAATTTGTACATATTCTGACATACCTAAATTATTGAGATAGACTTTTTTTTAAAATTCAGTTGAGGGAAAAATCATTGAGGCAGTATCAGTTTCATACAGAAAGCTTTGCCAGAATACCCTTTGCAAGCATGGATTTAGAAGACTCCATGGGAAATCAAAAAAATGTCAATCCACATTCTGACCTTTTCAGCTGTTCATTGGACTACCTTAGTAAAAACAACTTTTGCCCCTATGGAGGATCAGGTGACACCATGTCTGGAAATTTTTTTGGATCAGCTTTTTGTTTCTGCTTAACTTGCCTCTCAATTCTATAGCTATTTGAGTTCTGTGCCGATTTTAACAGAATATTGTGTCTTGGGACCTGTAACAGTATATAAGCATATAAAATGCATATGAACATGGTAAATTACAGTAGCACTTGCCCATTTTTTTCAGTTTGTGCAGTTTTGTTTTGCAATTGACAAGAGGCTCTGATTTTGTGCAATATAAAAATATATGTAGCAGATCAATTTTGGTGCTTTGAAACCCATGCTGTTGCCTTTACTTTTTAGTGTATGCTAATCACAAGACAAAGTATTTTTTACTAATGATGCAGACAAAGCTTTGATCAGTTTTCTGTACAAACAGCTTTTGCACTCCAAGTTAGCCTCAGCATCTCTAAGGTTAACATCTTCAAAATACTAATGTTCAACTGAACTGCATTTCAGTAACCGTTACGTAGTCTTTAATCTTTACTTTACTGAAAGGTGGAGCTATGTGGCTGTGTCTTTAAATGCCTGCATAGATATGTACACATACATAGGCTATAAACTGCCAGCAGTTACGTACTGTGCAATATTTATTCCTTAATTTGACATTTATCATCCAGTATGGGTGCTGGTACAAAATACGTTTTCAAATTGTACACCCTGTAAATCTGGATTATCAATTATTTTTTATAAATCCTCCCATTGGGGTTCAGTCATTAATAGTTCCAGTTTAAAAAAACAGTTCAATTAAAACATTTTTTAAGAGGTTTTGGAAAAATTTGCATCATTTTCCTCTATTCTCTGTTTTTCAGTTTTCATACCCTGCATTTCCTAATTCCAGCTGGGAAAAAGAGCACTGTGTTGCACTTTCTATGCAGTATTTTTGGCCAAATTAAAAGCAGGAAGAACTAGAAAGTTCACAGAAGAGCATATTCTTGTGAGATGTCTTGTCCAGCTTTACAGACCAAGAGATTCAGATAAGATTTGACTAAGCATTTACATTATTACATTTCTGTGGCATTGCCTGGAAAGCTTGTATTACAGACATTTTATGGTAAATGAGATTAAGTCTTCTTGAATATAACGTAGGGGGTTTTTTGAGGTAATTAAGGTGGGAAGATCATTCACTTAGATAATTTAAACAAACAGGTCCTTTGCCCAACAAAAATTTGCACAATTCCTATAAGCTAGATTAAACCTATTGAACTTTGTAGGCTAACCCCTTGTCCTTCCTTTGGGAGATGTGAGAAATTGCCAACTACATGTCATTGCTCCAAAACATGGTATGAAATACAGGTTGTTCAATAATTCAAACAGTATGGGCAAAAAGACTTTGCTATAGTATTTTAGTATGAAAGTAATAAGGATATGTGTATGACAGCAGGTTAGTAATGTATTATGAATGTACTAAATATAAAATCAAAGAAAAGCTGCTTCAGTACATAAATGAGAATTTTATGTAAACTTGAGTAACAGATCTAAGTGTTCTGTGTGCAGCTACCATGGATTCTGTATATGAGTTTGTAAAATGCTTAGCAAACTGAAATCATTTGGAAGTAAATTGAGAATTTTGTTAAATTTTAAACCAAAATTAGCATAGCACATTCGGGTTCTAATCTTCAAGGTATTAAAGTAATGAGTGCGTTTTAATTCATCTAATCACATGAGAACTTCCTACTGATAGCCTCAGACTATGGTAGATTCTTAACTGCTCTAAATTTAAGATCATTTTGAAATTAAATATAGCAGTATTTAGATGTAACCATGAAGAATTTTCACTAAATATTTTCTCCACTACATTCTATTTGGATTCCCTGCTGTAAACAAGGACCCCAAATCACCCTGATTTGTCTTGCCTTCCAGTAGTACACAACTTTAGAATTTAAATGAAGTAAAGTTTTACTTAACAGGTTGAGCTGTTGGTAATCTTTTTTTCCAATGTTATAACAAACATGGCACACATCATCATTCTAGGATTTTTCATTGCTTAGCCTAGATTCTCCAAAACTTAGCCCAGACATCAGGACTGGGAAATCAGTGTTCAGTTTGACATCCCAACCCTTTTCCAAAGGATAGATTCTTTTCTGAATTGATTATTGCTGGCTAACATGAGAATAAATTCTGAGAGTCAACAATAGTTTTCATAGAATAACCCAATAGAGGCAATTTCCATATACTGTTCGAGTTAGTGTTTACTTACAAATGCAAGTGTGCGTAATGCTCTGTCTGGAGCCATGTCTTTGGGGATTTAAAGGTCATTTCTCATCTTTCATTCATAGTTAATCAGCCTGGGGGTTAGATGCATGATCTACATGCAACTGCCATTCCTGACTCTCCACAGAGGCAACATGTCCTCAAATGTTTGATGACTTGTTCTTTAATGGCTTTGATCCCAATCAGTTGTCTGGCTGATCAGTCCCATAGAATAGATGTCTTAGCTCATAGAAGACCTGTTGAAGATGCAGGAACCAGATTATTTAATATTATATAAGATGGGAACAAATATACTTTCTGTTCAGCTCACAATCTCTTGTACATAATGGTGTATAACTGTAGGTATCACATTCAAAATTTTATTAGCACAGATGGTAGACAAATTGGCAGTACCAGAAGATCAGGTCCTTTTCCTAAGCTTTCACTGTGCCTATCAGTTTCAGCCAGTAGAGCTCAATCAAGCACAACATAAAAGATCAGATCTTTGTTGTGTCCAACAAAGAAGTATTTCTGTTGCTCTTCTCCTGAAATGTCACGGGTGAAGTTGCATGAGGTAGCAGAGTTATCTGTATTTTTGCTACCAAAGCCAGAAAGGTCTTACTCTGTGGCTGATTTGATTCAACACATGAACCAAGCAGAAAATAGACCCTCCTCTAATGCTCGTTCTCTGCCAAGATGGCAATTTGAACTGCCTTAAGGAAGGGATCACCATGTGCTATAACTGACAAATGGTAAAATGAACGCATGTAGCTGTCAGCGGGAGCAAGACAGATGGGAAACCTTTTCTGATGATGCAACCCATTAGAGTGGTTCCACCTATCTTCATATTGGGATCCCACTTCTAAATGGTCCGATCAGTTCTTTCAATCTGTTGTAGAGAAAAATAATACAAGCAACCACTCAAAGATAAAAAAAACAGATTGGTTATTTTCCAGTTAGGGAATTCTTCCAGAGGAACATTTGCAAACCTACAGACTATTCTCCCTTTTCTTGGAGCTGGGTACCTCTTGAGGTTCCTTGGCTGAAAAGGAACAGACCTATGCTTGAGAATCAAGTGAAAGCAGTGATGGGTATTGCTGAACAAAACAAAAACGTTAGACAGGCCACAGCTAGGTTTACCATACCCTCTTTTTTCCTTTTGCGTAAGCACTGAAGTACAGGAATCTTTCCTAACGTGGTTACAGCCATGCTTTTGTCTTTTTCAGAAAATCCCAGGGTCATTCAGTGCTTGTTATTTTTATTCCCCATATTCAAAGTGTGGCCCTTCACCACCCGAATTATGCATATGAACACAGAAAAAGTTTCTTCGCTGGCTTTTCTCATTATTTCTTCGATGTTTAACCGCCGGGGAAGATGCTTTATCTTCACAACCTACGTTACCCAGGGCCTTGCCCTGAGGCTGTGGGCTGGTGTCCGTACCAGTGTGAGTCACCGTGACCTGAAGCAGGACAATGCCGGCCCCCCCCTGCCCGGCCGGAGCCCCTCTGCGGCAGGGACGATTTACAGAACCAACCGCTCAAGTTTTGGGAGAAGCAGTGCCTTTATACTTCAGGAGCATCTAGCCACGATGGCTTGGTCTGTGCGTTGTCCTGCGGCAGAGGCGGGTTACAAAGAGACGGGCGGGGGCCGCAGGAGGTGAGAAGGCAAAAGCCCCGCAGGGCGAAGGGCTCCGGCCCGCCCCGGCCCCGCGGCGCCCGCTGCCGCCCTCCCTCCCCCGGACTACGCTTCCCATGACGCATTGCGTTGGTAGGGGAGACTGCGCATGCGCAGGCGCACGGGCACGGCCTCACGCTCCTCGGAGTGGAGATTTTGCTTCCGGGCCGAGATGAAGAGGTCGCGTACGGAGCGCCAGGGGCTTCCGGGGTGCGCCGGGAGGTGGCTGGCGGGTGCGGGGCTGCTCTCCGTCCCGCGGCCTCGGACCCGCGCGGAGCCGCGGGGATGGACGAGGACGGGCTGCCCATTGTGGGCTCCGGCATTGACCTCACCAAGGTACGGGCTGTGGTAGCCCGGGGGTCCGGAGCTGTCCCGCTTCCTCCCCCGGCAGCGGCTGCGCTGGCCCTGGTGCTGGGCGAGCCCCATCTCCCCCCCCCCCTCACTCAGCTGCCCGGCCCGGCCCGGCGGTGGGGCTCGCCCCTGAGCCCGGCCGCGGCCTCTCCGGACCCCCCGGGCGCCCCTCTGCAGCCGCGGGCGAGGAGAGCTGCTTCTGGGGCGGTGTGCTGGGGCTGCCGAGACGGTGCCCTCAGCACCTGCTGCCTCCGTACCAGCGGCCGAGTTCCCGCAGCGAGGTCGCAGGAGGACAAGGCGGTTCGTCTTGCCTTAAGCTGTGTCTCCCGGAGTGCGGTGTTAACGTTTTCCAAAGGCATTGTGCTACAAGTTCTGTGATAGCGTTATATTTAAAGGCTAAGCCATTTCAGTCTTGGAACTGCAAATCCCGTTCAAAGCTGCTTATTCGTGGCTTTTAATAATGCAAAACCATTTTTTAGCTTTGTTTCTCCAATATAGAGCATAAAGGTAGAACAGTTCCAATTGCCGCAATGATCCTTCCATCCGTTGTGCTACTCCATAAATTTCTGATAAGGTCATAAGCACTGTTTGACAGTTTTGGAACTACAGAATTGAACTTTAGCAAACCGTGCCATACAGGTGCACAGGCTGAAAACTTGAGATAGTAGCAACAAAGGTCTCACAAAAAATCCGGATGTCTTAAGATTTGCAAAGTGTAGTGAATGGTAATGCTGGCAAATGGAAGACCAGAGAAGAGGTGAAGACCAGAGAGTCACTATATTCACAAACTGTTGTTCAGTGCAGCTGAAGCTTGGCTGCAAATATTTTTCCTTGTAAATCCTTCACTTTAACCAATTACAATTCCATAGAGTAATTTCCTGTGTGAAGTTTAAGACTTAAAGAACTGTCCAAGGTAATTAACCCTGAGGCACTATAATTTTATACATAAACATTTGTGAATGTTCTTGATTCCAGTCTTGTGTCATGGTTTAAATAAAAATGCCAACTGTCTGTTACGTTATGAGCACCAGGCTTTTTTGTGACAACTTTCTACCTTTTAGTCTTAAGAGTATGTCTGCATTGGGTCTGACTTGGAGGAGTGACACTAAAGTGTAATTTTAGGATAGTCTGGGCCTGCAAATAAGAAAAAGTATAGGTAGCCACTAAAGACTGAGATGGCAATTTCACTATTTATTTTTTATTATGGTGTTGGTTGTAACTGAGTATTCCTATGGATGACCAAGTTTTCTTTTCCTTCTTACGTTTCAGAAGGAAAGATTCTGATTTCCTCTCTGTTTTTAAAAAGTTTTAACATTTTTTCAGGAATGTTCACAATTTCATCTAAAAATTTTCTTAAATAAGATAACAGTCCTTCATTTATGTGGCTCTTGTTGCCTTTTCTGTGTATCCTGCAACTTTTCAACTGCCATGTTAGTAGATTTTTAGTGAAAAAGGATTTTTATACATGTATACGTGTATATCTGTTAAAAAATTGTGTGTATATATATGCATTCATAGCAAGCACACTTAAAGCAGATTTCGAAAATAATTTATTCTAAAACATTTGCATTTTTTAACAGGTCTTTGAATCCAAGTGTGAGAATTGACATCTATGTATAATCTAATTTTCTTATATTATTTAATGCAGGTTCCTGCTATTCAGCAGAAAAGAACTGTAGCATTTCTAAACCAGTTTGTGGTTCACACAGTGCAGTTTCTCAACCGCTTTTCTACTGTTTGTGAAGAGGTATGTTTATTATTTTCCTAACTGTCAATTTATACAATGAAAAAAAATCTTAGAAATGAGAACCATTCACTTTCAGTATTTTTGATGCAATAATACTGGTAGCTTAAACCAAAAAAATTTAGTCTGCTTTCTGTTCAAGGTTTCTCTTGAGCAAGTGCTTAAGACAGATTTTTTTCCCCAAGGTACCCACATGAACTGCTGATTATACCACACTTAATCCTGTTTCCTTAAGCTTTGCCGTTTGGCACAGTCTTTGAACTTTTTGATACATGGAATTTGTTCTGAGCAGCTCCATCTGTGGATATCATCTTGTTTTGGAAGAAGGATGCCATATTCCTGTGGTACTGAATCCATTTTGACACTCAGTATCCCTCTCATCTGTGTCCTAGGATATTGCATCAAAACTTGCTTTCAGATTTTACCACCTTTAATTTAAAAGGGTCATACATTAAGATCTGAATGTAAATAATTTTAATGTGGAAAAAAAGACATTTTTGGCAAGTGATTAATATGGAACATGAAGCAGTTAATTTTAGTGTCTTGTGAAAAAGAAAAAAATAAAAATACTTAGTATTAACCAGTTTTTATGGTGACTTTATTGTCAATGGAAATATACCAGACTGACAGGACTAGAATTGTCCACTGAACAGGACAAGAGTGCTTCCTCCCTTGTAGAAAGGGTGTTTTCTAATGTGGCTTTGAGCTTAACCTTTATGTCATTAGTGGTTTTTTTGTAACTGTTTGCTAGTTTATTTGATAAAGACTACTATATAGCCTAGCCAGCAGGGCTATATAGGGAAGCAGTCAAATCCAATTAGACTAAGCCGTGTAATCTGATAAATTGTGTTATTTGTTAGTAACGTTTAGAGCCAGACCCATGTCAAGTATAAAATTTGGCTACCACATCAACATATGGAGCTTCAGAGGAAAAAAAAGTAATTTTTTTCTAGATTTTTAAACTTATTGTAACTTGATACGTGGGCCTGGTGATGCTGTTGTCAGTAGTCCAAAACTTGTTTCACACATAATCTCAGTATTGCCTCTTACATAGGCACTATGGAAATCGGAACACATATATTTAAAGCCATCTTGAGCACGCAGCAATGCTGTGACATCTAGTTAATAAAACAGTTATTAGTTAACCTAAACGTGTTGTTACCCAAGAGACTAAATAGTTGCTTTATAAACTGCTTGAAAAGTTTTTTGTATTTATGAAGTACAGAAGTGTTTTTAATGTGAAAGGTCCCAATCTAAATCAACAGAAGCTAAGAAATTCAAAATTAGGGCTGACACCATCCTTAACCTAAATTTCTTGGCTCTTGTCTAGTCAAACTGACCCGTAAAGTTATATAACTCTCTTTTGTATATCTTTCATCCCCTTTCTGCAGCTACATGTAGGGCACATAGTTCCTTCCAATAGGATCTAACTCCTCTTCATGAACGAAGAACCATCTGTAAACAAGTCAGTGCACTATCCAAAAAGACTAACTCCTGTCAGTCTCCTTTTACTTTTTCTAGCATATTGGCAGAACTGCCATTTTCTTAGGGTGTTAAAGTTCTGCTTCAGAGCCAAGCAGAATCTTGCAACATGCCAGAAAGCTGTCAGAGTGGTACATATCTGCCAGCCACCGTGCTAGCCAACTTCACTTGGACAGGTCTGGTAGAGTATGGTAGTGATTAGTTAAAAGCGTGACAGTTCTTATAGAGTAATTTAGAAAAACTTAAGTTGTATTTAAAAAAAAAAAAGGTGTCAAAATTTGATTGAGGTGCACCTGGAGCATATAAAGCTTCTGGTTAGTTCTGGTTCACTGTGCATTTTGACTATATAGGACTTTCAATCACCTGCTGTATTCTTTATCAGATTTTTCTACTTTGTGTTTGCTCAGTTACATACACACACATCACATCTTTTCATCTTCCACATTTGGAAAAAACTTTGAAGAAAGATGTTTTGGTAACTGTGAGAGTACAGTATGTCTACCATTATTCTCCAGTTACTCAAAATAATACCCTATTTACTTTGGCTTTCTTTTGTACATAGTCTGTCTTCATTTCTGTCAGTCATTATTTGGGAAAACTAACTGCCTAGTAAAATTATTTAAAATTTGAACTACTGTAGCTACTGTACTAAAAAGGGATGTCATTGCTTCATTTATTTCATAACTTTATCATCTCATTTACACTCTACTCTGCCTTCAGCAGGTTGAAGACAAAAGTGATTTTGTTTAGCTAGATGTGAACTGTTTTATATGTACAAGTGGTCTAGGGGAGTGTTTTCACATCCTAATTGTTTTCTGTTCTAGAAATTGTCAGCGCTCTCTCTCCGTATCCAACAAATTGAAACAACACTCAATATTTTGGATGCAAAGGTTTGTATGGATACAGACTTTGTCTTCTAACAGTGACAGCCTCTTAGATTACATGAACTAGCTTAATTTTCATAGTCTGAATTGAGCAAATAAGTTTTCATAATTATTTGAAGGAGCTAATACAAAATTCTCACATGGCAAATTCTCTCTTTGCGTGCCTTGCCACTTACGTTGTATAACATTTGAACATGTAGTTGATATGGAAGAAAGGAACCAACATCACGTAGTGGAAATGTTGGGTTTGTCTCTGTTAAGCATATTGAACAGGAAAGAAGCACTTGGATCTTGAAAGGGCAACTGAACTGTATGGCAGTTTACTTGTGTGGATTTTATTGCAATGTTTGAGTTTAAGAAAATGGAGATAAGTTTTCCAATATTAAAATACGCAACTTGTGTTGCAGGGTTGCAGTACAAAATTGCATTTCCCATGCAAACTCTAATAAGAAATTTTTGCCCCCTTTATAAAGCAGAAGTATCTTTGTAAATGTTACCAGACTGTAAGGATTTCAACTGGTATAAATAACTAGACAGATGCCTTGTAAACCTTTTGATATTGAAATGTGACCTGAATTGGATCTAAGCTAACACAAATGTGTCTGATGTATCTTCTTTGGCTAAAATGACAAAAGGATATAATCTGTAGTCATGTATTATCATATAATTTGCTAAAAGAAAAAAAAAACAAACCCCAAAACTAAAAAAACACCCACTGTAAAGTTTTAACCAATCCTTCTTTAATAATGATGGAAGCAATTTTGGTTGGCTTTTCTAGGAGCAAGGGTAGGACATTTTGAAACCATTTATTAAGGTGTTTGTGAAAAAAATACTGTAGTAGTACAAACAGTGCTTACTAACTCCTATTTATTTCCAAATATTTAGAAATTATCAGTATTGATAATTTTTGCAGAATGCTTCATAATCATGTTTAATAGAATTTCCTTTAAATAAATATGTGGCGTATTGAATATCCACTCTCAGCATTTCCTTGAAAAAGAGTGAAAGATGAAGAAAATTGCAAAATCTGTAACCAGTTACCCATCTGTTAGGTAATAGAGCTGTTCTTGTCATGATTTCTTTCACTACAGAGGAAGTAGCAGAGAAGATGGCACAGCTCTTGTGTGGTTGATAAGTGCAGTAGCAAAATGCTGGGAAGGTGTTGAAGCCTTTCCTGCACTGCAACCCTGTGTTAACAGTGAAAGCTGTAATGGAGTGTTTTGGGGTTTTTGTTGTAGAAGCCACCTGAATAGAAAAATATATTTTTTTTTTTGCCAATCAAAATACCAAAACTAGTGATAAAAAGTTACGATTTTACTAATGTGAAACCTACCTGGGGAATACGTGGTAAGCAGCATACTGCAGGTTTTATTGTACATGTAGACTTATGATATGCTCATTGCTTATTTGATTATGTTTTGTACATTCAGTTATCCTCTATTCCTGGCCTAGAAGATGTCAAATTTGAAGTGTCCAGTGCAAATATGAATAGTGTTACAAATGGTCCTGTGGCACAAGCTACTACGGATCAACAGACAGCTGTAT
The DNA here is from genome assembly GCF_034638445.1 of Ciconia boyciana. Taxonomy (NCBI): domain Eukaryota; kingdom Metazoa; phylum Chordata; class Aves; order Ciconiiformes; family Ciconiidae; genus Ciconia; species Ciconia boyciana. Next base: position 63,207,551 of record NC_132934.1, read on the forward strand.
CACCTCAATCTGGAGTAAGTAATGAAGCATAACTAATACATTGAAGGAATATACCTCTCCGTGTCAAGTTTCTAGTCTCATTTGAAATAGATGGAAGAAGCAAGTCTATTGGAAGAGAGCAATCAACTGTAAAGATCTAAAACTATGTTTTTCACTAATGAAACTGTTTTAACGACTGACTTAAAACAAAAAAGGGTATACCCTTTCTTGAATATCTGGCTTAAATAATTAGAACTAACTCAAATCTAATGGTAAATGCCTCCTTCCTCTTCTTTAGTCACACTAAAATATGAACGTGAATTACATCAGGGGACTGGGAAGGTCATGAATGAAAATAACGATTCAAATCACATAATTTCAACTCTTTTCTCCTTCCTTTAGAATGTGAGCTTTCAGCTCAAATTGGACTTTCTAGCATACTTTATTTTAACGAGATTATTACAGTGAATGTTTTCTACATATTATCATCTATGTACAGAAAATGGCAGCTATTATAAGTGATCAACATTAAGATTCTATCCCTACAATTAATTTTTTGTTGGGGTTTTTGTGTGTGTGTGTGCTTGGTTGGTTGGTTTTTTAACCCAGACTTAAATCCTGTGATCATCACTTCACTAAGTGAGGCTTTCTGGCTCATTTGTAGATGGAGTTCTTTCCTCAGTTTCCTATTATAGTTTCTTTTCTTGGAATCTCCAATTCCAATCTCTGCTCATTCTCTTATTTGGTGGAAGTTGCTGTGGAGCAGCAATAGCTGGAGAACTCTGCTGCCTTTCCCTGCCTGTTAAAGATTGTAATTCTAATTTGCAGCCAGCAACATGGGAGACAGAATGGACAGTTAGCATTGCATGTTTCAGTCATGTTAGAGAATGACTCCCAGTTACTTCATTTTCTTTAAAATGTTCCTCCTCTCAGATATTACAGTAGGGACAGATATTCCTGAAAGGAGGTTCCCAATGCTACTTTCAAATGGTTAGTTTAATAGCAAATATGCAGCTTTCTGTTGTCCTTCAAATAGTACTACAGCTTCTTGTCATTTTTCATTTTTTTAATAAATTACTCTCAAGGATTCTTTGCTTTCATTACGTTATCCTTTAGGTTAATGGTTTATACTAAAAAGTATAGTTTAAAAGTTATACAGTCTGTATGAAACATTTGTCAGGGAATTAAATAAATATTTTGAGGAAAAAATGCATTGGACCACTAGGGGACATATAAAGATATAATCCTTAAAAGATTATTTTTTTCTAAAGTGAGCATTTAAATTCAGTTCTGTTTTATTCATTAAATACAACAAACTTAACAGGGCTATTATAGGCTAGGTTTTTTTTTTTCATGTATTGTGCAATAACTTAAAATTGTCACTAAAAGTAGAAAGTCACACTTGTAACAGTCAATAATGAAAGAGCTGATTTTTGTGTATTCGTACATCTTGGAAATCTCTAATACTATGAGTGTAGATCAGAATAATCTTGATGTAAGAAGACTTGCACTTTACGCGTAAATTACAAATTTTATGGATTGAAATCTGTCCATTCTTCTGTTCTGCATGGCTAACCATTAAAGTGTCATCTTCTTTGTATACAGCACAACAATATACATGAAGAAGGGTTACAGAAAACGGAGGTAGTAACAGAAAATGTCAGAACTGTGGCCAAGGATCCAAGATATGCCAGATATCTCAAAATGGTACAAGTGGTAAGTCAGTTCTCTTATAATTCTTTGGGTACTCCATTATTTTTAGGTGGAATGTCACACACAGCTGTAAGTGAACATGAAATGTCTGAAGACTTATATTGCATCAGTAATCTTTAAGCTAGGATAACATCACAGTATTTCTAGCACATCTTCTCTAATAAATGAGTTGACATAATATATTCCCTCAGCTTCAGGCAAGATCTTTCAACAAAATTCTGCCAATATACTTGTAAACTGAAGGTGTGAAGATGTGTAAATGCAGAGTGATATTAGCTGGAGTCACAGAAGATGCCACTGAAAGTGTAGTTATTCTGGCAGAATTGGTGTCATTCCCTACACACAAACATGATTACAGTTTGGTTTTGCTGTAGAGTACAAAATGCAGCTTTGCTACTATAGTCCAGAGCAGGAGTATTTGATATTTCTGTAGGGTTCAAAATAGAGATAGAAGAATTGCTTCACTACTTGGTTCCACTTCAGTTTCCTGTTATTCATGATGCAGGTTTTGTTTACCTCTTTATCTGTGGGCTGTTCTACAGATGAATAGGAAATAAATGAATGTAATCTCAATGTTTACATGTGTGAAAACTAATGAAGGAGTGAAAAGGTGAATGGGATACATTTTTTAAGAGCTCTTTTTTTCATGCCCACAAAATTAAAAATGAGATTGGAAACAAAGAAGAAAATCTGTCTTTATTTTCAAGCTGTCAGTGGAAATTTTCCTCTAAAATATATATTATAATTCTGGAAAATATGACTGTGGCATAGTATTAGTAAAGTGTTGCTTATGTTAAAACCAACTTCATGGTTTCACTCCCTCTTCAGAGCAATTATTACAATTGGTGTGCTTTGTACTTTGGATGATGTTCCAGACCTTATTTTTCATTTGAATCACGAATTGGAACTTTATTGGTAGCGTATTACACACCCTTTGGAAAACCTAGCAGTGGGGTATTAGCAAGAGTAGAATGCTATGTTAGTGTATTGATTTAATGCCAGACTTCAAAGTGGATGTGAAAGTGCTGGATGGTCTAATTACTTTGACTTTTTTTTTGGTGACTGCTAGAGGAGTGAGATCTCACTTTCCACATTTATCCTTTGTATTGGCAGTTCCTGGTGACTTCTCTGCCAGTTGTAAACAGCGTGGTAGGAAAGTCAAACTAACATACTACAAATTAATGTGTGTTTTTGTATTTGCCAGACTTGTCTTCTCATCCAGTCACATGTCATTTATTTGCCCAAATTAAGTTTCTAGCTGAAGATTTGTTTGAACTGATCATTTGTTTATTGCTCACAATATTTGTAGTATTTAAGAATTAACACCATGAAGAGATATTTCTCTTACACTAAAGATAGCTGTTCTGTGAAATAGTTACAAATGATGGAGTGCAGCTGAGCATACTAAATTCATATTTTTTAAAATTACAACAATAATATTCAAGCAAACCTTACAAAAGCAATATATTTTTTGCTACAATAAACGTTCAGAACACTTCTATTGATAGTGTGAGAGGAGCAGTCTATGATTTCAGATAAACTTCATGTTTAAAATACAAATACTCTTTATTACTAAGCACCAAACATGACTGCATAGACGCCAAGATACTGACTGGCCTGATATAGATTGGTCCTTGCTTTAAAGGACTGAAATAAAAACCAAACATGGAGAGTGCACTGATCTTCAGTGCATTGCCAGCACTGATGGTGTGTGACCTCTTTCTGCACTATGGCGAACCAAAACCTATTTTGCAACAAGATTGCTACTTGCATTGTGGCTTCTCCAGAACCTGTGCACTTCCCAAGCTGCAGGACCAGGGTGGGAGTAGGGCTGGGGTACGCTGTGTTGAATGTGTAGTGATTTGGATTATTTCAAATCTTAACTGGGTGGAGACAAACGCGATGGAAATTTAGTATTGGCTCCTATGTTAGAAAAGTACACCTGTGCCATTTCAGTGGACCTGTATGCTCAGTGTAGTTACTGTTTAGATTTAAAATAGTTGTCTGTTTTATTTTAGTAAGATTTAGGGTCACAGCAGTATTAGGCTCTGATTTTCCAGGTTAAAACTTACAGAAGTGTGAAAGATAAAGTAATTGTAATGCCCTAATTGTATTATAAACAGATATAGGTACAATCTTACTTGTTTTCTTTCAGGAAAAAAGTGCACTGTTAAAGGGTATTTTGATTAAACTTAAGATCAATTTTGTAAATATATGATATATGGGGGTACTGAGAGGTTTTTTTCTTACATATTTTGATGCATACAATTTTGGAATAAAACACTTCTCCAAGTGTGAACATAAAAACATAACAGTTTCTGACCCATTCTTAGAAGTTCATATACCAAGCTGCCTTTCATTGAGAGCAATACGAATTCTCCTTTGCCTGATCTGACTCAATCTGGTTTTCACATGGTTCGAATTGATGCATAAACACTTCATCAGTGACTTCTGAGCTGGGGAAAGGAACCCTAAGAGCAGTCAAGCGAGGAAAAAAACATTAGATGGTACAAGACAGTGTATAGGCACACAGTTCCTGGTGTCCAAATCTACTCTAGAATAAGTGAATATTTTAAACTGTCATGAAATATTCAAATGCTTTCCCTTTTGTAATGTACATTAGTTGTGAATTACTGAGAAATTCTTTATTACAAGTGAATACTTCACAACTATTTGAGTCATGTTTTTGCCAATATGTCTAATAGATTGCTAAAACTATGTACCTGTCTGTGTGCTGGAATCTTCAAACAAAAGTCTTGATTGTGATTCTTACTGTGAAACTGCACAAGGAAAACACAGTAAGACAGCTAGCTTACGCTTTGCCAGGTTAGCTACTGCAACTGTCACTAGTTTCTCTGCCACATGCTTCTCTGGAACATTAGTCATGGCTGCCCTTTATTTTATCACTATTTTACTTACTTTGGACAACAGAGATTTGTCCTGTGCCAAAAGAATCCTGCACTATTTTTCATTTAGGTTGTGAGGCGTCTTCTGACTTTCCTAGACCACCAATGGCTTTGTCCCTTGGAAATCTTGGAAATCAGAAATTGTATCCTCTTTTTTTTTTTTTTTCCCCTCCTATCTTGGCATGCAGTGGTCCAGGTGGTGTTTCTGATGGTTTGTAACAGGGGATGGCAAAGCAACAACTTGTCTTTGAGCAACTCTAGTGGAAACATAGGAGCAGTTTGTTGGAATGTATCTCATGAGACGATGTGGGTCAAAGTGTTCTTGGGTATGCGATCCAAGATGAGGGGATGTTTAGGTGTTGCTGAATAAAATAAAGTGCAGAAGCTTTGGAAGGACTTGCAGTGAAAGGAAGGAATTTTTTTTAACACGTACGTAGTTGGCTAAAATCTGTCCACAAGTCATAGAAGATTCAAGCCTGACTGTACAAGCACTTGCATTCAGAGGAATAACTTTTAAATTGTGCTTCTGTTCTCATGTCCTGTTTGTCTTTTTATGCATGCTTTTTAAAGCCTTTTCCAATTTTTAGCACTGCCTTAAGGTATCCTTCCGGAGCTGTAGCAGATGCACTTTCCGGGTTTTCCTTCCTCTTTGGCTATACCTTCAACATGTCCGAGTCTTCTTCATCTTTCTGGCACAACTGTTCTCTGGTGTCTTTGTGCTGTTTTGTGCTTTCTTCACATTTTCATCCATACTCATGACTTCAGCTTCCTGGTTTTGTCTGCATGAATTGCAAATATATCTCTCTCCCTGCAACTTTCTCTAGATGCTTTGCCATAAACATAAGGATTAAAAGGGCCTTTGATCTCAGTCATTTCTCACTTCTAGGTTCATAGTGATGGCAACTGAGATTATCATTCCATGCTCTTGTTCAACAAGTGACATGCATAAATTTGTATGAAAGTGTAGCCTAAAAGAACCTGTGGAATTTAGTTCACCTGTTTGTGTCCAGTAGTTTCATATTATTCTTCCTCCTACACAGGGTGTTCCTGTAATGGCAATACGAAACAAAATGATTTCTGAAGGGCTAAATCCAGATCTTCTTGAGTAAGTAACTTGTAACTTTCAGTAGGGCTGGAATGCAACCATGTGTTTAAAAAACTTGGAAAAAAGTGTGCTTAGTAAAGATTTTTTATGGTATTGTGAATCTAAATTATCAGCATTAAAATGGGTTTTGAAGTCTTCCGTGAAAGACGTTTTTAGCATTTTATAGGTCTGAAGAGGGCCATCAGTACCAAAGGAGGAGGGATGCAATCTCAAGTATGAGCTGTCTTTTCAGTATTGTCTAGTCCAAGGCAAAGCCCAGGAAATACAGAGACTGGAATATAAATGGATAAGTACTGCACCCTCCCAAACAGGAAGTTGCAGGACTTTACCATTCAGACTTGAGAGGAAATGGAAGAGCTTCTTCCAAGCCCAGCAGAGGTGGTGCAGTTCAAGGAAAAGGATATAGCAATGACAAGGTAACATTTGTCAATGTGCATTTAGCGATGAGGAATCAAATAATACGTCACTAGCCATTTTCACTGTACTGTTTAGAGTATGAGGTTTTTCCCAGATATTTTCTTCCAACACTTCAATAACAAAATGTCATCATTGTAGAGTAATAAGAACAAACTCTATTTTATTTTGCCAGATGCATGAGGGACAACACAGTTTTTTCCAGATTCCCTCAGTAGATGGAGTGTACAGCTTGACTCCAACATTGACAGTGTAAATTGAAGTCAGCAGTTCGAAATTGTGACTGTTGATTGAGATAACCTCTTGTGAAGACTACTAAGAATAGATACTCATTTTCAGAGCTACTTTTCTGGCCTTAAGCATGAATTTTAAGCTTATTTTACATTTGACATGTAATTTAGTTTTACTGTACTATTTCACAGAATCTGTTAAACTGATGAAAATATTAACTTTGATTCTTACATCATAGCCACTAAACTGTTTGAAACACTTTTGCATCCTCTTCAGAAACTGTCAATGTATTAGAAAGATGGCTTCTCCTTTCCAGTGAAGTCTTTTTACATTTTGTAAAGGCTTATTCTGAAAATAGCAATTGTTTAATAAAATAAATAAAAATATAGGAAAACTGAAGTATCATCGTACGTTGAGTTGCTTTATCTCCCAGCTACTTCCTGGTGTCTAAATAAGCCTAAAGTCGTTATTCCTCATTTGATATTTTTACTGATCGAATGAGAAATAAGAAAAAGAACACAAGAAAGAACCTGTGCAAATCTGAGACAGGGTTATCAAACATGGTTTTACTATGTGTGTGTTAAATGTGTTGTATTTCTTCATCTGCGTTTCTGGTCCATACCTTGCTGTAAATGCTGCTATTTCTTCATGTTTGGATGGATTTTTATAGCAGATAAAAATAAGATAATAGGTTAAAAATTCAAAAGCTTTTTAAAAAAAGTACCTGCTTTTGGATTGTCTATTTTGGGTTAAGACAGAAATATTATTACTGTGGATTGGGGCTCACAGAATATGTTTGGGGTTTGGTCTCAAAGTCCATCTTCAAAGATTCTGTGCAACACTAATGCTTAGGCAGATTTTCTTTAAAATGTTATTGGTTTGAAAACCATGTAGCAAATCTACCTGGTTAAAGAAAGCTAATTATTTGGCAAGGTGCATAATGCCTCTTTGAAGAATTGGTATTACTTGAAATAATTTTTTAATATTTTAAGGAGTCAGGGGTGACCTTTCTTTTAATCTTCTTGCTTTCTTGCCTCAGTATCATAGACTTTTTTTTTTTTTAATATGTATCTTGCCATTCACACCACCTTAGGTGTTCGGGTTCCTTAGGCCTGCTCACTCAGTCTCAGTGAAAATTAGGAAAATGTACATGTTGCTGTATGCTCAGTCACTTATTGCAGACTCTCCCAGCTACTTGCCAGTTACTAAGCATGTTTTTTCTGTGGCTGCAGAGATGCTAGTTGTAATAATATGGAGTTGTTTATACTCTCTTCCTTCAGCTGTTTTACTTCTGTTATCGCTCCTTTCTCAACTTTTCAGAGTTTGCCTATTCTATCAAGCTCCCAATTTATCTGTTTTTAACTTTTGTTTCTTATCCTTCCTCTCTTGCCTGTCTACAGTTCCAGGAGAGTTTGTCCTGCCCTCGCGAACTAAAGGAATTCATTGCCATCTTCCTCTCCTTACTAGAGGAGAGTTTTTGCACTGGTCTCTCCAGATCACATGTCTTTGCACAGCTCTTCTGTTTTGTCATTACCACGGCAACAAGGCATAATATTGTGAAGTGGTATTTGCATGAGAAAGCAAACGCTTTCTTAATTTATTTTGGAGGTGTGCAGGGGGGAGGGAGAAGGCTCTCTCACAGTTCTTTAATGCACTTCTCATTTTTGCACCCAAAATGTTTAGAAACGCTTTAAAGGTACCTTAGGGATTTCCAACAGAGAAATTGTAATAAACAGAACTAAAGTTGGAAAAGAAATTCTGTGGCATGACACACAGGGATAGCCCCAAGATAAATAACAACGGGACAAATAATATTATTGTCAGCTTAGTTTAAAATGTAGTATTTTATCAAAGAGAGCAGTTAACTGTCATACAGGAAGCTAGTTTCTGTGAAGATCATCCTTCCCATTCCCCAAGTATAATTGCGTGTATATTTTCTGCCTTGGTTTCAGAATTTACTAGGCTCAGTCTTGCTTGTGTTGTCAAACTCATTACATACTTAGGAGTGAGACTCCAGGAGAGCCAGCATCTTCAGTCAGTACTGCTGGTTAGTCTTTAGATGGCTTGCTTCTCTCCCCTTCATTCCCAGTAGATTCCCTGAGCAAATGTTTTGACACAATGTTAAGATCCATCTTAAATATTCTCTTCAAAACTAAATACAAGAGATCTGATCATTTATAGTCAATAAAAATCCCATGGCTGCTCTTGCATGTCAAATTTAACCCAGTGTTCTAGCCAAATTCCACTCTGAGTAATTCTTTTTTGCTTCTCTAAATTATCCCTGCAGTTTTAGTTGGATACAATATTGTTCATTTCCTGTCTTATTTTTTTCATGTACTATTTACACTGCTTCATGGTGTACAGCGTGTTCCTTTCAGCCCAAGAACCTCTGAAGTTTGAAAAAATTTGAATTAATCAGTATTGCCTGCTTTCAACTCTTTCTACAAGTGTTTGCCACTTCTCAGTGATCTGTCATTATTTCCGATAACCTCAAAGGTGTGCATTCAAACTGATGTCTGCGGAGTTTTGATGTCCAGTGAGTTACAGTTTCTAGTGTTTATCTTTCAGTTGTAAGTGAAGCAATACCAATAAGGTGTAAGTTTGTAAACCGTAAACAGTTAATGTGTTAAATTTTGCAGATATAAAGTGCATGCAGTTGTAGTGAAAGGACATCAGCATTAAACGCTAAGTTGCTTGCGTTCTCAGCTGCCTTCTAGGATTTATGACATACAACATTTTTGTTGCCTGCAGGACCCCCGATGCCCCTGTGCCTGCCTGGGGAGATGATGGGAATGCAGAAGACAGTTCTGATAGTGAATCTTCATTTAGTGACTAAATAAACTGATTTTGGCCTTTGGAAACCTCTGTTAAGTGCTAATGTGTTTGGAGCTTTAGCAGACAATAGTTTTGCGTGGGTCACATGGGTGACGTGATTTATCTGACAGCATTTTTAAGAACTAAGATCGTCCATGTTCTCTCCCAGAAAGTTTGAACAGGCAGCGTGTTTCAACCTGAACCTTTCCACCATGAAAATTAGTCGTGAGATCCTTGCAATTTTTATGCTGCATCATTTCAGATTCCTTTCTGATTCTTCTGAAATTACTTTGTAAAACTCTAAAAATTCCACGCCTCTAAGCCTCCAGGTCTCTAAGACTGCATTCTGGTCATTATTGGATTTTCTACATAACACTTTTAACCTAAGTTGCCTTCTTTCTGTCCCATAACGTACAGGTGAAGTAACTTTTCAAAATGAAATTGTTTAATTGTAATCTGATGAAGTGTATTTTTCTCTAATATACTATATTCTGAAGTGACGCAACAAGAATTACACAGAAGTCAACTATCTTATGGTGATTGCAAATTAGTGACACTGTTTTGAAAGAAACTAAAATACAAATGAAAAATATATTAAAAACCAATCTGAATCTGTTTTCAAAGTATATACTGGTATTCGATTTCATGCTAGAGTCAGTACAAAGTTGTTAGAGATTCCTGCTCTGTAGAAGAGTTCATTTATCAAATTCAGGTTACAGTGGTGTAGAATGCTACAAATATTGCAAGATTGGTTTGAAAATGACACTGTGAAAGAAGCAAGTGACTGGGAGATTATTAATGGAATACCAGATTCTCACTACTTGTTCACTGTCACATGGGTCAGCAAGCAACCACTTTCTGACTGCTCTTGGGCTTATTGGAAAGCAGCTGTGGCTAAGCAGTTTGCATAGGATAAGAAATCACTTCCAAGTTGGTGCCTTTGCTGATAATTTCAGCAAAGAAACCAAAATTCAGTTTGTATAATGATAAAACTACCTTGCTACCTCTTGAGGTATGCATTGAGGAACAACGTAAAGAAATCCACTGGAAGCCTGACTGGCCCTGAAGACTTCCCTCCAAAGTACTTAATCTACTCCATGAGTCAAAAATGACATTTCATTAAAGAATCTTCTTTAATATAATTTGTTCCACATGAAATTCTTCACAAACTATTTGAATTCCCCAGATTACTGTGATTATACCAGAATGCTGTGGGCCAGGCAATCATTCGCTTTCTGGTATTTCGCATTCTTCCTGAGACCAAGAAGAGACTAAAACTGAAGCTCTAAGTATATAAATTTGTTAGCTTTTATGACTGAGTCATTATGTTCTCTCTTAGTTATTTATGCCACTTCAGTAGGTTAGCTGCCTTTTTTTCTGTAACTTAAGCATGGCTCCCACTTGTGTCTAGCAGACATATTTAAACTTTTCATAACCTGTAAATCAGAGTAATGCCTGAATCCCTACGAAAGTATGTATGCATTAGAGGATGTCTAGAGATGGCATTTCAATAATGAGTTAATTATTATTGAACACTTAAACAAAAATATTCAATAGTTAACACTTGGTAAAACTTGACAAATAAGAACATATTAGCAATAAGTATTTCTAAAGTAAATGTCATAATGTTATTTCAGAAAGCATATATTAAAACACTGGTGACTTCTTGAAATCTGTATTTGAAAACTCATTGAAGCAATCTGTATAAGTAAAGCTATGTTTTGTAAACCAAAGTTGTGGTTCTGTTTTATTCCTATATGTTGTTTCAAACAGGATAATGAAAATTCTTCTGAAGTCTCTGCAATTTGTGTTTCTCCAAAACTAGTTATGCTGAAGTTGCATCAATCTACTACCTGAAGGGGAGAGTTTCGAAAATAGGGGTTTGGAGTTTAACCTAAGCCATGTTAGCACTCTGACTAGAGGAGAACTGAACATCCCATAGCTGCTATTCTAACAAGAACATTTAAGGAAGACTGAAATGAATGAGGACTGTATGTTCGATACTCTTGAACTGATACTAACCTATGTAAGGAAATAGCATGATTTAAAGAGTTGACTTGAGACATAGTAGTTAATTATTTTTTAAAGAAATAAGGTTACCAAAACATATTAAAGGAGGTGTGACTTCCATTGTTTATCATTTTGAAGAAGCCTTTTGTGTAATTTTAGTCTGAAAAACCTAAAATCAATTGTCTTTTACACTACTACAGATGTATTTTTATGTGTAATGAGAAAGAAAGCCTCTAGCCTACTGTCACTTGTTAAAATAAGGGATAATTAATTGGTAATTACATATGTCACAGAATAACAATTTCATTAGTAGGCACGCTGAATGTAATTGCTTAAGACTTGGGGTTTTTTTCAGGGTGGCTGTTTACTTTGGAATAGTGCAATGTTGGTAGGCTTGCAGAAACGTTAAGAAAAGTCTTGCCACTTTGTCTCCTCTCCCACTGGAGTGGTGGCGTACCGCACAGTAAAAATCCAAGCGTTTGAACTGTGAGGAACCAGGGAGAAAAAGATAAAACCTTCCTTTTTTACCTTCAGTGCATCAGCCGCCATAATGCTTCCACTGCCTTCGGAACCTCTGACCGCATTAAGCTCCTCTGTTCCTGCCAGTCTCATCTGCTAAACACATCCCTCTACTCTTAGGTTGTAGCCAAGTTCAATCATCTGAGATGTTTCAGCTTAGGACACATGCTGACACAAGAAGCTATTAAGTATGGGAAGGTTGGTTTGAGACTGAATTATGTCAGCTGTGCTAGTCCTCCTTGATCTACAGCAGTTTTCTAGTGAGATGGTGCTAACCCAGAAAGTTGGAAAGTCCTTAACCGCAAGCTAAATACTATAAGCAGAGAATATTCCAACTTGCTCATTATTTGCCATCTGTTTTGGCATAGGAGATGGAGGGATTATTTCAACTTGGCTGCATAGTAATCAGATATACGTAGTACTTTCAAGGGAAGAAGTCCATTTTTAAGTAAGTAAGTAAGTGACTTATTTTAAAAAAGTTTCCAACAGCAATTAACTTTTAAAAGATGCAGTATACATTAAAAGGTGTCAGTCATACATATCTAATATACACAAATTTTACATGGATTTAAAATCATCATCCGGGGCAATATTACAATTTGTAGGCATAAGAACTACTTCAGCTTGTTGCTGGAATAACTCTTGAATGCATCTGTTAATACTAATTGTGTACTAATTATGTACTGTTAGTAAATTATGTACTCGATGGTTAAACAAGCTTTTTTTTTTTCTTTACCCCATCACCATCTTCCTCATTTTGCAGGTGAACTGGAGTGCAGAATGTATAAAGGTCTGTTTCTTAAAGTTATTACAGGCATTTTAAACGCATATGGGGGCCTTAAGACTAGATATATATCTGTATTTATGTAAGTGAAACCTCAAACAACTGTCAAAGGCAGAAACAACATCTGGACATGATAATAACTTTACACTGAAGTCCTCGTTTAGCACTCTTAATCATTAATCTGTTCCCTCTCAACTCTCCTGTTCAGCGACATTTGAAAAGAAAATTGATGGTTCTTTTTCCGAGCTGGGTCTCTTCCTCTCTCTTGTTTTTCTTTCCAGTGTGTGTTATTTACACCAGTGAGTAAGTGTATAGTTTGACATTCTGTGAAAAAAAGTCATAAGAAGCTATAGCCTGTACTTGGAAAAAGAGAGTATCACTAAGATCAGCACTGAGTTGCGTGTGATCAGGTCGATTTTGCTTTCCATAATGTTATGTAGCAAGAAACTGAAGTTCATCATGGTCTTAAGCTTCCTGGGAGTCCAGTTTTATCTCTGAAAAAGCTGATACAAGGTTACAGCATTACAATGGATTCGTCTGCAAAATTTTCTTAATCCAGAAAATTTGGCAACCTGTTGCCTGAGATGGCTGCAGGTCAAATGCCTGCACTAGTGCCCAAAGCATTATTCTCCTGATACCTCATGTGATGGCGTCTCCATTCAGACCACTTCACAGGCAAGACAGGAGCTGCCACATTAGCTCAGGCCTGTGGCTCGCTTAGTCTTGCAGTTCTGTCTCTGGTAAAAATCAATACTTCAGTGGAAGGTGTGAGGAGTACTGCAGTGCTCTGGCAGTTCCTTTTCCTGCCACCAAGATTTTACTCCAGCTGTGAGCAGAGACTGATGTGCAGTGCTAAATTACAAGTTTGTTAGTGCTTCCAAAAACGTTTGCATTAGTTCTGGGAAGCTCTGGATATTCCTGCCTTGTGTTTGACTGTCTAACTTTGCTAATACAATATTGCTTTAAGGGAGTTCCATGGGCTAGTTCGTTATGAGGGAAACTAAGCAGAAAATTAAAATAACATACCCCATACCCTACAGAAAATGAGTGACAGAAACAAGCTTAGCATAGGATGTGTTTCCACATACTTATACTCATTTTGAGGAAACAAGTTTAAATGGCTGTAAATTAAAATGCAGGTCATTGGGTGAGGACAGATGTAGCATGAAACACTCACTTTTATTTGTTTTTTTTTTTTAAAAAAAAGTTGTTTAAGTCAAGTGTCTTGACCTGAAACAAGTGGATTATTTTCTTATTCAGTGTATGAATGAGCAGGTCATCTTGAGTGCCATCACACGGCATGTGGATAACCAAGGGATCAAGCCCAGCCAGCATGGGTTTAGGAAAGGCAGGTCCTGCTTGACCAACCTGATCTCCTTCTACGACAAAGTGACCCACCTAAGGGATGAGGGGAAGGCTGTGGGTGTTGTCTATCTAGACTTCAGTAAAGCCTTTGACACTGTGTCCCACAGCATTGTCCTGGAGAAACTGGCTGCTCATGGCTTGGACGGGTGTACTCTTCGCTGGGTAAAGAACTGGCTGGATGGCTGGGCCCAAAGAGTGGTGGTGAATGGAGTTTACTCCAGTTGGCAGCTGGTCACAAGCAGTGGTCCCCAGGGCTCTGTGTTGGGGCCAGTTCTGTTTAATATCTTTATCAATGATCTGGATGAAGGGATCGAGTGCACCCTCAGTCAGTTTACAAACGACACCAAGTTGTGCAGGAGTGTTGATCTGCTTGAGGGTAGGAAGGCTCTACAGAGGGACCTGGACAGGCTGGATCGATGGGCCGAGGCCAACTGTATGAGGTTTAACAAGGCCAAGTGCAAGGTCCTGCACTTGGGCCACAGCAACCCCATGCAACACTACAGGCTTGGGGAAGAGTGGCTGGAAAGCTGCCAGGCAGAAAAGGACCTGGGGGTGTTGGTTGACAGCCACCTGAATATGAGCCAGCAGCGTTCCCAGGTGGCCAAGAAAGCCAATGGCATCCTGGCTTGTATCAGGAATAGTGTGGCCAGCAGGAGTAGGGACGTGATCGTGCCCCTGTACTCGGCGCTGGTGAGGCTGCACCTTGAACACTGTGTTCAGTTTTGGGCCCCTCAGTACAAGAAGGACATTGAGGTGCTGGAGCGTGTCCAGAGAAGGGCAACGAAGCTGGTGAAGGGTCTGGAGCACAAGTCCTATGAGGAGCAGCTGAGGGAACTGGGATTGTTTAGTCTGGAGGAAAGGAGGCTGAGGGGAGACCTTATGGCTCTCTACAACTGCCTGAAAGGAGGTTGTAGCGAGGTGGGGGTTGGTCTCTTCTCCCAGGGAACAAGTGATAGGACAAGAGGAAATGGCCTGAAGTTGTGCCAGGGGAGGTTTAGACTGGATATTAGGAAATTTTACTTCACTGAAAGGGTTGTCCAGCATTGGAACAGGCTGCCCAGGGAAGTGGTTGAGTCGCCATCCCTGGAGGTATTTGAAAGATGTTTGGATGTGGTGCTTATGGACATGGTGTAGTGGTGGTCTTGGTAGTGCTAGGTTTATGGTTGTACTTGATGATCTTAAAGGTCTTTTCCAACCTATACTATTCTGTGATTCTGTGATTCTGTATTTCCCATTTTCAGGTAAATGGGTGGAAAGGAAAATTCTGAACAAACATTCACTTTTCAGACAGTTGATTTTTTTTGCATCAAACTTCATAACTGGTACCCTCTGCCTGAAGTAATGAAATGGTAAATAATATTCTCTGATTTAGGTAATATACATTTTGCTTATCAAGTTCTTGCATGTTCTAGTATATGAGCTTGTACTTGAAAGCTGTCTACTCCATCTGAGGACATGCTATTCCCTCTACACTGGAAATCCCTTTTTGTGCTTCATTATCACTTTCTGTCCTGGTCTGTGGAATCAGAAATTGTACTAAAATGGATGCTGGGCTTGGGACCAATCTGTTACTGGAAAGAGACACATCTGAGTGCTGAAAAGGACGGGTCAGAAGAAAGGGATCTGGGAGTAATTTTTTACGTTTATATGAGCAGTTCTTTTTATAGGTGATTATCATCAACTGTTTAATTAACCTTTATGTCACTTGTAGTAGTGAGAACTTGAGTACACTTGAATTACCCTGCTGTGAAGAACTGGACAGTGGAAAAAACTTGTAAGGCCCATTTTAAATGATAACTCTCCTAAGAATTGTGATTATCCTTTTTGCTTTCAGACAAATGATCTCTAGTGTTCAGCTGACTCCATGCTCCCAACAGATTTCATAATCCTTGTGTGATTTCTTGTGGCACAGTTTACACCATTTTTCAGGGGCATGGGGAATCCCTCCCCAGTGAGAGTTAAACTGTTCACAATGAACATCTTAGGGTGTTGATTTCTCTATACTGCTTCCCAACAGTTCTTTGAAAAGGAATACTTTTGCATGCGGAGATGATCCTTTGATCTTCTGGATCCAGTTCACCTACTTTTAAAGTACAGTAGAAGTAGGGAGGGGGATGAACAGGGAAAAAGAGGAGTGTCTTTTTCTCAGTTGTTTCATCATTTGCTTTTTGTGTGCAGTGCTTTTAGGGAACTGCCAAATAATAACAATGGAGATTTTTTTCAAGAAACCTTGAACAACACTGTCTTGTTTGCCCAGCATGATGCCTGGCATCATCAAAAGCAAAGGGTGAAATAGGCGGCAGCCAGTATTTTTTTAATAATGGATTAGGTGAAAAATGGTTCATAATGCTTTATCATGTGTTCGGTGTGGTTTAGGGAACCGATGTCAAAAGCTTGCCTGCCTGCACAAAAGCATATATCGAGAAGGCAATTTCAAAGCAGCTGAATACAGTTAAAATATCATGGGTGGGGGGTGATTATTAGTATTTTTCTTACTGTAACTTCTCTTTGCCTCTGACTTGGCTTTTGTGTCTGCCTCCTCTTCTATTGTAAACGTTAGGCTTTGTTATTGTTCTTCAGCCTCCTGGCATCCTTGCTCTTCAAACATTGTTGAATTGACCTATTACCATAGTTTAAAACTCTCTTATGCATGCAAATATCTCTTTTGACATCTTCCATTTTATAGGATGACTCTATGATAGCTTCGGTGTAATGTTTTAATTGTGGAAAGTGTTTCAGCCTGATTTACTATGAAAACACCATCGCTTTGTACATGTGTCTGTCCTTAGTTTTCCTCAACTTTCAGAATCTATTGGCTAGTTTCAGTCATATTTTGGTAGGGGAGAGACGAAGACATCTCAAAGATCAGGGTCTCTATGGGTTTGATGAAAGTAACTGGGTAAAAGAGAGAGATAATGTAATAGTATTTGAGCTGAAGAAAGGCTGCATCCCTGGCTGAAGCCTTCTTAGACCCCAAGTGATCAATGTCAGAAAGAGGTGTTATAAAAGTACCCATTTATACTTTTCCTCTAAGGTTAGACCCTCTCATCAGCCAGAAGCCTTTAGACCTCTCTAGTTACAGCCCTAACTCAATTCTGGATTTTCTTTATTTGGCAATGGGTCAATCAGCAGAACAGCACAACACTGATACATGGCCAGTGAGATTATAACCAGTGGCAACTGGTCTGCCCAGCAGCTAGAACCTGAGGTTCACTAAGCAGGGTTTCCATTGTCTCCAACAGATTTTTATGAGCATATGGCCATGGTCTGTAGCCCTGCTATACGAAATGTACACATAGAACTTCCATCTTAGAAATCAAAGCCAGTCAGGCACATGCTTGAGCTCCCTAGGAAATCAAATTCTGTTCATTTCCCTGAACTTCTTGCTCTAAGTATACAGTTACCAGAAAACATTTCAAAATGTGACCAGCTTGGATGAAGAGAGATGCCTTGCTTTTGTGGCGACTGAAGCTTTGGCAGAGAGGACAGGAACAATAGGACAGTTCTCTTCGGGAATTATTTATATTGTGCTCACAAGCGGGCCACGCTGTGCTAGTGTTGTGTAAGGCAGTCCTCAGAAATCAGGTGGGAGTACAAACTTTCCTTTTGCCGTATAAACAGAGTGGGTTGCATAACCGAACTTGTATTTCTCCTGTTCTGGACGTTTTTTCCTTTCAATTATTGTGTCTATATTGTCATACATATCAGCACATGCTGCACTAACTGTTTTTTCCAGGACCTGCCTCTCCTGGGCATCCATCCCTTTGCTCCATTACATGCTGTTGCCCTCCACAGGATTTCCAGGCATTACAATGAGCCTCAGCCACCAGCAGCACAAAGTACAGCTACCCATCGTCAGGCCCCAGCTGGCTGCTGCACGGTGTGTTGCTAATCTCACCTCTCCCAGGGACTGAATTGCTCAATCTTGCCCAAGTATTTGACACTGGATTCTTTCATCAGATGCCTTCACTAGGGCAGTGTGATAAGTAATGGACGCGCTGTCAGTAGGGGGGTTTGCCAGACAATGGGGCTCTGCTGACCCAATAACCTGACTTCAGGAGCCATGAGCCCCACCTTCCCCCAAGAGGGCTTCCTTTTTCCTTTTTTAAAAGAGGTTATGATTTTTTTTTTGTTAGCTTTTAGTATGTCTCTGTTGGGCATCTTAACTACCATTTTATTCACACACTGAACACATGATCAAGCTATAGCCACATTTATCGTCACAAATAGCCACAATTATCGTCACAATCAGTTCAGGTACTAGCCATGCAACTTTGAATACCATATTTTGGCCATTTTTCAGTATGCATCCTTATTGTGTGAGACTCCTTATCACGCAGGAATCACCCACCAAGAGTATCACCCTGCCGTAGAGAGAAACTTCTGATCAGCAGTCATTTTGCTCATCCCTTCCAGGTTTCGTATCTGTCAGTTGCAAGCAATTGTCCACCGATGCCGTTTATGTCCTTTCTCTGATAACACATGCAGTTCATACTTAGCTAGAAGATAGACAGCATTTCTGATTTTAGGTTTGCACTGCAGATTCACTTTAGTGCCAGTCTTCACTTAATAGTTTTGCTTGCTTGATCTATTTTTTCTCTAGCCTACATATGAAAACACAGTAAACTGGGGAGAAAAAAGCATTCATTGATGGTTAACTTGAAAATGGATAGAGTCTTTATCCTTAGGTTTTGAAAGTGTTTATTATATAAACTCTTTCACTTCACAAGAAATGCATCCACACGTACACATTCCCACATACTTCTCAAACTTCTCAAACATGTTTACATTTTTAGTTCCAGTTTCCAACACTTCATCTGTTCCTGAGCAGTGCACATTCTTTATTTATGTCCAAGACCCAAGCAAACAAAATTCCTTCAAACATCTTTCTGAATTAGAGGAGAGATGACAGTGAAAAAAAGCAAAACAATTAAATCCTCTCCCACTTAAATGAAAATTTTACTGAGGCTTGTTTTGTTACATAGTGTTATAGTGAAAACAGATGGTATTTGAAACTTGGCTTTGAAGCAAGCCTCCCTTCAGCCTCCACAGGCAACCAGACATTCCCCCTCTGCACATCACTTCCAACAGCTCTTTAGTGCAAAATATTTCCGTGTTTATCCTCCAGACAAATTACAATTGCTGATCTTAAGTCATTTGTGTACTAAGAAAATGATGTGTTGTCAACCCCAAATCCCGTTCTTCTTTATAAATCCTTTCTTTCATAAAGAATTAAATGAAACGAAGAGGGAATTCATTGCATTTCTTTCTTTTCTTTTAAAATATTAGGATGGCTTCAATGGAATCAGCTCATCAGTGGAAAGTGCAGTGAGCAGCATATACAATTAGCCTATGTAGCTTGACCCCGGAGCGCTCTGGTAGCTTGCATATTGCCCAGGCAGAGGGAGCTGAGGCTCAGCAGTACTCCTGACACTAGAAGTGCAGATGTTGGATATACCTCCCCTAATCTGTGTTCTTTACAAAATGACTGTGAACCATTTATCAAAATGTTTAGCTTGTTTTGATAGCTGGACTAAATTGTAAACAAATGGTAACCACATGTTATTTACGGCAGAATAATTTTGCTTTGTTTGGTTTTATGACAGCATTTACACAGTATTTTATGCAACCTTAGTGACCTACATAAGGTTTTGGTCTACAAGTTATACTCTTTTTCTGAAAAACCAAAGAATTAACAAAATAGATGATGGCAGGATTTGTTTTTAACCATAGCAGCTGGTAATTTGATGGAAAAAAAACCAGTAAAACTTCTTTGGTGTTTTCAGAGATCAGAAATTCTCTTTTCTGCTGTCCCAAGGGCCTTTAAAAATATGCAGACTTGTTGTTGAAGTTCATTAAGTCATGGAGTGATAGCAATACACATTACCATCCCTAATTTCAACTAAGTTCCCCTAATTCCT
Source organism: Ciconia boyciana (assembly GCF_034638445.1). Lineage (NCBI taxonomy): Eukaryota > Metazoa > Chordata > Aves > Ciconiiformes > Ciconiidae > Ciconia > Ciconia boyciana. The sequence continues at coordinate 63,227,312 of NC_132934.1, forward strand.
GCCATCACAAGCCATTTCCTGGCTTCTCCTCACCTTGCTCTGAAGTGTTTTTTCTTTGGTTTATGGTTTTTTGTTACTCAAGAATTGGGAAAAAGGGGGAACATTGTGATGAAACCTTCTGTAAAATCACTGGAACCATTACACCGCAGTTACAGCTCTGGTCTATTTGCCTTTAGGCACAAGCCAAGATCAGATGGTTCTAGATCAGCAAAGAAGAAATGGGGAAGGGAAAGCCACATAAAAGCTTTTCTCCTCCCTAGCACTTCCATTCAAGAGTCCCAGAGGGAAATCACAAATACATTAGGCCAGCCTTACAAAAATCATTCTTTAACAAAACAGAAGTGAAAAAACCCCCCACACCCCAAAACACTAGGGCGTGCAATATCGGAATTATTTCATAGTAATGTTGGAAAAGTAGTAGCTGAATAATTTTGTGGCTTGGTTGTTGTTTTCAAGACAGTTTTGTAAAGTTGCATGAGAGGGAACAGAAACCTCTTGGTTAGGATTTGTAAATAGAAAACATCCTAAGGCTGCTGTCCCTTTCCTCTTCTCCTGGATCATTACTCTCAGGAAGCCACCTGTAATTCTCTTTGTAAATGGTCTGTGCTTCATGTGAAAGAAGGAAGGAAGAAAGGAAAAAAAAACCCAAAAAACAAATTTGCTGAACAGAACACAGAAAAGTAAGTATTTTTGAAAATTAGTTTTCCAGGAGGGATGTCTCCAGTTTTTGGTTCTCTGGTACGTGTGGAAGGGAAAGTTACAGCTGCTTTAAGCACTATCAGCTCCATTTTACTGCCAAGATGACATACTTACCTGTGAACTGCAAATATAGGAAACACCAGTGCTAGTATTTCTCAGTGTTGCTCTATGATTTTTTTATGTTATATGCAGAAGCTTTTTCAGTGAAAGGGACAGCATTAAATCATTAACAAAGACTTTCGTTTCCCCGTAGTTAAATCAGTCACTGAGCTTAAACAAAGGCTAAAGTTAAGGAGTCTGACTTAAGAGTCCCTTTCACTTCTACTACCCAATTTAGTGTCTTGACTTACGGGTTGTCATATTTTTCATTCCTTCTAAACCCTTTCTGCATGACGTTCATTTGCATAAACAATCCCATGGCAATAGCAGGAATAATATTTAGCCATCTAAACCAGAGCGTTCATCCATATTTCCCAAAAGTATGTCAGCTCTGAGTGCGACTGGTCAAGACGCCTCTTGAAATTCCTGCCTGCTCTCTTACACTGTGATGGTGAATCTGAGCTGGATGCAGCAGCTTGAGTCAATTTTCAGCTCATGTTTCTTTCATAGGAATGACTGGAGCTCCCAGAGAGGAAAGACTCACCTTCTGCTCCTTTTGCTTCCTCTAGCTCCTTCACGATGCCTCGCTGACTTGCCCAGTCCCCTCTTTCCATGCTTATCCTCATTCCTTGCGTCCATTTCTTGCAAAATCGCACAGAAGTATTTACAAAAATTTCAGAGCCACTTAAAGCAGATTTTTAGACCCGCCATGTTTCAACCACTGGAGCGAAACGTTCCAGACGAGGTGCCCTTCTTGGGATGATTTGTTTCTGAACAGTTTCATTCAAAAGGTCTTCTTGAGAAAGTTAGGGAAAAGAAGTCTTTTTTATGTATTTTTTAAAAATAGTATTTTTGAGAAGCTTCAGTGTCCTCACGTTTAGATCAGAGGGGAAGCCTTTGTCAGGGAGCAGCAAGGCCAGGTTCCCTTTCCTTGAGGGAGGGCGAGACAGGACCTAGGCTGGTGGCAAGGCAGGAGCAGGGTACAGAGCTGGCCAGCATGGGTGCAGTCCCACAGCGCCCGGGAGAGGTGAACAGAGAGGGTCCCGTGACGGGAGCCAAGTTTGACCAAGAGTCCAGATCACCAGGCAAGTCCTTAGTGATGAGACAGGTTTGAGGTCAGGCTGAGTTTGCAATTCGGGATCAGGTCCAGAGACAAACGCCCTGGTCATTACACAGTCCAGGGATCACCATGCATGTTCGTAGTGTGGAGGAAAGTCTGAAGTCAAGCTAGAAAATCAGATCTGAGGGTTTTCTCAAAGAGTTCCAAGATTGGCGACTGGCCTCCTTGATCGTCTATCTCCTCCTAGTGAAGTCCAGCCCCACCAGAACTTTACAACCTTCAGTAAAATCTTTGTAAGCCCATTTCCCCCTTGTGCCAAGAGGGGACGGTGCCCCTGGCAGCACCAAGCCCAGCACCACAACGCGCTGGAGTGGGAGGGACGCAGGACCTGCGCAGCAGCCCGCAGCAGGGACTTCCCTGGCCATTTGTGCTACAACATTTCCTGCTGAGCTCCCCTCAGCTTAAAAGCATCAGAGCACCATGTGCAAAAACCACGAAAGTGATGGTTGCCCTGCACCACTCTCCAGGAAAGAGAATGAATGGGAGGCTCCCTGTGGAAATATAGGGCATAACTGCAAAATTAAAACACAAATGGCAGTACACTTGCAGAGGAGGCTCAGATTGTACTGTTGCACAGGTAGCTTTAAAACTGACGATTTACAGCTTGCATGTTTATGGGAAAAAACGCGTGACGGTTGCAAAGCCCAGTTTTGGCTTGAAATTTTAATACGTACAGGCAGCAGAGACTAAGAGAAAAGGGTTGACTCATTCTTCTTGTGTGGGGAGGGATAGTGTGGAAAAGATACCAAATAACACCTAATAAAAAATAGGCAGTGGTGCATATAAATTAGATGTTGGGAAGAGGTCTGGTAAAACTTTATTTTTTGGCACTAATAGCACACCCCAAAAGGGTCTCTGAATATTGGAGGGGTTTCTTGAGAGAAAACTGAAAACTCCAATTGTAATAAAAGGAAATAGTTTTCTGACAGAGCAGTAAAAAGGTGCAACAACAGATGCCCTGATAAACATACCCAGTTGCCACAGGCACCTACAACGCATCCTCTAAACACGTTTTTTTGGCTGGTGAAGTGGAAAAATGGGCAAATCTAGGATTAAAGAAAATTGCATCCCACTTTGAATGTCTGGAGAATGCCTGAATGGTACAAATTGTGTATCTTGGCCATCCCCAAATATATAGGCAGGCACTTGAGGAAAGGAGTTAGAACTGCATTTCCTCAGAGTCAAAACTCAGCTGCAGCCTTCAGTAAACTTGTATTTTTCCATCTAACACGGTTAGTGACTTGGATTCCTAATGAGAAAAAAAGATAGTAGCAAATAATAAAACACAGAAGTGGTGATGTATGTCCCATACGGTAGCAGGTTTTCTCAAATTGGTTAGGTGGAACCACAGAGATACTAAAAGTTAGTTTTTCCCTAAAACCAAAACACAAACAAACAAACAAGCCATCTAGTAAAATGATAGCCAGTATGACTCTGCATCATTCATTTGAGCTCTAGGGGGGCAGTAGGTTAAATTCCACAAATGCAAAAATGTTCATCTATGTTTGTGTAGATATTTTGTGTTCAGCAAATGAGTTCAATTTATCTGACAAAGTGAATGTTTGAAAGATTTAATGGAAAGATCTGGAAAGAACATTTTTTAACCAGTTTTCTGATTTTGACAGACTTCAAATTACTTGGAAGGAGGTATAATTGATTTGTATGAAACTTTTTAAAACAATCAGTTTTGTCACATTCCCTTTGGAATATTACAAATCTTTATGGTCAGTCAGAAATATTTGCGTAAAGCTGCTAAGATTGCCTTAATGAAGATATGATGTATTTTGTTCTTTTTATGTTATACTGTAGATGCTTTGGCTTTCTTTTTCATCCCAGTCCTGTCTTAAATTAAAAAATAGGAGTGGAGAGACTCCTATTTGTTCTACATACATAGCTTTTTAGATTAATTCATACTTAATCCAGATGCATTTTATTACCAAAGAGGAACTGAATGATCAAGAGAGCCCATACGTTGTCTCATATTTAAAACATGCAAATAGGAAATACCATGTTATGTGATTTTGCCTATTTGAAAAGCTGTAAGTCTTCCTAGTCTTTATTAACATTATCAGTATAAGATCTGTAACATCTGCTTATTAACTTTCCTAGCATCCTTGCAGTAAAAAGACTTGTACTTGCAAAAGGATGGATTGAATTGCACACTAGAAGTCACTTCTGATTGACAAAGTTCTACCAATGGTTGCATTCATTCCTTTTCTTGTCTACGTAGAAGATGATTTGTACACATGGGAGAGAAAGCCCCAAGAAAAAAGCGTGACTATGTAACAGTGCGTTGCAGGTATGAACTTTTTGGTTTTTGACATCACTTGCTCTGATCCTATACTCATCATGGCAAGACAGAAAGAGAGAGAGCAACTTAGACAAGCATGATAAAAGTTCTTTAAGGTCCCCAATAGGTATGGGTAGAGCAGAAAGTATGAGCTCCCGTTGAGAAAACCTTTGTCCCACATCAGCACATGTGTACGTGTGGCCAAGGGGTGACTGCTCCAAAAATTTGCTTGGCATCACCTGTTTTAAAATAGCAAGGATAATAATGCTTAAACTGTTGCAAAAGCACAGACATGCTATCTAAATTGAAATTATCATGTCTGACTGCTTTGAGACAGTTAGGCGAATATATGACAAAATATGAAATTCTAAATATCACGAGAGGCAGGAGCTTTTCCGCTGTCAGATCATTGTAAGAAACTTTAAAAGATTTAATGTTAAATTTTCAGTTTTGTTTTCCTTAGATGTCCTGACTTGGCAGCATTCAGTTCCAAAAGTGTCTGGTTTTGGTACAAATGACTCATAAATAAAAACTTACTGTAGAAGCTTTAAAGCTGGCGCATAGTTTTCCACAAAGCAAAATCATAAGGAACTTATTCTCAAAGTGGTAATACAAATACTAGAGTAAAAACACAGGGTGGCTTGGGGAGTGAGATGGAAGAGAGTTAATCACCTTAGTGCAGAAAGCTAAATTTAAAAGGTGGGGTTTTTTTGTTTTTTGGGGTTTTTTTGCTTCTTTTAAAGGCAAACAGTCCAAAAGTGCTCAAAAATCACATTCAATCCAAACTAATTCAATATTTAAAATATTTGCATTCCTTCATTACTGTTTGAATCACAGATACAAACCTTGGATCAAGGACACCTGTGGTGAGAGGTGCCAACAGAAATGTGGCAGACTAGTCAGTAAGAAAGCTTTAGTGATAGGAAGAGAATCAGATTTTGCTGCTTTATGATAATAAATGAGGACTGAAAACAAGCCTTTGTATAATTTCAGATTTTCCACATTTCAGACCTTTCCAGCCAGTTTATGGTTCCTGCACTCTGCTTTTTGCTAAAAATAACAATAATTGCCTCCCACTGATTTTGATCCACCAAAGGCAGGAAAAGTTGGAGTCCTCCTGCAGGCAGGCTGCAGGGAGTTGCCAGAGTTTTAGCTGCCATTTGGTCTAACTTGCTGAGAACAGAGCTGTACCTGAGATTTATAGCGGAGTCATGCTATTTAACCAAGCTAAGCGTTGTCAGCAAGACACCGAAAACTGAGCAAGCACGAACAAGAATGGGAGGTTATAGGAGAAATATTCGCTTGCATGCCAAGATTATTGTAGTGACAAACTGAAGTTAGGATGAGGGCAGCAGAAAAGAAGACTGGCTTTTTTCTTCATGGTGTACCGCAATGGCCCCTATTTGGGATTTTGTCCCCCTTGTCCTCAGCTTTCACAAACGGCATGAACCTTTCTGCGAGCCGGGAGCCCGCAGGTGTCTGTCCCAGCCACCATTTTATAGGGGCCTGCTGGAGACAAACCCACGTAGCCCTCTGTCTGTCTCACAGCAGGCTGCCCTCTTCTCTGGTTCTCATCAGTTGCTGCTGCCGGCCATTCATGTTTTCTGCTTCTTTAAAACCGCAGCTGAAACCTTGTTTTGGTGAATTAAGATAAAGTAAATGTAGCGTGGTTCCATCCTTCCTGCCACTGTTAGGCTGGCCAGACATGGAAACACCTGTCCTCCTTCATGTGCTGGCAAACCTTCGGAAAATAACCCCACCACCCTCTAACCTGAAAAAGGCAAGTATTCAGAGAGCAAATTTTCTTTCCAGTCAAATTACTCAAATTCTCATTTGATTTCAGATTTTATATTTACTGATCTGTCAGCATATTAACATTTTGGAAATACACTATATAAACTTTCACCCATTTTTTAAAAGAAATTATGTAGACAGTGCAAAATAAAGCCTGTTTTCTCCAGGTAAAGCATTAGTCGCCCTTGAAAAACTTGTTTTATTTCTAAATTTCCTGCAGGCAATTTGCAATAGCCAATTACGTAGTAAGGACAAAAAAAAAAATGCTTCCTAAACTATGTGCTGTAGACCAAACTCAGTGTAATACCTAAATGACTGCAGAAAGAATTTGTTTTTCTGAAAAAGAATTGAGAAAAAAATTATTCCAAGTCAGTAATAATTTAAAAAGTTAAAGCAATGAACTATTGTCAACCTTCAGATTTTGTCTGCCAGGAGCCTGGAGCATCGGTGGTTCTGAGGATTGCTGTGGATGACTAGTGGTCCACAAACTCTGCTTGGGAATCACTTTTCCAAACCGTAACTGAAATTATGACAACTTATAACTCCAGTTTGGCTTCTATATGAAAGGCAGAAATACAATATCACTGTGCAATTATTCACGTGTTGTTTGGTTTGGGTTTTTTTTTTGTGTCCAAGGACAACTGACATTCTGGTTGTTTCCCTGATGAAAGAGTGTGAACGAGTGCAGTGTCTGCAGCTAAGGCTAGGTATCGATTTACTTGGATATGGAAATACTGATGGACTTGACTTTCCTTTGAAACCTGAAGAATGCTAAGTCAGCATTGTGACAGCTGTGCCCCTGCTCACGTTTTGAACAAACTTTGTTTTGGATTCCTGGGCCTGACTGCTTCTTAGCTTTATATTTATTTTACACTTTAAAGTTCATGTTACAAGATAGGTGCTCCTGCCTCTTTTTTCTCCATTTTGTTATAAATAAACAAATCTCAGCATCACACAAAGTTCATGGAGTTTAGAGTTTGATTTTCTTCATTTGGTTGGCCTGCCTCCAGAAAAGAAATAAATACTTTTTTTTAAGTTCTTGCTTTTAGGTGTATTCTTTCAGAATGAATGGACTTTCCTGCCCAAACTGTTGCCATTTGTTCCTCAAAAAGCCCAGAGTAATTCCTGTAAAGACAGCTTTCTTCTTTCATCTCATGAGGTGTAGTCTGGTGTACGGATAGTTAAGGATAGTGGTATCTCCCCAAACTCCCTCCTTCCCAGGGAATGACTTCCCAGGGAAGACTTTCCTTAGCTTTAATAATTAATAATAATACTAATATAGCACTTTTCTATCCTAGTCTAATGGAATTCTGGTGACCAAGGGTGTAGATTTTCATAAGACAAGTTTGTCACCTATCTTTGCTTGCTTCTTTGTGAATTGCTGCAAGAACAAAAGGTTTGGTACTGAATGGTATTAGGTTACATGTAACATAGCCAGGGAGAATGTCTTCATTGCTACTTCCACCTTTGTGCAGTAAGACTGGAAGATCTGTTTTCCGAATGAAGGTGTTAGTTACTCCTTTCACAGGTGATACCCTGTGCCTCATGAACCGGCACAGCAAATGTACTCTGTTCTGAGACTGCAAGAAAGCTTATGTGCTGGGTAAGAGAGAAATGCAGCTGTACTCTTTGGGATGCCCTCCTAAATAAAGGCAAGTGCTTTGAAGCCCATGTGCTTGGCAGCTGTCGAGGGCTTCTTCCACATGAATATTGAAGCCTTGCTGCCCTGAATAGCTCCAGAAGACATGATCTAGCAGCTTTGGTCCAGGCACATAAAAGAATTTTCTTAATCTGATCTAATCACAGCATAAGTCTGGGGAGTTCATTTTTGCCATCATATCTGATGAACACTTGATTCTTGGCTATCTGTTCTCTAGATTTCTGGCCCCATCTAGCATAGAGTAATTTTAAATACAGGACTGATTAAAAAAAAAAGGGGAGAAAACAACCATTTGGAGACCAGTTCATGAAAACCACGACAAACATCTACTGAGCAGGTTACATCAGATGGAGGAGTAGCAGTCATTCGAAAGGATATTATGCAGAGGATACCTTTGAAACTTTCCATCCAGCAGTCCTTATTGTTGAATCTGGATACATCATCCACATCACATTTAGATAGTTCTGACTGCTACCTAATGAGGTAAGATATGTTTTTTGACACTACTCCAACAACCACGTCAAAGATGAGGTCACATATGCAGACTGGACTGATGAAGACAGCTGTCCAAGACTTCTACATCTGCAGCCTTATGAATGCTAAAAACTTAGCCTGCCAAGTCTGCTGGGCATTTCAACACTGTTGCCATAAAGGTATCAGCAAGCTCTTTTGTGAAGCCTGTAGTTTTTGGCAGAGTGTAAATGAGCACAAAACTTATGTTAGCTTTGGCTCTGGGTTCTCTTGCAAATGAATACGTTTTTATCAGTCTTGCTTTACATGAAGCACCATTTCTGGATAAGAGATTGAAAATTATGATAAATGGAGTGCCAGCTGTAATCTGCTAATTAACCCAGTGTGTCAAGGTGGATAGCCCAGGGCACGTGGTACCATCCAACCTGATCTCTGTGATACCCTTAATGTTATGCCATTGTATAGGACAGGTAGTTAGTTCTTTTCAGGAGAAGGTCATTTTTAATTGTTGTTTCACAGCAGTGCACAGAACTCATGGCCAGTTGTTCAAACATACCTAGGCTCAACTATAAGCACGTATATATTTATAGAACTAAGGACAAAATTTAGTTCATGCATTTAACTGCTGGACAGGTGATGACAAACAAGAAACAGCAATTATACAGACCAGCCCCATCAGTAACGTGTGCACTGAGTATTTCAATAGTCAGTAGATAAAAGTGGCATTGGTAACCACTGCTGTTTACCTGCCTCATAAGTTACTGTCAACCAAAAATAGTAAGCAGGGGTTTTTTTCTGCAGATGGCCCTCAAAGGCCTTTTCAAGGCAGTTAACATTGAGCAAATAAGTGTGACAGGAACAGAATGTGATTTAAATCCAAGCGGAGTGGAAAGATTCCACAGGATTTCGATGGTGTTGAATGAGTCCTCTCGTAAACAGCCTCCTTAACACAGCAGCTACCATGTAGCATGGTTAGGGGATCTCGTTTTCCTCCTGAGGCCAAATTTAAGTGCCCCAGTCTCTACTCCTTCTCTCCAATGAATCTGAAAAGGGCGACTGCTGCATAGCCCGCTGCTCAGTCTGGTTCATCTCTCATAATTGCACCATTATCACCCATAAGGAACCCATTAATGTGGAAGAGGTTTTGAAACCAAAGCCTCTCTTTTCAGAGCCCTGATCTAGGAATGCTTTAAGGGTATACGCCAGCTCAAGAATCAGATTCATTTTGGTTCTGGGAATCAAACCACAGCCTCTGAAAAACAATGGAATTCATGGCTTGTTCCAGAAAGTTAAGCAACAGCCTCAGCTTTTTGCTAAAAGAAGGCTAATAAGGTTTGATGTAACATCAGAGGAGCTAAATCAGATCTAATAACAATACTTGTTTTTTGAACACTTTAGCCTTAACACAAACAATTTCTCACTTCATAATTTTCCTTCCTAGGGCCTTCTTTTGGAATATCCTACAGGCAGATGTCCTACTTAACAGGAGACCCCTCATATTCTGCCAATTTCCATCTATGTTTAAGTATTTACTGATTGAGAACGTTTCAGCCATTAGGCAAAGAATCCTCTCTTTCTGTGTGGCATGCCAGATGTCAGCTGCAATACGATCTGCAGAAAGACACACTGTCTTAAGGCTACCTGAGCAGTAGTATGATGGGCTAAGTCATTTCTGCCTTATTTGAAACAGCACTGTCCCTATTTAGAAGTAGATGTTAAGAAGTAATGAGCTGTATATAAAGCAACGTGTTATGCACACAGTTGAGTGGCAGAGGAAAACTAGTTTACCCTGCACCAGCAGAAGAATTACCATGAGCAATATGGAGAATCAAAAGCAGCAGCAAACATGAAATGATCTCAAGGGAATGGACATTTCAGAATGTGATTTGATTTGTATTTCAAGTTTAAGAGGATTCATTACGAAAACATTTGCTCCCATCACTGTAAACGTAGATGCAAGAAGTAGCCAGCTACTCTGACCTTTATAAGCAGCCAGGAAATAACATAAGCCTAAATAATTCCAGTTTGTTCTAGGATCTTAAACTGCAGTTCTGATAAGGGGTGATAGCTAAGTGGGTGCGGGAAAGATGACACCAATTGGTATCCTTTAAAAAGAAGCAGGTTTAAAAACATAGTAAAAAAATACTGGGGGGGAAAAAAAGTGACAAAAATGGCTAGGTTTCCTGAAAGGAACTTGCACTGGAATTCATGTCCTGTTTACAGTATCTTCTGTAAACTTCAGCCTCTATAGCTTCCTCTTTGTACCCTGCACAGGTCTAATGTAGCTGTACACAGCTGAAACAAAGCTAGCTCTGTGTGCCTGTTCATGCACAGCATTGGAAAGAAGAACACAAGCTGCAAATGAAGTTGTTTTAAGAACAGGTTTTGAGATTATACTTTAATTGCTAGTGAAGCAGCTGGTGTCTGTTCAAATTTGTGCAAATCTGAGATGAGTAAGTTGGTTAAAAAAATATTTTTAAATCCTAGGAAGTTAAAGTCACTAAAGTGGCCATAAATAAACGTTAAAGAGTAAAACTAGATGTTGAAAAACAGACTCCCCAGATATGTTGGACAAGAGCCTACAAAAGCCTTCAAAAGAATTTTCTTCAAAACACTATGAAAGTTAACAGGAAACGCTCTATAGGAGACTTCATGATAATTATAAAGATGTTGTTTGGCACTTTCTGAATAATGCATTCCCTTGTTTAAAGAAAATGATACTGACAATTCACAATAGCCCAAAAATAAATGATTGGGGCAGCAACAAACGTATGCTAAGGAGTGAGTTCAGAGTAGCAATATTTTATGTTAAACACTAGACTAACAGAACTACCCTCTGTGCAGAGTATTTAGGAGATGAGAATTAATTCCATAGGTTTGGTTGGATGAAGTACGACAGCACATGTGATTGATCCTAATGCAGCCCACTGTAAACACAGGTAAGAAAAGCCATCTCCGCCTTTTCCTGCTGGAGTCTCTGTCCTCCTTCTGATTGTCAACAGATGTTTTAAGACTTCTTTACATATTATTTGATGGGTGGTCATTTACCCTGTGGCTCTTCCTGTTGCATCAGCATAATTCTCTTCCCCAGATCAGTACTGGTCCATTAGACTCACCAGAGGTTTGTAGTTCTGTATCTGTTTTATTTCCAATTTCACTGTTTTTCTTTCCTGTTTTTTTTGTTTGGTTTTTTAATTTTCAGTGATGAGTGTGGGGCTCCTGACTTACTTAGGTTTCTGTTTTCCCATCTTGTGATGTGAAGGGTTCTTGTGCATTGACTACTTGAGATGTATTTCAGCCATCACTTAGCCGCCAGGAGTGGAGAACCCATCGCGATCAAGCAAACCCTCCTTGCACCTGCAGTGACACCCTTTTCAGAGTCTCCCACATGGCACCGGAGACAGGAGCAGATCACCAGAGACATCTTTCCTGTGTAGCTCATTCCTCAGTGTTTCATTTCAGAGGCTCTGTTCCTCTTCTAGTTCTGTGATTTTGCTGGCAATAAACTCTCCTGTGTTCCCTATGGGCCTGCCAAACAAGCTGGTGTCTTCCCACCAGAAGCTACATGAGGACCTTTACAAGCAAGCACAATTTCCGGTTATCCCAAATTCTACACTGAAAATCCACAGATGGAAGAAATCCTCCTGGCTCTGACTGATCTGCTGCAATCGGTGAGCAGGTAGCTCTTCTCCAGGTCCTGTGACTGCAGTTACAATATAACTTTGCTCCTAAGAAACCTACCAAGATATTGATCCTTAGTATCTGGAAACTGGAGAAAAAGTGCTTCCTCTATGTACTGTGCTGTCATTTAATGGAATTGATTGTATATTCATTACAGGGTAATAAAGAGTTCTTTATGTTTTTCTTTATTTCTACAGAGGCCAGTGACAAGTGGCATGTTCATTTCCACAGGCTTTGAGGCAAACTCCTGTAGCCCTACCTTTTCCTTCCCCTCTTTTCTTATATGGGGACTCTCCTCTTTCTCGCCTGTTCTCTCAGCTTCTAAACTTTAGACCTGTTTCTGAGTCTGCATGTCTTGAGAGTAACTGACAAAACTGTCAAAAATGCAGGGAACTGCTGATTCTGTCATACGGTTACATAATTTCGTATTCCAGATGATGACCCATCTCCAGTTCCCCTTGAAGAAAACTGAGAGATCACTAATTCCCATTTTGCCATGCCATTTAACTGCTACCATGATTTATGGGATGCTTTCAATAACCCATCCATGTTATTTCTAGGATTTCGTTTTCCAACATTTCTGTTTTTCCAAAACCCAGAGGCATGTGCAAAGGCAGTGTTTCTATTATTTCTAGAAATCTGGGAGAGACTTATCTGTCCCCAGTCCTGAGTTGAATGCTTGATGCACAGCACTTTCTGCTCACTGAATTTAACTGGGTGGTTTGAGAGGCAACCCCCTTTCATCCCTCAACCCCTACTCAAGAAGACTCAGTGGTCTGCAGGACTGCGTTTTTACTCCAGATACTGTTTTTTATTTGTCTGTTTGTGCATTTTTCCATATTGAATTTTTATCTGACAGTGCAATGAACAGTTTCCAACCCTGTCTTTCTTTAGTTTCCTCTCACTCCTCTTTAGTCCTAACATTGTTAAATATTTTTGCAACCAGAAGGTATTTTTGGAGTGAATATACTGCCATGACTCTGTTTTCAATGGCAACGCTCAGTTCTGGCTGCCATGAGCAGACACAAGATGCCATGTAAAACTGCAAGTCGATTTTTAAAAAATCTGATTATATAATGTTTTACCATTCCTTTTGGTTGAAATTCCAGGAAAGTAGCAATAGGGATTTTGTATTGCCTACCCTAAACAGTAAGCATGTTTTAAATTCAGTTCAAGACTAAAAAGCTACGCTAATACAGTAATAATGTTCAAATTTTAAAGCTGTTTGGCAAGGAGGGGTACTGAAAAAATGTCAGCTTCACCCTTTGACAGCACTGGCAATCACCCTTTAAAATCTGCTATAATACTATAATTACCCCGAATATTTGGTTTAAACACTTTTAAGCTAACCAGCCATGCCAGCTGTAGGCAGGATCTCAGTTGAGAGTTGATTTTGGTTGGCAGTCAGGTCCAAGAGCACCCATGACTTACTACCTGCATACGTTTAAATTCCCCAGACATCAGATTGAGACCACAAAATGGAGGAAAGTAAGGCTAATTTGTTGACTGTCATGAAGAAAGATGATTTCTGGAACAGAATCATAGAAACCACATCCTAATACTAACATACTAGGAGAGCCATTTGCCAACACAATTTGTGTGAATTGAGTATTAGGTAACACAGAAGGACAGAGGACAAAGGGAGAAACAAGAAATGGCGCCATCTCCGTGCCCCCAAAACCAAGAGGAAGCCATGCCAATGGAAAGCTTCCACACTCCTGAGAAAATGAGTGCTTGCTGAAGCCTGGCTCCTGGTTCCTCAGTTGCTTCTAAGACTGTTACAGCTACTTGGGGACTTCTCAGATCTTGCCACAGTGCCATGATCTTTACACACAATAGCTTTTGCACTGAATTTCAAATTAAATGTTATTAGAGGCTTAATCAAAATGACATCCTTTTGCAATCTGTGGTATCACTTCACTTTGAACACTCCATTTCCATTTCTTCAGTAAGAAAACAAGTTGGGCTTAAGGAGCAGGAGCAGAACAAGCAGACAGTCTTAGAGCTTGACATCTCCTTCAAACTGCTTACAGAGAAATAACTTATTTTCCAGATTCATCCCTGAGGTTATTCTGCTGATTCCAGAAGCTATCCAGGAAACATCTCCAGGCCCTATGAACAACTTATGCACTTGCTGAGCAGAGCAAGAAATACAACAATTAAAGCCCGTAAAAGGCTTGTAATCTGATTTTAGTTGATTAAAGGTAAGAAGATCACTTTTCCTTCAAGTGAAGGTTCTTATCTCCTATTGAATTTGGATCTTCAAAGATTAAATAGCTGTCTATAAGAACAGAGTGATATTTCATCAAGAGGAATTTTTGAACATGACTTTTTTGCCTTAAGCTCAAGAGCTATGGTCAAAATCAGTTCTACGCAGTAAAGACAAGATTTTACGTGTAATCCTAGGTGAAAATTCAAATCTGTACAAAATTCTATTTGTAACTTTTTAAAGGAAAAAAGCCCACAAAATATTTTACTATGAAAAACTATCCTGGGGAAGAAACTAGCAATTGTATAAAACAATATTGATGGTAACCCCAAAATAATAGTTTTTTACTTTCACAGGTCACCTGTATGAATTAAACCTAGCACAGATTACTAGAAAAAACAGAAACAGCCTAGAAGTGCTGGGATATAACAAAGTCTAGTTGCATAAGCCCTTGTTTCAGAAAATCTGATTGGAACATAGTCAAGGTTTTTGAAGTATCTACACACTGGGTATTTAAGGGGGAAGCTGGTTGATTTGAACAAAAAAAATCCTTTGAATTGTAGTATTGCTCAAGAATTGCATCACCCAGTCACCCATAGACAGACAGAAAATAAATGGTTCCAGATTCTAGCTAAAATGAACAAAGATAAAAAAGACCCGTTATGCACAAAGATAAAAGCTAAGGCACATATTATATCTCATTACCAGTGTTATTTCCTTTTTTCCTGGTTAGAATTTCCCTAGTCTTCCACAAGAGCTTTAAAATTAACTTTAAGATATTGACTTTTTGCCCGGTTTCTGCCTTTGCCAAGCGAAACAACACAAAATAAAACCCCTATTGCAGACAGATGATCTTCTCATACTGACCTGCCTCTGTATGTGACATTGTACACTTGTGTGACACCTGCTGTGACCACCTTACCAAGTTGATGTTCATCTGTGCTGCCACTCTCCTTCTTCCCATTGCCATAGCAAAATACTCTCGAATTCAAACCAAAAGAAAAAAAGTTCATGAAAACCATCTAATGTGTTTCAACTATTTGATGCAGTGTAAGAGGAAGGAAAGATACCTCTTTGCAGGAAGATCCATCAGCTGCTAATATCTAATAAAAGTAGGGCTAGAGAGAGACTGTTCCTGCAGATCTTGTGATGAAAGTCTAGATGTTAATAAGAGAAACCTTCTTTGAAACGTACCTTCCACTTACAATTAATTTTATGTGTGTGTTGGGAGAGGAGTCATGCTGTGGAGTAAGAAGGTTCTACCATGTTAAAGATGCCTATCAATAACAAAGTATTCATACTTTGTTAAAGCACTTTCTATATTTATGTTAAAAAAATCCATGCAACATTTGATGAGAGTTTTTAGAGGACTATTTATGCTCAGTGTGGCTTATTTAAGACCGAGAATGCTGAACTTGTGTAATTCCAGGTAAAATAATAGATGTTCAGAGGCCTGGATTATTGATACACTTCACAGAAGACATGCAAAAAATGCTATCCAAGTGTTTAGATAGGCAAAGAAATAACTGAAAACAGACTTACTATATGTAAACAAAAGTGGATTTTAAATAGATACAGCAGCTGCCTTTGAATTTTTTTTTACAACCCAACATGTCACTGTTTCTGGGTACAGAATGGCTACAATTTTGAAATGTTAAAATCTTGTTCTTTTTATATTGTTGTCTCATGAAAATAAAGTCTATATTGTCTCCTAATGCTCCATTGCAAACTGACAGAAGCCTATTGAAGCTACTGAGTAAAATGTACCTTCTTTGTAATAGGGTAGGAAAAACTTCCCAAGGGAAGTGGCTTAATAATGACAGCTGAATTGCAGCTTGCGCCAGTGCTAACTACAGCAAGTGGCTCCTTTGATTTAGACAAATAATCTGAATATTGAAGTTGCTATGAAACTACATGTTGCAGTAGCAAAACATATTTACTTAGATTAAGGCAGGAAGGGATGGCAAGGAAACTTAGATCTGACTTGTTTTCCACAAAGGCATAATAAAAAAATCATTTAACTGGGTCTCCAGATGACTATTAAAAACAGTTAAAGCTACCTACAAAACTATTGTACTTGCTCGCCTGAACACGGAAAATAAACCCTGATCATGTGGTCTACTAGTGCCATCTATTGTGTACAGGGAAAAATACAGACACCAAATGTAGAAGTTGCCTATTTTCTCTTTGAAATGTGAGAAATACTCTCTCTGTATTACAGTACCAATTAGAAAACATAGCCAAAGCTCACAAAATCACTTCTGTTTTTTATAAAAATATAGCAATTATTATCATTTATGTGTATTACAGCAACATGCAGAAGTCTAACCACTGTCAGGCTTCATCATGCCAATACTGTTTGTGTATGCATGTACAGACCACATGTGCACACCCATACAAATGCAGTAAAAGACAGATCCAGCTGTGATAGTTTTAGTCAAAGCTACAGAAATCTTATCAATTAAAACCTACTGCAACTTCCTTATGCTATGTCAAATTTCTCCCAAATAAAGGGACATTAGTTCCTCTTCCAAGGAAATAAACATTACCCCTTCTTAAAATCCAAGCACCATGCTGCCTTTCACCATTTCTTTGAGGAGAACAGCTCTTCCAGCTCTTCCAGCTTCTTCCAGAGAGAATATCTGCAGCAGACATTGTAAACCACTAGGATCAGCTCATGAACCCCAAACACTCTGAAGTCTTCAAGCAGACCCTCCAAAACCTGAAGGCTGGTGAAAATGTGGTGTCAATATTGAGACCAAGACTCTGTATTTACAGAGCAGTTTAAAATACCAAGCTCTTGAATGTCTTTACAAACCTCATACTGAAATGTCCAAAACTTACTGACATATATTACCATAATCCCTCTAGTCTGCTTGAAACTTTTGCAACCAGTATTACCACCAAATAATAAAGCCCTTGCCATCAAGATCGTTTTACTACTATCAAACACATGCTGCTGTCAGAGATAAGGCACTATGCAAACAGAGCAGATCAGAAATAAAAATTTAGAATATGAGAAAAAACAAAGGTGCAATATCTGGTGACCACTGGCTGAGCACACATGGGAGAGAAGAGCAGAGACAGTAAGAGTGTCCTAAGACAAAGTGGGTTTTAGGTATTTTGAGTCGATTGAGTTTCATCCTTACATGATTTGGAACTGTGATAGAGACCGCAATGGTAGTATTTCATCAGTAGCTCAAGCACAACCTAGAAAAATGAGGCTTTGCACTTTTGGAAAGGGTAGAGAAATGATTTAGCATAATCACTAAAAATAACTGTCATGTGATTTACTGTAGTTTAGGCAAAAGAAGTTTCTCAATCACTCACGATGGGCTGACAAATAGAAAACATCACACAAACAGAGTAGACGGTAAAAATATTTCTAGCATAGCTCCCAAGAAAAAATAGCTATTTCTTGTTGCTAAGAAATGTGAAAATACAGAAAAAAGGGTCTGTTGCAAAGGAACAGAAGTGTACTGAGACATTATCTGTAGTAACCTGTAGAGAACATTTGATTGTAAAAAGTTAAATAGCATTATCTAACAAGAGCCATCTACTGCTAAAATTATACAACTTGGTAGAAGAAAAGATTTTTCAATTGCTTGCAACATGTCAACTCACATTTCAACTGAAAAAATAACTAGGATCTTGACTGAAAAGCTGCCTGGAGCCAGAGAATAATCAAAGTGTTTTCAATAGTTTTTTCACTGCACAGATGAAAAGGTAATAACCCATTGTCTCCATCAGCATGTTGATGCACATTGATGTTTTTGGCCTAACAAATTAAATAAAAGGCAAACTGTTGGTGATGCATTCTTTTGGTCATGACTGTAACTCATATAAAAATGTATCATGATAAAGCTCAGAAAAATGGGAACGATTTCATTCAGTAGTTCCTCAGTACTTGAATTAACATGTTGATTTCAGCAAAGAAAATTATCATGATTCAGCCACTTTCTCTGAAAATTTTTTTTCATTTTTTTTTTCTTTCTCTTTAGGAGACTGTAAGCACTGTAAAGGTTGGCAGGCTGGATATGATTCTGTTGAGGAGGACAGAGTACTAAGAGATTAGGCAAGTGTGAACTTGTTTCAGGAGCCCTGTAGTGGGATGATGATTTAGTGTTTTCTTAGTGTTCTCTCATCTTGAAACTTGTGAAATTTATTGTGATTTCCTGCCTAAATCAGAACAATACAAATAATTCTTCCTGTTTAAGTGTACTCATGTTCACTATAAAAACACACTAATATAAGTTAAGGCTGAACTTCAAGTTAACGTAATTTCTTTTTTCCCTGTAAAGGGTTTAGTAAATTGATGAGCTGAAACCTGATATCATTGAAGTAACAACTTCAAGCTCCTTATACTTTAGTTTAAGAAAGCTAAGATAAAAAGCAATAAAAGAACAATACACAATGCACAAAGAAATATGGTCTTTTCTTAACATGGCCTTCAAAATAACAGGATGTCACTTTTTGTGGTTGGTATACATTTTCTTGTAAGTATTTCTGGTCTTCACTTGAAGGAATGTGTGCCCCTTGCAGGACACCTAATCAGCAAGACATAAGTCTTGCATTTAGTCAGTACTAGCTTTGATTTTTAACATGATTGTAACTATAAACCTCTGCAAGATAACCTGAATACTGTGGAAAGCAAATCTGCCAGTGAAAAACATTTTTACTATTTTTATTTGGAAGAACTTATAAAGAAAAAGTGGACTCTTTAAGTTGTGAAACAGCTGAATTTAATACAGTTTAAAATACACATCAAGGGAGATATCAACAGATGACTAGTCTTAAGACATCACTCTCCAAATCACACATTTGTTTTATCTCACGGAAAATTAGCAACTGAAAATCATCAATATTTCTGTGTAAACTGTGATAGACCATGACAAATGTAATTTTCAGAGAACGTGATTGATATCCAAGTGGTTAATGCACTAAATGGAGGTAGTGAATCAGTCCATGAAAGACCCTTTTGCCTCCAGATACTTGTAACATCTGACTTCTCAATTAGTTCCTTTCCAAGTCTTTCATTACAGAAGTAAGTTTATAGCAGCAAATATGCCATATCATCACTACAGAAGCTCTCCAGGACTTTTTTCCTTCAGTTTTATATATATATAATACTCATACACATATAACTGAACACCTGAGAACTACTGGTGCCTCTTCTTGTTTTCTATTCACTCCCAACGACTTTTTGGAGGCCCTCTTCATTCCATCATTGTAGGTTAAAACACAGGCTAGAAAACTTCTTCTTTGTATTAACCAAATTGCAGTAAGATTCCTCTTTAGTAGATCATGCATAAATGTAAATTGACTTTCTATTCCCACTTCAGTTTTAAGCTTCCTACGGCCAGCAGTGCATAAAGGGGAAAAAGGAGCAGACTTTTACAACATACATTGCAGTGATGATTAGAAAACATTTTTCAAGCAATATAGTTTAAACTTCTCCTCAGGTTTGTATTTGTATATAGTGCCCACTGTCAGAAACATGTAGCATAGTGTTGCCATCTACTAACTGCAAATTTCTAGTCTTGAAACAAAGATGCCCACTTCTGCTCACACATTCCTCCACAGTCCTTGCAACTTAACAGAGTAGGAATTCAGCCTTAGTGTTTTCCATTGTCTTTAGACTTTCCTAACTATTTGCAAAATGTACTTTGTCAAGTTTAAAACTAATGTTACTAATCGGACTATAACAAATGAAAAAGTATGGATATGTTCAAAGGGGAAGAGCTGAGGAGATCAAAAGTCTTTGAATGACTTTCAAGTGCTTCTACAGATTGCTTCTATTACAGTATTTTTAATCTATTAAACAGTATAAAAATTACAAAATATTGCAAAAAGGTAGCAGGAACATTGCTGCGAGTCTTTAAAATGTTTTAGTGGATGCTGTCATAGATGCTGGGGAGTTAATGGCATGGGTTCTTTATACAACTTTGAAAATCCCTGTCCCTCTGCAACATTTTCTGTAAGTAAAAAGAAACCTAGAATATTCATATATATATAAAATAATTTTCTCCGCTATCAGGAGTCTTCAAGTATTTCTGTTGATATCCTTAAAGAAAATCTCTAAAAGAAAAATAAAACAAGATCAGCTTACGATAAATTAATTTTACAGTTCTGCGATATAAAGTACAAGGAGATAAAACAAAAAAAAATGTATTTAAGTGAAATACATAGTGAGAAATTAAAAAAAAATACAGCTTATCTTTCTTAAGAGTCTGGCAGTTGTTTTTTCTGAATTAATAGTTTGGCTTTCTGTGAGCACTGGTTAGGACAAAAAGAGGATAGAATCTAAAAAATCTTTCTGTCATTGTCAAACACTAACATTGGATTTCATCCTATTTTATAGCCTGTAATTTAAAATGTCTGAATTTCTATTTAGTTTAATTCCATCACTTTCTCTTATTTATTGTGTTCACAATATTTATATATAGTTAAACTTTCAATGTTGAACACTTTGGGATCTGTGATCTGAAGCAGATTTATCAACTCATTTAGCTACTCTGAGGACTACAGCATTGTCTGTAAATATGTATCTCCAAAGGAAGAGTTTGACTTTTGATAAAACAGGTACCATCATATATGTAGACATCAGAGACTGATGGACTGGCAATAAATACCTTCCCCCCAAATGGTAAATTAATGAGCATGCATTTCTGAAGGGTACTTCAATATTTTTGTCAGTTTTAGATGGCAATCGTATGTCTTCACTGTGTAATTTTGAACAATTACTTTTTTTTAAAAAGGGTTTTGTTCTGCAGAACCTAGCCTTTTTTTTTTTTTTTTTTTAATACGGGAAAGCTCTACACCCATGGTCTATTCAGTACTATCAGTTAAAAGTAAACATGTAGAAATGTTTGCTATCGGTTAGCAAAATATATGTTAACTCTGAACCCTTAGTTGAAAATCGATTTCTGTATATGCTTATGAAAGTTATGTACAGATTATATATATTAACCACTTCCATGCTGAACAAGCACGTAAGTGAAGAAGCAAGTAAATTAATTACAAAGTTTTACATGATCAGATGTCAAATTTTGGTGAAGAAGCAAGTAAATTAATTACAAAGTTTTACATGATCAGATGTCAAATTTTGGTTTTATACCAGAGGACTCACTATTTTTCCTCCCTTCCCACCTCCACGAATACTGGATATGGTTTTCAGCAATTTATCACAGCACCAATTGGCTCATATATGTGATCTCGATTATTAGTTCTACAGTTATGCAAGTCCTTGGATCTAATTTTCGACTTTCTGGGACTTGTGTGAGGAAATGGTATACATGAAAGACATAGGTATGGGGTATGAAATCTACAGTGATTACAACTGAGTTAGTTCATCTTTGTAATTATGGTATAAAGCAGCAGTTCTGTCTTTTTTACCTTAAGCTCTCTACTCCAGTCTTGCAAAGATCCAACTACTTTATGGAGAAAACAAACATCCAGAAGTCTGAGAAGGATAAGGAGGCCATGATCCTCCTAACACCTACAGTAATATGCAGGAGGTTTTGTCCTCAAATCTCCACAAGGCACTTGCCATGAGTAATGATGTTTATTTTTTTACAAGTTCTTTTGCCAAAGTTAAGCCTCACACTTTGGTATTTTCATCATTTTGTATCCCTCTACCAAACAAAAACCCCATGAAACAGTGCGGCTAGAACATGCTGTGTAAACAACAAGAGCTGGCAAGGCAAAGCTTGGGAAAGTAAGTTCAAGGCATGCCTTTCACAAATCATATAAAAGTGTTTTCTTTTTAACCAATCTAATATTTTTTCTTCCTTAAAGTCAGGCTTGATGCATCACCAGATCCAGCTACCCAAACCAGAAGGTTTTCATGTCAATACTTTTCAAAAAGTATTTGATATTCTTCATATTTGTTATTATGTCACCTTTAGAGGCCCTCTTTCTACAAAAAGATTGGTAAATAAGTAGAAGCTATTAATTTACTGAATAATTTTCAAGACCAGACACCTATTAAACTATTAAACTGGTTTATAAAACTGATTTTTATGTTTTAAAACCAAGGGGAAAAATATTCCCATGTATTCCCACTCCAACGTATGAAACTTATTTTCTCCTCAGTCTCTGTTCTGTGTGGAGGGGCTTTGTGAAAATTGCCATATGCTTCCTCCAAAGGTCCTATGGTGTAAGTTCCCTAGGTATAGCTTCTTGCTAACAGACTTTTTCCTACAGTCTCTGATCCTGTTACAGCATAGAAAGCTTTGGCTCATGGAAAGCTTTGGGTAGACAGAAATCCGTTCTGTGACTGATAAAATTTTTTTCTGTATAGCTTTGGTGTATCTCGCTGAGATAAAGAATGGTAATTTTCTATTGCATTTGTTGTTATACAATTAATAGCATTTCTTAGTCACTGCTAAAATATGTAGATACCAACCTGAAAATCTCTAATGAATGTTAAAAAGAAGAAGATAAAACCAAAGGCCACTGTCCATTCACAGATCGCACTCACAAAATGATAAGTATAATCCTGATAGAATGAGACATAAAATAAATTTTCAGATAAAACAGCTAAACAAAATAACTGTGGAATGCTATAAAAGTAGACATTTCCTTCTGTAAATTCAACAAATATTCTAAGACTTATGACTCATCATCCCAATACCCTGTTGTATAAAAGTCAATTCAGATTTAGTTTTTACAGAATGGTAAGTATATTTATCAAGGTTGCATATGTTCCATTAAGCAACATGTCTTGTGCACTAACATAAAAAATAGTACAAGAAAACTACAATTAGCACAAGGTCAAAACATATCTTGAATATAATTTGCACCTAAAAAAATTTAGTTCTTATGTGAAGGATACCAAAGTGCCCATATTCAAAACTTTTACTCAGAGCCACTGAGTTCAGTAGTACTATCCTTTACAGTAAATTCTCACGATGTTTTAAAATGGAGGGCTACCCTTGTATCACAGTTCCTGACAAGACCTTTGTTTTTAAGAAGACCATCATAGAAAACCTCTGTAATATGACACAAAGAGAATGTAGAGTGTTTCTTAACATGCCATCAACAAATATGCCATGTTTCAGTAAAAACTTTTTCTCATCCTTGCATCTCAAGTAAAAAAAAACCTCAAGAGGTAGATATTACTGAGATTATCTAACTTGTGAAGATTTATCTCACAGCTGCCTTGCCACTGTTTGGTTGAAGTACATTTGCCAAGTTCACTTTTATTATGCTCTTCAAGCAGGATATGCTCTCTGCATTATTTAACCTGTTTTTAAATACCTCCATGTGGCAAAGTTTGTCCAAAAAGAAAACTTACCTATCATAGATATCATTCTGAGAACACTCAAATAAATTCAAATACCTGATACTGACTTTAGTATGCTTCAGGTCAGACCCCCAATGTTTATCACAGAAGTAAGGACTATTTAACAAAAAATGGTGACAAAGCTGAGAAAACCAATGTTATAAAAAACCTCAAAAACTTCAGAAGCAAATTGGCCCGCTTTTGTTTCATGTGTGAAGTTCATTTTCAAGAAATGTGCCTATAAAAGGAAGTAGAACAACTCACTTCCAGAATATCTTTTTTTTTTTTACAATTTGTTCTATGGGTAAGTTTCAAATGCTTGGTTAAAATGAAAGTCTAACTCTCTGAAGATTGACCCATTCGTGACAAGTTTTCTTACCCAAGCCACAGACAGTTTCCTAATGAAGAAATAACTGGAAACCAGCATTGCACAAATTGGTGAAATTTCACGAACCTGTTCATGATAAGGTACTATTTAAAGTCTCTGAAGTGTTTGTAATGCTATACACTTTTAGATAAACATAACAGCATACCCCAAATAATATGATACAGGGTAAACTGGCTACCTAATGAGATTTTACCTTTTCACCTGGAGTCCAATCAATTTTTGACATGGAAATTTGTGAAGCAAACACAATCACTGGGAAAAACACAGTGTAAAGGAAACTATAAAATCTTAGTAAGTAACAGTAAAAATGTCTGCTTACAAAAAAAGACCCCATCTCCCCCTTCTGTAACACAGGAGGTCCTGAACAACCAGAATATCAAATCAAAGCATTAAGAAGACAAGTAAATGAAACACATTATTGAAAGGTAACTGATAGCAGCAATCAAAAAAAAAATTCTGCAAAAAGAAAGGTGTCTGGGAGTTCTTCCAAAATACAGAGGACAAGAGGAGACACTCCAAAACTTAGACCACATTCATTATTTATAACTGTGGGAGTAGAGTCCTGCATTGTTGGAAGGGGAACCATGTTGGTTTCCATTGGTCCACAATAGGTGCCTTGATATATTTGTACAACTTTCTCTCAGGTCTGCGGCCCTCTTTAAAAGCCCTTTCACAGCTGCTGAGACCAAAAGCAGGCTGTAGCTGGCTGGCTGATGTGATGATCTGCTGCAACCACTTTTCAACACTGGCAGATCACCTAAAGACCAATAAAATCAATGGGATGACTCTAATTTCAGCAGGCTGTGGGAAAAGCCAGTAAGTGTGCTGAGTGTGTCTCTAAGGGAGGCATCTAATGAAGCCAAATACTCCAACCAACATGACCAAAAGCATCTGCTTAGGCTTGAAGGAAATCCTGTGTATGCCACCTGTATTTTATATGTCCATGTGTTAGGTTCATTTTAGAAGTTATGCCCCCTGTTTTGCAGGCCTTTCTCTGTACTCTCCTTCAGATGAAAGAGGTTGGAAAGTTGGTCTAGCTTTATTATCATATGATCCTATGAAGAACACTGGGGCATAAGATTTAAATATACCACTGAAAGAAGAGGTATAGCTTTTTAGAAGACCCTGAAACTCAGTGTTATGCTATTAATGGTGTCTTGACATGCTAGATGCATCATTATAGCAGAAATAACAGAGAGACCTAAGCAAAGATTGTAACCTCATTTTCATCCTTTATCAGCAATGGTTTAACTTAAAAGGAAAATCATGAACACATAAAGGGAAAACCGTGGGATACACCATAAAGGATACTGGGAATGAAAGCAATGCATGATATTACAGAAATGGCCATCCTTATGTGACACACAAAATAAGTGTTCCATTGTGGACAGGACTTGTAAGAGATTATAGACTGAAGTGTAATGTATACAACACCCGAGCCAAATGCCACCAAAGCTCCTATGTCATGGACACTGGTTACAGACAGCTCCTGGAAAGAGAATCAGCACAATGGTTAGCTGCTACTACTTGTACAGAGCTTTTCTAACATGGCTCTCATTATTGCTCCTATCAAACTGCCACAGCTTTCCTAAAAAGCCCATCACACTCAACCCCTACAGAACCTGGGAAATTTTGCTACATCTGCTATGGTAAGCCTCCTAAGCTTTCTAGTCAAAGACAGGAAGATCTCTCTTTAATCATGTGTAATGTCTTAACAGGCAAAACCAGACCTGCTAAGACCTGGGTTTTCGCTTTGCCTTATTCATTAAGGGCTATGGGATTTTTCCTTCCTTATCCAATTATCTTCTTAAAGCTAACCCTCCACTGTCTTTCATTTCTGTATTTCAAGCATTGTGTTATTTAAAACAGAGAACAAACACCTTATTCATGACCATTACTTATTTTCTCAGAAACTCTTGCTTTTAGAGGGCACACTCCTAGTGTTTTCTCCCACCTAATTCCTCACTTTTGCTAAGTGTTCAGAGACCACTACCATTAAAACTCCATGCTACCTACCATATCTTACCTTGAAGCAAAAAGGGTGAAAAAAATGTCCTTACAACTAACTATGCTACTTAAAAGACTCACTACAAGTGGCACAAGATTTGAGTAAATAAAAGCAAACCTTAAGTATTTCCAGTATAATTTCACACTGAAGCCTTTTTAACAAAATAGATATTTTGCTTTGGGGAAAGAGAAAATGAACTGATGCCCAATAGTGTCAATCAGCCCTACTACAATACCCAGGTATGGTGTTACCTCACCTGCTGGGGAAAAATAAGTGTTAAGAAAGTTTGTGCACATGACTGAATTTTCTGCATGACCCACTGATTAGAGGGACTAGACTGAATGCTAAAGAAATAACTTCTAAGTCCAGCTTTGCTTTGGTCTCCTGACCTGAAACAATCACCTGACCTTGAGCAAATCTCACAGCCTCTTCATGTCTCAGTTATTCTACTGGTAAATGAGCATAAGAGTGTACTGTTCACTAGTTGTACACTATACAGTTAAAAGACCGAAGACTTGCAAGCCACCATTTCCATCTTCCTGGGCAACTAAGCATGCTCAAAAATCTGCTAGATTAGATCCTTAGCTAGATTAGATCCTCACTGTGTTCTGAACCCTTCCTACAAACTGCACTTCCTACAAACAAACCCTTCCTACAAACTGACAGCGAAAGTCAGGTCAAAGCAGAGGAAAGAGAAATTAGGTGGGGAAGGAGTTTATAAACAGGCAATGAGAGGCAACAGAGATTAGCTAAGAACCAAAGTTATAACTGTCAAGGGGCCCCTTTGGAAACTTTAGGATCAAAGTTTCTGCTTCCCTGACTCTCCCAAGTTATTTTGCATTCCTGATTTATCTTTTCCTTATTGAAGCTGAGTTTGTTTTCTATTTCAGTCAAGCAACACTGTTCCCCATCATCTAACTTTTTTTGTGCCACATATAAATCTAATCAATAAGAGTACAGATATTTAAAAGTACAATAGCATGCTTAGAATAGACTGCAGTGCCTGTAGTGTTTGCAATCCACACACACTGCCTGGAGGTAAAACTAAAAAGAGCAAGATATCTGTCTAAGTCAGAGCTTTTTATCTGAAAATACCATGTCAATTACACGCAAAATTGTATTGGCTGCTGAAGCCCTGACAATCTTTACTTTCAGTTTATCTGTATGTTGTCAAGTCACTATAGGAGCACAACAGTATTTACCAAAATGTTCCCCAAGGTAGACCATCCTTTAAAAGAAATAATTCAGCTGTTTCCACAGATTTAAAGGCAGTATCTCAAACTACCTGCCAATTAAACTTGACTTGATTCTCAGCTGAAGTTTTCAGTGCAATTGTCCTAATACTTTTTCATGTCAGAATCTACCCTATTACATGCTTCCTCACTAGAAAAGGTGGAATAATCTGTTTCAGTATTGTTCCTCTCTACTGAATTTTCTTTCAGACACTGAGGGCTGGACTTCTTTGATTTATGATGAGATGTCTTATCCTTTCTGGCAAAGTAAATGGTAATTCTACACGTCTCTACATGTCTCTATCAAAAGACTTAACATGTTGTTATGCCATCTCCTACAGACTCAAAACAATGGGCTAATATTGTGCTCAATGTTCTAACCCGTCAGATAAGTCTAGTTTATTCTGTCGAAAATGCTGCTAGTGTGCGTGCCATCATTCAGGTAAAAATACAGGTGCTTTTGCTAGTCTGAATTATTCTGCCCCATCTGACTGTAAGCAAGCTAAACTGTGAATAGCAAAGCTTTTTTACAGTAAAATTTTCATAGTAAAAATTTTACAGCAAAAGCATCTATATTAAGTTGTTTTCTAGTACAGATAGGTTACAAGACAAGCATGCACAAAACCCCTTACTGACATAACTGTACAAGCAAAAAATATAGTATATAGGGAGAAAGCAAATCTATCTTTTTAAAGCTACTGAAAAAAGGCAGGAGCAAGAAAGACATTCTTACTACATTTGCCAAGTATCCACACTGGGATAATGTTAACCACTCTTATCTATTTAATTTTTTAACTGGTAAAACAACTTTAGTTTCATTTATGATATGAAATTTACAGTCATACCTGAAAATTTGCAACTATGCCCATTCCAATACAGCCCATCAATCCAATACATAATGAAAACACGTTGCATGAAGACCTAACAAAGTGCAATGACTCATTTTGCTTCTCTATTAATAAATATCTGATGTACATTGTAATTACACCTGAAAAACAAAAAATACATATTTTGTTCAATTATCATATATTGCTTACATTTTAACACCTTGCCCTGTAACACATTAGCATACAGAATAAAATTATAAGCATAATATAATAAATAATACTGCCTTTAACTCTACTGGGATGAAGAAGAAAAGTAGTGAATTTCAGATGTATTACATTCAGATAGAACTGTCTTATCATTAACTTAGTCTTTACATCGCACATGAATGTTATCTAGAAATAACTGCACATCACTTCAAGAAAAAAACTAATTTAAATCCCATTTTCCTGTGCGTTTTAGGCACAGAGGCATTGGCATTCTACATTAGGAATAGATGTTACAAGGAGATGAACCATAAGCTGGAAGTGGGAGAATTTATTCTGCTCCGATATGCAGTCTTGTACCAGAACTATATCTCCTTATAATGGATGCCCTGAAGAATTAATACGTTTTTGTAGAGTGTAAACAGAAAAAAATATAACTAGCTGTGTATCCAGAAAATATTTTCAAAGCTTTTGGGCCAATTCTGGCTGCTCTTTAGTACAACAGCGTCCCCAAACTACTACATGCAGATTTTATTCCAGCCTACGTGACCCCAATATGCAGTTCACTGCTGAAAAACACCTCTACTTAGAAGATCATGGTTCATCAGGATATAATAAGCTGTAGATTGGATTCCACAGTTCAATAATACAGAACATAGTTTCAGTCTATCTACAGTTGAAAAAATAAATCAGGTAACTTTGTCCAGGCACTATGAGGTTACATGAAACACACCAAGATAGCGTGACTGAATGAGGCTCTTAGAAAAGGTAAAACATGTCATTTTTACTTTGCATAAAGGCCATCATGGACTACATGTATACAGAGGTACACAGCTCTTGATCCTCCATCCCCTAGAAGTGAATAGAAAATGCCAAACTGCCTGATTCAATGCTAGTGGACATTTAGTAGAGGAGTAGGCATCTTGCAGAGGAAACCAGGTGTTGCTTCAACACTGTTCTTCCCTTTGCTGCAGCATCCTAGAACCTAATGTCTCCCTACATCAAAGATACAGTTTTTGCAAAGTAATTATGCCATCTTTCTTCCACTTTTTATTCCAGCTGCATTGACTACTTTGCACTGATGAGGTGCTGTTAAGAGACAGAAGTGCCTCTAAGCCTGCACTTACTGACCCAAAGGACCCGGCCCTCTAGATATTACTTCATCTATCTGATACTACCATTTGACTGTGGAGTACTTTTTCTGCAGAATATTGTATGGACTGCAATGTAAGCTGACAGCTTTTGCTAGTTTCCATTTATTTGCTGTGTTCAAACCAAGTACCTTATACATACCTAAAAGTGCTGAAATATTAATCATAAAACCAAAGATACCACTCTCTGGAGGTTTAGTTCCAGTGTCACTACAGCAGAAGAGAAAGAAATAAAAAGTTAATTGAAATCCGTGAAACATAAATGAGATGTACATATGAAACCCCAAGAGAAATGTAACCTGTGTGAACTGCTGCTATGTGCATAAGACATTTAAACATATAAATTGGAATGTTGTCTGCTGCACACTTAAGCTCCATTTGTAGTACTGAATCTTTCTTTTTAGAAAGAAATCGTATTTTTAGAGCATACTATTTGAACTGTATTTCTTCCTTTTCTGTATGCAACATGCAGAGATGTGACAGAGCGATACTTTTCTCATGAATGACATAAATGATTACATAAATGACATTCTAGAAATGACATTACTTTATCTGCTAAATTAACACCGTGACAGAGTAAAACATATAATTAGATATGGCATTCAGTATCCTAAAATGTGACAGAATTGGGCTTAATTTCCTTATTTGTTTGAAAGGACTTTACCCCATGAGAGCAATTGTGTTCCAATGCCCAGGAACGTTCCTAGGCACTGTTTAATTTACTAATGTAGATACAGATTAAGAGTACTCTAGGCCCAAGGTGTTATCTCTTCTGCTGAAGCAATTCACCCTTATAGGGGATAATTAGAAGTTCACTGGGACAGACAAATGGAGCATGAGTGTGAGAATATCTACAGAATTTATACACGTACATACATGCACACATATATGAAAAATGTCATATATACAAAATAAATGTTATGTAGAAAATGGAATACCTTCATCACAGAATGCTTTTCTCTCTTTTCCCTACATATGTGCAAACACCCACCCCAGAAAATGCCCTTTTCTCACAGGAAGGACATATTCCTAGGAGTATGTGGGTTCATGTTCCCTCGAGCAGGGATCTTTTATACAAGGTGAGTGCTCTGTTGAAAGAAGAATACTGCAATGCCGTCACCTCTTTACGCTATTTTTCCTTGTCTAACGTACAACCGGTTGATATCTATTTGATCAGTCTCTGTTGATCAAGCCAATGTAAAACATGTAGCTCACAAATCTTTACATAATTTGGATGCGAGCTGAGTTTTCAGTTACTCAGCAGTACCAAGAGGCACGATTGTGTGTGTAAACAGAGGCACCTAAGGAACTCTATTGTCAGAAACGTAAACACATACAGATTTTAGCTAATGTCCAAGTTCAGTGGAAACTGAGCAAAGATTCTGAGAACAAAACTTTCTCTTAGGTGTATGATGGGACAAGTAGGTACTAGCTAGAGATTTTTTTTTTATGTGATTCAAGAAGATGAATACTCTTCATTCCAACAGTGAGGCTGGATTAGTTTTCAGTGCTAAACTTCTGAACCTACCACTGAGTGCAGCCAAAATGACAGGTGCTCAGCATGAATGCCTGTGTTCTTAACACCCAAAAGAGAAAGCACTCTCTACATAAGCCATCATTCTTAAATATTTTGACAATTTTGTTAAGTTCAAGCCAGAAGAGTATGACCATATCAAAATACTTAATTTTTTTGAAATTAATATTTGCTCTCAAACCTCTTCTATGTTACAGAGGCATTTGTGTAATCAGTTGCTAAGATGATTTATCAAGAATGGGAGGAAGCTTAGGGTGAAGGGAGAATCCTTTTCTATGAAGAGCTGATGCAAAAAATAGAGAAAAATATTGTATTTCTTTTGACTAGATTGGTTCCAAATTCTTAGACAACGAAAGCTTGGACCAGGCTTTTAGACAAGTTTTTACAAATTCTTAGGCATTATGAATCCCTATTCATCTGTATTTTCTTGTTGTAATGCTTTCTGAAGACTTGTTCCAGCTTGTACTCTGTATTTGTCTTGTTTCTCTTTGATAGTGGAATTGATGAAAACAGTACAGTAACTCTCATTTTTTTGTTTGATGCTTCTGAAAAATCATCTTAATCCCTGCTTCATTTAGCCCATTTTTTAACCTTGAACTTCACATATTTTCCTCACGTTTCTGGAGTGTTTTCATTAATACGACAAAGGACTCCATTTAAAAAGTGGGCCACTTGTGACAATCTTGAAGGACTTTTGCAAATCAGAAACTGCTCTATGCTAAGTACAGGACTGTGATCACTTCAAAGCTTTTGAAGGACTTTAGGTGAGAAGAGAATGGAATCGGCACATGCAAAGAAAGCCATGTGAAGTTCTTGGAACACTTCACATCATAAGAGCAATCCAAATAACCTGAAATTGCACTGAACTCCATTCATTTTTTAATTAAAGCTTTTCTCAAGCTAAAGCTTTATGGGTGAGTTTTGCTATTGTTGATTTTTAAACTTAATAATGTTAGATGTATGCTTTCAAGAAATTTCATACCAAGAATACTACATCATATCTACAATGTATTTACAAAATACTGCACTGGACTTTCAAGGACACAATCTTTTTAATGCTGTATTTTCCACTAAAAAATCCCTGAAGCTAAATGAAGACTTAGGTACATTTTTGTTTTACTTCTGGTCTGCTGCTTTGGAAAAAAGAAAAAAAAAAAAGTATTTGTGACAGTTACTTTCTTTTCATGAAAAAGAAAAAAGCAAATGGCATATATGAAACAAAAACATGTGCTCACTTATTTGCAATGGTGCATAAGTGAGCACAACCACCATAGAAAAGACAAGGAACCCTGTATGAAAATGACAGCATTTGTGTCACCATCTCTTGTAGTAGAATTCTACAAACAGTGAAACAGTCTTCTGAAGAGTGGAAAGACAAGAAGGTAGAAGAGACAGGGAATAAATATTTTAGGGTCAAAAGACTCATCATCATCAAATTTTCTTCACAGCCATCATAAAGTATTTCTCTCCAAACTCAAGTCCCAGATTTTTAAAGTAAGACGATTATATTCTGCCTACAGGAATTCTGATTGATCCAGAGGTACTAACTGGCAGCAAATACCTTAAGGAAAATTCCCTTTACTCTTTCACTGAGAATTCCAACCACCAAACAGCCACCCCAGCACATCCAAATTAGTTTCGATTTTGAGTAGTATGAGCAAAAGAACTAATTTGGGCACAACCTAATAATCTTTTAGGCCTCAGTTGCTAGAAAACACAAAATCATATTAATTTTTATCTACCCAGAAATGTATTTATATGGTTTACTTGATGACACGTTAGCACAGTTTCAATGACAAATTTAGATGTGGTCTTTCTCTCACTGTGACAGCTGTTACATGGTAAACAAATAAAATTAACAAGTTACCTCAAGGCATACACAGGGTACTTGAGGAATGTAAATAAGAATTACAGAAATGTTGAATTAAAATTTGTCAACATTCTTCTCCTTTGTGTAACTGGAATTTCCCCATACAAGCTCTATTTAATTTTTATAGTTCATTTTCAGATATTGCACAACTGAAATGTTGCGACATTCTTCCTCTTTCTTTTTTATCACTCTAAGTTTCACTGAATCATGTTCTTAATCCCATGATTCAGCTTCTTAGGCTAAAGCAATGACCTGCAAAATAAGAATATGAACTATGGTATGACTATTGGCCTGCGTACTTAGAAGGAATCATCATATTACTCCCAAGTGCAAATCCTACAAAGATCATATGCTTAGACCATGCGCCTTTAGAATTATTACAGATTGTTCACCAACAGTCAATGTATATTCTTAGTTCAAATGTTGTGTTAAAAGGATGTAAAATAAATAAGACATCTGTCTTTTAAAAAACTTTACAAGCAAATGCAGAGGGCCTGAAATGTGAGTGGGTTTGGTTTTTTTTAATCACTGACACAGCATTATATGTCTTGGGGTTTTTTAGGGAATGTGGACATTGATTGTGATTCCTTAGTTAAAGGATAAGAATTATTTTTTTCAGTGAGATGTTCTGTTAGATTGATATAAGTATGGCAGCTGTGATACATTCATCAGAGTTATACAGCTGTGACTTGTAGGTTTGGTCTACCTCTTTATAAAAAGAATGACACAATTGAGATATCTGGGCTGTCAAAAACTTGACTGCAAACAGAGTTATACAGAAAAAAACCATCCTGTTCTCTCACATATTTTATTCAAGGACATGGCTTCAACATAAGAAACATAATTTGTCAAATTTCTTACTACAGGACCTCAAAATCCTTCTGAGCACAAACCAATGTGGACACAGTTATATTAAATGGTTAATTTTTCTTGGTTAAAAATTGATAAATTGCACTGGTTACAAGCACTTTTTTGTCAGTAAAACTGTGTATGTAATCAAGGAAGAGCATGAGTATAACCACAATTGTTAAGGCGGTAGGGTATTTGTGCGTGTACAAGAACAAGGCTTTCCAAGAGCTGAGTCCAGATTTGGGCAGATAATCTAAAAAGTTTTGCTAACATAAGCATGAAGCCCAACTTTCTTTGGCTCAATTTGAATGAAGCTCAACTTTATTGTGGGTTGCGGTGTCATTTACACCATCTCACTTGCTTATGATGACAGACCCTAATTTTCAATCAAATTTATGTGTATGTACAAATCATGTTGGCAGTCTTCTGAAATTATGCACGTCCAGAAAGTCCTTCAAGGAATTAGGTCTAGAGGTATCTTGAAAGACATATTTGAAAGTCTTTTTTAGATCTTCAATATATCAGAGACCACTTTTGGATTTCTGGCTTACCTTTAATCTATTAAGAGCTAAATACTAGTAATTTCACAGCTCAGATTTAAATGTTAACATAAGCAATGTATAAAAAATGATTTATACAGAATTGCATTTAAATGACTAAGGTTATAGAAAAGAGATGCCAGTCATTTCTCGGGGAGCCTTTTACACTCATTGTTCCTGTACTGAAATTGTAAAAACGCGTGTTTGTGAGTGCATGTGTTTCCTACAAAAGCTATTGCAGGGCTTCAAGTCCTGTCACTACCCAGTGCAGTTTGCCCAAGTTCTAGCATGGCACAAGCAAAACTACACTTCCACCACTGATTCCAGGGCAGTTACTTTAAGTTTTGCTAGGATCAGGCCTGCAGCACACTTTGGCTCTAGCAGAAAACTGTTTCAGGTCCTTTCTACCATGTCCATCAGCACTGGGGTCTTATGGCTCTCCGAGAGGACTGGGTGCTAGAGGTGTGATGGGTGACAGGAGCACACAGCTGGCCCCTGCTCTGCCTCCCCTCACGGGAAGGCCCTGCCAACGCTGCCTCTCCTCCTCCGGGGAACCCCACATCCGCGCCGGGGCCCCGGCCCCGGCCGCGGGGGGAAGGAGCCACGGAGCCGGCGGTGAAGGAGCCCCTCAGCACCTCCTGGCTAAGCCGCCGCCTCACAGCCCGGGCGTCACCCCCCGCGCCCCGCCGGCACCTCAGCCTCACCTGATGTAGGGGACGAGGGGCTCGACGTGGCCCGCCAGCACGGCGATCATATAGGAGATGATGAAGGCGGCCGAGGACCAGCTGACGAGCAAAGCGGGGACGAAAGCCACGCCAGGCATGCAGCACAGCATCGCCGGCGGCTGCCCTGCCCCGGGCATCAGCGGCTGGGGCGGGAGCCCCCGGCAGGGCTCCGTGGCGGCTCCCTGAAGTCACGGACCGTGACCGAGGACTTGCGGGACGCGCACACACACACTCCGGCCGGTTCGCACCCACCCGCCCGCCCCACACGTGTCTTCCCGCGCCAGGCAGAGCCGCTGCGCCCTCCAGCAGCCCCAGGGATCCCCCGCCGCCCGCAGCCTTCCCTTCACTCTCGTTTCTCCTCAGCGCTCCCCCTGGGGGGCAGCGCTCGCGCCCGCCCCGCCCGCCGCGGCTAACGGCTGCCAACGGCAAACGGCCCAGCCGGCCCGGCGGGGTGCTCCGGGCGGTGGGGAGCGAGGGGGCCGGCCGAGGTGGTCCCGTTCGCCTTACACCTGTGGAGTTTCCGATCGACGGCGGAAAGTCTCCCCACGGCCCCGGCCCCGGCCCCGGGCGGGCTCGGTCGCTGCCGGCTCTCCGGGTCGCACACGCCCTGGTCGGGGCCACGGAGGCGGGCTGTGCTGCCGGGGAGTGCTTGGCAGGGCCTGCGGAAGGTGCGGGCGGTATGTGCGTTCACAGGTGTCTTTAAAAGGAAAAGGGCTAAAAATGCAGTCCACTGTTTGCGTTTATCGCTATGGGTTTCGCGGCTTGCGCTCGCTGCGAGGCCGGCTGTGCTGGCGACAAGCCCGCAGAGATCCCGGGATGGGGCACGGGCACGGGAGGCGCAAACTGGTTCAGAAACCCTGGGGTTTGAAGGTCTCGTTGTGGAGTCCTACATGGTACAAAACTCATCCACCTTGGACTTTCATTTCAAGCACGTAACGTAGCCTTGATCTGCAAATCTTCTGGCGGATTCACTTTTTCACACGCTCTGAGGGAAACCACAGTTTAATTCAAAATCATGCTGTGTTCTGCATTTTTGCTTTGGTTTAACCTGAAGCCATGCACAATCTGTCAAGGTTGTTTCTATTTCCTTGACTTATATTTATCTGCTTCCCAAACTAACATCCAAATGCATGGTCACCATTCTGAAACACAGACAAATATGTGCACATTCCACCTCTCTCCTTTTTTCTCCTTGAAAATTTATTGTGAGTCTTGTCTTGCTGCCTTCAGTACACATTCCGTGTGGTGGAAGCATAGCAAGTTAGAAGGTGAGTACTCTGCATGCCTTTGAAGATATTAGGAAGCAAGACAGAAATTTAATAAAAGGACTTGGGATAGTGTACGTTAGTGTAAGTACAAAAAAGTAATCACACCAATTATTCTACTGCTAATACTGGAGGTACTCTACACCCTATGCCTTTTGGCAGTAGCATGTTGCTCACATTCTTAACGTATAGCTTGAGTCTAACAATTACTGATACTTCATTGTTACACTTGAGCACTTCTAAAAAAAAAAAAAAGCCCGTCCCTCTTCATATTGGCTAATGCTCGTGTACTACTCTGAAAGAGAGGTATTCTAGGTATAGGGAAAACAAGGGTTTGGAAAAACAAAAAAAACAACAAAAAACCCAAACTACAAATTCATACTTAATCTTTCTATAGGTAATCTGTCTTCTAGTAATTTTGAGTGGCAGAAATTTCTGGCTGAAAGAAAGGGTTTATTTCTTTTTAAGTTAGAGATGCAAAAATAATGGAATGAAACTAATATTTGAGCTGTCTTAATATATGCTGATTTAAAACTTTTTGTTTAATTACACCTCACTATCAGGTATCTTTTTTTTCCCTTGAAACAGAAAATTAAAAGAAATACTATACAGGCACTATAAATAGTCTCTTTGGTAAATAAATACACTGCAGAAATGTATCGATGTTCACTGTATTTATAGAAGTAGAATTTGACTTTTTTTTTTTGTCAGTAATGTAGTATTCCATTTTGGTTCCTTGTAGAAAGAGGATAGGATTCACTTTATTTACTGCATCAACATTTAAGTGACATTGTTGGAAAAATGTTTCATCCATCGTTCTGCAAAATCTCATTATACTAACTATAGTTTTGTAAGTAGTAAATAACTCACTCTTAAGTGAGAGTTGAGTATTTAAATTCTTCACATGACTTTTGGCAGTGCCTGGACATTATTTGGAGTGGAAGAAAAAGACACGTCTTTGGTTCAAGCAGGTGGTAACTTACTGTTTGGCGATCACTAGCAAAGGCACTTTGTTGCTATGTAAACATTTATTACAGCTCATGTGATGTTTCTTTATACTTTTATTGTAGGAGGTAGTCAGTAATGACATACAATTTGAGCGGTGATCTTTAATTTGTTTTTGTCGGCACCATTAGTACATTGTTCTTCAAAAGATAATTAGGAGCTGCAAGGAGTAACAAGGTTACTCACAAACTTGGGGGAAGTAATTTTATTTACTGGACTTGAGAACATTAGTGTGGTATTTCAAATAAGGTCTATGTATTTTGATTTATTGTGCTTTGGACAAATTATATTAAAACACTGTCAGTATACAAATATAAAATAACTATGGACTTTAATGTAGCTTCACTGGATTTTTGTAGATGAAAAATTAGAGAGGTGCCAGCAATTCTCACAGCCCAGAAAGCCAACTGTATCCTGGGCTGCATCAAAAGAAGCGTGGCCAGCAGGTCAAGGGAGGTGATTCTGCCCCTCTCCTCCACTCTGGTGAGATCCCACCTGGAGTACTGCCTCCAGCTCTGGAGTCTCCAGTACAAGAAAGACCTGTTAGAGTGGGTCCAGAGGAGGGCCACAAAAATCATCAGAGGGATGGAACACCTCTCCTGTGAAGAAAGGCTGAGAGAGTTGGGGTTGTTCAGCCTGGAGAAGAGAAGGCTCCAGGGAGACCTTATTGTGGCTTTGCAATACGTAAAGGGGGCTTATAAGAGAGATGGAGAGAGACTTTTTACCAAGGTCTGTAGTGACAGGACAAGGAGTAATGGTTTTAAACTGAAAGAGGGTAGATTTAGGTTAGATATAAGAAAGAAATTCTTTACAATGAGAGTAATGAGACACTGGAACAGGTTGCCCGGAGAAGTTGTGGATGCCCCATCCCTGGAAGTGTTCCCACGTCAGGCTGGAGGGGGCTTTGAGCAACCTGGTTTAGTGAAAGATGTCCCTGCCTGTTGCAGGGGGGTTGGACTAGATGATCTTTAAAGGTCCGTTCCAACCCAAACCATTCTATGATTCTGTGGTTTAACAAAGTGATCGGACTACTTCCTTTATGTTTAAAACATTGATTTAAATTTATACTTGTCAGTGCAATATCATATTACAATCATTAGAAAAATAGATGTGTCAAGATGTGCAAATAATAATATCCATGTCAGTGATTTGAAAACATATAAAGGTAAAGGAAATAGTCATGGAAGAGACCTAAAATAGGCTATGCTGGTGGTACTTGTATCCCCACTTTTCTTCTATTTTATTCACAATCTGGTCTCCATGGATTTTATATTTATTATATGTAACTATTTTCTTTATCACATCACCTTCTGAGGAAAGTCAGGTAATTTCAGTTAGCTAAGGTGCATAAAGAGATCTTCTGTGCAAAGTGTCATGTAAGAAGCTCATTGTTTTGTTATGTCACCTATATAGCACTCTTCAGTTTTTAAAATATTGTGTCCTAGAATAAATTTTGCCTTGGCACCTCCAATTTGAAAAGAATTATATACTGATTTTTAAATCTATCTATCTCCCATTCTGCTCTCCTTACTGTCCATAGCTGTATTTGATTAAAAAAAAATGCACTTATTATTCAAATGCACTCCTGCTGCCTTGTGGGTGCATACTCTGTGGGCTTTTTCAACTGCTGGTGAGAAGTTTATTTATTTGTCATTGGCAGGCATTCTCTTCCTAACAGAAAATACAGGTAGCTAAAAACAATTTGGGGGGAAGGGCTGGCTTGAAAGCTCAGGGATTGAAGCAATAGTGGGGCAATCACGTTTTCTAGATACATAAGCGTCTCACTTTGAGCATTGATAAAAAGAATATTGAGTAGTACCTTCTAAATCTAGACAGGTTACTTGCACACTTCACTTCTCTGGGATGTATCTGTCACATCTAGACCATTTTTTCTGATTAATCCGTTCTTGTATTTAAACAATGGAGGTTGGCGGTTTCTGGACTGGCTTGTAAGCAGGCCTGGTTTCCTCCGAGGGAAGCTGAGACAGGCACTGCAGTGGTCTCTCTTGTAACAGCATGGTCCTGATACTGATTTGCTTCAGTCTTTCCCATTACACTTCATGCACTTAAACTGCTTGCTGCCTGAGAATTGTGTTTACAAGAAAGCTGTTTAAAAATATAGGTATGGAGAAGCAGCATAGCTTAATTTAGGCAGATTTTGAAAGATATCAAAATAAGAAAGTGCCAGCTGCAATGTGTAATTCCAAACTCACTTGTTATAAAGTGATATGGAACATGAAAGACCTATTTAGAAAACTCCCCCTCCCCAAACATGTTGGTCTTTAATATCTCTGCATGGTGTTCAGACAGATCCTGTGCAGAATAGTTGTGGTAGCTCTTACTTCCCTGATTTGGTAAAGAACTTGCTGGAAGATGGAAGAACAAGCAAGATGAGAACATGACAGTAATGAAAGTCTGTAACAGGAGCAAAAGAGAGGTTAAGTATTTCAGTTACTGCTTAAAATCTTCTATTTTGCTACACACAAGCGCTAGGAAAAAAGCAGCCTTGATCCATTAATGGAATGCTTACTTTTTTTTTTACTAAAACCTGCCAATCCTTTAGCAAACTCTACACCGAAGCCAAGTGATTTTTGCCTTACATCATACGTATTTTTTAAAGATGAGTAAAGGATACCTCCCAAGCTTCCTTTGGCTGTCGTACACAGGCATTCAAAACACTAAATAAAATTGAAAATACAATTTTATTTTGGCCTGTTACTTCACTGTTCTAGCACTTTTATCTTTCTTTAAACTTGAAAGTTTTTCCAGCATAGAACAAACCCAAAAATCCTAAAAATCTGTGAGAAGATTACATTTAGAATTTAAAAACATAAGGTCTGCAGATTTTGCACTCAGAGATTACTTGTTGGATTTATTTATATGTAACCAGACCTGGACATCCAGGGAGCTCCATGATAACGACATAGCCTTTGGAATTCACAGACTTATGACTACTCATAAGCAGAACTAGATCCTCCCAGGGAATAAAGTGAGAGAGAAGAGGAAGAATTTGTTGCTTGTAAAGAGAAAAGCAGCGTATGGTGAAATAAGGACAGGAGGGTGTAACAGCTGTGCAGCAGCTGGGGACTGCTGTGGTAAAGATGGTATTGGCTGGAAAGAACGAAGCAGTTGCCAGCCCCAGCTTGTGCCAGAAGGACATTTACAGGAGGAATCAAACACAATACCTGTGACTTCTGCAGATTACTGTCTGAAGGGTTTGAGCTGGTTTGTAGTATTGCTTCGCTTCCTCTTTGGTCACATGCCAAATGCCTGTAACCTTCTCTCAGTAACAAAAGCATGTGTAAGCTATTCTCACTTCTGACATGAAGTTCAGAATGGCAATAATAACAACTTACAACACCTGTGAAGTCTTATACTGTGAGGCATTCATGGCATTACGTTAATATTTCTGGCAAGTAATGTGATTTAGTTGTAAAGTAGTTGTCAGGTGTCACTGTTCAAGAGAAAGATGGTTTATTTTGCTGTTTGTTTTGGTTCCCTCTGTAGTTAGCTAGGTTATAATAGCTAACCAAATGTCTAACCAAAATATAGATAAAGATGTCTCAGCTGTCAAAAAGAGCAGGCAAGTAAAAAATATTGACCACTCCCTTAAGAAC
This sequence comes from Ciconia boyciana, assembly GCF_034638445.1. NCBI lineage: Eukaryota > Metazoa > Chordata > Aves > Ciconiiformes > Ciconiidae > Ciconia > Ciconia boyciana. The sequence goes on from NC_132934.1 coordinate 63,267,835, forward strand.
CAAGAGAGGTAACTGCTGTGTTGAAATTGTGTAGTTTTCTCTCCAAAAAAGGATAGAAGCTTCCTGTGGTGAGGGAAAGGTTTGGATCAATATTTCCCAATAATACTGAGATCTGAAAAGTGTTATTCCAGAATTCCTAGGGAAGATTAGCTCTCAAAATGTATATTTTTAACATCTCTACTCTCTATTTTCACTTTCTTTTCAGGTGATATTTTTCAAAAGAAAGAGTTTAGTGGGATAAATCTTTGTTTCCAGAATGCATGAGCTGTAAACTGATGTGGGCTATAAAGGGCAAGAAAGAGACTAGCTGCAGATGAACCATTCTGCAGTGGCTTTGTTCTCCCTCACTCTAAATGAGCTACTCAACATGCTGAAGCAGGTAGTGGGAGAATTTGGCTCTAGCATTTTAATAATTTTGGCACTACATTTTTAGAGAAGCACATTTTTAGGGAAAGGGCAATCATTCAAAGCAAAATGGTAGCTTTTTATGTGGCCTTTCCATCTGAGAGAAGTACCTTTGCAGTTTTCTTAGTGGGACACAGTAACAGACATGAAGTTGCTTGCTGAAGAGGAAAAGGAAGTAACGAAATTCATGACCTTGAGTCCAATTAAGATGCAAAGGGATTAAAGGAATCAGAGTCTAAACTGAGAGGATTTGACCAATCCTAGGAAAAGCTATCAAAAATGTCTTTTTCTCAACATCAGAAGTGGCTAATGATGTGCTATGTCAAACATAAAACCTCCTGGAAATGAGGACTATCCACTGCTGAAGAATCAGTTCCTATTTTAATATGTTAAACTAGATTTGCCAGAACAATTTACAGATGTTGGGTTGTCTGCCTTTACTGCAGCATATTGCTAAAAATAGGGCATTCAACTATTTCTTCCTGTTTATACCACGCTTTGCACATTGCTGGCTGCATTACTGTTTGCTCCTTTCATAAACTTCCTTCTTTCGTGTCTGGTCACAGTTGAGACCAAGGTCTAACAAGGCTGCAGAGAGCAGCTGCATGTGCTTCAGGGTAATATTATGAAATCTATGTTGGAACTGTTTGTTTCAAGCTGATACAAATGTAACAAACAGACTTACTTAGTAAAATTTTACAAATTTTACAAAAACCTAAATATTTTGTCCAATTTTGTCTTTTCAGTTTTAACGAACTGTGTTTTCCATCCTTTCTTGGTCTTTGCCAACGTCCTTCACAGTTCTTCTATATCAAAGATTTGTGCTGCGTAGCAACTGATAAGGCCACAAATAATATGAAATAAAGGCAGAAGGATTTTTCCTGTTCAGTAGAAATGCAGTGAAATCAGTATCATGAGGCATAAGCAAATGCTCAGCTTTGTACCCTGGCCATGAGCACTGTGATAACCTGTGGGAGCAGAGCATCACTGCTTCTTATTTGGGTGAGGAACTTTGGATCGAGGAAAAGCTGGTGCAATTCTGGGAGTCCCAGAGAAAAGATCGTGACCTATACCTGGGTCTTGTCTGTACCAGCTTTTCCACACTCATGAACAACAGTGGCAGGTAGAGGCATCAGGTTTTCCAGTGGTCCGAGTTGTGCATTGTTGCAGCCCATCATCAGGGTTCAGTGGGAGGTGGGAAGTGGTGCCGTAGCCAGCAGCAGCCAGAAGCTGCCCATTAGGGCCCACCTGAGTGGGTTGCTCCATCTCATAGGGCCACCCGCCACCGCCCTGCTGGAGAAAATCACCTCGGTCCTTCTCCCTGGGTGGGCCCTAGGGGATTCAGGTTGTTCCTTGGAGGCTCGTAGAGCAAACATTCAAAGTCTAGTTTTTCTGGGGGTAACAGAGTAATTCACTGCAGTTGTAGGGTACCTGAAAATAAAGGACTCACGATGAATTCTTATCATGTTCTGAAAAAAAATAAACATGAAGAACAACAGTTAATAGGGCTTTCCAAAAAGATCTTGTAGTAATTATTTCCACTCTACTCTCTTTGTAGTCTCTTAGGCATTTTTAGACATAGAAAGTATATTTCCAAGCAACAAAGGAAATTGTTCATCCTAAACAGGTCCTTTATCTATTTCATCCTTCTGTCTGATACTGTGATCCATATCAGGTGACTGAGAGCTAACTAACCAAAATTAAATGCTCTTCTAATGTTCTGAGCCTCCATCTTACCACTGTCGTGTAAAAAGTATGTGCCATTTGATACAGCCACAAAATCTTGACCACTCCTCATCACTAAAGACACGTCCATTTTTTTCTAAGTGTGCTGCTGAATGGATTTAAAAGACTATCCTGCCCATTCTAACAATCAAATCCATACAGTCTGTTCTCTGTGCTACTACAACTGGGTAGGATTAACAAAAGAAATGTAAGTTCCAGCACTATTATGTAACAATGACATAAATGTACTAAAGGCCCTGTGTTTTTAGTGTTAATATACAAAATATTACCATTTTACTCTTTAGAATAATCAAACATTTCAGAGAACCAGACTTTACTCCAGGAAATTCTTTTCTTTTCTTTTCTTTTCTTTTCTTTTCTTTTCTTTTCTTTTCTTTTCTTTTCTTTTCTTTTCTTAAGTGATAGTTGAATATCAAGGATAATGAATTCTAACAGTATATTTTCCAAAAGCATGATGAAATGTAATACTTAAAAAAAATTAATATAATATTATAATTATATAATATATAATTTTTAATGTACATTGTATATTAAATCATGGCTTGGGGTGGCTTTCCAGGCTCTTTCACCCACTCCATTAGGGACTTTGGAAACAGACATACAGATATGTTTTGGTTTGAAGGCCACAATCTACTTAAATTGTTATTGCCTGTTGCTAGGAGCATATCCCTTTAAAAAGCAAAGACTTGCTATTAAAAAAAAAGAAAAGAAAACCAAACCAAAAAAACCCCAAGAACAAATGCCAGACTCTGTGCCTGGGGCAGAGTACAAGTATAAACTGGGAGAGGAGTGCCTGGGGAGCAGCCCTGCAGAAAGGGACCTGGGGGTGCTGGTCGACAGCAGGCTCAATATGAGTCAGCAGCGTGCCCTGGCAGCCAAGAGGGCAAACCACATCCTGGGGTGCATCAAACACAGTATAACCAGCCGGTCAAATGAGGTGATTATCCCGCTGTATTTTATGTTGGTGCAGCCGCACCTTGAGTACTGTGTGCAGTTCTGGGCCCCACAATGTAAGAAGAATGTTAAGGTACTTGAATACGTCCAGAGGAGGGCAACAAAGCTGGTGAAAGGGCTGGAAGGCAGTCCTATGAGGAGTGGCTGAGGGCTTTGGGTTTGTCTGTTTTGGAGAAAAGGAGGCTGAGGGGCAACCTCATTGCTCTCTACAGCTTCCTGAGGAGGGGAAGTGGAGAGGGAGGTGCTGATCTCTTCTCCCTGGTATCCAGCGACAGGACACATGGGAATGGTTCAAAGCTGCATCAGGGGAGGTTTAGACCAGACATGAGGAAGCATTTATTTACCGAGAGGGTGGTCAAACACTGGAACAGGCTTCCTAGAGAGGTGGTCGATGCCCCATGCCTGTCAGTGTTTAAGACGCATTTGAACCATGCCCTTAATAACATGCTTTAACTTTTGGTTGGCCCTGAAGTGGTCAGGCAGTTGGACTAGATGATCGTTGTAGGTCCTTTCCAACTGAAATAGTCCTATTCTATTCTATTCTATTCTATTCTATTCTATTCCATTCCATTCCATTCCATTCTAAATATGCTGCAGCCTAAGTCCCTGATTAATTTAACTCATTTCAGTATGTGATGGCTCTTCATCCCTTCTTCCACAGAAGACAGAGCAGTTGACATTCTGCAGAAGAACTGGACCAGGCCAGGTTGCCTGCTAATTTAACCATACTGATGTTGTACAGCTATCTCCAAAGTTTCAAAAGGCTTCTTCTGGCTTTCTGCAGGCATTTTTTATTTCAGTTTGAAGTGCTCAGAAAATAATGGGGTATTTCAGAAGAAAATGTTGGTGAGTATTACACTTTGAAAATTTTATTTATGTTCCAGCTGCACATGCTGCCTCAGCCTCATCTAGATGCTCACTTTCAGAGATTTTCAAAATGCCACTGTTCCAATCCTGCTTTTTTTTCTTAAGATATTATTGTTTTCCTTTATTCTTTAGTTAAATCTCATATTTACCAGCCATGCTCTTCAGTTTATTATAAATAACCTTTCTAGTGTCTGCACAAATAGAAAAAAGTGGAAAGGGTAGGATGACTGGTTGCTGTTTCAGAGATAATAAAATGTTTTTTCCTGTATAGAAATGGGCCGGTAGAGAAATGGGGTCTGAAGCAAAAAAAAGGATTCTATATTCTATCAACAAAATTTTCAAGAAGTCATAAATGTTCCTTGCATACCTATCCAGAGGGTTAGGAGCTGAACATCTGAGGATTTTCAAAACTAGTGACACACTGAAATACCAAGCACAATTTTCAAATTTCCATGTTTGCTGCAGTACTGAGTGAAAACTCTCACTAGCTGTATATAATCAGATTGCATTCGCTCATGAGGCTAAAATTACTGCAGACAGATTTAGAGATAATCTATTACAAGGCATAGCATCAGGGGACCAACATAATCTCTCAGAAACTGACATCCTGATCACTTATATTCAATCTCTATTTTAGAGGTAATGTCAGTGGGATTGAGTCTTATCAAAGGCTAAGATCTTTATAAATGGTGAGTCAAAATGAGATGATTTTTCTTAAGGACTGAATACTGCCTAGTGACTGTCTTTTACTCTGTTATGTTCTGAATGACTAATTTTGATCTAATTATTGTGTTTGATAGATAGTGGTACTACCAAATTCACTGCACTGTACTGAGCTACTCATTCCGATATGCCTAAGGTTACTGCTTTAAATAGGATTTCAGAAGCATGGATATTAATACTTTTTTGGGGGGGTGGGAGATGAGAGAAGTCCTAGAAGGCCCTGTTGTCTCCCATTTTCTTTCCACAGAAAGTGCTAATGCAGCTCTTCAAAATACTGACAAGCACACCAGCCTGTTTTGACTGCTGTTTAGGGCCTCGCCCTCTACAAAGTCCTCTGTTGGCTGCTAGGGGCACAGAAGATACCTAACTTCTTAGAGGAGCTGGTCCTTAAGAGTATGTTAATATAGTAGATGAACATGCAAGCGTAGCAGAGAAAACTTTGAAGGGCTTTGGCAGGGAAGAAATGGGCCAGAGCTGTCGAGAGGGGCTGTAGGTCCCTTGTTGGTAGGTCAGCAAGTGTGTCCAGCTTCCAAAATGTCATGCTGCAACTCAGATAGTTTTAACCCAGCTGCCACAGATCATGTTAGTTGTGAAGATCTGGCAACACGGCTTTCACCGTGGACTATCAATGCACGTGCTTCTCACCAGGAGCTCATGTAACCTGCCCTGAAGTCCACACTGGCAAGTCTTCACTATTACTCATCTTCTGCTAAACAGGACAAAGCTACCCTGGATACTTATACATGCCATTTTTGCATGATATAGAGATGTAATATCAATGGTAGCTATTGACAACTGAGGAAGAATTAGGAGGATTTCTGGATTATGTTTATGCTAATAAAATTTTATTACTTTTATTTTCTTAAATGTTACTGGAAAGAGACTGTTTAGACCAGATGCACAAAGGTAATTATGGAGCATGCACTTAGGCAGGTGTCTAGCTTGCCACTAAAATTGATAGGAATGTAGACACTTTTATAGGAGCTTTTGAGGACTTTAATCCTTCTGAGCACATGCATTAAAAGAGTAAGTGGTGAAATAATTGGCTGCTTTTTTCTCCTCTCCATCCTTCAGTGCATGAGGCAAACCTGTTCACAGTTGTGTAGAAGAACTTCTAGGTTTTTTACAAAAGTTCTTAGAAGATCTCTTGTGAATAGGGCAGGAATAGAAATTATGGCTGCATAATTACAATAAGCAAATATAAATTGGCCCCTGCCTCTGCTGCAAAACTCTTCTATGATGATAGCCAAGTCGCTTCAAACTTTCCATGGATAAGTCATTACCTCTATGTTCTTTACTTTTGCTTGCCTGCCTTGAGACACCTCTGAATGCTCAGAAGTTCTGAGCGTTCACAAATGCAACCAAAGTCCCTAAGAGTGAACTGCTGAGCCTTGAGTACTACCGGTTAGCTCCTGTACTGTGAAAAATTGGTCCTAAAGTGGCAGCAGGCATCAAACTTGCTGAGTTTTGTCTTTGCCTTTGTGCTTGGTAATATTTGCTTCATAGAGGTGCTGCAAGATCAATTCATGTTTGTGAAACAGACTGTACAGTGATGAACACTGGAAGCCTATGAAGATGTTAATTCTCTTTGCTTTAGTGCAAGATTCAAGGAGTGTGCAGTGAATATTATTCTTGGCTAACAGAGAAGCTTGAGATGCTAGGTTGATCGTTTCTGGTCTTCTGCCCCAACAAAAGATAATTACATTATTGCCTTGGATATTTAGCTCTTACTCTTCTCCCTTCCCAGTAAATTAGAATGCAAAAGATTTGGAAAGAGTATTCCACAATACTTCAGCTTTTCTAAGGAAGGAACAGTGTGAGTGATTGCTGTTTTCCCAGGGTAGACATGAAGAAGAGTAGCAGCAACTCCTGCCTTCCTCAAGCCTTTGAACATTACAGGATCTCCAGTCCCGTTTAAAAGAAGTAGTTACTACTTTTCTCTTGAAAGTAGCTTTTACCCCCTCTTAGAAAGAAGATCTAACTGTAGTAAGAAAAACATCTCAAATTCAGAGAGCTTTCTGAGATCTAAAAGATAGAAAATGTTGGTGAAGGCAACTTGCAGAAAATCAGGATCAAGATAAAGTATGTTTATAATTATTTGACTGCTTATTTAGATTACTTCATATTCCACAGAAGGCATGCCTTTGCTTTAAGTGCTGCTACGTGCGTCTTCAAGTTAATACAAATACAAGTACGGTTAAGTAGATTATTCCAAGAGCCCAATGGTTTACATGGATAGTGATTTGGCAAGGCCCTTAAATATATGTCTGATTATAATGGCAGCATCTAATTTTTAGATATCCTGACACCTAGTGGAATTTATTGCTCCAAGCAGAATATCTGGGTTCATCTGCCTCTGCAGTGACTGGGGAAATGAAGAAAGTTAAGTATCCCATTCTTCGATGCAATAGCAAGATACTCACCTGGACAGCTGCCTAAGCAATGCATTAGATAAAATGTGAAAAAAGAAGAATTTGGCCTGAGCCCAGCCCCTTTCAGAGACATGCTCACAAAGCTGGTTGCAAAGTGAGGCAAGGTCCCTGATCTGGTTTCTGGTTTTGAGCTTGGAAAGATTTTCTAGTGACAGATGTAGAAGGATCCAAGCGACTTGGATTCAGAGTGTCTCAAAAGGGATTTGAACCTGCATGTACTATGTGTACTCTGTAACTTGCAATTAATTAGCAACTTGAGGGTGCCCTTGTTTTCATCCATTTTCTGTCATGCCTTTCTGTGTTGCATGGAATAATTAAGCCTTTGATGGACTGAAGATGGCAACAGTGTATGAACCCATGGCAAAATGGGAATATAGGGGAACATCTGGAGTAGAGTCCTGCTTCCTGTCACAAGCTGGCTAAGCTGTCTCTCAAGGCTTGATAGATATTCCTGCTATTCCTATTTCAAATATATTCCAGAATCTGTTTTTATCTCTTTTTTGTTTGTTTGTTTGGTTTGGTTTTTTGTTTGTTTGTTTTAACCTGGTGACAACATTGCATTTAGTAAATAAACTTCTGATGTTCATTCCTGTGATGTGAACAAGCTAAAACCTTTTAGTGTCTTCTCAGAAGGCAGGATCTGGTTGTTACTTTTTGTGCATCTGTTTCAATTTAAATATATATTCCTTGAACATGAATATTCTACAAGCAAGGACAGATATAGTCTCATCATGATTTGTACAGTAGCTTTTTACATCTCTGTATCTACTGGAATACTTTGGCTGGTACCTTACAAAATCATATAAAGATTATGCGAATTTTAATGGCTTTATCACATTGGTATTATATGGAAGTATTTATTAGTCTATATAAATGTATCATCCCATACTTTGCACTAATTATTAATCCAGGCCTTGAAATCATTCAGATTTCCCTGACTGATTTTCTGCTTTACTTTGGTGTTATGTCTCTCAGCTTCGTATCCTCTGCACATTTTAGTCCGTTTCTGCATGTATGCTGTATTGTTGACCAGAACTAATGTTTTTGTTTTCATAATCTGCATACATGCTATACCTCAGTTCTCAATAAAAAACTCAGTCTGCTGACTCAGAATACCAGGCCATCACTAGTACTGCAGCCACAGTGCTGCAGGCGGTGGTAAAGAGACGCTGCCATTCAGTACTAATAGCTCAATAATAATAGCGCAGTGCTTGAACAGGAGGTGCAGGTGAGGGAAGTACCAGCAAATATCTAAAGATGATATTCCTCCAGGGTAGTACTTCGGCACATTGGTGAGAACATGTGGAGGAAGAAGACTGCATGTGTTAGGAGAAAGTGCTGGATGTGCACAACAGGCGACAAAAGCTTAGCTAGGGGCTTCTGTGTATCAAGACACACTCAGAAGGATGGGTTATCATGAAGGGCCAAATAAGTATAATCATGGTGATAACGCAGGATAAGGAGGTGGAACATAGCACTGTGTGGTGGGCTCTGAGGCTCTGAAGGTAGCCCCTAGTGAATTTGCCATCCTGTCCCATGGTCCATGAAGAACGGAAAAACACTGTGACACCAAAAAGGTAAATAGGAGTAGGGCTCAGTGGATTGGGAGAGCTGTGCCAAAGAGTCATGTATGTACTCTTGGACACTTCTTAAAGAAGTACAGCCAGGTGCAGCCCTCTCACACCACAACTGTGTAAATATGCTAGGACAAACTTCTGGTAATGGTCAGGCACTTTTACTTTATGCAGGGAAAAATAAGAACATGTGGGTGATCTTCGTTGCTCAGAAAAATCCCTGCAGTGAGTTGTAAGAAATACTTAGAAGACCTTTTGATGCAGGGATAAAGGACTACAGAGACAGGTGCTACTGTCCCTGGCCTCATGAGGGCCTATGACACCACTTTAGTTTTCTCTGGTAACCAGAAGTGCCTCTGCTCGATGAAGCTTTTGACAGTGGTGATACCAGCAGTGTCCCATGTAGATGGCTGAACTTCATGGCAGAAACCAAACTGGTCCAGATTAAGGACTTGCAGAGTCTGCTGTCAGCTAGTAACCTCTAACTAGTTTCTTGTTATCATGTTTTTGCCTCAAGAACTGTTCTTGAAGAACTCCATGAATAACCTTCTTCTAGCCTGGTGGTTCCCCTTTCATGAACCTACCCCCGCACTTCATTTCTGTGCCGAAACATGCATGGAAGTGCTTAAATGAAATCTCAGCATGTAGCTCTAGTGTATCTTTATTATATCCAAGAGTCCTCCCCATCCCTCTTGGCTAGGGAAAGCAAATTTGCTTTGCAGCATATCTGGAAGCATGACAGGATGGTGCGGCTCTGCTGGCCGCAGCTGGAGAGGTGTTTGCACATGCAGAGAAATTGTCTTGTGGGTCAGTAATTTCATGATCACCTAGGACATTACACATCACGACGTTTAAATTTTGTTCTACAGCCAGTAGGTAACAAGGGAAGAATCACAAGTACGAGCATGGCAATGAAATGAAACTGGTGTGGTTTTTCATTCCTGGGTGCATATTCTCACGTGCGTCAATTCACTTTTCAAATGTCCGGGGGAGCGCTGTCAAAAAGCACTACAGGTGCATAAGACGGGGCGTATTTTGTGGCCCACCTGCTGCAAACACAGTACTGGATCCGGACTTCTTTGTCCGGATGGTTTCTTAAAAAACTGCAAGGACAATCTGCCACCTCCGGCAGGTCCGTACCACTGACACGCCTCGAAGCCTTGCACCGTGAGCCCTCAAAGCCATGAGCGAGGAGCCAAAGAAGTAAAAAAATCCTATAGTCTGGCCCCTTATTGCCTTCTCGTGTTGGGCCCTTTGGGAAGGCAGAGGAAAACCCCGAAGGAGCGGGGGGCGGCAGAGGCCGGCACCTGCCGCCGCCGCCAGAGCCGTGAGGGCGGGGAAGCTGAGCGGAGCCAGCCCCACTGCGGCGCGGGGGCGGGGCATCCACCGCCGCCCCGCCCCCGCCGCCCGCGCCGAGGCCGCCGCCCGCTGCCGCCAGGTGGCGCCGCGGCGCTGCCGGAAGCGGGGCGGGCGCAGAGGGCGGCGGGACCCGCCCGCCCGCCCCGGCGCAGGGCAGCGCGGTGAGGCGGGCCGGGCCGGGCCGGGCCGCGCCGGGCGAGGCGGCGGTAGCGGCGGCCGCCGGCCGGCCATGCTGCTAAAGCTCCTGCAGCGCCAGACCTATACCTGCCTGTCGCACAGGTATGGGCCCTGCCTCTGCCTCGGGGGCCTCGTCCTCATGATCGTCTCCGCCCTGCAGTTCGGGGAGGTCAGTACGGCGCCCCGCCGGCGTGGCGTGGCTGCCCCCTTTCCCCTCCCTTCCTCCGAGCAGCCCCGGCCGTGCCGTGCGGAGCCGAGCCGAGCCGTGCCGTGCCGAGCGGTGCCGGCGGGGAGAGGCGCCCGCGCAGGCGGCGCCCGGCGCAGTCCCGCGGCTGCACGGCACGGAGGGCGCGGGTGCGTTTCGGTTCGGGGCTTTTTTCCCTGTCGGGAGCCGGGTAGTTGTCATGTCCTGTGAGCAGCGAGTTCCTTCAGCAAGCAGCTTGGACGTGCATGCTGATTTTATGTATATATATATATATATATATTCTTTTTTTAAGACATAAGGGAGAAGACGTGCTTTACGGTGGTGGAGCTCCCTTTCTGTTCTGGGGTCGCGGTGGAGAAACCACACGAAGCACCCCCGCGCGCCGTATTTTCGGCGTGATGAGTGGTCCTGGCTATAGGCCTGCGGTAGCTATAGGGGCTGTCTCTCTCGCATCCTGGAAAGCAGCTGTGCGGCAGCTCCCTCTGTCAGGCCGCCTTCTTCGCACTTGTCGGTGCGGCTGGCGCGTACGGTGCGCCTGTGGGCAGTAACGCCGCTCTCCTGCAAACGTCAGGTGTGACGCAAGGGTGAAGTGCCCCCCGGGGGGTGGTAGGTGGTTTCTAACAGTCTTGGCGGGCCCTGGCAGAGGAGAGCTGAGAAAAATCTGCATGCTCCAGGAGCTCGTGTTTTCTTGTCTTGTGCAATTCTTTCCACTTCCCTTATCAGGTGATTTATTACTGCTGTATTGTTTTTATTATTATTATTATTATTATTATTATTATTAGACTCTTCTGAAGCCTGTGCTGAGTGTAACCTTCAAATGGTAACCGGGAGTTACTGGGAATCTTTCTCCCTTCCAGAGTTTAAGGAGTTAAATGTCGCCTCTCCAACCTGCCTGCAGCTCAGCAGAGTCTGCATTACATTGCTCGCTGCTTATTACTCAGTTTTCCTGTTACTTTGTAAATGATGCAATATAACTCCTACTTTTTCTGGATACGATTTTATACGGGTGCATAGTATATTTTAAAGTTTCATTTCATATTACCCTATCTGTTTTGGAAGTCATCAGTGAAAGAATCTGGAGGGGAAGAAGACAATCCTGCTTCAGTATAGCATTTGAGAATATAGTAAGTATCCAGGGAATTAAAGAAAGTATTTTTGTCAGTGTAAAAGGATGGCAGTGTTAAATGCAAACAGGCTGGTATTTCCTGATTCCTAAATTTCTCAAGACAAGTTCTTGTTTTTCTTTTTCTTTTTTCCTTTTTTTTCCTTGCCTGTTGTATTTTGATGGGCACTTTGAGATACAGAAAAAATGAAGGGCCGTAAAGAGTATTACCTGAATCTCTTGAGTGTAGCACAATCAGAACTTTATTTTGTGTAGCTGTACATCTTCTTTGCATGAAGTACTTCATCCCTGCTGTCTTGCAGTGTTCACAAGTTCCTGAAACACTTGATAGCCATCAGTGAATTAATTCATTGTGTAGTACTTTTAGCCACCTGCTCGTACATGATTGTCAATTTGGATTGGTGTATACCTCTTGGTGCTGTGAAACTTTGAGTATGCTTTTGCCTTTCTCCGGGATGAGATCTTAAACACAACTTTAGGATTCCTTAGAACTTTGAAGGTTTTTTAAAACACTTCAGTAGTTGTCCAGGTTACGGCTGATTTCCCTGAGAATCAGTCAAAATCACTGCGCAGCATTATTTTCCTACCAAATCTTAGTTTGCTACTAAGTGTCCATGCCTTTTAGAGCTATTTGGAAAGCGTAGATACTATTTAGAGAGTGAGCAAAGAACTGGCAGATTCATGTAGGAGTAAACTTTCAAAATTATACGTTAAGAAAAAAGAAAAGTGACCAGAAATGTTTAAAAAACCCCAAACAAAACACCAACAAAAACGCCACCCTTTACAGAATGACCATACAGAAATACAGAAAAACCTTTTTTTTTACAGTGATGGTAAATGAGCATGGTAAGAGATGTTTGTATGCATTTTACTCTTTACTTTTTTGATTTGAAGTGGTGTGTTTTGGTAAATGGCGGTAGTTTAAGGATTTAGGAGAGACTAGGCTTGTGAGAACACTATTAGACCTTTTCTGACAACTATAGTGGGAATGGAAAACACTTCTCTTCCTCAGTACAGAGTCTGCAAGGTAGCAACTAATAAAGAAGACTGTTTTGAAAATGAAACCAGAAACCTTTCTATTAATTATCAGGTCAACCATTTTTAACAATCTGTGGGGAACTGTCAAGCAATAAAAAGCAGCATGAGGCAACACTTATCAGACCCTGGTGTCTGAGCAGCATTTGTAGTTCTGCTTTTCGCCAGCCCCAGAGGCAGCTTTTTTGTCCTAGTAGGCAAAATTAGATCTGCTTGCTTAGATTCATGCTAATATCAATATTAATGCTGGCATAAAAATGGATGGCTAGGGCAAATAATTTGAGATTGGTAATGATGTCCTCACAGCCTCAAGGTGAAAATGAGCTTGATTTCAAGAAAAAAACTTGAGCTCAATGAAATAACAGTGTGTGAAGCATGATTCAGGAGCATTTCTGCAAAAACATATAGGGTAGCCAGGTGTAAGGCAACGCTGTAACCTAGTCGCAAGATGAGCTTTGAGTTTTAGGACAGTTTGGTTGTAAGCTATTCTTGGCCCTCCTTCTGTAGGTGGCTCAGCTTTGTAAAATGTTTTATAACTGGAATATGCCAGAGCCACTGTTATCACCTTTCTGATACAGTATCTCCTAACAGAGGGTGTCTCTCCCCCTTTTTTTTTTTTAATGTTGTTTCCTTGGTGGTTTTATAGTATCAATATGTAAAGTTGAAGCAAAGCGGCCTCCAGGCATTTTTGCAACACAAATAATTCGACAGTAGGAAACAGTTAACTTTTTTCCTAAATGTGTTTCTAATGAGAGCTGTCCTGGGTCTTTTTGGTTATAGCTGCACCAAGGCAAACAGCAAACGCTTCAATGATTAATGTTTTTCTTCTGGAGAGACGTATTATTCATATAATAAATTACATTCTTACTCAAATACTTCTGTATTTCTTCTAGAAGCAGATCAGTGTGTGTCAATTCTTCATTATCAGTAGTAGCAGATGTTTCTGTGTGGATATCTTTCAGTGTGTGCTGTATTAAACTAGTGTATTTGGCAGAAGGACGTAATGACTTGTGCATGAAAAAGTATAATAGTGTGTTTTTAAGACACTTCCTGACTTTGGTATTTAAGGGAGGAGATTTTATGCTCACCTGGGAAATCGTGTCCTTTGTGTAAGGGGAATGAACTTGCACAGATGTGATCTTGGTTACAAAAAGACCGTTTGCAGCTTTTGCAGGAATTGTGTGTGCGCGCTTGTCACCCAGCCACATGATGGGGCCTTCCTGCTCTCTAGAAGGCTTTAATTTGCTTTACTGGGCATGAGGGTACAGAGATGTGATCTTCTTAAAGGGGAGGGAGGTAGCCTTTATGTTATGGTTTTGAGTGCTGTCTTAGAGAAATGATATATTTCATAGTTCCTGTAATACAAGAAATAAGCAATAGTAAAATTCAAATCTAAGAAGAGTGGTGTAGAATGTGTACTATCCTTTCCTGGTATTTTTTTTTTCCTCTCCCGTACATCTAAATACGTACTTATCCAGGTAAAACAAGCCCCTACCCCTTCATCTCTAAAGCAGCACGAGACGCCACTGTAGTTTTTAAGGTTGGACTTTCACTGTGAAAGATATCATAGCAAGTTTACCTCAGAGTAGAACCTAAATGTTTTGCATTATTTTTATCTCGAATTACTTATGGTTTTTGCTATATCAAAGCATATTAAGCCTTTTTAGCATTGAAAAGTCTGGGTTGTTTTTCTTTTTTCTGTTTAGAACCATGATATCAGATACTTTGTTAGTAATGGAAATGTAACTATGTGCCTTTGTTTAGTGTGTGTGTATATATTTACATTTAAGTATAGAAATGGAATGTAAACTTGCAGCTTTCCAAAGTAGGAATCAGCTTGCTATTGGTTTCCCATATAGCTAATATATAAATATGCTGGTGAATGGGGGCGGCTAGCAAAGAGCATTTAAGTTGGGTGCAGCTTGGCGTTTTAGCTAAGCGACCTTGATGGCTGGATGAAGGCGGGGAAGACAGCCCTGTCTTCAGCTGTGTGTTCCCACCATTTCTCGTCTGCGCCAACAACTGAGTAGAGGAAGATAAAGGGCTCTGATTTTTGAAGGTTCATCTTTCTGTTGGTTTAGCTCTGTGACTTGGCTCCCTGCATGTTGGGTGGACTCGTGTCAAGCTAAAGGAGGGTGGCAGAAATGCAGGGGGATGGAAGAGAGGCTGCAGCCCGCAGAAATACTTTGCTGTTGGGTTAGTCTGGCTGCAATGTTAAGACATCAGCTGTATTGTGAAAGAGCTATTGTGTTTTAAGTTCGTGGCCAGGTTAATTTGCATAACTTGATACGCCCTGGCCTGGCTGTGGGTTTCCAAAGCTCAGATTTCAGAGGTGTGAATGTCAATGTGTCCTGTATGAGAATAGAAAGGAAGACAAGGAAAATATTGGGGGGTGGGAGTGTCCTGCTTGCATTGAAGTATATTTGTTGAGAAAACATTGCAGAATTTTTAAAGGCTAAGAGACAAGGGGGAGAGGTAACCTAAATGAATAGTAGCTTAAAAAGTGTGTCTGTAAAACATGAAATCCTTTCTTGCAGAGAAAAAACAAAGTTTGTTTAAATCAAGTGTGCTCTAAGTTCTGGGTCTGATTGCTGGCTCAGAGTAATAACTTAGTTTGGATTAGTTCTGGTGAGTTGTGCGTTAATGCATAGATCAATTTGAATCAAATTGATTGTGGTTGAGCATTTCAAAAGGAGAAACGTGTCTAATTTTAGAAGATGGTGACATCAAGTTGTTTTTTTCTTTGCAGGTTGTCTTGGAGTGGAGTAGAGACCAGTATCATGTTATGTTTGATTCATACAGAGACAACGTTGCAGGCAAATCATTTCAGAATCGGTGAGCTTTACTTGAAGTTGACAGTATTGCACATTTTACTGTTCAATGAATTTTCAAATATTTAAATCAAATATTCTAGATGAAGTAACATACTATTGAGTAGGACCTTATTGAATGGGCTCTAAATCTACAGCAAATTTTTAACTTAGTGGCTTTAAAATGGTGAGTTAGTGCTTAATATCCCAGCTTGGAAGATGTTTGGCATTTGGAAGTTCTAGTCATATAACAGAGTTTACATTTTAAATGCATTTAATTAATCCAGTATTTAATGAAACATCAAAATGGTGATAATGTTAACAACAAAGGGATGACATATTTTCCATATTAAGATAAGAAAATATAAGTACTGTTCCTGTGCACTTAAAATTCCAACTTTCAGTGTTTTGAAAAGTTATTTGTCATTTACCTTACATTTTCTGTGACATCTCATGAGGAACATTATTTAGTAGAGGAGTCACAAAGCTCGTAAGAAGCAGCTTTTTAAAGCTGAGTACATGGGAGAAGTCACCCACAGCAAGCTGGAAACCAGTTCGTATGGGTCATTTGTTTCAGTTGTATTAACTGCTACATGACTTCTTGTGATTTCATCATTTGTGCCTGAATAGTCGTGGGGTCTGTTGCTCAGGAAGTCAGTGGACTGTGAATTGGTAGGTGGAAGAAGCTACTAAGGAGATATCATCTGACTCTTAAGTGTTGATACACTCGACTGGAAAAAAAAAAACCAAACCCTGAAAGCAGATGCTTAATCTGCCTTGAGGTTTGTTGAATCACGGGACAGTAGAAATGATCAGATCAGTTTGTCATGCTTTAGCTGGTGCGAGGTAACTCTAAAAGTACATTGCATGGTGTCAGTGAATCCTATGCACTTTTACAGTCTCATCTCTTACTCCCCTCATCCATTTTCCAAATGATGACAGATGAAAGCAGAGTGATACAGCTCATATGGATTATTAACTTAATGTTTACATGTTTCTGCAGTGCTGAAGTGAAAGCACGGTAGTTTGTTCCTGTCAGTACTCAAATGCCTGACTTTGTGATAATTAAGTACAGTGCTTTTATAAAATGGTTGAGTTTGTCCAAAACAAAATGGCAAATCTTACTGTTGTGATGTAGCTATAGTTAGTTCCCATTTCTGCATTGCTTTTTCTTCATTTTGGTTGTGTAAAGCACTCCTTAGCTAGTGTTGATTTCTCTGAATTGTGAGCAAAAAATCCAGTGCCTGGGGAGGAACTATTGGCTGCCTGAGCAAAAGCTTAAGGTTTTCATGATGGGTGCTTAAGTTATTCCAGTTCACCCATATGCCTTTAATACTCTTATGTCAGGCCTGACAGGGAGGTTTGTTGTGATATTTGTGTGCAGATACGAACTTCCCGTAAAAATTCATACCAACAAAAAGTCTTTGCGGAGACATACTTTCAGGCATCCGTTAACTTTTAGAAGTCCCTTGTCAGGGGTTCAATTTGTTTTTATTATCAAACTTCACGAATGCAGTAAAGGATTCGTTCTTGCACGATGCACTGTATCAGTGGTGGTTTGATGGAGTTTTTAAGGCTGATATCAATGCAACATGTAGGGTGTCACATGGTTTTTACATAAACTGAGGATTGTGAACTTCCTGTTTTGATCCTAGCTTATCCATTGATTTTAATCAGTTCTTATTTTAGTGTTAGAGAAAAATATTCAGAATTGGAGAACATGACCTTGTTGGTTTGGAAATTAAGCAGAACCACTGCTTAGTGGAAAGTAAAAGCTGCATGGCCTTTAAGAAATATTAATGGACCTTCAACTGAAAGTAGTGTTATCTTCTAGGAGCTTTGCAGGAAAACATCTCTGTCCTTGTCAAACAGTTGTGTTATAAACTTTTATAAAGAAAATTGCAGTGTAAATTGTAGACAAATTTGTGCATGTGGGCAAGCTCCTTATGATTATAAACTCAAAAAGCTTTTCTTCCTGAGTAACATAAAACCAGTGATGTTGCTAGCACCATTAGTTACACCTGTTGAACGCTGTTCCCCGCCAGACCAAGGAAGACTTCGTGTTTTGCCTTGAAGTTTAGCAATTGCTTTGGTGTGCTTTTCCCTCCTGTTGCATGTCCTTTGGCATCTCAGCTGTTGCACTTTCCAGGTAGTCACATCAGCTGCTAAACTTCCTACTTACATTGCCCAGGCTCTTATGCAGCTTGAGACAGTGGAGTAGAAATTCCAGGGCTTTTTACCAAGCCACCTCATCTAAACCCATTTTTGAAGACTTAGTTTTGGTATGAAAATAAAAGGGAGAGAAGGAAACTAAATAATGGAGTTGCATGCATGAGAGTCTTGGACAAGAACTCTATTTTATTTCTCTCCACCAGCAAATTCTGCATTTTGGCAAATGCTGAAGTGTAATTTTGCTATTCCAGGACATGGCCAAATCATACTTAAAACCTGAAAATATGTATGGAAACAAAATGTGAAGGAACAATCATCAGCTTTTAAAATGTACAAACTGATTTCAGTGTGGTACAGCAAGTGGGAGCCATTAATAGTTGAGCAGAGTGAGGCTGGAGAGAGGAAAAGATGCACAAATTAGGGAGCCAAGAGGTACTGGAGCGGGAATAGCAATGGAACAGTTGAGTTGCCATTGGTGGGCAATTACAGAGATGTAACAGGCAGGAGGGCTGGGAGGTTTACAGTGGGAAGCTTAAGGGTGTAATAGACTTACGCTTGTTCATAAAGAGTCTCAGCAAGGTTTGAGATCACTGTATGGTAGCTTGGGAGAGATCCAGAGGCTGCTGTACTCCAACTGTGGATGCTGAGACAATGAGGCTTTGTCTTCTAGCAGCAATCTTAGCAGAGCCATGCTCACAGCCATGCAAACAAACGTCACAGGTACGGAAATGCAGGTGCATAGAAGAGGCAGCACGTGCCAGGTGCTGTCTGTCCTATCTGGGAGAGCTGGTGGCTCTGGCTTTGTCTTCAAGCAGGATCCTATTGATGTTTTTAGGTTTGCAAGTAAAAAATGGGTATGTTTTTGAAAGAGGAAAAAGTAAAGGAGTATCCAAAACAAGCCTCATTAATTGTCTGGGAGTCTCCCAGGACGTTTCAAAAGTTTCCAAAGTCCATGTTTGCTGATATTAAAATCAGTAGCAAATAGGAAAGGTGATGATTTTCTGTAGAAAGGTGTTACATAATTCCCATTTAGGCAGCTTATCTTGGGCTTAATCTGTTTGCCAGACTGGTATTTGTGATGAAGACCAAATGCATAAATCCACATGAAGGAGAAACGCAGCTACAGAATTTGAAGGAGAAAGTTTTTGATCTTTTCTGACCTTGAACAATTTGCAAAAGACTCTGCATGTTAAAAACAGTGTTTGAAAAGAATAGTGTGGAAGTGGCTCTCCTGTTCCTTTTTAATTTTAAAGCAAAATGCTGCTACATGCTTTTCAAAATATAAACTCTCAGTACTTTTTAAGAAGCCATGAAACCAACCAGAAAGCTTTGGCAAAGACCAAAAAGGTGAAATCTTAACAGTGTTACTATTTCTAGTTGGGAGCAACAAATTAATTTGTGTATGATACCTGGTTTTTATTATTATGTTTGATAACCAGTACTTTCTCGAACAATGTATGCTGTAAAAATGCATTAAGAAAATTTATCTGAGTATTTGGATAAATTTTAAGCAATTAGACTAGTGGATCTGCAAACAGTTCACTTGCTTTAATAGCCTTTTTTACTAGTCTCTGTTGCCACTGGTAATGAAGAATGAGCTTGCCATGCCAGGCTTAATTCAGAGTTGACCTACCTGCATCTGACCACAAATGCCTTTCCTCTGTGGAGTTTATTAGCATTTGGCTGTATGTGACCTCATTTCAATGCTAAAAATTGTGTCGCAAATTACATAGTTATATGTGCTATTGCATAGAAACACGCTTTTAGCAAATTATAAACTGGGGAGAGGTTTCACAGAAGTCAAAATTGCCTCATACCCTAGAAAGAGTTGGAATTGAGGCTTTTCTCTTTTTTTTTTTTTTTTTTTTTTTTTTACATTTTATGGTCTTCAGTGAAGCCTGGGTAAATAGTCTCTGCACTTTGCCCAGAAGACTAAGGGTTGGGCATTTTTGAAATCACCTGTCTTGAGTCAGGTGCTTCCATCTAAAACACTCTTGTCCTAGCTGTAGCATTAAAGGGACTGTCAATCCAATAATTTAACTGATCACAACAAATGTAGAAAAGCTGGAAGAGCTCCTGCCATTGAATTTCTACTCCTGTGGAGGACTTTTTAGTTCAAAACATGCCTTGAGTTATATCTGTTAATGAACCAGAAGCTAGTGTCATCTCCTGAGAAAGAGATGAAATAACTGATTAGAAGGGTAGTTTTATTCAGTAAATTGACTTTTTTTGCCAGTTGAGAGGGTAGCCTCCTGCAGAGTGTTGTACGTCAGAGGTGAGAGAGACTTTCTGGGTGGTACTGCTGGGGAAGGCAGCGCTGCTGCTTAGATGTTCCAACTGACCCACTGTTATCCTCTAAGTGTTGTAGCTCAGTTAGGAGCAGTGATGAATTGAGTACAAAATGTTCCTGTCTATTGTGCTGTGACCAGCTACTGGCTGCCCTTTTACCAAATTTTGTGCTTCAGTTATTGAATCTCAGCCAGTAGAAAATTAAGCTGGGTGGAAGCTGTCTGCATGTCATACTGTGCAAGGGAAGGTGGAGGAGATACTTGCCTATAAGCTCTGTCTCTTTTTGAATGCTTTTTGAAGGATGCAGTGGGTGGGGAGGGAACACCTTTCCTTGGAAACCTCATTGTGTGACCCTATGGATCTTGGCATTAGAGAAGTGCTCAATGTTTGCTAAGCCATCTACAGTTGAGGAACGTATTGAATAGCTTGACACTGGAACTTTGGAAAATAATAGTTGGGGCATCCTCCTGCTGTCTGAGACTGAGAGGTTCACCTATGGCAGCAGCCTGGATTACCTGCTGAAACAAAGCTGTGGGCCTTGGGGAGGAGATTATCATAAACAAATAGAAAAAAGGTACCCAAACCCCTTTCTTTTCTTCTGCCTTAGGGATGCTAGGAAATCTGTAACTGTCCAGAAACAGCTCCAGGATATTAAATTGTCAAGAATGAATTTGACTGCTGTGTCCAGAGTCTGAATTCATGTACCCTACTTAGGTTGTTGGTTTATGAAATGCCCTGTTATTAATATCTAAGAGGCATTCCTAGGATAGAGACCTAGTCCTGCTGAGATCTTATTGGTTCTGTGCAATTAAATAACAGTAAGTATGATTTAAGTCTTTATACTTTTTTCTGTCCTGTCTAATGTAGCTGGTGAATTAAGGATGTGCCTGGATGCTGGTACTGATTTGTGAAATATTTTATGGATTCGAAGGAGTTGGGTTATAGGTTAATGTCTGAGAAATTTAAAGCATGAAGTTCAGATTTCATTTAGTTACTGAGCTGTTACAGCCACTGTACATCGTTTTTGGTTTTATGTCTGTGCTGTTTTGTCAAAGGCTTGTGTATAATTAAGAGATGATATATAGAGAGCTAAAGAGAAGCTTTTTGCTTTGTCTTGTTTGCAGCCCAGACACCAAGTATTTCTGTTGTTAGACAGAAATTGCTATTGTAGGATGCCACAAGCACTTGTAATATTAAACAGCTCATGTAGCTTTCATTTGAATTATGTAGGCTTTGTTTACCCATGCCGATTGATGTGGTATACACCTGGGTGAACGGCACAGATGTTGAACTGATCAAAGAATTGCAACAGGTCAGAGAACAGATGGAGGAAGAACAGAAAATAATGAGGTAATAATCTTATGTATTTTTTCCCTTTAACCAACAGCAACAATCTAATGCAGTACTAGCCCTCTTTGTTTTTCTCCCATGTTACTCAACATGAAAATTCAAAGCGCATTTTCTCACTTCTTCCTTTGATTATTCTCAAAACCTTGTTTCAGTTCTACATTTAGCTATGAAGTACTGTCTAATCAGAAGACTGCTTAAGATACAAAGCATAATAATTTAAAGTAATTAAGGCTGTTCTGTCTTGAATTTGTAAAATGCCATGCAGAAAACTGTGCTTTGTGTATGTCATTTTGTCTTGATTTCTAGAACTCAGTTTGTAAATAATAATAATAAAACTATATCTCAAATGTGTAACCTCTCTTCATCCCCTTTTTCCTCCTCACCCCTCCCCCCATATTTCTTCTTATAATAGGCTTAATAAAATCTTAAGCATATGTTTCTTAAAGGCTCCTTTTTAAAGTTAGATTTGTAGTCTCCCAAACACTGAAACTGAGAGAGAGGAAAATAATGTTAGAAAAAAAACCATGTTAGAAAGGTATGAGTCAGCCTTCTAATTTAGGAGGGAAAGACATGTATTGCTTCATTTGGTGTTATAGATTGTGCTATACTGTTCTGCAAAATTACTGATCTAAGCCTTCAAACACAGGCTGCTGGATTTGTGCCACACAAATAGCTTGGACTGTGTCTTGTAACCATTGATTTAGTTCTTAATAAGCAACTCTGTGGTCACGTGGTCTCTTTTGGCCAGAAAATACGCTAAATGGAAGAACAAGTCTGTATTTTAAGGGTCGTAATAGTTTAATTCAGAATAATATGAAATCCACAAGTGAGTGGATTGATCTCATTTTTGGCATGTTATGACTTGCAATTTAGGTACCACTGACAATGCGATCACAAGTGAAATTCTGAGTCTTTGTTTTGCTACCTAAACAATGAAAGTATTAGTAGAACTTTAAATCCATTAAGTTTAAACATCTTAAACATAGATGTGATCTCTGCTCTGAAAAGCTTTTCAAATTTATACTAATCTTTTTCTAGCAGTTCATATAGCAAATGTGAGTGGTTTTAGCTTTGCCATCACTCGTGCTGTGATTCCCATTTTACAAAGGGAAAAACATACAGTTTTTTTCCATAATGCTGATTTGGAAAGTTTATATCAAGCTTATGAGTAAGACTCATGTCCATTCCACGTTCATTATCTACAGGGGCACCTGGTTCTCTCCCTTGTAGATAACTTTTTTCATGTACTTTTGAAATCAGTTAGCACTGTTACAGGAAGAGCTGTTTCATGGGATCAAGATAACTGCATAAGACAAAGGCAAGGATGCTATAAACCTCTGCTAATGAGTGTATATTTTTGTATTGCATATCAAAACTTAGTAAGTTGTAACTTTCTTGTCGATACACCTGAATTGAGCTAGTCATGGTCCAGGTGCATTATTCTTCAGTGAGAGACAGTAGCTCGATGGATGGTGGTTCTCTTTCTGTTGGTGTGTGTAGAAGGGTGCCCTTCTGATATTATTATGATTATTATTTAGCATCAGCACTGCACTACCTTTACATTAATCCTCATTAGCTTCTATGTGCACATGGCAAATGCATGATAGACCTTATCAGAATATGTATGTAAGGCAAAACAATCAAGTCAGCCTAGTTTCAGGTCACTTCATCCTGGTTTCTTACCAGTGTTTTTCACATCAACATCAGTTTCGTTAAGTAATGTAATAATAACCCCTGAAAATCCTGGCAAGAAGAGTCCTGCTGCCACAGCTGTCAGCACAACCAAGAATTTTTGAGCTACGCTGCATGAGGGTGAGCAGTGAGGGGCATGTGTGTCAGCCTGTGCTCGCCTTGGCAAGGCCAATGGCAAGACCTTGGCAGTTTTATAACTGGGTTATCGGTGCTTTCACAACATGTCCCTGACTCAATTAACAATCTGAAATTAGACTAAATTCCTTACTGTCAACTCAGTGTTATTTAATGTAGTTTTAATTTTGTAATAGGGAAATCCTGGGAAAGAATGCAACAGAACCAACAAAGAAGAGGTGAGTTTCTGTGGTTTTGGGCATAAACTGTAATAAATGATATCCTACTCATTGTTAGCTGAAAGCAGATGCTGGCTGGGGAGGTTATTTGGTTTTCTGTAGCCTGTGCATGCTTTCCTTCTATGTCACTTCAAGAAAAGTTGAGAGCATGAGAATATATATGTTGAATAAAAGTAATGTTATTGTGACATATATGAATAAGCTTCTTAAAATGTGACAATTTCTGAAGTTCAGAAAGCATATCCTTGTCACTGGTTAGGTATAGTTCCTATTCAGAGTGTGGATTTTTAATGCATGTGTACCTGGAGTTTTATAATTCAAAAGCATGAAAATTTCAACGTTGCTTTCACCTGCCATTTGTTTACATGGCACTGCAAGGAGTTGTCTGTGGAGGGTCCAAGCCTCTTATGCCTCTGCTGCCAGGAAGCAGCAGGGCCTGGTCTGTCCCATTCTTCATTTGGCTTGGTTGTTCTGCTATTTAGAGATCTTTATAAGGTCTCCTCTGTGGGCAAACTTTGAAATCTTGGAAACTTTTAGAAAAACAGTTATTGGAATGAACTAAACTGTAACAGTCAGATATTTGCCTTCTGCAGCAAAGTAAGCATGCTCTTAGTAATTTCCCCCTGCCCCAGCAGATGTTAGAAATAATTGATCAGATCTCACAAAAACATCTCTTGTTGCATGTAACATTGATTTTTGTCTTAAGTTTTCCACTAGCATTAAATATACCTTTGGTATTTTGCTGTAGTGAGAAGCAATTGGAGTGTTTGCTGACACACTGCATCAAAGTGCCAATGCTTGTCCTGGATCCTGCACTGCCTACCAACGTCACACTGAAAGACCTGTTGTCCATTCATCCAGCTTTACAAGCTGCTACCAATATGTTCTTTGTAGCAAAACCAAAAAATCCTTCTACCAACGTGACAGTAATTGTTTTTGATAGCCCTAAGGATGGTAAGAACCGATTTGTCAGATTCCAGCCAGTTTTCTAGAGGAAGCTTTTTAGTAAGCTGCTGCAAATTAGGTTTTTTTTTTTCTCCAGTACTGACTCTGCCACTAATTTTCTGTTTGACTTTAGCAAGTCATTCAGCAACTCTTGCCCTCAGTCTGTTACTCTAAATGATGACATTAATGATACTGTTTGCTTATGTCCCAGACAACCGATTACAGATGATTAGAGTTCCGTGCTTTAAAAGACTATTGCAAAACAGGTTTGATATCTGAATATCTGTGTTGCACTGATAACCTCGGAAGACTGAGGTTTGGACTGAGGAAGATTAGTTTTAGAAATCCTCTTTTAATTGCTGTGAAGTCTAGTTTGAATATTGTGCAATAAGTTCTGCCCTTGCTCAGAGGATTGCATACCTTAAAACAAAATTATCCATGTGATCAACATATATATGTAGGATCTTAGAGCAGGTATGGGCTTATTTTGTTTAATATGTAGTGCCTGATCACTACCACCCACTAGCCCAACCACTGGTGTTTATTTTACCACCAAGAATTATTTACCAGTTATAAAGACAACCCTTCACACCATAAATATTCAAATCTTTTTAATTTGCAAAAGCGTATCTTAGTTACTAGTATATACAAAATAAGTGACTTCCAGTTTTTGATTTGCAATGCATTTTATTTATTCTAGTTGAAGCTGCCCATTCTGGAATGTTAAAAGACAACAGCAAACAGATAGTATGGAGGGGTTACTTGGTATGTACTTTTAAAATCTGTTGATAAGCTTTTGTGTATGGTAAACTTTTTGTACATTTTTAGAAAGTGTTTCTGTGCTATTCTCTTTCCATAACTCACATGTAGTAAGAAATGAAAGCTTTTAAAATAACCCTTATTTCAATTTTGAAGTTTGGGTTAAGTGACAAAATATACACTATTAAATCTGGCACCTGATGAAGGATTGACAGATAAATGTGAATTACTGTAAGTTTAAAAAAGTCTTTATTCCCTGTTTTCTTGGTTTTAGACTACAGACAAAGAAGTTCCAGGTCTAGTTCTAATGCAAGACTTGGCCTTCCTTAGTGGATTTCCAACTACATTCAAAGAAACAAATCAGCTACGAACAAAACTACCGGAGAGCCTGGCCTCTAAAGTAAAATTGGTAAGGGTCTGGAGGAAAGAGTAACTTAGTTGTATTGGTTTTTTGGAATGGTTCACATACGGGATCCCACTCACCTAGCAGACTTAGGATGTTTCTGATAGTAATCTGTTTTTCTGTCTGACTCTGTTTTCTTGAGTTGTGAAGAGTAGTAAATAGTGACTCAAATAGTTGCCTTCAAAAGACCAATTGTCCATTCTGTGACTGCGAGTTTTTAGGCATTAGATTTGCTAGCCTGGAACTGTTTAAAAAGTACCAGCCTTATCACTTTCTCTCATCCATTTGCTATAGGGTGTGGTCTTGCTGAACCATACTATAGCACTGGCTTGTTTAATGTGACAGAATTTTGTTTATGTAGCTTCTTAGCTTTTTTCTTCCTGCTTTGCTTTTAGAAGGATTATCTTAATAGTAACAACTTGGATTGTTTCACAGCTGAATGCTGTATTTCTCTCTGCCAAGTACTCCGTATGGTCTTGAGCAAGTTGCAATTCAACTTACCCACCTGCAAGGCAACAGTAGATCACAAATTGTGTGACTGTGCCATCCGTTAACATTTCGTGCCTTCTATTCTCCCCTGGCATTTGGACACCTTTTCGAGTTACAGCCAGGTTTAAAAGATAGATTAAAATTTCAAAAGTCTGTGAAAATCATTGGCTTATGTATTGGAGAGAGATGTGATTGGTGGTGTGAAAGGGGCTGAGGCCAGGGAGTTTGTGGAGGAGAAGGAGTTAGCAGGGGTAAAGGGATGTCAGTCTACAGGTCATCTGTCTTTGTCAGTCTCCCCACCTGTAGCATGTGCTAATTCACTTTATGGCTTGTTCTGGGTGCTTGAATGAGCATGACTTCCTTTCCTTGTCTTTTTTTGGTAGGCTGGACTAACAAATCATGTATTCTGCTATTGCAGAAGCGTTATTGCGTAAGCCCTTTCATAGGCTGGTCACACTCCAACTTAATGCAAGCTGAATTTCTTCTTCCTTGTCTCGGCTTGTGTTAGCAGGCTGTCTTAGAATCTCACTAATGGTAGAAACCTTCTGAAGTAAACACATTTGTACCTCTCTTCCTACATGCTCTTAAACAGCTTAATAGAGAGAGTTCTTAAATAGTTATTTAAGCTTAAATAGTTCTTTTATTTTGCCTTTGTTTACATCTGTAGTGTATTCATAGAGAGTGGCTATGGCTTTTCCTAACCTTTGTTTTACTAAGTTAATCAGGCAGTGCTCATCCCACAGCATTGGCTCTCCATTCCTCTCATCCTTCTGACAGCCCTTCACTGCCACTTCCATTGTGGATTTGTCTGCCTTCAATACGATTGACTGGAATTTTGTACAGTGTTTTAAATGAGGCATTACCAGAACTTTTTACACAGTGAAAAATACATAGTACGTGGCTAACCCAAGGCTGGCAGACTGTCAGAGACTTGCTGTGTGCTAGAGTATGCTCATTGCAAACACTGCTGCCACTGTTTCTGTGTAAACTCCCTTGCATCTTTCCACTGCTATGTATTGGTGCTGTTCATAAAAATTGTCTCTTGCTATTGTGAATCTGTTGCTAGTTTGGGTGAGTGGTGGCACGTGTGCTCTGGTGTGGCCGGGGCATCCTTCCTTTTCTTTTTAAGTGGCACATTGGTTAAATAGCAGTGGATATTCATATGGGCAATCTGCCGGTCTCTGCTTGTTTTATATGCTATGGGTATTTCTTTAATTGTTTTAAAGAAATGGTGTTTACTGTAGAGAAATGAGATTGTTAACCAACAGGAGATGGTACTTCAGTTTTGCTGTCTTGAGATGCTAGGTTCTTAATTTCAAGTTTGAATGAGGAACATTGTTGAATGTTTCCTGACTTTGAGCCATCTGAAGAACCTTCGAGTGCAGGTTCATCCATTTGCGTTTGGAGCCTTTTCTAGTTCCTCACCACAGTTTAAGTTACAGGTTCCTGGTGGTTTTAACACATTTGATTTAATGGAGCTGAAGAGCTCAGAATACCTTTGACTTCAGTTACCAGCTCTTTTCATTTGTTAAACTTGCCCTTTAGCGTTCAAGAAACCTAGTAACAAGATGTTCCTTAATTATTTTTTTCTGTTTCAACTTAAAATCAATTAGCTTATGTTTTCCTGACCTAGGGTTATTTTCTAGGAGCAGCTCTTCTGTAATGTTCTCATTAATTACCAAATTGGTATCTGAAATAATATTGCCTCTATCAGTTCAGAGATTATTTGGTGGAAAAGAAATCTGTCTGATTCCAACTCTGGGAATAAATTGGAGCACCATCCTAGGCAATGTGTGTTCTCTGGTTGAACATCATAGATGTAAGCTGTCATCGTATCATAGTTCTAAGGAATGTTCCCCCCTCAAACAATATTTGG
This sequence comes from Ciconia boyciana, assembly GCF_034638445.1. NCBI lineage: Eukaryota > Metazoa > Chordata > Aves > Ciconiiformes > Ciconiidae > Ciconia > Ciconia boyciana. The sequence continues at coordinate 63,295,573 of NC_132934.1, forward strand.
AATTTCATTCTCTGTCCCTTAGCGGTTGTTGCTTTATGCTCTTTTTCCAAAATGATTTTGACTTGGATAAATCAGTTCTTTTATCCATAGTACCCTACTTTTTTTTTTTTTTTTAATTCTGGTGCCTTATATCATTAACACTTGGTGTTCTTTTGTCAGAGTAACTTTTATGTGTCTTTCTTGGACCCTTCAGTATCTTTCTGTCCTTGATGTTCTACCACCTTCTCTTCTTCCCTCTGATGTCTGGTGTCGTGGCTTGCACTAATATTTTTGCTGCTAAAACATACTTCTTTTAGTATAAGAATACCTGTTGTTGTGGTATTTTATGTGTTTGGTTTTTTTTTTCTTGTTCCCCAGCTCTCCCCAGGTACTTTCTAACTTCATTAGTTGTGGTTATTTCTCTAATTGCATTATCTAACTATTGTTCAACTCAGTGTTGATGCTTTTTCTCCTTAATACTCCTGTGTGGATTTTTGCTTCCAGCACTGAAAAGTTCGTAATTCTCTCCAGGATTTCTGCTGTAAATCTTTGTCAAGCACAGACCTTATTCGTAGACTAGCCTGTGTCTCTTGTGCTATGATAGTGACCTTCCATCTTTCATGGACACCTTGGAAGAATGAAATACCCAGATTTCTCCTAATTACTTTTGAGCCATGTGCTGGGTTTTTATTATCTTGTGGTTTTAAGACTTGTGGAGTGATTCTGCCTGGACCTTAATTTTTTGATTGCAGTCATTTTTTTTCCGTTTCATCAGATGATCCCTTTCATCATCTTTTTTTTCCATTCCAGTAGGATCTCCTAGCAGTATTAGTCCAACAAAAAACATGATGGATGGATTCTTTCTGTGTTTCAGTTCTGCTTCTCATGTCCAAGCAGCTGGCTAATCTGTTCTGTATCCAAGCTGATCACTATCTTACCTCTTTAGCAAATCTTAAAAATGCTATAGTTTCTCTGTGTTTTTGCATTGCTGTCCAGATGAACATAAAGGCTGCATCTCTGGGGTGTCTTAGATATGTCTTCCATCTCCTTGTCTGTTTTTATGTAAGTGACATACTGTGCCTATTATCTTTCTACATGATTCTTCCTCACCTTGTCTGGGTTGTGTTTTCTCCTTGTCATCAGTCATGTGTCATCCAGTTGATCACAAATCTTTCTGTTCGTGCTGGTTCTCTTTTCCTTGGTGTGTTCTTATCTTTGTGTAAACATTACCATCGTGATCAGCTCATTATCTGTTCCTAAGAGCTCCTCTTCTGCAATTTGGTTAGGCATATCTCTGTATAAAGACAATTTTTCTCAGGTATCCACAGCATTCTGCAGTTTCTCCATCCAGTCATCATTGCTGTCTGTATTTCTTTTCCTGGTGGTGGGTGCTTTAGAATAGTTAAATTGCGATTATTGTACCCTGTGTGGTCATAGCAGTGGATTCTTCCTCAACCTGTTCTCTACTCTTGATAGCAGCAATTTATTTATGTTACACCTACAATGGAATATAGGTATATAAATGTAAGAAATGTTTTATTTGCAAGGATAAAAATTTTTACATGTGAAGTGTGGATGAGGTTGTTTCTATAGAAGCCTTTACTAAGATCCTAGCTCAGAATCAGTTCTTCATTCAGTGGATGTTGTAGGCAGGCAGCTGTGGTAAACATAACCAAGTATGGTTTTCTCCTTACCAAAGAGAGAGATGCTAGGCTAATGCTACAGTTAAGTAGAAGAAAGGTTGGTTGTTTACAGTCCCCACTGAAATTTGTAGCAATTCCTCTGCTGTTACTATTTCTGGAATATAAGGTCTGTGAAGGGGTGCAAGATGCCTGGTGGAGAAGAAAGTTGCACCTAAGTTTAGGCTAGACTTGTGCCTCATAGCCACCTCCTGATGCTTAATGGGTTTCTGCATGCTCTCAGTGGCTGTTTTGGTGCAATGGTGGAAGTAAAGAAATAATAAAAAATTTTAACAGTGCTGCTATTAGAAGAGAAGAAAGGTAAGCAAGGGAGGAGTGTAGCTGTTTAATTGGATTGCTTTAGTTTGTTTGATTGAAATAACTCCTGAATCCAAAGAGGACCAAAAATTGCTCAGGCATCTGGGCCAGGTGTTTCTTGTTCTAAAAATCTAACAAATCTCTGAGAAAAGCAGCTGAGCGCAACTAGAGTGGGTTAAATTGTGAAGATTTAATATATAATGAATCAATTTCCAACTTGAATTATATATGTTAGTCTATTGAATTTTTATACTTATGGCCTGCACTGTAATGTAATGATATGGAAATTTATTTCCAGATGAAAGGTAAGCAGCAGTGTGTCTGCTGATCATATTTGTTGTTCTACCTTGTGTGTCTTAGGACAAGTGTGGCTGAAAACATATTTGCCTGCTTTTTATTTTCCATACTTTCTTAACCGTGCATTGGTATGCCACTAGATGGAGGTGTTACTCTGGTTGTGCAGCTGTCTGCTGCTAAGCCATATTTCTTTAAAGGCTGTAAAGATGTGACATTGTACCTATACATGAAGAACAACTGAAAAAAAGTTTTTTCACTTTTCCTTTCTCCCCTTACCTACATTTCTGGAGAAAACTATTATTGTTCAGCCTAAAAGAGATGCTGTGACTTAAAAACTAGGTAGTGATGTAAAGACTGACAAGGGAAGGATTGAAAGGGCAAGGGGATTTGATTTGCTTGATTTTGGTTTTTTGAGGCTATCATGCTAACACTTTTTCACTGAAATAGTATACAGTAGTGAAAATTTTTGGAGAAAGGTGACTTTCCTTCAAGATTTAATATCCCAATTGCTTCAGGGAAAACTGAGAACTTGTCGATCTCTTTCCTTTGCAAAATATTGGTTCCTCTTAATCTGTTAATCTGCATGCACACACATCTACAGACAAGTTATGTTGGAAACTAAGGGCCATAAAGTGTCTTAATGACCTTGTCTTACTAAAGGAAGAAAATCCACGTAGGAACCTGCAGGCACAGTGACACTGGGTGTTTGCTGTCCTCACTGCCTTGAGGGTGGGGGGTCTGGGATTCTTACTGCTGCTCTTGTCAGTGTTGATGGAGCAGACAGGTGGCTTCAGGAGTTGGTGTTGTGTGTTCACACAGATGTAATAAGTAAGCTCTGTAGGGGAAAAAAAAAACCTAAGGCATTGCATTGGTTTTGACTCTGAGTTGACCCTCCTACTACGTTACCTTATAAAGGGAACTTGATAAATTTGTAAAGACAACAGTATTACATATTTGTAAACCTTTTTGTAACTCTCTAACACAACACATGCCCACCCCTGCTTCCCTTGCTATGCGGGCATATGAGTTTTCCCAATATCCATACTGGAGTGTGAAAAAAGGAGCATCTCATTTCCTTAACAATCAGCTTTGGTCATTAAGAAGGTGAAGTGTGATAATTTAAAGACTGGTTAAGAGTCCAAGTCCCACCTCAGGAAAAAAATCTGCTCTTGAGGCCTCTTACCTTGAGAACATGGAAATGAAAGTGTTTACTTCTGCATGGGGTGCCTTAGCCCATCCAGCCTGCTGCGTAGACTAGTAAGTCGAAGTCGCCAAACATGCTGGCTCCAAAGGAGAACCTGCATTTAAAGTTACCTGGTGGGGAGAATGCAGTTTCCCTGTCTTGTTTTCAAGTGCGTGATATAAATGTGCACGGGTGGTGGTCTGGGCATGTGCCTGCATGGTGTCTTTTCAGCCTGCTTGTGTTAGAAGCAGAGGCTTGCCTGATCATGCTGACTCTATGCATCTACCTGCCTGTTTTTCTGTTCTATTTTCACAATACCTTTGGATCTGCTGACCTGTTTTGTCAGGATGAAGATGTTTTCTAGAAGATAATATTTTACAGGAATGGGGAATCGCATGCGTCCCCACTGAGAGGAGCTTAATACCTGTGAGACATTAGAAAATCTGCTAGGAGAGGGTTCCATTTTGAATATACCAGCAACAAAATGCTCAGAGCAGAGCTTGCAATTTATTAGAATCTAGTTAGTTATGTCAGCAGATAACTTCATTGAAATCTAACTTTATTGATAGCTCTGCTTATGAAAAGACTTTTTTCTTAAAGGCATTGGTGGAAAAAAACATTGATGTAATAAAAATAATCTATTCAATACAGGGGTTATCTTAACTCTGATGCTGAGCAGTGGAGCACATTTTTCTACTACTTCTTGTTTGTGCTTGGACTGTTACATGTTTAAAAACCTAACGTATATATGCTGTGTTAGTGGGGGGAAAGGGGAAGTGTTTGTCATAAATCTAGTTAGGAATCTGTAGTACAGGTACCTATTTTGTTGAGTTTGGTGGAAACAAGTTAAAGAGAAATTCAGTGTTCTTATATGCTTTCAAAACTCTAGAATGGTAATATTTTTGGTTTGTTATACGTATGTTTTAAATGACAGATTCTAAGGGACTGTGTGACACTGTTGTATTCCTAAATAAAGCACATACCCACTGATGGCAGCTTTGCAATCTGTAGCATTTCAATATCGATATTTTTGGAGGTTGCTAGCTGCAGTCCGTAACTATACCTCAGCCATTTAGCTACTGAAGCCATCGTTTCCACCCGTAGGTTCAGATGATTCCCTGGAAGGTCTGAGATTTATCAGATTTTTCTAATGGCAGGCCTCATAAGTCAGATTGAAAGATCTCAAATAGCATATGAGTCAAAGCATCAACAGCTTTAAAATGTCACAAGTGGGACAGCTGGTCTTGCTAAGGGAAGGGGTGCTAACTCTGGAACAAGTGTTGTTTTAAAATGAGCAGAAAGGGTCAGATTTAATAAAAAATAAAGAAAAAATGACTTAAGGGTATTCTGAAATAAACCGTGATGGTTTTGCTGTTTTCAAACATGACTATTCAAATTTGGTTAATTTATAAATTGTTTTTACAGACCTTATACAACTGAAAATCTGGTAGATGTGCTTATTTATGTTGTGTGCGTGAAGGAACAAAAATTAAGCATAGCATCTAATAAATATTGTTAATGATTAACTGCTTTTATTCTCAGTCTGACTATTGAATGTGTGCACTTGGAGAATCAAAGTGCAGTTCTGCTTTTAGCTTTTGTGTCTACTCATGCTACTTCATATGGTAAACACAGCATTTTATTGGGTTATGCTATATTTCTAGTGAAATGTTTTGGTGCCCTGTAATTTGTAAGCTATGCTGTCTGTTAGAGAGGGCATGTAGTGCAAGCCCCTTCTTACCCTGTGCATTATGAAATCTGATATACAGACTTACTAGTGGCAAGAGATAAAAACAGCAAACAGATCAAACAGTCCCCAACTAAGAAATGACCTTAACAGCATATTGGCAACCATCATTAAGGACTTGGAGACCCACATGGATTAGTCCTGGAGCCCTTTGTATCTCAGATTTCTGAGCTGAGGTTGATCTGTAAACCATTCTGAAAATTTCACGCTTCTGACAGCAACGATGAATTGGTGGCCTTAATTTTCTGAGAAGAGCATTGGTTGATTAAGACAGAAAAAAAGTATGATTATTTCAGTCATATAATAAAGTGGTAATAAAATATGAATTTTGTTATTGGGGGTGGGAGGGAATGGATGGGGACTTACTGTTCACTTGCTCCAGAAATATTTATAACATGGACAGCTTTACTGTTGCTGTAAAGGGAAATTGTGTAAAGAGAAATTTTCTTTGGAAAGTGAAAATTAAGCATCTAGAAATGTTCTGTATCTTTAAATATTTTTTTCATTTCTTGTTTTACTACCCCTTTTTGTGTTCTTACAAAATTGTAGTTCTTTAAAACAGTGTTTACCAATCATTCTTGTTAGTAGCTCTAGTAAGAAATATATAACAAAAAGATGGAATTGGCAAAGGAAGAGTGCTGCTGTGGGTGCATGCCAGAAATTATTTTCACTGTTTGTATAGTTGCAGCTCTATTCAGAAGCCAGCGTGGCTCTCTTGCAACTGAATAACCCTAAGGGTTTCCAAGAACTGAGCAAGCAAGCAAAGAAGAACATGACTATAGATGGAAAAGAACTGACGCTTAATCCTGCTTATTTACTATGGGACCTCAGCTCTGTCAGTCAGGTAGGTAAATTCTGTTACAGCATGTAAAGGTTGTAGTATTTTAAAAGTGCAAGTAGAGGCTAACTAGTCAGTGACAAGGAACATGGGATTTCTTCCAGAAGCTTGGAAGTGTTAAGAATCCAGTATTTACTATGTTGTAAGAAAACATCACAAGAACACTGTCAAATTCTGAAATCAAGGGGGAAGAGGATTAGTGACAGTTAATTGAAATTTTCATGTTTTAAGTGAAAAATTTTGCCCTCTGCACATGTTCTGATAAAGTTGTGTGCAGTCAAGTCCTGAAAGGCTTAACTGATTCTGACTGGCAGATAAGCAGGCTTCTTGTGTGGAGGAGACAGAGGGCCTTATTAACAAACATGATTATCTCCTTCCTGATATGTTTCTTAGGCATTTTTTTTGCTTTGCAGCATCACATATGCTGAGCAAATGCTAATTACTTCTCTTCCAAAAATTTTGAAGACCTGAAATAAGATGTCTGTAAGGAAAGGAGGTTTACTTTGAATGCTTTTGATACAAGCAAGGATGTTTCATTTGGCAAAAGGAAATAAAATAACAAGGTGTCTGTTTCAAGATAAGATCTTCTAAAATGTTGGGTTTTTTCTCCTGCTAGAATTTAATTTTACAGTAAATGTCAACTGACATGGATAAAGAAAATGTGCCCTCTCCAGTAAACCATTGACATCCAGGAAAACATTGAGGTGCTGGAGCGTGTCCAGAGAAGGGCAACGAAGCTGGTGAAGGTCTAGAGCACAAGTCTTATGAGGAGCGGCTGAGGGAACTGGGGTTGTTTAGCCTGGAGAAAAGGAGGCTGAGGGGAGACCTTATGGCTCTCTACAACTACCTGAAAGGAGGTTGTAGAGAGGTGGGTGTCAGTCTCTTCTCCCAAGTAACAAGTGATAGGACAAGAGGAGGTGGCCTCAAGTTGCGCCAGGGGAGGTTTAGATTGGATATTAGGAAAAGTTTCTTCACCAAAAGGGTTGTCAGGCACTGGAACAGGCTGCCCAGGGAAGTGGTTGAGTCACCATCCCTGGAGGTATTTAGAAGACGTGTAGATGTGGTGCTTAGGGACATGGTGTAGTGGTGGACTTGGCAGTGCCAGGTTAACGGTTGGACTTGATGATCTTTAAAGGTCTTTTCCAACCTAAACAATTCTGTGATTCTGTGATTCTATAAAACTTGCAGTCTATCTTTGTATCATGTGCACCTGGCTTTTGGAGAACTTTCCTTGTTAATACAAACCCTGAACTCAAACTTTATACTTCCCCATGTTGAAATTACGCATTATTTTGTAAATGGGTACCTAGCCAATGGATGCTGGTGTTGCTGAAATGTCTTCAGTTATGTTTTTGAGAATGTGTAAGCTGTGTTACTGTACATATTAGAAAAGAAGGAGACTTATTTACAGTGTGTAGAATCTGCAGTAATTGTTAAACATTCACATTTTTCTTGAGTTTCCTGTTTCAGTTGGGCATACTTCTTTTAGAAATGTTCCTTTTAGGCAGCCTTAATTGTTGTTTTTTAGAAGACGTCATTAAGTTCTCATAAATGGGAAAAGAAACATATGTCACAGTGTCATGTAACCTAATTTTGTTACTTACCTGAAGAGCTTCTAATTAAAACGTCTTTTTAACAAAAACATATGGAAACATTTAGCTATTTGATAGTGAATATTAGGCTCAGTTTCATTAATTTTCTCCTGCTTAAATTCTTTAAAATTAAAGAGCAGGGGATAATTGAAGAGCTGCTACATCATGACACTTCCAGTGTATCTATATTAGGTGACATTTATATACGGCTTATGATGCAATGTACTTGGAAGGGCCCAGCCTCTTAAGACTGGATTTCTGAAAGGTGATACTACTGATTTGAAATGCAACTTGGTTTTTGATCAAGATCAGGAAATAATTGAGACTAATAATCCAGGAAAACAGGACGGTGTGTTTTTTTTCTTTTTTTTTCTGGAGTTCTTTCTTCAAGAGCCAGGATGACACAAGGCACTGTCATCTAGCAGTTTGGTCAGCAGATATCCTAATGATACCAGGTGGTCAGCCATTGGTGTCAGAAGACTGTATTGTTCACCTTGGTAATTCACAAGAATATGATCCTTTAGAAGAATAATGGTACTTGATCAATGTACTTTTTATTTTTGAATGTCTAAGTCCTCAAATGCTTATGCACTCATATGCTAAAGCACACTGTTGTTACCTGGCTGGATCAGAACTTGAATGTTCTGTTTAAAATCTAAGAAAGGATTTTTTCTTTTTATAGTCTAAACAGGATGAAGATATTTCTGCCAGCCGTTTTGAAGATAACGAAGAGCTGAGATACTCATTACGATCAATAGAGAGACATGCCCCTTGGGTACGGCATATTTTCATCGTCACTAACGGGCAGATTCCTTCCTGGCTTAACCTGGATAATCCTCGGATAACCATAGTGACACATCAGGTAAACACCAAACAAACGAAAACCAAACAAAAAACCCACCAAAACCCTCAAACAAACAAAAATACCAGCATCAAAGTGTCACTAGTAAAGATTCTGTTTGTTTTGAAATGCAGTTATCCCCTTTCAGCTAAAGGCTGCATTTATTTGGAAGGTAGAAGTGACCACCTCTTCTCCATCTCATCCATGGTTTTATTAAACCCCAGTATGTCTCTGTATTTTGGCTAAGCAGATAACTGAATATATATCAAGCCTTCATTTAGTCCACTCTTCCAAATACTGAGGCTTCAGCTAACATATACCTGTGTCTAATTTCTTTACAAAGTCTATTTATAAAAAAGCTGGGGAGAGGAAAACGTAATCTGAATCCATAAACACTCTCTCAGGACCAGTAATAACCTAATGAGCTTGTGTTGAGACAGGGTGGATTACAATTACTGGAATTAAGATGATGGCTGCAAAAAAAGTAGCTATGCATTCTAAAAAACTTAGTTAAAAAGAGAAAGGGAATCCTTCAGGCTTCCTGAATAAGTGAAACAAAAATACTCTAGTAGCTGCTTCTTATGAATTAGAGAGTAATTTTTGTATCTGAACATGCCATAAAGCCCTGAGCAACCTAAGTGGTAACAAGACACTAATTTAACTTCTGTTGCTGTCTGCTTATGAAGTTACTTGAAAGAGATGGAAGAATCCTGACTTTTTGAATGCTGCAACAGGCTCAACTTGCTTGAAACATTGTGCAGCCTGTACTGCATGAGAAGTATAAATATGTGTACACTGGGCCTGATCCAGTACCCAGTGAAAGAGGAGTTGTGTCTTTGCATTCAACCAGGTGCAGTTTCTAAGTTGAGCAGCAGGCTTGAAAATGGTTTTGTGTGGGGAAAATGAGATAGCGAAGTCTTTCTTTTTTGCGAAAATATTTTCACCTTTTTTGTCTTTCATATCTCTCCTTGTTCTTGATAAAACTTTTTTATTTTAGTAGATAAGTATGAAATATATCTGATATACCTGACTGTTTATGGTTTGGGGGGTTTTTAATTTATTTTTGCCTTCTGAAACTGTTTTTGGTTGTTGGGGCTCTTTTGTTTTAGGAAATATTTCAGAATGTGAGTCACTTGCCAACCTTCAGTTCGCCAGCTATTGAAAGTCACATTCATCGTATCAGTGGACTCTCTCAGAAGTTTATCTATCTCAATGATGATGTTATGTTTGGGAAGGATGTTTGGCCTGATGATTTTTACAGTCACTCTAAAGGTCAAAAGGTAAGCCATTATGAAAGGATTTTTTTACCAGAAGTAGATGTAAAACTTTTCTGTGCTAATATAATAAAAATCAAAGAAATACTACTTTGAAAGGGAGAGCAAATATAAGAAGATTTATCTTTTCTCCCCCATTTACCTCCTAAAGGTTCATTATTCTTAACTAGACAATTGTTAGCAAAGGTGCAGGGTGGGGAGGGCTCCGTCTTTTTTTGTATGTGTGCTGTGTTGATGTTTGTGTTGCAGAATTGCTTTTTTTCATATTCACTCACAGGTTTCTGGCGGTATTATGGTTCCTCTGTCAGGCTTCATGCTTTAGTTTATCAGTGTCATTCTCTAATTCTACTACTTTCTTTTGGAGCACTGGTAAAACTGATGTGGTGTTTGGCAGCTGTCAGTCTTCCCTCCCTTGTAAATTCTTCTTGTTTTGTGGGAAATGTTCAAAACGAAACCGAATCAGTTCTTCCATGGGAACACTGAGGTCAGATGACATGGAAACTAGTCTAATATTTAAATTTACCACTAATTACCTCTGTTCCAGACACCCATAATATCTTTGCCCGATCTATATATAAACATATATATAATTATTTACTAAAAGATATATTGGTGCATGTTCATGAACATCAAGTAATTTAGTCTTTCAAGAGACCTATTATCAACAACTGGGGTAAAGCAAGGAAAGCAAGCTGAGGAAACATTAGCAATAGTCATGCATAAAGACTGGTTGCCAGCAGAGTTTTTGTCCATGGGCTTGATCTACAGGAGCGACATGGAGGAAAAAATTAAGATGCATATTATTTCTATTAAAGCAGTAAGTACACAAGACACTAGAGACCACTGAATTAAATGTGCACACTTGTGTACACATGCAGAAGCTTTGTACAAAATTAATTTAAGCTACCCTAAAATTACTGTTTCAGTACTTGAGGATGTTAGGAGGCTTTTAGTTGTTTTAAATCTTTAAGGATATAGACGTATAATTGCAAAACCATATTGTCAGTGTGATTCTATTGTTCTTTAGTTATTCTTCTCAGTTATGATGATAAAAGTCAGCTTAGGTGCAACGTTGTTTGTGATGACCTGATCAGTAAGTGTTTAAGTAGGAAATGTGCTGCTAAAATCTTGAAACAATAAGGCCTAAAAGAAAACATGTGTGTGTTTTAATGCCTCCCCAGTTGAAAATACACACACCCACACACTTCTTTTTATCTTGGCAATTCTTAGAATTATTTAAGTCGTAGAGGATCAGATGCTTCAGGGATTATGTTCAACATGTGCCACATCTCATGACTGGGTAGTAATGAAGAAACGTTTTGAGTCAGGAGAACAAGTGAACTGCAGAGCTATTTCAGAGTTAAAGTTCCTTCTTATCTGATAAAAGATAAAATATTAATTTTCATTGGAATATGGTTTGCGGAAGTGGATTTGGGATGTCCTCCTTTCTATTTCTGGCCATTGCTGCCTTGCTGTATGGCCTTGGGAATTCTTCAGTTCTTACTTCTTTTTGAAAGGAATAATATTTACTTCACAGATGATAGGGCTTGAATGCCGTTTGTAAAGCTTTGTGAATACTTAAGGCACTATGCACAGGGAGGCATTATTTTAAGTCTCTGTATTCCAAGAAACAAGCTCAGTTGACTTCTATTTGCCAGTCCTTGTCTCAGACTGTAATGTTGTTCCAGGTTTACTTGACTTGGCCTGTGCCAAACTGTGCTGAGGGATGTCCTGGCTCATGGATTAAAGATGGCTACTGTGATAAAGCCTGTAATAACTCAGCATGTGATTGGGATGGAGGTGATTGCATTGGTAAGACAGCAGTGTTAAATTTGGAAAAAGTGAACCGTTTGTTTTTTCTTACCAGAATAATTCTTTAATTTGTCGTTCTGTAACTGCAAAATTTGCCTCCTTTAATAATAAACAAAAAAGTTGGCTTACAGATGAAAACCTTATTTCTTGGAAACTACGAATTGCTATGGAAAATGACAGCAAATAGTACAGCATAGGAAAATCTTTGGGTACCAAATTTGACTAGCTGAAAATAAGGTTTTTGAAATTCAAATTATTATTATATATTATTGTATAATATTATATATTATTTGGACTCAGAATCCAAATAATAACAGGACTGTGAAGCTGCACCATTAGTTGCTAGATAGAATTTTCAGGACTGCAGGGTAGGAAAATGAAGTGGTACTTCTGGACTGAGGAAGTGATACCACTCTAGGGGGCTGTAAAGTCAAGACTGCAAGCATGAGAGGTAAATCAGTTTTCTGCCTGCCTTTTTGAAGTTAAGACAAAATATGTTGGAGTTTTTGTTGCAATTTTAAGTTGGTTCCTAAACTTCTACAGGGAGATTGCGCACACTGTAGATTTTACACTAACTCACAGAGGTCGAGTTAAGATTTGCTCCCATTTTAATTTCACCAGTGATAAATAAGATTGTTGACTCTTCAGTCTAGCTTTAACACTGTGGCTTAAAATGTGCCTTTCCTCAGAAATAAAGATTTCAAATAACTGGGGGTTTTTGTTTTTGTTTTCTCTCCCTGTAGGTAACAGCGGGGGTAGTCGCTATGTTGCTGGTGGAGGTGCAGTTGGAGGTATTGGGAATGGACCACCATGGCAATTTGGTGCAGGAATAAGTGGTGTTTCATACTGTAACCAAGGCTGTGCTAATTCCTGGCTAGCAGACAAATTCTGTGATCAGGCCTGCAATGTCCTCTCCTGTGGATTTGATGCTGGTGACTGTGGCCAAGGTATGTAAAATACATCACTGATAAACTTTCTGTAGGGATTCTCTTGAATTGCCTGACCTTTTTGGTTCATTGTTACTCTCAGATCAGGCTAAGATGCCCTGTACAGAGTCCTGGAAAAGAGCTGCTAGCAGCTGAAGAAAAAAGTCAGATGCTTCTTGTATGTACTAATCCAAACCTGAATCAATATTATATGCTGCTTTATTTAATAAAACTGTTATTGACCAAGCATGGGTGGGGTGCTTGATACTTTACAGAGCAGCAGGCATCAAACTCCTTGCCCCAAGAGGCTTACATTTTAAATGGAGAAATTACATTTTAAATGGAGAAATTACATTTTAAATGGAGAAATTACATTTCAGCTATGCAAACAGTCTTTACCTGAATAAGGACAGCTGACTTGATGGTGCTCATAGCAGTTAAGAAATTAAAGAACCAATCTGATGCTGACAGCTTGAGTTCAAGCCTGGCTCTGGGCTCTTGCCAAAGGCTACTTTCAGTCACCTGTGAAGTTGTCTGAAGTGTATTTTGATATGAAAGACTAGAAGAAGTGAATGAAGTGATCGAGAGTGCTGTCTGGTATAGGCAGGGGAACAGAAATGGAAGAATTCGGCCTGTTTGGAAGAATAGAGGCTTCCCTGCATCTCAGCTCAGACAAATGTGTTACTGTCAGTTCTGTTGCTGGCAGCGAGGTTTTGTTCATGTGAGAATTGACAGATAATCTGTCTTCTGCTGTGGGAGGGAGAAGTTCAATTCAGCCTATCTGATTTTGGAAGTCTCAAATCAAGATGCTGTGTAGTGAAATCCATTCATTCCATCCAATCTGTTGTAATATTAATCTACTAAAATGTGGCAAAAATGTAGTATGGGCATTTTACTTATGACTGATACATAATTTTAAGTGACATGTGATGATGAGCCACTTAGGCTCTTCAGGTAGAGACTGAAACAGTGATAAATTACACTGGCTTTTAGAATTACCACTGGAATGTCTGGCAGCTTTATATATCTGAGTATGTTCTAGTCATTCATTGTTAAAAATAGGTGAGCAAGAAACTGGAAGCTACAGTAAGTGTTCTTTCACAAAGCTGTCTCCCTGCTAATGTAGTGAATCTATCTGGGCATATTACAGTTAAAATGACTGAAAGATAAGTGTCACACTGCAAATTGACAGAAATTTGTTTTGTTTCTTGGGTTTTTTTCCAGATCACTTTGAAGAGATGTACAAGGTGACGCTTCAGCTTAATCAGACCTACTATGTTATTCCCAAAGGTGAATGTCTGCCCTACTTCAGCTTCAGCGAAATAGCCAAGAAAGGAATTGAGGGCTCATATAGTGATAATCCAATTATCCGACATGCTTCAGTTGCTAACAAATGGAAGACTATCCACCTCATAATGCATAGTGGCATGAATGCAACTGTGATCTATTTTAACCTTACGTTTCTAAATAAAAATGACGAAGAGTTTAAAATGCAGGTAGCTGTTGAAGCTGATACTAGAGAGGAACCAAAACTGAACACAACTTCCATGCAAAAATCCAACTCTGATTTTAAAACTATAACTTCAATACCAGAAGCTGAAATGATATTTGAGGATATTCCTGAAGAAAAACGCTTTCCAAGAGTCAGGAGACATCGAAATGGCACAAAAGAGAGTCTACATGAAGCGGTGATAATACCATCAGTAAATGTGTCTCTCCTTCCTGAAGATGTTCAGCTAGCACTGCAGAACCTGGACTTAAAACTACTAAATGGTGATATAACTCAGAAAGGATTTAACCTATCCAAGGCTGCTCTCCTGAGACCTTTCCAGTTCTTAACTACAGTGAAGAGTATTATAGGCCTGGAAAAGAAGGGCATGCGTAATCATTCAGAAGATCAGAAGAGCCATACCGGCTGGCAGAAGCCTTATAAAGATGTAAACGATGGCAAAATAAAAACAATAAGAGCAAATGAAGAAGTTCCTTCAAAGCTTACAGGAACAAAGGGGACTGTTGTGACAATGAACACAAATAAGCCTATTTATAAAGTAAAGCCTAAATCCATACTTCCAGCCCAGAGCATGGGAAATAAAAACGAAACTCGAGAAAAAGCACTGAATGCACTCATATTAAGGGAAACCCAGAAATCAAAACATACTGGGAATTTAGATACTGGAGAAGATGCACAGGGAATGGAAGGAGGAAAAGGGCATGTGCAGGTGGATATAAATGAAAGGGAGGGGCTAGTGGGAAGAAAATTACAGTCTTATGCTGGAAGTTACCAAGGATTTTTGCCATGGGAGAAAAAGAAGTATTTCCAGGACCTGCTTGATGTAAGTTTCTTAACATCATTGCTTATTGGAATAGTTGCATCTTTCGGCATTTAGTGGAATGTGTCTTGCCTTTGAGGCAAATACTGAGATTTTTTTGAAAGCTCCTTTTGACTTTTCACATAAAATCTAATTTGTTTATGATCTGGGCCTCTCTTAGCTAGGTGGCAAAAGCTGAATAGCCATTTCTGTTCCCTTTCTACTGCTTTTTTTTTAAGTCAGATTCACTTTTTATTCATTGTATGTTGGCACAGTGCTATTATTCAGACATAACACTAGAACAGTAAGCTTAAATTTTGTTTTGATTGCACTTATGCAAATATGGATCCCGTTTATTAAAAATATGTAAAAAATATGTGTCGTGGTTTAAGCCCAGCCAGCAACTAAGCACCACCCAGCCGCTCGCTCACTCCCCCCTGGTGGGATGGGGGAGAGAATCGGAAGGGTAAAAGTGAGAAAACTCTTGCGTTGAGATAAAGACAGTTTAATAGCTAAAGCAAAAGCTGCACACGCAAGCAAGGCAAAACAAGGAATTCATTCACTACCTCCCATCAGCAGGCAGGTGTTCAGCCATCTCCAAATAGCAAAGGGGCTATGTTTTTGAAAGACTCCCTCTTTCTGTTCATCTGAGTTTGGATTTTGCATGAGGAATCTTTATATTCATAGGATTTCAGTTTATCAAATATGGATGAATAATCAGAAAAAAAAAAAGGCAATATTACAAATAAATCTGATAGCAAACAGGGACTTTGTGTGTGTGTGAGGTGTCAGAGCACAAATATTAAGGAAATTTTTTATAAACTGCTTTTCTATAAATAATAAACCCCCCATAATCAAGGAGGAAGCAGTTAATGACCTGCTATGCCACCTGGACACTCACAAGTCTATGGGGCCGGATGGGATCCACCCGAGAATACTGAGGGAGCTGGTGGAGGAGCTTGCCAAGCCACTCTCCATCATTTTCAGCAGTCCTGGTTAACAGGGGAGGTCCCAGACGACTGGAGGCTTGCCAGCGTGACGCCCATCTACAAGAAGGGCCGGAAGGAGGATCTGGGGAACTACAGGCCTGTCAGCCTGACCTCAGTACCGAGGAAAATTATGGAGCAGTTCATCCTGAGTGTGCTCAACAGGCATGTGCAGGCCAACCTGGGGATTAGGCCCAGCCAGCATGGGTTCATGAAAGGCAGGTCCTGCTTGACCAACCTGATCTCCTTCTATGACTAGGTGACCTGCCTAATGGATGAGGGGAAGGCTGTGGATGTTATCTGCCTAGACTTCAGTAAAGCCTTTGACACTGTGTCCCACAGCATTCTCCTAGAGAAGCTGGCGGCTCATGGCTTAGGCGGGCATACTCTTCACTGGGTAAAAAACTGGCTGGATGGCTGAGCCCAGAGAGTGGTGGTGAACGGAGTTAAATCCACTTGGTGGTCGGTCATAGGCGGTGTTCCCTAGGGCTCTGTGTTGGGGCCAGTCTTGTTTAATATCTTTATCAATGATCTGGATGAGGGGATTGAGTGTGCCCTCAGTAAGTCTGCAGATGACACCAAACTGGGCAGGAGTGTCGATCTGCTTGAGGGTAGGAAGGCTCTGCAGAGGGACCTGGACAGGCTGGATCGATGGGCCGAGGTCAGTTGTATGAGGTTTAACAAGGCCAAGTGTTGGTTCCTGCACTTGGGTCACAACAACCCCATGCAAGGCTACAGGCTTGGGGAAGAGTGGCTGGAAAGCTGCCTGGCAGAGAAGGACCTGGGAGCGTTGGTTGACAGCTGGCTGAACATGAGCCCAGGTGGCCAAGAAAGCCAACAGCATCCTGGCTTGTATCAGGAATAGTGTGGCCAGCAGGAGTAGGGAAGTGATTGTGCCCCTGTACTGGGCACTGGTGAGGCTGCACCTCGAATACGGTGTTCAGTTTTGGGCCCCTCAGTACAAGAAGGACATTGAGGTGCTGGAGCGTGTCCAGAGAAGGGACAACGAAGCTGGTGAAGGGTCTAGAGCATGAGTCTTATGAGAAGCAGCTGAGGGAACTGGGGTTGTTTAGCCTGGAGAAGTGGAGGCAGAGGGGAGACCTTATGGCTCTCTACAACTACCTGAAAGGAGGTTGTAGTGAGGTGGGTGTCAGTCTCTTCTCCCAAGTAACGAGTGATAGGACAAGAGGAAGTGTCCTAAAGTTGCATCAGGAGAGGTTTAGATCAGATATTAGGAAAAATTTCTTTACTGAAAGGGTGGTCAAGCATTGGAACAGGCTGCCCAGAGAGGTGGTGCAGTCACCATCCCTGGAGGAGTTCAAAAAATGCGTAGATGTGGCGCTTCGGGACATGGTTTAGTAGGCATGGAGGTGTTGGATTGACGGTTGGACTAGATGATCCTAGAGGTCTTTTCCAACCTTAATGATTCTATGATTTTCCTCAAAGCATGGAAATTTTAAGGAAAAGGTTACGTTTTATCTTTTCTTTTTAAAGAGAGAACTAGGGAATATGAAGAAAAATATTCAAAACTTCTTGTCTTATTTTCAAATATTGGAAATAGTTGGCACCTGGCTGAAATGTCATTTTTCCTGTGTGTTTAATGTTTTCAGTCTTTTTCGGTAATGTAACCTTGATTTTGCCTGTCCTGATGTTTAGGAAGAAGAGTCATTACTCAAACAAATGTCCTACTTTACTGATGGTAAACGTTTTGGAAGGCAGCTGAAAGATACATTTGCTGATTCCCTTCGATATGTAAATAAGCTTTTAAACAGCAAATTTGGATTTACATCTCGGAAAGTCCCTGCTCATATGCCTCACATGATTGACCGCACTGTTATGCAAGAGCTACAGGATATGTGAGTATGTCTTTGTTTGGAATAATGTAAAACTGTAGGTAGTTCTACCTTTCTATTGATGCTTTGCTATAGCTATTTCCAATGTGTTGATTACTACTCATTAAAAATATAGTTTGAAAAGGGAAATTGAATTTTTACAACATGATAGTTGTGCTAAAATAAGGAGACTTTTGAGGACCTTTTAAAGTTCTAGATGATAATTTGTTTTTAGGTAAGGAATGTTCTACTTTAAGAAACTGGAGTACTAAATTAGTTTACATTTTTATATAGGTTTCCTGAGGAGTTTGACAAGACATCATTTCACAAAGTGCGGCACTCAGAAGATATGCAGTTTGCTTTTTCATATTTCTACTATCTTATGAGTGCAGTCCAGCCACTGAACATTTCTCAGATCTTCGATGAGGTTGATACGGACCAGTCAGGCATTTTGTCTGACCGAGAGATTCGCACGTTGGCCACAAGAATCCATGAACTACCATTAAGTTTGCAGGTACTCTTTCCTTACCAATAACTTATAGAGTAACTTCAGTTTTAAAGTCCAAAACTGTTAAAATGAGTTAAATCTTTATTTATCCTTGCTTATAGTATCTGTAACACTTGGCAGTTCTTAAATTTTACATGGAGAATATAACATTGTGTTCTACTTTGTCATTGTTCTATGGAGTCAACAATTAAATTGAGTTCTAGCAGCATCAGAAAAATGGATCACTGGTGTCTGAGTTCAAGAAAGCAGTTAGTGTGAGTTTGTCAGAAAAGATGTTCACTGGTAAAAGCCACTGTGAAGAGTGGGATCCTGCTGTGCTTACTCTTGTTCTTGCACATAGTGTAAGATAGTCCTTGCCCTGAGGAACTTCTGGCCTAAAGAAAGAAGTGAGAAAAAGGGTAGCAATGAAGTCGTACTGGTAAATACTATAACCATATGCAAAGATTCACATTTCTGTTTTTCTGGGAACCTGATGAACAGAGACGTGGTCTTTGTAGGAGTTACGCTCCTGGAGACAGTTAGTAGAGAACCAAGTGTACTATGTCTGCTTTACAGAGAAGAATCAGCACAAATCAATAAAATAATTTGTTCTTGAAATAGCACATAAAATCATTGGCATAGCTGGAACACAGCCCTGCTTTAGTGTGTTCCTGACCTGTACCTTAGTCAGAAAAACTTTTTCCTGTCCTTTCAGTTCACTTTTCTGTTTGCTTGATTTGGGGTTTAATATGCCACTGCTGGTTTGGAAATTCTGTCCTGACATCATCAGTAAAGATGTGATTTTCATTTTTAAATGAAAATGACATTAAGTCATGCTTTATCTTGTCTCAGTTCAACTATGCACTGAGCATTTGCTTTACTTTAGGTGTATGGGGAGTCCCACTGATTTCAGCAGTTACTGAATTGGGGTCTGCTGAATATTAAGTCTTTTTCCAACAGCAGCATGGAAATTTGTTATGTAGGTAACGTTAAATATGTCTGAGCACCCTGGATTTTTAGAACTATGTCAGTGAGAAAACAGGATTATGTTTTTTTCTTCTCTTTCTGTTAGGATTTGACGGGTCTAGAACAAATGCTAATAAATTGCTCTAAAGCTCTTCCTGCCAACATCACTCAGATCCATGTCATTCCACCAACTCAGGAAGCATATTATGATCCCAATCTGGTAAGAAACATGGCTCTTAAAAGATGCTTGGTTTCTTTCCCGAGCATGTATTTACTGTGCTTGAAAAGCTGGTGTGATTTCCAGAAGGAAAGTATTTACAAAAATTTCTACTTGTGTGTACATGAAGTAAGTGTTTTAAAATGAAAATTTTACAAGCTGCTACTTAACTTATAAAGCCATTAATTTCCTTCAAAAACAGCGAAAAGCTGAGCTTTAAAATGTTATTATATATGGGATTTTAAAAGTCATCCTTGCTAGGAAAATTCACTATTGTGAACCAAAAAGACAATAAGCCCAATATCTCTCTGACTGGAACTTTCTCGTAAGTCTTTATCTGAACTATAACCCATATATTTTAAACTAAAACAAAACCCAAAAAAACACCGAACCATCAGATGGACATCTTTAGGATAATTCTTCCTAATCTGAAGGCTTCAGACTAACTCCTTTTAACTTCCAAAGATGGGCTGACAGGAACCTCATGAAGTTCAGCAAGGAGAAGTGCAAAGCCCTGCACTTTGGGAGGAACAAACCCATGCACCAGTATTATGCTGGGGGCTACCCAGCTGGAAAGTAGCTTGGCAGAGAAGGACCTGGGGGTCCTGGTGGACACCAAGTTGAACATGAGCCAGCAGCGTGCCCTTGCCACAAAGAGGGCTAATGATATCCTGGGCTGCATTAAACACAGTGTTGCCAGCAGGTCAAAGGAGGTGACCCTTCCCTTCTACTCAGCACTGGTGTGGCCACACCTCAAGTGCTGTGTTCAGTTCCGGGCTCCTCAGTACAAGACAGATATGGACACTGGAGGGCGTCCAGTGAAGGGCCATGAAGGTGATTAAGGGACTGGAGCATTTCTCTTATGAGGAAAGGCTGAGAGAACTGGGACTGTTTAGGCTAAAGAAGAGTAGCCTCAAGGGGGAATCTCATCAATGAATACAAATATCTGAAGGGAGGGCACAAAGAAGGTGGAGTCAGGCTCTTCTCAGTGGTGCCCAGTGACAGGACAAGAGATAACGGACACAAACTGAAAACACAGGAGGCTCTCTCTCTGAACATCAGGAAACACTTTTTTTTACTGTGAGGGTGACCAAGCACTGGTGTGGGTTGCCCATTTGTGGGCAGTCTCCATCCTTGGAGACTGGATGGAGTCTCCATCTGGACATGGTCCTGGGCAACTGGCACTAGGTGGCCCTGTATGAGCAGGGGGGTTGGATCAGATGAGCTCCTGAGGTCCCTTCCAACCTAAACCATTCTGTGAAAACTGAGGTCTTAGGACTAGATGTTCCTTAAGGATTTAAGTCCTTAATTGCTGTTTTAGTGGTTAAATTCTCATTAAAATCTGCTGGAATTTAGGAATCTAGAATCTTTAGATCTGATACTAATACCTAAATTTCTTTTAGAATGAGAATTTAATTATTGCATCAACCTATGCATTTGAAAAAAATGTGTGCATGTACTTTGCTAAATTGATGATCTGGTGTTTTATAGCTTCAAACCAATACTGTATCAAAGCAAAAATAATTTTGATGAGTACAGATCATGAACTGTTGGGTAGTAGAAGAGCATTATTGATCCCCAACACATGTAAACCATAGTACAGAGATCTACAATGTGCGTGCAGATAAATGCATATGGATATTGACTATTTTTTTCTGGTTTTTTCCTTCTTTTTTTTTTTCTCCCCTCTGGACACCTATCCTGCCTTGTATTTTTATCAGGTTATGTTACAAGGTTTTAAAAATATTTTCCCCTAAGTCTGAATTCCAGCAAAGTTCTACATAAAGCCATTCTGTCAGTGTGATTTGAAGAAATTGAAGTGTGGATTTGAGAATCCTGCACAGTCTGAGGATATTGCATCCAGTATAGCCTTACTTCATTTTGCCTCATTATGACTCAATTCAGTTTGCAAAATTCTGTGAAGTAAAAACTTTGAAGAGTAGAAATAAAGGATGGCTGCCATGAATATGTTTTAAGATGGGGTTAAAAATAAGTCTCAGTGGTTGGGAACAATGTCAAATTACTTTAATATTTTTGGAGGATTAGTAAAATATTACTAATTTAAGCAGTAATGCCTAATGTACTAATGTTATCAGTCAGTTCAAGTAGTAACAAAATAGTGTTTGTGTTTAGCACAGAGGCCTAATTTATTTTTACTTCTGTTGTCTGCAACAGCTCAATTTCTTGGAATGAGTCTACTACCATAGAAATATCCCTTGAGAATGGGGATTTTATTTCCCAGAATTGTTTCAACATAGCCTGTGATAGAAATAAGGCCTAACGTGTATCAGCTGTTCTGTAAAGTTTGTCTGGCCAGTGTTATTGGTGGCCTCTACCAGAGGAATGTCAAAGACAGCTGTTAAATTAGCTACAATTTCTGAATATTTTATTGAGGGTGAATTCCAGAGGTTGCAATGTTTTTGCCAAAAAGAATCTGTATTTTTCATATAATATTTGTATGCATAGGAAATTGTGATGTTACGCACTCTTATGTCTTTTGTCGTTGTTCCCCTCAACAGTTGATCAAGAAACTATTGCTTTTCATTCCAGGAGAGTAAAGCATACACAGGCCTTTCTAGCTGTAATATAAGTTTTCTACAAAGTACATCTTTACAACAGACTCTGTAATTTTCAGTAACGTATAATCTAAAGGATGTTTTCTTCCAGCCTCCAGTAACAAAAAACCTAGTGACTAATTGCAAACCTGTGACTGACAGAATTCGTAAGGCATACAAGGACAAAACCAAATACAGGTATTGGTTGTTACAATCATGTGAAAAGCCATGCTAGGTTTTGTAAAGCAATAAAAAACGGTATAAAGACATATATGTCCAAAGATTGTATGTGTATGTTAACAAATCTTAGCTCAATTTATTTTAACAGTGAAACTGAAGAAACATACTGATATCTACTTATGTATGTTTCATGGTGCAGAATGATGTGATTTTTTTCATAGTTTCTTATTTAGTAGACTAAATATTTCCATGCTGCTTGTGTCATCTTGGGCCAGATCCTAATTTGTGTTGTACCACAGTAAGCCAGAGTGTCTCTAGATGGCTATATAAATTGATTATATGTAGTCAGTGAGGGCAGTTAAAGTAGCATAAGAAGGAGGAAAGAGCCTGTCCTCTACCTAGAAGTTGTAAATCTGCTTCATCCTTTCTTCTACTGAAGCAAAAGAAAAGAACAAACGTTTTAGCCCTAACTACCTTGTAGTTTTCCTGCAAGGAGGAGTGGTGACAGGCAGGGAGGGAGGGGGACAAGAAAAGGGTTTCCATCCCCTTTGGAAAGGGCAGGACAAACCATGATCATGACCGTGGGTTTATTTGAATAATTGTATTTGTGTAGATCTGCCTGGGATCAGGTTCTCTCAGACCTTTCTTCTCTGAAACCTGCAAACCAACTGCATGCCAATGAGGCTGTTTGCTGGCCTGGGGGGCTTATAGCCTTGTCGCCTGTCCGTTGCCTCACCAGCGGTGTTGGGCAGGGGAGAGTGATGGGGAGTTTCTGAAGCGTGCAGTTGCCCCAGGAGTGGCTCCAAAGACAAATAAAACTCTAGAATGGAAGAAGGTTACAGTTGCTGCTTAGGGCAGCTCTTGGACATTATTATACATTACTTCATAGTATCTCAAGTTGCGCTGTAAGCTTTATAAATAATTATCTTCCCAGGAGAGTTTATGTTAAAACTGAAAAGCTAACACAACAAATGAGATTGAAAAATGTTGGGGTGGAGGCAAGGATTTGCTGTGTTTAATCATATAAATACATTAGTATAAGTCAGTTTAAGATATAAGCTGCTCTTTTTTTCTGTTGAACTTCAGTATTGAATAACTGTATTATTACTTTTGGGAGCTTAATAAATGGAGTATGCTCTCAGGTGAGACTTCAACAAGCAGGCAGGGTCTTTTCTTTTATCAAGATAAGAAAGGTGAAAAATGTAAGTGTGGTACCTCTAGTAAGACTGTTGAAAGAGCATTTGACCCCCTTTTAAACTCAAGGTATCCTTCAGAAATTACATACTTCTGCATTTCATATACTTGTTTGTCTGCAAATTCTTGATTAGGTGGGGAAGGTTTTATTTGTATTTAAGGCTGTAGTTTTATATGCTCTTCTGTAATTTTATTTTAAGATTTTTCTGGGATTGGTGATTGGATAAGAAGAACATGTTTTCTCATGTCTGAAGTGTAATTATAAATTACAGTTGTAAATTTTGTGTGTTAAAAAAAAAAGGCATAGTAAGTGTTGTTATGTCTACTTTCATATTGTTACTCTTATGCCAAAACTTGTAGTTTATATAATTTGTATTAGAATTCAGTTCTTTGGTCTATGGGTGGCTACTAATAAATCTACAGGAAAGTGTTTCTGTACAAGAACATTAGCTGAAAAATGTAAATATACTGATAGAAATAAAATTATAAATTCTAATGAAGGTTGGGCACTCAAATTAGAAATAAGTTATTAAATAAAATATTAAATTAATATTTATTGAACCTGACTTTAGGTTGTTCTATTAAGGTATAAATATTTTTTTTAACAATAAGGTTTGAAATCATGGGAGAAGAGGAAATTGCCTTCAAAATGATTCGCACAAATGTTTCTCATGTCGTTGGTCAGCTGGATGACATACGAAAAAATCCCAGGTATCCTGTTTCTTGATTTGTATGAAGTTTTGAGGTGGTTTTAATTTTCTGTTTCAACTGTTTAAACTGTTTGTGTGTTGAAAAAAAATAATTTATTGCAATGTGTTTCTACACTGTGTGTTACAGGGCAAGACCAATTTTAACCAAAAGTACTTCTAATTTTTTCTATTTAACTGAAACTTAAGTGACTGCTCTCTCTGTTATGCTAGGGGTTATCTCATTAATTTCTGTTACATTTTTATATATCTAAAACCTTTGAAAACTTATAGATAGAAAACTTCAGCTATTTTTGAGGCTTTCATTTTTGCCATTCTAGAGGGCATATAGTTTATAATGCAGGTAGTTTTATTTTAAAGGAAGAGCATTTTGATCTGCTTTATGTGGCAATTTTAAAATAAAACTCAGGTGCGGATTATTTTGTTACAAAATCAGTTTTGCATATCCATTATGCTTTCATGCTCTGTTACAACATGGCAAAGAGGTATTGGGTTTTTTTTTATATTTGGTGATAAACCATCCAAAGCCGGAAGGTAGTCCTGTTTCTCCACTCTGTAGTGGTGAAAGGTTTAGATATCCAAATCTGAGAGTAGGCTCTGTAGTGTTGAATTAGGCTCCTGAAATGACTGTGAGATAAATGGGGAAAACAAATGTCCTGGGATACATTTCTCAGCAACCACCTTGCAAAGCAAAGGATGCTGTATTTGAGACTTGAGTCTGAATCTGCTTCACAGTAGCATTTAACTATACTCCTGAGCCCATTGCGTAAGACTGGGGTTCGACAAGACATGGTGAGATAATTTAATAGCCAGCTGTCTTCAAAGTGAGACAGTGCCTCCACCCATCTCCTCTCCTTCCTTCCTCTTGGTTGCACACTCTTATCTTGCATCTTGCTTCTGTCTTCAGAAAACTAGAGAGTTCTCTGACAGTTTAATTAGTGTGGCCTCAAGGAGGGGTCTGACAAGTGTCAAAAACAGAGCAGAGAGGAAAGCAGGACCAGGTAACTTGGGCCAGGGAAAGTGAAACCTCCTCTTGCAGGTCACAGCGAGCTACTGGGTAATCTCAGCTGCCTGTAAAGCTACACCATTATTTGCATTTGTAGATAAAGAGCAGATTTTCACTTGCCTCTTGCATTGTACTACTTGCTAGGTCATTCACTGAGAAAGGGGAATGCTAGTTTTGAGACATTTTGCAGCTGAAGGTGGTTTGTATCTATTGCTCTTGCTTACAAGAGTGCCTTCTGGCCGCATAACTCCTGCATTCCAGTTCCCACAATGACCCGGTTCAAAAGAAAAGTGAGCAGTGCTCTAACTCATCCTGCCACTTCCCTTTCCTCCTCCATTTCTTTTTATCTGCTCGCTAGGACTTTATCTTGAAACGTAGGTGTGACTTCAAACCTTCCGTTAGGCCCAAGGAGGGCACGTAACATGAGTTTCTCACCTTCAGTGTTCAAGTTCATGCTTGCAGTCACTGACCTCTTATTTTGAAGGATGGTTGCTGATGTCAGACTTGATCCTGATGCTGTGTTGGTTGTGGTATGAGTATGCCTAATGGATTGAGGCCTTCTAGCAACTTAAAATGGAGCCGCCTATTCTGTGGAGTGATTGAGGATGTGTTTGAGTAAGGGTGTCTATAGTCTGTTGTCACAGGAACCTCAGCAGGCAAGATGAGGCATGTGAGCTGATCTGTCTTGAATCTTCCCTGATTTTCATATGATGCACTGGCATGCTATTATGGACTCAGCTTGAGACTCCCTATATGCATACCCTTTTGGGTTTGTTTGTTTGTTTGTTTTTTCCCCTGAAGGAACAATAGTGTGTTGTAGTCCCAGATTGTTGGCTGGTTTGTGAAGTGAGGTTGAGTCAATTGCTTGGACTATATTCCTGCGAAGTATAGTGCAGTACTATAGTCATATCTTGTTAGCAAAGGAGAGCTGGCATGGCTATGTAGGCATGCCATTTCCTTCTTTGCCATGCTTTCCCTGTGTGTAAAACAGCATAATAATTATACACGGTCTCTAAAAACAGGTATTCAGTGCTTCTCTCGGGATGAACTGAAAGCATTGTTCACTTACTGATCTGCCTAAAATGTTTGGTTTGCATCCTTAAGGAAAAGTGAGCCTTAATCATCTAGGCATTAATTCTGGAATATCCAAAGGAATGTCAGATTTGCTTTCTTTTGGATGGATTAAAACATCCAAGTCTTGCCATTTGAAACAGGTTAATATCCTCATCACTCCCACTTACTGTGCTTTGGTTTGCACTGTGTAGCAGCCTCTTAGTCTGTAAACTGCATCTCTTTCAGATGAAGCTAAACAGGGATATACACTCCAGGGGTGCAGCTACTGCATTCCCAGGGCTAATGAGCTGCCAGTCCAAGGGACAAGGTCAGGGATAGTCCAGAGTGAACTCCCAAAATGCTTACAGTGTAGACATATGATTGCCATAACCAGCTGCTTTGCATAGTATTATTTGATAGTGTAGACATAGCTTGCTCATCTTTGAAGAGGAGAGGCGTATTTTGATCTTCTCAGATGCAGCAATTTGAATGACCGTTTGTCCCCTGTACATAATCGTCTAGAGCAAGGTTACCAATTATGCCAGATTCAGTACAGACTGAGGAAAACTGGTAATGCCCTGTGTAGGCCAATTCATGTGCTCTAGAGTTCTGCTTATTTCCAGCTTCATGTAGGAAGTCTGAACTTTGCTCTTTGAAAGAGCACACCATACTATAGAGAATACAGCTGACCAGAACTACTTATTTACAAAGGTTAGCAATTACAAGGCATATGTCACCAGATATGATTTCTCCCTTGGGGGAAAATGTAAGGGTCTTGTATCTCACAATATAAATAAAGCACATAACCTTGCCCATAAGTGGGAAAAGGAATTTTTGTTGTCAAGCACCAGGTCAGAGTGGCCCAAGGGTACGTAGCAGTCTAGCACTCTAGCTGCTGCTTTAGTTTCAATAATTTGCAGTAACTTAGATAGTTGTGTGTTTCTTATATGAGGAATAACTCTCTGCAAGAGGCATTATTGTGAGCATGCTTATTTGGTCACAGTGATTTCCATATGAATTCTGTCCAGGTTGTTGTTTGTATTTTGGTTGATTATGCAAGTCCATCTTTGGGTCTGTGATTCAAGTCATGTCCTGCCCAGTTTATATAGTGTTCTCAGTAACTCAAAGTCTGGGGACCAAGCTTTTGCCTTCTCTTGTACAATCTTCTATAGTTTTTATGTTGACTTCCTCTGAAGAGTGCAGCATACACAGTAAAATATTAATAATTTAGTATGTTTACCTCCTACAGTGGAGCTCATTTTGTTGTTTAAGATACTTTACTCATGATAATTTATTTAAAACTATGAAAACCCCTACCCAAATCATAATGCTGGCCTTCTAACCGGCTGTCTGTATCCAGTGGTGGGCTCTGGAATGATGCATACCAATGTCCATTAGATGGCAGCATTACATAAACAGAAGAGAGAAACGTGGCTTGTCATTTGATCCCTCAGAGGTTTTGACTCACTGTCAGCCTTGGTGCTTCTAGAATTAAAATCAAATTAATTTAAAATAATGCAACAATAAGGAAACTGATTACCAGTATCAAATATATCAATTTGGTTTTAAAAGGCTACTGTATCAATTTTGTTTAAAAGGATTCTGTTGGTTTGCCAATACCTTTGTCATATTATTAAAGGAAATATTCTAACAAAGACTTCTTGTTTTCTAGAAAATTTGTTTGCCTAAATGACAATATTGATCATAATCATAAGGATGCTCAGACAGTTAAAGCGGTGCTTAGGGATTTTTATGAATCAATGTTTCCCATACCTTCCCAATTTGAACTGCCAAGAGAATATCGGAATCGTTTCCTTCATATGCATGAACTCCAAGAATGGTATGTTACACAAGTTCTCTTCAAGTTATTGTAGTACAATAGCATATAATTATAGAACATATTGGTACAAGCCATTTTTTCCCCCAATATTGTCATGAAGGACTTAACAGTGAAGATAATGTGAAAAGATTTGAATGAACTAAAATTTGAGATTTGCAGGATTTGGGTTTTTCTGTTGCTCTTAAAGTCAGTAACATTTCATTGATTGGCCTTAACCTACTTCACAGACAAAGGTTTAAAAAAAAAAAAATCAGGACTTCTGACTTTCTTTAGATTTAAAAAACCCCCATTGTTTGGAATGCCTGTTGCAGAGGGGCAATATAAACTATGTTAACTTTCTCCCTAAGTGATTTAATTTTTTTAATCTGTCAGACAGCAATAATCAGCTGGATAATAATCAGAAAATATACATGTGTGTCTCATTTTCACATAATGTGTGACATTTTTATGTGTATTTACCTCTCGCCATTTTATAAACAATATTTTAACTTCAGAAATTGGGGAAGTTGATTTGAGAACACAAGCAAAAGTTTGGAAAGTGTAGTGATAAAAATGAGACAAGAAGAGTGGTATAGTAATTTTGTTGCTGATCAGCAAGTTATGAGAGATAGCTGTTAGTAAGGAAAGAGAAAATCTTAGAGGAACTGTAGAAAGAATCAGAAGGATCATATGTGAGAAGAACAGGTGTGGATTGTAGTGCTATAAGCCCTGCTGTAGCAGTGGCAGAGGGAGTGGGGGGCAAACCCATTTCAGCAGTTAACTGTAGAAATTTGGGCTGAAGGAGTAGACCTACTGTTGGCTCCCTTTTTGAGGACATCCACCAAGGGTTTGTTAGCTTCACAAGGACACTTTATTTTGACTTGTTTGTAGCCAAAGCAGATTTCTGCCAGGGTAGGTTAAAGCATGCTGAAGTGCTGGTGGAAATCCATGTTTATCAAAATGTTTTACAGAATCATAGGACAGCCCAGGTTGGAAGGGACCTTGAAAGATCATCTGGTCCAACATTTCATGGGAGAGGGAGCCTAGATGAGTTTATCTAGCACCCTGTCCAGTCACATCTTGAAAACCTCCAGTGGTGGGGACTCCACCATGTCCTTGGGGAGGTTGTTCCAGTGAATGGTTGTTCTCACTGTAAAAAAAAAAAAAAAAAAAATTCTTATACCTCTCACAGTCCAACTTGTACCTGTTGCCCCTTGTCCTCTCCATGTGGGTCTTTGTGAAGAGAGAGCCTCCATCTTCTTTCTAGCCATCCTTTGAGTACTGGAAAAAACTTTCTTTGCCTGTTTCATGGAAACACTTTAAAGTTTATATATTTGCATTTATAATATATGAAGCTGTTTTTCTGTTTCCTTCTTTGTGCAGGAGGGCATATAGAGACAAGCTCAAATTCTGGACCCATTGTGTTCTAGTAACACTTATTGTATTTACAGTCATCTCATTTTTTGCTGAACAGGTAAAATTAATATCTTATCAATTCTATAACGTTTAATAGATTGCTGTATCTTCAGGATAACATAAAATGGATTTCTTAAACAGGTTTTGGCAAGTAGCTAGGATTTTTCCTTCATAAAGGAAGTAAAGATGATACGTGACTGATGATTAAGTTGCTTCAGTTTTTAAGTTCTCATGTTGAGATTCCTTGTAAAGAGAGTCTTATGGGGGGAAGGAGAGTGGTGTTCCCTTTTCAGGCGCTTTGTGACTGTCAAGTCCATAAGTGTGCTAAATTTGGATGTTCAAAATCAGTGATGGTTTTTGAAAGTCTTGGTCTATTAATACATATATTGGTAGAAGTGCAAAGTTAGTTAACAGGAAGAAAACTTAAGTAATAGCAATGCTCTAGTCCTGAAGAGAGTCTCAAGGTATTTAGGGGCCCTATCTAAATCTCATCCCTAAGTAATTGCAAAGACTCCTATTGAATTCAAAAAGTTTTGAATTTGACTCGAATGAAAAAAACCTCCACTTCTGCAAGCATAAAATGGCTTTCTTGAACATGATTAATCCTGCTAAACTTAAGAGGGAGTCAATGGAACAAATCATATGGGTAATTCTTTGCAGGTTGGGGCCTTAAGTAACCCTTTCCGTGGTCTGATGAAGAGGGTGTAATTCTTGAAAGGTTGGCTTTTGATTATTATTTTTTTCCCACCTGTAACTTTTGCATGAATCTTTCCCTTGATTTTCAGCCTTTTGTATATATTAGAAAACTCGCCCTCCATGAGTAACTTGGTTTGGAAGGGAGTACTCAACTCGGTAGTACAGCTAGGTATATAAATACTGTTTTAACATGCCAGCTTTGTGTTGATCTTTTTGAAACAATATAGCCTGATGTTATATTAATTTAAATACACAAAATAACTTTAAATTAACCAGAATATAGGCATACTGTATTTTTCACTTTCTGCTTGTATTCTGGTTATTGAGAAGTCCAGTGGAAATGTGCACGCCTAATAGATGAATTTGAGTAAATAACTTTCTTCCTGTGCAGTGAAAAAAAACCCAAAAGGACAGTATTGACTTAATTACCATGGATGGTACCGATTTTATAGTTTCTAGGATGAAAGCCTGACCAGCTGTACACCTCTAGCCTACCAGAGAACTAAATATTGTATTTTTTTTCTCTCCTCAGCTAATTGCACTTAAACGAAAGATTTTTCCAAGGAGAAGGATCCAAAAGGAAGTTGGTCATGAGCGAATCAAAGTGTAGAAGAGCTTTATTTTGGAGATCAGTCTACCTCAAGATGGGATAAGCATTTAAAATCTCTTTCTCTCATAAGTGTCTTTTATGGTTTGATATTTAACTACGTTGATATGAAGAAAAAAAATCATGCATCTACAGTTAGAATTTCCGCAGTACTCTTCATGATATACAAGCTGCTGGAGCTGTGACAATGCAAAACCACAAAACAAATAATTGCAGGAAACCTGTACATAGGCAGTTTTCAACAGATCTTACTTTACAGCTGTTAGTTCATGGCCATGTTATCCTTTTTTATAAAAAGGGTTACCTAAAGAAATGTAGCTGCATTTATTGCAGTGGATGTTGCCAACTAGATAAAATGTTGGAAAGCAAAGTTGTTTGGGATCAGCTTAACAGGTCCTTGATCTTGCATTCCAAAAGATTTTACATATTTCTGTCGTCGCTGCTTTTTTTAGCTGTATGGGAAAATTGAGAATTATGTAACTTGTCATTTAGATTTAGTATACATTTATTGATGTTGACATTCTTTAAAGCACAGTGACAATTCATCCCCCTATTTGTAGTATTTAATTGGGATTTGTAAGAAATGTATGCTAATAAAAAAATACACAGTAAAAGACCAACTAATGGTTATGTGAAAGATATTTTATATCTGGTGTATTATATTCCAAAGAATACAATAGTGTTATTTCTTGACTTGATTACAAAGAGAGGGTTGTAATCAAATGAAAATGATCAAGGTATAGTATTTTACAAGCACTGTAAGTATAAAAGCAAAAGTGCCTCTATATGAATGGGTAACAAACTGTTTTAATGTAGCGATGTATGGAAGCAGTGTTTCACTTCAGAAAACAATATTTGTACTGACATATGAAGCTTTGGTGTTTTTAAATTTAACAGGGTTTGGCCCTGTGTTTTGTGGAGACGTCAGAATAGTGTGGTTTCATGTGGGAAAGGATACTGAATCTTTTCAAGCAGAAATTTTTGGTGGTGTATCTTCAGTTAATTGTATTAGCAGTATTCAAAAAAGCATTAATTTTTATAATCAGATGATGTACAAAATGTATGTGCATATGTATTGTAAGATACTTGGTTTGCTTTGAAATTAACTAAAATGATATAAAAGTTTTGTCTGTTTCTGTTTTAAAGTAAACCAAAACTCACCCATTTGATAAATTAGCCATTAATATGTATAAATCCTTATGTTAAAAGTTCATATTTTTCCCTTTAAAAACTTCCAACAGTAATAATTTAATATTAATTTGAAGCATGAATGGATTCTCAAAGTAGAATCAAACTTTTGAGCATTCTAAAAATGCAAGCACTTTTAATTATTAAGGTTATATTTCATGCTACAATATATATTATGCTGAAATGTAGAATATAAATAAGTAGTTTAAATCTACAGTACTTCAGACTAGCAGAAAATGAGACATTTCAAGAAATACAAGAAAGCTTTGATAGCTTCTTACACTTCAAACTATTATTAGATACATTCAAGTTTGACTAGGATCTTTTTTTTAAACTAACATTTGGCATTCTAATCAAAATAGTTGGAATAACTTGGTTGAAATTTTAAGGCAGTTTTTCTGCTGAAGTTATGTATAAATAGTTTGCATAGGTAGCTCAGCTGTCACTGCAATTCATTTTTGTTTAAGCAGTTCTGAGGGTAAGTTAATAGCATTTTGTTTAACTTCAGATGTAGCATAAATTTACTGAGAAGCATCCATTGAAAATCACTGCTAAAATTTGTGAGCATGGTACCTGGAAAAAAAGCAAGCAAGGGAAGCAAGATAATGTGAGAACAGTATTGTGGTGGCAACTAAGCACTCACCCAGCCACTGGCTCACTCCTGCCAGTGGGATGAGGGAGGGAACTGGAAAAGTGAAAGCGCTGCAATACAGGAGTTACCAGCGCTGTTTTGGTCACCAGTATAAAATGCAACACCATGCGGGGTGCTGTGAAGACAGTTAACTCCACCCCAGCCAGACCCAGTAAAAACTTAAAACTTAGTTAAGGAAATACTAAGTAAAATGTCTCAAATGGTTGAGGTTAATGGGAAGATTGAAAAGTGAAACAGTGCTTGGATTTTTTTTTAATTTAGCTTTTGTGTTTGGTCTTCATAAAGAAAGAGCGAAACACCTTGACTGGGTGAGGACAGAAACTCCTGTGAAAACAGTAAAAAAATCTGAAACATAAAACATAGTTTGTAAAATTAATCTGACTGGAGAAATATTGCCAGTTTGCATTGACTTACAGAACATCCTCCCTCGGCATCAAACCTTAGCCTACATACACCGTAACAACCTGTTTTGCAGACTTTTTGTTGTCTGAATGAGAAATTGAAGCCATTTCTATTAAAAACAAAATGGATTAAGGTAGCTGAGGTTTAAATGAATTTAATGCTAAATCAGCGCGGCGTGCCCGGCCTGGACCGCAGGTACCGCTCCTCAGGGCCCCTGGCGGCGGGCTGGTGTGGTGCTACTGCGCATGCGCCCTCTCCCCTTTGTGCGGTCCGCTCTGTTTCCCGCCTTTTCCTCGGTGGTGGGAGTTGCTGAGGCGGGAGCGCGTCCCGTCACCCCCGTCTGCCTCTCTCGCCTAGAAGAGGAGCGGGGGCGCTGGAGGGAGCGTGAGGGCTGCGAGAGGCTCTGGTGCCGCCGGGGGTGAGGGGTTTGGGGCGAAGCAGTGTTCCCTCCCTCCCGCCTGCGGGAGGGTGTGAGGCGCCCTCTCTCCCCGCCGCTGGTGGGTCCCCCCCGTGTGAGGCGGCGGCGGCCGTGGTGGGCGCTGCGTGGGGGTGAGGCGGAGAAGAGCCCATCGCAGGGCAGAGGCAGGGATAGAGGGATGGAAGGCGGTTGGGCGGAGAGTAAGAAACAGGGTTAGGACACCGCTGTGCCCCTCAGCCTTTGACACCCCAGTGGCTTCCCCTCGAAGCCTGTTGTAGCAGTGGTGTGGTGCGGGCCCAAGTCTCCCTTGCTGCTCTGAGGTAGAAACAGGTGGGCCCCCATAGTGAAAAGCCCCACATAGGAGATTCACACAAATACTGGTTTATTTCACATCTTTTTGGTCAGGATGAAAAAAGCAGGTGAGTTTCTCTGAAAAATCGTTGTTAAATACACAACTGTGGACTGAAGATACTTGAGTCGGCTAAAGCAGGTAGCTACACAGAATGGGTGAAGGCTGTATGGGGTCATGAGGTGGCAAGATTGTTTTGCAGTGTCTGGAGGGACTGGGGAGTTCTGTTTTGTATACTGATTTTCAGCACAAAGAAAGGTGCCTGTATGTGAGATAAAATATATGTAAATAAATACCTGTTCGTGCTTGCAGTTTAAAGTTGAAGTGCTTTGTTTGGCAGCACTGAGACATGCACAGCCAGATGCTGTACCAGTACTTTCCTCCTTAAGTCATGTTTTCAACGGCCGCAGTAGTTGAAAAGCAGAATGAGTCTTGAAAATTTTGTCTCATTTGAGGATGATTTTAATGCAAGAGCTTTTGATTTTCCAATTAATAATTTAAAGAGGTTTTGGGTTTTTTTTAGAAGAAACTTGTCTAAAAATCTTCACTTTGTACTATATAGAGAAGCATCAACTACAGAAAAAGCTGGGTATTAAAAAGCAGTGTTCCTTACTTAGTAGCTTAGTGTGATAATGTTGTATATATCCATGTAATATGTGGTTTAAAAAACATATTTTCATAGTTATGGACAAATAATTCAAAAAACAGAAATGGGAAACTCAGGTGTGTGAAGCAGCTGTTAATGCTGGGGGGACTTCACAGTCCTGGAAATTCAAAAGATCTTTACTGGAGTTCTCAATTTCTGTGTGTGACCATAATTTTCAGACCTATCTTTGCCCTGGCTTCTGGAAAACCTATTGATCTTTCTAGCTGTGTTGAATTGCATCTAGAATGAGAAGTTTGTCCACTGTTGAGTCACTTCTTGCTCAGTTTGGAAAACAGGATACTTAAAGCTGATTTTTTTTCTGTATTCTTTCTGTCTTCCAAGTAATCCTGTTATTTTTTAAAGATTTTTAAAAGTATATGTTATGTGACATTTAACTTGAAATGCTTCATACCTCTTGCTATCAGACAACGATAACAAGAGAAGAAATATTTCAGCAAGGATTCAGTAGCTTGTTATTTCCCATTGTATTTGTATATTATTTCTGTTGTTGATAAAGTGCTAAGGAAAAAGTGATTTTATTTTGTCATTCATGCATTTAATGTTTACAACTATGCTCTTTTCCCTCTAAATAGATATTTTACTCCTTGAATATTTATAAAAATACACAGAATATATAAAAATTAGTATTACTAAAGTAATGAATAGTGTTTTTTTAAGAGGGCAGTGTATTTGTAAAACATTTACAAATACAGAAACTGCATTTGTTACATTACAGAATGCAGAGGCATAATAGCTAAAAATAAAGATAATAAAGTGAAAGTTGCCCAGGATTTCTAAAAATGGCATATGTGTGTGTATATTTGTCTGTCTTGTGTGGGATGGCTTGTAGAATCAGATTGTTCTTTATGGTTTAGCACTTCTGTATTTTGTAAAATAGAATATTGCCATAGCTTTTTTGGAATGCAGTACCGGATATGACAAAATACATAATAAACATTATGGAAGCCGAGCAGGCAGGCACCTTAAGAAAGTGCATAATTTACTTCCTTGTTTTTCAGCAGAATCAAGTATGTAGCTACTAGCCCTGTTGTTTTTTTTTTTTTTTATCCTGTTCTTAAAAAACACTGATGAGTAATCCTGGCTCAAAACTAAAATGGTTTGACTGCTTGAATATCCTTACCGGTGGAGACTGTTACAGGGGTGTCCATAACAGGTCAATGTATGCATGAAAACATATTTATCTTCAAAGTATTGTGGGGAAAGTGATGAAAAAAATACAACATACCGTTTCAGTAGGAAGAAGATCCCATTATGGCACCATCGGGAAGAAAGCATGGAGGAAAAGCTGGTAAAGCAGCACAGGAAGATCAAGCCATACCTGCCTATGACTTTCAGGAGGAAAGAAAAGAGCTGAGTGGATCAGAGGAAGATATTAGAGAAGGTGCTTATATGATTTTTTTTTTTTTTTTAAATGTGAAGTTTGTAATATTTCTGACTATGAATAGAAGTGAAGACACACTTGTGTGTTAGCAAGTGTCTGAGCAAGCATGGTTCATGTTTGTGACAGCTAGTCTCTTGTATCATTTTGATTGGTAAGAGAAGAGAATAGAATAGCTCTGTATAGTGCACTATTATGTCTTAAAATTATAGGTGGAGTCTTTAATAGAGTAGGATTTTCTTACATGATTTTGTTACCTTATTTTAATGCCATATCCTTCCATCACCTGGCTGCATGTAACATTGTGAGATCAGGATACAACAGAGGAAGAACTCTGCTTGCTTGTATGGAGTGCTGAGTCGGGTAGGGTAGTTGGGGTCTTAATGCTGGAAGGGTTGAGACTACTTCAGGAAGAATCTGAACCGAAGAAAAGAAAGAGGAAGAAGCAGAGAAAGCTGAGGAAAAAAGAAAATAAGTCAACCAAGGGATTCTTGTTTAATTTTGAGGGAGCGTCATAAAAAAGTGGACTTTGCTTAAAAATGCAGTTCTCATTCATCACTTGATAGTTTTTTGTAAAGTTTGATGTAACTCCATTTCTGGATTTTTGTCTTTCAGCAGTTATCTCTGGGTTTGTTTCTCTTTAATTTCTCCCCTTCTTCATTTGTTCAGTCTATATTTCTTCCCTGCCCCTTTCCCTCCCAACAGAAATCTGACAGCCAAGGATTTTTATGTTTTGGAAATAATATAAATATCTGTCCGTGATTTTTCTTTTTTAAAGATCAGAGTACACAGTATCAGTACTTATTTTACAGTAAAATGAAATTCTTACAGATTGGGCTTTTTCAATTTTTAGATTATTTTTACCTTTCTGATGATTGTTATATTGTGAGTTGGGTGTGATTGTGTAGTAGCAGACAGAGAAACTAAAATGGGTTGAGACAAGTCTAGAGGAACTCAAGGCAGTGTGAGCTCAAATCTAGCCTTGCAGAATAATTCACCACCATCTGTCAACTCCAGATTCAGAGTTTTAGGAGCTGCATGTGCTATGGATGGGAAATGAGACCCATGAGACATGTTCAGAGAAGTGGCATTACAGGAAAGTCATTACACTTCTAATAACTCAAATGACCCCCACAAAACAAGATACTTTTATGAATCGTTTTGAAATTTGTATTAAGGCGAAACACCAGTAATGGACAAGCACGGAAAGAAAAGACCTTTGGTGACTACTCATGTGGTTCCAGATGATATGGGGTAAGGTTAGGATTTCTTCTTTTTTTTTTTCCCCTCAAAATAAGCAAGTCTTAAATAGATTCCAATTTCAGTTATTCGCTATGCTTGTTTTGCTTGTGTTTTTTTTTTTTTTTAGCATCTGATTCAAAAATCAGGTGACATGATATGGTAGTTGTAGGTAAAAAGAGAAAATGTAACATTTAAAAATGAGCAATTCTGCAGTTTCTTTGTAGATACTTTTGAACATCTATTAAAAATTCATATATTTGTGTGAGTTCTTAAAATTCTTGTTTCTTTCAAAAGATGGTTTAAGTTTTATCTTAAGTTGTTGATAATTTCATTATTTTTTTCCCTCTGATCTTAGTTGCTTGAAGATATTAACAGTACTTTAAGTGATCCAACTATTGCATGAAAAAGAAATTCTCTTTACAAATAAATCTTATGAAATTCAATATTTATGGGCAGTGTAAATGTAATAAAGTGTATGTTGACATAGTTTTTAGCAAGATGATAGCTGTTGAGTTGAAGATACTTTTTTCCTTTTTTTTTTTCCCCCTCTTCAAAAAAGAAAGTGATATCCTGTAGAGAACGTGATCTAAAAACAAGATAAACATTTTCTTTGCCCACCATGTCCCTTTTTGGACTTAGTTATTGTACCACTGCCTTACACACTGGTGTTATCATCTTAAAGGTGTTGTAAAAACAACCCTGATGTTATTTGTCTGGGATTTTTCTTACTGTGGTGGTCATGCTAACTGTGGAGGACTTGTTTTTATTTGATGTTCCAAATACCTTTTGTGTTTTCTTTTTGTATAGGGAATGATCAATTTTATTTACTGTCCTCTCTTACTCAGGACCCTTTAAATGCCTAATACTGCCTTTTTACCAGGGAGTAAGTTAATAGATTCTAGTAAATTTTTAAAAACCCCAGCAAATTAGTCTAAAAAAGAGACCTCTTGAAGGAGGAGAAAAGGAGTTCATTTGTTATCTTGTAGCAATTTTTTTATCTGGCAGTAGCAGCTCTCTCACTACTTACAAGTAATAGGCACATGAATAAAATTAGTTTTAAGCATATACAACAAGTCGTATTCTAAAGTCAGAAAACGAGCAAATAAAAATTTTCAACACTATTTTGTAGGGGTGAAGTACAGAATATGCTGGAAAGATTTGGAGGTAAGTATGTTTACATTCTAATAAATTAAAAAACAATTCATATTTAAGTTGCAGAATTAGCAGTGATTCCTTACCATAAAATAACTTTCAAGATTTACATAAAATGACCAGTCTCTGTAGCATTTTTCAGCATTTCTGAAAAAAGCCAGTTTTCAGAAAAAAGTTATATGTAAGTAGAGCAAAGAGAAAGAAGAGAATAACTGCATATCAAGTGAGATGTAAGTATTAGTGTAGGTAATTACAAAGGAAAAAGGGAAAGATGTACGAATGCTTTATAAATTTCAATTTTAAGATCAGGTGTAAGAGGTAGCCATTATATTGTAGAGAAAAGGGACGATGTGAGTTAGCTGTTGCTCTTACTCAATTTGTTGTTACAATGAGGTAGAAGAGACTGGGGATTGCAAGACTTAATGAGAAATGAGCATGTAAATAGTAATATAAGCAGCTAAATAGAACAAATAGTTCTAGAGAACGAATTTTGGAAGTAGATTGTAGTTGCGATACAGAATGAGCTAGAGAGTAGTCTGTACTCTGTACCTTCAGAAATCTAGAGAACAGGGAATCAGTAGAAAAGAGAAGTTCAGCAGTTGGGAAGAAGAGTACAAGTTTCTAGAAGAGCTACAGAATGAGGGTAAGTAATGCCAGTCATCTAGTGATGAGAGATTTATGCATGTCACCTAGTTGGATTTAGTTTAGTCATAATCAGATCTCAGATGGCTTTACTTATAGTTAAATTTCCAGATGAGTTTTAGATTCTAAGCTGACAGGTTAGAGAAAAAACAAATTTCACTTGTGAAGAATTTATAATACACATCACAGTGTAACAAAGCATCAGAAAGCCGTGGAAGGAAGGGAAACCATCTTAATGCCTGTATTACATACTCAATAGCCGGTTAATACTTTCATTGTATGTGCAAGAAAATGCTGTACACAGTCATTACTTGCATGTAAATCTTGAGGTGAAAGAGGAGTTCAAGGAATTCCTTAATGTATGAATTAAAGACTTTTTGCTGTTAAGGTACATATCAGAATGCTATTGTAGATCTAGCAGTCTAGATAGGAGGAGGATTTCAGTGTTAAAAAGCTAGGATTGCTTGTTATTGAAGACTCAAAAATAGGATGGAAGGAAAATGAATGGATCAGAGAGGATGCTGTCTGCTCAAAAATAATAGGTTTGGCATTAGCAGGGGCAGATGCCTCAGCGAATTAGAGAGAGGTTTGACAGATGTTTCCTGAAACCTCCAGTGCAAAGGAAAAGAAATTGCTGTATTAACCTTAAGCTGTGACTTGTTTGTTAAATCTCCAAATGTAAATTAAAGTGAAACAAACATATTGAGTTGAATACTTTTTAAAAATTACGAAGTCTATCTGAACTATGAAAAATAGTGTCATTCGTTCATTCAGTGTTCACAGTGATAACAATCACATACTACCTTTATTTTTGAAATCTGAGTAATTTGAATATTACTCTGAAATGTGTGGTTTTTCTATTAAAAAAAATTAAAAGTGTCAAGCGTAACTAAATTCCTTGAAGGTCTGGAAACTCTGAGTTGGCACTGCAGTCATGCAGCTAAACTAATGAGGATTTTGATGGTGTGACTAAATCATCATTAGATACTAGAGAAAAGAGCAAAATGTCTGTACTCAAGTCAGGTTTGTGCAAGGTATCTCTAGCTTTGAGTGGAGAATTTATAGACTGTGAGATGTCCAGGTACAAGGTTTGAAGATAGGCAGTGTGAACTGATTGGATAGTGCTTCTAGTGTTTCAAGCATGTATGTGTGCTTTTTGTATAGATGATGTGTTAGAAGTGCATGTTGGACCATAATAATCAGTAGGGGAACACACGATGACAGTGTGTAAGGAACTGATTTAAATCCACATAATGGAAGCACTGCAGCTACTCTGAGTTCAAACCACAGGAGTTTCTGTTCACTGTGTGTGTCTGCTCAGAGCCAGTCTGACACCATACCCAGAATGAAAGAAGCTAAAGCTGAGTCACATCATGGTAGGTCCCATTTGGTCTGGCCCCTGAGAGAGGTGGGACTCGAAGAAGATGCTAGAGTAGTTGGTGGGGCTGGGCAATGAGCAGTTGCAATTCCACAGGCCAGATGTCAGTTAGGGTGTATAGGGAGCTTAGGGAAGCAGCACTCACACCAGTGCCAATAGCAGGTGGAGGGACACTAAACACAGCAGCCCGGAACACAGATCACATTAGTTTCCTTCCATTAGAACACACCTTGTTCACTTCTCCAAAGCGTAACTCATCAGCATTTTTTAATAAAAGGCACGATGTATCTTGGTACGCTTAATTTCTAAATATTCTTTGATTTTTAGCTGACATTAACAAGGCTCTGTTAGCTAAGAGGAAAAGATTAGAAATGTATACGAAAGCCTCACTCAAAACCAGTAACCAGAAGATTGAACATGTTTGGAAAACACAACAGGAGCAAAGGTAACATTTACGCTTGTTTTTCAAACCTGTGAAATCAAATTCCCTTTTGTGTCACAGCATGAATAGTTGGTCCATCTTCTTGCAGTTAAATAGCAAGTGGTTGTATCTACTAGTTAAATACCTGCTCAGGTCCTCCATTTTTGGTGCCTGCAGTTGTGTCCACGTGGTTAAATTGACAGCAATAGTTTAGCGTAGTGCTTTCTCTTTTGAATGGAGAAACTTAAGATTTGGCATTTTGAGAGCAAGGTAGCTTAAAGAGCTGGTTTTACTTTTATCTTTATGGAAAATTACCTTTGATGTTATTTTTGTCTTTTAAACCAATGTTTTTATTTTTTCCACTTCAGTTGGAATTTTCTGTTCCTGCTTGAAAACTGAAAAATGTTCAGTAAAGTTTTTATACCATTCTGGTTAAGAAAGAAAATAATTTTCATTTTCACGTTGTAAATAATTTTCACCCTACACAACATTCCTCTCACCTCTTAAGGCATATTTAATTACTACATCTGATACTACAGGTAGAGCAAATTGAAAAAATGAGACAGCTAAAAACTGAAAGTCAGAAATACCTGTATCTGTCTTGGTGCATTGACAAAATTCAAGTTTACATAGAGAAACTAGAGCATAATGAGCTAATCAATTTTTCATTATAAACCTCTTGTGTTAAAGGCAAGATCTGTAGTTGGGTTAGAAAAACATAGTAAATCTCAGAAAACCTGACATTGTTAGGAAGAAAAGTTGTTTTAATTTTTTTTTTAACCTGAGTTTTGTGTACGAGTGCTGTCTCCTTGTATGTATATAATTCACATTCACTCCAGGTGGGGTGGGGGAGAAAGAGCAGGGGGGAGAGGGGAGGAGGGTGTTCACTTTTTCAAAACATACAGTATTCAGTTAGGGCCAGATGTCAAAATACCTGTTTCTTTATCTATGCCAGATCCTTTTATTCTGCTCCACGTGTGTGCTGAACCTCAGCTTCCCTTGTAATTCTTCATAGCATTTGTCATACTTATAGCTACTGTCTCTTTATAGGCAGAAGCTCAATCATGAGTTCTCCCAGCAGTTCCTCACTTTATTTCAGCAATGGGATGTAGATGTGCAGAAAGCAGAGGAGCAGGAAGAAAAACTAGCGGTGGGTTTCCAGTGTGGCATGTGTTTCACGGTATTTTCACAAGGAGGGAATACTGTTGTTTAGACACTCAAGAATGCAGAAATGTAAAAACACTCTGTAGTTTAAATAAACATAGGATTGTTTGCCTCAATTAAAAAAATTCATTCAAGTTTGGTGGCTCTCAAACTGTAAATGTTTACATTTTGGGATCTATTTCAAAGTGAAGAGGGATGCATTTATAAACTTTATTGCAAGTGTCTAAATGGCAGCAAGTGATGCCCTAGGCCAGCATGTGGCTTGAGAAAAGCCAAGACCATTTATGGAGAAGATAGATGTGTGCTGATTTTGTGCATCTATAGTCTTTGGGCTAAGGGAACAAATGAGTAAAGGAAAGTAGTTGTCTTTCAGCATGCATTACTTAAAAATATGCATGCATATAATAAATGTATGAGAATTTGATGATTGAAAGGGGATACGAGCTATGCAATGGAATGTAGTCACATGATAGTGCTGTACTCCAAGCACATTTGCAAGTTTTGCTTTTCCCTAGGCAGCACATTTCCCTGGGATACACTTGAGAACTGCATTGGATAGCAATCCTCATAGGATCTTGTAGGGATAATTCAGGCTGAAAGGGACCTCAGGAGGTGACTCAGGACTTAATCTAGACTTCAGTCTTCTGTTCATTAGTAAGAACAAGGATAACTCTCCAGGCAGAGATCTACATTGTATGACCCAGTTTCCACTGAAGGCAGAATTTCTGATTTTGACAAATTACCTTAGTGTTGCTGTCCATGTGCTTTTGGTTAACTAATGTGATTCTTTGTTTTCTTCTGTTTCAGAATATGTTTCGTCAGCAACAAAAAGTTTTTCAACAGGCAAGAATAGTTCAAAGTCAGAGACTGAAAACCATTAAGCAACTCTATGAGCAATTCTTAAAGGTACAGTAAATTTTCTTCTTAGAAGGCAGCTGATCCCCATCACATCACTTAAGAAAGCTGTATTAGTTCAACCTTTATGAAATACAGAGATTTGAGGTTCATTTAAGGAAAATAACAGCCTTGCATGAATATTCATGTTAGTATCTTTCCCTTATTTGTTGAGAACATGGCTTGTTCTCTCTATACATGCATACAGATGGCATCTGTTTAATAAATGATTTAGTTAAATGTGTTCTCACAGGGATCTGACTGGCTCACCTGTTTCAAATATTAACCATAACCCTGAGAGCATACTTTGTAAACAGAACACAGTTTTGTACCAGTTTAAAAGTTATATAGGTCAGTTAAATCATCAGGATTTTGTCTTAATTATTCCCCTAGATTTTTGGTATGTATTTAAAAAAGTGAAACTTGACAATCTATTGAAAATACATCTTAGGCTGCCATTTACTGCTTTCATTACTGCTGGCAGGTGCATCCCCCTAATGAGAATTAGATACCAATTTTTTTCTGTCATTAACCTTTCTAGCTATTGCTGCTTCATGCAAGGAAAGTGACCCTTAAAGAAACCCAATTGTAATTCCCTTAAAGTTGCCCAGTTAGAACTCCCTTCATCTCTTCCTAAGCAACATTCCTTAGAAAGGGTTTTCCTTTCTGTAACCTGGTATTCAAGGCAAGCATTCACTAAAATGTCAACAGGAAGAATCTGACAAATAATGATTTATGGTGAAAACAGGCCCAGCTGGATGGTTATGTAATCAGTCCCATTGAACTTTCCTGTTGCTTTATGCATAGTTTTTGCATTTGCTCGGAGTCCCTACAAACACCATTTTTTTTGACAGTGCTTACAGAGATAATGTATTTTAAAGACGATTCAAACTGATCAACTGTGGTGTGTTTTGCTTTGTTTTGTTTTTTAACAAAGTAGCTAACGTACTAGACAGCAAACAAAAAATGATTATGAGTACAACTACTCAAAAATTTGACTTTTTGGTAAAAAAAAATAAGAGTAGTTTTTCCCGGTCATTTTATACTAAGAACAAAACACTTTATTCCCAGAATTTCCTTCCCCCACTATTTTTCCAAGTAAGGTATTAGAAATCTAAACTGTGAGAAAAATGAAAGTACCCTAAATGATTGGTTTTGTAATGAATGCAGAGACACAGTACCATAGAATCACTGAAGGGGTGAGGTTGGAAGGGACCTCTGGAGGTCATCTGGTCCCGACAGCAGGTGGTACAGCAGGGCTACCTAGAGTCAGTTACCCAGGACTTACGTCCAGATGGCTTTTCAGTATCTCTAAGGATGGAGACTCCACAGCCTCTCTAGGCAACCTGTGCCAGCGCTCAATCACCCTCACAGTAAAAAAGTGTTTCCTGATGTTCAGAGGGAACCTCCTGTGTTTTCAGTTTGTGCCCATTGCCCCTTGTCCTGTGATGGGGCACCTCAAAAGCCTGGCTTGCTCTTCTTTGCACCCCCCCTTCAGGTTTTTATGTATATAGATAAGATCCCCCCTGAGCCTTCTCCAGGCTGAACAGTCCCAGCTCTCTCAGCCTTTCCTCGTAAGAGAAATGCTCCTGTCCCTTAATCATCTTTGTGGCCCTTCTTTGGGCTCTATCCAGGATGTCCATGTCTCTCTTGTACTGAGGAGTCTGGAACTGGGCCCAGCACTCCAGGTGTGGCCTCACCAGTGCTGAGTAGAGGGGAAAGATCACCTTCCTCGACCTGCTGGCTACACTCTTCCTAACGCAGCCCAG
Organism: Ciconia boyciana; assembly: GCF_034638445.1. Classification (NCBI taxonomy): domain Eukaryota; kingdom Metazoa; phylum Chordata; class Aves; order Ciconiiformes; family Ciconiidae; genus Ciconia; species Ciconia boyciana. The sequence continues at coordinate 63,339,805 of NC_132934.1, forward strand.
GATACCATTAGCTGCCTTTGCTGCAATGGCACGCTGTTGGCTCATGTTCAACTTGGTGCCCACCAGGACCCCCAGGTCATTTTCTGCCAAGCTGCTTTCCAGCTGTGTGGCCCCCCGTACGTACTAGTACAGGGGGAGGATTCAAGTCTGTCAGTTTCTGACAAACCTTAATTTCTGTTCAAGTCATTACCTAACTGGTCCCTTTTTGAAATTTCAGTTAGTTATGATATGTTTGGTTTTTTTCAAGTCTGGTAGCATCGAAAAATAAATCTGAAATAGAGCAACTCTTAGTTTAAGATAGTTGAAATTGACAGAGGATATTACAGAAGCATTACTAAATAATAACCATTCCAAAATGTCAAAAACATCTTCATCAAAGATGAAAAACTGAACAGAAGGTCAAGTATTACTTCGGTTTTTCTCCTCAAAGAAGATCAAAAGGTAGAAATCAAGCCTCAAGTAAGCAAAACTAAATACAAGTAAAGGAAAATAGCAACTACAGACATAGAGTTAGGCATAACTGTATATACAAAAGGGAGGATAACCAGCAAGCTTTACTTGGCTTATCTGGGGAGAAGTGTGCAAAGAGAAGGAAATTTAACGGGTTTTCTAGTCCTTACTTCAAGTCTCCAGAGTTGTCATAATATTAAACCCCTATCATTCCTTAAAGATGGCTGTTTAATCTTTTCTTGTAGAACTCTCATCTCTATTGAAATGCAGGATAACTAGCTGAGACCTCACAGATGCTGAGTGGAGGGGACCATTTCCTTCACAGGGTCTATATTGTTTGAACAGGAATGTAGACTGGAGTATGAAGTCCTGTATGATTTGTCTGTCAAGTTCATGACAAAACTAATCAATTGTCAGTGACCACTGCTGCTGTAAAAATTAAACTGTAGTCTGAATAATGGTTGGTTGGTTTGTTTGTTTTAAATTAACCCTTCGACATTGAACAGTTCTGAATTAAGATTATCCTTAACTTCAGAGCATGGAAGAGCTGGAGAAGAGCAATGAAAATCTTCTAGCTGGTGCACAAAGTGAACTTCGCAAAGAAATGGCTATGTTGCAGAAGAAGATCATGATGGACACCGTAAGTATCAGATCTATGAAGAAGTTAGTTAAATGCAAAAATAGAACATTCCATAAAAAAGTCATTTGACATTCATTTAATTAGCTCAAAGGAATCATATTGATATGGCATTTTTTCAGTATTATCTCCTTTTCTTGTTACAGCAACAGCAGGAGATGGCAACTGTTCGCAAGTCTCTTCAGTCCATGTTATTCTGATGGCTCAATGGAGAAACAACTTGTACCTAAGTAACATGATACAAGTATAGGCATTAGCCATAGAGAAGTATGTTAAGATTTAAATGTTTTAAAGTTCCTATTAAACGCTTTCATGGATTGTTCTAATCTTGTGTCTGATAATGTTGTAAGAATGTATATTATTAAATTTAGTACATGGGGGGGCAGTATGGACCCCAAACCATTTACTGTCTGTCCAATTAATCTTTAACGACTCAATACTCACTTTAAATAGCATTGGACTGTTTAAATGGTTTCACTTTTTATAATGCCAAATTGTAACAATGGGCAGAATTGATGAAAAATGAATTACCCAGATTTTACATAATAACTTCAGGCACGTTGTGCAAATAGAAGCATTTTTCACAAGCTGCAGACTTTAAGATTTTCATAGTTTCAACATTTAGTCTGCTGACATATCAACAGTTATAAAAATTCACAGAGTATGACATAGCTCATGTAAGATTGTTTAATGATGTGTATTATGGTAAATTAAAGTAAATTTTGTTAACTCCTTTGTTAGGCTAGGCATTGTAATATCTTTGTACTAGTACAAGAGATTTATGACCTGCTGTAATTTGTCCAAAAAGCAGGTTTCTTTAGTTGAATGATCAGCTGAGTATCACAGCTTTATATGACACCTGCTCAAGTACGCATAATTAAACATTATGCATTTTCGGGTATATAGTTCTTGTAGAACCACTGCTAGAAGTAATCTAGCTCATTTATTTAGTACAAGTTATTACAAGCCTTTGAGATGGAATATTACTTTTTGCAATTCCAAATGACTAGCAATTTAGGGAGGCCTAAGTTTTAAGGATAAAGCATTTATCTTTCATGTATCTCATTACAGTAAATCAGCATAAATTAAACAGTCGGCTCAGCTTGCCTGCAGTCTGTTTTTACAGAAAAACATTATGTCTGAATATCCACTTTTACAAATTAGGTAGCTCCTAACATATTTAATGCTTAGATTTAATACAATAGTAGATAGAACAAAAACCATCCACACACCCACACGCACAAATGTGATGTTTTCATAACAAAGTATTTCAAAACCAGTCCATAAAGATTCTTCTCCTCAGCTTACTAGCATATTTAGTTCAGAATCAAGTCATTTCATGATGGTTCTTCAGTTCTGGGAGCCAGATTAGTGATGGCTAACTTACAGAAACTTCAGCTATTAGGTTGCAACTGGTATGGAGCTCTTTTTGTTCTGCGTCTGCAGGGAGTCAGGGAAGGAGCAAACACAGAAGTTACATTGCTAGAATGATGTATGAGGCAATATGGACCTCTGGTGGGTAACAGGCAACTATGCTAATTTGCAACTATGCTGCTGAGTCTCAGCCCTCTAAGGATAATTAGATGATGCTATGAAATACAGTTAACAGCTTTTGCTTCCTATCTGCAATACTAGGTTATTTGTTAGTATTGCCTCATGTTTCTGGTTTTCTGATTTCTGCATTAGTTTCTGCTTATCCACATACATCAATCATATCCTTAAAACTACTTATACCTACTACTACATGACACATTTTTGAGCATTCTGGGGAACCAATCCTTCTCACTCTAAAAAAAGTTGCCTGTCTTTTCATCAGGTGGTTAATTTGTTGATAGTATTCACAAGACTGAAATGGTCTTTACCATCTTTTCTTATATTTGCCCATGGCCTGGGTTCAGGCTAAGTTGGCGTGTAGATGCTGTGTCTTTCCCAGCATCAAACAGGAGTAGTAGGATTCATTTGGAATTGATATTAGTCACTTACAGTGCTAGTCCTAGTTATAGTTATCCCTCAAGTGTATCAGTATATCCTTCTTAGGTAGGAGTGTGGTAGATGATAGCATTTTCTTCCCCCCAAATTTAGCAGAAAACACACCACTTTTTAAAGTTCCTTGAACACCTCAGGAAATCTTTTTCAATTAATGTGCAGCTAGGAAGCTGCAGTGGTAATATTTTTAAAACAAACCATAGCATTCTTTTTGTGCAGTTCAGGAAGGACTTTATGAACTCACAGCTCAGCTACGTATCAGCAACTGAAAGTGGTAATGGACAGTTACATTCAACAGCTTTTTACAAAAATCATATTAAAATAGAACCTGTTTAAAGGAGCTTGAGCTTATAGAGTTTGTGTGCCAGTCATGATTTGCTCATACAGATAATAAGCTACTTTCATTCAGCTTTTCTCTAATGACAACAGCAGCCCTTCAGTTAGGCACATTATGTTAGCCAGTGGGTCTGTTCTTAAAGAAAGAGAAAGGCTGATAGTGGGCCTGACTTTCTGTTTTGGAGAGTTTTACTACACATTAGGGTTTAGTTTCATGCAGTTTTGTTTGGATAAAGTACGGTGATAGCTACAAGACAAGTCAGATAGATAGATTATAAGGTAGATGAACACAGTGATAGCAAACATAGTTCAGAGGGAATTACATATGGGTGGGTTGCATTGTCACGGTCAGTCACAGTCATTTAAGTTTATCAAAGAGCTTTGTCATTCACTTGTGCAGTTTACAGATAAAAGTTAGGATAGGTAAAGTTAGTGTCCTCTAAGTACACAACTACCTATAGTCTAGATAATGATGGAGTACAATGAGGCAAACCTTGTTATGACCACAAAACCAGAAATGGCCTTGAAAGAAAATGCAAACTACAATTGTATTTAGTAACAGTAGTTTATGTACTTAGATACTAGAGAATGCATGAATCCTAAAGGCACTCATAACAGTATTCTGAAATAGAAGAAAATTTTCCTGAGCTATACTACCTTCATCCTACTGAGCCAGTAGCTTGTTCTTTAGAAATACCAGAACAGAGATTAAGCAGTAGTTTTCCCTCATGGATGCCTCATTTTACCAGTCTTAATAATGCAGTACTGTATTCATTGATACCTCTGACTACCAATTCACAGCAGTTTCAAGAAGACTTTAGAAACTAATGCTAGATTAGTCACTTGGTTTAGGGAAAAATGAAATTCCTCTTCACATTCTGGTTGGTAGCACCTTGATTTGCAGTCTACATTCACCAGACCAGAAGTACAGAATTAAGGTAACCTAACAGGAAATGGCAGAAGTTTCAAGTGTGGTATTCATGGTATGAAATAACAGCTGCAATGTCTAGAACACAGGGGGGAATACATCCTGATTCAAAATTATTGATAATCCTGGTTCAAAAGTATTGATTTGTATTTAGTAATTCTAACATCTGGTAATATCTGGGATAGAATTAACTTTCTCATAAAACTGTTTTCTTGAAAAGCTTAATCTGTCTTCCCAAAAAAGAGAGGCTGCTTCATTCAGCATTCCCCTAACTGCTTCTCCTATTGTCCTTGACCTATTTAATCAGTCATTATGATTTTGAACCTGTTCAGGAGCTTGATGAGATGAAATTCTGAAGACATGTATATGAAGATGAGCAGCAATCTGTAGGCATACACCAGTGGCATATCTCAGCATATCAAACAAGGATACGAACTTCAAAAGAACAAAACAGAACAGGTTAAAAAAAAAAACACCACAAGTATTTTTAAAATTGTCCCTACTATAAATTCAGCTATACTTTAATCAGAATCTATCCAAGTGACAAGTTTAACAAGCATTTTAACATATAGATATGTTAAAACAGATAGAGTGGTCCTGTTCAGAAGAAAAAGAAACCACAAACCCCAAAACCCAAAAAACAAACGGCACTAAACACGAAGTCTGATAAACAAAGGTTAGTCTGCAGTTCGCAGAATAACTTTAAACAAGCCACCTGAACTAAAGCATAATTACAAGAGAGATCTGTAAATTTACTTTCACATCTCTGTTCCAAGGAAAGAAAGGCAGTCAGCTCCCAAAATACATGTTTACATGGTATCCTGGCACTCCCTCCAGCAGCGATAGCTGAAATCTGAGCAAGTCAGAAATGGCAGAGCAGAATGACAGGGACAGTTCTCCACCCATTCCTTTAAGTATGCGCCAAATGAAAAGTATAAAACAAAATGCTTACCAATGCTATCCATAGAACAATATATTCATCAACGAAACTGTTGAAGTACTGGTCCAAAAACAGAAGTCCTGGCCCAATAAACGCAGTGTCCTGAAGACAGATTTCACTTTTTGTCATGTGAGCCACCTATGTTAAAAAAAAAAAAAAAAAGAGAGAGACACACAAAAATGCATGACTGCAAGATCAGTGTAACTACCAGAAAACCAGCATGATATCCTTGCCCAGCAACAGCCTGCTGTCCGCAGTTTTTAGGAAGCAATCAGCAGGCAGGCCAAGGGCTTTGCAAATGCTTCAGGGCCTGCTGCTCCCTGACAGTTTCTTTCCCAAGGATCAAGTAACCTCTTTCCAGGTTATTCAATCAATATATAGCACTTCAATCAGTGACAGCAGCTATTTCAATTATCAGTGGGTATTCGTTGACTTTATTATATAGGAAATGCATACACGTCCTTCAATGTTCTTTTGTAAGTTACATACATATCAGTGCATTTTAGCTATTTGCAGGGGTTCCCTACTCTTTATTTTTTCAGTGCTGTATTTGAAGGGTAAGACTATGCAAGTGTATTACTGAAAATGAATACTATTCACTTGAAATGTTGTTTTCAAGTCTAACTTGAAAATTTTGGCTTTACTTAGCCAAAAGCTAACTAGAAACTAGGCTTTTGCTTAGGTGACAAGACTTGTTTTCATTGTTTAGTAGAGACAGTGATGTATGCACAGAGACGCTTTACAGAATGACCAAGAGATTACTGGGGGCAGAGGGAGGGAGTCTATTCCCCCCCACACACCTTCATCCTTCCATACTGGCATTCTTAGAGACAACTTGAGCTCACCTTTAATTGCGAGGCAGAAGCATTTTTTTGTAAGAAGTTGGAGACCTAATAAAGGATGTATGAAGAGTCCATACCAGGAAGCTCAAAAATGGCAGAAGGAAAGTAGACTAGGTGCCAAGTTTGCCATAAGAAATCACCCTGTCATTCCTTGCTTCCTTGCTTGTGGATACTTGGCAATTATGATTAAAGTACTGAGAGGTTCCTGTGAACAAAGTGGTCTCTTAGCATAACATAAATACTGTTCAACTCTATGCTGAGCAGCAAAATTCACAGAAAAGCCTGTGAGTGTCCCAGTCTAAAGACAGGACAAACCACAAAGGCTTACATCCAGAAGAGAGCTGACAAAGGCTTCCACTCTAAGCCAGCTAAGGATGCATCTCTCCTGCAAAAGGGATCTGCTGCAGGGAGCAGTTCCTGGCTCACATCTGCATGATGTGCAACAGCTATGCAGGGTTAGTGCCCACAGAGCAGCTCTGGCACATCCACACAAACTGCACAGACCTTGGTGCATGTCCACTGGGCCTCATACATGGTCACGCCTTGTGTAGGTTTTTTTTTTTAACCTGTTTTGTTCTTTTGAAGTTCGTATCCTTGTTTGATATGCTGAGATATGCCACTGGTGTATGCCTACAGTTTTTACTGCAGTTTCCTTGCTCCAGAGTGCCTGAAGGACAAGGCCTCCTGAAATAGTATCAGAAAACTGTGAGAGAGAAACCCACGAAATCCTTTCCCCACTACCTTTACAGATTTGCCTCTGGAGCAGGCTATCTTCAAAGCTACACATAAAGCGTCAAGGCAGACATGGTTTAAAGCGTCAAGGCAGACATGGTTTGCTCAGAAGTGCCAATGAGTGAGTTGACATACATACAGTGATGACTGCTGGTTACGAGGACCCAGGGGTCCTCTGAACAAGGAAGGGAGCCAAGGTGTTTGACAGAATAGATGAACTGCCTCAAGTTCAATCTTAAGGCTCTGTCTTCTTATCAGCATTCTCTCTCTTGAACCAAGTTAGTAGCTCACTAGGTGAACTCCTGTTTAGCAAGGAAGTCTGTAGAATACCTGTTTTCTAGTGTTTGAAAAATGTCATGCCGGGGGGTGGGATGGAATCAGCTGGCTGGACTACTGTTGTTAGCAAATATGTAGTAAGGCAGATTTTATTTTTTTTAATCCAGTGATGAGGTTTTTAATTACAAAAGAGAAAGAAAAGTTTATCTCTTCATTTTAATGATTAAAGTAAATTCCTATTTCAGATCATCAAATCAGAAGTCACAGCACTGTTAGTAAGGCTTGAGGGTCCACCATTATGATGTTAAAGACAGACAGTATATTTCTAGGAGTAAGTTAAACAAAACTGAAAGTTCTAACCAATACATTCAACAATAAGTATGTGTTTGCATCAGTGTTATATATAATCTCTCTGTAGGAGCTCGAGTCTAGTTCAGTGTCTTGGTCATAATAAAACTGGTAATACGGTGGCAGAGCAGAATGGGAAAACTTGCAGTGCCCACTGATCCAGCAAGCGTTAAGCCAAGAACCAGTTTAGTTTTAGGAGGTTTAGGACTGAAACAAGATTCCTTACCACCAACTTCTGAGAGATTTTAGCATTCACAAATCCAAATGTCAAGACATACAGGCAAGAATGTTTTTCAAACAGCTGAGTTGTAGACTTTTTATAGATCATAATGGCCAGTGTGATAAGTAGTCCAATGTGCAGGCCTGGTGAAAGAACACTTGTTCCCTGAAATACAAATGGACAGAAAATCTGTCTTGGGCTTCAGTCACACAGTAAGGTCCAGATTTTGTATGTATTGCAAATCCCACTAAACAAAACCAGAGTTGTAAAGACTCAGGGAAGTCCATTAGCATTATGCCAATGCTATTAGTATCTTTTGCGGTGACCACTAATCAATTTTGTAAGAAAATTCATTGCTAGTTCCTGTGACAGAAGAGAGTAACAGGTAGAGAGAAGGTTGACAAGTCTTTGCTTTAGCCATCCAACACTCATATGCCTTTCTGCTTAAACAGATTAAATCCTTATGATCATCTGAAATGCAATCAATTATGGGCATAAGTTATTCAAACCTCGTTCAGATTTTTAAAGCAACTTACTGCTATTGTAGATCCATTCTTTCCAACCCCTCCACCAAAGATGACACGGAAGTAATTGAAAGAAGAAAGTGCTGTTCCACACAGTATGCCAAAAACTGCAAAGAACTTCAGTTCTAAGCCCACCAAAGGGACCTTAGCAGGAAAAACAAAAGAAAGATATTAAAAGTTAAGGATAACACCTTTTTTAAAAGGTGATTAGAAAAGCCACTGATACCTACTAAACAATTGTTTTATTTGAACTCTCGCTTTTCTGGGAACAAGCTCAGGAGGACAGTGTTTGGAATTTGTTTCCTTACTAAGGAGATGATGAATTTCTTTCGTAATGTTTAAACTTGACTTTTGAGTACTTAAGTTCTTGTCTTGAAATTCAGCTAAATCCTACTGTGTTTGTCCTTATGATGTTCTTCAAATATTTTTACTACATAAGCAAAAACTTGACACAGATTACTGCATTACCAAGGCATGGGAGGGGGGAGAAGGATAGTTCCTATTGTGAAGAAACAGTACCCTATTTCACCAGGTAACACAATACTGAACCACAGGAAACACAAACACCATCTGCCTGCTTTGTGTTTTGGTACATGTTGTTTGTATGCTGTATCTTTGCATTTAGAATAGTCTCCAGATACAAATTCTAATTAAACAGTTACCTTTCAGAATCAATTGCAGTTTCAAGGAAACTTCCAAAGGGCAGCAGAGGATTTAAAAAAAAGAAGTAGTAATAAATTGAAACCATTGACTATATTTTTGAATATAGATTGTTTTGAGATACAGCATAACTACCACAGATTTTGATACTGAAGAAAAATCAATCATAATTAAAGTCTAATGCACCTACTTTATTTTCCAACATGAAAATAAGCTGTTTGAAAATAGAACAAAGCCATCTTGCAGGATGGGGAAAGGAAACAAAGTTTAGCTAAACATTTCTTCATTGCTGAGTAAACTCGTAGATTAATTTGAATTACTTGATGGTTTATATTTAGATTAATTTGCATTGGTTATCAATAGCATGGAAGGGTCTCAGCTCTTCCATGTGCTGTAACCAAGCAGTACTATATATTTCTGAGTAAAGACCCTAGAAAGGATGAAGATGTTAGTCTAATATACTTTTGATCCCGTCCACTCAAGTGCATCTTTAAAGATCAGAATAAAAGCCAGAGACAGGGAAATGCTTTTGTACAGAAAACAATTCTTTAAATATAGATATTTACATTTATGTTGGCTCTGACATAACTGTTAAAAATCAGTACATGTCCATTGGCACATAAATACGGATTACTTAACCAAAAACCCCCTAACTTCATCCCATGGTTTTGTTAGTTGAAAGCACTTAATCTTTAAATTTTAAAATAAAGTATCCTGTAAATCATTTAACTGAGCAGAAATGTATGTCTTACAATAAAACATACAAAAGAAATAAAACTAGAACAAAACTATTTGTTAAAGCTTAAGTATCTGCAGAGTATTAGTTCCAGATCAGAAGTCTGTATGTGGCAGATGGGGTCTTTTTTCCTCTATGTAGCTCTAAATTTGTGCATAGGAAGTCACACCATTATATCTAAGTTAGCCACAACATAAAAATAACCTACATTTGTGCAATAAGCTGAAACAGAACATTAGACAACTAGTAGGTGTTGATGGTACTTGCACAAGATAGCTTCAAATACCATAGGAACTGTGAACACTTAACAGGAACTGAATACTCAACAGGAACTCTGAATACTTAATACACTTACCTTATAGTCCCATACTGCTGTTCCACCATATGCAGATATCAAGAGCAGCATTGTTATGGCTATCTGAACTTCAGTTACATCAACTCTATGAAGGAAAAAAAAAAGGAAATTTAGTTACCTTTAGGACCTTTAGAAAGGTGTTTTTGCTGTAGGTGTAAGGCAGGCATGGGGGAAAAAAATCAAAAGACAGTGACTTTAAATTATTGCCTTAAAAGTACTTCAGATTACATCAACGTATACAGAATATTATTTTCCTTGACTGAGAAAGATACTCTACATGGAGGCACACATCTTTGGTTAAGATTTAAAATTAAACCAATACTCACTTATCTAGAGCAAGCTACATATAATTGTAATAGGGGGAATATCTTTAATGAATACATTGTTAACTATTAGGGAATTTTGTATAAATTTACAGAGTTGTTGCTGTGTAAGCATCAAATCAAAGTTTAAAGCAAGCTCACAGTAAGTGAAATCAAACATTTCCATTAAAAGCATATCTTATAAAAGTATGGACCCTGCAGGCTGGGACAACAGAAAGGATTTCTTTAAACAATTGTATCATGAAAACTTGACAGATACAGCCTGCAACACATAAGGGCAGTATTTTGAGGACTGAGACAGCGGATAGCTAAGCATCTGCCCTGTTTCAGAGGATATATAATTGATATCTTGCTTTTTTCCATAAAAGCATTTTTAAAATAGGTGGCCTTGTATGCCCCCTCAAGTCCAGGCTCTGTATTCCACCTTTTTTTGTTCTCAGACAAGATAGCCAAACTCTTTTCTTTCTGTATTTGATTGATGAAATGTTTTGAGAAGACCTGAATATATAAAAAAAGTTAAGAAGAAGCTCAAGAGACAGAATCGGTATTTTCAATAAAGCTTTAAAATAAATTAAAAAAATAAGTGCACATCTAAGGTACTGTTTATGCTACCAAAGGTTTTGAGACAAGTACCTGATCTTTGTACTGAAGTTACCAGCAAACAGTGACAATGGATGTTTTAAATACAACATTTCCTTAAGCAGTTCGAATAAATTTGCTGTTTTAAGGTACTATGACCAAAGTCAACATGTATCATTACTTGCTCAGCATGTGAACTGTTTGCACAGGAAACTGTATTTTTAAAGGGAGATAGGACTCAACTCTTGGCTAATGGAAAATATTTATCTGATCTTGATGATCACAGTAACATTAAACTCTCTTCTTTCATCAGAAAGATAGTGATAAGAGATGCTAAATTTCATCACAAGCTTCAGACCCTTAGTCTTAGAAGAGCCAAAGTTTAAGCTGCAACTAGACAATATGCTGAGGTGCTCGTCACTGTCCAAAGCCGTTGGAATGGGTTAGTCCTCTCCTTCCTACGCCACTGCACTCCCTCGCTTGCACTAGCTGTTGTGCTCATCGGGCTGTAAGGTGAACCAGTTCAGCTTGCTAGCCTTGTGTAGGTTTTTAATCTTCTGCCCATTTCATGAATTGGCTTGAAGTCAAGTGACAGAGTCTGTGCAGGGGGGAAACAGGACAGCGCTGCTGGGAGTGGGCTTTTCCCTCTCTACCAGGGGTGAAATGTTGCATCTGCCCAGTCATTGCTGTAGCTGCACACTGACCTTGTTGGTTATGTCATGCAAAAGCATCCATATGCAAGTGCAAGTGTTCAGAGTTTGTGCTTTGTACTATTAAAACCTAGATTCCTAAGCTGTACTGCACTTGCTGTTGTTGGCGGCAGGAGGAGGCTTGAACTTGAAGTTGAGTAATTACATGTGTTTAGTACTTAATTTTACAGAGGCTCAGACAGTTGGTTGCAACACCGCCCAAATCAGAGTCCAAAGATTTTAATAAGACACTGTGTGGTATTCTACATAACCTGACAGTAGCACAGTACCCAGCTGCTCTGATCCTTCCTGGCCATCAGTGCTAGGACTCTCTCATCTGTCATTTGACTTCTAAAATCAAGTGCCTCTAATTTAGGAACAGCATCAGTGAAATCTTCCATCCATGTTGTTATCATATTTAGAGCAATATACTCTTGCCTTCATTTAGTCTCTCACCTCTAAGCTTAAAAGAAATAAAATTGCAAGCCTTGAAACAACTCTGACCTGTTCTCACTAAACAGAAATAAGTTATCTTGGAGAAAAGTTGTGTCTGTCTAACTTCAAACAGTAAGCATGGCCAAACACCAGGCCATTCCGAACTGCTTGTACTATGGATTATCACTATATTTACATAGAAGCCATTAAGTTTTTAATGAAGAAGTTTTATGCGGCATGGGAGCCTCGGTGCCTTCCTGATATAGGGGAAATTCTCACATTTTATGCAAGAACAAAAGGCACAGAAAAGCAATCATTTATGCAAAATCCCAGAGCTCGTGGCACAGTCCATCTCCCTTCATTGTAGTCCACTGTCAGGTATGGAAATTATCCTATTTCAGCCATCACTCTAAAGCATCTATTTTTGTTTACAGCACAAGATGTCCTTTAAAAAAGTAGGATGGGTAGGGAGGTAGAAGAGTTATAGTTTGTGTGGTAAAATGCATTAGCAGCGAATAAAAAGAGCTCTTAGCATTACCACAGAGACAGCTTGCTTTTGATACAGACATCGAACAGTATGCAAGGATAGCTGATCACTAGCCTGTGTGCTCAGTGATGCTCAGATTTGCTAAGGTCAGAGCTAAGTAGGACTATAAACAAGTGACTTAACAATTGACTAGGATTATCAGAAGGACAGCCTTCATCTATCACATATTTCCAGTTTTGCTGCTACAGAAGTCTCTGATCTTTTCCTCTTTTCAGAAATCATTACTAAAGTGCAGCTCATTGTTTAAAACCAGCAAAAGGCCATGGCTAGCTGCGGGAGGGTGCCGCAATCCCCACACTGTTACGAGTTAAATTGAAATGGTTATCTTCTACATGAATGTCATGACTCTGCTCCCACACTGTAGTGAGAACAGATGAAGTTTCTACCAAGTCATGAACAGCATCACAGCAATCGCTAGAATTGTGACCAAACACAAAACCTAAAGGACATCAAAACCAGTATGAGCCAGATTAAAAGCAAAACCCCCAAATAAACCTGGGGTAATTCTTCAAGCACTGCCATAGCTCTGTGGAACTCCTTGACAAAGGATGCAAGGGATGCACAGAGTTTGTTCAAAGGAAGACTGAAGATGTCTATGGAAGAGAAACCCATTAGCATGGGAATTTCTCTCTAAATGCATGTGGTTCAGAGTCCCCTGGGCTGAAACTGTTCTGCGTCTGGGAGGTTACAAAGGGAGGTACTGTAGATGCTTGCTCTGTCCCTACTCCTACACAGAACTCGTTTACACTGCAGGCAAGACCTCTGGCCTGAGTCTGCATGGTGCTTGTATAAGTTCCGTGAACAAATCTGCAGACAAAAGAGCAAAACGCATGCAAACAAAGCATATATAGCTAAAATCAGCTGCTAAAAGAACAAGCCCTCTGCTCAATATTATGCAGACTTTTAAAGTTCTTGCCAGGTAAAACACAAGTCTGCTAGGGTAGAAGGGAGATAAGGAGGAAGGCGAGAGGAAGAGAGAGCAGAGAAAAACACAAGAAGAAATGGAAATCAAGTAGCTAGCAGTCTCAGACATTAAGCCACATGCACTTCTAAAGGTACCTACTTACTTTCCAAACCTTAGTATGCCTGATACATATGTCTGCCAGTGAGCAGAATAGAACATGAACAGTCCCACAAAACAACAGAAAAACAACCAGTCAGGATTTGTTCCTAGTCGGATTGCTATGCAGGATCCAAGGACAACAAAAACTGAAAAGCAGAAATGAACATGTTAGTCATATACCCTCTTTGCTTGCAGTTAAGAGAAATAAAAAAATCACAAGGCATTTTACATCACTATAACAAAGTAATGATACGACTGATACTTTACTGAGTAGCTAACCTCAGGGACAGTCCTGGCAGGAGAGACCAAAACACAGGACTCCTTTTCTTCCAAGCGAGGGCCCTGCCTTCTAGCCTACAGTGGTTGTTCTCCCTTCTTCTGGCCTTGTCATCTGGTGTTCTTTGCGACACTGACAGCTTCACCTGAAGGGCCCCGCTCAGAGAGACTGGTAGTGGCACTTCTCTGGGAAGTGAGGCATAAAGAACACACCGACTCCCAGGGCAAATGTTTCAGCCATTAAGCTTTTATAGAAGTACAGGCATTGCCACCAACAGCAACTAAGTTACGGAAAGTAAAGCTGAGCAAGGCTTACTTTTTAAGGACTCCAAATAAACTTTTTTTAAACTCATTCTTCTAAGGAATATAAATTATCCTTCTCCTAAGTGCCAGGCTAGATGCCCTATTACCAAACTGATATTTTGGCACCTCACTCCTAAAGCAGAATCCTTATTTACACATGCCAGCATCAGTCTTTTAGGTCCTTAAAATCCTTTATTAGACATCACCTGTACCCTGCTGGAAAACACAGGCTAGGTATAGTAAAAAAATCTCTAAGCATGCTCTTACAGAATTCTTTGTTCACTACCTAGCTCGCTCAAAGAACACTATACATGAAGATTCACAGTAAGAGCAGAATGCATGTTACCCAACATCTGCCAAAGGTACTTCTGAAATATCCTCCCTGATACTGGTAGGGGACACAAAGGTCAGGGGCAGCCTTGGCTGCAGTGACCAGGAGATGGTGAAGTTATCCTAAAAGAAGGGAACATGCTGACCCTGCTCTGAGTAGGGGGTTGGACTAGATGATTTCCAGAGGTCCTTTCCAACTTGAACAAGTCTGTGATTAATCAGCTCCTCTTGAAAACAAGTAACGTTTTTAAAACTAGGATGGGTAACAGTAGGTTAAGGCTACCTGTGGAAATAGAGTCGCAGCCATGATCAAAGAGTTCTCCTAGAGGAGAACTACTGTTTGTTCTTCTGGCTTGCTTCCCATCAATGGCATCCAGAGACTGGTAGATAAAAAGTCCTAATGCACCCAGGATGTATGCCCAAAAAGGTGCCTGAAAGAGATTCACATAGATGGTCACTAGGCAGTTCCCAATTTCTTAGCTGATAATCTATTAAAGGTAAAATATTGTTCAGCACAAAACCATACCACATTGTGCTATTTGTTACTTAGTTAACGGACAAACCAAATTCTGTGCGCTAGTCCTACATGAGCTGTAGTAACTACTATAATGAACTACTCTGGATATACCTGTGAAACACAGGTCCTTCTAATTATTTAAAAAAAAAAAAAAACCAAACAAAACCCAAAAAACTTTAACCTCTCTTGTGCATCAATTGACTTATTTTTCCACTGTAAAACCACAGTATTTCTATAATTATTATTTGTGCTGAAAAATGTTATGAAAATAAAATTAATCTTTAAAAAAGAAAATAGTAGTAAGGCACTTACTAAAGTTCTCAGCAGTTTATGTGATAAACGCTTAGATTATTTGCTCAGATTTACAACATATAGATACAAAAACCCATTACATTTTACTAAATAAAGACTTCAGCTTTTAGGGAAAGAGCTTTTTACCAACATACAAAAATTGCCTACAAAGGCACTTTGGACAAGGGTTTGAAGAAATTAAGTCATTCACTAAATATGAAGGAGCAACTATCTACTCAATACAGACCATCAGAGTTTCAAAACAAGCTGTGAATCGGTTACATTAACACCAGTCTTGGGTTCAAAGGAACCGTCCTACAGGAGTACCTTTCAAAAGCATTATTTTCATACACACAGTCAGTATGTCTTTGTCTAGGAATTAGTTTTTAGTAAAAAATTACTTATTACACCTTTTGAACAAAGTACAGGTAACATTTTTGCCTATTTTCCAGTGGTACCCTTAACACTTAGAAGCACTGTTCACAAAAAGAGAGCCAAAGTTAGGTATAAATGCTGGAAATGCAACTTGCAGGTTAAACAAGCAAACAGCCACAGGCAGCCACACTCCCAGGTAAGTGAATCCTTACACTCCCAGGTAAGGGACAGCTGCTGCGGCTCTACACCTCTGCAATTCCTCTCCTGCAGCGCAAATAGGCCAACGTGATTACGTGTATTACCTAAGTCCTCTAAAGCCTATTAAGCAGATTTAGACAACAGATCGAAACTCAGTGAGCTGAGATTTGTCCACACTCACATAAACCCAGTGTCATTGCTGGGGAAAAAGGAAAAATGACAGTTGCCAATCAGCACATAGGCGGGGAGAGGAGAAAGCAGCAATAAGAATGCAGATGAGGTGAGCTGCTCCTCCAGCCATTCTGTTTTCTCATCATCGTTACAGTCACTGACTTGTGCTAGGAAAAAAGTTACGCTTCCAGTCAGACTGATCACAAAACACATCTTTCCCAAGAACCAGCATGCTTCAAGGAAGTTCAGTTCTGAACAGCTTTTTTGCTGTTATTTAAGACTTCCTCATGTATTCAAGGCTGGCTGATACACTATGTTATCGCTTAGTTTTGTGCTTTTAATATGGAAACAATATTGTCAGCAAATTTATTCAAATACTGGGTAGCAGGAAAATCATAATTTCATTAATAAAACATTCCACCATTTAAAGTCAAATGGTTGGCTGCTTCGCCCAACTTTGAAGCAAAAGACAGTCACAGAATTAGGGACTCCACCTATAGGTGAGAAGTCTGCATTTGTATGTACATAGAAATCTAGAAAACTTAGAAAATTCTTCAAAACTGGCAAAGCCGTCTTTCTCCTTAATCCAAGGAAAATTGGATTAAGAAAATCCAATTAAAGGATTAAAACTAAGAAAAATTGTAATCACAGATGATGTGGAAGATGATGTAATTGTAATCACAGATGATGGAAGCCTTGAGCAGGTGAAAGAGGATGAGTAGATATTCTCATTCCAATGGCCATTTAACATGCTGGTATCTGGCAACCCCCCCAAAGAGCACGCTACAGAAATCCAGGTCAAGTGATTGCAGCAATACGTTTGATGTTTACCAATGGAATTAGTCGAGTTATTTAGGTTTTTCCTCCCTTGTTAGTCCAGTTCAACATTTTGTGGGGGATGGGGTTAAATCAGGGAGTGAGTTCTTAGCCATCTTTTGAAAAAGTTTCTCTCCTCTGATGAAGGGGGAAGGACAGAGCCTGTGGACACAGGAGGAGCCTACTGTCACCCAGGGTTCGCAGATCACCGAGAGCCAGCTGGAGGAACAGAGAGCTCAAGCGCTTCTCCTGGCACCAGCTCACTTGCTCAGACATTCTGCAGGGAGGCAGCGGCTACCTGTCGGCCCCCGTTCTTGCTCTCCACCTTTCCAAAATAGAGGGCTGTCAGTCATTGCTCAGGTATTTCAGGACATAAAAGCACAGTTAGGACCCTGCTGAAGCTAAGATCGTTTTACTTGTGACATAATCCACATATTAAAGCTACCACAGTAGCTATACTGACTTTTTCAGAATAACTTTGTTGTATGGGGAATAACAGATATTCTCAAACAAGGCAGCTCCTGACACAGACCTATGAATGAAGCATCATGAGCAGAAAGGCCAGGAGAAACCACCAGTTTCACTGCAGTCCTTTAAAAAAGTAGTATTTTAAAGACAGCTCAAATTTTTTTCACTGATATTACTGTGAAATGCCACAAAGTTAATTTGCAGTGTTTTACGAGGTGTCCTTACTGTGACATACTTCTACCAATTATGAAAAGATAGCTTGAGATCTATTGAAACTTGTCATGCTAATCCCTGGGTTTTGGCAAGTAGACCAGGCCACACCTGGCAATTCTGTCCAGGACACCACTGGTTTTTTGGTTGCATTATGTTCCCCTTCTTTTGCAACCATCTACCTATAACTGAAATAGGTTTTAGTTTGCTTTAAAGTCATCAGGTTCTCCGTATCACAGACAAAAGTAGACTGTATCCAGTGCTAAATATGCAAGCTAAATTCCTTACCCACTCTGCATTCACTCCCCCCAGTGTGGGGCACATCACCAATTAAGTCAAATGCCAGAGCGTGGGAAGTTTCTTATTTAACTGGATCATTTCCATAATTGAAACACCAGTCAGGAACAGAAACCTGTTATGGCACTTTTTTTTTTATCATTAGCTGTAGTGCTCTATGCCATATGCTTGGTATTATCACAGTCTTTTGAAAAGCAAGCTCCATGAAATACAAACTCAATTCTAACCAAAACAAAAGGTTTGCATGCTGGTTACTGCAGTCAGTTTATGAAAGTTTCCATAACCCACAGAACTTGAGGCAAGAATTCTTGTTCAAGGTAACATCATCTACATTTACCTTACCTCAAAACAAGTTTAACACATTAAATGTAAAAATAAATAAATAAATAAGCTTCAACTCAAACCTCTCTTATCAGGTCTTTTTGACAAAGCAATGGCTTTTGTTGAGTTTCAAGTTATTGTACAGGTATAATCATTAAGACTGCTGATCCAAGTCTGTTTGCATTAGCTCCTGCTGGGACAAATCAAAGCAATGATCCCCTCAGACTCCAAAACTAGAACGCTCTGCTCATTGACAACCTGTAAAGAGGGGGAGAAGTCTTCATTCTCTTCCCAGTTAGGATATCTGTATCCGTTAACACCTGTAGCGGATGCATCTGTATCCCCGCAGTTGTGGAGAAGGGAAGAATATCCAGTAAGAACAAGGGAACAGGTGTCCGAAAGGGCTTAGAAACACAGTCTGGAGCATTTCTTCCCTAGGCTGTCAGTTCAAATCAAACCCAAAGTGGTAATAGCCAAAGATCACTCATGATCAACTACGCATTTAGCGGATTAAATGAATGCTCTAATGTTTTAATTGGTAAAATACAGTTTTCCAAATCACTGAAGGTGCACAGAGGTTTCTGAAGTTCCTAACAACCACAGATTCTCTCTGCTATCCACCCTCTCAATACAGCTACAGCTGCCATCTCCTCTGCCTTCTCACATGCCTGGCTCTTCACCCAGGGATGTCCCCTGCCGGATTCCCACACCGGAACCAAGTAGTTTGCAAATTAGAGAAGTGGGAGCATTTGAGAATGCTGACATGGCTGACAGACTCAGCAGAAAGGTCAGGAGGCTCCCAATAATCATCAGCTTTTCACTGATGAGGTGTTTATTATCTCTGCCCAAAGTTATATCCTGTCCAAGCAAATGTATTATTTGGCCAGAGCTAGATGCTATTCTCATGGAACTACAAGAGAACACAAAGCCGGGGAGAGGGGCGGGGAGAAGGCGGCTTCTCTGCTTCAATTAGAAAGGATGTCTGAAAGATGATACAGCCCCAGAATCTTGTCACACACAGATTTGGTACAGCAGGTCTGGTCATCTACTGAACCAGAGGGTGTCAAAACAAAACAATGTGCATATAGCATCTGACAAGTATGTGTGGCATGCCTCTCCTTCAGGAAAAAGTGTAGGTTGAACAGCAGTCCTCATTCTTCTGCTCCTGTGGTTCCACACCACAGAAGAGCATGGACAGCTGCAGTAGACTAGATGTGCCAAGAAGATCCCTTACCACTTATTTCAAGCAAAGCTCTCAAGCCCAGAGAGTTCAACAGCCCAAGCTTATGCAACATTTAAAGATTCAGCCCCCCTTAATTACTCACCACATTTAGTCATAATCTCACTTCCTCAATCCAACAACACAGCAACTAATTCCACCCTACTTTACACAGCCCCTCTCTGGAACACATCCAGAATAGAGAGACACATTTTTACTGGACTTCCTCCCTCTTCCCCCCAAATATGGATCGTTTTCCTCACTTCTGTTTTGCACAAAGCATTATGTACAATTGTACTAATAGCAGGAGAAGGGAAGGGGCTGTTTAAACCTGCATTACACCAGGGGGAGAGGGCAGGGAAGGGAAAAAAAAAAAATAAAAATCACACTATAGCCCAAGTGCATGTCATGCACACCAGGGACTCCCTGCATTCCTTCAGCATCCTCCTCTCCCCAACAAGCTCCCTCTGAAAGACCTCCCGTCCTTCTGTGTTGGGGTTCCTGAACCTTCACTGTCTTCCTTTATGCCCAATACCTCTTTCTCCCATTCACTGCTGAGTGCTCCATTCTTCACTCATGGGTATGGGCAGGATTCCCTGCCCCACTCAGTGCTTTGCACCTCTCCTCTACCAGGTCAGGGGCTTAATGCTTCTTCCTTCATGCCTCCAGTTCATACCAGCTGTTCCAGTTCCCCCTCTTTTCTACTTCTTTATTCTCTCTCCCACAAAGCTCAGTTGTGCCCTTGCTATTTACATAATTCCACGCCTGTCAATATCTTCCCTTCATTTCTCCCTCTATCAGGAAAAAACTCAAGACGATGCCTCCTTTCAGTTTGAAAAATTGGGTTTGGTGGGTTTGTTAGGGTTTTTTTGTGGGTTTTTGTTGTTGTTGTTTTTTAAAGGGATTTTTAAAAAGAGAGATTGAGAGAAGCAGAGACAGCACCTCACCAATATTCCTCTCCCTCCAAGCAGTTAATAGTAGAGCTAGCTGGAGCCACCTAGACCCTCCCCTGCTTTTTGGTCTCCCTAGTTGCATGGCTTTCTAAATAGCATGTTTCAGCAAGGTATAGCACCCTTTTATAAATGCACTACACCATTTTTTAAGCAATTCTACACAGCTAGCCATCACAAGCCTCCCTTCTCTCCATAGCTCTGCTGTCTGCACGAGAACCCTTGAGCCCCTGCCCCCTTTCGCCATCGCTGCCCAAACTGCAAATCCATAATCCATGCTTTTCTGTTCCTGTATTACTCTATTCCCAGTAACCTGCAGGAAATTATAGACAACAGAAACAAAGGCCTTAAAAAACCCAAATAAATGAGACATGATGGAACCTAAGAAGCTGACAGCATGCAGGACAAGTCTTTATCCCTGGGTGAAATCTACTCCAATCATTTTAGGGGGCTCTTTGCTTAGATCCTGCTATAACTGCTACGAGATTTATTTTTTTTTAAATAGATATAAATTCAATACAAAGTAATAATTACTGTTAGCATGAACTTCTGTCCTAAAATTCTAGCTTCCCATGGTATTTGAGAGACCTGCGGCTGAGCTCGAAGGATGACTGAAGTTAGGCCCCTCCATGAGGGGCCATGAAAGCAGCAGGATCACAGTTTCCTTTCTCCTTTTCAATAAGGTAGAGAACTATGTCTAGCCAGTTTTCTTCCTAGTGTTGATGCAAGGAAAAAATTAACATGTTGGTTTTCTCCAGAATGGGAAGGGGTAATGAGAGATTCATGTGCAAAACCTAATGAAGTAACTGTAGCTACTTCAGAGAAGTCCGCTTGCAGTAAAGCAAAACAGTTCACTGTCAAGTGGTGGGGATAAAATGGAAATCCTCACCTAAGAAGTGCTCCTTTTACACTCTAATGCAGCAAATACACACTGTTCATACTTAAAGTCAGCAAACCTTTTCATTCCTAAATATTTTATAACTGGTGTCAAAAAACCAGCCTGCAGTCACAGTGAAGAAGATACTTCAGCCCTCCACAGAACATGAAGCATGCAGGTAGTATCCTCCCCACCACTACACCTGGTGTAGCGGTCCCGTATATTATTTCTATAGATTACTGTCCTAAGTTACACAGAGTAAGAAACTGGACAAACACTCTAAAAAAATCTACACACATGGATTTTAGTTACTTGAGCACTTGAGAGGTGCAGTCTGCTAATGGCTTAGCTACAAATAAGAAAGCTTATGTTGAAATGTGCATTTACAGGAGACAGTGATACAACCCATATTCCTACCAGACAAGGAGGAGACATTATTTTAAAAAGCCAAAACATATTGTGCTAGTCAGGAACAAACTGGCTTTTAGTGGTTACTGATTCTGATTAAGATAAAAAGAATAGTGTATAGGGAAATAACGGCTACACAGTAAGAGAACAAGGGAACATTGTATGGTTTTAGACATTAATTGCATTGTGTGGGGGCAGGGAAAAGTATTACTAAATTGTGGAATTCACTGCAATAGGACATAATGGAAGCTGAAAGTACAAACAGGTTCAAAACAAATAATTCGAAAGGCAAAATCATGAGTTGGAAGGTGTCTGTGGGGAAATAGATCCATCAGTTGCTGTTCTAGCAAGTAACCTGAGTAGAATCCCTCACCGAGAAACCCCTAAACCACAGTCTTTTGGCAGCTGGAAGGGTATACTGGGGAAAGATCTCTTTTCTAAGCATCTGCTAGCAGCTACTCTCTGAGGGATTTCAGCTACCAGTCTTACTTGTTTTGAACGGTGTGTACAAACATCAAGACTTCAGTGTTTTCAATAAAGGACTAACAGAAATGGCCCACTTCAGACTGGTTAGGGAAAAAAACCAAACCAACCACACAAACCAACTCATAAAAACCCCTCCACCTAAAACCGAAATCTGCTTGTTATTTTATCTGAGTCTTCTATCCAGTGCTCCTACACTTCCACCAAGAGAATGTAATAACTTCTTGTTAGTCTGTCAGGTAACCAAGACTTGTTCATGAATAGAAGAGGTGGCTTGGCAGTATAGAGAGGTGATGTTGAAGTGCACTATGCTATTAGCTCAGTCTGTGATTCCATCACCTTTAACATAATTTTCAGTTCCACCTCCCCCCTAGCCCTTCCAGCCTACACATCCAAGTCAAAAGTACAAAGTAGGTATTACAACAGTACACGTAGCACCTATCAGTGTTGCAACAGTTTTAGCTTTCTAAAAAAGCCATCCAGACACATGACATCTTAGGTAGAAGACAAGCTGAGTCATTAAACAAGCAGATGCGAGATAACTATGCCCTAAGTGATGCAGCAAGAGAAAGTGAGGGGAATTCTCACAGCGCAGAGGCAACAAAAAAACCAACAGGATAAAGAGGCTGGCTTTACACTACATATTTACAAAGGACATACTGATATCTGAACAAGGAAGTTTAGTCCAAACTATAGGTTCTTACAAAATTCAGCTTCCACAATTAAAAAAGCCAGTAAAATTCCTAAAACAACCTAAGCTTTCTTGGAAGGAATAATTCTCTGGGTGTCTGCAACACAACCTTTTTCTTTTTGTACGAGAGTCCTCAAGCGAAAAATAACTTAAAATTTACTTTCTGCCCTTTTTTTTTTCTGAATAGCAAAGAGGAAAAGCTAAAATGAACATCCAGACACATAGCTGGCACACAATTGATGCCTACGTCACAAAACTAAGCTAAAGGTAGCAGTTCCACAAGCATTTTGATTCTGAAAGTGCCACTAGAAGACAATCTGTGGTTTCCAACCATTCACTCTCATTTCTATCCTCCCTTCTCCTACTGCCTGCAACACCACAGAGTGCCTCTACCTGGTGATGCAAATCAGCGAAGTGATTAGGGTTAGACCAAAGCAAAGTTAATTTTGATTTGGATCAGCTTCCTGATATGTCTGCCACAAACACCTCTGCTAACACAAAGGGCAAAGCAACTACAGAAAAAGATGGGTGCTTCCGTCGACAAGAACACTCACCAAAGTATATCTAAGTTATTAAAAAACCCCAACCAACCACCACCTCTGCCATTAGGGTTTAAACCCATCAGAACGCAAGAAAAACAACAGCCACCCTTCAAGGTATTTTACCTACACAAAGCAATCTTCCCCTGATATTTCCCACCCTAACTACCATGAAGACTCTGCACTGGGAAACTCGTAAAAGGCTGGGAAGCTCCAACAGAGCTACTTAAATTGTCAGTGAAACTATAGGCAACACAGTTTAAGCAACAGCAGCATCAGCCCATCCTAACAAGCCTGTTTTCCCTCCAGAAGCTAAAGCAATTACACGTTTCCCACACGAGGATCTTCGGTAAGCATTTGAGCTACTGTCAGCTAACACATCTGCAACACAAACCAACCTCGATTCTGAACGAGGCAATGCTGAAGTGGCGTCAAGCCATGCCTCGTGGCCAGCTCTGCCCTGCTCCTGGGTGCATCCCGCACCGTCTCCTGGCCCGGAGCTGTTTCTACCTCCACTGCCCCTATGTTACAGCCTTCCTCTTGAGAAGGGAGTTGACACAGCTGACATCTCCTTCCCAGCAAGCTGCCGGAGCAGAGGCACACGTGTGGGATGTAAGATGGCCCCTGGAAGAGGCTGGGGTCTGGGCTGGGCCAAGCACCCAGTCAGAGCCCCATCCCCACAGGGACCTCTGGTCAGCAAAGGACCAGGGAGGAGAGAGGAGCCCACTGAAACTCACCCTTTCACATGATACCCCAGCATTCTGGCATTCAAACCTTAACACCCATCTCCAGCTTGACCCCTGCTACCCCAAAGCATGACCCCCGCATGACCGCTCCCTGATTTCTCAGGGCAAACCTGCAGTGCTACCTAAGCCCTCCCTACCGTGGGAAGGGCAACGCGTATTACCGCCATGGAGCCGCAAGTGGCAGGGCACCGCGCCCTGCGGCAGGCACGGGCCCGAGAGCTTCGGGTACTCTCAGGAGGTACCGGCGTGGCCCCCCCCACACCGGGCCGCCCGGGGCCGAGCTGCGGCACCGCAGGGCGAGAGGGCACGGGGGCCCCGCGGGGCGGCGGCCGGGGCAGGGCCGCCGGGCTGAGGCGAGGCCGTGCCGGGAGGAGACGGTAGCAGGCAGGGGAAGGGGTCAGGCTCTAACGGAGAGGCGGCGGCGGGCCGTGGCGGGCGGTACCTGCTCGGTGGCGCTGGGGCAGCAGGCGATGAGCGGCAGCGCCGTCAGGCAGTTCAGCAGGAGGCCGCCCAGGGTGATGGCGTTGGGGGCCAGCCCCAGCGGGACCTGCTCCACCAGCCAGGCCCAGTAGGGCTGCAGCCACGGCTCCAGCAGCGAGCGCCCGGCCGCGCTGTAGCGGTGCTGCTCCAGGCGCTTCAGCTGCGCCGGGCTGAGGGGCGCGGGCAGAGCCCAGGGCACGGTCATACCGCCGCCGCCCCGCCGCGGGGGCCGCCGCTCGCTGCGCACTGGACGGGACCGCCGTCAGGCCGCCGCCGCCCGGGGCGGGGCTGTACCGGGGACGGCGGCGGGAGGCGGAAAAGGCCGACGCCTAGGGGCGGCCCTGCTGGAGGGGAGCAGCCACCCCCGCGACAGCTAGAGCGGGGCGGGCGCCCTCGCCCCCGGCCCGCCGTTGGTTCCTTTGTCCAGGGGCACGGCTCCCTCACTCCCCCCCGGCAGGGACGCGGTGCCGGTGCCCCCCCCCCCCCGTCCCGGTCGCAGTGGCCCTGTTTCTGGGGAGGTTGCCCTGGCCGTGGCGGCTCCGCCAGCCCCGCCTCGCCGTGAGGGGATGGGGATCACCCCGGCGGCGGGGGGAGCCCTTGGTCGTCGAGGGATGCGCCCCGGGAAGGCCCGTCCCGCCCGCCGCCATTTCCCCAGGCCCGTGGGCAGTCACGGCCGGCGTGGGCGCCTGGAGCGGTGGGCCTGAGCTCCCACGTCTCATCGCTGCTGGGTGCGGGCAGAGTGGGTCGAATCCCCCTCTCCTCTCTGGCTTTCCTCACTCATCTTACTTTCCTTTTGCGTGTTTTATAACGCAGCTGACAGCCGCAGCGGGGGTGCACGCAGCCGGTGGCCGGCAAGCCTTGATGCCGGAGCAAGGCATAATAAAGGCAGGGCTTGGGCGGTGGGTGGGCTCCCTGCAGCCAGCAGGATGCCACAGCCATGTCTGCAGGGCGGTGGTCCCTGTTGTGTCAGCCAAGGGGTCCTGCACCACTGGGAGGAGGCCCGCTGCCTGGGCGGTGGTGGTCTTACGCGTTACGGGGCACCTGAACGCTGTCTTACGCAGAACTGCCTTCACCTCCTTGACCCCCTTAGAGAAGGCGCTTAGAAAAAAATGCGCCTTTTCAGAAATTGTGGCACTTCAAATTATTTGAATTGGTCATGTGAAGGATTTAGGTGTATCCCTGACTCTCTGGGAAGGTATGTGGTTTGTGAATGTGGCCAAGGAAAGGTGAGCACTGTGTAGCTGTATGAAAGATGAAGTAGTAAGTATAAAATACAACCTCTAACGAGTATTATATACCCAACTGGCATCTTCTTAGAATCAGGAATCCTTTTTTAAGTTATTCCACCGTGGGCCAGAGGCTGCAGCTTTCTGGCCCGGCACAACAATTTCCTGGACAGAGCAGTTTCCTGTTACTCAAATTGAGCTGATTCCCTTTGTCTGATAAAGTTAGTATGTTTTTGAGTAGCTTTCTCTACTGCTAGGGTCAGAAACGAGTGACATACGCAAAAGGGTGGTTTCAAAATCCCTTGACATGGTATGTGCATCCTATGTCGCTCATCTGCTGATTTCATTTACAGATCAGTAAATACAGTTATAATATGGCAAGTGGGATTAGGGATGAAAACAGAGAAGAGAGGAACTGCCAGCAAAGGAGGGGGTAATACATAACATAATAAAGAAAGATTCAATAACAGCCAGCTAGGGAATGGCAGAAGGGAAATGTGACAATTAGATTCACAAGCAGCCAAATCCCCAGTCCACTGGAATCACTGGATTTGGAAAAAGGTAAAAACACTGTTTCTTTTAATACCCTGTGCATCACTGTGGTCAATGAACATAATGGTACTGGTATTTATGGAGAGATTGCTCAAGCTCTTTGTGATACCAAGAAGAAAAGAAGAGAAAACAAACTAGGAAAAGAAATGGAGGGGAAAGTAAGTGGTGTAAAAAGTGAGGGCCAAGTGAGTAGAGGAAGCAATAGATTCCCTACTGAATTTATCACTGAGCTTGGGGAAAGGTTTGTTTTAATTTAAAAAGTATTCAGCAACAAAGCATAGAACAAGAGAACATAGAATGTGAAGTCCAGTGTGTTTAGAATTCCAGCACTTCCTCAGTATTCAGGATACACTTTTGCTTCCAAATGCTCTCTGCTTCAGCAAAGCAGCAGCTTTACTTGTCAGTCAGGAAGGCAGGCCATGAAAATCAAGTGACAGTTAAGTACACTGTGCTTAAAATAGAATGCCTTTTGCTCCAGAATCCAAAATGCAACAAAAGACATTCATAAAGCAAGTCTCTCTTCACAATGCTCCGTAAAAGGTAGCAATATTATCCTTTTTTTTTTCCTAAAAGGAAGTACAGGAAGCTTGAAACATTTTTTTAAAGGAATATTTTTAAAAATTTCTGACTCTCAGTAAAGAGCTCCTTATAAACAACATATCCGTATTTAAGCATTCTTTAAAAGATTTGCATGTGTTTTTTCTCCTCCCCTTTCTATATTTGTGAGATTGTTTTCAGTGAGGGAAAAATGGGCTGACACTGGCCATGATCTTTCAGTGCAAATGGGTAACTACAATGCCTGCATCAAGCTCCACATACAGCAATTTGAGAATGGATCTATATTTATACTGCAGTAACATTTCTATACCAAGTGCCGTTCCATGGGCAAGGAGAGCAAGCCAAGAGAAGACAAAATATTTTCCTCTGGCTTCCTTAAAAATAAAACCCTTTTTAAATTAACTTTGATTATTCTTTCTCTCTGTGTGTATACATGTTTGGGTCTGCCTTCTTACTCCAAGTAATAACTTTCCTTGACATGTGTAAGTCAAACTGAACACCAAGGTGGAGCATTCAAAAATACTAAATTCCTACCACATATGTGAAAGTGGGCAGAAAAGAAAATTCTTATTAAAGGTGCTACTGAACTATAACCTCAGCACGTACTAGTTGATGGAGAGTGTACATAGCAAACACTTATTATGAATAATGCAATTAGCCGAGGACTTAAACTGGTTTCGCATATTATGAGACATCAAGGAACACAACCATAAGCCATAAAAGCACTAGTTTCACTTCTCCTGGAGCTTTTGTGTTTTGCTGTTACTTTATCTCATGTGACCAGGTTTTATTTGCTGCCCTCTTGTTACTCCTAGGTCTCTTTCAGGTTCACTAATTTCCTGGAAATTCCATGTGAGCCTACTTTGGAGAAATTTCTTCTTGGGAGCATTGGGCCATATCTTTCTACAGCATGGTATTCTGCTGCTTCTATTCTCTCTAGGTTGTTTTGCCAGTAGTTTTTGTTATCTTTGGTACGTCTTTATTCTCCCAAGCTGGTAGTAAGTGCCGATTTCATGAACATTTTCTTAACTCTCTGGTTTTGGTCACTTTATTTCATCTATCAAACACCATCCCTGGAGAATCCCATTAGGTGAATCATCATAAAGAAAAACTTTATCTTTTGTTATTCTCTATTTAAGGTTCTGCAGCCTGTTTTAGATCCACTAGAAATCCCTTTCCTATCCCACCCCATCCTATTACTCCTCTCAAAGTAATTTTCAATTAATTTTTAATCCAGAGGCTTGGCTGGTCAGCATAGTTAGTGAGAGTATGAATTTATAGCACACTAATGCCCACTCATCTGAATTCCACCCATGGCCCAATACCCAGCACTTCCTATTGGCGTGGTGCATCTCGTGCCCAAGGGACAGCCAATGGCAAATGCTGGGCAACGCAACTGGGGAGGAATTAAGGGCATCTGAATATAACGCTTACCATTCACACAGTGAAAAGTAGCTTAGTTCAACACTGCTGGCATCTGGTAGAAGTTAGAGTAGCTAATTCCGTCAGCAGAGAGCCTACAGAGGCTGAGATTTATGCTGGCTTCCAGGTTATTATGTATGGTATATTAAGACTGAGGAGGCAGATAGATACATAAGCTTGAAGCTGTAAACATCATTGCATACAAAGTGCAGATGGCTATGCACATCCTTTATGGCGTACTGAAAAGCACAAACTCAAAATAACTATGGCTTTTGGTGCTGACTATAATATATCTCAACACACTGATATTATTTTAAATGAGGGCCATGTGCTTAAACGCTTAAACCTGCATGGCTTATATTCAAACTCTCCCACAGCCTTCTGTGCTTCAAAACAGATGAAGGGAGATCCGATTCACTGGTGAGATACAGAATAAAGAGAAATTATTAATCCTTTATGGAATTTTCTTCTTACAAGATGTGTTGCCTTCTTTCATGTGTAAGTGTGAATGAATGTGTAGGAGAGAAATTATTTTGGCAGGAGCAGGGTGAAATGCAGGTGGGGGGGTGTCCAGGATCACTGGGAATGGATAATTGCTTCTTTGCACAGATGGCAGCACAGAAGAAATCACAAAGATAGGAAGGAGAGAAGGAAGAAGAAGGATCTCAGAGCAAGTAAGATTTACAGAACATTAAGTGAGAAAAAGCATTCAGATCCCCAAGGTGAAAGAAGTGGTAATTCAAGTGAAAAAACACCAGTTCATCAGTGGCGGTTCATAGTAAAGCGTTATTTTATTATTTTATATTACTGACTGCTGGATGTTTGAAAACGCGCTGACGTCAAATAACCGTCTTGTAAAGTACTACTGGTCTAAGTAGACCTTTATCTTTATAAACCATAATTGAAGATCAATCATTAGTCAGTAAGCACATAACCTACCCTGTCTATACAGCTGGGGTGAGAACTGGTAAATAAATGACAGGGCAATAGGGAATCGACAGCCTGTCCAAATTATGTGTGACCTTGTGTCTCACATGGTTCAGAGTTTGCTGGAGACTTACAATCACCCCCACTCCTGAAATGCTTGGAGGTTAATGACACTAGAGTTGGAAAAGTAATGTAGCCGTTTTACCTTATCTAAGGCATTTTTGCCTTGCAGGGTAAACTCACTAGTCATATGGTCTGACTCCCTTTTCTGCTACATTACCTACAAGAGCTCCATGAATTGCTGAGGAAGGGGGCGGATCCAGAATGATGCAAGCTGTCACGGTTGACATTTATAATATTGAAAATATTGAAAACATATAGATACAAAATTGCATGTATCCACAGCATTTATCTTCACTCACATTCTGTGTCATGTATCTTAAAGTGTAAGCCCATTGGGTTAGGTGACTGCTGATACTGTTTTCCACTCAGTGTGGTGGGCTCAAGTTCCTGCTTTACAGTATGTGGAAATTAAATAAGAAATGTGGTAAGATGAGACAGAAAAAAGCTAAAAAAAAAAAGTAAACAAGAACTTAGATCTTAAACACTTCATATTTATTGTACATTAAATAAAACAATTTCAGTTCAGTTGAGAGACTGATGGGTTGGATTTAGGAAATCAAAACTTCTAAAGGGAGATATGTTCAGCTTAAATGATCATGAAGTACATATGTATTAATTACGTTATAGTAAAATCGTATTCTGTTAAACAATTCTCAGGCGAGTAAGATACGTTATCACAGAGGTATGTATTCCAAGGGTCTTATTGCACAGCTACTGGCTAATCCATCTACTTTCAGTCTGAGAAAGATATGCTTTGTACCACCGAGTACAAACTCTGTCTGCCTCCTCATGTTTATTACACAGCTTCTCCTCTTTCCTCATTAAAAAACAGAACACAATATCAAACAGAAAATAAAGCTGAACATTACAAAACGTGTGTTGTCTTCAGTTCATGTCATTTCAACCCCAAAGCAATCCATGCGTATTCTTTCTTTTCAGTAAGAGCAGGTAGGGAAAACAAAACAACAAATAAGAAACAAAAAAAAAAAAAGGAAAAAAAAAAAGAAAAGAAAGTCCCCAACCACACGTTTGTTCTGTCATTGCAAGAACTAAAATGCTGTAATTCTGCTACCAATTTCCAGCGCAGTGGGAGGAAACACTGTGGACGGACTCTCACTTCCCCTCAGTTTTGTCTGCCTGTACTTCACGCATATATGAATCAATGATATGCGGAGGCACTCCATCCATCAATAGTCTGAAGAACGAAAGCCCACCTACAAACAAGGAATAAGACAATCTTAAGGTTGAAGGTCCCTGGAGCAAGAGGTTTGTACCTTTATTTTCTGGTGTGAGCAACAAAGATTTAGTCAGTCCCTATTGCGTACTTCATTTTGAGATGGGATAAAATTCATCCCTGTTCAAAAGTTCAGCACAAGAATTAACCATTATTTAATCTCTGTACTATATGGAACTTTCCTGTTCTCTTCCGCAGGGTGAATTTCCTTTCTAGGATGTCATATATTCAGTCATTTATCTCACTCCATGCAATAGTCTGTGATAAGCTTCACCTCAAATAACCCTCCTGGATTTCCATCAGGCTGGGTGGAGTATAGTCAGAGATGGAAGTCAGACCAGAGGGAACAGTGTAGAAAACACCTAACTATGATGAGTTGTAGAAAACATGCAGAGACAGTCAAATTATTCTAGAGTTGGGTCTTATAATGGTTTATAAGTATTTAGCAAAATATTTACCATGTTGCTTGAAAATAATATCTGGGATGACATGTGCTTTATGACTGTGGCTTAGCCACCGTGAATAAAAAACTGAACCAAACCTGTTGTAAATCACTGCTATAACAGAAACCTAGGCTTGCAAGAAAGCCATTGGAAGTACTCAATGTTTTCTTTGGTGTTCTGGAAAAAGGGACAAGGCAAAAGATTTAATAATTTTAGCAATCCAAGACAAAATATTTCTCTCAGGGCCCAGAAAAACATATACGTCGTGTCTAACACAGCAGCCAGGGCACCCCAGTTCTCACTGATGTAGAAATAGTAATTTAATACAAATAATCCAAATTAGGAGTGAAATTTCATGCCATTGAAAAAAATGTCATGGAAACTAAACACATGGGTATTTCTGTTAATTTCATTGAAATCAAATGACATTTGGAAGGAACAGTGGGAAAAATATAAATATTTTGCTAAAAACATTACAGTCTGCCCTTTCTCGAGGCAAAAGTTGGCATTTGTGGTAAGAAAGCTACGTACCATTACTATTCCTCTTACAAGTCTGCAGGTGTATTCTGTTCTGAGAGTTGCAAAACCACCCGCTAATGACTGCACTTACCTTCGGAGCCTTTTCTGGAACACACCAAAAGCTTTAAAGCAAACGTACATTGCCAGGATGAACTTGTCACTGTCTCTGAATGCTTCAGCTAAATGCAACTGAGCTGATGCTTACATATAGCATTTATCCTGAGTAAAGATTCTAGGATTTTATAACCTTTATTAACACAAGGATTATCCAATTAAAGTGCTATTAGTTACGAGTGATTATGAGAGTGCGCTGTCTCATTTAACACCGTCATTGTTGCAGAACTCTTCGCTCCCGACCTTAGGTAGATGCACAGTACAGACAAAAAAACCATGCTTTTTGGCATTCTTTTCAACTCATGTAGTGCAAGTTGTGATACGAATCATTCATTTTTAAATGAAATTAACTGTGGAATAAATACTTCATTTATGTAGAGGTATATTCCTGTATGAAACTAACTGGCTGTAAATGCAAAATGCTCTTTTATTACTTGCATTTTATTCATGCTAATTAATCATGCTAACTCATGCACTGTGAAATTCTATTGAAACGTGCACTATTAGAAGGTAGTGGGATGTACTACTAAGAGGAATTACCGTAACAAGCAATGATTATAAAAATCTGGATTTATATGCATTAAAACTATCATGCTACTCATTTTAAAAAACATTTTCATTAAGTGAAATAATGAAAATCATGCCATACTAGGCAGACATTGTATGACGTGTAAACAGACATAAGCTTCATATGCAAGAACCATATGAAAGCTTACCTTAGATGACAATATACATTCAAAAATCCTTACTGTGTAACTAAGGGAGAGAGAGAAAGAGAAGTAACAATTTAATCGCAAACACAAAAGTAGAGAGAAAATGTTGAGTGAAATTATGCTCATAATTATGTCAAGATGATGTTTTAATCCTTAGTCATGTAAAATATGTAGGAATAGAAGCACATGAAGAGTAAAAGGTAGGGATCCAGTTCCACTTCAAAATTATCATTAATATGTAAAAGCTATATTAATATACAAGTAACTATAACTCCTGTAATTAGTCTAAAGTATAGATTGGAACCAAATTATGCAACTGACATTTATGATAAAAGTTTCCAAACATAGCTTCAAGGAAGCTAACACATATATATATATATAGTATTTTCCACCAGGGAAAAAAAGCACACACATAACACCGAAGCATATATATATATATGTCGAAACTCTGTAAGGCAAAATAATCAAGTACAAACTAATAACATACCTGTGCACTAAAGTCACATATCCACATTTACATTACTTAAAGCATGCTCTTTACTCTATAGGAGCCCTTACCTTTAATTAAACATTTTGACTCTATAAAACATCCATATATATATATATATATATTTATATATGTATATAACATAAAAGCACTCAACTTTGTGCCTATTGTAGCCATTTAAGATAAATACCTTAATACTTCAGATACTACAGGAGCATTATCTAGCCTAATGTCTTAACATGTTTTAGGTTTAAAATAGTAAATTTGGATGCATAATATACTGGAGACTAGTTTCTGGGCATCTCTGACATTTTAAAACTGCACTGCCAATATTCTGGATTTGGGCAAGGTTACAAGCAATTACATTTCTATAGAAAGAACCAAATTCTCTGAACTCCACTGAACCTGAATTTAAAATAAGCTCCAGAGGAAATGAAGTAAAATTATATGCTTGTAAGTAAAAAGTTTTCACTGATTTCAATTGGATCAAGATTTCATCCTTAGATTCTATAGTGCAAGCTCAGGCATGGATTATCACTCTCAGCACTAACTTGTAACCAAAGACTATAATTCTGTAATAAAGAATGCCTTTTAAGCACAGTAAATGACTTTATGATACTTCTGTTCTTTCAGTAATTCTACAAGCTAACTGAGAGCTGTTCAAATTTCTATCTCCTGGAAATGTCTAAGTGTTCTGGTCAAAGGTAGTCAACAGTCATTAAATAAATTATTTATAAGTACAGGGAGTTCCATGCCCAGTGGCATAGCAGAAAGAGGTTTAAACCCTTTTTAACTCAGATGTTAAATACCCATATTCTTGATTAATTTGGCCTTCTTTGCTCATGTGACATAAACATTGTATGCCATGAGACACTAGCTAGTTTAATCTAAAAAAGCAAATAAATACACACTTTGCATGCAGAAAATGCGTTTGCATGTGGAAAGAGAGGAAGGGAATGAAATGGAACGTCCAGAGGAGTATGCTTATTATAAACCTGATTATTCCCCGCCAAGAAGAATGGTTCTCCTGGGTTAATTACTCCATGATATATCACTGCAGAATTAGAATATTTATAGTGGTATTTATTCGCATTTGAAATTCTTCCCAGTTGATCTTAACACCTTATTTTTTAGTATTTCTTATACAGCATCTTTGCTATCGTTAACCTATTAGAGTGATCACCAACCCTGACTTTGCTCTTAAGATAAACATTCTCCACAATCATTTGTTTCATGATAAAAGAAGCATGGTGCTTTATCTGAATCTTTTCACTAACCTCAATGAAGCTGATAAGGAACCAGTTCCTTACTGCTTGTAATAAGAGATTTACAGCCATAGTTAGGGATCTACCTCAAACTTGAAAGATACATATTTTGAATTTTCCTTATATAATATATATAATTAGATTCTGTGTATGCATCATCTTTCAAGATACATGAGGTAGAGTTATTTTTTTGCCTAAGATCTATTACATTACTTTTTTCAGCACACTTATATTTACAAAAAAATCTATTGTACGTGCAGTTGTACCAAGCAGCTCATATAACTGCCATCTTTAAGTTCACTCAGCAAAACCAAAACCACAAGGATTAAGTAGTCTATCTGAAATAACATCAGTAAATGCAAATCCTTTTTTTTTTTTTTTTGAGGACAGAATAAGCATTTATTATCTTTATTTTTTTAATTATTGTGCTCATAATTATCATTAATTATTTTTCAAGCATTAAATTTAGCATTACATTTAGTAAGAACTAGGGGGTTTAATTTGGCACTAAAATACTGTAAGTGAATGGCTAAAAAAGTAGAAAATTGTAGCATACTAAAAGTATTCATAGCCAGAGTATTCATAGCTACTCAGTTGTTCAAATACGATGCAAAATCGGAAATCCTAGACTGTTCTGTGAGTAGTTCTATGACATTCCTGGGACTGGGCTTATATGTATGCATGATAAATTTTGGATCTCCAACACCTCAGAAATAGATGGATAAAATAAATTCTAGCCAACATAAGGAAGATTCACTTACTGCAATATATACTGTTGCATGGCATAGAGCTGTTTAGCATGACTTACTATCCAACGATCTGCAAGAATAGCACCTTCACCAGATAGGTAGCATAGCCTTGAGCCTGTTGGTCTTATTCAGGCAACATGCAACTGTATCTCATCATTTTACAAATTCAGACCTTGATTGTTACTTGCTGGAGTAAAGCTGAACCAGTTTAAAACTATACGTATGAAAACACACACACACACACATACACACACACTGCAATCCATTTCCAGTGAGTCAGAAATCCATAACTCTTTGCTCTGCGTCAGTGTGATGAGCAGTCATCCGAAGAGCCCTCCTAAATGAACAAAGAGGCTGGGAAACTTAAAAGAATGATAATTCAACACGTAAGTCAATAGAAGAGTGAAATAAGACGTAATTATGTTTTTATGCTCCATCTGTTTAATACTCATTGGCATTTGTCTGTATCATATAGCAAACCCTGAGCCTACCCTGGTTTGCCAAGCTACAGCTGCTGTATTCGCTTAATCCTATTCCCTTTGAATTCATCAGCTGAACTGCCAGTCATGTTAAGAGTGTCAGCACTGAACCCTTACAACAGCTGTCCTGTGTCTAAGCCCTACAAATTGCTAGTCTAAGCAGTCTTCAAAAAGGAGTCTAAAGTAATGGCTAAACCTGCCAGGATGGAGAGAGGAGTCTCAGCAAGGGTGACCACTCACAGCCCAAACCATTGGGAGAGAACCACAATACCAGGCTTGGTGGGAGGATGTGGGACTGCACCAGGTAATGGTTGATATGAGGTTGGGTTCAGAAACCAACCATTAACGAGGGGAGGTGGTATTTAGGTTAATGAAGCAGCCCGTAGCCCATAGCTAAGAAGAGAGAAACAACACAGCCCAGGTGGGATCCTAACAGCCTGCATTTTTTAGGACTTCTTCCAGGTGTGATGCAAAAGTGAAGTACTGCTCTGAGCAAGATGTCTATGGCATAGTATTCCATTTTTTCAGTTGATCTTTTAAAGTAAATATTACTTCCTGTAAGAAGAAGGAAGGCTTTTTGAGTCTAGAAATGTCCATGCTACAAGCCTTTTGCAGTCAGTGGGTGTGGGAGGTTTTGTTTAAAAGTGGGAGAGGATGAACTAAATCTTGTCTAAAGGGAGTAATTCTTACAGCCTCATTCTCACTGTGGCAAAGGTACATTCAACTGCAACCCCAAGATAAGGTGCCAGAGGAATTGAGGCTGTAGGACATGCTGCAACCAGCTGATAGGATGATTAATACAACCCTCAGGACGTGATGCAAAGCCCATGCATCTATCCAACGTTTCCTGTGGGATGAATGATCAGGGGGATACTTGAATCTGACTGAGGTGCTAGGATGTGTTGGCAATGTTATGAACTGAGTCAAAATCTCGGACTCATAGAGCTGGAAGCAATCTTGAGATGTCATTTAGTGCATATCATAATTCTAACAAATTGTACTGCTGTCATTCTTCTAAGCTGCTCTTAAAGGCTCTCAGTACCAAAGGCTCTATAACCTCTGCAGGAAATCTGCTCTAGTGCTTCACTGCTCTGACTGTTGTCTACCCTAAACGTTTCCTGCAGTGTTGCCAGATACAATTTTTTGGTTTTAATCTTTAATGCAGCCATTATGGAAAGAATCAGCTGTGAATGGGACAGGCCTAGCAGCCTGTGAACATAGTGTATCTTGTGCTCTCCATTTCAGAACACTACTCAGAAAAGTGGACCTGTGAAAGTTAAATAAACATTTGTCAGCAAAAATCATCAGGGACTAGCTGTACCTAGTAACCACTTTAATGAACAGCACTGTAGCTTTTTTCCTAGAGACATTACTTCTAATTGACTGGAAAAGGACCTAAGCATTCCCAGCCTATTTCAGATACCAGTCCATAAATGTCCATAAATGTAAGAAATTAAATTCCCCATCAGTATTGATCAAAGGCAAAAATCTCTCCACACTTCTCTCTTAAAATCTCTAATGTAGAGCAGCTTCCACTGCTGGTGAACAATTTCTTGGAAACTGTTGCATATTAAAAGAGAGCCTGAATGAAGACGTGGTATTTGTATTACGCTTCAAAAACAGCAAAATAATTCATCCTGATTGTCAGTGAAAAAAAGTTCCAAGATCAACAGAAGCATCAGTATTTCACAACAGCTGGAAAGGGAATTACTGAAGAATAATATGTAATCCATGGCAACAGTTGGAGTTTGGACTTCCTAAAATGGAGAGATATTAGTTAAATTATTTCTTATCTTAAAAATGTCTCACAGTATTCTGCACATTATATGTAAAAAATTCTTTGTAAAACAAAGGACAGAAATAAACAGCTTCTTGTATTTAAAATGTACTATTTGGTTGTACTACAAGTAAAGTGCTGAAGATGAAAAAGTTACAGTTGAGTGTGAACATGCATAAGAACTTTAGGGCTTGGGGACTTAGGAAGTTTAATGAAATAGCAAACTAAGTTGGCCTTTCAGTATAAAAAAAACAGATGAAGCAGCCTTCTCAGGAGATGAGGTCTTCTGTTACACTGTGAAACAGAGAGTTTGCTTGTGATTAAGGAAAACAATCATACTTCCAGGATGAGGACATAACCTTTTAAACACAGTATCTTAAAAATAAATCATGAAAATTAAGAAATGTATTATGCATATTTTCTTTACATTAGTTAAATGTTCAACTTCATAGACCAAACATTTATTGCAATGGCTTCTTGCTAGCAGATTTGAGTTGTGGGACAAGATATATCAGAAGATATAGAAAATGGAAATTGAAATCCAAACCAAACACAATACAGTCCATAAGGATAGTAAATATTATGGGTTTCATTATAGACTAGCATGATGGAAAGAATATAATTAGGGCCATATTCAGCTAGGCTAAATTCCCTCTAAGTTCCTGAGTTAGACACGTCCTATCAGCTGGCTTTAGGCAGCTTTCCTTATTTATAACCTCAAATTAAGTTTTTCAGACATACTTAGCTTATTCCACAGCTGAAGCAAAAGCCTTTTTCTGAAAAATATGAAAAATTTGAAAAATATGAAAAATATGAATTTTTTTTCTGAAAAATATGGTCCTGAGAGTATTCATTAGTAGTTCAATCCAAATCCTATTGCCATCCATGATATCCCAAGCAATGCTAAACTACCTGGAATTCACAAAATGTATCTATTAATGAAAATAAAGATATGTCTTCAGTTGTAGAAGGCTAGTCTACTTCATCCTCTTTCCCTGTATCTGCAAAATCCATGGTTTTGATTACTTTGTTCTTAAAGCAAATACAGCAATTATATCAACTAGCTTGTGCTCCTGGGAACAATACTGCTTTTTGCTACATGATTTTGCTAACAAACTACATTAAGGAGTTTTCCTTGGAAGCAAATGTTTAGTACATAATTTTAAGGCAGACAAAGACTGCCCTGAACTAATCTTTCTTCCTTCTCTCCTTCTCCCGTGCCATTTCCTTCAGAGATCTGTCTCTTATCCGAGCTGATTTTTTTAATATTTTCCCAAAGAGCTTTGTGGCTGAGTCTTACTAGAGTTTGTCAGGTAGGTGGCATAGCTCTAAGAGGTATAGTCTGCCATTTTGTCACTTGTAGAAAAAAGCCGTGCAATCACTGAATATGTGAATTGGCGTGGGGTGAAAAAAGGACAATATAGCATAACCACAGCATGTTGGTCCACAAAAAGAAAACAAAACAACCAATATAGTTTATTTTGTCCTAACCAAGTTATTATTTTCATTCAGGAAAGTTAAAAAAGTTGTTTGAACTCCCTTTTGCATTTGCCTTGCATACTTTTGACTCCTTTGTAGGTGGTACTCGGACAAACAGGGCATTTGCAATGATTTAAAACCCTTACCTTTTACTTCCAGTTTGCAATCAACTTCTGCCTCTCCAAGTTCATTGACAGCTCGGCAGGTGTAAGTACCTCCATCATAGGGACTGGGTTTGCGGATCTCCAAGGTGCAGACACCTTGGTTGCTGAACATTCGGTACCTTGGGTCATTCATTATAATGACTTTGTTTTTCAGCCAGGTTATTTTGGGCTGTGGTAAAAACAGAAGAAAACCCACATGCACAAACCTATGAACTTAAATATTTTATCACTTTTTGTGGTGTTCTGTTGAAGTTGAGTAATCCAGAAATGATACAAAATAGATAAAATAGTGATAGAAAGGAAACTGTAATTCTTAAACATAAACACGAGCTGCATCATGCATTTGTTTTTAAGCATGATTTTTTCAGTGCAGCTCCTATCACATAATTAAAGTCATAAGTATAAGCCTGTTATCAATATAAGAGGTGCCGTGTAATGATAGCAAACATCTGAGCAATTGCTTTTGACATCCAATTACTCTAAGTCATGTAAATCATGTTTTTTCACAGTATTGCACACAGAACAGTCAGAAACTGTGAAGGTGAAGAGTGAACAGCAAACGTGTTCTTAAACACTCTTGAGTTCTCATTTTACTAGGTCAGTCCAGTTTTTCACAACAGAAAACAGATCACAAAAAGACACAACTCGAAACTGGAAGATGCATTGCACAGTGGGTCTGAGAACCTGCAATGGGCTTTCTTAAAGCAGAATTAGCTTTTTATAGAATAATTATGGCTTTATTATAGTAACAACCTGACATATTAACTGTACAGCTGTTGTCGGTGCCAGTCCCAGTACAGCCCAGCCTTTTCCTGAGGTTCTGCCCTTTCACGGAGTTATCTGTGGATTTAGTAACTATTATAAAGCCTATAACACAGGTAAGTAGGTCCTTTTTTGTATTCTTTAGAGCCCACACCACTCTTTTTGCCTTCAGCCTGGCTTGTGAGTGAGACAAATAGTAAAAATGGTATTCCAATTTTTATTGTCAGGTTAAACTCTCTTGTGTTTTAACTGATACTGTTACGAGCTATGCTGTACCTTGGGGTTGCCCCGAACACTGCAGTTCAAAGTAGCGTTGTAACCAGCTACAGCAAACGTGTTGACTAGAGGCTGAGTAAACAACGGCCGTTCACTGAAGTCAAAATCGTCGTAAACTGGATATTTGTAGATTTTACCTATCAAATGAAAATAAAACATTTATAAAAGGAGTGTTGGTGTGTAGCTAAGTACCCGAACATCTTAAAAAGCTACAGAGTCTGAAGCTGTTTTGATCTGCACTGCTCTAGGTCCCAACGTGACTCTAGTAATTGCACTTGTAGGGGAGGCTGGAAGTGAGCCTGCGAAGTGACTACAGCCCTTGGTCATGCTATAGGGTAGATGCCTGAGAGCTCCTCTGTATTTCCTGAGTAGGTGGTACACAAAATAATACACATTTATTCTTTGTCTTTGCCTGCATGCCCTGCGTGTTGCAGAGCGGGATGGATCCTGACTGATGTACCGTGGGATGCCTGCCTTGACAAGCTGTGTTCGCTCTGTTGCCAATTACTTTTCACAGTTTGTTCTGAGTACAAACTGGCTCTGTATCTGAAAATCCTTTTTTCTTTCTGCTTCATACAGTGCACTAACAATACAGATACCTGAATGGATGTAGTTTCTGTACAAGGAAAACACGGTAGTAAAATTCTAGTTTCTCACTGCCACTTTATCCCTGCTCTGCAATGGAGGTTACAGTCAGTAAATCATCTTCACCCGCAAACTAAGCTGGCATTTAAAACAGCTGGACAGACTGACATCCGTTCCTGTGCACAGGTGTCATTAAACATCTTAGCTTCACTGAAACCTGATCCAAGCTCTTGTACTGACTTCAGTGCAGCTTAGGCCTGATACTTGCTCTCATGGCAAGGGCAAGTAAGCAGTGATGAAAAACAATTCCTGTAGCCATTCTTTTGTTCATGATACCATTTCTAAAAGAGAGGTAGTTTTCTTTTTAATAATGGAAGTGGGGTCCAGTACCCTGGGCCTTCAGTCCTTCAGTTTGTCACTGTGGCTTGTACAGGTTTTCTGTCCTCTGCATCATGGCAGTCACGTATTCCTTTCTTTCAGACAAACTGAGGTAATCTGGATTTATTTTATTCCTTTAAACCAACCGTTCGTAGAATTTCCCTTCCATAAAGGGACAGTTAATTTTTTTTTTTTAAGTTTACAGTACGATTTCAAACTGACAATTTCTGAAATGTCAGGATTTCTGACCACAGAATCAGAATTTGTCCAGCTCCACCTGCAAGAGATGTGAAGCAGGGGCTATGCTTCTCTGGTGGATCCTGCCTGAAATGGACAGGAGCACTTGCAGAGCTGATGCCAAGTCTCCACTGGGAGGCAGTGACCCACCGCTTCCAACAGAACAGCCTCTTTACTCCTCTTCCAGCTCTTGTCAACTTAGATCTGCCAGTGGTGACATGAGTATGAGATCCAAGATCGTACAAAATGTCCGAACATGGGAAAAATGTCCCACTCTTGATTAAAAAACCAACTATGAACTATGTGGACAAACCAAGAAGTCCTAATATGAAATGTCCTAGCTGTTACTTGTGCCTGGTCTTGCGGCTAGAAATGCATCTGAATGCCTTGGAGATATGGCCTTTACCTCTAATCACCTTCCAGCCTCTGAACACACCCCTTCCCTTTTGACAAGGAATAGATCATTAGCTAACCATCCTTTGCAATCAAAGCGCTCTCTTTGGTCATCGTTGCATCCTCGCTGAGGCCGCACATGTTTTCAGCGAAGATCCGGAAGTAGTACTCGTTTCCTATGACGAGCTCATTAATGGTGGCACTGGTGCGGTGGTAGTGCTCGATTACTGTGAACCATTCCTGAAAGACACAAACACAGAGAGTAAGATTCCCCGCAGCGCCCTGCACCTCTCAGCCGTCAACTGTTTGGAGGAATCATCAAGCTTGTAAGTAAGATTTTGCTTTTAAGGGAATATTAATGGATACTCAAATAGTGAAGCTGGCAATAATTAATTATTCAGTCTGAAACGAGTGATAATGGGAATACCACAGAGCTCACTGCTGAGCAGTGAAGGCCAAATGGAAAGTGAACCCTACTGAATTTGTTACACTCTCTTAGCTGGGAGGGTTCATTTTAGGAAATCCAATATTACAAAGGTTGTATTGTGCGAGGCAAGGCAGGCTCCTTCATTCCTAGTCCACACTGCTGACAGAGAAGGTACTGCTGCAGATAAGAAAAGTAGTAGCATGTACTACTCTGCAGTAACATGTACTCGCAAGAGGCCAATGCATTAATCTACTCCCTGTTCCACAGGTTGAGTGTTCATGAGAAATTTAATTTTATGCAGGTGGTCCTCTGATATGTAAAGACTCAGATGGGGAGGTGGGTTTTAGCACTTCAGTGTTGCAGCAGTAACAGGATGTGTGATTTCTATCCTAGTACACAATACCTAAATAACAAACTGAGATGAATGAGTTTAATGCTAAAAATGCAATTAATATAAAGTGCAATATGACCACAGCAATGTTTTTGCTTTTCTTTACTCTGCCCTGCATAGTGTTCCTGCTTTTCTAAAGATGAACTTGTGCTGAGTTCCCTGTGCCACAGTTTGCATTGATATCTGGTCAACTTTAAGAGCCAAACTGCCTTTTGGGAAAACAGTTTTCTGTAGAAGGCCAGCTGTGCCAGAATTGCAGAATTCAACACCATGGGGAATATGGGGACACTATGACCTGAACGATCCATGACACACTGGACCCTAGACACTGCTGTTGCTTTCTCCTTAACACAGTAATTTAGAGACAGGGCACATCATTGTTCTGGTCACTGTACAGAGACCATCTCTTCTTACAGTCTGAAGAGAAGGAAAAAATTAAGGATGGGAAGGGAAATAGTGGCACAGGAAGAATGAACTGATCAGACCATGAAGCAGATCAACATATTAAAGTTGAGGGTGGGGGGAGCAGCAAAAAGATTCCCTTAGATAAAGCAACTCCCAACATACTGTCCTAGATTTCCAGTGTTTGAATTTGCAGTAAGTGTTAAATGTAAGAATCCGACTACTGTCTTTTAAGGAAGTGTAAAAGTGATTTTAGTTTAATGAAAATAATAATCATCTCTATATTGCACTTTTCATCTGTAAATCTCAAAGCAGTTTATGAGTTACATATGTACCATTTTGCCATGGGTATTAAGGAGTGGCAATGACTTACACAATGTGACATTATGGGTTTGAAAACAACAGCACTCCATTTTGATTCTCTTAGCAACCTACTGACTTCAGAATTAATATTTTTGGGTTTTATTTTCTCTACTGAGACAAAGGGAAAAAAGCAGAATTACTTCCCTCAAATCCACCTGTCCTTTCCTTTTTAGTCCTTCTCTTTGGCATCATCTGAAAACATTTCAATTTTTAGCCTTTAGATACAGCGAACAGGAGATTTTTAGAATTTTCAGAGATGCCTTGCAGATTTTCTGAGCACTGACTAATCAATGATTTGTCCACCTACATCAATTTAAGCATGTAAGGCTTTTTATTTTTAAAAGGCAGAATTCATGAGTACATCAGCCTTTTAAACATCTCCTTATTACTTACCATACTCTTCTTATCTGCTTTTTGAATAGTGTACCCAGTAATGGCAGCATTGCCATCATCTTTTGGTGGCTTCCATGATAAATTTACATTCTCTCCCCAGACGTCCTCAATAGTTACAACCTCTGGTGGGCCTGGGCGATCTGTAACAAAAATATTGCAGCTGACATTTTCCACTGTTTGCTTTCTCTCTCTCTCTCCCCCCTACACACACCTTCCACTTCGTTTGATTTTTCTCTCTCTTTCTTACAATACACACGTGCCAAAACCAACATCAAAAGAAAGCCGAGGTTGCAAAATAAAACTTTCCAAAGTGAAAACATGTCAGAATTATGAAAAACTTAACTTGACCACTTTGAGAGTATGGTTTCTAATATGCATGTGCTCTTTAATTGCATAAGGACATGATATTTTGGAAAAGTTAAAACCAATTGAAGATGTGTTCCTAAAAGACAAAGTTGGACAATCATTATAAAGGCTGTGCTACCAGTTTTGCCTATTATGTAAAGAAATAGATTGGTAAAAATGAAAAGTAAGTGTGTTTTCTTGTCTGTCTTTCCTATTTTCATGTACCTTCAACATTTAGGATTTCTTCCACATTACACTTGTAACGAAGTTACTATGAATTTACTACCATTTCTGGCTATGGATGCCACTCAACAGGAAAAAGCTTGCATCCTGGATAGACGAGAACATGAAAAGCATAACAGTGAAAAAAAGACACTGACATGTTCCAACAGGCACCTGCCATTGTGTAGGGAGGTTTACTTAGAGAC
Organism: Ciconia boyciana; assembly: GCF_034638445.1. Taxonomy (NCBI): domain Eukaryota; kingdom Metazoa; phylum Chordata; class Aves; order Ciconiiformes; family Ciconiidae; genus Ciconia; species Ciconia boyciana. Next base: position 63,383,988 of record NC_132934.1, read on the forward strand.
CACAAATCTATAGCCAAGTAATTGGACGTGGAGAGTTAGCACTGTTGAGAAACATGCTCTTTGGGATTCCTTTGCTTTCCTATAGCCTTGGAATGACTGGAGTCTGCTTCTCTGGCATGCATTTATTTCTCTTTCTCAAAACATACCAACAATCTGAATATCTATCGTAGCTTTGTCCTCCAAGTTCTCTACTTCCACTTTCATGTTGTATTCTCCAGAGTGGTTCCTTTCCGCCTTTCGGATGAAGATGATAGTGTCATTTTCAGTGTTGCGGATGTTGATTTGGTTCTTGTCGATTGGAGAACCATTTTTCTGCCATGATACTTTTGCCCTTGGTCTTCCCTGTAAGAAGCCAGGAAACAATTTGTGTATGATTTTGGGAGAGAAAACGTGTATATTTCCCATTTTTTCCCAAATGGGAATTCCACCTGCTTTACCATGGGATTTGCCTTGCAGAGGCAAACAATTTGCAGATGCTGTCCGAAAAGGGTAATCTCACACCTTTTTGAATGCCTTGTCTTAGAGAATAAACGGATTATGCCCACCCAGTATCTTTAGATGTGCAGAGATGAAATAGAAATGAATTCTGCTGTAATTCTTGTATTCAGAAGAATAAGGACCCTGCAGGTAGAGAGGCAGTCACTGTTGTAAAAGGTATGGGAATGAAGGTTAACACGATGCTGTGGGAAAACATGTGCCATATCCTTGGAAAGAGTCATATTATAGCTGTGATCTCAAGGATTTAAAAGTTGCAGTTTCTATACTGTGAGGAGACAGTGAAACTCTGCCCACTCTTCCCCTCCCTTTTCATCTCTCAAGACAAGCAAAAGATTAAATGCTACAGTCCCACCCTTGATACCATATCTAACTACTGCCAGTGTAACCATTTTGTATTGTGCAAGCAATTGTCTCACATGTAATGTCTATCGGGAGGATTTATAAGTGTCCTTTGGGTGACAAATGACAAATCAGTCTGTCTAAACTAGTTACCCAATTCATTAATTGGCTTAACATCATTTCTTTGAGACGTCAAAGCAAAAGCTTTCCAGCACCTGTGTACTTCTGTCTGCTTCCACATCTGCTTAAGTTAATTCACTGGCCGACCAAAGTTACACAGAAAGAAGTTAAAAAGCAGCAATATGAGAAAAAGTAGTATTTTCCTGTCAGTGTTTTTAGTTCTTACCTGGAAAGGAATAACAAGATTCACAGTTTCTCCAACTCTTCGAGTATAGGTTTGTTTTAAGTGTCTTGGTAGACGAATCTTTGGAGGTTCTGAAAAAAGCCAAAAGCTTGTGTTTGACATTTATCTTCTGTTCTGACTTAAGCAGTAGTGGTGGGCATCAGTATAAATAGCAGACTCTGTGGACTACAATTCCAAGAAGTGACTAATGAGTGAAATATCTTAAATTTCTTGGTCCCACAATGTTACATTTGGTACACCATTGGTTTTTGTAACACCAAATGTTATGGTGGTAGGAATAGGTGAGAAACTTAGTGCAACTCAGAAAAAGCAATATCAAGTTCAAGTTCTGCAGAAAAAAAGCTTTGAAAGGCTGAGCAATAAAGGCTCAGAAATGAAACAAATAAAAAGAATTATGAATATTTTTAAAGGCAGTTTCATGATTTCTGGCCACTGCACAACGGCTTTGTAAGGCCATATCATCAGTTTCCAACAAGTAAGTATTAGCCTTAAAAAACCGAACTAAGTATGGAAGCAGAGTGTATTTGTGGGTGACCGTAGGCAGGAGGATCTTACCTATCACTTCTTTGACCAAAATAGGCTGTGGGTGGTACCTGGGCTCACTTTCACCAGCAGCATTCACAGCTTTTACTCTCACAAGGATTTTTGAGCCAGTCGGCAGGCCACTGATAGTAAACTTTGTTTTGTCCGTCAGCTCCGGGTTAGCCACGATCCATTCATCAGCTAGTTTAGGGAAAACAGGAGGGGAGGACGAATCGAAAGAATAGGGAATTATAAATACATCCACTGCACGGATGAGGAAAATTACAGAATGGTCATAGATTCGTTATATTCTGATGAATACCTCTGTTTTGTTTTTCTAATTATGCTATAACATGATATTGATTCATTTTAATCATATGTAGGAAAAATGTTTCAAAGCTTTAAGGGTTTCTGCTGATTATATATTTATATTTAGAGAAATAAATGTTTTTAGAATGTGTCTATCATTTAATTTTCAGTGAGAAAACTGATTAGTCTTTAAATTCAGCTGATTGATAGAAAACAAGGGGGACATAGAATATATATCCAAAACCACTCATCATTGCTTTAACAGCTTCCTTGGAGAGAAATGGGTTTTACAATTAATTTCAGTAATATCACAATGAGACCAGTACTGAGTACCCTTGAAACTACCACTGAGACCACACAGATGAGAGAAACACAGAATATTTACAAATTGCAATGAAATGCCGTCTCTCCTGGTGCCTTTAAAAAAGGAAGGCTGTGTCAGAATTATTCACGTAATTACAGCATTCTTGGAATTTTTTATCCTACCCCTAGGCAGTCGCATGTAATCCATAGAGTGATGGAAACAGTAGTCTTTCAGAAAAGCTTCAACTACAAATGATACTTTCTTTTCCACTCTGTCCTCTAAACAGATCACTTTAACACTGCTGGCACCTTGACGTTTGGAAGTCAGATTTATGCAGTAGCAAGTCAGTATCAATACCTTCCACTTCATATAAAGATAGCATTATAGTATTGGCACAGAAGACAAGAGAACTATTATAAGCTAGAGAGTCCTGCAGACTTAGTACGCAACACTGTGGTACATTTTCATAACTGTGGGTCTTACTTTTAGGAATTAAGTTCTCCTTCAAGCTGCTTCTTTCAGCTTCTAGCAGAAGAAGATTGCAATCAATGACTGTTTCCCGAACACCTGCCCCTCCCCTTATACGCAGACTACAGCAAATTCTGTAGACTGTTGCCCCTAAAATTCACTCTCAGAAATTTATCTTTACTTTTATGAAGAGAGTTTTTCTTTCATTAAAGAAGATTTATATCCTTTGTTGAATACTGTACCTTCCAGGTTAAAAGGTGGGTCCACCAATTCCTCAGACAGATCTGTCGATATACCTTGTGAGAATCCATCTTTAAAATTAATCAGAGACACCCACTTTCACACAGATGGAGCATTTTGTCAGTGGTTAGCAATTCCTGTTAGTAAGTATGCAAAGATAGATGCTGGGCTTTAAAGATTTAGAGGACCCGTATTTAGGGAGACTGCAGGGAGGAAAGAGATGGGAAGAGGGCATCTAGATCAAAGAACAGTTATGCATGATGCTCATGGGAAAGCTAAAGGATAAAGGAAGAGGAGGAGATAAGGTTGGTTTTTTTCTTTGGGCCTGATCACAGCCCTGGAAAGATGAAAAGAAAGAGACAAAAGGAACATTTGGAAGAGAGAGAAATGAAACAAAATTATGATGGGAGAAAGTGTAGGAAGAGAAGAAAACACATCATAGAAGAGAGAAGAAATTCAGAGAAGAATTCCGAGTAACAGAGACAGAAAAAGAGAAGTCTTGGAAAAAAACTTGGGAAAACAGAGGAAGAGAACACATTTAGTTAAAGGCAACATGGAAAGAAAATTAAAGAATGCCAAAACCATGGATGATGACAGAAATGATGTAATCACTAAGGCTTTATTTCCTGGACAAAGCTATGACTGCCCTGGATTTCCTGGAATCCTGGACTTGTCTGTTTTCAGGATAGGAAAAATACTGTTCTAGTATCTGTGCGTAGTCCTGGATGGGTACGCTGGCAAAGATCTCACCCAACAGAGACTCTCCGAAGTGCTTATTTACTAGCTATGAAAACAGATCATCTGCAGGTACAATGGCCCTTTAAAGGCAGATAAACATAGTGTCCTAGGGAAAACTAGGGCCAAGCTCATAGCTCAAGACTACCCTTGAAATGTCAAACAAGAACCAGTCAGCAGCATATATTACTAGGAATTGACTTCTCCAGTGTCAACAAGATTTGGTCTACTCCACATCATCACAGCAAGAGGTTTAAGTTGGATGTTGTAAAGTAGCGCTGGGAAGGGGAGTTCTATATTCATGTTATTCACACCTATGCAATGCCGGATCCAGATACCCATGGTGAGACTCCAGTTCAGCAGTATACACGGTGAGCTGTCAAAGGTGCTACCATAGTTAAGGAAGTCCAAGAGTCCACCATATTGATCAAGTTATGAGGTTCAGACTAAAGGCAAATACCAATTTTTGCGAAGCCAAACCAATGCTCATGGTACATGATTCTTCTAAATTATAATTATATATATTTTGTCTTCCTATTTTCAGATTGTGATTTCTCCTAATGATTGCTATGATAAGGAAGTCTCAAAAAAGCCCTCTTTAAAACTACTTCAGTCACAATGATGAAAGAATGGAGAAGGTAAAGACAAATGAGTTTACAAACAGATAACTAAAAGAAAATAACAGCAGAATGAATATAGACAGTCATAAAAAGTACCTTGAAATTAAAAAGAGTTATTAAACACTATAGAAGAAATTAGTTTGAGGCAGAACAGGCACTGAAAGGACTGAGAAAAGGAGGTACTGAGATATTGCAAGAAAGAAAAAAAGGACTGAACATAGAGAAAAGGATGTATATTCCAATAACACATCTTTTTTAACTGGTATTTTCTACTAAGCTTGCTTCTTCCTAACCATTTTCATAACATATATACATAAGTAATATCAATTGTGTATATATAGATGTATATGCATATATAGGAGGCATATATAGATATACATAAACACTCAGAAAGCTATGTAAAATACATTGTACCCATTGTATTTTAACTGCGGTGGGTAACAATAAAATGACAGAGTTGATTGCCATTTTGTTGTATCTTCATATGTTTTAAACCTATCTGAAAAAAAAAAGTAAAGAATTTGTTCCATTCAACAGGTATACAATGATCTGTCTAATAGTCCTTAAAAGGTAGATTTGGAAGATTGCTCTGGACACTTTAGTTTGCATTAGCGTATATATATTTCTTATCCTCCCTTGTCACCTAATTTGGAAATCACATACTGTGATGTCAAGGGTTTTATGACAGTGACATATTACAAACACTTTTAACTTTTCCACCACCATCATACCAATGCTAAACAGAGCATAATATACAGCATACATTGAGGTCCTCACATTGACACACTTACATTGGACTACACTTACAGCCATTCATTATTTCCCTTTATATTCCCATATATCTTGCCTGTGCAATGGAAACATTATAGGAATCTTGATGTAAGACTGCATGCTTACTTGTTCTGAGCTGTTCCCACAGCTCCCTCCCAATATACAAGGAAAACCCTTCCTACCATTCCAGCTGTGTCTGCCTTCAGGTAATCTTCTCCAGACCTCTGAGCTTCTTGCAGTCTGTTTCTCCTCCTTACAGATATTCAGCTCAATACTATAAGATGCTGAGTGCTCCTGAGAAAAGCCAGTGGTTCTTCTTCACTCCCTCTCCCACTTGCCTGAGTGAGAGCTGAGAGCACTCTGCTCCTGTGGTATCTGACCACTTTTGTGAACTACTGTTTTCCTGGATTGTCTGAATCTGAAACACGTGACAGTGTGAATGACAAGTTCTGTCCTCTACCTCTTGTCTCCAGGCTGTGGACTGCATTCATGAAAAGCTTTTGTTGAAATAAATGCCTTCATGCAAAAAGGGGTCCAACTCATCACTTGATTTACAGCGCAGTTAAGAGCAGCAGCTAGGGGAGCTGAAGATAACTGTGTCCCATTCATCCAAACACACAACATTGCTGGAGTCCCACTGACTGGCGTTTGCCCACGGAGGCTGGGTATTGCATATACTACTCCAGGCTATTTGATACTTACCCAGGAGTTGGCGGATTTTACTTTTTGAAAATAGACTTCATTTGATGCCAACTCAGAAGAAAATCTGCTGGAAAATACTGTTTCTGCTGCTTGAACACCAAAGACTCTTAGTTGTAAAATATACATTGTATTTCCCTATTCCTTGTTATTTTACTCTCATAAGTTTATTCAGTCTCTTACATCTTTATCTTTCTCCTTCAGTTCTGTATAGATTTATGTCTTAGATGAACGTAGTTAAAGATCCTGTGTCTAACTACACTGAAATGTTGGAGAAATGCAATATCCAGACATGAACTTTGCATGCCTAGATAACTTCTACAGCCAGCTATTGGAGAGGCTGTCTGTCCTCAGTATTGGGAACTGGCACCTGAAGTAGCCAATTAGTAATATGTCAAGGTAGGGATTACCACACTGAGGACCTCCTGTCCCTAAAACCCAGCCAACCTGCACATATCTTGGACTACACTTATAGCCATTCATTATTTCCTATTCATTCATCCATCCACTCTTTACTGCATCGACTCTTCATTTAGCTCAAAAAAGAGGATAGTGATTAACATGGTACTTGGTACACTACAACAGATTATATGGCTTTTGATTTGGATTTCAGATCAAATGTAAGATGAGTTGAACTACAATCAATGGGCGGGATCTGGAATACAAACCAAAGGAAGCCTGAACAGAACCCTGCTGCTTGAGGTTTTCTGGCTGATTAGTCTCTGCTTTAGACTGAGAGCACCTGTTACCTGTAGAGAAAAAAAATGGAGAAAGTCTCACCTACTTTCAGTATGAGTAACATACCACAGTTGTTGTCACTTACTTCCTTCAAAGCAGTACTCTACAACATAGCCGTCTAACCCTGCCGCTCCGATGTGGTCTGGTGGCCTCCATTTCATTGTAACTGTGGTATCAGTCACTCCATCCACTGCCAGGAGAGTTGGTGGACTGGTAACAGCTGAAGCAAGCAGGCAGTGGGGAGAAGGCAGAAAACTGTGTTACAATTAAAGGTTTACATTTACGGTGTGTATTCCTCTAATTTAGCGTCATAGGTGACAGACTAAATCCTTCCTACCAGGCATTTCCAATCATCCTTGGCATGTCTTTCCCAATTAGAACCAAACTAGGAGAAGCAGGTACCTCATCCCATATCTGCTCACAGCGTAACCCAGAGTTAAATTCCTCCTGCTGAGGAGTGAGGAGGACAAAGAGCAGTGGAAGGTAGAGCAAAGTTGTGAGCAGCGTATTCTACAACAGCAGGTATTTTCTGGCAAGAGGAGACCATGCTGTAGCAATAACAGCCACCTTCTTCCTCCTCTGCATCGTGGGGGTGCCGCTCAGCAAGGTGGGAACCTTTGCTGGCCTACAGAACAAGGCACCTTTCTTTTACAGGGACTTGTGATTGTCACAGTAGTTTGAAAAATCTGTTTCTTTATATGAAAAGACCACCAGATTAGTCTGTCACTAGGTGAATGACAAGGCCCTCTAGCTGTTACATTAATATAAAGCACTAAGAGAACATGTAGAATAGTGTAAAATATGACCTAGCCTAATCTGGATTGTCTGCAAAAGGATATTGAAAATATGTGATCCCTTTCTGCAAAAAACAACCAAGACTATAATCCATCATCTTTATCAATTCTGTAAATTGCCAGTAGCTTGACTCTGTTGATTCAGGAAGTACCTACAATATACAAAAACATGGAACTATTAATTCTGGTCCTTAAAACGTATTGACCATAGTATATCAGGCTCACCTATAGCATGTCACTGTTTTATTGTAGTGCACCATTTTTCTGTCTATACATCCTTGTTTCTTGTTTATAAAAGACTATAAATCCTTCCAGGATAGACATATAGTTTATGCAGCACCTAATAAAGACACGTCCTGAGCAACACAAGTGTAACAAGAACTACAGTTATATAATTAGATGACTGTAATAATGTATCAAGGATGATTTTCTACATGCATACCTATCTCTATGCTCTTGTTTACTTACCTAAAGGAACAAAGGACTTCGAAGGCATACTTGGTTTCGAAATGCCTATTGCATTAACAGCAAATACACGGACCTCATAAGCAACACCTTCAATCATCTTCTTTGGCTCAAAAGTTGTTTCTTTACACAGTTCAAAATTCAACCTCATCCACCTGGAGCTTTGTTTCTTTTTCCTTTCAATGAAATATCCTATTGACCAAACAAAATTTTATTATAGTAAGTGGTGGCATAAAGCTCAATAGTGAGGGGTCTACTTTTTGACTACCCAGTAGCGTTTCTCCTGGATACACCTCAATATCTCCTTCTAGCCTCAGAGTGGTTTAGGTGTTATTGTTAAATTTTTCCTATTGCAAACTGTCTGATAGTCACCTATTTGGCTTTCATGGCCACATACGAGCTTTTCTGGGACTTCACTTACAACACTACTGTACTTAGTTTAGAGTGAAAAGGGCCTGATTCTGCTTGCCTCTGGGCCCCTCTGACTTTCCTCTTGGTTCAGTGTATTAGAAGATACTCCAATTTACTCAGTAAATTTTTTCTGAAATCCCTGCTAACATTCAAACAGGCTAACTGTTCAAAGTTTGGTATCATAAGAGGTTGTCTTTCAAGTAGGGGGGTTAACAATGTGGCAACATACAAAATGACAAATCTCAAAGCATTAGAAAAACAGGTATCCGATAAAGTCAAAGGTTGGGTAGAACATCCTTGCAATTGGATACTCGGAGTGCAACTCTCCAGGGCCTGAGCTAAACTCTGATCCTGTGATGCCCATTATTTGGGATTTGTTTCTTTTGTCTATATTAGAGCATCACCACAAAAAAAAAGAAAAGTATGTACCTAAGATGGGTGATCCACCATCATTTGCTGGAGCTTCCCAGGTCATAACACACCAGTCTTCACCAACCTCAGTCACATTTGGTGCCTGAGGAGGATCAGGGACATCTGTTGTAAACAAAATAAATATTATTTTTAAAAAAATCTTTCTTCTTTTTGCATAGGTTTAAATAAAAAATGTCAAATAAGAAACAAATCTGAATAGTTTTTAAAGTGCAACAGGAATTCCTAATGAGGAGAGAGAGAGAAAGAAGGTCTTTGTGGATCTTGGCAGGTGGTTAGGAAGGGATAAGTGCCAAGCTTTTCAGCACAGCCAAGACACTTGAGGGGCACTTGAGGGCATGTGGTAAGACAAGGCCCACAGCCACATGGAGAATGGAGAACAGAGTGTTAAGGGCAGCCTGACACAACTGCACAAGTTTGGCACTTGCAGCGTGAGGTGGCAGCAGGGTGATAATTAACTCCTACTTAAATCCCATGCTAAGGTCCTGTGTCCTTCAGTAACACTGGGCCTTAGTACCCTTGCACCTCAATTCCACATCTGAAAATGGGGAAAAACAGGGAAATGGAAGTTTTCTGAAAATCTACAACAGTTTGATAGCTAGGGAGGACAGCATCTACAGAAGAGACCCTTCAGACAGAGGAAGAAGAATTTGTCTCTTGTTGGGTGCAGAAAAGTAGGGTTCTTCAAGGACCATTTATTGAAAAAGGCTGTGATAAACGACATGGCTCATGTCCGCTTTTCCACATGACTTACCAACCACTTTAATGTTGATTAGAGCTGTGTCCTCTCCAGCCTCATTCTTTAGCGTTATTCTGAAAGGACCTGAATCTTCCCTCTCAGCTGTATCAATGACCAGACAGCTGCTGTCTGGGTATGTTTCTGCCCGTATTCTTCCACTGTCTGTGATCCACTAGGAATCAAAGTAAGCAGAAAGAAGAATCATATTTTCTGGATTTGAGAATCAAAATGCTCAAAAATCAAAATTCAAATGCAGTACAGGACAATTCAGCAAAAATACTAAAGCGACCCTAAGAAAAAACACACTAAAGCTCAGCATTTCAATCACCTAATGATCACAAAAATGACAAAATAACTGAGGGGCAAATAAATAACTTTAAAATACAGTAACTGTTTAGTACTCAGTTCAGCCATTGCATCTCAAAGGATGAGATGCACTAGGCTTACTTGTCTTGTGAGCAAGAACATGCTTTTGTCAACACAACCTGTCATTAATTTGATGGAAAGAGAGTAGTGGATTCTTCCAAAAGTCAGATTGAAATGTAATTAATTCAGTTTAAAGGTCAGAGTGATTGTAATGGTTAGTAGTTTGTCCTCACAGATTTCAGATTCTGGCATGTATTCTGGAGTAAGAGCTCTCCTAGAATAATTACCTATTTGGGCAAGTCCACAGTGGTGATACTACAGTTAATATTTGAAAAATAGTAGTTAGAGATTTGACCAGATAGGTCCGACAAATCCAGTAATAATAACATGTTCCAGCTTCCACATACCACAATGAAAATTTAAATGTGAAAAGTGTCTTTTTGGTATTAGACAGGAGGGATTGATCTGTGCAAAGTTTTGCATCAAGACACCAGATGCAAGACACCAATTGCCCAGCCTATTGTTTAATTCAAGACTTCATACTCTGTCAGGATTTATCATTCATTTTCCAAAACCAGACCATACCATGGCTTCCTGTCAAAGCCTGGCAGCCATTCTGGGCAGTATGTACAGAAGAAGTGACCATTTGGTAAATTTTCGCTACTTTTCTTTTGCATCTCATATGTTCCTCTCCTTTACAATTTCTTTATAGCAAAACTGTATTTTTTTCCTTCGTTAATTTCAGCCTTTCCTCAAAAAGACCCAAAAGATACTAAATAATATTTATCCATTTTACCCTTAATTTCTGAGCGAGGAGAGTTTTTTAGATAAAATGCATCTCCTTATTTTCTGCCATTAAAATCAAAGTCTTCACAAGGCTAAAGGTTGTTTTTGAAGTAAAAGGCCCCTTCTTAAGCTAAAGAAATGTGTATGATGACAATGTACCTTGTCCCCTTTACTCCACATGACTTTTGGAGTTGGCTCGCCAGTGATGGGGATCTCAAGTCGTAGTTTGCTTCCTGCCACTACTGTCACAGTGTTACCTTCCCCAAGACCATCCAGGTGCAGTTTAGGAGGATCTGAAAAAGGAGAGATTGTCCAAATTTGCCATGTGGCTGCCACTCTGAGAGTTCAGTGACCTGGCACAGGTCTGCAACATAGGGAAACATGCTCTATGTTTTGTATTTTCCTGGTATTCTGGTATTTTTATTCAACAGATTTTTTGTTTGGAAGAAAATTTGTGAAGATATTTTTTTGAAGAAAATAGTTGTCTGAAGAAAAATAGGTCATAGCACCATAGAAATTTTGGAATAGTAGGACCATGAAAAAAAAATCTGTCTTCCTGAAGCAGAATTGTGCATATTTAGGTAACTTCTGAGAGAGATTTCCTCTAAGTGTCTCTTGAGAATTTCCATTGCAGACTTTTTCAATACCTGGAGTTATTACCCTTCAGACATCACTGTTCTTACAGTTTAAAAGTTTTCTTAACCCAAAGCCTTTTTCTGAAAATTAAATGGTCACTTTTGTTGTACCCCATGGGTCTGGAGAACAACTGATGGATATCCTCTTACAACTTTTTTTAATGTATTGGAAGATTATATCTGTGAGCATACACTCCAGTACCCCTTCCCTCTTCATTCTCCCTAGACCTTTCTAACACAGATATCCCACTTCTTTCAGCTTCAATTACAAACCATATTTTCTAAAACTTTGGGCATTTACATTGCTCTCCTTTTGACTTCCAAGTCACTGGTTGCAGTTAAAATCCAGTGAGGTATCGTTGTGGGAAGAGTCAATGCCTTGTTTTATTTTTGTTTGAAAGACTGGGATAATTACAAGCCTTCTGTTTTGCTGAGTGAATAAAAACTGACCAGAAACATTTCACTCTCTAGATATAATTTGATGTATTTAGGGAATATGTACCTACTTTACTAATCTTTTACCAAACCAAATCACAGTTTGAAATGTCAGCAAGCCAATTCTTCAAAGAAGACAAAGAAGACTGTATGTCTGAAAAGAGGATAGCAACAGGTGTTTTACACAAACTCTTATTACTGGTTTACATTTATGAATTCAACATCAAGAAGCCTTCCCTGGGAGCTCCCCCAGGCTTGTAAGCTATGAGCAGATCCTGAGCACAGGCGAAGCACTCTCTGACTAGCTCACACTTTGACAAAGCAGCCGCTCTGTTTTCTGTGGTAAATGTCTGCTCGGAGGAAAAAAAACTGATTGTAATCAAGGATATTTCACACTGCTTTTGATTTCCAAAGGTCAGAGAAAGAGATGTTATATATAAGTCATTGTGCCATATACTTACCCACAACGTGGACTTTGCATGGAATATTAATATTATAGGCATCTGGTACAAACATGTATTCACCCTCATCATCAACAGCAGCGCTCGCTATAACAAATCTGTGGATTCTGTAAAAATTGAAAAATAAATCAAAGAAAATTATTTTTGAAGACTGCTTGAAGCTATAAGGAAAAACCTGTGAAAAGTTCAGGAGATCTGTGCAAGTATGTAAAATTACTGACTAAAACTCCTTTGCTGGCTCCTTAGTGGTATTTTAGCTGATTAAATACTTTGTGATTTGTACAAAATATTATTGAGACAACTACCAAATAAAGTAACCAATTCTAATATTTTTTGTTTGAACACAGAAGTAGAAAAATAGAGGAGTGTAATCTTGTCACAGAGATTCTGTGCTGCTGCCGTTAGATTGTAATTTGGTTGTTCAAGAAGAAATCTTTAGGTGATCCCATTGTGAGAATATTCTGACTTTTTTTAGACCATCTTTGTGACAGGATCCAATCTACTATTTGTTTGCCAGAATAAAGAAATGGGTGAGCAAAGCATATGCTGCTCTTACTACCTAACTGTGTCTTCCAGTATGATGATATTTTTGCTCTCCTATCACCTGCTGTGGCTAAGCTTTGTTCAAGGTAGGACTCACCTCTGTGCCCTTCCTGCTCCCCTTTCCCTCACCTCACCCTATGGGCCTACGTAGGTTGTGGGAAGCTCCTTCACCTTATGTCAATCCAAGGGGTCATTGCACAGCTGGCACTTGTCCCTTACTGCGACTTAGCAAGCATTATGGAATCAGTGCAAACATTTCATAGCCTGCTTATGAGCATCTTCACAAATGCAGTTCCCAGCTGTATGAATGGTCTGCTAAGCTGAAGTGAAGAGGATGTAGTTAAAGGTAGGACCTGGTTTTGTTTTTTTTTTAAAACTGACAGACTTTCCATGAAAAAGGACAAATTATAAATGCAAAGGGACCTGATATCTCCACACATTTTGCATGGGCAGAGATACACCATCTAAGTTGACACAAACAGAAGCTATCAGAAAAAAAGACATTTAAAAACTATATATTTTTAATAATGTCTAACAATTATTTTACCTTACTACTTAATATCCCATACTAACAGCAACAGCAACATCAAGAAAAGTTAATAGCTTGAACTTAGATGGACCAAAGATTTGATTATTGTCCTCCACAGCCAAAAGACAGAAGATGAAAGGGGACAAGGAGACATAGCTTTTATGATGATAAAAATAAATATGTTTGAGGAACAGAGGTTAGGCTTGATTATCAGATAATTTTCAGTGAAGTAACCCACATATTGGCATCTCTACAGCATCATTCCATTAAAAGTCAAGTCAATACACCACAGGCTTACCTTCCTTTGTGATAAAGCTTTACACGGTCACTAGCTTCGACCAGTTGCCCATTTTTGTACCATTTCCCTTGCACGTTCTCAGATATCTCACACTTCAGGTGGATTTCCTGTCCAAGCCTCACAGTCTGGTCTTCTAGAGCAAGTGATATCTTCAGTGGTCTCACTTAGGAAAACAGAAGCAGAGATATTAATGCTAGTATCAAACAATAGCTCATGATTCTGTCATGGAGCTGCTACTAGCCATCACAACAGTCTTCAAATCAGAAAAATGCCTCCAATAATAAAGTTCTCAAGTCCAAATACCAGTAATACGTACATGTAAGCTACATAAGTTAACCTCTTTTCATGTAGTCTGATGCCTTAGAAAGGGTGATCCAAAATACCCATGCCCTGACTGGGGAAACTCCATGGATATTGCCAGTAGAAGAACTAAGCCCAGGAGCACAATTTGAATGCTGTCTCCTTTCTGGTGTTTAAGTGCTGGAGGTAGGGTGTTTCTATCCCCCAGAGTCCAGTAAGAAACTTTCAAGAAGTGAAAGACCTGTGTCCCCAGACCTATGCACTAGAAGGGATTACAACCCACCTTTCCGGTGGTCTAACAGTGATCTAACCGCTCTCATAGCTCTCCCAGCTGACTGGAGGTAATTTGGAGACTTACCAAAGCATTTCATCACAAGGGGGGACTGTAGTTCCCAACCTGTTTTGTCAGGCTGGTACCAAAGGCTGACTGGCCAGTAAGCTTAACTTCATACACTACTTGTTCTCATGTTTGCTAAACTGCCTTAACTCACCCCACGAATAGCCACAGATATTACTAGCTTTTGTAAAACTTGAGTCTGAGAACTGGTGCCCCAGTTCACTTCCACTTTCTGGAAGACTAGATTCTGTAGACCAAAGTCCAGGCTGAACACACAGTACCATGTGTATGCAGTAAACATCTGTGATTATAATCTGACATAGGAAAAAAAAAGTCATGGCAAAGGCAGCATTTTATAGAAAGCCAGTTGGAAAATCCTCAGAAGAAGTTGTATGAAAGGAAAGATGACAGACCTCAATAGCCATGGAGGGTAATTTCCAACCTGATAATAGAACAGCATGAATTGGTTGTGCTTAAGATGCCAATTTGTACAAAACAGTCAAAAGCAGTGTAAGTATTACAAAACGGTCACTTTGTATGTTTATGCATACATACATAAAGTGTATGTTTATGCATAATGTATGATAACTTTAGAGGATGGGCACATACATTTCGCTAAAACCCACAGGCATTTTAAAGAGATATTGCACAAACAATACTGAGGGAGCTACATATCATGCATTTGTGCCTATGAGTTCAGGTCAAGTGACCCTGATGCCTGTTAATGCTATGCCTAGTTACAGAACTGCTTATTTTTTCCAACATATGTTTTTCTGATTTTGGCTAAAAAGCCTTGGTTTGGCGTTCCTATGAAAACCGGAATAGATTAAAGAAAAGCAGGTACTTCCCTTGAAAATTTCACTTTCTTGACCTATTATATCTTTGGATGGATAGCTTTGCTTTCCGTCTTGATGGAGTGACAGAAAGTTTTCAAGCAGGGCTAGTTCATTGCCTGTTACTGCAAACAGCGTCTAAAGGAAAGTCACTGTTCTGGAGATTTGCAGCAAAGAAATTGGTATGGAAGTTAAGCCTCCCTTTAAACCCCCAGGAAAAGGCAAGCAAATTCTTTATTTCTGTAAGCTAGTAAGCTGTGACATACAAATTCAAGAGCAAGGTGGATGATACTTACAATCAACCGAAAGCTTAGCTTCTGATTGGCCTCCAGTTGTCATTACTGAGTAAGTTGCATTGTCATTTTTTGCAGCTTCCTCTATGATCAAAGTGTGTTTTTTACCCTCAACCTTGATTCGATACCGAGATTTAGGTTCATTGGTAAGTTCTACACCATTCTTAAACCTAATGGAAAACAAAGAATGATTATTTTTCCAATAGAAGTCCTGTGCAAATAAGACTCCCATAGACTGAAACTTCCAGAGAAGACTTTGTAAGACTTCAGCCACAAGAAAAGGTTAAACAAACTCATCCATTAATGTGTAAGGATATTTTTGCTGTTGCTACATTTTTGAATAATGTTTTCTTGAGATTTTCTTAACAATTTTCAGGTTTACTGGTATAGAAAAAGCTGTCCACATTTTTGCCTACAATTAAAATTTGTAGGCAAGGAAAACTTGCCTACAAGGAAAACTATCTATTTAAAGTGTGGCTTACCATTTCACATTTGCATCATCCTCAGACACTTCACAGCTCAGTTCTACTCGTTCACCAACATAGGTATTGGTATCCTCCAGCCCTTTGGTCACCAAAATTGGAGGATCTTTGGAAAGAGAAAATTACAGATTTACAGTCTGACAGAGAAAACTAAGTGAAAGAGGTTTTCAAAATCATGCTACAGAAGAAGATACTACTTTAAAATTCTAATATCAGTCTCAGTGCAGCTTTTTCTGCCTTAAATCAGAAAAGCAATTGCTCATTAAGATGCTAGTAGGAAATGTGCTAAATAAAAAAATAACATTTGTTCAGATTAATACCTGCCTTGCATCCCTTTTTATTGGCAGTTTGTCCAGGCAGGTTGACATGAGAAGCTGACATTCCCCTCTTGCCTCCCACAGATCCCTCCCATAAAGCGGTGTTTTCATTAGGTCCTAGAGCCCATTATGCACAATAAGGTGACCTGATGACATAATGCGGTGCCCTTAGTGGTTTAACCCATTCCTGCCATCAAAACTCAAGTTTATTTAACAGCAAGAGATTGTACAATAGTTATCCTATGATATTTATAGGGGCAATGGGCTCCATTATTTTAAATAGGTTTCTGAAATATTTGATTATTTTTTTCTCTCACTGTAAGTTTTGTTTTCCTGTTTGTTTTGTTGTGCATGTGTGAGTAATGCCATGAATATTATCAGTAAGACTATCGACACTGTGGGAGCAAAAAGGGTGAAGAAATGGCCACCCATTCATAGCTTTTGATAGAGTCTCCCTTAAATCTGTGCAGGTGGAATGAAAGCTAGCTGCTAGAAAGCCTGATCTGAGGGTACTTGAAACAGATCAGTTGGACCAAGAGTATCAGGGTCATCAGATACCTAAGCACGGTGTCAAGGAAAGCCAACGCTATGACAAATGAGTGTCCAAAATGGCTTTAAAACTATGAAGGGAACCACAGCCCCACTAGATCCCAATGCAAAGTATGAAATCAACCATACTCCCATTTCAGGGTTTTGACTAAATACAGGATGAGGGAAAAAATGGTCAGGGATCACCGAAATACAGAGTGATCCTAAGGGCTGCTAGTACAAATACAAAAATATACTGAACCAGATCCTCCCTGTTAGTTTCTGTTGCAGTCAAAGAAGCCACACCAATTCACAGCAGGTGAAACAGGAGCAAGCTGACACAGTTACCTCTCACAAACAGTTCTGTGGAGCATTTCTCATCACCGGCTGTTACATAATAGCGAGCATCATCTGTCATCGTACAGTTGTTGATGAATAAAATTCGCTGGTTACCTTTGTGCTCAAAAATGTATCTGTTTGAACAGGAATGCAGCAAAGATACGTTAGCAAAACTGCTGGACCCCTTTTGTTTTATGTAGAAAGTGTTTAGGGATTATTAGAGGTGAAAATCCTGTTTATACATAGAACTGGAAAAATGGTCCTGGGAAGCAATTTCCAAGATTCAGCAGAACTGTCATAGACTTTTATGCAAAAAGAGCTATGGTGTAGAGTGCCAACGAGCATCTTCTGGCTTGCTCCAAAATACCAGGCTTGGGTGATATGAAAGAAAAAAAAAAAAAAAAGAGCAGGCTCTGAAGGATGGCAAATAAAATGGAGTCTGAAACTCTAGATGAGTAAAGATGAAAATAACCAGTAACAGGACACCATCCTCATTCCAACACTCTTAACATTTTTGTGAGGTATAATAATAGCCAAAGTTAAGAAGTTAATATTATTGGTAGGCCAGATGGCACAAGAGATCAGTAATGGGATATGGGGTTTTGGTAATGGGATATGGAACCTTTCACCTTTATGTCACCAGTTTAGATCTGCTCCAGGTTTGTAATGACCAAAGCTCATTAGCATCTGACAGCTGCTTCAGCAGCCTGGAAGAAGTGCACTGGAGCATTCAATCCGGGTTCTTCTACTGGAGAGGTATCCATATAGCTGCTGCGAAACAGTTCTGAATAGCTCATGGCAGAGATAGGGGCTAAAGAAAAGGTACCCTCTTTATTATGGATTTTTTGTCAACTATGAATATTAATCCAAATTCTTCATTGACTTTTGCAGCAACAGAATGAAGGAAATCTGCCCCTTCTCTGTAAGAGGGCTTTTGCTAATTACTATTTTTTTCACAGGGCCAGAGGAGAAAGTTGCTAGGATTTTGTGCTGCTGAGCAACATTTGAGGAACATTACATTGTTGTGGTTTACTGGTTGCACATCGTCATTCCTAGCTGTGTCTGACTGTGGAATGGGATTTTCTACACCGGGTGGTAAGAGCTGGTTGTGCCCAAACTAGGGACTGGGCTCAACTTCCAGCCATTGCTCTACCTGTACTCAAGTATCTGCACCTGAAAAGCCACTTCTAGATAAAGCCAGAGAGTAAACCAATATGCAGGTGTTACAGATGGTGAAGAAGCTTGGGTACACTAGACCTGTGGCACATGACTGAAGTCACTTTGAGCTAATGCAGGTTGCTGACTTCAGTGTGAGCATTAACTGGGTAATGGAAGGTGAGACAAACCTCGCTTCTCTTTCCTCAGGTGGTTTATGAGCCAGGTAGGTAAGTATGTGATGTTAAACATCTCTCCTCTTAGCAACCAACTACTGTAGAAAGATTCTGACCTCCTTCAGACATAGTAATGAGGACAAGAGATTTATTTACTTACAGTGCTTCCCGATTTTTTAAAAACTACCAAGTAGGAAATGGCTCCATGTTTTGCTGAGGATCTTTAATTCTTTTCTCTTGAAGCAAAGGGGCCAATCTGCATTAACACTGATCATACAGTGGACTTTTCTGGGTCATGAGCAATATAGCATCATTTGCCTACTTTTCACGTATAATGAAATTCAGAAATAAAATTGGTGCAACCTAAGCAAAGAGATAGATCCATGCAACACACTTTCAAGGAAGTACATGTGTACCCCTTTTTATTGTTTACATACAATAAAACCACTTACTTTGCACTTGGTCGTATTTCTTGGCCATTTTTATACCACTTGAGTTCCACTGTTGGATCTGCTAGCTCCACCATGAACCTTACTTTACCTCCTTTGTCCACCTGATATGCAGGATCAAGACCTTTGGAAAAAGCTGTTGTGCAAGCCCAGTGTTATTATAAAAGAAGATCAGACAACAAGTAAGCATATGAATGCTGAAATGACATTGCATAAATCTCATCAAAGCTGTCAGAATACATGCACGCAATGTTATGCATCACTATATTCTTAGGCTAGTCCACATGAATCAGTTTATTTTCTAGAAACATTAGAATAAGTGCAAAGTTATGTGGATCTGATTATCCTGACCAACTTCAAGCTAGTATCTCTTCATGACTTTGCAGTGTGACTGTATTCTGAATAGGATTGGGTAGACGTAGCTTTGACAGCTTGCTGAGAAGTGCTATGTCAGAATAAAATGGCATACAGCTGGTGCCATGGAATCGTTTACAATGAATCTGTTACAAAGGACTTCTCTTAGCAGCACCAAGCCAAAATTCCTATTGAGCTTCCCACTATCAGAATAAACACATTGGTTTGTCTAAAAGCCAAATTAGCTTTCCTGATTCTTTCTGTAGGTTGCAAGGTGTACATTGCAGTTCCACTTGTGGTAAATGTTACAGCTGCAAAACGTTTGCAAAAATACTTGAAACGAGGCAAAAGTTGTCAGTCTGTGAATCCCCATGGGGCTTTTCAAAAAGGTTCTTTGAGTTGTGCAAATGTAGGCCAAGTTGTTCTGGGCAAGGTAAGGCCAGGTAAGGCAACTCAGACATTTCAAAACACTTTAACAACAACATTCAGATATTGCCAGCCACAAAAGTTAGACCCAGGGGAGCAGATATCTGTGGCTCAAAAATAAATAAATAAATAGTGCCTCAAACAAATTGCCCACAGCTAAGTAATCAATTTCTGCTAAGGTTTATATCATGCATATGTCTGGTTGCAGGAGATTGAATGTATTGACGCAACAGGAGTAGAGTTATTAAATCTGAAAAGGATTTTTTATGTATCTTGTTGCAATGTAAAAGTTTCCAATTTATAATAAAGGTGGTGTGAGGGGAAGAGCACCCTACTCTCATCCCGTCGATACTATAAACATTTTCCCCAACATCTGAAGCCCCTCCTGTAGGGAAAACCCTGTCCACTGAAAAATCCTGGTATGGCTGGCAGCTCCATCCTACTCAATAGTGAACTGGGGAGAGGGACCAGACAGACCGGTCCCAGGTACTGAGAGGTGCCCCTTTCCCAGTAAGACATTCAGGCACTTCCACGTGATGCACCTGGGTAGGCAGCAGCTCTTCCTGCCAGCCACGCAATTCCTGCCCCAGCTTCCAGCCCTACTCCAGGCTCCTGGGGGAAGGTGAGGAGTTTCCCTGGGCTCCAGCCCCTTAGAGAGCTCCACTGTATACAGAAACTGCCCCAGTGGCTCAGCCAAAGCCCATTGACTCCGTTTCTCCCACCCTCGACTGTGGCCATAATCAGATATACCAGCAAATGAAAAATATAAATAAAAATTAATGTGTAGTAACATAACACATGTTATGATGTGAGGTAATAGATGAGGAGAGAGGGTATATCAGGCAGATGGATTACAGCTGAATTTGTGGAGGATTTCACCTACACAAAAGGGACTCCTCCAGGAAACCAGTGGAACAGCAGATGTATATCTTGCATCCAGTTCTGAAATGCTCTCCAGGAACAAGCAAATGCCACAACAGTATAATGGATAGTGTGTTGTATTTATGTGTGTGTGTGTGTATACATATTATGCAACATATACATATATTTTATATACACACATGTATACACACATACATATAAACATATCTATATTTATATATGTATTGCACCACTCATACTATTCAGTAGGGTAGATGGGGAAAGACAGGCCTGAATGTCCTCACCCAACGCAGGGTGGAGGGTTTTTAGTGCAGCTAGGATTTCAGAGGAATGTCAGATTAAGTGCAAACTGAAACTATGAAGAGCAAACAATGTGTTTGGAGTGACTCTGTTTTAGAGCAGAAGATATTAATGATAACACAAGGTCTAATTTCCATACTGTTTGATCAGGTAACACCTTTCCGCACAACTGGGGGACTTTGTTCCAGTTGGAACTACTGTTTGGCCAAGAGGGAGGGATGCTTTTGGTAAGCGCTGAATGGGATAGGGTGTTTACACTAACCACAGTAGACCAAAGCCTTCTTCTGGTTAACTCCTTGCAGTAATAAGGCTTGAGTTGTCGTGTGCAAGTCCCCTTACATGGAAATGAAGCAAGTTTGCGTTTTTAAGCTGGATACTCATGTTTGACTACTGAACATAAGAATAATCTGCCTTATCCATACCTGCACTCTTCTTCACTTCCCTGCGCATGCGCTTCAGACGCTTTAACATCCCTCTCAGGTCAGTGATACCATACTGAAAAGCAATCTTCTCATATTCACTGGGATTCGCATTCTTCAGGAGCTCCCACACATCTACCTCAGGTTCTTCCTCTTGCTGTTTAATCTCCCTAACAGTAGCAAAATAAAATTATGGGAGAAGAGTTAGTGAGGCTTTATCACACTATAAAAAAAGGTGAAGCTGAATCTATGGTGAGGTTAGAAATGTTTTGATCAAAATTTGAAGGCTGCCATCATATTTTTTTATTTCACTCAGTATGAGTGGAATAGCTCAGAATGACATTCACACCTGACTTTACACTTCTTCAAGACAGAATTTGGATATAAGTTTTAATTTGGCCTTTTCTGATGTAATCGGTTATGAGAGTTTTTATATTGCTTCATTATTTAAAAAAAATACAGTTTGAACATGTGGTACTATAATAGCATATGGGCTAATCCCACTTAAATCAGTTTTATCTGTTGTAATTGAGTGGAATCAGTTGCAATTTATGATGGCACCACTGAGATCTGAGTCTAATCTGTACATTTCATAATTATATAAAAATGCTTTCAAACGATGAGTCCCTGTAACTGCTACTAGGAGTGACCAATGAAAGGACATGAAATCCAAGGGAATCTGGGTCTGTTTATAGTTACACCAGTGCTTCTCAGAGTTACTTAAAGTTGGCATATGGATAGGAACTGGAGATTTCCACACCAGCTTGGACTTGCAAGATGGATCTGTTGGCTTCCGTGTTTATCTCAGTCTTAAGAGCAGGAAGTGTTTTCAGAGGCCTGTGTGAATAGCATCACCTTTATACAGAAGTTTCAATACCGTATTTATTATCTGCAACTCCAGGCTAAGACAACCAATAAAGAGAAGTATAATTATTTTCACAATGGCAGCCATTAAATGAGTGAACAATGGAAGCATCCTAAACAAAATTATAATTTTTGAGATTGACATCTTAGCTCAAAAAAGTGAACTGCTAGAACAGTCCGGGAATTGGAGCAGAAATCTAGACATTTTTTCCTGTGAATTCTTTGGGATCAGACCAGGATCATTCTGCTTTGATCTGTTTAGTCTAATGAAACCAATACTTTTGAACACAGTGAGAAAATAAACATTTGAGAAATAAAAAAAGACTGAGCTTTGGAGTGAGACACTGTTGGAGCTCAGCTTTATGAAGTCTGACAGAGAATTTTCTTTAACATATACTGAAATAGCACTGGGGGTCCCTGAGAATCTCTGCGTAGTTGGATGAGGAACTATGGAAAACCATTTTGCTGTTTAATCCATGAGGTTTATTAATTTTCATAATATGCCAGTGTTATTTTAGAAAGGAAAAAAGCTTCTCACTGAGGAGTCTTTGAAATACTTACATTGTTATCTTAGAATTATTGCTAGACAATCTCAGGCATGTAATTTTATGTTTCTTTCCTTTTACTTTTTTCTGTGCTCATGCTTTCTGGAGGGTGACTATGTACAGCAAACACTGGCTTTTCAGTGAGATTACTTCTGCATGGTGGCAAGTTGAGATCAGCTTGCAAACATATGTAAAAGCTGACACACCGCATGGGGTGGCATTCTCCTCTCCCAGGGCTGGCCACTTGCCATGCAATGCCTGTCCGTGCTAAGGAGAGGTACACTCCATGGGAATCAAGATAATGTACCCCTTTGAATCAGGCAGTAGTTGAGAATGAGGATCGGTTGGAGTATCCTGATTTTCAACCAGCTTGAAATAATTAATGTCAGACTCTTTTTCCTCTTGCATAACTGGAGAACAAATTGTGACACTTAGAGCAAACCAGTTTTGTTCTGAGACCACAATAGTTTCTGCTGTGGGTAGTGGGCAAATTGGTATTTCCTAAGCAGACTGACCTCTCTACAAAATTGCTGTCAGATCTTTTCCCCGAAAATGTGCATTTCGTTGAAAGATGTACTTTTTTAAAAAAAAGGACCTAAATGTTTCGGTGTTTTTGAAATCTTGTGCCTTTTGGAATTTCGTGCCATTACGGATCCATTGCATTGATGAAGCATAACCAGTCACAGAGTGGCTTACTGAGATAAGAACTGGTTTGTCTTCCTGCAAGACCAGCACGAAATTAGAAAATAGGCAGTATATAGATTCTATGCATTTAGGTTTTTTTTTAAAAAACATGTTTCAAGTATTATGCACCACAGGTGAAAAGTTCTAGCTCTTTCCTTGGTAACATAAACATACAAAAGAGAAGGAATGCACCTGCAACATTGCCTCTTGAAAAAATTGAAAAGAAAACTTATTTTTCTTCATAAAAATGGATATTAATATCCACACTCGGGCTTAATTAGAAATCTTATTCAATTAAGCTCAGAAGTATGAGGTTGCATTTCAGTGCCTGAAGCAAGGAGGTGGTGAACCGATTTGATCAATATCAAATAATGGTGTTTAAAAACTAAAAGTTTGCTTTGCCCATTAACCACATGATAGGTATACTATGTTTATATGGCTATACAGTATTTATCTTACAAAACATGTGAGTTACTTGTTAGTGAAGTGATAATGACTCTTAAATCACATTTCTCTTTCCACAAAAACACCAAGACCTCTTACATGCAACTCTCATGTTGCTAATAAAACACCCCACAGGCAGTCATGAGAACTGTCATGGTAAGTTGTATTAGTATGATAAAAAGTCAAACTGAAGATCCTAATTAGGGATGAGAAGATTAAAAAACCAAAGACCTGGTGAATTTGAATCGGCTCAGGTAATTCTTTCACTGCCTACTTTTATCTTCAGCCTTTCCTGTTTGCTTTAGTTGCTTAAATACTATCCTCACCATCATAGCCCATGAGCCCATCTTGAACTTTTTATGTAGTGAATACTGCATACTGGGTTTTCCTCTTTCAGAGTAAGTGATAAATGAGATAAAGGATCTAGTTCCTTTTCCAATACTCTATGGTCATTGATTTCCATAGCATATAAAATTTCTGTGATAAATTTAAAAAAATGACTAATTAACTCTCTTGTCTTAACCTGTTAAAAGACTAAACCGGGTTTAAGGTCTGAAATAGCTAGAGACATAATTATCATAACACCAGATTTTCAAGGCAAACCAGAGAAATATGTGCAAACCAGAGAAACATGTGCCAAGTTTTTCTCCATCACAGCATTTAAGGTGAATAAAACGCCATTGAACATTGTGTGCACATATTGAAGCAGAAAGCTACAAAGAATTAATACCAATGTCTATGGTTTGAAAGCATGATATATGATTTTTCATATCAGGATGCTTATAGAATCAAGTTAAGATGTACTCAAAGAGGTAAATTTAACCCTTTCAGGTTTTACCCTTGCACCAGACTCAATTTTCTGCACTGCTCATCCCTGTGTAGGAAATTCTTCCCCTCTACCTTCCATGCAAACACAAAATAAACAGCAAGTTAACTAAATGTTATTGGCCTCTTTAGGTTGTGGCTCACTTTTTTCCCAGTGCGCTCAAATCTGAGGTTTCTTTTCTGCACACTTAAAGGTACAATTAACTGAGCATTTGCGTATTATACTATGAGAAAGATAGTTAGAAACATAGAAAAAAATGAAAGGTCAGAAAATTCTTAAGAAGTTATTAATGCTACACCTGACTCTTTCTGTGTGCGAACCTAATGGTTTGCAATCCACACCTGCTCACTGCATCACTTGGTTCTCACCTACGTTTCAGGAGACCACTAAAGTCAAGTTCTCCTGCATCGTCTTGTCCATCACCGCTGTTATTAATAGAAAAAGATCAAATCTTTGTTTAATACAGGAAGACTTAGACAACACACATTGCAAACGCTCTACGTGTCTCATATACTCAACACTGTCCAGACACACAAATAATGGTATAAAATCAACACAAACTTGTATTCTTTTTCACACGAATTATGTTTCCTTAGGCAGTTGTGAAAAATAACACAAAGGTTTGTATTGCTTGTTATTATACTTTGATGACAAATTTTTGTAACTGCATACATAAATTTGCCAAGATTTGTGTTAGATTTCAGTAACACAAATAAATGTGAGCTAGTCAACACAACGAGCTTTGTTTTTCATTTCCATAGTGTATGTGTATAAAAACAAAGGGCTTGTGCTGATCTTTTGCTATGAACGTAAAACAAAGATTTGCATTGCTGGGTGGTGCTTTTAACAATGCATAGCTGTGTCAAATACTGATTGCAAAGCATTACACTTAAGATTTAACCTTTCTCTAAATGAAGGGAGAAAGCAGTTAAAAAAAGAAGAAACAGTACATTGTACATTTTTACAGATAGAATCACAGTCCTGTGAAGGTGCATTTCTTTCTATAATGTGACCTTAAGCAGTAATACCTTATTATAAAGCACATATAGACAAAAGAAATGCCCTTAATATTTGTAAAAAGTAAGGGCAAAATCCTGCAAATGTTAAGTCAAATGATGCCAATATTTCATCCCAGATTTTGCATGCAAGATATTACTTAGAAAATCAGAAAATATTCAGATATCCTCATATGCTTGGGCAGAATAGTTATTGCAGTTTTTTTTTAAATGTGCTCAAGAAAGGAGTGCACCTTGAATGTAATATCTTTTGCATTTACTCTTTAAATCAAATCCCTCTAAATAAAAACAGTTACTTCTGAATCACAGCTTTGCTTGTATGTGTAAATTAACAAACTGCATTCATTTTCTGTTTGTAAAACATTTTCATTCTGAATGCTTCTGTCCTTCTAAGACAATTTTCTCCATAAAAGGTAAAGATGACATGTATACTGGTTTGAATTACTATTTTATCACAGTCTATACTGGTTTGAATTGCTATTTTACCACAAAGGTAACTAACAAAAGAAAATACTTCAGACACAATGGTTTATCTTATGCCTCTGCAATATATTATTTGTAGTTTTTTCTGTAACGATGGCTTTATGACACACTTTTTTACAGTAACATAACATAAAGCCAGATTCTATCTTCTTGAAATCAGTGTAAATTTTCTCTCTGCTTTTAATCAGTACAGGCTTGGGACCAGGAACTTTCATATCGTAGCTGACAATTTTCAGGAAACACGTGGTAGAATATTTTAGTGAATTAAAATACAATTTTAAAAACCTCTAAAACCCCAGATATTTAATTGCCTTAAATATTCCATCTTCCCTTAAAGCAATGACACTGTAATTTCACAGTAGAGTATTTAATATCATATGTACTGTCTATGTGTTGTAACTATTCCATTCTACCCACTACCGACTACCCTAAACCCCACTTCTTTAATCTTTATTTACAAAAACTTTTTTTTAAAATACTTGATACAATTGTCTGCCAAGATTGCTGCAAGTTCTGTGCATGCTACCAGCATCCATTACTGAGGAGCTTCATAGGATCACTGTTTGAAGTTACCTTCTTTTGAAAGCAGATCTGATGTCAATGGATGGAACAACTTGGGAAGATTCTATGAAATAACAGTGATACAGGAATTAAAAACACAATTTGAAATTAATGTAATTTATGTAATCAATGTAATTTGGCATATGAAACTTGTTCAGTTTCCTGCTAAGTGACCACAGTTTGTGCTGCTCCTTTGGCATTAAGTTCCAATAAATGCAAAGCTGCCCAGTGCTAAGCTAAGTTTACTTAATTGCAGTTCTGCATAGGAGATCTGTCTCTGATGTTTCTCGCCGATCCCCTTCCTGCCTATACACAGGCTCTGGCCTTTTGGTCTTCCCTATCCTTATGCTTTCTTTCCTGCTTGCATCTTGCACTTTCCCAGTACGCTCAGCATCAGAGGAAAGAGGCAGTCTTCTCTACAACTACAGACTCATGTTGATGCTCGGTGCAGGGATGAATCTCCCTGGTGTGAATTACCCATTTGTGCCAGCCTGAATCAGATTAAATGGTTCTGGTCCACAGGCAGTGAAGGGGTGCAGCCAGGCTGGCCCCTGCCTCGCTGGCCTCTGAATATACACACCAACCTATGCCCCTCGGGCTGTCAGTCAGCTGTCAAATGTCCCCTTAACTGTGACCGGCTTCCCCTGACTGACGAACAAACAGACCGGTCTAGGCACATGCTTTGTGAGAGTGAACAACTATTTTGTCCACTGGCCCTGGCATTTCGAAAGACATCCATCCTTCTCCGTCTGATTGTGCAGGTACGCGCGTGCTGTTGTGCTGGCAGAACTGCTCTCAAAGGGAAAGATAAGCCTGTGGGTTAACGTTTGTCAGAGCAAGGCCTTCTATAACACAGAAGTAGACAAAGGTATGACTCTCCAGTGCTCTCCACATTGTGCTGTTCTTTATTTTGATGAAGAGTGGAAGAAATAGCTTTCTGGAGTATGATCATACCGTGCCTGAACAGGGTGCAAACCACTGGCAAGCCATGACCACTCCACGTCCCTCTGCTCAGATGCTGCCAGATGAAGCCTTGCTCTCTGAATAGCCCTAAGCCTAGCTCTCTGTCTAGCGTGCCAGAGCCTGGTTTGAATTCAATACAAGTTTCATCTGCCAGCTTTTCTAATTTTTGGATAAATGTCTCACATGCTATCTATCCCAATGTTAATTTAAACAATAAATTACAGACACTTAAGAAAATTCTCTGAGCTCTATGCTAAAAATGTTCACTTTAAGCATTACTTAATTTAAAGGTTATGAACAAAATTAGGTGGCATTTCAGGTTAAAAAAGAGAAATCTTTATAAAGCTTTACAGACACAAGTGGCATCTTACCAGTGACTTCAAGGTCAAAAGAGCAACTATCAAACTTGTCCTTATAAGATACTTCACAGCGATAGTTCCCTGCGAAGTTTTCCTTAGCTTGAATGATATGCATCTCAAATGTGTGAATCTAAAAATCAAACATAATTGTTCATTAATGTGGGGTATACATTTGCACAAAGCAGAATTGAAAATATTAGTCTTTCAGACCTAAACCAGGGGTAAGGAATAACTTGAATAAAGGGCTCTGGAAAGAATCTGGAACCCAGAAATGGCAATGGAAAACTTTGATTTTCCCACTACTACTTGTCCTGTGCCGGGAGAGCAGAAAAGTCTGCTTCTGCGCAGGGTCAGAGATCATCACTGAGATCTGCATGGGGAAGCCAGGGCCAGAATCCACTGCTCTTGAATTTCTACCTGTTGTCTTAAACTGATCTTTAAGCTGTCTTTGGAGCTTTGCCCCTGTAAGAAGGAAAAGCAAAACCACACCTTACTGTGACGCTCAAAGGACTCTTTCAACTGCAGGTGCTTCCCCGCTTTACTGGCCAAGTCCATCCATTTTCCTTTAAACCACTTAACATTTGGCTTTCGGAGAAGATCTTTGGCTTCTACTTTGGCTATAAATGTAATATTCTCGCCTTTTAAAAAGAGAAAAGAATAATGCAGTCATTGAGGAACATGTGGTTGGTCAGTCACGTCTGTACAAGTTTCTTTTACTACTGCTCCTTCCAGTGTCCAGGTGCTAGCTCTACCACAACAATCAGAATCAGATGGAGTCACACAGGCTATGACAGTCCTGCAGTGTTACAGAGATTAATGATTCTGGGTCTGGAAGCCTTCTGCCCATGTCAGTGTGGAGCTTGAGGCACGGAGAAGCAGGATAAATTAGTTGAGGCAAAACTCCATGTTGTCATGGGCGACTTGTTCCCAATATTCGAATTCTCTTGCTTAAAACAAGCGCAGGTGTTCCTAGGCTACCAGGCAGTTGTAACATGAATAAACTCCAGTCTGGAAAAGAAAGCCTGGAGCTCTTCATGCATTTCTATCATTAAATCTTTAAGCTGAGAAGGGAGGGGAAAGAGTCTTCTCTAAACAATAATTTGGGAATAGTAAAAGTTAGCTCCATTTTCAGAACACCCCTGCCCAGCCCCTGCTGAGTTTCCATCCTAACATTCAGTCTCCAGAGGAGAATACGGCTAACCCCTTATATTTATTTTCCAAATAAATCCTCCCCAAATGCTCTTTTTCTGCTCAGAAGATGAGAAAAATAATAGGCATGTATAAAAAAACCCCCCATCTAACCATGTCTTAGTGTATCCAAGTACACAGCAGACATATTAAGTAGCCTGTACTGAACTTCTCACCATTGCTGCTACCCTGCTTAGGGTGCAGCTACCTTACCATGTTAATATGGCTCAGGTGAACCTCCTAACTGTCCCCATTTACTGTGCTCTGGTTCATAACACAGAAAGTCCTCACAGTGCTTGAACTGGATTCCTCTGGCATGAAATTAAAACCAAAGATGTTTTAATCTGAGAGTTTACCACCTGTGCTCCAACCGTTCATAGGTGTGTAGACGTCCAGGCTAAACCACAGCTAGTCCAGAGCAAATGCCCCAGAATGGTTACAGTGGGGGTGACCCTACCAGCTTCCCTACAGAGCTGCTCCTATTAATCTAATTGCTAATTTACACACAGCTGTAGGGTACAAAAGTTGACCCAGCAATCTCTAAGCTACATTTCAGGCCTTTGGGTAGATCTTCCTGACATATCAATAACAGTACAGCCAACAGCATCACAGTAACCAGCTCCCTTCTCCAGAAACTATACCTCTTACCCATTGTGTTCAGTAAACTCAGATTTTGCTGAGTTGTGCTCAGATTTTGAACTTGTCTTGAATTAAACAATTGGTTTTTGCTTCTCTTTGTACAGTCCTTTTTGCCTTCAAGGAGTGGAGTTCACACCCAACTAAAATCAGTGGAAGTACTTGTAGCTGAGGGCAGAAGCTGAGTGTCACAGGAACTGCACATACCTTTCCAGGATCTGCCTCAGTCTCTGTCTCTCTGGAAGTGGCTTTTGATTTTGTTTCTAAGCACTTACCAACGCTCACTGAACCGCTCTGAGGTTTTTCAACAAATAAAGTGGATCTTTGGGTGTCGTCGCATTTTTCTGTCTCTTCTGGAGCTCCTCCTTCTCCAATAGACCATACTGAGATGCAGAGAGAGAGGGAAATGTCAATCATCTGAGCATGTTTTACTCCCTCCAAAATACACTTACCTGAACTCACTAAACTCTCTAACCCTATTACCTCTCTCTTCAGATGTCCTGAAAGATATGTAAGTTTTTGTTCACACTGACATCCATTGCTTGGCTGTCACATTGTATACAGTTCCTGCAAGAACGCTACCTCTGTGGTGACAGAAAATGAAACTATCAGGGAGGAAGAGAGGGGAACCTGATCAGCCAAGTCGGGTACTGAGCGACTCGAATGGCACCAGCATTCAACCATGAGTGCTTTACAGAGGCAATGCACAAAGGTCAGCTCTTTGTTTTTCAGAAGAGACAGAGGTTCTGAAAACACAAACAGCTATAAGCACAAACAAAACACATATGATGCGTAGTTTTGGTGGGTCTCTCTTAAGCCTGAACTCAGTCAGTTGCACAAGTCAGTTTTTCCTCTTTGTCCGCAAAATAGGGCAGGGATGAAGCTTACTTTTGAACTTCGTTCTCTTTTACCATGACAGAAGCAGGGAGTTTGGGGATCAGTCAGTACGACATCCTGCCCCATGCACAGGCTGATGTTTTACAGAGAAATAGGTCGTCAGATGGAAATGAGTGTGTCGCATGTTCAGACACAGCACCTTCTTTTCTGGAAATTGAGATTTTGGAACTGAGAAGGAACAACGGTACTGAGAGAAACAGCAAGTGAGCAGTCTCCCCAGGGCAGAGAACTATGCCAGCACAGCTGTGCATTTCTGGTCTTTCTGCATATCTGAAGAGCCCTGGCTTTGTGCTATGCAGTTACGTCTTGGGTAAATACATGCAAAACTGTGGTCAAAGCTGATTCCTAACAGAAAAAGCAGGGAGAGCAAGGCAGTGAATGTCTCTCTGTTACCTGCTACCTTTCTACAGAGAGACAAAGCACATGTCTCATATTCCAAATGAGAACTTGCAGAGCCCAAGTGCCACGTCTCCTTTTTTGGGGGAGTTATGGCCCGTGCATAGGGGAAACTGAGTAAAGCCAGTGCTGCCCTGCTAGTACTGAAGAGCAGAGAAATGTGGAAATGTACGGCTATAATTAACAAAGCCACCTGTCTCTTTCAAATCAGAGCTGCATCTCCCTTGTTCCCCTTGAACTGCTAATTGTTTCAGAAGCAAAGGTAGCTTTTTATAGTTTATCCAATCCTCTTTTGGTTTCATAACTAGCATAAATGAGGAACCAGTCACACAACCCTTCTCACTTAGTCAAAACCTGGTCTTGAAATGAAAAGGTCCTTCCCCTGCTCAGTATTTTCTGTAGAAACTCATTTGCCAGAAGTCATAATTGTCTTTCTACCGTGTAGAGATTACTGGTATGGGAACCTTTTTAACTCATGAAAATTTCCATTGCTCAGGAATGCAACACAACTCCTGACAACCATGGGAAAAAAAATGCAACCAAACTGTTTTTATACACACATGTATATACACATATATGAAAACATACACACAGGTATACATGAACACAAATATATATAGATACACATCTATATATACTCTCTCTATAATCTAGATGCTTAGATTATGCCAGTATAACATGCTAGTATATATGGAAACAATGTAAGAACGAGTGGGAGTTACTGGTGTGAATAAAATGATGTGACAATGCTTGGTACAGGAACTGGTCACGTGCAGTAACAAACCTAAGACGCCACAGGGTGAAATGGAAAAAGGATATTAATAAATGGAAGAAGTTTACATAGAGTCATTAATTCAGTATCACATAAAATAACACCTAGATATTATCATCATCTTTAGATATTAACGTTTTCCTATTTATTAAACAAACAGAACAAAACGTGGGTTTGACGTTGGCTCAGGGGGCTGGCATAGGCGGCTATGCCAGGTCAATAGCCATGGTTGAAGTACCTGCTGCTCATTTTGTTCCAGAGGCTGCAAATCCTGAAACCACAAAAGTGGGTGCAGTATGTGTTACCTGCCAGGGTAGGAAGAAAGAGGTTATGACTTTGCTAAGTTTTCCCCACCGTCCTTTGAGCTGTGAGAAGAAGCCATTCTCCTACAGTTTCCTGGGGCCTGTGTGTGGGATTCAGGTAAGCCACTGTCACCCTGTAGGCTGAGGAGGAAGGGAATAGTTGCATATCTATCTATATAGAAACAGATATAGATAGATAGGTATGTATGTATGTGTAAAATACTGATACGTGTCCTGTCTTGTGCAGCAGAGCCTTCTCTCACTCCTGCTTTAGCTGCTAGAAACCTATTTGCTCTGATACCTAAAAGCATTTCAACAGTTACAGTCTGATACTGTATAAACAATTAAATTAAAATTAAATATAATCTTTAAGAAATAAATTATTAATAATAATTGTATTATGTAAAATTTGGATTGTTTCAACATGTTTTTCAGGAGGTCTCACCTGAATCTTTTCTTTCCGCTGGCTTAGACATCCCATCTGAAAGGGAAGAGCAATTTAGATGACACTGGATCAGAGATCGCAGCTTAACTGACCTCAGATCGTTGGGATTTAAAGAACATTGATTCTTCATGCAAGATTAGACTAGATATTTAGGATCATACCCATGAGGAACTATTTGATCACAGAAAAAGGAAGTGAACAGCTGAAAAATTCAGAAATCTTTCCCCCTTTTCTCTAGAAAATCTAAATTAGTTTAGTTTAATTCCCATTCAAAATTTCCTTTTTAGTAGTTCGTATTTAGAAGGGTACTGTGAAGCTGATGTTTTCTTCATGATTTGTGTAGTTCCAGATGACAGATGAATTTATGTTGTTCAATGTTTATCTGAGGGGACAGTACTTTGAATTATTTAAATAGTCTATTTATTTATCTAGGTTGAGCAAAATAATGATAAAATTAACTTTTAGGGGTTTGTGATTTAAAATGTTATTTATATATTTCGCTTTTACCAATGAGGTCCTCTACTACTGTAAATCAATGTACTGCTACTGACTTTACAGATAGCATTCAGCCCAAAGTTAATAATGCAAATTCTTTTGGGAGAATCAAGAAAATGCAATCATTTAGGGCAGTGAAGATAATTAAGAGCATGTTTTCATTTGACACACTGCAAAGTGTTTTCTAGTGTTCAAAATCTCTGTTTAATTCGCAGTCTATTTTTTAAAAATAGACAATGGATAAATTTTGCCCTTGTCACATCTATCATGATGGACCCCTGTGCCATTGCTTTTCTTTTACAGCCAGCAACCAAAGGTATTTTATCTGCCAGCTTGGCAGCAATGGCTTGGAGCAGTACATTCAAACTACCTTGGAGGTCATATGGCCTAAGGTGAGGTGATAGACAATTATGTGGATAAACCTGTTTTGAAGTCATAAGGCATCTATTTTATTTGTAATTCTGGAATTTGCTCTCAAGACTAACCTTAAAAATGCTCTCCATGCTTGTTGATAGGAAAAGATAAGGGGAGTTGCTTTCAGAGCTGCTAACCGATATTTTACCTTCCAATGGCAGAACTTCTACCAAAGACCTCAAGACTGGACTAGAAAGGAACTTATCTGGTATGAAGGTCTTGTACTTCTGAACAGAGATTAATTTAACGTAGGGCACTTCAAAAAACTTTTTCTCTAATTAGTATGTTTTGAGATCAGTCCAATGGTTTGGACTCTCTCTTCATTAATAGTCGAGAAGAATGCATACATACATACACACACAAAGCACTATCACAGTCCTAACCTGCTGGTGGAGTACTAACTGAAGTGTCATCTTCATCTGTGAAAAGAAATACAAATAAAAAAGTACATAAAGAAACTGAAAGCACAGACGATCATCTGCTTTAAAACAACTATGTGAAAACGTAAAACCTGCAAAAGAAAGGGAAAGAAATCTTAATAGTCAGGAGCATTCACAATGGAAGCTTCAAACTGATGAAGAAAGCTTTGCGTAATTCAGTAGCTGAAATGGTAAACCTTAATGTTTCAAGCAAGTAAAAGAAAAATGAGATGTGGACTGTGATCTATTATTAAATCATGAGTTTATATGAAAGCTGCTGAGTGGTTCTGTTTGTTAGAGATGTAATCCACAGTAAATACAAAAAAGCCACAATGAAATCAAGGTCAATCACATATCTGACCTGAGGAAGATGCCATTTCTCTGGTGTCCGTGTCTGCAATTAAAATGTGCACCATATATGCATTCAGCATCATTAAATCAAGATATGCAACAGTTAAAAATAGTCCCCTGTATTTATACTTTGTAATTTCTGTATTAGAATATTAATTTAAAATGCAAGAAACAACTCATTTTTTCCATATTATAGGAGAATAATTTAAAATAAAGACAGAACTATTATCATCTCACTGGATTTTCTTTTTAATCACACTAAAAGTTGACCATCATCAGGTATTAAATCACTACAAGCAATTGTAGTGATTTCAAGCAAATCTCATAGAGTACATTGAGGTATATATTTATATCAATCAAAAGCCTGAAAAAAACATGAAACTGGCATTAAATCTGAAATGCTGTAATCATGTTTATTAGAAAACCAGAATAAGGTAAAGACTATCTTTACAAGAGTCTCCTACATCTCTTTGAATTTTAGATGTTGACTAGAAACCTCAGAGATATCAGTTTCTGATAAAAATATGCAAAAAGTCTTAGTGTCTTAAAAGCCTAAAGGTAAAAAAAAATTACAATTACCAATGTATCATTTGAAAGGCTAGAATAAACTAGATATATTTATGATTAAATACATATGTAATGTAAAGATAACATGTCTTTTATACAGTATCAGAAAATCATCTGGAGAACATTTCAAAGTGGAGGAAAAGATAGCTGAACAAGAACAACTCTGGAAAAATATTAACCCGTTTTTTTAAGGAGGTTTTGTGTTTTTTGTAGATTTTAAATTTGGGTTTCCAGAACAGAATTTTAAACTCTGAAGTTATCCTTTGATTTTGATCTTAAAGTTACTATTTGTCTATATTTTCTCAAGGACAAATATAATAACTATGACAAAACCACGTATAAAATATAATTGCATTTTTGTAAATACTAGTCATATTAATTTTTTATGCTTGCTTAACCACTGAAGGCTAATTGAAAGTCTGTTAATAGAATTTAGCTACTTAGCCATAACATTTTACTCATTCCTTTTTAACGATTCATCAAACTTCTTTTTAAAAATCCCTTGGGAGGAGGATGTCAGTTGTAAAAGGTAGGCCTACACATGAAGGATTAATGTGTTATCTTGCAAAAATTATTTCTTATTCATAGTAAAAAAAAAAAAAGAATTCGTTTAGTGGAAGAGTTTTCACCACCTGCATCATCCAATTGCATAAGAAGATGTTGATTTTCAGTGAAAGCACAGTAATGATAAAGTCATGTCAGATGTTTTAACATATTGTTCTAGCAACTAAATGAATGCAAGGCTAAGTAATTCCTCTGCAAATCTTTCTCCATATTTCATGAAAGTATAAAGTGTACTTTCAGCTCTTTTTGTCAATAATGTCACCATTGTGGTTGATGATGGCTTGAAGAGGTACAGAATATTCTCTCTGGCCAGAAAAAAAATAAAGATCAATCAGCATAAAACATGTGATGTGATGCACCCTACATGATGATGTATGATAATCACATTATTAGAGGACTCCTCTATTTGACTTCTGTTTTCTTTAAACATTTGAAAAACTAAAACAACAAAAAGGTGTTACTAGTTTTGCAGAGGGATTGCTGAGTTTTCTCCAAGGTAATCTATCATTTTTCAAACAAAATGTTAACGTCAAAGACAAACGAATAAAAACAAACAAACATTTCAGAAGTATCAAAGTGAAAGCACAATTGAATGTGCTGTAAATGGAAAGAGTATGAAAAGAATACATGCTACTAGGATTGTTTTGACAAATGGGTAACTATCAATCCATCAGTCCTTATACCTTAGGCTTCTAGGATGAAATGAACCGATTATTGAACAGATATGAAAAATGGTTGAACAGCTGTAACCGATTTGCTTTCTGTGATGAACAATTGTTTATGTTAGCAATAAATTCTATTTAAAGATAACAAAAATCCCCAAAATACCAGACCTGGTGATAAAACTATGATCATTAGTTCACTGTCCTTATCTTCTGTGAGTAAACTTTTAATGGAATATATTTAGCAATCTGTGTATGACAAGAGCTAAGTATGAAGAAATCACTTCATTCATTTGAGAGGAGGTTGATAGGATGTATTACTCTATAGAGATTTTTGTTCTTTGGCTTCTATTCATCTATGGCACATTTTCATTAACAAATACAATATCTACGTTTATTCCCTTGTATCTAAACAATTGCATTAACTGAGGACCAGGCCTCTTGAAGTTTCATCAGGATTAAAGTCTTGTAGGAGGAAAGAACACTCCATATCTTATAAGTAGCTGATGTAAAACTTTTATACTCACAATCAGTGTAACCTCAATATTAAAATTTCTGACTGCTGACACAGCAAGAGTGTAGAAAAATCTGTCAAAATGTAAGTCATAACTACTGATTTATATATGAACTGCTGATATCAAGAATTTTAGACCTTCTACTTTCCCTTGACTTGAAATCTACCACACAAAAATGGAAGCTGCTATTCTGCTG
This sequence comes from Ciconia boyciana, assembly GCF_034638445.1. Taxonomy (NCBI): domain Eukaryota; kingdom Metazoa; phylum Chordata; class Aves; order Ciconiiformes; family Ciconiidae; genus Ciconia; species Ciconia boyciana. The sequence goes on from NC_132934.1 coordinate 63,420,640, forward strand.
TCAGTCACATTGTTGATAGATCTAATGTTTTGCAGAAGTGGCAAAATCATATTAATCTATTATTTTACTTTTCTCTTTTTTAGCTGTTTAAAAGAAGACTTGGAAGCCATGTGTCAATGTCAAAAGCCTGGTGCTACAGAACTGAACAGGGGAATTTGGGAATTTACTCCACTGGAGCAGCTTCTCAAACTTGATGTAATCGGCTAACAAGAGCCAGTAAACTAATCAGTCTGTCTTTGTTGTTGTTCCCTGCTCTCACTCACCGACGACCATGGGATCTGGCATGAGGCATATGGCAGGCATATATAGGCAGGGTGGTGAAGAGGGCAGAGACGCTGTTTGGCAGCTGCAGGTGACTTCAGAGTGCCTTAACATTTAGCTGTGCTACTGCACACTGGAGCAAGTGTCCAGGACTAAGGCAGGAGGTAGGTAAACACCACAAAGAGCGAACCCTTGTCTTCATTGTGCATTAATAAATACAGAGTAACTCAACCAACTGGCTGAATCATTTTGGTTTATGCTGAAATTGCGAAGCACAGTTTAACCCTTCTGAGACTAAGAGTTTAAAATTCAGTTGCCTTCAATTATCCATCTGATTTTCAAAGAGTATTCAGCAGTCCCATCGAAGGGCACTTAGCACTTTGGAAGTAGTAACTGAAGTATATACATACAGCAATGGAAGTTTTAGTAGAGAGGAATGCATAAGTGAAACCTGGAGAAATACAAGGATGAAACATGCAAACATTTTAGTAGATGGTTGGATGGAACCTAGAGAAAAAGATATCAGTAAAACATGCAGAAATTTTAGTAGCTCTCTGAATGGCTGGATGGGACCTAAAAAAAGGAATGAGCAAATTGATATTAAAATTCAATTATTATTCTAGCCATTGAGAATACATTTATAACAATATTCAACATATACAATAATGCTAAAATTAAAAACAAAGGCAGAAGAATGTAAATTGAATGAGTATGAAATAATGTAGTAAATTTGGTGGGATTTCTGCTGAGTCACTTTTTTCTTCGAAAATAAAATGGATGGTCCTATATATCCTGATTTTTTTACTAAATTATTTCAGATATTTTTGAAACTAGAAATGCTATAAAAGATTAAAGTACGCAAGAAAATTTTATTTTTACTGCTCTGAGCTACTGATTTACAGTGAAATAACCACAAGATAACAAAGAATTTATCACAGTCCTCCATTTCTTAACTTTACAGTGAACATAAAGGGACATAAATATGTAATTTCACACAGACAATAACTACTAAAAAGAAACAGAACAGTAAAACAGACACACAGATAGGTATACTTTATCTTCCTAACTTCTGCTCTTAACTTTATCTTAGAAATGAGGTGAAAATTATGGACTACATGGCTTACGTGGACTACCAAGCTTTCTTTCTGTGCTGGTTTTGGCTGGGATAGAGTTAATTTTCTTCACAGTAGCTAGTATGGGGCTATGTTTTGGATTTGTGCTGAAAACTGTTGATAATACAGGGATGTTTTACTTACTGCTGAGCAGTGCTTACACAGAGTCAAGGCCTTTTCTGCTTCTCACCCCACCCCACCAGCGAGTAGGCTGGGGGTGCACAAGGAGTTGGGAGGGGACATGGCTGGGACAGCTGACCCCAGCTGACCAAAGGGATATTCCATACCATACGACGTCATGCTCACCATATAAAGCTGGGGAAGAAGAAGGAAGGGGGGGACGTTCCGAGTGGTGGCGTTTGTCTTCCCCAGTAAGCGTTACGCGTGATGGAGCCCTGCTTTCCTGGAGATGGCTGAACACCTGCCTGCCCATGGGAAGTAGTGAATGAATTCCTTGCTTTGCTTTCCTCGTGGGCATGGCTTTTGCTTTACCTGTTAAACTGTCTTTATCTCAACCCATGAGTGTTCTTACTTTTACTCTTCCGATTCTCTCCCCCATCCCACGGGGGGGGAGTGAGCGAGTGGCTGTGTGGGGCTCAGTTGCCGGCTGGGGTTAAACCACGACGCTTTCCTAGATGCCATGTTCCAGCACAGCCTGACTGTGCTGCAGAGAGGGGCTCTCCCAGGTTCCTACAGTGTGCTGTTTCTTATAAATTATCAGCAAAGAGGTCACAACTGCTAACACACAGGTATTGTAGAATTGCTGTGGAATTCAGATATGAAACCTTTCCCATCTCATTCCCATTCAGGGAAGTACCCAAATCTGTTACTTCTGAAGCTACAGAAACAGTTTTATAAATAGCTTGTACAAAAGCTAACCTCTAGCTGGTTCTGTCTTCATTTCCTTGTTGAACCATTCATTTTCTAGTGTAAATGATTTTGGACAGATTGGAAAAATGGAACCTTTTCCTGTTTTGTGAATTATGCTCACCATTATAAAGATTTTCTTCTTGCAGACAAACATGAAGGAATCACTCTAAGAAAATATACTTTCCCTTACTTAGTGATACTCTGCAACAAAACAGGAGCTGATAGCAATGATTGCACTATACCTAATTAAAAGAAAAAATTACTACCGACTGTCTGGCAATGACATCTACATTGCTTTGCAGAGGTGACAGAAGGTCATTCTTTCTTCATATTGGTATTCAGACTTTCACTGGAATTCTTACTGAGGCAACTGTTGCCACCATGGGCTGAAACTGGAAACACTTCCCATACTAGGATCTCAAACAATTTTTTTGCTAGCAAAATCCTCCTAGACAGGGTAAGCACCAAGAAACCATTTTTCCCCTTAGGAAATACCTGTGTGCTTCACTAAATTCAAAACAGAAACAGAATAATTTATAAAAAGATAGTAGAAGTATTTGATAAGATACCTACCATGTTTTCTTTTTTATTCAGTAAAATGTAGACTTGTAAGCAGTGGGGAAAACACCATTCATGTTCAGTTCGGGAACAAAATTTTCTCTCATATCAAAATTAAAGCAAGCAGAACTAACTGCTGGAATAGCTTGAGGCAAGACCTTCATCTTTTTTCCTATCAGTAGGCATGCAAATTATTCCTGAATTGTGTTTCCATTACCAAGATGACAGATTTGATTACTCACATGAAATTTTGTGTGTCAAAATAATTGCTCAATGCAAAGATAGCTGGCAAAATAACATGCACTGAATCTTGGTTCAGCATTTTTATTTTCAAAAGGGTACTTGAAGCACACACTCTCAGTGTTTATATTTTGACTTTGCTGAGAAAAATAGCCATGCACACCTTTGCCAAATAAATCTGCAAATATCAAATATGCATCCAGTCTGCCTAAAAGGCAAGATTTTGTCTGTAAGAGACCAAAAGCCAGAATACATTTTCAAGCAAGCCATTTCTTGATTTGCCATGAAAAAGCATAACCGTGCCAAATGAAAAGCAAGCATTGCATCAGTTGTAAATATATTTTGGTCTGGCTTAGCCTTTTATCAGAATGAAGAAAAAAAAAGATTATTCATTTCAAAATAAGCTGATGAGCTGTTTGAATTCTACTTTGGCAGGGAGTACAAAAAGGAGTGGCACTTGGCCCAGTTCCCTCAAAATGTGTCTTAATAACAGGAAGAATTGCCAACAGACCTGGGGTCTAATCTCAGTGGCACAAAAATATATATTAAAAATGGAGCTGATTTTCACATGCATTGCTAGTGGAACAGTTATGTGTTTGTTCACCGCAAACAGTCCTCAAAGGCATTTTTCAGAACTTGTAATGATCTCAACTGCTGGGCTCCCAATGAGGACAGAAAGACAAATGTGTCATTTCTTTTTTCAGATGAAAAAATCTATTGGACTTTGCTGAAAGGTAAAACATGCAATATCAAGTTTCTGTGGTAGAATAGAAACAGCTTAGAATGATAGTAGGAGATTGTCTGCTTTATTTAAAAGCTACCAATGTGCATAGTATCTGAGCTTTAGCAAGCTTGGTCAGTGTCAACATCCAGGCCCACTTAAACATGGCTTTCTGCTCATGCAAATCACTTGAAATTTGATCTATTAATTAAACAGTCTGTATAAATACTATTGCTAAAGTCTCAGCCTCGTTTGCAGAATTTTTGAAGATACTCGTAAGTATCATAATTCCCTTGTGCTGGATAAGTCATGCAGAAAAAGGATCCAGGAAGCTTCACATCACACTTCTGAAATTTGGCACCAAAATTCTGAATTAAAGCTCAAGCAATCCAGCATCAGAACAGCATTTAGGAATGTTCTCTTTACTGCCCATTTTTAAAATATGATTTCAAACTCACCTTTACCCTTTCCAGTTCCACCCTCCTGCGGTGTTTTTTGTTCTGTGTAGGAAGTACAAGTATATTTTTGAGAGGATCTTAAAGTAAAAAGAAAAACTTACACAGCATTAAAAAATACAGCAATATTCTAGGTCCTGCTAGTACTGAAAAAACAAAATTAAAGAATTATTGATATACATGTATATGTAATATACAGTTGCAATCCCATAAAGCATTTTACAACTCTGTGCATATCAATGCATTTTCTATGCTTTGAACAAGTCATATAAGATTGATGTTCCTGTACTCAGTGGAAGAAAATACTGGGTTCTTTAGAAGTAGCAATTGTTAGTCTCTTGTTCTTGGGCTTATTTACAAAAGCCTTTGAAAAGAGTTACATATCATTGTTAATTTGAATGGAATTGGATCAGACATGAAATACTGCCAAATATTAATGGTACCCAGAGCTGCATCACCCTAATCGGTTTATCCTTAAGACAAAGTACACAACAGAGAGAGTGTATTGAGGGTGTTCTTAATTCTTTATCATCATCTTCATAACTATCATCATAATCTTTCCTAGGCTATTTGTTTTTAGTTTTCTTGATCAGAAGAGTTGCCAGCTTGTCCTCTACTCCAAACAGGTGAATGTGAATTATCTTTGACCTCATATGTATGAGAAAACTTGGATTGTATTTTCAACAAAATAAAAATTTCCATGCTTTCCCTATTTCAGGATTTGATAGGATTCCTATCTTTGGTTTCCTATCTCATTAAATTTGCATACAAGGCCATTTAGAGACTTGTCAAATCATATGAATTGTGCTGTCTTCAAGGTGTAAACACTCAATATTCTATTGCCTGTGAACAATGACTTTCTGTGGCAAACTTACCTGTCAACTGCCTGATAGAACATGGGTTTGGATGAAGGTCAATGGACTAATATTATCAAGATGGAGCTAAGATAAGTTTTGTGCCATGGAGGAAACATCTGTAAGAGCCAGTTGATATTATGATTGTCCTGATTTCTTGTTCACATGCACATAGCCATGGTAACCATGAAAATAAAACTTGAAATTTGGAAGACAAGTCCGTATTCTGGAAGCATGATAGACTTACAGATGCTTCTGTCTGGATTCCCTAAATTTCCAAGCTCCAGTTGTCAGGTTGTCCATCTTGGCCAGATGGTGAAACCTGTTCCTTTTTAATGGGAATTTTGCTACAGTAGCACTTTCCTTTCCCGCTGGGAACTGGGATTAGGAGAATTCACTGTTCTTGGTGGGTGATAGCATGTCTAAATCCCATTTGAAAACCTCATCAGGGCTAAGTATACCTACCTGGTGACTTGACATTGAGATCTAGAAGGAGCTCTTACAATGGCTTCCCAAAAATTTCCTGATGTAGTTCAAGATGCTGATTATGTCCAATAAACTATTTGTATGTTATAGCATTTGGATTTTTGAACAACCAACTTCCCTCTTTGTGTGACAGCACTTGATAATCCAAGATGACAGCATCTTGAGTCAGGCAGAAGGAAGCTAGGAGAAGTGACTGGCACTGACAGCTTAGAAATATCCCAGTTTAGTCTGTGCCTAACCATAAAGGCCTACTGGCACCCTACTTGTTTTACAGAAGAAGTACAGGTATGGGGAAAAGGAAGGGGGTTATAGGAGTGATTTCATATTTAATCCTGTGTATTTTAGTAGAAATGATGAAGATGTTATTTATTTGAACATGTTAATAGATGTTTTTAATATAATGCTTCCAAGATGCTATTCCTTTTTGTCTACAAAAAGCAGTTTCTCATTTCAGTTCTACTCAAAAGTTAAGATTGATGAAGAACATGAATTCAAGTACAAAGTATATCAGATAAGAACCTCAGTGTGAATATTTTGAAATTAATTACTTTAATATCAACTGTACAGATTTTACAGTTGAGTAAAATACAACCATCATGAATGAAATATCAATTAACTTTCCTTACAAATAGATGCAATATGAAAGAGTTCATCCTAACATAAAAATAATATATGCGTTATTTAAACATGAAAATCCTTGTGGCAAATGATACTACTACCTCCAGACTTTGTCATTTTTTAATGAAAGAGTGTGTCATTTAAAAAACAATGTCTTGAATCAGCCTCGTAAAATGCCATTTTGCAAGACTGTAAGTAGATGCAGGTTTGACACCTGGAGAGTATTTATTCTGTTTGGTATTGTTGTTTAGGTAGCTATACAGAGGATAAAACTCACCAAATGGTTAAATTAGACTTGCGTAATGTATATATGTATTAACTAGCATCTGAGAATATAACTCAAGTTACTCAATGCAAATCAAACCCACAAAGCAAAGGCTTGACGACCTTTCCAGCTCCCACTAAAGAAAATGTAGCAGCTGCACAGAACTTCAGCTTTACCTGAAGCCCTAGTCCTTATGAATGAGTTTCACCTCACCTAACTTTGGCTTCCTGGAAGTTATTCACCCACTCCAATCTAGATAACCAGCCTCCTCAGGGCAATTGACTATACCTGGGCATCCAGTGGTATCTTAGACAGGTTGTCCAGGAAATGCCCATTGGATGAGCATGTATGACCCAGGATCTGCTCCACTGGTTATAGGTGGAGCACTGTTGAACAACTTAGACAAGATACCTAATCTTCAGATGCCTAAAATTAGATGAAATGTATCCCATGCTTGATTCTGTCAACTTTAATCACAGTGTATCTTCAAGGAGAAATGAAAGGGAATATTTTGGTAATTAGACGCTGTTCAGCATCAAAGAAGACAGCATAATTTAGCCACAGAATTTAAGCAGTCATCATTTTCCTGTATCCTGAAGGACATTTGCATCATTACGCAAACAATAAGTCTCTCACAAACAAAAATTGAGTCTAAAAAATCAACATTCAGACAAAGTGAAGTGAGAATATTTTATTTGGGTAGGCTTTCTTACTTTTCTTACTGTCCTCTCACTTTCAAAGGGACAATGAACACAAATCATATTATGGCTATGTAGTATCTAGTCTCATGCAGCCGTTGTTAGTGCTACGGTGCAAATTAGCATTTTTTACACTAACCTGGAGGTGGTGGTGCACTTTCAGTTTCAGTCTCTGAAAAATGAAGAAAGAAGACAGATACTGAGCTTCAAGTAAAAGGAAATATTTTTCACACATTTGGTATATGCTTGTTGAATTTGGACACAGTTTGGGTTCATTTAATATTTTAATGCAGTTCTCAAATTTTTTTTGCTTTCACACAAGCAACACATGACATCTTCAGAGTGACATGGTGAGAGGCCTAAAGCTTATGCTCTGTGAGGAGAGGCTACTGAACTTGTTCAGTCTGGAGAGATATAATACTCATAGAATTATAGAATCATAGAATCATTTAGGTTGGAAAAGACCTTTAAGATCATCAAGTCCAACCATTAACCTAATACTGCCAAGTCCACCACTAAACCATGTCCCTCAGTGCCACATCTACATGTCTTTTAAATACCTCCAGGGATGGTGACTCAACCACTTCCCTGGGCAGCCTGTTCCAATGCTTGACAACCCTTTCGGTGAAGAAATTTTTCCTAATAGCCAATCTAAGCCTCCCCTGGTGCAACTTGAGGCCATTTCCTCTTGTCCTCTTGCTTGTTACTTGGCAAAAGAGACAGACACCCACCTTGCTACAATGTCCTTTCAGGTAGTTGTACATTTTGGGGCGTTTTGGCATGTCCGTTTAGGACAGTTCTGGAATATAATGGAATCCAAGTTGAATTTCAAGTTTGGGTTTCATTTGTTTGAGTCAATTGGTCTCAACCTATGCTTAAATGGATAATTTACCACAGCAATATGCTTTTGTCAGGTGATATCCTATGTTTAAACAAACTTCCCATCAACTGGAATAATATCTGGTATGACTTTAATCGTGAAGTGTAATGGACCATAACTGAGGGGGATCATGCACAGTGAATCCAGAGACCTTTATCTCTTTTTCTCCACACCATTAGATCTAGAGTTCAGTGTTCAGTGCAAGCAGAAAGTAAAAAAATCAGCTTAGCTGCTCTGCATAGGACCTACAGTATTTTTGGTTTTTCTTTCTTTCAGTCATGGTTTTTAACCTAAATCACTTCCCTTTCAGATGTGTGATACAGAAAGCAGGCTTTTTATCCTATTTAAATGTTATCCTTTTGGGATGACATGTTCTCTAATCTAAAAACATAAGAACAAATTAACTAGATAAAATTTATGTGTAAAATATTAAAGGAAGCTTATTTTCAACCTGTAAAAGCCTTAGGACTCTAGACTGGTTGAAAATAGTGCTATTTATTGGAGACAGTATATTGACTTATAGTTCAGATACTTGCAACGAGCAAAGATTTAAAAGGTTGAAATCCTTAACTGTAACAGTAGATGGCTCTTACTAACCTTTGTCATATTATGGGTATTAACCTTTGGGACCCCACCTCAGGTCATATTCAGGAAATAAAGTTTCAATTTCTGTCACACAGAAATGCTGGTAAGGCTATTCCTTTGCACTCAGGTCTAAATATAACTAAAACATGCTTCTCATTCTTAATAAATCCATTTAATGTTTAAAAGGGAGGAGTACTTTTAGTACAAATATAATTTTAAGATGAGTGTGTGAATTTGATATGATTTAGGAACTTCCAGTCACATACACAGATGCTATAGCAAATCCTTGCAGAGGGTCCAAAGAGAATCCCTCGCTATGGGGAAAGAGCTCAGTGCTGTACATTCTAGCCACAGCACCCATCATATGCAATAAAAGGGAGAATGTATGTTAAAGGCCAACAGACACAGAGTCTGGTAAAAGTAAAATAGCTTTACTTAGGTTCATAGCAATTTATTTTTTCTGGTCTAATTACTAACATACCAAGTTTTGCTTTATGGCCTAGGAAAATATGAACATTTTTCATATGAAAATTCTACCACAAAAAGTACGTTTTGGAACATATCCCCTTTACTACCATGACATTTCTCACTGCTTCCACTGAGAATAAAATAACATCTCTGTGGCATGGAAGTCTATTTCTTGCATGGAAAAGTAATAGCAGAAAATTATTGACTGTATACTTGTCTTTTTGAAATTTAATAGCTAGAAACAGGGAGTATTCTTACAAACACTGAATTAGAAAATTTTCCCTGGCTCACCAGCAAGAGCCTCAAATTTATAAACAAAAGCTCACCAAATTAAGCACTTTCTAGGCTCGGATGAAAGGGTTATGAGCCTTTTGAGGGACTTGCCTTGAGTTTTCTTTTATTTTGAAAGGTATTTTATGGCTTCATCACACAGTAGTGTTGGTCAGAAATCACACATCTTTCCAGTCCTGTCTTACCTAGCAGTAGGTATAGATGTTAGCCAAAATCTACAGCACAGACCAGACCTGAAACACTATTTTTATAGTCTAAACTTCATCTCATGCATGCAGACATACAAGGAGATATTCAAAACCTGAGCAATGTCATGGGCAACCTACTCTAGTTGACCTTGTTCCGAGTAGGGAGGTTGGACTAGACAATCTCCAGAGGTCCCTTCCAACCTCAGCTATTCTGTGATTCTGTGATGGGATGATGACTGAAGCCAGACCAAGAAGTCAGTGGTTTCTTTCTTAAACCATAATTCAAGGCTGTTTGGGCTATTGCTACAAAAACTGAGGCAAGAACTGAGCTCAGGGAAGAGACCTGAAGTATGGTGTGGGAGGAAAAAAGGAAGGGGGAGAGTTCCAGGCACTGGGGGTGGCAGAGACATGGGAGATACTTCAACATAATCTTTTGGCCATGTGTGACCCCTTTCATGGTCATGCTTGGCTTACAGTTCCATTCCTGAGGACAGCCAGGAAAAAAAACATTAATAGCACCGAGTAGTTTCCACCTCCCCAAAGAATGACAGCCCTCTCTGGCTGACCTCTGCAACAGGCTTGTCAGCCAGGAAAGGACTCTGTGCACTCAACCAGCAGCTTATGGTTGTGCTCCTTCCCTAGGAGGCATGCTCACTGGAGTCCCCAGATGCCATTCCTGACAGCCCCATTGCCTAATATGGTGCTGTGTCGAGGCATTGTCAGGAGGGCTGGCGGCGGAGAAAGTGTTACCTCCAGCATGCACTCCTCAGCCCCTTGGGAGAAGAAGTGTTCTTCACTGCGTTGTAACGATGCTTCTTGAGCTACAGGGGAGAGAGGCCGTAGAAGGTCCAGTTACCGCTGGATTAATACCATAATGTCAACTGGGCCTTCTACTAAGCACCTAAAGTTAACTTCTGCCTCACAGTTTCTAAGACAAAAGGTCATGGTCTCTTCTTTGCAGTTCTTTATTTAAGAAGCCAAGAATGTAGCATTTCAGTGGGTTGTGTCGTGCTAAACACAGACCTTGGGTTGTTCATTGGTTGTGAAACTTGCAAAGCAGCTGGCTGTATATAATTCTACAGCAAGAAAAGGAATTAACTTAGCAGTCCTTTCTACATGTGATACCTAACAGACAGGCTACTCAGAAAGGATAGTATATTAAGAAGTGTAGTTAGCAAATAAAGTGAAAGCACAACTGTCACTTAATAACATCTCCAGAAATGCTTTCATGCCTCAGCCATGTCATGAGATGCATTCAGGATCCAGTTTGACATAGGATATGAGCACTTAGAGCCAAGACATTTTTATTTGTGATTTATAATTATACATGCACACATACACTCTTGAAAATCAGCAGGAGATGCAACTTGACCCGTTACCAACAATTTTCCATCACTGTTCCACATTTACTACATTCAGTTTTTCAGATAAAATAAGACTTAAAATCTCTTGCTACGCATATAGGTAACTAAGCTTTAAAAAGTTCCATGAGATTACCCATGTGCTAAAGTTATGGAAATGCTTAAGAACCATGTTAAATTGGGACTATCATTATTTAAAATTTCAATTCCATTTTAGGTCTGGCTGCACTGACACCTGACCTGCAATAACCACAAGAAGCTTTGGCAGGGAACTGGCAGGGTGCTTACATGTGGTGGCCAGTTTTCAAGGGCTCTAAATTCCCACTTCCACTGGCTTCTGTGACAGCAACGAGCATAGAAACTCCCTGACATCATATGTATTACTTTTCGGATTGGAGTGTAAACATAACGAGGCATGCTGACAGTTCTAAGGCAGTCTCTAGGTCCTACTCTACTACTGTGCTGGGAGCAAAGTATTCTGGAGACTTGCAGTTCAGACCTTTCGAGAGCTACAGGTTATCACCAGGCATGCTGGGAAAGAGGTCTGGCTGGATAACCCTTCTTATCTTGCGACTCTGTACTCATGACCAGGTTTGTTTTGGGTAGGCTTAGGAACTCTCAATGATATTGGAAAATGAGCAGTGGGGGTTTTTTCCCCCCTTAGGTGAAGGAAATGACCTTGAGCTTGCACAAAGTCTAAAGATAGCATTTCACCATCACTGGGCTGGAACATTCACAAGAGGGAGGAGGAAACTCTCCTGCACTAATTTCTCCCTGCAGGATTGGTTACAACCCAGCAAAGACTCTGGTGTGAACAGCCAAGGGATTCAGGATCTCACTCAGTCTGACCAGAGGGCTTACTCCCATTTACCTGAAAGGGAAACCAGGACTATAGCTGCATCATCATGGATACAGGTATGATATCTGTCCATGTAACAGCAGAATATTAAAGTGACTTTCATATGTCAAAGAGCACGAGGATGGTCACTTAATGCTTTTTGTCACAAAGGCGTGTCAAATTGTGTCAAATTTAAGTTGGTGGATTAAACTTGTGGACATAGCCTCTAGGGATCAGACAAATATAACTATTACGTAGGCATTCCTAAAGTGCTGACTCTGCTAGTCAGACAAAAATAGACAAAATGCTAGTTTGGGGAGAGAGCATGGCTCACCCCAGCCCTTGTGCAGTTGTCGTGTGTAAGGATTGTCACCTGTGCACAGCCCCTATGACATGAGAACTGCTGTTATGGCACATGGCTTTCTCCTGGGGTAGATGCTCCACTGAAATAGGTGGGCAGGGAAGGACGAAGGATCTGGAACAGTTGCTTGACAGACCTCATGTCCATATCATCAGCAGAGAAAATCAGTAAAGCTTCTTCCTTTCAGTGTTACTTACATTCCCTGCAAAAAAAGTGCTCTGAAGAAGAGAAATGGCTCAAAATGGTTTGACCATTTTTTATGGGTCACTTCACCCAGGCCAGTACAGAGTCACAGTGGCATCAGTGATGTGATTAAAAGCCTCATCTTTTGGAAGACAGGAACTTGCTCAACAAACTATAGAGATTACCAGAGCATGATGAGCATTTCACTGGGAAACAATACTGTTAGCAGACCCCAGATTAAATGAGCTGGGAAAGAAAGGGCTTGATTCAAAGTAATTTGTAACCAATAAAAGCACTCTTAATGCATTCACTTGGACTTAAATTGAAGTAAATACTATTCTTATCAATAAAGAGCGGAATACTCAGCATTCTGCAAAACCTGAGCACAGTCATGCAGACAGGGTCTGCCCACTGCCTCATGAGTCTCAGTTCTCCACTGAGTAATAATCTGATTTGCATGCAACTTCTGCAGACAGTTCCCAGTCTGAGTGGAAGCAGGAAACTAATACCAGCTGAAATAATTTCCTTTTTTATGAATATCCATGGGCATTTTCTATGTTACTTTAAAAATAAAGCTACAGAAACTATTCTAAACAAACTTCCATCCTAGGTCCTGAGAGCAAAATTTGTTCTAAAAGACTGAAGTGAATAAGCAGTGGTGCTCTGGTGGCTGCCTAGATGACTATTGTTGTGGCCAACAGTATGATGGAACCAGACCGATAAATTTATTAATGTATTTCTATTTTCTGTTTCCACTTGTAATGATGGTGTAGACAGATGAGACTGCCTGTTTTGGCTTGCTGTTTCTGGTTAGACATAAAAATAGCAACCTTAGGTTAAATACTGTCTCTTATTGCAACAAAGTGAACAAATCATCATGTTCACTGAAGCTGAAATTATTTTTATATTCCAACAATTAAAAGCATCATAATCCAGTGATGCATCCTCAGGTAGGGACTGGAGAAGAAATAAACTTAACAAAGAGTTTGCTTAAAAATTTAGTTTTGCATATGATTAAAATTTAAAACCATTCCTAATGAATGTCAGCTTGTAGGAAAAAAAGGAAACCAAGGATAATTAGTCCCAGCATATAATCTCACCTACAATACTCCTGTTTCAGGAGTAATCTAAATACTTCCAATTATAAAGGATTTTGTGGGCCACAGGATCCAATCAAACCAACGTATGATAAATGCAGAATGTTCCCTGACTTAAGGACTGAAAAACTGAATGAACAGTTGGAACAAAAGCCTAGCAACAGTGAATTCTGTGGAATGGATTAGACACCAATGAAATAGTTTACAGATCCACTTGAGGAGCTGCAGTGTAGCTGGTGACTCCAGATTTTGTCTTCCTTGCCATCCATAATTATCGAAGTGCATAAAGCAACCATTGCTTGTTTAGTGTGTTTTCCTTGCAGTCCCCATTTTTCTAGAATGATGCTATTAAATCAAATCTGGTCATATGTAAGCTTCCACATCTTTCTCATTTCTTATGAGAACTTTGCTTTCATATAGGAATTAATCTCTGAAGTACACTGTAACCATGACCTTGAACAAAAGTAATTTCTTTAATAAAATGTATGTTTACATATCTATATTCTCCTAAGTCTGTGCAAGTAGACTGTCCAGTGAAGGACTACGTCATCCATGCATTAAAACCCCTCATATTTAATTTCTGGTAGGTAGGAGGCAGCCATCAGCAATCAGCACCCTCATCAGATGGTGCAAGACTTCCTTGGCAGTCTTGAAGTTGTGTATGTACTGTAACTGGGAACTAGATGGCTGCCAAGTGTTGACAGTATTTAAAATAGATAAATAAAGCTAAAGTTGGTGGCTTTAGTCTAGTTATCAAGTTCCTATGCATTCTCAAACTCAATTTTAACCTACTCAGCCTACAAGGCACCAACATGGAGTAATTAAATTCCATTTGTATTTCCAGTGTATCTTTCTTCTCTTACATTATATCAAAGAAATGAATCCATAAAAGTTGGTTCCTGAGCACTTGTGCATCTAAGAGAAAAAAGAGTGTTCATGCTTGTATCTCATAGATCACAGACTAGCAGTAAACTACAATTTGAGGGCCACGCTTAGCTGAAATTTTTTGACTAAATGTTTTTCCATTGAGCTTTTCACAATTGCAGTTTTCTAATTTATTCCATAATTTTTTTTAAAAAAATCTTTTTGTTTTAACTTCCAAAACTGAAATTTTGTGATGCTATCTATCCTGCAAAATCTTGTAGGCAAAGTTTTGCTGGTTACACCATCTATATGGCAAAAAGATTTTGCTGAAATATGTTATAGTGTTTACCAAAGTGACTTGTGCTGATAAAGTAGTTCAGTTTGCCATCATAACTGTACCTTTATGAGAAGGCTTTGTCAGCACAGCTGTACCTGCAAAGCCATTGAAAAATTCTCCAGGCCTGAGTATTTGTGGCTGTATTGATTTATCTTTCATTCCACATCTTGATGTGGTAAGTTTTATTTCCATGTTTGGAAATAAAAACATTTTATTTTGAACTATCATTGCAAAACTTGTTATAAAATGAGGTATATGCAATCCCAAATGTAACTGAAAAAATTCTAAGTAGGCATTTTCCCCATAATATTTGCATAGTGAAAACTGTGGAAATTCCACCCAGAGTCAGCTTCTTCCTACAAATGGTAGCTCAATGATAGAAAGTCTCAAACTTTCCTGTATTATGGCACCATCTCAGCTTCTATACCACTAATTTAATGTAAATCTGAAAATGATTCCATACTCCTGAAATTCTATACTCCTCACCTACCTGTTCTCAATCATCTGAGCTGTTCTTTAATGTTGCTTCACATGAGGTACTACATGGTTCTGGCTCCAGTTGAACAGGGGAAGGAGGAAACTGTCTGTGTAAATATTGCCAATCAGGTGGGTGCTTATGTCTAAGGGATAGAAGCAGTGTTCCTATTTTTACATGTTAAAACGAACAATAAAATAGTCCTGAAATACCTGATCTGGACTTCTCAACCTCATAGATTTACCTCTACAATTTCATACCTGAAAGCCCTAGCTCTGCTTCGTCTCAGCGGTTAGCACAGATTTCTGTCTTCTGCTGTATTAAAGAAAGGGCTGTAGGTGTGATGGAAGTTCTGCAGAATGACTCCCACTATACTATAGTTCAGCTGTGAGTATTCACTCTGCCTTTTTTTTATAGTGTATGTTAAAAAGCTCCCATTAAGGTCTGGGAACCGGTTCACACTATGCATCTAAACCTGATGGTCTCGGTGATATTTGGTAATGACCCGTAAGGGGCGCTGCTGGCTAACAGTAGTCCCCCCATTTGCTGTCTGGGTTCCCAGCCCCAGGTATGACTGTGATTTCCAGAGAGCAGGGAGGACTCAGAGCAGGTCTCATTCTTGTTTTCAGGTTAAAAGCTAGTGATCTGGCTCATAGGTCAAAATTCAGTGGTCTGTATTTTAGTATTTGCAGGGACAAAAGACACACAGCCATAGAGAGCCAGGTTTTGTTAGTTCCGATGTTCAGGAGACAAGTCTTTTCTGCATAAACACAAAATGCATGAACACAGCATAGTTTGGCTTTCTTTAGATTCATTAAATGTTGCAACACATTTTTAATGTGTTAAATTGCCTGTAAAATAATATGATTTTTTGGCAGCAGGTGCTAATGAGAAATCAAGCTTTCAAAATGACTCCTAGCTCAGCCAAGTGAAATTCTTGTTTTAAATAACCCAAATCTAATTAATCTTTGTTATGTACTTCCTGAAATAAATTAATTCACTAATCAGAAAAGTTTGATCCTGTGTAAAAAAGTATGGCAAAAGATAGACTTTATTCTCAGTTTCCTATCCTTCCTTGCAATAGTTTGTTAATAATTTTTCTCTGGAAGCAAATATTTTCTCTTGGTTCAAGAGATTCCCTAGGGAAAAATGAAAGCAAAAGGCACCATGATATGATACCAGAGATAGCAGTACACTGAGTAATGCTAACTTCCTTTCTGAAAGCTGCAAAACATAATAAAGTAGACCAGGCTATTGGATTAAAAACTTCATAAAACAAAGAACTGCTGCTCAGGAATGACAGTAGTTTATTCCTCAAATTTAACAATATATTTTCAATGACAGTTGCACTTCTAATTATAGGATGAAAGTCAGCAATAAAGTTGAAAGGGCAGTTATTTCAAGAGATGAGTACTTAACCAGTAAAGAACTTCCTTTCAGATTGTCCAGATAATTTCCAAACCAGCTCAGGAAGCTTTTTCCTAATTTAGAAAAATGTCTTCACTCTTGCTTGACCCAAATGACAACACTGTTGTTTTGCTGAGCTATCCTGAAATATTTCACTCTGAATCAAGGTAATCAATTGCAATATTGTTTTATGGAAATCGCATTATGGACCCGATGCTCTACATAACTGGAGTGAGTTCCACAAAGGACTACATCTCCTGTTGTTCAGTGCATTCAGGTTAGTCCTGAGAGCCTTGTGACTATGTGCAGATAGTGGGAGATCATTCCACTTAGAGAGCTGGACTCAGGGGAAAATGAGGGCATCAGCATAAAGCTGTGGCAACGTGAATTCACGCAATCTAACTTATTTCAGCAAATTACAAGGAAGCATTTGAGACATGCTCATTGGTTTCATTTTAACCAAATTTCAGACTAAAACATTTCAACAATTTAAAATGAAAATCTTCTGGTATTCCCATTCCATAGTTTTTGAAATGTCAACTTTTCTTTGAGCGTCAGGGCAAAACCAAACATGTACATGTTGGGATTTCCCCAGGACTGAATTTATCAGCATGTTATCGGGTCTTTGTCAAAGTACTATGTACTACAACTGTGTCTAAACACTGTCATGACTGTATCCAAATACCAAATGAGAAAAGCATTTGCTTCAAGTCTGTTTGACAGTGGGTGACAGCTAATCTGATACTCTGTGATCTTTTCAAGAAGGAAGAGTCTTCTCAGACTTCCTTCAGATAAGAGCACTCTCCTGTCATCTGCACTTCAGTACTCTCCTCTTGAGAGTCAATGTCTTACAGAATGGGATTGTAACGAGGAGCCCTGACACAGGGCTGTCAGGCATGTAGGTGATTAGAGATTGTTTCAAGTAGCTAATCACTAATAATCCATTACTTCTGTCAACCTGAATTTTTTACCCAATGCTAATTTTCAGGCATCAGGCTTGTGGAAAATAACTCACTCAAGATGAAAAAGAGGGTAGTAGCATCCACTTTCTTAGTTTACTAAGGGTAACTCATATTGAGTTATGAAATTCAGGGGCTGCTACTTTTTGTGAGTGCTGATGTTCCAGTGCATGCCAACCAAATATGATTTGTAATTAAGTCTGGAGAAGAATTAAAAAAAAAAGTCCCACATAACTGGCAATGCAGGAAAGCTTTGTAATCAGAGTTGCAGTATTGCTGATATCAAACACCAAAAGAATCACAAGTTACCCTAAAACTCAGAAGCTTACTTATTTAATGGGAATACTATGTACTGACTTTGGGAGTTTTCTTTTTTTGTAAGCTTGTTTGCATATAAATATTTATTGTTGCTCAGATGCCTGGAATTCAGCATTGTATTGCAAAACCTTTAGGAGCATTTTGCGTATGTAGGGAGAAAGGACTTTTCCTGTAGGTAAAAATTTAGGAGATCTAAGGTGCCAGAGACCTATAGCAGTAGGCAAATCTTTGGTGGATAGCGCAGCAATATTTATGTACATGAAAGTCACGTATGTCCCTTTGTGCGTGTTAGGCATACGAAATTACATACATCCCTCTGTGTTAATACTGCTACATTTTCTACCTCTCAATCTCATTCTGCGGCAATGAAAATAACTGCGAGAATTATAAGCCTTCACTTTAAAAAAATCACTTAACTTTGCCTTTAGGGAAAACACCACAGCAGGATGTTTGCCAACAAACTGTGAGGGTTTGCACCAGTAAATCAGTAAGTGATATGTATAAAAGAAAGCTCTTACAAAGCATGACAGCAAAATGCATTTGAGATGCTATTGTGAATAACAGTCACAGCTCACTGAGTATACTTTCTTTCCAGCCAAAAAAGCTGTTGGGTAAGAAAGAAACCTTCATTGCAAAACATGGAAATGCAAAACAAGGGCAAAGAAAAAGGGGCAGAGGACAGAGGTCAGATTTCCCCTTTAAAAATAGGGCTAAGGAAAGCTTAGATGAAAGATTAGTAAGGCTGGAGGGAATGCCATGGAAAAAATGTCATCAGGCATCTGACCCTCTGTGCCTTCACTGAAGTCTGCATCTGTGGAGGAGTGGCAGCTACAGCCTCCATTGGTATTACGCTCCACTTTGGGTCTAAAATAAGGTTTTTGGCCTAGATACTATGTTCTTATAAAAACAGAAGATACCGAATGTGCTACAGTGTGTGTATGTATATCTCTGTCACGTGAATATCACAGCACGAGACCCAGAAGCTATTAGTCAATGAATTACTCCATCTGCGTGGCATTTCTCATGTGACTGTTCCTAGATATCTCTCGCCACAGATATTCTCCACATCACCAGGGATAAGTGTTTTCTGTAATTTTTGCTAGGAACAATCCTTTAGTGTACTGGAAACTAATAAAGCTGTTGAAAAAGGACAGAAATGCAATGCTATGTACATTCAGGTGTGCAAATGGTTTGAAATGTTTCATTTCAGGTCAGAAAACAGTGAGAGGCCGTACCACACTAGCACAATCTGGTAAGAGGAAGTTTTTATTCCTTCTAGGACAGTTGGAACTGGTGCTAGGGGCCATAATTTGTGCATTTCTCTTACACAGAAAAGATCTCACAGCAGAAGGTTATGAAAATTAACACAAAAATACCCAAAGGTTGGAATTCAACAACTGTTCAGCAACTATTTCTTACTGCTCTTTCTAGTCCACTAGCTCACCAGAGTAGGTGAGTATCAAGGAGTAAGACCTATCCCATCAACTGAACCAGTGAGCTTTTCATTTGCGGTCTCTTTCAGTTTTAGCTGCATCTGTATTCAGTTTAATTTCATCACAACTTCAGGGTTTTGAGAGAAGACAAAATTTGGAATAGGCTTTCGGGCTGGTTTTGTATGCTGGGTGAGCAAAGCATGGCTCCCATTCAAGAAAAAAGTAACCGTTTGAGCTGGTTTGTGAGTTGCTTTTGGTCAGCCCCTACCTAATGTGTTCCATCCAGTCGGTTCAATAACAAGAAGTGGAGCAAATGCCTCTGCAATTTATGTCTATGCACACAGAGCTAAGATTTATAAACAGAAATGTGCATGAAAAGGGAATCTTCATCTGTGTCTGTGTATGACTGCAACCTACTCTTGGCATTTATGACCAAAATTAGGAAGTTATTCTGAGCCTGCAAAGTCGTGATGAGTGTGTATTTTAATACAGATCCCTCTCAAGAAGCATCATGGTACTACTGAACAACGCTTGCAGATGCTCACTAAAACCACTATTTGATCCGACAGAGAATTAAATTAGAATGGAGCTTTTTGTAATAATCACCTGATCAAAATAACTTGCTGGAGCCATCACATATAAGGACAACTGCCCTAAGAAGTAGATCACTATGCTATTTTCAATTAGTAATAGCCAGGGGATAGCAAATTATGTAAGACACATTTCCTAATCTCCAGGGAAGGGAGAGCAATGACTCTTCTGAACATGTTCCATTGCTGCAAGATACAGCAGGACTCCCTTGTTGCTGCAGTGTCTGTACACTTTTAGGAACATGGAGATGGGACATGGAGGGGCTCTAAACTGTGGAATGGGTCACCCAGCCGTGCTCCCATGTCCTGATACTGCAACGCTCTGCACTGCAAGGAAGTCACATGCACTGACCAACCTGCAAGTTATCCTATTCGTGAGGGTCTTTCCTGGAAGAAACAACTTTACTCCAAGGCAGAGCATGGAGCAATTTTTAGGATGGTGATGTTTTTTGAATTTTGAAACTTTTCTGAGGCTGTGCCATATTTGAGTTTCTATTCAACAACCCTCTGACACTACTCCAGGAGGTCTAATGTCCTAAATTAACCCCCATCTAGCACTACCAGAGAGTAGGGTGTGAAACATCTCAGTATTACGACATCTAACACCACCATGGCTAACTGCAGCAGAGGCCACAGGTTATTTTGGCACTTTGAACTGAAAATACACATAAAGACACTTGGCCAAGCAGTAGAGGACTGTGGGTGTGATTGGTCTTCTTCAGAAGAGGCAGTTCTAAGCTGTGTGGACGTAAGACATCCTGCATCGCTTAGCCTAGGTCCCACTGACTGCTCTGTGGAGATGCCGTTAGCAGTACAGACATAGGTAACGGGGGAGGGAAGCCAGAGAGAAACCACTCTGTTCTGTGAATGCTGCATTTTTTAGGGTTCTGAGAGGTCTCTGAGCAGAAATCTATCTTCATATTTCTTGAATCCACAGTAACTTTATTTGTGTCCCTACAGTATCTCAGGAAGGAGTGAAGATTGACTGAAAATTTTACCAAACTATGCTTTCTAGAATGGCTTCCGAGGACATAAAATCCTGTTGGACACAGAACTGAATTTTGACTCTAATTCACTCCCTTCTGCAAACATCTTCATCTTGGGTGAACCACCTGCTAGTTCAGTGAGCTCTAGGAGCTAAAACCACACCTGACAAATTAGGGAGAGTAAATTCCAGAAATAGGAATTAACGGACCTTCCTAAATCTACATGTGTTTTGTTGAACACATTGTAGAATATTCAGAAATGCTTTATTATTTAACATAAAAGGTGCTTGTTACTCATAGCTACAAATGCCCTTGATGTAACCAGTCATTCATCTAACAACATAAAACTGTTGCAGGAAGTGAGGGTAAGCTAGAGCAGAAAGGAAGAAGAGGAATTAATATTGATTTGAACAGGAATGCAACTTTCTATTTCCTCTCATTGATGCAAAAAATAAATTTAATTTTGAGTCGATTTAAACACTCAGTTTAGCCATGAAATAAAATATATTGGCACTTTCTTATAAAAAATAAAGCAAGTAACACCAGCTGGATCTCCCAAATAACAAAAAAATGGCAGTAGCATCTTTTTTTTTTTTTTTTTTAAATTTTTATCAGTGCACCCAGCAGATTACAGAAGGGTGCACTCTCCTCTGCTCAAGGGAATCTGAGCCCAATGTACTGCCTCATTTATTGAGGGAGAGCATCTGAGTATCACATGCAAATAATGCTGGAGTGGAACTCTCTCCTTGTGCTCTTATAAAACTACCCATTGCAGAAAATCCTTAAACACTAATTGAACAAATTATAGAGAATAACTCTGCAGCCTTATTGTTAAGGTACTCAGAAAAAAGGGAGACACATGAATGTGTCTACGGCATGAGCTAGGAGTCCAAGCTACCATTATAATAAATGGAATTAGATTTTATTCACCATAAAATAGCTGCTTATGTCTCAATTAATTTTCTTAAACTTAGGTGATCAATGACATTCAGATGTTGTAGCATACATTTCTGGTTTCTAGCTGTTACTCTAGGGTGTTGCAGATCTCCCATAGGTCCTGAGTCATATCTGCCAGCCCAAAATGGGTATTCTGTGTATCCTAAAGTGTCTCATATGGCAGTAGGCACCTATGTTTAGGCAACTGCTGGCTGGTCAGCTGCCCAGCAGTCTGGGCTCTGCTGACTGTAATGAACTGCTGTCCGTGACTCCAGTGGGAGCGGGGACACCTAGTTCACTTGCATACAGTTCCATTTGGGTATCTGGTTCCTAACCCGGAGATCTTCTGTGGCAATGTAAAGACCATTAGGATCTTTGTACAGTTGCAAACTTATCAAAATTTTCAATGAACTAACATGGACATTCATGTCAGATCAGTCCTCTCTTCCCTAACTCTTAAAACACCAACAACTCTTCAAAGCAAAATAATAATATTTCCTGGTGGTCATAAAGTGCATCAGACTCCCCTAGTGAATGACAGAAAAATGGCTTCAAATATTGGTTCCCTAACAGCAGTGAAAAAGAGAGACCTTTTTTTGGAGTCTTCAGAAGTAGCACTTCAGTTGTGACTGAGAGCAAAGAGAGAGAGCTGGATGGGAAGAAAAGGGGCTGTTTCTGAGCCACACAGTTCCCTAGACTCAAGAGACAAAGCTGTTTGTAGACGGACTGAGAAAACTCTAAATACAACTGAAGTTAATGATTCTATCCATTTGCCTTCTCCTTTATTTTACAGATTTTTACATTCAGTCCAAAGCCACATTAGTGTCTGAATGACAACAACCTTTTTCCCCTCACTCTAGAGCAATTATTAAATTAGGACCTCTAACTTAATGGAATCTCTGCATTTTCCCTGAGTGACAAGTCTGGTATCTGGCCCTATCCCAAGGGAAATTTCCCTAGGTAATTTATTTTCAAACTTGATTTGCTCTTCCACTTCAAGGAACCCTCTGGATGTCCCCTCATGAAACATGAAATATGTTGTACAACATATTTTTGAAGGACCATTAATGTGTGTGGTAGCTACTAATGTTTTGATAACTGAAGTGTCCCCAGATCTCTCTGTTGTTTTTTTGCTATGTGACCACAGACCTTCCCATCTTGTTTGGTAGATCCCTGAAACTAATATGAAGAAACTCATCCAGTTTTTCATGGAACAGAACAACCATGTAGCATGGTTGGTTTTTTTTAAAGCTCTCTTAAAGTGATATATTTAGGAGGTATGAGGGGAAAGAACTGGGCAGTCCTTTATTTATCTTCCCAACAGGTGCAGCATTGGGAGGCACAAAGGCAGCATTTGCTAATTTCAGTTTTGCCAAGTACAAAGCACCCTCTGGTCTGCTGAAAGACTGTCCCCTGCTTTCCTCCTAAACTCAATGAGTTTTTTATTTTAGTGTGACAATGTTAAATATTTTTCCTGTGCATAGATGCACTGCTTTTTGCACAGGGTGGACAAGCTTTTCAACTCAAGTAAGAACATCAGTAAGCCAGATCAATCTTACATTATCCTCCTACACTAGTATTAAAATAAAATCGATGCATTGTATAAGAAAAAAAATATCAGTGTAGGTCCTTCAATTTACACCATAATAAAACAAAAAATAAAAACTCCAAAATAAACCAAGTTTGGGGATTTTTCATTGCCAGTGTAGGGTTTTTTCAATCAAATTAATCTGATTGGAAAAGTAGTCTTAAACCCAGGAGCAGTGGAGGTGGAAGGTCAAAGAATAAATCTGAGATGCTCTGGCATGTCAGAAGGAAGTGTGGGAGCAACACTTAGAAATTAGCAATGGGAGGGCAAAGATAGTCTAAGAACAACTCATTTCCCAGCGTGCAACAAGATCTGTGCAGGAGGACACTGCTCTATAGGGCTCAGGACGGGAGCGGGGCCCACCCTAATGGATCTAATTACAAGTTAGGCGTAAGTTTGCTTTCTGTTTGTGAGGGCTTTAAATTTATTAGCTAGAGGTGATGAAGAGAAACTTTCTAAAGAATTGAGAGGGAAAATAAGATAAGGGGTTAGGGTTTCCTCCTTCCCTCATCCACAAAAACTCATTTACCTGTGACTTTGATACAGTGCTTGTAAATGATATATATGGGGCTGACTTTGAGTGTGATTTGGCTCCAAGACTGAAGGTCGTTAGAAATAATGGGAATGCATTTTACAGTCAGTCCTGCAGAGGGGCAATGATGATGGCAGAAGACGGATGTCTGTATGCTTTTCTTTTGCCTCACTGAAGCATGTATCTATGCAGCAAGGACAGCAGCAGCTGCACTACCCAGTTTGGTGCCATAATAAAACGATTGTACAGGTCCAGTCTTCTGCATGGAAAGCACTAAGCAAGGTTATACAATGTTCACGTGCTGGGTTCTTGAATTTTCAGGAAAACTTTCCATCAGCAGTGTTAATTTTGACACACACCAAATCCATATACCAAAGCAGAATTTCCTTCTTTTTCATCTCTGAAAAATTGTCTAGCCTTGAAAAAATATTAAAAGAAATCTTACTTTAATTAACTCTTATCCAACCTTGATACTGATATTGATTTCCCACTGGAATGCTGCTCTACATGTCTACTTACATGATTTGTATGACTAGCTAACTTGTTTGACAGTGCCTGTTATCTTGATACACCAGACTGTGGTATTCTTTTGAATTTGATAAATATAATGCAAATATAATTATAGAAGAATCATGCAATGAAACAAAACCAGTCATGTTTAAAAGCCACTAGAAGTAAAGGCTGTTCCAACTGGGCTTCTTCAGAGAGAACAGTGTTACCATATCTCCAAAGGAGTCTCTACTGGTATGTACTGTTTACCTCCTTTCACAAATTACTTCATGTTTTAGAGATTGTCCTTCTAACAGACAATATATGCACATAGTTTTCTTCACAGCTTTTACATCTATGCTGTTTATAGATCAAAAACAGTTTTACTAAAACACTGTCTACAGTAAACACACTGATTTTTAATTTTGATACCTTGCCAATATGTGGATGCTCCAGGCAGTATTCAAGTAGAGCTTGCAAACCTTTAGAAAATGAAGTTGGCAAACAGTTGATAAATGCTTTGGCTTAAAATTTGGAATGGTCGCTTAACTCATGGCCATGAGTTATTTCCTAGACTGGGGAGAATAAATAAGGCAAATTTACAGAGCTGCCTACTGGGGACTGACTTGCACCTGTCCCTGTGGGATGATGCCCACAAATAGTTTGAAACTGTTGCTCTTGAGAGACTTGGCACTTTTACAAAAGCATATCCAAATGCCATGGCCTGTGACAGTTTAAGAGGGCAGCTAATTAATGGGCAGCTCTTATTATGAATATTGGTTAAAGGAAAGGAGGGAGAGGAAAGATTGACTGAGTGATTACAATAAATTACAGGAAGTAATTGTGTGAGGGAGGGTTATTTTATTAGTCACCAGGAAAACTAAAGGCTGTTAAATTTAAATGTGCTGGTAAAGGTCTTTGGCATCACAGTCCTATCCTAGTCATCCACTGGGATCAGTTAACCCATTGATGTAAACTTCACCTTGCAAATATGATATTTTGAACAGGCTAAGAAAAAGCTATATTACAACAGCATGACCATATACTCCAAAGAAGCCCCAGCTGATGTAATATATAGGACTTTGACTTTTTAGCAGTACAATAAAGGCCTTAAATCATTAGTCATGGCAGCTTGTTTCTACAGTGACAAATTCCATCAGGCTGAAGTGCTCCAGCAACCTCCTCTAAGCTGAGTGGTGTGTTTAATTTGGTGATCCTATTTGTTAAGAGTGCATTGTGAGGCTACACTCTCACCAAGTCAGGAATTTTCTTACTTTGGTAATCTAATAATCTTAAAATAGCTCAAAGAGCATTTGGCCTGAAAAAAAGCCTGGGAGCTTGCTACAGCACTGCCTCTGAAAAATCTAATTATGTACTTCAGAGACTGCAGTGACAAAA
This sequence comes from Ciconia boyciana, assembly GCF_034638445.1. Classification (NCBI taxonomy): domain Eukaryota; kingdom Metazoa; phylum Chordata; class Aves; order Ciconiiformes; family Ciconiidae; genus Ciconia; species Ciconia boyciana. The sequence continues at coordinate 63,446,342 of NC_132934.1, forward strand.
AAATGCAAAGCTGAGATTTTCTTAACATTCAAGTGTTAGCCAGTTTCTGATTTCTCAGAATTTCTCTCATTGCTCTTGTGTGTGCTGTTTTTAACTGGACCTATGAGAATAAGGAGTATGGGATCATTCATGTAGATTGCTTCATTTGGAAATATCAGAAGCATACTGCTTAGGTGCCCATGTGATGCAGAAGCCTTAAACCTCTTTTTTTCTCTGCTTTCTATTGTAGTCCACCAACAAATTCCCCAAAGGTTTCTCAGAGAGTCCTTCCAGTGGTACCTTCCAGAATGTAGTCAGTCCAAGGTTCACCTTCATTAATTAATTACCTTCAATCCTTCATGCCTTGGAAGTTACCTTGAGAACAGGCATTTCATGGACACGCGAGGTTCTGAATTCTTATTGGTAGAGCTAGTACAAGTAGTAGCAGTGGTATTGTACTATTATTGGTACCAAATACTCCTGCCACTAATACAGTAAGTACTTGTACTTACATTACAGGTACTGCCATGAGCTCAGGTGAGTTCTTGATCAACAAAAAATTTTAGGAAGCAGCTAATCTCTTAAGTGCAATAAGATAAACCTGTTATCACCCTGATCTACTGGCTGCAAATAAGCTGGGTGTGATGAGGAACAACCAGCATACAACCTGTATGTATCACTTTTCCAGAGCTCATTACTACTTGTGAACTCTAACTCTATCAGGATGGGCTTCAATATTTTTTATGTTCCTGAATATTGACTCATCAAAAAATCACATTTATTCCACTGTCAATGTAATGTTGTTCAGAGTTGCTAAACTTATTTTGTAACACAACCACGGAGCTGCATTTGTAATCACTGCATTGTAAGAACATCTTTGAAACAATCTAGTCTTAAACAGAGAAATAACTTTTAGAAACATGAGCCTCCTAACAAATTTCCTCCAAAGCACATATCTTTTGAAAGTGCAGAAATATTTTAGGGTTTGTTTTTTTTTAGTTGGCAGCCACAGAATGCATTCTGATTAAACTGTGTAATATCCAGTCAAATAACAGATCAAATCAAAAGGACACTTAATACATGTGTAAATCATTTGAATTACAAATAAGACACTCTAGAAGGGACTTGGCTCTAGGTTTGATATAGAGGATTAGGCTCTTGTATTAATACGTGCACTTGGTGTAGCTATTTTCAGAAAGATACTTCATCCATCATTGTCCTCGAGTACTAGGGAGAGCCAGTAAGTAAAATGATCACATTGGTCTGTCAACACTACTTGCTTAAGACTCAGTCATGCAAAAAGTTTAGTTTTCATATGCCCTCAACCCAACAAGGTGCTGAAACTGCCTAATGCTCCTGATAGTTGCTCTGCTCTTGTCTTCCACAAAACCAGAAAATATTTCAAAAAGACTGTTAAAATAAAGCAAATACTATTGATAGGTGAGGGTTAAATCAAATGTACTTGTTCAAACTATACACATGGGCCTATCAGATCTTTCAGAATTGATGGGAAATAAATGCTATTTAATGACTTCCATACTTTCCACAAGATCATCTTTAAAATTAAACTCAGTTTTGCATTTGGGAATGCATTAGGGAACCTGTCTGTATACCTCTTGTTTGCCAACACTTGCAAAGCATATACAGTTTGCACATTTATGGCTTTGCAGAAGCTACGTATATTGTCAATGCTAAACAATAATCAACAAAAATTCTTACCAAAATATCTAAATTTGAAAGAAAAATAAAAGAAGGGCTATAGAATTGATGCAAATATAAGAAGATTATTTAGCTTAAATTTTCAAAATAATAAAAAATAAATGCTAGCTTTTAAAAAGTTATGAATTAATAGACCCTGAACATTTTATGCCAGTTTGGGCAGCCTCCAATGGACAATTCTGTATCTCGCTAGCAGACTACATACTCAGTTTCTTTGCTATGAACTTAATAGTACCACAAAAGGGGGCCAATGTTACTGCCTTACTGCCAATGTTAACTATCCTTCTAAAACATAAAATAATAATTTCTGTGGTGTGGCAAAATGTATCATTCCAGTTTGACCTGTACAGAAAAACTTACTACATTTTTCACTTAGGCATTAGACATACAGAATATATTTTCATCAGAACCTTAAAACTGTTTCATGAACACATCTTTCCTATTCAATAACTTATAAAACTTCATGAAAAACATATCAAGATGCTGACTTTTTAAACCATAAGAAATGCTTATTCCCTGTTTTCCAGAGTCTAGATATCTTAGCTATAGAGAAACCACTAATTGCACTGCAAAAATCCTGCAGTCTTTATAAAGTGAATACAGCATTTGCCCAATCAAGTAGTTTCTCAGTATCTTTGCAAAGCCATTGTTTATTGTCTAAAATAGTTGGAGGCCAAAACAGTTTTGTGCTATACCCCTACCTGAAAGTCATTTCTTAGTTGAAAAGGATTGGTGATCTGTAATGATATAATGATATGCAGCTATCAGTCTTAGATATTATTTGTTGCTGAAATATGCAAGATGGTCTAAAAGGTGTTTTGTGTGTGTGCGTACTCATAATTCCTGTAATTAAGAAATGTTCAGGTAGTATTTGTTATGCTTACCATCTTTCTTGGTGGGTTCCGGCATTGTTACAAGAATTCTTTATTCCCAGTGAGTTTCAGCCTTTCAGATGCAGTAAGTAGTAGCCCCAAGTCCAGCTGAGAGAGTATGCAGATCAGTGTGACAAGCAGAGGGTAAGAAGAATTCCTCTGCTTTATATACTGGGACTGAAATATCAATCAAAATAGCACCTCCTCTCTTTTCAATGCAAACACTTTGAAAATTGACAGTTATGGGAACCCCTCTCACATCTGTTGTCTGCAGCCTCTGCTCCCTTGGCTTTTGGAAGGAATCTCTGCTGCATTGCATGGGGCTGATGAGAACATCTATAACTTTCTAAATTCAGCCGCATGCTCGCTCTCTGTGTCTCTCTGTAACATGCAGACACGCATACACACGCAGATAGAGGTTGAGAAAGTGACTGCCACGCTATTAAAAAGCCCCTCCTGCCTGCAGAACTTATAGGAACTACCTGTATACATTTACGCCTTTCCCCACAACATAAAAGGGACAAATAAGTATAGACAGTATGCCTGCAGTGAAACTTCATTTCCTTCCCTTAAGAGAAAGTGGTATGCAAAGATGGAGTGAGAAGTAGGGTACTTTGCAGTATTAATGAAGAAAAAAGGATTATTGTGTTCCTGTTTGGAGCAGTGAAGACCCTCCATATCTCCCTTCTGTTTACATTTGCTACACTTTCTTGGGTCCTTTCCCTGTAGCCATCCTCATTTTGGCTCGGTAGAGACTATAGTGTTCCTTTCAGCACTGCTACCTCATTAACTGGAGAGGTCACTGCTGAGAGATGAGATATTCTCTTTTCCACTCATCCAGGAGATGCAACACTCCTTGCCTTTGCCAAGCCAGGAAACCAGACAGAAGGAATGGAAATCCTATCCGTAGCACACGCACCGAGCCACTAAACTAAGCCACTGGGCTGCCCTCCTCTTAAACTCCTACTTAAACTATGAATATGTAGGCAATAGAAATGCAGGTCAGGTTAATCAGGGGGTACTAGGATTTCTTTTCTTATGCCCTTTTAGGATTTTGAGACAAAACTGTAGTGATTAGTGCAATAGATGAAGTGGTCCTCAAGAGTTTCATGCTATTAAAACACATGTTCATGTCATTATCACATATCAATAAGAACTAGGCTACTAGACAGACTGCTCACTGTCTAAATACACCCAAATGTTATGGAAAACATATTTTACGTCTTTGAATAGGAGTTAGAGATGGAATAGTGGTCCTGTGCCTGTTTATCCTGTAGCTAATGAATGATTGTTTCCTCTACTGTTGTTTTCTGGCTATTTAGTCATTTTATAGACATCTTATAAGTGATGGGCATTTCATTCCTCTTTTTAAGAGACCAGACTATCATCTGGCTTTTTCTGCTCTACTTATTGTGATGTTTTATTATTTGACTGATTCATGTGCCTATAAAATACAGAGAAAGGCAAGACCCCTGCCTACAAGAACCTAAACATGGAATATTAAAGCTATTTTCCTCCTTTGTTTTATATCACTATCTAGGTAAACCTCCTTATATCACTGTAATAATTCCTGTCCTTGGAAAGCAGAGCACTACCCTGAATAAGTAACCAGGGATTTTGTCCCTTTGTGGATGAGTGTGGTGGCAGTGGGGAATCAGTGCATGAACAAACCTAACAACATTGCAGAAATAATTTTTTCTTGTTCTCCTTTCTTCTACTCACATCCAGGCACTGAACACTGTGATGGCTGGAACCAGAGGGGGATGAAGGGCCACTGCTGATTCTCTCCAGCATGGTGTTTCCTCAGTGGCCCCTTGTAAGATGTAAAGACAATTTGCTTTGCATTTCACCCATCATGTGCCAAGAGGTGCCGAGAACTACGTGCATGGAGATCCCTGTTAATACAAACAGGCTTAAATATGGTCACAGTCTAGCACTAGATGGGTTAGAGAGGACCTCCATCGCAATCTCACAGTGAGAAAGGATTGGAGGCCAGTGCATCTCCTTACAGCCTTAAAGCGCTTCCTTTACAGGAAGAAGAAGGATATTCAGGAACACAGAATCTAACTCATAGACTACCTTTATACTACTAAATAAATCAGTACTAAGACCACTCACTGGCCCAGAGGCCAAGTGAAAGTGTGTGGTTCCCATCCGCACAGCAAAACTCCTTCTCTACCCCAAAACCAGGAGAGTGCAGCCAAAATGTCCATGGGGAATGGTTGCTGGCATGTGCCTGAGCTATGCTTAGGCATAGGTGGGAGAGTGCTAGCTGGCCTGAGCCAAAATGGTACCAGGGAGCATGCTAGCCATCCCCCAGCGTGGATAATCACAGGACCCTGCTGATAATCTCCTAGCCCTGCTTTATTTACTGGTATAGACATACCTATAAAAACTAAATTGGCTCTATAACCTCTGCTAGGCAGCAAGGGAAGAAGATAGGTTATGGGTAGAAAAAAATCATGAAACACTATGTTTGCCTTTGTAGCATGTGGAGAGATGTGTGTTTCTTGAGATCTCTGTTTTGTAAGGGCCAGCTGAGAGTGCAAGCAAAAGGCTCTTCAACTGCATGAAAGAAATTGAAACTGTGGAGTAGCAATCATCTGAAAATTAGCTCATCCTTTGACTCTTTCCTGCCCTTACGTTATACTTGTATAATTCATTGTATTTCATGTTACATTCTCTTTTACGCTGATAAAAAATTCCAGTGTTGCAACTTTCCTGTAATGTAATTTTTAATAGTATTATAAAAGATGCCACCAGGGTAGATTTAGACTGTGATATCTCAGTGTACCTTAGCACTAGCAGTGACAGGGAAAGCGGTTTATTTCCTAAGAAAGTAAGCCATATGTTATTTGTTTCAGTCTAATTCGCAGCTGAGGCCATGCTTCAAGCACCTGCAGATACTTCATACTCCAATATAAGACAACCTAGTCATTTCAGTTTATTTTTCTTCCTGCACAAATGTTGTCATTATATTGACCCCCTTTTTGCTTGTGCTGTAACATTTATTAGTACTTTGGTGCTATTGGATAGATGTCATTCAGAGCTTGCTTTCTTGTAGTTCCTTTTCCACATTTGCAGAGTGCAGGGTAATCACCAAACTTGCCTTATCACTGCATACAGGAGAGGTGTTGATTTTGGTCAACAATTGTCCAAATTGCTAAGACTGGTTAAAAAAGAAGGAAAAAACTGAAAAGAAGGAAATGACCTTCTCATAGGGTTTGCTTGACCTGTTTGTGTTTTTTCCATTTTGGTCATCTCTAAGCTTATGCTTCTTGGATCATGGAGACATCTAAACGTACTTAAAATTATCCATACACCCAACCTGTACACTCTCTGTTAATAAATGGATTTATCTAGTCATTCTATGAAGTCCAGATTTTAAACCATTTTTTTCCTGCTGTCTTGTTGTGCTTCCCCGTGTATGACAATCACTCATCTGATTTGATTGCAACTGATCTTGTGAAGGAGCTGAGCCAGAAGATGAAGCATTTACCTCCTCTGTGCTGAACACACGACTCCTGAGCAAGTGAAAGGGCCACAAACCACCTTCTGACCCAGCTGCCAGCCTACTTGCCAAATGACTGAGCCAGACCCTTCACAGAAATTGTGAACTCCACCTTGTTTCTAGCCCACCTCCTGTACCTCAGTAGCTAGAACTAGAGGCTGTGGTTTCCCCAGTCATCCTTTCATTAACTTACCCTATTGCTAAAAGCACCCCTGTTTGTCATGTCTTGGATGGAAATAATGGATAATTTGATATTCTCCTTCCATAAGTTGGCCTGTGACCTAGTATTTTGCCCTTCCGTAAAGCAAAGGTCTTCTGACCAAAATTTATCCTCATTGCAGTATGGCTTTTGTGTACCACCTTAAGCCCTCTTCTCAGCCACTTCAGGGGCCAAACATGCTATGCTCTCTGAGTCTTTCCCTTCCATGCCTGCCTCAATTAATCTTCTGTGGTCTCTTTCCAAAACATGAGTATCCTATTTTAACTCTGTTCAACTCCTTGAGCCATTTCCAAACAGGCGTCAGATAATTAAATCATTCTCTCTTGTCTGTTTTTAATAAAATCCCTTGGTCAAACATCCAAAGCCCTTATTTGCTCTTGCAGCTGCTAGATCTGCATCCATAACTTCATATTTGCTGCTATTCCTAGGACTGAACTCTCTCACTTACTTCAGTCTCTATTCTAGTAAGTCACTGTCTGTTACCAGAGAAAAATCTTTGTCTTGTCACCAAGCCAAAGGATCAGGACATTCACAGAAGACCTCAGAGACAAATCTTTAACCAAGCTATTTAAAAATTTTCCACTGAAAGGTTTTATTGATATTGAGAAAAGGTGATCCATTGAAATAAGAATGCTGGGCAGAAACAACCAGTTTAAATGAGAATGGGAAAGGATTCCCAGTCCACACAGGACAAAATCTGGAAATAACCCCCAAAATGCTGGTGTGTCTATGCATTTTCATCAAAAACTATCTTGGTTTTTTACTAATAAAGAATGCAAAGATTTGAAGTCTTATGTAACAGAAAACCATTTTAACCAGTTTTAATATTTTGAGCTTTGGAGCTTCAGGGAAACAGTTACTTACTGAGCCCAAGAACGAAGGATAAGAAGCAGCAGCAGACGGAGCCTTCCCTCCCACCAGGAAGAACCCATAAACGCTCTTCTCCAGGGGGATGCTGGGATGAGGTTTGACAGTGCCCAAGCCCCATTCAAGTCCCACGTCCCCTCCCACCAGGCACAAGGCCTGAAAATCCTGTTCTCCATGCCTACGGCAGAATTGCATCATAGTGACATCATTTTGTGCTCAGATTCTGCCTTTGCCACATATGCTATTTAAAATAGGACATTATAGATTTTGATTAATTTATTTCTTTTGATATCACTGATAATCCCCAGAGCATTTTTTCTTTTCTACCAATAAAAATAACAAATCAATTATTTAAATTTCTACCATGCTGGCAAGTGGAAGACTAAAAATGTACAACTGAAAAATGTACGACTTCTACTTTTGCAAGAGAGGGAAGTACCTCAGCATGGAAGAATGCTGCATCTCAGGATATGTGTTACTTTTTAAGTCCCCATCTAGTTTGTGAAGGCAGTCCTTTTTGTCTGACATCTTTGCTGAACTTATTGGTATTGGTGAAAGACACCTAGATTTACCTGGCCAGCTCAGTTTAATCACAGCCTTGCACTGTAGACCTGCCAGGAAAAAAGACTCTCCTACTTTGTCAGGCACTCTACTTTTCTGCCATGTAAATGAGACATGACCTTGGTTGAGAAGTGATGAGAAATACTTTCTGTATAAATGTAGCATCCACAAATGGGGTCTTACTCTATGTAGCAAGACGAGGGAAGATTAAACTTTAAAGCCTAGATCGCATTTTTTTTCCAAGACAGTCGGCTTGGAGACACTTCAAGGCATGTACAAGATGTCGTTGACAGATAAACACCACTTGTCAGCTTTACCTTTTGCCTTACAATGACCCAAAGGGTGACATTACTGTGTAAGCAACACATGCCCCATGGTGTCCTATAGCAGTCAGAGTGTTTCCTTTCTGACAGTAAATTCCAGCGCACTGAGGCACTCAGCACCAAAGTCAAGAGCTAGTCCCTAGGTCAGGGCAGCAGAAGAAAAGGCAGGAGGAAGAAGGAGAGCAACTTCTTTGTGTTGACTGCTTAGCTGGATCAGTCAGAAAAAATTAAGATGAGGGTTGCTAAGAAAGGAAAAGTGAGGGGAATTTTGCCACTGACTTCAAGAGAGCCAGAGCTTATTTCCCTCTGTTTTTAAGAGGAAACTTGAAAGAGGACCCTGCAGCCAGGAGAGGAAAGACACATTGCGGCCCAGATTTTTGTTCTTACTTCCACAGGTGAAAATGGAAGCAGCTCCTCACCTGAGCTATGCCTAGGTAAGCAAGACCCATGCTGCGTTTACATGCTCCATCATACTGAAAACTCTCTAACTGTGAATGCCTGATGCAGTGTAACAAACAGAAGTTTCTTCGGCCCTGATTTGATCTGTTCGTTAAGGCTGTGAAATTTACCTCAGCAGCTTACAAAGAGCACATGGTTTGCCCCAGCAGGTTATGGTGTATCACGCTGGTATGGTGTCTCCAGCACTGGCCAATGAGGCTTGGGATGAGGAAGACGCCCCTTCATCATTATAAACCTAGGACTCTGATCTTGAGTGCTCTCTCAGAATTGCATTTTTGGTGTTTTCTGATTTGAATATAGTATTTCACCATTGAACTTGGTGGATTAATTTTAAATTATTTTCAGTGCATTTGATCTGTCTTATTAGAAGTCTGCAGAATTTCAAAAACATGTCTGTAGAAATTTTGCCCTGGAAATTCCTGAAATCCATAACTATCCCAACAGTAGCACATATTTTCCCAAATTATTTTTCCAAGTCTTCTTCCCTACTGGTTACAATTAGCATGTTCCAGGATCAAAATTCTGCAGGTACCTCTTGTACACAAAGATGCACACCCTGTATTATGGGAAATGCTAGCACAGGGGATTCCAAGTAAACTTGATTAACCTTTCTGAGGCAGTTTTAGAATTATTGCAATGACAGAGGCAGAGTTCATTATTAGTGCTGATATGATACCAGTCTTCTATGTTAAAATTGTCACAAGCCTCCGAACTAAAGTATTAGAAATACATTGATATTAAAAAACTTTGCTTGGTCTCCTTTAGAATTTTAAATATTGCAGTCTTGCAAACTTTAATATTTCATAGAGGTAGATAAATATTTCAACAATTCAAAATAAATGATATAAATCCAAGTGTCATAATTCATCAGCATTCAGAGAAAAGCATCCAAGTCCCAGTCATAGAGGGGCTGAAAATAAAACTTTAAAATTCACTCTATTTATTAGCCTGGAAATGTTGTCAAAGTGGCTGTTTGCATTCAGATTGCCACCATCTAAGGTCACCTGCACTATATAATGATCACTCTATGAATGTATTTAACAGAAATACATTAAATTCCCAGATGTCCAAAGGAGTTCATACACATCATCATAAGCAGCTTTCTTAACTGAGGCGTACCTCAGTTCTCTCTTTGTAAAGTGGGGATGATAACCCATTCTTTTACCCTGTAGCTATCATCATACCTTCTCTGTTTCCTTAGAGAGCCTATGGAGTGTGCATTAGTACCTGTTTGCACAGTGGAACCTTAATCTCAGTTGCTACTATGATATATTATTACTATTTACAATCCCTAAAAAATACTGCTGCATATAAACAGATGGAATAAAAGGTATCAAGTTCTGGGGCTGGTATTCTCTTTTGTTTATTAAATCACTTGTTCTTAGCATAACTGCAGTATAATTATAACCGTATAATACACTGGGCTAATTTGTTTGACATATTAATGGTATAGTTTCCTGATGCACGTAATCCAGTGCAGCTGCAGACTGCTGCTAGCAGGATGGGGTCATTGCGCCCTCCTTTCTCTCTTCCTCCTCCCCCAGCCAGAAGGTCTTGTTCCCTTCCTTGCCTTGGCCCTAGTGACTAAGCAGGATGAATCAGTTCAGCTTACTGATCTGAGGGAACCCTGCTCATTGGGAGCAGGAGGTACATTATTTCTGCTGGCTTAGCTAGGTGAAGCAGTACTGTGTAGTAGCCCTGTGAATGCTATATACGAGGCAATGGGAGCTCACAGCCACAGGCAGGGGAGTGGGACTGTCCCTCTTAGCTGCAACCTACACACACATAGTGTTAGGTTTAACAGGAAATTATACCCTCGTTGTGTCAGAGGTCCACAGTTTATAAACATCCGCTTCCTACTCTGGAAGATAATTGAGATACATGTGAAGTACTGCATATTGATCTCTTAATTCCAAAAACATCTGTTGTGCGGAAATAGATTTTTCTTTAATTTACCCAAATCTTTTTTCCTTTATATTGGAAGACAAAAATCAAATTCCTTGCAACCTTCAGTGAACCACTGGGGGCTTCCACTGATTCACTGACGAGAGTGAACATGGGCTGCAAGGGACATAACAGAAAAGGCCGCACCATCCACCACAATGCAAACCTGCGATAACTAGCTGTGAATCTCCGCTTTGGTGGAGGCCTTTACCTTCTCACTAAGAAATAAGGGTTATTCAGTTTTTGTCATTTGCTCTATGAGCCTGACTAGTCCTCATAACTTTGTGGTTCCCCTTGTACTCCATGGATGCAAGATTTACCCTCTTCCTATGTACATTATGTAATGAAAGGAATGACATACTCCCTTTCTCCACTAACAAATGTCATCTTTTATGTAACGCACTTAATATGGCTGGATGACAGGAACATGGTGGCACCACCCTAGCTTCATTTATGAGCACGTATTGGCTTTAACAGGAATACAGTGCCGGTTTCTACTAGTATTTCCAATGTCTTTGTAACCTCTCTTCACTCTGAGTCAGCACTGGGCTGGAGATTAGTGATGTCTTTTAAAAGAGTGATGAGGAGATTTTTATTGGGGAAAACCCTGTATGTGGAAGACTCTGACTTGAAGTTTTTGGAGAACATCCAGCATAAATTTTAAAGATAGGCTGTAACTCAAAAAGTTAGATGAAGTGGTAAGATTAAAGATTAAGAAAGACTGTTAGAATCAGTTAACAAGGACTTACTGCATTAATTAAGCTTCACAAACAGCCTGGTGAAAGTAGGCTAGAAAGAATATTTTATATATAAAGGAATAAACAAGTCATGGGATCTGAAGATCCATGTGAGGTATTGGGTCAAAGAACAGGACCCTGAGATATGGCTCTCAGTCTTTGTCCTTGGCTCCTAGTCTAAGGTATATGCTTCTTTCTGGATCTGTGAACACTGGAAGAGAAATCCCAAGGGGATATATTTCACTTTTGCCATGGACCGCACATGTGAAGTTCAGAACAGACACTTGTTTTGACTTTTTGGGTGAGATCCCTTGTGCTTAAGTTTTAGTGAGTGCAGTGTCAGCTTGTGCATCTGAACTCATCTTTCCCAGCCATGCAGTCAGTGGGGATCTAGTAATGGGGCTCAGTTCAGTTACTTAAATATGATCACACCCAGCCACCTGAGAGTGCCCTCTGGTATCCATCATGGCCTCCCATTGCCCCTGCACAGCATGTGGGTCATCAGTAAGTCTGGTGTCAAATCCACCTCTTCCATATGACTGTCTAAGTAACTTCAGGCACCTCTGATGGCACTACACACATGTGTTTAGGGAGCTGAACCCTTATCAAATGGATTTTAGAGGCCAATGCAGAAGTGAATTTTAGGGTAAGGGGTCTTATACCTTGGATTTCAATGGTGACCAGCCCACATGTCTGTGCTCTAGTGTAGATATCCAGAGAGCCCTACCCAATGCATCTTTCACAGAGATTAATGATTATGAGAGATTGTTGGGCTCATAACCACAACAATACATTGGATGCCCAAAAGAGAGCCCTCTCATGTGCTCCCCCCCTCTTCCACAGGCTCCTCCCAGCTGCTGTCTGATGTGTACCAGGGCTTGTACAGCTTCTCACTGAGTGACCACAGCAGATCAGCCCAGTTTGGCTTTTCACCCTTGCAGTGGCTGTGCCCTCCCAGAATTGCACATCATCCAAAGTCTTTCATCTGTGCATACATGAGCCAACCAGCTGAATCTCTTCTCCACTGCCACCTCCTAGACACTCTGTTGGCAGTGCAATGCATCTGAGTGTACAGATTTTACAGTCTGGGTTCTGACTATTCCTTTCTCAGTGGTACAATGATGTTTTGGGCCAAATCTTTTCAGTTTAGCCTAAGTTTTACTGTATGGTTTATTAAAAAAAAAAGAAGTTGGTATTGCAGGCACTTGTCTATGGGAAAAATTCTTCTTCCAAAAATAAACCCTTCCTGCTCAAGTTAGAGCCTGAAGCTTAAGGTATTAGCAGTCTGGAACCATAACAATACAAACATATGAGAAGCCCAAATGGGACTGAACAGCATTTGTGCACTATGCCGTCACTGCTTTCTTATTACCAGTTGAATAACTCTCGTGGGATTGCTTCTGCAGGACTTTTTCCCTGCATATGAACTGCATCTACTGGCACCTAAACAAGCATGACAAACTTTTTTCTTTCACTTCAAGTACTAAATTTTAAAAAGTTCTGTGGCTTGAAATGTATCTACAGTAAAATTATATATATGGTTGAAAATGTTTTCTGTATAAATTTCTCAGGCAGACAGTGGCAGTGCATCCCTTGCCCTGCCCAGCAGGAACCGGCCATGGTCCCAGACTGTCAGTCACCACGCTTCTTCCTTGTGAGTCACACAGTGAATCATTCGTACGGGCATTTTGGCCAAGTCAGCTGGACGGTACTCAATACTCCCTCTGCTACTGCCTTCTCGCAGGTATGGGTTAGCAGTTTAAGCAGTTACTATCATCTCAGCTAGTTTCTTCTCACCTTCCTTTGGCAGTTACGGATAGCGTCAGCACTGATCTCAGCTAGCGATGCTAACTGCACACTGAAGTGGGCCAGGGACACTCTCACGTTCTGTTGCATAAAGCTTTGCAATGACAACCTCTGTCTGTCTCATACTTTGGACTACCTGAAAATGGCCACTTCTTAAACCCTCCTGCTAGTTTCACCAGCAGCCACCTGGCTAATGTGTCCAGGGACTTCCAGTATATTCCAGGAGAGGCTATTAAGTCTCTCCATATTCCTGTTCACTCCTATCTCCTGTCTCAAATCTCTCGGCCTCTCTTGTTTCTTTTGTTAGTGTTCTGCAATTATTGTCTGTCATGTGCTTTTGCCAAGGATCAAGCTGCAGAGAACTATAAAAATAGAGGGAAAAAAACAAACTATCAGATTTCTGCAATGTCAAAAGGATCAGCCAGTAGGTTGTGTGTAGCACTATCATTTTTCCTTGGCATTAAACATTATGAATAGGGATAAATGTCACAGTAGTGAACGTCACATAATTTCCTGAATATGCTTGTGCCTGGTTTAAAAAAATACAGAAAAAGACAGAATTTAAGGGTGGCTACCAAACTCAATATTCAGATTTTAGTTTAGTTTTCAGGACCCTAAGCTGTCACAGCGAGCTGCAGTCTATGTGGCGCTGTCAAAGTTAGTCATGGTAATCTGAATATGGGCTTAAGAACCCAGGTTCAAGCTCCTAGTTTTTAAAATCATAGCTTTATTTTACTAAAAATGAACAAGTATGCCAATGGAGTTTATACTGCTTAATAATGAGTACACAGACCAGAATTTCTAATCCCATCCTCTACCACTGTCACCTTGAACAAGCCAGTCTCTGCTGTAGTTCTTATACCTAAAGAACTGAGGAAAATGGGTGAAAATCTCCATTTCCTTTTGCCAGTGATAATGAAAACCATTTAACTGGGAGAAGTCCACCTCTGGCTTCCTGATCACTTAAAGTTGCTAAGCCCACCAACTGAAGTAGACATGGCATCCTCAGGAACTGAACAAGTTATACAATGGGTTAGAAAGTTAAAATTCTATGTATCTTCTCCCTGTTGCCATGCAGGTCTGTGGCACATCACAAGGGTCAACTTTCATCCTGATTTGAGAGTTGTATAAGTCTCAGGATAAGACAGTCTTTGTCCTGATAGTCAGATGTCTGTAAGAAGGCTACTGACACACACGTAGTCTTAATTCAGAGGGAGTTAGTGTTTTCAGGACAATAAGAACTTAAGGAAGAATTTAAACAAGAAGATGAAAGAGCTATAAACTAGAACTAAGAGGTAATTCCATTTCTGCAAGAGGCCTCAGAAAAAGAGGGAGTTGTGAAAGAAAATGTTTGTATGTTGCTATAGGTAGGATGAAAGAGATGCAAGCAAAGAAAGTTAAGGCTGGCTGATGGCATCTTCAGAGCTTAGCAGAGTAAGAACGTGAGATGCAATTTGGCATGACAAAGAAGGAGGAAGCAGTGAAAAGATTCAAAGCGATATAAAGTACCAAAGAGTGGAGTGATTTTATTGATAACTTCAGCCTCTCTTGGGTTACAAAGTGAGGTTAAAGCACAAAGGGGTATTCAGTCTGAAGATTATATGAATAACTGAATAACTAAAATAGCTCTAGTGTAAGCCACAATGAAGCCAACCAACATGTTAGATTATCCATACTCATTCATACAGTTTTGGTGTATGAACAAACATATTTGTACAGAGGTATGCTTCTCCTCAAGTACTTATCCCACTGAACCTAACAGTGTTCCTCGATGCAGGTGCTGGTGGAAATGTATGAAGAGGTCTCTGGGAATTCAAGGAAAATGCAAAAATCCATCATTCCCTGAAGGAACTCTGCTACCCTCCAGGTAAGGGTGTCATCTCCTAGCACTTGCAGAAAGAAGGGCAAGGGTGGCCAGCTCTTGATTCTTGCACAGGAAGAAGAGGTTTTGTCAGAACAAATTCAGCTGTCCCTGGCGCTGCCCATTTCTCAGTAGTCCAAATAGTTTCATCCAGAGTTACATAAGCTAAAAAAAATGAGGCTATATCAGCCATCATGCTTCCAGATGTAAAGGAACATTCAGCTGCCCAGTTAGAAAGATATTGGCTTAAACAAGATTTTAACCCTGTATCTCTAGGATCTCATACTAGCAAAGACTGCAGACTAAATGTCCTCTGACAGGATGCAGGGAGTTCTTGTATTATATCTAATCCTGTCCTAGACACTAAACTATCCTTCCTGCCCTTAGCGTTTTGCATGGAAAAACTAACTTACTGAGGAAAGGTCCACTGTAAATAATACTAGCCCTTTATTTTGTTGCTATTTAGTAAATGGTGCTACCAGGAGCCAGCAAGCTCACACCAAGTACTATTCTACTTACTCAGCAAGTTAGAGCATATCAAAGAGCAAAGTGTGATTGCTGGAGGTGATTGGGGGATCAAAATGTGCTCTCTCTCCTCCTTAATATCAACTTAATATCTAAATTTGTAGGACTCCCTATCTGGGATGCCCTTTGTACAGTTGCATATGTATCTCGGATTACATTTATTGAGTTGCTTAGCAGGTCGCACATCCCATTTGATAAAAGCTCATAATGCTAAGAACTGAGCAATAATTTTCCAAAACCTCGTCATTTTCTAATATTTTCTACACAGCAAAGATTATAGAGTTGTGGCTTTAGATTTTCCTGGGTTTAATTCCCTATATGCTGTTCTGTTATTAATGGAATCTATCATGGTCACTTTTTACACTTTCCTTCCTCTTTTTTGTTAAAGTAAAAAAATCTCCATCTTGGAACCTGCTACCTTGTATGTGCAGCCCTCCACTTTAATGCTCTTCATTTGTCTCATTTTCCCAGTCTACCCACGTTGCTCTTTTACAATGTTATACGCAGTGAAGCTTCTGGAGGAAGGCACTGGAGGACACATCTTTGAGTCAGTGGAGCCCTTCAAACTCATTGATCCTGCTACCAGCAGACCCGCACGTCTTCAAGTATGTTCTCCAGTGAGCACTGTGTAGCAGACACAGCCTGCCCATTCAACTGATAAAGCTAACAGTGCCAAACCCAGATGAACAGGTTTAAATCTACTAACTTCCCTTCTGGGTGATGTAGCTCCTTTCTTGAGATCTGTCACTGAGGCATATTTTGGCTCAACCTTTCTAGACACCTCCTCTTCACTGACATTGCTTTCCCTCACTGGAGGTATCACAGAGGTTGTATTGCACTGGCAGTATCCCTTGGCACAGTGTCAGCCTGACTCATCTTCCATTTCATTACAGGGTCTGAAAACAGCTGCAGCTGTCAGAGGTTTGTAGTTACTTCGAAGCATTACGATAAAACTATACTTACTAAATTATTCTGGTAAATACAGCCTCCATGTTATCAGAAGAAAAGTACAAAAAATGAAGTCTTTTGCAATGCATTACAGTCACGATTCCCCAGACTTGCTTGACACTGAGCAATTGCACAGTAGTCAGTAACTGCAAAACAAAAGCTAACACCCTGTTGCAGGGTGAAGAGAAAAACAACTAAGACAGAAAATATAATACTAGAACTGCAAAATATAATATAGCATAATAAAACGCATAGTGTAATGTAGCCATCTTTACAACTTAATCTTTTGCTATTACTTGAATTTATTTTTTCTGTGCACTGGGAGTGTTTCATGAGCGTAGTATTCTTTCCTTTAAGTTGTCATTTCTTCTTAAGGGGACAATAACAGGCAACACTTCTTACCTTCTGCATAATTTCTGGAAGCCTTAATATCTTTCTTTTAGGTATGGTGAGTACAATTTTTCATATGCATCTAATTTACAGATATGTACCTGCAAACTGCACTCCAAGTGCTGACTCTCTCCATTTATTAAAAAGACACCCATGCATAATATCAGCACGTAGCAAACATATAAGCATACGAATAACTTGGCTTGCAAGAATAGGTCCGCTAAGTTAAATACAAGAACTTGCACTACTGTGATGAGTGCACTTTAGGTCCTGCCATGTAAGCCTACCCGTTTAAAGGATACCTACCCAGTATCTAAACTGGGTAGTGGTAGCAGATTTAGCTGTGGCAGCCAGGAATACAGCACAGGCTGCAAAACCCACGCAAGAGGTTGGATAGATATTTGGAGGGCTTTTGCAGGCTGTACAGAGCTCCATGATACTGTGACTATACTACAATCCGTCCTTGAAATAGTTTTCTTAAAACTGCAGCCATGACAGGGCAGACTTAATCTTTGAATATCCGGTGGTTCAGCTCTAATCTACTGTTTCTGAACTGTCCTGAGAACAGTCGCGAATCTATTTCCACCATCCCAGCCAGGAACTGGAAAAAAGAGATAGGTGTAGTGTTAAAGCTAGAAGACAGATAACGCCTATTTAGAAGACAATTTTTAAAACTTGTGTTTTCCTAAGCGCACTCTTTATAATTAAGTGGATTTATCATGTGCAATTATTTATGTGATTTCAAACTAAGATAATGATGCCAAACCAAACACATCTTTCTGTAAAAAGAACTCATCTTTTACAAAATTGTCAAAGGCATTACAGCAATATAACAAGTCTTTGCTGGAGCATACAAAGATTCCTACTTAATTTCAGTAATTTTATACATTTTCCTGCCAAGGAGGATCCTGTCATTCAAGCCAAGACCTGTGTTCCTCTTCTGAAGTTTGATGATAATACAGAGCCTGGATCTCACTTTTTTTATAAACCATGTTCCTCAAAACCAAACAGGGTGTCAAGACACCCATTGCAGTGAAGGAGGTAACAGTATTTTTTGTATTTTTTGTTTAGGATCATTTTATCACTAAACAGACAGAGGTCTGAGACAAATGAATACAGCCTGATGCTGATGGCCAGGACCAGCACAAGTGAGGTGAAACTGGCTGGGACCAAAAGGTAAGAATATATGGAAAATAGTCCTAGCAGGGTGAAAGGGGAGGTGGCACAAGAAATAAGAAGCAAATCTGATTGTAACTATTCCTTGGGTTGCAATATTCTACTTCTGTTTAATTTTTTAAAGATACAAGCATTTCAATTTGCTCACAAACTAAGTTAGAAGTTCAGAGCAATGCTGTTTACTCCCAGTGTAATATGTGCAGGCAGCCAGTTGATATTTATGTTGTTTCATAGTAATATATCACAAGGAAAAGAAGCAGTTGTCATTCCTGATGATGTCAAGGTGATGGCATGATGGAATTTTTGTACTATCCCTGGAACTGCAAGACAGGAGACAATTGCTGTCTAGGCAGCCCTAGGCAAGGGCTACTTTGCATAGCAGACTGTGCTCTTCGAAGTGGAGAAATCAGAGGCGTTATATCTGAAGTCAGATAAAATAGGAATGGGTTCAAATTTTTGCAACACCCCTTGGCTTTCCTGCATTCTGTTTTAAAGGTCTTTTTAATTTTTATTTATCCCTATATTCCCCACTGCTGGCTATGGCCAGAGCTCTATCCTCCCTGCTAGAAGCTATAAGCACATACCATGCCAAAACCACAAGACTGACTATTTCATGAGAGATTTCATGATAACTCAAGCCAAGAAGCTCTGACAAGATTTGAATAATCAATGCAGCTTTGGCACTTATCTAAGCTAGACACTTCTCTTACTGTCTAATTCAGATTAAATATCTGCACAGAGAAACGAGAAACCTTTTCCACCCAGCAGGGGCAGTTGGGGTCTGTGGATTCAGATAGCAGACATCAATAGGGCCAACTTGGAGCTGGTGAGTAAGAGACAGGCAACGGCTGGCTCCGTCCACTCACCACTATCTGCCATGCAGAGTGGCTAGGCTAGCGTGAGAAAGAAGATTAGTAACAAATTACTGCCCTCTTCTCTGTAAGTCCTGGAAGCAAGGATGATGCAAGAAGGATCCTCCTGCTCAGAGGTTTGCCTCCAACTCAGACTGCCAGCTCACTCCTCTCCTAGCCCAGCTTATCCACCACCTGTTCCTCAGAGCTGTGCCCCAAAATTACATTCTAGTCCAGTTACATTAAAAAAAAAAAAAATAGAAAGGGAGAAAAAAGATGGAAACCCTTACATTACAGACGAGTTGGGAAATAGGAAAAGCTTTTTGCTAATCTGTAGAGGAGGACAGCACAGCACTGATGCAAGAGGATAACAGCAAGAAGAGATTTAGAATTCATCAACTCTAAATCTTACAAGGGTACAATAATGAGAAAAAGAAGCCAAAGCTTTTCTTAAAGAGGTCATAGCAAACAATTATTCTAGCAACCCTGACACTTCTACACATGTTCTGAAGAATGCTTACATTTCCGTAAATGTCAAAAGTTGGAAAAAAGGCAAAGTGAAAGAACAGAAATATTGCGATCCTTAAAAAGACTAGAGAGAGAACCGGGTAACTCTAGCTCTGGCAGCCTGACTTCAGTTCCAGGTAAAATATTAGCAAAACCTGAGAGGAGCATCTATTTTTAGATGGATAGAGCAGAAAAACCTATTGGCTTAAAGCCAAGAGGGATTTGTGAATCAGACAATGCCAAAGAAATCTGATAGCCTTTTTTAATATGGTATCTGAGTGGGTGGGTTTTTATAAGAAAGACCTGTGCCATATGGAAACAGTTTAAATAATGCCTGGATAAGAATTCAATAAAGTAATGAGCGAGCACTTTACATGCATTCTGTGTCCGTACAGAAAGTCCTTGTACTTCTAAAGGGTATCCTTTTACCCAGGTGCTTTCTTTACAATAAAGCAAAATGGGTTTTGCTCAACATAATTCAGAAAATAAACACAGGATAGACATAGTAAAAGACAGCAGACTCTTCCACTTGACAGTTCTCTCTCTTTCTTTCCTTCCCCCTCTCCCTTCCTTTCTTGCTCTCTATTTCTCTCTCTTTCACCCCTTCTCTCTCTCTACTCTTTTTCTGTCTTTCTCTCTCCTTTTCTTTTTTTCTTTCTCTTTCCTTTCTTCCTTCCCTCCTCTGTCCCCTATTTTCCCTCTCTCATGCATGTTCTTGTATATAAACACACAACTTCTTGCTTACTGGTTTGTTTGAGATGCTGACTGCAGGCTGTTGAGATGAACTACATTGAAGGAGCACACGTAGAAGAACTCAAAATAAAGAGAAATTCAATATTCAGTGTCTCAAAAGATTATATCAGTGTGTAATTTACTAATGAACTACACCCATGGGGTACAATGCTCACACAAAACTTTTTATTGTGATAAACCCATGGCATTACTGAAGTGACTCAAAACTACATCAGAACGGAACACCTACACTCCATTCTGTATGGGATGGGCTCTGTGGGAAGCATTTCTTTGTAAAATCAGGCATTATGTATGTGCCCCTACATGTCCTTGGACACAGCTACGCCAAATTTAGTTTCCTTTTCCTTGTGCATGGGTTTTGAATTCAAAATGAGAAACAGACATGGTTCTTCTTGTGTGGGATCAAAAGAAATTCTTCTTTCTTTCTTTCCATAAGCCAATAAAGCAATGGAATGGCATGGTAATGCCTCCTCTTTTTTCATGTTGTAAGATATTAAAACCACTTTGATTTTTCTTGCAGTTCTAGGGAAGAACACATTAGAAGCTGCATGCCAGGAAAATTCAATTGAAAAGGAATGTTCTGGCCTCAGCTGCCACCATAGCTCACCCATGGGCCGGCTAATGTTCCCCTCCCCACTCTCCTCCAACAAGGCTTTATCTGTTTGCTGTGGTACAGCTTCATGCCTCACACAAAGCAATGCGGACAGCAGGTCAACCAGGAGGTTGCCATTCTCTCTGCTGTGCTCTGCCTTGCTTTCTCCCTTCTAGCAAGCAAGGTAATTGCACGTGCATGATCAAGATCTGATACATTTTAATAAGACTTTCTCAACAACCGAGCTTCTCATATATCTACGGTTTCTCTGACACAACCTATTTGTTCTAATAATTTTGCCCAGATAGATTCTGAGAGCTTTATGTATTTCTCTAAGATTTCTGGACACCTCTAAAGGCTAGACGGATGGGACCATGGGCAAAATTTCAGGAGAACAGCCATGCTGGTGTTACAGTGCATGCACTCGAGTCTCCGTTAGCATACACAGCAGATCCAGACAGAAAGGTTACAGAAATTCTAGAAAACCCCTTGAAATGTCATCATTGCTTATGAATTTGTATACAGAAATCTAATACATAGAGACTGCCTGATTAGGCATAGTTCTGTACTTAACCGCTGCCTATCAATTTCTTTGCCCTTTATGACTAAAAAAAACAGAAAGAAAAGAAATCAAAAGATAAGGTTCTAAAATTGGCTGTGTCTGGCACAGAGAATTTAATCCCTGCTAGCGCTGCAAAATTTATGCAGTTACTTCTGTGAGCACTGTGCAGAGCTGCAGAAAGCTCTGGGAATGAGTCCTCTTGGAAGCATTTCCACCTGGGTTGCTTCAAGCACCAGTTTTACTTCCTGGAGGACAATCCTGCGCAAAATCGGCTTAAATGACTCTCCGTGGGAATGACTATGTCGACTAGAGCAACTGTTTGCAGGATGGTGCCCTCTGTCTTATATTTAATGCAGAACCACAGTGTGAGTAGCTGTCACAGCTGTAACATATGTAACTATACGTGAAGGAAAGTTCACGCCCTCTGCTCTGGTGTGAACATACAATTGCCTTCTTTGCTTAGCGGTTTTAGAGTAGGACTTGCGACTTAATCAAAATTGAGAGCAACAGTTCAGGCTAGAGGCTGTGGTGAACACTGAATAATTCTCCCTGGATGGAGATTTTATTGCAGAAATTGGGAGTGAGGCCAAAACAATAGTAAGCTGGCAAAAACCGTGCAGTTTTTCCCCCTTCTAGGAAACGTTGCAAGCACTCGATGAAGAAAAATTATGAGCCACACAGGCATGTTGCATTTCCCCTCTCTACCACGGCTGACTTAATAATTTCTGAGCAGCAGAATCCTTCATTCTCAGCACGTTGTCACTTCCAGAGACCAATGATGGAAATTAAATTGTCAAAAATCAAGTAGGATCTGATTCCTTTCTTAGCTTCAGCCTAGCAATGCCCTCCCAAATGACTGAGTCTTCATCCCCGGCTGATTCCCAACTTTGCCTAAGCAGTCAGAGCCCTGCCAGGCTTAACAGAGCCTTCTCTTACATGTATTGCACAGCCAAGTAGAGCAGGGCCTCAGCGTATTTTGAGGACAGATCCAACATTACCCAAATATTCATTTCTCCAGCCTATGATCTGACAGTCGAATTAGTCTCAAAGGTGGCTCACAGGATCTATGTTCATATAATTATGCCCTTACATCCAGCCCAAATAAAAATCCCCATATATATAGGGATTTTTGTACGTATGTTGTATGTATATATACGTATGATGTACATATGTTGTATGTATATATACACATATATATCAATGGGTGTTTAGATGTGAACAATAGCACCACTTAGCTTCTAATGGTCTCCTCAGAATTTTATTTCAGCTTCCTTTGGCTGGATTTCATTTCATTGCAATTAAGTCAGCTACACTAGTAATTTATTTCAGTCTTTTCATGTGTGTTTCAATAGTGTTTTGACACTATTTCTCTTGTACCTAGAAGTTTCAATGCTTATTGACAGCTACTATCCTGCAATTATTACTTGCTATTACTTATTATTCCTATAAAATATTTACAATAGAAAATGTTATAACATAAAATTGTAAGAAAATAGAGCTAGAAGAAATCTCAGAAGATTGTTTCACACAGCCCCTGTGCTGAGGCAAGATCACCTGTCCTAGTATGATTCCTGTTTTTTTTCCAGCCTGACCATAAACACCTCTAGGGCTGAAGGATGTGTACCCTCCCTAGAGATGTATTGCACTGCTTCCTTGCCCTCACACTCCCAAAATTTTTCCTGACAACTAAATTGAATAGTCCGTGCTAACATATCTGGTACCATAGTGGTAAATGCTGACTTTTAAGTGGCAGATGTAATGGTTTCAGGGAAAACTTACAGAGGAACTATGAAAGAAAGTAATGCTATTTTTACTTTATCTCAGCATTTGTGAAATGACTTTTATATAATTTTTATAACTGGAGAAAAGACCTGAAAACCTTCATGAAGATTAGCTTTTCTGAAGTTTATGATGTTATCACTGATGACATTTAATGATGAGTTTGTAATAATCTCAATGTCATGTCACACAAGGAAATTAAAAAGAAACTCACAATTTTTTTTATATAAGAACCATCATCTGTTTTATTCCTGCAGGATTTTCAGTAGTTATTGTTATTACAGATGAGACCTTGATACTCCTAATAACACCAAATGTTATTCTGGGCATCCATTCACATAATACTTTTGTAAGAAAGAGCTATGCCAGATTACCAGTGGGATGTGATTTGATATGAGTTACTTATCAAGAACTGACATCAGCGTTTCTATTTTTATTGCTGAAAAATTTCTATACAAAGCTATAAAACATTCATGTCTAGCAAGAGGAAACAGATGAGGTGTACCTTACACACAGATATGTGATGCAGTTACTGGAAAAGTGAAAAGCTGATATGTTAGCATTGCTCGTACACTGAACACTGAGTTGTCCTGGATAAAAGGCATGCTAAAACTTTGTCTAGCTCCATCCAGTGTCAAACATGAACTGATACCATTGAAGGCTGGTAGACAGTGAGACTAGGAGCTTTTGGGAGCACTGCAGAGAGAAAACTTTAGCAAGTGGTGGGGTATGGGGACATGGGACTGCAAAAGGTCAAAGCATGGGAGATGACCGGAGAAGAGTGAAAAGGATGGAGGGAAAGCCATTAGGAATAATGTTAACAGTACAGTGAGCTGAGCACACGTTAGCCTAAGGTTTCTTACAGAAATGCCATAGACGTGAGCTCATGGACACAGTTATAACACTGCAACAATTGCTTTATACCATAAGGGGAATCTTTCCTTCCCATAGATATTTGTGTCCCCAGACCTCCGAAATAAAGCTTTAGCAAAATCTGTCCTACATACTGGAAATACATTAAAACCAAGGTCACTGGACAACAGCTTGTAATGGAGCTCTCAACTCACTACAATCAGGAGTTGTCAGTTAGCTGGCATCTCAACTCTTTTCCTAAAGAGGAAAGCAAGCAAGTCTTCTGCCCATGCGAGTAAAACAATCTTATAAAGTGAAAGTTTAAATTGCATACAAAGAGCATGAAATAAAAATTATTAGCTCTACTGTGATCTAATTTATGCTCCTTATTTGCAGCATCAGCTCATTCTGATGACCAAATGATCATTAACCTTTAAAAAACCAAAGCTTTAACCAAAAGGATCTAAAGAGGTTTAGTGTTGAATTTTACAGACCTTGCCAAAGTGTAATCTGAAGTCTTACATTTTTGTTCCCATCTTCAGCATGCCAGAACTTGAATCATAAAGCTAGCATCTTGGCTGTGGGTCAAGATCAACTGAAGTCACATGCAGGGTAAAGTGGTGAAGGTGACATTGCTTCTACCTGGCTCAGGAAAAAAAGTCTCTGCAGCAACGTGTGAAGGACTTAAGCTCCTAAGTTTGTGGCAAAGGCCCTCTGGTTCCAGTTTTCCACATCTAAATACTCTCTTTAATACCCAGCGTAAGAAAGTGCTAGACAAGACTGGATGTAAATTCATCACTGACCTGGGACATACAGTGCTGTGCTCTTTGATCATATGATTGACAACTGGCAAGAGCCTGCATTGTTTCTCTGTTACCTAGTGAGTATATTTGCAAGGTATTAGGAGCATGACATGTGTCAGTATAGGGCAAGAGAGAAAAAGGGTGAAAAACAAACAGCAATAAATACCCCCATCCAAAAGAGTGCTCCACCGTGACATTAAGCTGAAGAGAGGATCAAATGCAAACACCAATTTTTAATACCCCTCACTCTCATGGAGTACAAGGGAGGTGGGTCTGAATACAGACTTCACAGCGTGCTCGTCCCTAAATGGAGCAGACCAAGCAACACCGCCTTTTGGAATTTGAAATGCCAATTTTGTGACTCCTAGGCCAGAGTAGTCATAACAAGAGAATTAATTAACTGGGAGTATTCAGATCATGATCAAAGCAGTATATGAAGCCTTTGCATGCCTCTTAATGAAATACTCCGATTAAATACTTGTAACTCCTCCAGGATTGGGAAAGAACTTCAACCCTCCTGCAACGCCACAGCTACCAAATAACACTAAAGAAGAGATGCCCACGAGAGGCAAGCTATCCTCACCATCAATCACTGCCAGCTTTTCTTGCACCTTTCCCCAAGCTCTTGGCACAGGCCACTGCTGGAAACAAGAAACTGAAGCGGCCCAGCCTGGCAGTTTCTGCGATACCTGTCATGAGAGTTGGTTGCAACATGAAAAGGCCGTCACAGCTGCTGACACAGAAGAAAAACCCACTGAAAAATGCCTGTACCCATGCACCCTAACCTGCAGGGACTAACCCCACCAGGCTGCCCTGGGAGCCCTGAGAGTGCTGCTGGGGACCTCAGTGTCCTTCCCCACTTCCATTTCTGCAGCCGCCGCATGGGGCGGGGGGGACACACACTTTACCTTCCCAGGCGGAGGCATGAAGCACCACAGGATATTTACCACCCCAGGTATTTTTTCCCAAAACATGCCCTGGACTAATATTTTGGTGCCTACAAAACACTTAATTAACTGGAGCAGAATCCCACTTCTATTTTCACTTTTAGTGTCTGAACAAAAGTCATTAGGAGGCATTTTGGGGTTCAGCTCAGCTTGTCCCCCAACACAGCGTCTCAGCACCACTCAGACCTTTAAACCTCGTAGACACCTTCCCCCCTCTGGTGAACCTGGGATGGGGTAAGACCTGTCCTTGCAGAGGTGGGCAACTGGAGTCACTTCAGGGCCATGCAGGGTCTAGGGGAACAGGAATTAAACTGGATTTCCCAATGGGATATTAAGTCACTGCCAAGAATTCAACTATTTACCTATGTTTGAATCAGGAAATAAATATGAAAACACAAATTTTATTCAGATGTTTTATCTACAAGATGATATGAGCATGTATGTAAAGTTTATGTATGTATGTGGTTCCTTTATATGTATTCACTAAGAAGATCCCTTCTATCCTGCATTTGAGTAAAATTATTTCCAACCAATACAAAGTAGCACTCTCTTCCACTTCTAGGCAAATATCTAATTACATGCCGCTTTATTTCAAACTGCTCTACAAAGCTCTACAAATGCTCTTCAAATACTCTACAAAGCATTTATTCATCTATTATCAAGTATTAGCAAAAGTACTGTTACAAAAATAAAGTTCACTTGTTTAACTCTTGCTGTTTTATAACGCAAAGCTCTCGAAACAATTAAAAGACAATAACAGCTCTGAGTACTACATAGAAGTTGTAATGGATAACTGTAAGCAAATTGCTGTCTCTACAGCCACTCATACCTCTCACTACCTTGAAATTAAAAATTGATCCTGTCAAACAGGCATAAATCATACAAAATTTTAAATAGACTCATTTTCAAAGGGCAACATGATATGAAAAATATTTTCATGAGATAGATACAGTTCAGCTATCTGCTGAACCCCTTACATCAACACTCATATATCAACAATCAATATATCAATCAATATCAACAATCATATATTATATTAAGGGAGTAGAAGTAGTTCAAATAGCCCATGCCTTCCTTCCTTTCTGTTTCAATGTCTACAGAAAATTTAAATATATACTGTAGTGGTGCCCATTTGTGTCTATAAACTTTTATGTCCATGTGTATGTTCTGCATCATGCACCATAAATGATACAAATACACAAAAACTTGAAAGGCTAGACAGTGAATGATTGAGTTATGCATAGATATATATGCCCCTAACTGTTTGGAAATCTACAGATGTGGAGTAAATGGCATGTTTGGTTGCTTATTGCTAATTGTATAACTTGCGTATTTCCTGAGCTCCTGACTAGCTGCTCTGCATTTAGCCCACTCCACAGATATGGGTGCCTAGATGGACTTACATGAGTTTTACACAATACAAAATTAAGACTTACAGACCAAAATGTCTGTAGGACTGGAGCTTGATCTACCTTCTCAGGAAGTACTGCATATTCCAGGCATCTGAATATCTTTGAGCAGCTGTTGTTAAAAAAATAACTATGACACAGTAGTACAAAGGCTTATGTTCATGTCCAGTCCCAGTGCAGGTAGTTCACAGTCTTGGCAGATTGGGACTCTGAAATGAGGGCTCCTCATCTTCCAAATGACTCTGGCCCAAGTCTCAGGCTGACAAAACGGTCATTTCTCTGACCTAAAACCCCCATCAAACCTAAGAAAAATAAGGAAGGGAGATTTCTGCCACTGGAAAGTAAGAAATTCACCTTCCTCACAGTATATAGTGCTTCTTCCTTCCAATCTCGGAAGATCATTAAATATAAGAGCTTAAGGTAATAGTAAGTACTTTTAAAGGTGTTCATTTTTCAAGTGGGCTAGTTGTTAATTTTTCTTGCAATTAAAATGAATGGAGAGCTTTGCGTGGCAACACCTTTCACACCTAATGCTGGAGAGTCAGTTTGCATGAGTATTTGACTTCCAGCCCAGCACAGGGTGGCAAAAGTTTTAATCTCAGCAAAAGGGAAGATTGATGTGGATTCCCTGGAACACCTGCTGCTGAAGCCATTAGTGTTTGGGGCACCCTCCTGCCTACACTGAAGTCAGTGTGAACTGTCCTCTTGCCCTTTGCAGAAAGAGGATCAGGCCCTTACTGAACAAGATTAATAGGAGCAAGCCTGCCATTGATTGTGTGCTGCTGTCCTCACCATGTCAGAGGGCAAGCCAAGGGGTGAATTACAGCTACCCGGGGACTCCAAAACATGAGAAGAAATCAAACCGATGGACACACACTGGAAATTAAAGCATGCTGTATTTGAGAGAAATCAATACAGAAAGCAGAAAGGCTTACGTTTCCAGTTACTTGCAGCGTGCAAGAGTCCAAATCCTGCAGAGCTGTTTCATTAAAATGTCTCTTTGCTTAGTCCAGGTAAGGAAGTGCTACCACGTATACCACTGACAACTATACTTGTGTAATGCTTATTCCAGAGTAAATGTGGATTTGGCAGAGACCCACGAGGAATAAGAACTCACATGAGGAGAGGGGAATGACAATTTAAACCAATGTCGTTACTGGTGTAACAACATTGGTTTAAATTCGCAGTTTAGCACATAATAAGACAACTTCCTTCTGTAGACAAGAGCTATGTAAGAGGTGGCTTTTTTTGCGCAGAGGTCAGAGAGAGAATTAAATGCTTCCCATATGCCAAACAATACTCTGAAGGACTGATTAGATACTATTTTCAAGTAATTCCATTTGAGATTGTGTTTCATGACACTTCCCAGGATGTGGTAGTGTCATTCATTCTTTAGGACTGAAAATTTTAACAGCTTGCACCTCAGCTGCCTTTGTGTCCGTGAGAAGCGAGGACAAGCTGCTCTGCAAGGGAAAGGGAGCAGGATACTGAGCATAACAAAGTGGACCAGGCAGAAACCTCGCTGACAAGGGCATAGTCCTGCAGCACCCAACCAAGGTGAGCAGAACAGGTTTGGTGGCAGTAACCAGGTCAGACACAGTCCAGTGATTGCCAGACAAGTCCATAACGACGAGCAAGGTCTGAGGTAACATCACGAAGTCAGTCCCTGGGTCAGGGTGAGGGTCTAGATCAACAAGATACATGGCCAGGCAGGGCATGGATGCAGCACAGCTCAGGCAGGGTCCAAGTCAGCTTAAATGCAGCTCTCAAGCAAAGGGGGAGAGTCCCTGCTGAGGCTTCTTTCAGCTTCTTCTCAAACAGCTCTTTCTTCACAACATTTTCAAGGCCAGACAGCTGTTTATTGAACCTGTCCCTGAGCCCAGGCAGCCAAACCCACGGGAGAGGGGGACGGGCACTCAGGGCCCTGATGCTCTGTAGCCAACCCAGCACTTTCCGTTTCTAGCGTGCTTTTCACAGGACACAGCATAGTCTCACAGTGACGCCAAGTGAAAACTGCAGTTTTCCTGCAGGACTGCTCTTAGTGAGATGCTCAGACCTTCCAAGGCCTTTTCAGATGTTTAAACCTGATTCTCATCTGGTTTAAATACTGTGGACTGTTAAACCAGTGGAATGAACAATTAGACTCCCTGGATATTGTCCCAGCATGCCGAAATGATGTCTAAATCCTTTGCCTTAGTCTATGAAGACTGAGATGCTCTGCAGACCTCAGGGGTCCAAAGTAAGACAGTTGCCTAAAAACAGCCAAAAGAAAACTGAGAGCAGTAGGAGCTGGGTGGAAACGTGGCTGCCCATGTGATTGCACAGACTTCCAGTGGCCAGAGACCATCTCGCTGCTGCATCTTTTTTCCTTCATCTCTGCAAGTTGCTAACCACTTGTAGTGGATGGGTTTGCCTCCATTACGAAGCATGTTGCTGCTTGTACAGAAGATGGAGTCTTCCTCACTATTCTGCATCTCTCCAAGCCTGCTGCTTTTCCAACAGCTTCAGCTCTCCCAGTCTTTGGTTCTTCTTCTGAAAAGAGCGTTAGCCTCAACTTTGCTGGATGCAGACTGGAAACCTGAAATCAAGAAGGTTAAAAACTAGAAGGCAAATCAAATCATTCAAATATTATTATTTGTAAGCCAATCTCATGATTTTTAAGCCATCTCCTGTGCTTTCTGGATCTCAACAAGACTAATGGGCTTAGCCAAATCTGTAAAGAATAGTGTCTTCCAATTGTGACTGATTGAATTCTGCTCTAATGAGGCAGAAAAGTCAACCTAGACCCTCGGACTACTACATGCTGCTAGTACTCCAAATAGATTTGCTGAGTTTTCATTTCCTCGGAAAGAAAATATTATCTGGCTTCACCAGTGCTCTGCTTGGAGATAGTACTGTAATGATTAGCTACATTCCACTTTAAACTGTCATTAATATTCCCCATATGTAATTAATGCGTCTAATTCTATACAGAGATATCATGACAAACAACCAGCTGTCTGTCTTTTTATTTCATTGTGGTTCTTGAACTCTTGGCTCAGGTTATGTGTTTCTGGAATGTCAAATAAGGGATTTACTTTTCCATCCATCAGTTTATACTCTGTGTGCAGTTTGATGGCATCTTGCTAATACAGCCTGGTTGCACTGTAATTCACCTTATAATCCATTGTATCAACACTGACTGTTCAATGTGCAACTTCCTAACAAGGTGGCTGGTGTCTCTTAGGCCCTATATTGCCTTGGGAGAGTGGTATTTTAAAATGTATCCCCAGCACCAAGGCTGTCTGGCTTGAAGCTCCCAACTGTCATAATTAGATATAACATCCTTCACTACAAAAAAGCAAAAGAAATACTCTGCTCAGGCAAAAAGGTGTCCATCAGCTTCAGGACTGCCCTTCCGCACTAGCGCATCCCACATTTCAAATCCGAGGTGTGCTGTTGAGGAACATGAAAAGCTTGTGCTGCCTCCAGGTGTGCTGAATGTGTCGGTGGAGCACTGCTTGCCTCTCTTTTGGGCACTTTCAGTGCATGGATTGGATTCTGCTAATTATTTTACTTATTTCTTTTGATGACTCGGAAACAGCAGGAAGCTGGACTGGCACAAGGTGGACCTGGCTGTTGGCTGCAGGACAGGCTCAGGATGCTGGCATTCTCCTCACTTGCCGTTGAGTCCACGGACATCTGACCATACCTCGTGCGTGCTCTGCTCTACCTGCAGATACAATGCGGGTAATGGTACTTTTACAGAGCCCTTTGAAATCTTCTGGTGAGGGTGATATAATAAAAGACATGGTAAGACGGCCATATTATAAGATAGGCACTGTATTGCTGGTGATGCTCTGGTGTTAGAGCTCTAAGCCTGTTGTGAATAAACCAATGGTGAATTCATAGGTACTGCTGCCAGTTTTTGGTCCAAAATATGCCACAAAATTCACAGCATGTCAGCTGTGAGGTCAGGTAAGACAACTAGAAGTTGGATGAAATAAGGCTCTAAAACAGTGGTAGATTTCAGCAGAGGTGCTTACACAGGTAGATGGTAACTGCCTGTGAAGTGTCACTTGCAGGAGACCAGTTGGTAACTCCCAGGGAGCTCTACTGGACCTGAAAAAAACCAAGAAGACGATGTGTTTTGGCAAACGCCCTCTGCTGTCACTATCAACAAGGGATTTCTCTACATAGTGCACTGACTATGCAGTTTTCCATGTCTTCTGTAATGCATGTGAGGCCTTAATCACATTGTCTAGTGGAATATTACAGGAAATGTTTCAGTCTGAAACGCGGCATCTTTGTAAACCCGACTGAAAGCAGAACTGAAAACTATTGTCCAAAAAAGATTTAAAATACAAATTTTGTTTTATTGTCTCAGACCCTCTCCAGTCCCTCCAGTGAATCTGTTCATGCAGACAGCTGCAGGCAGATGTAATGTCATTGCCCTCAGCTGGTGCACAGATGTAGGAATCTGCTCCTGCAGTTTAGAGAGGGTCTGGGAGTTTGCCTTGACCTTCTTCGTAAAAGAAAGTTTGGAAAATAGGGAACTAGGAAAATTGCCAAGAGCAATGGAACATAACTAGAAAAGAGCCTGAACACCCAACTTGAGCTCCAGTGTTACCCTGATACACCAGTGAGTGTTCGCAGTCATTCATCTATTAGGCAATTAGCTATGGTTGTTTAGATGTTGCCAAGAATGCAGGGGCAGCTCTCATTAAGCAAAAAAGAAGATTACATAGTTTGGTTTACATCTGGCACTCAGGATACTTTTTAGGAAAGAGTCCATGGGGCAGTTTCTTGCAAAAAAGCCCACCACCATTTGTAGTATTTTCCATCCTTTTTATACTGACTAAGCAATGTACTAATGGTAAACCCGCACATGCAGCTCTGTGATATGGCAGGAGAAGATCTCAGCTTGTAAAAAGTAGGAATTGGTAACCCAACGCTCTCCATGAGATAGCATCCATCTGCACGTGGGATGGCGGGGCAGTCTGACCCATCTGCCACCAGAATGACATCTGGTAAGTGTCTGACAAGGTGGAGGCAGGCACTTGATGTGTGCTCAAAGTGCTAACAAAGGGAAAAGTTTCACTGGAGTCAAAATCAAATCAAATAATTTCTCAGCTGGAAGCTAAGAATCTCTCCTGCTTTTGGTTTGCTGAACAGGATATATACGTAAGTATGGCATAGGCCGGACAAGGTGGGGTAGATAATATATGTTACAAAAGTTCTCTGGTTCTGCCTCCTCCACAGAGTCTGTAAGGCTGTCAGTGTAATTCCTGCTTATAGGAATTCAGAAGTCTAAATCTCAAAGATCAGCTTTATTTCTTTTTCATGCACCACCCTCAGCAATGTTGGAAGCCACTGCAGCCACACTTATTTTGGAGCTGTAAAACTCCAGCTGTAAAACTGACTGTTGTCCAGGGTAGTTGACACAGAGTTGTGGATCTGCTGACATAAAGTATCATCTGCTTTAATTTGTGGGTTTCATATCATCATCTCGGTCACGACATTTTCTGTATCTGCCCCAGGTGGAATCTGTATTGGGCCTGGTAAGAGCGTCAAAAGGAAAGGTCTTGCTTCTGCCACATCTGCAGCAGCGCTGTGCATGAAGGTGGAAAAAATTAAACATGGGGGAAAAAAACCGAAAAAACAAAAGGGACGTGCAGAGAACAAATGACCAGGCTGCAAGCGCCGCAAATTCAGTGTGAAAAGCTGTCCGTTAGTGCCATCTTGTGGGCCCAGAGCCACCCCATGCCAAAGAGGCAAAGCTCTTTCCACCAATGTGCAACCTCGCCTCACGCCATCCTGGCTTGTCGCACAGGGACCTTCCA
This sequence comes from Ciconia boyciana, assembly GCF_034638445.1. Lineage (NCBI taxonomy): Eukaryota > Metazoa > Chordata > Aves > Ciconiiformes > Ciconiidae > Ciconia > Ciconia boyciana. Next base: position 63,479,117 of record NC_132934.1, read on the forward strand.
TCAGAGGACAACTCTGAAGCTACAGCAGATACACAAGGCATGATACCCCACCTGCGGTCACTTGAGCAAACAAGAACTGTGTGTTGGGGAGAGGCACCAGCCCATCACTTTTGTGGGACCGTCCGATCTTGTCTGTCATGTCTGGAGAGAAACCAGGCTGCAAAGTTGGCACAAGGGATGAGCAAGGAGACTGTCCAAATGTCTAGCTACACGTGTGCAAGAGGATTTCTGCCATCCCTTCAGAGGCATGCTTCACTCTGAAAGGCTCATGTCCTCATTCAAGTGCCTGAAGCATCATGAGGCACAGTATTAGTTATATGCAGGACTTCAGTATGGGGCACCTTGCTCAGACTGGGGTATCCTTTAAAGTGGGGTACTAAGTGTAGGAGCTGGGAGCACCCCTAGGCCCTATTCCAGGCTCTTCTGAGGCAAGATGCAGCCTCTAAGCCAGAGGTGAGTGTGTAATATAGGTAGATGGGTGGCAGGCAGGCTGCTTTCTGGCCCGATTTGGCTGCTGGGGGTGAGGAGAAAGGAGACAGGAGAGAGACAAAGGCGAAGTCAGCAGTGGCAGCAATGGGCCAGTTATTGAATTATGTAGACGGGATAAAGTTGCTGTCTTGGGAGCTGCCTCTCATGTTTCCCCTGGGTGCTTGGCACCATCACATCTTGTGTCCAAGCCTGTGCAGATGGGAGGGAGGAGGTGCAAGGGCAGAGGCTGAGGGTGGGAGGACAGTGATGGAGGGTAAGCTCACAGGGGATTGCGTTGGGAATTGAAATGCCTTCCAAGCACCCATTGTAGTTCTGTTTAGATCTCCACATGTAGCCTTGACTTTCCTACATGGAGTTACATGATAGGATCCTGCAAATACTGAGACTAGCAGGAGTCCAATTTCGTACATTCAGTCTTGTGTCTTGTGGTATGGCTATGACTTTACCATGATTTATTGCAGTACTGCACATCTTAGAAATGGCTATGATCTTGGGTTAAAGATTTTGAGAAACAATGAATCCACCACATCCCTTGGTGTGTTGTTTCAGTTGTTAAACACTCACACAGTTAAAAACAGCTACACCTTATTTCACACCTCCATAAGTCTGTCTGTGCTTCAGATATTTGGTAATCTTGTGCTTTTGCTTATGATTTAGCCTGTCTTTGCTAGGTTAAAGCATTGGTAACAGTCAAGAATCTTTTCTGTATGTGAGCCCAATATCGGTGCATTGCACAGTTAAATATCCTTCTTTATAGCCACAGAACTACAGCAGGAGCTTCTAAAATCTCTCCAGGTACATTTGATTGTGGGGGTGGATGGGGAGGGGTACCTTTTGTCAAAGAAATCTCTTTCTAATGCTGTCAGTCCCCACGGTTACTCCTGTGGCTGAAATCCATCTCCTCCTATCCACAGATATTACGATTCCCTCATTTCTCTGCCTGAATTTCCTTCAGTTCTTCTTACCCCTTATGCTCTTCTCTTTCAGCTCTGTACTGTTCTCCCAGCTGCAGCTATAACATCTCACCTGGATATCAGATTTATAGGAAGCAAATGCTAATGTTTATACCTAAGTTAAAAAGGTACCACAGAATCTGAGTAAGTATTTATTTCCTTAACAAGTAGATAAGGCTGAGGAAAGTGAATCGAAACATATTGATAAAATAAGCATTTTACACAAAGCAGACTCTTAACCCAGTGTATGTTACCAGCCTTGTTAATAACATAAAGTCAGCGTGCAATGGGTGACAGATGTGGAGTAACTAAACTGTGCAGTTTCTGGGCAAATTTATGTACACTATGATATTTGAAATGTTGTATTTACATATGTGCTCACATAGTGAAGGCATCCCAACTGGAAGACCTCAGTCCTTTGTAGGAGTTAAACTCTCACTGCGTTCAGTGCTCAGCAGGATCCAGATTCAGTTCTAGAAGACCAGAGGCATTCTTGTGTCTATTTTGTAGTAATGTTTACATTTTACAGGACACTACACTCAAAATTAAATATTAACAACACAGTTATGACCTTCTTATTTTGACAGATGTTTACTGACTTAAAATCTGGGTCTGTTTTTAGTGCTATTTAACATGCATCAGATTTCTAAGAGTGCACGTCTTTCATCTTACCAAAGTGCTCAAAACCTTGAATTTTGCTTGAGCAGAGTGTGTTGCATTGTGTCTGTTACATAAAATTATATCCCTGTACAAGTAAGCAGGAGTTAGAGCAAGGGGCAACTATCAAAGTCAGTGAATTTCATCAAACTTACCAGGCCACCATTTATACCTCTCCAAAGAAATTAATTGTGTCTTTATTAATATCTGAGCCTGCACTCTCTTGAAGCAAAATGCAGAACTTGTAATCGAATGCAGTGGAATGGAAGTATTTTGGCACAACAGCCAACTCATATGATGATACGAGTTGATCAGGTAACAGAATTATGAGAAAAAGTAGATTTATAGGTATCATCCTGGCTAGGGGCTAGTACTCTCTTTTCACCTAAATTTAGTCCTTCTTCCCCATAAAGAGAGTGTAAAATCACTGAGCCTTTCAGCTACGTTCCCATGTAGGAAAAGAGCTGCAGAAGTGAAATTGTATTTATATGTATAAAGTTATAACTCCAAAAAAGGTTAAAAATAACAAAGCTATATTTGTTAGGTGAGTACAGAACTGCTTGATAAAAGTGCAGCTTCTCGTATTAGTGGGGGAAGAACTGTAAATAACTTCATGAAAAGCATAATCCTTTACTAACCCTCTCATGGTATGGTCACTTTCCCAATGAATCCACTGCCAACAGTGAAATGTGCACCTGGCAATGCTAACACCATATGTCAGGATCTGTGCTAAGATATGTTAATTTAAGTGATTAACAACTTGGCCAACAGGTGCATCTTCATGTGGACTCTATTGTTCAGCCAGGCATTCACTCAGAAAATGTCTCTTAACAAAGAACATTGATGAAAAAAGCAGACAGTAGCTTCATGCAGTCGGCAAATCTCTTCCCTTTCTAATTCATGTGCACCCAACTGACAGGAAGTGCATGTGCTATGGTACAACAGCATCTAAATTCTGATTGGAAATGTTGGGGACATGCATAAAACTTCCAGTGAGTGTTGTCAGGATGGGATCTTTCATGTCCACTAACATACAAAAACCTTGATCCTGATCTTGGATATACCAGCTTGAATCTGAAGTAGTTCCTCTGATTAACATCGTGGAGAACAGAACATACCCTACAGCTGCTGGTTTTCTTCAATAGTCAATGACCGTTTATCATTAACTTAAAAAGGAACAAAACTAGGCCAACATCATTTTTAAAACCCTCCTCTTCATGTGTTTGTATGATATCTTAAAGGAAAAGCTATGTACAGAGAAGAGTCCTGTGCTGGAATGTATTACTAGCTAACAAAGGCCTGTTTATGTGAAAGACATGTCTAGCTGTTAGCATGCTGTAATGCATAACCGTTGTTATACATGTAGTTACTGTAACTGATCCAGTCATCTGCACACTGATATTCTTGATTAGACTGAATGTATGGATGATAAACTGTTTCTTTTCCCAAGAAGTAAGATGGAGCAAGTCTCTGTAAAACAACAGCACTGAATTGGTATGTCAGCTTCCTTCGAATTTTAATGATTTCACCTGTTCTTCCATAATTCCTCAGTGCTCTGGCCATTTTCTGATATGTCATGATCTTGCGGTTTCCCTTTCTTTCTCCCCACAGCTCTGCAAGTTTCTCCTTGTTTTTTGAGACAAACTGAAAGACACCATTGGGCTTATCCACCCATTGGATGCAGTTTGCCATAGCTGGATCATACAGAGACTCATGGAGGTACTCAAACAGTCGAAGTTTTTTTCTACCTATTAAGAAATAAAGTACAAAAGGTCAGAACAGAACTCATACTTGTTTTAAAAGATGAGCAGTTGTCTTTCTCCTGGAAAGGATCTTACAGGCAAAAGCATAGGTAAACCTAATACCCCACCACAAATTAAAAGATCAGTATAAACTATGCAACGGAAGACCAGCAACAGCAAATGGGATGATAGTTCTGAAACATGTACAGATATGTGGTGACAGAAAGGGATTTGGTCATTAGAGTTTCAAGAGCAGGTTCTTTGGGGATCATGACAAATATCTGGTGACTTCACTGTGTGGTAGGTCTCAGAAGCCACTTTCAGCAGTCTTCAGACACATACTGTGCAGGTGCATGGTCAAGGAACTCACTGCAGGAAATTACATCTTCAGACAGTGCAGGAAAGTTGTTCTGGAGAGCCAATCTGAATGTTTTTGAATAAATGTTTTCCCTGCCTAATCAAAACTCAAAGATTTTGAGATTACTCAATTTTGTCAGGTTTGTTTCAGGAATGTTTTGGCGATGCAAGGTAGTCTCTGATATAAGAAAGGGTGACTGGGTGAGCAAGCTAGTTTTGAACCATAAACCTCACCTCGTCAATAAGGAGCTAGACCTTCTGGTGCGCTGTAGTTTTCTAAAAATGTGCAAAAGTGTCAACTCGCATTCCCATGCAGAATAAAGCAAGCTCAGTACTGCAATATTTGTCAGTTAACTAAGTGCTTCTCCCCACAGGCTCAGCTCTCAAACTTAAGTTTGCTGGTGAGGCTTATTTAGTTTCACTTAGGTCTTGTGGATCCCTCTCTCTGAAGTACTTCTAGTTCCCTTCACAAAGCCAAGGGTGACCAAGAAGCTGCCGTAAGGAGGAAGAACTGAAGGTTATGAGACAAAGAGGAACATTTTGCAGAAAGGAGAGTCTATGCAGAAGAACGGCTTCCACTTTAACCAAAGTGGAAACAAGCAGCTGCACCTAAAGTTCATAAAGTCTTGTCTTGCATGGCTATTTTAAACTAGGAACGGGGGAAAAGTGACAGTTGCTAAGGAACACTGAGGTCAAGCCAAGACATCTGTTAGGGATGACAGTAATTCTGCATCTGGTGGTAAGGAAAAGGGAGAGAAGTGACAGTCAGACTAGGAAGAAGAAGAGCCTGAAATCAGAGGTACTTTCCAAAAAATTAATAAAGTTTCATTATCTAAATAAAAATTGGCCTGTGACTAGAAGTACATATTCTACTAGAAATATATATAGTATTAACAAGAGGAGAAGCTTAAAAGCAAACCGGTGAAGGACACTGCCTTGTCACAGTAAACACTTCTTAGTAGGTGACCTCCTCACGTCCCCTCCAACCTGAATTATCCTATAAACCTATGAACCTATGGTAGAACAAGTAAGATCAGGGGAAAACCTGCAGACTACTGTGGACTGAGTCCCTGCTGGAAAACAATAGTGTAGCCATATCTGCAGCAGCATCTGATTTCATGCTGTCTGTCCTCTTAGTTCAGCTGTCATTTCTGCCCAAGCTTTTATTTCTAGACACATCGTCTCTAGCTAATGTCTTTGTTTGAGAGGGCTTATTGGCTCTTAGGTGTTAATGCAGCTATGTTTCTAGAGTCCAGCTGTTTTCTCCAAAATGCTACACAATGTGGATGCACCAGTTTGAGCTGGGGTTAGTTCACAGATCTTAGTACTGCACCTCATTGCATAAGCTAGTGGTGTTCGTTACCAGACCCTAAACATCAGTCTAAGCTAGCAGGCTAGTTTCTTCAGGTTTCTTATGTGGTCACTGGAGAGAGGCAGGTTCCTCCAGAGCATCTGCATTAGATTTCTGTGCTGAATTGTCCCGAAGCAGCCTAATTCTCTCTGGGTGTGTCTAATTCAGATGTATTTCTGAAGTACCTCTCTTGATTGTCTCCGCTCACCGAGCTTTAGTTCAGATCATGGAATGGTCTTGACGTGCATTAACTGGACTCCTTTCAGAGGTAACCTAACTCAAAGACACTTTCCAGAAGTCACTGCAGCTTTCAGAACTTGCAGCCAGCCTAGAGATTGCCTTAAATAAACCCTTGTGAAACACTTTAAACACAGACTTTGGGTCCTCAGTACTGATTGTTTCATCTACAGATTTATTCCTAAAGGGCCACACTACTTGCTAGTGTACAGAAAACTTCTCATGTCTCAATAAGAAGCCAAGAGGACTAAATTTATTTAGGTATAGTGGAAATAGTCCCCCAAATCACAGTTTCTAGCAGGAATATTGCCATGGACACAAATAAACTCATAAGAGGACACAAAAAAACCTCATAAGAATAGTCAGTCATTCTGAAAATTTATGCAGTATGGCCTTCTGGAAAAGAAGATTGATAATAATCTAAAAGAAATATGAAATAGGAAATGAAGTTTAGCAGAGGAGTAACAACTGAAGGTGAATTCAGATACTGACGTAAAATTCCCCAGTGCACCACTGGGTAAGACTTAGAAAAGCAACATTTCTGGATTGAAAGGTTTTTCATTTGCAATGGTGAATTTCAAGTACTAGAAGTACAGAACTTAAAAGGAGAGGCTACTCTTCCCATTGTCCCAAGGAATTTGTAGTAGTAGTAGTAGTAGCTATTAAGCAACAGAAACCGCAGTGCTCAGCATCAATGGGGAGAGATACCAAAAACTGACACCATGTGGTTAAAGTTGAGACAAGGGGATTTCAAAAAGCAGCAAAACCAGGAAGCTACTCAAAAAGACCCCACCGTCAAAAGTAGGTACAACAGCTCAGAGTGGAAGCTGTGTAAATCTCATCTAGCAGAGTCATAGAAAGGGTGCTGAGACCCAAACAAAAACCAAAGAATGAATGGAATAAAAAAATGAAGTACTGTAATGACCAATGTCATCCGACCCATTCTTTGGAAAATAGATATCCACTCAAGTAAAGTCAACCAAAAGGAGCACAAAAATAGATAGAATAATGCACACTGGAAGTGACAAAAGCTAAGAGGTAATTTGAAAAGTAAACAAAGAAAGGCATAAAATCAGGTGCAAAAATATTCATGTACGTGAAAAACCTTCAAGAAAACCACTCCTTGTTGGACCACATAAAATAAAATAAGTTATTAAAGTGCATAAAGATGTTATTGATAGCTAGATTTACTTCTCTGCATCAGACCTCATCCCAGATTATTTGGGGTGAAACACACCTCTGGTTTGTTTTTCCATGTACTAAACAAGAGGACAGAATAAGATGATAACAGATTTATCTTACCTTATGAGATTAAGCAGGTAGGATTTGAACACTAGCAGTTTTATTCTAGTTACTAATAAATGTTAACCTATTTTTTCCTGTTAAAAGGAAAATAAATTAAGAAAAAGAGAAAGCATGATTTGCCAAGAGATTTTGTAAAGTAACATAATGTACATATCAAGATACACTCTTTCTACACACCTTTCCCTGCTTTTGCCTGGCCAGCAGCAGCATGCATCACTTGGCTTTCTGGAGTATTCTGCAGCGTATGGTAGACAGTCTCCTCTGCATAAAAATCTGCTGCACTGTTCTTCAAGAATTAAGACAATGAAGAGTTACTAATAGAGTACATTCTCTGAGGAAAAAGAAACTTGTAGTAATTAATTCCCTGACGCCTTCAAAACACAATCTTTCATCACCTCACCCATGGAAGACTTTTCTCAGCCACGAAGGCATGCAGTGTACTGTACCAGTAACAAGCAGCACCAATTTATGTCCACTGGGAAGGACTGCCCACCAGGGGAGAAATTAAGAAGGAAAACAGAGTAATTGCCTTACTCTAGACCTTCAACCCTTCTGCTAGAAGCAGAGGAGGAACAGTGGAGAGTTAGCAAAAGACAAGGGCCACCTGGACAGTGGTCCCTACAGACTCCGTAGTTCCTGTGTCACGTCGCTAATCTGCTGGTTGAAAATGGGCTTCTGTGGAATCTATTTACCTGAAATTATCTCCCCTGCAATATTCATTTTCCATCACTCCTGGAGGCCACACTCCCAGTGTTTTTAAGAATGAATACCGACTCTGCAGGCTGAAGCTGAGCTCAGAGTCCAGATAATGCTGGTCTTTCCAGCACTCTTAGAGCAAACTGCTGGAGAAGAAATCAAAGGCGTGGTACTTTCTCACAGCGGCAGAAGTTATGTGGAGGCTGGAAGTTGTTCTCTGCCTGCTCCTGGGTAATAGAGAGAAGCCCTTTTCCCTACTGTATTAGTAGGTCTGTTCGTTAGTTGTCATGTTACGTGATGAACCACAGAGGAGCACGAGAGGCAAACAGCTAAGATGAATTCTAAAAAGAGGCTATTAAACATGTTTTGCAAATATTTCCCAAGGCAGTTTCATCTGAATCATGCCTGGCCAGACTGAATTTCTGTTAGAGTTAGCATAATGATTCGTATTAGAAATCACATATCGGCAGCCAATTTTCCATTTATGTTTGACTCTGTTATTAGTAATCAGTTCACTTACAATCACATTTCTCCAGCTATACCCTGGGTCCTCTGTAGATGGAGCTGCAGAGTAGCTGGGACTTGCTCGGAGGTGGTGGTGATGGTTGATCACAGTCAGGCAATTTTTGTAACCTGAGGATTAGGAGGATGGAGCAAAAACTGAGTGAGTAAAAGGGAGAGAAGAGGGGAAAAAACCCAGCGGCAAACAACCTAATATGCTACAGGGTCTATCAAAAAGCATTTATCCTATGGCTGCCTTCTAGATAAGAAACTCTCCAGAGCCAAGATGTTTCATATCAGCAGGTTATCCAACATAATCTGTACTGTTACGGCTAATCAGACCCTTAGGCTGGTTTTGTTTGCCTTCACAATGAAAAGCAATATTTGTTAAGATAAAATGTCAGATATTTCATAGTATTATGAAATAGTTTGGTTAATAGAAAAAGGAAGGCCAAACAGATCACCAAACATAATGAATGGGATAATTATAAACCTCTATAATACATGTATTAGAAAGGAAAAAGGAATGTCACTCAGTTCTTCTGCAGGCCATTAGTACAATGTAAGTAAGTCTCCAATCGTGAAGGAAGTAAGGGAGCATCAGAGCATCTGCAGTGCCTGAAAGAATGACATGGAAGGAACCCAAGACCTTAGGATGTCTAAAAGAAACAGGGGAGAACACCGGACTGAGGCAGTTGGAATAAACTGCGCACTGCAGGTGGTGAGAAGAAGATTTTGGAGGGTACCTCTATTGCAAGTGGAAATGTGGGTGCAGCTGTGGGACATATTAAACACTGAGCTGCAAGTGTTTAAAACCTCTCTCCATTGGCCCTAACAACAGATACAGGCAAGAACATTGCAAGAAATTATATATAGTCGGTCCTTGAGCATGTGTAAATTACCAATGCAGTGGAGCCAAAAATGTATTAACAACAGCTGAAGATATAGCCCCATTGGTCTTATTTACATTTCGGTATATAATAGATAATATGTAAATAAAGTTCCTCTATGAAATACGTTCTACACAGAAGACAGTAGATATTTTATTCTGGACTTAGAGGGTTTGTGATATAGCCTCCTATTTTCCTTTCCTACCATTTCTATTTACAGTGTAAAAACACCAAACACAGATTTTAAATTTTATAGTAATTTAATTGCCAAAACCTTGACTGAACTGGAATAATTCACAGCTTGCCTGTATTTTAAGTTTTGTAAAGTAGAAAACTCTTGAAGCCAAGACAAACACTTTTCTATTAATTATCCAGACTCAAACTATCATTTCTGCATAAAAATATTTAAAATTTATATTTTAATGGAAAAAATGTAATTGTGGAAATTAATTTCACCTGTTGGATTCTTGGTCTTTTTTTTTCTTTTTTTTGCACTGGAATTCATTGTTATATGAGTTTATTCACAGCATAACAGAAGGGCATTTTTGAATTAAAACATTAAAACCGGAAAATGGCTGTTGTGCCATAGTTGTATATCCTCTGATTGTAGGAAATCTGAGCTCAATGCACCTGAGCTAGTACTGGGGGGACAGTCGAGGGGGACTGTCCAACAGTTTCCCTGTGCTGTGACATGGAAGATGCATGTCACACTGGGCAGTGCATATTATTTCCCCTTTTCATCCTCCCAATGTACCCTTCTGCTGTCCATTAATCCACCTCTGGGAGATAACTCTCCCACCTACATGTCTTCAGATGTACTTTCCTTAAAAATACAAAATGGTAAATGAAATAGAATAATGGTCTTTTTTACCTGGTGAACACTGCATTTCTCTGTCAGAGTGCTGCTGCAGTACTTCTAGCGCATCTTCGAAAGCCTGGCCCAGTACATCTTGGTCAGGAAAACTCTGCAAGAACATTTTTCTGTCAGGAGCCAGAAAGGACCAGGCTGGTTCTTTCAACATTGTCAGTCGGAAAATCCCAAATAAATACAGTGATTATATAGAATATACATCCTCCTGGAATATGTATTTTGCAGGCACTGAGGCATTACCATAATAGTTTACTATTATGAGCAAGTTCTCACTCCTTTGAGAAGTCTCTTTGAGGTCAGTGGGACAACTCACACAGGTAACATTACTCACTCATGCAAATGTTTCGAGGTTCATTTCCTTAATTTGCAGCAGAAGTTTACATAAAGGGTGTTACTGCTATTGGAGTGTTTTATAGTATGTAATACAGAGGTATCTATCACTTGTGTAACATGATTTATGAAGCCAAAGTTATCATTCAATAACATTGACATGACAAAAATTATTATGCACAAGTTATGAAGTAGTTATGCAGAGAAAATGCTATACTATGCTAGTATAGGAAACCAAGTGTGGATTTCCAGAAGACTGTTTATTGTCGTTTCAGAACAACTTGTTCTAAAAAGCTAAAAAAAATCCCCCAAAATCTGAGTTTAACTAAGAGTTTTCTGTAGCATATTTGGAGCACTCAGTAATGAAAGTGAATAAAGGCATTGTAGACTTACCATTATTTAGATATCAAAACTTGAATCCTGTTTAAAAGAAACAATATTTTTAAACTGTATATTTAAAAATAAACAATCATTCTCTCAGTATAAATAAAAGTAATGAAATGAAATAATTCCACATTATCTCCAGTGATGGAATAAAATATATTTAATAACACAGAAAAAAGTAATTTAGGATTAGAAAGTGGTATTTTAATGGAATTAAATAATTGCGACATTGAACTTGGGGTTTTTTTAATTCATACTATTTTTCATTACTAAAGTTTCCCTTTTCATTAACACTGTAACTTTTAGATTACTATCCACATCATTGTAAACACATTTTTTAAAGACATTATGAAGTGAAAATGTGTTATTGCTGACAGTCAGTCTTAGTTAGCACAACTACTAACTTCCCAAAGAAATACTGACCTGAACAAATGCAAGTGTTTAAGTCCTTTTGGTTTTCACCCATAGCTGAAACAAATTTAGGTTTTTTCCATAATGAAGATTAGCATATGACTGTATATGAACATACATAAACCCTCAGACTAATTGTGAGTTCCAGAAGCAAATCTCGTTGTTTAATAAACAGTGAAAATAGACACATTTTCAGTCAGTTTAACATGGAGTATACTTCATATACAACATTACTCAGAAACAATTCCTTAGTACCTCTTTTTTATTTGTTACAGGTTTATTTGTTACAGATTATAATGATCAGGTTCTGTTGCCTTGCAGGTTTTTTCCCTATTCTCATTTAAATTATTATTTTAAAATTGTAACAATAATAATAATAACTGTAATAATAATAATAATGTATTCATCAATATTTTATGCATTAAAGGTTTGATTATAATCTATTGAAAATACTGGAAATTTGTCAGTGATTTCAGCAGATGCATTGGTGTCTTTGTGATGTTTTAAAATGCAAAGAAGAGACAAGATACATAAATATAAATGAGAAAGAATTTTATCCAAGACTCACCATGAATGTTCTAACCTGGTAATTACGCCTCAGATAAGTATGTTATAAAGTACTGTTAAAATTTGTAAAAGTTTTTTTAAATCTTGATGACCAACCATATATAGTGAAATCCTGGTAATTCAGTAAATTGACCTCACTGAAGTCGATGGGATTTTTCCCTTCGACTTCAGGGCAGCAAGTATTTTGGTAAACCGATCTAATTTTATTCTAAAACCAGAATGGGCCACATTAATCCTTTAGCTGCAATGGTGGCCACAGATTCTTGGGCTATAGAGCTGTAGAAATTAAAGACATGAATCTCCTTTGTAAAGATTCTCACATAGTGTTCCCCTAATTTTAAGTAATTCACTTTCCTTAAATTGCTTTTGTCTAACTCAGACTCCAAACTGATACTTGGTAACCTTGACAGAACATCTGCAGTCACTTTTGATGCCTTTCAAAGCCTAAAAAAGTACAAGTATCGGCAAGGTACTGTTGAACGGTCATACCATTTACACAGCTGAATTCATACCAAAAAATAAAAAGTCACACCTTAAGTAAGTTTAAAAAAAAATCTGAACACTTACCTAGAATTTCAACTCCACACGCAACACAAGAATCTGTCTGGTTTCATAAATAAACGAAAGACTGGGTTCCCACAGCAATGGGCTGGCAAAGGGGCTGCATTAAATAGCTGATTTTAGGGAAGTGTTTTGGCTAGGGATTTTTTTGAGAGTAAAGGTATAGTACACTGCTAGCATGGCCCTTCATTCTGCACAAAAGAAGGGTGATTTATACTGATATAAAACAAAATTAAATGTTTTAAGTATTTTCCAAGACATGCAGATTCTAGGCACTGGCAGAGATTCCTTTTCGCTATGGCACATCCTAACAAATCTGTCACCGGTATGTATGTCTAGGGCAAAAACCTACATCCCTCATCTGTCCCATATAGACTACAGTGGACCTTGAGGTTTTATCTGAACCTCCTGCTTAGCTCAGTGTAAGAAGCAGACCAAACTAGACCCCAAAGTAAGAGTTTGAGGAAATTTCAGAACTCTGCTTCAAAGCTCATGTTTGTAGCCCAGGCCCAGCTCTAAAGCATTTACTAAAGCATTCAGTACAGATTCGGACAAGCTGTAGTTGCTGATTTGCTACATGGTTTCTGAGCAGCTACAAGCCATGATGTTGCATCCTACAGGATGAGAACTCTATGTTTTTCAGTACAAAACTTCTTATTGCTGACATAATCTATGCTGTGCCATAGCTCTTTGCAGCCACATATTTCAGAGGCACATTTCATAGAATTTCCTCAGCATTTGCCATGAAACTGCTGTAAAACAGTAATTACCTCTTACAATATTTATCTATACTCCCTCAACCAATAACTGTAGTCAAAAACTAGCCTGGCTATGAATGCTGAGTGGAAACAACCTGAAGCCAATGTTAGCATCAACCATTGTCTGCTGGTTTTGGATGCAAGCTGCCTTTTCAAAATTTGCACTACAAAGTTTCAGAATATCTTTTTTTTTAGTGAAATACATTAATACATGTATGTCATTTTTTGAATTACAGGTTCCATTTTGTAGCACTTCTCTGGCGTGACTTGGGCTTATAAAGGAAAATGAACTGGCAACTGTGCTCTTAAAATATCAAAATGTGACTCAGCACTGGATTTCAGGCCAAAATACAATTACACAATTAACTTCCTTTCCACATACAGTTAACTTTACTTTGCAACATGGAAAAGCATAGTTTTCATGGTTCAGTTCTTTCCTGAAGTAGAAGTATGTATCGGATTCAAAATTATGAATGACCTTCAAGATCCCTCCTGGATTCCTTCCGATAAATGATGTGCTAATAGGCCCTCTGATGATGCAATCTGACCTGCCTACTCCTACATCTCTACCTGAGGCTGGGCAGTTACTGTTCTGCCCTCCTGTGCTCCCCACTCATCCTGGCCATGAAACTGCAGGGGTGGCCCCTGCGGAGGAGGTTAGGGCTGTCCTGTCAGCGCTGGTCACAGCCAGTTCCAGCTGGCTCTGCAACAGACCCACCATGTGCCAAAGTGGAGCTCATAAGCCATGTGTGCAGCGCCTCTGTGAAAACACGCTGAGGAAAGGGCAGAAAATGCCAAAGGTGAGCAGACAAACCTGGGAGGGAACACCAGAGAGGACAAGGAGGGAACAAGGGCACAAGGAAAGAAACAAGGGGATGAAGGGACAACAAGGTCAGAGGAGTTGGAGGTGTTCCATGACTGAGCAGACACTCCCTCAAAGGGACTGTGGCCCACGGAGGGCCCATGCTGGAGCAGAGGAAACGAGTAAGAAGGAAGCAGCAGTGGAAGAAAAGGGTGAGAAACAAGGAGAGGCAGAGAGAAATGGCTACGTCCTGACCCCAGTCCCCTGTGCCACCCATCACCTCACCAAAGGGACTGAGTGTAACCTGGGGAGATAACAAGAAGGGAGGAGATCTGTCTGCAGTGCCTTTGAGCCTGGGAAAGGGGAAGGAAAGATGTTTTAATGTTTGTCTTCTTAGCTTCCCAATACCCAAATCAGCAACTAAATATATTATGGCAATAAATTAAGTTAAATTCCCAAAGTGCCTGAGCAGCTGTGTGCGTGTGTGGCTGCTGGCTGGGGCCAACACACCCCAGTAGTAAAAGAGGGTGAAGGTTGAGAGATTAAAGCTAATGGCTTTAACACCACTAAAACGATCGATCTTCCTAAATCAAATTGCTCGATTAGAATGTTCTCATTTCAAATAAGAGGCTACACCGTAAGGCAGGTCAGCAAAAGGTTTGTTTTCAGAGGAAATGGGAAGGTGCCATATGTAGCACAAACACAGCATAAAACCAAGAGCAAATGTTGTCTCAGTAGGGTAGATTTAAACTCCGTAACTCATTTGTGCATTGCATCTTTGACCTGTCACAAGCTCAGAGTGAGGGCTCGGGCTACCTCCCTGGAAAGCCTGTAAGGGTTCGGAAGAGGCAGAGTAAGGTAGAGCTCAGGACTGAGCATCAGCTAACACTGCTCACTCCTCCACAAATCACAGCACAGTCAAGGCAGGCAGCATGTTGGCCTCTACCAAGAAATGTTATTACAGAAGAAAGCCTGCTTTGGTTTTTGCATTGCATGGGAAGATGGATTGCAGATACAAGCCTGAGAAAGAGAACTTGCTATTCACATTTTAATGTCTCAAACAATTGATGTGCCTGATATCAAAATTTGAATATCAGTTATAAACCACAACATCAAGCTCTTCTCTTTCCTCCATGTTTGAAAAATAAACTTCCAACAACAGAATGATTGCTTAAGTTTCAGAACTTTCTTTCATTCTTGCTTGGCACTCAAAGCTAGTTCCTAGTAATGGTACAGAAGAAGCATTTTTGCCTCTCTTTGAATAAAATACAGAACTAAATAATGTATTAATTACAGCACTTGTTGGAGGGCTCGAGAAAGCATGAAGACTCTCACATGAGGCATTACTCAAATGTAGAATAAAAAACAGTCTCTCCCTTCCTAAAGGAATGTAAAACTTGAAATGGCAAGTTTTCTCACCGGGCATTTGTAGCTTTCTCAGATTTTTTCTGAATGTCAAACAATTTGTAACTGCCCAGATAACACAGATATACCACTCACGATACAAGGCACTTGATAGAAAAAAAAAAAACCAAACCAAACCTGGTTGTAGAAATTATTCTGTTCCAGGGAGTCATTTGCCCATACAGAACAGAGAACAGACTGCCTACCAACTCACAATCTCCAGAAATCAGAAATTGGTGAACGTGACAGCCACAGAGAGCTTCTGTGCTTACATACTTGTTCTGGCTCTTGGCAGACCCCTTTGCCACCCCTCTTCTGGCCATGCAGCTCTGTAACGATTTTTGTCATGAATCCTCATGGGTGTAGGTTCACAATAATTACACAACCACAGATGCTGTCTCCCTGAAAGTGGAACGGTTGAGAGATTACATGCCTGTGCTCACCTCCTGAGTCTAACCATGTTGACCAGCGAACTTTCAAATCTCTGCCATTATGCTGCTTCTGGTCTGCTCCATTCAAGGTTCAAAAGAAACTGGGAAGTTTCTTGCAGCAAGGATTGCAGCCTTTTCTCTGCACAGCAAGAACAGGGATCAACACACAGAAAGCTCTCTTCTTTTACATGTAGAATGCAGTGATAATCCAGGCGTGAGTGTTTCACAGTGAATCAGTCTGCAATCTGAACTTCAAATTAGAGGGCTCAGAAAATGCCTGAATTCACATTCCCAGCCCCAGAATACAATGAAAACTCTCCTTAAAAAAACCCAAAACACCAAACCAACACAAAAAGGAAATAAATGCTACTTAGTACCAGTCTCAGTACTATTGTTTACCATGATTTTGGTCAGATAATTTAGTGTAGAATACATACAGAAAAAAAACTGAAAGGGAACATAAAACCCAAAAACACAATTATGGCATCATATCATATAAGCAAATCAGATGATGAAACTGGGTCTAATGATTCCATTTGTGTTGGGAGACTTCAGTCTGTGCATTTCAAGAAACATGTTCGTTTATTCAAATACCAGAAGATGAGGATATTTCATAAGTTCAAACTCTTCACTTGCCTTACAGATCATTCTGCAAATGGCAAACTCTCTGCAATGCAAAATATAGACTTTTATTTTAATTTGTGGAGTTATAGCATCAGTTCTTTAGCTGGCGGAAATTGGTACAGAGCCACCAAAGCCAAAGGATCACTGATGATTTGTACAGAGGTTCTGGCTCATAGTTGACACTAGCATTATTTTCAGTAGAGTACGGGGAAACTTGCTGTGCCAGCACTAATGTTGCACATTCTTCCCTGATTTCCTGATTTGTTTTAATTCTTTGGCTACCTTATAAAGCATTACAGTTGGTCAAACAGAGACAGTGGCATTTTTGCATTTTAATCCTTGTAAGAGCTCTTTATAGTTACTTACAGGGCAACATTTTTTTAAAAAAAGCTTTGTCCAACTATTATCTCCAAGTACATCTTATGTATGAAGCTTTTTCTCTTCTTAAGGAAGAAAAAAGATATTGAAAATGTTTTATGAATTGAATTTTAAGCCTAAAATGAGATATTATCTCAATCAGACTAATTTCGTTACCTTTCAATATGAAACCTTTGCGTATCACATTGGGATTCCCATCTCAGAATCATGTTTTTAATTTTAATATTGCTTTAAAATATTTTGCTTTTAAAATGCTTTAATCCTTTTAGAGTTAATAATTTTCTGGACTTTATAGGTCCAAATAAAAAATGTCTTGCTATTTCTTAAGAAGATACTCTCCACTTTTAGGCTATTTCAGAATTACATGTGATTATCTTAATGTAAAGGATATAAATGGAACCACTGACACGCTTGAATCTTAATGTTTTTCTGCTTTAAGAACTTATGATCCAATCTTAAAAGATATATTTATTTGGCTAATTTTACATCTGTAACATATTCCACTTAGAACCATCAAATAATTACAGTCATAAAATTAGGTATTTGGATAAATCATTGCAGAGGTTAGGTCTAAACATTTAATTACCTCTTCTGGGGCCTAAAAAGAGAAGTGCAGCATGAAGGCTGAAGCTGCATGACTGGGCAGATCATGTCTTCAATGGAAAACCCACATCTAAAGCCCCCACTTTACAACTCGAACCAATATATTGGTCCAGTTGACCATGTCAGCAGGGCTTCTCAGGAAGCTTCTTCTTTGGCTCCATATAACCAAAGGAAGTGACTTTCTGCTGGGAAGCCCCGTGAAGATAGAAAACCAGAAACCACAACAGAAGCACAAGGAACTAATAACAAAAAGTGCATTGGGGGAAAAAAACCCCACCCTAGCTAAAAGATTTTAAAGTGAAATATTAAATACTTACTTTGATTAATGTACAGGTATAACGAGTACTCCCTTAAATATTGGGATAGCTAAACCACCTACAAGCCAGTAATACCTCAGTGGAAAACTATCAGAGCAAGACAGGAATAATAAAATAAGAGTAATTTCTAAAAATAGTAATGGATAAAGGAAAGACTATCATTAGTAGGTGAGCCTGGTAAAGGGTAAAAATGGAAGTCTTTTACTTAAAGAGAAAGCCTAAAAAAAAAGAACACAGTATTTTAATACTCTTTTAAGGGTGAAACTGGGGAAGCCAAACAAGAACTAATCATTTTCCAAGTAACTGTGGAAGAAACACGCCTTCAGATTAAAGTGGCATTTAGACCATTCGGGATTAATTCAATACCCCATTTCAAACCCATTCTGCCTAAATCATAAATCTGAGATTTGACAAATGTTAAGACAGAGACTTTTGAACACCAAAGAATGGACGGAAGAAATTTTGTCTATTTTGGAAAAGCTGAAGAGGCAGGCATACAATAGCTGCTGTAGCATCTGCAACCATACTACGACTTAGAAACCCTGCCTTTCCACTGCATAGACTTATGGCCAGGTCAATAAAAGGCAGACTTTACAATTAAGGTACTGAAATACATATGGTTTTGGTGCCTTGTCTCCAGAATGCAATACATTACACTCCTTATGATCCTTCTGAAGCTTTTGGAGGCAGTTTTGTACCTCAAAATCAAATCAACAGCCACAGTAGTGGCTGGACAGTAGTGATATGGGTTTGGTTTCAGGAGCTTAACGTCATGTTCCCCACCATTCAGGAGAAGGCCCTGCACAGTAGACCTGTTTGTTAAATCCAGGCTACAGCACTTCTTCACCTTGAAGCTGTGCCTCAGTGGGACATCTAAATTTGAATCTCCATTAACCATTGAAAAGACTTTCCAAATCTCTTACTTCTATAGCAAGAGTTCATGCCACTGAACTGCAACACTAAAAAGAGGCAGCTCTTACCCACATTTTAAAACAAAGTGTCTGAAATCACATTAGGTGAAAGGCCTGTTCATTAGCATTAGCAATGATCTAGAAACAGCTGACAGCTTAGACAATGCAGGGGACCTCAGACAGGAAAAAGTGCAGCATCTGGATCCTAGGCAGCATTAGGAAGAAGGAAGGCACTGATCTAGTCAGACCAGGTCATTTCTAGATATGCATGAAAGGAGCATTGCTTCTTCAACCTGGAAAAAAACAGAGGGGGGATGGCAGAAATCTATTAAATCAGTATTAACGTAGACAATATGAATAAAGATATATATATATTACAGTTCCAATACGGTCCTTGTATTAGAAGGGACACTAAAAGACACCACAGGAGCTAAGTACACAACCAGCAAAGGATACCATACTTCACACGACAAATTGTTAATTTACAGAAGATATCAGTTATCTACACGCTGTTGCAGAAACTAAGAAATAATACCTTTTCAAATAGAAATTGGAGGAAAATCTACTCAGGGCTATTAAATACGGAGATATTATGGATAAATTACTTAAGCTACAAATCTTTGGGGAATGCCAGGATGTCTGCACATGGTGACCCTTAAGGTGTTCTTGTGCAATATTCAGATCTCTAATCATCTAGAAAACTTGAAAGGCAACTGCAGAACAGTGCTTTCTATCTCAGTTTGTGTAAGACTGCAAAACCATTTCCTGATGATAATACTTCCAGGTAGAGCCTAGAAATAAATCTGAGGGGGTGACTATTTGAGAAAAGGAAATATTCTCAGAATATATACATGCCTTCTAAGAAAACCGATAAAAGCATGTAATAGTATGGTTGCTGGCTGCAGTGCAAGAATTTGGAATTGTTGGTGGGACTCATTTTGTAGTTCAAAAAACAGAGTATGTAGGGAATGAAAAATGTGTTCCACTTTAGCTGTGAGATGGGGGGAGGCAGCATTTAAGAACAAGGCTTAAGAAGACAAGAATGGCTGAAATGACTCTGACCAAAAGTCCATCCAGCTCAGTATCTTGTCTCTGATTGTTGCTCATGCTGGATGCCTAAGGAAGCACATAAGAACAGAAGAAGCATGGAGACCTATTTTCCAGCAATCAATTGTACATAGACCTTCTTTTAGCTAACATATTTGCTTCCACTAATTGAATTTCGTATTCTAACATTCATATGAAAAAAGCAGAATAATCACTGATAGCTATTATCAGTGATTATTATAGTGATTATTAATAGCTATTATTAGTGATTATTAATAGCTATTATCAGCTATTATCAGTGACTTCAAAGGACCTGCGCCAAGGTTTTAGATACAATGATGATAGTTATCACAAAACAGACATAATTGGAAAAAAAAGAAGGACAGAGATTTAAAGAAAAAGGAAAATAAGGTCTTAGAAACCTGTAGCAGATGAAAAAAAAAAAAATTAAAAGACCTGCAGCAGACTTATATAGAAGCAAACAGTATAAATGTAATGTAATCCTAACATTTTTAAGACAAGATACATACCAGTTCAGGCAGGCAGACCACGTAAGCATCTCTTGAAGGACCACATCTGTAGTTGTTGAACAAGAAGAAAAATCAACAACTATTATTAAGCAGGCCCTAAATTATCTTTAAATCCTCTGTAAATTATCAGCAATGGAAAAATATGCCTATAACAAAAAGCGGTGGAAAAAAGTCATGGGGCCAGCCTGGGATTCCTAAGTCTGTTGAGTTAGAGAATAGAAGTAACGAGGGTACCATTAATGAAAATACTGATATTATACATTATAACAATACAACGTGCTTTTTTCATTATAAGAATACAAGCTGACCTTTACCTTAAATGAAATTCAACCCTCTACTGGATACTAGTATAAGGCCTATGAAGTGTATGTATTTCATTTATAACTTCAAAATAGGCAGAAATGGAATGAGACGCTATAAAAGAAATAAATTTCCACTTAAAATGGGAGGAAAATGTTTTTAACACAAATACAAGTTTTCTGCACCACCTTTCATGGAAAATGTGCAATTTCATCAGAAGATCAAGAACTAGAAAAGCAAACTGTATGTTGGCATTAAGCTCCTGAAAACTAAAAAGAGAAATCAGTTTGGGCTTTCAACCAAAAGATGAAATGTTCCATAGGAATTTTCCTCCAGATATTTCTGCTGTAGGTCCTTTTGTCTTAAATAATTATAAATAGGGTACCCTGACAGGCTGGCCCAAATTTTGCAATGTGCAACAGGAAGGCCAACTGCCCTTCCCAGGCAGATGCATTGCAAAGTGACTATGCTCCTATTTTTTCTATGAAGGCAAAATGTGGGATCACATTTTGACATAATTCCCATGCAAGTTATTACCATACTACATGACTGGTACCACAAAGTTAAGAAAATGTTTAAGCGTGCAACCACCAAAAGCATAGCAGTTCCAGCCTCTGACAAAATGTCCATTTTCAGGGACAGACATCTACATTAAGTCCCACCAGGGAGCTGGACAGATTATTTCCTACACAGGGCTGAGATGGAAAAAGTAGAGTAGTGAAGACTTTAAAACAGGTCATCTGAAAGGAAGGAAGCTGTATGGTTGGGAGGAAGATAGTAGTAAATAGTTGTGCGAGGTAACCAGTTGATCTAGTTCAGTTGGAGACACAAAAACATGTCCGACCTTACAGTCCAATGCTCTGAATAAAAGTAGTTAAAATACAAAAACTACTTAAAGCGATTCTTGGTGTTATAATTGTCATATTACAAAAAAACCCAGCACATTCTGTCTTTATTGAAGGAGTAGAATGAGGTCAGATTTCTGCCAGAATTCTAGATAAAAGAAATACATTTTAAGGAACTGCAGAGCAGTAAAGGAAATTCTATAAAAATAGAATTCCTCTCGCTACTATACCCTGAAGGTGACTAAAAAACAGCTGTCCCAAATAATGGGGTTTTATGCTTTGATGAGGCAAACAGTTATGTGGGCATAAAGTGCTATGACTAGCAAATAAATGCTTCCTATATTATCAGGAAAGTGCTGAAGAAGCACTTAGGCTTTGGGGATTTTTACAAACTGGTGTTAAAGAAATCCTGTATCTTGATGGTAGGGTATGAAGCATGTTGGTAAAATTGTTTGCTGGCTTGGAATCTTTTTTGAAAGAGAATTTTCTAAAGCTGAGTGGTTTTTGGTTTTAAATTTCAAATGAAACTGTATTTTTGCAATGGCTTCTATTTGGCCACACTCTTTTCAATTTCTTTTTGAGGCAAAAGAAATGGTAAAATCTAAAAACTAACTTGTCTGTAAGGGTTTTTTCTTGCATTCCATTGGCTAAATGGCTAGAAAAGTGAATTATTAGGGGAAAAGTTATCAGTTAAGATAAAAAATTAGGAATTTTTTTTGGCCACGTTGCCTTTCCCACTTCCACTCATCAGCCACAGAAGCCCACAGAATCAAATAAACACATTAAAATCTCATTCCTTTAAGAGAGACCTAGAGCAGAAGGAGGCTAGATGCCTGCATTTTGAATTATCATTGAATTCAACAAAGAAACAAGAGACCTGACAGTTATGCCACACCTTAGCCTTACACATGTCCTGTAAATGTCTCCCATGGATTTCCCCCAACCCACACCTACAACATTATGTCAGTGAGTCTAGCTCACTCAGGTTTTCTAGGATGTATCTGATAAAGGTAGGTACAGAAGAAACATGAAACAATATGAAGTGAATTGAGAAGTGGAATCATGGGTTTATAAGCTAAGGCTTCTGGTTGCCTGTTTTATGAAATTGTTATTAAACTGTTGGCCAGCTAACTGCTTGATTCAGTCATATATAAGAATCTGGAATAAAGAGATCAGAGGTTTAATTTAAAGCGGCTTCCTTAAAGATCACTTCAAAGATATTCAGAGCTAGGGACCCAGTTCTAGAAAACATTCAGATGTGGTCTTAAACTCATGCCTAATCAGAAGCACTTTTTAACTTAAAACTAAGTATGTGCCTAATGTGCCCAGACAAGTTGAGCTCCTGATTACTGCATGGTAAGAGGTAGTGCCTTATATTATAGCTCCCCAAAAAGATGTCAAACACCTTACAGAAACAAATATAAATAGGATTCCAGAGAAGGCAGCTTGCAAGTTACATTGTTAACATGATGCCTCAAGGGAAAATGAGAAACATTCCACATCAATCTTCAAATCGAATAGTATTTTTGGCCTGTGTCTGCCGTACTTTTCTCACTTTAAGCCAAGCCCTTAACATTACCTGTGCAAAATATACGTTGGAGGCTTGAACAACTTTTAGATTCAGGGAATATAAAGCCTACTCAGTTAAATTAAGCACAACAGAAACATTATGTATTTCATACGCACAGCCTAAGACATCAAACTTTACTCCGTCCCATGCCAGGGAGTTATAACAACGTGGGGGATGACCTGTAATTCTTGCCTGCTTTCAAGGTTGATTCTAAATATATGTTGAGAAAGGTCCATAAATGCAAACCATGACAGAAATAACTGGGTAGATGTTATGTTTTTATGCCACTGTGTGCCTTATGTTGAACATTTATTCAACAGTGTTAGCTGAAATGCAGAACTGCTTTGTCCTTAAAAAGCATCTTCTTTAGGACTGTTTAACTATGCTATTTATCAGACACAGAAAATCTCACGGGTGCAGTACAGTTTGTGTTGGGGACATGTTTTTTTCTGTTCCATAAAAACTCATCTGAATTTAGACAACATTGCAAGCCACTGCAATTCTTCACCCATGCTCAACGAATTTTTATACTTCAGCATCTGAAGCTGGAGGACCCTGGGCAAGGGGATGTGCTGTGTTCCTTCCCAGCTTCTTCCCAGGCACAGGACTGTGCACATACTCTTCCACCAGCACATGCTGTGAACAACTGTGGCAGGGGCAAATCAGGACTTGCCCTGTAGCTGAAGCTTTGTACCAGGATATGGTTGAGCACTAGCAGTGCGAGAACTGTCTTTTCCCTGCTCTTTCAGATCAACTTTTTCTTCTACCACCACCTGGACAGCACTGAAGCTTCATGGGACAAGTAGCTACTTGACTGGAATACAGGCAGAAGAAGGGCTGAATCTGGGAGGAAGCAGTACCAGAGACTGCTATGCAGGACTCCAGGGGAGGTGTAAGAAGGAAACCGCGATTGGTAATTAGAAGAGCAGAGGGTGCTGGGAAGTAAGACTGGGAGTGGGAGGTCATCAGAGATGGAAGGTGGTTGCACAGACACTGGCTCTGAACTCCAGTGTGCTCAGCGGAGTGGTGGGGAGAGGTACCAGAAAGAAATTTGACCAGGATTTGAGAAGAGAGGATTGGAACCTATTTGGCAAGAAGGTAAAAGGAAAGTTAAGATTCATAAAAGAATCTGGACTAATTTTGTGGGACCTGGATGAAGAGAGTAGGATCGGGGATGAGAAGCCTGGGCCAACGTGTCTTGGATTGAGGGGGCCAAGAAAAATAGAAGCCAAAGATAGGGGAGAGGGAAGACTGGCTTGTGAAAGATAAGGGAAGGAGGGGCCAAGCTTGAGGAATGGAGGGGGAAGGACCAGTGTCGTCTTCCCACTCCCGAACTCCCAAGACTACAGTGGAGCCCAAGATTTCACCTGGACTCTTAATGCTTCCCTGCTGCAGCAAATATCTGTGAAATTCTCTGGTGAAGTAAGAAGATAGCAACCTGCTATTGCCATCAGCTGAACAGTTAACTGAAACCGTGGAGATGTAGGTGGCAGACTGAAGGGATTTTTTATGCCAGGCTTTTTCCAAATATTATTTTTGTTAACTGAGAAATCTGGAAGTGGGGGAAGTGGGACCCTCTTCCAGGAGAATGAGGAAGAACTCCAAAGATAGAAAACATCAAAATCAAAACATAATCATCTCCCTTCCCTCTTCCCTGGGTGTATATTTTAACAGTTTCCTCTGAAGGACCCTACTTTTTTCTGTGCATGGAATAAATCTTGCCCTAATGGTGAACTGGGACTGTTCAGTAAATGAGACTGTCAATTGCAGAAGCCCTGCTGCATCTGTTGCAGAATTTATAAACTGTCTAGTGAATAAGGAAGAGAGAGGATGCTCTCAAAATTAAAGCAGCTGAATGCTACCCTGGAGAAGTGGGTTCTGACCCTGTCTCTACCACAGAGTTCCCAAATGATGCTAGGCAAGTCCCTTTGAACAAACTTTCACAGGTGGTCACTTACTGTTTGTTCCTTATTTTTGGGATTTCTGACTTGAGACCCTGGTATCAGATTTGCAGAAATGCTGAGTAGTACCAGCTGCAACTGTAGTCACTGAGCACTGGCCTGAGCCCACAATCTGCCCACAAATGCTGAACTCTCTAAAACATGATTTCTTAGGTATCTTATATCAAATACACAAAATTAGTGGGTATTCTCTAATTTAATCTCTTTGTGCCTTCATTTTACATCCGTAAAGCAGGGATCATAAAATTAACTTCACATCATAAAGCTCTTGGGAATACAAATGTCTTAATACTTACATAGCATTCATATGCTGTAATGGGGGGAGCATTAAAAAGTCCATAAAGAAATTAGGAATTCTCTCTTGAAAGCAACATCTGACTGTGTAGTAAATAAGGCTTGGGGATGCAATCAGTAATGAAATCCCACTGGCTAGTTAGTCACTAAAAGAGCACTATCCCATACATGCAGTGAATGAAGGAAAGATCTTGTAGCAGAAACATGTAGCTGGTGATCATGTCAAAATAGTACTATAACACATGTACACAGTGAGAGCAAATTAAAGTTGTATCAGTCGACTTAATTTTGCCATGTTGTAACTAACTTTTGATTACTTAATTTGTAATCTTAATATCCTTTTAAAGAAGTTTTCACTGTGTGCACGGACAGGGGGGGTTGTGTTTTTACTAGTTTCTTACTTTAGAATATAGTCTCATCTTCCTTTTTAAAAAAAATTATGGGCTTCTAAAGGCACTTCTTGATTCTTACCAGAAGGTGCAAGTATGTAAATCTTTAATAGCAATTAAAAAATTTCCCCAAATGTTTTGAAGACTTTTGACTCAGATACAGGCAGTCATATAAAACAACATTAACAAAAATGTAACTAGCTAAAAATTCCTTCCCCTCAATTCTCAGATTATCAGTGCTCATCTCTATTCTAAAAATGACCAAAATAACAAAATCTCAGATGGATTATGGGCACAAAGCACATACAACATACTTCAGAAAGTTGTTGGAAGGGGAATCTCTGGGAGTGTTTACAGGTCAGAGATGACAATGATACTACTAGTGCTCCATTTGGGAAAGTGTCTGGGCTGAGCTTGCAAATAAATTTCCAAGCAACGTCAGCCTCAACAGGACCACGTGAGGAATTAGGATTACTAAGCGGCCTCTGTCTTTGTACAGACTCCAGCTAGTTATGAGATGCAGTTAGAGCTTGAGATATGCCTGTGGCTAGGAAGCCACAGCTTTGGCACATCTGTTCTCCTCATTTCATTGTTTCATTCATTTTCTAGCTGTCCACGGTCTTCTAAAACAAACATGACACAAAGATCTTGATATGTGTAGTGCAAAAATAATCCATTTATATACTGATGAGGAAAGAGAGACATTAGGTCTTTTTTTTTAATAAGCAAAATTAAAACCAGAAGAAGAACATGGCTATATTTTCCTCTGTGCATCATTTCAAAGTAATCAGACTATCCCTTATTCAGTACTGTTTGCCTACAGTTAAATATTAAGCATCAGTGATAATAAATCCCAAAAGTAGCCTTTTAGAGTTCTTCAAATGCTATTTCAGTGTACAAAGACTGATGAAAAAACGTTTGTGAAAATTACATAGACCAGTAATAACTTGGGAACTGAAAGGTACCAAATGAAATGAAAATAAGCCCCAAAAAAATGTCATCAGCTTTGATTAAAATAATCTCTGTTGCAAGTATGGAATTCCCATGAGAATGCTAGGAAACAATTGTAAATCTTCTTTTAGAAGACTTATATGACTCAGCATAATGTTTATTACAAATAAGTTCCTCTTTTTTTAATAGAACTTGAAACTTGCTAAGATATAGTAGCACCATTCTCGCAGAACAAAAGCAATATTTCCACATCCTACATTTCAGCAGACATACTAGCTTTATTTTAAGACTCTTTTGAAGAAGTAAATGCAATCATTACACAAAAAATAGGCAGAATGTATTTTTATTCTGAAATTATAAGGTACTACATAGGTAGATAGCCCAGTACATAGTTTGATACAGATAGATGTGTGTGGCAAGAGGGCATACAAGGATAACAGCAGTTCAGCTGATAAATGTGCTTGTTCTATGTCAATGTAGAACATTTGCCTTGCACAGATCAATGACAGATAATCCAGATTAGCCAGCCTATCTTGCCAGTTGAAATGGGTACCTGGCCAAAAAGCCTCTCTCGTGGCTCATCTGACCAAAGAACAGAAGATGCAACAGACTTCTCTGAAATGATGCTTTTTTCTGCACCAGTAGTAAACCGTATTATACAGCATATTGTCTTTGGTCCTACTGGAAGTACTTTTCTGCAGAATGCCCTGTATATGGTGAATATCTCTGAATACATTTCCATTTCACTGCTTCAGTTCCAGTTAAACTATACACGCTTAACTATTATGTATCATTTAGGTGTCCCTTTACCAAGCACCTGTTTTAGCTGGGATTCTAGATAGCTGTTTAAGATAGTACGAATATGTTAGTTACATACCTTAATATACTGTTGCAAGAAGATTTTGAAAGCACAGAATGTTGCTTGCTTTTGATGAGAACCTTTGTTCCTTCTCTTTACCCCCTGTCACCATAAGTAGCTGCTACTGATCTCCGAATCATTTCCCTGTGACATTCCAGGTGATGTGTGACACATCACGTGAACAATTGTGCACGTAGCCGATGAACACACAGAGCAATAAATGAACTCACAGAATAAAAAGTCACAAGAAAGTTTTCACTGAAACTAGGAAGCTTCAATGGAAAGTAGGGTCTAGCAGCTGGGAAATACAAGTTTCTGATGTCTTGCAAAGGTAGTTTTAGGAGTTTTTTATATTTGCTTGGGATGTTTCCCATATGCAGTTGACTTCTGTCTTCAACAGCTTCGAGCAGAATGCCTGAGAAACATATCAACTCCTTCTGAAATCTATTGCCCCCTCCTATGGCTATGATGATCATGCTTTTTCCTTAGTGTGTTCAGAGGCTACAGGTCTTAAATTTGTTGCAAAGTGCTGAAGAGCTTTCTAGGGCTTAGGGTGTCTGTTGGTTATGTTGTGGACTTTTCTGAATTGGGTATCTAAAAAATGAGTTGCCTGTGATTGTGAAGGACTAGAGTTGATGATCTAATTGACCCTTTCTGTCCCATGTTCCAAATCAGTTTGATGTTATAAAAATAACAATAATCTAGTCATAAAATAGCAAGGTTTTTTTGAACTAGTATGTGCAGACATAGAATTTTTCATTCATAACTATTACATGCTGTCATAAACATATCTTTTCATACTGATGGTGGAGACTGATCAGAGGTAAGTCCTTATCAATGGAATTTCATATTTTGTCTAATGCAGGATGAAACACCGTATGATAAGGCCAACTTCTGCATTGTTGCTGATTGCAGTGCAAAATGAAACGTGACATAGGGTTCAATAACTGTTCTGGTTCCTGACAAATTACATTTTTTTAATCATAAGAAACTCTGAAAATGTACTGAGCTTTTAAAAGAACTGTTTGAACTGTTGGAACTGCTAGTTTAAATGCATGCATGTTAAGCAAATATTTGTGATACATAGATAAGTGGTTTGGTAGCAACTCATCCCTTAAAGAAAATAGAATTGCTATTCACTAGCTGTCAACAGGGAGGTCACTCCCATGAGAAACTGGAAAGCTTAAAGGAGGAATTAATAGGCATATTCAGATTCAGTATATTCGGGCAGTAGATAATGTAGACAGTGGATAATGTGGTGACAAATGCAGGCAAAACTGTTGTGAGACAACAAAAGGCTTCTAGACTTTGACCCTCTCTATTTGCATGTTTCAGTAAACTTTTTTGTTTTGGTTGGTTCCCATGCTTCCCCCCTAATCTTGCAGAAGTTTCACCTTGAATTTCTAGTATAACTGATGAGAAAGAGGAACATAAAAACTTAGCCAAAATAAATGGATTTGGTCTTTTTCCACCATCATAATCATGACACCTTCCCTGTCATTTAAAGGAGTGACTTTGTGGGCTAAGATATTTTCACAGGTATAAAAATGGTCATGGCAAGAAATTTGGACAAAACCACGCAGAGTCACTTGTTAAGGGCATTCTGTATAGCTGTAGCCAGCATATAGTCAACCATTCACACAGCTTCTCCATTAGTGAATCAAAATCCTGCTGCTCAGGATATGGCTCACTGCTCATTTGAGGATCACTGTAGTGTTAAAGGAGTCATTAACCCTGCTAAGAAGTCCTGGAAGAGAGATGTGCTTCAGAGGCTTAGTTCCAACAAACACACAAGTTTTAGGGGCATGTCCACATGTGAGCTGACAGGGCTCTGCATTGCTCTTCTAGCAAGAGATAGAATATCTCT
Source organism: Ciconia boyciana (assembly GCF_034638445.1). Taxonomy (NCBI): domain Eukaryota; kingdom Metazoa; phylum Chordata; class Aves; order Ciconiiformes; family Ciconiidae; genus Ciconia; species Ciconia boyciana. The sequence continues at coordinate 63,508,260 of NC_132934.1, forward strand.
TCTAGAGATAGAATATCTTCTTCTAGAAGAAATATTGAATTAGGGAAACAGCCACCAGGAATGAGACCTGCGGCCTCAAAAGTAATGGAAAGATTCCCTCCCACATTAACCCTCATGAGTTGAGGATCAGACCTTGAAGTGCACAACTCAGTTCTTATAAGAATAAAGTAGGGGGACATGTGATCTGTAGAGGGAAGAAGAGTCTAGAAGAGAGGTTCTTAGGAGGTTTCTGAAAGATGGAGGAAGCCAGCATAGAAGGTAATGGGTCTGTGTGAGTACAACACCTTTATGAGGGTATGAAGCTGAGAAGAACAAAAGCCTATGGCTCGCACCATAAACAGACATTCACACCTGCACCAAGTAACTAAAACTTCGACAGAATAAAACTAGAGGTATGCCAATGACAAATAACAGCGTCACTAACTATACTGTGAATTTTCAGCCCAAAGTTATTTTTATTTTCAGAAGCAAGGCCACTTGAAACATATTTACGCAACAAAGCAAACTGTACCCAATACAAATTCTTGCATATACATTTAGGCTGTCCTATTCTTATAAAATAGACAGTTCGTCCTATATCCTGTCCAGACTATACTGTTAGTATCTGAAAATAAGCTCAGTCCTGAGGTAGCAGTAGAAAATGAGGATTTATCCTGCTCTTTGCCAAGGCTGCGAGATCTCTGGGATGGCCAACAGCCCCACAGTCTGGTGTAACTCACGTACTGCACCACAACCGAGTTTCCATTTTTTTGCTTTCGAGTTGTGGGTACATCATCTGTTGGCTGGTTGATTTTTAGTTTAGTCTGCCACTGGGAAACTCTTGGGATTGTAGCTGTAAGCTTGGTATGCAGAGATGTTGTCAATTAGTCCAGATTTCAGAAATACAAGTCGTAAGTCAAGAAATTAGAGTAGTACATAGAAATAATATATATCAAATACAAGCCATTATAAACAGACCAGTACCAGACAAAATTACTGAAGGTTTAGCCAAGTGTTTAAAAGTAACCATGCTGTCGGACCATCACTGAGAAAGTGATTAGCCCTCCAAACGTGTGTTTAAAGGTAGGTTCAGAGGCAATCAAAAACATTCACAAGCAAACATATCACACTCCTTAGCTTCTGAACCCCTGAGAATCAGCAATGCAGCTACATCAACCAGAAGGTGACGTTTCACCAGAGAACATTCTAGCTCACAACTGTGTCTAAAATCTATCTTGTTCTGCCCATTTTCCTTACATCATCTTCCAGAACAGACAATGCAAGGCTAGGAGCTTCACCATGCTAGCTAGGAGAAGGAATAAAACAGATGGATGGGGTGGGAAGTGGGGGCACCATGCACTATTACAATAATGGATAGTTTAAAGATGTGTACAAAAATTCACAGGAAAATAATTAAATTACTACATTTTGAAGAGCAATGCATGCAAGATCATGAAATGATGTCGCAATTCAAATTAACACAATTATCCACCAACAGTTCCTAAAAATAAAGATATTAGGAAATAAAGACATTAGAAATCTTTATGTTCCTAAAAATAAAAATATTAGATATTAATGATTGACACCTGAAAATTTCTAGAGCAAAGTTTTCATAGCACAAGACATCAGATGTTAGCAAAGGTGGCTCACTGAAACTGCAGCACCTGAAGTCCCACAATTATTAAAAATCCATGTGCTCTGAGTCCAGCAGCTGTTCAGAAACCATAGGAACTGCTTAAAGGGAGCTTATTACAGGCCCAATGCACAAAGCAGTCAAAAACTGTAGGTAGAATAGATTATACACAATTATGCTACAATGGCATTTAAGAAAACAGTTACAGCCTTACCTTTAATTAGGGTATTTGAGAGGTGAAGAGGAGCCACCTGCCTTATGTGCCCTTGAGGTCTCATGTAACCCTTTCTTACACTGGAGGCACTTAATTTTACAAATGAGAACTGACTTTTCCATTAGCAGAAAATTATTCTGAAGAAGGAAAAAATACAATTTTGCTTATATATAATTCATAGGTGGGGAAGTTCTATCAAATCAAAGAGGTACTTTTTTTCTTCCTGAGGAACATGCCACAAAACAAACTACAAGAAACTTGTGTGAGAAGGAATAAGCTGTGATTTACTTCGGGTATGCGTTTGGGGATAGGAAGGTACTTAAATTCAAAGGCAGCTCTGCAAATCTTCTCTCTGCATCAATCATTGGCTGTTCTCCTAGTTTTACTTTTGTTCTCCTGAAAAGAGATAGAATGATAGCTCTGCTCCAGAGCTCAAAAAACTCATTCTAGCTGCAAAGCAGGAAGAACAATGTGAAGTTCCTTGTGATACACATATCAACACATTGGAATGAATTGCAATGGTGTAAAGCTACCTGCAAACACCCCTCCAACCCTGACCTTACACTGCTCTCCTTTGTACTTCTCCCTCTATAAGGTTAACCTCTGCATTTGCATAGTCATTCATACAAATTTTATGATGAAAAAAATGCTGTATTTCTGCCAAATGAGTGTTATTTTTCAGAAGTATGAGGAAAAAAGTGTGGAGGGGAGATGCAGTTCAAACAGCTACCTGGACCGCAAAGTGATGCTGGGACAGGTATTTAAGATGTAAGAGGTTGGGAGCCAGTTAAACTTAGGGCACTGGACAGAAAAAGTAAATGGAGGCCCACTGGGGAGAATGGGAGTCATCTAGTACCATGCTGGCTTCAGTGGTGTTTATGAATGTGAGAGGGTACCCTAAGTATTGGTTCAGTCAAGGTATCTCCTACTGATGTGGCAGTACATATAGTTATCCAACAATTTGAAAACATTTGACAACATGCCAAACTTAGGAGGCTTCCACCCCTGTTCTGAACAACTTAGGGATGAAATAGCTGAATTTGGGTTTGGACCAGATGACCTCCTGTGGTCCTTTCCAGCCTCAGCTGTTCAGTGACTCCATCAATTCTTACCTGTGGTGTGTGACCTCTCACTTAGAAGTGCCTAGCCACTAGACGACTTGAAAGTAGCAAATGCGGCACCTGGATCACAGTGGGGATCCAGAGAATTGCAGAGCAGGAAGCCAAATGTCCTGGTTTCAGCTGAGATAGAGTTAATTTTCTTTATAGCGGCTGGTATGGGGCTATGTTTTGGATTTGTGCTGAAAATAGTGTTGATAATACAGAGATGTTTTAGTCGTTGCTGCACTAGTCAAGGACTTTTCAGCTTCCCATGCTCTGCCAGGTGCAGAAGAAGTTGGGAGGGGGCACAGCCAGGATAGTTGATCCAAACTGACCAAAGGGCTATTCCATACCATATGACGTCATGCTCAGTATATAAAGCTGGGGAAGAAGAAGGAAGGGGGGGACGTTTGGAGTGATGGTGTTTGTCTTCCCCAGTAAGCATTACGCGTGATGGAGCCCTGCTTTCCTGGAGATGGCTGAACACCTGCCTGCCCATAGGAAGTAGTGAATGAATTCCTTGGTTTGCTTTGCTTGTGTGCATGGCTTTTGCTTTCCCTATTAAATTGTCTTTATCTCAACCCACGAGTTTTCTCACTTTTACTCTTCTGATTCTCTCCCCCATCCCACCAAGTGGGAGTGAGCGAGCGGCTGCGTGGTGCTTAGTTGCCAGCTGGGGCTAAACCACGACACCAAATCACTGAAACCTACAATTTGGAAGAGAAGGTGTTGGAAATAGAAAATACTAAGGAAAAACCAGCAAGGTCTTTTTAAATTTATACCTCAGAAACACATTGGAACTATTTGAGGGCACTAACAAGTATGTAGGCAAGGGTCAGAAGAGTTCGTACAGTTGACTTTTAGATTTCTAAAAGTTCTTCCCAGCAGAGGGCAGTCCCCCAGTGCAGGCCTGCTCAGCCCTGCACTATTCAACATACTCATAAACCATCAGGAAAAGAGGATAAGGCAGTAGGATTTGCTGAGAACACTATATTATTTAGGAGAATATTGATTAAGGCAAACAATGAAGAATTGCTGGAAGACCCTATAGTACATTGGATGATGAAATGGCAGCTGAAATTCAGTGTAGCTTTAAACAAGAAGGCAGAAACTATCCTATCTTCATGTGGATAGCGATGGCTTCTGAACTATTACTGGTCAGGAATGAAGTCTAGGGAAAATAGGCTAATTCTATGAAAATACTAGCTCCAATGTGACTGTTCACTCATATGCTGGGAGCAGCACCATTAGGTCAAAGAGAGCAACGCTAGGGAGGACAGGATAGACAGGAAGGGATAAAGGTCATTATGCAGCCGTTACCACCTGCAGCTTGCTGTCTCCTGCAGCCATCATCTCCTGCATTCTTGCATATTAATCATCTGGAAGTTTCTTCAGAATCCACTAACTTATGGAAGTGGCACGGATCAAAATTCCAAGCTGGAAGGTACAAATGTTACCATTTACCTTACCTGAAAAGCTTTTGAAGCTGATCTAACAGCAGCCAAACTGCTGAGGCTTTTGTGCTTTCTGGTGTGATACAGGGGACACCCGCACTGTGACGGAGGAGGAAGGATAAGCACTCTCATCTTCGGCTAGGTAATTATTTTGCTTACAGGTGCACAAGTTATGAGTTATGAATTAGAGAACCTGTAAGTTAGAAACTTCATGAATTAATGAAGTGATGAGTTAGTGAATTCACATTTTAGACAAGTCTGTGCAAAAGGGGACTGAGCCCTAGTTTGACATGCTTGTTTGTCTTCTTTCCTAATGAGCTCATAAAATGAAGTTCAGTTTACAAAGCATGTTGTCCTGTAAATTTGAGATATCTAAATGAACCATGACACTCCAGCCTCAAAAGTAATCAACAAAATCAAACAGTTGGGATTATTAGGAAAGCAACAGAAGACAAAACAAAAAACACTGAAAAGCCACTGTGCACATTTGATGCACTCACATCTTGCATACCATCTGCAGGTCTGTCCCTTAAGGAAAGACTGTCTTAAGGAACAAAGGAGGACAAAGATAGCCCAAGCCATGGAATTACTTTTATACAACAAAAGACTAAAATAGACCAAAACTTTTCCATTTGGAAGAGACAACAAAGGGTATATGATCCGTGGATATAAAATCAGGAATTGAACCAAGAGAGAGAATAGCACTTTTCCTGTGTTTCAGGAAATCTAATCAGTGGACCCTGGAAGGGAGGGATGAAGGACAGTAACACTACAGCCTCTCACGTTGCCTCCTAGGCATCTGTTGACGGCCTGTTGGAGGCAGGCTACAGATCTATATGAACCTCTAAATGACCTAGTATAGCTGTTCTTCTGTTCAATGTACTTGTCTAGCTTCCCATTTTGTCACTCCCTTCCTGATCTCACAGGGTGAGAAAGAAATAAGATGAGACAAGGGGAAAGGCGCAACAGAACCTGACTGGCAAAAGAAGGAAGCAGGCAGGATTCTTGTTCAATGAGAATCACCATCCGCTTTAACAGTCCCCATGCCTACTGCTGCCAGTCTGACTTAAATAATGGTATTTTACATAATTGTTTTACCATCATTTAAAGCATGCCTCTGAGTGAACATGATGCAGCACCAGGAGTGATGAAAAGACCCAAAGAAGAAGGCACTTAAAAAAACTAAAAGGACGGCCCCCCTTCTAAAGAGTTTGTGAGCTCCCAGAGGGTGAGGACATTGCTTGGCCATGGTCTGGTGCCATGGCTGCAGTGCAGAGGATGCAGTGACACTGTGTAGCAGGCGGTACTATCAGCATTGCAACCAGGGCAGTTGCATGTCCAGCAGATGCATGCCCACGACTGAGCTTTTAATTTAGATACTGAAAGGAAAGAAGCGTGAGAGTGGCCTTCATGATGTATCATCAGAAAACTGACACAGGTCAGAAACCTTAACCGAGAAGTTTTTCTGGTGCCTAACAAGCGTTGAATTCACACACCAGCCTTCTGCCTGTAATTGAAGGTGGTGAAGGAGACTTGGCTGCAGTCTCTCTTCTCCCCTGGAATACTTACTCCTACAGGAGATGTGCAAGTTTGCAGCTGCCACCCCTTTTTGGTCGAATTTGGTTAAAAACGGCCAATACATCCCAAAAATCAGCAGGAGGAGGGAGGCGAAGGGCCCTCACGCAGCACCACTGCACGTGCCCCACTCTCTCCCTGCAGTCAGGTTAAAAAAATCCCACAAAACAAACCACACCCCAGACCCCACTGAAGAGGTATCAAAGCATTTTGGGTGACCCTGGGTTTCTGCGAGCATCTCAGCAGGCAAAGGCAGACTCCAGCCTTGCGGGCAGTGTGGGCACCTCAAGCGCCCGGGGCCGGGGCCTCCCTCAGGGCTGTCCCCTCAGGGCTGTCCCCTCAGGGCGGCCCAGCCCCGGGGCGTGAGGGGCAGCCGCCGCCCGGCCAGGAAGAAGCCACGGCCCCGCGACGGGGCAGGCGGGCAGCGCACCCCGCTCCTTCCCCAGCCCCTCCCCGGGGCGGCGTCCCCGCGGCCCGGCCACCACCCGCCCATGCCCCGCGCCGCCGGTTTCGTTTTCGTTTCCTCGCCGCGGCGGGTGGAGCGTCCCGGGGCCGGCCCGCCGAGCGCGGCTCCCGCCGGGGAAGGCAGCGGCGCAGCGGCCATGGCGTTGGCCGCCCAAGCGCTGCAGGTGCTGTGCGCCAACGGCGGCTGCCTGGAGCAGAGTGAGCTCCAGCGGCGGGTGCCGGGCCGGCCCACGACGGAGCAGCTGGCGCTGGTGCTGCGGGACGCGCAGCGGTTCACGCTGGTGCGGCGGCCCGGCGAGGAGGGGGGGGCGGCGGCGGCAGAGGTGGTGGCGGTGGTGGCCACCAGCCCCGTGCGGCTGTGCCAGGACTACGGCGCGGGCTGCGAGGGAGAGTGCGGGCGGCTGCACCTCTGCAAGTACCACCTGAAGGGGCTCTGCCGCAACCAGCAGGCGAGGTGAGGGGCGGCTGGCGGCCCGGGGCTGCCGGTGGGGACACCCGCCCAGCGCTGCCCGGGCCGGGGGCGGGCAGGCGGGGCTTGGGCCTTGCGGGGGACCGCTTACCGGGGGCTCGTGTGCTGCTCCTTGCCCCCGGGCGCGGTTGCCGACCCCGGAGCCCGCTTTCCCCTCGGCGGGCTCCCCTCCCCGAGGGGGCCGGGGCCTCGCCCGGCCTTTAGGGGGCCACGCCCAGCGGGGCTGGGCGCTGCTGCGGCCTGTGCTGGCTGCCCCGTTGCCGGCGGTAGCGTTCACCGAAGGCGTTTGTGGGGAAGGTGAGTGCTTCGGAGAGAAAGTCTGTTACTGTCACGAGCCCAGGTGGCGCCGGGGGGGGGCTGCGACCGCTTCCGCCTCTCCAGGTGCGGGCGGGCGGCGGCTGAGAGCTTGGGCCTGGGGCTGGCTTGTCCTGGGGGTGAGGGGGACTTTGCCTTGGGGGGCTCGGCCTTGCGCTCGGTGTGCCCCTTCAGTGGAAGGAGCCTTCAGTGAAGGCCTCCCTGCTCTTTTCCGTGTCGGAAATGCTCCTTTTCCCGTTTTTTCTTCCCAGCGGAGAGGAGGCACAAGCGGTTGTTTCACAGACTGGGTTGCAACACTTCCTCCCCAGCTCACCGCCCTGCTTCTGGCGCTTCCCCCCGTAGGGCCCGTGCGACGGTGAAAGCTTTGTCCCCCCCCTCTGCACACGCTGCTGCAAGCAGCAAATCAGGGCACTTTGTGCTGCGTGAAGTTGGGGAATGTACTTACTGATTTTAGTGGGAGGGAGCAGTACTCTGACGTTTTGGTGTTTTCTCATGCAGGGTTGTGAGCTGCAGGTCAAAAATGCCACTATTGTCAGACTACAGTAATGCTAGAATGACTGTAAATCAGAAATAGCGTGGCAATTATCCTCAGAGTAATTAGGTAATCTGCTTAGCAAATCACATAATTACTTTATAAAGGAGTGCTACAGATTTTTCTGAAACTAGCTAATTTGATGTGCTTTTTAAACTGTTTAGTGTAATACTGATGGGGTAGCAAAATAGTGCTAGTCTGTTACACTCATTTTGCACTTGGGTTTCTTAACTTGTAGGAAGGAGTGCAAGTTTATTCACAACTTCCACTCAGACCACAATCTCTGTGTTCTAAAACAATATGGACTTCAGAACTTAAACAGTAATGAGCTTCGCCAGCTTCTGCTTCAAAATGACCCTTCCCTCTTACCAGAGGTGAGTAGTACTGTGACAGTTTCTTAGCCTCGTGTTTCAGTGAGCATCACAAAGTGGAAGAGGCTTGATACTGGCTGGAGAAGTTAGGTGTCAATGTAGTTAACATGATGCAAATCTAAAACTTTAAATCTGTATCCTCTGTTCTCGTCTGTGGTGGGTTGACCTTAGCTGGCAGCTAAGCATTCGCACAGCCCCTCACTCACTCCCCTCTCCCCTGCCCCCAGCAGGACAGGTGAGGGAAGACAAGAAGAACAAAAGTGACAAAACTTGAGGATGGAGATAAAGACAGTTTCACAAGTGGAGTAAAGAGGGCAGAAAACAAGTGTTGGAAAGGAAGTTAGTCACCACCTCCCACAAGCAGACCGATGCCCAGCAAGTCTCTGAGCGAGGGCAACCTTGTAAGAAGGGGGGGGGACCCCTCTTTTTTTTTTTTTATTTTACAGCATGACCTTATATGGCATGGAATGTCCCTTTGGCCAGTTTGGGCTAGCTGTGTCCTCTGTCAGCTTTTTGCCTACCCCCAGCCTACCCAGGGTGGGGGCCAGAGTGGAGAAAAAGAGAAAGGCTTGACACTGTGCAAGCACTGCTCGGCAGTAGCTGAAACATTGGTGCATTATCAACACTGTTTTGGTCACAAATCCAAAACATAGCGCTGTATGGTGTGCTATGAGGAGAGTTAACTCCATCCCTGGCAGATCCAGTACCTGTTACCATCAAATTCAGGTCAAAAAAGTTCACTATTCCAAAACTAGAAAAACAAAGAGTTTGGGTAGTGACACAAAAAAATCCACTATCCTACATGTATGTGATTTAGAACAAAATCTCATCTGCTTGAGAATGTAGGATGGGTTGTTGTCTGTTGAAATATCGTTCTAGACATTAGCAGGGAAAAGGAAAAACTATCAAGAATCATTTGGAAAACAAGAAGAAAGAAGAAACTTGAATAAGTCTTTTAAATGCGAATGTAAACACGTAGCTGTAAAAATTTAAAAATCATTAATTCAAACACTCTATATGAGCACATGGTACTTAGATCTTTAAATTATTTTTTTTTCCTCTACCCAAGGTCTGCTTGCATTATAACAAAGGTGATGGACCTTATGGATCTTGTACCTATAAAAAGATCTGCACCAAACTACATGTTTGCCAGTACTTTTTGCGGGGACAGTGCAGATTTGGCAGCAGCTGCAAGCGATCCCATGACTTACTAAAGCCAGAATGTTATGAGAAACTGGAGAGACAGGGAATGAGCTCAAACATTATTGAGAAACTACCCTCCATTTATAGGAATATGTATGACATAAAAAATGGCAACAGGAACACGTATGACGTAGAAGATGCCAAGTCTTCACCATGCAAAGGTAAATTATATCATTTTTTGAAAACATCAGAAGAGTCACTATAGTGAATGTAACATTCTCACAGGTGTCATCAAGAAAAAGAAAACTGAATTCACATCTTGATGTGTCTTTTAGGAGGGACCTTGCACCTATATCATTGACAGAGATTTGTGTCTTGACAAGTGAAGTAGATTTCAAGGCATTATGGGTTCCTGAGAAATAAAGTGCTTGGTGTTTATAAAAATCTTAAATTTGGGGTTAGAAAAGCATAACAGGAACTGGAAATAGGGAGATCTATAATTTTTTTCTTGGTAAAAAACATAAACAAGGGTAGAGAACTGTTTAAGAATAGGGCTGGTGTTTACTTGTGTGATTATAAACTACTTTATCAATTTTTTTCTTTAATGTAGCGATTGTCTAGCACAAGAATTCACAGACAGCACTATCCTAGTTAGCTCTCAGAGATGTAATATTTTGTTTGTTCTTTTCTTTTGAAGTTCCTTAGATTTGTGATTTAAGTATAATTTAGCAGGAAAGAAAAGGATAACAGAATGGAAAATCCAAGTGTGTATGTGCATCTCTGCTATTCTCCCTGCAGTTCCTTCTTACCTTCTTTGTTTCCTTTAGGTGTACTTTAATTTACAGAAGTATCAAATTTTGAGACTTCAGATTTTATAGCTGTCAATGTGAACAGCTATGTGGAATGCCTGGTTAACTCAAGTCCGTCTAGAAATGTAAAGGCATTGGATTCTATCCTTATTTTGCGTTGATAGCCAAAAACTGCATCTGAGGAATTTACCAGTTACAGGAAAGTCAAGTTCAGAAAGGATGGATAAAGGGATAGGACTTTTGAGTATACAAGGTTATCAAAGACTTCAGTGTCTTTCTGGAGCTGAATGCAGTTAAGTAGTTAAAACACTAGTTTTAGGCATCTTCTGTACCCATACGTGCACTTTTAAGAGGGCTTGTTGAAACAAAGTGTAGTAATAAGGTTTATAATTCCCCCCTCTAGAGAGAAAACACAGCTCTAGCCGAGAGTCCTCAACTACAAATGATGATGAATTGGAACAGATCTGTTTATATCATCTGTACAGAAGTTGTGGCTTTAAAGGTAGGTTGTGACTGTAGCAAGTCCAGTCTATTTTCCTTTTCTCATAAAGAGAAAGTGACAGACACCTTTCACAGTGTCCTGGTTTCAGCTGGGATAGAGTGAATTTTCTTCCTAGTAGCTGGTATAGTGCTGTGTTTTGGATTTAGTGTGAGAATAATGTGATAACACACTGGTGTTTTAGTTGTTGCTAAACAACGTTTACGGTAGTAAAGGACTTTTCAGCTTCCCATCCTCTGCCAGGTGCACAAGAAGCTGGGAGGGGGCGTAGCCAGGACAGCTGACTCAAACTGCCCAAAGGACTATTCCATACCCTATGACATCATGCTCACTATATAAGCTGGGGGGAGTTGGCCAGGGGGCAGCGATTGCTGCTCAGGGATGGGATGGGCTGTGGGCTGTTGGTTGGTGGGTTGTGGGCTGTTGCATCACTTGATTGTTTGGTTTCCCCCCCCCCCCTTTGGGTTTTGTTCCTCTTTCTCTCTCTCTCTCTCATTGTTTTCCTTTTCATTACAATTTATCACTGTTACTATTATTATTTTATTTCAATTAGTAAACTGTTCTTACCTCAACCCACGAGTTTTCTTACTTTTGGTCTTCAGATTCTCTCCCGCATCCCACCGGGGGCAGGGGGAGGGTGAGCGAGCAGCTGTGTGGTGCTTAGGTAACAACTGAAGCTAGACCACAACACACAGAAAGGGGAAACTTTAAGAGCTTATGCTTATCTTTAGTTAAATCTCATTGTAATCTTCAGTGCTGGTAGGAAAGTATTTGACCTAACTGGTATACCAAACAAAGGAGCTGTTTTATTTTACTCTGAAATGTATAATATCCACCTGTGTTGGAGATTGGCTACTCCACTTGTGTTCACCTAAGGATTACTGAATGATAGGAGTCCCATTTCCAAATAGCTACAAAAGATACTCTGAATTCTGCATTCTTCCCTGTTTCTTCTAGCACTCTTCTGTTCCGTCTGTCTGAACTGTCTCCCTTTCAAAATGTTTCAGCTTGTCTAGGGAAAAGGCTGCTGTGCCAGCTGTCTTCTTGTCCTTTTGTCATCCTTTTCCTTCTTGATGTTCTTGACCTGTAGTAGCTCCCTGATGGACTGCACACCTTCTCATATAAACTGTGTGGTGCAGTCTCCTTGGCTTTCCCTGTAGTGAAGTTGCCTGTTGTTCTACTGTGAAAGCTAGCCTCAAGTTTACGCATATGTGTACCAGTGATGTGATCTTCACTCCTATTGCGGATTGGCTGCATACTGACTCTCCAAATGATTTCTGAGTGACACTTGTGATACCTGGGCCACTACTACTGCTACTCTTGTTGCTGGTGAGGCCTGGACCCTTAAAGACTTCTTGAAGTCTCTGAATGAGCTACCTCCTATCCTAAAACTAAGCACTGGTTTTTTTGTTGTTGTTTTTTTTTTCCCTCAGTAATACCACTTTGGGACTAAGTGGTTAAGCATAGATAGTTGAGTCTACACTGTTATTCTATATATGAAATAATAGCCTTGTGTGAGCTTGTGATCTCAATTCATTGTAAATTTTTGTCTCTGAAACTGAGAAGACAGAATGGTCCTTCACCACTGAGCTCCTGCTAGCAATTTAGATGCACAAAGAGAATCTAGTAGGTACAGAAACTGAACTTCTGCTTAAGCTCAAAAATTAAGTTTTGCTTGCTCACGCTGAAAAATTCTGAACTATTTCTTGTAATGATCCCAAAGGTGAACACTTTCCATAGCTATGCATTTGATACTTTCACCAGCTAGGTGTACAGCCCTGAAATGTTGGAGTTTTTCTCATAGCCTGTAAAAATAATGCATCTCTTACTTTTTTTTTTTTTTTAAACTTTCATAGACAAGTGTATCAGAACTCATTTTCACTTGCCATATAGATGGCAGATCTCTGATGGCAATTCCTGGAAGGACTTGAAGAATATGGAAGAAATAGAAAAAGCATATTGTGACCCCAGTAACACCAGGTATAAACTCTTATAAAATTTAATAATGTTAGGAGTTTGCTATATTGGACCAGGCCGTTAGCGGCTATAAATTGCTATGATTCTATTGCAGTCATTAGATAAGTAGCTTCATTCGGTATTCTTCTACTGACCTGACTTTGCTGATCTGCTGTTGCTGGAGATCTGATCCATTGTGACTTACTTATGCCTGGAGTCTGCATAGGACCCTCTGGGTTACCATACTGGGTTTGGCTAGGATGGTGTTAACTTTCTTCATAGCAGCCCGTATAGTGCTGTGTTCTGGATTTGTGACTAAAACAGTGCTGATAATGCATCAGTGTTTTAGGTGTTGCTGAAGAGTGCTTGCCCAGAGTCAAGGCTTTCTCTTTTTCCCACTCTGCCCTGCTCGTCCACAGTGGGTAGGCTGGGGGTGGGCAAGGGGTTGCGAGAGGATCAGCGGGGGGACAGTTGACCTGAACTGACCAAAGAGGTCTCCCATACCATATAATATCATGCTCAGCAATAAAACGTGGGGCAGAGGAAGAAGAGGGTTGGGTTTTTGGTTTCCAAGGTGGCTGCTGTTTGGAGGCTGGCTGGGCATTAGACTGCCTGTGGGAGGTGGTGAGCGATTTGCTTTGCCTTATTTGTTTGTTTGTTTATTTACACTCCACCTCCCTTCTTCACATGTTGAACTGCCTTTATATTGACCCACAACTTCTCGCTTTTGCCCTTCCTATTTTCTACCCTCTGTTGTGCAGAGGAGCGAAGGGGGAGTGAGCAATCAGCTGTGTGGGTACTTGGTTGCTGGCCAGGGTCAATCCACCACAGTTATTTTATGTGACTGACCCGTAGAATCTAGTATTCTTTGCTGTGAAAAAAATGTATTGTCCTGGTTTCGGCTGGGATAGAGTTAATTTTCCTCCTAGTAGCTGGTATAGTGCTGTGTTTTGGATTTAGCATGAGAATAATGTGATAACACACTGATGTTTTAGTTGTTGCTAAGCAGTGTTTATGCTAAGTCAAGGACTTTTCAGCTTCCCATACTCTGCCAGCGAGGAGGTGCACGAGAAGCTGGGAGGGAGCATAGCCAGGACAGCTGACCCAATACTTCCTACTGCTGTTACCATAGGAAGTCTTAATCCTCACTAAGAATGGCTGGAAAACTGCAGAGAATGGTGATTTTATCACAAGTACTTGTGGGAATCTGTCTTTGGTTAAAGCTTGTCAATACACAGCTTGACCTCATGATTAGAAGTAACCTTCTCTTTCACCTTTTGTGATGGAGGATGGAAAGGTAGCATAAGATTTGCCCCTTCTGCCCCCTTTTCCCCCAGTCCATATTGTGGAATTGGTAGAATACCTTGTGTACCTGGAGAGAGAGATACTCTTAGGTGCAGAGAACCATTAAGAATATGGAAATACCTTTAAGGGTTTGGAACTGGTTATGTAGCACCAATAAGGTATTGGAAGAGGCTCATACCAGTATGCTGTGTCCTATGCTGGAGAATTTACCTAGTCCTTTTATGTTACATTAGAGGCTCTTTCAAGCTGTTCTTAAGTTATGACAGTCTTCTGTTTAGAATATAGTTGGTTAGCAAGAAGAAGGCAGTGTACACTTTCCAGTGTTCCTGTTCATCTTATGTAACTCAGTAATTTAGGAGTTGATAATGGTTACTGCACATGGAACAAATGTGAGATGTAATACTGTAACGCAAAATATGTACAAACACAGGACAGAGCTGGGATTGTTGTGGAAACTGCAGGTTTGTGTTCTGCTTTTGAGTGACGTTGACTTAATTTGCAAATTTGTGGTGGGCTTCTGAACCTATGTGTAAAGCTTCACAAACAGTTCTGATTTTTTTCTCCTTTTTTTTATAGATTTAATAATGGTGTTACTGAAAGTGGCTCTGTCTTGCCATGTATCTGTTTTCTGAATATGTGTTGTGGATTTACAAAGGTTAGACGTCTTTCTACAGCCTCCTCTGTGGCCAAACCCCCTCACTTCATTCTTACAACAGAATGGATCTGGTACTGGAAAGATGAATATGGCCTGTGGCAGGAGTATGGAAAACAAGTAAGTGTGGAGAAATGGCGAGACTCTCAACTCTGTGTTAAAAGTGCAGAACTACTGAAAAGTACAGTGTTTATATCCTCCCCCTCTTTTATCATTCCCTCTCTCCCTCCCTCCCTCTCACTCATACTGTACTGATGGACTTTAGAGGCCTAATGGGATCTTTTCCCTGCAAATTTGATTGGTTCAGGTAGGGGAGTGCTCACTGGTGAGTCACAAATATTATTGACAGATAATTCTTCAGTGAGTCATGTCAGATAGGATACACATTAATACATTCTTTTCATTGCTCCTGACTAAAACTTCGTTTTCTGAGGTTCCAGTAGTACTCTGTGCATCTTTGCTAAAGTCTGGTCAGTCTCAGTAGGAGTGTTCACTGCATGCACTTTGCAATGTAAGTTTAGGCTTCATAACACTGCTTGGTTTGTTTTAGGGGCAGTTTCAACTGGTTAATACATGGCTTTTGTCTGAAAGCCACTGTCATGCACAAAGGCTGATATATACTTCAGCTACCGTACCATATGACAGTTGTTGGTTTTTAAACTTGCTTGTATATAACAGACCAGGAGAATCTTTTTTTCTCTGGTTTTGTCCTGACAGGATAATGGTCATGCAGCTGCCACTGTCACCAGTGAGGACCTGGAGAAAGCTTATATAGCCAAAGGTTCTCCAACGCTGAACTTCAAAGCTGGAAGACATGAGTATGAACTCCATTTTGGAGGTAGGTTCCATTTGCTTTGTTTTTTTGTTTTGCCCCTCCCTCCTTTCCTCCCTCCCAGGTCTTTTGTGGTTTTGAACTATATTACTACAGGAGATAGGAGAGAGAAATTTGAACTTTGACCTGCAATGCTTACAGAGACAGAGCTTCTATCAAAGTTCTCAGGATAAGAGCTGTTCACATAAGCAAAGTGGCATTCCTATTCTTCCAAACCTTTTATTTTTGAGAAGTGCTTGTGCTAGGTTTCAAAATGTCTGCCAGCAAGTCCAAGTGGGACATTGCCATTGATGCTAGCACCAACACAAATGGTGAGAAACTTCTGGAAGACTTGGCAAGCCAGCTTCTGGTCTGCTTTAATCACTGGCTTGCAGAAAAACGAATACTTGGGCAAGGGGTAGGGTCCAGACAATCCTTAGCATTGCAAGATTTATGTAGCTGTCATGGTTTAACCCCAGCTGGCAACTAAGCACCACACAGCCGCTTGCTCACTTCCCCTTGGTGGGAGGGGGGAGGGAATCAAAAAGGTAAAAGTGAGAAAACTTGTGGGTTGAGATAAGAACAGTTTAATAATAGAAATAAAATAATAAAAAACTGTAATGAAAAGGAAAACAACAAAAGCGAGAGAGAGGAACAAAACTCAGGAAAACCAAGCGATGCAACCGCTCACCACCTGCTGACCAATGACGAGCCAGTCCCTCAGCAGCGATCGCTGCCCCCTAGCCAAATCCCCATAGCTTATATACTGAGCATGATGTCATATGGTACGGAACATCCCTTTGGCCAGGTTGGGTCAGCTGTCCTGGCTGTTCTCCCTCCCAGTTTCTTGTGCACCTCCTCGCTGGCAGAGCATGGGAAGCTGAAAAGTCCTTGATTTAGTATAAACACTGCTTAGCAACAACTAAACCAGCAGTGTGTAAATCCAAAACACAGCACTATACCAGCTACTAGGAGGAAAATTAACTCTATCCCAGCCGACACCAGGACATTTTCTTTTCATAGCTTTGCCTGTCTGGAAAGGCTGAAGAAATACCTTGACTATGTCAAAGTAGAAAGAAGTGTTTCCCAAGAGTTCAGGAAATTTAAGCCATTTGTGATGGCACTGCCCATCACAAATTTAAGCCATTTGTGATGGCACTATCCTCTCTGAGCTGTTGCCTTTCCAGATATCCTTTTCAGAAATCATGGGGAACAGTGGTGGTGGGAATCAGCCTGCCTAGACTGTTATTTTGGTGTAGTTGCCTTTGATCCAACTCTCCATTACTATCTCGTTCTGCATGGAAAAAAAAACAAGCAGAAAGGGCATGTGATATGTTGTTTGTGATTCAATTGAAAGCAATGCTGTAATCTTCTCTATAGGCTGGGGAAACTTGTCTGGCTTAGAAGGGAAAATTACATAGTAAATCAATCCCTTTTCTAAGGTCTGGGCTTTTTTAGTAACTTAGGCAAACATACACAATGTAGACGTCTTCCAAAACTTAGTTTCTAGGCTTGGTGGTGCCAAGAGGTTTTTTTGTTTGTTTGTTTTCTTCCTGTGTATCTCTCTCTGAAGATGAGGCCTCATTCTCCTGGCTGCTACTGACTTTTAGTTGCTAGTATCATATGGCAGTAGCTACAGAGGTTCCAAGATCCAGAAGGAATGCCTCTAAAATTCAGGTTGCTGTGACTTGTTTCTGTTGGTGGTCAATAAAAATGAATGACCTGTGATAGCTGTTAGGTTGTGTTTATAGGGTTTGAAATCTACAACTACATGTAGGAAAACAGTATCCTGATTGCAAATTGAGAAGGAGGGGATGCAATCCATGGAGCAAAAGTAGATACTTATTTTACAATGATCCTTTTCGGTTAAGTGTGGCTGATGGAACAATGAAGGGAAAATAGCTACCAGTGTCTGTCATTCCTTCTAAAGTTAAGAGCAAAACTGAAACTGAAATCCTTCTCGGTGATTTATGCAGATAGACTGTGGGTTCCACATCCTGCTCTGACTTCCCTTTGTGTAGCAAGAAAAAAAGCTTGGTGCCTTTTTGTCAACATTTTTGACAAAACAACTTAGTGGCAAGTTTTGCTGCAGTGTGAAGGCTTTCTAAAACATCTTTCTGATTGTTCCGGGTTTTATTTTTATTTTTTTTCACAGCCATGATTCAGAAAAACCTTCGCTACACAACAGAGAGAGGGATTTGCAGAAGACCTAAATTTGTCTCTCAGACAGAGGTAGAAAAGACAAGAGCAAGGTAAACTGCAACTGCTCGTTCTAAAGTGATGGCTTTAGTGCGTTATGAATGCAGTGTCTTCCAAGGGTGTAAATAAGGTGAAGGAGTAGCTGTTAAGGTAATTGTAAAAGAAATTGAAAGGGGAAGGGACATACCTTTCCTACAACAATGTCTAGCCAGGGCAGTATTGCAGCCTGGCCAACAGTTTTCAAGCAACTCGGGAGCCTGGGGGGTGAAGGAAGTTTGGGCTTGGCCACAGACAGTGTGGAAACATAGAAGATAATTCAACATGTAGCAATGTTGTAGGGAGCTGCTGATTAGAGGGAGCTGTCTTATTAGAGCAGCTGATACAGATGGAAGCAATAACATTTACACATACTAGCCCTTTCTGACATCTGAGATCAGTAATTTTCAAAGCTAAGTACAAGTTTAGAAACAATTCTTTTGAGAACAACCAGACAATCTGAGAGGAGAGTAGTGGTTGTTACAGGTGGAGCAAAAGGTGGGAGTCTGCAAGGGGAGAAGTTTTATAGAATGGCATGTAACAGCCAACTTTTTTTACGCATTCCCTTGCAGCACACAGTGCTTGCTTAAACAACACGGAAAAGAGCAGCTAAACACACTAATTAAAATTGGGGTGGAAGTAGAGGGGAGGGCTGTATCTATCCTGTTTCTGTCATACTGATACAATACTGGGTGCATTTTTATTTATCTACCCCAGTGTAGCAGAGCTTTTATGTATGCATTCAACTCTTTGCAACTAAGAGAACTACTTTCATGTTTAGTTCAGTGTATATCTAATTTTTTTTCTCATTTGGCATCTTGCTTTTTTCCATAAGTCTTGACATGATGATTTAGAACAAATATTTTCATGTACTGAACTGAAAAGACAATTTTGAAATATTTCTGAATATGTTCAGTTGCCTATATTCTCCCTAAACTTGGCAAAAATGTTTAGTATCGTATGTACGTAAAATGTAGGGATTTGTTTTGTTTTAATTACCTATTTGTAATGTCTTGTACAGGGGCTTTAAACGTACAGAAGAGTTTAGGGGCATTCCAGCTCACTGGGACAAATCTGCCCTGCCTGAACTGGGATTCAAGGTTTGGAGCTTTTTAGTTTTTCTCTCCATCAGTTTTGTCACATACAGGTTTGTTACATCACAAGTTCAGTGTTTCTTGTGCCTTTGTAGATGACTGTTTCTTATGTAATGTAATGCAGAGGTGTTGGTAAATTTGAGCCTGATACCACACTGGGCAAACCTAGAGGTGAAACTAGACCCAAATTTAAACTAACAACTGGTGGCAGTATAACCATGGCAACACTCACTTTCACTGCTACTATTTATCTCTTTCCTTGGCAAATTTGCCTGAAGCTTAGGCTGTATTAGCAAGACTGTCACTGGTGCCCAAGATACATAGCTTTGAAGTCCAACATGTGCTGAAGCATCAGAGAGAAATCATGCCTCTAAACTTCAGGGTAGCTATTCCCTGAGCTGTGTACAAGTAGACTGTTGTATGTCTATGGAGCATTGCTGAAATCAGCAGAGTTCAGGCTGGGATCATTTATTAAAGTGTACCATAACTCCAGTGGAGTGAACTTGTTTACCTTTGTAACACACCCAGTTAATATCTGCATGGCTGACCTTTGCTGACTTTCTGCCTGCCTCCACCACTACGTCTGTCAACTCTAGTAACTATACCTACAGAAGAGATCGTCTTATATGAAGCTTAAAAATTATTAACTTGCCAAATGCAAATCCTCAAGAAATTGTCAATAAAAAATACGGAAGGCTAATGTTGACATTCTTGATGTTCCTAGGGAAAACATGCAAGTAGACAACTTTGTTTGCTTTCAGGACTGTCATGTAAGGAACTGATTTTTGGCAGTGTGTCCCTACTCTTCCCTAAAATGGTTGATCGAATAAAGTCTTTTCAATTTATTTAAAAACATAACAGGCAGTGCAGTTTGTATTCACTGGCTGTAGGGAGTATAAACTATAAAGATTTAAAAAGTATGGGTGTAGAGGTACTCTCTGATTTGTTGCAACATAAATTCTCTGTTCTTTTTTTATTTATGTGCTCATTTCTTCAATGTATTTAGGTACTGTTTGATATATGTATGCAAATGTGTCTTGGCCCAAATATTAAAAGGGGCTAGGTGGCTGCACAAAAATATGCAGCTCCTTTAATGTCCTGTGAGAGAGCAACCTGGGTGTCTTAAACCCCAGGAGTTAATGTTCCCTAGGTAAGAGCTCACTTTTACAGAGCAGGGATCTTTAATCTGCCTTTTTTCCAAGAGTATTTTTGCTGCTTGGACCTCTGCTTCACAGAAAAGACTTTAAAGTTCTGAGTAGTGCACTAGGTAGGGTGGCTTTGTTATGATTTAGTAAAAGATGCGAGTAGCTTTTTAATCTTTTCCTTACAGCTGATTGAGCTTGACCATTCTTCTGAAGAATACAAGAACGTCAAGGTGAACTTTCAACGCACAATGCCCAAAACAGTTATTAAAAGGGTTCGTAGAGTACAGAACCCATCTCTCTGGGAACTGTATCAGTGGTACGTGTAAAATACTGCTCTGGTATGTGTGCATGAAGTTTGTTGTTTCTGCAGTTAGCTGTATGCTAAAGATAGACACGCATTCCTGAAATGCAGCTGCATTTAAGAATCTGCTTCCACTCCCCAAGTGAAATACCCAGCCAGGATCAACGTGTAGATAAAAAGGTACCGACAAAACCAAAACTCAGTCAAGACATAGAGCTTAGAAGAGTCAGATGAGCTCTGTGGGAGGAATCCTTGTTCCTGAGTAAGTGGTTCTGACTTCTGCCAGGCCTGTGTCCAGGACAGATGCCTTCCACTGAAGCCTTGAAGCTGGTAATCAGTCACATCTGGCACAGACACTGGTTTGTAGCTGGTCAAAACTGAAACAACCTTCAAAACTAAATGCAAAACTCACTGAGGGAAAGCCTTAACATGAACTCCCGTGTTTAGAAAAAAAATAATGGTAACATTCCTCCCTCTCTCCCAATAGGCAGTGAATGAAACAAAACGTTTTTATTATTAAATATCTGGAGGCATTTGTGTATAATGAAAGCATGTTTATACACAGCTAGACAGCAAGATACCCTGTATGCCCAAAGTTTAGGCTCTAACGTAAGGATTTTCAGAATGTACTCTTTGTGCAAAATTGTCCGAGTGCTAGTATGGCTGGAACCTGTCTGGGTACAGCCACTGTGGAACTGCAAAGATACTGCTTCTTATTGCAGGCAGAAGGAACAAATGCAGAAGAGCAATGGTGGAAATGCTGTGGATGAGCGATTTTTATTTCATGGGACCAGTAAAAAATACATTGATGCCATCTGTCAGCAAAACTTTGACTGGAGGATCTGTGGCCTTCATGGGACAGTCTATGGCAAAGGTTGGTTTTCAGGTCTTTCATTAACACTAGACTTGCTAAAAATTCTCAATAGTTACTGCAGAGGTGTGAAGTTAGAAAGTGGGCACTCAGCCAACCTAGGGCTTATCTCGGTGATGATGTAGACAACACAGCTGACTTTGGCAATGATCATTTGGAGCTAGGGCATACTGAAAGGCCTTGGCCTCTATGCTCCACTCTGTCCTTGCAAGAAAAGCCAAGCTTAGGAGAGGCCAGTTCTAGGGATAGTTTCTTCTAGAGTCCAGGCTTACTTCTGTTCCAATTTCTCCAAGCTCCTACAGGAAGGCAACATGGCATTATTTGTTTTTTTTCCAGGAACGTAAATGCCATCCTGGTTACAGGCTTTTTGCCTCGTTAGCAAATTATATTGCTTTACACTTTACACTGTCCTGTGTACAGGAAAGGATCAACGTACCAAGTTGAATAGCCAAGAGACAGGCTGACTGACTGACTACCCACCCATCCCATTGAATACTCTGTAACTCTCAGAAATATTCTAATGAATATCAGTAGCTTCTGTCAGAAGGGAAGTTGGGTGAGACTGGGGAAGCTGGATGTCTAGGGTCAGGAAGAAATCTTTTTGAGGAATGTGATAACATTTAAAACATTACTTGTGTGTTTTTTAATATGTGCTGTGAAAAATAAAAGTGTAGGAAATACATAGTGGTCATTTTCACTAAGAAGGACATACAGGACAAGTGAAGGCTTTGGAAAGGCCCTTCATGAACTGCTTAATGGATTTGCTTATGAATTCACTTCCACACTGTATCACTTCCTTCCCTGCAATTTTGGTGTCTTATCAACTCTGTGTTGGTGTCTCTTCTGCAGGAAGCTATTTTGCAAGGGATGCATCTTATTCTGACAACTACTGCAGCAAAGACTCATACACCAAGACCATGTTTCTGGCACGGGTGCTGGTGGGGGAGTTCACTCTTGGTAGTTCTTCTTATGTTCGGCCTCCCTTGAAGGACAAACAAAACTTCTACGACAGCTGTGTGAATAGCTCTTCAAACCCTTCTATCTTTGTTATCTTTGAGAAGCATCAGATTTATCCAGAGTATCTCATAGAATACATCGACCAGGCATTGGCAAAAATGCTATAGCAGCAAAACCTGTCATCATTATGTTTAGCTGGTATAAACATTTTTTTAGTATTGGCTTAAGAGAGAAAAAGTGATTTTTTAGAAGTTGTGTAATTGGATAGGTGATTGTTCAGAAACATTTATTCTCTATCCTTTCTGTGCAATAGAAAACGGGGGGTAAAAAGACACAAAAGATGTCTTAGAATTCTTAAAATCCTGTGTCTGTCTTCTATACTTTAGCAGGTATCATGTTTCCCTGCATTACTAGAGATTTTAATAAATTTATTAGATGAGTTCACTGATGGTTGTAACATAAGGATTAGCTATGACTGCCAAGTTTAAACAATATTTAGGTATACTTGTTTCAGGATAGATCTTTACACGTGCTCGTTGGTCAGAGGCTGTCTCCTTCCACCTGATTATCTTTTAACTAAAAATTTCATAAAACCTGCTTTTTTTTAACAATCTGTCTCCTGTAACAGTAGACATTCAAGTGTTTGTAAATGAGAATGTACAATCTCTGTCTCTGTGCTCAACTCATTGCATAAATTCTTAGCAGCACTGGTTTTTGTCCCTACTTAATCTTCAGCAACAGAGCCTCAAAAATTAAACTTGCTTATTGAAAAGGAACAGAGACTTATTTTCACTTGTTAATTTTCTCATTTAAAACAAGTACCAAAGACATGAAGCATAGCAAGGGTTGCTTGGTGCTGTGCTACTCAGTTGACTTACTCTATCAAATGCTGTATTTTAGGCCTGTGAGAACACAAGTTTTTCATTACTTTCACTGTGCCTACAAATGAGAAGAGTGCTAGCAGGTGCCGCGGGGGGGAGAAGAGGAGGCAACTCACCTAGTCATTTAAGAATATCATATTAGGAGTGAAATACACTGCTTGCACTGCTTGATTAGCAATACCTTGCTTCTGTGGAGCAACTTTATGGTTCTCTTACAGCTGTTGGGAAGGACAGTGACTGTCTCTCATTAGGTGTACGCCCCTCTTTGGACTTTCTTGCAGGAAAAACGTGCTTACCTGCAGAGTAGTCTTCAGCTACAGAGCTGAAAGCTTTAAAAATCTGAATATTAAGTTGAATATTTAATTTTTCCCAGCTGTGCTGGTTTTGGCTGGGATTGAGTTAATTTTCTTAATAGTAGCTTATATGGGGCTATGTTTTGGATTTGTGCTGAAAACAGCATTGATAATACAGGGATGTTTTACTTACTGCTGAGCAGTGCTTACACAGAGTCAAGGCCTTTTCTGCTTCTCACCCCACCCCACCAGCGAGTAGGCTGGGGGTGCACAAGGAGTTGGGAGGGGACACAGCTGGGACAGCTGACCCCAACTGACCAAAGGGATATTCCATACCATATGACGTCATGCTCACCATATAAAGCTGGGGAAGAAGAAGGAAGGGGGGGACGTTTGGAGTGATGGTGTTTGTCTTCCCAAGTAACCATTACATGTGATGGAGCCCTGCTTTCCTGGAGATGGCTGAACACCTGCCTGCCCATGGGAAGCAGTGAATGAATTCCTTGGTTTGCTTTGCTTGTGTGTGCAGCTTTTGCTTTACCTATTAACCTGTCTTTATCTCAGCCCACAAGAAAAAGTTTTCTCACTTTTACTCTTCAATTCTCTCCCCCATCCCACTGGGGAGAAATGAGCAAATAGCTGTGTGGTGCTTAGTTGCTGGCTGGGGTTAATCCACAACACAGCAAAAGATGTTATTAGTGTTGAGCAGTCAGCATGCATGTATGCAGATAATCAAAAAACTTGAACTGTCAAGTATTTCTTAATGTTAAAGTTGGTGATGCATAGACAGATACTTTATCACATCTTTAATGCTCCTAAATGAGTACTTGTTAACTATAGTGTACTGCAAAAGCCTTAAGATATACTTTGTATGGGACCAAAAGAAGCTCATCTCTACCTGTATTCTAGAAGCACTTCTTTTTAATTCATCTGGATTATAATTGACAGGTGTACACTGGGTAACTCTTTATTACTTCAGCACTGTGAACCAGGAGCTTAGCCATGAGTAGCTGGAGTGAGGCTGTGCAGAACTCCTTATATGAACTGTAAAACTAGCAGCATGATATCTAAAGGAAAACACTCCTATTTGTGTTTAAACACAGTAAAATGCAGGATGTGGGAAAGCAAGTTGACTTATTCTTTCTTTTGAAAGATTTGTAATAGAACATACATAAATCTCATGTCAGCGAATGAGCTTGTCAGCAAATACTACATTCATTGATGAGGATAACATTATGTATGAAAGCTTTCATACCTGTGCAAAGTAAGATTTTTCTGCCAAAACAAAAGACGTTACATCTACATGTTCATGGCAAACGAGAATACTGGTAGTATGCCTTTCTTCCTCTGAACATAACCAGTATTTCAGCTAGGAACCGGAATAGCTAAAGTCATGTTAATCTTTGGACAGAAAATTGAAACAAACATGTTTTCATGCAAAAAGTTGAGATATTTTTTAATAAGATTTTTGATGGCTAGTAATATTTTTAAAACCTTTAACTTAATTCTTGGAGGGGATGTGTATGTATGTGTGCGTGTATGTGTGTAAGTAAAATAACTGGAATAAAATGGCTGGTTGTATTACTTTGTCATCTGTTATTTCTCCATTAACACACAAAAAATAAAAGTTACCATGTTTTCCACCTTTGAAACTGCAGTGGTAACTTATGTGTAGCAAATAAACAGATATTCAAACCACTAAATTCCTTGTAATGGTTTTCTCTCTTTCAGTACTAAAAGCACCGTGTTTCACGACGTTTCCGAGTTCTCGGAAACTTTCTTAAAGATGCTGCTGTTAAGTAGTGGAGCCCCTCTATAGCTGTTTGGATTGCATTTGGAGATGAACAGATTAAAGAGTTGTTTGCATCAAATCTAAACTTTAGACAAAAATTGGTATCGAACCTCTTTTCTGAGTGAGGACAATATCTCTTGGCTACTTAAGACAAGAAACTGAGCAGGAACAGTGTAATAATCTCTCACTCCTACACCATGTGAGGAGAAAGATAAGCTGTGAAGGTTGTTTCCTTTTTTGATAACGGGTCCATCCTGGCAAGACAGATGGCAAGCCAGCAGAAGCCAAACAACTTTGCTATGCCAGTAGAGCAGTATGGAGCACAGTAGTTTATCAACCCGACCTACTGGGCTGGGTAGGGGTCTGGCAGCCAGCCAAGGTCAACCCACCACACCATTTAAATAATTTTACCTGTAATCAGGTTTGTCACGATACTCTGCCTAGATTTTATAAGATGTGGGTGTCAAAATCCCGTCTATAAGTGGTGGCAGCAAAGGAGTGGCAGTACGCTACCCAGCTGGGATACCTGTGGCCTGGCCAAGTAGGGGTGGTGGATAAGAGGAACTTGGGTGGATGGTATGTAGCAGCTATGGTAGTGTGCTCAGTAGTGCTTGGCTTGGAGAAGACTTGCACTTTTAGAAACCATTGCTCAGAGCTGCTTTTGAGCCAAAGGGCAAGTGGGAGTTGTAGAAATGCTGCTTTACTTGGAATACTTCTTCCAGCACAAAACCCAGGAGGATGGCTGTTTTACATGGACAGGGTTAGTGGTGCTTACCTGTTTTACCAGGGGATAGGCTTCACGGGCCTGAACAGCTCCCTTGCACTTCTTGTTTCAGGCCTGGTCACAGCTTCATCTCTACTTGCAAAAATCCTAGCAATTGAGGGAATCCTGCTCCCTCCTTGAAAGTAGCCATAGCACCCCGCAGTGCAGGGAGCAAACATCTTAGAGACTCATCAGACTTTTCACAGTCAAGAGAGTGAGGCCAGTGCGAACCAAGCAATGAAAGAAACAGTTTGTAAATCAGCTTTAAATTCTTTTAGCATATTTACTATAGTAAATGCACAGAGGAGCGATACTAGGTGAAGCTGTGTCCAAGATGGAAACATCATTTAACAAAGGGAAATGAGAAGGTGGTCATTTCAGAAAGTATCACACACAGAGAGGAAATTCTGCAGTTTAATGCCAGGTAAGAATAGATAGTTCAAATTTACAATCCATCAAGCATAATAATTTCTAACACCCAGCTCCATTTTTCCAGGAATACTATTTATAAAGTACAGAACTGTAAAGGTTTTCTATCTCAGCACGCTCATTAAAAACACCACTTTATACTGACAGCTTTCTGTAATCATTGCAAAGTCCCAGAAGATGTTTTTAATAGAAGCTTTCCTTTACCAAGCAGCCTTTGCTTCGTATCAGCTGTCAGAGAATGACTAAGGCCCTTTTGTAAAACAGACATGCCCAATTTTAAACAAACCCACAGCTCAGCGATGCAAGACAACACACTTACTGTTTCTGAGGAGAGAAATTATTTTAAATCAGCTTCCTTGTCCTCCCTAGAATCAACTGCTGTTGATTGAAGCATGCTGTACCACAAATGCTAACAGTTGCCATAACTTAAGGATATAAAGTTATGTTTTGATGTTGCAACTATAAATATAACTTCTTTTTCTGGTAGGTTCTTTTAATGAATACTAAAGCCAGCTCTGCTCAGGATCGGTTTGGGACCATGTTATATGGGTGCACAAACACACTGTGATGAACAGGGTATTACCAGTTTCTGGTTTGCAGAGCTGCTGTCAAGTCTCGTGTCTCGTTTTTTGCAAACTTGTGCTTCCAGGGGGCTAGAGCAGCGCTAGTCCCTCAACACGGCTCTTTCTTTAGGTATGTTGCTGAGCTCACACAGCCAGGGAGAGGGCCAGCATCATTAAGTATCCTGTTAAAATGGAAGACTGTGCAGTGTCTGGTAACTGGATCAGCAGCTGTTGTTTAAAAGGAAAAAATGGCTTGCGGCTCTTCCTATAGTACCGGAAAGTTGGCAGCCTTTTCTCCATCTTACTTCTTGAGCTGTCTTTCTTGCTAGGCCTGCATGTAGAATAAGGGATGGTGCACTTCCAGAAATCTGGCTTGGCCCACAGCTGCAAAAATAATTCCTCTATTCCATACCACTACAAACCGACAGGTGAAAATAGATAATACTTCCTAACCAGAAAACTTTGCAGGACAGTTGAAAAAATGTTAGCTCAGACTCAAATGAGTTTACTTGCATATATACTGTCTGTGTTTAACTTAGAAGTGGCTGGGAAAGACTTGGTGCAGTTTCCAAGCTGTAAAACGTGATGCACAGCTGCAGCCATTGCAGTACTGTTTTTTTCCAGTGGAGTCAACATGGTATTCAAGATGATAGTGCTCTGTTCAGACACAGAAATATGAGTTGTTCAACTACTCTACACGCTAGTGGCACTCTCTCAGACAAATATTGAGGATACAAACAGCAGTCAGATAAGCTGTAGAACAGTCGATACAAAAGCGTATTGAAGAAAGACATAAGCTTGATTTAGGCTTGGAGTATTTGTTCAAAAATGAAGCACACAATGACCTGCTAAGTCATGTAGAGAAGAAAAACAGTAAAATAATTCTGAAGGGACAAACAAGCCTTTGACAGCTAACTTGAGACTGGAATGAGCTTCCTGCTCATTCAGGTAGGTGGATATTTTTAGGCAAGGCCCATCCAACTTTTTGCCAGTTGTATGTATAAGCTGTACAGTAAAGCAACTGCCAGCACACTACTTTCATGAGGGAAAAATTATGGATAATGTGTAGAAATTAGGGTATATACAGCATATTGCTTTTCAAATAAATAACAATCACTCCATCAGTAATTCATATAATCAGTGTTTCTGTAACAAGGCACTTTATTAGCATGCCAGAGATGCTCTATGGAAACAGAAACAATTCCAAGACTGCCAGGTCAGTACTTCACAACTACTACCTGTACAGTTTGGTTTAAAAAAAAAAAAACATGAAAGACAAAGACAAAATCTTCCAGGAGCAAGAAACAGTAATTTGATCAGTGTTAAGGCAGCATGTGGGAAGAAGGCAGCAAAAGGTGCTTGCTGGAGAGAAACTACAGCTAGGGATCAGTGAGCAGATGGCTCCTTCCAGCAATCCTTGCAGTGAAGCTGAGCAGTCAGTCTCTTCCTACTGCTGCCATGACACTTCTCTGTGCATACCACCAAGAGAGATACTGTACCTAAGGAAACCTCGAGCAGAGTATGTCACCAAGCAGAAAGTCAACACTTGCAAAGAATCAAAAGGTGTTTCCTTATTCTTATGGTGCCATAAGAATTTTTGCTATTTATAAAAAATTAAAAAAAAAAAAGAAAAACAAAGGACCCTGAGACTGAGACCATCTCCTGCCATGGTTTTGTTGTACAGGCAACCAGTTTGTGGTGCTCACTGAAGGAAATGTTTTTTTTTTTCCCGGTCAATCGATCACTGCTGTGTGATGCTCCACTAGCTGTGTGGTGACTGAAGGGCTTTGTAGAGGAGTAGGAAAGAGCATGGAGGGAATGCGAAGCGTGAAAGCGTACTGCTGCTTTGGCTGTGAGACGCATGTGCACAGCCATACAGCTTGAACGGACCCATGGTGCTGCTGCAGCTGGCAGTCAGACAAGTTCCTTCCTGAGTGGAGTGAGGCACCTGGGACATGACCTGCTCCAGGGTCACATAAGGAATCAAGAGAGCTGCTGGGACCGATGACCCTGGATCCCACTCCCTTGCCATTGGCTTTAGTGCATGCAGTGCTCTTAATTTCCTTCAGTCAATGAGCTAGACCACGATGGTGCCAACTGCAATGCTTGGAAAGGAAAAGCCTCAAAGCAGTGAAGCAGATGTACCAACACCTTCTGAATACCCTTAAATTTCCTCCAGTCTTCTTGCTTTCATTAAATTTGTATCTTCTTTTCTCCACCTTTCCAACAGCAGTTCAGTAACCAGCAAAACAGCTGCCACCTCATTTCTTTGGTCTCAGCTACTGGAACTTAACTGGTAAAGGGGGGAATTCTTCATTCCTCTTCAATCATGTTGATGCAATGTGCCAAGTGCAAATTGTTAATCTAAGCGAATTTCAGATCACTTCAAAAGCATGAAGAAGGTACAACTCCTTCCACTTTACAGACACAGGAGAGATTAAGCATTGTGCAGGAGACTCCGCTTTGATTTTTAGCAGAGTTCAGGATAAAATCCAATGTACTGGATCCCAGGTCTTCTGCTACAACTGTAGTGCCTCTTGGGCTTTTTCCAGGGTAGGGACTTAGAGCGCATGAGAAGGATGTGTGAGATACGAATTGTAATTAAAATCTACTGTAAATCTAGTGTACGCTTAACACCTGCTCCATTCACTGAACTCGAGCATGAAAAAAACATTCTCAAAGATGAGTGAAAGGAAGTGTAATGTAGAAAAGCAAGTGAAAGTGGGATGCTTCTTTACAGATACTATTCACAGCAATTTGAAAACCAGTAATGACCGTGGAGCCAACATCTCATGTTAAGAAGTGACTGGAGGATCTCCCACAGGAGGGCAGTGAGGCAGCACCTACTGACCCTCAGTGGGACTTAGGCTCCTACCTGTCTTTGGGGTTTTGAAAAATAATTATACCCAGTGAGTCACTGAACAAGGGCTCCCATCCCAGGAGGTTTCAGGATGTACATCTTCTTTTAGCGAGACTCTAGCATAATGTAGACTCCATTTTTTGGTCCAAGTGTGGCTTTTGATTTCAGCTGCAAAGGAATCTGAAAGAAAAAAGAGCATCTTATGTACAGTTGTACGTATTTGTTTATGTGTGTATAACACCCCCACATACAGACAGAGATTTTTGCTGGGGGACCAATTCATACCAGGATTACTATGGAAGCTGTAAAGTACTTGTTTTACAGTCAGCTGTGGTAGTATAATATTAAATAGAATTTACAGCCAGAGGCTGAAGCAGTGGTTGCCCAGGTATATTGTAGATCTGAACAGAAAGAAATTAACTCTGTAAACTCTAGAGCTTCTGAGTAAGTGCCAGGTGCAATATATATATAGCAATAGGCATATACTAAAATGTTGAGATCCCATGAAAGATGTACACCCATTCTCACCCTGTATAAATCAAGATATTTGGACTGCGGTGTTCCTGCAACTGCTTTCCACTAAGGCAGGGGTGTGTAACTGTCTGTTTTGTTGGAAAAATCATAAAGGTTAAATCACATTTTGATTAAAACATGCAGTCCAGGCCTCTTATTGCTCCTTATTATGGAAGTGGCTCTAGCAATTTTCTCAAATGAAGAGAAAGTCACAAAGTAAGCCGTCCTGTCTAGGGCACACTCACTGCCAACTCACTGAAGCTGACAAGTGTGGCCTTCAAGCCTCTGCATGTACAAACCTCAGTCTCTGGGCAGGCCTTAAATTGAAACTTCTGCAAAATCCTCAGCAGAGTAATTTTTGTCTCCAGCAAACCCATCTTCATGCCAATGCAGCCACGAGGTCCTGCCCCAAAGGGCAGGTATGCAAAGGGATGTCGTTCCTTCTTGGCCTCCTCTGTAAACCTAGAAGGTGCAGAGATGGAAACTGGTTCATGAAATGCTTTTTGCTCCTGATTCCATGTTTTTCATTTACATCTCAAAAGGTGGTTATTTCAGTTGGTCTTAATGAACAGGTCAAGGGGACTGTTGACAGATTATGTCCTGATGGGGCTGATGCCCTTAAGTAAACAGATAATTGACTGACGGCCATCAGCCTTTGTCAGCTGGTGATTCCAGGAGAGGACAGACAGACGTTAGTATTGCTTCCAATCTATCTTTAATGAATTGCCTTCATTCAATGACCATGCTCAGAAGAATGGTAACTTCAGGTGCAGACATGCCAGCTGTGTAGACCTTTGCATGTATGAGGGAGAGATTACAGCTAAGAGGAAACTAATGGGCTGCAATGTGAACTAACTAGAATTAGCAACAGCGCTTCCCTGCTGTGCAACGCAGAAGCAGATCAACGGGAATTTCTCTTTGAAGCTTGCAAGGGGACATGAAATCTCCTGGGACTGGACAGGCCATGGAAGACAGCTATTACAATTCAGTACAGCCTTTCTTTCTGCTCTTGGCTCAAAGAGACCAGGTTCCAGTTGGGAAACATTGAAATTGCAGACATTTCTGTTCTTAGAGCTGAAGTACCTCAGTCCAATTGGAAAGACTGATTAATGTGGCAGTCTTTATGCAGATCTGCATCAACTAGCTAGCTTTAAAATACTCGATCAACCCATTACAAATGAGGCTTTTTTTTTTCTCACAAGGAAGGAAAAAAATTCCTATTTGAACAGCAGACCAAAGGGAAAAAAGTAAAATCTCTTCGCCAGCAACTGCAAAGATGGATGTATACTGGACAGAGTACGTACAGACAAGAGTACAGAGTATGAGTCAGTACAAGTTATGAGGGCCAATGCATAATCAACAAGGTGAGGCTCATCCTGGCCCGTGCTGAGTCACTGATCAGAGTGGTTCCTTAAAATAAGCAAACCTTTACAGTGGTGACATTACGCTGGAAATCTACATAGTCCTCCTGTGTCATAAGGTATTTGGAGCTGTTCTGGTAGTACAGAACTACTTTTCCAGTTCTGTATATGGATAAAGGTTCTGTCCTTCATGTATAGCGTCATCCCTGAAAATCTCTCATCTGTTTGATACAGTTTGCAAGAACTTCAGATTGCCAAGGCCCAGACAACTCATGCAGGGTAGAAAGAGATGAGAGGTAATACAGGCTATTATATACAATCCCTCTCATTTTGAGGTTTGTAAAAAAATAATATTGTGTATTATTTTCACTAACACCATCCCCATGCTTAGATATCCTAAATAAAATTGGGATACTACTGCAGAAAGTATTATAGAACCCCATAATTTGAGATTGAAGGACCATTAACTCATGTCCTGAGCACTGCTGCATATCCCATGCAAATAGGTTAATGCAATTCTTGCCTTGCTCACCCCCATATATCATTCTGGTAAATTTAAAGTCTCCCTTGTATTATTCCTGAGGCAGATTTCAAAACTAAATATTAGGGGGAAAAAAGGCTGTAGCTGAATTAATTTATTTTTTGTTAAGCTTTTTTTTTATAATTCTCACTAACATTACCAACTGATACAAGCTGGGGAGAGTGTTAGTAATTATGCTTCATTCCTCAGGGAAATTTCAAAAGGGAATTCATCTCAGATACGTTACAAACAGCACTGTATGAGTCAAAGGGACTGCAGCCCCCACTATCCATTTTACCCCATAATGTGCTTTCATACTACTGTTAAAGTGGTGAATAAACAATTAAGACAGCATTTCTAGAGAAGCATTGCTACCCCCCCTCCCCCCGATTTTCATTTATTGCTAAGATTCCTCCCCAACAAGAGCTCTGGGCCTCTCTAACCCTGACATTGCTCTTCTTCATGGCCTAAGTTGCCTGATAGAGCATATGCCAAGATTTGCTCCAGAAGGAGCATTGGGCAAACCCAGCTACACCATACACATGTTGTCCTGCTGGGAAAGATGGTTCTGGGCTGCCTGCATCACACCAGGTTGTTTATGGAGCATGCACTTTTTTTCTTAGTAGACTTTTCAACGTAGTGGTAGCTTAAAATGCAGCTGCCCACAGAACAACTTAAAATATAGCTGCCCACAAAACAAAATTGTGCTTCCAGATAGCACTGCATCAGCTGAAACTCTCCTTGTAAGCTCAACTCAGCATCTGTAAGATAGGGCAGGGTACATAAACACAACTTGACAGTGCCTCCCCCAGTCGAAAAGAATAAATGCTCCATGTGAAAATATGTCTTGCCAAGCAGAGCTAAGAACCCAGGATCCTAATTTATGGACAGAGAGCAAATTCCCAGTGGGAGATGGGACAGGTTCCCCACTCACAGTGTACCCACACTGTTACAACATCTCAGGTGAAAAGGCTGCTCTAAACCAGCCAGGAGCTGGATGGGTTTCTGGGTAGCTTCATGCCAGTGAATACGCTACCTCATTTCAGAATTTCTGCATCCAGCAGTGACACTATTTGCACCATCTGATTTGGAAACAGGTCTGAAAACCTGCACCACATTTCAACCTTGACCAGACCTTGCACCTTCTGCGGGATGTGCCTAATTTGGTAGAAATAGCATATTTGTCTAATTCGGTAGAAATAACATATTTTATGATCTAAATTAAACTGTGCTCCTCTTGGTGGAAATACTGCTTCGGGTGAATGGCGGGTGACTGTGGCTGTGAAGGAGCAGCAGGATCTGGTGTCTCCACTGAACAGACTGGAGTCCTGTGCCCAGCCTAACACGTGAAACAGCATTTAAGGCAGGCCTTTGATCTAAACAGGCCCAAATAAGGACTCAACCTAAGAATGGAAAGCACTACTTCACGTACCTCTCAGGAATGAACTTCTCGGGCTCTGGCCAGAACTCAGGGTTGTGGTGGAGATGTCCAACTGCGGTTTCAATGACAGCCCCAGCTGGAATACGCTGCCCCAGCACTACACAGTCTTTAGCTGCTTCCCGAGTGAACCTGCAGCAGTAAGTATCGTGTATCCCAGATGATTAATAAAGGTAAAAACACAGCAGGAGGGAACCATAAAAGTCAATCTCTTCAGCTGGACTGACCCCGCAATTTCGGGAGTAACACTTTCCCAGAAGATAAATACAGCAACCGTTGCTGATGCTAATATCTTCTCAGGTTACAATCATCTCCACCTAGAAGCACACAGCTCCAACCCAGCTGGCTAACTTTTGCCCTTTTCACAGTAAAGCATTTCTGGTTGCTTACAGTTTTCCAAAACTTTAACTATTAAACTGCAGTTTTGCTGCTAACCTTGGTTTTAGACTCATTTTTTACGAAAACTGCAGATGAAATGTGTCAGTCATCTCTAATAACAGGCAGAAAGAGTATGCTGGTTTGCTTTCAGGAAAAAATTGTATCTAATATAGTTTTGAGTTTGTTTATTTGAGAAGCTCCCCCACGTTGGGACAGCACCTGAAACTTAGCAAAAGGCTTTAATATTAGGGCTAAGTGTTCTGCTGCTGCTACAAAAATACAACCAATTCACAAGCCTTGGAAAAACTGCATCTCACATACACTCATCAAAGATAGGCATGACGTTAGCAACAAAACTCTCCAGTTTCCTCCCACCCTGTGGTGACAGGTGACAGAGTAGGACTGTCCTTAGGAACCTCATCGTGACAAGAAGACTGGGAAAAGCCGCCTCCCAAAGCCAAGCTTGGGTCTGTAAACCTTGTGAAAAATGGTGTGTGGGTGTGCATGTGCGGTGGCAGATCCTGATCTAGATCTTTTGGCGCTTGGGTGGTCGCTACAGACCCCAAACCAGCCCAGACCCAGGCGGGTGCCCTGCTATCTCAGCCTGGGAGCTATTCCCCGGCACCAGCTGCGAGCACAGGGACAAGACAACGTGCAGGAGCTCCCTTGGCTGCTCCCGCGCTCTGCCTAAAAAGTTGAACAAAGATTTCAGTTTCAGGGCTGTCAGTCTGGTATCATTACAGGAACACGTTCTTTCCTCGCTGTCACCCATCTCTCTCTTTCTCATAGATAAATAAATAACAGAGGCTCCAAACCTGGAACAAAACACTGTCATGCTAAAAAACACATTGACAAGCCATCCTTCTCATTTTACATGAATTTGGTGACAGCGGAAACATGAGTTCTGGGCAAGAAAGTTCTCTGGCTAGTAAGTTCATTTTTTTAAAAAAACCAACTCATTTTATAACAAGCTTGGCTGCTACTGAATTTTCCTCTAACTCAGCATTATCCTTGTCATAGGCAATTAGCATCTTTCCGAGGCACTGGGCTGTCCTATCCATTCCACATCCATCAGAGTAAAACCCAGATCAATAAACACCACCGACAACGCCAACCGAAACTTCAGAACAACTTTGCTCCATTCTCATTCTGTTTCCCATCTGACAAACATTGAAAGTTTCCCAGTGTTTCAGATGAAATTCAGAGACCCCTGATGCTTTCACTGGCAAAACAATTTCCACTTGTATACCATGTATAACATAGTAAAGCCCAGTCATCTCATCCAGGAGCAAGTATCTTTAACATTTACTCTCTGAACAATCTTGCAGATGTCCATGGAAAAATCTTGACTTCTGATCTTTGTGAACATATAAAAGAGAATATGATTTTAAACTTTTTTATTTTAAGGTGCTTGCAATTGTGGGGTACATTTTTCAAAGGCTCTTATAGCACGTTCAGCTTTGGCTCCTTTCCAGTCATCTGAATTTTTCCCCCAGCTTCACGAGAAGCAGTACAACTGGCTGACCACTTTGAAAAGTTCCATTCTTAACATTTGCATTTATGCTTGTGATAACTTGGAAATTTGACAGTCAAACAGTTTTCTAATTTCTTTGCCCCTTGTTTTCAGTTCATCAGTATAACTTAGTAAAATTAGTCTTGTGTGACAGACTAATTTTCTGTCACACAAACTTTCAAAACTTTCAAAATTTAATGGATGTAGCCATTAGCTTAGCTATATTAGTATAACACAGTACTACGTGCAAAATGGTAAGGGTCCAAGTTAAACACACATGTAAAATACAGCTTTCTGAATGTGCAACCCTTTCACAGATCAGGGCCTTAATGACCAACAGGCTAGGGTAGGTCTTTGCTCTGTATCCCTGAAGCCTGAGGCATACAGAAGCATCATCGTCTGGCTTTCTAAGGCCAGTCCTGCTGCAAAATGGCTCCATCCTGTAACCTTGGGGAACGTGAAGAACGGTGAGGAAGCAATCTTGGCCAATCTGCTGTAAAAAACTTCTTTAGAAATACCAGTATTAGCCAGTTTTCCTTCAATAGGCCACATTATATATTTCAAATGCACAAGCAGTATTGATGTTGGCACAGAGACCAAGGGCACATTGGTCTTCCAACAGCAGATTTCCATTTTATAGAGCTAAGGATCTTCCCTGTGGAATCAGAAAGGGAAAAAAAAAAAAGATACCTGAATGCAGGTGGGTACATGCGCAATGTCTCTGCAATCACCATGTCCAGATAAGGGAGTTCTTGTACATTTTGGTAATCAGGGACCATCTGAAAAGGCAGGAAGAAAGGAACAATTACATTTTCTCACATTTAAGTGCCAAACTCATCTCAGATTAGCTTTTAAATAATCTATTTTTTACTGGGCATTTTTCCTGTAGAAGAACTCGATGTCTCATCTAAAACAGTAAATGATAAAATTATACAAAAATGTGGGCAGTAATTAAATGTGTGTATAACATTCCTTTCATCATCAAAATGCTTTGGTGCGCAGCCCAGCTGAAGATATAATAATAAATCAACTTGCTAGGAAGTATTAAAAACAGGGCATTACAGAGAGCATTAATAGCTACAACAGAGTTATTGTTTTATACATGCACTAAAATCTGCACAAGACCCTTGTTTCTTCCCAAAGACGAGGGCATGGCAGACCAGGGGCACTTTGTTCACAAGAAACAGCAAGTCCTTCAGTTATTCTTGTTGATGTTGGAGCAAACCCTTTGCCCTTTCCCAGTTATAGAAATAAAGCAAAGTGCTAGTGCTGTGGTGCTTGCGGAGGGGCAGGAGGCGGCACTGGAAGAAACCGGCACCCCGATAAGGAACGGCACACAGTAGCGATTGCTCTGCCGAGTAGAGCGGGGCTGAGGTACAGCTCAAATCTCAGCTGGCAGGATTGCAATAGTCCCAGGCCTGGGGAGAGAAGCCTGTTTCCTCCCATGGCCACCTCTTGTGTAATGCTGCTTAATTTTGCCTGGTGGGCAATGCCTGAGCCCACATTTTCATAAGGCTACAAAACCACCTGGCCCTTGACAACGAGTGGTGGGCACTAAAATCCAAACAGGGCTGTAACGCAGAAGACTTTGCCCTCTGACAGGCAGCAAACAGACAGCGAGAGACACCAAACCGCGGACGACCACCAGCAGCAGTGACAGACTCAGTGCATGGATGAACAGAGAATTTCTCCCACTGTTACCTTCCTTGGAAAAAGGACGTTTTCCCTGTCTTATTCAGTGCTCTCAGCAGAGGGCAGCCAAAGTACATCTAATAACCTCATCAGGAAAGCAGAGTTTTGTTTTAAATTAGAGCATCTCCTAAAGACTGACACAGAGTAAATTGGAGAAAAGCACAGACGTCAGACTAGACTAAACCTTTTATGAAGATTTGGGGCCCCTGCCGTTCACAAAGGGGACTGGATTCCATCCTTCCTTTATTTACTACAGCACTTTTCATGTATAATGCATATTTTATTGAATTTTCATGCAAAAACATATGGTACATACTGAAAATACTAAGCAGAGAACAACTCCAGATGGTATGCAGAAAAGGCGTACAATAGAATGAGGATACCTTGCTGGATTAGGGTATCCCACTTATTCAGCACTAAGCCACCATGCACCATTTCACATTAACTGATCTTTTCTAGGAAGGAAATAGATACATTCTATTATCCCCATTTTTTGGCTCAGGAAAGAAAAACAAAACCAGAGAAAGTAATTTGCACAGGCTGAGCAGAACCAGTGTGCCTGCTCCTCTCTTAGGGAAAAAGATGCAACTCGGCTCGTCAATAGATGAAGTATTTTGTCAGTATATGTCAAATATTATCAATACAGGAAGCATAGACTGCACTGACAGCCTTTCAATGTTGCTTTTATATTGCAGTGGTGCCTACTAACTCAAACCTTTGGCTTTGGTCGATGGTTATCAGACAAAGGACTAGGATACTAAAAGCCACAAATGGCAGCAATGTCATGAGAACCATGGCTGAAGGCTGTGCAAGGAGCTGTGCTCCAATAATTTGAATAGCTAAAACCAAAGACAGGAGGAGTATTTTTTTTTTATCATCCTTGTTTTACAGAAAAGGATCCGAGGGCTACCTGATTTTGCATGGGAAATCAGTAGCAGAGGCTGGAAATGAACTGTGATCAGACTCAAATTTCAGGCCTCTGTGGCAAAACTACCCTTCTCCATGACCATGTAGGTGCTCCACGCTTTGATGCGAATGCATCCTGTGGCCTGTATTAATGTTTTTTCCTGCTAATTTTACATCTCTCTTTCAGAACTTTCCTCTGTCCTTTTTATATTGCTTTCCTGCATCTCTTTGAATACTGGGTCAGTATCTGAGTCCTGTCCCTGCAATTCCTCATGACTTCATGGCTGGGCTGGCTGAGGGAAGAGTTCAGGCTCAGAATAAATGAGTGGTGGAGCCAAGAGCACACCGTGATGTGTTTGATTCTCTGAGCCATGCTCTTTCCACTGGGCCTTCCTGTCTCTCTCATAATCCCTCTACTTACTTCTGGAGTCAATAATTAAGATAATTATATGGTAACCTGATATAATAAGTAGCCACTAAATCAAACCATACATCAACAAATAATATAACACTAAATTATGGGAGCTTTGATTTGCTCTTTCAAATAGATTCTATACCTTCAGGGGATTAGCAGTTCAGAAAACAAAACAAAGGTGCAAAACTAGCTGATTTACCTTAGAAGAAAATTCCTTTTGCTTACATAAAGAAAAAGGGGTCAGTCAAATGGCAGCACGGTGAACTCTGCTATCATGAGCATGGCAGACACATCAGTCATTTCCTACATCTGATGCAACTTAATTATTGGCATTTCCATGCTTTCAGCATCAAAGTAGCTGGACCTAATTTAGTAGTTGTTTGCAAGGTCTGACCCAGGGCTGCGTAAAGTACACACCAGCCAAGTATCTCTATTTAGGAAGGACAGTTTGCTGCTTTTTTTTCCCTTTCAAAGAAAATATTTTCCGTTTGTTTTTCCACTCCCTCTCTTCAAAATATTCCTTTAGCCAAGCACATTTCAAAGTAACTTAACTATGCTTTTCTCCCTAAATGTCCCTATTTATATCTTTCAACTGCTGGCAGGTTTGCTGGGGTGGGGGGTGGTGGTGTGCAAAGATGCCACTTTAACCCCTTGCAAAAAATATGTCTACAATGCCTCTTACTCAGGATTGGGTGTTTTTTCATTAAGAGATTCCTTTCTGTAACAAGCAGAGATGTGGGGGGGAAAGGAGGCACCACATTGCATGTAATAAAACATCCTATATTTTAATTTTGCAGCCACTGCTTTGCACAGCAGTTTGTCTTATGCCTTGCATAGCCTTGTAGTGTCTTTTCTTGTTGACGTGGAAGTGAAATGGCCATGTAACATCTTGTGGCATTTCTCTGCGTGTGTGTTTCCCCGGTTTGATTTCTGGAGGTGTGGTGGTACACCCTGACCCATCCCAGACTGTTCAATCAGTTCGGAGGTCCAGAAAGCATCTAGTTTGGCCACAAATTCTCCTTTATGACTAACAGCAAATCCCAGGCTTCCATTCCTTAGAAAAAGGTGGGAAATTAATTCTTCACCCCACAGAGTACCCTGAGGTGAAATAGCAGCAGTGATTATAAAATTGCCTATGTGCTACAAGGATGATACGTGTTTTAATCCCCACATAAATTCCAAGAGAGATGTCTGCCTTCAGATCCACCTCTGCTTTTCAGTATTGGCTTTAGCGTTTTCTAGGCAGGCAAACCTATTTTTTGCCACCACCCTCAGTTAACTTTTAATTCCTCAGTGAACACCAAGGGAATCCAAGTGCTGACAGGAGAGGTCTCGCCAATCTTTCTGCTGCAGTTTGAGATGTTCCTGTTCCCAGTTGCTCGCTCCTCTTTGCTGGCTGTGGTTAGCATCACCACAGCCAAGTCAGCAGAAGGGAACATATGCCTGCACCTCAGTTGCTTCCATACAACGTCCAGCATGAACCCATCTTCAGCGACAGTTTGAGACAAGATACTAACTTTTCCCCAAAGTAGCTGCCGACTGAGGCACAGATCCTCCTCTACCACCTCTGTTTTGGGAATGGTAATCCAAGTACACATCAGTGGATAAAAGATTTCCACTTATCCTATTGGTCATGGTCTGGTGGTGCTCAGCAGCCAGAAATGAAAAAAAATCAGAGAAAATTTTGTGTAGCTGACAGAGTGTGACGTGCACCTGAAATTGATTTGGAAGCAGCGAAGGCTGCAGAGACCACATTCCTCATAACTAGCGCTGCTGAGTCATGGCCTGAGACTGAACCGGCTGCGGTTTCTGAGAAATTGCAATCCAAATCAAATGCCTCATGGGCAGGTGTGGCTGTGACAAAGTCCATGTCAGAGAGATGACGTGCAGATCTGCTTAACTGCAGATGCAGATCCATGAGTTATCTGTGTATGCATAGCTACACAGCCCACATTGGCTCTCCCCCAAAATGTGGGGACTTTGGGTAGCAATAGGATAGGAGGCGGTGGGTCAAAAACAAGCCAGCATCATCCCCAGTGACTCTCACGCACCCCCCTTTCGAATTGCCAAAAGAGCTCTTCAGACCATTGCCATCGCTAGGATTCACAAACAGGTCAAAAATGTTTCTTGATCAAATGGATCAAAAGCTTCTGATTGATCAAAGAATCTACTCGGGGTTTTGACCTCTCTTTGGTCACCACTATGAGCTGCTTGTCCTCTAACAGAACTAGAGCCTGTGTGCCACGCTTAGCCTAGGAGAAGGGGAAGAAATGCAAGAATACTGTGAAGTTCGGGTTGCCCCTCGACAACCTGTCTAATAACCATATCAAGAAAGGAAAGGTTAGAGACAGGACAGCACTCCAGGTGCAGATCAAAGAAAAAAAGGGGTGGGGTGGTTCAACAGGTGCCTATCTTTAACTTGCTTAAAGAAAGCTTGCCTTATGTTTTACCAATTGCACAACATGCTGGAATACCTGTAAAGCACCAAACTAAAGCCTCTCTACAATGTCAGGCAGCAAAACAGGGACAAAGTTGATGAAGTAAAATTTCTTGGCTTTATCCTCAGAACTTGGACCAAATACTAAAAAAATGCTTAAGGCAGTCCTCATGCGATACTTACAGCAAAATCTCTCTCTCTGCTCTCTGCGGTCCAGCCCGCACCTGCCAAGCGAGATGTCTCCCTGAGGCATGGCACCAGGCAGAACCAGCCCTTGCTGTTGGGGAAACGGGACCCTGAAGCTCCTGAGTCCCACTCGTCCCAGGTGGCAGAAGGTGCTGCTTTAAGATAGAGAAGAGCCTACCTAAAATCACCAAGCGTCTGTTGGCCATTTCCAGGGACAGAGGCCTACAGAAGGGTATCTTCTAGCAAAATAT
The DNA here is from genome assembly GCF_034638445.1 of Ciconia boyciana. Taxonomy (NCBI): domain Eukaryota; kingdom Metazoa; phylum Chordata; class Aves; order Ciconiiformes; family Ciconiidae; genus Ciconia; species Ciconia boyciana. The sequence continues at coordinate 63,549,336 of NC_132934.1, forward strand.
TCAGTTCTTGACTATAGAATTGAGAACAAGGTTCAGGAACGAAAAATAGGACAAGAAGCCTGATTTCCAGAGTAAGATGCAGCAGCAAGAGGCTTCCTGAGCTGCCTAGCACCTCTCCTCTTGAATCCTTACAGCACGCCTTGGTAGCACTAAAGGCTCACCAGCAGCATTGTGCCTTCTCACATGCTCTCAGAAATGAACATTAGAGCAAGTCCTCAGCTCCATCCCCTCATGCCTCCCTCCCCAGAAGCAAGCAAAGGCGACCCAAAACATGTCCTCCCAAGCCTTCCCTTTACTTCTTAATTCCACGTGGGTTACCTGCCACCTCTCTCATCTGCTTGGGTTGTCATTCAAATGGAAATGCAGCACGCAGGCTCTCACCCCCACCCTTGGTGGATGCTCACCGGGTTTGGGAGCGTTACTTTGCTCATTGAGGCACTTCCCAAGCTGCAGCAGCACTCAGTGCTTCAGACATCTCAAACAAACTCCTCCCGGCTCCTCCTAAAGACCATGCGTGCCAAATAAATTTAGTGTTACAGCTTTTTGTTCGAATCACCTGCCACTCACCCTCACACCTCCTCTGTACTCCACCCTTCACGCTCCCCTCTCGCCGGGTCCATCGCCACACAAGTCGCGTGAGCACAGGCAGAGGCAGGTGCCAATTCACCGCCCTGAACTTGGGCTGGGTGGGAAAGGCCAGCGCACTGATATGCACTGATAACCACATTACACGCAGACCTTGCAGCCAAATTCCCTCCGTTACTTTGGTGCATATCCATGCAGCTCCCTGGGGTTGTATCAGTGTAAGGGAGAAGAAAATGCGGTTCGAAGTATGTACCCAAAAGTGCCGGGGAAAGAGCCAGAAAGTGTAAGGTTACACCAATGTCGACTCTCTTTAATGTTACTTTGCTTTTCCAATCAAAGACTTCAGCTCCAGACAGAAGACAGACCTGCACTACCTCCAGTAGCTTTCACGGTGCTAAAACAAGGTCTTCATAGCATCACTGTTCACAAGGAAACTTCTGTGCGATAAAAATACTTCCTGAAACTGAACGGTGTCCCAAAACCAAACAGATAAACACAAAAGCTGCAACCAAAACACTCAGAAATTCTCTTCCACCTACATTACTACTGACACATGGTGATCAGCAAGAACAGAATGAGTGCCATCAGGTAGAAGATCTGGGAAAAAAAAGGCAGGAAAAGAGAAAAAAATCAATAAGGAAATCCTTTACAAGGCAAGCTACAAACGAAAAGAAAGGAGAAAAAAAATTTGTTTCAATCTCGGTTTTGTAAATTTGTCAACTCTACCTAGTCCCAGATTCCCGTGGCAAGAGAAGCGGGTGCCCTTCAATGAAAAGCAAATAAATAACTGGGAGGGAGACGAGGTGGCAGGGGCACTCCGCTGTCACGAAGGAAGGGGCAGGTCCCCAGTGTGCTGATAGTGCCTGGCCAGGCAGCTTTCAATATACAAGTACTCTCACTATACTACTTTTTTTTTTTTACTTAGGTTTGGTGGGAAGAAGTAGCTCCTCTCCAGAGGTGGCTCCCCACCTGCATGCAATGCGTGCCTCGCTCCAGCTGTTTGAGGATGTGATACAATCCCTGGCCGTGCATTGTAGCAGGCTAAGCCCATCAGAGGCACGGAGACTGCCCGTTTCTCGCCTCCTTAAAAACCACTCAGCCCCCAGGAAATCCCCCCCAGGTCTCTCCTCAGCCCACCGTGGCTTGAAAGTCTCTCTTTCTACACTTGTCTGACACAATCGAAATTTCTACTTGGGTGGCAGAAATACTGAATGGAGAAGGATCCCAGTGGGAGGGAGGCAAGGAGGAAATTAAACAGGAGAAAGGACTGCCAGAGGCCCAAAAGGCTGAGAAAGAGAATTATAAAATGGGGGCAGGTCTGTCCGAAGGGCATGTCACCAGTCCAAAGCACTGAAGTTCGTGCAAGACTTAATCCTTCCTGCTATAGAAGTGTCCCTTGGTGGTTGCTGCAGATCTACAGGAATAAAGAGGAGGGATTTTTTTCCCCTCTCAGCAGACATTCATGGTATCACATAAGAGCCAGATGATTTAATTTAATCATTCCTGCTCCAGCTGGTATTTTCTGTATGGAGGTGACAGTGCTTTAAATTAGGGCCTTGCATATAAAAGGCCCGTGTGTTTAGTTTAATCAAATGTTCATTTCCTCACGTTGTGTTTATATTAAAAGGCATCAGCACGAATTTTCATGCTGCAAATAGAGGCTATCATACGAGCTATGTAGTGAGGTCCTCTTCGGTTGTTCTTCATCTCTATGGCCTCGTAGGCTTGGCAGCCTTATGGACTGAGAGGTGACTCAGCCGCAGGCATGCAGTTTGGGGAAATATGCCCTAGAGCGCACAGTCCAGCCTATGAGGAGAGCAGAGCTTTACACAACATAAATTACTTCGGTAATTTGCCCTTCTGCAGATACTTAAATATGGGCTTGAGCCAGTGGCTGCTTAAGTCATTGGCTTCAGCAGTTGCTGGATGAGACCTTTTCTGAATTAGTAAACAGGCAAACATTCACAGCAAAGAAACTGCAAGATTCTCCCATCACTCAGCGTAATTATTATTTGTTCCGACAAGGGCAGGTCAGTTTTAATACCATACAACATTTATGTAGTGCCTGATGCCTTGAAAACATTTTATGTACATTAGGTGCAGTACAACAATAATAAAACTTTGCCTTTCTATAGTTGCTTTTCCCCTGAGGCTCGCGAAGTGTTTAGCAAACATTAATTAGTTGGTCATCTTCCAAACGCATGTGTGAGGTGCTGCTGGTAAATACTCCCTCCCTGTACACAAGGGGCCGGCAGAGGTGCTGAAGGCTGAGACCAACAATTTACAACCTTAAGAGTCGAGCACCCACCAACTCGAGCCTTCATCAATAGCCTGATTTTTTTTTCAGCCTCAGTGTGACTCCTGTGAGTAAACCGGCAAATACTGCTCCAAATGCATAGACTTAAAATGACCAAAAAAGAAAGAAATCCGTTGTAAGGCATTTAAATATGCCCTAAACAAAAAGGAGCTTTGTTTGTTTGTTTTTAGCTGCCAAGATCATAACTCAGGGCTCAGCCTGTTCTTGAGAAACTGATGGTACTAAAAGTAGAGAAAGGAAAGAAGCTTTTCTGATGTCAAAGCTCCCATTCCTTGCTGTAGAGTCCTGCACCTCCTGCCTAATACAGGCAAAATCTTAACCCTTCTCCCCTTACTTTCCACATAGCGAAGGATCAGAGCCAAAGGGAGAAATAATTTTCTAATATATGATTTAAAACTGATGAGCCATGTGAAGCCTTGGAGCAGAGGAGCACTGGTACATCCCATCTGCATGGCAACTCTTGACCTCCACCTCCCTTTTCTCCCTATTCAGGCAGCGCTGGCAAACTTTCCGAAGTGGTACCAGTTCTGTGTCACTCCCACTTGCTGCTTCACTTCTTGACTGGCAATGTGGCTTATGCCATTTCCAGTCCTAGCTCCAAATTTTAGCGTATGTCCTTTCTGCAAGGCATGAGGGAAAAGCCTGTTCCTGTTGAAACTTCTCACATTTTAGCTGAAAATATGAAAAATGGAGAAAGAAAGGGGAAAAACTTCTTTTCTGACCAAAGCTATTCAATGCCTTTTCCTCTTCTGCTCCCTCTGGAAAGTGCTGACTGCCTTGGGTACAACAAAGCAATTTACAATTGGTATGCGAAAAAACTTGATAGCACTTAAAACAGATTTGTGTTTTCTCCCTCCAATGCATGAAGAGGATCTTTCAAAAAACCTAGATGCCAGTCCAAAACCCACTACCCCAAGCTCAGTGGGGAGCTGGCTGCGAGCAGGGGTGTCTGCTACCATGACACTATCCTATGACAAACCTCTCTAGATATTCAGATAAAGCTGTCTGCGACGAATCCTGGCAGATGCCTATTCAAGGATTTCTTTCCCTTTCTTCCCTTACTCTCTCTCTTCTCCATCTGGGAACACAGAAATTTCCCTAAGCCTGTTCACGCTTAGATTTAGTGAAGCTATCATGGTGTCATGTTCTGGCACTGGTTTGTGTCTTTGCTTTCCTCTACCCTTTGTAGAGCAGCATGGCACGGCTGTCCATCTGTTTATGATTTACTTCACACAATGACTTGGTCCTGATTACACTGATAGGCACAGTGGGTTATTTGAGGGCCAACTGGACCTCTGTAATGACACTCAAACTGTACCCAAATCATGGGAACGTTTCCAATCAAAAAAGGCCAGTGGAAAAACTCCACCGGGGCCTCCCCCAGGAGAGCCTTCCTGTCCTTAATGCCAGGAAGGAAAAACAAAAATTTAATTTTTTATCTGGAATTCTTCTGCAATTATCAGTGTCCAACTGATCCACAAAAACTGAAGAGGAGACAAGAAGAGAAACCGAGACCTGGGTCTTTCTGATGTTTAGAGATGCATATTGGAGAAGAGATTATAAAGAACAGCATGCAATTCAGGAGGCCACGTCTTTCGTGGTCTCCTTTAGCACAGACCTGAATCACAGAGTCAGAGGAACTGCACCGATCTGCACCAGCTGAGGATGGAGCCGGGAAGCGCAGCCATGCGGGGGGCACTGCGTACTGCCACAGGTAGGAAGCCCCTCCGCACGTACTGTATCGCTGGCCCTCGCGAGCACACGGGAGTGAGGGGAAAAAAACCCCACAACTCAAAAAACTGCAGGATGAAGTCACAGGGTCAGCAGTGAGAAAATACAGAATTCATTTGTAATCTGAACAAGGTCATTTCTAGCATGTTTTAGGATGATATAAGACTTTACGGGGAAGGCAAATGGAAAGTATTGCGCACGATTTCTTCTGCTTTATGAGTAAGCTGCTTTGGCCTTTATTTATTTATTACCTCACAGTCCCACAACGATCCTGGTGTGAAGACCAATTTGCTGTTCTTTCTCTCTTGCTTCTCAAGGATATTTTTGCTTCTTGAACCTGACCCTTTCCTGTCTCAGTGCCTGGCCACCTCGCTCATTTACCTCTCCATATTTCCAAGGAGACCCTTATTTTTACAATTCCCCACACCTCACCTCTGTGCTTATGGCCATATTTCACTTACGGCCACACTGCTTTAATACCCAGTATTTTATCCTTTCTTCTTCTTTTTCAAAGCTCTATCCTGCTCTCTCCAGTCACAAAAGCTCTGGGGTGCAGTGTAGAGACCCAGGAGAACCTGCCCAACATGGTGGTACCCCCCTGGATTTGAGCCAGCCGTGACGTGGAGGCCACTTCATCCAGATGCCACTGAGACACGAAGATGGCACCCACAAAGTGACATATTTGCTGAATCATTCAGCACGAAAGAGCATTTTAAAGCCAGAAAATCGCATAAGCCATAGTGGTCTGCAGGGGATTCACTAGCAATTTTGCCCATATAAAATAGCTAATAAAATACAGTATCCTTTGCCCTTTTTGCCATGAGTTGTGGCACAATGATCTATGGATACCTACACATGGGCTAATTTGGGGGGGAGGAGGGATTTTCTGAGAGAACAAAGATGGAGCACAGCTGTAGGCTTTTCCTCTAAAGGCCCTGCCACACACACAAGAGCAGCTAGGCATACTCAGAATATTACCAACCCCGATCGCTCAAACATTATGAGCGAGGCCCCAACATACTTAGAAATTGGCTAGAAAACACATGAGATTTATGACAAATAATAATATTTTGAACTTCATTTGCCTTCTGGCTTCTGAACAGGGATTCATGTTTTCAGTCTTACCTTTTCAACTAGAAAGCTTTTTCCTTTTTTTTTTTATTGGTTGTTTTTTGTTTTAATAACAAAAGATGAGATTCTGGTTATACACCTGACTTCAGTGTCGAGTGATTTTAGAGAATACAAAACAAATACCCAGAGACTTGCAGTGCGATGGCAGGATGCTGGTAATATTCCATTTACAGAGCACCATGGGCCATCCCTGCCTGCCCTTTGGCCATCTGCTGCTAGCGCTCAGCTAGAATCACACAGACCTTTTTTTTTTAAAAAAAAAGGTCTACAAGACTGGGAACTTCACGTGAATAAACATCACACAAGCGTGAGCTGCCCCTCTGAGTGCCCACGGTTTTGTAGCACATGGGTTTTTTTTTGGGGGGGGGAGTATTACTGCATGAGGGGCCTCGGGGGTTAAGCATCCAACCTCCTCTTGAAAATGCCAAACTTGGTACCTTGGCAAAGCTTGACACAGAACGCAATTGAAACATGCAGACAAAGTAATTGGGGGGGAAACTGTGCTGAGTCTATATATAGCATTTTGTTTCTGCTGGGTACTAGAGGGGGGGTGGGGAAGGCAGGAAGTGAGGGGGAGAGAGGGAAAAGAAAGATAAATTTTGGTTGCTGCTGTCATACGCAGATCCACTTATCTATGGCTGAAGCCCAGACAGCTGTGTGACTCTAAATGAAGAAATTTAATTAAAAAGTAAAAAATGAAAATCAGCAAGAAAAAAACAGAGAAAAAACAGGACTCCATGCTTCCCACACCTACCCTGATGTACAAATAGAGACTATCTGACTGATGAAGGGTGCTTATTATTTCTTCTTTCCATGTGTGTATAGAAACCCACAATTCTTTCTAGTGAACAAGCAGAATAATCACAAAGCCAATGGCATGTTGCTGCTTTTCCAACTTTGCTGCTCTAGTTTAAATGACATCATACAACAACCTGGCAGTTCCAGTCATATAATACCTATGATGCACTAAAAAAAAAAGGGGGTTGGATCAATTATGAAGGAAAAGATTTTGGAAAGCAGGTTACTTGGGATCATATTCTGCCTGAGTTACACCTCTTGTAAGAAACATGTTGGGAAAAACTGCAAGTGGATGCGATTCCCTTTTGCACCTCTTGCATACTTAGACCTGCCTTCTGCCAGCGTAACTTAGAGCAACCTCCCGGTTTTCCCTGCCTTAGCTCCCAAGGCATTTGCGATGCAGTTCAGAAGAGCCAGAGCATCTTGCACTTCTGTCCATACCCACTGCTTTTCCTAACACATTCGCTTCCCATTTCACATTATGGCACAGTAAGAGAGACTGGTATTAGTACTTTTGGCCTCTCTTCATGTGCGCACACATGTATGCATGTGTATTTTCTGTAACACATCCATCAATTTGAAATGGTATAAAAATGACTAAAAAAAAATTACGATCTCTAAATCTCAGAAGATTCAAAGTGTCAGTGCTGTGAAGTCAGAAAATTCATTCCAAGTCCTATTTATCTAGGTCAGGGTGTGGGAAGATTTTTTTTTGTGTTCTGCATATGCACGTCACCACTTTTGCTCCTTGGTACTACACAGGCTGGGAGCTGAAGACCCAGGGAAGACAATGGCTTGCTCCCTGCTTCCAGTGGACTTGATAGAAAAATCCCTTTTGTGTTCCTTATAATGGAGTCTTGTCTCATCTCTACCACAAGAGACGCTTCGGCCAGTATATTACAAATACCGTGCTGACAGAGAGTGTGTGTACAGAGCTCTGCCTCAGTGCCAAATCACCACTGCCTCTTCTTTAAACCAGAAGAGAAAAGCAGCCTGCAAAGCAAGGAACAAGTTAACAAAAGGCTTCATTTATCTCCAGCTGATACCAACGTGACAGCGGGAAACGCGGGGTCAGATTCCAGGCACATTATTGCGAGGGCAGAGGCAGCGCGGGGAGTAGCTGTTGTGCGGCGAAGCCACGGGGCTCGCAGTCAGGAGGTCAAGTCCTGACGCAGCTTTCCAAGCGAGTTTGGGAAAGTTTCTTCCTCTCCTCCAGCACTTTTAATAAGAATGGTAAACCTTAATCATGAGATTGTGTGGATACTCCTGGCATTCTCAGAGTCAGGCAGCATATGATGCTCCTGTTCAAAGCCTGATCATTACACGGTACTAACAGTAACTCTCCTGCTTTTTTGGGGGGGTAAGGTATGTCTGGGCAGTTAATACTGATATTATACGAAATAAAGGTACAACTTGAATGGACAACAACACTGGGGACAGACCACCAGAACAGAAATTTTACACATTCCTTCTGTGTAAATAAAGAAGTGAACTCAACCCACCATTAAAGCTTTGCTTTACGATGTGCAGTTGCTGGGGGAAAAAAGTTGTAATGGGTGTTACACACTCACCCACACACCAGCAACAAACAGGCAAAGAAACTCACTGTTTGCCCACCTTTGCATGGAAAAAAATAGCTGTAGTTTGAAGTTTAAGGGATCTGCTTTCAAGGTTTATCTATCTATAATGCCCTTGGGTCCCAAACAGAAGTTGGGATCCATGGGCATCCTCCCTGTTCCCTGCACCTCTGCCCCCTCAAATTACGAAGAGGGAGCTGTGCAGGGAAACTGCAGCTACTATGGGACCTCTGGAAGAGGAGCCAAAAGTGCTCCCCGAGCAGATACCAGGATGGGCTCCTGTAGCCAGCATCAGGGTGCAGAAGCCGGGCTCATGCCACTCTCATGTCCCGCGCTCCCCAAAACCCAGAGGAGAGGCTGTCGGGGCAAGGCAACGCTGCTCCACCGCGTGCGGCGCTACCAGCACATCTCTGCTCCAGCCTGGATGGTGCTTCCCTATTTGATTATTTTTTCCATCATGCATTTCTTATTAAGGGGAGTTACTAATCAGGTGTGAGTGGGGGGGCTTCCCACGAACCTGGCGTTACCACAGTAAGGGACGGAGCCGGTGCTCTGCTTGGTGTCGGTGAGCTCCCTCCTCGCTCGAGCTGAAAGATGGCTTGTGTTCAGAGAGTGCTGCGCGTGACCAGGCTCCAGACAGGATGCAGCGTGCTCGGCTCAGTGGGAAGTGAAAAGGATATAGGCTCTTTTTTCAGCTTGACTTGGTCTTAATAATGTTTAAATATCTGAAGGTCACTAAATTAGAGTGCAGAAATTTGTCACAAAGGCCTTTCTCTAAGATTATCTAGGTTTGCTGAAGTAAGACAACAAAAGAGAATAAACCGAAATGAGCAAAACCAACAACCGCTGCTAAGATGTTATTCTTCTCATTAAGCCTATATGTGGAGCCTATAGAGAAGGCAGCATTTCCTGTCCCTCTTGCTGACAGTTCAGTATCAGGGCACAAAGGCAGGTCACTGTCCTTGGTGATATGGTAAACAAAGATAAGAGCTGAAAGCAACGGAGTATTTTTTTAACCCTGATAATTCACTCAGAATAAATTCCATTGTGGAGAGATTCATTGTTTACTTAGCACTCCTCAAAAGAGCTCCTCGGGAATGCAATCTCCTTCCCATGTGCCGGACATGAAACACGCATTTCAGCCGAAAGCACTGGCCAGGCCTGCTCAGGGCATCTGTTACTCGTCCTTGGATTCACGTGTACGAAACGTAAGCAAACCTGCTGGAAAAACGCAGCCCCGAACGTTTGCCCAGATCTGCTTGTTATCCTGGGTTGGGAACTTAAACAGATGTCTTCAGCGGGCAGCCATGCTCATGAAAACGCTTTGCCAAAATGCCAACAAAAAAACCCATTGCTTTCCTTTTCTGCTCGCAAAATGTCTGCAGCAGAGCAGCACAAGAGTGAAAAAATCAGAGTATTTTCTGACACTCTTAGTAGAAGAAAGATCAGTCTTCCCTCTACCTGCCCCAAATAAAAGTGCCCCATTCCCTTCCCCTCGCAGCACATCTCCCCAGATGCAGACATACCACGCCACTACTGGGGGAAGCATGCGAGGAGGGCATCCCTGCCAACAGCAGAGACTGTCTGATCTTTTCCATGTAGTGGCTCAGCAGCTTAAAGTAAGGCAAGAGTTCAAGCTTTTGCTGATTTGGAGCCTAGGGCATCAGACAAGAATTTGGGAGCTGTGGGTGCTGCCACAGAAGTGGCCATTTAATCCTGCCATGGCTCCCCTTCCCACTTGGGAAGCAGCAATAAAACATCTCTAGCAGACTGCCTGGGACCTCTCATTTGGTCAAAAGGGGCATTTGGTAGACTTCCCCTAGCAGTAGCAGACATAACTCCAAACCCAACTGGATTAGATCTAGGCAAACTGCCCTCCAGAAGAGCATTGAGTCAGGACTGGAGGAACAACAAGGGATTTCTCATGCTTTGTGCTGTACATTTGACCTTCCCTACCTTTTCGTAGGGCCTCTGGATTTCACCAGAGACAAGAATCTCTTTTCAGGACACAAGGAGGTTTGTTGCAATGCAGTTCTTAGACATGTGCTTACTGGGGACATCCTAGGATTGGCAGAGATGGATTACCTATGGCCTTGGGCTGCACTGTAAAGTGGATTGTGAGTTTAAAATGTTTCTCTTTCATTTTCTGAAAGAGCTATAAGCTTGGCTGTTGCTAAAGTTTCCAACAGCATTCTTGGGGATAGCTTTTGTCTCATCTCCAAAGCCTACATTACTCATCCATTCGGACTAGTCCCTCTATATTTCTCTGAGCAGTTAAGAACTCTCTTTGGCTCTCACAGCACTGCAGCACCCATAGGATGTACATGTCCATATTCCTCCTGCATGTTTTCCGATCACCCCTACTCCTGCTCAGTGGGTGCCAGTTGCTCTATTGATTGCAGCAGGCACGTACTTGCTCTTTTTCAGCTGTTCTCGTAACCTCTTTTTAGCAGCTATCTTGCCAGATAATCTGGCAACTCAAAATACAGAAGCGAGTTCTGCTATCTGTTCCAAGGAAAGTTTTTCCAGGACCACTCAAAGATGCCAAAATCACAGAAGAATTGTTTACAAAGGTCAGTACACACTGTACCAGCATACCATCCAGCTTCTGATATTCAGGTCAGTCAGGGTTTATCAATGTAAGTGGTGGTTCTTGTTGCAGGTATCTTATTGCGTTGAGACCGGTCGGCCCACAAACAGAAGCTGAGCGGTTGTGGAGTCCTGAAGAAAACAGCAGTAAAATTAAGCTATTCCTCTGTATTGTAGTGCACTCATGGAAAAGGAGAGGTATGCCTGCCTGTGGTCGTCACCCCCAAAACACACCGGGGGGCTTATCTGCTGTCTCCTACTCCTCATTTCATGTGCTTAATATCAAACCGAGGCCCTGCACCCACACACCTATACTCTGTGCTATTTGTATAGCATATAGCGTATTTGTATTGATATGCTATTTGATATACGTTAGAGCGGTATGTACTGATTGGTAGAATGGTGCTGGGGCTAAACCTTACTTCACAGGTGGAGGTAAATTCAAGCATAGTCTACTTAAAAACATGAGATAGCATAATAAATCAGGAAAACCCATGTCAGTACAAGCACACTTTTACTGACTCCTTTCACTGGACCCATTTATCCCAATACAGTGAGGAGAAGAAACAGTATTACCAGGACACTTTTGCCAAGGAACTGCTGTATCTATGCTATAATACATCTCAATGCAGATACACAATAACTAAAACTCATAAATGAGCATTGGTAGAAGGACCACACGGTACGTCTGACCTGTGTAAACGTGAAGCTGCTAAAAACAGCAAACAATGTCCCATCCGGATATGTATATGGAACACACTCTACACAAACTAATGCACTAGGTAGGAGCCTTAGCAACTGCCAAGGGGCATTGCACCACCAATGCCTACCAGTTCTCATGGATCAACACTGAAACACATGCCCATGCCTTGTCTGCAATTCCTCAAAAGGAACATCTTTTTAAAAAGAAGCAAAGCTACAAAATTCAGTGCAACGTCTGAAGAAAACATAGTCAATGGATTGATAGAATTTCTTCAACCTGTGTAAGTCATTAGCCTATCTATGCATAGGAGAGAAAAGGAATCAGCCCCCTTTTAAACAGTGGTGACAGAAAGAGCAACAGAGCGCATCCCCTGATGGTAGACTTGCCTAATTTGGCTAATAGACTGGTTTAGAATTTGTATAATTATATCAGATGAGAAACCTTTGTAATTAAAACAAAATTAAAGTATAATGTAAAGGCATTATATCAAACTAAAGATGCTTGTACAGGAAAAAAGAAGTTATGCTGATAGAAGCAGTTTTATACTTGTATACTTCCACGTATGCTAGGAAGTTGCACGGCATTAACTGCATTGGTTTCTAAATTAATATAGCTATCAGCTATAGCTATATGATGTGTGTAGATGTGTATAGCTATATACACGTGTACACCCACCCACATCCTGTTCTCCCTTCAACACTGTACACAGAAATTTACTGTTCTTTTCTGTAAGAGCAGCCATTTCAGTAATCTATAATACAGAAAGGGCAATTTATATACTGCAATTTATATACATTATTTTCAACAAAGATTTAATTTAAAAACAAGACCAAAAAAAGGATAGATTAATAAAGCACCCATCCACACGGTATTGACTAAAGTTTTCAATCACAAGCCACTTCAGAAATAAGCAACCAAGTCCTACATTAAGATGCACACTCACACAAACACACATGTGTGCACACATGCACACACAAAGGAGAGACTAACAGTTATTTATATTTCCTACTTTGAGAGACAGGAAACCTCCCTTTGCATCTGCTTTTTTCTCACTAAGAAGAATAATTTTAATTACAGTCACTTGGCAGGAAGCCAATTTCGATTTTTTTTTTTAATGACATCTGTCTAAGCATTTTTAAACTTCCTGCTCAATGTAACTTCCTTCATTTTATAGACCAACACCCAGTTACAGCAAAAAAGAAAAGGGAGTAGCAAATGATTTATTCGGTTTTCATGTTAACTCTTATCAGGTATATCAAGTGGTTCATTGTTCTGAGAACTGATGGTACAGAAAGCAGATTTACAGGGGGAATTTAGGACTCAAGCAGTCTGGGAAAGGAAAAAAAAGAAGAAAAACCATGCATGGAAAAAAACAACACAGTTGTAACTTAACCCTAAAACAACTCAACAGTTCCTGTTCCACAGACTGATTTTCCTAGGTTTGGCTAGGCTTTTTTTCAGAAAAAAAATGAGGGTTGAGAACAGGGCAAAAGTTGGGGCAACATACTTGAAACTGTCAACATGAGGCATCGGGGCCAGTGGATGCCACCTACACCAGCTTAACCCTGGGCAAGTTTCTGCTGCATCGGTGAAGTTCCTCTGGGCTTGGCCAGTGAAAGCAGAGGTAGAGGCTGGACTCAAAGTCCACATCCCAAGCCGGCACAGCTCCGTGCTTCAGTCAGGTAACTGGGACAGGAAGAAGAATCCCAGACCTTCTCTAACAAAACCGCCCGCAGAAAAAGCAAAAACTTAATTTTCGGATGCTGAGTGTTAAAGCTGCCCTCCCTCCTCTGCCTTTCATTCTGCTGTTAGTCGTGGCTTACAAGGCCAGATCGCATGGCTTGCTGTTTTCTTCCTGTACAAGGAGTGTGGTGAGCTGAGAGGCGAGAAAGAGGAGGCAAAAACACCACCAGAGAAGGAAAGCTCAATAATGCGAAAGGAGAGAAAACAGGAGAGCTGAATAAAAAGCGGGTGCCGTGGGAGAGGAGGCGGCGAAGACAGAAGCAATGGTGGACGAAGTGGCAGGGGAGCTACCCCGCCAGCGGTCACAGCCTTCCAGGTACCTCAGCCTTTCCCTGAGATTTAGCAGGGTGCCACAGGTCTGGAGCCCGGGGAAGGCTGGGGGCCAGTCCGCGCCGGGGAGCAGCGAGCAGGAGAGCCGGCGAGCAGCGTGGAGGAGCACGTTTTATGCGTCCTCTGGCCACTCATTCCCTGCTCTGTTGGAGCTCAAGCCACAGGCGCGTACCCACACCTGGCTAACGCAAGTCCCAAAGGGATGGGATTTATAACACTCATCAGACACGCAGCCGGTGTTAGCTATAAGAGTATCTGCCTCTTGGCTGGCCCCACTGCTGGGACACAGGTAAGCCTAATGAATTCTTAATGCCTTGACACCGAAGCTGCATTTTCATTCTTTGCTCCAGACAACCTAGATTTTATTCTTTTGACTTACATGTTTTCTCGAGCAGGGTAAATCATCTTTCAGGATACATGAACAACACAACACAAATGACCTGGGAAAACTAAGTCTCCCTCCTGCACTTTCTGCCTCCGTGCAGATCTAACCTACAGCCATCCTGAAAGCACTGCAAAAGTTTCCATGTGATTTTTAATTTCCTGGTCCTGGCTGGAACCAGAACTGTGAGTGCTGGAAGCCGCCGGAGGAAAAATTGGTATTGTCAGATTCTGCCCTAATTTTCCAAGATTCAGGAGTTTCAAAGAATATCTCAGCTCTTTAAGTGTTGGAGGCTTCACTCTCACAAGTGGCTGACTGCCTTCTGACTTGAGTCAACACAGCTGGAAAATGGAGTAAAAAAAACCCCCTGAAACCTCACTGAAAACCAGATGTTGCCATTGAGCAGAGCTACTGTGTTAATAAAACACTAGCACCCCTGCTCTCCCCGAAACAAAATGAATAGCTCTAATAGATTTCCCAAACTGTGCTTTATGCCAGAAAGAAAGTAGAAGAGAAATATTTTAAGACTTGAAGCAGACTGTAGAGAGGTATGGCTCTGGTGCTGGCACTGGGATTACTCCGCAGCAAGAAAGTTCTCTATTTTTAGGGAGGACAGCCTGTGTTTGTTATTTGGCAGGAAGCGATCGGGACCAGTGATTGCAACATTATTGCCGGACCCGTGGTCGGCTGGATATGAATGATGTGTTATAACACATGGTTTGGTACGGTGGTGCCGAACACACAAATGTTGCTGACGTGTGCCCGGTGTCGTGTGCCACACAGTTTAAGCAGGGTCAGGAGTTTATGTGTGCCCCCGGGGCACACAGTGTTCCCCCATGGTACTCACATTGTAGCTGTGAAAGAAAACATCTCGGCACTGTCAGCAGCAAGGCAAAGATTTTGGGGCAGTTTTGCTTAAAAAATACTGGAATTTCTTTGCATACTCCTATTCAAGATATTTTTCTGTCAACTACGTATGCCTCACAGGATGTAGATGCATTATGTGATACGATATATACACAGCTAAGCAGGAATGCAAGCAAGAACTGAAAAACAACAGTGGTTTGTTTAAACGCCCTGTTTCATCTCATCCAGCCAACATCCCATTATGAGCCACAGGGGGCCAGCTTTCTGAGGCCACCAAGATGTCAACAGTTGGAGGAAACGTTCACTCAAATGCCCCTGGGGTTGCTCTGAAAGCAGTCACTGACATGACATCCACAGCCTTCTGCAACAGAAGCAGCGGCACAGATTTGTTAGCAGGCTACTTGAAGTTGCCTCAAACTAGAGAAAGCTCATGTCTTTGGAGAAAAAAGCTGACCTCTCTCTCTTCTTCCCATCACAAACAACATCCTCGTCTTTTCTTCTCCCTCGGCATAGTCGATAAAGGGTCTTTGGAGCCAATGAAGAGCACAGACAAGATCCACGCACCACATGGATGCAGCCCCTGTGCCTCAGCCCCTACACAAGTAGGCTAATGTCGGTTTGGTCTGAACCAGATGCCAAGAGAAAAATGGGTTTCACTCCTCACACTGCTTTGTTGTGATCAAGCCCTAAGACCACTGGCAGTACTGACTGGTTATACCACTAAGTTTAGGTTGAATCACTGATATGACTTGGACTACTATGAACATCAGTGTCCTTAATCTGTGGGTGGTTTATGTTTAGAAACAATAGCAAAAGTAAAGCCAAATTAAAAGTATAAATATGATGAGGTGTTTCAAATGCAGAGCTGGACATTATAAATAATGTGCTGAATGTATCCAGTGCTCTGACACTTAACAAAATAAAAATATGGCACCTTTCACCTGGTAATCTCCAGCTATTTTTTTAAAAAACAGATGGGGAAGCTGACTCATGAAAAAGGTAAAATGTTTTGTGTAAGGTCACAGATCACAAATTCAGTGCTAGAAAAATCAGAGTTCCTTAAGCTAATTCCCTTGCTTCATCACCAGATAATATTGGCTACAGTACACTTGAGCAATAAATTAGACTTTAAAAAACTCAAGGGCATTAGCAAATTATAATTAAGCACACATTCTGCAATGAGATGAATTGTTTTTATAATAAGAGGTAGCAAAAACTAGTGCCTATAAATTGCCCATTGTAGGAGAGTATTACTCCTTCTTAGAGACAACAACAAATACTTTTGCCAGATTTTGATGATACAGATGTGTGTGTATGCATGTGCATGTTTAGAATACAGTAAAAGCAATAACAGCCTGGCCGCGCTCACTGCTGTGCACCTTGATGGGGAAGATAAGTGAAGCTAGATCCAGAAAACACTTCAGGGCCTGGTTTAATTCAAAAATACACAGTATTTTTTACATTAACACTGCTAAACATGTGAATTGTGTTTCCTGGAGTGGATGATTTAAGCACAAGCCCCAAAGAGACACCAACTGTCTTTGATAACTGCATAAACTGCATTGACACTTAGTTATTGCTTCTTTGCAGTTAGATGCTGATTACAAAATCAGGATGACACAATCAGAGATGACATACCATATTCAAACTTTAATGCTTAATATGAGATGCCAGATTAGGAAAACACTCATAAATAAATGTTTTGGTGTTAAAGGGCACTGAACATCTAAAGCTCTCATTCACGTTGGTGGAGATTGCCCGTGGTTAGTGTTTCTAATGAACTCAGGCATCTATTTAGGTGTTTAAATATAGAGTTAGGGCCCTAATTTTAGGCACCCATGACTGAAAATACCACTGCTAAATACTATTTGTGTAGGCTGATGCTGAAATACTACTATGAACTTTCCATAATGTCACGAAAAAGTAGGAGATATAATAAAATTATAATAATATGTTCTCTTCCCTAATGCCCTTCAGCCGAGAATCTCAAACATCCATTAAGGGAAATATAAGCATGCTCCATTTACCACAGGCTGTGGTCTTAGAGCAAGTCAGAAGTTATGAAAAGTCAGAAACAAGGAGTTCAAGTAATGTTAGCCAGCATCTACTCTCCAAACAAGAAACCAGCCTTCCCCTCCCTGTTCAGAGGAGGACGAACAGCACATCTCTCAGCATGTTTTCTATGGTCCTTCTGAGAAGCCCAACACCATGAATGTTGACTGCTACGCCATAGGTCAGGTCTGAGTGCACGCCAGATTTGAATCAAAAGGGAACAATATTTTCAGCTTAGAGTTTACTAAAAAAAGCCCCATACTGATAAAGGAAACAATTGTATTGCTCACTGTGCTCTTTTACTGATTTGTTCTCCTTAAATCAGCCCAAACTACCACCTTCCCCTGGCAGGAGGGCTGGTCAAACATATGCTTCTGCAGATGATCCGAGTGCCAGCTGGCACAGGGTAAGAGGGGCAGTCATGCACAAAAAGGCTGGCCCACATCTTCTTCTGACTCTGAAGATGCTGTTATCTCTGTCACCCACTCCAGCTCTTATGTCCTACAACTAAGCCATGGCACGGTGGGTCTGCTTTTTGACTTGCCACTCTGCCGTGCAGCTATCTCTCTTCCTCGGGATTAACCATTTAGCTTCTAGCAGGGTGCAGCTATCAGGACAAGCTTGTTACAGCTTCACGAGCAGTACTGTTGATTAAGCAGTTAAACTACATGCTGCTCTATCTATTTAATAAACAAAGCCCTTGTTGTTCGTTGATACACCACCATTACCAAAGTGGCACGCAACAGATAGAGAAGAGAGCTAAGGGATGTCTCAGCAATCATTAACTTTACAGGTACACGACTTCTTACACACTCCAGAAACCCAAAATGCAGGGGTTTACACCCCTCGAAATCTTCCCCTCTTCCCCTCGGAGCCATATGACCAAAGTTTGACTGCCAGGAGCCAGGAGCCAAAGCTGCATGCAGGCTCCTGCTCAAGGTCATTGCTGGCACCTTTCTCCTGCCAGGAGGAAGGGCTAGGTGTGATGGGCCTCCTGCCTGAGGTCTCCAGGACTGTCCCTAGGTCAACCCAGGGATAGCTGCAGCCCCACCAGGCAGCCTTTCTCCATCGCAAACCACCTGGGCTCTTCCTAGGAAGCTTTATCCCTAGCTAGTTCAGGGAGTGAGAAAGTAGACCTGCGAGTTTAATTCAGCCCGTTCACCGGCAGAGGATCTGAGCGGATACAAACCCGATGGTGGATGCAGAGGCAACACACCCTCTGCACCCTGGGGCCAGGGCCATCACCTGCCACTACAGCAGCTTATTAGTATTAAGGCCTCATTAACAGCGTGATGAATACCATCTCATCTGGGAGACCGACAGCGTGATAAACACAAGAAGCTACTGCCTCACACCCCTGTTTTTGCCAGTAGTTACGCTGCTGCTGAGCAGGCCCACTGCCTCTAATAGAAGTGGAGGGTTTGAACTCCACGAGCCCTGCAGGTGCTCTGAAGCAGCACGGGGAGCGGGCTGCACGCCGGCCCCGGCTGGCTCTTGGCGAGCACAGGGCTGCTCTGCACTGCATCTGGCTGCCTGCGTTTACAGTGGGGCAGTTTGGGGTGATGGGGATTGCGGGTGGAAAAGGGTTAGCCCTTCCTTTTCCCCTCCACTCCTTTCTGCTCCCCCAGCCTTCTCCGTGACTGCCTATTAACAACACACACAGACCCTGCTCGGTGGCCGAAACTGCTGCGGCAGAAAGATTGAATGAGACAGGGAAAAACTGCTTTTGCAAATTCAAATACCCATCTTTTAATAACATAAACAGCTTGCCTTGCTGAAGCAGCAAAGCCAGGCGTTGACGGGAATGCCTACTTCCGTTTCACAAAGGAATTAAAAGATCACTGGCACCAGCCTTTGAACAGACGCCTGCCGCCTCGTCTGCGCTGCTGGGGCTGGTACTGTGGGCACCGAGCAGCTGGCACTGAGCTCTGGCGGGGCTCAGACCCAGGCAACCACCGCTCGACCCAAAAGCCCACCTCACCTGCATCAGCCCCTGAGCCCCCAGATTATTAAATGCTGATAATCCTGTGTGAATGCATCCTTCTTCTTACTCCCACCCTGGAGTGGCTCTTACCTCCAGCCCCACCAGAACTTTACAACCTTCAGTAAAACCTTTGTAAGCCCCATTTTCCCCCTTGCGCTGAGTGGGGCCGGTGCCCTTGGCAGCACCCAGCCTGGCACCACAACACACCGGCGCGGGAAGGACGCAGGACCTGCGCAGCAGCCTGCAGCAGGGATTTCCCTGGCCATTTCCAAGCTCGTCAAGACACACATATGGCAACATGGGCAGAGCGTTAACATGGCACGCTGCAAAAAGTTACAAGGTCCTTTACAAGGCAATGAGCTTTCTTTTCCCCTGTTTGCCAGTGTATTACAACGAAATATTCTCATCTTGTTTGCACTGTTTGGATAATGAATAACCTGTACCGTTTTTGTTTTGCACAATAATGCTCTCTCAAACCTCTATCGTTTTATTTGTACATGCATACAGACACAACATCTGCTACAAAATTTTCTGGTGAAATCTCCACTCGTTAAAAATATTAGAGCCGCCTCTGCTCCCACATGCAACAAGGAAATGTCATATAGGGGTTGGCTCTCCCAGCTGAGCTTTATTCCAGTTGTAAATAAAGTTATTAATACTCCAGACAGCATAAATAGCCACGTATCTATTTTTAAACGTCTGTAATTATCAGTCTGCTAACTATTAGTTTGCTTCTTTAGACCTTTCCAATAGGGCTTAACTATGACACAGGCAGTATTTATTTCTCATTTAATCCCAGCTATTTCAATTGGAAAAAGGTGGCTGCAAAGAGGGTGACTTATCTGCAACGCTACAGTATCTGTCAGAATGACATTCTGATTTAATATGGAGGTTATAGGGCATGTATGTTTTATTATGCTCTGGCCATTTCATGACACTTGCAATTACAGAATTAATAGTGTTGATGTTAGGAATTAGAAATAAACAATAGTTCATTTAATGATTGATAGTCACTGAAAACAAGATTATCTTTAATGTAATTGAATAATTAGTTATTGATGAAGGGCTCATGATTAATTACAATTTACCTGCCTTAGCAGGATTTTAAAGATCCAGTATTCATTATTTTCAATGACAATGAAGAAATAAATAAGGAGAAGTTGCAACCGTTAAATGTCACAATTTCAACACTATGATTGTTAAAAGTAGTTAAAAGATCTGAAAAACCTTCCTAATACATTAAAATCAAAACCTGCCTCAGCAGAGATGGTTGCCCTCTGCCTCTGGGCTATGCGTCCCTCTCTATTGTGAACCCTCTGGATTTGCGCCTGAGGCTTTGGGCCAGAGTGTCAACTGACGCAAATCAGCGTAGCTTCTTTGAAGCCAGTGACACAAATAGTAAAAAATTCAGTTTAATTGGGTATTTGTATAGGTCACCGAGATTATTTACACTTTGTAAGGAACCTGGATGCTGAAATTGTGGGATCAATTGAAAAATACCTGATAAATATTTAACAGTCGTCGTGTAATCGATCAACGATGGATGCATAGGTATTGATTTATATGACATCACATCACAGTATCACAGCTATGTTAATAGTATCCAGGAAAGGCATAAGGAAGCAGCCATGTTTATGCAAGTAAACATCTTATGAAGGCAGATGTGGCTAAAACACTGGCTAGGTTTTAGCCCTGTTGCTTTCATTTCTGCTTGCAGAAGGGAGTATGAAGGGACTCCGATATTGGCTAAAGAAGCTGTTAAGAAATTTTTTCAGGCTTACAGATGCTATATGCACTTTCTTTCTTAAGGCATTCATTCCTTCATTTTGGCTTGATAATCAGTGTCCCCAGTCTTAGTAGCCCTCGACCAACTCAAAGACCTCAGCATGTTTTCATGAGAGGGGAGGAGGAATGAACGATTCATCACCACACAGATTTCATCACTGACAGCAAACCAGTTCTGAGGTGGATCAAATCATTTTAGCACAAAGCATCACTGGTTTTCTGGCTGTATTCAAGAAAGCAATGGGAGATAGGATCCCTCACAAGAATATAAGAAAGGATCAACTCGATGGAAAATAAAGGTGCAAACACTATAGGTTTCCAAAAGCACTTAACCTGGCTGACAAAAATAATCCTAATGCAGTTGATCCAAGACCTCTCCTAAAATTCTTTTGTTCTGCATGTCTCTGCAGGATACTTTCTCCTTATGGAGCCTGCTCTAGTCCCTACATTCGGATGGAAAGGATTTCACTATGCTCCTTTCTTCCCCCCATCCCCTAAACCCTAAGTCAGAGGCGCACCTTGCCCTTTCCCTTCCCTCTCCTCCCCAGAGCATAATTTAAAAAGAAAAAAAGAAAAAAAAAAAAGAGAATGTAATTTACAAGGTGGAAGTAATATAACAAATGATGCCTTATGGGGAAACCCCACCTCTCTAATAAAGAACTAGTAGGATCTTGGGATCATTCCTTGTTGCGGAGGGTTAATGGAGGCCCTGCTCCTTTGCATCACAGTATTAAGCTTGACATTTTTAAAGGAGAAAACACTCCCCACTGAAACATAAAAGGCTTTGCCTACAGCGCTGCCTATATGTACCACTTCTCTTACAACGCAAAGCTAAAGCATGGGAAGCTATAAACCACTCTGCAGTCACTGCCAGCAGACAAAGGACTTTCTTTAGAGAAAGCCAGAGACTGCAGCAAGAGTTAAAACAAACAGTTAAGATTATACAGCTCACTTCATTTTCCCTTAGGAAACCGAAACATCCCTTTCATTCTACTCCTGCTCCCCCTAAATCAAGTTCAATCCACTCATATGAAAGGGCCACAATACAATACCCTTAAGGACAATGTATCCCAGCTGTGATGTGCACTGCTCCTATCTGAACACCTTGGAGGTCAAGGCTGTACTAAAAGAGCAACCAAACAACACATGAGCCTGGAGAAGTTAAGCAAGAATCCTTTGCAGCAGCTGTCTATGGGAATCTGAGGGAAACCTTGTGTAAACTGATGGCTTTGGGGAAGTGACCCTGGGTGGTGATGGCAGATTCAACCGCTACCTAATGGGAGCATCCTGAGAAATTCAATTTTCAGAAAAATTAGCACTTGGAAAAGGCCCCCTTTTTATGACTTCCACTGACATGGTAAGCTGTGAAAATATAATTTCTTTCTATAGTTTAGAAAGATTTCACTCACTATTAAAAGGTTAATGTGAAAATGAAAACCATTAAAAAGATATCTGTGCTCACCCATGTACTAATAACAGCTTTGATCATTAAAGATGAGTTTTATTTAACAAATGCCCTGTTACTGCCAGGACTTAAGATCTTGATCTCTCTTTCTTTCTTCCTGTCGTACATTATAATTGAAGCTAGTGATGTTTTAATAGAGGTTTCAAGTTGGCTACGAAGGCCTGGCACACGGTCTATGATCCATGATGTGTTGCCAGTGCGTGGAGAAGGAGTTCTGTGGGCCCTTTCCAATGAGACTCCGAGCATCTGTTTCCACATGAAGGCATGTGCTGTGATGACCCGTGGGGCCTCCCTGGGTTCTTAAGAAAGGAGTGCAAAACTTTAAGATTACATTTTCCCTTCCTGCGATTTCTTTAACTTTCTGAATTTTACTCAGAATGGCCAGTGGACTCATTTCACCAGTCCACGCTCACACAACTGCACGACAGAAGCCACTGGAAGCAGCTTTAGGAGGCAGCGCTGCCTTGTGGTAGGAAGTCGGGCAGGTCAGCACATGGCTGTGTCGTAGGCACACTGCGTTGTGCGTGCATCTGAGCCGGACGAAGTTACTGCTTCCATTGCTCATCACCACCCTCAACTGCAAGCAACCAACCCCACAGATCCTGACAGCAGATCTGCTCAGGTAATCACTCTCCACTCATTCAGTCCAAAATCCCTACTACTTCATGATGAAGTCTTACACTAAATTCAAAAATGTCTTCATGCTAAATAGGGTCATTTTGACTGAGGCAGGTGTGGGGTGCAACTACTCAGGCTTGCAGATTTGAAGGGAATGGAAGCTGTGGTGCAGGCAAAAGGTTGGTTGACCAACTGTTGCTGTCCTGCATCCAGCTCAAATGCATCTAGAGGACTACATGATCATAACCAGAAGCTTTGATGGTGACCTTAGGAAACATCCAGGCTCTAGTACCACAGAGGGGACGCTGGGAACCCGAGTACTTATTCAGGGTCCTAATCAGTTCAGTGGTGTTTCACTGAAGGCCAATGGTATACCCATCAGCAGTTCCTGGCTTAGGAAAGGAGTCAACACCTCTAATGGCAATATACAACCTTAAATCCACATTGTTTTGTCAGTTTAAGTACACACTGCAGCCTTTTAAGAATCTATATCCTAATAGGTTTTTTGAACATTGTATGCTCCAATAAAACTCAGATCTGGGGGTAGAAATTCTCAGCGGTACTGTAGCAATAATCACAGGAATAAGGATTGCAGCAACATTCCCTCAGGAAGTCTGCTTTGCTCTCTGGTTCCCATACAGCAGGGATGTGTAAATTATTCAAATGTACTGTGCAGGAAAAGAGGGCTTGTATGAAAATAAGTACAATTGTTATTTAAGAAGAGAAGGAAATAATGAAGAAGGAGCTTTTTAAAACACATCCGTAATTTTTCCACAAAGCAACAAGTGGAATTTGTACACAGAGCTATTTACTGTGAAAGTCTGTTTTGTCTGTTTTTAAAAAATGTATATTTTCAATCAGAAACACCAGAAACAGGGATACAAAGCAAGTTTGAGGGACTTACAAGTGAAATAGCAGCTTTAAAATATGACAGTAACCGAGAACCTGTTAAATTATTTTACTAGCAGAAAACTCTTTAAATTTTAAATGTTCATTTTACTTACAACCAAAGCTTTGCAAACTTGGGCTCACACCCATGATATACATTTCTCTGCTTGTTCTGGCACGCAAGAGAAAAACAGGGAATTACAACTGACCTGGCACAAACCTTCAAACCAAGTTCGTGACAGCATTTACAAAGCTAATGCTGTGTGACATGGTTAGCAGGTCAAATGAAAGCAAACCAGCAAGTGGAAGTAAATGATGTAAGAGAGTTATGTTTAATTTGGGGAGGTAGAACAAAACTTCAATTGCTGTGTTGTTGCCTTGAAAATAATACCGGATGGATTCAGAACTCTAAGTGGAAGAAAAAAACCTGCCAGTGGCAGCTGCACTTTACACTTGAGTAGCCACATGGGGAAACCAGAGGCAGGTCCTCAACCAGGGTAAATTGCCTTAGCTCTGAATGGGACCTGAATTCAGTGGGAGTCTATCTGTTCACCGACTTCAATGAGCTGTGAATTAGACCCAAGAGTGCCAGGTTTCCACAAATTCAGAATGCTCTCTTCCTCATTAAAATGTACTTACTAGTGACAGCAGCCAATATTAACCTAATGAACAAAGAAGTTCATTACTGACAAAAAGTGCTAATGCATTTTTATGCACCACTCATGACAAAATCATCTTTGAAGAAAGCAGAGAGAGATCCTCACCCCTGGCTAGCTTGGACAAATTCCTCATCCAAACACTATAGAAGATCTCTAACAACTGTCTTGCAAGCCTAAATGCGAGGACTACCTTGGGTTGGGGGAATTTGGGAAGCATCAGCGCTGTGAAGACTTTATCTGGCCTTTTCCTGAAGATCCTGCTTTCACTTAAATATCCCAAGGCTCTCAATATTAAAGGAGGTCTAGCCTTTGCCCCAGAGAAGCTGACACAAGGACAAGGTGCCAAAGGGATGTTCTCCAGCTTTTTTGCCTTATAATTTTTAAAGACTTTTTGATCCCATCTGCTTTGTCCTGAAAACCACACCAAGCTTCTTAGAGTAAGTGTATACTGAAATTAGGGCCACTACTGTGGATGTACCTGTTGAGCTAGCTTTGAGCGAGCTAAGAGTAATGGAAACCACACCAGAAGCAGAAAGGTGAGTGAGAGCTGAAACTCACCTGAGTAACGAGGTTAATCCTCAGATAATGAACTTGTCTGTTGTCTGGGCCCAGGTTACTTAGCTAACCAAAAGCTAAGAAAACCCATTATCTTGGTTATGCAGCAGCCATACTATCGAACACAGAGTATATACATAGCTGGCCCAATCCAGCATCTTTTCTGTGTCTGGGGTTGGTAAAGGCAGGCCCTTCTGAACGCTCCTCACTTGTTTTCTTTGCCCTGTAGGCTGTTGGCTACTCATGGAGGAGATGATAGATGTTCTGCCATGAAACCAAGAGTAATGTACATTGCTGGCCCTCAACACACCCTATACACAGCCGTAACAGTATTTACAGGAGCAGCAGCAAGACCCTGCTGGCTTGTTCAGCAATAAAGGGAGTCACTCAGCCATGTTCAGAGAAGGAGACCAAAGAAGACATTTTGAAAGCCAAAAGCAGTATGCAGGTGCCCAGTTTCCACCGAGGGACAGTGAGAGTTAGGCTAGAACATTGCAGGGGATCTTCCAAAGAACAAATGGCAGCTAGCTTGCCCAACTACCACTTCAGCCTTTGAGGAGAAGCTGGTAAAATATCTGGCCTGAATTTTCTCTGTCCAGCACCGTGACAAAGTAGTCATACTTTTACAAACTGAGCATAAAACACACCTCGAGGTGCTTACCTTGGAGCTGCATAAGAAGGAATTACACAAAAGACAGACCACAGGGCATCAGGCTCACCAACTCCCGAATGGAAGAGGAGTGATAACAGCAGGTAGTGGGGGAACCTTAAAAAGAGCTTGAATCACCTCAGGACAACCCAATTCAAATGGCCCCCGAGAGGCTGCAGAGTAAGGAAGGATTGCTACATCCAGTCACATCCTTCAGCTCGCCAACATGCTTTCAGTATGAGCACACCACAGGCAAAAGTGAGGAACAATGCTATTGCACCACACACGTTCCACCCAGAAGCTGGAGCCACCTTTGAGACACCGCTGGCCATATTTTTGGCCCACGTACCAATAATTAAGAACGAGAGATAGGACTCTCTTAAATACAAAACAACAAACCCAAAACCCAGCACCACCCTCCCAACACCAAACCCTTAAGCAATACTGGAAGTATTAAAAGCGTTAATTGCTCTATAGCTTCAAGAAATCAACCTCACGAGAGAGCTGCATTAAAAGATCATTCTGGCTGCCATCTCACAGCACTGTGCCAAGCAGGAAAGCTCCATAACCTGCCATAAACGCAGACAGGAATACAGTATTGCTGCAAATACCATCATGTCTCAGAGCAAAATCATAGTGACAGGCACTCCGGTCTGCTGCAGTTTGCAATTGCATGAAATAGGGGTGTGGGTAGGTACAGTAACAAATAACAGGTATAGATTTCAAAACAGAGAAACCCATTATTTGTAAGAAAGATGCAAGCGGAAGGACTTGATGGATCCTTAAGTCTCTGGATGTTGATCTTATTATGCTAAAAAATTACTTTTTCCCCTTTTCCACAATGTCATGTTTACTTAGCAGGCATTAAAAAAGGAGGAGAGGAAAAAGGGTAAAAGAACAAAACCTACAATGACTGAAGCTAAATTTATACGCACAACAGAGACAGATAAAGCATCCCAGGGGACCTTATCAGCTTTACACAATAACCAACAGGCTGTTTCCTGTATATAGCAGCTTAAGGTCGGCGGATGTTTATTAGAGGCAGAGGGGAAAGGAAATGCAGTATCTTTGACTGACACAGCATGGGTATATGAGAAGTGCTATTTATGCTTTTGACTTGAATAAGAACCACAGTGACTCATAGCTGTCTTATACTTAATATTCCAATTAGCGCTCCAGGAACGCTGAGCACCACTGTCCCAAAAATGCGGGGCTTGTTTACTGTTCCTGACAAGAAATATTAGAGGGTAGGAAGAATTTCAGCTTCTTAAACCCATTACCATCTCTCAGTTAAGAACTGCTGGGATAGATCAACCTCAGATTTCCACCCCCTCTGATTTTTTAAAAAGAGACATTAATTATTAAACATTTGTATCGTGTCCAGTGGGAATCCAGTCTAGGTTTGAGGCCACACTAAATACAGCTCTGTGGTATGCTAGAGAAATCGGCTGTCTGTGTGCTAATTCTTTTCATTCCTGGAAGCCCTGTAGAAACATGAGAAGAGAGGTCGGCATTTGGTCCACTGTTTTTCTACGAATCAACCTAATATATTATTGAATCAGGAGTTTTGGAAACACAACAGGCATGACGGGTGGGGGCAGGGAGATCTTGTTTAACCACAGCTCTCCCTGCTATCTGGCTATGATGATGTGCTTTAACCAGAGGTGGGACAGCAAGATGGAAAAATTAGGAACATACCGAGTATTTAATAGAGATACCTCCTTAGAGAGGCAAACAGGCATTCGCTTGCGATCGTTACGCTGTGGTGAGCTCCAAGAGGAGGTCTTCAGGGCTCCATCGTGCTGATTTAACTCTGCACTGAGCCTGGGGTACAGCCACGGGTGTAACATTTTGGCCTCAGGGGGGTAACAGAGCACATGATGCTTCATGTTTCATGAGGAAACAAAGCATATGGAGAAGAATCTTGGGAAAACAAGGCAACTTTCTTCTAGGTTGGAAGAGGAGAGACAAGAAGTCAGTGTCTGCTGGAGACTTTGGAACTAAAGGAACGATATTTCATTTTAGGGACCATGAACTACCCTATTGTATGTAACCAAATGCTTCCTTCGCTCTCCCCTCTGGTGTGAGACAGTAAAGCATAATTACACTTCTCTTACTTGCTCTTTAAAACACCCATCATTTTCCACAGCGCTGTACAGAAAAGCAAACAGTGATCACACTGCTCTCAGGGCTTTACCTGCCTTAGCAGAGGAGACAACTTCTTTTGTGACTCCACGCAGAACGGACGTAGTCCCTGAGGTCAAAGGCACACAGGATTTTCTTATTCCCAAAAGCCTCGGGAGGGACACAGTGATGAAGGCAAGGACAAGGGTGAAATGGAACAACCACTCTTTCTCCCCACCCCCAGGATTATACAGGCCTGCAAATAAGAAAGAGCATATGCCACTCTCCTGGGGGGGGTGAAGCTATACACATTGTACATCATCTGAAAAAAATTGCTACTGATTACTGTTCTCTGCAGAGAACAAAACCTCTCACTCCATCACCCTGGACAAAAGGACGAATATTCACCTTTTGCTCCAACTACCTTTTACCAAGGCTTACATGCAAAAACTGTATACAATTTAACCCTATTCAAATACACGTTGGTGCAAACTTCATGCTTTCTCATGTCCATCTGGAGATGCATCAAGGGGAGGAAAGCTATAGTTGGACATTTTAAAAATATTTCAACTAATATCCCCAACAAATTGTAAGAAAACTTACCTGCCTCGCAAGAAGAGCCTCTGCACTAGTTAGGAACACTGACTTCTAATTGTAATTCTTCACTATTGAGCTCCACGTTGTACAATGAGGCTTGAATGTTCAGAGGGTTTGATTTCTGCAGTAGGTTTCCAAGGAGAGCTCACCTCCCACCTAGATGTCATGCAAGAGGCAGCCAAACATCTGAGATTCAAACAGCTGGGCATACTGGTATGACCGTGTGCTAGATGCACACAGGCGTCCCGAAAGCCCGAGTCCTATTCAAGTGCCTAAAAGGGGAGAACTTTCAGAGGCATCAAGTGCCGTTAGGCACGTACCTTTCCTGCTCTGCCCCACAAGCTGGACATCATCCAGGTAAACAGCAGCAGGATGGAGCTTCAGGCCAGCCTGGAAGCAGCAGCGTGGTCCATAATCTCTACTCTACAGATCAAACACTCCGAGAGGCCCTGCCACCACTTATGCCCTGGCAAGCCCCTCTAGATTCAAGCCTCACCTCTGTACTAGTGTCCTGCAAGGATCGATTCATGGACACCTCTCTAGCATTTAGGGAAGTATTTGTACCATGGAAAGTCACCAAACAAATGTTTGGAAAAAATCTATCCTCAATTGCAGGTGCCAAGCACTGAGTTGAAGCCACCTCCACTGACTACTTTGGTAGGCAGGTGGAGACCTTGAATTACCAAGCAGTTAGCTTCAGCTGCACATCTCCAGTTTTTCAAACAAGGGAGAAGCAATGCATGTCTCTAGCTATGTCCAAGAGCTCAGCCTTGAGGAATACAAGTCAATCAGTAGTAACAGCACTTCTTGCCCCTCACAGGTCTGCTTTGAATAAAAACAGAGATACACTGAATTGAAATGATTGAGGTTGGAGATGGGAATGAGTTCACTGTGAATCATATGGCTACAAAAAGGGTATGACATGCACAGCCTTCTGTACGGCACAAGGGAGGGAAGACAGGTGTCTCATGAATTATGAGTAAAGTGGGACAATTTAGGGAAAGTTTTAACTTTAAAAAAAAAAAAAAAAAGAAGAGACCAAAAGCCATTAGATACATAACCTTGTAGTCTAATATGGCCATAAATTAACAGCTGCACTATATTATGTAAATTTATGTTAAATTATTCACTACCTGTCACCATATCCCCATAAAAAATCTACGTACTGACATTTACGAAAAATGACATCTTCTGATAATAGTTTTGCTACATATTTCAGTGGCTGCAATTGCCTTTTAACCATCTTGACTGCTGCTGAGGCAAACACTACTGAAACAGGGATGCTTTAGGAGGTTTAATGAATTCATTACTATTCACGGATTCACCCTCCAGGAGGGCACTGTCCATCTGAGCAGTGTCCTTAGGGCAGTACAGTTCCTCTAGTTTCAGAACTTGACTGGAGAGGAGCCAGGAAAGATCATACAGGTCCCTGCATCTCTCCAGCTATGAGCTGAAATCAGATACCCCGTAAAGGCCCTGGCTGCACCCATTTAGTGTTGAGTGTTCTGGCCACCAAACACAGCAGGGCCACGTTCAAGGGATGCACAGCTCAGCTTGTCCTCCTTCACCCGTAAGGAATCAAAGTGATCATCCAGTTGTGGAAACCTGAATCAGAGATCTTCTTGAGATGAGATGCTTCCTGAATCACACCTGGCTTGAGATGGTCCTTCAGCTTTCCAGCTGTGTGCTTCTGCTGACTGTGACTGATACGCAAGTGGGATGCCCCAGCAATCCTGACTGTAGCAAGGCACAGCACACAGGGACATGTTATCCATGCTTATTCTAAACAGCACATACAATGAGTTTGGGAACTTGTGTGTGTCTCACCCTGCACAGCCTCTGAAGCAGCAAGGCACATGCAGCTTCACTGCACCTTATTTTGGCACCTATGTTAGAAACGCAGATACGTTAGGATCCCTTTTTCCCTAGCCCACAGGGAAAGAAAAGTCTGCAGGGGATCATTCAGACCTTAGGACAGGACACATTTCCCTCTACAAGTGTCCTTCCCCACCAACTACAAAGGGAGCCCATGATGTGGGTTCACATGAGCCTCGCATGGGTTTACTCGCCCCATGCTGCCACTCTGCAGATGGTAGAGCCTGAAAAGCAAGCTCTGGCTCTTGGCCTCCTCCTTAAGGGTCTAGGCAAGAAGCTCTGGCTCAGCCCTCCAGTCAAGGAGGAAATCTGACTGGTTTTACTATCTGTTTGCTAGCTGACCTCTAACATCCAACTTATGCACAAACGGATCTGCACCCACGGAGCAGCTGTTTGCTAGAGGCAACTGTGTCGTGACTTAAGGTGGCAACAGCAACTGGAGTTCACCGAAAGACTCCCGCTGATTAACTTTGGACCAAGCCAAGGACAAGGAGGAAAACTCTGAAGTTCACTGAGAAATGGGAAAGAAGGTCGGGTCCTTCTGCTTCTTCCTGATAAATTTTGAGTATAAGCTAAGAAAAGAAGCAGAGGGCAAAAGATAAAAGAAAATTCAGGCGCCCTCCTATTAAGCCAAAAACCATGCAATAAACTACTAATGTACTTCCAGGGCCACTGTCCCTAATTTGACCTTGCAGTTCTGCTCAAAAACATTAAGTCAACACTTCAGAGATGGGAGAAAGGGAGAGGGGATATATGTTAAAGAAAGAAAGAACGGAGGGAGGGGGAGGGAAGGCAGAAGAATAAACAAGCTTTTGCGACAGCAGGAAGCTCGCTCTTAATTCTGAGATAATGAAACGCTTCTAACCAGGCCCAACTGCTGAATATTACAAGAGCCATCATCTCGTGTGGATTGCATGCAGCTTTATTTTCTACTCCCCTGCATGGACT
The DNA here is from genome assembly GCF_034638445.1 of Ciconia boyciana. Classification (NCBI taxonomy): domain Eukaryota; kingdom Metazoa; phylum Chordata; class Aves; order Ciconiiformes; family Ciconiidae; genus Ciconia; species Ciconia boyciana. The sequence goes on from NC_132934.1 coordinate 63,580,288, forward strand.
GAATATGATTCACAGCACAGTCACAGGAAACAGTCATTACTATTTATTTGGAGCGACATGAGTGACTGCTCTAAACAGCATCAACTGCACCTGCGATAGTGCAGAGTCTTTTTTTATTAAGCACACCCATGCCCTCTTTTTTTCCCCTTCTTCTCTTCAATATTCTCTTCACAAAGAGCATTTTATTACAGTGCTGGCTGCATAGTTCAAAAAGGTAAGAGGCAAATTTACAGCGATCATTAGAGAAGATGCAGAAGCATGGCAGCAAACAGTAGCTTCACCACTTTGCGCGCACAGAAACATCCCCACGCCGTGTACATGCCACACGAACAATATGTACATAAACATGAAGCGACAATTCATAAAGCATAGCCAGTTATAATACAATTATAATATAATAATATGCCTGGCTGTGGGCAAGCCTCCTTGCCCCCATTTCGTATTTTTGCTGTGGCTGGAACATGTCAGAACACCCCGAACTCACTCTGCTCCAGACAGCCCCAAAAAATACCTTGTCTCCCTCAACTCCTAGACCAGCCCCTCCGTTTTTTGGTTTTTTTTACAAGACACTGCTTGCAATTTTGCTGCAGCAATTTATCTCTGGCTACATAGAGAGGTGAGCAGCCTGCTCCTCAGCTTGCTGCTGCTCTTTCTCCTGCCATACTTCAGCAGCCGATGCTGAAGCCTCCCTGGCCCCCAAACCACTGCACCTATGAGGTGACAGAGCCTAAGCTAATTCCCACCCCACCATTATTCCCCCCTTCAGCAGTCTCTGCCAATGAAGGTATGCTTTTAGACTACTATTCTGAATTTAATATACAGCTATAGAAAATTCAGAGCGCTCAAAGCACAGACCTCTCTCTTGTCTATAGGCTTTATTGCCCAAGTGCATGCACCTGATGTGCCTACAAAAACTGTCCTTGCTGGCAAAATCCTCTTAAAATGGCACAGCTCGGTTTTCTGCTGGTTTCAGGCCAGCAGTAAGGAGAAGCTAAGGCCATTTCATCCCTCTGCTGTAGGTATCAGTGCCTCAAGTACCTGCATCCTGTGATGCCATTAGAAGCTTCGGGAGATTAAAAGTGTGGGTTTTCTTGTTTGTCTAACAAAGTAAGGTACTTCACAGTATAATGGATTGCTCTTGAAAACTAATACTCCTAATAGCAGCGAACAGATGCACAGGATGGATTGTTTTTTCCATAGTGAACTTGGGTACTTATTTTTTGTAAATTACGCATGGCCTCTGGAGCAAGCGTGATTTCACATCACAACGCTTAGAGGAATGTCCTATTTCTAGATGGTCACTCTGACGCCACACGTGACTGACACAAAGAAAGCTCCCTCACCAAACAGGGAGCAGTGCAGAGCCCAGCACCCTCATGGACGAGGGACCATGGTGAGACCAACACCACGAAGGAGAGCAAGAAGGAAGTACAGAGCGTGGAAGAGGGGACAGATAACGGAGGGGAGAAGGGGGGAGCAAGGACTCTGCGGTGACCTGTACTCCGTTTACACTACAGCAGCGTGGTAATCACCTGTATGGCTGGCACCCAGATGCTAAAGCAATTGGCATAGATAAAAAGATGGCAGGAAAAAAGCAAATTAATAGGGTTAATACATAACCCACTAAAAAATGCTTTTGACTGGACTAAAAGCTATAAATGTTCCTAGCCATTGCATTGCATGCTGTATGCTTTTCCCCAACTGTTTTTTTAAAAAACCCTCTTAATACTGCTTCTCCTACCACTGCCTAGCAAAGGGCTATTACAAGACAACTTACTTTCCAGCTGAGGGAAGGTTGCACCCACCTTGGGTCTCAGCAGCTGCAATCGCTGCCCTGCGAGGAGAGCAGCACACCGCCCTTCTCCTCCACCGGGCTGAGAGCTCTGCTCCACCATCCACAGCGACAGACCTCGCCGGCCAAGAAATAAGGACTCTCGTTTCATTGTTGCACAAGTATGTAGAAAAGTGGAAGCAGTCTCCTAACAGGCAGGTGAGAAATACATCATTCCCAGCATTAGGTCTTTTCCTGCTTCCAAAGAGAACATCTTAAATCCCGAGGCAGGAGGACCATCAAAGGCAGCCCTGGTTACGGTACAGTTTGTTTTGCACTAGGACCTGATCCCAAACTATTATCACTTCACTTTTGCCTTTGATAGCCATTAGTCAAGCAATACCTGGGGACAGATTCTCCTCCAAGTTACAGCACAGAAACCCTCCGAGCTGGTTATTCCGTATTTACACCCCGCCAGAACTGAGGGGCAGGTCTCATATTTTATTTTTTTGCAGCCAGAGGTAGCTGACGTGAAGCGTGGGAATAGCCTCGCAGGAGCTGCCAGGGAGCAGCCCCTCATGGAGTAGCACAAGGCCACCATGCCCTCAGAGCCAGGCGGAGGGGAACCAGCTCTGACCTGGCCGGGGAAGGAGCTGCCCCACGTCCTCAGTGATGGGGACTTCCCAGGGGACAGGTCACCATCATGCCAGCACACCGAGGGCTTGAGCGTCCATCACGCTTGCCATTGCTGTTGGAGCCCTCCTTCCTTAGGGGCTGAATTATTTTAAGCAAAAGCTAGTGCTTGAGGCAGAAAGTGCTTCTTGACATGTGAACTCTCAGCCTCTGAGCAGAGCGAGAGCTGCAAAAGATTCGTGGGTTCCCCCCTGCCCCCGGTGTTTAAATGATTAATTAACAATTTCTAGAAACCAATTCACGAAAGGAGAAAGGGCAGATTTTCAAAACTATCAGCTTGTAAATGGAGCAGAGCCGAATCTCTGGCAACTCTTCTAACAAGGTTTCTTTTTTCACAGTATTTGTTTTATGCTTCCTAAAGATCTGTCCCTAGTCTAAATCCCAGCAGGGGGAGATGCCAGTGGAGTTTAATTACATTCCACCTATGGGGAACACTGAAGGAACAGGGCTCTGAAAAAAACCCCGCAACTCAGTCTAAAAAAAATTTAAAAAAAAAAGGGGGAAAAAGTAATCTGATTAAAGCAATGATATGAATGTGCTGCATCTCCTAACCATAGGTTTAAAACATTCTCTTCTTACAAGTCTCAAGGCAGAGCCAAATTCTCTGCTGAAGCAAACAGGGAATTTACACCATCAATTTACACCAGACATTCAGCATTCAGGCCTACGGCTTAAGTAAATAGTTAGGAGAAGTGGCATTTTAAAGGGTTTTGGTGTTTTGGTTTTTTTTCTTTTATATAAACTAGACATGCCATATGCTGTGGTGAAAATCCTTGTGATTCAGGACAGGTTTTAGCTTGGACGTGAGCTACTGTTAGTGTTTCAAAGGATTAAAACAGGCCCTGCGCTCTGCTGACGGGGGTGCGTGTGTGCACGGAGGGCACAAGTGGCCCCAGCAGACGCTGGAGGCACATCTCACCCCAGCCAGGAGGGTGGGCAGGAGCTGAAGACGTGCACGTTAAATGCAAACTGGAGACTCACCGATCCGCAGCCGTGACATGGGAACCCGCTGCCCTCAGCACAAGTGTGAAGGAGACGGAAAGAAAACTGCAGGCAGCCTCCTCCAGGTATAATTCTTTAAATCTGGAAAAGCCATCTAGCTGAAATATCTTTCTCTGCAGGAATCGGGCAAACGACTCCTGTGCGTTCAGCTGGGACACCTGAATGGTGGACTAGACAGTGGAGGAAAAATACTTCATTCAAAGCTGAGAGGGAAAACTAGACTTTTTCATCATTTCCCCTTCTGGTACTCCTAAATCGGCCACCTCGCTGTTCTGCAACCGGCTGCGATGAGACCCAGCCTCAGCGCTCAGAGAGCAGCTCCCACGAGGGGCTGCAAAAGGGATGGCGAACACCACTTTGCCGCCGACTATCTGGAGTCGGTATTATGTCCTGCTGTACACAACGGAGAGACTTGCCACCAAACAAGCACTGAAATATTTAATCATTTGAAACATTCAAGTGCAAGAAAATTGTCAATGAAACTAATTAAGAATCTTGAGATAATAAGCACTGATGACAAAATGTTCCACTCTAGTGCCTGCCATCAGGCAGTCAGGATTTATAATATCTGTCATTTATAAAACTTATACCCTGAAGGATCTCAGTGCACTTTCAAAATGTGTGCTTCGACATACAGATACTCCTGCTCCCCAAGGTGACTTGAACTGCTCATGCACACCCAGCAATGGTCCCCACATTAGGGGTCAGGACTTCATATCACAACTGTGGAAATACAAGTGTATATGCCATTGCAAGGGGAGAACCTGGAAAACGCCAGCTTTGATGTCTGCGGGGCCAGGTCCTGAGGTCTCACCCAACCCAGCTTTATCATGGACACCCCGAAGGGCGGGCCACGGGAAGCTGAGCCGAGAGCACACAGAGCAGACGTGAGGAAGGAGAAGGTCATGGATTCGACGAAAAGCCACGGCACCAGCATTTTATGCACCAGGATTTTTCAGCAATTTAGGACAGGAAGTGAACTGGTGTCAGGCGATCGACGCTGCAGATGGGTCTTTAAGCAGCCAGCATGTAAATGGAGTTTGGCAAAGATACCGTGACTAACAGCCTTTTTTTTTTTTTGTGAGAAATGCCATTTTTAGATACAGTCGGAGAAATGTTGCCTTCTGCCTGCTAAGAGCAGGTGTACAGATGTCGACAGCAAGTTCAGGCGAGTGCCAGGTACTCGAGAGTTGTCACTGGGTATATAAGCTGCCTAACACCATCTCCAAGCTTTTGCAGGAGGCAGGTTTTATTTTTTGCTGAGGTTTCCAACGAACTGCTTCTCTAGCAGACCCTGTCTCTAGGCTCAACAGCTCGGCACAGCCTGATTTTTATTTCGTCTTTGTTTCTAAGTTAAGCCCTCTACGCCAGGCCAACTTCTAAGTGAGGAAAATGGTAGGTCTCTCTGACTCACCGGTGCGGCTCCTGATGAGCTGCCCACGAGACAGGTACAGCTAATCTGAAATGACGCCTGGTAACTGCAACATGTAATTTCAGACTCAAGGCACCAATTTCCCAGTCAGTTTGTAGCTACACTGTGTTACCGGAACGGGTTCTCTGCACAATTATCACAACACTTAGTAAGTTATTCATTTCCGAGAGAGCTAAGAAATGTTGTAAATGATTTTCTTTTTAAAGAAAGCAGACATATCCCCCTCTGGAAGAAACAAATAGCAAAGTTTCTCCCCCATATTTTCTTTATTATTAAAGTTTCACAAATAACATTATTCCATCATTAGTATTAAAATACCTTACTTTAAAAAAATGTAATAAACAGGCAAGAATTTAAAACCCAGGTGTGTGTGCCTTTGTGGCAATGGCACGCATCAGGCACAGGCAGTTTGAATATTTTATACTTCATAATTTTTTTCTTAAATAATTAACTAGCTTTAACTAGTGATTGTCCAGTCCTACCAGTGCTGTGGGTTTAACTGCACATTACATCTCCGAGTGTTCCTTTGGAGGCTCTGCTTCTCGCCGCTCCGAATCCAGACAGAATACATCCACAAGCCCTGCTGGATTTTTAACTTAGAGATCTGTTTCCTACCTTGCTCTGAAGAACAATGTAAATCCATTTCCTACAGCTTTCCCTTCTGCAGCAAACCCAAACAGCTCCAATTAATTTCTCTTGTGTTCACTGGATGGACCAGCATTCAGCCTAGTATCTCTTAGCACAGTGGGGGAAACTCCTAGCTCCAGCTGGTAATGTGGGCTCATTTGATTCTCTGTTTGCCTCTTGCAGTCCAGAAATGAAGAGGTTAAAATCCCATAGCTCGGTTTGATTACTGCATCGCTGACAGTAATGCAGAGCTGGACCAGGAGACGGGCGTACTGCACCACTGAAGAGTTGTACCCCTTGGATACCGCGTTGAAATTAAAACCTTTCTCCCCATCACTGGCTTGGAAAAGAAAGTTCTTCCAAGAGCTTTTTCAAAAAAATCTACTACCAAGAATGACCTGGTCTATAATTACCATCCCATAGCATAGTCCAGCGCTGAAGGATATATAAGCGTACATATATTTAGATGCATAAAGATGCACGTGAGGGCTTGGTAGCATTTGCCAATGCACTGCTTAGAATTTGCATGTCTGCCTATGCACAGCAAGTGACTTGTGGCTACCACATTTCTCTGCAAAGTCTGAGCATTAGTGGGATTAAAATTATTACTTCCTTAATCTGAAATGCTAAAAATATAAAAGACAGTATTCAGATTTCAGTTCAGTTTCAAGCAACTGTTCCAGCAATTAGTTTTGACTTGGTGGGAGTTAAAAGATCTGGTAAGATTGTTTTCCTACAAAACAAAACCTTAACCCCCAACTTGTGACAACGCTTTCCATCTAATTTCTTTTTGTGTATTTATAGAACTATAGAAACAGGAAAATAACATATTGACAAAAAGATCTAACAACACTTAGAAACACTTAACTCCAACAACTACAACACTTGAAACAAGGGTGCACTGAGCAAAACCAGGTCTGTGAGGTAAGCTTGGTAAGATTTCACACTGGTGGAGACTGCTTTTAGAATACTCTATCCAATTCTAATATCCACATTTTCTAAAGGATGTTAAAAATCCATAGGTGAACCTCTGAAAACAGGCACACATACTGTCCAACTTCTAAAAAAAAAAACAAAAAAAAGAAAAAAAGAAATAATTGTAGGAACTTACAGTTTTAACACAAGAAAACACTAACAGGTGATATCACTGTAGTTTACAATTGTAGTCACACAATGAGGAGAAAATACTTCTCCTATGCAAAGGGTCTTTTGGACAGCAGTCCAAGAATGATGGAAGTTCACGGGAATCTGAGGGCAATAAATTGAAAATGGAAACAAACTTCATGTTTATTTTGGAGAAGGGTAGGGAAGAGATGAAACAAAATTGTGGTAAATTCACTGTTGCTAGAAAGGTTAGGGTAGAAGCAGGAGGACTCTTTGCACGACATTCCCAGGCCTATTTATACAGGTTGTCAGGACTAGTGGCAAGATGAATCCTTACGACATGAATGGGGATGAAATCAGAGCCCAATTCCAAACATTGCAAAACATGGAAAAAGTTCACATCTGAATGTTATGACCTGGATCTATCTACGGTTTCTCTTGTAAAATCAGAGCTAGGAGAGAAAGCAGGATGTTCACTTTGCACCAAGTCTCTGTGTCCTTGCATTGTTCTCCATTTAAGTGCACTGCTAAGGCTCCACTGATAATAAAAGATTGATTTAAAAGACCATTCTACAACCTAAGCAAACACTGAGCCTGGTTAATGTTACATATCATATCCTCTTGTCATTTACTGCTACTCTGCGTGTTTACTGTGTCTCTCACTCCCCCTCAGTACCAGCCCCAATTTACAGCAGAACAGCTGCTCCTCTGGGGCTGAGTGTACAACTGTAACCCTGAGCCCAGCAACAGCAGCCGCTTGATTAGAAAAGCACAGCACTCATCTCACTCAGGATCTGAACCAAAGCAACACCCTCCCGAGGCTTTGGGTCAAGCCTTTGCAGATTTCCTAAATGACAGGCATCTCTACGTTACTACTCTACAAGCTGAACTTAATCTCCGGTAAGATCCAAAATTTAATCAAGGTATCTGCATTCCTATATCAAGGTTCCTACTTCAGTCAATACACTACTTCAGAGAATATAAAAGAAGGTGGTGTGAACAAAAAAGAATAAAAAAATTGTTTCCACTCCATCTTCAACTTTTATAAGAAAATTATTATTTTGCATGGGCTACACTTCTTAGATCAAAGTCAGTACACAGCATGACAAAAACATCCATGTTCTTCCCGCTAATAAAGAAGGAAAACTTAATGGAGTGTGTCATGTTTTGTCTTTTCTTTCTCTTATCATTTTCTGAATTACTGGTTTGCTTTGTGCTCCTTGCCAGCAAGATGAGTACTGCTCCTTTCCTTTAAATAACTGGATTGTCAGAACAAGAGATGTGTCTTTAGAGCCTGATTCTCAGTTGCGCTAAGGTCCTACTATGGCAGCATTAACAGGCCTTACCATAGCTGCAAGTGCTTGTTTATATGTTAACAAGATAGCATCACGCAGGAATGAGGTGATGATAATACTGCTGGAGATAAAGTGTGAGGATGATGTACACACACCTTCACAGCCCATTCCCGTTACAGGAGCAGTGAAAGAGGGCATAAATGTAAACTGAGAATCAGGCTCTTGGTTTGCAGTTACCCTGGATACAGTTTGTAGGATTTATATGTTTAATTAACGCAAAATGTGGAAGGTTCCACAATCCTATAAAGACAACACGTTAAAGACTCTTTTGCCCAACATTTCTAGAACAGCAAAACTTGCAACAATGGAACAAAGATAATTAAAAATATTACTAAAGCATTTTGTTTTGCTTGTTCTTCTTGGGGTCCTTCATTTTCAAAGTCAGAAAAAACATTTTATGCCATCTAATTAAAACAACTGGGAGGGTTTTTTAAAACAGATACACTAATTTAAACAGAATTAATTCAGTGAAGTCCTATGCCCTTGGTTGTACACAAGATTAGACTGCACGGTAACAAACTCCTAAACTTAAAATCTATGGTTTAATGAATTTCAGAGGCAATACCTCTTTCTTTCCCCCTGCAGAATGGAAAGGAGTGTGCTTTGTAGGGACTACTCAAAACACAGGCAAAATCACAATTTGCATTTCTGTCCTTGCATAGGGTGATGCATGCGCATCCTTTAATTGTGCACACCAGTAGACCTATTGACTTCAGTGATTCGGACCACTGATGAAAATCACTGTATTTTCAATTAAACCCACGGGGGAAACACCAGATGATTTTACAAAGGATTCCTTGTGGGATATAAGTTAACCAGAACATGCAAATATTGCTTGATGAGTTCTTTATTTCCCATGCCAAAACTTTCAAATTCTCTGTGTCTCACCCTGAAAAAGCAGGGCTGTTAATATTACAAGCCTTGTAGGTACATTTAGATGTTAGTATTTATGTATCATTTGGGCGTTATCATATGAAAAGTGCTAAAATAACCTAAAATATTCAGAAAAGATACAGTATCTTGCTCCCACGAGCAGAAGTCTGCAGTGCCAAAGTGGCAGAGTACCAAGCCTAAAGAAAAGAACGTCGTTCACCTGACAGTTACAGTTTGGGTTAAACATTGTTCAAACCTGTAGGTAAAGCAATCACTCACCTCTCTGGGTAAATATAAGAAACAGATAAGCTCCATTACAGAATCAAGTAAGGAGGATTACAGCCCCTGTGCAAAGTCACAGAGGCGACTGTCGCAATGCAAAATGACAAGCAAGGCATCAGTGGGCAGAGCGGTTTCTCCAGGTAGTTCTCTGTAAAGACCTGCGTGTTCAGGAAAGAAGGAAAAGGATCAGAAAAGGAAAACAAAGAAGGAGACAAGGAAGCACCAGGCGCAGTCTCAGAAGCACGGCAATCCCGGCTTGCTGAGGGACTGCCACCGTCCCCGTCACTCCCACGGAGCTGTGAGCGCAGGAGCCATGTCCTGCTGCTCGATTCCTGCTGGGCTGGGCCAAAAGACAGTTTGCACATTCCTTGTAAATAAGCAGGGTCAGTTCAAAGCTATTTGGATCCTAGCTCTAAGCCAAACAACCCAAAGGCCCTGAAATTTCGGCTGGCTGCTCTGCTCAACACAGCTAATCAATGCAAACAGCCAACAAATTATGATATGGCACAAAAACTGACAAATGTTGGGATCTTTCTCGGTTGACAATGTGGCCACATCCACAGAGGTACGCCTTTCAGTACTGGAGCTCACACACTCCTTTGGCGAGGGATCAAGCACTCCCAGTTTGCATCCAAATTGTGCATTTTATCTCATATTGAGCTTGCTCAGGCGACAGGCAGTATTTTAGGTAGCAACCTACTACTTCTTGCTCCTTGTATCTCCATAGGGAATTGCTGGTAGTCATGACTTTCTTATTAAAGAGGGTATCAAACATATACAAATGTTTTAAAATAACAAGCCGTTGGGGGGAAAACCCACAACCCGTGATACTACCATCTGAAGACACGCATGCAACTGGTGTCAAGCTGTGCCACGTAAAAGCACTTCTGTGGCACCCACCTATGACAGCCCGGCAGTGCATATTTGTGAATTTCTCACAGGCAGGGAGTAAAATGCTTTTAAACACCACCTTATTCCCCCCTACTTTTCCTCCCAGCAGGGCTCTCCACTGGCTGGTTTCTACCAGGCAGGTAGAGCAAGATCACTTTTAAATACCAATTTCTCCCGCTGCTTGATTTCCTCGCCCCAAAGCCTGGGGACACGTACCTGAGCACTGGGGTGCCAGCACCACAAGGTACCCACAGCGCAAAGCTGCATATACTGGAGCGGGATGTGACACCCCGGGCCAACCCCGGGGTCTGGCAGAAAGTCAGCCGTGAGGTCGCCACGGACCAGAGAATTTGGTGGCGAAATCCAGGGAGTTTGAACATTTCCAGAGCATCCATCGCAAGCAAAGCTGCTTGCGAAGACGTAATCTTCAAGAGTAGAGGGCAAGAGCACAAAGCTGGGAGAGTGCCATAATTTGACAAACCGCAAAGGGATAGCTGGGCCCTCCTCCTTGGAAAAGCGATGGAAAAACTCACCTTTGGGTGAAGGGGCATTCATACTGCCGGCAAATTGTGAAGTGAAATTCAAGTAAGCCCCTCGTGACTACTCCCCCCCTCTCCCCTTACGCTGAAACAACATCAGAGCTATCTGCTGGTGGTGCTTAAACGCTTGTGTTTTTCACATCACAGAGGCAGGAGTTTTGGACCCCCTGATTCCTATACTTACATACCTTTGGAAATTAGCATAAACATCTCAGCTGGCTACCGATGTGATTAAGTTGTACCTCCACTTGGCAATTTTTCCTTTGAAACAAAGCAAAGGCTTTCATTTGTTAAGTGAAAATTCCCCGGTGGAAACCCCTCTCTCTTTCCCTCCCATTTCTGACCCCATATGGGGCACTTTAATCTAATTTTGGTTTGAGGTTTTAGAAGCTGAAGGCTGCTTCTGAAGATCACTGAGGGAAAAGAAATCACTGGGAGGAACACCACACTTTGAACTGAACGTCCCTGGCACAATGCATATTGAAAAAAGCACTAAGAGCATTTCCCAATCAATGTAGCTGTATTTTTCACACCCGGTTAGAAGAAATGGAAACCTGCGGTAAATAATGCTGCTTTGCACAAGTCCAATTACCCGAAATGATAAATTGCCTAATTATTTCAGCTCTAGAGTCTTTCCCAAGTTCTTTATGCTTTTCTTTGTAGTCACTGTCTGCAGAACAAGAACGTTTGACTGTTACTAATTAGCAACAGAGAAAGATGCAGGACACTTTGTAAATTCACTTCCCTTTAAATCCATCTTACAGTTATTTTTCCCCATCACGGAAAAAAAAAGTAATAATTTATTTAAAAGCTGCTCTGCTGGAAGAAATTTTTTCTCCATGACTACTCTATGATATTAAAACAGTCAGCTTTTGTTTTTTACATTCTCCAGAATGCCAAAATTATTAAAGGCACAGCAAGGTTAGATTAACACCTGGAAATTATCTGTAAGGTTCTCTACTTATCAGGCTATTAAATCTTCATTCCCGACTGCACAAAATCTTCTTCGTATCGTATCCTGAGTGTATATGAACTTCACGCATCTTGAAAACAAATTCCAAAAAGCAAGAGCTCCTAGAAGTGTTTTGTTCCAGCTAACAATACAGTGACTTTATGACATTTTTTTACTTCCTTGTTCCTTCATTTAGATCAACAACAGCAGCAAGGGGCTGCAAATAATTGCCCAATGTTCGGAACTTTTTCACTTCTTCTCAATTTTCTCCTTTAAATTTGAAGTGTAACTAGGAGTATTGAGAAAGATACTAAAGTTTATTCAAAATTTTTATTGCACCGGAAGGTCACGATCATTTTAACGCATTCCTTCTTTTGACCTGAGGGTGTGTTAAGCATTTAAAAAAAAAAAAAAAGTATTTTTTTCTCCCATTTATTAACATAAACTTTTCTGAAATTCAGTTTTTGTTTAAGATGCGTGTAAAATAAAAATATTTTACATATAAAATAATACGAATATTTTGTTGAATTCTGAAAGCACAGATTTCATCCAGGTGGAAAGTACTGAGTCAACAGTACTAAAGAATGAATTCTTCTGCTTGCACAACATGCCCTAATGCGCTATGCCTCAGTGGCAGTCAGGAAGGATAATTCCTAGGACCGAGAAAGTAACTGAGTTTTCAGTCTCATTACATCTGAGACCTGACTAAGGAAACCGCAGAATTTCGTACCAGTTATTAAATGAGTCTTCACTAAAGGACCTACTTATCCACTCAGTGTTGGCTAGAAACTAACAGTCCAGTCCATTCAAGCTATTGGCATTTCTAGTGTATAAAAGTTCTCAGCCTACCCTGATCGAGGCCCCGAATGCCTATCTCAGCGGCTGCTACAGAAGTGAAATTCCGCTTCTGACCAGCCCGCTTCCATAGAAAGCATTTTGGGGCACTGACCAAAACATTCAAAATGTGACTAGTTACACTGAGGTACAAGTTTTTTGGTTGCTTTAAAGGATTTGATTTTGGAAAAGACTCGCAACCTGTCTTTTGAAAACCAGACGTCAAATTAGTTGGCAATACTAGTGAAAAACTGGTAACATCCAGTTCTCTGAGACAATAAAATCTTTTAACTGGTGTGAAATGGAACAGTGCTCAAATAGCATGTGTTTCCTACTTTTCTTTGTGTTTTCCTGACTACTCCCTCTGCACCAGTCTTGCTATCTGGTTAAGTGAGGAAACGTTCACTCATATCACTGGAAGACCACTGCATTTCTAGAGCAAGGGCACACCCAGAAATACCACTTTTTCTTTCTTTCCATATTTAAAGGGAAGCATAAGATGAAGCAGGACAAACAATACAAAAGCCATCTCACGCTGATTAAAAGTAGCACACAAACACATTGTTAGAAATGGAAATTATTTAAATACGTATGTGCTGCCAGGGTGGTAGAGAAGGAAAAAAAAAAGGGGGGGGGGGAGGTCACAAGAAGTTCATTCTACCAAGAACTGCTTTACATAATCATGAAATGCAAACTAGTTTCCATTCCTTCTGGCACAGGCTCATTCAGCCTTCACTTTGAATGCTTATTGACAAATAAATGGACTGGTTACTTCCTATTAATGCTACCTAATTTATGTACATACCTGGAGGAAAAATTCCATTTTGACCTCACATTCATACAAGCTAAGATCATTTTTAAGTTATGAATACATTGAATACAAGTTTAATTTCTTCTTGGTTGCTGCTGGGGATTTGCTGTTTCTTAGCAAATTAGGCATGTGTTCCCCTCAGCTCAGCTTTCGCACCTTATGCATATAATATGTGCAATTCAGAAATCTGTGTTGAACTTTCAGATGAAAGGCCTTCTTTTCTTCAGCCATGATTCATTCTCTCCCTCCTCCTCTCTCCCATATGCAGGCATGTGCGCACATACATGACTTGTTAGTCGTTTCTGTTTTATGAGCTGTTCCCCAATACCTCTCCTCTTCCTCTGCCCATGGAAAGTCCTTACCAAGAAAGTGACACTTGTTTTCACAAATCTCAAGAGTCGCTATTGTCCTGACCAGGGAAAGTGCTATTAAAGCAAGATTTTATCCCCGAGCCTTTGAAGGCATCTCAGAAGTAGATAGGTCAGTGGAGATTCCTGCAGCAGACAAGGATGCCAGGGCTGGACCAACGTCTTCAACCCCTGGAGAATCTGCCTGTCAATCTGGGGACATGGAGGGATCTCATTCCGAATGGATGATAACTAAAATAGAGCTTGAAAATGTTCTTTGTTTACTTTAGTGTTTAATATTCCCCAGGAGACAAGTTCCTGCCTGATTAATGCAATTGGCTGCTAACGCTGAGACACAGTGTGGGGCCCTGACACAGATGTCCAAGGCCACCCTCTCTCATTCGTAAGTTCTTTCAGGGCCAGATGGTTTGGTTTCTCTGATTTCTTGCATCTGAGGTTGTGCCTACGGCTGGCTGTCCTCCCTTTCATTGCTAGGGATTTACAGTTCAGCAGCACATACCTTACAGAAAACCTTTTGGTGCCTAACTTCCATGAAAAGACCAACTTACATATTAGTATAATACCTGTCTGGACTTGACCCCTGCTTCACACAGAAAAAAATCCTGAGTGCTAGACAGACTGTCACCCAAAGATCAAGCGCTTGTACCCATGAAGGGCATCCTCATTCCTGAGAAGCCATGCCATGTGCACCTCTCTTCCTGCCATACATAACTCCTCTGGCAAGACTGGTGACAGTATGTCCATCCCAAAGTCGTGGAGATGGGTGGTGCGTTTTACTGTGGTTTGAGCTTATCTCCTTACTCACTTCTGCCAAGGTTCAACTGCCCAGTGCAAAATTTGATCTACCAATTCTACCTGGAACTATGCTACACCCTGAAAATAATGTTACCTATCTGTAGCTAAAAAGTTAACACTGATACTGGTAGTTAGCATTGATTAAACATTGATATTGGTATGAATTTGGTTTTCTCTGTCCCTGGGGGAAGCATGTTGACTGCCATATAATGTCCAGAGTGGTACACAGGAGCAGTTGGGATATGAACCCTGAAGAAAACTGTAACCAGTTTCTTACTCAGCAGTGATATTTTTCCTTAGATTAAAAGCAAATACGCTCTTTCCTCCATAAAAGCCTCAGATGGAGGGGGGGGAAGGAATAGAAAGACAGGGAAGATGCATCCTTCCCTTTACTTTCTCTTTAAACAAATCTGTCTAATCGCATTTAAAGTACTGTATTATTAACATCTTCACCACTAAATGTTCCATGTCACTAGAAAAATTTATTATTTAACATGAACCCTGTAGCAGTGATAGTGGGTCAATTATTATGAGGATGGCAAAATACCAGGAAAATTCATGGGTGAAAATGAGTATTTGTCTAGCATACATTACCTGAGATTCAGTTTTGCTCAAGAATAGCAATAAAGCAGAGTCACTGAGCAACATGTGACATTGCAAGCAAAAGATAAATTAGTCTTCACGGGCAAGAGACTGATAAGCTTGAACTGAACAAATGGAAAAATAAAAGTCTTTTTTTTTTTTCTTTTTACTTTGGTGAAGAGGGGTAAATGAACCCTGCAATGTCAACAACAACAACAAGAAGTTCCTTGAAATATGGGCACATTAATCATCTCAACAACACCTCATTCCAGGCCACATAGAATCACCAGTTCTCAGCTGTTTAAAGGATTTCCCCAGGAAAGAAATAAGTGTTTTTCATACCCAGGTTGTCTTTTTGGTAGGGTTCTTGGAAAAGTCAAGGAAGGGGGAAAATGCCAAGATACCACTGGGGTTTAGAACATTGACTTTGTTCCTATAATCTAACAGTAGACTTCTCAAAAAACCAAAGCCAAAACATTCCTAAAAGACACCCTGCACTTACCAGCTGATTGACTCAACTCTTTCCGTATTATAAATAACCTGACTCTGCAGGAAGTGCTTATCTTTTTAAGAGGCACCTGTGGAGAGCAGAGACCTGTAGATACAGTGTGAGACCTACAAATAGATGGTAAGCGAAAAGAATTGCTCTCATGTGGCTCCTGGATGATCACACTCTTCCTGCTTGCCCATGCTTCTGCCAAAGGATGACTCTGGCTGCCTACAAACCACAGCTTCTGTAAAGTGGGAGCAAGCAACGGGGATCTTCCAGAAAGACCTCCAGGACAACTTCTCTGGCTGGTGCTGGGAGGGTGCCTGGGACAGAAGGCAACCCATGCAAAGCGATACCTGCTAAGGCTTGCACAGTGAGCAAACTGAGCCCAAGCTTCCCCCCTAGGTGCTTCCCCTCAGCATTTGAGTCTAGGAACAGGCTTGTGGCAAAATGGGCGAACACGAGGCAGGCTTGGGCTCAAGAGCTTTCTCAGGCTACTTCTTATACAGCAGAGACACAAGTCGGTAAAGAGACCAAAGCCTCGAGTCTCAGATGTCCTTAAGTGGCTGAAAGTTAGGAAGAGTTAGAAACCAAAATAACCTCTGCCCAAGAAAAGTGACTTTGGGTCTCTTGAGTCCAAAGCCTGTATTCAAATTAGTAGATTCTAGATACTAAGAGAAGGGGGGAAATGCAGGGAAGGGCTTATTGTCTTCTCCTAACTTAGCAATCTTCAACCTGTATGTACAGAAGCACTATGAGACAAAGATAATTAACTGATTTCAGACACTGAGCAATTGTATGAACTGCAGAAATATAACCTAACAGCATCCAGTCTCTACATGTTTAAAAGCATCTTTTTATTTGTTAACAACAAAACTGATTGCTGACAGCTGACACTCATGAATGATATGAGGCTCTGCAACATCTTCTTAAACAAATAAAGAAATCAAAGAGGGTCATTTCCTTCAACAGAATAAACAGCAACACCATACAATATTGCTTGTGCTTGCTGGTTTTGTATGTTTTGTGCGTGTATGTGTATGCATGTGTAACAGCGACTCTCTTCTGTCGACTTTTTTCTGCAAACTATTTACAATTCAGTCTCCCTTGATAAATGTAAGTCTCCATCGTCAGCAATATTTGCTTAGTGTAGCTTAGTCTCTGTAGTTGCAAGCTTCTGAGAGCATAGTGCCTTGAGATACTGCATGAAAGGCACCAAGCTCATGCAAATTGTTGTGGTAATTCCCTGACAGTGCCATCTCTTTGACTTTCACCTCTCATTTTCACTAATGCTCAGAGAAAGCAGTCTGTGCTACCAAGGAGATTCTCTGCATAAACAGCTTAAAAATCTAAAGTACTCAATCAGGCACAGAGACATCATAAAAATAGTCCTACCTCTCACTGCTCTCTGGGAATTTTATGGGAAGGGAAAATTTTGAAATGGCAAAATCTCTTTACAATAAGACATCTCGGTTAGACTGCAGAGATATTAGTGAAGGAGCTCTTCAATGCAAAGAACAGAATCATAAGCCAGTGTAAAATAGTATGACTCCACTCAAGTCAATGACGATGTGCCAAATTACCGCAGATGAGCAACTGCCACACCCAGTATGTTTGATAAATTACAGCACCAAAGTCATAAATCATAAAGGAGGAGCTTATGTATTAGTCTAGTTCAACCCGGCCCATTCACAGCTGACCACACACAGCAGTTAAAATGGAATTAAACTGTACTTTTTCATAAATGAAACTATGGATTGCAGGGACTTTGGGCTGGCATCATTCAACATTATTGACATGAAGGAATACAGCTGAAACATAGTCTGGTCAACATTTTCAATTAGACATATTGAAAATATTCCTGGGCCTCAGAGCAATAGAAAAGCAAACATTTATGGGAACAGGAAGATTTCTTTCCATTAAAGAAAAACCTCCAAATCGCCATTTAAATAGTGAGAGACTATGGCAGGACTTTGAAGTTTCTCTAAACTTTATGGTCTCTGGCCAGTGGTGAAAATGTTGGTAAGTCACATCAGCATTGAATAGTTATGCTAGTGCTTTGTGTGGATAGGAAACTGGATGGAGTAGAGACATGCTGCGGCTTACCCTGCTCTTCATTCCTCTCCACACTGATGTTTCTAAGTATCACATCAAGCAGTGATAAATAAGAGCTGTACATGGCATTTTAAAAATAGAATGGAAAACCCAGCTGGTCTTGCAGTCTCCAAAGAATGTTTTACAGTAGTAGCTGCCCTTTCATCTATTTACTTGTAGTTACTACTCCTGTGCCCTCCTTCACCTTTGCCAGGGATCCTGAAAGTATTCCTAGGCATTAGAAGCAAGGAGGAGCAAGCTGCTGCCCTGTCCTTCACCAGACCTCTTCTGGACAGCACAGAGCCCCTGCAGCCTTGCGTATCAGTGCAGCAACACGTCTCAGGTTCTGGAACTAGCACTAGGCCTTTAGCGCAGTTTTTTCTTGTGCTGCTTTAAGTAATGAGAGGTTTATGTAGATACGAGCTAAAAACCAAAACTTGTAAGTTCCAAGTCTTCCCATTTGTTAATGCAAGACACGGTTGTCTATTACTGAGAATGTGCAGTAAATTATTCCTGAAGCTGAGATTAGAATTCAGGGTGCTCCTTGCTCCAGATTTCTCTATGCTCGGCACCTTCAAGTATGTATTTCTTCATTACATGGAGGCAGTGCAGTTCATTCTTATAGCTCTTCTACCCTCCTTAGCTGCCCCAAAGCATACTTGCTTTCTCTCCCTCAAGAAAACGACCTCATTTCAGTGGTTTAACCTGATCTGTTTACTTTGCAACAGATCAGGAGCACATACATAGCCACTTACCACATTTCACCTACGGGCAACAAATAACTCCTTATGAGAAGTTAACTTGATCACCTATGTTTTTGCAATCTATTTTGTGCCACTACTCTTCCTGTCTAAAACTGTGCAGTCCAGTAAAACAAGCAAAAAAAAAAAAAAAAAAATTGTGAATGACTCAGGCTTGAGAGGAGGGAGAAGGGAGGGAGGGAGAGAGACGTTTAAATGCTAAAATGGGAAGAGAGGTAAGAAAGAGAGAGCTCATATTAAGGGAATCCCCAGCGTGGAAGATGCAGGAATTTTTCATGCCCTAAGCACTGTGGTTTAGGACAAAACACACAGAGCAGCTCAGAGTGCAGTGGGGCTCAGAAGCAAGTGTCCATCTGCTCAGAACGAATGTGTGCTGCAGGCTTGCTACGCTTTTGCTAAGCATACACGCACACAAATAAATAAAAATCAACTTGCTTTTACAACAAAATAATCAGTCACAAGTGCAAAAACTGTTCATAAATACATGCCTTCTGAAGGGCTCTTTAACAACTCTGCACAGGGATCGTTTTTGACTGAAATGGAGAGGGTGAAGACCATGGGTGTATTCCTTCTCACCTGGTTAATGTAGATAACACCATCTCCTTCACAACTGTATAGCCTTTAACAGTTTAGGGATGGTTAGCCACAAACCCTATAAAAATAATCTGGTCTTGAAATAGCAACATTTTTTTTTTTTGCCCTGTCCTCTTTTACTGGTATATACCAGGCTAGCTTCTCAACTGATGCATATCATCATACCTCTACTAATACCAAATATGTTGTGCCAGTTTACAACCTTCTGAAGATCTGACCCCTCTCTGCTGTCCTGGAAACATATCTGTGGTCTCTGCAGAAAGTAATATTATTTTATACACACACAGATGTAGGCGTCCTGCCCCCACTAGCTCCTATTTAACTCTCTTTTCATCTTGTTTATTTTGTCTTCATGGTTTCAAAGCAAGCTGCACACCCAGCAACAAGCTTGCAGCAAACAGGCGCATCTTATTTTCAGTGGATGGCCCTTCACGGGGCACATACTACACCCCCAAGGGACTAATGCAGAGGGCCAGGTCAGAGTCTCTACAATTTTAATTTCAGCTTGGCTGTTAGAGGAATTATGCTCAAACTTGTCTTTCCCAGTGCAGTTGGAGCAGGCACAGGGATTCACAGGTAGAATGGGAAGATGGAATGTGTGGTGACAGTAGTCACCACTCTGTACCCTGTCTCTCTGCTTTCCCAGAGATGTTGAAAAGCTGTGCACTCCCTTTCCCTACACCCCAAAGATCCAGACAGAGGTGAGGAGGGCAATAACCTGTGTGTCCTGTCCTCTACAATAACCGAGGATAGAGGTTTCTCCTGCTTGCCAGACTCTGAAATGGGCCAGGTGCCTCTTTTCACATTCAGGGAAAGAGACGTCAAGCCTCTACACTGAGCTATCAGCCAAGAGGAGACCTAAAAAGTCCTTTAGTGAACAGATGAGGAAGGTTCTGGAGGTAAAAAAAGAGGTGACAACCCATGACTCGCTCCAGGCACTGTTTTCTGAGGACACTTGCCTGGAAGTGCCATCTCTACAGTTGTCCTGGTTTCGGCTGGGATAGAGTTAATTTTCTTCCTAGTAGCTGGTATAGTGCTGTGTTTTGGATTTAGGATGAGAATAATGTTGATAACACACTGATGTTTTAGTTGTTGCTAAGCAGTGCTTATACCAGGTCAAGGACTTTTCAGCTTCCCGTGCTCTGCTAGGTGCACAAGAAGCTGGGAGGGGGCACAGCCAGGACAGCTGACCCCAACTGGCCAAAGGGCTACTCCATACCATATGACGCCATGCTCAGTACAGAAACTGGGGGGAGTTGGCTGGGGAGCAGCGACTGCTGCTCGGGGCTGGGCTGGGCATTGGTCAGTGGGTGGTGAGCAATTGCATTGTGCATCACTTGTTTTGTGCATTCTTTTATCGATACTATTATTATATTCTCTTCCTCTGCTGTCCTATTAAACTGTCTTTATCTCAAACCATGGGTTTTACGTTTTTTTTCCGATTCTCTCCCCCATCCTACTGGGGAGGGGGGAGGGTGAGCAAGTGGCTGTGTGGTGCTTAGTTGCCGTCTGGGTTTAAACCACGACAACAGTGTATTCAGGCAGTGTGGTGGAGAGAGGCAGAAAGGTCTCCCAAGACAGCTCTGAGACAAACTTGCCCGGACACAACACAGCAGTACCGCGCAGTCAGTCGGACCTGCCTCTCCTCTGGGCTCCTGACTCCCAGCACAGCGTCGGGCTAGATCACTTCCAGCACCTAATCTCATATTTCGCACCACACCGCAGCAGCTTGCACCAAGCTAGCAGAGGGATCTCTAACACAGCAGTGCCTTGGCTTTCTCTTTCCCCTTCATGCTGTCCCATTCTGCTAAGGTAACCCCTGTGCAAGCAAGATGGATGAAGATCAGAGCAAACTCAGGGGTATCCTCAAGTACAACACCCAGAGCCACCAAAATACTGCTGTATGCCCAGCTGGACCGACCTTGCCCTCCTTACTGGCTGTCACAAGGTCACTGTGCTTTGAGTTTTTGACTGGTGTGCCAAAAAACCTGGAACTGCGCCTGTCATTTATAGTACCTTTTCTCAGATGGCTCTCACATGTTTTTATAAACTTTAGTAAATGAGTGTATAAATCACTCTGTCCACCACCAAAGTACAGCTGTCTCTGGGATGATACACAGCAGCTGCTGTAAAATCAGACCGCAGCTCTACACCACAGATTAGGTCAATAAAACATGCTGCATGAGGCAACTGAAATGGTTGGAGGAAGGAAGGGGGACGTGGTGGAAAGCATTTTGTAGTTATAATTACCTGAGTATAAATTTGGCTGAAGAGGGTACTGTGTTTAACACTTGCATATCTGCAAATCAAAGCAGTCTTCCACCACCTGTCAAAACAACCTGACTGTACCATTCTCCATGTTTTGGCCTTCTAAAGCCCTTCCTTTCAGAAAATTTCAAAGTGCCTTGATAAGAGCAAAGCTGATGTGCTGAGCACAAGCAATAACCTAATAAAATTTCTTAGCAACTGACTTGATAACTAACTGTGAGCCTGTAGCTGCTATGCCCCCTCCCTTCCTCTCCCTTGCATGACAACTGAACATGGCATCTATATATTCCCGGTTTTAAAATAGCTTCTGCTCCCGTAACTTGCAAACCATTTGCATAGATCTTATTTTCTAGGCTAAAAGTAGTTAATTACAGACACTAAGGGGACTGAAGTGCTGCATCCTTTTCCTTATTCTGAGATGGGCTCCTTGAGCAGTGCATTGCCCCCCCTGAAATCATGAACTGTTCATAATAAGAAATCTTTTGAAGGATGGGGCTGCACAGATTAGATCTATGAATTTCATGGTATCAAGGACAGCAGATGAATAGTTATCCTTCTCTCCCTCTTCTCCTTGGCCATACAGCCATATATGCATCATCTAAAGCTAAACCTGAAAACTAGTAAAGTATGGGGAAGTGATCTGAAAGGTACTTCCAATCAATATATCACATGGGACAGCATGGTTTGGGATGAGGCCACCAGTTGGGGTTGAGGCACCACACAGACTGTGTACAGTGCTGGCCTGCAAAAATCATATTTAATTTGAGTACCATCTCTCTACACCAGGTTTTAACTTCTCTGCCATGAGTGTCCCTAGCTCCACAACCTCTCCTAGATACTGCAAAAGCTGAAATTATTAGCAAAATATTCCTGATAGAGAACCAAGAAAGTCAAGCTTTACGCATTTGAATTGGATTATTATTGAAATACTACTAATAGTGAGTGATAGCTCAAATAGACCTTATACAACATAGGGTCCATTTAGTTCTCTAGCTTGGATCAGGAGCACTCTCATATGCAAGTCTCTTGCACTGGTTCACACTGCAGTCTCCAAGCGCACAGGAATGGCTCCTTTAACTGCAACTAAACCAGAAGATCGGTCCAACTGCTAAAGGGATCTGGTACACAGGGCCAGACTTGAACTAACCCAAAATAAACTCCTGAGGTGTGTACAGTGTGTACCCAACAGTCCTCACTACCAACTGTGCTAGATGATGAATCTGTGTCTACGGGAGCACACTACTGGTTAACATAGACATAGCCATATACATATACATATACATGATCTCCCTGTGTGAAATATCTGTAAGCAATCGGCCGGTTAATGACTGCTTGCAGTCAGCTTTCTATGCACTTACATGGAGAAGTTTACTAATTCAAATCCCCATCTACAGACAGATATGCATGACATCACGTACCTATCATATTGGATACCTCTCCCAGCAACTTCACTTTGGTTTCTTAGGCTGTCAGTTTGCAGGAGCTGGCGAGGAGATGAACCATATTTTCCTTGGGGCTGCATAACAGGGGTTTCTATGTGCAACTCTGCCACCAGTATTAACCAGTAAACTGCACATACTCCAGGCCAAGTTACACCTTCACATCTTTGCAGGCCTTAAGGAAGTCAGTTGAACTAACCAGACATGAGGGCATAATTAGGTCTGCCGTATTTGAATGAAACAAGTAAATAAGCTCCAGCTGGAGTGTTGTAGAGCTAATAACCTAAGAATATAACCCAAGCCCTATAGGTGAGAACGTAACACATCAACGGTTTCATTGTATTGAGTTAACTCACACCAGAGGTACGAAGCATGCACCAAGAAAAAGCTCTGTGGATCAGATTGCGCAGTCCTAACCTCCACTGCTGTCACCCATCTGCACCCTCAGAGCAAAAGCAATCTTAGATGGAGAACCACCATGCTCAGAACCTCGTCATGCAAGACAAAAGAAGACATTTTCTGTGTACACAGATCCTGGCTTTTATGTTTGCACAAGCAAAAGGAGGGAAATGGTAGCTTTTGAATGGGCACACTTTGCATAGTCAAGAATTTTCTATTACCAGCAAAGCAGAAAATTATACAACTCTTTTCTTGTTCTGTAAGTACAGCACAGAGGATGGAATGCATAAAAGGGATGAAACTCCCAAAACTGTATAGTTAAGGCTTTCAGCATGCAAATCCAACAGCTAAAATCCTGCAAGACAGCCATGCCTGGTGTCGTTTTATTCCTGTTAGCCTCATGATCCATTATAAAAGAGTTCATGAAAAGAAAAAGACCCTTGATCCGAATTCTCATAACTAACAACTTGTGCAGAGAGCGTAGGGCGAAAGAACGGCTGCTGCATGGTCTGTTAGATATACAAAATATTGACAACGGTTATCCGTAAAACATAAATGCCCTTGGTAAATACAGATATTGAAGGAGAAGTATTTTGAACACAGTATAAGAGAATTAGATATTGTGATTTTTTTTGAAGCATACACATATATTCTGCTGCTGAAGAAAAAAATTAAGTATGAACATTTAAAGCAAAACTTTGCAGTTTATGGTTTGTAAGAACGCTGTTTATGTCCTTACAAAGATCAGTAAATAAAATTGACCACAAAACCAATAAAAGTATCTGGACAAGAGGAAAAAAATAGAAATGTGTAGTTGTAGATTCTGGCGACAGCTGGTTTATTTCAATAATGTAAGATATTTTGTAAAGGTTAAGCTTTCACTATGACACAAAGTTTCTGGGCCATCTCTTCAGTTGCTGTAAAGTGACATTATTTAACAGTTTCCAAAAAAACCTAAATAATATAGATTAATTTTGAATTTTTGGCTGAAAATATTAATAAGATGTTAGTATATGCATACATAACTGAGACAAATAAGGGTCATGCAGGTGCCACAGTGGCATGACGCCATTCACATTGCCTTGCTCCCTGCATGAAGCTCCACACCAGCACATCGTACTCACATGTTTTGCTGAGAACTCATCAATCTCCTGAAGCACCTTCTCCTGGCACTCTGGGTTGGTGGCTAGCAAGTACGTGGCAAAGGACAGTGTGCTAGTGGTGGTCTCGTACCCAGCGATCAGGAACAGGAAAGCTTGGCCTGCTATCTCATCCTCTGTTAACGTCTTCTGAACCTTTTCAGATGGGGCCCTGCCAGCAAGAGGCGCCTCGTTCTGTCTGGAAGCGGCAGATGGACTGATCACATCAAAACACCCGGCTGCCAGGGAGTCAGCTGAGTCGCGAGAGTCGAGCATCCACTGAAGAAAATCTCTGCGCCTCTACAGAATACAAGGTGAGAAGAAGCACAAAGAATGGGTCACAGAGCAATGCCTTTACCCATGGGGGATGGAAGGAGAGAGCTGTTTCCTATTTATACTGCCCACTTGGTTCCAGAATGACCACCAGCCTTTCACCGAACAAGCAGACTTCTATAAATCAGCTGGAAATGCCATCACTAAGAGCCGGTCACTGCTTTCCTCCCAGTGGGATGAGAGTGATCTGCCCCCAGTACATAACAGGTACATATTTTCACGGAGGATTGCTAATGGCCAGCTCCATACACAGCTTCTTTCATCCTCAGGGTGAGTTCTTGGCACTTGCCGGAAGCAAGGGGATTGACATAGTCAATGCATGGTCCCATGTGCACCTGCCAAATGGAGGTGGCACAACTCATACTTGGAGGAGTTGGCCCATCTGCTTGGAGGCACCATTCTCATTTGTTCACATGGTCCAAAGCATGAAAATCACTGTCTAGGTTTAGGGTTGAATCTAAAATACTTTCTGTGCCAGCTTAACAAGACAGGACTAGAAACTGATCTCAGTAAACTGGTGCATCTTTTTATGAGAAAGTACAGTTACGAACACTTGTACCAACATAATAAAAATTTTAATTTTTTTTTTTTTTTTAAACGTATTTGCAGAAACGCATTACAACAGTAAGCATTCTTCTACCATACCACCTGTTTGGGTGCCTTGTCTTTGCAAAATGCCCACTGAATGATTCTACTGTTATGAAAACTGCTTTCTTTCATGCTAGTTTCTGACAGAAAAACTCTAATAAACAGACCTATGGACAAGAGTGAGTTGACTCCAAACCAGACTGGACAGCAAGCTTGATTAGGCTTTGAAATATAACCCAAAAGGTTTGAATTGACTTTTGGGAGTGGGCATAATAGAATTGTGCTGAACCTAAGCCATAAGGCTATGTGATTGATTTTCAATTCCTCAAATACCAACAGAATACATGATAGCTCAAGGACTTAGAAGTGACTGCAGTGCCAGAACATGACAACTTGTGCAGTGGGATGGACAAAAGAAGGGACAAAATCTTTCTTCAAAAGAAAAAAAATGCTCTAAAGCTGTATTTGTCTGTTAAAAAGAAATCATTTGAATGATTTCTTGGATCTGATGATTGAGAGATAAAGTAGAAAAAGGAAAAGCCAGAGAAAAGGACAGGCAAACAAGATAAGACTAAGGAAGGACTAATTAATTATAAATGTCAAAGGACTTAATCTGATTTTTTTTTTCACACGACATGGGAAAAGAGAGCAGTGAGACAACAAAAGAGGAGAAATACTTAGTGTCCTGTGCTTAGCTCTGCTGCCAACAAACTGTCCTGACCAATCTACAGGTAGAAAGGAATAGTTATTTTGAGGTTTGAGTAATACAAGGGATTGGCAACCTGCCCCTTTAACAGCTCCTTCCCTCCAACCCACAGAACCTTTTCATTTTGCACGTGTACATTATGCACCTTGTACCCATGACTACAGTGCATCTTGCACCCTGGTACACCCAAGAATCAATGCTCCAGATAGTAGCCAGTGCCGGTCACTGCATGCTGAAGGACTTTACAAATTGGCCAAACTGCATCAAGGATGGGATACATGCTTCTCCCTCAGTAAGTAAGGCACACAAAGCAACATTATACACATTGTGCTCAGTGAATGAGCTCCAGCTCTGAAAATACTTCCTTGTACCTAGACTTAGGCACAATTTCCATATTCAAATTGGCCATGCTTCCCCGGTCTTTCATTTCTAACACGGCAAGCCAAAAGTTGCAACTGCCCTGCCACAGTCATCCTCCTCCAGCGTGATAGGATACCTCTGCTCTTTTATGTTCCTCTAGACTGGAGGAAACAAGACTTCACGCATACTTCAGCTGTGCATAGCTAAAAAATCTCATTGAACTTTTCCAGGAAGGGCTTTATCCACATTCTGGGAGTCCACGTATTGCACAACTCAGAGTCTGACTCTTTGGCATAGCCTACGCTTCAGGGATTTTCCTGGTACATATATTTGGGTTAGGCCATTTTTTAAATCAAAAAAAAAAAGAACAGTCCAGTTCCAATGTGTTCATTAGTGTGTGGATAGACTAGTCCAGTATAGTAATGAACTGCATCTGTAGAGATAATCCCTTTTCTCCATACGACTAGTCATCATCACCTAAACTACCTTTATGACATAAAAATGTATAATGACATTCATATTCAGTGGAGTTGTAACACTGTAACATACTACAGTTTAAATGGTATAACATTTGGTATGGTCCTGCATTCATCCTTCTCTAGCTGTGAATTTTCTTGTAAACAAACCCATTGCTCTCTGAGGGTTTGCAGTTCCCAGTCATGAGCTGTTAGCTGAGTCTGGTCTTATATTTAGACAATACACTCTCTGGAGACCCTACAAGATGTTTCTCCAGCCTTAGACAAAATCAGGTCCCGGCCTTATACAAAGCATCTGGTTATTGCTATGATAGTAAAGTAATAATCATAATGACTAGTGAATAAAATTTCATTCATGAGAATTTTTGCTGAAAGCAAACTTAATGAATGCTAGCACAAGTGAATATTCCCAAGAATGTACTCTGAAATGCCTCAGTGGCCATTTTGAGGAGCTCTTTTTATTACTTACACAATATATTTGGTTAGGAATTTAAAAGCTTAGCTTGTTGCAGAATGTGTTTATAAGGTCACCCTATGGAGAAACAACTAGATACCTTATCTGTGCCATGTAATTTGTTCACAGGTGAGCAGGGGTTGCTAAAAGCAATGGCTTGATAAACAATCCTTACAAAAACAACATTCATTTGTAAAAACTACTTGAATAATAGTGGGGGAAAAAAAGTATAAAATTAGAAAGATGCAAGCTTTTTCCAAGATAATTCTACAAAGTGGAAGGAGCTATATTTTAGCAAAGCTTCTCTTCCTTATGGTTCATTCTACTTCACTTTAGGCATCAGTATAGAATGCAACATAAAAAATCGTCATCAACCCAAGCGAGAGGAAAGATTTCCAGGGTTATAACCAGTCATAATGAAACATATTTTTTCTTCCGCACCATCAGGATGGAAAAATCACTCTGACTCAAAAACCTAACAATGGCAATAGAGGCAAACGCTAGCATAAAACCAAATATAATTGGACTGTTAAGTGCTGGAAATGAGGAAAAGGTATCTCATGAAAATTCACGGGGGTTTTCTCCACTTCGGTTGACAGCAGAAAAAAAAAGAAAAGGCAGGTTTTTTCAGTTTGACAACAGACCAGGTACTGACAGTGTCACTGCACAAAAACATTCTCTGGTCATCACATACAGCAGCTGGCTTCCTTTTTCCATCGGGGACATTTGTTTGATTTTCCTCACAAAAAGCAGAAGCCCATAATAGCCTCTATCCTGTCCTCTGACACTTGCATAGTTATGTTACAATGGCCTCAGAAACAAGTTCCTGCTTCAAAAGAATGGCGTGCCAATGCGATGGACTCTTGTTTTGCCCCCATATAACACAGAGCCTATCATTAAGCCAATGAAAATTGAATGGAAAGCTACTATTTGAAAAAATCTAATTTGAATGCAATATGGGACGGGGTGCATGTCTAACTTGGTGGTGACACAGACATCCCCTTTGAAATATATAATAAGACAAGCCCCGCTTTCAGCTTCCCCAAGATAGACACCTTGCAATATATTTCCTGACACCAGTGTTCTGGGCCGTATCATTTCTCTCATTAGTCTCCTTAAACATCACCTGGCCATGCAGAGAAATCATTCTGCACAGAACTGTAACGAGCTATGTGCTACACACTGGAAGAATAGATGTGTGCTATACTGGGGAAGGCCAATCCGGCAGTATCTATCACCCCTCCTCAAATCACTGCTTTTAAGTTTTGCAACTGTCAGAAGAAGAGAGATATATCACTCACATGCATGATGTATCATGACTTTTCTCACAGGAGGCAAGGGTCCTGGGTGGGGGGGGATGTCTCCAGCTCTTTCCATTCTTAACAGGGAACTGTGTTTTCATATCTAAGATTGACATACCAGCTGACCTTTTGGCAAATTCACCACTGCTTTGGGGATCCAGGGGACCCTTGGGTTATGCTTTTGGTAGAGGGATTGAGCCATTCAACTTCTCTGCAAGGTGAAGCCAAAAATTACTTAAGGAAAACTACCAAATGTGTATCAGTTGGAATTTTTGTTCTTAATGCTGGGATTTCAGTTGTGTTTTCTGCAAACTAAATGCAAATTTTGCACCACTCTGATAGTTCAGCTCCCCATTTTGAGTTCAAAAGAGCCCAGAACTACAAAAAGCAACTTCAAGATGAATCAAGGAATCAAACTAGATGACATAATCGGTTGGTATTCTGTAAAGCACTTGCTGTGGTGCAAAAGTCATACAAACGTGATGCTGCTAATATAATACCACTCACAATAAACTGCGCAGACCCTCCTAGCCTTTCTCAAATGCTCTGATGGCAGCTCAAAAAAGCAGGAGCTAAGCTTCAGAATCCTTATCTAACAGATAGAAAGCTCACATCTCATATTATTTCAGTTTCCTACAAATGTACAAACACTGCTGTATTAGTTTCTATCCGGGTCGCTTTTTGTATGTTTGGTTTGGCAACCATCTTTTTAGGTGAGACAAATCTGTGTCACCCTGAAGTTATCGGTAAAGCACTGCGGTAGCTACCCAGATCCTTTTGAAAAAGAAGCACAAAATGCAGTCCCACTAAAACGATCATTTTGCCAAACTGCTTTGAAAGGATCAGGTTCAACCTCTCCCTAACACTTGCAGGTTTCGTTTGGTTCCTCGGTGAAATCACAAAAAAGCCAGTCTCTCTGCCAATACATCCAGTCCTAAAACATTTCAGAGATGGTCCTTTTGCGTTGTGCTTGAACCCAGAAGCTGGAATAAACTGGGAGGCCAGAGCTGACAGCCCTCAAATTTGTGCGTCTGAAGGCTGAGGGCATGGTGCTCTCACGGGTGATGCTCAGCTCTGGAAGGACCTGGAGTCTGTTGAACTGCAGGGTACGGCCACTGTTTGAGAGCGGCTGGGAGGCTTTCGGTCTGGCAGAAAAAACTCTTTTGTTTGCATTTGTTAACGTCAGCTGGTGAAACTACTGTAATGTTTTTATTGTAAATGGGCTGAATGTCTGTGGGCAGGCACGTCTTACAAAGCAATATAGCTTGCATTGAAAACCTGTGTAAATTTAAAGCAAAAAAAAAAATCTCACTGAGTGCCCACTTGGAAAGTGGAGCAGCCTTTTGCCAGCCTGGCCTGATCTTAACATTTGTAGTGAGACCCCAGACTGAGAAGATTTTGTATAACTTTGGACTTGTTCTGATATTTTCATATATTATCATCACTAAACTCCTATGCGAGTTTCTGGCAGTAGTTCACAGCAATGAGGGAGCACTGTGAGTGTTCAGTGACATGGCATTTGACGTCAGAAGCCACAGCAATGCCTTTGCTTTCTGCTTGAAAGAAAAAAGAAGTGTGCCTACAATAATGTTGCAAAAATGCTACATGAAATGCTGAGCAGGCCCAGAAGGTGCAGGTACGTCAGCAAATTGATGAAAGCACCTGAACATGGAAAGTATTAAACATGGTAACAAAACATCTTCTACATGTGACCAATGTTCCTTTAAATATAAAAAAACCCAAGAGTAAGTAAGTGTAAATTCAAGCATGACACGGATTTTATTGGCTGAGTTTGCCACTAAATCTGCAGAGTGGCCGATATGAATTATTGGTTAAAGCACTGAGCTCCACAGAAGCTGGGATGCTTAAAGCTGCACTCCCTTTTCTGCCTTTAAAACACAGTTATAACTGGTACAGCTTCTCCATCTGTAAAATCGGTACAACACGCATCAAGTCTTGTAAAACCCCATGAGGAAAAGCTAATGATGATCTCAGAAAACCCTTTAAGACCTAGGATGAAAACAGATTTACACAGACTCAAAGAGTTTAAGGCAAAAGCACCATCACATGGCGGAAAGAGGCCTGGAAGGAACTCAGCAAGCTATCTACTCCATCCCCTTGCCACAAGGCAGCATCAGCCAAAGCAACACTGACAGCTGTTTGTCTAACCTGTTCTTAAAAACCCAGCCAAACTCCAGCTTCCCACAGCCTCCCCAGGCAGTCCACCCCAGCACTGAACCGTTTTTGTCACTGGAGAGGTTTCCCCTCCTCCAGCGAGTCCCTGCAGATGTTGCAGATCATTAGATTTCACCCAGCTACACCCGTAACGTCTGAGGCTCCACAACCTTTACTTGTATATGTGTCTCTCTATATACATATATTACTTCAGTAGGTCTTTAACAAAGCATGCTGATAATCATACCGCTGAAAAATAAAAAACTCTTTTCACGTAGTAGTGCCTCCATTCATGAGGTGAGGGAGAAGCATGCTTTGGTACTGCTGGTTTCTTCCTCAAAAATTTTGCGCTTTTCTGACCTTCAAAATGCAAGGTTAAAGTAAGAGCGTTAGTAATCTACAGAGG
The DNA here is from genome assembly GCF_034638445.1 of Ciconia boyciana. Lineage (NCBI taxonomy): Eukaryota > Metazoa > Chordata > Aves > Ciconiiformes > Ciconiidae > Ciconia > Ciconia boyciana. Next base: position 63,611,182 of record NC_132934.1, read on the forward strand.
CATGGGCAAGCCTAATTCGACCTGAAAATAAAGCCGGGGAGAATTCTTAAAAACAAGATTTTGTTAGGTACCCATCTCCCTTCAGCTTAAACTGCTGCAAGTAGCACTAGAGGGCTCACATCTTGAAAGACAACAGCCTCCTTCTCGAGATGTTCCCTCACAGTCCAGGGATGAAAATAAATTTGAATTTCAGATCTAATTGTTAGTGAACGGAGAGAGAGCAAAGAACTGTTTCTAGTTAAGGCAAGTTTAACATAGCTTTTTATGGCTCTTGTAGAAGGAGGCTGTTTTTAATCTTAAGTGTGTGGGTCTGTTGACTGTGAGCTGCAAAGATCCTCACTGGAGGCCTAACTTGGCTGAAGTGGTATGTAGGATGAAGAGATACTACAGTTATGGGAGAGAGAAAATAAGGCACACAGCTATTTGATTGTTTCATTAATTATGTGGGCCCACAGAGAAACCTATGGCTTGCTTAGAGAGCTGGAAGCCCTTCCAGTAGTTCTTCAGTGTAAAACCAAGGGATTGCCTGCAGCCTAGTCCATTTACACCCCTAATGAACTGACCGTTGCCTCTGACTCTGGGGATTTTCCTTCCAATACCAGGCTGAGCAGAATGAGCTGGGTGTCGAAGAGAAGCGCTAAGCTTCTCCATCCAGTCTAAAGGCAAACGAGTGTCATGCACTTTGTGGCAGCTGGCTGGCATCTCTGCTGCGTTGGGCTGGCAGCCTCAGCCCAGAGCAGGGCACAACAGTCCAACCACCACAGCTCCCTCCACTGCACTCACGCGAGGGGAAGGCTCAGAAAACAGCCCAAAATGCAATGGCTAGAGAGTCTCATCCAGCTTTCCCAATCCCTGCATCATGGTGAGCAAGAAACACTGGTAACAGTGGACTGTAACCGCCTTATTCTGTATTTGCAAAACATTTAGGATAACGACAGAACATTTCCGATAACGACTCCTGGCATTATCAGAGTACAAACAATAAATACTGGATTTGTGTGCGTGGTTGCTGAGCTTCTCCTGCCCCACACGTTTTGCTGCTTGGAGGTGGAGGAGTGAGGTTATCCGAATCCACAGCGGGCAAATACAGCAAGAGAAGAAATAACTGGGTGCTGGGGAAGAAGCACAGCTTGGGCCAGGCCCCCCCATGCACGCCAGCGTGCGGAACAGGCACCGACTCCCAAACCAGCAGCGAGCTGACCACCCTGCTGCACATGGTACGCACGCATCCTCTCCCAAAGCTTATCTGGCCTCCCAGCAAACCATCCGACACTGCTCCCCTCCGCTATTCGCAGGAGGAAGGGAGGATGCAGGAAGGGAGTGTTTTAGGCTCAGTGTCTGACACCCAGAAGCTTGACCCTCTGCTGACTCAAATTGCTGACTAAAGGCTGCTGTTGCAGGCAGCCCTCTGTTCCTTTTCTATTTGCCACAGATTATAATTGTATTTGCTTAAATTTAATTCCTGATTAATAATCAGTTCTGTTTTTAGCAGTTGTCTGACATTCAAGAAAATGGACAGGAATCTCACTGTTGCTTCTTCATCCTTTGTTCTTCCTGCCCCATATGCTCTCTTTAACATGCTAGCAAAGCCCCACCACTCACTTTGAAGAGCCATCAGGACGTTTCAGGGCCATCCTGGGAACGTACTGTTCACATCCTGTCCTCCCTCATCTCTCCCCACGGTTTGTTCAAGATCCTCTCTTTCTGCATCACATTACATATAGATTGCATATGTTTTGAGGGAAGGAACACCTCATTATTTGGTTTTGTGATGGCCTTAAGTAATTCTGAGTAACTAAAAAAATATTTTTTTTTAAACTAAACTAATTATGGCTGTGAGACTGATATAAATGACATGCACTGTTACAAAAAAGTACTGTTAATGTTATTTATGTTCTTTATTAACAATATGGTAAAAACACTTCTCTTTTCTATTACTTGTCTGAGCAACTGCTCTCCACTGCTGGCAGGCAATCCTACTGCTGGCTTATCCATTCATGATCACACCTGCACCCTACGTTAGGATTTATCCTGGATCTTCAGCTATATTAAACTGGCTTTTACCTATAGTACATAAATCGCCTCTACATCTGACTCTCCACTTGTGTGCATGAAGGGGTACAAGTTTCTAACGCAGTGGGTGAAAGCAGCATTGGGAAGGGAAGGATTATTTTGAGCTATCCTGTGACCAATAACAAATTGTGTTATCCTCCGCAGTTTCATGGCTGCTTGGTTCAGTTATGGGTTTTATCCAATAGATGGCTCCTCGGTAGCAGGAAGGATTCTCCCCCTGCTCTCCTTTCCTTCACACAGTTTCATTATGACTTTCTAATATTTACACAGCTATTACCTTGCAAATATAGGCGTTTTGTGCACACTGGTAAACACACAGAAGAAGTGTGTGTGTGCCAATTAAAGAACAAAAGAAAAATTAGATGGCATTTTATATATTTCATGCCACTTTGTCCTCTGCCAGTACAGGGATGCATGAAAAGTGACAGTTAGGCAGCGCTGTGGTCTGGAATGCTTCCTAAAGTCAAACTAAAAAAAATACAACTTCAGAAACACATGAATATTAAGAGCATGCCAGAATACCAGCTGCCTTTCTCCCCAAAAATATGAGGACATCTCCCACATCTTACATATCCCTGACTGAGCAATACTTAAGCAACTTACAGGCATCATTACTCCTCTGTCAATGAAAGATTTTTCTCAAGAAAAAAAAAATCCTATGTGTAATTATTGATATAATGAACCAGGAGAGCTCTGTGTAATTGGCAGGGTGCAAGTTAACATCATTATGAGTAATGCTGCCATTTCTGAGATGGGGAAAGTGAATATGCTTTTGTTGTTTTCCAGAAAAACATAATCAGAATAATAATAGCAAAACTTGAGACATTAATTACATTCAGACAAATCATGTTTATCTCATATACGTGCTTGTGACTTCTCTGAATCAGAAGACCAGTTCCCAGTCATTTCTGTCCTGAGATCTACCTTGCATCTCACTCAAATCTTGTCAAGATCTTGTCAAACACCTGGCAGTAACCCCACTTTGGGGACTGTGACCCTCCAGTCAGACCACACGATCAAGTGAAAAGTGAAAACAGAACACCCACAGTAAGTAATAAATCTCATAGAAGCCAGACCATGGCTATTTAATCCCTACGGCTTAACACTTCAATGGGGCATGACTATAAGCCCACTATACCTGCTGTTAGCATCTAAAATAATAACATTCCTAATAATAACCTTTATCCTTGAAATATTAAGCTGCTTTGAAAAGGAGGGGAAAGGTACCAAGTTTACTATAAATATACACATAAATATGTAGCATCTTAACATTAGCAAAATTACAGCCATAATAACTGTCCAGAAAAATTAAATGTTTCGTCCCTGTTCAAAGCTGAGCGCAACCACTGTATACATTTCAGTGCTCTAAAAGGATTTGCCTAATTCCATACCTCAAATCGGCTTTTTGCTAGCTAAAACTTGGAAAATTTGAACCAACTTGCACTTTGCTCGCTCCAAAATAAGCTCATCAGCATGCTTGACCATGGGCTGTTACATTATTGCTTCCCTTTACTCCTGAGCAGACACCCCAAACAGTCCTCCAGCCTCATGGGTATTGTGCAGAGACACAGCACATGTAAAGGTAGCCCTGTGCTCTGGTGACCCCTCAGCTGGCAAAAGGGCCCTTTGCATGCCCAAGGAACAGCTGTGACATTCCTCTTAAACTGTGCAAGGAGCAGATATAACCCCTGGCCAGTCCCAATACTGGTGAAACACAAAAGCTCCATCTTTCCTCCTGTATCTCTCTCAGGATGCTGCAGCCAGCAGAACTTACCCAGACCCAAAGCCAAGCCTGCAGACTTTCACCTTCCTCCCCTTTTTAAGGGGCCAAGTTACAAACACGCTAAAAATCAGAGTTTGCAATTGAAATACTGACAACAATTTTCACCGTGGAGCAGTTTAAAACAGGCAGCAGTGATATTCATTAAGCTGTTAATAATGGATTGTGGCACAAAGCAATTTATCAAGTTTCCATTGTAATTAAAATCACCGAATATTTGGGCACTTGCAATGCACCTAGCTCTCCCTGCTTCTGAAGCTTTACATTTTAATGTGAATTATGGCTCCCTCTCCCCAGAGACCTACTAAAAAGCCCATTTTAATTGGTATGTTTTTAATTGAGATTACATTATTAAAAAGTGTACATTTCTGTTGAAGAGAGAAAGGAGGTGCTCGGCTCCCCTCTAGTCTCTGTCTCTTGTAGATATAGCTTGCTTATCCCAGTGAGAGGGAAAAATGAAGGGTAGTCTCTGCGAAGAAAGTGGAGAAAGCCCTGCACAGTCACAGGCTATGAAGCCAGGGCAAGGCTGCCATTGACTGCCGCCAATGCAGGATTTCCTAGGTGGATTTTGGGGGAGGGAGAGGAATCGCCGCAACCGTTCAGGCTGCTCTTTAGCAAAAGGTAGATGGAGGAACGCCACGCAGGAATTCCTGCCTCACAGCTGGCTGACATCGAGGGAACATTTTAGAAAGCCTCTCCTCAAGGTTTCCAGTGACAGACAATCTGTTGTTTTCCATAATAAGTAGCCCTAATGTTAAATTATCCTTAAAATCCAGATACGGTCATGAGCGGATGTGGTCTAGTGAAGGCCTCCAGCTCTGCTGGGTCCAGCAGGCTGCCGGGGAGAGGCAGCCCCTGGGGCAGCCTGGACACGGTGGCAAGAAGAGAATTGCCCTGGCAAACAAAGTTGGTCACCTTTGTGCATTCAGATGGTCAGACTGACTTGCCACCAGGTTCACAAGAAAAGCAACTTCATGCACTTGGCATCCAAATGCTGGCCACATAAATGGTTCTCCTGTTGGCAAAACAGGCTGTCGGTGTCTCTTATAAGTAGGAGTATGGATCTGCTAAAGTAAGTAGACACAAGAGAAAAGGGAGAAATATCAAAGGAGTGCAAAGTAGATACCAACAGTTGAGACAGATCAAGGGAAAAACCTCCAGGGATCAAAACATGCCAACAGATGGACAAGACGGTTGAACCAGAATGAAATATCATGGAACGGCTTTTTCATAACTGCTTCAGAAAAGGTCATACTGTATTGCAAAAAGAAGGCAGCGCGTGGGGCTGAGAGAGGTCTCTGTAGGCAAATGGAGACACAGAGAGACTAGCAGAGACAAATTTGAAGATCACCCACTAATACAAGTGCTGCAACTCCCTTCCTAGTTCTGGGAGTGACTCAGGGAGGAAGGATGGTGAACCAATAACAGATATAAGGAAAAAAAAAGGATTAAATATGAAAGACAAAACTCTTAAAACTGATAGAGAAAGGGAAAGCTTTGTTATTGCAATTAGGTCAGTAAATCTGTGCTTTTTTTCTAAATCAAGAATTAGGATGCTATGCTCTAGTTACATGTGTCAGAAGAAAATCTGTTTGTAGAGGGAAAGTTCCCAAACATGCTATTGCTCTGAACAGCAAGGTAAAATAAATAAATAAAAATCCCAGTCCCAGACAACAGATCCCTTGCATATTTAGATCAAGAGTAAGTAAAAAAAAAGGCTATGTAAATGAAGATTAGATCTTATATCCCACCTTGGCATTAAAGGCCACCACCCTGTTATGCAGAAAATTAATCTCCAGATTATTTCATTTTATGGCAAGAGTCCCTTTGTTTGCTGATTTGAAAACCCCACACCCTGGATGAAGACCAGATCACAGATTAAGCAGGAAAAAGGAAAGGCTTTCAGTGACCTCAAGTAGGATCTTCTGAGAAATTTGGGAGGGACAGACCGCAAGGGTAACGTACAGAAGAGACAAGGAACTGTAAGAGAGAGAAGTTATAAAAGAAAGGGAATGTACACAACTTCAGGGTGACATTTTTTCCTTTCAGCCAAAGGGATGAATACCAAGACCGTACCATGAAGGAAAGCAAATGACAGGAAGTGGGAAAAGACAAGTTGGAGAAGATTTACTTTATGCTGAGGGAATTGCAAAGGAAAACTGCGCTTCCAAGCCTATAGGAAAATGACCCTGAAAGACAGACGTGACGCTGCTTAGGCTGGATATTTTGCACAGATGAGAACATGCAACAAAAAGGCCAGATTACTTACTGATTTGGCATGTATCAACAGATATATGACTACATCTGATTCTGCCCCGAGTGCTAGAAAAGAAAGCTGGAGATGCTTTACTCCCTTCCCAGAAAACAGATACCTTTTTCTCAGCTCTGGACATAGGAAAGTCTCATTAGATCCATGCAACTTCTGTGACTCAACAGCCAGGAACATTTCCCCAAAGACACAGAGTGACCCAACAGGTTGCAACAGCCTTGATCCAATTATTTTCTCTGATTGGAGTATCAGGAGAGATGCTAACTAACCAGGGGACAAACTTTATGTCTAAGGTCATGAAACAGCAGTATGGAGTACTAGGTATAAAAAGTATTAAAGCCTATGCCACATCCTCCTCAAACAGATGGCCTTTCAGAAAGGTTTAATCAGACATTGAAATGCATGCTGCGAATACTCATTACTAGCACAGGATCAGGCTGGGACAAGTGGCCAGCACTGACGTTATTGCCTACAGGGAATTACCACAGGCATAAACAGGATTTTCAATGTTTGAACTTCTCTCTGGATAACAAGCACAGGGTCCCCTTGCCATCATAAGGGAGGGTAAAGCAAAAAATTCATGATGGGGCAGGCCAGGTCTAGGTTGCAGAGGAGAAGCAAGAGACCCAGGCCCTTCTAAGGAACAACCACCTTTTTTTTGGCTTCCTCACCCTCCGTTTTTTGCCTGTCCACAAAGCTCAGTGACACAGACCAGTGTTTGCTGGATCCCACCTTCAACGCACAACGAGCTCTTGCTCTTCTTATTTTTATGGACACATAAAACAGAGCTGTGACCACTCCCTCCCCTTCAGTATCAAGAACAGGAAAAACAGGGTATAGCCACAACAGCCAGCACCTAGAAGGAGGTGTAAGTAGGGCTGGCCAAAAAAAAAAAAAAAAAAGGACTTTTGATCTCCCCTTCAAGGATGGGGCGGCTTCTTTGAAAAAGACAGGTTTGCCTTTTAATTCTTTCCTCCTCCAGTTCTTCAGAGAAATTTTACTGCAAACATTATTTGAAAGAGTCCTTAAGCCATCTTTTGGCCTGGATTTTTGATAAACCATATTTCAAGTGACTGATTTTCCCATATAAACACAATTTTAAAAAGTCACTAAAACCCTTGACATTACCAACAACTGAGCATGTGGGTTTATTTATTTTTTACTCTGGATGAAAAAGCCTTTTTTCAACACTAAAAATCCCACTCTTCTCAATTAAAAGATGTTTCTCATATGCTGTAGATCAGCAAAGCCAAATGTCCATCTTCACTTCCCGCACCGGCTGGTGAAAACAGGAGGAAAATACATGCAAACCTTATGGACAGAAGCGTTTAAGTCCTTCCTCTCTGTAACTCTGAAGGCACCCTGTTGGCCTAATGACTTCTGTGGATTAATGCTGCTATAGGGAGCATCTGAACCTCCCCTGTTCTGCCCAGAAAAGGGAAAAAAACCCATTTTTTGGAAGGTCCTCTGAACGAGCTCCAGCACGCATCTCTTAGAAAGTGAGATTAGCTTTTCCTGCATAAATACTCACATCTTCCCAGCACTGTCTGCAAGATCAGTCTTGGCAACTCTGGATACCTCTTGCAAACTGAAGCATGTGAGCGGTGCTCCAATAAGTCAATGAGATTGCTCATGTGCATGACGGCAGCTTGGACCCCAGATTGTAGCTGAGGTGGGACATGTGAAATACAAGATAGGAACACTCCTGTCACCCCTTGAAGAAGAAATGAAGATACACAGCAGTGGCTGAAAAAGACTAAAAGGGAGTGGGGAGAGATGGAGGTATTGGAGAAAGGGTCCCAGATGCCAAGATTATTTTGTTACAGTTGCTGCAGGGTTTGCTGGAGTTGGGCAGATAATATATACATGATACCATCTGCCTGTTCCTTGTCTAGGATCCATAAAGTACTCTGATCCATGACTGAGGAGGCAGTAGAAATGGCGCGATAAGAGCAAAGGGCGAGTGATAGCAAGCAGACCTGGTATGTGCTTGCTTGGCAGCAGGTAACCAAGCGGACATTTGCTATCTTCTTGTGACTGCAGTGCTTGTAAAGTGCTGGGCTCACAGGTGTGCTGGGCTGCAGAACTGGGACAGATGCAGCAGTAATGCAAAGCTCTTTCCTGCTTCTCCATCAACATGCCTCAGGGAGGTGAGAAAGTCACCGCTCTCGTTACTTATTCTGTCCTTGATCTCTTTTGAGCAGAGAGACTGCAGAACTGCATTTCATGATGAAAGCACCTCAGTCAGACACTTCGGCGGCCTGAAACCAAAAGATCACATTTCGTAGGCCTGCAATTCATCGTTGGAAAGATAACAACAGACTGATCAAGAAATTTCAACTGGTGACCAAAAGTAATAGGGATTTCGAGTTCATCTCCATTCGAGGTTTTGAGGCCTTGCTATGTTTAAATGCCTGCTTAAGAAATCCCAAGAAAATTATAAAATTCATTACATTTTAAGCAAAAGGGAAAAAAAAGAGAAAAAGGATTTTTCTTCAAATGTGAGGAGGAAGGAACACAATTTTAAAAGCAAGCAGTAACGGTTTGATTTTTAAAAGAAGGTGAATAACTAAAACACCTTTTGACATAATGCCACTTTTTTCCCCTCGTAGAATCACTGTATGCTGCCCAAGCACAGACACCAGGTTTAATGTTCAAAAGATTTTTAGCATACACTAGAGAAATTATAACCTTCTGCTCGAAACAGCAGAGATACAGGTTTAAGATTTGGGTTCAAACCCCATATTTAGCACAAATTCCCTCTATATCTTTAAGACACTCATCTACCTTTCTGGAAAGCCCACTTCACATTTCTTCCCAACAAAGGCAGTGGATAATGACATGATCAAACCGTGAGAACAGCCCAGCAGAACAGAATCGCAGCATCCCTCCTACAGACTTAGAAAAACAAAAGGACCAGACTGATCCTTTGTTTTACTGACTTTATTAATCAGTAAAAATGGATTATTTAATATTGCCATAGAGTGTGTATCCTTAAATGGACACCACCTTCTTTCAAATATAAACAACTTTTGCTTGGTTTTCTACAAAGGCAGGAAAACTGCACACTATTAGAAGGTGTCTAATCCTCACATCTGCTGTTTCCTTAGAAAAATATTTACTTTTTAACATCTGTACTGCATTTCCACAGTTCAAACACACACATAGCTCCTGGAATGTACATAGTATTTAGCAAATTTTTAACTAAGTTTTCTTAGTAATTGTATAGTTTTCCCTTGACAAGGAGAGGATCAGACTTTTTCAGGAGGATTACCTCTGCTCAACTCATTTCAAGCAGCTCTTGAATAAAATAGTTCATTAGTTCATGAAAAGGAAAAACTCCAGGGAACTGCTAAGGAAGGAAGAGAAAAGAACAGAGCGCCACAGTAATTAGGTTTTCAGATTGTCCCTTATCCACCAGACTGCAGGTACACACACACATGTCCCTCTTCCCCTTAGGTAAAGCATTTAGGGGAGCTCATTGCACCTTTTTCCCTGGGAGTCAGTGTTCCAGAGATTAAAGTTGTAACCGGGCCATCATCATTTCCCAGAAAGATATTAAAAGATACCACTTCCTTGTAGTATGTTACTATTGCTACCCAATAGTGAAAAAGCAGCTCTCTCTGCTTTGCAAGCATTTCAAGAGCTTAGTTTCAGACTTCCTCAAAATTCAGTTTCCCGACCTTTCTAGGCTCCCATGGCTGATGCTGGAAAACCAAAGGATCTCCACACACCAGGAATCACTTGTGTCTGCCTGGGTGTGCGGGTGACTGTACTTACCAGGGATCAGGGAAAGGATTGGTAGGAATGAGGATGAGAAATGGGGAAAACTGGAGGGGGTTGCAATTGTTCACTGGCAATTGCTGACCAGAGGAAAACCTCTTGTGATCTAGACTTGGCACAGTAGAGTACAGAGCATCCCAGGGCCATACCAGTTCACGGGAGGGCAGATCATCACCAGGACTGACAGCCCTGTACAGCTTTTTTGTGGCTTTACACCACGTGGCTCATGGGCAGCGTGGTTCACAGCAGCAGAGCCTTCACACTCTTCTCCCGTTGTTCCTTCTGTCTGCTCTGCGCTTTTACACCAAAAGCATTCAGGTAGTCTGTAGGTCTCCAGCCAGATTGACTAAACTGCCAACCGAGATGCCAATGAATACAGTTCTGGTGATACTTCTCTGTGCTTTGCCACCCTCTCATTTCAAATCGGCTTGAGACCACCAAGAAACAGCTGATCATCATCAGAAACATCATCAGGTCACTACCTGCCTGGCATGGATCAGTGACCTTGAATTATGCATTCACAGCAGACAGTAGGACTGGAAAAATCAGGAGATGCCAGAAGAATGTGTTGCAGCCTCTATGAACTCTCCAATTCTCCTTGTTAAAGGGCACGTATTTTGAAAACTGGATTTTCCCACAGATCTGTTGTGATTTTCAAAAAATAATGTTTTGCAATATCCTTAAATTGTTACATTTCAACTGTTGTTATTACTATGGATTACAAATGAAATTCTGGCCTTTCATCTGCTGAGGGGGATTAGTTTCAACCCACAGTTTTAGAAAGGAGTCTCAATTTTGAGCACCATGAAAGACTCCTTCATCTAGATATCATCATTTAAAACAGACTGGTAGGTTAAGAACTGAGCTGTAACATGATAGAAAAAACAACTCTTACATGAATAAAGATTTGCATATCAGATTATTAAATGAAAATCTATCAAACTATCACTTATTGAAGTAAACAAACAGTCTATTTGCCCTGTTTCTGGAAACATTTTGCCTAAGGGAGAAATTTAAACCTGGGCAGATAATCAGGATAAGGTATTTGAACACTTAAATCCTGCTGGAGTCTTCAAAGTAGGTGTTAAGTGGTGCATTAAATCTGTGCTGGTTCTGCTGAGCAGGGTGAATTTGCTCTTCTGTAAATAGTGGGAAAAGCATTTTACAATAATTTGAATCCATGAATAAATGTAATATATTAAAATTTCTAAAGTACGACTGCTAAATGTTTTTGTATATAAGCCAAATGAGTGGAATATCCAGGACTGGAATTATTTGACTGACCAAAGAAAGATAATATATAATTAAAATGACATCTGCAGCACTAACCGATGGGATGAGAGAAAGTGACATCACAGATCTCATATAAGCTGCAAGCGTATTATTAGATCTAAACCTGGCTGTAAAATTACTATCTGCCCATGGGATTATCTTTAGGCATTCAGAACCATTGTTTCATTTACTGATAGAACAGGGATGATAACAGGCTGACTTTGCTTGTCACATTGTTTTTTGGCCTTTCTTTATTCTTCGTTCATGTTAGCTGCAGATGAGAGGAAGACAAGCTTCAGCTGAATCACTTTTGTGGAGCTTTTCATTGTTTTACAGTTTGTTCCAAAGGCTTTTTTTTTTTTTTGCCCCCCCCCCCAAGAAAAAAAAACCAAACAGCATTTTTAATGGTGATAAAATCAATGAGGAGTAAAAGATGCACACAATGTAACATCTAGGAGTGTGGCAACTTAAGGAATACCCATTGGCCTAATGCAGCACAGGGAGACCGTAAGACTCTGCTTATAGCTCCCATTATTAGCAGAAAGAACCAGCAGCTACCGGTTATATCTTGGCCTCATTAAAATTCAGTGCCAAAACTCTGACTGACTTCAGTAGGTACATTTCATCATTCGAGACCTAGGACACAGGACATAATTCTCCTTCAATGCAGGGCTATCTGGGACACCTAATCTCTACAGATTACATTTCTGCATTAAATTGGACACAGCTGCATTTTGATCTGTTTCACATACCATTTTTATGTTCCTGGCAAATTATTAAGTTGTCTATACTTGTAACGGGACTTGTGTGCCACCAACCTAAAATAGTCAAAATTCCAAGAGCGTGTAAGGAGACAGGCAGTGAAAAGGGGGAAAAAAAGGAAGCTCCAAACTTTCTAGTCACTTTTGAAAGCCATGCTAATGATCCTGAACTGCAAAGGGAACTTAATGCGCTCTCAAAAGTCTGGTCCTAAGTGTCTAACTCCCAGCGTTTGATATAGTTCCTATATGCCAATTTTACAAACTAGGCAAAAGTCCAGGAGCAGGCAGGACTACAGCCAGTCATGGACTTGTGCATACACTGTTAAGGCAAACATGGACCTTGTACTTTCCTCCACACTGCCCTGATACTGGGCAGCTACTGCCATGTGTTATCTCTTACAGCATCTCCCAACATCCCTTCCAATATAACCTTAAACCTCTGCTCCATCAACCACTGAAACCTGAAAACAGGCTGCATATGCAGAGAATGCTGCCTCCTGCTCTTGTCACTACCATCTTGGTTTTCTTTGTGTCTTCTCCTGACCAAACCCACCTGCTGTCCTTTATCTTAGTCTGCAGTTTGCGGGAGCAACCATCTCTAGTATAGCGAAGGATTTAGCCCATGATCGATGCTCTCAATGCTACTGCCACAGAAATAACATTGCATTTTATTAATAGCAGTTAATAAATTAACTACTTCTAATCCACGTTAGATTGCTTCATTGTCCCTTTTATAATTGATACACAGAATAGGCTTTTCATGCAGACCCCTTCGGCATAAATCTTTTGATTCAAAACTCTCCATACATACAGCCACACCAGTATGCCATTAAAAGCTCACACTGGATCTGTGCACTAGAAATGAGGTGTCTGCAAGCAGCTTAGATACACCATCCCTGTTAGAAAATATTCCTCCAGCACTCAGCCTGGGCCAGGAACCATGCTTATGAATCATGAATTGTCTGTGGCCAGTCAGTGGTGCTTACAACCTTTCAGATGTAAAGAAGGACAGAGACAAAGACCTAAAGGCTGGTGAGGGCAAAGACTCATAAAGGTGGCCTGGAGGAAAGACAAGAAGCATGTGATGATAAAGCGCAACAAATACAGAAGTGAGACTTCGCTGCAGAAAAAGTCAAAGAAAAAGACCAGAACATGCAACACAGCAAAGGGCAGCAATATCTTTGAAAATCAATTTGATTTTTAAATGTGTCCTGGATGTAACATAGGGTAAACTAAAATCCATTTTTTCCTGAAAGGTGACAGCTGTGGGGCTAAGCTGTGAGAAAAAGTTGGGAGGATCCATTTTCACCTGCCCTGTTACGCCATCAGAATTGCTCTTCCTCTCAAAGTGATACAAAACGTCTCTTATATTTCAGTATTAACAGCTTCTTAATGTGTATGTTGTAGCATGTTTCATGTCAATTGATATGCAAAACTTGTCTCAGCTACCTTTAAAACGGAATTCTCATTGCTATTCTTTGTTTCTCACTACAAATCCATAATTAAGTGGTTAACTTATTTTTAGGGATATTATGTGCAGTTTGCAGTAAAGAATGGTCCAAAAGGACAAGTAGACCTGAAGAACTTTTGTATCACAGAACTGAAGCACATGTGTATGTTCCAAATGCTTCATATATCAAAAATAGAGAGACTTTCATAAAAATGCATATGCCTTCAGATACTTCATAAAACAACAGTGATTAAAACAAAACAAAAAAACCCAGAACTGCTTTATGTCCAGATGAAAGAGAAATACATGGGTGACAAACAATTTGCTAATAGTGCATACTCATTAGTTTGCATACTTCAGGTAGAATTTACTACCTTTCTCTTCAGCCATCTCAATATCAAGTGTCTGTTCTTAATCAGACATTCAGGTCCCTTCCATTTTCAAAAGCACTAGGAACCATCACAGGACTTTATAAAACCTACCTAAGCTCCTAGGTAATGACTGGGTTGAAACAATCAGCAGGCGCTCCCCTTTCTCCGGTTGTTAAGGAAGAGCAGCATAGACAAAACACCTGACTTAAAGATGAGAAAAAATTCTAGAGGGTGAATCCTTCCTTCTCGGTCTAGAAACTGGGTTGGAAAGTCATCCCAGATGTAACATTTTCTACACCCTTATTTGAACAGAAAAACAAAGAGAAGCAGTCTTTCTTGTAATGCATTAACAATTCTGTATCGACACCAATGGTACATAAAGATAAAAATGAATAAAATCTTCACTAAATTGCTTTGAATGTTCAAACAGACTGAGTTTGCTTTTTCAGCTGAGGCTTATGCCACTTCCAGTTTTTTCTCAAAACATTTGCTTATCCATATATTTATCACAGAAATGGCCTTACCTCAGCTGCATCTTGCTGGTCTCTGAAGACAATTGCATTTTTTATGGTTTGGATAAAAAATCCATTCAGTTCCTTTTGTTTCTTGTTCGGCAAAATCTGGAGCAATGGGATCATTATGAATGGGAAAGAAACTGTAAGAGATTTTAAAGAAGAAAACACAGAATCAGACTGTAAAAGCATATCAGATCCCCCTCCTTTCATTAATATTATAAAACTCATCAAGTGGGATGTGTTACTTTTGTGAAACCTGTTTTTTCCTCTTTCCCTCTCCCTCTTTTTCTTTCACCCCCATAGGCTGGTAAAGGATTTCCTTTTAGAAATTCCATGTTGGCTGAGACTCCCCTGCCAGACAGATGCCTTCCAAGCTTGCTTCCACAATGCTCCAGGATTTCAGTTCAGCTTCTTGATGCCCCAGAGCCACCACAACAAAGAATTATTTTCCCTGCCTACTCAAACAATTACATACAGAAGGTGGGGGATCTTGAACTAGCCTAGCAGCTTATGGCACTGATCCATGAAATTGTGTAGTAATCATTCTCATTTACAGTTCTCCAATATTAGGATATTGGTTTGCTATTTTATTTTGCTTCTCTAAACAGGCCACAGACTCTGGAAGTGGGATGTTATCACAAGGATGGTCTCCAGTCCACGGCCTTTATAGTCAGGAACTAGAAACCTGAGTGAAGTCTTGCATCTTAATAAACCGCTCGTTAACTTATGAACAGCTTAAGACTAATAAATCAGTCATCGGAACCCCCCTGTGCTGCCAACAGGGCAACACAGTGTGGAAATTCAGACCACATAATGTACCAGCAGAAACAGCTCAACCAAGAAATCCAAACCCAAATCCTACAGAAACTTTCTTTAATGAAGGACATGGTCTTAGACATACAGGGGCACGTTTCTGTCCCTTCAGAAATTAGTCACAAATCCCACTTTGCAATCAGGTTAAACATTAACCCCAGGACATTTTGGATACGCAACTCCAGAAGGAAACAGTTCATGCACTGCTAGTACAGGTGCAATCTGAAATGCCAGCAGGATCAGATGGGCACAGGAAACTTTGCCACTGTGCCACCTGACACTACTGTGAGCAGGTCTAGATAGCAAGATGGTAAAACCTCAACAACCTCGATTATGCTGTGGCTTCCTCAGCCACAATTCTTACTGCCCTTGCATTAACAATGCCACTGACACTATGAAGCCTTAGCTTTCATGTCTTAGAACTAAATGGCTTTATACTCCATTCTTGCATCCCCTATCTATTCACCTGAAAATAAATGCATTCTCTTAATGACAGCCTGTGGTGGCACATATCATCTTTATCCTTTACAGCCATCAACGAGGCTGCTGCTGCTATTCAAATAAGAATTTGGAGGACTTACACTATCTGCTTATGCTTCTCCACCTCTTTTCTTTAGTGGGTTATTAGTTGTTTATGGGTGGGATTTCAATCAAACCAGGCAAACCAAGTGCACAAGAACTTTACTCCCAGGCTCCAAAGGGCAGTTACTATGTTTTAATGCAGAAGTGTATTAAAAGAGATATCGTAGAAACTACAGGTCCCAGAAACCTTCCACTCAGATCAACCTGGAGCATTACCTTCCCAGATTCTCAGTTTCTGGGGGAAGTTGCATTAATGATGACAAGAGCTGTAGAGCATATGGTGGAAATCTCAAGGGTATATTTGGCCTGTAGGTTGCATTCTGAACACCTCCAAAATAAAGTCTGCTATACATCTTCCTGCTCCTGCTTCAGCATGTTTTGCAATTTGAGAATGACTTTTAGAAAATTACCATAAAGTAGTAGACAAAGGTAGACTATACTCACGGATTAGAATGAGGAGAGGCTTAAACAAAGACATTTCAAAGAATGTTCTGCAATTCTTAACAAAGGGGTCGTTGGGATTCTTCTGAGAATCCACCTCAGTACCAAAAGCTACGCTACCAACGACATCCAAGGTAAAGCAGTTGTAACACCTGCGTTGAGTTGAAGAATGATAAATCATTAGCTACAAATTACATATCCATTAATATCTTGCTTCTACCATCATCACATAAAATTAATTTTTGCCTCTGATTCTTTTTGCTTTTAGATTTGAGCCTTGCCAACAAGAGATGTTTCCATCATTCTGACAAATGCTGGTGCTTAATAACGATCACCTTCTCTCCGTCTACAAAGTGAACATATTTTCATATAGCTCAATAATTCTACTAAAAAATTATAAAAAATAAGCAAATTATTTGTTATTACCTAGAAATCAAATGCAACAGATCAGAGATTCATAAGCATTTTCTTAGTATGCATCGTAATAAAAGAGATTATTCCTTTCTCATTTTAAACTGCAGAAACCACATCTACTACCAGTCCAGTCTAAGCTCTCAGTGCCAAGAGGTGCATAAGTAAAATTTCCTGTTAAGGATTTCCTTCATCTTCTTGATAGCTCCTTTGTAATGTAAAATCGTGGTCAAAACCAAGAGGAACTGACACCATGTGAAATCTGTATCTCTGCAGAGGAGCAGCAAATGCTTTGAGAACTACAAATTATCTGTGGACCATGATCTAGAAACTTCAGAATTTACTGAATCTCTCCCCGCATATCTGACCATCTATCCAGTTGTCTCACCATCTTTATTTCTACCAGGCATTAGCAGTTATGTTTAGTTTTGAGATAAATGGACTGAGAATGTAAAATATCCTTGAAATTTGATTCTTCTGATCTCTCGTCAAGTCTGCAATGACTGTTCTTCTATATTCCCTTACAAAAGGCTAATATCAAATTCTCTGGTGTTTTAACCTGAGTAAGCATGTATTAAGAGAAGGACAGGACTCAGGCTGATTGTATCCTGTATATATATTGTGAAGCAGCATTTCTAAACTATGATCTTTGGGCACTGTCATTCTGATGACACCAGAGCAGATTTGGAAGATAACAACAGTACTGCAAAGCTAAGTAACTCCTTCAGATTTTCAACTCTTACACACAAAACCCCCCATTATTAGAAGTTGAAATGTTAAAAGAGAGGGCACTGCAATAAAACAATAATTTCAGAAGCACTCAATCATCTACCTCTCCAAGGTACTGAAAAAGCTTAAAAACTAAATTTTGAGTTGTTGGTGAAACACAAAATGGCTAAAGACAACTAACGTACAAGACAACAGGAGGTTGCAGATAGGGTATTTACACCCAAAAAATAGCTCCCAAGGCAATTCTGGGAAACTACAGTGCAATGAGAATCACATTTTTATATGTCAAACCTGCTGAAATGGTAGTATGATAAAACAACTGGAAGATCATATTCTGAGATGGTCAACATCATTCATTTATACTTTCAAAAGGTCTTTTCCAAAGCACCTCTTGAGAGGTGAAATCCTATCATGGATCAATAGCTAAAAGACCAGCCAAAGAAAAAGGACAAATGGAAAAAAGGGAAAAGCCTGGAAGGACTCAAAAGGTAAATTTTAATCAGAGCACTAGGCTAAGCATAATGTATCTCAAGGTTTCGTAGCATTTTTTCAGATATTTAATAAAGAGATCTCTGTGCACACACATACACTTGCGTATGTACTTGAAAAGACATGGATGAATTGTGGCTAAATATCTATTTCTTTAGATGAAACAAAACTATTTGCACTGCTCCAATTTGGGGGAAATCACAAAGAACTTCAGAGGGCACTGACCAACCTAGCAAATGAAGTGTATGCAAAATAGTGCCTATGAGAAAGAATGCGTTTGAACTACTCATATGCCGTACAGGATCCTAGAAGAAATACATCTGCTCAGAGAAGGGGCCAGACAGTGTTGTGAACAGTTCAGTGAAGACCTCTGATGAAAGAGCAACAAAAAAGATAATAGCATATTAAATGCATAACAAATGGGAGAAAGCACGGTATGGAAAATATTAAAGTGTCATTTTATAAATCAATGGTGCGTTCTCATCTGGAGTACCTACCGATCCCGTTGTTTCACAAAAGGCTAGCGTGCCATCAGAGGGGGTTAGGAGGAATGTGGTAAGAATGATTAAGTGCTCAAAAAATGTCATATAAAAAAAGAAAGAGGGCGATGGACTAGAGGGATTTGATACTAGATCAATTCCTATATTTATACATTATTGGCAGACTGTAGAGAGCAGACTGGACAGGGACTGATGCAGCTTTCCTTTATGCTTCCAGCTGTTAAAACTTCATTAAACAACAGCTAGAAATACATTAGATGCTTTTCCAAAATTACTTTTCAAGTATGCAATGGCTGCCCCCAGGAAGAAAAGGCATCTATCAGACACATCTTCTATTAAACTATGATCTCCACTTACAAAAGCAAGGGAGGAAAAAAAATCTTCTTTTAAACAGTAAGCGCATATTTAGAATAACCGCTGCTATTGACTTTTTTTTTCTTTAAATCTGCTACTAATTTCTGGCATGTTGAACATACCTCTGGATATCAAAAGCTTTGCCAGAATCTGCATAGACTTTCAAATTACACAGCAGGACGTCACAGGCCTGGTTTATTAGCGGTGTCATCTAGAAAGGAACACATTGTATTGTGAAAAACATTAAAATGTTTAAAAAACCCCCAATTATTCTAAATTAGTTTTATCCAGTAGATGGGACAGAGCTCTCAGGATCCTCTGCAGGTGTGGTCAGGCACTTTTGCACACTTAAGATGAAATGTTGGGACTGTCTGCTAAAAATAAACCCACACATTACAGGCACAAGAGGCCCTGCCACTTACCTGATCTTTGGTTCTTGCCCACCTGTGGCTATATACACAGAGAGCTACCAAGCAAAGACATCCCCCTCTCTTTTTAATCATTCCCTGTTCCAGCTGATGCTTTATCACGATCCATATTTACAGTACATTACATTTAGGCTACATATGCTCCAGGGCAGAAGGAATAGTATTTTCCATAGTCCCAAAGTCCTGTAAAGATATTAGCGTCAGAGGCCCAGCATTTCTATCCTGCTGTCCCTCAGTTTGAGGGATTTACAATGTACGTTAGGAAAGCACCATGTATGCCACTGCAAGTTGCTGGGGGCAAACTGCTGTTGCTACCTGAGGGACAGGGTTTTCTGGAGTGGTGACGTCTATAAATGGACATTCACGTGAATTTATTCAGCTAATGGTTCTTTCCAGTCACTGACACATGATGGTCAGGCAGACTTACCCACAGCCTGGCTGTAGGTAACAGTGCAATAGTCTCCTCTTTCGTGCTTCATGGAAACCATTACATAGGCAACCATCAAGACCTCATTAAAGCGCCTCTCTCTCTTTCCCTTTAACTTTTTACATATGAAAGGCATCAGAAACTTGCCTTGATTACACCTACTAGGGGGGCAGAGGAAGGGTGTAGCAACAATCCAGCTGTGACCCTAAAGGCATTATCTGCTATGGCTCTTTCTCCATATAGACTGCCGAGTGATCCTTATAGCCTACAATTTAATAGCACAGTCTTGCCTCAACAATTACGCCAAGCATCAGCAGACATACGCACAGAAACCTGCCTTTCCTTCCTGAAAAACCTCCTTCAGCATACGGATGTCAGCAAACATGAGAACAGACTTGTCCTACTCTTTTGACATTCTTGGTACCAAAAAAGACTTACTGCAGCCTCTCAGCACACTCCGAGAGCTATGCAGCCTGCCCAGCCAAGTCCATTTTGCTTGGCACTTCTACCTCTGTGAAACTGGCATAACACTTCGTGCACAGGCACACTGCCATCCTAACACATGGGCAAGACTATACACAGTCAAAAGGCCAACACGGGAGCATCCAACATGTTTTCCAAAGGCAGAAGTCTGAGTCAAGAATGTGTCTAGCTGCTCTCAAGGTCCCGTACCTATATGGGACGGAGCAGGTTGTCGCTATTTCAGTTCAAAGCCGGATTGATTTGGGCTTTGCCACAGTCTCACAAGACAATTCTGAGGCCAGATTAGTATTCGGTAAAAGTAGCTGGTATGTGTTTGGGAGGTGCACGCCACATTATGTGGCAGTTTTCTTCCCCTTTTGGCTTTCTAAAGAAGGTCCCCTGCAGTGAGCTTCTTCTCAAATGGTTCAACAAAATTAACACATTTCTGTTCAACAGATTGAACTAGGGTGAAATGCTTTATAACCTCTGGGTCCAGCCCCTTCAATGAACTGAACCAGTGAAGGAGAACAAAATGAAAATGTATATTTTAACAGGTATGATGTTTCCTAAACAGATGGTGATCATTTCAGATTTTCCTTTTATTGCCTTATTTTCTCTTTTATTCTTCATCACATCACCAGACCTGCAACCACCCAGCTGATTGCTATTGCTTTCCAACAGCTGGCAGAGAAGGCAGGGGCATGTATGCCTGGCCAGGGCATCTCAGAGCACCTCTGCACTTTCCACATTCCACCAGCCTTTCAAAATACCATTGCCATTCATTTCTAGCCATAAGATATTTTTATTAGCAAATATAACCAGGAAAATGGGGAGGGGGGCACATGGATCTGATTTATTGTTAGCATGATAGGACAGAGTCGTATCAATGAGACAATTATTTGCATATGAAAGCTATGGGGGATATCTACTCAGGAATCCTGGGTTTGGGTTTGGGTTTTTATTCCCCTGAGGGACATAAATTAGTCCAAGATTGCTAACTACAAAGACCACAGACTGAAACATTCTCAAGTCCCTTAACACTTTAAACTCTTTGTTCAATTGTCAAGAAAAATAAAGTAGTGTTGGGGGAGGTGAACTATATCAAACTTTGAAAACCAGCACAGAAAGACATGTTGATCTGCACCGTCTTGGGTATCGCTAACTTCCTATACATTATCATTTGCCAGTCAGAACATAAAAGCTGCATAACCTGCCTGAGATTCAGTTCTTGGTGGGTAAACAAACCTCAGCTGCTCTGTGTTCAGATTGGCTGAGAGTAACAGGATGAAGAAAAATCTAAACAATATGGTCCCTGTAAATATTTGATCTGCCAGTTATCTAATAGTAAGAGTAGCCCAGAGTCCAAATTTCTTTCTTTCTGCCAAAGAAGAGCATTTGGGGTTAGGGTTTTCATGATGCCAGGAGCTTTGCTGTATAAATCCTGCCAATATGCTATTTGGCACATAACAACAATTAGTTTCTGATTTGCGTACGCACAGTGCATGGGGATGTTTGCACTGTTCAAAGGCATCAGAGTCACGTTCCTCTAGTTAGATGTGGTCCTCAGTATTCACTATTATTATTCCCCTTATTATTAACACCCAAACTGTAAAGTAGAAGGCTGGATCATATTCGCTGTAGACAGACACACTGGAGACTTTACTGTTCAGATACAGTATGCAGATGTCACATTGGGCCTCTTGTCCCACAAATGGGACGAAATATAAAGGAAGGAGAAGGAAAAAGGATAAATCTCTAACATAAGAATTGCTTCTGTACCAGATTTCAAATTCCTGACTAAAACCAGGAAAAGAGCGGAGCATCAGGAAGATGTTTGTGAGCGGATTTGTTTCCATCACCTCACAGTGAGGCCCTGCTATTCATGGGCACAACTTACCAAAGTGAGCAACTCAACCGGACGCTGACTTGTGGCTCGAGGATACGCACATTTCACGTATCAGCTTTTATATTAGTGATTTGCTTTGTCTCAGGTGAGCACACTCGCTTTGCTGAGTAACAATAGCAATTTCCAGAGACCCTTTCAAAATGTCTCCGACCAATGTGCACAAGCAGAGTAAGAGCAAATCAAGGAAACCTCAACGGTTGGACTGTCAGGTCTTATGCCCTAGTGGGACCTGGAAGATCTACATGCCTGAGAGTGACACTAGAGGATTTTCCTGCACTGCTCTGCCATGTTATCACAAGTTCTGCTTTGTGTCTCCCTTCGTTTGAAAGAAAATGCCTCAACGCAAACTCCACTTTGCAGGTTATTTAGGACAATGCTACATTATGCTGTGCTCTCTTCTTTAATTTTTGTGTTCTGTTTTGTTTTAATGGTTGGTTAATGGAGGAGAGGATTCCCAGCATACTGATAGGAGATGACAAGACTACTGCAGCACCATCAGAATAAATAAAAATCAATAGGTTTTCTGCTGGTGTTGGCTGTAAAAGAGAGCAAAGCTATTTATCAAGTCTGACAAGGGGTCCAGAACTGCAGGATCATCACAGGCACCACAGCAAAAAGAAGAGGAACAAAATAAGAAATATAAATAGGGAATCAAGATCGGTACAGCAAGATCACCAACATATCAGCTTGTTTCAATACATAATAGCTGAGGAGAGCATGACAGGAACACTGGGAAATGCATCTTTTACTTAAGGACCTCCAGGTATTTTACTGCACCAGTTCCTCATGAATTACATCTTTGATCAAATTTCAGTGGTCGGTATTATTCCCATTTAACAGATGAAAGTCATTTCATGCACAGAGAATTTAAGTAGCTTCTGCCAGTTCACCCACAGGCAGTCAATGGCAGAGCTGGAAGTGAAACTTCTTGGGTCTCCTGCCTCCTATCACTCATTTATCGTTCTGAGTGCTCCCATAGCAATGGCACTATGAGGTCTATTCAGGGGTCTCACTGGAAAGACCTTATTATCAGATCCACTGCCATCTCCAGTGGCATCTCATGTGGGATGCTACCAAATCTTACTGCAGGATCAAGCTTAGAAGTCTATTGATTTATGCTATGCTCACCACTATAGTATTTGAATTTAATGTTATCTGGAGCCAAACCTTCCTTCAGTTGGTGTGGACTGCTTTACTAATCTTTACATACTTGTTAGAAAAAGAAAATTAAAAAGGGAGAACACACAATGTATAGGAATCCATAAAAGCAACAGTGAAACAGTGCATGGCTTTTAAAGAGAAATTGAGGAGACAGAGAGAGAAAGCTGGAGAAGATGCCAGAAAAATCTTGACAAATGTTAGGAAAACAACTCTCTGCATACACGCAGCAACCACTACACTGGCTACCCAACAGCTCTATAGCCTCTAGTTTCAGTTAATTGCTCGTAACTTTGCAAACTTCAAAAGTTCTCAGATCAACATTTTTTGGTGGCTGGCTGTTGGAGATTTTTGCCAAACTAAGGGGAAATTCCTCAAGCTTAGTGAACTTCTCAGTGACACTATACCGCTTGTGTGGAGGGACAAGGGCAAAGCATGCCTCTGTCCCCAGCCACAGCACCTAGATGCCTCTGTGGGGCATTACAGGTCAAACCTTAGCAACATACATTATCTCTGTTTTGGGTTTGGCCAGCAGCCGGGCCAAAGAGTGGATGATCGGCTTATTGTTATTGCTAGTGCTGAAGCTGTCCTTTAGCCTAGTAGTAGATTCTTGTGTTTCTGAAATGGAGATATCAGGAACCTACACTCAACTCTCCGGCCCTCTGTGCATCTTTTATCTGAAGTGATTGCTGTGGGGAGCACAAGGAGTTGTTAACGTTTATTGCTCCGTCACAGGCTAATAGCTCCCAGTTCTCTCAGAGCATCCAGACAAGTCTATGTTTGGAGTGGCACTTGGGGCTGCGGTGCTCAAGGGGAACCACTCTCCAAAGCTACTTGGGAGGTCTGCAGTCCCTCCAGCATCACTGGGGAGTTTGCACAGGGGAATGAAGGCAAGGCAGACATCCAGAGTGAACAGAGAGGAAGACTTTGGTGTGGGGTTTGTCAGAGCTCAGGTCTCTGTGGCAAAGGAATCGATGTCTTAGGAGAAGAAATGAGGAATGTGTCTAGTGGTATTTATAAATATGCATAAAACAACATATCCAGGTTCTTATGCCATAAATTAATACTAAAACTACTTGCTTTGTAACTCCTTTGAGGTAGAAAGGAAGAGTTTATTATAAACAGGATGTCTTCTACATAACTCTGAATACTCTGTAGTATGGCCAATACTAGAACATGGTATTTTTATTTCCATGCTGCTGTAGAGGTTCTGAGAGAGTATTAAATATGGGAGAGTTAAAAAGTGACATCATAATTAACGAGCATTGATTTCCTTTGAGAAGTGTTGTTATGGCTTCTAAATTAAGCAACAGCAAGAGAAGCACATGGGCGAGGACTTAAGTTGCATTAACTTCAAATCCCAGGACTGTTCATGTATTTGGGTAGAAAGTGAAATGTAAGGCTGAGGAGTGCATCCACTCAAAAGAGGTTCTTAATCTCACATGGACTTACTGCAAGCGTCTCTCTGTGTAGGGATGGATGGTCTTCTGGTGAAGACATGGGACAGAGGAACAAAGTTGGGCCTTTCAGAGACACCTTCCCCGCTCCTCGCATTCCCACTTTCTGTAAACTGGGAGGAGAAGGTGACCATCTCCAGGCCACCCTGAGCCCAAGCACAATCACCTCCCTTCCACAGAATTTGGAAGAGGAAGCACAGGGAAAGCTGATTATCAGGCTAAAAATAAAGATCTCAATTTTTGCATGTGAGACAGCTACCAGGCTCTAGCCAGCCCTCCATTCTACCTCCTACCACTACCCTCCTCCTGCATTGCAGCTCCACCACCAAGAGGTGCAAAGTGAGCACCGTGACTTCTCCTCCCACCCTGGTTTAATCGGTCAAACCCTGCAAACCCGTGCCTGCCCGGCCCCAAAGCACAACGCCCAGGGCCTCCGCCTGCTCACCCTCACCGCTCTCCTCCATCAAGTCTGTCCGGCTGGTGCCGGGAGAGGTTGCTCTCCACAAATTGTGGGGAGCGCGGCTTTATGTTTTGTTAGTCTGCCAGCAAAGAGCCAGTGACATGCAGTAAGGCAGATTAATTTCTGCTAGGAAAATGCAAAACTCTCCTCTCCCCACAACACCATGAGCAACTAATCGCTTGCATATTTAAACGTCCTCGCCTCACTAAAATTTCGCGATGGAGCCGGCGACAGAGCAAATGTCGGGGCGCATAACCAATGGCATTGTCAGTCGTAATTAATCAGCATCTCCGCCAGGCTAGCGGCCAATTAGAATTTACCATAATAAGGAGGTGACAGCCGGCGTTGCTAAGCGACCGCTGTCTATAGAGCTGGGAGAGCCAGACACATTTAGATGTTACTGTGGATTTCGACAGCGGCATGTCAAAACAACACAAGCGTCTGCCCAGTGGAAAATTTTACAACCCAGGACTGGGCACCGGAGTGAGGCATGGTTCCCTTTTAGAATAAAATACATAAAAGAAGAGGTGATTTTTGCTGTGGTTGTTTTTTGGGTTTTTTTTTCCCTTGAAAGAAGACTTCAACCAGTCAACCATTTATCTGCGTTTAATTAAGAGATATCTTGTCACTGGAATAGGACTTTGTTACCGGGTAATGGGTTCCCATGACTAAGTAAATGCTGAGACATTTATAGGAAATTAGCAGCAGGTCAGCGCGGAAACATTTATTTTCAGTCAGAGGTATTTATCTGGCAATGACATTCTGTTCCAGTGACTTATTTTATTATATGAAAGGATTAAAGAATAAAAGGGGGGGGAAGGAAGGAGATGGAGAAATGAAAATAGACTGACAGCAGTTCCCGTGTTAACATGAGAGCTGCTGACTCTGCAAATCACGAAAAGCTATGTTCCAACTGGGAGCAATAACCTTTCCCGTACTTTAGGTTACTCCTAACAGGGCAGGGGGGAGGAAGGTGTAAGGGTCCTTTTTCAGTTTACTACACTTCTATGGACAAACTGGCTTACATAGAGAAAGACAGAGGATCATATCCTCAGTTGAGCTATTCCAATTTTCACCAGTCTATGACCTGGACCACACCATATGTACACTCTACTGCGCGTGCTCTTCAAGTCTAAATAAACTGGCACAAAGTAGTACGTTTTACCTATCCTTAATAGGGACCTATATAAAGTAGATGCCTGCACAAAAGAAAACAATTATGTCTTCTAAATTATGAAAGCAGCACTGTCTACACCTTACCTCTTTCAGTTTGTTATTGCTGAAGGCTGGGGTCAGGAGGCTCCGGACATACTTCCATCTGTCATCACGAAGACAAAGGATGCTGTCAAGCATTGGTTTGGAAATCAAGTTCGGCTTCTAAATCAAAAGAAAACATGATTCAGTTTTAACACAAATGCAACTAGAGCTACTCGAGACTTTGGAACTTGGAAAGATTGGCGATGAATGGCATTGCACTGCTGTCCCACGACGAAAGAGGTTCGAATCAGTCCCAAACATGAAGCTAAACATGGATAAGGCTGGAGAAAATTTCTCTTTTGCTGCACGCGTTTCCTCTTGGGCTTGTAAAAGCCCCAGGCCGCTCCAGTAACTCCTTGCTCAGACTGTTCTGGTTCTGCCGTTCCTGGTGTTCTCCTGTGATTGCCAGTTCTCCTTTGCTGAACCCTGGCTTCTTTCCTCCCTTTCTAAGGTGACTAGCAAGAGGACCTGTCAACACTCCCTCTCCATGTGACATGAGTGCCAACGTACTGCACGTGGGTGTCGGTGGGGGACACGATTTCTGGTGACAGCTGGTATGTCAGACTGTTACATGCATTTTAAAAGTCTTCAGAAAATACATTGATTAGAAAGCAAATCCCAGTCCTTACTCTGTCTATAAGGAACACTCTCACTAAGAAGTTGTGGCCTGAGACTCTTACAGCTTCAACAGTTGGTCAAACATAGTAGTTTAAAGCACTGCCCCATGAAGTTCTGTAACAAGATGACTGCTATGAATTTGCTAAATTTTAATCGCCCCCACCAACTAAGAAATCCCTATCCAGAGAATAGTGATAATCACCAAGGACTAAAAGGATAAAAGAGATGAAAGAGGAAGCATGTCAGAAAACAACGCAATTACGCCTGGAAGAGGCATCAGGAGATGTCCAGCCCCAGCCTCATAGTAGAATCTACTACAACTTATATTATTGCCAGAGGATGTTTCCTAGTCGTTCTTGAAGGCCTCCAACAATGGAGATTCAATAACCTCCCTACACAAACTCTTCCAGTGCTGGACTACTCTTACCATGGTAGCACCATCTCTCTTGCTGGAACTTATGGTCTTTAGTCTTTGTGCTATCACAGGCATAGAAAACAGGTTATTCTCTCCCTCTTCACAGCAGCCCATATATACAGAAGGCTATAATAACCACTAATCATATTGCTGCCATCTACCCCAAGTAACACCAATTTGCTCAATACATATTTATCAGTCATGTTATCTGTGACCGTTTGTTCAGTCTTGTTCCTGTCTGTCTGCATAGTCTTGTTGATTTACATCTTTCTCAAGGTATAATCCCTGGGACTTGACATGGTACTCCAGACAAGGAAGGATTTTTTTTCATATGTTCTGCAGGCTATATTCCTCTCTATTCACCCCAGAATACTACATACCACAGCATGACAATGTCGACTCATGTACTGGCTTGTGGGTCCCTGCAACTCTCAGAATTTTTTCTGAATAATTGCCCCCTATGAAATTATTCCCCGACCTTTATCATTAAAGTTGGTTACTCCTAAGAGTGGTATATAGAACACATCCTTATTGAACTGTGACCATTCCTTTTTGATTACTTCTCCAACTGATCAAGACCACTTTGAATCGTAGCCCTTTCCTTCATAGCGTCTTTCATCCTTATCGGCTTAGTGCCTTCTATATGTGTTGTTATAGCACTCAGTGCCATCATCTAAACCATTAACAAAAGTACACAATAGCACTTCTTGCAAAGAAGCCACCTCTGGGATCCTCCTAGCTCATGCTTCCCTTCAGACAGTGGACTGTTCTTAAACACTTTCCAACTCATCTTCAATCAGTATTTCAGGTATCGTACAGCCATGTCCGCCAGACAAACCATCCTAAAATTGGTGGGTGGCTGTGGAGGGTGTACACCTCTCTCGATATCAGGCTGTACAGAGACAATCATTTATGCATGTGAGATCTTCTGGCACCCAGCCCCCTGCCTACCTGCCCAGGGTAGCAGTGGCAGTACAGTCCCTCGTGTTACCAGTAGCAGCAGTACCACTTCACTGGGAAAGACCCAAACAAACCAAAGACACTTTGGCCTTCCCAATGCCATCTGTTGATCCTTTTCACCCTCTAACATTTTCTTTCAGTCCTTCTTTTATTACTAATGTACAGGAAAAATGAGTTCTTACCACCTGATACATACCTGGATACCTTCATCTCATTTTGTGCTTCAAGATTTCTGATTTTATTGTCCCTACATGCTATTTTTTTATCCTTGTTCTTGGAAATCTGACCTACTTCCCACTGTGTAAAAAAACTTCTTCTCTTCAGGGGCCACGAAGAGCTGACAATTTAGCTACACTGGTCTTCTGCTGCACTTCCTTAACTCTTCCTTATTGGAAGAGTTTGCACTTAATATCTTTTCTTTAAGGAGCTGCCAGCTCTCCTTAACACCTTTTTCCTTTACACTTGCCAGAATCTTGCTACACTGCATAAGCTTGTAAAATGCAGAAGCCTATTTTATATTGCAAACAGGCTAATGGGATAGTTTTACATTCTCAGCAACACCACCCAGTGTAGTAAACTAATGTCACTGAGCTGACACTACAGACCAGTTTTGAGCAAAGATGAGCTGTTTTCAAGTAGAAAAGTACATAACGGGATATTAAGCTGAAGGAAGAGACTGACTTAGGTACTGTCATCAGATGACTACTGTAAGATAAAATATGGGCACATTTTTAATGTATACATAGAATATCCTATTTCATGCAATAACAAGGAAAATTTGGGACATGCTGTCAAAGCTGAAGTGGTTTGGACTGTTTTCTCTGAGTATGCTCTTTAAAGAAATGATCTGTTTTCTAACTTGTCAGTAGGTATCTGTTCTGAGGATCAGAGGTGTAGCTAAAGAGACCATCACTCAATGGAGTGCTGCCTCATTTGTTACAGATATCCAAAGGCATAGTAGAATCAGAAGAAGGAGGCTCCGGACAACTGGAAATGGGCATCATCCTTGGAGAAAGTACTGCATGCTAGTCTCTGCTCCACAGTTCTTATGTGCTGCTAGGGAAGCCCTTTACACTAAATCTTGACTCAGCTGGTCACCAAATAAGTATTCCTTATTTCCTCGGTCTTCAGTTTCAAGCCCAGAGGCCAACTGCAGAGCTCCTGAGCACTCACTAATGCCACTGAAATCAACAACAGGCAATGTGCCTTGATCACACAAAATGCATTAGTCCAATAAATCAGGTCACTGAATGGGGCCCCCAAATTAGCAAACACTCTTGGTCCTGTGCTTCAACCACCAGCCTTCACTCCCTGATTTATAAAGTGGAGGTATCACATCACCTCCTCAGAACTGCTAATGATACATTAACGTTTCTGAGGCACTCAGAAACTACAGTGAACGAGCAGAATAACAATTCCCACAAGGAAATGACTGATTTTGTCTTCCAAGCAAGGTTTGAATAGTGTACAGAAAAAAAAAAAAAGGAAAAAATTATAGGGCAACACTTAGAAAAGTATTTTGCATCCACTCCTAAATTGAAGGCTGCCCAATCCGTGCACTCTGTAAGACAAATTTCCTCTGGAAGACAAGGCTCCACTTAGATAATAACAGATGTGATATAAATCTGACTGCATTTGTCTTGAAAGCAAAACCCCTTCCTAAAACCAAACATCTACCCTAAAAAATGCTCCTAATTGCATAAAGACTGTATATAGCGCATTCACAGAGAGGGGCCCAGTTACTGAACAAAAAGCCTGTTAACTATAATGCTAGAACTACAACACTAACCATAGCATTGCCTTTTTAGCACTCTACTTTATGTCAATAATGCTCCCTTAACATATCATTGGTGTGTATAGTATTATATACATATAAAAGCTGCAAGGAAGGAAAGACAATTTTGGCCATAAATTGTTTTACTCTGTCTCTTTAAACTGGGTACACAAAAACATGTTTGTGTTTATTGGAACAGCGTCAGTGTGACTGACAGTGTATAGCGGATTTCATTTATCAGGTTTTCCTTATCGTTTCTGCAAACACTTTCTTCCTAATTGCATAACCTATGTTACAGGTTCAAATAGCAGGAATGAAAATGGATTTGGTATGAGAATGAGCCTGAAGTATCTTAGTGAAAGATGAGGTGTCACCTCTCTCCGAACAGACGAAGTACTAGCTGTATCTGAGAATTCTTGAGCCTATAAAAATCACTAAAAAAATTACCATGGGAGGCAGCTGTAATATTTTCAGGGGTGGGATTTTGGTTTTTAGGCGGGGAAGAAGGTTGCTTTTAAGTCAAATGCAATCAGACTCATATTCCATCTAGCATTATCTAAATACTCAACAACTGCTCTGTGCTTCCTTCTCCTGTGTAATCAACCATTTCCGACCGCGGTACAGTAATGCTGCATGAAAACTAGTGGCAGCATGGTAATCTGCTGCAGCATACCTGCACAGTGCTACCCAGTTCCCACAATCACAGACATGCCATCAGAAACAACAAAGAAAATTGGAGGGATTTGCTTCCAAACGAATCCTTTAAAACACCAGTGCTTTTAAAACAGAAAACAACATAATGTTTGCAGATGAGCAGCATCTTTGCAATTGATGCAAGAATTCCCTCCCCATTACGCTGTTCCTTAGGCTGACCCTTCAGGCCCAGTTATTGGCTTGTTTGTCTCTGAGTCAATTTGGATTGCTGTGTATTACTAAATAATTCAGGCAAGTGACTCTTCTCTGGCTCTGAGGCCAAGAGGTACAGAACCCCTCCTGTCCCCGAGGTTAAATCACTTTCCCAAAGAGAATGGCCATATCCAAACTGCTTATGGTCGTGGTGCATGTTCACCTCCTGAACTGTGCCCAGACCATGCCTGGGGGACAACTAATCAATACAAGACAAAACCATGCTAAGAAGCATGTCAATATGGACATCTGTAGGTCCTGCTCATGCACTAATATCCTGTCCCAGTTTTATTCTGG
Organism: Ciconia boyciana; assembly: GCF_034638445.1. Classification (NCBI taxonomy): domain Eukaryota; kingdom Metazoa; phylum Chordata; class Aves; order Ciconiiformes; family Ciconiidae; genus Ciconia; species Ciconia boyciana. The sequence goes on from NC_132934.1 coordinate 63,642,300, forward strand.
AGTATAACTGTAGCCTTGTGTGATTCATAAATCATTTGCTCCTTTTCTGAGTTTGTCACTAGCAGGCTAGACTGAACCTCTGGCAGCTAGCAATGACTGCCTGGAGAAGGAGGAAGGATAACAGCACCACGATGTTCCCTCAGAAACCTTCTCTTCTTCCTTTGGCAGAAAAATGAGGGATGAAGGTTTGCAACCCGCAGAAGAAAGTCAACGCAGCCACATACTCTTAAAATATCCTGAATAGGTGAACCTTCAAAGAATCTAAAGGGCACCTCTAAAGACTGTCATGGTTTAACCTGGTAGGCAGCTAAACACCACCCAGCCGCTCACTCACTCCCCCCCCAGTGGGACGGGGGAGAGAATCAGAAGAGTAAAAGTGAGAAAACTCATGGGTTGAGATAAAGACAGTTTAATAGGTAAAGCAAAAGCCGTGCACACAAGCAAAACAAAACAAGGAATTCATTCACTACTTCCCATCAGCAGGCAGGTGTTCAGCCATCTCCAGAAAAGCAGGGCTCCATCCAGCAGGGCGTAATGTTACTTGGGAAGACAAACACCATCACTCCGAATGTCCCCCCCTTCCTTCTTCTTCCCCTAGCTTTATATGGTGAGCATACATCATATGGTATGGAATAGCCCTTTGGTCAGCTGGGGTCAGCTGTCCCAGCTGTGTCCCCTCCCAACTCCTTGTGCACCCCCAGCCTACTCGCTGGTGGGGTGGGGTGAGAAGCAGCAAAGGCCTTGACTCTGTGTCAGCACTGCTCAGCAATAACAAAAACATCTCTGTGTTATCAACACTATTTTCAGCACAAATCCAAAACATAGCCCCATACTAGCTTCTATGAAGAAAATTAACTCTATCCCAGCCAAAACCAGCACAGACCTTTAAAAACCTACTAGCTCCAAAACCTACAATATAAACCATTCACCTCCATAGAACCAGCTGCTAATCTACTCCACGTGCTTTGACAACACAGCAAGAAATGAAACTCTATAAAACAGGATCTCAGAAACTTTGTAATCTTAGACTTAATCATAGCCTAGTCCTAACGAAACTGATCAAAAAATATTTACTTCTGCTGGAGCCAACCCTCAGCACTGAAAGCCTGGTGAGATTCAAACAAGGAACTAAGCTCTAGAGCATCCAAAATTGCAAATCCTAACAGTAACTCCAACACTAATTCTGGCATTAGTCATACCTAGCAAACACCATTTGCCGTCATGTGTGTCCTCAGCTTTCTTCTAGCCCTGCAGGCTTTGCAGGATCCAGCTTTAACTGGAATCCCATGCCCATGCTCCCCTGAACTGTAGCCCTAGTCTCAACCCTACAACCCATGCTAACGAGAGCCATTCGCTCCTCTCACCTACAGCCTTCCTTCTGTACCCACGGTCATTGCAGTACCCAGGGCTGAGTCCAGCTCAGGGTTCCCCCCACCCCCACCTTTTTCCCTCTTTGGGGAAATTTTTGGGGTATGTTCCCAATGCAAGGGGTCATCCTTCTCCCAGCCCTCGGGCACGCCATGCAGTATCTGTGATAGCTCTAGGGTGAACGGGTCTCGTCTTTCTCTCCCTGGGTGAGCTCCAGAAGTGATGAGCAGGCAGCAGCGCTGGCACATCAGTGGGTTAATTTGTTCATCTTCTTATTTTCAAAGAGGGTTGCTGTCCTTGTCTTGCTAAAAGTGCACTTGTGATTAGGTATTGCCATCCTGCTTAAGAAATCGCATTTTTAAGTTGAATTTAATGAAATGAAATTTAATGAAAAAACAGAGAGGAAGTTTGTAGCACGAAGACAAGACTCTATCCCCATCCCTCAGACAGGAATTACTTGTAAAATCTTTTCATAAGATTACTTGTTCAACCCTGCTTGTACCACTTGATTGACAGGTCATCACCACCAGTTCAGCCAGCAGGTGGAACCAGTACGCCCATGAACTGCTCAGATGGTATTTCATCCAGCCAGTGGCAGTGGCATGACACTTACAGATAAACATAACACTTCCTATTAAAAAAAGTAACAGGAAAAAAACCCCTGAGATATCTCCAGGAATACATCTTACCAAGCCTGCAGTAAGTGGATCATGAAAGTGGGAAGGCAGAAGAAGCCTCCATATATTAGTTTGAAAAATTCCCTGTTGGTAAACTGATACAATATATTCCTTCAAACTTGCTTGGTGTTTTGTAAGAGGAAAAGTCATGCTCAGCCCTCCCTGCATTCATGACATTCAAAGACACATTGTGTAGTGGCTTCTGGTTGAACCAGGAGAGCACTGCGTTGCACGTTATTAAAAAGAAAACAGAGTTGCTTTATGTCATATGCCCTGTAGTTCATTATCATTTCCATCTAGCAGATTCCTGCTTACACAGATGTTATAGCCACATCTCTTCAAAAGGTGTATCACTTTTCTCTTCACAAATCATCATTATATTGGAGCAAGACCAACTCCTTACCCAAAGATCACAGCCTTCGTGGAGCAAAAAGGCCTGGCATTGCCCACTGAGCACCGTGCCCCAGTGTGGGAGAGCACGGGGTCTGTCCCACCCCTCTGCTCTGCCTGCAAGGGGCCCCCCACCCATATAACACCAGAGGCGATTGCTACACTCAGGTGTTGTCTCTCCCAGAGTAGGCTCACTCTTCATTTGCCTTTCCATCTCCAAATCCTCGGATGCCCCACACCCCTCACTGCCGCTCCTGGGCGACTGAAGTCAGTCCCTCCTTGACCATTAAAACTGTGCACACACATTTCTTCACAAACACTTTCCCAAAAACCCTCCCAGATCATCATTAACCCTGCTGATAGTCTATTACACTTTCTTCCCCTCTATAAAAGGCCATTAAAAACAAGTTTGATTTTAGTATCTATGATTCAGGAGGCGTTCTTATGGCTGCAGAGGGAAAAAGAAAATCACCAAACTAAACCAAAAAAACTAAACCAAAAAGTTTATGTTGCTTTGCAATTTCATAAAAGTGTCTAGTAAAAGTTTTTAGCTTGATTTGAAACTAACATGCTTGCGGAGAAGGGGAGAAAATATCCATGCATCATCTATTTCATGAAGCTTTTAGGTTCTCCTTGGTCATTCAGATACTTCAAAAGTGTGTTACAAGGTAGAATTGGTTTCAGTGATTACAGCAATTGTCTCCCACTCTACTGTATAGATCAGACTATACAAAAAGGCATCTCCAAGCCCATTCCTTTGTTGTCAAGTCAGGATCTTCAGCAACTGACTAATGGCTACTCTTCATCATTACTCATTGGAAAAATGGCACAGCCAACACCAGCTTACAAGTAAATACTGGCTTTTTTCCTCTCTGTGGCAAGCAGCCTGGAAACATCTGTTCTTGTCTTCTAAATATTCTCTTAAGTCACGGTTTTGTCAACAGAAACCAAAGCGAGTCATTGCAATGAGGTAAATATAACCATTCCTAAATGCTAAAACAAACACATATGGCCTCCTGCAGTCTGACCCAGACTGATGAAAGTCACACATCATTCCATTTGTTGGTGTAAGCAAGATCAAAATTAAGTCCACGCCTTCATCAGTTTGTATATGGCGGTCAGTTTGCAATATTTGGGGTCAAAACAATCAAACCAAAGAAAAAAGTATTTACTGTTAATTAATTAGGAGTTTTGGTATTACAAACAAATTCAGGTTGTCCTAGAGAACCTGTGCTCTATACGCAGTTTCTGCTGTGCTGAGAAGCAGCTTTTAAACACAATGTTTAAATCTACTTCCCAGCTGACGTAACTGGACTTCTTAATGTTGGATAAAGTCATAAGACTATTAAAAGCCTCTCTGTTTATGCACACTTTTCCTAGAGAAAAGGTTGAGGACCAGAAGGTTCCTTTTACAGATTGTAAGGAGAATTTGGAGAAAAACAGTCCCAAATAACTTTTGCTACAGATATATTCCCATGCTTTCAATCATTGGCGTACATAGGAATGGCAGGCAACGCCCATAAGAACTCGGGCTAGATCTTTCCGTTACATAGGAACATCATATTCCATAGTCTGCTTATTCAGAGACATCGCTGCAGCACCCCTGGCGATTCTGGAGAATACGAAGAGAGATTGTAAGTACTACCCAGCCTCCCACTGCCTGTCCTTTAGGCTGCTGACCCCTGTCATAATCCTGACCCAAATGCCTTGGGTCTGCAGTTAGATACCTCAGAAGAGGATTCACCAAAGCTGAGAACGGAGTTGTCCAAGCTGCCGTGACAGCAACGCAGGAAGATGCCTCCCTAGGGCCCCACCACCTCCCTTCTCATGGACATCATAATGCAGTGTGCTCCAGAAGAGGCCACTACAGCTGTGATCAGGGATTATTCCCTTTATTTCAACTGAAAAGTGAAGGAAGTCATGGTGGTGACTCCCTTTCATAACGTCACTGAAGGAACCAAACTCACACATGGGAGAAAAAGTTGTAATTCCTTCCTGGGGAGATGGCTGGGGAGAAGAGTAAGGAAATAAGAATAATGAAGAAGGAAAGAACTATCACAGCAGGAGTACAGGCTAGGGGAAGGTGCAGGGAGGGATAGTCCCAAACCCTCCTGTCCTTGCCAGGGAATATTTAGGAGTGAACTGAGACTGGACTTAGAGCATTCATTCCCCTTGTGAAATGCGCTGCAGTCCCAGTCCCTCTCCAAGGTCTGTTTATATAGAACTATCATTAGATAAAGACACATGAGCAATATTTTGCAGTAGTATATGAAACCTTGGCCTCCGTGATCAGCAATATTTTGTAGTAGTATCAAAAAGCTTGGCCTCCCTGATCCAGATGACTACCCTATTAGGCTGCAGAGATTCACTAACTTCTCTACCATGAATGCCAAGGCCCGCATGGAATGTGGAGCAGCTTCAACACATAAGGCTGCAAGCGCATCTTCCCCAACAATCACCTACAGGTTGCTAGGTAGGCCACTTCCCAGAGAGATGAGATGAGCCCCTTGGAATGATTTCCAGGAGAAAAATGCATGAAAGCCTTTTTCGGGCACTCTGGGCAGCTCCTTTTGTCACTGGGGACTGTATTGAAGAGGCCCAGTTCTATCACCTTCTCTTGTGACTTGAAGGAACATGTTTGCTGCTGCTACTTTTTCTTCAGAGCCTGAACCACCAGCCAGTTTCAAAGGTACCTGTGAGGTCCATCTCCTCTTGAAACATCATATGCATAGGTCTCTTAGGCGGAACACGAGGTAGATCTCAAAACTGCTAAGCATTTTGGCATCAAACGGCTTTTGATGATGCTTAGAAAAAGAATTGCAGGTGCCTGCGAAACATCAGTGTTGAAATCACCAGCTCCAAGGGACTCAAGACACTTCCAAGCACTAGGTATGGCTAAGCAATGGTTTTAATCTGTATTTTCAAATTAAGCCCCTCAAATGGAGTTAAATGCTTAAGACTTTCTGAGTACTAGCAGAGGCAAAGTAGGCAGGTGAAGGGGAGACTTACCAATGGCTTAGTTTAAAAATATTACTTGTATGCAAAATTTTTCTTCAGAGCAGGTTATATATAAAAATGTCACGTTTTCATGTATTTCATATTTTATTGGCAATTTTGGTTTGACCCCTTTCACTCAGATGTTGTAATATAGAAATAAAATTATACACAGGCCAGTCTAGCTTAAAATCGCAAAGCATTGAGAAACACCAAAAGTAAACAAGTAAGTAGTAAACTATGACCAAAAGCTGCAAGTCTTTTCAAAGAGTTTTTATCAGTCTTCCAAGTTCCCATGCAGCACCTAAAAGTTGTTGCCTAATATCCCATTTCCTTTGTGACAACATCCTGATAAACAAAATATATTTCAAACTGTCATTTATCTAATTTGAAACAGAACATTTGGAATCAGTACTTCAGACCAATGATCTCCAGTATGTGCGAAACAACTCAAGGAAAAAGTATGTCACCTTTTTCCCCCCCAATGCCAAAATGGAAATTCGAAAACAACATCAAACAAAGAAAATAAGTTTGCTTGTGAAGACTCCTCATGGTTTTCAAAAATACAAATGGGTTCAAGATGCTATTTAAATCGAACTACTGGAAGAAAAGGGCTATTAAAAATTTAAAACATGGATGCAACCTCCTGCTCAGGAAGTCCAAAAGCCATGGACAGTCAGACATTAGGGGGCTATTCCATAGGAAATACCACTCTGCACTTGCCCTGTTCTGCTCCTTCTCTAAACATCTGCTGCTAGTCAGAGGCAGAGCATTCCCTGGCCAAATATGTCTCTTTTTATGTTACTTTTCCTTTGAATAGTCGTTCAGAAAGAAAACTCCAGGTCAGCTGTAATGGCAGCACGACAAGCTGTCAACAAATCACATTTGCAATATCCGCTTAACTGAAGAATTTGAATTCCCTGCCTGCTACTTCACAATTGTTTCTAATTACATTAAGTGTATATTTACACATCAGGGAAAAAAAACACATTTCGTGTATTAAGATCTCCACATCTATCTGTCAAAACACTAATGCATTTTCCTGATAGTAGTAGCTGCTTTCGTTCTTCATTTATTTGTCCCTCAAGAAGAGCTAGGCTATAAAACTTTGTAAGTAGTTGCATAGCACACTTTCAGGATTTTATCTTCCAAGATTACATATTTGTGGTTATTTGTCTGGTTTCAATCAAGTAAAAAAAAATAATCCTAATTTATCAAAGCATGTCAAAACATGCTTATAATGCTTATATGAAATAGCGTTTGTTCATTTGACTCTCACAAATTAATTTGAGCACATCGAGAATTAAGTGTTTGTCATAAGATAATTTCAACAATAATAAAGTCCTATTGCGTACAGATAATATTACAGGACTTATCACGAGTTCCCTGGAGCTCGCAATTTCAGTAAAACAGCCTCACTTCCCAAACAACCTGTAACCAGACTGTTCCTCACATCGCTCTTATTTGATTTCTTCCAGGAGAGCAGCTAAAATGCTCCTCTGAGTATCAGCAAGTACCTTGTTCAAAATAAATTAACAGTATCAGCTACTTTTGCATTCTCAAACATATTAGGCTTGTAATAGCAAGCAGTGCGGATTATGAAGCGTGAAGCACATGACCAGATCCTGTCATCTTAAGAGTTCTAGGATAAGATAAAATTTCAAAACAACCCACAACCCCACAGATTGGAGCCCACGCCCCAGAGCTCACCGATCCCTTTCTTGCAAAACAGGCCTCCTTTCAGGCGACACAGCGTTCGGAGGGTCTGCTTCACCACCCCATTGCTTCAGTTTTACCGCGTTGTCACCATGACATAGAACCAGAGGGATGGGTCGGATCCTGAATTCTCCCCCCCTTATGTTGCCCAAAAAGCCAGTGCTAGCATTTCAGGCGTAGACAAGCTGGAAGCTTAGCAAATGCACACTAGGACAGCGCAGTATTTGGGATTTAGATTGTCTTTTACCGAGTGCCCAGGGAAGGAGTGTGTGCCAGCTGTGAGAATGAAACACCTGCAACCTTTCACTGAGTATTAACCCCACAGCAGCCAGGCGCGCACGGAAAGACAGCGGGGAACGCAAGCGGAGGCTGCCATAGCCCTGCCTGCTGGGACTTCCCGTTTGAAGGAGAAAAGAGGACGCACTCTCTAGAAGACCACACATCCAGTGAGACTGGCAGGCTGCACCCATACTCAGCGCGCAGATCACACTTGATTGCACGCACCTAGCGTTTTTGCAAGTTACCGGTATCTGCACTTCCAAGCCCAGCTCTACTGGTGGGTGGGAGAAGGAGAAAGGAAGGGGTTTTACTTTCCAACCATCAGCGCTGGCCAGTGCAGCACGCGCTCCCACATCACGAGAACTCGTTTTGCATCTGCACAGCTGCTTCTCCCACATCTGAAGTCGGTGCTGAATCCCCCCAGCATCCAACAGCCTGATAAATAAAAGCGATCTTGAAATAGAAAAAATAACCTGCTGCAACATGTCTAAAACCCTGCTGAAATTTTTACTTAGAATAAATCTTAACCCTGGGACCAGCCTAGGGTGCTTACAGCCAAAACTGACTGTACACTGCCAATATAATATAAAAGCTACCACGAGCACCAAGGGAACAGCTGAAAAAAAAGTGAGGAAATGAGAGCTGCCCTGCTTGACCACCGAGGAGGGAAAAACCAAGGCTGCGCCATCCAGCAGCCAGGGCATCCAGAGAACGTCTAATCTGACATGGTGAAACCCCAATTAGGGAGGGGGCGTTCCCTCTAAAAACTCAAATCAAACATTAAACAAAATAAAACCAGAGCTGGTTAGAGAAACTTAAATAAAGCCGCATGGTTGAGAGAAACTGGAAATACTGCAAAATCAATTTGTTTTTCCAGGCTTTCTGGAAGAAAAAATGGAGAAAAGTTCCAATAAAATATCTCCTTATATATGTTTTTGGAACAAAATAACTTTACTTTGCAAATTGAAACAACTTTGACTTTACGTTAGAAGCTGTAACTGAAACAAAATATTCTAATCAACTTTCTACTTTTATTTCGGCTTTTGACTCTTCAAAATCAGCCACAACATGAAACTTCTATCTTCCACACATTTCCTAATCAAATCTCAGAAAACATTAAGGGCCATGTAAGGTATATATTTTTTTTAATTCTTGATGCTGGTAATATAGCATGCCATCTATTCCTGCTGCAGTCAATTACAATTATATTAAGAGGAAATTAGGAGGGCAAAATAAAGCATTAAAAGGTTTGAAAATCTTAGACTGAGTGCAGTCTTTGTATCCTAAAGCATATGCAAAAATGGGTCCAATTCTTCAGTTATGTTAGCCTACACTATTTTTTGCCACAGGATCTCTATTTGGTTTTGCAAATGTAACATTTATAAAGAAAATAATGTCCTGAAAGGTTTTAATATTACATACAAAAAAAAAATCTTTCATGTGAAATGAATCAGTCACAAACTCAGGATTCGCAACCTTTAGACATAAAGCTCACATGACAACTTGTAGAAGAAGTCAGTGATCTGTAGAGCCCTGTCACCGGAGAGCGATACTAGCAAGTGAGTTTCCTTGTTCTTTAATAATTTTTGTTGAGTCTGTATTTACTGAGATTCTTCGGGGGCTTATAAACTTAAGCAGTTGGGTCAGATTTTCAAAGTGTTTTTTATATCCAGCCCTTACACTAGAGGGAACAAAGCCAAAGTCAAAGGGTTTATTTTTCTCCACAATGGATAAATAACCCTATCTTTTCCCTAGGCTTCTTCTCCGAAATAGACCATTTTGACTGAAAAATTCTAAATGGAAAATATTAATTGAAGCAGTTAAAGTTTGATGATCTACTGAGAGGTAAACATTGTAATGGAAGACATTGGGCAGCTTTAATTATAGATACCACCATTGCCTCTGCTACTGTACAGCTTCTTTGGAACTGATGAAATACCAGCATAGTCCTGACAACATTAAAATGTGACTGAAGGTCAACGACTGGTTAAACTGGAATGTTTCTGAGCCATTGTTAAATTATTCAGAATTATTTTAGGAAAGCTGCATAAAAAGTGCAAGAGTGCAGTTTTAGCTTCATCTAAATGCGCATACTGAAAATGGAAAAGGAAATGGGGAAACTGTCCTTTGCAATTGCCTTGAAAAGGGAAAAAAATATCTTGTGTGTCTTAAACTTACAATTAACCTAGCAGAGGAGAACAGTGCAAGATAGTTCTTGTTTTTACTACTTATTTCCCCAAACCCTTTTCTGCAAGAGCAAGTGTGAAAGGAAAAGAAGAAGAATGGGACATTATTTCAGTAAAGAATGTAGTTATTTTAGTTTCTGTTGCTTAACACCAGTGAGAGGAGACTGGCAGGAGTAAATAATTAACAATGATCAACAATCCTTTTCTTTTGCTGCAGGATAGCTGTTTCCTGATCCGTGTATATGTCTGTTGCTGCGTATGTGTCTGGGGGGCTAAATGGAGCCTCCTCTAGCCATCACCGAGCCTTCAGAAAGAGGTGAATCAACGTGAAAATGAGCAGTGGCCAGGTGCGCTCAAAGTAGGGAGTACTCATTACGCTGGAGAGCTGGGAGCAAGCCATGCAGTGTGCAGGCTTGAATTTTACACCCCTCCTCCTCTTTCCTTTTTCTTTTAAATGTGGGGAATTTAATGCTGAGAAAAAGTTAGCAGCACTGGCAAGTGCTCTGCAACTTTCCTTGGTCATGGTCAGGAGCATTGTGTGCACAGTGCAGCGCTTCCCCAGCACCTGCATAACACTGCGGCGTGTTCCCTTCCTAAGGCTTAGACCAGCCAACTATTTGCTATCAACTATTTACAACAAATGGTGCCAAGATATGTGGTTGCTATATAAACAAAGAAGAATTCTCACTGAAGACTAAAGTAAGACCTGCCGACTCATTTTTCACTTATGATCTATAAGATTTATAGCTGCAACACACTGTCAGTAGTAAGGAGCACATCATGTCTCAACATCCTTTCCCATGGAGGTTTTACTGTTGCAGAATGAACTTTACATAGTGTACAATCACAAGCAAAAAAACAGGATGGCAAAAATTTTTGCTTAGAACAAATCTGGAGTTAATTGCTAGGTAATTTTGTAAAGATCAGAAGACAACTTTCCAGGCTCTGGTCAGAGAACCACTACAAAAACAGCTGCATCAATTTAAGATGCTACTACCCCATCAGCTGTTCGCCACCCCTCACCTATTGGAGATTACCACCATTGAAATGGAGCTGGTGGAGAGCCCCTGTGAGCACTCATCATCTGCTTCAGTGCCAAGTCAGGCTGCATAGTTTTGAAAAAGTCTGCACTGATACATAAACTAAGATGGATTAGCTTCTGAGCTGAACCAGATGAGGAATGCTCACATGAGCCATTCTGTAGGCCTTGCTGTGGGAATGGTAAGTCCAGCTAAGGCATCTTAACAAAAAGTTGTTAGCATTGTGCTAGATAAGAATATTATCATTATATTAAAAAAAAAAGGAAAGGAAAAAACCTTTCATATGTTTAAGTTCAAGTATAAACATAAAGGCACATAAATGGATTAAGCTATCTGAATGAATTACTAAAGAGAGAATTATTCCCACTATTTTTGAGATGACAATACTACTTTTAAAAGACTTAAAATGAAGAGCAAAGGCTTGCAGGCATTAGTATAATAATGCCCACATGTATCACATTAACTGTTACTGAAGAGGAATGAACTTCACTTGCATACACACAAGTCCCCAAATATAACTCCCATCACATTCGAAACAAAAAGCTCATCCATGAAAAAAAGTCACCTGCTTGTGTTAATAGTTAATAGAAAGGATTCAAAAGTGGTGTGGGGAAACTGATTTGTAGCCAATGGAGCCATTAGGAGAAATGATGCCCAGATAAAACCTCTGGCACTAGAAGTCACCACAGCACTGGTTGCTGTGGTAGGCTGGGTGGGAGGTGGAAGGCTGGCCAGATAAGCCAGAAGGAAGATTACTGTCACTGTCTGTCTTGCTATTATGCTAGTCTTTTGACTTCTGCTGCTGGCCACTTTTGGAAGAGGACACTCAATTAGGCTACACAGATCTTAGGCATGATACATGACAACCATTCAGACTATCATATATTGCCATGTCACTTCTGCTCCAACGCTCAGTGCTGAACTTCTAGGCTTCTGGGTAGGTACATGTAAATCACTTCCCTGTGCTGTGAAACATCACTTGCATAGACCTGAACAGGTTCCTCTACCATCAGGTGCTTCAAAAGGACTTTTTGTTCATGAGCAGCTGAGTTATCTCCAAATGTGGATAAAGACATGAACACAAAGCAAAGGTACTGGGTCTGAACTCTGATTGCTCAAGTATGTAAAAAGGCCAACTTGAATGTTGTGATCTGAGCCTGTATCAATTCTGGAACAAGTGAGAAACTGATTACTCTTCTACTCTTCTCCTAACAAAAGCAGACTGGGAGAGGCAGGAATCAAAGGACATGATGCTCTACTATATGTCAAGAGTAGGGAAGAGGGAGAAAACTGTAAACAAAACAACCAATCTGCTACTGACAAATAACAGTTTCAGAAGTCAAAAATGAGGGACTTTTGAAAACCTGTGCTATTAGACTGAATAAGCTTCAGAAAAAATATCCCCACAGCATATGCCCAAAGAAGTAGGATAAGTTGAACTTCCCTTTAAAAAACAACAAATGAACAGAAATCAAAGATCAGGACCAGCAAAGACCAGCACTAACTGCATCTCCACTCCACATTTATCACACCTACTCGTAACACAGTCAGCTAAGGACAGGATTAGATAAGGAAGCAATACTGTATTTAAACAGGAAAAAATATTTATCAGCCTTAAGATTTCACATATTTTATCCAGCAATAAAACATGTTCTTTAAATAAGGAACAGAGCCCTGGGAATAGATAGTCCTTTCCTGTCTATAAGTGTTGTTTGTCTTCACTGTTGCAGTATAAAAAAAAAGTGCTGCAAAACCAGTAAATAAATAGCCAATATAAGTTTGATGAAAGATTGGCTCAGAAGACTGCTTTTGGCCTGAATAGAAAGATATGCTTTCATCCTGTTTTGACTATACTCATACGTTTACCTAACATAATTGGATGTAGTTAATATTGCAGGAGCCTTCAAGCAGCGCACATTTCCCTCATTAGTGGGTTTAAAGCCTTAATGATATCTCCTGTGCTGCAGAAAAGCCCAATGTAGGCTTTAAAAGTGATTGGCAAGTTTCAACAGGAGAAAAGCTGGGGGAAGGCAAAACCTAATAAAACCCTGATCTTGTTTTCTTCAGTCATTTAGAAAAGAAAATTTTGCAGAATGATAGAAGAAAGAAAAAAAAGGTAAGGATAAACAAGCGAAAAAAGATAATTTCAAAAGTTGATCTTACAGTAACTCAAACATGTGAAAGAAATAGGGAGCGGGTAGAAAGAGGGAATGTTCCTTCACATACCTGCAATGCACTAAGACACATACACACTTAGTCCTACACAAACTCCTTCTGACATAAACGAGTGCATAGGCACAGAGTATTGTCAAATCAGCATCTTCCTACACCTGCAGCAAAACCACCTCTTTGTAGTTTCATTATGCAGCATTTTTTCCCCCTTTAAGTCTCAATAGAGTTGGCAGGGAAGGCTTGCATCTAAGAAACAGAATGTCACAATATACCATTAACTAAGTACATGCAAAGGGTTGGGGTTTTTGTTGTTTGTTTGTTTTGTTATTGACTAATTTTGACCATTTTCCAGGAACAGAAATTTCACAGGCTGGTTTAGTTTCAAAAGAAGCGTAATTATGTACAGCTGTATTCAGTATTTCTTAACTGCCTTGAACAATCAGTGAAAGGGAGATTTGCACACATTATCAGCCACTATCATTAGTGCTGTAAAGTACGTAATCCATCTGGTGTGCTGGTGTCTACCTAGGAGCAGGTATTGAACCAATGATGGCTGCAGTATAATAGCATAAAGAAAGAGCATTAAACACAAACAAAACAACACAGCAACCCTAGTCATTTCTTGATACCAGATTGTCCTTGTGTTTGTGTTCCCCCATGGTTTTGCAAGCCATTTTTATACGTATAGGCATGGATAGTGGAGAATTAAAAATGTAAATTTCATCAACATGCGGTTTTGCAGTCTTCACAGGGAAAGAGGTAGCAGGATACCATGGTGATGGCAGCACTGCAGCCCATTAATAAACCAGAGAAAGACTCAGGGATAGATTCAAATACTTAGACCCATGCTGAAAAATAACTCACTTCATAATAAATCCTGTAAAAGACAAGATGACTGTGCATCTCAACATCAGCCGTGGTCTCAACCTATTGATTCATCATGTCTTGATGGGGGGCAAGAGAAGAGGAAACTTGTTTTTAAGCCTTCTAGCCTCCTTACAGACAATTGCATTGCTTTTATATTGCCAAAGTTTATGGCCCATAGCATCTGAAAACAGACAACCCATGTCTGGAAAAGAGAAAAAGTGGGAAGTTTTTATTTTGTATTCCATCTGTGTGTAACCCATCTGTTTCCACCATCACTGCTAGCCCTTCATACAGGAGGGATCAGCTGGTTTTATTTGCTATCTTACCTGGAAATGTGACAAATATTAGTGTTTGCTTACTCAATTAGAGATTCGTAAATCTCAAGCAAACAAATTCACACGACCTATCTGGACAACAATATATTATCTAGTTAAAATAGCACCCTTCCTTACAAGAAGTGTGGCTTTCTCCAAGCCCAACTACAGTCTGACCACCACTGCTGGGGATATGCTGACCTCTTGCAGGAGAGCTCCCTCCAGCCATGACAACACAGAAAACCTTCCTCAAACAGCAAACCATCTCAGTAACTGCTCAAAGGAAATAAAATGTCAGTTACGGGCTCTCTTCTTTAACAGAGCGTCTTTCCAAGTCAGTCAACCAGACCATCCTCAAACTAATTGGACTTAACTACAGTCAGCGTTTTTAGATTGATTGCTTGTAAGCCGTTCTGTGGCACTCCAAACTATTGTTATTGATATCTTCCTAAACTTTCAGAAGTCTTTATCAAGTACTTAAATGTATGAGAAGAGACTGTGTTCGCCCTCTTTACCACGCGAGGCACAGAAAACCAAAGGCTCCTATTTAAGGGAACGTCCCCATTCTGGACAGTATGTTTATTTATTAATAAACATACTTAGGTAAATACACACTCATGGCCCACTGAATTAAATGAGATATAAGAATGTGCATAGAAGTAAGTAAATGCTAACATTTTTTTATGAATAGTAGTCAGCAGAGGCACATGTCATGTGTTCAAGGTAAGTACAAATGAGCTTTCCCACTTTGCAGGACAGAGATTTCACTTGGTTACCTGTTGAATTAGAATTACAAATAAAAATTACAAACTTGAGAGAAGATAATCCTCAAAATACATTCAACTGAACCTGTTAATATTAACTTTACTACTTTAGGTTTTTTTTAAATACTTCAAAATAGAAAGTTACTTAAAAGGAAAAAAAAAGAGCTTTTCAATAAAACATTTTCCTCTACATTTCTGAAGCTTCTTTTAAGAACAAACAAAAAAACCTCCCACCACAACTATTTGAATTAACAGATAAACCAAATCCCAACCATTTGCCATCAGTTCTGAAGCAGTAACATTCACTAATGATAATGTTCAGCTGGAAATTCCCAACATACTCTTTTACATTTGTTAAGGTGACAAAGCACTTCCTAAATGATTTGTCTTTGTGAACACAGGAATTCTGTAGCAAAGCCAAAAACTGAGCTCAGAGCTCCTAAAACCCAACCTACAGCCCTAATCACAAAACCAGACTTCATCTCACTGGGATTCAGAGCATCAGGTGGTTCCCAGAACACAGTCTACCAATATGTCAAGTCTTTCTTTAAGGCTAACTGAAGTCAAAGGCTGATTAATTTTACAGTCAATAGCAGTGATCATTTGACAACATTAGTGTTGTGCTGTTAGCTTCAGCATACGGGGAATAAGGGGCAATTTGTTGTGCATGCATAAAAAGACATACACAGTCTGAAAGAAATGACCCTCTCAATATTTATTATTTTAATTTTAAAGTGTCTATTGCAAGCATACACACTGCTACTTTAAAACATTTAAACAAAACGGGATTTAATTGCTCAGAAAAATTAACCAGCAAGCTCTGGAAGCAAAAAGAGGAAAGAAGAAAGAAATCCAGAATTAAAAGCTATTTTACCAGGTAAAGAAGGTGGCAAAATAGTTACCTATACATCGACCAAGCTAGAAAGGTATCCTAGTATGCCTAGAAGACAGCCATGGAGGCACACTGGGGAAAGAAAGCAGATACATCGTTATGGTTGTTGAGCCTAGGAGCTCCTGCTCCAGCACAGCCCAGTGAGAACCATCAGGTCAAAACAAGGGTAAGAGCCCTTGCCCAGCTCCCTGGCAGGGACTGGCATGGGAAAATCACTCAGGCATCTGGGCTCACATGGCTGTGCAACAGCACCCACAAATATGCAGTCAACCAAATTAATATTAAACAGTTAGGTGCTATAGAGCCAAACACATTCCCTGGTAGCATAATTCCCTTTCTATAATGAAGCTCTACCAGCCAAGATTTCAAACCAACTATGATCTAGCAGCTGTAGAAAACTGCTAGGCAAAAAAGTAAATCTTAATAAATTCACTGCTTGGACACCTTTTCACTTATCCTCGTAAGGCACAGAATGATTTTTGGAAGTACTGAATATTCTCAGCTCAATGAGACTGAGCCTTATTGTACATGTGGCAGGATCGACACTTGCTTGAATTTGTCCTGCAAAGGGAGGGAGGGAAGGAGGGAGGGAGGAGAGAACATCGCAGCTCTGTATCACAAAGAACTGGATGTTCAAGGCACGGCCTGCCATCAGGTGTGATGGCTTTTCTGCATCAGGAACTGAAATGTCACCACGGCTTGTACAAAGAGGCGCATTTTGTGAAGTTTCCATAATAAGATACGGCACAATTGACGTCCGCAAGGCTCTAGTGAGGACTAGAGATTCAGCATCTCCTCAAATCATAAAGAGACCCCAAATCAATCTGTGTGCATCTGTATGCATCCATAAATATATACAAATATGCACACATGCACACATGCAGGTGTAACAACTGATCCTGGGACATGCTGGCTCCAGAAGTGTTATGCTGGTTACCTTCCATATCCTCTGTGAACCCAACAAAAACCAAGATGAAACAAGATGAAGGAATGGGAAAATGAAAAAACATATATAAAAAGACTGCGCCAGTGAACAAATTTAAAGCACATTCCTTCCCTCTGCTGCCACAAAACCCAGCTTGTTTTTAAAACTAAATATCACAATCAAATTATTAGCACGGACTGGAACATCAGTTGTGTACTAAACCATCCCACTGAACAGTCATTTTAAAGGGTGGAAAAATGAAGATCTCATTATATATATTTCACCTTTTTTTTCATTCGTTTGAATCATTTTCCAAATATTGACTTACGCGCCATCATACTGTGTGTCACTAGTGCTCCAAACTACATGCCCATGCGAAGGTGAGCCTCTAACAAAGCACACTCATCATCTGTTTATAAACTGAGTTCATCACATTTTGCAACAACAATTTGGAAATAAACTAAGAAATTCACATGAAAGGATGATGATGATGGCATTGACACAACCGGAAATAATCCCAGGACATTTAATTTGAAGAAAAGAAACATTTCTAAACCAACCAACCAAGGGTACAGGGTCAAGACAGCATGTAGATGCGTCTTTTGGCAATACTACAGAACTTTTCATTCCTTAACTATTTTTACATGACGTATCTCCAAATGAATATGTTAGTGGGTTTATTTTTCAAAACAGTAAACCATATTTGTGAGCAAGGGACTGAAGAAACAGCCCAGCCCATAAGCTGGATCAGACTATGGGTTTGGATACACAACTGAATTCCCACTGTTTACTGAATGACAGCACATCAGCGGGGCTGCTGCGTACAGGCAATGCCTGTACTCTAAAAATCAAAGCAGAAGGTATCAAGTAAGATCTTGCACAAGACACGCAAGTGACCCTTTACTTGCAAAAGGCCAAGAACACATACACACACACACACACAGAGTCAGTTCCTGAGGCACCACACTGAGCTGTTTGAAGCCAGTTGTGCATCCCAGTCCCGCTCCAGAGACGCATAATCGCTACCAGTCGGTGTAGGGTCATCTGAAGTTGATGGAAGTACACTGATTTATGCTGGCTGAGGGCCTGACCCAAAATTCACAGAATTACAGGATGGTTGAGGTTGGAAGGGACCTCTGGAGGGCATCTTGTATCAAATTTGGATAGACCTTTTGATAGAGCAATATACACAGACACTTGTCTTGCCAGTACTGTGTCCCCTGAGACCAGAGAGAACAAGAGACCAGAAAGAACAGCCAATGCAGGGCTATGGCAGCCATTCTGGACCACAGCTGAACAAGATGCAGAAAATGGGATCCTTCCTATTTGGTGGCTGTACTTTATTTGTTTAATGCCACAGGTAGGCCTGAAGCTTTACAGATTTAGCAAAATAAAGATGAGGCTCACAGCTTAGTGTAACAGGCAAATTCTACACGTGAAAAGAATAATCATGTCCCACACAGATAAACTAGGAGGAGGGGAAGGACAAGGACAAGGACAAAAAGAAAAGCAGCTCAGGCAACTGTCTTTTCCTTCAAGAGGGATACAAGGAATTTGTACTGCCATGCTATATCAACTTCCATGCTACTTTTTTGTTCTTACTTTTACCACTTCATTATTATTTGTTGTTAATCCATTGCTACTTTTTCCACTGTAGCAGCAAAGCTCCTGATGAGAAAACAGTGATGTTTTCTTACAGCTATTGGAATTGGTGTAGATTTTTTTATTGTAAAATGTCACCCTCCTCCAGCTGGTTGCCATACAGATTTAAGGATTTGGTCTGGATCAACTACTAGTTTTCACTTGTGATAGCCACATGGATCCTGGCAGAGCACTGACTCCAGCAGCCTGACAAACCTTGACTAGCCAATACTTACCTGTTGCCTTTGGGCTCACTGATCCACATTTTTAGCAAATATTTGGCCTACAACTTCAGGATCATTTAAATTACACACCAGGTAATGTCTCTCTTCACATTGCTCCATCTTAACATTCTGCTCCTACATTTTTAAAAGTATGGTTTAATGATTCTCAAGTACTAATTCAAAAACAAATTTTCAATGCAGAAATTAAAAACAATCTGAAAACAGATTATGTATCATTATCCCTCCTGGCAGAATGCAACAAACATCATAAACCTATCTATCTCACTCACAACACAGTAATGCAGCTAAAAATGGTCTTAGTGCTCTTAAAAGAAAACTTCTATTCAAGAGATGACTTACCATAGTTGTGAAAAAAAGGTATCATTTACCACAGTACAGCCCTGCCTAGAATGCTGGCTGAGGTTTCCATGGTTAACCTAAATTAAAATCAATTCCATATTTTTTGGCAGAAGGTCTATAAGCTAATTTTCCTCTTTTCTTTGTCAACTGTAATTAAAAACATAGGGAAAAGGCTTCATATGCCTCAAGTATGAAGGTACATTACAGTAGATATTTTTGTTTTTAAATGGCTACAATGCTCACCTTAATCAAGTCAAAATTAAGTGGGAAAGTAGAATGTCATTATTGCCTTCTTGTGACTATCCAGTTATCAATAAATATACCCCATGCCTACAGGGGAATAACACCCTGCGTGCTAGACTTGGTTGCTTGTTCTAAAAGGAAGTGAACCTTAATGCAGATTTGATCTGCAGTCACCATACACTCCTGTCACAAGAATTACTAATCAGTAACTCAGAAACAACAGAAGAGGGCAAGGGAACCTAAAAGACTTTTTACAGCAATATTAAAAAAATATTCATAGTAAAGATGTGAAATGTATACTATCAAAGGGAAGCATAGTTGTATAAAATGAACAGGAATTTGGCTTCTGTTCACATGCAAAATCTACTTTGTCCATATAATGAGTGAGCAGATAGGTTCAATGTGAGAGAAGTGTGTAATGGTCCAGGTCTCTCTGGGTATGGAGACAGGACACGAGATGCTTCCAAAAGAGTCCTCTCAGCAGATTAAAACCACCCTGATTCCATAAAGGTATTCTGATAACTTCCCAGCAAGCAGCCAGCAAGTACACAATCCCAGATTAAGGTCATTCTTCTCACGAGCACTCAAAGGCATGGCATCACATTATAGCCAGCTTTAATAAAAGCTCGGAGTTCACCGAATTGTCATCTTACCCACTTCTGTCTATCAAGTACATCATCCACTGTTTGCAACCCTTCACAAGTTCTATTTCCCATTGTCTCTTGCTCTAATACATATATATATTTTAAGATTAATTGAAAGAACAGCAAAATAAACATGGAATATAAACTTCTTCTACCCGCTAATACACTTAGCTTTTAGTATTAGACCTGCACGGCCTTCAACTCAGTGACACTTCGTTAACATATGATTGCTACAACTGCTACAGAGTGTGGTGAATAATCTCTCTTTGTGGCGTTCTGGGTTAGATAACTCACATTTTCACCTCTGGTGGATGAGGTACAAATCTTGATTTTGGAAATGCTTTTGGGAAGATGGGGAAGAAAAGCACAGTGGGTTTTCCCAAGGCCTGTTCAAACCCAGTGGTCTCACCCCCTTTCCCATCCTTCTCACCCTAAAAGACTGACACTCTTAAGCTAAAAAAAAGGCTTTGGGTTGAAATAATAAGCATGTGCCATGTCTGGGCTGAAAGATATTAGCCTAGCTTTGTGAACAGCACTGACTCCGAAGTCAATTCTATAACCACTCATGAGTAGACTATTTGGGGAAGGAATGGGTAAAATAAGGTAGGGGGATCTATTTTGCATTTTGAATTCTCCACTGGCAAATAGAAACCCTCCCTTAAAGTAGAGGAGCTTGCTTTCAGTAATTTTAAAATATACAAACAGAAGCAACCCTATTAAAAGTCTTAAAAGGACATTTATTCAGTCAATATGAGAAGACAGAATTCTATTACTTGGAAAGTGCTTTCTCACTCTCACCTTTCAACCATTATTCACATACAACCAAAATCACATCTGAATAAATTCCACTGGCCTTCATTACATACCATCCAGCACTATTTATTTTCATATAGAATTGTTAGTGTACAGGATAGCCGAGAGGCTATCTATTAGTGTACAGGAAGCCGATACTTCACCGAGAGAGCTGACTGTGAATTAAAGAGGAGAGGCAGCTTCCAGTGTGAAAATTCACGAGGGGAAAAAGATCCCCAGGTTAGATGTGGAAGAACCCAGAAAGAGAAGGCTGCCTATCTTCAGTAAGTGAAAAGCAATGGCCGGAACAGGGGGAACAAAGTGAAAAGTGAGAAATAACAAGGCTCAGAGATTGCAGCCGTGTGAGAAGACCATGGAACAAGCAGATAAAAGCATATAAGATGAAGCAAGTTCATTTGAATTAGACTCATGGGCATTAAGCAAGCCAGAAATAGCAACAGTGCACAGGGGGGAAACTGTTCCTTTTGTTAAAGAGAGGGCTAGGAGTTAGATTTTCTCATCTGCCACAGGCTTTCTGGTTAGTGGTGGGGATGTCACTCAGTCTGTGCCTCAGTTCCTCATCCATACAGCAGGATGTTGTGCAGAAAAGCCACAATGGTTCAGGGGACGGTCAAGTGATAAGGGCAAGATATGAACCTACACAGACAGCTATACCTAACAGATCCCTGATGAAGAAAAAAATGGAGAGACACTGGCTATAGTGACCTGACCTACCTGAATTTTAGAGAGGAACACATGTTACAGACCATGACAGATGCATATACAACCACAAGAGAGAGAGATAAACCTCTGACCATAAAAGCCTGGAGAAAAAGAAAAACTTCACCAAATAAGAAGGATGACAATGCACAGACAGATATATTCAAATAACAAGGCTGACTAAAATTAAGAGCAGAACAAGTATCTGAATATACCCTCAAAGGAATGCTCTCTGATTTCAGGGAGGTGTTACTTGGGCACCAGCTATTGCTATGAATAGTGGGTACAGTCTATTCCTATCAACTATACAGGAGAAAAGCATGGGAAAGTTATAGACAGAAAGAAATAGGGTTCCTGCTTGGGGGTGGAAGAAGGGAAGGGGTGGGAAATTCCTTCAAATATAGAGAAAATGGGGAAAAGACCCTTGCCACACACACCAACTTCAGCCTAAGACGCTTGCACACTGGGATTCTTCCATTCAGATGTGAGTTACAGGCAGAACGGAGGGTGACTGGTACAAGTGGTTATTAAATAAGATACAGGTAGTCACAAGATGAACTTCATGTACCAAAAGAAGCAAGCAAAGGAGACAAGCAGTCTGCAAACAGACTGTCTGGTTGCAGAGAGGATCAGAGGGGCAGAGGAGACAGACAGCTGATCAGAGATGAAATTTTCCCTGAGGGCACAAACAACCCTCCTGAATACATGTGAGTTTATTTGAGCAGGTTTGAGCATACAAAGGGGCCATGAGGAAGCAGGGAATGGATGGCATTGAGGCAGCATGTGGTCACAGTGACAGTATTTCCTTGTAAAATGGTGAGGAACTGCTGGAAATCTTTACTATCCCTCTGGCCATTCCCCCCTCATTATTTGTTCTAACCAGTACTTGAAAAAGAGTTTTTTATGTGTCTATAGATAAGTAAAATAAGTAACCAACAGCATATGTATAAGTCCTTGCTAACCCCAAATTCATTCTTTGCTATTTGTTATTGTCAGAGTGGTAAGTATGACAAAGCAACACACATTAGCTGCAGAAGGCATGTCCCTGTCCCAAGCAGCCTGCTCCTGCCTTAGAAAGTCTAAAACCACAAAACAGACCATGGGTGGGAGAAAGCAAGTAACACTGTCCCCATGTTACAGATTGAGAACAAGGAAGAGAGCTAGCAAGTGATTTTCCCAGGACTTCACAGGAGGTCAGTGGCAAAACTGGATACTGAAAGCCTCTCTCTTCAGCATCCATCTGGTGCCTCAGCCACAAGGGCATTATATCTTTTTTAAGGACATTCTCTTTCATCCTCAGAGTGTCCTGATAAGAGGAGTCTTTGACTGAAATGTATGTAGTGAGTTTATATACCTTCAAGTTTCATTGAACCATGTTGTACTTGTTCCCGCTCTCTATTTCCAGCTCCCTTGCAGTCACTTTTGGTCTGAGCTCAAATTAACAGTACTACCACCTTCGTCCACAAAGCCAACCTTTCTATCTACTTACAGTTCTGTTGGTGAAGTTACTGAAGTCTGTCACTAAGATTTGCTTGATCATCTCTGGTGTGGAGACCACCACAAACATCTGCCGACCAATGTAGTACCTACAAAGAAAGTAGGAAGTCATTTTAGCAGATAACATCAACCAGAGAACCGTCACCTTCCCTAAAATACCTCTGTTGGCTTGAAAACATTTGCCATGAACAAGTATCACAGAAAATATATTCCCTTGGGTAAATCAGTATCTTTGCCCATCCCTCTCAACTATTAAATTAAGATGCATGGTCCTGGAATTTAAAGGAAACAGCTTAAAACCTTTTACTGATTAATCGATACTCAGCCAACATTTTAACATACAAGTTTACACACTCTATGCTCACTGCGAATTCTGTACAAAGTGATGCAGTATCACTAAACCAAACTACAGAGGGGCAAAACATTAGTAACCAACAACTCAAACAATCATGAAAGACCTACAAAATCGATTATCCTACAGTTAGCCACATGAAATGTCTTTCCATAGCAAAGCCCTGTCTACAATGAGCCTTTCCAGAAGTTCCCCCAGCGTGGCTGCAGTAAAGGCACACTTCCACCACCTCTACTAGCACTGGAACCGAGTGCATCTCAGACCCCGGGCTCTGCATTACTATGAACATGACCATCTAACAGATACCACCTGAACCTTGCATAACACCAATGAGAAAAAAAAAGACACAAAAAAGAAAAAAAAAGTCCACCAAGTATAAAGAAATCAATAAAACTTTACAAGAAGACTGGGTGATGGGGGTCTCTCACTCTCTGCTCATACACCCTCTGTCTCCTGCTTCCAGTTTAATCTGATCTTTGGAGCCAGTCCTTGGGGGACTTCACACCATTGTGGCTGCCACAGAGGTACTTGGACCCACCCCAATCCCACGGAAGAGCTCCTTCTCCAGCAGCATTGCCCCCAAGGCCCGTGGGCTCTCCATGCTTGGCTGCTCTGCAGGGGGAGGAAGGAGTACCACCAGCAAGCAGAGGTTGCCTGCAGTCCCTACCTTTGCCGATTGCTGGACCAGAAAGACTATGCAGGCAGTGCTGCCATTGCTCTGCCAGGAGAGAGGAAGAGGAGGCTGGAGCAGGCACAGGGGGGCTGGGCAGCTCAGAGCAGGACACAAGAGCAATACCACAGATGCTGCAATACCATGGTAATATCGATGCCTAATCATTTTGCTATGATATAGATTAGCATCAATATATTGCTTATCACCTGTCTACATTGCAGCAACAGAACAGACAAGCAAACCCTGGGCTGAATTAAATTTAGTAACTGGAGGTTCCCATGGCAATGAAGCTGCAGCAGCACTGATTTCACCAGGGGCAAACAAGTCAGACAAATATCTTGATTCCAAAGCAGGGTTTCACAGTCCACCTTGACCCCCGTAACACCAAAACTCATAACAAACAAATGGCAGAGAAGAACAAGAAAATCATTTTCTTCAGGAAGGAAGAGATCTTCTTTTCTTCTCTGGTGGGTTTCAAGAGGCAACTGTTATTTCCCAAATCCAAGCCACAGGCTCCACTTCAACCTTAGATACAGGTTGTACGTTCTATTAAAATAAACCTTTTTCACCTCTCCCAGTTTGCTAAACCACAGCAAAGTAGCTGCCTGTTAATGATCAAACTTTTCTTCAGAATCCTAATAGGTGCATAAGAAAGAGCTGAGGCCTCATTTTAAAGAGTGCTTTGATCACAGTCTTTGGCAAAAGAGGATAATGCGCTGCATGCCCCTTCCACATGTACTTTGTACAATTTCTCTGGCATTAGAGAGGCAAAGTAAGCTCCCAAGGTGAAGACGTGCCACTCCAAACCTACTGGGGATGATCAGCCATGAATATTGACCTCTCACGCTCACACCCTGCTTTTCCCTTCCCCTCTCCAAGTTTATCAAGTGTCTTGTCTCATTTAATGGTTAGTGACTGACGGTCCTCCAACACACGGCTTTTCACAGGGACCAAATCCTTAACACCAGAGTCCAAATCTGAATCAGAAGCTGATTATGTCTACCCAGACAGCTTAACTCTGACCACCAAGAGGCACCACATCATACATCATGCAAAGCACATGTGTGTGTGTGTGTGAGAGAGAGACGCTTCTAGTTTATTTCAATATTGGGAAGCCGCAGAGCTCCAGCTCCGGTGCACTGGAATAACAGGACAGTACTCACAGTCGGAGCCCTTACGTCACAGTGCACTTTGTGCTTGACAGCATTCAGGACTAAAATTTGGGACAGGAGCATCGTCTGCTCAAGCTGCTTTTATGAGAAAGTGACTCACAAGCCAAGTTTATGCAAACAAATCTATTCATCATCCTCCAACTCAGACCGGTCACCCGAACTCCCAGTTCTGCTTCCACAGCTAAGCTCTTTCTTTTTTATTTACTCTTCTCTCACTTTCTATCTATAGGCACCTGTTTTTCCTTTCCTTATCCAGTTATAAATAAGGGCAGAGAAGGAGAAAGAAGAGAAGGGGAAAAAAATCTCCTAAAATTAATAAACTGAAAATACTGAAAAAAGATCTTAAATTGCTTTTCAAGCAAAGTTCTGCGTACTTTTAAGGAATGACTGCTGTAAAGTACACACAAACTACCATCTTCTATTGAATCCAAACAGTAAAAGCTCTCTCCCTGGCTTTTTTCCATTCTCCTACTTTCTGTATATAACCTTTCCAACCTTTTCTAGGACACAAGAAGAAGAGGGTGTGCATGGACATGCTTTGGAAGTCAAAATCCACAGGCTAGGAGCATGACTTCCATGATCTTCCCCTGAAGTTAAGGAAAAAGGACAAGAACAGCTAAGTATGAAACAAGATCATCTGAGCTATTGCATTTAGCAAACACAGGTCCAGAACCTGCAAAGCCACCAGAAATATGCTTAACTAAGTTTTAACGTATTTAAAATCCTTTGCAAGGCCTCAGTCACAAACCAAGAGGATATCTCCCAACTAGATTTTTTTTTTATTTGTTCCGAAATGGCAAGTAAAAGATAAAATCCTCCTGAACAATAATCTATTCTTTCCAAGTAAATAACATATTCACCCCACTATGTAACTTCATTTTGATTCTGTATTACTACATGAGGATATCACCAGCCTCACATAGACTTAGATTTATTATTGAACAAAACCCGATATTCTTGTCAGATTTTAATAAATAAGAGTTTGAGAAAAACAAAAGCCTCCCGGCAAGTGCATTACAAATGGATTCATGAATAATTTAGGACAGCACTTTTTATTAACTTTCTCTAGGTTAATCTTTTCACAGGGCTTGTCCACACACAGAAGTCCTACTTTTAACTACAGTGATATGGTACCATTACACTGCTTGACCGAACCCTTTGTAATACTTTCATGTAGGGCATTCGGGATGTAATACAAATGCTTGTGACTATCTAGCTCACTCCTGCACAGAAACAAGAACGGGTGAATGTAGTACAGCGTCCTCAGAGCAATGCAACTCTGTCCACGTGGGAATCTGTTGTAACACTGCCATACCAGTAAAAATAAATTTCATGACCCACGCATGAGTGTAATTTTCAAGTGTAGATGAGGCCTCAGTTATTTAAGTTATGCCATTAGGGCAATTTCTACTAAATTTCAGTTTAAACTGCAGCCCTCTGAAATAGAGAAAAAAATCCACATTTTTAGACCAGCAGCTTTAGCTCCGTTGGAAGGCGACACAGGAAAGACCTTGTACCAGTACATCAACGGCATGAGGACAGCGTTAGCTTCCTCCAGCAGATGAAAGGGTGGACGACGAGCCGGCGCCCCAGTGGGCTGCCGGTGCAGAATCGGGCAGCCGTGTGCTGCACCGTCCCCATGAGGGCCAGGCAAAAATTTGTCAGAAGTGTTCAACGGAGGGCATGGATTTACTCCCACAAGTTACGGAAAAGGCAGCCTGCCCTCCAGTGCATTTACCAAAGGGCTCGCAGGTCAAGGGGGTGGTTGCGTTACAGTATATTGAGCAAAAGAAGTCAATCTGCATTCGGAGTGTTTTAATAGCTTAAGAGGCTACAAACATCCAACAGGCTCAACTGCAGCACTTTGGTTCATAAGAGCAGACAAGCACCACTCTTAGGACAATTAATGAAAGGGACAGAGACTTCTGCCTCGTGTTCAGGTTTCACCCAGGATGTTGCGGTCCTCTTGGCAAATATTTAGTCATTTATTAAACGTGTCTTTTCTTTTATTGGCAAGAATAAGCAGTGATCCAGCAATGATTTCTGCTGTTTTGCATGTGCCCCGCCATTGCTTTCTGCAGAGATGTGGCCCAGCTGTTCCAACCCACACCTAGTGCCTGCCATGGCCATGGCCACAGGAGTTACCCCATGGAGGTAAGAGACACCTGAGAGATGAGCTGCTGAGCCCAACCATGAGCTGAGGTAGGAGCAGTGAGATGAGAGGCAGGTTGGACTGCCCCATCCCTCCTGCAACACCCAAGCACACCATCTCCCTTTCCAACATTCGCCAGGGACCCCCCTGCCCCCCAGGAACGCAGATTTCTGTTCTCGGCGACGTAGCGGATCAATCAGCTACTTTTAATTTGAAGGACCAATTTAGCATTATCCTTTCTGTGCCCCCACGATCACTCTGGTCTCACTGCACGGTCACCTGCTGCCCACAGCATCCCCCAGGTCCTAGCAATGGACGTGCTCTCTGAGCACAGCTCACAGCATCGTTGCCTTGCTGCGCGGGAAAAGATGGAGTGCGCGTGCAGTACGTCATGGCAAAGGGCCATATGCTTTTGTGCAAGACCCGTGTGGGAAACACCTGCAAACCCTTCACCTTGTTTATAGTGCTGCTGTCAATTCACAGAAGACTTTGATCTCCCTATCTATTATCAGTCCCGTGTATTACAAACACATCACATTAATCATAAAACACATATATGCTGTTAGGCAATAAACAAGGCTTTGTTTTCTATGCTGCAGTCGGGTAAAGTACACAAAGATCACCTGGAAAGCTAAATGAAAATAGAAAATTTTATTATCCCTATCTTCCTCAGGGAAGAGCAAAGAACAAAGAACAAAACAAAACCAAAAAAAAAAAAAAAGACCAACCAGGAAAAAAGGAGAGGTATGCAAAGACAGAGAAATACAGGGGAAAAGGCTAATCTTCTTAGGACACATTTCCTTAAAAAAAAGTTCCTCGATCACTCTACCTCTTTTGTTTAGAGACACCCCTTCACTGCAGGCAGAGAAGCTCAAAAAACGAATAGCCCACTGCTTGTTTAAAATAGGACTCAAGCCCGGCGTTACTTGCTTAATTCTTTCAGAGGTCAGCAAACTGATTTGTCATGAGCACTGTCCCCTTCCAGCTCCGACAGGCAATTCAGACTCTGGAGAACTAAGTGATATGTAACGTACCGCGAGTCCCGGTGTTATTTGTGTTATACTAGCAGCTAGAGGCCTCCAAGGTCCCCGGGCCCTAATTTGGCAGGAGTTATACCTAAGTAGGAGGCTTATTCTAGGCCTGTGGAGCCTACAACTTAAATAGCCTGGAGCAACAAACAGTGGGGAAAACAAACAACTTCCTCCATTTTCCAGCTGAGGGACCGGGTCACGGGCAGGTACAGAGGAGCCGGGAATTGCCAGCAATCACCTATTTTTTTGGACAATTTTTGTTCCCTGTGGGAACAGAGCTCCTCAGCTGCCGTGTACACCTGGAAATCCCATGCTGGCTTTCTTCAGGCAGGGGAAAGTCTGCTGGAAAGTCGGGCGCTAACTGCCGTGCCACTTCTCCTGCGTCCCAGGCTGTGACTCTAGCTGGCAGGGTGCCTTCCTGGACTATTTTTATAAAGCACTGGCAAGCTGAGTATCTCCTGATTAGAGAACTGAGAAATGCACTTAAGAAAAAACAAAACAAAACAAAACCAAAACCAAAAAACCACAACACCCTAGAAACAGGTGAACTTTTTGCACATGAAAATGAAGCCCCGGTAGCACTGAGCAGTCTCAGGCACAGAAAAAAGTTTCAAAGCACAGCTCTGCCAACACACACACACACATGCCTCAGCCGGAGACTAATCCAACCCATTGTGTAAATTCATGAAAAAGAAGACACGGCCACAGTGATTTCTATTTAAGAATAGATTGTTCCTCATTTCCTTTTTCGATGAACTACGCTTCTTTTCATGTCCTGAAAGCTTTAAAATAAGCACATAGAACTAATAATTTAATTCCTGACTGTATTAAAAATATCGTGTAACAAGATGCCCAGACACTCGTGCACACTTTCTGCGCCGCTCTGTATTGCTATGCATCCACCTCTTTGTCCACGTACCCGGGATTAAAAATGCTGTATCTTCTACATACCAAGAACCTCTGCGCTATCTCAAACTTGCACCTTGCCAAAAGACCTCTGCTTTCTGACATGCTTAAGGAAGTATCAAAAAAGGAAGAAAATTCCGGGATTACTTATATTCTCCCCACCACTAAAAGCGCAGCTATTTTTAAAGGAGCTCCTCCCTTGTCAGGTGCAGCGAGAGGCTCGTGGTCTATTTAGGGTTGACAATAAGGAGAAGGAGGGCTGACTGGGGCCATTACAAGGTACAGAGCTGGTGGAGTCTTTCAAGTACCTTATGCCAGGGTGCAAACAAGATCTATTTCTGGGCATCTCTAACCCCAGCTGGGGTTTAGCAACTTGAGGGTGTCACACACATTTACTAATCCCTTCCCCCTTCTAAGTGAGCAGTGCGGGAGATGCAGACTCTGCATGGCTGTGTTAATTCATTCATGAAATGAAGTAGATGACATTTACTCACATATAAGGAATGACAGGGATTAAATTAAGCTCACAAAGTGCCATGAAGAGAAAAAAAACAACTCTGAATTATACAAGCATATTTGGCAATCTATGTCCATTTGGTTTTCTGAGGAAATCTGAGTCCAGATCCAAGCGCAAGTACAAAAACTCAGGCCCACGTTCCGGGGCTGGAAAGAGAAGCAGCAAAGGGGATGGACAGGGATAACAGAATTGGTTCTTTTCTTGCTCCAGGTGGGCTGCGGGAGAAGCCAGGCGCCAGGGCAGCGCAGAGCCACGGGGTCCCGGGCTGTGCTCCTCCGCAGCTGGGGAGCTGCCGCTTCCCAGGGCTGGCGGGGGTTATTTTTATCCTGGCAACTGGGCTCAGATGATTGCCACCACCACCACCGCTCCGCGTGCTTGCATCATACCGCTAGCGCTGATTAGCTACATCAGTATTCCACTTCATTAATGCGAAATGAAAGCTTTAAATAGGGTACTGCTTTTATAGGATGCTACTGGAGACGAGAAGTACTGTGATACTAATAAGAAACCAGTCGCTCCTCCCGCCCGGGCGTGCGGTGCTCTCGCTACTGGGTGACACTGAAAGAGCTCGTAGCTCTTCACCTCGGCAAGACGGCCAGAAGAAGGTTTCTAAATCTTTTCCCATGGTGTTTCCCACCAAGCTTGGACTGTATTAGTCTGTGTTTTGTTACCCATGTTTAGACTGTGACATTTTCACCAAAGCTTGTTTTGTCTGGGCTCGTTAAAGCACAGTATGCCTGACTGACCTCATATGATGGCGCAGCAGACGTTTCCTGTGGGTTTCAGCATATTTCTGTGCCCGGCCTTTCTGTGGGTTTGCGAGACGCGGCGTAGGAGCAGTCTCATCTCGGGCTCTTTGCACCTAATTCACTACCAAAGTAGTCCTTTGCCATACCCTGAGAGAAAAACCATCAGGTTACTATTTCCGGAACACTGAATTACTATTTCTAGGGAAGCCTACCCCTGGGAGATAGCAAACTTTCTGTGTCTACAAACTTTACTTGCTACCATCTACACAGTGTTCATTTGTATGGATTCGTATGAGTCTATTATTTATATTCAACAGTGCTACCTATTTTTATCAGTGCAGTGAAAAAAAAAAAGGCTACAAGATGGCTGAGGAGGATAAGCAGGCAATGTTACTCGGGCTAAACAAGGGCAGCCTTTTCTCCATCTTTTTTTGCCATGTAAGGGAGGAGAGGGGTCTGCTGAGTGCTTATCCTGATTTCTAGTCAAGAGCTCTAAGCAGCTTCCCCTGACAGACAGGTAAGCAATTCCTGGGAAACAACAGGCAGTATTACCCTGGCAGGGCTACAGCCATTTCGTACAAGATAAATGGAGACAGAGCAGTGCACTTGAAGAAGATGAGGGATATGATTGTGGTGCTACATCGAATAGTATGGCTGAGAGAACACGTAGAAGAGGGGCGTGCAGCGCAGGGCTGCTTTCTAGCAAAGCGGGGGGGACCCATCCGAATGGGTGGCCGCGAAGCCAGGGAGGATCCTCGGTGTCCCAGAAAGCAGGAGAGCATGCGCATCTTGTGGGGCAGGCTCCAAGGAAAATGTGGGGACAGGGGACAAAAAGAGGAGAGCATATGTGCGACCATATGGAAAAAATGAAACAGGAAGGAGGTCAAAGGATTTAAATATAATTTGTGATACTACGACATTGCAAGATACAGCAAGCTATAAAGTAGGTTGACTATAATAAAACCACAAGTGTAAGTTACACACCCATCACTAAACTTCACCTAAGCAAACACTTCAAGATGACTAAAACAAAACCCGTGTGATCTGACTTCTGCCTCTCATAAAGCATTTCTGACTATGACAAAATTGAGGTTTGTATTATTTTTCCTCCCCGAGACCTGACATCAGGGTACAAAGAAAAGCCATCCATAAGTCTGCATTTCTGCAACGTTCATCTCATATATACTTTACTTATCATGGCCAGGACTCAAGTGTGACTAGAGTTTTTCACGTCTCCGGTTTTGGTTAGCTATTTTAGCCCTGAAGGAAAGAAAAGTCTTTCAGAAAACACTGAGTATCTTTATCTGCTGAAAAGTCATGTCCTCATACTTATCTTCAAAAGAGGCATTCAGAACACAGGCATTCAAAATCAGTAGGCTGTTTCTGTTTGTTTTAATTCTGCACTTTATCTTTGATTTCTTTGTAGGCAAGAGAGCTCATGGGCCTCCTGTAAATACGATCAGCAGTGGTGGATGATACAATATTTTTTTTTTGCATTGGTGTTTGAAATAAACATATACATAATTTTATTTCAGTCTACTCCTTCTTACTGGCATTGTGATCTTAAATCAATGACAGAGTTACAATATATTGCACACCATCCCTTTTTATTCCTTTGCTCTGTTTATGCTAATGCAGATGCATGCATTTCTGAAATAATACTGTCTTAATATTAGAATATTTTAATTCCTCAATAATAGATAGGACTCAATAAACTGATTTATTTTTTTTTTCTTTTTGCATCATAAACACAACATGATGAAATGAGTAACCCAAGGTGAGTTTTGCGTAACTACACATGCATACACCGTTTTGTTGAATAAGAAACAAGACACTTTGGGTTGGTCATAGCTACCAGCCTGAAGATATCTTAAGTTTAAGCAAATGAAAGCAGGGTTTCATAAGTGGGAAGCAACGGGCAACTCATTCATCCGGTTTGCGTGCAGTAAAGATACAGATCCCAGCCAACGCTGGACAGCCTTACTCAGGCAAGTAAAGGTTTGCCGGACTGGCCACGAGGGGGACAGTCACTGGGACTCGCTTTTCTTTCCCGATCTGCCTTAAAAAAATATGTTGAAACAAAGAAAAAAAGGATAGTAACCACCTACTGAGCTCCTGGGAATGTACTTTTTTATGCTACAGCATACAAAATGCACCCAGGAAAGATTCATTTTTCAAAATCCTTGCATACCTATGGTAGTGTGTACTTTTTCTATACATTATTAAGATCTACACACACACACACAAAATCATTTAATTTTGTTAATGCATTATTAAATGCACACTAAGCCCAATAAAAGTCATTTCCCAGCGCTTTATGCATTTATCATGAAACCACTAGCAGAATTCTTTACAATAAAAATGCTAGCCGTACACATGACCAAACTAAATTATCTAGGGAAATGGCTAATATCTGACCATGTGGAAACATTAGAAAGCAGGGCTTTGTTATAGGACTAGAAGGAAAAAATAGATTTATTTTCTTACAGAAAAAATGTGATGATAAAAATATTTTTAATAGTAAAAACCGCTGCAGCTCCAGGAAATTTTCCTGAATCAATTCAATCTGTGTCATGCCGGACTTTAAAAACCCATTAAAAATAACCATGATAAATTTCCTAACCTCTTTCAGTGCACCACACAGAAGACAAAGGAAACTGCAATTCAACAGAGATAGAAAAGGAAGAAGGAATGGAAAAACCTGATAGCTTGTGTATCAGCGGTAACCTCCTCGCTAACAACAACGGGCAAATCTGCACCACAAAGGACAAGAGGAGCAGGAGTGATGTGTACAGCTGACAATGGCACTCCAAAGTAATGACTTCCAGGAAAATCTGATGTTACAAATGGACAACACACTGCTGAGAAGTAGTTGAGTCACGACTTTCATAACATGGCAAATTATTTCAGCCTAAAAATGGACGTACTGAAAAACAGGATGTATACAGCTCTGGTAAGGCAACTATGGGGATAATGTCCTGCAAACAGCTAATATGCTCACCTGGTTTAAATTATTAAACCTCGCTGAAATCCATGCACGTTCAGGGATTTTTCCCAATATTTAATGTGCAGTCATAAGTCACAGATCATGTTTCAAACAGTAATATTAGTAAGAGCACTGCCTAGTTGACCTATTTTCCATTTACCACATTGTACATATTATCAGTTGTAACAAACACGCTTCTTTTGCTGCTCCCTTTTTTTTTTTGGGGGGGGGGAGAAACGGGCAATTGTATAACAAATGGGATATATGTCACAGTATCCTGAAACAACCCAAATCCCTGAGGACGGAAGAGTACATTTAGTCCTCTCCTCTACCACGGACATACCCCTTCACCATGGAGCAGCAGGTCCTGTTCACCCACCTCCTTCTTCTGATGGCCAGCCAGGGCACAGCATATCACACCGACACTGGTACCCAATTCCCCCGTGCACATTGCACACGTTTGAGCTCTCTTCACAGCTGCATTAAACAGCTGTCCTGGGCCCACATCTGGCTGCCTGGGGACATGAGTGAGATGCAGACTTGAGAATTTCTCCTCTTTGGCTCGGTCACAGCTGCTTGGCTAAAGACCTCAGGACTCCTGTGGACCTGCCTCATTTCTGAGTCGTCCGAGTAAATGTTATTGTCCAACACCACTTTGCTATGTGACTCCCCAAACCCTCTGGATCTCTGGAGTCTGCTGGAGTGGTTTCCTAGAGCCCTTCCCTCCAAACAGTTGAGCATGAAACATCAGCAGTTGTACTTAGGATTTCTGAGAAGAACATCTCTGAACCAAAAATTGCGTTTTTAATTGCTCAAAGTCTACCTAGAAAAAAGGGAAAACAAGTAGATTTGAAAGCAGACCAATGTAAACACCTCATATTCCTTCTAAATATACAGGTATTGGGGGAAGATCAAGCAACTTGATCCTCACGCAATGACAGAAGTATGGCAGAGAAACAACCCCCTGAATCTATTCATAACCCCTATAAACAAAGCAAAAAAAAAAAAAATACAAGCACAACTGTAGGATGAACCATCACTGAAGTAAATATATTGATCTATCAAAAATGATTGAAGATTGACAATAAAAGGGTTATAAATGCTTAGAAGAAAGAGAAAGCAAAACCACAAAATCAACCCACTGAAAAACTCCCACCTGCATTCACAGGGAAAAATGGACTGAAACAATAAAACACAATGGCAGTGCCTGTACGTCTTTGATAGCTGCCCCTCCCAAAAGCTGGAACAATCTTGCTATAAACCAAGCAAATGAAAATGTAAATGCATGAGCAATCGTCTGGGGGATTCAGATGCTTCGTGTCCTGTAGGCAAAGAAGGAAGGGGAAAAAGGTAGGAAAGCAAGAGAAGGCACCACTTTTAATATTTGTAATTATTGATCATGCTCTCCTCTTGGAGCCTTTTTAATCCAGCAGAGACCTTTAATCCACCAGAGCGCCGGCAATCCTCCCGATTTTGGGGGTGCCAGCCAGAGCAAATCACGTAAACTGCTGCCTGCAGAAATAACCAATACTCAAAATGGCAAGCTCAAAAGAGGCATGGGATGGGGAAATATGCTGAACGCAATGCCCCGAGCAGTCCTGTGAGTATGTATAAACACAGTGGTGTAACAAAGGGACTATCACGGTCTACTTGAAGGCTTACAAACTGTGTATTTGTTTAAGTATTTTGCTAAGGAAATGAACATGAGGAAAATTACGGCAGTTTCACAAACTTGATTCTGTTCTTCACTATTAATGAAAATCCAATTGCGTTAGTTATTGGGCAAAAGCAAACAAAATGCCACTGATGCAGGAGAAAAGTTGGGTCTGTAGTAAGAATAAGCTTAGGTACTTCAAGTATTAATCTTCCTGTTTTGCAATACACTCCTCTGCCTCAAAAATCAGAATTTAAATTATTTTAATAGAAAATAATTTAATATTTAATGGCTAATGCCTTTCCATGTGACATTACGTTACCATCTGGCCTATTTTAACATTTGCCTCTGTGCTGCACTTGCAGACCTACTTTCTCTTTCTCCTGCCCCATGCATAGCTTATTTCCTACTGGGCCAAGTGGACAGCCAGTGGACATATAAAATTGTTAGGCTGCTTTGATAACATTTTACTTTGGCCCTTCACACAG
The DNA here is from genome assembly GCF_034638445.1 of Ciconia boyciana. Lineage (NCBI taxonomy): Eukaryota > Metazoa > Chordata > Aves > Ciconiiformes > Ciconiidae > Ciconia > Ciconia boyciana. The sequence goes on from NC_132934.1 coordinate 63,677,685, forward strand.
AGTATTTCATAAGATGTTCCATGTGATAAAGGGTCCCAAAGAACCAAGATCCTCTCATAATGACACTTTGAAAGACTCTGCAGCAATTCCCAGTGTCCTTGCCAAGATCCTTTTTTCAATAAAACAGATTCCAACATTGACAGAAAAGCTTGGATTATTGCTGAGTGATAAAATGTCTACTGCTAGCCCTTACAGAGTCAGAACATTGCTCCCAACTCACTCCTTTTTCTGTAAACTACTTTAAGATGTCTGGATACGTCTTAAAATTTGCTGTACAAAACCTAATTTTATTCAATAGGCACCATCATCCAAAAATCAAAGTTATATAACACGAGAGAGACCTAAAAACATGGGGTCAAGATCCTCAAATAGTCACGGCTCTATGCCTTTAATGGAGCTACACTGAAGTAAACAACAGCTTGAAGGTCCAGACCACTATTTTCAGGCTTGTTTACATGGGGGAGAGAGGACATTCTGGGACAAGACGTGATTTGAATCTTAATAAAGTTAGAGTAGAAAAAACCCTATGGGAGCACACCCCTATAGATATAATAACTGCTGGGGGAGATGGTCAGTTTTTTCCTTGATGTAGTTTGTCTCATTCCAGAACTGCATGGGAGGTTTTTTGACATTACTATAGCTGTTTAATTATACCAGTACAATTTTATCACTATGACTAAAATAAATCCTCCTTCAAGACAAGCCTTCAGGTTTAGCCACCAAATTTAATGGAAGGAAAGAAAGATTCAACAATCCCCAGGGTAATGGTGGCTCAGCTCATTCCATGCTCCCCAAGCTAGAAAAAAAATAAATAGAATAACAGCTGAAAACAACTTTTCCCTCTGCAGTGGGGTATACTTTTGCCTGTTGCCTGATGAAATCATACCCAGTTCACTACCAGCAGAAGGTCTGACATAAAGTAGACTCTCCAGGGAAAGAAGAGAGGTAGTCGAACAGAGAAAAAGGGTAATTTGAAGATGGTGCCAAACCAACAAAGAAAAAGGAGATATTTTGCTCCCCTTACTACTAATAAAACATAGTAGACTAAAATTGATCCCCAGACTAATAAGGTAGAGGAAAAACTAAAACCTATATATGACAAAACAATAAAAAAGTAATGAAGAGATTTATGGAAGTACATAAAAACCTTGGAATGACGTAAAAATTGTCAGGTCACGTTACTGTTTTCAGCTCAACATGGATAAGAAAAACAGGGAGGAATAAAAATTAGAGCATGGAGAAAAGATAGTATAGAGCTGAAGAGGATGGAGAGAAGTAAGAGAAAGAAACAAAGCCAGAGCAAATATTTAGAGGGGGGGAAATTACAGCAAGAAGCATGAATACAGAGTCCACAAGGCAAGGTTGTCAATGTAAAAAGAAAAAACAGAACAAACCCCAGAGCCAACAAAGTGGTGGCATCATTGAAGGACAACAGGCAGCAATTGATGGGAAGCACCTCCATAGATACCTAGCAAAGTGTGGTCATCTGCAAAGATGAAAATATAACTATTTCTAAGAAACTAAATAAGAACATCCCCAATCCATTCCTGTGCAATGCACTGGTGTCCTAAGGGGCAGAGGCCCCATGAGGTCTTGTCTAAGGACTCCCCAGCATGGGGACACAGAGTCTAACCAGTATCTGCATCCTGGAGCTCCTAGCAAGTGGGCATGAGGAGGGGACAGAGCCACGGATGCTCCAGCCTGTGCTGGGGCTTGTGGAGAACAGGGACATGCAACGGGCTGCTGATTTGCAGTTTCTTCTCCGCATCTTTCTTCTCCAGCCCCCAGCGGGGATATGTGGGGAAGGGAAATCCCTTTTGCTTGATGCTTCTCATTGCACATGAGAAAGCAGTCACAAGCTGCTTTTGGATTTCTTTGGGCTGCCACAAAGAAGGGTAAACTGGCAGTAGGGAGTCACCTGGAGACGCAGTAACCTGACTTGCCTGTGAAGTGTTGCGCGACCAAGGAGGGCAGGAGGAGCTCCTGAGTTGCAGCATTAGTTTAAAGTTGATCTGCTTCAAAGGCTGGCAAAAAAGGGAAGGGGACAAGCACACACATTGGGAGAGATGATGCATTTTCCTCCCTCTGTGTAGAGTGGGGGGGAAACGATTCAGGAACTTCATTTAAAAATTACCATGCATGGCACTGGGAACACCAGTTCATAATCAGAAAAATAGTGGGTGAAGCCAGAGACCATTAATAGCTACTGAACATTACATATTGTATGTATCCACTTCAGGTTTGCATCAATACTTCTGGGTGCTGTAGGAAATGCTAATGAAAGCATTTAATATGCACAGCAAAATCTACAATACTGCTGTTTACCCATACTTTCTAGTAGGATTGGTATACTGAAATAATGCCTCAGATTTTTCAGTCTTTTAAAAGAGCTGCCTCAGCCTGCTTCTTCCTAAATGGTGGAGAGGGGGAAAAAATTACAAGGTGGGCTTTACAGCCTGTTAAGAAGATTAACAAATGCAGGCTCTGGTAGATGGTGAAGAGGGTAGATCAAGGTGAAATTAAGCCTAGGAAACTAGTTTTTATAACTGTGGGGTTCACTCAGAATATTTTCTCCCCCTGCCTTGAATTAGGATGACACAGTCTGGTATGCAGGTGCTGATCATGATGGTGTTACATGATAAGAAGAGGCAATCTGTTTAGCAGTCCCATCCCAAGCCCTTTAAAACGATGATTTTAAGCATTAATTAGCTAAGAAGCAGGCAGTACAGATCAAAGATCACCTGTGCTGTATATTAGGTGTAAAATGCCCCTCAGGCAGCATGTTTTCAAAAGAAACTTCAGTTTTCAAATAATCTTAACCTGGAGCTCACAAGGACTACGCTTTAACAGCTAAGTGCTGCACCACCAATGTGCAAGGAAACAGGGGAACAAAGCAACGCCTCCCCGGGAGCAAACGGAGGTGAAACCTCCTGCTAGCCAAAGCTGCTCTACCTGCACATGCAGAAGCAGACCAAGATTTAATCAGGTTCCTCAAATGCTAAGATATGGTACAAGGGCCTGCTGCTCTCTGCTTCCCTCGTCAATCTTAGGAGCTGACACCGTTCTGGCCAATCTCACAGAGCCTTTCTGCGTCTGGCCAACGCCATCTCAGCAGAGCCGTACCAACCAGGGGATTTCCCTCTACGCAAACACTAATTTGCTGAAGCTACAACCACAGCAGTTTGCGCACGCCATGAGTACAGAAACAAGCATCAGGAACATGGTGCAGGTGACAGGCACTGTCCTTTGCTGCCATGCCAAGAACATATAAAATGTTGTCTGTCTCATTTGGTTTGATTTCACACTCTCTTTCCAGAGGTGTAAAAGATTACATCAGGTCTTTGACTTACATTGGCTTGAACAGCTGCAGTAGAGTCATGGAGCAGTCATGGATGGAGGAAAGAAACTTGGAAAAAGCGCAGCAGTGAGCACATGCCTGCAGCTCAGCCACCCCAGGGCAACGTCTGGAGTCTCAGAGCAGAGACAGAGAGCTTTGCACGCAGAGGATTTTACCACTTGCATCAAACATTTCCATCCAAATGGCTTTGCCTGCGCTGAGAGCTGGGACTGTGACATTTCAGTGGGCCTTTGAGTCTCTGTCTGTGACTACGTAGAATACAAGCGTCCCTGGACCTGACCGGCACAGCAAGAGGCTACAGTAACAAATCAACAGCCATCACAGAGTAGACAAGCTCATGGTTGCATGGTTCTCATGGGAGGTCATAGTCCACACATAAGATTTGTCCATGGCTAAGAAGACCTCATTAATGAATACCTTCAACGTTACTAGTACACTAAGCATCAATTTGCGATGTTCCAGAGACCTAAGTACATTTGAAACACGCCAGAATTAAACTAGTCAACTAATTTACCATAAATTGTGCCTATAAACTGCATCCCACAGGTCTCTGTACGCAGAACGTAAAATACTCCTTAATGATCAGGCAGCCCACAAAAACTATTACAACTGTAACAATAACACTAGACTCCAATTCTCAAAACAGTGTGGTATGCCACCTTTTGGGTAAATCTTTAGGCATCAGTCCCATAAAAGGCTATGTTTTTAAGACCAATTAGCTCTAGAGAGAAGAGAAACTGGTGATGATATACCCATAAGTAACTCTCAGGATTTGTTCCAGCAGCTTGATTTAACCATTGGAACTAACTATAACCAATACCTAATTCTGGTTAAGTGTGGGGAGTAAGATGGAGATGTAGCATTGTACCGTGACACTAGATTTCTGCCAGAAATATTGTTGGGTTTGGTTCTTTTTTAAAAGACAACTTTTAAAAAATAGGTTACTATTAACAAATTCTGAAATCATTAATTAAAAAAAAGAGAAGGAAGGGGTCTGAAAGTTTAATTTAAGAATGTTAAGATTCTCCTATTCAGTCAGTTTTTTGAGATAATCTTTTCCATTTCAGAGAGAATGGCTAGCACATTACACAGAGGAGCAATAAAATTGTCTACATGCAAAATGCTGTCAAAAGAGAGGGTGGGGAGTGGGAAGAAATATTTTTCTCCCCATTAACTTCTTTCAGCTACAATAAACCTAGGTGTTTATGTGTACCAACAGCAGTAAAAATATTTTTCAGGCACAAATGCAATTGTTTCTTTTATGGCCCTGATTCAGCAAGGTAGATAAACTTCTGCATAACTTGAAGCATGTTGAGTAATACCGTTGACTTTAATGGGATTACTCATGTGCTTAAAGTTAGGCACATGTTAACAGTTCTGCTGTACCATATCCACAATTTGCAGGTATTTAAAGGAAAAAGAGATAACTCTAATTCACAATAGCAATCCTGGGGCTGATCAACGATCCTATAGAGTCAAAGGACCTTATCACAACACATAAATGAGGAAACACAGTGAGAAAAAAATAAATCTTGATGGAATACGAAAGACTTGACTCTGGTGAAAAACGTAGATAGCTCTTTAAGAAAACAAAAAACCAAAAATCCAGACAAGTGAGGCTACCAAAAATCTTTATCAGGTTAAATGTGAAACAGAGATTATGAAGAGCTATAGATCAGAAATAGGAAGCTTGTTTTTCTTCCCTCCCCTCTATCCTTGCCCAGGTATGATTTTCTCTAGCTGAAATATGAAAAGTAAATTGTTTAAAATATCAAAATAAAGGAAGGACCACAGGAGAGGTAGTAAGTCCATTAGACCCCCAGTGCAAAAGAGGAAATCAAACAGGATAAGATTGTTTCATAAAACTAAATTATTTCTTTACATGAGCCTTCAGAGACAAAGATGAGAATACCTGTCCTGGGATTACTCTTTCCACATAAAGCAGAATAAGGCTAGAAACAGAGAGGTTAAAAAAAAGTTTGTGAAATTAAAATGGCAATAAAGACACTGTTTCTTCAGCTAAATTAACTGCATGATGAAGATATCAGCTGTTCGCTGAAGGAGGAGATCCTGCCCCTATCCACCTTAGGTTTGCCCCGAGGTGTTTGAGGAGGGCAGAAGGAAGGATAAGGCTTTGAGAAAAGTTCCAGATGCCTTAATCCCAGAAATGCATGTCCCTCTTCTGTCCACAAAAGGGGAAAGCCCCAAACCTCCACAGTGACCAACCAGTGTGCCTAAGCCCTGATGCAGAGGCCAGGAGCAGCATGCGAAAAGCCTGTTTCTTGTCCACAACTGTTTGATTATGGACTTATCTGCAGAAATGCTAACTAGTGCCATCTGCAGCAACATTTTTTTGGGAGAGGAGAAGTCAAGCGTTAAGACACAACCAACTCTGGCTGCATAGACTTCTGAAAAGCTGTCAGCTGCCAGCATAGCTTACAATCACAACTCACCCCTGGACACATTTCAAGTTAGTGACTGGCTCCATGATCTATCCTAATCCTTTAAACCACCCAATCATTTAAGTGACCAGGATTGATCTTTGTTCCAATAATGACTCATTAGGAAATCATTTAAGGAATATTAGGAAGTCTTTAAGAAAAAAAAAACAAAACCACCACCCACAGATCAGACATTGAGTAATCCCATAGACACCTTAAGAAAAATCGCCTGTCCTATTTTAAGTCGCTTTCTGTGTATTACTTAAAAATGCGCTGAAGTAACCCACTGCAAAACAAGATACTCTTTATATGGAAACGGAGCTCCATTCACATCTGTGTTTTCACAAGATGCTTCGGGAGTGCCTGCACCTTGACATGCTTTCTGTCGTACTGTGCTGATCCTGGTGTGCTTATGCTGGAGCCCAGCAGAGGCTCAGCATGGGTAGATGCAGTTTGCTGCTAGTGGTTTTATTAGGGATTGAGAATGGTTTACAACTGGATCTTGTCAGAAATATTCTCATTAATTCCTCCCCCCATTAGAAAATTAAGATTTTGAGCTTGTTGCCTCTCTTTGGCAGTTCACATCCTGACAACCCTGAGCTCAAACACCCCAATTTTCTTCTGCTTTCTAGAGGTGGTTTAATGCAAACTCCATTCTCTTGCTACTCCTAGACCTATCTCTTCATCTCTGCCTTACTTTGTTCTTGTCATCTTTAGCACTTGTTCTACTACATAGTTGTTCAGACTTCTCACAGCAGGTTGAAGTTGAGAGTTCAAGTGAAGGAAGAGTAAGAATAAGGTTTGACCTGCTGCAAGCTGTTTCAGATGCAAAAGGACGTGAAAAAAGAGTGTCACCCTACAAATTGCATGAATTTTAATCTTCTGTTCTTACTCTTTGACTATACACAGTGAGGTCTATGTTATGAACTCCTACACTCTTCCCCACATCCAAATGCATTGCTACAGTTGAAGGCAGAATAGGTTCATTCATCCCAGCGGCAATCACCTGCCCACTTGGGGCTGTATCGTATTTTCTGTTCCTTCACTGGTAGTGTGTGGTTGGGCCAAGAATATATTACTTATTTTGGCACTATTCTCCAACTCCGAATTAGCCATACATGCTTACAGTGCTGTAAAGTCATAATGATGCAATCACAGTAGAGTGGTCAAATGCATACAAAGTGTGTATATAAAGTAAAATTAACTCACTGCCTCTACAGCTTTGCTCATGTTGTAGCAGTTCCTTTTCTGATTCCATAAAATATACCCTCCCCCTTTATTTCTCCTCTTCAACCCAGAAGCTCTTTGTTTCTCTCTCTGCTCTTACCACCTATTTCCAATCAGTAGCCATAACCTACAATTGAAATGGAACAATTGGATATGGTGGGGGTGAAAAAAAATTATCAAAACATCAAAGTTCATCCAAAAAACAAGTGACATAAGTTACTAATTTCCACAGAAACCAGGACTACTTTTCTGCAAAACTCTTTACCATAAAAAGGAGAATATTCAAGACAAATCTTAACATGTATCAGTACATTGCTTTCCAAATAGGATATTTTTCACTTTTTCTTTTTGTTATGGAGAACCAGCACACATATTTTAGAGGAGGTATTTTTATAGAAGGTACTCCAAACTATAGCTGAACCAAAGACTACCACTCTGTTGCAGGATCTCTTCAAAAGTCGTCAGTGGCTTGGATTCCCCCATTGAACAGAAATACTCTGACTCTGCTTTTGCACCAAATCAGAGCCGTTTGTTTCTGCCTTGGCCTCCATCTTGGGCCACCTCTGTATGAAAACAGACAGTTTTCACAGCACACACAACGGAAGACTATTTGCATTGTCTCTCTCTATAAAAGAGTAATACCATCACCTCTCCTTTGGATCTGCACACGGGAGCGAAGAAAAAAAAATGCTTTTGTGACCTACAAAAGCCTTACTTGAAATAATTCTCTACGACTTGAGGCCTTTTGGAATGGAAGGGATATATTGTTTTGACTTGATTAAAGCTGAAAAGTTGATTTGACATCCTGTTGTCAAGGAAACCAATTCACACACAAAAGAAAACAGTTGTGATGGTATCATTCAGACTATTCAAGTGACCTTAGAAAGAAAAAAAGGCTTCAGTTCCAAAGATTTGTATTCAACTCACTTCACCACCGTAGAAATAAAGATCATTGCTCTTTATGCTTATTGGAAAGCAGTTTTCAATCTGGAAAAAGCAAAATTCCACATCTTCTTCCAACTGACAGATCCAATACTTTACTGGGACCATACACATAAACACACCTACCATTTATTGCCTATTTCAAAGAACCACAGAAAGAATCACACAGAAGACGCACAGGGAAGGAGAAGGAATTTCTTTAGTTGACAGGACCGTGATAAATACCCCCCGACACATACCACACTTATTGAACAGCAGCTCACAAGCCAGGTTTTAAAACATCCTCCTTCAACTACAAATAAAGCTTACCTCGAGCACAGCAATGTTTGAGCCCAGTTTTGTTTTCCTGGGAGATATCAAAAAGCAGCATTTTTTTCTCTGCCAGCCTCCTAGATTCCTCTCAAATTGAGTTTTTCATGCATGCAATAAATGGAACGTAGTTATGCTCAGTTTGCTCACTCTTCCTACCTACAGGATCCCAAAGAGGCAGAACTGTCCTGGCTGACCACTACCACCATTATCCAGCTTTGCAGCCCATGCAAGTCTCACAGAGGTTTCATTCCCTAACAGCTGTGCACAGATCAGAAAAATGAAACTTTCTATCTATCCGCTCACACACTGTAATTATACATCTCTTTCTCCGATGACATAGCCTGTGCCTGGCCGAGCGAGCAGACAGACGACTGAACAGCAACTTGTCTCAAATTCAGCTTAGAAAAAAATAGGCATGATATTAATAAAGAGGGAAATATACCAAGGAATGAATGCCAGTGTTCTTACATTATTGTCATTTAAGGGCATCACACCAAAGGTCATGGAGATAATAAGCCTCAGTCATTTTCCATTTGTTACACAACATACAAAGTGCCACAGTGTTAATGAATATCTTTCTCCATTCCTGGCCAGCCAAGACACTGTATTATTTCCTCTTAGACAAGTACCTAACCCTTGGAATTCATTATTTCCATCACTTCTTGCAGCACTTTGTCCTTAGGGCTGAGCATAAATGCCACAAGGCGGCTGTGACTGGAGCATCAAATGCTTCATATGGCTGAGCCTGACTTCTTTCTGATAGAGCTTTTTTCCTGGAAGAGCATACAAAGCATATTTATATCATTTATGATCAAATATGCACACATACATTCATATATGCTCCCTTACAAGTGTCTTAAACCCCTTTCAGAACACAGGAAGAAAATTTGACATTGTTTGTACTTTGTGGATATTGCTTCATACTTATATATTGAAATAATACTTACGCTAGAAACACCAACTGACCATAACAATAGAAGCTACCATGAAATAACTGCATTTCCACTTAAAATGATGACAACTGAAAAGTAGTTCTTGGAACAGAAATTACATTCCCAGAAATGTGGAAGGGCTTGTACGAAGGGATATACTGCTTAAACCCTCTTTACTCCTAATAAACTAAGATAGCACAGCTGAGCTATAGAGAGAGGAATGCCTCATTTCTAATCTGTACTTCATTGTATTTTAAGTTTAGGAATTTTGCATAAATATCGATAGCAACAGCTGAACCAAATTCATACTATTTCATAAACTGAGGGGGTTTTTAAGACGATAAATGATTATTTCCACTGTTCACTGTAAGTATAAAGAATATGCAGATGAAAAGAGAATATTGAAGGCTGGTAGCTTTGTACAGTTCTGAAAAAGACTAAACTTTATGTGCATAATTAAAATTAGAAAGAGAAGAATGAAGTCCTACACCAAATGCTGAACTAAAATAAGCCAAGGTTACTTTCTGCATGTAATCAAACAACCTCCACCTCTGTCCCCCAGACTGAAACACCGCAATCCGCATTTTGATGAATATCTTATCTTGGCATTTTCCCCTCTCCCACCCAACAAACCCAAACAGCAAGAGCCAGAAAAGAAGAAAGTTGATGGCACTGCTAAGCTTACCCACAAACAGGTCCATACTCTGTTATGAGTTTTGTGTGGTTTTCCCAGAAACCCTGGATAAAAGAAAAATAACAAAGTATTTTAGAACAGTACTTAACAGAAGCTCTATTACACAGTCTTGCTAACATTCATACCAAAGCTTTGAACCTCAACTAGGAGAACCACAGTATTAACTCATAACCTCACCTTTCTCTCATTGTCCATCTGTGACAGCAGAGTCTAGAAATGATGACTGAAAAAAAATCCCAACCCCAAAAAAAGACCTGGAAAGCCATGCAACATGTTCTCATCAGGGTTTTACACTACAAAATATGTTACCATGTTGTGATTATTTTTTTTTTAAACTAATTTCATGATTGGTGTCCTGACTCATAATTTTTTTCTGATACGTGTGTGGATGGAAAAACTGACAGAGAAATTAACAACAGAATAAGTATATGACTTACTACACACAAGAGAAACACAGGGAACGTGGAAAGCTTGTCTTGTTTTGGTTTTAGTTGTATTATTAAAAAAACCCCCAAACCTGCAAAGTTGGAGTTTAGCACGAGGCAGTCACCTGGGACACTCTGCAGAATAATAAGCAGATTTATTTTAACAAACGTTTAGAATTTTTACTGTGTTTCATTTTCATAATTGATGAAAATTGGTATTCATTTATCTAAATAAACCTGCCACTATACTAAATTGTTAGTGTCCTAAATGAATTCAAATTGATTAATCTGAAAGAAGGTGTGCAAAATGTATCCCCAAAAGTGAATATAAAAAAATCTGTTTTAACAAAGCTGCAATATTTGAGAATCGTACTGCATTGTGTTTGTAACTTGTCTATGGAAAAATAACACATTTGACTGCATTAATCTGCATTTATATTAATTCAGGAAAGACTATTGTGATCTATCTTCATTCTTCAGATAAAATTCAAAGTAGAATACTTATGCCTCATATTGAATCTTTCTTATTTTTTATGACATACTGCAGAATATTAGCTAGAACAATATGATCTATTGTAAATACATTAACCGCAGACATAAATAAACAAGACCATGTAATGTGCGTATGCTTTGGGAGCATTTTACCACACTAAGCAAAAGAAAATCTGGTAATCAAAAGTAGTTATCCTACTTATCACCCTTGGGTGCTAACTTATCACCCAAATTAGCAAAGCACGTGCCACCACCTACAGTCCTCCTCTTATAGAGCCCTTCAATTGGTTTTTAGTCTTAATAGAGTTGTGCCTTTTTTTTTTTTTAATCCTGGACTTGCAATATGTTTATTCTACATGACAATATGTCTCCAGGTTAAAGCAAGGCCTTTAGGTTTTCCTTAAGCTACAAAAAGCTAAAGCACTGGATGGTGTGTAAGAAAACACACTGAAGAGAAAATTATGAAAGAGGTGGTTTAGATGATTGCCTGAAAAAATATATATTCTCACCTGAAAAATACTTTACTACTAAGGTAAGCTGAAAAGCCTCATCCATTAGCACACAGATACTAAGGTGGACAAAGCCTTTGTGATACCACAAATACATACAGCTAACTCAAAAAGGCTTTTATCTGCAGACACCGAGGGAGGGGAAAAGGTACATACGCATTCACACCGACCTGCATTTTGCTATAGCGATACTTCAGCAGTAGCAGGATTTCAGCCTGCAATTGCTATGATTTCAGCATTACAAAGGTTGCCTACTGCCTTCCCCTGCCGATGCAAGGGGAAATCCTGGGGCCAAATTCCCCCCAGTGCTATTCTCCAGGCAGCCATCTAAGACTGCATAAAGCAGGCTCAGCTCATCGGTGCACTCTGACCGCTTTGCCTGGGAGAGTGACTCCAACCTGCGTAAACACAGCCGACATTTACAGCCACGCTGAGGCACCAGCGCAACACAGGGCACTGCTCGAGGTTAGCGGGCAGAGTCGAACCCGGGGAGCAAAGCACTGCTGTATCGCAAAGGTGTGGGTTGCATGGGGCAGAGGGACTTCCAGTCCTGTGAGATGATGCTGCATCAGGTCCGCCCTCCCGCTCACTTTCCTCCTAGCCTGAGCCTTCAATGAGGACATCCCAAACTACAGCCTGAACCTTGCCGGCTAAGTTTTGCTTTGGATTGCGAGCACGCACATAGGTATTGCACTTGCTGTATCCACCAGCTGCATTCCAGCGAGCCAGCAGGATATTAACATTTCCAAGAAGCCTAGGCTTTAACTGATTCAGTGAAAAAGCCTTCCAGAAAGCTGGCTTCTTGGAAGCGCTGCTCCTGGCTCACTACAGGAGAGGGGTCAGGCAGAACACATTTCAAATCAAGCCTGTTAACCAATAACTGGTTTTCCACCTCCAGGTCTCCTAAATGATTGCACTGGCTTAAAATTAACCACACTTAGTTTTTCTTCCCCAAACTGAGAAGTACAAGCCTGCAAGATGGGGGGGAGAGAAGGAGTTGAAAAGTATCTGGGAGAGACTGTGACAAAGCATCCTTGGGAGTAAGAAAAACGCTTGTTCTCTACGCTCCGGGACACTTTCTCATGTCCTGCACTCCTGCACACACATACACACCACTGCCTGCCTCCGCCATCCACCCCCAGGACCCACTGCTCTCCTGGCCCCCTTCACGGGCATGGTGAGCACCCAGGAGCAGGTCTCATTGGGCTGCCTGGGAAAGACAAGCAAACAGCACGCACAGAGCCCTGCGAGGCTGCGGTGGCCGGAGCATGGGCAAGGCAGAGGGAATGTGTGTGTGCATCCCTTCCAAGCCAAGGCACGCCTTTCAGCTGGAGGAAGTTAGGGTCATATGAAGGCACCTGTGTTTCTTCTCCATAGCCATGAAGAAGGCCAATGAACCTGTGATGGTCTCAGTACACAGTGAGGGGATATGCCACGTCCGCATAGCTCTGCCAGTTTTGCAGCATCATCCCTGAACACGGCTTCCAGTAGACAGGTACCTTGAAAACATCCTCCTCCTCCTATGAGTCATGTTTGAAGCACAGCAAGCCTCGTAAGTGCTTTTGGTAACTTATTCACACTAGCTGAGGTCGATCTGCTCCAAGGCTCATTATTGCAGGTTTGTCCAGGTTTATAATTGCAATTGTATTTAGTACCTACAGGATAACTAAGCACCTGCCCACCAGCAGCAACGGTTTTACAAGAAAATAGAGGTAGAGACCTCTCTTTGACTCAAGATCACCCAGTGGGTAAACACAAGGAGAGGAAGCGAACTCAGAAAAGGTGCCTGCTGACACGTACCCAGTGGCTTAAACAGCCATAAGACAGGAGCTATAATGAAGCAATGTGGGGGTTAGGAAGGGGATAATCAGGGAAAAATGGAAACGTATGTATTCTGATTTTTTAGGAAAACAGAAGGAAACTGGAAAGCAAAACAACGCATGGTATTACGAGATGACACCATGTGCATCAGGAGGAACTGTGGCACATTAAACAGTCACTCATAACAATGAAGTGTAAAAGCATAGTCGGTAATGCTGGTCCAAGTCAGAAAAATCACATAGCTTTTTCTTTGTTTGGAAGCTGCAGAATATGAACTGTCATCAACAACAACTCAGAAAAGGGTTGGGGCAGGGGGGACTTGCTGCATGTGGCCCCTACAGTGAGGTACCAGCCTGATGACAGCCCATTATCAAACAAGATAATGCAGGAGTATGAAAAGCTTCTTCCCCTGAAGAAAGCATATTTTACAGCATCTGGTACACCATGGAAACAGCAGCTCAAGTGGGCTGACTGCTGCACACCCAGAAGGCTTCTTTGTTTACATGGCTGGCGGTTGCCTCCCTACAGGGAATTTGCATTCCCCCCTTCCTCTGAGCGTGTATCATCAGCTGTATCTGTGGGTAGAACCACTCACAAGGCCAAATCCTGCTCTCAGGGATACAGGTGCAACCCCTATGGAAGGTAAAAAGATTTGGGTCTGCATCAGACAGAGCCAAGTCTGGCTGTTACCAACCATCTATCTTGAGATATCAAACGTTGAGACTTCAGCCTGAGGAGCACATACATGAAAGGGCTTCAGAAAGGACTCTGTTGGCTCAAGTATCCCCTTTCCTTTTTTCAATAGATTCTGCCACTGCAAGATGGATCCTTCAGCAATTTCCTCCTTGTTGCATATTCACCTTGCTAGCTCCTCACAGCAAGGAAAAATCTGCGGCAATGTCATCTTCCCTCCTTGCTGAAAATAGGTGTAGGCACTAAGCCAAAGTTTTCAGAAAAAGACAGTAGTACCATGCATTTCGATTTTTGGGGTGTCTAACATGAGGCATATCCAACCTATTCTTATTAGTTGCTCAATACCCGCAGATCTCATGGCTGCAAATGGGGACTTAGGTGACTTTAAGCTTAAGCTCAAGCTTAAAATGACCCAGACTGCATGGAGGATGCTTTGTAACATTTCAGCTTGCTGCAGCTGGAAAACAAATCACGTGGTTTATGAACTTAGCTATAGTCCTTACGGGTCACTAGATAAAATGGTTTGAAGGGGGCCACACAGTAGGGATCCAGCAGATGCACGCTCCTGACAGTAGCTCAAAATTTGGACTCCAGAAAAGTGACTTCCAGAATGCATGAAGGTAGCCCTTGAATTTTGTAGTGTACTGAATGCTACTGAGCTGTGTGGAGAGCAATGTGGTGTGCCCATCAAAATCCATTGCAAGTGGGAAACGTTACCCGTGCAAGAACAGTCAAGGGAAAAAGGCTTCTTTTGTTGACACTTTCTGAAAAGCATCACACATTACCTGATGTCAGTCACTTACCAAAACAGCCTGGATTCAAACCTGTGACTCAGAAGCCAAAGATGCCACATCCCATCACTAGTCCCATATACACTCCACCCTCACAACCCTGTAGTGATGTTCTGTTGTTCTGATGTCACCCTGATGTTCTGTTTCACTATGATATTAATAACCAAAGCATCATTGTTTGAGTGCACACCTCATATCAAGAAACAAAAATCTATACAGGTATTTATGGTACATAATGACAATGAATGACATTTATGGATCAGATTTTTAGTATTCAAAGGGCTTCACATGTCTTTTTCCCTTAGACCACCTGGAAGAAAACCCAACTGCTAATAACCTAGTACCCAAATTTATTTTTTTTTTAATACAAGCTAACATTTAATTAAAGCAACCTTGTATCAGACTGCAGCCCACTTTGAAGGAATGACCCCAGACTGTACATCATCTCCAGTAGTAATCCTCGTGAAAACACTAGGATGCCAGCAGACAAGAAGAAGAAAACAGCATGAACTTCTAACCAGCCTGATTCCGAGCCGTGTACATAGTTTGTTTCCTTTGATCGTTACCCTTAATGGCTGTCCTCTGTGTGTAATTTGGTTTAATTTATGTGTATGCCATTTCAGATTTTAAAAAACACATATAGCCCTTCCAAATTTATTAAAAGCAGCCTTCCCACCCTTAATAGTTATTAAGAGAGGTTAGTGTTATGTAATTAAGTTAATCCTCATCTGTAAAGGCTAATTAACTGAACAGTAATTGAATCTGCATATGAAAATTTGGACAATGTGTTCTCATTACACAATTAAAAAAAATTACCTGAACTAAATACCAAACAAATTGTAAATTTTTTCCTTCTACCTTTTCAGGTCTTTAATAAAAACTAAGTGGGCAGGTTTATTTCTGTGTGCTGTATTAGCCCTTGCAGTCTGGAACAAGGAGCTGTTGTATCACCGTTTGGAGACACTGGTCCTTCCCTGAAAGATGGTTGTTTTCTCTCTTGCATGAGCTCTCCCTTTTGCTCTGCCCTTACCCCATGCCCTTCATCACCCTCTTCTCCTGCTGTCCATCACCTGCCCTGGTCAGAGAAGGCAGAGGCTCTTGGGATCAAGTCGTATCACCCAAAGGATCAGATGGCATTGAAAAATCACCTCAATGGATCACATCACCCCAAAGGATCAGATGGCACAATATGATTCAGTGATGCCGATTCACCACCCCAAAGCCTGCACACAGCCAGCTTGAAGCCACCTGGGCAGTTTTGGCAGGGCACTACTCTTTCACCCCCGAAGATCACTTCCCAGTGAAGTCCTAGAGGAGAAAACAGCCTCAGCTCATTCTCCTCTCCCTGGGTGTGCCTGCATTACAAAAGCAAGACATGTTTTGGACCTTTTTCAGCCTTTGCTTGAGACATTTACAGTTTAAAACAGTCAGGTTTCCAAGAGGGAATTAAGAAAAGCACATCATCCTTTCTGGTATTTGCTGTCTCTCCCCATTAACCAGGTTAATGGCTGATTCCAATAGGCTGGTAACTGAAGAGTCGGCGGGAGGGAAGGGAAGTCAAGCAAGCAAACACACAATTGCAAGCCTGACCTCAATAGCATGCAAGATTTCCCAGTGCATGGAACACACACAGTCCTCAGATTTTCTCACAAACCTCACCATATGTTTTTTTAACATTGGAGTCGTAAGCACCAGCACTGTGTAAGTGGCATGGCTGGACGGAGCAGCTGCAGCCAGTTAACAGTCCCTCAGGCACCACTTCTGGCCCACAGGTAACAACTTGGCACCCTCCTTCACAGCAAATACCTAAAGGAAAGAGGGTCAGAGGAATGGGAAATGGGATACACAGCATGTTATCTTTCTTTGGGAAGGTAACACATTTTCTAGGTGAGGAAACCATGGAAGATGTACACAGACTTCAGTAATGCATTTGGTCTGGTAGCAGGTGAACAGTCATCACGCCCAAAAGGATGAAGATCGGGATAAAAATCAAGAGACAGTAAACACGCAAGCTGTAGGGAAATGCGTATGGACTGAGTTGAAAGAAAAAGTACAGGCATGAAAGGAGGAAACCCATAGACTTCTCAAGGGTCTCAGTCTTGGGACAAACCTTGTTCAGTGTTTTGAGGACTGACTTTGGCACAAAAAGCAGACAGACTTCAGTGAAGCACATTCATGATTCCGGGTTGAAAGACAGATTCTTTCCTTAGCAGGCAGAGAGATTGAGATTGTCATATCAGAAGAACTGGATGACTTAAAGAACCTGAACACCTGCAACAGAGGAGAGTCTTTAGTTGAAGGCAAAGCTGTATGCCCTTAGAGGGACTATGTTACCGACAAGAATTTCTGCAGTAGTAGATTATTGTTTGAAAATGACAGAGAAGGGAAAAACCTGGATGGACACATCAACCACAGGATAATGATGAACAACAAGTATGATGGAAACTACAAATGTAGAATATCTGGGATACGCTTTCTCTGGAATGCTGCATGTAAATCTGATGAGCCACGTTCAAAAGGAATGAATTAAAAATTGAATGAGTGGAGAAAAGGGTTACAAGGATCCAACAGGAGGCCTGTCTTACAAGTAGTAATTAGGAGAGTTCATTTTAGCAAACCAAAGTTTCATTTTAGCAGACCAAAGGGAGGAGACATGCTTGCTGTCTATAAATGTACTGGGAGTAATCATCAGGGAGGGAAAACATCTATTTAATATAAAGGCCTACGTTACTAAAAGATCAAATGAATATAAACTGGCCACGGATAAATGTTGCTAGACATTAGATGAAAGTTATTGACTATCAAAGTAGTAAGATTTTAGAACAGCCTCCCAGTCAGAATAGCAGGGCAAGAACCCCAAGGAGGGTTTTGAGGCACAGGAGATAAGATGTGGATACTTAGAAAAAAGGGAGTGTAGGATGAATAACCCAGCCCATCTACGCCAGCCCCTCGAGGTGATACACACTTCCAGAATAAGAGAGACTCTTCTTTAGTGGAAAAGATGTACTGCACATTCATAGGTGCACACTGCATTTACACTTCTAGTTGATTCACCTTAACTTTCCAAAGCATTCCCATAGAGGTATGGCCTCAGACATTAATTTGGCATACTGCAATGAAAGTCTCGCTTTCTTTTTGTCTTTCTATTTTCAATCTCATTTCACTTTACAAACTTCATTTCCACAACATCTCTGGGATGGTAAGTGCCCATCTGTCACAGCTGGGGAGTTAGAAGTACACAAGATTAAGCAATTTGCCAAATGCCACACAAGAAGTCAATGGTAGAGCCAGAGACAAGTTGCAGGTTTCTCAGTCCTCCTTCTTGGTATCTTACAAAACCATTCCTTCTCTGCCACAGAAACACAGACAGTATATGAGATAGGAATATCAACAAATTCGATCTATTTCTGAGCTTTCAGACATATCACATGCCTGAGGCTTCGGAGAAAGGCAAGAGGAATACAACCCTACATACATGGTTAACTCTAAAATGCTTTAAATAGAGGGAGGTTTCTTCCTCACCCAACTGTTAGCTTAAGATTCAATTACTCTTATCATAATATGCATAGCTACAAATGTAATTAGTCATAAAATTATCCAGACTCTCAAATTATTCTAGCTGCTGTATTCGACTCCATGATTTTTGCAATGATGAATTCTCCAGACTGATTACACTGGCTAAAATAATATTTCTTTTTATCTATTTGGAAGTTGCCTGCCATTAGCTTAGACCTTGTTTATATCTGCTGTAGAGCTATAATTGCAACCTTACTATTTTTATTAGGACTATTGTCTAGATAACACTTAAACCTGCTAGGCCCTTATTTTACTTAATAGTAAATGTCACAGAAGACACCTATTCAGGCTTCTAGGAACCTTTATCAAAAACAGAAAACATGTCATTATGAAGACATGTACAAAGAGAAATACAATTTGTGCAATGTGTGTTCATGAAAGGCTCCATATGAGGTCTTACAGACTCACTGCAATTTCTGATCCTGTGATAAACATATATTTATAATAAGTCAAGAAACTAGAAAAAAGAGAAAGGAATGATGGATTTTTTTTTTACGAGACTATGTAATTTCCACTAAATCTCTTCTAAGTTGTCTTCTTTCCAAGCTGAGTGTAATTCTCTCCTACAGAATCTCTTCTTGTATGTAATTCCACTGGATCGCTAACCATCTTTGTTGCCTTTCTTAATATTACCACATCCTCAAATTACAACAGGAAAGCAGAGCATTACAGTGCTTTCTATAGGAGGGAATTCATTGTGCAACAGAAGAACATTGCAATGTATATTTTCACTGTGTGCTCAATGTCTCTCAGATGGATTAGCATAAGCATTCAGCACATCTTACTAATGGTGAATGAATTTTATTACTTTTCTTTGCTGGCCTCCCTTAAGGGAAGCAAAGCAGTAATTGCATAATTTAAAGAAATTGAAACAACTTCTTGTAGGACAGACAGACATGCTAGATAAGTCTAAGGAAAACAAACATTTCAGGAGTACTCTGACAACACAGCACTGGTTTGGGGGGCAAAAATTGGCATCTGGAGAAATGAAAGTTGACTTCTTTCCCAAGAAAGGGAGACGGGGACCTTTTTTTTCCCCAAGGAGTTTCTCCGCTTCTGAAGAGTGTCCCCCTCCTTCTCAGATCCATCAACAGCAGATTCCTTCAGATTATGAAAATGTCACTTTTAAGTATAAAAGGTATTAACCAATCCCATTGTAAAATAGCCTCTCTTAGGTGCCATAGAGTGCAAACAGACTTTGAAATAAGTACTGGAAAAATGACATGTCCATGTGCAAATCTTGCATCTTCACCTACAGAATTAGGACGACAGTGTTTAAGCTTTCTTTTCTGATGCAAACTCTGGGCTACCTCATATTGCTTTAACTCACTAGCTCCTAAGTGGATACTATTTAGACAGGTGGGTTTCAAGAAAACCTCAGCTTCAGGAAGCAACATTACTGATTCAGTGGGTGATAACATCTTGGCCTCCTCAGAGGCATTTCCCTTGTATAGTGCTAAGGGTCTCTACCATTGTTTATGAACTGATTATAAAATCAATGCCACTTAATTATCTGTGACCACCAAGTTTGAAACTATGAAACATACATCTGAAAGAACTAAAGATTATCACAAACTCCATCTGTGTTCAGCTCGCAAATTTTGATCTTTTATCCTGATGACACTAAGACACAAAACAGTGCCCAAATCAAAGCACTACGCTGCACGCAGAGTACTCCACCAAGGGAAGAGTCCTGGAAAGAGCATTACATGTGACAGACATTAATCATGCCACTTAATGCATTACTGAAAGATACTAGGACTATTTCTGTATTTTAACATAGCTGGACAAGCCCAGCTTCCTCTTGTCTAATTCCAACCTTGTATGGATGCAGGCTCTCAAGCATGAAAGGAGAAAAATGTCCCTATAGATTGTACTGGCCTCTGATGCAGAACAGAGCATGCTGCTATCTGTAGCATGGACAGGACAGGCATAGGCACAACAGGTCCCTTTTTACTACCATCTATCACATGGCACCTCTGTAAAAGCCACAAGGTTAAGGGCAGACAAATCAGCTTGACACACAGAAGCCTTGAGGTGAGCCCATACATTCAGCAGGGCACGAGGGGGCACGTGGCTGCTGAGCTACAGGCATCTTCACCCTAGCCATCTGAACAAACACTCGGTGTGCTTCATCCTGCTCCCAGACCGACAGTCCACCAGGTAGGACAGACCTACTCTAAACCACTACAGACAGAAATGTGTTGTGAGATCTGATGCAGAAGAAAATAGTTTTATCCCTTCAGGAATAAGACAAGCTGTAGCCCCAACAGCCACATCACACCAAGCAGTTGACTCTTTGCCTAGCTTAAAATAATTATTCCAACAAAATCTCCTTGTTTTCACAAGGTAGGTTACTCTTCATGTTCTGTCCTGGAGCCAAACACTGTTTAAGACCCAAGCCACCCATGTGGTAGCTGGTAGGATCCAAGCACGGAAAACAGACAGTCTAGAAAGCCGTATCAGGCCTCCCTGGAACAAGGGACTATGAAGGAGACAGACAGAAACACACAGTGCAAACCCCTGTGTGGGGTGGAGAGAGGCTCACGGAGAGCAGTAGGAGCTGAGATAGACAGCACAAGGAAACTAAATGGGAGGCTGCAGTGGAACAAGAATTTGGAACAGCTCTAGGGATCAGCAAGGCCACTGGCCAGCACCCAGGACGAGCACAGGGGGTGCCAAGCAAAAGCACAGTCATAGCTTCAACTGTGACAATCTTGCAGAGAGAAGAGCTTGGTTTTGGAGGTGGGGATTGAATTGACTCATGTCAGCCATTCAGTTCAATTTCTAGATCACCAGCCAGGGCTGGACACTGCAGCAGCATCAGAAAAAGCACCTTGTCAATCCATCTGGGCTTTTTTTTTTTTTTTTTTAAATGAATGATGCTACACACCTGCAAATACCAGATATTTTCCAGAGGAACCGATGCATTTAGCTGTCCTTTCATAACTGCATTCATCTGCACCCAGAAAAGGAGAAAGAGGTTTGGCACCCTCATTCAGTACACGGCTATACAGAACTAGATGCTTTGGCACAAGGCATGAAGTTGAGAGCAACCACTGCCCCTCCCTCTCCCTGTGAATTAACCACATTCCTAGGGGATTAGGCCACTGGCAGAAAGTAACCACTGCCTGGGACAGAAAACAACTCTTCCATCACACCCTCCCCATAAAGCAACAACCTGGATGGACTATAGAGGAAAACAACGGTAGGGGACAACGGCACGATCAAGCTCCTTATGAAGACATCATCTCAAATGGAAAACTGTCAGCACTTGCACTGTACTGCATTTCTTACGGATACGGTACCAAAGTACCACCACCTACAGAGTTGAGGGTTTGCACATTCCTGGCTCCAAGATGGTCACATATTGTAAACAGTAGTTCCAAAGCAGGGGCTTTTTCCTGAAGGGGACCCTTGTCTGGTAAACAGTAAGAAATCAAATTATGGGTCATTTGAAGGACAAATTCTGTCCAGAAGTAAGAATCAAAATAATGTGATGCACTGTTAAGAAGTGGTGCTGAAAGTTTAGCCTGTCTGACATCAGTGTTTGTTCCACAGGAAAAGGGCTGGAGGAGTGCCCGTTGGAGAACGTGGCATCCACTCATGTCCTGGGAAGTAAAGGGGCTTTCCACCATACCACTGGGGATAGTACGGGGCACTCTACGAAAGCTATGGAGAGTCTCCTGCCAGTGCAAGATCTGGCAGCAGCCTACTCTCTGCTGGCTGATCTCTAAACCCAGCCCTTGCACAACAGGTACGTCAGGAAATAGTGGCATGACCAGAAGGTGAATGGACTCCTGATCTACTGCCAGCTCCCTGAGGGCTTTCATAGAGACAGGACAGTTTAGGGGTTGCTTAAACTTCAGGGATTAAACTGGGGTTTTTTGACCACCCTAAAAACTTGGCCTCTCCATCATAGATTTGGGTCAACACCTCTTTTTAATTCAAGATCAAAATTACAGGGTTGATCTGGAAGTAAAAATAAAAGCAAGATCAGATGAAGACTGTATATATCTATTCCTCTGACTCTCCTGATAAAATTTCAAGCTAAAAATGTTATACACACCCCTGTACTTATATGTAAGAATATAGATATATTTATGTATTTATTTATTCATAACAACCCCAGGTTATTTATAGGACAATGGAGGATGCACAAGAGAATCAGGTCCTCCAAAATACAGGCATATATCTCAGCTGGTCATATCCGAGGATGATAGATTAAACTCAATTAAAGGAACAGCTTTAAAGCACTGTCTTTAGAGTAGAGGTCCTCTCTCCCCCAAATCCTTAACACACTAGCTGGACATTTAGTTTTGTGACATGCCAAAATCTTTGTGCCTTGTAAAGAAAGATGCAGGAGAAGGAATGTCAACGGCCTCTTTTTACAGTAGCCAGTTGTCAGACGAGGTGGGAGAAAACAAACCACATAGAAAACAATTGCCAATTTGTGGTCTTGACCATTTAAAAATGGATCCCAAAATAGTCTTCTAAATTGTTTCACCCGGAGCAAAATTACCCATGAATACATATGCATGCACACAAAAACAGCATCTCTTGACGCAGTGCTGATGGTGACTGCAGTCAAGGAAGAAGCGTTATTGCATTCCACATTGTGAAAAGACCACAATGCAGTAATTATTCTGAAAGGTTTTCACAAAGCACAATTATTAAGCTAACATTATCCCGTTATTGTTTGTTGCTATGGAGATAATATAATCAATATATTTTCTGGATTGATTTTTTTAATACTACTAGCACATTGCACAATATAGCAAGATTTAACTCAATGCATTAACTGATTTTAGTTTATGATTGGCAAAGTCTTGAGGCAATAGATTGCAATCCATCTCACGCCTATTATTCTATCAAGACACTTAATGTCAAAATCTCTGCTGCAAAAGCAAGTTTTCCTTGTTGAAAATGAGAAAAAGGATAACAAATTTCTCTGAAGAGAGGCAATCTTTAAAGCATGAATTTAACACTTATTCCTATTTTTCCTAAGCCAAACAAAAATTACCAGGCTGACTACAGAAGTAGTAGAAAAGCAAGTTGTGTTTGAAGTCTCGACTTAAGATGCGTATTTATTCCAGTGGGAATGTTTTGAGGCACTATCCTCCTCCATGTAATAAAAACTTTTTCTGCAGCAACAGGAGGCTCTGAGAAGGCAGCAGCAATTGCAGCACTGAGCCAGAGCCCATTGGATGCAAATGCCTTGCCACCACCTCCTCTTTCTGCGCAAGCTTGGCGGAGTCACTTGCTACCTGCTCCTGTGCCCAGCGAAGACAGCGGGCACTTGGCCATTGGTCTCAACGGGTGGTGAAGCAAAACTGTTATAGCCACAGCCCTTAGTTTCCTTGCCCATAAAACTGCAAGAACACTTCCCTTCTTCCAGGTCTGCCTCTGCAGATGATAAGCTTTTGGCAAATCAAGTGACTGCTCCTGTATTAGGACAGTGGTAAGTCTGTGCCACTGCACCACCCAAAGTCTGGGTTTCAGGTCTTTGCAAGACAGTAATATAATATATTAAGAGGCTTCTGACACTGTTGTTTCAGCCTGTTACCTCTCCTAGGAAGACATGTGCTCGTCATTGTGCAAGGTCTCAGAGCCTTTTAACATATATTTGCCTTAATTGTCTATAGAAGGATTTTAACAGGTTTTCCCCTCCCATATGGCCATAGTGTGTAAATTGCCTTTGCCTCAGTCCCAGAGGTGACCATATTTTTTCAGCATGGTTTATGCTCAGGCCAAAATTTACAAGTGCAGCATGCTAGACTTTGCATAACTAAATAAAAGAAAAGGAGTTATAGCAACGTTTGAAAGTAACACCACCTGTTAACTCCTATAAGAATCATATGGTTACGCTTTTAGGTGCCACAGAGTGGCTTTAGCTGCCTTGGGTTAGACACCAGTATATAAGCATTTTGGCCATAGAGGGTACAACTGCTTGCATAAAATGTAAAATTATTAACCGTAGTAATCACAGTAATTCCACCTTCTCCCTTCCCTAAAGGCACCAGATTGGGTGGTCTTGTCTTTCTACGTGAAGTGGACTGGGGCCCAGTAATGTAACTTTTGGACTGGCTGGAGGGGATCCATCAGGAATGATCATTCACAGATTAAATATGTTGTCTATGCAACACATCTGGCCCTTCTGGCCCAGGGGATAAGTAATAGAGTTAGGAATGCACATTCACAGCCCACCCCCTGTAAGATTGCTGTGCTGCCACTAACCCAAGCAGAGCTAGGGCTGGTTTATAAGCCACCTCTGCCCTCCTTGCTCTGCGTGGCACGGATCATTCTCTTCCATCACATTTCTCAATGATGCCACTTTTATCAAAATGGCTCTGAATTGCTATGTGGGCCTGTGCCACGGTGTATAAGATAAGCACATATGCAGGGCTGCTTGCCTTCTCACCTTGTTTACTTTTATGTTATTTTATAGAGGATTTTTCTGCTGGACGGGGCTTAGAGAAGGAGGTACGATACTCATTCCAACAGGGTACTGTCACATGTGCAGCCTTAAAGGACACCATCTGCTAGTTCATCAGCACAGTAAAGCACTGCTTAATACACATCACTGTTTCAAATATGAAGAAAAAATTCATTTGTTTCAAATCACTGACTGCATGCTGTCCACCACAATGCCTTATCATGCAACAGCCCAGAAATTCTGCAAAAATAAAACCTCATTTAGCTGCGGTCAGTCAGGGGATATCAATTTTGGTAACAAGAATGATACAATTACATTCCTAAGCAATTGGTCTCAATAACAGACAGACAGCACCTCTGGTAAATTGGCTGCAGGCCTGATTTTACCACTCTCATTCATACCGAGTAGAGCCTACCAGCAAGACCCCCTTCATTTCAGTGCTAGAGAACTAAGGTACTACTTAGCAAAAGTAAAGTAATCAGTGTCCTGCTGCAAAGGTTGAGGCCAATCACACTTTGCTTAGTTACATTCTGTAATTGCTGTGTATCTTCTTCTAGCCAAAGATTACAATTTTCTTTCTTTCTTTTTTTTAAAATTAATTAAGTCATTAAAAAAGAAAAAAATTCTCATTACTCCACAACACAGAGATTGAACTTTGCTGTTGGAGGTTGAGCTCACGCGTAGCAGAGAGTCATGCAGCCACAAGATGCATGGCACAGAGGCACCTGTCAAGGGGGAATCCTGTCCCTGCGCAGCAGGACTTCTCCTGGAGCTCAGCTTTGCCAGCCCAGCTGTCCCTGGCCGGTACATTGACCCAGGCTGCTATAGGGAGATACTGGGGTCCTACAGCCTCACCTTCCTGACTTTTCCTCACATAGACAACACAGTCTTAGTGGGAACAGAGAAAGGACAACCCTCACATGGGTCACACCGTGGTGCAAAAGGCTCTCACAAACCTCCTTCTCTGCTCCCACCACAACTAAATATAATTTAACCTGAAGCACTTTGCCCGTAATTATGCAAAAAGGTGGATTCAAGACGGGAGGTTGGAGGGGAAGCCGGCACCGCCGTGTGGCAGAGCTCCCTTTGCCGGCTCCGCAGCAGCGCTGTGCTACGGGAGACGGGAGCTGTTCAAATGTTTTGACAGAACATGCCGATTCCTCGGGAATGTTTTTATTCTAGTCGATGTGCCAATTCCGCACAGATTTCCAGTGGAAAGCAGGCAGACAGTCTGGGTCTGCTGAAATAAAACGACTTCATCCAGAAAGAAGAAAAAATTGCATTTTCAGACTATTTTTACTCAATTCGTGATTGTATTTGTTTTAGTCAGTTTGTTGGATTGTTTTCAATTTTACCTGGAAACTCCATTTTCTAGCAGGCTCTAAAAACAGGCCAAAAGGCACCAAAACACTGTAGAAAATTAAGCTCAAGCAAAAGACCTCAGAGGACTTTTGAGATAGCGGTTTGTAAGTAAACAGCGCACAGAGATAAACAGGGAAACCCAAAAAAACTTTTCACTAAATTAATGATGTCCTAACTAAAGCTGCTTAGTCTGGTTCTGCAAGAACCCAAACATCTCCATTTTTGCATTTGCGGTTGTCTTTCAAAGGCTTTCTTTTTTTCTTTTGCCTTAGGGAGTTATTTATAGCGCTATTATAATTTGAGGTCTGGTCTTCTTGTGGCAGGTCCTCCATCCAGGAAATGAAATAGCATTAGAAAATGAAATCTCGTGTTTATGAGGTCTTCAAGATGGCTCCCTGGGGCATTGGGGGGAAAAAAAAAGGTAGTGAAAAATACAAACACAAACATAACTACAGGATACTTGCATGGTCCCTAATTCTATCTGTCATGAACTATATGAGACTCTTTATTAAAATGAAGACCCCTGGTATAAGGTCACCAACTGCAGCTTTTTTCCCCAAAGCTCTCCCTTTTCCTCCTTGTGTGTGATCAAGTGCCTTTTCCACCCCACCTTGGCTGCAAGGTGCTCCTGTCCAAGACTGTCCTCAAACATGGAATAATACAAAGAAGGATAACTCAAACGCCACTTTTCCTCCTGCTGCCTTGTCACACGCTTTCCACAACACATTATATGTTGCAGCATATTAACTGATCAAGGTAGATTTGTTCATCCCTTTGCAAGCTGTAACCTTTGCAAAAATCATGTATCCATCACCAATTTCTCGTTCATACCTCTTTGTACTTCTTTCCTAGACTACTCTCCAGAGCCACAAGGTGCCTTATCCTATCCAGGGCTCATCACCTGCTCTTTCCTCTCAATACATAGACATAAAAGCAAATAGAGGCAAATCAGCAAAGACTTTGGTGTTCCCCATCATCCTCTTTTTCTGTGTATCCAAAGGGGTACTTCCCTCCAACCCTTGCTCTTGCCATGTATCTTTTTCCCCTTTTCTTGAGTGTAACATAATCACCATGTTTAAAGTCCCACTCAACTTCCCAGAGAATACTTAAACTCCTTAACTCATCATCACATGTGACTTCTTATGGCTCTTCTAACCCAGCTTTCACTAATCCTACCTAAATCACCTCTGGCATGATGCTACCTATGAAAAGTTAACAGCTTTGCATATGCCCAGAATTGAAAAAAGCCATCAGATATAATGCACAAAAACTACAGAAGTTCATAAAATAGTAAAGAGTAATTTGCAATTATTTTAATGGGGGTTTTTTTGCATAGTTTATTATGAAAATATGTACTTGAGAATATTTTTAAACATAAATCTAGGTTTCAATTTCTTTTTCTCTTGTTTATAATGTTCATTTTTCTTGTCATAGGGTAAAATAAAAATCACCAATGTTCAGTGAGTTGTTTTTTCTACCTGAATATTTAAAAGTGCCCCAGTGCAACTGTCCAAAGAACATTTCACTTTTCCCTCTGCCTTATTAGAAATCATCTAAAATTAATGGAATATTTAAAAATTACAAAATAGAGACAGGAAAAAAAGGTTAATAAAAAAGAAACAAAATGAAAAGTTAAAAAGTAGAAGGACAACCCAAGACTGTATAATCCGTTTCACTGCATTACATAGTGAAAACAGAAAGAAAAACACAGCAATTTGAAATACATGTTTTTAAAGCACACAGGTTTGTTTAGACTTCCTGATGAAAAACAACTTTTTTTTTCTTTTCTTTAAAAAACACAAAAAAACAGTCAGTTCTCAAACAAACCTGATTAGAATCCAACTCTGGCTGATTCTGGTTTCACGTTATCATATACACTTAGACATGTGCTGAGGCCTCTGAGGACATGGAGAATTAGATTAACTTTTGATCTCTATACCTCTCTGACAAGATTGATCCTTTCTCACACTTCCATGTCTTTCTAGGCAACTTGCATTTCTGGATCAAATTGCATAAATATTTTCCAAAAAAGAGCGCTCCAGAAAATGTTTCACTTATTTCTGACAAATTAAGAGAATCCTGAGCACGCAACAGCTGCCTTACATCTGTGCCACATCTGCAGCTACTGAAGCCCTCACAGCCCTGCCCCAATGCCCATCCTGCAAACCACACTGCCCTTCCCAGCACTGTATCCATATGAGTACGGGCCATGACTAAGACCCAGTTTCATACTCAGTCCCTCTTAGAGAAAGTTATATTTCATCTCTCCGTCCTGCCTGGGGAGGCAAGGAAGGGGGAAGAACCCAGAAGGTCATGAATCTTACATCCAGATAAAGCTACCAGGAGGTGATGCCACCCAAGATGCACCACAGGCAGCCAGAAGACAGCCCACAACAAATACCAGGGATTTAATGGCACATGTTTGAACAGGCAGTTCTCCAAAGCCTACTATTACTCATTTTAATATAAAGCCTTGAAGAAACCAAGCCTGGATAGCTGCAGCAGATCAGCCCCACAGCAGCTGTACCTTCCTACTCTTGGAAAGGGCGGGGGAAGTATCTTGCTTGCCACCCTTTCAGGATGACTTGCTGTACAGAAGGCCAGCTTCTTATTTGAAGAGACGTGTCATGCTGTAAACATTTCCAGTGGATCTTGGGTTAGCAGCACTTGTAAAAAAACCCTAATGAAAATAAATTGTTATGTATTTACCCATATGCTGAGGAGCATATGGCTAATGCATTTAGACACTGCTAATGAAGTTAAGACTCAGCTAAATTTGTTGGCTCATGGATAACAACTGTTCTCAACAACCAATCTGAGCCTGCTATAATTTTAGCATTACAACTGATACCTGGCCATTATTATATGTACTGATCCTGCTGACATAGAAGAATGGGTTTTCTGAATATGGATTTCTCCACATCACAATAAGAAGGTGAGCAGCATATGATGCCACTAAACTCCAGATTTACATGTAATGTGAGCAAGTGACAAGTTCATTTAAAACAACAGAGATTGCTCTTATTCATGGTAGCCCTGAGTCTATTGCTGTCTTTTTTAATTTCAAGGACTAAAAGATTTTATTTAGTCCAACCCCATTCTATCCAGGCCAGTGCTACACTGATGTGACTGCAGCCAAAATTGAACAGAAGACAATCACACCTAAGAAATATTCTTATTTTTTTTAGGTGCATGTGTAGAAGCCCATTAACTTTACTACAACAGCTACATGAGTCCTCCTGTTCAGTCATATCACTATTGCATTGCTCTTCAAGGTGAAGGTCCCTACTTCTTGTGGGAATCCTACTTCTTGTGCATGATCACAGGGATCCTGGAATCCAAGGTAAATTCCAGTTTAAGTGATTACACTGGGTCTATCTGTATGCTACTACCATTGCAACTATACATTATCTCCATTCTCTTAACCCAGCTACTGCGTAGCATGGCGGGTTTGTTTTCACTGTTGCTACGTGTCATGCCAGAGCTGGCTTTAATTTGGCAGTACACGCTGCTTAAAGAGCAGGCTACATAGCAAATTCCAAAGGGTTATGTGATGAACATGCAAATATAGTCTCCAAAAGGCATGACACATGGCAAACTTCCCGTACACCGCTCTCGGGAGCCAGGTGTCATTTATGATGCAGACTTCTGCTCTGATGGATACTGGGTAGCCATTTCTCAGTCAACCCCAAAAACCCATCTAAAAGCAACGGTTTTGGTGAAGTACGGAATGGAACAGCAGAGAAGTGTCCTTCACCACTGTTATCTTGGGGACCCACCTTACTCAGACACCTTCATTTATAGAACAGAGCTCAGGCCTGGCATTGATTCACAGACCCACTTGCTCTGTACCTATTGCTAAATCATTTAATCTCCCTCCAGCCTTCAGACTGCCCAGACTTAAAGACAGCAGCGATATCAACCTCCCCAAATCTACCAGAGAAAGTCCCCAGAGAAGTTGCTCAAAGTGTTTCACCATAACTTGATGAAAAAGCAAGACCTATCTGTTCCAGAACACCATCTATGCCATTTTGCAGGTGGGTAGAAAGAGGAACAAGGTGAAGCAAAAATAAGGAGATTTGCTTACCCAGAAAATAAGAAACATTTGCCCCACTCAGACTTGCCCATAATCACATTGGGAGCCCGGGGAAAGCCGGAAACATGATTGGAGAGTCTCTCTTCTCACCCACTGTGCTGCCATGAAGAAAATCATCCCCTTTCCACTTGACAGGTAAAGCCCTTCACATACAGCTAGCAACTGCATCAGCCATTGCCTCTGCACCTCACGCAGTGTTTAATAAAGCAAACGTAAAGTATGCCAAAAGGAACCACCAAAACATGGCTTAAAGAGTACCAAAGCCATGATGTTGCTCATCAGCGAAGTCTGCATCTCCTTCTCGGGGCAACTGCTGAGGTCTACAGGAAACACCCAACCAGCCCTGAACAGAAACTAGATGTGGGAGCTGCTCTAGGCAGAAGTCACACAGTCAACACGTCATTCCTTGGAATACGAAAGGGACCTGTTTCTTCCCTCAAAGGAAAAACAGTATAGTCCAAAAGAGCAAAAGCATCTGTCATGGCCACAAGTACCTTGATAGCTTGGGTCGCCATTATTCACCAGCAAAGCAGCAATGATTCACCCCCCTTCTTCTGTCATGTAAGACCTGCCAGTTGCTTTGTGTATCCTAATACTGTCACCAGCTTCCATAAAGGTTATTTAAAGTTGACATCACGTTCAGGGATTCCTTGCAAATGCAGCTACCAGAAATACCAAGTGCAAAAAAGCCGAGGACATCGTGCCTCTACAGAAGAGTCTCTGAGGAGTACACCCCGCTCCCCCAGAGGCAGGCTCACCCTCCTGAGACCCAACAAGCTCAGGCAGAAGCTGGGGTGAGCCACAGCACGGCTCCACCCAACGCTCTTCTGAGAAACCAGTGGTCCAGCTCTCGCTGAAGGGTGAAAATAGCATTTAGTCAAGTGAGAGTCAGCTAATTGCAATGTCTTGATTTCCTGCATTAGGTTCCCACCAACAGATACTGCACCGACTTTGTCAGGGTATCTAACAACACTAACATCTGATCAAAGGAGGTAGCAGAGAGTATCAGCTGAAACTAGGAAAATACACGTATTTGAAGGGGAGAGAGACTGGCTTTACAGACGTATGAATATACACATAAAAACATGCCTAACCCCAGGTTTTCTGTCATGTTGCAGACTGTGACATGGCTAGGTTTAGATCTGCACCACATGTATTCATGTCACATGAAATGCATGCACACACAGGCCTCCCAATCAAGGGGACTTTTCCCAGGACGTAAGAGAAGACCTGAAGCACGCCGTGAGGTCTGTTCAGGCAGCCAGCAGCCCACGGCGGATGCGCACAGTGGACTGGGGGAGATAAAGCCAGGTTGGTTGGCGATGC
Organism: Ciconia boyciana; assembly: GCF_034638445.1. Lineage (NCBI taxonomy): Eukaryota > Metazoa > Chordata > Aves > Ciconiiformes > Ciconiidae > Ciconia > Ciconia boyciana. The sequence continues at coordinate 63,709,118 of NC_132934.1, forward strand.
CATGGCTGCCCTTTCTGCTTCCACTCAGATAGCTATCAAGTGTCAAAACACACACTCCCTATCCCATTCCTCTCTTGTTTATCTGTGTGAAGCAACACAAAACCATATGCAGGCTTTCACTGTCAGTGTAAGCCATATTATTCTTGTAATTAAATCCAGGTCCACAGCCTATCTGAGAGCTCCTTTTCTTCCCTTCCCTCTTTCCCCCCCTCTTTGCTCCCCTCACCATTTGCCTCTCTCCAACCTTGTTTGGGTTTACATGCTGTGTCATTAAATTCCAGAACAGTAAATGCTGCAGCCTCTCTCTCTAAGCACTGACACGCTGCTTCCTAGGCTGAAAATTAGACATGGGGTTAATTTCATTCCTGCAAGGACTCTGCCTTTTATTTTTCTTTACGTCCAACTCAAAGGATGCTTTTGGCAGATGCGTAGTGGAAAAAGATTATGTTTGCTCTCTGCTTCCTCCCTGCACTCCCCCCTTCTCCACTCCCACCCATCAGCCATAAAACAACACAGCCCAGCCAGATCCCAAACTGAAAGCAAGACAAAGCACCCACACAGCCCCCACTTCCATTCAGCAGAAATGGGCCGCTCCGGGGTAGCCCAGGATCTACAAGTAGGCCAGACAGGAATAAACAGTGTAAACAAAGAGTATCCTGTCCAAGCAGAGAGGGGCTAAAGAGAGTGATGTCTTTCATTAAAATGCAAGGCAGGGATACAAGCACACAGGCAGTCAAAAGCATCACTGGAGCTTGCTAGGAGTAATAGGAGGAAAGCAACACATGATCACGCCATTATAAGGACCCAAAGCACATCACCCAACTGTACGCAGGGTGCAACTGCATATCCCGCCTACCAAGGACCACAACAAGGCAGCCAACCACACACCTACCACCGCCCCAAAACACCAGAGACGCCAGCCCCAAGGCTGCAGCAGCACAGCGCTGCTCTCCGGAAGGCTGCGTAGGGAGCAGTGCACACAGGTACAGTACCAGGCGACGAGAGCTGTGCAAATGTCAGAGCCAATGACATTTAAAAACAGCATAGCTGCCTTTTTAGAAAAGGGATGGGAAAGGGGGAGAAAAGCACAGCACAGCCATAGCAACAGGTCAAGTGTTTGCCGCGGTTCTTCAGGAGGAAGGGTAATGCGGTGCGTGTGCCTTCTCAGTTTTCACTGCATTTGTCACGTAATAAAGTCATTAGCCTGGGAATTAATAGGACAGTTTTGTTTAGTTTTTTCTGCAACCTGCGGCTCTGAAGCCCATGCAGATCCATGTGTGAGAGTCCATGCTGTGTACACCCTTGTGTCTCCTGTTACGCAGCTATCGCAAACAAACCTCATGTTTTTCCACAGATTGGTAGGAAAAAGGCAGTATGTGGAGAGGTGAGGGGGACAGTCAGGAGTTTCTAGCAAAACTGCGGTCTGTCTGCTGCAAGTCTTCTTGGTTATTGGGAAAATTGAACATGCTGCTTTTTTTAAACAGCCTAATCATATTTACTATTACATCAGACTTACCCACCACAAATTGTTCTCATGCAACGGAAGAATTTTTAATCTAATATCTTGGACTCGGATAATATCCCAGCTGCAGAACTGCAATAATTTCCTATCTTCTCATTTTTGAGATAAGCCGATTAACTTGGATATGTTTTAGTTTCAGGGTGTGATTATCTCCCTTTATTGTACTTGAGAGAGAAGGGGTGACTTGCAGTAAAATAACTTTGTTTTCCCCAAGCCAGCTCTTAAAGTCTGCTTCTCTGTGATGGAGATAGGTCTTCCCTGTTGCATTTCCCTTAGCCCCTTAACTTTGAGCACTTCCTCTTCCTCTCTCAGAGACACTATATTAACAGCAACTCTTATTTTACTCAAAATACACTGTTCGAGAAATCCCTGAAATAACTCTTTCAAAGAATCTCATGGAGCAAACATTTTCTTGTTTCAAATACATTTGAAAGTTTATTAAAAACCCCACAACCCAGCTCTATTGGTCAAATCCTGCTTGCATTGTTCATTTGTTTTCAGGCACACTTACAGAAGAAGAAGAATAGCCAAAAAGAGATGATAAGGCCTGATACTCTGTTCACATATACAGTGGAGCAAAACAGGAACCTCCGTTCACTTCAGTAGAACTGATTTACACCCAAGTAAGGGAGAAGACAAGGAAATGCTTGAATTTATGCCATTACAAATTGAAAAATACTGCTTACTCCCACAATTTTGTTGAGAGCTCTTGATATTTAATGTTTTTTCTTAAATCCCCAGGTCCTAGATTTACTTGATTATGTCAAAAGGACTCCCTCTCCTCCTTTATTTTTTCCTTAAGTTTCTAGCAATCATATTCTAGGAGGAAAGCCTAAAACCATAAGATGAGGACACTTTTCGGACTGGAAGGCTGTATATGTTGAAGTGTTTTGATTTCCCTTTCTCTTCTAGATCTCACTGTTGTGCAGGGCTTTTCAACCTGTGTTGATTTGCTGATCAGATGAAACACTGGAAACGTATGAATTACACATATACAGATCCCCATACGGCACATATCAATTCATTCCTCTTAGACACCATTCATGAATTCCTCTGAAATAAATGTTCATGGGTTGAAAACTGCTAGTCTGATTTAGTGGGAGCGTGGCTTGTGCGTTTTCCCTGCACAACACTGGCAATACCAAGAAGGAGCTGGCCTATTTAAAAGGGAGAGTCTCTAAAAAGCCAGTTCTATGAAAAGACATGGTTTGCATAAACATGCAAGTGCAAGAACTTCTTAACATTATAGATGTAGCGACAGAACACATCACCATTTTGCTACTTCCTATTAAAAAAAAGTAACCCCAGCTCCCAACAAACAGCTGCTCGTGCACAGCTATGCCCCTTGCAGCCAAGCCCTTAAAACCATCCCCGTCCCCGGGAAGGCGATGGGCAGCCTCTGGTTCTCCCCTGCTGGGGAAGGGAAAGTGGCAGCTGTCCTCTACTGACTGCAGTGAGAGCGCTTGTGTCCCTGAAAATGCTCTCATAGGGAACAGCCTGCAGTATAAAAGCAGCCCTCCTATTACTGGCGCGTTGCTATGGGCACTATTTCTAAGAAAGCAGCCAGAGGAGCAGATCCAGAAAACATGGCAAAATATATGAGGGAAGAAAGAAAAACTACAAAGAGCTTGGACTTATCCCTGCCTGTTCCTACCGGCAGCAACAGGACTATAGAGAAGACAGACGGTGAAATGTTGTAGTGCTGGACATACAGCCTGGTGGGGTTTGTAGTTTTGCATCACTCAACTCTGTTTAAAAACCCTGTTTGGAATTCTTATTTCTTGGTACTCCGAGATACAATTTCACAGCTACCTTTAATTGTTTTTTTTTTTTCCCCTAAAAGTTAGTTAAATCAAGTTTATCTTTTCTTCATTAACCTGCTTTAAGTGAATTTAATGAATGCAACTCTGGTAATGAAATTTGCCTAGCAGATCATAGATAACAGTTCCAAAAACTTTCCACTTGTATGCTGGTACAGGGCAAGCCTATCTACAACATAACAAAATAACTTAGTCTCTAGGCACCTTTTCCTACAGCAAGTGTTAGCAGGTGACTAATGATAACTGGATTTTGTCATCAAAGAGCTACAGAATGAGTAGCTTCATGCCATCCAGCTAAATTGAAACCAGAAGAGTGAGGGTGAACTCGTCTGTATTCCACACCACCAGCATCCCCTGTATGTTAAAGTCACCCTATCAATGCCAGTTCAAATTAATCAAGAGCACATAAAGTCTACCTTTTATGCTATTTTCTAAATTAAATCAGATATACATGTAAAACTGGTATTTAAATGGGTTTTACCTAATAATGAGTCAGATATTGACAGAACAATCACCATGAAGACCAAGGTAAGAGGCACTATATTCTCATTAATAATTCAAATCTCAGCATGGATATTGATGACCATGCACTTAAAAGAGGAAACTGGGCAGCTGCTGGAGTTAGCCCAGATTTCCTGAGAAGTTGTTGGACTGCAACAGAAACGCACTAGAGAGATTTTACTGTAAGATCCAACTGGAGAAATGGCAGCTCCTTACTACTAAGAGATCTTGGACCCTCAGAAGCATTACTGAAATCAAGCAAGGAACAAAAAAGAACAGCGTTAGCAGACTAAGGGGATGGGTGAGAAAAATAAGGGAATGAAATCTGGAGGCAGAATCCCAATACTACCCCTCCCTGCCTCCTCCCAGTTGAGGACGGCAACACTGGGGGCACAGAGCAACAGCGTTCAGTGGTACTTAATTCCAGTTACTGCTTAGGAGCAAGCAACGTTACAAGCTTTAAAATAATTTGTATAATCAGCAAAAGCACAGACAAACAGAAAGGTCGTAGGAGCCAAAACCACTCAGAACAAACCAGTTGGGGCTAGTTAACATAATCTGCTCTATTCACATAACTAAGTTTGTTTCACTGAGGGCATGAACTTTCTTGGAAAAGCTAAAGTAATTAACTGCAGGAGCTTACACATTTTCTTTCCCTCAAGTTTATTTTACCCTGAAATTAGAGCTGTTTGCACACAACTGCTTCTACCAATTCACTCAAAAAGCAGAGTTTTGCTTGTTCTTTTCAGAAGGAGATGCTTGAAGAGATGGTACCATTGAAGTGCAGGATTCCCTTCAATTCCCCCTACCTCCTATCCACTCTTCCCATCACTTTGGACAGATACAAAGAAAACCATATTTTACCTCACGGAAAAAGAGCAGGTTTCCAATGAAAGGAAGAGGTGGAGGATGTCGGATCCCTACTTTGCTTAGTTTGGAGAATGCAGAGGTGGAGTACCTGGAAAAAATAAGGTAGTAAGTTAATTTTGGATCTTGTCATGATAGGAATTACCATAGTAATTGGTTCAGATGACTTCCCTGGATTCAGAGAGGGAGAAGAGGCTTTCTGTGTTGGCCAAACAGAACTGCCAGTGTGGTGACATTGCTCAGCAGCTCCTTAGGTCACAGAAATAAATGCAATACACTGGTGCTTCAGAGAGGACAAAAGAACGAAGGGACTCAAACACAGGCCTACAAACTGAGCAGTGGAAATAGAGAGCTGCTCCTCTTCCCACAGAGGGTCTTGTAAGTCAGAAGTGACTCTCTAAAGCTATGTGAGGTTACAAACGAGATCAAAATAGGCATTTGGGTTTTGACTACCGTGGCACAGCTGGGAAGGGAACAAGACAGATCTTCAGACTATTATTTTCTTCTTCTTCCATCACCGCTACCTATAGAGATCACAGAACAAGAATTCAAACTAGTCTCAGTTGTGCATGAGCCAAGACACTGTCAGTATGTTCAAGTCAAGCCTAGTATTTGGGCCAGATATGCTGATTAAGTGATTTTCCAGCTGCCAGTCAGCAAATTAAACAAAGATAAAAAATACAGGGAAACAAAACCCAGACTGAAAAGCTTCATGCATCCCTTGTTTCAGATGAAACTGTGGCATGTTGACAGGGACAATACTGGGAAAAAAGAAAATAGAAAAACCCAAACCCAAAGTCTTTTTTTTTTCCTCCCCTCCCCCTTTCTTAATACAAACAATGGATTTAAGTCAGCAGACTTCAATTAGTGAAACCTGAAAGAGCAGGAGCTAACAGCAGCAGCTTTGATTAGCCAAAGACACAATAATACTGAATACTATCATGCTGAACACTATCACCAGGAGGACCAGGGCAAAAGACCTTTAAGATTAATAACGGCTGTGCCTATATCAACACTTTAGCTCAGAGCAATAGTATAGTTTTAAAGCTCTCCCCCTGCATGATGGTTCTGTGTCTGGGGCAGTACTGGCACATGCAACCACACTTTTTTGAGAGGAAACTGAACTTGAAGCTCTGCTCCAATCCTCCATCTCTTTCCTGAACTAATGAGCGGTCCTTTAGCTTTGAACCCCAAGTGCAGGGAGACTGTTGAGTCCTGGGGAGCAAATTAAATCTAGCCCAAAACAAAAACTGTGAACTGCATACAGTGTAGGGGTCGCAATATCAACTGCTTTATTCTGCCGAGTCTGCAAGTCATCTGAATGACATAATGGAGAGACAGCAGAAGCAGTGGCCTCAGATCCCGATGGGATGACTCCCTCTTAATCCAAGTGTACAGCCTTGTTGATTATGAAAACTATGCCAACCCTTTGCTATGACTTGGACCTCTCCTCCTTCGGGTCCAATAATTGACACATGCCTCATTTCAAATGCCCTACATGATGCAGGCAGGAATATTCTGGTTCAACCTAATGGGCAAACAGCGCACAATTCTTGGGGGTCAGGGAGGAGGGGGGAGAGAAAAGAAGAGAGAGAAAGGACCAGAAAATGGTCCTTTCCTCCAGCAGGGGGGAAAGGAAAGAATGATGTTGTGAAATGAAATATATAAAATTAAGAGAATTAAGTCTCACATGACCAGCAAAGCAGAATAGGACTTAAGTATCTAGGTAGTAGCTTTTTGTACTTCCATTTCCTGAGATTTCCTGCAGCACAGTACCTATTCTCTTAATGGGTTTTCTTTAGTGAAGATATTTTACAAAAATCATAATCAGAAGATTTTATCATTTTTAAATAGCAACAATGTTTTTTTATGGGGCAGTACAAACCTTCACAAACACAAACCCTCTCAATAGAAATGATGTGTCTTCAGTCTGTGCAAGGGCACTATTTCAGTATGACAGGGTATTGTAGAATAAAGGCACAGAAGTCGACATTTATTACACGTTTTATACATATTATTGACTTTTTGGTTACTTAACCACTTTAAAAAATAGAAGAGTTTTTCCTTATTGAAACAGCTAATACTCTTGGGGGAAAAAATGTTGAACTTCAAATGACAAATAGCCTACACGATACATTTTCCTCCCCAAAGAGAGGATTTTTTGCAGTTGTTTGAAATCTTTCTAAACTGTCTTTGCGTCATAGCAAAGTCCTCATCTTCAGTATGTAAACAGTGAAAAAGATGAAAATCTCTCTCAATGGAAGCCCGTCAATTTTGCGGCATTTTATCCTGGATGTTTTCACTGTAAAATACACGGCAGATCACAAAACACCAGGCTGGGCTACAGTTAACTGCTAATTTCACTGCAGACCGGACACTCTGTAGGCTCCTGTTCTTCATGTACTGCAAAGTGAAAAGTGACTACAACAGAGCCTTACACTGCACAAAGTAAACGATGTGATCACCAAATATTTAAAAAGGAGCAGAACTAATGTGTACAGTGCACCCAGTTTCACAAGGCAAGAAACGCCCAGACTCTGAAGGCTATGCTTAGATGAGCGGTTCATCTTTGTCAGCTTCTGAATATTACCAGCAGCTCCATACAGCAGAGGATTTGCATTCCTTTTTCCCCTCCTAACGTGTTTTTTTCTGATGCTTTTTATTCATTTACATTTGAAGTAGGTTTTCAAAAGGTAAGGAAACATAGTGTACAATGAGAAGGGAAAAAGAAGCGCTGTAGTCAAGCTACACAGTGAAATATAACAACAAAAGGGGAGGGCCAGCAGGAAAAAAATAAATCTCATCAATAAACACATCTAACTCTACCCTATGATTTCACAATATTTCTGATATTGTTGAAATATCTGCAGTTTTGCAGAAAAGAAAACAGTATGCAAGTGCTTAAAGACTGATGGTGCTGCATGCACAAAAGAAGGAAGATCTAACATAGAATCATAAAATCATTAAGGTTGGAAAAGACCTCTAGGATCATCTAGTCCAACCATCAACCCAACACCTCCATGCCTACTAAACCATGTCCTGAAGTGCCACATCTACACGTTTTTTGAACTCCTCCAGGGATGGTGACTCCACCACCTCTCTGGGCAGCCTATTCCAATGCTTGACCACCCTTTCACTAAAGAAATTATTCCTAATATCCAATCTAAGTCTCTCTTGATGCAACTTGAGGCCATTTCTTCTTGTCCTATTGCTAGTTACTTGGGAGAAGAGACCGACCCCCACCTCACTACAACCTCCTTTCAGGCAGTTGTAGAGAGCCATAAGGTCTCCCCTCAGCCTCCTTTTCTCCAGACTGAACAACCCCAGGTCCCTCAGCCGCTCCTCATAAGACTTGTGCTCCAGACCCTTCACCAGCTTCGTTGCCCTTCTCTGGACACGCTCCAGCACCTCAATGTCTCTCTTGTAGTGAGGGGCCCAAAACTGAACACGGTATTTGAGGTGTGGCCTCACCAGTGCCAAGTACAGGGGCACGATCACTTCCCTAGGCCTGCTGGCCACACTATTTTTGATACAAGCCAGGATGCTGTTGGCTTTCTTGGCCACCTGGGCACACTGCTGGCTCATATTCAGGCGGCTGTCAACCAGCACCCGCAGGTCCTTTTCCACCAGGCAGCTTTCCAGCCACTCTTCCCCAAGCCTGTAGCGTTGCATGGGGTTGTTGTGGCCCAGTGCAGGAACCGGCACTTGGCCTTGTTAAACCTCATACAGTTGGCCTCGGCCCACTGCACAGGTAATCTTGACTTTGGCCATTTCTAATGTAACAGCTTATGTTCTGCAACCTTAAATATTATTTCAAGGGCCTTTTTCTCCACCTCTGCAATATTTCAGCTCATTGCCACCACTTGGGGTGGGGGAGAGAGAGGAAGGACTGACTTGGGGGGCTTCTTTTAAAAAAGAAGAAAATAGAAATTGTCCTGTATAACACACAATGAACATCAGCAATACATGAATCTGACAGCTTCATGGCACAAACCTTTGCCTTTTCAGCCAGAAGCAACCGATAACTCGAAGAGGGTAATTTATGTGATTCGGGTACTCAGCACACCCACGACACACGCTTGGCCGGTAACCCACAGAGCTGTGTGCTGGGCGCACTGGGAAAACAGTGGCCAGGTTTTGTCGCTGGGAAGGGGAGGTGGGCTAGAAGCTGGAAGAGTGCAAACAGGCAGGGTTGCCTTGTAGGCAGTCACAAGACGTTCGTCTGGTGAAATTGTAAATCTAAATGAAACAGTTCTGAGCCTGCCTTATCACCAGTGGGAGGTCTTATTTCTCACTCTGCCACTTAACACACTTCAGTGTTAATTTATCACAAAAATTAATGTGATATCAGGCAAGCTCCTGCTGTTGCTGTGGGCGCACACTAAGGGTAGAAGACCAGCCAATGGACTAGAAGGGCTAAGTCAAATGCAAAATCTAGAAATAGAAGAGGTGCGGTAAATGACCAAAATGACCAAAGATATGGAACAACTTCTGTACAAAGAATAAGCAAACAGGCTATAATCTTAATCCTGGAAAAAGAAGCAACTGATGCAGGATATGACAAATATATTTAAGATCCTGCATGGCTTAGAAAATAAAGAAAGAATTATTACCCACTATTTTAAAAAAAATAAAATAAAATGCACAAATGAATATTCAGGTGGCAGGATTAAAAATGAAGCACTTTTCCAAGTAATCAATATACCAACTATGGAACTCCTTGCCATGGGATGTTGTCTATTGCAGAAGCTTAAAAAGCTTCAAAAAGTGATTAAATAAATTAATGAAAGGAAAAAATCAGCAGGCACTTTTAATTCGTGAATTTAGCAAATGTAAGAGACACACATGGAAAAGATTAAAGGGAAGGAGGGAAAATTAATCAAATTTATTTCCCTAAGCAGGGAACTAGTCTGTAAGCTTCCAATGGCAGAATAAGAGATTAGACTGTTAAAAAACGTAAAAGATAAAACCTCAGACACTTCAGTTTTCTTAAGAGGAAGAGAGGAAGGAGTCTTTGTGCAAAGGGAGGGGCATGAAAAAGGATAAAACTCTGATGGCAACAATATTTACTGGACAATCTAGCACAATCTCACTCAAAGGAGAAACATACCCTAATATTTACACATGTAGGGCTTCCTGCACAACTATTAATTTAAAACCCTGGCATCATATTTTGAACAAAGTGACAAGACATCAAAAGGAACCAGTGGAACAGCAGTAATGAAGTAGATCAATAAACAATTCAATAACTCTTTGAAGACGTTCAAATGGCCTCTCAGAGCTAGATGCTCTCTGTATATATTAAACATGACTGTTAAAAGAAAGTTAACATGCCAAATACATTCCTGTAGGCCAGCACGGCAGATTTAAGCTCTCTGAAATATGAACTTCTCTCCACAAAACACCATGCAAAAAATAAGGAGAAAGAGTTAAAATCAAGAGATAATTAACGTAAGTTGTGATGGATGTATAATCAACAGAACTAGCCATCTGCCCAGCCAGGTCACTACTGATCAGTACTGCAAGAAAAAGTATTATACAGTCTACCATTAAGTGCAATCAATTTGTGTAGCAGATGATAATATTACAGAGTTGCCAATTCTGTATCACAGAGTTCAACATACCATTGAAATTACCCCAAATTTCTCTCAATAGAGAAAGTGCGTCATTCCTTCTACATCTAAGTAATGCACAACCTAATAATATCTGAAAGCTATAAACTAGGACACTCAGAGATAAAAAAGTGATGTTATTTAATCTCATTGTTGGGAGTTGGGAGGTGCGTTATTTTGGAAGACTGAGTGGGAAAACAAAGTATTTTGCTGAGATAATGGAAATCATTCCTGCCAAACAAGAGATAATCATCATGCATTTTCACCTATTTGCCTTTATTTACATATACCCATACCAGATCCCAGTTAACACTGGGATGTGTTTTGCTCAGAAAGTAGTGATAATATACAAAATAATGGTAGCCTCCCCAACATTACAATGAAGGCTTATATATAAATATACAAGCATTCCTGGGAGCACTGCCTAGACAGCACAGTCTCACCAAAACATTGGTATCATCCCTGGGCTGGCTACAGAGTCAGACTTTCTGCTTTTAGCCCTCTCTGGGAAATTTTGCATTATGAATACTGCAGCAGGGTCACTGGAGAGCTGCCATCACACAACTCTAGTCTGATGCTCAGGATATTTAAGAGAAAATCATTATCTGGTCCCATTCCGACAGAGGAACATGCAGAACACAGGTCTTGCAAGTGGGTGAGTATTGCAGCCAAAGTGGATACCACCCCAGATGGATATAACCACCTCTGATTATTACCTCCAGAAAGTGCACTCACTAAAAGAAAAACAAAACAAAACACAAAATTAAATCAGCTGTCCATCCCCAAAAGACACGTAGGTCCTGAAGCACTCTCTCACAAAGCAGAAGAGAGAAGAATGGGGAAAGTAAATCCCTCTAATAACCTGTTCTAACCTTGGTCAACAAAGGTTAGCAAATTGCCCTTTACTGTTACCTAGCAGTAACCCTTGTGAAAACAGAGGTTTTTGCTGAAAGGAAATACACTTGGTTGTGTAGAATACTGAACTCTGAGTAAGGAATTATTACTATTCCTCAAAAAGAAGATACAGAATATTCACAAGTATAATTTCAGTACATTCTAGAGGTAAGCTTCAAAAGAGACTTTAGCCAGTTTGGGATAAGGCTATTTGAGTAGTGCAATTTCATTTTCAAGTTCAACAAATCTATACTTTTTAACTATGAATTTGTAGGGCTGTGATACCAGTTTCAGAGATAAGGAGAACTTCCATGTAACAGTTGCTCTTCTTAATCACTGGCATGCACTCCCAGTGTTTTAATTTTGACATAATTGCACAAGAAAAAGACAGACATTACAGACACTTGCACCATCTGCCTCCACAGGGGCAGATGTTTTCCAGCTGCAAAACCTAAATGACCATAGGATTATTATTTCATTGAAACATTTGCTAATGCACCAGGAATAATGTGCAGGAAAGGCCAAATTATATGCCCAATACTAAATTTATACCTCATCTATCTGTTAACAATCTTTTTTTAATCCATACTGTTCTTGTCTGCAGAATAATTTTTTTAGTGTCTCTTACCTTAAGAGAACCGATAGGCTCAAGGGACTGGTTGTAATAAGGCTGCAGGTTGTCACAGTGTGTTTAAAGTTTTGGGGGTTGCTTTGATTTTAAAAAAGAAAAAAATTAGCAGTGAATCAAGGTAAATTAAATGAAAAAGCCCATACAGAAAAGCAACACGCTTCGCCATGCTCCAGAGTAGCCCTGGGAGAGACAGATGGTCCATACAGCAGGCCAATGACAATATTTCATCACCTCTCTGAGAGTGCAGCCCCTTCACACTGGGCGGTCACTTTTCCAAATAAAGAGCAAAAGAACAAGAGTCATAAATCCACAGCTTCAGCTCTTCATTGTTAGCTCAACACCTTTAAACAAAATGATGGAGGTCAAAAGCAGCAGAGTCTGTTATGTCCTTACAGCAATATATATCCTTGGGAAAGCAGGTGGGACCTCCACCCCATGTGGATGTAAAGGGTGGTCTCCTCACCAGGAGGAGTGTCCACAGCAGATCTGAGGTCTGGTGCATATATGAGGCCATACATGATGTCCGCAGGAAGCCTGGGTCAGAGCTGGTAGCTAAGCTCAGCTCTCATACCACAGCCCTCCTGCCTTAACCACAGGCCAAGCCTTCCTTTCGCTCCCTAGTAGCATATCCAGTAGCATACTGGTAGCGTACCTTTCTTAAGGACCAATTTCCTCTTCCCCCTTTTTATTCACTGTCCTGGTTTTGGCTGGGATAGAGTTAATTTTCTTCCTAGTAGCTGCTACAGTGCTGTGTTTTGGATTTAGGATTAGAATAATGTTGATAACACACTGATGTTTTAGCTGTTGCTGAGCAGTGCTTACCGTAAGTCAAGGACTTTTCAGCTTCTCATACTGCCCTGCCAGCGAGTAGGCTGGGGGTGCACAAGAAGCTAGCAGAGGACACAGCCAGGACAGCTGACCCAAACTGGCCAAAGGGATATTCCACACCATATGACATCACGCTGAACAAAAAAAAATGGGGGAAGTTGGCTGGGTCGGGGGGGGGGGGGGCACGCAGCCACTGCTTGGGAACTGGCTGGGCATTAGTCAGCAGGTGGTGAGCAATTGCATTGTGCATAACTTGTTTTGTATATTCTTTTATCATTATTATTTTCTTCCTTTTCTGTTCTATTAAATTGTCTTTGTCTCAACCCACGAGTTTTCTCACTTTTACCCTTCTGATTCTCTCCCCTATCCCTCCGGGGGGGAGAGAGCGAGCGGCTGCGTGGGGCTTAGTTGCCAGCTGGGGTTAAACTACAACATTCACGCAGATATTGTGAGGCACACAGAGGAAAATGGTATCACCTCAAGGCCATAAATGTTCTTGCTTCCACCAGGAAGACTGAAGTTTGCATAAACAGGTGCATTGCTAGAAACACAGTTTTCAGAAACCATAGTAAAATTTCATGAAGTTTTTTCTTCCTCCCCACATAATTACGTATCTTAATTTTGTAATTGGACATCTTAATTGCATAATTAAAAGGACATGAAGTTTCAGCTTAATTAGTCTTCCTAATTGTTATGCAAGTTCATATCCTAGTGATGCAACTCCATTTGCAGAAGACATGGCACCTGTTTCTGTATGCATCTCAACCATTCCTACATACCAGGAATAATGGTATGGATGACGCATGCAGTTTCATGTTTAAATCGAGGGAGGAAAGTCTGCTTGGGAGCCTGATCATTCTGGCTTTTCATTGCCATAATGGAGGTACTCACTAGGCCACTGGCCCATTATTTCATACGGTCAGAAAGGGGTTGCAATGCTATGGTGGCTGCATTCCTGGAATGTTACTTAGCATACACATCAAGTAGTGATGTGCTGTGCAGGCACAGTCAAGTTGTATTCCCACTAGTGCATACGTACCACAGCTGCCTTTCATTTTTTAATCCATGGAATTGTGGTCTATCAGACAACTTGCTTGATGTCTGTTGCTGTCAGGGAACTGGTTTTAGAGTTCAGGTCTTGTACCACATTCCTCAACAGCAACAGTACATACAGAGCCACTCAGTGCTATTAAGAACCAGCTGGCACAAGGGCTGCATGGAGTTGTACCCTGCCAGGGAAAGCCCTGGGAAAGGCAAAACTGCTTCAAGAGGCTCATTGCCTCCCAGTGCATTTGGGCCCGAGATGTCTTCCTTGACTGAAGGCGAGGCGGGGAACACAGTCCTTCTTCCCTTTTTGAGACCAGCCTGTTAGCGTACATATGGCAGAATGGCAGGCACCAAAGCATAGACAAAAAGAGTTACTAGAACAAGCCTCCAGGCATCTTCCCCACTTGTAGTCTCAAATGAGCAGCTCTGACAGACTGCAGGGACAATTCACCTCCCTTTAGACAGTTCTGGATAAATGCAGACAAACCTTATGATTACATGGCACATGAAATAATTTTTTTTTTTTTTTTTTTTTAAGTTAGCATCACGGGGCCACCATCCATTCAGTGCACTGAATGTGGCAGAGGTCCTGCCGACCAGAAAGAGATGTGATCAGAGCGCCAGAGATCATTTCATAGTGTACACAGAGCCCGAATTAATGGTCCACAGCCCAACTTTGTTCTGGCATTTCCTAACTTGTGTGTGCTTGACTTTAGAAGCTCAATAATGTGCCTTTAATGCAATTTTCTGTTCAAGTTCTCAAGTTTTTTAAAAGCTCATTAAAAATCCATCACATTGCATCATTTTGCATCCCCAGGGATCATCAAAAGACCCTAGGACTATGGCAGAGACCTTTGCCAAGTGAGCTAATGGTAGAGCTGACAGAAGCAGGTTGGCTTTCATGCAAGGGAGCTGTGAGGCACAGCCTGCCAGAGGGTCTCTCTAATACTTCCTTAGAGAGGAAAAACAGCAAAATTGAAGAGTTCCTAAACCAAAATGCTAGGCTCCTTGCTGGGTGCTGACACCTCACCAGTGAGCCCTCATCTGCTCCTCTGGCAGCACTGCCACATCCCTGATCTTCCTCATCCATGGTCCTCCTGCCACTCCCAGCCTCAGTCTCTGCTTCTCACTTGAGCAGACCTGCACTGCTGCCCTCGCCCAGCCTCTGCCTCACCTCCCATCATGAGCTCCCCAACCGATCCCTTCCCAACACAGTCCCGTGCTGTTTCTTACCAGCCATTCACTGTCCTCCACGCAGCGATTTATCCCAGGACCACTTGCACAATTCCCCTCCTTTCTTATCACTTCAACGCCCACAGTACACAGCCCTTCCCACCTCCCCGGCAGCGCTGCACAGAGGTGGCGGGTGAGTCGAGGGGAAAAGGGCTGGTGGAGAGGTAAGACAGGCTCTCTGCTTGCAGTTCTTGTGCCCAAGCCTCATTGATGCTATCGCATGGGGGATCCATTACAGAAATGCTTTTCTCAGTCCCTGTAATTGGAGCAAGCTGAACTGTCCTCAGAGACTTGCTGCTTGGTCAACCCTCAGCACAGACAAAGGGTGGGAATACGCTTAGCAAAGACAGAATCAGATATATTAGCTTAAAATTATATATAAACATAAAAGATTCCAGGAATGTGTGCTAACTGCAATTTTTCAAAGACTTACAATTTGCCTTTTTCAGGCAAATTTGGGCAAAAAGTACATCCACTGACAAAAAACCACCTCCCCTCACCAAATATTGAATCCCTGCATCAAAGCTAATATAAAAATCAAACACCACCTCTAAAGAGTAATGAAAAACCCCAGAAAGATCCCAAAAATAAAACAAACAAACCAATATTTTTCTTTAGCCTTTGTCTCAGAAATTATGGAGCCCATTTAACTGAAATTTTTCAATCATTCCACCTAAGGCAGACACCAGCCCTGGAAAACTTCAAGCCGAGCTGCTTAAAGTTTGATAAAGCAATAAACAATTGAAAATAGAGTTGTATAATGGGCGTATCACACAACCTTAATTTGTGGTGCTCTCAAACCCGCCTATAATTAAGTATGCCAGATTAGAAATAAAGGAAGTGCTGGCTCTCACTCTGAAAGCGCACATAAAATCTCAGCTCATAGCTAGTTATTTTATGCAAGTTCTAATCCATTATAGTAGGGGGCTGACAATGACAACATTGTCTGACCCTTAATTACAGAAAAGATGCTATAATACTGTACATACCAGACAGCCTATGATAAACTTGAAATTAATGCTGGAGACTCTGCCTGCTCCCCATGACTTGAAAACTGGGAGTACTCTGATGCCACAAGGAGACAAAATGCCTCTTTATTTTTCTTTTCGTGCTCAGATTTTCATTCCTCTGTTTTGCTCATTTTCCATCATTCCCAACAACAAATAAATACTCCACAAATGATTAAATTACGCTTCACACATACATTTCATTTCCACACCATTCAGGTACAAAGGAGGCACAAACACCTCTGGAGGAGTGATCCCATGTTCTGGCAGGTGGTTGAACCAGCCACATGAAGCAGCATAGAAGGACCCACTGGAAGTGAGAATGCTTCAGGGAACAAATGACAATCTGCTACATCACAAAATAGCACCGGTGCTGGCTGCAAAGCCCCAGAATTAAACAAGAGAAGCTACCATACATGCATCTAAGTAGTGCGAGTCCAGAGCTCTGTGTTTTGCTGCATGATTTAATACCACTAGAATTAAAGTGAAGGGTGTCCAGAGCTCCCTTTGTGAAAAGCAGCAAAGCACTGTGGTCACCAAGGAACAACATCATCAGTTTCTGAAGGGAAGAAGAGACAATCTTTCCAACATCAAGGCTCCTGCACAGATGAACAGTGAGTGGAAGTAGAGAAGTGGGGTTCAAAGGCTTATGGAAATAAAGAAAATAAACTCAGCCTCCTCTCTTCCTTTGCACCTTATTCATGACTTCTTGAGTACCTATGGACTGACAAGAGTTGAGCCCACAGGAAAGAGGAGTAACTCAGTCCTCTTCATCATGTGAATTCACCTTGTAAGAGACAAAGTAGATAGAGCAAGGAATATGCATAACTTTTATTCCCTACCCCAGCACTAGCAGAATACCCTTTAGCAACCATAGGCATGAGACAGGAAGAGCAATGAAATTATTTCAATCACCTTTCAGTGTGCTTGAGCAGTCAGCCACCATCACCAGCCCAAGTAAGCTATCATGGGCCACTAACAAAGGCTGATACCTACTACAAAACAGAAGATAGTTGAATAGATGCCAAACAAAGCCAAAGGAAAAGCAGAATTTCAAACAGACTGGATGAAAGGATCACAGGAAGCAAACTTCAAGGAGAGTCTCCGAACTTGAAAAACTGCCTAAAAAAAGTGGGCTCAAGTGTTGCTCCCAAGTGCCATCCAGATTAAAAGCAAAACAAAAGCAATTGGGGTTTCCTGGAGCTCTGAATCACCCATTCAAACCGTAAGGAGACTGAGCAACCAACTAGATGCAGGAATAGCAACACTGGGTATGCGCAAAGTGTCAAACCCAGAGCAGAATGGACTGAAAGGTATTTTCCTTCTTTAATCACTGAAAAATGCAGTAACACCACGCATTACTTGTAAAACAGCAGGTTGGACCGTTCAGACAGAAATATACTTTTTAAGCTGACATGTTCCTCTCTGGGCTGCTGGTTATAAAAAAAGTGCTTGTTGCACATTATCTCATCTTCAGACTGAACTTTGAAGTCCATTCTGGCCATTCCTCCATGACACAGACAAATTCCAATCCTTAAGAATAATTCTCTTAACTTTATAAAGAAACCCTTGTTCAAGTCAGATAATTTTCATGTAGAGGCTGACATGGAAATGGCTTTCCTGGAACAGAGTTGATTTGCATTACTCGGTGTCATAGCACATGACAGCTTACTCTGCAGCCTGCTTTTCTGGGTCTTCCATAATCCACACAGCCGCAGTCCTCCTCTCCATGAAGCAGTTGTGCACATGATGGGAAGAGCTGATTTTAATGAAGCGTCTTTGCTCTCATATCGGTCATGTTCTTTCTCGAACTGTTTATCTGGCAGGCTCCTGGATGCAATTTGTAATCCTTGCTCTCTGCTAACAAAGGGAAGTCCATTACTGTCGCCTGTTCCTTTGACTCTTGGGTTTTTAACATCTGACATACTGTTGCACGAGTAATGTACCGTATGAATCCATTAAAGACCCCCTTCACAGCATCTCTCAAAGGACCTGCTATTGCACCCCTGTCCCAGGTCACCCTCTCTCCTTCAGTTAAACAGTCTCAAGCGCTCCTGGCACATGAAAGCAAAACGCTTCAACGCCTCAACTGCAAATTCACTGAGACAGCGACCATCTTTCCATTACATCGCACAGCCTTCATGTGCACAGTGGAGCCCTGATCTTTGACAGGGGTCCATAGCTCCTGCTGAAACGAAAACGATAAATAAATCATCATCACGGGGTCCCCTAAAGTGGAGGGAAGTCTGCTCACTGTCATTCGATTACTTTTTAACTACCACAATGAACTAAAATTCCACAGGGAGGTAACGATAGCGAGTCATTACCATGAACAATTCACCTTCAAAGACAGGCAAGAGGACAGCTGAAGCCCAGAGAATCCAGTTTTCTTCACCCTCTCCGCAAGTGCCTGGGTGTAGATCAGTGATATTTTCCAGAGGCAGAACAAAGAAACTAGATGCTGATACACAGAGGCTTTAAAAGAGATTAAGAAGATGATAAAAATAAAAGGACTGACAACAGAATTGGGATTGAGAGCAGAAGAGAATAAGAGCAAGGCATGATACAAATTACAGAAAGCCTGGCAGGAAGAAAGAGGCTTGTCAAAAGGAAAGGGTCTCCCAGCCAGTCAAAGTTTCAGAGAAGTCACATACCGGAGAGGGGATACAGGATCCTCAACGCTACCTCGAGCCACAAATAAGGAAGAGACTCTGATGCAAGGAGACAGGCTCATTAACTATTACAGTTGGATTTGTGTATTTCTTGTGCTAACTAAAACAATGATAAATTTTTTTAGGCTCATTACAGATCTGCATCACTATTTTCAGCTTTAGTTTGTCTCTAAGGAGCTAACCATATGACAAGGCTGGAGGCCTGAAGACAAATACTTTTACTTACCCCTGCGCAGTTCAAGTTTAGGGCCTGTCCTAAGTGAAGCGAGACTGGAATATCCAATCATGGCAAAAAAGCAGTAGATAAAAATCTTTGAATTGGAGGAATGCAAAAAAGACACATACAAAAAAGCATTAGCACAATCCACCCAAACCAAGTAAAGCGTAGTAGTGCACAAATCTTATATGCCATGTGCCAAACATGGCAATCTGGAAAAAGGTGACCCTCACTGACCACTACCAGAGCTCTGAAGATAAGCTTTAACTTTAATGTCTCCCCCAAGTGGTAAGTGAAACAGTGGTTGCAATTTAAAGGCCCAAGTAAGGCGATACATTCCCATATGGGCATACTACACTGCATACTGGCTGTTTTATTCACGTACTCTGTCACTACACTAGGAATAGCTAACTCAAGCTAAGGTACTTTCAAATCCTTTACGAAACCATACTTCTATATTTATGTATACATCCATATATGTACATTCATGTGCATGCATACACATACACTAAATCTATTCATTTCCCCACAGAACAAAATTTTGTATTTATCAACACCTAACAATTTTGTATGTTTTGGATACTGTTCATTTTCCACAAGGGGTTCTGTACAACATGTTTTTATTCACACTGAGCATCCATCTTTCACAAGCATCTATCCCTTAAAGGTGCCTCCGCAGCAGAGGCGAGTTAAGATGACACTCTGCCGTTGAGCATTGACACCTTCCCCCTTCAGAAAGGGCTGTTTTCCTCGTCCTTGGGAAGCTCCCCTACTGAACAACACTCAGGGAAAGCCTAACATGCAAGGCTGGAGATTTTCTATGCTACAGTCCCATCAGTTACAGTTGGTTTTGTTCTCTTCTATTGTTTGGGCTGCCCGCTGGAGAACCTAGCCCTTCTCAACTCCTTTTACTTCTAAACCACGCAAAGGGCCAGAACCCACATATGACTACCACAGTAGCCTAGGGACCTGTGAGTTGGTGTAAAGGCTCTCTGCTGTGGCAATTTCCCTTTCCTCAAGATAAAATACAATAAGATAACAAAGCTCAAGGATTCTTAGAAGAGGAAAGAGGAAAATGGAAGTTATGCGAGGAAGGAATCGGGTGGCTGCCTACTTGAGTGGTGTAGAAGATTGATTGGTTCCACTTTTGCATCCACAGGTATAGGTATTTGGACAAACAATACTTTGAAAAAGCATTTCTTAAACTTATGCAATAGAAAAGGTGCAATTTGTAACTGAGGAAAAGATGAGGCAGCATCCTGCTGAAGGTGAACATTTTCAAAATTAAGCCGTGTCACATAACACATGCCTAACAAAATGGCTAAGATGCTCTGTACTAACAATACTGATTTTTAACAAATCCTGGAACACTAGCACAACTCAGAGCATTTGAAGGATTGCCAGCATAATCCCAAAATGTAA
Organism: Ciconia boyciana; assembly: GCF_034638445.1. NCBI lineage: Eukaryota > Metazoa > Chordata > Aves > Ciconiiformes > Ciconiidae > Ciconia > Ciconia boyciana. The sequence goes on from NC_132934.1 coordinate 63,729,391, forward strand.
AGGGACAAGAGGAAAGCAGAGGTAATGATAAGTCGATTAGCCTGACATCATCCTTACATAAAATAATGGAACTATCAATGTGGGATGCCATCAAAAAGGAATCTGAGGAGAGGCTAAAAATGGAATTAATGCCTTTCAGTATTGTCAAACAAGCCTTTCATTTTGGGCTGGGGTGGGTTTTTTTGGCAGGGGTATAGGTATGGTTGATAAATACAACTCTTCCAATAGCATCTACTTGGGCTAGTCCAATGCGCTAGAATCACTATACCACATAACATCTTGCCTAAAAGACCTCACACTACATGAAGAACTAATGTGATACCAAACTAGACAAGCTAAAAGCTGGCTCAATACTTGGCCACAAAACATGGCTGATAACCGTGAGGTATTAATCAGCAAAACTCTTACTAGGAGGATTTACAGGGATGGTTTCTTATTTACTTATAAAAGGAATATTGAGTTATAGCCACTTAAATCTGACTCGGATTTTCTGTGCTAAGGAATGTGTCCACAGGCCTCTGTCTGGCATCCTGCTGCTGTAGAGCCATTGAAGTAGCCACGGGACTTGATGTTTGGAAATCTGTCCCCACAGCTATTTGATAGCTGTTGGGCATCGCACACCACCAGCAATGCTCCCACTCACCTGAACTATGACAAACCCATCCTGGCCATGGCATTTATATGGGTACAGTCCAGCCAGCAGGTCATCTATTAGAGCAGGGCTGCAGGGGGCAGCTGAGGCAATCTGAGAGCTCACTGCAGCTGAAAAAAGTGGTTCCCTTCCCCCTACCACCCACCTCCACATATTCCCCTCTTGCTGCTTTCTCTATGTTCATCTGATCCCTGCCTGAGCTGATGCAGCCACTAAACCAGCAAACTAGCCCAGCAGAAATAAACTTATTTTGCTGGTGGTTTTGTATCTAGAAGGAGAGGGAAGGGTGCCTGCGTAGTTAGCCGGATAGGTCCACCGAGGGGCCAAATGAGTGCCAGAGTCAGCACCAGCAAGTGGGCGATGGGAAGTGGAATATCCCTTTTGGCAGCTGCAAGTTATTAGGTCAGCTCAGTCACTATGAGAAATGTTTCCCTTAAACAGTGACTCTGAAGCTCTTTCCTGGCAAAGTTAACCACTGACACAAAGATGGGTAGGACAGCACAGAGCAAAAAGGACAGGCTGCTTCTACAGAACAGGGAAGTGAAATCATCTGGCAGCCTGATGATGCATCTACGAAGCAGAAACACAGATCATACCTCCAGGATGGAAGGCTCTGCTTGGAAAGGTCACAGACACGTCCTAGGTCACTGCTTCGATTGGAGCTGGAAGCATTGCTGGTGGGGCTAAAAGCACCAACATAATCCCCAGGAGTATAGAAAGGGGCTACCAGGCAGAAGTGAGGAAACAACGTGCAGAGCATAGGTAAGACAACTGCGCAACTGTTACACACAGTCCTGTCCCGCCGCTGTTCTGAAAGGCGTGGGAATACTGGGTGGAGCTCAAAGGACGTTTGTAGAAAGAGATCTAAGGATGGGGAAGAAAAAATAAAAACAACTTTTAAGTGGGAAGCTTAAGGAGCTCAGTTAGTGCAGCATATTGAACAGAAAGTTGAGAGGTGCCTTGACTGCTGCCTGCAAATACTTACCCAGGAACGAGCTCTGACAGCGAGCAGCTTTCCATCCTCCCTGACAATGCTAAAACACTCACGGAGTTGGGTATAGACATTACAGAAGTGTAATCCTGAATTCAGATGCCATTTCTTGGGATGAAGGGCACTTAAAGATTAAAACAGTTTACCAGGGAAGCTAGTGGACTCACTGTAGCTTTCAGCTTTCATAAGGAAACTCCCTTTTTTTTAAAAATAAAAAAATAAAAGACAACCAAACAAAAAGCCACACCACACAGCACTTCCCTCTACAAAGTCTAAAGGAAAACACACAGCCTGAATACACAGGAAGTCAAGCTAGATGGAAGCATAGCTCATTCTGGTCTATAAATAAACAAGTGATTAACTATTGCTCTAATTGTTGTTTGCTATCGATGGAAGAGGGACTATTTTCCTCCTCTTCCATCAGGGAGTGATTTGTGCTACCAATACAAATCAGTGACAAAGTCACGGAACTGGCCCCTTCCACACTGATACAGACACACAGCTAAAGACAGCAACAAAAAGGCTTTGGCTAGAAGTTGCCCACAGCTTATCTGCAAAGACAAAAACTTTGCCTCTTTAAATGGGAGCCTAAGCAAAGATACCAAGCCAGCTAACAATTAGCCAAACAGTCCCAGACATGTTTAGGCTTTTCTGTATTGAAAGGTTTATTAGAATCTAGCACTTGGCTTTTATTTTAGTACCTTATCCTACCATGCAGTTTCATTAAACATGTTTTAGAGCATGGAGCCTTCTACCTAAAGACATCACAAAGACCTCTGTGAAGAAAGGCACGTTTCCCTTCCTCATGCCAAATAAAGCCTATTTGGGAAACCAATCATCCCACAAGTCTTCCACTTTTAAAATAATTAATAAATAAAAAATAATCATCACAATTAAAAAAATCAGGCAGCTATTGTGAACAGTGATTCTTTGAAGGAAAGGGGGGAAAACATCAAAAGAAACTCTTCTACACGTGCATGGGGGAATGTCTATTATTAGAGATGCAATACCTAGATGCAAGACCACAACATAGTCACCATTTTGAACCTTACAACTACAGAACATCTTAGAGGATTTTGTGCAACCTTCTGCATGTACAAAGGGATGAGCATGTGTGGATGTATGAACAGCTGTAAAGAATGGTTTCCAGCTTAGAGTAACTGCCAGTAACCTAAAGCATTTTTTAAGGAAGGAGGAAAAAAGATGCAACTAATGGTAGGTTGCATTTCAAAATCAGTGCACCGAAACACATTCTTAAAGAAGTACAGCACTTTCTAAAAACCATATTAATATAGTGAACTCCTACTCAAGTCTCCTCTTCAACATAAAACTGAGAAACAACTCATTCGTCTAGCCTGTTCCTAAATACTAGACCTCCTAAGGTATATTCTCAACTTCAAAACATGAGTATCCAGAGGAGACCACATATCCTTCAGCAGCCATGAAATGGTTTACCACTCTATGGGAGGCAGGCAGGCAGGATTAATTATTCCATCGGCAACATACAAAGCACCTGAGACTTACTACTATGGGCAGGCCACCTGTGGGCTTAAACCTCCTGAAATTAAAGTTGTGCTATTACTTTTCTCTCCTGACAGATCAGAGCCAGAAGAACAGTTGCCTTTTTGATTCTGAAACAAGTCTATTTGAACAGAGTTGTATTTTACAGCAGAGCATAGTCCTTTTTTGTGTGTGCACAATTTGCCTCCTGTTGCTTGACCACTGGCACAGGCTTTCACATGCACCCTATCATAGCTTTTCTTCCTACGGAGCAAAGCAGTGAAAGACTGACCTGTGATGTTAGAAACCAGCATTTGAGAAGGAAAGAGAAAAAGGAAAAGGACAAGAAAAAGGAAGAGTTCGATGGCAGTACATGGTGATGGTACTAAATCTGGAGACTGTGTTATCTGAAGTGCTTGTGAGTGAACTTAGACAAGAAGGTTTTTACTGTTATAGCTGCTGGCATGTTGGCAAAAGGGCAGATGAGTTACTTGCCTGCACCTGGTTGGTGAAACATTGCCACGAATAGACAGGAGATGACTCAGAGGCCTTATGAAACATCCTTGGACCAGTCATCCGAGGCTACGGTGGTTCTTATTGTTCCATTAGCAAGTTGCGGCTGGTGATAAAATAGGTTGCGCGTCTCTAAAACAGTGCAAGCATGTGGTAGTTTTTGTTTGTTTTTAAAGATAATTTAGTGCTTATGAAAGATGGTATGTGAGCTCAGGCAGCCGAGACACCCTGAGCACGCAGTAATTACAGCACCCATGTTAGCTGCGCAGGCTTCTCCACCTTGCCAGTGAATTGGCCGTGGTCTTGTTTCTGTTCAAGCAGCAAAACAGCAGTTCTGCACACAACTGGTATTCCACAACTCTCAGCTTACAAAGCTCTTAAACAAAACAAACTTCCCTGGATTTAATTAAAAAACAACAAGAAGTAACCCAGAGGCTGCATATTCCACATTGCATTATCCTCACTTATTAGAAACGTATTTCAGTGTTTCTCTCATTATAAAGGAGAAAGATTATATAGTTTGCATCGCTGCCTGCAGCCACATTTTTCAAACTTGGGTGTCAAAAGACAAAGCTCCTAAATCTACATCTAGCTACTCAAATAACAGGGCTCTATCTTAACTAGCTGTTGCACAGAAATTCTGCAGAAACAAAGGGAAGTTGCAGGCACCGAACTTTTTCTAAAGAAAAAAATAAATCATCACATTATGTACAAGTAAGTGTCCAAATACAGGCACCTGAAGATAGCAGAGGAAAGAAATTTTGACCACATTGGCCAGAAGAGTTAAGATGACAGAAACACCCAGCTGAAACTGCTTGCTGCTGTACTAGTAACGCAAGGAAGGAATAACAGTGTATAGAAGGAGTGGAAAATAGAAGAGAGGAAGGATGAGACGAACAATGTCAGAGTTGTTAAGTGTGCATCTTAGAAAGGGGGCCAGGGCTTCGAGAGAGCACAGGGAACGGGGTGCCCCATCTCACCAACAACCAGACCTGTAGGTCAGCCCTGAGAAACGCCGAGTCGGCAAGAAGCAGACCGCTGCATGTCTGCTGTGTGTCTTGCAAGGCAACAACTGAAGTGCTGGGTTTGCCCTACCTGTTCTGTATATAAAATTTCTTTAGCCCTCAAAAGCTGTAATTTGAAGAGTAGAGACACAATTTTCACACAGTTGAGACACACAACTGCTTGTACAATTTTACCAAGTGGGTGCCTACACAAACCCCTAATTATCTGCACTGTCATGTACAATTAGTCAGTCTGAACATGTAGTAATCATAAATACGTGAATGTTAGCCATGCTTCATACATTCAATAGCATCTTGTGTTTGTACACAGGCAACTCTCAGTAAGTATAACTAAGATCATACCCTGAGAGGGGCAAGCAAAATAAACAAAAGATTTAGTGTACATGTCATTTATCCCGGGACCTTACATGAAAACAGAAAATTCCTTTCTAAAATATATAATCAAGTGTTTTCTGTGGTTTTTCTTTTAAATAATTGGACACAGTGCTTCCATGGCCTGCACTAATGACAGAAATTGAAGCTCATTATTCAAGCCTGCTGTGATCAATATAGAGAAAACACGAGGACAGTCATGAGCAGGCAGTCCTAGCACACAATTTTTAAGGTCAGTGAAAGTTATTGTGTGATTACATTGAAAAATGGACGTTATTAGAGAAATACAAATGTGGAATTGAAGGAAGGATGCAGTCAAGAAATATCACTGTGCACATCTCAGCACACCTAAACAGTCTTTCATGTAGTTGAACCTCACATTTGCCAAAATCTGGAACTACTCAAACATGAAACTCATCATATAAAACAGGGTTAACTTAACCCAAGCATGAAAAGGCTGGCTAAATCTACAACAGCCAGATCTCATCCATCTCTTTCTCTTATTCTGGGTATCAGAAAGATTGAAGTGTTAATAGCTGTCTTATTGACTCATTACCTTACAGGCTTTAAAATCTGCATAAAAATACATTTTAAAAACCCTCATATTCAAATCAAGCACATTTGACTGCAACTACATCAAACAGAGTCCCAGTTTTATCAGAGATATGCTGCTTCATGTCAGTTAGTTGACACAACCACGCGTCTGCCTCTGTGCTAAATACATGTGCATGCAGGGAGGAGGGGGAGAGAAAGGAGGAGAGCACAAGCCCGTATGCAAACATGCTGTTATCTATTTTTTTCCACTTGGAAAAAACTGTTAGCACAGCTCAATCAAATCTATTGAAAAGAGCTAAGGACTCATTCAACCACACTATTTCAACAAGCTCTTTATCCTGGGCCTTATCCCAAATGTGCTGAAGACCATGGGAGTTCCTCAGCTGACCTCAGTGGGGTTTGGATCAGACCCACTCTGCAAGTAATCTCATTTGATGTGGTTTTGTTAATTGGCTGTACTGCTGGAATAAAAAGTATTGCAGAGCATGAGAAGGGCTGACAAAATTTGACTCATGGAAAGCGGCAGCAAGGCTTGAGCATGACAAAGGTAATATAAGGATTTTACCCTTGCGGTACAGGCACTAGGTGTGATCGAGGGTGAAGCATGTAAATAATTTGGGCAACATGAAGGTTACTTCTCAACCACCAAATAAGTGATTTAACCCACTTCTTAAATTTACTGTGACAACACTGATCCTCTTCCTTACACTCCCTCCTTTGTAAATGCTTTAGCCAGGTGTAGAAATGGGCAACACTGACACTCCAGCTTCACTGCCAGGCTCAGCCACATCCCAAATCAATGTGAAGAAGCCCTTTCAGCTCTGGCCTTCTCTGATGGATGAACATCACTATGCGAGACTTTCAGAGCAGTAATGTCCGCAGCATTAAAAAATGCATTGTCCAAGTTGTCATATTGTATTTTATCAATTAATTTGCTACATTTGCTGTTTCTAAGGGCTCCATAAAGCAGTGATTGCCAAACCTTTTTGATTGTGCAACCCTAACAGTACAACATTTTTGAGCATGCAGCCCCAATATATGTATATGTACTTATTTATAAATTATATAAATGCACTACTGTACTAATAAATTATGTACATTAAAAAGCATACACAAAAGTAGAAATTAAGAAAGGATGAGACAAAGATGTAGTAAACTTTTTTTTTAATTAATGGTACAAAAACCATTTTCTTCCTTCACTCTAATGGATTATCTTGCACATCCCTTGGTGTGCACGCACCCCACTTTGGTGCCATAGAGGACCACTCTATGGAGGTGCCATAGAGGACTCAGATATGTTCCCTTCCTCATTGCCAATGACATTCCAAAGTCTTAACCACATACAGGCAGATCCTGGCCTGTTCTTCAGGCAAGAAGCTGGCCCGTGAGTGCTGGGCAGCACAACAGATGTTTGCTTTCTGCATCTGCTGGTTGTCACTGTATCACACAACTGCTCAGCACTGCTCCCAGTGCTTAGCTTTTATAAGGCTGTCCCCGAATTTCCAGTTGCAATCAGTGAATTAAAAAAACCCTCCCCTTTTCCACAGCATTTATATTCTGTAAACAGAATTAAAAATTTAAGTCTTCTCATCTTTATTTTTATGGACTGAAAAATCACGCAATGCTTTCCTACATCTTTCACTTAGTCTCTTTTTATGTCTCCCCTCCTTTCTGTCCTACTGAAGGCATCAGTCTTCCCATCTTTTCTTTCTTCTCTTTTCATAGATATGAGTAAGCCATCCGCCTCTCTGCCCCTCTGCAAAAGTTTTCCCAAAATCTGGCCACCAAGCTGAATTTTTTGGCTCCTTTACCTCTTTCCTAACAACATGTCTCACTGGTCTCCTAAAAAAAAATTCCTCAAATTAATGAGTTCTGAGGCATGAAGACAAGGACATGTGTTACTGAGCTTATTCACATAGGGGAGCCAAAATCACCTAGTAAGACAGAGCTTTAAAGCTTTATCAGTTTATGAAAAGGCTTAGGGGATAACCCAGGTGCCTGAATCGCAGGGGACTGGGCTTGATGTCTCAGGAGCCCCCTTTCCAGACTTAGCACGTCACCCACCTTTGCCTTGCTTATGGCTGTTTATTGCTGGGCTGCACTGTAAAGAGTGGAAAGCAGAAAACATGCCTTCGTTTATTTTTTGACAGGCCTACCCATTCCTGTATGTCACAAGCTATAAAAAAGCCGTGTCAAATTTCGAGCTCCACACCTATTATCATTTCCAGTCAAAGGTAGGGCCTCCACACTTGTCTTCACGCTGACTGCTTTCCCTGTAAGCCATCCCCTTATTAACATCAATTGCAAATCAAACTGTAGAGGTGAAATTCATCACTGTGCAAAAAGTCAGCAGGTATCCTACTTCAGCCCATCAAAACAGGGCTTACATTAAACTCTAAGTAGCGCTTAGTTCTTATATTAAGCCTTCGTAGAGGGTGTACTGCACTTTTTCTGAGTTACATTTCATGCAAACCATAACACTAGGAAAATGCACTTCAGCACTTAGGCACTGTGCAAATAGATATTACAAGGAAAAAAAAAAACTTCAACAAATAGGCTAAGGGGCACTATATTAGGAAACACTTGAAGGTTTTTTTTCAATGCCATTTTATTCTAAGAAATGGATCGCTTTTCTGAGAAAATTATAAGTGATGTGATCTGATAACCTGTAATAAACACATTATGTTCTCAAAAACAGACCTTATCAAGTGGAAAATACCTTTAAAGCTTCTCAAACTACATGAGATTCCAAATGCATGTCTTTGTTACTGACATACCAACAGGAAAGCAAGCTTAGGAAAGACCCAGAAAACCCCACTAAAACCAGAAGCCAGTGTTCAAGTATGATCTTTCTTAATAGGATTTTATAGCAACATAGTTCCACTGACTTGTATGGAAAAAAAATAACCTAATTTGTGTTTAAGGGGAAACAAAACCATAACTGCTTCTTGAGAAACTCTACAACCCTCATATTATCTAACTCGCTGTCCTGACCAGTCTCTCCTCTTCTGCTGAGGGTTTAACCCAGAACTGCGGCTGGCCTGAGCCTGGGATAGGAGGGGAGGCACCATGGGGCTCTTAAAACTGTCACATCCAAAAGGCTGAACCTACGCTGTTTCCGTGTTCTCCATCACACAGTCATGGCAAAACTATGACTGTAGTACAAAATCCATACTGTTACACGACTACCAGTACCCCACATCGACCACACACCCTGCACTAGCAAAGCCGTGCTCCACTGCAGCATAGCAAAGCCACTGTGCCCAGGACCAAGTGGAGCTCTACCAGGGGAATAAGAGCACTTGAGGCTCTACCAGCAGAGATGTATCCATCAAGAACCATGCTTCTTCATACTCCCTGCACATCACCATCTTGTAGTACAGAATCATGCATTAAGCCCAGTTTATTTCTCCAAAAGCAAGGAAGGAGCATTGCTATGGAAAGGTGGGACACATCCTATCCTGGCCAGATGGTGCTTCTCTTCTGGCAGAGGGGAGGAAAAATCCACAGCTCTTTTAATCACTTCACCTCAAATTAAAGTACTCCTCCATCAAAGTTTGAACTCACACTAGAGGGGTGGCACATCACTGCAGAGCTTCAGATTCGTGCCTGGCTTCCAGTCGGTGAAGGCAACGTCTGCCTCTATGTTGGGTCTCGGGGATTTCATTACCACGAACCCTCACCGCCCCTTCCAGAAATGGACTCTGCTGCCCAACAGCACCAGCGCAGACTCTCTGTGTAGAAGGAGAAATGCCCATGATGGTGCTCCGGAGGATACACAAGCAGGCCGTTTCATCTGGGCTGCTAACACTCTGCACTGGTTACTTCTTATTACAGAATTACTGCCCCTCAGTTAATTAATCACGTTGTCTGCAAGCAAGAGAATCTAACTGATCTTAAAGTAAGGGTTACCTACATGTAAACTATGAGAACAGAGCAGAATACAGGAGGAGGATGTTGAGCATTTAATTTCAGTAGATCTTGTCCGTCACATAAAACTTCCACTGATTAAATTCATTGCAGACAACATAGTGTGGACACCTTTATACCAGTTCAAAATCAATTTATACCACTTTGGCTTTCTTTAAAGGGATTGACAAAACAATTGCAAGAGCATTTCTTAAAATAACCAACAAAAAATTGCAACTATTTTATTAATTCAGTATAGAGAACATCAAACTTCCAGATAAACCTGTGCAGGGGTGTGTGCATACCTGCAGGAACAGAAAGCTTCCACGAACTACTCTCCCTGGTTATATGATCCCCTACTTATGTACCAAAAAAGAAAGAGCAAAACACAACAAATATTGCTGTCCTGTTTGACTGCCGATGCACAAGCGTGACTGTGTGCACAGAAAATCAGAAATCGCGTCCCACTGCCACCCCCCTCGAGCACGCCTGGCGGCCGGAGGACAGTCTCTCCCCAGAAGGCACAGGACAGCGGTAAGAGCTGACGGCTGCATTTGCCCTTTACGTGTACATCCAGAGGGGAGCATGATCTATAGGCAAGAATGTGCGCGTATGTGGGAGTGAGTTGCGGGTGGTGGCAGGGGTGAGCGCTCACCTTCATCAATCAGTAGAAAGTACACAAAAGAGGCCTCAACTCAAAAAATCCCCTCGCCCTACCTCCCGCGCTCCTCGTCGTTTCTCCCATAAGCACGCGTTCAGTATTTCCTCCTGCTCTGTTTGTACGTATTCCTCATCTCTGTGCCGAGCGCTGTGCAAGCCCATCAGATGAATAAGACCTTTATAAAGCTTACAGGTGCTGTTGTGCATTGCTGTTTGTGTAATAAATATGGCAGTAAGCCAGGAAAGCCAAATGATTATATATGCCTTTGACGGGTTTAGGAAGGATGGAAGGGTGTGGGAGAAGGGGAAGGAGGGAGGGATATAAGTTTAACACTACAGCATTGTTTTCATGGATATTTTTGTTTTAAAAAAACTCCACACTGATGTGTACGTACAACAGAGCAAATGAAAACAAGGCAGGTTTCTGGATTTTTTCAGCATGTGATGTGCTGGGTGAGAGTTGACACTATGCATACAATGAAAGAAATGCACAAAAGGATTAATCGCACAGGCAATTGCAAACCAGAGCTCCCACAGCTGGATGAGAGTAAAGACTAAATTGAGTTGTAGCAAAAATATGTTAAATCAATATTAAACACAGACAGCAGGAGCAAATCTTTATTTGGAGACAGTTTAAACAACCCTCCCCCCTCTCTCCCTCCACCCCATCCCCCCCATATATATGCTGTTTCTGAAAGGTCTCTCAGTACCGTGCAGTATGGCTGGAAGCGTACCACCAGATCCTACAACGGGCAGGTGAAGCAGGATCCGTGCTGAGCCAGCAGTCACACTACGGTACCGAGGGACTGACACTGCTGTGCCAGAGCTGCGAGAGCCAGCGAGTACACGGGCTCGGCGCAAAGGACACCTTGGAGGGTCTGCGGTGGCTCCTCTGGGCACTCGCGTGGGTGAGGAAACACAAAGTGTACCAGCAAACCTCGGGCCACAGCCTCCCCCTTTTCCCGTCATGGTTCCAGGCCACCCCTTCTGGGTACCTGCCCCAGTCTGCAAGGAAAAATAACTGTGTTAATCATTCAGCATGGGGGTCCTCATGGTAAAACAAGCTACATGGAGCAGCAGCAGATAGGTAGGTGATGCAACGTGAGAAGAAGCTATGTTTTCTCTAATAGCAGAGAATAACAGCAGCCATCTAACGCTGCAGACTTTTCAAAAACAGTCCAGGATGGGCATGAAGTTGAGATGAACGCTGCGTATTCTTGCTTGCAGTCCAAGTCGTCTATGTAGGAGACCACACGTGCATCAAACTCGCTAGGAACTCAGCTAGTCCATATGATGCAGGGCAGGAAAGGTGCAGACAAGCCAAGTCAGCATTCAGACAGTGACAAGGCGTTCATTGCTACCAGAACTTTCCCCTTGTTCTGTAATCACCGTCCGCAGAACAATTGAATAAGGTTCCTAGAATTTATTATAGATGCTTCGCTTTGTTATCAATATGCAGGAAACACTGCAGCTACACTGGGGAGGAAAGATAGTTTCATGGTACTCATTTTTCACACAAGCACAATATAACGCATAAGAGCTAGCACACTGCCAAGAAAGCCCGAAATTTTAGATCCACTCAGCACTGACATGGACTCGCGCACCAGTGGCAAATCATTTCGCTGTGTTCAAGCTCTCCCACCTTTAGATGGGAAAAACAACGCTCTTGCAAGAACTCCAGGTTTGTTTATTGAACAGCTGAAGTCTTAAAGCAAAAGGTGCTGCAGAAAGCAGTATAAGCAGTACAACTCTGTGCTAAAGTTGTGTTAGAGTAACTCCTTTTCCATAAAGGACAGCCACTTCTTCTTTCTCAATGACCACACTGTCAAATCTAAACACTGCTCAGTAGTTGATTTAATTTTTAGGATCAATAACTTGGAACTGTGGATGAAACTGGTCAAGCCTCTTCTATGCTTTCTCCATGGATATTCCGCTTAAGCTCTTGACATTTGTTATAAGTATCCATTTATCAAGCATTATTTAAATGTAGTCTTCTGGTTGGACAAGACAGACTGCAAGCCAGAATCAAACCCAGGCAAGGCCTATGCAAAATTTAACCTAGATAGAAGAGCATACTTGAATTTGGACCTGTTACAAGGTGGTTTGTTTCTGATGGTGGGGTTTTCTTGGAAGGGGAGAAAGGGTAGGTAGGGAAGGAGGTTAATAAAGGTATTTATAAATATACAGGGGGGCCAGCTTCAATAGCTAAATTCAGGACAATACTGCAACCAGCAAGTCCAGATGACACACGTGAGCTAATGGAAGGAGCTTTCCACATTGCATTAGTGCCCCAGCTTTTGAAAGCAAGGGCTTGTGGGGGTTGGATTAGCTTGGCTGGCAAAATAAAAGTACAATGGGAATCTGATTTACTTTTTGGGAAACAGAATTAACTTTAACACACCTCTTCTCATTTGTCAGTGCTTACTAGCAAGCAGTATCCCCCATCCACCCCACCAGTTCCCTTCCAAGTTATACTTCTAGGAAGGCTTCATTGAGGAATGTGGAGGGTACAGATGGATTGCTTCCATGTTTATTCTTTTATTAGGAATTTGTTTCAGTGAGCGCCTCTATCATAACACAGTCTGATTTATGCTTACCTTGCAGCAGGGAAGACAAATGCACTAAACTTTCCACAGAACAAGATGATCTCATGCTTTTAAAAGACATTTTTTTTAAGGATTTTTGTAAGGGACAAGACTTTTCCCTTAACAGCAAGCTGCAACCCAGAACCCATGTCAATCCAAGTGACTCAATACATTACAATCTACTGACAAATTCTTATTTCAAAGCTCTTCATTTCAAGAACCATCTTTATGGTTTACATATTTCTTGGGAGCAAGTCAGTCACTTCCTTTGGGGCACTGGCAATCTTCATTCCAGCAGGACCAAGGTGGCGATTACACTTCATTAAGAGGTAGGATAGAAAGAGAATGCAAAGACTTTTCATTTACCTTTATGTGAGCACCAGGCAGAGGCTTCTGCACTTTCTTTGCAGCAATTGAATTTCAGAGGAGAAATAGATGAGGGAGAGGAACCTGTACAAGGCTGGTAGATCTAAGTTTCGTGGGGGGTCCCAGAGCTACTTTGGAGAAAAGAGCCTTGCAGCTAGCAGGCTCGCAGTTAAAGACTGCAATGGAAAATCTAGATCAGCTCCACTGACTAAGGGAATGAATTCTTCCCTACGCTCCTCAGCACTACGTGCAGAGATAAAGGTTTGCCCCTTGATGCTTAGCAGAAGTCTGACTTTCGAGTCAAAACACTACTGTGTCATCTGCCTGTCTGGGCTACACTGTACATGTGGCGTCTGCCTGACCTTCTCAGACTGAAGAAATGCTGGAGATAAAGTACGTGCAAATAAAAATAGTTTAAAGAAGAATGCTGGTGATAATGCCCAGTAGTACCTTGTTGCTTCATGCTTCCAAACGTTCTTAAAGAGCTGCTGATGCCTCACGGGGAAATAGGCAGCACTTTCTGCTTACAAAAATAACTGACACTCCGAATTTCCTCCTCCCTAATGCTGTTAGGGGAGATACTGGCATATAAACAGGATGCACACATCCTAGAGGCTTTTTGATCAGTAACAGACCCTGATCCCAAGGACACCAATAGCCCTCATGCTCCCTTTGCAGCCCAGGGACTGAAGCAAAGGGTCAAAATGGGAAAAACAACCGTCACGATTATCTGTAGCCAAGATGACCGTAAGGTCTGAGGGCTCAGATTTCAGATGGGAAAATGAGAAGTGCATGACCCACAAAACCCTCAAGCAGTCCAATTTGTGTTTTAAAGAGTGAAGGAGAATGCAGACTGTGTAGAGACACCTGAAAACTGAAAAGAGGTGCAGTCGGACCCACCTTTCAAGAAAAACAAGAGCTGTGTTGCATCATGTGCAAAATAATGCCTTGCCTGTATAGCCTCCAACACCGTGAAGCAATAGAAAGGGGAAAAAAAACCCATCCAGCTACCCCAGTGGAGAAAAATATTGAATTATTCTTATTAAAATCTCCAAACACCAAAAGAGCTCAGGTAGGTCAACAGCAATAAAAAATAAATATATGAGAGAGAGAATCATATGAACCCCTCTGATGACGTGCTTTTCTAAAAATAACCATGGGCACTTATTTTGCCCCCAAACCCAACGAGCTGAATAAGATTGCGTTACAGCTGCACAGTCACATTGCAAGATAATACGGGATGCGAGCCAGATTCTCACCTCACGTAAATCAGCACAGCGCTGCTGGAGTCACTGCAGTTATTTTGAACAGCCCCAGTGGACGATCTAGCCACACATTTTTGTGTGATATACACAGCTCACAAGCAGCGTGACCAGCTTTATTAAAGTTCATATTTTTCCAATCGCAAGTGTCTCACATGCTTCATTATTCAAATTTTATATAAAAAACCCATTAAGATCTCAAGGTGCCCTGAGGACCAAACACATTTTAAAGGAAAGCAGTTAGAAGAAAAGCAATGGGTATTTAAAGTTGGGTTTTGTTTGTTTTTTTCCTGCTTGTCCCATTTAATGGGTCAGGAGAGCTAGCAGGTTAAGAAGAGGGTTACAAAGAGGCCCACTGAAACCATCCTCTCTCTTTCTTCCTGGCTAGATCAGAGGGAATCTGGTTTGTTTATTTTTTCCTGTTGTAACATAGGTCAAAGTATTAAAAAGACTGAGAATCACCGACCTCTTGCTTACAGTCTTCAGGCTCACACATATGACAAGACTGGGCAGAAAAGGTTAAGTTCAAAGCAGCTTGGACCTCTAGGGACACTTTGAAGTAGTTTAGCATAATCTAAATTCATAAGGACCTCTTTAATGTCTAAGTAAACTAACAAACGCTTTTGGAACAGTCTAGCATCCCCTAAGGAAAAAGAGCTGTGCAGTAATAATCACTGAATTACCCAAATAGTCTAAAAAAATAGTCTGATAAAAAAATCCTATTAGAGCTGCTCCCTTCCTTTGGTAAAGGTAATTGCATTTTTTACTTTCTAAAAACAGCAGCCACCATCTTCCTCCCAAAGAGAGTTAGTCTTCAAAGGGAAGTGCTATTCCTGATAAGTGGTGACAGACCACCACAAGGAAGTTAACCGTTTAGGGCTGGACTGTGTTCTTGCTGCCGGACGGGGACGATGCCATGCTGCCCTAGTCCAGCTGTCAGAGAACTACGAAGAATTAAAACTCCTTAAGCAGAGTGCATGACCAACATGCTGCATCCTGGCTTTGGACAAAAATATACTTGAAAAGGAGTTGGATAAGCACCTACTTTGAAAGATGAGCTCCTTCAGAGCTCCACTGCTGTGCGCTTTATACGTGCATATTTCTAGAAGCAACAGAGGGAACTCCGTTGTATCTCCAGAAGAGAAACAACAGAATATCTGTATGACCAAATGACCCATGACATGCTACAGTTGGGAGTGATGCTTCCCCCTCAAAACAAACTCCTCTTATGTTGTCAGTAGTTACTCATAGTTGCTAGAAATAAATAGGGCAACTTCCCACTAACTTGGAATCGCGTTTCTTGAAAAAAGAGATTACTTCGGGTAAAGAAGTGAAATTAGAGTCTCTTATGCTACCACAGGAACATTATTCTACATCCTTATTTCTGCATCATTTCAGAAGTGATCTACTCACCTGCCAACATGTGGTCAGGAAGGAAAATTTCCTCTCTTATTATGTACAAGTAGAGGGCATAGAGAGGCTTGTTTTTTCCATTTTCTACAGCAGTGCTAATTCATTTAGGACGAGGCAAAGAAGTCATACATCACAGGCTGTTTCTGGGAGATCAGCGTGACATTTTCTCGCTGCCTCTCTCTTGCTTAATCCAGTATTTACCCAAATTGGATGGATGTCAGTACAGCAGGCAAAGCCTTCATCCAGGACACTGGCCAACAGCTATTAGCTGATAATGAATACAGCAGTACCAGCAGTCCTCTGCTTTAGACCGTATGATCTGCAGAGCAGGAAGGTCTCTCTGCGTCGTGCCTTGCACGATCAGACACAGGGGCCTGAGAGGATCCTGATTACTTCCAGGAGGGGCTGAAGACCAGCTCTGGGAGCTAGTCCTGTCAGCAGGGACCACCTGACACAGGGGACCTTGAAGAGGAGGAAAATACAACAAGCAGACCGCCTGTGACTAGATCATTGCCAAGTGGTAACTAGGGGATGAAAGCAATGCACTGATCCCCTGTGTGGTGGAGCCCAGTAGTGGTGCAGGAAGAGCACGTTGTGGAGCAGAGCCTTGAGGTGTGAGTGACACAGAGAGACGGCAGTCTTGCTACTTTTCTCCCCTGGGTGACATCAAGGCTTCCACTCCTTCAGCTGAAGGTGAAAGCAAAAGGGGTTGCTAATAATGGCCTGGATCAGGTTCCCATTTAAAGTGGCCTCTAGAGAAGTACGAGTGTTTAACATCAATGACCAAAGCAGCTGTGGAACTAATTGCAACACTTTGCCCAACATTTTATCAAGTCCAGTAAAGACCCAGTATCCATATGCCATTAATAAAAGGCAAGAAGAGTCAACAATTAGTACTCAAGGAAGTTAATAGCTGGGGTGGGGGGGGGTATTATTATTTTTGCTGGAGAGAGGCTCCTGGTAAATTCAAGGGGTGGCTTGTAACTAATTAAATGATCTGAAGGAGAGGGATCTCTGATTTAGCCAGAGACAGTAGCTAAATCAGTAGAAGGACTTCTAAGTGTGCCGGGCTTGCGTGCTTGTACAGTAGCAGTCCCCACTGTGCATGAGCTGTTCAAAGCAGGGAGCACAAACTCTGCCAGATGTCCCGGCTGTCCCATGGCCTGGCGTGGAGCAGCAATGTCATGTATCCACAATAGTTGTGCAACTCACACACAGTGTCAGTGCTGGAATTACGCCCAGACTCAGCCCTGGTCATTCATAAATATGGACAGAACCCAAGTCCTTGATTATAAACACTCTTACACGCAGTTATGCAAGTGACTGAATAATTCAGGCTTTCTTCCCAGATATGGCATAATATTGAGCTATGTAAGAACACAACTCTGCTTTGGCACAGTCTGACATCTCTGTACATCAGCCCTTCTCTCCAGCACAGCTTGTAAACTGGGGAAGAGCAAAGCTTACAGAAAAGCTTACAGAAATGTGACCTCTCATGGCAGCGCCCTCTCCCTCCTGAGCATCCCCCCCTCTCCCGCCCGGCTCCCATTGTGTGTTTTGCACTTTGCCTTAACGCCAAGATACAAGAAAAAAGAAATGGTACCGACAGCCTGCTGGGGTGACACACGCTCCACGGCTGGCAGTGTTATGCCAGCAAGACTGTGGCATTTTGGACTCCAGGGAAAATTTGAGCAGGAGCATGCCCATAGCCAGGTACACCTGTACAGGGGGCAAAAACACAGCCCAGAGCGAGAGGACCACTGTGGGAAAGTGAACTCTAACCCCACAGTCTCCATCACAACCCATCTAATCCATTTCAATATCACATACACGCTTCACAGGTTTGCTATAAGAACCAGATAGCTAAAAGTTAGAGACAGGTTTAAATTTAACAAAGTGTTTCCATCTTTAGTAAAGCAGAAAATACTACCAGCATTCCCCACAGTTACATAAACCCTCTACTGAAACAGCGTTTTCTCAGTGACTTGTTCATGCACCTAGGTATTGACTGACTTTCTTCCTTCATTCTCCCAATTTTCCCTTGACTACACCATCTTTGAAATCCATTTCCTTGAGTTGTACCGGGCCATGATACCGTGCGTTACAGACAGGTACCTCGCTCCGTGAAAGCTCCCATTGACTCCAGTGAGAGGTCTCCTGGGCAGACCAGCCTCACCCTGAACTGCATCAGGACCCAGCTCCAATTTCCTGCGTTGCAGCAATTCAAGGTGCTGGCTGATTTAACACCTCAAGAGCCACATGTGAAAATGCTCTGGCCATACTTTCCCTGCTATACACGTGTGTGTGTTTTCAATTTACATACAAGTAACAAAGCAAGTAAACATGAACTGCTCATCGCTTTGCAAGGTGGCTTTCCAGTCCCCTTCAAATTTGGCCATTTCAGAATTTTCTTTGAGAAGTACTCTATTATCTATGCATCATATCAGAAGAACAGACAACAGCTTTTTGCAGGTTTAGTTATTTGATCCCTGCAGCAACACGCTCCTGACACAGTTTTATAGCACTCTGTGGAGTATTCTAGCAATACTTCTTCCATCTCTTCAACAGACAGTGGAATTGGAGCATGCCTCTCATATGGGTGTAAGCGTGCTTCCAGTCTTTGCAGCCAACTCACAGCTGCGCAATATTAAACACAAAAGTAAATTATCATTCCCTATCGCATTATATGAAAGGGCAGAATACAGCTAGCTATTTAAGCCTCTGCATAATACTTTTAACCTAGAACAGAGAGAAAGTGCATGCTTTGAAAGCTATTTTTCTTTGAAACGTTCAACTAGGTCTTCCGTTCTAGGTGAGTATTTCATACAGATAATGCTAAGCAGAAGAAATAATTCCTTCCACACTCATTCATTATACAAATTCTGATATAAATCCACATTAGAAATCAACCTGATAAAAGCTCAGATAGGTACTTCATAAATGCTCAGCTGATTCCTCAGATATCCACAATAAAAAAAAAATATACTTGTTGCCTTGCTACGAATTTGGACCATGTTTGGCAGTTTTGCTTTGGTGTTGTACTATGTTTAGCAATTTGGTTTGGTGCTTGATGGGTAACCACAGCAAGGAACAAACATAAACACAAGAAGAAAAAGACCAGAGCATTTCAATGACTTAATTTTACCATAAAACATCTACACTCTCATGCAAAAAGAAAAAGCCCCCACCCTAAAGTAATTTATTTTTCTGTAGCTAAGGAACATTTTGTGGCAGGAGGGAAGACATTCCCAAAACTGCTTCTTCCAGACCTTTGTGCACGCGGCAAAAATACGCCAGTGCCTAGAGTGACTGTTCTCCTGCTCACCTTTTATGCATGCACTGTGCAAATGTTACACACAAAGTGGGAGAGACAGTGTTTTTAAAAAAAAACCTCAAAAATCATACAAATAAGGTGCTTCAATTCTTTACTTCAGTGTGGATGAAAGTTTGAAGTATTGCCTGTGTTCCTCAAAAGGCAACCATCTCCCTACTAAACACAAAACATACTTTAAGGATCTGAACCTTATTGCTTACTGTACACATGAAAGAGACTATGAACTAAACTAGAATCCAATGTATTCAAGATTATCAGGCCAGCAACCATCTTTTGTGCAGCATCCAGTACTGTGGGGCTGGGTTTCCATACCCCACACCAGTCTCCATGGCAGAGTGTGTGTGTGGGGAGAGAAATCATCACGGGATTATTTTTGCTTGACTTTGTAGGGAGCTGCAGTGCCTCTCTGGATGCACTTTGTATTTCTGATGCCAGTCCATATTCCTAATCATCTCTAAACTTCCCCAGTGCATACTTTTGAATCATGCTCAGAGGGACACACACAGTGGCACTCCAGGCTGCCTTCCTATTTATTTTTAAATCCATCTACTCTTATGCCTGTGGGGAAAGGAGACCAGCCAGCATGCCTGCAAAGACAGCGCTGCGGGCTCCCAGCTCCTGCCGAGCTCTGCAGCAGCCTGGCTCTTTAGCCTGGCTCTGGCTGAGCTCTCACCATTCACCCTCTTCGAGCACTGGCTGCTACTGCTTAGTTCACAAAGGTCCTCAAATGAAGAGTTAAAAGCTGTGCAGGGAAGTTGGAGCAAGCCTGCAAAAACATTTTGATAAGCTTGTGTGCAAGTGGAAAGGCAACAGCACACAATAGCCAGAAGCCCACGTGCTCTGCCCTGGGCTAGACATAAATTCTCCATCCCGCTCCTCTGCTCTAAGTGATTCCAGGTCACATCCATACATCACGAAACTTTACTATTGTGCTCACGGTGTTTAAACTTGGGGCAGGAAGCAGCTGGGCTCCAGTGTATGATCTCATATGGATCTGGGTAAATATTTCCATGGGAGCGTGGTACAGCTTTTAGCAGGCTTAATTTCTGCTCCATACCTGTGTTTTCCTGCCTGGGGAAGGAAATACCATGTGGACTCTGGCACAGGCAGTGGAGAGTTGATGGCAGAGTATCTCCAGAGGGAACCATTGTGTTGCAGAGATGTCGAAAACCAAACAGCTATCCAAAAGCGAGAGAAATATAAAGACCAACAAAGAAGAGTAAAACACAGGTTCATCCCTGAACAGACCTGTACCACGGGCAGTTTTACGCAGAGGTGGAGCCCAGGGCAGACCCAGGTTCCATGCCGGCGGCTTTGCCCTGCCTGCTGAACAGCAGTACCATAGGCTGCAGCACGGAGAGGTGGAGGGGAAAGCAGACACCGAGGAATCAGCACTGAGTATGGGAATGGGGCATCAATGAGCCTCTTCACACAAAGCCTGTGAGCCAGAGGGTCCTCTGCCAGTGCCCACTGCACGAGTCAGTCACCTGAAGCCACCCATCTGCTAGAAGAAACTTTGATCTAGGGCTAGTCCTTAGGCAAAGCTGCCAGGATTGAAAATAGCAGTAATTGCCCCGCTCCCACCAACACCTTTCTAGAAGACTGTGGGGGTCTTGCTCCCTGCCTCATTCAAGAGGACTTTTTTCCACCCTACCACATCACCCCCGAGTCAGATGGGGGAGTATCTTACAGGCCCTGCATGGTCTTCTTCTCACTAGTTATACCAGCAGAGAGCAAAACAGGGTTCTGAGTAACAGACAAGGCTGGACAGGTGGGTGATACTCATTTTTATAATCCAACCCCAGAATAATTGAAGTAAATGTCACAAAAAGTTACCTGAATGCCTACATGGGTACTAACGTGATATCCAGTAAGCAGCTGTGTTTTCACATAGTTACATCAAACAGGCTGCAGAACAAGAAGGTCATGGTTTGGTTACAGTGTCTAAACAACTAAATCAGTGGGTACTACTGGGCCTGTCACTTGATCTCATTACCCTGACCTCACCAGCTCTGGAATTTAGTGACCTTCCCAGATCAATATTTCAGAAATGACTGAAGTTTTAGAGTATGCAGAGATTCTCTCAGCGTTGGCTAAATAATTATATCAAAAGTCCAGGAAAGGGGAAGACTTGTCCCTCCTTTCCCATTAGCATGCATTTCTCAATTGCTCTGGAATACAGCACACACCCGGGGGGGAGCAGTGATTTTCCTTCGCAATTTGCATCAGAGTATTTTTTCATTAGAACATTTTGGAGATCTTAATTTTTTCTTTTCTAAATCAGATTGCTATTACAGGCTTTCTTACATTTTTTCAGCTCATATTTTCCAGTACTCTGCAAAGACACATAGGAAGCTTTACTCCCCAACTTTTTTGTCACTTTTACCTCGGTAAACAGAAAGCCAAGCTCCTCGGCTGTCAGCATTTAATCACGTGCAGTCATATTTCCTTTTGCCAACTTTCATCGTAGTACTATGCATGCAAGAAGGAGGAAGCAGGGCTCAGTTCATAGCCGACATACTGATACTACTTTGTTTTCTATGCACCTGACACCTGTTTGTCTGGTTCCAGCTCACCAAAAAGCCTACACTGGCCACATGAATTAAATTAACTCAAGTTTCAATCTCCGAGCTTTGGGGTTTTTTTTAATTTTGTTTTTCACAATAAAAATAGCCTACTTTTAAAAACTTGGCTAAGGCTTCTTCCTTAAAGTTTTATTAGTTCTGCTCTGCAAGAATAAACCTGGCAACAAAATCTCACAGCTTTATCATGAATCCCTCATTATTTGGATTTTCCTGAAAGCATCAGTATTAAAGCTGCACGATTGCATAAGGAAGTGGGGTTTGCGCATAGATACAGGGCTCCGACTAAAAGTTACTTCTAGGCTTGTGGTTGCTAGGTAGAACCGAAAGCAATCTCAAAGTCCCAAAACCTAGGAGGAAGTAAAGACTTGTTTCTGGCTTAAATAGCAAAAGTGAAAGTCATCAGGGTTAGGGTTCCCCCCTAAAAAAAATAATTGCACAATATTTTGTAGTTTGAATAATGCATTTAAGCATTCAAAATCCTTCAGTTGTGCATTCTGCCCATCGCGATGGCACGCAAGCATAAGAGGCTTTCCTAGCCACCTGGAAAGATAACACCCACCCCTAGCAGCAACGCGCCGCAAACCGCCATCCCTCAGAGATGGCCAGATGGTTATCTCAGCAAAGAGACAGGTCTCTAAAAGTAAGGACTTGCGCCAGTGGAAAGTCTCCTATTCTGCGAGAGACGCGTTTTCTGCCAGAACTGCGAAAGATTCCCCCAACACTTCTGTTCCCAGCGTTCACACGCTGAACAGTAGGGATGACAATTATTTAGGAGGTTTGGCTGTTAGTGGAGCATTCTGTGGAAGAGCAGTGACATTTCTACTGCAAAATAAGCTTCCCAAGCCTACCTACAATGCTGGGATATACAAGCCCTGAAACTGATTGAATGCTGGTAATCCTGCTGGGACTGCCACAGAGACTTGTCTTCTCCAAGTTAAAGTATATAAAGAGAATTTATTCTACTCTGTATTTCAGAGCTCACACTTCAATTTAGAGCAACTCCACGGAGTTCAGCGGTGCTGCTCTTGCTTTACAGCAAGGTAATAAAGATCATAATCAAGCCTTCTGTGCTCCTAAGATACTTCTTACTTGGTTTTGTTAAGAAAGGTATATTCCTCTCATCACAAAGGCATGCATAGTTAGATAGCACATTGTGTAAAGATTATTTCTCCTGATGTGGCTGGCTCTGACTTTAACTGGGGCATTTGAGCACCCTTACAGGCTAAACATGAACAACAAAATGTTCTTCACAGATGAAAACTAATTTAAGCATCCATTTAACTTGCATTTGGCAGTTAGAAGAATGCTGGTTGCTTGCTTGCTTTTAGATAGTGAGGTTAATGGCCCTTCAAAAACAACTCCAAAATATGCTGTGGTGACATACCATACATAGTGAGGGCTGGGAGTTCCTTTTTAATTCCTTTTCAGTAGTCAACAGTAAGAGAAATTGAGGTTTCAGGAATTTATCTCCTCTTCCTCCTCTTGTGCATGCACATGCAGGTGTCGTGCTTCATACACGAAAGCAAAGCCAGAGCCGTACGCACATTCACCTGTGGCACTGCTGAACTCCCTGTTCTGCCCAGGGATTCCTCACCCAAACCACAGATATCTGGTGGTTAAAAAAATCATATGTTTGCATATCTAAGTTTATGAACTCAAAATTAGTCTGTAAATAATCTGTAAAAGTCTGAGGTAAAGGAAATGAAGCTATAAATGAACAGCACAACTAAACTAATGAAAAGATACGCCGTTCATGTAAGTGCTTCTTGTAATACTGAAAGAAAAAAGAAGTGGGCGAACAAGCACTTGTTAGAAACGTGCCTGTTAAGAGACACGTTTGCAAGCATTAGTGTTTTACACAACCTTCTAAGGCCAAATTTCAAGTTTTAGTTTACTCGGCCTTCACCAGGATAAGACTTCAACTAACCTTCTAAACCATAACTGAGTTTACACCTTATTCTGAAACACAGTCGAGATTAAACATATAATAAATTCAGGAACTGAAGAAACAACCAGACCAAAAATGATGCATCAGCTGGGACTCTGACTGAGGACAATCCCAATTTGTCCTTTGCTTCTCCAAAGATATTAACTTATTGCTGAAGGAATGGCCCTAATTACTGGGCCTCTAATTTGATTTATCTTTAGACACAGCATGCACAAAAATATTTTAAAAAGAGAGAAAGAGATATTGCTCATAGGAAATGTAAAAAACAGCCAGCTAATAACTGGAAGGGAACCATTGTTTCCCATTATCTCTGACATGCAAATCCTAGATTTAAAGTGAAATTGCAAAAACACAGATTATGCAAGACATGGTTTCCATCTAAGTAAAAGAAGCCAGTTTCTCTCAGTGTTGCAGAGTTGAATGCATCCATCTTGGGACAAGTTGCTAGCGAAGTTGGACTACATGTATTCCCATTCATTTTTGAGGACCGCTAAGGATGCATTTGATCTTCACCCGACTGGTAGCCAATGTCTTGTCTGAATAGACATTGTCCATACAATGCACACATTTGATATAAAGTATATTACCCATTTGAAAACCCCACTATTCTGTGAGATACTACCCTCAGTTTCAACTGCATAAGGTTTCATGAGCAGTTCAGGGAGATGGAGGCTAGTGTGAAACTAGTTCAAAGGGAATAAAGCCTCTGAAAATAATTAATTACACCATGTACTACCAAAATCCCCTAATAAAAGCATGGCAGTCAGAATGTGTCAGCTGGCTCAGCAAAGTGGCCAGCAGATACCCCAGGGAAGGGATCTGGCCCCAGGAACTGTGGCCTGGTTGCCCAGTAGGCAAGTGCTTTGGGCATGCTGGGGAGTTGTGCAAGAAGACAGGCAGGCATGATCAGGCTTGGCAAGATTAGGTCAAGTGAAACATTGCATAAACATGATGGCACAAATCACATCACTGACAATCTCCATCAGTTTATCATCAGCCTGAGCATTCAGAGTTTTGGCATCCTTCTGCAGATCCTCACCTGAACAAATAGGCATGACCCACTGAGATCTGGTCCTGTGGCTGTAACAGTGCCTGTGTTACCTGCAGCCACCTAAGTGAAATGCTTTTCCTAGGTGAAGAGAATACAGCCTAGCACCTCACTCAGATCCTGCCTGGATTGGCCCCTCCATTGGGGAGGAAAAAACCACCACTGCCGGAGGGTTGACTTAGATGGGTTGAAGCTCATTGCCTTTGCAAATGGAAACATTGAGCTCTGCGCTTGGGCTGTTTAAACAAACTCCTGCTCAAGCACGGACTCCTAGTTCTCCCAAGTCAGTAGGGACCTGAAGTTCCTCTCGTTCAACAGTTTTAATAGCTTGTACAAATAAAAAAAATGAAGCAATGGTCTTAGCCCACCATTTAGCACCTGGTTACACTTTAGCTCAGTTCCAGGCAGAAACTGCTAGAGCCCAAGGGTCAAGACAGAGTGTGGGGAAAGTCATCACTGATTAATTGGTCTTTCATAGATCTTTTAATATCCAGGCTCCAGAAATTCTGCAATACTCAGGAGCTGCTGTCTAGATTCAGTGTGACAAGACTCAGTGATGTGCTTTTGTCAATAAGTACACACACTTCATGCTTACTTGCTTTGCTTAAAGTACAAATCATAAATAGTTGTATGTGACAAATTCCCCAGTATTGAACCTTCACGGCTGCCAAGCAGCATGCTGCAGAACAGAATAAGGAGAGCTATAATTTTCTTTTCTTCATTTTGTTATTTGACCTTCAGTTTTTCAGTTGTCCTTGGATCAGTCTGGAACTAAATATAGTCCTTTCAGCATTATTTATATGTTTAACCCAAAGCTACCCACGTGTGTCAAGGGACTATCATAACACTGTTCTAAATTATTTTAACAGCTTATTTTAAATTGGAAAATGTGGTTTTTGAAAAACCATTGTCAATTAATTATGATTCCACAAACTCCTACCAACTCTCTTGTGTTTTGTAACAATTTGCTCACAGCCTACAAGACAAAGCCTCCAACTTGCTCAGAGAAAGCTCTTGCAACTGTCCAGCCTTTGAAAATGCTGACTGATCTTTAAATTAACACATTGATAATGATTTTGGCCACCAGCTATTTACAAATGCAATGCAATTTACAAATTAAAAAAACCATAGATGGATCAGCTGCATCCTTTGGGATCAACAGTCATCAGGGCTGAAACATCCCTTAGTGTACTATATCTCTACAAACTATTTGGAATGGGAACCAAAACCCACCACATTCAACTGAAAGTCATTAGTGTCTGACTACATACAGTAATTCCTCCTGAACTGAGCAATAATTTTTCAGTCAAAAGGTCTTTGCCAAGCAAGGAAAAGACAAAACAGCCACTGTAATGATCCTCCCTGAAACCTTGAGAAAGGGCATTTTCCGCCCCAGGTAGTGGTTCTGTGGTATGCATGCCAGCTACAGAGCTAACCAAAACAACAAAGAGTTGGGTGGGTGGACAGATAGATGGGCACACATAGGTGCACACAATTTCTACCACGTAAGAGCAATTTCCCCTATATCATCACAATTCTGCAAACCGCATCAATTTTCTTTTATTTACATAACCAGTGTGAGCAACTTCAGAGAAGGATTTATGGTGCAGCTTGGGTTTCTGTGTGGGTTGCTCTTTTACTGTATCAATATTATGCTTAACAACATTTTTCAGTCAGGAAGAGGTCCATGTGAAAGTTGAAAGGTGAGAGAATTATTTCTAACTGTTCTCAGGTAAGAAAGAAAAAAAAAAAAACCTGTTTTATCACTGATCTAAGCAATGCAAGCCAAATTCAGCCTATGTATTTAAAGGGCTTGCACTAGTAAATCAGCTTAGAGCAGTTATTTAAGAGTTCAGAATTTCTTGGATAATGAATGAGACAAGCACATAAACTTTACCGAAACATTTTTAAATTTTACAGTCAGCTCTATAACTTGACACCAAATAGTGTCACCCAGAAAAACAACCAGCCATTGCCACCAACAACTGGTACAAGATTTCTGACTGTTAACCACCCCCATTTAAAGCCAAATTTTCAAAAGAGCTGAGCACCTAAAATATTTTGCTTCTTTGAAAAAAAAAGTCAGCTATGTTACAACGCTTACCTTTCATCTCCTTAAAGCTCTGAGTTCGAGCTCCATAGATGCTACAAGCCTAAATGCTCAGACATAAGCAAATCACCTTGGGAAACACATTCATATATACAAGTTTTAAAAAATTGATTCATGTGCACTTGGCAGTTGGTGAAATTTCTAATGAACTTCTGTTGCTGCTCCATAACTTTACCAGGGCAATTGCACAAAGTAAATAGAACTGAGTTCTCAAGCGAGTTTGAGACCCTGTTTTAATGACACAGTAAATGCAGGTTTAGGGCAAGAAGCCTCTGATCAAAACCATCCCAGCCACACCACCCAAAGCACTGATCTGGTAGAAACAAGCTCTGTTAACTCAAATTTGTTAATATGGACTAGTGAACTTTGAACCAGATCAGGTATAGCCTATCTTCTCCCAGTGGCATAGCAGAAATGGTATAAATTACTCGTCTTGCACTCCAATTAATTAAATCAAAATTGTCTGATGTGCCCACCTCGGTCCAGATCAGATCTGCCTTAGAGAATGATCCAGTGCTGATGAGTGTGAACCCACAGCCCGAGTGCTGCAATGACAGATACTGGAGTGGTGTGGAGAGACGGCAGTTTTTCAAAAACGTAGAACAACATATCAACAACAGAATGAAGATATACAAGGCAAAACCAAGGTGGTGTCATAAAATACATTCAGGGTCAATAGCTAACGTCCCTGTTATAAAAGTTCTATTGGTTTTACCCAAGGTTATTTCCTTAGCTGCCAGAAGTCATTTGGCTAGAGATGGGATAAGGGGGTTGCTTTGGGCGCTGAGCGCAATCTATCCAAGGATCAGATCAGTTATGTTCTGCTGCTTATTGAGAAGCTGTTTGTTCTGAGTCACTTGCTATGTATTTATATATAAATATAAATCTATACATATGTGTGTACATACATGTATACTTACAGGGTGTTTACATAAAAGCTCTTGGGAGCTTTTTGGATTAGAAACCACAGTATTTTCCTTCATTTCTAAACCACGCTTTATCAAGATGACCAGAAGAAGCATTGCCAAATTTTACTGCCCTCCTGCCTCCCTGCTAGCTCCAAGTTCCTGCACGTCTCAGAGGCTACGGACTATTTATGGCAAAAAGACAGTCCATTAACCTAGCAATGCTCAAACTTTTATCACCTTTCCCTGCCCCTGCAAGGATACATACTACTCCCCCAGGCCCCAGTTCAGGAACATCTGGCTTAGCCACTCTCCTCCTGTACAGAAGAACATCTTAGGAGGAGAAGATGAGCAGAAAGATGCTGCTGAGATAAGAGACACCTGCAGCTGCACCTCTGCCAAGGGCTGACCTGCAACTGTTCCCAAGCATGTGAGACCTCGCCGTGCACTTTCTCTACCAGCTCCTCATCCAGCACCCTCTGCTCTTTCCCATGCATGATCTCCTTCCACGGTGCTGCTGGGTCTCTCCCCCTGCCCCGCTGCAGCTTTTGGCCATTCACCTGAGCCTCTCCACTGTTCACCATGGCCAAACAAAAGCAGGAAAGCAAAAGCTGCCATCAACTTTTGATGAAACCAGAAAAAACAGAAAACCAATAGAACTTGTGGGAAGCAAGAGGCTTCCAAAAGGCTGGAGGGGCCATTTCTCATTGCCTTCCACCAGGCTCGTTCCTGCAACAGGCTCATGCCCAGGCACAAAGCCGCTGCAGCACCAGAGAGGAGCTCCTCACTGACACAGGGACACACACAAGCACACGGAAGGCAGCAAACTCCAAAAAAGAATTTTGGCTGTACCCTCATTCCCCCCCCATGTTTATGATGCACTCAAACTCAGATTATTTCTGTCCCTGATCCTCCCATGACAGTAGTCCAAATCCATTCAGAGTGAAGACGCAGTGGCTGTGACTGCAGAGCTCCTCCAGCATAACCTCTTGCATTGCTAAGCTATACGCTATTAAACAACCAAACATCTCAACTCTATTAGTAATCTTATTATTACAGCATTGTAAAAGAAAAAATGTGGTTTTTTGGGGTTTTGGGTTTTTTTTTTATGATGGAGCTGCCACTGTCTGGAGGAAACCTGTGTTTTGCACACACAGAAAGGCACACACGTATTTCACATGGTGCATTGCAAGCTGCACAGAATAGAAAGCAGCTGGAGGAAAATGGCTATAGAGAAATGGTTCTCCTGGGCATCATCTGTTGATTTGTTTTGTTTATAGAAGGAATGAGATTTTTATCTCTGCTCAAGATATAAAATGCTTCCATGGCACTGAGCTCACTGCTTGGCTATGGTCTCACTCAGGAATGTAAATAAAAAGAGGGGGAGGAGGGAGAAAAGGCTTTACTTTACAGAATCCTGAGAAATGTTAAAAATTAAATAGAAAAATGTCCATCAGTGATACAGTCAAGGTTTGAAAGAGGAACTGAGTCACCAGCTATCATGGAAATTAGGGCCTCCTTACCACACTTGTTAATAGCTTGCTTCTACTAAAGCTGAGGAGGCAGGTTAGGGACAAACTATTCAAATCCCAAGTCTCAAATCCCAGCCTGAGTCCTGGCAGGATGAACATCCGTACACTGTACATACACCAGTCCTTACAAGATGTGAAGGCACAGATTCTTACGGTCCTTCCACCGTCTGTGCCCACAGTTGATATTCCAAGCTCTCCCTGCAACCTTGCTCTGGGGAGGCTCCTCGCTCGTCTGTGCCTGACACCCAAGATCTGATGGTCTCTTTCATTTAACAACAGGGCTCTGTGTCCTAGGAGAACACCAGATGGCTGGTTTTCCACTCAAGTTGATAGCACTTCCATTTGTGTTAAGCAAAAGTCGTATCTCAGGAAAGGAAATAAATTGTGAAACCACTAAATAATCAACTCCTGCTAATAATTTTAACTTTTTAAAGTTTAAAAACATAACTGTTGAGGATGGTGTCCAAACTGTGAGAAATGACCTGAATTGTAAAACTTTCTGGTAGACAAAGTTTAAAATACTATTCTTCTGAGATCTGAAAGGCTCAAGGTTTGTTTGTTGCCATAGCTAGGAACAGTTATCACAAAACTGAGGATCCTTTATCTCTGCACCACCTATTCTTAGCTCTTAAGAGGAGATGAGAGACAGCAGGCCAGATACATATCTAGAAGTGAAGGCTGCTGAACATCATTCCAGAACAGCCCCGCTTCATTAGCTACAGAGTGGATCTGAAGTCTTTCTGGAACCAGCAAGGGGCATTTGCTCTTCTTAAAGCTGTGTTGTCTCTCACTCAGCCAGAGCTCTGACCTGACTGCCTACTGAGGAAATATTTGGGCAACCCAGAGTCCCATGCTGGGTACAATACGTCATAACTTTCAAAGACATGAAACAATCCAGAACATTAGTGTTATACTCACCGAAATCTGTCCTAACATAAACGTATAGCTTCTCAGTTTTCCTACCATGAAGCTTATACTGAGGTCTCTCTTGGAGAGATTGCTGCATCTCAACCCATGATGAGTATTTCAGAAAATCTTAAAACTGAGGTTTGTTAAAGTCTTTGAAGACCAAACAGATCATACTGATACTTTAAGAGTTGGAAGAAGGCCCTTGCAGTCTTGACCACCATCACTCTCTGTCCCTCATGCTAGCATGCAACACGCTGAAGATCCTTTAGCTGCTCCTTCCTCTCCCAGGGTGGCTATATTTCACATCTTTCCCACATTTCAAACCACGTGCCTCGATGACCTCTTCATCTTGTTATAGCTCTACTGAGAGGGTGTTTACATAAAAGCTCTTTGGAGCTTTTTGGATCAGAAACCACAAACATGCATGCACAGATTACATCACATTTATTGCTACTGAATAAGTTAAAAGAATACTTAGGGTTACAGGTTCAAAACTCTGCCAATAGTTCTCATCCAAGAGCATTCATACAGCAGGAGCTTGCAATCATACAGTTACCAATTACCCATCTCCTCTAAAGTCCACTGCCTTTTCATCCTTCCTGTACCCCTCAACTCCTAACAAGTATCACAAGGTTTCTACTAGCTGAAAGGAACTATTCTTTCCAAGGAAGTAGACTTCACTTTGTCAACACAAGCATACAGCCACTGCCCCATGCCCTACTCCCAACATACATCTCAGTTCAGCTCCTTTCCTGCAGCCTCAACTTTCCCAAACATACTTGACCTCAGTCTGTAATGACCCACTTCAAATTCATACTGAGTCACATCCTTCTGTTCCCACTCATTCTTCCCAGTCCTTCTCCAGCCATTGCTGGGCATCCAGCTTCTTTTCCTATCCAAGAAACAAACCAATATAACAGATTTTGCCCTTTCCCTTGTTTATTGCTTCCTTAATAAACTCCCCCAACAACCCCACAGGTTCTACAGAACCATGAAAGAAGATACTGGCCAGGGAAGAAACTACCAGAGGAGTGGATGTGGAAAATCTACCACATGCTAGATGACCCCTGCATTAAAACTCTAGTATCCCTACTGATCTGCACAGTCACTCCAGCCATAGAAAATACATGTAAAATAAACAAGCAGAACTTAAAAGAAATTGTCACCAGTGTAAGCAATGGCACATAAAGAAAGGGAATGAAGAGACAGACATTGAACATCATTTTCTCAAGCTCCTCCACTATTCCTCCAAAAGTGAAATAAATGCATTTCCAGACCCAAGCCAGAAAATACTTCGAGCTCTTTCTGCTGGCTCTCAGCAGTTAGCACACACTGAGCTCATGGAACAGTAAACTTTGTTTCCAATGGGGAAAAAAGCCAAAAACAAACCTAGGGAGGGAGATAACAGATAGAAAAATCCATCTAAAGGTTTCGGGTATGTCAAGGGGAACTGATAAAAGACAATCTCTCAATAATATGTCAATATTTTATTTTAAAATAGTTTTCAGACAGCTCCATTAAATACTGTATAAAACTTCCCTTCAGAAGAACAAGGCATAGCAATCAAAGGCATTAATTACCAGTTAGCCAGCAATGAGGACAAAACACACCGAACATTGTTATTGACCAAGCCTGATGCAAAGACAAAAAGGAGTGAAGAATATAGGCAATTTTCTTTTAATGATGGGAGCAGTGTTGAAGGAGACAAGAGAAGGGAGAACACAGATTTACTTTTCAGCACTCTGAGGAAGTCTAACCTGTCAAAACTGCCCATTGATTTAACTTTCCATTTAAGGAGCACAGCCAGGCTGGCAGGACACTTGGTCCGCTATCTGAAAGATGTGGAGTGACAAGTCCATGCCCCTTGGAGAACATGAGGATGCAAAACTAGTTGCCCCAGTGCAGGGCAGTCACAGGAACTGTCAGTATGCTCCCCTGGGGTTCAGGGGAGAGCAGACTTCATGGCACTGTTTGGAGGAATTACAGCAGTCCTGCGAGGCCCCTCTGAGCCTGGCAATTAAATGCACAGACACAGCAAGAGACACAATGGGATGGAGTGCCCCACTGCTCACGCAGGCAGAGCCTTCTCTTTAAAGAGGTTGTTTACATTGCCTTCTTTCATCATCTAATTTCAATGCCATTTAGTGCACCAAGAAGTGTGTGTAGTTCCTCAGGTTCCTAATACAGTCAGTAGATGGAGGCAGGAGCTCCTACAAGCTAATTCAGAGCACCCAAAATTATTTTGCGAGGTGTCTGAATATCCCCAAGATAAACAAAGCAACCTGCCTCAAGGCAAACAGCAGATCAGAAGTTAAAACCAAAGTGCTAGTCCAGAAGAGCTAAATGAAGCTCCAGAGAAGACTCCCAGGCAGAAGCTGCCTGATGAAGAAGCCAGGGTAATGCCCCCCCTTGCCAGTCCCTCCTGCCTGTGCAACCCAGTCCAGACCAGACCCAGTCCATTCCAAGCCCTGCAGAAAGGGAAAGCAGAAAGGGGATTGCTCAAGGGCTGCATCCAGCTCCTGTTGGCCTGGCAGCATTTGTGAGCATTAGCCAGCTTCGCAGCACGGTCCATTGGACACTAGATCTGGAGACGATGCCAGAAGATAGGTAAATATACTTGTTTCGTGAAAGGAAGCTAACCTATCCCTGTAAGTCTACATTAACATACTATATAACACCGTAATCTCCATGCACTATAAACAAATTGTGCTGGAGGGATTTTATGGGGAGAGGCATGAAATGGTTTAGGGAAAAACGAAGACCATGAGGAATGAATAGGCTGGAGATTTACTACTTTACACAGAGTTGTTTGGGTAAAATGCACCTTCACAAAAGACAAAAAAACAGGAAGCACTTGAAGGTCTTCAAATAAACACGGCTGGCCACGTAATCTCTAAATTTAAAAAAAAAAAAAACAAAAAACAAAAAACCAAACTTGAATATAAGAGGCCTCTGAGTTTTGCAGTGAAGTGCAAGCACGCAAAACCAAAGCTGCACAGCACTAGAGGCTGAGCTACGTTTATCAGGATAACCAAGGTGTTATAACAGCCTCTGAGGACATCCCAGAGAATTTAACTCTGAAGCTGCAAAAGCAATGATGGAAAACTGTTCTACCTTTTGAAAAAAATAAGAGAACTTTGTTTACCTAAAAGCGGCATAATCAGGGCACTGAGTGAACTTCATTCTGGATGATCAAATGTACCTTGTTTTCAGAGAAAGAAAGTATTTAGTCATTTGTGGCGTGGCACATTTCTAAATTATAACTCAGTAGCATATTCTGCTCCTTCTCAGGCTCACCTAGAGATGCTTGATTTAGCTCAAAGAGGAGGCCATATCTTGCACAGCTGTGGGATCAAATTATGTTTGACACGTTAGTGGGAATTCCAGATTTGCTTGATGCAAAGCTGCATGACAAAGACAATTCAAAATCTGTTAGTTTTTTCTGTCATCAACAGCAGTTTGCTGATGTTTCCTGTTGAGTCAGATCCTTCTAGCTTTCATAAGCCATTTGAATGAAGGGGAGGGAAGCAGAATGACTTCCACTGACATAATGGCCATTGCAGGAAAAAAACAGCTGGGGTTAACAGAATATAAAACAACAGAACTTCCCTGCCATCTGACCCTGTAAACCTGATGCGGGGTCCACTGCAAACTGAGAAGCCACAATGTTGTAATAGGGGAAGACTCATTAGGGACCGTAACCCCAGAGCCCAGCTCGGAGGCCAGTGCCCACTGTGGGAGGGATGTGTGAGGGCGAGGGGCGTTCAGCAGGCAGAGCCCAGCGGCAGTGCAGGAGCACCAGCCCCGCAGCACTTGCCGTCTGCGGAGCTGTGCTTTCTGCCAGCAGGGGAAACAAGTGTGCTTTAACATCCAAGGATCAGGATGCCTCTCTGAACCTCTCAACTCGATGAGCCTGACACGAGAGCAGAGCTGTACATCTTTATGGATGTATGTTGATGCTCCGTACCCAGGCCTGTTTCCAGCCATAGTGGTCCTTGCAGCCCTGTGCCTTTGATGGCAGCAGTGACAAGCTGGAAAAGTTTGGGCCTACCCACCCACAGTCGGTGCTCCTTTCAGAGAGGATCCAAGTTTTGTACTGCCTGATACTGGATCTGTCCGGAAGCATTATCTGGATGTGTTAGGGAGAATAACCTGCTCACCCTATACCTCCACTCAAACCAAAAGCCTAGAGCTCTAGCAGTTGAACATCTTTTGTAAATACTGATTTTTTAAGGAGCAAAAAATGGTGCAAGATCTAGTTTTAGGTGGCATCTAGTTGGAAAAAAAAAATACCTGAGATCTATTTGATCTCAGTTTTGCCTAATGCAAGCCCAAACAGCAAGGTTCTGCAAAACCAGAATGAAGTTTTATTTGCAGACAGAGCATCTCTAAACTTTCTCTTTCAGAGCCCTTTCCAAAACCACAGAGGTAAAGTAATGCCAAACGAGTAATAGTATTGAAGTCACCTGTATCAAAATACTACCTGTCCTGAGATTAACTTCGGATGTGTTCTAGTACCACCGGTATAGTACCAACTGATGAACTCTAACACATGTTGTCCCCCATGTCCACATATCTCCTGCATCTAAGTGTATGCAAATGTCTAGGCTTAAGGCCAGAGGAAAAAAATACTAAGTTTAGTTTTCATTCTTTTTGATAAGAGACTGCAAATGCTTTGGGTCAGGATTGACTTGTTATGCAATGGGTGGACAGTATCTAGATCCAGTGGAACCCAAATCTCTCAATCTCTCTATACATGTCTGTAACACAAGTGATCATTAATATTACTTCAATGTAAAAATGGCATCTTTTTGAATGATTTAGCTTTTCAGAAACAGACAAGAACACTGCTAGTTTATGTTTTGCTATGTTTGAAAGCATGCAATTAGACGTGTATCTTACAAACATAAACAAACACCTCCCATCCAACCTCCATGTTTCTAAAAAAAACCATGTTTGTTTAGACAAGGGGTTGATAATCCAGTTTGAACACAGGTATCTGAGTGCTGTGACAGCTTCTTCATAATGCTAAGCTTATGGTACATTAAACTTTAAAGCAAGATAAACTCCTGCTTTCATTTTATCAAACATCTTCCCAGACAGCAAAAGGAAAGACACAAAGCAATGTTTGCAGCTACAACCAACCATGGGATACCCAACTCAGCGTATGTTTGAAATGAAAATGAACAATATGTTGCATAGATATACTACGGTCTTTTTCAGTAGAGAATATCACTGGGATTTGTAAATGTTAACCTCATTCCTCCCTTAAGTGTTTGTTTTTATTTCATGCCTGAAAAAAACCTGAGATTCACAGAGATTAAGTGAATAGAGACAGCAGTCCTTGCAATTGAGAAAGAAAGTGCTCTTAAAAGAAACTGTTCTGATAATCTGTTTGGCTAGTAGAAATCACAGGGGGTGGGAGGGACATGGACAAGAGATTTTTTAAGAGCGCTCAGTGTTGTGCCACTGGTATTACTGAACTTTATGTATTTACCCATATTATGCCTTTTTGTGGTCGGTAAAGCAGTAATTTCATTGTCTATCACAATAGTAATGTCGTAGCAAGAGCCATTAAAGAAGCCATGATATGAGGTCTGCAAGAAGAGACTTTGACCTACTGAGAGAAAGTAGTAAGGACGGGGAGGGTAGTGGACAACTAAGTCCTTCAGGAATAGGGGACAGCAATCAGGCTTGAGCCCATCAGTTAAATTAACAGATTCCAAAAAAAGCAACCTCAGGTTTGTTCTTCCCATTTCAAATCTGAAAAGACTATGTACCTAAAAGCTTCTCTGTTCTTCCTACTCCCAACATTAAATCAACTATCTTAAAAAGCCTCTCCTTATAGCTGACTTAAGGTCATGTGGAGGATAAACACTGAGAGATTATAGTCGCTGAATTTTCTAGTGATTTAAAATTGACACAATACACTACAAACATCACCTTCATATTACACTGATGATAACGCATGAGAAATCAGAGGTGCTATTAGAGGATTTGTTATAAAGAGTTATTGATGATCTTCATTGTACCATAAATAAGTCTAAAAAAAAAAAGACCAAATCATCCAAGTTTCCCCCTAAGACCTGTATCTTCTCTAGAAGTTTGTTTTTATGCAGCTACAGCCTCTCCTCCCTTTCCCAATCAACCCTTGCTTCCCTCCCTGCTTCATATGACTTCACCTTACTCAAAAATGTGAAGAGATTGGTCTTATCACAACTTAGCAAGATACCACCTGCCAGCTGAACTGTGATAAATCACAGCTGGCCTTACAGTACACATGCTAACAGCGACTGAGGCTGAGCCGACGGGCAGCAGCTCAAGGGTGTAATTTAAACCACCGAGCATCCCATCCACAAAAATCATGCTAAGGAAATAGCTCAATAACACGACAGTTGCCATCACCATGTTACTACTGTAGCGTGCATTAGATCTATCGACTCTCTTCTCTACCTGCAACTGCCTTCTGTTTAGCCTGTAAGCCTTTTACAGCCAACAAAGTGGACAAACTGCCTATTCTTTGTACTCACACAACAGTTGACACAATATGACCCCAATGAATCATAAGCTACTACCATAACAGAATTTACAACAGCAAATATTCATTCCTCCCTTCCCCCATGACTGCCCTTCTGAAAAGATACAATGCTGGCAGAAAAAGCTAGAAAAAGAAGAATTCAGAAGTTATTAAAAAAAGAGAATAAGGCTTAGAATGAAAACGTCAAAGGAACTTGAAGAGTTATTACTTTATTATTACTCCTGCCGTACATAACACTTGTGTTTTCTGACTCGTAGAAGAGCCAGACAATTGGGTATGCAACATGATTGTAATAAAAACATTCTCTAGAATTAGGGACCTGCATTTTTATTAGAAACCCTTTACATACCCTTTAAATAATTCCTTGAACCCAAGGTTTCAGCCATGAATAAAGGAAGCTGTGAGCACGCATTGGTTTTTACACATTTGACATGCAGTATAAGAAAACTTTATAAAAAATGGACTCTAAAATGAATAGGTTGACAGGTCTGAACAACAACCACCACACTTGCAGATGTGCTTCAAGCCATTAACCTTACGGGTTCAGTCACTGCATTTTACTGAAATAAATGGATCTGAATAGCTTAGCCACCAGGCAAACCCAGCAACAGCCCACAGATGTTGTCCAGCATGTTTCTCTGAAAGTTTAAGAAACACCACCTTCTCATTGGAAGAGTGACCTATAGGCACCTGTATCTAATAAGCTACTTAAAATCAACCTGTATCTGTAGATCAACAAGATCGGTTAGTAATAACCACTGGCAGGTAAGAGTATAAAACACTTTCCCATATAAAACTACAGCTTCTTTTGCTTGTTGCCTTCACAGTACTCACCTTCAGCCGGGAAAGGAGAAACACTGAATGGGGTATCTCTACTGTAAGGCAATTTCCCACCTCACTCCTAAATTGGACTTTTTGAAACTTATATGGTAGGCACTCAATTCAGCAGCTGACTGTCCACAGGCAGGACCCTCGTTTAACTTTGACTTCAGTCTGCAATTAGAGCTAGGTTTGCTTATGGCAAGACCGAATTCTGAGCTAAACTGCCATGTCTTCACTTCAAGGGGAGGAACAGCCTTCCTTAAATTGAACCAGAAAATGAGGCTCTGGAGAAGCATGCACCAGAACGTACCCTACATTTACACAGAGTAGTTCTGTGTCTTCAGAGACCTCAGCACACCTTGACATGTACTACGTGGAAGCATCAGGCTCTTTCAGCTGTCTCACAGGCGGCCAGATCTCACCAACCCATCTGCTGCATTTCTGAACTGTGGATGTGCCTCTGCCCTCCCTCTCAACCCCTTAAGCTTACAGAGATACACAGGTCAGCAGCTAAACAGCATGGTTTTACTGAAAGATCTAGTGCTGCCATTCTTTTTCCCAGTAAAATTCAAAGGAAGTAGGACTTGGACATTTGTGATGATTTGGGCAGATCTTATTAAGAAAGTAGGCTCACCCACCTACTTGATATGGCAACGCACGTCAAATATAGGCTTGACTTGACTCTTTTTTAGACTCTCTAGACCCTCCCTTGACACACAAGGAAGTTGAACAAAGCTCAACAGGGTCAAAGAATGAAGAAATATGTGCAGAAGTGATCTGTCATTTACACTGATACAACAATTGTGCTAAACTCATGGTGCCATCACTATTGTCTTCTAGATTAGCTTTGGGTTTCTGTCAGAGGTTCTTTTTCCACCACCATCCCTGAAACTTTTTCTTGAACACACATACAAATGATAAAAAATATTGGTTGACTGGAAGGTGGGATTTGAAGAGGTATTCAAGTAAAAACAGTCAGAAAAGCACTCCCACTTCGGCTAATTTAATTTTGGAAATAAATTATCCGGACAGGGTGTTTTTTTTTCATTTCAGCACAGCTCACTGCAATGCCTACTGTGCTAACCATTAGGGCTGTTGTTATTCTGATTTGTATCCACTACTCAGTGTGGAAAGAACAAGAGAGGAAATTCAAGCAGCAGCTAAAGTGTCTGTACACTTAAGCCAAGAAACCTGGCAAGGGACAAGTGTGCAGCATAGTACAGAGAAGAGGTCCAACAAGAGCCTGCAACAAGTATTTGGTTTCTTTCTGACCAGCACCAATGTTCCTGCCACCTACAGAAATTAGTAAGAAACCAACAATAATAAGTTATTAATTTTGAAGACAATTTTTGTTAGCAGTTTGGTGGTAAAGCACTTATGAGAAAATATTGCAAGGAGAGAATTCTCTAAAAAGCATCATGAGTTTTGTGAGTATTTATTTCAACCTCTGCATCCAAACCAACTCTCCCTCCATGTCCATTCTAGCCAATTATCTTCCAGTTTCCCCTTACAAATAAAAGACTATAGATGTTTTTTATAGATGGGGGAGCTTCAGCAGAGTTTGTGTCTGATATGCAGCCCATATCATCGTTATCACTTACCAATACAGCAGAACCAGGAAGACTGCCAGCAGAGCCACGGTGACCGTTGTACTATTCATTTCGGTGGAGGCAAATGCCAGGAGATCTACAGGCTCCATTTTCCTCCACTACAGCTCCAGTCTTGAGTGGTGTGAGTGTGTGTGCAGGGGAAAGTTTCCTCAAGAGCTGATAAAGCTTTCCACAGCTATATGAATGACATCTGCAACAAAACAGGAACCAAGAGAGCAAAACCACATCAAGTCAAGTACAAACTGCAAACCTTTCCTGTTCCCATCGACTGTGCTCTCTGAGAGAGAACTTGAAGGTTCCCTGAATGGTAGGATGTAGCAATTTCCCCCTCCCTCCTGCTGTTGTTGACTGTCATGCCAGTAAATATTTACATACCCACCGCTTGAGACATCAGTGCTGTTGAACAGGCTTTTAGACATCAAGTATGGGAGACTGGGGAAAGTGTGGGGAAAAAAAGAGGGGAGAGAGCCTGACCATGGTACAGATCATAGAAGAAGAATATAAAGACCCTTCAGGGGTGCCCTGGCATACAAACAGTGGCATTCTCTGAAGTAACAAAAATAGAGCATTTCTGCAACATAAAACTTCATTAGCACTTAATCTCCAAACTGGTTATACCTTAAAAGAATGGAACAAGGTAAACTGTAAATTACCACAACTAAAAGGAGGAATTAGGGAAAAACTCTTCTAATGTGACTACTAGAAGACATATATAGAAAGAAAAACTAATGAGCAGAAAAACCCAACTGTAGTACCAGGGTCCGTAAGTCAGCATCTGTCACACCGGTTAACCCACACAGACAGCACTGTTTGGCTGTGTCATCTCAGGTTCATGAGTACTACAGCAAATTTTCCTGGATCAATGCAGTGCCCCTCCGGGGTACCATTAACTAGCCTCTCCAGAGATACTCTGGCTACCCCTGCGTTGTATTTCTAGTATCAGGGATAACATCTACTATCTCTGCATTGTGGCACAGTCAAGCTGTGACACTCCTTTGAACAACCCACACATGAACAGTCAAGCTTTGACTGCAGTCCAGGAAATGGTTTGTCCCTAGTATATGAATTCCTCAGCTTTCTTCGATATTTTCCTGCCTGCAAACCTCAATCCTGTTTCAAGCATCTGATCCAGTCCAATTAGAAAAGTCAACCAGAAAGCAAACCTTGAAGAATTTCTACGAGAGAAGACCATCAACGTGTTATGCTCAAAGTCACCAAATACCATTATCAAAAAAATCTTCAGGATTACAACAGCAGCAGCTTGCAAGTAAACACTCTTGCCCATGACAAAATTCCCCTAACTATCCAGTATCATTTGTTACTTATGAAACTAGAAATACCCATATATGTACTGTTCCCACCTATTCCATACAACCTATTTGAAAGTTAAGGAAATCAAAACTACCCAAAAAACTAGGTTTGTGAATTATATGGTAAACTTGAGAAACAGAAATTCTGCAACACCTGATTCCCATAACACACCAGATGAAGAGTGGTTTCTTCTCATACAACCCCAAGATAATAGCTTAGATTTAATGTGCAAGGCTTCTCCAATATCACTGTATTACATTTTCAGCTCTTATCAGAGAAGTTAATAATATAGGTATCAAAAAAGTAAAGTCTCTAACACAATGGAGTTTAATTTTAAGAAGATTTGGCTCTACTCTAACTGAATCACTGCTATTTCGGTTCTCTGTGCTTCACAACTGCATTAATACCCTTCCAGACTCAGATCCTTACAGAATAAGTAAAAGGTGTTAACCAGCTCATCAGCTCCATAGAATAGCATGGTAGTTCACAGAAAACCTTGCTTATTGTATTAACAATGCTATTGCTATTCTGGGTCAATAACAGGTCTGACAGTTTGCTGCTGCTGCCAAGTTATCCGAGAACAACTGCAGGAAGATTCAAGACCAGTGACGCAAGGAATTCATCATGGGGACAAGCCAATCCCAACCAGCAACTGATCCTGCGGGACTTTAAGAAAAAAAATAAAAATCAAATATCCATATGCATTAAAGTCTCTTTGAAAAAGAAACCAAATCACCACAAGTGTAGAAGGTAAGAAATAATATTCCGACTTCACTGTGCTTTAATTTACTTGGCTTTTTAAATAAAGCACATATTTATCTGCACGTAGAGGACTGATGCCCTCCTATTAAAGTCAACGGCAAAACTCCTATCACCAAACACAGAGTCAAGTACAGACCTCACTTATTTTTTAAGAAGTATACTGGAGCCTTTTCCCAGTCACACTGGGAGGTAGGTGGGATGAGTAGTTCTTAAACACACACATTATGAAAGAAAATAGGCTCTCACATCAGCCTCCAATTTGGAAGAGAACACATAATCAAGCTCCCAACAACAGCCATCCTTTTCTGTTGTTGATGCTGGGGTTTTCTTTTTGTTTTATTTTTTAAGCCTCAGCACCTGTTTCTTGGTGGAGGGTTTTAACTCTGGCACCTCCAACTGTTAAGAAGGGCAGCACACAGCGTTGACTCTAAACCCACCTGGAGCACTCCTCACTGCAGACCCACACGCTCGCAGTTACCATCTCAGCGTTAAGGACCTCAGCTCCGTGAAGGGTCACAAAAATCCACACGATGCTTTGTGGGGTAAGTGGGGGAAGGAGTCAGCAATGAAAACAGGCTGTTTATCACTTCTTTGTCCAGTGTCGCCTCTTTCTTTACAGGTCCTTTACATGAGAAACACCATCCTAATTAACTAGTTAATAGCACAGATGTTTTTCACCAGCCTCCCAGTTCTTTTTGTGGAGCCAAGCTGGTCAGGCTGATTATGATAATGGTATCAAAGAACTACGGAGACAGATGCGAAGTCCTCACTAACTGCATGCTGAAGGAAGCCAGAGACAAGCAGAAGTGGAAGAGAGCCTTTTCCTGTCAGACTGCTATGAGTCAGCAGCACCGTCTGTGTTTGCCTCCACAAGGCTTCACTCAAGATTGCATCTACCAAGGTTCACAGCTCCTTGACGCAGTGCCATCCGAGCTCTTCTCTTCCATAGCAAGTAAAATCCACAGATCACCACCTTGTTCAGCACAAACTTCAACAACAACAAAAAACCACGTGCAACACAAACTTACTTAAACTCAAGACACGCATCTCATCCTTCAATCCCCAGCACTGCCATAACTGCAGCTTTGGAGCTGCCCAGCAAATGGCAGACCTACAAGACAGAAGCAGTTCAATCCCAAACAGCCAGAGCTTCACCTTGCCCAGACATTTGCAACAGTAAATATTAAAAAAGGGAAGTACATTATAGCATTCAAAGTGTGAGAAGTTGAAGTGTTCCTCCACTGAAAAAAAAAAAACCGGCACACGGACAATCCAGGTTGTCCAGGAAGCCTTCATGCCTTAAAGCTCTGTCTGCTATAACTCCAGGGCTATTTTCTGTAAATGCTTTTCCAAAACAATGCATTTCAACTTCAGAATGAATAGAAGTGTGGCAATGAGCCTCAGCAATGCTTGACATACACAAGTATCATTCAGACATGAACTATAAAGCTTATTAAAAAGCAGGATTATAGACCTTCTCAGTAGACCTAAATCACGTTAAGGATTTTGACCTGTCTTCAAAGCATATCAAATGGAAAATGTAGTCTCATGTATTTCAGAGGCTAATGACTAACCGGCTAGACTAACCACGAACTCCTGCTAATGACCAAATTCAACTCCTCTCATGCTATTCTACCTCGTACGTTTTAGGTCTATAATAATCTAATTAAGGCTGAGCCGCACCAACTTTACGATAGATGAAGGAAGTCTGAAAGGTGTTACGTTTTAATTTTATAGCAGTTCTTCTCTATAGAAATTTGTAGTCTTCAGGTGAAGGAAACTCTGTTATAGAGACAGCTTAGCCACAAAATACTGCAAATGACATGCCACAGAACAGCTTAAAAAAACCATGAGATTAATCAGAGACTAGTTTATGTGTAAGCTTTAACAAAGCCCATGTACAAAACTGTGTAAGTATATATGATATTAATTTATCTTAAAGACAAAAACCTTTCCAAAGCCAAAATGAATTCTTAACATCTTTAAGGTAGACCAATCAAAAAGATCAAAGGCACATTTCACAGAGACATTTTTTATATTTAAAACAACCTTAATAGCCGAAGTACTGGGAACATTACTGTATTGGAATAGAGGGATTTACAGTGGCCGTCTATGACTTCATTATTACTATTCTGTTCAAGGACTGACCAAGCAGATTAATCAGATTATTTTGTACTCCTGCATGATAAACTATGGCAAACTACTCAACACACAGACCACTGAGGCATCCGAGTCCACTTATAAAGATCCTGCTCTGCATTCAAAACGGATGGGAGCACCAAAAGGACACCATGGGCTCATGGAAAATTCTTGAACCACCTTGAATAAAATCACTCCAATGAACTGGATCTCAAAAGGCAAACACAGTAACTGTGAAACCACGCTGAGGAAGCCACTTTCATGACACTTCCTACTGAGAAACAGAAAGACACACTTCTATACTTAAATTGTTTCCCCAAGTCAGAACCTGGTTATATTAACCTAAGTGCTTCTCAGAAAACAGGCACCCAGCTTAAAATTCTAGGAAAGCTAAAATATTATGCAAACTTGCACTTCACTAACAAATTTCTTAGCTGACTAAAAGTTATGGTACTTCAAACTCAGTCAATATCACAGGGGCTAAAAAACTCATTATGCTAACTAAATGTAGTGCCGCTGTACTAAGTCCCCTCTAAAGCAACAAGCTGTGAGATATCCTAGTTATTTCAAAGAACTCCACTTAGAAATAGCACAGATTTTGTGGTCAAAAGGAATGACAGTTTCTTCCTCTTGCTGTGAGAGCTTGGAATGAGTTTCTAAAATAAAGTTACCTTTGCTAATAGTGACATTAAGATCTTGCAACCCCGGTGAAATTCCAGAGAAAGCAGAAATTAATGTAGCATCTGCTGCCCATGGCCAGGCATTTCTAAGCAAATTTACTTTATTAAATAATCGGTAACTTGTTTATATTTCTATAGCTTGCTTTAGAAACATTGATTGATTCAAGCAATCCTATAATTTCATTGTCCTATAAACTTGACTGGAGATAAGTAAGGATTTATGTTCATGGATCAATAGCTCCACATTGACAGCAAAAGCCAAAGAACCCTGCCTAGACTAGTCTTGTAGTTGCAGAGAGCCATATAAATGTTTGCCTTTGTAACAATATCATGGTAAGGACCAGTAAGTTATAATTTCTTCTGTGAAGTTCAGTTTTTA
This sequence comes from Ciconia boyciana, assembly GCF_034638445.1. Taxonomy (NCBI): domain Eukaryota; kingdom Metazoa; phylum Chordata; class Aves; order Ciconiiformes; family Ciconiidae; genus Ciconia; species Ciconia boyciana. Next base: position 63,773,806 of record NC_132934.1, read on the forward strand.
AACACCATGAAAAAAACCTAACCTTCTTTGCTTGATTGAAAAGCTACTCTAGATAGCAAACTCAAGGCTTGAGTTCTCCAAACTGTGTTTCAGTGCTGGACCACAGGTCAAAAGAGCTGTGAAAAAACAAAACAGAAGCACCTTGTTCTATAACTTAATTAACTAAACTGTGCTTATCAACTTCTCTTTCATCCATTAGCTTGTGGGATTGACACCAAAACATATAAAGCCCAGTCCTTTTCTGCACTTTGCAAATAGGAAGATGCAGAATGCTGGTTTTCCCCAATTAACGGAAATATTTTGAGAGCTCAGTGTGCATTCTGTAGCTACTACATTCCCCACCTTACCTCTCCAGTTTGCAGTTCAATAATTTTATTGTGGAATCCTTTCAATATGATACAAAGAGATTTCTTTAGAGAAAGATTACACACAGCTTCCTTAAAAGCAGGGCAGCCGCCTTGGAGGCAATTAGCCACAGCAATTGGCGTTGCACAGAGCAGTGCAATGGCTCCTGGATTGCCAGCTGGAGAAACCCTGGCCATTGCATCCTTCAAGTTGCCCTAATGGGAGAAAGGGAGTCGAAAAACAAATAGAAAGGATAAAGGGGAGAATAGCAGCCAAGAAGAGGCAGATCTGACCACCCTGTCACAGGAGGACAGCCGCGGCCATCTGCCCTGCATTCTGCTTGTGAAAAGGACAACCCAAAAGTTGGATGAACGTGCTGCTCAGTACCTCTTTCAAAAGCATCAGATTGCTGATACAGACCATCAGCAGCCTGCACACGTGCCCTGGAGATGGGCTGCCAGGGCCAGGAGCGGGGATGGGATGGGATGGGATGGGATGGGATAGGATGGGATGGGATGGGATGGGATGGGATGGGATGGGAGCTGAGGGCAACCCCCACGTAGACCAGCCCTCACCAAGGGGTACAAGCCCACCAGGCTGAATGTAGGAGGCAGGTAATAGGGTCCATTGGCACAGCAAGGGGTGAGCCAGGACCAGGGGCCACCCAGGGGGTCAAGTCAGCAACTGAAGCCTCAGACCCAACCTTCAATGGGGTTCCTGGGCCCATGGACAGAGTGTGTAGGTGAGGGGTCTCATGTGAGGCCAGTCAGGACAATTAAGATCTATTGGTGCCCTCAGGGACCTGACAGGCTCAGTACTAAGGCCTAGAACAGGTAAAAAGGTAATGACGGACACAAGGGAGCAGGGTATTTGAAAGAGTAAATTCACTAATACAATGCATTTATCAATACCCGGTCAAAACTCAAAATGACAAAAGGGGGAAGGCACCAAAAATCACAAAAACATTGAACCTCAGATGAGGTAAAGAAGCATTCTTCACCTGAGGCCCACCACTATTTTTTCAAATAGCACATGTTTCCAGAAGAAGCCCCACAGATGTGAACAGAGAACATTCCCATGAGTTATGGCCCTTAGGCTGACCAAGAATGGTAGAATCAGGTCTCATCTGGGATCTGCAGGTAGTATCAGCTCTGCCTTTATGCTTTATCTCTGTCTAAAATCAGAGGGACTGGAGGCAATTATCCCTCCAAGATGAATAAGAAAGCAAAAAGAAAGAGCAAAAGAATGTACAATGGATTAGACAATACAAACATGCCAAAACCAGGACAGGCATTACAACTTGGGTACTCCCACCATCTAGTCTCAGCACAGAAGAGGTGGTAAGCTGGCACAAAGGAAAAAGAAAGGTCAAAATCAAGAAAGTCAGACTAATACTATTGCCATGGGAATTATTTTTATACTTCAAGAAGCCCAGAAGCGATTAGTCTACATCCACATGTAGAAAGGCAGTACAACTGCAGAGACTCAACCTGGCATTTCAATCACTGAGGACCAATGCCAGTTCTTCAGCAATTCTTTAGTGGCATTCACAGAGTCTCTCTTTTAGGCTGCAAAAACATCCCTTCACGGGACAAGTTCTCCTGGAGAACACCAGGTACAGGGTTTGGTAATGCTGCTTTGACTCCTGTAGACAGGCGGGGGGAGGTTGGTGCCCTGTTGCCTCTCTTGCCTTTGAAAATGTTCCCCATGATAAATATTTCAAAATGACAATAACTGCAGTGTGAACAATCATGCTGGATATTTTCAGATGGCAGTAAGAACACAAAACGTATGGTGCACTGGGGCACACAGAGCTGCGACAGGAAGACATATAATAACTTCACACTCTGGGGCAAATCTAGGGGCAATATAAAATACATTGCAAAGCCTTATCTTTACTGATGCCCCTATCCGGGCGATATTCACTGCCTAAATTTATGCATCACATGATGAATAATTCTTGGTAGATCATGCCTAATATTCCCAAAGGCCTTCTTACCCGTATGAAAGGGAGCACAGATAACTAACATGCAAATTGCAGCCCCTTACATACTGCAGAAGAGCACATGTAACATACGAATGGCTTTAGTCTAGTTCAGCCTTTTGTGCCCTCCCATTCATTGCTTTTTTGCTGCAGTCCTTTCTGCTGACCCCTTGTACACTAATTCACCAAATCAGAAATCCCGTCAGCATTCTCATTCTCAGCAGATATGTTGTAACATGGACATGCATAACTGGTGAGGGGGCAGAAAAAAGAAAAAGTGAAAAAACAAACTTACACAATCACAAAACCAGCATTTCCAAATCTCAAGTTCTTACTGCAAGTCTTGGCTTAGTTCAGATTTTTGCTAAAGCACTAGTTCTTCATTTGTGCAATTGTGACAAATACAGGTTTTACTGGGGGCAAAGACGGTCAAGCCCTCAAAGCAAGGAAAAAAATGTTCTCAGGCTGTGAAACTCAAAGGATCAGGGCTAACATACTAATTCAACTATTTTAATTGCTCAGTTAAAAAAATGCATGTTTTTCCTGAAGTCTCATGAATCTGAGAGTAAATTTGTGATTTCTGAATGCCTGAGGTTAGCAATACTTGCAAAAGGGCGTGAACCCAATAAGCTGACCTGTTAGCCATGGGAAGAGAGGTTAAGTGGAAGACTAAATAATGTGACATACGAGTTGAAACAGCAAGAAGAACTTAGTCTCAACAAGATTTCAACCCTGCTGACACCCATGTTAACTTGCTCCCTCAGACTGAAACGTAGATGGGATCTGCACTTAAGGTTCACAGTGAGTGCAGCCTCCTACCTCCTTCCTACCTTCTGCTGCCTTCTACCAAGTGGCAGATAAGCACAACCTTAGACTGTGGCTGGGCTAGTGAAAAAATGAAATATGTATCCTTCTCAGTTTCACTGAAATATTAAAAAAAAAATAATTAATGGAACAAAACTTTTAGCCATCATGCTTTATCCTTTTACTGTCTGCTGATCAGAGCTAAGGTTCATGCAAAACCATGGCTCTGTGACAATCTGAGAGGACCTCTTTGAGAGGCCACAGAGTCTAACAAAGTCTTCAAGCTCCAACAGTCTCGGGGGAAGGGGGAAGGAGGGGTTAAACAATTCTTAGAAGTTTCTTCCTACTCTGAACATGCTGCTGCTTTCTTTACCTTCAGCCAATTAAGTCCAACAAGCTCAAGTGAGCAATTGCAATGATAAATCAGCTCTAGTATGAGCATGGCCAGGAGCCCTGGCAACTGTCCACTTTTAACTTCAGCTCTTCTTCCTCACCATCCATTTTAAAGTATTAATTTTAACTCAGAACACCACTACCTGCAGACCCTTCCCACTCGCCCAACTCCGATGGTTACACTCACACACCAACCGAACTGGCATGATGGGATCTCTGGCCCAGCACAGAGTCCTACAGCTATCAACAAAAATTTAAACTAGGTGCATTGGAAGAGATGCAGCTTAGACAGCCAGACCTGTCGGACAGGTACCCCAATGTATGGGGTACTTTCCTCTTAAGATCCCCTGCTCTGTCTGTGGCACTTCAGGCTAACTAGAGGAGCCAGCAACTACGCAGATGCATGGCAAAGGAGCTGGGACTACTTCAGACAGCCCAGGGACAGTGGGATGTTATGATGAACTGTAATTCATTTACCTTATATTCGTAAGCAAAGTGACACATGAATGCAAGATGCCCGATGGAGTAAGCTGACTGGAAATGGAGAAGAGACTGGGGTTTCAGATGGGACCTATATTTACGCAAGACTAGAAGCCTGGGGCAGAAACAGCAGAGACACCGCACAGGACAAAAGCCTCACCATACATTTGATAAAATATAGTTTCTTCCAGTCACCTTTACCTTGGTTTCCCGTGGTCAAGTCTGTAAAGCAGTGCGGCATCAAACGAGGGAAGCGGGTGCTGAGAGGGGCCTTTGCAGATGCACATGGGTATTTTAATGGTGTAGCAAGGAATGGAATTTTTGTAAGGCTGGTGCAGGTAGAATCATAGAATCATTAAGGTTGGAAAAGACCTCTAGGATCATCTAGTCCAACCATCAACCCAACACCTCCATGCCTACTAAACCATGTCCTGAAGTGCCACATCTACACATTTTTTGAGCTCCTCCAGGGACGGTGACTCCACCACCTCTCTGGGCAGCCTGTTCCAATGCTTGACCACCCTTTCACTAAAGAAATTATTCCTAATATCCAATCTAAGTCTCTCTTGATGCAACTTGACGCCATTTCTTCTCATCCTATTGCTAGTTACTTGGGAGAAGAGACCGACCCCCACCTCACTACAACCTCCTTTCAGGCAGTTGTAGAGAGCCATAAGGTCTCCCCTCAGCCTCCTTTTCTCCAGGCTAAACAACCCCAGTTCCCTCAGCTGCTCCTCATAAGACTTGTGCTCCAGACCCTTCACCAGCTTCGTTGCCCTTCTCTGGACACGCTCCAGCACCTCAGTGTCTCTCTTGTAGTGAGGGGCCCAAAACTGAACACGGTATTCGAGGTGCGGCCTCACCAGTGCCGAGTACAGGGGGGTGATCGCTTCCCTAGGCCTGCTGGCCACACTATTCCTGATACAAGCCAGGATGCTGTTGGCTTTCTTGGCCACCTGGGCACACTGCTGGCTCATATTCAGCCGGCTGTCAACCAGCACCCGCAGGTCCTTTTCCACCAGGCAGCTTTCCAGCCACTCTTCCCCAAGCCTGCAGCATTGCATGGGGTTGTTGTGACCCAGTGCAGGACCCGGCACTTGGCCTTGTTAAACCTCATACAGTTGGCCTCGGCCCATCGATCCAGCCTGTCCAGGTCCCTCTGTAGAGCCTTCCTACCCTCAAGCAGATCGACACTCCCGCACAACTTGGCATCATCTGCAAACTTACTGAGGGCGCACTCGATCCCCTCATCCAGATCATTGATGCACTCTGTCCCTGTGTGGTGCTCTCAGTTCTCTGGATGGAGAGCACCAACTCCAAGGGTAAAATATTGTTTTTCTGTTAGTATATGTAACTCCAATTAACCTTATTGGAGCATTGTGGGTACACTGAGAAGATTACACTCCTTAATGTGCAGTTACAGCTGTATTGTAAATGCAACATTACACGCTTTCTATTATGGTTCAAGACCGCTATGCTCTTCAAGACTGTTATAAACCTCAGAAAACAGGGGTTTATAATGGAAACACTGAAACACTCAACTCTAAAAGCCCTGGCAGAGAGGAAATATAGCTATAAATTCAGCTTCTGTTTTCCAGCATATACATTGACAAGGTATGAATAATATGTATTTCTACACTTAGAACAGACAGAAGTACACATTGCTCAGGGTAACCTTTGCTGTAAAAGTGGAGGATGGAAAGAGCTCAAAGTGGAAAGAGCAACCTTTTGTCTTGTCTTTTATAGAGTTACTGCAATTGCAATAATGACATAAAAACACCAATTGAAATTTAGTAGCCTGTGCACCAGGGCTGGATTCTGAATGCACTTTTTTTAAAAGGGTGGGTTATGTTTCTACGGTAAGCAAGAAAAAGACACGACCCCCCCTCAAACCCCTTCAGCCTCCTTTTTTTTGAAAAAAACAAAAAAAAAAAAAAAGAATTGGCTATTTAGATACTGTTCAAATTACATTGCAAATCAACTTGCTATCCATTGCAAAAATGGATATTGTCTATATATTCTCTTCTATCTGTAATCTGGTCCCTAGCTTCTTAACACTACCAAGGAGCAAAATTTGTGCTAGCAATTACTGGACTTGCTAATGTAAAAAGACCCCAATCTGTTTGGCAAGAGAAAGACAGGCAGGCAACTGTACTACCATTGGGGCTGTGGCATTTCAGAATTTCTTCAGATATTAATAGCAACGGCAGAGGGTCAATACAATCCCATTAGCCACATCATGCTCTTTGACTTCTGATATATATGAGGAAAGGAAAACAAAACCGACACAACTGCTTTTTGGGAGGTACGCTGATGTTGCATAAACAGGAGAATCCATGCCTGTTTTAGACATTGCAGCCCAACTGGCAGATGGGGAAATGTGGAGTAGTGAGATCCATGCATTTTGCTCACACAGCCCTCACCTCCAGGAGGGAGGGGGGAGAGGCACCCGCTGCTGCTGCTGCCCACACGGGGCTCGGTGCAACAGGAGCTCCCACCACCACCATCCTCCTCCTCGGGCACCTGCCCTGCCCCGCCCCAGGGTTTTGGTGGCATCCTCGGCCATGCCACTGCTCTGGAGACAGAGCTGCCAGTCCTGCAGTGGCTGTCATCGCCTGGGTTAAGCCGGCACGTGTGGTGTCAGCGTACAGGGAAATACCCAGAACTCAGTGAGGCTGCATGCAGATATGGTCCCCCATTTTTTATGTTAGTGCTGCTCACATTTGGCAAAGTTTCTTAAATGTGTAGGGAATGTTTTCAGATTCAGTGCCACTGCCCCCATAAATTATTTTCTATTACCTACATATTAGCAGTGTCTCTAATACTGTAAACAGGGAGAACATCAGATATGCCAGAAATCTATGAGGTGTATGAAAAACTTCACATGAAAAGCAGCCCACAAGCCCTCCCCACTACAGCAGCTGCATTTTTTTAAGGTAATGGATTAGTTCACAGAGAGTTTAGCAATTCTTACCAACACCTCTAACATTAGCTATAGCATACTCATTTTAGATGTATATCCCCTCCTTGTGGGTAACCATTCGAGGGCACTGTGTTTAACATTTCTGTGTGTTTGATTCGTGAAGAACACCTGCTCGGTAGCTTTCTGCTTTCTGCCTTTCCATATGACAGCAGCCCTGGTGCCCACAGGGCACAACTCAACACGCCCAAGAGCCGTACCTCCAAGTTGACCCAGCGGTGCCAAGTCTCTGAGCAGGATGGGAATTGCCTCATTGTCCAGACCTGTTCAGCATTTGGCAGCGTCTGCAGAGATTAATGGCAAAACTACTTTATTACCATTAAAAGGGCAACACAATTCCCAGCAGAACTGAGAACTGCCTTTCGCGTCTTCTCTTGGGTGAGACCTTTACTAGGACTGACTCATGTCTGTGCTTCCACTTTTTTCATTTAAATAGGGTCTTGCATCAGTAGCCTTAGCTAAAAAGTTCTACTCTGCTCCTGCAGTCTTCAGTGTGCCCAATGCTTGCTGTCCCACCCCTAAAGCAGTAGCTGAGAACCAGCGTCACTGGCTGTAAGTAGTACATACAGCAAATCTGCAGTCTTCAGCATAATTAGTAAACTACTTGTAGGAAAGGACCCCCAGGGTATAACTGTGTCATTGAACCCAGTCCCTATGCATTGGGGATCACCGTGTGATGTACGTTCAGCCTTGGAAGGCCCACAGAGCATCCTCGTGCAAAGTATTTCCCAAAACTCTCTGGCAAATTTACACTCAGGTGTAAGTACCAACAGGATCCCAGGCAGCTACTTGTTAGAGGATCACAGCCAAAATGTTCAGGAGTGTTTTACCTGACCCATGAAGTACACAAAGCCGTTTCTCCTCCCTGCGCTATCCTGACCGCTGCTCTGTTTTATTAAGCAGCAGCATGAAACTGAAGCATTTCCAAGGATTTTCACCGTAGTGATCTGCACAGCCTGAGACTTTCAGCTGCCTCCAGTTCAGCAAACAGCAGAAACGCTGGAACAAGGAAACGTACGCACGCAAAGGCTGTTGCAGCCACTTATGCAAAATTTGTATTTGGCTATTTCTCTCTACTAAGATCTAGAAAGTCAACTTAAAAGGAAAAAAAAAAGAATTAAAAAAGCAAGCTTAAATTCAGCAAGAAGCTGGATAAGACCCTTATTCACTAGAGAAAGATTTCCAGTCCCTATAGGGAGTGGGATTCCCTCCCCCACCTTCTTCTAAGATTGAATGATCATTTATTCCTGCTAACCTTTACATAAAGGAGCCAACAGCCACACTTCTAACCACAGCTGCAAGGGAGAATGACATCCCTACATGGCCGGTCCCACGTGCTAATGCTGCAGACATTTCCGCAAGCCAACCCAAATCCAGATGACTCGCCCAGCGATGTGCCACAGGAACGACATGGCAAAACCTCCCAGCCAAAAGCACAGGGCGAGGAGGACCAAGGCGGGGGCAAACAAGATTTACAGCCCCTCTCCTCTGCCAACTCCACAGCAAATACTAGGAGATCCTTACCTTTCCATTTCTCCCATGCCTCCTCCACTGGTTCCTGGTTGGGCTGCCAGCAGGCAGCTGCACTGCAACACCCCGAGGGGAGCAGTGGGGAGCGGAGTCATCGCTGCCTCCCACGAACCAGACAGGTGCTTGGAAAGCTGCCCTCGGCCCAGCAGCCAGGCAGAGGCCGCGGGACTACAACTCCCAGAAGGCCCCGGGCCTCCCTGCCCGTCTCCCTCCCGGCTGCCCCTCGCCACGCACTCTGGGGGTTGTAGTTCCTCAGAGGCAGCGCCACACACCCCACACCCCTGCCGCCACTCCCGCTGACGTGCCCTTGGCGGGAAGGGAGGCTTTGCACGGCTGCGAAGGAAACACACGCTCTGAAACCTATTGTTTAAAAAAGAAAAACAACCAAAACCGTGTATATGTATGTATATGTATGTATGTATGTATGAAAAAGGAAAACTCAGCAAATATTTTTGTCTACAGTAAGGGGAAAACGGGAAGTTAGTGTAGTGGCAATGCTCTTTCTGATTCTGGTGGGGGGTTGGTTTGCTGGGAAGGGAGGGGGGAAAGAAGAGAAAAAAGGCTCATAAGCAAGTATTGCCAAACAACTTTGCAAAATCAGATGGGAAAAACATAAATGTTCCGATATACCAATTAGTTAATGACTGGCGTCAAGCCTACAAATGTGCCCATACTTAACTGTATCCTCCACTGAAGTGAATGCAATTGAATCTCATACTCCAGTTGCTGCAGAAACTCGAGGCCTCTAGAAATTATAAGCATGGCTTAGTAGTGGTGAGGTTTTAGAAGTAATTAAGGGCTTATCCACATTGGGAGTTGCTGCAGAGTAGCTTCACTTGCATAACTCCCCTCCCCTGTGCCAGACATGTATTTCACACTAATACTGCTTTATTCTGAATTAGTTTGCAACATTCGGGCTTTCAGTTCACAAGCTACCTGTGCCTGAATTGATGGACTTGTGCAAGGTGAGCCTAAACTGCATGTTCTTTTTTACCTTGTCTTTACCTTTTTACCTTGGGCATCTCTTCCCAAAAGCTAGGCATTTTCTTTTGGAAACTAGAAGTGAAGTTTCTCACACAATAACTGCTGTCCCGAATTTGGAAGATCAATAGGAACACCAAATGCCACGAGACCCACAAAAAAACCTTTGGGAGCATGGCCCTATTTGACTGACTGGGAATGTTTGTTTTTCTAACACCGAGAGGAAGGCTGTGCAGAGGAGAGAAAGCTCTCCTTTCAGAGTAAAATCTCCTCTTAGTAATTAGTTCTTGTGGGTAGCAAGTTTTAACGATACTTCATGGAGAACATAAAATTCATAATCTGTCCAGAGTATACTCAAAGCTTTAAAGTTTTGCCCAAATTTTATTAATTGCATATGCATCAAAAATGTGAACAATGTTAATGTACAATGAGCCAGAGAAGTTCTTCCAAGACCAGTACGTATTAAGCTCACGGATATACAAACAGGTCCCCTTTACCTGAGGTGAAGAGGAGGAGAAGGAAAGGTCCTAGATAATGGAAAATAATAATACATGAGCTATGCAGGAGGTTTTAGTCCACAGACAGACAGGTGGTACCCATGAAGACTTCTTAGCTTCCACACAGCACCATGCCAAAGGCGCCTCTGTGCAGTCGTATGGCAATGTTCCTAAATGAAGAAGACTTCCCAGAGCTCGGGACGTGATGCGGAGGCAGACACAGAGTCCTGCCAGAACTGCAGAGGACCCACACGGCTCCGTGGCTTGTAGTGCTGAGGCACAGCCCAGCTCTGCGCGGGGCTGGCGGGCAGCTGCAGGACTTCTTCGCTCGAGTCAAACCATTGAACTGCTTCTGGACTCCGTCTGGCCCAGGGAAGAGTTTAGCTGCTTTGCAAGGCACTGCAGCCCATCTTATACTTCTAGAACAAGCTGGCAGCACATGAATAGCATACTTAAGCCATAACCTGGATAAGCCTTCCAGGATAATTGAGATTCTACAGTATGTGACTTTTAAAAGTAGGTTTTCATAGACTTGCTAGAAAAATGTGAGTTTTGACCTAGCACTTTTCATTCCAAGATTTCTGAATAATCTTTTTTAATGCAGGTTTAGAAAAGAAAAAAAAATAAAAAAGAAATAGTATGTTCTTTTGACTTCAGTTCAAGTTCAATTGATAGAAGATCTATTAATCACTGGCATGCAATTTACATCGAGAATGCCTGTATTAAAGCAGAGACATAGAAGAGCTGGAATGGATTGCTTCCCCGAGATCTTGTGGCATTAAGAGTGGAGCTATGCTTGTTTTCTTTTTTTGTTCTGAACTCTGTAGCATTTGGTTGACTGAGGCAGTATCTCTTATTAAAACTGAGCTGTAAGAGAGCTGCTTTTGTGAACACACAGGATTATTACTTATTCCAACAGGTATTTTGTTAGTTCCTGACTCTGCAAAGACTTGCATAACTAAATACACCATGAATAAGTCCATTGAAATTGCTAAGGTCTGTCTAATGTTTTCATCTTCCTATTTCCCAGAACAATAATGGTCTCAGTCATCCATTATTTGCAAGAATTCACAGATAAAATCTGAATAAAGAGGAAGCATGGATAATATAGCACCAGACCCTCCTATTGTTTTGTTGGAGTAGGGAAATCCACTGGAGACTGAACTTTCTGTAAACATCGGTCTGACACTGGCTGCCCTTCTTCCCTCCCCGAGGGAACGGCTGATGTGGGGAACCTCAGCCCACCCTATTTACCTGACCGCCTCTAACGCGGAGCTGAAAGAGATGCCATCTGTAAGGACCGCAGGAGGATGAACGTGATGCTTTTCCCATATGGAAAAGAGAAGCAAAATCCAGGTGCAGATGATTTCCCAATAGCAGAAGGCAGGACGAGGAAAAACTATTTAGTGTCAACAGTGCCAGAGCTAAAAATCCCACCGCCTTTCACAGGGGAGCTTTCTTAAAACCCCTGCACAGCACAGCACAGCACAGCACAGCACTGGGGCTCCAGCCTGTGTCTCCTTGCACAGAGCGAGTCAAGTTTGCAATGCCATTCATACATGGCAAATGCTTTCCGTGTTGCTTCTGGATTTTGAAAAGACCAGAGCTTTCCTCAGCATGTTCTCTTAAACACCTAGTAGGCAAGGGAAAAATGGAGGTAAAGCCAAAACAATAACCTTGCAAAGTGCTGAGCAGCAAACCAGAGAGCCGAAGCACTCATGTTTCCCCTGAATACCTTTCACAGCTGCACCCTGGTTTCCTGGGCACTTGCCGAGACAGGAGCTGATGTTGCCATCTCACCCCTTCCCCAGCAGTATCCCGCTCTGCCTGCAGCCTCGGGGGATTTGCAGGGCATTTTCACTGGGGCTTGACTGACCACAAGTGAGCACCGAAATCAGGTTCCCGACCAGTAGATCAGAGGGTGAACACGCAGTGTGCACAATACTTAATTTGCTCCTTTGTAACCTTGATGACACGTTAGAAGCAAAAGTAGAGGGAAGCTCATAGGAGGGCAGTTCCTCATCCTGTGACCCCAGAGAAAGGGTTGTTCTCCCTCCTCTGCCTGGGGAAGGCTCTGCTCTTCCCACCCTTGGCCCTTGTGGCAGATGAAATGAGGCCACGGAGGGAACGTGGGCTGGGGAAGCCGCAGGAGGAGCTGGATCCCGGCGGGCAAGAACAATACAGGAGGCTCCGCATTGTTCTTGCCAGCAGATGGAGCAGGGATGGCATGGGAAGAGCGAGCTGCAGGAGCAGGAGGCCCTCCTGCCTCCATCCATGCCTGCCCCGCTCCACGGAGGAGCTTCTCCTGCCCTGCCCCTGCCCCTGTCCTGGAGGGGTCTCACCTTTCTTGCAGGAGGTCTTTCTCCTTTCGTCCCCTGGCCGGAGGATCCATCCCAAAACTCTCTAGCGATGAAGGTAAACCTCTCCCAGGGCTGCCTCCTTGCACTGGTGCCTGCAGAAAGCTGAACACAGCAAGGAGCATTGATGAGTGTACAAGCCTTTATGCCTGCTTCTCCACTGGTGCATGCATGTCCATGCTCACATGTCCACAGACACCCACCCACCCTTTTGCTGTGGACCAACTTGAGTAGCTGGAGACCTTCCACATACCTGTGCTCACCTTCCATTTCTCCTAAACTGGTTCAGTGTCATTGTGTAGTGGCCAGGTAGGTTGTTTTCCACTCTTATTTCTGTTTCTGCTGAGTTTAAGCCAGGATCAACATGAAAGATGGATATGTTCATGTCAGGTCAGCAATTAAACCTACTGAGCTAAGAATGACCAGATGCCCAAGGTGAAAAAACAGAGATGGAGGTGGAAATGGAGATGAAGTACTCTTTTCCTGCTTAGCCCTGGACACAGGAATGAATGGAAAAATAACATGTAGCCCTCCCCCTCCCACCCTCTTGCCTTAGGGCCCCTCTCTTTCCAAGACTTATTCCCCCCAACACCCATTTCTTCATCTCTTTCACTTGCTTTTTTGGTGAGATTGTGTGTGAGACACAGGTCCTTCTGCAGCTCCCACCCATCCTATATGTTTCAAGCTTTGAAAGCAAGAGATAACAGTCTTCCCTTGATAAGCACACATCAGTGTGTTGTTCCCATCACACAATTGCTGTGGATGCGGATAACGCAGCGGATGAAGGTGAGCAGGGTACTGACCATTGCATTTTCATCTGCCAATGTGAAAAGGGACATGTCAGACCCCCGGCACGCTGTGTTATCTCAGTGGGTCAGTTCTGCACAGGTAACTCCTCTGCAGGTATCAGCCTCCTCATGGCGAAGCTGCTCATGAAATAAGGTGGTCCACAGCATGAGCAGGGACAGCAGGCTCTGATTCCTCCCCAGCAGGCAGCACTCAATGGGCACTATACTCAGCCAGTGGATAATACAGATGCAGTGCTGCTAATGTGGGCATGGTTCAATGCAAATGTAAAGACGAACAGGTTATCTTATGAGTAATGTGAAGTGCTGTGCAGGATACAACATACTGTACAGAATAAATACTGTCTTGTTTGCAGAGGGAGACATTTGCAGGTACTCCAACAGTTATGCCGTATTCTTCCCTCTTTTGCCTTTTGGTTTTCATTATTCTGCTTTTTGGAATCAGTTCATTCTTCCTTCTTCCTCGAGGGAGTAGGAATTTTTATTTTTATTTTTAAAAAGCAGCTCTTTTGTTTATGTCATATATATGATCTTTACCATCATTAATTAAGACATCACCTGGTGTTATGCCCATGAGGCAAACACAAGCTTTGTAAATGGAAAAGTACATCAGTATCTCATTTGCTTAATAATAGTCTACACATGTGAAGGCAAAAGGTAGCTGTGTAGCCCCAGTATGTTCCAAAACTGACATACTGGTGTCACTTATTTTAGCTTGTTGTAGAAAAAATACAGATGATCAAAAATCCTAAAGCTCATACCTGAGAAAGGACAGCAAGAAATCAGCATGATTTGTATTCTGTCTTACACTTTTCTGGGGGCAGAAAGAGATCCTGCTGCAGAAAATGTCTTTGACATAGATGTTTGAGTGATCTGCTACATAGACAGTAAGGAATAGCATTTTATAAGCTTTTTATGGGGTATTAAAAATCCAAAGGGGCCAAGTTTTCTAATGGAAAAAGCAAAATATTTCAGGGTTTGAACAGAGGCACCATCTGCATCGTAGCGACCCCAGACAAATCGACTGTGTGTGTGTGTGTGTGTGTGCACACGTGTGCGTGCACGCGTATGTGTGTGTTTCAGAGGGGCATTCTTTGCTTCAGTTCCGTTATAATTCCTTTAAATATTTATTACTGGAATGTAAATTCTGCTGAAAACTGAGGTCTTTGCTTTGGAAAAAACAGACTGTTACCTACCATGGGTGTCGTCACTCAGTGGAATATCCAAGTCCCTTTTGGAGAAACAAAAGGATTCGGTTATATAAACAAGTCACTGTGTTGAATTATAAAAGTGGGGGGAAAAAATGAACAAAAACCTGCTGACTGCTGGTTGAACTACTCCTTGGCTACGTGTGAACTGAAGTTCTGCAGATCTAGCAAGAAGCAGGAGCAATATTAAAATGAATTGGTTACAAATAGTGGAAATAGTCCAGCAAGCACATTTAGAATATGCAGCCCTAAGGATGGCTTTGTTTTCAGATTGCTTTGTCTTTATTTTGAATGTAAAACATTAATAAGCTTCTTAAGGAGATTGGGAATGGGAGAAAACATTGGCTGATCACCTTAAAGCCCAGGAAAATAAAAAAAGTTCTCAAGTTGCTGGATGAAATAACAAACTAGAATGGGTTTATACTTCTTACATTGCTATGAAAGCTTTACTTCTTGATCATTTCCAGACACCAGAAGGTTATTAAAAATCCACAAAGGGAAAAGAAATTCTACATTTATATGAGCTTTAAAACTTTTTTGGGACCTCAGCTTGTTACCAGTGTAACGCAGAGTAAACCTGTAACATGAAAAGTATTGCTCATCAAAAAGAGGGACCAAGGACCAGCCTAGCACTACCAACACTTGGGAAGAGATTTATCACATAATCTTTGGGGTTACACTTTATACTGGAGGGTCAAAACTGGAGTAGGCTAGTGTGGATAGTACCAGTGCTTAGGCTCAGGTATTTGTATCACTTTAAACCCCACTGTCATTTCAAGGATATAAATAGGCTTGGAAAAATCAGATTATTGAAAGGATTAAATTGGGATCAGCGTCAGTAATAATCTATTCCTTTGTGGTGACACCAACTGAAAGAGGGAAAGTTTGGGGGAGGGGAGTAATGCTGTACAATACTGCCTATGGGTTGTGGGGAATGGGGAATATGAACGAGGAGGAGGGTTAAACAGCACAGCCCCCACGTGCCTGGTAGGCAGGGCAAGCATACGGACAAGAAAATCCTCCTCAGAAATAGCACTGGCCAAAGATCCTGTCTCACTAAAGGCTAGTTACAGTGATGGAGTGTCAAAATATGCTAGTCATTCTAGTTTATTAAATTAATAAAGTGTGTTTGTGGCCATGTTCCTGTACTTCCAGCCCCACCACCCAGCGTGCTCAAAGAGCCACAAAATCATAGAGATTTTTTCTTTTTTTCTTTTGTTTAAATCACATTGCCTGAACCTTCTCTCTACAGTGTCACTCCCGTTATCTCCTAACCAGACTGGAAAAGAGGTAGCACATGCCTGGTCGCTGTGTTTCTGGGGTCTCTGGAGAGTCCCAGGCTGAGGAACGTAGTGTGATCTCCAAGTACCAGCGCCTCTGTCTCCAGCTCAGCTCATGGCACTGCAAATCCCTGGCCAGCCCTCACTCAGCCGGTCTGCGACTGAAATCTGTGCAGGTGTTGCCTACATAAGAGCTAAGTGAGAAGCAGCTGGTTCAGGCTCTTTATCATTGCCCAAAATACGTTTCTACAAGTAAGATCAAATTTATTTGGCTCTTTTGGATCCAGAATGATTTTGATAGCGGTGACTTTAATTTGGTGATAAATTTCCTGCTGAATTTTCTTTCATCCAGAAACATGAGAAAACAGAGTACAGAAGGTACCTTGTGATGTTGAGCAAAGAAAGCATATTTAGACTTGTTTTCCATCTAGCCTTTTGGAAGAAAGTTAAAGGCTGGGTTTTCAGTTCAGGAGCTCTGTAAGTGAGATCCTGCTTCCCTGACAAGCCACTTTCTACTTCCCTCCTTGCCCCAATTTCACCTGCCACCAGCTTCACTGTTTAACAGGGTAGGACATCCCTCTAGGAAGGGACTAGGAACCATCTTCTGTATCTGAGTCCAAGGGAGATTTGTCATTGGCAGCTGTTGGCTTTTGGCATGTGCCATAAGGCCTATCCTATTTTCCAGCTTTTCTTTAATAAGAAGAATGAAGAGACGGCAATGTGCGCTCACAGCCCAGAAAGCCAACCATATCCTGGGCTGCATCAAAAGAAGCGTGGCCAGCAGGTCGAGGGAGGGGATTCTGCCCCTCTACTCCGCACTGGAGTACTGCGTCCAGCTCTGGGGCCCTCAGCACAGGAAAGACATGGACCTGTTGGAGTGGGTCCAGAGGAGGGTCACAAAAATGACCAGAGGGATGGAACACCTCTCCTATGAGGAAAGGCTGAGAGAGCTGGGGTTGTTCAGCCTGGAGAAGAGAAGGCTCCAGGGAGACCTTATTTGTGGCCTTGCAATACGTAAAGGGGGCTTATAAGAGAGATGGAGAGAGACTTTTTACCAAGGTCTGTAGTGACAGGACAAGGAGTAATGGTTTTAAACTGAAAGAGGGTAGATTTAGGTTAGATATAAGAAAGAAATTCTTTATGATGAGAGTGATGAGACACTGGAACAGGTTGCCCAGAGAAGTTGTGGATGCCCCATCCCTGGAACCATTCAAGGTCAGGTTGGAGGGGGCTCTGAGCAACCTGATCTAGTTGAAGATGTCCCTGCTCATTGCAGGGGGGTTGGACTAGATGACCTTTAAAGGTCCCTTCCAACCCAAACTATTCTATGATTCTATGGGGAAGAAGGGTATCTCACTGGATAGGGGCCTTTTATCCTTCTGCTGGCCAGCTGAGCAGACAGTGCTGGGAGACTGGTGGTGGTGCAGCTCAGGGCTTTGAGCACATTTCAATAAATACACCTGACTATAAGCAAGGTAGTGATGAGAAGAAAGGAATGCAATGTTTCTTGGAATAAATAACACTTCTAATAACTACCTCACTTATACTGCCCTATGACTGGGGCAAAAATAACAGGGTAAGCAATTCCCAGCACTGTCCTCGGGTGCTTTCCCAAAAGTTTACTTTCACTCTGTACTAAATGAATTATTTGTTTTTTTACTGTTGAAGGAACAAAGGTTGATATTTGGATTTGTGCTTTTATAGCTCTGTCTCTTCAGTGGCTTCCGCACAAAAGCTTGTGGTTCTTTTCGCATTTCCCATTTGATTTTTTTTCCCTAAATATGTGTTTAAATTTCTTCCCCTATTTCTTTAGAAACAAAATGCAAACCTCTGCATCTACAAAAAATCTCAGGCGCTTTTCTTTTCCTTCTGTCTTTCAGTCCTGCTTCTGCTTTCCATTTTTACTTCTGCTCAGTTAATTAGTCATTTATAATTATTTCCCTCTTTATTTACGCGGGCAGGTATTTTCCCTGGGAAGCTGCTGCCTGGTCCTTGGGAGTCAGTGTAACCTGACTCCAGCCCTGCTTGTTCTCTGCAAACCTACTGGCGTCATGGAGCAGCCCTGGGCAATCAAGGGGCAGGCTCGCTGGCTCAGTTGGCCCTGGGTGCTGGGTGCCCACTCGCTGTCCGCCTAGTGCACCCCAGCATCTGGCAATGCACGGTCATCCCAACAGAGCCTGCCCTCAGATGGGTTGTGAGGCCAGGAACCCGTGCAGGGGCAAAGCAGGAGAGGCACGAGCAGCTCACAAGGGCGAGGAAGGTGAGGGCATCCCGGCGTTGCAGGCTCCATCCCTTCACCTCCCACCGCCGCTGCTCTTCTGCCGGCAAAACCAAGCTGGCAGCAATGGCTCTACCTGCTTCAAAGGGCTCCTGCCAAGCACGACACTGCTATTTGTGAATGGACTGAAAGTCTTGAGTGAGCGGTGATACATAAAGGAAAAGTCTTAGCGTAATTACTGATCCTTACAGCTTTTCATTCCAGAAGATTTGAGGGTAAGGAAATGGCTGTAAGGGTAAGAAGGAGATAAATCTTGGTTTGTGGTACCTTCCTTATTTATGCATTTCTAGCGTGTCCTGGGATTGCTGTCCGACAGGCAGCGCTTACCAAGCGTGCAATCCCTTTCTTCTGCATTTCGAAGCCATTTCCGGCTTTCTCCTTGGCCATCAATTAGAACCATCAGAGCTGATCAAAGGGCAGGGAAAAACATCTTCACAGATACTTCATTTCAATTTCCTTCCTAATTTTTTTTTTTTATTTCAGATGTTTTAAAAATGTGTTTCAAACACTTTCTTGAGGTTGTGAGCAAATTTCCCTCTGCTTTCCCATAATCAGGTAATAATAGAAACAACATATGTCCCCTTCTATATCCACACTAAAGAAGTTTATGCCTGTCCCACTTAGGAACTAGCTGCTACTGTGACCTGCATTTTTTTCATCTCATCTCCACTTTCTTGTGGGATCATTTTAATTTCTCTGTAGTGGTAGGAAGGAAGTCCCAGGCATGTGTTTTCCTCAGAATCAGGCTGAGACTCAGTCTCTGGCCACAGCTTGTGGTCATGTTGGTCCAAGACTCTAGTTTGTCTGAGCAGCAAACTGTCTCTTTAGTACCAGTAGCAAGAAGAAATTCTTCACATCAATGCCAGCCAGGCTCCAGCAGCTCTCTGCTCGCTTCTAGGCAGCTCCTGGTCCAAAGAGTTCAAAGCTTTCCACGCTCTCTGACCGGGCCACCTTCTGTGACTGTGCACAGGCTGGGAAGCAGCACCTGGTTTGATTTCAGCTCTCCCAGTTGCCGCAGTTTGCTGGGTTTTGGAAAATATCCTATGGAAAACAATTCAGCAGCAGCTGGCGTGCAGGCTACAGGCAAAGCAGACCCAAGCTGCTGCGGGCTCTGCTACCAGTGCCACCGGTCACAGTGCTGGTACCTTGGGTCACCCGCCAGCATGAGGGCCAGAAGGACAATATGGTCCGAGACAGAGCCATGGGCACCGGCTACCCCCCGGGTGAGCTCACAAGCCAGGGTTGTTTCATAGCGGAGCACAAAACTCACCTTTTCTCAGATGCCTTGCAAATATGAAACGGAGCGGGAGGGAGAGTACAAAGAAAATTATTCAAGTCAAAGGCGCCAAGCGCTAGGATGGGAAGAGCAGAGTCCACGTTCAATAACATTTATGCTTATCTCAATATTGTACCTGGCGCCTAGGTACTGTAGCAATTGAAACCTCATAAATACCAATGACAGACAGTAATTAGAACCCCATAAATACCATCAACAGATAATCTTGCTGCTAGGAAGCAAGAACAAGCTTTTCATACCCAACTGGCCAAGCAAGCTTGAAGGTGAAAATAACAAGAAGATGGAAAAAACACCATTTGAAAACAAAGGTCTTCCTCTGGAGTCAAACTTTTTAATGGAAATAAAGCCTAAACTAGCAGCCTTATACTAGCCTTAGGCTCCGAAGTGCCCCAAGTCAATTTATATCTGGCTGATAAAAGGGTAGTTGATTGATTCATTACAGCCAAAGGCTCAGCTCTTAGGAATGCATGGTGCTTAATTTTTTTCTGGGATCCCTTTGATCTCTGCTGGAGGTTGAGGAGCAGGCTCCAAATTATGAAGTATTTTTGGAATTATGTTGAGACCATTTCACAGAAAAGTCACCTTCAAGTCTCCAAGACTCTCTCTAGAGACACGGGGATGGTGGAAAGCCTCTAGCACAACATTTTTATCTGAGAGAAAAGGAATACAGCACATCTTAAAAGAATGGTAATCCAATCACATTTAGACCAACATTAAGATCTGGATGTAGGACCTCAAGTTTTCTACATACTAAACTAAAAGCACAAGTTTCTATGAGGGTATCTGGAAGCAATAACAGATTTACAGATCTCTGTAGATCAGCTAGAGGAACAAGAAAGGCATCCTACACCAACCTAAAAAAACAGCATTTGGCACATGGGAGAAACTCACCTTTCAATTCAGTGCATTAAATTCCACAGCAGTATTTATTCCAGGTTAGCAAAAGGCATTGGAGGTATGGCATCTGCTCCCTACTGTTCCCCCTCTACACAGAGCCCTCCCTGTCTCCCCATGTACCTCAGAGCCCAGAGGGTCTTTCACCGTGTCCTGCCTGCCAGCCTTTTGTCCCGTTTGCTACCCTGCTGTAGAGCTCCTGCAGCCAGTGGCTGAGAGTCTGCTGGATTTTGGGGGTCTTCTCATCACAGCTGGTGGTCAGCAGGCCTGGAACCTGCAGTTCAGTATCTGGCAAGCACTCCGGCAAAGCAAGTCACATAGCAAGGGAAGCTCCTTCAGTGCAATCTAATGACCTCCTCCATAATAATATAGAAATGCGGAAGACTCCGCGTTCACTGACTGTATTTACCTGAGCATTACAAAATATTAAAGAGCATATTTAGCAAAACAAGAGCTTTCAGGTATTCTCTTCGGTATGCAATTGTCAAGGGCAGAGCTGCACATCGCGTTTGTATCTGTGTTGAAACTGCCACTGACTTAATTAGAGTAAAATGCATGAAGTGTAGTCATTATAATCTGCTTTGCAGTGACATAAACATATATAAGCATTGTTCATATGACAGGAGTGTCCAGATTTTGCATCCAAGCCTCTGACAAGAAAAGCCAGGTTTGAGGGGGGAAGAGGAAAGGAGGGGAGAAGGGAAACCATAAGTATTGCTCAGCTGATATTGCTAAAACGCATGGAAACAGCCGCTAAGTCTTTCGCTGCCTCCACCCTTCCCAGTAGTCTCATTATGGTAAATAATGTTGCACTTCTTTGAAAACTCAGGTTTCATAAGGCTGGCTGCGCCGGGGGAGCCGGCAGCGCAAGTGGCGCTGGAGATCTCTGCTCCTAAATGCCAAACCACGTCGCTCATGCCCCTTCGGTTCCTAGGAGCATCTCTGTTTGCTTTCAGAGAGTGGCTTGAACTTCTGCCTTAAAGGAAAAGCATATCGTGGCAGATATTCTAATCACAATGTCTAAATATAATACAAGGGAAGACAATTTAAGAGAGCTCAGCTACACTTTTTTAAGCAACTGCCAGGAAACTGCCTCTGTGGCTTGCTGCTTTAAAGTAAGATTAAATGAATCAGTCTCACCATTTGAATGCGTGGGAAGTCAGAGACAGCAAAGTGACAACTAAGGACGGTTTATTTATAATTGGGCCCTCCTCCTATAGCTGTTTGTGCACAAGTCCTGTGCACTAAGTTCAAAAGTACCTGCCCTTTATGTAAAATTACTCACAAATGCTACGTGTAGGCCAGGTGGATGCCTACGCTGGCTTGGCTGATTATAAAGTTAATGTAATTATTATTGAACTCTCTAGTGATGTTTGGAGAAAAAAAAAATACAGCTTATTATGCAGCAGCTTCAAAAGGCTCTGACTCCCCAGTCCTTCAGCCAGGAGTCTTTCACAACAAGGAAGAGCCTGAGCTGGGCATCACTGCCAGAGAAGTCCTGGGTGGCATGGGGACCGGGGCACCGCCTGAGCAGCAGCTTTGCAGCCAAGGCAGGTCTGTAAGGGCTGGAGGACAACGTGGAGGCAGCCTCGGCCGATGCTTTACTAGCGGGGACCTTTGATACTTAAGCTGCTGCTCCCCACTCCTTGAGCAAAAACACCTCTGACTTTAACCCGGAGGTTTAGAGGTTTCCAAAACAAGAGTTGCCAAAGACAGGTAAGAGCGCTGTAGCTGTAGCTGCAATCACAAGCCTGAGAGAAATTCAGTAGTTTATGGTACTATCTAATTAATGAGCCCAACTGGAGCGGCATCGCAATGAGAAAAGGGTTTGCCAAAGGAAAAGTGTGGGTTTCTCATCTCCACCACCTCAGGATGTGGCCCCAAATGTTTGAAGTGTCCTTCTGAGTGAGGAAAGGCCATATCCACAAATCTGAGATAAAGCTGCCAAGAGGAGGGCCCAGGAGTGGCTGAGTCCCTCGGAAGGAGAGCAGGATTGCTCTTTGCCCAGCCTCCAAGTGGGTAAGTCAATGGAGTTGAGCTGACCTCAGTCCATGAGTTTTCCTTCCTCCCCACTTTGGCAGGCTTGGCCTTTAGTCTGTAGCATCAGCCTGTGCCCCTAACTGGGAAATATTATTAAAATGGCATTAAATATTAAGAGAGACAACACAGCATCTCTCACAGTGAGGGAGCTCCTGACACAGCAATGCTTTTCCTAATAAACTGCCTTGACAAACAGTTTACTTATATTCTTATTTCAATTAGATGAACTACTCTGCAGCGGTAAGGATGAGTGTGGCTGGGTGTTATTATGAGAAGTAGTAAATATTTATTTGGCTCTCTCAGCATGGAAGTGGGTGGGCATCAGGGTCTCAAGACAAGACCTCATCAGCACAATTTTTAAAGCCATAGTCACAGGCTGCGGCTAACCAGCAGGGCACGACACTGGTGTGTGAACCCATCACCGACAGCTTAGCTATTAATATTGGTACAGCATTAACAGTGATGGACATCATGGCCAGGTTTGGCTCTTACAGAGATCTGGGCTGGAAAAGGAGATGACCTCCATTAAATAGTCAAATAAGTGCAAATATTACAAGGGTTTCCAGTCACTGGCCAAGAGGCTCCCGTCAAGCTCAGGGCTGTGTCGTGGCAGGCACTGCGTGACCAAATGTACTCCTTGGCCCACAGTACCTATATGTACAAAGTCCCTGAGCAGATCGGTGGTCAAGTCACAGCCTCAGATCTCCAGGCTCCTGAATGAGCGAGGGAGCCCTGCAAAGGCAGGAAAAGGACTGCTGGAAGGTACTGGGAAATTTAATCTAAGCAAATAAAATCTCCATCTCTGCTTTCTTGGAAACTTTGCCTGCAACTTCAAGTATTTTCTGTTGACAGCATGAAAATCATGGAAGTAAACATGCATGCTTGTCTTAGAAACACTGCTAGTCTTCTGGCCATTTGGGGAAGGGGGATAAGAATGTTTAACTTAGAAAAAGCAGTTGCTTTCCAGAAAATGCCACAAGGCTCTCCGCATCGTATGGGTTGGAAGCCACAAGGTTCCTGTCAGCACATCCGTACTTATCCCTGAAGCATGGAATATCAGCTTTGGCAAAGCGCCACATAAAGTTTTATTACTTTAAAGTCACTGAGTTTGTCTTATAAGGCCTGACCAAAATTTTACCTCAGTCTGTATAAATTTTTTTCCCTTATCATAATTTCCAGTACAATAAAATAGTTAACATTATTGTCCTGATACCTTTCTTTGAAAAGGCTGTTTCAGAGGCCAAAGGGTAGAGGGAAGTCCCTTCCCTTGCTGTTGAAGCCAAGCCGTGTCTGAGATCAAACATAGCTGTTCTGCACTGGTGAGGCCATGCAATGGGTCTTTTTAAGACGGAGAGCGGAGAATGGGATAAACAAAGCTGAGTGGCGAGGTGGGGTACGTGTGTGGGTCAGGCAGGCATTGCCCAGTGGGAATTTGGCTTGTAACTCAGCCAGTGAATAACTCCATAGAGTCTATAATGATAGGGGACCTTACCTAATGCCTCATCAAAAAGACAACATGCTTTGCAGAACAGAGCATCCCTCACACAATCCTCCACAGCACTTTACACAGCACTATAATCACAGCCTGCCCATATGTGACTTTTTTTTCATATGTGTTGCCCTTTTAATCTGAAATAGTTTCCTCCTTACCCTTTGACTGGTGTTCAGGAATGGATTTAAAATGGGCGTTAAATCTAAAATTTCAGATCCAGAAGCACAGGGTTTGGAGTGCAAGATGGTTCCTCGTGTGCGCACACGCATCCCTATGGAAATGATTCGGCGTCTGGAAAAGCTGTTTTAAAAGGCTGGGCCAAATTGTCCTTCCAAGTGGCTGTATTTAGAGATGCACATCTGTCCGTGGGCATTACAGCATCACTGGTACCAGTAGAGCTGCGCTGGCTGGTAGCAGCTGAGGATCTGCCCACGGGGCCCTGCTGACGCCACTGGCCACCAAAAAGGTTGAGTTTATGCTGGCGGAGACCGTCCCTCCCTTGGGAATGGCACTTTGGGTAAGACAGAGTGTGGGAGCTGGAGTTTAGGGGATGCACTGGTGGTTTCACCAAAGGAAGCTGAGGAATTACAAAGTGAAATCAGGGCAAAATTTAGAAGAGGATCATTTGAAAATTTCTTCTTTCAAAATTGGGAAAATATTGGGGGGGGGGGAATGGAAATAACTTTCTTACACCCTGGGTTGTTTTCAGCAGGATATAAGGACTACAGTTAATCTTTGTTGTGTATAATTTTTTTTTTCCTTGCTCTAAGTGTGTCTCTTAATTCAGCCTTACCGGTGGAATAATTAACAAAGCCTGCATCACAAATGCGGTGCTCTCAGGAGCTAGGTACTGATGTGCCCTTTCCCACTGCAGCAGCGGTAGGAGGGTTTCTAGCGAGCTCTGGGAAGCAGGACTCTCTCAGGAATTTCTGAGCACAGAAAATGCACGACTAGGTGCTGTTGGCGATTTTCACCAGGAGGATTTTCTTCAGTGAATTCTTCCTCCTTCCAGCCAAGGACAAACCTCTGACACTAGCCCACATTATTGTTTGAAGACAGATTGAAATCTCGTGATTCTGACATCGTTTTATTTTTAATTTCCACACTGCAAATGTCAGGGGAAAAAATACCCTAAAAATTATACTTCAGAAAAGACTATAATTACTTCCAATTAAATCATGGCCCTGGTTGTTTGAAAGACTTGACCACAGCTAGAATTTCATTATCTGATAAGCACTTTTTTTTATATTTCAAAGTTTCTTTTTTAATAATAAGAAGAAAAGGATCCAAGATCCTGGCAACAGTACCTGAGCCAACTGTAAAAGCTCGATGATGGGAAATTGTGTTTAACCCCTCAAACGGAGAGGCCACATCGTTTTTAGGGCATTTATTTCAGCGATACTCCTGATGGGGAAGCAAACTTCAGAAATGTGATCAGATGGGTGGAAGGCATGGGTGAGGTGACCCACATCTCTGCCTTCCCTGGGGCACTAATCAGGCCCTGCATTTTCATCGCACCTTTCTTCCATCCGTGGTACCTAAAGCGTTTTACCAACATCTGTCCTGTTTCTCATTGCCACATTGCTGTCTATATCGGGGTACATCTATTGAAGCCACTGAGGCTTTATCAGCATCATCTGGTTTCATAGTGGGAATTAAGTCTCATCCCTCTGTATGTCTGCACCATAAATCCAATTGTTACCCCCTGAAAGAGGCATTTGCATCACATGAGCTGCCCTGAGGATGCCACTGATGTTCAGACTGAGTAAAAATATCTCTGTTCTTATACTGTCCCACTCGCTGGTGCACGGGATAATTTTGCTGGAGGTTTTTGTGGTCTTATTTTGAACTTTAGCTGTGACAGGGCCATTGGTCCCCAGCCCCACTCAAGTGTGCAGCGTATTTTCCATACGCGTTCAAAGATAAGGGCCTTTACTCAGAACATTAAAAAATAAGCAGTCATGGTCCCAGTCCAGTATGCTGACTGTTTTCTGACATGCTGAGGAGTCAGTCTGTATTGTTTGTCATGCTGAAAAGGGAGGCGTGGGCTGCAGGGAAGGGGCAGGGGGGCTTCTGCAAAACATCTTTCTGCGAAAAGGGTTGCATGTGGAGGGATGGGTGGTACTGAAGGGAGCTGAGTCTAGCAACAGAGCAGCAGCAGGGTGTAAAGTCAGTTAACACTGTAGCCCCTGTCCTTTAGCATCCCAGCCAGCAGTAAGCCCAAGTGTTTCAGTCGCCAGCAGCAACCCAAAATCCCAGTCACAAGGGACAGGATTTTCTCCAGGTGATGCCACGAAGGCAGCCTATAGCAAGTGTTTGCTAACAATTAGCAGAGATGTAAGGCTGGGAATGGACGTACCATAGCAGGCTGCCTGGGCACCCACAACTTGCACACAGAGCAGACATTCCTGCTATCCATGGAAAAATCCTCCCCCAAATATTCCACATCACAGTGGCTAGTCTCTGAGCTGATTGTATTAGGAGGAAAGAAATTAAAAATTGCAATTGACTCACCAGTAAAAATATGTGAGTGTACCCAGCAAATAAAGTAGATTCCCTCAGCACTTACCTAATAATTTTGCTTTTAATTAAACTGTCCATTCCTGCACTGATTTACATTTAAAAAGAAAACATCTGTGTGTATTTCACTGGGAAACCTTCCCCTGGCATTTACAAAAATATTTTGCTTTGCTTAATGCTAAAGATTTGGGGCCTGATTCTTGTTAACAACATGCTTCCTTCCAGCTCCTCTGTGACGGCAAACAGGTATTAAAGGTTGTCACTGAAGGGGACATGCTCACCCTGTGTGCTTACAGCCTTTCTTTTCTGGTTTTTTTTTTTTTTGGTGGTGGTGGGTTTTTTTTTTTAATGTACCTTACAGTCTTTTATTAGTACATATTTTAGGCTCAATCTTTCTGAAGAAGAAAATGCAGTGGATGGACAATGAGCTGAGAAAGCTGGAAGCCACAAACTCCCTCACCTTTCTTTGGGAGAAGGAGGAAGAAATTGCACCTCAGTAGCAGGCACCTCTGGCATTGCCGCTGGCGTGCTCTTGGCAGAGGCAGCAGAGGAGAGGAGGTGATGCCATTGTAGGATTTCTGGCTCTGAGAGACCAAAGGGCACCTCGTGTCCATTCACGCAATCTCGCTAAAATGGGAACGGTGCCCAACAACTATGTTTTAAAACTCGCCTGCCTCCCTTCTTGCACCTTGACCTCCAAAATCCCTATTAACTTTAAAAAAAAAAAGAAAAAAGAAAAAGAACCCCAAACTCTCACCATTTCCAGCAAGAAACTGTAACTCCTGCTGCTCCCACTGCAATTGAGTATAGGCTCGGGTTGTTACCAGCAGCCCCCTGAGACACACCAGTCAAACACCGTGTGCCTTTCTGGAGAAGCGAGTGACGTGCCCAAGACCACCAAGATTTGCGTATGTGGGGCAGAAATGGAAACAAGCCCCCCCGAGTGCCAGCCCAGAGCGGTAAAAAGGCCACCCCTCCTTTCCCTGGCTCAGTCTCTGCCACCACCGCCCAGCAGCCACGGTGGACGTGGCTGAGGATGCTGCTGCCTCGGTGGTACACAACGCTCCCTGACAAGGCTGAGCATGCCGTGTACTTGCACCCAGACTACGGGTGTGTTCATGGTAGACCCAAACATGCAAATGGAGAAATGAAAAGTCGTAAGATGAGATATTAATATGTGCTTCTCCAGCTCTGGCTTGCCATCCTCTCTTGAGTGAAGGGGCCAAAGAGAAGAAGTAGTCTGTTGGGGTGGGAAAGTCTCCCTGGATTAAAAATTTTAGTGACTTATCCTGCGGTCTCAGGCACACAGAGAGCGGACCACGATCTCTCCCGCAGAATGGCTTTGCTCCCGTGCTGCTGTGGCCATGCTGCTGGCGCCTGGCTCCCGACGGGTACGTTCACACCATGGCTTTTGGCCCTAGCCTGGGGACCTAGATGACCAAGGTAGCATCCTTGCACAGATGCTCAGTTTTGGGGAGAATGGAAAGAAGGTTGGAGGCTCAGAGCTAGGGAGTGCATCCCTGTCTGTTCACAGCAGTGGGAAAGCGCAGCAAGGGGTGTACCCCCCGGCTCCAAACCACATGCCCCAAGTCCCCTCCGAAGGAGACTCTCATGGGGAGGATCCTGTGTGAGCCAAGAGGGAAGGCGAACCCCTGCTCCCTCTGCATGTCCACGCACCAGGAGCTTCCTCCATGCACCGCGTTTTAGCAGCTGATCTGGGCCAAGGTCAGGACCTGTTGGAGCTGGTTTTTGTTTACCAAATGTGCTGTGACCTCATCTGGCAGCAACATTTAAAAATATGTAAGACCAGAACGGTCCTAGTTGGTGAAAATATCCCCATTAGTTTTCCTATCTTTGGATGCATTATCAGCAGATGAGAATCTGTAATGTCCTTGGTGTTACTGAACCTGAAGGGCAATCAGGAATTGTCAGTCTGGGCCAGCCAAGTAGTCCATCAAGTTCAGCACCTTGCCCCTAAAAGAGGCAGAATAACCTATGTTTTGAAGCCAGGAAGCCTTAGCATTTGCATAAGTATGTCATGCACAGGTTTGGCTGCTCCCGCATCCCCCTCTGTGCTCCACCCGCCGGCCACAGGGCCAGGAGGGACCACTTCCATGCCCAGGCCACACACAGTGAGTCCTGCAGACCCCTCTGCTGACCCCTTCCTCTTTTCTTCTGGCAAAAGGGGCGAGGAGTGAGTTTTGTTTACGTTTGAAGCTCCTGCATCATGCTGGCTTTGATGGACATGGAGTTAACGCAGGCCCAAGGGCTTTGGGATAGCTCAGGGGGAAACAGAGAGGGAGAAGAAGCCATCAGTGCAGTCTCACGCAGCAGAGGCTGGTACCCCTGCCCCCATTCCACAGCCACGGAGAGCTAGGGTGATGTGGCTAACCTGGAGCCACGCTGCAGCAAAAGGCAATGACAAGAAGCGAAGCCGGTTCCTTTAGCAGCCTGCTCCTCTCCTCTGGTTTTGTCCTCTGCTCTTCTCTGATACTTCTCCACGTCTCCTCCGTGGCTGCCGCCCTGATCAAGGGCAGGGAGGCAGGCCGGGATCAGATGCATCAGTAGCCTCAGAAAGCAGATGATGTCCTCCATCACAAAGGAAGAGAGCAGCGCAGAATTACAATGACCAGAAATGTGTTTCAGGAAAATGCGAGGTTATCGACTCAGTGCCTAGAGCTGAACCCTGAGGCTCGCCATGGCTAAATAAAAGAGGGGCAAGAAGCAGGTTCAAATACTGTGCCCACTGCTGTCCACGCTGCTTGCCCTCCAGCTCTGGCCTGGACTTGCCCAGTGGTCCAGATGGAGGCAGCTTCATTTCTTTCCAAGATCTGGTGGTGGTTGGTCTTGGGATCGCTCTCAAAATGAAGCAGGGATGAGACGGCAGCAGGTTTTGCTCCCTCTGCTGTACACAGTCCTCCAGTGCTGTCCAGCCGACTGCACCCTCAACCACCTCCACCTGCCCTGCACGCCACTCCCCAACACATTTCACACGTATCCTCAGCTTCATGTTGTAAACAGAATGCTAATGGGCGGTGAGACAGCCCTCCTGTTATTTCAGGCATTTTTCAGTGGGGAAAAAAATCGTGCAAAACACTGAAGATACCTTGCAAACAAGGGGGCCCACAGGAGCCTGGGGATCGCATCCTCCACAGTGCGGACACGGCCACCCTGCTCCATCAGCCGGTCAACACGGGTTGCTCCCTGGCCCGCTCTTATCTGCCAGCGTAGGCATCCTCTGAGACTAGGGGCCAGGCTGGCAGGAGCGCTTGGCTCTCACTGAAATCTCCAAATAAAAGTTACTTCTTGCCTCCTCCTCAAGACATCAACAGGAGCAGCCAGGTGTCGAGCCCTGCTGCGAATCCTGCGGTGGGAGAGGTCTGGGCTGGCACCAGCAGCAGCAAGAGGCAGCATTTTTGGGGACCAGCTGTAACAGCAAGCGTGAAGAGAGTACGTCTTCACCCGGCTGGTCCCAGACTGCTCGCCGGTAAGGAGCTCCAGGCGGGCAGATCCAGACAGGAGTTAATGCAGGATCACAGCCCGAGGTTTCGTTTCCACCTTTGCCAGAGGCTTTGCATGAGTCTCAGCTTCCTTGCCTGTGCAATGGGTACCTGGTGACTGACCTTCCTTTGTAAAGCCCCTGTCCAGCAAAGGGGGCTCCGGATAACGTGGCTTCGCCTACAGCTTTCCTCTACGCACCGACAAAAATGATACTGGTCGGGTTGGTGTTACTATAGCAAGAGCTCAACCAGAGAGATGGATCTTTTAAAATAAAAATGGGGGGGGGAGTAGTGGCTGTCAATCTCAGTAAGTAAACACTTCTTTGATGTGGTTCCTTTTTAAAAAAAAAACAAAAACACAACCCGAATCCTAAAAGCAACAACTTATGTTTATTTTAAATGCATCCGCTAAATATTTACACTGCAAGCAAGCAAAATGAAAAAAAAGGATAAATTGGAACTTTTGTCAGTGAACCAGATTGTGAAATGCCTTGAGAGAATAGAAGATTTATTTGGGGAGAGGGGGAGAGGTAGGAATTTTCCATGCTATTGTAAAACATGAGCTCAAATTATATGATCCCCACAGCCAGTGAATTGCAAAGCTTCAATCAGCTGCCTTTTTTATTTTTTTCTTTCCTCTCTTTTCTATAAAGAGAGGGGGGGGGAAGACAGAAGTGTTTCACCAACTTCTGTTGACTGTTCCTTTTTTCTCCTGATTGAAATGTGTTGTTAAACAAGATCCCACATAATCTCAGCAGAGGGTTTCTCTCGCTCGCTCCCTCTCCTTCTGGGAAGCCGCGATCAGTGCCATCGGCGCTTGATTATTTGCAAACTCCCTTCGCCTTTTTTTTTTTTTTCCCTTTTTTTTTTCCCTCCTCTCCGTCTCGGTCTCCGTCTCCCTCTCTCTCCCTCCGTCTCTCTCTCCCTTTCTCTCACCCCCAGTGCAACTTTTGCAGGCGCCCCGGCACACGCAGCCATGCCGCGCTGAGAGCGGGGGCACCGCGCCAGCCCCCCTCCTTCCCTCCCTCCCTCCCTCCCTCCCTCCTTTCCTCCCTCCCTCTCTCCTTCCCTCCCTCCCTCCCTCCCTCCCTCCCCAGCGCGGCCGTCCCGAGCCGGGGGGGCCCCGCCGCCCGCCGCCCCTGCCCGGCCCCGCGCCTCGCCCCGGCCCCGGCCCGGCCCGGCCCGGCCCGGCGCCGCCGCCGCCCCCCGCCCGCTCGCCCGCCCGCCCCGGCCGCGTCGGAGGGCCGGCAGCGGGGCTGGATGTGCCCGGCTCCCCCCGCGCTGAGGCGGGCAGCGATGCAGAAGGCAGGCGGCAGCTTAGCCTCCGCCGAGAGACACCCGCTCAAGATGGCAGATGTGTGTTGAGTTTGGGGGGCTGCGATCTCGCGTCGTTCGTGGCGGCGTTGCCATGAATAACAGGCGTCCTTGCACCGATGGCCCCCATGTACGAAGGTAAGCCCCGGCCCGGCACGGCCCGGCCGGCCCTGCCGGCACCCCTCGCCCCGCCGCGGGGGTGGGGGGGACGACCGGGGGTCCCCGGCCGCCCGCGGCTCGCCGTCCCCCCGGCGTTGTTGCGGGGAGGCTGGCGGCGGCGGCGGCGGGGCACCCCCGCCCTGCCCGGCGCCCGGCGGGGAGCGGGGCGAGGCGCGGGTCGCCGCCCGGCTCTGCCCCCCCCAGCCCTCCCCGGCCCCGCGGTCCCGGGCGCTCGGGCCCCGGCGGGGGGCGGTGGGTGAAGTCCGTGCCGGTGCCGAGCAGAACAATGAGGTGGACGGAGCTTGCCCTGCGCCTCCGTGTGTGTGTGTGTGCCTGCCTGCCTGCCTGCCCCTCGCTGCAGTTTCCATTTCCAGGACCGGCCACCCCGCTCCTTTCGCCGATTTTCCAAGAGTTCCCCCCGCCGGGGCTTTCCTCCGGGGCGCGGAGACCCCGCGGGCAGCGGCGGCGAGGGACGGGGCTGCCGGCAGCCGCCTGTCAGCTCCTCCGGCTTCTCCTTCAGCCCAGCCCGGGCTGCGGCGAGAAGCCCAAGTGCCTCAACTTAGTTTTTTCGGTTTGAAAAAAAAAAAAAAGGAAAAAAAATATGGGGGGGGTGTGTGTGTGTGTACGATCGGTACGTATTTTAGGGTGGCTGTTTAAAAAAAAAAATTAAAATGTATCAGGGTTAATTTAAATTCCCTCGCCATGCATTTATCCTCCCCCGTCACCCCTCCCGGCTCGGCGCTGACCGGGGAGCGTTACATAAAGCGGAGGGACATCCACCCGGCGGGCGCTTTATCCCGCCCGGGGACCGGTCGGTCCGTGGCGACGGAGACCCGGGCGCCCGGCGGGGGGGGGACACACGGGGACACGGTACTTTTCTCCCTATGGCGAAGCCGGTAAAACTTATCTGAGGAGAAAATCGAGCCGGGGCTGCAGCGCCCGAGAGGAGGGCGCTCGGCGGAAGGTGTAAAGTTACCGGCCCGCCGGGTTATTTCTGGGCAGCCCCGGGCTCACCGCCGGTGCGGAGTTTGGACCCCGCGAGAGGCAGGCAGACAAAGAGGAGCGTTTTCGGCAGCGGAGGGAGGACGGCCGTCCCTCCCCGCCCTCGCCGCTGCCGGGCACCGGGCTGCCGGAGCCCGGGGACGGCGGCGCCGCCGGGGGGCGCGGAGGGGACGCGGCGGCGGTGGCGGCAGCGGCGGGGCCCTGCGCGGCGGCGGGGCCCTGCGCGGCGGCGGGCCGGTGCCGGCGGAGGGGCCGCGGCAGGCCCGGGGTGCCGGTCGGGGCCGCCCCGCCGGCAGCGCCCTCTGCCGGCCGCGCCGCCGAGCGGCCTCGGCCCCCGGGCCCGGGCAGCCCCCCCTGCGCCCGGGCCGCCCCCGGCGCCTCCAACGGCAGCGGGCGGCCGCGACGGACTGCCGCGGGCAGGGGGAGGCCGCCGCCGCCCGGCCGCAGCCCCCCGTCCCCGGGCGCGGCGGGTGCTCGCGGCCCCGGCGCGTACCTGCCCGGCCCCTGCCCGCGGCCCCCCGCCGGGCCGGGCCTGTCCCCCCCCGGCGCGGCCCCGGGCCACCGGCGGGCCGGTGAGGCCTGCCCGGCATCGCACCGCCCGCCGCGGAGCCTGCCCATCCCCTCCCGAGCGGGCACCGCTGGCAGGGTGGGTAATGCGGCGATTCCTCTGAAGTTCGCTCCTCGCCGGGCCGCATCCCCCCGGCGGGCGGCGGTGCGGGGCCCCGCGGCGGGCGGCGGCGCCCGGCGGCTCCGCAGCGGCCGGGGGCGGAGTGAGGCGCGGGGCCTGCGGTCAGCCCGGCCGCGCTCCCCTTCCCGGCGCGCCGCAGCGGGCGCCCGCCGAGCGCCGGCACGGCCGCCTCCCCGGAGCCGGGCAGGGGAGGGGAAGGGAAGGGAGGGGAGGCCTCGGCCGCAGGCAGGGCGCCGGCTTCCTCCCGGGGAGGAGGCGGCGGTGCCGCACCGAAGCGTGGGGTGGAAGTTTAGCGGTTCCTTAGAGCATCCTAACTTCAGCGGCGCCCGTGCTTCTGCCTGACTGGAAAAAGAGAGCGGACGGAGAAAATGCCCTGAAAAGCAACCCGTAAAAACAAATTCCCTGCAACCGATGCAGAAGGGTCCACGGCCAGGCTCTGCAGCACGCCTCAAGCCTTAAAGTAGGTGAATATCCCAACTCGCAGGAGCCAGCGGATAGCGTAAAGGCTGATAGGGATTGTTTTATCTTGTTTTGTGTTGCAGTATGTTTGCGGGTTAAATTGCTGCTGGATGGCTTCGAGGGAGGCGGAGGAGGGGTTAATGAATGTTTTTCGCCTCCTAGTTGCCATGAGCGGTCCTTAGAATTCCCTGCAATATCGCAGTGCATAGATAAAAACTTACTTATCGCAGGGGATGCGATTTCCTCCTGGAAGGAGGCAAGGGCTGCAATCCTCCCTTACGAGCCTCACGTTATGTGCATAACCAGTCTGGTCTGTAGCCCTCCTCTGGAGCATCAGGTACAGTCAGGCCACCGAGGAGAGCGTAGGAGCCGAGGGGTTGGATCTGCGCTGCGGCGGGCAGTCGCTTCTCTGCTGCTGCCTTGACGGAGCAGTCTCGGGTGGCACACACGCACGCCCACCGCCACCACCGCAAGGCAGGCAAGGGTAGGTGAAACAGTGTCTCTACCGAACAGATTTCAGAACGTAGGCTCTGTGACAGAAGAGGCGCCCCAGGAGGAAATGTGACACCTCAGAGGCCTTATGAAATGGTTCCAGTAGAAATTTAAGCGAGTGGTAACGTAGAGCACATGCACAAAGTCACCCACAGTTCTCAACGTGGAGGTGAGAGGGATGTGTGCCTGCGCTGAGCAGCTGGCTTAAATACTGGTTCTGGGAAGCAGAACCGTGCCTCACCTGATATGAATAGGTGAGGCATGATAAGTAATTGAATATCTGGTGTGAAATCCTCCTCCCCACCCCTGCTGTGCAAGGAGAATTTTCCCATTCGTTTTAAGGATTTCAGAGTTTTTGCTGTCATCTTCTCCTCTACCGGGTTTTTCTCACTCATTTTTTTCCAAGTGTTGCAGAGCTGAGTGGTAAAATGAAGGACATAAAAACCTAGCAAGTAAAATAAAACAGAAGTAACACCGCCATGCAGCGTTTGACCTGGATTTTAGTTTTGGTTGTGAGCCACATGGGGAAGTGTACTGGGCTTCAAAGCGGGCCTCATCAGGTGTCATCCCACACGGCCTCTGCTCCAGAATTGGGGCAAACTAATGGTCGCCGTCCCGTTGGGCACTAGAGATGTGGCTTCCTCAGAGGCGGCTGTGTCAGCTTCAGAGGAGGCAAATGGCTTGAGGCAGGCGAGAATCTGGTTCTTCAGACGCTCCTCTAGGCAGTGTTGCCCTTGCTGTGCAAAATCATCATCGGTGTGCTTGTCGTGAGACATTTCCTCCTGTGCAGAGAACAAGAGCCAAGCTCTGTGGACCAGGGGAGACCCCATTTTAAGAGGAATTACTGCTAGACATCACCGGTGCCTGGGCTGTGGGTAGCTTTCTGCCCTGGGTGGGTGTCTCCAGTGATTTCCTGGGTGCCTCGTACCTGGCATCCTTCAGAATTGGGTAAAAAGAGGTGTTTATACGCTTTAACCTTTCTTTTCCAAACAGTGATTACTTCTGTTTTGGTTTTGTTCCTCTTTGCTTTGCTTCTTACTTATTCCTGACAACTTTCTTGCAACTCGCGCTGTATTTTTAGCAGCCGCGTCGGTAGTTTTCTATGTGGGTGGCTTATGGAATTAATCTCAGTAATATTTGTAAATTGCACCTCGCCACCGGTGCCGCTGCTGGAGCTCGGCGCAGGCAGGAACCTGCCTGCACGCCATCCTTGTCACACAAGGGGCTGGGAAGCCTGAAACTCTGACCCCAGACGCGTCGCGGATCAGATCCCGTTTAATGCCAGGAACGGGCCAGCCCTGCTGGGTTTTGAATGCATCCTCAAATCTCGTTTAAGCACACAAAACTTGCTCATCGGGGAGGCGGCACCAGTGAGGCGGAATAAAGGTCTTTACCCCAAAGTTCGTGCAGGGAGATGATAACTCGGAGGCGCTTCCTGTTTACAAATTAATAACCAGAACTTAAGCTAAGTCAATGCTGGGACCAAAAGCCTAAGTTTTTATTAGCTCAGGATATGGCTATAGCCAGGATAACAGGAAGCCCCCTCCAGTTATAATTATTGTTCTTATCATGCTGCCACGTCTAGCGATTAAATGGGTTTGAGATGTAATGGTGAAAAATGCTGTTTTATTTTTGGAAGTGGAAAGAGTGCTGCCGGGATCAGGGGCCGGGGCAAGCAGGCAATCAACGCGCTTGGACAAACAGGAAAGCACAGTTACTCGCCACAGTTGTCAGCCCTTGGGCTCTGTGTAGCGCGTTCCTCTGCACGGCTGTAACAGGTGGGGAAAACCCTGTTGGCTTCATCTGGACACCTCAGCTGGCCTGGAAAATGAAGTAATTTTCATTTTCCCATGCCTCGGTTTCCCCATTTACCCAGTGGTTGCCGCCCACTTTCACATGGTGCTTTGTAACCACTGGCTGTGGTTTCATCCAGGCTGGATAAGAGCTGGCTATGGACCGTGATCAGTGGTAGGTCTTCAACTGATGAGGGACAGCCCAGAGACCTCCTTGATGCCTGTGAGGGTTTTGAACTCCTGTCAACCCCTGGAAGTTAGACCATTTATTTGGAGGCAGATAACGTACTTGGATGGCTAAACGAATAAGCCTCAGTTTTGGCCACATCGCAGCAATGGTGTGTACAAGTACGTGGTCAGGAGGAAAGTGCTGGGAAGTCAAATCATGGAAGGATTAGTGACCCTGGGTGCGGAGGTAAATCCCTGTCCCGATTGTGGGCCTCACCAAGTGGGTCCCAGGTGATGGTGTTAGAGCAGTCCTGCCAGATGGCGAGGTCAAGGGCAAGTTCAGCCACCTTCTGCTCAGACTGCGCTGAGACACCGGCATGAGGCAGATTCAACCGCTTCTTTCAGTAGAGGCAACTGGGATAGCGCGTACCTTTGGGCAAGGCTCCCGAGAAGGGGAGTTTGCAAAGGCGTTCAGTGGTGGGCTGACAGCTATTACAGTGTCCCCATGCCTGTATCTGTAGAGGTCAAGTAGGCTGAGACTGGATGTTTATGAAAGTTCCGCCCTTTTCCTCTCTGATCCCAATTTAAGAAGATATTTTAAGGTTTGTGCCTAAATTTAAGCTCACAGGCAGTGCTGCTGACTTCATTAGAATTGTTTATGTCTTTAAAGCTGGCCACGCGCTGAAGCACCTTTCTGACTCATGGCCTCTATAGCTTAATCAGTCCATTTATAAAAATGAGGTTGTTTCCTCACCCTTACTAGGAAATCTCTGCCCTCTGAATGTGAAATATTATTTATAGGGCTTTTTCCTGCTTTTGGAAGGTTAACTGGTGGATAACAAGAAGTGAGAATTAAACGCTATTTAGAGGAAAGGTTGTTTCTTCAGCTATTTACATGCCCTAGTACAGACCTAGGTGTTTAACAGGAGACCTTCTCTTTTGAAACTATTCCCCCTAGCAGTACAGAGTTCAGCTTTTGTTTTGAAAATAAACCCAGGTGATAATTTCACTCCAGATAGGGCATTTAGCAATTTGTCTGTTTGTCATGGGGGAAGAGTAGAGGCACGTTACTGCTTCCCCCCATTTACAGCACGGAGCGCACCTGAATCCTCCCTCATTTGGCCACATCAGCAACTGAGGTCCTTCCTCTGGAAAGCACAAGTACATGTATTTTGGGACCACTCTTGAATTCAGGTAGCTTTCTGAGTTGGGTAATTTTGATGGTAGAAATCATTCTTCTAAGACTTCCCCACGCAGGTGAGCGGAGGAGCAGCCCCCATCCTCCATAGGCTGGCAAAGGCATCGCCACATCTCAGAATACCTCGGAGAGTCCGGAGTCAGGGCTAAAAGAATTAAAAAGCTGTACCATTAGAATTTATTTATTTAATGGAGGTAATAATAAGTTGTAATAGTGTGTTTATACAGTGCTGTGTATGTTCAAGGTACTATATAAAGAGTGGCTGTCTGATCAAGCCACTGACAGAATGATGCCAAGGAACAGAGTCTTTCACTTATTCGCAGGGGGGTACAAAACAGCCAGTGGGAGGCAAGTGTCCTCGAGATGTGAGCCCCTCGAGCTGCTCCTGGGCTCGATTCTGATTTCGGGGATCATAGTGTAGATCAGCAACAGTGCCGCTGAAACCCGGGGAGCTATGTGGGGAAAGCACCATCTCCATGCAGCGAGCCTTAGCCCATCTGCGTCGCATTCTGGAAGGAGACGGAGTTTTATTCTGGATGAAGGATGGCATAGTTTGCTCCCTTGGTTTTCTTCAGCATTTTCCACTGAATGGGACATTTGCTTGGAGAAGCTGAAGCTCACTGTTTATTCATGCCTCATTCTCTGTCCTGCTAACCTTCCAGGGCCTGTGCTGACAGTCTGTCTCTGGAAGGATGAAGTAAGAGCAATCCCTTACAGCTCCTACCCTGAAAAGTGGGAAAAGTCACCCTGCAATGCAGTGGTATTTGCCAGAGATACTTGGGAAACTCAGAAGGGCAGCTGTCTTCCCTGTTCATTATAACCTTTAATCCTTAAAGGCATTAGCAAGACCTGGAGCAATGGTGTTACACAGCGGTACCCTGCAGGCTAACATTTCCTCTAATTCTAAATGCTGTCAGGGGTTTATCTTGGTCTATGGGCTATGCTGAAATGCCAGAGAAACTTAACTCTCACCAAAATCATTGAACTCATAGGAAGTGGGCATAGGAAAGACTTCAAAAAGTTTTTCAGTGCAGGATGTGCAATGTGTGCTTGTCCAGCATGTTCCCTAACAGGCTTGTCCAGCGTATTCCCCATGTATGGTGGGCCCACAGCCTGCCCAGGCTCTCATCGCTGCCTTTAGCTATCTTTGTCATTGAAAAGATTTTACCTCCTCTGTAACTCCGCTCTGCTTTGCTTGCTGTGATTCCTTGTGCTATCGACAGTGGGTGTGGAAAAGCTATTCCTTCCTCTTTGTCATGTCTCTCCTTGGCTTTATGTTCCTTAGGCTAGATCCTGTCTCAAACACGTCCTTCGGCTTTCTCCTGTGTCTTGTTTTCTGCAGCTCCGACCATCCTCCTGCTTCTCTGCGTTCCCTTCGGCTAGTCCACCTCTCTCTTGAATGGCACTGCTAGAGCACAGTGCTTTACCTGGGGTTCTGTGCTGGCCAAGTAGAGCAGAAGTATTCTTTCACGTCTCTTACAGGCAGTGCTCCTGTTTGGTTTAACTTTTGCACCTTGACATCGTTCATCTGTGTGTAGCTTGTGATTTGCCGTGGCTCCCAGATCCTGTCCAAGAGATCTGATGCCTCGTGAGCCATCTTCTATCCTGTATGTGTGGAGCTAGCCTTTCCTCCCTAAGCATGTGATTTTCGTATGTGTCCCATTTGAATTTCATCCTATACCTTTCAATTTGTCAGGATTGTTTTGAATTCTGATCTAATTCTCCTGACTTTGCAGTCCCTTCCTGCTTGGTGTCACCTGCCAATTTAAAAAAAGCACAATCTCTGTTTCTTCACCAAGATCACCTTTGTTTTCCACTCCGCAGCCCCAAATAGAAAGCACAGAAGAGAAGAAATTGTTTCATAAAAAATAGCAGAACCTTGCCCCCAAAATAGAAAAGAAGCTGAAAAGAAACACAAAACACTTGGCATTGTTTTTGCACCTCCTATTCTTTTACTCTCCTTCAGTGCTTTTGAGGTATTCCTAAGAACAGTTTTATTTGCTATAGTAGCACCAGTGCCAAACAAAAGCAGGACCTTACTGCACTAGGCATGACAGTGACATGAAGGGGTAGATAGCTCCCACCCCAAAGGATTTGCAGTTTATGTAGGCGAAGACACGGGAGGGTGGATTATACAAACCTGCTGGGCTCTTTGGGGAGAGGAAATCACAATGTGTGGGTTTCCTTAAACATTTTTTGACAGGATTTCGTTCGGGGAAGGGAAGGGTGAGCTGGAGGTTGAGAAGAAGTAAGGAAATAGGTCAGGAACAAGAGAGAAGAGGATGAGAGAGACAGGTGGGGAAGGAAGATGAGGGCAAGTGACTGTAACAGGAGAGAGGGAGGTGACCCCTGGCAAGTACAGGAGCTGAGGTGGTCACAGCCAAGGCTGGCAGGAAGAGAAAGTTCGGTCAGTTGATGAAGGCTTGGACTGTTTTTGCAGCTGCCCTTACTGACTTCAGTCTCTCCCAGGTTTTTTCCCTACAGTTGTCTCTAACATCTTTGGAAGGGAAGGTGGGCGAGGACAGGAGATACCACCTACATCCTAATGCTCGTAGGTGGGACGGAGAGTCTGCCTGGGGATTCCCCAGCTGGAGCTGAGACCAGAGGCAAACCTGATGCTGTAGCATTCCCGCAAGATCTCTGATCGTGCTCTCCATGCTCAGGAAATTCTGGTGGGGCAGAGATTAGCCAAAATACCAGCACTTTTCATTGATCTGAGATCCTTGTGGTTTCCTGCCATTGCCCTTCCCACAATGAAGGCGGCTATGCAGGACAAATTTGATCTGCCATCCTCCCTCCTCCTCCCCCGCAGGCCCCGCACGCTGAATTTTCCCGCAGCCTGCACATGAAGTCTTTAAGGGCTTTAAGGTGTGACTGTCCCACCCTCTGTCCCCGTGTCTGTCCTACTCTCACCATCAGTCCGGGTGACCGAAACAGGCACGAGCGCGGAGGCACAGTCATCAGCGCCTGAGCTCATGGGTGAGAACTGCACGTGCATCGTGCCACACACAGATGTGCATGGCCCGAAGGCTGGGCACGTTTCGAGCGTATGAGGCTCAACATACTGTTCTCTCTAGTAGCAGGTCAGGTATGTCAGCATGTTTGGCAGCAAGTCTATAAGATTATGGTTTTTCTCTTGGGTGAAGAGAGCAAGAAAGGCTCTTTTTTTGCTTATAGTTTGGGGTCAGGGCGTTTATTTGCTACTGGATGTGATCCAGTGGATTCAGTGAGTCTCTGTTTATTTTTGCTTGAAGACATGACTTTTTTTTTCTAGTTACAGATCGTAAAGGCACACGGGATGGCGGGTAGCCAGCAAGCTCCCTAACTATTAGCTGCATTGGTGGGGTGTTACGCTAACACTTCTGGAGGGAATGTTACAGCAGACGACGGAGTGGGTTGATGGAGACTTGGACTCTAGCAGCAAGGCTCAGAAAATATCCAGTCCCAGAAAACTTGCAGAACATTTCAGAGGAAGTTTGGTTTTTCAGGAAGCTCCTTTAGCTTTCCCAGAATATTTTTACTTGTAGGCAAAATTTGTAAGCGTTCTTTATTTTTAAAACACAGTTTATATTCTGCTCTTGTCTGCAGCAGCGCCAGCACCGTCAATGTATTTATCTTTTCCCTGTTAACACTTGCTGTTCCTGGAACGTCTCCTGCTCAGCAGCTGTTTGTAGGTGGTTTTTTTTCTCTCCCATCATCATGTACCTTTCCTTCCTGTTCAAGGCATCCATAAACCTCTCGTAGTGACATCATAGCTGTTTCCATAGCAACAGATTATGATACTAGAACAGAGGATAATATCAAACAGGAGGAGGAAGAGATAAATTATGGTGTTTGTGTGCGTGTGTCTGAGGGCTTGATTATATTCCTACATCTCTTCCGAGGATGTTGTCTGTCTGGTTTCTCCTCTGTTTATCTTACATGCCTTTTAAAGGTTAGGAAAAAGCGAAGGGAAAAAAAAGATCTGGAGGTCAGAACAATACAGATGCATATTTTTGATGGTCACTGTGTAAACTTAGTAGGTTCAGATTTATTTTTTTATCTCGGTGGTAGCTCTCCTGTGTCTCCTGAAAGTAATGTAATCTGGAGAAAACTTGGAGGCACAACAATCCCCCGGTGCAGCTTCACTTTTATTTTAATTACAAATTATTTGTAGCCGCTAGCAGCTGGGATCCCAAGTCAAGGGTCTCTGTGCTGCACATTTTCCAAAAGACGGACAAATGTGGCATGGCATTGCCCCAGAGAGCTCGCAGCCTGTATTTGAGAAAGGATGTGACAGGTGCTCAAATCAGCCAGCTTTGGCATGGGGAGAAGAGGGAGAAGTACCCAAAAGAAGGGTATCAACGGAAGTATGATCTCTAGACAATGCTCCAGCCTGCCCAGAGAGTGGTCGTGGCAGAGGTGGTCTGAGCCTCATCCCAGTGTTTGCTTTTCACAGTGGTGTTTCTGGAAGTGCTGTGCCAGTAGTGGGTTGGGGGCCCGGTTTGTGACCATCTGCGTGGTTCTTCCATGGCTTCAGGCTGTCACTGCGACAGGAGCTGACAGCAGCAGGATTGCAGAAGGATGAGTATCCATGTTGCTCCATGCTTACATTGGTAGGAAGGCTATCTGTTTGCTTAAAGCATGAGGCTGCAGGTAGAAAGTACAGCTAAAATGCAAGAGGTTTTATTTTCTCCTAGGCAGCATTTAGTGTTGACGAACTGCAGATAGTTTGGCAGATTTTCAGTAGGTCTCTGTTTTGCCTCTAAATAGTGGTAATTTCTGGCCATCATTGCTACTTTCTTATTTAGATGATTGACTTCCAGAAGCTGGAGAAAAATTTCCAAGAAAATCCTCTTAGATATCCGCATAAGTCTGTGTGTGTGTGCAATCTTTAATCTTGTGGCAAAATTTCTGGGGAGTTAAATGGCCATTGCTAGTCTTTAAAATACCCAGAGTAGGGTCATCTCTAACATGGCAAATCTCTAGTGATGCTCTTGAGTACCCTAATGTTGACAAACACTTTCGATCCCACGCTTAGGCACTCTGGTGCCTCAGGGAGGAGTGCAGCGTAGGGATCTGAGCAGAGCAGTAATCCATAACGAGTCAGCTAGCTTTAGCGATGTAATGGGGCAGAGGAGTATGTAACAGGGCTCTTTCCGTCATGGCAATTCCGTGACGTGCCGCAGGATGAGCCCTGGGTCAGCAGTGGAGCAGCACTGGGATTTGGTGATGCCCAGCCTCCAGCTCCCAAGGTGTCAGTGCACAAAAGCTTTCCGGCATCCAGGTGGGCTGCTAGTGGGCCTGGTGGCCGTGTTGAGCGAAGAGTTTTTAGTCCAACTTAGCACGACCAGGATGGAGAGAAGTCGTCAAGTAGGAGGAATCGTACGAGTCACTCAAACTCAGCAACGCCGTCAGGGGTTAAAGTTACTCAGAAGACACGTGAGCACCGAACACCTCAACAGGAATTAATAGGTAGGTCGCCTTCACGGAAGGTTATTGGGAGCCAGCAGAGACCACAGAGGACTTGTTGGGTGAGCTTCCCCTGCGCAGCGGCAGCACGGCATGCTAGCCCCAGTTTCTGAGCAGGCTGACGGCGTTGTCCTGCGGGGAACGTGCTTCTGCGGTCAGCCCTCGGGGCGATGGGGGCGAGGGAAGCTGGAACGAGGTCCTTTGCAGAGGGAAGAGAGATCGCAACCTTTTCTCTGAAGCCAGATTAAAACAAAAAGACAACTCTTGGCTACAGCCAGTTTGTGGACACTGTGGAGAAACCCAGGACCTCGTAACTCCTCCAAGGCATGTGTGTACAAAGCAAATGAGGATCACATTTAGTCATCAGTACAATTATAAATGCCTTCATATCTTCTAGTGCTATCACTGGCACCACCAGAAACTTGCTTTCCCATCAAACTCCCCCTCTGCATTCTTTCAACATCAGAGTGTGTATGTATTTAGCAAACGGGGGTAAGAAACACGTTGCAAACCGCATTTAAAATAGCTGCACCACCTGACAAGGGCATGTGAAACCCAGACACGAGCATATCCCATTGATGGTGACAATACTTCTCTTGCAGTGTCATTTTCTCACCGCTTATCTGAGGCTGTGAGCACCTGGATAATGAAAGTGCAGCTTCCAAATGCCTGTGCTGCCTGAAAGCCCATGCGAGTCAGAAGGGATGGTAAATGCTGTTACAGAGCTCTGTGCGTGAGAATGCAAGTGGAATAGTATATGTGTGTATATATATGTATGTGGGACTCTTTCCATGTTTGCAGGCATGTGTAGGAGCGCGCACATGTATTTGCATGTGGCTGCATCCCTTTTGTCTACAGAAGGCAACGTGGGCCTGATTCTCCTTAGAGCTGTTACACCGTTCTCTCAGCAAATTGCATTTGTACCAGGGCTCTTTTCCACTGTGGGGAATGAAGAAGGGAGATTTATTATAAATATAAATTAGGCCTTCTGTGTGTTTGTGAGCTGTCGCAGCCTGTACAGGAGGAAATATAAACAAGGTGAATGCAGGGTGTTTATGTGGAGCGATGCTGTGACGGCATACGTGTTGGCAGAAGTGCTGTCTGCAGTCTCTGCGTAAGGGGTTGTGTCGCTGGTGTGAGTGTGGAAGGCTGTAAATCACAGTGTGTTCAGGAGGGGACACTGCCACTCTGCCTGTAAAAGGCAGGGAGAGATTTTGGAAGCAATCTGACTCTTTTCA
Organism: Ciconia boyciana; assembly: GCF_034638445.1. NCBI lineage: Eukaryota > Metazoa > Chordata > Aves > Ciconiiformes > Ciconiidae > Ciconia > Ciconia boyciana. Next base: position 63,817,434 of record NC_132934.1, read on the forward strand.
GGCTGAACAAAAGGGTTACTAGAAATCCAAGCTTGAGAAAAATATCATCCAAGACATTTAGCCTGGGAGTGATCTGTAATCCACATCCACCAGCTCGTCTCCATCCTGACCCAGAACAGCTGCATGGCTGGCGTCTTTTACACATCTCTCCTAGTGCCAGGTTTTGGTGGCCCTACTGGGCCAGTTCTTTGGCATCTCTGCAGCTCTGCTAATGTGTTTCAGGTCTGTCCTGCTGTATCCTCAGTTATTTCAGTCTTGACCTGGTCCTGTGATGTAGCTGTCATCTATATGCAAAAGCAGTATCTCCTGGAAAATCTGTATCCATTTAGATGTGTTTACCATGTCACTCACAATATATCTAATGTAGGTGAGACCACCTCAGTAAAGTAGCTGTATCTTTTTCAGCATCCCTGCAGGTAGGTGCCTGAGCCCTGGTTTTGTTCTTGCTCAACCGTGAACTCGAGCTACAGACTGTGGAGTTCCCCTCTTTAGGACTGGGCTTGGCTTAAAAGTTATTTCGTGTTCCTCCAGAATCATTGCTGTTTCCCAGAGGAGCACTTGAGTCATTATCAAGCCCTGCATTTCCTCTCAGCCAGGAAGGGTTGAAGGGGTTTCAGGAAGAGGATGCTTTACAAAGAGGCGTCTGCTCTCCCTTGCCGTGCCCTGTCGCAAGCAGACACCGAGACTCCTGCCAAAAAGCCGCTGCCTGTAGAAAATAATGTGTGAGGGAAGAAGAAGGTGTGATGTGAGTGAATGGCAGCGTGGGGCAGGGTTTCAGCTGGGGATGCCCACTGCTTTTGATACCGGGCGCAATAGAGCAGATGCTTGTGGCAGCACTGGGGGTGAGCTAGGAAACGTGCTTATGTCACTTGGCATCGCTGGAGCAAGTTGCAGGTCACGGTTTTTCATTTGGATTTCATTGTGGTTGGTACTCCTGTCCATCTCACCCTCTGCCATTGCAGGGCTTGTGGAGGGGATGGGGCTTTTACTTTGCTTGTGTATTTTGTGTCCTTTCTCTGTCCCCACCAGCGTCTTCCCCTCTGCCACCCCCTCCCCAGCACAGCCCTGCCATGTTCGGTTGTGCTTGGTTGAAGATGACCAGCCCACCTGAGGTGTTCATGGCCGAGGACGTAGCGCGCCACGTATCGAGAACATGCCGACTTCCCGTGGGAGCTGAATGCTGCGTGTCAGACGTCCCCGCCGTGGGACGGCGAGCACGGGGACTCTGCAGTCGCCCCTGGGGCTCAGGGTGAGCCTTGGGGGGCCAGGAGGCGTGTGGGGGAGGAAAAGCGTGGGCACAGTCACATAGGTAAAACACTCCGTGGTTACCCTGAAATGCTTGCTGAAAAGGCAAATACTGGGAGTTACTTGGCTAACCAAGGCAAGGGAAGTGGGAGCCTCTCCCGGTGATCTCGGCCTTCCTGCCTTGCCCACCGGGGACGTGGGGAGGGCTGCAGGGGGCAGGTGCTCCCCATCCCCTGCTCGGGGTGTCTGGGCAGATGGGCTGGCTGCCAGCCAGCCTGCGGGGCACTCGTCCCCTTTTCGGTTGGAGGTGGCAACCCAGCAGCACGCAAGAACTGTGAAATCCAACCCTGTGTTGGGACAGGCTGCGCTTAAGCCCCGTGTAAACCCTAATTTGAAGGCTTAAAGGGAACTGAAGTGCGGTACCACGTGCTGCGGCTGAGCTTCACCCTTCCTGAGCTGTGACAGCCTGCCAGGAGGGGAGTTGAGGGGCAAGACAGCGTCTGCCTTCCCAGCAGGGCCAGGAACCTCCAGCAGAACTTCTTGGTCCCAGCAGAAGCATTGGATTTGGTTGAGTTTTAAACTGCAAATGTGATTAATCGTGGCTGGCGGTTCTGACCTCTGTGGTTTTCACTGGATGCCCAAAGAAGTTGTTGCAGTAATGGGCCCGTTCTGCCTGCAGCCCAGCTGGTCTCCATATGTCTGGTTATGTATGTTCATCCCTATAGTTCTGCCCTTGATAACCGCTCTCCATCTCCCCGGCCTGGTCACTGCTTCTCTTTGCAGGCAGCGGGCTCAGCTTGTGGCCGGTAGCAGGTACCACCACCCCTGTGCCAGGCTCCTAAAGGCCACGTAGCCATTGCGGTGGGCCTCCATCAGGGGAGCCCCTCACTTCCCTCTCATGCCTGTGTCCCCTCCTCCCCACACTTGCTCTCTGCACAGGGACCCCTTTCATCTGGTGCCCCTCGGGGACACGCGGGGCTCCGCGTGCTGTGGGAGTGGATGAGCTGCCCAGCACGCAGGTAGTCACAGCAGGCTGAGGCTCACCATTTCTTCCTTTTCTTTGTGACTGTGATCCTTGTTTATTTGTGACGATTGTTGTGGCATTCACTTAGGGTCACTTCGGCATTGGATGCTTTTATTTCAGAGCCCCGTCGCTGCGTAAAACACAGCCATAGTTTTAGGAAAGCCACAGAGCGTGCCATGCGATGCCTGGGCTTGGGAGGGGGGATTCGGGTAGGTCCTGAAGGTGGCCCCCCGCACTGTGCCTGCTGTATTGCTGGGAAGCACACACGTGCACCTGTGTGCCCGTACAGACCCATGTCTGCGGATGTCCCTGGGAGCATCCTGTGGCATCCTGCCCACCTTCCTCCCCCAGTCGGGTCCGTGGGACTTCGGCCAGTACACCGGAGAAAGGATCACTGGTGTTTGTCAACCTTTACAAGAAGACAGATGGTTTTTAAGCCAAAGCTAAGATTGTAGCACATGCTGGAGGCTGGAAGGTAACTGTAAATCCTAGGTCTCATTTGCACAAATACATTTGGTTCCAATCCTAAGGGCATTTTGCCTTCCCCTGCCTATACCTTTGTTTCAGAAACATGTAAATTTAGTTTGGATTCGTTTTTTCAAAACACCACAAAATGTGGCTGGGGGTGGGGGACTTTTAAATTACATTTGGCACAGAGGGGATAAGGAGGATTCTGGATGCTCCAGAGGGTAGGAATCCATGGATGTTTGTCACTTATGTGCTATCAGAGGGGAGCACTGAAGAGACTGGATACACCAGGAGAGCGGTAATGATATTTGCAGCCTCTTACTCGTAGGTCTGCTGCACAGATCAGACCTCTCAGCTTTCTTCTGGCCCAACATATGAGACCCCACACACTGGGTCATGTTTCAGACATGAACGTTACGTGTAGGGTTATCTGGTGGATAAATGCCCTGTCATGTGAAGGGGGACAGGCTCTGTGGCAAGGTTGCCGCAGGAGTGGGAGGCGATGCTGGCCAGTTAGGCTCCTTCAGGGCAGAAAACTGCAAGATGCCCCTGCCTCTCTGAAGAGGCTGTTCCTTTTGCAGCGGGGTCCATGGAGCAAAGAAGAGGGGCTTGGCTTCTGCCCTGAAGACGTGGGAGGTACAGACCTACCCAAGAGCTCCTGAGGAAGCAGCCATGGCAGTGATTCCCAGGTTCGCTGGGGGTCAGCAGTGATGGCACATTTATACCACTGAAGGCCTTACCTGTAGCAAAGTTTTTGTTTGCATTTACTGGCTGCTTAGCAGATCCCAAAATCATTACAAGGAGCAACAAACCAGCTAAGACAGCCTGCGGGGCAGGGACGGGGCTGGGCTACGCCGCTGTGGCTCCCTCTGGGAGGCAGGAGGACCATGCTGGCAAGGCTGCGTGGTGGGAGCTCTGCGCTGGCTCGGGTTGTGCTGTGTGCGCTTGGTGCTCTGTTTCCAGAGCTGCCAGTTGCGTGTCTTTCACCTACACTGGCTCTCTAGAGGAAGAAACCAAAGAAGAGTTGGAGGCTTGTCCATGTGGAGACTGGCTGCTGGAGGACCCCCCCCCAGCCTTCCCGTTACTGTCGGCAGAGGAGAGGGAGAGGCTTGTGTCCTCTCCTGCCTTTCAGCCAGAAGGAATGCCTGTGCTTGGGGCTTCCTGCCATGCTCTCTTGCCGTGCCGATGGGTTTCGTGACACCACTTTTAGCACCTGAGGATAGGTGTGAAAAGGGAGGAGGTGGAGGAGGAGGAGGTGGAGGTGGTGGTGGTGTGAGTTAATACAAGACCCAGTGGGAAGCAGCGGCAGGCAGTATTATTTCAGTGGTTTGAGCCAAAACTTTCTCTCTCTCTCTCTCTCTCTCTCTCTCTCTCTCTCTCTCTCTCTCTCATTAAATTACAACTAATGCAAGTAGCATTGTGAAGGAGGAATTTGGGAACTGTTGTTCATCATCCAATCGCTTGTAACGAATGTGCTGCTCAGTGCCATAGCCCATAGCCTAGCTGAGAAGTAATTCACTTGGTATTTGCAGGCATGACATGCATGCCATAAGAATTCCGCTGTTAGCATTATTCCAGCATTAGCGAGGGGATATGAAAATAAATGATGAGCTATTGTTTTTCATTATTAAGTCCAGGCTTTTCACTCTGTCTTTTTATTTTCGTCTGTCTGTGGAAGGAGGGGCCTCTCCATTCCTTTCGCTTTCGGAGCAGGCAGGTTGTGCCCTCGCTCATCCCAGCTCCCCCGTCCCCCTTCCAGACCAGCACCCTTCCTCTGTTCCCTTTGCCTGTCTCCTCCCGGGTTTGGAGACCAGCCACAGCAGTCCTTTAAATTGCTGTAGGATATCGCTGCAGAATGATACGGCGTCGGAGGGGACCTCAGCGTTTTGTTATGGGTCTACAAAGCTGTTTTGCCCTCGCCATTCCTGAAGAGGACCAAGCTCTGCTCTTCCTAGTTGCACTGGCAAGCTCAGAGTTCGGTGGCGGGTCAGCAGTTTGGTACTTCGAGGTCATCCACAAGCCTTAAGTGACTCTTCTATTATTTAAAAAAAAAAAAAAAAAGAAGAGGGAAAGCTCTTGAGGCAGCTGTCAATCTGGATGTGCAGGAGCAGAGCTGAGCAGCCTCTGCCAGGGTCTGCTGGCAGCGGCCAGCGCTTAAAAGGAGAAGTCCACAGGGCAAACAAGGGGGATCTGCGACCCGCGGTTGTGAGGGGCATCCCCGTCCATTCCAGTGGGCTTTCCTGTGTTTCCTGCGGAGCTTTATCATGTGAAGGAGGTAAACATTACAGGGGAGTGAGGTAGTTAAGTATTATTTATCCCCACTTTCTATCGGGGGCGACCAAAGAAGAAAGTGTAGCAGTTTCAGTGATGACCCCTGTTTCTGGGATCATCAGTTCGTGGGGCTGGTTTAAGCAGGCACATGAACACCCCCCTGTGCAAAATAAAAGACTTCTTTCGAAAACCGGGCTTAAATATCCCCATGAAATCCCCAGGCTGAGTCAGTACCAGCACTATACAGGATTCCTGCGCTCTTAATCTTATTCTTAATCAACTAACCCAGGCAGTCTTTCATGTCATTGAGTTGCTGCTCACTCCAGTGGCCCCAGCCCACGTTGGCTGTTCAGCAGAAGGCCTGGCTGAGCTGAAGGCAGATGGCAGGGTAGGAGCTTGTGCTGATCTTACTACTATTAACTCTACCACTCCTCTGCACAGCAAGCTGGTCCCTTTGAACATCAGCAGAACCGTTTTTAAAAGCCCTGCGGCCCAGCCTTGTGCGACAGAATAGCTCGTTTTGTCAGGGAAAAAGACACCTTGGCAAACTTTTGAGTGTAAGCTGTCAGGGGTAACCTCAAGATGCTGGAAGAAGCAGCCGTAGGCTTTGAGGAAAGAGCAGCAGCCAGCTGCATGTGTTGCTTTCCCATCTGAGAGGGGACACATGAAAGCCATTGCTTTTTTCCCCCCGTATTCTTTATTCATCATCTCACAGGAGCAGTGTACGCACCGGAGTGTTCTGTGACGTTGCTTTGCACGTAATCACCGTTATGAAATCCAAAGCTGCTGGGTCGCTGTACTTGTCCTGCCCCGCGCTGTGCTGCCAGCATACCTCGGCACACAGCGACCTGCAGTATGTCGTGGTTATCCCAGCGTAGCCCTGACCCGTGGGTCTCCTAAAATGTTTCAAGCCGGGTATCTCCCTCTTTGCCACCACCTGCACTTGCTTACAGGCATGCACACGCATGTGCAATGTACAGCCTTTAGCACCAATAGCGTGTGCAGCTCTCGCCAGTTCACTTCAGGGCAATTGCGAAGTCCCGTGTCTCAGTGGGACACATCTCAGTGGGACACGGGGATGCCGTGTCCCTCTGCCTGAGCTCCTCCACGCAGCCCTCTCACAGCCCTCGCGGTGACTGCCAAGGTGGGGCAATCCCCAGTCTTTCCACTGAGAAGTGATACCTGCGCTCAGTTCTTCTCGGATTTTGCAATATGCGTAAATGGGGTGGTGGTGACACTGGGCGTGAAGCCATCAACTCATATTTACTTGTGATCTAAGAAAGCGATTTCAGTTCAGACCTCAAAGGGCAAGCTGCTGTGTGATTTAAAATTGTGCTACCAGCAGAAACATATGATCTCATCGTATGAAGCTTCTAAGGTACACAAATGTCCACGGGGAAAAAAAGAAATATCTTAATAGAAGAGTCAGTTGTCTGCGTAAGAGAAGGCTGGGGACATGACTAATTTGCTGTTTCTGTTATACGTGCAGTTTGATTCAGTTGTTCCTTCTTTGATTCAGGCCCCCTCCTTCGCTTTCTGTACCCCCTACCTCGCCTTGTTTTTTTCTGCCTTTTAAGAGAGAGCAGGCGAGGGAGGGTGGAAGGGCTCAGTGAGGAAGGAGTTAAGGGAATGCTCAGTGGGGATTATAAAACAGCCAGGCACTTGGAAACAGTTAAGAAGAGAGAAACAGATCTGCCAGGAGGGAGTGTGGCACTGGAGCCGGTGGTTTATTTTCATGCCTCCCTACACAGCGATGCAGAAGGCTCTCCTGCAATGGGGACGGAGGTAACAGCAGGGGCAGCGGGGTCGGTGCCGGGGTGGGGGTGGCAAGGTCAAATGGGGAACAGACTTCTCCGGCACCAAGTTGGCGAGCCTTCCCACTGATCCTTACTGACATGCTCCACTCTGGATGTGGGTTGTTCCTGTTAAGGGTGGCAGGAGCTAGCACCTACCGTAGCCTGAGGGCATGGCCTTGCCCTGGGATCAAGGTGTCCTCTTTGCATGTTGGACAGAGGGGAGAGTGGTCTGTGCGCTCTTGGCATCTCCTTGGAAAGGTGAACACGACAACTTTGCCGTCTGCTTGAGCGCGGCGCCGAGAGCAAAGTGTGGGCAGATCTGTGGGTGCGCCTACGTGAGCGTGAGTTGCATGCGAGGTCCCCTGTGAGCGTGGCTGGACATCTTGTGCAAGCCCACCTGGCCAGGAGGAGCCTTCTGTCATGCTCTGATGAGGTGGCCTTGAGTCACGAGGAGCTGTGTTTTTACTCGCCCTGCATTCGCGCCTGAGAAGCCCAGCTGAGACCTTCTGCGTGCTGTCAGGCACCCGGCGCCTCGACGAGGGCAGAGTCTCGGTCCCGGGAAGGAAAGGCCAATACAGGCACCTGGAGGCAGCGTGACCCGATAGACCAGGTTACTGGCAGGGCCGCGAAGAGAAGCTAGGTCGGTCAAGTCTTCCTCCATTGTGTTCCCCACATGCCCGTGCTTGGGGCAGTAGCTAACCGCTTCCCAGTTTGAGGGACACTGCTACTGCGATGGTGAGTTAAGAAGTGACCTGAATGCAGGCCCTGCCATCCCCTCCTGGCTCTTCAGCTCTGTGCATAAAAAATGGTGGTGTTTGCAGCCGTGCGGCAGCGGGAACATATGTGGCAGTGACCGCAGGGGAGTACTGCACGTGTGCGACGCGGAGACCCATTTTTCTTGGGGGAAAAGACAGATGCAACTGTTGGAGCCAAAGTGTGCGGAGAGAAGGGTTAGTCACTCTGCAAGTGTCAGGGGCTTGTGGAGGAAATAGCAGGAGTTTGCTGACTAATGCCGATGATGTTCAAGGAGTAAATGAGAAATACAGAGGGAAAACCCTCTGCTTCTGAATTTGGAAGGAGAAAAAAAGAGAGGGGGAAAAAAAAAAGAAAGGAAGATGTACAGAGTTGCTAATCAGCCCCCAAAGTCTCTGACCTATATCTCCCTCCTTTCCCTGGAGTCATTCTTGAAATGAAAAATTAATAGAGAACAACCAGGTTTTACCTCCAGGGTACCCTTTTAGGCTGCCATGTACCGCAGGCTGAGACCAGCGGATAGGGCTTTGGTGTCCCTCAGCACGATCTAGAAAGCAGAGTGGTCTCAGTCCAGGGCGTTGCGAGGACATCCAGAGAGATCGAAAGCGAGAAGGTAATCTCCTCTCTGGGAAGGATGGTTTCTGGTTTCAGACGGTTGGGAAAAGGATGTTGAGCTGACACACTAGGTTAAAGTAGACCAGTAAAGAAGGATAGTCCTTGAAGTTACAGTACCTTTATCAGGGGAAATGGAGGTGAGAAGGAAAAAAAAAAGTATATCAGGTCATTAGCCCTCTGAGGGCCAAGTTCATTGTGTCTACAGAATATTCCTCCCCCTCTTCCCGTTTTTAGTTTTTTAATGAGAAAAGAGAATCCTTATTTAAGAAGCTAAAACCTAGGGTTGTGGGTCAGGAGGTTTCATTTCCCAGTTCTGCTGCTGCCTCGCTCTTCAAGCTTGAGCAAGTCACTTTCCTTTCTTCGGGCTCCATCTTTGTCTCCATAGGATATGGTTTGCGATAACCCTTTGCAAAGCATTTTCAAACCTATAGAAGAAAGGAAGGGCTACATTTTCCAAGGTGACCAGGGCCGGGGCGTTGCAGCGACGGCCGTGTGCAGTGCAGGGGGAGGAAGGCTGACGCTGGGGGTTTCTGCCTGCACTGGAATAGGCTCTGCCCCCGCACAGCACACCCATGGCTTTGGGCACTGCCGGGTTCCCCCTCCCACGTGGCACGGGAGGGATGGGACCACGTAGCCATTGAGTGCCATGAGAAGAGGTGCTGTCACCCACTGCGGCAGTAGGGCGAGGCTAGCTTTGAGGGGTTCTGAGCATACGTGAAAATGTGGTTATTTCCCATCTCATGTTGGATGAGCTCAACTTAGATGCCCAAGATCACTAGCCGTATTTAACATACAGGTCTGGATGCATCATGTTGTCTTTCTTGTGCTCCTTCAGAGCCTAGCTCCTTAGATGTTTGCAAGATACCTCACTTAACCGCTATCTTTTGTGATAAATATCCTCCATAACCCTGGAGGGCCAGAAGCTGAGCCATCCAGGCTGCCTCTGCATGGACTTCTGCCTCTCCAATATTAGGATGCCTCATGCAGCTTGAGAAACTAGGTTATATAGCAGCTTTAATGGGGCTTTTTCCAGACACTGATTGACCTGATTCCTCGGACCAGCTGTTTTATTTATTAAGCAAAATAGGAGAAAAAGAATACATCTCCTACATAAATTTGATTCGTTGTGGAGAACGTTTAAACTGTTTTTTTGGTTTTTCGTAAATTGATGTGGAGCTCTTACTTCATACTGATTTTGGAGATATTAATTTATACACTAGGAATGAGGAAGATTTGCCTCTTCATCTAATCCTGTTTCTAGAGAGAGATTTACTTAATGTGCAGTGTAATTTGTCTAACGTGCAACTTTGTATGTAGAGTGTACCCAGATCCAGTAGAAACAGCAGATATAATAAAAGAGAGCGCTGTAGTGCAGTGCTGTAAATCCCTCTGTGATTAAAAATACTAACTTAGTCAATGTTAGTGCAGCCAGGAGACATTGCTAGCTGAAAAGCAGGGATATATGGCGAGAGTTTTCAGTGCAGGACAGAGAAACTGGGTCTGTGTTCATCTCTGTGTGCGTGTGGTATGTGTCTAGGGGAGGGACAGTTTATAACATCGTTCGCCAGGAATACAGCTTGGGTGGCAGAGAGGAGTCGTCGGGAGTTATCCCAGGGTTGTCCTTGCATGTTCCCAAGGTGATGGAGGAACCGATTCTCCTGCCAACTCCCATATTGTCACTCTATTTCCCACCGGGTCCTGCGCACGCTTGGTGGACAGTTGCAAGGTTGGATTTTACACTTCTACAGAAGTGTCTCTGAAAATAATTTATTGCTCTGAAGAAGGCTGGCACCATGGATTGGTTGATTTTTAAATTTTTTTCCCCTACCTGTCTTTTCGTCTGTCTTTCTTTCCTGGTGTTAACGCAGATAAATCACTGTCTGGAATTTTTAGGTGGGTCTTTTTCTAGGATTTTGTGAATCTCCCTGTATATAAACAGGGAAAGGATATGTTTATAGCAATGTAAGAGTCAGTGCCTCTGAGTACTGTCCATCTGTCCTATATCCAGCTTATTACCACTGCTGCCTACAATACCTGATACGATACTTGCTTTCTCTTTCCGAGACAACAGGTGGAAAGCGGAGGGGCTCATGCAAAAGTTGCTGTTTCGAACTGAGTAACAAGACTTTTTTGTGCATTAAGATTAAAAATAAATGAATCTTATTTATCTGAACAGAACCAGGATATGAAATAAAGCTTTAGTTACAGTTTGCATTTGTTTGACATGATTCTGTTAGTATAACATCTGGCATGTGTGGTTTCCTCAACAGCTGGATAATATCCAAGAGAAAGAAAAGTGTATGTCATGGCAATGACCTGCTCTCGAGGCCATCCAACAGCTTCCCTATTATAAGACCCTCTTTTTGGTTGTTCACAACTTTACCAAACTTAAACTCTTTGGGCTAAAATTTTCCATCTCAGCTACCTGCCTCAGACTGTGTATTTAGAAAACAGCTCTTTTATACCTCTGTTGAAATTTTTGATGAATGGTAAATATAACAAATGTACAAATAAGTGAGAAAACAATCCCTCATCTTAACAACCCAATGAAATTTGGATGGTATATATGTCAGAGGCACCACTTCTGCTGTCTTCAAGAACATCAGCCCAAACTTGGCCAAGTTTTAAGCCTTAAAACAAATGGTTGTCGTCACATCCTCAGCAGACAAAACAAATCTCTGAAGAATTTGGACCGAAGAGTTTCAATTAGGCAGTTAAAATTAGTGGAAGCTTTTCATGTTAATCTCTCTGTGCCTCAATTCCCTGCCCATGACATATGGATAATACAGTGTGTTATTTTATGAGCACATTGTGAAAATACATTCCTTTATGTTTGTGAGACATTCAGTTACTCTAATGATGTGTACTGTAGGAAAGCCCATGAGTAAATTACTAATTCCGTCTGCAGAGCAGAGTGTGGCTGGCACCTAGTAAACAAGGCTTGGGGCCACACCTTGAACAGCACAGAGAAGACGAAATAGTGACTAGTTGCTCGCGAAGTGAGCACTGTGTGTCCCTCTGTGCTGGGTGAGGCCAAGGTCCCATAGAAAAATAGCCTGCGCTTATGTGATTAACAGCTCTGCCACCGTATGTAGGCAAGAAGGGGGGCCGAAGGAAGGCTGCACAGGCAGTCACAAAGCTGAGGTTTCCTAAGCCTCGCATTCTTGATTTGCAGCTTTAAATAGTCTTGCTTTCACCTTTTTCTGTTTTCTGTGTAGTTGTCTATCATGCGGAGTGGGCATGAGGAATAATAAACAGCCATTGCTCCTGGAAGAAGAGACAGGGAAACGCCTGGTGCCATCGATCATCAGAGGGGAAAATTCTTGGTGAAGCCTTGCATCCAGGCATTGTGTATAGGAGCATGTGTGACCCTCGAGACAGAGAGAAGTCAGGGATGGAGGAAAAAAGCAAACAAACCGAGATGGCTTTTTTCCCTTATGACAACTGTTCGGTTTATGCTGTTTTTCTATAATAATGCTGCGTACCATTAAACAGCAATGCCACAAACCAACAGACTTGCAAGTTATTTTAAGGAAGGACAAGATCATCCCATTGCTTTTTGCTGTGGGTCTTGTGGGAAGGTGTTTCCTGGTTTTACCCTGGGGACTCACAGTTCTGGTTGCTCCCTCTCCTGGCCCCTACCCCGTGGAAATCCTAAGTGGTACATGCATGAGACCATCATCTTTAAGCTTGGGAAAATGATCCACTCCTGACTCACAGGGAGAATCACCCCCAAATCCCTCTGCTTTTGTTCCTTTCATGTATCTTGCTTTTCTACCCATATGTATTTCCTCAGGTAGAAAGAAGTAGTGCTGCCCGCACTACAGCCCATTACTAGTTCAGAGTGGGCAGTAGCAGGGGAGGAGGAGGCTCTGGTTGAAGGTTTGAAGTAGAAATCGTGATCATACCACCAGTGAGCAAGCTACTGGATGGCTGGGATGCACACTTCAGCAGAAGTTTGCCCATGTCACAGGAGTAGTGGCTGTTTCTTCTGCCGTAACTTAGGATGGGAGTAAGCCGGTCAATCCAATGCTGCAGAGGAGGTGGGAGCAGAGAGGAAAGATTGCTGTGAGCCAGGAGCTATGAGATGCAGGAAAGTTGTGTAGATACACTCACTTTAAAGGGTTACAGTTCAGCACGAGAACATACTCACTGAGCTGTACAAGTTGAGGAAACTTGCTCATTCTCTGCCTACATTATGAGTCAAACCAGGATGCACATTTTCTTCAAATCCCTAAACCCTAAAGCCCATGCACAAGAGCCTCTTCTTGATGTGGTTTTCATAATTGATGTTTGGCTATTTCACAGTTGCTTTTCCCCATGGAGTTTCTCTTAAAAATGCCCTGTATTTCTTTTTAATTTTGACTGTGCATGGCAAGTTTATATTTCAGAAAAAATATTCAAGCATCGTTTTTTGTAAAGCTAGGATGCCATTAAGGTACTTTGGGGAGGGAACTGCTTATTATTTATGGTGTCCCCTGAGGAGCTGATGACGGAAGTCCTACCAATATTTCCCCTTCTTCTGCATGTGAATTTTCAGAAAGGTTTGTCAAGACAGACATTGGTCTGCAAGCGCTGGCTGGCTATTACAGTTGTTCAAGCATTAGGCAATTGTGTTTTAGCAAGGAACGATAGTTTCTCTTTCTCTTTCTTTCTCTTTTTTGTTTCTTTTTCTTTTAATAGCAAATGCCTTTCACATTCCCTGCTATTGACTCCTCCAAAAGGAGGCATGCCTTTTAACTGGCAGCTTTCCGTGTGTAACTCTGAGCTGAGATCTCTCAGCCCTGTCAAAAGCATGGAGAAGAAGCTGGGGTAGAGCAGGTGGTCCGGCTTCAGCCGAGGGCCCTGCGAGGGAGCAATGAGGGGGCCGTAGTCCCTTAGTCTTGCTTCATGCAGTGTGTGCCTGCACATAGGGGCAACCACTGGTGCGGGCGTCTTTGGTCACCTCCAGGTCATACCTACGCTCAGTGTGGATCACCACCAGTGTCCCATCTCCCAAAACCCTAGCGAGGGAAACACGGACTTGCCCTGGAGCAGGGATTTTGGAGGAGAGGGCTGTTACCACGGGAGGAGCTCGTCTCCTCTGAAAGACGGCGTTGAGCCACATGAGCGAAGGGTTCAGGCGTGGCCCGCCTGGGAGTCCACTGCGATGCATCAGTCTGTTGCCCCGACCTCCGCTGTTTCACACCCAAACTGCTGGGTGTTGACTTTGTCACAGCGTGCTATTTTTTAAATAGCCCTTACTAAGGGGTGGAAAGTGTCTAACCCATGCAGTGCCTGCATCCTCCCTCCCACTCCCCTCCACAGAGCTCTTGGGGTGCCACATTTGAGGATGTCCTGGGTGGCAGAAGGGGAGGTAGTGAAGATAACGTCCCCCTCTGAAGATCTGGTACGTGTTAGGACATGGGATGCGTTACTCCACTTCTGACCTCTGAAAATGACCTCATTTTCATTTCTGACCTCATGAAAACCTACTCTTTTGCCCCTTCGCCTGCCAGCCAGCCCCATTCTGAATTAGAGCACATAAGGCAGGGTAGACAGGATCACCTTTCTTTCCAAAAAAGAGTACAAGGCAGCACCAGCACTTGTTTTAATTTATTCCTGCTCCTGGGTGTAATTATAACCTCTGGGTTTCAGTGTAAAGGTGGAAGGGGATGTGATTGAATGGGGTTAAGTTTTTTTTTCAAATTGCATTAATACATGACTTATATGAAAAACAACCACCCTCACACAGGAATGCAGGCAGTATTTGCAAGCTGCCTGTGGATTTATGAAGCGTTTGGAAATGCACTGTACGTTATTTCCTGAGACCTGTTTCTTTACACAGCAATGGTGTTTGCTTATTCTGGGACAATGACGAGACATGAAGGTATTAAAAACAAAATTTTAAAAAGGGTAGAAAATGTTTATTTCAAAAGCTAATAATGGCCCCGTTTCTTAACGGCACAGAAACAAAATGACAAACCTTTCAGCACCTAGTTGGGGCTTTGAGCGATCTGCCTAGAGAAAACTCTATTTATCATCTATTTATTTATACTTCTTTTAAAATTTTTTTCTCTCTTTTCTGTGAAGGCTGTTTACACCAAAACAATATCTTTGTTTTCAGAGTTCATCTGCTCCCGCTGCTCCTTTTCCAGCTGAAGTCACAATACTTGGTCTGTGACATCACCGTTGGCTGCAGTGACAACGTGGTGTCACAAAGAGGAGTTTTCACTCCAGGTGGAGAATATGCAGCAGCAGCAGACAAACTCTGCTGAGAGCAGAGAGAGAGTTTGACTATGGATATTGCTAGTCATGAAGAAAGAAGGGAAGGAAAAATCCGCAAGAAAATCAGGAGAAGAAAACCCGCGGAATGCCTGTGTAGGTCTTCTGAGAGCGTGCAGCTTCTGGGTGGACGTGGGTGCTGGAGACTCTACCTTCCACAGGATTTCTTTCTAAATCAGCTAACAGCAGACCAAATACTTAGCTAGTAGAAAATTCCTTACTTTTAAAAAAGGGAGAGTGGGAGAGAGGAGTTTAATTCAGTTTCAAGTATGACTCGGATACCTGAACTGTATCCACAAGTTTTGTGGGGGTTTTTTGCTTTGTTTTTGATACACAAACCCCCTTGCAGAAAACAAGGGAAGATGACTAATGCCCTGATCCTGCTAATGCTTACACATGTGGTTAGCTTTCAATGCATGAGTTGTCCTGCTGAAGTCAGTTAAGACAATTCACGTGCTTAAACTCAAGACACAGGCCCACGTGCCTGTGGCATGAGGGTCTAGCCGGCTGCCCTAGGGGAACAGTTAAATAACGAATTTATAGAATATTTTCTAATGCAGACACTGTCTTGACCTGGAGAAGCTGAAGTCTCTGGCCTGAATCCTCCAGGAAAAGCAAACAAACTGGCCTTACACCTTTCCCCTTTGCTTTTGTCTGCCTGATTCATCTCTTGGGTCACAGGCTTGCAGTTGCTGGTTAGAAGGTGAGGCATGTCTGCAAGTGTTTGAAGGACTGTGGCTTCAGAGGTGACACAGTGAGATCATTAAAGAGCCCGGGGGGAAGCAGAATGGTTAAAATGGTCAATGTCCCCATTGACCATATCGCAGTGATACAAGTGAAAAATAGACGTATATCCATAGACATCCTATAGCTAGATATAACTAGACATCCAAAGTCTAGTTATTAGTGACTGGTTCATTTGTTGGTTGCCTTCAAGAACAGTATGTCCTGGTGGCCCGCAAGCATGGGTGGAGCAGTAATCTCACATCCACTCCAAAAGCCACCCTGAAGGGTAGGGGCAGCATGGAAACCCGTCAGATGCACTTGTAGCATTATTTCCATGCTTCAGTCTCATGGCTGCAGCAAGGACTCCAGGAGGACCTTGAGCAGGAAAAGGCATTACTGTTTCTCCAGCATAACTTCCCTGCCAGTGTAAGACAGGCAGCACCTCCAGCTGGCTAAGTGCACTTGGAGATGCGTTTTCCAAAAGACCCTGAGCAACCTCTGCAGCCACAGCCCTCGGTGACTGATGAGCAGCCTTTGCTTCAAGTGTTTTCTCACACCTCCAGCATCCCGGGCAACCCAGGCATCTGCTTGGTCAGGGTCCAGGTTCCCCGTGAGAAGAGGCTGAGTGTTTCTCTCGCTTTCCCCCGGCTCCCCGCTACAGCCATCCTGAAGCATGTCTGAAGTGTCACACATCAGGAGGGCATATATTTTTCAGGCAAGCTCTGTAGCATACCTGTACTGGCAGCCTCAGGAGAGTGGCCCTTTACCTGCATCTGTGTTTTGGGATGTCTTAGGAATTGTGTTTGTTTGTTTGTTTGTTTGTTTAGCAGGGCTGCACATGCTGTGTTGCTGTTGTGGCAATCCATATGATTCATGTCTTGCACAGTCTGACAAGTTTATTGTAGCTCGCGTGTGCTGAGCTGCACACTGCATTTGCTGCACTGCTCGTGGTTGGTACCAGGGCGGCCCATTGTGCCAGTGCTGGGCTGTGAGCAAGTGCCAGCACCCCAGAGGGTGCCGTGCATGGGAGGGCCACTCAAGTGAGCTGCTTGTGTTGGCTTTGGGAAGTGGGGAGGACATGAGAACACTTGCTTGGACTTTAGTTTTTAAAAGTCCTCCAGGAATAGCATGTTCCTTGGAACAGGCAGAGCAGAAAGTGGGAGGGTCAATTTTGGGATCTATTGGTGCTGCCAAGATCCAGTTTCGTATTTATTTTCTGACCCTGCAGAGCATGGAGTAAGTTATCATTTCATTTGAACAGCTCGGAGTGTCTGTCACCGGGCCTTTCAAAGACTACAGGTCCAGTACATCTGCTTCTGTTTGACATCTGTCTTCCCTAAGGTTCAAATGTTACGCTGGCTTGTTGGGTCCTTCATTCACTGATCCCCATCTGAATCTCTCAGCTGTTTGGTTTTTTTGGTTTTTTTTGGTGAAGGAAAAAGGAGAGAAGGTCTGCGCCTTCTGGGAGTGGAGGCACAGCTGGCTGGGAGCGGAGGCACAGCAAGGTGGATGCATCATGACCTTGCTGAAAACCAGGGATGAGCTGGAGGGAAGGACCAAAACAAAACAGGAGTGACATCATTAGTTGGGAAATTTAGAGCAGTTTCATGAAAACCTGTTTGGTGCCATCTCATGCAGTCCCTCAGTGCCATTCGCTGCTGCTAGGGGCGGGGGCCTCAAGCCAGCAGTTTTCTGGGTGAGCCACAGAGGGACCTGCACTGTCGATCTCCCACACATGCTGCCCCCATAACCGCCCGCTGCCTTGGAGCCCCCCACGCTTGGCTCGGTGGCAGCTTGTGGCGTGAGGTTTGTAGGGCGATGGCAAGCTGTGCGGAGACGGGTTTCCCTGAGCAGCTGTGCAGGACGACCCAGCCCTTCCAAATCAGTGTTGCTCTTCCTGGCAGCACAGCGCGAACAGGCGTTTACCCTAGAGATCTACCGACTCTTCATTTTGCTCTAGAGCTACACCTTCTCCCTTTTATTTGTCTCTTCTGTGAAGTAAATGTTTCCATAATAGTTAATATTAGGGCTTTCCGTGGCCCTCGGCGGCTTTTGTCACTCAGCTACATCTTGTTTTCTGTTTTTGCCAGATTTCCGTAAAGGGGGACAGAGATAAAGGAGAGCTCTATGTTGCGGGATGCTGATTTTGTAGGTGCCGGTATAAATACATCTGTTTTAAACTTCACGCCTGTGACTAACGTTTGTAGGACTGAGGTCCCACTCGGCACTTTGAGCCTGTTCAGGTGTGTCAGAGACGTGCCCGACGGGGCGTGCTGATCGACAGCAGGTTCAGGAGGGCTGGGCAGCTGGTCAGGGTCAGCATCATTTATCCGGTGCCCAAATGCAAGGTTGTGGCTCGTAGTGTGAGTGATGTGTGGGGCAAGGGAACTTGCACTGCATCTGCTTACAGCGTGCCCAGCTCCTCAGGACAGGTCTAACAGTCACCCACTGTCCTGAACACTGAATTCACTCGCTAAACTTTTGTAATCACCATAAAAAAATTGTTAGGTAAATACATTTTCTGTGCCCAAAAGCAATTGCCTCACTTCCTTTTGTTCTGAAGATAAGAGACATAAAAATGAAATATGGACCTGTGTTCTTAAAAGGTTATAGTTATTTGGTCCTGAGGGAGATTCATGCCGAAACAGGTTTTGTTAAGATTTGATGATACTCTAAAGAAATGGAATTAATTAGGACTTTGGTTCGTAGAAGTCGGAAAATCAGCTAGAAATTGCCCGTGATCTGGAAGATGGAGATGGCCATTTCTGAGATAAGGAACTCCCTTTTTCTTAATGCGACTGGGATAGGGAAACTAAATGGAGAAGGACATTGTGTCAGATGCAGAAGCAGCGGTCAGCGCTTGTTTTGCATTTAAGGCCACCGTCTGTCTGGCTTAAAATAATGGCTTGTAGTGGCAGTGGTCTCCAACCCTTGCTGCTCGATGCATGGTTGGTTGCTAGGAGGGCTGCCGTCATCCATGTTTTAGTCGTGGATGTGATGACCAATTTTGCATCGCTTTCCAGGCTTTGGCTGGATGACTCAGCTGGTCCTCTGGTGACTCATTTCAGTCTCCCATGAGCCCAGGAAGGACTAAAGAGGGAAGCTTGGCTATTTTCAGATATGAAAAATGACCAAACCCATGGAGTATGTCCACAAAGGAGTACTGCAATCATTGAATAAATTGGGTATTTATATAGGGTGTAAACTCACCCCTTCCCACTGAAATTCTTTCCCTGGTTACTGTACTTCTGCTGAATCTAGTTTCCAGTTTCTTCTTATTCTTCATCCATATGAATATTGGAAAGCTCTCTCTGAGTTTTGAGTGCGTAAGGTCTGATGAAAGTTCACAGGACTTTTGGGACTAAATTCCCGTAGCTGGTTTTGGTTTTGTATTTTTGGCAGTTCCCCCCTCTCATCATTTACTAGGATTCTCACAATCGCTCTACCAACAACCATAAGCCCACCCCAGGCCATTTTTTCCCCAGTCGTTCCTATGTTAGACAAAGCAAAGATACCCAAGGTTCTCCTAGACCTGCTGAAAGCTCTTGTTATTGACCACAGGATGTTACTAATTTGTTTTTTCTGGATCCTGCAGAAACAGCAGTGTATTTGCTCCTTGTGAGAAAATCATACAGAGCTTACTTTCCCAGAAACTCTGCTTTCCCCATGACTCAGTTTGGCCAGACTTCCTTTTCATCATTAGTTGAAACCCATAGGTGTGACTGTGGACAGCTCAGCTGCGATATCACCGGTGCGTTGATGATGCTGAACTCATCGTCCCGCTGCATCTAGGCTGAATCCTCTAATTTCCTTGCTGTAGCAAAAGGAAAGAGTCGAGTGTTCTGAGTTGAAAGGGCATGGCTGCAAAACAGCTGTAATAGTGCCAAAAAAGTGGTTATAGAAGAGATGGGGTAAATGCATAGCGACGTGTCAGTTCACAAATGTAGGATCATGGATGAGAAGGAGGCCTGACAGCCCCTTTAGCTAGTCTGTTGTTTGTAGCCAGCTCTCCTTTCTAACGTGGATTTTGATACTGTAGGTTTGGCTTCAAATATCAAACCTTTGGTACTGTAGGTTTGAAAAAATCGTGCTCAAGATGTGTTTCCTTGAGGAACTGAAGGGCTTTTCTCTGTGGGTGTGTGTTTGTGTGCCTAGGTGAGGACAGGTTATTTACAGAATTGTTTTAACTACTTAAAATGCAGGTTAGGTGATTAACCCGCAGTATCCTTTCTCTTGATTTCCTAAAACACCCCATAACCCTCAATGTATGAGAGTGCTGTAAATCCTGTGCTTGGTCATTCTTACTTGAAAGGGACATGTTGCTGCAGAAGCGAGGAGCTGTAGTTAACCCTGGCTTTGGGATAGCTGGGAGGTCATCAAATCAGTCTCTCTCAATTTTCTGCTTTGGCAGAGCCCCGTGCCCAGCTTCCCCACCTTTCTCCTTGCATCTTCATCTTCCTTTGCAGCCCAGATCCTGTGTATTTCATCCAGACCTCACCAGAGGCTTGTTTCTCTCCAGGGGGTCTGTGCTGTACCCGTGAGTGCCGCACAGCAGTTACTGGTAGCGAAGGGTGAGCGCAGTCGTACACGGCGTGAGGCGTGCTCAGGTGCCCGTGTCTCTGCAGGGTGCTGTTCAGCGTCTCAAAAGCATCAAGTGGTCTGGAGCAAAGTTACACCAAGGGTTGTCTTTCACTGTACAGCCCACCGAAGCTATCAGCTGCTTGCTCTTTCTTGGTCGAAGAGGAGCATGTGTACCCAGTCTGGCTGTGGGGCTGTCTCCACCTAGAGCCTGTTTTTGAAGCTCAGTCGCCTTTTCTAGCCCATCGCAGCAGTAGCATGTCTCAGGCTGCACTGCAGAAGGCATCTGGCATGTATCATACTGGATCTCCAGGTTCAGCTTTGCTCCTCTTCTGTCATGCTCTAGTCTTACCGGCACAAGAAGCCTAGCAGCCATGGCGTTAAGCACTGGAGAGCTGAGTAAATAAATATGTCAAAAAATAATAATATCCTGCACGAAAGAGAAACCTGGGGGAGAGACTGATGGTAGCCAGGGAGTTCTGCTGATACAGGTGGAGGTTTTTATTGTTTTCTTTCTCTTAATGACTTCCCTTCCTCTTGATTTCTTTTCTTTTAGAGCTTTGAGGGGGAGTAGGCAGTTACTGGTGGCCCTGAGCTTCTTCATCACACACAAGGGCCTTATATCCTTCTTTCTCAAGTAGATATGCTTTCCTGAGCTTCTGGATGTTTACTCTTCAAGGCTCTGAAATCCTTCATGTAGTTTATCCCCATGCCTAAATCGGGTTTTCTTTCTGTGTTAGCAAGAGCTTCCTGCATCACCTAGGCTGTCCTTCCTTGGCCAAACAGGCTTCTTCTCTGCATGCTGAACTGGCCTCTGTCCTATTAGACCTTGCTTAAAAAGAAAGTTGCTGTGAAGACAGTGGGAGATCAGGGAGGTACCGCCAGCCCCCAGCCCCAGCAGCAAGCCAGCAGTGGGGCAGGGAGGAGTCCAGAGGCACTTCTGTGGGATCGCTTGGGATCACATTTCTTTTGGAGAAGAGGTTCATTGCCCTCATGGGTCATCTTCTGGCTGTGCAAGTGCTTGCATGTCTATGTGTGCCTGAGCGTGACTGTGTGTTTCGTGTGACAGAGGTCGGTACAGCCTCAAATCCAGCAAAACAAATCATTGGAATTTCCAAGCCATCGCAGTCACCGGGGTTCCCAAGGATACGCCCGTTAACGCCCCATGTTCTCATGGAGACTGCTGCAGCTCCCTCTCACCGTTGTCTCCTGCGAGCTACTCAGCACCCTCAAAGGAGAAGGGATCGAGAGAGACAGTTAAGTGGCATTTTTCTACAGGGTTACTCTTAGGCACAGCCTGTGAATTAAAGAGGGTTTTTTGGGGGAGAAATGAGTCCATACCCAAACCCTAAACCCTGTGTCTCCCTGATGGTCTTTTGTTTGGGCCAGGTGGCTCAGTCCTGCTGTGCTTATTCTGGTCCCAGCTCATGGCCCCAGCTCGTTTCGTGTCATACATTTCTGGGTTTATAGTCTTACTTTGGAATGCAAACCAAAAGCCATGAGTGACAGCAAAAAAGTTTTCTGACTGTTTGGCCATCACTTTGGGGATGTTTTCTTGGCCCTAAGCGATGAGGAAGATAAAGTCTGGAAGACAGGGTGAAAAATTCGTGCTCAAGATGTGTTTCCTTGAGGAACTGAAGGGCTTTTCTCTGTGGGTGTGTGTTTGTGTGCCTAGGTGAGGACAGGTTATTTACAGAATTGTTTTAACTACTTAAAATGCAGGTTAGGTGATTAACCCACAGTATCCTTTCTCTTAATTTCCTAAAACACCCCATAACCCTCAATGTATGAGAGTGCTGTAAATCCTGCGCTTGGTCATTCTTACTTGAAAGGGACATGTTGCTGCAGAAGCGAGGAGCTGTAGTTAACCCTGGCTTTGGGATAGCTGGGAGGTCATCAAATCAGTCTCTCTCAATTTTCTGCTTTGGCAGAGCCCCGTGCCCAGCTTCCCCACCTTTCTCCTTGCATCTTCATCTTCCTTTGCAGCCCAGATCCTGTGTATTTCATCCAGACCTCACCAGAGGCTTGTTTCTCTCCAACAGGTCTGTATCCTGATGGAAATGAAATGAAGGGAGGGACTTTGCAAACAGGCAAACTGACCTTTTCAGCCCAGCTAGTGCTTGATCTGAGTTTCAGATTTCGTAAACAAAGCAAGGGCTGAATGTCATGCAATGGCCTCTTTGCAAATGAAACACTTAAGAAAAAATCCTGTGGGAGCGAGAGGCTCAGCCTGAGACTCCAGCGAGCCTTGCCCATGTCCTGCCTTCACAAGTAAGGTTGCTTCTAACGAGTGAGGTGTGAGAGGTGCCAGCCATTCCCTGTGGTTTCACCAGACTTGTGGCCAGTTGGACTCATTGACATTACAAAGCTAATATTTACAGGTGGGAAGTCATCCAGGTGGGGAGGCAGCTGTGGTGGAAAAAGCCAAAATATCCTTTCCACTAGGCAGTTGTGGGAAGCCACGAGTGTGCCGGTGCTGCGTGGGTGAGGCGGGCACAGGCAGGGCAGCAGAGAGAATCACTGATTCATTTTGGTCCCTTTTCCAGAGGCCCTGGCACCCTTTCCCGGGAGCTAAGATCATGGAGGGCCAGGTGGGGTGGGCAGTGAAGGCTATAGGACCTGGGGTCAGGAACTGAGGAAGTCTTCTGTTTCCCCTCTAAGATGGGGATACTGTGGTCAATCCCCGATTGGAAGATGGAAACTGGCGTGACCCAGCTGAGTGACTTGACCCACGCTGCCTGGAAAGCAGAGCCATGCCGAGATCCTGCTTTTTTTCAGTTCTGCTTTCAGGATGCAACTCTGTCAGCAAGTAGCAATCAGAGGTGGAGCCTGTGGGAACCTAGAGGCTCTTGCATTACAGATTTGATCGGAGGTTAAATGTATGGACCCCCACGCATGCTAAACTGAACTACGAGGGAAGCCCTGGCCAGTTTCATATTGCTGCTCAGGCTACCTTGTATAGCTCTCCTAAGGGAACTTTGGGTGCTGTAGAAGTGCCGTGGTTAAAGTTTGTTCCACTTTCTCCCCGTGGAGGACATACAGTGGGAGGGAGGAAGGTGGCCAGAACACATATGCTGTTGCCAACTAACTACCTGGCTCCTTGACCTGAATAAATGCTTTTAGGCTCATCTGGTGCCATTTCAGCTTCAGCATGGGGTAGCCACAAAACCTTCCTTGGTAGCTTGCTTTCCCCATCTCCTCTGGCCATTCCCGGCATTTCAGGAGTTCATTTAAGCATGGCATTATATGAGCCTCAGTGTGTCATGCGTCATTTTGAGTGGTGCTGCAGGTGTTACCGCGGTCTCCTGCTCTTTAAGGTGATGTGGTGCTGCTCGTGGGTCCCCCAGCAGCCTGCAGCAGAGCCCCAGCCGGGCACCCGGCACGTGCCTCAGCTCTGCCGGGCCTCTCTCTGAGAAAACTGAAAGCGGGATTTCTTTGGCAAAGCGTTTTGTTAGACATCCTTCAGTGGCCTCTGAAGATAAAGCTTCAAAGCGGGGCTTCTGTCGATCCTGCCTGGCTGGCTTCATCTTGTTCTTTTTTTCTCATCCCACCTCTGACTCCAGAGCAGACTTTCTTCTCCTCTGAGGCCCTTGGGAGTACTGAGTGTTTGGCTGTAAAACTTGTTCCTGACTTCATTGACACCCACTTTCCTAAAACATCTTTACACTGAGTTTGTGCGTAAGTTCCTTCGCACTCTCATGCAGACCATGAAGGCTTTCAGGTGCTGTCTTTATTGTTTGTTGCCTCATTTTGCTCTTGGGACTCCAGAAGTGGTCACAGGAGGTGATGGCTTTGCTCCCAGGCTCGGGAGGACTTGCTCAGCGGTAGGTCTGGCAGGGCCATCCATCTGCCTTCTCAAGCTGCTGAGACCTGCCATGGGCACAGCAGACTCCCAGGTTTCTTACATTATGTCTGGAGAGCACTTTGACTTCTTGGTAGAGCATTTGCAGCGTCATTGCATGATTTCCATAGAGGTGACAGTCTTCCTGTCAGCTTCGACAGGTATGCTGAAGGGGGTTTACTTATTGGGGTCTGGCTCTGTTTTGTCAAGGCTGTAGCCTTTCAAATGTATTTGCTTGCTGCCTTCATTTGCTTTCTACACAGTGATGTTGAGGTGTCCTGGAGAGAAGAAGTTTTGCACCGTTCCAACTGTGCTGGGTTTTCCCCTAGGAAGGTATCTAGGGGTTGCCTTCCAGTTCAGGGGAGCACGGACTTGACTGCTGGACCTTCTCACACCAACATCTAGAAATTGGTGTCAGGTCCAGTGGCTGCGGCATCTGCAGGGAAGTAGTGAAGGAGCCTCTGGTGAGGTATATTTTAACCTGCGTTCTCAGGTGTTGCATCATTAATTAACTATAATGTGAAACATAAACTAGTCACATGATTTACTGAGGAAATCTGTAATATCTCTTGTCATTACTGGAATTCATTAAAGTGGGAGATGGAGGTGACCCCGAAAGAATCCTTCACTGAGGTGTAATCAAGGAATTAAATGTAAGTGTATATATTGGTCCCTGAGATTTTGCTTCATGTGCCTAAAACCAGGAATATGTCAGAGGAGCCCACAGCTTGTTACTCAGGCTCGTGGGCACCTGAACCCACATAAAAGGATGAATAAGAATTGCAATGTTTCTAGATTACAGAAGATATCTAATAGTAGGGCTTTGTGGCTTGTAGTGGATATGGAGGAGCGGAGTTTTGTAGTGGTGAGATGTGAAATTGTGGTCACTGAGCACTGAAGGAAAGCCTTGATATTGCAGGGACTTGACTCCTTTGTCTATAGAGACAAAAGACAGCACAGGTGATTCGAAGGGAGATCTATGGCTGGTGATGCCTTGTATTCACTAATTCCTAAGAGTTTGGTCTGTCAGATGTATAGCATGCTTGTTTAAGTGGTTGCCCATGGTCCAGATCCAGCTCACATGACATTGCTGTGTCATTGTTGGCCTCACATGGCAGATGTGACGAGCATGGGCGGATGGGGCTGGACCAGCCTAGATGTTTCCAGGCTCCGATGCAGGGTCTGGCCCGGGGTGGTGCTGCCTCGTTCAGTCTGTGCGGGACACACCAGGGTTCTGGGTAGCCTATTTCCTGCCAAGCTACTCATGACAGCTCTCACCTGGGGTGGCAGGGATGCTTCCAGGAGTGCTGGACCCAGCGTGAACAGCTCTGTCCATCTCACAGGCTCCATGCGTAGCTCTGGGAAAAGAGATGCTGCCCCTGCAGGGACCATGCACCAGAGAGCACCCATCTCCCACCACCCCCAACACCGGCGATATCCTGGAGGGGAAAGCAGGTGTGCACCATCTCGCCAGCCTTCAGCCTGCATCCCTACATAGGCACCGAGCCCGGGCTTGCTGACTGCCCTGCTCCCCAGGTGGTGCTGGCTAGCAGCCCCTGCCAGCCCTTACCACCTCTCCCAGCACCTCCTGTGCTTGCGGGCAAGTACGGTGGAGCTGGAGGCTCAGGGAAGGGGGCAGGACAGACTGGGCTGGCTCAGAGGAAGGTCTCCCCAATATTTTCCTGGCTGTGTCCTCTTCTCCCTGGTCAGCTGAGAAGTCTTTCAGTACCCAGCAGGCAAGTTGCCCTGGATTTAAGGAGTTAAAAGGGAGAGTGAAGAAGGGAATAAAGACGCTTGGGGGGGGAGGAGATAGCAGTATCCTGAGCCACATGCCAAAATAACCTGCTCAGGGGATGATAGGGAACAGTTGCCTACATCCCCCCATGCCCAAGAGTACTAACTGAGGATCTGGTTGCTAACTTTTATCCTATCTATAAAGGAAAGTCATGGTGTGGAGTATGACATAGTAAGCAGGGTTGCATTGCTGATGCTATAAATGCAGGGGAAGAATGTGTAGGAGGGCAGTCGGGGTGGTGGGGCCATACAGGGTGTGAAGGTGATCGTGATCAGAGCTCCCTGGCCATTGCACTGCAGCGGGAGATAGTGCTACTTGGGTGTGTGGGGGGTAGAAGCATGCTTGGCTTTGTTTGGTTGGTTTTGTTTATGGCTACTCTGTGCATTGGAAAGTCTTGCTTTTTCGACTGGCCAGGGGAGGGGGATCAAATGTGGCAGCTTGGACCCATGTGAAGTCAGGTCTGGAGCACTGCAGGGAACAGGCTCTGTCACATCTTTAAGAACTGCTGTGCGCTACGTAAGCATTTAGGAAACTACTAATTAGGACGAGACAGTTTTACTAGCAGGACAGGAAAAGCAGAGCAGGAAGGCAGGGAGATTTTCACCTGGAACGAAGGCTCCCTTGACATCTTCTGCTCACCAGGAACAGGAAGGAGCTGAGGCTGTTGAGGTCTGAACTCCACTTTGAGGTTGTCTCCAAACATTCGGTAGCACAAGGGAAGGAATTTGTGTAGCCTCCAGAGAGATAAATTTTAAGGAGGTTCCAAGAGTGCAGTGGTACTGGGGACAGTGCCTCAAAAGGGGCCACACAGAGGCCACCGTGAAAGAATAGTGCTGTGCTTGAGACACGGCTACTTTGAAGGTACAATACATTAGCCATACCTAGCAGATCCCCTTTTCATTGCCTTCTTAACCCGGGCGTGCATATGAGTTTGCAGGCTTGTGCCTCTCTGGGGAGAAGTGGAAGATATTTATTTCAGGAGTGTCTTGTGTGCATCATTTATATGCTGAACACATGCCATGTGCTTTCGACAGTATTTTTCAAGCCGGCACTGTCGTTCTGGTGGCAGTCAGCAAGCAGCCTCTGGTTACAGTGCACTGGCAGCTCTGCAGGTGCTGCAAAAGGTCTTACTGCCTACTTAATACAGGGCAGGGGCTTGGTCTCTTGCCACCGCAAAGGCCGCGTTTATAAATCAGCAGTAAGTGCTAGGAGTAAAGCAGGAGAAAACATCAGTGACTTTCCAGCTGTTCCTTCTTTAGTCCCCAAAGTGTATTTTTTGCCCTTTGGGGTGAGGTGGGGGGATAGGGAACTTTACCTCATTGGCTTTCCTGAAACCTGTTGGAAGTACAAGTGAGGCGGCTGCGTGATTTGTGTATGCGTGCAGAAGAGGGCCATCTGAATTGTAAATAGCACCTGCTAAATTATTATTAAGTGAAAGCTGACGTGGGAGGAGTTCTCAGGAAAAAAAAGTCAAGTCTTTTAATAAAAGTCGTTCAGGCTGTTTTAACATTGTCCCCTGGCTGCACACTACATACTTCAACTCATGTGGATGCTATGGGGAGTTACGCGAGTCGTATCAAGGACAGGGAAGGCCCCATTAAATCCAGTTACTGTCACTTGTGTGAGAGCTTTAAATGGCTACACTAAAACTCATTATTAAAGAAAGGAACTATCAATTTTATTTAGTGCATGGTGCCCAACCTTGATTCTGCTCCCAGCCCAGAGACTCGCTGTGCGCAGGGGTGATATAAAAATTAGACCTGCACTCTTCAGGGCTTGTATGTAGCTGTTGCGGAGTCCTGGCTGCAGCCTGACTGGCTAACTGGGGCTGAGGGAGGCTGCCCTGCACCCCTGCCAAGGCAGGGACCAAGCCTGAGCCCAGGAGGATTCAGTCTGTGTTGCCACTTGCCTTAGTCCAGACAAAGCATTTGCTAGCACAGCTGGGGCCGCTGAGCCAGGCTTCAGGCAAGCAGGAGCGCTCAGTGGGCACGGCTGCTCGTCCTGAGCATCCTCACCCCCTCTGCTCCTGTCAGAGAGCAAAAAGGAGAGGACCCAGGGGCCAGCCTCATGCCGTCCCATGCAAAACATGGCAAGTTGTCTGCTAGGATCTTCCTGGGTCAAAGGGAGGCAGCAAGAAAGGCCCAGCCTCACACAGGAGGTTTCTTGGCAGACCTGAGTGCAAGAGGACTTCTCCCAAATGAAACCGCCCGTTTCCCTCCCTCCATGGCTTATGGCCCCTCTGCCTCTCCAAGACTCCAGGAGCGAGGATGCTCCTTCCCCAGAGACTGGCTCTGGGGGATGCTCAGGGGACATCGCTGTCACAGGGCTTGGCTGGCATGGATTGCCCCATTACTCCCAGCTCGTTTCTTCATGGACATTGTGGCAAGCCGTTGCTGGCCTACGTAATCAAAAGGCTGAAGTTGTAAATCGTATTACAGGCTGTAATGAGAAATTTGATCCCTGTAACAAACCATCCAACTTTTATTCACATTTATTATTATTTCTGCTATTGCCATGGAGTAAAGATCCTTTTTAAAAAAAAGAACATGTCACCAGCACAATTTGATAGTGTCCTCAGGAAATTTAGGGTTGTGTTTTTCTCACATTAGCTGCACAGGCAAATTTGCAATAAAAACGACTTCGCTGCAGAAGCCTTCTTTTCCCATCACCAAGCTGTCAATCAGCCTGTAATTTCTTGGTATTGGACTATGCTGAAGAGCTGGCCGAGTTATTCTCCTTACAACGTGTGCCCCTAAAACCTCAAAAGTGAGAAAATAATTTTGGATGGAAGGAAGAAGATTTCATACCTCTTTTTTTAGGGGAAAAAAATAGTTCTCCTGCAATGAGATATAACCTCCGAGGAGGGTGGAAGTGGCAGCAGAGGAGTCCAAAGTCCTCCCTTTATCCACAAGACAGCCTTGCTTCCTCCACCCCCTCCATTTTTGGGGTACCAGGGTGGGTCAGTGTTTGTCCCCTGTTCCTGTCCCCCTGCTGAGGCTGCCAGCAGTGTTGCAGGGACAGCAAGGGGCTGGTTGTTGATGTGGAAACCAGTCCCTAACAAGAACTCATTTCACCAAGGGGCACAGGCGGCCATCTGACGTTGACAACGTCTAGTGACTGCTGACCTTGTTTGTAGCGTCAGCTGATACCAACTGGAGCCCTGCCAGTTTGCACCAGTCGAAAGTCTCTCTTAATGGTGGCGATTATCCTGCTTTTTACAGTGGTGCTGAGAAAGTTGCAGCTGCTGTGCTTCACATCCCTGGCTTTAATTGGGGGTGCCTGGGTCTTCTGGTGTTCTCTTTAGAGGAGCGTGTGAGAAGAACCTCTCTCCTTGCTCTGCGTCAATCGTTTTTTTCCCTTTTTATTTTGTATGAAGAGATATTGCTCAAGCACACCATGGAATGAAAGCCATAAAGCTATAAATTACACCTCTGCTAGGTCCACAATATGTTACCAATTACATCTGCTTTATTATTCGCGTCCGGGGGGAAAACATACATCAAACCAACCCCACTCTCCAGGCAGGTCGGTACTGTACTAGAAGGAACACCGTGACTCTTCTTAATCAGTGGAAAAACAAACACAGTTTCGGCTCACTCACATACGATATTTGTGTCCAGGGTGACAAGTTGAGTAATATTGCTGCGGTTCTCCGAGCTTGCTGCGTGCCACATGCTATGGCATTTGTGGCAACATCATCACCCCGTGGAAAGGAGAGAGGAGAGAAAGCACTTAGAGGGGCAGGGAGCTGGGGGGGTCCAAGGACCCAGTCGCAGGGACCTTGGAAATTGCTGCCAAGGAGGTTGGTGGGGGGGAAGTTAATACGAATTGCAGCAAACGGCATCAGAAATCACATTAAAGCCAGGGGTCATGTCTGCAAAGGAGGGCATGCTGCGGTTTGCAGGCCTTCGTTGCTAGAGCGGGGTCAGTGGGGTTTTGCTTGCGTGTTCCAGCAGGGGTGAGGGTTTCCCCATGCGTCCTGATAGGGGTTTTCTTTTGCGTCTGCCCTGTCTTCACAAATTCATCGCTGCGGCAGGGATAAAGGTGGGGGTGTTAGAGCAAACTGGAGTGGTTGCTTTGCTGGGTACTTCTGTGTAGCTACATATAGTTATTTTTGGCTTGCCACAGCACCCCTCTCCTGAGCAGTTTCTGGGCTTTGGGCTGCTGGGAATTAACGGGAAAATGGGTGTTGGGTGTGTTCAGGTGTGTTTGCTTGACCGTGCTACTCAGTATTAGACGTGTGAAGTAACGTTCGTATTTTTCTATCTGGGTGTATATGTTTATGCATGCATGTGTGTGAGTGTGTATGTGTACACATGAGCTCCAGAAAATCTTCTGAAGAGCAACACGGACTGGTGGAGAACAGGTTTCTTTTAGAAAGGGAGCCGAGTGTTAGATACTTTCAGGTCTCCACATGAAGAAGTCATCCATGTGTACTGCGGAGTTTGTTGTGGTTTTGTCACTGAAGCATTCATTCAGCTTTTAACTTTTTAAAGTTGAAAACAAGTCAAGGTTATGTTTGTGCTTAATAATTCAGCAACGGTGCCAGCTCAGCATATTGTCTTTTTCTTCCCTAGTCATTCTGGTTTATTAAAAAGAAACACTGATGACAGATAGAAGGGTGAAGGAGGCTGTGCCCTTGCGCTTTAACTCCTGCCGGGCGCTGACTCCTTCCCCAGGAATCCCCATAGATTTGTGCAGTTCACAATACCTTTGCCCCAGCGGTACCATCCCTACCCTGGGCAGAGGGAGCTGGCAGCAAGTCAGGACTTAGATGTCCTCTTCTCTGTGGACCACATCTTTCTTTCTGAATAGGAGTATTTTCTGTTTCTGTGGAATATTACTCAGAATCCTTCAGTAAGTCTGTCTCAGTGATACTTTATTTTCACTTTGGTTATGAGGTTGTGGTTTTCTTTTTTTGTTTGTTTGGTGGAGTTTTTTATAATAAAGATGTAGAAGCTCATTAACTCTTCCAGAACCAAAGCAGCTTGCAGTAAAATAGGTTCTTGTCTTTTCTTAAAAAATAAAGTTATATTAGGACCTAGTTCTGCCACATGCTAATGTGTACATTGCTTCATTAACAATGCCATTCATTTCTAGGAGATCTGCTTTCCAGTATATCCAGTGATGGTATTGTCACTGTGAATAAGAATAGATGAACACAGTTTTATGAATCTGGGAGAACTGAGGGCACACAGTGAAGCTCGTGTTGTGTAACTCACATCTCCAGTGTCCCTGAGCACAGACCAGCATTGTGCACGATTCCCACACGCAGACTTGGCAAGCAACCTGAAACATCATCTGCTGCTTCTGTCTTGGCTCCTCAACTTTGTCCGCGCACCTCCGTTTTGTCATGGTGTATCATCTCCTGGTCCTATCCTGGCTCTCTGCAGGCCAGAAGCTACACAGTGGTTTTACAGGAATAATCGGAGGGCTTAAGTCAGATCCACCAAACTGTTTAATGTAGGATGAGCCCGAGGATTTGAGATTTGGCCTCCATAAGGAGAATACTTCGCAGTATTTGACATCCGTTCTTCCTGAGAGCTAGATATATTCCTGGAGACAATGGGAATAGGAGTCTCTTTAGGCAGAGGAGGTAAAAATAACATTTACATTCCTGTTATTAAAAATGAGAAGGGGGAGAGAAAGAGAGCAGGAATTTTGGTTGTTGTCAGTATAGTTCAATCAGGGGTAATGATTTATTTTAAAGCATAATTTGTGTTGAATACATATTTCTGGAAGAACTTGATTTTTGTGTGTGTGTGTGTGCTGTATCTGAAGTCTATATCCCATTTTCCCTTCCTGCCACTGAACAAATGCAAAAAGCTGGAGAAGGCATCTTGACACTGTGGTTTCACTCTGATGTTGTATTGCAGGTATGGCCTCGCATGTGCAAGTTTTCTCTCCTCACACCCTTCAGTCAAGTGCCTTCTGTAGCGTGAAGAAACTGAAAGTGGAGCCGAGTTCGAACTGGGATATGACTGGGTACGGCACACACAGCAAAGTCTACAGCCAGAGCAAGAACGTGCAGTCCTCCCAAGCAGCCGCCGCAGCAGCTGTCAACGCCTCCCTCCAGATTCCCAATCCGAGCATCCCTTACGAACAGACCATCATCTTCCCAGCAAGTACGGGGCACATCGTGGTGACATCCGCCAACAGCACTTCTGGTGTGGTTGCAGTGTCTGGGCAAACACTGGGCGGGCCACACAACCTGATGCGTCGCAGCACTGTGAGCCTTCTGGACACCTACCAAAAATGTGGACTTAAGCGCAAGAGTGAGGAGATCGAGAACACAAGCAGTGTGCAGATCATTGAGGAGCATCCACCAATGATTCAGAACAATGCCAGTGGGGCCACTGTAGCCACCGCCACCACCTCCACGGCCACCTCCAAAAACAGTGGCTCCAACAGCGAAGGGGATTACCAGCTGGTGCAACATGAGGTGCTCTGTTCCATGACCAACACGTATGAAGTGTTAGAGTTTCTTGGCCGTGGAACCTTCGGACAAGTAGTCAAATGCTGGAAACGTGGAACTAATGAGATTGTGGCTATCAAGATCCTAAAGAACCATCCTTCCTATGCCCGGCAAGGCCAGATTGAAGTGAGCATCCTGGCTCGGCTGAGCACAGAAAGTGCGGATGACTACAACTTTGTCCGTGCATACGAGTGCTTCCAGCACAAGAATCACACGTGCTTGGTCTTTGAAATGTTGGAGCAGAACCTCTATGATTTCCTAAAACAAAACAAATTCAGTCCCTTGCCCCTTAAGTACATTCGACCAATTCTCCAGCAGGTAGCAACTGCCCTAATGAAGCTGAAAAGCCTGGGACTGATTCATGCTGATCTCAAACCAGAGAACATCATGTTGGTAGACCCATCCCGACAGCCATATAGGGTCAAGGTCATAGACTTTGGTTCAGCTAGCCATGTGTCTAAAGCTGTGTGTTCTACCTACCTTCAATCCAGATATTACAGGTAAGAGACTGGGCTCATGTAACATTACTAGGAGAAATATTTTACCTATGGGAATTTTCTTACATTCCTGTAAACGAATGAGAGTCATCCCTTAATCCTAAGCTGGGATGGCTCTTAGAATGGCTTGTTGGTGATAGAAAAAATGTTATCCTAACCTCTTGGAGTTTACTTGCATTGAAAACCATTGTAAATTTGTAAATAACCATAAAATGTTGTAAAAACAGTGTTTGCCAGTTACAATTTAGAAAGCCTTTCACCTCTGTCAGTACTTTGTTCTCTCTGGGACTGTTTCCAGAAGAGGGGATGCATCTGGAGAGTCCACATTTCCTTTCCAAGTCAATGCAAGTAGGTTCTTGGTTTCAGAAAGACCTTAACCTAAACAATCAATCTTATTTCAGCTGTGTCTTCCAGTCTTTATTCATATATGAAACCAGGGACTTCACAAGAATAAGGTTGGCCCACAGGAAAACTGTACGGATGCAGAAGATGCTTTGTCAAGTAGTTTTGACACAGGCTGTGGAGCTTGCTAGAGTCAATGGGAGTATTCTGGCTGGCTCCTGTCGGCTCTACTCCAGGTGAGCGGGCAGCCTGGCCAGGCTGGAAACACCTTTCTCCATGTGGGAAGCTGTTGGTAGGGATGAATGAATGTTGTCAGTAATTTGGCGTTGGACTGAGGACCTGTCATGGACAGTTGATTCCCACTCACGGTGCTTTTAACTACAGGTATGCTATGTGCTAGGATGGAGTTCTAACCTCTGTGTAGGCGTGCCTGAAGCGAAATGTGTGAACCAGCTATATCCCTCTTCAGCAGTTTCAGCAAAGGATCCTCTTTTCATAACCCCTGGAAGGTCATCCTCTCCCCCGTCTTGACTCCAACACACAAAGTCTCTCTGGAGATGTTCTCCTCAGACCCTCTCTTTGGTACCAGTCAGCCTTTAGATGACAGCTGAATTTCAAAATGTTCAGGCCATGTTTTTGTTGTTGTAATTCTGTGAAACGGGAGA
Organism: Ciconia boyciana; assembly: GCF_034638445.1. Classification (NCBI taxonomy): domain Eukaryota; kingdom Metazoa; phylum Chordata; class Aves; order Ciconiiformes; family Ciconiidae; genus Ciconia; species Ciconia boyciana. Next base: position 63,850,789 of record NC_132934.1, read on the forward strand.
AGAGGGAAAATGTGATCCTTCTTGATGACTGATTTAATGAAAATCAGTCCTGGCAGCATCCACAGCTCATCAGATGGGTTACAGAAAAGCAGGGTAGTTGCTCTGTTTGTAAATAGGAAAGAAATCTGTCTTATACATGGGGAGGACTGGGGACAAAGAAACAACACGAGTTGATAGCAGACCCTTTTCCTACTTCATAAACATCACAGTGGCAAAGCTTACCTGAGCTCTGAGCTTGGGAAGAGTTAATTTTCACAGGAACAGGAACTTTGACAGTGTAGCACCGCAGCAGCTGATTTTTATCTGCTTGTCCTTTGCTCTGAAGGAGGCTAGAAAAAAATCCCCAACCCTAGTTTATACCTCAGAAGAGGCTTATAAAATGAAATATTCTACCTGATGACAGTCCCATCCTCCAAGAGAGACATGTTTCTGTGGTAAATATGCAAAAGCTTTTAGGGTTGCAATTACCTGGCAGACTAGAAGGAAAAAAAAAGATAATACAGGCATTTTGTTGTTGAGTTATCTGTGATTCTGCATTAGCAGCCTAGGTCCCTAGCTGAAAGACAGAAGGGGCAGCCAAAATGAAATATGTGACAGAAAGCAGAAATGAAAGAGAAAAATGGTTCATTCTCAGCGACAAACAAGGAATATTTTTGTGGCAGTCTCTGGGGAAGTAAAGGCTTGATAAAATTTGCTTTTTATATTTTAAATGTTATTCCTGCCCAGTCTGAAGTTGCAGCTTGTTAGATAATAAGTTCTGTCTGTCTAATTCCTCCCTTGTTTTCCATGCCTGAATTGATGGGAGGAGGGGAAAAGGGGCAGCAGCTCACTGGGAAAAAAAATAAGAAAAAGAAAAATCTCCTTGGGTTGAATTACATCAGCAGGGGGCTGCTGATGAAGCTAAATTCAAGTCATGAGGAAAATTTATATTCTTCTTCATTTTCTGATGGGGAAAAATACAGCACAGAGTAAAGACCCATTCCACTCCAAAGAGAAGGAACTTTCATGCTAGGGGAAACACAGGGCTTTGTAAAGATTTCATGTGTCTTCCATTTAATTTACACTTGTTTTGCTTGCTAGAGTATAAAAGACAAGGGGATGACTTCAAGAAATGGCACATTTAAGCTGAACGTGAAGGAAAAGCTTCCTCGAAGTAAAACCTCTCAGACTCTAAGCAGGCATGCCAAAGAAGTGACAGAAGCCCTGTGCCCCATGCATTTAAGGAAAGATGAGGCAGAGTGCTGGGGAATATAATGTAAGAGGTTGGTTCTCAGCTGGAGGTTTTTTATTATGGGCTTTTGGGAGCAAATTCCCAGGTCGTCCCCATATTTTATTAACAACTTGCTTTTTCTTTTCCCTCTTTTTTTTTTTTTTTTTTTTGTTTAATACTACTCTCAAGAATGTAACGGCCAAATTCTTTCAAGTGAGGAAAGTTGTGTGGGATCCTGCTCATTCTCAGAGCAATATAAGGCCTTTCCTCTTCCTATAAATGATAGGCCTATTTTCTTCTCCCGGAGGTGGAAGACAGAAGTGTCTTTAAATAAACTCCATGCTCTTTCTTGGCCCATATCTGCATAGCCCAGCATAACCTAAGACAGTCCCAGGGCTGCTTGCAGACTTTACGTGAGCAATTTGCCGTTGCTGCCATGTCAGGTGGCCCGAAGATGAACGGGATCCCTCGGCCCAGTTTCTTGTGAGAGGAACGGACTTGCTATTGCGCTGCTGGTGCAGCTCGGGGGCCCTCGCTGGGTGCCCCAACATCAGGACCTCTCTGTCCCACCAGGGATGTTTCCATCAGCCTAAGCCAATCTCTGGAAGGATCTGGAGATTTTGCATCTGGATCTGGAAAAATCCAGAGATTTTTCTCCCTCACTCCTGACTGTAGAGGGGCCCGAGAGAGGCAGGACACGCCAGGCGACAGTGGGCCTTGCAGGAACTACCCCTTGCCGCCAAGAGTTCCCCTCTGGGAGGGCAGCACCGTCGCATCCCCGGTGCCTGCCCCAGGCCTGCGCCTCTGGTAAAGGGCATGAGCACCAGCCAGAGCCTGGCGGGGTGTGAGGACAGGGCACACCTCGGGCCCTGCCACTGGCTCCGCACCGAAATGACAAAGGGCATCATGGCTGTTGCGAGAGCTTAAGACCCTGAGTCCTTTACTAAAGGGGAACGACCCCAGAGCAGACTGGGAACCAGGGGTAGGGTCCTCTCACCCGCCAGGCCTGCACCAGCACGTTGTTATCTGCTCTGGCCCCCATGGCCGCGCAGCTCTGGCGCTGTCGCACTCGCATCGCTCCCCACCAGCGGTGCCGGGCTGCGCAGGGGCTCTCCCGCCCCGTCCTGGTTTCGTCGGCCGTTCCTTGCGCTGCTGCTCCAGCCAAGTCAGAGATTTTGTCAGTACTGTGGTCAGAGTTGTCATCTAAAAGGGGGAGTGCTGTGAAGAGGATCAGCCTCCTTCCTCCCATCCATCTTCAGCCTGTGGTACGAAACTCACTGTGGTGCAAAGCGTTTAATGTAGCATCCTTAGCCTGAGTGTGTAGGACCTGGCTGGTGGCCATCCAAACGTTCTCCCTTGTTTGGGACAGTGGTCCCAGCCTGCCCCCCGGTCACTGTAGTCCTTTGTCTTGTCACTTATCACTAGCTGAGTCGGCCCAGGCCTGATCGGTGACCCTTTGTGGAGGTATGTGGTGACGCAGCCATGGTCTGGAGGTGCCTGTGTGAGGAACCAAAGCAGCTGATGGAGAACTGCTCTGCCCAGCTCGCCGTGCAGGAGCGGGGCTTTGCAGCTGGCAGTTTTAGCCAGACACGCTTAGGCTAGAAATGAAGCCCTGTTCACAGAGCAACCGATCAGAAAGCCGCGACAGCTGCTGCGTCACGGGGTATCTTCATGGGATTTTATTTTTTCTTTTTCTATTTTGTGCTGCAGTTTGAAGGGGAGATCATTGAGGTAGGCTTTGTGATCTCCATTTTGCAGAAGGTCAGAGGGATGAATGACCAGAGAGATCCCTTCTGGGTTGATAATCCACGTATGAACAGCTTCCTGGGAAAACCCACACCCTGAGAAATGCAGGGCTCAGGCTGCAACAGATGCTCCCTCCGTTAGAGCCCACATTCATGCACCGAGGTGGAAAAGGGGAGAGTACCCTCTGGGAGAGGGGGTGGTTGGGGTGGTGGGTAGAGCTGCGGTCCTCCCTTGCAGGAACCAGAGCGGTTCCCTAGCATGGGGTGGCAGCGCTGGGACGCTCAGAGCAGGAGGGCTTCTCCTGGGGGCACTACCACTGAGCTACCGTGCCCCCTTGGCTTTCCTTTGCGGCTCAGCTGAAACAGCTGCTGTGTTGCACCCCAGGGATGAGCACGTTTCACTAATTAATGGCATAATCACCTTACGAAGTTTAAGTCTTTTAGAATTTGCAAAATATTGCAGATATAAAATAATGGCTGTCACCCCTGCACTATTAAGGGATAAATGTAGTTTTGGTGCCTTGTTTTCAAAAGGCTTTGGTATGTGGCGTGTCTGGCCATGGGTTGAGATGTGTGCTTAGTAGGTAAGTGGCCTTTGATGAAATGTTTGGATAACAGAGAATGAAGCTGAGTATCAGTTTGAAGAGGTGTTTATCAGTCTAGATTCAGACAGTGAAGGAAAATATGCAGGCATGAAGACCTACGCGCGTGTTGTCAGCTGCCCATTCGGAGTATATAGGGAGGCCGTGTGCAGGTGTGTTTTCTAACCGGCTGTACATGCTTAGCTGGGTGGGCGTGGGTCCTGAGGCATGCGGGGGGCTAAACTGGCACCCGTGAACATTGTGCCATGACAGGTATCAGTCCTCTAGCTGTGCTGACAGGGAGCCAAAGCAAGGTAGATTCCCGAGCAGCGTCTCGACCTCTTCCCCATTGTGTGACTCAGAGCACGCGTCATTCTGGCCAAAACTGCCCTTTAAATGAGGCAGTAGTAATGGCAGCAGGGATAGGCTGTGCTTGTTAGTTTACTCAGTGAATTGGCATCTGTTATGTCCTTGTATAACAGTGTTAGTGCACTTACATTTCAACATCTTCTGCCATTCCGGACTTGCAAAAACATCTCTATCTCAGACTTGACTGCTTTTGCAGCTGTGGGAGCTTCATTGCTCTGCCAGTCTGTTTCAGTCCTACCTGCAACATTCACTGCTTTACTGACTCTGCCTCTCAAAGGTAAAGAGCAGGATAGCTAGATGGTTTGAGGAGGAATGTTTCTTCTGGGGACTGGAGCGGAACCACCAAGTTCATTGCTGAAGTTTAAGCTCGGTTTCACTTAGTGATGATCACGCCTGGTAGGACTACAGGCTTGCAGAACAGGCATACATTGTAGAAGACTTTGCAGAGGAAAGCAGACTTCAAGCTATACTATTTTAAGCAGTTCTTAATTTCTTCCCCAAGGACATTTGGAGTTTGGAGTTGTTTTTTTCAGAACCAAAATTCAGCAGAATTCTTTTTTGCAGAACCAACACCAGGATTAATTGAATCTCAGTTTCATTGTGTCCAGACCACCAAATCTTGGAAGGGAACAGCCGTTCAGCTGAAAGCTTTTGGCTTTGTCCCATCTGTGTGATAGTCAGGCCAGGTTAGTTTTTGATTTTTACAAAACTCAAGCAAAGGTAGTTCTTCGCCAAGTTCCTTTGTGCATAAATTTCCCCGGAGCAGGGATGGTAACCGGCATTGTGCCTGTGGTGCATCCAACAGAAGATACACACTGTATATTCCAAAATAACTCCCTTTCTGGGGTCTAATCTAAAACAGAAAAGCCTGTATTTCAGCCTAAACAATCTCTTCAGACCAGAGTCTCCCTAGGGTTTTCTCTACTGAAACCTTCTTACCATCTCCTTAGGTGTCTTTTATTTTACTCTGAGCAGACATGCCAGCTCCTCCTTTATCTTATCAAAGTTAGCGATTTGCCCCTTTCCCTGTGATGCTGTAGCATCTCCCTGCCCAGCTCCAGCACGTGATGCTGGCCTCGCTCTGAGAGGAGCCCTACATCCCTGTGCAGAGTCAGAAAGGCTGTCACAGGAGGGCTTTGTTTATTTATTAACCAAGTGTATAAAATATGCCCAGTTATGTGCCTCCAGGCCCAAGAATATTTGAAACAAAGGGCTGTTTGCAAGGAACCTGACAGGGAGGCTTTCCCTGGCAAAGAGAAGTTGTCGATAGCCCGAGGAGGGGGAGGAGTCTTCTGCTTCTTCCTTTTGGCTCATCCATGTCTGAGTGGTAGAAAATCAAATATCTCAATGGAGTGCTGAGCCAGTCCCTTCTGTCCCCTCTCCCTGCTCTGAAAACAGCTCCTATACAGCAAAGACAGGTACTGACAGTAATTATTCCTTCTGCAGATCTCAGTTTTGTCTTGGTGGCTGGAAAGGAAGGAACCTGTGTGCCCGCAGGCAGGGCTCAGTCCGTTAGGAGTGTTGTAGATCAGAGACAAGTACGTGAAAGGCAGCCAGAGGCAGATACCAGGGTCGGGAGCACTGGTTTTCCATCAGCTGGTGCCACCCCATGGGTGAGAGGCTCTGGTCCACACCAGTCAGCTGGAGTTGCAAAACCTCTGCATAGTCCAATGAGGTAAAACCCCACAGGGAACTGGTTGGCAAAGTCCCACTAAGCACAGATTAACAACAACAACAACAAATTAAATAAAAAGATTTTTGGCTGCCACATGCACCATTAATTGTTCGAACAACCAGAGACCCTAACAGCACCCTGAAGTCTGGGCTTTGGGCCACCTGTTAACCATACCCTGTTGTTCCCACATTGCTTTTCCCTTGTTTTCACTGTTGGAGATACTTGCATGAAAAAGAGTGTTTGTTTCTTAGGAGTTCCTAATTTCCAGCCATTTCTCTTCCCCACCTGAAGTTACAATCTCCCTTTAGATGTGGAAAGGGATTAGGATTGCCAGTGCGACCAGTGCAAGCAGCAGGATGATGGCCTCAGGTGAGGGGATAAGCACTGGGAGCAGGTGAACGGCTAAACAACGATCCCTCTTTTAGGAAAATGGCGGTTGTGCAAAAGAGCAAGCAAAACACAGGGGAAAGAAGGTAAATGCAAATTTGCTTCTAAAAAAAGAGCATTTTCCCAAGGCTGCTGCAGCTTTTAAGCGTGTCAGTGATCCCCGTAGAGGGAAAGGCAGCCCTCTGGATTGCAGGCAGCCCCATTCACCCTCAGTGGTGCTGCCTGTGGCCTGGGCAGTGCTGTGCAGGCAGGGAGCAGGAGCAGGAGCAGAGCAGTGGTGGCAGGCAGGGAGCAGGAGCAGAGCAGTGGTGGCAGGCAGGGAGCAGGAGCAGAGCCACGGTGGCAGGGCTGCTGACCAGGGCTCAGTGGTTGACCACCAGCTCTGACACAGGTGTCCTGCCCATGCTGGGGCAGCTCACCTCACTCTTCTCCCCATCAGCTCCAGAGTGACATGATTTTGGAGAACAGTGCTCCTCTTCTTCTCCACCCCCTCTTACTCCATAGCTTTCCCTTTTAAGCACACCTTCCCTCTGTGGGCGTTCACACCACCCAGTGCCACACAGTCCCAGGCCTGGGGCTGACCCCCCCTGAAAGCAACACTTTCTGCTTTGGAAACATGCTTCAAATGAGCTGGAGTTCCCGTGTGCTTTCAGAGAGCTTGCAGAGAGGAGGCAGCATGCAAATACACTCCATTACCTGTCTGTACTGCTACCTGAAGTCATCTGTGTACTCCTGACGTAAACATCCATGAACTTCTATTCTTTTTAAACCCAGTGCTGAATCCTAAACTAATCCCTACCTTATCTACACTCGCTGCCAGAGTCACTTTGGTAATGCTGGGAGGATCAGTGAGAGGCTTGGAAGTCCCAGTCTCCCCACTTGCAGGTTGGCCACAGGTGTTCTTGTGTTTAGGGTTTTTTTGCTGTTTTCTTTTTTCTCTAGCTGCCATCTCTCTCACACCATCACCAAAACAAGTCTGTCACAGGATTTCCTGCTGTCTATTTATCTTCTCTCAAGCTTTATAAGGACAGTAAGTCCCTTTAAGGCCGCAGCCTGGTGCAATGATGTGAAAAATCAAGGTCACTCTCGTATTTACTGTACCAGGGCAGGTCTGAAACAGCTACAAATGGCTAGCTTGTTTAACTTAAAAAGAGCTATTTACCTAAGAGAAATCAAAACCCTCCTATTGCAGCTATTGGCTGTAGAGCTTGAGACTCCATCTCTTTGGTACATAAAAGACATACTGTCTTTTGGTAAAGATACCTGTGCTCAGAGCACGGTCTGGGAAATAACCTAGCTCAGTACGGTGACAAGCAGTTGCTTCTGCAGCAATATGTGTGAGTGACGGTACAATTAGCGGGGCTAGAACAGGGGCCAACTGCAATCAGAGTCCGCTGTTTGCATGTATATAAGAGGCATAAAGTTTGGTCTCTGCTCCTAGTTGCTTACTTCTGTGGTTTTGTGTTTGCTCTCCTTTCTCTCCTCCCACTCAAGTCACTTCCTCGCCAAGTGCAAAGGAAACGGAGCAGGGGAAAAGGTGCTCTTTTTTTTCAGCTCCGATGACAGAGCAGCAGCAGCTGCTCATAGGAACAGCAGTGTGGTAACCCATGGACATAACTCCAGCAAAAGGTGGTCGGTGAAGGAGAAGGCACTGCAGTCACACACTGGAGTGTGGTTTTCCGTGTCCCTCTCCACTTATTTCAACACTTTTTTGGGTCAGGGCAGTAGCTGGCTAATGGCAGTGGTGGCTGCTGAGAAGCAGAACGAGGTGAGGGGCTGTTGGCATGAGTCTGGTGCTCCAAGTGTGAAAATAAGAAGAATTACAAGTAGCGAGATTCATCATCCACACTTCTGAATATGAAAAAGCAGCATTAGCAACACAGTTTGCACAGGATTTCAGGGATGCTTTGCTCAAGTACCACGTATTTAAATCCTATCAGGTTTTTGCCTCCCCCTGTACATTTGCTCACTGCAGGCAAGAGATTTAAGTGTAACATGGAGGCAGCTTACTGCGTATGTCTGTGCATTCATTAGGTTCGCAAGTTTTAGGCCCCAGCACAGTGGGACTGAAAAGCTGTATTACACTAAAGAGCATTTTCTGATTGGAAAGTGTTTCTGCTCTGCTGCTTATTGGCAATGAGGTTAGAAAAGTGGCTGACGTTGGTTTATGAACGAATGAGTCATTACCAGAAGAGAGAAATTACCTGAAGATGCTACAATTAGTATAGGGTTATACATTCCCCAGCTTCAGACCCCTGAATGCTGTGATTTCAGTCCCCAAAGTTTCTATCTTAACTTCTCAAGCCACTTGCTGCACTGATGCTTCAAATTAGCGTAAGCTAATGTAAAGGTGGAAGCTCAGTAGCTGCCTCCTTCTCCAGGTCACCCTGCGGAAAAGGAGCAACTCTGAAGCAGTTGAGAGTGGTTACCTTGCTTGAAAACCACTAATCTTGTGGCCTGACTTAAGCTGAGTTAGAGCCACAGCTGTTACCTGTTTAAGGAGGAAGGTCAAGGAAATGTCCTTTGCCTTTTACTTTAGGCCAGGTCATACAATGGTTATTCTGTGGTGCTTTACAAGGAAAAAAAAAAAGGGACAGAAGAGAGGCATGCATCTATATACTGTGAGAAATTTTGAATAGAAGGGAAGTGGCTCTGGGAACTGGGGGAGGGGAAGGGCAGAGGAGAAATCCTCTTAGAGGCAACTGCTACCTGGAAGTTGCTGTTCCCCATATAAGGAAAGATGTGGGAGGAAAGAATGTGAGATTTCACCCTTCTTGCTATCAGGAGACTTCAAAACCAGAGATAGCTGATTTCCACACAGGACAGTGTGCTTCTCCTGCAATGGGCTGGAAAGTAATGTGTGAGTCCCTGAGTAGCAGCTTGACCTCTGTCTTCTACTTACTGAAGGACAGAAGCAATCACAGCCATTGTTTTACTTGCACAAACATGATTTATTTTGTGCTGACAGATTTTGCCTTTATTTTGCTATGACTGCATGGGATGGGTGCTTGGGTGCACTTTCAGGTTCTGTCCCCTCTGTCCCTGCATCTGCTGGTTTGCATTAGCCAGGGAGTAGCAGACTTCTACCTGCTACCAAACCTACTGTTTGTCTCCAAAGGCTCCCGCTCAGGGGCGGATGTGGGGTAGATGTGTGGGATTTGGCCTGAATCTAACTGAAGGGACTCTGAATCAAAAACTCTATGGTTCAAAGAGTTAACTCTTTGTTGTTATTTTTCTATTTGCCAACCACTGCTATTCCTGGCTTGTTTGAAGCAGAAGTTCTCAAGGACAAGCACAGTACCCCGAGCCTGATGAGACATGAAAAGTACCAAAAGTTTTGTTTTGTAGTGTCATTACTGAATTTATATCTTTGCGGGAGGCTTGGGACAGTTTTCAGATAACTCTGGTGACTTGTGCAGCCCCCAAGCCCAGGAAGCTCACCAGCCGAAGCCTTTAGAGGAGAAGGAGAATTGTCTGTTCCAGCAGCTGATGCTCGTGCTCACGTGAAGGCAGACAAGAAAAAGCTAGCAATGTTTCAGTTAACTTGACAACAGGAGGAGCAGTACTGTAATGAGTTGTGTTCTAACTGCAGATCGTACGATTAGATCACTTGTGGTAATACTGCTGAGCAACACCGTGTTTTCTACCCATACACTCCAGTCTAGCTGTAGGTGTCTGTCGCTGTTTACCTTATGCTGTTCTCCTCAGATGCCATGTTTTCTGAAGCAGGGCTGTGTTTACAGCACCTAATGCACAAAGATTTTTGAGGTTGAGGCCCTTAAACAAAAGGGTAATAGAGAGTATAATGGTACACATGACCATGAGGGCTAGCACGCACGTTAATGTGACAGCTGGCGTACAGAAGGAAAACTGATGGCCTTTTTGGATCCAGCATGGTAAGAATTCGTGTTTCAACTAGTTGCTTCCATGCAGAGCTGTGCACTCAAAAGAAAGTCCAGGGTGGTGGGGTGGAAGGAGTATCTGATGCCTTAAAAAGTTTCAATTTATTTTGTTTAAGAGTGTTTTACTTGCCAGTGGGAGACTGCAAACAGAGAATAATCGTCCAAGAGGAAAATAGAGTATTTCTTTGATGCTCACAATATTAAGAGGGACAGATGAAATCTAAAAGGTAAACAGGTTCAGCTGAGGCTAGCCAAATATCCTGATTACTATGCTAAAAAGTTAATGATGAAATACTGCTAGTTGATTTCAGCAGGTAAAAGCAAGTAATGTTGAAGGCCTGTATCAAAAAAAAAAGCATACCTAAGCGATCTCATCCCTGTAGTTGTTAAAAATACAGCTTCTGCTGTTGTTAGCAACTTAAATTAGTGGACTGGATTCTGGAGGGTTGCATGAGCAAAAGCAGAAGATAGCCATGTTGTTTCTGGAAATGCTTTTCTGGAGCCTCATTTGATAGCCTATCTCCTCTTGGCAGGTGCGTGAGGGACCAGGGAAGGGAAAGGTAGCACGGGCTGGGTTCTACTTAGCAATGCCGATATGCCTATGGAGATGTGGCAGCTCCAAACGTATTCCTTTGTAAGTGAGGCCAAAATACAGCTTGATGGGTAAGATATATAATGAGCAAGAGAAAGAAAGGCATGTTAACTGTGTTGGAAGATAACATTCTGTCTTTTGAATGGATTCTTGTTATTGTCACTGATGTTACTTTCAGCAAAAAAATTATGTTGAAATTATTCTTTTTTTCTCTATTGTTTAGCTCTTGTTCTCAGCTTTGTTATGGCCACAAAGAGATGATAAAAATGGATTGGCACAAAGTTGGGTTTCCTGTATCATTTAGAGTTATGTTTTCAGCCTTTAGCACTTTGATAGGGTCTGTTCTTCATTTTGAAAATAGCAATAAAAGAGCAGAGAACATAAGAAAACACAATTCTCTCTCTCTTTTTTTTTTTTAAATGAAATTGTCAGTGCTAGTCTGAACTTTGCCTCTGATCTGTATGAAGTCTCTGAACTATGCAGTTGGAAGAAAGCAGATACAAAAGAGGGATAAAATATCCATGTGCCTGGCTACTTTAGAAGGTAATAAAAAGACCCCAAAAGTCTTGCTTGTTTTTAATCTGTATATTTATGTCTACATAAATCTTCTGGGAATAAACTTTAAACATTTATGTTGGATTTAGAGAACTACCTTCCGGCATCAGTACCTAACAGCTAGCAAAAGAAACTAAGCTTAAACTTATGTGAATGGCCCTCTTGGCTTCCAGAGGCATGGGTAACATTATAGCATGTGTTGAATTGCTACACTAAAATGAGGAATGGTGGTAACGGGTATGAAGCGTTGCAGTGCGTTTGCTGTTCCTGTGTGGTTATCGGAGGCATTGGGCATGCATGGGGAGATAGCTCACATCTTAAAAAAAGGATCAATCATCTGCAGCATTTGGCAGCTGAGCGTCGGGACACAGTTGATGCCCCCCACTTTGGTGGGGAGTGTCCTGTTGCATGGACCTTGAACAAGCCCAAGCCTTCAGCCTCCTCATCAGAGAGAGGTGAAGAATCACCAGGCGCTTCTCCTCAGCAGCTCGAGAAGTGCAGCAGTGTCTGTCCCACCTGTAAGTTGTCAGGGCATTTTCCTAGCAGCCTTGATGCCCTTCTCAGATTCTGAAGGGCAGCCAAAGTAGAAGTTGGAGAGAGAGAAGAAGGAGCAAACCCAGAGCATGAGAGGTTGGTTCAGATGAAAGATGAGGATGGCAAAGGCCAGAGTTGCTCTAGACAGCCGATACAGCCATGTGGACCACTCCTGTCAGCCCAATTCTGCGGTGTGGTGGTATGTGGGATTTGAAGAGACTCATTTTCAGTTCAAGGTCTGTGCTTTTGAGCAACCCTGGAGCTCTAGCTCCTAGACACACTCACAGCTTTTACCTTAGCCTGGGGCTGCAGGATCTGATTACTGCCTTCAAAATGGTGTTTTAAGTCCTGTAAGAATGCCGTGTGCAGAATATAACTATAGCCCTTAGTTTTGTGAGGGGGATGTCATGGCAGCCCAATGACAGGGCAGAAAGAAGGGGACGCTGCTTGTTTTTCCTGCAGAAAATGCCCCTCACTTTCTGTATCACACAGTTCAAATTGAATGGTGAGTGAGGGCTAGAGGAGTGGGAATGGTTGCAAACTTTAAGTCATAAAAGCCATTGGTATTCTCAAGCAGCTTGCAAAATAGCTACTTCCATTATATTTCCCCATGCTTTTGCCTCCTGAGAAAGATCCAAATTGTTGCGCGTTTCCCTTCCACACCAGGAGCAGTGCATTTGCTCGATACCGTGTTGCCTTGCATAGCTTTTAGGTTATGCTTGAAGCCATGCCGCACTATCGTATTTGCCGCTGTCATGGTTTTCATTGGTGGCATGGCCCGGCTACTGGGGTACGTTTCTTCATGATGCTTTGAAATATCTGCTGTGCCCTTGTTGCACATATGCATGTGCACACACATGCACCTCTCTGGTGAGCCACGGTTTCTGCATGCTGGCTGGTGCGGTGGCAGGAGGGCTGGCTTAGCAGCGGACCCTGTGGCACCCAGAGGGGAGAGAGGACTGGGGCACTGCAGGAGCCATAGTGTAGTAGAAAGAGCAAGAGGCTGCTGTGGCTATGGTCTGAGCTTGCTTTCCTTGAAGCTGGCATGAGATTTTTCCAATGAGGCCTTGACTGACCAGGAGCTTAAAGGCTTTCTTATCTGCAGAATGCGACACAGGCTGGTGGCAGCCCGTAATTAATAATGATACTAACCCTCCTTATGCAACCAGGGGATGTCTGACAGCGTTAGTAGGTAGTTGCTCAACAACAAGGCATGTTACAACTAACCAGCTGGGACCAATTATGAAAGCCTCACTAATGCTAGCAAGCACTTGCCTGTTCACATCGTCGGACTGAAGTTGAAGAGATGAGTGACTGCTCTGCAACGCGCGGGCAGGCTCGTGATCGGGTGGTGCACAGCGTTGAGCTGAAGCAGAGCCACCAGCCACGTCGAGCGTGGGCTGTCTGTGCTCTGGGATATGTTTGCTGGGCACCCATGAGCCGCGGTGCCCTATGTGGGCACTGTCTGTAGCTCGTGGTTCTAGATCCGGGATGAGGAAGCACCCCGGGGGCTGCAGCACCATCTCCATCCCCACCCGCAGCTTCTCCCAGCCCCGCGCTGCAGCAGCACTGATATATGCCCAGTACCTACTTAGCTGCTCACTACGGTTAGAAAAAGGGGGGGAGCGGGGGCTCCTACTTAAGGCTTCCTCATGAATTTTTAGTCACTACATGAAGATTTCAAGAGTGTGCGAATAAAACATAAAATGAAGCGAAAGACTAAGTGGCACTGCACAAAAGGAGGAAAAAAAAACCCCAAACACTGAATCATTGTCCAAAAGGTGCAGCCATTAGAGAATAATAATAGTTTTTGTGTGCAGTGCAGCTGGGGCCACAGTTGCAGAAGGAAGGTCCTCAGTGACCTGTGCGATGGCTCTGTTTGTTTAATGTGCTAAAACAAAGAACTGAAAAGCAGACAGGACCCTCACAGATACTTGCAGAGCTTCTCTCTCAGTTCCTGTGTCTGTGCCCTCTCTCGATGCGTGCACGTCTTCATGCTCCAAATGCAACTAATCACAGCTACATGCTCTTGGATGCCTTCCGTTGTGCATCCCTTGACTCTGCGCCTGGGCACTCCCTTGTTGTCAAATTGCTATTTTTGTAATTTAGAAACTACGACAAATAACGTAAAGTCAAACGGTTACTATTTTATTATCTGTTTTTGTAATTCTCAGTCCTTCAGAACAAGCTCGGGGTAATGACATTATTCCCACCCCTCCACCCTGACCTCAGTCTTTTTCTATCCATTTAGGAAATACTGCAGCTTGCTCTGTTTTTAATGGGTGGGAATCAATGTGGCTTTTAAAAATTGGATTCTCTCTGCCTGCACAAACAAAATCAATGGTGTTATTGAGCATGTGCAGAGCTGTGTGAACGGGAGTGAGCCAGCAGGGTTTGCCGCCTCAGCGAGGCAGGGGCAAAGCCTGTAACTCACCCAGGGAGGATCACTCTTTATTTCTCTGTCATTTTGGTAAGGGCTGATGAGCAGCTTGGTACTGTTTAGAAAGTGCCAGGGAGCACTTTTCATCAGGTTAATAAGGTTTTTAAGGTGGTCAGGGTGAGGCTGTAAAAATGGGCTAAAACCAGACCGATTTGAGTGCCAGTAGGAGGTTTGAAGATCCCAATAAAATGAGGTTTAATCTGAACCGTGCCTTAGTTCGATGTGACTTTACAATTCGGTTTGCCCTGTCTTGCGGGGCAGTCCTGCTGTGGCCTGGTCGGAGACCTTTGCTCTCAGAAATGAGTTTCAGAGGGAGCTATAGCAGCAGGGATGTGGTTTTGCTTCGTTCAAGCTAAGCGTTTGTACACAAACAAATGGGATGGGGAATTTATGTATCCATGTTTATTTTTTGTGGAGGAATGAGTTTACTAACATTGAGCTGTCGTGGGAAACTTGACTGGCAGAATTGGTCATGGCCTTGGGAGATGAAGGGAAGGGCACATTACAGATGGGTGGTGTTGGGGTTTTGTGTTTTGGGTTTGGTGGGGTTTTTTTAATTACTTTTTCAGGGATGCTCTTCAGTTTTAACATTAGCAGGATTTTATTGTGTAGTGCGGGAGGAATGGACTCTTCCAGCATGTTATCTTGGAGACATCAGCGTCATCTGTAAGCCCTGGTTCATGAGGCTGTGGTAGATGGTTTGCAGGACTGTATGAAATGGTAACATGGAGGATATTTTCAATTAAAACTTAGCTGTGGAGGGTGTATCACGATCCATGAAAAGCCTTGTATCTGCTTGAAGAGCCTACCAGCTACCATCGCAGGTTGTGTTGGTGGGAAAAACAGCATACACGAAAAGGAATTTCAAAATTAATTCCTTTCCAAGTCTTGATCTCTCTGTACAAAGTACCCCAAACAGCTTGTATATGTGTCCTCCAGGACTTAGAGCGATACTACCAACTCTATTAGATGGGACACCAGCAGTCTTCAGCTGCAGCCAGTTTCAGACACCACTGAGATGGGTCGGGCTCAAACCGATGACTTAAGTTGTATGTGAAAGACTCCAGAACCTTTTACCAGCCTGCGGGGGCCATTCAGTCATTTCACATAAATGCACATGCCAACGCTTGTTTTGAACACGGCTTTGTTAGGAGCACAGCAAGCCCGGTGTTTTGCATGAGAGCAGAAATTTCTAGCCGTGCGACAGAAGGGGTTTTCTACTGCTCCTATCGGCTGAGGACCTGTAAGTCCTGAGAGGGAAGGGGTGGCAAGAAGGGACCTTTCCTCCAATGACTGCACCACCAGAAAATGTGCCTGTTTGGTGCCCTACGTTTCTGTGGCTAAACAGAGTTCATTTTGAAATGCTGTCAGCTCTGAGGATGGAGTACTAATGAGTGGAAAGGAATAGTTGTGTTTACAATGGTTTCGTATCTCCATAGCCAAGAGGAAAACATGAGCTGGCATTTGGTTCCTGACAGTGACTTCTGCTGGGGTGCCAACCCTGGATTTGGTGCATGACTTTCCAGTTAAATCCTCTGAGTTTGCTTTTCCCGACCTACTTCAGATTTCTTGATTTCTCAGTGCTGAAAATCCCCGTTGCCCCTGGATTTCACTTGTAAATGGGATGGGCATGTTTCTAGCAAACAGGAAAATAACCTGCTTCTGTTGTCCCTGGTTTGAGTAAGGATTTCTTTATGGCCATCAGTTAATTACGTGATTGTGACTGGCCTGGACAAATAAGAGTTTCAGTATCCTGCATTTGGTATAGCTTATCCATGCATGCATTATGAAGTATGTAGAGCAGCTATAAATGATGCAGGAATCATTTCTCGGCACAGGGCTTGGTGCATGTATGTATGTACCGGTGGACGCCCTTTTTCATTGTGCAGACACAGTTTTATCCATGCAAGAAGCTTGTGATCATCAAATATCCTTTAAAAGAAGCTAAAAATGTGTCTTTATTGGCTTCTTTTCTTTCCACAGACAGCAAAGGTCCTACTTAATTATTTTCAAATGTTGGCAGCAGTGGGGTTTTCTGCAACTTGCAAATCAGTGCAAGAAGCTTCCCTTGACTTAAATGTGTTCAGCAAAGGGTCCAGTCAAACACCAGTTCATTAACCACCTAATTTCCACATGTAATACAATTTTTAATCAATACAATGTTTTTTTCATATGTTCTGGTGTGCTCATTAGAGCTCTGCAAAAAAAAAAAATCAGTGTACTGTAGCATGTGTCAGGCTTTTTTCTCTTGCTTTATGAAGTCCCCAGGACAGGTAGGTAATTTTTTTGTGGAGAGGCCTCTGTTAACTGTGAAGGCAGGAAACTTCTCACGCTGCTTTGATCCAGCCCTTCTCTCCACTCCGGTGTCAGCAGTGTGCTTTGCTGGGAGGGCTGGACCTTCTCAGTGTTCGGTGGGACCTGGGCAGGGAGTTCCAAATGTCCAAGCAGGAGTTCTGCTCCCTCCCAGGGGCTTCTGCTGTCCCTGCTTCCCCTGCATGCTGCCCCAGGAATGGGTGAAAAACGTTGGTCAAACTGCAGGGAGAAAAATAACAACAGATCTTTCTTTATTTTGGGTTGGGATTTTTTTAGATTTTAGGGTTGATGCTGTAAAGATTTGGGTTGGAGCCTTGACAATTAGAAACTTAATTAAAACGGAAAGCTAACGTTCTTAGATGAATCCACAGCTGAGAATTAAAAAAAAAAAAAAAAGTATTAACTTGAAAGAGCCATCAAATAATAATGGTATTTGGACTTCCCTGACTTGTTTTGATGTGGATAAGTGATCTCATTTAGGGCTAATCAGAACATGATTTCCCTCCACAATTCCACTTCTCCAAATTTTTAGAAGAAAAAACCCAACCTTTTTTCCATTCTAATTGAAAAGCTGCCACTATGAAATTTTGGTGTTGGGCTTTTTTGTAACATTTTGGTGGTTGAAAAATCAATACAATTTTACTTTATATAGAGGACAATTTTTGCTCCCCCCCCCTTTTTTTTTAAACAAAGCAAACCAAAACTCTGACCCCTTACTACCCTCCAGACTGTATGCTTAAACATTCTTCAACATTCTTCCTTTTCTTCCTTTTTTTAAATTTTCATTTTATTTGTTTACAGTGGAGTAAAACTAATAAGCTGCAGTCTGAAATAGAATTGTTGCTCTTCAACTTTCCAAAGCAGTAAGGGAAAATAGATCACACAGCGAGTTTTAAAAATCAGTCAGTGTATGGGATATGCTACACTGAACCTCTTTTCAGAAAAGAACTGGATTGCAGCCTTTAGGAACTGTGTTTACTGTAAGAGAAACTGAATTTGTACCATGTAAAGGATGTGGGAAGCACCAGCTTGGTACTGCTGTGATGACTGCAAAGCAAAAGTTTAAAAAAAACCCACACAACCAAAACAGGGATTTTCCACCATGTGGATAAATTACTGGAAATGTCTGAACTCCGTTTGTTCTGGGAAGGTGCACCACGCAAGTGTCACTTCTCCTCTTCGGCAATCTAGCGAAGGGTTAAAAGTCTGAGCGAGAATTGATTCGGGGAGAAGACTGCTGCCACAATGCTAAAGACTCATTTATTGGGAGAGCGCTACACTGCTTACTGTAATTGCAAGAAAATTAAAAGAAAGCAAATTAGCTGGGAGCTTTTCAGAACTCTTCCTGCTTTTGCTGACGTTAATGAGATTTTCCCCATACCAAAGCGGCGTTAATAACTTCCGCCAAGTGGCTCCTGTAAGCCATTGCTTACAAAATGAAACAAACCTGGGGTGACAGTGAGGGGGGGAGCGCGGAGGGGGAAGGGTAGCGAGCACAAGGGGTGGCGGGGAAGGGGATGGATCCTTAGGATAGGTTGTATTACGGTCTCGCACATCCACACGCAAGGTAGCTCCATGCCGAGGCATGTGCTGATGGTCTGCGTGAGGATCGCCTGCTGCCACCCGCGCCGCTTCTCCAGCGAAGCGCCGCTTTCCCCGGTTTGTATTCTGCGGTGGCTTTCGTTGGGATGATTTCGGCAAGCAGAAAGTTTATGTAGTAAAGGGAAAAATATCACAAGCTATTCTTAGGGCTGTTTTTATAGCCAATGCATTTCCAGGAAGGTGAATTTCCTAAATCGGGGTGGAGGTCGGGGCAGAAGGGGAGGGCTTGATCAGGATCAGCTTCCTTAACAGGAATTCCTATCTTAAGCAAGAATCTGCTGCTTTCCAAGAAACTGGGCTTTTCCACAGCTAGCAGAAGGGATGCTTCAGAGGCAGGGAAGAAGAGCGAAATTATCCGTGCATTTGGAGGCCCCTCTGTGGGGAAATGCTGAGTTGCAAGCGAGTTGCATTGCAGGGAAGGGCTTTCAGCAGGGCAGGACCCCCTTTTGCTCCTCCATCTGCCCCAGGAGAGAGGTGGCCGACAGGGCTCTGCTGAGCGTGGTCCCTTTGGAAGTGAGGCATGGAGGACTTGGGATCCCAAAGTGCTGCTGGGATGAGGGGGATGGATGAAAGCGGTGAGGCTGTAGCTCTTCCTCGCTTCGAGTGCGGTACTTTCCTGTGAAGGGATGGAAAAATACCTTTGTTTTTATGAAAGCTGATGGATGCAAATGTTTGTTTATGGTGGGCATCTCTATAGCTATGTACACACAAACCCAATGTATACATACACGAGTGTGTGTTGAGTGGGAGTAATATTTTGTAATTTCTAAGGCACTCCTACATGAAGAGACGTGGGTGCCTAAGAAAACATAGCTGAAAGCAAAATCAACATGACCTAGTAAACAACAGCTATCTAGCACATGTGTGCCTACTGTAAAGCAGATCCTGCCTGTGCGGGCTGTGTGTGCTTCTCCGGACGGTGAGAAGTTAACGCGTTTGAACCGAGAGCTCCCCGTAAGATTTTACTGAATTCAGATAATTATGCCGCAAATTTTCTTTTGCATTTAATACCCCACTGTCCGGGTATAACAAAGTGACACCCAACAGCCACCACACCTGCTTTGTGGGAAATGGTACCTGCTCGGTGCAGCGAAAGTGGAGCTGGTTTTTGGCTGTTGCTGCTTGGCACAGGCACCTTCCTGGTGCTGTCCTGTGGGTGACAGCGTGATTTGCAAGTTATTAAAAGTTTAGGAGGATTCAGAACATCCTATTCCAACGGTTTCTAAATATTTCATGCTTGTCATCTAAAGCAGTTTCAGTGCTTCAAAACAGCAGGAGAAAAAAAAATATGCATTGTATATTTATAATACATGATTGTTGATCTCTGACATTTATCTTTACTCTAGAGAAGAGACCGGGTAACTTGCTTGTGGCGGGGAAGGTAAATGTCATAACCAGGATAGCATGTTGCAGATGTGTATTAACCCTTTCAGTTAATTTTCTTACCGCTTTAATGGGCTTAACAAAGAGTCATGTGATGAATCAGGCCCGTCCGTGCTTTTGTCCTCCCACGTAAAGGGATGCACAATGAAACTTGCGCTGTTCCGGGCATGGGCACGGAGATGCGAACCATAAGATGACTCCCAGTGGATGACAGCAGAGAACAAGCTACCCATGCAGGAGCCCAGGAGACGGTGGCTCTGTGTGCCCCAGCAAGCAGCGTAGCCTGGTGGGAGCTGGTCTGTAGAGTAAATCAGTTGGTGCCAAGGACCTGACAGCCATATTGGGGGCATTTTGGGGGGTGGCTGTTTTGGACTAGGTCTGGTTCAGTGGGCGAATGCCTGTTCATGCACTCTGAGACCACTCTCTAATGTGAGCACAGAACAAGTGGGAGCAACTGGGAGGTTTGCCTTGAAAGGGCCCAGCTGAAACCCTGGCATAGATGCACCCAGCATCGTTAGTTCCTTATGTTTTCTTCAAATTTTGCAAAGCTTTTGGGTTTTTTTGTTTGGTTTTTTTTTTTACATCCTCCCTACCTGTGAGAATCTGTTTTTTGACTTAAAAAAACAGGGGAGACATTTCTAGACCTCAGTGTTACTGCAAGAAAGAGTTTGAAAACAAGCTAAATTTAAAAGAGACTGAATACATTCTTTAAAAAAAACCAAACCAAACTCTCACATGATTTTGCAGGTTGTCAGGTGACTTTTTAGGTTATCCTTTGCTGGGAGAAAACCTGCAGGAACAGCCTGGGTGGGAGAAGAATACCTCTGTGACTCTCCATGATACTGAAGTGAGGGGAACTGCTTCTCTCTTGATTTAAATCCTTGCATCTCCAGTGCAACAGCTGTGGAGTTATTTGTGGTTCAGGTTCACTGCAGTAACAGGTCTAGGAAAATCTCCTTCCAAAATTTCCCCAAATTCTGACAAGGAGCTACTGAAGAAGTCTAGGCTATATTATTTGGGTTTTTTCCACGCTTTTCTAATTTTTTCAGGCCCAGCCTGCACTTTCCTCTCTGGGGCCAGCGCTCTTTCTACACCTCTTGCTTTGAGCAGGCCCTGGGGCATCCCCCATGCAAAGGGGCATGGAGTGGTTGGTGTTACATGCAAGCGAAGAGCTGCCCAGGTGGACATCCTCTCTGTGCACAGCCCCCCAGAGCCTTTCAGCCCCTTGGGGTGCCGAGGATTTAAAGGGGGAAGAGATTGGGAAGAACCAGAGGGGAAGGTGATGGCCTCTGTGCCTGGAAGCCCTCATGATGGTCAGCCGGGTGCAAGACGAAACCCTGGAGCAGGAGGGAAGCGCAGGGTCATTCCCATTCTGATCTTCCCTCAAACCTCCTTGTTTTCAAATGCCAAGTACCAAATCCTCCACCGCCTCCCTGGATGCTCGCCCCCACGCTTGCTGCTTCTCTCAGAAATGTGTTTGTAGTAAGAGGGTGTTGAAGAGATCAAAGCAATAAAATGCAGAACACACCGGTACCCGGGAGGGACGGCAAGTGCAAAACCACCCCGTGGTCGGCAAACCGGTTGGGAAGGAGGGATTTGGATGAATGCAGTGTTATTTCATCTCCGGGCTGGCCTTGCCAGGCACCACATGGCTTAAAACTGAGAAGAGAAAAACATAACGGGGAGTAGTGGGTTTGAGGAGTATCGTTGCTGCGTGGAGAGCTGCAGCTAGCCACTGGAAATCCTAGAGAGGGAGAGGCTGGATTACCATCACCTGGATGATGAAGAGATTACCAGTGAGTTAATAAACACATTAAAATCCCGCTAGTCCCTGAGGTATGACAGGTTACTAGAATCGTCACTGCTCTGCTGGAGACAAGTTTGCCCCAAATAAGATGAATCTATATGTAAAGAAAATGTTAGGTTTGACACTTGAGGAAAATTTCCTCCCGTTGGATGCTTGTCTTTTTTTTTTCCTCCTTCTTCTTTTCCCCTAGTACTTTGAAAATGGGGATTTCCACATCTAAGATTTGGGTCTGGTTTGTACCTTCCTTAACAATAAAATAAAATAGAAGTCTGAAAAGCTTTCTATAGAAATAAAAGATCAACACCCGCCTGCTGAGATGATTTCTAGAAAACTGTATGTTATGGCCAGGTTTTTTTAAGTATCTATCTCCACATAAAATTTTTAATGGATGCTGGTAGTTCAAACTCAAAAGTCATCCCACCTTCTAACTGCCTGGCTAGTTCTCTGTCTTAAGAATCTAAATGCATAATATATAGTTTAAATATTTTATTTTTTATATACATATATATATATATAAAATACTTTAAGTATTTAGAGAATTTTGATTTTTTTCAGATGAAACTCTTCATTTGAGGACTAACCTGAAAAAAATAATCATATGCCATTGATTTTTTATTTTTTCTATGTGTAAGGGCAATTAATTAATAATTTGTATTCTTGGAATGGTTTCTAGTATGTTGCAGTGATGTAAACTACAAAGCAATCCAAACGTTAATATCAAACTGTAGCAAAAGCACAGGTAGAGCACGGATGTTTGCCGAATGAAGTGAAGCTGAATTTTGAAAATTCCCAGAGCATCTTAGAGGTAATGCTGAAAAGTTAAACAACAGAAAAGAGCATATTTGCACCAGAGAGGAGGGTAGTTCCCTTTATATCTTCATTAGCCCTGTTGAAGGCAGTGTGACTATGGGAAGTATAAATCCACACTGAATTTGGATTAGGCGCCTTCTGGATTCAGGGCAAGACTTTCCACATCTGCAGTCTCTATTAATTTATTCCATTAATAGTGGAATAAAGGTGAGGCTTCATGCTGCTGTTGTCAGTACAGTTACAATCTGCCAGGCTGAACATCTCCCACTGTTTATTCTTGTGTCTTTTTGCTTTTTTCCCTTTAATTCAAATTTCTGACTCAAGAAGGGGAAAACTTAAGAGCGCAGCCATCGCGGCTGGAGCAGCTGCCCGCACCGATGGGGCATGAATCCCTGCTTGGTTTCACTGGTTTTCACTTGCTTTTCCTGTGGGCAGTGGGAGCTGCCTCTCGCTTTTGGAATGAGCACCCACCCCTCATGGCACCTTGGCTTGCTCAGCTCCATCCATCATGTGATGATCCCTGGGGGTCCGGACTGAAGGCTGGGGCTAACACAGACCTGGACCGCAGAGTCAACAGGCGGTTGGTTACCTGCTATTTTACCTGCTCCCATCCCATGTGGATAAAATAGGGGGTGACAACGAATGCCTTGTGCTCCTCCAGCCGTGCTACAGGAAGGTGGGCATGCTGTGATGGGCCCCTACCTGGGCAGCACTGCTGCACGGCGGTGCAGTGGCCCAGCTCCTGCGGAGGTCACCGGTGGCCCGGGGGGAGAGTGGGGCTGCTGCACCCTGGAGCAGGAGGGGCTGACCAGTGGCTGCTGGGCTCAAAATTAGTATCGGTACTTGCAAGAAACTCAGGGAAAAAGGAGGCGAGTGTAGGATACGAGGAACCAATCCTGCAGGTTACCTCTGCCCTTGAGTTTTGTCAATCAGATAGGAAAGGGAAGTAATATAGACGGTGCAAGTTTATTCAGAAGTTGTCAGTCTGGAAAGGGCCCTGCCTAAATCAAAAATAGCTTCCCTTTGCGGAAGAGGCTTCCTTGCTTGTTCTTTATGTATTTATATCTGACCTGGGCTGGCTCGATGGACAAAATGTTCTGTACTTATTTCCTCTTCTTTTTTCGGAAGAAGGCAGCCATCGAGTGCAGGAGAACTGCACCAGGGCTGGCTGGTCCGCACCAAGTGGGGACAAACACCCAGTTTCTAGGGCAAGAGCTGGCACCCGATGGGCATCTTTTGTCCATACCTTTGCACTGCTGCCACAGGAAGGCTTTGCTGTCCTATGAAGAGAAAAGAGCTGTTCCTCTGCCTCCTTCTCTAAGCTTTTTGCTTTCATTAAGCAGAGAGCATCAGCCTCTGCTGTGGTGGAAACAAGGGCGGAGGTGAAGGATGGTGAGACCGGCAAGGCCAGCGTGAAATAACCCTATAGGACTGCAGGAGAACGTATGCAAAACTCCCCCTGACTTTTATCAATTAAAGGGAAAAGGGGAATAGTATAGGCATTGCAATTAAAAAAGGTAATAGAGTCTGATTTACATTTCAGAATGTATTAGCTTGGTTTTAATTGGAAAATAATTTGAATTGCAAGTGAAATAATTAGATTAGAAAGCCACTCAGCAATTTACTGCTCATATTCCCTAGAACCGGACTCCTGGTTCACAGTAATTGTGAACATTATGGGAGCTGCGTTTGATTTCCCCCTTTTTGCCCTCCCCTTCACTCCTCTCCTAACGAATTGCGTTCTGGAAGTAGAGGCACATCTTCATTAACAGCCACATTTTATGTCTGAGCTCTCAGCTGGTCACAGGGGCTTTTCTGAGGTATGAAATTTGTGAGAACTTGTGAGAAAAGGGCTAAGGGAGTATTCTGGATTCCTCCAAGCCATTTATTCCAAATCTAGGCTGTGAAAGAAAAAATAATTGTCAGGTCCGCCTTGGTATCCCTTCTTGAAATGGTCAGGGGCATTTTAGAGTTGTTAAATGCAGGAAAACTGGCACCAGAGATACGCAGTGCTTGCAATGAATACATTTTTTATCCAGGGACGTAGATGGATAGCTGGTGCTTTATTTACAAAAGGCATAGCACATCCCCAAGCACCTCGCAACCCAGGAGCCCTAGTTCTGCAGACTTGTATGCGTGAGCGAGCCCAGCCATCGTTTCCCTCCTCCTCGCTCCGGGGCGAGCATTTGGGGACAGGGACAAAGGCAGGCTGCAACTGGGGCTCGTGCCCTGACAAGCACAGGACTTGCTTTTGCAGTTATTGGATGTCGCTAATGCTTTCGTGAGGTTCGATCTTCGTATTCGAAAGGAAAAATCTTTTCCATCCCTGTCATGGAGAAGTACACAAGGGAATTGTATTCGGGGAACTTACCTATTGCGGCTTATTAATGTTATAAATCATTGTTTACTGGCTCATAAAAACAATCTGTCATAAATTACAGATCGTGAAAAAAAAGCCTCACAGATGTGAGACAGAAAGCCATGCGTTACTGCTGTTTTTTCTTGTTTCTTCTCTGATAGACCCCAGCAACTGCACCATCAGCCTATGGTTATTTCTAATTATTTATTTACATGTAAAGCCCTTGCCTTCTCTTCCAGGTCAGAAATGCTTCTTTCACTTGAGGGATAACTTAAAACCAATTTGATTGGGCATGAAGAGTAATTGGACGTCATTTTGAGAAGCAATCCCTCTCCATAATCCATCACTGTTGTCACGCTAGCCTGTTTCCGAGGCAGGGCAGCATTTGCTTGTCTCCGGTAGTCCGAGGCTGTTGTTTCTCCAAAATAGAGGCCCCTTTTCCACACCGACTCTCTTCCAGCCTCTGTTTATTTCCTTAATGACTGAAGCGAAAGCAGATATTGTTAGATAAGTGCCTATAAATGATTCTGGCAGCTTTGTATAAAGGCATGTGATAAATTTTCAGGAAAGAATTTGTTGCCAGGATAGCTTCTGGAGCCAAAATGTTGGTGCCAAACTAAAGGGGAAGAGCACATATGAGAGACCTGTTGGGGTGCTACCTGGTGGGGTTGCAGCCTTTCTTCTGGTGGGCCCCCCTCTTGCAGCGGTGTGGCGAGGGGTGGTGCGATGCTCTGGACCCTGACCTCTTCACCAAAACCATCATCTGTCCCTCATCCTTCCTGCCATTTCCAGACCCTGTTTAGTATGTGCAGTCCCATTTCATTCTTGGGGTTTTCTTTTTTCCTTTTTTTTCCTTTTCTTTTTTGAGCAACAATTAACCCTCTAATTCAGTCTCAGAGGTTGTGCGAGGAACCCTATAGATTTGCTGCTGGGTCTTCATATACCTGTATGTACGCAGTGGATGGCCTGTCCGTGTGGAGGGGACGTGGTTGGGCCACGTGCTGTGTGGTGCGAGGACACCTGCGGGAGCTCCCCTGGAGCTGGATGGAGCTGAAGGAGGTGGCAGCAAAGGGCAGCTGTGGGGCTGCGACCCACGCCTGGGGTTCCTTCGGCAGGAGCTGCTCCTCCTGCCTTCCCTGGCATCAGCACCATAACCTGAACCTCTAAATGTCTTGTGCGAGGCAGCAATTTGATTTCCCAAGCTCACAAGCTGCAGGTTCCTCCATCTTAAAGAGCTATTCTTCCATCTGTAAGCTGGCTACTTGTTTGGTTTTTAAATCAGGTTTTCCTGTTGAAAGTAGAGACCGAGGGGAAGGGCCCCTGTGGCAGGACCCTCACCTCTGGCAGCAGTGTGCACGCACAGTAGTTCCCATTAGTTCCTGTCCACTCCAAGTGGATTTAACTTTCATTTTTAAATGGCAGCATTTGAAAGGCATATAGGGCTGAACTAACCATGTAAGTAATTAGGCTAGGAATGCAAGCAGAGGGGGCCATCAGCACTCATTATTTAAGAGCCAGCTTCATTATTTTTACTGCTTGGATGCTTATCTTAACATCAGCAGCTGCTTTTATTTAAAGGGACTTTGCCTTGCAGACTTGACGTTCCTTGCTAGGCTCTCCTGGAAGGGTGCTCAGAGATCACACACCTTCCTCAGAGAGGTGAAACTAAAACAGTTTGCTCCAAAAAGGATGCTTCCTGGTGCTGATGCTCCCAAAGTACTTACGCCCTGTGCAGGCTTCGCAGGGATTCCTGCCCTGGTCCCTGGAACAGTGCTGCCACCACGATAAAAGTGAGATGCTCTTTGACAGCGCACAGTATTTTTTATTAGGTCAGAGCATGAAAACTGTCCTGGGCATCTAAAATTAGAAGACGACGAGGTCTGTAGGGAAAAGCAGTGTCAAATCACACAGTTGCAGTCCCTGCCCCAAAGTGCTTGCAGTTAAACGCCCAGCTTGGCTCCAAGCTTTCGTTGTATGCGACTTACTATAAGGGAGCTGACGAAACTGCACAATCCAAGGTGAGCCCAAGTACAGTGGTGACTTTTATTCTGACTCCTTTTATTAAATATGTATATGCCTAGGGCTGCATTTTGGTGGGAGATTTGCGAAGGGGACGAATAGCACAGTATTGTATACCAAGTGATCATACCGGTGTGCTGCTGCACCCCTTTCATTCCCTTTGCTGCTTTTTATCATTCTTGTGTGTGTGGTGGATGCCCAGACTCTGCTCCTGTAAATAACCCTTACACAAGGGTGGGCCACGTGGGAAGAGGGATACACTGTCAGTCTTCAGTAGGAAAGATTAGTCTGAAATGCTGAACTCCTTTGTGAGGGGCTTTGAGATGTATAAGTGGGTGTGCTGCTCTAGAGCTCTTCCACACACCCAAAACTGCCTGGAGATTTGAAGACATCTCACAGGAGATGGCCCAGCCGTTGAGCAGTGGTGCTGAGCAGTGTATTTCTCCAGGCACCTGGGGAAAGGAGAGGAGATACTATCTTCTACCTTTGCAGTTTCCTGTGGCTCTGGTCTTTCCTGCAAATTTGTGCCCAGCCCGGCAGAGTTAAATGCTGCCGCCGTTGCGTGCAGGGCTGCTTTGTTGCCATGTCAACTGTGCATGTCATTTGTTTACATTTGATTTGGCAGAACATTTCATGATAAGAACCAAGGCCTCCAGCGACTTTGAACTGGGGGGTGGCTGGGCAGGGGCACGGCGGGATGGGGAGTGAGGGAGAGGATCTGCACCCACCTTCTGCTGGTTGCCCTCCGAACGAGCGGGTGAAGCTGCCTGGGGCCTCGTCTTCGTAGTTAGTTTCCAGGAAAGTAGGAGCAGGGGAAATAAGTGTTGGTTCTCATATTAATATTGATAACAGCGTAGATGAATTCTCAGGTGGCTTCTATGGTGGACCCATGGAGTGTGAAGGTTATTTCCACAACCTGTTGCAGCCAAGGTTGCTGCAGCTAGGTAATTTCTGTGATCCTACCAAATTTCCGACAACCAGATCTGGATTGTTTTCACATGTTAGTCAGCGATGGGAAGAGATGAATCTTTACAGGCAAAGACCCATAATTCAAGACAAATCTGTGACAGACTTTCCTGAGGACTTTCCCCAAGTAAAAAGAATACCAGGGTTTGGCCCAAAGCCAGGGAGAAAATATGTCTTAAAGGAAATCTACAAAGACTGAAGTAGTATGTGGTCTCCTCAGCCAGTGACAAAACTGATGCAAAAAGAGTTGGTGCAAAAACTAATTTTTCAAAATTACTTCAATGACAATGGATTCCCCCCCCCCCCCCAAACAGAAGCAAGCTGGGAAAAGGTTGGTAAAGCATAAGAGATTTTCTCCCGAGTCCTTCTGACTGTTTGCCAGGGAGGTTTTCCCCCCATATTTGTTACCTGATCAGGAGTGATAAATTCTCCATTTCCCTTTCTGTGCTGTTCTCTACCTTCTGGATGTGAGACACTTTGCTTGTGGCATTGGTGGGAAACACATTCAGGTTTCAAGTGCTGGGAAACTGGGGAGGTGATGCAATTCCCCCCTTCCTTCTTAAAAGAAAGAGATTAATTTACTGTGCGTTAATACAAAAAGCAAAGCTTGTCTTCCTGGCAGCTCCACAGGCAAGGACAGGGGACGGTGTAAAGTCCGTGATCCTTTAGGAGGTGCGTGCCCGTGCCAGCCCCTCCTCAACGCCCGGTGAGTCACAGCGACCGCACCGGCGGGCTGCCTTCTGGGGGCTTTCTGCTTTCATGTGAGAGAGAATAGCCTTCATCTGTGATTAATGTCCAAACCACCAAGCACCACCTGAAAGACTGTGCGGCCGGGAGCGCAGGAGAAATGAGTTGTGGGCCAGCAGTGTATTCCCCCACTTTGATCTCCGTCGCTTTACTCGTTGCTCTGGCTTGATTTTTACATACCTGTGTGTGATAGCTTGGTCCTGAGCTCACCAAGGCAGCAGTTGTCTTCTCGGGGCATGCTCACGTATGTGCCCTTTGGTGACAGCGGCTGCCTGAGCAGTGCTGCCTCCCTCTCCCCATCTTGGGCCCCGGTGCATCGGGGCCGGTTCACCCCCGCGTGACCCAGTGAGCATTTGTACCAGCTTGTCCCCAGGGGTGGGACCTGGGGTTTGGGGCAGAGACTGGTTAAACCAGCAGTGCCACCAGGAGGAGATGTACCTGGAGACCACAGCCTCCACAACAGCCGAGACAAGCCCGCGGTGTGCTTCCCTGTGCCTCGCGTGCAGGTGGGACTCCAGGTCTGCAGATGGTGCACGCTGCTGATGTTGGCCTAGAGCTCTGCAGGAGTTGCCCATATTGGTATCTGCTTTGTAACTCATGCCCATTAATCAGGCTCTCTCCCTCCAATGAAGAATGGTTAGGCTTGTGCTGGGGAAGTAGGCAGGGAAGGTGGGCAGTGTGGTAGCATGACCGGTGTTGAAGCAGGGGTGAAATGCCCATTCCCCTTTTTCTTTTCCCTCTTGCATGGCCTGGAGACGTCATATCTAGGTAAAGGGCTAAGCCAACCTCATGAGTCTCTTGGTCTTTGGCCTCTCTAGGGCTGCGCAACCGTGCTACCAAAAGTCACTATTTTTGTAAGATGAGTCCAGCTCCTGGCTGCTGACCAGCCATTTTTGAACTCCGTTCATGTAGGCCTTGAAACAAACCACAGAAGAATAAAGCCTGTCAGGTACTACCAACATGTGTAGG
Organism: Ciconia boyciana; assembly: GCF_034638445.1. Taxonomy (NCBI): domain Eukaryota; kingdom Metazoa; phylum Chordata; class Aves; order Ciconiiformes; family Ciconiidae; genus Ciconia; species Ciconia boyciana. The sequence goes on from NC_132934.1 coordinate 63,879,754, forward strand.
ATTTAATCTGGCTCCCAACCTGTGTAAGGTTTTTATAGGGCACTAATAATCACATGGTGTGCTCCAGTTCTTGCTTTTTAATTTTCTACTTAAGGGCGAGACTAGGTGCTTTCCTCAGAACATGAGATTCTTTAATTTTAGACATGAGGTCTGGCACCCTTTGTGGAAGCCAGCTGTCTTCTCATTTTCCTAGCAGTGCTTTCATTCTTCTGCATTGCAAGCCAGCTCTTTTTCTGTGTGGGATCCTTCGCACCTCAGCCCTTTCCCAGTTATATAAAGAAGGAAGAGCGCTAAAAGAGTGGCCATGGTGAAATTTATTTAAAAAAAAAAAAAAAAAAAATCGTTGAGGCCCTTTCTGATGTGTTGCTACATGCCAGGTGTCTGCCTATGGTTATTTCCAAATAAAAGCACTGCCAGGCAGCAGGCTTGGATCTATAGCATTATCTGTAATAATGAGCAGTATATGGGATAATAGTACAGAGTACAGTTAAGGGCAAAGTAATGCATCTTGGGCTTGAATCAAAGATCACCAAAGACAGGATGTCGCTTTGTAAAGGTTTCAGTTGTTATATTGTTTTGTAGCCTTCTTCTGTCCCTCATTTTGAACTTGATATTTGCATAACATCTAAAACCCAGTGCACGGAGGAAGCATGCAGAGATAACTTCTACAAATAGGTCCCAGTAGCTTTGTTTGAGGAAAAAGAGAGGTTGCCTGCATTCCTTCTGGATGTCACCTTTTCCCTTGCTGAATCCAGAAAGAAGCCTTATTCCTTCCTCTGGGCTCACTGCTGAAGCGGTGTTGGCTGGAAGAGGCAGCGGTGAGGGGTGCAAGGTGCTCCTGCTCGGTCTTGGGCTTTAATTCTTTCCTGAACTCCAGCTCCTTGGAGACTCATGATTCCTATGCTAAGAGCAGGGACATGTTTTTTCTGTATTTGTTGGGCAAGGCAGATGCCCTCAGTCCTTTGTCACTTCTAGCAGATGAGCTTTCCAAATGGGAACCTCATTTCCAAATAGTTCTTCAACAAAAATGACATTCCTTGGACTGCTTGTTCTCAAAAAGTGCTTGAAGTGACCTTCATGCGTTCTCAGCTGTCCTTTACAGCTGAGAAATATTTCTGAATGCAAGGTCACCAATTGCAGTGATATGTATTACTAATAAACTTGGCACTTGTATCTAAAGATCATCTTGTGGCTAACATACAAGGTTGGGAGAAAGGAAGTTACTTTCTTGTTTGCTTGTGTGAACTTGTTGAAATTATTTTTCTGCTGCATCTCTTAGTCTTCCCAGCTATAAAGTGGGATTAATAAACTGCGCTTGTCTTACCTGAGTATATTAAAGTTTTTGAAAGTCCAACAGCTGTCTTTATGGAAATACAAAGTGCTTGGGTCTTTCTGACACCACCGATACCCTAATGGCTGATCCACAGGCTTGCTCCTCACAGCTAGAGTTGAATGGAAGTTTATTCTGATTGCAGGCAAGTATGGTAGTTATCAGCAGCTCTTGTGAACAACCTTGACCTAGACCCTACCCCAAGGGGCCAGACAGCATTTGCATCAAGGTAAAATTTTCATTCTGTTAGGTATCTCTTCAAAACTCTTGGAAGAAATACTTCGGCCCTCATCAGCATCATACCTAGGGACCTGTTGATTGCCAGCAGCAATTAATGCAACGCAGGTAGCAGTGCTTGGGAAGGAATGGAAGTGATTGACTTTCAAATTCAAGTCTGTTGTTTGTAGGACTGTGCTTAGGGGAAAACCTGTAAAAAGGTTTCTGTCTAGAAACTAAGCATATCTGATGTGGAATTACAGAGAAACAATGAACGGGAAAGTTGATGGTACTGCTTTTAGTGAGCGGAGTTGCACTTTTAAGTCCACTTTAGAAGTAGGTTTTGCAAGACAGAGCCTTAGACCCTTAGGAGGGCAGTCCTCTCGACGTCCCAAAAAGAACATTGCAGCCTCTAATGAAGCAGAGTATTAACTACCTTATCTCCTTGATGAACCTTGGTAAACTCTGCTCTGACAGATGCGCACACATGGCTTTCTCCCTGGAAATTTGGAAGTTAAGACATGCTTTCTCTGTCATCTATATGATTTATTTTAACCCCTGGCTATTCCTCTGGATTTGTGCTAACGCACTGAACTAAATGCAGCTGTCTTTGCGTTGAGCCGTATTTGCATAGGGCTCTATCACATGTTGGCTTGTGCTGGTGTACAATATTAATAAGGTATTAAAGGAGAGCAAGGGAAGGGGGAGGGGCAAGTTAAGATTTCAGTCTTGTCTAAGCAGGGCCGTGCAGATAAATTTCCTTTTATCCAGAATTAATGACTAATACGTTAGCTGGCCTCAGACTGGGATTTTGCTTGCCTGGGAACGATGTCTGCAGCAAGAGGCTGTGCTTTCCACTCTGTCTTCCACATGCCCAGAGACCTGAGTGGGTTTGTCCACCTTTGGCTGGAAGCTGCAAGGCTGCTCGTGCAAGGAAATCTCTCTGATTGCAACCATGCATGTCTGGAAAGAAATGCAGCCCAGTGGAAAGCCACAGCATGGGAATGGATGAGAGGGAGAAAGGGGACGGGGAAGGGAAACAAAGGAAAAAGGGGGAAGGAGCAAGTTCTTTACCAAAAGAAAGCTATAGCCTTGAACTTGGCCCTGAGCTGCTCTTACCTGAAAGAGCACGCCTGTAACGAATGGCTCGGTAAGAGGGTATGTCCCTCACAGGCGGAGAGTTGGGGCTACCTGCCATCATTCAGTGTGGTGGCCATGCTCGCCAGATCCATACTCGCCTTGGAGTTAGCCTGGGCTGGGCATTTGTTCTGCCTCGAGTGCAGGGCTCAGCAGCAGCACGTGCTAACCGAGGTAATGGTGCTAGCACATTATGTTACACTGCTGTCTGTGGGGCTGTCTGTTAGTCTGTGTGATGAGGGGACAGGAGCTGGAGGAGAGATGGATCCCTTACCTGCTGGATTCCCAAGGAGCAAGCAAGAGGGGCACACCACTGTGGCCAGGAGAGCCGGGGTGGGACCTTGGGAGACTCTCTGTTTTTTGGACATAGTTAGCTCTTAGTGATGATAATCTGATTGCAGGACCCTAGGAGCCCAAGTAGTAATGGCTGCTGTGGGGGAAGCCAATTAGCGTGATCTCCAGGAAGGGGCTGCCGTCACTCTGCAGGGTAAGGAGTACTTCTGGAACTTGCACACATGGTACCTTTTTATTGACAGCCCAGAAATGTCTGAAGAAGAAGGGGAGCTGTTCTAGAAGGACCTGTTCATAATCAGGGTTTTATCAGGTTGCTCTGTCCTGGATACACGGTGGAGTACCAGAGGGCCAGAATTCCTGTGTTGAGGAAGAGAGGTGCCATACCCCCAAGCAGGTTTGCATTGCCTGTCTTTGGGTATGGTGGGCCAGAAGTCTTTCAAACCTGGGCTTGCCACTAGTGTAATTGCCTCCTGTGCTAATTTTGAGTCAGCCTTCCTTGGGGTGCTGTACAGCTGAACTGGATCACCTTTTCCCAAAGTCTTGGTGTTTCAAGTTGCAATGGAAGAATAAGCAAGGCAGTGTGGGGGGGTGTCCAATGCTCCTGTCGCTGTGCTCAGTTCCCACTGTAAACATTATTTTGGTGGTAACCTGGTAATCCCACAAGTCGGTTTGGGGAACAGTTTGATCTTACTGTGGGGATGGTGCCATGTTATGGGGGAAGCTCTGTTCTTAATCAGTGCAGAAGCCGTGAGGGGAAAAACAAGTCTGCAACATCACTTGGCAACACAATTATTATAATAGGGTTTGCTTCTTCCTACACTGCCCAACTGAATTATTTTCTCCATATGGTGGAGCTACTCTGTTTTTAACTGGTTCTTCCTGCCCCTTCACCAGATGGCTGTTTTTATGCAGGACCTCGCAGCTATTGCACGTTGTGCCTTGCTGAGCTGAGAGCAGGGAAAGGATCTACAGGTGAAAGCAGGCTCAGGACAGATGCTGCTAGTCCTGGTCATGGGGGAATGAATGTATCTGAAGCTGGACATGTAGGCATCATCATTAAGATGAATATTTAGATGTTATCTAACAGCATAACCCAAAGCTAGCATCCTGTTTATTTTTGGTGGTCATGAGATTTTGATGAGAGCACGGAGTTGAAGGAGCTGTAATGGGCTGCAAACGGTAAAGTCTTCCCCTTCTGGGTTGCCAGCTGACTTCAGGCCTGACCTGTAACAGCTCTTTGTCATCCTTGTCTTAGGCGTTAAGCACAGCTCTGCTAATACGTTGCAATCCTGTCTGTCTTCTTGCTATTTTTGTCTTCCTAGGGCAGGGCACCCACCTGTAAGCTTCTTGTTGCTCTCCAGCTGCCAGGGGATCCTTGTCCTGCACCACAGCGTGCCTCTGTTTTGAGTGCATCCTCATGATGCCAAGGACACGGGGAGTAAAAAAAGCCAAACAAAAAACACCAAAAAACCTGCAAAAAATAAAAAGGACGTACAGAAATTCCAACAGTAGGTGCAAAGTGTTTAAAAAAGATAAGTCACTTCTGTAATTTACACCTCAGGAAAAAATAGCCCACCTGGGTTCTGGGTAGCCAGGCGCTCCACATCTGTATTCAAGGGCCTTCCTCATTTGCTTTTCGTCTACTTTTCTAAGGAAATGACATGTGTGTGATCACACTGCCACTGTGTTCCCCTTAACTTTTGAATCCGGTGGACAAATTCAAGCAAATTTGATGCAGGGGGAGAGGTCTCAGTGGTATTGAGTTCTACATGTTTCATGAAAATAGGCAGCTGGGCAGAGCCCCTGTTAATGCATGCCCTGGGGGAAGGGCTGCAGTGTCAGCTTGCCAGTTAATATATCCTGTTGGAGGAGTGTCTCCGTACAGGAGCTCAGTCCTGAAACCCCTGTCTGTAAGAAACAGCGGAAGTCTTTCTCTGACCTTTTATTTTTTAATTTTCTTTTTTTTTTTTTCCTTTGCTGAGACTTGAAAATAAAAATAACACTTTTCATCTTCAAAGGGCTTTACAAACATCAGCTAATTAATCCTCCCCTCATCTAGTTTACTGCTTCAAGGAAGAGTGGAAAAGCAGGGATTTTTCTAAAAGTGAGTGAGATGGATCCTCAGAGGGCCTATCTCAGTCCTGGAGGATCTGTGGCTGTTGCTGCACTCCAGAGCGTGCGGCTCTGTACCATGTTGTTGTTTGTTCTTTGTTTCTGTAGCAAATAAATAAAGAATGAAATTCAAAGAAACAACCAAGAGATGTCCCCCAACATATATGCCCCACCTTATGGGTGAAGCATCAACCTGAAAAAACTGTAAATTGACTTAATCAGGAGGGGAAGAAAATTCCCATCATTCAATTTTAGATCTTTAAAATTGATCACATGAGATCCTCACATTTTCTCAGAAATCACCTTGGAAACACAATAAGGGCACTTCCTGTTCATCTCTCGATGTCCCTGAGGATCCTGTGGGCATTGTCAAAACCAGAAGCTTTAGACGTCTCCTGGTCCAGTTCTCCTCTCCCTTGGTCCAGCAAATTGTACTTGGGTACGATGTCAGTCCTGCTGCTGATGTGACGAGTAAACATTGCCTCGTGGATTCAGCCAAGGATGAGCACTGCACCGACACTGGCCCTCTCCGTTGGATGAAAGGAGATAACTATAAGCCAAGCCTGACTCTGGAGAGGTCGGCACAATGGGTGTGGATGGGAGGAGGGCACAGAGCCCAGCCCTCCGTGGGTGTAGGTGGCTTTTACTCTGTTGGCTTCAAATGAGCTCTGGCTGCTCTTCCCCAGCCAGATCCAGGTTTTGTACCAATGATAGCTCTGATTTCTGGTCAGGAGCCACCCCTGCCTTGGTTGTGTGCAGGAAGGGCATCAGTGCAAAAAGCCAGTGCTCCTGGTGGGTTTTCCCTTGATCGCAGCGCGAGCCAGGTCTGGCAGAGGTGCCAGGATCACCTCTAGTCACAGGGATGCAGTGTGGAGCACCACAAGGGTTCAATAATGAGACAGCCCATTGAGCGAAGGGGGGAACTATAAAGAGGGTATGAGAGCTGAACTGGAGGTGCCTATAGCTGGAACATCTGTGCTACGGTCCACGCTGAAGACAGCAGGTCACTGTTACAGCCATCCTGTGCTGCTTTCCTGAGGGCTTGGCTGAGGGAAGCCTCGTCTGAATGCAGCATGTGCTCGTAGGCATGGGGAGTGGGGAGTTTGGCTGAGAAAGGTTTTGGCACTCGCAGTGTGTGGAGAAGGAGAGGTTTTGTATGGCACCTCTGGGAGATGGGAACCAATGTCCATTGTAGTCCATTGTGGGTTTTTTGCAGCATCCTCTCCACTGTCTGTTGTGGATCCAACTCAGAAATAAAGCTTTAGGGATGGGCTGACGCTCTGTGATTTTTTTTATTTTTTTTTTGGCCCCTTCACAAACATTTGGAAATGCATTCGAGTATTTTGATGTGGTTGAGCGTGGTTACATTCAATACAGTGAGTTAGCCTCAGAGGCCAGCAGGTGCCATGCTTTTGGTTTTCCTTGCCAGTGTGAAGGAGACCTATACCTCCTTGGTTTTTCTGGATCCTACCTCTGCCTAATTTTCTATCAGGATCCTGAGGTGAGCATCTCAGAGCTCAGCAGCCTCAAAGGCACTGCAAAAGCTCTCACCTTTCTAGGTTTCTTTCTCCAGAGAAATTATGTATTTAATTTCATCTTGAGACTACTCATACTGGCTCTTCCAGGGTGATTCTCTCATCATTAGCGTTCCATGGGTGTGAACTTTTCTGAAGTCCAAAACAGGACATGCATACAACTTTACATCATTGCGTGACTTCTGTCGTGCAAGCTTTTCACTCTTCTCAGCAATTTTTTTTTCTATTCCACTTTGCATCAACATGGAGTTCTATTGCAGATATGGTTACAATTAGAAAGTAATGATTTTAGTATTGTTAGAGCATGAATTAATTATAATTTCTGGTGGGACAGAAAAAAGCAAGAACAGAAAATAGTTCTCAGATCTAGGGCTTAAAGTATTTCTCACTATTGTTGCTACACCAGCAGTTTTCATTATTTTATACATATTTACTATTATTCTACAACTGAAAAGCCTGGAACCAGAAATACTGCAGAAGGAAGAAATGGTGATTACAGAGCGCAGGTTCTCAAAGGAAGCTATTTTAGGTTTCCCCAAAGCAAAAAAAAAAAAAAAGAGTAAAAAAAAAGAAAAAAGACCCTCAGGCTTCCCTGCATCAGAAACGTGATGCTGTACTTTGAGTAGAAACATACTGAGTTCCCTGCAAATTCATTGTCTTCAAATCATTGCCTTGCGCTTCCGCTGCCCATCTCTGCATAACTCTGATTTGGCTGCCCGTGTCTGCATGCACAAATGTTCGAGAAATGAGTCCAGAGTGGCTCTCGAAGCCTTGGTTGGGTTTGCTGGACTGGTAGATGGCGGGGTGAGGGGTGGGGGGGAAGCCATTCTTCTTTTAAACTGAGAAATTCAGATCAGGCATCAGGGAGACGCAGTAAACAAGGAGCCTGGCGATGCTGTTTTTAGACGGGCACCGTTCAGAGTAGGATTGCGCTTTAGGAGGTGCTAAGTATGTTCAGCAATATTGGCATTTTGTTTCAGTTGGATGAAGATGTGAAAGCAAATCTGAGCCCTGCATGAATGGAAATGGTCTTCCCTCGCGCGCCCCTACCTTGCTTCTCTGTCTCACATGGCAGATGTAAAGACCCGCATCCCTCCTACCTCCATCCCACCTCGACCTCCGCTGAGGGGTGGGAGCTTCTCACGTGGGGTGAAGGAAAGGCAGGAAAGCCCTCAAGCTGCCTTTCCCTGGCCATGCTGCTCTGTGGGGGTCACAGAAGTTGTGCCACTTCATCCTTCAGCCGCCGTGACATGTTGCAGGGCGGTAACAACGAGCGTAAACAAAATACATAATTAATAAAGGAGCAGAGGTTTGCATTTGGTGCTTGGCAATGGGTGGGACGTGAGGAGAAGCGGCGGGGTAATTATAGATGTGAAAAATGAGGCAGGAACATGCGGTAACCTTTCTAGGTTAGCTGTCCCTGTGATCGATGGCCTACATTGTTTTCTCGCTAACCTTTTGGTGAACCTCCCCATAGAATAACAGGGGAAATACAGTTATTCCCTTCCCCGTCTTGTTTGTTGGTAAAGCACTCATGTACCGCCTTATTATTGCACCCTAAATATTGCCGTGTGTTGGTAGTAAATCATGGCGCGTAATGAGCTGGACCTCATGCAGGGGCCTTTCTGTCCTCCCCCTGCCCAGCTGGAGGCTGCCTGCCCATCGCGGTGCGGGCAACGGCACCGACTCTGTCGTGGTCCTGGTTAAACCAAAAAGGCCGCTTTCCACAACTAAGATAGGTGTTGAGGAAGCTGCGGGGACAGAGGTGGGGAAGGGTGCAGTGAAGGAGGTGATGAAACCAAAGATGTACCAGGTTTTTGGTGGAGGGATGGGGAAGCTCCAAGATGTTGGGGTGATAAATTCATGGGCTTAGAACTGGTGGCACAGGCCTGGGTGAGAGTGTCTTTAAGGGGAGGTATCGGTCCATCTGCATCCCCTGCTGCTTGAATGTACTCTGGTTTTACCTATCAAAGCCAAACTGAGCCTGTTTTCAGTAATTTCAAACACAGCCCTTAAGTGATGAGGTTTCTGAGAGCTGCAGCCAAGTTTATGAACCCCGAACTCCTCTGTCAGGAGGAAGATGACTTGGTTCAGGCGTTTCGTGGGGAAGCATATGATAGACGCCAGATAAAATTGCAACATGTAAAAAATGTAAAGAATGCCAGGAAATGTTCTTGAACCCTGCAGCTGACTTAGCAGAGGACTAAATGGTTACAGGCAGTCACGATAATTGAAGATATGAATGTATACATAAGAGAGCCCCTTCTTTCAAGAAAGGGTGGATCTTTGCCTTCATGTCCTGGGAAGTACTTTTGATTGTTGTATTTATTTCTCTGGAATAATTACTGAACTTCCCCTCAGCCAAAAGCATTCCTGATGTATGGGGATTTCTTTGCCCTTTACAAGGACAGTACTGGCTACCTGCAAAACAGTCAAATTAACAAATAACATCCATACTGCAGTGCGATCCAAGGACGAATTAGAAGTTAAAATTAATCAGATGGGAATCATTCCAAATTACCCTCGTGCATGAAGAGGAGGAAAAGTTTCTTTTGTATGATGTTTTTTTCCACAAGTTTTGTCCCTCCAAAATTTCTGTCATGGCCACCTAAATTTTTAACATGTGGGAAATGTTTATGTTTTTTCAGAACATCGGGATAGCTTTAAGAATTTGTTTTGGCAAGAAAAAAAAGAAACTGTAAAAGGAGACATTTGAAGAGTCCCAGAAACAAATATATGACTATGTGTTGACAGGTTATGAAGGTGTTGGGAGCGACTCCTTACTTAAAATTGTGTTGAATTTTGCACTTACTATGGATTTAAATTCATCAGCTTCACACTTTAATGATTGAATTTAGTCTCCTGATTTGGTACAGAGATGCGTTGGAGAACAATTGAATTTTCCATGTGATGGTTTTAAATAAAGAATGAACTTAACTTTGCAGAAGACTTTATTTTAAAAGTCTTCCTTCTGAAGCATTGCCTTTCTCCCTGCAAGCATCATGGCTCTTTCGGGACTATTTGCACACCACACGTGCATTCTTGCTTGTATTCTGGTTTTCTGTCCAGCTCCTGTAAGATATGTGGCATTAAAGGTTAAAGGCAGAGTTGTTCCTCTACTAACAGCTGCAAGGGCTCTCTTCCATGGCTGGACAACGGGGGAATTGCAGTCTTTGGCCCTAAAATGTGGTAGCTCCCATCCCCATGTGAGATAAGGTGTGGGTGGGAGCAGAGGGCATTCACGGAAAACACCGTTCCGGAGATGGTGTTTCGGGCTTGCCCTGTCCATCCCTTTGCTCCCTAGGCACTGGACCAGCAGGCATTCAGCCCAGGAAGGGTGAAACCTAGGAGGAGGGGTGGGGAAGGAGGGGATCTCAGGAGGAAATAAACTGGTGTTTGGAGTGAGCAGCCGAGCTGAGTCGAGTTTCAAAGCGGAGCAAGGGCTGGGGGGGACGGCGGGAGGAGTGGGAGGGAAGGGCAGGGACTAGGGGAGCTAGTGTGGGAGATGTGGTATGGGGGGAGCGGGGCCCCACTTGCTGCAGACAAGGCTCTGGTCCCTGCGAGCCCTCGGGGTGCTGCTTGCCCCTATCACTGTGCCCAGGGCTCCATGAGGAGCAGGGGGTACTCAGGTACCCTTCGGGGCTCACATTTGTGCTCAGGAGCCTCGGGCGCTTATCATAGAATCATAGAATGTCTCCCGTTGGAAGGGACCCATAAGGATCATCGAGTCCAACTCCCTGCTCCTCACAGGAGTCCACACTGAGGTCCACACTGACACGGTGCGTGTTGGAAGGGTATTTGTGTGCTGCCTTGTTGAGGGCAGCCGTGTGTTATCAGGAGCGTGAGATTTTGGCACTGATCCTTTGTCCTTCCTGCAGATTTGCTTAAGCCTTACCTTACTGTATTCTTTACGTAACCGACAGCGGGACACCAGTAGCCCAGGCTGCTGGGGCTTCCCAGCAGGGCTGCTCGCATCCGTGGGCTCACTCCCGTCCCCATCGGCTGCAGCATCCAGGCTGTCAGTGGTCACCCCGGCGGGTCAGGGACTGTGTTTTGTGCAGGCTTGGTTGCAGATCCCGGCTTAGCAGCTGCTGAGCAGCAAGTCCCAGAGTTTATATTTCCAGGGTGACGAGGGATCCCACATCAGGTGGCGAGTCTTTTGGGGCAGGGACTGTTTTCTTATGCTTTTTTACAGCACCTAGTATAGTAGGACCCTGCTTAAACCCTTCAGATTTACTCCGAGTATAAATACAACAAAAATAAGTTAAATTCCGAGTGGACTCGTGTTTCTGCAATTCTGTGGAAGAGGAATGTTTTTCCGCGGTGCTGTGCCCTGCTGTTTGTACAGGGGGCTCTTGTCACCCGCTCCGTGGGTCACTCTGTGAGCTGTGTTGATTCTAGTAGGGCTTGAGTTAAAGGTGGAAACGTGCAGCAGGAATAGCCAGCTGGGGCGGCTCCGGGGTGCCCCTGCTGTTCCCAGCCACGCGTACCTCCACGTGCGCGTGGGCAGGCGTTCCCAGGCTTTTCCTAAAACCTGTTTGTAGACCAGGCAGGTCCTCACAGCGTAGGCGGGATGCTGCGTGTCACCGAGCGGGGCATTAAAGTGGGCCTTGTATTTCATGAGCTGTTGCCGACACGCTGCTGGGTGACATCTACAGGTCATTTCGCCTCAAAAGCTGCCTTGCCTCAGTAATACCCATCTCTTTTGAAAGAGCTTTCGAATCCATGTATTATTATTGCTGTTCCCAAATATCATACGTAGAAGACATTGTGGTCTAATAGATACGGCACACTGTTCGCAAGGACCCCTCTTCTTTTCTTGGCTTTGCTACGCTCTCTCCATATGATCTTGGTCAAACTGGTCCACCAATCTCTTCCCCTGTCACCACACATCGCCTTAGATCATCAATTCTCCGGAGCAGACACAGTCCCTTAGCACGTCGTCTTTTAGTGTCTAGCATTATAGGGCTCCAGTTTCCACCGGGACTTCTGCATGCTACAGAAATACAAATAGTTGCTGCTAATAATAATATTAAATCTGTGTGGCTCTTCAGAGATAAGTAAAGGGCAATGCTCCTTTCTCCAAGGAGCAGGCAGGATAAGTACTTTATTTTTGTCTTTGTCTTTTTCTAATTAAAAAAAAAAGCGGCCAGTAGACATGATTAAAAGAAAAAAAAATAAAGGAGGCTGCAGTAATTTGATATTTTTAGCCTGAGACCTGCTACTTGCTCTGTGAAGCCAATCTTAGGATCATGGCCCGAGTCTGGTTCATATCCGTGTTTGCCAGGGGTAGAAATCTTTTGGAGCCTTATATTGGCAGTTGGCTCGGTATTTGGGCTAATCCCATAAAACCACCATGCAGCTTGGTGCAACTTGCAGTATTTGCTGTGAACAAAAGTCTCGGGGAACGTTACAGATCTGACGCGAGGAGCTTCACTTGGCCGATACGTGGCAGGGCTCTGGGCTGGAACGATAAGGGTTTGGGATGGAGCTGAGCGTGGCAGAATGGGAGGCCGTAGGAGACAAGAAGTCAACTCTTGACTGTCTCTTTGTGCTTTGGGATTTCTTTAATTATTATTTCATTTCCAAAGAAACGCAACAGCAACAACAAAAGGTCTTAAATATTCAACAGTGAAAACAATAGATTTGAAAAAGAAAACAAAAAGTTAGAGCCAGCTCTGGCATTGGTGGACATTTGGCTCTGAGGGAAGCAAGAACAGCATGGATTTGCATAAATTGCATACTGCGGGTCAGAAAGCGGAGTCAGAATTATGCTTTCATTGCGGTGGCATGAATGGGAGCACATAATTGGCATTCTTCCCTTCTTGATGAGATGCCTCCTTCAGGGAATCTCTGCACCCAATACGTTGCGGCTCTTCCATTCACCGCCTGGCATGGATAGGGCTTTTGTTTTCAAATTATGATTTTTCTATTCTCTGATTCCTTCCATAACCTGGGAAAGCCCCAGCCCTCCCCGCCCCCCCATGCATTACCCTTTGTTTCAGAGAACAACCAGAGGTCAGGCTGTGCTGAATGTAGCTGTTGTTGCATCACCCCCACCCCTCCCCATGCACGTTTCTGCACTTCTGGGTCAGCGTGGGGCTGACGACCCCCAGGGGCGATGGTCGTGGTGCTCAGCATTGTGCACCTCCTCTGAAGTTTACGGAGTCCTGCTTTGCTGAGTCCAAAGAGACGAGCGCGATTGTGATCGGTCTGGTAGGGCTTCCTCCAGGGATGTACAAAGATGCACTTCTGGCTGGGACAAGCTTAGTATGTCTCTTGGCTGACCCAGGACCTGGCTTTCTTTTCCATTATTTGGCTTAATAGCTTTTCTTGCCTCTTAACATTTCCAGCTCAAGTGCAACGAGGACTTGCTAGCGGATTCAGATTCAGCAAAGCACTTAAATGTATGCTTAACTTTAGCTGCATCCAGTGCCCTCACGGGGACTCAGGCACGTATTTGCTTCAGGTGATGCATATGGTAAAGGGTTTCACTGAACTGGAGCCACAGCCTCCAGCAAGTGCCTATAGTGCTGCTAAAAACTCATGTCCGTTCGGACGCTGGCAGCCACGTGGAAGCCTTTCCAGCTGGACGTCAGGTCCTGGTCCTCCGTCCCGCGTGGTTCCCTGTCAGCACTGCCCACTCCAGGGCTTCCTCTCTCATCCTGGATGTGTGTTTGCAGTTTCAATCTCCCCAGAGTCACTGGCCAGACCAAATGCCACATGCCACTTGGCCATGTCTCATCCTTTCCTGGGACCTTACCCACCCTGCCGTTGATATCAGATCCGCCCAGCGGCAAAGGCAAATGGCAACTGGCAAAGGCTATTGATGGCTGGGGCCTGCCTCTTCATTTATCCACAGACGAATGTTTTAACCTGTCGGCGCTAAGGAATCATATTGATTGGAGAGACTTCGTTTTATTCCTTGGGTCTGCTAATCGAAAGGGTGAGTCCTCCTTTAATATCTTCCTGCCGCAGGCTCGGTTCTACTGTACCTTGTCCGAAAAAGCTTTTATTTTCAAGGCACAGGGAAAATGGTGTTTATAAAATATAAACTACAGGAATTTTCATTCCCCTCTGGCTTTAGGAAGAAGAGAGCAGCTGGTAGAGAGTGGATGAGAAAGGCTTTATCTGCTATATTTTGGTTACTGCGCTTTGAGTGATGGGTTTAATAATTGATAGAGCAATTTAGCAATGATCCATAGTCCTGAAAGAAGCCTACGCTCCCCTCCCTCTCCCTCTCCCTCCCTCCCTCTGAGACTGACAGGCTGCTCTCAGTGTTTTTGTCTGCAAAATTTCATCCCTTGGTTTCTGTAAACAGCCTGACGTGGGAGAGGAGGGAAAAAAGCAACTGTTTCTAAATCTTTTGTCTTGTTTCCACAAACAGCTGCGCTGCCTTCTCCAGCTCAGGGCTTCAGTCGTTTGCTCGCATTCTCTTGCTGAAGAGAGCAGGAGGTTTTCTTTCAGGCCCTAACCTAAATGGAATGTATATATGCAATGTATATAGGAGAACAGAGCGGTGCAGAGCCTCCTGGCAGGAACCCCTCCCTCCCCATTTAAATCCAGGCTTTGTTCGTGGCTGAATCTGGCTTTCTTAATCCCAAGAAAGGTGCGTAGCAATGGCAAGTGCTTGGGATATGCTAGTGCACTTTGCTTGAGACTCTTCCAGGATTAACCCATGGAAATTAGTTTTCCCAAGAGGCTCGTGCTGATGGTCACGGCGAGCGTCGGGATCCCATTGGGGTGCCTGGTATGTGAGTGTCTGTGTGAAACCCCATTTTTAAAGATGGGTGCAAACGACCTGCACTTGCTCAGCTCACCCCCGTAGCAGCATAGGGCTGTGTTTACAGGCACATGGTGTGCACCCCCTCCACGGGGGTAGGGAGTTTCAGCTCTCCTGTGCGTGATGTCCACCTCTCTCTTCACCCACAATAAGTGCAGGAAGAGAGCAGAAAAGATGAGATGGAAAAAGGAGACAGAGGTAAGCAGGAAAGAAAAAGAGACAAGATTATAAGTACTGAATATGTGTTGAGGCCAAGGCAGGGTGAACATAGGGAGGAGGTGCAGTCTGGCAGAAAGCTGAGTATAGGCAAAGTCAAGTGAGATGTATTAAATTATGTTTTTCCATATGTATTATATAGATACCAGATTGACAACGAGTTGTAATGAAGCATGACATAAAGTCAGCTATGCACAGCTGTATTATTCCTTAAAATTACAAGGGGTGAGGTCCTTTGGGGCACAACAAAGTTTATGGATGCTCTGCCATGGGAGGTCTGTAAGACAAGCTGGCTGAATGCTTGCCAGGAGTGACATTGGCATGGATGGCCCAATATCAGGGCAGGGATGGAGCGGGTGACTTCCCGGGGTCCAGGCTAGCCCTGTCAGCCTCTGGCACCGTCCTCTGGAATATTTTCACCCTTCCCAGTCAGCACCCTGGTGGAACATGAGCAGTGTCAAGGGGCGGGTAGTTTAGTCTGCTTCTATGATTTATTTGCTATTAAATACCCTTAGTAATGATAGGCTCCCGAGGCTTGTTTGATAATTATGCCAATCAAGTCCAGAAGTAATTCTTGTGTAACTTACTCTCTGTTTTTAAAAGACAGAAGAACTGTGTGTGTACACTTGCTAAAAACACCCTGGGACCTGCACTTGTACCCCCTGAAACACTCCCAGCTATGTAGTCTTTTGCCTGCATGTAAGAGGATCGTGGTAACCTTCCTATTGACAAATGTATAGTTACTGTCCCATATAGAGTCAGAGTAGTTCAGGTGGGAGGGGGCCTTGGGAGGTCATTTAGCCCAACCTGCTGCTCAAGATATGGTCAGCCGTGAGATCAAGAGCAGGACTTTGTCTTGCTGGGTCTTGAAAGCCTCCAAGGGCAGCGGTTGCACAGCCTCTCGGGCCAGCCTCTGCTGGTGGCTCATTTATCAGCACAGTGGAGGTGTTTTCCCTGTCCCCACGGGCAACCTCCCCTGTTTCAATTTGTCTGTCATCTCCACCTCCTGCTGCCCACCTGAGCAAAGAGACAGGCACCATCTTCTCCGTGTGGCAGAGGACAAGGGGTCAGGTTGCTGTCAGGTCCCCTATGGCTGTCTCTCCCCCCATTGAGGTTCTGTTCTTCCAGTTCCCCCATGCACTGGGGTCCCCAGGCTGACATGGCATCCAGATGTGGTCTCACAAGTGTGTCTGGAGGTGGGTCATCACATTCCTTGGTCTGCTGGCCCTGCTCCAGGGAGGTTGTTGGTCCAGCTGCTACCAGGGTCCTCGTTTCAGCCCCCTGCCCCCCAAATCAAGGTTCTCATGGCCTTTCCTGCCAAGCAGTTTCCCAGGTATTGTCACCAGGGCTCACCTGTCCCCAGGGCAGGACTTGGCATTTGTCCTGGCTGCATTTCAGAAGGTCCCTGTTGGCCCATGCCTCCTGCCTGTCCAGGTCCTTCTGGGTGGCAGCCCTGCCCTCAAGTGCATCGCCAGGTCTCTCCAGTTTGGCGTCGCCCATAAACTGGATGAGAGTGCACTCTGCTTCCTCCCCCCGGTCAGCGATAAAGGTGTTAAACAAGACCGGTCCCGGGATAAACCCCTGCAGTACCTCACTCGTTACCAGCCTCCAGTTTATATTTATGTCCTGTAACATAAACCATCACCGAAGGCTGAGTGGATCCAGCTTCCAGTCCTCTGAGCTGATACAGATATTTTTTGATGTGTTGCAAACTAATCTTGAGGGATGGGTGAGGGCAATGTGAGCAATGCAGTGTTGGAGCTACCCTCTAGTGGTGGTTTTGCTGGTGGTCTGACATCCCTGGAAGTGGCTCCAGCTACATCGACGGTCCTTTCCAGAAACTGGGTATAGCTGTGTTTGACCTGTGAAATAGGGAGCGTGTTAGTATGCCCTTCAGAGGCACCGTCCCTCCTTACAACTCAAACCAAAACATCTTTGTGGGTAAACAGTGTACTCTGATAGATTGGGTGACATTCGTCAATGGCCCTTTCCCTCCCTCATGGATATCCCTGTGTTGACTACACTCTCTGGCTTTTGAACTTTATGCTGGGTTCTGAATGGCATGGTGTGCCTGCATGTCCTGGGATGAGTCCTGACTCCCAGGTCTGTCCCTTGCTGTGATTCTGCTGGGTTGGTGCTTCCCAACATGGTCCAGAAGCCCTAGCAGTCCTTGAAGCCCTAGCGAGCGCTCTGCAGAGCTGTACCACTTCTGTATGGGCTTCAGCTGAACATCCGAGCAACCTCCAGCGCTCAGGGATGCAGGAGAAATGCAGGGGTCCTGCAGCGAGGCCAGCAATGAGGGTGAGCCTGGCTCTCCCCGGCTGTGAGCAGCACAGGTTGGGTCTGGAGCAGCTCTCCTTGCCCGCTGCATGGGACGGGGAGCGAGCGAGCGAGCAGGAGCCATGGGTGCCTGTAGGTGTTAAGCTCTGGCCCTGATGGAAGGCTTTTTCACAGGCGGGAAGTCTGCAACTGCCCAGCCCCAGAGTGGAGGAAGGCCTTGAGTCTGGGTGTCATCCACATTAGATGTCTGCGTCCCTTCCAGGGTCTGTGCAAGTGGAGAGGTGGAGGGGCGAGGGAAATAACAACTATAACCTTTTACTCCCAGAATATGAGCCTGTCTCCTTTTACAGCCCTGCACTTAAAAGTGGTTTGGGGTCTGAGAAGTACAGAGGGACAAAAAAAAGGTGCTGTATGCTCTCCATCTCCATTAACTAAGAGCTAAGGGTACTCTGCATGCTACAATATATGGCAATAAAAAGTGGATACCTTCACAAAATACAAAAGGGTCAAGTGAGCAAGTATGAGAAAGAGTCCATAAAGATGCCATAGAAAGGGTTCAGCTGGGAAGAAGATGGAGCCCCGTTGCTTGAATAAAAGCCCCTTTGTAAGACACGTGATGGATGCAGTTCCTCCTCCTCGCAGGAGGTATCTTGGTGCGTGGGAGAGCACAAACACTGAGAGGGGTCAAGCCCTGGGTGTGCAGCCAGTCAGTGCGTGCCCGCTCAGGCCGAGGGGTTCGGCTCCTGCCTCTGCTTCTGCCCAGGGCTTTCTGGATGGAGATGTGAAAGCTGCTGCTTCCCGAAGTTCAGGCTTTGGCAGGTGAGACTAACAGGTAGAAGAAGGCGGGAGCTGTGTATATTGACTCAACAGGCAGCATCAGTGTAGGTCTGTCTGTCTGCACTGCCTGCAGCTGCCCGCAACCACCTTCTGGAAGCGTCACCCCGAAGACGAGAAGCAGGCATGCTCTCTGCTCAAGGTGCCAGCAAGTATCAAGTTTTGAGTTATATTTTTGTCTGATATGTATACTTGTCCATGAAGGACTCTGCTGAGACAATCATGCTCGGCCACGGGACCCTACCAGAGGTGGTAAATTATCCCCGAGGAGGGCAGTTTGCAGGGGAGTTTTAAAATTCAGAAGGAGCCCAGCTCTCCGAATCCAAGTCTGTGGAAATGAATTTTTTTGGCATTTGTTTTTAATGTCCTGTGATGTGTGGGTGAAAAAGCCAGTGAGCTAGACTGGTAATTAATTTTCCTGACAGAAACACCAGACAATGAAATTACCCTGCCACAAAGCAGGGTTGCTAAAGTAAATACTCTGCCAACAGCAGGCCTGAAAGCAGGACGGGGTCATATGTGAGGTGCAAGCAAATGATGAGATGGCCCTTCTGCCTCTGGGGACCTGCCAGCACAGGGATCCTCATACCCTGGGTCCCCAGCTCCCAGCACCAGCAGCTCTCTGGTATACCTGGGCGTGCTCAAGCTGGGCTCCAAGGTGATGGAGGACTTGCCGGACCCAGCGCTGAACCGAAGAGCAGGTCACCCTTTGCGGGCTAGAGGAGTAATTTGGTCTGGGAAGGGGGTAGGAGATGTGGGAAGCAGGGATGGGCTGGCTGCTTCTCTCTTGGAGATACAGGCTCTTGGGGGCAGGGGATGTTCAGTCCGGTCTCTCCCAGGTTGGTGGCGAGTGGTTTCTAAATCTTTGGTCTATGCTGGCGAGATCTATGCAAACTGTAGAGCAGGTTGTGCCTGCAAGGGGGGTGCCTTTCATTGGGAGATGTCAAAGGCAGCTCACAGCAGCGGAAGAACAGGAAGGCAAAGTTTTCTACTTTCCCTCCGTGTGTCTCGTACCGAAGGCTGGAATTACTGTGCTGAGGGCATTGCGGATGCATAGCCAAAAAACTGGCGGTAAATGGGGACGTTCCTGCACATACCGAGGTATCTGGCAACGGGCTGCCTTTGTGTGGTTTCAAACAAGATCCCCACCACAACTGAAAGGTTTGGTGAGTCTGTGTTAAAACAAGCAGTATTATCAGTACAGAAAACACTTCCCTGTGCAGCCATGGAGAGATCTGCTGAAGATCTCAGTGCTGTTCTGGGAGGACCTGCCGCCATGTGAATCCTCCTTCTGATTTATAATTGCAGTACTCTGATGTGCACACTTTAATAGGGCATTTTCCCCTGTTACATAGTGTTACCAGCTGCAGAATGGAGAAATCCCACATAAGAACTGGCTAAGACATGGAAATGTTTTCTTTCCCTTTGGAAAAGAGAATTACACCGTTCTTAGAGCTGAGCTAAATATGAGTGCTTTTAGGAATAAAAGGGTCAGTTGTGGAGTGGACTGCGTGCACATTTGAGGACTAGAGTTGTTTAATGTATTCATTATCTGTAAAAAGTGGTGGACCAGCAGTGGCCTGCTTAAGTGTGCAGATACCACAGACTTGCTTAGGTTAGGCTGCAGGAAAGAGTGAGGAACATTTGAGAGACTTGGTCTAGATTACAGACAACCTTATGCCAGATCAATGCAGTACTGAAAGGCAGTAAACATTGGAAGAGGAAAAACGAACAATTTCTACATAATTCTATGTCCTAAATTAACTGCAGCTCCTCTGGAGAAAGGACTGTGTGTCTCAGAGGATCTCCCAGATAAAACATCTGTTGAAATGCCTCATGTCACTCCAAAAGCAAACAAAATATTAGGCTCAGGGAAGACTGGAACGTGAAAGCATTCTGCAAATAGTGTAAAATAAGTCTGGGGAATATCCTGGTGTTTAACTGTTTCTAGGTCTGTTCAGCCTATCTCCAAGCAGTCATGTCAGGCAGAGGAGCTGTGGGGCCAGGCAGTAGAAGTGGATTGAAACATCCATGGGATGGAACACTGAGAAGCCAGAAGCTGCTGCAAACAAGGGAGAACAGGGCAGAGATATAAAAATACCTTGTGCTAAAAGAAAGGTGATTCAAATGCTTCTGTCTTCACCTCTAGGCCAATCCATGTGAACATGAAGTGAGAGGTGATGAATTTAACCTGATGAAGGGAAACGAGGCTTTAAACAACTGAGTTAAGATGCTAGTGAAAGCAGAAGGTTGCCTGTGGAACTCTATGCCACAATGTGTGATTGAAGTCAAGATCTCACCTTGTCTTAAAAAATCGACATGTTTGTGTTAAGAAAGAGAGGAGTTCCACGTGTTAGATAAAGGTCTATGTGCAGAAGGATCTATGCATCCATAACTGAGCATATGGAACAATTTCCACCCAATAGAGGTTTGGACGGCATTTTATCAGTGGACAAGTTGTTTCATTACAGAACTTGTAGCATCCTCCACCAAAATGCCTCGTGTTGGCCATTAGCAGAGCGCCGGCAGGCAGGCAGACCATTGCTCCTCCTGGGGTGACTCCAGCTCTCTCTTACGGATGGCAAAAAGGAGGTGTCTGCTAGCTGAAAATCTGGAAGCTTATGTGGTGTGCGATACCTGTCTTTGTTTTGGTGTCTTAATGACTGCTTAATTAAGTTAACAAGGTCTTTTTGTCTTAGGGCCACTCCCTCTCCATGGAAACATTACAGTCACGACGCAAAGTCAGGGCTGGGAGAAAGCCACAGCAAATGCTGGCTGTGGTGTGCGTAGGGCACCATATCACTTCGATCTGCCCTGCTCTCGCAGGGGTTCTCATCGCTGTTGCAAAATTATCGTCTATTTGGGCCCGAATGGGCAAAGATTGCAACTAATGTTTAGGCTTGATTGAGAAATGCAAATACCAGCTTTCAAAAAGGTAAAATAAAATAAAACTATCTCACCACCTCCCCTCCCTACAACAATAGGTCTGGTTTAATATAATGAATGATACTCTGTTTAGTTACCTTTTATGTGTCTAAATGGTACAGACACTGGTTCTGTGCTTTCCTTCCCAACAGCAGAGGTGTAAAACTTCTTTTGTGTGTGAAAAAGAAGTTCTCTCCTAAGTGCTGCACTCCAGAAGCTGGGGCTTTAAGGAAAACCCACTGGACAGCCAAAGACTCATGAGAAAAAATTAGAAATTTTGGAATCTCAAATTCTAGGTCATCCCTTCTTGCAGGGGTCTGGAGGTGTTGGCAGCATAAGTGTGGGGGGAGAGGGGAGGAGGTGTGTGCTGCATATGACAGCAGCGCAAGCGATTTTTATGAACAGGGAGGTTTCTACACAATATCACATTGGGAATATCCCACCGATAGCCCACCCCTCTACTCCCTCCACTTGAGTTAGTGGGAGGGATTTGAAGTTCAGGCGATGCGTGGCTGAGCTCTCATTAGTGACCAGGGACATTTCGTTCACAGTGTGGAAGGCAGACAGGGAGAGGCAGATGGCTTTGAATGCAGGATTTACATAGTAATGAGATTCAGGTCACCATAGCTGTCTTTTTCTCTCTGCATTTTGTCTAGGTGTCGAGTAGTGTGCAGGGATGACGGAATGGGGAGGAAAGGAGGAAAATTAACCCCTTGTTCCTAGGGAGAGATTGGTGTTAGAATAAAAAGTTTGTCACGATAGGCTAAAGAACAGTGGGGTGTGAGAACAACAAGCACAGATGCAGCTGGAAGGGCTAAGGGTAGCTGCTTTTTAAGTTTCTGGCATGTTTTCTGTGGGAATGGCACAAAGCATCCTAGCCTTAAAATCCCAGAATTTCCCGTAATTTTTACATTCTGTGTTGCTAGTTGGAGAACAGATAGTTTTTTATCATTACCAGTCAACCCAAAACTGGGGAAGTTTGTGGACTGAAGATGGGGCATAGATTCTTGCTACAGGGCCTTTGCTTGTTTCCTTGGAAAAAATTACCCATTTTGCTTGGTTTCTTGGCTAAAGACTTGTCTTCACATGACTGTGTAATGGCGTGATTAAAACATAATATTTTCCACTGCAATTGCTAATCCTTAGTATGATCTCACTAGTGTCAGATCTTATCCTGATGACAGATGGGAAACTGGGAACCATGGGCCCTATTTCCAGCTCTGGATGGTGGCACTTGATTTGCTCAATAGTCAACCCCAGGCATTCCCAAAATATGCATCATGGCCTGAGAAATCCCAAGGCTGTTTTTAAAATGATTAAAATTTTAAAGCAATGCATGTTTCTTTCTTTTATCTGTCTTCTGCCTTTTTTTTTTTATAGTTAGAGAAGTATGGGAAAGTAAGTTTTTCTTTCTGTTGTACATCACCTGACTCCAGAAGCCGGGGCTTTAGAAGAAAGTGTTGCAAGATCTGCAAGAAGAGCAGGAGAGAAGCCTTAGGTGATCCCTGTGTAAAATAGGAACTATGGCACTTAACGGCATGTGTAAGTCTGGGCCGAGATAGGGAAAGTAAGGAAGGTGTTTGTGTGCGGAGGTGGGTTTTATATAAGGTTTTCAGTATTTGTAAGGTACTTTTGATTCTTCCACTGTTGTGGTTTAACCCCAGCTGGCAACCAAGCCCCACAGAGCCGCTCGCTCACTCCCCCCTGGTGGGATGGGGGAGAGAATCGGAAGGGTAAAAGTGAGAACACTCGTGGGTTGAGATAAAGACAGTTTAATAGGTAAAGTAAAAGCCACGCACGCAAGCAAAGCAAACCAAGGAATTCATTCACTGCTTCCCATGGGCAGGCAGGTGTTCAGCCATCTCCAGGAAAGCAGGGCTCCATCACGCCTAATGGTTACTTGGGAAGACAAACGGCATCACTCTGAATGTGCCCCCCTTCCTTCTTCTTCCCCCAGCTTTATATGCTGAGCATGACGTCATATGGTATGGAGTAGCCCTTTGGTCAGCTGGTGTCAGCTGTCCCAGCTGTGTCCCCTCCCAACTCCTTGTGCACCTGGCAGAGTATGGGAAGCTGAAAAGTCCCAGATTTAGGATAAGCACTACTTAGCAACAACTAAAACTTCTCTGTATTCTCAACACTGTTTTCAGCACAAATCCAAAACACAGCCCCATACTAGCTACTATGAAGAAAATTAACTCTATCCCAGCCAAAACCAGCACATCCACATAGAAGCTGCTTTTGAAACGCAAAGCATTTGCGGTGCTAAGGGGAGGATTCATCTTGACTCACCTTGGCCACTGGAGTTTAGGGAGCTTGTCTAGCCTCAGTGAAGAAAGATTCAAACCATCCCAAGACAGGGGGACCAATCCCCCTTGGGGGGGGCGGTGTGTCTCTCCATTGACTGCACGGTCTGCACAATACCTAGCTAATATTTGGCACCAGCTTCTACCTGGCTGAAAGGTGAAATGACCGTCACCTTAAGGTCCTGTGGAAGTCTGAGCTGAGGCTGGTGTTGCTTATTTGGGCATCTCCTCCATGCCCTGGCTGGGGATCCTCCTGGAGAGCTGAAGCAAAGCTTTTACCTTGTCCTCTCCTTCCTCAGCAGGGCTAGCACCGAAAATCACTGAGCAGAGGTGCCTCAGTGGGCATCTCCTGAAGCCAGCAGTAAATGCACAGGGGGAGCGCTGCCACATTTTGGCTGTTTGGGCTGGAAGAGAAGAGGAAATCTAATCAGGCACCTGGGATAGACTGGGAAGTGAAGGCGTCTTGGCTACTTCCTCCTGAGGAAAAGGCTTAGGTCTAATTACATTATTTCTCTGTTTTATGGTTACATCTATTTGTTTAAAAAGTCGGTAATCCTTTTATACCAGTCCTGTAATGATTATTTAATGTCTGGCTGTTTGTGAAGCCCACCAAGCTGCGTGAACGGAGGATGCTTCACCGCGGGGAGTCCACGCAGTTCCTCTACAGGACGGCAAGCTGGGCCCGAGGTATCGAGTGGGGGCCTTAACTGGGTGGCCTTGAATGCACAACGTTGGTTTTGTCCTTCATTTTCCCACCTGCCAAATGAAAATAACGGTAGTTCTCCCCTTTGCAAACTGCTGCAAAACGTAGGACTGTCTCTTGGCGAAATGCTACCAGAGGACTCTTCTGCAAGGATAAATATTCACCGACTAATGCTTGGTTAGCAGACACTTTGCCGGTGGGCAGTGGGGCCCTCAGCTCCGTAGGAGCAATGACTCTTGTCAGCAGCAGGCAGCTTCGTGAGCGTCGCGCTCTGTGCGAGCCTCCCTATGCCAGCCGAGCAGATCTGCTCCTGTCGCTGATGTTTTCTGACCTCTTCCTTTGCAGAGCCCCTGAAATCATCCTCGGTTTACCGTTTTGTGAAGCAATCGATATGTGGTCATTGGGATGTGTCATTGCAGAGCTGTTCTTGGGCTGGCCGTTGTACCCGGGAGCTTCGGAGTATGATCAGGTAGGTATGGACATTGCCCTGGATGCTGGTAAGAGCACAGATGTTCGTGGGTTGGAGGTTTTTTCCCTTCTTTTGTCAGAGTGAACAGATGCCAACTTTTTCTGTTTTGCTAATAGGGGATATGTGATTCTTATCACACACACCCCCCCCAGTCAACTTTGTCATTATCCACCTGGGGTATTAATTCTAGGTAACCAGTGTGCTGTTTGGCACGCTGGCTTTTAAGACCTGACTGCCTAAGTGAAATCTCAGTCAAGAGTCAATGCTGCCGTTGACTGGAGAGCTCTGTACATATCTCTCCTCACTGAGCAGAGCAGGCACCCTTTCTCTGCTGTAACAGCAAGTGTTGAATAAAGGTTTATTTGTTAGAAGAAACTGCATGAACTCTGCTGCGTTTCATAACCCCTTTTATGAGGGTGCATATTAAAAGCAATGACAAGAAGGAAAACGTTCACAGTGGTGTAGGTTTCCAGTTAATATAAGCTGTCATACTTCTCTCCCTATAGGCTTTTACGCTCCTTTTGTAGTCCTAAAACTGATAGCGCAGTGGCTGCTAGAGCCAGGGCTGCAGAACACTTTCCATTCCCATAGTCTTCTTCAGGGTGATCTTAGCTGTCTGCAAATGCGGCCTGAAAAGAGTCTTTTTTCTTTTAGAAAACAAAAAACAAACAAACAAACAAACAAAAGAGCAGGGTAATAAATAAGTTTTTCATATATGAAAATGTTTCTTTGACTCTTCTTTTGTAACTAGTATTTTTTTAGTCAGAGCAAGGTGAAATTTGGCAGGGGAAGTAACCCACAGTGAAGAGCAGGGCCATTAGTGACTCCAAAGGAAATCAGACGTAGCTGAAAAACTTACAAGCATTTGAAAATCACATACCAAGCATGAAGAGTGGATTTCTTTCTCATCCCTGCCGCACCCCAAAAGCCATAAAACACACAGCTGAAAAAGAAATCACCGTATCTACCTGCCCAGCTTAACTGCCCAGCACAAAGCTTCCTCCAGTGAGGCACAGTGAGGGTTCCTGGGGAGCGGGGAAAGGGGTGGGGGCTGATCCTGGCCCCTCGCTGCAGCCCAAGTCACCCTGCAGCACTGCCGCTGGGCTGCGGGCAGGATCCTGGTGCTTCTCAGGTGCACAAGCTCCGACGGACCTAAGGAGCTGTAGAGCCAAGCAAGCCATGCTCAGTGAACCAGGTCCTGAGTGCTTGGAAGTCTTTGAAAACACGGCTGCTTTTTATGCCTTTATTTATTTAAATGTTTTTACCCCTGTCTGTCTCTTCTCTCAAAAACGCTTTCCATTCTTCCCTATAATTTTCTAGAGTAGATGACTATTTTTAGTAGTTTTGCAGAGTTTGCAGCAATTTTGCAGAGTGAAACGTTCAGGAGTCAGAAGATGCCAAAGTTAAGGTTTCGTGTGGCACCCCAGGCATGTGTGAGATTGGTCTCTAATTGCGTAATCACAGACCCTTTCTCCTTTGAATAAATAAATTAAAGTCTGAGATCCTGGAAACACATGCGTAGCATCTTTCAGCTGTGTGAGTGCCAGCGAGGTCAGACTTGTGGAAGTAACCCAAATAACAAATGAAGTCATGTAGGCAATAGAGATGAAGTACTTTACATACCATGAGGGTGTCAGTTCGTTTGAGTGTATATTTCATCTAAGTTCAAAGACAGTCACTTCATAGTCCTCCGTTTTGAACTTCAAACTGCTCCTAGGAAAGGCTGTGCGCTCAGCTGGGGGAAAAAACAGCAAAAGTTAGACTGCAAATATCAAGTTGTTGAAATTACCTCCTGGAGAGGAGAGTGTGACACACAAAGGTGCAAAGCAGTGAAACACCCCATTGAAATCTCTGTGTGGGTCTTCCTCTTTGACCTCTAAAACCTAGGGATTTTCCTCCCTTTGTCCACAGGCTTTGTGGGAGCATACCGTAAGGGTGAGTTTCCAGTAACGTACGTGATAAATGGAGGGATGCCGTATGGGAGTTCTCTTTCCTCTTATTTCTTGCACTGGGTTGGGTTTTTTTTGTGAGGTCTAACTATGTGCTACGTTTTCTCTTTCTTTCTTTGTTCTATTGTTTTAAATGCCTCCTGCCCTCCTTCAGGGAAGACCTCCAGAGATCTTCACAGGATGAACAGTGACCTCTCATCCTTCTCTTACAGATTCGCTATATTTCACAGACACAGGGCTTACCAGCAGAGTATTTGTTAAGTGCAGGGACAAAGACTACGAGGTTTTTCAACAGGGATACAGATTCACCATATCCTTTGTGGAGGCTGAAGGTAGGAAGATGTTCCCTTGTTTCTTTTACCTTGCAGTTGGTGGCTGGAAGCGAGGAGACATTCAGGTCACCTCAGAGCCTAGGTCTCTGCTTTTTGCAATGCAGCACAGGCATTGGGGTGGGTATAGCCCGAGATAAAACTGCCATCCCCGAAGTCTGCAGCCCTTAGCCCACCTTCTTGGCACTGCTTTGTGGGAAACAAGTCTGGAATTTACCTGGAAATCTCCCTCTAAGTAGTCAATGAATTGATGTGTAGTTTAAATGAAACTTGCCCTGGGCAGACTTTGCTCTAATATATGATGCGTTGGGGCTAAAAAGAAAAGAAAGCATTTTAATTCTGACAATCAAAATTGCTAGTAATGCAAGTGAGCCCTGAGTCTCTTGTACCAGTGTGTTTGGCTGCATTCAGTCCCCAAAGAGAGAGGCCAGTGGGCTTCTGGCTGTAAGCATGGGATGCTGAGCCTCATGCTGGGGTGGTGTGAGAGACCTTTGGGACTCCCACCATAGTTGGGAGGATCCTCTGAAGTGAAAAAGAAGAGGTAAATCACCTTGTGACAAAAAGCTGTCATATAACTGTAGCAGAAATAGCGTAAATGTTATCTGGTTGGGAAAGAGAGACACAGTGGTCTCTGATGAGGGCAGGATAAGGCACAAGCTGGAAGTGGCACATAACCCGCAGCTGATTGCAGGGCAGTTCTGGTCAATGCCTGTCTCCTGTTTTGAGCAGACGCCAGATGATCATGAGGCAGAGACGGGGATTAAGTCGAAGGAAGCAAGAAAGTATATTTTCAACTGTTTGGATGATATGGCACAGGTAAGAGCATTGGTGAGTAACCAGCAAGACTGCCTCACATGGTTTCGGGCAACGCTAACAAAGGGGAACTACATGATTTCTCTGTGGATCTTATTCTTGTGCCAGGTCCTGAGAAATACCAGGATTATGCCTACCAAATCAGCTCGTTATGTGCTGCTTTGTAGGAGAAACTGCACGTAGGGGCGTGTGGGCTCAATGTGCTGTAGTAAAGCAGGCTTGGGAAATGGCTAAGTTGCATCTCTGACTGTCAAAATCCTGCGTTTTCTCTTGTCTCTCCAGTGCTCCTCCGTGCAACCACTGGCAAGTCACTTACTTCTCTGTGCTTTAATATTTCCATTTGTAAAATGGTTACATTGGAAATAATTACCATGGCTGCAGAAGAGTGAGCTCTCTGTAAAACGTGGCTATCTGGGGAAATGGGGAGTACTAATTCACTGTGTTGATTCCGTGTGGTTGTGAAAGTTAATTCCAGCATAACCACTCCTGCGACTGGAGTTTGTGCTAGCAAACAAACCAGCACACAAAACTGGCACAACACTAGCACAAACTGGAGTTTGTGCAAGCAAAGTCTAGACGTTGTAGCATTCGCAAGCAAACATGCAGAAATGGAGGACTGTGTACATGGATGAAATAACATAAAGGGTTTTTTTTCCTGGCACCTGACACATGAATGCGATGTTTCCTATAAACCTACTGACAATTTTTATTTATTTTGTATATCTTTTTTTGCTCACAGGACACATAGTTAAGTATCTGATATCACAGTCCTTTATATGATAAATATACTGATTATCAGAGCTTGCCTGCTACCACATGGAAGCTGTTCATCTTCAGTGGAGGGTGACTAAGTGTTTCATTAGCCATTGACCCAAGCGAGCTGAACACTTAACAGTCTGTCTAGAGATCTGACATACACAAGCCAGATGACTAGCCACCACAGAGTCTGCCCTGTGACTTCAGCAGCTACCCCTTTAGACAAGGAAGCTTGCAGGGCACATACTCCAACGAGGAGTAAACACAGTTTGCTGGAGACCTGACCATCTGCTCTTTCCCTTTAGCGCTCACCGTTGTCCTTTCTCCTTTAGGTGAACATGACAACAGATTTGGAAGGCAGTGATATGTTGGTGGAAAAGGCAGACCGGCGGGAGTTCATAGATCTGTTAAAGAAGATGTTGACGATAGATGCAGATAAGAGAATAACACCCATTGAAACTCTGAACCACCCTTTTGTCACCATGACGCACTTGCTCGATTTCCCTCATAGCACACAGTATGTGGCTTTTGTTTCCCTTGCGTTTTGAATTGAGGGGTAAAGAGGAGAGCTGGTTGTGGTGGAGACCAAAAGTATCTGAGGGGCATTATTAAGACGCTTAAGCCTTAAGTTTTAATCTTTTTTTGGTTAAAAAAAAGAGGATTGCCAACTCTTAAGGTTGCAAAAATTGTGTTGTAGGTGCTTGGCATTTAAAATGCTGCAGTGTGTGCTACATTCATTATGTAAATATTCAATAATTACATATGTTTGCATTAAAATGCAGAAGAAATTATGCAATTACTGCTGAAAGTATCAGTATATCTCAAAGTAATACAGTCTGATTGTTACTGCAGTAATCAGCCTTATCTGCGGTGGGGAGCCGACCCTTCTTCCCAGAACCTTCCCATCTTGCAGGGGTCAGTTTGGGTCTGTTTGCTTTTTAAGGGAAGAGCTTTGCAGCAGGCTGCTTTACAGGCACAGGCAACAGGACAAGGAGTTCAGTTTTCGGCTTTGTTGTTGCCTGCCTATGTACCACTCTCTGACCTCAGCTGACACATTTGTGGAATGGAGATGGACTCCACTGCCCTATGGAGATGTGAAGAGGTGTCCTGCCTTCTCGCGTGACTCCCCCTTCGCCTAAGGCTACATCAGAGAGCGCAGAAGCCTGAAACGCAGGAAACCTGCGTGCAGCACGTTGCTGTTGTCCCCTGGGGAGTTCACATAGGGCCAGGCTTCTCAGGTGCAAGTGAAGGCAAACACGTAGTGGGAGTTTTCCAAAGCCTTCAGGACACCTAGCTTGGAACGTCCTGCTCTACAGCACTTTGCAGTTCAGGGTGCTTTTGCAGGCTGTCCCTTCACCTCATCGGGAGAACAGAGTTACTGGCACAGCACTGTACTTCACTGGGTGCCGTGTGCATGGGTGTTTAAAGGCTGTGAGGAGCTCACGTATGAAATAAAGGGGACTGCTTAAAAAGCCATAGAGTATGTTTGTGTGGGTGCTGCAGAGCAACAGGTTGCTGTGTGTCACCTGTCCTGCCCGTATGTGTGCTCTTACCTGCAGTCTTTCAAGTTCATTTAAGGTAGTTTTCCCTCTGTGAAGGAGCTGTAGCTGCCTTTTTGTTACATTTATCACCAGATAAGAGCAGCTGCTTACCAGAACGTAGTGGGTACGCGACCTGTGTAGACCCAGACTTACCCTGCACAGCCATCTTTGAGCATTGTTAGCTATAAGTAGATAGTAAGTGATAAATGTAATGAAAACAAAATGGGAGATTGTTGTGCTAAACAGAGAGAAAGTAAGTTTC
Organism: Ciconia boyciana; assembly: GCF_034638445.1. Classification (NCBI taxonomy): domain Eukaryota; kingdom Metazoa; phylum Chordata; class Aves; order Ciconiiformes; family Ciconiidae; genus Ciconia; species Ciconia boyciana. Next base: position 63,909,544 of record NC_132934.1, read on the forward strand.
ATATAAAAACTTTCATAAATTTAAAAATGACAGTGTTTTCGAACGGTGTTAGCATCATATACAAAAGTCTCTTAATTTGCAACAGCCCTTCTTACTGTGCAACAGCTGATTGTGTAAAGAGGAGAGATTTGTGGCATAGTGCATTGCTATCAGAAATCTTTCCGCTAATGCAGCAGACCATAATCACATCTTCATTTTTGAAGTGCTCACTTGTGGCTGCTCAGGCAAAGCCCCAGAAAGGCTGAAAATATCATTGGGGCCAATAGCAGTGAGAATTGTACCTGAATAAAAAATTCAGCATCAGGTCTCTGAATATGAAATGCTGTGCCAGGCGGGTGCATAACCCTGCACAGCACCTCTGTGTTGGAAGTGGTGATTGGTAAAGAGAGCAATAAGCTGTAACCAGCGTGGCAAGTTGATGGAAATTTTGTCTGTGATTGCCTGTGGTTTTGAGAATAGAAACTTCAAAGCCTCAAGAGATGCAGGGAGTTGTAATCTCTCTTGAAAGTAAATCAGGCAGCAGAGAAAGTGAGAATATGTGGAAGATGTCGCTTCTGGAAGGAATCTCTGCTGTGGCGTGCTTCAGAGAGGCTGCAAGTTTGGGAGCCCTGAGAGGGGCTGTTCTGCTTACTTCCAAGCAAACAGCAAAGCGAGTTTAGCTCCCCATTCCACATATTTAACTGCCTGGCTCTTAAATTGTTGGATACTCCTCAGTCTTTCTGTCCGTTTTGCTCTGTCCCTGTCTTCTTTTTTTTTTTTCCCTTTTTTAAAAGTAAAGACAGAGAACACAGTATTACATCAGTAGAGATTATACCTTGTTATATATAACCATTTGGTAACACACACAGTTTGCCATGTACAGAATATATACTCTTTCCAGTGCTTTCTGGAGGGAGAATTATATTCATTCAATTATATCCATATTGACTGGAAAATACAGTCCGATAGTCTTCTATATGTATTTGATAAGTGTTTGATTTTTCTGAATGTTCTGCGACTTACAGGTATTTCATAGTTCTTTAAATGAATGCACATAATGCGCAGCTATGCACAGTGTCCTGAGCCTGTCTTGTCTGCAGGTGTTTATGGCACAGATCCAGTTACCAAGATATTACCTGTAAGAGAAGAAAGATGACCATGTGAGTAAGAGACAAGACAGGGATAAAAAGATCTAGGTCCTCTTCCTGACCAACCCTAGGGATCATATGAGCTTGTTCCTTCTGAAGGGACATTCTGTTTCTTAAAAATTAGGTGAGGATGTGTTTACCTCCCCTACCTCTAACAGCTTAGATCATTAAAAAAGAAATTATGCATACAGCTGATTTTTTACAGCTACAGCTGATTTTCACTGCTTGGATTTTCTGTTTTTCTGGGTTGGGATAATGGAAATAAAATAAATGCCTTTATCCTTTTTTGGGTTGTGTTTCAGACTCTGAGGTCACATTTGTAAAAACAATTATTATGGAAGAATTGTGGAAAACCTGTATTGGTTTTTAGACCTTGGAAAAATGACAGTTTTTTAAAAATACAGTTTTGTGCAAGATCACTATGTTGTTATCTCTTAAACCTCTGTATGCTTTGGTATCCCAGTTCTAAAAATGAAATACCAGCAGTTTCATGTACCAGACACCTAGAGCGCTCTAGCACTGCAGAGAGTATTTCTTCTCCTTTACTGGGGATACAAAATATCATACTTCTCAAAATTTCCGTTGCTATATCAATAACATTTAAAGGGAAGTCTGTGTAGAGGAAGAAGCTGTAATCTTTCCCCCCAAGAGATCCAATTCTCAGTCTGAGATAACCTCAGAACTTGATTCCCTCGGGATGTTGATGAATCTGATTTGGCATAACCTTTTGCGATATGAATCGACCCATTGATTGCAAGAGGACAGCTCATGTGCTTTAAGATAAGCATCTGTGGAAGTGTTTAGCCAGACGGGGCAATGTTTTAACCTCTTGGCCGGACTCAGCTCTCAGTGAACTGCTTTTTAAAAGGAACAAGTAAGATTTTTCAGGGTCTCAGTGACCAAGAACAGTAAAATTCTTCCTTGCAAAAGACTTGTAAAACTACCTTTAGGCTTACACTGAGGCAGAAAGCATGAGTTGTCTTTTCCTCTCAGGCTCAATCATCAGAAAAAACAGTATCTTTCTTTCTTGCTCTCAGTCTCTTTCACTCTTTTAAAATAGCCACTTTGTATTTCTTGCCCTGCCACCTGAAGACCGACAGATTTGCTTGCTATCTGTGACTTACATTGCAGTGCTCAGACCCATGGGGACACCCAGGAGTCCCAGAGCAGCCGCTGTCATCTTGACACCCTTTTGGCCCTCTTCAGTACAGGGTTAATCTGACTCTCACTGGTTAAGAAAGACCTGCATAAAATAGCAAAGGGCTTTAAGAGCCTAGAAAGTGCCAAGCGTGCCATTGAGACCTAATGCAGGGCGACTGTGATGAACCGTTACCTGTGTTGGACGGTTGGTTGATTTTCTGTCTCTTCCTTGTCCCCCCTTTCCTTACACAGCGTCAAGTCCTGTTTCCAGAACATGGAGATCTGCAAGCGGCGGGTGAATATGTATGACACAGTGAACCAGAGCAAGACGCCATTCATCACCCACGTAGCCCCGAGCACATCGACCAACTTGACCATGACTTTTAACAACCAGCTGAACACGGTCCACAACCAGGTAAGGGCATCGATCAGAAGCAGCCAGTGCTTGAAACGTTTTCGTCAGTAGGGTCTAGAAGATGAAAAGCAAAGTAGCATCCCATTTAACCTGCCTGAAAACAGATGGTACTTTTTTACTCCCCTTCCTCCACTCTTCCTCATTCTCTTTTCTTCAGGCAAGCGGTAATCTTGTGACATTTTGTGTGACGGTGAAATGTTGCCCTCATTGTTTATTTTGTTGTTGAGGGTGATAAATCCTGCTTACTTGGGAAGTTGCTATGGGGAAAAGCTCATTAGTCCCTTAATGCAGCAAGCAGGACTGCACACCCTGGGTCAGGCAGAAGTATTTGTGATCTTACAGCGCTTGTCAAATTGGCATTGAAGTAAAAATAATTTAAACCCTTCTGTAACAGACACAGCACTGTAACCGATCAACAGGAAAGAAGAGTTCAGTGGTAATGTTTATTCTGATCTCTCATTGGTTTTACTCCAGGTGCCACAGTTGATGTGGGGACCCTGTGCATGTACCCCAACTCCGAAAACATTGCACTCTACACTGCTGGGCTCTGGCTTTTTAGTCATGCTTTGGACGCTTGTATTAGTTTTACATGCCCCAGTGCTGGGGGGTGCTGGGCTGACAAATTTATGTGACTAGCAGGCTAAGTTGTTTACTGCGGTACTGTATTACAACAGTGAAAGGAAACTCTCCAGGGACAGCATTCTAGGAGACTGAAGCTCAAGAAATAGCTACTGTCTTTTAAGCCTGTTGGGAACAAGCTGCTCAAGATTCACTCTAGAGATTGCAGGTGGCATTGCGGAAATGGTGCTTGGAAAGAAAGGGAGCTAAAGGATTCTGTGTAGATGTACAGGGTGTTCCTGTGTCACTCAGAAAACTAGACTTCAAGACTCAATTATCGATATACGTGATCACAGAAGGTCTTTTGGAACAATTCGTTAAGCAGATGCAGAGAGAGAGATAGGTCATGGCTTGGTGTGATAGGGTATTAGTTACAAACACTGGTTCCCTTTCTAGGCTGTTTCTGAGATGCTGACTAAAGAAATGCGTGCTACATGCTCCCCTAGGCCCCAGCTGCAGGGCAGAGACACCATTTTTACCACAATTGCTAGTAGGAAATGCAGATTTGCTTTCATTTCCCCACAACTCACTTGATGTTAAGATCAGTTGCTGGCTGGGGAGGTCCATGGTAATCTCTGAATTCTCATAAGGGGTGTGCGTTGTGAGCAGAACCGGTATCTCCAGTGTTCCTAGAAGTGGTAGAAACATTTCCAGGAAGGGTGTTTTAATTTGAACAAGCTCTAAACCTTTCACCGTTCTCTTCAACATACCACTTACCTTGGCTCTCTGGTGCTCCCTGTCTCTGCAAAATATCGGGGCATTGCCTCCTTCCAGTTACGACTCCTGAGATTAGGAGTGCGGGAGCTGTCATGGTTGCTGCTTGATGTGTTGCACAGGGGAACAGATTGCACTTCTCTGCCTCTGCACAGAGAGGGGAGGAGGAGGAGGAGGAGGAGGAAGAAATGTTTCACCATCGCATCCTTCATGGCTGTGGTTGTGGCTGTGGCAGTGCAGCATGGGTACCCTTCCCAGGCCCAGTGGCAGCCAGGGCAGCGTGAAATGCTGAGCCTGTTGCCTCCTGCAGCCTTGATCAAAGCCTCATCCTGGGTTCATACATTCACCATGAGAAAGTGTTGTCTCACCTGTCTCCAGCAGTGATGCTGGTGTGTTTGGATGGAGTGGAAAGGTGGGCTCTGGTCTGGTAGAGCCTAGTTGCCTAGACATGAATGCTAAGGGCATACATTTATAGAGCAGTGGCAGAGCTGTTTAGGGGTTGTTTGTCTGCCACTGTTACAGACTCAGTCCAAATAAAAAACAAATAATCCTAAGATTTCTAGATGTTTTGGAGAACACTGGGCTGATTTTTGTGGTTTTGCAACATCCCTGCTGGAGTTTCTGCTCTGAGAGATTTTAAAGTCAAGCCAAGTGAAGTTTGGACTTTGAAAGTATTATTATTACCTACTGTTATGCCTTCTGATTCTGTCAAATTCAAAACATAATTTAAGAGGCATGTGCTGTCTTAGATACAAAGTAGAGGAAAGGCTGGAATGAGTCTCCCCTCTCAGGATGAGGCTTCACAGGGCATGGAGGTGCTGAGTTTCTTTTACCTAAGAAATGTGAGCTTCTTCTAGAGCTATGTGCATGATGAGAGAACAACATGATTTGGGGATAGTAGCATTTTCTGAACCCATCTTCTGTATGCTGCAAATCAGAGCCAGTTGGGCGATAAATGGGCGACAGTTCTGCTTTGGAGAACGCGCTGTGTCTCCAAGCAGTACACAGCAGCGCTGCGTGGCCAGAGGTCCCATGGCATGGTACAGCTGCATTTACTCAGGCAGATCATGCTCCTTTCCCCGTCGTTGCCCTTACCTCTGTGCTCCTCAGTGTCCTGTTCTACCCCTTGTTTGGTTTCAGTTCGCTGGTTTTTTTGGTTTGTTGTTTTTTTTTTTTTTCTTTATCTTACACTATTTTACTTTTTTATTTTATTTTTGGATTTTGCTTCTTCCAACGTACCCATCTCCCTCATTTTTTGTTTGTTTTTGTTTAATTCCCGTCATTCCTTTAGACCACCAACCTGGCTCCCACCTCTTCCAGTGCCACTATTTCCTTAGCCAACCCCGAGGTCTCCATACTAAATTACCAATCTGCACTCTACCAGCCCTCAGCGGCGTCCATGGCTGCGGTGGCCCAGCGGAGCATGCCCCTGCAGACAGGAACAGCGCAGATCTGTGCCCGGCCCGACCCCTTCCAGCAAGCTCTCATCGTCTGCCCACCAGGCTTCCAAGGTAAGTAACAGCCTCGCCAAGTCTTGGCCAGTCGCTTCTCCCTCCCCGCTGCTGTTTCATCTAGCTCTTAGTGGAAACAAGCTTCCTTAGTGCTGATCCTGTTTACAGGCCAGCAGTTTTTCTACCGTAAGAGCAATGAGGTTGTTGCAGATGGAAATGTTTGCAGCAGCGGAGGATCTTGCAGGCGCCTCCAACATCATGGGCTGGAGTTGGCTGGTCTAAAACAATGGGGCAGGCACTGAGAAGGGGTTGGGGGAGAATATGTGATATTTGTCATCCTTTGCCCTGAACAGAGTTTAAGGCTCTTCTGCCTCGCCTTAGTAAACTTGAAAACTTGCCCCCACGACAATGATAAATCAGTACATAAATAACGGGTTCATCACTTCTCAGTGATTCGGTTGTTAAAAGGGGGACTCAGGAGGTTAATGCTGCAGGGAGTGTGGAGATGAGGGTTTGCCCCCAGAACAGATGCTCATGACTGTTTATCAGTACGATTCCTTCAGCTCCAGCCCCGCTGCAAACAGCTCTGCCTGTGTATACCAGTGGCAAGTACCATTGTTAGACAGCTTGGGTGATGATCAGATTTAGCCACTTCTCTTGACCTTACATGCTGTAGCAATTTGGAAAAAGTAGCCAGGTTATCTGTAGGAAGTGGTCTAAATAGACCTTAGTTCAGCTGGTGCAACTTCTGCTCTTCATTTCTACAAGCCTGTCTGTGCAGCAGTCTCTAGGCACTTGTTAAATGTTCTGCAAGATTATCAAAGCTCTTTTGAACTAGGGGAGTTTAGCTAGACCTCTTCTACATCGTTAAAATGCATCTCAAGGGTTTGACTTCAGAAATGTATTGCTAGAATATGTAAGCTAACATCTTCCGCTTGCTGTTTTGAGAAAGCTCTAAAGCAGAGGAGGTAGCACAGGCTTGTCATGCACTAAAGTGGTGGAGAGGGAAGTTTCCTCCAGCTCAGTTAGGCTAATGCGTGGCTAAGTCAGCAACGGTTGGAGTTTGGGGTGTGCTAGATTACACAGTCAAATCAGAGCCTTTTAAATATGAGTCATGAGAAGCTGTGCAAGAGAAAATCACCTATTCCCATCAAGGCTGAGTGAGCATACAGTTCTGGATTCCCATCCCACTGTCCCACTTGGGTCATGAGAGACCATTCTCACGTAGCAATGGCTTTTGGCTGGCAAGGACTATTTTCTGTTGTCAGAGCAGAGAACATGGGGGAAGAGAAGCCATTCCCTCCCCTGTCTTCCTTTTCTCCCTGTACAGGTTGTATTGAGATGTTTCCCATAGATTCGAGGTACCCTAAGAATATGAACTCAGTTAATCCCTTAACGTCTTTGAAAATGTCTTTTCTGCACCCTTATGCATGTTATCATGTTCGTCAACATATAATGGACATCTTTGGGCTGGGGTGGAATATGTGGGACTCCAAGAGCCCGCTTTTTCAGAGGGACTGAACGCTGCAGTTGGACATCAGAGAGTGCCCTTAGACACCTCTGAAAACCAGGCCCCCGTTCCTAGCAATGCTGTTGATGGCTAATGCTGTACCTTCTGTGCTGGTGGAACAGGGTTACAAGCCTCCCCTTCGAAGCATGCTGGGTATTCAGTTCGGATGGAGAACGCCGTTCCCATTGTCACTCAGGCTCCTGGGGCCCAGCCTCTTCAGATCCAGCCAGGACTCCTTGCACAGGTAAGGAGCTCTGAAGACACCAAGCTCCGCAGGTATTTTTTGTGTTGTTTAGCTGTTGGAGGCTGAGGAGAGTAGCTTTCTCTGAGGGCCTTCCATGGTGCAGTTCGGAGACTTGGACAGCCATATAAGGGTCTCCAGCTTTCTCCAAAATGTCCAAACCTCCCCCAGTTCATTGTTCAGCTCAAAGGCTATGTCAGAGTTGCAAAAGTCTCTGGAAAGACCTTCTTTCCTTTTGCTTCTCCACTGGAATCAGTGGGAAGCCTCAGGGGAAGCTGTGTCAGGCCTCTGCTGAGGAGGAACCGGTAATAACCTTCCTGCATCCTCCTGAACTTGTGGTCTCAGTGGTAGTTTGTGGCCAGGAGTTGTGCTGGTGAATTGCATACTGCTGATAAATATCTTTCATGCTTTAAGTTAGCACCCTTCCGTTTTATGACCTGCCCCTCTGCTCTTAAGTTATGAGAGAGATTTAGGGGGCAGAGGCAAGGGCCCCACAGCCAAGGAGCTCTCCTTGTCAGCAGCATTTGTTGGCACAATTGTCCAAAAGGCCCTCACAGGAAAAGCATGGTTCCTCCCAGGAAAAAAACCAAACAGGAATGGGTACCACCGATCACATGCACATCCTCAAGGGGAAACCCAGCTCCTCAAAAAGGAGGAGCAGTTCATTCCTCCTTGTGCTGGCTTCAGTGAATCAGGCCCTACTGGTTCTCAGCTGGTGCCATGGTACCTCTGCCAATATCAAACATGTTTCTGGCAGCAAAAAAAAAAGCACCTAGTGCACTTAGTATTAAGTTGTGCAGCCTGGAAAAGATGACCTACAACTCAAAAATGCATGCCTCTGACTCAGGACTGGTTGATCTGCCATGGTTTCATTAATGCCAGCATGTTCATAGGCAGTCAAGTACCAGCAGACTTCAGGGTTTATGCTGGTGCATTGCATTGCCAGGGTAAGACTGTTGGTGCAATTGCCTTTCTTTGCCAGCTGCCAGTTGCGCTTATCTGGTGAAGACGGATCGAAACACAACTTGCAGCCTGTGTGATTTCCATTAGCTAACATGCCCTGCCCCTTCCCAATAGCAGCGTCTTTGTTAGAGGGCTGTCTGAAGCATCAAACCTATCTCTGTTGCAGCCTGTCGTAACAACCTCCGTGGGCCAGCTCTCTTGTTTGGTAGGAAAGGAGAGCCTAAGAGGCAGGGGAAACAAAAACAATGGCAAAGCGAGAAGCAGTCTGTCCAGGCACGGTTGCAGGCACCTATTGCTTGTGCAAGAAGTCAGCCAAGGCAGTGGGTGAAGGAGATGACAGAGCTTTGCATGCCCCCGCCATTCTGCCCAGGCCTCCTGAGGTGTGCTGTTGCATGGGGCTTGAAGGGGTGAGGGTCGGGTCTGAAGCATCCCAAAGGCAGCAGGATCCTGAAAGATCTTGAGACCTCCAGCCCCTTCTTTCTTCTTGAGGTGGCCTTGTTGGGGTCATGGCGCAGTCTGTGGGAGGGAGGGAGTGTTCAGAAGAACCTTTGCTACCAATTTCTGTGCTGCCCCTGCTACATGAACTCCCATTTCATGGGCTGCCCCTGTCATATTTTCTATTGACATTTTGTTCACTGTCACTTCCACAAAGGAATTTAAGCTCTTTCTGAGAAACACTCCTCGCTTGCATAGATTTTTAATTTTTGATTTAATAAAAGAGAGGCAGTCTGTCTGTTGATATATCTGTCTGTCTCACATGATGAGAAATGCTAGCTGCCACTCTGATGGCAAGGCGCTCTGATTGATGCCGGTGGCATCTGGTGTCCGCGGGCCTCGCTCGGTTCAGGCTGAGCAGCTGGTCTGACAAACAAATCTGTACCCAATTCCAGTTTCCTGAATGGAAAAACACAGCTTCTTTGTAGTGCATTGTAGTCACATCTGATCTCCAAGCGGCTGCGTGTGTCTCTTTCAGCAGAGAGCTATTGCTCTCATGCACAGCTGCTTATCTAATGCTCTTCAGACCGGACCGTGCGATTGCTCCCACTACTAGAGGGACTGTCCTCAGCAGAGAGCATAGCGCCTCGGGAACCCGCTTCTGTCTTTCCGCCTGCCTTATTTGTCCCCTGATCAGGCATGATGCTACTCCTTGTGCTCCCCGCACCGTGTAGTGCCGTCGAGCTTTCTCCCCTGCCCAGCACGTGGCGCGGGTCGCTGTGCTTGCCCGCTCAGGATGGCTGTGGCTGGCAAAGCCTTACTGCATCCCAGTGCAGCCAGTGTCCAGCTATCCCTGTGCATTTTGTATGAGACTAGCAGTCCTGGAGGAGGGTCAGGAAGGAGCTTCAGGAGCTGGAGGGACCCAGGGCAGAGGCAGTGATGGATTTTGAGCATCATCTCTGGCAGCTGTGTGTCTGCAGCCCGTGGCATAGAGCTAGACAGAGCAAGCAGCCTGCAAGATGCAGAGCCAGTGGCGAAAGTAACTTATTTGTAACTTCTCTGGATCTATTTTCACTCTCTCAAGCAAGTGTGGTCCACATACTGTGTGCACAGACACCAGTGAAAGGAGACTGATCCTGTCATTACTAACAGGTCTCTGCAGCTTCAGATCTCAAAAGAGACAAAGCTGTACAGTTTTCTGGCAGGCTTCCATGATGCGACCCAGAACCGTCCCCTGTCCTTGAATAACGCCCTGAATTCTTTATTTTCTCTCCTTTTAACTCCTTCCCAACAACACTTCTTCCCACAGAGGTCCTGCCACCGGCTTTCAGAACAAACACGCTTATTCCATTAGTTGTTCTTGCTCTACATCCAAAGCGGGAGCTCTGTCGCGCTGGGGGACCCACCACCTCCCGAGCTCAGGGGCCAGTGCAGCACTCCACCACGGTGGCACAATTTCGCAGTAATGCAATAACTGAGAACAGGCTCCGGCTGCCGGCGCAAGCCTCCCATGTGTGAGCACAGCACAGTGTGCTAGTGGATCAGCCTAGACAAGTCTTATCTGCAGATTAAATGATTCAGTGGTCCTTACCTAATAAGTGAGGAATTTGTGCCTGGACCCTGACGCTGCATCTAAATTTATGCACTGCAGTCGGGAAAGGAGCTTAGATTTGTTCAGTTCTCTTCCTGAAAAGGGAGGAAGCAGTTTTCTCTGCAAGTAAATCCAGGTAGTCCCCTGGGACTGACTGCAACAGTAGTTTAGTCTCCTCTTTTAAATCAAAGCTGGGAAAAAAGGGAAAAACAAAAAAGCTTTTTTCCTCCCTGATCTTTCTGCATCTTTGCCTCCTCCTCCTACCTGCTCCGAGCAGCACCAGTCCATGGTTGTGGCTCCTTAGATGAAGAGCTCTCGGGAGCCCTGTGACTGTCCGTCCTTTGCAGATGTTGCTGAGAGGCCTCACCGTAGCAGCCTTTTCATCTAACTCAGCAATGTGGAAAATGACAAGACAGTCAAACTTTGGAGCAGACCTGGGAAAAGGGGTTTGGGGGGTGGTGAGGTGGTGTTTGGTTTTTTGTTTGGTTTTTTTTTGCTGGGGGATAGGAGGGGATTATGGGGATAGTTAACAGGATTCTTGTGAGGATGGAGATTGGGACAAACGCATGCCTGGAAGAAGCCTCCTCTCTTTAAAATTTAGCCTCCTTAGAGCTATGAGATAACACAATATGGGTCCAATGTAGTGGTGCGTTTTGGGACTAAGGAGGGCTGTAGCCGGTACCCCTGCATTGCCCAGCCCAGGCAGTGAGAAGCTGCTGGAGCCGCCTTCAGGCAGCACATAGGAAAGAAAGTTTCCCAAGTCAAAAAAACAATCATCAGACTCGTGAGTGGAGTCACTGGAGCAGGATGACCCGAGTCATGCCTGTGGCAGCGCAGCTGGAGGGATGGTTGCCTAGCAGAGCGATGGCTCAGCTCACAGGGCAGAGATTTCCACCCCTGCAAGGGGGGCACCTGCTCTGAAAAAGCCAGAGAGCACATGGAGAGGGCAGGCACGCGATGTGTAGCCGTGCATGGCTCCGCTCCGCTTTGGCTGGGGGGCTCCTGGTAAGCTGGAAGCAGGCGAGTGGGCTCCTTGGCTCGTGCAGCAAGATGTTCCTCCTGAGGGGCACTTGGTGACCGATGCGCATTCCCTTTTGGTGTCCCCAAATTCACCTTTTTTCCCTCCTTGCAAAAGCCTTGCAGCCCCCTGTTCTGTTTTCTGATCCTTGCAAAGTTCATTCTCCTTTTTAGTCCCTTTAAGTTCCTGAAGTCCTTTAGGTCCTGTTGGGGCAGGAAGGAAAATGGAAAGGCTGTAGGAGGGGGAAAATAACAATGGGACCATAGTGCCCAGCTGATCTGGCGAGTCAAAATTAAAAGGTGCTAAAGAGTTCGATGTTTGGGTTGAAATGCTGACCAGTTTTGATCCCTCCCATTCCCAGTTTAACCTAAAACACAGCTGCTGCTTTGGACGGCAGGGTTTTTTTTTTCCCCTCCTTTGCGCTCTCTATATTGACAACTTTTACTGCTTTTCCTGTGATTTCCTAACAGTATTTGTCGTCCATGACTGAAAAGTGGTAAGAGCTAGGTAGTATGACCATGATCATTATTAGGAGCCCCAGCTGAGCATGGACCACCACACTCAGCGTATGATGCCTCTTGTTAAGAAATTGTTTTTCCCTCTGTCCGACAGCAAGCGTGGCCCAGTGGCACTCAGCAGATCCTGCTCCCTCCTGCCTGGCAGCAGCTGACTGGGGTGGCCACCCACACTTCTGTCCAGCACGCGACCGTCATCCCGGAGTCCATGGCCGGCACCCAACCGCTGGCAGACTGGAGGTAAACGGGAGGCGCTTGGAGGCTCCCTGAAGTACCCACCAGGGCTGGAGGAGGCGTGAGAAGAGCTGGGGTGGGAGGGATGGGGTCCCATGAGTCTGCAGAGCAGGGGGAGAAGGGCAGGAGGCTGCAGCCTGCAACCCCCCTGCCTGAGAGCTATGGGCGGTTCTGCGTTCCCCGTCCTTGAAGCAGAGCGCTGTGCCCACGCTGCTCCCTTCAGTCGCTTCCCTGGGGGAAACGCTCCTTCCTGGTGGGACTGGGAGCCCAACGGGCCCTGGAGGAGGGTGCCTCGGTGAAGGCGGTGGGAGCCTGTGAAAGAGCCTGCTGAAGAGCCGCCGGTTGCATTTTAAACGTGTGCCTGTCTCCCCCCTTTGCAGAAACACCCACGCTCACGGCAGCCATTATAACCCCATCATGCAGCAGCCCGCGCTGTTAGCTAGCCATGTGACTCTCCCCGCAGCCCAGCCCGTCAACGTGGGTGTTGCTCACGTCATGCGCCAGCCGCCCGCCGCCGCCACCTCTGCCAGGAAGAGTAAGCAGCACCAGTCGGCGCCCCGGTGAGTGCGCGCGGCTCCTGGCGCTGGCGTTGGTCGTGGCGTCGGTGAGGCAGGAGTCCGTACCTGGGTTGTTCTGAATGCAGCCCTGCAATGCAAGCGTGCTGACGAGGGCGGTATTCGCTGACATCTGTGGGGCAAAATAAAGTTTGTTCCACGGCCTGCGAGTGATTAGATCACGCTTCTTGTGACTGGACTCTTTGCTGTTTCACCTCATCTGTACCCAGGTCAGGAGAGCAGGGGGTAAGAGGTGGTCAGGTGCATTTTCTATCCAGTGAACATCATTTTGTGCAGGAGTTAGCGGCTGGAGGGCATGCAGGATGGGACACTCAGGCCCTGTTCATACAGCTTGTTCTGTCACTGTGATTACCTGAGGCCTTGTAGTCACCATAATTAAAAATGTAACTATATTCTCAGGTCAGCGTGGCGCGATGCCCCGTTGCCACACCTTTACTTCCCACATGATCTCGAAGAAGCACTCCTGGGGTGCCATGTCTGCATTTCCACAGACTGGTGTGCCTCCAGGGGACTGCAGCTTCAGGAGCATGTGCCTGATGTGTGCATACAAGAGCTGCCCCTTCAAAAGCAACGGGATCATGACCTATCTTCTGAGCTTTAATGCTATGCAGAGTGGAGGACTGGGGTGGCTTTAGGCCACCTTCAGGCTCTCTAGCTCCTAACCTAGGTGGTTGGCCCCTATCTTCAACAGTACACACCAGCAACAGATACCTGCACTGGCCTTTTTATAATCATGGCAGCATAAAACAGGGAGCATTTTATAAAGACATCTCATACAGGGGCAGTCCTTAGACACCTCAATCTATCAACTCTCAGTAGGACCATTTGGCTCTGCAAGGAGGAGACGGGGCTTTGGTTCATACTATGTTATGCGGCACAGCTCAAACGATAGGATGATTGCGGTGCCTGTCACAGCCCTGTAATCTTGCCTAGAGGACAAGGCTGTTGACAATGTACGTGCAGCTGTCCTGGGGAAAGTCCTCTGGGCTGTGAAACTAGCACATTTCTTTAAAAAAACAAAACAGAACAGTGCAGGGGAGAGAAGCAAAATGGGTCACCACTTGTGCAGTGGCAAAAACAGAGGAGCCTGTGGTTTTCCTGGGTGACTGGACTGGGGCCAGAGGAGCTCTGAGTTCACAACCAATTTGACTCTAGTTAAGAGGCCACTATTTAAATCCTTCCCATTTATGTGCTCTCTACTGTTGCATTTACTTTGGGTGGGCTCCAGCTGTCTTAGTCCATTCGTAATGTAGAGCAGAGGCAGCTACGACCCCAGCAAGCCAGCAAAAGAGAGCACCTGTTGCAACCAGTGCGCCTGTGCGGGGCCTCCCCTCTCCCTTCCCTCTCCAGGGGCAGGGCGGCAGCGTCCAGAGAGAATTGGACACTTTCAGACCAACGGGTTTCTACGGCTTCATTAATTGTTATGCTTTTGTAGCCAAATGAGGAGCGTGCTCCTTTGGAGAGGAGGGTACTCCACGCTGCTCATTGGTATTCAGAAAGCACTGCAAATGCTACTGTGCAGCCATTTGTTATGCAAAAGACCCTGTGTAAGTTGGTATAGTGCGATACGTCCATAATGACTTCCTTTTGATGGATGCCACCTATTCCTTTTGTTAGCTTTCGGGCCAAGCTGAACATGCAGCCCAGGCCCCACTGTAGAACAAAATGAGAACTTTGTTTGCTTCCTTTTTTGAATCTGCGACTGTTCTGCGATAGGCGGAAGAATAAAAGTTTAAAAAAAAAAGGAGGAAAGAAAATGTGGGAAGTAAATGAGTGAAATGGGCTTTAGTCAGTGTGCTTTGGTAAATATTCCCATCTGCAGACCTGTGCTGCACTGTTTGGTGGACAGGTTCTGTGTTCAGATCCCTGATCCAAGTGGGCCCTTTCAACTGTCAGGCAGGGAAGCTGAAGTAGGAAGACTGGGGAAAAAAACAGGACTTAAGAATGTTTTTCTACTGCATAATAAAAAGATTGTTCTTTTCTTTCTGGTTTATATGTGCTGTATCTGCTGCCTCACGTGGGAATGAAATGAAACTGAGTATATGTCCTCCCATCTGCGTGCTTTCATCCATGGGACTCCACTGTCCTAGAGGTTGAAGCATTGGGCAGGAAATATTCATTGAAAAGATTCTTAAACAGAAAACTAAATTTTCCTCTAAGAAAAGTAGTTTTCCTGATAAATGATTGTTGTTTTCCACAACAAATTCTAATTTTACCTTTACCTTTTTCTGTCCAAAAAATATCTGGTCATGATGCCTCCATGCAGGGTAGAGGAGAAAGGGATTATCATTTGGGTTGTTCTTACTTCTGCGAAAGCCATACTGTGCCTGCCTGTGTTTTGCATGTCTGGGCTGTGTGACTAGCCTCTACTTCCCGGTGCAAACTCCTGGGAGGCAGCATTTCTCATTTGGAAATTTCTAGGGGAAACAAAATGGCATTTTTTACTAAAATAAACTACTTTTCAGCCAATTATATGAATAAGTCATGTGAGGCACTCTGTCCTTCGAAGAGGTGACTATGCCAATTTTGCAGTTTTCCTAGCCTCCATAAATCAATGCCACTGAATCAGAGACCAGGAATCAAAAGCCATGGTGATGGGCAACTTAAGCAAACCGAGTTTTAACCAGCTAACAACCTTTCCCATTTCCAGAAATGCATCCACCTATGAAGTTTCATCCTCTCAATCCATCAGCTCGCCTCAGCGGTCGAAACGAGTGAAGGAAAACACGCCTCCCCGCTGTGCCATGGTGCACAACAGCCCTGCCTGCAGCACCTCCGTCACGTGCGGCTGGGGCGATGTGGCGACCAGCACCACGCGGGAGCGGCAGCGGCAGACGATAATCATTCCCGACACCCCTAGCCCCGCAGTGAGTGTCATCACTATCAGCAGCGACACAGATGAAGAGGAGGAGCAGAAGCATGCACCCACCAGGTGAGCAGCGGCTCTCTGCTCTTCTCTGTGTGCCGGAGAAAGAGACAGAGGCAGAGAAGTGCTGGAGCATCCCAGGAATTGCTGTAGCGTCCCAGGAGCTACAGTTGGGTCTCAGCACCCAGGTCATCTTTCATTTGAGAGGAAAGATGATGGGGCAGCTAAAATACTAGCTGAGGACTCCACAGACTTAGGTGACATTCCCTGCTGTGCTGCACAGTTGCTGTGTGACCTTGGAGAAGTATAATAGTCTCTCTGTGCCATAGTCTCTCATCTCTAAGAGGAAATAATAGTTTTCTCTGTCTCACAAGAGTGTTGAAAGGAGACTTCAGAGATCCTATGGTGATGGGCCTCTTTAAGTCAGATAGCTGTTTAAAACAAAGACAAAAAGAAGGGCTTGGAAGGAAGGTAGCTTAAAATTGCCTTTTCTCTTTCTAAGTGACCCAGGCATCTGTAAAGAGCATTAAATGACACCTTCCATATGTGCTATTTTCCTAAAAAGGTCCTGAAAAACAGTTAGTGGTTGTGTCATAAACACTCAATAATGGTAAATACATTGCAAGAGGTTTGCTCAGTTTTGATTGTGTTGCCAACACATCCCTGAACTATTGTCTTAAGTGGCAGAAACTGATGGCTTTTTGACTGACTCTGCAGCGAAGCATAGATGAGGCTATAGAGACGGTGGTGACTGAGTTTGCTCCTCAGAGAATTAACTCACCCGAGTGAACAGTGTGGCCCAGGACAGCTGCCACTGATGGTCATCTACTGTGGATGAGAGAGGACTTAATTTTCCAGGACTGTCTTTTCAGCACCTTTCATCAGATACAAGCACTCTAGGTTTCCCATCTGATGCCAGTCACAAGACATCACTCTGCTTTATAAGTTGTAGAGAAGTAGCCTTGCAAATGGCTGAATAATTATACCATCTTTATGTTGGTAACTGAGCTAGGAATTCTTAACCTTATCCCTCCAGTATTGTCAAGAGACAATTTTTTATTTATTTAGGACATGCTCCATGGCAGATTTTCCTTTAAGCACTGGAGATATCTAGCTGTATCTCTGCATCTCTGCTCTGTGGTGATACGTGGAGCACTGCAAATGTGCACAGAACAGATGAGATGCATTTGGCCTCAAGGAGCTAAAAATCTGTAAAGAGGAGCCACACGATTCAAGCATCTAGGGCTGCAATTTCAGCCTGCCCCCCGCCAGCTGCCCCTGCTTCCCATTCCCCTTCTCCCAACCAGTGAACTTCACCGGGCAGTGAGAGCTCAGTGCCTCTCACATTCGGGCTTGCCATGAATGCAATGGTTATCGCGGGGAATTGATCACAGGAC
The DNA here is from genome assembly GCF_034638445.1 of Ciconia boyciana. Taxonomy (NCBI): domain Eukaryota; kingdom Metazoa; phylum Chordata; class Aves; order Ciconiiformes; family Ciconiidae; genus Ciconia; species Ciconia boyciana. The sequence goes on from NC_132934.1 coordinate 63,926,354, forward strand.
AATGTAACATATTTCACTTAAAAAAAAAAATTGCTACAGTATTCCTTAGTTTGGTAGGGAGAAGAAAGTGTGTTTCCAGAAAGAGTTCAGTGAAGGTCAGTGTGGAAAACGGGTGGACTATAAATAAGGAGCCCCCACTTCCAGGGTTCTTATGGGAAAGGAAGGGCAAGACAAAAGGGATGCTGAAAACTAAGGTTGTGAGGTGGGGCAGCATGAAGAGGGCAGGTATCTCAAGGGTCATGGGAGCTATTTGCAAGCATTTTTACCATGCTGCTGGTCCCAGGCTTTGGAAAATTATGTGCAAGTACTTATACTTACTGTCTGGGTATTGTCTTGGGTCCAGAGCAGGGTGGAGGGAGGAGCTGAGATCCTGCAGCCACTTCAGCTAATGGTGTCTCCTCTGCTTCAGCTTTGCTGCCATCTGACCAGTTTCTTCACTCGGCACCTCTCCAGGGAGACAGACAGAACAAAGTTCTGGAAAATGTCTGGAAATCGAGTTGGGAGTTTGGGGTATTTAACTATTCGGGCAAGGTCTGCTGAGGGGTTAGGAAAGTAGTCCCAGGAGCCAGACTTACATAAACAAACTGGCTTTGATATGACTAAAGCATATTCAGGACACGTTCCTGCCTGGGATCAGATCCCTGGCTACTTTTTGTATCCATATGGCATATCTATACAGAGTGCCAGGGCGACAGCATTCCTGGAAGGCCAAAGCTTAAGAGCTAGATTTAATTTCTGAGCCATGTAGAGACATTTCGCGTGGACACGGGCTGTTCTTGGGCACCTTTTGGAATTCCAGAGTGAATTAAATTGCCTGTGCAGATGTAACCAGAGCGAGTGGAGAATTAGGGGCAGAGACGCAGATGGAAAATAGCATGTCCAGAATGAGAACTTTTGTTTAAAGTCTCCAGGAGAGTGAAGTCAATTCACTCAGTGCCTTGTGACCTGGGCATATCTAAGACCAGATTCTCAGCTGGAGTAAGAATGTAGCTTCCAGTCAAGGAAGCTGTATCAGCATTTAATGCCAACGAACTTTGCCCCCGCCAAAGTTGAGGTCTTTTTCGTTGAAAGCATGTCACATATAGGAAAGTACCTCCAAGTTTTCTTATGTATTTTTTTGGCTCCAAGAAAAATGGGAGTGGCAGCAAAGTATGTTCTTTACTGTAATCAGTGCCCAAATGTTCAAGATCTGAGTCGAAAATGAAACCATGCAAAGAATGCATTGTCTCACCCATATTTATGCAAATATTACCCTGTTGGGCAATCGCTGTGGTGTGGGGGTGAAAAATAAAGAATAACTTGAAACATGCTGGTAGTCACATCCGAACATATTAGCTTTTTCTAGATTAGAATACAGAAATCGTACGGCAGTTGACAGATCAGTCAAAGTTAATTGCCTGATCCCATCTTACTGATAGCAGTGGTATCTTTGCATTAACTTCACTGATGTTGGATCAGCTCCTGAATTTGCTACAGCACTTCCTTCTCTTATTTCCTGTGGGACTGGAAATTTTTCTTTGACCCATGAGACTAAAAATGTTTATTTTATTGATTGCTCGGCAAAGAGAGATTAGAGCTACCTGTGGTTGTGAGAAGTAGTAGGTCCTTCGACGATGTAAGAGTTCGTAAGTCTCAGTTTAAGAAGGACTGGTAATGCTGATAAAGTATGATACTGCTGATGCAGTAAAGGAGTCCCACAGCTTGGATTTACTCTGACAGAAAAGCCTCTCTGTAATACCAGAGCAGCAGAGAGAGCTTTTCTAGTGCAGGGGATGCAACTTTTTTATTGGCAAAAGAAAAATCTGAAGAATTTGGTGTGATATGGGCAGAATTTTCCTTTTACTAATGAAAAGCACAGATGTGCAAGTAGGTTGCTTATGAAATACCAGCTGACCGGGCAGGCAGGCCAGCACGTTGCTCGTTCTTTGCTCACATGTGTTTTGCACTGTTGATGAGCGTAGCTTGGTGTAATCTTTTTAAAATCAATGGTCATCTGAAAATGTTGGGCTCCTGTTGGGTAAAGGTGCTGGGGAGGTGGTGCAAGGTGGGCTCTGGAGGACCTGCTCCATGGAGCCTTGTCAAAGGGGGCCATCTGCTGGGCCGCGGCCCCGTGCCTGGGGTGAAATCACACAGGAGGGACCTCAGGTACAGTTCGGCAGGGACAGTCCTGAGAGAAATGGTCGGAGATTTTCAGGGGGCAAATGCCTGATTTAAAAAGTCAGTTTGTCAAAACCAAGGCTTTTTGCAGGCTACATTGAGATTTTTCTAGTAATATCCCCAACACAGTGAAATCTGGGGAGGCTTCAAAACTGCAAAAAGTTTTGACTTTTATTTAAGGGGGGGAAAGTCTTAGGGGATTAACTAAGTAAGGGGAAGAGTTCTTTTTTCTGGTTTAATGGAGGGGGTTTTTTTCTTTCAAAATGTAAGCAAATAATAGGAAAAAAACCCCAAAATTATGAAACTGGATGAAATACTGGATGAAATTGTTTTTACCTAGTTTCTGTTGCCCACAAAGTTTTGCATGTGACATTTTGTCTTGCAGAACAGCAGAAAAAAATTTGCATATAAAAAGCATTATATGAACAGGAAACAATTTTGTGACCCTGTTTATTTATCACCAGTGAATTTCTAGACTCTCAGTTCAGCATCCTTCACAAAGAGACTCTGTAGGCCAAAGAGATGTTTACTACTGTGCTGGAAGATAATACCCTGACTGTTATTTATTCTGGAAAGAAGAATTTAGGTCTAACCATTACCTGTAAAGCACTGAAGAGAGTAAAAACAGAGAGTAGACTTGATTTTTTTCTTATAAATTTATTCCTCTTAAGTTTCTCTACTTGCTCTAGCAAGAAAATCAAGCAGACAGACTGACCAACAGTGCAACTGCAGTTGCAGTAATTGGAGCACATATTCAGCAAGTAGTAGGGGTTAAGTACTCCCCAGTATGCAACTTCACATGGTGCAGTGGTTTAAATGTAAATCCTCCCTTGATTAAATATTTCTGAAGCTTAGAAGTGGAGAAAAATAAAGCAACAACTTAAACACAGAGCAGAGAGGCACAAGTGCACCCTGGGATGGCTGAATGGTGGGTGGGAGGGAGGGAGAGCACACGTGGTCCTGCGGGAAGGACGTGCCAGCGGTGCAGCGAGGGGTATTTCCATGTCCTGCCAAGGGGTGCGTCCCAGGGTGTGGCAGAAGGAAGGGCTGGAAGGAAAGGCAGTGGAGGTGGCTGTCGTGACGTGCCTAGATGAATTCCCATCTCAAGCAGTAAGTGCAACAGCCAAGGAAAACATGACTTTTCTTGAAACAATACAGTGATGGCCTTGAGGTGGGTGGTTTTGAGGGTGCTTCCACCCCAACAAGGCAGGAGAGCCCCTCACTTCCCCACTGCCTGCTGTGTCTGTGCTGGTATCATAAGTAACACCTCTCCAGCTTGGCTTTCCATGGGATTCTTACAGTAATCACTGTCTTCCTGGACAAGAAAGACTGACCACAGCTGTCATGTGGGCATACTGAGTAACTGCCCTCATGGGCCATCTTCATTGGCACAAAATTCTTGCAGCATTGGGGTTTTTTTTCCTTTTATTAAAATAGTAAACTACACAGTGAAGTCTCTGAGCGTGAGCTGATGCAAGTTGTTAATTCACCTTATTCACATCGTAGTGCAACAGTGGTGGAGCCTACTTCAGAGGACTTTCATTCCCCTTTCGCACAAAAATCACTGGCAGGCACAAACCAGGTGTTTTTGCCAACTTGCTGATGTGCGCGTGTCAGGGTCAAAATACCATTTGTAATTCTCTTTTGACATCTAGCCTATTGTGGCTATGTTATACTGTGCATAGTAATGCACTGACTCTGCATAGCAATATGTTGACTAACCACAGTCATCTGGTAAAAGATTGCTGCCTTCCATCTCCAGAAGACACACCGACATGCAACTAATACTTACAATAACAGAGATAGACAGTAGCTCTCTCAGCAAACCTTCAGCAGTAGAACCTTTACACCCTGCTAAGCAATTCAGTATATATGACTTAAATAGCTACAGCATGTGCTGTATAGCCTAATAAAATGGCCTCAGTGTAGTACTTGATAAGTATTTCTTACCATGACAAATTCACAAAGAAGGTGAGAGCAGATTAACAGGTTGGGATGGAGGTTGAGCTGAAGAGAGGGGGGCATGTTCTCAACACTGTGCTATGCATGGCATAAGATTTCAACATGAAGAAAGCGATTGCAGTTGTAGTGTGAGTTTTTGTTGGCTGACCCTATACTTTCCTAGAATAGGTGGCTTATTCTGAAGCAGCAAACTGAAAAGGTTGCATGTTACTAAGTTTTCAGAGACCTGGAACAGAATTTTTGTGATGTGATGTAAAGCTAACGTGCCATGGTATACATGCACACCAGTTCAAAGGCACAGTTGAGGGATGGGTGCCTTCTTCCCCCAAACTAGAAGGCCATCTCGGTGACCTTGAGAGCTGAAAGCCTCTGTTGCTATAGCGTCAGCCACACTGAGAGGTTTGTATCTCTGTGGGTGAACCACATGCTGAAGAATTGCCCCTACTAGACTCCATTTGCTTTTTCTGGGATTCTGGTGTAACTTGAGATATTCAGGGAAAAAAGATCCTGTTCATGCAATGCTATCACATACTGAGCTTTTGGGCTGGGCCTTCAGCAAGTAGAAATCATCGCAAGTTACACTGTTATAAGAACTGTTGTCCCTGTCCTTGTCCTTGGCTATTTAGATGGTTCCAATGTTGTTTTAATACCTAATTCAGCATCTTCTTTTCCTTAATTTCCTTTCACTTTTCATTCTCAACATCTGCCTTCAGCACCTTCCCCTTAACAGTATCTGAGATGCCCACCTTAGTTTCTTGCCCTGTGCCTGTGCACAAACTATCTTCTCTTTCCTCCATCAGACTTTTCCTTGAGATCTTTCCTTGCCGTGGAGAACAGAGACCCATGTCCGTCTCTCCGCTGTGCACTCATGAGGGTGGTATATGTTAGAGAGCTGTCTCCGAGAGCTGCTTCTGCGTGTTCAAAGGCACGGTCATGCTCTGTGTCTGCACATTGGACAGACATGAATTGTTTTGCGTCCAAGTTTGAGAACAAGCTCTTCGGGACCACGTGGGAATGGGCTTCCACTCATAAACTAATAATAAACTTACAAAGCAATGCATATTTTTCCAACTGCTTTTCTGAAGGGAGGATGCAGCTCCAGCCAGTAAGGGTTAAAAAGCCTTCCTGGCTTATTGCTTTTCAGTCTGTGTAGATGGATTTGATGCCACTTTGGTAATCTTCCCCCCTCCCTCCTCTGGAGAATTAAAAAACACCTACCCACGTAATGCAGGCAGGCACACAAGCTGACCAGGAACACATGCCGACTCTCAACACTACTAAATCACGTATGCTGCTGCTACTGTGCTTGCAGGAGGGAAAGCAATTACCAGGCTTGGAGTCAGCTTAATAGGAAGGGGGCAAGACTTTTAATAGTATTTTTCTGTGTAAGCACAAACATCCCCAAAAGCTGTGGCTGAGTTATAGGAATACAGTAAGCTTGCTGAGTAGGCAAGTGCTGTGTCAACAGGTACAAGCTCTCAGTCCTGATGGTTTGTGAGCAGGGAAGGCGATACATCAGCCTAGACCTCACACAGGTAACTCCTGCATTACTGCGACGTGGGGAGAGCAGCTGAGTCCTCAGAGGGAGCTGGAAGGAGGACAGTTGCTGGCTAGCAAGAAGGCTTTGAGAAGGAGGAGTACTAGCTCTTCTGGGTTGAATTTTCAAAAGTCCCCATTTTGACTTAACGGGTATCTCTAAGCCTGTGAATCAACTGATTTTCAGTGTGAGTTGGGCCTTTGATGCTTTTGAAATTCCCACCCTTAATCTCTCAGGCAGGCTCTGCTACAGCAGGTGCCGAGCTCTGGGCGTATGAATAGTCCCGACTGACTTCTCTGCCTGCTCTGACATTAACCGCAGTCGTTACCTTTCCTAAAGACAAAAATCCAGCTGCTTTCGATGGGACTCCTCGTGTGCTTGAAATGATGCAGCCTGCTGAATCGAGAGGCTAATCATTTAGGCCCTAATCCTGCAAATATTTACCCATGTGGTTTAGCTCTGTTAGTGGAACAGCCCAGCTGACTTTGGTGGATGACACAGACTGGTAGTGCTAAGCACTTGTGTAAGCCCTGGCAGGACCATAGCTCTGGTCCTTCTCGGGTTCCCATCCATGAAATGAGTTTAATATCCTGCTATGGTCCCTTTCTCTGGAAGGGTCTGGGTTTGGGGTCACTTATTTGTTCGACCAAACATATTTACTTGATTTTCTTATTGTAACCAAGGAGCTATAAGACTTTGAAGGAGAAGACTCCTCATGGTCCCTTCTTTGACAAGCCCTCAATCAAACTGGTGACAAATATGCCCATTCTAAAACAATAAATAGCACGGATTACACAGAAGAATACCTTTCCAGTTCTACAGCTCAGCCTTCCCATGTCAAGTGTCAGCCGAGAGCAAGTATTTCCAGTTCAGCAGCTCAGCCACTTATGTAAGGAAGGGACTGTAAAAGAATAGCTAGACCTTATCACTTGTCAGAAAACTCTTTAGTGACTTGATTTTTCTTTATAAAATGTAATAACTGTCAGAGGTAGAGAATATATATCTCCTCCCAACTGGCAGCCAAGGGTAGCTGCAAAGGGCAAGCAGTGTGGATACTCATAAATGTGTGATTACAGGCATTTCTACTGAAGGAGAGAGGAATATTGATGCAATATTCGTCATTTTTATTGGCTTAATATTCTTCTTTCATAGCACCATATCCAAACTGCTACATCTTTCTTCACATACAGTAGTTGTCCATCTAAGATACTCTGTTGCTCTTTCCATTTCTAGTCCAATGCTCTCCAGCTCCTTGTGGACAGCCAGAATACGAGGGTTCGCTGTCGTATGCCTTCCCTGTCGAAAAGGTCCCTGCCCCTACAAGGATTGCTTTCAGCTTCCAGATTGCTGTGCAATAGCTTCCCCTCCTCCTCTATCATCTGCCCTGTTTCAGGTGTCAGTGCTTTAGGATAGCAGGGGCCTCTCGAGAGGTATTTTTCACTGTGCATAGAACAACACGGTCTTGTGTCCTCTTCGGGGCACGCCGGATCCTGTGATGATAGCCCAGGGAAAGTCTGTGTGGTGGTAACTTGTTTGCGAATGCAGCACCCCAAGGTGTTCTTTAATGGAGGAGATGATAGCTTTCCAGTTACAAGTCTTGGGAGCGAGGTGGTGAGTTGCAGCTTGTGAATGCTGACGGAGAGGCCTCGGGACTGACGAGTTGAAGGGGACCTACCAGTGCTCCTTTAGCACTGTGAAAAATAAATAAGGCAAACAATGTCCTTGGAAGGAAACTGTTCTCAATATCTGCTCCACCTTTCCCTGGGTAAGAAGCGATGCTGAGCCTAGGGAACAAACGGCTCCATCACAGACTAAGACCGGATTAATCAGTTGTTCCCTGGGCTGGACTGGGCAGAGTGAGAGAACAGAGAGGAGACTCCATGGGAAAGGGAGCGCTCTCTTTTTAAAGTGCACACTTAAAAAGTTAAGAGATGGATTCTTTTTTCTCCATGGCATTTCTGTTCCTGTTGGGGCTGTTTCCACCATTAAGCCTAATTACTTAGCTTTTTATGTGCTATCCATTTCTTTTCATCATTTTAAAAACTTCAGTTGCCATAACAACATAATGCAATCAGTGAAACATAGCAGCTATTTTCTGTAGTCAAGGTCTGTGCACTGTCAAGGATGTGAGCCATTTAAGCAAATCTTCACCATCCCCCTTCCTCCGTCCTCTTTCTTGCTCTCTCTTTTTCTCCCTAAACAAGCTCATAACAGGAAGGAGAAACCATCAGGAATAATTAGACACAATAGCAAAGCAAATCCCAATCGTACTCATGCACTCTAGTCTAATGAACTTCTAGCTCTAATCTTGCAAGTGTTGATGTTCCTTTTTAATCACTTTTTTGATGTCGTAGATAGATTAGCAGCAGCAGGACCTTGATAATCCACGCTAGAGTCAGGAGACCCAGTGTTTATTCAGAGAAAGAAAAGAAAACCCAAAGCTTTACATACTTTACTCATTTTTTCTTCATTCGTTCCTCAGTTTCAAATGCTTATTGAGAATATATGCCCATTGTACCATATTAGTAAATAGAATGGAGTGTATTTTGTAGATTCATGGGATTTAATCATGAAAAGTCATAGCATCTATTATTAAATCATTGCTGGAAGGCTGGGAGAAACCGCCACGTTTTTGTGTGGGTGGTGAGACTTGCAACAAAGCATAGTATAACTGCTGGGCTTCTACTGCACACATATATAAAAAGCAGTCTGAAAATAAATCTGGCAGTCTGGTTCAGTGCTATTCTAAGCAGTGTGAATATAAGATCTATCCACAATGTCTTACTCACTCCTTGACCTCCATGAAGGCTTTCCTGGAATAGCAATGAGTGAGTTTCGAAGCCGGGGGTTTGGCTTAAGCCGCCTCTATCTGGCGGAGGACTGAAGGGTGTGCTTTGCCTTTACGGAGCTAGTCTGCCACAGGCAGAGTCTTCTGGTGGCTTCTGAGTCGATCGTTGCCCATTCACTCTTTCCACTTGTGTGCTTGTGTTTCAGCACCTTGTCCAAGCAAAGGAAGAACGTCATCAGCTGTGTCACCGTGCATGACTCCCCCTACTCCGATTCCTCCAGCAACAACAGTCCTTACGCCGTGCAGCATCGCACAGGGCAGAATAATGGGAACACCTACGACACCAAAGGGGTTCCAGAGACTCACTGCAGTGGGAACCCCCGAACGATCATCGTGCCACCACTGAAAACCCAGGCCAGTGAGGTGTTGGTAGAGTGCGATAGCCTGGCACCAGGTAAATTGCACCTCTTCCGTCAAGAAAATTAGTAAGAAATAAATGATTTATCTTGGAAGAATCTCATTGTTCGGTTTCATTTTGTTTGTTTGTTTGTTTGTTTTGTTTTCCAAAGAAACCGTGCTCCTGCCCTTCTCTCAAGTGACACATCTGTTCTTGGGAGCCATATTGCATTATTTATGTGCCCTGGTACACTCAGGAGTCACGGGGGCAAGTGTCGTTCCCAGTTACTTCTGTACAAACCCAAGAACAGAATGCAGCCTTTAGCTCAACATTTGACATGAAAGGCTCCCAAATGCAAGTGTGAACCTTTGCTGCCTTGCCTTTCCGTAGGTTTACTTTAAAACGGGTAAGAGATTGAAAACACATGTGCATTTTCATCCAAACTTGTTGACGTTTCTGGGAAGAACATTTCCCCAGGATCTTCATTATGGACTGATGAGGTTTGCTCATCCAGAGCCTGCGCAATGCTAGGTAGTACCATGTGTTGAAAAGGGGCTTATGGTGGAAGTCTGGCCCAAAGCAATTGGCTTTGAGCTACTTGGCAGTCCTTTCTTTTGATGCACTGCTGGTGAACACAAAGGCTCAGAGGGTGAGCTCCCCACTAGCTCCTTCTCCCTCCCTTCTACTCACCGTGAGGTCAGCCAAGCCAGGGCTTTTTTGTGCTGTGCACACTATACTTTCCTTTCTCTCCTTGGGATTTGTACCTGCATCGTACAGTTCTGCTGGCAGAACAGTTTCTCACACTTCTGAAGGATCTGTAAAGCCTTCTCCGGGCCCGGTTTGGGTCCACATATCAGGTCTGCTTGTCTGCCATTAGGATAACAGGCTGGCCGCGTATTTGAAGCACTGCTGAGATATGCTGTTAATTAAGAGAAATCATTTTCTTATCCTGCTTCTGTTGTATGTCTCCTCCCAAAAGCCACTCTGGAGGAGATTCAGTGAGGAAAAGGTAGGGTGAGCAATTAAAGAATGTGATGTAAGCTACAAATGTGTTTCCTTTCCTGGCACAGTCACCACCAGTCACCACTCATCCTCCTACAAGTCCAAGTCCTCCAGCACCGTGACCTCCACCAGCGGTCACTCTTCAGGGAGCTCGTCTGGAGCCGTTGCCTATAGGCAGCAGCGACCAGGGGCACATTTCCAGCAGCAGCAGCCTCTTAATCTAAGTCAGGTAAGTCAACCGAGACAAATTTTGGTGGTGCGTCATCCAGCTGTAACCTACCACTCCTCCAGCACGGGCTGTCCTGTTCCAGTCTAACGATAGTTGGGCCCCATGTTGAGTTTGATCGACTTGTTTCAACTTCACTGCAGACTTTGATCTTCCAGCTCAGGCAGTAGAGGTAGTGCAGATCCCACCCCTGAGTGGGCTGGCGGTACTCTTACCGTGGGTTTTGAAGTTAGATGATCTAACAGTGTGAGTGGGAATAATGTGAGAGAGAAGGTGCAGTGGCTCAGACACAAAGGAGTGGAGCAGGACCGTGTAGGAAGGACTGAATTCTCCTTAGCTATAGGTAACCATGGGGAGAGTATCTTCTAAGTGAAGGGAGTGCATCAGCCCAGCTGCGAGACTGGGAGAGAAGTTCCCATCAGATGTGACAAGGCAAAGCAGAGCCTCTATGCATATACATGACCTCATGTAATGAGTTTGATCCATCCCGTGATAAACCTGGGCTGAGATCTGGGCAAATCTCATTACTTGGCAGCATGCAGTTCTCAAGATGTTTCATAGTCTGTGATCGAAACACCCAGGGAGCTCCCCAGGAGCTTCAGTGAATAACGCCCTTTTCACGTACTGCACCTGGGGCTTCTCTCTACCCTGAGGTGAGGTAATGAGCGTAGGGACGTTGCAGCGCAGTTACCAACACTTCAAGAGGAGAAAGTCTGGAGAGCTCAGAGGACAGCGCTGGTTTGCATCCAAAGCTGGATATAAGCAGAACTGTTCGGGGCTTTTTTTTAAATAATTTGGGGGAGAAGAATGTCCCCTCCCCCTCAAAATGTAGTTGCAATTTAAAAATTTAAACAAGCTTGAAATAAAAGTGAGTGAAAATGGAGGAAGTGGGCGAGATGCTGTTTCCAAGAGTGGGGGAGGAGTGTGGCTGCCGCATTTCAGACCACAATGACAGCACAGGGAGTGCTTACAAAGAGGATGAGAAGGCTTGGAAGAACAGAAGGAAATAACATGGAGCGTTGCCCTTCTTGCCTTCTAATTCCTATTTTGTTGGTTATTTAATACTCTGACTACAAATGACCAGGAAAACTCCTTGACATTGTGCAGTGCAAAAAAAAAAACTTAGAAAAATCCCTGGAAAAGTACATTGCTCCTGTCCCACTGCAAGAAAATTGCCCTGTGCTCAAGTAATTATAGCTGATTACATGAGGGTACCAGGCACCTGTAGGATCTGATGGAGCCAAGGGTTTTATCTTTAAAAAATAAAGTAGTTATTTTACTAACTGAGGAAATGATAAGCGCAAGGACCCAAACTGAGCAAAAATAAATTGCCTGTTCCAGGCATAGTTAGGCAACTTCATTCCCCTGAGCTAGCAGCGCACCCCATCTTGTCAGCAGAGAGTTCACTAACAAAAGACGTGTTGTGCAAGCGACTGGACTTGTGGAAGATGTTCTTAGGAGCCAGGCATCCAAGGTTGGGTCTTCATGTTAGCTGCACCAGCAGGTCGTGGCTCAAAGTGGGGGACTCCGTTGTCCTTTTGGGGGCCATTTTGGTGAATGTATGAAAATGCAGGGTCTTCCTAGGCTTGGGAGGGACCCTTTGCCATCACCCGTTTCCAAGGGAAGACTGTGGTGGTGCTGAGGGTGTCAGGAGGAGCGCAAGGGACTTTCCTGAGGCCGTCCTGGTGTCGTAGGGAGGCTCCCAGGCACCGCTGAGGAGGTAAAGAGCCATCTCTTGTCTTGTAACCGCTTATCACTGTTGCTGTCTTTATCCAGGCCCAGCAGCACATCACGACCGATCGCACAGGGAGTCACCGGAGACAGCAAGCCTACATCACTCCAACGATAGCTCAGGCCCCGTACTCTTTCCCGCACAATAGTCCCAGCCATGGTACAGTTCATCCTCACTTGGCCGCGGCTGCCGCTGCTCACCTGCCCACCCAACCCCACCTCTACACATACACCGCCCCTGCCGCCCTGGGCTCCACGGGCACCGTCGCACACCTGGTGGCCTCCCAAGGGTCTGCGCGGCACGCCGTGCAGCACACCACCTACCCCGCCAGCATCGTCCACCAGGTCCCTGTCAGCATGGGCCCGCGGGTTCTGCCCTCGCCCACCATCCACCCGAGTCAGTACCAGGCTCAGTTTGCCCATCAGACCTATATCAGTGCTTCTCCAGCCTCCACAGTCTACACTGGATACCCACTGAGCCCCACCAAGGTCAACCAGTACCCTTACATCTAAACACTGGAATAAGGAGCGAGAGACACACCCGTCCCGGGGGAGTGAGGCGGCCGCTTTTGTACTGAAGAACATGACAAACAATGCAATGGGAGGCTCGCGTGAAACTTGAACGAAGGAGACTTTAAGGAAGAAACGAAAAAGAGGAAAGAAGGGGGAGAACCAATTCTACACTTTTTATTTAAAAAAAAAAAAGAAAATGGAAAAAAAGAACAGAAAAAAAAAAAAACCCACAAAAACCCAACCATTCTGCACCAAACTAGAGAGCGAGAGAGAAGCAGAAGGACCCTCCAGCGGGTCCTGTCTTTTGAAGAACTTCACCAATAGACTTTAAAAGGTTATTTTCATCCAATAGTGAGCTACATTTAGAAATTTGTTGTCCAGAACACCTAAAATGAAATCCATGAGGTTTTTAATCCAATAGGTATATGGATTAGGGATTTATCCAGCCTTTCAAAGGGTTTATGCCCCATCTTTGCAGTGGTTTCTGTATCCCAGACCATACATAAGGTTTTGGGTTTTTTTTTCTGGAAATAGAAAATGGGTAAGGGAGGCTGAGGGAGGAGGAGAAAATGTTGTCCCAGTGCTCTAAATTTGGATCTAGCACTGCTATGCTTAAAAACACGTGGGCAAAGCAGGCCATGCAGCACTGGTTGAGAGCAGAAGCAATGGGGATGTTTCTCCCTTTCCTTGAACACACTGGATAAATCCCTGAGAAATGCTATTCTTAAATGAGAACTCTAATAATGTATGTTGGATTTCAATTGCTTTTCATTTTATTTTATTTGGAAATGTTCCTTTTCAATCCCTAGCCGTTTTAGTATAGGAGGAGACATTTTAGCTGCCCCCCCCCCCCCCCCCCCCCCCCCCCGGTAGAATGTAGCACTATACAGGTCATACGCCGTTTTTACTATTTTGTGTTGAACTTCAACGATACCAATAGACTATTCCTCAATGTGATTGCACAAAGAAAAGTGATATAACATAGGCATGTAACAAATGTGATTGTCCAGGTATGTACGTGTGTGTGTGTGCGTGCGTGCGTGTGCGTGCAGATGCTGCCTTCTCTCTGTGGTGTGTTCCTCGGCACAGCCATTACAACTGTCACAGTCTTAGTTTTACATCATTCCCTCGTAGTGCCTTACCGAACTACAGATGCGGTTTAAGGGTTTACTTCCACTGGTACTCCTAGAAACTGACTGAGGCTAGTCGGAATTTACTCTCAGCTCTTTTTCTTTTTTTTGGGGGTTGTTATTGCCGATTTTCTTCTTCTGCTGGTGGTGTTTTGGGTTGTTTTCCCACGTCGTCAATCTTAGCTCACTTGGCGAGGTATTGGGGAGGCTCGTTGGGGTTGGAAGTGCATCTAACTGGGAGTTTTGTCGAGCACTGGATGAGCTGGAAGTGACCAGGTCGGTTGTGAGACCCAGGGTGACTCCCAGAGGGTCTGGGGATTCGTTTGTGGACTGGTCTGTTTCCATCCTGTTGAAATAGCAAGTTTCCTCCCCGGAAACTGAATTCTCATTCTGCTGTTTGCTGACGTTCTCGGTGGACTGGAAGGACAGCGTCCTCCCAAGTTGTCAGGTTGTCCCGGTTGTGTCTCTGAAATAGGAACAAAACTTTAGCCCATGAAAGGGGGAAACACTAGTTGTCGCCAACATCTCTCACTACGTCTGTCAATGGGAGGGGGTCGGGAAAGGGCTGGAGTCTCAAAGCAAGCACCAGAAAATCCAGTTGAGAGAGTCAAACTCAGGTTTCTTAAGTGACAAAAGTATTGGAATACATCGGGCCTTACCCGCTCTATCGTAGCTGTGACAGTGTGCGCTTCCCCTCCTCCCTTCTCACCTACACCCCAACAGATTGCCTGCAGTGGTAGAGTGACTCTGGAACCGGAGGGCACGGTGGCCCTCTGGGTCCTCCATGCCAAGGAACGCTACGTGGTCGTCTTGTTTTCTGACAGGTTTCTAAAGAGACCCTTTCCTACAGTTGGGTTTGGTCCAGAGGGGAGTTTCGCTGGTAATGGCAGTTGCACCGGTGCATCAGTATTTGGAAGTGTCTCTAGAGTACCCATGTCTGTGGATGGTCTGGGGAGGAAGGAGAGAAGAGAGTCTGATAGAACGTTTCCGTGTTTCCATGAAAGCTGAAGTCTACGTGGTGGCTCAGTTCCACTCTACATTTCCCTGTAACTAGAGCATGAAGTATTCCGGTATTTCACAAGATGCTGGAAAATAGCAGGTTTGTCGGCAGGGTGGTGAGGGATGGGTTCCCTGGGTGGCAGTAAGGAAGGAGGTTCTCTCACGTGGGAAGAGCTGACGGAAAGACAAGCACAAATACGTTGTCTTGCGGTAAGTGCTTGGCTGGCCTGGAAGAAGAAGGGATCCCGCTATGCATAGGCTGTTCAACAAGGCTGTTGTCTTCTGGCAAACCACCAAATAACCTCCCTGGTTGCTAGCTCTGGTTCCTGGGCTACCCTTGCACAGTTTTCTTCTCCTGCCTGTCCTTCATTCCAGCTCAGTATCCTGTAGATGAGGATGCGATCTCCTAGCAGCCTATGCACCTTACCCCCCGCTTCCTTTGGAAAGACAACACGTCCCCTTTCGTCTGAGGCAGGAAAATAAAGCCCTGCTCTCTCTGTTGCATTCCTCTCCTCTCCCACCAGTTTGGGAGTGAGAGCGTCATGCTGCTTGTGTCATGAAAAGGAAAGATAATGTTATTTTATTGTATGGTTGTTATGATTATGATTATTATTTTATTGTTATTATATTTTACTCTGGGTTTTAATTGCACACGCATTCCTTAATCTTTGTGGGGGTTTTTTTTCTCTTAGTATTGTTGTTATTGTTGTTAATTTTATTTCTCTTCATCAGTGGCACCAGAAGGGTTGCTGTGTTTGTGAAAACTGCAGGAGGAAGGGGAAATGAGATTGTCCCGAGGATGAAAACTCTGCCTTTAACCTAGGGGGAGTGGGGCTGCTCTGTGAGAGCAGTTACAGCCTTGAGGGACAGGAGTTATCCTCCGTGTCACATATGCATTTCAGAATAAGACCAGAATCATTCATTCAGAGGCCAAAACCAAACAGCAGCTAACGTAATCATCTATCAGGAGAGCTGGATCAAAGGCAGGTAAGGACCTTGGTGCCCTGGGATCCAGCTCACCATCACTTTGTTTGATAGGAAGTTTATATGAGATCAAGACCTCAAGACCTATTTGTGCTCCAGGCCATAATCATGGGGCCCTTTCGGTGAACCCAAGGTCACGCTACGCGTTAAGGGTTTGGTTTTCCTAAAGGAGAAAGCAGATAGATGGCTCTCCAGAAACAGGGCTATCAGAGGAGCCGCGGCAGAGGCGTGAGCACGGCTCTCAGTCCCATCACTGGATAAAGGACACTGGCGTGCATGGACGGCGTTAGCTGGGTAACGCACAGCCGCAGACAGGGCAGGTTCCTCACCTGCTCTTCCGCTCTCACTGAAGGTTGATCAGGTGTCCGCATGGCCAGGATGCTTGGCTTGCCTTTTTTTTTTTTGTCCCCGATGTAGATTTTCCTTTCTTTTACAATTATTTGTTGTGGAATCTTATTAAGCTATTCTGGTTGCTAGAGTTTAGGTATTTATGTTTTCATTTGCATCGCCTGCTCTGTTTCTATGGAGGGAAGCAGTAACTGAATTCAAACTCCATAAAAAAATGATAGGACTTCAGCAGAGACTTAAAGTTAATCATGCACTTGAGTGCTTTGCTAAAGAACAGACTTAACCCTTCAAGTTAAGTACTTGTTTATGCACTCCTCTGGCCTAGGACTGGCGAAGCATGGAAGGTTGCAATCTCAATCACAGTAATGTTTTACTTGTATTAATTGCGTTTTCCCTGTGTGCCCATCTGACCTGCTCTCCCATGCGGGCTCGAATCTGATTTTGGGGGGTGTTTGGCAGTGGAGCTGTTAGAACGGCAGATGCTGGCAGCAAGAAGGGGTGCAGTGCATGCCGGAGGAGCCACCTTTCACATTGTCCAACCTGGAGTCGCTGACCTGCCAGCCATAGGTGGTCAGATGATTGCGGTGATGGGACGCAGTGATTGCAAGAGATGCACAGCACAGCCATGAAATTGCTTTGATGGTGCAACACTGTGTGTTTTCTGGTGGGTGTGGGGGAGCTGAGCAACACCTCCTCCCTCACACCTGTATAAAGGCATAGTATGGAAAGAAAGCGTGGTACGGTTAGTCACAGGGGAAACCCGATCGTTTTAGCAGAGGAAGCAAAAGCTTTGCATGCTGTCGGTGCCACATACATAGTAACAGCCAGCTTGTTTTGCTCGCAAAGTCCTTTGGAGAGGAAACGGGATTGGCGTGGTTGGGTTGGGTTGGTGTTCTTCATGTGGGGGAAACGGCATGGAAACTTGAGAGGGGAGGGGAATGTTTAGATACAGGAAATTTTATGGGTGGCTTATGGCTGGCACAGTGAAAAAGCGGTCCCTTTCCCCATCATCTCATCTTGCATTCTTCTCGTGCGGGAAGCAGAAGGAAGCACGGACGTTGCCTCTCCTCAGAGATGGGTGTTCAAATTCCTGCTGTGAAACCAAGAGGGAGCGGAGAGAACCACTAACGTGAGCAGAATGGAAAACCCGAATGGAAGCATTTCTCACCGCAGACTGGGCCAAATCCCGTTGTTTGAGAGAGCAAATGCAATTGCATCTTCCTCGGCAGAGTTGTACCTGCTTGCACCCAACAAATTGGGCCTTGGCAAGTCTCTCTCTCTCTCTCACTCTTTTGTAGTTTTGTTGTAATACGTAAAACATTCCAAGAAAGGGACGCTTCTGTCTCTGACATTTTTATTTTTTTTATACTTTGAAGGGATTATGTCTTGTAATTTGGCTTGAAGGCAATTCCATTAACAAACTTGAAGGGCGATAAACATGGTTTTTTCTTTAACCAAATAAGCTTTTTTTCTTAAGAGAGAGAGAAAGAGACCCCGACCCACTCCAGAAATGAAATTAAGCCACGAGTCATGACTGGCAGGCAATAGGGATAAGCTGTGGAACTCCATCTTTCCTCTCTCTTCTTTTTCTCTCTCAAGTTTCTGTCATTGTTTCGAGTAGCTAGCTTGACGAGCAGAGAAATTCACACTAAATATTGCTGCTATCCTAAACTGTAGGGGATGACAAAAACTATTCTTCTCTCATTATTGTTCACGTTGATTAAAGTGTTTCAGTGGTGACAATGCAGTGTAGAAATGGTGAGCTGCGTAGTGGGGATAAGCTTTTGGATGCTCTGCATGCTTCTGTAGTGTCTCCTCTGGCTTTAGGATGCTGGTTTTGGGATCCGTGGGTCGGACCCCAAACAGCGCTGCCCTGGTCATGCCAGGCAGAGCTGGGCAAGGGTGTTGGACTTACACGTGTGTTTTTCCATGGCTTGGCAATCAGCCCATCAGAGATCTGCAGTGCTACCTGTGGGCCAAATCCTGGATAACTGTATGCAAGGTCTGCAGAAATAATCTTTGTTGAGAGTAGGCAATGCAGAAGGTAAAAATGTGGGAAGGGAACAATTTCCCCCTTCCTGCTGACGGAGCTGTCCCTGCTGTGGTCCCATTTCCCATGGCAGCTTCAAAGCAGTGGATCTGCGGTCCTGGGCACTCATCCATGTCACCCCCTACTCCATCCCCGAGTCTCGCTGGTGCTCCTGTGAGGAAAAGCCTGTGTGCAAAGTATGTGGAGTCCCCAGCTTACATCTTGTGGCCTGCTCCTGTGCCTATAAATCATTCTGCTCCCTCCGTACTTGGGGAGGAGAAGATGGGTCTGTGCTGCTGGGGTTCCCCCACTGCCGTACTCCAGCGAAGCTGCCTCTGACGACACTGGGAAGTTCACCCTGGGCTGCAGATGTTGAGCGAGGTACAACATTTTACAGCGGTGCTCGAAGCCATGGTGGCGGTCCTGTTGTAAATGGCTGCGCGTGGGCTCCTTGCTGGAGTACTGCATTGGACGGGAGGCACTGGGCTCTCCGGGCTGGTCCGTGTCTCCATGGTCCATCCTTCCCACCACCCGGGAATGCCGCTACCTGTGAGGGACACCGTGATGCCACCGTCCTCACCTCCCACCCCAGGCACGCAGCGGGACCCACCGCAGGGGCCGGCCCCTTGAAATAAGCCCGGGCGGCGTGCGGAGGAGCACGGCTAACTGAGGGCTCTCGCGGAAGGCGTCTTTTTCCCCTGTGGCAAACGTAGTTGCCGGGAGTGATCCCAGCGGCAGTAGATACCTGTGAAGAGCTGCTGATGCAGGTGGAGGTGTAAGAACTGGACTGGAGGTAAGCCAGGCTGAGCTCTGCTTTCAGTGGGAAGACACGGCTTAGAGCATTTGCCCGTGTCAAGAGTGAAATTTGAACGGTAGATTGGCTTGGTTCTTCAGAAGTCTTAGGAAGCATACGAGGAGGCTTTGCGTTCGGCATTTATGGTCTGAAACTCCTGTTTCTCATTTACGGGTTAGCTTTGTCCTTCCAGTTTTAGCAGTGCTGCTATAACAGACTATTCACGTGTGTTTGAAGATGAAGTTTTTGTTTTTAATCTTTTGCTTATCATAGTTAATCTAAGAAAGGCAATACTAAAGGTATATTTTTTTCCAAAAATGATATTTTTTACTGCACTGATAAATATTGTGACATCTCTGTTCTTAACTCTTTTGCTGTGAGGGGAACTGTGTGCAGATTCACACGAACCTTGTAAATACTTGCGTGTACTTCTGACAGCCAGGGAATTTTTTTCTTTTCTTTCTTTTCTTTCTTTTCTTTCTCTTCTTTCTTTTCTTTCTTTCTTCCTTTTTCTTTATTTTATTTTATTTTTTATTTTTTATTTTTTATTTTCTTTTTTCTTCTCCTTTTCTTTTCTTTTCTTTTCTTTTCTTTTCTTTTCTTTTCTTTTCTTTTCTTTTCTTTTCTTTTCTTTTCTTTTCTTTTCTTTTCTTTTCTTTTCTTTTCTTTTCTTTTCTTTTCTTTTCTTTTCTTTTCTTTTCTTTTCTTTTCTTTTCTCTTTCCTTTCCTTTCCTTTCCTTTCCTTTCCTTTTCCTTTTCCTTTTCCTTTTCCTTTTCCTTTTCCTTTTCCTTTTCTTTTCTCTTTTTTTCAAACAAGCTTTCCTCTTTGAAACAGAAAGCAATGGGGCAACAATGCTCAGAGCAAAAGCAAAGCTTATCCCACTTTCAGAACGTAGCCAAGGAGTTTTTGCAGTGCTGGCATAGAGTTAATATTTAATGCCGATGTGTTTTGATTTTGTTTTTTTTTTTCAGCAAACTATTTGGAAAGGAATAAGACAGATAGAAAAGCTTTGGTCTGGAATTCTGATCAGAAATGTTACCCATCTATTTTATGGCACCTCCGATTTTTCTTTTGTTTTCTTTTTTCTAAAAAATAAAAAATAAAAAAAGGCTTGTTGCCTGAGCTCTAGGCTGGCCGGCAGCTGTCCTGGGGGCACCTGGTGCTCTGGGACCGCTGGCTCCTTTGGAAGCAAACCCACTGATCAGGATTCTGGATTCTGATTGCTACAACAGGTATCCCCCAGTACCGCGGGATACCTTTGTTTTTTTTAAAGAAGGATTTAGATACACTTATATTACGCAAACTGTGACCTAATGGCAATAATTACCTCAAATGTGGGCATTCATCCTGGTTTTAGCCTTTTTGAAAACATGTAGCCAGCTTGAACTTTGATTCAAAGACTCTGAACTCCGTAGGGGCAGAATAGCGATAAATGCCCACCCTGGTCATTGTTGCTTGAGTGAATTCTGAAGACAGTGAATCTTTAAAAAAAAAAAAAATTAAACCAAGGAATAGATTACTCTTTTATGTATTTTAATCAATTGTGATGTTAAAATGCACATGTAAGTATATATGTTTATAGCTACTGTAAAATGCTTTGGCCTTCTAGAAGATATTTAATGAGTCACGTTTTAAACCAATATGAACTGAATAATAGACTGTGGCTACTTAAACAGTTTTCTGGCTACATTTTATAGTTATTACAGTGTTTTATAGTTTACATTTAAACTGGTACTTTTTAAGGGAAATCTTGTGTTTATAAGTGACACCTTCAAAAACTCAATACAGCTGCCTCTTTTTAATTTTGCCCGTTAAAAATTGAAAAGTACAAGTGTGTCTTTAATATGTATATTCTGTTTTGAGATATAACATAGTGTTGGAAAGTCAGTCCAGAGATCAAGTAATCCACTGTATTCCAAAGTCTGGTCGAAAAAACACTCCACCCACTTTGAAGATTTAGTCCAACAGATGATAAACTATTTGTTTGTTTGCTTGTTTTAATAACATACTTTATCAGGCTCCTTGGGTTGAAGCAGGGAGCACGATACTAAATTCACTGTTCTATGTAGGATCCTCATCTGGATGAAGATACCCGCATCAGGAGAATGAAGGACATTCAAAGGAAGGATTGTACTGTACTGTTGATAAATCATTAGCCAAATGATTAATTCCTGAGTTAGTGAATGCTTGTTTTATTTTGTGGGGGGGTTTTGTGTGTGTGTGTGTGTGTGTGTGTGTGTGACAGCCACTCAGAAGCAATGCTGTAATTTGGCTTCCATCTGTTCACCCCTTTCTTACAAACGATGCTTACCACCACAGAAATGTTTTGAACCAGTAAACGCAATACAAAGTTCACTGACCATCTCCTTGTCAGCTCTGTTTTCTCAGCCCGTGCCAGTTCCCGTCAATGCTGTTTCCCCGCTGCCGTTACCCTGCACTTTGCATTTTGATATATCACATTCCCCCCTCCCCAGTCTCACTTAGCTGTCTAGTTTTGTCTGTTGTGTTCTTTCACTTGGGTAACCAATGAACATGGTATAAATATCTGCTGAGCAAAATGGTACTTTGAGGTCATGAAAGTACAGGAATTGGCATTTAAAAATACGTATATGTACATCTGAAGAACCGAGCTTCGGTCATGGAGCTCGGGTACTTTCAGGAGGGCTCCTTACGTGTTTCCATCATGCCTGACGGGGCTGTATCAGTCAGCTTAGAGCAGAGGTAGTGAAAAGGAGCGATCAGCGATGCTTTGCAGTTGGGCGCCTGCGCTGCTCCCAGTACAATCAGCGGCGGTGGGGCCAGGGGAGTGCCACCCGCCTCCTCCTCCTTCCTCAGCACCATTCCGGGGCTGCCGTGCCCACCCCGTCAGCCACATCATTACCAAAGCGATAACGTATCATACGGCCAGCCAGGGCTGTCAGCAGCATGCGGGCCGAGTGGAAAACGTCCACCCTTTCTCATCGTGCACCACCGCCCAGCCGTCAGCCTTTGCTGCCCTCGGCGCCCGCCTGGTCGTCTGTTCTCGTGGGGGGAGTCAGGCCAGCACGCTCAAATGGAGGAGCCACAGAGTCTTGTTGAATACTTTGCCTTGCAGCTTGTTAGGCAAGAAGGGGTTTCCGACACTGGCAACGCACATCCCGTAGGATCTGGATGGTTACATATAGCACCTCTGCCCTCAGCAAGGAAATAAAACGCTTCTGCAATGCTTCCACCTCACGTGGTTACGTACAACACTTCTGGCTTTTCTTTTTCCCCCCTTTATCCCTTATGTGTTTGAATTTTTATTCTATTATTTTATATTTTTTTGCTCTGTATTCTTCTCAAAACGAAACTTCCACAGATATTCCAGGGCACAAGCATTTCAGGTGTAAAAAAGGATCTCCTCGTCCCATGTTTCACCAACAGAGCAATCAAGGCGTTTTGGGTACCATATTCTACTTGGGCAGAACCAGAATGTAGCCTGTATCTTTCATACCAAATCAAATTTCTGAAAGGAGAGGAAGTGTCATTAATAGCTTTATTAAAGGAGTGTGTGAGAGAGAGAGAGAGGAGAGAGAGGGAGCGAGAAAGAGAGAAGAAGGAGGGGCATCTCGGAAGGTGAAGAGTCTAGACTTCAGGTAGTTAAAAATGAACCAACGGGTGAAACATTTTTCTTGTGAGCTGCAAAATCCTTTTAAAAACGGAGGGGGGAAATGGAGAGAATGTTTTATGCCTTTCGACTGCCCACCAGCCCAGCATACTCTGGATGGAAAGTGGAAGTTAATATACACTGCACCAAAATTGTTAAGGGGAAGGCAGGGGGGGAAGCTGTGAAACTATCACAATCGCAAGGGAAAAGATGCCCCTGCCCCAGCTCTGGATCTCGAGTGGTTCTTTCTCTACAGTATCATCTCAGCCCAGTAACCCCACGAAAGCCCTGAGCCGTTGTGTTCCTTCACTGTACGGTTTCTGTAATAAGAGTGTTAATCCATGTTAATCTTTGTGAAAATTATTGTGTGCAACAGTATTTTCTTGTGTACTGCTTTTTTCCTATGTGAATTGTCCCTTTCTTTTTTCTTTTTTGTTTTTTTTTTTCCTTCCTTTTTTTCTTTCTTTTTTCTTTTGGTAATACGTCTTTCTTCTTTTAAAAGAAAAAACAAAAACGAACTGATGTGTTGTAGACCTATATGTAACCTATTCCTTAGTCTCATATTATAGGTATGTTATAAGAATGGATATTTTACTTGGCTTTAGAATGTTTTACAAGAAAACTAATTCTTAACCAATCAAGTTCTTGCTACTAAAAAAAAATGCTTGTGTTTTTCATCATGACGTTGTGTGCTTCTAATTAATAATCATTTTCGTTGTAGAAAAATGGAGTGAATTTATATTAGTCTTGGAAACTAATAATAGCATTGTAAATTTATGAGATGATTTTAACAGAAAATACATTATAGAAGAATATAGTTATTTTAATTGTAATATTACTAACTGTAGGGTGAGAAAGGAGGTCCCGTTGTGGTGAACTATGTTATAGCTTGTTATTCACGGTTTCTTTTTGATCATTTTTTCGGTCTCTGAGGTGAAACGAGTTATTAATCAGAATTTGTAAACTCACATATGCATATTGTATATGTGTAGAAATGTAATCACACTTTGTCTTGGAATTACATTAAACTGTTTTAAGTCACTGCAAAGTTTGTGAGTCTGTATGTCTTCTTGCTAGTTAAAGTTTGCTCTGAACATTTGGTTAGTTTTCAGTTACTATTATTTAATCTCCTCAGACTACTGGAAAAACAGCAGTAATAGTATCATTAATAACAAATAGTTTTCCCTTTGAGGTGACATGTTTAGATTTGTGAGATGTATTTTTTTCCCAGGGCAGAAGAGCATCTCCGTTCAGATCTGGGCTTCACTGAAGCACAGAAGGCTGCTCAGAGCTGCCACGTTCAGCTCCATCGAGAGCCCCCTGCTACGTCCCGCTGTGCCGACTGAAGTGTGGGGATCGGCTGCAAATATCAGTCTGGTTTTTCTTTTCATTATGCTTGAGCCCTCTTTTCATTCGCTCCCTTTCCTTTCTTTGCCAAGTCCCAGCTGACCTTTGAAAGGTTTATATAGACATTAAAATGCTTAAACCACCACCTGTTGCCAATAGCGGTGACTGCTGTTTGGGCTGTGCCTGATTTTCACCGTGAGGTTTGCTCAGGAGCAAGCTGGAGGCATGTCTGCAAAGGGTCCCCTATTATATCAGGGTATCACCTTGGAGGAGGCAAGTGGCTCCTCAACAACTCCTCTTAACAGAGGGGGAATAAGACCTGCCTGGTGTGTTGCTGACCCTTCCCAGTGTAGTGACTCGTGCAAGCTACTGGGTTTCCTGGGCTAGGGGATTTATCTCTTCAGTTCAGCCTCTCCGTTCCTGGGGACGGCCAGAGGGATGTTCAATGGGTGTTCTCTTGGGGAGCCCAGCCCGCTGTGGAGCTGAGGTCAGACGCGTCTCTCCGGTAGCACAAACCCACTGGAGCTGCGGTAATGTCAGCGCCTGGAGAGCATAAGCCGGAGCAGCTGGTACAAATCACCACCACCAACCTTGGGCCAGTCCAGCTCTTCCTGGGCCAGAAGGAATCTCTGCTGCTGCTCTGAGAGTGTTCACCTCGCCAAACCAGCTTATTCAAGGTGGGTATGGCTCTTACTTAAAATTGGGGGGGTGGGGGGACACACCGACATGGTGTATGCATAGCGGTGCAGTTGTTCCTGGCATGTGCTGCTTGTGCTTTCCAATGCAGCCGCTATGTTTTAATCCTTTGGCGTCCAAAGTTTGGCACCTAAATTTGTATTTATCCATATGAGGAGAACTTGTCTGACTTCCAATGCTGCGCTGCCCTCCTAGCTGCTATTCACTTCAAATGAAACTGGAAAGGGGCACTGGGAGAGGGAGAGGAATGGTCCTGCTCCATGAAACGCAGGCTGTTGCCCTCTAGTCACCTGTGCACGTGTGTCAGACCTCCACAGCAAACCCGTGCTGGAGCTGTGGACCTGCGTCTTGTAAATTCTTGTGTCTTCTCTTTCTTACTGTGCCAGGCAGGCCAGGGCAAACACGCCTGCATCAGCGTTTCCCGCAATGCGCTTCCCTTTGTGTTTTCTACTGCGAGGTAGCTGTGCAAATAATGAGCAATAAAGGCTGTTATTTAAAGGCCTTTGATACACTGCACTGTGTATCAAAGTCTCTACTATTTGGGGCTTTCACTCAAAGGGAAGCAGCCACCAGAGGAGCTCAATGCACGGATCCTGAGCCCCACTAAATCCCACTTGTCAAGGCAGCAGGCTGGGACAGGAGCAGGCTTCTCCAGGCAGCGCTGCCACCGCTGTGCCAGCCCTGGGGACCCAGCACAGACCAGGGAGCAGCACTCCATCCCCACGGGGACTTGTCCACCCCTGTGGTAACCCGGTAACAAGGTCCAATGAAAAGGCACACCAGGTAGCTTAAGTACACTTAACTCCAGGCTGCGTTTGTGCACAAGCTTTTCTGGACACATCCAGACACGTGGTGTTGGGGTGCAGAAGGCCGTAAGTCCAGCAGGCATCTGGAACGCTTCCCATTTGTACTTGGACAGCATACTGCCTCTGGTCTGTGACCTTGTTAAATATGAAAAAGTCACTTTATCCCACTTTTTTCATTCCAAGCTCATAAAAAAAAATTAATTAAAACTTGTAGTAATGTCACAGGGGAAAAAAAGGGGGGGAAGTATGTTTAAAAAGAAGGACTTACTGTAGTTCACAATACTGCAACTGGACCCTGAGACAAAAATTCCCATCCCTTCCAGACGCTCAGGGACAGTCTGAAAACCACAGAGAGGAATTCATGCACACACAAACAAAGAGCGAGGCTGCTACTGAATTGCTCCCCCGCAGACTGGGCTTGGGTCACAGCTCCGTCACGGCGCTGCTGAGCTGCTCGAGAAAAGCTCACTTCGGCTCTCTGAGGGTGTTTCTTCCACTCCTAAATATCCTTGATCTGCCTCTCTCCTTCAGACTGCAACAGACCTCCTCAGGAGTTTATGGGATAGGAGTGATAGGAATAATAAAGGCAGGTCTGGAAGGAGACCGCAGGAGGCATCGATGAAGGTTCAGCCATACTTCACCTGCACACGCCAGATTATTTGTCTACCCCGTTCTTAAAAACATTACGTGATGTGGAGTCCCCAGATGTCAGAGCTCTGCTCTCTTCCGTGTCAGTGAGCCCGTGCTCCTTTGCTAGTCATGTCTCCCTCCTTATCTCTGCCTTCCCCACACTCAGAATACCCCCTCCTCTTTTTGTAATGACCCTTGTCCTGCATGATCCCGTTTCCTCACCTCTCCCCTTGCCTCCTTTATTTTCTCTCAATATTGTTTTGACCCCAGCATGTGTGTGCATAATTTAGCAGGGCGGGTGAAAGCCGAGGGATGCGGGGCAGGCGGTTACAGCTTGCGAGAGGCAACAGTGTGTAGTGGAGGGTGACGGGAAAAGCAAATCCCATTAGGTTGGGGGGTTTTTTAAGGCTTTAGAATAATATCAGGAATGACTGTGTTTGCATGGAGGCAAGGCCTAGAGACACTGATGGTGATGGCTCACCATTCAGCCTTGTGATAAGCACCTCTTTCTTAGCGTGTTTGTTTTAAACCTTCACGTGTGTGTGCTCCACTGGTGTTAACACACCGGCAGGGAAGAACCAAAGCAGCTGGGAATCCTTTCCCCACATCCGTGCAATCCCCCCAGCTGTGTCACTTGCCCCAGTCTGTCATTCTCTCCACCCCCTGCCCTTTATGCTGCCCACTAAAATATGGAAATGGGGGCGTACAACACGGACAGATAAAACAAAGGAGGTAAAAAAGACTGTGTGAAGCAGGGGGAGGGCACCACAAGATGGGAGAGGGTCTGGTATTACTGGGAAAGGGGGATAAAGGGGATGAAATGTTCTGAGACCAGGCACGAGAGGAAACGAAAGAGAGCTGAGGGGAAAGCAGGCGGCGGGTTGAAGAGGAGGAGAAATAGTGATGTAGATGTGAAAGAGAAAAGACGGGATTTTCAGAAGCAATGACTTTCCACTGCTCTAACCAAAATACAGAAGACTGGGTGGGGGTGCTCAACCCCTTGAAAAAATCAGGTCCTCTCTCAGACAGATTTTTCCATCCAGCCTCTGGAGCAGCGGTCTCCAAAGTGGGGTCTGCACAAGACAGTTCATTGGCGTGCAGGAAGAAAATCTTTTCCTACCAGCTGTAATAGCGGACCCACGACCCCGTGGCCCCGGGCACCCCACCCAATTAATACCCATTAATACCCATTCCTCGCAGGCACCGAGGCCTTTCGAGGCGCAGGGCCGCGGCGGCCGCCAGAGGGCGCCCGCCGCCCGCAGCGCTCGGCTCGGCTCGGCTCGGCTCGGCTCGGCTCGGCTCGGCTCCCCCGGGGGAGCGTAGGGCACACGCTGCCTTCACCCATCCTTCGATAGTGTTTAAGGGCATACAAATCTCTGGCACCCAGTTCGTATCGTTGCCCTAAACCTATGCCCACAGGTATTAGTCGGGCCCAGTCTGACAGCATTAGAGGGTGGTGCCGTCCGACTTTACTCACCCTCACGTGGACTTGCGAGACGCTGTGGTCCCTAAAAACATCGAAGACCACGAAGTGCCTCCCTCTCCAAGTCTCCAAGGCATTAACATCAGCCCACACCTGGATGAGGTGGAGAGCGAAGAGAAGGGGGAACTCTCACCTCGAGGGGCCATCGCCCCACTTTCTCCATTGCCGTCAACACCTATTCTGGCTCCTAGTACTGCTCTGCCAGCCGAGGGCACACAGGTGGTGAAGATCCCAGACAAGAAGACATCGTGTCCTTGTTGTGGGAACCGGATGGGAAAAATGTCAGGGTAGATGGAACATCTGAAGAGAGCCCATGGAAAGAGAAAGATCTTGTTCCAGTGTGCCAGAGGTGGGAAAACCAAACTTGGACTCTCTTCTTCCCGACAAGACGAAGTCACGTGGCGTCTATCGACCGAGCGTTATTTGTAACTTGTCCGTGTGTAATTGTATTATTTTATGACTTGTTAATAAACGGATTTTTCTATTTATCTCAGGCGGGAGCCTGACCCCCCCAAGAGGTGCCATTAGACCTACGAGTGCCACTAGCTGCAAGTGCCATTATGCTTCCGAGGGTCACAGAAGCTTGTAATAGGGTGGCAACAGTATGTAGGGAAATTTGGGACTCGGGGTCATGACGTGCCATCAGCCCTGCCTAAAGACACTATATACCAGTTTTTACCTAGGTGGATGGGGCACCTTTACTTAACCTAGAAAAGGAACATGCATAATTTTATATATGTTCAATAAATACCAAGAAGTGAAGGGGTTTAAAAATCCTGTCTTATTCCTGCTCTTTAACTGCAATTAGATGGCACTGAAAAGTTAGTCGTGGCCAGTGTACAAGATGCTGTACATCCATATGAAATAAAGCAGGTTGGGTGCTAGAGGACATTTTTATGTGCTGAGCACAGTAGAAATATTCAAATATATGGGTGTGAAAGAAGGCTGGGTTGAGATTAAGACAGCTTAATAAGTAAAGAAGAAAACCCACAAGTGATGCAAAGGCAATCACTCGCCACCTCCCACCAGCAGACCAATTCTCAGCCAGTCCCTGAGCAACAGCAGCTTTGGTATTTCCCCCTTCCCCTCAGTTTTTATTGCTGAATATGACATTATATGGTATGGAATATCCTTTTGGTCAGTTTGGGTCAGCTGTCCTGGCTGTCCCACCCCAGCCTCTTGCCCACCCCCAGCCTACTTGCTGTGGGGGCAGAGTGAGAAACAGGGAAGGCCTTGACCCTGTGCAAGCACCGCTCAGCAATAGCTAAAACACTGATGCCTTATCAGCACTGTTTTGGACACAAATCCAAAACACAGAACTATACAGGCTGCTGTGAAGAAAATTAACTCCATCCTAGCCAGACCCGGTAGAGCTGGGAAACCTTGTGAGAGACATTGTCATTCAGGTGCTTTGAAACAGAGGTAGCAGAAGAATTCAGAGAACTTGGAGACAATTACAAAAAAGTACTCAAAAATTTTAGTTAAAAAAATAGTTGGTACTAGAGGTAAAGCAGACGTAAGCAGAATATTCATTCAGCACTCACGTAAGGATATCACCGGTGCTTTTCTCTAGAAGGAGGCAAAGATCCTCAAACACATATCTTTGATCACAGGGCTTGCCTTTGATCACAGGGAACAGCGCTGTGCCTGCGCAGAGGATTTTATAATACCTCGGTTGGATATCAAATGTTAACAGCTCTGACACATCCAGTGCTGGAACCATTGATTGTGAGATTCCCAGCAAATTGATGGAACTACTTGAACGCAAAATCTGGATGGCGAAAGGTCACGGGGGCCCATTCATCCATCTCAGTTGCCCTTCCTTTGAACAAAAATGGGAGTCCTCTGGCTTCTTAAATCCACTGCTCTCCAGAGGCTCCTGGCTACAGCAATGAAGATGAAGAATATCACTTCTCAAGAAGGTGAGGGGCTGTTTGGATCGATTTTTTTCACCCTCCTGAAGATACTTCACCTCAGCTGCAAAGGCAGCAGCCTGATTTCAGCCCCGTGAGAAGAAAACTGAGCGGAGAAGGGTGTCTGTTTTGTCTTTCCTCATTACCACTTTCAGAGTTTTCAAAGGAGACAGGGCTTTCACCAAGGAATAGTCCAAGGTTTTGAGCTACGTGCAGATGCTCAAGAAGCCAATGATCTGCTTTGCGGAAAAAGAACAACTGATAAGCAATCTCTGAGAAGTAAACCGCCTGCAGTTTACAACAGAAACAATGCTTGGGTTCCTTTCATAATGTTTTATTACTCCTTATGTTTAATGAAAACTTTGAGAAAATTTTCCTGAACCGCATTTGTCATTTATGACCTTACTTCACTGCAAGCGGAGGTTACAGAGAAAGCATCTGGATTTTTAAGAGATTTTTAATAGGGTATGTGCCTCCTTGCCCTCTAACTATAGGCAGACAGGGTCACAGGGCAACGCACACACTTACTATAAAGCTCAGTTTTCTGTGGCTGCCTTCTCTCTCACTTTTCTTCTTCCTTCTTTTCTTTATTTTCCTCTCATTATCCTGATTTTCCTCTTTGCAATGAGCAGTTATCAATGGTCCTAAGTGGTCTGTGCCGAGCTCTCTGTTACTGAGCCATCCTGCTTGCTTGCCCAGGGCACTATCTTTACTCTCTGAACTGTGAAGCAGTTGTTCTTTAGTTTATTACGGCATCTGTCTCCGTTTATGAATAGGCCTCCTCAGCAAAGGGCACTTGAAGTACGTTGCTGAATACAGTAACAATCATCTGAAACTGATTCTGGTGCATCAGCCCTCTGAACAGTGCAACGTGTGTTTCTCCTGTGCTCTCCGCGGCCTGGCATATGCTCTTTATACAGGCTTATATGACAGGTTACCCTGGCAGGACAGCCGTCTGATCTTGAATCTGTTTCCTGGTGAGTAAACACTGATTTCTTCAAGGACTTGTGGGAAAAATGGATTTTAATCCTCTGGGGAATCCTGCAATCAGAGAATCTGGGTTGGTGGGAAGGAGCCCCACCACTGGCTCTGAAACTGCATGCTGCGTGAAAGGGGCCTGCCGAGTAGAACTAAGCCCTGTAACGCCTCTGGAGAAGCAAATGCAACTGCTACTGCTCTCCTGCAGAGGAGACCCTCTGATCACGCTGAGCATCCCAAAAAGAATGAATGTGACGTATCTTTTACACCTCCAGGGAAATGCAATCATAAACTTTGCTCTGATGCTAATTGATGCTGATGAAAAAACTCCAGCAGACTTTAGAGTAGACCCGCAGGTAAGGAGAAATTACACCATTTGAGCTTTGCTGCCAATAACAACTGAAAGTATGGTATTATGGTATCATCAACCGGGGCAGTACTGTTAAACCTTTTGGACAAAGGTTAAGAGAAGTGTAAGCAGGGGCAGGAGAACTCTCCAGCTCTGCCTTCATCACTTGTCCCTCATTTCTCAGGCAGTCTGGTCTCTCTTGTGACCAGGGGCTGTCTCTTGTGGGACAGACTAATGCATTGTGGAGGCACCGAGGTGGTACTGTGGGCATGTGGATCCCCACGGACCTCTCTCTTGCCCGCCGCCCTCCCAGAACCCAGAGTTTCATACAAGTGGTAGCTCCGCAGTGCTCTGCAAGGGAGGGGAAGAAGCCTCGATCCCTTCCCCTAAGCCTCTGCAGAAGCAAAAGAGGATCTGCTACTCTGTGAAGGAGGTCAGGGCAGAGACAGTCAGAGAAAAGTGGGGTCAGGACACAATAAAGGCACAGAGCAGAGCAAAAGACTAGTGTTAATTTTGCCCCAAAGAATGAGCCCAGTAACTGCAGGCTGGCTAGGCTTAGTTCACTTCCAGGGAAAATAAAGGAAAGCTTGTATGGGATTCAGTTGAGAAAGAATTAAGGGAAAGAATATGATTAATGCCACTGACATAGTTTTACGGTAACTTAAAGCAAACTTGTCAAATAAACCTGATTTTTGTGCTTTGATGAGACTATATATTTGGTTGACAAAGGTAATTGCATAGTGATAATGTATGTGAAAGTGTGTTGGGTGTATGAGTCAGTAGTGCGCTGCATTTTGAGTCTAAAAATGAACACCGTGCAATATCAATACAGCTTGTGTGAAACAGCACCGAGAGGAGGCCAACTGACAGACCTCAAAGAGCCAGTGAGCAGTCCAGGAGAGGCTCATGGAGATTAGGGCAATGCTGGAAGCTGTTTAATCCATTAATGTAACAATTTAATCTATGATCTAAATGAATATGAAATCACTATTGAGAGCAGCAGGGGCTGGCAATGATTAGCAAGACAGAAGACAGTGATGAAGACAGTCACGCAGAGCGATCAGGCATGCTCTGATAGCAATGGGCTACTTAGTCTTGGAAAGGTAGAAGCTGTGAATAGGAGTAGATCAGGATTTTTAGCTTAGTGGATGGCATTGACAAATCTGAAACATCCAAGACCCTAGAGGAGATTTGGCAAAATGAGCTATTTTCGATTCTGAGGGCATAAAGGGTCTGTCTCGGATCCAGAAGCAAGCAGTAGAGAGTCTCCTGGACACAAGACCTCCACAACCAAAGCTCTTCCTGACTCCCTCTCAGGCTTCCTAAGCAGCAGAGAGCCTTTTCCTCCCCAGTACATCTCCAGCCAGGGCTGTGGAGAGGACACCGCTACCTGCACCCCACTGCCAAGCTGTCCTGTGGTGTGAACGGGAGTTCAGTAGTTTAAAGCCCATGCAGACAGCAGAAGAGATAACCTTCAGGTTCTGCCTCCTGGTGCCATTTACTCAATTTATATGCTCGGGTCTGCCGTAAGGGAAGATTGTGCTGTTTCTGCATGGAGTGGGATCACTCTCCTTCTGCAAACTGATACCCTCTTCCCTGCCATCAGCCTGGCAGGGGCAGGGAGCAGCAGGGGAGCGGTTGGCTGGGAACTATGCAGCACACCTCAGTGGGAGAAACAGTAGGGTCAAGTGACAGTACCCTCTCAGGTTTACCTGTTTGTTGGGGTTCTTTTCTTGGGTGTTTTTTTGGTGGGTTTTTTTGTTGTTGTTATGGGGTTGTTGCTGCTTTTCTTATCTCGCAGTAATGAGTTCTCACATTTGTGTACCGCTGCCGAGGGGAGGAAGCACAGGCTTGTGAGGCAGCCGGCACACTAAGTCATCTCAGGTCACTTGCCAACCAGGGATGGTTTTTCCCCTCCACATAGTCTTCTCCAGGGTAGTTGAGTCCAGCACTCAACACGTGAATAGAGAAGCCAGCAGCCCCTGGTCTGCACTGCACTGACCCAACATGCTTTGGGCCAGCAGCTGATCCAGGGGGCTCAGGAATATCTTTTTTGAAACAAAAGATATTTCTTCACCTAAAGGAAGAAAATCAGAAGACGAAACATGAGATGAAACAAAGAAAGAGCATTTGTACATAAGTCTTACCAGAAAACACGGTTGTTTCAAGAGCTTCCACTGAGCATAAATGCACCTGTGAGAGGTCAAGTGCCCAAACCAACTCTCTTTTAAAGGCCGGCTTTTTCTGACTCATCCCAACACTGCTGCTCATCCATTCCTCTTTGTCTAGCTATGGTTTTCAGCAGTTCAGTGTCTTCTTTGTTCTCCCTGGACTTAGGAGAAATTAACACTTACCTGCCTGAAGGTATGTGGGTAGATATTCCCCACTATACTTCTTTTAACAGTTCTGTGATATTTGAAATAGTATTTGTATGTTGTCACTGTTTTCTTCCTATTTGCTTCCCTCTAACATTCTTCTGTACAGCCTGGCAGGAAAATAGCCAACAGGAAAACTGGGATATTGTTGACATTCATAAAAATAACTTTTCTCCATCGTTTTTCACACATAGATTTATCTTACTACTTCTGTTACAACCACCCTAAACCATCAGCAAGTGATTTCTGCAGAAGAAGTATCAGGGATTTCAGTATCCTTGCATCCTGCTGGGCTACGTTTAGATGCAGCATCTTAAACAAATGGACCCAAATGGCCAAAAGATTCAGATTTCCCAGGCTTGTAGTGAGCAATGCCACGGGCCTGCCCTGAGGCGTGGGCTCATGGAGGTCCCAGCAGGGGCACAGTGGCTCTGGTGTCAGATCTACTGGACATGTGCTGAGTGTTTGCATAGTGGTGTGTGTATGGCATAACATCTTCTGTGCATACATGCATGGTTTGGCCATCCTCAGAACCATCCTGTTATGTCTCTCTCACACGCACAGAGCAAAAAAACTTCAGCAAGCTCCAAAAATGAGTATCCAGAAGAGGAAGGGCTGAAGCATCACTCCCTGACCATAAGCAGGAATTGTCTTATTAATGTGGTCTACCTTGTTTCTCTCTCCCTAGGAGCTTACCCTGAGGAACGTTTCCATTTCTACTTATCCCTGACTTTTCTTTGACCCTCTGATATTCCTGCGGTTTGCAAGGTAAGTCTGCTTTCCTTTACATGAGCTATTGTTAGGTTACTTATAAAAGGGGCACAATTACTCTAAGTGGTGAATTATCAAAACATGACAAATGGCAGCCCTCTTCCCCATAAGCTTTTTGTGAGTACTTGGCTCTTCTTTCCCTCCCTGCAGTTGGTGTGTTCATCCTCCCTCCTGTGCACACTGAGGAACTGATTATGCTGACATAATTCCACTGAATTTGAGGGGATTACCTTTCAAATTACATTGGTGAGACACCCTTCTGTCCTTCACACAGTCACCCTGATCAGAGTTGTGTTTAAGACCAGAAAATCGGTGCAACTGTGAGAAGCTATGAATTATACAGGTGGGACTCATTAGACCTTAGGGAACCATGCAGATCTCCTGTGACTTGCGTGAAGGTACCTGAATTTAACCTCCTGAGACTCCAAAAGTTTATCGCTGGCTCTGACTGCACCTAATTTATTCTCTAGTTGATGCAGGGTTTTTGCCTTCTATCGTCCTCCTACACGGCATTCCATCTCTGTGCATCTTCCTTTCTTTTCCTCGTTATTGCTTTTGTTCTTTAGCTGCATGTTACAATAAAGTGTGGGTTTTTTTCCAAAGCATTTCTGCATGAGGCTGTAGTACAGCTAAGGCCATGGTGAAAGGAAAGATACCAAAAATATATCAAGCGGTACAATGCTGGGTAATTTAAAAAATAGTATGTCTTGTGTTAGCCAAACAATACAGCATTTGATAAGCTATCTGCAGCTGAGAGGATCATTTTCAAAGGGTCATCTACCTGCAGCACAGAATCCAAGGATAAGAGGTAAGCTTCAGGCTGAACTCCCAGCCAAGGATCCTTGCCACCTTTTCCCATTCTTTCTTTGGGGTGGAGGTGAGGATGCTAGAGCTAAGGACTAGGACATTTGACAAGATTTTTTATTGTAGCAAGAAATGACAAAATGGAAAGGAGGGATAGGGATGGTGAGGGATGGAAAAGATTGATAATTGTTTCCTTGGCAACTGAAACCGTGGAGCCTCATGCAGGAATCCCTGACAAAAATCCTAGAGGAAGCCAGGCTAAATGATCATAATGGTCTCTTCTGCCTTCAGACTCTGTTTCAGGCTAAGTTTACACATCACGGTGTGGTGCTGCATAAAGAGATTGAGTGCGTGCTAAATGGAAACCAGAAGCTGTATAGTTGTAAAAAATCCTTAGGAAGAAGAGAAGCACTATTGTCTCCCTTTCATAAAATGGGGAACATTTTATACTGCAAAAGATGAAAAGATTGAATAGCTTGGCAAAGATTATTAAAATGTCTTTTGCAACAGAGGACAGGCACGTTACAAGTCCCTGCCTATCATTCTCATCACTGCATTGGGAACACATGCCCCCTCAATTGAGGGTGTGCTGAAGATGTTCAAGGAATTAGCAGAAGGGCTAAGGGAG
Organism: Ciconia boyciana; assembly: GCF_034638445.1. Lineage (NCBI taxonomy): Eukaryota > Metazoa > Chordata > Aves > Ciconiiformes > Ciconiidae > Ciconia > Ciconia boyciana. The sequence goes on from NC_132934.1 coordinate 63,961,359, forward strand.
CGGAAAGCAGGTGAAACAGCTGCTGTTTAATGAATGCCGTTTGCCCACCACACAGTTCAGTGCTCCGTGGGGGCTGCCGGCACAAAAGGGTCCTGGTCCTGCACAGTGTTCAGCTGCAGCAACAGGGAATCTTCATTAGTGGATTTAAATGTAAGAACTGGGGCATATATATGAATATTAATGAAAGAAAGATTGACTAACTTCATGCTATTAAAAGATTTCTAGTCCCAGAGAGTAGGTGGAGCCTTTTAAAAAATGTATAATGAAATGTAATGTGTGATACACAACTTTTAGGGCACTAAGAATGTGGACTTTGATCCCTTCTAATTTCCTGTTTATATAATGCTTTGCAAGTGTGAAATGGAAATATGCCTTCATTGGAACATTTTTCTTTTTTCTCCTCTACGTCCCGTGTATCAGTGTTTGTTAATGCAGAATTTCATGGCCGTGCATTCTGGGGAGCCACTTGGTAGTGGGCAGCTAGTATTGATTTCTGCTCCAAAAATAGAGCATCAAATGCTTGTATATTTATAAATGTACGTGTGCATGCATATATATGCATGTATATATATATAAATGGGTGTTGCAAAGATATAAAAGACATAGGAAGGTTAAATCAGAATTGTAATTAATAACCTTGCCAGTCTGAATGTAAACTTTCATGCCAGCACTGCATATAACACGTAAATGCTGGAAAGCATAATATACTGTACCATACCTGTGAAAGGCATGCCCGAGCAAGAGGCTGGTGCATTACTATACATTCACTAGAAACCAGAGATTCAGGGCAGCAGAATTTCCAGACAGTCATGTGAGAAAGAAGTACTGCAGCATCAAGGCAGCCGGTCCACTTATTTCTGTCTGTTCATGGTGTTAAATAATTGCCGAGGCCTGCATCGCTATCGGTTACTTCTCCAAGTAGCTTAATGATAGGAAACCAGCTTTGTGAGTGATTCCCTGTACAAGTGAGTAGAGATGTGACGTGTCTGTCTGATCCTCTGCAAGGAGTGAGCGACTGTGGCAGCTCTAACAAAGCAGGTGAAGAAAATGAAAGGATCCTTAGGGAGCTGATACATATTTTTTACTCTTTGGTGTCTGTGATGGAGATGGCTGGCATATAGCACAAAATGAAATTTGTGTTCCTTGAGACTTTCTTCTGGGCTAGCACTAATATTCACAAATAAAATACCGTGTAAGTAAAGTGCCAGAATGGCCATGTTCCCAGGTGCAGTGAGAAGGGGCTACTATAAAGCGTGCCAGTCAAAATAAGATGGGAGAATCCTGCCTGACTGTCTGAAGTACTCCTTAAAGGTAATTAGTAACGGGGTATCTGGGTGTGTGACTATATAATTAGTATATAAAAGGTAAAATGCAAAGCTAAAAACAGTGAGTTTGATCTTTATTGCTCTCCTGTTTAAAATCTTACTTGTTTTTTTCCCTCTTTTTCTGCCTATTTTTCACCCTTTAATATCCAAAATGTCATGTCTCCAGTTCCTTTTCTTTGGTGAAGGTCATTTGGAGACCTAAATAATGATGTCAGATAAATGTGTAGCTTTTATAAGGAACAGAAATTTCACTGCCTGGACAGGCAGCTGTTCCTTTAGGGCAAAAAAGATGGAAGATATTTAAGGCAGTGAAAATGAGAAAGGAATTTAATTTTATTATTTTGATTCATGGGTACCCAAAATGTGACATCAAGGTTGGGATTCATTTCATCTAATGTTATCCATCTACACGAAAGGACCTAGTTGTTGAAGGCTTCCTCTATAGACATAGGAGAGAGCCAGGCAAGGCCAGAGGCTGATGTCTGCCCTGTCTTATCATGAAATGCATATTATTTCATTCAATTCACAACAAAGGAATGGTGCTTAGAGACTGAGTTTCAAAGAAATGTATGTATGTAACTTCAGTTAAAAAGGATCTGTTACATTTGTCCTGGTTGAGTCAAGGAATGCAAGTTCTTTCCAGAGTGGATGTAAGAATGGTTTCCTCCTCCCAAAAAGGAGAGGTCCATAAGCAATCAAAGATGCAGTACATTGAGCACAAATGAGGAAATGCAGGATAGGCATTTCAGAGGAACAGAAAGGGAGAGGGATGTATTAGAGCAGGAGTCAAGCCTTCTGAAGCTTCGGGGAAGTATACTCCACAGTATGACGTTGTCCACATTTTTCAAGATGTACAAAACATGCTTCCTTGCAGAGAGGCAGGTCAGTTGGCTAGCCTAATTAATTAACTTGATTTGGGGAACTTAGCACATTGTCACTGACTCTTATAAGTCTCAAATTCTTTGGTATTTTACTTTAAGTCCTAGATCCTAGGGTCATGTGATTTAATAAAAACTTGGACTTTACTTAAAAAGAAAAAAAGCTCAATTTTTTTTCCTAGATTGTGGAGTAAAACTTGAAGATGTGAACTGTAAAGGCTCCAAAAAGGAAAAAGCAAATATGAAACTAGGCATGTATGATCCCTAGCCAGCCTCATGATTTCTGAATACCCAGACTTGACCACCAAGTTGGCATTAATGTAGTGTTAACATCATCCATTGCCTGCCTTCCAAAATGGTGTTAGCTGTGTTACACATGGAAGCAAAAAAGGATGTAATTCTCTGTATGGCCTTCCTCTTTTCTTCCCCTTCCCCTGTGTATTCATAAAGCCACGCTTTGTCCCATACTTGCAGCTCAAGAGACATTCAGAGGTACAATTATGGTGCAAACATAACTGGGTTATTACCACAATAACACAACAAACCGCTCTAGCTAAAGTATATGTATTGCAGGCCTGTGATGTTAAAATCAGATTTCCTTAAAGTGCCTTTGGTTGCAGACAATAAAACCAGCCTGTATGGCAGAAGACCACTGAAAATAACTTTTAAAGAACGGATCCATTTTTACAATAGCAGCATTTCATCTGATGTGCAGACCTTGGTTCATAATTGAAAGTGAGACAGCCAAGGGAACTAGTAGGATTAGGCTATGGGAATTCAACTGAACAATGTTTTGCATTCAGATAATTGCACAAAATTGGGCTATTAGTGTAATTTTTGCAAATTGCAATAGCATAAAACAAAGTAAAATATTCCCAGTGTATACATTCAACTAATGTGCTAAAAGGGAACCACAACTGGCTTCAGACAGAGCACAGAGAACTTCCATTAACTATTCAGAGCTGTGTCCAAATATTCTCAGTCTCACAGGTTCTTCAAATGGACTTTCAAAGCAAAAGTATTTTTATAAAACAGTAAGTAAATAAACATAATTTAATAGTTAACTTGTGGTTTTCACTGGCAAGGACATTACTAACATGTCCTTTATCTGACCTTAATTTAACATTGCATAAAATATCACCGAAAAGAACTGGAGAAGAAAAGAGTTTTGGCTCAAATTGCAGCTGCTCGCTTCAGTAGCTCTCCTGACCAAATGTCAGCAGTAGCTGCAGCTCGTGCCTTTTTAACTTCTTCCATGGGATAGGATTATTCTGTCCTGGGGCTTTCCCCTAGCTAAGCAAAAAGGTTATCAGGAGAGATGTCCCAAATCCTCCTTTGTCTTTCTTAACTTTTTGGTCTTTACTTTTTACCCTCCATTCACCCTTGGGACTCAACCTCAGTATTCGGAATGAGCATCTCTAGAGGACAATTTTAGAGGTGGCTTTTGACCACGCAGCTCCAGCCCAGTCAAGTCATCAGAGCAGACAAATGCTGGCCCACCACCGACTCAGGCTAATTATTCTAGTGCATTGAGCTCAGTCTGCCTAATGCCTACCGCCGTGGCACCTGAGAAGGAAGACTGCAATTAGTCATGCTTTTGTCTTTATTGAAGACTTGGCTGCTCAGGATCATGGGCCAGCCACATGACTAGCCGGACTGCCGAGGCGAATGCCTGTGTCGCTAACGTCTCTGTGGGGTTCAGAGGCAATTTCCCATTTGCCTGTCTCTTCTCTCCCATTTTTGAAGGAAGGGAAATAATTTTAACTATTTCTGTGATGAACATAGAATATGATAATATCAAATAATGAATTAACGTATCTGTGTCAGTAATTCAATCTCTTTACTAGTGTTTTTCAGCTTAAAAAACATATCAGAGTACAGAAGAAAACACCACGTCATCATCCTGTAATGAATGTAAACGTAAAAGACAGTTGAGCTGTGAATAAAAGGTACCTTAGTAACACCAGAGCTTTCAGCTCATTTCTCTGTTACTGAATTTAGCAGCGGAGTAAGGCTTTCATGGCATCTAATGTTGTTCCCTGGATTCTGCTCTGCGCCCGGTCTACGTGAGCCTTAAAATTCCAAAAGAGGAGGGTGTTGTTGCTGTCCTTGGAGGGCAATTTCCATGCTGGTGTATCCCACTGCCAGAAATTTTATCCGGAGGTTCTGACTCAGGTTTGCCTTTTTGGATTAAATTATTTCTCTTTCAAACATAGCCCTTAACAAACTCTTCTTTTTCTTGACAATTAAGGCTTTTCAAGTGTTTTGTGTCTCTCTATTATGTCTGCCTGTCACAAGTCTGTACAACGGTCTTTTAAAGTTTACTTAGGACACAGCTGCACTGTGACACACCATGGTGCAAATATCCCTGAGGCAAAGCTGAATGAGCTGGCTCCAAAACCAGGATTTGTACTTTGGCTATTTAGTAGAGAGAGACAAGGACCATCTTTTCTGGCTTGCTTTGTTCTGTGTCTGTTGAGTTCGATACAACAGGGTCCTGGTTTGCAGACAGGGTTTGTAAGCTCTACTTGCAGAAAAGAAAGTAGCAAGAAGTTGCACATTGCTCCAGCTGCAGTGTTTAACGCTAAACAAGGGTGTTCGGTGGGGGACAATGCTGGTTGAAGAAAATAACGTGAAACATGGTTTAGGAATTACGCAATTTGGGCCCCAAGTAGAGTCATATAAAGTAAGTTTCTTGCTTTACAGAGATCTGGATGGTGACATTTCACTGAGAGATGGGGAAGCAACATGGGGAGAAAAGGTCTTTGTGGTGACATAAAGGCGGGAAGACTGCAGGAAGACAAATGTGAATGAACAAAAAAGAGTAGAGAACAGAAGTATAGGTATTTTGTGACAGGTATTGAATGGGAGGGAGCCTGGGGTTGTAACTTCTAGAGGGACTAGAAACCATTAGCAGTAGGAAACCAAAGTAGATTTGAGGGAAGGGAAAAGGGCTGTTAAAGCATTTCTCTCAGGAAGATCAAGCTACTAGCATCTGTCAGCAGGAGCAAAAGCTCACTGGAGGTGAATGTCATGGGCAAGATTTTGAGTGTTCATTCCAGCTGCTCCTACTAAAATCTGGCAAAGCATCTACTGATTGCCTGATTTAGTTATCCTTACTTTCCAAAAAACACTGATCCTTGAGTCTTCAAAACCTACCTATCTGCCTTGTTGATTATATAAATTAGGAAAGCATTTGATTAATCTTTGGAACAAACTATATCTGGGCCAGACAGGAGGAAGCCTTATCTTTTTATATGAAGTCCAAATGGTTTCCGGAATGGGAGATGTACCCTGAATTATGAAGTGATGATTGGAAACAGATGTGAGGGAGGATTTTGCAAGGTCTGGATATTTTTTGGAAGTATTTATGACATTGCATAAAGTGGCAGGAAGGTTTGTTGATTCTGTTTTGTGGGAGGAGTTTAATGGATGTATGTGTAAGTGACCTTTTCAGTGAGCACTCTGCTTAAGATGGGATTACCAAGGACATTTTACAGTAAATTCACTGTACTTGAAATTTACTTCTCTTAAGTTCCAAAACTACAACAAACAAGATCTGGCTTGCTTGATTTTTGTGTGTCATCCCATAACACAGAAATATAATCTAATTGCTGTCATGATCAATGCTATAGTAGCATGAAATGCATTATTTTTAATATACTAAGTTAGCAAAGTATAGATGGAATTATTTTCAGTTGCTCAGTGTATAAGGATGAAGGATAGTTTGATAGACCAAAATATGTCTGCAGTGCAAGAATTTCTGAATATGGTATGTCTATGTCTATAAAATGATATTTTATGAACTAAATGGGATAGTTAAGGTCAGGATTGGTTGCAGATATGAAGGAAAAAAGACCATCAGAGAGCTACATACCTCTCCACTGGAGGAACAACACTAAGCCCATTTATTCTAATGCATTGCCTCAGAAGGACTGAAGAGACAGGAATTTGAGGTAAAAGGTTTTGGCAGGTGGTGAAAGTGAAGGAGCCAGAGGAGGCAATCAAAGTAACCATTCTTAGGAAGAGTAGTATGAAGCTGTATATCAGAGACATTTGTTGCAGACCCAATGCCAGAAGTCCAGGAACTGGATTAAACAGACAGCCCGAGGTATTTGCAAGAAGATGAGAAGCCTTTCAGCAAAACAGAGACGCACTTGGCCAGTCTCTCTAATGTCTCAAAGAAATCTGTAGTGGAAAATGTGGAAGAAAGCAATTTATTAGACACCTCTACTCTTTTTATAAAAGGCTATTTCTCTGAGTTACCTCTGTATATTTCCCCAGCTTAGAAGCTCAGAACTGAAAACACAGCGACATGCAACTCTCACCTTTTTCCTTTTTTACATAGGAACAATCTGGTATTTGTGTGGGCATTCCTGGTGCCAGTTCCCAATATTGCACTTCATAGAGTTACAACATGAGACCATACAGGACTGTCTTGTTAAGCTACACAAGTACAAAAATCTATACCCTAATGAAGTTTGGGGTTTTTTTCTTTCACTTTTTAACCGAGAAAGCATACTTTCTAGTACCTTCTGTGTACTTTCTAGAACAAAACTGATCTGTTTTGTTAGTCTGACCTTCTGAAGTTGGCTCTTTCCTCTTCTGGTGCCAGCAGCTGTTGCTACTGTACTTTATCAGCTAGTTAAAAGGGGCAGGGCAGAAGTAACCAAGAGCACTAGTTTGGATCAAGCAAAATATGAGAGTTCAGAAATAAAATGGAAGTGCACAATAAGACTGGGCTGTATTGATCTGTAAATGGTTTGAGTCTTTTTTATTTCACATGCCATGCAACTTTCCATAACACACAGCTTTCAGAGAGTAAAAGAAAAATCGTAATGAAAAAAAGCACTCTCTGCTCCCTTAGACACAAATGTTGGGAAGAAAACTAGATGTCTGAGAGCATTGGGAATAGCGTAACGAACTGTCTGAAGGTCTTCACACAGCCAAGCTAGAACCTCTCCCTTTGAATGTTTTTTCAATGGGTAGTTCAGCAAATTGGAAACATTCACAAAAAAATCTGTTTCTTCACAATTTTAGCAACAGCAAAAGAGCAAGAGAAAAAACTTCTGGTTTTTGTTTTTGTTTTGTTTTTGTGTTTTTTTTTAATGTAATTTTTTTAATGTAATTTTTTTAATGTTCACTAAAGCAAAAAATGTCTTCAGCAGCTCTGGTCACTGAGTTGCAAACCAGTAATAACTGAAAGTTAAATTACTGAGCAGTTGTCTGGTTCCATTGGAAATAATGCTGATGGTCTCTGATTCACTTCAGTGCCTCTGAAATGGTGTTTTGATGTGCAGTTTTGAGGAACAGGTTTCCAGATCTGGGTATTACATACTCTATGAAAAGCAAGATGATTGGAAAGTACTTTCAGTTTGTAAGAGGGTCTAATTTCACACCTTCCCTTCCAGCAAAACCTGGGCAACAAGAAAAAATGGGTGCTTCCACGAAGAGCCTTCTGAGGACGCTCTTGTTTCTGTCACTGCAGTTTGGGTGCTCGCTTCCACTGCTGAGGCTGCAGCTTCCAAATGTCCCCCTGTGTGTATTCACTTGTGAGGTTTCTATCCAAAATGTTGCAGGTTCTTTTTCCCTCTTACATCCTTCACAAAACAAGCTCTCAGTTTCCAGGTGGAGCCTGTCATCATTAATCTAATCATGCTTTGCGCAGCCTTTGATTTTTTTGCATCCTCAGTCTTGCCCCAGTGATAAATCAGAGGAGCCGTCACTGTAGTGGAAAGCTCAGTAATGTCAAAAACTTCCTGGTGTATATGCAATGGGAAGTCATTCAGCAGTAAGTAAATAACCCTTGCGAGCCACACTGTTACAAAAGATTACTTCTACTCTCCCCTTAAGCAGGGGGAGCTAATATCTTGATCCGTACTACCAAAGACCACAGTAGAGTACCATAGGAAAGAGAATTTCTCACCTTCCAACTCAGTTACTTCTTGTGATGAATGCATTTACAACCTGCAGAGTAAAATGTAGATAAAATTATAGCTAGTTTCACTTTGTGATTTTGCAAGTGACAATGTAGGGAAGCCTGTGAGAGCCACAGATTCCAGGATTTCCGGCCTGGAAATGGAATGTCCTCGCAAAATTTGCCGTATTTTTTCAGGTTTCTGTTTTAGTGGAATCTGAAGTCTCCTATAGCTCCTTACTTTAAAAAAAAAAATTAATGTTGTTGTTATAAATGACCATCATCCTGACTTAAGATACTTAATTAGAAGTATGTAAGGTGGGGTGGTTTTTTGCTGTTCCAAAGGGAAAGGAAAAACACAGCCTCCACCACAAATCCCAGCATGTCGTCCCTTCAAAGGATATCTGAGTGAAGTTCTTGCTGTTTATTCTGTAGCACCTTTTATCTGTGCAACTGCAATAGGTGAAAAGGACCAGAGAGAGAGAAGGTGGTGAGGGTGCACTGACACAGCCTGAAGAATTCCTGAGGAAAGCACAAAGGGAAGTACAGGCTGAGACATGCTTGAAGCTGTAACCAAAACATCTGTCCTTTGTCAGGATTCCTGCTGTACTCAGGACTTTCTGGTAGATGAGGAGAAGTATACTGAAGAAATAGCTACAGGCTATATAAAGGAAAGCTGGAGAAAAAAACCCTGTAGTTGGTCATAAAATCGTTGTGAGTCTGCTGCCACAAAGATGCCAAATACGTACGGGTAACTCCTGCCCTGGTTCATCAAGACAAATGGGTGAAGACAAGGTCAATCAGGTTGCCACATGACGAGGCTTTCCAGGAAGAAGGGGGACTAAAGAGGACTGCAAAAAGGATTAAAGGAACTAAACAACAGTACAAAGATACTAAAGTTAACGCAATCACTAAGGGGAGTAGGAGCTACAACTGCAAAAGCATCGCCCCAAAGTGTGGCTCCAGTGAAAGAGGAAGCTAAGCAGGACAGAGGATCATATGTGACTAGTGAAATTCCTTCGCACCTTCTGGGAAACAGCAGACTACAACAGAGGGTGAACTGTAGCATAAGGGTAGCTGCCTTGCAGCTCCTCTTTCAATGCCGGTTGTTATTTAACAACGGGAGTTTAATTTGGAGGTGTCTGGTGGAACGTGTGAAATTGCAAGGGAATAGAGAATATGCGATCAAATGTGACAGTTCTTAAATTAGCCCAGGAAGTGGGGAAATAACATAAATACCAGTTCGGTCTCAACAGACACAGAAACTGGGGAACATGAACCCAAACACAAGATAGGAAGATTATATTCGTCAACTGAACTCTGGGAACTGGAGCAGGAAATCGTGTTAGCTGAGACAGTGAATGAGTTAGCAGTTGCGGTGGATTTCATTATGGATAGCATCTCAGAAATGTGAGAGAAGTTGTCTCACGCTTTAGTCTGGGAAGTTACCTTTGGATCTCGGTGAAACAAATTATCTACAGGCAATCTCAAATGTACTACAGGCAGCCTTATGTGCTTTGTTACTAGAGGCACTGTTAGGACAACAATGTAATGTAGTATCTTTCAGCGAAGGAGATGATAGGCAGCGTCTGAAATATGTTCTGAAATTAAGTATTTCAAGGGTCTTAACTGCCAAAGCTCCCACCGAGCCTGAAGCAGGGATGGATTCCTCTTCACTTACTGGGTACTTCTGAGGGCTAGCTTATTAAAAGAAAAGGAAAACCACATTTTGCAAACAGAAGGAGTATGTAACTGCACACTCCAATGCCAAACACGGGTGTGCACCGCTGCTTACAATGTTGGAATGAAGCAGGTTTTTTTAAGCTTTTGGTGGCTATTGTTTAGCCTGCACTCTAGATCTGCAAAAGAGGTTGGGGACGACAGGAGAAGCTGAAAGAGGTGGAAGCAAGGAAGTACCTGACATGGTGCGTATCCACTAGTGGTGGGTACGGAGTTATAAGAAAAGGCTAAAGAGCACTCTTTCGAGCTGTGCTGTTTTCAGGGGACTGGCAAGTAGCAAAAAAAAAAAAAATTAGCTGTTTGATTCCTAATGGGTTCTGGGAAACAGGAATCTCAATTTTTTCAGTAAATACAAAGGAGTATCAAAGACATACTTCTCTCTATCAGCAATTTAATATAACAGAAACAATCCCCAGGCCCTGATTTTTTTTTTGTTATTTGCTCAGGTAAAAAAAAAAAAAAAAGTGGGCATTATGCAAGTTTTTCTGCATTTGGCTTTTGTTAGATGTTTCAAAAACTAAGGGTTTTTTTGGTCACACTGTCATCTTCTTTTTGCAATGTCTAACATCTTTGCATGGGATGATATAGCTTAGATTTTAAGTTTCATTTTAAGATATAGGTTGTAATCACCCATGAAATTTTCTGTGAAACATCTCTCCACTGTACAAAATGAAAGAAAATTATATCGTACGGACCGAGGCTTTCAGAATGAAAGTACAGGTCTTGTGCTAGAAGGCCTGAAGTACTCACCATAGTGATTGCCTTTGACACCTCAGCAAAGACAGGACATCCATGGACTTTTGACCCTGAAAATGCCTAACCTAAACCCGGTAGGTTTTTCAGATTTCACCACCTCCCCCCCCCCCCCCCCTTACTCGCCCTGTCTATATTGAGCCACATCTTCAGCTGAGGTAGTTTGGCTGATTGCAGCTTTGCTTATTTACATTGCCAAGGCTCTGCCATGCACTATTTTCCTTCACTGTCTGTGTGATATTATGTCGTGATGTGCATTTGCGTGAGCTAAAGCTAAAGCTTATAGGCATTGCTTTATTCCTGTGTGCCAGCAAAAGGAATCCTTTGCTCCTTCCATCCTTCTTTGGGAGCGAGGTGTATCTGTTGTGAGCGATGTGCGCTGAGAACAGCGTTAGGAAGCCCCCTGATGTACTATTAGCCTGTTTATTGTGAGTACAGCTGGAAACGAGGTGAGGCCAGCTCTACTTTCTGGTGGGACCTTTTCCCAGCTGTTGCTGGCGCTCCCGGGTGAGCGCTGGACTCACCTGTGCTCCTGAGGAGAGCCAGGCTCAGGAGGAGCCCTGTGGTGAAAGGGTCGCCCCGGCCTTTTTGCCTTTGATCCCCTGGAGCAACACTAATGCTGCGTGGATGCCCTGTCATTGCTGTGCCTTCTCCTTTTCTGCTCGGACATTTGTTAGTTGTTTCAGCCCCAAAACCCCTGCGCAGCCTGCGGGAAGCGAGGGCCTGTCCCCGGGCACCGCCGGGCCTGGCCAGCGGGCTGAGGGACGGAGCCACCAGCCCCCCGGCCTCGCTCCGCCGTGGGGGAGCGCAGTCGGGAACCTGCCCCCCGCAAACCAGGAGCGGGCCCTGGGGCTGCCCCGATCACGGAGCACGTACCGGGAGCCAGCGAGGAGCCAACCGGGCCCTCAGCACTTCCTACCGCCCCCGCGGGGGACGGCCGTTAGGTGACCCCCGCCCCTTCCCGGGCTGCGCGTGCAGGGGGCGAGGCACGAGCACGCGAGGGGTCAACGGCGAGGCGACGGGGTGCGGCGGGGTACGGCGGGAGGGAGCGAGGGACGGAGGGCGGGCGGCGGCCGGAGGGAGGGAGGGGCGTCCGGGTCCCACGGGCCGGGCCGGGCGGGGGCGGGGCCTGCTGCCGGCGCCCCGCCCCGCCCCTCACACCTCCCCCCGGGGAGCGGGGCGGGGGCCTTGGCTCCTCCCCTCCCCGCCGCCCCCGCCCCCGCCCGCGCGCGGCGGAGGGGGCGGGGCGGGCGCGCCCCCGCGCAGACGCGGACGGCGGGGCGCACGCAGGTGGCGGGCGGCCCCGCTGCGCTCGCTGCCGCCGCGGGCCCGCCTCCGCCGGGGTTAGCGCGTCGCCGGCGGGGAGGGAGCGAGCGCCGGGCGGCCGGGCCGGGGCTGTCGCCGCCTCCCACGTGAAGGGCCGTAGCCGCCCGCCCGGGCGAGCGCCGCGGCCGGCCGAGGAGCCCTGCTGCTCCGCAGCGCGGGGGCTTCCCCTCCGCCTCCCCCCGCTCGGGGCCCGGACCGAGCCTCTCGCGGGCCCTGCGGGGCGCCGCTGCCCCGCTCCCGCCCCGCTGCTTCTGGGAGGCGGCTGGCGCCGCGGCGCTGCCCCCGTGAGGAGTCCTCGCGGGGTGGGCGTGGGGAGGGGGAGGCTGCGGCGGCCCCCCGCTCCCGGGCGTCCCAGCCCTGCCGGCGGTGGGCGCGCCCGGGAGGAGCCGCCGAGCCCGCCCAGCCCTTTCAGCCCGCGGGGGGTGGGACGCGGGGCGCCGCGATGACTTGACGCCGGGCCGCGGCGTGCCGTGCCGTGCCGTGCCATGGAGGGGATGACACGCTTCGTGGTGGCCTCGGCGGCCGCGGCGCGGTGGCGGCCGGCGCTGCCCGCCCTGCTGCCGCTGCTGCTCGCCGTGCCGGCGCTGCGGGGCTCGCCCGCCGCAGGTAAGGGAACAAAGGGGGCCCGCGGGGCCGGCCGGGCGGCGGCAGGTGTGCCGGGCCGTGAGGGGGGGGTCGGCCGCTGCTGCTGAGGGCAGCTGTCCCCGCGCGCCGGCGTCCGTTAGCGGGCGCGTGCGGGGGGGGGGCAGCGCCGGTAACAATGCGGCGGTGCCCGCGGGCGGGGGCCGCCTCTGCGCGCGGCGCTGCTGGGGAGCTCCGCCAGAAAACGCGCGCATTGTTCGCAGCCAAAGCGCGTCCGCTCCGGCCTGCGGCCGTGGGCAGCCCCGACGCGCGGGGAGGGACTGGGACCCCTCCCGTGGAAGCGGAGGAGAGAACCGGTGTGGGGAGGGGTGTTGGTGTCCCAGACCTCCCGGGGGACCCGATGTTTCGGGTGTGTGGGGTGTCCGGCTGGTGGTCGCCCGGAGTTGTGGTCCCAGCGCCCGCTCCCCGCCTGCGGCCCTCGGAGTGCCCAGCGCGTTTGGGGTGGGGTGCCGCGTGTCAGGCGGTGGTAGCACCTGCGGGATGCAGGGCAGCCTGGTTCTCCCATCGCCTTTCGAGTTAGGAAGCATCGGAGCCCCTCGAAAGGCCGCTTCCCAAGCACACCCGTGGTATGACTTGTGTGTGAAGAGAACTGTTCGGGCTCCAGAGGGTGGTGTGTTCAGTAGGTGTTTCAAAATAGCCAGGAATGAGTTGACCCCCTTTTTTCCCCTCTTCTTTTCTCTAGTGGCTCTAGACATCAAAATTAGTCTGTAGTTAAGCAGACAGTTTAATCACAAAGACGTCTCATTTGGTTCTGCTCCCATAGCACTTCTCGGTTCATCTTTAATACTTTTTTTAAAAAAATGCAACAACTAACATTTCATAGAAAGGGACAATTTTGCTGTAACTACAGGTTTTCTTTTTGGTAGATAACAGGTATGAGGTAATACATTTTTATCAAGGTCAATAAGTCGTTGATAAGTGGTAAGAAGCGATAAGAACCTGCATCAGCCTATTTCATGAAGTGGACCAACCACTGTTGACTCTCTTATTTAAACACAAGAATCGTGGTGATTATTGTTGGGTGCTTAAGAAGCCTTGGTGTTATAAAACATGCTTATCTTTTTCATAATGCTTTATTTCCACTTCAGAAAGTAGTTTGTGTTACGGTGGTGACTGGTTAGCTTTTCAGGGAAGTTACGCTCTGCTCCAGCTCCCTTCGTAGCCAACAAGAGATGTTCCATTTCCAGCCAATGTGAAAGCTGATAATTTCTAGTAAGCTTCAGAGATTCTTTTTCTTAAATAGAACAGGCTTTGCATACAAATAGGAGAAGGCAAAGCAGTAGGTTCATAAGTTGGAGATTTGCTTGGGGTTTTTTTGCCTCTTTGAGGTTAATAGAATGGCTGGGTTTCTTTTTCTAGATTTTCACAGTAAGTCAGTGAAAGCTTCTGTTTTAGTTGTTTGTCTAATACTTAGTAGTTCTTAATTAAACATTGCTGTGGAGTTCTGTAAACTTTTGTGTGATTGCTGTGCATTCTTGTATAACTTAAAAACAGCAGTAGAAGTATTGTGTAACTTAGCCAGTGTTTGGGCTGCTGGAAGAGAGCACTCGGAGACAACGGATCTTGCCCAAAGCGATGCTTTCCTGCTCACAGTCTAGGGCAGGAGCCTTTCAAGCCGCTTTGATTTGCGAGTCCTCTACCTTTTCTCTTTTCACTGGGCATGTGAATCATGTACAGTGAACTTTAGCACACTGAGAGCAAACTTGCTTTTCATAGACTTCTTAGAAATGGTCCATTGATTGCAGAGATTTAAAGACTGTAGGTTGCAGAGAACAAGAATATTCTGTTCCTTTTTGGTTAAGGTGAAATGCTTTATTAAAAAGCATGACAGGAGTCTGATTTTGGGGAAAATCAGGAGTCTTGGGCCCATAATGTTTAAAAAATTAGGACACAGCCTTTATCCTAATCTTTTCTTTAGCCTTGAAATGTTTTGATGGTATAATGGGTCGTGTGAAACAGAAGAGATGTGTGCTGGTCATATGCAGTAGGCTCGGACAACGTTCGCTTAATTGCTCAATAGATTTACAGCTCCCTGAGTAGCTCTCTTTGGTGCAGTTCATTTGCTTTTCAGTGCTATTTGGTCTTGACCAGTTTAGGAACAGCAAGAGCAAACTCCTACAGCTTTGAGTTATACAGAAGAAGCATACAGTAAGAGTGGAATGGCTGTTACAGCCACTTGCTTGCAGTTGAAATAGAAAAGTGAATGTCAGTACTTAAGAAAATTAAGTAGTAAATCAACTTGGATTTTGGAATGCTTGATCCAGCTCCCACTGAAGTCACATGTCGCTGAATCAGGGCTTCAGCTTCCACAGTTAAGCAGATGCTGAACTCTTAGTATGTGGATAGGCTGCTAGTGTGCTAAAGGTAGGTACATATTTGAGCACCTCTGTGAACTAGGGCTTTGGTCAGGCTCTATGAATGCCTTACTGCTCAGCCCAGGCTGTGTTTTTGCTTTTGTTCCATTGCACAATCTGTGCAGCTCCCGCACTGACAATCAGGAGGATTTATCTTGTCTTCCTGTGCTGTTTTCATGGGAGAGAGGAGAGCTATGCACTGGACTCAGAAAAGCCTGCAGTGAGTCTCCTCAGAGACTCAAGGACTAAAGACAAGTTGTGGAGGTCAAGCAAGGAATCAGATGTAGCTGCCTTATGGGACAGTTGCAGGATATTGTTTATCCAACTTAATTGCATGAGTGTGTTGCAGACACTTGAGTTGGCATCATGTCTCTTGTGGCCAGTTGAGCTTGTCAAGCTTGCTTCCAGTTCATTTTCACAGAAGACCCATATGGTTGGAGGATTCCCTTTAAGACTGCTTTCTATGCTGTGCTTGCTTTATTTATGTCAGCCTCGTGTCTACAAGCTACACTTGCAATCGTGCCAGAGGAAATGTGTTTTTTGTTTGCATGTTCTTTCAAGCAGTTAGAATGCTAAACAAGCTAGTGGACAGTGCAGCTTTTTGTTCAGTTGTGTCTGTTTTGTGAGTGACATTTTTTTTCTGTGAAGCAAGGTCTTAGATTTCTCAGGCAGGGCAGAGACTTGAAATATAGCATGCCTTTAACAAAATAGGCTCTAACAGCTTTCACCTACCTTGGGTAATAGATTGCAGGCACTGGACACATTAAAGAGCAGTGATTCTTGCTGCAGCACAAATCTTTTTCAAGAGGTCTTGGGAAGCTGACGATTCTGGTAAGTGGCAGGTTCTGACAACCCAGTTCTTATTTCTCAATTCAGAATGTGTGTGTGTGGGGAGTTGCTTGGGAGAGAAGTGAAGCAAAATAGGCTTCTTAATAATACACTCTCACTTCAGCTGTGGGAGACATGGCTTTCCTTCATTTGAAAGTAAATCTGTTTATGGATGATGTCCTAAACTACCAGTGAGTCTCTAGCCTTGCCCATTGTGGTGTACAGTATGAATAACACTAATTGCGTAAGAGTTATTATGGATGATGTCCTTAACTACTACTGTGTCTCCAGCCTGGCCCATTGTGGCATACAGTATGAATAACACTAACTGCATAAGAGTTATTAAATAAAGTGTGTCGTGGGAACCTATGTATAAGGAAATAGCACAAGCTATCTTTTAAATTTTGTCTTAGAACCCCAACGTTAAGTCAAATGGTAGCATTAAATGAACAACGCAGACTTAATTTCTTTTTTGGCTCATGTATAAGAATCATATTTTCACGGAGTCCTTGTCAGTACAGCCAGTTTTGCACTCTGGAGTTGCATGATATGATGTCTTTTTTTTATCCCTTTAAAAGTCATATATTTCTGTGCTTTTCTTTAGTGGTTGCTAAACACACATGAGCTCAATAACAAATTCAGTTGACACTCCCTATATGTGCTGTGTTTTCAGCTGTTGATGTTATTGGAGACACCTGTTTTGGAAGACTAAGGGAAAACTTTTCATAAGAGCAATGGATTAGTAGTGTCTTCTTCCTAACACATGAGCTGGGGAAAAGATAGACCTCACCATCAGTAGTCATGTCACTGATTACATCAGTGTAATTAATTGCATGTAAAATGCACAGAATAAATACTGAAAAATGGTAGACCGGGCTGATTGTGCTAGCTTTTATTAAAGCTGTAAGATGTTGTAAGATGCTTGTAAGAAATATTACTGCTTTGCAGCATAGTTGATAACAAACTTAACTGTTTCAGTTGAAATTTTATAAATTGTGCATTTTGCCATGGGCTGAAGCTTTTTTCTTTGCAAAATGTCAGTTGAAAGAGTTCAGCTACTTTTCATGTTGAGGCAAGAGGAAAACAATGGTTTCTGCTTTGAGTTCTGCCAGCTTCTTTTCTGAACAACTTCAATACCCTTATGCTTTGGAGCATGAAGTTAAAACTTTGGCAGATTGTGTCTGCTCTGAAGGGGATGTTTTCTCTGCTGCTGCTTTGAAAGTGATTTTTTTCAAAAGCTTGTAACAACCGAATTTAGGCACACATGGCTATGATAGAGATGATGCATTTTTTTGTCTGCTAAAACTTGGATATATCCTATTCTCATGGAACCTCACCTACCTATTAATACCGACCAGGGGGTATGTGTGTGACCCAGGCAGACATACTAAGCATGCTTCCCATAGCCCAAAATGATATGTGAAAGATTGGATTTACCTGTGAAAGTCTATCTAAACTGCTCCAGAAGTGGGACTGGATTGAGCTTTAGGACTGAGAACTAGCACCTGCCTGCCTTGTGTTTAAGGATGTGTCTGTGCTATGTAATGGAGTGCTTTACTTTCTTTAGGGTAACTCGGGCATCTACCTTGTGGTGCGGTGTTGTGTGGTGGTACTTAATTGCATTAGGCCCGAGAGGGAAAATGGAGAGAAGGCTTTTAGAAGGAGCCAGCGTGGGACTTGGATTTAGTTAAGCAGCAGGAGCGAGAGAAGGGTCTATGGATCTTTTGCAATGGCTGTTCTGCTCATTGATGAGATGTGTGCAGAAAACTGGGAGTTATAGGAGGGGAAGAAATACACGAATTGCAAGAGGGTTTGTGAGAGGAAAGAAACAAACTGGCAGGGCATGAAGACTAGGAGGCAAGACATTAGGTCAGGAGCGGGAAATAGGAATGTGGGTGAGGGAAACTGCAATGCAGAAATTAATCCTAGAAGAAATAAGCAGTGCAGCCTGGTAGTAGGATGAGCACACTGGGAAACACAGATGGACTTGGTTTAAAAAAGGAAAATAAACTTCCAAAAAATAGTGTTGATAGGAAGAATCAGAAGTAGGAAAGGTAAGGGACTGGGACAAGACTGGAAGAGACGTGACTGGAAGAATCGAGCTTGGAATTTAGGAACAGGGACGCATGTGCCTGCTGCTCTGAGACCCCTCCAGAATTTGGCAGAACCCAGGGCTTCAGAGTGTTGGCCCTTTTCTCCTCTTAGCCAGGAGCATGATAATCTGCTGCTACTCCTTGAACATTTCGTGAACATGCATGTTTCAGCCTTGTGACAGAAGTGTTTTTCAGAGTTTGTTTTAAAAACTGGAAAACTTCCTCCACATAAATTGTAGCAGCATATGAAGACTGTAAAGGCAAAAATCAGCAAGTTGGAAATATTGACGTTACAATAACCTGTACAATTTTAAACTCCTTCTGTGCCTGTAAGTTATGGTACAACTATACCCACATGATCACAAAGTGTATATCCATATAGATAGTATTTATAGCTATATAGGCACCTGCACATAAATATCTGTACATACACATACCCACATGCAGACAGGACCCTCATCCCATTCAGTGTACAAAACTGATCCTGCTCTGGGGAGAAATGGGTGTTGGATAGCAAATTAAGAATTTATTTGCAGGACTCTTGCTCCTTTTATAGCGATGTTCAAAGGTGTGAAATGAATGAGGCAGAGGACAGGGAAGTTTGAATAAAGGTTTCACTGTTAATTAATTAAATGCTGTCCTAGACAATTGAATTGTATTGCTCTTGCAGAGTTTCAGTGATGTGAGTGAATTGCTTAAACCAAGTTTCCCACAGGTGGTCACTAGCTGTGTGTTCCTCCTTTACTGGACGTGAGACCTCTGGGATCTGTGTTGCAGAAATGCTGAGTGCTTACAGCTGCCAAAGAAGTCAAGGGGAGGAGTTCTTGAATAGATGTTGTGTCTTTAATTCTAAATACTCATTAATGTTTCAAATTAGGCACTCAGAATTTGACCTTGTTTCTTAGTTTCACCATTTGTAAAATGTAATTTCTTAGATGTAATTTCTTGTTTGATTTTCAAAATAGTATAAAATGTTCAGATGCAATAACAGTGAGCACAAAAGAAAAGTTCATCAGAAAGCCAAACACTTTTGTCTTTATCATCCACTGGATCTTTACTGTCCTAAACCAGTCTACTGAACTTGAATCCACAGAAGAGAAGTGTAAGAAATAAACTATTTGTAAGCAAATAGAAAGTAACAGGTAGTGGTGTAACAGTATGCATTTACCATATTAAGACATTTTAGTGAGAGTTAACTAGCCTTATAGATGGGAAGATGTACTGTGCTGTATCAAAGTGTAGTAGGATTTTGTCTGATATTTTTTTAAATCAAATCTTCATAAAAATAACTCATATTTATGGTTGCTGATGTTGCTCACTTTCAGTTTTAGCAGTTTCAGCCTACGTCCCCTACCTGCCTGTTTTTAACGCACAAAACGTTTTCTAATCCTTTTAGTCCTCTTCCATTCTCCCCTGTGATTTAGAGAGGCTTCTATGAATTAATTCCCTGTATAGAATTTTGAATTGGCTTTAGCCATCTGGTCAAGACAGTGTGTCTGGTCTTGTGGATTGAAATAGAGGAAAGAGGCTAAAATTCATCAGCAAGTAAGGGGAGGAGGAGGGAGGAATGCTGGAAACATAGTAAAAGAAGGCGCTGAAAATCCAGATGCTTTTCAGTAAGGCAAGTGCATGATAGTATCATACTGAAGGGGCTGAAAACCTGCACAGCCGTAGGATGGGGAATAGGCAATGCAACAGTGCTGTATGAAGGGATCTGGTGTTTATCGTGGATCACAAACAGAATGTGATTCAACAAGATCACAGTGGTGCTGGATCTCATGAACACATGGGTTACGGTCTTTGACACATCCTGTGTAATAATGTGTTCATTCTCTTCAGTGCTCCAGCTGGAGTGCTCTGTCTAGTATGGGACCTTGTCCTTCAAGGAAGACACAGGCTACTGGAGAGAGTTCAGATCGCAGAAGTATTGGGGTTGCCTAATCTAGAACAAAAAAACCAGGTGGACAGGACTTTATTCAAACATATAAAAGACAAATACAAAGAGAAGTGTAATAAGCAGTTGTTCATGTTGAGTAAGAAAAGAAGTAAAATATTTGAATTGCAGTGAACAAAAACAGGTTTTCTAACTGCTGATCTTTCTAACAGTGGGGATAATGAAACCCTGAAATACATGGTTTGGAGCAATAACGTAATCTGTCACCAGAGTTGTAAGAACAGCTTGTATAATGATCTAACAGAAGTGGATTGCAACAGTGATTCCACAGTGGTGTAGAAGGATGGAGTAGATGACCTCCTGAAATATTTTGCAATTCTGTTTTTGTGAGATTCTACAAATAATGTAATTTATGTGCAGATGTGCAACATTGGGGCCAATATCTGTTCATTACTGAAAACTTTGGTGTGCTGTTCAAGTGAAGAAACAATCTGTGGTTGTATAGTTAAATACTGTGTCATAATGTTTATGCAGAGGAAAGCTGAATGAGGATTTCATAGGTAGCCTTAGTAATGACACTTCCTAAGTGTTGAATGATTTTAGGCTTAACAGTTTTGTAAGGTTTCAAAGAATATTTTGTAATCCTTGCTATAGTGACTTTATCCTTAGTAATAATGGGCGGGTGCACTAATTTTTTACGTTAGTCTCTGTGCAAGTTCAGTTTTTTAAGCATTTTATAATACTGCATAGATTGTCACTGAGAGGACAGGTACAAGTAAATGGTGTGGATGTGATTCTGCGTGTGTTATCTTTATTAATCAACTGAATTATTAGCATTTGTATATCTAACAGGTGGGATGGAAACACGGTTTCCCACAGCATTCTCCTGGAGAAACTGGCTGCTCATGGCTTGGACGGGTGTACTCTTCGCTGGGTTAAGAACTGGCTGGATGGCTGGGCCCAAAGAATGGTGGTGAAAGGAGTTTACTCCAGTCGGCGGCCGGTCACAAGCGGTGGTCCCCAGGGCTCTGTGCTGGGGCCAGTTCTGTTTAATATCTTTATCAATGATCTGGACGAAGGGATCGAGTGCGCCCTCAGTAAGTTTGCAGATGACACCAAGTTGTGCGGGAGTGTTGATCTGCTTGAGGGTAGGAAGGCTCTGCAGAGGGGTCAGGACAGGCTGGATCGATGGGCCGAGGCCAGTTGTATGAGGTTTAACAAGGCCAAGTGCAAGGTCCTGCACTTGGGCCACAACAACCCCATGCAACGCTACAGGCTCGGGGAAGAGTGGCTGGAAAGCTGCCTGGCAGAAAAGGACCTGGGAGTGTTGGTTGACAGCCACCTGAATATGAGCCAGCAGTGTGCCCAGGTAGCCAAGAAAGCCAATGACATCCTGGCTTGTATCAGGAATAGCGTGGCCAGCAGGAGTAGGGAAGTGATCACCCCCCTGTACTCGGCACTGGTGAGGCCGCACCTAGAATACGGTGTTCAGTTTTGGGCCCCTCACTAGAAGAGAGACGTTGAGGTGCTGGAGCGTGTCCAGAGAAGGGCAACGAAGCTGGTGAAGGGTCTGGAGCACAAGTCTTATGAGGAGCGGCTGAGGGAACTGGGGTTGTTTAGCCTGGAGAAAAGGAGGCTGAGGGGAGACCTTATGGCTCTCTACAACTACCTGAAAGGAGGTTGTAGTGAGGTGGGGGTTGGTCTCTTCTCCCAGGTAACAAGCGATAGGACAAGAGGAAATGGCCTCAAGTTGCGCCAGGGGAGGTTTAGACTGGAGATTAGGAAATTTTACTTCACTGAAAGGGTTATCAAGCATTGGAACAGGCTGCCCAGGGAAGTGGTTGAGTCACCATCCCTGGAGGTATTTAAAAGACGTTTGGATGAGGTGCTTAGGGACTTGGTATAGTGGTGGTCTTGGTAGTGTTAGGTTTACGGTTGGACTTGATGATCTTAAAGGTCTTTTCCAACCTATACGATTCTGTGATTCTGTGAAAGGGAGGCATTATTAGTGCTCAAAACACTTTACTGATATTTCTATGAAATGTATAGTTGGGCAGGCTAGGAACTTGTTCATCTGGGCACAGAATTTAGGATTTACTCTTGCCTTAGGGAAGGGAGAGATGGTGAAAGGAAGAGGTCCTAAGTGATGCAAGGTAGTTGGGAGACTGAGCAAATAAATAGCACTAGACCAAATCTTTCAGTTGCCTGTGTTGTACGTACCGCCAGCCAGTGCAGCCCATGGCTGGGGTCTGGGTTGAAGGGTGAATGCAAAGCTTCTGTTCTTCGATAGCTGAGAGACAGCGGGTGACTCACCCGGTGACTGGGAAGTGGCTGAGATTCCTGACTGGAGTGGCAGCCACTGGGAGAGCAGCACGGATGTCCTGGCCAGAGCTGTGCGCTTGCTGGCCTCCGCTCAGGCGTGTGCAGTGCTGCTCAGCTCTGCAGCAAGTGTGTTCTGACAAAGCTTTTCTGGACTGTCAAGGCAGTGGGGAGCTGTCTTTGCACTCTTTGTCTGAAATTGGTTGGTATGGCAGGATGAGAGAGGGTGGATAGGAATTTTGATCAGGAGCATATTGAAACAAGGAACAACAAAGATAACACTAGGGGCTGGGGCTAGTGTAGGAGTGGGTGAAATTGGGAATATGAATTAGGGTATTGATGGTGGAAGGCTTAGTTGAGAAGTGCTGTGGTAAGAAGAGAGCTGCTTGATATTGGTTAAGTTAGAGGTTTTTGTGGCTCCCCTGTGTATTTGACTTGAGCATCCTCTCTTTAGAGCTTGCCCTAGAGCTAAGCAGAAGAAACTGAGGCACTTGGCATAGGGCATTTTCTAAAGGGGTAACTGGGCTCAGTTGTAGTAGAAAACTCTCAGGAGCCTGGTAAGATATATTTGAAAACTGTACGTGCACCTGAAAATAGATGGTCACATAGGACAGGTAGACAATACAGGTAAAGATGTTTTTTCTCTGGTACTGGTACAATTTACAGATTTTGTTTTCAGCCTATTTTTTCTTAATTCACACCATTTTGGACTGAATTTCCTATTGAGTATTTTCATACTGAATAAGAAAATCAAACTGATATCATTTCTTACACGAGAAGAAGGGTCTCCTTTTGTCTGCTTCCCAGCCAGTAGTGTATGGAACTAGTTTGTGGGTACTCTCTAAGTAAAAGTTCTTTCCTCATTTAAAGGCAATTGTTTGATACTGCAGGGTGGTGCAGGGACTGTTTATTCTCCTTCTAGTTGGGTGTGAACTCAATTAGATGTTGAGCCTGTCTCACCTTTTCCTGTGGCTCCTAATTCTATTGTAAATAAATTCCACATCATGTATGCAAATTGCAGTGAGCACTGCTCAGCCACAAAGCCACAATGATTTAGTTCAGCATTATTTGGAGACAAAGCTCCAAGCATTTATGTAGCAGACCCCTCTGGGCTAATACCACGTTGCTTTTTGAATAGAAGGCAGGCAGTTGTTTATCAACCACACTGGGTTCTGATTAGGTAACCTCTCCAGTGGATGTCTGTATTTAAAACTGGAGCTAGTACTGAATTGGGACTAACTTGTGTGATATATTGGGATAGAAATTGCATGTCACAGAACAAAATCCTGATCTAGAGCAGAAGTCTGGTTTGAAGATGTTTTCAATTAGAAGCTGACAGTGACCTTACTTCCTGTCCTTATGCTGAAAGATGAAACAGATTTGGGCTTCCAGCCATTGACATTCAATTTTTAGAAGATGTAATTTGTTCCACTCTGAAAGAGGAAAAAAAAAAGTTTTCCCTTTGTCTTTCCAGAGTGCATGTGCTTTTTATAGTAATTTGGTTAAAAAAAAATATGTAAATGTTCATCAACATAGTAATCAAGGTTTTGTCAAGAAATATTTTATCCAGTATTAGTACAAGCAAGGAAGTTTCAAGGAAATAAATTGTGTTTGTCTGTTTACTTTGTAGTCTTCTGTGAGTAGTTACTTTGCTGCTTCTATCACAGCCAGGTTCTTAAAACTGTAAAAATTGTCAGAAGGATTAGGATAGCTGAGGAATGTGAAATGAATGTAAATCCATTTTGCTTCTTTTTAAATTGACTGGATTCCAAGTAGACAGTGTCACTTGAAAGTATAATCTTAAAATCCTGGGAGCATTAGAAACTTAGAAACAAAACTGAACATAGTTGCTGTACTGGAGTATTAATTCTTATGATTCTTTAGCATTTACTGCTGCTGTTTACTCTGTGTGAAGTTTGTTAAGCACTGAGGTCAGGTGAAGATAGTTCTAGAAATCTCAGTGTTAAAGAGGTTCTTTCAGATTTACTAAAACAACACTCAAATTAGTTGTTTTTATGTATGTCTTGAATGAGCCAAAACCATTATTAAAACATGCTACTGATGTGTGAAATTGCACTGACAGTTTAGAATGGTGGTGGTATTTTATATTTGGAAATAAAATACACCCTTGAAGAACAGAATGCAACTTTATGTTGTATCATGTATTGAGTACAAACATCCATGTCATTTAGGTAAGATACTTCAGAAATATTCTGCAGTACTTTCCCTCATTCCTAAATAGTATCAGCCTTGGAGGTCACATCTAAAACTTGTTCTCTGTAAACATGATGTTAAATAGCTTTCTAGATATTTTTAAAAGCAGAAAAATATATAAATTTTACGTCTTCCAAATGCAGGTGCAAGAGTTAATATGGTTTAGGAAGACAAGTATTTTGATTTGAGTGAATACTTTAAGCTCCTACTTCCATTTCTCATACATCAGAAGTTACATTTCTAATGAATTAGTGGACTTGGGTTTTATGAAGACGTATTTTGAGATTTGTTGCTTTTAGTTTTGAGAGAGTTGGAAAAAAATGAGAATTTTACTAGTAGAATGAAAGTAATGAATTAATTAAAATTATAGCTATTGGAATTCTTCTGTGTGTTTAAGATCAATCCTTGTAGGTTGAATTATTTGGAGGAGGACAGGTGAAAAGCACAGGTGCATGTTAAATATAGTTTGTCATAGGCAGTCAAAGCAACCACCCAAAACAGCAGGTGTTTATGCGGAACATGCATATAAGCTCAGGCATGTAGTACTGGTTTGTGCTCATAACGCATTAATATGTGTGTTTTAGTTTGGTGTGTGTTTTCTTCTTGTTTTTCTTTTTTTTCCCCTTGGTAGATGAGGGAAAACATTAAATGAGATTATGCATTCTTCAATCATGAAAATAAACAAAGGGTTGAAGACTATCTATGCAAGTTTGGCTGTATGAACTGTCCCGAAGTTTAATTGGGACCCTTGCCTCAAGTTCTATTTCTGTTGTGCCCACCTTAGGAGCTACATCACCCAATAATCTGATACCAGTTTACGCTGGTAATGCTACAATGCCTTCATTAAGTGTTTTATTGTAATGTAAAGAAGCATCAATACAGTCTGTCAGCAGGAAAGAAGTAGAATAGGGAGCTACAGGAGGTTTACGAGATGGGGAACCCAAATGATCAAAGCTCTCATTAGACTAGCTATCTTTGTAATATACAGTATTTTTATTGTGCTAACTTTTGTACAGTTCATCTTGTCTGGAAACTTTGGAAGGTCATAAGCTTGTTGATGCTTCCTGAATTCTTGCTGCAGTGTAAGAGAAATAGCATTACTGCATCCTTTCCAACTTCTGGCACTGGATTCCTTGCTGCTTCAAATATGTTGAAGGTAAAACTGTTAGGTCGAGGCAAGAATTTCATCCTGTGTCTGCAGGTCTAAAGAATTTAGAGCTTTTAAATTGCAGCTCTGTTATCTCAAGCTAGGTGGAAAATATTGAAATAGGAGTTTTGTTTGAAACCTATATATTTAAAAAGAATACTTAGGTTATTTTGCTGATTTGCTTTCATGAAAGAATATCCAAGACAAGTAAATCAAAGCTGATGGGATATGTTATTAAAAATAAATGTCTTGTATGTCTTATAATTAAACTCCTGTCCACAGTCTTTTGGGGGAACAGGTTTGTTTTTGCTCAATGTGCAGGATTTTTTTTTTATATGAGAAGTTGAAAAGAACATGGTAGGTGTAAGATTTTTTTTCTTTATTAAACACTTAATGTAGAAATTGTTCAGTGGCTGTGTAATTGAGTTAGAGTAGCATGGCTTGTGATGATGTAGTCTCTGACAGTCATATCAATAGCCTGTTTTCCATCCAAAAAATCTTGCAGACCTCCTCAGAGCATTCTCTGTTGGTGTTTAAGGAAAATGGCACATTTCTGAATAAGAACCATGCTTTGGTAAGTGGGCTGTTCATGAAGCAATCAATTTATATTTTAAACAAATAAACCCACCAGATTTTCCTCTGTTTTTACACATTACAGCAGGTGTTATGTATATTGAATCAGAAGACACAACAATAATAGTCAAAGCTAGCCTTTTGAGCTCAGCCTTGTTTCATGTCAATGTTTTGTGGTGTTTGTCTGGAATGTTGAATTGTCATAATATATACCTATTCAAACAGGGGCACAAGATCAAGAGATTTCACTTCACAAACATGGTAACATGGTTTCTTTTATCCAATATAGTAAACTTCAAATCCTTTTTTTCCTCTTTTCCCCCCTCTTGGAAGGAAATCCTTTTATGGGTGGGTTTTTTTTGTTTTTGTTTTTTTTAAGTAAATGTAGCAACATTCTCTTCTGTGCTTTCCCGAGTGCTCCTCTTATTTTCCCCCATATATTCTACTCTCTTTGCTATGTCTCTGTCTTGGAGTGAAAGTTGCAGGGAGTTCCATCTTACCTCCTACTGAAAACCGCAAAAAAAATGATGTGATTCCAGCTTTTGTTGGTTTTGCACTCTGTATACTTCTTCCAAGCTCTTAAGGAGGAGAGTAGAACTTGTTAGGCATGGGTGGGGTGTTTTTGTTGTTGGGGAAGGGAAGACTTGGAAAAAGGGGAGGAGGAAGAAAGCAGGAGTACAGTCTTGCCAGATGTGAATGATTTTTCCCTCTTGTGAAGCTGTGACTCTGTGTTATTCCATTCAGGGGAAAATCCAATTTAAGATGTCTCTGTTCCTTCTCTCTTAGCTTGTCACTTCAGCTTTTTGGATGGTTGTTGTATAGGCTGTATTTTTAAAACAGTACTTTATTGGGAAATTTTTACTGTTTTGGTTTGTGTTTTCTCCTTTAAATGGGTTAGTTCTTGAAACCCTAACTTGGAGCAGAGTCATGCAAACAATTGGATTGGCACCTCTGGAGCACAGAAATGAGTATCTGGGGATGTAAGGGAGCGGCAAGAACCTTTCAAAACACAGCGGCCACTGGCAGAACGGCACCACAGCTCTATTTTACTCTGAAATTAATTTGTTAAGGAGCAACTGGATTAGAACTTGCTTGGTCTTAAATAGCCTCTACTATTGAGAAACCTTCATTTTAACAGCAGCTCCTTTCTCATTTGAACTTGATTACTTACTCTTAATTTTTATATGACTGTTGGTCTTTCTGGAATTTTTATCTTCTGAAAGGAAAGTGGATCTCTGTATTTTTAAGTAGTTCAGCTCTGGGAGTACATAGTAAAATCTTTAAGGAAATATTTGTATGAATGATTGAATTAAAATGTCTCTTTGGCCCTCAGTCATACTATACTTTCTATACAAAGTATAAGCTCCATAATTTGTCTAGATAAAGAGTTTTCACTTTTATAACTGGCAGGTTGAGAGAACTAGTGTTCTTGCTAATGCATTTTAGTATGGCCCTACATCCTTCTTTTACAGTTGATGCCTTCTGTTTTAGGACTGGCTTCAACTAACATCAAAATGATTTACTGTTCAGTCCCCACATGAGCACTTCAGTTCCTTTCTTCACACTGTTTCTGCATACACTCTCCCTGCGTAGCCTCGCAGGCCCCAAGCTTTGCCAACACTAGGCTTCCCTCTGTCTGCTTGCTTCCCTGCGTGACAGCCACTGCTCCTGCTTTGTGCTTGGTAGTCCTGGAGGACTAGCTGGGCTACTGGCTAAACCGGTGTCACTATTGCATTTTTGGCTCTGTTCTATTTCTGTACACTATGTCAAATAGAAAACCACCTTGTAGTTACACCTGTATTATTGTATGTGCAAATCAGGCCCTCACTATACATTCCTTCCAGTCTAACAAGCTGCGCTTGTCTATAGGGCAGCAAATGCATCCCTGGGTGTTTTGAGGTGGATGCACAAATACGAGGTTAGAGGTCTCAGAGGTCTTAGCTCAGCAAGCTAGGCTGTCCAGGACCGTGTGAAAAGCAAGAAAATTTTGGGAGTTAAAATTTGGGTGGCCCAATGTGAAATGGCAAATGTCTAGCACCTGACTGAAATCAGGTTATGAAGTATCTATGATATATCATGCTGTCTACCTACTGCAGAGTTGCTGCTTTAGATGTTTTCTGCATCATCTGGGAGAGAGCAAGATTCCAGTTAGTGGGCTTCAGCATTAAGTAGGTAGTGGAAATGTTTGCTTTCTTGCCTGATTCAACATTACCATGTGAGAGACAGGATTTGAAAACACTGTTTGTCAGCACTAGAGACAAAATATTTTGTAGTGAGTGCACTCATCAATTCCAGCAGGCTTTTGCAAAGTTTTGTGAGTGTGAACTTGTTGGCGGCTGCTGCTGATGGCAGCTTTCCTGTGAGCAGAATAGTTAAATTAATGGTGTGGGACCTGTTGTGTTGCCTTCCAGAGCAGGAGGGGCAGCAGGGACGTTGACAAGCAGCATGGTGGCATGTCCGTTCTGAGCCCCTTCCGAGGGAAATTGGGCAGAGGCAAACTGGTGCGTTTTACCATAGAAAATGCCGGAGTCTTCCTGAATGTTGTGGTATTGTGGAGGGTTGGGAGCAGAAAAGAATACTGAAATATTTTGGAGAAAAATATAAGCCAGTGTGTTTCTTATTATGGAATAAATGGGTATGTTTTTATTTTTGTCTTGGTGGTCTTTTTAGAGCCAAATGATACAGAACTCAGTATTTTTTTTTTGTCTGTTGGCTTAACGATGGAACAGTGTCTTGGGGAGAGGAAGCCTCATCAGGGAGAAACTAATAAAAATGAGTCATTTGAGGCTGTGCATATTGTAGGTCACTTTAGAGAGACTGTGTTTTTCCAATCTTATATGGAACTGGAAGTGTCACCCTTGTGGTTTCTTTAATTATGATTTAAGTATCACATGGATGTGAAGCATTAAAAATTGTAAACCATCTCTGGGACTGAATTAGAAAAATCAGTGTTGCAGTTCTCAGTGGTACTTAAAATGGAGGATGACTTTTTCACCAGAATAGGCTTTCATTGAAAAACAGACTTCCTGATATGTCTCTACATAATGGTGTAAAAGCTTTAGACCTTTGCTGTTTTGCATAGTTAGCTTCAATAATAAAATTTTGCACTGCCAATAAGAACTAATGCAGGAAAATTTCCAGATGTATGTATTTCAACATAGTCATATTTCACTTCATTCACACTGATAATGTTCACGGATTATGTTCAGTAATTATTTGAAGATCAATAATAGGTGTATTTTTCTATCCTGTCTAGCAGTATAATGGTCTTTGAGATACTCGGAGAAATGTGAAGATCTCTCATGATGCTGACCGTAACAGACTTAGGCTCTAATTAGGGCTGGTTTATGTAAACCAGTTTGGGAACTGACAAGTTCTCCATTTCCTAATCCCTTGCAGAGGAAGAAGGGAAAAAAACCACCAACCCAGGAGGCTCAAGAGCACAATACAAATCTGAACTTGCTGACATTTTAAAGAAAACTACAAGTGTTGGAAATGCCAGGTTTCATTAGATTTTCTTGTTAAATAGGTTTTTTGGTTTAGATGGATGTTTTAGATGGACTTTACTGGAACCTCCTACAGGAAACACCAACATGAGTCTTTGCTGTGAAGTAGTATTGTATTGAGTATTTGGATTTTCATAGCTTCATTTTTTTTTTTATCCCCTGCATGGTCCCATATCTGTGTTGTAGGAATACTGGTATATGACTTGCATGCGAGGAAGATGTAAGGACTTTCATGCAAGTTTACTACTCTTCTGTAAGGAAACTGTGGCATAAGCTTGATGTGGTGAAGTGCTTTTCATCAGTCACTGAGTTCTACAGAGCAGGCATGAAACTAAAGATGCTTTGAGATTTCCCAGATGTTTGATAGAGTAATGGCATCAATACTTGTCCTTTAATATATTGTTTTTTCTTCTTCCTAGACCAAACTCAAGTCAAATATACAGGTGCTGATTTTTTCAGGTAGAGAAACATCATTCTTATGTCAACAGCATCACCTTATGGCACCCATGAGACCAGATGTTGGCATATTACTGGCATTTGATAACTAGTGACTACTTTTTTAGAGGCTTCATGTCTTGAGGGCATAACGTTTGCTCAGTTAAATGCAAAAGTTTTATTTCACTGTTTTACTTCAGTTTATGATGAGATTAACACTGAGCAGTGTAATTTACCTCAGAAATGCTTAAAGTGAAATAATCTTCACTATTTTAGCCAACTTATAAGACTTTGGAAACTGTCTTCTCTGCAAAGGTCTAGTGTCTTCCAGTGAACTTGATCTTTTTCTTGATGATTATATCTGTTTGTTTGTATGTTGTTTCTTAGAAATGAAATGCTTCTTGATGAAGAGGGGGAGGGGGGCGTTCCTAAAATGCTCTGGTTTTGTAGACCTGGAACTGAACTGAATAAGACGGGAGGGAGGACAGAGGAAATGAAACTTCTTGTTGATTGGCTTAATGTACTAGAAAGTAAGTGGACCATACTTGAATCTTGGCATTACAGTAGGATAAAAAATGGTAAGCATATTTAGTCATGGTTTGAGGTATTTTAGGTCCCTAATAACAAAGGAAGGAAGGCTTTTTCCCCTTTAAATCCTTGTTTAAGTTATTTTATTCCCCAGTAACAGAAATTGATAGAACAAAATGGTGGTGAGGGAAGGAATCCTGTGTAGGTATCTGTTAGCATGTTGGCATTATCCAATTTCATATTTGCCATGAGAAACAGGTGTTAATATGTTTAATGAAAGATACCACAAACACTTTTCATTTACTAAAACTGGATTTTTGATAGTGAAGAACATTACTGAGTACTTTTTCCTTTTCCTTCTTCAGCTGTGGGGAAAGGAACACTCAGTTTTTAGACTATAACAACTTTTACACTTCTATTAGAGTTGTTTTAGACCAGCTTTATGAACCAACAATTTAATATTCAGAGTATAACCTCTCATTTTATGACTATGGAAAGACCTACTATTGCAGCTCCACCAGATACTACATACATATTTTTCTTCTAGATTAATCCTTGGGTAGCATCTTATGGGCAGTGTTCTGTGCAGTCATTAGTCATTTAAACAGCATTACTGCAGTTCTGTCATGAACTATTAAAAATTATCACACAATATACTAGACCAATGCATGATAAATGTAGGATACTACTTGGCAAACATGAGGGATGTTGCTGGTTTAGGGTGTGTTAAATGTGTCAGAGATGTTGCTTTGGCATTGTGAGAGAGACATGAAGTGACTTTCTGGATTGCAGGGATGTTGTTGGGAATTGGGAGTAATGTGCTCTGTGGGAGCTGAGTCCTTAAAAGTGTACTCCACAAAGGTATCTGTTGTGATTAGATATTACCTTTAGATTAAAAAGCTAATTAAACCCATTTGTTTAAAGATGCCATAGGACAGAAACTAACACAGTGTACTGGGCTTTGTTCAGTAATATGTTGAGTAAAATTTTTGTAGGAAGCTTCATTTTGGTTTTTGTACAAATAGCACAGGGAGGCTAAGCTGTCTTGTCTAGAGAGAAACAGTGAAGGCTGTATTGATATCATGGCAAAAACTTCTGAAAAACAGTGATTTGGGGCTGGAGAGGAATGTATCAGGAGGAAGAGTTTGGTAGGCTGTGGAAGAGGAGCTCAGTGTGCAGTGGTATGGTTGGGAATAATCTTTGAACATATGAATGGAAGCTAGGAAGTTTTCTTACCAGTGTATGTGGCTGTTGCATGGTAGCTGCTAGCGTCAACTGTTCAGGAAGGATATTGGCTAATTGGGGATGGTTCAGAGAATATCCCCATGAGGCTTTGGAAGGGAAGGATGTTTCCAGGTGAAAATATCGAAAAGAGCAACCTGGTTAATGTGTTCTAGAAACAGTGGAGATGTGACTTGATTTCTGTGTTGTGGAAAATATAAATTCTGTAGTGGAAGGGCCCTTGGACCAGAAAGGAAAGGTTTTTAGTAAGAGGAAATTGAAGCTTAAGAACCTTAGACTAGGAGTTTACATATAAGGTTTGTAACAATGAGGAATAATTAACCATAGAGCAACTTACTGTGTTGGAAATTTCAAAAAGCAGGAGTTAATTTAGGCGAGATTTATGAACTGAATTAGGCCAGAGATGCATCTGGAAGATCACATTGTTACTTTCTGTCCTTATAAACATCTGGCTGTGTGCTGTAAAAGAATGACATTATGGAGTCTAATCATGTAGCATGGAATCTAATTCTCCTCTCCTTTGGCTCCAGTCACCTTCTGTTGGAGTCAATGACAAAACCTGCTCTGACCAAGAGGATAGGATATTGCTTGTGCTTGCCTCCCTTGGCTGGGATTTAGGGGAGATTGATACAAAGTTTTAGTGGTTTAAAAACAATGACTTCTGTACCAAAAAAGGTCAAGATTTCAAGATAGTAATGAGTTGCAGTAAAATTAGAGAATATGATGCTGAAAGCATAACATGCAATCTGATAAATAAAACTTTGGCTGATATGTCAGTTTTGCAGTGTAATTCTGGAACACACAATGTTCTGGAGGGTGACAGGGCACAACATGGGGTGCTGTGGCAGTCTCCGCAGTGGGGAGCTGGGGCTGAGCTGAGCTCAGTCACTACCACTCAGGCTGGCTGTGCTCCTCCCTTTTTTTCTAGCAAGTGCTAGAGTGGAGCAGAGGTGTTGCACAGCCTATTGTGCACCTGTACCAGGAAGGGTTCTGTGGGTGTAGAAGCAGATGGTTGTGTTTGGGTAATATTCTGAATTCCCGTGGATGGGCAAGAAGAAAGAAGGGAAGGGAAAGAAGTCTCAGAGTGAATCTTTCCACCAAACAAAAAGCTCCCCAGAGATGTCTGTCAACACAAGTAAGAGGTAGCTCTAGAAATAAAACTAGAAGAGGACCAGAGAACAAGTTGTAGACACCTCTTTCTTCCCTTCTCTATAGACTCCATTACACCAAAGGTTTAATTTGCTTGGAATACTGGGTAGTATTTAAAAATAAATTTTTTTTTGGCATGGTCATCATGCCAAGGTTCAAATGGCACTGGCCAGTATTACTTGTAGTAGGGCTCCCCTCCAGCATATTTTGCACATTGGCAACTGTTAGTATGCACAGGTTGAAGAAGCTGGAGTGAGTTAAACTGACACTTCTGTAGCAATGGAAACTTTTTAATAAATAATTCAGTGCAGTACTATAGAAGCTGATATCTGTGGTGACCAATATCAATCATTTTAATGGTTCTCTCTCACTTCTTTGCTATGTTAGCCATTTACCTGGAGTATTTGTTATTTTAAACTGTGATGGGAAAGGGAGACAGAGGGGGACAGCAATTTCTCAGTAGTTTTGTTTGTGTGGTTTTCAGCTGTAACCTTTAAGGCCTTGGCTGAGTGAAATGCTAGCATAGGGTTTTGTCTGTCATTCTGAAGAGAGATCCTATTGATCTTGTACTTGCTCTGGTGAAGATGGCATCATCTGAACTGGACCCTTCAAGCCAAAACCATTTACTGTTTGTTAGCTGAACTAGTTTGTGTTTGTTCAGTTCAGTTGTTTGCTGCTGAATTTCTATCGTGTTCAGAAATCCTTATTATATAGCTTGTAAAGCAAGAAATTTGCAGCACAGCTATTAATCTTTTTTAACTTGTAGACTCCTAGTAGCTAGTAAAACTTGATGGTGATAGGTTTTTCCCTTCTGAGTTTCCTTTTGTGAATGTTTTAAAAATAGTATATGGTCTCCCCAGGAAACTGGGAAGTAAAGGTTGAAAAATCTGGCTGTAAGGACATTTGAGGGTTCCTGAATCCAGGTTTACACCAGGTTTCAAACGTAGTGCAGTGGTTGACCAAGAAAAGCAATGGGTGGGGAAAAGACCAGCTGAATGTAAATGAGGCAACTATTTTGTGGCTTTTCCTTAGAGAAATGAATGTGGCTTAAGGAGTTGTTTTTCTTGATGGTGCCCTTTATTTTATTCACAGTTGACAGCAAATGTGAAAACTGCAAGAATCTGAGAAGTGGGAGGGGAAAGATGTCTGATGGTGTGATTGAACAGGGTTGTGTTCTGAGAGGTCAGAGCAGTGAAAGACAGGCTTGAAAAGGGCATGGCAGATAAAGGTGCAACTAGAACAAAAAGAGCGACAAAAGAGAACAGAGGATAAAAATATGCTCTTCAGAAACAGTGTATCTAGGAAACTATCCTCCTTTGAAACTGAAGTAAATGAAAGTCTCCAGTTCTGTAGGTAGAGATGTATTTCAGTAAAATTATTCAAGAGCTCCGGTCCCACCATCCAGATACATGAATGTGCAAGACTTGGCTGACAAAAAATAGCCATTTAGAACAGTTTTTGATGTGAAAAACTGCCAATGTGGAAGAAACCAAGACAAGCCTCTGTCCCTTACCTTTTTCTTGAAATGACAAATAACTTAATTGTCCATTAAAAACTGATGATGGATCTTTAAAGGTATGTGATATGTTGGTGATTTAGTGAAACTTTTCGTTTTTTGTTTAAAGTGAGGGCTGTAACTCTTGTTGCAATATGTTGCATACAGAACAGCATATTCTCAAGTAATGCAAATTCATGGAATATATATCAGACCACATGAAGATTCACAGCGTTGAAATGAATGATGGCACTGCCATGGAAGTTGTGGGACAAGTTTCCAAGCAGGTGTTTAGGTAAAACACTTGAGCAAGAGTTCTCAAACCTTGCATGGCCACAGAAGGGTAACTTCCATCAATCAACTGCAAACTTCTTAAAGGAGGGTGGTGATTTCAGTTTGTTCTGGGGTTTATATTCCTGTTACTGTAAAGGTTCAAATTAATTTCAGCAAATAGGTCTTGGAGGAGATAACATTCTGCCAGCAAAACTTTAATTCCTAAAGCCTGTTGGGAATTAAAGGAAATTGTTTTAATGGACAGTTTAAAAAACACTACCTGTTTTGATAACATACCTAGCAACTTTCATGTGTGGGGCTGTGTGTTTGGTGTGCTTTATCCACATAGCAGATACTGAAATTTGTTTCTGCTTTACTCCTCTGTCTCTGCTGTTTTGCAGCAAAGGTCAAATTAACTCTGTGGTTACTCAGCTAAGAAAATGGAGCAAGCCTGTAGTATTAATTTCTCTGATTTCTGCTAGTATTCTGCAACTGAATGCAGTATTTTTGGGTATTTGTCTAAGTTTTTTTTTAATCTATTTACGCTCTCTGGACTCTTAACATCCCATGGCAATGAGTTCCACAATTTAGTTATGTTTGGGGGGAAAATACTTGTATTTTGTTGCCATTTAACTTATGCTAGTTGATACCTTTATTGAATTTTTTAACCATTTATTCTGAAGTGTCATAATTGTTTTTTAATTCATCACATCTCTCCCACTCATGACTCGAGAAACCTCATTCTCATAGTCTCACTTCTGTTCTCTCCTCCAATCTGAAGAATCTTATAGTGGAGCCAGTCTGTACCTACACTTTATCCTTATTCTCTGTGACACCTCAATTTCTCTGTTCTTTTTCAGGAGTGATAATTATAACCGTGCAGCACTTAAGATGAAATCACAATGTTTGCATATAGTGTAGCATAATAACATGTTTCTGTTCTTGTTCTCTCTTCTTTTCCTAGTGGTCTTTAGTATTCTGTTTTGTGTCTTTGATTTCCGCCGAGCACAGAGCTGACGTTTTGAAATCATGGTGGATGGTACTTCACAATCTCTTTTCCCGAGTTAGTAGTAGCTAACTTACAGCTTATTGTTGCTTCTGTAGGTAGGGTTGTTTTTCCTCCTTTCTATACTTCACATTCATCAATCTGGAATTTCACCTAACGCGGTGAAAGCCCGTGGTGTCGGAAAAGCCTTCCGCTGCTCTTCAGTGTCAGTTTTCAGTTGGGATTTTTCTGAAACGCTGTTGGCAAATGTTGTCAACTTATTCGCGCCTCTATTCCTGATCGAGTTTTGAGGATATTAAGCATTGTAGCTGCACCACTGCTGGAAACCTTTTGCGTTCTAAAGCTTTTAATTGATTCCTGCTGGCATCTTGAGCTTAGTCCATAGTAGTTAAATTTAAGACTTTTGATTAGGAGCATTGGTAAAGACTTTGAAAATCCAGTTAAAATTGTTTCAGGTGGATTAATATTGTGTACACACTGGTCTTCACAGAACTGTCACTGACATGTGAGATATGATTTACTTCTACAAAAATTATTTGGGAACCTCTGAGATTATAACCATTAACTCTTCACAGATCACTGTGCTTAGTCCATTGGTGCAAGGCAATTAGGTAGCAAGTCTAAGATAGAAATGTTGATGGGTTACAGGGAACTCAGTGTTTTGGGAAGGTAGTTTTATGTTCTTGAAACTATAAGCAACCTGAATAAGAGTAGTCCTTAAGTGGTGGAAGCTTTGTTCAAAAAGTAGGTCTTTTTGGAGGTACTTTCAGGATAAGCTTGGGAAGGAAGCTTATGCTTTTGTCTGCTACCAGTAGAACCCAACTCAAAGAAGAGGCTATACATTATTGTTGTTATATATCTAGCACTTAGGGATTAGTGTAAAAGCAACACATCTCACAAGATTTACCTCTAAAGTGTTTGGCTGGTATCAGTGGAGAGAAAAGTAGAGTCTTACTTGTTATTTTGGCTTTCTTGGGGATTAGCAGCCATTTACAAATGTTTTAGTTCTTGGTTTATGCTATACCAATTTGCATTCAGTTCATAAGCAATCTGGGGTTACTTGTACCACTAGAAAAGATCTATGTGAATGAAAATGTTTTAGTTTTTCTTTCTGCATGCGTGTGTACATCCATGAAACAAAAGAAGTGAAGAAGCATTATGCTTAATATACCAGTTCTCAGGAGGCTGAGTGGAATCTAGTTGAAATTATTTAAAAGCAAATAGTTGTGCCTTAGGATACTGTGTATATCTGAGCTTAGTGTATTCTGTAGTTGGTTTTCTCATGTTTCTCTAATAAATGTTTATCATCAAACTTAAGAATTGCATGATAGTATGCAACATTTCTCATACTGATCTTAAACCAAATATGTTCATGCACACAGATTTATATATACGTACATGTATGTATACAACATTTATATACATACATGATGCATCTAAAATATACGTACGCATGTATTTTGGCAGTATTACTGCCTGATGTGCAGCAGTAGAAACCTGGAAAGCAAGAAATTTGACAGTTAGAAACCTATTTTGGGAGCCATGAATTTTAAGATCCCACAAAAAAAGTAGCTGTCTACTGAAAAGCCATACGTTTTCAAGAAATCTTGGGATTACAGCTTAAAATCAAACAATACATAACTGTTTAACAGTTTTCCAGTCCATCCTTAAGCTGCTGAGTTGATGTGGTTCATCAGATCACCCTAAGTGGTGGATACATGCTTGTGAGATCATTCTCTTAAAAATGTTTTTTATAAATTTCTGCACTTTTGAGTGGGTTCTTGCTCTAGGAAACCACTTTATCTCAGATATACAGCATACGTGCATACATAACATCCAGATATCGCCGAGTGATGCTGTGGAGGAATTTTTACGGGGAGGTATATGGAAGGAGTGAAGGCATGATTTATTGTCTATTCCAGAATGACATGCACAACTTTTTTGCATCAGTATTATGTACATTATTTTTGGCTATACATGGTTTTCCCGTGCTACGGTGGGCTTGCTTATTTGTATATAGAGCTGACGTTAGCAAACAAAAGTTGTGGTATCTGAGAAGGTTAGGTGCAGGAGTGAAGGCAAGTAGGTACAAGATATTGTGTCCAAGCAGCTAGAGATGTTCCAGAGGTGAAGACAGTATGCAAAGCATTTTTTTAACTGTGAAAGTCATTATAAGCATATTAATCGTGAAGGCACCAGAAAGGTTGCTGAAAAGACTGAATAGATTCATTGCCAAGGCCTTTTATTAACAAGGTCATGTATAATAAACTTAGTTGTCACCTTTGTCTATTCTTGCTTATTAACAGAAAGATTGGGAGAGCAATATAAATGGTAGCTGTCTCTTCTCTTAAAATCCAGGAAGGGAGGTTATGTTCAGGGGCATATAATTTCCTTACAAACCATACACAACATCCCAACTGATGTTTACAATACTTGCAGATGACAGCAGGCTGATAAGCCATGCTGCTGGCTAAGTAAGGCTTTTATTTCAGTTAGGGCTTTTAAATTATATCTGACCATATAGTTTGTGGGTTGATATTGTATAGTGAGCTAAAATTGGGAATTTGGTGTTTTCCTTGGGAGGACTTGATGAAATACAAAACTCTCTTGAGGTTTCTGTTTTTCTTGCCACGTTTGCTAATTGAAAAGATTTTTTTTTTTTGAGATGCTGGACAATGGCTTTTCCTGTGAGGTCTTTTTACTTCTTGTTGGCTTATCTGTAACATTAAAAAGTGGTTGTCTAAGGTACTTACACTTCAGGTTCATGCTTCAGAATTCAGGACTTTAAGTACCTGTTTGGACTGGAGAGAAATCAACGTGACTTATTTATATCTGTATGACAAAAAGAACTGAGTGATGACTTGGTTTTACCTCTTACATTGTGCCTCTACTGTGTCTCTCAAAAGAGATTTCCCTGTTAAAATGTATAGAACATTTTGCATCATGTTATCCACTATTGTTTCGCTTATAACTAGCAGTAAGTGTTGTCTCATACAGGAACAGCTGAATATTTGTATATTGTCAGCATATATGCAATTCTGATCCTTAATGGTATTAGTAAGGAGATAATGTACATTTTCAGAGTGTTACAGTTTATCTGTGAGGCTCCTAACTAAAGATTAACAGCTTTAGGGATACAATAGAAAAGGTACTTAAACTTCTGAAAAATGACAATTTGATTTCAAAACCTTCAGTCCTTCAACAGTTAGAAGATGGTCTTTTCAACAGTTCATTTAAAGCTTTGTGCTTAATGCTAATTTCTATGTAGGGATACTATGTGCATGAAAATGTATGATACTGCCAAAGGTTTTTCCTATTGCAACTCATACTTGGATAATGGAAAAGATTTGGAGTGGAAAACACTTGACACATCGAGTTCATTACAAATCTTGACTTGCAATACACTGACAATTGTTTTCTGAAAATAATTTGCATATTGAACATTATTTTGATTGCAAATTTGGATGGTTTTCAGTATCTCGGCATTCCTGTACAGTTTTTCAGGTGACCCGTCTGTATAAAACTCAAATTTTAGTTTCTGGCAACTTACGTAATACACGAGAGAAAGCAGAATGATCCAGACAAAATGTCCTCAAACTATCAGAGGTATTCTGTTGTTCTGTCTTCAACAGACTTCTGTGCTCATACAGAGTTGTGAACTGTGTCAAAGAATATCATCCGTTTACTAGAAGAAAGACTAATTGAGTAGTACAGTTTGTCTTTTTTTTTTTCCAGTTTCCACATAGCAGCCAAATGGAGCCTTCAAATTCTGGTGTGAGGAGTCGGTGCCTGAAGATATTTTTAATGTGTGTTCTAGCTGCCTGAAATATGAAGGATGTTAGGGCACAGTACCTATTTAAACCACATACCTGAAATTTTAAATTGTCCAGTGGTATCTTTAATGGAATTAAAGATTCCATGGGTGGTTTGTGGGAGCAGTTGATACTTGAAGAATGGCGTACCCATCTTCAACTCTCCAACTCTTGCAACCTGTCACTTTGGAAATAAAAAATAATAGAATAGGTGCACTGCTGGCCAACACTCTAGTTCATGGGTGCATTCATTGTCAGTGGTAAAGTCAACATATATAGTGTGTAGAAGGAAAACTACTCTGAATGGGATTTATTTCTAAAAGTGTTTATGTGTATTTTTTGGAAATAACATGACTGTATTGACCCTCTTCTCTTGGGGTGAAACCAAATCCTGTAGTTGTCAAGGGTAGCAGACAGCAACTGGTTTTGTAGGAGAAATACAACTTGCGCAGACATCACCCATCAGAAACTATAATGTGTCTGTATACTTGTTAGCTGTATTTACTTCCCTATTTTTTGAAAATCTAAGAAACTAATGTTCCTTGCCCCTCCTCCTAATCACCCCCCCAATCTTGCTGTGGAAGTATCACATTAGTATCACATAATTAAAGAATAAACTTGTCAAACATGTCTGTCCCGTTTGGAAAGTCCATTTTTAAAGTAATATTTTTTTAACTGTCTATTTGTATCTAGGATACTGAGAAAATTCCATTTGGTTCAGGTCAGTTGACTTTTTGTAAGATAACAGCCAAGCAGGGTGTCTTTCACCATATAAATGTTCCTGTGTTTCATGGTGAAAATACTTACCAGCAGAAAGGTATCATGCTGGGATCTCTTTGAGTATCCCTGGGTGCATAATAAATCCTACTACACTAGAATTAAAATACTAAGGTTAATTTTCCATTGATATTGGCGAACCTCTTTGCTACCTCAGCTGTGAATGAGTTCACTGGCTCTGTGTAAGTATTGTGAGACTTAAGGCTATGATTTTTGCTGTCTCATTGGGCAGCAAAATGTAATTTCAGTGTTACCTAAAGCATTGACTTACAGTAGCTTTTCCCATTGAGCTTCTCAAAGGTATCATTCCACTTGCTTTCCAAATTGCACTGTTGATGACAGTGACCTCAGCGAGAAGGATTAGCACGCTGGTAAAATCTTTGCCTGAGAGCTGTATTGTGGGTGGTCTCTGGACTTGCTGTCAGTTCAGTGTGTCTTCACTTGAACTCTTCAGTACCACTTCCCGAGGTTGTGACAGGCTTTGCTGTCCTAAAGAAACCTGAGTTTTGTTTCTTCAGTCTTAAAACTGCAGTTAAATTTCTCTAGAGAGCCTCAGCACCTGTAGGAAAATTACTGCTATTTTGCTAGGGGAAGAAAAAAAACAACAAACAAAAATGGCACTAAGGAGAAAGTCTGTGGGAAGAGGGTTTGGTTCTTAGTTTTTACTATGTAATATATACTATATAATAATTATAATGTTTTGTTTTTCTTTTGTAACAGGAAAGGAAGCTTCCCAGCTGTATTTAGTAACATGGGTTCCATATCTATATTGGTGTGTATCCTTAATATGGGACATATGTAACTGAGAACTGTGTTTAAGTAGTGTAACACTTGCTTCTCTCTCATAGCAAGTAACTTCTGTTAGAGCTGATAGGATTACTTGCATACATAATGGCTGCAGAATTGGGAACAAAAATAGTTATGTGTTGGTGGAAATCTCTTTAATTAGGTTGCTTGCTAGCTTATGGAATGTAATTGAAATCGCCCTACATTCCAGGTTATCCAGCTTTATTGCACTCTGTTGCAAGTTCTCCAAAAGCTTTATCGCACTAGTAGTCTGGTGATATACTTCACTCACTACTTACTCTTGCAAACAGTCATTGTATCTATACATGTAATTAATTTGAATATAATCATCTTCTTGGGGAAGATAAAATGAAGTATGCTGCAAAAGTCTGTTGCTTGTGTTCACTGGTATCTACCTAATACCTACATGTAAATAGAGGAAAAATCCAGAACAGGCTTCAGCAGTGATGAGTGCAAAAGGCTGTGAGTGAAGCAGTTGTGTGAGCCTTATAACGATGCTGAGAACATGCAGAGTTGCAGTAGCTGGTCAAGTCTTGCAAAGGACATAAGCATTTGTGCTTCTGTGTATATGCTTGGCTTTCTAAATGGCCTTTTTCTTTTGACCATGATTAGCAGTTGCCCAGACTCTTCCAAGGTCCCAGATGCGAGATGCCTCCTCTCACTATCTCTGGGTTTCAGAGGGAGCACATGCGCTGTGCTGCCATAGCTTGTGACTGTGAAGGCTGTGCATGCTAGGCAAAGCTGGTCCTTCCAGAATGGACTTGGATTATCAACCACCAAGTTTTGGAATAATTGAATTGTCCTGGTATAAGGCTGTCTCTTAACTAGTGAAGGCTTAAAAATCTATCTAGTGGGCTGGTTGCCCAACTGTTGCTTACTGCATGCAGAGTTTCATGCATCTTTTGGCAAAGTGTCTGGTGTTGGCTGCTGTTAGAGACTGAAAAGCATGCTAGGTTGTATCCTTGTTACAATCGAGAACACCAATTTCTGCATCCCCTAGAAGGTTAAACAAAGAAGATACTAATTGGAAAAAGCCTTACTGCAAGTTTGCTTGCTGATTAGTAGAGCAAATAGACTAAGTGTGTCACAGATTTGTAATTTGTGAACTCTGAAAGATCAAAAGCATGTATTTTGTTTAGCAAATGTTGGGGCTGGAGGTGATGTGGGAATTGCAGACTGTTGCCTGATAGTGCACCTGACAGCTACCTTGCTGGTGTCAAAAGCTCAGCTATGACAGTCTGTACTTAGCACGTAAAACGTTGTTGGTCAGATTATACTCTTTTATAATGCAACTGTTTTCTAACGGGGCTCAAAGATCATGTGTCTTTAGTACTGAACATTTCGAAGTCTTGTGGCTTCATGAGTTATCCTGTGTCAGTGAACCTGAAGCAATGGCGGGGGGGATGTGTTGGCAAGTGCAGACTAATTTAACTTGACTTTAATTTAGTCCTTTTTATGTGCAGACTAAATCGTATACTATATAACTGGTGTGAACTGTCTGCACACAGTTACGCAAATCAGTGGATACTTGGTAAGACCTCATAACCAAGTAATGAATAAAAACAGTTAATGTTTCAATCAAAATATTTTGATGTTAATACAGGTGTATTTGAAAGAACATAAGGCGCTGGCTCTGATTTCTTTTATAAATCAGTGTATCTGAATGATGGGATAGCATAAGCAATTTCAAGACATCACTTCTGTGAAATACTGTAGCCCCTGGAAATGTACTTTCCAGCTCTTGGAAACAAGGAGGAAGGGGACTGTGTCTGGCTAAAAGCAACATAAAAGAAGTGACAAAAGGTGTATGTACAGGGAGGGAATGGAATCATTTTGCTTTCAGGTCTGTCATAAAGCTTTTGAAAATAGGAAGCATATATAAGCTTACAATGAAATATATGATTTTTCTTTTATTGACTTTTACTTGTAAATTCCTTAGTGAGCCATGTCATTTAAGTCCAGTGCTCAGAACTCCCTTTGCAGTTAAGCTGGAACCTGAGAACTGCTATTGGCCTCCATCACATGTGGTCCCTTGTGGTCTCACATAAGTCCCTAAATGAGTCACTATATTTAATCTTAGATTTCCTAACTTTTAACAGACTTATTGAAGAAGTAGAATATTCTGAATTTTGGAGAATGGTAGTTCATATTGCTTTGTTCAATACATTATGCTACTGTTAGGGAAGCTTCAAAAGGGACATGTATGTTTGCTGCAGAGCTAGCAGATTGTGTTGAAGTATTGAGTACAGCCTACTTACAGATCTGTGCAGGTCTTGACCAGTGATGTTATTTCAGTTATCTAACATTGTAAGTACTATACAAGCTGCGCTCTAAGCAAAAACTGGTTTGCATAATATGCTGAAATGCTGTGCTGGAAAGTCAACAATTATCAAATTGGATTGAAAGGGAAATGTTACCAGCATGAAACAGAGAAAGTATTAAACCCTTCTATTACTATTTTGTGAAATAGATATAAATATGATATAAAAGTTAAGATAGAAAATGCAGGACTCTGTAAATGTGTAAAAAGCTAAAACCAGGAAGAGTTATTAAAATCTGTTCCCTCTGCCTATCCAGGCTATGGGGTTTAAGAGATACAAAGGGCAGTTGGGGTATGCTAGAGCAATATAAACCACCAAATTGTCCTGCTTGTGGTCTAGGAAGAGAATAGGTTTTTAATTTCACAGTGCAAAAATGAGGTATAGTTAAATTAAATGCAAGACTATATTGTACATAAACAGTTATGTGTACAGGGGAAGCCTTTTCAATCTTTGCTTCCATCTACTACTTGAAAATGGCTTCCTGGGGTCCTCAAGATTCCTGAGCAGTAAAAATAAGCAGTAACGGATGCGGCATAATAAGACTATTGTAGAGATTGTAAAGACTTCAACACCTGCCCTTATATAGATAAAAAAATTTGCTAATAGCAGTCTTTAAACTGCATTTTTCTTTACAAAGCAGACTTGATATTATGTCACTTTAACATGAGTCATCTGCTTAAATGTGACTTATTTTAGTCTGTAGAGTGCATGTTGATACAGTAGAGTTTTCACTTTAGCGTTTCATAGACTTTTTACAAAGGAGCAATTCAAAGCTAAGCACTGGCTGTCTGCTTTAATGGAATGCGTCGGTTAAGGCAATTTCCTGTTGCACGGAGAGAAACCTTAAGTAGATTTACTGAATGTGACAGGAGATGTACGCAAAAAGCAAATTATTTAGTAGTTTGGAACAAGACATTGTGTTGCTTTGGAAGATTTGACTGAATGACATGTTACATAACAGGTAATTCTGTAGGGTATTAAATATGTCAGTTTTGGGCAAATTATAAACACAAAAGCAGTTTTCTTGTGCCTCTTTTACACATTTGATGATCAGGCATATCAGGCAAGACTCTTGACACTGCATTGTCTTATTCCTGTCCAATTTCCCCTTCTGAATGGGTATGGAGAAGCAAGGCACTGTGATGAAGAAAAGTGCACCCAATTTTAGGTAGTACTTTAATATCTGTATCTCCATTCTTCATGACTTGGCGGCAGTAACAGTCCCTTTTAATGGCAGGCCTGTTTACAGCTTCAGCTGTAACAGCACTAGGTTGCTTTTGAACTAGGCTTTTGTTACTTTTTTTTTACTCCTTCTGTGAAAGGGTGTTGCATTAACTTAATTCCAATGCAGTAATTTTGGGGATTTGTTTTTTAAATAAAATGACTAAGTGCTATGTGTATGGCTTGGCTAAACAGCAGCTAGTAATTTGCAAGAATTGACAAGTTTAAACACCAAAGTTGTGG
This sequence comes from Ciconia boyciana, assembly GCF_034638445.1. NCBI lineage: Eukaryota > Metazoa > Chordata > Aves > Ciconiiformes > Ciconiidae > Ciconia > Ciconia boyciana. The sequence continues at coordinate 64,006,177 of NC_132934.1, forward strand.
AGGGTTTCCTTCACGTACTACTAGTCATGAGCAAGAATGGTCCATTGAAATAGAGAGATGGGGTGGAACAGGGAAAATGTCCGTAGCTTGTGGCTGGCCTTGAGGGAATTAGTTGCAGCACAACAGTCCATTTATAAAATTAAAATGAACAAACAAGCAGTAAAAGATGTTGTGGGGATAAAAGCATCACAGTAACCTACAGTGAAACAGAGTACGTGTACTGGTGGAACGCGCAGGATGTGAGACATCCTTTGACACTTCTGTTTGTTTAAATCTTAGCTAGAAAGTTAAAGCTCTCATTTGTTCTTGTGTGTCCAAAGATTTGCTAAATGTTAACATTTCGAAGTTAATGGAAAACGTGAATTTGAGAGAGGATTTGCAAAGTGTTTTCTGTTTTTCTTTTTTTAATAGGAAAAGATTACTTGAGGGATAAACACTGTACTAGTTATTCCTGTTTTTTCATAAAGATCCACTGCAGTGTGACTGCTCAGAGGTAATTTTGTGGTCATCTGTTATAAATCTGTTTTGTTTGAGAATTACTTCACTCTGTATGGCATGAATTTCTTTAATTGAAAAGTGACTAGTTTCATCTTCCCTTCCTTGTGTAACTTTGAGCACTAGCATTGTATTTTGTATAGGTGCATGAAAAGATGCATACTATAGCAATGTCCTAGTACAGCTTTCCTCTTTTCAAGGAAACCTAATATTTAAAAAAATTTAAAACCATAGATGTTTGTTCACTGTGAACTATTTTTCTATCATTATATTTTGTTACTATGCAAACACAAAACAGAGGATGGTGCTAGCCTTTGAGATCAAAGGCAAAGAAGGCTACCCGTCTCCTGGGCTGCATTAAGGAGGAGTGTTCCAAGCAGATCAAGAGAGCTGATCCTTCCTTTCTACTCGGCACTTGTGAGCCCACACCTGGAGTACTGGGTCTAGTTCTGGGCTCCCCAGTACAAGACAAATATGGACATACTGGAGAGAGTCCAGCAAAGGGCTGCTAAAATCATGAAGGGACTGGAGCGTCTCTCCAGTCGGAGAGTGCTGGGGACTGTTCAGCCTGGAGAAGAGAAGACTCGGGGGATCTCATCAATGTGTATAAACACCTGAAGTGAGGGTGCAAAGAAGATGGAGCCAGCCTCTTTTCAGTGGTGCCCAGTGACAGGACCAGGGGCAATGGACACAAACTGAAACACAGGAGGTTCCCTCTGAACATCAGGAAACACCTTTTTACTGTGAGGGTGATTGAGCGCTGGCACAGGTTACCTAGGGAGGCTGTGGAGTCTCCATCCTTGGAGATATTCAAAAGCCATCTGGACGTGGTCCTAGGCAACCTGCTTGAGCAGGGGGTTGGACAGGATGACCTCTAGAGGTCCCTTCCAACCTCAACCATTCTGTGGTTACAGGAGTGTGTTTTGTTGTCAGTTAAATTGAACCATTAAAAGAGGAGAGATTTGTCATTCTGTTTGTGTTTGCTGCCATGAAGCAAATGCAAGCTTGGAGGAGTGGTGCTTTTCCAAGGAACATAAAGGAGTAATCTCTTCTTTTTTTATCCACTCCCATTTTTAAAAGCTTGAAATTACCTTATTTGGCCTAATCTAAGATTATGCCACGTGAAATGATGTTCCTTTTTAAAATGGGAGTCTTACTTTTAGTATGTGGTTCCAGTATGGAAAAGATACCCAACTCTTGATCTGAGAGTACCAAAGCAAGCAAAATAAAACCAGGAGTGGGAGTTTTGAGTATGTCATCTGCAATGTGTATCCCACTGTTCCTTTAGAGCATTGAGGGGGTGGGGTGGTTGTACTGACAGTCTTACAGGGAGTTAGTTAAGAAGGCAAAGGAGTATTTTAATAAGAACTTCCTGAAATGTTGAGGTATGTGGCACTCCTTGATTATTTTTTTTTCGTGTGTGTCATGTTTTTCCTGTGAGATGTGCATTATAAGATAAAGCTGCTGCTTTGGTTAGAACTGGGGAAGGGAGCATATGAGTACTTGTTTTTCAGTCTGATCAGCATTATTTTGACTTCAGCTCTTTGGAAAATAATGAGAAGCAAACTGTCTGCACTATTACTTACTTGTTCAGTTTTATGACGATATGAAGAAAAGAGAGAGTTGTCACGTTAGTGGGTTTTTTCTTCCTTTGCTGTGTCATGGAAGTTCAAGAAAGGGAAAAGGTCACACAGATTTTTTTTTGACCTGATCTAATGTGTAAAAGGGGTTTTTTTGTCATCTGTGTGCCCCCCTTCTTTGCCTGCTTTTCCTCTTAATACATTTCTTTGGCAGTCCAGAAATATTTTGAAACCTGAGCTGCAATGAGTTCTAGTCACTTAATATGTGTAGTTTAAATAAATGCAAACTATATTTAGCATTAATAGAGCACAGTGAACAGCATGCTATAGGAAGGACTTAAGATAACTAGTAGGTCATGCCTCCGTGCCTGAAGCAATGTATTTCATCATTCCTGGTGAGAGTTTTGAACAATTTTGGCTCTGTGGATATATGTGCTGAGTATCTGTTCTGCATCAGGGCATCACTTGCCTCTAACAAGTAATTGCTAAAATGTCTTCTTATTAACAACATGGGAAAAATAAAATGGTCATGAACCCAAACCCTGATAAAAACTTCTGTAGAAAACGGCTTTGGGACTGAGTATCCATTCTGTGAATGGTGACTATTAAAATGGGCCAAAATATGTATGAAGCCTTATGAAACTTAACTTCCAGAGATAGCATGATTCTACTGTTACTATATTACGGTTGCAAGAAGACTAATACAGTTATCCTAACATGTAGGGAAAGATAAGGTAAACTGTCTTTTGGCTTTATGTAGCAGCCAGTACTGTGGAACTATAACTTGCTGCTGGTCTGGCTATTGCTTGAGAGGTTAATTGAGATATTGCTTGATATAAATATTTCAGAGGTAGGCAGGGGATTCTAAGTGCTCTCTATTCAGCTACAATTCCCAGTAGTGCCTTTTACATTCTTGTGGCTATCTAAATTTGTCAGCTCAAACTCTGCCAGAAACGTCAACAAAAATCATGGTTTTGTTTCTTTTGACATACATGTTTATATTGACTATACTACGGCTTCTGTAAATTAGTCCAAATAAACAGTAAGATCTCTCAATTAAAAAAAAGGACTTGATACATTTTCTTTTTAATAATTATATCACGTATCTGTGATTTATGGTAACTCAAATGGCGAGGAGGAAGAACAGTGCTGTTGCATGACTAAGGCTTGAATGATGCATAGGGCTCAGCAGTTAATTTTGTAAACACTTCAAGAGTGTTTTAAAGATGTTCATAAACTTGGTCTTTTTCAGCCAGCTTTCTCCTCATTAAAAATAAAAATCCTGCCCTCCTCCAAAAAAAGAATCTGCAATAATGAATTTATTGAAATAAATTTCTAGCATCTGTCATGGCTTTTATAATTGAAGAGATTCTTACTGTTTGGATTTTTATGTGCACTTAGTTGTTTATCTCGGATAACTTCTAGTTTAGAGGTCTCCTTCAAATGTCCACATCCTAGATGTATCATGGCTTTGCCTGTAATCTCTATATTGAGCATAGAATTCTCCTGTGAATATACAGGTGCCAGAGGGTTGAAGACCTGCAGTTTTCTGTACCTCCGAACAATTCAATATCACTTTTTCAACGCTGAGGTATTGTTTATCACAGTAATATGAATAAATGCCTTGATCCAGATAGGCAAGTATGCTGTCTCCCCTCTTCATCCTGAGAGAGCCCTCCTTTCAAGTGCTTTTTTGTGTGGGAAGATACATCAACAGCTCTCTACAAAACAAGTTTTCTGAATGAAGAACTTGTCTATTTATGATTTTTCTTGGAGGTGCATTATTTAAATAGAAGCTTGTACTTGCATCATAGAACAATGAAATAAACTTTAAAACTACTGTATTTTTAATTGTAAAATAACATGCATTTAACTTTGGCTTTTCCATAAATTCTTTACAATAAACATTGTTGTTAATAAATGATGTGCTTCCTAGTTATCTGCAGTATACTGGGGACAGAAAATGCCACCATACAGGATATTGCTGATGGGGAACTTGGCGTCATGTGATGGGTGGGAGAGAGTAGTGCTGTTCAAGGCCCCTTATTCTCCATAGCTTTGCTATTTAGGTTTTCAATTGGAAATGCTAATTGAAAAGACACAAAAAGGTTGTGGATAGCAGTCACCAGCCCTCTAGGAACTGAGCTGAGACAGCCAGTATATTTCAGGTATGATGGGACATCAGTGTAGCATCTTAATGTCTTTCTGTCACTCTCTTCCCTGCCTGCTCCCTGTTGCCCATGCTGAGCAATGACCCAGAGGCGTGAACCTCCAAAGTCCTTGCAGTAGGAGGCTTCTGTGTTGGAATGCATAGATGTTACATGGGAGGGTGAAATGAGCTAAAAATATGTTGCAGTACTGCCACAAGTGTTATCCCACAAAGTATGGCCCCAACTGGTCCTAAATTACAGCAGGCTCTTCATCACTGTGATATTCTTGAGAGGTTTTGAATGTAAACACTACTGTGTTTGAAAATGATGGTTACAGCTTGGGGGAGCAGTGTATCTATCCTCAGTACTGCTAGTTCACCAGTAACTCTTCAGACACCTTGGATCACACCAAACTCTAGATGATCAATAAGCAGCCTAGTCTTCTGAATCAGCCTAAAGTTACATTCAAAATTAAGCAGCACATTTTGGTCCCAAATCAAGTTATTAAGCTTAGTTAGAAGAGCCTAGTGTCTGAACTACTACTTGTGCAGCACATAAATGGTTTATTATCGGGCTGAAGGGCAAGTCCAAGGAAAGCCTTTATCCAGTCCTGAAGGAAACTTTTTTGTTTCTCTGAGCTATGATGCAGTACTTCCAGGCGGACCAGCCCCCTGTGTCAGGTGCCTGTTGCTTTTTCCCCACAGAAGTGCTCATGCAGGATCCTTGAGATGTGTTTTGGCAGAACCAGGCCTCCTGCAGATTCCAGGCTCGAGGGCAGTTAAAAGTTACAGCTAGCTGTAATTTCTCTGTTGCGGAAGCTGGCCTTGTCCAGCCCTATGCCCTTTATATTAAAGGCCAATTATTTATTTTGAGACCAGAGATTTCCTTAAACTTTTGTGTGGTTGGTGACACGTTGATGAAATTGGGCTCAGTTTTTTTCCTACTCAGTTGGTTCATACTAGCTGGATAGGGAATAGTGGGTAGATTTGTTTCAGGAGTAACTCCCTAGATATTTCTCCTGTGCTGCCTGAACTAAAGAAACTTCCAGAAAATACACATGCTTTTTGCTCCTTCCCAGATAAACACACACAGAGTGAAGCATGTTCAGTGGTATTGACGCTTCTGATATGAGTCCCAAATGGGACCTGATCTTCCTTGCCAATTCTTGTTGTTTGTTGGTGGGGGTTTTTTTTCCTTCATGAATCCTTTTTTTTTTTTTTAAATTTATTCCAGCCAATTCTTATCTCTGCAGCTCCCAGGGTGGTGGCTGTAGAGAGTTCCTGGGGGACTTTGTTACAACTAGGTAAGCCTATTTGTTTCAGAAAATATTTAGCCTTGTTTATTTCAAGAACTGGAGAGAGCTCACATGGCTTCTGAAACTACTTCGGCTGAAGTGTATTATGGTAATTTATAACAAACGTAGGTAGTTTTGGTATGACTGTGTAGGTAAACATAAGCCAAGTAAATACCCTTTCTTTAATTACACTTCTGTTAGATCAGATGTCTTAACCAACTTTCATATCTTAAACATAATAATATTTCTAATGTCATATGAAAACACAAGATGCTGGAATATTTCTGTTAAATCGCTCATTTTAAAAAACAAACCCAGTTACTCTCTGTTTATGTTTTGACTGAACAGCGATGAGGTAAGACTTGCAGACTTTTCCATGACAGCCTCCTTTCAGCACAAGAGTGTTAGATGTAGCAGAAACCTGTTACAGATATGAGCACCCGAGAGGTGAATCTCTCAAAAGCTCATTTAGGTTGTGTATCTCCATAACTTGCTAAAAGCCTTTATATGAATAAGAAATACTTTCATATGCAAGAAGTCTGAAGGCTGTATGGTGCTAAAAGCATCTGCTTTGCCTGACCGTCACTTTCTTAATTTCAAATAGCCTTGGCACAGTCGCTTTCCATATTTTAGAGTCCTTTGGCCTTTTAGTTAAGTATTGATTTGAACTTACGGCTTTGCCATCTCCTCTTCAGCATATGCTTATTTCTGAGAGAACATAAGCAAACCTGAAGTGCACAAGCTCTTCCTTGAAATGGTGAGGGAGGAGAGAGAATAACTTCTACTTTGTAGTTCATTTAATGTATTTATGAGCTGTCGGTGCATCACAAGGACATATTCTGTATGTGATATACATTTTTTCAGCTTTCTTGTCCCGCAGTTCAAAAATACATTGGTATTAGGTTGGTTCGTAAGTGCTTAGGGAGTTCGTTCAAGTGTTTGTGCAGGTACAGCGTTGGTTTTATAAGTGTTGGAAGTTGGGGTCCATTTTCTCTTTTCACAGCACCTCTAGCTCTGTATGCAGAAGGAATCACTTTTCAGAAAAGTCTCAAAACAGTTATGTGGACTACTCGGTAACAAAGGTTTTAACTAATAAGGAGTTATTTACAAATGCAGGAAACTTAGGGAATAACTTTCTTTTACCATATTTCCTTGACTTGTTCCATAACTGTCAGGCAAGACCATTTACTCGCAGTACTGCAAATATGGTCTGTGCCAGCAATGTTTCAAAAAAATGGCTGGCCTAGTGCCAGCACCATTATCCTGTCATTATTCTGACAATAAAGAAATGCAGATGTGCCCCAGTTCATACTGTCTGAAACACTGAAGAATTAAGAACGATCAAAGTACATCTGATAGGATTTTGGCACAACCTTATCTCGGGGGAATCTGGAGGGGAGGGTGGGGTTGGTTCAGCTCCCTTTTACATCAGCTTATTGTATTTTCAACAATGCTGGCTCATTTGTGTTGGTAATGGAGCTAGTGGTGAAAATGGACTTTCAGGTACTAAATTCATAAGTTTATGAAAATGGTGTTTTACAAAATGGGAAGTTTTTCCCCCAAAAGTCATCTTTTGAAAAGTCTGTATGCTTGTAACTGTACTTCTCCCTAAATGCCCAAGCATTATAGTAAATGGGAAACAGTGAGACGTTCTCATCCATGCTGGGGGCTTAGACATCTTTGCACCACTAACCTTTGTTAGCTCTTCAGAGTGTCTGGAAAACTTCAGTGCTAGGACTCTTAGGTTTTTCAGGCCGTGCTTTCTACCTTCTTTCAAGTTGCTGGAGATTGCTCGTACCACGGTTTTAACTGAGATAAATGTTCTTGACTTAAACTATTAATCCTTTGAGAGATTCAGCACTAGAGTAAAAAGCTGTTCATTTGCACCGTAAAGCTTATTTTAATGTTTTGAATTTTTTGTGGTGAAGGCTGTGTGAATCCGTCTGTCTTTGCTGTTGGGGCAGTGCTGTCCTAACTAGTAAGTTAACTTTACTTGATGTGACTGGTTTGCCAGGTTTGCACATAAAATTCTTTTGGGCAGTGGAGCATTCAAGAGATGTGCGCAGTAACTTTGAGCCTTAGCTGGCCAACAGTGAAATTCTGGAGGATCTGAGAGGGAATGAGAATTGATGTAGACCAATAGCACTTTCCTTTAGCAAAAGTAAGGTATGTAAAGTAAGTCTGATGCTGCTGGCATTAATACGGGCTAAACCAGCATGTTCGCAGGGAGATGGGGCTGAGGCCTTTGTGTAATACTTGACGCTGGTGAGCTCCCTGGCTTAGGTGAGGGAGACATTCAGTGCTTCTAAGATGACAGGTGCTTTTTGAGTATCTGTTAGCTTATTTTACATCTGGGAAACATGGGCCTGTGAGAGACTTAAATGAAATAAGAAACTTGGGAGAAGAAATTGTAGTTAAGTTTTCATAGCAGTGTGTCTCAGTTAACACGCCGTGCCAGGCCTTTGATTCCTGAAAGTGGCTTTGCAGAGATGCCTTTTACAGATCTCTCCATGCACCCTCTGATTTATATCTCTTGCTTTAATCAATAGTCAGGTCTTCCCAAAGTATCTACTTGGCTGAAAATATTGGATAAATAATAACAGTATTGAAAGAAGACACCTGATGACTAGCAAGGGAAGAAAAACTGCCCCCACAAACATTTTACCCTTTTAATAAGGCAGAAAATGGATTTTGTAGATTGGTTATTCAAAAAGGCTTTTTATTATTGTGACTGTTATTCCATTAGTAATTCGATTAAGAGAAGGTGTCTTGAGTCTGCAAGGAAGGAAGAGAATACAGATTTTAATACTTGTGTTTTTGTGTACAAACAATTTGACTTAGAGTGATGATTTACATAGTGTTTTCTTGATTTTAAATGAAGTGGAGAGAACCTCTCCATTATTTACCTCTTGCTGCAGGGTGGGGCCTGTTGTCTTATCTTACAAACCACTTTCTAGAGCTTTGAATTAGCACTGCAAGATCTCATTTAATTTCTTGTTCCCTATAATTTCCTAGTTTCCAGCTACAGGTGTTAATTATTGAGCTCTTCATGGAGGTGGCTGCATGCTTCCTTCATTTAAGGAAAGTTTTTTGAGAGCTCATCCACAAGTCACTTTGAGTTCCTTCTGAAGATTCACTTTTGTCAAGATTGACATTTTGGTGGGAAATGAGGTGGCAGAAAGGCATGCCAGGAAAATAGTATGGGATGTCTCTCCTGTCTATCCTGATAGATACCGAAGTATGCAAAACCTGGAGAGGGAGACCATTTCTTGCTGGTTGCTTTGACTATTGTCTTCCTCTTATGGCTATTTACCTTTATTTTTTCCTTTCTGTGAGAGGAATTCAGCAATACAACTGTGTTTAAAAATTGTTTGAGATTTTGGTCATGTCCAAGATGGCTCTGCGCAAAACAGGCTTGGATGTTAAAGGGTTTGCTAGTTCATGCGAACGCTGCTATGCTGCTGGTTCCAAAACCAGCAGTTCTGTTTTCATAGCCCTGCCGCTGAGCTTGCGTGTCCCGCCGGGCCTGGGGTACCCAGAAAGGGCTTTGCGCAGGCTGTGTTCCCTCTTTCCTCCTAACTTATTCTCTTACCACAGCAGCTTAGGTAGTCTGTGCATGGACAAAGAAGAGTTGACCTACTGACAGAAAAGCATCTATTTATTGACAAGTGATACAATCTGTCTGCCATAGTATTTACCATTAAGAGAGCATGCTGATTCCTAAAGGTATTTTTATATTGGTGTTTTTAATATGGTATTTTTTATAAGCACAGATACAATGAACAATAACTTTACAAGGCCAGAGGTGAATTAGACTCCTCGTGAGTATTGTTTGCTTTGTTCTCTAATGTTGTTATGGTTTCAGTGAAGAGGCGATTCAATCAAGTATTGTTTCCACTGTGCTTTTAAATTCAGGCCATCATAGTAGTGAGGAAGGAAGAGATAATAAGCACTCAATTCACAGAAGTTGTCTGACATGTCTGTGGCGAGAGCTGGGGCTGCAGGAGGCAGGATGGCTTTTGTAGCAACTGCGCAGCATTCTGGCTGTCTCTGTCAGTTCATTTGCATTGGGAGCCAAATGTTTGGAAATACGTTTTACATATGCAGAAAAAAACCTAAATGTAAAATAGCAATCTTCAAGTCTTGGAGGCAAAGAGGATTATCTCATATATACTTTCTCAATGCTTGTGACCTATTTTTTTTTTTTTTTTAATTTTTTACCATTTAACATGATCAAATCTGGGTTTATGCCATAATGAACAGTTTAAGAAGAAAAAGGTTAAAGACTGCTTGGGTGATCATTCAGAAAACTGGTAAGTTTTAAGGCACTGGAAGTCAGCAGTGCCCCTGTTTTGAAACAGAGACACAAAACTGAGAATGAGACATTCCCCAATGCAAACAAAAGGCATATTACTGCACTGAACAGAAAAGGCTGATCTTCCCCCTTCCAAAGCTTCTCCTAGTGGGAAGTTGCCAGGATTTTAATCTTTTCCACCAAACCACACCTCAGAAATGATGAGAGTCTCAAACTTCAGTGTGAAAGTGGCTAGTATTCTAGGGAAAATATTGCTGCATCATCCTTTATTCATTGTTCTGATTGGCATGGCTAACTTCATATGATTCTTAGCATTACTGAACCTTAAAGTCTTTGAAACTCTGGTGTCTTTGGCTAACTAGGGAAATCTTGTTACCCTTCAGGGATAAAGTAAGTTTTTTGAAGTCGTGGTAAATGATTCAAATCATTTTTCACTTGTGACACAGCCTGGTTTTTAAATGGTGATATAAAGAGTTTAAAAAAAAACCCCACACTTATATGAACAAAATAATTCTAGCTTTTGAGTTCTGATTTCAAGGCAGAAAGTCCAGTCTTGTCCAGCTGAACTTTAAAAAGCTGTCCTATTTTTTCTTTTTTCAGTGGGTGGCAGGCCCATAGACAGTAGAAAATAAATCAGGTCACCTGTATCTCTGCAGCATGCTCCACATGTCCTGTTGTAGTTCCTAGTTCATAAATAAAACTGAAATACTATTAGCAAGTATCTAATGACTTTGCCCCCAATCAAGACATTTGTATGATGAGATCCCCAAAGTATAAAGGTCATTCTTATTTAAAAAGTTATTCAAGCTTTCATTATCAAGGAGGAAGAAAATTCTGTTTAAGTTTTATCTACACCGATGGCTAAATTTTTATTTGTCTAGATATTTCTCTCTATGTATACAGATGTCTAAATATATATTTAATGTGTGTGTATACAGTAAATTTTCATGAATTTAAACAATTTATTATCCACTTGAGAAATTCCTGCCTTTAAAACTTTTGTTTACCTTGACAATGTAGAAAGTAACCTTAAAAATTTAAAAGATTAGTTTCTAGAACAGGCACCCTGCTTTTTTAGTTTCACTTTTTCCTCTCTGTTCATTTGGAATTCACTTCCCAGAGCTGCTTTTTGCTGTTCCTTCTCCTCCCATGATGCTCTTACCTACACCATTGCAATCTCACAATAGCTTTCTGTATAGAAGACTTCAGACTGTTAAATTTATTTTTAAATCTCCAAGAAAGAATGCATTCTTAAACTGTAAGTTTACTACAGTGTTTTTAACTGTATCTGTCAGCAGTTGAGTAAGACTGGAAACAGGTGATGTAGCACTTTTGCAGTGTGATCCATTCCCATCCTCCTGCCCGCCCAGGTGCAGCCCCCTCCCCCCAGAAGTCAGAAGCTGTGCTTCCATTTCATTAACTTCTTTTCATGCCTCAGAAAATGCTTTGAAATCAACTTCACTAAATTTGAATTGCTTACGTGTCAATGTGGATTTCTCTTTCTACTTTCTGTCAGTGGTTGGAATATGAAATTAATCTGGGAAGTAGTGGAGTGGCTAAACATCCAAACAAGACTGCTTCATGAAATGGTGTGTTTAACGTTATTTTTTAGTGTGATGAACATTTCCTTTTAACACTCTAAGCTGTTATTTTGGCGGAGATTTTGGTCTTTGCTGAGAAATATCGATGAAGGCAAATATTACAGAAACTTGGTCTAACCAATCATTAGTTCACTTGCAGTTAATGACTTGGCATAATCTGTTTTCCAAACACTTTGTCTGTGCTGCTTTGCAGATGGTTAAACTGTGTCCTCTGGAGTCTGCAATAAGTAGCCAGCAGGTTGTGTACCTTCTTCATTTTAATAATCAATAGAGGTGCAATCTGTTTTATAAGTACTTTCTAAAGCTAATTCCCACTCAGACAGTTGTGTGCCAGGGACTTGAATTATCTGATTTACATGCTCCTGTCTCTTGTTCAGCAATTTAAGCATGGCCTTGCTAGGTTAGATCAGAAACCACTCGGAAACCTTTCGAGTACGATACTTGGTCCCCTTTCAGAGAAGGGTGGGTGCCGTTGGGACTGCTCTGCTTGATCCTCCTTACAGTTCCTTCTCTTTATGTTGACCCTCACTGTCCTTGACCTTTTTCATTTGTGTCCAGTTAAATCATTTTGTTTCCCCTCTTTTGTCTTTCTCTCCCTAGGGGAGGCTCTTCGGATGGTTAGAGAGGAACATCAGTCCATTGCTAAGGGGGAGACTAATAGGAATAGTGGTCACTTAAAAAAAGGGGGGGGGGATGTGTGCATTAAGCTTCCATTGGAAGAAGGCGGGAGGTAGGTCCTGCTTCATCAGCATCACTGACAGGTCAGCTCTGCCCACCTCCAGGCCCTACCAAACTTGTCCAGGGTGCAGGTAGTCTGTATGGAATATGCACTGTATGTACCCTTTTTCTGTGGCTCTAATGCAACATGTAGCTCTTTCCAGTTGACATGGGGTTTTTCTTGGTATCTCTGGACTTTTACCAGGCCTTGGAGACTCATCAGCACACAGGTGCCCCACAGCAACCAAGCTGCCTCATTGAGCCCCTGCTGTTACAACACCTGGTGCCCCCTGTGGATGGTCCTGCTGCTCATACCCAAATCTGCAGACCTCCTGAATCCCTGTTGATGGAGTTGAGGTGTTTCCCTTGCTGTACGCACAGGCCATTGGGTGATCTGCCTGGATTCCTCCCTCTGTGCTCCAGGGTGGGAGGGAGGCATATATTGAGTCTGCTGGACTGCAGCTCTTCCCCTCGCTCTTTCAGTAATGCTTGCGGGGGTCCTCGCTGTTCCTTTTCCCTTTGTTTCTTAATCTCTATCCTTCTTCCACCCAACGGTTTCTATTCCTGGCCCTTGCCAACCCATGCCTCCACAGTGCTGGAAGGAGGAAGCCTGACCAGAGAGCACTTACAGGTGCGCAGCTGTAGCACGTCCTGCGTGAGCTGCTTCCTCTGTGAATGGTGTTATGGGAATACATTCTTCTGGTGTAGCTGAAATGTTTCCATTTCGATGTTTCTTGGACACCTATCACTTCTGGATTTTGCTGGAAATGGCACATAAACAGACTTCCTTGTAAAACTGGCTATGCACATCTGTGTGGCAGCAAAATGAGGTCACAAAATGCTTTATTATGCTTATATGTAATCTTAAGGAGCACAACAGCATACCATATGTCATCAGTTCAGGTTTTGCACTACTAGCTGGTTGACCCAATTTGACTTAAATCTTGAGAACCTTGAACATGACAAAGTATTGAGCTTTTGAAGTTGGAACAAGGCTTATTTTGAAAAAGTTTGAGCATGTATCAGGTCTCCTCTTGCTTCCCAGAAAAGTAGAAGTAAATTTAATGAAGCACATGTAATGTCAAGGCTCGCTAGTCCTTTGCAGCAAGGCTGACTTAAATTTTAAATATATACTTTCAGCAGAATATTTAAGAATCATTCAAAATGAAAAGAATAATTTGCCTTTAATACTGGCTGGACTTGGAAGAGGTTAGAATTTTCCCTTTTTGGCACGTTTGTTGGATTAATGAACCTTAGCTGCTTTAGGTAGACTTCTTCCAGCTTTAGATGAGCTAGCAGCTAAAACCTCTGTCTTGCTCTGCATATAGAAATGCAGATATGTTTCTTTTTTCAATATTAATAGCTCTACTTCCTCAGCGTGTTGGCTTTGGATGAGTGATGCTTTGTCACCATCGACAAGGACTAAGTGCAAAGTAGCTTATGACTGCCTATGGCATTCTCAAAACACAGCGTGTTCTTAAGAATAGTTTTGTGTAAATTGATGCTGTAATTGTATATTCCAGCTAAGTGATCAAGCTGCATTTTTTGAATAGTGAGCAAAATGATGAGCGGAAGACGCACCTTCATCCAGGCCCAGATTCAGTTCTGACTCTGTCATGGCCCGAGACCCCTGTGTAAAAGCAGGCAATGTTGTTGGGAGGAGGGCGGTTACATCCCATTCTGTGTTGGAGAAATTCACCCTGCTTTCAGCCAGAATGGGTTGCATCACTGTCTAGCTCTAGCTGAATTGCAGATTTGCATCAATGAAAAATTAATGACTTACAGCTCAGTCTAAATTAAATATTTAAACTTCTCCATTGTGCCCCAACCTTATTGTTGTAAGAAGAACTCCAGTGTTTAAAGTTTGTCATTCATATTGGGCAGGACCTCTCAGAAAATGCTCGATTTTGATGTTAAGTAGCTTAATTGCCTTATAGGTTTCTGAATTAAAAGCCTTACTCAATTAGCTATTTGCTAATTCTGTAATGCGCACCAGGGCCGAGTCAACTACAGTTTTGCTAAAAATAAATAATGCTTCGCAATTTCAGCTGGGCAGTATTTGACAGTCCTACTTTTGAAATCCTGAGCCATGCCTGTTAGAGTACTCCCCTGCAACCGAGTCTGAAAGGCTTTATTTTGGAGGAGAGAATACGGAATTTAGGGGTATTAGGGAGTTGGGGTTTAAATTTCCTTTCCTGCTCATGGAAGGAAGAACGACTAAGAGCAAAATATTTTTGTACTGAACCATTTCTCTTGATTTAATCTTCTGCCAATAGCAAGAAAGGAAGTTTGTATGTGTTTCTGGGAGCACAAATTAGATCCTTTGTTAGTTTAGGATAAATGACAGGTTTGGTGGGCTTAGTAAATCGGCCAACTAGCTGAACATGCTTTTGCAGGTGTGTTTTAGTTTTGTTACTCACTAAAAGATTATGTAGTGACATGTGCAGATATTCTATTTAATATTCCTTGTGACTTTCAAAGTAAGAGAGTTTATGTTTGTAGTGTTACTGAACTGTTAGTACTAGTATCCACTTTTTGTTCTGTAACCAAAAGAGGGGAGATGGTTTGAAAAAGAAGCAGGTGATATTTATTCACTGAAGTCTTCACTGTATGGGCAACATAAACATGGGATTATTTAAAGGAAGATATAGCTCAGTAAGATCTGGGAATAATCTCAGAGATCTAGGTTTTGAGATGTACCACTGATAACCTATTGAATTCAGTGAGTATTTAATGTACTTTGTTTCTGGCAGAAAGCACTTGGCAGCTTGTAGGAAGCTCAATCTTAACAAAAATTACTTTTCTCTAAGAAAATATAAGTATACTTTAGGTTTTAAGAATATAGAGAGAAGCGTTTGGATGCAAAATATGTTTGACATATTTTCTGATCAGGTTTGTTTGGGAAAGATGTAGGTTCAGTAACTTAGTAACCTGATACCACAGTTTTTTAACCTACTGACTTTTTTTCTGACCTTTGCTTTGGTTTCCATAGTTATGCATATTTATTGTTGCAGTTCCATATGGGGCAGCTGTAAACTGCAGTGTATAAGAACATCTGGTTATGCAAACCCTTGTTGATGAAGGGAAAGGGATGGAAGTAAATTTAATGTACTAAAAGACTGCTGCCTTAAACAAAAACCTTGCATGCGGAGTTCAAGTATAGTGTAAGTTTTGTTTCATTTTTTTTTCTAACTGAAAACATTTTCTGAAATAAGATGTGCTTCTCATTGTATAGTTCTCTTAATGTTTCATTCTTTCTTCAACACACATGACTACCTAAAAATCAAGAAACAAAATGCTCCTCATCTCCCTATCCCCATTTTTAAGACTTCAGTTCTTCTAGAGGGTGGAAAGGGCTTGGAGAATGCCAGGCTGGTGAGCCTCTAAACATGCAATGCTAGGAACTGTAAATTAAACCTGTTTGTAGAAAGCAAAGCCCTTTGGACTATATGAATATCAGAGTATTATTGTGGAATCATGAAATAATCATGCAGATAGAGAAAAGCAGTCAGGTTTTACCTTGATTAGCTCCTAGGGAAACACGTTTGCACTCTAGGCAGTGATTAGTATGTCTTTTGGAAGCAGAGTGGCACTTGCTCCATCTCTGAACCACTAATAATTGAATCTTTTTGAGTAAAAATTATTGCAGATTTCACAAAGTGGTAACAGTCTGTGTGTATGTTATGTTCAGATGTCTTTCTCTTTCCAACTGAATGACTGTAAGGAACCTTTAATCTGAAACGCGTTACCTATTGCTTAAGTGAAAGCTGCATTTGATGTATTCATTAGAAGTACGTAAATGTTTGATATTTATGTAATACTCAGAATATTCTTTACTGTGGTAAGCAAGGGTGGTGGTTTTTTTATTTTGGTCTGTTGCAAGACTCTTCTGGAAGCCCTTTATCAGCTTAAGGGTAACATAATAAAAGTCCTCTTAATAAATAAAAAGAATAGATAAAATACCCTCTTGTGTTATAAAGCTAACAAGCTGTTGCAAATGATGAAGTGCTGCATCATTGACTATTTAGATGAATACAGGTTGAGTACATCTAAGCTGTGGCTATCTTGGATTTAAAATGATCTATGCTTGCCCATGTGGAAGAGTAGAGAGGAAAAGGAGGGGGATGGCAGGTGGATCTCAAGATTTAAGACTTCAGAAAACTATTTTCTCTCTCCCTTTTTGTTTGAATTGTAGTGAGGTGGGAGGCCATAAAGGAAAAATACTTAGTAGGTTTTGAGCAGTTTTAGGGATTACATCTTAATGTATCACCAACACAGCTGTTACATTGCAATACTATGTCATGATTACATTTTACAGAAGGAGGAAAAAAGAATTAGATTAAGTGATCCTTTAAGTTCCTAAGGATTTAACGTACTGTTCTAACGTGTTACAGCTTTTAAAAATAAAAAAGAATAGCTGTTTAATATTAACTTTAGGGTCTTAATGAGTTAGGGGAATGTGAGGACCCAGAATAAAATGTTCACAATTTACAGAGCTTTAAATGTAGAAAGTACTGAAGTTAATCTTGAAGTTACAGCAGCCTGTATGGCACTTCTGTCTTGAGAAAGATTTCTCAGACGTTCTGGGATGCTTAAAACAAACTGGACAAAAAAGTCCATGTTATTTTTTTATTATATAGCTCTGTCTTGTTTTCATGATGCAGTGCCGTGTAGTTGCATTAAAGGAGACTCTAGCAGGGCTAGAAAAGGAAATGGTGGTGAGGATGAGTATTTGTAGGAGCTTTGCTTTAGAGAAGCTAAGATAATGCTTGCTGGGTCATCAACTGTTGGGAGAAGCTTTAATGATCTGGCATCATCCAAACTAGGATGTTACTCTTTTTTTGAAATAGGGGATCAAAGGAGATTTCTGAGTTCATAGATGAGAAAAAGGAGAGCGTTCTGAAGAGAGGATGGAGGTACACAGAGAAAGAGGGGAAAGTGCAGGGGTGGAAAGGGTGAAGTTTCTTGGTACTTCCAGAGGTGTGGAGTTCAGGGAACCTAGGAGTAATGAGAGTTGCAAGTCACAAAATGCACAGAGACTTTATTCATTATATACTTTCATTCTAAAGCTTTGATTCCGAGGTGCTGATACATCTATTGTGTTTAAGTGGTTTGAGTTATTCTAATGAACTTCAAACCTGTGTTCCTGAAAGCAGACTCATACTTGGTGCACTCTCAGTTGGACTTGCTGAATTAGCCAAGAGTAATACCCTGAGGACTGTGGCTCAGATCTTTGCTTAGAAACCAGCAAATTGTAAACAATGTGGAGTCTTCATGCCTGACGTGAGAGAGCTGCAGGAAGGTGCTGTGGTATAGCAGTGTTGATAACAAGGTCAGTACTGAAGCATGTAGCACTTTAAGGTTATATTGATGGGCAGAATTTAGTTGTGGTAGAGGTAAAGTATGTCAAGCATAGAGCTTAACAGGAAGAAAAAGCAGACTCAAAAGATTGCACAATTAATGAAAGCTACCTTCTAGAAAAATATGCTATCATCAAAGTGGACCCCCCCATATTAAAAAACAAAGCTATCCATTCTCCTGTGCAAACACAAGTGCTAGTGTTTTGAGGCTAACTCAATTTCCCTGGTGGTTTTCCTCATTCTGAAGGCCAAATAATGTTTTATTGTGGCAATAGTCCTAATAATGTCAGGCTGATGTCAGTGATTTTTTTTTAAACAAAATCTCAAAAAAAATCTCCTTTAAAATAAACCACACTTGATGACTGGGATGTTTAGATTTACGTTGTTAGCATATGGAAGAAAGCAAAAGGCAGAACAAATTTAATACTTTTAAAGCATTCAGCACCACCAACTCAGTTTTACTACTGTTAAGATCAGATATTCTTATTTACATTTCTCTAGAGGCAGAGCATAAGCTAGACAGATTTTGTCTGCTCAACTACTTAACCTGAAACTTGCCTCATTTAATTTACCCTTTTAAGGCTTTTTCTCCTTTTTTTTTTGTGTGTGTGTTAGTGATCTGTTGGTGCTTAGGATGGTGAGCTGACTGAACTGTTTACTGCCACTGAAACAGGGACATCTCACTTGTCTTCCTCCTCCCAGTGCTCTGGTTGTTGCCCAGCTCTTCTTTTTCAGTGGTTCTATTGCACTTTGGACTCTTCACTGGGCCAATGCATCCCGCTAATCCAGCAAAACCATTCTGCTTTTACCAATTCCTTGCCACTTGTAGGCTGTTCACCTGTATAGCCTAGCTCTGTCCTTGGACATGCTTGCTACCTTTTAAACAATTTTGCTGTAATAACTGCATCCTATTTGTCTTGCATGTCATAGCTACGCTTGAAGACAGGGCATTAAAGTCTATTTTGCAGAGTTTGAAAGTTTGCAGTAGTTAAACTGACTTTGAGGGGCACTGCAGATCACCCAGCACAAGTGGAACTTGCTGTTGAATTGTACTAATTAGTGCACCGTTTCTGGATTTTAAAAAACTGAGCACCAGAAAATGGAAAAAAAGTTGTAGATCAGGAGTTAACAGCTGAATGTATCCTCAAATAGATCAAAGCCCCACATTATCTCTTTTCTCAGTTTCTGAAATAAAATGCAAAAGAAGCAGGTTTGTTGAGATGGAGATGCTTTTAATCAGTAAAGCACCATTTGTGCTTGTTTCACGATCAGAACTGAGCTTAGCCAGACTGAGCCTGCTGTCCTCCTGGTTACTGTCATCTGGAATGCTCTGCAGTTTCAAACTTTACATTTATTGTATTTCCAGTGCTCCAGTACTTCCGTCTTTGGCACCTCAATAAGTATTTTGTGACGTTTCCTCTCCATCTCATCTTGCATGTCTTTTAGACTCCTGTGTGTGTAAGGAAATAAGCAAGAAGTTACATCTGATTTGTCTTTGCTGTTGTGGGTTATTGGACAAATATCAAGCCAAAAATTACACTTATGTTTAGCTAGCTAATCAGCTACATAATTAAATGACAGTAGAGCATCTCTTCAATATTGTTCTCTCTTGGGATTTCATCTTATCTTGCTGCTCCATGACGTTGTAAAAGTAGCATCTTTTTCCTTGACTTCTCCGTTGTACTGGGGCTCACTCACCTCTTCACTCCTTGTTCTCTCTCGGGAAAGAATTAGTGTCTTCATTTTTGGCCATAGATGTGATTTTTTTTTTTTTTTTTTTAAGCCGCTGCAGGTGAGATGTGTAGAGTGTTTTAAGCACTGTGGTCTTTTTTCTATCCTCTTTTAAATGTAAGCATAGTGCTAGTATTAATCGAAGGTAATAATCTACTTTACAGGAGTTTCTATCACTACTTAAAAGAGTGGATCCTTCCTTCATATGTTTAAAAGAAAAGACTTAATTAAATCCTAAACTGTTACTAATGCAAAATAATTTGTTTTTATTTCAAAAGTTCAAACAGTAGAAAGTTAGAGGTGGTAGAATTTTTTTTTGTCTGGTTCTTGTCACATAGTTTCATTTACTGTTACACCGAGGTGCAACAAACAAACTCTGACTTTCTCCTTTTCTTCAGCCTTTTACTCCTCCTCCTCTTCCTCCAACAGAAATGTCCTTGCACAGATAGGAAGAAACATAAGAAACATGCATGCACTGAGAATGCGGAAATTAACTCTATGCAGCTGTTTAGTTCATTAGCCTTTCTAATTCCTTATGGGAATTAAATTACTGGTGGGATGAAGGGGGTGGAAGGTTCACCACAGTGGGATTCTGGGATGCAGTGCTAATCAAAGTTCACTTAAAGCTGGCATGCAACTGATGACTGCCAAATCCTACGTTTTTTTGAGAGACAGAAAAGATCTTTACCCTGCTTAGTCATAGTACTGTACCAACATAGTTTTCTGAGTAATTAGATAGTATAACAGAGTGTTTTAGGCTGTTTTATATAACTTTTCCTAGTAGGGCCTTGTTTCCTTGTTTTACATTAAAACTTTTTTTTTTAACAGATGCTTACCAGAGGTTTGGTGCATTGCTTTCTCCCCTGTCTTAGCACATTCTCTTCAAGGGTTAATTTAGTTTTGCTGCTTAGTGTGTTGACAGCCTGGCTTCTGACATGACATGGGTGAAATGTTGGTGGTTACTCTGTTTTTATATAGCTCCCAACTAAATCTTTTGCATGTACAGTGACTTGATTTGGGAAAATAACCCATAGATTTTAGACTTCTGCCCGCTAAAACTATATCAGTTCCGTAGTCTAACCTGCATGTACTGGAGTTTAAGTTATCGAGCCAGAATGTAGCATAAGCAGGAAAGCTGAACACCCTGCCTTTAGGCCAGATCTGGCCTGCTTGATGTATTTATCTAGATCCCACGACAGATTGTGCAGAATTTTAGCTTAGGGCTTGGAAATAGAAGTGAAATTTCTGATCCTTAGAGGCTAAGAGGACTAACTTCCAAATGTGAAATAATAATACAGTGCTGCGTTAAGTATCCAGAAATGACAACTCTCTGATGAGGACTGCTAAGCCTAATTAGAGATTTTCTAAGTCAAATTATTAATAACTTAAATGCATGAATATATGCATAATTTAATTGTGCACATAAATTAGGGACAAAAAGGCTTTGGAGAATAATGTAGATACGCATCCTACATCCTTTTCTCTTATCTTGAGTGATGCTGAATGCAGTGCTCCAACTAGCGCGTAGTGATGCGTTCTAATTCCCAGCTATCATTTCAATCTGACTCATGGTGCCTGTAGGAGACCTACAGAGAGTAACATGTACCTTGTCCTCAGTAACTCCAGCCTTCAGTCCAAGTGATAATTGTAGTTGTCTGCTTTACCTCTTTAGTTTAGAACCCTGTATGATAAAACATAAGCATAAACTTTCCTTTCTTCCCATTGATTCTCTTTTATACCGTGTCAGATAAGACACTCATTTTACATTTTGTATTAATCAAATTATTTCTTTCATGAAGTGAACAAAATGTTCAATAAGAGTGAAAGAGGAAATCGATCTTCAGAGGACTTCAAGCTGTAGACCTAAATGTAGGTAGGCAATGCTGTAGTTGCACATTACCACTCCATTATTAAAACCAGAAGGAAACCATGCTTACTGTCAAGAAGTTTTTGCAATATTTAGAGCTGGGAACAGGATTTAGAAGAGGGCAGATTTCCTTGAAATACAGGAATTAGTTTTAGTGGAAGAGGGGACTATCAAAGAAGATCATCTTCAGATGAAAATTTTTGTTGTGACTAATGTGGAATCTGTTGTAGGGCTGCCATCATTGTCTGTGTGTGAAGTGGAATCTTTCAGTAATGGGAAGAGGAGTCAGAGTTGGAATAATGTAGCAGTTTCATAGTGTTATCATTTATTGTCAAGCAATTTTAAAAATCTTGTTACTTACCTAACAAGTGAATAATTATTTGGGGGAAATATGATTGCCTCTCTTCTCATTGGGAGCGAAAACACTGTCTTGTGTTTGTGTTGGACATTTGGATTGTTTGCCAGGTTGAGCTTTGCATCTGAAAGTGTTTGGCTCCTCGATCCATGTGCAGAAGTAACTCGAAAGAAGGATCCATTTTCTAAAGAGATTAGGTTCAGCGTTTTGTGCAGCCATTTGAAAACCTGTCCTGACTAGGTGGATTTTGGGATTTCTGCACAGAACAGAACTAGGTGGGTGGATGGAAGGGTAGCTTGGTCTAAAATAGATCTGTTCCACAGTGGGCAGAATTTATGAATCCCAATGCCTTGACAGAAGTTTTCTGTTTCCCTCTCTTCCTGCCATCTCTGTCCAACCAGGGCAGTAACAGCAGATCAGTGTCAAAAAGATATTTGTACTGGGCAAGAAGCAGTATGTGTGGTGCTATGTCTGGAGCTGTGGATCTGCAAGTTTACTATCCAGCTGCTCCCAAAAGGCATGTTAAAAGCTGAGTTCTGTCCGAGCCTCACTCAGTGGAGAGAAGGGCAGATGAATGACTGATTTATACTTCTTTCCTCATCTCAGATGCTTATGTTACTGAAATACGAGTGAAACTGATTATTTCTGAGTTTCTAGACTTCTGTTGAGTATTTTTTGAATTGGCCATTGGATTCAGAAGTTACTGGAGAGGACAGAATGTAGAATAACATACTCTATACTCACTTAGGAAATCAGGCTTAGTATAGTGATTATTAGGTTATGGTCTGTGCAGAACTGTGCCTCATTGGCAGCTGGTAGGAGCAGATCTGCAAAGGAGGCTGCTGCAATGTCTCCCAGAGACTGATCTGGGAATCATGCTCCTCAAAGTGCCCTTTTTCCACTGCTACCGTCTACTGACAGGAGGAACAGCATGCTTTGTTTACATGCCTGTGATCATGATTTCTGGCTGGTTTTCTTGTAGCCTTCCTTAAGGTGATCATTTCACCTACTATGCCCAAAGGCCCTTGGAATTTTTAAAGATGGGTCAGGATGTTATAAACCTTCACAAGAACATTAAGATCTTCATCCTGACTTAAGTTGCTGGCTGAGAATTGGGGAACTGGAGGGAGAAGAGAGACAGAGGTGAGGATTTAAGTCGCCATGAAATCATAGCAGAGTTTGGATATGAGCATTATGTGATCCCCTGTATTTTGATCTGTTGTGTGAAGACAGTCTGAAGAAGATATTACTGAAATAAGAACTGAGTCTCGGGCTATGAAATAGGGAAAATATCACAGCTTTAAGGTGAGCTGTGTGGGAGGGAGGGCCCTTAGAATGGATCTAGAATGTACACATGTTGATGTATTATGTACTTGTGTATGTATATATTAGATCTAATATATACATATTATATATATATGTGTATATATATGTTTAATGTTCTCTTCACCTGTTTTTTCCAGACCTTTAACTGTTTATAGTTTGATGGCACGAGACACCTTCCATTTGCTTTCATCTTAAGGTATAATGTGACATTTCAGAGACCTGGCAAACAGGAAGACACATCCCATGTCTCTGGGCATGGAAACTGCTAGAACTAGAACTGCTGACCACAGGTGGTGCATTGGATTTTAATACTTTTCTCCTATTGCTTAAAAGGATAACTGGTCCTTTACCACAAAATGTGGTGGTTGGTTTTAGAGTTAGTGCTGCAAGGCGTGTGAAAGTGATTATTATTTTTTTGTAATGACTAGCGTTAGCAGAGACTTTTGAGCACGTAAGAAGATTACAGGGGTAATTACAGGGATGCCTGGACCTTGAGGGTCTCAGGGAAGCTTATAAGAGATGCTTTAGTGACTTAGCTGCCTGTGAAGATGACTGTACCCTGGCTTTGTGACTACTTGTGCTAATATACCTCTTTTTTTGTATGTTTTTTGTTTCTTTATTAAGCAGGTTGTGGTTTGACTGAAATGTATTTGTATAAATGTAGGCCTGGTTTTATTTTAAAACGAAGTTTTCTTGGATGGGAGCACTACTGCTTGCATCTCTTAGCTGAGTTTGGTACTGAGTGTTTTGGCCTTTTACGTCATTCATTTGGAGAGATAATAAGCAAAACCACCTGCAGGTTAAATGATTCAGTGATCTGATGGGCCAAAATGGAAAATGGTACTGGAAATAATCTCAGTGTTACTCTTGAAACTGTAGGAGGCTTACATGGCGGTATGCTTTTAGCTTTTTGCAAATCCTAATTAAGAATGAATGTGTGTATGTGTGTGAATAAAATCTAAGGTCATCTCAAGAAGAAGTGGTGCCAGGTAGTTAACTTTACAGGGAAGGAGAATAAGGAGCTAGAGAAAAACCTTTTGGGTCTAGTTTCAGTAATTTAAAATAAATTTAATTTAGAAAATTATGACTGAGGCAAAACTCCTACCAGCACTTACTGTAATTTTTATGAAGCAGGATGTCGTCGAGCAGGTGTTGCCAAGGCCTGGAGCCTGAATCTCTGCTAGGGGCTTGTACATGGTGCCACAAAACAGCAAGTAACAGCAAAATATCTTTCACCTACTATAACTATAGAAACATCACCAAGAGTTCCCATTTTAACTATTCTGCCTATCAGGTGGCAACATATACTAGAGGCAGCAAACCATGTTTTTTTGATCCTAGGATGGCAATGTTAGAACAGCTCTATCTCTAAGGGCAAGGCATATATAGATTTTCTTCTAGTTTTACTTCCATATGAAGAGCAGCCTCTCTTGCCTTCCTAACTGAGGCTGAAATCCAACATTGCTGCAGGCACCAGAGCCTTGACCCTACAGCACAGAAGCATAACTGTCTGTACCTATTTCTCATCTGAGCTTCTTCAGGTGGAAGCGTCATATATTATAAGTTTGGCAAAAATTTTTCAGTCCAGTGTGCAGTATATGCCCACAGCTTTCTCTCACACAATTGTTGTCAGCGGTGGTAGGAATTTAAAGCATTCCACAACAGCAGGAACCATCCTACTTTGCTCTTAATCTTAGTGGAGCAGCACTAGTTGATAAAAATGTGTGTAGTTCTGGAGACCCAAGTAGGTCTTGAAGTGCATCTGAGGATAACTACAGCCTAGGTTGCTGAAGAAACTTCTTTGCTAGCTGTAGGAGTCCAAAGCAGCTCAGAATACATTTTTCATTGCTTTGGTTTTATCCTTGATGTAGGTATTGTGAGAAGCAGCAGGGTAGGGAAAGAGAGGGTGAAACAGTCTCATGAAGTAAAAAGTGGTATGTGTCTGTGATGGGGATGCCTTCCTTGACTATGCAATTGTACAGGCGTTTGTACTTGCAGTGCTTTTAAAATGTTTGTGGTTGTAACTAAGAAACTGGTTATAATTTCTTCCTCCTTTCTCATGCTAGTAGGAAGATGTGGAAACCGTTTTTGGGGAGCTGAATGAACATTGGCTGTGTTTTGCTTACATGTGGAAGTACCACTCTGTTCATTTGAGGCTTTCAGAACGTTTGACTTTATTTTACTCCAGTTGTAACCAAGGACTGAACAGTCTGGCCTTTGAAAAGGAATGGGCAACGCTGGAAGGCAAGAGAGAGAATTTGGAGGCTTGCCTCGCTTGAAAAGGTCCCTGACAGCATAGCTAAACAAGTTGTGCTTCTGTAATGAGTTCTGTGGTTGTTTAGAGATACTGTAAATAACACATTCACCACAGAGGATGCACAACTAGTGACAAAGTCATACACATACTGCTTTCAAACGCTGGTCCCTTTTACTGCCGGGTCCTTGCTGGCGTGAAGTTGTTTGTATATTCTTTTATCAGCTGAATATAGAACATGTTGTTCTGTTGCTCTTAAAGAGAGTAGTATGCACTTTGCTTTTTACCCATTGGCAACTAATTGCTAGTTAGGATTAGGGAATTCCGTATAATCACCAGTTGCAATCCCTGCTCAGCATACCTTTAAGTGTGTTAGTTGACCTATTCCTTGGCAACCCCATGTTTACGGTGACAATTCACTATATATAAGCTAACATTTTTAATTTAACAGATCCTGGAGAAATTCCTTTCTCAAGCAGCAGGAAAGTTTGGATATTCATAAACACAGCTTATTGGTTTATTTTCTTCAAAAACAGCTTTGCTGTATATGAGAAACTGCACAGAAGGTTTAGCCCTGCAACTTTTCTTTTTTAAACACATGACATTGATTTCCCTTTACAGTGCATCTGAACAGCCTGGATCAGAGGAAATAAGTCTGAAAGAAGTCTCAAAGCCTCAAAGAAAGAATCGGCTGTAATTATCATTCCTGATGTGGTTGTTTAAACTGTTCTTAAAGACCTCCAGTGATGGAGACTCCTGGACCATCTGGAGCCATCCTTTCTAATATAGAACAACATCAACCTTTGGAGAACTCATCCTAATGGTTATTAGGCCTGCTGAGCTGTCCAGTATAGATGTGGAAAAGAGATTTTTCCTCTTTGCTATAACTTCACATGTGCTTAAAAGCAATTGGCACACTTTATTATGTACCTTCCCTTCCCCCTGTAATCACTTTTCCTTTAGGATGTTTAATCCCAACTTTATCTCAGTTGTTTCCTCATTAGAGAACCTGTGTCCATTCTTGTACTCTTGTTTGGATTCTTTATAATTAGGCCATATTTTTCTTTAAGTACAGCATTCAAAACCAGACACAAAGTCACACGTAAAGCTCTTTTATTTCCTTTTTTAATATCACAGCATGAGACAACTGACTTGTGTTCGTATGCCTTCCTGCAGAACCCATGCAGTCAGCTGGGCGAGGGGCACTCTGTTTCCTACAGCACTCAAGGTGCTTTGCACAGGACTGCACTGAAGGGCCTAATCTCAGTTGTACCACTGTGCTGGGTGCCATATGCTGTTGGCCCTGCAGGAAAAAGTCTGCACAGGAAAGAAAAAGCTTACTCCAAAAGTTGAATAAGGCTCAGATCGTTGCAAATGGGAGTGTTTAAATATAGTGCACTTGAGAGCAAAGCTCAAACTATCATACTCCCAGTGTGTTTTCTCTTTTCATTTTAATTACCAGGTTCTTTCTGTACCACGATCTTTCCTGAATGAGACCAGTATTAGTTAATGGACCAAATTCTCTGTGTAGGCAGTTATTTTCTGGGCTCTGTGTGCAAACTTTCCCAGGTTAGGATAACAGCACTTTACAGATGTGTGAATACCTGTGTAAGGATAAAAGCAAAGGATAATCAAGCTCATGTACTCCAAAATAATCTCTTTTTTAGACCTGTTTAAGCCCCATCTGGTCTACTTAAAAAGAAAATAGAAATTTCCCTGTGTTTCCAGAATGATTTCTCATACTTATTTGGGGGGAAAAAACCCTCCCCAAAGTGCTTTTTTCTATCCAGGAAGTGGAGAAATGATGCCTTAGGTCTATGGTAACTATACTCCTGCCAGTCTCCGTATTAGGTCAGTTTATAGCAAGAGAGTATTAGTGGGATAGTAGGAATATCACAGTTAAAGGTAATTAAGCTAGAAGTCCATTCTCAAGGGACTTTGTTGGAGGGGGGTTTGAAACCACAGGGAGTGAAATAGAGTAAACTGTAGTTCATAACTTGTGTAAGACTGACCTGCTTTTCCTTTAGCATAAATAAAAATTTTATACTAGTTTGGCTATAAATGGCAAAGTAGTGCAAAGTATCTGTGTCGTGACCTGATCCAGAAACACTGGCCATTTTTGATAATGGACACTTAAGCAGTGTGACTTGTGAAAGGCCAAGCTGTTGTAAGGGAAGAAAATAGCCATATGCATGATGCAGCCTCTTAAATAAATGAAATCAGCTTGATATAGAAGACTTTATCCTCTTTTACTGAGGGCTGTTCTTTTTCCATAGGAAAGTATTTCCTCTTGAGAGGATTTTTTTTTTTTTTAGTTGAACAGTTCTTGAGGTAGTTGCTTACAAAATTTTTGTTTGGGGTATCTCATCTTGGTACTTCTATTGTGGTTTCTAAGGTGTGGATATGTAGTTACTATGAATGATGTTATTTCCTGGGATTATGATATTAGGAGAAGAATGCATCAACAGTCAACCAGGATCTTTAATTCAGCTCCTCAATCTACGAAAGGGGAAGAATCCCAACATAGAGGAGCTGGGGTCAGCTCTTTAGGTATAACCAGACATGCTCTTAACGTGCTGTCCTCTAGCAGCCTATTTCCTTTTAGGCAGGAGTGGATTTTCCAGCTCTGCAAGGGACATCTCAAACAACAGTCATGTACATTGTAAATACTCCATCTCAAGTAACTGATAATAGAGAAGGTTAGTGTATTTTTTCCCTTTCTTTTGAACCTGTTTCACTGCAGATAGAATTCTTCTGAGCAGTAAATTTCTTAACTGCTACACTATGGAAATTACCATATTGGTGCTATTTCTTTATCCAATGATATTTTTTATTTTAACATTATTTGGAATAAAAGTGAAAGTAGTTATTAACATGTGCAGTCATTTTCATTTCATTTTTATTGTTTGGAGACATTGTGATGTGCATAAGCCGTTTGTTTGTTTGGGGTTTTTTTTTTTGAAACATCAACAGAAGCAGCCTACAATTATTTTAAATTGTACTAAGCATGCAATGAAGGAGAATAGTTGTGTGTGTTTGATCAGAAAGGGGTCTGTTCTTTATTTTGGAAAATTGTATCTATTTATTTGTATTTAAATAAAAACGTGCATCAGCCTTGCCTCTGCTTTGTATTTTCATTCTTGGGACTCGTGTCATGATTCCAAATAAAACTGAACTCTTGCTTACGCACAGTTCTGCCTTTTCCCTCATTACAGATATAACTGAATTACTTCCTTCCTCTTGGAATATTTTGGAAAGTGAAGGGAGAGGCTTCAAATGTGTGGTACCTTGTGGAGAACACTGGCAGCCCCATTCACACTGCGGAGACCCAGTTTCATTGCAGTGATATTTTTCAAGTAGGAAGGTTAAAGCTATTCATGACATCAAACCCCCAACTTCTAAATTCAGTTTAGGGTCCAATGGGTAGCTGTTTCAGCTTCCAAGCATAGTGTGCTGTCCTGAGGCATACCACATATGAAAGGAACTCAGTGCTTCACCAGGTTCAATGCGATGATATTAAGTAGACAGGTTGAAGCTATTGGCAACATCATAAACAAAAAGCCCCACTTTTAAGTTCAGTTCAGAATCTAAGGGGTGTCTGTTTCAGCTTCCAAAAATACTGTGTACTGTGCTGAGTCGTCCCACATAAGGAACTCCTCAACACCTCACTGAGTTAAACTTCTAGGTTGTCCTAAATTGTAGATCAGATCATCTGGAAACAAATACCAAGGTCTGAATTCAAGAAAAGCCTGTAGTCTTCTCATGAGACCAATGTTTACTGTTCTTGGATTTTATTTTTTTTTTACTGTCTTTGGCTTGGAGACTGTGCAGCCAGAATGCATCTCAACCCTGTTTCCCAGTTGCTTTCCTCAATGTGTATGGGAATCAGCATGGTTTTAACCAGATGTGAGTTTCACCTGAGGAGCTTCTAATCCTGGCCCAGATTTTTTCAGTGGAGAATACCTTTAACAGTGCTGTCTGTGATAGATGGAGTAATGCATATAGGTCTGTGTTTAATCAGTATGTGCTGCAGTTTATAATCCCTCACTGACTCTTGTGCCTCTAGCTTTACTGAACAGTAATGGAGGTAGGTTGGAACCCTATGCAACCATACACACTAGAGCCTATGGAGAAGTGAAGGGATGACCCAGGAAGCTTAAGGACCAGGAAAGGTCCTAGTAAGGACTTAGAAGGACCATCTCTTCAGTATTGTCACTCGCTTTGGCAGCAGTTCACAGCCAAGCTAACGTGGTGCTGTACTACAGGATCTTGAAAAGTCTAATTGTAACGGGATGCTTTATGGCAGCCAAGGTGACAGGCATGCAGTGATTATTACTGAACGCGGCAGAGTTTGGCTGTTGTTATCTGCATGTACATGATGCCTTGCCCACCTCCTTTTCTCCTTGTTGCTTTAAGGAAAATATATTTTCTTTCATGTGGCTAATGTCAGTTAAAACAAAAACATCTTCTCCAAGGCTAGCATGGCTGTGCTGTGGCTGTTCAGTTTCTTTAATGCTCAGTTGTTCTGAAACATGTTTCAGTTGCTCGCTGCTAGGAGTCTTGCTTGTGAAAGGCGCAGTAACTGATCTGTTTCCCAACAAGTTGTTTCTGTTTCACATTTCTCTCGTGTGTGTTAAGTTTTCACAAGAGGAGATTCCTTGCCTCTCCTTTTTATTGTTGGCTTTGTAGTGTATTTCCTAATAATTAAGAAGTTTTACTTTGTGGTGTTCCTGAAGAGATACTGTTCCTGTAAAAAATGCTGTGAGCAGACTTCCCCATAAAGCAGGACTATGTAATGCTTTCCACTCCCATGTATTTCTCTGTCCTTTACAGTTGTTTTGTTACCTTTCTGGTTCTCCTATACATGTTTCTAGTACGAATACTTTCCTTAAGTTCTTTTTCTGGATTATCTATGTATTCATTCTTTCCTGCAGCAGATCCTTTTCTGATTTATTTCTGCTACTCTTGTTAACATGTTATTTACTCATTCTTTTGTTTCTGTTGTTAACTGAGGCTATGAAGTTTCTAGGGCCGTGCAGAAACTGCAGTTCTTATTACAACATGGTCTTATTACCAGGACTTGGGGACTTTAGTATCCACAGCTTCTTTCTCTTAAGTTTGGAGTGCCACACACATCTTGAGCAACTAAGAGTATCAAGAAATAGAAGACTCGCACCTTAATATCTTGGGTGTTATTCTATGGCTGATAACTCGTGGTCTCACAGCACCAGCTTCAGCACTGGGAAAAGATGATGCAACTTTGCTGGAGCTGGTAGAGTTGAACTCATTTGTGTTGGTCGTGAACTTGGCCCCAGGTCTGAAAGCTTAGATGGCAGTAGCTCAGGATAACCTGTTTCCAGTAGAGTGCTCTGAGAGCAGTGATTAGGCCTGCTGTATTGCATTAAGGACACGGAAGAAAAGGCTTTGGGCAGATTTAATTTCTCTTAAGATGCTAGCGACTGCGATTTCTTTACTTGTCAGGTTTTGAGGATGTTGTTAAGGAGAAAAGGATAAAAAGACCAGAATTAATTGCTAAATCTTTGAGATACTTGCACAAGGAAACATACTACTTGGTATCATAATTATTCTTAAAACTAGTTCAGTTCCAGAATGTCTGGTAAGGATATTTGCATTGACTTTGCATATATTGTGTAGTGGATGCCTAAGCCTGACAGCCTATAGGGAAGGGGCAGAAAAGTGTGTGTGGGTTTTGTGGTTGGTTTTTTTTTTGTTTTGGTTTCATTATTTGTTTGTTGTTTGTTTGTTTTTTATTATTTGAAATAATACTTGTGTTGCCTTCTTTCTTTTTCCCTAGTAATTTTGCCAGGGAATTGTGTTCTGGAAGTTCTATGGGTATAAATTATGGCAGAGGTTTGATTTTTGGTATTACATAGTGGCTCTCTCTATTTATTACAGGGGTTTTTTAGGAGATTTCTCTTTTTTCCAAGTGAGGTCAAGGCCAGTAACACTTGCACATTGTAAAGAAAAACTTTAGATAACTTATTTCAAACCTCTAGTTCAAGTGAGTACTTCTTGAACTTCTGCTCTATCTCTTTGTATGTCCCTTTTGTTTTCATGTTTTCAGCTCTTGGTGAGCGCTTAGTTTCAGCCCCAAAGGCTGGGGTAGCTGGGACTGTTCTGCTCTCTTTCCCAGCTTTTCTGTGAAATGTCCTTTTTCCGTGAAAACGCATTGACAGATTCTCTCTCATGTGACTTGATTTGCCGAGTGATACATGCTGCGAGTACCACTAAATGCCTTCGTATCCGACTGTGCAAGAGCTTTTCAGTATTATTTGCTTATGCATATACAGCTGTTTGAAAAATTAAGCATGTACAGGCATATTGTTACAGTCTGGCCCTGGAGCAATGAAGTTGTTGTTTTGTGAGTTCAAAACAGAGTGATGGTACTACGCCAGTTGAAAATCTCATCTTTTCAGATTTTTCATCAGGCTTTGCATAACTAAAGTCTTGCGAATTAACTCCTCAAAGGAGCTGCTTTTAGGTGTTGCAGGTCGGGAGTTCCGTTTATTCCTTGAAGTAATACAATTTTGGAGCAACGAGCCTGCTGACCTGACCCAACTTAAAGCTCAGTCAAGGGTATTTTTCCTTTGTCAGCACAGCACAGTTAAGAATACGTGTCAATGAAGAGAGTCCCTGTGGATAACTGGGTTACTAGGGTACAGCGTAGGCTCTGTTTTAATTAGACAGTTACTCTTGTCTTCAGGTTCTCTGACATTTCATTGTTTCTAGATATTTTGTAGTGATAACGCAATTTAAGAAATAAAAATTATTTTGCTTTAAGGATGTATTTTTTGCTAAAGGTATTGGTATGCGTTGGATGCAAAATGCTACTCACTGATAAGTTATTTGCACAAAAGAGAGGCTAATATAAATTTAATTGGTCTTTTCAGAAGCTTCCAGGATCTGCATTTTGGAGGGTGCTGCAGTGTTGAGCATAAACAAAAAGCTTCTGAGTAGTCATTTGGTTGGATGAAAACTGACACTGGCTCTTTAGAGACTAAAACTCAAGTTGTTCTGCAGAGAGCAATTTAAAAAAAAAAAAAGAATGGGAAGAAAACATTTTTTTTTTTTTTTAAATGTGACCTGGTTATCATGATGAGCAAATCTGATGAGAGTTTTTCTTAGAACTAACATTTGTAAAGCCAATTCAAGTTTGTGTGTACTTTATCTCTAAAATATGGCTTCCCAGATGATGATGTCACGTACAACTAAATGCCAAAAAAGCGTGAATGCTGCCAGCAAAAGCTACACTTTGAACTATGAATTGACTTGCAGTTTTCTGTGCGCGTGCATGCATGGCCAGCCAGGCGGTCACGTTAGAGCACTGAGCTCTGCACGAAGCTGTTGCTTTCCTCAACTGTGGGTGATGGTCTGTAGGAACACGTAGTGGCCATAGGAGGCTTCTGTATGGGAAACATCTACCTTTCTTCCCCCAAGATGTTCGAAATGGTGTCAGTTGTCATGGCTAATTTGCTTTCTCACCTCTGCATTCGGGTATCTGTTCAGAGAAGTTCTAGAGAGGGACTGTCAGCTTGAGGCATCTTGATGCTATAAGAGCTTTATGCAGTCCCACAAGTGAGGATTTCTGTATCGTTTGGTTTTGCAGGTGTTGCGTAGGCATGACAAACTGTTCTGTGCATGGGTTTTGTTCCCAGCCCACTTGTTAGCAAAGTTGTGGTTTTTCGAAGGTAGTAATACTGTTTGGGAGGTGGATCTCATGGTGTGCTTGTGTTTATGGAGTGGATAGTGAGGTTGTTCTCTCTCTCCCCGTCTGTATGCTCTCCTGCCCTTACTGCCTGATCTGGTGGTGTGCTATAGTCTTTTGTGTTAGAAAGAGGTTCACTTGGGTTGCAACGTTTTTCCTCTTTAGTGCAAGACAGAATGTGTTACAGTGGTATTAAATAAAGAGAAGCTGTGTTTTTTTTTCTTTTAATTTACCATTTACTGTAAACTACTACAGGGTCCTGTTCTGCCTCAGCAGTGGATATGTTAGGAAGATTCCTGGATCAGAATATAGATTGCAAGTTTTCTGATGAGGTGTTCCATTGGCTGTGCAGTGGAAGTTAGGATCCCAGACTGCCTACAGCTTTAACATGATGGTTACCAGCAAAAGGAAGTTTTGAGGGTTTTTTTTTTAACGTTGGATAAGGAAGAAAAGGTAAATGTTAGTGTCTGGTATTATAGGTTCATTGGTATTGGTTTTCAAATGCAATACTTGATGAGGAGTGTCATGATGTATTTTTTGACTCAGGTATGAAATGCAGTTAGACTGCCTTCTACTAAACCTCTTTCTTTACAAAGTCTTCTTCAACTCTGCTGGCAAGCAAGCAAGCAAGGGTTATCTTTGCCCCTTCCGTTTGTGCTTTGGTGCATCTTTTCTCCTCATGCAGAGATGGAAGCTTGTGCTCATTTGCCGTGCAGGAGGGGGAGTTTATTTTGTACTGGCACCTGGGCAGCAGCTGAGCCACATCTGTTTGCATGTGGATGAAGAATGACTTCAAGATGTTCCTCTTCTTTCTTGGCTCTGGATTGAAACCTGAAGTGTGCAAAAGTGAGCGTGCGAGTATATAGGCACTTTGCGTGCTTCCTATTAACCTATTCTTTTTCTCTTAGTACAACTTTTTCTATTTGTTATGAAAGTCTATCTTCAACTGCAGCGCAAAAGAGTGACAAGACTTAACATATATTTTTTATTTCTTTACTTTCTCTCTCTTTTAGCCTTTCAGGTGGTACAAGCAGCTTAACTAGTTAAAATTCATAAGTGCGTGTGGTAAATGGTATTTTTGATCTTTACAATAAGAAAATGAACGTCTTTGAGAAGCAGCTGTTAGGACTCCAGATGATTTGTGTCCCTTGCACAGCGTAAGTGTGCACTGCCCTGAGGGAGCACTGGGCACGGGTGCAGCATGTGCTCGGGGGACCAGAACCTTCCAAAAGCTGCCCAGAGCCCCACAGAGGGGCTGAGAGCTGGAGCTCGGGAAGGGAGGAATGGTGCAGGCTCCCATCCCCTCCTCTCCCTGGCTTTTGTGTGCCGGGGGCGATTACTGTCACTGTTCAATCCATGCTTAATGCCTCCCAGAGAAGAAAGCAGGCAGCTTGTTAGCTGCACATGCTTCTGTGACTGGTATTTTTCCTACAAGCCAGACACCTAAGAAATTTAGTTAGAAGCTTACACAAGAGAACTGTGTAAATTTTTTGCGATGACCTCATGCATACAAGCTCTTTTTGACGGAAGCTGAACTAAATGCTGTTAAATAAATTAGAAAGTTACTAAGTGTTAGGCTGTATGAGGAAGAGTTATGATTTTTTTCAGATACATTTGCATCTATCATTACCTGTGGGTGGTCTCATCCTACGCTATGTTCAGTTATTTCAATTTCTTACTTTCTGTTTCTCAAAGAAAAAGTTAAATAAAAATGTTGTTAAAAGCTTTCCTTAAATGTGATGTGCTACTCTACCCCATAGTCAGGGAGCCATTTAAGTGGTGAATATTCCTAGTGAGTTCATAGCTTTAATTTTAATAATTTGGGAACTGTTGTTATCTAGTTAGTTAATAGGAATTTTCCCATAACATTTGGAACGTATATAGCATCAGTTGCCTCTCTACCTAAAATGCTTCTGTTTGAAACAATGGGCAGCAATAAAAGAGCAATTTTTCTCCTTGCCTAAAAAATAAACGTACTAAAATTTAATTTTGTAGATCGTTGTGCTAATACACAGAAGGTCATTTTTTTAAAATGGTGTGTGTTTTGAACTGGTTTGCTGCAAGTCTGCTGGCATTTTCTCATGTTTGCAAACTTTATTAGTTGTTACTTAGTTTCTCAAAAATAATAGAGCAAAAATTACTAGTTCTGTTCTCAAGGTTTAATTTTAAGTAAAATAAGACTTCTCTGTTGTATTTGTTGTTGCCATGCCTGTACTTATCATCTATAATTTAACATCTTCATAATATAGGAAATTACTTACATTTTAGTAGATGTTGATAGTCGTGATAGTGTACAATTGCCACATTTTAATAGCAGAGTGCAGAAAAGTGATGCAACTTTTTTGAAGTCACGTGAGAGCTCAGTGGCAGAGGTGAGAGCTCAGTAGCAGAGGTGAGGTTACATTTTGGATCCTGCATTTAAAAATATATGCAAGTCTATTTGTTATAAATAAATGAAATATGAAAATATGAAAGCATATGAATATATGCATATATTATTACAAATATATATTTGGAAATTTGTCCTTTTTTTACTTTATTACAGACTATAGACCAGACGTTACTTTTCAGCACTGCCACTACAGGAAGGATGAAAACTACATCCCTCTAATTGCTTTCTGGAAAAATGACTAGTCTTGTTCCTGGGTTATGAACACATATAGTTTTCTGGCAAGCCGACACGGTATATTTTTGTCACCAAAGAAGTCTATAGACTGCAGCAGTCCTTTGCTGTAGTCATGGGAAAGTGCCGTGCTGGTGTTATGGCCCTTCCCGAATTCACACAAGTCTGCGCCAGCGTTAACGGTGCACGGCTGTGCTTCTGTAAATACAGATTTGGCAGCTGAAGGGGTCATTGTGTTCAGTGACGGGTTTCATTACTTGTGAATTTCATTCAGGCTCTTACCAGTTTTGGGGGGCAGCAGAAGCAGCAGAGAGTTCATCACCCCAAGCTCATCAGCACATTTCCTATGCTGTCACTCCTCCCATGTCCGACGTCGGTGTCTGAGCTGAGGCATTGTACTGGTGCCATCTGTGCCTCCTGTGGCCCCTGCCACAAGTGCTCTCCTTTCCTCCCCTTTGCTGTAGCTTGGGATCACAGCTTCGCTTCCTAAGCTATCTATTCTTCTTCATAATGTTATCAGCTTGGCGGAGTTTGGCTTGTCTGATTGTCATCCTGTCACCGTTGCCTAGCTCAACGCCAGTACAGTTGCTGGACAGCAAAACCGTCACCCAACAACAACAGCTGTGCAAACAAACAGGTCAGCATTGATATTCATCAACAGCTTTGTGCAGTCGTGGCATTGAGATACACCAGAACACGTGCAATCTGTCTGCTTTCTTTGTCCCACGATATAGCCGGATCGGCTGCTCTGCGCCGACGAGGGCGTGACTGTCATGCCGTGGTGTGCCTTCACCTCCTTCCCTTTTTCCTTTGCTTTTCCTTCCTCTTTGTGGGCTGTCTGGCTGCTCCCAGGCACATCTGCCATGTGTCCCATCTGCTCTCCGTGAGAGGCGCGCAGTTCTGACAAGCAGTATTCAAGTAATACACTGTTCTTCTGGAGATGACAGAAAACAATAATTTGTATTATTAATGGCATGTCACTAATGCTCCCTGCTTCTAAAATGCTAAGCAAAGCAAATAGTGTGGAACATTGCTTGTGAACTTGCCGGTGAGTTGTTGTTTCAAAATCCTATTGCAGAAGTGAATTTTTCCCACTCCGCTTACCTCAATGATCTTACCTTGTCTTAGAGCTTGTAACTTTTTCAAGACATGGTGTGTTTTCCTTAAAAAAAGCATATTTTTCAGAAGTTGTGTTCTTTCCTTCCTGGCATCAGTGGCAAGATTCTTTACATTAAGAGGCACAGGTGTATGATAAAATTGTTATTTACTATTACTTTATGTCTTTCAAGGAAAAAATATTAGCAGACTGTCAAGAAAAAACTAATTCTAAAGTCAGAATGAATTTAAAGCCAAGATTGCCCTTGACTCGTATGCATGTCTATTGGACAGCTTATGGTGGTGCACGTAACTCTTCAGAACATCTTTCTGTGATGTGTAGTCACTTCCAGCAGGATCTTGCCTTGTGACAGCTCCCCTATCAAATTGAACAAAGATAAAGGGAGCTCTCTGTGGGTGAAGGAAGATGATTCATAGCATAGGCATGTATAGGCAATGAAACGTTTGTTTGTGGAATCACCTCTAGCTTTGGGTCAAAGATTTGTGGAGATACGTGATCAAAAGTGCAGTTACTAATTAGTATGTATTCACCTTTGCCGGTCATATTACCTGTCATGTGTAGCAATTCCACATTTACCACGCTTACTGTGTTGAAGCTAATACAGCTGTCTTGCGTTACTGCTGCATTTACATGAGGCCATGATGAACAAGGAGAACTTTTTCTGTTAGCACATTTGCCTGCAATTTGGAATTCACTCGAAGCAAGCGCTAGGTGTCCAAAGTGTGACCAAGGTGGACAGGATTTTGTAGGGCTGGCTGAAAGGAATCGGGATGCCTACAGGGAGAGAAGTGATTCATTTTGGCAGTGTTTGTTTCATAGCCTTGGAAGTCTTTTCCTTTAGTAACTCCCTGCTTACTCAAAATGTCACAAAGAGAAAATTAAAGGCAGGAAGGCTAAGTCAAAGGAAGGAGCAAGGCTAGGGAGACTTTTAGCGAGGAGGAAACATTGAACAGCTTTTGGTCAGCAAATGGAGCTGGCTCAGGGTCCGTGTTTTAGTTCCGTGCTTGGTAGAAACTGCTTTGTCTCTTACCCGCATTAAGAGCTTGTGAAAGCTGTTATTCCATGGTGGCTGCACTGTGCTGCACTGTGCCGTGCTCAGACAGCTGACCTCCATCAAGAAGTCAAGGATGGACTTGTGTATTTGTCTTACATAGCTTTGACAAGAGTGTACCTGTTTCTTCTTCCCCCCCCTCCGAAAGCATTGTAAGGCAGTATATTTTATCATCACACCACAACTAAGCATCATAAAGCTGGCAATGCCTACAATGAGTTTCAGGAGGAAAAAATGGATTGGGACTACTTGAGAGAATAGTATCTGCTCTGCTGCAAAACATTGTGCATGGGATCTGTAAAATAAAGTATATAGTCACAGCACTTGTATTTGATTTGGTGTGATTAGTGGTACAGTGGTATTAGCTCTGTGCGTTAATTCTTGTCATTGTGCTTTTCTGATCAGCAGCTTCAAAATTTATCAAGCTCTGGTATGTCAGCGCTTGAAAAGTTGTGTCAAGGAATTTAGCAAACAGACCAGGGAGGACGGGATGAGTACAGCAGTTTATCACCTTTGGAAGGTGTTGTTAGACTGACAACAGTGCTTAACAGATAGGTGGACTATTCCTGCAAGATCTACCATGGGTTACTGAGTTCAAAGCATCCTCTAAAGGGTTACAAATGTAATTACAGTTGAGCAGTGCACTGTATCACCATCCGGCACTTTATACTGTGTATGCTCTTCTTGTTTCAAACTGATCCCTGGTGGTTTAACTGGCTGGGATTTCCCCCCCCCCAGCCTTTTTAAGTGCGTTGTCAGTAGGTTCCAGCAGCACTGCGTGGACACTCCCATATGAAAACAGGATGATCAGGGATAGATAATTTAAGGATGAAGCCTTTGTGTGTAACCTTGAAAAATACCCTGCAGCAATTTTCTGTGATTTCCTTTAATATTCAGCTCTGAAGGCTACTAATCCAGTCTTGACATTTCAGAAAAGTACTCAAGCAATAATCAACCTTTTCTCTGAAAAATGCATCCATGGTTGGAAAAGCTTATATACAGATCTTCTGTGCAACCCAAGAACGTTTTTGTGAGAGAGGAGGAATTATAGTCAAGTTATGCAAATTATATTCATATATGATTTTTGCAAGTATTTTGTTAAAATATCTGGTGAATTCTTAGCTTTTTCTCATTCATGTTTGAACCTGGCTATTACTAATTGAATTCTGCAAACTGGAGTAGTGAAAGTTTTATTACGGGTGGCCCATAAACAGAGTACTCCTGCAGCAGATTGTGAGTAAAGAATAAATCATGTAATGAAGCAATTTGTCACTGACTGCTAAAAGACCAGAAGTTAAATGAGTGGCTGACAATGTAAGCATAAGTACTGGACATGTTACTTAGCAAATCCTTGTAGCTGATATCAGGTCCACATTTGCCTTACGTAAAGGGAACCCCTCTTCATCTCTCGTGTCGCTCATTTCTGATGTGAGAGGGAGAATCTGGTCCCTGAAACAGAACAGATCTGCTAATGAGCCTAATATTAAGAAATAATAAAACCAGAGGAAGTGAAGTGTTACTAAAGGAAAGCAGAAGACCTAAAGTTAAGCAAAATTTTTCCCTGCCTTGTTCCTTGTTACCCTTTTTGGTTTGTTTACTTTGTGAGACCATTAGCTGCCATGCAGTGTAGCCTTGCACAGGTAAGAGGGAGCCACTTTCTGTCCTTCCGTGGGGCTCGCTGGAGTGCTGCTGTAGAGAGACGAGTAGGTGCAGAGTGAGAGGAGCTTGTGTTGTCCTGCTCATTTCCAGGGAATGGAGTTTCACAGGGAATCTTAATATTTGTGCTGACTCGCTCATGGGGGTTTTTCATAGACTGAGAGTTTTTGTCTCAGCCCTTGAATTCTGGGCAGTTGTCTCCAGAAATACTGTGTGTGAGGTTTTCTCATTGCAGTCTTACTACTTGTGCTAATCTGGTGTTTTTTGGTTTTTGTTTTTCTCTCTCCCTCTTTATTTAGATGAGAGATCGTTGGAGCAGCAAAATTTTTCCTTTTTCTCAATGGACTCAAAGGTGCACCAAAGCATATCAGGCAGCAGGACACAAATGGCCTTAGCAAAAAGTACTTTGGAGTCCCAAGAAAGTAATTTCCTTCAAACGGTATTATCATCAGTTACCACTCCCTTTGATGTAACTTTATTTAACCAAGAAGAGACGGCCAGGATTTCAGAAGGGAGAAGTACACCGTTGGTAGATGTCTCCGTAACAAGCAATGAGGCATTCTTAAGTGACAATGAATTTATTAGCTCGTTTCCAAAGGCACAGTGGACTCCTCCACTGAAGTCTTTTGCAGTTTTAACAGATCATCACTCAGTTAATACAGTAGAGCCACCAGGAGAAACGTTACAAACTGCGTTGCTCACACCTTCATTATCTGTCCTTTTTTCACCATATGATATCTCAAAAACAGCACAGCAAAAGACTCCGTTGAGCGCTGTCCCTGAACGCAGTAACACTCTTAAAGAGTTGAAGTCTTTTGTACCAGATAGTGAAATGCTAACTGCAAGCAGAGACTTGCCGTTGTACCCTCCAAATACAGCTATTTATTTCACTTCCATTCCTTCAGAGGCGGGAGTTGCAGTGCGGGAAAACATAAATGCAAGTTTAAGAGCTCTGCTTTTTGGGGCTGCTTCAGAAGGGTTGCCTCTTCATCTCAAGCTGCTGGATGAAGATAGCCATGTGACCCCAGATGCCACAGCACAGAGTGCAGACCTGTATGGTGACATTTATGCCTATGCAAGTAGCAGAGCAGCAGAAACTCTCAGTCTAAGGACCTACCCCGCTCCAAGCATTCCCTGGGCCATGCCATCTTCAGCAGCCAGTGCTGAGCCTGCTTTATTTCCTATTAGTCTTCCAGTTGCGTCTTTCCCGCTTCACTCAGCTGCCATTTCCACAGACTCTAATACGGTTCTTAACGCCAGCCTGTTTACACATGAATTCTCCAGTACAACACCAAATTTGCCTGCCGGTTCAGAAATACCAAGTCAATCAGAGCTTGTTGGTGAGCTCATGAGTCCAGTGCCTTTCACGAGATCATACAGTTCTTGTCTGTATTGTGACTCAGTTTCAATTCTGACAGAACCAGGCTTTTCCCCAGAACATGATGTGGGCTCAGGCGATTATGTTGAAACTTTGTCCATCAAAGCCTCTGAATTACAAGGCATAACTCCATTTACAACTATAATTACTGACGAGTATGAATTAGAGGAGCCTACACCTGAGATTTTTGATACTTCTTTTCCATCAAGACCAGTTGTTTCATTTTCTTCAAGGTTTGCGGAAATGCCCGATTCAAGCATGTTGTTATTAAGCACTACGGACACTGCCCTTAACAACAGAACACCTGTAACAATTTCTCCTTCTTACGATCAGCTCCCTGGAGGAACATCACTGAACATCTCTGTTGCCCAGTTTTCCCTTCTTCTTGTGGAAACAGTTTCATTGGCACCAAGCACTCATGTAGAACTTCCTGATGCCACCACCGTTCTCTTTGATTCTGTCTTCATCCCAAGTGAGCCGGTAGCATCGTTTGCAGTCAGTCGTACGACTCTGCTGGAGTCACCAGAATTAATGCCATCAGAATCTGTGGTTTTGCTTGACAAGACATCTACAAGGGAAGAACCATCTTTAAATATTTCAGATTTTCCATCCAATCTTTTATCAACACCATTTCTTATTGAACCTAGCTACTTGTCTTTATCATCGGCTATGCTAAATTCTTACTCTGTCATGCAAAGTGATTTATCAACACTCTTACCTCAGACCTTGTTGACTGGGACATCAGTACTTTCTGAGGATGTTTCCAGCTGGGAGTTAGCTAGCACTGTCAGCTCTGCCACTGACACCGAGGTTTCTCAGTTCCCTCTTGGCCAAACATCATACTTTTATTCAAATGCATCCTCTGTTCCAGGTGCACGTGTTCCTGAAATAATGCTGTCGTCAGATTTTCACTCCGAGTCGTCTGCGTTTCTGGAAGCACCCTCAGTATTGCCAGCGGGCTCTGAAGTTGTGTTTACCTCAGCTGTTACAGGAGCTACCTCTCAGTTGGAGCCTTCACTCTCCGCCTCTCACTCCGTGGTTCCTACCCTGGTGCTGCCTGCTTCTGACACCCAGTCTGTTACCAGCAGCATCTTGCTCAATGAAACAAATCTGATCTCTTTGTTTACTACCTTTCCGGCAACTCCTGTCTTAAATGTGTCTTCATCTCTGCTCTCAACTGCTCTGGCTTCTGATGAGGATATTGGTGCTACAGTTAACCCCACGCTGCTTTTAACATCTCTCAGTGAGGGCAGTGCCCACACAGCCCTTCCTCCCACAGACCCTGACAACCTGACGTCACGTGCCGACACCAGCAGCGTGATGCCCTTTCCTACAGCATCTCTGTCTGTGACCACGTCGTTGGCTCCCACGCAATTTCCTCTGACTTCTAGCCCTCCCACTGGATATGAAGTTCCAGCAGGAAGCAGTGTAACTGTT
Organism: Ciconia boyciana; assembly: GCF_034638445.1. Taxonomy (NCBI): domain Eukaryota; kingdom Metazoa; phylum Chordata; class Aves; order Ciconiiformes; family Ciconiidae; genus Ciconia; species Ciconia boyciana. Next base: position 64,048,210 of record NC_132934.1, read on the forward strand.
GGTACTGATGCATCGGCTGCTCCCACTGCTGTCCCCACGACCGCTGCCACCAGTGCCACGGGCAGCCGCAGCACGACTGCTGCGGGCAGCCTGGGGACGTTCTCCTCCACCCCTCTGGTGACCACTACTCCATCTGAACCTGGGGTTGTAACCTCTGCCGTGACCACTACCAGGCAACCCTATGTCTGCGACATCACGGTTCCCGATGCTTACTTAGTCACTGCAGGTAAGATATTCCTAACATTTTTATTTTGTTTTTCAGAAGCCACTGTAATGTGAGCCCCTAGCTAAGTTGCAGGTGTTGAATTAGCTACGCAAACCTTTCAAAGAAATATGGTGTAAATTTAGACAAACAGCTGTAAAGTATTGATTTATAATTTACTCTTGAAAATAATAGAATTCACTTGAACAAAGTCTGTTGTGATAGTGAGTTACATAGACGTTACACTGCACAGAGAATGAAATTGTCTTCTAAAATTGCTGATGCGTATATACAAGTATACTGAATTAGAGGTTGCTTTATCATTTCATGGGTTGTAAATGAATGTTACTGTCATGGTACTGTTCTGCCAAACTATTAAATGTTCTGACTGAGTAAGTTTCTCCTTTCAGTTGTTGCTGCTGTTTGTAAAAAAGCCTGCATGTGAGGTAATGTAATATGAAAGAAGAGAGTTGGTTTAAAAACTGTTTGGGTTTTGTTACCATTTTTATAATTTTACCGTACTAGCTTATGTTTATATTTTCCCTCCTCCCATACTGACTTCAATTGGATTTGGTGTGTTTGTAACCAGAAAAAGTGACGTTAGTGTGTTTGAAAATTAATTGTCTCAGCATCTGTGTTTGCTTTCTTGGTGTTTTCCTACCTCTTCCTAGCTTGTTAACAAAACAATACCAGCGAACTAATCCAGGGCAGCTGCAGAAGTGCTGCATGTTCTGTGGTAAGCAACACATTTTGCCCTTAAGATTTACTTGTAATATGTAAAGCAGAGCGAGCATAATCTCATCCTCCAGATATGAAGGTGAGCTGGCTGTGCTGGTGATGAGGAAGATTTTTTTTTTTTAAACTGTAATTTGAGTAGTTTTGTAGGCAAGCTACTGATGGAAAGTAAATGCAGGATGACAACACAACAGTTTTCAGTTGTTTCCTTGACCATAGTCACAGTCTGAAGTGTGACTGTAACAGACATGACTTCCATAGGGATGTGGGGGTTTTAAAGCAGTTTCTTACTCGGTGGATATCCCTTTCAGTAATCAATGTCAAGTTTGTTTACTTTTTATTTAAGAGAAAAGTAGATGCATATTTTCTGTGGCTTTTTTCTGACCTCATCTGCATTCCATGCATTGCCTACAAAACTTTAACTGCGTTATGACAGCAGGCTCGTTGTGCACAGGTCAGACGGAATGTGCTGCAACTTTCAGATCCAATTTGAATGCCTCAGTGGCTCTTTAGAACATTCTTTTACTAGAATGCTAAAGACATTAGATATGGAAAAACAAGCCGAGAGAGAAAGTAAACCTGGAGTTCCTTAAACTGTATGTACAGTCACTTTTTAGGATACAGTCATACCTTTACCTGTTTCCTTGTCCATCATCTTAATCCGTTTGATGCAGTTGATGTCATTGCGTGCTTTCTCATGCATTACACAACTGAAAATGCAGCTTTGCACCAAAGCCCGGGAGATGAAGCTGAAATGTATTTACTGACTGACATTAATTTCCAGTGCTGGCCCGAAGAGCTGTTCTACAAAATGTCAGTGAATCCATCAGAGAAGTGCTCAGAGTTCAGTTCAGGCGATCAGTAGAGCTAGAGGTAAGTGGTATGAAGTGTGTACAAGTACTCCTTGATCAATATAATACAATAGTGGTTTTAGTTCACAGGCTAAAACAGTGATTTAAAAATAACCCATGTGGTACTATATCAGAGAGACATTTATTCTAATTTAAATGTTAGTAATTTTTTTTTTTAACGTGAATATGACATTAACTTTTTTACTTTTAGAACGTCATCATTTTCTAGGTCAGACCTTTCTTGGTTTTGCCAGAGGTGAGCAAACAGTGCCCAGCCTCTACTGCTCCCCTCTTTTGTCTGGTGAATTGAAACTGAACTGAAAAGCTTTTACCCTTCAAAATACCTGTTAAAAGGTTTTGTTTCTTCTCCTAGCTGATTATAAACTTAGCACCTTAAACAAAACAAAACCTTCTGCACAGCCTTATGCTACTTTATGTTGTAAGTGAGGCCATCAACACTTGCAGGGGAAGTGGTGAAATCCTAAATGCAGGATTTGGCAGATGAAAAAGGCAGGGAAAAAAAAAATAAGGTGTGCAATGGTAAGATGCTATTTTTAAGCCTTCAAATAGATATGACTCCTGTCCTTCCCGCACTCACAAGGCTAGGAATTGCTGCACTCTTGGTTTTTTTTGAAAGCTTCCTCTGCTTTGATGTTGAAGGAATCATCTTTGAATGATATTTCAGTGTTGTTTCCTAACCTCAATGTGAGTGTCTGGTTGAGATGGTGAGGTTTAAAGGCTCTGTTCCCTCCCTCTGTCTCAAACCCTCTGTCTGAGAGGAAAAGATTGTAGAGGTAGTTTGGGGGTTCCTTTGTTGTTTAATCAGATACTTCAACACTGGGGACAAAATGAAATGTTTTAATGGAATTACTGGTGTAGGTGCAGGTTCAGCTGCACTTGCAATTTTTCATGTCTGCATTCATCCAGTTGAGATAGCCCAGCACCACATAATCTTACTTCTTTGAGTCTATGATCTCATTTTCATCATGAAGTTTATACTCAGGCAGCAGTTTGAATTTTGAACGTAACTTGAGTTTCTCCATGCACAGAATCCCTTGGTTCCTCTAACTTCTGCTTGCCGATCTGTGTGGGGAAACAGTGTTTTGACAGCTCCTGCCATAATCACTGCACTCAGTAATTAAACAACTCCTGTCTGATATTTGAGAACATACCTCTCTACTACCCAGTCAAGATAGGAGTGTTACGAATTTCTGCCAAACGTCAGCCACAGTGAGCTGCCACTATAAATTATGTTTAGTTTAGGTCCTTTTAGCAATACCTGCCCATAAGTTTTTTATGGGCAGGTATATAAGAGATTTTTCTTCTGGTTTGTGAATTATACCTTCAGATTGTGCAAACTGGCATAGCCAAGTAGAAGTCAAAGGTCATGATGATAGAACTACCCCAATATTCAATGACCTTATATGCCTCAATAATATGGAAGTGCTTACCTTCTTAATAGTAACAACAGTAAGAGAAAATCTATTGCTAAATGTTTGAAGGTTAATTGGAGCCAACATTTTATATCTTGCTTCTTTATATTTTTGCCCTTTAATTTCCTTCCTTTCATGCCCACTATTGCCTTGTAAAGCTCTCAATAGGATATTTTGGCCCTAAGGCTGCTCAGAAGGAACTGTTTTTATAAATAATGCAGTTAGTCCAGCTTCATTTTTTGCAAATTCTTTTTTATCAAAAGGGGAGGACATCTCTGTGGAATCAGTTATGCTTATTTTATGCTAGAATGCTGCTGTCATATGTGTTCTCTTTCTGATGGCTTGAGTATGGGTTTTGCACTAAAAATAATCACTAGCAAATGTCTTCACCTCTAACAGTGGAATACTAACAAAACTGTTATTTTAAATAAAGAGCTGTCTATAGCATCAGCATGTTTAATGGTGATGTAATGCAAAATTTTAAACAGAATTTGTCCATATTGCTAAACTTAATTAATCAAACAGACCTGACTTTCGTTAGTTGAGAGTACCCAGGAACCGTGCGTACATTTGCAAGTTATGGTAAAGCAGTGCACTTCTCTAAGCTGCTTTTTTACTGTCTCTCCTATTACAGCTCACAGATGTTGTTCTCTTGCTGTGATGTAATACACAGTAAATCAGGAGACAGTCTTGTTAAATTTAGCTTGGTAATAATGTATGCTTTAAAAATAAAATCCATGGCAACAATGTATATAACTGCTGCTCACTTTAAGTACAAACCAAGTTTAACACTGAAAGGAGAATTTTTTTTTTCCAACTTTTTTTTTTTCCAGCTTTTTCGGTTGAAACTTTGGTCTCTGCTTCTTTATTATTTCAAACATTCTGAGTTGTTGAAATGGAAAAAAAAAAAAGGAGGCAGGCTTGAATCCTGCCTAATGAAAAAAACTTTTGTCAATTTTTTCCTAGCAAAAGTCCTTACAGCAAAGGGAGAATAACCTAAAATTTTAAAGTTCTTTCCAGTTGGTCTCAATGTATTGCATCTGCAAAAGAATAAGACCCTATTGTTTCAATAAGAGTAATTTTTGTCAACTTTCTCTAATGTAAACCTTATGACACTTGGGTAAGATCTGTTATACAGTGTTCCCTTGACTCAGCTTTGTTGCACTGGGGTGTGAAATAAAATAGTGTTGGCAGTGACTTGCTGTCAGGACCCCTGGTGCCATTAATTTCATGCCAACAGGAAAAAGCTTTTTGCCAGCCTCATTTGTGCTTGGAAATTTTATCATGGAGTATGATGTATACCGCAGCCACTTTGTTGCTGTATTTCATGTGGGTTTTGGGGCCTGTCCTTAGCCTATTGGTTTCTATAATCCAAAATCAGTAAACCTCTGCCTTCAAAGTAAGGAGATCAGTTCATTGTCAGGCAGTTAAATACTTCTTTCAAAGGTGCCACCTTGTGGACTTGGCACTGGCTTCATCGCTACTCACTGCTGCTGAAATTCTGGCTGGTACCATTTAGGTGTGTAAAAACGGTGAGAGAATTGTTGCCTTAGGATCCTAATGTGCGTAGAAGCAGAAGCTTTGTTTCATTTTTAAGACCTGTGAGCCTTTGTAGCCCATCTTCAGGAAGTTAAACGCTCTCTGTGGGCTCTTTACAGGATGCTTAATAAGGTGGTGGAGAGGAAACCAGTTATTTATGCTTTCTGCCAGATGTTTACACAGCATAATACAGTGGAGTGTAGGCATGGATTAGGTTGTAGCAAAGGTGGATCTAATAAAATGTTTTAGCGGACAATAATCAATAGCAAATGCTTAGGGAAGATAATAAGGGACAGCGTAAGCATAAAACTATGTTTTCCCCAAATAATCTTCTAGCCTCTAGTAAATCAAGGCTTGAAAAATTTCTGTACTAGAAGCACTCTCTCTTGTGAGGGTAGCTTTGAATGAGATAGGTTGTGTCCTGGAAACAGCAGAGTTGGATTAGCCGTTGTACTTTGGAGAAGGGATAGCTTAACTTGAAGTGGTATAAGAGTTCTCTGCTCCTGCTGAAGGTTTCTGCTTTTGCTGTGGGAATGGCTCCAAAGTGCACATGGCATTTTGCGTGCTTCTCTGGCTTTCTGGCCCAAAGTGTTAATATATTTGTGCTTGTTTACTTTAATAGGTGGCACTCTAAAATGTGGTGGCTAAGCTAGCTAATTTGTTAGCATCTGACTGTCTTGGCAGTAGAGGTGAAACCTGCAAGAGAGGATTGGATGGATGGCTGGGTTTGTGAACCGTTAGAGCTGTGCAAGAGGAGCTATTCTCATTCATGAATCAAGAGTCATGAGCTGTGCTCATCTATCGTAGACAACTTTGCAAACTTGTCTTTGAATTAGCTTGTAGACAGCATCATGCTGCCATGGCTATATTATTTCTGTCATCTGAATTAGGTTGTAGAGAGCTAACCGTAGACAACCCTGCAATACCTCAAGCAGAAATAGCTATTGTTTTGACCTGTAGTGGTTCTAATCTACCTATCTCAAAATTACACTTGAAAGTTTTTTTAAAAATTTCCATTCTTCTGGAGTTGCTGTTGCTCTTGTGCTGCAGTGAAGCACAAAAGAGAAACAATGTCAGCTGTTAAGATGAAAAAGTCAATGCAAAATTTCAGGGGGGTGTTCGATGTAGGCTGCTTTCATTGCATTTATGGTGCACTCAACAGGTCAGAGATGGAGACAGCCGAGTTAGTTATCAGAGGCTCACTTTCCTGTCTGAAATACCTAACTCTAGTGCATAAGTATATGCTGGCTACACTAGGCCTCTCAGCATATATTGCTTTAGAAATCACCAGCAAATTGTCACTGAGATTTGTAGTTCCAATTCCTCTTTTTCTTGCCTTTAAGTTGTCTCCTTTGTGAGTAATGGGCAACTTCCTTTTGGCACGTCTTACCCATTATAACTGCCGTTTCCATTTGACAAACTGAAGCTGCGGAGATCATTTCATCCTGAGATAAAAGGATAAAGTTTCAGATAAGAGGAACTGAAGAGAGCTGTGCATATTATTCACATCAAACCAATTTGAGTTCTGTCGGTCTAAATCTGTTTAAAATAAAAGCTGGATGCTGCATATATTTGTGGACTAAGAAGGAAGAAAGGAATAATCAGCAGCATAGATTATTTTTTTTATTTTCTTCTGCTGCTGAGGTAGTTTCTTCTGGTGAAAGTAATATCTTTAAAATGCATGTTTTTTGGAGGACAGGAAAGAGCTGCTTGCTGTCTCATCTAAACAGCAATTGCCATCACTTTACACTGTTGCAGAAATACCAGTAAGCAACATGTGGGTCACAATTTAAGTAGCACTGTGCTTTTCTGTCAGGCTGATCCTGAAGTTGAGGATATCTAACATTCACCAGCACAAAGCCTGCAAGGTGCTAGCATCTCTTCATCTAAGAGGTGCACATTTATCAGAACCTTTGGGTCTCTGGTTTAGATTATTTATTTGTTTGTGAAGCCATCATATTGGACATCTCACAATATTTTAGTGTGACTGCCTTAGGCAAATAAAGCAAACTGGGGAATTAAACCAAAGAGGGGAAAAAATAATGCTGGGGAAACAGGTGTCCTTGATATTGAGAGAGTTTCTCTGAAGGAGAGAAGACACTGCAATATGTTTAAATAAATAAAAGCCTTCAGTTTGTTTTTACTTAGGTGACAGAGAAATGGTGGATAAGAGTGTCTACATGGAAACATTCACCTAGGTTTATATTTAACTTACAATCTCAGGTTTTTTTACATTATGACGAAGGCTCCTCAGGGTTTTTAAGAAGACTCAGACTCAGGAGATGAATTGGAAGAGGAAAATTGTAATTGTGGTAACTGTGCTGAAATAAGCAGATAGAAATCTATCTGGAAGAAAGCGTTGTTGAGTGTGAAAATTATATCCGTAAAACACAGGTTATGTGTATTTTGCTTCTTGCATATCACGTGAATGGTATAGGATGTATTCACTATGCAGTACATGATGGAAATGAAGAAGCTATGCAAGCGGTTTGGTAAGTAAACAGCAATTTCTTATGGGAACTCTTATGTACTCCAGGGGAATGCAGGCAAGGGGGAGTGCTATTGTGCTGGAATGTGATAAATCAAGAATTCTTGAGATTGGTGTGTTGTGCTGAAGAGATTCTAGTAGGTGCACCTAGCACAGGGGTGTTGCCTCTCTGATGCACTGGCGCAGAGGCTGCAAGGCACAGCACTGGGAGTGTTTATGCTTCTGCTCTCCCTTTGAAAAATAAAGATTGCATTTTCCTACCTCTTGATGATGTGGCTTTGAAATGCATGAGACTATGTAGGTCTAAAGTATTGCCAAATTTCACATTGAAGATTTTTTTTTAAATTTATTTTTCTTTTTTTGTAGGTTTATAAGATTTCCCCCAAATTTGCTTTCTTGGTGACGTCAGGTCCTTTTGTTTACACGGCGGTAGCCGTCATAAATGTGCTTGTGAACAGCACACTTCTTCGTGGTGAGGCCCCCATGATCCTCTCACTGCATCCTTCTTTCACTGTGCCAGATAACAGGTTCCAAGTTCAGACAGGTGAGTTCTTCCTGACCTGAAGAGGAGGAGATGTAGCTTCGTATTGATTCACACTTCTTCACTTGTGATTAAGTATGCAAGGTCGAGTCAAAACCCTGTGTTCTCCTGCTGTGAATGTTAATTCTTGGTTGTTAGTGAAATACTTGCCGGATCCGTGGTTGAGACGATAAATTGTAAACAGTTAACCCCATAATTTCATTATTTTTTCAGGAAAATTTTTTTTGCACGTTGCAAAATAGGTGTGCTCTTTTTCTTGCTTCAAAAAGCGAGAAGAGAAAAAAAATTCTGTAAAACATTTACTCATAAAATCACAGTGCAGCTGCTTTATAATGCTTGAGTCAAGTTTCAAATTATGTATACCTTAAATGTTACTTTTTAGAATTCTCATAATGTAGGAGAATTGGTGAGCAGGAGGACTGATTGCTCATGTATATTGTGAGCAGGAGGATTGCTCATGTAGTATTCAGCTTTCCATGGCTGCTGTATGGCAGCAGTTTATGTGAAGTCCACGACTACTAGTAATCTAAAGTAAAATATTACCCATGTAATAGATTTTGAGAGTCAGTGGTATCATTTAAAATAATCTTCAGGCACTATTTGCATAACAAAACCACCTACTTGATTGGTTGACTGCGTAGTGAGGTAGTGAGAGGGATTGAGTATGTAGGCAGAGAGTTAATGAATGTCAAACATGGTGCTTTTGTTCAAGTATGTTTCATGTGTTGTTTTGCTCTGTTAATAACTGTAAGGTAAGACATCACTTCTTTAATTGTGCAGGTGTGATGTCTTTTTCCACTGCTTAACATGGTTATATAGATAGACAGTAGACATATTTTCTGTTCTTGAACCTTGTATAACATTGCTGTTAGGGTCTGTAACTTAATCATAGCATTTCTTTGGGTAAGACTATATCAGGAAATCCACAGATGTGCATGTAGTGAAGGTCTGTGTGCCTGCTCACATTCCTTTACACTCACTCTTGCTCTCCTGTGCTCTTCCTTTCTCTCTTGTGAAAGATGTTAAGGTGTATGTATCTAGATTTAAAAGACTGTGTGCTAATTAAGTGTTTTGAAAATGTTAGACTGATACTAATGTGTATTAACGGACCCAATATGTGGTCTTTTAGGCAAGCTAAATACTATATTTCAGTCCACAAGAAAAAGAGGTTTGTTGCTTTTTTCCTTAAGATTTTCATGGATCTGTTGAGTACTAAGGATTTCAGTGTGACTGATTCAGTGTTCCAGTCCTGTGAAATTAGCCACGTGTGTGTAGTGAAGGTCTTTCAGTATGCAAGAGGAAACAGTAGGTATTTTGTCACTAATATCTTTTGGTAATCTAATTAGTGCTGCAACAGATAATGAGTAGAGAATTTACTGCACCAACACAAAGTGTATTTTGATTGTATTTTTACCCAGTGTTTCACTCAATATGTCCTGAACTCCATGAAAAAGGGATAGCTCTGTGGATTCTCTTGCTCATTTTGTTCTCTCTCATGGAAGTACTTGTCCGTAGGAGTAATGTGTACCCTTTGCCTTCAGTGCTTCAGTTTGTGCCTCGGAACGTGGATGTTGGGTTCTGCAACTTTAGCCGGCGCATTGAGAAAGGGCTGACGATGGCACTCATGGAAGTGAGCAAACACCAGGAGTTCTACAACTTCACTGTGCAGGTAAGAAGATTAGCATGTTTTGTGTCTGTCCCTTTTTCTCCTCACCTTTGGTTGTCCTGTGTTTCTTCCAGCCGGTAAAGTTAGTTAGGTGTTCACTGGCTACCACTTGCCGTCTAGATCACGTAGAACTATGAGGCTTTGTCGTGAAGTTAGGAGGTTTTTCCGCTACAAAATAATATGGCACCACATATCCTTCTGGTTTCAAGCTTTTTGAAAAAATGATCCAAGATGATGATTTATATCCAAAAGCATTTTTGAATATTATAGGGTTTATACTTTTTCATATAAAGGCTGCCCCAACCCTTATCAAAGTCATTCCCATCAGATTTTACTATTACAGAGTAGGGTGTGGTTAGAATGTTTTTGTTGTAAGACAACTTTCAGGTCTCATTGCCACTCAGGGGATCCTATTAGGGAATTACATGCACTCTGCCATTATGTGAGCAAACATGGTAGTTGCTTCTGGGGTCTAGAAATACTTACAGCAGTATATGATGTCCCTGGCAGCAGCTACTGGAACGTCACATGTGAAATGTATTGCATATGTGCTAGGTACTGAGTCACATAGCAGAGCTTAAAACTCCCTGGAAAGTCAGTAATTCAACTTAATGAGACCAAGTCCCTCTTCTGTCTGAATTCTTAAATTTAATCTAGCTTTGTTCTAATACCAAAATTAGTAAAAATTTTATTGTGTTATTTAACTGGTACCGTAAATGCCCATCTGTGGTACCCTAAAATAAAATCATAGCAGGAAAGATGGCATAAACTTTATAGTACCTAAGGTACTGTATATTACATATAATAAAGTGCTCAGAACTGTACAGCTAAATGACACAATGTGACTGGATAGACTGAAGGCAGAACACGCAAAACAATTTTTTGGACTATCAGCTTAGCAAACTTTCATTTTAAATACTTCCTTACTGTCTGGAAGAGGTTTGTCTACACGAACACAGTTGCTGTGTACATTGGTGCTAAAATAAGGCTTCTAACCAGTGGTAGGGTCTGGGCGTGCATGCTGCAGGAGGTTTGGACCAAGAGAACATCCATTATCAGAATGTTTCTTTACCGTGGTCTCTTCCTGTCTGTTCCATGCAGTTTGGTATTCATCCAAGATTTCTTTATTGGTAGATTTATTTTGCTGTCTCTCTAGGTGGGTTTTTTGATCATTTTCTGGACTGTAGCTTTCAGATCATTCTGGATTATGATTGACCTTAAAGGATAACTCTTAGAAGAGGAATTCACATGTAACTTTGCCTCTTCTGAGACTCAGCAGGCCAAATCAATCTGGAATAGATGTTCCTCTGTTTTGAGGTGAACTGCCCCCCCGCTTCATATTAGGAAAAAATAATTCTGTCAAGGAAGGAATGGAAATGCCAGTGGTTTGATTTTGCTGACCCTGCTTCAATCTTTTCTCTTCAGATACTGAATATAACTCTGAGCAAGCCTGGAGTAGCGTTTCGGAAAGGCCCCGTGAGCATTGTTTTTGCCGTACGAGATCGGTACGGTTTTCTAAATGGGTCCGAAGTCAGTGAGCAGCTAAGAAACTTGTCTGTGGTGGAATTCAGCTTCTATCTGGGCTTTCCTGTGCAGCAAATTGCTGAACGTGAGTACTTGCTGTTTGCCAAGACTGCAAAATACTTTTTTTAGTATTTTTTCTTCTCTACAATTTTATAGTAATTTTGTGCATCAGTGATAATGCAGCTTCAAGTACCTAACTTGTATCATGAATTCTGCAGAGCAAATCCATGCTCCTCTGCTCACACACTGCTTATCAGTGTTACAGCAACTTGTTGCTTTTGTCATCATGCTTTCCTTTTGCGCTGGGCCAGTTGTGCTTAACCTGGCTTCATTAGTCCATTGGTCTTAGTCCAGATTAAAAAAAACCAGTCACTTCAATCAATACTGCTGTGAAGTGCAATCCAAGGTGTGTGTCTGTGGTTACGTCTACAGGGGCCTTTGCTGCTTCTCAGCAGGGTTTACTACCTTGGGTTTTGCATTGCCCTTAACTGTGGCTCTGACTTCTAGAAAGCCTGGGACACTGGCAACATGAGTTTACATTTGCCCATGTAGTCTGGGTTATCTGTTAGTCACCAGCAGTGCTTTTTTGACTAGTCTATTATCTTTTAAGGTATTACCTTTTAAGCATATCTCTCGCTTCTGATGTACAACTTGCAATGCAAGTAATTTTTTCCAGTCCGTGGCCATCCTAAACTTAGATTAATGGAAACTGTCTGCATAGCAGAGTTTTCTTGACACTCAGCCTTGACAACTTATGTTTGGTTAGATTTTTCAGATGACCTCAGTCTCATAAATAAGCCAAGTTTCTAAACTTAACAATTAACCTTGTACACTAATGGATTGTTCATGACAGAAATGACTCATGAACGTAAGCAAGATCATGAGAGAACAGTACTTGCCTTTCCCTCCTTGTGGGTGTTACTGTTAACTCAGTCCATTAATTCCCCTTTTCTCCTATCTCACTGCTTTCCTATGCAGATTTTAATTTGTGGAGTTATTTTTGTGAGCTATATAGGTGCATAACATCTGACACAGTGGTTCTTGCTATACAGTTAAATGTCTAGTGGAAAATCAGACCTAATGGCAGCTGCTGTTCATTATACAGCTGTGCAGTAGTATGTCAATGAAGATACTGTAAAGAGAGTGATTGTCAACAGAAATTGTTCTCTATAGCACCTTTAAATCTATATAAGATGACTGCACAGGAAACTTTCCCAATGACTAGAAGTAGTTTAAACATACTGATTTTTTTGAAACTTTTTGTTTTCATGTTTCAGCATTTTTGAACCCTCTGCTCCCATAGTCAATTAAAAGTGTACGAGGTTGTTGACTCATTTCCGTTAAACATTTCTGCTCTCATTCGGTCTCACACAGACCGTACCTGTGCAGTGGTAGCTGTATTTAATTGAGCCAGGACCAAAAGCCTTGACAATCCCTGTCCATAGATGACTAGCATTTCTTTTGTTCCTTGTGAGGCCGCAGAACTTCTCAGGTTGCAGGCCATGGTCTTTATCTCTCACTCAAAATTAAATGTTGCTCTTGCCTTGATTGCTTGAAAGACATTTCTCTTTACTCTGCGTAGTCTCCTTTACACCTTTGCCCTAGAGTTTATTACTTTTAGTCTTTTGGGTAATATTTTTGGTGTTGTGGGGCTTTTCTTTTCCTGTGAGGTATACACATCTGGTCCTACAGTTTTTAGTTTTGTCCACATATTCTGGAGTGATACTTGTAGTGAATTTACAGGTTGCCCCTTGCTGAGAATCCATCTTCTGGATTGTGTGATGGAGCTACAGTGCAACTAAATGGTAACAGAATTTCTACCAAGGCAGATGTATCCTGAAAGACAGGCTGTTCATAGGGGAAAAATGTTCCTGTTAAATATGCATGTGCGCTGTTCTCCTTATTTTCCTTTCCTGATGGTACTTAGGAAATTTGAAGGTAATTTCTTTAGTGCTCATAGCAGGAGCTCTCCCTGTGTTATCTGCATGCTTATAGTGTCTGGCCAGTGGGGCTGATTCCTGGCTGATGCCCATGGAGCTCTGTGATAGCTCACATGTTAATGAGAAAGCCATGCAAAGTAGAATGAGTGAGGAGGCCAGGCAGTGCCTTTGGAAAAAGGTCCCACTAGGATTTCTCCTCTTTTCCTGACTACTCTGAGGATTTGCAATGAAGTCATGTAGTTGTTGGCTGTTATGGCCTGGCAAATTTAGCCTCTGTTAGTACAGTGGCATGTCCCAGCCTGTGGGTGAGATATTTCTATAACTTTGTTTCCAAAGCTTCGGGAATTGTTTGTTCCTGTTGGTGATCCTACACAAGCACGCCAGCAGTGTGGTAATTTCATTCCTGCAAATTCCAGCACAGGCCTCTAGACTTCAAACACAAAATAATTATTCTTCCTCCCCTCAAATCCACCAAATCTTCCAAACGCTATTGAACCTCAAATCTTCCCTTAGGGTAGGAAGGCAGAGTATCTCCATCAGTGGTGACTAAGTCCATCATGATACACACTTTATTCCCAGACTGTTGTATTTGGAGCTCTTGAAAAATGCTATTGCTTTGGTGCACGTCTTCAGTAATGGGAATGATGGCAGCCAAACAAGTTATGTATACACCCTGGCCTTCAATGACCCCACCTAACTGCCGCCATAGTTTATTGAATGAATGTTGCCAACAGAGCAGAGCACTTGCCTCAGAGATCTTAGCCAGAGTTTGTTGTCGGTGGTGACTCTTAGTTTGTTTGACAGAGAAATTTTGAAAACTATCTTCAAATTTGTCTAGACTGCATTTTAAAAAACTTTTAATTTTGAAATAAAATAAATAAAATTAAAAATACATGCAATAAAGCAAATTAGAATAAGTATATTAATTTTCAATTTAGTAATTCAGAGTTTTTAGGAAAGATGAGATCTTCCCAAAGTTTGCAATGTAGAAGACATGAGGTTTTGGTGGATATGGTGCTCTAAATCAAGGAGCATCTTGTCAGGATTTGACTTGCATGTTGCTAGACGAACTCATATTTACTGTAGATTGAGGCCACTGCAGGACAGCTCATTTTGATATGAACTTGTCTAGTTTGGTCTCAATAGTGCTGCAGCACATTTGTAGTCACTTTTTTGGAACACCAGACATGGTGCCGTTTGATAAGTCAGCAACATGGGAACACAGTTTCTCAGCTTGTTAGAGCTATGGGTCTGTCTGTCAGCAAGCACAATAATGAATGTAGCTCATACACTTTTATAAGCAAGGCAACCACACTCGCTTATTTTTAGCTCTTTCTACAGTTTCTTGCACTGTTGCTGTAACCGTATTTTGAGCCAAAGGATTTTAGATCTTCAGTATTCAGAGCCAGAAATCATGTCCAAAGGCTCAGCAGCATTGGGCAGATCTTTCTTGAGACATCTTATTCAGCAGTCTGTTGAGCGTGACCCATAGCCAGATCCTCAAAGCCACTTTGGCAGGAAGATGCCTAAATGTTTCTGTTTCTTAGGCCCTGAACTCTGCTTTCATGCTGTCCCTCAGTCTCCAGAGGAGCAGTAGCAGGGAGGATGTTGTGAAGATCTTCCTTAGATAGGTAGCTGCTTTGCTCTGTGCAAATTAATATGCAACCCTCTGCTTTTCAGTGTGAATTTTTGGGGGAATGTTGGATGTTTATACATTTACATATAAACAATTTACATATGTTATTGTATATATGTAAATTGTTTATATGTAAATATGAAATGTTCCTTGCCATACTGTTCTATGCCATTTGTGCCTTAGTTATCAGGTGTGGTAACAGTTAATACTCTTGGTGGTGACTTTTTTTTCTCCCCTGAGGGCTCTGTATAGGATTTTGTAAGTTTTATAGTCTGCATCTGAAGAAAAATAACTGATTGGTAGGGGAGCTGAGCTGAGCTGTCTGGGTGTTGAAGTTGATTCATACTGAGGAAAAGCTGCTTGTGTAATATCACTGGATCTCAACACTGTTAAGTGAAGTGAGACCTTGCCTTCGATAGCCCGAATATGAGCCTTGTTTGAAGGAATGTGTTTGCTCTCTGCTGCTTGTTCACCTCGCATTGCCTTTCACACACAGTCCTTTCACTGGGTTTTTCACATAACTAATATGTACTGTTTATACTTTTAACTGTGTGGATTGTCTCTGTGCAGTACATCATTAACAACAGGAATTTTTTGTCAGCTTTTTCCACTTGTTTAGAGTCAGGGTCAGTAGTGAAAGTTGTTAGTTTGACAGAATGGACTGTTCTGTGTAGGAATAGGGCTGTTGGAGTGGTCAAGCCTGGAAACTTCCAGTCTTTTTTCTTTCCCCCACAGACTTCTAGGTGACTTCAGCAACATGCTTACATTCAGATGTTCAATTTACACCTTCCTGCATGCTTATTTTGCATTGTCCACTTTACGTCTCACATATTAGATTGTAAACTGGTTAGGTGGTCATGAACTACACGTCAGTAGAAAGAAAACCAAGTCTAGTCACAGTTTTTGGGTGCTAGTTCATTAAAAACAATAGGAAAGAATTTATTGGGTATCTCTTTATGGCTGGAAGATTTCTCTGAGGACACAAAAAGGCTAGCTGTGAACTAGATGAATAATATTGGTCTTCATTAACTTACCCCAAATAAATCTCTTTGTTTTCATGATGGCTTTAAATAGAGTTGCCTTGGGACTTGCTATTTTTTTAATGCCATAAGTAGCAGTTTGATGGGTGGCATCTATTTTGGATATCTTGGAGCTGTTGCAAGGCCAATAGAATAATATAAAATCGTACGGTATAGTCCAAAGTCTGCAGAAATATTTGGCAATTTTTGCCTGGGTGGATTTTGGATCAGCCTTTTAGCAGATACGGTGTGTTACTATTGCCCGCACCCCAAAATTTGCATGGAATCTTATTTTTCAGTTGATTCCTTCTCATTCCAAATACCGCGTTCCCTCCATGCTTTCTATTACTGTTCCTGCGTTTGTCAGAAATAACAATCAATATGGTACCGATTCTATTCTGCATGGTCCCACACGTCTCTGTATAAGAGAGAGGGTCAGAGAGATCCTTGTTGGAGCATCTGGTGAAAGCCATGTTGCCCGAGTGGCATGCTTCAGACTGCTGTCAAGAGGTTTCTGGGTGACTAGGTGACCCTTTGCCTTTTCAGTCAGCATTGAATCAATGCTGTTACGTGGTATGGTGCTTCAGGGCTGCATGCTAGAATCTTCTAATGATGATAGCATCTACTTCATTAATGCATCTGTAGTCATTAGCAGACCAGCTGCAATCTAACTAATAATTGCATTTTGTCTATCCAACTTCCCCCTCAGAATAACAATCAATCTGTGCTGTTTTTAATTGTTAGTTTCAGGGGGCATTGGGAATCTTGCAAATATGATCTTGCTGCAGTACTGAGACTCCAGCTGAGCTTAGGATCTGGCCACGTGTGTTGGTGAGACACTTGAGTGACCTATGGAATAAGAGTTGGAGCCTGGATTTTCTGACTTCTGAGCATGGTGTCAGTTGCAGAAGCATCCATCATTTAATGCATTTTTCGTCAGGTTTTAGAACCCAGCCTTAGTTGCCAATGATTGTGGCACCTCTTCCTTTTCAATTTCAAGATTTTCTGCTCAAGTTGTTTTATTTTTAAATTTCATTAATTCCATGAAAAGTTTAAGTGAATAGTCATCCAGCAATTTGCATGAATTAACTCATTTTCAAGTACTAATTAGAAAAAGTGTGAAGAGCACACTAAGTATTGAGGCAAAACATGATTTCAGTTTAAAAAAAGAAAAAACTCGCAACTGCCAGCAGTTCAAAGTTTTATGGCCATTGGAAGGTTTTTGATTTTCTTATCTTGCTCTTTCCATGCTTTGGAAAAACAACAGATGCAGTTCAGTTTATGCTTTTTTGTTCAGGTTGTATTTCTAAATTGAAGTAAACAATTGCATGACCAGAGTAAATAGAACTCCAATCTAAAAGCTATGATCAGAAGAATCATGTAGCAGGTTGCCAAAAATAAATGTGTTTGTTTAAATGGACTGTGAGGTGCTTTTTGTGTGTCTGAGTGTTCTGGAAATTTGATGCATCCTGGTCAGTGTATAGAGGGTTGATGTTTCCTGTTCAGAATAAAGGACCATGTTCTGATACCCTTCTGAATAGTAAGTCAGAAATTACCTCCCATGTGGTTCTCTTGAAGCTAGTGGTGCTATTATTGAGATAAAGGTGGAATAACAAAATTCTCTTCTTTTTTTCCATAGTACTATTTATAAATCTATGAAAATAAAAGGTACGATGTAATTAGTAATTCTTTTGCTCTTGCCTTAACAAAAAATTCATAAGTTTTTTAAGGGGCAGAAGAATCAGTTTTTAGGTACATTGACAGAGGTCAGCTACTCTACAAATTATTGCATAATTAAATTAGAAAAATGGTAATTTTCTATTTCTCTGAAACATGCAATCGTGGCAAACAATTCTACAACTGAATACAGGACATCTTTACTCTAAATTGATCTAGCATGGACCAGGTCATTTAATTGTTATGTGCTGCATTCTTTCTAGCCATGAAATGGTTTAAAAATTAACCTTTGTATAATGCTTAGCAAACTGCATCTGGATTAAATATTTTGAGAAAGTTAAGACCCTTCCTTTTTCTTATTGCTATAGTGAAGTTTAAGACTTCCCTTGAGGAAACTGTTGGCCCAGCCCCCATCTTCACTTCTTTCCCAACATGTCTTTACTGCTCTCCAGTGGAAACATTGGGAAAAATCTTATTCCTACTGAAGTCAGTGGAAATAGACGTTATTTACTTCACTGGGGCAAGGATTTCAGTCTGGAGCAGAGCTTTTTTGGAAGAATTGAGAAATTAAGAAAGCTCAGAGCGACCAGGCCAAACACAAAAGCCATGAAATTTGTCTACAGCAGTGTTTCTACATGCATTTATTTGTGATTTTTGTAAATAAATAAAAAAAAAATAAAAAAAAAATTATCAAGGTGGTGTTTTTTAAATGCTTCCCCCTGCACAAGACTGGAACACAAATCAGATATTTTTAGTTTTCTGCTTTATGTTTAGTGTTTCCATGTAGTTTCTGCTTCAGAGAAGGTCCTATTTTCATTCTGAGACACTCATGAGTTGCCTCATTGCCCTTTGAGCAAAAGTCTGATCCTGCAGCTAGCTCAGTAAGAGTCACAATTCAGACAGTGAGCTTTTAAATTTCTAGGAGCAATGACCTCGGTACAGCTGCTTGAAATCTTTCAGGTAATAAATCTGACTGCTTCAGTTAGCTTCTTTTTGTTCAGAGACGAACTGGGGAGTGTATGTTCAGAGCACTTTCCTTACCGTTGTGTCTGCATAGCCTCAGGAGTAGTAATACATCTGTGTAAATAAGATGCTTACTGACAGTATAAATTATGAAGTGGGTTCTTTTCCTGTATGTTGTTGAGAATACTGTTCTTACGGATGTTTTTCCTCCATTCTGTTTTTTCCCCTCAGCCTTTCATTATCCTAAGCTTAATGTGTCTCAGTTGATGAAATCTTCCTGGGTGAGAACAGGTACGTACAGTCTCTGTGAGTAAGTAAGAGTGCAATTTTTTTTGTTAGCAGGATAACTAGCCTACATAAATATAGATAGCTTAGGGGTGCTGCATTTTTATGAGGCAATAATGTGCCTGAGCTGAATAAATTCTAAAACTGAAGGCCTAGTGACCTGGAATATGCGGGAAATGTAATTCCCGGGTCTAGAATGAACTACTGCAATTCCTTGATAATGCACACAAAGTAGTTTTTGTCTATAAAGCAGCTAATTCTTAGTGAGACAACTTACACTGTCAGGTATAAAGTGTCTACTCTGCATGCTGTCAATATACAACATTGATTTTTAGGTTTTTATTTTATTTTAAGTGAAAATTAAAATTCTATTTGTGTGGCACTTTCTACCAAAACATGTCGGGAATAAAACAGAATGAAAATAGATACATTCCGAGTACATGAAGGAGTTTCATCACATTTCATTGATCTCTTCTGATTCATTCACAGCAGATCCCTCCCACCCAAGTCTTCTGGATGTTTTATTCTATAGCTCGCAGATACAGTTGAGCTGTCACATTTAGATGCTCAAAGGCTGTTGAGGTTGCCTGCACGCTGTAGGTCCTGCCTGCTTCTTTTAAGCAGAAAGCCTGAACGGTGACCAGGCTATGCCTAGCAAACTTGCTGTTAGGGTGCAGATGCCCCACTGTCTTCCCACAACTTTTCCACCTGTAGCTCACCAGTAGTATAGACTTACTCTTTTCTCAGGTATCCCTGTCTCCTCTCACCAGCGACCCAGTTTACTTTCTAAGCAGGAAACAAAGTTGCAACTTAATTTCTGAAGCCCACACAGTTTGGTTTAGAGAAGAAAAATGAAGCATTTCAGATCATGTTCAGTAACGTGAGAGAAGCTACATGTGTGTATCCCACATCCAGTGTCATCCTTCCCTAGAGATTTATGTTGGCTTTTTTGGTCACACCCCCACCCTCTCTTGCTCAGCCTTAGGTTTGCTTTGTCCATTGTTGCTGGAAGTTCCCTTAGATCCTGCAGTAAGAAGAGGGTTCTTCAAGCTCAGAAATCACATCCCTTTGGGTTTTTCTAAACTTCCAGACTGTAAGATTTTGAAAGCCAATTGCAGCACCTTTTTTGCTGTAGAGGAATTTTTTTGTGATCCCAGTTCTTGCAGGCAGCCTGGGACGAGCTCGTAGACTTTGGCTGGGTTAGTCCTTTCAGTCTGTATATTGTATTGTAAGGGTAATGACTCATGACATAGGAAAATGATAGAATTTATGCATGTAAGGATGAGTTTTTAAATATTAGATTACCCAGATATATGTGCATGTATCCCAATAGTCTTAAAACGTTGGGATATGGAGTATTCTCTGTAGCTGTCCCTCTCAGTTGTAGAATATAGTTCATGCTATTAAGCATAATTGATACTGAAATTCAATACACAGGCAAGAACGGTCTTCTGCTTGCTGTATATAATAGCCTTGGGCCACTGTCTATTTATTTTGCTGTTTAATTCTGAGATACTTAGTCTGTGATTGAATTTAGAAGGCAGATGCTGTTGATCTCTGTGAGAAATCATGAAAATGCTTCCTTTTTCTGACATCTGCAATGAAAATTTTTAAATTGAAAAAGTGGTTTTAATATTTTTCTTATAAAAATTAAAACAATTAAAATTATATTAAATTGATTTTTTCTAATTGGATGGCTTTTTATTAAGCACCACACTTAAAAAAATAAACATGAAAACACTTACTGAAAAAGGGACTTTTAAAAAATATAAATCATTTTAGTGGAGAGCCTCAGTAATGAAAATTGAATTATTTTACTGCAGTCAGCGGTAGGTTGGTTTACTATCCTGTAGGGTTGTTTAATTAGGTCATTTGAATGACTATCGTTCCATTCACTCCACTTTTCTTTTACTGGATGCCATCTTATTAGTAAAGGTCCACGCTTTCTTCATGTTTCCTATATGTTGTTCCTCAGGGATTCCTCTCGGCGTTAGCTGCCCCCATGACCTGGAGTACTTGGGGTTGGGAAGTGAGGTGGGCAAGGCTACTAACCAGCTTTTTTGTGCTATGATTGTCATAGCACTTGTTTATCTTATCTAGGGAAGATGCACTTGGAATACACAGCTTTGTTCATGTGCTGCTGGTCTCCTATTTTCTCTCCTTGACTCTGAACCCTTGCCCTGCCCATCTCCACCTCTGTATCACTTCCGAACACAACATTTTGACTGAAAGTAGTTGCAGCAGGCAATTTGGACTGAATTCTCTCTTTTATTTGTTTTTAAACAATTCATTGAATGCTCATAAGTTTATGTTTTTTTTAGAATTGAAACTGTTTCTTCAATATCCTGGGTTTGTCTAGACTGGTTGAGATTCCAAAAATGCCCTCTACCCTAATTTTTTTATTTTTTTAAATTTATTTCTTTTAACCTCTTCCCATCCAATGTCCTCCTTTCCAACGTGTAACCTCCGGCTGAACTGGGCAGTATTCCCATATGAATACAGCTGCTCTTGAATTGTTCGTGAGATGTCACAGGGTGACTCAAAGCTTGTAACTGAAGTTGCAGAAAAGACACTGAAAACATTTACTAATTAATTTGTGTTCTTGGGTTACTTTCTCTGCAATGTAGTTCTCTTGGGTGTCGTCGACCAGCGAATTCAGGAGGAAGTGTTTCAGGCTGAGATGGAGCGGAAACTAGCTCACCTGTTAAACGAGGCTTTGGCCAGAGGGCGGATATGGAGACGAGCCAGTTTTGCAGGCAGCAACATTGTGCAGGTATTAAGAGCTCAAAGTCAGAGGAAGAAATAAAGGGGAATAAATTATTGAATAAGTTAATATTTTCTAGGTTTTGAGTTGAGAAAGATAACTCAAAAGCATGTATCATGTTACAGCTAGTTGATGATGCTTGTGTTTTGCACCTAAAATATGGTTCTTTTGGATACCTTGTTGTCTTTATAACATAACAAATGGAAACAACTGAGTATTTTAAGTGGCTACAGAAAAATTCTGATGACTTCTTAAAAACTATACTGAAAATTATTTTACCAACATCCTATTTTAAAAACTTGCTATCTTGTCTTTCTTACATGAGGTGCCTAGCAAAAGGAGACAGGATGGGCATCTGAGTCAAAAAAATTACTCTGCTGGAAGAGCTACTTCACAGTTCTCTGTGGTGTTTTGGTGGTGCTGTAGAAATATGAAATAGAATTGTGTAGAGCTTGATGCAGCAGTGGAGTAGTATATTCTACCCCTTAACTGTCTATTTGTCACAGTACTCCTGGTCACAGGAATGGCTTTCAAGTAAGAATGACTAATCATGCACACATGGCAGCTTCTGCTATCTGGATTCCAATGCTGCTTTATAGTTTTGTCACAGGTGGAATTATTCACATAATGTCCAGGAAGACTTGGATATTTAATTTTAAGTTTTAAATTCTCACATATGTTCTTTCTAGTCAGTATAATAAACTGAAAGCCAAAATACTTCTTAATGGCTCATCTTCTTAAAAATTACTTTTTCCAGCTAATTCATCAGCAGTTGGTTTACTTCACAGATGCCCTTCTAGTAGTTCAGACCCGTTATCTTTATTTAATTTAATCCTACAGTTTTTGCTACCACTTACATTTCCAGATGTTGGGATTTTCTTACTTTTGTTTTCCCGTCTCAGAAACATCTGTTTCAGTAATAGAGATTTTATTTTGTTTTTCTTTTGTGCAGCTTTGAGTTGCTGTAAATAGATGTCTGTTTCAGATCTTCTATTCCCAACACCTCTTATTGCACTTTGTTCTTGATGCCTCGATCCCCCCTTTGCATATAAATTAAACAAATATTCCTTATGTTGCTAGCAAAAATACTACAGCCTATAAAATGTGTACGTGTAGATTACAGTTTTACTATTTTACATAATAAAGCTCAGGTAATTTATTTTTGCATGCACAAAATTACAAGCAGGTCCTTTCTAGCTAAAGAATAGTATTTTGGAAAGTGAAAATACAGTGTTTTTCTTATGACTTTGTATTACTTACTGGGACATAAGATGAGGTCTGCAGCTTATGTTCCAAACAGCAGTGCTGCTCATTTATGCCACTTAATTAGTGCAGAGAGTCTCCAAACTGCTGTCTTTGGGCAGTGGAGGATTCTCTTAGTTACAGTCAACACATCGTACCATCCCACATAACACAGGGCTTCTCCAGGTGCTTGCAGCCAATGCTGTTAGATAGGGTTAGCACTGTAACAAAGGAGATGCGGAAGAAGGAAGGCTGAAGGAGATACCTTGCTGCTAGGTGTCTATGATAGGTGTCCTGCTTTCCTGCACGAGAATGGTAGGTACCATCAGGTACTATAGCTTCTTGGTAGCTTGCTTTGGCAGGATGTTCAGGTGTGCGGTAGGTGAGACAGCCTTAGAGGCTAGTGTGTGCAGCTGGAGTGATGCACCTGGTAGTGGGCTGCTGAGTGGAGGATGATTTCTTTCAAGGATGCTCCCCTGTCAGTTGAGGATCTGGTCCATAGTCATTTGCAAAAAATCTTTCAGTTTTACTGCCTCTAGTTCTATTCCTCATAGCCAAGTTTATAAGCTGTGTTTGAAGTGCGTTGTATATATGCATCTGTTTGTCTCTTCAGGGAGATCTATTAATGTTCTTTGTGCTTTATATTCAGATTTTCCTATATATATTTGTTGCAGACAAACCAGTGACTGCTAGGATAGTGAAAGTAAGAACAGAAGCTGCCAGTAACACTGAAGGGTTGGATACTTTTATTAGCAGGACATGCATATGTCCATGAAAGACTAGACACACATTTCACTTGTGCTGAGCCCCTATAGGCCTGAGTTTTTCCTGAGGTAAAAGATATTTATAGTGTATTGAAATGTGACATTTCTAAGCTCTGTGGAAAATCAGGACTGTGGGTCAGAAGGTGAAGTAATTACTTGTGAATGTTACTGCAGGCATATTAGTTTCCTTTCACATACTAAGAAAATAGAACTGATACCTTGTGAGGTTTAGATTTCATTTCTAAAGGCAAGTGTTAGGATCTTAGAATGTTAAAAATTACTCTTTAAATCGAGACACTTTAAATAAGAGCTTTGGACTACCTAGGGTGCCCAAATAGCATGCTTTCCCCTCCCGTTTGCCTATCTGTGCTGTTAACAGGTGGCACTCCATGAAAAAAGAAGAAAAAAAGCCTATAACCATTACGTACAAAAAAAAACCCTGAAGCCTCACACCTGACTGTTATACATGAGATAGTTCCATTCATTTTTGTGTAATGCTCATATTAATGTTTCACAGAGCAAGTTATATATGTTTTTAGTATGTATCTGGTGTTGCTGCAAATTTAAGGCACATGTTTAACGTGGTTTGCATTGCAACTGCAGAGGCTAGGCCCTGTGCTATATTTTGTCAATAGTTTACCATAATAACTCAATTCTCATTAATTTTTTGAGGAATTAAATGGCTTAATTGCAATTTAAAAATACACCAGGAGCTAACATAAAAATAATTAATTTTCCTTCATTTCAGTGTGCTTGGTCTTTTGAACCTAATAGAAAGTGAAAAGGTGATTCTACTAAGTGACAAAAAGAACAATGTTCTGATTTAAAGAGCACATTAGGCAACACTGTAGTTGTAATGTGTGTGAGAAAGTAGTGGCTATGAGGTGACATAATGACTGAATTGAGCTTTTCATTAAGGCAGAGGTTCATCCTCTGGGTTTTCTACCAAGAGCTTATGTGTCTCTCCTGAGTATGTAATCTGAGTAAAGGCCCAGTCTTGCTGGGAGTTTTTAGGTTTTTTAAAATAGAGCCTTTGGGGACTGCTGCTGCTTCACCTTTTCCTCAGAGGCATTTTGCCCCTATGATGGCCGCCCAGGGCAGAAACCGGCCCCTCCGTCAGGTTGCCTATAGCCTGTCCTATCTCTGTTTTGGCAAGCCAGTTTCTTGGCTGGCCAAGCCTCTGCAAGCCAGCAGAGGAGATTTCCTTAGTGTTGCCGCAGCACCCTGGTCCTCTCAGTTCACTTACCGGTCTCCCCAGCTCAGTGCGAGGAGGGGCCCCCAAAGCGGGCCCTGTCCAGCCCCAGCCGGAGCACTTCAGGAGGAAGCTGGCTGCCCGCAAGCTGCACCGCCATTTCCCGTCCCGACAGGTTCCTCTGAGAGATTTCTCAGAGCCGGGGCAGGTTACGCACGATGCCTGTTTCACATGTTTTATGTTGCGTTGTCTGCTGAACCATTCAGACCACAGCACAGCTTGACTGAATTGCCCGAACACTAAAATCCTACTTTTAATAAGGCAGAAAGCAGAATATTTTTTGATTATTTCTTTTTCCTAGGGGATGAACGTAGTGAAAACAGGAAAATAATCCTCACACATGCATTTGAGAGATTGTGTGTGTGCATGTTTGCTTGTTTCTAAGTAACGCTCATGCCTTCGAAACCCTGAACCAGTTCACCCAGGGATTCCTTACTCCTGACGGGGCTGCTGACTCGGACATCCCACTGGCTGACTGACACTCCGCAAACGCCTTGAGAGCTTGCCCACCACCTGCACTTCCCCGCTTTAAATTATGAACTAGATTTGGTTACCAAGGCAACTCTGTTCACTGACCTACGATATTCTCTTGAAAACACTTTTTAAATTAGATTTACTGACACATGAACACAGTTAAGCCTTTACTCTGTGGAAGTTAAATGTGCATCTAGTATCAACAAAGATGGTATCGTTTATGTACACAGAAGTTGAATTAGTCTTTTCTTCTTTTTGCCTTTTTTTTTTCCATTTTCTACCTCCTATGTATTGGAATTCTTGTATCTCCTCCTCCCTATGTCATCCCTCACTGCCAAAGCATAAATGTAAAATGCTTAAATGCTTTCTTACACATGGGCTCCATTGCTGGATGCCTGGAAAGTACCATTTCTGCCTCTGCTTGCATTCTTAGCACTCTCAAGGATAGAGACACCTCTGTAAAACATGAGACAAAACCAGTCTGAAGCTGCACGGAGAGTATAATTTGGAGCAAAATGGCACAAAACTTAGTATACAGAAACTGTGTAAAAAATGGGCACAGTGCCTGTGTACCTTAATTTTATAAACAGACTTAAAAACAGGTCAGATCCAGTGTGCCATTTTCTGTGTTGCAGCAAACTCAGAGGTTAGTTTAAAATAAAGAAAAGTTTTTTAGTGAATCACTGTGGCAGAGATGAAAACTGAAGTACAGATACAGTCACAATTGCGGAGTTTACGTACAAGTCTAGTTGCGTCTCATGGTCACCTCAGGAATACCCTGCTCAGCCATCAGCTTTCCCAGCATAGAAATCCATAACCATCTCCCCCTGGATCTGAAATTTCGTCTGCAGCTTCCCTCAGTATGGTGTGAGCACTCATAAAATACCATGTAATCAGAAAGAATTATTTCAGATAAAACTGGTGTTCATCAACACCAGCCTGCACCTCCACCCTCCACTGAATTTTGTCGTGCTCGTTCCCAGGTTCTCTATACTGTGCCAAAACAGCTCCAGCTACTTCTTCCTATCTCCCCTCTGACCCATCTCTTCTCACCCGTCCCTGTTCCTCAGCACAGGGAGCCATACACTGTTGTTTTTAATTCTGTGTTAAAATTGTATTGTGTTTCAGTTGTGGCAACTTGCACTGGAATCTGTCCCCTTCCCCTCCACCCCTTCTAAAGGCAGCTGTGGAGACGTTCCTTTTTTAACCCATTCAGTTTCTGGCTGTCACCCTGTGTGTAGAACACACATATAGTACTTTTTGGGTACTCCAGAACACCATAAAATATATGATGATTCAATTTAAGAATCTTCTAAATTTCTCTGATTCTGTAGCTTTGCTACACACAGGGAGGTTTTATAAAATTAAACGAAGAACCCATTGACTTTCAGCCCTGTGTGGCCTTTCAATTCCCTCGCTTTCCATATGAGTTATGTGCTACTTAGGAAGGGTTCGTCCGTGCTGAAAGCAGATACCAGTCCATACACCCTGTTGCTCTGTGCACTGAGGCCAGGCTGTGGTGAAGGCAGCCCAGCTGAAGCAGAAGTACAAAGCTGTGGACATCTGTTAACTAATGATATATCTGGGTTCTGTGAAACCAGATTCAGCCCTACAGCTGCTGAATATGTGTGTTGAAACCTTATTTATTGATACTCCCTTGTTACCTTCAGTCAGGGATTGGTTGCCCCTTAGCTGGTAGAAGAGTGAACAGCATTCAGCATGAGAAGCAGCACTGGCTAATGGGTCCTGTTAGCAGGTCTTGCTGTGTTTCAGAAATTTGCACGTTTTTCTGCTCTATTTGTAGGTGTTCTGTTTCTTATATCAAATGTGACTGACATTGAACTTCATTCTTTGCTTTCAGTTGATTTGGCCTAGAAGACTTTCATGACAATTGTGCTTTCTCTTTTTTTCCTTTCTTTTTTTTTTTAATTATTATATACCTTGCTGTTACCACTCCTGGGAAATGCTTTTTTAGGACATATTGAGTTGATGTCCGCAAAGACCAGAACATCATCCCTGTTGAGCTAGAACATTGCACTGCTTTTCTTCAGTATGATTGTTTTGTTGGAAACTAGGAAAGAAAAAAATATGAAGTTTTGCTTTTGTAAGCCTCAGACATGCAAACGTTTGTGTGTTTGCTTTGCTTTAAGCCTATGGGCAGTGTTTGAGATTCTAATTTATTAAATACGTACTTCATAGTAAAGGATAATTCTGAAGGAAACTAAATATATTGCTCTATTTGTGCCAATTCCTTCCAGAGCTCTTCAAACTCTGTTTTACATGATAGAATACCTCCTACTATTTGTTTGGCCTAATTCTAGGTTGAGCTCACCATTACATGTAAACGGTTAAACAGAGGGGAGTTATTATATATAAGATTTAATTTTACAGGAATTCAGAATTGTTTTGTGAGTCTCATGTGCAATGTAGATGTTTGGTGGTTAGAGACTATCTACAGGGCTTCCTCATAGCATGCATTCTTTTGATTATTAATGTCTTTAGAAGTAGGTAAGAAGAATTGCTTCCCACAGTGTCAAATACATTCCTTCCTGAAGAAAGGTGGATGCCGGGGGGAGCTGTTTGGAGGATGAAGGTGACTGTGCGGGTGCTTTCACTGAGGAAGAGCAAATAATTCTATTTGAAGCTAACAGAATATTTGCCTGTGTAGCTGCTTAACATTTGGAAAAACTGGAACAGAGAGGTGTGTGTTATGAATAACAAAGCAAAGTCAAAGTAGGTATTTAGAGAAGGAAAAGTGCAATCACGCTAATCTCTTCAGTAGCTCCTACTAACTGACAAATGCTAAAGGCAGCAGAGGCCTCCAGGGTGGCATGGTGTTGGCATCTTTAGAGTGAAAGCAGTTCTCATACTTCAATACTGGATCTGTATGTTGTCATGAAACAAATGGGAAAAAAAAAAAGGGAAACTTAAGGTTTGCCATAAAAATGTATTATACAAGGGATCGCTTCCCTGGAAATTTTCCTTTCAGTTACAAAATAGATATTTCTGTTAATTTCTCGGGGTCCTGGAGCACTTGAGTAGTGCTTTTGTAATTAGACACCGATATATTATTCCAGCAATGTTGTCTTCCCCTGGAAGACTTCCTCTCAGAATCTTTTGTGTAAGTATTAGGTGAAAATATCCTGAATTTTAGTTTGGAAGCAAATTATTATTACTGAATATTAGCTCTGTGTATCTACACTTGTCCATCGTTGACTTAAGCTCTTTTCAGATGAGAGAACTAGCCTGTGTGTATGTTGCCTTTGCTGCATGCTGTATTTTGGAGCACGACACACAGCACATCTTCCCATCAGAGTTCTCTGGATATTGACAATTTCCGAACTGTACCAGTTCACAGCAGTTACATGGTTAGTAGAATATCATATTCTTTGATGTCACAGATAGAGGAATTTTCTTTAACAGCAATTATGTTTCTACATGATAGTACAAGGTGGAATCTTTTTTATGCACTAGGGGTTGCACACAGTGACAATTAAGACAGATACTGATGCCGTCTCGGCAAAGCTGTTCCAAATATTTTTTTGTTTTAGGTAAGTGTCCTTAAGGTCCAGGCCCTGTGAAGGGAAGGGGGAGAGAGGGTAAGGACTGAAAGACCGAATGTATGGAAGCCCCAAATAAATACAACTTAAAATGTAAAAGCTTTCCAATTTCTTCTCAGATTGTGAACGTGTCACGGTTAGTTGGTGTTGATAACCCTGTGGAGCTGATCTATTTTGTGGAGGACCAAGATGGAGAGAGACTCAGTGCTCTGAAGTGCTCAGACCTGATGAACAGAGTTGATATCCAGCGGGCTGCAATCATCCTTGGATACCGCATTGAAGGCACCGTTGCACAGCGTAAGACCTATGAAATCCACACTGATGCCAGCAAAGAGAAGCAGGAAGGGTGACATTAGCTTTGGAGATTATGGCACTGCACAGTGCCCACTGTTGCAGTGTTTTGTTCTTGGGATGCTGCAATTTTGACACTCCTGAGGACATAAATTTTAGCAGTCTTGCAGTGAGCTATGTGGTGTTACTTTGCTTCTTGAAGACTGCTGAGCTTGGAATTGCAACAGGGTCCTTAAGTGTAAGCCTCACTGCATTCACTTTAGTGCTTGTGCTAGAAGAGTACTGTGCTAGCTAGATACCTTCTTGCCATTTTCATCTCTTTCTG
Source organism: Ciconia boyciana (assembly GCF_034638445.1). NCBI lineage: Eukaryota > Metazoa > Chordata > Aves > Ciconiiformes > Ciconiidae > Ciconia > Ciconia boyciana. Next base: position 64,077,381 of record NC_132934.1, read on the forward strand.
CTAGTCCAATATTTCTGTACAGCTTGTCTTGCCCAGGAGTTTGCACAAAACTGACGACTCTGGGATGGGAGGGCATCAGAGTGAAATGGGTGTTCCCTTTAGCTGAGTAATGTCAGTGAAGTTTAACACAAGTCACTATTTTTTGTTTGTCTGAATTATCATTTCTGTGAGTGAAAGGTGTAGGCTAATGCTAGCTGGCGCATTTTGGGGGGTATAAGCAAAAAGAAACAGTTTATTTTCTTCATTGAATATGATTGACCTTATTTTTATGTGTTTGTCCATCAGTAATCTATAAGTAATGTAATCTTTTAATAAAGATAATATAAAACTAATGTGATCTTTTACTAGGTACACATCAGAATAAAAATGACAGGTCATACAAAGTCATATAATGACTTTATTCAGGAAGCTTGGTATATAAATTTGCAGTAAGGAACAAGATAGAAGACCTACTCAAAATTCCATGTTATGATTAGGAAAGAAACTTGAAAATATTTTAAAACAGTAACAGACATATATGATGTACAAAATACCTCACTGATATGAACGCTTAATTACCTTTTCTGTTTTCTGTGCAATATGGAGGCATGAGTTACATTGTACCACAGGGTATTTTGCCAATAGAACTAGCATGTGTCTGATTTTTAAAATTCTCTGCAGAAAGAAAAGAAAGAAAATAGTAATAATGGCACCATCTGGATGTGTTTCTAAATTTTGTCCCTCATTAAAACAATAGTTTAAAGATGGGTCAGTAGCTCATATACATCTGCTTAATATCTGTTCGTGGACTGTAACATTGGTTAGACAGAAATGCAAAGAATGCAAAGTTGCAAGAATAAATTCCCTTTATAAAAAAAGGTGAGTGTTGAACAAATCTCATGAAGTGTTTATAGCTTATTCTGCATGTTGAAACTTTGACATGGCATTAGAAAGCTCTTTTAAGAGGCATAGAGTCGTAGAACTTTTTTTTAAATGTTTCTTCTTATTGGAAGAAACTAGACAAAAAGGTTATTTTTATAACAGAAAATATAATGTCATAAATGAGCTGTCAGATGTATAAAATACAAGAGTTATATTTTCCTTTAATCTCTAGGTTCATCATTAGAATGGCTATTAATAAAAATTATATATAAAAATAAGATCACATAGAGATACAGTTTTTAACATGAAAACATCACTTTAAGAAAGTGCATCAGTTTGACTAGAAATGTATTACTGCTGTGGTTTTTAGTCCCATATATGACCACTATGCAAAATACAGCAAATGAAAGTTTTGTTGATTCTTCCAGTTCACTGTTTACATGCATGACTAGTGTGATTACACTTTCCAGTAGTTTTTTCTTCTGTTTAGGGCTAAAGTATCTCACACGCTGACGATGAAATAGAGAAAGGAAAAAAAAGTAATAAAAAATGTGTAACTACACACCTTGGGCAGGAGGGTCTTACTGATTTCAAATTGACTGTGATTATTGATGGGGAAGGTAACAAATTATATAACGTATAACTAAAGAGAAGCAGTAGCTGATAATACTGCTTAAAGCAGGATACAGGCAATAAGGTTGGAAAGTCCTTCTCACCTTTGTTAGTGGTAAGTCATTTTTCTGGACCCATTTCACTATGTCAGCTCAGTTTTGGGTTACAGAATGATGTGGCAGAAGTGTATTTTCATAAGTAATTTAAGCACAGGTCTTCAGAAGGTAGGCCAGGACAATCGATCACCTGCCCCATGCTTCCTGAGCATGACATACATTAACTTACAAGTGGTATGACATTTCCTGTGATGTGCGGCTGGTTTCTGATAAATTCTCTAACTACCATTTACAAGAACATAAAAATACATAACCTTGAAGTGTCCTCATTTAAAAATATATAACCACATAAAATTGCTGTCTTCCTTTTAACTTCACAGCTGTGGAGAAGCTGAAGGAGTCCACCTCAGAGTCACAGAATAGCAACCTATGGATTATTGTTGGTGTGGCAGTCCCAGTTGCAGTGGTGCTCCTGATCGTTATTATTTTATACTGGAAACTTTGTCGAACAGACAAACTGGAGTTTCAGCCAGACACAATGAGCAACATTCAGCAGCGACAGAAGGTAAAAGGGGAAGCTGTGCTGAGAGGAGCTTGAGTATTCTGAGCATAAATGAATGTGAGAGTCTAGGGAACACCTAGCATCCTTAAATAGCATGGGGAAACACAGTTTCAGAGCATTCCAGTTTAAAAAAGGAAAAAAAGTCAAATGATAGTTGAAGTCAAGAATCCCATAGTGGTTTACTTATTCTTCTAGGTATGTGATACTGCATTAGACAGACACATCCTTCTGAAATGTGGGCGCTGAGGCTGAAAGGAACCTTTCTTTATCACTTCATTTCAAGGCTTTGGCTAGGACTGAACAAGAGGAAATATACCAAGTGTTTAATCACTGACCTTGTTTTCTGCAGAGGGCTGAATTTTTCTTTGGAGAGCTTCTGCTAAACTAATTTGACAGCTAAACCACACCATCCGTTATACCTCATGCTGGAACTAGAATTTGCTAGAGCCTATCCTTGCTGCTCCGTGTTCTGCCGGGGCTCTTGTGTCGCTGTTGTGAGAGCCTGTTGCAGGACTGGAACTTTAATTAGTGGATCTGCATGAGACTGCATGGGTGAGCATGTTGGCCAGAGTATTGGAGGACTGGGTTAGGATGGTGAGAAATTCAGTAGTCTGTCTTTTTCCTGCCCAAGACTGTAAATTAGAAAATATGTGGTCCAGGATTTTCACAAAGCATGTATTCAGTAAAAAGAGTGGAAAAGTGACTAAAGGGTTACAAATCCTACTTTTCCTTTTTACAGCTGAAGAGAACCGGTCTGTGTGTCAGAGATGCTTATTACTGACTATACCTTCAGAGGCATTATTAAAGGCAAAATAATCTGCCTGTGCTAATCCTCTGGTACTGTAGTCATGTTCTTGTACTGTCACCTCATGTTCAGTCATACAGTTTTCCCTGTAACAAGTCTTGTCTGTACGCTATGCTCTCTTTCAAGATAATTAATGATGTGAAAGATGAGAGAAGTAGAAAGCAGTTGCACTTCCAAAGCAGTCAGAACAAATCAATAGTAACTTCCATTTGTCTTGCCACTGCAGATTGAGTGTCAGAATCGAGGTCGGCAACAAGTGGTACCCTTTGATGAACTTCACCTCCTGGTACCTTGTTTCACCTGTGCTGTGGTAATATGTAACACAGATTTTGATTGAAGAAGTTCCCCGCAGTAGTTTCAGCTAATTTGAGAAGGGTCGTACAAAAAAGGCAAGAGGGGATCATTACCCTTGGTACACTATTTCATCACATACATTTTCAGTACCACTCTGCTGTCGCAAACTTTTTGTAAGAAAGCAGTTGGGTTGGGTTGACTGTAAGGCGAGAAACATCTTTTATAGTTTTACTTTCTTTTGGGAAAATGGCTCTGTTGTTTTTTTCCAGTGCTTCCACGGTATTCTTCATTTTAATCATTCATGAGTCAGAAGCCTTCAACTTGTTTGTATGCAAGTCTCATTTCAGTTTGCCTAGGGATCCTGTCGCTTTGCTTTCTTTAGGGAAGTCACTGTAAGCAAACTAGAAAGAACCAGTAAGGACATCTAGTCCAATCCTTGTGCCAGTGGATGGCTCATATGTTAATACTAAATGAGGTAAAGCAATAAAAAGTGTCTTAAATTTTTATCACTTAGCACATTAAACAACTGGCAGAATGTACTTTGAAAACCATTTTCCTCCTTTGCCCAAGATCCAGAACAAAAGTAGTACTCTAGCTTCCTTAGTATCAGGCTGTCGTTGGGCTTTCTTCAGGTCTTCAGACAGTGGGTTGGAATTCCAGATCAGAATAGGGCATATTTAACAAGCACTGAAGACCCCCAGACAGTAACAACCGCGTACAGATGATTAGCAACATTTGGTCTGGTCCTGCCCTTTAAAACTGTTTGTGTTTTTTATACTTTTTATTACCCTAAATGCAAAGAAATGATCAAAGGAGTGAAATCATGTGGTCGGAGATTTAGGTCTGTAAATAAACTAAATTTAGAAATGGACTCAGGCTCCCCCTTCCTCACCCCACCCACAATTATTTCCATTCCCTCTTTATAGAGCTTGACTTTGGTACCAAGGGAAAGTGGAGGCCTGCACTGCATCTCTAAATGGAAGGATATTTAGGTTAAAGATCTGGGTTTGTCTCTTGGAATCAATATTTCATTGGTAAAAGCCATAAAGATGCATTTATAGTGCTAGCTCTTCTCACTTCCATTAATCTTTAAAAAAATTTACTTTTAATGTAAATATAGAAATGGAATGTATAAATATCAAAGTATTTCATTAACATATGCATGGCATATCCATACTGGAAATAGAAGACAATTCTTTTCAACCATGTAATAAGTCTACAATGTGTTTTGCACTTGAAAATGTGTGTTGGTTGGAAGATAAGAAACTGAGACACCCTTTTCTTGTTCAGATGAAACAGGATATCATACTGCACTGGTGGATCTCCAGAGGTATCACCAGTCTTTTTTTCAGTGTGTTTAATTAGCCATTTTAACATAGCAGATCAGTGGGCAACACAATAATGTTAGAATTCACAGTAGCAGCTGATAGCAAATTATGTCACCTGTGACTTAAAAGCCTGGAACAAGGTTGGGAGTGGGGCGAGGGGAAAGCCTGTTTGCTTCACACTGCTGAGGAAAGACTTTGCCACTAAAAGGCTGGTTCCTTGAAACATCAAGAGAGAGAACTTCTGTAACGTACAGTAATGCAAATCACATAAGTAAGACATAAGTTTTGCAGGAACTTTTTATTCTCAGTTTAGAGTCTCTTTTACAAATTTGCATTCTTCTCTTCAGAGAGGTGCTTTAAAGACGTTACAAATTTTCCTGGATTCTATTGCCCCGTGTGTCATTCTAGTACCATCTTTTCTTTCTTCCTTCCTTTCACTTAATCACTTAATTCTGGTTTTAAACTCCTGCTTTTTCCTGAAATATTTTGATATGCACTCAGACAATATAATTATTTAATTTTAATCTTCTGTATGTAAAGTTTTACTTTTACAGAGTAGGTATGGTTTCTTTGTTCCTATGACCACCATTAAAAATAAGTCATAAGCTGCATGCCCTCACAGTCTATCTTCTCGTGAAGCAGACCAGTACTATTATCTATTGATAATAAGACCCTACATGCCTTTTGGGTGTGCCCTGAGGGTCTGGCTGCCCGGGTACACCTCAGTGAGGTAAAGATCACCAGAGAGTTGAGTTACGCAACAATTCAGTCATACTGGCCAGCATATCATGCCAGCACAGCTAACCTGCTTTGGTCCCTTATCTGCTCTGTGGACACCCCTTTAGAATATTTGGGTCACAGTCCCTCACTTGTGACTGTCAATAACAGCATATTTCCCACGTCAGCAGGCATAGTTGTGTTGAAAAATATTCCGATCCTGCAGTGACAAACCCACAGAAGTAGCCAAGATTGCATCTATGTTTATGTGCCATAGCAGCCCTGAAGCTAGGCTTGAGTCTAGATTTACTGCTTGTCCCCACCCTCAAGGCCAGGTCACTCTCAAAGATAATGTAGATAATAGCAAAGATAATGTTTCTTCTAAGGTGGTGACATGGGCAGGGTAGACTGTATTCAGCAAAGGCCTGTTCTGCAGGTTGGGTGTACCACGCCACTCTACCAGGTTCTGTTCTCTCCATCTGGCCTTCTAGTTTCATCACAGGATCAGTGTCTTGCAGACAGGATGGTGTAAGAGTCCTTCTTAAAAAGGCTCATAATGTTATCTTCTGCAAAGGACATACAGAGAGCTGAACTCAAACAATACTAAGGGATGTTTTACTTCTGGATAGTCTCAGAAGTCTGCTACTTAAGTAAATATAAATATAAATATAAATATAAATACATAGGAAAGAAAACTTTTGTTTGATGCTAGCAAAACCAGGTTCAAAGATAAAGTAATTTTAAAAAAAAATGGACCTTGAAGAGACTCTGATTAGTTAATCCATCCCTCTGCCTCAAAGCAGGATTCACAATACCTGAAAAATATTAGGTTACCTTTTTCATTCCGGAGATTAGATGGGAAAACATGCTTGGGTCAAAGTTATTTGGACTCTTTTTAAACTGGAAACTAAGGAAGCAGGTCAGAGCAGTGAAATTCTATGCGAGATTATTGGTCTGTGCAAGGATAATTCTTTTCAAGAGATGGAACTAAGATATTTAAAGGGCACATCAAGTATTTATGACTTGTTCTGTAAGCTGTAGCATCCTACTGGAAATTCACCTTGATGTGATTTGGGTTGTTGCACTGGATAAAGATGTCTCTGCCTTTGGAAGTAAAAAGATGTGTAAGTGGCATTTTTAAATTACTGGATTGTCTCTCTTGCCATTGCCTATATCCACTACAACACTGTCCCAGCTTGAGCTTTTTTTCTTGCAAAGAAGCTGTGCCTTTTGTGGGCAATTGAATTTTTGCCATGGGTTATTTTTCTTCTTCATGAAAAAATGGATAAATGTCTTCAATGCCCAAACCATCATTCTGCTCTGTACTAGACTACTGACGTTTTTGTGTGAAAACACTGTCAACCCCTTTCCTCTTCACCAGAGAGCAAAAAACCCATTCACATATTATCTGTAATGCGAACAGAGTTGGCAGTATTATTTCTCTATGGACATCCAAAAATTAAAATGGAACCTGGTTCACTAGGGATTTCACTTTCCCTGCTGTGTACAAGCATTTGGAGGAAGAAAGTCAAATCCTTTGCTAGGACTTTCCAGAGTTAGTTTCAGCTCTAGACAGTTATTCATGGAAAGGCTCCCTGACCTAACGACAAGAACCTCACACCGGTGGACAAGCTCATTGACGGTTTACTTAGAAGGTCTTGGATGGTCTCCTGTAAATGCTGGGTGTGCTGAAGTCATTGCCTTTGCAGTGCTAACTTGGACTGAGTTGCTTACTCAGCTCCTAGTTTTTCCAAGGCCACATCCTAAAACCCTAGGGTGAAAAAGCCTAATTCTCCAGCCAGCAGTCGCTCCTCTCTGGGGCCCTTTGCATGACACTATGGTTCTTAAAGGCTGAACACATCTCTCCAGCTCAGTGCTCCTCCTGCGTGTTCACGTGTGGGATGGCTCAGTCCCCACGAAAGCCTAGGACAAAGCATACAGTAACCCACCTTCTCCTTGAGTGGTAGCACAGGTAGTGTCAGAGCTGGCGGGCTGACAACTTGCATCGTGTGCCAGCAAGCCTCAGCTAATGTGTAATCACCTGGGGACTGTTACCAGCCCTTGCATGTCTACTCTAATCTGTGCTGCTTCTGACAGCCAGACAGACCTCTGTGTGTTGCTCACAGTTACAGGTAATGAGTCATGCGTTCTGCAGGATGTCTGAGAGGCTTGTGTGGATTTTTATTCCCCCCCCCCAAGCAGGGACATCTGATACCCAAATCTCATGTGTCAGGTGTAACTTTACACTTCTGAATTGAGAGTTTTGCTTATTATTGTGTATTCAGTAGACTAACTCTTGGATGTTCCCAGGATCAAAGAGGCCGGCCCTGCTGGAGGCTAAATACTAGGCTTCTGCTCCTGGTATAAAGAATTCTTGTGATGTTTTGACATCCTGTAATCCTTTTGTTCATCTCTATAATGTAGAGGCAACAGCTCTGCATTGCAGAATAATTCCAGTCAAAAGAGACTCATGTTAAGAAAGGCAGCTGACACCAATCTTATATAAACTACTTGAAAACTGACATGAGTTTCTGCAAGAGATTCATGTCTGTGCCTACTGTTTGCATAAAAAATATCATTCATTTCTAATAGCAACCTTAACTAACTATCCAAAATGTCTTTTTGGAATTGGCATACAGGTTCTGCTGCTTCAGAGTCAATAGCTGGATTCTAACAAGGAACACAGTATTCAACATCTTAATTACTTCTCAACAGTATGTTTCTCTGATGGCAGTTCCTCTGCAAGAGGTCTTTTGTGGGAACTCTTCTTCTGTAGTGAGGATTAACAATTCACAAATTGTAGAGATAAAATGCCACGCTTAGATATACTGCTTATACCGATAGATATAAGAAGTAAAATGTCTCCATCTGCTTTTTTACAAACATTTGAGTAGCTGTCTTGAAGTCAGACCAAAAGGCCGGCTAGCCCAGGTGCCAAAAGCAAGAACCTATAGAAGGGGAGAACAGGGCAAGTACATGTGATGCTTTGCCTTGAGTAACTCTTCAGCCTCCAGTTATTTGTGGCTAAGGGACTTTCTCTAGAAGTGGTGATATTTAGCAACCCTCAACAGATTTCTCTTCCATGAACTTGTCCGGTCCTTCTCAACCCATCTGAGCTGCTGACAGGGATTTCCACAGCATGTTATATGAAGAACCACATCATCTTGTTTCATCTTGCTCTTATCCTGCCACCTCCTTGTTTTCTGTGATGCCCACTAGTCCTTGTATGGGAGGGAACAGTGAACAGCTGAGTCCTAGGCACTTGCTCCTTGCCGGTCCTGGCTTTACAGATCTCTGTCATATTCCCATCTCCATCATCTCTTTTTCCAGACAGAGGAGTCCCAGTTTTATTATCCATTCTTTTGAACTGTCCTTTGAACCAACTGCTAGCCTCTGAAAAGGCTAGAATATTTTCTAATTCTTTTCCATCCTTTTTGAGAGGGGGAGACTAGAACTGCATATGCTATTCAAAATGTAGGTGACCCATAGATTTATAGAGTGACATTTATATAGTGGCTACTTTTGAAAAGGAGTTAAACAAAAAGAAAAAGAATCCATTTTCAAAATATGGATAAACTTTATACTATCCTAAACATAATAGACCACTGAGACTAGATTAATACTGGGGAAAAAATTCTGTCTTTCCTAACAAAAAATGATAAAGAGTTTACTGTAGAATTTAGCTATTTTGGGAATGAGGAAATGGGCCAATATCAAATCATTGTTGCCTAAGGTTTTAATGTTGCTACTCACTTGTAGCTTCATTTCACCAAGCAGATTATTTCTGCAGTATATATGAATGCACTTTCTTTCTGTGTGCGTTAAACCCTTTTTAGATATATAAATGTGTTTGAGTCACTGAGCCCAACAAAATACCAGCACAAAAATAAATGAAAATTGCTGACCTGTGCTCTACCTTAAAAGACTGTTAGCACTTTTCTCATCATTTGCAGAGAGGAAGTGTTTCTGGACTGTGTTGTGTATGTGCCCTGTCCAGACGGTGAGAGCCATGTTATGAATGTATTCTTTTGCTTCACAAGTTGAGAAAAGTTTCCTTAATTTATAATTTTTTGACGTGTTGTGCTACCTCTCTTAGAGGTTGCAGTTGATGTTGGTGTTGTGTACGTGGCCTTGGAGGAGTAATTGGTTGACATAATTTATGGACAAAAGACTGGTGGAACTGAGACACAGCAGTGACCTGTCTATCTGATAAACTTGGTGATCTTTTTCTAACTTACTCTGACACTGTCATCCAACCAGTGTGCAAAGGAGCCTCACCAAACCATGATTAAGATAGTATCCACACTGCAGCATTTCTGTCTGAGAAGGAAGGCTAAAACTATGTGTGATTCAGACACAAAGTTCTGCCTGTTACAGCAGTTTTCCCAGCAGCCTGTGGGCATAGATGTACTCAGAGTTATGGGCTTTCGAATGATCCCTCTTGTATTTTGTGAAATTTACTGAGCTGTCATGGTAATATTAGTGTGGCAGGAAGAAATGCACAAAGGAGAAGAGGAGGGATGATGAAAATCCACGAGAAGAATCTGTCTTAAGAAAATATTTCAGAACAGGTGTCTTGAGAATTTCAGGCTTTATAAAGTTTTGTAAGTTTGGGGGTTTCTTTGTTTTTAATCCTACTCCAGGAGCAAAAATCCTGAGGTGGTGTTTTTTGTGGGATTCCTGCTTTACTTACTTTTTGTATGGTGGTGAGCAGTAAACCACAGTTCTGACTTTTCAGAGGAGGGAAGGAGGACCAGAGGCTGTAGACTAGCTTGTTCTGGTTTTCCGTGCCAGCACTTGCTATACTGTGCACAACTTCTCCCCAGCTTGATGGTAGAAACCCATGCTTATAGTTATAAGCATGTTTCTTCTCCATAAGGACATGTTTGCTCAACTGCTTTACCTATTCCCAGTAACAGTGATAGTTCACAGAAGTGCTGTTGTGATAAACAAATGTGAGACGTAGTTTGTATGAAGAAGTGCTTGGTCCAAGATGAGAAAATGGGCATCATTTTGTACATACACACTCTTTTTTGGTGCTCAGATCTCAAAATCCTGCTTCTTTTTGAGATGGGGCTTGTCATAGAGGGTACAGGCTGTAACACAGCTGTAATGGGAGGGTGATGGCATCCCACCTAAGAGGCAATATAGTGAACTGCCATTGCACCTACACTTTTTTTTACATACATACACAATTATCAAGTGAAGGCATTTAAATCAAATTAGAGACCTCTTTTGGTTTGGTGCTTAAAAACATGTCCTAAACCAGCAGCAGTGAAGGATCCCTCTACACATTTCTCAGTGATACTTAGTGGTTTTTTTAAAGTAGGCCGGGAAAGAGTTTGTGCTGATGGCACAAGTTGATTGCATCGTATCCTATTTCATAGGGAAATTGTGTCAATGGCACAAAAAGACCTTGAGAAATACAAGTGGGTCTTTTTTCAGTATTTTGAGGGAGGCTATGGAGGTGGAACTCTACTTCTATGTGATCTTCTAATACGCTTTTTTCATCAACAGAGGTTTCTTGTGTCTTAACTCAGATATGCATTATTGTTATTGAATCGCATTTATAATTTGTATGCATACTTTACAGGCAGTCCCTGGCTATGATCCCGAAGTGTTTTATGTTGAAGGAGAGCAATGTAAACAAAAAACAGAGGGTATACTTATGTGCATAAGGGGTGGAAATGATATTAGAAGAATGAGCTGAATAAGAAAATGAGACTGAGAAAGGTGAACATGCCTCAGTACTTCTAAATTGTTATTTATTGGTAGGTGTTTTAAATATCTCATGGAACAGTCATTGCAAACAATAGGGATGAATGATCCTCGTGGGAGGAAGAAGTAGGTGACATCTTGGATGGGATAGTAGAAGCATGGTGAAAAAAATGAGTTAAAATTCAGAAGACCGTAGCAAGCACAGTAGCAGCTGCAAATAGTTGTCCTTACTGGTGCATCATGAGAGTAATGCAGTGAATTCACACTACCCTATGCTGTGGTGCCCTGGGAATATGGAGAAGGGTTTGGTGGTGTGAATCTCAGATTGTGGAAGGCAGTTTGTGATGTTTAATAGCTTTAAGCCATCCTAAATCAGACTGACTTACATCTTCAGCCCTCGTTAATTTTAAGAACACTGATTCTCATTGCCTTGCTGCATTTAAACTAATAGACTTGAAAACATTTTTTTTTCTGTAAAGTTTCTTTATCCTGTCATTTTTGTAGCATTCCATGTGCTAGCATGTTAGTAAGGTCATAAGTCAGCAGGACTTCTTTACAGGGATCCCTGTCCTGTTCATAGTTCATGTACCAGCACTAAAGTATTCTTTTTGAAATCATGCTTAGGTCCTTTGTTTCCTTAGAAATGTATTTTAACAGCCTCTGCTCAATGTGTCTAGCTCTACAAGGAACAAGACAAGACTGTGGTATAAAATCAATAGAAAATTGTCTTAATACATTATTCTTCTTACTATGTCCAAATTCAAATCCTGCTTATAGGAACTACAGGAAGAATACTCAGTAAGTGTATCTCTTATCTTCTGCTTTCCGCTGAAGTTATTCACAGACCTGTGTGTGCAGTATTTGCTTTCTTGAGAAAACAGATTGTTGACATTCCTGGTGTGTCTCTGCATCTAGCAAAACAATATATTGGCAACCACTTTATATTTCTGTGACTTGAACAGTACTGAAACTATTAGCTGCTTTCATGGGCAAAGTCTTGACTGAGGTCCACAGACTTCATGGGCTTCTACAGAAATAATTTGATTTTTCTGTGAATTGAGCTTCAAATACTTGGTTTTTTTCATTCAGTATGTAACAATAGAATTAAGGCACTGTCTTGACTTACCAATTTGAAATCATCTTCCCCTTAGATTTCAGCAGGTTCTGCATTTGTATAATAATATAATGCCTTACGAATGTGGTAGTTTAGACATGTTCATTTTGTCAGTAAGCTTCAGAGTAGTTTACCTTTTCCCTTTCACAAATATATAAAGATAAAACAAATGAAAACCTTCTCTAACAACTTACATGTACAACAGATCTTTGCTAGTACTGGTTTTATGCAGTGTTAGGTAAAGGCACTTGAGGCTGATTAAAAAGAGGCTCAGTTTCAGCACCTGAACAGGTAGCGGTGTCAGCACAAATGTGCACTTAAAAAGAGATTGTATTCTTTCCTTGGTGGTGTTTTATTTATGAGTAGTAGATGACAGATCCACACATGGTATTCTGACTACCTGTCCTAAGGTGAGCAGAGGTCATCCAATCTGTTACACTGTATAACTTCATATAAAGAAAAGGAAGAATGCAGCAGGTGGCACACAGAAATTCATAAGAAAATGTAGGAAACCTCTTCAGTCTGGAACAACACTATTAATTCGTTCCACTGAGTCTCCGTGTTCTGACCATCTAGTCTTGCAGAAAGCAGAGTTGTGTTTCAGTGTCCTTCAGCCACTTTTCACGGAAAATGTAGATTTTTGTTAGTATCGGTTCTCAGTTAAAGTCATAATCTTGCCATGGTCTAAGAGGTGAGGTATCAGAAGTATAGATTTTTTTTAATTTTTTTTTTTTAAGAAAACAAAGTGGGTTTCTGTCAGCATTGTTTCTGCAGTAATAATCATATTAGTATTTCTATTTCTCAAATAATGGGTATTACTTTTAATAAGTCATTTTATCAATTTTTGTTTTGTTGAGGACCATCTCTTCATATTCAGTCAGGTATCATGTTTTATATATATGTATTTTCACATTATATTTTTCTGTCATGTTTTTTCATTCATACGTGCAAACACATGTATACACACATGCATACAGTCTCTCACACTGTTCATATATTGGCTGGAGCTGGTAGTGCCAACTTAAGCTTTTTTAGCAGGAGATATCTAGATTAGCAGGAGATTATCTAGATTACTATTTGGCTGTACAGAACTCTGCAAGATTTGAATCGTTCAGGCTGAAGTTTTCCATTCAAGTATCAGTTTCATACTGAATCTTTTTTTAAGATAAGAAGAGGTTGTTCTTTCAAAGAACAAGGTTAAGAGAAAATAGAGTACTCTGTCCAAATTTTAAAAATTGTTTTGGGGAAGCTCTAGTGCCTATTCTCAGCCTTTGGGGATGCAGGGTGGGGAAGGAAAGGAAACGGGACCAGAAGGTTGTTTTGTGTGAGGGAAATGCTTTTGCTGATTCTGTGGGGAATTGACCATTTCTGACTAAGTTTTAAACCTTTGGGAAAATGTTTGCATGTGATTGACAGAGACTTGTTAGAGTTTTACCAGTTAAATTCTAATAGGATTACACCTGTTCTGCACATATAAGCTTTGTAGAGCTGTACCTTAAAAGCTGAGAGGGTTTTTTCTCTGTTGCTGTACACAGAGGTTGTTATGAGGCCAGGTAAAGGAATAAGGAGCAGTGAGCCTCAGGTTCTTGGATAGTGTAAACTGGAACTGGCAGCTGGCAGGCAGAGGGAGAGAGGGGCAGGATGGAGAGACTGGTTCTGCCTGGCAATGAAGAGTAAGACCAGATGAGAAGGTTGCCTGGCTCCACCTTTAGGAAAATAGAGCCACAGGTTCTGTGGTGCCTGGGGTGAATGCTTCTTGAGGCCTGGGATGGTGATACCCGAGACTTGCTGGTCCTCTGTTGCTAGCAAGTGTCCATGAAATCCATTGGCAAAGTCTCAGCCACCCTAGCCGTGGATGTCATCAAAGAGTACATCCTTTCTCTTCTTACATCCCCTTCTTCTTTCACTACGTGTTTGCCAGCTTCTGCATGAAATGAGATGGGCATCCTGGTTCTACAAATTACATTCTTTTATTCTACCCAACTTTGACTAATAGCAGAAGGCCCAGCCTATGCCAAGGATCCAGCAGGGTGGGAGAGAGCAAGAGGTTCCTATGGAAGAAATTAATTCATGACTTTGTAACTCAAGACTTTATTGCAATGCCTATGCATGAGAGGATCCAGTTGTGATTGCTCAGACAATCTTAACTGTGCCATTTCTTATAGTGTGAGTGCTTGTCTTCACAATACTAACAGTCTTTTAATTCAGCTTCTGTGTGATCTGTCTGCAGATAAACATTTGTGCATACATATGCTGCGGTGTACGTACGTGTACACATAAATATATCTGTTTCTGTAACTGTGCTTAGACGAAAGGTTATGTTAAACTTCTGCTAGGAATAAGACTATTCAAAATTAAAAGATTAAAAATTTATATTTTTTTGCATGTTGCTTTACTCCCCAGAGGGTTTACAAACCCAGTATGCTAGAGTTAACTCTAAGGTATGTTGAAACGCATGCTTCAGACATGCAGCAATCTTAATAAAACCATACTAGTAATTCTAATATTACTAGAATTTTTGTCTCTTTAGTTGTCCTTGCCCACCCCACCCATCACACTATTCAAAAAGGAGTAGTAACTTTGCAGGTCAAGTCAAAAGTGCTTAGGAAAGGGTAGAGCACCACCAAATTTTTTTGTGAAATAGTTGTGCCCAGCACATGGTGAAGACTCTCATAATCTTTGGAGCAAAGGGGGCTGGAGGCAAGGGAGGGGAATGTAGTGAAGTAGAGGAAGTGATCATCAGGGATCAGCAGCAGGGCTGTGTAGGCATGAGGGTGGAGTATGAAAGGGTTAGAAGAAGGGAAACCACTGAAGGGGTTCAAAGGAAAAGTGTCGTGCACAGGAATATCTTCAAAGAGAATAGACATAACATCAAGCAGTTCAGAGGTGGAGGTGGGGTAACTAAGAGGAGTTTTAGTAATCAAAGTGCTGCAAGCCAGCATGATAATTCTGACAGTGGAAGTGAAAAGTTCCTCCTCAGAAGTATTTTTGGGGAAAAAAAAAAAGGGTATGGAGTTTTGGGGTGGTTTCTTTTTTAAGTGAGCCAGCTCCTGAAGACAGTATTTCAGCTCAGAAGGGGGGGAAGTTTCAGGAAGGGTTCACTATAACTCAAAAGTCATAGGTGGCTATGACTCAAAAAACAGAGAAACAGTTACACCTTTACCTGGTCTAGCACAACAGTGCCTTTTTGAATCAAAGTTGCAGCATTTACATAAATTCAATAATTAAATCACCCATAATGCTGAATTGAAGGGACCTGCTGAATAAAGCCCAAGAAAAATGGAGTATAGTGGAAGACATCCAGATCTGTTCAAATAATAAGCTTACTCATTTTCTGAGAAATGAGCTTCAAAACCTCAACCATTCAGATAGTTGTTGGAATTTACAGGAGAGATTTTATTGCCATCTACTGGTCTAAATAGGCAGTTTGCTCTACTACAACATCCTTTCTAAGAACCATTTGGAAAATGTTTGCTTACTGAGAAAATATTTTGAAGAGATTGTTTCAGAATATTCCTTAGGCAAGCTTATCTTTGGCATGATATCAGACGAGTCTGTTTGTAGTTAGCTATGTTGGCATGCCAAGCTTTATGAAAGGGGGTTCATTTAAACATCTGGAACCTGACGCACCCATAAACGCACTCCAACACATGCTTCACTTTGCAGGAAATCAGCTCTAGGAACACACAGAGGGTTTTGTACGTGTGCTGTGCAGTGGGTATGTGTGCATGCACTTTGAAAACTGGAGTTGTTAACAATTCTTTCTACTTTCAACTTCCAAACTACATAAAATTGAGTGGGACTTGAAGAAAAACTTTCTCTTAATTAGTTCTTCACAATTTCTAATTACTCCAAAGCCCCAAAAAATCAGCAGGAGAGCTTGAAACTTGGAGGCTTGATTAAATTAAGTCTGAATCAAGTCATTGACAAGGTGAGATTAGCTTTTTTATAAATACAGTTATGAAAATGAAAGGCCCAGTTCTGTGTCTTTTTCAAGCAAGCTGCCCATTGAATCCATAATCCCTTAATAAGATCTCTAGGATAAGAATCTAATTTCTCTAAACTCCAAAGTCTTTTATATATTTTTCTGTCTATTCAGTATGAAATTCCTAAGAGCTAGATTTTCAGTTCTTTTCTGAAGCATCCATGCTGGCTGAAAAGTCATTGCCAGGCTGCCATAAAACTCAGATCTGCAGAATGTTTATCTTTCATCAGATGAACTAGGTGTTTGCACAAGCACTCCCAGACTCCTGCAGATTTGGGGAGCTCAAAATGAGGAAGATCAGCAGTGGCATTATTCAAAGTATTTAAACTCACTTCACTGATTTTGACTGAAAGAAATGGAAAGATGACCTGGCAGTGGTAACCATTTCAGTTGGTACACAGGTGTCTACGGCCTTGCACCTACAAGTACACAAAAAGCTCCTCACACAAGGATTAAATCTGAAGAAATAGCTGAGAAAAGATGTAGCAGCAACAGAAGGCTATTTTTTTAACTAGATTTGCTGATTTGGAGTTTTAAACTGTGTATCACATACTGAAGTAAGATGACAGAATCGTGGGGGTTTTGTTTTTCTTTTCCCTGCAGCTCTCATGTTCATTCCTGAGACTACCATAGCCTGACCATCCTCCTAGTGGCCATCGTTTGCAGATATTAACCAAAGCCTTTGTACTCATGGTCACTCACGGTTCCTGTTTTTTGTCTTTGTTCTTCTCTCACAGCTACAAGCCCCCAGTGTGAAAGGCTTTGATTTTGCTAAGCAGCATCTGGGCCAGCACAATAAAGATGATGTCCTGATTATCCATGAGCCAGCTCCTTTACCAGGACCTATTAAGGATACTACCCCATCTGAAAATGGAGATGTGCCCAGCCCCAAGTCAAAGATTTCCTCAAAGCCTTCAAAGAATGTTCGACACAGAGGGAGGTCAGTTCACAGAGATAAAACAAATTGTGGTAGATGACAGTTTATTAATGGCTGGTGCTTACTGTATTTTTAGGGCAATTTCAGTGGAAAGAACTGTTCCAGAGCTCTGAGACTTGCGTTTTCTAGTGGGCCATCACAGTTATGCCTTGCTACTCATTAGTACAAGGTTGTGAGAATTTAGTGTCCATTTTTCTCTGTCATGATTTAGCGTCAGTCGGCAACTAATCACCACACAGCCGCTCGCTCACCCTCCCCCCCCGGTGGGATGGGGGAGAGAATCTGAAGAGCAAAAGTAAGAAAACTCGTGCGTTGAGGTAAGAACAGTTTAAGAATTGAAAAAAAAACAAACAAACAAAAAACCCCAATAAATTGTAATGAAAAGGCAAACAATAAGAGAGGGAGAGAAACAAAGCCCAGGAAAAAACCAAGTGATGCAGCCGCTCACCACCTGCCGACTAATGCCCAGCCTGTCCGACCAATGCCCAGCGATCGCTACTCCCTGGCCAGCTCCCCCCAGTTTCTATACTGAGCATGACATCATATGGTATGGAATAGCACTTTGGTCAGTTTGGATCAGCTGTCCTGGCTGTGCCCCCTCCCAGCTTCTTGTGCACCTGGCAGAGCATGGGAAGCTGAAAAGTCCTTGACCAGTATAAACACCACTTAGCAACAACTAAAACGTCAGTGTGTTATCAACATTATTCTCATCCTAAATCCAAAACACAGCACTATACCAGCTACTAGGAAGAAAATTAACTCTATCCCAGCCGAAACCAGGACGTTTTCTTAAAGGCAACATGCCCAGTTAAGAGGGGTATTTAAGACACTATTAGGTCGGCTGAAGTCAAGTTGTTGCTTGTTTAGTGGAAAAACCAGGTGTATGTTTTCTGATGCATTCTCTTTGTAGTGATCTCTAGCTACTAAGGCAACGGGTGGTTAAAACAAACTAAAACTATTGACGAATAGCAGTGTGTTTCAATAATAGTAATAGTGATCAATACATGTATGATAAGTTGGAATTTCCAGAAATAAGCAGTATCCCCAGAATTCAGGGAGGATGCACAAGTGTTTTTATTTGTGGTTATCTGGTTACTCTCATAGCAAACCAGCTTCGGTCAGGAAAAGGAGTGATAATTTACAGCTGTGCAAGTGGAGAAGTGTCTGTCAACCTTCAGCAGTAATTTCCTAACCTTTTCCAGTAATCAAATGATGTGAATGTGTCTTGCTGGAAAGGATTGTGTTTGTAGGATAGGCACTGTAACAGAGCTATGCAGTAAAGAACGATCTGTGCATTAAAAAAAAAAAAGAGGTTAAGCAGGAAGGTAATAGGTGGAGAAAAAATGGAGCCCTGAGGAGAGGAGTGCTATGATGACTCACAAACAGCTCCTCACTGTGGAGCTCCTTTGTAATCCTCCACTTCCCAGTAATTCTTCTTCCTCTCCCTCCCTCTCATATTTTTGCACTCCTTTGCCTCCAGCTCTGCATCCCCTGTGCTTTTACCGATGTGCTATTGCACAGTGGGAGCAAAAAAAACCAACAAAGGGCAGAGTTTGAATGAGCTTAGAAAGAAACTAACGGTGGTTCTTCCTGAGCTGCAGGTCTCTGACACAGCTTGCTCCTCTGTTCAACCTTCTGTGCTTCCTCTAAAGCCCCAGTTGTCCTAAGATCCTTGCTTCATCTTCCCCCCGTGGGCTTCAGACAGCTCAGTTTCCACCTTCCCAGATGCTGAGCCTGTCTTCCTAACTCCCTACAGGCCTTGCAAGTAGTAGACTACCAGTGGTACAGTGGAAAGTGGGCAAAATTGGAAAATAATGGAAGAAAAAATAGCTAACTCATTTTGGTGTAGCTTAAATAAATTAAAACTAATTAATATAAATCAGAAGGACAAGTGTTTCTGTGTTTCTTCTAAGAAGTTCAGAAGTGGCCTAAGAGACAATACTGAGGGGGAGGGGAAGGTATCTATATTCACACACACATAAGCACAAGAAAGAAGTTTGAACTTGAGGCTGTTACTGTATTTCATCTAGAATAATTCAGAAAATGAAGCAGGAAAAATTTTCAGAGGCCAACATCTTAATGCTTCCCCTGAAGACAATAATGAATCATTGATCAAATTTGGAACAAAGATATTTCTTTTTTTAATAGCATCTAAATTCAAACACTTCAAAATGTTTTCAAAAAATGATTTCTCTCCCTCATCCTCCCATAAGAGCAAATCTCCCTTCAGGCTTAACTATGGAGATGTTACCATCATCTCCCTAACATGCTGACATGCCCATGTCAGCTTGAGATTTAAAACATTTATTCCCTGAGGCAGAAGTTGAAATGTGAAATGATAGCATAGTGTGTTATGTTGGTTTTAGCTGTTTTCTGTTTTGTGAGGAAATCAGAACTCAGTTCATCACAGTGCAATTCAGGACTGTATGTTGCATGCCAGGAAATACAGTGGTGATGTGAGTACACGTTCTGTATCCGTAAAAAACAACAAACGAGAACAACAACCGAGTTCAGAAAGTATGGCATCTCTAGGCTCCAGCTGAGAGTTGGACCTGTTGTTTTGGCTTGAGAGGGTACAACTGCATATTCCTCAGCACTTACAAAGAATGACTGATGTTGACTCTGCACTATTTATGTTCCTATAATTTACTTAATGATAATTTAGATGGACTGAGGAAAGAGTATGAAGGAATACAAAGCACAGTGAGGTGAAGCAGAAAGTCAGTAGCAGATCTGGAAACAGAACTCCATACTCTGCTGACCCAAGACAAAGGCGATGGAGACAATAGCTCTGCCCACCCTCTCCACCTTAGAAAAGAGGAAAAGATGCAATGGTGCAGATCTGTAAGCTCGAGAGCCATTTCTCCTTTTTTCCCTGCTATTTTTTTTCTTTTTTTAATTGGGATGTGACTTTAGTGTTACAGTCCTGCAGAAAAGAATGAAATACAGGGTTTGATTAACAGTGCGTTGTTCAGGGAGGAGAAAAAGGGGAGCTGAATTCAGAGCATTGCCTGCTGCAAGGAGTAGGTTTAACTTTCAATGAACTTGTCTGGCTGGGTATAGTTATCTTAGTCTGTGTGCTCTAGGCAGATTGATGTTTAGACAAGAGCCTTGGTAACTAGTTCAGATATCCATCTAGCCCAAGCAAATCTTGCATTTAACAAGGTTAATGCACAGACACGTGCACACTTCCAGTGATTAACTGCCTGCAGGAATAGAATATGAATGTTCACAAGACAACATGGTCACTAGAGACACTATCACAAAGGCTGATCCCATATGAAAAGACAGGCTTTGGTGTCAGCTGGGCAGTGATGTATGCCCTGTATTTTTGCTATTTTTATACTGTCTGAATAATTTTACAGCTGAAGTATTTTGCTGGGGAAAATCACAGTATTTCTTTATATTTTTCTGTAATCGCCCGCAAAAATTATGAACACTGAGATTGCAATTTGTAGGTAACAAATGTTTTTAAGAATCTCATGACTGCATGGGATAAATACATAAAAGTAGCATTTTTGAATGGCCTTACATTTAACTAGTCAGGAAAATATTCACGTGGACTTGTAGTGTTAGCAAGAGAACACCAAGTTAGCAAGTCTGAATATTAGTCTAATTACCTGTATGGGTTTCTTATTTCTAATGTAAGTCTTTTCTGTCTGAAAAGTAAACTGCTACTTATGAATGCAGTTTTTTCTTGAAGTGTATTTTAAAGGAAAGAGTAGTTAATAATCTTGTCACATGTGAATCCTGTTGCAATCAGTTTTCACACGCAACAACAGTAACATCATGGCAATGAATATCTAACTGATAATTTATTATAAATTTACTTATAAACAGAGGAAAATATTAGCAGTCTTCACAAGATACTTTAGCACAGGATTCTTTGCGTGTGAGAACTGTGGCCCTTTGCAAACTTATGTTACATGTTGGTTGGTTTGTTTTGTAATGTTTGTGGCAGAGTTTCGCCATCAGATGCTGACTCCACAGCAAGTGAACAATCCAGCGGGAGAGAGACAGGAGAAGAAACTGCAAGACCATCAACTGTTGCAAATGAGGGCAAACCACGCAGAGCAGCGAAGAAGGGTTTGTTACTTCTTTTTTTTTTTTCTTGTGTGCACTGGCAATGCTTTACTCAGGTTAAAGAGTTACTCTAGTGATGTAATTTTTCTAAACTCATCTTTGGCTGTTAATTTTTCTGGTTTGTGTCGCAGAAAATTTTCTTCCTCTCCTTTTTGGTTTAGTTTCTTCTGTTGAAACTGAAGATCTACACATTCCTTTCATTGCAGCAAGTTTTTGAAACTAATGGCTTAGCAGGAATGAATCTTCCCTCCTTTCCTCTCCCACACACCCCCGGCAAACCTCTTTCCATTTAGGCCTAATTGTGGTTCTCATGGTAGCAATCTTGCACAGAGTTACATGGGCAGCGGAGGTCACAGCAGGACTTGATACAGCATGGGCATATGTCTGTAACCATAACTTCGAAAAAGTGAGATTAAAAAAAAGAGACCAGAGAGGTAGAAGTTTTACAAATAAATTCTAATTCAGACATCAAAATGCCTTCA
The DNA here is from genome assembly GCF_034638445.1 of Ciconia boyciana. Lineage (NCBI taxonomy): Eukaryota > Metazoa > Chordata > Aves > Ciconiiformes > Ciconiidae > Ciconia > Ciconia boyciana. The sequence continues at coordinate 64,098,935 of NC_132934.1, forward strand.
TGATTGTGCTTTAGAAAGATGAAAATCCAGTGCTAATACATTAATAACAGTGAATTTTTTTCGTAAAGAACCATCTTCCTTCCAGTTAAAGTGCCACCATTTGTCTTGGAGGTACCCTAAGATATTTCTTTCCTCATTGAAAAGTTGATAAAACATTGCAAACCCACTTTCATTTTTTAATTAAAACATTCTTTTAAATTCTTTTCCTATTTAAAAGTGTGTGGTTAACTGTGCCTACACAAACACTAAGTGTTTTTTCTGAGAGCCTTTTGGGTTTAGATGGCTTGCTTGTTGCCTGAGGTTTTAGTTAGCAGATCTTTGCCTTAAATCACAATAGTCTTCCTAGAGAAAATTCTGATACTGAATATCTGGTAAAGGAGTTTGTGATATCCCCATCTGTTCTTAATACACATAGCCTTGACGGCAGCAGAAACTGAGAAGAAGAAAATATCGACCACGTTGTGAGCAGTCTCCTCAGTATATTGAATTTTTTTCCACATACTCTGTGAAATACCAGCTGAGATGTAAAGGTGACTACTGTGGAATTCAGTGCCAGTGAAATTCAGATCATAGCAGACAACCTTCAGTTTTTGCTTATGTTGAAGAAATTAGATTGAGGAATATGTAAGATAGTTTATATAAACTCCTAGCTCTTGGGTGGCTAAAGAACAAGTTAAATAATGTATGATTCTTAAACTTTCATAATGTGGACTACTCCTGGAAGAGCAAGGGTGGTGGAGCAGGCTTTCCTCTGTAATGAAGATCTATGAAAACAAAGCACAGGATCTGCTAACGTGACTAGAAAGTTATACTTCCTAATAATTCAGGAGGTAGTGTATGCTGTAGGTACTTTACACAATTTACAAAAAGCAGATACTGTACTGATGCTATATGTTTTCAGTACCTTAGGTTTGCTCCAAGGACCAGCAATCATGCCCAAGTAAATATATAGGAAAACAATTATGCTATGACAGAGCTCATCTCAGGATGGTTTATGAGTTGCTCCAACCTATCTGACTTCAATTCTGTTGCCCTGATTTAGTGCACTCCCATTTCTTCGTACCTGGGAACTCCATTTTTGTCTCTTCATTTTTCATCTGACTTAAAACTTTATGTAAGGTTTAACATTTCCTTTCAGTGTAGAAGTGTTAGGTATTGCTGCATCTGAATTATCTGGCAAAGGCAGCAAGGATATTGTGTAAAATGTGTCCTTTTTACCTATCATACCCTTACTGGATCAAATATACTATTTTTTCAGCATTTGGTGCCTCTAGTTTGGTAATCATAGGGACTATTTTTAGCATTCAGAATTGGAGGCACTGTCTGCAGAGAGCTCTCTGTTAAATGGCAGATTCAGCTCCCTTTTTGTGCAGCTGAGGCTTGGCAGTTTGATCCAAGTTCATACATTTCATTCAAAAGTAAATGCAATCGTCTTACTGCTGTGTTTTCTTCCAGTTGCCATTCCAGCTGAATTATTTGTAATAATTATTGTGTTGTCTCTTCTTTTTCCTTTATGTTGTCAGGAGCAAACAGAGTGGGTAAGTAACCAGAGCTGGTAGTTGAGTACAAATATGAATAGAGGTGCTGGGGTAGCTGCAATTATATCTTGAGGATGGAAGGATTTGTCTTCTGAGTCTAAATAAACAAAATTGCTTTTGAGCTATTGAAGTATAAAAAATTCCCAGTAACACAAATTATAGTAATCTAATTTAGGCACATTTTTCTAATTTCCTCCCAATTCTTTCAAATTATTGAGGAAAACATCACTGTGAAAAAAAGCAAAACTGAGCCAACTGTTGGTCCTGAAAACTAGCTTTGTATAAACAAGTTAGAGATATTGTTAGAGGTAGTGTCTTTACTGGAAGCCTGAGACAAATGCAAGCTACCTGCAAAGAAACACAAATATTTTATCATGAACTAGTGTTTTTCTGGTCAGGACTGAGACATAGCAAAGATGGGGCAGGAGAAAGCTGACACTGTCTTTGATAATGCATACTATATCTAGTGATAAATTAAGGACTGTGTCCTCTGATAGCAGTTTCCATCTTATAATAGTAGAGAAGGATGGATTTAAGGCTGGCTATGCTGCTTTCCATTGCTGGGTTTGTACAAGTAACTAATGAGAGTCATCAGCTGCATCCTGAGGACATAATCTACTGGGATACAAAGAAACTGTGTGAAATTTATCTGAAATTGCATACTCCGGCATGATGCAAATACCAGTGGATCAGTGGAAGATTCCCATTGACTTTACCTGATTTTGGATTAGGCTTTATGCACCTTGGTTGTTGTGTCTCTTGCTTTTATTTCAAGAGGATGCGGGAAACAATAGCCTTCCTCTGTCTCCAACTGTATTGGTTTTCATATGAAATCATAGCTTCCTGCAGAGCAATTAATTTTCCTGACATTTCAGTTCAATTAGTAGTTTCAACCCAGGGAACAGTGATGAACATTGATCCTGACGTGTGACCTATATGGACTAGTTGTTTAAACATGTTCTGTCCAGTATTTGGGTATTAATTCCTCTCCATTATTTTTCAGCCTCAGCTGTCTAGTCTGAGATCAAAATGTCATTCACATAGTACCATCAATAGCTTTATAAGGAAGATTTTCTAACCACGGACAATAGTGTAATATAAGAACTTCGAAATAAACCATTCTTATTCACTCTGTCAAAACTTCTAAAGGAGCTCATTCATGTGTTGAGTTAGAAACCATTTCTCCTTTTGTTGTATGTGTACAGCACTGTGCAGTTCCCAGCTTTCTTATCTACTTTACTGTACTTCCATCTTGGTTTGTATTTATAGACACATTCAGTGTATACACAGAGAGGATTTAAAGGTCAGATGCAGCTTATGGGGGCTTTTTTTGTGTGTGTGCATCTTTTCTGCAAAAGAGAATAACATATGATGTTAGAGCCTTACCAAAGGCTCTTTGGTAGAGCCTTACCAAAATTTGACAGTGGGACTTTTGGACAGTTTTACAAAATGAGTTTAAGAACCGTTTCAGCTGAGGCCTCTGCCAAGCACTTATTTATGTGTGCAAAAGGAAAGGTTATGCATGAAATTATAAAGATTCAGAGTGAATACTCAGCATAGTTGAATATATTGGACCTTACTAACCAAGTAATATGAAAATAACCTTAAAATTTTATGTTGGAGGTCAGCGAGCTTTCAGAACTGCTGTTAGACTGGAAAGGTTGGAAAAAAACAACTAATGTATGGGGAAAACAGGAAAGATAGATGCAGAAGTTCAGATTTCCATTGCGCTACAGGATCGCTCTGAAGGATTCACACTAACTACTTAATACATCTTGTGCCCCTCTCTGTGAGAGGCAATGCTTGCATGCTTCTAAGACATGCATGAAGATGGGGCTGTGAAGATGACAAATGGTAAAGATCATATAAATAGCTACGGAAGAGAGATGGATATATTTCATTTAGGCTCTTTGTCTTGCAAAACATTTGGGACACAGAGATCTTGAGTCAAACTGTTTACCTTCTTTTTAAGGGCACTTATACAGGAAAGTCACATTTATAAATGATGCATACCATTTATAAATGTGTACAATTGACAATGCATTGATCAAGTTTGAGAAATATGAAAAATAAGAATTTTGCTTAGCTTGTGGCCAGATTGCTTTCCAGCCCAAAAGTAATGTGCTGTGAATACAATGAAGTGTACCAGTCCTTCCCTCACCTGCTCTCTTTTTGTGCTAGAAGAGGGAAGTAAAGGAGCAAGTCTTCTACAGTGATCTTCTACAGAAGATAGCATTCATTCCTCTTCTGAACCCTATACTTCATTACCAACATGTGTTGCAAACGGATCAGAGCAGTGGCTGTTTTCCTTTCCTTCTTGTTTGTTGGAGTTGGATCAGGTTGATCAACAATTGATTCTGTGTCAGAATCAAATCAGATTCTCCTCCTGATTTGAATCTGAGAACCACAGCCCATTATTAGAAGTTTGTGCAAGGATGTGGGACTATGTCCCTCTACTCTGTTGTGTTCCTCCATAAGAAGAGTCACAAATCTTAATCTCTTACTGCTTATATTTCATGGTGAAAAGCAGTTTGAGAATTTGTGGCGTTACCATGTGGATAAGACAAAAGATTATTTTGCACGTCTTCAGTAGTTTTTGCAAGCCTCATCCACATAACAGTTCCTGTTGTAGGCCTGGCTCCAGCAAAAAAATACTTAAATATGTGCTTAACTGCAAACCACTGGGGTGATCCTACAGTTTTCAAGTCTTTGAGGGAGATGACCCATTTCTGTTGAAGTGATTAACTGTCGGCAGGACCAGGGCCACAACTTCCACGTGTATTGGCTTCCGTAACATGTTTTGCTGATCGTATTTGAGTTGATTTAACCTCTTCAACAAATTACAGCATGGCAATATTTGTGCACCTTGCTTATTACTATGTGAACTGTTTATCCTGTCACAGAGAAGAAAACACTGCTTTAAAAACTTTACTCAGTAAAATGTCTGTAAAATTCTTTGTGTTTTGTGTGGATTTCTATGGGGCTTTTTTTTTAGTTCATATATCAGTCCTATCACTTAAGAACTGCATTTTGCAGTGAGGCATCTTTTATTGCTCTTTGAACCTCCATTTGAGGAATTTGCATCTCCTTTAGTATTGATAAGAGGAACCATTAGCAGTACGTACTTGAACAGCTTTTTATGGAGTAAAGTAGATTGAGATTTTGGGGCGTTGCAAATGCCAAGAGCTTGATTTACAGAAATAAAGAATGACAGCTCACCTTCTGGAAATATAATGGAAAAATGTTTATAATTTGCAAACCACTAGGTAAACTTGTACACTAAATGCGAATCAGCTGGAAGGCCTACAGGGCAAATTAAACACAGATGGAAAACATGGTGTAGTCTTGTAGCATAGCATCTGTAGAGCTTAATATTTGACTGAGTTAACCCTAGCAGCACTACTTTACTCTGTATTTGTTCTGGTGATTTAGGACCTCCTCAGACCAGCAGTGGAAACGAGCAGCACTCCTCAGCCTCTATCTTTGAACATGTGGATAGGATGTCACGTTCCTCAGATGCCAGCAGACGGGTCCCAAGCAAGATCCAGCTGATTGCTATGCAGCCGATGGCAGCACCTCCAGTTCAGAACTCAGTGCTTTCTGATCGAGTAGCAGAGACCAACAAAATTAATAAAGAGGTATTTTCAAAGTGCTTTGAATGTTTGTGGAGGACTGCATGCCCAGCCAAGAGGGAAAAGTATCCAGTTTCTTGTTATCAGGAGATCCTTGTTAGTTCCTGAGGAGCTGAATTTTGACAAGTTACAGGAATAATCCTGTTTCCGTCCAGAGAGATAACCTGACCTGTTTTTAAGAGATACCTAAACCAAAACTTAAACACTGAGAGAGGAGCAAATTTGATGGTCAGGATACCTTGTGTTGCCATCCTTTTGATAGTCAGCAGGACGTGACTTACAAGAGTTGTGTTAGTTAATGTGTGAGAATTGGAACGTCTGGCCCACCTTGGTTTTCATTCTACACCATTCTTTTGACATTCTTCAGCAGCTCAGGATGTGGGTTATACAAACAAGTTATCTCAAGAAATCTGGGGTGTGAATTTGCAGCACATTCATTGCTTCCAACTTCTGATGTGTTTATCTGACAGTAAACATACAGAAACTTCCTGCTTTCTCTGAGGCTCATGTTGCTGTAAGCAGAATATGAGCATGCCTGGGGCATTAGGAGAGAAGGTAATGCACTGTAAAACCACATCATACACTGCCTGACAGTACCATGTACCTGCATCCTGGTTTTGTACTGGGTGTAAGATGGCATCTTCTCATAATTCAGAGTGGAAGATTACTGAAACCTTTACCTTAACTGTGTTAAGATACTGTGTTTCTGAGTACCTTACGGAAGAGAGGTAAATACATTTATCTAGTATATATAGGCAAGAGGGGCCACAAAACATAAATCTGATTACATGGGCAGAAGACGTAGTTCTAACTATAAATGTAAAGAGTAAGTCTGGCTTGTGTCCCTTTTATGCTTTTTTGGGATTTTAATAAGAGAATACACAAAAATCCATTTTTATTTGATTTTTAATTTGCTGCTGCAGATGTGTTCCAGAACTAGTCCAGCACAGTCAGAGCAGTTGTTGCTATGTGATCTGGTGCCCAAGTGTTTTTCTATTGATATGAATGATTTCAGTGAGTGTTGGGCCAGGACTTAAAAGTGTGGTGTTACGATAGCTTTCCCCGGATGATGAGATGCGCTCCAGGGAATTGGAAAAAAAGGTGGGAGAGGGGCATGAAAACTCAGCCTGCAAGAAGACGTAGAGCTGATAATGCCATATTCATCTAGGGACCTGGGCCCTTGTATTACTGCTACGTTTCTGCATAGGTTATGGCAGCCTCTCATGCTCAGCAGAGGCACCGAGTTATGAACTCAATTAGCTGTAAGTTCTTGCTTCTTACATGACGAAGGTCATTAAAGGGAATGGGTGACAGACTTCAACACTATTGATCAAATATATCTCTGTTTGACAAGCAAAGGTAGATACAGCCTGTACTGGTTAGTCTTATTTTTTCAGACCAGTGTCACTTCTGGCAGACAGCAGGAGTGTTTTGTGTTCCTCCTGCTTTTTGTAACAAACTGCCACCTCTCTCTAATAGCACCTGCTGTGCTGGCAATTGTATTGTGTGTAATAGTACATCTACCTGGGGAGACAATTGGGGATACTGCAAAATATCCAAGAAAGAAAGTATGTTTACAAATTGTGTGACTTTAATCCTTTAGAGATTTAGGGGAGGGAGGAGCAGCCAGGGAGGAGAGGAGGAGAGGTTTACGGAAGAGCAGCAAAAAGTTCTGTTTGCAAAAACTACAAATGAAAAATGCAGTTGATTTTCCCCCCCCCCCCGTTTCTTTAAGATACAAACAGCCCTGAGGCATAAATCTGAGATAGAGCATCACCGCAATAAGATTCGTCTTCGCGCCAAGCGCAAAGGGCACTATGAATTTCCAGTGGTGGATGATGTGGTGGTGGTTGACTCCAAAGAACAGCATAGAATATATCGCAAGGCACAGATGCAGATTGACAAGATCCTGGACCCTGGAGGCAGTGTGCCTACTGTCTTCATAGAGCCCAGGAAGAGGTATGATTTCAAAGATGGGAAAGAACAATTTTCTATTAGAGTCAGCGTCCAAAGTACGTCAAATCTGTACTTCTGAACTTTCAGAGCTTAAAATAATTTTGATCCCTAGTTGAATTTGAGTTACCTAGGTGAAAAGGTTTGGGTTGTTCTAAACATTTTTATTTATTTCAGTATAAGCCAGTATGTTTTGTTTTCAAATTATTCCTTTACAAATTCTCGGGTGAATTCTCAATAAATAAACCCAAATATATAAAAAATGTCTTAAAACAATTTACTATTCGTTCTGCCATTTGTTTGAATAACTCTTGTGTGGTGTAGAGGGATCAAAATTGTAATATAAGCACTAAAAAAAGAAACATGGACACTGTTTCTGCAATATAAACTGCAAGAAATAATATTTTTGTAGAGGGGGGAAAAGATGCAAAATAAGGAAACCTTTGAACAACTTACAAAGCATGAAGATTCTGAATTTTAAAGGCAACTTCACACACAAATCAACAAGATAACCTTTTACGTATTCCCTCCAGGCAGTGAGGCGTGTTTGTCAGCCTCACAGACCTGCCTTCCTGGCACTTTGTTCCTGGAGCACTGGTAGAAAGTAGCTTTTCCCCAGCTGCATGGGTTCCTCAGCTGGTTTGCCTGGTAGGGTTAAACCAAACATGCCAAGCACAAAGCCTTGGTGGCAGCGTGATCCGTTCTGCTACTGCAAATGTGTCAGACATTGGTCTGAGAGGTCTGGAGAGGCACTGGTGGGGGCTGGAGCACAGACAGCTTTGAAAGGTGATTGTAGAAGGGAAGTGACACTGGAGAGGGAGGAAGGGGACACTTTGGAGAGCTGTCAATGAGAGTGTTGTTAGGAGAAGCTTGAGGAGAGAGATTCAAGGCTAACTAATGGGACTGGCATGAAAAACTGGGAAAGGGAAGAGAAACAGGGCTGAGGCAAGGATGACTTGGAGGGAATGGGCAGAGGAGTTCAACCCTGAGTGGGATGAGAAGAAAAATTGTAAAAAGAAATTACCTTTGTCTTGTTTGTTTTTTCTCTCTCTCTGCTTTTTGTTTTCTTCCTGTTAAGTTCTCGTGCAAAACGTTCTCCCAAGCAGCGCCGGCGACATCAGATAAATGGTAGTCCTATTGACGCAGAAAGGGACAGGTTAATCACAACTGACAGTGATGGGACATACAAAAGGCCTCCAGGAGTCAATAACTCTGCATATATTGTATGTATGTCTCTTGAATGACAGGTGTGCTCTGATAATTGTAATGACAGTTGTGACATGGGGAGGTTTTTGGCCTTCTGACTATGGTCTGTATAGCTAATTTCAGTCACATGTAGTTAGCATGTAAAGCAAAGTGAAACAAGGATTTCATTGGCAGTCTGTTGGTATTAAGCAGTAAAATTCTGCCAAGTATTCCTTGATAATAAAGAGGCCAAGAACCAAAACCTTGTTTTCATTAATGCCACTGTATTATGTACATGAAGTGTGCTTGGCATGTTCCACAATATGTTGAACATAGTTTCACTCTAGTCCAATTTGCTGGATGTTATATATTCATATGTTACAGAAAATTTCATCCTGTGCTCTCACAGAGTGGAAGAATCGGTTCCTTTCCTGAGAAATTTTCTCATCTTTAAAATGTGGGAATTAATTATTAATGAAAGAGAAACATGTCTTTGTATTGCAGTAACTTGAAACAATTTTAGTACAATGTCTTGGAAATTAATTTTGTTTCCTGTCTAAAAAAGGCAAAGACACTGGAGAATGCTTCTGTTCAATCATATCCATGTCACAAACTGTATTTAGGCATCTTTAACCACTTCTAAGCAGACTTTACTAAGCCTAATGCTAATATTGGAAACCCCTGGACAGTTTTCATCTTGAAAGATGGTTTAATAATTTTAAGAATTTCACCATTAGCTGCATATGCAGTCAAGTGACTATAGTGTCGATTTCTGCAGTTTCCCTCTACCTTCAAACAAGAGTATGATGATTTTAATGTCATGCTGCAGCAGAATGAATTATCATCTGAAGCTGTTTAATTAAGACGTGTCACACAGCACGCTCAGCCCCTTTGGCATCTGTAGTGAGACAGTACTCAGAATGCTAAGTTCCTGATGAAGTAGAGGCTTTTGCATCTTGACAACTGATTTTGCAGTCTGCATGCAGTGGTAAGAATGAGCTCTGATAATAAGTCTGCTGCTGCAAAGCTCATTTAATTTCCTCTTACTGGTGAACAATAAGCCCATGTGGTAAGATCCCAGGTAGTAATTGCAATGCATGCCTCAGGTATTGCTGCTATGAAGCACTTAACATGAATCCCATTCAGGTGGTGCACCCAAGTTCAAGTTCCATGCAGCTAACCACTTAGTTGCTTAACAGCTCCCTTTGTGTGTTTTTCTCGGAGGTAATAATTGTTTAATATTACTGCTGATATGGTCAGTTGTGAGCTAAAGACTGAACTAATTTCTTGGAACTGCAAAAGCTGCAGAGGAGTCAAAGATGTAGACAGAGCTGATTGTCTTTTTCTGGGTGGAGTAAACGCTCTCTGCATGACTTCATTACATGCTTGCAAACCACAAGATTTCTGCTGTAGCTGAGTAACTCCTGCACAAAGCTCCACTGCCTTACCTGAGATCAGAGTGTTTCAGATCACACTGAATGAAGTATTTGAACAGCTGGTGTCACTTATGTGCATGCATACGTGCATGCAGAAGTGGGGAGGGTAAGGGGCAGGTTTCGTCCAGCACTGGCACTTGTGCCATTTATCTCATTGTGGTTCTGGCAAAGAAAATGTTGCTCAGACTTAAGGCCCTCAGGGGCTTGGAAGCTGGCTGGTTAGATCTTCTCTCTGGCTGCCCTTCACCTTCTTTCTGTTTCCTCCAGTCTGATCCAGACTTGCCTCCTGAACCTCAGACATCATCTTCAGCTGATCTGGGGAAGTTCCCTGGCTTGCCTTCCCACCCAGTCTCCCAGTATGTCCCACCGCAGCCATCCATTGAAGAGGCTCGGCAAACCATGCACTCGCTGCTGGATGATGCTTTTGCACTGGTGGCTCCCAGCAGCCAAGCAGCCAATTCCACGGCCGTCACACCACCCGGGGTCTCTGCAGGACAGCCGGTAAACAACACTCCTGCTCGAGCAGGGAGGGGAACCACATGCACCCAGTGGGGATCACCTTATGGTCCAACTCAGGCAGTAAACAACCCATTTAATGTGAGTGATGCAATTTAAAAGGCTTTTCTGGGCAGGTAGTTAGCACCAGTTGAGCCATGGTCACTGTTATTGTGCCCTTGCTGTTAGGACTTATCACAAATGTGGAACAGTTTCTGGAACCAGGAGAATTCAGAAATGACCATCACAAGATGGTGAACTTGTCTTTTAAGCTGTTTGGATTCTTTTCCCTTTTCCCAGCCCAACCACAAGAGAAGATAGGCTTGTCCTCCTTTAGGATAACTTTTCTGTTCTCCTCAGTTACGATCTTTCACAGATCAGTCTTGTTATGTCCAAGAGTAAAACTTTATTTTTTAAAAATGTATGTGCTAGTTCGTATTTTGACAATGAAAAAACAATGTGCTGGGCTTGGGTCATATTTTTCAGCAGGGCATCCAAATGCTTTCAGGAGGTGAGGGATAGTGAAGCAGTATTTCTGTGTATGATTTTTTGCATTTTATGGAGCACTGAGACACATGGATAGGTCATTTTGGTCATCTTTAGGTCATCTTGAGTTCTGCAACAGTTCAGTAGAAGTTTCATAATGCCATTGGACTGTTGAGTCTGAGCCCCGTGGTCTCTCTGCTGCAGTCTGATGCTGGTTGAGGTATAAAGAGATTTCCAAACACAAAGCTTGGTTTGCTGAAAGTTTTAAGCTAAGTAGACATTGGAGCAGCCCTTGATCGTCTGCAAGTGAGAGAAAGTATTTTTGAAAGGTTTTTAAGTTAAGTAAAAACTCTGATCAGACAGAAGAGACTGCTAGCCTGCTGTAGCAGTGATTCCCAGATCTTCTTGTGCTGCTGGGTTTGTAAAACTAAGCTCTTATGGTTGCAATCAAGTCACACATACAGGCCTAATGATCTCTGCCATTCATCACTTAAAAAGCTGATAGTGGACTTCCCAGGGTATGCATTTTGATTTTAATTGGGTTTTTTCATTCTTCTGACAGAGATACGTGGAATTTGGAATGACTCCGCCAACAGCACCAGGTCTCCTACCAAGGTAGCTTTTCTCTGACAGAATTATCATTTATTATTTTTCTTGCAATTCCTCCAGAGTTCTTACTGGCACTGGTATATTATTATGCAAAGTACTGTATAAATTAGAAGTAACAGGCATCCAGATCCAGCCTGTGTAATTTATTGTGCAGCATGAATGACACATGCATGCTGTATGGAATCCAAGCCTCTATTTAAAATAAATGTTTTTCTAGCCCCTTAGCTATAGAGATATCCTTCCAAATACTGAGTGAACCACTGGGTTTCAGCTTTTAGAGAGCCTGAAACAGTTACTCATATGCATGTAATTCTCCCAGTACTCTCGCTTTCATCTTGTTTCTGTAGCCTCAGGGCAACACTCACTCGCAAAAGCTTGCAGATGACTAGCATTCATTCTATTTTTAACCAAGTTGAGGAACAAATTACACAGCATGGTGACCCTCACAGAGAAAGCCTGCCTTGCAGGCCTATTATTATAAAATCAGGGGAAGAACACATTTCCCATCTTCTCCTGGCCTTGTTGTGGGAGAATCATGTAAAGAGAAGAAAACAGTTGTCTAGGTGACTGTTAATTCCATGTTTGGTGTCTGTGTTTTAACTACATGTGAAGTTGGACTCTTGAGTCATGGTACCCACTGTGGGAAGACTTGTCTCACCCTCTCCAAGCTGCTGCAGCCAAAGTGGTAAAAAGGTGGCCTTGTGCTGCTTTCTCATTACCTTCTTGCAGCTCACCACGTGAGATGAAATCCCACTGGTATCAGTGTCATTCATTAGATTTCACCTAAAGTCTTCACTGCCTTGGAAACTTGATGATAAAATGCATGTGAAGAACTTTCCTTTATCCATCGTTCTTCAGCCTGATTTTGAAAGGACCAACTAGAAAAGGAGGAGTCTCTAAGCACATTTTCTTACTTAGGTCTTGGCTGAAGGTGACACTTTCAGTGTGCGTGGAGCATATATGAATGGCACACACTATGATATGCAGTGTACTTTTTGTAATTTGGGTTACCTTGAAGATTATGAGCTTTGAGACTGCCAACAGAAAGCATAACCAATTGTTTGTTATTGAGGATTTTCTCTTTGTTGGCCTGTTATGCATTCAGGGAACATGTGATAAATTAATCATGAAAGTGGTGTAACCCGTGTTGATACACCTGAGCAAGATAGTGTCTTTGCAACATATTTTTTGTTCAAAAGTTTATCAACCTTTGGCATAGACAGTCTGGATTTCTGTAAGTTACAAATTAATGACATCATTATTAATAGTTCAAATGCTGGCTCTGCCAGTGCCAGCAGATTACGTTAACAATCTGCAAGGTCGTTGGCCTTAACAGGAAGAATTCCTTTAAATTTTCATTAAAATAGAAGGTTTCCTAAAGCTTGGTCAATAGAAAACAAGGAAAGAATTGTCATGGTTGTGGAGTGGAGGTTATGCTCAAATTCAGAAGATAATGATAAATTGATAGAGACAGTGCACCAATTAGAGGAAGGAAAAATAACCTGAGGTCAGTATGATTAGGTGCCATGTATCAATGTCATAGTCCATTGGCTTAAATATCCAATGCATGGAATAATAGTCGGGTGACCGTACTGTTCCCTTCTCTGTACAAATGCAGTCAGCATCTTTAATGGGGTGGAACCAACCTGGGTAAAAAAAATTAAATGTAAAAGACCTAGGTCACATAACAGCTAGGCAAACATAAAGGCACAATGAACAGGTTTTACCAGAAAATGAATATTGCATCATGCAGCAGAGATAGAGATACTTAGCCATAGTGGAGTATGTGTGTGTAAAATTTTAGTGGTGTAAAATTGATTTTTGGGGTGGTATCTCCCCACTTAATTAAATAACTGGAGATTAAGATTTTTTTTGAATGTGCAAAGATAAATTGAAGGCTGGGTCTCAGTCTGGAAAGAGGAAGGTGCACTAAGAAAGCTTGTATGATATAGATTCAGAGCTGTATCCTGTTTTTATACTCTTCTGTTGATCTTTGACTTTAAAGAGTAGCTATATCTATCTATTATAAAGAAGATTGGGAAGAGAGGGTGATGGGTTATTAAACGTTCACCTTTCAAGTACAAACCCATCAGCAATAAAGGATATACTTCCTGTCCTCTGAAAAATTGGCACAAAAATAATACATTTGCAGTAATGTTGAGAAAATATTTTCTTTATACAATATAAAAAAATTGTAGTAATTTATCATCTACAAGATTCCAGCTCAGCATTGCAGGCATAAAGGGCCAGATGATCACGTGCTTTACTGGTTACAGTGATTAACATAAGAGAAGTGACATTGTTAAACATTACCTACCCATTCAGGCATTTATTTTAACTAGCTTGTGAGTCTGGTTGGAAATGGTTTCCTCTGGATCCTTCTGAGTGGACAGGTGGGATTGTATGCATGGGAGCTGGGGAAATTCTGGCACTTCCACAAAGGGAGTGTTGCAGCTTGAACCCCTTATACCTCCTCCATTTAATACTGTATGCCAAGTAGCTAGTACTTTAATTTACAATTACTTGTAATTACTTACAATTGTAATACTTAGTTACTTCATTAGGCTCTTATTTGGCTTTATTAGGGTATTTATTATTATGTCAGCTTTCTTTGCTATCTGGCTGCCATAGAAAGGTGGTTAGTTTTCCAAATAAAGCACAAATCAGGAATAGTTTAAATTAGATGCAGTCATGGGATTTTCCTGTAAAACAAAAGGTTGTAAAACTGAGGTCTTGAGCAATGGGATAGGTTGCAGCGCATAGCCTAGAAGAGCTTAGATGCCAATGTGGTAAAAGGCATATAAAACTCGTCCCTAGTCCTCCCTTTGTATAATTTCATGTGCCTGACTTAGGATGTTTGTCTCACTTTGCTTCCTTTATACTCACCAGTGAGAGGCTCCTGCAGAAAATGATTTAGTGAACCTAATCTTTTGCTTTGAATGCCTCTTGAGGAGTGTGTTTCTCCTCTTTGATCATACCTGGAGTCTAAGAGAAACTAGTAACCTAAGCACCTGAAGTTTGGGCATTCGTACCTCCACCATATTGACAGGAATCAATAATCCTTGAAAACTCAGCTGCCATCAGTCTTTTAAAATATAATCTCTCCATGCCAGGGTTAATATATTTTAATAGGAAGCATAGGAAAAGCAGCATTTCCATCTCCTTCTCTACTCCTGTTCTGTGAATGAATTATAGTGTTTCTTTTACAAGTCCCATTACCTTGGCACAATTAATGAAGTTAGATTGATGACACTTGCTGTTGTTAACTCTTTTCAGTAAATATATAATATTGACTACCAGTACCAGCCTGAATTATAGGAAACATTAATTTTAGTATACATTTCATCTCTTGCTGTGCTAATGACAGCTTTGAGTAGTTTGATGAATCTTAGAGCGAAGTTTTGAAAATTTCCTGAAAAATGATCAGAAAGCTTGATGAAATAATAATTGTTCATGAAATACACATGTAATGCAGTTTGTCTGGTTTGATTTAGACCAAAACTGTGCCCAAAAACTCTTGAGTAAGAGTCAGATTTGTTGCTAAGGTAAGCAGCTATGTCACTACTGAAGTCTTTTTTTTTCTTTTTTTTTCTTTTTTTTTTTTTTTCATTGAAGATGCTTTTTTCCCCAAGGGGAAAACAAGATCTGTGGACTTTTTTCTCTGCATTGGGAGACTGCAACATGTGAAAAACACTTGTGTGAAATTTTGTTGGAGTTTCTAACTCCTATTCCTGTGCAGTGCAGGTCATGAAGGAGGAATATATTCCTCAGATGTAATTATTTTCTTTAACATTTAAGGTTAAAATGTACATTAAAAGGCATCATAAAAAGTTGTTGTATGAGGTACACCTGCATTACTGCTTGTAATTAGGCAATTCACTTATTGTAATCTTGAGTCCTTACTTTTCCACAGGCAGAGCTTTGGGCCAGGTTTTATTCAATCTGCAGAATTAATGCACCCAGACCAGCAGCCACCTGAGGTTCAGTATTCCTCCAGAGGGATATACTCAGAGGAAATGCCATCAGTGGCACGGCCACGACCAGTTGGAAGCACTGCAGGTACACTTCACTTGAGTTGAATATGCACTAAAATAACTGATCCTTTTCCATATATACTCTTACACTGAGGTCACCATTAAGATGTCATTCTCCTTCAGCTGCTACACTTGAAATGTGGTCCTTGTCTTCACTGCCAAAAACAAGTGATCACAAACTGAGGTTAACTTTACATCCATAGGACCTTGCAGAAAAAGGCAGTGCTTTGCCACCTTTTTAGTATCTTACAAGCATTGGTTATCACACAGCGTATTTTCAAAAAAACCCATTCTCTAAGAATGGAAAACTACTTAATTGTTTTAGAGCATACAGTGTATGCTAACTTTCCACTGCCGACTATAGCTTTTGTGCTAAATGAGCTAACTGATGCATCCCAAATCAGCCTGCTAAATAACCTATTTTTTAAAACACTTTTCTGCATCTTTATTTCTCATTTCTCTTCCTAGAAGTGTATGCATAAAAGCAGGATCTTTTAGCTTCTGATGATACTGTCTATTGCTGCTGTCCCATATGAAATCATCTTCCCTGATTTGGTTGTGAGATAAGTTCTGTAGTATTCATCAGTGCCACCATGAATAAGATTCTAACATCACATGCCAATTAAGCAGCAAACACTGATTCTGAGAATAAAATATTCTATTCTTATGCAAATGCCACAGTTAATTTTCTCCCAGATAAATATTTTCTTCCTGGGGAGTTGAAAAAGACTGGAAATACAATCATATACTCATGTCAGAGTCCTAGTTTTGATAGCTGCTATCCTCTCCCTGTAAATGTTAAATGAATGAGAATGACAGGGATGTAGTGACTGTCACAGTTTAATGATGATTATTTTATTGTCTGATTCACACTATTCTCTAAATGTTTATGTATATTCTGTTTTAAAGTTTGGAAGCAATTCAGATGATTAGTTCCTGTCCTTCAGCATAATTATGTGCAAATATCAAACTTCTCAAATATTGGGTTTTTTCGAGAGGAAAATATGAAAGTGACCTAACTGTCCATCATGTAAATCACACTGTTGTTTTTGTCTTTTCCTTCCCTTTTTGTACACACACACACACACACACACACAGAGTTTTCCCTTATGTATCTGTGGGTTTATTAACTGTGTTTCATTTCTAATGATTAATAAAATATAATAATAATAATTTTTTTTTCCCCTGTGGGAGGAAATTCAGGAAAAAGGAAAGCTGGCATGTTGTTACATGTCTCTTGCAATTAATGGTGGTGGCTATCCTTGCATGTGTTTGAAAGCAGCGGGAGGGAAGGGAAAGGAGAAAGTTAGCTCTCAGGCTGAAAGGAGATACAGTGTGTTCTGACCTTCTCGTTAGTCAATGACAGCATCATTTAATATTTAACCACAAAGCAAAGCTGAAAGAACCATACTCTTATATAGTCATGTATTTTGTTCTTCTGAGAGATGGAATAGAAAGCAGTCTGGAGAGTTAGGGTCTTGCCAGTGTGATGCAAATAAGGTGTACCACAGGAGCAAATGTCTTCTCTTTGCTGCTAAGTAATTACGATAAAGCATTGCCAGGGCTTTCAGTAAATGCTGTTTGGAAAGGGCTGGCATATTTTTGGAGTGAAGTGTAGTCCATGTCTGAGATGCGTGTATCTCAACCTCTTCTTTCAGTGCAGTGGCAATGAAAAGCATCACACTCAAATGAACTGCACAAAATGCACATAATTTTTCCTTCTTTATTCTACACTGACAGCCTTCTTTCTGCTGATTTTTTTATTAATTGCACAGAAACAAGAGCTCCACTTTCTTCTTGTCTCCTGCTTCCAACAAAGTTTTATGTTGTCATTTGTCTGCCCTACAAACTTGACTGTGTATAAAGATGAAAAAACAATATTTGCTTTTAAGGTTCTCAGATACAGCACCTCACTCAGGTGGGAATTGCTAGCAGGATCGGAGGTCAACAAGTGGAGATCCCCTCAGGCAGAGCAGGGCATGGCCAGCCGGGGGGGCCAGGGTGGCCCCAGTACCGTGGAGAGGATGAATATGCTAGGCGAGATGCAGTGAGTACTGTGTTACACATTTGCATAGTTTCCAAAGTAGTGATACGTTCGGGTATTTTTTTTCCTGCATTACTGTTTGGAACTTTTTCCCCCTGGAATACTTTCAGTTGCTTCTCTGACATTCTTTGCTTTGCTCTTCGAACCCTCGTTAGCTCTTCTAACTTTTGCTTGCTGTTCTTTCACCTTTGCTTCTCTCTAACTGCTTTCTTTCACTTTACCCTAACCTTTTTTTTTTTCCTCACTTGAGGCCTTCACCCATTAACTGCAGTTCACCCAGTTCTGCTTCTGAGCTCCAGCAGAGGTGGATACTGCTTTCCATTTTCTTCTCCGAAATATGCCTCTGTATTTTGAGATCATTGTAAGTAGAAAACATTGAATTAAATTGTTCCAGACTACCGTCCTACTTTGTATTGGTATAGTTCTTTTGTCTTCTGTATCAGTGCGCAACAGCAGGAGTCAGGGCAACAGAATAAGGTACATACTTGCACATGACAATAGAGGTGTTTCTAAACAAGTTACTTTCCTAGCCTCAGTCAGCAGGATGTTGTAATGTGTTTGTTTACCAGTGTTGCCTAGGCAGCCATCATGATTTCATGTTCTTGGCAGTGGTGCTTCTAGAGGTTGACGTTTCTGATTCAACCAGATGTGTGAGGTTGAAGATAGTATATGGCCTTTCCAGGAAAGATACAGTTGCCTGCTACCAGTCCATGTTTGTTGTGCTTGCATCCTGAAGCAGACTGACCTGTGACAGCTTTATTTAGTACTCTTAAGAGCGACAACTTTATGCTCCTTTTTTTGCTCCTTTGCTTAAACTATCATTTTTCTGGTTTCTTCCTTGAGGGAGGAAGGATCTCCTTTTGCATACTTAGGGCAGCGTGTGTTCACACTACTTGAAGTTGCTTTGCAGTATTGCATGATCTCAAAATGGCTTTACACAAAGAAAATGCAACAGGATGGGCCTCATCTTCAGATTTTGGTGAAACTGAGCTGCCACCACTCCAACTGAACTTGAGAGGAGCAGCATAAAGCTTTTGAGAACTGGGCACACTAGAGACAAACTCTACTGATACTATTCAAAAACTTTAACTGTCAAAGCCGAAAGATGTATTTGCCTAATTTAACTTGCTATCCATGCTTGGAACTGTGGTATTTGAGTGCAAGAACATCATAATTTCACTTTACATTTAGAAGAGCACTTGCATGAGAGATCTTAGTGTCTCTCCTGTTCCATTTTCAGAGGCATCTCTAGGTTACTATTCATTGCCCCTTCTTATCATTTGTCTTTCTTTTCTGAAAATGACTTTTCTTTTCTAGATCTGTGAGCCTTTCCCTTCTGTCCCCCAAGTGCATGTTCAGCCACTACTTTCTTAATATTTTATTACTTCAATTGCTAACATACTACTGAAAATTCAGTTACAGACCCATTATCTGAGATGCTATGCAAACAGTTGGTTTTCACATCAGTTACCTGCACAACTTTCAAAGATTCATGGCCCAATACAATATGATTTGGTTGCAGTTTGCACCTCCAGTCACCATTTCAGATGGGTACATGTCACCTCAGTCCAGGTTGACGTTCTTTTAATTAATCAGAGTTTTAACACTTCCTCGGCTTTGACAGAACTTTTTGCTCGCCGGTTGCTGCAGTTCATATGTTACTGCAATGTGATTTTTTTCAATTTGTGGGTTTTTTGGTTTTTTTTGTTTTTTTGTTTTTTTTAAAAAAAGGCAAAAGGAGGAGATCATGGACTAAAACTATCTGAGTATGGTGTCATTTAGTTGTAGGAGAGCTCACCTAGTGCCTGCACTTTCCTTTTCTGATGAGGAATTCTTTCTTGTTTTGCAAAGGATTATTACCATTAAAAAAAAAAAAAAAAAAAAACAACAAAAAAACCCCCACATTATTAGATGAGCCCTAGTCTTGTAGTTTTCTGTAGTTAATTGCCTTCAGAGTCTGGATTCTTTCACTAGGACAGATCTCTGAATTTGTCTTGCCTCCTTTTGGAAGGAGGATTTACTTAATGACAGTCATGTTCCTTATGGTGCAGTATTCAGTTGATCCTTTGCAAACAGTCTTACTGTTCCCTCATTCTGAGCAAGTTTCTAAAATTAAGCTCTGCATTTAGGAAGATTAGATCTAGAGTGCTCTTCTCACCTGCAGACTTGGGAGGGATCAGCATTTGTGTTCCTGCAATGGCCCTTTTCCTCACAGTATCCTCACCTATTATTCCTGTAGTCAACACCTGATTTTCTGCTGGAATATGACCTCTCAACTTCTATCTCCTGACCCAAAGCCACTGTGCAGGTTACCATCAATTCACCTTAATTCTCCATCTAAAAGGCCTAGGCAACCAGGATAATTACAGCATTTCCTTAGCTGACACAAAATACAATACTGAGCAAGTGGTCATTTGAGCAGCAGAACAAATGAAGCCTGGTTTCTTACCGATGTGTGTAGTGTCTTGCATATCTCTACCTCCCTACCACCAGCTGGCATCACCTCCTATCCATCTACAATCCCCTGTAGCTCTCCACTGTTCTCCCAGGTCTTCTCCAGGTTTCCAATGTTTACCCCAAGCCACCCTTATCCTTTTACCCTATTTTTATACGCCAGCTGCCCACTGTAGTGTCGCTAAACCATCTCACCATACTTCGAGTTGTCTCTCGTGTCCCCTAGGTATCTGTCCCCTGTGAGATACATGCTGGCTGACAGGTCCAGCTGAGCACAACCTAATCTGGCCTTTCTGCCACTCAGAAGCAGATTCAATGATGGCACAAATCAGGTTATGTCTAATTAGCTACCCATTTTTGTGAATTTTATATATTTGTTCATACATATACATATGTGTGTGTGTGTATATTTATACATCCAGTTCAGTTGAAAATGGCCACAGAGTTCAACAGTTATTAAACAGAGACTAACAAATTCACAATGTGATCTCATAAATCTTTACTCCTTAAGAAAGAAGATTCAGTAAAGATATTTTTGTCAATTATTTTGTACTGCTGTTAATTATAGAGAAGTTTCTATATAAAAGTATATAATTTATAGATACTATATAAAACTATATATTGTTACATATAAAATATTATATAATATATTGTGTATTTCTGTTAATAAAGACATTTAAAAGTAAAAAAAAAAAAAAAAACAGCAAAAATTCTTCCAACCTTTTTACTCTCCTTTTTTTCCTGTTGTAGTTTAGTATAGGTTAGGTTTCTAAACCAATCTGGTTTTGAAAGTTCTCAGACCTGTTTAATTCTGATACTATATATGAGATCACAGAAATACACACTTTTGGGTTTTTGAGAAAACTTTGATAGCCTTAATGTTAAAAAACAGCCACAGCGGTCATCAGATGTTCTTCCTAATTTCCCTTAAGAAACCATTCTTAGGGTGCTAATTCAGTGCAATATGAGATAGGAGCTGAATCACGTAATGCATTTTAATGTGAAAGTAACCTGAATATAATTTAGGTTGCTGTTAAGACTCGTGTCAAGGAATGTTTGCTTTTAATGTTTCTTTGTCATCTCTTTTCTATAAACCCACAGAGTACTTGTCAGGTTTGCTAACTCTAGACTGCACATATGAATTAGTTTCAGGTTTCACTCCTGAACGAGTAATTCTGAACAATCAAGAGACCCATTCATTCCTTTCTAATACTAAAATCACCTCCCTTTTGTAAGAAGTAAGACAGGATGTTACTTGGAAAACCTTCTTTACCTATCATTCTTCTCTTAAAGCCTCTTTTCCTCTTAATCTCTCTCTCCAAATTAACTGTGTAAATGATCAGTGCTGTACATGAGCTGTGCAAGAGAGTCAGAATCTATTATTAGTTCTACTTTATACAAAATGGCTTAGATTTTATTCATTTATGTTATGAGAGATATTAAGGAACATACTCTTGTGCATTTTCGTGTTCCTTGCACACTTCTGCCAGTCACTCTAGGTCCTTCCCAGGCTCTGCTTTGTAATCCCTTCATTCCCCGCCCCCTCATCCCCAAATCCTCTTCTAGCTGACCTTGCTGTCCTTTCTTCCCTCATCAGATTGCTCTCTCTGCTACTACTTAAGGCTTATCCACAGAGGAAGATAGCGCTCACTAAATCGTGATAACTGTGATCTGAACTTGCTGCAGCTAGCTGCTGCTCATCCCCGGCGCAGACCCTTTGAAAGGGGATCACGCTGCTTTGCTCCCAGTTGCGCGTTCAGCAGGGTGTGTTCAAGTCCTTTGTGCCCAGTGTTTTCTTCTGGCTGTCTCTCAGCCTTCAGCAATATGAGGCAAGAGGAAACGCTTGCTTTAGGGATGTCAGCTGGAATTTGGATTTTCAAAACATACCTCGTTTGTGTCCATACTGGGAGTCAGTGCAGTCGCCTAGTATACTGTAAATTCATGCTTTGTTTTAGAGTAAACAGATTTTTTTTCCAGATAAGCTCATAAAGCCCATAAACTCAGGCTTCTGTTTTGTTTCTCTCTTGTTTTGTTAGAAAATACATGTTACTGAACAAATGCAGAATTAACCCCTTTCTACCCTGGAAACAATGATTGTCCCTAAACTGGGACAGTGTTTCTCAGATATGTAAAACAGCTGTTGAGTATAGAAAAATCTAATCTTTCCAATTTGAATAATTTTCTCCTGCTGCTTCTTCTGTTGACCGTGTTTTCCTGGGCACTGGTCAGTCACAGGATCCTCACAAGTGTACAGTCTGAACAGGCAAGCCAGGCAGAGAAGGGGAAGGTTAAAGTAGTAGTATCTCTATAGATAGTATGGAGAAATGACAGCTGGGAAGAGAGTGATTTGCCTGTTGTCTTTTAGGAAGTTGATGGAAAGGCAAGGAAAGAGAAGCTAATTTTGTTGACTTCCAGTTCTGTGGTTTTTCTTCCCACCTCCTTCCACTTCAGTTTCTAAACATACCATAGATTAGAAAGGGGGTCAGACTTTTTAATGGATGCTCAAAGATATTTTGAAAATCCCTGAACTTGAGGCATTCCAGCAATTTTGTGTACAGTTTTTGTTTTGTGCTTCATAAGAGGAATCACTCATTCATAAAACAGAAGAACAGTGGCAGCAGATAGAAGCATCTCCATGCTGCTTTCCCTCTGTTCTTTGCCTTTTTGCTTTCTTGTCTTTTCTGGGATTATCATGCTTGTTCAGAAGGTACAATAATGCTTTCTACCTTTTTCCAGACGCATATGCATGGACACCAAGAATATTCCTCCTCACCAGTATTCCAGATGCCGAGGACTTCAGCCAGGCAGCCTTCGGCACCCCCTGCTCAGCTTCCACACAACAGCCTTCAGGGCCAGGGCCTTTGCTACACCACCAGTTCCACTGAGGACCTCCAGCCAGGTCATTCTTCAGCCTCTCTTATCAAAGCAATTAGAGAAGAACTTCTACGACTTTCTCAGAAACAGACAACAGTGCAGAACTTCGATAGTTGATTTAGCATTCCCTTGCAAATCTGCCAGGTATCCGCTTCCTATGGAAGCAAAGACTTAGAGGAAATCAGCAATGTTGTTCTCTCAAAAGAATGAACTTTCACAGCTCTCTTGACAACACTCTGGAAAAAATGAAAAAGGCAGCAAAATGAGGATAGTAAGGAGAGATGGGGGACAAACAGGGAAAACCATCAGTGTCATCACAAGTAATATTAATTAATCTGCTAATACTACGGTGCTCCTCTTCTCTCCCTACCCTCATTCAGCCTAACAAATAAATAAAACCTGAGGTCAAGAAATCAACACTCCAGCAACAAAAAAATCACAGGAACAAACTCTAAGTATGATAGACTCCTTTTTCTAAGGAAGTAGGCGAAGGTTTGAATAAACTGAGACGACATTTTGCAAGAGCTTACAAGTATTCTGATCTCTCCAGTGCTTATGGGGAACTTGTTTGTGTTGCTGTTCTGCAGGATTACAAACTATCAGCTCAAGAGTGTTGAAGATGTGATCCCACATAAGAATCACTTTGGTCGTCAGGAACAATGGGACTACTTAGAATAAAAGTCTTTGTGAGCTACTTGTAACAAACTGGCACAATAATTGTTTTAGCTCTGTGCTTCCGAATGGAGCTACCCTCTGCACTCTTCCTTGTTTTCCTTCTGGTGCTGAAGCTTCAAGTGTTCCTTCATCCTCAATGTTTGCAAAGTGAAACATTGGCCTTGTATAACTAAGAAAATATCTGTAGACTCATTCAGGCTGGAAAAACAAAGCAAAGCATCCAAACAGAAAGGGCTTGGTATTTATTTTGTTTAAAAATTCTTGAAAACTAGGAGAGGAATACTCATCCACAGTTGAATTTGGGGAAATGTGTATGTATATCTTTAAAAAATATATTTACATACTATATGCTCGTGCAAGACCAGCGATAAAATATTGCCACTCTGTAGTTTGCTTTGTGGACAGAAACCAATCCAGTCTGACTGGTACAGGGTCACCAGCATTACATTATAAATTGATGTCCTAAATCATTGCTTATGTTTGGATCTGAATAATTTTAGTGAAAGTCAGTGACAGTTTAGAGCATTAACATAGGCTTAGATTTGCGGTTTTGAGACAGTTTCTATATTTATACTTGTTTCCACTGTCCCTTTGGACAAAGGGTAAGCATTATCCCCATGGTAAGAATGGTACGTGCCATGGAACTGTTTGTCGCTGTTTTTTCCAGAGTTAATTTAATATTAGCTACGAATTTACTAATACTTGGCCATTGCATAACTGTAACTGACATAATACATACAGAAATTTTACTTAAGTCATTATTTGTTGGAGTGTTTTTATTTTCAGATCAGACTGAACTAAAGCTAACAAACTGGCACAGAGATAGAGGGTAGGCTCAGTGTTTGTGAGGAGGCGTGGGAGCCTTGCCCTAGAAAAATGAAAAGCAAAACTATTTGGTGCTACAGTGTGGGTATTTCAGACACTAGCAGATGGTAGTCTTAAAAGGTCTAAGGAACAGTAGTCCGCCAAAGAGATCATTGGGCAGTTGATCAGGGAAGGGCTGCATTTGCCTCACTTACAGGGGTAGAAATGGCATTGGTAAAATACAGGTATATAACACTGGTATGGTATGGTGGTCTTTGGCTGCCAAATCTGTTCCTGGTTCCAGTGCACAGTTCAATAACTGTGACAGGACTAACTCAGACTGAAATGAAAACAGGTAGGAGGACACCATGGAAGAACCCTATGTACATTGTTCATGAAGTATGTACATAATATCCATTGCCAAAGCCAAACCTAGGAAGCAACTGGCTGCTCACTGATGTGGAAAAAAAGATGGTATGTTTCCCATCTTTATTAGGAAGCTCAGTTATTTTTCTGTTTACCCATGGTCATCAAAAGGCTGTATGAAATTGTTTTGAGGGACTTACTGTAGCAAAGCAGTCTAAATTAATTTCCAGTTCCCTGGCCAATACTTAAAGCTCTCATGGGCACTGGTTGAGGTTTGAATGGAGTCAGAACACCAGCGTAGTTGTGAACAGCAGTACCAACAGGTTATTACGCTTTGAATTTTTTAAGCTTTTTTTGTGATAATCGCTTCTAGGATTAAAAAAAAAAAAACAAACAAACCACGTTTGTTTTCTGCCAAGTTTGTAAACATGAATGTTGCCAGTACTTTTGCAAAATGTCAGGTTTTGCAGAATGAAGAGTGTATCAGGCAATGTTCATTTGGTCTTTTTGACAATGCTGAAGACTGACTGTTCCTAAGTGTTCCCACTGAAACCATCTCTTTCATAGCCCACATCTTTCTCCAGCTTTAATTCTATAGTGAGGTCAGAGGCCAGTGCTTATAATATTAGACATTACTGTGTCTTCATTTCAAGAAAATGTGGGCTTCTAGAAAGTAAGTTCATTGTCTGGCTGCTGGTCCCAGCTATTTAAGAAGGAGTATGAAATAAGAGCTTTGAAAGTTAGAGGTACTTAGGCCATTTCTCATTCATTTTTGCTAGTGATGGTGATGCTATTATGATATTCCATCTTTTTATGTTTGGAAGAATATCCTTTTTCTTTTTAGTCCCAAATCTTATGAAGAACATGTACAAGACAAATATGTACTGCTAAATAAAAGAGGCTTTCTGATGCAAAAATCCCTCTTTAAAACCTTACAAATTCATGGGGAAGGACAGTAAAATATAAGAAGTCGGAAAGCTGTGTTTGGAAGTTATGTTCTCAAACTGGCTGGAGATCTGATCCACAGTTCACAAAAAATGGTACGGCATGGTCTGTATCTTCATACAGTAAGAAAAGTAACACATAAGGCACCAGTTCCAAGCATGGTCTTAACAAGGGAGACCCATACTTTACTTTCTGCAGCTACAGGAAAAGCTGCGTTTTTCATGTGCTACAAAAGGACTCTGGAATGCATGTGCCAAAATGTGTGTTTCCACTTGGGAATTCAGGGAAAAAAATGTGTAAGCTTCTGCATCCCCATGTGCTTGAGCTCTTTTGCCAATTTTTTTTATTGCCCTATTAAAAGGGGCTGGACCCCAAACCTTTTTTTCTGAAACTCAAAGTATCCAGAATTTAAGTATCTGTTAATGAATCTACCAGTTTCTGAAAACACTGATCCGATGAGAAGTTGGTACAGGCACAGAAAGCTGTTACCAACAGTTACATCCATTTCCATGACTAAACCATCTGGTTCATGGAATCCTCAGGCTCTTCTCTTTCTTCACAATTTTCCTTGACATTTGTGTTTAGTCTGTGTTTAGCTTGGCATGTAGAAGAACTTGGCGAGATGCGAGCTGTGTAATTTAGCTTGGTTGGTTTGCTTTTCCTTTCCATGGCCAAAATGTTGACCTCTAGCCTGCTTCTTGATTATCTTTGGAGCTAAGTGAAATTTTACAATTACTTTTCGTACACTCAGTTTGAACAGCGGGGCACACTTCAGTACTATAAAATATTCTCTACCAGGATGTAACACATGGTCCTGTAGGTGACTGGGGGCACGTGACTCAGGAAAGAAAACCTCGCTTTTAGGAGGAGTGAATTGCATCGGTGCTGGACTCATAATGTTAAGTATGCGCACTTTGGCGCAGTAAGTGGAATTTCACTGACCCTTTGTGATGTACTGTACTTGCAATGCTTTGGAACAGGCTTCACAGATAGTGGCTGGAGAGCAGCAGCATGACACAAGGTCTACATATCGCCTCTGCACCCAAAGGAGTGGTTGGTGAGATGTTGGCTACCCCAGTATCATGCACCTTCATGCATGATATACACACATAAATACATAAATAGATTGATCCCCCAAAAGTTCATGTTCCTACCAAGTGCTGAAGCTAGTGCCTTTAAATCAGATCACTGACAGCAGGGTTATAGCGTTCTCTTAGAAAGAGGCTGTTTAAAGGGGTCATAACTTCCCAAGAACAAAACAGCTGACTGTTGTGTGTTAACTCATGGCTTGAAAACACATTAGATGGATTACACAAGGAAGCTAGTATGTATTTGAGCCCAGGTGAAGTCACCAGTTGCGTGATGTGGATGGCAGTAGGCAGTAGAACTCATTTTTTAACTCTTGCCCTCACTAAATTCTCCCCTTCTCCAGCTTTAATAATTTTTCAGCTCAAGGAAGAAATGGGCACTTCCTATTCCATGCCTCATCTCACAGTTCTTTGTTAACAGGTGCCAGTCCTTGAAAAAACCATTTCTTGGCCAAGAGCTTTGAAGTGGCAGGATGAAGAACATTTGTGACTTTGAGGTGGGAACATGTTGTGGGCCACATTTTTGCAGCAGCGAATAAATAAATGGATTTTTAAAAAATAACACCTGTTTAGTGTTTTCTGAATATGGGCATAAAGCTGAAAATGGATGAAAAGAAAAAGGATGATATCTGATTGTCAGAAGGCAAAGGACAGCAACCAGGTCTCCAGGACCACCTGTGACTGCTCTAAAAAGCGAGAGAGAAAATCGTGGGGACTCCCCCTGCCCGCACTCAAGCTGATTCCGTAACACAACCCCTCCTCTCTGCAGTCCTTCGCCACTCGCAGTGCTGGTCTGTACGAGTGAGGAACATCTCTCATCAGTGAGACTCCCCAAAGCATTTCGCCAAGGCTGTAGAGTTTCTCCAGGACTGTTTAGATGTGCCTAGAGAAAAGTAGGAGCTTTAAAGTGCTTAAATGTGGAAATAAAAATCCAGTACCCTTTTGTGGTGGACATCTTTTCCCTCTTCCTGTTACATTTTATTTTTAAAAGGGGGGGAAGCCCTGGGGATGTATTCTACTGTCACCAGTCTGCTGTCATGTATGTATTCCAATATCTCTAGGTCCTAAGTACTGAGGAAGCAGAAATTGGGAATGAAAGTTTTTGGCAATGCCGATGAAGATTCACTGTAGTTATGCAGTATTTTGGTGTAAGTGCACTTGAGTGCTTGAAAAGTCTGGTATCTCTCTTATAGTGAGTGTCCCTTGAAATGCAGCTTATGTCAGAAGGAGGACTGTAAAAATTTTTTCTGTATCTCTTGACACTTAATTCAATGAGGGCAGAACAAGCTCAGCTTGTGACAGCTCGTACCAGTAGGATTGGTAGTTCAGATCCAAATGTTGGTCTGCATATTGTCCCCTGGTCGCATCTGCATGACTTCCACTGAAAACCAGTTAGACACGTATGCTTTGGAAGGAGAATTTATCCTACAGATTCTTTAGTACAGTTTGGGATGCACTTGGCAAGATGTGTCTAGCTTTGACGTACAAGTCCCAGGGTGAGTTTGCTCACCCTGAGAGTAAGAAACTTGAGAAGCAAAAATCCTGTGGAGTTGCACTGCCTTTTTAAAGAGACTTTTCTGGAGTAGAGCTGCAGTCCTGTGAATCCCACTGAAGACTGATAGATGAAAAAAAAGTTAACATTAGCACTAGAAAAATACACCTTTTTTTTGCACTTCATAGTTTGTAGAGCTGGAATGTTTTTTCTTTATTTCATGTTACTTTTTCTTGATACTCTTTACAGTTAAAGTATGTGTTTTCCTTTGTACTGGCCACTCCTGTTTAGTTTTGAGTAGTTCTTACTCCATAAGTGGAAGCTTATGTTTAGGCTGTTACATCTTGCCTTAAACAGAATAAAATGTTGGCACATTTGAACAAATGCTCTGGAGATTCTTTTGAAATGAATGCTAAACCTCCGTGCATCCCTGGCATGGTGGTTTTCAGGTTCACTTACAGTAATCCTCTTATTGCCACATGTAGAGCAGGCGCAGTGAAATGAGAATTAAGAGAGTAGAAAAGAGACTGAAAGATGAAAATTGCTATTTTGCATTTCCAATTATATTCTAATGTACACACTTCTTAAGAGCTCTGTCATGTTCCCATGAAAACATCTCTAGGATTTCTGTCCCAGAGCTTCTTGAAAGTTGGTTTTCTCATCCAGGCTGTTTGAACGTTTTAGTGCTGTGCATGATTTAAAAGCAGTAGCTGGATATTGTTTGTGTTTCAGGAAAAACTTCTTCATATTCAAGGAAACTTCTTCATATTCAAGGAAAATTAATGCAGTGTTATGTTTGGCAATGTGCTGTGCTCTTTTGTTCCTGAAATGCAGATCTGAAAGAAACTTGTCTAAAGAAATAGGATTTAAAAAAACCTGCAGTAATAAAATGTCAGGAAGCTTTTATCCTTGGACTTAAGGAAACAGGAGAAAGAATTGTGGATTAGCCACTATCGGTAGTACTTTAACATAGTTGCCAAACACGAAGTTGTTCAAATTTGATGCAATATAGGTGATCTGGGCATCCACAAGCTCATGAACCAATTACTGGATTTGTTAGTCCATGCAATCCTGGATAAAATGGTTTCAGGTAAGTCACCCTGCATTTTGCATGGAACACTTCCTGTCAAGTATTTCCATGGATGAGTTTGATCCTTATGATCGTTTCTGTCTTCGGGCTTGATGATGGCAGCTTTAAACAAGAACACTTCAAAAATTCAAGATTAAAGGTGAGGAATCTCCCATTTGTAGATGTGCAGTCAAGTATTTACATGATTGCTACATCCTCCTGTACTTCACTGCCATGTGGAAGAAAATTTGCTAGGATGCTGGGAACCACATTCTTGCTTTTGCAGACTAGAACCGCAAAGAAGTTAAGAGAACAACACTGGTGTCAATGAGCATTATTTAGTCCTCTTTATTTAAGGATGAACTAATGCCTCTTACCTAACATTATCACACATCTGTACTAGACGTTAGCATAGCTCAGCTAAAGCACGGTGATTTCTTCATATAGTGGAGCCCAGAGGGTTGCCACATTAGAACTGAATGTTGTTGGGCTGATCTGGTTTAAATATACAGTATGGTGAAATACCATGAGGGGGAAACAGACTAGCAGAGATTGCAGATCTCTTCCTTCTCTTCCCCCATTTAGACAAAGCAGACAGAGCTGTAGAGGACCTGCAGAAGTACTGTAACTTGCTCCATGAAAGTCACACTGAAAAATTAATTTGGCTGCATGTTTAATCATGTGATCTGAAAACTACAAGCTAGGAAAGGACTCACCAACCACAGCTCTGTATGTTGGTACCACTTGTTTTGTCTTTACGATTAGATAAATCAAAGAGATTGGAAAAACCGCTGACAGAAGGGGTATTAATAAAAAGAACTTAGTGAAGAGAAATCATCAGAAAAGAGGCAGAGCTTACAGAAATATCATCAGTTGAGGGTCAATTTGATTTCCAGTTCCCCTTTGGAAAGGGAAGAGAAGGAAAGAACAAGACAGGTCTTTTGGGTTGTTGCAACCAACGTTGGGCACAGCTACGGGCAGGGAATGAAGGGAAGAAACCTGGTGTATTGAGTAAATAGTGAATAATAAACATAAAGCTGAAATGAGTAAATAGTTTGGAAGATACAGCCACCAAAGAGCACAGAGGCAGCAGAAAAATTAACTAGGACTCTGGGATTAGAGAAATGTCTTCTATATGCTTGTGTTAAAAAATAAAGCCACTCACGAAATAGTTGAAGGGTGACACAGTGTGTTTAAGTTGGTGCACAAACTCTCAGTAGTGAATACGTGAAGTTTATGGAAAATAAGATCAATGGGAGAGAGAAGGGTGGGGGGAAACCAGAGTGATTGTAACCGCAAGGGAAAAGTTGAAAAAGTCACAGAAAGGTATTACTGCATGAAACTATCTACAGTCCTCAAAGGATTAATTTCAAAACGCTGGGGGGAAGAGCTGCTGCAAGAGAGTTGAGTGCTGTATCGGAAGGGTGCTGTGTGTCACCTGTGAGCTGGGCAGAGGAGGGGAAGGGAAGGGGGGAGTGCTGTATGCAGCGTGCTTTTACCTTCTTCCCCAAATACCTGCTGCTGGGAGACAGAGCTGGACCAGACAGGCCTTTGATCCCACCTTGCTGTTGCTACAGCGCGCGAAAGGTCTGTATGGCCTGGGGCATCTTCGTCTAAATTAGGTTATAAATTGCCCCAGGCTCTTCTGGTTCCCTCAAGTGGCAAACCAAACTTGGGGGGGGAGACACACACCTTTAGAGAGACAGAGAAATGGAGGGATTTGGGACTGACACAAAGGGAGCAGCGTTAATTCACGCTGTCCCCAAAATATGCGTCTGGCAGGTTTACAGATAGACAATGTGACTACCACACATAGTGGCAGAGGGAGAAAACGAAAACCTTTACAATTAGTTTAGTTCCTTAGCTCTTCGCACGAAGGGCACCGTGACAAGCCGGCTGTGGGTTTTGGAACAGAGCTTTGTTTGCTGGTCAGTGAGACTGGATACTTTTCCCCTGTGCGTGCAGAGAGGCTTTCTTTTTGGAGGGAGAAGCCAATTCTGCGGGAGTTTTATGTCAGCAAGACATAGGGGCCCATAAACTATTATTTCTGATAGGCAAGCAAAATGGTTAACTGAATGTGTCTCTAGACTTCATACCGTCAAATTGGACAGGAAAAGTCTGCATGTCTCTTAGAGCTGTATTTTTTTCCAAGCTGTTTGCAGACATGGGAGACGATACTGCATTGTTTACCCTGTGTTTGCTTCTGGAAGGTTATTATGAAATAGGAGTTGGAAATAAACTCTTTGAAAAGTGCATGTTTGATTCTGGGAGAGGAACCTGAAGTGAGGTTTGAATTCCACAACAGATGCTGGTTACCGTAAAATAAGTGGGGTCTGGAGTGTAAGGATGAGAGAGGGTGGTTGCTTCCCAAGAATGCCTATATTTCATTCTTTGGCTATAATTAATTACAATAATTTTCTGAAATCCTAGTTTTTGTAATGGCTTTATCAAAATTCTTACAAAGTCCCAGCACAGAGCACCTTTTCTTATGAATTTAACCTCTGTCTTTTCTCTGTGTGTTTCATGCAAGTAGGAAGCTCTGGTGCTTGCCAGTTTTCATCCCTCCAGTGATTTTGCAGAGTGTAATCATTGTAAAGTGCAATTGCTTAATATGTAGCTCATTCACTAAAACCCCAAGGACAGAGGCAGTGAGTAATATGAGTCATTACCAGAGCAATGGTATCTAAAAGATGAAGAGTCATGCATCAAGTACCAATCCATTTAGTCTTGAATTAAGAATTTAAAAAATCACTAGTCAAATGTGATTGATATTATCTCCAAGCAAATTAAGCAGTTACCCTGGAATGCTGTGCTGCTACTAATGTTTTTTGGTACTTAGAAGTGCTGATCAGTTACATATTCCCTACTGCTCTGCTTGTCTATCGAGACACTTGTAGACCAGCAGCTTTCCCAGGTGCCATCTGCGTCTCTCTTTCCTTTCCAGGCACTACGTACTTTAATGCTTGAAATTCAGAAACTTTGTCCATAAAATATGAAGAAGTGTTCTGGCTTGATCAGCAATGTTAGGGTTCAAACGTGTGTTTTTTAGTCGTGCTTACTTTTATTCAGCCATCCAGGTTTCAACCATTTTTTCCTTTTCTTTCTACTAAATCATATGAGTTGGAGTAGATTTCTTCTCCATCTCATTCCAGCGAGGAACTTTTTGGCCCAAGGACATAGAATTTGACTGGACAATGTACTATAAACGACTGGAGCATTAACATTTCCATCATCGTTCTGAGCAGGTAGTTTGCAGCTTAATAGGCGATATGAGCTATCAACTTATTTTTTACATGCTTTGAGATGCACAAGAGCCTAAACCGGCTCAGTGCTACAGCATGACATTGTATGTAGCAGTCTGAAGGGGCACCAAGGTTTAACACAGCTGAAGTGATTTATGTACACTGATAAACTGGGAGTTATGTTTTGCTTCCAAGGCTTCCTCTGGGAACAAAAGTGACAGGCTTCCTGAATTACAATGAAAGAACCCCCAAAGAACAAAATAAGGCATGTGCTGGATGTATGTGTAGCTCCCTTGAAGTCAACAGGAGTTGGGTAATGTTGCACTAGTTGGGGGATGTACTATTAGAGGTATTACAATGTCAGTGATATTATTAGGAACATGAGATAATACACAATAAATGACTACACCAG
Organism: Ciconia boyciana; assembly: GCF_034638445.1. NCBI lineage: Eukaryota > Metazoa > Chordata > Aves > Ciconiiformes > Ciconiidae > Ciconia > Ciconia boyciana. Next base: position 64,131,768 of record NC_132934.1, read on the forward strand.
TCTATGATATTGCTCGTGGAGCACATTTGGAAGGCATTGTACTATACAGTCACCTTTAATTTGTGCATCAAAACCAGACCACAGCCTTCTACTGTGACATGATTGGTGTTAAAATAGGGGTTATAACTGACAAGCTGTACTACTGTGTGCTCCCTAGCGAAAAATATTCCAGGAAATGTAGCAGCAGACCACAGATAATCTTTAGATTATATTTACTGTAAATTAAGTATGTATAATCTATTTCTGCATACTAATTTTTTGTCTTTATATCAGTTTCTCGAGTCTTTTGGATGCAGCTCTTAAATTCTGCACTTTCTGTAACTATTGACAAGCCTCTGAAACACTGACGGTGCTGTTAGAGCTTTTCTCCTCCTTTTGCACAGTGCGTTGCTTTGTGTTGTGCTTGTGATTACCCACCATGCCTAGAATGAGTACAACACATGGCGTGTACTTCAGAGAGTCTCTTTAAAATAATATTTTATTGGTTTGTACTATAATGCATAGGAACAGGTAAGATGTTTTAGTTGGTAGCCTTTGTGCTTTCGGGATACTGCCACTTTGTTTAGGGATCCCAGAACACACTGGGAGTAGTAGTATGTTCATGACATTCATTACAGGACTACATTTTTCTAAGTGACCCAATCCACTTCATAGGAGGTCAAATGACTTGAAAAGAAGAGGCTATAGATCAAACCTGGCAATGTCAGATGTCAAAGCAGGTGATGCAGTAAGGAAACAAAACTGTTATATTAGCTCAGAGGTTTATGGGTCACTGGTCTAGAAAAAGTATACATTTCACAGCAGAAATGATGTGTAAGGTATTCCATTTGTATACCTGATTTTGTTGAGACTTGGGTGTCACCCTTGAACATAGGTATACAAAATCCTTGGAGGCATTACATTATAGAAAAACTGTGGGTTTTGTCCTTCTTACCCTGGTTCGGTTGAGCTGGGAATCCTCAACAAAAGCTGTGAGAAGCAAAACTTGAGGTTTAAGTCTCCTACATTCCTTTAAGGTAGGTGCACACAGCAGACTATTTTGGAGAGCGTGAAAAACAAACAAGCTGTGCTTTTAAAGGCAGGCTTTAGGAAACCCCCCAGAATTGCCCAGTTATTATGAAGCTAGTTTGCGGGTGTAGTGCTGGGCTATAGGACATCTAGAGCTTGCATCATGTGCTTACAACTCTTTAGACTGGAATAGATTTACTTTCGTGACTGGCTGCATCCATGCACTCGCAGCCTTAGCCAAGGGAATGCAAAAGCTATGAAACATATCCCCTCAAAGATGAAAACCAGTGCCATATCCAGCAGGCACTTCTGTGTTCCCAGCCACGAGAACAATCTCCATAAGACTGAGAACTGTAGGAAGAGGTCTGCAGAAGGTAGACACTAAGGCAATACGTGGAGATTTTTTCACAGTATCTATCACATTGCTTTCAGGCCAATGCACGTTTTCCACTATTAAAACTAATAAATCAGGAAAAAAATGATGTATGTAGCTAGAAGATTTTTGTCCGTCAGTGATTGCAGTGGTTATTAACTGTCAACTCACTGTTCTTTTAGTCAACACCAACAAGAAGATGTAGAGTCCTTTGTTTCTGTAAGTTTGTACATATACAAGTTTATTTCTCTTTTGTTTTTTTGTGGAAAGAAGTAGTTGGCTGGTCCAACACAGAGATTTGTCTTGTGAAAATTACTTTTGTTTTAATTGTTGTATGTCGAAATGTTGAGATTTTTTTCTTAATTGAGCAATATTTTGTGATTGTTTACTACTAGTAGTGTAGCACATGTAAAAAGAAAAAAAAAAAACAAAACAACCAAACAAAACACACACAGTAAAAAAGCCACAAAAGAATTAAGCCTTTCCCTTTCACAACTTTATTTCCCGACGCTAGTGTCTCTGCTCAGCATTTCACTCCAGAAGACTTTTTGTGTTAAGTGATACTAATGATAGGAAGGATGTCATTTCCTCAGTGTCTAACTTGTACCCATTCCTGTTGATGGTGGATAGTTGGTAAGGGACGACTGCCCATCACTCTGAAATGGCACAGCATTGTCCTGATCGAAGTGTGTAGTTGTGCCAGAACCAATCTGAAGAGCCTTAAACTGATTTGTATCTTTTCTAAGTGGAAAAGTTATGCATTGATAAGCTGAAGGGAGGCTTTAATGATATTTAGTAGATACAAATGTCCAATAGAGCTTTCTTTGATTTAAGAGTAACTTTTTGTGTTTCATTTCAGTTGGTCTCTAGCAGGTTTGCTAATCCTGTGTGTGTCTAGATGGGTTTAACACTGATTTATTATTTTAATAATAGACAGAAATCAAACTGGTGCAACTGCCCCAAACCAGACAGTTTGACTGCAGTGCGGCAAACCCTCCTGTGCGAGTATTTCTTGTTAGAATCATGTTTCTGACAATTTGGGTTGGGTAATTCCTTGCCAATATAAGCTTTATCAATATAAACCAGTCAGAGAATCTTCCCATCAGTAAGAGTGTTTATTATCATTTTGCATAAATAGGAACAGTTTTGTGCATGAATTGGCTATGCTGGTTTAAACCTGCTTGCCACAGTTCAGCTTAGCTTAGTTACTTGGGCAGATGCAAGCTGAATAAATACAACCAGCGTTCAACCCCTACAAAACAGTTCACACATAAACAGCACTGGAAAAACTAGTTTTAATTTCAAACCAGCCCAAACAATCCTTAAGTTTCCATAACAGGGTTTTCACTGGTATCAGTTAATAGACTTTAAAATACCTCAGGTTAGTGAGTGAAAAGGACTCCGTGTAATCAATGAGTTACATCTGCTTACTGGTGTAACCTGGCCTATAGCTTAGTAATGGATCTGGTAACATTGGTCCCCCAGAAAATAGCTTTATTTGCCCACTTTCTGTTTCAAAGTCAAAGGTTATGTACTGGCTTGTCTTAAGGCAGTATGCTATAAACTGGTAACTGGTCCGTCAGCATCTCATTGCTGCTGGCGCACCCGCAGCAAGCATGAAAGGGCTCGGGGAAAAGGTTTTCTGTGCGCTGTGGGACATACATAGAGGCTTGCAGGGACTTGCCTGCTCCACACCTTGGCTGGCAGCTCTGACCTGCCGGGGAGGATGAAGCCCCAGCAGGATGCCCCACTTAGATCTGGCCTTTTTTGGCTGAAGGTATGTTCCCTTTCTTTTTTGTTTCTTAGGAAGTGCTTGAAATGCTTAGTCTGTCTGCACCTCACTGCTCCCGGGTGATGCTGCTTGCTGGCTTGCCCTGCTTCAGGCCACCAAATATTTGGGTTCGTCAGGCCGGAGTTTCATGACCTTGTCCACGCAGAGCAGGATGAGAGTCAGAAACCAGAGGCTCCAGCCGACGGCCGCTGCGATCCATCCATAATCGTCCACACCTGTTGGGCAGCACATGGCCGCTTGCGTGCAGAAGTTCATGTCTGGTGGTGAAGAAATCAAGTGAGCTGATGGGAGGCTAAGTATGTAACAGGTGTCCTTTGCTAGAAGGCAGATGAGACAGTGACTTCACTGTCTGCCCTGTGGCCTATCAGTCTGCCTTGGCATCTTTCCCATAAGCCTGGCTCTTAACCTGGGGGATGGCAATATTCAGTTTCATCTGCATGTCTTCAAGACTCAGTCATCCCTGTCTGGCCATACACCTGAGCTGCTCCTCTTACTGCTGTGCCCACCATTACGGAAATCTCTTAAAACACCTACTTAGCATCTCCTCAGTCAGTTTTAGGAATGGAGTATGGTAGAAGTAGCTAGTTAAAATTAAAAATAAGCCCGGGGTAGAGAAACCTTCATGTGAGAGAGTAAGAGGATCTCTAGCAGAGACACCTTCAGCAGGATCTCCAATAGTTTAGGTACCCAGTACCTCTGCCAGACACAGGAGCAGTGGCTGCTCTCTGCTGGGCTGTTAACTATGACTTGCGTATAACAACTGCAAACCACACCACCATTGGGGGATCCCTGTTTTACGTGTTTAAAAATGAAATAATTTTTAACGATTCCATGTGGTTTTTTTCTTGCATCGTTTGCATCTTTTTTTTGTTTAAATCAGTCCAATTTCCTAAAGTCGGTTAAGGAATATGGCATTAGTTGTTTCATTTATGCTGTTATTTAAAGGCATCTGCCATACTTTTTCTATCACAAGGGCACAGTGAAGATACCCAGCCCTGTGTCTGCATCCTGGGTGGTAATGTGGAAATATCAAAGGGAGCCTGGAGGACCATAGTGTATCAACCCCTTGGGCTGGAATAGAAGCTGAGCGTGAAACCCCAGCACCCAGGAGAGCTGAGGCAGCCAAAACCACCTTGCAGCTACATGCATTGCATGTTGACGTGCACGAAGCTTGTCAGCTGTGAAAAGTGAATGCCTCCTGAGCTTGGTGCAGGGCAGCCAGCCTCTTGCACCATTCCAGGGAAAAGGCAAGTGCCAGTGCTGCTCAGTTCTCTCATTCACGTGTGTCAGGCAGGACCATGTTCCTGTGCATTGGCCTTCAGCGCATACAGTACAGTTGTCCTGCACAGTAGAGACCAGCTCTTCCCACAACAAGAGAGACATGTTTTGTATGTGCCTAGAGAAGGGGAAGGGATGCCTGCCCCTATACCTATGTCATGCTTTGAAGTAGCATACCTCTATTGGTACACCTGCTATATTTCGGGAAGTGCAGGACTGTGGGGATATTTGACATTTGGGATAGAGGATGACTCTGGGAGGACTGGTGGGATCTCAGGCTGGCTGGGACTGGCTGTTTGGGGAAGACTTGGTAGGGTGGGGGAAAGAGGTGCTCCTGGGAGTCCACATTGTGCGTACAGGCAGTCAGTCTGGCAGGGAGCTTTAGGACACACAAATTGAATTAGCTATGAGTTAGTCTGTTCAAAGCTATGAGTCCATCTAAATGTACCTAAGATATACTGGGCATGCCAATGGAGGAGTCTTAGAAATGCATCCTAGAGTTTCACCCACAACGGAAGCCTTGACAACAGATAAATCCTTTTCCAGGACAGCCTCTCAGTCACCTGTGTAGTCTCATCAACTGGCTTTATCATGATAGTAACGATTTATGAAGACTTACTAAGACATGGTGCTTCGTACTCAGTTGTGAGCATGGAGCTCGTTGAAACATTGGAGACGTCTTCAGCTGCTGCCAGAAGGAAAGCACAGGAGAAAAGGCAAGTTGGATTAGAAAAGCAATACTGGGCATCAAGCATGAAAATCTGAAAGCCATTGGCCTTGCGGAGGTCTGTAGGATGGAAACAACTTGGAGAAAATAAGTTCCTGCTGCATCAGCATATGCTTTCACACCCCACCACTGTCAACACGGGCTTAGAGAGACCTGCTGTAGCACCAGCCGTAAGGAGCAGTTGGATCACTGTGCCTCTACCTGAGTACGACCCTGGTGTGAGCCATTCACTCAGAGCTCAAATTAGCCACCATCCTTTTCCAAGCTACAGGGGCAGAACGAGCAAGGACTGAAATGAGAGAAAGCATTCAGTGGCATGGGGAGATCTATGGCCAGCGAGCTGTACATCTACCTCCTTTTGCCCTTAGAAAAATCCTGGTAACTCTGGGGTACAAAGGAGTCTGGCAGAGCTGAGGGCTGAGTCCGTCAGTGCAGAGCCTCAGCAGATCCACCACAGCCTCAGCAGGAAGCTTTGGCTTTGCTGCAGTTCAGGTGCAGCTGTGTCTGAAACTCATTAATCAGCTCAGATTGGAAAATACAACATACAGAAATAAGTAAGGGAGGGAGGGGAACAGGGGCTTCAGTGATGGTTTTGCCTCTTTATCCTGAATCAGAGCACACTTGCACTCTGGAACAGCACTGTGACTGGTCTCCAGGCCTCCACATCTGTACACGGTATCACAGGCCAAAGGCTCCTTAGCCCTCCTAATACCCCCCCTTGCCTGTCAGCTTCAGCATGCACCTTGCAGCACTGCAGGATCAGATGCAAGGACAGCTGCCGGACGCCTGCGTGGGAAAAGCGCAGGCTGCTGTGGTCCCTGTGCATTAACAGCAGCCTGTCCCCTGCTGCAGAAGGAAGGGAGTCAAAGAAATATCTCCTCCTGTGCCACTACGAGTGGTACAGTTCAAGTTCAGCCAGATGAAGTATCCCGTGCTGAAATGGTCCCCTGCAGAGACACATGAAGAACAGCCTGGAGAGGCTACAGGAGTAAGGGCTCCTGTTGCATGCAGATAGAGGGGCTCCAACGTGTTGCTGGTCCACAGACCAGGCAGAGGCTATGAGAGAACTATTTCCAGTCAAACCATCACTCTGAGCTGATAGTTTGGAGTGTGATAGAGAAAATCAATTCCAGCTTGGCTTCACTCAAGACTTCAAAATAACAGCTCAGGTTTAGTTTCAGCTCAGGAGAACAAAACAGAACAAGACCTTTGACTAAACCTTTGCTTTGAGTTTGGTATTTTCCAAGTAAGAGCAAATAAACTGAGGTTGTCCTGCAGATGTCCCCCTTGGGGTCACCTGCTGTTGCCCAGCTTTGCATTTTGAGCTGACCGACCACCAGCAAGACCAGAGCTTTCCTTATGGCCGCTGCCACAGTGGGAGCGGGTCCCTGGGCAGCTGGCCCCAGGGAAGGGTCTGGGTACTCCCCATTCTCCTTTCTGACTCTGCTAGGACTTGCTGAATGACCTTGGCCAAGCCCATAATTTGTTTTCTGAGTTAATAAATACCTCACAGGAGCACTGGGAAGAATCATTAAAAACTCTGTATGACCTGTGGAAGAAAGTGCTGCAGAATACAGAGCATTGGTTCATGCTTACAGACTTTCCAGCGCAAAGGACAGGCTGTCAAAGCTAACCCATCTTTAAACATCTGGCAGGTCTCAACCGGTGCTGATATACAAATGCAGGCAGTAGCCTGATGGGAAAAGAGCAGCTCACAGGTCTCATTTACATTTTGTTTTTAGGCAACTTCTCCAATTAAGGGAGCACCAAAGCCAGATTTCCTGCAAAAAGCACCTAATAAGAGCTAAACCAGACTACAGTGAGCCTCTTGGGTGGCATTTCAAATGTCCCTTGCCTCAGCAAGCACGGGAAGGCCAAGTAACTGTGGTCCCCTATCTCCTTGCCATCCAGTGGAGCAGCCTGCAGCTCAGCCACATTTACAGTGGATCTGTAAATAGCTGGCAAAAGCACATCTTTTCAGAAAGATGCTGTGATCAATCACGCCAAATAATTCTCATTAGCATTAATCAATTCCAGTTCTTTACACTTTTTATATGAGATAAGGGAGTCCACCTTGTTTTTAAAGAACAAATTACTGTCAGTGGGCAATATATTTAGGTATTGAGAGGAGTGGGCGGAAAAGACAGGGTACAGAAACTGGAGCATAAGAGAAGAGAAATACCTGCTGAGCAGGAATACCAGAGCGCGGTGGCGAAGAAGAGCACAGCGACGGCTGCCCAGGGCTGGCGGGAGAAGTGCTTCATGCCGGGGGTCCAGCTCCCACCCGAGCAGCTGCACAGATCAGGTCGCTGTCGCCGGCAGCTCTGGTTCAGCAACCCCTCGATAAGCTCAGAGAGCCGCTGTGCAGGGCAGAGGGTGGAGCAAAGGAGCTTCCTGCTGCCGGGACACCTTGAACTTTCCTGCCACAACAGGGTGAAGAAGGAGAAGGGCTCTGACCAAAACAGCTCCAGCAGGAGGTGGATACCAGTGCCAAGGCAGGTGCAGGGCCCCTGAAGCTCAAGCCTGAAGGTTTCTCCCCAGGCTCTGCTGCAGCTGGAGGAAGGAAAGGCCTCCAGAGCCAGCCCTTCCCCATGGGGTCCCAGGCAGCTTCTGTCTTCTGAGTCTCCTTTTAGTCCTGCGAAGATGGTCTAATAGAGTTGGAAAGGAGCGGAGGATCAGGGTAGATAATTTGTCTACCTGTTTGGCTTTGATTTCCTGTATTTGTAGGCTTGATCCCCCCGCAAAACTGCCCAGCAGTGATGATTTTTTGGAAGGGCTTTGTGGAAGCCTAAAAAACCCCCAGTCTTTGGTCACACTGATACAGTAGCCATGGGGTTAACACAGGCTATGAGCACGTTTCCACTGAGAAATGGGATGAAACCAGTTGCTTCGTGTAGGCTAATGACAGCTATTACACAGTAACAACGGCCTTTCCTTAAGGACCTGTGTCGGGTTATGGGTTGAGATCAGTTCAAGCTTGGGGCCTCTCTGCACAGGAGAAGTTGCTGCCGTTCTCGCCCCGCGAGCCCAGCTGTGTCACTGCCTCCGTCACCCATGCGCAACGTGGTGCTGAAAGAGCATATTTTTCTCCTCTTGTAGTTACGCCACCTCCTCCATGACACAGGCAAAGCCAAGAGCTGCTCCTTCCCACCAGCACAGCTCTATCTGCAAACCGGGAGGGTGGCTGGCAAAGTTATATGGGCTGGAGGGCAAGATTTTTCTACAATCCTGGCTGGAAAAGCCACACTGTTGAAGTGCTTGTGGTGTTGTCCTGGTCTGACAAGCGCCGCACATTGCTGCTGTTCCCCAGGCTGTTGGCTCTGCTTGCTTCTATCTTTGACCCACCACGATGTCCTTGTTAGAGAAAAATTCAGGCATTAAATCAGGCAGGAAGGCACTGGAAGAGGTGGGCTCGGCAGGGAGCAGGTTGCTGGTGCTCTTCAGTGGTGGTCACTCATGGCTTCGGGTGCCCATCAGAGAAGGAAGCTGTCTGGGGCCAGTTAGGGATGTGCAGCCATCCCATGGGAGGCCAGGGGGAAGGTGCCTGGGGCAGCAATCCTAGTAGCACAGGTAGTATCTAAAAATTATCTCCTTTTTTCCCTCCACACTGCTGACAAGCGCAGGGCCGGGCATAATAGACTTCCCACAGGAACTGCGGTGAGCTACATACAATGGGGTGCTGCTGTGCAAAACTATGGGGTTTGTTTGGTTTCCCGTTGTTGAAGAAAAACCTTGAGAGGAAAACCCACCTAGGCTTAGCCCTGCCTGGCATTTCTGTGGGGTGAACCCACTTGTCCTCCCCGCTGGCCACCCCCGCCGGCCACCCCTGCCACCGAAAACACTCTGCTCCCATCCAGCTGCGAGTACTTCCACGATGCAGCGGGACACAGGCAGCTGGAGGTTCCCCCCAGAGAGGGGGCACACCGAGCCGCAGATGAAGGCAGGCCAGCTGAAACAGGCACGTTTACCCGCCTTGTCTCCCTGTTTTCATGTCAACACGTTGCCGGGGCTGGCAGAGTTCGGGCTGTGCTGGCCGGTCTGCGACAGCCGCCTCCCGCTGCCGCGGGTGTGCGCAGCCCCGTCCTTTGGCTGGCACCGAAGGGTGGCCGAAGGTGAGTCGTGCTGGGCTGGTGGCTGGGCTGGGTGCGTGACCCCGGTGGCCATCACTCTTGGCCTTGGTAAACATGAGTCATGGCAGGAGAGATGCTGTAAAAATGCTCTGCCTGCTCAGAGTTGCTTGAAATTAGCCTATAGGATAATCTTCATCTCTGCCTCATTTCAGTGTCTAAGTCTTTTCATGCTAATTGTCTTTAATTTGTGTTTTTATCTAAGCGCTCTGTTGCATCAAAACTAAAACTCAGCTCTTTACCAGGGAAAGGCCCTCCACTTTCTTCCAGCTTCACCTGTCCCTCCTGATTTCTCACCCATGATTCCTGCTGAAAGTTGACCTGGCAGTTAATTTTGCAAAAATAATGAGTACAAAAATGTTCTGTGCAGCACAAAATGTTTGAGGGGAAATGAAAAGACAAAACTGCTCTGCTATTGCATGAATGATTCAATTTGTAATGAAACGTCTTTTGAATTTTAACTATTACCTAAATGCTCTTTGTCAGCTTGCGGGTAAATGTGCCCATTTCTAAGGGATGCTGAAAATGTTTTGCAGAATTAACATAAAGTATTTCTTTTCCTTTCCAAAATGTGTTCTGTCCGTGGTTCAGAAAGGACCTGCTCCAAAGTCTCCCGAAGCAGTGAACCGGCTGCGCTTGGCTTCAGTGATTTTTGGATCGGATTGGAAATGAAGGCTTTGCTTGATAAGTTCAGACACAATCGGATCCCTATAAAATCATCTCCTGACACAGATGTGGATTTGTTTCATTTCTTCCATGTAACACATTCATATGTCAGTGCTGTGACTGCCCAAAGAGCGATAAGATTCTCCAAAGCCTTACCCTAGGTTGGTTTCCACGCATCGCAAGAACATCTTCTCGGGGGTGCCCAGGCACGCGAGGCACGACTGCAGCACCGGCAGAGACGGGGCTTCCTTTCCTTGGGCTCCCGTTCCCATGCAGCTCTCAAGGCAGGACTCCGTTTACTGTAACATTAGGTACTTCCCCACCCCTCCCCTTGGAGACTCTGCCACAGTCTGTAGGGCTTCTGGTCAGCTTTTCCTGACGATGACGAAGGAGGCAATACCTACCGTTTGGTATATTTTGTGCCACAGAGAGCGCTTCACAGTGAAAGCTCTCTGATGACCAAGGTATTACCCTTGACACATGACCACCAGGTGTGGCTCTCAAAGTTATTACCTTTATCACACGTGTACACACTCACTCTGTCTATATATATATTTTTTCTGTTTACATAGGCAACATGTTTGTATTTTTAATCCCAAATGAAAGCTGATTGCTGCTGCAACCTTGTTCCATCCCAGCAGTGACCAGCATGATCGTAATTGAGCCGTAGCATGGGATTTAACTCAGGGCAAAACACACAAACCATGAGAGCACAGCAGAGCCGGTACTTCATCTCTGGGCATATCAGTGCTACGAGGACAAATGCCTTTTTTCCGTACGACACTTGAGGTCAGTTTAACTATACCCCTACTCTTGTATCAGCGTACCTGAGGAGCTACTCTGCTTAGCTGCTGCAACAGGGGGGGCTTTGGTGAAAGAGAGCTCACACATTAACATCACATGTAGCCACACAAAACCTTCTGCACGGTGGAGCTAAGCATGGAGTGATTATGGCCGAGCTACTGATCCCACAGCCACCTACAGCTGCATGAAACTTCCCCATGCTGCTGAAAGTGATGACAGCCCGACTGGAGGGGTTGCACGTTTGGGACCCCCCTGAGCTCTGTCTGTTGGCACACTGAAGTTGATGGTTAGTTGACAATTCCCAGTTACTATTCACAAGGGCTCTGTGCGGCCTTGGAGGTCATGGTCCTAAACGCCAAGGAGGATGCTGGGTGGTCTGTGCTATCGGTGAGACCACAGGAGTGGATTTATCTCCTGCGCTTGCTTCGTACGTAGCAAAATCTCCAAGTACAGCTCTAGAAAAAGCGTCTCTTGGGAGGGCAGGTCTGCCTGTTAGCAACCCACTGTCTTTGTATTGCGGGGTGAGCTCCCTCCCAGGTGGCCTTTATAAAGCTCAAAAAAGCTTAAGGGCCTTTATAAAGCCCTCAAAATGGCTTTAAAAAGCTCAAAACCTTAAGCCTGATGCCAATAATGTGTCCATCGGGGAGGGAGCCGTTTTGTTTGGTATCTTCATTGATGTGAAAAATAGCCATCTAAGATAAAGCTACCTGTGAACATGGGATTTGATTTTTAAAACTAGGCAAACGGAGGAAAAAAAATCAAACCCACAAAGGTTTTACTCTTTAAATGAAAGAAGGGGAGAGGGGATCTGCTTTCTGTTGCACAGAGGAAAACAGCTCTAGCATTTCAAATAAGTCCACAACTGTGCCCTTTGTGTTTTCCAGTCCAGGCTGGGTTTGCTGTTAGCCACATGTTGAGCCTGTGGCCCTGCTGTGACCCCACGCCGTCCCTCTGGAGACCCCAGCGAGGGAGCCCGAGGCCAGCCGGCTGGGCGGCCCGCGGCTGCCTGGGAAGGGCTGCCTTCAGCTCACGCAGGCAGAGCTGCTGGTGCCGACAATGAGCCCACTGACGGGGCTCCTCCGAACTCCAGCTCAGCCGTCATCATCTGATATTTAATAAGAAGATTATTATAAAATAATGTTTTTACTTCCACATGCCAGAGGCATGAAATAGGATATGCTTTCTGCTTCTCTCCTCTGCCTGGGAAAGGGAGGAGGGAAGGGCAAGAGAGGTGGCTTTATCCCCACGCTCCACGTTCGCTCGCTCCTCGGCTAACGGGATGGAGTGGCCGGCACAGCGTGGCTTGCTTTGGTGATGAAGCCTGCGTTGGGGGCCCCTTCTGCTCCCCCCACCCCAACAGCTTGTAGGGGAGTAGCTGAGTGTAACTGTGGGGCTGAATAAGAGCAGCATAGGTGCAGAACAGAAGCAAATCCTGGTATTATCAAATGAACACAACCGCTTTGCCGGGGGGAAGATATGCTGTGGGTTCAGAGGTGGGGGGAGTAGCCTGAGAAGCTGTTTTATTTTGTTGTGTCAATGTACCTTGGTCAAGAACGGAATGCTGACTTCTGTTATTTAGCATTATAGCACGGGCTGCGAGGCAATGCCCTTCCTTTCCCACACCAGCTTCTTCTCAGCCCTGCATGGCGGACAAGCTGCTTTTACATGTGATGAGCAGCAGACAGCAATGACTTCACTTCTGCCTTACTGCAAGAACTTCCCATTTGCCAACAGAAAGTGCTGAATTTCATCAGCCTTCGCTCTCTTTCCTTGGTGGCGCTGATGGAGAAAGCAGAGCTGGCCGGCGCCGGCGGCTGGTGCGGGAGGAGCACGGCACAGCCGAAGCGGGTGGGAGGCCAGGGAGCCCCGCGGCCAGCTCAGCTGAGCAAAATGAAAGTTTTAGGCCCACCCGCTAGAATTGCCTTATAATTTTTAATACCTCCTTTTTGGGTCACGCCACTCGAGGCAGCTGGATTTCAGAAAGCGGCAGGAGCCCTCTCGCACTAGCTGAGCTAGCAAAGCAGAGCCACTCTTTGTTGCTTTTGAATAGAAAACCTCTGTGCTGGGAAACTCTCTGCTGTTACCCACTTTTCAGCATTGTTCCCTTGGAGAAGCTATACCCCTTGGCTTGTCGGGTCAGGGCTCCTGGGTACCTCCAAAAAAAACGGGCTGAGAAAGCATTTCTTTAAGGGGTACTTCACAATTTACATATCGCGGTGCATTTTCATGAGCTCTTCTTTTGAGATAAAACTTCTAATGGAGCTAGATTTAATAGTGACCCAGCCACCCTTATTTACCAGGATGAAACCCTGCCTCCTCTGACCTCAGTGGGAGCTAAGCCACTGGTTTTAGGAGGGGCCGAATTTCTTTCTGGAGCTCTTGCTTTAGCAGCTGAAGTGGGAGAAGGTCTATAAAGCCACTTTTTCCCCCAGCATTTGTTATTTCAAGGGGTGAGAATCAAGTTCCCGTGTCTCTGCATTGCCCCAGGCTAGCACAGCTCTCCTGACTGAGCCCCTGCCCTCCCAGCCCTCTCGTTGCTGTATAGCTCTGCCCGGCCCCTGGCTGCGGGAAAATCATTCCTCTCCCATTGTTTCCCTGTCCTTTCCCGGGCTGCCTTCAGTGCAGAAAAACCAGCGAGAAACAGCGCAGAAGTTTTCCACCTCCCCGGCGACTGATCCTCCATCCAGGGCTTGCAAATGAGTTTTTATGGGTTTATAGCTCTCCGGGTACAGCAGGTTTCAAAGGCTCTCACTTGTTTTTGGGTGGCCGGGGCGGTGTGAGCCGGCATGCCCCATCTGTTATTAGTCTCAACAAACCGTGTGCTGCCGCAACACGGCTCGCGCTTGTCACGGACCTGACGCAGAGGTTGTGACCGAGCCACAAAGCGCTGGGTCCAGACCACCCGGGGGTTGTTTCGGGACAGAAAAAGTTTCCCTTCTCTGGTCCAGACTAGTTCTGACCTTAAAAGAAAAGGTTTGCTGTGCCCTGTGCGAGACAGGACAGTTGGCCGGGGCACTTCGCTCGCCGCCCTCCTTGCCCGGCGCGGTGCTTGCAGCCATGCCAAAGCCCAATCCTGCTGTCGTCGCCTGACGGGACTGCTGGCCAGCCGAGGGGAGAGCTTGCCCCTTCCCTGGGGAGAGGGCCTGCTGGAAAGGAGCGCGGTGGCTGAGAGGTAAACCCGAGTAACACCTTCGGCAAGGTGATTTACAGCGCCGGGATTTACCCTGCCCAAAACCGGTGCGTTTTAATGCACTGCAATACTGCTGGAAAATAGCGACCAGGGAGAGCGTGAGTGGTTTCTCAGTTAACCGTTCTTTTGCCAAAGGAAAAAATTGTGGGTGTGGGGCGGGGGCGGGTGTGTGTGTGGGGTGTTGATAGAGGCATGGCTAGCAGCCGGTGGCTTTGGGCAAGCCTCCTGTAGCTGCAGGAATGGATGAAGGGCGAACGCTCTGCCTTCCTCGGAACGGGGCTGGGAAGGGTTTCCTGGCTGGAAAGAGGTTCCTCTTTCTGTTTTTCATTTTTCTCTCATTCCAAACCAAGATGAAAGTGAGCCTTTGGGGTTTTTCACTGACTGATTACCAAGGAAAAGTAGAACCCTGGGTTTGGATGGTTTGAAGCAGTTTAACTGAGATATTTCCAAATACTTCATTTGAGTTTTGTTCTTTTAATTCTAAGATTTTAACATTTTTTATGGAAGTTAACTGCAAGTTTAGAAATAGAAACTGCTTTAAATCATAGTCTCTTCACACTTTTCAGTCTAAAGAAGTTAAGATGGGACATTTTGATGATCTTTTAAACTTTTTGAAAATCAGAGCTAGGGAATTTTTTTTACTTTCTTGCAGGAGTAGCGGGGGTCTCTTGCAGCTTTTGTGTCTTTTTCCTGTGAAAAATGTAGTTTGCTGAAAAATGTCCAACCAACTTTGAAGATTATATCCTTACTCAAGCCACTGGAGCTGGCACATGATATGTTTTATTTTACAAGCTACTAGTTGTCATATATTATATTTTCAACATCTTAAATCATTTAGTGGATGGGTACAGAGAGTAAGACAAGGAAAACTCACAGGACAATTGAGCAAATACAGACTTGTGACTATGGTGCTCCTATTAAACAAGGCTTTAATATCTTGCAAAGTGTTTATCTCACATTTAAGATAAATCTTTTACATGTTATAAAGACAATTATTAGAATTCATATTAAAAAAAGTGCTGCAAGACAAGGTTCATGGAGAGAGAGAGAGGGTTGAGGGTAATTGACTTCCCATCCCTGTCAACAAGTAGAAGTGAGGATATAAAGGGATTTTGTTTTGCTATTTACAAAATGTAGGCTTGCTACAAAATTAAATGCATGCAAGAAGTGTATCTACTTGCATGTTTTTCTCTGGGTAATAATAATTACTGTATTTGTACATGCAAATCAGTTAATTTTGGCAATTTGTATGTTCAGGTTACTCGAAGTAAATAATAATAAGCATACAGACAAAAGGAGCTTTTATGAAATGCATGATATTTCATGTATCTCATTTTGAAAACAGTCCTTTATGGGGAGAAAATGCTTTTTAAGTCTTAAAGTTTATTTTAATTTAAATAAAATAGTCCTCTTCTCCCCATCCCCATATAAAATGCTCCAGATGTGTTTGCAATGTTGTGTTCATGCTGCCAATGAAAGTCATAAAAACCAGTCAGGCCTCTTTCACCTGTCTAATTGCAAGGTGAAATTAATGATTTTTTTCTCCTCCGTCTTGTGGAAGACAAAGATAAATTGAGTCCTTCACAGGCTCAGCATCCAAAACCCAAATCAAGAGCCTGAGTGCAGTGGCCTGGAGCATCTTTGGCCCAGCAGAGGACAGGGCAGGGTATTTGCTCATCATCTGTCCTAGGGGCCCAGTGGCTCCCCTTTTTCCCCGTGTCACACACACACCTTAGCATCCATCACTGCGCCGGTGGGATAAAACCTCATGTGGGTCCAAGGAGGCTTTTAGGAGGTGAAGAAACCCTTTTGAAGGACATGATGGGGAGCATTGGGTTAGCTCCCAGCACCTTGACTCAGTGATCCCAATGTTCCCACAGCACTCCGCACCTGCTGGCACCTCCCCGGGCGAGGGAGACTGCGCCACTGCCACCAAGGGCCCCACGGACGCCTAGGTTGGAGGAGGGCAGGCGAAATGGCCTCGGTCTTCCGGAGCGAGGAGATGAGCCTGATGCAGCTCTTTCTGCAGGTGGAAGCTGCCTACTGCTGCGTGGCCGAGCTCGGGGAGCTGGGTCTGGTCCAGTTCAGAGACGTGAGTAGTGCCCAGCTAGCACGCTGAGCTGCGGGAGATGCGCGCTGGGGTGTGCTTGTCCTTCCCTCACAGCACTTGGGGAAGGTGCGCCTGCAGGGTGGTCAAAAAGCCCATGGAGACAGCGGGACTTCTCCAAAGCTGATCTGAAAGCCGGTCACCATGCTGAGGCCCAACCTGTTCCTGAGTCCTCATCCAGTGCTCTGCACGCTCTGTGCACAACCTTAGGACGATTCCCTCCACCACCAGAAAACAGGGGTCTCTCCATGACAATCCATCTATGACCGCTGCTGTCACAGCAAGACTGGGTGGAAATGAGCCTGACTGTAAGGCCATAATGTCCTTGGCCCTAAGGAAACCCACGGTATTGCCCTGCCTCTAGGAATCTGTAAGATGCAGCGGTGTTGGCTGTCTGCACCGAAGGCGTTCGTTCTGTGCTGATGTTAAAAATGAGCGCAGCAGCGTGCAGCCTCCAGCCCCAGGCTTGTTTTCCCTCCTGTTTTTAGCTGAATGTGAATGTGAACAGCTTCCAGAGAAAGTTTGTGAATGAAGTGAGAAGGTGCGAATCCTTGGAGAGGATCCTGCGTAAGTAAACGCTTGTCAAATGCAATCGGCTTTCCGCCAACTGCTGGTGTGGGATTTATTTCTTTGTTAAGTGCTCTCACACTGTGGACCAGAATTAGTGGCAAAATGGTGATGTTTTCATCTGAGCTCCTGGAAATGTTTTGCATGCGTCAGCTAATTACCGCTTCACCCCATATGGGCAATAAATCGTTGCCCCTGTTTTGAAAACTGAACTGAAAGGAGGTTAATTAGCTTATATAAAATCACAAGATAAGTCTGGGGCTGGGCAGGAGGCTAATCCAGATAAACAGGCTTTTACACCAATGTGCCAGCCGTTGGCATATGCTTCCTGTGGCCAAGCGCTTCAGCCTGGGGACAAATCCTTAAAACCTGAGCAACAGAGCTTGTGGCACCTGCTCTCCTATGGACGTGTGTCCTGTGACCTCTGCGCTCCCCCCACCACAACACTGGTGCCCACCATAGCCGCTGTGGCAAGGACAGCACTTGCCATCGCTAGAGTGGAGGAGCGAAGCCTGAGCTTGCTGTGCGCCTTATTCAGTGCCCCAAGCAAGGGGTGCCGTGCCGGCTATTTGTGCCAGGGCTGAGGACTGTCCAGGGCAAGGGGGTGGGAGCGGGCACCACAGCTTCAGGAGAAACAGCATCCTCACTGAGAAGGGAGGCTGCTGGGTGTCCAGCTCTTGATGGTTGTGTATGTGCACTGGGATGATGGCCCTTGTGTATCACTGCCCCTTGTCCCACCTCCATGTGATGCCTCAGTCCTGACAGGGGGTTTAGCAGCAGCTGGTGACCAGGATGATGCAGCAGGGATGACTCTGTATCAAGACCTCTGTGTCCTTTCCTTGCAGGTTTTCTGGAAAATGAGATGGAAGACAATGTTGAGATAGTCAAACTGGAAAAGTACCCAGAGACCCCCTTGCCCCGGGAAATGATTGATATGGAGGTACAGAATTTGGAGCGGGCCAAGGAGAGAGAGAAGGGGATGTGCATCGGGATGTCCGTGCAATGTGCTCGATACAGCCCTCCCCTGCAAGGAAGGACGCGGTAGCTGAGGCTGGTACAGCTCTCCCTGCCTGTGGAGGTGCTCCCTGAGTCGCTCTCTCAGCAGTCAGCTTAAGGCTGGTCTTACTGCATGTTCCTAAAGGAGCCCAGTCTTTTTGCCATCCCCTGTGAAACATCCCTCTGGTCCCACATATTAATGGAACGGTATCACTATCACAGAATGCCCCAAGCATTCTGTAGGAGACAATAAGATGATTTTTGGTGAATAACCAGGAAAGCTGATGTTAGAACTGGCTTCACTGCATAGAAACCCCAGAGCTGTCTGTCCTGGTGGGAGTATGGTTGTGATATAGTAATATGGGGCCTGACACAAATATTTGTCCCGTGCTTTTGGATGTGCAAGGGATGCTTTACTCTAGCCCAGCTGGAAGCTAAGTTTACCAACAGGGTAGTTTTTAAATGCTGCACATGTAGGTGACTAGGAAGAAAAATCATGCTTTCCAAGGGCTTCAGCTTCACAAGGAAGGTGGTTGCCTGCTGTGTTCCTGGACCCACATCCTCACCTAATTTTTGGCCTATAGCTAATGAACCTAAGCTAATGGCCTTGTTGTAGGCTGCTTTTGTAGTCAGTACACTGACAGCCAGTCCACCTGGGGTCTGAGATGTCCTGCAGGGAACCACAGAGGTGCCAAGACAGGCTGAGATACCTACACCAGGCACCCACTTACCTGCCTGAGCTTCAGTCGGGTAAGTCAGAACTCCAATGCCAGAAGAGGACAAAGCACCCAGTAGAGAATGTGGCAATGGGAAAAGAAGGCATTGGTATTAATTAATATCATCCTACAAACTCAGTGTTTGTTGAAGTGCTCATTGAATATTTCTGTATTCCCTCTTGAAAAAAACCAACCATCTATTTTTGTTTGAGATTTGGTATCAGCTTGTTAAAGGGCCATTGGTCTGCTTCAGAGTTTTTCTGGATGTGCTTGGACCCTAAACAGACAGTGCTGGAGAAACTTGAAGCCGAGCTGCTGGAAGCCAACCAGAACCAGCAAACGCTGAAGCAAAACTTCCTTGAGCTAACGGAGCTCAAACATCTGCTGAAGAAAACCCAGGACTTCTTTGAGGTGAGAGGCCTCTTTGCTCTTCCAACAGAGATGTGAAATGTCCTAAAAATACTGACATTTTCATTCAGTGTGTGTTGCAGTTACTGATTTTTAATCAAAAGCCAGTGGTCTTTTCCACAAGCCAGTAAGATACGTTTGCAAAAGCACCTCAGTCACTTTGGAGCCTGCATCGCTCCGTGAGTCAGTGGGTCTCAAGAACTTGGTTCCCAGATCTCTTTGAAAATTACATTTATGCTTTTCAGTTGCTAAGATATAGTTTACCTTTTTTTTTTTTTTCCCTTTTGGTCTAAATCCCTGCAGAAAGCTACCTTTGGGAGAAAAATGTCAGAAGAAAAATGTGAAAATAGTTTTCAAACTGGCAATGCTGAATAGTTTTTAAAACTAATGTTTTCCAGGCAGAAACCAATCTGCCAGATGATTTCTTCAGTGAAGACACATCTGGACTGCTGGAGCTGAGAAGCACTCCTGCCGCTGCAGCTGCCAAGCTGGGGTGTGTATTGGTGATGGCCTCCAGCTTGGACAGGCTTCCCACCTGCACTGCATTGCTGTGACACTGGCACACCTCCTTCCGCTTCTTAGCAGAGGTTGCTCACCAGCCTCTTCAGCATAGCTGTTTAATGAAGACGAAAGAGTGACTGTCCTCTGAAGTTATCATCAAGCTATGGTCAGGTCATGGGTCAGTGGGACAAATGGACTTTTACTTCCAGGCCACCAATTCCAGTGACCCCTTAGTAGGTACTGACTGAAAATGGTTTTCTTATGGCATCTCACCTGTGGCTTCTGGACTCAGGCATCTGGCTACCACCCTGGTCCTCAGAGATGGATGTCTAACCACAGCAAAAAGCCATGGGACTGCTTGCACTGGGCTTTGTCTGCAATAGAAAAGGGCATTGAGGGTGAGAGTTAGGGAGCGGAAACACCATCATGCATATTGCTGATGGTAGTTTGGTGGACAGCATAGACTCAAACAGCTTTCCCTTGTGTTTACATCAGCTAGGTGTGGTGAAACTTGCTGATGGTGTTCTTCCAGGCTGGTGTTTTTAGCTGCTCATGCTGGTATTTCTGAAGTCCTGCTCAACTCTTTTATGAGCAAAGCATATGCCTGCAGAGGGCTTGCCTTGGGGGTGTATACCAGCATGTCATGCTGAACTTCAAAGGTTTGGTCTGGTGCTTTCTGGGAAGAGGAAAACAGGAGGGAGTAAAGATAAACCAGCACTTCAAAATTGCTACCTCTTACCTCTGTCATTCAGGCACTCTCTGTTCGTGTGACTTTAAGCATCTCCATTTCTAGCCAGAATTGTCTCTTCTCCTTTTCCTGTTGATCTGGGGAGGACTTACAATGTTTTAAAGAAAGAAAAACAGGATAAAGTCAGTAGATTGAGTTAAGAGCCAGGCTTGAGCAAGGAGGTCTTACCTGGAAGTGCCTATAGCAGCAGCAGAGCCCTGGCTATCACGGACTAGAAAACAAGAGATTGTAAAATCATGTGTGTTACAGATCCTAAAAGACTTAGAATGGGCTTGTAATTTATTTATCTTTTAATTCTGCTCAGATTCACAGCAGGGGTAATAAAGAGGGAAAGGATGATACCCTTTGAGCGTTTACTGTGGCGGGCCTGCAGGGGAAACATCTACTTGAGGTACACCGAAATGGACACCCCCCTGGAGGACCCTGTGACGGTAGGTACTGACCTGTTTTTGCTTCATGCTGCTCCTCGTGCATGCCTGCAACCTGCAGAAACTGAGCTGGTGCCCTGGCCATGCTGCAGCACCGGCTGCCTCGCCAGAGCTGGGTGTCTGAAAGCAGCCTGTAGAAGAAAGGTGGGAAAGTCTGACGATGGGAGAAGATTTTTTGACATTGCTTTCCCTTTTTGCCGTTATCAAGGTGGCTTCTTAACCCTGGTTAAGGTGTGTGTGAGTCCTAGCAGGGTGGCTGTGTTAGGGGGACCACTGGGGAGGTGGGCTATGGCTGTCCTCACCTGGGGCTGGAGGGTTGATTCCCCTTGGTGTCTCTCAGGTGAGCCCTGTGCCCCGGCAGACCTCCTGTCCCCTGCCTCTCCGCTCCACATTGCTCCTTCCCCCATAACCCAGAGCTGCCACATGTGCCTGGTCCCTGAAGCAGCATCTAGGGAAAACATTGCTGCTGGAAAACTGGGGCTGGGGGAAAAGAACAACCCAGTGAAGAGGCTGCTGAAAAAACCCACCACCTTTTCCACACTGGACTCTTTCCTTCGGGTGCTTTAAATTCTGCTTGAATTGCATTGCAGAGAGAAGAGGTGAAGAAGAACGTGTTCATTATCTTCTATCAAGGAGAGCAGCTTAAACAGAAAATCAAGAAGATTTGTGATGGGTAAGGCAGACTGGTGGGCAAGCCACAGTGACTCCCACAGTGGTGTTTACCTGTCAGCCTGGGCTGGCTGAATTTGGAGCCGGAGATTAGGTCTCCGTGTCCCTGCTGTCAGCTCTGCTGACAAGCTCCCGTCTGCTCCTCAGCTCTGCTGCTGCTAATCATGAACGATATCTGTCACCTTGACACTTGGAAATTTAGGTCCTAAATTTGCCAAAGTGACTTGAAGATATTGGGAGCTTCATTTGCTAGGATTTTAACATGGGACATCTTAAAGGGGACTGGTTTTTAAGAAATACTCAGCATTTCCCCTGAAAACCAGGGGCCCTAGCTGGGGCACTTAGAACACAGTAATCCCCAAACTGCTTTCAAGCCTTCCTGCATTTCAGTGTAAAAGGATGATGCTGTAGTTCATTCAAGCCTTTCCCAAGGCCTTTGTGTAATCAGAGACAGAGCCCAGGAGAGAAATGAAAGCTTCATACAGCCTGACTTGTTTCCACCCTGTTAAGCATCTTGAAAAGATAATTCAGGTCGAATATTTTGTTACTCTTTCATAACACTGATGACCGATGGGCTTTGTTGCAGTGTAAATCAGATTTGACGAGGGGATCTGTCTGCTGTCACTGAATCCATCTCAGGTATAGCCCCTCAGCCAAGCGGGGCCAGCCAAGCGCCTGCAGGCTGCCGAAGGTCGCAGGGAGGGGGTGAGCAATGGCTCTTACTTGACATGTGCACCCAGGGCAGGTCTTTCCCTACATCCTGCCTGTAATCAGAATAGAAGCAGGAAGGTCAGTTCATCCAGCTGGCAGAACTGACCTCGGTCCCATGAAGGGATAGACCCCTGCGGACTATTAGGAATTCCTGCACTAGAAATGGGGCCCTCCAAGATGCCTTCTCTAGGCAGTGGAGGGCAATGCTTATTCTGAGAGAAATTCAGCCCTCCTGAGGTGGGTATCTCTCTCTATAAAGCAGCCAAGGGGGCATGGAAAGCTGGGGGAAGACTCCCAGGTCTCAGTCCCTCATTTCTGATCCTGAACCTCAGACATGGAGGGATTTTTGCCATTGCCACTGTGCAGGATCAGTCTGCTGCTGCCGGTGGTCTTGGAGCTTTTGGCGAGTCTCATTCTCTTTCTGGATTACAATTTCCTGCTTATGTCCCATTTCTTTGCCTCCTTTTAGACGCTGTTCAGTACCCTTCTGCACTCATGGGCAGTAGCTGGTGGTGAACGCTTCCCATTGCATTTGCCCTTGTGCCAACTCAAAATGTATGGCCTTGCACGTTGCCAGGCCATACATTTCGAGTTGGCTGGGGCTGCCCGGAGTGCTGCAGGTGCTTCATTTTGGAGGATTTTTTTTTTCCCTGCAGCACTTTAAATTCCCTGCAATCAAAAGCCCAATACTTTTTTCCAGGGTGGGAGTAAAAGAACAGGCAATGCGATGCCTGTCAGCATTTTTGTTATTGATTGAATCCAGAATCTTCCAAACTGGAGGCACGAGCTTCTGCAGCGGAGTGCAGCCGGAAGCATGGGGCCAGGCAGCACTGGGAGTGTGAGCAGATCCCTGCAGGGTGGGCCATGATGGGCAAAGTTGTTATGAGCTGGTGGCATGTATGTGGTGGTAGGTTTATAGAAAGGAACTTAGACTGGTTTCTCTCAGCCTCTTGTAACTGAAGGAAAGCATACCTACCTAAGACAAATTCACAGGATGTCCTTTGCGGTGCTACTGCACTGGTTTTTGTTTAAATCAGGCTACACCTGAAATTGTCCTTTATGTCTTTTCTTCCTCCCTTTCACATTTTTTGCTTGCTAATATGCATGTATATACAGATGTTTTGCTGAGTGGCAGTTTTTAAAATGTATTAATCCCATGACTCTCCTTCTGTGCTCTGTGGGCCATCAGCCATCGCTGGTACAAAGGTCAAGACATTTTGGTCTGGTCCATCTTTAAGGCAGGGTTATCTATACCTAAAGCAGATGTCATTCCAGCTGCAGCAGGACATTTCTGCTTAGCACTAAGTCATCATTCATGACAAGTAAATATCCTGCAAAAATCATGGGACTGGTATAAGCCAGTCTCCTGCAAGGCAGGCTAAGATTTGTTTGCAGAGCAGTGTGCCTCAGGTTACACTTGCAGTCCCTGCTTGATTCTAATTGGTAACATTAGTCTGCCAATTTCATGAGCATTAAGTCCATGCACAAATTTATTAGTGAAAGGTGTAGAGGGAGCAGGGAGGAGGAAAATGTAAAAATTTTTCTTTTCCTCCTTTTCTTGCGGCTGCCTCAGTGCTAATGTGAATACTAAACTGGGTTTATCAATGTAAGGATTCCCTGCTGAATTCTCCTGGAGCTTTCAGAGATGTCTGTGCCATTAGGGCAAAGCTGATACTCAGTATGCAAAATGGCTGTTAAAAGATCAAAGCAACACTGCTGCAATAACGTTATTGGAAACGGGGGAACTGTACGGCATGGAGGAATAAGCTTTCAAGTTTGATTAAAAATCCTTATTAAGGATGAACTAAGAGCTGTGAAGAATAAGAAGATGGAAATAATTAGGTAGGGTGAATAACCTTTGGAAACGAATACCAGGTGTTGAGTGAGGAGAGATTCAATTCTGGAAGGGGAAGTTTAGCTGAAGAGCGCGTGCTGTCATTACACACAGCTCTGGGCTGATCTCTAGGAAACTGCTGTGTGTTTTGTTCAATTTGCAACTGTCCTCACTTGTGTGTGTGCTGGAACTGATTTTGGAGAGCAGGTGGTGATATATTCTGTGCTCAGACAAAGCCAGAACGTGATGCTGATCTGTATACAGAGCATGCACGTTTTTGTCTCTTAAACAGGGATATAGACCCCTGTGACCCTGTTACACCTTCTTTTAATTCATCTCACGTGCAGAAAGGCAGCCCTTCCATAACCCTAACTCAGCAGAACTCCACTGCAGGGTGGTGGAAGTGTGTTGCCTTAGGTGGGCAGAAGATCTCCACTCTGTAAAGAGGAGTGATCTCTTCCTGCAGACCTGTTGGGGCAATATTGAAGGACGACATTTATAATGCCCTTGAAGCGGCAGGGCTGGCACAAGCGCTAGATATCACTGAACAAACCGAGTAGGAAAAAATGGAGGGATCTCTGCTATTTTAGTTACTGCAGCACCTCAGCTCAGTTAAAGCTTGTAGGCGCAGAGCCTTGCAGCGGTGCGCCTCGTGATCTGCGAGGTCCCAGTGGGAACTCCTTGTGCCTGCTCTTCGTGCACGAAGTACACTCTGGGACTTGTTTTGCAGGCAGGACAGGTAGCTGTACACTTTTCAGAAAGACATGCAACTTTTTTATTTCTAATTGGCTGTTTTGGGTTCATAGAGTGGCTTTACAACAGGGCAGTGGAGAAGGTCATGTTGCATACTATAGATGAAGCAGTATACAACACCTGCATGGAGATAAGACCTTCGCTCACACAGTAGGAGCCCACGTTAGTCCTTATTATACCACATTAAACAAACCAGCTGAATCTCCCAGATACAGCCTTGGGGGTAAGCTTATAAAAGCATTTATACTGGCCTGGCCACATGTAAGCTGACATAACAGATACCACCCTCAGGTGTTTAAAAAACTTCACCCATCCTTCCCTTGCTCCCAAGCTGTCTAGCCAAACAGATGGTCCAGAAGCCAAGAGCCGGCTGTATGGTCATTCTCCTTTTGTTTTATCCTGGAAATACAGCCGTTTCTTTTGGTGTTTGTTTTTTTTTTTTTAAACAGGGTTATTTACTTACACAGGGGGCACGCAGGCAGGCTGTTTCCTTGCTGTGCAGCAGTAGCTGGGCTGATGCCTTCCCCCAGTGACTGCGAGAGGGTAGTGCAGAGGCAGGGACTGGTTGCTTCTCCAGCCTCAGTGCAAGAGGGCCATCTGTTGGCTACCGTGCAAGAGGGCCATCTGTTGGCTACCGTGCTAGCGGGGCTGCCTTGGCCCGGGTGGGCTTTGTGGCTTTTGCAGTTCCAGCAGCTTCCCCAGGCGTTAGCAGGGCATCCGTACTGTGGGCATAGGGGAGGTGCCTGTGTATTAGTGCTGAGCACTGTATAATGTCACGTACCTTGTAGCACCTGAGACAGGGAGTGGTTTTTTCTTTTTTTAGCTAGACCAGGCAAAAGGATCCTTTTTCTCATGAAGAGATACACGCACCTTTTTAGACCTTTCTGGGAGACCAGGCACAACTCTGTAGTATGTAAGAAGAGTATACTACCGGGTGAGGAATGAAGTCTGGTTTCATCACTTTTGAGCTGAGAAATGTCCAGAGGAAGAAAAAGTCAGTCAAATAAATGGTGTTTCTCACTTCTCTCTTACTGAGGCTAGATTTCGTGCCACAGTCTATCCCTGTCCAGAGGCTGCCACTGAGCGCCGAGAAATACTTGATGGAGTCAATACAAGGATTGAGGATTTAAACATGGTAAGTGGCAGCGGCTTTACTGGGGCCTGAACCTTGCAAGTGGGACCTGCCCAGATATTTGTCCTGTCTGAAACCCTGTGGCCATGGCCAGATCCCAGGCTTGTTTTGGGAGCTGGCTGTGCAGAGATGGCTGGGGGCTGGGGATGAAGCCGCCAGCCCAGGAGCAGTCCTCCTGCCTGTTGGGGAGGCCAGTGGCTGTGCTCTGCTCTGCCCATTTATACCTGCTAGGACCTGCTGAGGGACAGCCTCCCATGTGAGGGGCTTGAAGACTACTTGCTGCTGTTGGCTGTGCAGAGGTCAGAGCTTTAGACCATATGATATGGGGCTATAGGGTGGGATCTAAGGTCATCAGCAGGCTGCAGGTATCATCACCAAATTGCACATTACGCAGGCTGTCCAAAATGGTTTCCTCTAGCTCTTACAGCATGGTTTCCCTCAGCAGCTCACAAAGTTGTTCAGTCACAAGTGTGGTACAACTATACTAGGCTCAGAGAGGACTCTGAAGATGTTTTTTTAAATATTTAAATTAGGTTTTCTTTACTGAGGAAATTGATCTTGGGGCACCACAAGCAATGGAAAGCTGAGGCTGCTGTTCTAGAAGTACAAGTAGACCTCTGTATTGTCACACATGACAGTCAGTCAGTCACAAGGCAGGAGGCAATTGTACATCCACATACTGTATCAGGACTTCATGCCTTTTGGAAGGACTCCTGCCTGTGACCTTTGTATTGTCACACATGACAGTCAGTGGGTCCCAAAGCAGGAGGAAATAGACACCCTGTTTGCCTGAGGTGACCCATCTGGTAGTTGACATCCTGCTGTCACCCCTCTCTGTGGATGCCCGTGACTGCCAAGCCTGCACACAAGTCTGCGTCCAAACTGACTTTCACTCCTGAGCATCATGGGCAGCTAGGCTTCTTCAGCGACTGCAGACCACACAGGTTATCTTCCTAACACCTTATCTCCATTGCTCACTTATGCAGCAGCACTATGGTGGCCACATCATGCATGGAGGTCCCACCAGGGCCATGAGCTGTAGCTCTAGCAGGGCAGGCATGCTCGTGGACGTGATGTGCCCCAAGTTCGTGCACAGAGCTGCCTACAGAAGATGGCAGGGTGGGAGCACATAGTGAGATGTGACCAGTCTCTAAGCAACTGGGTAAGGAGCCAAGTCCACAGCTCAGTAAATCCTGATGGTCTCCTCTATACTTACAGAGGCTCAGGACCATGCAAGGAGAGACCTTAGCAAACAGCATTGTGCACCTGGTGTCAAGTGCTCCTGTGTCCAGACCTCCACACACTGCCCTCCAGGATACCCTACACATTCATATGAATTGCTTTCTTTCCACAACCCTCTTCCACCTGCCTTCCCCAAATAACTGCAGAGTAGACCACGCCACCTATGCCTTCCTGTCTCGAGCGCTGCCCATGCTGTGCTTACAGGTGATAACCCAAACTGAGTCCCACCGCCAGCGACTGCTGCATGAGGCAGCAGCCAACTTGTGGTCCTGGGGGATCAAAGTGAAGAAAATCAAGGCCATCTACCACATCCTGAATTGCTGTAACATCGATGTCACCCAGCAGTGCGTCATTGCAGAGATCTGGTTCCCAGTGGCTGATGCTGGCCGGATAAAAAGAGCTCTCCATCAGGGAATGGTAAGAGACCAACATTTTGGGTCCCTGAAGCTCTCACCCAAACTGCATTGTTTATATGTAGAGCATATGTTCAGACTTCTGTCTGTTATACATAAAGCTGGGCTCCTTTTTCTGTTTTAATTAAAGTTGAGGTTGTTGCATGATCACTTGTCCTCGGGGAGTTTAAGGTCAGCATTAAATCTTAGCAGGTTTGTGATCGACCCACAAGAGTCAGCAGTGCTGGCAGCTTTCCCTGAACAAATCAATAGCACAGAAAACGGAAAAATCTGGATATTAGAAAAACGTTGAGATATAGCATTCTTGAGCCCAGCTTTCACGTTGCTGCCCGTGCATGTTTGGACACAGACCTTAGTGCTGTGGGACTCATTCCTCTCCGCTAGCCACCCTGACTGTGTCTGTCCTTGTCGCTGGGTTTGCAGGAGCGCAGTGGCTCTATTATTGCCCCTATCCTGACCGCCGTACACACCAGGATGTCACCACCCACCTTCAACAGGACCAACAAGTTCACAGCTGGATTTCAGAACATTGTGGATGCGTATGGTGTGGGCAACTACAGGGAGATGAACCCAGGTGAGAAACGCTCAGCTACCTGCACCTGGCTTGCTGGAGCCAAAGCGAAGCCTTTGAGCTCCATCATCCTAAAACATGCATTCATTGCGGATTGAGAAATGTGAACCATATTTTCTGCTGGTAAACCTGGTACTGTTTGGTGCATAGGCATGGATTTTCTCAGGCAAAGAATTTGGCTGTCAGTCTTCAGTGATTGATCATGGCAGGAAAAATGAGCTACACAAATACAGGATGGGGAACAAATGGTGAGGCAGCAGCACTGAGGAAAAGACCTAAGCTCACAAGGCAAATATAAGTTGAGCTTATTGTGCTGAGGCAAAAAAAACCCCAAGAGAACCTGAGAAAAGTGTGAAACACTCGTCTCAAGGAGAGCACTGAGAAACCTAGAGTCTTTCTGGTGGTAAAGCTCGTTCTGCCCTAGATCTGATTGCCTGGTGAGTAGGGGAGGGGTTGTGGAGGCCTTTAAAGGCAGCAGCTGTGAGAAATGGTCTGGTGGGGTGGACTGCTTCTCTGCAACTGTGTCTTTTTGTTTAGGAGGAGATGAGCTTCTTGTCCTTTCCTTCCTGCAGCTCCATACACTATCATTACCTTCCCCTTCTTGTTTGCGGTGATGTTTGGGGATTGTGGCCATGGCGCTGTCATGCTGGGCTTTGCACTCTGGATGGTCATTAATGAGAAGAGTCTTCTTGCCCAGAAAAGCACTAATGAGGTGAGTACCAGGGAACTGGTGCACCCTCTCAGGCTAGGAAAAGGCTCATCATCCCCATTTGATAAAAGGGGGCACCCAGCCTCCCTAAGACTGAGTGGAGATCCTTCGAAGATGCTTATGAGGCAGAGATTTGGCAAGTAATTCTGCCTACTTCTACACAGAGACCTGGATGGGCCCAAGCGACCTGGAGTTTCCTATGAATAATTGTATATACATAGACTAGTACAATCATGTCTCCTGTTTGCCGAGGCCCACCATTTGATGGGACTGCAGGTACTTTGGTCACTGGCAGTGCCTTCTCCCCCTGCAGATCTGGAACACCTTTTTCAGTGGGCGCTACCTGATCCTGCTCATGGGCATATTCTCCATGTATACTGGTTTCATCTACAATGACTGCTTCTCCAAATCCTTCAACATCTTTGGCTCTTCCTGGCATATCATCCCCATGTTTAAAAATAGCACTTGGAAGTAAGTGGCTAAATGTGGGAAACAAGTGAAAACACACCGAATGGAGCACATAGGCTTTGAAAGAAAGACACAGTGACTGCCTGTGTGGGGAAGGGAAGAACTCCCTGCTGTGGATGCAGTCATGAATGAACCAGAGGTTTTGTCTGACACACACAGGCAAACTCACTATTGAAATGGAAATGTAGAGTCCCCGGGAACACGCCTGTTTGTTCCGGCACTGATGTGCATGAAAATCTGCAGGTGTCCGGGACTGATGCATAGAGACTTATCAGTGTGATGGAGACTGTCATTGTGTAGGACCCATTTACGCACACACATACACGCACACAAGCCCAGGATAACAGTTCACAGAAAGGCTAGAGTCAGTGACAGATATCATGTGGTAGTCCTCAGCACATCTCGCATAAATATACCGTAGGCTTATACAGTGAGATTAAGCTGCAAAGGACATTTCCCTTTTCTCTTGTAGTAAGGACGTGCTTCTGGACAATACAGTGCTGCAGCTGGATCCAGCAGTCCCAGGAGTCTACTCTGGAAATCCATATCCATTTGGAATAGATCCGGTAATTAAATTAGATTGCTCTAAAATAATTTGTATTTCAATCCTGTTTCTACATATCAGGTACATCAGTAGCTCCCCGCTCTCTCTCCTGAAGCCCTTCTCTTCACTTCTTGCTCTTTGCCTGTTCTTTACATAGTCGTTGTGATGTTTTTCTTTGGCAATCAAGGATATATATTGCTGATAGTTTTGCACAAGCAGCAGCAAAATGGTAAGCAGGAACGAACTTCCATTTTGCTGGAGAGTGGTCTTGTGCTGCAGTCTCTGCTCTGTCACCAGTCTCCCGGACTCAGTTTCCCTACTTGAGTACTTAACCCATTCCAGAGCTACCTCACAAGTTTGAAGGCAAAGTCCTGATTTCCATGCAGTCTGTCGTACGAAGTGTGAAGTAAATGCCAGTATTAGTTAACTTATCCACATTTTCTTCTCTGTATCCTATTTCCCTTTTCTTGCCGTTCTCTCTTTATCACGCATTGAAATGTAGTTGTTAACATCAAGCTTTCCTGTTTCAATCTTCGTATTAGCCAATTAACCTCTGTTCTGCTGGATGCACTCTCATTTCAGTTGGTCACACAAAGAAACACTGTTTTCCCCTGGTTTGCAGAGACATTGACCCTGTAGTAAGTTTTTCACAAACCCAGCTCTAAAGCTCTGCCCAGGACGTAGGCAGTCTAGTTCAGGAAGTCACGACAAGAGGAAGCTGAATTTTCTGTACATTGCCCTGACACATCCCTAATTTAGGTTAACCTACGCTAGCCCCTGTTCCACCCTGGCTGCTGCCTGCTCCAGAGGCTGGGAGCCCTGGCTGGGAGGGAGGGAGGAATGGCTGAACAAGTGCGGGCAGGGAAGCGGTGGACTGGAAAGCACCAGCCCCCGCGTGGCCCTCTCTGTGGAAATTATCCGTGTCATCTGCCCAGAAGGATGGATGGCTCTTTGCATTTTGCAAGTACTGGCAGAATGGTTGAGGTGTACCTTGGAAAAGAAAGAGTAACCCTGAGATGAGGAGGCTAGGAAGTCTCTTCCATAGCCATAGAAGAGGCAAAGCATGTCGGACAAAGGCACATAAGCTAATGTTTTGCCTTCCAAATAATCCTGTCTTCCTCCTTTCTGTTCAGCTACTATACTTAGAGTCTAAAAAGAGGTATCTATTTACCATCTCTGAGGTCAGAAGGCTTTGGGGTTTAGGAAGTTTTAGGAGAAAGGAGAAGCAACCCTGAAGCTCTGTAGAATAAAAAAGGCAGGACTGACAAGAGGTATATGGTTACTGTCCTAACACAACTGAAAAGTTAGTGCAGAGAGGCAGGTGATAATCTGATCTCCATGGCCAAAGAGCTGGAATGAGCTTTTTTTTGTTCAAACAAAAAGTTTGAACATGTTCTGCCCTCGGTACTTGTCTGGTGAAGGTGAAACAAATTTCTGTAGCAGCAGGAGGGATTTTCTCATGCTTTTCCACCTCTGCTAAAGGAGATGACTCAGACTAAGGGCAAGGAATGACACTGAAAAGATCTAGGTTCTGCTACCAGCCTTTGTGTTGGTTTCTGGAGCACTGAAACAAAGTCACTACATTGTTTTAAATCCCTGTTATTTCCTCTGTTAAATGAGGATAATACTTTGTACCTTTTAGATTAGAAGCTTGGCAGAGTGAAAAACATTGTAAGGAACATCTAGATTTCCGTTGCTTGTTATCTTCTTACTAGAACTGGTAGGAGTAAATTGGTGGTGTCAAAGCAACAACTTTCACAAATCTGTTATTGATCAAACACCTGCAAATCTTGTTCTTCTGTCTTTCTCTGCTCCTTTCCCCAAAGATCTGGAATGTTGCATCGAACAAGCTGACTTTCCTGAACTCCTACAAAATGAAGATGTCGGTTGTCATTGGGATTGTGCATATGATTTTTGGTGTGATACTCAGTGTCTTCAACCACATGTAAGTTTGTTTCGCCCAAGCTGTTGCTGCAGCACACAAGTCCTCATCGCTAGTGTCCTTCATTCAGAGAAAGCCTCATATCTCGGACTGATGACTTGAATTGTGTCCTTTCCCCAGTCCCCAGAAATGCCCCGTACACTGACTGACTCACGCCACTGTTGGTACAGAGTGCTGAGTCCAATGGCCAGAAGGACAGCCATCACATCGCAGATATTCTCTTGCATAAACTCTCTTTTTCGCTTTCTCTCTTATATTCTTGATTCTGCAGAAATACTGAAGTACACTAAATTAAAAATATATAGCACCTCCCACTATTGGTAATTTTTGTCTTTGGCCTAATCCAAAGCACACTGGAATCTTACACAGTGTGTGTGCATGCGTTTCACCTGACTTAGTGGGCTTTTGGTCAGGATCTGTGGATGTGCATGTCTATATCTCTGCCTCTATCTTTTGCAACAAAAATTAAGAAATGGTGATAGAGTGGGCGGGCTGACACTACTGTCTTGAGAGAGTCTCCAAAGCTGGAAGGTGTGTAGTGACGTTCAAGGACGGAAAGTGTTTGTAGATGACAGAGAAGAGGACTGCCCCTACAGAATTGATTCTACACCTGGTTCTGACCTTCCTCAGCATATAATGCTTAACTTTGTAAATTAGCCATTTTTTGACAATCGGCTTTTATTTCAATGTAGTAATGAGGTGCTAAGATACTGGTGGGTCAAAACCAAAAACCTGAAGAGAATCAGTATGACAAAGCTTTTGTATTTAAATAATGGCTTTCATTGATAAAGACTGCAATTATACACTTCTTTCTTGGCTAGTGATTGTTGTATGTTTCTTACGTTATTTTCTGAAGACTAAGTAGTGTACAGTACTGACATACTTGGGTGCAACCTTGTATTAATACCTAGTCTATTAATTGTACTTATCTTTCCTGATTCTTTCCAGCTACTTCAAGAAATACATAAACATTATCCTTCAGTTCATTCCAGAGATGATTTTTATTGTCTCTCTTTTTGGCTACCTGGTCTTCATGATTATTTTCAAATGGTGCCATTTTGATGTCCACTCATCCCAGAGTGCACCAAGCATCCTCATCCACTTCATCAATATGTTTCTGTTCAATTACAGTGACGCTTCAAATGCTCCATTATATCTGCATCAGGTATGGATCAAGCAGCTCGAATCCACTGTAGCTCGTTTTGGATTTGCAGTGGGTGTTGTGGAGAGTGGGCATAAAGATGGGGAACAGGCTCAGAAGCTCAATCACAAGTGCCAGTCACAAGAGAAGTTTGTTCTTCTGGTATTGCGTTGGCCTTGTAGACAGGTAGGACAGAGAAGCTATCAATCAGTGATGCAGAGGAAACCTCATTCTTAGTGTCATCCTTACAAGAATGATGATGCAATTTAAGATACTTTTGGGGAAAAAAAGAAAGAAGGGTGATTAGAGATGCAAAGCTGGGTATTGCAGATGTGCTGTCCTGAAGTCTGGGCATGATGCTAGAGACAAAGCAAGCCTCTCCTTTACTTGATAATTTCTTATTTCTTCTTTGGAAAACTTGAAAACTTTATATTTTCAGCTAAAACCAGAAGTAGGTAGAGGATTTTCTGGCAGCTTTTTGTCAGAAATCTCTCCTCTGGGGAGTTCACTTAAAAAAAAAACAAAAGCAAAAAAAATCTCCCCTAAGAGAAAACTTATTTTAAAGTAATCTCTATTTATTTGCTCAGAACATGGGGTTGTTTTTTTTTCTTGCTTGATTTTACATCAGTAGCATCAATGAAGAATATGTGAGAAAATGCTGCCTCCAGCCACATGTATGCATCTACATCTATACAGTTGCACACTCTGGCACTTCAACATGAGCTCAGTTTTAGAGCTGCTGGTGAGTCAGAGTTAGTAGAGATCCCTGATCAGTTCCAAGTAACTGCGTTAAGGCTGCAGGGGAGTTTGGGAAAACACAGTTTTCCCAGCCTTCAAAAAGTCTCTAGGTAACGTTTTGCTTTGTAACAACACAAAGCCTTTCCAAGACGGTATTTTTTTTTTCATATTCCTATCTCCCTACCCCACCAGTAACTGTGCTATCCACCTGGGTAGCCTGAATGCAAATATTGTATGAGACCAACCATAAAGTGATCAGAAATCTGAGCCAGCTTTAAAAAATGCAAAAGTTGTAGTTTGGGGTTTT
This sequence comes from Ciconia boyciana, assembly GCF_034638445.1. NCBI lineage: Eukaryota > Metazoa > Chordata > Aves > Ciconiiformes > Ciconiidae > Ciconia > Ciconia boyciana. The sequence continues at coordinate 64,165,378 of NC_132934.1, forward strand.
CTTTGTTTGGGGTTTTTTTTTGTTTTTCTTCAAGTACAAACAGTTATGTTAGGACAGCAATAGGGGTGGCACTGCAACAAGAACACCTTATACTGTGGGGGCAATATGTTATCAAACCTAAGTTAAGGGGATTCAATTCCCTTCTGGAATTGCAAATGTAGAGCAAATCCTGGATTCCATGCTTTCTGGGGAAGACTTGAATGACTTAGCTCTTACTGCAGCATTTCTACGTTGATCAAAGCAAGGCAGACTGACTGTCTCACCCAGCAGTTAGGACATTCACTTGGAACACTGGAGAGCCAGGTTCAAGTCAATAACATTGAGTTTTGGCAAATTAACCCTTTCCAACATGAAAGCCTTTCATCTCCAAGTCTCCAACCATCTCTAGCTGGCAGTGCTTTCTGGAGCCTTAAGCAGTATACATTTATTTTCATGTCCTTACAACAGAGGAGACTCAACTGATAGAGGGAGTATATCTGTTATATAAAAAAATACTGTTTTATAGAACCAGGTTTCTAACCATAAATGTAGTCAGCTAAAGGAAGTAAAGTAATTTTTTGCTCTTCTTGTTGTTTTGCCTTTTAGAAAGAAGTGCAGAGTTTCTTGGTCATATTTGCTCTGATTGCTGTTCCCTGGATGCTCCTAATTAAACCTTTCATCCTCCGAGCCAACCACCAGAAAGCGCAGCGCATGGTAAGGGATGTGGATCGGGCAAGGGGGATTCAGTACAGCGAAGGCAAAGCTGAGGAGACAGACCCCAAAAACTGTTTGCAGTGATCTAATTCTGCTTTTCTCTGATCTCAGAGTTTCTCCAGTGATGTCAAACTGTGCTTTACAGCACATGCACCAATAGCATGTGTATGGTCATTTGGCTGAGCCATCTAAATGGGAAGCAGGAGCTTTGCTCGCAAGGCCATACCCTATTTGTTGGGAGAGGAGTTAAGCTGACACTGAGCTCTTTCAAGTGTCATATCCAAAACCAGAGAAGGTTTAGAAAGGCTGAAGTGCTGGTAGAGCCAGAGAAGGTTTAGAAAGACTGAAGTGCTGATAAAGCCAAGAGAGAGCGAAGACCTCAGTTGCCAGTCCACAACCACCACTAACCACTTGTTGGCTGCTCTGTAGGAAGGGGGCATCTGCAATACTCCTGGCCTTGGAGACATCAACACTGCTTGGAGGAGAGGCTTGATTTAAAAGCTGTTGCCTGCTTTCCAGCAGTGCTTTCTTCCCTAAGTGATTGCCTTCACATTAACAGAGCTCTCCTTCCCATGGGCTTTGCGGTTTGCCCAGCTCTTCAGCACGTAACTGTGTCAGCTGCAGTTTCCCAGTTGTTCATTAATTCTCTCCTTTATTACGCTAGCAGGACTTTAGTTGTCTGTCAGGATTTACTTCTCTTTATAGTCAGAGTTAGTGCCTGGAGTACCTTTTATAGGGCACAGATGTTTCCATTTGAAGAAAGAGATGCTGGTTGTGCTGTGTGACCTTTTCCAACCCAGTCACTTCTGACCTATAACTGAAAGCCAGGTCCCTGGGAGACCTTTGCAGCCCTACTTCTGCGCTGTAATTTCTTATTTTGTTGTTCTTCTGGGATTTGGATGAAAGCTTGACATGGCTGACTCCATCTCCTGCTTTTATGCTAGCAACATCTGACAGCTTTTCCCCACCTCCTATTATGCCCCTGTATTTCTGTTCCTAATTTTCGTATGTTAGCTGTCTGATCACATCTTACATTTACCCAGATTTATATGTTTGCAACAAAGCCTGTTCTCTATGCTGACATTCAGGTAAAGCAAAGATAAAGCGGGTGTGACAATTACTACTGCCGCAATAGAAAACAATATGTTATCATGAGACCTTGCCCATGAAACCTGCTGGAGGCTATAAAGAGTGACAGGGCAGAACCTGACAGAAACCACGAGGTCCGTATTTGGTTATATTGTATAATAAATGGGACTGTTATAGTCATATAATGTAGGGCTATTCTTGTGCTGTGCTGCCATTTCTGGATTGAGGCTCAGATCAGGTTGTTCAGGCCTCTAGAAAAGCTCTGTAAAGAATGATTACAGAGGAAAATGGGTTGTCATGAGGTTTTTGTCAATGTAAAATGAATCAAGAGATCTGAATTGTATTTCTGTCTGTATCCCAGGAACTGTGTGACCTTCATCAAGTCACTTGATCCTTTCAGGCTCCATTTCCCTTTCACTTGATGCTAATTCCTTTGATTTTCACCCATCTAATTGAATTCATCAGCTTTAATGTGCCTCAGTTTTCTCATTTGCCAAAAGTGATGGATCTTCTCATGGTGGGTATAAAGGGTGCATTGTGAGACTAGAAACTAGCTCTAAATTAGTTGGAATCACTGGAAAATGCTCTAGGATGGAAAATATTTAAGTATTAGCCATTCAGCAGGAGTACTCAGTGTCTGGGGCCCATGATGACTGACTGTTGTTGAAATTGTCCTCATGTTCATGATATAGTCCTCCATATGTTACCCATCATGAGGTTATTGACAGAGTTCTGTGCCATGGTCTGCTTCATTTTGGTATCAACTTGTAGCATGACATCAAAGACATACTACATTTTGTTTCTGAAAGATTCGGTCTCAAGCCATCTCGGGAAACCCTGGAGGTGAAAATGAGGTAGATGTCCCAGAGGCCAGTCACTCCAAGAAAGCTTCCCAGGGAGACCACAGTGGTGGCCATGGAGGACATGACAATGATGATGAAGAGGTAAGAAAATGTGGGCAGAAAATTATTCAGACACACACAATAGCAGAAGACACGAAATCAAGCAGAAGGCTTTTGCAGAGTTGCCAGCCCTTCTTTATAACAAGATACCAAGACACACTGTTGCAACAGTTTGTATTTCCAAACAGAGTAAGCTTTGAATTTTCATAGAATGAGTTCCTCTAAATTTTTCCTTTAGTTTTGCCTGGTGAGGGCAGTCATCCTTACAAACCTCAAGCTTTTACAAACTTCACACTTTTGTTTCCCCAGGGAGGGTTGTTTCACTTCTACATTGCACCCAGAGAAGGTCAAGCCTTCTCCAAGAGTCAGTGAGTTCTCCTTCCTTTAAATTGTGAAGCAGCACTGAAAAGTTGGCAGCCTGCAGTCTTGGCTAGGGAGAAAAGTCTTCCTTTGGCAGATATTGTCAAGGGCTTCTGCAGTATGCAGGAACACAGTTTAAAAAGTGACAAAAGTGTTTGTAGCAGTTGGAAGTACCAACAATATTGAGTGTGGATATGGCTGACTGTTCCCAGTCACAGGGAATCTTCACAGTCTTAGAAGATATGCTTATTCAGTGATATCTCCCAAAATGCACATGCCAATAGGTAGATAGTCTGAAGAACCCTATTTTATATAAGAATTTCTGTCTCTACAAGAAATCACAAAGATTGGTAGCAATTGGATTGCCATCTTATTCCAGATTTGAAATTGTAAGATGGGAATATGAGCTGGTTTCTGAACATTGGCTTTTCACTGGAATTGTATTTCTCCAGGGAGAATGTACAGGAAGATCATAGAGAACTGACAACTTTCAAAGCAGTCTTTTTATCTGGGAACTATCTGTGTGTTGCTGAGGACATATCAAGGAAAAGGGAGGAGTATGAAGAGCCTTTGGTGGAGTGTTGCTCTGTTAACCAGGAAGCCCTGAACTAAGAACTAATAAAATGCGTTTGGTTTTATGTTTTTTCAGTTCAATTTTGGAGACACATTTGTCCACCAAGCTATCCATACCATTGAATACTGCCTTGGCTGCATCTCCAACACAGCATCCTACTTGCGGCTCTGGGCGCTGAGCTTAGCCCATGCACGTGAGTGATTGACTACCTGTTAGTTACCTCACCAGCAACTCCATGCCAATCGCTACTTCTGCCGGTGTTCGAATATGGCTGTGAATTTCTCCATGAAATCAAAGTTCTCCTTGTGGACGTTTGTATTTCAGAATGTTTTGCTTCAGGTCAGATCAATCCGAGCATTTCATGGTGGCCTTCTCATTTTTTAGTGGTGATCTCTGGCAGCTGTATATCAGGCAGCTCCTGACTGCATTTGCTGGCTGGGACCTGTTTCCCACGTTGCTCTGTAGCTGCCCTTCTGGAATAGTCCTCATGGCATGTGGCGTGGTGGGAGGTGCAGTCCAAATGGGTAGTCCAGTCCACAGAGTATGGGAACCATAGCTTCATTTCCCAGGAGGCACTTGCTATAGCCTTAGGGTATGCAGATGAATGTTAAAATGACTTGAAACAGTTATTTTGATTTGGTTCAGCAAACTAGAAAGAAAAGTTTTGGTTCAAGAACTCCTGAAACTTGTCATTTTCACTGGGATTTTTCCCAGCAACATTTAGTGGAACCTCACATTCCATAAGAAATGTACAGCATTTCAATGTCTTTTGTCTTGATTTAAGATAAAAACAAATGCTCATACACTAGAAATTGCCTCAGGCTGGAACTTCAGATTTTCAACAACTCTAATTTTTCGGAAATGTTTTTTATTAATATTGCTGTACTGCCTCTGGCTAACAGTTGTGCCTGCCCTAAAGAATTGGGCACACAAAAAAGGAAAACAAAAGGGGGGGCATGCCATGGACTGACAGGGATGAGCTGTACTTCTTGGCAGAGAAATGAGCTTAGTAGGAGTCGAGTGGAAGCTAGTACACATTAGCTTTACATGGAGGACACGTATCTAAATAAAATAAAATAAACCAACTAAAAAGCTTAGCTAAGGGCAGTCCTATGTGTTATGTCAGAATTCTGCCTGGAAAACCACCATATTCCTTTGCAGTCTTACAAACTGGCACTGACAGGAGTATTTTTTCCTGAGGGCAGCTGTTGCAAAGGGATCCCTTGCATCTGTTGTCACCTAAAGTAACAGGTCATTGAATCTATAGTCTGAATATGGCTCGAGGACCAATGACTGGCAAGATGGAAAATAAGGCTGAACTGGTGGCTGGAGCATCTGGATGGAGAAGAGCTGGGCTAAGTCCCTGCCTTGCCTGTATGACAAGGAAAATTGCTCAGTCCTGAATCTATCCAGTGTGATTGGGGTAGTTATGTTAGGAGTATGGTCTTGCATTGACAGGACATGTCAGATATACCAGTGCTGTGAATGTTGATAAAAACCTGTGCAAGAAAAAAAATCTTTAAGAGCGTGCAAGCAACCTAAACATTAATACAGCCAGCCTTGAGTGGGACCAACCAGTTGTCCTTTTTTTTTCCACCACAGCTTCTCCATGACACCCTAAGAGAAGTGGTTTGGAGAACAAATGGAAATTACATGTCTCCTGTGGGTCTTAGCTAGCATCAGTCAGTACAGCTTGTAACCTAATCTACACATGTATTGACTCTATCAATCAATCATGTTCACTGGGATTTAGCAGCAGGTAGTCCTAGAAGGCTCGGGGTACTGTCTATCTGCCATGTTAAAGAGGTGCAAATTAAACCAATGACTGTATCATGCCAGGGTAACAGCAGTCTTGGTAGTGTGCTCACATGGTCTTGTGATACAAAGCCAAGCCAAAACAGCACCATCAGCTTCTAAGACAGTGAAGAGGATCCATGGAAAACAATCTGCATCCACTTTCCTTCCCTGGTCATCGTGGAGAGGCAGGGTGGCCATACATGATTACTGTCATGTACATTTTATCCTAGGCCAGCTCATCCAACTGGGAAAAATGGGTGAGCTGCCAGACTGCACACTGTGTCTGTCTACGGCTGTTGCTCAGCACTGTGTTCCCTTTATTTCCTTTTGCAGAACTGTCAGAGGTCCTTTGGACCATGGTGATGCACAACGGGTTCAACAACAGTGGCTGGGCAGGCCTCATTGTCATCTTCATAATCTTTGCGGCATTTGCAGTGCTGACGGTAGCCATCCTGCTTGTCATGGAGGGGCTCTCAGCCTTTCTGCATGCCTTGCGTCTGCACTGGTAGGTGGTGTGCTCTTTGGGAGCTTTTTCCAAAGCAGTCTTTGGGATGGATCAGGCTGTGGAAGCAGATGGCCACACCAGCCGGTGTTAGACATGCTGTGCTAGTACCTATGCATTAGGACATCAGTCCCCCTTGGCAAATGAAGCGAGGGAGACTCCTCCAAAGGGAGGTCAGAGCTCCCTGCTCCACCTCTGAGCGGCTCCCTGGAGCAACCTGCTTGTCCTCCTGAGCCTGCGGAGACTGTGGGCATGTCTGGCAAATGGCAACCTGCAGCTCTGCCCCGGTAAACATGCAGAGCCACCAAAGCCACCTTGACCTGCATGATAAGGCCTGAAGGCACAGCCACACCACTGGTTGTGTATCCCACCCAGGGTTACCATCCAATAAGCCAGCTGGGGACTACCTACTGCAGCAAGACTTCAGCCAGGGCTGCAAAACCTGCTGAAAACCTGGGTCAGCACTTGTGCCATTAGCCCAGGTTGAGCTCCAGGCAGTTTTGGCTTTGTAGCAAACGAGTTCCAAGTTAGCTCGTGTCTGCCTTAACTACACATCAGTCCAGGCAAGGACAGCAGTGTGGACGCACCATCAGGCTAGCATGTAAAGCAAGACCAAGGTAACAAATTGCCCCTCACCACCACCATAACTTGGCATCCTGCCTGAGGCACCCAAGCTGTGGCCTTTTTCACCATGTAACGTCCCACCAAAAATCACAAACACTGCCAAGGCAAACCGTGGTGCAGTTGCTTGTCATTGTGCAGGGAGGGGGAGAAGTCTGTCTCATCTCCCACCAGAGCGTGCAACCAGCAGGTGGTTATCCCAGCTCTCAGAGCTGCTAAAAGCAGTTTAGCGGACAGGCAAGACTGGCCTGCTGACTGGCCTCACGAGGAGCAATTCCAGACTGACTGATGGAAAGTGCTGGGTCGCTCCCTGGGCTGCCTGTGTCTCACTGCTGGCTCCAGAAGGAGCCCATGTTCCCCGCTCAGAGGCCACCATCTCTCGTGGTCTCCCTTTTCCCGTGGGTGCCACGTTTCAGCCTCTTGGCTGACCGTAGGTCCTGCCCGCAGGCAGCACTGACACCCCCCCCTCTGCTCCTCCCCAGGGTGGAGTTCCAGAACAAGTTCTACGTGGGAGCTGGGTACAAATTTTCTCCGTTCTCCTTCAAGCACATCATCGATGGCACTGCAGAAGAGTGAAGCCAGTGCATCGCTGCTTCGCTCCTCAGATCAGGCTCTATTTTCTTGTGGTCGCTCACCCACAGAGAAGGGTATATGGGTGAAACAGAATGGGATGTGGCCCTTGAAAGAAGAGCAGCTGTAGATGAAAATGTCCTAGCTGCATTCGCATATACTGCTGTATCAGCTGAGAGCTGAACTACATTGGCCAGGCTGGCTGGACCCTTGACTGAGTATCTCCACCGATGTCTTTGCCAAGTACCTGGTCCTCAGCATTTGATCGGGTCATCTGCCTACTGCTTGGTTGAAGAGGAGATGCGGCTTTTGAATTAAATTGGTTATTAATAATCAACTCGCATGTGTTTTGCTCCATTTACTGCCTTGTCTTTGTGGCATATTTCTTTCTGAGGAAAATATGTTTTGGCTGTTTTTTCAAGCTGTGGTTGATCATATGACAACGATTAAGTCCCTTATAAGATTGCAGCCCTTCATTTAGCACACAATGCAAAACAGCTCAAAGACAGATCATATTGCAGGCTTGCAATTTTCTACATGCTTTACTACAACAACCCTCTTTTTATCTGATTTGCTCCAGGGCTTGACAGCACTGGATTATAGACGTTTGCACACGTCATCGCTTAACAAAAGCGTTAGTTTTGAGCTGTGTAAAGAAAAGAGTGTGCCAGTTTCCACATTGTCAGCCAATTTATTTCTCTATTGACTTGTTTCTCACTGGAGACTTAAGATGACTCCCCCTGTGTCTTTTTCAAGACGGGTTGTTAAAGCAGACTGTGTAGAAATGCTAATACCTAATGAACAGAAAGAAGAGAGGAATCAAAACAGTTGAGACAAATTTGCAGTATTGATGTACTCTGATCTTTCCTAAATATTCATGAATTACTAGTCTTTCAAATTGAATAGTGGTAATCGTGACAGGCTATTTTTTTGAAGCATGGAGGATGTAAAATCCCCACAGATTTGGAGGTGACAGTGTTCCTTCCATGGGGTGTGACCAAACAAGCCTCATTTTCAAACCACACACCCCTGATATCTAGCTCCACCAAAGAAACCCACCCGGGAGAGTTCCCAGCAGGACACACAGTGGAATAGTCATCATGGGCCGTGAGTCTGCAGTAGTCAGGCTTGAGAGCCACCTTCCTGCTACAGTGACCGGGGAGAAAATACAGCCCCAGGCAAAGCAGGTGTTCCACTTTTTCCCTCGTGGTGCCAAGAAGCCATACTGGCGGTGGGCACTGGTTACCAAGAGAGTCAGGAGCCTTCTTCCCTTTTAACAACAGCTTGGGTTTGAAGCAGCAGCTGGAGCTGCTTCAAGAGGTGAGCACAGGAGCGTGTCCATGACCCATGTGTGGCCTTGTGCCACCAGCTCTTCAGGCACGGGTAACCTACAGTACAGGCAAAAACCACATGGACACGAATACAGCTGGTGTCACAGTTGCTCAGCGTACGTGCATCACCTTCGTTTCTTCCTTCCGGCCTATTGTGTTTATTCCTATGCAGGAGAAAAGGTGTCTTGAAGCAAGAAAGGCCAAACTAGTTTGATGCATTACCAAACTCAGAGAAAACAATTCACTTTATGAAACAGCAGGTGGATTTTCTGCACCAACATGTATTTTACCTTTATTGCACCTTTCCATGTGATTGCAATGTAACTGAGGAGATGATAACCTGAAACAGAATATCTGTTCCTTTTAGAGCTTCTTGGTGTTTTGCTTTTTGTCCGAGGTTTACATTTCAAGCAAGAAAAACAAGTTATCCTGCAGGTGACAAGATGGTCTGTTGTTTACTGTACCGAACAGCAATTCAAACGTTTGGCTTAATTCTGCATTCAGATCTCCCTTTCTGTGCACAACTGAATAACGCAGCAGAGCCTGTGGCTCACTTGTGCATTCATGATACGGGGACGGCACTTCCCCACTCCACATGAGGACCAAGCCCACTTACAATCAGGGAGCATTCAGATGAAAAATTGCTGAGAGAAAGGGCTGTTCTTATACACTTTGAGGAGAGCCCTGGCTTTCATCTGGGTTGTTTTTAAGACTTATTTAAAAACCCAGAAATGTTCCAGAGAGTGCCTTGTTTTTAAAAGGTTTTCCTGCAGAAGATGAGGGGGATTTTGGAGCAGAGCAGTGACTGCCTGTTCCACAGCACAGCTGCTAAGCTGAACAGGACCATGTTTTCTAGCTGATGCTGTGAATGTGGCCACCAGATGTGGTCAGATCCAGCAGAGATCACTGTTACAGACTAGTAGACCCTGGTTCAACACCCTGGTGCCTTTATCTGGACTTCACTCATTGCTGGAGGAGGTGTGACTTCCAATTACCTGACCAGGAACTCTTTCCAAGTCCGGATCTCAGCGTGCCCCTCCGGGGCGGACTCAGCGTCGGTGCCTAGGGATGAATAGGTGCCTCTGGATCCAAAGCTCATCCCATTGCTAGGAAGGTGTCTGTTTCTGAGAGCTGGTGACATGAGTTATATCATTTGGAGAAAATTAATATTAAAAAATTCAGTGAATGACCATGTCCAAAGGGAAAGGGATAACAAAGTCAGTCAAATGGGTTTCAGTCGCTCACACTCATTCTCTCCTGGGTTTTTTATTCCTTCTCACAAGAGCCATTGCTGTGTGTGGCCAGGCCCTCCTGCCAGGATGACTTTGGTGACACGGAGGATGAGGAAAGCCAGGTATCGAGTTCTCGTCTAGTCTCTTGGGTCCTCTGGACTGATGATGATGAACTAGTTCTTGGACTGAGCTTTCATAAACCTAAGGAGTCAACAGTTTGTTGGAGCTCAGCCTTGGGCTTCTGCAGCAAACAGCACTTTCCTCAGTGTTTACCTGTGTGATGGCTCTCTGTCATGTCCTTGACCAGCATGGAGACCTTTCTTCTTGCCCTTGCTCTCTTGTTTCTCCTGGACCTTTCACACATGCAGATGTTTCTGTTCATGCTTCACTATGACCAGTCTTTGCATTTCCATGGCAAATAACTAGAATATCATGAGATGGGTAAAAAACCCAATAGGCATAGCAACTCTTTGTTCAATCCCAAACACCTGGGCCTGAAAGCATATATCTGTGGCTGAGAATTTCACTGGTATTTTGGTCATTTTTTCCCTTCTGTGCTGGGAAGCTGGAATGCCAAAACATCTGTACCTGCCTGTGATTGCACGCACCCTGTCTGAGTTTTTGCAATGAAAACATAATGGTATGGATCTGGCAGCCCGGAGCATGCATCCAGTTCAGTAGATGCCAATAACAGCTGTAGCTGAATATTAGATATTATTAAGAGGAAAATAAGGCTGTGAAATAGCATGTGTTGGCTGGTAGCAAATGTCTTCCTGATGCTTGGAAGCATGAGATTCAAGTGTGGGAATTACATGCTTTGATAAAACTATTGCAGCATTGTTGCTAGCTCAGTGTACATATTTCAAAAGAGAAGGATTTTGGGAACCCTCATGGATGAGAGAGGCAAAAAACCTCCCAGCATCTTCACTGGGAGAAACTAAAGCCAACACCAACACACTTGAGTAGTAAAGGTTGACATATACACTCCTAGTCAAGAGCACATACCCATCGTAGCTCAGATTCATTGGCCAACCCAACCTGTAGCACAGAGATTCATTGCATGGTAAGGTCAGGGTCATGGCAGCAATTTAAGCCACAAATGCTCCCTGCAGTTTGGTACTCAGTCAGGACACTTAGAAGGATGAAGCAGATAAACAGGCCTCATTTTCTTCATGGTGATGGCACCTGAGTTGGCTTCGCCTGGCTTGAGGGGGGCTGTTGGCTGCAGCACCCAGGTGCTGCTCATGGCTTTGCAGGGGTTAGCAAAGGCCTCTTCCATGGATGCTGGTGCTGTGGGACCTGTCCTTGAAACCTGTCAGCTAAAATCTTGCTGGTGTAGTGATAGGAATATCTCCCCAGTGCCCTCCCTCCATCTCCCTAGGGTCGTCCCTGCAGTGGGCAGCCCCTGTGGAAGACCTGTAGGTGCCATGGGACCAGCACAGGTCAGCACTGCGGCACCCCGCCTGCAGCACCTACTTCTGGGGGGAGGAGGTGGGTGGAGAGGGACCCGCCTGTGCCCGGCAAGGAGGAAACCTGACGCCTGGGAGCTGGATCCCAAACCCACAGCACCGTCAACACTGTAAAAAGAAAACAGCAGAAGGGAATGAAACAGCCAGAAAAGAGGAAAGGTCTGCTCCTCCGTGCCTGAGACATTGCAGAGGTAAGGAAGCTTCATTCAAAAAGAAAAGAAAAAATATCTAATCAAGCCTTGGCTTAATAGTGGGGGTATCTTGATCATTCATAAGTCACATGCAGAAGCTCTCTGACTTTACTGACAAAATTCTCAGCTGGTCTCATGAGCAGCGTTGTATATCATGTGCCCTTCGCTGTCTTGCAAGCCCTCCAGTGTGGGGTCACAGCATCCTGTTGCCAGGTCCCAGCAGCAGTTTCCTTGTGCTTTTGGTTGCTCCCTTCAGACGGAGGATGGCTAATTTCCCTGCCAGCAGCAGCTTTGTCAATGCTGTTCTTTTGGCCCATGTAATTGGCATTTAGTATTTTCAGTGGGATTTACAAATAGCAGGAAACCTGTGACTCCCTGAAGAGGTGTGATAGACACTAGCTACTCCATCAGGGCAAACAGCACTGCAAATATTTGGGATGAGCAAACTGTGGGTTTGGTAGGAACAATTAGGGGGTTTGCTGAAGAGTTGCATCTAAATCTCTGTCTTTTGGACATAAATGTTAGAGCAGAGCATACAGTGCCAGGGACTTACCTGAACAGTGGCTTCTTGTGGGCTCATGGATGAGTGAATTTTGCTCCAGCTGCCCCAATACCCTGGAGAGAGGGGGATGCAGGTGCCTGCACAGGTTTCTGGTGTTATCTGAGATGCTACAGCAGGTATCCCACCTGCTCACCCCCTGCTATTTGAGAGCAGTGTGGGTCTCCCATAGGTGCTATCTGCCATCCTGATGCCTCTGGGGTGTCTTGGCTACTGTGGGGTGTCGGAGGTGGCAATGCTCCCTTTTGCTTGAGCACCTGAGCCTCACCAGGGGTCCCAACACAGCAACGCAGGGGATTGGGGTTTCCTCCCTTTTCTGGAAGAGCTGCAGCACTTCCCAGGATGGTGGCAAGTGGCGCAGAGAGGGTGAGTGCCAGTGAAACACTCAAGCGCCTCTCAGCAAAAATTAGCAGAGTATCCCAGCATCAGGCATTCACACTGGGGTGGGCAAGGGCCCAGAGCTCGATCCTTGCCCTGGACATGTACCAGCCTGGCCTGCCAGCACCTGGGCTGTGCCTGCCATGGGCTTCGGAGGACAGTGGCTGTTTAACCAGACACAGGCGTGACGTGGCAGCTTAGGGCAGAATGTGTTTGCAGGTCCCTAATCACAAACGAACAGAAAAAGAGGCCCACAGATTTTGTTATTGCAAAGCTCTTTGTGATTCAGCCACACAGTAAAGCTTCACCTCTTCTCATGGGCTCTTCCAGGAACATTGTTTGGTTGCTCTTGAGGCAGTTCCACTTGGAAATGGTCCATAGCTGGTGGCCAATGTGTTCAGCTGGCGGCACTGTGTGCTGCTGGCAGCTATCGCTGCCTCCGAGGCAGTTGTAAGCAATATCCTACGCGTCCTCTTGGATGCTGACTGTAACGATCTGTAACAGCAAGGTTAGTGTATGTGACCCAACTGACTAATCTGCCATTAGCCCTTAAACCTCCTTATAACTGTACCTCAGTATAATGCTTTTAAGGTATCCAGCCTGGGAGTACTGTAACTCCGTGCTTTCCGTGTTTGTGCTGCCCTCTATCTCAGCTGGGATTTTGTATCTTTCATTAGATGTTCTCGGTCATTAATTCTCTCAAGCTCCCACCCTGCTGCAGCCTCCCCGATCACTGCTGGGTGGCCGTGAATGCTGCCTGAGCAAAGCCCGGCACCCCTGGAGGGAGGCCATCAAAGGAGAGGGTGTCGTGAAATTGAAGATGGGTTGAGCCCCCCTCCCAGTGTCTGAGCGTGCACTTGGCAGGAAAGCTTGTGGGTTAAAGCAAGCGGTGTGCTTAATCCCTGCTGTGGGATTTAGATGAGTTTTTCTGACCAGGAAAAGCAGCTGTAATCAGGCCAAGGGACCTAGCGTTGGAAACCAGAAACCCCTGTTGCAATCCAGAATGCACGGCTGTGTTTCTTGCTGACCTGAGAAAATGGGGATTAGCACAGCGGGGGGTGAGGCAGAGGATCAGGATTGCAGTGGGAAGCGCTGTGCTGGCAAGGTGCAGACTGGGTGAGGAGGAGTTTGGTGCTTGCCACTCGCTGGCCACACCATCCCAGGACAGCCAGGGTTAGGGGCGTAGGCTGGGTCACCCGGCTCCTTGGCACGGCTGTTCCTACCCGCTGGCTCTGTGTCAGTGCATGCTCTCATAAGGTTGAGCAATTACAGAGTGCAGCACCTCTTCTTCTCACTCGACCCTGGCTCCCAAGGGGCAGCAATTTCTGCCTCCAACAGGGGCAACCTGCTGCCAGTCATCTATGTCTTGGCTCTTGGAGATGCAGCATCTTTTGGCTGCCTCTGCATTTCACTCACTGTGGGCTAGGGAAGTCATCACACGCTCTCTTGTGTTAGCAGGCCTCTGGTCTTCCCTAAGGCAGTTCTTGGACTTCCCACAAAAACATCCACTGCAATGCGATGACTGATCTCTGCCAGTTCAACTAACTTGCCTTGTGACGTTTCTATGTATTTTTCACAAAAAAACACTCTGGGAAGGGACGTGTCCTAATAGCTGCCTGAAACAAACCCATGCTTGAGCATATCTGAATGTTTCCACTCCAGCGTGGGATGCTGCTTTGCTGGCTTATTGCTCAGATGGCTTTGTGACTGTCCAGAGGTTTCACAGTTAAATCCCAGCCTTGCCTGACAGTGACGGTGGACCCCAGCAGGAGCTGAGATGGCTATTGCGCCAAAAGAGGCAGAAAATGCTATTGGCTTGGAGGAAATCCACCCGGAGAGAAAAGAACCACCAAAAGGTGGGTTTGTATTGGCAGGACTAGAAATTTGGGTCCTCATTTAGCCAGGGTAGAGGGAGGGTCCCCAGTCCTGGCACTCCAGCTACCTAAAACCTCTGTACGTGGAGCCACAAGCGTCAGCTTCACACTGCTCCTCTCCCATCACAGGTACCAGACTGGTGGCTGTTACCCACCGCGGTGGGAAGTGCTGGCTGGCTTGGTTTTTCTCAGGCCTCTGCTCTGTGTAAATATTTTATTATATAGGTAACTCAAGGATTCTTTCATTTTGGGTAATTTTTTTTTTAAAGAAAAATATATTCTATTTCAAAAACATTTTAAAGTGAAAAAAATTGTAGAAAAGCATAAAAAGAAAAGTTCTGCGTTTGCAAAAAAAAAAAAAGTATTTTCTCCTGAAATCCTGCAGTAAGTTCTGTTCCATTTCAGAGGTAATGTTGATGGGTTTGAGATGACTTAGATGGGAGATAGATGGCCTGACAGAAAAATTTATGCAGCTATGACTTTACCTAAATAAGTGCTTAAAAGTATACATATACTGAAAGCTTTCTGCCAGGTCTGTTTATAAAGTCATCCTAGCCCTGATCTTGAGATGGTTTGTTTGCTCTTGAAATGGGGGCGGGGGGGAAGTCAGGAATAAAGGCTTAGGAGATGAAACTGAGCCCAGAGCTCCCAGCTGTGCTTGCCTTGCAGGGCTGGGGGCTGGGGCAGCCCCCAGCTCACACTGCCCATGCCAGGAGTGGGCCCGTACCCCAAGGGCACAGCGGGGCTGAGCCCTGCCACAGTTTGGGCAGAGGAAGGGAGCAGACCATTGCCCAGATGCAGTCCCAGCCATGGGTTTCTGAAGCACCTGGGGTAACGCGGGACAAGGCTCTAAGAGCCCCAGGGGAGCGAGGCTGTCCTTCCCCCATGCCCAGCTTGCCCCCTCCCCTGCTGGCTGCTGTTTCAGCAAACCCTGACGTGCCCGGCCACCAGCGTGCCCAAGGGCTGGTCAGTGGACACACAGCTGGTAGATGTTTCCAGCCTTTTTCCTGGTGCGGTCCCACAGTAGCATGAAAAACATACACATTTCATAAAGAGGAGGTACAATTTGACTGCTGACGTGTTTTTTTGTCTCTTTCTTTCTTTCCCTTTGGTCTTCAGGGCAGAAGACATTTACGGTGGAAGAAGCTGTGGAAACCATTGGGTTTGGGAGGTTCCACATTGCGCTTTTCCTGATCATGGGCAGCACTGGGGTAGGTGTCTGCAGCCATCTCCACGGGCCCAAAAAAATGCTCATTTTCCTTATTACTGTGCAATAACAGCCATAAGCACAACGGGCACATATTGCAGCCCATTTTTTTCACACATACTTTCTCAAGCAGGATTTCTGCTGTTGTCATCTTTGGCCAAAATTGATATTGGCCACAACTGATATCAGATCTATTTCAGAGCAAAGCTGAGCGGGTTGGGCCAGAGCAACCTGGCCTGGCTCCTGCCCTGGAGCACCAGGGCAGCACTGACGGGGCACGTCTTCAATAGCACCTGAGGGTTAGGTTCAGCCTCCCAATAGCATTTTTCATGCCATCCCCAGGGCACCCAAACCCTGTGCAAGCTGGCACGGGAGGGCTGTGCTCCTCTCACCCTTGGCTACCTGAAAAATTTCCTAACTGCCAGGGTCTTGGGTTAATGGTGTATCTGGTCTGGGACCTGGGGCACAAGCCTGAGGCCAGGCTGGTGTAAAGATGCGATGGGGACCTTTCCATGAGGATCACTGCAGCTGAGGTGTTAAAACCTCTAGCTATGTGTAAACAATAGGCTCGTTTCTTAACTGAAGCCAGCTGCTGGGGCAAACAGCCAATGGAGCAGTGAAGTTTTTAATCAAAAATAGTTTTAAGAGGTCATCTTTGTGTTAGATGCCTGAATTCACAGCTGGGTACCTAACCAAGCAGCTTGGTTTCCAGAGATAGTTGAAGACCTTTCACTAGCACAGTTGCATAGGAGTCTCCTCTGCAACAGATGAGTCTTTCCAGCCTTCCTAGATACACAGTGTACATAGATACCTGTTTTCTAGGTGCACCTTTCTCCCCTCCTCTCCCTGTTCCCAAGTGCTCGTCTTCCAGATCAGGCACAGGGCTCAGACCACTGTCGAGGCACCATGGCTTCACAGGGCTGTTTTGACGTGGTGAGACTGCCATGGCTGCAGGCTTGGTGGGACTGAGGGAGTTTCCACTGTGGGCTCCTTGTGGCTTCCTTTCTTGCTAATGTGCACACTCATTCCTGAAGGTGGCCGAAGCCATGGAGATCATGCTAATAGCTGTCGTGTCCCCTCTCATCCAATGCGAGTGGCAGCTTCAAGACTGGCAGGTGGCTTTAGTGACAACGGTGAGTGACTTGTGTTCCTCCCATGCAGGTCATCCACTACGTGGGCATTGTCCAGGGCACCACAACGGGCTTTGTAAAGTACATTTCCCAGTGGACCAAATAAATTCCTAGGGCCTCCTCTCAGGGACAAGAACAGTACCACAACTGTAGAAAACCAGAAAGCGAGTTGATGTAAGCACGCGTCTGCACCCAGAGCTGTAGTGCCAAAACGAGCCCCCACTTCCATATTCTTATTTTGAAGCCCTTGCTATCCAACCCTCAGCTTTGAGGGTTGAAGCAGTGAGTGCCTACATGGAAGAAGTCAACCCCTGAGAGCCACCTCGCTCTGGGCACTGCAGTTCATCCTGCTGCTTGGAAACTCACCCACAGTTTGAAGAGCAGAGCTGCCTGGTGCTGCTAGGAGCAGGCCCTCCACAGCTGTGTTTCAATTCCCCTTAGATGGTGTTTTTTGGCTACATGGTCTTCAGCATAGTGCTCGGGCTCCTGGCCGACAGGTATGGCCGCTGGAAGGTGAGTGAGCACCAAGGGCTGCACGTCCTTTTCCCAAGCCCCACGGCAGCCATGCACCTGGCTGAGCCCGTGGTTTGATGACCCTAATTTTGCCCCTTTTGCAGATTCTGCTGCTCTCGTTCCTCTGGGCAGCCTATTTCTCCCTGCTGACATCATTTGCCCCGTCATACATCTGGTTCGTGTTCCTGCGGGCCATGGTAGGAGGTGGCGTGTCGGGCCACGCGCAAGGGTAAGGCCGTGCCTCGCACATCGTGGCACGGGCAGTGGCAAGCCAGCCTTCACAGAGAGGTTAGCAGAGACACCCCCGGACCTGGAAGGGCTGAGTTCCTGGGTTTACAGCAAGAAAGGCCCTTCAGCTCATTTTGGCTGACCATGGCGGAGTGCCCGGTTTCCCTGGCACTGAGCCTGATAAGCCGCGGCTGCACTGCGACCCGGAGCAGACAGAAGGGAAGGGGCCTCCACGGGGGCTGGAAGTGGAAAGGGGCATGGCATTCCCACGTCGCCTTAAAACAAATTCCCACAAATTCCCACATCACCGTAAAACAAAGTGCCGTTCTGTAATTTCACTGAGTCCAGGTTGATCGACCTAAATTACGGTTCCCAAGGACTCCTCAGCTCAGGAATAGAGAGGGCAGCTGGTTTACGTTAAGCCAGTGACAGAGGGATTATTAAGCACATATATTATAAAAACAATTAGACAGGTAACAGATGAGCAAAGGCTGCTTCCTCGTAAAAAAGTCAGAACAATTCTGCTTAAGTAGCAAATTCTTCTTGAACTGATGTAAAACATTTCCACTTAAATGAAACTTTTTGCCCTGTTGGGACAGAAAGGGAGAGGAGGGGGAGAGGAGAAATTCACAATATTAACAACCACTTCACTAGGAGCCTGGCAAAATAAATTATTTCGTTCAACTCTCTCAGGCAAACAAATGCAATATTTCAGCATCTTCTGTGGTTCCTCAAACCTCTGTGCTGCCCATGCAGGAAAGCCCAAAGCTGGTCACACTGACCCAAGACCCCTTTGCTGAAGCAAAGGATGGGAGGGAGATAGGTGGTGTTGGGAGGAGAAGGCACCCGGGTTGTGCATCTGCCGAGCTCCCGGAGATGCCTCCTTTGCAGGAGGGCCCCTGTTCCCTGGCCACGGAGGCTGCTAATGAGCCTAGTGAGGATGGAGGGAAATTTCACATTTTATAAAATACTTCAATAGCTGAGATAGAAGGAGACAACGTGGGTCTCTCCCTCCCTCTCTCTCTTTTCTGCCAAGGAAGCACAATTCACACCTGTGAGCTTGAGAGATGCCAGTGCCAGGCCCTCCCCCAAGGGCTATCAAACCATTTGATAAAAAGTGGAATGGAGTGTTTTCTTTATTTAATGAAAAAAATGATTCACTAAAAATTGTCCAGTCCTACAAATGTACTCTGCGCCTGTGCTGACACCTCAGTCGCCCCACAGGACCTTCCCGTAGGTTTCCTGGTGCACAGGAACACCTGCCTGTATCCTACAGCCCTGGCCTGGAGAGGATTCATGCCGTGCATCTCCCTCGCGTGTAATTTGGTGCCTGCCCAAGTGGGAGGCATATTGAGCATGGGTCCCTTCTCTGGGCGCTCAGCGGTAGGAGAGGGGTGGTCACTCTGCCTACAGGCAGCAACGTCCAGCACTAACTGAGCTGAGCTGAACTGCTGCTTGATTAGTATAGAAATTCTCATTGTTGCTGTATTTCTGCATTTTTTTCCCTTTTCAATAGGCTTATCATAAAAACGGAATTTTTGCCCACCAAATACCGAGGATACATGTTGCCTTTATCTCAGGTAAGAGTGAGCACATTACTGTTTCTTCTAGCCCCGAGTCCCGGGAGGTTTGTCCTGCTGCTGTTTGGAAGCCAGGTCTCCAGCACGTCAGCCTTTCTCCCAGACTATTTGCACTTATCTGGGTCCGAGTGAGTTGCTTGCTGCCTCCTGCGCCCTGGAGTGTGGCGTCTGCGTTATTGAAGATGTACACAGGCAGCTGCCTGCAGAAAAGAGGCAATTTCTTCTCAAATAATTGGATGCTCCCAACATTGCATGGGAACTTTGAGTGATGGCTGACGCCCAGCCTCTCAGTTGCCCTATTGATAATGGTGCTGCCTGCTCTAACGAGGCCGGTGCCAATGGGCTTTCTGGCAAGCCCTGGGGCTAGCGGCACCACCGGCCCCCTCTGGGCCTGGGCTCATCCTCTCCTCTCTTTGGACTTGTTTAATAACAAGGGATTAATGAGGTGATTCCCAGATGAGGTCCTAATCTGCGCCTCTCCCTGTCCCTGCTCAGGGATGGCATGGGGCTTTGCGCAGGATAGGGCTAGCATAGATAGTCCCAAATTCAGCCTGAGACATTCTGGGAGGGTTGTGACCGCTTGCTGGGCAAAGACCACAGCAAGCGTGACTGGGGTTGTTGCTTACTCCAGATTTCTGCAGTGGGCACTTGCTGCATGTGCAAATGATCTGTGGAGGCCTCATCGAACACACGAATTCGTCTGACTTGAACCAGAAGTGTTTGTGTACGGTCTTGGTGGCAGGGATAATTTGCTTTTCATTACTCTCTGTTTGATTCCAGGGCTTCATTACCAAAGTGTCATCAGAAACACAAAGGTTTATAAAAAAGAACAATCTTCTATTTCTCACCAGAAATTTGTTACTTCTGCCCACAGATTACTCATGAACTTGCTGTGGCTTTTATGTATTTGTTTGCTGAGCTCCCTTGGGTGGTCCCCTGGAAAGGGAGGCGTCTCCTAATGGCAACAAGTGAACTTTGGGGAGGAATGTACTTGCAGATCGGGGGGCCAGATTCTCCATTGGTATAACTTGGCATTGAGTCTACTAGAGACCCACCAACTTCCAGCAGCGGAAATCTGGCCTGTTTTTGCCTTCGGTGCTTGTAAATCTGCTGCTTCCCTGCAGAGATTTAGACAAGAGGAAAATGCATGGGCATGAGCATTAGCAGAGAAGCAACTGGAAGGACAAAAGAAGTGGCTTTAAGTACAATGGTAGCCACAGGAAGTTATCTGTTTTCATCTGGAGCTAATTAAGACTATCTTCAGCCATCCCTCCCCAAATCCTTGTCTTTCCCTCTTTCCTTCAACCCAAGCTCAGCTTCTCAGACAGCCATGGGATGGCTTGGTTTGAACCACAGCGCTCCCCAGCACAGATCTCCACCTATCCATGGAACCAGACCAGAAGAGAAGAAATAAACAAACATTGCCATGTGTTCATGTTTTAACCCCTTCCTTTCCCTTGCAAAGGTGTTTTGGTTGGCAGGATCCCTGCTAATCATTGGCCTGGCATCGGTGGTGAACCCAACCATCGGCTGGCGGTGGCTGATCAGAATCGCATCCATCCCCGGCATCCTTCTCATCCTGGTGTTCAAGGTAGGAAGAACTCCTCTCCCCGCTCCCCACCACACCGCCACCAACCTGGCATCTCTCCAGGCACCAAGAGGCATCACCCTCCACCCCCCGCAAGCCTGGGGCTGTCCTTGTGTCCTGCTTTCACCACTGCAGCCCTCTCACCTGGGCAGCTTGGGAAGGTTCTGATGGCCTGGGGGGGCTGTAGACCACCTGCTGGGGAGATGTCACCCTGCGGGAGATGGCTTGGCTTGGCTTTGCTTTGCAAAGCCTCTGGCTTTGCTGCCCTGCTGTAGCCCTCCAGCACCACAGGCTCCA
The DNA here is from genome assembly GCF_034638445.1 of Ciconia boyciana. Taxonomy (NCBI): domain Eukaryota; kingdom Metazoa; phylum Chordata; class Aves; order Ciconiiformes; family Ciconiidae; genus Ciconia; species Ciconia boyciana. The sequence goes on from NC_132934.1 coordinate 64,186,063, forward strand.
GTGTCCAGGCTGCCAGCAGTACCCGGGGACTGTGGTGATGGACCAGGCATCAAGAAGAAGACAGGCTAGGCATGGTATGCAAAAAATCACAAGTAATATCTTCAGTCTAGTGCTGGCCACAGCACACCCTCTTCAGTCTTTACATTTCCTAGGGCTGAGGAAAGAAGCCTCAGTAATGTGTTCACAGAGCAAATGGGTGTCAGGGTCAACCACGGCTTCCCCAGGTTTACTCATGCTTCAGAAATATCAGCCTCAGACATGAGGACCACCTTATTTGCGAGGAGTGATGTGGAAAATCCCTACTTACAGTGCTCGTGGGCACTGCAGTGCTAAGCTGTGGCTGGTGCAAGCTGTGCAGATGTGAAAGCCCTTCCTGCAGCTGAACAAATGCACAAGACCATCTGGGGTGCTACCTGGGCAGTCAAATGCAAGGTTGCTGTGAACGTCCACTCGTATAACTTTGACGTTTGATTTCCCTGATTATTTTTGCCAGAAAAAAATGGGTAGCAAAAGTTTTTAGTCCAGAAGAAAAAAAGACACAGTCAGCATACATACCTTAAAAAAGGAGTCTTTAATTCATATTTCAGTGATACAGATGTAATTGTTTATAATTTAATAGAGCCATCATTTAATAAAAAGGTATTTTATTTTGGAAAGAGCACCAGGTGTGGGTGAACACTGCAAGTCCTAGTGATGAGTGAGTTTGTTCCTAAATTTCATCCATGTCTTCCTTTTTTTAATGGCCTTTTTGAGTCTTCCAAGTCATTTGCTTAAGTAAGTAAGTGACGCGTGCCTCATCCTGTTTTAGAATTTCAATTAATTAAGGGTTGGTTTTGTTAAACCTGTGGTTTTGGCTTCCACCTCTCACAAGTGCTTGCCACAGACGGCTCAGTAGCAGACCCCTGGGAACTGGACCAAGAAATGGGTTTGTCAGGCAGGGTGAGACCCCAGCACGGGGTACGGGGAGCTGGGACACGCAGGGGTGCCCAGGGCATGGCTGGGAAGGAGGACAGGCAGAGGGCTGCTCCAGCTCAGGCGGTGCCCCGTGCTAACCTGGCCAGGCTCCCGGGCATGACGGGAAGCTGTGAGTAGGGCTGCGTGAACAGAGAGGTGCAGAAAGGCTTTCTGACACCGCCCCGCTTTCAGTTCATCCCAGAGTCGGCACGGTACAACGTGTCCACAGGAAACGTGGCGGCTGCCCTGGCCACGCTGCGGAGGATAGCCGAGATGAACGGGGCGGCAATGCCCGAGGGGGTGCTGAGGGAGCCCGCCAAGGTAAGCCGAGCCTGCGGCGCTGCCCGGTCCCTCTGTCCCGGCAGGGCTGACGGCATCTGGGGTTTGGGGAGGGAGCGGGAGTGCCAAGCACGTCTCGATCTGCCTCTCTCCCCCTCCTCGCCTGGTTGCTTTCCAAACGACGATTGAATGTGATGATGAGGATCTCATTTTTCTTTTGGAGAGCCAGTAATCTTGGCCCTCCAAATGGAATTGGGTTTTCTGCTTTTTTTCGCATTCTTTGTGTTAGCTCAGAAAAATATCGTGCTGAGAAAAGATTTGCTTCCTTTACCACAAACAGGGCTCCCCAGCAAAGGGCATTCTTCCTCATTGCCCATCCATCCCCCAGGGGTGTCCCCTGTGCCGTGAGACCTGGGACCTGCCCCTCACGGTCCCTCTCAGGGCTGTGGCCGGTCAGGATGCAAGGGTCCCTGCCGCGAGGTCAACCCACAGCTCCCAGAGGCTTCTCCCAGCCCCTGGCCAGGCTTGTCCACTGGGTCCCAGCACCCCAGGTCCCGGAGTGTGGAGCCATGGACCAGCAGAAGAGGGTCAAAGTGGGAGAGGCCATTTTAGAGCGACCGCCATGTGCACCTGTAAGCAGCTAGGCAGCTCAGGAGTTGATCACTACGGGACCAAAATGCCCAAAAGCACGTTTGGGTGTTGCAGGCGGGGCAGGAGAGGAGCTGGGGGCCAGGGTCCCCCCAGGCTGCTCCCCCTTAGCCCCAGTCTGGGCCCTGCTGACTGCAAGATGGGAGGACTTATTCAGGCAGCTCCTTTGACACCCAAGAGAGGAAGACTGGACAAAACTATTGTCCAGGGCCTCAAAATTATTATCCAGCTCTTTTAAATCGCTTTCCTGGACCTCTTTGCTGCTTATTCAATCCCACAGGCACCAAGCATTGTCCTTAGCAATTCATGCAAGACGGGACTATTGTATTGGAATTACTTAGGATTAAAGCTTCCCTGTAGTTTAATTGAATTTATGTAATGGACCCACATTGGCTGTGGGAAGGGTTTTTGTTAGTTGTGCACCCTCTCAGGCTTAACCAATGGTGAGGAAAATAAAAATAAAGGCAACCCAGACCCTCCCTATGAACTCGTCTCCCCTCGGTGGTGGGATGCTGGGGCAGCTGCCGGCTCTCGGGGAGCAGCAGGGCAGGCACGGCCCCCCAGTGCCTGCTCGTCTCTCTGCTCACTGGCATTTCAGGCCTCCCAGCAAGATGTACGTGGCCACAAACTTGCTCCACAGGCAGAGCAAAGGACGCTGGGCCCCTCTCCCCAGCATGTGGAGCGATGGGAGCTGCCAGCAGCCCCCCAGCAGTGCTAGCCCCCCAGCAGCAACCAGGTCCCCCTCTGGCACCATGATTGTCATGCTGGGGCCAGGCTTCCAGGAGCTGGGGGACCCTGTGGGGGCTGGAAGTGCTCAGGGTGTTCTCTTCTCCCTGCCATCCTTTGCAGCATGTCCTCCTGTGGGCATCCTTTGGGAACGGGGGCTTTCCTCTCCGGAGGGCTGATGGGGTGCTGTGTTGTCAGTGTTGTGCCATCGGCAGCCCGGGAGAGGGCAGGGGGGCCTGGGGTACCAGCTGCTGCCACAGAACACTCGCCCTTGTATAAAAGATGCCTTTTTAAAAACTTGTATTTCTATCAAACGATTTGCAGGAAAGGAGAGGAAGATTCAAGGACCTCATCCACCCCAAGTACCTCAGAACCACTTTGCAGATATGGATCATATGGTAAAAAAAGTCTTTTTTTTTTTTTTTTTTCTCTTGCTTATCAGCTCATTCTCTCAGTTGAACGCGTGCAGGGAGCAGAAGTCTCCCGTTGACTCTGCTGGCACAGGTCACCATAGGCGTGTCCTGATCTCAGACCATGCCTCAGACACGCTGTGTCAGTCAGTGTTAACATAGGCAGAAAAAGGCTGGACATCCAGGATGGTGCAGGGTGCCATGAGTCCTTCCTCAGGACAGGGTGGCTCAGGGGAGGTGGTGTGGGAGCCAGACGAGAGCTGCAGGAGAGAGCCCACGCCTGCCTGCAGCGTGCAGCAGCAGTGCCCGCAGCTCTGCTTCCCTTCTTGGTGTGAACTTGTTCTTCCCGAGAGGAGGAGAAATGCACCTCTGCAGGCCAGCCAATGTATCACTGAAATAGGGCTCCAACAGAAACTCATTAACCGTTCCCAGTGCCACTGGCCAGGGAAAATTAAGATTGAAGAGAGATAGGTGTCATATGCAACGTTCCTGGTAGCTGTATGCAAGGGTAATATATGTTTCATTGACTTTGCTCTCTGGAATGTAAATGTATAAATAATGGGTCCGTGGGAACTCATTGACCCAAAATGTTGCTAAGTCAGGCCTTGAATTTTTTATGTTTTTTCCCCCTCAACTTGTATGAGCATTATGAAATAACTACTTTTTTTTTTTTTTTTTTTTTTTAATTCTTCTTTGTCTCCTAGTCCCCCCAGGAGCCACTGGCGTGTTCTTGGGTTTGCATTCCCACCCTCCCCGTGCCCCGAGCATCCCCCACCTCTCCAGGCAGCTCGTTTCCTAGCCCAGATTCTGCTGCTCTTTCTGAAACTGCCAGGGGGATAAAAAAGTGAAAATTACTTCCCGGCCTGCTTATGATTAGGCGTATGCTGAATTACTTGATAATGACACAGCCAGGCTGCCATCACCGAGGCTGTGTTCTTGACAGCCAGCCAGGGTGCAATGTGAGCCTCTCCAGCCAGTTAATGAAAACTCCTTTCAAAAATCCCTGGGCAGAAAGGATAAGGACTAAAAAAAAAACAAACCCAAAAACCTGGACAGTTGCTTCATGTGAGCTGCATGCATCGCAGCCTGATGCTGAGACTCCCTGGTCCTCTGGGAATGGCTGGTTTGGAAATGTCTCCGCTTACAGCCTTGTGTGAGGGAAGAGGCACGCTCTCCCCAGCGTGACCGCAGCAGGTCACCTGCTGCAGAGCAAGAAACAGCCCTAAGGGGCAAGCAAAAAGACAAGCCATGAGGCAGGGTGGGGTGCTCCAAGGAAGAGAGGTGCATGGACATAGGTGGTAGTGCTGTGCCATGGGTGGGGTGGCCAGCAACCTGGTGGGAGCCCGAATCACTGCTAGGCTCAGGCTAAGGGGATCCATCATGCGGAGCTGGTGTGCACAGCAGGGGTCACGGGGCACCCAAAACACGCTGCATTTCGGTTTCCTCACCTTCCCCGTTGTTGCTGTCGCTCACTGCAGTGTTTTCCCCCGACAGGCTTGGCATAGCTTTCGCTTATTACGGTGTCATCTTGGCCAGCGCTGAGTTACTGGAGCAGGACCTTGTCTGCGGCTCCACAGCACCACGGGTCCAGGACCCTGGCGATGATGCCGAGGAGAGCCACAGCCCCTGCCACTGCCACTTGTTCGGGCCTGCTGCCTACCAGATCATGCTCATCAGCACAGTCGGAGAGATCGCACGTAACCTCTTCTCTCCTTCCTGCCCTGCCGTTCCCTTTTTACAGCCAGCTAATACTCGCTGCAAAGTTTTTAGCTTTGCATGCATTTAGTGACATGCCATAGGTCAAAACGTCCCCAGCATTGCTGGCAAGTGCCAGGCACAGGCTCTTCAAATGCAGGTCTGGGACACAGGCCATGAGCTGGTGGCAAGGGGCAAGGGAGAGCATTGCTCCCCAGGTGAATAATTCAACTTCGGCACAGGTCCTTCCAACAGCAGAGCCAAAGACCTCCTTTGCAGTTAGTACGTACTAACAGCCTTGGTTAGATTCCAGGAGAAATTGCTCCTAACTTACCAGAACCAAGCCTGCCTTCCCAAATTCCCAGACATGTAGTTTTTGGAAAGTCATAAAAAAGCAAGGATTGCAAGTAGTCGCATTGATGTAACTGTATGCACCACACAAGTGCCCTACTTTCAAAGAGATGGTGGCCTCAGGAGCAGGTCCTGCGCCGAGTGCTACAGCAAAAGACAGCTAAGTGCCCAGGGACACCGCAGCAAACCAAAATGCTTCCTGGTGCAGCCTGCCGGGGAGCCCTGGGGGGCGGCAGGACAGCCCAGAGGCACCCACGTGGCATCCTGGAAAGAACTTGGCACTGTGTGTGGGTCCAGTATTGCAACACTCCGGGGGGGGTGAACGTTCTCCCTGGTTCATGTCTCAGCAACTGAGCTACAAAGCAAGCGGGTGTTGGACCTGCAGGTGCAGCTGGGCTGGGACCAGTGCAGTGATGCACCCAGGTGCCTGCTTGGCTCCTGGCTCCTGGGGGGACTCAACGGGGCACACTCTGGGCCCCCGTGTCTGGCTGGGCTGTGGCCAGAGGGAGCAAAACCACCCAGGCCAGCAGTGTTCACCCAGCGGGTGCCTTCCTTGCCTGTGCTACTCGTGGCTCAGGACCAGCGCTGGTGTCCTGCCGTAGTACAGCCGGGCAATTTCAGAGGACAGGCTCCATCCTCTTAGAGGAAGGACAAAGAAAAAAGGGGCATGGGGACAAACTACAGGGTTTGGATACAGGAAAGGAATTACAGGGTTTGTGAACTTAGCAGAGCATTTGGTAGGCGCTGGGGATGCAGAGAAGTATTTTTGAGGCACACTGCGTAAGGTCTATGAAGACAGACAATCATTGCAGTTAGTTCATCTAACATTTTACGGTTTTCCTTTTTCTCTCCAGTAAATCCTTTGAACATTCTCGGCATCAATTTCCTCGGAAGACGCCTGAGCCTGTGTATCACCATGGGATGTACAGCACTATTCTTTCTTCTCCTTAATATCTGCACCTCAAGGTAGTCTTGCTCAGCATGCGGGTGTTGTTGGAGGGTGCAATGCTGTGGGCAGAGGGCAGTACCTGTGGTATTCTCCGGTCACCAGTCAGTCACCAGTAATTCTTGTACACCTGAAAACCTCTCTGACTGGTTCCCTGCACTTCCCGGGAAAGCTGTGGCAGCAGATGCTGTGGTGCAGGGGTGTGCAGAGCAACTCACCTGTATTACTGAGCCCACGTGGCTTCCCCTAAGCATACAACTAGCTACTTTCTAGTGCAGTCTGGAAAATTAAAAATGATGTGAAGAACATCCACCAGAAAGAAGACATATTTTTCTTTCAGTCTCTTTTTTCCCCCTTTCTTTCATTTTTGGCAATGCTACATATGTCTCCTCTAACTTGTAGAGACAGGCACTTCAAGAGGAGCTCAAGGCATCAAGGGAAAGGCTGCCACGAGTGCTGTAATTATCGGGTTGATTTGTGAGGATGTGTAAGAAAAGACCCCTCTCAAGCTGGCAGAGCTTAACAGTTACTGAAAATCAGGATGGCTTCAAGTGAAATTTCCTCTAAACTGGCTGGTAGTCTGATGACTGCTCGCCAGTGGTGTACACCCCTGCTGCCTGCCCTGTGGGCCACTGGCCCTGAAGGCTGGCTGAAATACTTGGGAGCTGGAGTGGGAGGCTGCAAATAGCCCTTAAGCTTCACAAGCCCCTGTCAGGAAGCTTACAGTCATTCAGTAAGGCATTGGCCTCTGTACTGCTATTATTATTTTCAGTTTTCCCTGAAACTGAGCCTGGCCATCATATTTGCTTGCAACAGTTTTAGATGGGATCCGAAAGCGAGGGCTAGGCTGGAAGTCAGACTTGACCACAATGCTGAAGGCACCAGCTGAGCCGCTACGGTCCTGTTCAGATCATTCCCTCCAGCCTCTTAACACTGGCCTAAAGGGAACCTAATGTGCAATAGCCCGTTGTCAAACATGCCTTGCCAATGGACTAAAGAAAGATTATACTTGTCAGCAATCAGCTTTTCCTTTTGCTTTCCCTTATACTAAGCTGGTAAAAGCCTTAGCACAGTCCATATATTAGGTTGCATCTCTGCTGATCACCATTCAGTGATACTAACTCTGTGCTCCACACGGCTTTCTCTCTAGCACAGGCATGACTGGGTTTCTCTTCATGCTGCGTGCCTTGGTTTCAGCAAACTTCAACACCATCTACATTTACACAGCAGAGGTGGGTCCTCCGGAAAGTACGTTAAGCTGCTCTGGGGCATGAAAGACCATTTTGCCTATACCCAGGAATACTGCCATATTTATTGACTAGTTAGAGACACCTTCCTTGAACTATTTCTGGCTTCCTGGCCAGACTGTTTTCATATGCAAGATCAGAGAAGGAATCAGAAAACTAGTTGGAGGTGACAAGAGCGGGTGGAAGAGGAATGCCCTCCTGAGCCACGTGTTGGCCAGCTACTACGACACGTTATTTTTGAGGATGTTGTGTACCACCATCTTCCAAAACCTACAATCTTTCCCCTCCCCAGCCCCTGCAAAGTTAGAAAATAGGCTAGCACTGAAAGGAAGCTTTTCCAGCACTTAAGGGACTGATGTGGTAGTATGAGGTAGTATATGAGGATATATATACCATTTTTTTCACTTAATGGAAAGTGCTGTGTTCTGTCTGCAAAAAGTTTGAATCCTTCAGAGAGCTTGTCCTTCATACAGCTTTGGAGCCATGAGTTCTGTGGGTCAAGTATGCATTGTTGGGGTTTTTTGTTGTTCTTTTTTAAACAATTGTGTAGAGTTACAGGTATTGCCTTGCAGATTGAGTAAAGTGATAAAAAGCAAACAGAAGTAGCTCCCTGTGTTGGCCTGACACTTCTTTTAATAGTACACTATATTATTTAAGCATGCACCAGGCTTGAATAAATACCAGCGTTTTAATAGTGCTGAATTGGATGCTGTTGATGCAAAGACTGTTGCTGCAACAGCCATATCATAAACCAATACTACTCACAGTTTAATCAATGTTCAAAACCAAACTTGGAAATCTCCTTTCCAGCCACATGCCTGGACTTTCTTGAATTACCTTACCTCCATTGGCTTGGCCCATTAAAGTATTTAAACAAAGGCTTCCATGAGTATACTTGCTAAAATCTAATTAAGTCCTGTTAATATCAATAAAGTTAGGCAAAATACATGCTTAAGTGTTTTTTTGGCACAGGCATTTGGGAGATGTGAAAAAGAAAATACACAAAGCACATTCTTCTAAGCCTGGAGGTTTCTTATCGGGATCTGTTTTTCTTTTTCCTCCTTCTAAACAAAGGTGCTGTTGATACAAATAAATAGGCGGTCTTGAAGGCTGCAGACAATATCCTTTCCTCCTGCTTTCCAGATACAGGGCCTGGCAATATAAACTGAATTCTTCCTTTAGCACCCAGCCTATCCTGTGACTTTGATGTGAGCTGCCCAGCACAGCTGGGAGAAAGGTGGTGGTGGTGGTAAGCAAACAGCAGGGGAATCACATCCAGCTTTGACTGACTTGCCCTAAAACTTTACTTGGGGCAAAAAATGGCGGATTTGTAATGGCACAAAAGAGACACAAAGGAGCCTTTATTTCTTTTCATATCTTATCCCACTAGCTGCCCTTGATAATGTAATGAGTCTCTCTGAAGAAAAAATAAAAAAAAAAAAGGAAAAATAAGGACACATATCGCAGATTGTTATTGCACTAATCCAATTTCTTTCTTGCCTGTTTTAGGTTTACCCCACCACAATGCGAGCCCTGGGGATGGGAACAAGTGGGTCCTTGTGCCGTGTTGGAGCTATGGTGGCCCCATTTATATCACAAGTAAGAGCACGCTTGATAACGTTGGTAAACATTGTGCCAATAATTGCTATCAAATATATAGATAGATGCCCCTGAAGTTCACAAAAAAAAGTATTCAATTCCCCCCCCCAACACATGAGTTTTTATCTGATGTTTATACAGAATACTTATGTGGTCTTTCCCAGATGCAGATCTGCAAAAATCTCTTCCCAGAGCTTAGCTTGCTAGTATTTGTTACTTTCTGAAAGCTCTTAGATTCACAAGACATTGTTTCTTTATTGTCGAGTCTCTCAGGTGTTTGTGACCCTTCGTCCCCTCTTTAATTCCTAATTGACTGCCAGCCCCCCCACCACTGAGCTGATGTTTGACCTGTGCATCTACCTGCAGGTTCTTATGAGTGCTTCCTTCCTTGGGGCCCTGTGCCTTTTCTCATCTGTGTGCGTCGTGTGTGCAATCTCTGCCTTCACACTGCCCATCGAGACCAAGGGCAGGGCACTGCAGGTTGGTATTGCCACTCCAGGAGCTCCTGTGTGTCTAAATGCTATTTAGAAACCAGAATCTAAACCAAACTCTCCTGAGGGTTCAGAAGCCAAAATAAGGCCTGACAGGCAAGCACAGGAACGTGCTGTTGCAGCAGCTTAAAGCGCTGTCACCCCAGTTGCCTAAAGCTCATTTCTCATAAAAGAACAAACCAGAAGGCCTGCCCTAGCCCCAGCTACCTCATGCAGGCGTGTTAGCTTCAGCTAGCGCGAGCCCCTCTTTGCTAGTATCTCCAGTCCCGACTTGAAGATGCAGCTTCACAGGCACGCATCCCATTCTGCCTCTGCGGTGGGGAGAGAGGAGAGCAGGTACAAGTATTACCTTAAACTACTAAAGCCATTTCTTCATCAAGTCAAAAGCCCCAACTGCATCAGCCCGTTAGCTAAGCGCTTGTGGATAATGTTTCCTAAAAAGCAATCAGCCAAAACACTAAGCACAAAGATTAAGGGGGAAAGTTTAAATTCAGACAGCCTCCCATGCACAAGTTGCACTAGTTTAATTACAGGAGGTGGTGAACAATTCAGCCATACCAGCATGGGAATTTTCATGTCATGCACGCAGCATGCCCACATCACACTGCCTGTTATTCTGCAGTCTTACCTGTATAAACCAGAAGACCATGGGCTAAATAATCCACACTCTTTAGCAGCCTAGAGCAAGGCAGATGTTTGACCAAACTGTTTTATCTGGGATCCAGAACCAGACTTTGAAAAAAACATATATACAAACACACACATATTACATATATACACACACACACTTAACTTCATTGGGCCACATCTTCTCAGGTTTCCCCAAGGTGCATGGGACAGTTAACCTTAGGGTTTTCAGAAAAGCAACATATTAATCATTGCCTGCTTCTTTAAATGCTTGTCTTTTACATTTTTATGCCATTTAAAATATCTATATGATATTCTGTAAAAGATGGGAAAAAAATAACTGAAGTTTAAGGAAGTGGACAAAGCAACTTACTCTTCCCTTGTGGGTGAAATTCAACCCCATGCAGAGAGGCCAAAGAGCCACTTAGGCCTTCAAATGGTGGATTTACAATAATTACTAAGCAAAACACTTCATTAAAACTGCTTTAGACCTAAAAGGAAAGCTTTGATTCAGCTATAGTTGGATTAACTTTGGCTAACAGTGGTAGAGATAAATGGCAATGTAATGATTCCTCAATGGGATCTCCCCCTTTTCCTGGGGACTTAACTCAATAGCATTATTATCCCCCTTGCTACAAATAAGAGTTATAAGCTCCAGCTGCTGGCCTTTACATGCACAAGTAAGTCAAAAGGACAAAAAAAAAAAATCTGCAGAACTAGTTGTGTACTCAGAGAAGCCACCATTAGAACTTAAATTCAATTTGCTAACTCTTATCTTGCAGTCATTTCAGAGATTCCATTTGTATACGTAGTCATTCAGGGATTGCTCCGTCATGACTGTTGAACGTATCGTCTGAGGGCCTCACACAGTACAGTCATCCAATTCATACAAGAATTTAAGTCCATGATGTAAAATCTCTTTTAACATGGCAACCTTTAGTGCTAAGGCTCCAGGCAATAGATGTGCTCCTTAAAGCTAGGTCTAAGTGAAGCAACTAAATAAAAAATATGTAACTTTTTGTGAAATCTAGACAATTACATTTAAAAAGCGTATCTACTCTTGTTTCAATTTCTTAGGACAGCATCAGTCAACCCTCAAAGCAGTCATGGGGATTGCCTATCAGAGGCAAGACCTTTTGGACATATCCAAATGCATATTATTTTCCCCTGTATCCATTTCTGTTGGTTTTCACGTGCATTTTATTAATTTTATGTTGTTTTTTTTTCTTTCCCCTTTTTAGCAAGTAAAATGAAAGTGAGTGTTTGATGTTGGATTGGGTATGAAAGAAAAATAAAGCTTTGGAATCTGTCATTTCCTGTGAGCTGCATTTGATGTTGATTGCTTCTCCATACCATTTCCATTACTAAAAATTGCAACTGAACAGTGTAAGAGCTATGATTTGTATAGACAAATGGCAAATTTCTCAAAGATGTTCCCTTTCTTATGATTCAATAAATAGATGCTTTCTACCTGTCCCGTGAAGTGAGATGAAAGACTCTTTACTACTAGTGCTATTAGTAGTGACATTCCACACACACACCAAAAAAAAAAAAAAAAAAAGAGGAAAATGGCCACCATTCAGTGGATTGAGGCAAAGGCAAAGGGGGGGAAATACACAAAGTAGATATGGTCTTTGCCATAGCAGCTTGAAAGAATATAGTACTTTCCTTTAAAAACTAAATAGCATTCCTCAACTATTTGTGCGTCTGCATTAAAGTAGTTAAATTTAACATCTCAAACCTCATTGCAGTGACAATTTCTGAAGATTCTTAGGGTGACATTCAAGACCACAAAATGAAAGTTGAGTCAGATTTTTCCAGTGGATTATTTAAACAGAGACATTTTCAAACAGTTTACAGCAGACAAAGTAACTGGACTGCAGGAGTACATCAACGCTCCCCTCCCCAGTATTTTCCACTGGGAGAACAACTTGAGTGTGAAGCTGTATAGGTGTCTAACTTCACCTCTACGTGCACTCAGCCTCCTAATAAATCTGCGCTTGCAACTTACAGTCCAGAGAAACACACAGCACCTTCCTCTGGAAGCACTGTTACACTTGGTGACAGGGTATCCAGGACTTCGAGGCATTGCTAGATCTTTAAGACTTCAAATGTTGCAATGGCAGTGCCTCTTGTTTCTTAAGTCTGTGCTACTGTAGTGTGCACTGATCACACCTGTTTTGTTAGAATGGTCTCCCTCACTGTCCTGTTCTGCTCCTTCACCTCTCTTCCTTTTTTTCTGGTACTCTGGGATGGTAAAACTCCTGCTACAAGCAACTCTCTTCATGTAATAAAAACCTTCCACAAAAACCAACCCCAAAACCAAAACCAACCCCAAAACAAACAAACAAAGGAAAAAGGGAAAATAAATGGTTACTCTGGGTACCTTAAAAATCAACCACATGATCATGGCATTTCAAAAGCTATGTCAAAGGCCTGCTGCAAACACAACTGAGTGTTCTTCTGAAGTGTCCACTATGTTTAAGTGTGCAGTGCCACCCTATGACAAAGGCAGGTGGGTAGGATCTCATCTGGTGAGAGGCAAAAAAAAGGCCTTTTTCTGAGTGCATATGTACACAGCAGGGAGGCACAAGCAGCACTTGTATCTAGTCTCTTCAGCGATCTATTCTATCCACAGCACTACATCAGTGCTACATAGCAAGTCAAAAGCAGGCTTGTGTACACTCGGATGTCTTCACAGTTCCATCTGCAAAATTCTGGCACCATCAGAGCTCAATTAATCCAAAAGACTGCCTGCTCTCCCAAAAACTCAGTTTTCATTTATGATGACATAAATGAAGAGTATAAACCAATAGCTGGAGCACCCACAGACAAGTACTTCTTTAACTCTGCAATCTCTGAGGACAGAAACAATGATCTATACTGTTGTCAGTGCTTCTGGAAAGTAGACAGAACAAAAAAAGGTAATTTGTCCTCACCTTCTGGTGATTTTAACAGGGACAGATGAAGGGTTGAAAAGCAATATGTTTCTTTTTTCTCCGCCTTTTCAAACTTGTGTACTTCCAAGTGAATAACAATGCTAGTTGCATTCTGACAATAACATATTTAGAAATTTGGAAAAACAACAAGAGCTTGTGGACAGAAAGGATGCTTTTTTCCCCTCTCTAAACATACACAAAGACTGACTGATAGTTGCAAGCAAACATTTTTCCCCTTGAGGTTTTGCCATCAACTCCATTAAACAGAGGTACATGAAATTCGAGACACCTGTTAAACAAAATAGTACAGGAATACCATTGTTTCTTGCTGGTGGTGAGAAAAATGGCACAAAACAAAGTATTCTGTCCTTTACTTCCTCCATTAAAAACTCTCAAACAAATTCCTTTTTTTCCCTTTTTTTAAAGTTAATTTTAATACACTCTCCCTTACACTTTAAAATTACCGATAACTTCTTTGGGGGCAACTACACTTTAATTGTACCAGTCAGTATTCCAGGACAATAATATTACACCATCTGTTTTCATGGCTTGTGTTAAATACAGTACAAAGAAATCAAATTATGGCCAGCCACATGCCTTTGGTAAAATTAAAAGTCTGGTGAGATCACATTTTCTTCAAACTCAGAAAGCCACATGTTGAACCCATGTAATGTTTTAAAGTTGAATTCTACACAAACTTCCTTTCTTCCTCAAAGTAAAGTTAAACAGCTGTCAACCCACGCAAATGGCAATTTCTGTGCTGCTCCAGAAGTATGATGAAAGTTTGGAACTTCAGAGAAGCTCTCCACATGCCTTGATCTCCATTAGATTTGTGTTTCAGACAAGGGTTAGAAAGTCAAAGCAGTCATGATTTTTCCCCTTTTCACAATTAACAGTGATAAATATTCTTAGTTTTTAAAAAAACGTTCCGTAGTAACACATGCGGCTCATTTAAGCAACTGACGGTCTTCTCCTTTGAGGCGTTTTTTCCGGGGCTGTACAAAGTCATCATCTGAGTCATCAGTGAGTTCTGGATTATCTTTTTCACTCTGGCAGTTGGGTTGTACAGGGAACTTTCTCTCAGGATAAAGGTTCCTTAGAAGTTCTTCAAAGTACGCTTCAAGTTTCATGCCGGCATCAGCCACTTCTGAATCAGGCTGTTGGGTGAATTAACAATATCAATGCATCACAAAATAGCTTTACACTTAGATCACATTAGGTCTTTTAGATGCTCTTACAAACTACAAAAAAATCAATCAGCAGTAAGAATGGCACCTGTGGAACACATGGTCCCAAAAAGCACAAGCCTCCAAAACAGTGGGTGAGGGTAGATCTTTTGGCCAACACCCGCAAAGACTTTTTTCTTTGATGGATTATCACAGAATCCAATTGCAAAAGCCATACTGCCTGGGTTCTGAAAGCTATATTATAAAGAGATTCTAAAAACTTAAATCCTGACTGAAACAAACAAAAAAAGAAGTTGGGTTATGCTGTGAAATATATAGGTATGCCTTCAGGGTGTTAAAGTGTTTTGGAATGACTGCTTGAAATGCTAGAATTTCTCTAGCTTACAGACCATTTTTAATTACGGTGAAAATATTACTAGGATAGACGATGATTGTAACATGGAAGACTAGGCAGTCCTACAGTCATTCATAGCCACCATGGCTGATCGGTTTCCTGAAGCAGAGGTCACCATGGCAGGAAGTATTCCCAGCTATCAAGGATGACTGGATGAGAACCCCACTAAGGCCACTTAGAGAAGCCTTTATTCCCAGTGGAATTCTCTGTCATTTTGTGGCCCACTCAGTACCTGCATCCCTTTTTCACCATGTGTTCCCTTATGTGCAGTGAGGGATAATAACAATCACTCAACATGCAACTAGAAAGCATAAGGGTGAGTACAGACTTCCCAGAATGAAAATCCCACTGAATTTAAGATTTGAGGCAAGGAGGATTAAATGAAATTTTTAATCAAATGTCCACCATTAACCTCTACGATAAACAATTATCCTATTCTTTACCTGCTGTCCTGCCATTCAGCTAGCATGTTTGTTACAATCCTCTTTCCTTCTATGGAAGGATCTACACTGCATAGTCATCTAACACCACAGTAGTTTCAAATGTGATCTATGGTTTCACTGCAGTCTCATCATCAAAATAAGTTTAATACAATAAATTCTTGTAAGTTCTACCCCCACTACAGTTTTACTGAAAGCAACTAAGCCTACAAAACCAGATAAAGTATCTACTTTTCTAACCTCATTAAATTCAGCACAGTTTTGGAAAATCAGTCTGAAATCAGCGACAAAATCTTCCGGCTTTGTGTAGAATGAATTGGTCACTTCAAGTCTTTTCTTGATGGTTGACAAGTCCATAGGCTTTTTGATTATTTTGTAGTAATCAGGAACCTAAATGGAGAATAAAATTTTTTTACTGAATGCAGTCATGTTCATTACTTATTGTTTTATAAACCTTTAGCTCTGAGGGAGAGGGCAAGATTTAGTCTCATCTTCAAAGTACAATTCTAAGATATAAGAATTGTACTTTTAACATATGTGCAGACAGTTTCTGGAGTAACAGTGACATATGCTAGTTTTGTTGGCTAAAATATACTCCTCCCAATGCCTATTTTAAAAGAAAAGAAAAACAAATATAAAGCTCACCTACATTGACGACATACGATAGAGCAAATGATTTGGACATTATTTTTGTATGTAGTCAAATAAGCCATCTATTTAGTTTCACTCTCAAGACCACCATCTGATAACTCTGGCAAGCCACTCAGAGGCAGTACATGAGTTGCTTAAAATGAATTTTGGTTATGAAATGTGTCTTTGGAAATGGTGGCAAATTTCAGAGATATCAATGATTTTAGCATCTCAAACTGTGGTTGTAAGATTAAGATTTATTCTTTCTTTTAAAAATAATCAGAAAATAAGAGATGAAATCTAATGATAGTATTTTTATACTTTTTTCCTAACTAGATTCACATTTTAAGAGAAATGCTATAATTCCTGAAATATAGTAATACATGACCATTATATGATTAATCAATCAATCTCTTTCGTTCTTTCTTATTATTAAACTCTGTGGAATGTTCTTCAAAAGAAGAAATTTTATTCAAATGGAATAAAAAGGGTGCATAGGAGCATATTACTTAGTGATGAATTCTCTTCCCACTGACTTGTCTTTAAGAACATAAAAGAGGTACTTTTCATCTGATCACACTGCTAGCTCTTTTTGTGTATCCTTGGACTACAATTTGCTTGCCTTTTTTTTTTTTTTTTTTTTTTAAATAGTAACAGCACACAAGTAACTTTCTGCCCTCATTCCATTGTCTAATGCACCCAGGTATTGTTTACCATTTAAAACTAATAAACTTTGAGCTAATAATAAGAAATTCAATTTCATATTAGTATTGTGGAGTACTCAATTCTCAAAATCAGGTAATTTTTTTAAAAAACAAACATAACCCAATTCACCTTTTTAGCGATATCACTCAGCATTGTGAAATCAGCAGACAGTGTTAGAACTTACTTTTTGTGTCTATTTTTGAAGTATTAAGTAAAATCAGTTCTCAGGGAATTTTGCTAGTAAATCCCCTTCCAACCCAGTGCTTCAACTTTTGAGTCCCCCTTCAGACAGTTTTAATAAAATTTGTTATGTAAATATAAAATAAAAATTGTTTTATAAAACCATGTTTAATACACTCGGTGTCAGGGAAACTTGACTTCTGATAATGGACCATGATTGGACATAAAAATGTCACTAGAAACATGCCAATTATGCTACTAACTTAAAATGGAAAGAAGTGAAGTACATACTGTGGGAGGAACTGGATCTTGAAAAGCAAGACTCATTTCATGACAGTAGAGGTATAGCAGCAGTCTTTCACACTTCTGTGTCAAGAAAAATAGATACCCAAGTAATTAGAGAATCCTACTTGATTTGATCTAAAATGACAAACTACAGAAAATACCCAACAGATGCTCAGTACTCCCCCAGCCCCTAAGCAGAAAAGTGAGCACAGAAACTGTTTTTGGAAGCAAGCTTAACTGTCATAACCAATGGCTTACAGTATCCCTTCTCTGCAACAGATATTATCAACTCTCAAATGCATGCTATGAAACCTCATACAGTTACTAACAGTGTTACTCAGCATTTGCTGAGCCCAGCACACATTTCAGGGAATAAAAAAGCATGCGTGGCTCTTAGTGCTTTACAAATATTCAGAGATATCAGTAATATTTTTCCTGATCTGGGTATAACTGCTCTGTAACTGCAAACCCTACAGTGCTTTTTGGTAGCAGTGGGAAGGAGTATCTTTTCTTTGTGTATCCAAATATATTAAACTGGATCTTGAGCCTTGAAAGAGATTCTAAAAATAGTTTTGTGTGATTTTACGCTTGCTGATCCTTTATCAGAATATTTACAGGATTTATAACTTACATTTTTATAACTTACATTTAAAGCAAAATACAAACAGAGCTAGCTTTTTTCCTTTAGATAGCAGCACATGTAAATAATGGTTCTACAGGTAGACTAAGACCCCAAATAAAACACTAATTTCAGTGTATTTACACAAGCTGCCAACTGAAACCAAGTAAAACACTGCTGAAAGTTTCCAATAGAGTTCAAAATCGCTTAAAGAAAGTTTTAAATCATAATAAAACAACTACAAAGAAATAAGAAAAATCAAAAAAGGTAACCCCCCTCAAAACCCCAAGAATCCAAAAGATTCTGTCAAGCAGTTCAACTGCCTGCTCAAAGGCACAATTTCTTTTCTTTTAACTCTGAGGTTTAAGGGAAAAACAAAAGTTGGAGACACACTGCTTGCTTTGTAGCTTTTCCACCAGAACATTCAAACCTGCAAAAGGATAGCAGTTATTCCCTGAGACTTGTGTTAAACTCTGCAGGATCAGTACTGCATCTCTGTATGTCTTCATTGTGAAAGAACCACCTTAATTTTTTAAAAGGATGTGACAAAGTGCTTTAAAGACTAAAACCATTGCTTGATAATGTCAATCTATGCCAACTTTGGAAAGCACAAACAAAGAAAAAAAATTCTCAATGCAAGGTCACTGTGTACGAGAGCTCTGTTAGAAACAGTACTTGATCATTCCTAGAACACAGTCCCAGTTCAGAGCACCAGATCACAAACACTTCTCAGACATTCAGAATGTGTTGATCAGCATGTTTACATGAAGACTGCTATGATCTCAGAGCTATTTAAAAAGTTAATTCTCCTTTTTTACCACCGCTTTTTAAAAGATGCATACATTTCAGAATACAAGAAGCAGCAAGACAGTACTCATTTTATCCTTACCCTACGGTCTATCGGTGCCAAACCCACAGTGTCTTCCAATTTTCTTTTTTCAGAGCTGTGAGTGGGTTTATCACAGTCATATTCAACTTCTGGCTTGGACAAATCCCGACAGAATGTACAAATCCACTCTCCACTAAAGAAGACAAACAGATACATCGAGCTCAGTGATGTAGCACACTCTCGACAAAAGGCTTTCCACATATTTCTGGATAAGCTCCTCATTTGTGGGGTGTTTTTTTCTGCATCGTGTGTTGTTTTGGTGGTGGTGGTTTTTTAAACACTACAAAAGGCAGAGATTGCTGGCAAAAAAGCTTTATTAGAACTTCGTTTCCTTTGTAATGGCACTGGTGTCATTTATGGTGTCATAACAGAAAATGGCTTGTCATAATAGACAAATGGTGTCTACCTTTGTTAGTACTGAATTTTTTCACTTGACCTCATAGGATTCAACCAAAACACTATTAAGAGTTCTGTTTGCTAACTACTGCTAACTACAGAGAGACTGAAGGAATCATATAGGCCAAACAGAAGGAAAAGTGTTAGTGTTATATGGCGAGAACTATATATTCTCTCCACAAGCTTGACCTACAACATATTACTACTCTATATAGATTACCCTGGACAAGGTTTTTTTGAAAACTGGAAATTCTCCACTCCCTAAAACTTTCAGATGTTCCCGCTTTTATCAGTTAGTTTAGGAAAACCCTATAAATGACAACGTAAGAGTATGACAAAATTAGTTCTGCAAGCCATGTTCACTGATTCTCTAACACAATTTGTGAACCTCAAAGTTTTGAAAAACCTATTAAGTCTGTTTTTAATATAGTTCTCCACAAACAAAGAAACTTGCATGCTTGCAGATAACCACAAGAGGGCTGAATTGTACTTCTTACACAGTAGACAGAATTCAGCAATAACCAGTAATGAGATCTAACTGCGTGTATTTACTCAGAGGTATGTTATAGTAAGATCTTTGTAAATGGGAAGTAGTTTCTGCAGCACCTTTTAATTCATTTCGACAGTAAGGCAGAAGACTTTCCAAGTTAAAAAAAAAATTCTTACTGTTTTTTATTTAGAGTAATCCGAAGATTTCCACCATCTGCTAACTGTAGCATACAGTAGTGAATAATGGGCATTTTCCTTCAAAGAGACTTTTACCTTCTACTGTCTTAACTTGACAAGAGTTATTGATATGACAGTGTCACCACTGTGCCTGGACTAGCACCAGAGAAATGATGCTGTAGATAAACAAAAATAGATACAGGCCATGATCTAAAGATCTTATGATACAAGAAAACAGGAAACATATGAAAGATGGAGGAATGATACATTTAAATATCCAAGAATCAGGAAGAGAGTGGTGGTTTGGAGTGAAGGAAAAAAGATGCAGTGACCTTGTGAATCTGTAGGGGACATTGTTCTACCCACCTGAAGCAAGAACAAAAAGCAATCATGAAAGAAGTAGTATTATCATGACATAATAGTAAAGGAATTGTTTTGTGTGTTTGAAGGAACTAATGCTAAGAGACCAAAGTTTGTTAAGCAGACTGTTACAGCTGCAAAAAAACTCCCCACAAAGATGAGAACAAAAACCTGATACATCTGAAGCTGGGAGGAAAATTAAGCTAACTGTGGTTCTGAAGTCCAGGAAGACAGTGCCCTTGTATTATTATGCACCTTTACAGATCTGAACACTTGTCAGAAAAGTTGTTTTTGGCTCCCTTGCCCCTAGACATCATAATCTCCGTTTCCACAGAATGATCCAGTAAAAAAGAGAAATTTTAAAGACTTATTCTTGAAGCTTTAATTTTAGTAGAAACAAAGTCTTGTAAATATATAGTTATCTACCTGCTTAAAGATTATTTTTTTTCTTGTCAGAAAGGCACAATTGTTTATTAGTTTAAGTGCTTACTGTACTTTACTGGGTTTTGCTCATGGTACAAAGCTGTAACATAGCATCATTTTATTTAAAAAAAACCCAAACTGTAATTTGAAGTTTCAAAAGCTAAAAGAAACATTTTTATGTGCCATATCTCGTGACATTTAACAGAGTAGGTATGCTTGCAGAAGTATGCTTGTTCAGAGTAGCACAGACACGATCAATGTACTATACTAAGTTGCTATCCAAATGTTTTACACCAGCAAACTATGCTGATATTCAATAAAAACACCTAATATTTATAAAAGCATTAAACAATGAACATGTTATGACAGATGGTTTTATCCTTTAATACTAATAAGCTTATTGCATGGCATTTCCAAGTTGGAATATTGCAAAATGCCATTTATTTTAATCAGACACTAATTTCAGATGCAAATGCCAGTAATGCTTATAACAACAACCTATTTAAGACTGCATTTTGAAACTCAAGAAACTGAGTAGTTGTTTTGTAACAGCCAATCAAGAAAGCCTACTTGCTTGTTTCAACATTGAAGAAGGTGTTACTAGAAGATGTCAGTCACTACATGCCAGGCTTGGAGTGTAGCCATGTTTAGCACTATAGTAAATAATATATTTAATACTATATTAGCGTAGATTTTTCTTTAAGTTTATGGGGTTTTAATAATTATTATTATTATTGTTATTATTATTATTATTACTATTATTATTATTATTAAAGAAATGTAAATCTTTTATGTCATCCTTAAAACATTTTATGACAGATTGGTAATTCTGTGGCCCAATTTAATAACAGATGCCCTAGATGTAAGTGATCTTGCTTAATTGCCAAATAAGTGAAGAGTTTTATTATTGTGGCTGCAAATCTGTAAAGTTAAACTGGCGTTTCAATGCAAATTCCGATTTTCACCAATTAACAAAACTTCTGGATTCAAGACTTCAAAGAAGACACTGCTTCCTTTGAGGCTGAAACTTCTTGTATTGGGTTTCACAATACAAAGCTTATGTCTTTTAATGCAAGTATAGATGGAATTGAAGGGGTCATAATTACCTTGGAAAGCTCATCAACGTAGGGACATGACAAGAAAGATGGAATACTTTGGGGCACTTCTCACAGCAAAGGAGCTCCCCTCCATTTTGACATACTGCACACCAGTCTTCATTGGGATCATCCTCTTTTCTGCCCTCCCCAATGTGGGGGGGGCCTATCCATCCTGTCTTCCCAGTGGATGTGTTCTCCTGCAGTATCCCTGGTTGATCATCTGTGCTGTCCGGTGCATCTGTTCTTAAGACAGCTTCATCAGAAGTGGAATTATGATTGCTATCTAACAGCAACGAAGTAAGTATGCTTCTTGAAAAGGTAGCCTGTAAGAAGAAACAAAGGAAGCCAGATTATAATATTGATGTGAATTTACATGAACCTAACAACAAGTAAACCGACCAGAATAACAAATTTATATGCAGGCAGCCGTACAACTTGCAACATGCACGCAAAAATTACTATTGTACTATAGCATCAGGCAACTAAACACAAGAAATCAGCTATGAAAGGCTATTTACTGCTCCCTGCTCCACTAATAAAAAACAAAACTAATCTTTGATGCCCCAAAAGTCTAGCAACCTTATTCATGTATATTACTGCATTATGATTAGAAACACTTCCTAGCACCACGTGAAAATTTGATGTTTGCAAGCTGTTTCCTGCCTTCCCAGGTTTTCAATGGATAAAAGCAGTCTGATCGCACCAGTTAATTAATTGAATTGGCAGTAGAGCTAGTTTGATTTTGAATTTCACCTCTTCCTTTTATTTAGCTTTTTAGTTTTCCCCTGAAAAAGTCCCCAATAGAATATTAGTAAATGATTTTATTCCCCGTAAGTGCAAAATACCCTCCAGCAAAAAGAAAGGAGATCTTTATAATTTAATATTACATTCCGAGGCTGGGATTCCTCATCTGTTTCTTGCTTCACTATAACAACTGGGAAATCAAAGTTCTCATTTGGTGCACTCGACTCCTGTTTAATTCTGATCGGCTCCAACATAACAACCGGGACTTTGTGTGTAGAATCAGCTCCTGGTGGCCTGCTGGAGGAGCCAGAACTGTAAATGACAGAAAGAGGCAGGAAAAAAAAGGAGATTAAGAGTCAGAACTGGACACCTTTTGTAAACTGATGCTTTCCGAGACCTCAGGACGCTAATCCATTTTGCTTCTTTGAATCCTGAGCACTGCAGTATTGCTTTTATAGAATACAACACCCAAGTTTATTTCCTTTCATGTATATTGAAAAGGCATTACAAAAGGGAAAATTTTAATGGCGCAGTTCCAGAATTAGAGAATTACTCATGGTTTTACTTCCCATTAGTGCAAGATTTGCAAATAATCTCTGTTTCTTTTAGGTCATACACAAAAAAGCACTTCCACTGAATATCATCCCACTTTGGAGGAGATGCAGCTGCATTTTGGGGAAGGCCAGTGTTTCTCCAGAGCCGCACTGATCATTGTAAACCACACAAGCAAATAAGCCAGATAAAACAGATATTTACATTATCTTGGAAGAATTTCTTACAGCCTTGCAGCTCTACCAAAACTGGGGCCCTGCTTTTAGAACTAGATCTGTCTTTTTTCATGTGTGTAGTCATAATAGGATGAGAATGGACAACCACACTCAAAAATACCAGCTTATGATTATTTTTTAATAATAATTTAGAATTTTAAATCTAACAAAATTAATTCAAGCAGCAGCAGATAGAATCACATTTTTTAAATGCAAGTAAAAGACTCTTCAGACAAACATTTAAACAGTTCATAAGAGTCCTTCACAGCATTTACTGCATAAATAGAATGGAGCAAAAGGTATTCTATATTAAAAAGCATCTGCATTTCCAATACAAGCAGGATGAATGTCATCTGATTTTTCTCTTCATGAAAAATTAATCTCATGTCAGATGTATGCTCTAATTTATTGGAACACATTAATGGATCTGCACTCTTCAAACAACATTGTGTAAATCTATTTGTTCATTAATATTCCATCACTAAGGGATAAAAACATTTGTGTAGACTCTCAGTAGATATCTAGTGCTCACTTAACTAACTGTATTATGGCAGAAAATTCTTAATAACCCTCTTTGTAACATCAGTTCCTTAAATCCGAAGTCATTTATAGTTCCATGAGGACTGTCAATATGTAACTTTTTCCTTTAGCTGATTTTTCTGAATTTAAAACCTAATTTAGAATTGGCATTCTTTTAATAACGCCAACCTAGCCATCTTTTACAGAGTGAATACATTTTTAGATGTGCTATTAATACATTCAAATGAAATTACTACTTTTAGAATGCAAAGAGTGCTGTAATAACCATCAGGCCTGGCCTGCTCACAGAGAAGGTGAGGCAAATTGACTTCGATATGGATTAACGAGAGAAGAGACTGAGGCATGTTCTACAGAGGTGGAAGTTACATTTTCTTCTCTCCCACTCTTTCCTTACCTCTCTCTGCTCCCAACACTGGAGGTACTGGGTGAGCGAATTGGAGGGTGTATGTTTGTCACACTGACTCCTCCTAGGACAGAAGAATCAGATTAGAACAAAACACAGGTCTGTGCCAAGTCTGAGATGTGACTCGGAGAAGTACACAGGTCTTGGGGAAAATTTCTCCTGCAGTGTCATTTATTTAACCCATATCTCATTTAATACAAATTAATGAGAGGATGAGAAGCATCGGGTAATAGAGGGAAGGAGAGGACTGAAAAGGGGGCCACTGCATGTAAGCAGGCTGACCTTTGCCTGGCTGACCCCTCCACCTGATCACTGCAGTTTGTTTTGTCTTACTTTATTAAGTTCTAGCAGATCTCTCAGCAGATCTGCTAGGAAACTTTAAGCCAGATGGGCTAGCGAGTAGGAAGAAGTATGGGGGCCAGATATGAGAGAGAGCAAAGGTCTGGGGACCAGAGAGCCAAAAGACTTGTGAAGGACATTTTTGCTGAGCATTGGTCCTGAGAAACCAGAGTGGGCTGTTTGTGCTGTCTGTGAATGCATTATCCACCCGTCTCAGCTAATCTGCCCAAGCGCATGAACGCCATGTGAGTGCACAAATGTTGCACAAGTGCTTATTGGGAATTCACACTCACTTAGCCTCACTACAGGTGAGACTGGGAAATGGGAGTAAGGAGCAGCTGCTGATTGCCACCAGGCATGGTGACAGGAATCCCCTGGGTCCTTCCAAGTCCACCACATTTAGCTACCCATAACAATAACCTCTCTGGTCAACCTGGGTCAATGCTGCACTACCATTCTAGTGAAAAAGATTGTCTAATATCCAAATTGAACTTCCCAAGTCACCATTTGTAGCCACTGTCTCCTGTTACATCCTATCTTGCTTTTTCAAATACTTCTACCACAGCTTCTAGGTTTTAATCTGGTGTACCCCTAAGAGTGACATTTTTCTATGTATTTCTATGCAATTTGCTAAAATATATTATGTTTTTCCCTCCACGTTTTTAAGATCTGGCCACTTACCTTTGTTGACAATGCTAAAATATTGTCTCAACTTTACTTCCTACTAGGGTTTCTACAACTTTGCCTTCATTTTCATATTTCTCATCTTTGATCTAAAATAGAAGTAACTAATTCTGATACCAGTGTTAACAGTGTCACATTAGATTTTTCCATTACACCACTTTAACAGAAAATTGCACCACCTTCCAATTACCTGAGAGGCCTGGTGATGGTACTGATGAATTTGGTGACTGCACAGTTCTGTTTGAAGGGGGTTTTGGCTGATTCTGCTCTGCAGTGCCATCCTTCCTTACAACGTTATCCAGTGCGATATTTCCTGAACAATCAATCTAAAAGGTGGGGAAGAAAGGGGAAGCAGTTAGTGTTGGGAGGGGAAAAAATAACCACAACCCTCCCCCACAAACAACAACAAAAAGCCACCCTATGCCTCTGCCATACTGTTATTTTCAAGGTGAAGACCAACATGCATTTCACCTAACTTTAGCCATCCAAAAAGTGAGGTGGTTACTTTAAAACAGGTCATCTTGCTTTCTCTAGAAAGAAAAGAAATGGCCAAATCTAGACAGTGCTTCATTTTAAGATCAGATGATTCTGTAAGTGCCAATTTTTCTCCATCAGCTACAGAGAAAGCTTACATCAGACAGGTAGCTTTCACACATTGAAGTAAGAGATGAATTTTTATCTCCACACCTTCTTTTGACATGCTCACATTACATACTCTAAAAAAGATAATAAGCAACACACAAACTACCCATTAATCCACTAGTATTTAACAGGACTGGAAGAACCTCAAAGGACACTCAATTGCATCTCTCCTACATCCTTCCTGGGCAGGGGCCATGCATATTGACTCAAAATGTGAACAGCAAATCAACACTTGTTCTTTCCACCCACAGCCCAGGCCAGACAACTGAACTCTGTTTTAGGGGCTCCCAAAAGGCTTTTTTGTTAGTTTTTTTGCAATACAAAAGATCATATTTTATAAGAAAATAGGTCACCTTGGTATCAGTTTTCTCAATTATCCAGACACCTCACAAATCCACTGGTATTAACTGCATTGACCACTGAAATTTCTGTTTATAAGCTAGACTTATCCTCAGTGGATGCAGAAGCCTCTGCTAGGTCAGCATATTTACAGTGATTTGGGCCATGTATCTTAATAGCATAACCTTAACCATATACAAGTGGAAGAGTTCATAATAATACTATGCACAAAAATCAGTATGCTAAAATGTCTCACAGACTTAGTAGTTTTGACCATGTTGTGTAGTTCACCTTTTAAGTCTGACAGATAATGTGATTCTATACTCTATATACTCTATTTAAAAAATAGAACACTTTTATCTTAGAGTTTACTGGTGAGAACAAATGACCGGTGGGAGAAACAGGGAGTAACAGCAAGTTATGACTAGAAAATCATGACATTTCAGACATCTATAAGCCTTAGACCACAAAAATAGGCTTAGCAGTTATTTGCAAGAATAAAGTCAACTGACTAAAACTCAACAGCTCTAACAGGAACCTCCTACAAACATGTACCAATCAGAAGAAACTATGTGTGCTGGTTTTGGCTAGGATAGAGTTAATTTTCTTCATAGAAGCTAGTATGGGGCTATGTTTTGGATTTGTGCTGAAAACAGTGTTGAGAATACAGAGATGTTTTTGTTACTGCTGAGCAGTGCTTACACAGTCAAGGTCTTTGCTGCTTCTCACCCCACCCCACCAGCGAGTAGGCTGGGGGTGCACAAGGAGTTGGGAGGGGACACAGCTGGGACAGCTGACCCCAGCTGACCAAAGGGCTATTCCATACCATATGATGTCATGCTCAGCATATAAAGCTGGGGGAGGAAGAAGGAAGGGGGGGACGTTTGGAGTGATGGTGTTTTGTCTTCCCAAGCAACCGTTAGGCATGATGGAGCCCTGCTTTCCTGGAGATGGCTGAACACCTGCCTGCCCATGGGAAGTAGTGAATGAATTCCTTGGTTTGCTTTGCTTGTGTGCGCAGCTTTTGCTTTACTTAGTATACTGTCTTTATCTCAACCCACGAGGTTTCTCACTTTTACTCTTCTGATTCTCTCCCCTATCCAACCAGGGGGGAGTGAGTGAGCAGCTGCATGGGGCTTAGTTGCTGGCTGGAGTTAAACCACAACACTATGAAAGAGAAATTTAGAAGCTTAAGAAAAGATGATCTTATGATGTTCCTTCTATCACCTGCTCACAGGCATGTTAGAGGATATATGAAGAAAAGAAGTACCAAAAGAAAAAGTTATAAGGAATATATCCAGTACACCAACAATTAATACCTACCTAAGATAGCCCTTTCAATGACTTCAAAATACATTTAAAAAATGTTAAAAATTTATGAGAAATACCATCAGCAAACCAGTGCTATCTATGGACACTGGTAAACAAAAGCTAGGCTAACTCATTTTTGTTAGTATCATTATGGGGGATGAGGGAAAAATATGCAGCATCCAAATAAACAAGTCCAATTACAATTACAACCTGCAATGTTATTTTCCTTAGTTGTCCTAACAGCTGTCTCCCAGAACAGTTCTGAATATTGCCAGCAACATGTAGGCAATCCTGCATTGTTGTCTTCTGGAACTGTCTCATTTTGACAAACAGAGGAAGAATTTGAGTCTAAAAGGTTTCTACTTTTCGCAAACATTAAGGCTTACTTCAAAATAGAATCCATAAAACATTGCTCTTATGTTACACTTACATCAGGAAGAGATGGTAGATTGTAGGAGCTACCCACTGGAGAACTCAAATCTACCACAGGGGGACCGTATGTCTTCCCATCACATCCTACAGCACTAGTGACTGTGGGGCTGGATGGAGTAGATGTTGTGCTGCTTGCAGTTGAAAGGGCAGTTGAAGTTTGTCCACTACCAATCTGCCACTAAAAAGACAAGACAATAATCCACAATTCAGCATTATTTTTTTCAACAGATCACATCTACTACATATACTGCTTCTAACTCATCAGTTAAACAAGCAGCTTAGTTCAGTAAGCTGAATTCAAACATAAAATTCTGATTTACTCTGAAGTTATCTAATTTCAAGAACCAATCTTACAAGACAAGGGAAGATGACAAGTAGCTGAAAACCATGAATAGAAGAAATGAATGTGAATTCTTAAATTCAAAGCTATATCTCGATGTTAAGTATCTATTAATATTTCATGCTGCATTGACAGTGTTGTGGGAGGAATGTAACAGTTTTAGTGAAATAAAAGCATTACAGATAATAGGCTGAATGCACAACTGCTCCAGTGCTTTATTAAGTAAATAGCTATAGTGTCACTTGGACGCCATCAAGTTATTGATGTTGTGCTTCCCTTAACAACTTAAAGTGATTAAGAATTTGAAATGCTGACTGGATCTCCACCCACATATATGTTTAACACCATGATATGAAGTGCACAGTCAAGTCAGACTAAATTTCTTTCTCATTTAGACATATGCAGTTTTCAATGACTTTAATGGAATTTCACAGCAACCATAGGCAAAATTTGACCCTGCTCAATTCCTTTTTAGTCAGTCATTCCATTTACTGGTTTCTAGTTTCAGAAAGACATTACTGAATAATGAAAATACTTGAAAGAAAGGCTTGCAGACAGGCCAATCTTCTTTTCAGAGGCGCAAAATGGAAGTGACTTAGTTTTTGTTACTACAGACTCTGTTAGATACTGTACAGCTTTCTTCAGTTTAGTTGGAATTAGTTCTCTGACATCATAAGCATGGCAAACATGAATGATATTACTCCACTTCTCAGGTCACAGGCCAGATTCATTAGCTTCTTCCCTCCTGACCTCTAGTGACATGATTTTCTCTTTCCTTCCACATACCTAACAACCCATGTGTTAATATACTTTTTAATAAAGATTTGCCTTCCTGAACATCCAGAAAACTTCTGCCCCAGTTCAAGTGCTGATTAGCTGGGTATTGATCAGTCTTACTCAGCAGAGGTCCCACAGTTGTGGACTCTCCTCATCTGTAGAAGTTCAGATTTGGCATAGTCTGGAGAATGGTGGCAGCTATAGCTTGTTAGTCAAGCTTGTACCTGGTGCCTAGTGAAGCCACTAACTTCAAGCTCAATAGTGGGATTTTCTGTTTTGTCTATTCGCTGATGGTAGCGTGCAGACCATGGCCATGTTAAGTTTTGCATAAGTGGCCAGAAATCACAGTAGTAGCAAAGAAGAGAATGAAACACCTACACAGCACACACAGTGGCTCACTTCTGTAATGCTGCAGGTGCTTAGAAGTGTCAAAATGAAAGAAATTTGACAGTTATCTCATTAAGAAAACTGTGGATATCTTGTCATAGAGAAAAATGCAGTTTCTGTTCTAATTGAAAAGCACTCTAGAAACATAATACAAAAGTAAGATGATATAAAGCACATTTGATGTTTTATTTCTACATGGAGAGTGAAAAGGGAAAGCAACTCTACCTGTTTTATAGCTTGCTGTGCCAAGAATGCCATTTGCAATGGGTTGGGCTTTATTGCTTGCCTTGGTAGGTTCTGATTTGGGGGAAATCTCATCTGTTGTGCAGGAAGAGCTGAACCATTGGACTTGGGGCTATGATTCTGAAAATGAATCAAGCGCGGAGGTGCCTGCATGAAAACAAACAAACAAACAATTCTGCAAGTCAGCTGATTCAATGTTCCAGAAATTTTTACCAAATGGCCCTTTTAAACTTCTGAAACTCTTAACAAATTAGATGCAAACAAGTAATACCACACCATTTATCTGAATGATCACACAACACATTGATTTTCAATGTTAAAAACAAAACCTAGTAGATGGTTTTGAATTATTCTGATATAATAAATGCAGATAGGTCACAAGAGCCAGTGAGAGTATTTCCAACTTTGGAAGTTATATGGGAGAATCACAGTTTTATGCAAACAAGCCTTGGAAAAAAATTAACGACAGATTCACTTTTTAATCATTTGACAGAAATACAAAATGTGTAGCTCAGCACTATATATGGTTGGATACCATTTGATTTTTTTTTAAATGAATAAAAATAGGCTGAGTGCGACCATGTATTTTGCCACACAAGTTTAAAATGCCCATTCAATTCTCAGTAAAGAAAGTGTTCCCTAACCCATTTACATAGCCATGTGCTAAAGAAGAAGCTATCTGAAGTTATGTATCTAGACTTAATTTCTTTCTTTTTTCTTATCTTTCTTTACTTTCTCCTTCAGTGCCGTGGAAATAAGAGAGTCTTCTCTGGAAATAGTCATAGCTTACTTGATGAGAAGCAGGAGGTTGCTGCATGGCTCCTGGCATTCTTGGGTTTGGTAAACCTACTGGACCTGCTCTGCGTTGAGCTTGCTGTCTCTGAGCCATGACCTGTTGCTGCATGTGCTGGAGTCGGAGCTGAGCTAAGCTTATCTGCGTTGGGAACTTAGACAGCTGGTTTGAAGGTAAGCTGCCTGGTGGCTGTACGTTTGTTTCCATCACAGGGCTCTTGGGCATATGTGGTGGGGTTTCTTTATCTTCAATTACCAAAGATCCTAGTTTAAACAAAATAAATAAAATTAATACCAAAATACTGCAGTTAGCAGAAATGCTATGTTTCACAATTAGTTCCTTTTATACCATGCAGTCATCATTCATTATTGTAATTTAAAGAGTGGATAAACATGAGGTAAAGGACTCCATTTATTTTGTTTGTTTCCCTGGAAAAAAATGGTTGCATTTTATAGCAAACTGTCTTGTGCTGCAGCCTCCTCTATATGGTAGATTCTCCTAGGAAGGTGTCCTGGCCCCTCCAAAAGAGCAAGGGAGCAAAGTTTCAATGGGAAAGAGTATCCTTATCCAATCATCTGATCAAAAGATTTAACTGTATCATAAAACTTCAAGGTATTGTGATCCTTTCTGGCCTCTGAGGCAACATCATGGAATACTCAAATGACACTCTCAGTTGCTACACAGCACCAATTCTAGGATGTGATGGGCACCTCCAGGAGATGTTTTCTCTCTCCACTGACTTAGAAGGAAATTTGACTAGACAGGTAACTTTTAGAGATTAATGCTGGGTGAGAGATTTTATCTGAAGAGATATATAATGCGATTACATGAAACTCTCATGTAAAATTCTGGCTACGTCATCCAAGAAACATGAATTCCAACTAGAACTGAGTTTGATTTGATTCAAGGGAATAGCACACTGTTTGTACAGGAAAAAACAAGGACACTTTCTTTGTTTAAAACAGAATGAAGTAGGGAAGCTATGGTCCAAGACCAAGAGTTTAAAAATTCCAGTGATCTGTGGAAGGTTGCACAACAGCTTTTCAATACAAGTGGGAGATAGACACCTCATACTCCCTTCTCTCCCAGAGATTTAGGGCTGCTTCCCAGGAGAGTTCACCTCATGAGCTGGGTACACCACATGACAGTTTGACAATCCCTCTTACAACAGAACTTGAAATCACCCTCTGCCACTTCTCATATCCATCAGTCTCTGTGGATCCTGTGCAGTCTAGCCTGGCTCATTTTGGGGTAGATTACCTGAAGGAGGAGAAAACTTCTTGCATTTTATGTTCCTCTTTTTCATCCCAAGAGCTGAGAAGCTATGCAAGTAGCATCATTCTAGTCCCCTATTTAGACATAGGCACAGAGGGAGTCTAGGCCAGCCAACATACTGTAGTGCAGAGCAGGGCAAAAAGCTAACATCAGCAATACTATTTTCATATTGACACTGGGTAGTTTTGGTGTTGCATACATTTTAGTTATGATTCTACCACATCAGTCATTAACAAAAATATTAAATATGCTAAACAAAATGGAAAAAAACTACCAACCTATTGCCTAATACCCATTATTAAGCCTGTAACAAGTCTAGTCAATGTTTCCCATAAAGTGAGCAGAGAAAAATGCAAATGAATAATAGTTTCCCATATATGGCTGTATGAAATATTTCACTACAGTCAAAAGAGATCTGGTTTATTTTCTTTCTCTAGAAAAGGAATTACCTTGACAAAGAATGGTATTGACTGTACTACAATCAACTGTCAAACCCATACCACACTTTTATTCTGTTATCTCCAAGTCTAATTACATCTTCAAAAGTCTTTCCAGACTTAACATCTGTGGTATAAAGCTACTTACCCAAAGGTACTACAGAGAATGATTCCCATCCATTATTCTAGAAAATCATGGGTTATCATACAGTTTGTGAAATTAAAACAGTTTAAATGTTGTATTTTTTTTCTTAAATACATTCTGAAATCCATGAGAGCTATCCTATTAGTGTACAGATGCTATCACACTGTCAACAACACGCAGCCTGATTAGAATTCAAGCCATTCCCAAAGTAACTTGTTTCTTTACTCAGACTTTATTTTATTTTTCCTTCAGTGGTTCTTAAATCTGGTTTATCTACAGAAATTGAACATGTCTGATCATAAACATAACAGCCTAAAGGTTGTCATTTCTGAAACCAGATAGATAAACGTGATCTGGTTTTATCTATCACTTAAATAAACTGTTACAAGAACTCCTATGCTGATCTATACAGGTGCCATTTCTATTGTAGCACTTTTGAGAATTTAAAGGAACATATTTCAGCAGCTCATTAAATAAACAAATAAAATTAAAAAAAAGAGCCCAAAAACCAAACACAAGGAAAAAACCCCTCTTGACAAGCATCATCTCAGTTTAGCAGCAATTCACAGTTATCACCACACAGCTTGATAGTTCTTTTCTGGAAACAAGAGATTCACTTTCGATTCCTTTCCCAAAGAAAATTATTTACAAAGAAGGAACTTGGAGAATTTCCCTACTACCATCCAGTGTCCTGGTGTGTGGGGAAAGGAGCTTGTTCATCTTAAAGCACTGCCATAAGACTTCCTTTCTCTGCCTTTGTAGAGAAACATACATTTCACTTCTCTGTACATTTGTAAAGCTGACTGCACTTTCTGATGAAAAGCAGAAAAGGTCCCACAAATAACTCACAAAGCATTCTGCACATGACAGAAAAAACAAAATGCCCATCAAGCGAACAGTGGAGAGAAAGGAAGTATGACAGCAGTCAAAATCCTAAAAAGACGTCTAAGCTTTAATTCCTGCTCCTAAGCTGATGAGTTCCTAGGATGCTTATCTTCAATAAACTCTGGCTTTCAGGCTATTAGACAAGCAGGCTACCTGCAAAGCTTCCAGGTTCTGGGATTCACCAGTATCATAAAACCCTAGCAACTTACAGCTGTAAGAAAAAATGTAAAGAAAGACCAGTTTGGAGACTAGATCAACATCTTTTAGGATAATGAAGATGAAGTAGATTTGCAACTCTGTTAAAACCATGCTTTCTCCTCAGTTCTACCCCACAACTTCAGGAAAGACAATCTAAAATTTTGACAGACAACTGTCAAAAAGTAGTGTTCTCTTCCCTGTTCTTCTGTTTTTCTTTGGCTTTCTCCCCTTCTCTTCATCTCAGTTCTCCAAGGCTTATTGTTCAGCATGAGAAGGGAGCAAATGAGGGTTCTTGAACATATTATCCTGCTTCTATGGGTTTCAGCTTGGGAAGATGGTATTGAAGTAGAAGAAGGGGCTGGAAGATGCAGAATGAGACTGACTTCTGGAATCCTTTCTTAGGATATGAAGTATTGTTACAGATTGTGCTCCTTGTTTCAGAAGCCAGAAGGCATGTGTATTGCCCAGGAAACTGAAAGCTGCTATTTTCACCATCACACTTAGCATTCAAGCAAGGTAAGTTTGTTAATACTTTCTCATAAGTATTCATAAATAATACTTTTTCCCATACAACGCACTTTAAATGTCTTCTACAGGTAAGGAAATAAATCTAACAAAGTAAACCAAGAAATGAATAGTGTGGAGGCTATGTATCTTCACAAAAAGAAAGCTGCTTTCAAAATAGGATCAAGATGCCAAAGGGCTAATAAAACTTTATCATACCTAGATTGAAAATATTTTGAGCCCAGAAGCTAGGATCACAGTGAAACTGGATGGTATTGTTAGTCACTGGTGAAGCATCACACCTTGCTCGGAGAAGATATCGTAGTCGATATGTAATCTAGAACAGGAACAAAACAAGATTTTTTTTTCCTGGAGCCACAGCCATGTATCCAAACAGCATAAAAAGTCTTTAAAACAAACAAACAAACAAAACACAACAACACCCCCCCCCAAAAAAAACAAAAAAAAAAAAACAAAAAAAAACAAAACCAAAAAACAACCCCAACAACAACAAAAAAACCCTGAACAAGCCCCTAGGGAACTGAGGTGACAGAGGGAGGAAATTTGTCCAACCTACAAATAAAAGAGGTATTCTTAACATCTTTCCCTTATTCATAAAGTAGTTTTAAATAGCAATCAACTACAGCCTAAAAAAAAATAATTCCTCTCCCCTGTAGAAATACATACCCTTCCACAAACTTGATCATTACATTCAATGACTTGAACTACTTGCAACTGAAATACAGTCTCACATAACCATTGTTGAGTTTTTTCCCCCCAAACCTGTGTTAGCCCATTCATTCTTCTTTCAAAGAAAAGTATCCCATCCTTTTGGCAACAAGTATCATCACAGGGAATTTTCCTTTGTAACAAACTTAAGTTTTCTTCAGCGAGCCAAAGAACAGATTTTATAAACTTTGCTTTTGAAAACTCTCAGATTCACAGATATTTTCAGACTCTTCCTACTCCTTGGTTCCAAAGGACTGGACTATGACTACATTACACAAGCAGAATACTCTATCAAATGCTCAGTATTTATCTAGTTCCTAGAAAGAAAATATTTTCTTGCAGTTGTTTCACTAGAACTATCTAACACAGGCACTAATTTTAGAATAACACACAGTAGATAGAGAAAAAACTTAAGAGT
Organism: Ciconia boyciana; assembly: GCF_034638445.1. Classification (NCBI taxonomy): domain Eukaryota; kingdom Metazoa; phylum Chordata; class Aves; order Ciconiiformes; family Ciconiidae; genus Ciconia; species Ciconia boyciana. The sequence continues at coordinate 64,220,578 of NC_132934.1, forward strand.
TCAACACTTGTTTTTCTTGAATAATAGATTATTTCCTGGAAAAGTTCAAGAGACATACTTGGCAAAATCATCTTACCTGTTTACAATGATACCAGTTATCTTTTACATAGGAATTTTATAAGAGCTTCCAATTTACAAGTTTTTTCTTTCCATTTTAGGCAGGTCAGTTTCAGACCAGATACAAAAAACATTTAGCAAGATTTAAGGTTTTTTAATGACCATGGAAAATTTTAAGTGCGTTACTATTTTGAATACAAATTTCCTAGGATTTCTCTGTACACTACCAGAATCAAGTATACTACACTATAGAAATTCTAGTCTTTTGTCCTGTCACCAATACTGGTTGCACACAGTACTTGTCATAGTTTGCTCCATATATTCCTCCTATTGTGCCCACACATGTATTGTAGATAAACTCATGACTACACTAGTTACCTCCTGTCAGTAAGCGTGGTAGCTACCAGTGTTTTGCTCGTGCTAGAGGACTAGGCTGGGAAACTGATGTCTTCCTGCATACTGTTTAGTGAGCTATTTCCCTGAAGTACAGACATTGCCTCCTAGCTGTAACTCTGCATTTTAAGTCTGCTGGGCATTCCTCCTTCCTAGTTTCAAGTGGTTGGTATGCTGGAGCAGAAGTCTCACCTGCTCCTCTATGCATCACTGTTCAGAAACAGATTTTCCAGATGTCCACAGACAGGTTAGCTACTCAACTCCCAAAGAACATCAACTTACAGCAAAAAATCAGGAGCCTAAAGCTCATCTGTTCTTTTGAAAAATATTTCTCATTTGCTGAGGCTTTATGGGCTAGTTTTTTTCTTCAACTGCGTAATGTTTATAATATTAAGACGCCTGCAACATAACTTGTTTTCTTACTTACATAGCAGAAGCCTTTGTGGCAACACTAAGCAATTATAAACAACATGACTCAGTTTGATGCCCTTTTTCTCTATTCAATTAAAAAATATTACTTGCTGAGGCAGTAGAAGACAGGCCAAATGAATTTAACTATTTGAAGTAAGTTGATAAAATCCAGTAACATTCCACTATCTGCTATAGTCTGCAGCATTTTAATGGGTATAAACCCCCCCCCCACCAAAAAACAACAACAAACCCAAAACCAAACAAAAAAAACCCCCACAAAATCCCCCAGTAGGTTCCCAACTAAGCAATGAGAAAATAAAGAAAAAACTTTGTGATCCAGTTATAGGAATTGGAAAAAAAGTATCTAGCGTCTTTCCTCAGCATTGTCACAGGTTTCTGTCATCAGGCTAGTACAATCGAGTAACCTCTGGAAAAATCATGGTCAGCTTTTTGTTTGTTTTTTTATTTCAGGTTTTTTAGGATTTCTGTTCATGAGCAGTCAGCTTAGTGAGACCACATGCACTCAGATCTTAAGTGCCATTATAGCATTGAAATATGTAGCTTCATAACTGTTTGCATGGACAAGCAAAAGCCTCAGCTTTGTTTTTATCAATTTTTGAAGACATGAGTCTTCAAATGGAAGACGAGTCTGACAGAACAAAGCAATACATTAATTTTTACCTTAAAATGCCGGATATCAGACTCTAGGATATATAAATACCATCTTTCTCTGAACTCAGAAGCTGTAACAAGCACTGAAAAGAACCTCAGTGATGATATAGGACACGTGACAATTTTACCAGTGTTTCATGGCTTCATGGTTTTCACTCCACAGAAAATGAGTTGTTCCTACTTCTGCAGATCTACAACAATTCTGTGGTAGTGTAACAGGAGAGAATCATAACCAGAGAGCTAAATTATTAGAAACATTCTGTATTTATGTTTAAGAGAAAACCATGAAAATTTATATACAAATATTCCAATTAGTAGAAAGTCATTAAAAATCTAATTCCCTAGGATTACTGACACACACATGCATGTGTATCTGCCTTAACTATAGTCTCTAAGTAAATGGAGCTATCTCCTAACCTTACCAAGCGTTTGCTGTACAGTAGTGCTGTGCTGCTCCCACTGGAAACTGCCCATTTGGAAAAATTCATGACATGTTCCAGCTGTTTAGAGAGACCTGCCACTTCCTGTTGTTGCTGCAGAAGTTTCATCCGATGCTCTTTTGCCAGAGTCTGCAAGTAGAAAAGCAGTTCCAGTCAAAGGATTCAATTTACAGTTAACAGGCATTAGCTTTCATATTTGTAATTCACAATGATCAAGTGGTTTCGCTTAGCTCTTCTAAAAAGCACCCCTGCCCCCTGACTGCAGCTATCAAACAGAAAAGTCAGTATACATTTATTCAAGATATCAGGACTTTATGTGCAGATTCCCATTTTCTCTTATGACACATTTTCATATTTATGTGCGCCTCTCTACACACACACACACTTTTTAAAACACAATTGGAGGTAATATTTTTCCAGGTATCCATTCTAGACAATTCTCTCCTTGATTTGATATTGGGTTGCTGAATTTATTAAAAATTCTGATGGAAAGACTTTTCATGCATGATGCATAGAATTATGACTTGCAAAAGCATGGAGAAAGAAACTGGCCTCAGAGATAGCCCTGATTGACAAAGCAGGGAATACAGATAATAATTATAAACAAAACAACAACTACTCCCAAAACCCAAACCCTCCTCTCCTCCCCCTGCAAAAGCCCACTTGCTCAAATGGCTTATGTGGGACATGTCTCCACTTTGGAATTGCGATAGGACATGCACAGGTGGCTAATGCTAGAAATGGATTTTATTTTAATGTGAATCCACGCAAAAAAATATTAAGACTGACATTTTTGTTTCTTATGATAGAAATGAAATTACCTCCAACTGATGCAGCAGAGCTTTTCCCTTTTTGTTTATTTCTACCATCAGTGTAAATATGGCAACTTTAATATCCTGTTCCACCTGCTTTTGATTCTGATTCACTTCAAGAATTCTGTAAGTAGACAGTATAGAAAATCATGATCTTTAGCTCACAAACCCACACTCCAAACAGTATAACCCCCCCTCCCGCCATGCTGTTGCTGAGACTACAATATTTCTTGATCATACGCACCAATTAATACATACAACATCAGATACTTATAGTCAGGAAAATTACTGGGAGAAATAGAAAGAGCAAGTACCAGTGACCTATGATAAAACTAATTAACTGGTGGCAAATCCTAATACCATACGTCTGTAAAATTACTGACATCTGCCACTGATAAAAAATTAAATGCTCATTGTAATTGAAATTCTTGATTTTTAATTGTCCAGCACATTTCTGGAACCGTCCATGGCAATCAAAGCTGTTTAGGTCTAATTTCCATCTAAGGTAGAATGGCACTCCAGAAACAAAAACAATAAATAGATTTTCTAATTTAGCTTTTTCAACAATAGTTCTCAAACTTGTAACAGCAAAGCATAATCTTATATTGTGAAAACGACTACTGCTAAGATGCAAGGGAGAATAACCACTTAGATGCAGCAAAAGGAGACAAGGGTGTCTGCTGTTTTTTCCATCTCCACCATCCTCAAAGGCAGGCAAAGAGAGAAGAAGAGTTCAAGTCACACTCAGCATCCTGTACTGTGTTGAATCTTCTGGATACTGCCTTTGAACTCTGCTGAAGGAGCAGTTACAAAGGCCTACTGCAGCACACGTTTTACAGATTTATTTTTCTCCTACGTTTGTAGTACCGAGTGAATAAAGCTCCAAGCATAAAAGTATTACATAAATCTTCAAATATGTGTCACAAGCATTATGAAAACATGACTCATAACCTTTCACTTTCTAAGAGTGATCTACACTAAGAAAACAAGTGTGCTGACGGTGGGGAAGAATATAAGACTGCCTTCTACAGTCCTTATTGCATAAATTGTTTTGTTACACCCAAGCTATTGCTGCCCATTAAGTTGACAGGCTGAGCAGAAGAGTTACCTAACACAACCAAGCACATTAAACAGGCAACAGTCACTATGGCAAACTGATGATTTCAGAATTTCTCTTTCTGGAAGGATAAAAGGAGGGAGGTACAAAATGCACTAATCTAAACATTTCAAGAAATTACAGTGTATATAAAATTACCCTCTGTGTCAGTTTTAACCTCAAAATCTGATACATACCTGTTTTGGATCTGCTTCCCTGTATATTTTATGTACTTAGTCTTCTCCATCAATTTGGTGATTAGTGTCTCAATGATCACTTTCTGGTTTTGAAAAGCTTCTTCTATAAACTGGTACCTGTAGTAAATAACAGTATTTACACATGCAAAAGGTGTGATATACTTGCTAAAAAGCAAGTGCCTTACAAAAGACTTCTTTAATTGATGAAAGATGCTGCTCAAGTTCAGAATTTAACTGTCCTCATGGAAGTATATGTCAGCAAATGCTGATATATTTTATTTATAGTATATTTGATTTTATAGTATATTTCCTGTAATTTTTATTTTACATTGTGAGAGTAATGTTTTTCATAAATATGAAGGGATATTGCATGACCATAGCCCAGTTTTAGCAAAAGAAAAATTGATGTTGTGCTGTAGCTATCACTTTGTAAGTGAAAGGGCATGTAAGCTATTACTTCATGAAAGATAAGGATGTAGAAACAGAAGAAAGAAGAGAGATTGCTGAGTCAGTAGAAGTCAGCAACATTTTAAATCAAGGAACTGAAATCATCAACAATTTGAGGAAAAAAAAGAGGTGGCACATTCTGAAAGGGATATAAATCCTAAGAAAAGGAGAATTGAAGAGCAAGACTGCAACTCTGCAAGAGCAAGGTTTAGCCTGTTCCAAGGAGCAACAGTGGCCAACACTTCTCCACCTATTGATGTTCACCTGGTCAGGCAAGCAAGTTCTTTGGGTGGTTGCATCAGGTATAGCGAGCATATTAATATTTAACCTAAGAGTACATCTGTCCCAGACCATTACTGTATGCGTTAGCCAGCAAGATTATTGTCTTGTACTCAGAAGCTGTATATAATCCTGCTTTTCATCTTCTGTGGCCAGTAAGAGATGACCAAAGAACAGCAACCCAAAGATTTGAGTGTTATAAGTAGTGCTCTCAAAGTACAGTATAGCCAAACTTTAGGCTTACTCTTCCTTTTAAAGGGCTCTTCATAGAAAAAATGCCCATTTGCTCCGTTCTGAAATTGTTTGGTAATGTTCTGTTATGTAATCATCTTGTTGAAGGACAAATGGAGAAATTACACATAAGTGTACAGTTGCATAACACAGCCCCTGTGCTTTCTAAGGACTCTCTGAAGAGCCGCATAGCAACAAATTCTATCCAAATAACTTAACAGTACAGAGAGGTCTTGTGCTTAAGTCACCAGATTAAAAACTGGAAGAAGTAGGTTTTATTCTAAACTACCACACACTCATCAGCCACAGTCTTTTGGATACAATCTCTGTTTATTTGTGGGCTTAATTTCTGAGCAGAAAATTTTATTTTGCACTTTTGTCACCTGACTGTATTCCATACAGCTAGAGCTACAATCAACTTCAAGCTATGTTCCTATAAGCGAGTAGCATAAAACGTGTGCTTTGTTTCGATACCTGTGCTCTTTGTGTTCTAGTAACTGACAATCTCGGCAGGTCAACTTGTCACAGGTTTCACAATACAACTTCAACTGCTCCTTTTTGTGGTAAGGGCAAAACACAGGTCGCTGACTGGTCACACCAACTGCCTCTGTTGAATAAAGGAAGATGTCAGTCCAGTCTCTTGAAATGATTAAACATTTGCATTCTCCTGTTTTTCCTTACCACATTCCTCACGTAGATGCTAGAAGGGTGTATCAGGCCACCTAATCAAGAATATAACAGCTGTAAGCTCAAACTGCAATGTCACTCTTGATCAAGCATGGAGCTAACACCCTCTCTCATGGAAAATGTCTACAACCTATTTTACCATAACTTATTAAGGCCCCACAAAGCTATTTACAAAAGGAGTAGCCAGTACTGTTGCAGTTGCAAAAGACATTTCACAATCAGCAAGTTGCTTTCACAAATGGAAATGAGGAGATTGCTGACTTAATTCATTGCTCTGTCTTCTTTCTCCGTCAAATGGGTGAAAGGGGGTTTGAGGATATCAAGACACAGGCATTCAAAAGTGTAAAACATACAGAATATAATAACCAGAAGTTGCTAACATCCCTTCAGGATTCCATTCTAAGTGGGCGAGAGGTCTCACTTCAGTTTCTAGTGAGCAAATACCAAAGAGCATAGGAAACACCACCAGACGATAGAAATGAAATCTAGTCTTTAAACAATTTAACCGACAAAGCCTCATTTCTTATGAGTTAGGTTGGACACTGAGTTCATGAGGATTATATGGCCTGTAATTAAAATTGGCTTTACACTGCAGCCCATCTGTCACTGCAGATCAATAAGGTCTCTTTTCCATATCCATTCATTTACTTATTTTCATGAAACCTGGAAGAAGTTATTTTCAGATCTGTATCCTTCAGTCAAAATTCTTTGAAACTGACCAGCAGACCCAGAGGAGGCCTGAATGCACAGACAGCATTCCTACCACCAAGTCATGTTCAGCGTAACAGTCAGACACTTTTACCTACTACTTTTGTCCTCTCCTGAAAGTACACTCAGTACTCACTTTTGATTAACCGCATCTGAAAGTGGGATACAGAATATAGTGTATATCTCCAAAGTATCATACTGGAAGCTACCCTTTGAGCAATAAAGATTACAGAAGTGAAAGCCCGCATTATATATAAAATTCACATGACTAGATATATACATATATTTATAATAATTTATAAAAATAATTTATGTATTTACAAGACAAATCATGCAATTCCAATAGACTTCTTGGAACCAGTAGAATGTTTGTCAGCATCCTATTATGTTTATAATTGTCCTACAATGTCACTAAAAGACAGGACACAATGGGCATAAACTGAAACAAAAGAAGTTCTCAATGAATCAAAGTACAACCTTTTTTACCATGAGAATAGTCAAGATTTCTCAGAGGCTGTACTGTACACTATGTCCATCGTTGCTGGTTCTCAAGGCCCCAAGGGATAAAGCCCTGAGCAACTTGGTTTGATCTCATAGCTGACTACTTTAAGCAGGAGGCTGGACTAGATGATCTCCTGAGGTCCCTTCCAAACTGAATTATGATAGAACCTACTGAGGAAAAACACCCCAATTCATAACATACTTCCCTTTAATTTCTAAGGGAAAACATTTCAAACTTAAAATATACTTAGCTAAAACGCTAATTCTGGCATGCTTTATTGCTAACAGAGCATGCTTTATTATCAGAGTCCTGAAAAAATATAATCTATTAGTGCTCTTTTTGCTGTGGTATACAACAATAAAGTTCATATAAACCATTTGGGAAACCTCTAGAAAAACTAGAGGAGCCAAATGCGTAAAGAAGTATTTTCTGCAGCTGATCTCTAAAGTCTAGACAACAATTTGCAATCATTCCAGGTGAAAGATAAGATTTATGTGTATTTATTGGTTTAAAACACTTTGTATAAAAATCATATGAAATAGCAATCTGTAGGGTTTCTTACCACTGTAATAGCAATCTGTAGGGTTTCTATGCCACATATCTGACAGAAAAACGGCTATCATACCCCCAGCCATGACAAAGTCTTCCTTTTCAGTAGCTACATTCTAATGCATCTAACAGTTAAAATAAAGTTTTCTCTTTTGTTAACTGGATCATTTAAGAGATCCACTTAGATGGAGAACAGCCAAAGAAACACTAGAATTGGTTCAAATGGTTGCAGCTTTCAGCAATGAAATTGAAATAAGTGACTGGGAGGCAGGAAACTATTAAAACATATCCATTACCAACCAGAAAAATAACATAGTTCCACTAATTCATATGCACCAAAGGGTTATATCATAATGAATCTGTTCTTTTACATTTACTAAGATTAAGGAATACAGGTTTCGAAATTTATCACTTTAAAAATAAATGCGGTGGTCAATACAGTTTTCCAATGCAGACACACATTCTTTTGTGTGTGTTACCTGGAGATACTTCCTCTTTCTGTCTTACTGTATGATCCTTTGTGAATTTAACCCTCTGGTGAGCTCTGATGCAGGTCTTGCACAACCATTCTACACATTCCACACAAAAACCATTAGCTTCTGCATTGTCTTCACAGCTTGTGCAGACCTGACATGAGGAAGAAAAGGTAGCTGTTAAAATAAATATGGAATATATACAAGCTATTGTTCATATACAATCAGTGCACTTTTACAGTTTTCCGAAAACTGTGAAATGAGAATGGAAAACTGCCTGAGGTACAGTGTCCTGGTGTTGGCTGGGATAGAGTTAATTTTGCTCCTAGTAGCTGGTATAGTGCTGTGTTTTGGATTTAGCATGAGAATCATGTGATAACACACTGATGTTTTAGTTGTTGCCAAGCAGTTTTTATACTAAGTCAAGGACTTTTCAGCTTCCCATACTCTGCCAGCGAGGAGGTGCACAAGAAGCTGGAGGGAGCACAGCCAGGACAGCTGACCCAACCTGGCCAAAGGGATGTTCCATACCATATGACATCATGCTCAGTATATAAACTGGGGGGAGCTGGCCGGGGGGCAGCAATCGCTGCTCGGAGACAGGCTGGGTGTCTGTGGGCAGGTGGTGAGCGGTTGCATCACTTGGTTTTCCTGAGTTTTGTTTCTCTCTCTCTTTTTGTTGTTTTCCTTTTCATTACTATTATTATATTTCACTCATGAAACTGTTCTTATCTCAACCCATGAGTTTTCTTACTTTTGCCCTTCCAATTCTCTCCCCCATCCCACCGGGGGGCTGGGGGAGTGGCAGGGTGAGTGAGCAGCTGTGTGGTCCTTGGTTGCCAACTGGGGTTAAACCACAACATACAGGAACACTATAAATAACTGCATAAAAGTAACTGAACGTGACTTTTCAAAGAAAGTGGTAATTTTATCAGTGTTACTCTAAAACAAAGTTAAAATAAATATGGAATATACATACAAGCTATTGTTCATATACAATCAGTGCACTTTTACAGTTTTCCGAAAACTGTGAAATGAGAATGGAAAACTGCCTGAGGTACAGTGTGCTGGTGTTGTCCTGTTGTCCTGGTGTCCTGGTTACTCTTTACCTGACATGATAAAAGTCAAACCATTACTTTCTGCCTGACCCTGCATGCTTAGAAGCCATATAACGTTTACTACATACAATATGCTCTTGTGAAATATTTACTAAAGACAACACGATCAGCACTGCTCTGATTTTAGAAGCCTTCCTCAGTTCACACAGAAGCTTTAATTTCAGTTTCTGTTCACCTGCTTAGAGTTTAAGGAAGTGCACACAGCATTGAACAGCAGGGTTCTTCTCAAGAATCTCTGCATCACCACTTAAAGATAGCATTCCAGTTAAGCTTATCAGTAAAGCTACCCTAGAACAGATTTGCAACCAATGCATAATGATTTTCAAACCGTGGCCTGTTAATTCCTGGGGCTCTTTGGACTATACCCAAGAGATCTAGAAAAAAAAATTAATTAAGGAAAACAAACCTAAAAGCAGACCAAAACCTCTCTGCACAGAGTCAACATATACACAATAAAAAATTGCTACAGACTCACAATTTGAACAACAGTTTGGAAACTATGAATGATGGACGCCATCGCTTCATGTGTTCATAAAATTATTTCATTTTTAATTCCTCCTTTACAATACCTCTGTAGTCATACCTTCAAGGGTTTTTTTTGTGGTAAAAATAATGAACTTGCTTATGCAGATACTTGTTTAGGTAACTACCATCCATTTCTATCAATGTTTAGCACCGCTGCAAACAAAAGGCTCAAGGCATCTGAAGACTGCTATATTCTACAGATCCCACTGATAGAATTCTGCTAGCAGGAGCAACAAGGAGAAAATTTTAGATCTTAGTTTAGTTTTCAATTTGATTTTAAAAAATCCAACTTCTGCACCCTCACAAGATAATTATAGATTAAGTTAAAGAGGAAGCAAATATTTATATTCTATGCAGATAGATAATATATATGTAGAACTATGTCCCAGTTTCCCCTTCAAGAAAAAGAGGAAAATTAGCACAAAACTTGCCTTAGGCCACAAAGCAAGTTACTGACAGAACTGGAATTTGAACATAGGAGTTCCAGATTCCGAATGCTGTGCTTATTCTTCTGGATCATGCTGCCTCTCAAAGCAAGTATCTTCTGAGAAATGAAGTTACAACGCAAGGGTTGTCGACCCCTCTTGTTGTCACTTGGAGTTTGAAGCAGTTCCTTTTCATTAAAGGTGACCTGCAAAGGAGAAAAAATTGGGCTTGTGCCCCTTTTTCTGTTTCTTTACAAAAGGGAGGCCTGAAAGTTTTATTTTTAAAAATCTTCTTAATTTTTTAAAATCTTCAGCTTGGTTTTTCTTTTTCTTCCCCTTCTTCTCTTAACAGTAAAAATTCTAGTCCTATCCAGACTAGTTGACTAGGGAGAAATATTAAAGTCAGGACATCATAAAAAAAGTCAAGAAAATGGAAGTAAAGCAACTGAAGGAAGTGAATTGTAATCAGGACACTGAAAATTTTTACTTGCTCTTAACCCTTAATTTCAATGACATTTTGCAAAAAAAGAAGTATTCTTAAGGACTCAGCACAGCTTCTTGAAAAAAAATTGAGAGCAAGCAAGTATCACTGAGGCATTACTTCAACGTTACATTTTCTCTGTCAGGAACTCCCATGAAATAAATTCCCTCCCTTTTCCTTTGCCTCCTCAGGTGTGCCAATGCAACCCTCTGCAAGACTGTGGTGTAAAACCGGATTGATTACATCATTGTAGCTCAAGGATCAGTTACATCAGCACTGCTGACCAGGCAGTGAATTACTGCAGGATGAGAAAGAAGTTTTCAAATCAGTCTTGTTGCCAGAGAGGTATCGTCATGCTATGCTCCCAGACACCCAGAGGTGTTTTTGCAAATTAGAGTAGAGAATAAGAGATTGGATATTTATTTTTCTAGTGTAAAAAACCCAACAGTGAAAACAAAATAAGCAAAGGAAAAAACAACAGTAATAAAAAAAGTGTTTCAGGCATTCTTTAAGTCAAAGAAGCAAAACAAAGATAAAAAAATAGAAAAAGGCAGGAACTCAATTAAAAAAAAAAACAAAACAACAACAACAAAAAACCCACAACAGCCTTTTCAGGTCACCTTTAGCAAACTTAGGCAGATAAACTTGCTGCGTGCCAGGGCATTTAAGTACATTCAAAGGATTTCAGAAGTTATTCATTCCTCCTAGATTCAAGATCTTTGTCTATTTTCTTTTTTTAATATGCTTTAGGTTTTCTCAACTGGTTTGACCTGCTATAGTTGGAATGAGATGAAGATTGTGATTCAATAACCAATAATCACGTGCTGCCAAATGAACTGAAAGTCCTCCTTTGTAGTCCAAATATATATATACCAACTTTATACTCTTCAAAGCCACCAAGTGGAAGAGAGACAGATTTCTAAAATTTTTCTCAGACATCATAACTCATGCTGTCAAAATACTTATGCCTTCTAGGTAGAAACTAGATTTGCTTCTACCCACTTCTTATTTGAAATATGCATTTTCAGATATAGCTTGGATTTTGCTAGAACTCCTAGTTATTAGAATAAGTCGTACAGCTAAAGTACATGGAAGTACAATTACTGCAAATGTGTGCTATAGTCTTACAAAACCTAAAACTTCTTTCACTCTTATTTTTGTGACTCATACAAGCAGTGCTTCAGTGATTTCAAAGAAAACTCTCCCTAGTTAACCTGTAAGTCTTTCTTCTGGTTAGACAGATATTTATTTTTAATTGAGTTTTCCTTGTAATTATATTTAATTCAGTTACTAGTTTTAGTATTTATAACCCCGGGAAGTGTTCATTCAGCCTTCATTCAAATTTAATGAAAACTGAAATTACTCAGCATGTTGCAGGTAAGTACTATTTTTTCTGTTGTGAAAGGTTGTTTGTTTACTTAAAAACAGATTTACATGCAAGAGTTGAGGTAATAGAGCTGTCTTCTCAGCTACTGTAGTAACTAACTGCTCTTCCAATTAAATATACTTTGAGTATTAAAGAGATTAAATAAGCAAGCAAAGGTTTCCGAGTTTTGAAGGAAGAGAGCAAAGTAGCCCAGAGGAATATTCAGTGAACTAATGTTCCAAAGTTCACCAGTGTAAATTAGATGCAATGGTTTCCCCTGCTGGATCCAAAAAACATCGATCTCTTGGCATATACAAAATCACCAAAGACAGCACCTGTCTTTTGGGACATTCTCACCTATAAGTAACTCTAAATATGAACCACATGCTGATACCTCAAAATGCATAAACCCTAATCAACATACCCTCCTTTCCCCAACATCCCATCAAGAGCTGCCTCTCTTTGAAGCACAACAAAACCATATTGTGACTCTTCTTGAGTCTATTACCCACTGCCCTATACCTGTAGCTTTCAAAGACATTTTGGCCACGGCTACAGCTTTGATAAGCTATTTAGCATACTAGTTCTTCTTTGGAAGAATACATAGTGGCTACTCTGGCACCATACAAAACTAGAGAAACTCTTTGTTCTAAATTGTCCTCATTAATCACTCTATTATGCCAGTCAGACTTGTTGTCTTAGTATGAACATCTAGTATCAGATCTAAACTCGCACTTTGTTTTGTTACTACATTCCCAATATCTCACATAAAGTCCAACTGTTCTTCATTCCTACTACAACATTTAAAACTCTCAGGTCAGTAACTGGTAAAGACACAGAAAGTGTTCTTACTATCAAAAATATTCGTATACATGGTCTCTTTTGGACACAGAGCCTATGAGAATTGGGACCTAGACTAAAATGCCCTACAGGCTCAATATGCTGCAGCAACATCAATGTTATCACTATGATCTTCTCTTCTGCAATCTCACACTTCTCATTTTTACTTTCATGGCTTTGCACATGCGTTAAACAATTTTCTTCTGTTAAGTTCCTCAATTTCCCTCACTTGTCTTCCCTTTAGTCTATTCAAATTTAGCGTTGCTTCAGTAACATCTCTTGGGTTTGAAGCTCCTTTCTGCTCGCTCTTATGAATCAAGTATAATTAATTTTTATTTTCAAACTTCTCTTCAGCATCCAATAATTTTGCCCAGTCTTTCAATAAATCATAATGTGAAAAAAATTATAAAAGATCTGCTCTTTTGAACTACTTATGTCCTAGTTGCCCACAACCTATAATAATTACTTTCAGGAAGATCACAACTGCATTTCCCGTTAGTCTCTTTTCTTCTGGAAAGCTTCCTATACTAATAGCCAGCACAAAATCCTTAATGTTCTCTTTAATGCTAGCCAGGAAAGCCCTTGTGGAACATATACTAGGGAGTTTTACACTTTCTTTATGCTTACTTCTGTTGCTCCTGACATTTTCAGTAGTAATTGCTAGAAAGCACAGCTGTGTCAGTTAGGGTACTGAACTGCCAAAATCAGGCTCAGATAAGGTAAACGTGATTTCAGATAGATGGCTGGCACTTTAATGAGTTCCAGTTATTTTTCTCACGCCACAATGCCAGGCTCCATGATATGTCATTCACCCCTACAGTTTTAATTCAATATGCTAAAAACTATTTTAACATTATTACCATTTTAAATCTGAAACAACCAAACGCTGCATTTGAAAGGGTTTTTTGCAGTCTCTCTTGAATTGAAATAAACCAGTCCTTCCTGACAACGCACATATACAGGCTAGTCATAGATATGGACCAGTGGTTCTAAGCCACAACATTACTTGCACAGAACCCATGGCTTGCCTGTATTCTTATTTCTTAAACATCCTGCTAAAGCTGCCAAACTGTCAAAGCCAAACTAACCATTTCAGTAGAAAATTTCTATAAAATAGCCAAAGTTTTTGACAGAATTTGGATGATCTCTGGTACAATATTTCCTGCAAGTCTCAGTATCTTTTCCACTTTAATTCCTCTGATCTGGTGCCTATCTTGCTACTGGCAATTTTTCTTTCTTTTCTCTTTGCTTCTTCAAAGGCAAAACAAGACAGGCCGATTAGAAGGCTGTATCATCCTTAAACCTCATAATATTCCCCAACAGGACACTGATCTGTTTAACTATTATTGAGTTAACTTTGCTGTTCCACAACAGACAGCTTTATAGAATGGTGTAGCTTTTTTTTATGGTTCCAATGTCAAAGTACAAAGGAATGTCCAAAAAGCTTCATTATCATACCACAATAAATCTATTCAAACAAAACAGAACTGCACATCATTCATTTCCAAGATGTAAGGTACACGCTCACTTAGCAGGCATCTAACAAAACATCTAGCTCTGTTTTTAAAAAAAAAGTCAGCAGAAAAGCACATGAATGTACTACTCTGCTGGTTCAGCAAAGTCTGCTGGTTTGCCTTCAACTGCTGCAGAAAGTATGCTGAGTTCAGCCAGGGAACTGAGCTGAAGAACAGACATGCTTTCTGAACTGCAAGCCTGCTGGTTTTTGTTAGGGAGAGAGAGAAGCAAATATGGAATGGAAGAGTAAGATAGATGTCTGAGAAGGGAACTTAAGGAAAGACAAACACTTTCAGGAACCTCCCTGAAATCTGCTCACACCACTCAACAACGGGCGATTCTAAACCAGCTGCTGAAATATGTGGAATTTCTCTGTATCTCTCTCCAGCAGATCAAGATCAGAAGGTAAACAATAAAGACATTTCCCTCAATTCCAAGGAAGTGCCTGACTTATCCTGACATCACCAATTTTGGTGGATACTCCAACTTTGGATACCCTATGACCCATCAAAGGATACCCAATTTTACATGATTATGACCAACCTCAAGAATATAAAGAACCCTTCTTGAATTTTCAATTCCTTATCCAAGTCTCAAAGGCCTCAATTCCTCACTTAACTTTCACAGAAAGCAGAAAAAACTGGGGGGGGGGGGGGGGGGAGGGACGGGGACACACACACACACACACAAAAAGGCTTTGTCACTTAACCCAGGAAAAATAATTCTTCTTTCACCACTCCCCAAAGCAGTATCTTAGAGGACTTGTTATATAACTAAGCAGGGGTTATGGCACAGGTCCAAAAAAATTTCAGGACTGCTTCTGTGTAACAAACTTATTTGTTATCTTGCTTCTCTTCCTAATTTTAAAGTCACTAAAAAAATTATGATCAAATTTTCAATGCAACAAGGACTATTCATTTTCTCAATCTTACTGGTAGAGTATTGAGAGACTTTGTGTAAATCTCTCAACCATCTCCAAAACTCAGATGTTTCCTGCAACACCCAGGGGGAAAACAAACAAAGAAAAAAAATCCCACAAACAAAAACACAAAAAAAGCAAATTTCAAACTGTCCTATATTAAGACAACACTGCTCATACTTCCAGAGACTCCCAACTAAATTTCAGCTTCTGGTAAGGTCTATCATTTCTCAAAAATCCAGTTACAAAATTCCTTATAAGCTGGACACAGTTTAATAGTTTTTGAGACACAAATTAATTCCTCTTCCTCAGAGATGATGACAATATTTATGCCTTTAATGGTCAGTGAGCTGGTACCACAAACCTGATTGGGTACTTCCATCTGTTCCTGAGAGACATACCCATTCATATACGTAAGCACAAATTTCAGCTAAGCTTTGAAACGAGCAGACTACACAATAAAGGACCTCTAAGTAGCTGCCCTCAAAACAAATGTATCAAGAGTGAATGATACAAGTTCTCAAAAAAGGAAAGCAAAAAAGAGACATTTTCAAAATAAAAGGAGACCACCATCCAGATGTTAGGGGATGAGTTAAAATGCAAGCCACACTGACATAGTAACCTTTTTGTACTGTTATTATGAAGAATGCAGCAACATATAAAGAGGCTGAATTATTTACAATAGGTTCCTGGAGTTTAATAATAAGTTTATGAGTAAAGAGATACTTGAGATACTCTCTTACCAGCTAAAAATGAAGACATGCAATACTTTGATACCAGAGATCGCTAAACTGTGGTCCTACACAGATGTGATTATTCATTTGGTACTGCTTCCACACTAGTACTTTCCTCCTGAAAAACCATCATGAGGAAAAAAGCCAGTATGACTATTCTTCCAGATAAGCAGGTTTTGGTTTTATGACATGGCTATTATTTGATTGCAAAAGGAAGAAGAGGCAGCCAACATAAGAAAAACAAACAAGAAACCCCTACAACATACAGTCTTCCCCAATTAGAAGTTTGAGCCTCTTGCTTGGTAACTGCACTGCAGCTATTTAGTGCCATGTTTTGTCAGTGTTGAGATAAGAAAACTAAAGTCGATTTACCTAGAGGATTCCATTTTACATTGAGATCTCTTGTCATAGTGTTGTTCGGGTCTCTGCTTCAAAGAGTGCTTCAAGTGCCCTATCCAAAGTACAGAAATTCCCATTCTAATGCCTATTCCTTACTTTTATCTTTTGCTATCATGATGAAATTTTATATCAACAATTAAAAATAGTTTAGAATAAGACAACCACCTTCTTCACATGCATTCTCATTGATTTTAACTGATCTTCTAGAGTAGCTATCCCACATGATGACTTGAAGTCGTCTTCTGCGTATGAACAGCAAAAAGGCCACACAGGAAGAAGCCAAGGATATGCATACATGTCCAAAAGGTGTTCACTTGATTACGTGTTAATGCACTTACCTGATTTGATTTCTCTACTGTGCTACTGGGAACCTCCGTGGTATCCTTCACAAAAAAGTTATCTATGATGTGTCTCTCTGCACATTCCTGACCACAAATTGGACAGCGGATAACACCGACTAGGGGGGAAAAAAAAAATCTGATTATGCTTGCACAATGTAAGGTATATCAAACAACTTCAAAGACAGCTTGTAAGGATAAATATTTTGAAAGAATGTTTTATTACTTTCCTGTCAATAAGGTGTGAGTAAAAAGAAGCTAATTCTCATTTATCACTGAAGTAACCTTCACCTGTTATTCCCTGATGTTGTATTCTTTCAACCAAGGTCAAGCACCTTTTTGTTTCAATCCAGTAAAGAATTTGCCTTAATCTTATAGAAAATTAATTCTTTTTCTCTAAAGAGAATGTATTCCCATTGACAATCTGTTGTTATAGAATGGATTCAAGTAAACATTTATTAGTGTGGAGTATTAATTAGTGACATTGAGCACTATTATATACACACACATACATGTCAGCAGTGTGACATGACTGACTTCCAGCTATGTAATATGAGAAACTGAAATGTAATACATTCAAAATTAATGAGGCAAGTTGTATAGAGGAAGAACGGACCTATATTAATGTTGTGACTACCTTCACACTAAGCAAGGGAAAGCAAGCAAGAAAGACATAGGAATAAACAAGCAAGGTCCTCTCCCTCCTCTCCTCTGCAAGACGCACCGGGGAACAATTCTAAGACAGTAACATACTTAGACTCCTGGTTGAAAAAAGAGCTGAGAACTAATAACTCAAAGGGTTAAACAATTAATAGTTTTCTCAAGAGAATAAAAAGGACAAAGTAAGTTCAAAACTTGGGGTTCAACAGTGAGTAGACTAGACTGAAATGGAAAAGATCTATATAAACATTTCAAAGTAGACAACTTTCCTAGGTGCAGAAAACAGAATGTCTTATTAGCATTGAGGCTTGTTTACCATCCAAGAAAAATCTCTAAAATGGTAGGCATTAACATCTTGCTTTAAGAAAATTATCACAGTCATTACCACCAAAAAAAGAAAAGAATTGAAACTAAGTTAGGTTGAAATAATCACTCAGGATGTGGAAATCATCATGCAAAGCCTACAGTGGAATAGTCATGTGAGTCCACACTGAGATAGATTCTAGACCTACAGGTGCCATTTGAGAGGAGGCATGATTTTAGGGCCTTAAAGAAGATCAGAAGCACCGTTTAACCCAATGAATTTAACACCAGTATATAATTCAGCACTTGCATATTTAACTAAACCAGTATGGGCTTAATTCTGTTCCTGTTTCACTTTTACAATAAAATGCAGAAGTACAGAAACAATTAAATATTTCACTTTCCGCAGAAGAACTTAATTCCTTACTGTAAGTGCTTCATACAAGATTTAGGTAACTTTTTCATCATGTTCTTCCGATACATGATAGAGATTTAACTGGCCAACCCACTATAAAGCAGTTCTCTAATAAAAGTCCACCAGTTTACTAAATGCACTCTTCACTCTGGAAATTTAGTCAGCAGTTTTCTACTTGTGTGCAAGGTACTTCACTTTCATCTGAAAGGCTATGATGTTAAGCCTGGTTTTATTATAATTGCCATTTTACCAGTCTGCATTTCAATACATATTTGTGCAGCTTCCTTTGATATACTAATTCTATATTTTGGCTAAAACTTCTGTAATATTTTTTATACCATCATCATGAAGGATAATTAAGAAATGTAATTCTGGTTTGTCAGGTAGTTAATAGAACTCCAAGTACTGAAATTCTCCTTTTATTAAGCAAATCAATTTACCACAGTCAAGACTGAACAAATCTCCTAATACTCAAGCTACATACTTGCTAAAAAAGCCTATTTTTTACATTTTTCAACAGTGCCAGTTACAAACCGCCCTCTGTTCCCTCACTGCTCGTCCTTGAGCCCGACAAAGCGCAGTGCTCTGGGCCATCACGAGTGACTGAGTCGGTCTTTGCATGTGATTGGGAGCGGGATACAGACAGAGAATGAGACTGGCAAACTGATTCAGCTACGGGTGTAATTCTCCTGCTCTCCCAAGCTTCACCTTCAGCCCCCAACCTGCCTCACTGACCAAATGCACTACTGCTTACACTGAAGCAACATGAGAAGCAGCACGAGGACAGGAAGGGGCCGACACTGCCACTGAAGATTAAACATGGAACCACTGAAACAGATCAGTTGTATTAAGCTGAGTTTATAAATTAGCTTGAATTGAAAACATGGTGGGCAAGGAAGGGGCAGGGGACAAGTTAGGAAACGTACTAACGTAAACCAAATGTTTCATTTGCATTTTCACCAACAGAATACTGCCAACTACCTGTTCAAGAGACCACTTTGAAATTCTAGACTGAGATGGCAGAAGGAGAACAGGAAAACTGCCCAAACCTCTCAAATCCTCTTGAAACTTTTTCTAGAATTCCTTATGTTGTCTGTCTAGCCTTAAGTCAAGGTGTTCTTCTGCAACTGTGTGTGGGTAAGTTTGCTTTTATTATAATCCTGGATTGATGACTGCTACACAAATCGGTTTTAACCCAGGTTTCATCAACTTCGGGACCGTGGATTTAAGCAAAAACACCTAATATTGTGATCTCAATGTAACTGTTATACCCAGGTTACGCTGTTAGGTACACAGCTGGCAACATAGGCCTTTTTGGCACAAAATGTAAAACACAAATTAGCCAGGCAGCATTCCTTTCAAGGCCTTATCTACTATTCTTAATGTATCCAAGGCTCTTTCAGTAATGTACTAAACAATATAAACCACGTGTGGTCTTTTTCTCTCCACTTTCCACTCACCAGAATTCAGAGCTTCCTATGGGAAAACAGAGGCAGAAGAGGAAAGACAATGACTATTTTGGAATTAAATGGAAAACATGGATAAATACGAAAACAATGTATTCAAAGTTAAAAAAAAGAACACTGATTATATTCAAGTAAAGACACACACTCTAATTTAGCAAAGTTCATGGGCAAACATATCTCTGTTTCAACATTAGCATTTCTACCTGACGTTATCAGGGTTACCTATCATAATTAAGTACTAAAGTTTTATTTGGAAATAGTAATTTTCAAGTACATTCTTCCTTTGCAATACTAGTTACAGAATGCAGCTTTTTGTATAAAATTATAAAACTACACATAGGCCAAGCAAAGTTTTCGGCCATTCATCCAATACAAATTGTACAGTTGTCAGCTATCACAGATCTGACGGGATTTAAGTCAGTTAATGTTATTTATGTTGCTTACAGCCCAAAACGCATCAGCACAACCCTAAGAGCACACACCCGTAAAGGCCAGGCTGCAGAGAGTTATAAACAAGAAATATTGGGAAGAGGAGCCAGAAAGTTACTGGATTTGTTTTGTTTCTGAAGATGACACATGACATTTACATTTTTTCACATGCAGAGTCCTCTTTTAGAATAAGATTTGGTCCAGTAACGTGGTGCATTGGGTTTACGTGTCCAGGTTTTGGTAGCAGGGGGACGAGAGGGAGCTGCAGGGGTGTCCTCTGTGAGAAGACACTAGGGGCTGCCCCCATGTCAGACAGAGCCAATTCCAGCCGGCTGCAAGATGGACCCACCACTGGCCAAAGCTGAACCCATCAGCAATGCTTGTGGCACCTCTGTGTACATGTTTAAGAAAGGGTAAAAAATGCTGTGCAACAGTAGCTGGGAGAGAGTAAGAAAAACGTGAGAGAGACAGCCCTGCAGACACCCAGGTCAGTGAAGAAGGAGAGGAAGGAGGTGCTCCAGGTGCCGGAGCAGATTTCCCTACAGCCTATGGAGAAGGCCATGGTGAAACAGATTGTCCCCCTGCAGCCCATGGAAGACCACATTAGAGCAGATACCCACACTGCAGCCTGTAGAGGACCCCACGCTGCAGCAGGTGGATATGCCCTGAAGGAAGCTGCAGTCTGTGGAAAGCCCACACCAGAGCAGGTTCCCAGCAAGAGCTGCATCCCATGGAGAAGTGCCCATGCAGGAGGGGGTTTTCTGGCAGGAACTGTGGCCTGTGGGGGACCCACACTGGAACAGTCTGCTCCTGAAGGACTGTACTCCAGGGAAAGGACCCACATTGGAGCAGGTCTTGAAGAAAGACCCCACGCTGGAGCAGGTCTTGAAGGACTGTATCCCATGGGAGGGACCCCACGCTGGAGCAGGGAACAAGTGGGTAGAGGACGGAGCAGCAGAGAGGAACTGTTATGAACTGACACAACTCCCATTTCCTTTCCCCACTCTACCTTCTCCCCTCCTCGAGCAGTGAAGTCAGGAATTAAGGAGTAAAGTTGAAGAGGGGTGTGAGGGGGAAGGGGTTTTTATTTTTGTGTTTGTTTCTCACCATCCACATCTATTTAATTGGCAATAAATTAATCTTCCTCACCTTGAATCTGTTTGGCCCGTGATGGTAACCAATAAACAATCTCCCTGTCTTTATCTGCCCTGTTGAGGGGGAGGAGAGGGAGAGCGCACAACTTGGTGGGTGTCTGGCAGCCAGCCAAGGTTAACCCACCACACATAGGTCAGAGACAGACCTTAATGGTCCTCAGGGGGGTTTTTTTGTTTGGGTTGTTTGGGTTTGAGGTTTTGTTTGGGTTTTTTTTAAGGCTAAATACTTTAAACTAGAATTTTGTCTTAGTTGACAAGAGAAGTGAAGCGGATCTGAAAGAGATGCGGGTTTGTATGTAACGTTGCAGGTTTTATATGGAGAAGACAGTGCTCTGTTATGCCTGTCAGAGTTCAAGGAGTGTCTGGACGATGCTCTTAATCATATATTTTGGTGTTAGGTAGTCCTGCGAGGAGCAGGGAGTTGGACTCGATGACCCTTATGGGCCCCTTCCAACTTGAGATACTGTATGATTCTATGTTGCAACCTTAGCTAGATGTGGAGAATACATAACCTCATGTCAATTACAATATCTGTACCACTTCGGAGGTCTAATCCAGTTTAGAATATTGCTAACCATAGAGATCTTATGCTTCTTCCTTTTCCCAAGTAAAAAGGACTCAGAAGAGTACTGAGACAGCATCATCGTCCTCAAACTAGTCTACTAGATGAGACCATATACTACAATAGCTTAAGAGAAATTTTATTTAAAAGATAGGAGGAAAACTCAGATGCATACTAGAGTCTTTTGGTATCAACAATAAAAATGGAAACAGTATACAATAAATATCAGCATATTAATGACTTGACAGTTTTAATAGATTATTCCTACTATCTCAAATTACATTATTTATAGTTTGTATGTACAGTGATGAGTTGATAAAGGAATCACAGACATGGTTTGAAACCCTTTTTTCCTCATCCAGTTTTCCCGTACAAAGGCTTAACTCAGACCATGGACAAGTATCCCCTCCTAGGTCCTGCAGTAGCAACAAAACACAACACTGCACTCTAAGGATTACTGCTCTCCCCAGCCTACTAATAGACCAGATAGAGAACTTTGACTTCTTTTGGTGCATAAACAGTCAGGCTGGTTTAAAGTCATAGCTGACAAATAGTATTAAGACAAATGGCTGAAGCAAACATAGAAGCACACATACAAGCTTTCTGTTAACAAGCCAACAGGTGCTGTAGCAAGCAATTAACTTTTTTGAACAACCAAAAGGACAATGATATTTTACAAAGACATTTCTACTTGTATTTCAGAGGTGCATACAGGAAGAAGGAATGCAATACAAAGGCAAGTTAATATAGTCCCAGCATTTATTTTTTTTTTTACGACATTCCATGAATGTATTCATTTTTAATGTCAATTGTTACACGTTTTTTCCTCGTGAACATTTGATTACTTTTAAACTGTTCCTTAAGCACGCATAGAATGAAACTCCCAAATTAACCTCTGAATTAACATCTCCTCCATCAAGTCCCTGTGCAAGACACTTTCCTAGTGCTACAAAGAATCAAACTTTTTTTAGTGTTAAGGTTTGGAAGCAATTGTGCAATAGCTTTCTAACCATGTTTAGTCTTATTGCCAACACTTCCTTCCTCTTGTTTCAAGACACCTGCTTCCCGAATTGTGCCGCAATTTACTTCAGTGCTTTCAAGGCTGGGAACCCTAGCTATTATACTATGGTCTGTTCAAGAAGATTCAAATTCTGAGTAGCAAGATATTAAAAGTCATTTAGTTGATTTCCTTATATAAATTGGTAAGGAAAATAATTCATCCTCTAATGAAACTATAGGAGAAGCATCCTAGGTCATCGAAACAAAAACTACATTATTGCTTTAACGGAAAAAAAAAATCGCCAAACTATTTTGCTGTTCATTCCTCCCCTCCCCCCAAATACCCACAGTTTTGATAGAAGGAATGAAGGCAAAACAGAAGAAAAATCTGGAAAGCTGCAGCACAGAGCATTATTAACCCACACACTGTGGGATAATATAATGAAATTTCACTAATCCAAAAATTATTTCTGCAATTGATATTTGCTATACCAAGTATATGTTCTTCAAGTACATTACCAAGTCAGCCCAAACCTAGTATTTTCACAAAAGACAAAAAGCCAGTATCTTTAAATAAACATTGTCAGAGCAATTATAATGCAGCAGCATCAGAAACAGCATCAGATTCAGGTTAGCATTTTGGCTAACGCTGTTCAGGTTAAGCACATTGCTGGATGGTGAGGCTCTACTGTTTATCCTGATTAAGTTGGGGATAAGGGGAACCTCCAATTCCATATTAATGTTCTGATGCTCAACTAATTCTTGACCCAATGAACTCTGAAAAGCTTTCAGATATCTGTGTGTGAATTGAACAATATAGTTCGGAGGCTTCCAAGACCAAGTTATTTTTTAGTAAACAAATTAATTCTCCTTCCTGAGGATTCTCTAAAGGAAGACTTGCTACGATAGCAAATTGCCAGAAATAAAGAGTTGACACTTAGTATTTTTAATGTCATTTCCTTTCAGAATGCCTGATGTTGCACTACACTCTAGACACACAGGGAATATCTGAGAAAAACAGATCTGGTATTACTTAGAAGAGAAAACAAGTTGAGATCAAGCTACCTTTCCTATTCCTCCTTAGAGTGTGAGGGGATAGGGAATTGGGCAAGAGTGACCTTACATTTTCCTAAAATTGCCTGAAGTAGCATCATCTACCATCATCTACATCCTGCAGTTTAAAGGAAACAAACACCAAAGAGGATCCAGCAGTGACTCCAGCACACCACAGCAGCTACAGGAGTAGTTAACCAGGGACCTTTGGCCAGTTGTTCCATTTTTGACTGGACTTACCCTTCCCCGATTGCCTCTGTTTCAAACCCTACGTTTCCATCTCAACCTTTTGTCAAGCTTCAATCAGTTGCCAGCTGATTTGCCATCCCTCCTTCCAGTTTCGAATATTCACTTGAAAGGGTTAAATCCCTGACAATCCCTGACTAAGACCTTACTGTGAGTTTCACTTGCATCCTTGTTCTCTTTTGTTCTCTTCCCCTGCAAAGATAGTTTTAGTTACCTGCTGAGCAGAGCTGATGATAGGACATTTCCTGTAACTTCTTACCTGATAGGACTAAACAGGCCTCGAGCAAGCTCATTAGGCTTCCTAATTAAATCACTGATAACAGGAACTCAGGATGTTTGTGCGGAAGATAAGCACCAAAAAACTAGTTTAAATCGACCCCCTTATGACATTCTGAGGCCGAAGGACTGATGAGCTAACTCAATGACTATATATGGGCAAAGGAAGCCCAAAGTTCAACTAGCAGACAACGTGAGGAACACTACGGAAGACCACCAGGAGGGTGAAAAGACCCTAACCCTAATTTTACTGGGCATGCTTGGACTATGTAAATGAATTCCGGGAACTCATCACCATAAAACTGCCCTTTTCAGGAAATCTGATGAATATGTATGATTTTTCTGTATATGAACTGATGTGCTGTGTTAACCTGGCGAAGCACTTGTGGCAGAGCGATCCCCAGTGCTGCCCAGCGCTGCAATAAAGAATACCTGCTTAATAGTCATCCTGACTATTGAGTCCTGATTTCGGCTTTTCACAGCAACACACTCCTACAGAACCTTGTTTTCTCTAGTAGTAACAAGAAACCTGTTGTCTGGTTCTAACTGTCATCCGTATTATTCACATCAAATGCAACCTACTGCTTCCAGCCCTGTAGTGCCCATTACAATGGGGCAAACGCAGGGGGAAAGAGAACCAAGAAAAACCCACAAGATTCCTCTGTAAAATAATTGAAAATTTCAGTGTGTTTGGGCCTGAAGCACCGTGAGGTTTAGTGGATATGAACCAAAAAAGAAAAAACATCTGAGAAATAGAGAGCACAAAAAACCCCCATGTACTGTTAGAAATAGGTAAGGTTCCTCTGTAGTCTTAGCACTTACTGAATCTTCAAAAGGGCAACACGGCAAGGGATAAGATAACATGCATTAGAATGCCTTTCACTGAGAACAGTCCCGTTTTACATGGGCTTAGACTTTCAAATTTAAGAATCCTAACAAGAATTGCATAGTTTGCTCTTTTAATAACTGATTATTACATAAGTATCTTCATGCAAAGGTATAAAACAAAGAAATCCATTGTCTTTCAAGAAGGAAGAGAGGCTTGGAACCATTTCTCCTCCTGTCTCTGTGCACTGATGCAAGCTGAGGGAGAACCCAAGTCTAGGTAGGCAGCCCACTGAGCTTTGAGAGTAGTGTTTCCAATGTGTCAATTGGTAACTGTTAGTGTCTAACATGAAATCACTGCAGGAAGTAAGATTTTAAAAGCATACTTGCCTGTTTGTTCTTGCTCAGAAGAATTAAGTTCAAGCGTCAGGGTTTATTTTTGTCAAAATAATACTATAAGATTTTTATTTTTTTAAAAATGGAACAAGCATTTCCAGAGTGCTCCAGTGGGCAGATGAAAAACATATTACTTAACCTGGGAGGAGTTCCATAATCACCATCATTATTATAGTGAGGATGGTAAGTGATAAGATCCCACATTTTCATCTACTCCTTTGTGTCAGGATAGTTGTTCATGCAGCTGTATAGTGAGCTGGATCAAGAGCACGTGGCTCTTGAGTAGGAGCAGAGGGGAAGACCTCCACACTTTTTAGCAGCAGCGTCCATTCATATGAAAATCAAGCAGCTGTGGAACCTTACATTCAGACTTTGCTTGAACCAGGCCCGGACACCACACTGCTAACAAAAGTAACAAAGCTGGCTCCCCTGCCCATTCATTTCCATCCCATGCCAACACAAAGATTTACGCTGTCATGCAATGAGCCAGATTAGGGAATACGACGTCGATTAAATGGGGTTGTGCCAGGAGACAAGAGTTAGTTTCCACGATAACAGTTCTCACTGGCTACAGGCTCACAACACATATGCCTCTTCAAGGAATGCTACTCTGCATTTTAGACATGTAGGGGAAATCACGGCACATTCTTACTCTTCTTCACGAGTTACATGCTGCATCCACAGCAACGCCATCTCAAGCCATTCAGCAGAATGGATATACGGCACATACTGTATTACTTCCAACTCAGTTCTCAATTTCCTGGGAGTACATTCCAGACTACTGAAGCACCCTGAGACAATAGGAGGAGACTGCTCTGGTCTGCCCCAGTTTCGGCTCATTTGTGTCTTCACTGTAGCGAACAGGTTTCAGAGCCAATTTAACAAAGCCACTGGATAATCATTTGTAGGTCCAAAAGGGCATTTTTGTTTGTAGATGCAAAGTGTTTTACTAAAAAAGGAGGGCTTAAGGGTTCCCTTTCTTCAGCAGAGATCAGTCAAAAAAATACTAGTTTTGTGAAAGGGAGCTCTCTTTATTAAACAGAGTGCTTGGAAGCAACTAGTAACTAATGTTCCCTAAAATGACATAGTCATTACAGAATAAATTAATTAGGCTTGCATAAGGTGATTTTCCTTGGTTTTACAGGAGTCTTGTTTGAAATTTTAACTATACAGATTTCAGAACAGAAAATACTAACAGCGAGTCACCCATACAGTTAAAATTTTTTAAAAACAGACAGGCTAGTTAACATTAATAGAAGGTATGTTAGAGACTGAAGACAGTGCCAGCTATAAGATTTTTAGCATAACTACACAGAAAATTAGGGCATTTCAATTGTGACCTACAGAATATTTTCTCCTCTTGCTGTGTATACAGACACCATTAATATTTGCAAGGCTTCTCATTAAAATGCATGGGGTTGAGGGTAAACTGGTTATATTTACACAGGTCATGTTTTTCTGTTAAAAACAAACACTTAGGAAACTTAATTTGAGAGACGATATCATGTGCAATAACGTCTGAATCAATTTTAAAAATAATTACTGCTTTCCTCTTGTTTCTCATTAAGCCAATACTGGTGCTGCAAATTTGGCAACTTCTTCAAACCAGTTTGTTCCAGAAAGAGCTGCTCCTATCTAGTTCTGACAGCCTGCTGCTGCTAGTGGAAGGGAGATAGGTTAAACCAACAAGCAAGCACACCTCAAGGGGAAACTGGCACCTACTGCCAAAATATAAACATTCAAAGCAACCACTAATCTATCAGATAAATTTATCAAAATCTGAAAGCTTTATTTACCACCCTTCAAAATGTAAATAGATGAAAACCAGACAAAGACTACTAGCTGTAATCCCCCCTCTGGAAGAGTGTTACAGGCCAGATTTTATGCTGCAGTGCATTGACTTTCTTGGAAAGCACTGCAGAGCTGAATTAAAATATTTCAGCTGCTCTGTGAAATGGTTCATTGTTTTTGCTACACATGCTCAATCTTCAAACATTTCAAATATCGCGTATTAGACTTCATAAATTGTAAATTTTGCAAGGGCTGACTCTCCAGCCACTTCTGCATACCTTAAATTCTGAAGAGAGAGTTTATGTTCACATCCAAGGCTGTCCAATGCATTTCCTTCGACAACACAATTATAAGAAGTGTCATAATGGTAACAAAGGGAAATACTGCTATTGTGGCATAGACAATATTTAAGTACAAGATGATGAATAAAAAACCTCACTGCCTTGCAATGAACATGCTTAAATGATGATGCAGAAGCTGCCAACAATTATGCCAATTGTCACTGCTGACTGTGATGAGCATTTGTTTCATCAAAATTAAAATACATTCTCAAGTCCTGAAATTGTCAAGTATTTCCAACTTATATGTAATGAATTCAAGCATACAAGATGCAAGGATTTTTAAGATTCAGTGACATTCTTGCATCATTTTCTGAGCAGCCTAGTATTTAATTTTTCAAGTTGCTAACATTTTGAAAGTGGGCTTAATGCTGTCTAGATTCATACATTCTATTGAAACACCATTTTGCAGACACTCCAGGTTCCTGTCAACAGTGCTCAGGTCCATTGTATCCACGTGCTTCTAGAACAAGGAAATTAATACCTTTCTCCCTGAATAAGAAACATGTTAGCATGTTGTTATTAGTATTTAAAAAAGATCACTGGGGTAAAAAATTTCTGTTGCCAGAGACTCTAGTACAGAGATGGACCCAGCCTTAGAGTTGTGAGCACAACACAGCTAGTAGTCATTTCTTTGTAGCAAGAAATTCCATGGTCTGGTCTTCATCTTTTAGACTTCTCATCTACTACCAGCTGAACATTCAGTAGTTGCAGTACAAGGCATCTATTACCAGAAATTATAGTTATCAAAAAGTAGGCAAGCAGATTATCATTTGGGCAGGTGGAGCCAGTCACAAGCCGAAGAACCAAGCCTTTCTGGAACACAATGAAGAAGTTGGCTCTTTTTAATCCTTTGTTGAAAAGATGAAAACTATACTCCAACATGTGATGCTCTTCACTGTTTCACCCACTTCCTCCGTTTAGCCCCAGATACCATAGTGTTCCAATCAACATTGAGCAGATGTGAAGGTAAAAAAAGCCTCAAAAAATAACTGCTAAGAATCTGGACCACATTAGAGGAATCAAGTTGGAAGCAGTAGTGGGAACAACAGTAGGTAACAGTCTTTAGTCAGAGTATTTCAGGAGAAATGTCATCCAAAACAAGAATGCTAATGCAATTCAAGACCTTTGGCTAGCTCACATTACTCCCTCTCTTCTTCGAGTGCTCAGATGCACCCTTGCAATCTGTTCTTTCACAAGTCTCCTCTTGTTCTCTAAATGATCACTACTCAATAACTGGAAGCTACCTATCAGGACTTGGGAAACTAGCCTCGTGGCCCTGTGCTGGTTTTGGCTGGGATAGAGTTAATTTTATTCATAGTAGCTTACATGGGGCTATGTTTTGGATTTGCGCAGAGAACAGCGCTGATAATACAGAGATGTTTTTGTTACTGCTGAGCAGTGCTCACACAGAGTCAAGGCTTTTGCTGCTTCTCACCCCACCCCACCAGCGAGTAGGCTGGGGGTGCACAAGAAGTTGGGAGGGGACATGGCTGGGACAGCTGACCCCAACTGACCAAAGGGCTATTCCATACCATATGACGTCATGCTCAGGATATAAACCTGGGGAAGAAGAAGGAAGAGGGGGACGTTTGGAGTGATGGTGTTTGTCTTCCCAAGTAACCATTACATGTGATGGAGCCCTGCTTTCCTGGAGATGGCTGAACACCTGCCTGCCCATGGGAAGCAGTGAATGAATTCCTTAGTTTGCTTTGCTTGTGTGCGCGGCTTTTGCTTTCCCTATTAAACTGTCTTTATCTCAACTCACAAGTGTTCTCACTTTTACTCTTGATTCTCTCCCCCATCCCACTGGGCGGGGGGAGATGTAAGCAAGTAGCTGCGTGGTGCTTAGTTGCTGGCTGGGGTTAAACCACAACAGGTCCTCATTTTTCAAGCCACTAGCCTCAGGGGAGTAAGTCAGGTGCCTAAACAGACATAGCTAATTTGAGGAGGATATCCTGCCTGGCTTCCAGCTACTATTCCAGAAGGAAATAGGTCTCCTGTGGATTGTACAGTACATCTGCCAGCCCTTTTTTGAGTATCACAGGCATCCCAGAAATTTAGAAGTGGCAGAACATATTCCAGTCTGGACAGTGAATCTCAACTTACCTGTCTACTCTATTCCACATATCTTTGCTATGGTGATTTCAAATTCCTGGTGGAAAATACAACTGAGGGGCACACAGAAGATCTCTTATGTAGTACCCAAACAAACTGCAGTCTCTAGCTCCAAAGGAAAACTTGGTTAAAATCACTTAAGTGTCAATATTCAGAGCGATCAACTTGTTAACTGCAGTGTTTGCTGCATCCATCTGTATTCTGCTATATAGACATCTATTTTGGAGTTCTCCTTGAGGACAGACTTATAGTTCAGAAGTCATCAATATCTCTATTATGTTTCCTTCAAACAATTTCAAAATATAAATTACAGTGATGTAACAAATATAATGGAAGACTCCATCAACTTTATCCATAAATTGTACATGCAGGGAATGGATCTTCCAAAGTACATAGAAATAATATGTTAATTTAGAATAATAGGTTCTGCCTTTGTTTACACTTTGTTTGGTGAGGGGGTGGAGAGAAGAAAAAGAAAGGGCAGGCTTATATTAAAAAATAGATTTTTTGCTAATTAGAATCATAGAATCGTTTAGGTTGGAAGAGACCTTTAAAATCAAGTCCAACCGTAAACCTAACACTATCAAGTCCACCACTACACCATGTCTCTAAGCACCACATCTACATGTCTTTTAAATATCCCCAGGGATGGTGACTCAACCACTTCCCCGGGCAGCTTGTTCCAATGCTTGACAACCCTTTCAGTGAAGAAATCTTCCCTAACATCCAATCTAAACCTCCACTGGTGCAACTTGAGGCCATTTCCTCTTGTCCTATCACTTGTTACCTGGGAAAACAGATCAATACCCACCTCACTACAACCTCCCTTCAGGTAGTCGTAGAGCGCGATAAGGTCTCCCCTGAGCTTCCTCTTCTCCAGACTGAACAACCCCAGTTCCCTCAGCCGCTCCTCTTAAGACTTGTGCTCTAGACCCTTCACCAGCTTCGTTGCCCTTCTTTGGACGTTGCTGCTCTTAGTATCTCTTCAATATATTCTTCAGTGACAATATGGTAATAGCATATTTACCACACAAGTACAATGCCCAGGACTTATATCCCCAGCAGTGAGAAAGAGGAATTTAATATGTATTTATCAATAAATTCTGAATATTTATAAAGGTACACTTTTAATCTGTGCTGAAATTAAGTCTGTTATATAACAAACACTTTAATTATTAACCTGGCAATATTTTAAGGATTTCTAGATTTTTGGGTTTGTTTTTTTTTTTTAAAGCTTGCTGTTGGCAGGGACAGAGACAATGAAATGCACGAACAATATTTGATTAAAATTCCCACTCTGGTAAATGTAGTCAATATGACAAAAAAATAAAGATACTTCTTATTTCCTGCAGTTTCCATCAGATAGGTCTGAGTGCTCTGCCAGACATTATTATTGGAATAAAAAAGGAAAGATTCAAGCCATTTCATTTATTTGAGCAAAACAACCCCAAGATTCCCAAACCCAGTCTATTCTGACTACTTGTTGTATGCAAAAGGTGTTTAATACTAAAGCTTGTCACATGCAGAATTTTTGCATCCATGAAAAAGCAACTCTTAATGGCAGCACAGAAATAATACTGATTTACTATACCAAAGTGACTCCATAAAGTTAAACTTAGCACTTGAAAGATGGATAAAGTTTCTTTGCAGTGTTGCCAAATTTTAATACCTTGGGTGGGATTCATCTAAGTGTTGATTTACATGAAATTCCCTTCATAGTCAATGCAGACCTAGGTAATATAGTTAGGTCATGATTTGTCTCAACCTTAAAGCAGATTTCTACACTTGGTCAGATGAGTCATACCTTAGAAGTATCCACTTCTTTCCAGTAACTACACTAATACTCTTATCCACTATTGGGCATCCAGTTGAATTGCAAGAATCCCTCCAATATTCTAAACCCAGGAATTAGAGAGGAGAATATCCTCCAAGTTATCTGCAAGTTATAAGCATTGCACTTTTGGGTGTAGATGTACAGGAATAAAAAACCAACTCACTTTATATTCTTCTGTGTGCCCAGTATCCCACAGCACTGCTGTAAGGGTTCAAAAAGCAAGGTGACCAGCTTTTTCCAGTTCCCACATAACCTTAAGACTACAAAGCTGAAGGAATATATGCATTGTGAGATCCACACAGACTATACAGCCTCCAAGAACCAGCATTGTTCCTTCTACTCTGACAATGTATTAATATGAAAATGACTGAATGTAACTAATACAATGTATTCCTTCCGGGCTGAAGAGATCTACTGACTGATCAAGTAAGAACAACAGTGATTTCAAATAGCTGCCCTACATCTCTCAGAAAACAGCAGGTGACAGAGGTAGCAGTGATACTACTTGTATTCCCACTGCATATCTCCTGATATTCCCTCTTGCTGTAATCTGCAGTAGATAACTGAACCATGAGCTAGACCCTGTTGGCCAATGTGAACATCCAGATCTGCTGAAGAAATCTAGTCTTCCCATGGTTTCCCCATTTTCCCAAAACCAGAGAAGAGCTCTGGTTCAAAGGTGCTTTCCCAACATGACACACTCTGTACTAAGAATGAAGCTAAAGGAAATTAATCTTCTACCAAAACTGGTCTTCGTAAGTGTAATTTACCTGTCTTTTAGATTCACTCGATGTATTTCCACCTTCTTGTGCCATACTGCCTGAAAGGATTGATCATATATTAATTTAGACAGTAAAGATCTGGAAACATTACACTTAGCCTGCAATACAAGTCTGGAAATGAACTAGGATTATACTTCTATTCCTACTTTATTTTTAAATTTATTTTTATTCACAAGGGTTCAACCACGGCATTGTGATTCTTAACCTACTTGTCTGGCATAATGACAAATGAAAAAAAACAACCAACCACAACTTTAAGGCAGAACAACAGCTATTCTGGCAAAGGTTTGAAGTCAGACATCTTGCAGCTCATAACACCTATACTATATTCTCAATAATTTAAATCAGTCAAAAGGCAGCCAAAGAAAACCTTATTAAATCTGACCTCGTCCCCATGGAACTGGGAGCTGGCAAAAAGGAAAAAAAACCCCACACAATAAATACAATCAGATTGGAACACAATACAATAATACTGTTGCTAAATGGACTTTAAAAGGATGCAAGATTAGCATTTAGCTTCTTAAAGAATCCAGACTACATTCAGCTCTTGCATAGAGTGGAACAGAGGAAGAAGACCTGGCAGTTTAATCCATTTGGGATGCCCATATATAAAGTCATCTTCATTCTGCCACAACAGTTTCTAGAATGATTATTTTGAGAAGAGAACTTTGGTCCCGTTGAGTTTAAACAACAGTGATAATCTAGAAGACATATGAGCTACCATAAACTGTAGCTTTGCTTCTAAATTGTATTGGGTCCCAGTTATAAGGACATTTCTAAGAAGAAAAAGGCAACAGAGGACTGTCTCCTGATCTGCAGTTGAACCTGCTCAGTCCATCAAGATACACAGAATTTTACTGATGCCAGTCTCAATAGTTTATACAACAAATACTTATTTGTCAAGTGGTAAGAGCAATTCTTGCAGGTCATTCTTATGATACAGATAAGAGTTACAACAAATGTAAAATAAGACCCTATTGCTAGGGGTCTTATTTTTAATCTTCACTGCCAGAAGATGTGGGAAGACCACAGGCCCTCCCCATACATTCCAGCCCAGGCTTTTTGGAACACTCTTTCACAGTACTGGACTCTGCC
Source organism: Ciconia boyciana (assembly GCF_034638445.1). NCBI lineage: Eukaryota > Metazoa > Chordata > Aves > Ciconiiformes > Ciconiidae > Ciconia > Ciconia boyciana. The sequence continues at coordinate 64,253,934 of NC_132934.1, forward strand.
TTTGCTATGAAGCAGAGAATAACCATTTTATTTTACAGCTTGGAGTGTAGTATTTGAAGAAAGGGCTGCTAGTATCTCCGGACTCACATTCAGGTAGACTATGGGAGACAACCTACACCTATGTTTATCCCAGGAAAGAATTCTGTGTATCTATATTTTGAGATAATACTTACTCAGGCAAGATTTAAAGCATGAGCTCTGAATCCTCATTTGAGTTTCTTGCATAGAGAAGGGACTGAGGAACAGTTAAGCAAAGATTCTCAAAGGAGATCAAGTTCCTTTAACATTTGATTAAACTGAACAATCAAAGTATTCTAAATGGGGGTTTCAAAGAAAGATTTGCTAGCCAGTGGGTTATACCCTCATAATCCCCACTCGCTACCAGCAGTGGGAAGAGAAGTCAGAACTATTGAAGGCCAAGTAGTCTGTAGTTGGCAAGCTCAACAATTCACAGGCTAAAACAACTAAGAACAATAGCTGCTAATGTGTGATGAAAGACCCCCAAACAAGACAAAAGCAAGTAAGGAACAGAACTACTGAGGGCTGAAAACCAACTGCTTAAGCAAGCAAAGGTATTACTGGAACTGGGAAACTGTAAATACTCAAAAGAGCTAAATCTAACCCGGAAGCATGCTACCTCCAAGCCTTCAGTGTTCCCAGGACATTTAGCCATTACTGAGGTCCTGCTATCCAACACTACATATCATTACACAGCGCTATATTCATTCAACAAAGCTTGTCTGCTCAATACTGTCTTTATTCCAGCTTCTGACTGTTGCGCACTACCCTAATTTATCACTTTGGGGCTAGGGAATGCTATGAATTTCAACTTTTACTTGAAAACTATTGAAACAATAGTTACAAGTCACAGAACTTTTCCAAAAGGCAAAGATTATTCAAAGCTACTTCCGCTTCTTTTTAAACCACTTGACTAGGAAGGCAGGTAATTTACATTCCTACATTACTTTAGCAAGTAGTTTACTCATTTTAAAGCAGAGTCCAGGTTGGAAAAAAAAAAAGTATGTTTCAATTCACACTTTTGCTGTTCTAGCCAATCTTGCATAATACTCATTTCTAGTAACAGGCCTGTTGGTGCTGGGCTGTTTTACCAAGGCACTGTACCTTGCATTTAAAATTGGAACCTTGCTCCCACTTTAAAATGTCTTATTCTCCAGCCCCAGGAGAGTGCTGCAGCTTTCTACAATGTTTCCCACCTACTCATTCCCTGGACAGCTGCCAGTGTTCCCTCCCCTAACCAGCATCATCAGTGTTACAAGTATCCTGATGTAGCAAGTTCAGCAGCAGCCTAAGCGTAACATGAACTTCTGTTAGGCTGGTTTATAGTATTAGTTCAACAAACTTCAACTCCGCACATCCTTAACCATGTTGTGACTATATAGCAGATGCCTAGCAATGAATAAAGCAGATTAAGTGAACTTGTAAGTTTATTACCTGCTTTCTGAACTGAAGTAGACATCCCAGAAAATATATGGGTTTTTTCCAAGTCAACAGTTACATGAAAATAGTCCTGTTTCTCTTTTACTATGTACAGTACAGACACATGTGTCAGCTCACTGGGAAAATACACAGTCACTTTTCAAATTAGGTAATCATTTTAGTTCAAAGGGCATTTCAGCTACACTCTTGTTTTATGCAAATTGCACTATATTCACTTGAGGGACTACAGTAGAAAGGGGAACTCACCACTTTAAGAAAAAAAGTTGCCTGTGGCAACTTACTTATTAATCAGAAGCAGGAATCTTTCTACAGTCAGAAAGCAAATGGCTCAGTTCTCTTGTCTGTGTACTCCCACTTATGGAGGGTTCAGCACTGGAGTTGCAGATTCCTTTTTTGAAATGAGGATGTGCCTGTGACCCAAATCCACTTTAGAAACAAGGGCCCTCAAAACCCATGAATGTAGTTCAAACAGCTGTGCCTTGCTTACTGTCTTCCTTTTCTCCATAGCCCACTGAAACTTCAAAAATAAGCAGAAAGCTTGTTTAACATCAGTCTTCTGTCATAAGTTAGTAATGTATGCAAGGTAATACACAATTCTCTCCCATATAAAAGCTTCAAATAAGCATTTACTTGAAGCACTGGAGAGACAGTATCGAGTAATTAGGAATTATTTACCTCAACCTTTGGTTTCATATCTGACTTTACAAGACTGTTTCTTGTTAAGAATGGTGTAATTTTCTTAGTTACTTCACACAACTGTTTCATGCTTTCTTTGATGGTAAACATTTATGGTTTTTATACATTCTCTCTGGCCGTTAGAAAAAAAAAGTAGATATTTAGTAGATATTTCAACTATGACACTGATGTCTTCAAAGCTGTTTGAGCTGCAAGTATATAGTTTAAACAGCAAATGACTCCATAGCTACCTAATTGGTAAGGTAAATTTTAACAGCATCACTGGAATTTTTCTATGGAAACAATTCTTCTGTGACCTTTAAATTAGCCACAGAAAAAAGAATGCATCATTAAACTGTTACAGCAGATAAAAGTTAAATAAGAGATAGCAAGTCTAGCAGGAGATTTTGCTACTATTCACAATTCAGATGGATCATCTGCATAGGTCCACAATGCAATCTTCAGTTCACCTGAAGAACCCTGGAGGACCAGCATATTATTGTTAAGAAATCAGTGAAAATTACTGTATTAAAGTATTTTATCTTATTGTAAAAATACTTTAAAAGTCTAAATTCCCAATTTCAGAAATAACAGATTTTTCATAAACAGTCAGCTTATTCATACTAAAATACAGTCACATTAAAATTCTTTTTGGTTTTCCCCTGTCTTGTTTTTAGATTAGATATGATGGGCAAAATACCAGCTTCACAAGTTTACTGTTAGTGGGAAATTCCACTAAATAATATGGAAATTCCACCTGCAGCATCTGAACACAATCTCGCACAACCCTGGCATAAAGCTTTTCCTGTACAAAAGACCAGTGTTCTTTAACAACACTACATTCAGAATCAAGAGTTTCAACAAAACTCCCTTCTTAAATTTAACAAACTGGGTAAAGCTGAATGAACGTGGCCACTTTGCAATACTCATGTAAGTCAGCAGGCCAACTGAAAAGCCTGCTGCACGGCCTACTAGCTTTTCAGTACATTTCTCTGATGAACAAGCTAGCCCACAATGAGCACACTCCTTCCTCAACTTGCCTTTTAATGAACATATGCACCATTATTTTTCCCTTGCTCTTCAGACAAGTAATTTTCTTAAGAGGTATCTCTATCATATGCATTAAAATGACCCAATATACTTTCAACTAGACACACATCTGAGAATTTTTAAATACATTAGTATATATTTCCTCTCCTGTTACCTTATGATCTAGGAATCCTTTCCATTATTAAGAGTACTAATTGCTTACCACCAGAGACATTAGAAGCCGATTCTGTATTGAAACAGAGCCAGGTTGGCCTCTGAGGATTTAAACCTTCACTTAAAAAAAAAAACAAAACAAAGTTTCACACAACAGTTCAGCTATTTTTATAACTTCTACAGCCTAACTTCTAAAAGGCTCCTAATTCAAATGAACATCATTGCAATTGTTTTAACACTCATCTGATGTTTCTGATGGCTTCAGCTTTTCAATCTCCCACCTTCCATTGGTGAAAGAAGCAAGAATGTAAATGCATCTAAGCTACCCTTAAAATACTATTATGCATAAGATACATAAGATAAAAAGCATATATTATATGCTTATATTAACCATATATTTGAGCAAGCATGATTAAAGCTTCTTTCAGCATCATGTGGTACCATCTTGATGGTACCACAGCAGAAATAAGACTTGTGAAAGGATGCATAGATGCAACCATATATGTGCAAGTGTGAGTGCATACCCACACAAATAAAACAGACTCTTTGTAATGGCAAAGATGGAGACAATTCACTTTAAGCAAGTGCCAATATGAAAGATGAAATTGAAATAATCATACGTAGCAGGCAGATTAAAAAAACAAAATAAAACACCTTAAGTCTTCTTAGACTACCAAGACCTGGAAGAAAAGTTGATCTTCATCATAAGAAAGCTCAAATGAAGCTATTATATCCTTCAAACTAACTAATAAGGACCCTAATCATTATCAAACTGAAAGAGGGAAAGAACATGTTACATACAGAGAAATAAGAAAATTTAAGTTAATTTCAAAAGCTGTATTTTCAAGGTCAAGTGAAGTGATGACATCGGAAAGTCCAGATATCAACATCAGATGAGAGTCTGAAAGAGTTTAAAGCTATCTCGATAAGGACTGACTGTGGGACATAATAAAACAGCAGATGCCATCTGCATACATGAGGAGATATCAAGGGTTAAGTCTTCATTCCATGCCTTACAGACCTCCAAATTGTATTGGTAAACAAATATTTCTGGCATTAATAAGCTGAAATATGAAACATGAACATCACTGAAATCCTTGTTTAGTAATACTCTGAAGTATTTATTCCTTAATTAACAGCAAGTATTGAACATATTTGAGTTGTTAGTCTGGAACACTCCCCAAGAATTTATATCCTGGGAGTGTCCAAACATTACACACTTTTAACAGCTTCATACAGATTTGTTTGCTAGTAGGTCTGTCCACAGATAAAACAAAGAAAAAATAATTTCCTCTACTATTTTTGGTATCGTCACTAGTAAGATTTAATCATGATACCTGCGTAAAACTTCACTACACATTTCCATCCACAAGTTCTTCCCCACACCAGTTCCCAATCAGTGTTGCATACAGATTGAGGATAAAGAACAAACAAGGATCTATGCAACTTAAGTAAATAGTTTTGAAAAGGAATAGAATCTCAATCTATAACTTTGCAGTTCTCATGTACCTTTCAAATTTAAAAATTCCACAAGAGTACTAGGATGTCCAGATACTCCCCACATTACGAACATTGTCCTTTAATTAAGTATAGGCTACTACTCATTGAAGCACCACGCAGCACAAAATTTGGGCAAATGGCGGATTTCTAATAACAGACTTCTTGCATGCACCAGTTATAACTCACACAATCAAATACTAAAGAGTGGCCATTTGAGAAACAAAAAGAAAACAGACATTAAGTTAGCCAAGATATTTAGTAGCAGTGTCTGTAGACACTTGCTCACAAGCTAGTATCACATTTACAGACCCACTCTTGCAGCACTCCCCACAGTTTGTAACGTTCTGTGCCTAGCAACCCTTTTTTTGGCAATGCAACAATAAAAATATCACCTACATCAAATAAGTTGCCATTGGACATTCAGAAAACAAGCAGTGAGTCCTCCAGTGCTAAGACCATTGAAGACTGAGACACAGCTGACTCTGCAACACCTTAAACTTCAGAACAGTACAGAGATCGGGAACTCCAAGTTTTCCTTTCTATACAAGTTATTTTATTTCAAAACTGAATGCATGTGGCAGTATAGAGTATATCCATGCCAAATGCCCTTGCAACCAGCCTGCCTTTGCAGGAGGAATATTGATTAACATCCCCCACAGGAAACTCCTTCGCATGTCTTGACATTTGTCTTTGCCATTACCCATGCTGAACCTCGTATTCAAGTGAGCAACACTAGAATTCTTAATTCACTCTAGATCCTTAAGTTTGAAAATTTTTTTCACAGCACTCCTTTGTTAGTTGTTAGTATCTTTACAGAAAGAGAGCCAATGTTCCCCCAAGTAAACTTGCCTATATGTTGGAAGCTGACAGCACACTTTATTCTAGTAAAGTAAAAGGAAGAAAGTAAAGCGTTTCTGCTTGCAAACAGTTTACCGGAGACAAAAAAGCATATCCAGACTATACTTGAAACTCAGTTCCTCTTTAGCTGTTTCTCAACTAATTTGGATATTAGCACAACACACCATCTCAAGGCTGGTTCAGTGAAGCACTTTTCAAATCACATCCTCTCCTTTGTTCAAAACAGACTCCCTTTTACCAATCTTTCTTCAGGCTTCTTTTTGTGCAACGTGTTACTGCTCAGCACACATGCATAAGCAGTCTGTCTATCTTTCAGAAGCTTTTCATAGTTTGTAATTCTATTGTGTTCCTTACCTAGCACATTCCTTCCAGCACAAATAGCTTCCTTGCTATTTATTTCTTCAGTTTCATCACAGTAATCTCATAATTTACATCATGACAGGCATTTACTATCCAACTTTCTAAGCTTACACTCTCCAGTTTATTTCTTCAGGTCACTCCGCACAAACATTTTGCGCAACATATTACCAGAAGAGGTGACAGATTTGCACTGTTCTGTCCTTCCTTCCATCTTCTGAGAACTTAAGAACTCCTCCGATTATAACATTTTTCCTCAGTATAATCAGCTTTAGACACTGACACCTTTTTTTTTTTTCAATCCTAACTTAACAACTTTTTTTTTTCCTATCAGTTGGAAAACAGAAAGCAGCCAATGCACATCATCAAGTTAGGCCTTAGCTAGTTAGTATACAGCCATTGTCATTTTAACTGGGCCAAAATGACAAGAAAAGACATAAAGAATGCGTCAAGGAGAGTGGGAGATCTATACAAGTTTCTTCTTCCTATTGGGCAATGAACGGTAGCATGGAAGCATGAAAATAACTTGAAAGAAAAGTCGACAGGGTAAAAATGTCACCAAAAAATAGTATGTCTGTAAATTTGTAGAACGAGGAGGAATATATACTGTGTAATCCATTCATACAGAACCAACTTGCATAGTCAAAAGGACGGAATAGAGCTACAAGTTAACTGTTGCTACGATTCATTATTTCATCTATCATTTGTCCTCTCAAGCGGATGTTTGAATAGCACTAATCTTTTCATTCTTATGATGCATCTCATTTCTTACTCAACTACAGACCCTATTTCTGCTACATTTAAATAGAACATTTGGGAATTGAGCTCTGCTGTTCATGACCTCAAAACTTGTAAGATGATTATATTGTCTCTCAACCTGTGTTGCAACCCCGGAGCTAGCTGCATCTCTGCCCCCCTTCTCATTCCCAAGCATCTCATCTTGAAATATCTCATCATACACCAAGGTTTGTGCTTTTTCTGTTTGTTCCATGCACAACTTAACAGTATTACTCGTAGACATACAAGCAATAACATCCCCTGGATCAGCCAATCTTAAATATGGCTTTGGGTCTTACAGATTTTCGCATTCTGGAATGTCTGACTAGGCAGTCTGACTACTACATAAATTACATGCTAAAATTAAAGACTGAATGAATACACTAACACAGACATCCATGTAGATGAAGAGGCTCAGCATATCCTGTTAATAATATACTCAGGACTTTTTCAGATACTCTGAAGCAAAGCTGCCTCTCCACTTGTCCCAAATACTCCTTTCTCTCAAGAGGGTGTTCCTTTACAGATTGCTGCAAACGTTTTGCATAGTCAAGTTGTAATCCTTCTGGTCAGAACTGCTGGCAGGATGGTAAAGGTTTCCTAAATGCATTTAAAGGACAATGGCCAATACCTGCTTAAGAACAGCCAGTCTGGAGTTACTACTTCTTTCTTCATGTAGAATTTTTCACTTGAGCCCCCACTACACATCCCAATAAGCACAACCTCCACTATAGAGTGGTACCTATAGAGAAGCTTGATTTCCATCACACTTCCTCTTTTCTACTCAAGATTCTGCGGGACCTTCACCTGTTTCCACTAGAGGATGCTTGTTTGCACCTTTTTCTAAGATGAAGTTGCCTTTAACTAAATTAAGTGACCCCCTAGACCTAAGAGGGCTAGGAAAAAAGAAAAACATTAGGAGAGCACTTTCAGATTGTAGGAGTTTATTGCGCACTGACGTAAACTACTGTGTCGGTACGTGAGCTTACCAAAACTTCCTCGCAGCATTCTCCTTTCAGCGCGACAATTAAACAAGTAAGTTTTGCATTAATGCATTACCAGATCCATCCAGGCTGCCTATCACGTGGACAAGTGTTATTGCTCGTCCGCACTCGTTACCGCCCAGGCGCTCGGACCCTCCCCGGCTGAGCGCCGTGTGAAGAGGATGACACCTGCAGGGCTTCCCTCGAGGTGAGCTCCACACTGCCAGCCTAGAAACATTACTCAGAAAAGTCTGTTTTCTGCTACGCTCTTCTGCCTTCATATCACCCCGTATTAAGGTTTTCCGCCGGCAAGAGGCAAAAGCAAGCAGCAAGCCCTTCTGGGCGCAAAGCCCCCCCGGCGCCCACCGAGGGAAGCTGCCCTGGCCGGCCGCGGCTCCTGAGGCGGGCCCGGCCCCGCACCCACGGCCCGGCGGGGGGAGGAGGGGGACGGCTCCCGCCGCTCCTCTCTATCCACACAGCGAGGTCCTGGGGAAGTAAATTACTGCCTTCCCTTCCGAGGTGGGAAATTTAAAAAAAAAAAAAAATAATAATAATAATTAAAAAAACCCACACACGATCCGCCCGCCAGCCTTGGCGCTGCCGAGCAGCGAGCACAGCCCGCCCCGAGCCCGCCCTGACAGGTCCGTGCCCCCGGCAGCCCCACGGCCGGGCACCTGCACCCCGCCCACGGCACCCTGTGCTTCCCAAGTTCCCGTCGCGACAGCTCCCCGCCCCCCACGTCTGTCGCGATACAGAGGCCGCCGGGGGGAAGGGGGGGGGGCACGGGGTGGAGGGGGAAGCACCCCCAGCCACGGGGGAAGGGGGCCCGGCGGAGGGCAGGGGTCGGCCTTAGAAGGGCCACTTACCGGGCGTGCAGTGCAGGGGTGAGGCCGGCGAAGAGACGGGCGAGGAAGGGGGCGCCGGCGGCTGCGGCTCCTTGGGGGTGCCGGCAGCCGAGGAGGGGATGGCGGGGGGCAGCATGAGGTAGCGGTCGGGCTGCGGCAGGCAGCGGAGGCAGACCGAGTGGAGGCAGGGCAGCAGCTTTGGCCGCCGGCTCTGGATGGGCTGCCCGCACACGCCGCAAGTGTCCAACAGGTTGAGCGGGGCCGCCTCCCCGCCGCGCTCCGCCGGGCCCTGCCGGCTCTCGGCCTCGTTCTCCCCGCTCAGCGCCGCCGCCCCCGTTCGATCCGCCGGGCAGGGCCCCCCCGCCGCCGCCGCCGCTGCCGCCGCCGCTACTACCGCCGCTGCCGCCTCTTCCATTGTCCTGCGCCGGCCGCCGCCGGAGCGCCGAAGGGAGGCGGGGCGGCCCCGTTGCCCCCGCCGCTTCCCGCCCGCGCCGCTGCCGCCGCCGCGCCGACCCCCGCCCCGCGCGGCCCGCGGTGTTTGTGTGCCTGCCCCGGGAGGAGCCTGCCCCGCCGCGCGACACGGCCAACGGCCGCCCGCGCCCCGCCCCTCGCCACGCTGCGCCCCGCCCCTCCCCCCGCCGCGCCGCCCGCCCCGCCCCGCCTTGCCCCGCCCCGCCCGCCGTCCCGGCCCCGGTGCCCCGCCCGCCCGCGCCACTCCCCCTTCGGGGCCACGCCCCCCGCCGCCTACGTGCGGCGAGAGCTTCTCCCGTCTCGCCCCCACAGGAACCAGCCCGACCGCCGGCGGAAGCCCCGCCCCGAGGTGCCCCGCCCCCGAGAAGCCCCGCCCCGCCGTCTCCCCAGGCGGTTGGCGGGGCTCTGCCCCTCGGCGGGCGCGGGGCTGAGCCGGGCCGGGCGTGGGGCCGCTGCCAGTGGCGCCGGTCACCCACCGGCGTACACCCGCCACCTCCCGCGGGCCTGCGCCCCACCAGCCCACGCACTGCGCTACAGGCTTCCTACTGGCCCCACTGGAGCCCATGGTCCTCTCAGGCCCTGCCCAAATGGCCGTCCTCCCGTCTGGGTAGACGGCCTGGCCCGCGGCCAGCAGCGAGTGGGCAGCCTGGCACCGGCTGGGTGAGAGGCCTTCGTCCCTTTGACAGGCCATTGAAGAGGTTGTCCTTCTCCCCTGCTCTGTGTGCAGGTGTCGCTGTAAATTCTGGCCTGTGTTCGGTTTGGTGGATCATGTCTACGCTGCCATGCGCAGGCACCTTACCGGACTGAAGCTAACTGGCGATCGGTAAAATTAAAAGTACGACGGAAAAGTACAGTTCTGGTTTGGATGCAACATTTTATTGAATGCTTTACCTTAAGTACGCGTGCAGACATGAAGTACGCTTACACATTGGTCGCAGGTCAATTGTAAACTGATCCAAGCTCCTCAGAATATTCCAGGTATCTGCACTTAAAATCCCAGAGCGGCCAGCGCTCTTCCCGCTTCCGTGCAATCCCATCAAGACCCTAACATGGGACCTGTAATATATAGGAACATAAAAAAGCTGTACATGACGAAAGACGAATTTCTTCAGCGCATAGAACAAGCGTGTATGGGAGCATTGTCATGATTCAGCATCTCACATCCATAATTTACCATGATAACAGGAGAACAACACTACAGGTTGTTTCGGGGGGTGGGGGGAAAGCAGATTTGGCTTTACGATGAGGAACTGTTAAGAGATAAATGTAGTTCCCTGCTTAAGAATATCAACAGAGGGGACAAGCCATACTGTCTCAACTCTTCACCTCCCAGCACATAGGGAAAAAATGTCACCAGAAGCAGTTTCCCGAAGGCCACCTTCTGCCTCCCAGTCCCGCTGCCTCTCTCCCTCTGCTGAGAGTCACCAAGTGGTAGGGTAGAGCCCCGTCGTCCTTTTTCTCTGATCCCACACATGCTGGCTTGGCTATCCAACACCCTACGATGATGTTCTAGCAATTCCTTGTGACAGGAGCTAACATGCTGAGAGCATGTAAGTGTTAGTGAGGAAACGGGTTCAGAAATTAAAGCCAAGGAAGATGGTACAGGTTCCATAAGGTGAAAAAGTATCAAAAATGCCATTAGAATGGGTCTGTTGGGGAACAGGTAATAACTGAAGTATGTTTGGTTAGTTTTAATAGCAAACATGATTGGAAAGTCAGTGAATAATACATTTGTGAGGGATGATAGCAAGTCATAAAATCATCAAACTAGATGGTTTCTGTAACCAGTATAAGCTGTTTCTCCAATAGGTGTCAATACAGGAAAACAGAGATATTATCTAACGGTATGAAGATCAGCCTGTAAAGGATTCTGAGCAGACACTTTGTTGGAAATTATGATCCTCATGAGCCAGTATCCCAGAGATTAGTAAAATGATACAATTACGTTTCCTGCAACGCTTGTTTGCTTGGGATGTTTGCAAAGCTCACTCAAACTGTGCCATAAAATCTGTAGTCGCATGGCATCTGGACAGCATCTGATTTAAAATAAACATTTGATCTTGCATAATTTGAATTTGAATGTAGAGCCCTGCTCTCCTTCCTGTTAGTGGTGGCATCATATTAGGAGTACTCAGGACAGCAGCAAAAAGCATTAGGGAGGAACAGAAATAACCATCCTGAGATAACCAGCTGTTCAGAACATGAAGACGAGAGAGCGAAGGAAGAAGCTTTTAAGTGTATCTGCATTGCTCAGACAAAATGTGGAAACAATCAATGAAAGATGCTGCACGCCTTTATACTCACCTGGGTGCACTGCTTTTGGACCACAGCTACACTGCATCTGGCCAACAGGGACCCCTGGCAGAGCTGGCTTGGGGCTGCTTGTAAAAGGCGACGTCGACAAACCCAGCATGGGGCAATACATGCGGTACTGTCTTCAGTCTGAGAACAGCTGCTGGGTTTGTCTAGTTTCTGTCAGAAGACTTGTTAGGTTCTCCAGTGTTTCACTGGAATGAGACAAACTAATGGAGAAAGAATGAGTATTGTGACAAGCTGATAAAGAGTCAGCTTAGAAAGCATGGAAATCATGTTGACTAGCTGCAGGCAACAACCAGAAGCTGAGATTACTTCATCTCTCCTTCCCTCTTCCATGCTCACAGAAGAGTTTAAGAGTTTGCTATGCTACCCATTACTTCTGTTCCCAGTATGTGAGTTTTATTAAATCCTCTGCTTCTTCTGGACATCCCGATTAAAGCAAATTCCAGAAGCAATATTACTACTCCAGCATTTTGCCTTCTGTTTAGATATACACTTTGTGACCACAATCTAGATCTTTGCCATTTGTAATCTAGATTTCGGCAACATACTCCACAAAAAGTTATTGTTCAAAAACTTCAGCTGCAGAAGGAAATGGCTGCCGACTGCCCAGCAGAACTTCTCAATGGAGGGCTTGTAACTAGGAGTTCCTTGCACTCAGCATTTACTTGCTGGCTCTGATTTCTTCCTTTTGTCTCTCATTCAGTTTAGGTCCTCCCTGTATTTCTAGATTTTCTAGTAGTCAGTCACTCAGCCTTACAAAACGCAACCCTTCCCAGATTACCCCTAAACATCGGCATGTATATTTCCTCCTCCTAAAACAGCCGTGTGACACTAAACAATCTCTTTCCAAAGTTTTTTCATAGACCAAAATAAAGCCATGGGGCTTACAGTGTGATCCAGACAGCTCAGTTTTATCCTTTATGTGGCAACAGTGAAGGAAGTGGCGGAGGAGACTCAGCGCTCCGTCTGTATCATTAAAAAATGCTTTTGCCACTGTGGTCATCCAAAAGGTGGGTATAGCAGCTTTTTGGCCAGACTCCACTACCACCAACATGAAGCAGTCACTGGGAGGATCTGCCCCAGATATACAGCATTTTCTAGTCTGGCTTCTCTTGAGAAAATGGATGCCTTAATATATGGTTGGTTTTGCTGTTGAGTGAAATCCATAAAATATAAAAGTTTTTCACTGGGGGCAAGATGAGTGCATTAGCAATTCACAGTTAGGAAGATGTAATATATTAGCCTTTCCAGCAACAGTGAAGAAGGAGAACTTTACATACCAGAACAGCTGGAATAAGCAGTGAATGGAAGTAGTGCCTCCCTAGCTATGGTGGCTGAATTAGGAATTAATCTAGAATATGGCTTAGCCCTCTAGACTGCCTTTTTGAACTCCACTATCAAGAACCCATAAAGTTACAGTAAACAACCTACTAGTCCTCTCAGCCAGGATAGAGTGAGAGAAACCTGGTCCTGGTAATTTTCTTAGGATTTTCAACTTTTTGTTTTCTATACTTCACTCACCCAACATACACGCACACACACACAAATCTTTTCTTCCAAATTGAGGGATGATTTCTTAGAAACCTTGTGTCCTATTATATATGCTATTTACCTAAGTCAAATATTTCTTCAGCACCTGGCAAATAACCACTGGCACTCTTCTTTCACAATCGAGAAGAGATTCACTTGACCAGCTTGGTCTCAGTTGGAAGCTCACCACAGATAAAGCTGAGTCCAACACCCTGGAGTGGGCCAGCCGCCCTGTAATGTTTCCAGTGCTCCACCCAACATGCCTTCACTGTAAACTGTGGAATAACACCACCACTGCACAGCTTCCCATTAGTTTCATGTTCAGAGAAGTCACTGTGCTTTTGTAAGCTAACCCTGGGGTCATCCCGTTAAGTCCCCTTTCATGGAAAAGGGGCTTGCCTAAGGGGAGAGGCAATGTGCTGATTCTGAACACCCAGTATTAGATAAAAACTGCTGAAAATGACCGTGGTATTCACAAACCCTTTTTCTTCAAAAATGTGGTTTTTAGGGTTAACCTTCACTTCCATAGAGAATTCCACAAACACATGGAATTAGCAAGGCTAAACTTGAGCACATCCCAGGTAACGTCCCCTAACAATGCTCTCTCCAGGTGTTTTATCAAACAGTTATAGGTCCCATCTCTAATCCCCAATGGACCCTTGGAGACCTGTGTCTCTCCTAGGGATGAGCAGGATGCTAGGACTGCCCATGCAGAGATGCTGTAGTTCAAAACTTAATCTCTTCCCCCTTCCAAGTCCCCGTGCTACCCAGGTGTGCGGCCTCAATGGAAGTGGGGCATCCCAGGGTTGCAAGTACACACCAGACCAGCGATAATTTACAAGTGCAGTTGCAAGCCAACCCCTGATGAGTTAAACTCAGACATTCATCCAAATAATCAGGCCAACAGACCATATTCCTAAATTATCACAGGGCAGCTCCAAATCCGTCACATCCAGTTTCTTTTCTGACACGTAAAAGGCCAGAAATAGCTTTCTGTAGCAGCACAAGTAACCCTGTTGGGTATTAGACTCATTTCAAGGAACTCGGGAATTATCCAGTGGGGGCCACAGCTTCTGTTGATAAATCTCAGTAATCTCAGGAATTATAAAGTAGGGGCTATAGCTGTAGCACCCGTGGATTTCAAATTCAGTAATAATTGAGTGCTTAGTTCCCTACCTGCCTAAGCACTTCCCTTGCCCCTGCCTCTTTCTCTGATGAGGTTTTTTACTCACGTTCTTGTTAGCATTAGCACTGCTAGAAAAAATGAAGCATTGCAAACTCCTGTTAATGTATGTTTCTGGGAAGGTCCAAAGATAATTTGGACCTGCAGAACAGTGTTTCTCAAGTCACCTGGCTCCACTGGGAGACTGTAACTCACCAGGATGAGATTCTGCCCTGACTTCATTCCTGAAAAGGGACTTCCTAAACTTCTTTTTCTTTTTTAGGGAAGGTGGGGGAGAAAAAAAATGTTGCTTTAACAGCCACTTTCAGCATCAGTAGTGATGGTAGTAGGTGAATGCACATGGAAAGGAAGCCCTGTATGACATCTTTTTTCACTTCCCGAGTATGAGTCTTTAGCTGTAAGGAGAACCAAAATTTCATTTAACAAAAGATTCCCAGGTTTCAGAGTGTGCTTCCATTCAGATTAGGAAAAAGTTTCCCCAGTTTTAAAATACTTTGTAAAAAAAGCTTTTGAGACATAGTCTGGATTTGATTAAAAACTATATTTTCAATAAAAATATTTTGTTGGATTTTGGTCTTTCATTTATTACTATGTTAAATAAATGTTATACGGCAACATAAAGTATTTGGGATCTTTTTTTTCACAAAAACCTCTAAAAGACATTTACCAAATTACCAGAACTTTTACTCCAACTTCACAATTTTCCGAAGCATTTTTATTAAAAAACCCAAAACCTAAAAAACCAATAATAATTTAAAAAATCCCCAAACCTCTGCAGACTGCAAAGGAAAATGGTCATTATCTCATTACTGGTTTTCCTACTGTCACCTCACTTGCTGACCCCACCTGGTTTTCAGTAACGCCTTCACAGGCTGTGCCATTTCTTGCCCATAGATCTTTGGCTGAATACCCACAGTAAGGTACATTTTGTTCTCTTCTTATTCTCATTGAGTGTCAGAGGTTGTTTTCCCTCTTGTTGACAACAGATCACATTAAATTACTAAGAACAGCCCAGGACCAAAAATACATTCATTTTCACTTCTGTTCTGAAAAGTAACCATAAAATGGAGTTATGCAATCACATATTTATTTTCCCAATGATTTTAAGGTCAAATATGCTCAGTCAAAATGTAAAGGGTGTTTTTAAAAGTGTCTAAAAATCTATCTGTTAGGTTACTGCAACTTGCAATCTAAAGGTCATGATATTCCTTCATGATCAATTGTACTCCTAATGAACCCTTATTTTTGACCAGAAAGTCCCTTCTTTCAACTTAGGCTTTCAGGGGCATCTATATGAATCACATTAAGGAATCAGCTGGAAGAACAGAATCTCTCTCTTTCACTTCATTTTAAATATTGAATATTCAAAAATGCCCTACTTTGCACACAGGCATTACATCTGTATGAGGGATTTGCATCAGTGTGACTAAATTGATTTTGCTGCATCATTGCACATTTGCTTAATATAAACAAGGCCTTTACTGTTGGCTATGCTGAACTAACAAGGAAAAAAAAAGCAACGAAAACTTTCTCTAAGGTTATTTGGAGATAGGATTCTGAATACACATACAGGGAAAATAAGAAGGGTTGGTTTGCTTTTACATGTTGCTACTTTTACAGAGTTGGTTTTCAATGAAGCAAAGTTTATTAGAAAATTCAGAATCCATCAATTTAAGCCAAAGGAGCATGCTACAAATTTCCTAGCAGAAAGATATAACTAACCTTGTCTTGGTTACTGAAAATTTTATTTGCAGTAGCAATTATCTAGTGAATAAAATGTTCACCTCTCAAAAAGCCTCTGAGCTATTTAGAGTGTCCTTCTCATTGTGTCCCAAGTCTCGTCCACACAACTAAACCAAACCCACAAAGGACAACAGGCACCAGGACCAGCTGGAGCCAAACCAACTCTTCTGTTTTATTATGCAACTTCTCTGGACAGCCCTGAATAGAGGGTGGGACAATGAAATAGAGGATAAACAAGTCACAATCCTGGCTAAAAGCCACAGTGGATAGACACAGGACTGCGTTACCTGGAATAACACCTTCCGAGCCTTCCAGCCATCTGTGTCTGGACAGACATCAGGACTGTTGCACACAAAGTTCAAGGCTCTCACCTGGCCTCTTGGCTCTGAAAGCCTTCTTTGTGATGGGAGACACAGCACTCTGACTTGTTTAAGCCCCAAGACTTAGGGGATGAGATATCCCAAGCCTCTCTCCAATTTTTTCATTCTGTCATCACTATTTATGGTATTAATTCTTACGGGATTATATGATAATGAAATTAAAGGGAATAGATTATATATATAGGAACTTTAGATAGACAATATCTAAACCCCACACATTTTACTCTCAATTAGCACAAGGCATTTATGGATCTAGGCAAATACTGAGCATCTAAGAGCATTTCCTTCTCAAAGTCTTTGTGTTTGGTTAGGATCTGGGGGAGAAGGGTGGGAGATAGGCAAAGTTCATTTTGCCTATGCTTTTCCGCATACTATTTCCAGCTGTAGAGAAATTCCTTCCTGGGGTTACGATTTGACATACAACCCTTTTGGCAACAGTGCCAGTGATAAAATGGTGCCACCTTAGCTGCTCAAATGTTCAGTCATGGCCTACAAGAACGTAGCATTGCTAAATGACAAATAAGACATTTTTTGTGTTCCAGTTTTTTGGTGGGGCAGGGGGTTATCATCCTTCTGTTGACTGCTGGAAATAAACCTTTAAAAGTCAATGACTATGCCAGTGGCAACTCTGCTGTCCCATCACAACAGAGTTAGAGTGTTGATGATACCCTGACGCCTATGTTTCAGCTTCCCAGGCATACTCTCCTCTTGCTTTAGAATAAAAGGGTGATTCTAAATTACATTTATGATCAGAAACAGTACTTTACAAACTAAAAAAGAATACATAACATAACAGAAATATTCCTCTAATTATTACGAGCTGAGACGCACACCCGTGGTTGTTGGTTCCATCCAGTCTCTCATTAAATACCCCAACAGGGTGGCCATTGCTGGAGGGACCCTGCGGTATCCCAACCAACACCTTCAGTACCAACGGGCTAAGATCAGAGGCCTGTGGTTCACATGGATCAATGGATGACTATTGATTTAGGATGTTACGTGACTTTGGGACAGGTCATTCTCTATGTCCCTCTGGCAGATTTGAGAGGAAAGTTTACATGCTAAAATTTTTACTTTCTGCTCCTTTACACTGGTGTAGCGAACAGTAGGACTTGAGGTTTGCATAATCTAAAATACTGTGTGCTGGCGTACAGGCGAAATTGAAGAGGTTAAGACTGATACCAGCTTTGTATCTGTTGACTTGCTTTATTTAAAATTTGTAATATTAGTAGAAGAGTCAAAATGAGGCTTCAACTGCATTGGTATGAACCTTCAGAAGTACTGTAAGGAGAGAAAAACAGCTGTATATCAGGATTCAGTTATATTTCCTATGAAACCATGCAAGTGCTGTTACACCTCTTAGAAATGTTCCTACCGAACTCTGTCATATTCTGCCCCTCTTACATTAGTACCTTAGTACATATTTTTGTTTATATTTGGAGCAGTGTCAGCACTGTGCAGCCATATAATACTGTGACAAAACCTCCTCCTTCACTCACATGTGTATTTCCATCCTAAATCAAACATGACTAAAGCAAGCAGAGTTTGACCCTAAATTGGAGAGCTTTGTAAGCAGAAGCTATGTCTTACAGTCACAGAAATCTGACCTCCAGATTTGTGGAGCTGCATATTTATGATTTTCCAATGCTTGAATAGATTTTAAAATAAACCGGTCTGTAAATACAAGGGAAAATCTGACTGCAGCACGATGAAGTTGTGCAATGCAGCACTCCAGGCTTGTTTTCTTCACAACTCTGTAGAACTGTGGGCAATATGTAACTAACTAAATGCCTAATTTATTTATTTTACTTACTTTCAATCAAGCTGTACTCCAAAGGAATATCTTAGTAATCTACAGTATCATGAATTTTAATGTATTATTTGAAGTTATTATTTGACTTTTCAGCTAGGATCAAGGGTGATGGTTCATCCATTGGAGACATACTCTGGGATTAAAGACAACTGGATTGACTTTTTTTATATATATCACATACTTCCCTGGGCAAATTAGTGAGTCTATAGCTCTATTTGCATTTGCACAAAAATAGCATTTTCCTGTCCCACGAGCATGTTGTGAGGGACCTCAAAAGACTGAGATGTCTCACATATTGTTGTAACTGGAAGTCTTATAAAATGTGCAGCAGGCAGATATCCTAAATGTTAAAATGAAGTTGGAACTCAGAAGTAGTTTCTAATTTGCCATTATTGCCATCCACTAAAAGATTAAAATAAGAGTATTGCAAATTTTTTCTTGGTCTCAGGTAATGACTGAGTGCATTTTGCTCCATCTTGGGACACAACTCACAGCTAATGACATAATTTTCATTTCAGATATGAAGCAAAACAAAGTTATTCCAAGTTATTACTCTTACTGAGATTATACTGTATTAAAAAGAACATAACGAGGATGCCCAAGGTTCAGATTATCAGCAAATACGGTTCAGCATAACTCCACTGAAGTAGCTAGAAGTAGACCAAGTTGGACTTCCCGGCAATCTGTCCTAGTGTCCCTACTCACAGTTTCGCAGTGACTGAAATGTTAGATCGCCTTTACAAAATACATAATTTTATTTCTTAGCTTCTACTTGATTAATCACAGGTGAGTGACAAACTGAGAAGGTTTAATGTAAAAATGGACCTGAATAGTATCAGTATCAAGTGATGAACAATTACAACTCTTTTTCCCTTGAGAAAATTAAACCAGCAAAATAGGAGTGGTTAAAAAAAAATGTACATTTGCTTAAAAGAAACACCATTTTCTGCTAAAAGGAGATAGCTATGATAAAACTACGTAACAGCATAGTCAGTTGTCCACTGAATTGTAGAAGACAAGATAGAAATTGCTTTAAACTATTTATGGTTATCCAATAGGCCAGTGCAGAATTTTTCTGTTCCATAATTTTCTACAGATTTGCCCAGATACGAATGCTAAATAGCTTAAGTTAACAATTCCCACTCTTGCCACTGGAATGTGATGCCACAGTCCAACATCTTTCACAGTTTTGGATGCATTTGTTATTGTTTTTCTTTCATTTTCCTACCTCATTATTCCTACGTGCATTCTTCTCTTAAAAAAAAAAACCCAAAAAAAACCCACTATTCCCTTCTCATTGTGAATATCTGCATTTCCAGTATCTGCAGACAGTAGGAGTCTTCACCCTCCAATATTTTTTCCTGAATGTATTTACAGTTAATTTTCCCTTCCATTTCGGTCTTTCCATTCCTTTGCTCACATTTTGCCACACTTGACTGCCTTCTTCCCAATTTTGCTTCATTTCTGTTGCAGCCTTTACGCCTTCCCGCCAGCGCTGTGCCAGCTCCATGCTGACTGCAATATAGCAATCACGTCCCAGCAGCGTGACCACAAAATCGTGTCAGATCAGAGTCATGCAGTAGTCATATCAGATATACCGCACACTTCTTATACGATTACCTATAATGTGCTGTAGCCAAGGCACAGGGTTATATTAAGAAAAACGCCTAAGGACTTCAGAGGAAATATAGGGAGCTGAAGACAAACAATGTTTCAAATAAACGGGAAGGGCTTCTTCTGCTTCAACAAGGTAGAAGAAAAAAGAAACTCTGTTAGTGATATTGCAAGCCACTAAAAATTGAGTGATTCAGACTTACAAGCAACCAACGCTTACCTCTCATATGTCGGTCTTGATAAGAGCAGTATTTCAGTCTTTCCCTCTTCAGGCTGCAGTCCTGTGGCCATCGCCAGCTTGGCAGAGCCTGGAAATGCTGTCATCAGGCAGCGTGAGGGAAACAAGGCAGTTGTGCAATCACGCTTTGGGTACCATAAGAGCTGGTGTGTTGGAATCTGAGAATACTGAGAGCTTTGGGGCTCTCTGTAACCTGCTCGGCCAAGGCCATTGCTGTATGTCGGGTTACAAGCCCTTCCTCTCGAGTTGCATGGGGACATCAATGGGGAGAAGAGGAAAAGAAAACAATAGCCCAGGTAGAAACATCTCAGTCTGTTTGGCCAGACCAGGAGCCTGGAGATCAAAAGTGTTGGACACATATCAAGCAGATTTCGCTGAAACAGGGAAAGAACTGGTTTATGGCTTAAGGTAATGGGCTGTCTTGCCCAGATTCTAATGTTTAACACAAAATGGGGAAGAAGGAAAAAAAAATGAAAAGCTTTATTTGACCAACGTTTAATTCTTTTCCAATGGATTTACAATGTTTAGGTGAAAAGAGGTATCCGCCAGCTAGCCTTCCATAGCCTAGACATGGAAATAAATACCATTTTCCTATAGCGGTTCACTCCAGCACATCCTTAAACAGCTGATTTCTCTGTTTTGCTTGTTAATAAATATGCATAAATATAAAAAATAAAACAAAGACTTACCAAAATCTGCACACGAGTGTATAGCAAGAGGGAAGAGTAAACCATGTTGATTGGAGAATATGGAGTAATTGGAGAATAAGATGCTTTCATAACTTTTCTTATTTGCAATCATATGGAGAAACCTTTCAAACACGGAAAAGACCATCTTCTAGATTTTGTTCCAGTTTGTCACTACAGAACAGTTTCTCAAATATATTATATAATATTACCTAAGCCAAGGAGAAGGAATGTCGGCAGACATAGTAGTTAATACACTCTCTATTGTTCTGGTACTCATTGAGCATCCCATAGAAATTAAGTGCATTTCTATAAAGCCATCACAATTTCTTTCTCCATTCAGCTGCACTAGCACTAACTTGCGTGTTAGGATGGGAGTTGATTATGCGGCTTAGGAGGTGAATTGGTTTGTATCCAGACATAAAATGAGTTGTCTTGCAGAATGATATAAGGGGATTTAACTTTGCTGAGTCAAATTTCAGTAAAATAAATAGACCCAGAGGGTCAAATTTATTAAAGGGACTGTGTCACTGTAACAAAACTACATTGCTAAACATCTTTTGGGATAGGGTTTGAGGTTTCAAATGCATAAATCTTAGCTTGTTTATTCCCATGGCAACATGAACCACACCAAATCTTTTAAACTATTTATTAAAGATAGAAAAAATAAGGGGAAAAAAGAATAAAAATATTTGGAATGCAGAAAAGTAAGGCTTTCATTTTAAAAATCTCCAATTTCCATTCACTGTTAAGAATCTGAATGAGGAAAACACCATTGTTTAACAGGCTTAAAGAGACAGTTAGAAACACAGTTTATTGTTGTTTTTGTTTTAGAAAAGAGAGTTATTCAGTTCACTGAGACAGGCTGGAACCGCTACAGGAGCTGTTATCAGAGCCCAGTCCTTCCCTGGAGAGACAGGCAATACGAATAAGGGACAAAGAAGGCACAAGAGCTGCAGGGGAAGGGAACTTACCCTCTCACTCTGGTGTTGGCTCTGAATAGCAAGTTCATTGCTAGAAAAACTCCAGCACAGCATATTGTCTGTTGGTCACACGGAAACATGGAAATTGCAGCAGTGCCCTGCTGTCTCTAACACGGCTTTTTGGAAGCTGTCTGTTAACAGCATCGTGGCAGCTCTCCAAAGGACGTAGCTCTAACATCTCAAGCAGACTCTTAAACAGAAAACAAAGGGAAACACACTTGAAAAAGGAAAGAACAAGGGAGGGAAGGAAAAGCACAAACCAGGGGGCTATGACAGTCTCATTCCAGGTGTTGTTCAGGATTTAGCCAATGCAAGTGGAGGTGTGAGGCCACCTGGGTTCCTCCTTCTGGCCCAATCCTGTGTGCGCACCTTTCGTGTTGGTAATAAATGCCCAGTGCAAAGGGGCCGCGGTGGACTGGCTGCAGGGGATGGGGCAAATGACTGCAACCATGCTGGGCTGTGCTCCCACTGCCTCCCTGTCTTCCTACAGTTTGGGTCAAATACAGCATCCTTGCAGCTGACTCACCAGGTTAGGGGCACCAGGGAGGCGGAATAGCCCATCCACTCATGATTTTGCTCATCAGCTAGTCTTACTCTACAGTATATCAATTTTGTCCCACTAAATCTAGTCTCACACTTTTCTTCTTTACTGGACATGATTTCAGCATAGTCCTTGGGGCTTATCACTGGGTCTTTTTCTCTTGAAAAGATTGTCATTTTGTCTTTAATTTTTACTGACCTTTGCAAACTATTTTATGTAGCAGGCTGAGCTGTACACTGGTCACCTTGAACTATTTAGAGCGTAGGCCTTGGCACAGCAGGATCTAATTTTTCTTGTTTGCAAGGACATTTCTTATCTTCTCTAAGGAATGAAAGTCTGTATAGTGGTCATTAAAGATATTAGAATGCTTTTTATGAGATTAAATGTATGAACCCCGTTGTCCTATCTAAACAATATGAACTTGTATAATCCAAGACCTTTTACTTGACATACATTCTCAAGGGGAACTAGTGTAAAACAATTCAGACATGTCTGACGTGTCTGACAGGCTGTAGGGGAAAATGTGCTGCGCTTAAAAATTCTGGTGTCTTCTCTGACAAAGCCTACATCTCACAAGTTTGGTGCAAGGACTTAAAATCTGAAAGAAGATTTGTGTCAGGGATGTGCTGGTTTTAGCCTCATGAAGTAAGTGTGTGAAAAGTCATGGTGCACGTTTAATAAAGATGACTTTGATTTTAACAGCAAACTTTCCTAAAGGTCCCCTTTGCTACAGATAGGCATCTACTACCACGAGCCGTAAGAGGTCTAGGCACCCAAAGGGAAAGCAGAGGGTCTGCCTTCCTCTGGTCCCAGCAGCCCTGTTGTTTGCATCAAGATTACAGAGGATGGAGTTGTTCAAATGCACCATGGAGAAAATCTCAGACAAATATACTGGATCCCAGAGCTGTGCTAGATGAGGAACGGGGTCGAGAGGAGGAACTGGGGACTTAGGGCGGTCCAGCCAACTAGACTGGGAGCAAAGTATGTCATACTGGGAGCGAGCAAAGAGCTAATCAGATTGGGAGATCAGGAGCTGGGATCCGCTGTGACTTGCTGTATCAAGGATACCGGGTCTGGGATGAAGCGGGGAAGGCGAAGGACAAGGATGGTGAGAGGCCGGAGGAGACGCAGCAGGTTAGCTTACATCTGGAGTATACATCTGCCCAATTACTTGTCACCTCAGCCGAGAAGCAAATCCTCGATTCATGTTTCTCACCAGTGCCCATCAGCGATCCTCTTCTGGGAGTGCTTTACTCACAGGATGACAACCCGTGACTGGTAGTGGCACTCCATTAGCTCAAGTAGCAGAAATCCCTGCTAATTCTGCAGTTCTCATTCTGCTGAGGAAAATGAGGTATCGTGATGGAATTCATCTCTTTCCAGCTTGTTTTCATTTTCCTCTCTTTTTTTCTGTTTAAGAAAATAAAGAAAGAATTTGTTAAAGAACATTATTGAGATTGCTAAGTCAAGCAATTGAAATAGGAAATAGCAGAATCAAATAAATTATGTTTATTCTGTTTAATTATTTTTTCCTAATGTGATATTAGGAGCTTATCTCCCCCTCTTATCCCTGTGTGGCCTGATAAGTAATTAGCCCAAACTCATTTACAGCAGAGAATATGCTAATACAACATAAATATTTCTTCTAGTATGTCTTTTTTCATATGTCTTTGCTACACAGGCTTATTTTGTGCTCTCTGCAAGTTAGTACAGTGGAAAAAGAAGAATGCAACTATATGCAGTCATCCTGATTTATCTGTTTTGTACATTGTGCCTGCTGCCCTCGCATTTAATCTCGGTTGTTTTTAAGCTGTACGCTCTGGTCACAGACTGTCTTTCCATCTCTGCGTGGTATCTAGAACATTTTGAAACTGACTTATGGAACAATAATGCCAAGGTAATTTCCCCAAATATCTACAAAATATAAAGGACCCTTTGCTCACTCAGGGGACTAGCCTAACGCTGCCGAAGAGGAAAATGAAAAGCTAATCACGTTTTTCAAAGGAAAATAGGGGCCCATGCTTGCATCTTGGCTCACGTTCTCTCTTCGAAACAAGCCTTAATGTTCCAGCTTACGTGAGCTATGGCTGAATCTGCCAGATAAGCCTAGAGAGACAAGGTCTTGTATCAAAAGCCATTGTTTTCACAGAGATGAAATTAATCCAGTATTAATCCAAGAACATTACTGAAATTGTTGAAGAGTCTTAGCTGTTCCTAAGGCTTGTGGCTGCTCCACCCAACCGATGGCCTGCACAAGAGCAGAGCTGCAGCGGGAATCCAAAGGAGACATCCTTTATTAGCAGATAATAACTGAAAGCGCAAGTCGCCCCGTTGTTCTCTGCCGCAGGGCCTCTTGGTGCGGAGCCGGCTGCTGTGGCTGTAGGACCAGGGTGCGGGAGCTGGCAGGGCAGGGCAGGGCAGGCAGGCATGCCACTTGTTTAATTTTGTCCCCAGTCAGTGCTGGGAGCTTATCTCCACCTCTTATCGCTGCCTGGCCTGTTAGGGAATTAACCCAACCTCATTTACGGCAGAGAATATTCTAATACTGTGTAAGTATGTCTTCCAGTCTATAATTGAATGCTCTAATTATGTAACAAAATTGAATGTCAGAACGTAGATATTGCTTCGTCACGGCTGTGTTCTGGGACCCATGGCCTTCATCTTGATGCTTCCACGGCATAAAGGCAGGATACTTTACAGCATGATCCCACCCAAGGAACTGTTGTATGATTAGGTGCAATGTGTACAATGCGCACTTCTATTACTGGTGAGGCAAGTGTGAGCTATAGTTTATATCCCCTCGCTGCTGTCAGCCTTGCATGCAGCAAGTGATCCAGGCAGTGACATTTCAGTGAAAGTTTTGATTCCAGAAAACAAGCCTGTTCTCCAATGCACCCCCATTCAGAAAAACGTGTAAACACACATTAAACTTACCTTCAGTAGGTGCTTAAAAAGAAGGCATGCATTTAAGAGCCTCTCCTGAATAAGGCTCTTTACTTCAACTGCTATATACATATAGATACATATAGGCTTTGGTGGGCAGACTCCCAAATTAAAAAATATATATATTTAGTTGTTTAACTTGGAGAACAAGAACAACCTCATTTTGGAAGTGAGGTTAAACCTCTGTGAAAATAGTGAATGCATTCTCATTATGAATACATGTAAGAAACACTGATGCTCCTTTATGGAGGCAGATGTCTAAAATAACAGCAGTCTGTACTCAAAATACAGACACATACTGCTGCTCAGGACATAGGAATATATATAGCACAAGAAAGTGGAAAAATTTCACCAGATACCATTGAGGAATCTGGGCTATGTGTGGGTCTGATTTTATGAGAAAAGTAGAAGAAAGCCGAGAACAGACCGCAGAGTTTGGCTTTTTTTTAAAAAAAAAAGCATAGAAATAGTAGTTTTGTGTTAAAACTTAGCTAGAAAATGGCTGGGAATTGTAGCAGAGATGATGTGCCCTGAATGTCTCTGTATTCAGGGCAACAGGAGTCTGTGTGCCCTCTTACATCAACACCATCACCTCAAAAAGCACACTCAGATCTAAGCTCGAACTTAACAAGCTGAAGCTGAAACAACTGGGTAGATCACTTGAATAAAAAAGGACTACTTATTTTATAGATATTAGTAACCTTGCAGATCAACAGCAGATTGCAGACCCAATATTTATGGTTAAACAGCAGAACTGCCTCTAATGCAACACAATTTGATTAAAGATCTCTCATTCAGTCTAGGTAATAAAAAATAAACCATCATTGCTTATGACGCCAGTAGGCTCCAGATACCTTTGAAGATACATGAAAGGCAAAATCCCTTTAATCAGGGATCATGTAATTTCCACTGTGGCATGACTACCTGAGTCCCACACCTGCCAACTCTTCTTGGCATGGACTTTCTCCCCAGTCTATCATGACTGCAGCAATCACACGGCAGTGCCTTGGCAACAGGCCCCCAGCTCCTTGAAGCATTTGGCAGAGTGCTTTAGTCTGGACATCAGTTACTCTCTGCATCTCTGGAGCAAGAGCTTTATTTTCCTCCCCTTCAGTAAGGTTCACCACTATTACCTCCAGTGGCAGCTGATAAAACAAGCTACCTAACACAAGTTTTGCTTCACAGAGAAAACAAAGCAATTATAGGGAATATATTTGATTTTCTAGTAGCCCTTAGGCTATTCTTACTGTCTTCTTCCTATAGCAAGACTGGGATGTGCAGTGGAAGCTAGTGTCTTCCATTCCTCTCTCTCACTCGTTGGTGTTTCTAGTGGACACGGTTGAGATTGATCACTGTCATTCCTGTGAGGTGGGTCTTCTTAAGATCGCTAATGAGCGTCCTCTTCTTCAGACACACTGGTCTCCACTTGAGAGTCTCTGTTTTGTGGGGGATTCTTGGGCGCTGCCATTCAGAGAACGCACACCAAATTCATCCTGTGCTCCCGCTGACTCTGGTGAAAGACGAGCCGGTGGACTGTTCAACTCTATCCTGAGGACAGGGCCCAATGTTCAGACTTTTTCACAGGCACTTTTTCTTTCAAGGCATCTAGTTTTCTAGCACCTTTGATGTCTCTACTTTCCAGGGTCTATTTTAGCATTGTAATTACATGTAAATAATAATTTTAAAAATCTTGTTTTCATCCTGGGACTGAGTATCTTGGATTTCCATACGTTGAAATGAGTGTGAGTGGTGGAAGACTCTCCTATCCTTGCTGTCAGTTCCTTCCTAATTACTCAGGGGTGGGATATGGACAGGACAGGCAAGCTGTTCTACTTTCCCAGAATTTGTGTTTTCTAACATGACTTTGATATTTGGTATTAAGCTTTCAGGGATGTTTGCTTTGATAGCTGATTTTGAATCCTATTTGGCTTACTTTTTTTGCTAGGTTATGTATCTTTACAGCTTTTTTCAGGTCTATGGCTCAGTAACACAATGCTACTAGCACAATTTACGCTTCCAAGATATGTGTAATCCATCCCATGGTATGCTGCCACTTGAGCTGCCT
This sequence comes from Ciconia boyciana, assembly GCF_034638445.1. Classification (NCBI taxonomy): domain Eukaryota; kingdom Metazoa; phylum Chordata; class Aves; order Ciconiiformes; family Ciconiidae; genus Ciconia; species Ciconia boyciana. The sequence goes on from NC_132934.1 coordinate 64,281,099, forward strand.
ACACAGTAGCTATGTATGATAATGCAAAACAGCAACAGAAAGCAAGTGTACCCTTGTTTTACACCACTGTTCAAAGTGAACAAGTCTGTTACTTAGATGCACTCCCAGATGAAGCCATCCATCCCTCTCTGCAAGGCCTTGATGATGGAGAACGAGCTGAGTGCTGTAGTTCCACAAGGCATTCCCGAGGCCGCTGTCAAGTAACCTTAAAAAAAACCAATGAAACTGGTAACGAGAAAAGCCTGTCATTGCATGTGTTCTTTCAGGATGCTCTTTTGTGTGAATATCCAGTTTGCTGGGCCTGAGTCCAGAGGCTGTTCTCCTCCAATTCTGCATCCATCATCTGTGTCAACTTGTGCGGCATTCCACTGTGAATGACCTCCCCTAGAGCGTAGGGCAGAGAGACACTTTCCCAGTCTCATTTTTAAATATTTTAATAACTCCATGTTCCCCCCTCATTAAAAGTTGTTTTTTTCCCAGATTTTATTCAACAACTTTTTAAATTTTACTTTTGCAGTGACATCGTGGGCTCTTAGCATTTCTGCTCCGATCAAATCATCTTTCATTGCGTTGTTGCTGCTACCTACTGGACTACAACTTGCTTTTTCGATATCACTACTGAGCCAGTGGCAATCTTCTCTTGTTTGAAGTCACATCACCTCGTGCCACAGAACCTCATGTCAAGGTAGGGCTGAGTTTTTGCTGCTGACTTCTTTAAAATGCTTTGCCCATCTATTTTATCTCTGTTGTACGCATTTCCCTATCTTTGCTTCTGATCAGCCCATTTCCTGTTTAAACTAGCCACACAGGATTTTTGTAACTTGGTAAACAAGACCTATGGTTTCCTATGACGGCAGAAGCTTCAGTTTCAAGTGTTAGGTCTTTAATATATCTCTGTTCATCTTTCCTTGAACACTATTTTTCACTCATTTTTCTGCTTTCACGTTTCTTTTTGTAATTTCACACTTTTCATTGGTCTTAGCATTAAAGAATTTTTATTTCTGAATTTTTATTTTCTTATGACGCATCTTTTTTGGGCTTACCCAATTTGTTGTTATGCCCGTTTTGAAGCTGCTGCAGATATATCGCATTGTTTCATGAGGCAGCAAGGCAAATTTAATGGCTCACTCCCACTGAGAGGGCCCTGCCCAACCTTAACTCCTTCCAATCTTAACCACATGTTCCCACCTCCTCCTCGTGCTCTGGTGCTCATCTGTCTCTTAGTGAAATAGTTCGGCTAACTAAATCAGCAGAAAGCCAACCAGTTTAAAAAAAAAAATCAGCTTCTGCCAGCTCAGTGAGCTGAAACAGCTCACAGAGATTTTGGACAAGGGCCAGCACTAGCTCAAGAGAAAGACTAGGAGCACCAGGACAGGACCTGGAAAGAGCTGGGATCACCTTACACAGATGGCAGCAGCTAAGTTTTACACAGTCTCAGTCACACTGCGTTGTGGTTTAACCCCAGCCGGCAACTAAGCCCCATGCAGCCGCTCACTCACTCCCCCCCGGTGGGATGGGGGAGAGAATTGGAAGAGTAAAAGTGAGAAAACTCATGAGTTGAGATAAAGACAGTTTAATAGGTAAAGCAAAAGCCGTGCACACAAGCAAAGCAAACCAAGGAATTCATTCACTGCTTCCCGTGGGCAGGCAGGTGTTCAGCCATCTCCAGGAAAGCAGGGCTCCATCACGCATAACGCTTACTTGGGAAGACAAACGCCATCACTCCAAACGTCCCCCCCTTCCTCCTTCTTCCCCAGCTTTATATACTGAGCATGACGTCATATGGTATGGAATAGCCCTTTGGTCAGCTGGGGTCAGCTGTCCCAGCTGTGTCCCCTCCCAACTCCTTGTGCACCCCCAGCCTACTCGCTGGTGGGGTGGGGTGAGAAGCAGAAAAGGCCTTGACTCTGTGTAAGCACTGCTCAGCAATAACAAAAACATCTCTGTATTCTCAACACTGTTTTCAGCACAAATCCAAAACATAGCCCCATACTAGCTTCTATGAAGAAAATTAACTCTATCCCAGCCAAAACCAGCAAACACTGGGTAACGGCACACTGAGCATTCTCCCTTTGTAACACTGTTTCTCCAGCTCCCCTACCCTTGGCTTCAAGAGCACAGAACCACCAAATGATCCAAGCTGGAAGGGGGCTCAGGAGGTCCCTAGTCCATCCACCCCAGTCAAAGCAGGGTCAATGCTGAGCTCAGACTAGGCTGCTCAGGGTTTTATCCAGTCATGTCTGGAAAACCTTCAAGGATGGAGACTGCCAAACTTCTCTGGGCACCCTGTGCCAGTGATTAATTATCCTCATGGTGAATTTTTTTTTTCCTTATAAATCTGTATATGGTCAAAGTCAGAATATCATGCAGCACTGTTTCCTTTTCAACTTCATATCACTGATTTCTAAGTAATTTTCCCTTTGAAGTCCATCCTTCCCAGACTTTTCTGCTTGGCATTAAAAAGACCATCACTGATACCACCATTTATATAGCACATCTGACCCCAGGTGGTGTTCGTGTCAGTATCTATTTCTCAGAGTCTTTTTGCCATCTGGCAAGGTCCACATTTTTAAGCCAGCAAGGTGCTTAGAAATATGTCAGACAACAAGCACAGATCAGTCTCTCTCCCACCATTTTGGTAGATCTTTCACACACTCTTACTATTTTAAGACAAGGCCTCGGTCAGCCGTATGACCCCAGCTCTGCTTTACTAAAAAAAAGGTTGCTAAGTTATGAGTGACAGCACATAAACTTAAGACAAGCAAGATATATTAAAAAAGCAGAAACGAGGACAGAGTGAAATTGTTGAGTTGGTAGCAGTCACTCAAGGACTAAAGGAAAAAATATTAACTGAAAAAGCTCTAAAGCCCTGAGAAAAAAAATCAAAATAGAAGATAGCAACTCAGCAAAAGTGAGGATCAGCCTATTGCAAGGAGCGATGGAGGCTGGCACTTCCCCATGTGATTACCATCTGCCTGACCAGCAGAAACCCAGTGGGTACCTGCATCAGAGGCGGTGAGGACATTAGTGCTTAGGCTAATAGCATGTTAGTCCCAGCCATTTATTGCGTGAACAATCCAACAAATAGCATAATTGTTGCATACTCATAAATTGTGTTTGTGATCCTGCTTTCAAGCCTCCATGCACAGGAAAAGAGACCCAAATAAAAGTGGCTAAAAATGCTGAGAGGGTTATACTATACCCCTGCTCTATCCATTTCTTGATTGTTATATTCACCTTTGGTATTAAAGTGGTACATGAAAAGAAATAGGCTGAGTTTTGGTATTTCTTTAATTCCTACTTTGAAGGCCATTTTGGAAATGCATGCTCATGCTCTTCTCCGCATTTCTCTGTCATAGCACAGCATTGTACAATATCCATTTTGGCATGTGGGGTGCAATGCATTGCTCAGATCACCTGTTTTGCTGGCACACTTCCTTCTCCATCCTAATTGCCAGATGACGGTCTACCTTCCTGGGGTGACTCAGGCTGCAGGCTGGCTGGCTCACCCATCATTCCCCCCATCATCCGCACACGGATGTGTGTCAAGGCAGAATATGGGTGGAGATGGAAGCGCAGCCCAATTACAGAATCAAGAATGCAAGAGGGAATGCGTGAAATTAATATCGGTAGAGTGCAAACGCTGGCTTTCTTCCTAAAATCGTAAACTCTACCCACCTCTTAGGATAGCTTCCAGAAGAGCCAAAGAATTGGGCTGGTGTTGCAGTCTAGGGAAATGGTATTCACAGACATGTAATAAATTCAGGCAAATCACTGCATCATCCGTTAGCCAAAGAATCTAGCCACCGAAACTGAAAAAAAAAAGAAAAAAAGGAAAAAAAAGAACTAGGAACAGATGTAAAGAAAAGTTATTTTTTGAAGCTGAAATAAACTATCAGTTTATTTCAGATAAACAAGATGATTAAAAAAAATTAAACAGTGGTGGGAATGTCAAGGTTTGGGAGAAGATGCTGAAGAAGATGGAGGGATGAGAAAAAGTGGCAATTTGGCTTATGAAGCCCCATGCTGTCCTGTAGCAAGGTCAGCTGTAATCCTACAGACTCATCAAGGAGACAGTTGTCTTGAGTTTGGGGAAGGAAGGAAGGGTGAGTCTGCTGTCCCGTACATTTTTGCTGTGTGAGCAGCTGGTAGTCAGAGCAGTAGCCCTCGATGACGGGCCAACACCTGGTGATCTGCCCAGCAACAGGACCCCAGCAGCTTGCCAGCACTTGGCGATTTAGTCCAACAGCAGCTCTGAAAAATTTATTTTTCCGTTGGTGGATCAGTACAGATGTGTGGCCTCACTAGGCTCAACACAGCCAACAAAACTTTTTTGGCACATGCGCAGTTGTTTGTCAAGGGATGCAAACAGGCAGCGTAAATCAGCAGAGTTAATTTTAACATACACTAAAGTTTCCTGGAAGCCAAAGGAAATCGAATTCCAATTGAAAATTAGGCATATGCGTAAATGTCTGCCAAATTGCGGCCTGTATATATGACCTGATGCCTGGTGTTATATGTTTTCTGGTTTACAAATATTAAAAAATTCCTTCAGATCTAAAACTACCCAAACTGTCTCGTAACACAAACTGAACCTTATTCTTCTCAGATGTAAAGAAAAATATTTGAAGGAAAATGCATGAGTTATGAATAGGTGACTACATATAGCTTTTCAGAATTCAAAAAATATTACTTTTCCATGCTCATCATTAACCTTAATTAACCTCATTAATTCTCATCATTAATCATTCATGCAAATGAGCAGCTGCCTAGAGGAGAGCGAGACCCAAATCACTGTTGGAGCTGAGGGAATGGTGGGTGCAGCTCACCTTCTTCTCCAGTCTGAGAGCTGCCTGGACACCGAGCAGCTAGCACCATCCCACTGGCCAGGAAGCCCACGGGCAGCCCAGACAACCTGCCCTTTCTCCTGCCAAACTGGCTGGAGCTTGAGAAGGAGCTGGGGCTACCAGGAGGATGTTGTAGACACAGGGATGAACCCAAGGAACCATGGTTCCAGTACTCCACGAAGAATGAATCTATTAACTACCAGTGGTGTCACCTGATGGGAACATATCAAATCTATACTTAAGAAGCAGAAATAATTCAATTACTTACAACCTAGTGACTCCTACTGGCATCATATGTAGAGTTTTAGAACAAATTTTGAAGGAAGTAATAAATGATAGCTGGATAAATGGGAAAAGGGATTAACATGCATTGATTACTTGAAAAGAATAGGTCATGCTAGAAATCATTTTCTTCTATAAAAATGGAGACAAATATATTTTCAGGCTGCTGGAAAAAAATAGCATTTGGTATAAATCAAGCCTCAAAGAAAGTGTTAAGTGATGCTTGTATAAATATGCCACACGGGACATGCTGTGCATGCAATACACACTATGGTGATATGCAACATCATTTAGGAATGCATAACATAGATAATTGGCAAAAAATAGAGCAGTGAGTAAGGCTGACCATGATCCCTCTTCCTGCTTACACCCTCAAGTCTTTAGAAGACATTGTTTGAGTGTCATAAGTTTTACAGTTGTGTTTTGCAGCCAAATTGTGATTAAAGTGTGTGATATGTACAAAGTTGCATGTGATGGGACTTCATAAGCCTGTGAAAAATATGGGGCCAGTTAAATTGAGGACTCTGGAGAGAGCACACCTGAGAACTTAGGGTAGGACCCAGGAAGTGAATGAAAGATATGAAAGAGAAGAGCAGAAAGTTCCTACTAAAGGAGCTGGAAAGGGAATTCCAACATGAGAAAGGCGAGATGATGCAGGCCTGAGCAGATCCTCAGCAGCAAGGACATCGCATCCAGCACAGGCACTCTAGTACAATGTCACCACAGCACTAGTTATTAACATGGCGGTTCAAAGTGACTTGTGACTAAATGGTGGCAATTGTCACTAAATTGAGCAGCCACGCAGTTGCACGCTGCTGACTTGTATGTAAGGGGAAGGAGTGTTACATCCTTTGGTAAGAACAGAACAACTTGTGGTTTGTGCAGCACACCCCAAATTCAGAGAGGTGGAACAAAAACTGAAAACTAAGTCCTTTCAGCCCTAAGAGATTATCAGTGTAGAAAGACACATTTACCTGTTTTCCTGGACAACTGTCCCAAAATTCCTCCTCCTACATTCTTTCTCAAACCTCCAAAATGCCAGGAAATGAGATTCAGATTCAGTGAATTGTATTCCTTCTTCTGAACAATACTAGCCCATCTGGGTACCTGCTTTTGTAGGTGATACTCTAATGGCTGCCACCAGTACTTTCTGGGATTATGCAGTTGGCTTTTTCCACATGGCTTCTGCCATCTCATGCCCTTCTCTTGAGAAAAAAAGTTCTAAATTTAGGTTAAACCATAGTGATACAAATGAACAGTTGCCCCCAGTATGGTTCTGTGGACTGAATAGGCTGAATCGAGACATGTTTTCTTCATAAGAGTGTATCACTGCAGTAAGAGCATGTCTTTAGGAAGAATTAATTAGAGAGGAGATAGATACTGAAAAAGCCTGAGCAAAATGGGTGAAAACAGAAAAAGAGAAGGAGGTGGCAGGGGAAGGGAAGTAGCTACAAAAGAGGAAGAAACATGAACTAATCAAGAGGAGAGAGTATACTTTTCATTATTTTATACAACATCATTGCCAAAATATGTCAATATCAGTTGTCTGCATTTGTGCAGATCCTGGCTGGATCTGTGGCAACCTCATAGCTCCTTCCTTCCAGCCGATGGCAAGGAAGCCACAGCACGCAGCCAGCTTCTTTTCACTTGTCTGGTGAGGAGCAGCATCGTGGGGCCCTTGTTAAAGTCCTAGAGCAGTTTAAGCAGCTTAAACTGCTTTATAAGCTTAAAGTGTCTAAGTCTTCAAAGCTGCTTAAAGCTATTTAAGCTGCTTAAGACACTTTAGGCTGTTGGCGTGTGTCATGGGGCTGTATGCAACATCCTGGCCTACAAACCAAACAGTCCACCTTCGGGTTGATGGGTCCCAGCAATGAAACCGCCTCACCAGGGCTGCCCTAAGCAAGCTCAGCTGAGCTGAGATTTGCTCACTTGGGCTTAATTGTCCCTCTGCACTTTGGGATTAAGGCTGTCCTTGACACCTGACAGGTTTGTCCCAGGGTCTTTGAACTTCTGCAGTTTTTTACTATTGTTCAACAAGGGTAGGGTGTCTAATCGTAGACCTGAAGCTAGCCAGATTCATTAGGTCAGTATTCATCCATTTGCACAGCAAAACTCACAAGCTCCGGTGTTTGTTTATAACAGAGAAGGTTCTCGTGCAGTATCAAATCATTATTCTGGTGTCTAAAAGTCATGTATGTTTTTAAAAGAACAAAAGGACCAGCAGACATTCACTGAAGTATGGCCTAATCAATAAACACCAAACCTAAATATTTCTGAATTTCTGGGAAGTCATATTTGGTCCAGACCCTGATCTTATCTTTGAGACTTATGACCATCTTTTATTGGACTAAAATAACAATGGTGACTGTAAGCACTGGAAGTGTTTGCATATTTGTTGACCCATATTTGGGTCAACACCACAGTGCACTGTGATGAGCACAGATTTCTCTAGAAAACATTTTTGAGACAGGTTTTTTATATTAAGTAGTGACTCCAGTTTGTCAGAAGTTTTACACAGGTTTGAATTTCTAACAAAGAGCACGTTTTCTGAAAAACTTAGTTTTGCTCAGTTTTCCTTTGGGAGTATGATTTTAAAAAAGATTTATTTTGAGCTAACACAAAAAATATCATATTGCAGAATGCTACTTTATTTGCACTGTAATTCTGGTTGGCATTTTCTTGTGCATACTAGGGTCCCTGGAGGACTGTGGTTCCTGTAATGTTCACTGTGCTCCCCTACCTAAGATACATACGTGGTACACCATGACTGTAACATTTTGGTTTTTGCATGTTGAAATGTTGAGTTGTAATTCAAGCGCTCAAAACTTTCCAACCTTTCCAAAACTCTTAACATTTTTTCTCATTCCCATCTCCCATTCCTATTTTTCTAATTTTCCAAATTAGAAAAAATCCTAAACTTTTGAATACAAACAATTACAAAAATTCAGAATTTCTCACAAATTGAGAAGTCCTGACTTGTTAGTTTTACTGATGTCTGTATCTGTGCTGTTGTTTTGCAGACCCACTGGCATGAAAACAAGATTTAGTCCTTATCCTTTGGCAAAGATTATTTGATCTGTGTTTATTTTGGATATGTTTGTTTAATTCCTCATTTGAGCACTGTCATAAATGATTAGGTCATTACTGCCCTGGGAAAAGAACTAGTTTAATAATTAACTTGTGCTTGCAAAGCTCTTGAACAACTCAGAAAAAATACTGTAGATTGCACATGAATCATAGAAATGTAGACTTGGATGGGATCTCAAGGGATTATGTAGTCTGTTATGCCTCAATATTTTTAATCAAAGCTGTACCTAACCTTCCTAAAATAAAAACAACCCCAAAAAAACCCACAACACAAAATCAAAGGAAAACAAGTTTTTTTTTTTTTTAAAAAGAAGTCCAGAGAACAACCTGTGCAATCTTCCATAATGGCTAATGAATATGCCCAGGACCACACACGGGATTTTCAAATGCTTTCTTAGCAAAAACCTCTTATGGATTACCTTGTAATAACTTGTATGCTCTGTCATGGTTCTGGGGATCTCAGCCACCTACTACAAAACATTCATCTGGTCCATCTCCTAACTTTGAAGAAAGACCACAATTGTCTTGATAATTGTAGATGGTAGTCCCTCTGATTTGTACCTAAAACCAGTAATGACAGGGATTATACAACCTTCTTGGGTAATATATTCCAGTGATAATCTTTTCTTCTAGTTACAACATGCTACTGTAATACCTATTATAGGATAGCTAAAAAAGTTTCCCTCACACTCTGCCTCACACACTTTATGATAAACTTTATAAAGGTTATTATAGAGGGTAGTGGTATGAAAAAACATACCACTACCCTCTTTATAATAACCTTTTATGTACTTGAAGACTGTTGAACCCCATATAGCCTTATATTTTCTAGATTAAAACAAAAGCAAAACTTGCAACCTTGCTTTATGGATCAGATTTTCCAAACTTCTTGTCCTTGTTGATCTTCTCTGGATTGTTTCCAGATTATCTTCATCTTTGTTAAATTATGGTGCTTCTGAGTAAAATACAGTGTTTTAGCTGAGGCCTCACCAGTGCCAAGAAGAGCACGCTAATTGTCTCTCGTCTTACAATATTGCGAGCAGACAATTCAAGAGAATCTGGAATTATATTTATCTCTTTTCCTCAACAGCATCACACTGTTGACTCATTCATGGCCCTCATTAATCACTAGATCTTTATCTGCAGTGGCATTCTGTGGTTGTGCTTTTGATTTCGTCCTCCCAAATGTAGTCCTCTGTGATTGTCTTTGTTCAAATGTTTAATGTTGGATTTCAGAACCTTTCAGAACCTATCAAGATACTTTTAAACTCTAATTCTGTCCTTGAGCACATTTTTCAAATCTTTACATGGTGTCATCTACCAAGCTTATAAGTAAGTATACAATTATTTCTAATTCTGTCATCTAAGTCTTTACTGAAATGTTGAACAGAAGCCTATCCGTTAGGAGCTGTGCAAGACTCCTCTTCAGCATCCTCCTAGTGCAACTACCAGCAATCATGTGTTAGGTTTACATTTAACAGTGGATTGAATTAGGAGTGATTTCAAATTGGACAGCTTTCCCCAGTTCATTTATGAGCATACAGGACAGTGTCAAAATCCTTAGTTAGGTCAAGATACATCTTGGGTCAATATACGGTCATTTCTACTGCTTTTCCTTATCTGTTGGACCAGTTGCCTTGTTCAAGAAGGAAATTAGATTAGTTTAACAAATTCACGTTGGCTGTTTCTTATCACCTTATTATTCTTACAGTATGTATGCATTTACTTCTCAATAATTTGTCCCACTATCTTTCTCGATATTGAAGTTAGGCAGAGTACTCTGTAATTCCCTAGGTTCTTCATTTCCCATTTTTAAAAGCAGAAGTGGTTATAACCCTGCAAACCAGGGCTGCAGCCAACAACTTCTTAATAGTGCCCAAATCTGAGCCTGCTGTGAATGCCCCATTTAAGAAACCTTATTAAGTTTTCTTCTCTTTTCCTTTTTTCCTTTCCTTTCCTTTCCTTTCCTTTCCTTTCCTTTCCTTTCCTTTCCTTTCCTTTCCTTTCCTTTCCTTTCCTTTCCTTTCCTTTCCTTTCCTTTCCTTTCCTTTCCTTTCCTTTCCTTTCCTTTCCTTTCCTTTCCTTTCCTTTCCTTTCCTTTCCTTTCCTTTCCTTTCCTTTCCTCTCCTCTCCTCTCCTCTCCTCTCCTCTCCTCTCCTCTCCTCTCCTCTCCTCTCCTCTCCTCTCCTCTCCTCTCCTCTCCTCTCCTCTCCTCTCCTCTCCTTTCCCGTGTGCTGTGATGGCAAAAATTAAGGAAGAGCAAGTCTTTAAACTGAGTGGGTGGTTTGTTTGAAATAATTTGCAAAATGTGTATTATAATGTCAGATCTCTGATCATTACCAAAAATCAGAAGTGTGATCCTGACTGTATTTCCATCTTAGGCTGCATAGTTGCTGCAGGCCCCAGTGACTTATCCACTCTTCCAGGAACTCTAAGAGATAAATTGACAGCCCAGTATGTATTAAGTGAATTTCAGCAAGCTCTAGAGACTTGCATATGTCTAATTTATTCAAACATTCTTTTACTTGGGTTTTTTCCCTATTCTGGCATATGTCCTTCCCCTTTTTAAAAAAATAGTGTTTTTAAGTACCTATCATTAATGTTTATGTGCACATGAAGAATGTAGCAAAATAAATAATAAAACATTTCACTCTGCTCTAGGTATCTGTTATTTGTGCCTCTGCTGTTCTCTTCCTCTAACTTCTTGGTATTTATAGAACCTCTTTTTCTTCCATTTTATGCTCCAGGAAAGTTGTAACTCATTTTGTGACTTAGCCTTCCTAGTTTTATCCTTAGATGCTTATGCTACTGCTTTATTACTCATCTCACTTACATGCCCTTGCTTTCACTCTTTGTAGGATTTCCTTTTTGATATTCAGGTCACTGGAGAATTCCTGATACGGCTATACTGGTCTCTTACTACTTATCTGTCTTCCACATCAGGATGGTTTGCTGGTGCACCTACAGCACTGTTTCATTTGCTCACAGGTTTATTTTCCTTGTAATTTCTTCACAGTGGACAATTCCTAGCAGTACCCTGAATTGCTGTGGTATATAGTGGTCATTTTTTTTTTAACTAGCTTCATTTAAAAACAAAACAAAATTGGTATGTTTCATCTGACATTTTTCACATAAGAAAAATAAGGGGTTTAAAATTGATAATATATGGCTCTAAGCAACTTAATTATATCCCATTTTAAAGAACCACTTTGCCAATGAAAAAAAGGCATGTCAGCATTTCAGCACAATGATTTATGATTCTGTCATAGTGACAGATGTTCTTCATGTATCTCTGACATCGTAATCTGGAATCAATGTGCTTTTTTTCATGTTTGCTGGTAAAAAGAAATGCACTATATAACTACATTGTTATTTGTCTTCAAGGCCTTGCCCTGCATTAGCTTGGAAAGCTGGTCTGGTTTTGAGATGAGTTCTGTACTAAAACCGCTTTAGGAGGGATACTGTACCACAAAACCAGCACTGCAGACCCAGTTGGGCCCCCTTACTGGACACTTACCAGGCTGATACGCTCAAATCCAGCGAGGATCTGGCACGCTGCTGCACTCCTCCGAATCTTGGCAGACTTCAGCCATCGTCTTCATCTTCGGCTTCTCGGTTCATTCTGCAGGCTGAGATTCCTGATCTTAAGCACCCCTTGTCTGAGTTCAGGAATTATTACCCCTACCTCTTGGCTGCTGAGATGCAGAATTTAAGCCTAGTGGGAGAGAGAATTACTGAAGCATGAACAGAGAAAGGCATTGACTCATAGAGGACGAGAGGTGTCAAACTGTACCAATAAGGAGCTTCTTCCTGCCAGTCACCACCTCACTCCCTGCGGGTCAGTAGCCCTCCATTGCTAGCCCTTTCTTACGTACAAGAATTGTTCTTGGCACCCATGTTTCTGCTTAAAGGACTGCTGAGAGAAGCTGAAGGACCAAGACGTTAGTTCGATAAAGTGGTGGAGTGACACAGACACATTAGTATTATATACATCCTTCTTGAAGTTTTGCTGATGCAGCGGTATTACACTAAAGGTTTCTACCCACGCAGCTCTATCAACCAGGGATTGCACTTCTTCACGGCATAGCCACTTTGGTGACAGCTGTGGGATAAACATAGCTAAGGTTCAAAGGTTTGCCAAAACACGTCTCATCTTGTTGTAACAGGGAGCTTCCTAACAAAACTTCTGCCCCTATCGATTGCTTAGTATGAGGGCATTGCTCTGCAGTCCAGATCTCTGCTGCAGTTATGTTTACTGGTTAACCTTGTTCAGCTCTGGCTTCTCAGAAACAGGTGCAGAGAACCGTCATACCACAAAAGGAGGAAGCTAGAGGAAAACCACTTTTGCCATATACGACTTTATAACCTATCTTTCCTAGGAAAAAAAAGTGTGACCAGGTATTAGTTCACATTGAAATCTTTGAGAAGACGTAAACTGTAGATCTTACAGCTTAAAGTAACCCCACAAAAGCATGTTACATGGGTATAATTTCTTTCCCAAATCAGTTATTTAGTAGCTTTTATTCAACACTGGTCTAGACTTCAGTGACTATGCCTTGAATATTTTACAAATGCCACTGTTTTCTGTCACTCTATACTCTGTGTTTCATACACAGAGATCCAAACCCACAGTCTTCAACCACATAGGCTTTTTTTCTTGTTTTAAACTACATTACAGTCATTTTTCCAGGGCATAGTTCTCTCTCTTTTTCCAGCTGTCACAATCAGCAGAGGAATGGACTTCTGGGATCCTGTCTAGCTTGAAAGATCTACCTTCTTGTAGTCTATTGACCCTTTACAAAGTAGTAAGTGAAATAAATGTGGTGGTCTTACCTCTTTCCCTGCTGGATAAGATTCCACATCACAAACACTACACTATAATTGAGAAGCCTCAGAAGCCTTTCAAAAGGGTTCAACTGTGGAACAGTATACGGAAACAGAGTTAAAACTGAAGCATACAGGCTTGCATGTTCACTTTTTTCCCCTGTGCTCAGCCTTAGTCAGCCCTGTTATTAGCCCAATGATTTTACAAGCTACAGATTCACTCATAAAAATGTAGTGAAGTATTGCAGCAAAGAATATTTCTTAACAGTGAAGCCTCCAGACTGGCACTATTTTCTTATGAGCATCTGGAAAAGCACTGAAAACTAGGCTAGGCTAAGATTCAAATAGAGAGAACGGTTATGCACTGAGATGCATTAATGTCTTTTGCTCCTTCTCTTGTCTCATTTCTATGAATGAGCTAGCAAATAGGTGCAATCATCAATAGGCAATCCAAATGCTGAATTTAAAGACTGTCTTCCTGATTATTATCAACAGAGGATGACATTGCTACATTCTGGGGTTTTCTGAATACTGCATCACAGATTGAACTAAACCAAGTCTGCCCTGCTTATTTCTACCGCATGACTAATAGTGAAGATGCCTGATAAGCGAAAGGACATCTTCTACTGTAGAAGATGTCTGAAGCCTTCATGAAGATGGAGTTTCGTTAACAAAGGCACAGCTACGTGGACAGGGCCCAACGGAAACAAACTCAACTGTGTGTGCTCAGGGATGCCGGGGTTCAGGCCAGTGTGGGAGCTAGAGAGGCACAAGAGTGGCTCTCCACCGCTGCTGATAACACCTGACCCTCATCCAAAACAGTCACACGACTTCCAGACCACAGCTGGTGCACAGGACGCAGGTGCAGAGCAAGGGTGGAGAACTTTGGTTCTAGCCATAACTGCCCATGTGACCATGGTCTGAGATACCCAACCGCAAGCTAAACTTAGGAAAACTAGAACATGAAAGAAAATTACTTCTCTGAAAGCTACAAAAGTGCTTATTTTCAAGATGGTAGAGCTTATCAATGTCAGTTCTGCAGAGCTTCAGACATCTGCAAAGTTGAAGGCTCAGACTCTATTCTTTAGGGTTTAGGAAATCAACAGAAATTAACCTTCAGGCAATAGACATGCAAATAATTCACTATTGTGGTGCAAATACAGAAATCAAGTTTCACAGATGGTTACTATTTCCTCCTTTCCTCAGGGCTGCAGATCTTTCAATTTATTTGGTCTTTTTAAAAAAAATACAAGTGACATTGTTCAAAGATTTATACTCGCAAAATCAATATATGTCACCTACTACACAAACTTATTTGGGTTTGAAATATTTACAACACGGCAGAAAAGCAAAGTATGAGTGGAGTTCTTTGTGTTAGCACAAAGCTGTCCTGTTCAGAAAATGTTCTTTTTAGTTTTTTCCATTTTGCAGAAAGCCAGAAACAATAAGCAGTAATCATATTATTTCTTTTTAAACATATATCTTTAAATATAAACCTTAAAGAAATAAAAATAATAATACAGCATCTGATAAAAATACTTGATCATGATCATGAACAGACATATTCATGTACTTTTAAGTAACAACTATTCTGTCTACCTTAGTAATTTGGTTCATAGCAATAGGATATCTTTGAAGCAAATCCCCAGACTGACCCCACTTGTCACATGTTAGTTGGTTTCTCAAAGTGATGCTGGTGTGCACAACATAGATTCCTGTTGGATGAAACCAAACCAGGAGCTCTGCTCCACAGAGCACTCCAACTCTCAGTGGAGTAGTGGGTCCTAAATCCTTGTCTGGACTTTCCACTACAAGGACCTCTAGCATGTAGCTAAGGTACATGCATTCTCAGAAGGCTCTCAGATCCTGAAGAGTGGCCTCAAAGCCTGAAGGAGGTTCCAGGGTCAAATACTGCATATATCTTCCTATTTGCTGTCAACTGCTTTAGCGGTGTCTGCCTATCTGCTGCTTTATCCTCATTCATCCAGACTTCAGATCTGAAACCTTTCCCTTCTCATTTTTCCTGCCTTCTGTTGTTGAACCCCCTTGCTGAACCCGTCTTTCATTATCCTCCTTTTTGTGTTATCTCTTCTCCACACTTCTACTCTCCTCTACCACACTGGAAGCTCCCTCTTCCACCTGCCAAAAAAAATCAGATAACTGCAGCCTGCAGCCCGGAAGATACGACATTTCCCATGAACCTGTGCCATGAGAGAAAGAGGAGTTTCTCAAGGGACAACATAAGCCAGTGGCAATCTCAGAAGGTTGAGAAACTCCCACCAGCTGTCACCTACAAGTGGTGAACAAGGCTGCCTTAAAAAGTCAAAGATGAAGATAGTCTTCTTGCAGACCAGTGACTACAATCAGCAGTCAGGCCTGTGCCCAGTACAGGGAGCTTGAGAAAGTCTTTGGGAGGGAGCACGCCACTGAGCCAGCATCTGCCTTGGATTTCCACACCATGAATCTCAGTGTCCCCATGTAGGAGAGTCTGGAGGAATGTGAGCCCTTGGACTTTACTCGTGGCACCCTGGATCCAAGTCCCACAGCAGACTCCTGGGAGGGCACATCCAGGGACACCTCTTCAGCTCCCTCCCCTATAGAGTGGATGCCAGCCACCTCCTCTGCCATCAGCCCCAGTTCTGAGCCCAGCAGGTGTGTACCCCGTTTCTACAACGTCTCTGAAGTAGAAGGATGGGGATGGGGGAGCTGTAAGATTTCTGGTGGGATTATACAGCACTGGTCTCAAAGCTGTGGAGAAAGGATGGATTTTGCCAGGCTGCCCATGGGGATTATTGTGTTTTGAAACGCACTGCAGCCATAGACTGTAGGAAAAGTCTCCTGCAGAGGAACTGCATGCATCAGAAACCTCACGGCCCAGCCCCACCCCATACAAGTGCCTGGCTCATTGCCAGGGCCTGGGTGAGCTGCACATGGGGACCTGTCATGATAATGCAGTTATCTGAAGCCAGACAGTAAGCCCCTGCCCGGCTCCTCCTCCTCACTGAGCAGAGCCGGCTGTAGGCTTGTGACACTCACACGTTTTGTCATTTGAATGCTTTTGCCAACTTGTTTCTGTTAGCTGTAACTCTTCTTCTCATGCCTGTGCTGGGTCTTTCCTTCAAGCCTTGCCTAGTGTCTGCTTCGCACATGTCCCGCTTGGGCAGGGGCATGGCAAGAGCGGGGCCCATGGGCGCCGATGGCCCATTGCAGGGGGGAGCAGGGGAAAGGGTGGGAAGGAAGGTTACCTTGTTTAACAACGCCTTTCTCTTCCTCCAGGACCTAATCAGCCTGGCTCCCTGTTTCCTTATCAAGTGTAGCTGCGGCCTTCATAGCCTTTATTGAGCTTCCCCACCCCTGCCGCTTTTTCTCCTCACTGCTTCTCACAGATCTGTTAGTAGGCAAACTACTGCTGTTTCGTCATCCCGCCGTGGTTCTGGTCCATGTGCCCCCAGGTACAGTGCAGAGAGTGCCCAGGACACCACTGCTTTCCTGGTCCCCCTGTGCCCACAGAGAGGAGAAGGGCCATGCATGCAGCCACCATGGGAACCGCTCTCCACTCATCAACCCAGATGGAAGGGGTCACCTGCATCCCCATGGAGTTTGTGCAGGGCTCAGAAAACACCCATGAGTGGAGGTCGTTGGGAGTGCTGTCACCAAGTTTTTTTGCTGCGCAAAGCTCGTCATCTGGTAGTGAGATGACCAAAAGCTTGTCCTACTTCCAGCCTATGTGCAGAAAAGGAACAGTTAAACCTTGCAGACACACTCTTGCTGGCGGGGTATGGCCTTATGATCAAACAACATAGGGTATATGGCATTTCCCACAAAACCTAACCACCATGAACCTTTCCCTTTTGGAAAGGAGGTAGCCATATCCCCAGCAAGCCTGAGGCTGGAGTTGTAGAAAATGCCACATCATGAGTCCCTGCACTGAAATCTGCTGAGAAATCCTTAAATCTCCTTTAGAGGTTGATCAAAGCCTTACAATGCCTGTAGTTGTAGCTGCAGTAGGCTGGGAACAAGAGGAGAATATGAATCTGGTCAAAGGCCCACTCTCAATTTGAAGTCATGGAGACCAAAGGCTTGGAGAGTTTCACAGATGTCACTCACAGCTGGAGTAAAGAAGGTTTGGAGGATGAAATCTCCATCACCTCTTTGCCAATGGTGGACCTGCCCACCACAAAGGGATTAGTGATGAAGGAATAAGGGTCGGATGCTGCAAGACACTACAGGATGGCAGCCACTCACTTGGGCACGGCTATGGGCTCTGAAATCTCATGTGAGGATGATGAAAATATGGCACCAACTCACAGAAGAGGGCCTTGATGATGCTCTTCAGCATCCAGAAGTCTTGCACCTGCCACTGGTTATCCTATCTATCTGCCACAGTCAACATAGTCCCATTCGCTAAATTTAGTTCAATATTCATATCCTGTATTCAGAAAACATTGCAATATTTGAGCCTCAACAATGCATTATGGAAGGACAGCAACATTTTTATACTCTTCCATACTGAGGATATCCATCTGCTCAAACAAGATCTTCTCAGCGCATTGCAAACTTTCCTAGGAAAACAGAACTTAAAACATTACCATTACAATACTGGATCAGCCCCCTGGCTGATCTAGTCCAATAGGTAATCTCAGATAAGAGTAATACCAAATATCCGTGAGTAAGTCTTGTGACTCAGCAGCTACTTGGACAATTGGAGGTGGCTGAATATACATTATTGGAAATTTGTCAGGTAGTGATGATCTTTTAGCACATCTCCATAAAGTCCTTAGCTCTGACACAATTAAAAATGTTAACAGTGTTATGTCAAATCATTCTTTCAGCTACAACAGCTCAAATCTATTATTTCACTGAAGTCCTGCTGTCTTCCTTTTTAATTACATGTTTAACTATCAACAGCTTACTGGTAACAAAAACTGAGAAAAAGGCTAAAAACATTTTTTTTTAATCTTTTGAACTCAGAGGATGCTAGCTTAAGAAGATAGTAGCCAGCAGCTTACCTACCATCTTCTTTGATCACTTCTGTGTTGGTTTGTTGTCTGGAGAAGTGGATGTAAGCACTCACTGGAAATGCTACAGCCTACTCCAGTCCTGCTCTAGGAGAACCTTCCAGTGTGACTTTGCTACAAATGCAAACAACCCAGACAGAAGACGTGTAACTGTGAGGCAATATTATGATTTTTGTTTCACTCCGGGCTGATGAGAAATCAGGTGCCTTTTCTTTTCAGTTAGATCTAAATCTGAGATACGGGAAAAGTGAAAAGAGTTGTTATCATTTTTGTCATTTTAAGAATATTAATATGGGCCTTGACTCTCTTTTTCTCACCTTCATCGTTTTGTGATTGTGAAGAATAGCTCATCGTATACTAGTGGCAATATAAACACTTCATTTTGAGATAATTGGTGTCATTTTCCAGACCGGCTTCCTTTTCAGATCTCTTCGTTCCCCCATTAGCCACAGCCAGCCTCTGCACATCCTGTGCCCCTCATCAAAATGCATTTTTTTCTGCCTACAGCCCTGCACCTACAGCGCATTCGCCCTTCGATCGGGGTATTATGCATTGCCTCAGCAACCTCTTCTTATGCGCTGCCCATATCTACGGGAAGTCCGCCGCTCCCTCTGTACCCTTTTCTTTCTCATCTTTTGTTGAAGCCTGCATTTATTTTCAAAGACTCCTCTACTCAGCCTTTTATGTGCCACGCTTTAAACCCTTTTATTCCCCTGAGCATTCCCAGCTATCCATTCTTTCCCTGAGAGGGAGGTGGATCTTCCTTGAAGTCATTATTCAGGGAAAGGAGACTAGGCCCCATTATTTGAGAGTCTCTGTTTGATTTCACAAGTCATTTAAATGAATGGTACTTATGCACAACTAGCAAATGCTTGTTAAAATGGTTAATTTGATCATTTCTTTTCAGCGATAGTGGGAGAACATAAAAATCACAAAAATGAGTAACTGAGCAAAATGGCAAGAATTATGTTTTGTCCTGCTTTCTTTGAAGTAATATTAAGTGACAACATAAATCCTATAGAAATACTTATGGGGTATTACTATATCTACCAAGAGTTCATTATGTCTTACATTATTAGAATGAGAGGCAAAGAAATGAGTGATTAGATTATGATGTTAAAGCTGCACCATTTTTATTTAAGCAATTGCATTACTCGCAGTGCAGCGTGCCAGAAAAATGACTGGTTCAGTGACAGATCTCCTTTTCTATTACAAAGCCCCTTTTAAAATAATTAGCAACAGGACAGAAAGTAAGATACAGAATATCTTTAAATGTAGGAAAAACGAGAAGTTATTCTGATGATCTAAATTAGCCTAAAGCACTTGCTTGTATGACAAAATCACTGCAATAATTTGTCTAACTTAGTGGTCTTCACGCAGGGGAGGTTGAACACTTAAATACGGTAGCGGTTAGGACAGGAAGGACAGTGACAAAGCTCTTCAAACAAAATCTCACCACCATCTGCCTCACTTACGCATTGCTTCAATCAATATCAGAAGTTCTGTACTTTATTGAGGAAAAAAAAGAGTTTTTTCTTAAAAATAACACTCTGTACCTTCAACTTATTAAAAACATAAGCAGCAACTTTCTGATTCGAGTTCAATTAAAAGACTTTGAAAAAAACATTGGCTTCAAGGGAACAACAGGATAAGTTTCTGTTGCCAAATATTTGGGTATGATTTCCACTGGCTTTATCAGGAACTGCACCTGTAATCATTTAATGGAGAGAAAAATATGGCCATGAAAATAAAGACTCCAGAGTCATGTCTGACAGTGTTTCCAAATAATCCTGTGACAACTGTGGGAAGTATGGTTGGAAACCACACCACTAAATTTTGCCAAGCACATGTATTGATGACAGGCATCCTATGCTTGGAGACCTCATTTAGGCATAAACATATTCCTTAATAGCAGAGCCTTAGTCTTAATGCTATGTAATTTCCTATAGGCTCAGCATTTGTTAGCCTCCAGCCTTGGTCCCAGGCTTGCCTCCCTTCGCTCAAATAGAGGAAAGGGGCAGCAGTACCTCACCATTTCTCCCTGGCCAAGGACTTGTCTCCAGCAAATCCCCAAGAAGCATTACAGCCAGCACCATGCCAAACCCTTTGCCATCACCTTTCACAGCTCCCATCCTAGGGGTGTCTCAGGGACAGCTTCTGTGCAGAAATCCCCAGCTGCCAAAGCCCTCTAGAAGCCATGGGCAGAAGGTACAATGTTAATTTAAGGACTAAATTAAAACATTTCTGATTGCAATTGGCCATCAGACTAAATTGCCATAGGCACTCCCTTTACTAACGTAAGCTTGATTCCGAAGAGGGACTGTTTCTCCTTGGTGGTTAATCCTTCAGTAGTGTATTCTCTATGTCAACAACTTTATTATACTCTTAACAAGAACAGAGTCATATTTCATGCATCTCTTTCTAGCGGTGATTGGGAAGCACCTTGAAACTGGCTGTTATTAAGCCTGCCTGTGCTTATGTGCAATACTGCCCGTTTGCTAACACTTTCCAGACCAGAGAGCAATGACCCTTTGTTCCATGGTTGTGGCAGTGGGTCCATCTTCATCAGAGATGTGCTTGTTGCTTGGTTGCAATTCCTTAGCTCTTTCTAAAGTGAGCTGGACACAGTGTCTGAAATGAAAGGTCACTCTTACTGAAGTCTATGATTCCAGCAAAGTAAGTATTCTTCGGGACGTATAGCACCTTCCATACACTGGAAAACACCAGTCTTTCATATGCATGCAGAGATATGCTTGCATAACTTGTATTATTTATGCTCTAGACTTCATCAGTTTTCCATATTAAAATGTGATGATTTCATATTCACTCTGTGGCAGCATATGCTGATCATCCTGGAAAATATTAATCATTTTTCTACGGTTTCAATTCTACAGAGTCATTGTTCTGCCATTTCTATCTTCGCACTGGATGAAGGCTTACCCACTGGTGTCATTGTGAGATGATAGACTGTTACCAGGTCCTTACTAGAGGCATAAAGCAGTGTTTAAAGAATTAAGTTAATAAAGAAATAGGAACTCAGTGGCAGGAAATAGCATTATAGACTTTATAATTAGGAGCATAATTCGTACTGTGGCATAATGATGAAAGAAGGCAATAAAATAATTTTACTTCATTCGGTAATTCTTAGAGTAATGCAAATTATTTTGTCAGCAGGGAAGGGTTGGTTTCTTTTCTTTAAACTTCATCTGTATGCTGTCTTAATGTTATTTTATTTTAAAAAGATTTTGCAGAACACAGTGAATACCATACAACTGAATTTTGAATTTACATGGTACATGAATGGGTGTCCTTTTTCAGGTTGAGAATCTCATCTGCAACACAAATAGGAGAGTTTGTAGTGGCTGGAGAATCAATGGTTCTCTGGTCCCAGGAAAAAAGTGTAGGATATGAGCATTGGTCTGTGATCTCTGCAAAGCTGTGGAGGCTCAGAAGGGCGGAGATGATAGCATCGCTATACCAGTCATCTTCAAAGCAAAGAGAAATCATGTTGGTGGCAATATGAAAAATTCAGTGATGAGAACCACCAACATGCTTGATTGTTTGAATTTTGTGGAAAACAAAAACAAATATTTTCTCATGAAATAATGATGGAGGAAAGTTGTAAAGTGATAAACCACTAGAACAATTGGAAAATCATATTAGAAGCACAAGGCAAATGACACCAAGTGCCATCTCCACTTCCTACTGATGCCCATGTCAAAACTTCCCCTGCACTACTTGTTATTTCTACCATATATTAAAACCTGGTTATTTAAAGTACTGACCAGAGATCATTGTGCCACTGTTTTATTCCAAATCGTTGCATTTTTTGTTTCACAGACAGAACATGATGGGCCAAATTCAGCTAGCGCGTGTTAAACTGCAAAGCCACTGAAATCAATGCTCTTCCAGTATCAGTACTGCATTTGCTCCGCTACCATTTTACTGTTGGATATTTATTTCCTGTTGACTGTATTTATAATACATTTGCAATACAAAACTGGAACATATTTATTTGCTTTTTATTTCTGGATGATAATTGAATGTGATCCGATTCTCCGCTTTTTATTTACCTTTACTATTTTCAGCAGGGTACTCAACTCAGATTTCTTTAGAAAGATAACAGTCAGTCTGAGTTTCCATGTATAGTAAGTCAGTTTGCTGCTATTTCATTAAAACCTAATTTAGACTAAACTAAACACTTCTCTGAACTAATTAATCTGACATGGAAAACTGCAGAATACTAAATCACTAATGGTCCCATTTTATATTAATAAATGTAGGCAGATGCATTGACATCTTTTAGATTCATGTCTATATGGTATAAAAACACAGAAGAGAGCAGGAAAGGCAAGACCTGACAGGGACATAAGTTTAATGAAGCCAAGGTTGGTCAAGAAATGGGACTAGGTTCTTTTATGAGAAAAGTGGACAGGAATTATAGGCCCAGAAGATGGCATTTGGCAGTGGGATTTAAGGCAAGTCAGGAAGCCATTTAGTCTGTTCCAGATGGTGAAGGCAGCATGGGAGAAGGAGCTCACTGCCAGCTGTGGTGAGACAAGCAGGGGAAACACAATATTTAAATGATTTCTATTGAGTTACATAAAAAGCCTACATTCAAAGAGTGTTAGGGTTGCAAAGTTGGGTACTCAGAGGATAGGAAATGCCTGATTTAAAGTTTCCCGGACAAATTAAACTTGTAACTCTTATATGCCCTGTAAAATCTTTAATTACAGGATAGCATATACCTTTTTACACAGGACCTTTGGCCTTTCTGTGCACATGGAGGGCATACATTTAATGAGCAACTATTCATTAGCTTGTTTTATCCTCATTGTTAAGTGCATGGCCTCATGCCTTATTTACTATATCCTATTCAAACTCTGCCCTGAATACACAATTAGTAGTATCCTCATAGGATCTCCCATGTAATTTATTGCCATAGTACTTAATGCTTCACAAACATTTATTAATGTCTCCAACCTCCTTGTAAGAACAGGTCATTTTTTCTTATTTTTATGGTTGGGAACAGTGTGAGATGACAAAGGCCTGATTTTTTTCAGGAAACCTGCATCCCTATTTCTCTGCTTGAAGGAACAACCAATCACCATTTTCTTTTTCCATCCTGGTGTGAAGCTGAGGCCCCTTCCCCTCCTCCTGCAGTAGTACCATGCCAGCCATTTGACAAGCCATTGAATCTCTACACTTGATTGGTTTGGGGCAAGTCTATCCCACTGGGCCGTCTGCAGCCTGAGCTCTGACCAGACGTTTCCTTGGGCAGCCAGGGGAGAAAGCGACCAACTACCTGTCCGAACCTACTGCTTGAAGGAGAGAAGACCACTGTGTATCCAGAGTTAGGGAAGTGGTCCTTCAAAACGAACCAGCAGCCCCGTGGGAGATGCTGCTCCCACAGCTCCTTACGTGTTAGTGCTGGGAATGTACAATGGGGGTTTGAGTGGCTGCACCACTTGGCTGCGGCCACTCAACAGGGGAGCAATGCCACTGTCCAGAGCCTGTAGGCTGCCACCAGAAGATGCTTAACTTCCTACCTTGCCCCATGCAATGACAGCAGTACAGCCATAGAATCATAGAATCGTTTAGGTTGGAAAAAACCTTTAAGATCATCGAGTCCAACTATTAATCTAGCACTGCCAAGTCCACCACTAAATCATGTCCCTAAGCACCACATCTACACATCTTTTAAACGCCTCCAGGGATGGTGAACCAACCACTTCCCTGGGCAGCCTGTTCCAATGCTTGACAACCCTTTCACTGAAGAAATTTTTCCTAATATCTGATCTAAACCTCTCCTGGCGCAACTTGAGGCCATTTCCTCTCGTCCTATCGCTTGTTACTTGGGAGAAGAGACTGACACCCACCTCTCTACAACCTCCTTTCAGGTAGTTGTAGAGAGCCATAAGGTCTCCCTGAGCCTCCTTTTCTCCAGGCTAAACAACCCCAGTTCCCTCAGCTGCTCCTCATAAGACTTGTGCTCCAGACCCTTCACCAGCTTCGTTGCCCTTCTCTGGACACGCTCCAGCACCTCAATGTCTCTCTTGTAGTGAGGGGCCCAAAACTGAACACAGTATTCGAGGTGCGGCCTCACCAGTGCCGAGTACAGGGGGACAGTCACTTCCCTAGTCCTGCTGGCCGTGCTATTTCTGATAAAAGCCAGGATGCTATTGGCCTTCTTGGCCACCTGGGCACACTGCTGGCTCATATTCAGGTGGCTGTCAACCGACACACAGGTCCTTTTCCGCTGGGCAGCTTTCCAGCCACTCTTCCCCAAGCCTGTAGCGTTGCATGGGGTTGTTGTGGCCCAAGTGCAGGAGCTTGCACTTGGCCTTGTTGAACCTCATACAGTTGGCCGTGACCCATCAACCCAGCCTGTCCTGACCCCTCTGCAGAGCCTTCCTACCCTCAATCAGATCAACACTCCTGCACAACTTGGTGTTGTCTGCAAACTTACTGAGGGTGCCATACCATCATATAAAGGTCCAGAACCTCCAGCCTGTCATGCTGTGGTCTTGCCTGCATGGAGCATATGGCCATCCCATGCAGCCAGCCTGGTATTCCTGCTCCTCCCATAGCCATAGCTATGGCATCCCATTGGGTCCTGCCTTCTTGCTGGTAGGGAGACAGCCTCTCCTCTGTGCCAGCCAAAACATGTCCCTTGAGCAGAGCCCGTTTACTGTAGCTTTCCTGGGTTCATAGCCCATCACCAATCTCCCGACAAAGTGAGTTCCCACACCGATACACTCACTGGGACATTGCTCCTGGACTGGGGGAGATACAGGTGATCCAGCTGATTTTCCCTCACTTCTAGAAAGATGGATATCTGTATAGCAGGAAAAGTTTGACCTCATCCATGGCTCCCTCCTTAACATCCATGGCTATCCCAGTACCTGTAGACACTAGCTCATGGGAGTTATAAAGCTGCCCTGGATCTTACAGAAGTGTGCACCTCTAAAGTTGCTCAGGTTGACTCCTCGGTACAAATCCCAGAGAGATCACCCTAAAAGAGACAGGTGTATGGAGCTTCTCTTGTCATGGTCCTGCATATTCACATGAGCTACCTTTAATTTTAGAAGTTTATGTTTGCGTTGCTCCCTGCACAGCTGAAACAAGCCTGAGTTACTGCCAGAGCTGGCAGGAAATTTTTCCAGTAGGAAATGGCATCAAGCACATTCCTCAGTCCTCTCTGCCTTTCCAGCCCCATTAGATCCCAGACTAGCAGAAGCTCTATACATACTTCTGTGAAGAGCTGTAGTAGAAATGTCAGCCTTGGTATGGATGGAGCATGAGTGGGAATGTCTGGGGATGGGAGAACAGGAAGAAGTGGAAGAAGAAGGGATGAAAGAATAGCTATGTTAATGGCACCTAAGTTAGAAGGTCATCAAGTCCCCAGGCATAACTATCACTAGCACACGTGTTTCTCTAAACACGTAGATTGAAAAAAACAAAAGGCAACCTAAATACAACAGCCTACGCCCAGAAAGAGAGACAAAAGAACAATGAGATAGTCAGCAATTTTGCCTAATCACTCACAGAGGTGGGACAGCTGGAGAGACAAACGATTTGGGTCACTGTCAACTTTTAAAAGGTGCAAAAGACACATTCAAAAACCAACCATGCGGTTGCCAATAATAAGAACATCCCAGAAGACATGTTGAGAAATAAATAACTAGCTTCCCTCATTCTTTGTCACCACAACTAATCCTGGACAGAGCACATGGTGACACATTCAAGCTTCTGAGTATGAAAGAATGAGCAAGTAAAATCTACGAGAGAAGGGAGCATGCATGAGTGAAACCTGCTTTGTACAAAATAAAATCACCTTTCCTTCTTATGCTGTCTTTTGCTGAGGTTTGCTCCATTAGTTGAGCTTTGCAGAACAATTCTGGATGCCAGACACCACTCCACGGCTCCCCTCCCACCAGGCAGGTGAAGCCGCTCCTGCCAGGACTCTGAGTCGGCTTGGTCTCGATGTGCACATCAGCTGTGCTGGCTGAACACAGCACATGCTCCCACGTGTGATTTCCTGGTGGAAATCAGATTTGAGCCCCAGGTCAGGTGATGAGGGACAACATCGGCTTCGGGTGGGCACAGGCACATGGCTGTCTCTCGTGCAGGGACAGAGCGTACTCTGCTTCCCGCAAGCCAGCCTCTGAGTGTTGCAGTGCGAGTGCTACGCAGATTGCAAAAGAGGATCTCACCCGTCCACCATCACTCCCTGGCCCTTCGTTAGGTCCTCCCTAACTGCTGACAAGCTGTGTCAGAGTCACCTCTACTGTGTGCAGAAAGGTGACATCCATCTCCCCTCCCAGACGCCTGCCTATTGCAATAGTTTTAGGTCACCAGCCACTACTACTGAGGTACCCACTGAACTTCACAGGTCGGGGAGGGGATCTTAAATACCAAAGCCAACACAGCCTTTACAAGGAAGTCACTCCTCCTTGCCTATTAATGGCTTTGCAAACTCCTGTAGCACGTAGCTAGAGTACACATCTTTAAGTGTTTTACAAGCATGTGATAGTCACCCATTCATCATTTATGGTAGGGCGCTAAAATATTTTGCAGGCAACTGTATCTAATACTAGAAAGTGTTAATAAATATCAGTTACATAGTGAGAATTACAGCTTTCTTACATATAAGTAAGTTGTAATTCTTGTGACATCAGCATAATTAGCATTTTAATTGTCAAAGCAGTTTAAACAAGAATGAATCCATACAGGATCTTCTTGGCAGAGGTAGGCATTGAAGAGAAATTCAAACTATTTAATTTCCATGCAGCACTGGGAATGTGAGATTGGATTACAGTCTTATGCCATCAGGGCTGGAAGCTCTGCTTGCATGTGAATAAGTAGCACATGCTGTAGCTGTATTTTTTTGTATACAGTACTCTGCTTTCCCTACAGGTGAGCTTTTAGTTTGGGCTCCATGAAGTTACTGTTAACAGGCAGCATTCAGACACAGCAGAATTTTGCTTATTGCCAGGCAAAATAAACTGCTTCACTGCATGGCTATCTACAGATAACATGCTTGGTCATAGCCAACATTCACATAGAATTAAGTTACTTTCTATATCTAAGAGCTAATCCTTTACTGTAAAACAGATCCATGCCATTGTAAGCAAACAGAAAATAATGGTAAGGTAAATAATGAAGGATTAGTTTGCTTTCTCTGCATTACTTCAGCAGTGCAAAGGGACTCCAGTGAGAATGATAATCATGGCCAAAGCCATTACACAGCACAGCTGTAAAATTAGTCTTAACAGTCTGAGGCAACAGGTACACATTAGGTTCAGCACTCCGTAATTAGTTATTTTCCTGCCCGATCAGCTCCCTGATCTGCGTCGTTGCACAGACAACCGTGCTGGCACACAGGGCAGAAAAGAGCAGCGCGAAAGAGGGTGGGAGAAGAGCTGAAGGGTAAAGTGCTTCTTAAGCCCTCACCACCGGCAGGAGAAGATGCTCGGAGCAGCAGCCTTACACAAACAGTCCCGTGGAGTTCATCTTTCGGTAGCAGTTTGTGGTGTCCTTCCTTGTGGTCATTAGGATGCAATATTTTAGAACCAAGCAATCAGGGGACTGTGGTAGTACGTTCAGGAGAAAGTCCAATCTTATTAAATGGTTGACAAAATGTAAATGTTAGGTGACAGCTGATCAAATAATAAGTCTACACAATCTAGCAGCAATTTAGCTGCGATGTGATAAAATAATACAGAAACAGCTTTATAGCAGTATATAGCCACAGCCATCAGCTAATTTATGCAGATGTATAATAAATGCATACAAAACTCCAAAACTGCTCATGTTATTCAGACTTGAAGTGAAAACTCAGAGCTGGTTTTTCCGATCCTGGATGTGGCTATAGTAACAATGACTTCAAAAAGGACTTTGGTCTGATCTGGTATGGCAAAATGGTGGCTATCATTTTCGCAGACAGAATTTTGGTCTGGCTGCAAGAGAGGGAATTATCCTCTTTGCTTCCAAAACCAGCTGAAACCCAGTTAAGGTTCTCTCAGAGTTTGGGACTCACCAACCAATGATTCCTGGCAAAGTTTAATGTTAACAGTTGTGACCGTTCACTCAACTGCTGCTCAGATTTTGGCTGACACAGCTCATGCTAAGGCCTGATGTGTATCGGGAGCAGCACCATTAGGTCAAAGCGAGAGCACCATGTAGGCAGGACGGGAGGGACAGGAAGAGATAAAGCACCAGTATGCAGACATTATCACCTGCAGATTGCTGTCTCCTGCAGCCGTCATCTTTGCATGTTGATTGTCTGACACTTTCAGAATCTGCTAACTCATGGAAATGGCACAGACCAAGCTTCCAGGCTGGAAGGTATAAAAACGTCAGCTTAACCAAAAAGCTTTGGAAGCAGATCCAATAGCAGCTGGACTGATGAGGCTTTTGTGCTTCCCAGTGCGATACAGGGGACGCCCGCACCGTGACGGAGGAGGAAGGATGAGGACTCTCACTGCCAGCTAGGTAACTATTTTGCTTATAGGTCCATGAGTTGAGTTACAAGTTATAAGTTGTGATTTGCAAGTTATGAATTAGAGAACTTGCAAGTGAGAAACTTTTGTGATGAATTAGTGAATTCACGTGATAGATTAGTCTGTGCAAAGGGGATCAAGCCCTTGTTTGTTGTGTTTGTTTCTTTCTTAATGAGCTCATAAAATGAAGTTTAATTTACAGAGTACGTTGTCCTGTAAATTTGAGAGGTCCAAACGGACCGTGACAACAGTCTTCAAAAGTTCAGTTTATTACAACATGGCTTCGTCTATTTCAACACAGAAGAGTGACTGAAAAGTTGAATTAATTTACTTCAACTTATTTTGAAAAAGTAAATAATTCAAAAAACCCCACAGCTGAGGCCTGATACATATGAAAGTTTGCCCACAGCTGGCCAGGTGGGTGAGCCTAGGAAGCCATATTCACTATTTTGATTACATATCCCTCTGTCAAGCCAGAGGGAGACAGACCCCAGATGAACTTATTTAAAACCAGATTGACTACCTATTTTGTTTTCTCCCAATCTACTACACATCTGCCTTTGAAGTCTGGAATTTAATCATTTCTGTTCTAAGTTTCACTATAAGGTTTCCTCTGTGACATTAGCAAACTTCTATCACATATTTCTAGAGACGTCAAAACTTCATACAACATAGCTCTGATGCTTGTAGAGACTTTGAATTTAATTATACCACTTTGAACTTTATATGATTTGACCAGAGTGAACCATCTCGATTAACCTCTTCAGCAACCTTTCTAGACTGCTTCATTTGTCTGTCAACAGCTTCCCTTATGATCGCAATAATTATCCTTGCAACACCCTAGGAGTGCTTTTTTAAGGAGACTCAGTTCCTTATCTGTGATTTATTTACAAGCGTGGTCTCATGCCAAGAGTTTGTAGATAATTGTATGGTCTCTGTTTAGGCATATAGCCGGTGAGTGTTACTAATTTCCTGTAAAATGCTTAAGAAAAGAACCTGAGTTTGAGCCAGTTCAGTGAATTTTTACTGAAATGGTAAAGAAAAGGGAGGAAACAGAACTGGGATCTGCCTCACTGGTACTCTGTCATAGAACAGACAACTTTTACACCAAAAGGTCCCTGAGAGCTACCAGAGAGTGTGCAGATGCTGGTTTAGGATTCTCTTCTTTTCAACGCTACGTCGATATCCCTGACTCTTTATGACATGCCTTGTGACAGTTCTCAGCAGCGGACCAAGAGAGCAGGTGCTGTGTTGTCAGATGAGAAAAAGGTCCTGGCCCTCAAAGCTTCCTGTATCCCTACATGATGCAGGCAGAGTGAGACGGAGATCCTGACCAGGCACATCGGTGCCAATAGCCACAGCCACAGCCATGGGTCTGTGGCTTGAACACTGGTGGTCTGCTGTGCACCCGGTCTGCCTTGGGATGGAAGAAGAGTGTTGTCAGGCCTGGTGAAGTAAGACAGCCAAGAAAGTGGCAGCTAATGTGGTAGTGTATGGCACAGAGGAAGGCCCTTCTTCCCTGGCCAAGGGATGGAGCCGTGGCACGGAGGCGGTCGCTCACACAGGAGACGCAGGGGATGGCAACTGCACTGTTTGCAGACACGCTGCCTGGTCACACATAAATGGAGCTGAAGAAATGTGGCAAGAGAAAACTAAACAGAAGGACTGTCACATGACTTGTAATAATAAATATCGTGTTGTATAACCCTATCCCAGGTCTCCTTGTGGGCAGCAGAAGCAAATAGTCACTGCCAAGCTAAGGCAGACACAGACAGAGACAGCAAAGAGGGAGCTCCCTGTCTATAGCTAGTAATGACCTTTTTTCCCTGGATGAACAAAAAGCAAATCTGTGCGTATTCACACACACACACACATATTACCATGCCCACACTCTTTCAATGATCCACCTCTGAAAATGACTTTGTTGTTGTGCAGACTTTTGTTTAAAACGAGCAGAATGGGCGACCCAAATGCAGCCCACTGACTGAGCCTGCACGCTCTTGTTTAGATAGGATGTGCCGTGCCATGCCACTTGCCCAGAGCAGCACTCAGAGATGGGACCTATGGGTTTCCCAGCACCACCACAGCAGAGGTTGGCCAACACTCGTCTTCTCACACTTCTCATGTAGTATTTGCGGCTCTGCAGGATAGTATAAAATCTCTCCTAATTTAGCAACATTTTTATAGAGGTTCTGCTACTAAATTTCCTGTCTGGGAGGGTTTGGCTGTTTTCGTACTTCCAAAACAGCAAGCCAACAGCCAGTGTTGCCTCTTCAGGCAAAAGTCACCCACCAGGCATCTCTAGCTCTCAGTTGCTATTGTGTTTTTGCTTGGACTGTAATATCCTTTCCTCTGTTGCAGCATTTATTATTACATTCTCCACTATAGATACCTTACATACCCCTAGCAGCCAAAAATCAAAGAAGGCATTTCCCAAATAGGTGGCAGGTCTTGTGCATCTGTTGAGACTGACTCCATTCCTCACGAGAGAAAATCAGTGCCAGTTTATGTTCTTTGAGGAGAGTCTTGCATCACCGTAAAATGCCAAAGCAATTTGTCTAACAACTGTCTGCTACATTCAGTTTTTATTACGAGCAGGCTTGCAACCCTCAAAGGAAGAGTAGTAGGAGGGCTCTTTCCACATCCCCCAGGCAACACAAAACCTCTGCCACAGACTCAGCTGGGGCCCCTTTCTCTGCAGTGGGTCTCTGGCACCGCAGGGACCAGCATTTACTGACCAGCGAAAGCTCGTGTCATGGTTCCACCTAATTTCAGCTCTAATCTGCATGCAGTCCTGGTCAAAATGTCCCAGCTTCCAAAATTTCCCACTGCTCAAAACATTTTCGAATTTCATGTAATCCTCAGTAATCCTTGTCAAACATTGGTCAGGGCATTGCTCTGGTCCTTCTAACCAAAACAGTTGCACAACTCATCCCAACACCCCTGGTTGCGGAGGAGCACCCGCTGCCGTTCCCGTGAAAGCCCCCTGCACCCAGCTGGCACTTTCCCTGCCTCCTGCAGCCTTTTAATTGCACTCATCCCTCTCTCCTTGCGTTGCCACTCCTGAGCTCCCCAGCTCAGGATCTGCCACTTTTGGACTATGGATTTGTTCTGGTTGACGTCCAGCGCAACGCTCTACACCACTGATATGCAGGCAGCCCTGCGTAGCCAGGGGGCTCAGCCAGCCCGTCCCATATGGCTGTTTATATCCCTAGACAGGCTTCTGCTGCTAATCAGGCTGACCTGATTCCCATAGCCTCTGCTGCTCCAGTGGCATTTCTGCCTAAGGCCAATTGCAAAGGCCAGGAGAGCTCACGCTGCAGCTCCAGTGCCCCTGTTAGGGTACTCTAATCCATTGGTAGCAGACAGGCACACACAAGCCCCAGATCCCTCCCTCTGAAGGGCAATAGCCCAAAATCTGCCTTCTCTCCTTCAAACAAGACTCCTCCTTGCAGCTTAGTAATGGTGCATTATCCAGGATCTTTTACTCCCTCGACCACTAAAAGCATTTCAGGTGTAGAAAGTGAACAGAGAGGTCTGCAGCTTCCCCATCCTTGGACCTTGTAGCAGGTCAGTGCACATGGGCACAGGCCCGTGCTCAGCCTGGGATGTAGACATCGCTGCTGGAAGTGCAAGCAAAGGCGGCCAAAGCAGTGAAGGGACACCAGCTTTCTTCGGGTGTGGAAGCATTTTCCTGGGCCTGGGCAAAGACTGAGTTATGATAGCTGGTCCTGAGCTCTCTCTGGCTGTGGGAACCCTCATCTATCAAATCTGAAATCTACAGAAGTAGCCAAGTGGAAATAATAATTTTCAAAGAAAACAAGAAAGTAAGAGGGTTTTGATGACCTAAGATCCCAGGAGGCAACTTGTTGCCTGGCTCACTCTTTCTCACCCTCTTGCAACATCATCCCAACTGCTTTGAATCAAAAGTTTAAAGATTGTTTGGGAATTGGGGTTTTAAAGATGCCTGAGAAACCTGCAACAGGTTGTTCAGTAAGAAGATCTGCAAGAGGTGGCTGTGGCAGTCCATCCTGAGGGATCAGGCTGAGCTCTGCAGGAGGCCTGCCGAGAGATGCTGGCGTGTTTATCCTGGACATAAACACAGACAGAAGGAAATTGCCGTAAAAAAACCAAAACATGAAAAGCCATAAAGGATGTAGCTACACCCAAAATGCGTCAGAGATGAGGCAACTTTTAGGTTTGTTAAGTGAGGAAGATTTCATCCAAACAAAAGCCTGCCGTACTTGGCCAAGTGACCAAGTTCAGAGAGGTCCAGGGGGCTGCCCCAGGCCAGCCACATGGGACAACCCATCCCGGCCCCCTTCCTCTTCTGCCGAGCCACCAGGGAGGGTCCCAGCCACCAGGCACAAGTAGAGACCCTCAGTGCAGTGGGAGGTTCCATCCCTGGCAGCAGCGAGTGTTCGGAGGTGGGTCTAGTCTCAGTGTCACATCAATACCCAGTGGTGGCCACCAGAATGGCATGCCAGCCGTGACTCGTATTCCAGCTGCCTCTGAGAACAGCAGGGCAACCAGAAATAGGATCAGTGGGGACAATCTCCCCATTAGGAGGAATGCATTAGCCATAGTAATGAGGAATGAGCCTATAAAAGAATCTCACTATCGAGGGATCCATCTGGCTCTCACCAGCATTTGCATGGCTCCCAAGCATTTAAAAGTAGAATTAATAAGAATCTTTTTCTTTTATCAGTTCTAGGCAGTAGGAGGAACAGTTGATTAGTTTGCTTGTTAAAGTATTACTGACATACCATACTGTAGTTTTCCAACAATCAGATCTTGATTAATTTTGGTCATGTAAATAAAATTCTTACAAGGATTATTTTCAAGCCTATTTAACTCTATATATAAATGCAGCATTATTTTCAAACCTCAACTTCCCTTGCCCCAACAAACTAAAGAGTATGTTTTCATGCACATGGCACAGGAAATAAAGAGTTTTTATGGGAATATTTAAAACTCACTTTTGCAGACAAAGCAGACTTAGAAAACCTCATTCAAAAGGGTCACTTTTTCAAGGTTGGAAGGGGCAAATTATGAGCCTTGGAAACAGCATTCATCCTCCCAAAATAATTTCATTTTAATCACACTGTTTAGTGGATACTTATAATGCACATGCAGAAGATTAAAGGTGGATGGATGGAAGGATATCAATTGTGCAGAGCTTGGGAAATAACCCCAGATTCAGGCTTTGGAGGGAAGTTAATTGGAAATTCTTGGTGAGAATTCTTATTTCCATAATAAAACCAGAAAATAGACATCTTCCAAATGCACTGGATGCACTACAATGGCCTATGCCCACAAGTACATGTACTTTGGGAAGAGCCCAGATTACCAAGCTTCTGGGCCAAGGAACAAACAAACAGCAACAGAAATGTTTCTGGGCAGAGATGGACTCCTGCCTGGAGGACTGCGGGCTTCCCTGGCAGAGCCAAGCATCCTCAAGGCAAGATGTGTTTCAAGAGCATGCAACATGCCAATCTAAATATAAATATTTGATTCATCCCTCTTTGCACAGTTTCACACTTGTGCTTTAACTGGATGCTCCTTAATGAAAAGGGAAAGGTTTTGGGGAAAAAAAGAAAAGAAAAATCAAAGCAAGTCTATGAGGAAAGTATATTGACAGCAACATCCACTCTACAAAGGCACAGAGGGAATTTGCCTCACTGCCCGTTAGCCTGTAACTCTATTACAGAATAAGCAGGAGAGGGCCAAGGCACAGCTAATGAAGGATCTGAGCAGTGACACAGAGCAAATGGCAGGGACTTTTAGATCATCAAGGAACAAAACTGAAATGTTCTTCATCAGAAAAAAAGTCAAAAGAAAAACTGTAAAAATAGGATAATATCTCGCTGATAGGGCAGGAAGAAAATTCAAGAATCAGTTCAATAGCAAGTGGAAAAGATCTGGGGGATGTTTTTCCACAAGCAGTGAATTTGACAAAAGAAATGGAAACAATTAGTAAATTCAGGTTGAATTCAACTAAATTCTTGGCCAAAAGGAGAGTACAGGAATCGATTTTTGAACATGGCAAATCCTTCCATTCCAACGGTTTGCAAATAAAATTTTGCAACTTATTTGTTCAAAGTGTCATTCAGTGAAAAAAAAGACAAGAATAGCCAGAACACAAAATATTCAATTTTGGTGGGATGAAACATTTTAGTTAATTCAAGGTTTTGGCTTGATGAGTTTTTTGGTTTCATTTTGCCAAAGAAAACTTTAGAAAATTCTGACCCAAGACATTTTTTTCCTGCTTTTTCGGTTTGGCCTCTGAACAAAAAAAACCCCAAAGCAGTATTTGCCTGGATCTATTAGAGTCATTGAATGAAATGATGCCAAGGTAACATCATTTTATCACAGCAAAATTAAGATGCTAAAGCATCAGATTAATCCAAAGCAGCTGTGTGCTGTTTTATGCTTGCTGACTGCTGAAGGAAATACAAAAGGAACAATGCAATGTTACACGTGATGAATTCTGGAATACGATCTATGTGTCTAGAACCCAAAGATGGTGGAGGCTGTCCCTCTGTCCTTTGGTTTTTCTCCCTAGGCTTCTGGCCACACGTACCAATGATAAACTGCTAGTGAGGCAGATAGATGCTCCCCAAAAATTTTTTTTAAAATGGATTTCACTGACAAACAGTGGCTGCCTTTTGCTAGCACAAGTATTGTCTTGGCCTTCACATGTTATTTATTGGTGCAGTGCTGCAACATACTTCATTTCAAAAGACATAAGTCATTTTAGCTGTAAAGTTATCTGAAGTCCTTTCAATTTTTGCATGCCCTCACTTTTAATGCAGAATGTTCTCCGGTAGGCAAGACGTGATGGTTCATGAGACAGGCACAGCCTCCCACTGCTCTCTCTGCTCCCGTCCGCGCAGCTCCTATGGCCATTCCTGCCACCACTGAGGCCACCGCTGGGATCAGTGAACTGCTGCCAGCATCAGGAAGAGCAGCATGAGTGGAAGCATGTTTCATTCCCTTTCATGTGTATTTGGCAAACCTAAGTTTTTAGAGCTCATTTCTCAGAGAAAAAAAAAATCCCATATTGTCTTCACGAGAAAATATATGTACAGAGCGCACAGATAAAGAATAATGAATGGGAGCTAACAGACCAGTTATTAATGCAGGAGGAATCCTCACAGCATTCTGCTTCCAGCAGCAATGATCTGTCCCCATCTTGATGATGGTCCGTGTCTGGGGCTTGGGGGACTGAGAGGAGCGTTCGCTGCTGGGTAGAGAGCTGTTTCATGCCCCCTTCGTGCTCCCTGCTATGGCTCCATCAGAGAATGGCTCTATCTTATGTAGAAATAAATTAATTTATAAAGTAAGCACCAATAAGAGATCTCTTTGAAAAGCACCCAGTCAAACCTGCCAGCTAAGTGTTTTATGAAAACATCAGTAAAAGTCAGCGTGTACTACAGCCAAAACAGAAATAGTCTTCCTGACACAACAGTAAACAAGAGAAGCAATGGAGCAATAACAGAAATGACAAATTAAAGACAGGGAGCATAGCATTTTGATACTCATGCAAGAGCTTAAGAACATTATTTTTGTACTGACATAAAAACTGTGAGTAATATAATAAGGTGTGATATTTTCAGTGGTTATTAGCCCATTGGACGGCACACGTGACAGCCAAGCACTGACAATGATATTAAGACTTGCTTAAGACCACCTGGGAGGGGATAAAGTGATTTAGAACAATATTTTATGGTCTGGTGAAGCTCAGATTAGTATGCTACAGTTTACTAGAAAGGTCCAAAGATGAAGCAGGGAGAAAGAGGACCTAAGAGGGAAACGTTTACTTCTTCATATTTAGGATGATGGCAGAATAACTGCCAGATGTGTAATGGTACATATTGTAAATCTATGCTTAGTCATATTTTATAAAGATATTCCACATGGTACATAGTAAGGCAGTATTAAAGCAGAAATACTCCTGTCAAAAGGCAAAGACACTGTAGCCATTGGCTAAAACATGGATAGAGGACAACAAGTTACTGGAAAGAAGATTTTACAGGAAGCCAGGTAACACGCATACACTGGCAGCCTTGCTCCCGTTCCCACACTGCTGTAAGCAGTTGTTCAACAAAAGAACGGGTTTAGATTTACAAACATAATGTTAGGGCAATTTATTATTCAGCACAGCACACGCAACAGGTGAGGGTTTCACTTCATGTATTTCAGGTTTATAATGAAAGCATAATTCAAAACTGTATACCCAGGCTATATCACGGATTCACCCACTGTGGGTGTGGTACCATGGGCAGCCGCTTTGCAACAAATCCTAAGTAAAGGATAGAAACTCATTTTTGTATTTATTGAACTTTTCTCTTTTGAAACTGAGGAGTCACAGATAACATCCTTGATGTGGTACTGAAAGAGAAAGACAATTTCATTTGTTCGGAGAACATGAAATCTGAATATCTGTTTTTGAAGACACTTACATTCTTTGGTAGTGAACATAGATTAAAGTCTTAAGGATCCTCTCACCAGCACTAGCATCTATTCCCACTGTTGCCATAAGCAAAACAGCAGGAGAGCCGGGTTTGGAGACCCTCCCTTTAGGCAGTGGGCTTGCCAAGACTAAATTACCTCTGCGCTCTTCAATCTGGAATCGAACTTTTTTGTCTCCCAGGTACACTGTGTCCGTGGTGTTTGTTCCACACAACTTACACAATACCACTGCAATGGGAGTGCTGCTGTCCACTGCACAGAGGATGCACCTTCCCCTCAGGGACTTGCTTCCATATCTGACTATGCTTGCTATGAGGACCTCATTTTGAAGTGCTATGGCAATGGGCTGCATTTAAACTGCTGCTTACAGAAGTCCTGAAAATAGGCACGAAGGCAACTTATATTCCCATTCGTGTTACTGGTTACTTGTATCAGGCAGACCAGACTGCCGAGAGGTCTCCTCGCTGCAGCCCATAGGGGCAGGTGAGACCTGCAGACTTGGGCTTAATTTAGGCAGACAAGAAGTCAAGCATGCATTGCTGGAGCTACAGAGTGACATGGCCTTCAAGGCACTGCATGACCAGCCTACCAGGTACAGAGCAGATGTTGCCCAAGTTAAACATGTGAGTTGGTATCTGCAGGACTAGATTTTAGGCTCTTTGGTCTAGGAAAAGCATCTTCCCCTTTGTAGAGCTGAGGTAAAAAAGCTACAACTTCCAAACATGACAAAAATCTCTACCATAAATTATGCATTAGCTTTCTGTGCAAAGTCTTTCAGGTGACAGAGCAGCAGATGGTTTTTTGAGTCATGTGTACACATGTTTCTGAGCACGAGAGGTTCCTGTGGAAGCTTCTAGGCACTAAGAACACAGAAAAGATCAGATAAAATCCTTTCAAAGAGGAAGAGGAAAAGGTATCATTCCAGTGACAATTTAAAAAAAAAAATCATCAAATACTGGAAAAGATACTTCAGCATATATTTAAAGCTGAGTAGAAGTTTCCTGGATTTAGACACAAGTGAATATATGAGCCTTTGTGTCTCTTTTTCTTTTTAGTGGTTTTTGAGCTGGTTGTCACAGGGGCCCCTGAGAATACACCCATAGGATGACAGGCACAGGACGATGCCAGAGGTAAAAGCACAAATCACAAATGGTCAAGGACTGGTCAATAAAGGAAGGACTGGTCAGTAAAGGAATGCAGCTCTCAGAGCTGGGCAGGGCTTGTTTTAGGGCATAACAAAGAAGCCATAAAAAAGGGAACAAAGAACACATATTGAGTAGATATAAAGACCTCCTATATCATGAAAATGCAAAGGAGGAAAAAAAGAATTAAAAAAACCCCTCTGCAAGACTGGGAACGCAGGAAGAGCAGAGCGAGAGGAGGTGCCCCTGCGCGGTGCCATCCCCTCGCCCAGGTGGTAGCAGCATCGTGCCCAGCCAACGTTGATCCACAGTGGGTCCTCACTCCCCTTCTGCAGAGAAGAAGTGCTGTCCTACTGAAACTCAGCAACCTTCCACTAAGTGTTATCTTTTTGTCTATCAGTTAAATAAAGTAGAATTATAAAGAGTTATGTACACACGCAAGTGCGTGTCCATGTGCTAATACGAGTGTGTGTTTTCTGCTCCAGCCTTCCCACACAACAAGGTGATTGAGACCACAGCACCAAGTCAGACTAAAGGTAGACATGACCAAGTTGTTTTTTTAAAAATTAATTTAAAATGTGGACTAGTAAAAAAAAAGAATCCATAAAACCTCTAAGTACTTAAAGATTTATAAAATGGTGTAAAACTTCAGATAATGAGTAAATAATTCATTACACAAATAATTCCTAAAGATACATTTCCTTGCTCGAGGAATTCCTGAAATGAAGCTTGGCAAATGCAATGAACCTCTAAAAAGAACGGCATTAATTCCAGAAGGTTCTGAATTTAACAGGTTTCTACCTTAACATGAGGTGGGAATTATTATTCTGTCACTCTTTCTGGCACGATATTAAGATTCAGATGCTGAGCATGGCAATGGAGTGAGAAGGCTCACTGTACGCCGAGCAGCTCCTCGCTGCACCTATTTACGATCGATTGCCTCATTATCATTTTGCACAGTGGGAGAGAACATGGCTAAATTCACCTTCGGAGAAAACTGAAAATTCACCAAGCTTATTAATGTTCCTTTCATCTGCAGCCCCGTGTGCCGCTTCCTGGGGGCCAGGCAGCACTGCACGGCCGTAACAGGGAGCTTTATTGCCCGGCACTAGATGGCAAAGAATTGCATCAGAGAAGTCTCCAAGCTGCCAGGACAGTGAACGAATATGATAGAGCAGAGAAATCAGACGCCATGCCCATACGATGGGTTTTTTTCCTTCTCTCCCCCTCCCCCCCCAAATGGATACATGTAACTGAGAGCAAGGATGGAATAATACATGAAGAGGAAGGAAGCAGGAAAATCAATGCATTTTTCATGTTTTTGTAAATCATAATAAAACACCATCCTTGACTATTTTCATCCCTGTGGCCAGGTGGGCTCCATGCTGCGGTGCACAGAACCAGAGTTTGGGCTTCACAGCACGGCTTTTTGCTGCCTGGGCTAGTAAGGGCTAGAGACTCAGTGCTACTGGGCTGCTCCCTGCCTTCAGAGCTGCCAGGAGGGCTTTGGGCATCCCTCTGGGCACTCCCCAAAGTTAACGTGGGGAGTAACTTTGAGGGGTAGCTTCCTGTCCTCTTGGAAATGAAGTTATTACAACCGGAGCACCGTAAGACAGAAGAATGCTGTAGAGATGCATTTCATTGGTACTGATGTTCTTCCTGACAATATTTGCAACCCCTTATCTCTGTTTTTTTGTATGCATACTGCTGAAAGCAAAATTTATTTGCACATAGGGAAAGCTTGGCAAATAGGCAAATACATTCACCCAAAAGAGGTACACGTAAGAATCACGCGTGTAGAGACTGGTAACCATCACATGGAAACAGGTGACCAACCACAAGCCCCAAAATAGCAAATACCCAGTGAAATGGTTGTAGCACTGGAATATGTTTGCATAAATTATTCACAGAATAATTCTGAATATTGAATATGTACAATGTTAAGGCAGTCTGGGAATCTCTGCACACATGCATTTTTCCTTTTTGTAGAGTTTTGTAACATTTGTCCTGCTGATCCCCTTAATTCCCTCTCTCCTCACAGCCTTTGCAGACAAAGGTGTAACTGAACGTCCCTTTCCAACAGCAGCCCTCATAGGTCAGAGTCTGACCAACTCTGAACGCTAAGAGCAATACTTAATATGAGCAGAACGGTAAATCAGGATTCCTTCATTACAACATCTGCCTGTTTGTTATTAGCAAATCCTATTTGCTTGATGCTGAAAATGCTTACAGAAAAGAATGCTGAGCTGCCTTGTTTTATTTGCCACCAGTGCATTGCATTGGCTTTTTGTTGCCCAGATCCTATGCTGACCACTCCGTAGCAATCTGTCGCTTGCCCAAAAACTGCTCACGTCTGTAGGGTGAGATAAAGTACTAAAGGTCCAAAAAGAGGCAGTTTGACACCGCTATTTATTTCCTGTGATTGATTCAGCACTATGCAAGCGGTACCACGCAACAATTTCAGTTCTTTTCTAGACTGAAAGGATGCAAGAAAAAAAAATATTCCTTTCTTAAGATTCACGGAAGGTGAGGTTGAGGATTCTCTTGATTCATCACGACCACAGCATTTAATTCTATTCTGACAAGTGCATTAATTTAAGTCAATGCATCTTGGGTGGAAAAGGTATGAATCAACCAGTTTCATTTTATTTATATTCAGTAGTAAAACCCAAAAAAATTGTGGGCAAAAAAAAAAAATCGTATACCACTTTTCCTCTACTGATTCTCCAGCAGCAAGTAAAGAATAAGAAGTGTTTTGTGCAGGGCTGTAAATTCTGCTACTAATGGTGTTCCCTGTGGCACCTGTGCACAATGAAATGAAGAGGAAGCAATGCTAGTTTGTTCTTGAAAGGAGAAGAGGCAGAAAATTAACATCTGGCAGGTAGAAGAGGACAACCACAGAAGGGGAAGGTGGCAAACAGCAGAGGTCAAGGAACAGCAAAGGAATAAAACAACCAACAACTTCTGAGAGGTTTCAGAGGCAGAAGCCCTCTTTTTCAGTCAGTAAAGCCCTAAACAGAAAGTGATTGGCTTGTGGCAACATGCAATCCTTATTTTCAACACTAAACTCTGTCCATTGTCTCAGGATACATCTTCATGGCACAATATCAGGCCACACAGAGACCCTGAATGAACTCACTCAAAGAGCTAAAGCAACTAAAGCCCTTCTGAGAAGTATATTAAGAGCATCACTTTATCCTGGCTAGACTGCTTCTAGTCCTGAGAGAATGATTGAATATAAATCTCTCAAGCTCTAGAGAAAAATGTAGCCATTGGGTGCTTGTGTGCCGTCTGCACGATACAGTATTTTTCCATCTAGACAAACTCATCATTGTGTTGACTGATGCTGTTTCTTTTGTATGGCTAACTTACAGACCTAGTGATGATGGGATTATTTAAATTATTATGGGAAAAGAAATATAAATAAGAATAAAATCCCTTAAAGAGTAAGTGGATCCACACAAGTCAATAATAAAATTCACCACTGATCTCAATATTACAAGAAGTTCATCTTTACAGCCAAAAACGTCCTTTCAAACAAGATGGAAAGGTCAAATTAGCATCAGGAGCCATGTAGTCCTATTTGCGGTAAATTTATGACTTCTGTATGTATTAGGTATGACAACTTCACAATTGTTAGTACATTTATCAAGTATATGAATCATCCCATCTCCATTTTTCAGGTACAAACTCAAATGCCCCTCAGAGAATGTCAAGATACTTAGCATCTAACCTTAACCAATTTCCATGGAAAACAAATAGGCGCTATACCTTGAAGAATCCGACACTAAATTATTTCCCTCAGGTCTTATAAGTAATCAACTACAGAACAGAAAACTGAATCCAATTTCCCAAGTTCAAGGCTGGCAAGCTAGTCTCTGGACAGGTTCCCTCTCCTGCGTGTTAAAGCAGCAGCCTGGAAAAGGAGCCACATGGTGCACATCCATCGAGCCTTTGACCTTGTCGTGACACGAAGGATCGGTGCGACTTCTTGGGGCAGGCTATATGGGAAGAGGGCTTGCTCTGTGGAGTAAATGCTTACTGTAGGACCTTATTGTGCAGAGTTGCTTGTGCGAGTGTTTATTGTTACAAGAAATATCACAAATCCACCTGGGTTTTTTTTTATCTCTTCCACTGTACAAGCGTTAGGGAACTTGATGCTAGCACGGCCTTGCCAGGAGCCGCGGTGGTGACTCTACCATCTCTGAGGCAGAACATGTTTTTCACATCGCGAGCACAGGCACGTGCTGGTGCGTTACCAGCAGTCCCACGTGCTCTGCAGTATTGCTGCTAAGAACAACTGCTGAGGACCTCAGAGGAGAAGGGGACTGCACAAGAAGAGCAGCCGTCTTGAGCAGACAAGACCTGCAAGTTCGGAGGCAGATTTATCTCAGCCTCTCTGGCATGTCTTTGATCTCCAGAATCTCGTGTTTTTCTCTCCACAGGCCCCAGAAGACTCTCTTTCCCCACCTCCAATCCACAGGCGAGTCATAAGTAGAAAAACATTCCAAGGTGAATGTTGAGGTATTTTCTAGGCCTCCTGCCCCCCTTCTGCAGGCTTTACTCAGAAGAGTGATGTAAAGCACCAAGTCTGGGAGGGCTTCTATAATCTCTGGGATTTACATGTAAAAATCCAATCAGGATTAGCTCTGCCTTCCTCATCTCTAAAGCAAATGTATAAGACTTCGGATTTGTGGACTCTAGGAATAACTTCTTTAAATTATCGAAGCCTGTTTATTCGATGTGGAAAAGAAATCTGTTCCTCAGTGAGTTTATAGGACTATTGAATAAATTCCACAGTCAAACACAATCCTTAATGTTCAATTTCCTGTTCCTCATCACAACAGCAGATTTAAATCTAATTAGTTTGTTTATTTTTAATCGAATTCTTCTCTTATGAAAGACTGTAAAATCTGAATGATTGCTTGACAGTGGGTTCAGAAGTTACTTAAACAAGGGCTTGATCCCAAGACTACTGAAACCAATGTTTTCAATGAGTTTTGGATCAGGCACTGCATAAAATAAATTTTGTACAAATACCTAAACACATTCTGTTGTGTAGGAATACTCTAGAAAAGCTCCCATTTCCCTATATAGTCATTGCCTTAAGATCACCTGTTGCTTCTTCAAAAAGATTTGAAAGACATTTTATTTGGAAACAATTTTATCAACATCTCTGGTACATAGTATACTTTCCCCATCGCTCTGTTTCAATTACTACTAGTATTATTATTAATAAATCACAATTAGTTGCTATGGAGATAATTAAGTCTGCAAATAAAAGATTATGACTGAGCTTCCAAGGCAAATAAATAGTAAGTATCAGGAACAGATTATCCCTAAACTAGCAATAAGTTTATTTCCATGTAAATTGTGTAATCAAAAGAAGGAGAAAAGAAAGAATAAAAAAGAAAACATACCCCCTACCCCCCAAAAACCCTAAACCAACTAAATCACTCTCCATATCCAGCATTTTCTGATGTCTTCCAGGAGACACCATGTCTGCTAGAATGTTTCACTTCAAAATCTGAATATTTATTAAATTACATTATAGCTATCCCAAGGGCCAGGCACTAACGCGTTATCACACCAATGTGTTTACCACCGGCAGCCATGCCAGTCAAAAATAATCACTAAATGTGCTGCATGTGCACACAACTTTGTGTATCTGCTTATTTGAAATAGGATTGCAGAGTAGGCAAACCTACACTTTAACATTGACACAAATGTAAGTTTCAGCATGTGAAAAAAGCTTTTATCCTTGAGCTATGAATGTGACTACCAGGCCGACAAGAGTATTTTGCTTACAGTAAATTGGGGGTTTCTTTATAGTTAAGGAGGGCTGCTAACAGAGCCTCTTTATCATATAGGCAGAAGAGAGTTTCACCTAGCCATGCCCAAAAAGCATAAGTATTTCTGAAAGTGAGGTGGCAGATGGGAGGCAAACCCTTGGGAAAAGATTGAAATCAACATTTTGATTAAATTACATTCTAAATGGAACCACAGAGAATAAATTAGGTGTAAACGT
Organism: Ciconia boyciana; assembly: GCF_034638445.1. Lineage (NCBI taxonomy): Eukaryota > Metazoa > Chordata > Aves > Ciconiiformes > Ciconiidae > Ciconia > Ciconia boyciana. The sequence goes on from NC_132934.1 coordinate 64,325,307, forward strand.
TATACCCAGAAAGGATCCCAAGCAACGAATTTGCTTAAATGTTTTTCCCTGCACAGAGAGAAGCCTCTTTGAGTTCATTTAAGTATGGGTGGATAAAAGAACAGTTTTCTTCTTAGTTCTGTCTCTAAATTCATTGTAATTGCGTTGCCGACATTTGTGCTATGTAAACAAGTTCTCATTTACATTTGCTTTCATCTTTACTGCTGTTAAGTGTGATTTCAGGAGAGCTAGAAAGGAACGAGGCTTAGGCGTAGTAAGCCTTAAAACTCTCCGTGCTGGCCACTGCAATGCCATCCCCAGGGCCTCCAGAAGGAAAAAGCTGTGCTCTTCTGGAAACCAGAGGGGTCAGGGCCAGTGCTGGCCACTCATGGTGTTTGCACAACAGGAATGTCCTTCCGCACCCAGGATTAGGACAGGTTTTCCCCAGTAGCAGGACACTGGTGAAGACTGCCAGCACCCTACAGCCTTAGAGTGAGTTTGTAACAGTGCCTCTCCTTCCTCACAAAGTTTAAGGAAAACACTCGTCCCCATTAACTCTCTCTCCAAAGATGTTAACCATCTGTCATTCCCATTCCCCTCCTTCCCAACTTTCATAATAACTGTTAATGGAATAAAGTACAGTCTCTCTCCCCTTCATAAGGTTGACTGCAGGTGGTCACGGTCAGAGTCTCATGTAATAGCACTTCAAGAGCAATTCCTGTTCTGCTAATTAGATGATGTTCTCAGCAGTTCATGAAAACAGAGAAGGAATTTTAAAGTAATAAAGTCAACAGCTGACATACGATGGAGAAAACTGCTAATCAAACCTGAGATTTTGAAGTTCAAAGTAATAGCAAAGACAGGCAAAGGCTTAAAGACATATCTGTGGAAAGAGAGCCCTTTTCTTTCTCCATAGTCTGGCTGATGCTTTACTTCAAGCTAAAGATTGTTTTGACTTTCCAGTTCATTTGCATGATGTATGACTATCACAGCCCTGATTTTTCAAAAGCGTTCAATACCCACAACTTCAGCTAAACTCAACGGCACCTGGATTTGCCTAGCTCCTCTGAAAAGCCAACCCTGTATTTCTTCTCTGAGCAACCTTTGCAGCACAAACCAGATTGACCAAATATATATTTACAGCAATCCTACTTTCAGAAATTCTGAACAAGGCATCAAAGTATGATGCTCTGGCTGATTGCAAAAATATATCTTTTATTTAAAAAACAAAAAAAGTGTACATCTGACCTTTTACTCCAAAATGGAAACATTTTTGAATCATGGAATTTCCTGAAAAAATGTGGAACCTCTGGTTCCTGCCCAGCTCTGCTCTCTCCAGCCTTGTTCCTGCTGAAGCATGAAACCTAGGAAACCCAGTCATTGACACACTCTCCCTTTGCATCTCATGGTCTTGCCAGGTGGCTCCAGCTGTATTTTGTGCTACAGAAAAAGAGGCCCAGCTGCTTCTATTGCTGAGCACAAAGATTGGTAGTTTAGCACATTCATCTGTATTAGAGATTTACGATTGCCTTGGTATAGGATCTCTATTCATGGACCATTAAGCTTCCCCTTTTATATCTAGAATAGATAGGGAATTTTGTATGACAAAAGAATTGCCTCATGAAAAAGTCAATTTGAAAGCTTCCCAAATATGTACTATCTGGGGAGGGGGGAATACAAGACCTTTACATTTTACTTTGTCAAACGATATGCAAAGTTTTTCATCTTACTCTTAACAGCAGTCTGTAGTTACCTGAATTTCCATGGTTCCTTGCGAGAGCTGTTGTTCAGATAGCTGAAGTGCGTTCCTTGCCACAAGCTGAGCTCTTTGGCCAAACTAGCTCCTGTGATGAACCATTACTTAGGACAAAAGCAATGTTAAAATACTGGAAGTCCTCAAAAGATCAAATTCCTTCTTCCCCCCTGCCTCCCGCCACCCCTCAACCCTGCCATCTAGCTCTGCTTAGAGAGTTTTGCTCTTTACTGAGCTTTGCTTTCATCAGTTGTTTTCAATCCATACACCCAAACGGGTTTGGTGGATGTTGGATAACATCTGTTTAGAGCCTCCAGCACCATAAGCACACTCCTATTATCAGTACTAAATGGTTGCAAAATCTCATTCAAGACTGAGCTTCCTTTAGTAGCAGCCACGTTTTCCATGGATTTAGCTGGAAAACCCCTTAACAATAACTTCTGAGACTTTTACAAGCCTACCCAGAGCACAGCCGACCACATCAGTGAACAAGAAAAACTCTACCATGCCCTAACATGAGCAAGGAGCAACCATGATTTGCACCCAGGCAGTCTGAAGATAAGCCCTTGAGGTTTGAAGCTGAGAAAGAAATTTCTACACTGAAGTGAAACTCAGTGTAAACATTTGTTTTCTACTCTAAGGGTGCAAGAGGGGGGATAATATCAGGCTTGCCCGAGGGAAGCTGAGGGACGACGTGCCACGGTTAGAGGGAGCGGGTGCCAGCGAGGGCACTCGGCCTGTGTCTCTGAGATGTGCGGGGTACGCTGGGGCACAGCTGAAGTCAAACAGAGTTGAGCTAAGGGATACTGAGGCAATAGGAGCCAAGAGGGAAATGCCAGTGAAACACCTCAAAGCACACAAGGGGTGTTCTTCTATGAAGGAAACATGGATGACAGCCCAGCTGAAGTGCCTCTACGCCAATGCATGCAGCATGGGCAACAAGCAGGAGGAGTTGGAAGCCATTGTACATCAGGAAAACTATGATATGGTTGCCATCACGGAAACATGGTGGGATGACTCGCACAACTGGAGTGCGGCAATGGATGGCTATAAACTCTTCAGGAGGGATAGGCGAGGCAGGAGAGGTGGTGGGGTAGCCCTATACGTTAGGGAGTGTCTGGATAGTTTAGAGCTCGATGATGGTGACGATAGGGTGGAGTGTCTATGGGTAAGAATCAGGGGGATGGCCAACAAGGCAGATATTGTGGTGGGAGTCTGTTACAGACCACCCAACCAGGATGAGGAGACTGACGAACTATTCTATAAGCAGCTGGGAGAAGCCTCACGATCGCTAGCCCTTGTTCTTGTGGGGGACTTCAACCTGCTGGATGTCTGCTGGAAATACAGTACAGCAGAGAGGAAACAATCTAGGAGGTTCCTAGAGCATGTGGCAGATAACTTCCTGACACAGCTGGTGAGTGAGACAACTAGGGAAGGTGCCCCGCTGGACCTCTTGTTCACGAACAGAGAAGGACTTGTGAGCCATGTAATGGTTGGAGGCTGTCTTGGGCAGAGTGATCACGAAATGATAGAGTTTTTGATACGTGGAGAAGCGGCAAGGGGGGTCAGCAAAACTGCCACCTTAGACTTCCAGAGGGCAGACTTCAGCCTGTTTAGGAGACTGGTCGAGAGAGTCCCCCTGGGAGGCAGCCCTAATGGGCAAAGGAGTCCAGGAAGGCTGGACATTCTTTAAGGAGGAAGTCCTAAAGGCACAAGAGTGGGCTGTCCCCAGGTGCCGAAAGACAAGCCGGCAGGGAAGAAGACCGGCCTGGCTGACTAGAGAGCTCTGGCTCAAGCTCAGGAAAAAGAGGAGAGTCTGTGACCTCTGGAAGAAGGGGCAGGCAACTCAGGAGGACTACAAAGGTGTAGCGAGGCTGTGCAGGGAGAAAATTAGAAGGGCCAAAGCTGAGCTAGAGCTCAATCTGGCTGCTGCTGTAAAAGACAACAAAAAATACTTCTTCAAATACATTAGCGGCAAAAGGAGAGCTAAGGAGAATCTCCAGCCCCTAGTAGACGGGGGAGGGAACACAGTGACCAAGGATGAGGAAAAGGCTGAGGTACTTAATGCCTTCTTTGCCTCAGTCTTTAATAGCAGGGCCAATTGTTCTCTGGGTACCCAGCCCCCGGAGTTGGAAGATAGGGACGGGGACTAGAATGGAGCCCCCATAATCCAGGGGGAAATGGTTAGTGACCTGCTGCACCACTTAGACACTCACAAGTCTATGGGGCCTGATGAGATCCACCCGAGAGTACTGAAGGAACTGGCAGAAGTGCTCACCAAGCCCCTTTCCATCATTTACCAGCAGTCCTGGCTAACTGGGGAGGTCCCAGCTGACTGGAGATTAGCGAATGTGACACCCATCTACAAGAAGGGCCGGAAGGAGGACGCGGGGAACTACAGGCCTGTCAGCCTGACCTCGGTACCAGGGAAGCTGATGGAGCAGATCATCCTGAGTGCCATCACACGGCATGTAGAGAATAACCCAGAGAAGGGATCAAGCCCAGCCAGCATGGGTTCAGGAAAGGCAGGTCCTGCTTGACCAACCTGATCTCCTTCTACGACAAGGTGACCCGCCTAGTAGATGAGGGAAAGGCTGTGGATGTTGTCTATCTAGACTTCAGTAAAGCCTTTGACATGGTTTCCCACAGCATTCTCCTGGAGAAACTGGCTGCTCATGGCTTGGACGGGTGTACTCTTCACTGGGTAAAGAACTGGCTGGATGGCCAGGCCCAAAGAGTGGTGGTGAATGGAAATTACTCCAGTCGGCAGCCGGTCACAAGCGGTGTTCCCCAGGGCTCTGTGCTGGGGCCAGTTCTGTTTAATATCTTTATCAATGATCTGGACGAGGGGATCGAGTGCTCCCTCAGTAGGTTGCAGATAACACCAAGTTGTGCAGGAGTGTTGATCTGATTGAGGGTAGGAAGGCTCTACAGAGGGGTCGGGACAGGCCGGATCAATGGGCCGAGGTCAATTGTATGAGGTTTAACAAGGCCAAGTGCAAGGTCCTGCACTTGGGTCACAGCAACCCCATGCAACGCTACAGGCTTGGGGAAGAGTGGCTGGAAAGCTGCCAGGCAGAAAAGGACCTGGGAGTGTCGGTCGACAGCCACCTGAATATGAGCCAGCAGTGTGCCCAGGTGGCCAAGAAAGCCAATGGCATCCTGGCTTGCATCAGGAACAGTGTGGCCAGCAGGATTAGTACACCCCCCTGTACTCGGCACTGGTGAGGCCACACCTCGAATACTGTGTTCAGTTTTGGGCCCCTCACTACAAGAGAGACATTGAGGTGCTGGAGCGTGTCCAGAGAAGGGCAACGAAGCTGGTGAAGGTCTAGAGCACAAGTCTTATGAGGAGCGGCTGAGGGAACTGGGGTTGTTTAGCCTGGAGAAAAGGAGGCTGAGGGGAGACCTTATGGCTCTCTACAACTACCTGAAAGGAGGTTGTAGCAAGGTGGGTGTCAGTCTCTTCTCCCAGGTAACAAGTGATAGGACAAGAGGAAACGGCCTCAAGTTGCGTCAGGGGAGGTTTAGACTGGATATTAGGAAATTTTACTTCACCGAAAGGGTTGTCAAGCATTGGAACAGGCTGCCCAGGGAAGTGGTTGAGTCGCCATCCCTGGAGGTATTTAAAAGACATTTGGATGAGGTGCTTAGGGACATGGTGTAGTGGTGGTCTTGGTAGTGTTAGATTTACGGTTGGACTTGATGACCTTAAAGGTCTTTTCCAACCTATACGATTCTGTGATTCTGTGAAGAGTACCATCTGATGGTACGATCCCATCTGACTTGTCATCTGATCTGAATTTAGCTGCCTAAAAGCTAGATACTGAATCTCAACTTAGCATCTAGTCTCTCCCCTGATGTCTGCAGAGAGACATAGGCATTTCTGCGGGTGATTCAGTCCACCTATTTGGGATATGTAGAAACAATACCTTAAGTTTTGGTAGCTAAAGTTATGTCAGGTTGTTATCCCACAACTGTGAGCTCGTTTACCCGGTGTGCGAGACGCCGATATACACACAGGGCAGAGGTATTTTATTTCGTGTCTGCGCAGAGGTGGGTGCTAGGTGGTAGCTCCACAAAGCTAGCACAAAGATTGGTCATGCAGGTACAGTATTTATACAGTCTAGTTATGCCTATGTGTAAATAATTGCACAGAGCGGTTTTCTATTGGTCTACATTTCTCTTATTTCAACTTAAAGCTACAGCGCTACTTTAATATTCTGCGCACGCTCAGAGGTGAGGGGTCTCTGCTTGGGCCAGGGTCTCCAGCTCGAGGGCTGTGACTTTTAGTATTGTAATGAGGATAGCTCGCGTGAGGGTGCTTCTTATCACACGGTTCCCAAAACATCTTAATTAGCTTACATATTTCTCCAGGATGTGCTTCTCTCCCAGGGACAGTAGTTCTTGTTTAGACGTTCCACTTTCCAGCCTGAATCCCCCTTATCAGCTTTACATAAGTCCTGGCCTTCCACCAGCTCCTGATAGACTACAGGGAGAGTCTGGACTGATGGTGAATCTCCATCAGGCTTACTCAGGGCAACTTTTTAAATTTATGTAGGGCCTTACTCTGTTTCTTTCTGCTCTGTCATGAGTACACAAGTGTCAGGGCTCTGAAGGCACTGACAGGCTTTAATCACCCTGACCAGTTGGTAACCATCTTTCTCTGTAATCCTCCTCCCTCTGCAACCTTTTCCCTCTGGGGTCTGGCTGTCTGTGTTCAAGTTCAGCTCTGATACATATGGCAGTGGGGGTGTAGCTGTGAGCCCTTGAGGTGAAGATGAGTACTCAGGTACCGAGCTGTATTAGGAAGAGTGTAGCCAGCAGCTGAAACAAATTTATCCCCTTCCCCTCTATTTGGCACTTGTGAATCCACCTGTGGAGTACCATTGTAACCAAATGTAACCAAAGTGATTAGTTTGTTCTTTTGTAACTAAGCAACATAGAGATAGGAGCAGAATAGACAATACTTTAATGTTGTGTTTGTACACCTATGGCTATGGATATGCTGCCATGCCCAAAGACAATAGGACAAGAAGTAGTACGGACATGCTGCTATGCTCCCAGAACAGCCCCAGCCCATCTTGACAATGAGTCGAGGAGTAGTTAGAATAATTGGTTTGTGTTAGAATAGGCATAAGGGTGCCAAATCATTGTTAGGGACCATGCACCATGAAGAAGGGAAGCGAGTTACATAAGCAAGGTGATAGTGCGCATGTCCAGAAGAAGGGGTCAACTGAAGGACACACCTGTACGACCACCAAGGACCACCAGAGACCCCCACGGAGGCCCCTTGGAGTTCAAGGACGAATGCGTAATGACCATGTAGATATGATAATTAGTTCTAGGAAACAGAATGAATATGCATGATCATTCTGGGAAATTTGATGCATATGTATATAGTCGAACAATATAAGTTTTGGTTGATGTAACGTACAGTATGCACGCTTGGTGGAGTGATCCCCTGTGCATCCATTGCCATAATAAAGAATGCCTGCTTCTTAATGCTACATTGGTGTTAAGGAGTTTGATTCCCAATTTCAGTGACAGTTTTGGCCACTGCTTTTGTATTTCGACAGATCCGAGGGATTGCAGGACCTCCAGCCGGCACCGAGGGATTCTCGGGGAGAACCTCCGATCCCCGGACAAAAGAATTCTGAGCAAGATCCCCTGGAACAAGGTAATAAGGCATTCTTTCTGCATATACCAGTAACAAGGGTTGGTTGCCTGCCCGTAAGTTGCAGCAAAGGCTACGCAGGGTTGGGCTATAAAAGGTACCTAAGATAAGGAAGCTAATCTCTGCTAGGCGAAAGCCTGTGGAGCTCTGGCTAAAGGGTTGGGGTTAGAGTCCCCTATAAGGTTGTGGGTTCAAGTCCCACTTAAGGGGTTAGAGTCCCCAACTAGCTAATTGTGTTGATTGGTCTTTGAAGTTTGGTTTGGATATTGGAACTATGGATTTGTTGTGCATTCGGATATAGGTTTTATGTTTTTGTGTTGTTGTATTATTTTATAATGGGAAGTCAGCAATCGCTGGAAGGGGGGATCCTGAGAACATCCCCTCTAGGCTGTATATTAAGGCATTGGGAAAATCTAGGAGGAGATCCCCTAACTCAGAAACTATTGATTGAATCTTGTAATCATTGGTGGCCATTGTATACTTTGGATAGTGGGGAAAAATGGCCAAAGAACAGTACATTGAGGTATAACACCATCTTGCAATTAATGCTGTTTTGTAGGCGGGAGGTTAAATGGGATGAAGTGTCCTATGTTGATTTGTTCTTTACATTGCGGAATCATCCGGAGTGGCAGAGACAGTGTGGAATAATTCTGCAGCATCCTATGATATTAGCTTTGGAGTCCCTGCTACAGACCCGGAATGGGATCCTAATCAGCCAGGACCCTGAGGGCTGCTGGCAAGATATCAAAGATGGATTTTATTTGGTATTAGACATGCTATGCCAAAATCAATCAATTGGTCTAAGCTGTATGAAATTAAACAGGAGCCTAATGAATCCCCATCTGCATTTATGGAGAGGTTAAAAGGTAACTGCTAGAAAATATAGTAATTTGGACCCAGACAAGTTGGAGGAAGCAGTGCAATTGGCTGATGTCTGTATGGGGCAGTCAGCCCCAGACATCAGAAGGAAACTCCAGAAATTAGAAGGGCCGGATGCCAGAGATTTAGGGAAAATGTTAGAAGTAGCCTGGACAGTATTTAATAATAGGGAAAAAGAAAAAGAGTCTCGACAGGCATGAAGGGAAAATCTGAGAGAGGGGAGGTTGATTGAGGCTTTAACAGTAGTTGGGAGAGGAAGAGGAGGAGGGAAAGCAGGAATAGGTAGGGGAAGGGGAAGAGGAGGACCATCAGGAGGAGCAGCACTTCCATTTAAACCTTCCTGGCTGACAGAAGATCAGTGTGCTGTCTGTAAGGAGAAGGGGCATTGGAAAAAGGAATGTCCTAAAGTGGGAGAATTGTATCCTTCGATACAGGCAATTTAAGTTAATGACTCTAAATGATGAGGTCTGAAGGACACCGGGGGAGTCAACCCCAGCTGAACCCCTGGTTACATTAAAGCTGGTGAATGATGAAGTAGAATTTGTAGTTGATACAGGGGCAACATATTCGGTATTAAATACAGGCAAAGGGGGTTTAGTCCTAAAACTATACGTGTTGTTGGGGCAACAGGGCAGAAGGAAAATCGGCCGTTTTTACAACCCTTAAAATTCAAATTAGGAAAGCACTGGGTGACTCATCAATTTTCATATATGGCAGAGTGTCCATCATCTTTGTTAGGAAGAGATATATTGAGCAAATTGAATGCACAAATAACTTTTAAAAATGGGGAGACTCAGCTGTTAATACCGGAGTCAAAAGCCATGGAGGCAAAGATTTTTATGTTACAGGATATACCAGTGGTGGAGGAAATTCCTGTAGAAGTGGAGGATGCAGTAACACCCTTGGTATGGGCTAGTGGAATCCCAGGTCGGTCTAAATTGGCGGAACCAGTAAAAGTTGTTCTAAAATCTGGAAGTAAACCAGTAAGACAAAAATAGTATCCTATTAAATGGGAAGCTAGAAAGGGGTTGGAAGAATTAATAACAAAATTTTTGAATTATGGAATATTGATAGAGTGTGAATCAGAATATAATACCCCAATATTGCCCGTGAAAAAGCAGAATGGCAAGGAATATAGGTTAGTTCAAGATTTAAGAGCTGTGAATCAGATTGTTCAAGACATTCACCCGGTAGTAGCTAACCCATATACCTTGCTGACATCTTTAAAAGAAAAACATAAGTGGTTTACTGTACTTGATCTCAAGGATGCTTTCTTCTGCATACCTCTAGACAAAGATAGCTAGGCAATATTTGCCTTTGAATAGGAAAGCCCCACCACTGGACGCAAGACACAACTCACCTGGATGGTGCTACCTCAAGGGTTCAAAAATAGTCCTACAATATTTGGTAGTCAGTTGGCAAAGGAATTGGAAGTGTGGAAAAAAGAAAATTTAGAAGGAATAATATTGCAGTATGTAGATGATGTCTTGATAGCAGCAGAGACTCGGGAGGACTGTTTACAAGTGACCATCAGCTTGTTGAAATTTTTGGGACAAGCAGGATACCGAGTATCAAAAAGCAAAGCCCAGATTGGGAAATAGACTGGGATATATTTAGGCTTTGAAATTTCACAAGGACAAAGAAGATTGGGATCAAGCAGGAAGCAAGCAATTTGTCAAATTCCAGAACGATACAGGAATTGCGGACATTTTTGGGTATGGTCGGGTGGTGTCGATTGTGGATCCTCAATTATGGACTGTTAGTAAAACCTCTTTATGAAGCTTTGAAAGGATCCCAGGAGAATCATCTGTTATGGACACGTGAGTGTTGGACAGCTTTTAAAAATCTGAAGAAGGCTCCAATGTCTGCACCTGCGTTAGGACTCCCAGATTTAGCAAAGCCTTTTGAATTGTTTGTACGTGAGTGACAACATCTTGCTTTGGGTGTGTTGACTCAAAAATTAGGAACTTGGAAACGGGCTGTTGGGTATTTTTCTAAGCAACTGCATAATATCAGCAAGGGATGGCCTGGATGTTTGCAAGCTGTGGCAGCAACTGTACTCTTAATCCAAGAAGCAAGGAAATTAACCATGGGGCAGAAAGTTACGGTTTATGTCCCACATATGGTAATTTCCATCTTGGAGCAAAAAGGCGGGCATTGGCTGTCCCTGAGCCGCATGCTGAAATACCAGGTCACTCTCTTGGAACAAGACAATGTGGAACTTAAAACTACAACAGCACTGAATCCGGCAATGTTTTTGAGCTTGGAAATGGGTGAGTCATTACACCATGATTGTTTGCAAACTATTGAACAGGTATATTCTAGCAGACAGGACCTGAAGGACGAACCGTTGACTAATCCTGATTTGGAGCTGTTTACGGATGGAAGCGGTTTTGTCCGAGATGGAAAACGAATGGTGGGGTATGCAGTGGTTACCACCACCCGGTGATGAAAGCTGAAGCCCTCCCTGTGAATACATCAGCACAGAAAGCAGAATTAGTGGCTCTAGGAAAAGCTCTGAGAATCACTAAAGGAAAATGGGTAAATATTTGGACTGATTCAAAACATGCATTTGGCGTGGTTCATGCACATGGAGCTATCTGGAAGGAAAGAGGACTGTTGTCAGCTCAAGGATCGCCCATCAAATACAAGGAAGAAATTCTTCAACTTCTCCAGCACACCCAACAGCCCAAGGAAGCAGTGGTAATGCATTGTAAAGCACATAAATTTGGACAAGACATGGTAAATGTGGGCAACCGATTCGCTGATAAAACTGCTAGAGAGGTGGCGGAGCAAAGCATCGTTGCCCTGGTACCAGTAAAACAGGTAAAACTTCCAACCCCAAAACCAAATTATGGCAAATTGCATAGATTATGGGCAGAACAGTTGAGAGCAGTAGAAAATGAGGATGGATGGTGGGTAACACCCACCCGACAAGTCAAAGTTACCCCACAAATAATGATAAAAACAGCAGAGGAAAAACATAGAGAAACACACTGGGGAATTGAAGTGATGATTGTGGATTTACAGAAATCAATTATCTGTGTGGGAATGACAGGGATAGTGAAATCAATAGCGAAATGCCAAACTTGTTTGAAAAATAATCTTCTAAATCAGAAGAGACCACCTCCTGGTGTTCTTAAGCAGGGAAATTCCCCTGAGGATTGCTGGCAGATTGATTTTTCTGAGTTACCTAAACAAAGTGGTTACAGGTATTTGTTAATACTGATTGATACCTTTTCAGGTTGGCCGGAAGCTTTCCCTTGCTGCACCAACAAGGCCAGAGAAGTAGCGGCTATCTACAAAGCAGAAATCAAGATTGCTGTGCATATCCCAAATGTTACAGCTGATTCGAATGAACAAATAGATGATATGAAGAGGGTAGCACAACAGAGTCAAGGTTTAAGTGAAACGCAAACAAATTGGTTAGGCCAAATTTTGGGACATTTTGGATTTTCTCTTAAAGGATGGATAACTGAGGTGTTACAGACAATAATTATTTTTATTATAGTTGTTTTGATGATTTGTTTGGTTTATCACTGTTTAAAGAGAATGTTGACACAGACAATGTCTAGGAACTCTGTAGCAATTTTAAAATCAGTGCTGAAGCATTGTACACTGACACCGGGAGAGAAGCCACCTGCTTATGTTGAGATATGAAAGATTAAGAGTAGAAGTATTGAAAAGATTATTATTTCAAAACTTCCAAAGGGGGAAATGCAACCAAATGTAACCAAAGTGATTAGTTTGTTCTTTTGTAACTAAGCAACGTAGAGATAGGAGCAGAATAGACAATACTTTAATGTTGTGTTTGTACACCTATGGCTATGGATATGCTGCCATGCCCAAAGACAATAGGACGAGGAGTAGTACGGACATGCTGCTATGCTCCCAGAACAGCCCCAGCCCATCTTGACAATGAGTCGAGGAGTAGTTAGAATAATTGGTTTGTGTTAGAATAGGCATAAGGGTGCCAAATCATTGTTAGGGACCATGCACCATGAAGAAGGGAAGCGAGTTACATAAGCAAGGTGATAGTGCGCATGTCCAGAAGAAGGGGTCAACTGAAGGACACACCTGTACGACCACCAAGGACCACCAGAGACCCCCACGAAAGCCCCTTGGAGTTCAAGGACGAATGCGTAATGACCATGTAGATATGATAATTAGTTCTAGGAAATAGAATGAATATGCATGATCATTCTGGGAAATTTGATGCATATGTATATAGTCGAACAATGTAAATTTTGGTTGATGTAACCTATGGTATGCACGCTTGGTGGAGTGATCCCCTGTGCATCCATTGCTGTAATAAAGAATGCCTGCTTCTTAATGCTACATTGGTGTTAAGGAGTTTGATTCCTGATTTCAGTGACACCATGTCCAATTTTGGGATCTCTGGTAGAAGAAAGACATTGACAAACTGGAACGAGTCCAGCAGAGGGCCACCAGCATAGGACGACTGGAGGGCTGGCTCACACAAGTACAAGGAGAGGCTGAGGAACTGGACTTATTCAGCCATAAGAGGAGGAAGATGCTCAGGGGAGATCTTATGACTGTCTTCAACAACCTAATGGTAAGTTGCAGAGTAGACAGGGAAACCTGCTTGTATGTACACAGCAAAAGCACAAGAGGCAAAATTGTGCAACAGGCAACAGATGCAAGGTGCAACAAGGGAAATTCCAGCTGGATATTAACAAAAACATTTCCCCATCAAATGTGGTCATTTATTGGAAAAGGTGCTCAGAGAAGCTGCAAAGTCTACATCTCCAAGCTCAAAACTCAACTGGACAAGCCCATGACAACCTGATCCACCATGCCATTAGCAGGAAGTGGGGCTGGATGGCACCCCAAGGTCCCCTCCACAAGTCTCTGTGTACCCACTCAGCTCACTCAGCTCCCACTAAGTTAGTTTCAGACCTCCGCCAGCTTCACTGTGGGCTTTCTATCCTTTCTATTCCATTACACTTGGAAAATAAGGATAAAATTCATGAAAATGGGACAAAAGATTGAGATATTAAAAAAATTATTCAGAAATGAAGAAACATTTTATTTCAAAATTTCCCAACCACAACATTTTATTTTGGTTTGTTAGTCCAATTCTAGATGTGGTGAAACCCCCAGTTTTTCTAACCTCCACTAGCACATGCATGTGTGGGGGTAAAATTATTAATATTTAAGATTGAGAGGTCTGGCTAAGAAGTTACCTTTACTAAAAGAACTTCCTTTTGACTAAAAGCTGACAGTGTGATTGTTTCCAACTCCCCATTTCTGAGCTAAGGTAATACCAGGTGTGCCACTCCTGTAGGCTCCACCAACAGCCACCTCTCCATATTTTCATGTTAATTTACTGTTAGATTCCTTAGAATTGTAGCAGTTAGCAAGATACTTACAGATTCTATCCCTCATAGGGATGGATACCTGGCTTTGTCAACATTGAACCGATTTCCTCACCTCTTTATTTTGTTTCTGAAACAATGGGTCTCTGCAGTCACTTGGCAGGAAACAGGGAAGCAGAGGGATAGATGCTGTCCAAATGTTCTCTCACTATGATCATAGTTAATAAAGCTTCTGTCTGACCTGTCCTAAATTATACTTGCGTAATTACGCACTTGGAGTCCCCAGATTCTCTGACACATGCAACTAAAAATGAAAATTGAAGTGCTCAAACCTGTACAACTTTGGTACTTTATAAGGGCTTTCACAGCTCACCAATATACAAAATGAACAAAACTCAAAGGTGCGAAAAACAACTGGTCGCCCATAATCACAGGACTGAAACAAGATGGAAAACTTAAAGGCAGTTTTCCTCTCTACAACAGCTCCCAGCAAAAGCAGTAAGGGGAGGGGAGGAAATCTGACAGAATCTATTTTGCATTCAAAGAGGCATAAAGCAGAATTACTGAACGAGTGGGGAGAGAGAGAGGGAAGTGAATAGGCTGGACAGTGTTCAAGGGAGTAATGGTTGTGAATGCTAATGTTCTTGCTGCAATTCCCAACTAAGCCAATTTAATGTGATGACAAACAGCAATAAAACACAACGCTGCATCATGCTCCTACCATAACATCATGACACTGCACATTACAATTTGAAGATAATTAACTTACTTCATCATAAAATTTTGCCATGGTGCCTGGCCTTAAAAGTATACCAAGATGATAAAGAAATTCTGCATCAAAGGAGAATTGGAGAGTCACAGCAGTTTCCCTCTCAGGGTGTGACAAAATTGTACTTCTACCCAAGTACATGTTTCCCGGTTTAGAATTGTTGAATAAATTGCTTTCTTTGTGGCCTTTATTGCAGGGCCCTTTTTGTTAATTGAAGAAGAATATTTATATAATCTTTCTGGCAGTTGCTTAGGTTATTAAATCTACTCCCTATAGAATCTGAATCCCACCACCACAAGGGGTGAAGATTTATGTTAAAAAGGTTTTTCTCCCAGTTTTTCTTGCTTTGTAGGGAAACAGCATATCCCACTCGCTAGTGGAATAAATATTCCTTTCTTCAGAGCATGGGGCTGTCCTATGGCATCTGAGCAACTCTTCATGCTTGTTCAAGTTCCCCCCACTTAGGTAGGACAGTGTGATCAGTTCCTGAAATTTGCAGAGCTTAAATAAGGCTCAAAGCTCTCTGAGTTTCTTCAGAAATGTTCTTTCCTAAGCAAGTTTGATTAAAATTTGGCTGTTTCATGCAAGATATGAAGGGCTCAGTTAAAGAAACTCCTTTGTAAATCCACGGATAAGATATTTGCTTCCTAGGACTACATGAATGGTAGAAAGCATATAGTTTCTGAATCAGGATCAAGAGTCAGGTAGGGTTGGTTGACTTCCAGTTTGCTTGTATCTATCAGTTTGTTTTCTTTCTTTTATGCATGATTTTCCAGCTCAGCGGGACTGATGGTTTTGATATCTTTTCTTTGGAATAAAATTACTAGTAGATTGGAACAAGCTCCTGATATTAATTCTTTTACCACTGTCCAAAACATTTTGAAGAGGAACCTCTCAATTATCTATTTATCACTTGCAAGACAGTTGAAGATATGTAATGTATCTCAGATGGCAAACAGGCTGAAATCTCTGCTGTCATCTCTTTGCTTTTATGGCTTAGCCATGCTAGAATAAAAACTAATTGCAGATTTTTCTAAATCTGCTGTGGCTATGCTTTCAAACTGTGCTGGTTTTGGATGGGATAGAGTTAATTTTCTTCATGGTAGCTAGTATGGGGCTATGTTTTGGATTTGTGCTGAAAACAGCATTGATAATGTTGGAAGATAAGTGAGGAACATGTAAAGAATAAAGTTCAAAGGGTTAACCAAGAAGGAACAAAGACACCCAAGAATATCCCGGTGAAACCAGACCTTCTAGCATGTGGTATTTAACAATGAAGAAAATTAAGCCTTAAAAGGAAGAATGACCCTGGATTCATGACCTGAAAAGCATGGTTTTGGGGTCTACGACCACCAGAGGACCCCCATGTGAAAAACTGAGCATGCGTTATGTTAAATCATCATTATGTAAGATACTAATTAACTTAGTCCGGCCTAGTAGTGTGAAAACCTATGCATATGGAAAGATATACTGTATAAATGAACCTAGATCTGTGTAAACTGGTATGCATGTTAGGCAGAAGAATCCCCCGTGCATCCAGCACTGCAATAAAGAGAATGCCTGCTTCTTAATGCTACATTGGTGTTAAGAGGTTTATTCCCGATTTTGGTGGCAATAATACAGAGATGTTTTCGTTACTGCTGAGCAGTGCTCACACAGAGTCAAGGCCTTTGCTGCTTCTCACCCCACCCCACCAGCGAGTAGGCTGGGGGTGCACAAAGAGTTGGGAGGGGACATAGCTGGGACAGCTGACCCCAGCTGACCAAAGGGATATTCCATACCATATGACGTCATGCTCAGCAATAAAAGCTGTGGGACGAAGGAGGAAGGGGGGGACGTTCGGAGTGATGGTGTTTGTCTTCCCAAGTAACCGTTATGCATGATGGAGCCCTGCTTTCCTGGAGATGGCTGAACACCTGCCTGCCCATGGGAAGCAGTGAATGAATTCCCTGGTTTGCTTTCCTTGTGTGCGCGGCTTTTGCTTTACCTATTAAACTGTCTTTATCTCAACCCACGAGTGTTCTCACTTTTACTCTTCCAATTCTCTCCCCTATCCCACTGGGGGGGAGTGAGCGAGCGGCTGGGTGGGGCTTAGTTGCCAGCTGGGGTTAAACCAGGGCACAAACACAGAGTACCCACCCTCCCTTGAAAGCTCTTCAATCTTCATCTTTTTATCCACACAGTTGAAGGAACACAATTAATGCTGCAACACGATAGCATCAATGTAGTAAATCTCAATTCAAGACTGTATAGGAGGGGAAGGTGACTATTTTGAAGCAGAAACATTTCACCCACTGACACTGTCATACCTACAAAGACCAAGATGCACATGCCCAAATGCATTTGAGCACTGGGCTTGCATGCCTCCAAGATATCTGGCCACAATTACTTGCTGTGGAGGAGGTCAAGGTGCACAGTTATCAAATCCTCACCGCCTTTTCAGGGCTCTTCTCAGGTTGGTTTTGGATATATGTACCCTTCAGGAACAGCGATTGTGATTCTCCCTCTCTTCATCCTGTCTCACCTCTGTGAGTCATTAGGATTTACACACTGCTCCTTTTTCTCCTTATAGGGGTGCCTTATCTCCAGTCCTTTTATCTTCCCACTATATCTCTTAATGGCTGCAGGCTGGCCTTTGTTTCTGGCTGACCTTTGTTTTCTTCATCAGGATGTCCTGAGAAACTGCATGTGGGTGGGTTGGGATCTTGATGACTTGCTAATCCAGGTGCTGTCAGCACACCTCTTGTACATCCCCCATTTGGTTGTTTCTGTGCATGATCCCATACCCAGACATCCCCATTTAGGCTAGGGTGGTCCTTGGCCTGCCAACAGCCCCTGCCACCTCTTCCTTTAGGTGAGCCCTGATACAAAGCAGCTGTAATCTTGTATCAGACTGGGTGGAAATAGCTAAATTGTGAGGAGGTGTGAGAAGCCTCAGTATGGGCTTTCGTCCCTGGATTTGGAGCTGCACTTATGCCTTGGTCCTTGCCTAGGACCATCCCTATGCTATGGAAAGTCCCCTGCCCAGCCCAGCGCTTTGCTTGCCCAGGCACCTCTCACCTCACCCATGGGGTGCCTCAGCATCACCACCTGCCCAGCCACCCATCTAAGCCTAGTCACCATTGCTGCAAGCCGCTGGCCCTCGCCCTCCCCAGGCCATACCAGCATTAACGTTTGCTACAGGTCTCCACACCCTGGTCACATTAATTAAAAATATATTTTTAACAAAATGAATGCAGATTTTCTAGCACCACTTCTTATTCTCAACTCTGCTTATAACATCCAGCAATCACTGTTACAACTTCTTGTCTGACTTTGCTTTCCATGTACAAAACTCTTGAAGTTAATTTGATTATGAGATTTTAAATTCACTTTTTGTATATACTAGTAACTGATTTTTGTTTCAAGTAAATTTAACCTAGCCTAGCCTCAAGCACCGGAAAGGGTATCCCATATTTTGTTGTACACTGAATTACTAAATTATTTCAATTCATGTAATGGATTACACTTAGAAGTATTTCCAGTACTAAAATATAACCTTTTTATTGTTAAAACTTGTTCCCACTTCTGTAAGAACTTTAGCATCATCTCACTAATATTGCTTAAAGCATTGTAGGAAGGTAGCTCAAAGTAGATGAATTCAGTTGGATTCACTTTTTAACATAATGAAGCTTTACAAACTGCTTTTCAGTGAACATTTTAAACCTCATAAAATATCTGTTGTCATCCTGAATCTCACTAAATCCCCTATACTCACTTTTGGATCATTAGGGATCATTATACTCACTTTTGGATCATTAGATAAAACAATGGAAATTTTAGGCAGTTATTCTTTGTCACAAAGCTTGAGGAAAACCCCTCAGTGATTCATTTCTGACCTCGGATTTTTTGTTGTTGTTGCTGTTCATTGTACAAGGATGTCCTTTGTATCTTTAATTTAATGCCATGGATTTAGTCTGTTTGAAGATAACAGAAAGTTTTATTTTCACCCTGTTTACTAGCTAGTTTCTCCATGGGCTAGGACTAGAATTTGATTATCACCACACGTAGGAAATGACTGTTTGCCTTACAGAATTTTTTTTAAGCTGTGGCATTCGTGTCACTTCTAAAATAAAATACAATAAAGATCTCTGACAAGTATTAATTCTGTGGTTGACACACTTCTCCTTGCACTGATTTATTGTTACAATTTATGATTGTAAATTTGTGAAATTTACAAAAATTCACTGTGAAATTTGCAGTCCCTTTGAATTCCCTAGATTGGGATCCATAAAATTTGACAAAAAAAACACCCCACAAAAACACACTCAAAAAAATCCCACCACAAAAGGGTGAAAGACATAATATTCTTTACCAGTTGTAAACTTTGTTAGGTTTGAGTGATCAGACAGAGCTTATTTTGTCTTCTCTTTTTATATAATTTACTCTTTTCTCAAAACAACAACTAAGGATTCCAAGGTGATAAATAAAACTGTAAGCTGATTACTAGAAGAGACAACATGCTAATTTAAACCTTAAGAGTTATCCTGACAATATATAACATGGACCTTGAGTGTAATTCTTATACCAAACTTGCTATTGACTTCTCTTCAACTAGAGATGGATACTGCCATCTCTAAATAAAAATAAATAAAGTTGCATATCCTGCAGCCACAATTAACCACCTCAGTTTATCACACTACAAATCTAGGTGCACAAACCTAAACTCTATCCCCTAAGCTTGATTTCACTGTCATAGTTTCTATTTTAAAAGTGAAAAAAATATTTTAAATAATTCACAGATATACCTCTGAATACTGAGGGACTGAAGAAAGAAAGAACACTTAGGTGAAGTATCTCAGAGATGTCTGATTAAAATTAACATACACAAGTATTTGCAAATGCAAATCCTTATTCATCCAACTTGGATCTATGATCACACAATATTCCATAGTATAGATATTCACATCTCATGTGAATCTCATCAATCTTATCAATGGTTGGCTTAAAACAAACAGAAATAAACAAAAATGCTCAAAGGTACTTTATATGC
Organism: Ciconia boyciana; assembly: GCF_034638445.1. Classification (NCBI taxonomy): domain Eukaryota; kingdom Metazoa; phylum Chordata; class Aves; order Ciconiiformes; family Ciconiidae; genus Ciconia; species Ciconia boyciana. The sequence goes on from NC_132934.1 coordinate 64,344,735, forward strand.
TCCCAAAAAGAAAATATTTTGATGAGTACACAGGAATTTTCATTTTGAAGATGCACGTACAGTCATATACCAATGGTGTCTAAAAAGGATTTGCACGCTAATTTTTCATTTCTATGAAATATATCCTCAGGTGTTTGTGGAAGCAGTTTTACCTAGTGCTACTTTCTCTTGAACTGCGTGAATTTATGTGAAATATTTGTTCTGTGTCCATCAAGGATCCAGAGTGTTCCAATATGTCCTGTTATTGTGTTAAGCTTTTTAGTTTTGGGATTTTTTTTTTGCTAAGCTATTTTCCTGCTTTATTCATTAGCTCATTAATTATAACCTGATTTTCTCCCTGCTCAACTTGACAAGCTTGCATGCTTTCTTATTCTGTTCATTTACTCTCTTTTTATGAACTTATGATGCTTTTATTTCCATTTTAGGTACTCCTCAGGGGTTTTATTCAGGGTGCTGACCTCAATGGCATTATATACATTATAAAGCTAAGCAAATACAGGACTGAGCCCTTTGTTCCTAAGTTATTCAGAGTTTGCAGATTTCATTACCTGTGAACAATTTTCCTTAATCTTAACTTGAATTATTTTGGTTATTAAATAAATGACTACTGAATGTTGCTGAAGTATTGTCTCCTTTCAGGGGATAAATCCCAAAGAACCAGTTTTCAATTATTCATTGGAACATGTCTCCTTTAGGAAAATAGTATCACAAATCTGAGTATGTGTATTTACTTTCTGTTGTTCTTTTCTGATGGATTTATTCATATTGTTAAGTTCTGTGCAAAATGTCCTTTATGCTGCATGTCATACAACTATCTTCACCCCTGCTCCGATTTTTCACTTAGACTAAAAATCCTTTCTTCATTTTCACTGCCTTTTTCTTAGATTGTCTTTTACCAAGGAAAATTACATTCAGGCAGGTTTTTTTAAGCTTTCCTACAATGGGCTGCCATTTCTCATCTATTTATGCAAACGGATGCATAACTCAAACAGCCATAAATTCCTGTTAAATGAGTTGCAAGTAAAACTACCAAAAATCACTTTTATTCTATTTGAGCTCCTCTTGTCATAGGCAGTGATGAAGCCCAGCAGCAGACATAGGAAATTACTATATATACACATCACAACCCCAAACTTATTTGCCTCTCAACTGAGCATCTGTTAGAAAAAAAGCAGTTTAATCAAAGGACATCTCTTTGAAATGTTTTGCTGTTTTTACCTTATCTCTGTTAATACATTTTCCCCAAAATTGCAATCCCAATTCCACAAGATACAAATCTAGACAAAACACCACCAAAATAAAACTAAACACAAGGGAGGTGAGAGAGATTGTGACCTGAACAGTTCACTTCAATAAAATTTTCACAATAAAATTTTCTTCGTTGCCCCTCATTCCTCCAACTGTGTTAATTAATTGATGACTACCAAGAGTTTGCTTCTGCCTCTCCCTGTATCAGCTCCAGGAAAGGAGGAGAGAGGAAAAACCACAACACTGAAAAGAAGCAAGTCATCTTTTAACAAAATACTTCAGCACATGCTTAAGGTTAAGCTCACATGTGACTCATCTTGTCTACACACAAGAATTACTGGATAAAATGCTATGGTCTGTTGCACACTTGTTCCTCATGCCTTAGTATCTGGGAAGCTTTCCCCATGATCCTTATCAGCAGCATCCATCATTTTTGTATGTGAGCATCGTGACCTACTTTTCAAGATCTTCAGATAGGATCATTGGCTAATTTTAGCACTCTACTGACTCATTTTGAGGTCTCTGCCCATAGAGGGCTACCCACTGAGGAGATTCACCTCTCTCCCCAATTTTACTAGCACACTTTCACCAGTTTGGGACTACAGATACCAGAAGTGTCCTGCAAGCCTGGACTACGAAGGAGATTTCTCACATGAGCTACTACAAACAACAACGATGACCCTCAGGAAAGGCTGGGATCAAGTTGCTAGCAGTCATGGCTAACCTCTGCATGCTCACAGAGCAGCTTATGGCCTTGTGGAAATAAATTATTTCTTTCAGTTTTTCTTTTCTTTCTTTGTTGGCAGCTTCCCTCGATGACCTTTATTTAAAAACAAAAAAAAAATTGAGCAGAAATTAAGACATCAGATTCTTGACTGTGCCAAGACATGTTTCTGCATGACAGGAGGCCCTCTACTGACTGTCTCCAAAGACAGATACTTTGAGCATGATGCACAGTGGAAAACAAGAGCAGCAGTGCAGTTACTCCACAGTATAGACAGATGTTAGCAATTAATGCAGTGCAACAAACATTAGAAATGGCCATTTAGGGGCTAAAGAGCAAGAATTGCATTAGTCTTCAGAGTCACATATGAAAGGCAAGGCGCTAATTGCAATAGGACTTGCTTGGAAGAACGAACGCTACCTGGGACTATGAACTTATAACTTCAGGGTCGACGTGACCTGAGGACCCAACCTAAGCAGGCTCTCGCCGCCTGAGAACACCCCATATCAACAATAAAACAATAGGAGATTTGCCTAAGGAGGCTAAGCATATAACCGCAGCCTTGGCGCTTGATCACACGCCCCTGCTTGGTCATGCACCTCACCCACTTATCAGGGTCCTTCATGCATTGGGCTGAGGCACCACTTTGCACATAGCTAATATGAGAAAATAAATTCCCTTATTAATTCTATACCGAATGTCCTTGTCTCTCTCCTCAGTCAGCAAAGAACTGACTTTGACACAGGATATAATGCAGGAGAGCAAAGCTTCAATGAAAGGTAGAAGCAGGCCAACCACCACCTCCACTAGCAGCTCCATCTTTGCAGTATCAGAGTTATTTCTGGTCACTATCAAAGACATCTGCCCTACCAGAATTACAGGATGAATGTCAGTGTAACAGCATGGGGGAGGAGGGCTGTCTTACTGACTTTGCATTCTCCAACATGAAGATATGCTGCAATATTAATTATTTTCTCATAAATAAAAAAGGCAAATATGTCTTCGCCAAAAGACTTCACTCTTCTGGTTTATTTTTCTAGTGGAAGTAATTACATAAACTACTTTTTTTGGTAGCTAGAAGTTGTAAAGTCCAGGATTGTGGTAATCAATATAACAAGTTTTCTGCTTTATTACATAAGGGAAGTCTGTGTTTCCACTGCAGGATTGCTACAGATTGTAGCTAGTCATCTTTCAAACCTAGAAGGTGCTAAAGGTGTCTGTGGTATGTGGTGTGGCAACCCATCTTACACTATCAAATGCCTTTTCTGTATCAAATTCAAGTGCTCTTGCTGTTCTTTTTATGATTTATTTCCTGTATATTCTGTACGGTTCATCTTGGATTATCAGAAACTGAGCAGTGTGGGAAACAGCGTAAATGAAAACAGAGATTTTCAGGTGTACTCAGCTTACTAAGGCGGCCAACTGAAGTCTTATTTAGCCTGTTAAGAAAGCGTTTTCATAGGCTTTTCAAACCCGAGCCTAGACAACTGAAATTATTCATAAATATAACACAAAGAAGAGTCTTCTTCCTCATGCTTTTAAAAAAGACTGCAAAACATATCTAATAATTATTAGATTAAATTAAAGCAATTAATTACAGGAAGTCACAGATCCTGTAGAAATCTTTTCACAGATCCTGTAGAAATCTTTTCTGAGATATTACCCACTCCAGTCATTTTGTATTCTGATTTTAAACATTATTTATTTCCCAAGAAGGAATAAGCCTCAGTCATCCTTCTCATGCCTATTGCTAGAAGTTTTGAAAAGTAGAAAATAGAAAACACCAGAGAAATTTTCTTCCTTCACACAGCACCTAGGATATTTTCACATTTAGTCCATGGTAGCATCCTCTAAAGTAAAAAAATTAAGGCAAAGAGATTTATTGATATGATTCTGCAGAGCTGCTTTTCTCAGATGGTCACTGAAACAAAAAACAAGCATCACAGTATCAGTTTGGCTTGCATACCTGCTAGCACTTCTCTGATCTGAGCAAAGCAAATTATTTCAGAATATAGTACAAACTCATTGCAAACTTGAAGCATAAGCGATAGCTATGAAGCTATGGAGGGAGGAACAAGCAGGTCAATGCCTTTCCAAACAATAATGGAAGCAGCATGATTCACATCTCTTCAGAAAGTCTTGGTGCCAGTCTAGTGTCATCCAAGGACATGAACTGAAAGAATATTCTCCATCTACAAGCTCAGATCTGTAATCTCAGTTGAGTACTGGTTGTTGCCAAAATCTGAATAAGGACAAAATGTCACAGATCAATACCATCAGAAACTCTGCAGCATATGCAAAAAACCCCACTTTTGATGCCACTGTTTTGAAAGAACAGGACAGCAATGACCCTGACAAAAGGACAAGAGAGAAATTTCTAAGAAGTCACCAGGCTCCAAGTGTGCTAATGATGTTACATTACAAGGCAGAATATATCTTTTGCTGGAAGAAAAACAAGTACCTAAAAAAAATCCAAAGGACTCATGAAACACTGGGTAAGTGAAAGATGCCACATGCAGAGGCAAGGTACAAAATGTTGCAGTGAAGAAGACTGACAGCAAAACCTCTGGTTTTGTGAGTAAAGGGACTGTGGCTCTACCAGATGGCTGACCCATTCTCAGATGATGGGAAACTTTTCCCGCAGGCTGCTTCTCCACAAAGCTGGAAGGCAGGGCAGGGGGTGAAATCAAGGAAAATATCAGGTCTGGCTTTATTTACAACTCTTACTGAACAACTGCTTCTTTACTTACGTAATTACTACCAAACTTTTCTGTTATGTTTCCTAATTATATGAGTAAGTGTAAGGTGCAGCACTTCAACCACAAAATCCAAGCAACAGAAAGGGAAGATGCATTATTCAACATTTAAAAATTTTAACAGATAAAACCAGCATTTACTCATATGTGTATGTTATTTTTCAGCAAGTTTTTTTGGTCATCCACAGACAACCACTTATGACAGCAAACCAGGACTGAGACTACATTACATAACAAAGTTTGGAGTATCACAGGCAAATCTCTCTGCTTTGAGCTAACCAAACACCCAGTCAAGGAAACTGAGCTTCTAAAATAATCTAAAATTGGTTTACAACCGAAAAATACAGTTAGGGTGAATTCAGAGACTGTTGTCATCAGGAACATACTAATCACTATGAAGTCATTGCACAACTCAGTGCCTCCAACGATGCATCCCAACCAGTCACAATCATTAACGAAGCCTTTGAGCTGTGCTAGGTGTTAGGCTAAGGCTCATTTCCATGAACACAAAGGAGCACAGAGGAAACATCAATAACCTGATAACAGAGAGAGGAGCCCCAGCCCTGGGCCCTGCTCCAAGGAAGTCTCAGCCTCAGGGGCCAGGAGGACACCCTGCACCAGACAGGGGCAGGGTACCACCTGCGGCATTATGAGACTCATTAAGGGACACAGGGGAAGAGCATTTGGGGATTGCACAGGACTTATAATGGGTTGTTTAACAGAGGAACTGTAAGTGGGAGAAGGAAGGGAGCAAGATGGTTTGGAGAAAAACATGCTTGGTGTAATAGAAGGATAAGACGGGAAAAAGGAGGCCGGTCACATGCAAGGAGGGTCAGCCAATACTCTTGTCTAGCATCAGATCACCACAGTCTTCACCATAGTTGCACCAGCAACTGCAGCAAGTGAGGGTGCACGTGTCAATGTGTGATCACTAGCAAGTATCAAGCCGGACAGCCAGCGAGGAAGGTAAGTGGCCTGGGAGCCAGGGTGCACACGTGTGTGCTTCTGAGACACACACAGAGGAGCCAGCTACCAGAGGGGCCAGGAGATCCGGACCAAATGCTGGAGAGACCATTGGGTCAACTGAGTGACGCATTTGCATGTATGTGCATGTGTTTGTGTGTGTGAGAGATAATATATATGTTTCCATACATGAGGCAGTGGGAGATGAGATGACCCAAGGGCCATTTACAGGGTCGAATGAGTGTCTAAGGCCATCACCTGGATGGACCCACATTGCATATTTGTATGTATTTCCTACTAACAGACCTTCATCCTGATCAGTCAGAAAGGGGAACAGGATGAGGCTGTTGCTGCTGTTTGCATTTGCATGAGCAATGCGTGTTTCTGTCTGTGTTCATCTGTGAGACTGGCTATGTGTATACATACGAGTGCCTTGTATACATGTGTTTGTGTGCACACCTATTGGGAATACATGCTCAGCCCCACAGCTAGTTGGGCCTGCGGGCATGGAGACGTGGCAGCCTCTTCCCTATCAGACAACTGGATTTAGGAACACCTGGCAATAGGTTCAGCAATAATATATTTTGCAATATATCCAAAGAGTTGGAAGGCAAACCCAGGCAAGATTTACTGATGTTGACAAAGTAACTGGTTGCCTTGGAATTGATTTGTGCAGAACAACAATTGGCTTGTTCAAGGTTTTGGTCTGCAATGCTACTAAAACTTCTACAGGTGAAGAATAAGCTGGAAGCTGTGAAGCTTCAGCAAAGGGAATGACATTATCAGCAAAACTTTCCCAAGCTGGACAAACAAGGGAGCTTTTATCGGATCTTTCAGAAAACTGAGGAATTCAGATTCCATCTTGGATTCCCCTAAAAGTAAAATTGAGGGCAATGAATGCCGTTATCAGCGCTTCAAAAGAGCTCAGCTATTAGCTGCCATAGAAATTTTTAATCCAGTCTGAGCTTTTACAAGATATCAAGCAAGAATTTAGAGCTGAACCTGAAGTGTGAATCCAACGTACTAGGGCCACAGCTGGAAAGCAGTGCCAAAGGGACCTTGGACAATTGGCAGATGACTTGACCATCACTAACCACAGCAGCCCTGACAATTGTGAAATATAACTCTGTCCCTTCCTGCTAGATCAACGAATACATATAAATTAATAACTGACTTCTATCTACAGAACTGTGGAAGAATAGAAACCTCTACTATAGATCAGTGATAAAAAATTGATGGCAGGTAATGAAGACTAGGAGGAAGAGAAAAAAAAGAGAACTGTGATACTTTTCAAATACACATCTAATGTCCTGCATGTGCCTTATAGCACAACATACTATAAAAGCAAGAAGGAAATTATTACTGCTTATAAGAAAATTCCAGTAGTGGCTTTCATGCTTTTTGGCTGGTGGGTGTCCCCCCTCATACACACAGAGTTTGCTACTGCATAGCTGCAAAATACTTCAATTTCTGGTGTGGTGCTAGTGCACACAAACATTCACATTTAGTGCAAGAATAAGAAAACAGTCAGTCAGATTTTACCCAGGCTTCTACAGCTCTGGTGAGCACAGAGCCCACTATCCATATGGTAAGAGCTGCCCCTGCACAATTCTAACAATGCATATAATGTTGTTAGCAACTTTCTTGTTTTAAAGAACTAACTGGTCTCCTTATGATCAATAAATAGCAATACTTAAGGTGTAATGTGGAAAAAAAAACCCCACAACCCACAAAACTAAACAAAAAATCCCCAACCCCCCACATTTATCAACTGGGAGGTGTCATCATTGAGACTGCAATTACCACACACAAGGCAATACTCAACAAGGGTTCTCATACCTAAACTGAACCTACAGACTTAGATGTCTCCAGAAACCTTAATCAGAATTTGCCATTTCAGGTTGTATCATCTGCTAAAATTTCTGGCATTTAGTTAATTGACTAGAACATATTGCCTGTTTGGAAGATGGTCTGGTAGACATACTGACCCTGACAAAAGGGCTGAGCTGTAAGCAAGCACCGGCTGGATAGAGCCCAAGGGGCTTTAATCCTTCTATTATCTGCAATATATGTTTGCTGAAAGGTTTGTTTTGGGGTTTTTTTTAAGCAGCCATTTGGAAGGAGCAGTAACCATTGCAGGGAGGAGTATCACGTAGGTGCCAAAGGCAGCTAGGCCTGTCACCCCAGCATGACTGGTAGTAAGGAAGTAGGAGAGCTCTTCAGTGCGTGGGCTGGGTCCCATCCCAGAGAGGTGAAGGAGGAGGGGGTACCTACAGGCACAGCAGGAAAGCACTGCAGCACGGCTTCTCCTGTAGCTGTGCAGACGTAAGCCATGGTCACTGCAACCTCAAAGTCTAGACTAAAGTAGGGTGCCTTGCAAAATTTTGGGGAAGAGCTGGGAGAACATCCCTGAATGACCCCAAGCTGCTCCTGGGATGTCACTGGAGATGCAATTTATGAAAGGTGCTCCAAACCGCCTGGGTGCTTCACAGGCTCACCGCCCTCTGTGTGGCTTTTGGGGGAAGACACTCAGGATAACCCAAGTCCCCACAGTTTTTTATTGGGTAAGGATGGTAAATGAAGGCTGAATTATCTAAAGTGGAGGCAGAGGAAAACTGACATGATTTACTGAGCCTTTGTCAAACAGCAAGTGACAATTTTATATTTTTTTTAAGAAAGTTTAACTTCCCACCAAAGGTACCTAACCCAGATCAGCTGAAATTAAATTTAGGTTGTCATAAGAATAAAAACTGAACATGGCAGGAAAGGAGTGAGGAGCTGTAGTGCAGATAACTTTGCAGAGACGTTTGGGATCTAGAGAGGACAGGACACTGGAGGTGGTGAGTGCTGAAGGTACAGGACAGGAACATGCAGATGTTCTTTCCTGCACAACACCTTAATGAAAAAGCAAAATGTATTTTTTAAAAATGAGTGAAAAATAGTAGAGAGAGGCCTCTCATTTTCATATTTAGAGATTAATGCTCACCGAATAACTGACCCACCGGCATGTGATGTGGAAAACTGCACAGAGGAGAAGAGCTTGCTGCCTGGCAATGGCAACTAGAGAGATTCTTGCCCCTCTACCAAAGTACAGAAGACTCTGACCCCACACAAAGCAACCTCCAAGCAGGGGCCTGCACAGCTACACCCCTTCATGCCTGCCACACCAGTCACTGATAACTAGGGGAGTGGGAAACAAGCATTGTAAGCCCACTCTTCAGAGGTGTTTCCTATGTAGAGCAGAAAAAAAGTAGCAAGAAATAAATTACTCTGTGCTTTGCTATGTATTAAATGCAGATATAACTTGATTTTTGAATTATGGATTACCAAATGCTGGACAGCTCTGGTAGGAAATTGAGGTCCAGATACCCTGTTGCAAGGAACATGTGCCTTCATCACCCTTATACCCTGACTGAGTAGACCTATAGACAAAATATGGCTGGTGACATTTTGACATACACTGTCTTGTTCCACCAACCATCTGAAGCAGTTGTGCTCTGGAGCACACAGCTGATCCCAGAACAAGCACGCTTAAAAGCAAATTTCAGAAGTGAGTTGTGGAAAAGAATTTTTACTACGTAACATAAGAAACTAGATCTTACTGGCCTTGTCTGCACTTCACTTTGACCTATCCAAGCTACTTTTACCCTAGCAAGTTCGAGCACTGAAAGCAATTTAACCACAGAAACCGGGGACACTATCACTAGCGTCCCAGATATTTACCCGTCTCCTTCGGTGAGTTTTACAGATTGTGCTGAACTCCCTGCTGCAAATACCCAAGGAAGTTTCAAGTTAAATTAGCTTTAGATATATCTACAAAACCCCCCTTGTCTCTGCCCTGGTCCCACTTGTGAAGCTGCTGACTACCCAGACTATGCCTCATGCTGGGCACGGAGACCAGCCCTGCATTGCTACAAGTGCTCGATAAGGAACCCAGAAGTGCCACCAAGCACCTTCCCCAGCAGAGGAGTAACCCTCTGCTTAATATGAAAAAGAAAAAAAAAAAAAAGAAAAAAAAAGATTTCCAGTCAATGCCCTTTAAAGTTATGCAAGAATAGAGGACGCTGATCACGTACACGCGTTGCCAGATAGCAGGAGATTTCAAGCAGCACTATTTTTGCCTGTAGACAAGCTTGAGTGTAAAAGCAGATAACTGTGACATTTTTCAGAGGGTCAGCCCTGCAGTGCCAGTGCAGATCGGAATTCGGGAGGCACAAGGAGATGATAAAATTAACAGGAGAGCTGCTTTCAAGTTGCAGAATCTTTGTTTTGGGAGACTTGCACACTACACCAAGAAATACCCAACTTCCCTGCCTTTAGCCTCATGTTCAGTGACATTATCAAGAACAAACTGGTGTTGAGAACCCTGCTTTAGGCTGAAGAAATGCTGAACTGGTCATCTGAGGGCTGCTGGAAGCTATTTTGTGCTGGGGAGAATGATAAGCCACATTAATATACTCCAAAATTTTAAAAACATAATTTAATTGAAAATTCATTCCCTCAGGGAAAAAAAAGCTCAAAATGGGATTTACTTGACCAGACATTGTGGTGGCTGTTATGGTGATTAAGAAGTCTGAGATAAACTGTGACTGCAACATATATTGACATTAAACCCTTTAATCAAAGAAACAAACACATCATTAACAAGCAATAACTCAGGGTGATGGATAATAATTATAGTTAGAATGAATTGACATCTAAATCACAGGACAAAGTGGGAATTTTGCATGCCATAACAAATATTTTGCATTTTGGATGACTGTGGTTTCACACTATTGGTAAGATGTGGGAAATGAATTACATAGATTTTATCTTATTAATGTTTTATGTAGAAGACAGTCATAAGGCATGTGAGTCACTGAAAGCCTCAAACCAGTGTATTATACCTTCATAAATCTATTACTTGTGCCATTTTATAGAACACAAATATTCTTAAGTGTCCCCAAAAGTGATTCAGTCCAAGTGTGGTGGAAATAAATAGGCCTAGGATGAAACTAAACTCATTTTCTCAGTGACTTACCACCGGAATTTAAGTACAAACCCCGTCATCAGCCAGCATAATAATTCACCCGGCCTTCAGCACTGGGATCATTGCTGTATCTCTTTGTGTTAACAGGAGAAAGAGCATTAGCCCTGTTTCAAAGCTGTAACAAAAATGGTTCCGACCACTGCACCACCAAAGCTAAGCCCCCTTTGCATGCAGTGGGTTAAGGCTTAGCTTGACCATTAATTTCCTTTTCAGTGGCAGTATCAGCTCTGGCAGTTTCCAACAGCTCATTCCCCCTGCACACATTGTTCCTCAGCAGCACCAGTGGTTTTCTTCCACCCCATGCCCTGCACTGGCCGGGGTGACCGAAAGGACAGGGGACAGAACACAGGTAGAGCAACAGAGCTGCTGGTGCTGGTGCTGCTGACGCCAAGCTCAATGGCGGCTGGCCATGCCCAGGCTCTGGTCACACATGTTTTAATAGCTCAGCGATGTTCTCTCAGTGGCAGTAAGAGGACTTATGCAAGGAACTTTTTTTTTTTTACTTGAAAAAATAAAAAACAACATTTTCAGCTCTTATGGAAACTTCTTCATGAACAAAGGGCTCCCTTTGCGCTGGAGAAGAAATCACTTTTTGTCATGTATGAGCAAGGATGGTAGATACTGCATGTAAGGATCAGAGATTTGGAGAGATTCTGCCAGGCTTTTTTCCTATTTCAGCTATAATTTCAGCAGTTCCAGAGAGCAGGGCCATAAAGATAAATTCATATTGAACAAAACTGTAATGACCTTTATTGTGAATTGCCCTAGGGCTCCTAGGCCTTGGAGGAGAAACCAAAAGTTAGATTGGAAAATAGCCTTCAGCTGGGAAGTCTGCCTCTTGCCAAACAGGCTCTGTGATGAGCCACAAAGGCAGGGGGAAACGATATGCCCTTGAAACACCACAGTTCGCATGCAATCACACTTTTTTCAGTGTTAGCAGCTAAAGTTTCTGCACAGTCCTTGGGTCCAAACCCAGTCTCTCCCAAGACCTAGCTGTAAGACGGCTGCAGTGACTCCATCCTACACCAGCTTTGGGGCATGCTCTTCTCTCACCACCCACGCGAGTGCCCCATCAGCCCTCAGCACACCCTTTTCCCTCACAATCCCAACACAAAACCGACCGCACACATCGTCTTGAGGGTCACCAAGTACATTGCAGGCCAAGGCTAAGACGTACACAAAAGATGATCTGCAAGGGAGCTCTACTTCATAGGACAGCTGTGAAACACGCACCCTACGTGGCTTGGAAGTGCTCAGACACAACAGCCCCGCAAGACGCTGGGGACAACCATGAAGTGGACCTTTGTTGGGAAGGCCTCTTTCACCAGGTCTCCGTAGAGCTGATTGATTTTCCCCCACAGAAAGCTTTTTGTTATCTTACGTACCCACCAAAACAAAACACCATGCAAAAAGTGCATTGAGGTTCACCAGTCAAGCCCTGAGAAGAGCACCGCCAGCAGCCGTGCTGCCGCTCCCCTGGGGCTGCTCCAAACCAGCACCATGCCAGCCTGCAGCCCCCAGCCTGCATACATACGAACTCAGCAAAGAGACAGAGCTTAGCATCTCCACCATGTACCACATCCAACCGGCTACAGCAATTTCACACCAGAGCTGGCTCCCTCCTGGCCAGCTGACAGGGAGCACTGAACAAGCCCAGGTTTGCAGAATACTGTGCGAACATACCTCGAGCCTGCAAAACCATCATCCCGAGCTTTGCACCTTTAGTCAAGGAACTTATGTAGGCCACGTAGCTTTGCTTGGTCCTGCCAAGAGCCTCCAGCAATCCCTCCTTTATTTGTTACTGCTTTCTATAAAAAAAGTGATTGGGTTTTTGTTTGGGTTTTTTTTTTTTAAGTGTAAGCAGGAATGTTTGGCATGAAAGCCTACTAACTTTCATGTGGCTTATGACTGTCTTGGGATCAAAGACACACATTATAGGCACCCAATAACATTTTCCAGCTAAATGAGAAGCAAATAAAACCTGGAATTTGAGTTAGACTTCTGATCACAGAAGATTTTTGAAACTAAAGTTAAACATAGAATTTTGTTTTGAAGTCTGAAGTTTTAGGGCTGCAAAAGATTAAATAAGCTTTACTTAAAATGAATTAAGACCTTCTTTTTAAGGTATTTCAGATGGCACAGAGCTAACCTACTGGCGCAGAGCTAACCTACTTAACATCCAAGGAAACTTATTTAGGCAGAACTGCATGAAAATTTTCTTGTCAACAAAGGAGGCATCAAACACACATTAAACTAACAATTAAAAAAAAAAAAAAAAAGAACCAGGATGTTTGACCCTTGGGACAAAATGCAGAGGTTCCCATTCACTGGAAAAATCCTTAGATTTCACAATAAAGCACAAGCTACCAGATGGCATAGCACCGAAACATGCTTATTGGCCATTAAAACACAAAATATAGTAAAACATACAAGTTATGATAAACAAAAATGAGCATAAGAACAATATGGGTTGGAGGTTAGAGCAGTTGATTTTGCCTTAAAAAGTTTTCAGGTGCAGGATATAAAAATACTGACCTGCATGCTAAGTAATAGCAGGTAACAACAGCCAGATCACCATCCTGGAGGAAACTGGATTGGGAACCAGCCTCTTACTGCCAGAGAGACACCTGCATGGCTGACCCACAAAGGGGATTAAGCAGGAGCCAAAGGTCACCCCCCACCATCCAGGCCCTCACCAAGGGACACAGATCTACAATACTGAACATGGAAGGATGCTAATGGTGTCCATTGACAGTCTACAGCTCAGCAAGGCATAAGCCAGGACAAGGAGCTACCTAGGAGAGGGGACTGGAGACCATCACCCCACAGCAGACCTCAGAAAAGGATAGCAGCCACAGGCTGAACTGAAATGGCCCCAGGCCGTGGTGTGGTTGGAAGCCCCAGGTGGGTCTGATCAGGGTCGTTAAGGCCCATTAGTGCCCCATTAGGCACTTCCACAGATTGTTCTTGAGGCTGTGAAAGACCTTGAGCACATAGCCATGGCTCACAGTCCATGAGAAACTCTGCAGAAGTAACTGAGCACAAGATGGCTAAGGGATCAAGGTTGGCAACAAGGATCTGGACCTATGAACTTTCATAATCTTCCCAGGTGTCTGAACTTATGCATAAACTCACTTGGCAAAACAAGGTCAAAAAGTCTGAATATGGACTAGGACAACTCTTAAGAAAGCTTGGAATGAAGCAGATCAAAGACCACTTGATACTTTGTGTTTAGAATTTTCTTTTTTTTCTCTCTTTTTTTTTTAAGGTTGTAATTTCTCTTTTCTTCATACACACTGTGTTTTCAAGCACCATCACCAAGAGTCTCTAAGCTATTTCCCTTCCCCTGGCATGGCAACAGCTTTTGAAGAATGATGATTCCACAGGTCCCTTCTGACCTCAGTTATTCTGATTCAAAGCCGTTTTGGGTACTCAGCTCACAGCACTTTTAAGCAACCAATGTTCAAAGAATGGATGCTTAGAAAAATTAATGACTCCTTAGGGTTCTTGAGTTGGAGGCATGCAAAAGCATTACCTACTTTTGAAGGTGCCAGGATAGAATATTTTACTAGTGTCAAAAAAAAGTCATGGAGCTTGTTTCCTTCAGTCAGAACGTGCAAATCCCATTATGGGCCCTAAAATAACTATGCTTTAAAGTTCACCAAATACAGTTCCGACTAATTTGATGACCCATACGCAAACTGTGAACTTAGGTCAAATTATCAACGGACCTATTTTTTCCTGAACAGAACATTAAATACAATGGGCATATGGCTAATGTGTACATTCATACAACAGTAATTTCCCTGAGGAGTTTGCAGCACAGAAGCTAGTAATTACATTATGCAACATTTTCAAAATGCGCTCCGCACGTTCACGATTAACCACACAACTATGTGCATGTGCCTATAATTTTGGTCTCTGAACTGTGGTTCTTCGTGGGAATGACTGTTCTTGCACCAGTGCTCTTCGCCCACGGCGAGGTGAGAAGAATCTGAGCCATGAGAGGAATCTTGCTCAGGAGCTGGTTTCAGTGCCCTGGTTTTCACCTCGGATTTCCATGATCTGTGAGTTTACCAGCTGGAAGATGACAATCCCAAATAAGAAGCCAATTAAGATGAAAGCAGCATCTGTAGAGTCCTCCAAATTTGTGGCCCCAAACCCTGTGCTTAACTTCAACCAGGGCACCTTCCCACTGACAATCTTCCTGTGCACTGCTGCTGCTGCCTCATGACAGCCAATTACTCCAATTCATCAACGCCAGCAAGAAACCTCTTGTGTTTAACCTTTAAGCATGACCTTTAAACAGCCATGGTAAGACACACAACCTCAACTACCAGTGGGAGTTGGATGCCTAAACCGATTACAGAATTGGAAATCTCATGGGTTGCTCACAGCACTGTTAGATCCTCAGATTTGTTAGAAATTTTACTATGTACCTGCCTCCTAGGGATTTTCGGTGAGACACATGCTGTTAGACATCTTTAGACATCTCAGTTTTGAAAATAGGACTTAGCTGCTTCTGACCCACACCTTATTCTGCAACCAAAGCACAAAAAATTGTTTGAATTTTCTTTCAAATAATCCAGAAGAATAAATTGGCAGGATGAGTTCCTCTGGCATCTACCTGGTCTTCCTCACAAGACAAATGCACACATTTTTTGAGAAGCTAATAAACAGCAAAACTGCCAGTGTTGTCTCACAAACTGAGTTTGTTCCGTGGTGTGCAACACCCAATAGGCACACAGAGCCTATTTATTTCGATTTATTTCTGGTTTTGCACAAAACCGGGTGCTAGGTGGTAATTGCACAAAGTTAGCACACCGCTCATACATGCAGGTACACTATTTATACAGTCTAGTTATGCATATGCATAAGGAATTACGCAAAGCAGTTTTCTATTGGTCTACATTTACTTGTCTCAATCTTAAAGCTACAGTACTACTTTATTATTCTGTGCACGCTCAAAGGTGAGGGGGTCTGTGCTTGGGTGGGGGTCTCCAGCTCAAGGGCTGTGATTTTTAGTACTATACTGAGGATTGTTCGCGTAAGGGTGCTCCTTATCACACTTCTGCTAGCAGTTTCAGATTGTCCAAAACCATCTTAATTAGCTTACATACTTCCCCAGGATGTGCTCTACTCCCAAGGACAGTAATTCTTGATTAGATGTTCCACATTCCAGTATGAATCCCCCTTATCAACTTTATGTATGTCTTGGCCTTCCATTATCTTTAGAGCACTCATCATAGCTAAGCGCTTAGGTCAAATGGATCTTCCATACATACTTGTATAACACTGAATCTGATTGACTACACCAGGGTTAATTAAACACTAGAGTTACTGGAAGAACCTCTGATATTAGATGTACAATTTGCTGTTATGCACAGCTACACGAACCTGAGCTGGAAAATGAAAATTAATGAAGATGGCAGGTGGGGAACACTAAAGCTGTCAAATACCTTCTGGCCTAGGTCACTCCAGGGTCCTGAGCATGCAGGCAGTGGGTAAGTCCGTGTGCTCCTAGGCTTTTTGGGCAGGGAACAGCCTGTTCCCCCCCCATGGGAAATAACAGAAAGCATGGTGACATTTCTGAGACACCACCAGGCACGCTGGCAGAGCAATGCACATGCAGAAAGGATGGAGCCCTCAGACGTGCTTGGAGCAATGCCTGGTCTGAGGAGTGATCTCTGCCAGGATTTGCAGGGGGGAAGAAGGAGGAGGGAAGCAGGAGTGCGGCCATGGCTACCGCAGGGCTGCGGCACATGCCACCAGCTCTCCGGACCAGGCAATGTGGGAGGCCATGCTGGGATGGACAGACGGCTGCAGCTGCATCCAGGACTGCAGTAAGTGCCTCCGAGCTGGTGCCTGGAGCTGCCATGCTGAGAAGGGCTTAGCCCCTATGGTGCAGCCAGAGTGTCCAAGAACTGCTGGATTTTCAAGGCTTTGCCACGTGGAGTGCAGAGCGGTTTGAGAGATGAGGCCATAATGGAGCCCTAACTGCTTTTAATAGGCTGGCTTCTATTTACAGGCATAAATGGAGCCTGCTTCATTCAAAAATTTTAGGAAGTCCACCCCAGGTCTCCACTAACGCAAGTCCTGGCTTGCCCTTGGCTACATACACGTGCCACAGCAGCATTACTGCCGTGTCCACGGCTCAGCAGGAGTTACTCCATTGCACAGACACGGACTCACAGGAGCTTCTAAAATCTTTAAAGAGCCCGAGAACAAAACTGAAAGGAAACTATTGATAATAACCAGTGTCATGGTAGGAAAATAAATAACCAAACGGTGTGGAAAAGCAGCCTTGTCCAGGGAATACATATTCAGTTCTCATATTTGTTTTAAAGCTTTAAGAGGTGAAGGTAAACATTGCAATGCGTGAGTCCTGCAAGCAGGAGTCCATCCGCATGGTGCTCACATAAGAACCTCATGATTAGGAAACTGCATTCCCAGGGGATGGTATGTACATTTGTTAATGAGGTCTGCAATGAGGAAGGCAAATATTTCAGGTCTTGCCTGGTCTTCCAGCAGCGTTCGAGACTGAGTTTTGCTGAGCAGTGCTGTCCCACGTGCTGTGTACAGGTCAGGACAGCTGCATTTCCAGAGACTTCTGGAGATTTCTGTGTGGCGCAGCAATTTTGTAAAAATTCATCAAGCAAGTTGGAAGCTATCTCTTCAGAGCACTGAAACGAGGGTGCTGGCGGTACTACTTAGTCAACACATATGGCGCTTTGCTATGATTTCCATTTCAGAGTGTACTATCACTTATTCTCTGTTTTTCTCACAGCTGCTCACTCCCAGTGTTAGCACACCCAGAATAGCCTGCTGGCATATAAATAGGGTTCTCCCTCTACTGCACATGGCAGTGCTGCAGACTGCACCGCTCCCCACCTAATTTTAAGATGGTGTTAACGCCATTAATATCGTTCTGTGCCGTCCCGACCCCAAGAGCCTGAGACACCGCAAGTTCCTGGGGTCACTCCTTCTAGGGGGTAGGAAAAATGAAAACAAATAGTTACATCACAATTTAATCAGCAGGGAAAGCAATATCAAGAAAAAAAAATCTTACTCGCTAGAAGATCTTACTAACTCCAAGTATCTACCACATGATTCTCGTGCTGTTCAAAACGAGCATTTATCAGAGCAGCCCCACCTATAGAGGAGAAATATTGTCTTCAAAGAAACCCTGGGCTTTGGGCAACACAGTTCTCCAAAGTCATGCTTGTGGTACATCACCACCAGATCCTGACTACATGACCACTTTGGGCATTGTCACATTTCCCAGCCAAGAGGGATGTTCAGCCCTGAACCCTCATCAAGTTTCACTCAAGTAGTTGCCGCCAGGCCCTGGTGTCCTCAGTTATTTCACTTTTCCGTCCTGTTCTAAAGTGTTGCACAGCCTGCCGTGTCATTCAGTCGGGTACCTGACTCGGATCTGCTGAGACATTGCGAAGAGCAGCAGTCTCTTCACACCTCGTGCTGACAACAGAGAAGTATTATAGAGTGCAGTTATAGTAGCTAAAAGTAACAGTGCCCCAACAGCCTAAGAGGAAAGATTAGGGTAGAGCACAGGGTGCAAAAAAGTATTATTATTGTTGTTATTATTATTACTATTATTATTATTATTAAACAGATTCTAATAGTGAACACATAAAAGAGGTACCAAGGAATACCGAGGCTTCTGCTTTTTTCTCTAGCTTGATATATAATTTCTGTTTTCAGGATGTCCTTGGAAGAAGTTTGAAAACTGTGTTTTGCTCTCAAAGTGATTTTCCTTTTTCCATTTGGCAGATTCCCTGCCATGATGAACAAAGATGAAACAAAAAAAAGATGAACAAGTCAATAGATT
Source organism: Ciconia boyciana (assembly GCF_034638445.1). Taxonomy (NCBI): domain Eukaryota; kingdom Metazoa; phylum Chordata; class Aves; order Ciconiiformes; family Ciconiidae; genus Ciconia; species Ciconia boyciana. The sequence continues at coordinate 64,363,304 of NC_132934.1, forward strand.
TTTTTCTCTCTCTGCCCTGACTTATACAACCACTAGTGTCAGGGCATCATTGTAAGAAAAATATTTACATTCTGTATTTTTACAGACTCTTGTATGATAGGACCTTGAAGTCTGGGTGGCACTCCTAAATGTCACTGTAATAAGAGGCAAATATAAATTAGAGGTGTTTGAACTGTTTTCCTCAATGTATTTTTAACCAATAATTATTTTTTAACCAATGTAATAAATACACTGTGGTCTAAAACTTCCAGTTTTCCAAACAATAAACCTGACAATCAATTTAAAATAGCTACTTGCACTGTCAGCAAAAGTTAAGATTGGATTTTTTGAAAACTAAAACACTCCAAACCAAAACATTTTCTATTTTTACAAATGGTCAAGAATCCTAATAATTTTACGCAACAAATATGCTGTCCAAAAATACTGGGAGAAATGATGGTCATGTTTCTAACCACTTGGTTAAATTAATAATACCACACAAATGCTCCCTCTGTTGGTTGATTTTCAAAACCTGTTCCAAATATCACAGTAGTATGCATTAAGAGAGTATTTTTTTCTTTGGGGGAAAAAAACCAACAAAACCAAACCAAACAAACAAAAAACCTCACCAAACTCCACAACCCAAATTGTGACACACAAGAATAATTTGTTCAAATTATTGACAACCTGCAAAACAAGATTAGTTAAATTTTAACAGCCATTAAGCCAAATTATTTGGATCCAGAACTAAATATTCACACATCAGAACTCTTAAAATTTAATTCTGGAAGGTTTGCAGGCTAATTTTTTCTGGACCAGGAAAAGTGCTCTCTTGCAGTGGAAAGAATACTACTGTTATTCTATTTTCTCGTGGGTGAAAAGGCACCACTGTGTATCATTAAGAAAACAGTTCTCTGTTAGCATTGACAACAATAATAGTATGGAGGAATTTGGGAGTTTTGTTTATGCACATTAAATTTCCAACAAGTAGTTCTTGAGGAGCTGGAGTGGTTTTGTGCAGCGAGGAGCCTTCCTGAGCCTAACAGTTGCCATCAAGGAAACAAATTCTGTTTCCATGGAAACATCCGAGATGGACCAAGCATGGATTAATCAAAATACAATGAAGCCTTTTTGCAAGGTACTAGAAAAAAAAATCCAGTTTAAAGTGAGCACCACTGCTCTTTCCTTCCATTTGCACTGGAAAGCATGGGAAATTCTCCCCAAATGTCTGTGTGACATACAGTTTAATTAGCACGGTAAAAAGTTAGGGGTTTCTTACATTTATAATTAGTGTGCAGTTGTGAACTAGGAGCCAAGGATATATTAACATGAAAAAAGAGAGGGAGTGAAATAAATAATTGAAAATTACATTTACATTCCTCTTTTATTTGCTACTGATTTTATCAAGTGGCTCTTTCTATGTTTAAAAAATTTTAATAGCTTTTTCTGTATTCTTAGTACTGCAGGTTCATTTCTTAGTACTGAAGGCTCATTCTGGTATTCCAAATCCAAGCTATGGGTTAGGGATTTTTTTTTGTTATGATTGTACATGATATTATATCCTTCTCAGCTAACACCAGACAAGTTTCTGCCACCAGAATTTAGCTGCGAGTTCTGCCATTGCCCAGGGATGAACAAAAGAGAGTACGTAAAAGCCAGCCTCCCTTCGCCAACGTTCTCAACAAAGAAAAACAACACCGCTCCATTTTTATAAGGGCACTTCCACTGAAGCAGTTCTTTTGTCAGTTCTTTGCGTTAGCAAAATAGACACCTTTTTTTACGATAGCTGAAGTTATTTTCTAATTATTCTACCATCGGAAGATATTCAAAAATACTCTGAAGGTGTAAGAGCAGCACACAATAATTACAATAGAAACCAACAAATGTCAAATGACTGTAAACCCTCCATTTGTACACAACAACATGATACTGATGTCAGAGACACAAAATGCACTTCTACTTTTAATCCTACCTCAGAGTGAGGCTCCGCTCTGAAAAATTGCCAGCAATAGCATTGGCAGGGTTCCACTTTTGTGTTTTTCAAAGGTTTCGTAGCAAATACACTCACAGATTTTGTTCCTCTCTATTTTATTACTTTTCAGCAGCATTCTGAGACTCAAGCTGGGTTTTCCATCTCCAGCATCACCATTGGTAATAAAGGCTATGTCAGCCAAATTACGATCACAATAATCTGTGTGTAGTCCCTCTGTTATTAAGAGATTTGCTCAGACGTTACGTAGTGAAGAAGGTCCTCAACTGGCAAGCGGTGCATGTGGGTACCTTGGTGCATGAGGAGGATGAGTGCTACAGGCTCCTGCAGGTTTAAATGAAAAAGAAAGCAGCAAGTACTGCATTTCTGTCATTCAGGCAGGCAGATATGACTCTGAATACACAACAGCTTGGTTCGTGCAACCATGCACCGCAGCAGCACATCCTAAGAAAGAGATTACAGTAAGGCAGCTATTACTTATATTCAAGAAATATTCATAACATGCTAGATATTGTCTGGGCAGATAAGCTGGTGTAGTTGCTTTCGGGGCAGTTTGGGGACATGCACATCCCCTATGCATGAAGCAATGGTAGCTGCAGAAGGTGCATGGGGCACTGCAGGGGACCAGGGGCAGGAGGAGTTGCCCAACACAAGTTCAGGAGAGTCTTTGCAAGGGCACGGGCATGCCAAGCAGTGCAGATGTCCGCACCAAGGTGCCAACCGTGGGAGTTAGGGACATATGGAAACGCAGCTTCCACTCCAGTGAAAACATGGCCACACGCCTAGGGCACAGGGAGGAATTAACTCTTAAAGGACCGCAGGAGAGGCCAGCACACTCCCGTGGATGGAGGCTGCCCTCCTAACCCAGCTGCCAAACTGGTCTGGAGGGGCAAGAGCACCCCCGGCACAGCAGTTCCAGCACAGCTGGCTGGAGGGACAGTCAAGCCACATGGCAAACACAAACTGTGTGGCTGAGCAGTGCAGGCTCCACGTGGGGCTGCATGTGCTGGGTGACGCAGGGGCTGGGAAGAATAAGGAGAAGTTTTGGGAGGCCAGGTGGAAGCAGGTTTGGGAGGTTTCCCTGTGCCCCCTTTGGCACAGCTTCCAAGAGCCTGCAGACCCTTGTCTTAGCTCTGCCTGCTCCGTGCCACATGCCTACACCAGCCCAGCTCCCTCAGAGGCTGCTCCCTTTCCCTCCAGCCCTTTCCCCTCTTTGTAGGGGCACACTGAGCCTTTGGGGCTACAGCTGCACCAGTGAGGTGGAGGGACTGAGCCTGGGCTGATCCACAGGGAAGGGGACAGGTGGCCCTGGGGACCACCCTTAGGAGCCTGGCACGTGGCTTCTGCTGTCCCCACAGGGCTGGGTCCCTGCTGGGTGTCTGATGGCCAACTGCAGCTCTCCCAGCTCACACGAAGCAGGTCATCTCCTGCCCCTCAGCAGCCTGCAAAGAGGAGGAAATGTTTTATTTATTATTTCTTTGGCTTCTGTCTGAACCATGTTGAGATCAATTTCTTTCCCCCAACATGTATTCCCCCCCTCGCCCCTCCCCAGCTAGCAGAAGGTGCTTTGGGTCCAGCAGCTTTTCACAGAAGTGACCTCTTTTTCTGGCCTTTTTCAATATAAACATGCCTAAAATGTCAAAATCCCCAAGAAGGTGCAAGGAAAGCCCACACCTACTTGCCCCCCTTCCCCACCGGCTCTGCCGATGCAGGCTGCCAGGACCCCACCGAGCACCGAGCAAGCCGGTGTCAGAGTTGGCAAAAGTCAGCCAAAGCCACGGTGTTGGGCTCACCAAACCAGCATTTCCTAGTGTGACTTCTTTTCACCAGGAAATATTGATTGGCCCTGGTGGAAATACCCCTTCAGAACAAACACCTCCCTACGGAGTCTCTTTCACTGGGAAATTAAGTGAAAAGAGGCTGAAGAAGTAACGTTCTCCTTGCTGCCCACATGACCTCGCAGGCTAATACAAGACTTTGTTAAGGCAGCCACAACTTCTCTCCATATTTGACGCTCTAAACACTGGCTTCTTTAGAACCCTACATCGTACATACCCGCAGCGCAGGGATGACAAGGGTGACAAGGGACATCTAGCGGCATCGCGGCTCCCGGCACACGGTGCCTGGCTCAGGCCGCAGGGACAGCCAGGCCCGGTGCCCCAGCAGACACAGCCACCTCACCCGTCCCCACGGCATCCCACCCCACCGCAGTGAAACCCCACGGCTGGTAGAGGGGGTAACAGCTCTCTGCCCTCCCCAGCCTCGCATCCCACCTCTACGCGCAGAACTACCCTCCTTCGCCTCCTCCCCTCTCGGTCGGGTCTGCTCAGCTCTTTCGGTCCTGCTCCACCATTAAGTTTTCTTAATAATATACTACATATACATAATAATATATTCGCAGTAAGAGGCTGGTTATCTCAGTGGCAAAGGCCTGTAGTGGATAAGAAAACATGTAGCCCGCTCCCTTTATTCAGAGAAACTTATGGCTTAGGAGGAACACATGTCTGTGTGAAAGTAAAATAAATCAGAACATGGTTAGAACAGGACTCTTGAAAATTACAACCACATGTCCTGGAAAGATTTTCATTTTGGTTAATTAAAAAAAAGGTAATAAATAACGGCATGACATCCAGCTCGATTATTTACATCAGTAATAAAGAGTCAAGACACTGTCATTATAAACAGGCCAGTACATACTAAAGAAATCCATTTCACAGATTTTCAATTTCCTTCACAAGCAACACCTTGTTGCATGACTTGTCTCACATCAGAGTGTGCTTCTGGCAAGGAAGTCGGGTGCAGGGCCCCGGGGGAGAGAGACCAAGCCCTGGAGACTCCGGGAAGAAAGGAAGGGTGCCTTGGGGCAAGGAGGGGAGATGCAAGGGCATCTGAGTCCAAATCAGACCTGTCAGGTAGTTGTTTCACTGGGAAGGAAAATGCTACAGGTGTTAAAGCACAAAGCCCAGAGAGTGGTTTTTTAACCACTCACCAGTCAGAGTGTACTGGGAGCTTCACAGGATTTCTGCAAGTCTCCAGCTGGAAGGTGGGCAGCAGTACTGAGTCCTGCTGACAAGCTAGTAGGAAAGAACCAGTCCTAATCTCTCTTTCCTTCAGAGCATGCATGTCATTTTCTTTTCAGTAACCTTTGAAAGTTTGTTACGGGGGTTCTTCAAGTGGAGCAGCTCCCCCAAAAGCAATGTCCCGTTCTTGTACATCTCCCATCATTTCTGCGTTTTGTTCGGTGGCTCTCCAGCCACTTCTGGCTCCCCACCCTCAGGCTTCCAGACATGACTCAACTAAGTTCCTGCTGTTGACCAAATCTGTGATTTTTCTCTATTTTTAACGAACAGATTTTAACTGTTATTTTATAGGTTCGGCCATAATTGGTAGAAATAAAATGTTAAAATGGCAGATCTTGAAAGACTTGCAACAAGCAATGTAAATGACAAAACTGTTATTAAAAAAAACAAACCCTTTGTGAAATGAGGTTATAACACTAAATAAAAACTTCTCTGTACTCAGCAATTTAAAGTAAAACATGGCAATTAGGTGATTTAAGCAATGAACATGCAGCGAAGGAATCCAGCTGAATGCCATGTAATACGGAAAACACAAGTACCACAATAACATGTCTTATTATAGAACAAAACCATGTCTTATTATAGAACTTTATTCTTGCTACACATATAATGTCAATCCAGTGTAGTTGGCCCATCACATTACATCTATCCTCATATATGAATGTGCTCTTATTTTCAGCAAGTGGAAAACCAGAACGGGTCCTGTGTGGGAGGAGATGGGGAGGGGGGGGGAGAGGCCAGGAGGATCAGCTGGTGTTTTGGAAGAGTGGATTATCTGTCTCTCAAACAGCGAGGTGAAGTTACATGTTGTGGCTTAGGTCCACCTAACAGCTTGCTGTCACTGAAAAGGGATGGTTATACTTCGCTCTCCCCTGCACGCTTCCTTGTGTCAGGTCTGGCACTCACTTCTCTTGATAGAAAACCAACTTAACCAGCAAAACTAATATCCTCATTCTCACGCCCCCACAAAAGCTAGTTAAAAATGAGTTATGAGAGAAGTTGACTGAGTGGCACTCGCAGGTGTTTGCAGCACACCTCTGCTATAATGTAGTTACCATTTTGATCTGCTTTGAGTGCTTCTTTCTCCGCCTACAGCTATTACAATAATTACAGTGATTTTCTGAACTATTCAAAAGCATTTGCTAAGAAACAAGAATCCCAAACTCCTTAAACTTTCTGAGCTCAGGGCAGTAGCAGTTTTCTGCTTAGTTAGGGAGGTCTGGAGCCACATATGGCTCATTCCTACTGGGTATAGCTTTTACCCCATGTAAGTACTTATATGCAGGAGCCAAATTAGAATAGCCTCTGCTGTCCTCACTCTTCTTTCTTTTCCAGACTGTTGGAAAATAGGACTGTGAGTGTACCTGGGAGAGATGTGGCTAGCATACAGGTAAATAAGTGAAAAATATAGTAACAGCAGAAGCTTGGGATATTGTCATGTTTGCAACATGCTCAAACTCAGGCAAAAGTCCCCAAAACATGTGCCAGGACCTCAAAAATACTGAGTTTTGCTTAGCAACAATGCAATTTCTTTAATTAAAAGCTCCTTTTCTGTTTATTTTCTTTCTGCTTTCTGAGTTGTTAGGCAATACCTGAATTTCACTTTCAAACCATTCCCAGCACCCCCAGGAATCAGGAAATCACAGACTTGAAAAACTGACTGAGATTGTCCCCTAATTGCTCAAATTTCCCACTCCTGAACATTTAGCAAAGCACCTGCCTGCCTCAGGATGCACGACGTAAGCAGCGCTGCACTTGCACACCATTTCTCCTCTGCTGAGCAGAGTGCGGTGGCCTTCCCATCCCCAATGGTGCCCAGGGCCACCTCGGGGCTCCCAAATGGGGCTACAGCAACAGGCTGCCTGGGAGCTACTTTTGTCATAGGATTTATAAGCTTCACCTGAAAAACCCCTCCCAAAAACCTGAGGTTTCAGTTTCACAGAAGGAGTTTCAATGTTCCTGGCTTTCAATGTAGCACCAAAAGGCCTTTTTTTTCTCTTCCCCTGCCTAGTTTAGAGTTCCCTATGAAGGCAATGGGAGGGAAAAAAAAAAACCCAAAACAAAAAAACCCAAACACCACAAACACACAAGTGAAAGAGTAAGAGAGGGCTGGAAGCGCTGCTAAAACTGCTGGGTGGCCAAAGTTCTCCAACCTCGACTGAGAGACCTCGCATGGCTGCAGTCCACCTGTGCCTCAGCCTGGGCTTGTCACATATGTTTAAGAATAGCTGATTCATTTGTTTTCCTCTCATGTTCTGTTCCAAAAAAAATTATGAAGAACACTTGTGGCTGGGAGGAAGTAGAAAATGGCCCTTTGGGAGGTGCAAGAAACCCACAGAAACCCTGACTCATCAAACTCACTTTGAGTTTGTTTGGATGCCTGTCTCCTCCTGTCCCTCCCTTTTTTTTCCTCTGCAAACTTCCCCTGATCATCTCTCCCAGGTTACTTGCTTTACCCATTCACCTTCTTTCCCCTTTCTCTGCAAGGTTCTCTTAATCTTTTTTTTTTTTTTTGCCTTCTCCAGTTTCCTACTCCCCATCCATGTCCCCTCTTCTGCCACCTCCTGCAAATACTTTAACTCCCTAGAAAAAGGCCACAGGCCACAAAGGGAAAGAGACAGGGCAAAGGCAAAGCGTTATGGAGCAAAAGAAAAATGAGAACACCTTCTCATGGGAAACTCTTAAAGAAACAGACCTGTCTTTTCCATTTGAGATTTATCTTGGGAAAAAAAAAAATCCATTTTTTTCTATTAAAGCATTTAACTGAAATTCTAATAAAATGAAACTTATATGTACACCTGTACATTGTCTTCTTTTTCTTCCCCTCCCCATTTTCTTTCCTTTTTTTCTGACCAAAAACCCTGTGTGGTCCCCTGTGCAGAAACATGTAAACCACTATCTCATTTTCCCCAGAGCTCATCGTGGCCATAACACATATGAGCATCTCAAATTTGTAGCTGGCAAATTGCTGCCACAATTGGACGATTAAAAAAATCCCAGGGAGCACACGACAGCTTTCACGGCCCTTCCACTGCTCAGAGCAGAAACCTTCTCCTCCCTCTGAGCAGCCAGCCCTAGGAGATCTGGAGAGACACAGAGCTTTAAAACAACATTAACAATTAATTTTAAAATGAATGTGAGAAATATCGCAAAGAAAGGTAACCGGCATGGGCTTACCTGTGCACAACAGAATATTATTTTGGTACGGAAACAAGGACTGCCAAACTGAGGTATTACTGCTAAGTACCCAAACCATCAGCATGGTGCGTTTTAGGTACCAATGCCCTCAGAATGAACTTACAGGAGCAAGCCCCCAAGTAAAGCCGGTACCCCAGGCAGGCCAGGCTCAGCAGCCAGCAGTTGGCACTGTTGCTCCACGGGAGAAGCGATGGGCAGCACCAGCCAGGGATGCAGCAGCAGCAGCACCAGCAGCCAGGGATGCAGCAGCAGCAGCACCAGCAGCCAGGGATGCAGCAGCAGCAGCACCAGCAGCCAGGGATGCAGCAGCAGCAGCACCAGCAGCCAGGGATGCAGCAGCAGCAGCACCAGCAGCCAGGGATGCAGCAGCACCAGCACCAGCAGCCAGGGATGCAGCAGCACCAGCACCAGCAGCCAGGGATGCAGTTAAAGTGCAAGCCCACAGACAGCTCTTCTGACCATCACTTGCAAATACAGTCATGATGATAGACATGGCCTGCACATGAGCATGCCCACGCTAAATACACACTCCGTGCAGACGTGTTACGAGAAAGAAAAAAGATTTCCATCGTGCATACACGTACCACTCTCGCTTAGACCCTGCAACAGCAAATGAGACACGTGGAAAATAAGAGTGACGCGCTGCAAAAGAGTTGGGAAATTCAAATGGATTTGCCGTGTGTCACAAAGTAGCACATGACAAAATCCTTCACAAAAGCAGTAAGATACTTCAAAACTCACTCTAGGAGTATCTAGAAAATGGAAACTTTCTTCCAAATGAGAGGGACCCTCCTCTCCTTCAGGGATTTGCTGTTTGCAGCACAACCCGCAGTAGCGATAGTTGGTGTAGATGAGTGAGGCAAGGCCAGAAGAGGGGATATCGCAATGGAAAGGCAGCCTTGCAGAGCTTGCTGATACAAAGAAAAAGGCGTTTGCTATCTTTTCCCATCGCGGAGCCTTTCAGTATCTCACAAGCCCTGGAAAAGTCACAGCACAGCAAAAGGTAAAGCAAAATCCTGTGACTTTACAACTACTGCTTATTCTTCAGAAATTGATGTAAAACAACTTACACTTGTGCAGCAGGGGCAGGGAGAGTCTCACTGGGTAAAAATACTACCCCCACCCACAAATCTGCTCTTCATGGATTTTCATACATGTCTTGGCAAAAATGTAAGTGAGGAAGAATGGGAAAGAATTAAATAAGAACAACTTACATTTTCAAAAATAAAAAATAAGCAATTGGAAACATCTGGGAGGTGAGAAGGAAGGAATTTTAAAAAAACAACAACAAACAAACCACATTTCATTGTGAATCCACGGAAAAGGAAACCATTTCAGTACATCACATGGGGAATTTTATCCATCTCCAAGCACAGGAGCATGAAAGCTTGTCTGAAGGAAGGGTGTGTGTCTGAGCTCTGCCTGTGCTCCCTGCTCAGCACCAGAGCTATTTCGTCACTGAGGGCTGTTCTGTAATCAAGGTAATGACAGGCCTTGAGCACATGCAAGCCAGAAAGGCAGAGAAAAGTCTGGGCTAAATAAATTAGATGGTTAAGGGTGAGAGATTCTTACTCGACATCTTTCTGCTGGTCACTGGTCTGAGGAAGAAAAAAAGACCTCATGCTAGGAGAAAGAAAAAAAAAAGCAGAAAGAATTATTGAGAAATAACAAAGAGACATTCAAATAAATGAATTCTAGGGTTCAGAAAAGAAAACTGGCCAAGGAGCTAGAGCAGAAGTTTCCCTGTGCATTAAAAAACCCCCAAGAACAAGAGACAGCTTTGTCTAATAACGTGCCACAAGAAAGACATGACAACAGCAGCAGCAAAATCCTTCCCTGCTGCGATTGCAGCAGCAGCAATTCCAGAACACATCGGGGGGGCATGTATACATTGCATTTGGTTTAATAGCCTGAAAAATAAGTAATTAGTTCCTTTACATTGAGGAAATGATGCATTTTGCAGACTGGGGAGAAAGAAGAGGCAGTTTAGCAATACATTACCACGTCTGCCTGTTGCAATGATCCTCATCAGGGAGGACCATCCCTTTGGGAGCTGCACCTGAGTTTCTCTACTGGTTATCGGCACAGCCTCAAAGATCATTTGCCAAAGAGTTGTCTTTCTGTGAGCACATTCCCTCAGAGCAAACCTACCACCAACTGCATAATATCTACCAAGGAAAATCTTTGTAAACCCTGAAAGAAAATAGGGTGATATTAGCAATCCTCTTTTAGTCTCCCTTCAATATTTATTCACTGTGTTGTCTTGCATTGCTACCTGTAGTTACATACATTCGCTTTAGTCACAGCAGTATATAAGCATGAGGATAAGGGGGATACAGTGTTGTCTCTTTTAGTTTCACCCCATGCTAAGGCCCCAACTATTGCCCAAGGGGAGGTGATATATGACTGAGAAAATCAATGCATAGCATTGAGAAATCAGCAACCAATTTCTGCATGTCCATGTTATACAGCGGGGTCTCACTGCACTGCCTAAGTCATTAATGTCTTACATATTCTGTGTATTCGTATAAAAATTCAAATTACAAAGATTAAATTACTTCTGATTATGGTCTGGGGTCTCTGTGTGCAGAGACAGAGGCCATATAAAACCCATCAGGCCAAGTCAGGAAGACAGCATCGGTTTTGCACCAGTTATGCCCATTTTGCATTTGGAAGCCCCACTACCGTCACAGGGATTCCCACACAGAGACTGAGCTGAACTTTGCCTATATCCAGTAATTAAAGTTGGGAGTTTCGTTCACAAGGGAAACATGACACAAGACACCTTGAATCTCACTGCTGCCTCTGCCTTTCATGAAATCACTTTCGAGGAAGCTGCAGCAACAGTGGAAAAACTCGAATGGAAATCTGGATCTTAAAATACCACCACTAGACGTCCCCTTAGCTCCAGCCAACCAAGCAGAGGTGCTTCTGTAGCCCTGACGGCTTCTTCCAGCCACCCTATGCAATACCAGCAGCCAGGGCAGAGCAGCATGGGCGTACGAGTGCAAGCGGCAGGAGCAAGGACTCTCCAGGGACTCCACCTACAGCCTCGTGGTTTCTAGACCATGTTAGCTGCATGCATGATTTACGTGCTACAGTCACACCCCGTGTTTGCCGAGCAGAGACACACCTTAAGCATTAGGCTGAGAAGAATGGGTCCATTCAAGCCTGGTCACAGCCTGCCTTCGCCGTCTCAGCTGCCCGAGGAAAGCCACCAAGGTGGATCTGCACCAATCCTGATCGTGGCAGGTCTGGAAATTTCCTCTGATACCCTAATTAAGAAGCCAAGGTTCAGCTGGTGTAAAGCAAAGCAGCTGTCAAGGGAGTGATGCCAGCCTACGCTCTCTGTGAATGGCCCTTATCTTTCAGAAGAGAAAATCTTACATTCCCCTCATCCTGCCTGTGACATGAGGTTAGATAAAATATGTTTAGGAGGCATGACCTGGCCTGTGGCCCAGCTGTCTGACCACAGTAACCGCACTCTTTCCTTATAAACAGGACACTGTTCCTTCTGGGTATCTGTGATTTGCTAATTCAGCTTTATTCAGCTCACTAGAATTATATATTTTTTTAAAATGAATTTTCCAAAATCAAAGCAATGGCTGTGGAATGCTGTCCGAAAGAACCTTTTTTCTTCCAGCTTTGGTGAAACACGGAAAAATTGGCTGTTGCACAGCCACTTGAGGTGTGTTGTTTTGGCACTTGAAAAGGTGTTAACCTGGTTCTCAAGGAGACTTGCCTGTTTGAGAGCTGTGTTCGTCTTCCAAGATTGACACTCACTTGCACCTTATGTCATAGCTAACAAGAATGACATCATCACCATCACTTCAGGCATTTCAAGCTGGAATAGAAGGAGCAGTTGAGAGCCGAGATAAATTCTGCTCTGGCAGAGTGTCAGGAGAATAGAGCAAATGACCCTGGAGAGGATTTTCTTTCTGGTCTCCAGTTAAAACAACCACCATTAACCTCCTCCCTGTTCATTTTCCCCCCTCATTAACAGAAGTGCAATAGTCTCTCTACCAACAGGGAATATTGTGAATAACTCATCATGCTAATTACCTGGACACAATTATAAATATCACATTAATAATCACCACAAGATAGCCTGCTGTCTTGCTGAGCTCAGGTATTTCACTGTTGACTCTGGTACGCACCCATGGTTGCTCATCCTAACCTGAATGAGGTCGCAGCGTTACTGCTGTTCCTGGTCCTGCTGGATGGCAGATCACAAGCATGTATTAAGAAAACACAAGCTCTTTGTAATAAATCTTCTTATATTCCTTTCATAGTATCCAAGCATTGCCACTTATTAAATACGAGCAGCCAGGACACCCTTAGGTGCTTTCAAAACTATACTGGTATGGTAAGAGCGGAGTTTTCTGTCTTCCAGTCAAGCCTCTGCTCAGCCAGAAAGGCTTATAAGTTACCTTCCAAGGCATGAGTTGACTTTCTTGTCTTCTGTGCTCTCTCAGAAATACAAACGCTCTACGTTAAAGCAGGCAGAGCATACATGAAGTATACACCATGGGGGTTTTGGTGTGTTGGGGCAAGAAGTAATAGTCTTTAACATAGGAAGAGAGATTCAGATGAAGCTTGAGGGCCTGTTTTCCATCCAGGGATGATGGAGCAGTGGAGTGGAGTACCTGGTGATGGTGTGGGACCTTGAACCTTGGACGTGCTTGATGACAAGTCATGAAAGCAGCCCCAAGAGACATCTGCCTGCAGCTGATTCTCCTTCTGAACATGCCCCCCAGCCCCATCACCTGTGGTACCACAGCTCCGCAGCAGGAGCAGTCTTGCCTCTCTAAGGTGAAATGAGATATATTCCTTTAGGGACTGTGACAGTAGAAGTTGCAAGAGATGCAGGAACCCTTTCTCTTTCGGACCTCAGCTGGGGTTATTTTACAAGGACACCTTTCCAATCAAAAAGGGGGCAGAGCTAACCCATTTCTCTGCCAACTCCACCCTCCATAAGTAGATGCCAATCTTTCTTTGGACTTTGTTCCTGAATTAGAAAGGTAACCAGAAGGCATCAGATAAGAAACTGGACACATCAAAATAGTCAAACAAATCCTGAAGGACTTTGATAATAAACACACATGCAGTGAAGACACTTTCACATGGATTCCTTACTTCAGCATGTAGGCAGACCTACAGCAGGAATTTTGTTTAGGAGAACAAAATACAACATTGAGATCTTTATAGCAATCTCTAGCCACTCTCTCTGGGGTTTTTTGTCCCACACACAGACCACAAGCTCACAGAGCTGTCATCTTCTGGGCACCATACAAACACGGGACAAGTGCAGGAATGCCCTGGATGGTAACGTAATACAAACAGAGATAAGGGGAGAACACCACCAGTGAACAAATGCAAATGCACTCTGATGACCAGAAAAATCCTGGCTTGCTTCCTAGAAAAGCTGTGGTAGCACCTGAACCAAAGAGGCCTCCTGGAGCAGAGGACAACATAGTGTTAGCCAAAATATGTTGCCTAAATAAATCAAAGAACTTCATCAACATGACAAAGCAAAAGACATGCAGAGAAGTACAATTAAAAGATTCAGTTTAAGAGCAATACATACTCACACCACTGTAAAAGGCCATTTAAACAAACTAAACTTAAAAGAGTTTAGCTGGTTTAGCTTATTAGTTAATTGATACAGCAGTGTTGTGCCAGCACAGAAAGGCCTGCTCAGAGCACAGGAATCAACCCAGCTACATCCCCTCACCAAAATACCTCTCCTGGCACAAGTCGGATGGGAGATGCAGCGGTGCTGGTGGAAATGGGCTCTGCTGCCTCAGCCCGTGTTGCTTGGCGGCGGCGCAGCTTTGCTGGACAAATGGGTCCCCAGCACGACGGCGGCGGTGGCAAGGCTGCTGCCCCATGTGAAAAACATGCACTCAGAGCCATTTACATCGGTTTTCTTCAATGGACTTAAACTCACTCCTAAATCAGTCTGTAACTACGGTCTCCTCTGCATTCACTCCTAAACTGAATACAATCGGTATCGGATTTGTCCTTCCTCTCCCCTTCTCTATCACATCCACGCACACACAGATGTACTAAAAATACATGCAATTCAGTGTTTGTTCAGTGTAATTTCTTGGGTTTCACTTTCCAGCAGATGCTCTTCTCGGCTGCTAGCTCTTCTTCAGCTTTAAATATGCCCTTTCACTCCGGTCAGTTCGGAGAGGGTAGAGTTTTCGCTTTTCCTCCAGCTAAGCAGTTGAACTGAATTTTCACACTGCACAACGCAGCTACATTCGTAATTGTAGCACTAACACACAGGAGAAACGGAAGCTCACCTGGGAAGTCTTTCAGCTCTCAGTGTCAGAGAGTAACTCTGCTTGGACCCATGAAAGGAATGATTTTTTTCTTTGACCAGTTCTCTCACCAACCACTTTGATGCCAGGCTGCTATCACTACTCAAGTATGCAAATCTGAGCGAGCCACCAAAACAAGTGTTAAAAACCTCCCTGGGAATAAAAGTGCTGTTTGTATAAACTCTCACATCCTTCTCCCACTTTCCAACCGAAGGGTGCTCTAGCAGCTGGTAGGATAAGGCTCTTCTGGTGAGGTGGGAGCGGAAACACGACGGCTTATCATTACGTACTGTCTTCAGTGTTTTGCTGAGTTAGGAAGGGACCAAACACATTCCCAGGCACCCTGCCAAACTGGGGCCCAAAGGGTAAGCAGAAAGTCATGTGCAGGACGCAAAAGCATCTTTAAAAAAAAAAAAGGCACCAGGTGGTCAAAAATGATCCAGAACAGGGGAATGTGAATGAACATTTCAAGTTCTGCTTCAACACCTTATTAAACATATAAGGATCTGTGTCTTAGGAGCGTTCTGGGAGAGCCATGTCAGGCTGAGATTTTGCAAATAATCCATCTCCTCCAGAATCATCAGTAAAGCCACCACCTCAGCGCCCGAGCGTCCCGCTCCTTCCAGCACTAAAGGCAGGCATAATCCCCCCAATAATTTTTTTCCCTGATTAAACTCACTTCCAATACCATTAAACAGTAAATTACCACAAGCAGGTTTTGTTCTTTTGCTTTTTAACTGCAGCCTCATATAACACAGCGTGCACACCCTAACGAAAGGCATTTGTATGCCAGCGCAGGTCGATACCATAGTTTAACAGAGAGCAGCTTTGTAAAGGGAGAACAAGGCTACTGCAGTGTGCTTTAGGGCTTTTACTTCCTATGGCCAGCTCCGGATTTCTGTTCTGCATTAATGAACGGCTGCTGTTCATTCACCCGCTGGGGTGGTCCGGTGGGACGGGCTGTCGTGGGACAATTCAGAGGGGACGCGCCACATGCAAAGTCCCTCCACTTATCTGACTGCTTCACGTGAACAATGCTGGAAAAATCATCCGTGCGTATCACAAAACTCGGGACGTGATACGACATCACTTAGGTTTCATGCTGTTTGGTTCAAAGACAGAGCGGGCAAGAAAAGGGCTCTGCTTCTCAGAAAAATAAGCTCTCCTATAGCCAAGAGGCAGCCGCGGCCGTTACAAAAGCTGTGTCCCTTCGGCAGGAGATTACAGAAGACGTTTTGGGCTATCATGAGGCTTTCTCATCTGGTGGGACATGCAAGAAGCCATCCTCCCATACAAGCTAATGTTCCAGTGATTTTCATTCAGCCTCGACAGGCTCTTAGCTACTTAATAGAAATACATTTCTAAAATTTGAACACTGAAATTAAATTTCAAATGTCAGAAATTTACATGCTCCCATCCTTGCGTTTCTCTGCAGAGAAGCATGCATTTGTTCTTTAAGAGGTCACAAGCTAAAATCTTGGGAGCTGCTATAAGGGACCACAACACTGAAATAATAGGACGGAGCCTGGGTACAGTAAGACACAGCAGAGGCTGCCTGGGGATCACTCTGCAAAACCAGGTCCAGAAAACCTGTTTCAAGGGAAATCTGTTCCTCTTCACCTTTCTGGAAAGGAACCAGAGTTTGTCAAGCTTTGTCCAGGCATGATTTTCTACAAGTCTAAACACCATATCACAAACTTTTCTGAGGAGGTGTGAAAATGGTGTATTAATTTCAGTCTGCCCTTAATTGCTTTACCTAAGCTAAAATAACTCAAAACTCAGTTATTTAAAAAAAAAAAAAAATCCACCTTCATGCTGAAATAAGAGTCCAGGCACTTGCACTAGTTTACTGGAAACCTGCTTAAACACACAGCTTTAATTAAAAGGGTGTACCTCTTTTTTACACAAGCCTGGAGACACAGCCTTGCCTAGGGAAGGTGATGGGGACAGGGAGCTGACAGCCAGCCCAAGGAAAACCTGGCTGTGTGTGACTGCAGAGTATTTTTTGTGCTTTCCCCTTCTTCCCTGCTAGCTGTCCATGCTGTCTGGGAACGACGCTGCCTCCCTAAGCACACGTGAAGAGCGAGCCGTGCTTCCAGCCAGTCCTTCATGTGCTGCAGCTTCACTGGCCTCACCACAGCCTCAACCTCCTCCTGTCTTTCTTCTCTCTCCCTTGAAAAAGCAAATAAAACCCCCAAGCCTCTTCAAAGCCAGTTACCAAGCAGAAATGAAGCAGAACGCCCAAACAGAAACATTGCCACAAACTAGATTATTTACAAGCTCAGGAGAAAGAAATGCAAATACATTCCCAGTGATTGCTCTATCCTTTTAGTTTCTATTTTCTTACCTTTTTGTTTTCGCACAAGAAATAGCCAGCATGTGACTAAGGTCAGGGTATCTCTTGTTACAGCAGCGTCTAAGAAGCGTTGTTCTAGTAAAATGATACCATGTACAAGCCACACTGTATAAAAAGTGAAGGAGGCACAGGGCGCGGGATACGAAGCACTCCAGACACAGAGGTATCCACGCTAACCTCAAATGATGATACCCCAGCTACAGATCCTGCCCAAAAAGCAGGATGTTAGCCCATGCTAAACTCGGCACTGCCATAGCAAAACAATTAGGGATAGCTGAAAGAGGTAACCCCACCGCTGCGGCTGCCGTGCTCATGCGGCCTGGGTCCCCACGCAGAGCTGGTCCCTCCCGCTGAGTCGCAGGGGGCTCGCGTGCCTGACAGACCTCTAGTTTGGGCAGCTAACGTGAACAGCACTGTGCAGCACTGCCGACATCAGCCACCGGGTAGGGGGAGAGTGAGTAGGGTGTCATTACCCAAAAGTTTGGGAAGCGACCGCTCCCTCCGCCCTCTGCGCAACGTTCCTTCCAGTGCAACAAAAAAAGCAGCTGCTTTGGTTTTTGCAAGTGTCTGTACAAGATTTCCCATCCTAGGAGTGTCCCTTTCTCCTTTTTTCTGTTTGGTTTAAATCCTCAAACTATTGGTTTTCACCTGGTTTCAAAGAAGCAGCAAAAAAGCAGTGTAGATTCATTAAATGTAGCAGACACTCCCCAGAAGGTTCATAAACCTTTCACTAAGCTGGCCAAAGCTTCAGCTTTCTACCAAAGTGCCTGAAAACAACTTGTCTGCTTTCCCGTTTCATTAGGAGGCTTTTGCACAGCTCTAGCACTGATATTGCAGAAAGGACCTTTTGAAGCTGCTGCTTGGCATGTGTTTTCTGTTTATTTTCTAATAAAAAAGAATCGTATGCACTAAGTTTTCTAAAAAGCAACTGTACCGGCACTCAGCCACAGGAAAAAAAACTGTAAAAGCCCCTGATGGTTTCCGTTAACATTAAATTCAGGCAGCTTTGTTTACAAATGGGACTGACCTCTTATTTAATTAACTTTTTCAAGGAATAAAATCTGGGAAAGTTTATTAGTCCACTGTGGCAAATACATTCTCCGAGCAACAAGCAGGCCTCTGATCACTTTTACTTACATGAAGACATTTCAGAAGTGGTTGAGTAGATGTTTTCCAGTTTTCAGCTAGTGTAGGGCTGATCATGGTTTATACACTGGATCCTCCTCTCATTAAAATTAATAACTAAATCCCCACCAATATCACTGGGAGGAAGAGCAAAAAGGAGTGCTGAAAACCATGTGCTCCTATCAAAAATCTCAGCTTTTTTCACAAACATGGCCAGCTTAGACTCTCCCTGGCCCCACTAATCACATTTCCATAGCGCCATCACAGTAACAAAGTGCAAGAGTTTACCAAAACCCCTCAGAAAATTCCAATTTGCCTTTTTTTTAAAATTCAAGTTTCTAATTATATTTGCACAAAAGACCATAAGATGTTGCATAGAGGTATAACCAAATGACAGCTGTCTTCATCAAATCCCATTTGCATTCCTAGAAGTGATGGGAAGCACTTTATGGCAACTTTTTCCCAGGAGAAACACTTGAGTTGCTGCAAGTTCCCAGCCCCAGGGAAGGTCTGGCTGGTGAGAAGCAGGATGAACCCCGGCAGCCGCAGGGATTACAGCGCTGGAGGAGAACATGAAAGAGAACGTTTAATTCCTTGGTGCGACAGATTTCAGCAAAGGCTGGAACTTCTGTCTCCTACATCGCCCCCAGGTGCTCTCCTCTCATGATTAAGTTAATCACCATTTGTTTTCTCATTTTTCTTCTCACTTGCTAAATCTTTAAACAGTGGTCAAGGGGGGAGCAGCCCCAGGCAGCAAGCTCACAGAGGCAGGGGCTTCAGGTCTACATCCAGGTCCCCCCAAGCTGTGACTCGAAGCCAGTTGCCCCTTCACCTCCCTCCCCACCAGACAAGGCTTTATCTCCTGAAATCTCCCCTCCTCAGGTTTCTTCCCACCATCATTTATAAAACTCTCCTTTTGCTTTGATGAAGAATGAAAACCAGACGTGCCAATCCTGACTTTTTCATGAGGAAATTTTCCATCACCATTTCCTGCCAACCCCAACTGCTGCCTTACTAACACGTATGTATTTCAGGGGTACAGACTGCCTCAACAATAGTGGAAATTTAGACAGGAATCGTGGAGCAAGGGCACAACATGCAACACAGCAAGAATCTAGATAAGGAGAAAATTTGGACTATCGGTATTTGTACAAATGTGTTTCTATAGTATATATGATGATTTCTGCAGAACAGAGGGTATTTCCAAAAATGAAATTGCCCTGAAGGCAACAACAAATGAAGAAAGTGAACAAAGGAGAAGGAAGCAAAATGAAGAGATTTCTAAAAGAAAGGGACCTTTAAAAATACAATGATGGGTCAGGCTATAGTGAATTTAAATACCAGCCTGCAATAAGCTCCGTGTAACAGGATCCCTGAACACAGCCCAGCTCTGAGGGAGGTTTCAGCTCCACTTTCCAGGCCTATCTCTTCACCCTTGTCTCTGTCACATAAACGAACTGAAATGAACATATGTTTTTAAGTTTGTTTCTAAAATAACCAGGCCAAAGCAGAAATACTGCGCTGCCCACACTAGTCTCCCCCCGCCTTCCTCAGGGGAAAGAGCAGACAAAAACCATGCGTGTTAGTCACATCAGATGAAGTGCTACGGTGACGAGGATTTATACAAAACAGAGCTGAAAAAAAGGTCTGTCGGGTCCCAGCTGCAGGCAAACAACGAGCTGTGAACGCGAACAACAGGCGGTGATGGCGTGCCAAGGCTCACTCACCCCAAGCCTTGCTGGGCTCCCCAAGGCACACATCAGCCCTGCAAGCATGCAAGAGATCACCAGGCGTGTTGCAGGGACGTGTCCACCTTCTGCAACGTGCAGAGCTGAGGATGGGCACCAAGAGCGTCCTGTAAATGAACTGGGCAGGAGGAGCAAGGTATTGCTGCCCCAGCCTTTGCTGTCCCTTCACAAACAGAGGTAGACCACGTCCAAGGGACACTAGGTACCAAGGAGATGCTTTTGTCCTTCAGAGAATGCTACAGCAGCCCGAGAGGTGCCTTGACAGGCTCCTTTCTAAAGAGCAAGGATCCTGGAGTTTTAATCACAGTAAAAACTGAAAAGGAATTTAGAAGTAGAGAGATATGTGTGGATCTGGCAAGGAACAAGCATAAACAGGGAATAAAGAGTGGATTAAATCAACTGCTTCCCAGAGAGAGAGGAGAGAGTTAAAAGAGGATGCACACTTTTCATTTTGATTGATCCCAACAAAAGTAATTTCTGTTTCAAAATTAAAATGTGAAGGAAAATGTCACAACAAAGTTATCTAGTCTAAAACCTGTTCCTTACCTTATCTTATTCCACACTGAGCAGACGCTGTAACCTCAGAGGTACTTACTTTATTTCCAAGTTTATATCCCAAGGGATAGTTTTGCATCTTATGAAGATAAGGAGAGCACAGGGCTCTGGCAGCCTCCAACCTTTTATTCCCACTCTGTCTCTCGGCCCGTGCTGCAAGAAACTCAAGGCAAATCCTATGCCTAGCATCAATGATTCCCTGTAGTTCCTCCGCATGTTTCTCAGATTGCTGTAAGTACATCATTACCTACGAAAGCCAACTGTGACTGCATCTACATCCACTTGTCTTCTTTCTACCCTAAACACTGAGCCCTGCAGAGCCTTTTTCCTTTCACAGGGCTGCTTGTTCCTTGAAAATCCAGGCTGAATGCTCTCCATGGAAAAAAAAGGACATTTTACACCTATGTCTACAATAAGCAAAATGATATACCTGAAATGGCAGCTTGGTTTTTCATGAAAGCAAGTTTTAATGAAATTCAGACATATGGACTATCTAATAATTATTATTACACTCTCAAAAGGATTTTCTCATTTCTCAGAGACTTGGAGACTGGAGAGATCTCATTGGAGACTGGAGAGACTGGAGAGACTCTCATTTCTCTGGAGACCAGACTCCAGAGACTGGAGACTTGATGGATTTTAGGAAGGCCTATCTGAACGAGACACCATCAAATTGGTAGGAGAACCCAAACCCTCCTGTCTAAAATGTCACTTACTGAGGCTACAAGTAAGACTTAAAATACTTCTGTAAATGAAGGAAGCTAGAAAAAATTATTTTCCACTTTGGAGCATTTTATTTGTTGATTGCCCACAACACATACTGTGCATAACTGGTTGAATTGCTGTCACAGTATAGGGTCAGCATCAGCAGAGCGTATGTAGCTATTTTTTTTTAAATGATTAAAAATTTCAGGATCTAGCACTTCAAAGGTGCTTTGACAGCAACAGAAAAAATTTACTTTGCAAAATTTTAGAAAACTCAAATTGGCAATATCTCTTTAATTGGTTTTAAAACATTTAATAAAAGTTTTAGGTACAATCTGACCCTAGGGCCACCACTAATCCCTTATAACTACGAGACATACCAAGTAACCTATGGAAGCTAGAAGAGAACATTTTGTCCTTTGTTTCTCACCTACTACTGTTTACTAAACTAATTACAGAAGATTTAATAAATCATCTCAGAAAAAGAAGTTGCTGCAAGCTCCCCTTTCTTGTTATGACAGGCAACCCCATGACTTATTCTGGGTTCTAGCCCCAGTTCTGTCCTGACTGTTCCTCCAGTCTTGCAAACAAGGAATTGTTCGTCTGCCTCCATTTCCTAATCCCAAATTGGATCGCTACCATTTGATTTTCAGAGATGCTACACGACGCCTTGGAGAGAGGAGGTTTAACATCATGCTGCCTCATTGCACAAGATGAAATGAGGCATGGAAATGTGGTAGGGTAGAAGGATGAGCCTTTCATAAAAGGCAGCGATTTGGGCATAAGCTTGAATAAACCTGACAATGAAGTTCAAATGGGCAAGGTGGTATGGAAGACAAGCGATAGGCTGGTAGAGCTTGGCAGAATATGATAAGCGTGTTTCACAATACATCAGGAGATTTCCCAATCTGCCAATGTACATGTGAGCATCAAAAATTCAGCGGCAATGTGAGAAAAGAAAAGTGGATGAAGAAAAAATAATTTTTTTACCTCCACTGCAAAGCAGACAGAAGGAATGGCCGGTGCTGAGAGGAAAAAACCACCTTGTGGTCAGCATGCAGCACCTTGGTACTAAACGTGGAATGAAGAGTTGAACGTAGCTCTAAGTCCCGCCAGTCCAGAGAAAACCTCTGTTCATAAAGCACAGACACTCAAGTGGGACTTCACGTCCTTTGGCAGTGCTGCTCTGACCCCCCCAGCACTGCCCTCCTCCACGGCTGCCGAGATGGTCACCTTCCGGCATGCCAGCTCCAGGAAAAGGACTGACCCACACAAAGACAAGCTTATCTGGCCTTTGAAAGCATTCTGGCACACTTTAAAAAGCATGCAGGCAGACTAAAATGCATCAATGGGATGCTTTAAAGCCTACTCTTCTAAAGTCCCTGTTCCTGTACAGAGAGCATTGCCCACTAGCAGGCGGCACCAGCAAAACCCACAACACCTTCTGTTTTCAAAGCATCCACAGGAAATACCTGCAAGCAAAGAAACCAGCAGGCTGTTAGACTTTACCTGCAGGGCTCTCTTTACAAGCTAATGGTTTCCTCCTCCTGACGTTGGCTCTGGCCCAAGTGAGATGTACTTCAAAGGAAGAGTGTCCCTGCAATCAACGAGGACTAGCCACTTCGGGACCCTCATCTCCAAGCCTGTGCTGCTTTCACCCTTTTGAATAGTAAAAGATAAGGGAAAGAAACTGCAAGTGCCTGTTCTCTGCTATTTTATCTCAAGACTATTTGCCAGGTGGTGTGCTGTGGAAAAACGTGTGTTTTGCATGCTGTCCCGACTGCAAGAAGGTGCCAGTGCGGCTGTTGCAATTAGTCAGATGTGTCTGCTTGTTGCTGGAGGCAAGGAAAGAAACCTGTCAGCAAGCCTCTTAAAGCAGGTAACGCGGAAAACAGCTGTTTATCCAGCACAAGGAAGTAAAATGATCATTCATCAGAGCTGAACTAAGAAGACCACCTGTACAGCCCTGAGGTGGACCCAGGGGAGCCGTGTGAGGTTACATATCAGGTAAACATGGGAGACGGCTGGAAGAGCGGTGCTGGACTGAGGTAAGATAAGCTTGGCCAAGCTCTGTATTAAAAGGAGGCAAGAGAAATCTCACATCTTTGGAACATGCTGAGATCTGGTGATGCTTCTTACTCTGTCCCAAGAGCCTGATTTGAAGTAAGTGACTCAGATGGGGGCATGGCCCTCTCAGTGAGTCACTCGCACCGAATCAGAAGGAAAAAAAACACAACCCAACCCTCAAACCCTCAAACCACCTTAGTCACATGACACAGACACTATGAACATCTCCCCGTGGTGGCTATCCCTCTTTTGTGCGAGGAGGAGTGCTGACACGGGGGTGAGCCACCACAGCTCCTCCGTCCTCCCTGCCCCTGTCAGCGAGAGGGGCTGTGAATGCATGGCCACCGCTTCTCAGGCTGCCCCTTCTGCCACCGCTCGCTCAGAGCCTGGGCGCAACACACGGCGTATTTTCCACCGGCATCAGGTGGACGGCATACTGGAAATCATCAAGACGGGGCTTAGATTTGCAGGATGCCAAAGGAAAGGGCTTTCTGTCGGACAGGATCAAATAGCAGGCCAGACGGAATGAGGTGAGAGATGAGGACACTTACTCAGGGCCAAAGGTTGATGCCTCCCCGCATGACAGGGGTCAGTATCTGAGGAATCCAGAGGCCACCGTGCAGCTACTGACCTTTGCCTGGGGATCTGAGGGGCAGGGCTCACCAGCCCCAGGGTCGTGCATGTGCCGTAGCAGAGACAGTCTGGAGCAGAAACTGAGATTCTGTTGCTAGAAGAAAGTGATAACATCAGTAAACAGACAGGGGAAAAAATAAGTCGGCTTCTGGCTTGATTCATTGCAAGCCCTGCTAACACCGAACTCGAGCACGAGGATGGTGCCCAAAAGACGGCAGTCTCATGAGACAGTGCCTGTGTAAATGACACTGGTAGAGGACTAGAGGATTACCTTTCCAAAGGATGAGGAGGATTACCTTTTCAAACAGAGCATCTCTTTCCCTCTCCCGACAGCTCCTGGTCCTCCAAAGGAGCTCCTGGTCCTCCACAGGGCTTTTCAGCCCATCAGCAGCATTCCCTGGAGGCTAACAGAGCGACTCGGCACCTGAAATGGACCCCAAAGGGAAGAAGGACACATTTTAGGGGCCGTACTGCTAGTGCTGGCTGCCTTCCAGTTGTGCCATAGGAAACACGGTGGCGGTGTATAAACAGCCCGGCTAATTTTGGCTCTTGCATTGTGAGATTTTGCTGCTTCTCCTCTCCCTCAGCCGTGGAGACAGCACGCTCTCCCGTGTGGCTGCTGCATCCACCACAGACGCGTTTGGCTACTACAATCCAAACAAGAGGGGGGTTAAACTGCTGAGCGGGCACTCGCTATTTGTACAACCACCCGCCCTGGCAGAGCACCCTATGGCACCCACCGCACTTGGCACAAGGGCTGCGGCAGCGTGCCTTCAAGGTGACACCGCGGCCCCGGGCTCTGCGCCTGCTGCCAGGTGGCACGGGGACAGGGACGGACCGGGACAGCCATCGCCGGGACGGCGGCCCGCAGGGAAGCCCCGCGCCTCACCGCGCTGCAAGCACAGCTCCGTGGCTGCTGAAAGCGGCGGGAGGATAATCCGGAGCAGCTGCTGGCATTCCTCCTGTACCCTAGGAGCGATCAAAGCCCAGCAGTGGCCTGACTTTTCCAGTGTTACTAGGAGCAATGGAACAGCGTCAAGGATACCTAGGAATTTCCCTTTTATCGCAGCTGTAGCCACAGAGCGTTTATACAAAGCAGAAGGGATAAGTGACCCAGCTGTCAAGTATTTTCCCAATTCTCTCCGAAGGCACAAGTGGTAGGCACATTTTCTCCCCATCCTCATGCTCTCCTTAAAGATCCAGCAGAAGTGCTGTACCAGTACTGGAAAAATGGGGCCAGATGAGGTCTTTGGAGGTCAGTTACTGCTTTGTGGGTCTTGCAGTGAAGAGTTTCACTACAAATGCACATATATTATACTGCCATTGCTACCAAGCTGTAAGTCAGATAGATACAATTTGAAAGCAAACTTTGGGCCTTCAAAGAAGGGCTTACCAAGAACAAGCCCTTAGCAGACATAAAAAATATTCAAATAAACAAGAGCATGTCACTTAAGTGTTTCATTGTTTGCAAAGAGGTTACATGCACCAGTGGGAGCGGGGGGAAAAGTGTTTGCATAGAAACTGCTAAGAAGACCTATTATATCGCACTTCCCAACAAAGCCCAGGCTGTTATCAGCCTCGTGGTGCAACAAATACAAAGGGAAAAGATCATGAACGCTTCCATCTGAGAAACCCCTTGGCCGCTAAGGGAGGGAATCACACAGGCAGTATAAGGCACCCCTCATCTCACCGGGTGTCCTTGCGAACTATACCATGACTTACGTGATGATAATTGGAGTCTGAGAATAAAGAGTAAGAAGATGCTGCAACATTTTTCTCCAGAGAAGAGGTGTTCTCCAGTTCAGTTTATAACATTTGTTTCCACACTGAAAAAAGTAGCAAGAAAAAAAACCTCACTTCACTTGTAGTCTCCCTACAAAACACTACACAGACTTTATTTCTTAGAGTTAAAAAGTAAAACTAGAAGTTTTTCTTGATATGTATTAGTTCATCATATTTAATGGTAAAAAAGGAAAAGAAATATTATTCATGACACATGCTACCAAAATCTCTAAGCTAAATAGTGGAAAATATATATTATAAATAGATATGCCACATGCACAACAGACACATGCTAGTTTATGTGCATTATTAAAGGACTAGGCTGAAAATATGCAGACTTTAAGACCGTGTTTTAAGAAATTTTAACTAAAAACACATGCAGAGTATGCATTCTAGCAGATAATTACACATAGAGTGGAGCGGTCATACAGAAAATAGAAACAGTGTAGCCACATGCACTTTTTATCTAATAGAGAAATACATGTATTATAAAAGTACTTCCTATTTTCCTTTTCGAAAAAGCTAATTTTTAGGCACTACAGGTCACCTACCTCTAGAATCTCACTAATCTAATCTACAATGCGTAAACACACCCAGGTTTACAAGATCCAGGAGAATACTATTTTTAACATCTTCCCTTGTCCAAAACAACAGCTTGCTTAAAAAAAAAAAGGGGCAATACACGAATCTCACAGAAAACATGAAACCTAGAAGATGACAAAGCCAGTCCTTCCCAATCAACAACTCCTTTCCATTCCCACCTTCTATCTTCCATGAACTGGGGAGGCTATATTTAAAGGCCTCACACATTTTCTCCTGTTCCCAGGACACCCAGCAATTTGCGATAAAATGAGTAAAAGGGTGACCTCTTTACATTAAAAGATTGCTGACAAGTCTTTTTCAGGTAAGGAGGCCGTTAAGTACTTTCTTTACCTGAGATTTCTGCAATTTTTTAACAGTAAGAAACCTCAGACGTCTGATCTACTTTTCCTGTAAAAACTTGTATCTAATTTTTCTTTATATTTTTTAATCCATTTTGTTTGCGGGTATATACGGGGGGGGAACCCCACATTTAAGAATAAGATGCTGCTTTTCAAAATCCTGCTCTTTACTTGCCCGAGATGACTAATGTAGCTATAAAACTCCGCGCCGTCGATCCAGGAATCGTGAACTTACCTTAGCTGCTTTTGAAGGTGTTTTTATGTGCTTTACAAGCTTTGCTAGAGACGGCAAACTTGTGTCGATAGGATGGTAATTCTCATTACTTCCTAGTAAGGCCAGGCTGAAACCTCATTGTTTTTGTTTCCTAGAGAAAGAACTGAGATCACATCTGCATTTTATAAAAGCTCCTGAATAGTTGCTGATCAACAACAACCAGCAGCCAAAGCTTTGCCTCTTAGAAACTTGCATTGTTTTGCAGTTGGAGTTTGCTAGATACTGTGTCCTCGTAAAAAGTCTGGTTAAGTCATTTAAACTCCAAAACCAAGAACTGTACTCCCCTGAACAGCTAGCAGAAATTGTTACTAACAAGAATTATATGCAACAGGCTCCAGGCTGCATTATTCGGCTTCCTTTGTTCTTTAAAGAATATTCATCGTCAGCTCAAAACCCGCTAGTATTTCTAGCTTCTGTGAAATAAGGCTATTTCGAGTTAGTAACTCAGATGTAAATGGAAAAAAACTACATTTTCCTATCTGTTTTCTGGGGTTTAATATAAAATCTGCAAAGGCATTAAAACAGTAGGGTAGGGAGCTAGAACTGCTATGGGAATTAGAAAGTCGCATGTGTAAAAAGCGTTCGGGCTATTTGCTGTTGGTTAAGGCACGGGGGTGGAGGGAAGGACTTGTAAAACCCTCTGCCTCTCTCCAATTTCTCTGACAAGCACACTGCCTGAATTTTATAAGGACCTAGTGAATCTAGAAGAGAGGTGACTTTTGCCTGTTACCCCACGGCTGTCTGTCACCCTGACCCCGCCGAGTGCCGGGGGCTCGTGCCTGAGGCTGCCTGGCTTGCCTCGCCTGGTGACTGACCGCTTTGCCCCACTGTTCCTAGAAGCAGGAGTTGTTCTCCTGCCCAAGCTCCCTTTTTTGTGAATTACGGCAAGTCTGTCAATCCTTCTTTCCCAGTTGTCGTTGAGGACTATCGGGTATCAACCTAGTGCACTCCTGCCAGAGAGGCTCCTTATAGTTGCTCACTTGCCCAGGACGGGCACCGCAGACACAGTCGTGCTTTGCTTAGCTCGGGATCACGCGCAGCTCAGGGCACGCATTGCTCTGATGCCAGAGCACATGAGCAAGCTGGATGTGCTCTGACTCTGAAGCAAATGAGCGAGCTGTGCTGTAAACCCCCCCTCAAGCTGCTGGATCAACCCCTGCAAGCTGCTGGACTGGGAGGAAGCATGGAAAAGTGGTTTCTGGGGTGGACTTGGAGTGTGGGAGCTCAGGGGTAGGAATCAGCCACTTGGCAGCAGGGCCTCTTCACGGGATACTAGTACGGGGCTGGAAATGGGGACATGTCTGAACACCCTCTGCAACATCAGACTCTTCTCTACTCACCCCATTTCCATCTGTCTCCATGCTTTTTCTCCTGTGTTGGAAACACTGCAGAACAAGGGCTATAGCTCAGAGATGCGGCAGTCTGTTCCACACACTAGCATCGATTTATCCTTCTACAAACACACGCAGTGTGCTTAGGCATGGTTGGCATGGAGAGAGGAGATAAGAGCTTCTCTGGTATCAGGAAAGTGGTAGCCAGTTACATGGGAACAAGAGGGATGCACGGAGGAGGTCACTGGGTTCCCTTCCTCCACATCACATGTAAATACCTGCACCGGCAGGTACCCACAGCTTACAATGAGATGCGGACAGGGTCTAGCAGATGCAGGCTGCCCACAGTAACTACGGCAGCTGTAGTTTGCCCCAGCTTCCCCCCCTCAGATGAGAACCCAGTCATCTTACAGCTGGTTTCTTGCATTGTGTTGTCCAGGTAAAGCACAGGCTGTGGAGAAAGCCTCAGCTGCACTCAGCCCTCCTCCCAAGGAGCATTTTACACCACAGCATGCTACCTTTGTCCTGCAGGATGTCCTGGCTATCTAGGAATTTTGGGGCAGGGATCAAGTGGGCTTGCACTTAGTCATGAGCTGCTTGGCATGTTCTGACCAGTGAAAGTGGCAATTTTTCCATCTTCACTGGAGACCCTTGCAGGTATCTAACCTGTAACGCTAAAAGGGTCTTTTGGTAGGGTGTTCTCCAGGTAGGTCCCCAGCCTTAACAGCCACTAACCCTTTCCCCAAATGCAAACTAGCGCACACCTATTGATTTCAAGAACCCTGCAAAGATAACTTATCACGATGGATCCATTAACCCCTCTCGGAATTGCATAACTTGCTGAACTATTACTGCGCACAGAAAGCTAAGTGGGGTATTAGAGGAGATAAAATAATCTGCCAGGCAAAAGATATTTTTACAGCTGAGCAATAAAGTTCTCTGAGGGCTTAATTTCATGTTGATCTAGGAATACGTGTAAGACCATACACTTCAAAATCAAATGGGGAGAACTCAGCATAAACACAGTTGCAGGACACAAAGTAGCTGGCTCAGGACAGAGTACATCTCTGCAGAGTGGTGTAAAGGCATAGCCCTGAGTGTTTTATGAGGGTCAGAAAGGACAGTAAGAGCCGTGGGTTGAATTTCATAAAGGGCATTGTCCCCTTCTGGGATATCAGCGATAGGAAATACATACATTTTTTCCACGGCGGCGCAGAACCAGACTGTGAGGAACTTGAGCCCATTCACTGTAATTTGGGATGCATGCTGAGGCAGAGGAACTATTCACCAGTCTCCGGTCTGGGATTTTCTTCATTCCTTCCTTGCCCCTAAAGCAGTGGTTTTCAACCTGTGGCCTGTAGCCTTCGGAAAGGAGAGGCGGAAACTGTCCCCGGAGGACACAAAGTGTCCTTGGTAACCCTGAATTTGGGGTTCTAAAAAAGGGCTTTACACCTCTGTGGGAAAACTTCCACGACCTGCCGCCCCAAAGCCTGGGAAGCCCGTGCCCTGCTGCTGCGGGGGGGTGGGAAGGCACGGCAGGCCCCCCGGCAGGCAGGGGATGGACCCCCCGCCGGCAGCTGCGGGCAGGGCGGCCCCGAGGGGGCTCCCTGGCAGCGGGCAGGACCCCCCGCCGCCCCCTCCGCCCCGCCGCGACTTTCGCATGCGGCAGCCCTTGCCCTGCGCGCAGCCTCGGCCGGGGCAGCCCCGCCGGGGGTCTCCGCAGGGCTGGGCCGGGCCGGCGCGGGGGTCCGCGGGGGCGGGGCGCGGGGGCCGCCGGGGGCCGCGGCGGGGCGGGGCGCGGGGCGGTGCGCGGCGGGGCGCGGTGCAGGGCCGGCGGGCACACGTGGCTCGGCCCCCCAAAAAGGCGATCCCCGCCGGCGGGAGCGGGTAGTTCGTACCTCGGCCCCTGCAGAGGCGCCGTCGGTCCGGTCTGTCGGTCGGTCGGTCGGTCGGTGGGTGCCGGTGCGCAGGGGCCGCGGTTGGCTGCGGAGCGGCGGCTCCCGCCCCTGCGGAGGCAGCCCCGGGCTCGGGGCGGCCCTACCTGCCGGCACTATGAACCTGACAGCCGAGAACCACCGCGTCCCGCTGAGCGACGGGAACAGCATCCCGCTGTTGGGGCTGGGCACCTACGCCGACCCCCAGAAAGTAAGTCCGGGGCTGCCGAGACGGGACGCCCCGCTCCGCTCCGCTGGCGGGGGCAGGTGGCGGCCGCCCTCGCTGCAGCCCCCCCGAGCCGGGCTACCCGCCTATTTCCCCCTCCTTTCCCGGCTGTTTCTCTTTTTGCTCCTTCCCCCGTGCAAAGTTAAAGCCCGAGCTCTGCCGTGAGCAGTACGGGCAGTGCGCGGCGCGCAGAGGAGGAAAAGGTGGGAAAAAAAATCCCGCCCGGCTTGCGGTGCGGTGCGGTGCGGTGCTCGCCTCGCCTCGCCTCGCCCGGCCTCACCCCGCCTCACCGCCCCGCAGCTCCGCGCTGGTGGGCGCACGGGAAGGGGGCGCGGGGGGCCGGGGAGCGGCTCTGCCGCTGCCCCGGGGGCTGGGGGTCGGTCACCGGGACGGGATGTGACAGCCAGCGAGCGCCGGCTCCCTGGCAGGGCGGCCCGGAGCCCTCGGTCCCGAGAAGCCCGGAGCCGGGGGGACGGTGCCGCGGGTCCCCCGGGCCGGCCCCGCTGCCCCCCTGCGCCGAGCGCAGATAAGGTGAGGGATTTCGGACCGTCTTGCAGCTGTCCCCCACGCTTTCCAAGGAATGTTCCTGAAACAAAGACCCAAATTCCTGCATCCTGATTCCTGCGACTCCCACAGCTGACTGCCAGCGGCCAAACCACCCTCAAATATTCTGCATCCTTCGGTTTTGCGTGTCCCGGCCAGGCATCCCATCTCACTGTCGCTGGGTCGGCTGCATCGAGGCCGTGGAAGCACACCTGGTGCTTCTTCCCTCTGCGTACCTGGGAGCACAAAGGCAACTGGCTAGCTGCTGCGTTTCGCTCTCCTGAACTGCCTGATCTTTCAGCAGTTCTTGTTTTGTTTGTTTGAAGAGTAGGAAAAGAGATATTTTGGCCAGAGCCCTTCTTGTGTAATAGTATCAGAGTTGAGATGCAATATTGTGTGTGTGACTCCACATACCACAAGGTATTTAAAAATACCTTTTTAAAGAAAACTGTTGATTAAAGCCATTTAACAACCAGTAATTGTACTATGGTATATTAATAACAGTGTCAAAGAAGATCTTCAATAAACGCTGCTGCAGGCAGTGCGTGAGTGATGCAGAAAGGGTGTCAGAAATCCCCAGGGCTGCAGATCTCCCTGGTTAACAGCGCAGGTTTACATGGGAAGAATTAGTGGGAATCTGCAATTTCAGAGGCTGGCCACCGTCCCCCACATCACTAGAGTTTCTAGAGATATTTTCAGCTAGTGCATTCTTTGAGTAACCGTTAGTGAAACAAAATTAAGCTCTCTAACAGGAGTTTTAATGTAGTGAAGCAAAACGTTGTATAATTCAGTGACAAAATACCTCTGAGCAAACTTGAAGCGTCCCTTTCCAGACTTGTATATCATGCCCCCAACCCTCGAGTTGCCATTTTACAGTAGTTTTAAGTCGAGAAAAACAAGGCTGCCAGCAGAAGGGGTGCTCCTGCCTTGCCTGCAGCCCAGATGAGCCGTGGCCCGATGCTGGGGCATTAGCCAGGCTCAGGCAGGGAGCTCAGAGCAGCACGTAACCTGCCGGAGCTGAGAGGGGAGGCAGATGGGATTCCCCTTTCGGAGGCAGCTTCTCAGCAACGCTATAACCCTGCTAAGAGTTCGTTCTGCAGAAGTTCAAATGTCCCAAAATCAGCACAGCAAAGGTCCTGCTCCTTCTCCCCCCACTCTGCAAAATCCTGTTGCCTCCTTTGCCCTCCCGTGGGTCGAGGTGGAGGGTGAACCTTTACATGGAGCTCATCCAGCAAAAATGAATCGGTTTTAGGTAGGGTTGGTTTTCAGCTTAATTAGACCCGGGTAGTGGCTTTTTGCATTTTCTGCTGACAGAAGGAGGGGGGACGACAGGACGATGCTGGCAGGGCATTGCTATAGCAACTCCAGTTTAGAGCAATTGAAGCTGCTGCGTAACTGCACCCTCAGTGGGAATGGGTGCATATACCCAACCACCCATTCTCCCTCCCCCCGCGTTTGTGGGAGTTTGATTTTCTGAGCTGGCTTTCCCTTTCTACGTGACAAACGCGTTAGAAAGTTATGGGTGGGAGGAGGAGCTGAGAAGAGGTAGGGAAAGAAGCACTGATAAGGCACTTGCAAAAGTCTCATTTTCGCAGAAGACCAGGTGGAACACTGTATGTTTATCTGGAGGAGCCGGGCTGAAGCTTTACGCTAGGATTAGGACTGCGTATTTGAGTCCGGGAACTGGTTACAGAGGGAAGCTGGGGAAATGTGGTAGCAGGGTGCTACGGGATTTGTTGCAGAATTCTTTGCAGCTACTAGTCAGTGATGGGGCTGGACATTTAAATAGGTCACGGCTTAAAGCTTGCCCACCTCAAAAAGGCTGCTTTGCTGGTAAGAGGACGGGGGGCTTCTGTCAACACCTTGCCGTGGCAGGGAAGTGCTGCTTAGCTGGGGTAAGCTGCTCTGCCGAGTGCTGACTTGTGCCTGGCGCAACTTCCACCGGGATGCCTGGCGAGGTTTCTGTCCTGTTCCTCCCGCCTAGAGAGCTGAAAGGCTTTGTGGCAACTCGGGACCGTTTCAAGGTTTATCTTAACAAGCGAGACTATAAACTAGCACTGACACGTTTCCCTTAAAATGCTTAGCTGTAGCCTTTTGTGGCTGAATTGCTTAAGCAGCAGCATCTGAGCCACCCATTCTCCAGCGGTGGGGGCAGGCAGCTGGTGGTAGCAACGGTGCCAGCCGTCCCCAGCACGCAATTTCTGCTCATGAGTCGGATCTCTGCGACTTCTAGTCATTTTGTGCTTTGATATAAAATACAGAGCTATTCATTTGTCAGATTATTTGTCTTGCTCTTGGAGGCAGATTATTGTTTTTTTTCAAAGGTTATTCACCCTGGCACCTCCATGTCAGAGCAGCTTGTCCAAAACAAATCTGTTTTCTCAATCTCGTGCTATAGCCCAGTAGCTCGTAATGAGCCCGGAGTGTTCTTCCCGAAGTGCAGGAATGCGCTCGCTCGTTAAGCAAACCAGGCAGAGCTAGTTAGCCACGGAGCAGGGAAATCTGCTTCTCCGACTGTCTGTTACAAGAAAACAGAGGCAGGAGGCTAGCTTTCATGTTTCGGGCTTTGTCTGGATAAACTGCACAGCAATGCCTTCAGAACTGAAATGTATCAGCAGCTTGCCTTGCTCGTCTTAAATAACTTAATTGTTCTCCCAAAGATGACTTTGGGAGGTAAGTCATGCTTCTCCAGTTGTGGAACACTGAAGAAAAAATACATCTGTTGACTGAAATTTGGTCCTGTGTACAAGTTTACGGACTCAACAAAGCACATCACTCAACTGGAGCAGAGCTGGACCACTGTGGAAAAGATTTATTTCATAATCAGATTAATTTTATCGAATGCTCTTTCCCCCTAGGTGTAAGAGAGCTTTTCTTGAGACTGGATACAGGTCAGATTGACAAGAATTCAGCTAATTCTTTGACACTTAAAACACTGGTAGTGCAATGTTAGGGGTTTCTTTTTGCTTTATTCTCCTAGCATGGCAGGAAAGTGCAATGAATCCATTTGCTACCAGCTCATCTGCTAGCAGGAAGAAAGAAGTCTTCACTGGGTCATGGAATTAGTGATAAATTTGGGCTGTTTATCAAAAAAAGCACTTAGAAATAATTTTAAATTGGTGTTTCCTATCCCTATTTTTAAGGGAAGGTAATAATTGTATAATTAAAAAGCTTAGTTTGCTTTTTCGTGCAGATTTCAGTGTGTCGAAGTTGGTTTTGCATTCTCCTTCACACAGGGAAGGAAATGTATAAGTTGTATCAGAGTCTTGCCTATGTAAACTAGGCTGTTTGTCCTAGCAAGGATGGATTCAAGCAAAACACTGGAAATCTCAGTCACTGACTCTTTCCCCTATTCTCTCTTCCCTTCCCCAAATATCCCCTCTCCTCGTGGGTCTCGGAGGGAACCACAGCAGGAGCAGTGACTCGGGACTATCACGGCCCTCTAGATGGCTTTAAAATTTGAGGCCAATTCTGCCTCTGTCTGGCTCTGCAGATCCTGCTGGCAAAGCCCTGCACGTGCAGGAGTGGCTCTGCCAAGGCTCCAGCAGATGTGCGGTGTCCAGCTTTCCCTCCCCGAAGGCCCCTGAGCCGTTGACCCAATTCTCTGGGGTATTAAATGAATGGGGGGGGAGGAGGAGGGAGAGGGCAGCCCCACAGGGGAGGGGGGAGGAGGACAGCCCCCTTGATGAGCCCATGGCATGGCCCTGTGCTGCAGCAGAGCTGGGTCAGCCCTCCGGGCTCCCGCCACCTCCCTGCACCGATGCTCAGTTCCCAGCACAGCCCGGCGAGTGGTACTGGTACCCATCTGGAAGCAGATGGGGTGCAGGGACGAGCAGGCTCAGAGGGGAAAGGTGCTAAAAACACTCCTAAATCCTGGAAATCCTATGCCTTGTTAAAACTGCACTTATGCCCGCTTCACTTTATAACTCATCCCTGTCAACACAGCTAAGATCATCAGCCCAGTGCCTCCACATAAATACTCGCTGTCTCCCTGGAAGGTCAAGGGGCCTTGGCCACAGCTCCTCTCTTGCTTTCCTGTTTTGACTGAGGGAGGAGAGGGCTTGGAGGGAAGGTTGTAGCAACCACACTGTACACAGGCGCTGCTTCTGAAACATAAGATTGGGCAAAGCGCTCAAGAATAGCACTGGGTGAGGGTTTTTGGCAAGTTGTGACTTTGCTAAAAATGAGGTTCTGAGGTAGCCAAATCCATTCATAAATTGGAAGCAGTTTTGTGGAATATTTTCAGGCAAAACAAATGGCAAAGCATTTCATTTTGGGCACTGGCAGTACAAGCTGAGGAATCAAAGGATTATTAAAGCAGTTGGAGGTAGCAGTTGCCTTTCCCTGAATAGCCTGCTGGTGAGGGAATCCACACGGGTGGTGGGAAACGAGATTCAGTCCTCCTCTCTGCCTCCGGGGATTAAATTCGTATCACACAGCCCAGGGAAATAACGTGATCGTGGGGGTATGTGATAGCTAGAGAGAGGCAAGAAGAAACACGTACAGGCTGGAGCGGGAGGAGCACCCTCCCCATGGGAAAGTGCGTTGCCCACCAGCCCCACAGTTTTGGATGCTGAAGAACTCGGTATGGCATCCAGCCAGGAGGGAGAGAGACCCGTTTCCCCAAATCCTTAACTACCACAAAGTAACCCTTGTGAGCGCCCAGACAGTCTGGGTTTTGTTTAAGAAGCAATTGCTGGTTTGAATCAGGGAGAGGAAAAGTTCATCCAGGGCTCCCGTATCCAATCTGAGTGACCAAGTAAAAAAATCTGTTTCGGATAAGTAAGAACACTGTTTTGGCACCCTGAATTACTTTTTACACCCAAGATAGAAGCTGAACAGAGTAACTTTTCGTTGTACGGGCCTAACCGCCCTTAGTGCTCTCGTAGGACCTTTTACGCCACAGAGTTCCTCGCACAAGGATGTGCGCACACAAACTATTTCAATCGCCCTTAACGCTGCAGGCTGCCTGCTTTTGGAGCTGCCATAGGCTACCTTTAAGTCAAAAGAGGTAATAAGTGACTTGTCCCCATGATGCGATCTGGATCTCTGAGCTGCAGTAAGGGGGGGATTACAATTTAATTCCCTCCATTTTCTTCCTGGCCATCACCGGCTTCTGAAACATGATCAGCTGGAAACAGCCATGATTTCGGGTGACTTGTAGAGAAAGTCACCTGGCCTGACCCAAAGCTATGAAATGGGTCATGTATTGGAAGTCCCAGGCAGGAACGACACCTGAGATCTCTGGAGACAGGGTTGAAGCTTAAAGGCTTCCACTTACTGATCTCTTTCCTACAAATTTCTCCTTCTCTGACTCAGACAACTGTCTTCCTCCTTTCTCCTGGGGTAAACCTCCCATTCGGCTTCTAAATTTTTTTCTTGAAAGAGATAAGAGAGGCAGTGGCAAGAGCAGGAACTGCCCTGACATGCAAGTGTCCTTACAGCCTTAGCTTACTTCCCACGACACGCTATTAAAATAAATATATAAAGAAAATACCACAGTCCTTTTAACGTGAACAATTACGCATGAATATGTGTTTGAACTCAGCAAGCACTGAGTCTGAAGTTAGCTCTGTAATGAAGTGATCTTTATAAACCTACATGAAATCACCACAGTTGTAGGCCAGGGAGATATTTTGCCTTTTTCTTCCCTTAAAAGGCTATTGGGAATGTGATTTGAACAGAGCTGGGGGGAGTCAGCTGAGATATTTGGCTACGGAGCCTCATATTTATGTCCTGAACCTAAGAAGTGAAGAAAGTTCCCAAAATGAAATTGTTTTTTTAAAGTTGTTGGGCCATATCCCCTGACCAGCATTTCCAAAGGACATTGCGCCCCTTTACAGTCCCTTTCAGTGACCACCACTGGCTTTCTCAAGCCATTTGCTTTTTAAGCAGCAGTATTACCTCATGCGGTACTAATTCTTCTTGTCTTCAGGGAGCGCTTTGGAGCAATGGAGCCACAGCTGGCCAACACATAGCAACACGTGGCCTTTCAGGGTTGGGATTTTTGAGATGTTTCAGAGGGTGGCCTTATGTTCCCTTGGTCTCTGAGGATATCCTAAAACGATACTCCCAAACCGAGATCTGTACGCTTGAGGCAAGGGCAGAAGGGAAGGAGATACGTTACTGCAGCCCAGGAAGAGAACTGTGCCTGATCTGCTACACATCCTGGAAGGCTCCTTGTCTGCCTGTTAGTAAACTCTTAGCCTAGCCTTCACGCTGAACGATATTTATCCCAAAACTATATATCTGTAGCCAGATCCCTCACTAACAAAGCCACGACTCAGTTAGTTTCATGCTTGGAGGACTAAACCATACTCAGATGATTTGGCTTGCACGGACCGCAGATGGGACACCTTTCCTTTGGTGGCTGGTATCCTGGTGTTGAGTAATGCTCTTGTTGCTTAATCTCTCAGATTTTACTCCTTGTTCCTCAACTAAGTCACAGTTACTGGCAAGACCCAGTTGCCAAGAGCAGTTAAAGTCAGGATTTCTTGGTATTTGGTTCCCAGACGCCTCGAGGAGTTGCAGTAGCAGGCATCAGCTTTTAGCAGGCAGCAGAACAACACGGCTCTCAGGCAGGAGCACGGCTGCTCACTGGAAACATGATCAAAAGCACCATGAGTAAGAAGATACAGGGGAAGGAGTCTGCGTGAGGATTCAAGAAACTGCAGCAGCTCTGGGCTGTATTATTTTCTTAATCCGTCCCTGCTGTTTGCTACAGAGATGGCAAATATGCCAGAGGATGAGTGATGAACAGATGAACACTTAAGATACTGCTTCCACAGATCGGACTTCTCATAGCAAATAGGTGAGGGTACAGAGTAGAAGAATGCACTAAATCTAAAGGGTCTTGGGCAAATTCTGCTTTCATCAATGACTTTTGCTAAAAACTTAATGTTGCGTGACGCATTTTAAAGTTCCCCTTCGTATATGCTTTAATGGCATATTTATCACCTACAAAAAGCAGAGTTTGTTTATCTTGCATTCACCTTTTCTCCTCTGCCCATACAACTTTTCTGTTCTGCCACTGGAACAGTCTTTCTACATTTCTGTGTCTTAAACACTTTGTTGTCTTGGTGTTCAGCCATGAACCTCAATTCCTGGTGGCTCCCTGTAATCTCATGTTATACAATGGAACATTTTTGGCTTGCGTAAATGCAAGATTGCATCTTTATCTCATTAAGAAAGGAAAATTAAGTAATCTAATTAGAAAAAACAGGTAATCAGAAAAGGTAGCTGCTTTTTTCTGAAATGTGGCAGGCTCAAAAACTCCTAGCTTTTGTGTAAGAACTGTACTTTAACCATTAAAGTTGTATTTTAAAGTTGGATTTGACAAAATGACTTGTAACTCTCTGTCAAGCTTGAGGAAAGATTCTTGCATGCAGCTTTCTTGAGGACACAAGCTTTGTTCTTAGGAATTTGATTTGCACAAAACCTGTTGCTCTAAGACAGTGTTGAATTTGCAGAAATGCTAGTTTACCTCCATGTATCTTCTCTGCTGAAATCTCTGTGGTTCTTCATTTCTATGAATCCTGAAGCTTAATAGAAAACAAATTGATAGTGTGACTAATCTCTCCTTCGTGCCAATGGCTTCTGTGGTGTTTCCAGCTATGAACTCAATTAATGTCTAATCATGTGTGGCAGATTAAAAGCTGCATTTACTGAAATAGTCAACATGTAAAATTCCTGATGAGGACAGGCCCAGCCTTGCACATTAGGGTGAATGAAAGACTAACTTTCTAGATACAAGGTTCATCAGCCTGTGAAGGACTTCTGAGCCAAATGGCCACAAAATTGCTAGTCCTGGAAAACGGTGGATTTTTTAGTTTGCTCTGAGGAGTAGATCATGCTAAGAATGACCGCCCCCAAACGTGAGCATGCCTTAAATGATAAGCCTTCAAAAAACCTCTTCTTAAAAAGTACCTCTAACCTACGCTGACATCTCAGCTGCTATTTGAAAACGTTTTCAGACTACTCCAGGACCAAGAGACATATCCCTGCGCAGAGCAGAGGACTTCTACTAATGAAACCGTTGACAGCCAGATAATCGCCTGGCCCCAGTGCAGCGATGCCTGCCTAATCCAAGCAGAGAGGATGGCTCTTACAGCCAACCTGGCACCGCGTCACTTGGCTCCCAAACGTGGTGCCAATACATGCAGACTTGGACACTGCAAGAGCACTCCAGAGGAAAACGTTCCCAGAGCAAGGTGACATTTAGGAGATGACAACTTTGTCTGGGAGTCGGTACGGCTTTTGGATGGTGGATATCAGATGCCAACGTCACCCACCGAGCTACATGTCTGGCTATGACATAGGGTAGAATTGCATTTAATCAGCCCAGATCCAAAACTAATAGAAGGTTAATCCAGATGAGCTTTTAGGACAGTAGCACTACCCAAAACCAGTCATAGGGATTCTTGTTTGAAAAGTAACCAAACAGAAAGCAGACCTTTTCCATTCCATAGCTGCATACTGCAGTGACAAGCACTAGCTCTTTCAATATACCCCTCTTCCAAAAACTACAAAGCTAGCTGGTACCTATGCAATAATATCAAGGCCAAATACTGACACAAAAAAAAATTATTTTTTTTTGTCTTTTCCTCTGGCTTTTTAAGCACACCAGATTTTTAACGCTGCTCAAGAGCCACAGGGAAAGCCCTCCTGTGTAAATGAAAGTTAGGAAGATTGTTTTACAGACAGGGAATCACTGGCATTATCGAAGAGGGGAAAAACTGAAACCCTATGAGTGAGTAATCTGAATTAACACAACTGAAAGATGCCTTTTTGGCAAGAACATTTAGAGCCCAATTTTCCAGATGAACCTCCATTTTCTAAAACATCCCTGACTGACACCATATGTTAAATATGGCTGTGCACTCCCATGCGTCCCTGATTCCCTGCAGCTCTCTGAAGAACAGCGTAAGCATGTTCTTGCAGCTCACGCGGGAAGCTAACATCTGGGTTGTGTCTTCAGTTGACCTAG
Organism: Ciconia boyciana; assembly: GCF_034638445.1. Classification (NCBI taxonomy): domain Eukaryota; kingdom Metazoa; phylum Chordata; class Aves; order Ciconiiformes; family Ciconiidae; genus Ciconia; species Ciconia boyciana. The sequence continues at coordinate 64,403,086 of NC_132934.1, forward strand.
GAGGCCACATTTGTCAAAACTTGAAAACACTGTGCAGAAAATGCCTCTCTAGGCTTCAGCAAAGCCAACTTTTGTTGGTTCAGCTAACTAGGTGGTGGAATTCCCCAAGTTTTACATCTGCCTTTGCAAACACTTCTTCGAACTGGCGCCAGAAGCCTCTCCCCTTTAACTCTAGGGAATGAACTAGAAGCACTACTAGCAACCTTTTCTTTCTCCTTTGTTATAGCACAAGCTGGTGCTTTATCTTCCCCTTGTACCTCATGCATCCCTGGGATCACATTTCTTGTCTGAAGGACGTTTTGATAGCATCCATCCTTCCAGTTAGATCTGTGCTTTCCAGGGCTGGCCGGCTGGCTATTGTGTCTTCCAGCTCTTCAGGAAACTGTCCCAGTCCACCCTGCTGGCACTGCAAGCATGGGACCTGGCTGTGCACATCATTTGCTTGGTTTGCTTTAATCCCTTACCTGCCGACAGAGAGGCATGGCAGCCCCTTAGCTTGGGCTTGCATTAAGTGAATTTGCATCAAGTGAAAAGTTGCGGCGATCCTAAAACTGAGGATTCTGCAATCAAGTGGTAAAAATAACTCCAGCAGCCTCTGCCAGCTACAATAATAAGGCTTTCCTGAACACAGCTTTGGCTAAATCCTAGAATAACAATGTCACAGGAATTCTAGAAATGCTAAATCTGCAGTTATGCAATCTAATTTCTGTTGTACAGGCAATCAAACCTCACGCTTCAGGCCACTGACAGGACATCAAGCTAGAGGAGAAAGGCATCCCTTGTCCACGCTCATTCACAGTGTGATACAAGGCAGCAAGCACTTCCCCCATTTTCTCTGGGCACATTTGCTATCCTCCACTTTCTAAGGCAACGCGCTGCATGACATAGGGCAAAGCTCTGGGCCGGCGTAGCAACTCGTGGCTCTCAGCTCTACTACCTGCTTTTGCAGAGATCCCTTCACTGGGTTTTGCTTCCTGGATGGTGGCTGCCAATGCTTCCGGGGGATGACAGCCAGATTTTCCTGTGTACGAGAGGGATGTGCTGGCAGTTGCAGTTTCCAAGAAAGAGGTGTACAGTACAGCTTCTCCTTTACAAGATTAAACAATTCTAAGAATGTACCCTTGTGTGGCTCATATCCTCTGGCTTTGTAAACTCAACCTGTGCTTTCCTGTAATGCCTTCAGTACACATGTTTTGTATGCTCTGTTCCTAACATCTTAAGCCAGTCCTCTTTGCCAGTTTCTCCGGAAAAAAGGCAAATGGAAAGAAGCAACTGGGCTTCTAGAAACTTGCATAAGAATCTGTGTGCGAGTGCCGAGCTCTGGCGAAGGAGGCTCTGAGCCCAGGAATGTACCTACTTTCTCCTTCCTGTATTTAGCTGACTAAGATTCCTAAACAGTGGCTCCACATCTTAAATTATAGGTTAGGACTGGAGCGCTTAGCCCACAGTTTGGATCTCTTGTGTAATTCAGCTGCAGCTACATTCACATTTTTCCAGGAGATGGCCCTGTCTCCCAACACCTCAAGCTCTTCCTCCCAGGACCATTATTGCCAGCTGAGGGACTGGATACCATTGCACTACCCAGGTGAGGTGCTCAGGACTAAGGTAAACGGCTCCTTCCCTGAAGTGCTGCTTCCTCAGCTCTCACACGCTGCTGAGACTGGTGCAACTCTGTAAAGCTGTGTATGTGAAACGAGGCAGAGCAGAATGTGGGAGCCTAAGTCAGACTGTTTTCCTTTACTGTATAGACTAATAAAGAATAAATGACAACCGCGATGTTAAGACGTTTATACAAGCAGTGCCTATGGCAGCTGTTCACATGGCTTTGCAAGATTACGATCTGCCGCTAACGTGTCCTGTTAGCTTTGTCTTTGGAGGTAACCAGAATCCCTCTTTATCAGCTGGAAACCTGATGGAAATTGCTGACCAGAAAAGGATGCTATAGAAAAAGCAAAAGAATTGGAGGGCAGCTGAAAATCAACACTAAATAACAGTAATGAGTAGGACAACCACTAACACTGCTAAGCAAATACTGTTCTCCTTGAGAGGGAACAGTAAAATTCATGGGTATGCCTGCACAAAAAATATTCTCCTGTGGCTTGGTCGCATGCAATCATGAGCAAAACTGAAGCTGTACATTTTCTACGGTAGGGAGAACAGTTTTTGACAAAATGGGATGTGATGGAAGGTGTCTGGAATAAACATTAAAAAAAAAAAAGTTCATGGTCTCAGAGGAAAAAGAGAGCAGACCCTTTCAGACAGGCAGAACTGATGAAGTACATTGCTTTTTCAGACTCATAAAACGTGGTAACTGGCCAGTTGGCTACTTCATCTATGGAGAAGGGGCCAAATTGCCTCTTCCTTTCTTTCAGTGAAGGTGCAAATCTGAGTCTGCTCCCCCGTGCTTCTGCCAGATGTATTTACCGTGGAACCTGAAGGAAATGGATACTGGTTTAATCTGTCATGCGTGGTGGTAAATCAGCAGGTTTACAAGCTATTGATTGATAGAGGGAATAATTGCATGTGTTGTTTCCTTAAACTCTATGATCTTAAAAATAACCTAGATGCTATTGAAGGAGTTATTAGTGATTGAGCAAGTGGTTCTAGTCAACCAAGCAGTTTTTCTTTTGTCATAAAACATGTAATAAATTTAATACCTTTTTTGGCACAAATTAGTGACTGACTGTAAGAGCACTGAAGATAAAAATCTGACTTACAGTGTGCAAGTGGTTTTAAAATTCCAGTTCTAAAACAACAGTCCTTGATCAAAGTAACATAGTTGCAGGGCACAGTGATTAGAAGCTGAAACATTAATTACAGCTAAGGATCAAGCATACCTCTTATCTACACTTAAATAAAAAGGCAAAGATTTGTCTTAAGGCCAAAGCATCCTGAATTACTACCGATGAAGCACAAAAGTTTATAGCACAGAGACATTTCAGTACCTCAGCTGGCATTTGTGCTGCTCTAAAGGTGAGCCCTGCTTATCTGGGAACGGTGCAAGAATAAAGGCCTACCTGAAATGAGCAGACAGCACAGGTGACCACGTTTTAGATAACGTACGCTAGTGCGTATAACTCGCAGTGAGGAGGAGGAGGTCTGGCTTTCCTGGTGGAGTAGAGATGGCTGCTCTGAGGCCAGGCAGCCTGGGAGGCACTGCCCCATCAGCTGCTGTGATTGAAGTGCCGACCCTTACACAACACCACGAGACGCAAGAGCAGTCATATCACAAACTTCTATCTGCACTTAAGTAAAAGTTGGTTTTCAGTTCGTAATCTTTGATCTGGTCAATACTAGTTAAAGACTTTATTTCCATGAAAGACAGAAGAGATTAAAATGCCTCAGGCTCAGCAGCGGGGTAGAGGGGAAAGATCCAGGTTTGTGCCTTCTCTGATGGAAAGATGGATGACCAGTGGTGATCTGAGTCATCCAGCTTTAATATGGTCTGTCAGGAAACAATGGAATAAGATATGACACTTAAGGCAACGCTTCTAAAAAGTGGCAAAACCACAACATGACTAGCCTGTGCAACTCATCAGCACAGTTTACCACAGCCCATTACTGCAGCATTTGGAAGGATTAGATATATGAAATGCTAGAAATTATAATTTCTCCATTAGAACAAAAATAAACATATGGTATAAAGTTTCCAGACTTGCAGATGTCCCAGGCCTTCAGCTGAGATGGTTCAATAGAGGCAGGAGTTTCCAAAAACTGTTCCCTAGGTTGCATTTTTATATGAAGCACCTTAGACCAGAATCTGTCAGAACTAATATACCACATCAGATGAAATGAGCTAGTGCAACGAAAACATCTATATTTAATGTAAACCCATCTCCGGCCATTGGTAATCAAGGCCTGATCCAAAAAAAGCCTCCTCAAGCCCCTAAAGAATAAGATTAATCCTTGAGATGGAGGAGTCTTTCACAAGATTATTTGTACAGATGTGTGTAAGTCCCATGCAAAAGATTCTAATACATAAAAGTTCAGCTCTAACATAAGTTAACTGATTCAGCCAAAGGCAATTGCAGTAACTGCAAGCTTTCTCATTTTCCTCTATTCCACCCTCCTCCCCAGTCTGCAATTATGCCATTCCCCTCTATGTGAGACTCTCCCCTTCTTCACCTGTTCCTTCTGCTTTTGTTACTGACCAGGCTGGCCCTGGTGTTTGAGAAAAGATGCAACTCAATAATCAATATTTCCTTGCTTGGTGGAATTTATTTTACAGCTTTAAGAAATGACTGGGAGCTGTGTTCATGCAATTTCTCAAGAGTGCAAAAAGAAGAGAGGAAATTCTAGGATCAGGCCCACACCCCATTTTCAGGCTTTTCAACAAAAGGGAAAAAGTTTTTTAAAAAAAACCAACAAAAAACCACAAAACTTTTTTTAAAAAATCTGTATTAATGTAATACATCACTACTCTAAATGTTCTGCTTTCATACACTTGAATGGTAGAAGACAAACAGACTGAAGCAATCTAGAAGTCACACTGAAAAATCAGGTTTCATAGAGAAAACACTGATTGCACTTTTAAAAATATATTTCTCTTTTGGATAACTAGTCATCACTTAGACTTGAGCTCACAAGACCTTTAAGCGGAACCCCATTGCTCTGTGCTAGTCAGCCTGAGCTTTGCACCCGCGGACTACAGCCTCGTGCATCTCATTGCTGAGACAGAGGTCCCAGGTTACTGTCACCAGTAACTGTGGGCTCATAGTACTTGTGTCAGAGCTTTTTACCTGAGCTTTCTACCTTTTTCCTCAAATCCTTCCTTGCAGGTTCAGGCAGGGACAAAGCAGCAAACATGTTGGAGGTTGTCACTGCTGCATGCCTCACACTTCTGTAATGCTGCCTGACATGCCCCGAGTGAAAACTAGCCATTGACTGCTCCTGAAAGGCTTTTAGCTGCCATGGTCTTCATTACATCCTACTAACAACTAGGAAAGGGCCCTGGCAGGGGCCAAGCGTGCCTTTGGGAAGCTCCCACAGCGAAAGCAGCAAAGCATTCAAACAAGTGTTTTGTTGTCTCTCTCAATTAAGCAGACAATATTGCGTAATCACTGCTGTAAATATTTTAGCATGCCAAATTGTGCTGTTTTGCCTCTCAGCCCTCACTCATGTCTGTAATAAATAAGGGCAACCGTGAGCGGCTTTGCATTTTAAGTAACCTCTAGGCACTGCATCCTGGAGCACAAAGTCCTGAGTCTGAACAGAAGTCAGTCCAGTCATGTCCAATGGCAGCCAGCCCAAGTGGGACACTGAAGAGCAGAGCGAGCAGGCAGGGATACAGTCCCATTACCCCAGAATAATCTGCCACCAGCCTACAGCTCTGGGACTGAAAGACAGAGAGGTTGACCCCCCATGCGTCTTCAGCAGTCCTTCCTAGATCTTTATTCCATGAACGCAGGAGGGCAGACCAGTGTCCCTAGTCGCTGCAGCATCCTGTGGCAGCTATGATTTTCACACCTTCTAGTTGAGCAGGTGGTGGAAGAGCAGCTGCTTATTTTATAGCAAACTCCTGGACAGCCAAGCCAGTAGCTGCTGCCAAAGGGCAGCTTGGAGGGAGAGGGGGGAGACTGATTGCTGTGGTGAAAAGTGGTCCTTCCCAACAGCACCTATTGCCAGTCCTGCTTCTTGTCTTTCCTTGGCATCAGCAAACCCAACAAATTTGACATCCTCTCTTCATACCCTGTCTCATTTTCAGATATCTCTGGCATCTGTTTTTTTCATAGGAGAAGCAGCGTGGTCTTGGCCCTTCACTTGGAGGTAGCAAAATTCACCTCTTGGCATTTGCTGCTGGCAGACAGCAGCACAGCAGAGCAGGTTGACTCACCCTGTTTCAGTTTTCCTTTAAGTGAATCAGATGTCCCTGTCACAGCAGAGCATATGAAAAGGATGGAAGAATAGTGCTGCCACGTGTCGCTGAGAGCCCTTGACCACCACCGCTTAGAGATGCCGTCTCATTACACGAAGTGTGGCAACAACACGATGTTTTCAGTACAATTTCAGTGATCAGCCAAATGATTTCAGTGACCAGTCTTACGCTTTTTTGCTTGGTTTGGCCTACGTGTATTTTGCTTGCCACATTGGCTAATGGAAAATATGACTGTTCTGAAAAAACAAGCTTACTCTGAGTTTCAGCAAAGATGAGTAAACATAAGTGCAGCACACAGTACAAAAATGCTACTTGGACTGATTAAGAGGTTTCTTGGGTTCATCTTAAATGGAAGCAATAAGATGTATGTAAATGTACACTAAAGTATCTACTAGTTCTTAGCCACATGGTAAAGCAACTGTCCAGAACTAGGAATACCAGTAGAAAGTCCTGAGCTATCACCCGTTGAATTGTGATACCACCAACAGTAAGTTGATTTGAGGAGAAAGAAGTCAAGTTCAAATTTCTGCTCTGCTGAAAACTCTACTGGGCCATAAGATATTCAAAAAGCCTCTGATCAGGCAGGTGGTTGACCAGCTCTGCTCAACCAAAAAGCCTTCTTCCACTTGAGTAAGGGATTTTATCAAACGGTTGTTGTAGGAAAGCCCTTGCTCTCTAGATAAGAAATTCTGAAATGATTTTCATATCAAATACATTCAGTTCTACTTTCTGAGGCCCCTAGTACTCTCTCTTTCCTAGACACATAGAGAATTTTTTGCTTTGCTCCTTTTTCCAGTCTAATTCCACATTTGTGACAGTTTTGAAGAAAAGCACACAGCACATTTTTATTCAGAAGTTGAAACACAGGTGTCTGGGGAGGTAAGGGATGGTTAGACTGGATGAACTCCACCATGAACCTTGTGCATATCTCAGGGACTCTATAGCATTGCAAGAGAAGCAAGCAGGAGGCTGGAACTATGTTTACGCTTTTTCTTCTCCCATTAGACTCCCAAAGGTTCCTGTTTGGAGTCAGTGAAGATTGCCATTGATACTGGTTACCGCCATATTGACGGTGCCTTTGTCTACTACAATGAGCATGAAGTGGGACAAGCCATTCGGGAGAAGATTGCTGAAGGAAAGATCAAGCGAGAAGACATTTTTTACTGTGGCAAGGTGAGAAGCTGCACTCAGATTATTTACACTAAATCCAGGATTTCTGTGACTGGGCTTTCTTAAGAATGCCAGTGGTCAATATCTGGCATGCTTCCAGACCCACCATCCTTTATTTTTCTTCCCTACCATTACCATAATGCCTCAGAGCTTTATGAGCACTAGATTTGCTGTAAAGCACAGGAATCACTGCTGTTCTCAGTTTAAAGCTCAGTTAGCAGTGGGAACCATGCAACATCCATTCTGCCTAGGATTATAAGCACCTGCAAGTTTAGACCATTGCTACACTCAGCGGTGCTGCCTAAGCTGTTACTGTCCCACATGTTGTGCTGGCACACACATTTGTATAGTCACACCCTGAGCCTGATCCGGACAATGATCCTGCAAATGAGTTATTTTCTGTTAGAGCAATTCCCCGCACAGGTTTGCTGTGAGATTGCACAATGAAAGGGGTGGGACCAAGCGCACGCATGCAAGTGTCTGTGTACGGGATAACAGCAAGTGCTTACATTGGTACTACTGCCAGAAAATTACTCATCGAGCTACACCCTTAGTTACTGTATCACCTGTCATTAAAAAGTTCTAGGATGATCAGTCGACTCACTTGGAGAGAAGATGTCATCATGCTTCTGCTCTAGAGCAATGAGGCTGGAGTAGCACGCAAGCTAGTTCATGCTTTAAAGTCTTAGCTGTAAGAGTTGATTCTCTGGTAGAAGAATTAAATCCCTTGTCCAGTGAAGTGTCTGACAAAAGCTGTTACAACTACAGTGACTAGATCCCAGGTATAAGAGAGAGAGCTCATTGCATATTGCAGAATAAAGGTCAGATGGCCCCAGAAAGTTCATGGTGCCTGTCCAGTTTCTAATGGAGTTTATGGCCTTAAGTTCCCCTTCCTGCAGTGCTTCTTTGGATATATTGCCCTAATATTTTCCCTTTCTCCTTTCCCAAATAAGACGTAATCCACAACAGTTACTCAACAGCCTTGGAAATAAATACCATGGTTCCTAGAGTGAAAGATCCCATGGGATAAAGGCCTGTTTTACTGTGAGCAATTTAGTTAAGCTCTATGGTCTGGGAAACTAAGCTTCGGATTGGGTAGTTTGCAGACCAAGTGGATTTTCAGCAGCTATAGACCAATTTCCAAGTAAAGCAATTTCCAATCTGTAAAGTATGCAACTCTTTTCCAAGTTCCCTGCTCGGTTCTACTGGTAACAACCTTGCCATCCTGAGAAAAGCTGCACGTCCTCAAATTTTCCACCTTTATCAGGGTAGTCTCTCAGTTGCTCATATGCCAAATATGTTGATTTGGATCAGTCAAAATACTTTGTTTCAACTATTTTATAGTTTCATTACTGCAAATTACCAGTAATATTTCAAATCAAAACCACAAAGTTGTGCCAAAAGGTTAGAACCAGATGTCCTAACAATTCTGAGTCTTCAACTTTCCCAGCTGCTTCCCCTGCACTTTATTTTCCCATCTAAACCTTTAGGTTCTGTGAAAGTACATCTCTTGGTAAAATTTTATCAAGATTCCAAACTTACTTTATTTATTAAGCCTTTCTATATTCAGTTGTCTGATCTAATCACTAGGTGACTTTCCTAGTTGATGATTGCTACTTAAACATTGAGCCACCTCTGAAACCGCATTTGATTTCTTGATTGTAAATTCAGTTGTTCCCTGAACTGCAGATCCTGCAAGCCACAGGGCTGCAACTCATAGTACCACGATAGTCAATGCCCGTGGTTCCAGCCTGTCTTGTGACTCAGATGGGACACACGTGGATTTATCTTTCTGTTGTGTCCTGTTTGTGCTTGACAAAACTTCAGGTGCTCAGGGTGACAGTTCATTCCAGCATCTCTGTAGTCTTTAAAGAGTTCAAAGGCAGAAGTGGAAAATAATCTGCAACCAATTCAATCCATCACAGTCCAGGATTTTCACAGGTTTCACTGAATGTTTTCACAGCAGCTCTGAGCTTCCCAGGAGGAGCGGGACTGGATGTCCCTTGTCTTATGGGCTTATGTATCTTCAGCTTTGTGTACCTTATGAACTTACTTATGCATCTTATGAACTACAGACAAATATCAACCCACCGTTAGATACATCAGCCATTGATTGGTAACTGACTGATATGAACTGTTGCATCTTCTGGGAAACATGGTAGATACAGTAGACCATTCTTGAACGTAGTCTGCACAACAAAAGTTGGTTTTGTTTTCAGCCTTACTGACTTCAGAAGTACTGGAAATTCCCAAGACCCTTCAAACTCAAGCACCTCATGCAGATCTTTCCTTAAACATAGATGATGCAAACTGAAGGCTGGTCCATCAGCAGGGACTAACAAGAACAGCCCCGCTGAGTGGCAGTGTTACTGGAATAGTGACTTGGTGCAGTCGGGCTGCATCTGCCAGTTGAAATCATCAGCACTTGCACTTGGCTCTTGCTGCTGGCTGGCTGATCAGGCAGAGCAGCTCAGCATCCAGAAAATTTAGAGGTTTTATATCAACTGCCAACATCTCACTTGGCTTATATAGCAAGACCTTTTTCGTCTTCTCTTTCATCCCAGGATATTTCTTTCATTAAACTAGAAGTAACATTTCCAGGAAATGTGGTGTCCTGAAATGCCAAAGCCAGCTGGCAGCTTTGACTGCTCAAACGTCTACATGGGTTCTACTTAGGTAGATAATACAATAACTTGTACAAATCATGAAAACAGTTATGAAACTCAAGTTTCCATGGCATCTATGTATTAACATAGTACAAATGTTTGCTATTTCTAAAGGCTGTTTCTTTAGAACCTCTGCAGTTTTTTAAAGGGAAGTATATTCACTGGCAAGTACTGAGCTCAATAGCACTGGGCTAGAAAGGGCACTTGGAAAAACTGCTTTTAAACTATCAACATACCTCAGGTTACTAAATTTCTAAAACACAGTAACAAAACAAACTAAACATAAAGGGTATACAGACTCATTTCCTTAGCTATATTTAAGTCCAAAACAACATCTCATTTTACATGTAAAATGCTTAAAAAACACCCAGACCAAAGGCTTTCAGGAAATCCAGTGGAACAGCTTAAAATTCTGAAAGCGGGACCTTGGTCCTTTACTGTAGTACACCTCAGCCTGTATAGCCACTGTCTAGTGATCATAAACTCTTCGCGCCTTGCAACATACAGCTGGGGAAGGCCTAGTATGAATTTCCAGGTGCCAAATCCTGCTTTGGTTTGTCAGCTTAGGGCAGGGTGAGATGTGCTGCTCTCAGTACAACTGAACTTTAAGATAACATGTCCTTGCCTCTGCTGGCAGAACTGAGCAGATAGTTATTCCCTGGGAAAACAATTAAAAAAACTGGTTTAAAAAAACCAAACATCTAAAATACTTCAAAACTTACCCAGGCTATGTCCTTTGACACCTATGATCATGATCTTCTCCTGAAAATGGCAATTCAAGTGGTTTGTGTCTCAGGAACTAATTAATTCTATACCTTGGCATATGGTGACTACCAGCTTTGGTGGCAGAACTAGCTAGACAATGACCGTACCAATAAACAGCAGGTTTTTCCAGCCAATAAAGGTGCCAAAAACCTCAACGTGACTCCACATTGTCAGTTTTGTGCATTGAAAAAAGAAGATAAAATAGCCCAGATGATTGTGTGCAAGCAAATAGCACTTTAAACCTTCTCTTGTGTGTTAATTCTGGCTTTTGTAGATTTTAACTGCAGCAATCAGTTTACAAAGAGCTCTTGGTTACTAATTACTATGCTATGATTTTATTCTTGAAAGAGATTTGCATCAGCAGAGTTCAGTTAGAGATAGCACTGAAAGCTAATCAACTAAGTACACTCCATAGCAACCTCAGGGCATCACAACTGCTTCCTTGCAGGGTTATGAAAGAAATTGAAAAGGCTGTGCTTTAACTAGTCACACCTGCCTTTCAGTAACTAAACAATAATACATCTTTCAGTGAGGACCGGGGAGTAAATTAAAATTTCCCTGGGTCAGGCATTCACTCAGGCTCCGTGACCACAGGAGAAAACCAAAAGATTCTGTTTGTGCTGGGTGCTTGGTTGTTCAATAACTAGCTCATGATCTGAGCTTCTGCCTTCAAGCATAAAACTGACCACAGATTTCTTGTGGGAACAAAATTTTCCAGTGAAAGCATATGCTTGGAAAGCTCAGAAAACAAAAGGAATCTGCCTAAGTTCATTGAGCAAGAGTTTGCAATATACTCAACTCAGAAGAACCTGTCTTGCAATAAACAAATATGTAATGGCTTTACTGGGTCAGATGTAACCTCTACATCTGCCTCTGGCAGAGGACAGGATAAGGCCCCTCACCTCTGTCTTGCAGTGATGTAGACCACAATGTCTTTGCACTGTGCATAACAGGCTCTGTCAGAAGAACAAGAGTGTGTGTGTGGTGGGGGGGCAGGTGTCAGCTGGAGGATGCTCACTGTTCCTCCTGGCACCCAAAGAAGAGCCTCTGCTTGCCTCCCCAGCTGTGGAATACCTGCCACCCCCCAGAGCTGGTGCGACCCACGCTGGAGAAAACCCTGAAGATCCTGCAGCTGGACTACGTTGACCTCTACATTATTGAGCTGCCAATGGCTTTCAAGGTAAGAAAAATTGCCCTAAAAAGTGCATGGTTGGCTTGAACTAAGGTCTTCATCTAGCATCCTCCTTGCAGCTTCCAGTCCTTGTTGAAAATAGCACTTTGGCCCAATAATGGTTGATATATACTGCATGCATACATTTCTGTGCACTACCCACAGAAAGAGAGGCATATAGGTGGTGTGAGAACAGTTACTGACAGCTGTAGCATGGGGTCTCTCTACTGGAGGGACAGGCCTCCTAACTGGGGTTGAACACTTCCTGTGCTGAAGAATTACTGTAGCTGAAGCAACACGTGTCTTAATCCTCTCTGAGTCATGAGGAGGGAGTCACTGGAGGAAAGTGGTTATACAAAGCAGCAAAGGACTAGGGGCAAAGTTTGGAGGGGGAAAGGAGAAAAAGCCACCAAGTTGATTTCCTTACTCTGTCCCAAAAAACAAATAGGCTCAGTAGTATTAAAGCCACTGGGCAAATCATGGTTATGATCTTAATCTCCTTAACTACAGTGCTCCTCTTGGACAGCTTCAGTAGATCACAGTTGGTCCCAAACATGGGCTGTCCATCTCTCAAATGTCTAAAAAGTTAAAGCCTGATATTCCTTCGTGCTGCTGGCTCTGGGAAACTTGTAGTCAAAACCTTTGAATGCAAGGAGCGCACATCAGAGTTGCATGCCTCCCTTGCAACGAGCTCTTGCAAGTCCCCAAACTTTCTGGTTTTACAGCCATTTGCACCTTGCTTTACAATTTTCCTCTGCAAGTACATGATATAAAGGCAAATTAAATAATAGTGAAATTAGAAGAATGAGAGTCAAAATGTATTTTAGTGGTTTTGAACCAATTAAATCCTTTTTCTTAGAGAGAATAGGGTCAGGCAATTAGCTGGCTAGTTGTTTTTGTGGGATGTTCAAGCTCTAAACTGGCCTTTTTTTGCAAGGAAGGTAGTTCTCTGATTATTAAAATTATATTTTACTACAGACTCCAAACTGCCAGAAGCATCAGATAGGAAGCAATTTACCAATGAAGCAATCACCTTAGACCTGCAGTTCCTTTTTCCCCCAAGGAAGCCATATCCCATTAAGACCTGTATAGGAGTAACTGGACTCAGATATTAAAACTTTATTTATACGGTCCCACGTATGGGATCCTTTTGGGTACATTTTTAAAAACTTCCCACCACTTGCAATTTCCTGTTTCCCTTTGCTTGTGTTTGTATTCTCTAGTAGTTCATTCTCCCACTTAGCGAAGGTCATTGTCTCACAATATAAAGATATAGACAGCTGGCTTTAAAGTAATGTACATCTGACTCCCTGAGGCCTGTATCAACAATCTGAGTTGTTAAAGGAGTAGCAGTCCTAGAGGTTCATTCTTGTCCTCCGTGAGAAGAGAGGAAAAAACGAAGTCGCTTTCTGCCTGAAAAATATACATATTTCTGTGCCAAATACAAAAAGAAAAAACCCCACCCTTTTGCAATGGTGACAAGTTCCCTTTCTTTGCTTCCCCTCTCACAAATACGCCCATCCTGCATGCAATGCTTGCCTTTGGTGAGGAGTGTGCAGGTGTTACGCTAACAAACTCCTGCTCTGCCCTAGTCTGCAAACATTGGTGCTTTTCTGTTGCCCCTAAAGCCTTGTAGCAAAAGCAGTCTCTGCTTGAAACCAGTGAAGTACTTGAGACAAAACTTACAGTCCCAGTCTGAAACCAGTAAGAAACATGCCCCTGCAGAGCCCAGCAGTGCGATCTGTTATAGGGGCTTTTAGGCAGAGTAAGAGGAATCTGTTTTTGGAGAGAACCACTCAGAGAAGGAAAGCCCCACCACACCAGCACTTCTGGGTAGATCAAGAATGGCCGACATCTGGGGTGACATTATTCACTGACCTACCAGCCTGCGCCTCCCTGTATTTTTCCCTCATGCAGATTCCCCATTCAGGACTTTTGTCCTTCCTCCCTTTAGCCCAGCGGTGGTGCTCAGCCCCTCTACCCTAGCAAGGCAGATGACCAGCAGCAACAGGTCTCCTCCAGGCCACCATGTGCCCTCTGCCTGGGGAGCTCATACCCACTGGCAGGTTTTCTAGGGGGCTCTGCTCAGATGACTGATCCATCTGTAAGCAAGTACCTGTGCACTAAATGATCTCCAAATCCCTCCCAACTAAATTATTCTGTGATCTAGCAGGAAAGCAGGTATTTTAACCATACATTGAACAAGTCTCATGCAAGTATCTCCTTGTCATTTTAAGATAATAAATCAGAACAGACCAATGGCTTCACTATTTGACTTCCTATTGCCTTCTGTTTATACAATGGGCATTCACACATTGTTAAAATTGCTCTCTTGAGAAAGCCTGCTTGTCAAAGACCATTTTGTGAAAGCGATGGGCTGTGCAGACCTGTCTTCCTGCATCTGTGTTGGTGAGGAAATTATTATAACGGGAGCAGGGCTTTTCCTCTCAGTGGTTACCAACAGCTCTTTTTTAAATACGCAAGTAAGTTGTCTGGTAGCTTTTGGAGTGCCTCCAGACTTTGAACATGACATGATACGATGTGATCCCTGCATAGTGGCAGTGACTGTACGGTGTTGTCCCACTTATTTAAGTGCTCATACAGCAGCATGGTAGGAAGCCACCTTACATTCAGTCTAAGGTGCATGGCTGTCTCCAAGAGAACTGCAAGAGAAGACAACAGCATTTGTGGGAATGACTGGTGTGGTGTAGTCTACGAGAACCCAAAGCTGAGAAATGTGACCAATTTCTGAAAGACCTTTTCAAAGACCCAGTAGCCACCATCAAAACACTGCCTTTCTCTCAGCACTTTATCCCTCTTTATCCATCTGCAGACAGTTCTTCCATTCAGGAACTCCCTTGCATAAAAAGGTAACTTGGCAGAGAAAGTATTGCCTGGTGACTATTGAGCAGACAACTGTACTTCAACACCTTGTGCAGTTCCCTGAAGGCAGGAGGAAGGACTGATCCTTGTGGAAATCCACAATAGCTGGCACCACTTATCCCAGTCAAAATAAGTTCATCTTCAAGCCGCATTCATCCTGACTTTGTTCAGTTTTTAGAACACAAGTGATAGAAATAGAGGAAAATGGGGGGATTATAGATTAGCTAATGTAATTGCTGTCTATTGACTACTATGTAAAAGTAATGTTGAACAGAAGTTAATTAATTAGAAGTGGAACATAGTAAAAAGGCCTTGAATTCAGACTCATCCCCTGAACTGAAGGAAGTCCAACTGCTATGCGTTGAGCTTGCAGTCCTTGGAGAGTCTGCTGGGATATTGTGGGGATGAATGGTTTGTTCCAAAATACCATGGGGTGGTTTTGTAAATAGGGCTTCTCCAACCTCATGTTATGATGGCAAACAGTTTGCCTTCTAATACAAAAGTGTACCCAACAGCCACCTACCTCCTTTCAGTCAAGATTATTTTTCAGCAAGGCAAAGCAACAAAGGCAACAAGTCATCTTTGTGGAATTCATTGAGGAAAACCAGCACACTTGGACGAGACAGGCTTATGTCTGTAACTTAGACCTTGGCCTCTGAAATCTGAGGCTGTTTTCCTTAGGCTCACTTCTCCCATGAAATGCCTTGAATTTGAACTTCTTGACTGAATTGGGAGGTGCCAGTTACTCATCATATTGGTCACAGCTGCATGTTCCCAAGGAGTTACCCTGTCAACATCTTGTACCCAGGGCTTTGAAATGCAGCAGTTTGCAGTCAGATCAAGTGCCAAACATCACTGAAGGGTTTTTATGAAAAGTGAAATTGCGATCAGACAAAAGGGAGGGAGGTATTAATACATTGCCTGCAACAGCAGTTAAATGACCAGCAAATAAAAGAAAGCTGTGCTCATGAGATATCAGCTCATAACTCATCTCTGAAGTCTTGTTTATGGGATACAGAGATAGGAAGAAAGACTTCCTAGTGCCCAAAGAAAGGTGGATAATGCACTTAAGAGGTTCACAGCCTGTACTGTAGCTACGCATGTAACACTTTACTACTAGTAAGTAGCTCTTGGAAATGGTCCCTCCAACTGTTGGGAGCTGGGAAGAGTACAAGCTCAGTCCAGGTGCCTAGGACACAAGCAGGATCAGGGGAATGGCTGGGAAGAAAGGAAGGAAGAAATGGAAAAGAATACAGGTTGGTACTCTAACCCAGCCCTTTTGGAAGGAGACTAGTCCTTTGGATGCCATAACATAAAGGTCAAAAGTTTATTGAAAAACAAGGCGATCCGGGAACTCCTGAGTGTGCACTCGTGTGACAGTTCAGAAGTGTATCCAAGAATGATCTAGCAGTGGAGGATGTGGTAAGCCCAGCATGAATGACGTGTTGAACTTCGGGGGTTTCAGAAAGCTTTTGAATTTTTTTTTGTTTGCTAGTAGAAACAGTCTGTGGAAAAAATCTTAGCTCTGAGGAGTGAAAATTTTTCTTTAAACAACAAAGTGTGGTTTTACTTTTCAGCCTGGAGATGCAATCTACCCAAAAGATGAAAATGGAAAAATTATATACCATGATACAGACTTATGTGCCACTTGGGAGGTAAGCAAACACAACATCCATCCATATATGCTTTAAAAACACAGATCCTCATTTTCAGTTTTATTTGTGGCCTTCATAAACAGAGCTGAGGCATATTGAAATGGATCAAGTTCTACTAGCTCCATGGATAAATTTTACTTCTGTCCCTAGGGATGTTGCTTCTTGCCATCACTTAATTATTTTTATAACAAAATAAAACATTGTTCAAATATCCGACATACACATTCCTTCTTTCAGAGAGTACACTCTACATTTGCTAGTTGAGGTATCTGTAGGTTTTTACCAATCTTTCCTCTTTATCAGATCTTTACAGCAGAAGAAAGTTGGAGCCTTAAGTGGTGACTAGATCCTCCTCAAAAAAAGGAAGCTTTTCACCTTCAAGATAAAACAGAATTTGCCCTAAAGCTCACCATAAAAAAACCACAAAACACCAACAAAACCAACAACAAAAACCCCAAAACCCTTGCCATCAGAACAAGTTCACTCACTTCTAAATTTAATTATCAAATGAGAACACAAGGTTTTCCTGCTAAGAAAACTTGGAGGGAAGTAGCATTTGCCTGAAAGATTGCATCCTAAATTTGTTTGTGATGTTCTGTAGTTCTATTAGCCAGATGTGTCCTTAAGCCTGCTGCCACTTGGCTTCAGGATCTCAGGTGAGGCAGAAAGTGAGATTAGTAATCTCATGTTCCTGCCTTTTGAAGCCTTGGACAATCTTTAATTTATGGCCAAAGCTGGTCAGCTCTCCTTCTGCAGCAGGTCCGCTGCAAAAGCATTACTAGTTCAGCCCAGTTCACACCAAGAGATATAACATGGGCTACTACACACTCCACTTCAGCTTGCACTGTCCAGAGCTGGATAGTCATGTCCCAGTTTAGCTCTACTCGAGGTGCAGCAGATAAAGATGGAGAATGGGTGAAATTCTGAGTGAAAGTTCAGAGTGGGAGAGGGCTTGGGCTTTCCCCTGGGAGCTAAGCCATCTGGGCTGGGTCTCAGGGAGAACGGGGACTTCCACGTTAGCTGTTTATGTTACCCTCGTCTTTGGCTGATGCAGTTCATTCCTCTTTCACAGGCTAGTTGCTCGAATGTTAGAAGCAACAGCTGCCCCGAACACTGTTATGTTTTTATCTTCAAGCTAGTGCTTATTGTAAAGGATATATTGTAGCGGGTCTGTCTCTTCAGCTAATAGGCCAAGAGAAAAATAGGTGGTGGTGAGCGCCTGCAAATAATAGCATCAATCTAAATAAAACTGGCTAAACTCAATCCAGATAATTTCACTCTCTCAGTATGGTGCTAGCAGGCAAAAATGGCTCCAGATGACTATATTTGCTGACTTGTTACCGAGTGATACAAAGCATATGAGGCCAACTAGAGGTCACCAAATACGTGGTGCCTCCTCTCTCCCTGCTTTCAGCTCCTGTGAGACAGAAAGGAATAACAAAACTGGCAGGAGTGGCATCCAGCTCCACAGTGGGGTCTGCTCTGCCTCAAACAGTCACTGAATCATTTGTGAGCAGAGTTTCTGGGAGCAAAGGGGAAGACCGTAGGAAAGGACCCTCTTTCCCCTTAACAACCCAGCAGATAAAGCTAATGAAGACCAGGGCATGTATTCATATCCAGTATTCATAAGGCTTTCTCAGCTATGAGGATTTATCTGAAGTGCAGAATATCTAGAATTCCTTTCTCCCCCCCCCCCATTTTTTTTCTACTTCATACTGTACTGAAGTTTTCTGTGCTGGTTTTGTTGTGCCTTGCCAGATATTTAGGGGATTTCACTGGATAGAGACTTCATATGAAAGACTCTCATACAATCAAAAGGAATAAATTGACTTATCAGGAAAGCAATCTGTTTTGTTCACTCTCCCTTCTCCAGCTTTGAGGCAGTGCTAAAGCAGCATAAAGTAAAAATCTTTGAAAGCAGATGTCTGGCACTTATGTATCTATATCTCAGATTAATCTTTCTGCTCTCCAGACAAATTCTACCTTCACAGGAGGTGTAAAACATTAGGGTTTGGTCTGGAAAGCAGGTCTACACAGGAACAGAGTTTAGAACAGCAGGACAGCACCAGCCCTCATGCTAGTAGAGCTGTTAGTTCTGCTGCAGCAAGGGTTTTTCTGCAATCTCAAAAATGGACTATCTTCCACCTATGTCTAAAACGCATGCTCCAAAGAATCAAGCCAACATGTGGGACTCCCCTGGTCTTTGCTTTCTTTGCAGGCTATGGAAGCATGTAAAGATGCAGGCTTGGCAAAGTCTATTGGAGTATCCAATTTCAACCGCAGGCAGTTGGAGATGATCCTGAACAAGCCAGGACTTAAGTACAAACCTGTCAGCAACCAGGTATGACTGCAAGCCAAGGGTGGTGCCTGCCATGGTGCCACCGCCCTGTAGGGAACACAGAGGCAACATGTGGCCCAAGTCCCCACATGCAGAAGGGTGGCATACACTTTGCCACACATGCTGCCCTCCATACTGTCACACTTCCATTTCTAGCTTGAAAATATTACTCATCCTATCTAGGCTAAAGATAAATACTTGAAGATGCTGGAATGGTCACTCTCTTCAGTTCCTGCTCCAGGACTATAAAACTAGTGCCTCCGTGCCAAGCTCTGTAACAAGGTTGAATGCTGAGTCAATGCAGATCTTAAATCTCTGCCACGTACTTTACTTCAAGTCCCAAAAATTCCCAAGACAAACCATTCAGGGCTAACCAGTCCTCAATGAAGCCATGTCTACCTCAGCTGACACCAAACCAAAACAACCCTAAGTACCAGGGATCCTGAGTCACTCTCAGCTTCCCAAGTTTAAAAGCTGTTAGAAGTAACTCCTAAATTTCCCATACTTGCTCTCTTGTGCCTTTCCTGTAGACATCAGTAAGAATTAGAGAAAAACCTAAATTAAAGAGGAGACCCCATTAAGTGACCAACTTGAGCTGAACAAGCCAATGAAAATGATAGGCATGTCCAAGTTAAATTACAGTAGCGGGGCTCAGATAAGGTGGTAAGTGGCAGTGACCCACCCGAATGCCCAATACCTTTGACATTTGGCAGCTCACTGCGTTTCCTAGAAATCACTGGGAAGCTCTTCTGACTCATCTGGCACAAACAAATATCCACGTTAGCAGTATCAGAGAAGAGGCCAGAGAGCAACTGAGACCAACTTCCCACCCTCAGCGTATGGCCTGGAGGGCTAGGATTGGCACAGGGCAGGGCAGGGAGGCTGGCTATAGCCTTCATTTCTGTCTTTGGCCTGCATGGAAATGAGGCCTGTGAGAGGAGGAAATTCCAGCACCCTTCACTGGTATTAACATGCCTAGTGGGTGCAAAATGCAATTGCTGTTTCTGGCATACCCCTAAGACTGCACTGAGCATTGCTGCTGCTTCCTGGGGTTGAGGAAAACCAGGCAAAAGATTAAGCCCAGCTTAGGGCAGCTAGCCAGCAAGCGTAGATGTGCCAGCTAGCTTCAGAGTGCCTGCAAACAGTGGTTGCTCTGTCACCTTGTAGACATCCCTTTCCCAGAGACTGAGAGACAGCCAGAAAATCCCTGCCTGTAAGGGAATGATGCACAGTATTTGCGATGTGGGAGGGCAGAGCTTGTAACAAGGTCATAACCGTTATGGAGATGTCTCAGCTTTTACATATCCGCCCCCTCACCTTTCTATCTGGGACAGTTTATGCCAACACTTCGCCTAAAGACATCAGATTAGTCATCCTGAATGCAAGAGGCAGAGAAACAAAGATCTGACCCACGTGAGACGGGTTGCGGTCTCAGCCTACCTCTCTAGTGAGCTTCCCTCACCTCCATCTCCTCGCTTATTGCCAGCTTTCCACTGGGGGCCAATAAAAATTCCCTGCAGCCAAATTATAATCACAGATGTTGATATGCTGTCCACCAAAAAAAAAAAATCCATCACGCAGCAATGTACAATTAGAACAGTAACCACAGGTTGTGTTTCCTTATTCCTTAACTTACATGTGTCCTTTCCTGAAGGCATCATCTGGTCTGTAGCTCTCAAATATTGGGACACCATCTGCCTCTGCATCTGGTCCTGTTGATTAATCATCCTTTCTATGTTACTTTTGCAGGTTGAATGCCATCCCTATTTCACCCAACCCAAGCTCTTAGAATTTTGCAGACAACATAACATTGTTATTGTTGGATACAGCCCACTGGGAACCTCAAGGGATGAAACATGGTAAGTTTCCATATTACTCTCTAGTAGCAGGATCCAGGAAAAGAATAATAGTTATCCATTGCTGGGTGTCTGTGAAAAATACCTTTGTCCCCATTTTTCAGAGTAGTGTCAAACTTCAGTGTCTAAATATTACTGTTGTGAATGTAAACTTGCAACACTCCTGATGCATGCTGTCATAAAAAAATGCCAGGTGTCTGTATAGGAGGTTGCCTCAGGTCTCCTCTAACAGAAAGCACGTGTCTGTAACTGGTAATGTTGAGGCTTAGGTGAGAAAGTAGAAACTAAGTCAACATTAGGACATCACATAGGAAGTTGCGTTTGGCAGCCCACCAACCTAAATGCTAAAGCTTTTCTCCCATCTTTCACACTACTTGTCAAAAAGGTGCAGTATTGTCCACAAACAAGTAGATGCCTCTATGTTTTGGCATTAGAGATAAGGAGGTTTGTTTGTTTGTTTGTTTTTCCCAATTTTCTTCCAGGGTAAATGTGTCCTCCCCTCCTTTACTGAAGGATCCTGTGCTGAATGCCATTGGCAAAAAGTACAACAAGACAGCTGCACAGGTTGCTTTGCGTTTCAGCATCCAGCGAGGGGTGGTGGTCATCCCAAAAAGCTTCAATCCACAACGTATCAGAGAGAATTTCCAGGTACATTCGTACTCCGATGGTGCATGCATGAATCCACTTACATTGGCTTAGCCCCTATAGAAGGTGATTTTCCCATTTCTTTCTGTAGGCATAAGGCTTAACCAATGTCAAGCTTTGCCACATTTGATGCTTTTTGTCCCCATCACTTAATGGTACCACAATGTGACAATAATAGAGCAAAGTATAGAGGAAATTTTGGTGTCTTTTAACCCTCTGGAGTAGCTGAAGTTCCAGCTGGTGGTGTATCCCAGAGCATCAGTTGCTGTAGTGAGCAGCACAAGCGAGATAAAGTAATTCAGTAGGTCAGTAGCCCAAGGTTGCTGGCTGTAGGTGTTCAGGAATGACTGACTTGTTCTGTCCAGTCTTCAGGTACAGGGCAGCTTTGTTAGGGAAGGGTTGCTACATGCAAGTGTGCCAGAAAGGCTCATAACCACACCACCAGAAAGCATCTGGCTTGGCCACGACACCCAAATAAGATGAAGAATTTCTTCCTGTGTCCCTTGCAGCACTCAGTACTCACACTGCTCCCTGCTTTCTGTGCCAGTGTATTGCTTTCAAAGCTGGTGGCCCAGTACTTGCCAGACTACCTTTCTCTTCTTGCAAAATGTGACTGGACTTATTCATGTCCTCAAGACTTTCCTGTAAATGCAAGCAAGTATGGATTTGTGGGGGAGACGGGGGAGGAGAGGGGTTGTACTTCTGAAATCTGGAACATATGAATGTTGATTGTGACAAGAAATGCTAACTAATTCCTAACATATCCTTCCATTAAGATCTTTGACTTCTTCCTCACTGAGAAAGAGATGAAAGAAATTGAAGCCCTGAACAAAAACATTCGTTATGTGGAACTGTTAATGTAAGTCCAGGAGGAATCCTAGATCCTCACAGAACATTCCTGTCTTTTCAGAGGATTTAAAAAAAAAAAAATCACTTCCTTTTACTATTAATTTTTGTATAAACAACCTTCTTTTAAGGTAAGGCTTAAATATGGGAGGTCTTTAATGCAGCCTCAATACGCACCTGGACCCGTTGCAAAAATAAGTGTGTAATATTTGCTTACAGCTCAGATGTCAAAACCCCACCTAGTAGAAAGTGACTGTATCTGGCTATTCCATCTCTGCTCCATCTCCTTAAAGGCTTTCTGCTATATGTTGTAATGACAATCTCAGCCACTCACAAGGTGTAGCATTGCCCCTGTCTAGCAGTGTGGATATCAGAGCTGAAATTCAAATAGGAGCACTTTCTTGTCTTTCCCCTCCTTCCCACCTTCTCTTCCAGTGCTCAGCAAGCCATGTTGCTGCTTGAGTACAATGGCCTATGGATTGTAAACCTAGTGTTTCCAGAGGCAACTTGTCCTAAATTGCCATGTG
Source organism: Ciconia boyciana (assembly GCF_034638445.1). Taxonomy (NCBI): domain Eukaryota; kingdom Metazoa; phylum Chordata; class Aves; order Ciconiiformes; family Ciconiidae; genus Ciconia; species Ciconia boyciana. The sequence continues at coordinate 64,425,483 of NC_132934.1, forward strand.
GAAGGCAAAAAATTAAGGACACTGCTACATGAAACCGCAGGGCTAATTTAGGGAGAGCTCTGCTCCTTCTCGCTTAATACTTTAGTGAGAACATCAAAATTTGCCTACCCAACTTCCTCATAAAAGATGATACATCTTCGTGACCACAAGTGGTCAGAAACTTTGTTTTGGCCTTTCCTCTGATGCTGTCTTCTTCAGCAATCTCCCTCTCCTGTGGCATGATGAGTTGTACCTTCTTATATGGAAAGCAGAAAACCCATGCAGCTTGTTTGACTGCTAGACCACTTCCTAATTATCTCTTCTGAGAACTAACAAGGCTTGATCTCTTGCTGCTTGTGATCTAAAGCTTACCACCCTATGTAGTTTTGCTTCACCTGAAGGCTGCACTACCCCAGAAGGCTCAGACTGGCCCAACATCTCCTCTTCCGGAGAATGAGGACGTTTGTTTTTCCTTCAGCTCAAGAGCATCTACACTTTATGGCTGAACTTTATGCTTTCCCCTTTTCAGGGCACTCAATGTGTAGCCAAATGCTAGATTCGTTTCCATGCATTTCTCTTGTTACCTTGGATTATCTGTGTCTTACCAAACTGTAGCGTGCTCAAGCACTAAAATAATGAAAAGCAGAATAGCAGCATCAATAGCACTCTAAAACATTGACCACTGCTGAAAACATGGGGGGAATGTTGCGAAGGAACAAATAAACCACTCACTGTGCTGCATAAATATGAACTAAGTTAAAAGCATCATAATGGAGTTAATCTTTCACATTTAAGTTCAGACAGGTGCTCTGAAGCTTTAGTTTCTTAAAACTTAAAATAGCCTTCCATCAATTAGCAGCACTTGGTTCCAGAAGGCTTCTCACAAATGGCCTATCAGATTCTTATGTGTGTTTTGGTATTTGAAATTGTTTGGTTTTTCATAGCTAAGTTGAGCTATAACATCATTTAAACTTTTAGTGAGTATATACACGAAAAGTAACCTTGGTGCAAATGCAAGAGCCTTTTCCAGAAGCAAAGTTAAAGGATGCAAATGCCTACAGAAGAACTTTCTAAGCCACCAATCCAAAAACTAATAAACTAAATACTTTGCTTTGTTAGACTAAATTTGGTCACAGGAGGCCATTGAGGACAAAGAAAACAGGTTGCATAGGATGGACATTGCCAGCTCTATTTTTCACAGGAGTGCCATGTTGGGGGAAAATGCTTAAATACAGTCTGACCTAAACCTAAACTGTGAAAAATGCCTTCTCGGAAAAGTGATGTTGCCATGTAAGGAGCAGCTAAACTTATATCTGCCTACTATGTGTTCTCACACTGAAGTGTCTGGAGTTGACACTGCAACAGATAAGTTACCAGCCTAAAGAGATTTCTTATTTCATCCAGCAATATGTATCTAAAAAAGTCAAACCATCGTACAGAAATACTTCTGGTTAGTCAACTTTGTGCAAAACCTTTGACTGCTGTGATGCAAATGCCAGCAGGAATGAAAAAATCCAGCTTTCCTCTGGCTCTTCCAGTTATCAGCTACCATGGGTACTGTGTGCAAATCTGTTGTTCTGATGGTGTGAGTAAGGCCATACAAACAGGATATTGCAATCAGTGGAATGAGTTAGCAAGTTAAGCATCTGAGCAGAAAACGGAGGTTTTGTAAAAATATGAGTACTCCAGGAAATCTTAGTCTGAAATGGTTTCTTCTCCCCTTGGAGATATCTAGAAGTATTGTGCTGGGCAAGTTTTGTATTAATCTGTCTGCTTGATTTATCTTGTCCTCCCAGTCTCTGCTATGGATATTCTTCCTTAGCAGGTATTCCAAGCTGCATTGACTCCTCTGAGTGAATCATTTTCACTCAAAGGACTCAGACCTGTGAACACATGAGATCTGATTAGCAAGCATGCTCCATAGATGGAAAGTAGAGATTATGACACTGGCAACTCAAACATTGTCAAGTTATACTGAAACCAAAAAGCCAAAGTGTTGTGGCTTGTTTTTTTGAACCAACTCAATCTGTTAATATGTAAACACTTCACCTTGGCTGAATATTGGAATGAAATGTTTTGACACAACCAATTCAAAATGTTTGATGCCTTCCAGTTAGTTAACTTCAATATTGTGAAATGTAGCCTTCTTAAACTGGAACAATTCACAGCTGGGATAAATGCCAGTATTTGTTGTGCTCTGCTGTAAGACAAGGCAGCCAGCTGCCATGGTGCACCTGAGAATGCTTTTCAGAAACTTTTTATTTTGCTGATGGAAAGTGTTTGTCAAGCCAGGGCTTGACAAACATCATCTTTTAACATCATCTTCTCAAACAAACAAGAAAAAACAAAACAAAAACCAACTACCTCTCTCTCTGAAGTCTGTCAATAATGGGCAAACACCGTGTTATTTTTTTCCACCTGCAGTTGACCCTGGGAATTTTCTTCTTGCCTTTTATAATGATCCTAGATCATGCATCTTCCCTGAGCATGCAATTTTTAAAATTAAGCCTGAAGCATCTCTACCTTTGGTAGTATGCAGCCATGAACATCCCTTTGTCCCCTGACCTGAGTCACCCCAAAGCTTCTTTGTAAATTCTCTGCCACTGGTGCTATTAACCTGGCAGAGCATCTACATCCAGGCTGAGCTAGAGGACAGCCAGACCTAGTCTGGGTATGGCAGCCACTTGGAGAAGGCACCATACCAGACCCAGACCTGTTCATGCCAGCTCTAACTGCATAAGCCAAAGTAGTAGAATCTGGTGCCTCCACCTCTCCTTCAAATATAGTCCTTATTTCTGAGGGTCTTTCTAGATATTTGAACAAAGAAGTCTTCCCCTTCCACAATGCACACATAGTGAAGCCATCCCCCTTCCCTACAACACTTCTACTAACCTGAGTTAAATTCACAAATATAGCGAGAATAGCTGACATCCAAACTCTTGTTGGTTTTTCCCATCTGTCTGTAGGCCTGAAAAATGGTCCTTCACTGTCCTTTCCTTAAATGCACAGGTTTGCTTCCAACTCTGCAGGGAAGATTATTCAGAGCAGACAGCTTCTGAATAAGCAGAAGAGCCTTCCATGAAGGCCACCTATATATTGCAAGGAAAAGAAGTTTGCTAGGCACAGGACAACTGCATCAGTGATGTGATATCCTGTTTCACCCACGAAGCTCATTTGTTCAATCTGACCTATCCACAGGTGGCGTGACCATCCAGAGTATCCCTTCAGCGATGAATACTGAAAACAAGGTGTGTCCAGACAGGTTCCTAACTCGGTGCCATTAGGCTTCACTGAAAGTGACCCAATGTTTAGTGCTTTGACTTCATGGGGGACTGTTCAAATCAGCATTAAAACATGACATTTACTTCCTCTTGTCTTGTCAGTCTCTTATTGCTACTGAAGAGCAAATCTATTTAACCTATTGAATCTCTGTTTTTGGCTTAGGAGGCTTTAACGCTGAGCATCAAGACTTCAAAACTGACAGCTGATAAAATTGAAGATTTCTCTTGAAAACAGGCTCACTAGTTCAAGCCAAATAATTTTCACTCAATGGCACATTCTTCACTGAATTTGAAACAAGAAGTTCTGCTTCAGTAGATGTGAAGCAGTATCATTTTGTTTCACAGCTCAAGTGACAGAAAGTTAGGAGTGGGGAACTAATTGGATTTGCTATATATATATGCGCATATGTATATTGATATATAGATAGATATAGATATATTCACTGCTTCATGCAATGAAGCCTGTTTCACTCCGACCAGAGTATTCTTCAGCTGCATACATGAGCTGCATTCCATAGGTACGTCCCAGCTGGCTCCACATGCAATTAGTTCAAGCCCTAAAGCATTATAAGCATGTTCATGTCCACCCCACCTCAGCGAAACACAGGAGGGTGTATGACTATTGCATCTGTATTCGAGCTGCTATACGAGGATGGTATTGCATAGCGTTGCACATGCAACCTGGAGCCATCCTGGAGCTAGCACTAGCAAGAGCCTCATCTCATGAGATTAAAAATCCCTTAAACTTCTTTCCTGCTTCACAAACTGATATTCACCCAATAAAGTTTCTGTTCACTTCAAAATTCTTAGTCTTTTGCATAAACTCCTGACCAAGACAATACTGAATTAGGAAGCTAAGTTTTAAATTAGGAGAAAGTTGTATTTTGTTAATTACCACTTTCTACCGTGCTTTGAGACTGCAGAACACTGGCAGGTCCAAGAAAGGGTAGGAATCAGGCAGAAGCAGCCGGGCTGAAACCTGGACATTTCCTTCTATCTCCCCTCAGCTCTCTGAAACATGGGGGCAGAAGCATGGACACCAGCGTAAGGAAGACTAACTCCTTCAGCATGAATTTCTTTTTCAGACCACTTGTTTGCTCAACAAGTTTTGCAGCCTATAGGTGCGTCAGCCTATACCCACATCTGCAGAAGGCTACTTTCCCTTCCTCCTGTGCCCAAGCACTCCAGTTTCCTGCCACAAAGGGGGTATGCTAGAGAGGTATTGAAGAAGAAACTAAATCATACACAGAGAGAGTACTTCATGTACTAAAACATGCATACTGCCATTGGAAAATGGGTCGTACATAACCTTCAGTCTATAGCATCTACTTTTATTTATTACCATTGCTATTTGTTATCCCTGGAGTGTCTGGAACAGGAAAACAGCAGAGCGTACAGTTCATGGAGACACTCCTGTTGGGTCAGGGTGTGCTCCTCAGAGCTGAGGTGCAGAGGTACAGGGGTTACCATTTCACAGGCTCCCAAATGGGTCTAGTGCCAATGCATCCCTGGATGAACTCAGTGGGCACCACTAGAGAAGTCAGGCCCCTTCACCGGGGGTGGCCATCACATAGTATTTATAAATCCATTTATAAAGCTATGTCAACAGAGGAGCATTCTGCTTGCTGGAGGTTACCCAAGGGCAATTCTCATTTTAGTCTATTACCCACTTAGACCAGAGAGGGAAATAAAAAAAGGTGGGGGAAGTATAGCTGAGGAGGAAGAATACACATTAGAAATCTGCTGGTGTGGATCTAAGGACAATCTCAAGGTCAGGTGGAGCCCTGCTCCCAGAGGTCGTCAGAAACACTATGACAGCCCTGCTTTGCCCCTTTGCAAATAGCTGAGGTCCCGGCCAAAAACCTGAACAAAATCCAAGTCTAAATTCAAGTGCCAGAGAGGAGCACAGTTACCACCATACCAAACGTGTTATTCCAGTTGCTTCATAAGTACAAGCCTTAAATAGAGCTATCGGGGGTCAACTGCTTAACAGTAGCACTGTACAAATTTTTGCACTGTAACTTGACCAGGTGCAGGTCTCTGGCCATGGACAACATTCAGGCCGGGTTTGGCAAAGCTGTTGTTTTCTACACCGCAAATGTCAACTAATGCTCATCTTAAATGCTCACACCAGCCCCTTCACAGCTATCTGCTCTTTCCAGACATCCCCCCCCCCGAGGTTAGGCAGCACCTGAGGTTCTAATAAATCAGGTGACCTTGTATGTGTAAATATGGAAGACGATACGCTGAAGCCTAACAGGAAATACCCTATAATCAAGTCTTCAATCTGTACTGAGTTAACAGGCAGGAAAGAGTTCCTCCAGCCCAAGTCATGCCAGCAAATCCCTTTTTCTCCTCCCTCTAATTTTAATAGAATCCTCCTCCTCCTTTGCATTTCCTCATTTGAATCTGATGAAAAAAGATTCAGCCTCTTCCCAGGGGCGAATGCTCCCATACTCGTTTCCATCGGTTATGAAACTGCTACTGACGTCTAGCCTAGTTTTTCCCCCACTTTGCTCAGTTTCAGACCATTGCTCCCCATTGTTCTCCATCTTGCCCTACAAAGAAAAGGTTTAGAGGAGGGAAAATAAACAGGCCTGCAGATGGGGGCTTGGGAAACGCATTCCACCAGCAACTACACAAAGAGATAGAAAAACCCCAAACCCCGGCCCCACGTACAATCTGCTTGCATCTAGCAAATTTCAGAGGCTTATTGAACTCGCTGCCTGGTGCGAAACACATCACTTGGAAGCGCTGCATACAGCCCTGCTCCAACTGGAAGGGTCAAGCGCGGGCAGAGGGGGCTCCAGCACCTCCTGCTATGATAGCGATCACACATGACAAGAATAGACCCAAATATGTACCGGGAAAACTTACTTGCTGTTACTGTAAGTAACCTGAGTAGTTTGTGACTCTTCCTGTAGTGCAAAGTGAAATGAAATCCAGGCCAAAGAAGTTTGCTTCAACTATGCAAAGTGACTTTATGGCAGAGAGAAGAACAAGTGATGCAGCATTTTTTAATTCTTTTGCAGCCCAAGAGCTGCTCTGGGCTGGCCAGCAGCAAGCCAGGTGATATACTTGCATCCCCAGCAGCAAAGCAGTTGCCGCAGCTGTACATTAGAGCATGAGCTTACCTGGCTGTCAGAGGAAGAGGCATTCCCTGTTGCTACACAAGCTCAGGGCAGACCACAAGGCTTTACAGCTGCTGCAGCTGGGCCCTTCCTTGGGCACGTCCATGCTCACATTTAATAGGTAAAGCAACAAGGAAGCGCTGTCAAGCAGTTATCGTGCAACACGCTGACATTTCCCCCACCCTGCACTACATGGTTAGCCAAAGATGTTTCCCCACAGGGAGGCACAGCTTCATCTTCCCCAAGACTAAATATCTGGAATAGGACTCTGTTTCAGAAGGGACATGCATCCAGTTTTCCCTGATGCTGTGCAGGTGCTCGCAAGAGGAATAGGGAAGATAGTAAGAGGCAAAGTGGGATGCACCCTGTGTACATTTTACAGCCTTACATTAAAGAATAACCTTTGGATTTATATTGCACATTTTTGTACCACAAAGCTATCAAGAGGTTTTACAAGGGTGTGTAATGTGTCCTGTGGAGGAAAGGGCGAGTGGCCTTACCAAGCCATCAGCCAGAAGTAGGACACAGTTTTGGGTAGACAGAACTGGACACAGGGGAAGGGAAGGCAGTACCTCCCATAGTTTTCATGCCTTGCCTGCCATTAAGGCCTAGGTGCCTCAGAGCTGGCTGCTCTGCAGTAAAAATGAGATCTCCCTTCCCCTGGCCAAAGTGTAATGATAACTGAGGACAGAAAGTGAGTTTTGCAAACAGTAGGAGAGGATCGGAGGCCACAAAAGACAAAGTCTTTGGTTACATACAGCAGGGTCCTCACCTGATAAGGCTTCTTCACTTCGTTGCTTTCTTGAATCCAACAAACCCTGAAAGCTGCTCACCTCCAGACTGGCAGGATATTTAACCACTACCATATCCTTGGGACATGCAAAGGAATTCAACAGCAGCGAGGCTGCTATTTTCCTTAACTAATTAAGATCGCCTCATAACCAGAATCAGAGTTGGTTCTTCAATTGAGTGTGCGAATCATTTAAGTGTGGAAGCAAAGCCAGTGTTGTAGGGACTCTTAGAGGAGAAGAAATCACATGCCTGGGATGTGCAAGACATCTCTCATATCTCTGCAGCAAGCAGAAAGGACAAACTCAGATCCCTCATGTACAGTAAGTCTGATTTCTAGATTTAAGATGAGATACCACCTTCCTCACTGTGCGCAGCACCAAAGTCCCCTTGTTGCCATCCACCAAATTGAAACACTTTGAAATAAATCGGGTTTGTATTTGCAAGACAACTCCCTTATTTTCTGGGGGAGAGGAAGGGAGGGAGCTACTGTTTCCAGACATATTTTGCCCAGCTCTCAACAGGACAATTCACACATGTAGAGGAAAGCACTGAGGTGGAGAAGAAAGTCCGTAAGAGAGTGACATTTTAGAATGAGATTCAACATGCTTATTTCACTTGTGACCTAGACTGCAAAAACATTTGCCTTTGGGGGTGGGGTAATCAGCACACAGTTGGGTACTAGTGCAGTTTTTATACTAATTGATTCTCAGCAATGCCATATTTCAGCTCTTCCCAACATCCTACTACCCTGGAGCAAAAACCCTAGCTCATAATAAAGGGCTTTGAGAGTGCGAAAAACAAAAAAGTTAATTTTAATTTTTCAATGCCAGACAGATGCCTCGGGGAACCTTAACTCAACATGCATGAGCAATACTCACAACAGGACAACACATTGCAAATAAAATGCAAAGCAGAACCAAATGGAAAAAGAGGAGGGAGAGAAGGAGCTGGAAAGAAAGACGACGCATGTATGTGTAAACACATACACATGCACACAGAGGGGCACCACTCGATGAAGCTGCTCAGTTTTTGCTCTCCAGACTGCAAAGCTACCTGGATGGAGGCCTCAGATCAGCCCAACATCATTCAGCATAGTGAAGGCAAAATCCTGCACTGGGACAAATGTGCACTCGATTACAAGTTAAATGAGAGCTCATGATGGCCTAGAACACATCTCAGATCAGCCTCATGCATAACAAGGAAAAGGCTGTGCAAGCACAGGGTGCTGAGGACACTGGATAGGCTCCTGCTAACATTTCAGCACATACAAATCAGGAGTGACTGCTGACTCAAGGTTTACACCAGTATGGATGCACAAAACAGAGGCCCCACACCCTCAGTGCAAGGAAACTCATCCTGAATTTTCTGTTCCCCTAATTAGCCTGACCAGTGCTGTTCTCCCAGGTCAGGGCAGACCCTGGGGAAAGCTTGCAAAGAGTGTTTTGTCTTTGTGATCTCTTAGGAAAACTGCTTTGCTCCTCATGCCACCATGTCTCAAGCTTCCACCTACAGGGCACCACCCAGAGCTCCTCACAGGTGAATAGGGAGGTTTCCCAGCAAGGTGACCCCACCAGCCCACATGTTCGGTATTGATGCCCCCAGGCACTCCAGAAAAGCCCAAACCAGCTGTTTGGCAGCATACTTCACACAGTTCCTCCCTGCTTTTCCACAGTGGTGGGACTGCAGTCCTGCATTGCTTTCCTATAGGTTGAGGAAGAGATTGCCTTTACATTTCATTGACTACATTGATCTGCACTTGAGGTACTTCAAAGAGGAATCTCCAGCATTCGGAAAGGTTCTTCTAAGTCATGGATCAGAACTCCACACCCTTGTTCAACAAGCCAGTGGTACCTCTCTGGTCCCCTATGAGGTATGGTCTTTCCAATGTAGAGTAGAAGAAACAACAAAGCAGGACAGTAAGAGGTAACGTATTAGAAATACCACATGGTTTAGGATTTCTACTAAATTTTTTTCTAGGCATGGCATTTAGAGCACACCAGCAGCCATGAATTCCCTTGGCAATCTACACCTCTCCAGGCCTGAGACCACCAAGTTACTTGGCTCATGCCCCCGTGTTCACAGAATTGGTCTGCTGGGTGTGCGAGAGTTTAAGGCAACAAAAGTGGTCTCAGAGAGCATGGTTGGAGGGAGGGGGCATCATAGCTCCCTTCCCTCAGCAGTTAAAGCACTGAGAAGTGATGCAGCAAGTCAGGTTAAAATCTTTATGGGGGTTTAAACCTACATGTCTTATCTTATCCAGTTACCAAGCTATACAGCCTTCTGGAAGGGATCTGGCTCCATCCATCCTGCTGAACTTTTCAACTTTGCATGAGAAATTCATCAGGGTGAAAGGGGGAAGGGCTTGGTATATGAGAAACATAATGCACTTTCTTGGGAAGAAGGGCACTTGCAGTCTGGCCCTCACTCAGGTCACTGCTGACTGGAAAATACTCCCACAGAACAAGGATCAAAACTTCTCCCCCTTGTACTATGGCTCATTCCTATGCTATGCAGGTTGCTCTCTGCTGTTCCTTTTGGACACAACACCAGTTACATTATCAGAGAGGATTCTCTGTGTTGGAAAGGGTGATGTAAATACCCCTTCCATCACAATATATGTAAATGTGAATTTCACTGCGTTTCTAGGATTTATTACTACAGCGAGAGCAAACCCTACAGCATCACTTAACCAAACACTTACCCCAGCAGGCTGCACAGAGATACTACAGATCCAACTGAATTAAGACATTGATTTGCACCTCCCTCTCACCCAATTGCCCCAGCACTCCACAGACATTAGTGACTGAACTTGTGTGATTATCGTTGTCTCCCCCAAACCTTAGTCCTTTGACCTTCTTTGCAGCTAAACACATCCATCCAGGTTCTCTGCTCTCTCCCAGGTTTCATTTTCCCACATACCTGAACTACTAATCCAATCAAGACTTGACTGCTGAGCGAGGGTCCCCCTCACACGCTGTCCTCCATGCAAAGATCGCTTGGACGCTTGTCCCCATTCTGGTTTCCTCCCATCCACTGAGGCAAGAGGCCTTGACATGGCCCACCTCCAGGGAACGGTCACTCACCTGAGCTATTTCCCAGCTCTGGTAAAACTCAGCATTTAAAAAGAGCCATTGGGTGTGAAGTGTGTCTTTCCTGTGGCTTTTATGATGGAAATGTGGATATGCTGTGCTAGACAATGAGAATCACAAACCAAAACTAGTTACAAGAGAGAAAGCATGAGGAAACAACATTGTACGCCTTTCAGTAATTTTGACCGTGTGAAGGATTATGAACTTTGCGTGGAATAAAGGCCTGATGTGCCCCACGGAATACAGCCTCTGGCAGAGTCAAGGCTGGAAAAGGGTAAAAATGGTGGTGGGAAAGCCGAGGAAGCCAGCTGATGGGCTATGGAGACTGGCCTGTTTAGAGTGGCACGGAGAGAAGCAAGATTCTCCTATTGCAAACCATATAATAAGGGACATGCATTAACCCCTACGTTTACAGCTATATAACGGTACAGGAATGAGGAAACACTCAAAGAAATCAAGGAGCAGAAGATTGGTCAGGATATGAGTTTTTAGCTATGCAGGGCCACTCTCTGGAATTCATAGCTACAGCCATTAAAGGGCCAAACAAGGGTACTGGGGTTTGAACCTAATGGCTTGTATAATGGCCAGTGCGTAATACCTCTGTGCCAGATACTGCCTAGCTAGCTGGATGGGAACATGATGGGAAGAGGAGAACTTTCCCACCTTGCCCTGCGTGTTGCACACAGGATTATATGACTGAGGACTCAAAAGAGATTTGTCTGGTGCCAGGGTCACACACTGCTCGGGGCTTAATACTTTCAAGTCACATTCAATAAAGGCACCTTTTTTTTTAAAAGTAACTCCTCTTTGCTCCAAGAGGAAGGCCAGAAAATAGAGGTATTGGAGCTTTTCAGCAAGGAGGCTGACTGTATTTATGATCGCAGGCTCGCACGGGCATGCACGCACGGGCTGGGAATCCTGCCCTCTGCAGAGTCCTGCTGCGCATTTCCACGGAGAGGTGCTGGGATGAGGCACATCAGCTTCCACAGGCACCCAGAGCACCTCATCTGCTACAGCTGCATGCACAGCACTTCACTAGCACTGAAGAGTCACAGGCTGCGAGCAGCACAACAGCCTAAACCCAACACTTGAACCACAGATACAGCCTCCCAGGAAATATCACTGGGGTCTGACAAATAAAACAAAATACTTCAGTCCTTTGCATTAGCTTAGCACCAGGTTGATATTAGCCGCAGTTTAACCGGTTAGCCTGCAGTAGATTGTTTCACACCCACTTTGCTTTGTAGCTTGACACTTTCTCTTCACAGAAGGGTTTCTCATGAACAGGCTTGAAGCAAAACCAAGAAGTATTTTTCCCCCTACACTCACCCAGTCTTTTTTCAATTCCTGAGAAATCACCTATGAAGCTATGGTGAGCTTATGTGCTGCTAATTTCAGAAGTCACAGGCACAGCTAATCTCAGTTGCCCCACTCTGAGAGGGGCAAGAGGTAGAAAAAAAGCCCCTGAGCAAGTCTCTGTGCTATATTCTTGGTGTTGGCTAGGGTTCAGGCTGTGAGGTAAACTACTGAACTTGGGAAAATAGCAGTCTGTGTATGGCTTTTAACTTACTTTTTCCTTCCCCTACATATGAAATTTCTCTCTACTGTTTCTGGGTCATCAGTCTGCAAATGTGCCTTAGTCATTCGGCTAGGGTGTTCACAGTAGAATAAATAAATTAATCACGCTCTTTGTAGGCATTGCTGTGAAATAACTCCCTCCCCCTTGACTTTCCTGTATTTCCCGAGTCAAGGAAGCCAAAGCCTACAGCAGCCGCAGTGAGCATGCTTTGGTCATCGACTGTCTCACTGGGCAGCGTTGCAGGAAAGCAACCTGTGCACAGCTCTGCTGCTGCCTGCACACGGGGGCAGCTCGTGCTCATGGGCTGCGTCCGCCCCGCTGCCTGGCCAGGGGCCTGGATGTGCCCCTGCTGCACTGGGAGATGGAGGGCGAATCTGTGCCTGTAAGGGCAGCACAGCATAGGCACACCTCACACACATCCCCTGCTTCTGGGGCTGTCTTTGTATTTGCAGTTTCCTTAGGTCTTGAAAATGAAAGCAGGCAGGTAAGAAAAGGCAAAACGAGAAGCTCAAGATAAATGACACTTAACACTCCAAATTCCTCCTTCGTGTGGGCTCAGGGGGCTTGAATCCATGCTCTGCACTGGGCTGTTTAGGTATGATTTTGGGAATCATCCTACCCAACATGGGACAGCAGTTAAGTGGAAGGAGATCTGTTACAATCTGGCTTGATTTGCAGGGTGGGGGCCTTGGATGGTGCAGTGCTGACCGCTGCAGCACCAACTTTTGGTCCTGCAGTGTTTGTCGCTCTAAGGTTGCAGCTGGGGCTCTGGTGGGTGGCAGGACCTCAGAGGGCCTGCAAGGGGCATGAGTGTCAGAAGAAAGTTCAGAGAGGAGATGTAAGCTTCAGTCTACTTCCACAGTGAATGAAACACTAATGTTTTCATTGTAGGAAGGCTCCCATTTCCAATTTACCTCTCTCCTGGAGAAAAACATGGAGGTTTTCCTTCTGAAAATCCAGAAGATAGGTGTTTGGCCTTTCAAAAACACAATGAGAAGAACAAAAGGAATTTCCACTACCCTTTAACCAACTCCCTTCTCCAGTCAATAAGCAGAGCATTAAGCAAGGCCACAGAAGACCTTGGTTTTCATCCCTTTTTGACCCTAAAAGATTTGCTCCCCTTGACATTTTTGAGGGAAGTGTCCTAGCACAAGGTTTCAGGAGATCTGCTGAACCTGTATTTCCACAGGTCTTTCAGGTTATGGGGTGAGTTTAGACAACTCATGGGACAATCTCTGCTGGAGAACTCTTGCAGCCTTCTGAGCAATCGAGTTCAGCGCTTCAGTTCATCGGGAGGGTTAAAGTTTGCTTGTCTTTAGTTGCCTACTGTTTAGAGCAGAAAACCCAAAGAGCACTCACAGGATCCTACAAGCAATTGCTCTTGCCTGTTTGTAACTACTATGATGCATTAAGATGGGACATTCCACCCATCCAGGGAACATTATGCTTTGGTCTAATTTCCCGAAGAGTGCGTTCCTGCTGGGATCAGTCCCCCCTCCAAGCTGCCCCTTGTTGAAAGCTCTTCACAGAGAACTATGCAGAATAGATTTATGTGCAAAGTGACCTCATTTTTTTTTCTTTCCTTTCACTGATTCTTTTTTCTTTTTCTATACCTTAAGTAATCATCATTAAAAATTGTATTTTGCTAGTTACTGAGTGTGATGTTCAGTGTGAACTTTCTGTGCATAATTTAGTTCAGATTATTTCTCTGAACAAGCTCTGAAATGAGCCAGTTCTCAGGACTTGCCCGCAGTTAGTTGTTTTCTGCATTTCTAGTAATTCATGGAATAAAATTACTTGGCCTTCAGTATTTTAATAAAACTTTCCTCTTCCAAACAAGGTGTAGAGGTTGTTGTTATGTTGTTACAGCTCCACAGAAGATTTTCCTCCAACGGAAAATTGCTCCTCTGGAAGTATTTCAGCTTTGGTAATACATGTGTAATAAAGTTATAAAATTTTATTTCTTTATGTATGTGCTTATACTTAGATTTACCATCTGTTTATCACTTCATTTATCCACATTTCTCTTCTGTGAGTTTGTGTTGTCTTTTAATATAAGGAAGCATTACATTAGCACAGTGTAGAGAGCAGTGCATTTACCCAGCGCCTTAGTACTATCTTCATTCCCCATCAAGCAGAGTCCCGGAATTTTAATTAATATTCAGTATAATTCTAGCAAGTTAAAAAAAAAGCATAACTGAAAGTCCACGAATCCTCATGTATAATAAACATGCCTAATAGCATAAAGTAAGCAGTCATCTATCTGTTCAAGTGATCAGATGGAACGAAAGCAAGCTAGCCATAACACATCCAGTCTTATTTACTAGCTCCTCTTCCTGTTCTCAGCTATACACAGAAATGGATCTCTAACTTTACAAGGGTGATTCATTTTACCAGTGACAGAAGAGCAAAACACTGTAATGCTCCTGCAAGGCTCTCAGGGCTGTAGCCTATGTCAGTGCCCTGCCTGCACCGACCTCCACCACTGCATGGATGTCTGCATCCTCCTGAAGCTTCTTCTGTGTCATTGGCACTCATGGGTCCCTGTGCATCGACTTTATGCCTGTTAGTGAGCAGAGATTCCTGGATCAGACATCACAGAGAGTTTCCACTTCTATGAGAACTGCTAATCAATGCAAGCTTTTGGAGAATCTGTGTGTGGATAGTGGGATAGGGTTGAGCATGGGTGGGACAGATGTGCTCCCAGAAATGGGTAAGGTGGCCCCCAGACTAGTTTGGGGTGGTTAGAAAGATGAGGTGTGAAGTCCTGATCCAGCTAAACTCTTTGAAAGCCACAGTTTCAGGAGATGCCCAGGGTCCCTGTAATTTCTGAGAGTTTCTTGTGCCTGTGGATGAGATCTTAGATAGGTGATGTTCCAGCTGCTATTTTTTTCCTCCAGTTAGAGGCTGAGTGTGCTTTGTACAACACTTGGAATGCTGTTTCAGAGAAAATGGTTGAAAAATGTTTCAGAAGTGATTTCTGTAGATAAATCATGGTAGGAGAGGAAGAAACAGCTAACAAATGTTTTGTGATCTATAGAAAAAATATGGAAAAGAATCTGGACAGGACCACAGAAGGCCCGTCAACCCCTGGATGAAGCAATCGTACCATTTTGACGTCTTAAAGACTTTCCTGAATGGGATCCTCACTTTCCCCAGCAATCTGTAGCAGGGCTGAATTGTCCTTATTGGTACAAAGCATTTTGCCTAAGTCTAAACCAAATCTTCCCTTGCTGCCTTTCACAGTCTCTGCCTCTTGCTCTGCCCAACAGGGACTCGGCCCTCCTGGTGGGAGTGCCCTCACTCTCTCCTGTTCCCATCAAATAACACATGACAGTTGCAGGGCTGGATCTTTTACCACAGACCTCCCGGTTGTCTTGGGGTCCTTGGGAAGCTTTTTGAGCTGCTCGGAGTACATATTCTACCAAGAATTTTGAACTAAACATCTAGAGCTTCCTAGCAAAGGGGGATGGGTCTCAATGACTTGCCCATCTCCTTCCAGCACCGTGTTTTGGCACTGAGTGGCTCGAGTTAGACACCATTTCCATTTCATGTGGTCTGAGAACTTGAGAAAGCTATGTTCCCAAAGCACACAAACTGCCGCATCAGATCAGATGAGGTCATCTAGCAAAAATAATAAGAGAACAACTATGGGAAAATTTGTCCGTTGAAGAAATTTTATTCTAAATACCCATCAGGTACTGGGCTGGGTCATGCCTTGAAATGGTGAGGGAGTTATACTGAAAGGTGGTTGATGAATATGAGAGGGAAAAATATTGTTTTGGATTAACAAAAAAAAAATTTCTTTCCAGCAAAAGTAAAAAATGTTAATACGACGAGTTGTCAGCCTTCTGCAAATTAAAATGAAAGGACATTCCTTAAGGGAAAATTGCTTCAAAATAAAACAAAATGTTGTATTTAGAAAACCTAAACCATTGTAACTTTCCCCAGCTTGCTTTGTTTGCTTTAGCTTAAGGCAGTCTGGATTTGTAGAGCACATGCTCCAACACCTACCTAGGCTGTCTGTGCTTTCTCTTCCCTTTTTCCTTGTTGGTTCAGTCCATCTGTGTATGGTTTCCAAGGGTCCTGCTTCTTCTTCATGAGGTTGGCACTCTGGACATGGTTTGTGGAGGACGTCCTGGAGAGAAAGACTCCAGAGACATTGGACAAAATGTAGCTAGAGCCTTTTCCCTAGCTCAGGAACTTCACAATCCATAGAATCCTAGAATCCTAGAATCATTTACATTGGAAAAGACCTTTAAGATCATCAAGTCCAACTGTTAATCTAACACTGCAAAGTCCACCACTACACCAT
Source organism: Ciconia boyciana (assembly GCF_034638445.1). NCBI lineage: Eukaryota > Metazoa > Chordata > Aves > Ciconiiformes > Ciconiidae > Ciconia > Ciconia boyciana. Next base: position 64,441,649 of record NC_132934.1, read on the forward strand.
GTCCCTAAGCACCACATCTACACATCTTTTAAATACCTCCAGGGATGGTGACTCAACCACTTCCCTGGGCAGCCTGTTCCAATGCTTGACAACTCTTTCAGTGAAGAAATTTCTCCTAATATCCAAGGTAAATCTCCCCTGGTGCAACTTCAGGCCATTTCCTCTTGTCCTATTGCTTGTTACCTGGGAGAAGAGACCAACCCCCACCTCACTACAACCTCCTTTCAGGTAGTTGTAGAGAGCCATAAGGTCTCCCCTCAGCCTCGTTTTCTCCAGACTAAACAACCCCAGTTCCCTCAGCTGCTCCTCATAAGACTTGTGCTCCAGACCCTTCACCAGCTTCGTTGCCCTTCTCTGGACACGCTCCAGCACCTCAATGTCTCTCTCGTAATGAGGGGCCCAAAACTGAACACCGTATTTGAGGTGCGGCCTCACCAGCGCCCAGTACAGGGACACGATCACTTCCCTACTCCTGCTGGCCACACTATTCCTGGTAAAAGCCAGGATGCCATTGGCTTTCTTTGCCACCTGGGCACACTGCTGGCTCATATTTAGCCAGCTGTCGACCAACACCCCCAGGACCTTTTCTGCCAGGCAGCTTTCCAGCCACTCTTCCCCAAGCCTGTAGCGTTGCATGGGGTTGTTGTGGCCCAAGTGCAGGACCTTGCACTTAGCCTTGTTGAACCTCATACAGTTGGCCTTGGCCCATCGATCCAGCCTGTCCTGACCCCTCTGCAGAGCCTTCCTACCCTCAAGCAGATCAACACTCCTGCACAACTTGGTGTTGTCTGCAAACTTGCTGAGGGTGCACTCGATCCCCTCATCCAGATCAAAGATATTAAACAGAACTGGCCCCAACACAGAGCCCTGGGGAACACCACTTGTGACTGGCTGCCAACTGGATTTAACTCCATTCTCCACCACTCTTTGGGCCTGGCCATCCAGCCAGTGTTTTATCCAGCAAAGAGTAGCCCGTCCAAGCCACAAACAGCCAGTTTCTCCAGGGGAATGCTGTGGGAAATGGTGTCAAAGGCTTTACTAAAGTCTAGGCAGACCGCATCCACAGCCTTTCCCTCATCCACTAAGCGGGTCATCTTGTCATAGGAGATCAGGTTGGTCAAGCAGGACCTGCCTTTCATAAACCCATGCTGGCTGGGCCTGATCACCTGGGTGTCCTGTACGTGCCGCGTGATGGCACTCAAGATGATCTGCTCCATAACCTTTCCTAGCACCGAGGTCAGGCTGACAGGCCTGTAGTTCCCCAGATCCTCCTTCCAGCCCTTCTTGTAGATGGGCGTCACATTTGCTAACCTCCAGTCAACTGGGACCTCCCCAGTTAGCCAGGATTGCTGATAAAGGGTTGTAAGTGCCTTGGTGAGCACTTCCGCCAGCTCCCTCAGTACCCTTGTGTGGATCCCATCCGGCCCCACAGACTTTTGTGTGTCTAAGTGGTGTAGCAGGTCGCCGACCATTTCCCCTTGGATTATGGGGGCTTCATTCTGCTGCCGTCCCTGTCTTCTAGCTCAGGGGGCTGGGTGCCCTGAGAACAACTGGTCTGACTATTAAAGATTGAGGCAAAGAAGGCATTAAGTACCTCAGCCTTTTCCTCATCCTTTGTCCCTATGTTTCCCCCCGCGTCCAAGAAAGGATGGAGATTCTCCTTAGCACTCCTTTTGTTGCTAATGTATTTATGGAAACATTTTTTATTATCTTTTACAGCAGTAGCCAGATTAAGTTCTAGTTGGGCTTTGGCCCTTCTAATTTTCTCCCTGCATAACCTCACGACATCTTTGTAGTCCTCCTGAGTTGCCTGCCCCTTCTTCCAAAGGTTAGAAAGTCTCCTTTTTTTCCTGAGTTCCAGCCAAAGCTCTCTGTTCAGCCAGGCCGGTCTTCTTCCCCGCCGGCTGGTCTTTTGGCACATGGGGACAGCCTGCTCCTGCACCTTTAAGATTTCCTTCTTGAATAATATCCAGCCTTGTCATCCTACATTTGTTGCCAGCAGCTGCATGCACCCTAGGTAAACCTCATACAGACCAAAGGTAAAAAGTTTTATTAGGTCATTTAACTTGTTCTTCACAAACTGACCATCATGTTATTTAAATTCAATGTTTCAGGGGGTATCCCTCTTTTCTGATCAAGTCCTTTAGTCTTGCAACAAGGTAAGCATTTATTTATATGCCACAGTCACTTTTACAGAGGCAAGGAGGCTTTGACAGTCCAGGCGATTCCCACTGGTTTTGGTGGGTCTTCATTACTGCAAGATGGATGTATCTCCCAGTCTTGAATGCATTTACCCCCACAGCATTCATCTGGGTCAAAGCAGTGACCCCACTTTATGGGCTGGGAACTGAACCCCAGAGAGAATAAAGACTGGAGCAACCTGGGCAAACACATAGGTCCCCACATTTCCGCCACATTTTCCCAGCTCCCACTGTCATGACCACGGCTAAACATTCACATGAGCTCCATATCATGCTGAGGTCCTGCTCAACACAGTTCAGCAGCCTGAGATCAGCATGGGACCAGAGCAGCAATGCTCATTGCTTGTTGTGGAGGAGGAAACGATGGGGAGAGTAAGAAAGACTTCTTTTTTTTTGGTGGCAGTCTCTGACTGCTTTTTTAGTGAAGTATTAACCAAGAAACTCCTGCTCTGATACACCTTTCCATTCGTTTTTTTAATTGTCATTATTTACTTGAAGCACATAGTGGTAAATGGGCAGTGAGTTTTCAGTGCTGACTTGTAGCTGGCATAACAACAAAACATACACACTTGTATGTCCACAAGGTGGGTGGAGGACATAACAGTGACTACTACTACTTGCCTCATCCCTCCTATTCTAACACCTTGATTTTGACCACAGCTAGCTTTGCTCCATGTAAATATTGAAATTTTCCGTGTTGGAGAGCTGCTTCTGTGTGGTTATTGTTGTTATTTAACAACATTAATATCCAAGGAACTTTATAACATTTATTCCATGAGCAAAACTACACTTTGTAGCAGAACATCAAGTCTGGCAGAGCAGCAGTTTTCATGGCAAGGCCGCGTCTTTTGCTAATCCCAGGAAAACCTGCCCAATTTGGTCAGTTTATAAGTCATTGCAAAATTACACTTCACAAATGTGCTGTTGAAATACCTTTAGACTTCTTGGCAGCTGAGTTCCCCTATGGTTTCTCTGTGTTGCTCAGGCATTTGAACAGCCAGTCCTTGGGACTGCAGCTCGTGCAGTCTTCACCACCTTCACTTCTGGCCTTCCCTTGCTAACTTTTTCAAGAAATCACTTTTGTACTCTTGACAATTACTTTAATATTCTGATTTTTGTGCGTATGTAATCAAGTACAGGCAGGCTGTCTCACAGCAACAGTCTGAACTGATTTAAAATGATTAGAAGACCTTGGCAGTAGATGCTAGAGGAGTATGAAGTGTTTATACTGCGTCTATTTGCTTGGAATGCACCTTTGCCAGAGCCATAATTCAATTTACGCATACAGATCAGCTTTTTAATACCTTCCAGGAATAATTATTGTCATCATTTTATGTTTCAGTGTGTGTATTCAAATAAAACATGTTGCAATTGGATTGAAAAGGTTGAATCCTGTTTTGAAAAGTCTCATTTGAAGTTAATGGGTTTTGGCACTTTCAGAATAAAAGTCATTTTAAAAGTTGTGATGTAGCAGTCTCACAAATACATTTTTGCACAATATGAAGACATATATTCCTTCATGTTCTTACAGAATTTAGCTTAATGAAGTGTGATGTCATTTAGTAGCTTTCAATGATACATACATATATATATATATATATATACACACACATGCATATGGATATATAAGAAAACATAAAGTCCACAGCTCTGTATGTTCCAAATTATTTTTTTGGATCTTACCTAGGCTTATTTGAAATTTGTAATTATTGCTTCTTGACTTCATTTAGAAGCACATTCTGGTGCAGTTGCACGAAACTGCTGGAGCTGTATGCTAAGATGCATGCATTAACAACCGTGTAGGCAGGTATGAGCAATACTCTTTGGCAATCCCATTACCATTCCTCCAGTTGCAAGACGTGCAGTCCCATGCTTTTCTCAGTGTTTTAACTACTGAATGTCAAAATATTAAATTACCATCCCTTAATAAATCAACGCCAAAAACTTCTGTAATAACTACTTTCTTGATGGTCAAGAAGTGCTGTGCAAATCAATAAACTCACTGTAGTAAAATGTGTCAGCATTGCTATGAACCATAGAAACATATTATCAATTGTTTTCTATAGATGCATTTGCTTTTTTATTTTTTAATTGTTGGCTGAAAAGTGACCTTTCATTTGGCCATGAAATGAATGTTCATTTTCACAGACAGCCACCTGTCTGAGATCGCAGACACCCCCCAGACCCCGCAAGCCTAGACATGCTGATATGTCCTCTTTGCACAGCAGTCATCCACCAAGTCAGTGTAACTCCTGTAGCTTTTGTTTGTGTCCCCATACCCGACTTCTCCAAGGTGAGTACACATCTGCAGTGAGCCTTATTGCAAATCAAGCCTCGACTGTGTCCACTATCAGGTTCACAGAAGATACTGCTGGAAAACACTACGGCTGCCATGTTACACCTTCTGTCTCATTCACCTGCCACCTTTGTAGCCTGTGGAGACTCACCTCCCTAGACTTTGAGGCTTGGGTTTCTTCTGCAGTGTCCGAACCCCAGTGAGCGTTGACATTGGGCCAAATGCTCCCCATCCTTCCCGCCCTCCAGCGTGGTCCCCAGCGCCTCGGCTCACGCACATTGGCAAAGGAACTGCCAACGTCCAACTTCACATTCATACCAGGCATGAAAGCGGGAGTGCAGAGAGACTGGATGATTTGGCCAAATACCATCCAGCATGTTGCATTGCAGCAGTGACATGATTCTGCTGTAGATTTGTAGAGGGATGCTCCTTTAGACTGTAGGGTTTCAACCAAAAACATCTCTTACTGCACACGCCTCTTGGACCTAGTGCAGCCAAGACCTCACCTTCCCAGAGGATTATGGAGGTGCTACCACAGCTTACTGTGAATACTGATAATTTGTCAGAACTATGTAATAGACACACCTATTTTTCCACCACTGTGGATGACTATATAAGACTTCAGATGACAGTGGATCTGTTGCTGCATGTAGGCAAAGTCTTCTAAGAGTTACCCATAATTTAATTCACACAGTGACTACAGATATAATAGCTCACTGTGCTTCTTGTCTAGTCACACAAGCTTAGAGTGTTCCTCATGTCAACCCTGACATAACAGTTTCATTTGGTATCATTGGTGAGGGAGAGACCTTTTGAATAGAAGTCGCCAATAACATCTCTGAGTGCAATAAATGAGAACAATTGAATTAATTTGATTTTTCACTAATCAGCACTCAGTAACAGACCGTGTTATTCTGACCCCAGCTGAGCAATCAATGAAGAAGTCTTATTCCAATGGATTTTGAGTTTTTCTAGATCAGCTGGACTGAGTTTCAAACTGCTCTTCAAGAGCATAAGTTGCAACTTGGGATATTTTTTCCAGAAAAAAAGGGAATCAGAGTAACTTTTCCAATTACTGCAAGAGCAGCTACTATTAAAGAATTGCTTTGGAGTGGGAAATAGCTTGTGGTTTTGTACAGCAGACATTTTTTGTGGCATACGGTCAGCACCACGTCCTCTTCTAAGAAGCCAGCCGATTTTAGTCCTTGGCGTTCACGGGGCAGTGACAGGCCCTGGAGGAAGAGTGGCTGCGGCCACCCTCCTGTTCCCCTGCTGCTTCAGCACGCCTCCAAAAATGAATCCTCACATACTTGTTTTCCAGAGAACAGCAACGGGCTTGTTTCACAACAGCTTTTGCTATATTTTACTTACGTGTCTTTCTTTCACTCCCTTCAAGGAAGAAAACACATGAATCGAGCCTTTGTTCAGAGTGGGAGTCTACACGGCTTAACCCTCGCTGCCCCAGAGACATGGACTGTCGCAGCCTTCCTGACACAATGACCGTCGGGGACAGGACACACTTTGTCACCCACGTAGTCCTGAAAAACATGGAATCCCACCTATACATGACAACATATGCCTCTGTTGTATTCCAGTCTCAAAATCATAGTTTACTAAATCCAAATCTTAAAATTGCGGTGCCTGTGTCCTGCTTGGGACTGAAAGTTATTAAATACAGTATACGTTACTGGTGGTTTGCTTATGCCTTACTGCTTAGAGTGTTGTAATGGTGCTGGCTGCTGACGAACAACTGCTGTTATTGTCAGCAGTAACGCTGTCACACATAGCAACATGAGAGAACTTCAGTGTTTCAGATAGACAAACATTAACTTTTTCACCTGAGATATTTAGATCTCTGAGTTTTGTCCAAATTGATGCTGCCCATGTATTTTTTCAGGAAGACTGAACCAAGGAAATACCAACATATACCTAATCACTTAATTACTCTCTTGAATGTTGTTAAACACCAACAGAAGACTGATGGAGCATACAAGTATCCTCATCCATTTAATATGTCAGTCACTGCACGTCACTGTTAATGGATGCCAGCCAGCCCAGGTTTGTGGCAATGTACAACATGGTGTAGGGCCATGTTAAATTATTATTGGTACAAATTAGAGAGAAAAAAACCTGCTAGAAATAACAAATTAGTGCTTAAGAAAATGAGCTGATGAACCACAGAAAGAAAGAAACGAGGAAACTATCTATGAACCTCAACGTCAGAAACTTTGCAGTAGACTTTGCAGTTTTCAATAGATCTTGCCACAGAGAAATATTAGACAACAGTTTGTTCATTGGATACCGACACTGTTGTTATTTTAAAAAATGATTGAAACATTTCATAGAAAATGCATCTAATTTGGAATTATAAAAATAAACTTACAAGAATACCATTTTTTAAAGTACCATACTTTTATTCTATGTTTTCTTTGGTCTTTCATTATTTTACTCCAAATGGGATGGAATCTACAATAAACTTGTTCAGTTTTTCACACTGTGTCAAGAACCAAAGTGATCAAATACTAAACCCTGCACTTCAGTCACTGTCTGGTGATTTTTAACCCCAATCCACCTCATTGTTTGTGTTCCCTACTTTGAGCTACTGATAATACCAAGCCTAATGCTGGCTGAGGTTAGATGTTAACAAGGTTATCATCTGGAGCAGCACCCTCCACTGGCAGGCTCTACTGCTGCCGGGGTGAATGATGGAGTGGGTGATACCAGCTAACTCTGAGGAGTCAAACATCTCACCCACGTGTACCAGTCTACTTCTGGCTGAGGCTGCAGAGCTCTTGGGCACACTGAGAAAACCTTGTAGAAGATCGCCTAACAGTTGCCATGCTTTTGTGAGGGCTTAAATTGTATTATTTGTTATTCAAGAGCAAATTCCATGAGTCTGGGGAAAAACCTGAAATTGCGAGTGACCTGCAAGCCTAATCGACAGCCTGTCGAAGGATTTCTGTGGGTTCAAGTTTGAAGCTGAGCTGCAGTATCAGGACACACTGCAGAAAATGAGTGTATATAAAATGTGTAAAATGAAGAGTGCAGCTGTTGACAGCCAGACACTGAAACAATTTGTTTAAAAATAAAACGAGTCAAGAAAACATACTAGCAACTTCAGTGCCTTAACAGAAGCAGATGCAAAATGTTATAAAGTGATAATTAGAGTGAACTGCCTGAATGCATAGTGATGTTGTGCAAGACAGATCAGCTTAGAAATGTACAGCTTGTGATGAAATATTTGCTTGTTCCAAGCCATAAGAATACAGAACATTGAGTTTTCTGTTCTGAGGGTGTGGGGATGTTTGGTGGAGACAAGTTCCTACTGGCCAGAGGGCACCCTGTGCTCCAGCAGGCACCACCTTCTGATAACATTTCCTTTCCTCCTGCATGGGACGACAGAACCTGGGAAGATGAATTAATGACCCAGACCAAACAGATCTCCCACAGTGCCAAATTTCAAGCTTGCACTATTTGGTGGTGCTGCCAGAGACCATGACAACAATGATGCTAACACCAAATGGGTGGCACACATTTGGTTTCTAAAGCCTGCTGAAGAAAAGCAGCATGTATATGCATGTGTGCCTGTATGCACTGGACTCTGACTTTGAAAGGAGGCTGTTTATGTGGGAGAGCTGAATCTCCAGCTTTTTTTTTTTTTTGCATAAGCGCTTTCTGGCAGTTTGCCTGATTTCAGAGCAGGGCTATTTTGCAATTATTGTTGTCTGGTTTGTTTTATTCTTCTTTTTCTGTGAGAGACACTGCAGCGGGACAATGCCTTGGTGTACTCTCTTCTTCTGCTTCCAGGATGCAAACCCATGGCTGCAGAGAGGCTGGGGAGGCAGCAGAGGACTTGCACAGAAAGAAGACTGTAGGGTGATTTCTGTCTGCTGATAGACATAGCAGGGGTACGGACCATACAACAGTGTATGGGAACAACCAGCCCTCCTCAGCTGTTTCATTAAAATAGCTCCTGAGTCCGAGGAGTTGCTTACCTGCAGGCAGTGAGAACAGCACCGTCATCCAGCAGAAAGCACTTGGGGTATATTTCCTAGGAGGGTGATCTGGATAGGGGCTAATGTACAACTGACCCTTGCAGCTAGGGGTTTTCCTTTTAAATGTGCCTAAAGCAAGGCGGAGGGTTGTTTGATAGTGGCTCAGTCTTTTTTGTTTATTTTCCAGAATAAGGTCTGGCCCAGAGACCTCCCTTAATGTGGCCATTGCATTTGCTGTCCCTGGCAGGCAGGAGAGGCAAGGTCCATCACAATAGGTCCATCCATCATGCTGTGTGAAGCCACACAGCTTCACACCCTCACAGGTGGGCAGCCTTGGTTTCACCTGGACAGCCCGGCTTGCACCACTGAGTTTTCTCCAGAAGCCTGTTGCTCCCACCAGACTGCTATGGATGGGGATGACAGCAAACAGAGCTCCTGCTTCGTTGTGAAAGAGAGCGATGGATTGGGCTCAGCCTCTGACTGAGAAAATCAGCTGGAGTGATGTGGCTGCATTGTGAGAGCTGCTCCACAGTTACAAATGCAAATTTCTTCTCCCACCATGCTCTGGGAAAGATGAAGGAGCAAAGGGAGGACGCTGGGTGGAAAATACGCTTTTGATGATCCCGAGCTGTAAGCAGAAACCTTCTGTTTCCAAAACCAGGCTAAGTAAATGTCACAGTCCCCTTACTCATGTTAGGATATTCATTCATGCCTTCTAGGTTTTAAAGGAAATAGGTACCCTCTGTGGTTTGTCTTATCCCCTTATCTCAAGATTTATCCTAAGTTCTCGTGTACTCTCAGGTTCATTCACACAGATATGTAAAATCCTAACACTATATCAGTAAATGCATTTTTCGCTAATGAAACTGCAAATCGAAAACGCTCAGGTGTCATTTGGATAAAATAAAAGTTTGCATTAATATGTACTCACATTCACACCATATGTGTGCATATCTATATACAACTTTGCTCAAAGCTGTTCAGGAAAAAGAGTGCCTACCATTGGATACACAATTTTAGACTCAATTTAGTAAAATTAATATTTTTAGTGGTCAGGAAATAGAGAAATTAAAACCATGGTAAAACCATGGTGAGCGGGAGGGAGGGAGGAGGGGAGACAGGTAAAAAAGTGTCTGATTTAGGGATCAGAGAGCTAAAAGAAAAGCAACAGCGCTGTGCTGAGATGCTAAAATCCGAAACACACCCCTGGAAGATACACTAGGTGCACTAAAGGTTAGATTTTTTGAAACACAAAGATCATCTCTTGTTTATTTTTAAAGGACATTGCGACTAGAAGTACCAGTAGGTACTGAACTGTGTCTAGTATGGCCATCAAGCATGAACTACTGAGTTTTCAATACCCTTTGGAGATAGCGACTATCTGATGGACCATTGTCACTGTTGCTAAGCAGCTGAAACAAATAGTAAGTGAAGGGGCCAAAGCATCATTTCAATAGCACACAGAAGAATTCAGATCAGCAGTATCACTTTTGGGAGCCTTGCCTACATTAAGAAACCCAAAGCAAACATAGCCATTAGCTTAATAAATGTATAGTGAACTGGGAATCCTCAGTAATTCATTCAGTAAGGGGGCACTCTCGAATTTGTTTGCCAGGAGGATTAGTAAATAAGATCCAGCTGAGTGTGACTTGAGCCATAGGAGTTGTTCTCACTGAACTTTGCAACATAAGAGCAATTAATAAGACAAAGAACAACATCTTCGTAAAAGGAACTAAGTATTTGAAAATACTATTAAAAAAAAAAATAAATTAAAAGACCTGCTCAGCTGGAGAAAGGACATTGTGTTGTTTCTGTGTTTTGAGCACACACACACCCTCTACTATTATTAGGGCTCAGTTTGTAGCAGGAGCAGAAAACCAGATGGTAATCCCCAGTCTCAATAAATGGGAGTCTTTCTGTGTGCTGTCATCTGCTTGACCAGCCTGTGCGTATGAACTCAAGGCCCAGTGTGGGGGAACAGAAACAATTTTATTGACAGATGGAATTGCTGTTATTTAAGGACAGATGTTTGCGTATGTAATTTATTAAGGTCTGCACATTGTTAAACGCTTGGTTACAAGAATGGGGAAAAAAAAGATCAAATAATCGATTTCTTCAGATAAAAGGTATTTTATCAAGTCAGGGTTAAAAAATTTCACATGCTTATGTATGCTACTATGAAACTAAAGTAATTTCAGAATTTATTCAAATAAAATTTGTTTAGAATTAATTCATAATTAACTTAATAAATTGCAGTATTTTCCCATACTTTCAAATGCCATTTGAAAAAAGTTTTGGGTTTTTTTAGTATGTGTCTAAATATCCTTCCCTTTCCTTCTGATAACAACCATGATGTAGTAGAAGTTGTATCAAGAAGACACATTTGTAACCTATACAAGAAAGAAACAAGGTACAGAGGAAATTCACAATAAGGACAGTGAGGCTTACTTGAACCAATGGGAGAAGAAAGAAAATTAAACATATGTACCAAAGAAAAATAAGCATGACTAGATCCCAGGTATATTAAAGGGATTTGAGATTTATATAGACCCTGCACTCCTTCCTGTGCAATGGTCAATTGAATCCCAGCCTCTGCTCCAGGGGATGTTCAAGGATTTCTGAACAATGAACCCATCTGCACAACAGTAGAGACTGAGGGGTGCACTTCAAAGAACTATATTGCTTTGGTGTATTTGACGCTTTGAAGGAGTCTGGTGTATTAGAAGGAGATTCATTTTCCAGAGTCTAAATTTTGACATTTAGATTGTCTTGCTCAACTTATCTTAGGTGCTTGTCTTTATAGTCCCTGCACCTCCTGGGAAATAGGCGGTGTTTTGTCCTCATATTACAATATGTCCACTTGAGAAACAGTGACCTGATGGCAAAGCAAATTTGTATAAAACAGCCACAATGACATATTAATGAATGTGCTCGATGTACCTCGGTCCTTGAAGTCCAGCTCACATTCAGGTAGCTGTTGTCTCCAAGAACCTTTGAAGGAGATCAGATGTAAATACTAAGTTTCAAGGCACAATGCAAATAAATGCAGAAAACTTTTTTCTATTCAGTTTAGGCTTTAAAAAACTTGATTTCTGGTTTCCTGAAAACTGGGGGGGCGTGCGGGGTGTGGGAGAATGTGTGTGATGAAAATCTAAAATTTGCTGCTGTAAATTTCAATTTTGCAGATCCAGCCTTTTTCTTCAAAGAAGGTTCCATGCTGGTGGTATCAGTGATGGCCACCTCAACACCTACGTTTTAATACTGGCAAATAAGAAGTTGAGCAATGCACACAAGATAGCACATCTAATTGGTAGTGTTCATGCAGATGGTGTCCTGACAAAGGCTTTGACCTTTAGCAATTTCACTTGAGTCAGCTTTCTGTGACAAACCCAACATTTGAGTCAGCTTTCTAACCCACTGGCAGTTTTGAGAGGGCAGAGGGGTTTTAATGTTGAACCTTCCTGAATAATGTTCATGGATTTGAATTATCTTTTAATGTAAAGCACAAAACGGAACTGGTGGAGCTTAATTTCACTCTGAACAGTTAACTCCCTCTGAGAGAAAAGGATGGACTGGAGCTGTAATTCTGTTTTAAGCAACAGAGTATTTGATAACGAATCGTAATGAAATTAGAAAGGGATAATATTAAATTACCTTTACCTTGCTCTGGCTGCCACTTGGCTATAGCAGATGACTGGAGAGTTGTTGTTTGCTTGATCTTGGGGTTGAGGTGTGTTATACAAAAAGAAATGAAGATGATTTGAAGAACGAAAAGTGAAATCTGAAATCCACGGGAAGACCACTGGTTTTCTTTCTCTTTTGGCCTTGCTTTCTGGTGCCTCAAGTACTTTTATTTTTTTCAGAAGGATTTCAAAGGGAATTTTAATTGTTTTAAGCTATTTTTTGAACTCCCAAGCTATGCTCTGTGACAGAGAAGTGACACAACAATACGACCTCTGTGGCACAATCCCAGCTCTGGCTCTTGCAGGTGGCAACAGACAATGAACCCTCAGGTTCAGGAACAGACAAGGCTTCCTCTTCACTAGGATTTGGCCATGGCATGTAGGCAGCCTTTCTTTTGGCTGCCAGCTGACTGTTCCTGAGACACTTTTTTCTCACCTGAGGATTTGAACATACCACATTTCTGTCACTGGGGCTGCGTACTCAGGAGCTGGTGTTTAGGTATCAACAGCGGTCTTTCCCGGTCAATAGATTTTCTAGCTGTGATGTTGTGAGTGGGCATTGGTTTTGAACGTCCTAAATGATCTGGCAGTTGTCTACATTAGAGGTTAACACTTTGTGTACCATCTTGCAAAAGGAGCTCCTTCCATTTACAGGGGCCTGTGAGGATCTGTGGACCTGGGAAGATTCTTCCCAGGGCCAGAAGTAGGCTGAAACCATTGGGGTTTGTAGCTTAAGCCATCGCCAGCAGTATTTGAGGAGACAGGGGTAATCTGAGATGCTGGGTGTTTGACCTGACTGGAAGGCAGTGGGTGCCCACAGCTCTGGGTGGGCACTGACGATTTCTGTTTTGAGGCAAAAGACAGCACACAAATGGCAATGAACAAAGGGATGCAACTGTAATCAAGCTTTCTACTGTCCCCAAAACAGTTTTAAAACCAGAACAAGTGCTTAATACTCAGCTGCGAAGGAATCTTTCCTTCATTTTCAAGCCATCAAATGCCTGCAGATGGGCAGACTGGTGTCCCACCTACAGGAGATGCACCGCTCTGCAGAAGGTAACGCAACCCTGTAAGGCGAGGGGAAAGAGCACAGTCAAGAAGTTCATTCTGTGAGTCACTGATTAGGGGAAAAACTCGGATGTAATTCCTGCCCTCTGTGACCCCAAGGGATATTGCCTGCCTTACTACGGTTTGGCTTTCTGGATGAGTACCTGACCAGAGCTGCAGTCTTAGCCTTGCCCTCAGGCTCAGTTCCTCCTCAGGTTTCTAACTCAAACCCCAAACAAACTCTCAGTTTCTTCCTTCTTTAAATACTCCTGTCCCTCCTTTCCATATGACATCTATGAGTTAGCCCCACTGAGACCCGGTCCTTTTCCAGGGAAAAGCTATCATCCTGTCCTCCGCATTGATGTAGTAGCTAGCTCTTAACATGCCTCTCAACAGCATTTCCTTCAAACACTTTTCACTTACAGAGAAAACCCTCCTATCCCACTGGAATAAGCTGATTTGTAAGGGAAAATATATTACAGCTACTATTTGCTATATGATTGTGTTAGAAGCCTCACTGGGTGGAGTTTTGTGCAAGAAAGAAACCCGTAGGACAGCCTCATCCCAAGAGTTAATGCAGAAATGGGAAAGCTTTGTCCAAGCAGAGAGAGCAGACACTGACGTACAAGAGAACGACATGACTGCCAGCAGCCCTTCTGCAACCATCTTCTGATTCAGTACTCATTAGCCATCACTTCCTACTGCCAGAACACCCTACCATTACCAATACTAAACTGGAGCATTTTCTATGAACCTTATCTAGACCTGCAGGAACCAAAAGCCATTATTTCCCATGAGAGTTATAAATACCATGCAGTGAAAATAGCTACATTTATCACACTCATCTCCCTACGCATAGGGACACAGTGAGTTTATTTGTGGGGTGGGCAAACAAGTAATCAGTTTAAGCCACATGAGGCTTTCCAGGTGGCTAGACAATAGCTTATCTACTTGGCAGACACCAAATCCTCTTCCAGTAAATACACTGCAGCCAGCTGTGCCATCTATGGCCAGTAGGTATTCCCCAGTACTGGTCAAAGTCCATCTCCTTCATTTCCTCCTGCACCTCAATGGACAGAAGCCACTGTTTCCCTTTATCATGCAATAATTGAATCAAAATATGAGTAAATTTATAACAGTGCTCTGGGGTGCTTTCCATTTGGGGCTTGACCACGTGAAGGGACAGTGTGCTCTAATGGTGTGGTACCCCTCATGTGAAATCTTGCCAGAGAGCTGAGGAAGATGCACAGTGAACAGCAAGATATTACATTCAGTTCTCCAGCACTTTGTTAGCAAAGAAGTCTTAGAGCATTCAAAACCAAAAAATGCTCTAAGCAATAGCATTTTGTGAAATTAAAGTATAGTTATCTCCCTCCTCACCTTCAAAAAAACATGAAATGAGATGGCTGGATTTTGAGTTACAAGGTTAACATCAGAGCAGGAAGGAAATGAGCTGTTTGCCTGTATGTGATTTAATGAACAGTGTTTGCTCTGTTACAAGCCTGCTGATGCAGGGTGTTTTTGTTAAACTGGGAATCTGAAATGTGGCTTCCATAAAAAGCACAGTGGCAGACTCCCCGCGTATGTGTGCAGTCAGTCACGGGAAGCAGTTCACGTGAAACCTTGAGGGGTATTCTGCATTGCAAAGGAAATATTTGTACCCAGTTATGGCAAGAGTCCATCTCAGACACCCACACATGTGCACCTCCAGCCTCGAAATCGGAAACTAGCCATTCAGTAAAATGGGGTCCTCAGATTGTTATGGAGAGGTGAAATGTATATCTCAGTCTTATCAGTGGAATTAATTCAGCCAGGTTTCACTATCCAAACAGACAGGAACACTTTGGAGGTAGGAATATGCGATTTGATAAATCTGCAGTGCAAAACACCTACATCCCAGCAAACCCAAACAACACCTAGCAGGACTGGTGGTTTGGGGGAGCAAGAACAGGCTTGGGTGTCGTATGCTGATCATTGGAGAGAGAGAGTTAAAAGAACAGTTTTATCATCAACTGGAAGTGTTGTCTAGTAAGTATCACCCCTTCCAATGTATCTTTTACCTCCTGCTTTCATCAAAAGCCCTGTGCTTTGCCATGGTTAATGAGATCCACATCCACTAGGTCCACAAAGCTCCTGATGAGCTCACTAGTTTGCTTAAGAAAAACCTTCAGTTTCTGGTCAAATCCCCCAGCTCCCCCCAGAAGGATAAGAAGGTGGAAATAAACCAAATGCAGCAGTTCATTCCGGGGGCTAATTTACTTATGGGATTTCCTACAGAGGCGAGCTGAAAGTTGAGATGGCAGAACAATCCCCCATCCGTCCTGGTTGGAGCACACACCGCTGGGGCACCTCTCAATCACCCAGAGAAGTGCCAGGCAGCAGCAGGGCAATTCAAAATAGCCAGCACCAACTTCAGTCTGCAGGGTGGGAAGGGGGGTGGCCGTGCCAGCAGCCACCCCTCACAAAGCTCCTTTGCCTCGCCGCTCACTGCTGCAAGCACTGGCTCTGCAGCCCCAGTGGGACGCTGCCCTGTGCCGTTATTCAGCTCACCTCGGACTTTCTCACTGATAATGTCATGGTGCAGTGGGGATCTAACTTCAGCAGCTGCAATATCCCTGCCTCTCTTGACCTAAACCCAGGGAAGCTCTGCTCTGGGGCAGGGAGTCACCCAGTGGGGACAGGGCGAGGACAGGGTGTCAGCAGTGGGACAGGCAGACTTGACACAGAAGAGTAGGGTGAGAAGTGCTGACAGTAATGCGATCAGGGAACAAAGCAAACCGCATCCCCTGTGTTAGTTATGGGGCTCCCAGGATGTTTTATAGCATCAGTTTCCTACATCCCCAGGTTTCCTGCTGGCAGAGGCTGCAGGACTCCTCCTCACCGTGTTTCCCAGTGGCTGGCCGGGACGGGGCCACCAGCACTTGGGTGTTTCCAATGTTATGACCCCAAACTTAGCCCTGGGCAAAGGTAGGAGACAGCATCCCCAGGGAAGAGGAGATCCTTCCAAGCAGCCACGGTGCCCTGCACCCTCAGCCCCTTTATGGGCCTGCTGAAGCAATCCTAGTCCTGCAGGGGCTGGGGCTGCTCACGGAGGATGGCTGAGTGTAAGGGCTGGCACCAGGGCAGAGTGCAAGGGAGCTGCTTCCAGCTGGTCCATGGGCAAGATCGACCCACAAGCAAGCACAGGAGAGCTTGCTCTTCCCTCAACAAGAGCAAAATCTGAGCAACAGCTGCCTGCAATGGCACCACCACTCCCCCCCCCACAGCTCCAGTTTAACATCCGAATGTGCCGGAGCTGCCCTCAGCATGGGAGGGCCAGGGGCACAGCAGGCTGCTGCACACCTATGTGGCAACACCCGGTAGAATCCACGACAATATCCTGGTGTGAATCCAAGGAATGTTTCACACTCGTCCTTCAAGGTTTGGAAGGGAGGTTGTGTAATCCCCTTACAGTGAGATCCCAGCCCAGCCTGCAGTCTGGGAGTGTGCAGACAGCTCAAAATAACAACTTAGCTCTTTCTAGAGGAGCAGGAAATTACTGTTGTTTTGATTTGTGGTATGACTGGACTGCAGTATAGCCTGTGGCATCTACCCATTCTCTCAAAGGGGTTACGTGAAGACGGGTCCCTTCACTAGCCATCCACTGCGTTGTCTACTCCGGCTTCAGCACACGATCAATGGTCAAGGCAGACTGAAGAAGACCAATGAGTCATTTGCTTCTTTGTTATCCAGGAATATATTTTTTTCCATCTGAACTGGAGCCCTTCTGACTCTTATTGCAAGATAACCAAATGGGACCAGCAGAGAAATTAGGGAACATGATGTAACAGTCCTTTAGGATATGATCTAAAAGCCTTTTCTTGCCACAAAACTTAAAGCAGCCAAACCACAGGACAAAAACAGCTCAGAGCCCATTGTCTACTTTTCTTACACTGACAAGATGCTGATGATCTTCACTCCGTGGAAAAACAACTCCAAAGAGTCACCCCTCAAACATGCTTTTTATACTCCGTTTTCCCAATTTTCTGTATTAATTTCCCCAAGTATGTCCTAAACAACATCTACTTATGTGCCATATTTTACATGGAAGCAATTAGTTTTATAAATTAATCATAATGCACATTTAAGTCTACATTGCACTTGCATCCAGATCATCATCACATTGTCATGGTTATATTATTTATTACGATTTAACTACCACCAGTCTGTTTAGGAGGAAAACAACTCTCATAGAGGACCCAGCCATTCCATAAGTTACCATACTTGTAGTTTCACTCCTGTAACTGAAACAGAGCTGCAGTATAGCTGAACATCAGATATGAGTTTCTTGCATGCAACATAGAGTTCAAAAAAGTCAAACCTTAAAATGTTATTTTCAGACAAGATATTGTTACCTCTGACATCATCTTTATCGGGGTGAACGTGTATACTCCAAGATATAGGTCTGGTAAATCTGGTGCTTCTCAAAGATGACAAAGATGGAAAGATTTTTTTCGATTATCTACACAGCTGTCCAAAAGTCTATTTGAAATCCCAGGTCTGGTTGGAGTGCGAAGGTAGACTTGGTTTCCCCGAACAAAGTCTCAAACAACAACTTGAGCTACAAACATGCTGTAGAGGTCTATGCTGGATGGACAGTATTGATGAGAAAAACTGGCATCTCTGGCAAAGTAGCTTCCTAGGTACCAGAAAAAGCCATGGGTAAGAATGCATAAACCAAAGTAATAGACATCTGCTATCGATCAGCACTTTGGCAGCCAACTCCTCAACAAGCACCTTCTTCTCTTGCCTGCCCCAGGTAGCTCCAAATACATCCTTGCCAGGTGTTTCCACATGAGTTTACTTTAAGCATCAACAGACGGAGCTGATCTGGCAGCTTTCACTGCTGCTTTTTGTTGCTTTACTGGTTACAAAAGGTCTAAGGAGGTAGGATCAGGCCCACACAGTAGGAAGCAGAGCTTGTGCTGTGTTCTTCCCTGCACTCTCAATATACCCCAAGCATTTTGATGCAGGTCCAGCTCATGCACTTGTACCTTTTCCATACATTGTCCCATGAGTCCCACAGATCCTCCAGTCGAAGTTCTGCTCACAGAGAGCAGGCACATGAGATGGACTCATCCCATGGGACAGGAGCTGCTCACCCACCTCCTGCCTTGGGCTTCTCTTTTCCATGTGCTCTTTCTGCCTACAGAAAAACCTATCAGAGGTTTAGCATATGCTTATACACCCATGCACATATACCCATAGCATATGCATATACACTTCTTATCTTTATGGATTGGCTGCCTTCTCCACCCAAGTCCCAGCCAGATCCAAAATTATATGGAAGATGGAACAAAAAAAATGGTGTAGCCATACAACCCATATCCCAGCACATGATGAAACACACGCACACTGCACACATTGCAGCATTGCCTTGGTCTCCCCAGTAAATCTGTGTGCCTGACCAAACCAGAGGCAGCGGTGTTTGAAATCAGAAGAGGCAAAGGAGCTGAGCGAAGGCCCTTTTTCCTTGACACAAGCCTTCCCCTCTCTCACTTGTCAGGACAAAGCCTTCCACCTGAAATCGAACTGGCTGGTGGTGGTTTCCTGCATGCCATGAGAAGGCAGGTATGCCAGTGCCCACAGCTACTCTCTGTTCAGCATTGCCTTTGCAAAAATCCTTAGAAGAGAAAGAGGGTATGTTGCTGGGGAAAAAGAAAAACAACCTCTTCCTTTTGTGTTGTTAGATCTGATCTCAGCAGACTACGGCCTGACACTGAAATGCTGACCTAGACAGCTGGAATTGATGGCATGGCTGAAGGGGTGGCTTGATCCTTAGCTGGCCTTCAAAAAGAGTTGTCTTCTTTTCTGTTCATATCAGTACCAGGAAGGCCAAGATAACTAATGTGTGTCAGGTGGTCTTCCCCAGTCATGCTTTTTCCTTCCATGGCCTCTATCCTAAGGAAAGTATCTTAGACCTTCTTCCCTGCAAACCAGCAGAAGAAACAAGGGAACTTTGAGCTGGAGCTAAGAGGAATCCCTGTGTCATCACAAATGCAAAAAATCCCACTGTGCTTCAGATTTTTTTAAAAGATACTTTGCTAGTATAACAGGAGCTATTTTAGGAATACAAGATTGTCTTGATGAGGGAGAAGAGAATCAAAACAAGAAAACTGGGTTTCTGATATATAGCAAATAGCTGCTACTCACACCTCATACAGGGATAACGACAATAGATCACAGGCCAAACGGTGCTCTCTCGCGCTACCTCTGCAGCCCTAAACTCTAATTCTCAATAGAATTAACATTTTAAGTTTTGGTCTCAGAACTCAATTCTTCTGATAAAACACTGGCCAGTAAGCAGACCACTTTTTCTACAAATTCAGTATATCTGTTCTCAGAGAAGAACTGAAGCAGTCACTTGTTTAGATGTATTGAAACATTCTCAGTTCCTCTCTCTATCAGAGGGGTAAAGTTCATTTAACCAGTTATATCCATCCCCTCACTGGCCTTTAAATCAAACCTGTCTACTAATTTCTCATGCTCTGTTCAGTCACGGTCAAGTTTGACACAAGGAAATTTGTAAAACTACACATTACATCTACAAAACAAAGAGCCCGCTCCACCAAAGTTTTGACTAAATGTTTTTGCTGAATTTGTGGAAAATGCTCATGCCAACTGGAACCACTTTTTTTGCAGGAATATTCCGCTTTGGTGCTGTTTTTCTCTTGGAAAACTTCAGACCCAGACTGGCATCTCTGGTTACTACACTCGAGCCCAAGTGACCCTATCCCGTGCTCCATCTGTGAAATGATAGGGGCAGGCACCCGAAACAGGGAGCCTTAGGTTCAGTTCAAGTATAGGATTAAATGTAGGTCTCCCATATCCTGGGGAAACAGTCCACCCACTCCTCTGGCTGTGGTTAATCAAACTCTCAGATTTCATGAAAAAATAAAATGCTGGCCTTCTCCATTTTGAATAAGAACATTGCAGTTGTGCAAAGCCAAACTAAAGAAAAAATTTCCCCAAATCATGTTGTTCTACCAACAGGGAGGGTATGTACCACTCGAACTTTTAATGCCTGGGTTTGTTGTTTTTTTCCTAAAAAAGGTCATAGAATCTGATAGTTTTAAAAATGGCTTATGTAAAGCCAGGCTTACAAAACAAGATTTGTATGCACCCCAAATATAAACCTCAGGTTTATAAAAGCCATCTTTATAATAAAGATCTTTTAAGTTGCTGGGTTTTCCTAATCAAAACATAAATTTCATATAAACCCCAGGTCTAATTCCACAGGCCCCCAACCTTTTTGTTATCCCCCCTCCCATTTTTGGATTTGGTTATTTTTCCACCATAAATCAGAGAATCAGAGCAGTCTGCTCCCGAGGAATGTGCCTGAGCCCACGAGGGCTGGGATACGGGGCTGCGCGGAGAGGGAGGCAGTTTGACTTTTGCCAAGGGGGAACCACCCACACGCTGGGAGGACGGGATGGGGGCCCACCCATTATCTGAACAGCTCCGCTGCCACCGGGGGAATGAAGTAAAGCGGATACAAACAACTGGAAATGCTGCCAAAGCGTCGGGCTCCGGGTCCTCCGGAGCCTGCGGATGCTGTAATCCTTCATTGTCTCCTGAAATAGGTCCTCGATTTCCCTGTATTTGCTGTCATCGTGGCTGACTTCTCCTAGCTGGAAAAAAGTTAACACAACACAGACCAACGTGTTACAGCACTTTCAGTTACACCTCCCCAGTCCCTCCCAAAGGACCTAGCCACCACCCACTGCGGGTGCGATCGTGGCCTGGGATTTTTCAGAGCCCTCTCTCACTTAATCATGGTCCTTTCCTCACTCTCACTCCTGTCCCAGTGTGCTCTAAACTCCTACTCTGAGAGCTTGTCCGTAATACAAAGGAGCTATTGCTCTCTGTGGAGCACATTTCTTCTGCCCAGAGAGCATCTGTAGTCCTAAGCAAGCTTAAGAGAAGCTATGCAAAGACACTGAGGTTTCAGAATAGGTGTCCGGCTGGTAAAGAGAAGGTGAAATAGTTGTTCTATACCAAGTGCACACTTATCTTTCTTGTGCACTAACTCATCTTTATAGACCAGCTCTGATGTTACTGTAGTGAGTCATCAAAGCAGCTTTATTTATAATCACGCCTGATGTTTCAAAAACACACAAGACCTAAATCTCATTATAGCAATACTAAATGAGCTGATAGTCCCCCTCACACACATGCTTTGATTTGAAATTCTAGAGCGTGACTGAGTTTTAAAGGAGAAACAGTCCTGTGAATAGGGAGCACTGAGGCTCAACCTCCAGATCATCAGCTGTCATCTAGGTCAAACCAGAAGCACAATGGATAAACCAACATTTCTGTGCACTGGCCATTTAGATGTACAATGCCATGGTGTGAATGGACAGTCCTGTGTCCCCTGCAAAGCTCTTCTGCACAACCGTCCTTGTCCTTCTTGTAGCTGTACATTTTGGAGTGACACGTTTGCAAGCTGAAAGCTAACAAAACCAGTTCCTGGACTCAGGCATGTATTTTAGATTTGCTTGATGCAAGCCATTACAGAGTATAACTTTTCCAAAAGTAGTGAGCAGATGTGAACAGATATATACCTCATATCCTCTTTCAGGCAGTGCTGAATGGTCCCAGTCTGAAGGAAACATGATGTATGTGAACAGCATCCGATTGCCTGTTTAAAACAAGTTTGACCACGATTAACAAACTCAAGGGATTTCCACAAGGCAGTCTCCTGGTCATGTTTCAGGGACTGCCTCAGAAAACCTTCTGTCTTTATATTCTATATAAACTCCTCTCTCTTATTAATGCAAGCTACAAGTAGAAAACATCCATGTTATAGTGATGCTCTGCAGCAAGATGCATCACACAATGCTTTCAGCAAAGTGTTACCTTTTCCTTCCTTGCTTGGCTACACATTTATAAACGTGCCTAATAATATCGCAACCTAGTCCTGTCTAAAGAAAGTACAAACAGCTCTTCAAGCATGATCCCTGCATTACCTCTCCTTACCACCACCAGGCCATATTGGCCTCTTCTGGCAGTAAGCTACCAAAAAAAAAAAAAATGCAATGGCACAAACAGTTCACACAACGCCTGTTAAGACGCTAAGAAATTATTAAAACTATCCTTTTCCCGAGTTGCATGGCAGGACCATGCAATTCAACCCATTGGGAGAGGAATCAGAAAAGGAAAAGCTCACCAAAACCACGTCAGATTATCAACATCTGCCTTTTGCTCCAACGAGAACATTCCCTTTCTTCCCTTTTCTCTTATTTCCCCTGACTGCTACAAGACTCTGTCCACTCCTGTTCCAACAACACTGCACAAATTTCCCCCAATTGAGGGCTCCACTCTTCCAGTCGCACTCTTCCTCTTGCTCCAGACTGCAGCATCCACAAATCAGGATGTCAGCCTTATTCCCTGAGCTTCCCAGCCCACTAGCAGGCTGTGTGGCAAACCAAAAGTATGTTTTCCCCAGGCTATATGGCTATGCACACCTGAGTTGGACCTGCTGTTTCACATTGTCACCAGTATCAGCCTTGATAGAAGAATATAAAACACCACCCTAGAAACTCCATTACGGTAGAGGTTTTCTATCTCCATCAGATTTATTTGAACACCCCCAGCCATATAACTTCTCATCAGCAGAAAGTGGGAAACTGCCCTGGCAGTTTCCACTGGGATCTCCCAGTCTCCACTGGGATTTCTCCTCGGTGCACTCCCCTTGCAACGTGCCTGCCACAGTGACAGCCTGCCAACGCTGTCAAACCCACTGCCAAACCTACCTGCATGAAGTCTACATCAGCAGATAAATGAGTCATCCTGAAGCAGGAGAGGGCTCAATAAACAGACATTATTTTCCACAGGCGGGGAAATAATGAGCATAACATCCCATACCTTTCCTTGTCCTGTTTCCTACTGCCGCTCGTTGCAGCTCTAGGACTTCTGCAGATTTTTATCACAGCCTGAGGATTCAGATTTCTCTGGACCATTTCTTGAAGGAGAAGACAAATGCACCACGAATGAGAAAGGAGGTTTTTGCCATCTGGGAATGCTGCCCAGGAGAGCAGATGTCATTGTGCAACACAGTGGGATTAGCCTTGCTTGTGCTGCTCCTGCACTCAGCCCCTCCTCTGCTCCCTGCCATTTCTGCTTTAGGCATTTTGCTGTCCATAAGAAGGGATCTGTGCAGACGTTTTGTGCTGTAGTGGCTGACTGAGGAGCTGATTATCACCATCACCTGATTTCACGTTTTCTTTCCTTCACATAGATTCTGTCTCCAAAGCCACCGAGACGTAGGGGGTTGCTGACCTGGCTTCCAACCAGCACTAGCTCCTCTTGTGGTGTTGAAAGAAGGGACCTTCTCCTCTCTGACCTCGTGGTGACAGCACAGGGCAAACACTCACAGGAGCTTGAAGTGCCGCCTGTGAAAGTTTTGGGGAGGTTTGTGGACATCTTTTTTGACTGTGCCTCATTCCAAGCAGTCAAAGCATGGCGATACCTAGCAAATTTTTCATTCCATTTATAGTAGCATGATCTCTATCACAAAAGCAGGCCTCTCTGAACTACGTAGTCCATCTCTGGGGATCTAGACTCTGCCTTACTCATGCAACACCTTTTCTGTTTTCCACCGGTGTGACATAGAGCCTTGTATTGAGCTCCCTGTCCCAGGCGCTCTCGCTGTTCTGCTGTTTGCTAGGGGTAATTCCTGCTGCTCCCCACAACGCTGCCCACACCAGACAGTAGCTCAGTGAAGGATGATGCCTTGGAGGCTGGTGAAGCCCAGAGTCTGCTGCATGCAGATGTCTCGAGAGTCTGGCAGCCTCTCCAGTGAATGCCGGATTCACCAGCCCCCACACAGTGATGTGCCCGGATTCTGTCGGATGACTCAGACTCAGCTTTATCACTGGGGAAGATAAGGATAAAAAACTCCTCACACTCACTTACAAGAACACAGTAATGGGAGCGGAGCTATGGGAAGATAAAACCCAGAAGGAGCTACCAAGATGGTGCTCAGCCACCGTCTGAGCACTAATTCACTGGCCTGCTTACAGCTCACTTGCCCTGCAGAGATCTTGAACAAACTCCTCTCTTTCTCCAGCTGTTGAAGAAGGCCACCAGAGAAGCCATGCTCTTTTTCCAGCCCCAGACAGGAGAAGGGGACATCCTACCTACCTCTTGCTCCCTCAGACTGGTTTGGGAGATACCATATGGCGATGCACACCACCTCCTCTAGGCATAAGACATACACACTTTTTAACATTTTTTAACCAAGGCTGCCTTCCACAGCTTACAGCCTCCTTCAAATATGATATATCGTGAGCAACCATCACTGCACGATTGCTTTTTAAGCTCTGCACAGAATGTATATATACTATAGAAACTCTAATACAGTTCACAATGAGCTTAAGCTGTGGTGCCCCGACCTTTCTTTGTCCCTGTTCCTCTCCCCCAAGGCAACGGCCACAGCAGTGGGGGGGGGGGGGGGGGGGGGGGGGGGGGGGTGGGGGGTCTGCTTGGAAAAGCCCTAGCTGTACGGCACATTCACACCCAAGAAAAGCAGAGTCACCAGCATGTCATGCTCACTGTTCACCATGGTAAACTGCATTCATATAGAAAGTCAAATTACAATGCATGGAACAACCACCTATACTGTGTATACATAAGAGGGACAACATATCCATGGTGGATTAGTCACTATCATTCCCTTCAACATACTTGCATCCTTATTTCAGCCCTTGATTTTCCAATTGTAAACACATAAAAAAGGTTCCCATATTTACAGCCTTAGCTCATGGTGTAACATCAAGGAGACAGAGACACTACTCTAAAATGCCTCTCTGTTCAGACCAGAGCCACTCCTACTTTCGATTAGTCTGCAAAAACTGCTTCCATTTTCTCTATTTTATGTTTCACTTCCTTCCCCTTCTTACTGTGCTAAGAGAGGCTGCTTGTACTCCGTGAAATGTTCCCTCATTGCTCTCGCATCCGAGCAGAAAAGGATTTTCAATGACATTTTGGAGAAGACGCTGCATGACACTTAGTTCCCCTGTAAGTATGTCAAGAGGTAAGCACACAGATCTTTTACCTCTGACATCTATCTCATATTTCTGGGAACCAACTTGAAATTCAAAAGTGCACCGATAAGTTTGAAACCATGGCTCCACATCTGCAGAAGTTACAGGGGCGGCACCTTGTTCTGGACGCTACAAAGGAGAGGGATATTTGTTTGCAATGGGCTTTGGGCCACAGTAGTGTCGCACACTTCGCAGAGTTGGATTTAGCACCTATACAAGTCAGGGGGAAAAGCCAGTGATTTAAACCAGTCAGGTCACGGACTCATCTCCGAGGTACTGCAGGGTCTCTCTGCTGTCTTTGCCAGTCCCTGCACCACTGCAGATCGCAGGGGCTCTCTCCTGTCCATCTCTTCTCTCTGTGTCCCCCACCAAGGACCGCTGGTGGTTGCAGTGCAGTCTGATTACCTGTGCATGTCACCTCCCTTCACCGCCCTTGCGCAGTGTCACCCACCTCGCTCCCCACAGCGCTTCACCCTGCTCTGACTGCCCGGGGAGGGGGGAATAGAGGCTCCCTGGAAGGAGGAGCTGCGATTCCAGGCTCCGGAGTTACTTCCAAGTGAGCTTATAGATGGGGATGGCTCCCAGGGGCTCTGATGGGAAAAGCAGGTGGTTTTCAGGGATTTGTTTTTCAGCAGAAGTATGCAGAAAGTAAACCCTTCTCACATACATAGAACTTTCAAATTAAAATGAGTTTTCAACAAATTCCCCAGCTACCTGTAAAGACAGCCTGTTTTCAAAGATGGATTTACTGGGAGCATTGAGGAAATTCAGCAAAAATGACACAAATGTGCGAGGTGATCAAGAAAGCAGAGGGAGAATACCTGCATCACTTTTATTAAATAAAGCTAGCAGGTGCTAAGTTCAAAGCAAGGAAAAGGAGAGCCTCCTTCAAGCAACATTCAGTTCAGCTGTGGGAATACTTGCCACAAGATGTTGTGGATGGTAAAAGTTTATACAGATTTAAAAAGTGATGGAATAATTACTGAAAGAAGAACTCATCCAGGGTTATTACATATATAGCTACCAACTCTGATGCAGGAGATCCCCAAGCCAAAAATTGCTGGAAGCAGGGAGAGCATTTTGGGAAAGTATCACTACATGCCTGCCTTGAGCTTATAATTTCCTTTGGGCACCTCTGGCATCCAGCGATGGGGACGGGCTCTGGAGCTAGATGCACCTCTTGTCCTGGCATGCTCCAGCCTTTCCTACACTTCGGGGAAAGGAGACAGCAGGAAGGGAGCAACGGGCATAGGGTGCTGGGCACGGGAGGGAGATGCTCACCTGCTTCCCATACTCAACCCAATGGTTGCGCCCATCCAGCCAATATCAGCAGCCTTCCGTCCTGCCCGTGGAGCAGGCATCAGTGCCGGACAGAGAGTGCAGAAAGAAGACCACAGGCAATAAAAAAGGCAGATCAGTTTCTGGCAGTCCTGAAAACATTTGCAATAAGTCTGTGGCCCTTTAGCGTGCTCTGCAGCACTCCCTGTTCTTACATCCTCCTCCAGCTCTTCCTGCTGTGGGTCAAAATCTGCACTAATCTGCGCTTAGTGCGCAGCAGCTGCGATTAAACCGTGACTTTTTGGGGGAGGGGGAACTGACCTGGTTGTGGTGCAGATACTGATGAAGAACAGGACCCAGCAGAGCCTACGGGCTGCTGACAGTTAACGCTGGCCCTGGGCGATACCTCCCAGCTCCCCCTCAGCCCCACACCTCATCACGACCACCGCCAGCTCTCCCACCGTCCTCTCACCATACCCCGCTCCCGCATGTTCCTACACCCCAGAGCAGCCTACAGCCCCCCAGCACCCGGCCAGCCCTCCCCGCAGAGGGGGTCCGGAGCCAGGCTGGTTCTTCCCGGGCTGCCCGGCCAGCGGGGGCTCCCGGCAGCCCCCCAGAGCTGGGCGGGCACCGCCACCTAGGGACCCGGCAGCAGAAGGCTGCGGCACCCCGCCGCCCCCCCGCCCCGCCGCGCCCCGCAGCCCCCCGCCGCCGGCCACCGGCAGATCTGCGTCGTCGCCTGCGTCCGCAGGTTCCTCTGGAGCACGGCTTGAAAGGAAACATGGAGGCACGCAGAATGAGAAGGACCGATTTCGGCGTCGGGGTATGTTGGCTGGGAGAAAGGGAGCGGTCGTGCAGCCTGCCTTGAACACCTCCTCCACCTGGCACAGGCAGCAAAGCATGAAAGTTTGGGCAACCTTCTTTTTGGGGTACTCCTAATTCCCCCCCCCCTTATTCTGTGCCATTTTCATTGTCACTGTCAATTGCAATGACTCTGCACACATGCCTGGACATCCATCTGACAGCTGAAGAACAGACTGTCACCTGGTTTTGCCCCATTTCAAGAAGCACCTTTTTTTTCTTGGAGTTATACTGACTCAAAGATCAAGAGGCCTGGAACGGCGTGGGTCCTGCGCCCCATCACATGGTGCAGTCATGCACAGGCGCTCACAAATCCACCCTCAGCTCCCACCCCTTCCCGCTCCCTCTGCTTAGGCTGGGGCTGTATCCTTCCTTGCACCAACATCTGCACATGTCCTTGAGTCTGCTCAAGGAGGATCCCCTTCTTCCCCTCCTCCCCTTCATGCTGCTGTAGCACTGACTGCTTCCAATCCACAAAGCGCTTCTCAACTCTCTTGTGCCCCTGCCTGCAAGCCTTCTCCCAGGACACGCTGCATTGCAGTTGCAATCCCACCTGCATTAGACATCAAGCAAACAGATATTTCAACTTTGAAGTTGATCTCATACTGCCAAGAACCTGCTTGAAACTGGTGAGTGCCTTTCTGGTCAGCCTGAAATGCCTTCTCCACCCGTGCAGAGGTTACAGTGGCAGCACAGTGGTTGGGAGCCTAGAAAAAGGAGGAGAAATATCCATCAGAAGAAAGTTTTGGCTTAAAGGGCCTGCAGAGCAGCATTTTATTTGCTAACCAGGGGTAATTGCCTATGACTTGGAGTTTCCCGGTGCAGAGGCCCTACCCCACCTCCTACCAGAAGCTGTTTGCTGGACTCTGTCCCCACTTGCTCCCAGCCACTGCTCCCTCCTCATCACAGCATGCACGGACGAGGTCTGGAGGGGCAGCATATCCCCAGAGCCCCATCCATCTCTGCAGGCTGTGGTGCTCACCACCTTCTCCTCAGCCCTTCCACATAGGATTGGAGAACATCACCATGGTCTCAAAATGGTCATGTTTTGCTATTGTTCCTTGTCAGTGTGTGGGATAGCATTCTGGCACTCTCTTCTGCAGTCAGTTATTAGGATTTCCAAAAGAAAAGAGCACTCTCCTCACAGATGCACACACAGCATAAAAATTGTTTAGATTGAAGCAATTTTGAAAGGCTCTGGTTTGGCCAAGAAAATAAACAGCGTTCAGACCTCGACCTCACAGGGTCCTGAGTGTTATAAGTAAACTTATGAGAGGCTGCTGAATACATCAAAATGCACGTGCACCATGGGGAGGCACTGCGGTAAGACCAGAAACGTGCGTGAAAGGCACTGCTTGTGAACGGCAAAAGAAATAGCAGCCCCTGAGGGGCGGCTGGCACATGGGCAGGGAGGGGAGAGGTGCTTACTGCCTCTCTGTGTCGCTGCCACTGGTTAGAGTCACCCAGCCAGTACCAGCGGTTTTTCCTACTGACCATGGGTGAGCACCAGCATGTGACACACCGAGAGGAAAGATGTGGAGGTGGAAGGAAAAAGCAAATCAGTGCCTGGTAGCTATGGAAATCAGTAACCTTCATGTTTACCCCTTCCATTCTCTGTGTCCACCTCCTCCTGCCAGTGCAGCTATTGCAGCGCCTTCCCACCGCCAGTCCGGGCAGGTCGTGTGTGAGAGGACACCTCCAGTTTTGCCGCCCCTCACTTCAAGAGGCCCAGAAAATGGAGTTGTTCTTCACAGTACTGATCACGAAGGCGGGGAGAGACGGCAAACAGCACGACGTGTGTGGCTGGACATCTGAGTCACGTCACCTCATGACAGGTGGAGTGGCCAAGATACGGTGCAACACACGACCCAGAACCCTGTGACTCCCTGCCCACTGCCAGTGCACAGCACACCAGGGGCAATCCCAGTGCTGTGTCCAGGGCCCACGGTGGCCATCAAGCTCTCCTGTGGGGCTGGAAGCCAGGCCAGACCTGCTGCCCCCGCCTCACAGACCAGCGCTGTTCAACACTGGGGCAGCAAGGATGGACCTGGGGGCCTCACTTCTCCAGCCACCACAGCCCTCTCCCCAGTGGACCTGGAAAGCTGGATGGGTACTGCCAGCTAGTGACATGGCACATGCGAACCGAGCACCCCACACCTCTCCTCCAGCTGGCTCCTTCCTCCACCAGACTCGTTGTTTGACCAACAGCAGATTTTTCTTGTAATCTACATGCTCAGCTTTCTCTGGACCATGTCTTGAAAAAAAAAACCATGAAGGCAGGCAGAAGTAGAGCAGCTATTCAATAAATGCATAGCTCTACTGCAGATCCCACTGCCGCGACACAATTCAGGCGCTAGAAGTCTGCAGCAGTTCAAGAAAGACTGAACAAATCCACAGAAGAGAAATCCAACAAGGGACATTGAATACAAATATGTTATCTCAAGCTCAGGAAGTCCCCGAGTTGCACGTCGTTGGCAGTGAGGGACTACCTGCTGCTCCTCCTCCTCTTTTCCAGGGATCCAGCGCCTGCTGCTGCTGAAGGCAGGAGCCAGGCTAGCACGCTTTGGCATGTCCCTGTTCAGCCACTCTTATATAAAAGGGCATATGAAAAATTGCTAACATAGCCATGCAATGCCTTCCCTGTGGCCGCCTTCTCTGTGTTATTCCCACAGCGTGAGGTCATGTTGTCTAGTGCTGCTCCCGCTTGAACTGGCAGCATGAGCAGCGCAGACACGTGTCCTCTTGTCCACCTGGAAGGCTCCTCTTTTGATCCCATCACACAGCCAGTTTTGAGCTATCGCAATCCCACTCCTCAAAAACGGATGTTGGCACTTAAAATAGTACCTATACTTGATTTAGGTCTTCTCATTTTCTTCTTTGAATATCACCCCATCCTTTTGGCTCGCAAATATCAGTCGCCCAAACAATGTCCTTCTCAGCCAACAGCCCCACAGTCGAGCAGCCACCCTAGGGCGATGGAGGACCACAGGCTGTCTCTCACGCAGCTCTCCTCCTACACAGCCTCAGCAAATCCAGGTCTCCTCCTTAGTGCTTCCTCTTTCACAACTCCTCCATTGCTCGTGGTGCCACGTGCACCACGACCTACGTGTTAGTCTCAAACTATCCTCCTAATACTTTTCCTTTTTTTTTTTTTTTGGTGTTGAATACCATGACTTTATTTTTCTAATCTTTTAACTGTACGGGTCTCCAATAGCTCCTGCAATTAAATCACAAAGTTAGACAAAAGAATGACAAAATATATATTTATATTATATATATATTATATATTATATATTATATATAAGACAAAATATATAATATTTCCCACATTTCATGCTCTGTCAGACACAAACAGCATCTCTTCTACTTCTCCAATTTACACAATTAATTTCCTAGCAAGTGCTTTTAAAGATGTACGTTCCCTCTGGCTAGGACAGACACTTCTGTTGGTCATGGGGCTACATGAGGCATATTCAGGAGAGAAGCTGCACTACAGAGTTAGCAGCACATCACATGTATTAAATAAATTATAAACAAGTAAGCATTTTACCTTTAAAGTTCATCTCATATTTCTGTGAAAGAACTCAAAATTTCACAGTGCCTTCCTGATCTGCCTGGAACACCTTCTCCACCTGGGCAGATGCCACCAAGGCTGCAGACTAGGTTGAAGGCTACAGAAACAAAGGTAGTGACAGTGTCTGTAATAGGCCATGGGCTTTTAATACTCTTTATAGGATCTGTGTAAAGGTTTAGCATAACATCAAAACCGACGTAGTTCATAGTCAAAGTACTGCTGCACTGTACTTTAGAGAAGCATCTTTCTGAATGCAACTTTTTCAGCTTTCCCGTGAGTCATGGCATTCCCTGTCCTCCCCCAAAATTTATATAATGTGTATGTAATATATGTGTGTGCATGTGTACAGGCAAAAAAACCAGCCTTGACAAAGATTTTATCTGCTCCTAGGACAGGCAACTGTGCTTAGAGGTGGCATTCAGAAGCTCCCCTGAGAGTATCAGTGACACTCCAAGGGTTGGCCAGCACTACAGGACTATGGAGGAAGCCTGTGTGACACCTGACAGGCAGTCCTCGCAAAAACCCAAACATTCAAAGCAGGACTTCTCCGCTAGTGGCTGGGACTTGGAGCTGGGTTTCAGGGGTGCAGTGGAGTTTACCTGCTTCCTGTACTCGATCCACCGCAGGGGATCGCCCAGCCAGTACCAGCGGGTTTCTGTGCCGCAAAATGAGTGAGCATCAGGAATGACCAAAAGTGTAGAACTGTCTCAAAAAAGATGAAAGAGGAAAAAAAAAAAAAGAAAAGAAAAGATGATCAGCTTCTGGCATGTTGCTTAACAGTAGTCTTGAGAGGGAAACCCAAACTCAGCAGGAATTCCTGGACTGTTGTCATCATTTCACAGCCCAGAAAACTGTCTGGTTTCCAAATCCTCAGGGAAGAGAACAAGTCCTAAAAGGTTTTTGTTTTTCTTTTTTGCCTGTGCTTGAACCCAGACATGCCATTCTCTGCCCTCTGAGTGTGCCAGCCCATGGTATATGCACTGAGCAGACGCCTGACCCTGGTTAGGTAGCAATAGTATTATTTGGTTGTTATTGATGTTTCACCTGTAGAAGTCAATACTTCTGAGTTTCCCTGGGTTCCTCAGCAAAACCTCAGCAGATACGGGAACAGATCACCTGGCTACCAAGTCCATGTCCCTCATGCTGCCCACTGCAATGAGCTGCTTCCCGTGATGAGCAACAGCTTTCACAATCCTCATGAACCACCAGAGTCATCAGAGGAGTCTCTTCATTTTTACCTCAGTTGATAGCATTTAAACAGAGAAGAGTCCTGCAAATGGCCTTCCCAGCTGCTACGTAATGAAGCTTTTGCTTTACTTACGAGTCCTGTTAGTTATGTTTCAGATTCAGGAAACTGCCTAGACACCACAGGTTAACAGGAGCAAGTAGAACTAGAAGTTGAGGGGGGGAGAAAAGAAAACAAATCCAAAGTTTGATCTGAGAAGGAAAAGAAAAGCCAATGAGCAGGACACATCATGGAGTTACTCAGACTATCCAGAAACAGCAGCAGCTGGAGGAGGTCCTGATGGGAAAAATGTATTTTTGATAGTGCTGTCATGAAGTTTAGGTTTGGTTAGTAGCCTACAGTTTCATGCAGTGAAACTAATCACCTCTCAACTACACTAAAGAAATGTAGAGAAGTCATTCTGTTAGTAAGGAATTTGAGTTGCTCAGTCAAAAAAAAATCCAAAAAAGGGAGGCTTTTTTTAAGACGTTATGATGGATGCGAGGACTTTCAGTCAAATAAGTTCTGTGAAGGGAGAGGTGGTTTAATCATTAATATGAGGTCAGATTGTATGAGGATCCAAGAGGAAAAAGGGTGTGGAGTAGACTCTTAGAAGAACCTGCTTGAGCTGGGAGGCAAAATGAAGGTCAGCTGGCCTTCAGGACAGAAGAACAGATCACAGCTTCAGATGGATGCCGCAGAGTATAGGTAAAAAAATCATAAACCTACAGGAACTTTCAAAAGGAAAGCAAACGGGAAGATGCAAGGGACTATCTGCAAAATGCAGTCAGAAAGAGTCTGCAAGAAGCAAGAGTGAAAGGGAGTACAAGGTGTTAAAGAAAACAGAGACCAATGTGACTTCTAACATCTCCTTTGGACTTAGTAAAGGGAAAATGATTTTGAAAAAAAAAATAATTAAGGAGACCAAAGCTGAAGATACAGCCCAAGAAAAATGATTCAGAGAACACACAGTGAAATAAAGCTTCTCTTTGGGAATGGGTAAAGACACAGCTTCCTCCAGTGGCGGAAATATCATGTGTAGACACTTCCCCAGTATGTACAGGTTGAGCACTGGTGCGCCGATTAATGAGTCCTCTGACATTGCAGTAAAGCATCTGGAAGGAAAATCTAAGCTTATTAAGAACAGATGGATAAGAACCAGGTCAGCCTTTCCTATTGCTCCTATTTGTAAGCTAGATGTAAAAGTAATCTTGGAAAGACAGTTTGAGTTGCTTTGGGAAATAGTGTCTACGAGCCAACATGCCAGACAAGAGGCTTCACCAAAAGGAACAGGACTGCAAAAGAACAGGAACAATTAGAAAAAGTTGATCCCTGAGCAGTGGAAGTCTGATTCCTACAGATCTGTCTCCTGCAGCCCCTTGCTGAGGACCCCTGCCCTCCCCCAAACCCTCAGCCCCCATCATTACCACAGCTACACATTGATTCGGGATCGTTATTCCCTTGATCCAGAAACAGTCTTATTAAATAATGCAATTGTTGAGCATGTCATGCCAAGAAAAATATCTGTATTTTCTTCACCTGGCACCCATACAGTGGTAGTGCCACATTATGGGGCTCAGGTTGATTTTTAGGAGTTTAAATGTTTTGGAAAATAACATGCCATTCAGCATGTTCAGTCAGGCATTCAGTTTCTACAGTTTAATCATCCTGTAATAGATTCTGCCAAATTGTTAAAAAGGATTCTTAAAAATGCTGAAAAGTCAAATTTGGCACCAGTAAATTTAAAGAAAGCCTGAAAACTTGCTGAGGTGTTTTTGAACAGAAAGCCTAGAACAGGTGCATGAATATGTAACCAACAGTGTTAAAACCAGGGACGCTGTGAAGTCCTAAGAGCACCACAAGGAAACCAATTGGAAATGCATTACATTGAAAAGATCACTTGAGCTAACAGCTTTGCATCTGGGGACTCTTGCAGAGGCAGCTGGCCTCTCAGCAGAGCCCTCTCCCTCTGGTCTCCTGCAGCTGCCACGCTCCCAAAAAACCTCCCCGTGGTGGCACAGATGAAGTGCTCCCACAGCACCCTCCTAACAAGAAACAGGAAACACATTCAAAAGGTAGAGAAGTAATTAGCCAAGATACCAACTGACCATTTCATCTCATGTTGAGGGCAGCCTTACTCCCTACCCTTGGGCAGAAGGGGCTTGGTGAACCGTGGAGGCTCCAGGACAAGCCCACCCTGACACCTGCCCGGCTGGCACTAGCCCGGCTGGCACTAGCCCGGCTAGCAGGGAAGGCAGCAATGCCACAGAAATCAGTTTGGCGACTCATAGCATTCCTCAGGTCAGACCGTTTCCACCACGATCTCCGTGACTCTGAAACTGTCGATCCCACGCGTCTGAGCCAGAAGTCATTTAACCTTTTCTCAACAGGGTAGGGAGCTCTTCAAACACCTTTTTTCAGGGAAAAAATAAATGAAAAGCCCACAGATCAGACCCACACTTAGTGCCTACCAACAATTGCATGTGTTGCTGCCAGTTTGCAAGTACTTCTCCTCTAAAAGGGTGCTGAGGAATGTTTTCTGCTCAGTACTTTGAAGGCACCCGGGTACTCCAGAGGTAGCCAGAGGTTCAGGCCTGGAAGAAGTTTTAGCGTATTTATAATACCAAACAAAACTCCCATGAAGAAGTATTCACAGATTAAGTTGCTTTTCACTTTTACTAGTGGTTTCTGCTCTCAGCGCCTCACTGACTGAAATATTCCCAAATCTTTTACCATTCCAAGCCCTCCTTGGGCTAGAGGGTCAGTATCATCTTATGCCAGTCAAAATCTCTACTGCAGCCCACCCTCTTCTTTATCAGTGTTGGCACAAGCAGAACTGGGAACCGTTCTTGCGAACACCGTATTTTGAGTTTCGGTTTTATGGCTAAGTCGGTTTTCAACCCCACCCCAGTACAGTCATTGGTACTGTCATAGGGAAAACAGCAGCAACACATACCTGGAGGTGGGACTGCTCCTTTCGGCAGTGACACAAACTGACAGTCTCAGAGAGTGACCCTGAAAGAGTGTGGGCTCCTCAAGGAGTGCTTCTGCTTCAGATCCGGTACTCCAACACCTACAAAGCCAACAGCAGCTACACCCCAGCAGCCCCACACCACAGCACACCATTGCAGCTGCACACACCAGCCCCCTGCCTGATCTTCTCAATAGAATACCCGGCCCCTAATTGCTGAAGGTTGTGTGAACTCTCCCTGCAGCCAGAAATAGTTTTTACTGATTGGAAAATCTCTTTTTCCAAACTCAGCATGCTTGCACCTGTCATCTCCTCTCTGCCTGGCTTCCTCTTTTTCAGACCAACAAAAATCCTTTTTTCAGTGACTGGCCTCCCCCTCAGTGGGCTCTCACTTACCTTCTCCTGCCCCTGAGGAAGCTGGCAATCACACACCGAAGCCCACCTTGCTGGAAGCACCTTTCTCCCACACAATGGATGGTTTCTTCTGTCATGGCAGGGAAGAACGGGAGAAGGTGGTTTGTACAAGGGCATCGTTCCACAGAGCATTTTCTCTAATAGCAAAACTCTTCCCAAACCCTCCATCTCCCAGCCCCTGTCCTGCCCAAAGCCCACACATGCAACCCTCCCCCCGTAAGCTGATGAAGCCCTGGAGCAAATTTACGCAACGTTGCAAGGACCGAGGCAGGGTGACAGCTGGAAATGGCCGTTATTCAGTCCCTTCCCATCCTCATGAGTCTGCAGCTTGGAGGCAGCAAGGGGAGGGTGATTGTGGGGTGAAGGCTG
This sequence comes from Ciconia boyciana, assembly GCF_034638445.1. NCBI lineage: Eukaryota > Metazoa > Chordata > Aves > Ciconiiformes > Ciconiidae > Ciconia > Ciconia boyciana. The sequence goes on from NC_132934.1 coordinate 64,477,649, forward strand.
CCCATGCATGGCACCCACTGGGTGCTACAGCCAGGCAGCAAGTCTATAAATTGAAAGAGATCTCTATATAATCTAATTTATTTATAAAATCAACAGCTTAAAACAGAATTTCTGTTATTATTTGTACAAATAATGCCCAGATTCATGTTTATGCAAAGCACAGGATGCGGATCTGTGACTGCTGACAAATCATAGGCAAACAGCTCTCCAAAATCACTGCAGTTTTCCATTGCAGTGATACTGATAGCAGAGGAAAGCAATTAACTGTTGTACACCACTTTCCTTATTGAGAAAGGTGTGTGGCAGATAACTTGCTGCCATTTCGTTTTTTTGGGTTTTTTAGTTAAAAAATATTACATATTCAGGAAAAAGTCCATTTAAGTGTCCTTCACTGTTGCTTCCTGACTGCAAGGAAAGCTCTCTGCTCACCTATGGCTGACAAGATTAGATCATGAATTTGCAAAAGAACAACCTTTAGGCTCCAGCTTCCTGTAGGGAGAGATGGGACATGAAAGTGCACTAAATACAGCAACTCAGGGACTCATTGCAGTCAGCTGCATTTCTGACATTTTCTAAGGACACTGATTGTGCCTGAAGATAGCAGGCTTTAGGAAAGCTGATGAGATCCTACGCACATCCATACTCTTGGTTCCTCCCACTCATTGCATGGACAACTGAGCCACTTTGTGACTTCTTTGCTGAATTACAACAGCTTATACAGAAAGACTGTTTTAAAATAAACCATTAACTTTTGTTTCATCCTGAATGTTATCCCACCATCCACCAAGTTTCAAGTACTATGTCCATCATCCAAGCTTTCCCCCGTCTGTCCCGGTTGGAGCACACACCGCTGGGGCACCTCTCAATCACCCGGAGGAGTGCCAGGCAGCAGCAGGGCAATTCAAAATAGCCAGCACCAACTTCAGTCTGCAGGGTGGGAAGGGGGGTGGCCGTGCCAGCAGCCACCCCTCACAAAGCTCCTTTGCCTCGCCGCTCACTGCTGCAAGCACTGGCTCTGCAGCCCCAGTGGGACGCTGCCCTGTGCCGTTATTCAGCTCACCTCGGACTTTCTCACTGATAATGTCATGGTGCAGTGGGGATCTAACTTCAGCAGCTGCAATATCCCTGCCTCTCTTGACCTAAACCCAGTGGGGACAGAGCAAGGACAGGGTGTCACGGGGACAGGCAGACTGGACATAGAAGAACAGAGTAAGCAGAGCTCTCAGCGGTGCGACCAGGAAACAAAGCAAAGTTCATTGCCAGCATTAATTACAAAGCCTCCAGGTACAGCAGCTTCATGCCATTTACTGGAAGGACAGGCCGTGATTCTTCTCTTGTGCACCGTGATGCAGATACTTTCACTTCTCGTCCTTCTGCATTCCCCACCCTGTCTCCCTTTGGCACATCAGCACCATCACAGGCAGGAATAATCCCTAAGTGACTGTATCAGTGGGTCAAGTTAACTGTACACTCAGCGGTGCCGCTTTCAGCAGCAGAGGTGTCACTGCATCAGGGTACGCAAGGCAGGTACGCCTCCATCCCAGGCTAGAGATAAGATGGAGGTTAAATTTTATCACTTTCTGCTGGCAAAAGAATAGCCCCTACCAAAAAACTATGCCCCAAAATCCTTCAGGGGATTGATACTAGCTCACTGCATTACAAAATGTTCTAAAGCTACTACTAAAATTGAACAAACATTAAAAAAGATGTACTAAAATGTAATTTATTCGGTGTAAATTCAAAGGAGATTCCACCGTTCATTACAGGATCATACATGGGGCCTCGCTGCTGTACTCCACGATATAGGCAGGGTAAACCTGGTGCTTCTCAAAGATGACAAATATGGACGGGTCTGTCGGATCATCCACACAGCTGTCGTAAAGTCTGTTTGAATTGCCAGCTTTGGGTGGAGGGCGAAGGTATTCGGGGTTTCCCTGAACAAAGTCTCCAACAAGAACTTGCGCTACAAACATTCTGTAGCGACCACTCTGAGAGGAACAGTACGCATGAGAATAGCTGGCGTCTCTGGCAAAGTAGCTTCCTAGGGACCAGAAAAAGCCACAGGTAAGACAATACATCAACCGAGGAACAAACATCTGCTATCGGCACTTTGGCAGCCCCAGGTAGCTCTACTCGCATCCTCGCAAGGTGTTTCCACATCGGCTTATTTTAAAGCATCAACAGACACATTTTGCCATCAACCTCCCTGTCCCACCTGTCCGAGAGCTTTGCTGACCAGCAGGTACCTGAGGCAAAGAGGGGTGTTTTTAGCCCCTCCTGAAAGGGGATTGCTGCTGATGCTGCCTGCAGCAATGCAGATGCACACAGGTGAGAGTGCCCTAATGGCAGGAGTGTGGGGGTCAGGGACAGTCAGTCGCCTTGCACCCACCCACCAGCCTGGCCGGGGTCTGCAACCCGTGCTGCTATGGCTCCTGAACCCACACTTCTGCACTTGTACCTTTTCCATACATTGTCCCATGTGTCCCACAGATCCTCCAGTCGAAGTTCTGCTCACAGATGGCAGGCATGCGGGACAGACTTGTCCCGTGGAACAGGAGCCGCTCATCCACCCATTTCGATTTATTGAGCTTCTTCATCTGCTCCTTTTGCCTAGGGACAAAAAAAAAAAAGAATGACATATTACCCTGGTTCAAATGAGGACAATTTCCTAACTCAACTCCTCCTACTTTTGGGTCATGGAAGAACAGTGACACAAACCACTCTCAGTGGGGTTACTGCCTGCTTTGCACTTCTGTTGGTACCCTGCTGCACAGCTGGCTCCTTCCAGCAAAACAAAAAGTTCTCAGCATTGCTATGGACTGTGTCACCCACAACTTCATACCACATTAGAGAGTAGGGAGACAAACATCTCTTGACTGGGAATTGGTCAGTTCCCAGGTTATATAAATCCTGAATGCATAAATATGGTTATAAAACTGAGCTGTATGAAGCCACAGTGAAGACTGTATAATCTCTACCCCTATCTTTATCACATAAAAAGTCCCTTTTTTTTTTTTTTTTTTAAACTCCTATGTGGAAGAGGCTAAACCAAAAAGAATAAATTTGAGATACCACAGCTCAGCCATGGTGAAGGAAAATAATTTTCTTTTTGAATAACACTAGCAAGAACCACACACACAACCTGTTAGGTATGCAATAAAAGGCTCATTTCTACGCACACAGAAGAGCACAGACACAACCCCAATAACCCGATCACAGAGAGAGAAGCCCCAGCCCTGGCCCCTCCCAGGGCTGCCCCACGGGAGCCTCAGCCCCAGAGACCAGGGGGACACCAGCACTGTGAGCAATCGAAAGGGTCGAGAGCAGCTCACGGACGTAAGGAGGGTACTGCCTATGAGAGTATGAGACTTGTTATGGGACAGAGAGGAAGAGCATTGGGGACTGCACAAGACTTATAATGGGATGTTTAACAGAGGAACTGTAGGTGGGAGAAGGGAGGGACCAAGATGGTCTGAGGAGGAACAAACATGGGAAAATAGATGGATAAGAGGGTAAAAAGGGCTGGTCGTGTATAAACAGGCAACTATCTGGCCAGTACACTTGTCTGGCCATGCCCTTTGCCTGATCAGCGCAGTCTGCCCTATCTTCTCATTAAACTCCATTTCTAACTCTTACGTGGGTGGTGGACTCTCCAGTCTGTGTGCATGCATGTGTATGGGGGTCTGGGTGGAGCAACTGGAGTGGAACCTTGGGTCACAGGAGCTGCATGACCACAACACCAACAATTGCAGCAAGCAAGGATGTGTGTGTCAGTGTGTGATCACTAGCCAATATCAAGCTGGACAGCCAGTGAGGAGGGTAGCTGGCCTGGGAACCAGGTTTCAGGACAGTCATAAATCTGGGCCAGATGCCGGAGAGACCAGAAGGTCTGAGATTGTTTACCAGAGGGACCAGGAGGTCCGGGCCAACCACTGAAGACACCATGAAGTCTAGAGACCTATTTGCATGTGTGTGTGTCTATGCAGAACGTAACTGGAGACGAAAGGACCTAGGGGCCAGCACATGGTTAGGCTGAGTGTCAAAGACCAGCTCCTGGAGGGACCCATACTTGTACGTATGTTCCAGTAACAGGCTTTCATCCCGATCGGCTGGAGGAAGGGAATAGGATGAGGCCATTGGTGCTGTTTATGATTGCATGAGTGCTGTGTTGGTTTTTGTGGCCAGCTGTGTGCATATTCATACGTTTTGTGTGTATGCGTGTGTTTGTGCATGTATGCCTACTGGGAACCTGTGCTGAACGTCGCTACCAGCCAGACCCGGGCACACAGATACGTGGCAGTCTCACCTCTGCTGGGCTGCTGGATTTGGCAACTCCTAATACAGAGTGTGGAGGACAATAGGTCAGGAAATACCAGTCTTCTGCTACCACCAGGATAATGAAATAAAATAGATACAAACCACTGAAAAACTTGCCAAAGTGTTGGGTTCTGGATCCTCTGTAGTTGGTGGATGCCGTAATCTTTCATCGTCTTCTCAAACAGCCTTTTAATTTTTTCATATTCATGGGAAGTGTAACTGAGCTGTACCAACTGAAAATTTTAAAAACACCAAAAATAAGGTATTACTGATAGTAACAACTCCCATTCCTTCCAAAGGACTCGTCAACCTCCTCACATCAGAGGAAAAGCCCTGCCATTAAAATCACAAGCTTCTCCTGTCTTTCCAGTTAACCATCCTCTCCCCACCTTCACCCCTACTCCGCATGCTGGAAGCGGGAGGGAAATGAGTGCAATCCCACACGAGCTTCCTTCAGTGGACACACCTCCGCATCTAGATTATTTTTACTTTAGAGCAACCTAAAGATGAAATGCAGCAGTGTTCAGGCTGGAGAAGAGTGAATATCAGTTTCACCTTAATTTGACACCCTAGCTCCTTCTAGCTCCTTCCCTACAGGGCTAAGCCCTAGTTTTATCACGGCAAATAATATTTTGCCTCAAATCGACAGAGGAAATACTACAACACCCCCTTAAGATGCAATTCATCCAGTTTATCACAGGATCAGGTGCCTTGGGAGGGTGCAAAGGACAGGTCAGACCAGTAATGGCCAAAAGGGCCTTTCTTACCCTGCATGGTGTATGTAGGGGGTCTCAGAGAGCCTCCCAGGAGACACAGGTCTATTCTGAATGTGAAACTGTCAGGCTTGTTTCACATCATAGTTGCTTATTTTATAAGACATGTTTAAAAGCTGGGAACATCTCAAGTGCCTTGGGTCATGTTCTCAGAAAAATCAGTATAGGACACAGTTCGCCCTACCCGTTGGAGAGCTGGAAAGACCTACCTTGAACCCGACTTCAGGCAGTGCAGATTGGTCCCATTGTGGAGGACAGACAGAAAACAGTAGAGTCATGTTTTGGCTGCAGAAAAGAAAAAGGAGCAAGTCAGTCCATGATACTCCTAACCAAATCCCTCTTCCAGAGGATCCAGCCGCTGGCTCTACAGCAGCCTTCGGGTACCCCTGGATTTTTATTTTTGTTTTACTTTCCACATAACCATTATCCCTTTCTCCAGTTTAGATTTCCACACACATCCTAGTGGCACTAATGCATCTCTTGGCAGGTCAGGACACTGGTAGGAGAGCTTCAAATGAGAAGTACCATGCTCCTAGCCAGGTGGTTTATACAACTGCTCCCAGCTAGTCCTCCACACGTGCCGCTCAAACCTCTAGGAAACTGGAGCATGAGCCCTCTCCCTCCATGTGGCTACTCATCTATAAATCACTGTCCAGACGGGTGGCCTGCCCCTACCCATCCCCAGGAACAAGCCCGTCTGGAGGCTGTGGGTGGACAGTTGTGCCCTGCAGGCACTATTGCACCAGTCAGTGCTTAACAGCTTCCAGCACTAATGCCCTCCCAGCATGCCTGTTTTAACCCAGGCAATAGGAGCATTAGCATCCATTCAGGAGCTACAGTTTGTTTTCTTTTTGAATCAACCCACCCTTGGTTGAACCAACCCTTGAATTGAACCCTTGGCTTCAAATGCACTGTCTGCTGGTGAGTTTCTGACGCAAAGGCGGCTCTTTTTAAAATAAAGCAGTAGCTTAACTAACTTTTGCAGCAGACATGCTCAAATTCTGTCAAGCTGAACTTCCTTTAAAAAAGCCATAGGGTAGGGTATCCCAAATAAGTGCATCCAGTTCACTTCATTTAGAGAGATTTGCTTCTGTGTTGTATTTTATCCTCAGCTTTCCAGGGGATGGCATCTATCTGCTCCACAGTTCTTGGGACTGGCAGTCCTTTGCTCCTACTCTGTGCAGTTTATTTAGTATTGTTGGGGCATAAATCAAGGAATAAAAATTCCTGGCACAGCTGTGGCAGCCCTCTGTGGCCTTGCTCTCGCAGAGAGAACAAATATACTCTAGGGGTCTCTTACAGCTGCCAGAGACTGCCACCAAACATCCCTCCAGCACACTTCACAGAAGTGTTGCATAATTTACAAATACTGCCACTGCAAAAATTTGCCATTAAACCAGACAGCAAAAGGTATCTAAAAATGAATTTAAGAAATCTAAAATTGAATTCTAGCCAGGTAGGAGGAACTTCTTAGCAGAAAGATGCTGTCATCTAGAGACATTATTAAATAATGAATGTATATTACCTCCTGTCTTGTCCACCTTGAGAGGACAGAAATTTTGGCAGTCGGGCAACTTTTCTTTGAGTTTCATAGATCAAATTTGTTTGGACCATGTCTTGAAAGAAAAACACAATGATTCAATAATTAGATAATTTATTGTCCAGGGACACACTCTTATGTGTTTAGAAAAAATAAAAAAGGAGGTAGCCCTGAATACCGCGTGGTGGTTCTCTCTCTACCACACACCGCACTCCATACTTTGAAACCATTCCCACTTGTGCTGCTTCGGCTTGGAGATCAGCAAGGACAACCACCTGCTAGCATAGGTTGTGAAGCTCAAAGGCAACCAACCACCAACTGCACCTGCACATGCATTCGCATCCAGGCTGTTGGCCAGAGAAAACCACATCTGATGTCAGGCCTACAGCAGGGAAGAGTTTTCAATATGATGGAGGCCATAAATCTAGCTTTCACAGCAGTGCAGAATTGTTACGTGGTGCTAAGAGGAAAGTCTGCCCTCTCTTCTTGGTCCTGTAACGATACCACAGGGCGCGTGCTGTGTGACATGGCTAATTATCCATTGTTTCCTCCTTTAAACACCACTCTGTTTATTCATGCCAGGAAACAGATTTAAAGTTTGGAAAGCTAACAGGAATTTTAAGATGGGTAAATAAATTAGAAACAGAAAAGCATTTCTCATTCTCCCATTCTCTCTCTGTGCAACCACCCCTAAATGTCCCTTTGCTGCACTGTGTGCTTTCTCTCCCCATAACTAGCTTGCAAGATGTCTGCCATGGGCTCACTTCTTCACCATTTGACTTTTCAGTGCTTATTTTTTTTTTCCTTTCTCATTTCTCCTCTTTGGTTGTATAAACCAATGTGTAAGCCAGATGCCATGAAGTGTTTACTCTCAGCCTTTCTTCTGAATACACGATATTGTCAGAGATGCTTTTTTGACTATAGATGCACAAGTCTAGAAGCTCAAGTGGGGCATCTCAAAACTGCAGAGAAATGTACATGCTGCTCAAGTTCTGCTTGGAGAAAACTTACAGGAGAAAAAAGACCTGTTCAAAGAAACCCAGACATAGGGTGACAGCTCTGCATGAAGGAGGCTACCTTAGAGCCAGCTACACTGTGCAATGAAGTTAAAACCAGGAGATACTTCACCTTCAAAGTTTAACTCATACTTCTGAGAACCAGCCCTGAATAACACAGTGCCTTTTTGGTCAGCTAGAAATTCCTTCTCCAGATCTGCAGATGTTACCGTGGCAGAGCAGTGATCCGGATGCTATAGAAAGAACAAGGAAATTATACCTGTTAGAAACCAGTCTTTGGTTTAGGTGACACTGCGGGGAAACACCAGTGTTTCCCCAGGCCCCTGTCATGGGATGCCATTTTGAACTAAGTCTCTAAGGCTTCAAGCATTTTGTTCTTCAGCAATGGAGGGGTACCCCACAGAGAACAGCTGCTTGTAACAACAGCAACAAAGCAGCCTTCAGCCTGTGTGGTCAGCTTCAGCCAAAAAACATGTGTCATCTCTGGAAAATGCACCCACTTTCAAAGCCAGTCCTTTGAAAACTTTCACAGAGCAGAAGTACTGCTTTGAGGGACAATTAATAAGACAAATCCACCAGGGCATCAGAGCAGCACTGCAAGGGCACCAGCGGCACATGTGAAACACACCAGGTGCAGAACAACGTGCCCTACATAACTCTCCGAAGATGGCTTAACAAGAGCTTTTGGCATCAACAGCAGATGGATCTCACCTCTTCTCCATACTCAATCCACTTCCCAGAATCATCGAGCCAATACCAGGCGTACTCCATTTCAGGAGCAGATGGATGGATGAGTCAGAAGACACCACAGGCGCAGAAGAGCTGAGAGACGCCTGGCTGCTTCCTTGGCCCTAACATCAGAAGAGAAATCCAAATTAAAGTATGGGTCTTACAAAGCTGTCAGACTACGTGATAACCCTGGTCTGGTCAGAAGTCTAATCACTTCTCAGAAAAGGAGACCCCTCCAGCTGGGAGGTGCAGGTTTGACCCAGAACCGAGGAACTGATGTTTGTACATTTATGGGGCAGGGTAAGCATCACAGAAATGACCCTGACCTCTATGGCTTGGACCTGGGTCACTGTTTTTCTCTAGAATAAGTATTTCTAAAATACACATTGGAAGAAAATACAACTTGACACAATAAACTCAGCTCATTACGTGAAGGCCAGGGGTGCCACCTGGCTAACAGGAGTAAGATTTGGCTTCTAGGCAGTGCGTGATCAGCTGCAGAAGTCAGAATGCCTTCAGAAGGCACTGAGGGCATCACCCCTCCTTTAGTGTTCAGGAAAGCAAAGCTGTCGCTCACAGGTACTCTACCGGGTGCAGGTGCCCAGGTGCTGGCAGCAGGGGTGGCCTCTGTGAGAAGAGACCAGGGGTGCCCCATGCGGGCACCGGATCAACAGATCTGCTGTAGGACACAGCTGAGCCCATCAGCCAAGCTGGTGGCACCTCTGAGAAAGCTGCCCAGCAGTGAGAAGTGAGGAAAAATGTGAGAGAAACAGCCCTGCAGACACCCAGGTCAGTGAAGAAGGAGGGGAGCGGTTACTCCAGGCACTGAAGCAGAGATTCCCCTGCAGCCCCTAGAGAAGACCATGGTGAAGCATATTGTCCCCCTGCAGCCTGTGGAGGACCATGGTGGAGCAGATATCCACACTGCAGCCCATGGAGGACCCCATGCTGCAGCATGTGGACATGCCTTGAAGGAAGCTGCAGTCCATGGAGAGAGCCCATGCCAGAGCAAGCTTATCCTGAAGGGCTGCAGCCCGTGGGAAGGAGCCATGCTGGAGCATGGGAAATTTTTGAGGACAATGGATTGGGAGATGGCAACTCTTATGGACTGAGGTCAATGCTCATTCCCCAGCCCTCCTGCATCGCCTGGGGGCGGGGATGAGGTGTAAGAGTCAGGAATGAAGGGGTGAAGTTGATCCTGGGAAGAAGGGGGAATGGGGGCGAAGGTGTTGTTCTAATTTTTGTTTCTCACCATCTAAATCTATTTTAATTGGCAATAAATTAACTTTCCCCAAGTCTGTTTTGTCCATAAGAGTAATTGGTAAGTGATCTCCCAGTCTTTATCTCAACCCATGAACTTTTCCATCTTACTTTCTCCCCTGTCCTGTTGTGGAGGGGGAGTGAGAGAGCAGCTGGGTGGGCGTCTGGCAGCCAGCCAAGGTCAAATTCCTGGGGGGGGGGGGCAGGGGAATCACTTACCAGCAAAGTCTCTGCTCTGCGCTCTACCCTGGAGACACAGCACCTGTAAAGAGAAGAAGCTGAAACAGGTAGCCACCAATAATTCAGATTCTGCGGATTTTACTTTGCTTGCTGCTGTGCTTCAGCCTCCTTTGAATGTCCCAGTTTTGGACCCAGACATTTTTCTATGCATCTCATCACTTCGCTGCTCCTACAACCTTACCCTATTGTGGAGCACGTACACGCAGCCAAGAGCTGCTCACCTGCCTGCCATGGAGTTTGCAAGGGTCTGTGGCTGAGCTACTCAGAGCTGCTCAAAGAATTTGAACACAATATTCGAACAGAAACTGGAAATGATCATTTATCTGGCTCTGATGCCCTTCGTGCTTTGGCAGGGACCACGGGTATTCAGAGCAGGCTAATCAGAGGAAATCATTATAGGAGGAGCTCCCTTACAGAGGTGGTTACAGTACAAAGGTCCACGAACAAAGGCTTGGCAGCCCCTGGACTGCCAGAACAAAGAGCGAGGAAGGACCCGAGTTTCCCTTGCAGCCTTAGCTTGTTCCACTGCTGTCTTCAGACCACGGTTGCTCTTTGTACACAGTAACACCAGCCAGGCCTGTTCCTAGAAAAATGCTCCCAATTCATTTTCTCTCAAATCCCATTGCAGGAGATTCATGAGATCCAGCACTCCCGGGAGCTTTTTTTGGATGTGGCTGTTCCTTCTCTCCTCTCTGCACAGCGGTGTGCTGCTGCTGCTGCTGCTGCTGCTGCTGCTGCTGCTGCTGCTGCTGCTGCGGCAGAGGAATTTGAAGTTTGTGGATACCAAGTGTGGGATTTGAGGGGGTGGAGGGGAAACGGAGAGGAAAGCGGGGGAGTGGGGTGGGATGATATTTCCAGCCAGCTTTTCTCCATTGCTCCCCCCATCCCTGTTCCCTCTCTTCCCACTCCACGGATGGATGCTAACCCCTGCCAGCTCCCCTGCCGAGACCCAGGGCTCCCAGTCTACCCCATCAGCTTTCCAAAATGTCCAGTTGTGCCCTACTTTCACTTTCACTTGCTAGCATTTCTGCTCCTTGCAGGGATTGTCCACTCACCAACTAACACCAACTAGAAAGAAACAGAGGTGAAACACTTAATAAAGCAGACAGAAGTATTTCACTGGCAAGACAGGTAGCGTCCTTCACCTTTTGCAGAAGATTTCGCTATCTTTTTGTGCAACTGAGCGATACCCTGTAAATTTGCTTTTTATATCTCCACAGGAATAGCTTTATACAGAGGAAATTTTATACATAAAAAGCAACCTCATGCCACCTTTTCTTTTACACACTTCCTCCTCATTCAGAAGAAAGGGTGAATTAATGAAGATATAAACACAGCTTACAGTATGACTAACTGCAAGCAGTTATCCTTCCAGCAGACCTTAAAGCCAAGCCCAGAAACCATGAAATCCCCGACTTCCTCTGTCTCCCTCCCTGCCCTCCCTCCCAGCTCAGCAGCACCCCAGGAAAGCTGTCAGACCCCGGCACATGCTGCTCCCCAGCTCCCCTACTCACAGTCCTGCCGTCGGGCTGCCCAGCCACCGCCCCCGGGAGCGGAGGGCATTAGCCACGCCAGTCGGACAAGTCCTCTGAACCCTTGCTCCGCATGGGAAAGGTCCCCCGGGTGCACTAAGACCTTAAGAAATAAAATACAACTGGCCTGTGAGAGCGCCTCGTGAACTCCCAACTGCACGCCTCTACCTCGCTGTCTCTCTCAGAGTGTCTCTCCGCAGGACGTCATGGATGCCTTTCTGCTAGCCACTGGCCCTTAGGAAACGGAGCTGAGTAACATTTCCTTCTGGTTATTGCGCCATACGCACATGCATCTGCCAGGCATGAGCAGAGCAGCCAGGCACAGCTGATGTTTTTGGCAGATGCATCAGTAAAATCAACGTCCCTATGAACCGACATAGTTTATCCCCATCGCTTGGTTCCTGCCGTTGTGCACCAGCACTTACCTGGCCCCAATTCCTCCCATCCTTCCAGCGGCCGGGGATATTCAGGACCTTCTCCTTTCAAGATTCCTGCCGGGAGCAGCTTCTGCTGAACATCATTCTTTGAAAGCCAAAAGCTGGCATTGCCTTGCAAAGGAAACCCCAAATCTCAATGCAGAAAGCAGGTGCATCTCTCAACATGCTTTCTGTGTCGGTTATCACACTGTTCGGAGGGCTTGTGGTGCGCAGTGCAGCATGGAGCAACCCAAACCAGTGCAAACCAAGCGCAGAGCCCTGCGGGGCAGGCTCAGCCAGCCCACGCAGAGCTCTGCACTATCCCGAGTATTTCTGTTCCTTTACCTTGAAGTCTGAGCCTCCACTCTGTTTTTCCCTGTGGAAAAAGCTCTGGGTTAGGAGCTTTCCAGTCTGACCTCCAGCCTTTCAGTCTAAAGGGCTGACAGCATTTCCCAGCAGAGCTCTGAAGCACAAAGCTTAACGACAGGTCAAGTAGTACTAACTAGATAAACTTGTTCAGATGCAATTTTTTTTTTTTTTTAAACACAAATTACATTCAGTTGAATTGCCCAGAACATTTTCATTTCCTGATGATCTAGTCAGACCAGATCAGTAGTGGCTGAAACACATAAATCTCTGTTTTAGTTTCTGGAAAGGCTGCACTCTGAGTGCATTTTATAGACATAGTATTAAAAAAGAAAACCAAAACACCACAAATGTAATTATGAAGTTGAACTTTGTTTCTTCCCTGTCTGGCCTTTCTTGACTGGCTTTTGACCTCCCATATAGTATCTGGCTCTCATCTCTACAGTTGCACAACTTTTATGCTTCCCTTTGACTGATGAGATTTATAGGACCAGGTCCCACAAGTTCATTTCTGCATATGTGAATTCTCTAGTGAAATCCTCTTCTGAACTGAAGCCAAGAGCTTCAGTAGGCACGAGATATCAGCTCTAGGAAAAACATTCTGGCTTGGTAGAAAATGTTTACATAGCTTTGCTGGGAGCAGCATACCATCCTCTCTAAAAACAAGCAACTCGCCACAAACTGGGAACTTGAGCTCACTGTAAACTGATACCTTCTAAACATCATATGTTTTTATTTTTATCACTTTTAATTGCAATGTCATCCATGGAGCTGTCGAACCTCTGATTTCTAACTGTCAATGTAACTGTGGTACTGTATCTGTCTGCATTTCCAGTATCTGACAGGTCTGGAGCAGACATCCTATATATAGCCCTGCAAGATCATATTCCTGCACAGTCAGCAGAGGCACCCAAGTGTGGTTTCCCTGCATATGTCAAATGATTTATCATGTATAAACCATGGTCCAGCAGGTAGGATTACTTATTTCCCCCCCCCCCCCCCCCCCCCCGGAATTTCAATTCTTGTTCCCTTTTTCTCTTCAGAGGAAACGGACCAAAAAAACGATGTTTCACCCTTTCTATGTGTCTATCTGCAGACACACAGCAGCTCTATTGCTATTTCCAACCACCCCGAGGTTTGATGCGTGAATACTGATGCTACGGCGTGGGCACACTGTGCTCACAGGGTCCTGCAGCACGGGACCAGGCTGGCAGCACCTCGGGCTTCTACCTCAAGATATGGAAAATCCCCCAAACCAGTACCTAAGCGGGTGGACTCAGACTATGTTGGGGTGATGGGGCTCACCCGGTTCTGCAAGGTCTTCTGCAGGTTGGTCCCCCAGCCACCCACATCGGGGCCTGGCTGCGGGGTGCTGCAGGAAGGTGTGCCAGGGACTTCAGCTTCAGCAAAGCCCGGTGCAAGGGCGGACCGACCCGTGTCTGGGAGCCTGGAAAAATTTCCAGACCTCACTTAAAACCACACTATCACTTAAAGCTGGTACCTTCTCCTGTAGGTTGTGACGGTTTTCCCCAGTAAGACTGGATGTCCTGTCGGACAATGTCCAGCAGCTTGTAAATTAAACTGCGGGAAGGGAGGAGGGAAACAAGCCCTGCAACCATGCTGCTGCTTTCCCACCTTAATTTAGCACCGCAAGAGAAAGCAGTCATAACAAGAATAATAATTCTCAATTGCTTTGGAAAAAACCCCACACTTATTTATTTCCAAATCTTGATGGTGAATTTTACATGTTTGGGTAGATTACATTGGTTTTGTAAAGGCTATTTTGGTTTTACTCTACATACATGAATGCTTGATACAAAAGATTAAAAATGCTCCACGTTCTGCTCTTCCTCTTTCATTAGAGGCCATTAGAGGAGTCTCAGCATACTACTTCCCATCTTTTAGGAAAAGATTAACAATTAAGTGATTGGAAATAGCTAACTGCTGTTTCATCTGGACATAACATTGCCACATTAATAATGTAAACCAAAGTAATCCAATAACGGAAACCTTTCTTATGTCAAGAGTTCAAATGAGCATTTATGTATCGATTCAGCAAGTCATTTGACCGCAGATTTAAAGTTAAAGCTCTGACATGAAGTCTTTCATGTCTTCTTACAGCACCAAAAGATGCACTTATTAAGGAATCTGCCCAAGTCTCATCAGTCATTTTGTCTAACTAAAGGAGAAATTGTATTTCACTGGAATTGGGCCAAAATCTGAATTTTCACCTTCACTGGTAGTACCAGGTGAGGAGTGGGGCTGGGGAGCTGGGGGAGGGATCAGGATCTACTTTGTCGTATTCTTGTGGATATTTAGCTGACTTTTTTAATGCATTTGTACATTTTGAAATATCATTTTAGAAAAATTAAAAATTGAAACATTATTTCAAAGCAAAATAAACTTATTCTGCTCATACAATAATCACAGCAAAACATTCTGACCTTACTTTGTTAATATTTGAATTTCAAAGGGTTTTCAAATATCTTCTCATTAACCTGAATATGCACTTTCTGGTGAATGAAATTTTATCCCCCCACCTCCTCCTTTCTAATTGATCGACCTTATTTCTAATTTGCTCTCCCCACCCATTTCCCTTCATAATGCTTGTCCACAGCATGGCTACTACAACACTTCAGTTAGTTTGAAATCTGCATTTGGCTTCCAGGTATTAGACTAAGTTCTGCAACATGCTCCCTTTCTCTATTTGCCACATTAGGAAGTTAAAAAACAGTGTGTATATACACACACACACACACACACAATTTTACTGAGGACTGGGATAGGCTGCAAAATTAGGATCTTGGTTTCGAAGACACTCTGCAGGCAAAGCAAGCTCATTTCAGAGAACTACATTGTTCTGCTAAAAACGAAAAGGGCAAAAACAGATGTGACACGCTTATCCCGATCCCAGTTGGCAAGCTTAGGAACACTTGCAGCAAGGTTTTGGCTCAGGCTTGTCCTCATTTGCAGTGATTAAAAGAATAAGAGCATGGCCTGCTTTTGGTAAGATCAAAGGTATCAGAAATGGAATAAGTAGATTTTTTGTCTTCTCCTGTAAGTTGTGATGGTTTTCTCAGTAAGTCTTGATTTCTTGTTGGACTACTTCCAGCAGTAACTGTAGTTTGTGTGTAAGATAATCTGAAAGGATGATAAAAAAGAAGAAAGTTTAATCCCGAGGAAATCTTGAGATATGGCTGAAAATCAGAGCATCAGCACTGATGGCTGGAGCACTTTATGTTAGCAGATCACTGTAACTGTTTCCTTTCTTGCTGTATGTTTTCTTCTATTCACTGGTTACTGATACACCTCAGCCTAACATCAAATCGAAAGAAAACAAGATTTGTAGCTGAAATTATAAATTAAACTCAAAACTGGGCTCTTGTTTCTGAGTAAATCATTGTGCCAAAGGAAATCTGTGCTAGGCATTGCATGGAGTGGAGATGTATTTCATTTACACGCCCACATCAGTGCCCAAAACCATCCTGGCCTCTTCACCAAATAGATAGCCCACAGGTGGCACCATCTTCTCCCACCAGTCCTCTCCCCAGCCTTTCAGCAGCTATGCTTGTGCACAAGGTTACAGCGTCTGCCAATCGGTCTCTCCATCCTAACTTTTGATCTTGTTGCTCAGTGTCAGCCAAATTTGACCGAGAGGTGGTGATCATGAAGGAATGATAAAGTTTAGTAGAAACCAGGGCTGAGTAGTGAAAGCGACCCTCTCAGTTCCCCCGATTCGTAGACCTCAACCCTGCCTTTTCTAAAGCAAAGGATCAGGCTGGCTCATCAGTGTATTCACGAGCCGGGCAGACACAGCCCGTCCCTGGCTGCCAGCCACCCGCAGTACAGCCTACCCCTCGTCTCTTCAGCTGCAGAGGCTGTCTTAGAAAGCCATTGAACGGGTGGCAGGGGTCATGATTTGGGTTTCATGAGGTCTGTTGGTCATGGAGCAATTTGCGTTAGAGATGAGCCCTGGGAACAAACCAACATCCCCAGCCCTGAGCGTGTTTAGGTCCACAATACTGAAATTCAAATGCGTACTTACAAAACGGGCTACTGCAACGACGTGACATTTGCCTATGGATTATGAGGTAGTAGACTGGAAAACCACTTAAAACCATGGTGCATCCGATGCTAATGTTCACAGGGTCTGAGTAGAAAGACATTGCCACTGTGAAGAGGCAGATGACGGTAAAAGAGACAGGAATGAACAGGGGAACCTGGGGAAAAGAGCACAGAAGACTCTCAGGCAAAACCAATAGCTGTAGCAAATCAGCTTCCATACGTGCCAACACACACTGTATTTACTTCTCCATCTTAAAGAAGATGAGAAAAACCATGTGTCTGTCCTGCACACTGTTTCTGGACAATCAGTTGTGAACAAGTAGGATGCACAGAATAAAAATTGACTTGTACCACCCTTGGAGCCCAGGGTGCCCTGTGAGGCGCATACCTCCTTCCTAATATAAGCCTCACCTCACTCTCAACTGGAAGCCAAGCAGGGGGAGAAGTCACCCGTACCCCACTGCTCTCTGAATGTATTGCACCTGTGCATGCACACGCAAACGTACCTACTTGCCACCTGCGGCAACCACTGGTGGAAAATCTGAAGCCAAGAGTAGAAGCAGTGCTTTGCAATAAACTGTTCTTTGGTTATAACAGTCATCGCTCATTTTGACCTGCCTCTGGCTTGCCTGAGGCTTATAGTGGCCAAAACAGGATAAACCAGACTCCCTATATCTCCATAGCACCTGCACCAAGAACATGAGTTTCAGCGACACCCTGATGAAAGACCAAAGAAGCAGTCAGCGCTCCAGTCTTACCCTGTTGGGTGAGCCAATTCATCTGGGTTATTTGGAGAGTAAATTGGAAGACTGCAATAAATAATAAAACTGTGAAACATTCCCTTAGTCTTTGGATCCAACCTCAGCCAAGTTACTCCTCACCATAGCTGATAGAATGAAGGAGCTGCCGGTCTCACCTAGGGTGACTATCTCTTTTCTGGTAACAGAGATCCTATTTTGGATGCTGACCATGCTGAGCTGGAAGAGATGAGTTGCTCTAGTGATGGCAGGCATCCAGCCACCAAACTTACATGCTCTTGCTGTCTTTCCAGCCAGAGCATCCCCTGCCAGCCTCTCCTACATGCGCGCACTCACTCTGCACATCTGCTTGAGAGGTGTGTGAGAGGACTGCTTCCTCCTCTTACCGGTGTTTTCTCACCATTTTTAACTCAAAATGCTGTAGAGGAGAAGAAGTACCAGCACAATCACATGTATTTTATGATTTGTCCTGCGTAAACTGGTAGCAGAAGACCACCCCTCTGGCCACTAGAGCGCAGCACACGGCCACGCCACCTGCGTGCAGCCCTTCCCTCTCGCAGATAACTGGGCTTTGGGTCTGAAGTAGTTATAAAAACTGGGGGGGAGGATCAACCAAACTAAACAAACCCCCAGCATTTCCCTCCCTCACCTAATCTGCCTTTAGGAACCGTTAAAAGCCTAAATCTCTGTCTAAACCAAAATGGGGCAAAATCTCAGCAGCTGAAAACATCACCAGTGCTATCCACCAATAAACTTCCCCTGAGAACTGTGGTTTAAAAGAAGAAGACAAAACTTATTTCAGATCTGGTTCTGGGTGAATAATGAGTGCAGCCAGCCAACAAACTGGGAAGCTTCAAGGTCTCTGCTTAAACACGCTGTCTCCAGCAAAGACCGAGAAGAAAAATTATCCCAAACTTTGCATCAGGCCTCGCACGGCTCAGGGCCCTGGGATCCGCGGGAAGCGTTTCTGTCCCCCGAGCTTCTCACTGACTGGCTGCGCTGCGCCTGTGGCCCCAGAGGTCTCCTGTCCTCCCCAGGAGCTGGCTGGCAGCACCATGCAGGTGCGACCAGAGATGGGAACAAACCGTGCAAGCCTCGAGCACCTCCCCGGCCAAACGCCTTCTGCAGGTTATCCGGCAGCGGGAAAGGGGACCCGAGTGCAAGAAAGCTGCTCCAGCACCAGTTCCAGCTTGGACACGAGGGGACCGACTGCTCCCCGTGAACAGGATCGCAGCACCCAGCAGCGTGAGAAGGGCCACTGGAGGGGCCCAGCTGGAGGCTAAGGAAAGGCACGAGAGGACAAAGCATCCTCCAGCTTCCCATTGAGGAGGGGGAACTGAATCCCCTTGCTTCCCCCCTTCCCTTTGCCCACTTTTAATGACTCTCACTGCTTACGGTCACCAGTCCAAATGCACTGGAGCTTTGCAGGTGCACACGCAGGGCGGTGCCTGTGCAGTAAATCCTGCACTCTCCTGCAAACTTGTCCCACCAGCAACCAGGAAAACAATGGGTGCACCAGCAGCACTGGTTGGAAACCAGCATGGGAGAAGTCTGGAGGCTGCATGTATCAGGCAGCTCCTCAAACCCCACCGGCCGCCCGGGCTCTTGGTACAACAGGGCAGCCCACAAAGGTCACACGCTGCTGGAGGCTCACAAAGCTGCTCTGCTCCCTCTCCCTGGGGCAGGACGGCAGGTCCTTCTCTGTGGGGCCACACACTGCATTGGCCATTAGCTGCTCTTAGCTGACTGCTGAACAAAACACTTCATGCTACACATGCACACATCCTCAGTGCCTGCAGCAGCAATACTTGCACACAAGCTTCTTTACACTATACAATATTTTTATGCCAGCAGGTTATTCCCCTTACGTCAGGTTTGCTCCCAGGGTCCCTCCAGCCATGCTCTTTTCCCCTAAGCCTGGGGGAAACCCTTCTGCTTCTCAGCTTGAGCTGAGACTGACTTACCACTGAAATAACATCCAGGCAAGGATCCCTCCTTGCAGGCTCCCTACATGCCTCACTGAGCAATAGGGATCGAGACCCCTTAGAGCCTAAAGGCAATCATGGCCATGTTATGCTCTAATTATTAGCAAATAAGAGAGAGAGAAGTGACAAGCCTGCACATTTCTGGCTGTTAGATACAGGCCATGCCTTACCTTGAATGGGCTGTGCAGCTCCGGGTAACGGTGGCGATGGACAATGAGCCCGAGGGTGGCTAATCCTATGAAGAGCCACCGGGAAAAGCTGAAGAAGTTCATTAGATGGTAGATATCTCCGATACACACCATGGCAGTAACCAAAGGGAACTGAGCATTGTGAAGATGAAATACAGTCATTAAAGCCTTAGTACGATCCTTGAACTAGAAAGGGTAATATGGATCACCTCCTCCAGCCCCCCTGCAATCACATGCAGCTACTTCACAGCCCCAACATTTCAGAGGTCAGAGAGCTTTACAAAACAGCGTCACAGACTGAAGGCAAAAGGCCTAAATCCACTATTATGATGTGCTACAGAAAGGAGCAATCCTTTCAAGATCAACAGCATCTTTGATGCTTTATGTCCTAGGCAGGGCAATTAAAACATGCATGATCCAAAAGCCTGCGCTGCCAGTACAAAGGCCACCTACAAAGATACCTGCTAAGTTTTTAGCAGGTCGGCCAAGCTGCAGGAGGCACTGCCACACAGTTAGGATGGAGCTGGACCATTGCCAGAAAAAAAACAAACCAAAACTGAGAGCATCTCTGCAAATGCTCATTCTCTGCATTTCCACCACACCTGGGAATTTCAGTTTTCCAAATAGCCTCAGCCTGGCAGAGGTGTTTTCACAGGACAATAGCAAGCAGCAACTGTGGCAGATGGTAGGGACAGTACTTTTAAAAAAGGTGTCCAAGGCTATAAGGCAGGGACTTTGAGGTAGTGGGTTTGGGTACCACTGCTGGCACAAGGGGACTTAATAATTTGCAGCCATTTCCAGTATTCCACCTGGAATTTTTTGGAGGCTGACTTAGTATCTCAACACCCTTTAAAATTCCTCATCTTCTCCAGACTTTGCAAGAAAGCCAAGACTGCAAGAGCAGGGCATGTCACACAGCCAGATCTCCTTACCATTAACATGACAGCAGGAAGGGGTGTATGCCTTCGAATGTGGATCATGGAGAAGAGAGGAGGCCACTGTCCTTCCCTGGAAGCCACAAACAGAGTCCTAGGAAAAGACAGGGAGCCCTATGCATTAGCATCCCACATCCAGACTAGAAATGAGAAGATCAGTCGCTGGACTGACCTGAGGCCACAAGGCACCCCCTACCCCCAGCACAGGTCTGCTATTCAAGGCCACAGTTCTGCCTTTAGCCACATTTTTGGTGCATTTGGAAGAAAAACCCAAAGTTGAATTTCCAGAGCTCTCCCAGGACCACTTAGTTCAACACAGCACAGAGCCCACCAACAGGACCACTGGCAGCATCCCCTTTGGTGGCCCATTAGCAGAGACCTTTGGGCAAGTCCAAAGCGACCATGAATTCAGGCTGGAAACAGAAGCAAGAAAGTTTCTTGCCATCAGAGAAGGGGTTAATCTTTCCAGTAGGAAGTGGAGGGGTCACGAACTTCAATTCTTTATAAGAGAGGCTGGTGAGTTTATGAAAGGGGATTGTCAGTCTTGATGCCTATATTTTTTTATATCTATATATAAATATGTAGATATAAAAAATAAAGTGCAGTTTCCTCAGATAATAGAGGATTTTCAATCCTCTGGCCAGCTGTTGGAAAATATAGTTTGGTGTACTGACAAAAGGCCAGCTACACACAAGGCCAGCTACAAAATGACAGCAGAGAGCTCCTTGCCTCCATCCCTCCTTTGACTCATGAAACGGCAATTAGGGAGAAGGTATTGCATCCAATTTTATAAATTTAACGTCCACAAACAAATCATGCCAGAGCATCAGCTGGGCTGGAGCAGGGCCCAAAGCAGCTGGGGCATGAGTGTAAAACTGGTTTTATTGCTGTCTCTGTGGTTTTGCAGGGGTGTGGCTGGCCAGCAGCCAGGGAGGCCCCATCACTGTTTATATGGCCTTTCTGCAGTGATTACGTTAATGGTGCCAGGATGGGGGAGAGAAAGGCGATAGGGACACACAGAACCTCTGTGCTGTCCAGGGACTTCTCATCCACAAAGAAAACCACTATCTAGAGGAGCTAACGGGGAGGATTCTCCGCACCTTTATTTAATACAGGACTTCAGGGTAGTGGATCAAATAACTCATTAGCTTTCGCGCCTTGAAACAACCCTGTCATATCAACTGATTTTTCCTTTTGCAATCAAAACTGTGAAACAGAACCGGCTCCAGAGAGTTCGCTCAGCTCCTCGGGACCAGCACGACGTGCTTCTCCACGAGCTCTGGCCTCCTCTCCAATTTCAAGGCTCCCATAAGGACATGCAGTGTAGTAGCCAGTGAAGCTGGCAAGATAATTTTTCCATGGAACAAAGCTTTTCTTATTGCTGCAACAAGACTTGTTGAGCCTCAACTGTTGATTTAGGAATAGCCCATCCCTTGTAACATTTCACTGACCTCAGAGCAAAGTCCTTGAGTTTGCCTTTGGCCAGAGATCCTCACAAGAGAGGGACCCTGTGCCCTGCAGCAGAGCAGCTGGGTGAACCCAGTGAAAGAAGACTCGGTCTCACTGAGCAGCTGCCAATGTCAACAAAGCCTCTGGTTCACCAGAAACATTGACATTTCACTTTAAACTGGGGATTTAAACTGAAGGGTGGGGGGAGTAGATAAAAATCTTTGTTTGTGACCAGCCCTAGATACCAAAGCCTGGACCTGGCCAGAAATAGAAAGGGTAGACTCTTAGCCAACAGGGATCATCCTGTAGTTGACATCCTGGGAGTCAAAGGCCTTACTTTTCCCACAAGAGTGGCTAAAATGCCATCACATGGGTGGGCAGTTGCACAGGTTGCTGGTGCTTCCCTCTGATTCAGTAAGCAAGAAGAGTAATAAATTCTTAGGGGCATGACCTTGAAAACGTGAAGATTCCTCCATTCATGGTTCCAAAGCAGGACAGTGCGACAAGGACAGGGACCACGGAGATCAGGCTTTTGAAGGCTCGCTGCACAAAACTCTGGAGGAAGAGCAAGCGTGACTTTAGGAACATGTGGTGATCTCTAGACAACATCAGAGTCAAAAGAAAGAAAACTTCCTCCATCGAAGGAGTAAAATATAACTCATCAATCTTGCCTTTTCTACTGTCATCTGCAGGTTATTTCTCCTTATCTTTTAGGCAAGACTAGAAGAAGTTGCTGTTGCCCAATAACCCAGAGAAATGACAAAGCAATAAAGCATTTTATAGGAGAACCATCTCCAAAATGCTTGCCATGACGACCCTTTCAACATAAGCTGAACACACTGAAGAAGGATAACGGTAGGGGTGACGACTCACCACAGCCACAGCAGGAGAAGCCAGAACGTCTTGCGTTCCCAGGACCGTGTAATAGGAGACGTTGGTGAGCATGTACCCCACAATTACCGTGATCACGGACACGATGACAGCCAGGGGGATATTTCTACAAGAAAGGGGAAGAGAGACACACAAAGAACAAGCTGTTATCCCTTGTTATTCACAGTATTACTGCAGATTGCAGCTGGCGTTGATTAGGTGAACCCACAAACTTATTTCCTCCCATACTGTGTTTGGGAAAGCCACAGTACCCCAGAGGCTGGTAAACCCAAGACGACTTCTTCCCAACCTTACCGTTCAGGTCTGACCAACTCTTCACGCACAAAGCTGGCCTGAAACCTGCACAGGGGGAAGAGACAGGGAGAGAGTTTGAGCCATGTCTCGGACGCCAGTCTGCTGCCCATGAAGCACCCTCCCATCACACCTACCAGCCTGAATATGCGAACATGCCTGCGTAAAAAGCCAGGGGCAGCTTATCCAAAACCAATGCCTGTCTGTCAAAAGCATTCTGGAAGTTTTCAGTGTGGCCTGCAGAAGAGAGAAACAACAGACACGGAGCAGGGAAATGTCAGAGATGGGCTTCCTTCCCGCAGGATAACAGCCCTTGTACCTCTTGCCCAGACCTGGAAAGAGTGCTTGTGACTTCCTTGGAGCCAGCTATTCAGATTTGTTTCATTGCTTTAATTTGCAGTGCTGTGCTGACGTGTTTACTTCACAAACAGTGACAGAAGAAATCAGTTCCCTGTCCAGCTATGGGAGACATTTCAGGAAGGGCAACGGTGGCGGCTGGTTCTGTTTCAGGCAGAACCTGCTGTGGGAACGGGAGATCATGGAGACAAGAGGACCCAAGTTGTCCTGTCCTTTCTTTAGGCCCAAAATTAATTGGCTGGGTTGACACCCCTCTTTCCCTGCCCCAGCCCCCCGAGCAGCTGGATGCACACTCCTCTTTGATGTGGTGCAGCCAGCGAGGCGGCTAATTCGGCTCTTGCTGTGCTCCCCCCTGATCCCACCGCCGAAGCGCTGACCCCAGCCCCACGCTGGCCACAGCATGGGAAGCGGGGCGGAGGAGGGCGCGGGGACTACCATCCTGGCTCCCCGCTCCGGCCACGCTCCCTGCCCGCTGCCCCTGCCAGCCACCGCGGCTCGCCCGCAGGAGGAGGAACCGAGAAGCAAAGGAGGAACAGAGAGCAAAGCAAATAAAATTTAAGAAGTAGAGGTGGCTCAGATAGAGATCCCATTTTACCAACTCCCCCAATTTTCCTAAAAGTTTGCTGCTTGAAATAACAACCAAACAAAAAACAAACAAACAAACAAAAATATCAAAGTCAGGATTTTGGGTATGAACCATATTTTATCAAACTCCAAAAAAACCTAGGGAAGGGAGAAACTCCTAATGGCCTCTCATTCAAAGGAAGACCAATAAAAAAATGCAGTCAAAAGGAGTTGTATTTCCAACATTTTCAAATCCAGGTGGCCCAAGGTTTGGTTCCACATTATATTCAGTTCTCTATATCAAAGTCTCTTTAAAACTAAAAGGTGCAGAGCTCACCTAGTTGGGCTTCACCAGGAAGGGGATGAAATGGCACGGAGCACATGGAGAAAGTCAGGCCACTTCAATGGAGGTGCCTCTGCAAGGAGCTCTGTGATGAGATCTGGGCATTTGGGTTTGAAACACTAGCCCAGCAAGTCTCTAAAACAAACCTGAGCCAAAGGGAAGGTAATGGCAGAGGAAAGGACAAGAGTGTAACCAAAAAAAGTAGAACAAGGCAGGGGAATCAGGCGAACTGATTTAAAAGCACAAAACTGATTTTTAAGCACAAAAAACAAGTCAAAAAGAAAACAGATTTGAAGAAAAGCAAAATATGGGAGTGGGCCTATTGGGGTAGTCTTTCTATGTTCTGAAATGATTGCTGATAAGTGACGGTGCATAAAAAGGATTTATTGTCTGCAATACTTTAATGAGTGATTTACAGTCCCCTATGAGTCACATTAAATACAACCTGTCATATTAGGGTCTCTTGGTGAATTCTCCCTCCAGATGTCACCAGCACTTATCCTCCTCACTGCAGGAAGGGTGCCAGGGCTCCAGATTGTCATTTGAAGGCATTCCTAACAATAATGGCTCAGGATTTCTAGCTGCAGGGCAGTCCTTCAGTTCAGAAGTGCTGCCAGCCTGAGGGGATCTTTGCATGTTCAAAGGAGCCAGCTCCAGACACCAGAAAGAAACATGAACGTGGAGCCTACTGCCTGTGTTGTTTTCTCTGCAGAGGAAGGTAATAGCGTGAAGAGGGAGCAGGCTTCATCCCTTGAGTGGGAATGCCTTGGGCTTTTCTATAAGCTGAGGCTTGGATTAAAGCCAATACTCTTGTATCATTCCCAGAAGATACTACTGGTAGGTTTTTTTCCCCCACTCTGGATGTGAGCGTGCAATCCTGCACGAGTCCATTGTAAGTTTGCTAAGTTACTGCCCATCTCAGTTAGGAGGTAAAAAAACATTAGTTTAAGCCACAGAAAGGTTAGAGATGCAGTTACCGGGGCTCAGCTGAGGGCTAGTAACTCATTACACAGCTGTGGCTGGCTTGAGTCACCATGGGATGCTGTCACACATCCCTGATGTCCGTCAAATTTGTGCTGCTTTGGAAGGATTTCGAGCCACTCCGAAAACAGGCAAGTCTGACACCAATGAAAGACCATCTGCAGAGGAAGGTGCCTGTATGACTGGTGTGGTTTAGCCCCAGTCGGCAAGTCAGTACCACACGGCCCCTCGCTCACCCTCCCTCCCAGCCCCCGGTGGGATGGGGGAGAGAATAGGAAGAGCAAAAGTAAGGAGCCTCGTGGGTTGAGATAAGAACAGTTTAATAATTGGAATAATAATAATAATAATAATAATAATAATAATAATAATATAATTGTAGTGAGAAAGAAAACAATGAGAGAGCGATAGAGGAACAAAACCCAGGGGAAAAAAAAAAAACAGCGATACAACCGCTCACCACCTATCAACTGACGCCCAGCCAGTCCCCGAGCAGCGATCGCTGCCCCCCGGCCAGCTCCCCCCAGTTTCTGTACTGAGCATGACGCCATATGGTATGGAATAGCCCTTTGGCCAGTCTGGGTCAGCTCTCCTGGCTGTGCCCCCTCCCAGCTTCTTGTGCACCTGGCAGAGTATGGGAAGCTGAAAGGTCCTTGACCAGTGTAAACACTGCTTAGCAACAACTAAAACACCAGTGTGTTATCAATATTATTCTCATACTAAATCCAAAACACAGCACTACACCAGCTACTAGGAAGAAAATTAACTCTATCCCAGCTGAAACCAGGACAATGACCCTGGGCAGGCAAACACAGCCTCAGGCACTGAGACTCGCTTAGTTTTGGAGAAAGCACAGCTGAGCCAGTTGCATCAGCCCAGTGCAATGATGCAGCTTAGTGCCAACTGCCCTTGTCTCAGCTCCCAGCTAATTCACATCCAGCACACAGGCAGAGAAAGCTCCTGCCAGCTAAAGGAGTACCACACTTGTCACTAGGCACTGATAAAAGGCGCGACAGGCAGGCATGTCCAGCACACTCCCTCAGCCACGCAGCGGCACACCTACCCTGGGCCAGCAGCATCATCCCTGGCACGATGATGAGTGCAAGAGCCAGGAGTTTGACGATGGAGAGAGCCGTCTGCAGCCGGGCACTCCAGGTGACGCTCCAGGAATTGAGGGTGAGGACCATGTCTGGAGAGGAGACCACACTGCTACAGCTGTAGCCCACGCTCAACACACACAGGAAAAACACAGCAGCGATCCCTGCTCTAGGGATGCCAGGGAGAAGGCTGCATCATTACAGAGAGGACGCTCGGGGTGGGAGATGTCAGAAAACATTACAGGTGTGGCCCAGTGTATAGTGTTTGAAGGGGGGAGCTGAGTTATGCTCCTAAGAGGGACCAGGAGCCTGGCTCCTGTCGGGTGATCCACGCCTGCCTGGGGGGAAGGTGTGAGTTTGCATGGACGTCTCAGCAGCCCCCTTCACAGCGGTCCCTGTGCCAGCACACACCAGCCTGGAGCAGGCAGGACAGCTTCTGGCTGGGTGCACCAGGCAAGGAGTCCAAAAGCTTGAGCCTAACACCCTCAACCCAGGTGGCATTTGCACAGTTATACCTGAAGAGTTTCTACTCCCATACTTGGCACAATCCCCCTGACCTAGGGCTCCAGCTGGTCAACAGGGAGACCCATTCCCCTTCTTGGAGAATAAAGTGGCCCCAAACCAGCACCTTGGATCAGGAAGTTTTGGGTGGCCAAGGAGGTAAGACGGGGCCCCGATCCCACAGTCATCCCAGAAGATAACACCCCGTAAGTGCCCCTGGTCCGGGGCAGAGAGGCCTCGAGATCAGCAGTCCCGTAAAAGTTAGTACTTACAGTACCCCAGGAGAGACACGAGCTTCACAGCGGGGACAGGGGCTGCACAGGGGGCAAAAAAAGGCTCCAGCATGTAGCGTCCAAACGCCAAAGAAACCACAGCACTGTTGGCAGGCCTGGGGGGGGAACCGAGCACAAACCGTGGTCTGTGGATGGCCAAAAACTGGCATCATGTAAAACTGCACAAAACTCGGGAGGGGGGGAAGTTTCCCCACCCAGCTTAATCCTGCTCTCCCATGCAAATGGTGAATTCCCGTAGAGTCTTTTTCATAGGTTTTTCTCAGTAAATGGGTTAAAAATCACATGCTGCAAAAAGATGAATTCCCAACTTGAAAGCAAAAGTTGAGATTAATCATACTGAGCAATGCAGTGTGGTTCATATGTCCTGCTTCATCTCAGCTTACATGAAGGACATGGGTTATTGAGAGGTGAAGACTTTCTTTTTTAAAGTTAAAAAATAAGTAATTTACAATTTTCTAAAATACTTGGACTTGTACAAAGCATTTGACAATGTCCCGCATGACATCCTTGTCTCTAAATTGGAGAGACATGGATTTGACGGATGGACCACTCGGTGGATAAGGAATTGGCTGGATAGTCACACTCAAAGAGTTGCGGTCAACAGCTCGATGTCGAAGTGGAGACCAGTGACAAGTGGCATTCCTCAGGGGCTAGTATTGGGACCGACGCTGTTTAACATCTTTGTCAGCGACATGGACAGTGGGATTGAGTGCACCCTCAGCAAGTTTGCTGATGACACCAAGCTGTGTGGTGCAGTCAACACACTGGAGGGAAGGGATGCCATCCAGAGGGACCTTGATAGGCTTGAGAGGGGGGCCCGTGCAAACTTCATGAAGTTCAACAAGGCCAAGTGCAAGGTCCTGCACATGGGTCAGGGCAATCCCAAGCACAAACACAGGCTGGGCAGAGAGTGGATTGAGAGCAGCCCTGAGGAGAAGGACTTGGGGATGTTGGTTGATGAGAAACTCAACATGACCTGGCGATGCACGCTTGCAGCCCAGAAAGCCAACCGTATCCTGGGCTGCATCAAAAGAAGAGTGACCAGTGGGTCGAGGGAGGTGATTCTCCCCTTCTACTCTGCTCTCGTGAGAACCCACCTGGAGTACTGCATTCAGCTCTGGGGCCCCCAACATAAGAAGGACATGGACCTGTTGGAGCGGGTCCAGAGGAGGGCCACGAAAATGATCAGAGGGCTGGAGCACCTCTCCTATGAGGACAGGCTGAGAGAGCTGGGGTCGCTCAGCCTGGAGAAGAGAAGGCTCCAGGGAGACCTTACAGCAGCCTTGCCGTACCTAAAGGGGGCCTACAAGAAAGCTGGAGAGGGCCTTTTTACAAGGGCATGTAGTGATAGGACAAGGGGTAATGGCTTTAAACTGAAAGAGGGTAGATTTAGACTAGATATAAGGAAGAAATTCTTCACTGTGAGGTGGTGAGGCACTGGAACAGGTTGCCCAGAGAAGCTGTGGATGCCCCATCCCTGCAAGTGTTCTCAGGTCAGGTTGGAGGGGCCTTTGAGCAACCTGGTTTAGTGGAAGGCGTCCCTCACCATGGCAGGGGGGTTGGAACTAGATTATCTTTAAGGTCCCTTCCAACCCAAACCATTCCGTGATTCTATGATTATTTAACTCAGGGCTAAGCCAGAAAGTTGTCTCCACAGGAGAATCCAAAAACATTTTACAATAAAAACAGAAGATCTGAAATAAATCTGGCATCTATTGTCAGTCTCTAAAAAATACCATGGCTCTTGGAGGATACCAGCTGCCAGGGGAGAAGAGAGATATTCTTCAAGTACAGATCACATTGAACATGTGTAACTATTTACTCATTATGCCTTCCTCCTTTTATCACTGAAAATCTTTAAAAGTTGTTCAGATTGTTTCTACTCTTTCCTTTACAAACTGCCCAGACTGTTACCTAGCACCGTAACTTTTGGGTTTTTTTAAATCATCACAGCTTCCAGCAAATGGCAAACAAACAAAATCTCTTACCTGATAGCAAAAAACTCTGCCCACAGGAATAAGAAACTTGGCAGAGGCCCTAGTGTCTCCAAAATGTAGATATAATGTCCTCCAGACTTGGTGATTCTTGTTCCAAGCTCTGCATAACATAAGGCACCTGGAAAAGTTCAGGTAGAAATGCACTGAGTAAATCATCCCATGGATTTTCTCTTTTCTGCGTGACTTTTCAGGGATTGAACAAATCTGTTTAAAATTAGTAGTGAATTAGAGGAAGAAAAAGGGCTTTGGCAGAACCACTTTTCCCTGATTTTGTGTGCTACGCTGTTTTGAAGCAAGTTTTGAAGTAATTGACTTTTCTGTCAGAAGGAAAGAAATTCTCCATTTTCTGGTTAATGATACAACTTTTCCATGGAAGTTATGTGGAAAGGTGTGTGATAGAAACATTGCACTAAGCTACAAGAGATTTCCTTTGAAAAACATCCTGGAGGTGTGGGTTCTTGCTTCTCCTCACAGTTAGCCTGGTGAAATGGTGCTTACAAAGCAGTTACACCAGCTCAGCCGACAGGCTGTGGCTGAGCTGGTCATTTCAATCACGTTTTTGATCACAGTCCACATTCCTTATCTTGCATCTTCACATAAATCCATTCAAAGACACTGGACAGGGGACCTGGAAGGGCATCTCCTCTGAGAGGGAAGACCTGCCACCAAAGGAAAACACGGCCCTGGTGGTGCAGAGCAAGGGAAGCGTCCGCATGAGAGGCTCAGTCGTTCTCTTCTCACGTGTTCATGTACGAGCGCACCAACAGATGTGGGGACTGCCCGCTCCTGCCTTGACAAGCACGTCTGCACCTCCCTGCCCTTGTGCCGGGGCACAACGAGAAACCCTGGGAGAGGTGCGCCAGAGAAGACAGCTTAAAACTTTCAGGCAAATGGATAGAAACCTTTATGCCTCCGCCTGTGCCAAAAAAATCCCATCTGTGTTTTCTCTATAGAGCAATTCATCATGCCATTTGAACGTGTCTAAGTATGAATCTTAAGCCCTGCCCACACCGGATTCACTTGCTAGGTTAAACATCCTTTGTTCACCAAAAGAAATCATAAAACACTTCACTTCTTTGAGCACAACTCTCCTTGCAATGGGGCTGAGTGCTGTTGAAATGTGACCCTGTGGGGTAAGACCATCTCTAGCTGTGCTATCTACTTCTTTGCCCAGCTCACGTGGCTATGGAAGGAGAGCGCAGAGGAACCCAGTGGTGATATGCTCATGCCTCCAAGTCCCGTGGTGATCGTGCCGTCTTCAGGTCATGCCGATGGTGAGGACTTCAATTTTTCCCGCCTCTCTGTTGGCAAATTTGTGTATAATCCCTGTTCAAAGTGTCAAATATAAGCAGACACCTCATCTTGTTTATTCCAGTGGGTCTCTTTACATGCTTCAAGCGTGCATTTAAGTGCTGTGCTGAACTCATGCTATGGGACTCATATAAATGCTGTATTTGAAAGAGAAAATAGCATAAATGAAAGCAGGCCTTTTTAATGTACTGCAAAAAAAGTGTCAGAGAAATGATCAGGGGAGGTCATCAAGCTGATAAAAGGGAAGAACAAACCAACAAATTTGGCTACAAAATACAGTAACTTGATAAAGAGGCTCCCAAGGCCCTTCCAGCAGAGTCTATCAAAGGATGCGATGGAGAGAGAAAGTGCAGAGCTTGGGCTGTGTGATCAGCACACACATTATCATTTATTGCTCTGCTCAGTTAAAAGAAACACCATGCTCACATTCTATTTTAAGATTTTCTTTAAGCAAAAGTATATCATTTGCCAAACAATGACACGTAGGCTGCAACGTGAAATACCGGTATGCATATGCTAAGAGCAAGAACCACACTTGTTCCCATATTAGCAATTGAATGTCTCGATTTCTAAACTTGCATGTACATGTCACAGTGCCAAAGTGATTTTTTCCACATGGAGTATTTCTCCTTTCTTGGTTTTTTTTTCTAAGTTATGACAGAAGAACAACTTTAAGGTCACCCACTGAAATAAGCATCAGATTTCTCCCCAGGGCTGAGAGATCTTGCAGTTCTCCTAACAGCTCCTTTAGAGCATTTCTGAGATGGTGATTTTATACAGTTAATGAAGGAAACTAAAAGCCATACGTTTTATCCATCGTAACTTTAAGAGCTACATTATTTCAGAAGAACTAGAATGAAACTGTCATCAAAAAGTCAACCCTTTGTGAGAAAAGACTGGTATTAAATGCCAGAAACTGAGCCAAGGGCAACACACAGAAAGCAGGGCTGAACTGATCTGCTCCGTCTCCTGCCCCAAGGCAGCATCAGACATATCCAAACCATTTCTGACAGACACCCAGACACCCACCCCTGGCTGGTGGATACTCTGCAGCTCCCCAGGCAATCCGCTCTAATGCTTCTCTATCCTCACCGACAGAAAGCGGATCCCTTATGGCATATTAAGGCCATCACTTCTTGCCATTTTCACAGTGTCTATGAAAAGCACTGCACAGCCCTCAGACTCACAAGTGCCTTTTAGATGTCTCCCTTCCACCATACAGAATGAGTCCCCTCATTTTCTCCCAGCTTTCCTGGCAGAGATCGTGCTATCTCCATCTGCAGTCATTGCCACTCCTCTGCCCTGGACTTGCACATGACTTCATATTCACAGACTGTAAGTGCTGGGATTTTCTCAATCACCCCAGGGGAATCATTTGAACTAAAGACCCCTGGTGACACCCCACCCCCCCCCAGCTTGTAACAGAGGCTTTGCTTCTGTTGCAATAGGAACAGGGAATTTTTGGTTTATTCTTCTCCCAACTTTTTATACATAAAAATGTGCTGGCTCCCCTCACCTCCCAGGTGCTTAAGCAAAGGCTGACAAAGCTCAAAACTCACCAAACATTGAGAGGAGCCCACAGGCAAACCAGACAACCAGGGAGAAACCCACGCTGCCGGAATTTTTCAGTACTCCTTTTGGAGAGATAAAGATGCCACTGCCAACCATGCTGCCGATGAGGAGCGAGAAAGCCCGCAGCAAAGTTATCTTTCTCCTCAGAAAGACGGCCTCCTGTTCTTTCTTGTCTTTCCCCATGGCTTTCTTCTAATCCCAGGTGAAGGTCATGCATTCAGGAGCTATGGTATCCCAATTGTCCTCAAGGCTCACCTGTAAGACGAGGAAAGAGTTAGGGATTCAGGGGTTGTCTTTTCTGGACAAGATTTTTTGCAGAAACCTGTCAAGATCTGTTGAGTCTGTTCTCCTCAGCTCCTGGATGCACCAACCAAACCACAGGAGCATATAACACACTCAGTACCATCTCTCATATCAGTACAGCTCCTGAGAGGCACTGTAAGCATTTTCTGCCTCTTCTGCCAAGGAGCACAGAGCATTATAAGTTGCATGCCACACTTCAGGATACAATTTCCAAATTCAATTTTGATGCCCAGACTGAAACTGGCCAGGTTAGGGTTAATTTAATGGGACATACTTTGGGGGAACATTGATATCAGCACACTGGCAGAAAGCAGATTTTAAGTTGCAAACCTAATAATCAAGACCTTGAGGATCTCTGCGGTTAAAAAAAACAAACAAAAAAATTTTTTTCAAGGAGCAAAGAGCTCTGTTAGTTGGCGTACACAGATGATTTAAGCTTTTTTAAATTCCTATCCATCCTTGCTGAATGAACAAACCTTGATTTTCTCACTAGGGCTTCATTTTATCAGTGTTTCTTAATATACTGTCAAGCCTTTTTGCTATCAGAGTACTGAAGAGTCAGGAATAAGTACAATTGTAAGACAGAGCATAGTCATTAATATCAGACGTGTCATTTCTTCTATTAATATAAAGACTTTCTTGGTAATAACAGCAGGAGCAAAGTTTTTCCTAGAAAAGAGGGAACTTCAGACACTCCAGGGATCATACGAGTTGATCTAGATCCAGTTCTCTTGCACCGCAGTAACCTCCTACTTCACCGTCTTGTCTCTCCAGTCTCTCTCCCAGTCCTAGGCTGGCACCTTCACCAAGAAACTCACCTTCTGCTTAGGTAGGTAAGATGAATTCACATTAGTTACTACAGTCTTATTTGCTGTATCAAACCTGTTTGTAGCAAGGTAGACATTTTACACTGCTAATTAACCCTGGTAGAGCAGACAAGACAGGTTTGGAGCAGATAATTTGGCTCCTGTCCCTCCTCCTGCCACGCATCCCCTCCAGTGCTCACGCGCTCAGCTTTAGTGGTTTT
Organism: Ciconia boyciana; assembly: GCF_034638445.1. Lineage (NCBI taxonomy): Eukaryota > Metazoa > Chordata > Aves > Ciconiiformes > Ciconiidae > Ciconia > Ciconia boyciana. The sequence goes on from NC_132934.1 coordinate 64,510,743, forward strand.
TTCATTATTCTAATGCAGTAAATTGCAGGTATAGTGAATATTTGCCCCAGCCCCATGGCTGTATACTATTGCAAAGTTACACTGTACATGAGACCGTATTTTATGGATTTCTTAAATTATTTAATAATTGCAGTGGTGTGTCCAAGAGCAGGCAGCAGTCACCTATAGAAGCAGATCTAAGCAGCCAGAAATCATTTGCTTGATAGTCTGTATTATCCATCCATAGATATAAATGTCCCCATAAATTTGAGGGGACAATTCTTGTTACCACTCACCCATGACACCTCTTTGTATGCCCTGTATAAACTCAATATAACTAAGGGCTTCTCTTTCTCATCCCCTGCTATTTTCCCACCTGGAAACCGGCAGGAAGAATCAGGGGTTATCACTTTCTCCGCGCACATATGAATAGCATATGCAGAAAGCCCTCTCTCCTGCCAGCAGCATTAGCTGGTTTCTCTGAGATCACGCCAAGCCTGCCCAAGCATCTTCTACAATCAAACCAGCCAAGTTTAGTTGTTAAACCTCTAATGAGTCCCAGAGGACTCCTTAAGGCTCAGATGGGTCACATCAACCTCGTCTGGTCCCGCAGAGCTGCTCCTCAGAGTCCCAAAACCTCACAGGGCTGCTGGAGACGGCGGCTCCAGAGGGGCAGGGAAAGACCCCCGGGAGCTCCCCGAGCCATCAGCTGCAGTTCCCTCAGACACTAATTAATTAGCTCATGTGAAATACCGATATCATCTGGTATTTCTCAGCCGAAAGGAGAACTGCAGAGCATTCATTTGCAATGGTGAAACACAGAGGGCTCACCGAATTGAAACCGAACTGAAGAGAGATGTTGTGCACAGCTATGTCTAAAACCCTGTTGTGAGATAATTAAAAGGGCACTTATCTGTTTGGCTGGGTTTTAAACAAAGCAGGTGCATTTACAATCCATCAGACTCCCATTCCTTGCTGGAATCCCGAAGCAGCAAAACACAGCGTCTCTTTGCGGGCTCTGAAATTACACAGAGAGCAGGGGGAGGAACAAAAAAAGGAGAGATCAAATCAAATTTACAGACCAGGTTAATGATCCAAAGTAAATACCAAACTCCATACTTCTGTCCACATGCCTTTTTTTTACTACTACTGCCATACAAAAATATTTGGAGATAAAACAGTCCAGTCCAGTAAATTTCAGAAACATGAAATCTATCAGGATTTGTTCCAGAAGCTGTTGAAGGAGGGGGGAAAAAATGGGAGGAAAAAGAAAGAAAGGAAAAGTAACAGAAAGCTATTGAATAGCACTTCAAAGAGACACCTAGCAGAGCCCACCGCCTGGAGAGACCATTCCTGCCTGCTCTGCTTTCCAGCTACGTTCCAGCACCAGGCACATTAAAATGCAGAGATGTTAATCCTTGTGGCAATGCTTTAAGAATATTCACAATGTGCTTAGCACAAAGGAAACACACAAAGCTGCTTTTTGTTCCCCCTTTTGACTTAAAGGACAGGCTCAAATCCTTCTCGTTCCAAAATGCGGTACCTTTGCATGAGATCATCAGCCAGCAGGACTGGAGAAAAACCAACCCATTTCACAACTTTTCACACCTGCTGGATCTTTACTGGCTTGTTCTTCATCTTTACTGATTTCTTTTTTTTTTTTTTTTAAGCTGTTAATCTTACCTCACAGGCAATGCAGCATGGATGGAGATGGAGACAAGCATAAAGGGAAAATCATATTTGTAATTCGTAGTAGTGTCTAGAGGCCCCATCTGAGAGCAGGACCCATCGTGATCAGCCCACAGGCAGAGTAGATGTTACTCTGCTGAAAAGCTAGCGATATAAATAAGCAAGTTGGAAAAATCAGAGGGAGAAAGCATCATTCTCAGCTGGGGAGCTGAGACCTAGAGCAACTAGTGACCTTCCTCCTCCTATCACGCAGGAAGCGGGTGGCATCCCTGGGAAACAGATCATACCTCCAGAGTCCCAGTTCAATGACTCACCCAAAAAAAACCCCAGCTACTAGGGAATACTCCTAACTATTTACAGCTGTATTTTCTTTGTGTGGGCCTCAATCAATACCATACAGCCAAGAACAGGTTAACCCCTTCCTTTTCATACTGCAAAAGATGCAGGCATCAAACTGTTCTCTGCAGTCCTTTTTTTGTTTGGTTTTTTTTTGTTGCCAAAAATGTCATTCCAATTCAATGTCCACCACAAGGCACAGGATCTAACTAAATAAAATCAGCAGTGAATGGGAGCTTTTTTATTCATGCATGAAAGTAGCATAAATAAGCTTTAATGAGACTGGTGGTGGTCTGTTCTGGGAACTTGATCAGAAAATCTATTTAGGAAACCTGAGAGATGTTTGTTTATAGACCAAAATGAACACAAGAAACAGGCTGAAAAGACAAGACATGCAGCTCAACTTCTTTTCAGCTTTCTACAGCTGGTTTACCACCCTGGATAAGAAACCGAAAGGGACAGTAGTTAATAAATCAGACTCAGTCTTGCAGCCCAAGATGTAGTAATAAATCCAGCATGATTGCCTTAGGTGTAAATGTAAGAATAATTTCCACCAGCTCCTCTTTCTACAGAGTTTCACAAATTTAGTCTTGTGATTTGTCTATCAAAAGACTGCCATTTCCTAACATTTCTTTCTTAATGAAGATATTTTTCTGAAGCCTTGACAGCAAAATGGTTCTTGGCTCTGGTCACACCACTTTTATCATCTCATTTAGGCATTTCCAGTTGTCCTTTGGACAAGAGTGACTGTTTCTGGAAAACAGACTGATGATGTGGTGAGTCTGGACCTCTTGATGATGTGATGATGACCTTTTAATTGAGAACCTAAAAGTGTTGAATCCACGCGTTGGCTCTTTGGCTAGAAATTGGACTAAACTGAGTTTGGTTTTCAAGCAGCAAAATTCCTGTTGCTTTTAGAGTTCCTTCCTACCAGGATTTATATCCTACACCAAGTTTTAAATTCTTCATTACAATCAGTCTGCCAAAGCAGCCATTACAAGTGGAGATGTTTTAATAATAGTAGCGCTGATTCATTTTCACAAGATGTACAGATCATATGATGTCATCTCACTTTTCTAAGCATCCGAATGTAACTCTCCATCCAACTGCCACAAGAAACTCACACTTCCGTGCATCCAGAACTGATTTTCCACGAATGTCGTGCAGGAACACTGGCTCATTTGTGAGCATTTCTTCCTTTCATGTTGCCAGTAACACACAAAACACAAATATGGGAGAGATGCACACCTGATTAAAATAGACTCAACTCTTCTTCTACAGCACCAGCTATTAAAGACTACCAGAAAGGTGCACCAGCATCCCTGTGAAATGAACTAACATGATTCCCCTTTCTTACAAGCAGGAGAAGGGAACACCCCAGGCACTTGCCTCCCTGCCCATCGTACCCAAAGGACTGAAAAGAGCAGCACCCAGAGGACCAGGCACTGGGGCACATAAATCCTAGGAAAAAAAGCTACTTAACAAGGAGACTGTCTCACATAACTAGTGCTTCCCAAGGCCAACATCTTGGCTCTATAATATCTCTTGAGGGGCACAGTGTAGGGAACTGTCCTTAGAGCTTTGTTCTTTTGTGGATGGCTCTCCAAGTAGCAAGCTGTTTTCACTCTCGAGATCAGACCTCCTCCCTGGAACAAAACAATTTGTCCTATTTGAAACTGTTTTCTTAGCTGCGTAAGACAGAACACAAACAAAAATAAGTCTAAACATTCCTAGCAGAAGAGACCCAACAGAGAAGTCTAGTGCTGTAGCAAAGTACAGCCAAAATTTCCCCAAATGAGAATTCTTCTTAACCATTTCAAATGTAAAAAAAAAAAAATCCCATAATAGAGCAGCATGCCCCCCTCCTCTCAGCAGTTTGTCGTGCTGCATCAGTGCTGCGGTCTGAAGATTAGCCTGCCTTTGACGTGGAGCTGGGCAGCGCCAGCTCCCGACAGCCCTCGCTCTTGCAGGAGAAATTCCTCCGTGAACCAGGTCTTTGTTTTACCTCTTGCCCTGGCTGAGAGCTATAAAAGTTATTGCTTCTTAGCCACTGCTTGGAGGTTTATCAGAAATAAGTTTAACAGCTTCAAGCTGCTCCCTGGGAACTGGGGTCCCCATCGCGGTGCAGCAGGTGCTAAACTGCCACCCATCCCTGGGGCTGTCGGTCTGTGGAGCTGCTACGGGGGGGCTTTATCAAGGCCAATATACGGATCAATGGTAGGCCAACGGCACCATCATCCAGAACCACTTGGTGCATTTGCTTTTGAGCAGCGAACTAATCCCAAAGCCTTCCCAGAAATGTTCTGCAAGGACCAGACATGTTTCCTGAATGGAGGGAAATGCCAAAATGGCCATGCTTATCACCAGCTTTCCTCACAAAGAGGAAATTCTCCACTAATGCAAGCTATTTTATCCTGCTATGGAGACAGCTCTCTCCCGGTGAAACCCTTTCTCGGTGCAGAGGAAACCCTCCTCTGCTTCTGCTATTGTCAGATGTTGTCAGATGGTGGGCCTCATCTGATGGGGGTTCCTGATCTACCACCACTTTAACCATCTGGAACCTAATCCTTTCAGAGCTGAGTGTAGTAATAAAACTCCTCTTTCCATATTGCCCCATATATTACACTAGTTTCCCCCTTAATCTCACTGCAATGCTGCTGATTTATCACCCAAGGCCTCCAGCTCCACTAAGGCTCGACCACAGTGCCTGGCTTTGTTCCTTCTCTTCCTGCCTTCAGGGAATTAAAAAGAAAATTTGAACATTAAAAAAACCCCAACTGTTCACACCTGCATTAGCCACTCGCTCTGACTGCTACTCACTGTCTACGTAGCTGTCTAATTCAGAGTTAATCCTCAGTGGTTTGTGCTAAATGCCCACCCCGGTACCTGACTCACATGCAGCCCAAACTCTGCCTTGAACGTACCTCAGAGTGGGGGGACTCTCTCCTTTTGGCCTCTCTGCTCAGCTGTTACTCATTTATTAAAATATAAGCCAAATATACAATTATGCTGGAGGGAACATGTTTCCTTGTTAACCCTTTCTGGCTCTTATCCAGAATTTCTCAGGCTATGGGGATTTATATTTTACTACTCAGAGTTTCAGATTAATTGCTCACCATTCCCCATGCCTCTGATGGAGGGAAGGGGGACAAGGAGGGCTTTCTCTGACCAGAACCGCTACCTCATCCCCCGTGAGACAATACAGGAATGCACGTCCGGAGTTTCTGGTGGCCCGTCCCAGGTAACAGGGAGCAGTGCCTTGTAAAAAGACAGCAAACCCTCCAGCCAGAAGGAAAATGGAACTTATACTCATCCCTGCCAGCACTTACAGGGTTTCTCTAGCCCAGCTGTGGGTATGGGCTGTGCTGGCAGCTGCCAGACAAGGGTCTTGGCGGGGCATGGGAGTGGGAAGAAGGTTTGGTTAAGGGTGGCAGTTATCGGAGGGGAGGGGAGCGTGCTCCATGCTGGGAGCAGCTTGGACAGAGCTTTAAGCCCTGCTCTGAAAGGCGTATCTCCACTTGTGCACACAAATCCCTCAAAGGTCCTGTTTTGTGTCTGCAGTGAAGCAGAAACACGTTATGATGTCTCATGGTTTAGAAGAGGTGAGGGAATGAACATCTGGCACTGGACTCCCCAAGCCCTCACTAGCTGCAGCTCGTTTTACCTGCAGCAGAAGCTGAAGTGCAAAGACATAGCAGAAACACGTGCTGAAGGGCCATTAGGCTCCTGATCACAAGGAGGAGTCTTATCCCAGTGACTGTATCTATAGAGCTTGCTACGGGGTGACATTTGGCACCATGTCATCACGGGGATGAGTGTGCAGCCCCTGCCAGCTTTCCCAGAGCCTGAAGGATGGCATCAGAAACTAACCAAAAACCCAGCTCGCATGTTTTTTCAGGTAACATACAGGCCGCCTCCCGTTTTCACTCGTATTTAGTGAGAATCAGATTCTAGGAATGAGCGTGTCAACAAAAGCAGATCAACACGCTCACCGGGAAGGCTAAGTCAACACAGGGGCATGTTTATTCAATTTTAATGTAAGTACAGTTATAGAAGTATCTGCTGGGAAGGACTTCTGGGTGCCTCTGGTCCTGCCTCCCATAAAAGCAGGACCATTGCCAAAACTAGCTCAGACCAGCCATGGCTTTGTCTAGCTGAGTCTTAAAACTCCTCAAGGTCAGAGAGTCCCTGACCTCTCTGGGTAACCTGTTCCAGTGCTGCACCACCCTCCTGGGGAGAAGCTTCTCCCAATGTCCACCCTGAACGTCCCAAGCCACCACTTATGGCTGTCATCCACAGCCATATCATCTACCACTCCTGAGACCTGCAGGAGTCCAACCTCATGTCTCTCCGCACAGATAAGCTTGTACTTGCCTTTGGTGATGGTCCTGGCCACCCCTCCCTCTCCAGCAACCAGGGCTCCACCAGCCCCCAGAGACTCACTTCACTTGAGGTTTCCCTGAAGCCAGGGGACCCAACACAGCTGTGGGCTGTGATGGCTCAAGCACAGATAGCTGCAGGCACATGAAAGGCACCAAGTGGATATTCCCTTCCAACCTGGAGGCTCCAGCATGTCTCTGATGTCCCCTGAGCCCCACACCCAAATGACCTTCAGCCTTGGAAACTCTATTTTTGGGTTTTGTGTTTTTTTTCTTTCTCTCTCTCCTTTTTCCATCCTGGACTTTGAACCTCCCTGTGATCTCTTCTTGTTCGCATGATTGCATCATTCATGGCAGGTACGGTTAGCATGAATAGAAGGAAATACAAACAGCACTTCACACAGCATGCCGGCCGCTGGGAGAACCTGCAGCCAGCAGAGGTTACGGACCCCAGTCAGGTCTAATAAAGACCTGCATCACTGGAGGGGCAGGCACTACAACTGCGATTATTCATGTTGAAACAGAGGTCACTGCATCTCCTGCTTCAGAGCCAAATCTGAGCGCTGTGGGGCATCTCAGGAGGAGGTTTCCTTTGTGCACAGCACTGAGCGCCGGGCCAGGGCAGCCCAGCAAGGCTCCGCTGCCGGCCACTCAAAGGAAGAAACACCGCGTGTGTTTTTTTTCCTTGTCGCTGTGGCCCAGCAGGGACACAGCATACGTGTGGAGAGAGGAAGGGAGGGAGGATCTTCCCTTGCAGGATGGGGCCATAGCCACGTGAGGCACTGGGATTTGGGGTCGCTATGGCCAGCACCAAGGAGCTGCCATCCTGAACATGGAAGACCTGAATTCAGCTCCTCTCCTGGGTGCTTTAAAACAATACTGGCCAGAATATCCCTGGCCCCTGCTCTCTCCACACAGCTCCGTCTTGGGGGTACTTGCTGTGCAGGCACTGGCAAGTCAAACCTCTGCTCATTTCTGTCCCCAGCAGACTTGCCACATAAGACAAGGAGGACAGGGGGACTGTGCAGGGGGACTGCCGCTCACCCGGCGGAGGTGGGGTGAGAAGGCTGTTTAACTGAGGAAGCTCTCTGCTCTGGCAGGGGCTGTGGCACTATCAGCAGTGCTGGCTGGCTTGCAGGATCCTCTCCGTTGAGCGAGTGGTTTGTGAGAGGTGCTCCATGCGAGTGAGAACATTGCAAAATTCAGGACATCTGTACAAATTCCAGACAGATGCAGCTGCTCAAATGTAATTATGAAAAATATTAGCAATTTAATTGGGAAAGCATTGCAAAACAGCTAAGTAGAAAGAAAATAAACTGGCATGCTGTGATGAATGTAAGCATGTAACAGCCTCCACATGTCACTGGGACCAGCACGATCTGCACCAGCTGAGGCGCTGCTTACAGAGACGGAAGAACACTTCCAAGGGGAGCGACTGCGCAGCCGGGGCCAAGCCCTCCTTCCCTGTCCCAGTGCCGGTGAACCCTGTGGGCCTCCCCTGCCACGCAAAGATGGGTTTTCAGGGACACGAGGCCTCTGCCCAGAGTTTGGGCTTCTGCACTTGTCAAAGCTTGGGACTGAAGCATGATCAGCCAGGATGAGTTAACTACGTGTCAGGAATGCTCCTCATCCCTGTTCAGAATTGGACTTCTGGGCCACCAAGAGTGCTTGCTTTCAACCAGCGGTGATGGGGAGCATTCCTAGACCTCACCATAACCAGCATAAGCTGCTGGTCCCTGCCACCTGCTTTCCACCCAGGCACGGCCCCTGCTCACAGCTGACCTGGCCCATCGGTGCTGAGCCCTGGAGAGGCACGGGGACAAATGAAGAGGGAGGTGATGGTCCGTGTTGCTCGCTGAACTCACCCATCACGGCCAAGGTTGTCAAACAGCTGCCCTCTCCTTTCCTGGTGTCGCTTTGGCCACCACCTGCCAGGCACCCTAACACAAGTTTGGTGCAAAAAGCTGGGAAAAAGTTTCCATTCCAGATCAAACGGTGTGTTTCATTCAGTCCCAGACTAATGTGCCATACACTGTGCGACTGTGTGGACACACAAAACACATTTAGCCTCTTGCTGTACTTCCATAAAGCACTTCCAGAAAGAAGACACAACATATCCTGCATATCAACAGAGAGAAGACAGTAGCAACAGTACTAAGAGATTATCCCAGATGCATTTAACTGGTCCTGATGTTTTTGTTGCCACTCAGCACCAGGCAAAGAGGATACCAAGCCACTGCGTTCAGGCAATCCCTGTAACAATCTCATCCCTCCCCAGCCAGCTACTGCTGTTTTAGATGAAGGAAAAGGTTTATTGTGTTCTTTTCCCCCCTCTTCCCCTATATTCTTTTTGGTTTATCCTAGGAAATCTAATTAAAAAAGGCACTAGCAGAAGACTACAGATGTGCAGCTGACAGAGAAGCAAGCAGCAATTTCAGTCCCAAGACACAGGAAAGCCAACAGGAGGCTTTCCACAGGTTTCAGTGGGCTTTGGGTTAGACCTGCAGGGCAAGAAAGGAAGGAAAGAGGAACACAAACGCTTGCGCTTTGTTCATGCCCTCAAGCCATGAGGAGCCCGGGACGCTTGAGGTGAAGCCTTTGGGGTCTGCCCCATCCCCGGGGAGCCGCATGCTGCACGGCAGACAGGGCGAGCTGGCAGGCACGTCCGGCACTGCATGTTCCCACCCAAGCAGGATGCCTGCAGATGGTTTTTCCAGGAGGGCTTGGAGGCAGCTCGGGGATTTTGCTGCTGAATCAGGCATTCTGCGGCGCAGACAGAGACCTCGCCGCTGGCGCTGAGCCCTGCAGCTGCACAACGCCTGGCACGCGCCGCCGGGGCTGCGGAGCCAACGTGGACAAGCTTGGGGCGACGTGGGCTCGCTGTGGCCGCTCACTCGCTTCCAGCTGATGGCATCACTGGAGGCTTGTGTCCCCTTGGCAGGAAAAGCTGAGAAATAGGCACCAGAGGACAAACCACAGGAAATGCGTCCCTATCTAGGAGAGAAAGGACTTGTTGTACAGCACACGCCGAAGACATTGGAGCACAGAGGAGGGGTGTAGATTTGGCACTCGAGTGCAAACACTATGTCCCTGCTGTACCACGTCGCTGGCCTTCTTAGGCATAACTATTTAGTTATTAGTACAAGGGTACATGTCCCAAAATATGTAATTGTTAGGCTTTTACGGGAGCTCTTCAGATGCAGTATGTCTCAGTCCTTTCTCCCAGACTGCTTCTACCTGCAGGGAAAGATGGCCTTGTCACTAAAGGCTTCGTTTTCAGCTGCCACCAACTATTTATCTCTGCAAAGCAAGCAGCCAGGGCCATTTTTCATCCTACTTTCCCGTAGGTTCTTCAGAGCAAGAACTTGTTGAGCATGAAGATGGCACGGACCTTGGCCAAGCTCTGTGAGTGCAACAGCAATGCAAAATATGTACATTCTCCTTCCTTGTTTCGCTTTGATGCGAGTTGTCTTACACAGATCCCGGGGCAGGCACAGGTACAACAGCTGCCCAGCTTTATGATGTCTCCTGAAAACCCCAGAGCCTGCCAGCTCGTGTTTTTAATGCCTGGCCACAGGATCGCTGTGGAAAGGGCAGGACCTGTGCAGCCTTGTGGCAGTATTTTCATTTGCTGTGTTTACAGGGTATCTCCTCTCTTTTGGCAGCTAGCAGTGGTGGGCAGTTAAAGGCACTTCTGAGTGCAACACCATGCAAGTGTCTCACTCCAGCTGGCAAGGGCAGGAGAGACAAAAGTAAGAGCAGCAGCTCTGGAAAGGGAAATGAGAGGGGCAAAGACGGGGGAATAGGAGATTAAAACATCAGCTTGAAAAGGAACAATAAATCCCTGGTGAGGAATATAACTGGGGGGGTAGAGAAGGAACAGATTGCAGCTCACTAATGAGGCAGACGGCGTTTTCTTTGTGATCTGCAAATTCAATTGGGTTTTCTGACAGAAAAAGACCCCGTGCTATCCAGAAATCTGTTTGATACACGACCTGCCTCCCTCTGCCTTCAGTGGCAATAGCTGCTGGAGCAGGCAGGTCTGGCAGAGCCCGCCTGGCCCAGCACCCGCTCTCGTGGCCGAGCCCTTGCAGCACCCTGGGGAGAAGGCGGGCAGGACATGGGCAGGGCCGTACCTTCCTGGTGCCTGCTGCAGTGCAATGCTCTGAGCTGCACAGGCCTGTCAAAATGGGCAGGATGCTCTGCTTAGGCCACAAAGCCAAGGTGACAGCCAGGCTCAGCGTCACAGGCAGTGCCCCAGATGCGAGGGGCTGCCTAGAACCATTAATGAATGGCTGAGGCATCTAGCAAAACATTGTCTTGTTGCAAAGGTCCTTGGAGTATTAAGACCGTAGCTCCTCTGTCAGGCAGGAAGGCACCACCTGCGTGGTTTCAACCTGTAAGGGCTGCAGACAGCAACACAGAGCATTTCAGGATACGACACCCAACACAGAGCATTTCAGGATACGACACCCTTGGAGCAGGGACGTTGCTACCAGCCATCGGCACTAGTGTTCTGGCAGTGCCGAGGCATTCTTGCAAAACTGGGGAAGGAGAGGAAGGAAAGACAGCAAGCCACAGATCCTCACATCTAGCTCCCACCCCTCAGTTCCCTGTATTTCATTAGGCAAATAATAGCTCAGGGTCAATAGCATCAGCCTCTTTCCTAGAAATGAAATAACCACAGCCAACTATCAGATTGCCAAGCTGGGGACCCAGGGATGCAGGCAGAGGTCCCTGCTCTGCAGTCAGCTGCTTTTGCTGTCTTTAGCACAGCACTACGTCTATGACACTAGGCAATAGCACATCTCTCCTTTGCTGTAGTTTGGGGAACATAAGTGTATGAAAGATGGGGCAAGAGCTCCCATCCACATGCTCGGTTTCCTCACTGAAGCCTTGGCAGAAGTAGTCAGGAATAAACAGAGGGGGCCCATTTGTTTTCTTTCTTATGGGATAAAGAGATTACAGTTCTCAGAGTCATCAGACCAATACTTGCCTTTAGTATTAAAGTCTCCAAAACAAAAGAATGAAGAGAAATTCAGCATAATCAATAGCTCTGTGCGCACAGTGCACCTGATGGCCTACACAGAGTTCAGATCTATGAAGGTACAAATCATCACTAAAGTTCACTGGGAGATGTTCTCTCTCCTACCATTTGCAGGGAGGAAGAGCACAGAGACGCAAAGTGCCCCTTGCAATATTTGGTTACAACAAGATGCAAAGGCTTGGTTTGCTTGGACCAAGTCACATACACACTTGCACCCCAGAAGCCGGGGACTGCCAGGCCCCTGAGCCATCTCTCTGCTTCATGCTAATGTGTGTACTGCTACCCCTCCTGCCGTCAGCAGCAATCCCAGAACCAGGACCTCCACAAAGAAGACAAGCCCATGAGAGGAGCCTGGCTAAGGAGGAATTCATCAAGTGATGGGTCAGCCCTTCGAGACCCACCCTTCCCATCGGCTCTCCTCTACCTGTCCACAAACTTAGCTCACAGCCAGGAACATCACCGGAGCTTACTTTTACTCCAGAAACACAGCAAACAGCATAGTGCCAGCACATGGACCAGATGGCCACCAGCAGGGCAGCAGCCACCTGCAGGCAGAAGTCTAAAGACAAGGTACTCCAGCTCCTGTTCTATAAAATACGTATTTTCTGACATGGCACTACAATACACTGCTTCTTATACGCACATCCATTCCTCAAAATGTTCTCCCTGCTATTGGAAAGACAAAGTTTCTGTAAAGCAGTTAACTAACAAATATCCCTATTTTTGTGCCTCTTACAGTCCAATTACTCAAACTTGCCAAAATTATCAGCATTACTTTTCTTACTTTACATAGAAAATTTCTGTAACCAGCTCCCGTTGCCTTTCCCTGTCTTAAGTATTTGCACCAGTAAGCACCTATGCTCACTTACAGCTACACAGACCCAGGCCTGTAGATCAAAACCCAATACCTCACAACAGTGCCGAATCAGGGAGAGCAGTTAGATGTCAGAAAGAGGACCAATTGAGATGGGACATCCTCAGCAGTAAATGACTTCAAATGAAGATGCCTCCTTAGGACATATGCCGTAGGCTCACGTGATAGGTAGGGGGATGGTTACGGGGCTTACCTAATGGCATTTTACAGCGTGTTATGCAAAACACCAGGCTAGGCAGTCTTCCTTCTGACACAAAAAAAGTCGAGCCCCTGCCACATGGAGCCATTGTAGACTGGTTTTGTGTTACCACTGTGCTTGCGAAAGGCATTAATATACTTACATCCTTCTTGTTTGCATCTCCATTTAGGTGTTATCACCAGTTTTTCAGGGACCACCATACTTAGTTCTTGCATTTTCCTCTCCTATGAAAGTTTTCATCATGCTTTGGACTCAAGCTCACTGACTTCTTAACAAGCCACCTCTGGCCTTTTATTTCAGGACATTTGCTTACAGAGGGTGATATGTTTCTGGCTGGTGCTGACATTGCACATCTTGTTAAGAAAAGCCTGTCTGTAAGTCTGCAAGGGCAGGATATTTCTGAAGAGTAACAACAAAAAGGAAGACACCCTTTAAAATGGATCTCAGATCATCAGTCACTAAGGTACTCTGCTTTATCAGTCTTGCATACAAAGGACTGACTATCAGCCCTCGTGCTTCGTTGAAGCAATGTTCCTGCCTTGTATAAAGAGATGCTTCAAAAGGCATCTCTGTCCCCATTTACTTAAAACAAAAAACGAACTAAAAAAAACTGTGCTCCGGCCATAGAAATGCCATGCAAATCCGCATGAGCTGATCTTTCCAGGGAGGTTCCTTACCTCCAACACTGCTGATAGAAAGTCAATATTTAACAGAACAGATGCCACAGAGATACACTTCTGTTTCTGGAAATAAACACGAAGGCCATATTGAACATGCCCACACATCCCCAACATGACACAAACTTACTGCGTGGCCCTGAGGACAGCCATGAGCTGGATCTCAGAAAGTTGGATGGATTTACCTGCAGACTGGTGAGGAGACATGGGGGAGAATAACCTAATTAGTTGCAGTCCTGAAAAGCTGCATTCATTTCAGGTTCTACATAAACGTTCTTCCAAAAGACACTGCAAACTCCAAGGAACAAGTGCAACATCAACTTTTTCGAATTATTTTCTGTTAGGAAAATAAGTTGCGGAGCAGAGGTTTTTCCTAATTTAAAGTAGCAATAAAGTGCCTTCAATGGTAACAACTCCTCAGCCCAACTGAACAACACATGGCTTTCTAGAGGCATGATCTGTGTGGTTGAGGCATGATCTGTGTGGATTTCATTGGCATCCATCTTTTTCTTGTCTTTTTTTCACGTGCCTCCAATCTCTTCATTTTAGTGGCAGACAGATTGCAAGATGGATCCCAATAAAGAGACATTTGAAGTTTTTCTTTGCTGTGACACTGAAGTAAAGCCTTTAACCAATAAGCACAGACTCACACAAGAGATCACATTGGATTCTCACCTGTCCTCACTCAGTGAGTGAATGCCTAAAAATTGATGAACCAGCTAAAACCCTTCTCAATGTTTTACTGCATACACAAATGCTTATAGAGACAAGTGTGCTCTGAGGCTATGGGAACTCTGGCAGTTAGGCAACTTACATCAAAGCAGGGAAGCTGCAGGGATGACCTAAGCAACAAGAAAAAAAAGAAAAAGGTTACAAGACATTACACAAGGAAACCCAGCAGCAAGGTGCATTTGCTACACCTTCATCCCCCCCTGATTCCTCATGGGTATCTTCAATCACTTACAGTAACAGCCAGGACTACAATGTTGTGTTTCTGATAGACAGGACTACTAAAAATTTCCAAGCCTACCAAAGGAGCACAAAACCCCCACAAACCCAAGCCACAAGAACTGTCAGGAGTTGGTATTTCCACTTCCCTCCTCTCTCCTCCAACCTTCTCCCAAAAAAGTTACTGAGTCAGTCAAAAAACATTTCGGTTTTATTTTAAGGCATTGGCTGTTTTGCTATTTAAGTCCAAGTTACTTTGAAATAAAACCAGTATTGTTTGCATTTTTCCCCCCTGAAGAAAAGCAGTATCAAAGCCTGATCTCCTTTCACACACAACGTAGGTGCAAGGGATCTGCATTTTCCCCGCAGAAGAATGCTGTGGGAAAGACATCCCATACACGTCTCCTGGATTCATGGGAACTGGAGGTAAACTCGAGGAACAGCTGAGAGATGCAATAAAAAGATTGGCTTTATTCTACTGTAGGAATATCCCTTTGACTGTGACCCTGCCATTTTAGTCATGGTTACTCTGGGGTACATCATGACTAACATCTCCCCCTGTACATCCCTGACAGCAGAGGAAGTGCTGGCCTCCAAAGCAGTAACTGTGGTGAGTGCAGCCCTTTGTTTTTACCGGATATTTTCAGGGTAGCACAGAAAAAGCAATCACATCTGGGACCATCTCAAGGGGCCGTTGGCAAAAATCCAGAGGCTCCATAGAAGAAGCAGCAGATTGTGGATTTCGATGCCTTGGGCAGGATGTCTGTTTCCACAATGGCTGGGGAAGGAAGGAATATAAAGGGAGATGGTCTGATAAGAACATGGCCATGATAAAAAGACTCTGTTCGGTATTAATTTATTTTAGCAAGAAGAAAGGTGCCCACAGTCACTGGGTTACAGATGTTAGTCTCCTGCCTCAGTGAAATGGGAACTGGTTAGTCTTGAGGCAATGTTAAATACTGGATTTTAAAACGAGTACAAAAATAGACAGAGAGCAGAACAGATGTGACAGACAGTGGGTTCTTCTCATGCATCCTGGAGTTTTGCAGAAAGTTGTTAAAATCATTTCCTCAGCAATTTCAATGCTGGTGGCTCTGTCCTGCTTTGTCCTCGACACAGGAAACTTAGCAGCTGCAAGGTGAAGATCTGTGCTTTCTGAAATCAAGCATCTCTTCCACAATAACTACCACCAGCTTTTTACTTACAAATTTGTTCTGCTGCCCTTGGATAGCTGGGAACATTCACATTAGCAAGTAGAGTGGAGTTACTGACCCGCCTATAAAGAGCTTTACTAAAACTTTAAAAAGCACTGTATCATGTGAACACTCCCCCCTTCTGGTTGCCAGCTGGTCTTTATGTCACCTCGGCTTGCTTTTTTAGCAAGGGAAAAAACAGAGATTTCGGAAGTAAAGTTTGAAGCCACGATTCCCTGTATAAGCGAGGCCATTCGCAGCACGATGGAGCATCACGTTCTCTAACCTCCCAGCATCTGCCCACGGCAAGTTGTCCCACCTGCCCTCGGTTTTGGGTCGCTTTGCCTTTTCCAGATGTAGTTTTATTTTGTGCATTCTTATGTCAAATGCCAGCACTGACAGCTTTAAGGGGATGGCTGGCCGCACCGTGCTTTGACTTGAAGTTCCTTCTTTGGTGAAATTCCGACAAGCTCAGAGGCAGGAAGCTAACGCTGCAGGCTGTACCGTGAGCTCCTCCTGGTGGTCATTAAAATTGTATTAACTTCCCCTGTGTTTCAGCTCAAAAATAAAAACACCGCTTTTCGACATTTTTCTCTTTTTTTCTTCTATACTCAAGAAACACATTTTAAAATGGAAACAGGAAATAAACCATATATTCTGAGAGTGATGTAAAGGCTTTCATTCCTCACTGCTTGCAGATGTGGCTAAAGGTAATGAACACATCCTTACCCCTCGCATTGCTATTTTTCAGTAAAAATCAAGAGTTTAACATTTTCTTCTTAGCAGAATAAATAATTTTGTTTGCTGCAGATTCCACTCTTTCGTATGACCCACAGCCAAAGAAATACATCCTTCCTAACTACTTATGTCTGTTCAAGACAGCCTTCTCCATGCCGAGTCTGCAGGGTAGGAAGATGGAAAGAGGAAGGAGAGTTATCCGTATCATTTTCTGAGACTGGGATGGAATGGATAGAAAGGGAAATTCTGTTCTACTCAAATAGCATGGGTAAAAATATTACAGAAAGCTAAATTATAAATAATCCTGGCTCAAGGTGTTAACACAATCAGTTTGTGAGGCACTGCACAAGCATCTAGCATCCAACAGCTGCTGTCCCAGAAAGGTTACGTTACAAAGAACAAGCAGTAACACCTTCGTGAAACAAAAGGTGGGAAAGAAAACAACACAAGGCTTTTTGCAAAGACTGTCACTAGCAATGGTCTCCGCTCCCCTTCTAGCTGGCCGTTAGTATATGGTATTATGGCACTGCAGAGTATCTTCTGATCTCTTTATAACATGAAGTAATATAAATATATGAATATGTAAATAAGTGAATAGATGAATTTATATGAATTCTTTATATACACTCTGCTAGCCAGGTAGCAGAAACAAAATCTTGGTGTCGGATCTGCCTCTGTTCAGAGCCTTGCTGTCAAAAACTGACTTGACATACTTTGAAATTTTCAGAACAGGGCATCAGGCACTTTCTTCAGGGTGGGCTAGTAGAAATCTTTGTTAATCCTGCCCATTTTCAGTACATAGCCAAAATGTCCCATGTCAGAACTATTAAACCCAGCATCTTGCATTAGAAGGGCTCATTTTAGAAATGTTTTGTTCAGGATATCCTTCTGATGACTTAGCATGGAACTGTACAACAGCTGATATACATCACAGGATCCATTTTTCCCACTATCTTCAGCATCCCTTCCTTTTTTTCCTTTGCTGTTTCTACATGATCACCGTCTCTTATTCAGCATAAGAAGTGCAGACCATGGGCTTCCAAAACTTAGTTTGCTGAGGTACTGTCACACAGAGAAGTGGATTACACCAGAGATCAGAGACACAGCGCGGCCCTGTGTCAGACTGTGTTCTTGTGTAGACAGCATTTGCCTCAGCAGTCAAAATGAGCTACATACACATACACAAATACGTATCTTTTCTTCTGCATACCTCTAAGATACCTTACAAACTAATAGTGATGCATGTCCTGTGCTTGCAAGTGATCTGTAAGTCCCTTGCCATAACGTCTCCAAGAGAGAAAAGCTTCTTTTTCTAAATTTTACTGTTATGCCTTTTTAATTTCCCAGCTATTTGATGTTATTGATGATGATCTTGACGGTGTTGATTTGAAAGCCTTTTGGGCTGTTCAATTTTATCGGCTGTTCACAGGTATGGCAACCTTTGGGCTCACACTGCATCATTAATTAGCACCTTAAGACATCAATACCGTTTGAGGAGACCGTAAAATCAGCTAGCAACAGTTGCACCCAGAAATGCCCTCAAAGATTTGGAGAATTTGAAAAACATAGAAATGGAAGTCCAGAGATGTCTTAGCTTACATACGAGAATTACACCAGTGAAAAAGACTAAGTACTTCAATGCAGAAATGCTGCAAAGCATAGCCAAAAATTAAGTGGAGAAAAAAATAAAAATCAATGTAGCTCCCTAAAATGCCCAGTAAGATTTTGTAGCCTTCAGCTACAAAAACTAAAAATCTATAGAAATAATCCATTTAAGATTTTTCACACCTGCGACTTTTAACTTGCATCAAACTTGGTTGCAACAGAATACAAGCCTAAGCATAAGAGAGTAGTGAAATGGTCCAAAAAAAATTTTTTTTTTTAAATTAAAAAGTCACTAAATATCCTCCAGTTCAGATCCTTTGCAAAACCAGCCAGAATCTGGATCCATTACAGTCCCATCTGCCTGGCAGCTGATAAAGAAATTCAAGCAGAGAGATCCTTAAATAATTCTCAGAGAAGTCACATGCTTTAGATGATGTTTGGTTTAGATGGTTTAGATGATGTTTGGTTCAGATGTTTTTATAGAAAAGGAAATGTGTCTGTTCAACCTACTTCCGTCCTGTTACTACAGTGACTGAAACACTGGGGATTCAGTGCTGCAGTGATAACATGGCTTTCCAGGCTAAGCTGCTACATTATTAGGTGACTGAAACATTGGGCAAAGCTACGTTCCACTTAATTTCATTCACAGTAACAACTGAGGAATGAAACGTAGCAAAATGACGATGGTTTAGAAAACACTTTTCCAAAATTGCAAAATGGAGAGGTTCACTTCATATTACGCCAGTAGTGCAACTGAAAGACTGATTTAGGAAAGTAAGATTTAATAATTCAAAATACTCAAATTCAAGCTGACCCCAGGGGTTGCATTTATAAGAAAGTTCACACCATTCCAGCTATCAGCTTGGATACCTCCATATTATTTTCTGTCCTGTTTATCACAGAAACGTGCTTAACTTCGCCAAACCCGACATCCGTGCAAAGGACAGGGCGGCCACCGATCCAGGGAAGCACAGAAGAACCCTTCCCCATCTGGAAGCAGCCCCCAGTGGGCAGTGGCTGGGGATGGAAGCCCTCCTCGAAGAAAGACCCTGGTGAGGCTGGTCAGATCTTAGTCTGGCTACGGCTTCTGCCCCCACACAGGGAAAAGCAGTGATGTCCATCTTTTGGGGTCCCACCACTTCCATGCTCTTCACCACACGGGCTGGCAGGGTTTGAATACATGAGGAAGGAGGTGAAAAGAACAGCCCCACAGGAGCTGGCATGTCAACCAGTCGAAACGGGAGAAATCCTTTCTGCCTTTTGCAGGTGTCTCAGTGATGCCTGCAGGCTGCTGCTTCAGTCTCCTAAAGGGCACGCGTTCTGCTCCTGACTGGCCAATTGCTCTGACCCTTGCTGCTCCCTTCCCTCACCAGTACACCCCAGAGGCCCTCATCACATTAGCAAAACAAAGGTTAAGATATAGCAGCACAATCCAAAGCCTTCCCGTTAAATGAATTCCTGCATAGCAGAAAGCAACTCCCAGGCAGCAGAGAGGATCACCCTGCCTCCTTCCCACAGTAGGCTGGATTGCGAAGCACCAAGACTTTTTTTCAGGAGAGCACTGGGAGTTCTGAATCATCAAAAGTCTTGACCGAGGATCCCGAAAGGGCAAACTGCAGCATCACCTGAAAACCCTTAGAAGCACAGCTACATCTTTAAAGATATGTCAGTACATCAGTTGAGGCATTAATTTAGACCTCATTAAAATCAGTGTATGCACGTTCAGCAGCTGAACTGGTCAGAAATTAAGGGTAGGACTGTAGCCAAGGTGTGCAAATCTAAGCAGATTCTTCCCTAGAAAAACAAAACCGTGGTGCTTCTAGCCAGAAATCAACCCTATTTTGGCCCTATTACTTGCAGCCATTTCTATCACCTGACAGTTTATGTATTTCAGGTATTAAGCCCATTCAGTATAACTCCTCTATGCAGGTGAAACAGTGAAAAAGCTAGCATTCCTGCAGCTAATTAAGAAAAAATTACCTCATTTTATACATATGGTTTCCCCTCTATTCTCTACCACTATGTACATTTTGATCTGATTAGTCAACATCACATCTTTAAGATCTCAAGTTATACTATAACCTGTGCTTTAGTGCTTCAGCTAATGACTGGAGGTACAGGCTCCACAGAACATTTAACAGATCAGAGATTTCTTTTTGTGTTGTTCCCAGTCTTTTAGAGTCCTTTTCAGTGAACCACAAGAGTCTGGCACAGAATGATACTCAGTTTTTTCTTCAAGCCATGAACTGTAAATTATAGTGACAGTTAGCATCAGTGCAGAAAAAATTTAGAAATCTCTGAATGTTCCAAGTGGAAAAGAATTTAAATACAGTATTTTAAGAGTATTGACAGCACTATTTTGTTGCCAATTAAAATGTGTAATAAAAGGATTAGTGAAGACATTCCTTTAATCATAGTTATGGTAAAAATACTAATATTACTGAAGTTTGGTAGCTGACATTCTATATTGTTTAAAAAACTTTGAAATTAGAGGCAACAGAAAACATGGGACAGAAGAAATAAATAAATATATATATGTGTACACATACACACGGTATTATACCTGCCAAGGTTGAAGACAGTTTGAGTATAGTAAAAAAAATACATATATAGATCCTGTGGCCTGCTAAAGCATTTCTGACCTCCTCACTTTTGTAATCTTGTGAATGGTCCTCTTCTTGAAGTTGTGCTTCTTCATGTACTGAACACATTAACCTCAGGGAGTTCTGCCTTATTCCTACATCTCCTCCTAGACACTACATATATTATGCATTCAATCCATCCAAACGACATAAGTTTTCTCCTCAATTACTATATTAAGTGCTATTTAAAATGTACTTCAAAATAAGAAAGCTACTAATGGCAACATTACTGAAAACAGTCTATAAACTACCAGTTCGTAGCAGTGGCCCTGTATGGTGAGTACATAAGCAAGCCAAGGTTTGTGTGGAGAGGAAACGTCTTACATCTGAACCATAAGCGCTAAACATTACATTTATTTCCCACTCTCCAAATATGTTAGTTGGTCTAATACATATCACTTCCCCTTACAAACCTCACTCATAGGGTAACTGTGGGATGTGTAACATGAAATCTTTCTGCTTTCTGTACAAACTGAACTCCTCCTTTAAGTGAAACCCTCTTAATATTGAAGAAAATGGATCAAGAGAACCAGTGCCTAAAATAATTTCATGTAGCCACAGAAGAGGTATGTTATACAATGTTTTTGCATTTTCCCAAAGCATCTCACTAATACCTCTTCTCTGAGCTGCTGCAAAAGCCTGGGGAGAAAGAGATCATTCAGATGCCATGTCCCATTTAATGCTTGGTCTCCCTCCTAAGACTAAGGCAATTCAGCATCACTTGTGGTGCTCAGTTTTATGACAGGCACAGCTGTCCAGCAGTCTTTGGAATACGATCAACTGATCTGGCAGTAGCGCACTGCACAGCTCACAGATTTTTCTTCTCCCCCCTCCCAGTGGACCTGGGCTGAATACGGACTTAGAAGCAAAAGGGTTCCTCTCAATCCTAACCTCATCTGAGCCACCCAGTTCTGACATCACTTTCAGGACAGTTGGCATGGTAAAAACACTCTTTGAATGCTCTCCTTCTTCAATAGGTGTAACTCGGTGGGAACACAGAGGTTAGCTGCCTCTTGAGGAGAAGCATTTTAACCACATGGGAAGAGCTCTGTTCAGTAACCATCACAGGATGGAATTCAAAACAATTTCTATGAGTGCAGGTCAAGCACAGAAAAATCCTTACTGGGACAGACCTGTAATGGATCTATTCGAAGATCTTTTGTAAAAAAGCAGAACCACTGTAACTAGTAATCAACAACTTAAGAATGAAGCACATGATTTAGTATCTTTTTCAAATTAATACTAGCCTGAAAAAGCTGCCTAGTTAAGCCACATTTCCACAGCCCAGATCCTGTTATAAGAGACCAGAGTAGCAGTTTCTAGAGTTTTGTTGGCTTTTAGTTTTACCGGAACAAAAAGCCGACTTGCATTTTTATGACTTCCCACCAAGGTGTATGATTGAAGGGCAAATGTTTCTTCCAGATAAATATCACATTCTCCAAGTATGGGTGGGAACTTTACTCACGCTCATTGCAGCAAATAAAACATTTCTTATGAGAAATAAACTTTGGGGCAAAGCACCACAAACAAGCAGACTCTTTGCATACTGTTCTTTTAGTTGACTTATATGTTCCAAAGTAGAGTATTTTTTCCAAGACCAAAGCAAATACAGCAGGAGCGGTACAGATAAATAGATCTATTAAGCCAAACACAATTCTTCAAAAATTTGCAGTACTTATTCTAAAGACTGAATATAATTGGCTTCAGAGAAATCAGATCTTCGTCTAGACAAAGCAAACTGTCCTATTAGCTGGCTGTTAGGTGGAATACTATGAGCTCTGGCAATGACAGACTTTATTCACTGTCTTGATCACCAGCTATTTCTTCTGCAGGTAAAGACTTTAGTCATTGTCCGCTGTAGAAACAAAGGCATTTAAAATTCCTGGTTGTATCAGAATGAGTAACAATAACATTCTGGTTTTACAGTTTCAGTCCTCATTAACTTTTGGCTTGAGACAGTTGACATTACTTACCAGCAGTAAAAGCGTAATTTCAAGGGCTCCCAGGAGAAATACTTCTATACAAATAAAAAAAAGTTTCTATAGAAACCAACACTCAACATGATTGACTTCACCATATTCATTCTACTACTCAGGTTTCCATCATCAATCCAAAGTTATATCTAAACAAAACAAACAAGAAAAGGTTTGGTTGAATGTGTTAACTAATGAGCCACCACCACAATAGCTTCACAACTTAAGCAGGTCACGACAAACCCTCTAGAGAAAGAGTTGAACTTCACTAAATGTACACAGAACCAAGTTTGTAGGCACTTTACAAGGGGGTACTCTACCTCAAAAGCAGCAGAATACTGTTGATAAAGAGGGAAAAAAAAAAAAAAAGAAAAACAAAACCAACAACTCCAAGAAGGGTATCTTGCCCATTCCCTGACTTTAGAAATTAAATTCTTTTGCAGTATTTGGTAGCCTTGAAATCTTTAAAATCCATCTGTCCATTAGGAAAGAACAATCCAGGTAAGTGTTTCCCCATCCTCCCCAAACAGAAAAGCAGAAAACCAGAAACTCTGACTTTTAATGGAAACACAGCTCCAGGTGCTGAAGGCTATCCAGTAGCATTTAAAGCAGCACTTTGAGATATTTCATGTATTTTCCAGTGTATTATCCTACCTATTATCCACCAAACAGCAGTCACAGAGAAAAGCTCTGGAGCATAGCTGGCAAAAACAAAAGGACAAATAGTAAAGGTGCTTATATAGGTTTTTATGTGGGTATGAAACGTCTATTTGTGGTCCACTGAAGTGCTCTCTTAAGTCTATCACATTAAGACCAGAACATTCGTATGTGCAGTGAGTTCAGTGTGACAAATCCAGATGAGTCTGTCTGATGGAAATGCGTAGGTTGTAGCGTTGTTCTTCAATCACAGTGATCAAGACTTTTTCAAAATATGTGGTTGCTCTGATAGACAAACAGCTCTTTCAGATCTTTGGCAAATCTTTGGCTAACCAAATTTAAAGTAAGTTTTAACACATTAATTGAAAAGATGAAAAGGCATGTCAAAATACAGCATGAACTGATTTCTGGATGTATAAATATTTAATCTTCATCCCCTGTACTTAAATCATGATTTTTCCTTATGATTTCTTACTCCACTCAAATGAAATTTGTTTTTGAAACAGCACAGAAGTTTCTGCCCCCAAAATCTACAACACTATCATGTTTTAAACTTTAGGACACAGAACTTACTAGTTTGTTGGGTTTTTTAAAACTATTTAAATCTTATACTTAAGCAGTACATGGTTTGATGAGGTCAGCATTCTTGTTCTTTGTCTGTAAAGCACCTGGCACAATGAAGTCCTGGTCCATGAACAGATCTCCTTGTCATTATAGTCAACCATAAATTCTCTGTAAACTAAAAGCCAGGCTAAGAAGTAAACTTGAGCAGCTGCAGAGGATGCTCAAATCAAACACCTTTTGCCACCTGGTTCTTCCAATGCCATTACTGTATCATTTATCTAAGGCTCTCATAAAATGACCATCACTGGAATCTAAGCATCCGCCCATCACAGTTCAGTAGCATGGAGCACTATTTGCAGAAGAAAATGCATTACACGAAGTTGGAGCACAACACAGTAATGCTTCCGTTACCCCCAAGTAGAGTACCCACATGCAAACACTGTACTGCCATAAGGAGTCAAAATAGGGAACACTGACAACTGTAAACCAGAAGATGACATGTGGTGGGAGAAATCAGCAGAGAATTCACCCAGGATAAAACCAAGTATGACAAAGTACATGGAAGTGTGAAAGAGAAATCTCTTCTTCCAGAAACTGCACACACTTAAAGAAAGAAAAAAAAAAAAAAAAAAAGGAAATCAAGAGATGAGTCAGTCATCAGTAGCATGAGACAAACCTGAACAAAAACCAAGAACAAGAATATGAAAATACCATTTGACACCCTTCTTACAGTTCTAGATCTGCTAGTTTGACGGATCACAAACACTTATACTTCCCTTTTATATTAGGATTCAAAAAGAATATACACATCTTCACAAAATGCATTTAGTTGCCACATAATATACTTGGATTGAAATGAGATTTGCACTTTGAAAAAATAAAAAAAAAAACAGTATGAGAATATTCCCTCTCACATTTCTCCAGAAAATTTCTTCTTTAAAATGCGACAAGTAAAGGGGACAGAGATTGGACCTAGAAAAGCATTATTCTCCTCATGATATTCAGTACAGTTTTCTGTATTTACACTGAAGCAAATGAGCAGAAGTCTGAAGAAATTAAACACTTTAGAGTGCTAAAATCAAAACATAAGCAATACAATTTTTTAATTTCAGTATTTTAAAGTACAGAAAGTGGAAACTATGAATATCAAATACAAATTTAAACAAAGCCACTTGTCCTCCCCTAGAATAATCAATGTGAACTACTTATAGAAACTTACAAATTTAAAGTAAAATCAAAACAAAATAAATACTGTACATACACTTTCCCTGCCTGC
The DNA here is from genome assembly GCF_034638445.1 of Ciconia boyciana. Lineage (NCBI taxonomy): Eukaryota > Metazoa > Chordata > Aves > Ciconiiformes > Ciconiidae > Ciconia > Ciconia boyciana. The sequence continues at coordinate 64,535,519 of NC_132934.1, forward strand.
AGGCAAAAGAGGATGGGAAATACTGTTATGAATTGAAAAAAATGCTCTTAAAGCTGCAGCATCCCATTTCCCAGCCAAATACTTAACACAGTAGTGCGTTTCTGTAAAAAGGAAGACACACATACACCGACCCCTACTGAGCAGACAAGCTAGTATTTTCAGAGACACTAGAAGGAAAGATAGAAATTAGACTATGAGAGTAGAAAAAGGAGAGGAAAAGACAAACGGGCCAGCAAAACGTTACTACAAAACTAGTAAATATAGCCAAGAACTAGCCCCTTTTTTTTCTTTTTTTTTTTTTTCAAATTCCATGTTTTTTTAAAAAAAAAAAGATTCACCAAAGCATTGGCAGCAATAGACATTTCCCAGCAGAAGTGACAATACATTATCAATATAATCTCTTAAAGTGATCCCTTTCATTCCCTTCCCACAGCATGAAACTCTTATGGCTTAATTTATATTAAAAGTAGAAAAAGTATTTTTTTCCAAACAGAAATGCAGCCTATGAAGAACATAAGAACATGCATTTCCTTATCAGTGCTACTTATATTTCCCATCCACTGCATGATTCATCACTCATATGCTCCCACAAAGAGGGTTACTAGGGTGTTTTTTGTTGGGGTTTGTTTGGTTTTTTTTTTTTTTTGGAAAAATGGATGTTGCAGCTTTTAATCTTGTTTAACCACAAATAGTAAGGCCCTTGGTTCCGTTTATATTTCTTCTGTGAAAAAGTACCTCTGGGCTCACTCAACCCCAGAGCTACAAACAGCTTTTAATGGTCTGGAAGTATTACGTGAATGAAACTCTGGAAAGACACTAGATTGGGGGTCATGGTGGAGGTGTGAAGGGATAAGTGGGCATGTGGAGCTTAAATAGGGTGCTAGTTATAGCCTTGTAGTACTAGGTCATTCTAGCTTCAGTTCTGCTTAGTCTCCACAATTACCAAAAAGGGGGTAGCAAGATTCACATCAGCTCTGACTCTGAAACCCTGCAAAAATTTTCAACATTTACAACTTCATGGCCTTGTGAATGAAGGTAGCTTATGCCATATAGCAAAGCCTAGGAAAAGCTGAAGCTTGTAAAATGTGATCATGACACTGTGCTCTCTTATATCTTTGCTAAAGGTAACACAAGCACCTCAACCACCAAAAAAACCCAAAACCCCCAAAATTCCCATGTGATCAGAAAGCAACAATTTTATCTCTCAACATCTAACCCTTTCAAAATTGTCTTTAAGAATGGATTCATGTAGAGTATTATAGGTTGCATAGGTAATCTACCTCAGAGGTCAACAAAGGCTACCTTGTAGCCAGGGTTTATTAGCAAGTATAGTAGGAGAAGAAAAGGGAAAGTTGCTGGAAGAGTCTTTGATATAGTTTCTAGGTGGTCTTTCCATTTTTGTGTTTGTTTCTTTTTTTTTTCAATTGCAGGAACGTGAGAACTTAGAGAATGGGAAAACCTCTACAATATTTCATTTCTTACTGTTCTGTCTACAAAAAAATTTAAGTCGTATGCCAAATCCAAGTTTGCTAACTTTTCAAAAAAGATTATCCTTGAAAACAAGTTACCATAGCAGGCTTAATTCTCTTTGTTGTCCAGTCAGTGTTCCCTACTCCCTCCCTCTTCCACCCCAAGTGAGACAGCAAGGAAAAAAAATAGGGCTTTCTCTCTCCACTACAACAACACAAGGTTCAGTCCATCTACAGAAAGATTGGTGCAGTAGTGTTTTCATCTAGAACACAATAAAAATATCCCTACCTACAAGTACATAAAACAAGTGAGGTCACCACATCCTCTTCATGAGCTACCAGGAGACTTTTTTTCCCCTCTGTTTTTTTTTCTTTTTTTTTTTTTCCCCTTTTTTTTTTTTTTAAATACTGCTTATCATGGCAATTTCTTTTAAATTACTTGTTCTGAGGTGGAACATGAGAACTAACTTCTGCTGGAAGCATGGATATCTGAAGAAAATGGGAATGAACCTCTGCCTGTTGACAGCCTGTGAAGAGACTATTACATAAATTCATGACAGCGGAGAGCCACTTTGAAAAAAAAGGTAGAAAGTAGAGTAAAGAAAGAATAAAACCAAGAAGAAATAATATATATGGGTCCAGCCACATCTGTGTTCCAATAGTAAGATACAGATAAATAACGCAGATGGTCAGAAAAGAGACTTTGTATAAGCCAGTCACATGTACGAGAAAGCATACTCCATATTTTAAAATTCCTTACTCCAGATTCTATTCTGGCATACTTCTATTTCGGATAAGTGTTCTCAAAAATCTGCCTTAAAGGAGAGAAAGCTCATTCTTCACTCTGCTCTGAATCTGATTGCTGCCCTAAACTGGAATTTTCTATTCTTAAAAATTATACAGCCAGCAAGAAGGAAACAGTTTGGTTCAATATGCTAAAGCTAAAACAGTTTCCAAAGCCTGGCAGGCATTAATCCATTTGCTTGAGCTTAACCACAGAGAATATTTATATGGGTATATAATTTTAACTAATATTGACAACATAGTTTATGTCTTTGACTTTGGTGAGAACATATTAGAACATAGTTAAAATATTCTCTTTTAACTATCTCCATCTGGAAAACATAGCACCTGAGAACAGCAAGTAATTATAGTCACTTTCAGCACCTGTAGAGTACCTCTTAGCTTATCTTCTGCTTTTTAGAAATCCTTTGTTACCTCCATTCCCAAGAGTCTAAACAAGGTTGATAGCTTGCATTAAATAATAATAATAATAATAAAAATAAAAAGACTGAAAACATGCTTTTGTGAAATCATAATTAGCAAACAAAAAGGGTTAAAAAAATTCACCCATACGCACACACACAAAACTATAAAGTCAAGTCAATACAATGTAAAAGCAGGGCTGCAAAAACCACTCCTAAGTTAAAATTTTCAAGCTCCAGAGGAAGTAAAGCCATGAAAGCTACCTGACTTATTTGCAGTTGCATTATGTTTTGATGTTTCTCAATTTAGAAACAGGATAACATAGTGCTGAATAGTTTTGACCCTGCAATAATCAAAAACACCTGACATCAGAACTATTTCCATAAATTTGTAAAGGCATTCATAATGTAGCCTAAATAAAAATAACTCTGCACAAATATTCTGGAAAGTCCAACTGAATTTGTTTTTAAGCCACAACAAGAGAAAACGATTCCAGTATAGAATATGGAGGAAGGAAAAACTGGTATGGAAAGTTAAATAAATTCAATGACTTGGATAGCTATGCCTGAGTATTTTTACTCTTAGCAACCAAAAAAACCCCTAAACAACCAACAGTATTGTTGTCACTAGCATATTAATGTTTTCATTTTGGCTGGACCCTGCAAAATGCCCTTTTTCCAGAATCAAGTAAAAGTATTCCCCTTTCCGCCTTCATCCCCATCCCCCAAAAGTTAAATATTTAATTTTATATTACAGAAAAATACAAATTTTAAATCAAAATTATTTACAGTAATTCAGAATCGGCATTTGCTATCAGCTCTGTATGAAGCCTGACACAAATGATCATTCTGATACCAGTAAGCTACTTAATGCTTATATATGCACCAGTTAAGACTTTTAATTGGCTGTCTCGCCCAGCTTTGAAAGCAACACACATTCTCCTGCCTTCCTGACTCTTCAGTAAAATGTGTTTAAAGTACAATAATATTTTAATGCTTCTTCCATGCTACATTAAGTAATATGCCAAAAGTTAAGACTGCAATGTATATCTTATGAGTTATTTCAGAGTAATTGTTTTGAAGAAACATTTATCTTAACTGATGTCCCTGTTCCTCCAAAAAGATATATTAGGTTTCCCTCCTTTGTACCAACTCTTAAATAACCTGTACAAATACAATTTCGGGGAGCCTTTTTACAGAAGAAAATCATCACAGATAGATCATCAGGAGGAAAAGTATGCACTCCGATTTGGAGGAAAGGGGTGCAGTTTAAAACAAGTTAGCTACTGGACCGACTAAGAAGATTCTTCTGTCTTTAGGAATCTCTTCTAGTCCATCAAATAAATAAATCTGTATAAAAGAGGACAGGTCAAAAAGTAATCAAGCTGGCAGAGAATATGCAACTTGCAAGTCAACAGAAGCCCAACCAATAGCTTACAAAAGCAGGAAAAAAAATAGGATTCCATATGCCTTAATTTAAAAAATAATTAATAATGCATCTTACCCCTATTTAAGACTATAACCTGAATATCAAATTTAGGAGTCCAGACTAATCACAATTAATGTGGCTCTCCACTGCACCAAACATACATTATCAAAACAATTAAAAACTTTCACATTCTTAAATCTAAATTAATAACCCCCACAAAAAAGTCTTCCAAATAAATAGGTTTTTTAAATGAATTTAAAAGTTGTCAAAATCTATCAGAAATAAATTATTGATAAACCACCTTCATCATCTTCCCCTCATTAATTAGGTCAGAAACTACCAGCAACAAATGATATTCAAGCCCTGATGAGAGACTATTTCTCACAGTCCATGTCTCTCTGAAGATTTCCCCATTCCCATATGGTTATTGCTGAGCAGGTGTGGCACAGTGAAAATGCAGCATTGGGTTGTGGTTTTTTTTTTTGTTGGGTTTTTTTTTTTCTTTCTTGTTTTTGTTCATCAGGCAGTGTTTTATATGGTACATGCAAGTCTGCTTCAAGCAGAGGAATAACAGCAGCTCCAGGCTCTGTTGACCTCAATACTGGTCTGTGTAGGAAAGACAGCAGTAGTAGAAGTAGCAGCTACATTAAACAAAGAAGCGTGCATGGCCATTCCGGTTCAGCTTCAAGATCTTCCCAAGGCGCTGTTTAGCAGTTGCCATTCCTTTCTTTGGACGTTTGCCTGAAAAATGAAATCAAGTACTTCAATCAGGAATTTCAGAACAAACTTTTATCATCATAGAACAAAGATGAAACCCAGCTTTCAAGCTGAAGCAGGCAAAATTTTCACCTGAATCAGTTTCAAAAAAAAAAAAAAAAGTAGTTTTTCATTTGTCTGTTTGGGAGGAAACAAACAGGAAATCAAAACTGTAAAAAAACCCAGTAATTGTTCTCCCTAAACTCTGGCTAGCATTATCATAAATAAAGTGATTATATTATTTACAAACGTTTCCAGTCTAGGGAAGGGCAGTGGGTGTGGTAGGGGAGAACCTAAACTGTGCTTCCTGAATTTTGCTCAAGCAAGTTATTCCCTTGAGTAAATTTAGAAAATAAACTAGAAACTAAAAACTAAATATTATGATCATCACACTATTTTTTGAAGTGTCACAGCTTTTAAACCTTCACTTCAATAAACAAATCTGATTCAGGCCAGTGTTTCAGAGTATAGTTGTGGTTCTGTTCCCTGTACTAAATGCGTAACAGATATACCTGCAGAGGTGCAACGGTAACTCTGAAAGTTTCATCTGGCCACGCACTCAGTTAGGTCTCTCTTAGTTCTGCCTCCATGCATTCTGTGCCAAAATCCTGTGTTCACAGGATGCCCATTTTATATTTTTCCTCAAGGTGTCTTTTTTTCAGTTTCTGCATCTAACAGCTCTTTTTGATGTTCACAAGCTCCTTTGCCTAGTCTTTTTCTTTTTTTTTTTTTTTTCACTCTGGCAAGAGGACAACAGAGATAAACATTACCTTTTGTCGCCTGGTTGCTGATAGGGGGTGGATTTGACGCTGGCCTCTTTGTTGGATGAAGTGGTACAGACAAGGATGTTTCACCATACGGCCTGTCAGGGCTAAGGCTGCCATCACTCAGCCGACATTCTCCTTGAATTAGATTGGAGTCTCGTGTATACTTGCCATGCTGAAAACTCAAGCCGTTGTTGTGGACTATACTTCTGTTTTCCTGAATCTTATGATTGGCTTCTGATGCACCCTCTTTCTTGATATATTTTTGAGTTTTACTTGTATCCTAGTATGGAAATGAGGACAAGAAAAAAAAGTAGAAGTTGATACCTTCTGGCTACAAGTTCACTCCAGTTTTTCTATACTACTGTGTCTTTGAAAAAGATATTTCAGTTCCACCAGTGTCTGACCACTTTATGATTCCATCATTTCTTTTAGTATAGATACCTCTTAAAAATAAGATACAGTATAGTATCTCTGTGCAAGCTTTTCCATATGGACTTAAGGGCAATGCTATAGATTAATTACACATACTAGTGTACTCAATTTCTCTGCTTTTTGGTTTTAGTTTGCAGTGATCAAAACAAATGCAACTGCTCTTGATTAAACTGGCCACTATAGCAATCCATACCATAACCATTGACTACATAAAGAGGCAATTTGTTTTCAATATTCAGCTGATAAGAGAACAAATGCCAAACTGGGAATTACAAACTGTAAGGAGTACCATGTAGTTAGATATTCATACAAAAAAAAGCTAAAAAGCATGCAGTTAAAATACAGCTATTAAATAGCACTGTTGTTTTGCAACTTTAATTGTTCTATTGTTCTATTTAATTGTTTAATTGTTCTAATACTGCTAATACAGACAATTTTAGAAATACTAAAAAAGTTCAGAGTGCAAGACACACAACCTTTCATTTATATATTCCTCGCTGGATTCCACCTGGACATCAGAAAGCAAAAATACTCCTACCTGCTGGCTGTTGAAAGGTTGTATCAGTTTGGCAGTACCAATTTCCTAAGCAAGTATCTTTACTATAAATACTATCAACAGGTTCCACTTGTTCTGATGCTCTGGTTGGGAATAACAACGAATAAACAACACAGTGCTTCCCCAGTTAGACTGAATGTAAATTCACACTTTTTTTATAAAGTATTTTTTATTTTTCAAGATAGTGCCCTGAGCTTCTTAATACTAGGCACTATGACAGAAGAGAGTTTGAAAGGAAAAAAAAAATAAATCAAAACAACAATGAAAAAAAGCAGTACAAAAATGTAATACTCCGTTACCAGCATCAGAAGTATCTATTATCAGATATGCAGTGTGGAAAGACCTGTTCACCATGCCTTCTGTACTTACAATGTCATGATCTCTTTTTCCTATAAAAATTTTTGTGTTCAAAAGGTTTAAAGTATTGCTTTACCTGAGGGGTAATCCTCGAAGCTTCATTCAGGTGTCTAGCCCATGCTGAAGTCCCCAAGTCTCTTTCCTCTTCCTTCACAGACCTACCTAAAGAGAAGTTCAACAAGCTTAAATTTTAAAATAAAAAACTAGGAATACGAAGTTAATTATACATTTGAATAACTTTAAAATTAAAACAAGAAAGAAAGGAAAATACAATGGAAAATATTTCCTAGATACAAAATAAAAGTTGTCAGAGTTGCTTGGTTCTACACACTAAACTGGGAAAACAATCTCACAGTATCAATACACCTAATTAAAGATCCATATACCACAGTAAGAAGGTCAGACAAACATAATCGTTCAAATTGGAAAGTACTGATGTTGAAGACAGCTTACTTTATTTGTTATGCTACAGTTTTCAGTTTTCTACCATGGCTTTGTATCATGAGGAGTTCATACAAAGATGGACATTGTCTTTAATTTTCAGGTATTATTGATTGTATTGTTTCTAAGCATTGATGTGCTCTTCAGGTACAACATACAGAAGATCTATGCTGATAGGCCTATAGAAGAAGTGTTCACACTGAAAACACATTTACAATACAGTTAACTTGTAAAATTAAGGGTATCCCACGACATCAATTCAATTTGAATTTGGAGAGACCAAAAGGTTTTGCAAAACCTGCTAGCTAAGAAGCACAGTTTCATCTTCCTCATCTGTGGAGTTTGATACGTGTATTGGTTCTGTCCAGAACGGAATTTTTTCCTAACAGTCCTTATGGTGCTATATTTTAGATTTGTGGCTAAAACAGTGTTGATAACACATGAAAGTTTTGGCTGTTGTTGAACAGTGCTTGCAGTGTCACACCCTTCTCTTTTCCCACTCTGTCCCCTGCAGTAAGTAGGCTAGGGGTAGGCAAGAGACTGAAAGGGGACATAGCCTGGACAGCTGACCTGAACTGGCCTAAGGGATATTCCACACCATATAACGTCATGCTTAGCAATAAAAACTGGGGTAGCGGAAGAGGCTGGAGGGAAAGACAGTATTCCAAGGTAGTCATTGCTCAGAGACTGGCTGGGCATCAGTCTGCTTGCAGAAGGTGGTGAGTGATTGCCTTTGCACAACTTGTTTCTTTTCCTCTTTTCTTCACTTACTAAACTGTCTTTATGTCAACCCATGAATCTTCTCACTTTTGCTCTTTCTATTCTCTTCCCCATCCCACAGGATGGGGGGAGAGAACAAGTGGCTGTGTGGGTGCTTAGTTGCTGGCCTGAGTCAACCCACCACAATTTAGAAACCTGGATATTGTTTTTCATAAGGTTACAAAGATGGAAAGGCGCTGTATGTGTCTGTGTGGTTTGCTGGTTAGAGTTTTTTGGTGGTGGTTTTATTTATTTATTTGGTGGGTGGCTTTTAAGGACATACAGCTTCAATTACCAGAACACAGCCCATGACATCACATTAGGCTTTCCTGTTATCCATGTAAACAAAAATCAACATACTATTAGTTCTTTGAGTTAGCACCCTATTTGTTGGTGGGGTTCTATTTGTTTCACATCAGCAAACCTATAATCCTATTCCATTTCCTTCTCAAGCAAAGAATTTTGAAACATAATGACTCTCTCTCTGTTCCAAGAAGTGATTTTTGATTCCTTTGAGGGGAATAGTGTTAATGTTCTGCTGTCTGTCATTCCCAAACTGCATTCAACAGATGTCTGTTTTCCAGAGACATCAAAAATGCCACTGTCAAAAAAATTACCTCTGAATTCTCCTCTTCAAGATTAGAATCTCCTTTAGTGCACTGCGGTCACAGCAGAATTTCAGGAGTAAAGCCAAATATGTCTTCCAAAGACACATGAAAAATCACCAAGCAAATTCCTATGGATATCTAAGTAACACACATGTCATGAAAGCTGCAACCATGAAGGTTCTGTCAATCTTTTCTGAAGAAGATTACACTTTCAATAAGGAGACTACACTTTCAATCTAGCCATAACTTTGCCACTCTTGTAAGGATGCCACAAAACTTTTAGATGGCAGTATTTAGAAGATGTATTCTGATGACCTCTCAGGATAAGTTCTTCCTGGTTTTCAGAAGTAACATTTACGTTTTAGAGAAAGAAAAAAAAAAACACAAAAAAAACAAAAACAAAACAACACCAAAGAACATACCTTTTTAAATGTCGGTCTGATTTACTTAAAAACTTGACTACAAATCCAAAAATTTAACTTTTAAGTGCTTATTCCGAGCAGTTTGTCCAAGAGCAGAGAGCAGCAGTGTCATTAGTTCAGATACCTACCACATTCTATTGTTTTGTGGCTCTGAGATGGCTGTCTGTCTTTATGCCGACTCCTGGGGTAGCTTCTGTGTTCCTGAAGAGAGGTTCTTTTATCTGTGCAGTCTGTGCTTTGAGTATGACCTGGTAAACATGTAGTATAGTGCAATCCTGCCATAGAAAGCATGCCCTGAATAGCTTCTTCTTCTGTACTTGTCGAGGTAGGACATTCCCTAGAAAAATAAAGGAGTAGTAAGCAGTTCAAAACAGAACCCTGAATTTCTCTGAAGGAATGATTTTTACATTGGTATAAAAGCAGAACCATAAATATGTGTGAAAAGGTCTAACAGTTTATACACAAATGCCCACAATGTGCTTACTTTTTACTGGGAGTTTCATTTCTGGATGGCTTCTGGGTATTCTGACAAAGGTCTCTTGTGACCTTAGATTCCTCTTTGAAATTTGATGTTACTTCCTGTTTCTCTTCATCACCTGAGCTTTCCGACTCCTCTGTGGAGGAATCCTTCTGCTGAAACAAGAGGAAACAGTATGCAGAATGATCACCATGCCTCCTAAATAGAGACGCTACCTTAATTTATGCTAAGTAAAAAATTCAAAAGCTTCCAGGTCCAACTTTTTAATATACATTGTATTCAGAATGCAGTTAATTTGAATACAGCAACTGAGATGCTATACATCCAAATTTTCTACCACTGATGAGTACGTGCTCCAGCAATACAGAAAGCATCTCTGAAATCCATTTTCTTACAGAAAACACTACACACATTAAACCATGCACAAACCATTGTACTCTCTTTAAACAGAGCATTGATTATTCTTATCTTCTATATTCAAAGTAGAGGACAAAATATGGAAGTATGATTCCAAGCAGCAGCCAGAATTGATGCCTATTACGTATCACAGGACACAACCTGCCCCAAGTAACTGTTTCTAGTTCTTGCTCTCATAAAAGATAACTTTCAGCAGCAGCATGTCTCTTATGAGTGAAGAGCTCTCAGGTAAATCCAGAACACAGCAGGAACAGAAGCACAGCAGCTGTTGCCTCTCTTACAGTGGCACAGTCTCATTTCATGAATGAAAGGGCTTTTCAGCTCCTGCTGAGATTACAGTTTGCATGGGCAGAAGCTTCTCAAAGGTGGAGCAACCATATGTGACTCAGTATGCCTTTTCGTGAAGCAAGGGCTACAATAAATATGTTCCATCTTGGTAATTCAGACTAATCTATTTTCAACAAGTACAGAGAATGCCACAATTTTTGTTCAAGCCAAGGAATATAAATGACATTCAGTAAAAGTGTTGAAAGTGGAAGATCAGAACATGGAGGAATCATAATCCTTCAAGACTGACACCACTACCCCTATCATCAAAAATGGAACTGGAATGAGTGAAGTGCGTTGTATCACCAAGGGATGTTTTTATACAACAGCTTCATTCCAAGAGCAGCTTGTTAATCTTTGACACTGGGAAAGTGACACAAATGGGCAATTAAATTGTAACTATGACACAATGTTAGTAATAAAGCTATTATCTTGTTTTGTTAAGATCTCCTTTGGTGCAATATAAAAACATAAATAGGATTTACAGGAGCTACTGAGATAGTTCCTTCTATATTCTTCTGCTTCTTAATTTCTAATAGTATCTAATGGAATAATTTTTCTGCATGTTTAAATTTGTCTTGTGTAATGATACATCCAAAATGAACTAAGAGAGTAAATGGCATTAATATAAAACATTTCACTCAATGACAAAATCATCCGAAACTGGCTACATTCTCCTGTGAAGAAGAAATATATCACTTCTGAATAACTGTTGATTCTGTGTCTTAAAAAAGGAAACCCGCTGAGCTGAAGTTGCTGATAATGCAGTTTAGGAAACCAGAAGAAGCCACATCATGAAGGTTCCTATCACTTATTCCAACATCTAGATAAGGTAATGATGGAAGACAACAAATATTAAAAACAGATCTTGACCACCATGGAAAAAGTAGGAATTTGAAGACTTCCTGTAAAGTCTTATAGTAGGCTGACAATTGAAAGAAACACCAAAGCATTAGCTTTCCAGAAGCACAAAACAAAAATTTGAGGTAATCACTCCACCCTATTAGCATTTTAATGCTATCCAATTAAAATTGAAATTAGTAAGTCAGAGAACAATTTTGCAAGGGAAAAAATCATAAAAATATTTGTATATACATATGCACATTTCTAAATACTAGAAGTTGTATTAAAATACATGTGTGTAAATACAGATACATGTACACGTGTGTGTGTGCATTTATATTTCTTTAGTTTTAAAGAAATCACTACGATCTAGACCCTCAAATGGAGGATTCCCATTTATTTCAAATAGTCTAAAACACCTCAGTAGTATTTAGCCACTTCAGCTTATTTAAAAAACTGAAGGCCTACAAGATTGTTTCCATTTAACCATGCTCTAAAATGAAGCTGTGCAGTAGATACTCACAATTCTAATTAAATTTAGACTTGTTATGGAAGAAATGAACAAAGCAACTAGGATCTAACTTTTCTCAGACTCTGCCTGTTCCAGAGCAGGCTCATCCTTTGCCAGCCCCACTTTAGTGACAAAGAAGTTAATAAAATTTGGCTCAAGAGAGCATATTTTGTCATTTTTCTCAACACTAGAATACATGAAGAATGAGGTAGAACCGTAAGTCTGAGATATTAACTTGAACAAGAATTAAATACGGTTATTGCTCTTTTAACACAAACTTTGACCAGACAAATTTGAAGAGAGAGAGCAAAATTATATTTAATTGCTTTGTTAACTTTTGTGACTTTTTCCAGCTATACCTGTGTAGTGCAATCAGGCTCAGATTCTTCTGAATCAGAAATATCAGAGTACTCTGAGGATCCATTCCTGAGTTCTGATTTCACACTTTCAAAGAACACTGAGGAGAGAAAAATTAAAATATAAGACCCAACATTTATTACACATAAAATTTAACAATTATTTTGGAAGTAAAGAACAAGAAACACATGCTTAGTTTTTAACAGTCTGTAAACAAAAGCACATCCACACACTAATCTGATTCACAAGTCAAGTTTGCTTAAAACTCTAGTGAGTTGCCTACTGTTGACCAATAGACTCCCCAAGTGGCTCACTGGATGAAGCCAGAAGAAGAGAAATCAGGTGCAGCAGGAGCATATACTTTTTCTCTCCCATAGAGCACATGCTCCACAGATAGCACCTTGGGCAATTTCTGCTTTTGTGTATAGGCTAGAGTCAAGAGAAGCAGCCCTCAGAAAAAGTTAATTAGAAGTAATCTTCAATATTACTTTGTCTTAGACTCTTTGAACCTGGAATTTCCTTGTTTAAAAATAAAGCAGTTTTACTGGCATATTCTGCCTGTTTTGTGCTACTACAGAGCTGCCAATCAGGGTTAAAATGCAGACCTGTTAAAATATTACTGTGATGATATACAATGTACTTGCATTGGTTTTCATCACAGAAAGACCTGAAAAGGAAGAGGAGGAGAGGAAATAACAACCTTAGATATGCTATTTGCTAGTAGAAAGATAAAGTACTAATCAGAGAACGAGATGTCAAAATACACATCAAAAACACTGGCATATGACAAAGCAATCAATCAAATCAGCCACCTAGTCCACATAGTTTACTTTTTCAAGTGCTGAAAGAACTCAAACATGAAGTAGCTGAGCAGGTCTAAGAAGCATGTACTCTTAAAAGACAACGTATGTCTCAAACAACCACGAGTAGGAAACACATTTGTAAGTGTTCGGAATCCAAGGCTCAAGGTCAGTGGGCTGTATACCTGTGTCAAGGCTGCTGGCAAAAATCTTAATTAAGTACAAATTTGTGAAAGACTACAATATGCAGTTTAACTAGCAAAAGTTTTTTGGAGAAAAGCCAAATAGAATTAAAAAAAATCTATGAATGTGTGTCAAGAAGGCAGTGGATAAGGAAAGCAACATAACTTTTTCAAGTTTTCAAGTACTTACAGTTTCATATAAAACTATGGCGAAAGCAAACCAACATTTTAACTTTACTTGTCTTCATTCCAGAGCTAATTTCTGATCTGTGTTGGTTTGCTTTCAGCATAGTTTTACATGAAACTACATAAACAGAACGCAATTCTTCATAACTCATTAATTATGCAAGCATAAAAGATGTACCTGTAACCCTATACACACTGCAATTCTAGTAGGATTTTGTTCCTATTGTAGACTGTGGCAAAGCTCATAAATAGGCGTCAATTATATTTCAAGGGACATTATTAATTTCTAAACACTGCATAAGTGGAAATTATTTTTAGAGTCAAAAGAAAGATAAAAATGAGACAGGTTATCAGAAAGTAATAAAATGAACAGCTGGGACCAAAATCTAGAGAAGACTAATTAAACTTAAGATAGTATTAGAAAGAACTGTGAGGAATATCCAAACACGGTAAATGAGCAACAACACTGTATATGAAGTTAGGCTAAATAAAGTAATGCTCAACATATGATAATAAAATGAATATTCTAAACTACCGTAGCTCGAAAAAACCCAAGGGATGTCTGATGCTAACTCAAGCCTTCGGCTCATTTCAAAAAGGCAAACAAGATTCTAGGATAAGCAATAGCACGCATGATACAGAAAATACCGTTATATAGCTCAAATGAATTCTCCTTTGGACTACTGCCTTTTTCAAAGAAAAAAAACTGCTCCAAACTTAAAGACAATTTAAAGGAAGAGGCAAGAACAACTAAGGGTATCTAAGTATGCTCACATGTGGAGCTTCAGATATTAGGCAAAAATTAATGTGTAAATAATGAACCACAATTTAAAAATAAACTTCATCAAGGCTCCTCAGGAACTTTTCTTCTTTCTGTCTTAAGGAACTGGAAAATCCTAATTATTAAAATGACAAAACTATTAAGAAGAAATGAGAGTCTTCCTATAAGAAGACAAATGATTCAGCAAGACAGAAAATAAACTGGACATGTACATAATTAGCTACATACAGATAATACTAAGATTTATAAAACTAATGCTAAATACAGAGTCTCATACTTCAGAAGCCCTCCTGCCTTCTCATAGAGATTAACTGATGATATCCTACTAAGAGGGACAAATTATTTGTTATCTGCCTACTATCTGGTAACGTGATCTAGACTGAACAGCTAAAGCCACCGAACATTATTGAGACATTCCTGGTTCATTTGGGGCTGGGTACTAGCATATATGACATAACACACTGTACGAGCCTCAGGTCTGATCCAGTTTGGCTATGCCAATATTCTCATATGCGGCCAAACCATTGTCCATTTTTACCGCTTCTTCATTTTGCAAGCTCTGTGCAAAGCAGTCAGAGAATACCTCCCCAGTTTTCCTTCTGCCTTATATTGTTCAAAAAGCTAGGGAAGCTGCATTCCTTTATACTACTCTTAAAAAAAACTCAAACAAACAACAACAAAAAACCCCAAAAACCACCCAGTTGCTTTCCACCCCTTCCTTCCCCCCTCGCTTTCTACATTCCCCTGCAAAAGATTACTGTAGTCTTCTCACCCTTCTGTTTCACATAGAGGTTTCAGATACATTTACTGATCTTCACAACAACATATCGTGTATTATTAGGACCCCTCATCTCTTCATCCATGACTGTGATTTGTAATTGAGCTTTAAAAAAATTCAGTCTAAATATATAAGTTGGGGTTTGCCTTTTTTTTTTTTTTTGCTTCTTGTTTTTGTGAATTACCTTGGTAATTACTACTGTTACTTTAAAATGAACTGGTCTACCCTCAGATAAAGTTATGGCTCTGCATGCTTCCAGAGACTGGGAGGAATATTCCAGAAATTGGGTGAATGAAAGCAGTTGTTACCTATAAGATCAGGCTAAGCTACTGTGAATTCAAAAAAATATCTTAAATCACCTTCCCCTCATCCACATAAAGTATCTTGCTCTGTTAAGCACAACACTTGATCTTTGCCTGATAACACTGGGTCACCATTTAGAACCAGGATCTCGGCATGACACACACAGCTATATAGAGCTTGATCTGTTTAAAGGCATCTCTGTGGACATTGCCTCTTGGCCTAAATCCCAGTAAGAACAATGGAAGGTGGCAGCTGTTACAGAAACAGGTAGTTCTGTTTATGGAATTCTCTGCAGAAGAATATCTTCTCTCTCTCTCTGTAAGACCCTCAGTTAAGGCAAAATAATCAAATGTAGGTGATCTTTAATAGGGAAGTTTGAAGACTCTCACTATTCAATTAAAAATATTAGCGATAGTCCTGAGTACTCAATTTCTGAAAGAACAATCTCAACATTCACTTCTAGTTCTAAGTACATTTCTTACATTTAGGTACACACTGCCATATTCATTCTGTATCAAATAAGAACAACAATTTTGAAGAAAATCTACCATTTCTCTGTATGATTTAATCTTTGATTCAAGTGTAAAACTTAGTTTAATTTACTTAGTTTAATTTTGAAAGTGGAAAGACGCTACATATGCCTAAGTCTTCACTCAACAAGCCATTTGCCTTGTTGGTTCATGAGTACCCAAGAGGGACCTCTTTCCTGTGCAAATTTTTTAATACTGTCCTCTGTGACCTTTGGAAGCACAGTCAACAGAGATTACAAATTGCTTTGTTAATGAAAATAATTAAATATTTTATCCTGGCTGACAACGGACTCAAATGTTGTTACAGATTGTTGTGCAGAAAACTAAGGGAACTGTAAGTCTCTAGAGGAGTCTTGTTATCTTTTAAGTGTTGACCTCAGTTTCCTAATACATACCCTCTGAGCCCTTGTAAGCTCTACTGTGAAAGGATGTGACTTTTATAATTAAACAGAGAGCTGAACAGCTATGTCAAGAACCAATGTGTCACTGCACACAGACAGTGCTATTAAAAATAAGCACTGAAAACAGGCATTCAATATTGATACTTTACTAATACACTCGGTGATCAGCACTGCCAAAAACTTGGCAGGAAGGCTTGAGGCTGCAGAAAGACCAGAAAAGATTAACTCCTAGTGAAGGATGGTTTAAAGTATTGGGAATTGGCATTAAAAGCGTTTTACAGATAACCTAAATTCTTCCCCAGCCTTGTAGATTACCACAAAGGTTGAAAGTATAAGATTTTATTAACACTAAATTATGTCTGATCAGTTGTATAGAATAAACCTATTCATTAGCAAAACGTACAAAATTGTATGAACAAGTATGTAATCACCAAATGGAACAGAAAAGTGAAATATAAGATAGGTTTAAAATTAGCTGCATGTTATGATCTTTCATTCTCTACAGTGAATGATGTGATGAACTTTTCACACAGAAGTATATTTTGGTCAAGAAAAATCAGCATTCTTACATTATGAAACAGACCAAAAGGAACAAATACTCATCTAGAATACCAATTAAACCTCCACTCGGAAAAATGCTGTACATGATATTCAAGATGGCACTAACATTAAAAGGTAAGTTTTACTTTTCAACTCTATCCTGTTAGCTTCTTCAGTAGACAGATAATGTTTGACAAATGTTTTGTTGTAACTTCTAATATTACTTCTCTGATCTATTAGTTTATCCTCTTTATACTTTGGTAAAATTTCAGTCAGACTTCACAATAGTTAGACCCTCTTCAAGATCATCAAAATGTTCAACTGATAGGACTTAGAGACAAGCTTACTGTTGAGTGGTTTCTGGGCATCTGCATTCCCTTCTTCAAATCCTGAGGGCTGGTCTTCCACCTTAACAGTCATCTTTTTCGACCTTGTCCTGTCATCTTCATCTTCACTATCTGCTGTGTAAAGACTTCGATCTGTAAATGGGCGTCTCTCATCTCTGTCTCACAAGAAAAAAAAAATCACGTTATTCTTCCAAACCTGAAGCAATTGTTTTCCTTTCATTATTTACATCATCACACTCTTGAGATACAACAGTAACGTTCTCTTATGCTCATCTCTTCATTCCTAATTGTACATATTCCCATTTTACTCCCTGTACAACTGTCATTTCCATAAAGATGCAAAGTTTTACACCAGAATATTTTTAATGAGAATCACTCTAACAGATGGATACAAAACAACCATTTCTACTTTGAAGCATTCCCTTCAGTACAAACGCAAGTGAGCAACTGAATGAAATGCTGTAACAAAGGAACATGCAAAGAATCTCCTCCTCTTCATTCCATAACCGTGGCTCTACTAGGGGACAGCAGACACAATAGACAACACTTTCCTTCTACATTCCTAACATTAATCTTACAGGTAAAAGGGAACTTAGAGCTCCACAAACAGAAAAGAAATGTTATTAATAATTAGCATGCTCCAGACCATAATGACTAGGAACAAGTGATCCACAATCAACCCTTTGTACCTAATTATTCTTCCGTTTGACAGCAGAAGGCGAAGATCGTTGTCTTTTGTGCGCCATTCAGGTACTGTAGAAGACGGCTGAAAGGGCTTGTTAAATCTCCCGTTCAGTTTTGAGCTTGCAGTATCCTAAAGAAGTAAAAGCAACGTTGCTTATTATTTATTTCTGTAAATTCAATTGTTTTTTCTGCACTCCAAAAAAGCTTAAACTCAGCACCAGGATGGTTACCTTCCTGATAACCAACTGAAGAAAGCTCAGACAAAACACGTTTGGATGTAAAAAACAGCAGACCGCATCTTCTCCTTCCTTGAATCATCTATACTCTCTTGAAGCATCTGAAACAACTACAACTTCACTATAACACTCCTTTTATGTTTCCTTTGGAGGTTTATCACTGTATTCAAAACAAAGAAATACCAGTAGAGACAGGCAAGCCAAAAGGTGGGCTTGGAACTGATAAGGCAACTCCTGGATTGGGTATCAGGTCCCTGGAATTCATATCCCAGAACTGGTTTATAGGACAGTAAAACATCAATAATGGAAAGTAACCTTCCATAAGCAGAACTTTCTTAGCTCAAAGCAATTTACATTTGGCATACACTCTGAAGCAATCGGCGATACACTTATATGCCCTACCAGGAACATGTGAAATAATTTTTTTTTTTTTTACGAGTCAGTACTGATAGTGAATAATATATTTCTACATTAAATGACAATGACTAATGCTCCTAAACATTTGTTTGTAGCAATGAACTGCATAGGTTAACTATTTGTGGTGAATTTTAGGTTCAGCTTCCTGTCTTTGGGGGCTAAATGAATGTCTCTTGTTCATGCCTTATGAAGATCAGTATAAGGACCCAAATCAGTATTTCTCCACTATGACAGTCCATCCTGTCCCAACTAAATTCATGAACGTTTCTTATTCTCAGAAAGCTACTTATTTCCTTCCATAAAGCTACTTATTTCCATTCTGTCACTCCTCCCATTTCTGTTGCTGTTTTTTGAAATAAGGTCAAACCTGAAAAAAATAATTTTTCAAGACACTACATTTCGCTCATTCACTCCATGATACCTTTGTAACATGACCACAAAGTCCACAACCCCACAATGGAGACCAAAGGCACCCTTAGGCTTACTGATACGGAGGCACAGTCATATAGGAAATAGGAAAATGACCAAAAAACAAGGCTAATCAAGTTATAGTAACTGAACTATAAAAAACAGCTATCTAAAAACACATAGAGAATAGCTATCTAAAAACACATAGAGAAGCAGTCTGGCTCAGAGCCTCACCAAATCAAGGCTTTGCAAGCTCCCTTTTCTTCACAGAACTGATTCAAAGTAGCACTTGATAGCTACAGCAGTCCTAATTCAAAAACTGTACTTGAAGTAGGTAGCAGATTCAGGGCACTTTCTGAATCAAAAGGTTGAAGGAACCTCCACAAAAAAAATTAAGGAAGAGAGAAATTCCTATCAGGAAAACTCAAAAGAAAGAAACCGAAAACAAATCTATCCACGTCTCTCATGACAAAGAGTAGTAGCCTGTATTCTTATGCATGTTAAAAGCTTTTCCCTTTCAACAGAGATTAGAAATCTACTCTGGTTTTGTTTTTCTTGCACATAACTTAATACTTGCCTCCTCCCATGGTGACATCTCCAGCCTTTTCAGTACCTCCCTGGTGTGGAGTTCCAGGATGTCCAGATTAGAAGGAGTTTTGGTAGCATGGTCTCGCAGTTTCCTCACCCTTCGTCTGGAGTGGTGAGGGGAAGTTGTTTCATGCGAAGACCGTGAAGTTGGACACACACCAAGAATTCCCTGAGTTTTAACTAGTTTGCTGTTTTCCTCCTTTAATTAAAAACACATATTTCAGAATAGCCTCAGAGGAATAAATCCACATATTTAAGTGCTGCTTCTTATTCATCTAATTAAATGTAAATTATATTAAAAAATTGTTAGACCTTTTAGAGAAGTACTACATATTTCCTATGGATTTGATGTACAAAGCTTAGTTCTACTGAACCTCTTTCCCATTTGGGGCTTTTAAACTCTCCCATAATAGTAGTGCTTACGCCAGAAGTTACCACCAAAACATAAGGTTTTATTCATGAAGACAGCAGAGGCTAGACATGTATTATACCCAAGAGATCACATTTCTCTTCAGTTCTCAGAACTGTTCTCTCCATGTGCAAATGTGAGATTTTTTCAAGAATTGATATTCATTAAGGAATAAAGGAGCAAAACATTGGTATAGGAGGGGAAAAAAAGAAAGAAAAAAACCCACTGACTATATAACAAATAGGGACAAAACATAAGAAAAAGAGCAAAAGAGATGACAAGTGGACCAGAACTAACAAACAAGAGGGTAGGAAAATGGAATATGCACAGAATTTCAAATTAAACTCTTTAACAACATATTCACAGTAATTATTTTAGGTAGTTATAAGTGAGAACATTTAAGAAATACTGACCTACAAATAATTTCACCATTAAAAATTTTTTTAAACACACCCTTCCTATACATTTTCTTTATCTGAAATACCCATAGCTTAGTATTCCCAACAGTTTTCCTCTTGATCTTCTACTATTAAATGAATGTTAAATAAAATTAAAAGGTGAATATGGTCAATCAGAAGCATAACTATTGTGGAATTCCCTAATTCAAAGATTTTTCTCCTGCAGGGTTATGTAGTGTTGCCTCTGTTCTTACCTCTACAGAACGAATCACTTTTGAGAGCTCTTTTATGAGATGCCCAGGCCTAATGTTGTCTGGAATTTCAAAGGCATGTTCTGTTACAAGCTGTATGCAAAGGGGGAAGAAAAGATACTTAATTAATTTTCTCAGATAAAAGCGGAAGTAGTACAAAATAAACAACTCTACAGGGAAAAAAATTAAAAGGAAAAAACACATTAATTTATTTAGTAATGACTGCAAACTGCCAGGACAGATGCACACACACAATGAAGCTTCCAGTCCAAGCTTCAGAAGGCAGCAGATATCCCTCAATGTCTGATGCCCAGGGTACATAAGGGAGCCTCCAGTTCAGCCATTCCACAGCTTCTCTTAGAATCCCTAAGAATCCAAAGAAGAGGTAATACAA
This sequence comes from Ciconia boyciana, assembly GCF_034638445.1. Lineage (NCBI taxonomy): Eukaryota > Metazoa > Chordata > Aves > Ciconiiformes > Ciconiidae > Ciconia > Ciconia boyciana. The sequence goes on from NC_132934.1 coordinate 64,556,286, forward strand.
AGCCATACTGACAACCACTTCGGTTTTTTTCCCTTCAGTACAGCAGTCGGCTTCTTTTTTTCCTTTTTTTCCCCTTTTTTTCCCTTTTTTCCCATGGTCAGTATAGAGCCACACTTCAGAAACTCATTAGAGTAATGACCTTCAAAACAGCTAAAGACTAAGGGAATTTCACTGTGGCAAAAATTTAATCTAAAGAGCAAATCAAGAATAATAATGAGTAACCAACATACAGATTTTTTTAGACACCTGCCTCACATTTGACTTTTAAAAATTACCTTCTTAGCTTATTTAAAATCTGGTAGGTCAGAGAAAGCAATTAAAAATCATTCCCCATAAAAAAAAAAAGGACGCCATAACAGTTTATGTTCCCTTTAATCCTCAAAAACAGTATCAGAGACAGGTTTTCTATGTATTTGTTACCAATCTGAGTACGTCTAAACACTCTACAGTTAGATCTAGTAAAAAATATGTTTAATATTTTGTGTGTACAGTTTAAATTTGCCCCAAGACACTTTTAGTTAAAATTAAACAGACAAAACAGCACTCACACATTGACCAGAATGACTGACATGAATTCTGCTACCCCTTTAATCAACTATTTAAATAGAAAAATATCCCACAAACACTTTCAGCTACCCACATTTCAAAAATGAGGTTCAGCAGCAAAAATATTGCTAGAAGAAATTTGATACTGTATGTGCATTTAATTGAACCTGGCTTCCTCTCAGTCATTAAAATGAATGCTCTCTCCCACCTGCCCCCCCCCCCAAAAAAAAACAACACCCAAAAACCAACCCAAACAAACCAAAAAAAACCTCACAACCATGGATGTATAACCATGGTATAACCGTTCTTTTCAGTGCCATTAATTCTACAAGAAAGATTAAATTGGCTGCTATTATTTACCATTGTTCATTCTTTGAACACATCACCTCTACACAATTGCACTTGGGAACACAGCACCTCTGTCACTAAACTGTGTAATTTTTCCAGCACATTACTAGTCATTTTAGGACCATTCAGTCCTTTCTACTTAAGGACTTCACTCTCCCAAAAGCCTTCCTGTCCATGAAGACTTCAAGAGGAAGTGACTGATGCAATCCTCCAAAACAGTGACTTTAAAGTTTCTCTGATTTAAAAATACTGAAAAGCCTTCCTAATGCAAACATAGTTTATATCAGAAGCACATTATTTTGCCAGTATGATTTGTAGTAACTCTTTGAGCAAAGTAAGTTCCATTGGCAAGCTCACTTGTTTGCCACTATAGAAGGCATCTATTTACACCAAAGCTTTTTCAATTAAGCTGTGGGAGAGTAATTATTAAAAAAAAAAATCCATCCAAGCAACTTAAATATGCAAACAAATTCAAATGGATATATCACCTAACAGCCTGACAGAAGGAAAGGCTGGGCAGGAAATATGAATACCTACAGATGCCATGTCTGAAAAATTATCATCATTATTAAATAACTTGTTTTTAAGTTGTCTCTGCATACTATCTCTTGGAAAAGGAACAAGCAGCCTTTGGGACTGAGGAATTCTCTTGTACTAGGGAGAACAGTAGCAACAAAATGGCCCAAGTATGTTAGATGTAACTTGCAGGCAAAGAAAATAATGAGAAAAAGCTATGATTCATTCAAGACCTTCAAGAAATCATTTTGTAAATGTTGGAAATATACAGAGGAAAAAGAAACTTGTCTTAAATCAAGAGATACAGACAAAAAAAAAAGTCCTGGTTGGCAAATGAATCTACCCATCTTTGGAAACTAGCATCACAATGAAGTATATCAATACCTAAAAACACACACACACACACACACAAGATAAAATAAAAGTAAACAACCCCACATCCCTCCCTCCTTACAAAAAAACCCTGATTTTTTTTCTTTTACAACAGCTATTAATATTTTTTTTAAACAACACAGAACTGTTGACCAAAATAATCTTACTGGTACATTAATCAAACATCTGAAAAATTGAATCTGAGACCTGTTGCTTATGCAAGCTGGAAGGAAGCCAGAGCTAAAGTCCAAGAGGTCAGACGACTGGATATATCATCATCTTTATTCTGTGTATCAACTAACCTAGAGACTGATGATCTGCACCAAAGTAATCAAGGATACACATACTGATAAAAGCCTTGCACAAACTGAATGCAAATCAAGACATGAAAACTAAAATAATTTTAGTAGCACTCAATCTCTATTCTCAGCATCTTATAATTTTTGGCAATTTTTAAATATTGCAAAAATGAATATACTGCTGCCCTGCTAAAAATTAGTTTTAAATTCTCCAGCAAATAGTTTAAAGCCATTCACTAAGGTAATTCACATATGTCTTGAAAAGACATACTTCATGATACGAATGTGAAACCTCATGAGTAGGCTTCTCATTTGTGGAGTATTCATTTGTCATCTCTTTTTCAGGATCTGTCTGAAATCCCCAGCATGAGCAGATCACATAGCAACATACAGAGCTCCTCCCATCTACAGCTGCATACAACTACAATCCTATCACGCACATGGCCTGCTGCAAAGAAAAGATCAGCTCATTTATGAAACAGTAGCTAGAAAAGATGAATGCAAGGTACAAAACATGATAGCTGGTGGAGAGCAGACAACACTGTGGCTAGATCATTGATGCTGTGCAGTTTCCTCACAATTGAAGTGTCTGTTCAGCCAGTGGTTTGGGAATACTCACGGGTCTCATTAATAAGCATTCAGAATGCAGCATGTGTAATTAATTTTTTTCCACAGAAGAGTAGGAAACATATCACATTCTAGATGAAGTATTAATCAAACTACTTAATGAGCTACTAGACAGTACACAAATGCTAAAATACTATGCTACAGCAATCTAGAAAAGAGGAATTCCAATCCAATTTCAAATTAAAATAAGGATTTATACAGGTTATGTTTGATCTCAGTTATCAGCAGTCTTCTTATCAGCTTATTATCCATGTCACGGATGCAGAGGCAGCTTGGATTCACACATGGCTTAACAGTTTAGGCACAACATCCTGTAAATTCTGTTACACTGCTTACTAGCTAGCTTTGATCCAGAATGGCATAGACAAAGAGACACTGGAGAACCAACTCAGAGGTATTACAGAGGGCCAGCAAATGTTCACTTGGAATCAGTAATGCTACACAGGCTGGACCCTAGCTGATTCCACACAGAGTAACCACCTCTGCATTTGCACCTCATGTTCAGTTCCACAAGCTCATTGTGTTGAATGCAGCATTGTGCAAATATCATACTTCTTGAATAGTAAGTTCTCTTACAAGGAGAACTTGCAGGCAGAAAGACCAAACAGGTCTCCAAGAGCCAGTTCAAGCAAGCACAGCCAGCGACAAACTAGAATTAATAAGCTCAGTCAGAACCAAACTGCCTGTCAGTGAACAGCACTTCCCAGAAGCACAGGCTCCAAGAGGGCTTATTAGCTCAGGCACATGAAAAAACACATGGAATTGGGCCAGATCCAGTGCCGTGCCAAAACAAACAAGCTTTCCTGGAGAGCAGAGCACCAGCAAAGCCAGCGTAGACAACACATTAATGATTTTACAAGAGTCAGCCAATGTTCAGCAGGGACAGTATTGAACTGAAGTTAATATCCTCATCTGAATCTAAACCAACTCTTCAGCAATACAGGTGTACTTGAAATGTGCTCTCCAAAGCATTGACATTAATGGAAAAAGCTAAAGATCAGGGCATTCCATCCCTCCATTGCCTCAGACCAGAATGAATCAACTATATAAACAAATTTGTTAGAAAAAAGCCCTACCTTACCAGCTTATCCTCTAGCATTTTCATCCCATCCTGAAGTGAACCAAGATTCTACTTCTGTCAGCTACAATACAAGAGCTTATTAACTGGTCTAAAAAGACTTTATTAGCATCACAGAATATACAAGTGTCACGATGATTCTTCCCCAGATCAGCAATACATACTCTCCATAGAGTCTTTCAGTACTCATTAACAGATAAAAATAATCGTAAACTTTAAAAGGGCACAGACCTTCACTTACTTCTAAATGAAAACAGAGCTCACCAAAATAGAAAACAAAATCACTTATACTTACTTCCTTTTTCATCCATAATTTTAAAGCAGTAAGTAAAGCCTTCACTCCTTGCACTAAATAGCTTGGAGGCTGGAAACCATCTTCCCTCAGTTCTAAAAAGGATACAGATACCAATTTAGAAACACACTAACAGTGAAAACAATAGAATGATACCTACCCTTCAGCTAATAAAGTTGCCATTATGCAACAGCACAAAAAAATTGTGCAAGCAAATGAAACATGACATCCTGTATTTTTGTGCATACTGTAACAAAAAAACCCAACCCTAAAGTGATTCTACATAAAATATTATTTTTTTTTAGTTATTCTTGGGTGAATTAGGGATAGTTTACAACATACTACAGGTCAATTTGAACAAAACAGATCTAACATACAGAACAGGAGAAAATATATTTGAAGAAAGAAATCACTTTTATTTCATTCAGAAATATTTTAGTCAAAGGGGACCAGAAGGATGTGGGATGTATCTCTAAATTAGACTTCCTACTGCTTATTCCCATACATACAGCAAATGGTTCACACTAGCACACTTCCACTCCCCAAACATTTTCATCACCCTTCCAAATATCACAGCTCTCCGACACAGAGTTTAGATCATTTTTCCTCCCAAAACCAAAGGGGACAGGGAGTGGAAATCACTCTGCTACAGAAACTGCTCTTCTTAAGAAATCTGGTACTCCCAAGTGATTGCAATTCCTTTTCAATTTTCTCTTTTACTTCATGGGGAAAAAAAGAAGGGAAAAGACAAATCTTCCATAAAGCGTCAAAAGTAGATTGCAACCTCTCCCCATGTACCTGACAAATATTTCCACTTGTCAATATCAAAAGGACCAACACTAGAACCATTTGGCTCATTTTATTCCCTTAAAAGAATACACTAATAAAACACTATTCTTATGGATAATGTATTAGCCTGCTGGCAGAAAAAGGGAAGTTCTGTTACTAAACAGCCATTCTTCTCCAAGATGCCTCCTACTTGTTAAAGGGTACGAGAAGGAGTGGCAGGCCTTTGAGTTGCAGCAGAAGTCTTTCTGCCCACCAGCTGACTCAGTTGATAAAATTTTGAGAATACAAGGCAGCACCACAGGCTGGATTTTTTAGCAGCAGTAGAAAAGACTGTATGACATAAGAGTAACTAAAATTAATGAGTATCAGATAGATGAACAAGTTACCTATTCTGAAGCCCCAACAACTATGAAGAACAATAGTTTAGGTGACTGACACAACACTTACAGTACCATAAAACACTTCTTGCCAATGAAAAAAGACAAAACCAAAACGTTTATGACCCTGTTATCATTTTATAAAAAGAACAAGAAGGATACGTTGTGCTGATTTTGCTTACTGACCTGAATTTCACATAAAGTACTGCTAACAACCATGCATTCAACATTTTACAAGTTGGTCATCACCACTACCTTTCACAACTGAACTGGTATCATCCCTTATTTATAAAACAAAGGATTCTGACTGGTAAACACCTAATTCACATGAGTCTTGATGCCAAAGCCCAACATAATCTTCACTCTAGACATGGAAACATCAATTTTGATTTTTTTATGATGTGTTTATAGATCATAGCATTGTTCTGCAACAAAATATCTGCTAAGCCATAGAGTAAAAATAACATGAGAATAAGCTTCATACCCCTCCCCTAAGACACAAGTCACAAGAAGCTCCTAGTCTATGTACTTAAGGAGTCATGGGATAAAAAGGGGAGGGAGAAGAGGCGGGGAATGGACATGGGACACGACGCATAGTTAGCCAGATGATTTAGAAACATATAATCCACTGATTTTCCAGCAGGAATACAGCTCCGATGTCTTCTGACAAGTTTATAAATTTTAAATACGCAGGTATAAGACCAACCAAAGCAAGCTTTCAAGAAGAAAATACTTTTTTTTTAGACGGAAAAATTTTCTGCAAGTTTGTTCCAATTGTTAAGATTTCTGAGTTGCTTTAGGTTAATCCAGAAACTTCAAATGCTCATTTAGGAAATAAGGGTTGTTCAATGCCTTCATTTGCTGAAAGGAGAATAGATCATTTTCAATAACTGTGACTGTTCTCGTATTAGAAAAAGGTTATGTGAGATTCTGATCTCTTCCAAAGCAGAAGCTGAATTCAGCAGCCTCCTTTGAAGGTTGATTTCTCTGCTTTGAAATACATCATTTGGAATATGACCTTTAAGATTAAATAGAGCAGGCAGAGGGCAAAATATTTGAGGAAAAGAAGGTGAAGTCAGACAGGCACCCTCTCATGCTGTTATACATGGGTACAGATATAGGAATTACAGGACTAGATGAGGAAGTTTGGAAGGGACCAGCAACTGTCAAGAACAAGAGGCTCTTGAGATGTCTATTGATAAGCACTGATATAAATGATTTAACACAGCTTATAGGAACTGATGCATTTTTCCTACAAAAGCCATCACACCTTTCCCTTAATGACAAAGAGCAGAAGACAACAGGTAGTTTGACTGAAAAGGTCAAAGAGAATTGTAGAAGTGCAAGAAAACCTCTTCATTCAGCCGTGAAGCCACCAAGAAGAAACTCACAGATATAAGTCAGTGGGATCATTTAGAGAGTCGTTTGCTGAAAGAAAGAGAAAGGCTACCAAATGGTACTCAAAGATCTTAAATGATATGGAAGAAGCCTGAGTGAAAAACTGATGCCATTGAAATAAGTTTCCTATCTTCCTTACCAAGGTCTTTTCAGATAATGGCAAATTAATCCTATTTGGTTGGGGGTATAATTGCACTGTGCCAGGATCTCAGATACTGTCTTGATAATCTAGAATATTTCCATTGACCAGATACATCATCAGCATTGGATGAAAAACACTAATAAAATAGTTCAAAGGTTCCAGCAGCATGCTACAAAGTGTTAGTTACATGCATCACCAACTGCACTAAGATTTCTGCACACTGGAAGTTACCCTAGAAACCCTTAATCACCAAAGTAGTTTTCAGAAAGATTATTTACTAAAACCAAGAACTGCTGGATCTAGAACTGCCACAGTGCAGCATTCACTAAAATCTGGTTAAAAAATAACGTGACTTTTCAAAAAAAAAGGAATTCAAGTCTGGTTTTCCACCTTAAAAGGTTTCCTCTGCTCACATAACAGCAGTATAATTTTCTCCATCATCAATGAAGGGGGGGTGGTGGGGAAGCGCAGATACATGTATATCTCTTAAAACAAAACAAGGATTACCTTTTAATGTTTCCAGTAAGTTTTTGGCCACAAACCAACAGATGGCTTCAAAGAAAGGAAATTTGAAAAGATCTGGGGTTTTTAGCCTCTTCTCCATTTCGTAACACCTGAATAAACAGAAACATCACAAAACGTGAATATTTTAATTATCAAATTCACTATTCAACTATGCAATCATTCAAATTGACACAATGTCCAAAATAAAATAAAATAACCATGGCCATGATAAATAAAAGAAGTCAAGTACCACATAGTTAAATCCCAACAAGACCACAGACAAGATTGAACTCTGGTCTCATCCAGGCTCTGACCTTATCAAGTTTGACTGCGGCACTTCTAAGAATAAAGTTGGACTTCATAAAACTAGGATACAAACCCAATGTGTGATCTTTTAACAGATGGAATTTTATCAGGATTCCACTGTAATAAATAAAAACAATATGTTTAGAAGACAGCTCCACATCTTGGACAAAAACTAAATACAGCTGCCCTTAGAGCAATGCTGACTTGAGGACGCTCATTTCAACTCAGTGTCGCACACCTGGGCTTGCTCAGTTTTGTTTTAATCACTTATACTAATCTCCAAAGTAGAGTTTTTCTTTTTTTTTTTTGCTTTTATTCACTTAAATTCTTGCATACCCTTCATTTTGCTTTTGAAACAAACTTTGCAGAAGTGAAATAAGAGTATGTGCTTGATACAGTCTAACTGAAAATGCCACTATTGTCTGTTTGAGAGCCTGTACCGATTTGATCCTGGTTAAGAGCATGAAGAAAGATATCTATTAAAAGAATATCCTACTTACTGAGGAAAAGGTATAGGAAGAGCTGAGACTAACCTGAGCTGCATGCCAATATTGAGGTTGTGCAAAAAGTTTCCTCCAAAAGCCATACAATCCTGAGATGTGAGCACAGCGTGAATCCAGCCTGAAATGACAGATTCTGAAACTTAATACATACATATAAATTATTCTGAAACTGTTTTTAAATACATATATAAGTAAAAAATGCGGTACCTGGAATCAAAAAAGCAAATTTGTATTCTGTGCTGGGAACAAGTAATCAAAATTTTAACAACATGTAAATGACAGTGTTTCAGAAATCTAGTGAAACTGTAGTTTTCTGAAAGGGTTAAGATTAAGACTTTTTTTTTTACTGCGGGGGGGGCGAGAATGCAAGACCACCAGTGATTTTTCAACTAAAAATTTGCAAAAGTTTTCCCTCCAATCAACAAAAATAAGCAAGTCAGGAGAGGAAAAAACATACTGAACAAAAGATAAAGTCATAAAAATAAAATAGAAATTACATTACTTTCAATATTTATATGTTGCTTACAGTAACTGAGCTGTTTGCACAACATAAAAAAGTCATTTAGCAATACTGAAGTGTCTCAAATAGGAATTCAGAAGTAGTTACATTAATTATTCTAAATACAGTCATCCCAATTCCAGTGAAATTATGATCAGTTTAAAACCCAGTCTAGGCACTCTGACTATATAAATTTGTCACATAATTGAAATATTGTCCTTGTGAACTCCACTATTCAACATGGCAAAGCACAGCCAACATTATGCTATCAATCTAGCTGATTACTACTGGATAATTTCAAGTACACAAAAGAACACAAAATATTAGCTTCCCGATTAAAAATTACCTTTAAAATTTATACAGTGCAGCTTTAATGTAAATAAACTACAAATAGAGTTTCTTCTTTCAAGATTTTTTTTTTCTGGTTTTGCATGCATACGGATGATCTTTTTACAAAAGATGAGTTGGCCACACATTTGCAGTTTACTTCATGGTTTGACTGAGTATAGGCAAGATGTACAAACACAGGAAGCTCCCCAATTTGAGGGAAGATCAGACCAAATCACAAGCAACTATATATTGCAAACTACCATTAAATCAATGTCCTAATTCAGTTAAGAACAACCAGTTCTAGTTGTTGTGGTACCACACATAAAAAGACCTGAAACCTAGCAACGACGCTGACTAAGCAACACGCCTACTATGTAGCCTGGGAAGGAAGTAAGTTACAGAATGGTATATGAGAGAACGTAGAATACAATGGCACATGCAACCTAAGGGGGTTTTTTAATTAATATTATACATTGTTCAGGTTTACTTCTGGTCTTTGAGAAGTGCAGTGCAATGAAGATTGCCTTGTATTACCAGTTGCATTTTGCATTTGTTAATATGGTTTCAATTCTTCATTTTTATCATCACCATCACAGTAGTTGAATACCTCTGACTCTCCAAGGAATATGCATATTTCAAGTCTTTAAAAACACATCTCCCCAGACACTGACAAAACTGACAACGAAGTCTCCTTGCCGTTGCATCAACACCAAGGATTTTTATGGCATACTTGTATCAACTAAAGGATTTCATTTTTTTTTACATTCCTACTCGCTATTTCTATGCTGTAATTTTGATCAACGTCTGTGTAACAAGGCAAGAAAATGTGGTGTAGACCACACAGAATATCTTGAATAATATTTAAATAACTCTCAAGAGCCTCCCAGTAGGTGCTATTCACCTACATGCAAGATTAATTTTAATTCAGAAGTCTACTCTGAACATATTTCAGAGATTATAAAATAATTATGACATCCACTAGCATCAGTACAAGCAGGAACAGCAAAAGTGGTTTTCAGTAGAGATCACGGTTTTTTTCAAGCCTTTAATCAGTCTTACAGAATTTCCCATTTTTTAAACACCTGTCTTGAAACCTAGTTTAATTTATTGGTTCTTACACTATACTCCATCATATGTATATGAATATGTATGTGTGTATACACATACACACATATGTGTATACACACATTTACATTACAAAGTACCATTTTATGTGTATACACACACAAATACACATATGCATTAGAAATCACCATTTTATGATACTTTTCTTATTGGCCACATTATAGTGAGAGCTCAGATTTAGCTGATTACTTGGGAAGCAGTAAGTATTTTCAAAGATCTGTGGGTCACAATAAAGTTCTTCATTCTGTAATTCTGCATTCTTTGTTCATAGGTGTATGACCTTACACTTAGATAAATGGAAAATTAACATTGTATCTTGCAAAAAATATATGGTTTTAAAAAGCTCTGGGTGTTCAGAAATGTTAAGTGCATATATAGCTCCTTACCAGGTAGTATTTATTCTGCACAAGCCATGAACTAGAACAGTAAACACTAAACCTCACAGGTAGAGAACTGAGCTGTGAGAAAAATGTCTGGAAGTCCATGACAGAATACAGTACTGAACATAATCTTCAAGGCTTATTCCAGAAGTAGAATTGTGCACCATTTTTCTTCTCTGTATATTTAAAGCTTCCTCCCCCAAAAAAGGGAAGCTAGCACCCAGTACAAATCTTTAATAATAAAATAATAAAAAGTATTTATATGGGTGGGCTGGATAACTGAAAATACAAGAAATTAACTGGCACTCGCTTTATTGGCAAAATATGGTTTGATTTATTAAAGACTTCTAAGTTTATGGTATTCGGCAGTTGGGGGGGTGGAGGTGTGTGTTTTGTTTGGAGGATTTTTCTGTGTTCTTTTAAATAGATAAAGAATTTTAATTGTCTTGGTGTTTCTCATTTCTTAAAAATGTACTGTAATTTATCAGATGCTATTAGGTGATGGCTACAAGAAATGTTGTTAAAGAAAATCAGAAAAGACCATGCCTCTCCATCAATTTTAAAGGAAGCTGCTGAAATGAATTTATGAACTCTATAGTTTCATAAACTATATCTGCACATATCCTTTTATTCTTAATAAAAGGATAAACTATATCTGCAAATATCCTTTTCTTTCTAATAAAAGGAATTAACACATGAATGCAATTATATATTCTTCAATTTTATTTAGAGACACTTTCATTTTCATTCAGAGTCTCTCCATAGGCTCCACCACAGTTTAGATTTCCTGCTGACAGAAAACAAAAAAAAAAAAAAAACCCTTTTATTTTTAATCCTCTAGCCTACAGCATAAGAATTTTATGTGATGTTTTTGTAATAATTTTGCCTAGTAGGTCTTACAATATTCAAAAGCTGTAAAAACAAAATTGTATTATAAAATTAAGATAAGAATTCGGTCTGGATATCTATCAAATGGTGAACAATGTGTGTTCTGTGAATTGGAACTATTTCCCTGATATCCAAATTAAGCTTAATTAATTTGTTGTCTTGTAATTGGGTAACTGTCCTGGTTTCAGCTGGGATAGAGTTAATTTTCTTCCTTCCTATTGGATTTTAGTATGAGAATAATATTGATAATACGCTGGTGTTTTGGTTGTTGCTAAGTGGTGTTTACACTGGTCAAGGACTTTTCAGCTTCCCGTGCTCTGCCAGGTGCACAAGAAACTGGGAGGGGGCACAGCCAGGATAGTTTATCCAAACTGACCAAAGGGCTATTCCATACCATATGATGTCATGCTCAGTATATAAACTGGGGGGAGTTGGCCAGGGGGTAGTGATCGGTGCCTGGGGACTGGCTGGGCATCTGTCGGCAGGTGGTGAGCAGTTGTATCGCTGTTTTTTTTTCCCCTGGGTTTTGTTCCTCTCTCACTCTCTTGTTGTTTTCCTTCTCATTACATTTTATTATTATCGTTATTATTTTGTTCCAATTATTAAACTGTTCTTATCTCAATCCACTCAATCCACAAGTTTTCTAAGTTTTCTTACTTTTGCTCTTCCGATTCTCTCCCCCATCCCACGGGGGGAGGGAATGAGCGAGCAGCTGTGTGGTACTTAATTGCCAACTGGGGCTAAACCACAACAGTAACAAACACCCTTTCTTTCCCTGATAACTGTTATTACTGTAAGGCACCCTAAAAAGCTAATTACTTGTTTTGAAAATATAAATTTCTAAATTTTTTATTATTCTTTCTTATTGAAAACTTTAGGAGAAACCAAATGTTGATAACATAATCCCAGGTGATTAAACATGCTAAATCCTAGTAATAAGGGTAAAATCTTACCTGTTGGAACAAATAAAGTGTGTCCTTGCTTCACAACACATTTGTAACATTTGTCAACCTTGTCCCCAAAATATACTTCACTCTGGGTGACAGATGAACTCCAAGACTCGTACAGAGCCAAATTTTCATCAGTTGGCTTGATCAAATAGAATATCTTCTCACCCTATTAAACAAAAATATCAAATAAATAAATGAATGTCCTCCTGGAGGCATATTGCAACCTCTGAGTCATTCCTAATAAGGTAACAGATTGATCTAAATGGTAAGTATTCCCTATTTCCATTATGGAACATTAGGGCTTCCTAGCCCCGGTGTTTCACAACTGTAATCCACCAAAAGCTTCATCAATAGTACACTAACCACTTGGTGTCTTGTGATGTAGAAGCAAACAAACCAACCAAAACTTTTCATTGGAGTATAAAAAATTCCAGCTTTTATAAAAAAATATATGGATATGTGCACACATGCCAAATGAGAAAACCTAAGATGAAAACACTTTGCCTCTCCTATGATGTATACATGGTCAAAGTTTGTGAGAAGAATAAAAAGTTGAGTATGTCAATTATTTTCATTCAATTCATTTTTTCATACTAAAACCTCACTATATCACCTACCAGCCTACTAAAATGATGAGTCAACCAATTACAGTCTAAAGTCACCAACAGCATGCTAAAATAAAAGCATAAAAATGCAACACCAACAATCAGTAATTCACTTCCAAGCTCCTCCCCTGGCTTTTTAAGCACAAAAATTCATACAGGTGATAATGCCATGGCAGAAAGCTGCACACTGAATAAGTTTTGTTTTGCACAGCCATAAATCAAGAAGACTTCATACCCAGAGAACATGGTACCAAACTGATGTTCCTCCAAAATCGATATGAAAATCAGTATAGCTGTCCTGGACACCCATCAAGCAATACTTCTGAACAAAAGGCTTAGGGAAGACAGAATCATCTGGCCAATAATTTTCCACCCATGAAAGCTTTCTGGCAATATCTGGTACTTCCACTAGTTCAGACATCCTTTTAAAAAAAACAAGCAAACAAAAAAGAACCATAAATATAATCAAGAGTAAGCGTACCTCTTTTTAAATCACAGCTTTAAATTTTTGTTTCCTACAAAGTTACTACTTATGAATTAATAAAAATGTTTTATACCCGCATTACATCACAGTAGCTGCCTACATAAAATATGCAGCCTCCCATCTTTCCCACTACAGACATTATATTCCTACACATACTGTTCAACTTAGTGAAAACCACTTTGCTACAATCAATGAATTGAAGAAGTCAATACTCACTTTGTGTCTGAGAATTCCAGGCTGATAACATTCAATACTTTTGGTCGGTCAGGATTTGTGAAATATTTAATATAATTATGGAGTTTCATTTTACTGTCTGCTTGTCTTGCTACATCTATTACATCTATCACTTTGTCGCCACCTGTGAAAAATAGGATGACTTTCTTAAACCTATCGCAGATAAACACAGCCAATTAAGGTGATTAAGAGAAACTTAACTTTTTTCCAGCCTTTATCGAAACATTTCTGCACAAAAACTCCACTACTACCAGCATTCTCTTGGAACAGAGACAGATTGGTATAAACCAACTTTTTATTAGGTCTAACTTTAATGGCTATAGTCAGCTAAGGACAGAACTGAAAACACTAAAAATAAATCCTCTTTCCTGTGGTTAACCAAAAAGAAAAAGAGCAGTATAGAATGACTGCAACTGGTTTAAAAAAAAATTGGGTTTGTGGCTGCAATTGGAAAGACTAGCGTAGAGAAAGTTATCAAGGCAGATCTATTCCTCAATCTTCCTATTAATCATCACTACAGCACTTGAGTATTTAACACAAGGACCACTGAGAATTCTTTACAAATAATAAATCCTACTGCTCACAGCTTGTAATTCTTAGCAAACTGCACTAAACTTGTGCCATAATTGGTAAGTTTTTAACGTTAAAAACTATGCAGGTACTCCTTCACAAACATTCTACAAGCCCTCCCCCATCCTCCTTATATATATGCATAACTTTTAAACACATGATAATTTCATTGTATAATTAAGTCATGAGGATGCTTCATTTCTGAAGATAACAAGGACTGGTTTACACATCATGTATTTTAAAGTGACACATCTGTAGAACCTGACAAGCAAGAAGCAACCTTTAGCCAAGAGAAAGGACTAACAACATTATAATAGCAATTGTTTTATGTCCATTTAGTTATACAACGGTCAGATTTGACAACTAATTTTAGAATGCTGGCACGTATCTAGATGTACATTATAAACATAATTACTTTAAAATTGCAAGTTAGTATCACCCTGATAAATTCCAGTTGGAATAGTATTTGTTCAGTTTTCTTTTTGTTCAGTTTTCTTGTATTTGTATTTGTTAAGTTTTTGTTCAGTTTTTGTTCAGTATTTTTTCAGTATTTGTTCAGTTTTCTTTGAAATTTTTAATTTCAATAATAGAAAGGTAAATCTGTGTCATTCCAATTTTTTCCCTAAACTGGAGAACCTGGCAGGTCAAAATGTATGTATGAGAATGAAAAGACCAAGTTTCTCTTTGAATCTGAAGAGGCAGTATTCCAAAAGAAAAGATTCAGAAGTATCAAAATTATAATTACAAAGCAGAACACATTACTGTTTATAATCATCATAATGGTAACAACATTTCATATACCACATCTTTCCTCTATTCTGGTGCCATTGTAAAATGCTGATGGAGAGAAAATCTGCTTTCAGCACACATTGTTATATTAGGTTATGACAGGAACACAGACAAGGACATATACAGACTTCTCAACTGTACTATATGTTACAGGAAATGTCATGCTGCAATTGGCTCAGTCTCTATTTCTCTGTACTGCACCGTTACATGAGGCTGAAACAATTACAGACTGTCAAGAGATATGATTGATAAGAAAGAAATGGTCCTTGGGAAGCTCTAGCTCTCCCGCCAAAGGAAGCCAAGGTAGGAAATTTTCCAGGAAGAAAGATTTAATTCAGAAATGCCAATTTACTGAGCCCAAAACATTAAGTTTTGCAATATCCTAAGCAATGATTAAACTTTATTGATCATAAGAGTGATTCATTCAATTCTCACAAAAAGAACAATCTTAAAAGTCATTACACTTTATTGGTTTACAACATGTAGCAGAAAAAAACCCCAGCATTCCATGTTTAGCTTGCACCAAAATTAACATGTTTGAAAGTTAAAAAGGCTGTACTCCTATCACATACCTATCACACACACACAAAAAAAACCCCCACAAAACAATCAAACAAAAACCAAAACAAAAAACCACCAAAAAAACAAACCATAGCTTTAATTTTACTCTCTGCTAATTTTCTGGTTAGAAGTAATTCAATTCAGAATATATATTTAGCACCCTGGAACCCTTTAGCACCCTAATCATGCAAACATTTATTTTAATTTACAGACAGGATCATTTGTAAATACTCCAGAGTGACTCTTACCTACATAGCGTTCCACATCTAAAACAGAGAAAGTTGGCGGAGGAAGTCTGAGCCCCAGACCATCTAATTTAGGAACCATAATGGGAACATCAAACCCATGTTTCTCCAAGTATCTTTGTGTCAACTGGCTTCCATGCATTTTCAAAATTACTTCATCAGCACTAATGGAAAGAAATAATGTGATATTAGCAGAAAAGAATCCTCCAAGCACTACTGAAAAAAAAAAGTCACATTTTGGGGGAGGAGAGATGGGAATTACTACATTTGAATCCGAAAGAAGTGGACCCAGTACTATTATATTAAGCACTTAACTAAAAGACAAAGAAAACAACCTAAACCAGCAAGGAAACATTTACTGTCATGCACAACCTGGGAACCCATAGTCTTTCTGTATGACTGAACGCAGTAATTTAAGACCATGGGGAAAAGGAATTCTCAGAGAAGGCATTAAAGTACATTTTGGCAACAACAACAACAAACTCCTTTAAAGAATTGTAAGTCATTGTGTTTCAGTGAGATAGCCAGTCATAGACAGCTCAGGATGAAAGTACAACCATGTTTCTCCACTTTCCTCTAAAGCACGTGAGAATGGACAGACTACTAGCTCATATAAATGTTCCATGTTATCTGGAATGAAACTGAGGACTATTCCTGAACTAGAGGAATAGACAAACAATATTCTGACAGTTCAGGCACAAAAAAGAAACACAAAACCTGACCACTCTTGCTACTGCCCCCACTCCCCCACAAAAACAAACAAACTAACCCATAAAAACTCAAAACCCCCACCTCACCCTGTAGCAGTCCCAATAGACAACATATCCCAGTGCAAAACTGAACAGGGGAAGCCACTGCATGAAAACACAAATGTAGCCATCTGAAACAGGGATAGGGCAGAGAGGGATTCTAAAGGTGGAAGAAGTTATCCTTGACCTTCATTTTCTGAAGCAGAGAAATGTTAGTCGCTTCCCCTAAGACACACTCAGCCGACAACATTTCTCTATTTTTTTCACTGAAACATGTAAGTAAGCTTCTGTACCTTGGGAAAGAGCGAGCCCGCAGCTGTTTAACGAAGGTCCGTGTTCCAGCCTGCACCGGTTTGGAACCATCATCCAATTCTGTGTAGTCATGTCTGTGCCAGTTCCTCCTCTTCTTCACTACGAGTTTCAGAAGGATTAAACTTTGAATTAGTTAAATCAGATGGCTCAGATTAGCAGTCACCCCATCAGTGAGCCAGACATGCCTCAATCACATTACTATGATTAACAAACCTTACTGTTTATGCACATGACACTCTACCTATCTGCAACAAGTGAAATCTTCAGGACACCTGACAGTCATCCTCCATACTTCTATAGCTCCTTCTATGTGAGAACCTCAGTGCACATTATACACAATGATTTAAGACTCCATATCCACTACAGCACAAGTAAACAGCAGCAGCCTGAAAGTTGTCCAAATCTAAAAAGTCAGCAACAAAACTAGAAATAGAATTTTAATTCCCTAAAGCTTAGACTTTTTTTTTTTAATAGACAGAAGAATCATACCTCTTCAAGATCCACAGACTTCATTTTATATATTAACACAGGATTAACAGGACCTTTTCCCATTGTGCTATCTCACCATATGACCATACCCATATCCAGTGTGATAATATTACTATTAATCACTACCATATGCTGTTTGAAACCAAACCACCTTTCTTTTATCCACTGCTTATGTCTCCATAACAGTTTTGGGTGCAAACTGTTTTGGGCAGGTGTGATCTTTACTATGCAAGCACAATACATATAATGCAAGCATGGCACTGCAAAACAATCAACTTCTGAGTTGTTTGAAACTTTAATGTGCAATTACAACATTTTAATAAAGAACAAAGGATAAATTAATGTTCTATTACTATTTTGGGAATCTGAAACTGACAGTTCAATAGCAACTAAATTGCATTTTTAACAGTTCCCTATACTTAAAGAGCAGAGCAAAATGAAAAACCAGACATTCTCCTAAAAACTGTTGTGTTGGTCTCCCCATGACAAATGACAGATAAACAAATGAGAAAAAACCCCTATTTTCATAGAATCATAGAATGGCTTGGCTTCGAAGGGAGCTTTAAAGATCACCTAGTCCAACCCCCCTGCCACAGACAGGGACATCTTTCACTAGACCTGGTTTCTCAAAGTCCCCTCCAACCTGACCTGGGAACACTTCCAGGGATGGAGCATCCACGGTTTCTTTGGGCAACCTGTTCCAGTGTCTCATCACCCTCATAGTGAAGAATTTCTTCCTTATTCCCAATCTAAACCTACCCTCTTTCAGTTTAAAACCATTATCTCTTGTCCTGTCACTACAGGCCTTGGTAAAATGTTGTCTTCTTTCTTATAAGCCACCTTTATATATTGAAAGGCTGTATTTTAGAACATTGTAAGCTGTATGCAGCCTCCCCATTTGAATTTTTTGGCCTTAAGTGAAGCAGAGGACAAACTGACCTAGGATATCACGGTAAACTTACTTCCTGTCTTCAAATTTTCATTATTTTGTGACAAATTATTTCATAATGGATATTTCATTAATTTATCTTAATCAACCACTCATTTTGTATCCTCATTCATAAAGAACACAAGCTCACTGCTTTGAAAGGAAGCCCTTGGCTGTATCATCTATCTGTTTGTTACCAAAATGCACTTTGGAGCACTTTCTGTCTATACAAATAAACCTGTATCTCTTGTCCTCAAACATTCAACAGGCTAAGAAGCCCTATTAAATTCCCAACAGGTGCCTCAGCAAAAAGGACCACCATCTCATCATGTGGAAAGAAACTCCAACAGTGCTGAACTTGCTACCTTTCTATTGATTTAACAGCATATCAATTTACCACACTAAGAAACATACTAAGGGTACCGCAACTTTTAGGTTGTGTTTCAGTTTTTCCTAAAAAAGCCAAACTCTGCTCCACGGCATTAGATCATTGCTACTGGAAGACTGCCCCAAGAAGATTTACGGAGACCAGATCTATAATTTAACTAATATTAAGCAGAAATTTAGTTACTTCTGCTGAGGAAACACAGAAGAGGAAAAGCTACTGATACTTGTCAACACAAATGGTGTTTTACAGGCATATACAAAACAGCCTGCAATGCAAATACAATACCAAGCTAAACAACTGTATTAATACAAATTTGAACTTTACGGAAGAGCTCATCCTTAAGTTTACCAAACTAATGATGTACCCAAAATCTAAAAAAAGTGCTAGCAATACTGAAAACACAGCTACAGTAACAGGAAGCTAAAGATTTAAGAAGAAAAAAAAAGTAGCTTCTAAAAAGAAAAAAAAATGCTGCTTCTCCAGAAAAAACAGTTGGTTATATAGGAATAACTGACATCTTATAGTCATTACACATAAGAGGTAATTATTCCTATTGATAAGCTGTTTTCTACAGAAGTGACAAAATGTACCCTTTAGAAGACATTTAAGAGAATAAACTGACATTTATAGCTATTTGCTAACCTGAAAAGCAGTGCTGAGGAGCCTGCTTAATGAGCCAACTATCCAAATACAGTAAAACTTCATAAATAATGAAGCCAGGTTTATTAAGTTTTCAAAGCCATTTTCTCAGTCATAAATAATAATACAAGAAATTAGTGGCTAATACTAATTCACAACAGAGCAGTTTCTCATAAATTCACTGCTGTTATAACAGCTCATTAAAATTGTAAGATGATACAGCTGCTTAAGAGATTTTATAGCACAAAACCAACTTTTAAAAATCTGTCTTTCCAATACTAAAAAACTAGAATTTAAAGTTGTTCTCTTGCTTTACCTAGTACTTGGCAACGTACATCATCCTTCCATAAGTAAAAGAACACTGAAGAACAGAAAACAGTAATGAAAACTTTTTCCACTTACGTAGCTCTTAATTCTAGAGCTTTTATAACCCCTTAAGACATTACAGTAACAGTTGCAAAAAAAATAATTTAACTGAATGGATCCTCATGCTCAAATTAAAACAAAAAAATCAAACAACTACATAAGGTGAAATGCACATATAACACCTCCCCCTCCCAAGCACTCCAAACTAGTGGAAGGAACTAGTGTCAACCCTTGCTGCTCCTGAAAACTGAGGCACAACCCACTGTGACAATACTAAAAAAAAACACACCAAAAGTACACAAGACTGTTGCAGGAGGGTCGGGAAAAGGAAAGGAGTGTGCTGGAACTTTTCATGAAAGGTAAGCAGAAAGCTATTTTTAAATTACATTCCTTATACACTCAAAACAGTGGGCCAGTAACTGTACCTACTTTAGGCAAACGCTATTCCTTGCCGTCTCACACTACTAAGTCTGTTTGTCTTAGAGGTCACATGCTAGACTTCAAATGGGGACCATCAAGAGGTATGCATCTGTACAACGAGGCCTCAAGTCTTGGAAGTGGTCCTTTAGGTGATTCCCAGTGACCAAAAAGGCAAGAGAAATGTTAGCATAGGAAGACTGAAAAATTTTGAGGAGCATACAGTAAATCATACAATACCACTTCTAAGGCCTGGTACATCATCTCATACTGTCAGCTCAGATCAAACTCTGGCATTACTACCACAGTCAATAAAAACAGGTGGGAGGGTATTTACAGCATTTGAGAAGGTAAAACCAGATTAAGAAAGTAATGTCCTGACAACCACAGTCCTGTTAACATTTACTGTACCTTGTGCTCTCTTGAAGCTCTGGGTTCTAAAGTCTAGTGACAGACCTGACTCCCAGCATTCATGCAAATGGAGCATTTTCAGACTTAAGGATCACTGAGAAAACTTTGAAAATAACAAAATGTAATATGAAGACTCTAAACCAAATAAGCTAAGAAAACTCCATAGTGTATTACTACTTTTTTAATAGCTCTTTTTTTTTTTAATTATTTAGGATTTTAGGATTAATTATTTAGCATTTTATACACACAGCTGCTTACTAAAGGTTTTGTAAAATTGTTGCTCCCCCAAATCAAGAAGAGGTTTTATTTTTGTTTTAAATACAAAAATAAATTGATTGGTTCTCTGGTATTAATTCGATCTTTACATCTAACTACTCAGTAGCTTTCTTTTCATTACTGGAACTTCTACATAATAATTTTGTAGGATAGTAAAATTAACCATCCATTTGGTAGTATGCAATAAGTGTTTCTTGTATATTTTTAGTAATTTTTTTGCACTACACCATTTGATTAGATGGGATTACGTACACAAGTGTCTGCTGAAGTCACAGATATACTTGCCCTCTTAAATCAAGCAGCTGAATTTTTGTCTCTTTCAAAATTCCTTTAGACAAAGGGATTTTAGAATATGAAGCTGTAAATAAAAATGCTTTTTTTACTTACATACATAATTTCACACAATTGAAGCACTCGGAGCATTGCTGCAACACTTGAAGTCATGAGATATTATCGGTCTCTCTAAACACTAAAGTAAGTAGAGCCCAAACCACAAACTATCATAGATGTGATTCTGACAGCTTAGCTGAGAGCAATTAATAAAATTCCAGGTGAAGACATATTTCAACATATCACCTCTGCTTGGGTTGATAAGTGACATGTCTGAAGCTTCTACTAAATCTAGATGATCTACTTACTTGAGGCAATATGAAGTAATAAGGATAATTTTTACCCCAGATTGTCTTTTTGAAAAGACTTCCAACACAAAAATCACTCTTATCTCACTGTCAAATTGCTGCAGGTGAGACAGAGCTCGCATTAAAGCTAGCAGCCTCTGCGTTACAAGAAAGGTTATTCACAGGCATCACAGTGAAGCATACTAGTTCTCCCAAATCAAGAAGAGAAAAGAAGTTTCAAATTTACTAGTTTATTATTTTGAAGGTCTGATATGATCCCCCCCTTCTACTCCTCCTCCTAGTCCCTATATTCCACAGAAAAAACAGGAAGAAAGGTGGGGAAAGAAATGGCTGTTATTTGTATTCTGATTTACAGGAGAGACATGCAGATTTCTAACTGAAAATGACAACTGGAATACTAAAAACTACAAGCATGTAAAACAGCATTTATCTTACCTTTTAGCCCCCAACCTAAAAGTAGCTAACCCTGAACTCACACACTATACAAGATACATATCACGCAACATACATTAATTACATGCTTTATCACTTTGTTCATACTCCAGAAGACTACCAGTGAGGGTGCAGTGGTTTTAAACTTATTTCCAAATGGTGAAGTAAATTCAGCTTTGAAAAGATTCTAGATCTTAAGTCACTGCTGACCCTGGGAACTACCGACCTGTCAGCCTCACCTCTGTGCCTGGAAAGATCATGGAACAGATCCTCCTAGAAGCTATGCTAAGGCACATGGAAGACAGGGAAGTGATTCAAGACAGCCAGCATGTCTTCACCAAGGGCAAGTCCTGCCTGACCAACCTAGTGGCTTTCTATGATGGAGTTACCACATCAGTGGACAAGGGAAAAGCAATGGATATCATGTATCTGGACTTCTCTAAAGCCTCTGACACAGTCCCCCACAACATCCTTCTCTCTAAATTGGAGAGATATGGATTTGATGGCTGCACTGTTCAGTGGATAAGGAACTGGTGGGATGGTCACATCCAGAGGGTAGCGGTTAATTGCTCATTTTCCAGATGGAGATCAGTGACAAGTGGTGTCCTCAGGGGTCCATACTGGGACCAGTGCTGTTCAATATTTTCATCAATGACATTGACAGCAAGATCGAGTGCACCCTCAGCAAGTTTGCAGATGACACCAAGCTCAGTGGTGCAGTTGACATGCCAGAAGGACGGGATCCAGAGGGACCTGGACAAGCTGGAGAACTGGGACTTGTGTGAACCTCATGAGGTTCAACAAGGCCAAGTGCAGGGTCCTACATCTGGGTCGGGACAATCCTCAGTTTCAATACAGGCTGGGGGATGATGTGATCAAGAGCAGCCCTGTGGAAAAGGACTTGGGGGTACTGATGGACAAAAAGCTGGACATGAGCCGACAATGTGCACTTGCAGCCCAGAAGGCCAACCGTATCCTGGGCTGCATCAAAAGCAGCGTGGCCAGCAGGTCAAGGGAGGTGATTCTGTCACTCTATTCTGCTCTGGTGAGACCTCACCTGGAGTACTGTGTCCAGCTCTGGAGCCCTCAGCACAAGAAGGACACGGACCTGTTGGAGCGGGTCCAGAGGAGGGCCACGAAAATGATCTGAGGGCTGGAGCACCTCTCCTACGAGGAAAGGCTGAGAGAGTTGTGGTTGTTCAGCCTGGAGAAGAGAAGGCTGTGGGGACACCTTATAGCAGCCTTCCAGTACTTAAAGGGGGCCTATAGGAAAGATGGGGACAGACTTTTTAGCAGGGCCTGTCATGACAGGACAAGGAGCAATGGTTTTAAACTAAGGGAGAGCAGATTTAGACTGGACAGCAAATTTATCTGCTGAAAGGAGAACCAAAGAAAAGGTCTCTCTTGCTGCTCTGTTTCACTCTGTTGGTCTTCTGGTAACTCATAAAATTGCATGGGGAACTTCATGGAAACTTGTTTATAAATCAGAAACCTGAAATCCAGAGCTGTGTAACTCTCAAGGACATAAATAGAAAAAAAACCAAAACAAAACTCACAGGAAGTTCATATTCTCAGATTTCACTGGACTGTTGTGGCTTATAGCCTCCAATCATCAAGAAAGGTAAGACAGCTAACTCCTACATTTTCTCAAAGTTGCCTTCCTAGATATTAGAATTTTGATGATTAAAATATAGGAACCTTGAGCTGTCTTTTGGATTTTCCCTTTTTTTTTCTTTAAATGACGATTCCCTAATTTTCATTCTCTCACTCTCTGTCAAGTCCAGATTGTTTTCTTCCACATCTGTGCACTTTGATTTCTTTAATCTATAGCAGTGGTTTTTATTTTATTCTATGTGCATCTCCAGATCAAGGAACCTTTCAGGATGGTTTATTTTGTTTTGTGGTTCTTTTACCAGCTCAGAGTTAGTCATGTAGAACCAGTACCTTCTAAATAATCAAACTCATCTTGAATGTTCTTCTGAACAGTCTTTTTCAATTGCACATGGAGACAAAACAGACAGAAAGTGTAAAACAAAATTTGAATAACCCATACTTACTTAGAGAAGGCCCATGGAGAATTGCACAGTTGGGACAATGGTATAGATCAATGTCAACAGCATGGTGCTCCTCTACCCCAACACAGCTGGAATAATATTTTTAAAATGTTAATGAGATTACATGCAAGACTTATTTTTCAAGCTAAAAAATAATTAAATCTTAAGTCTTTACCAGAACATGCTCAGTCTACAAAATCACAATGAGATACCAAATTATCTCAACTACCTGGTTGCCACATAAATTTTGAGGCATAATTTATCACTGAAGAAACAATGCCATTTTAAAAAAAAAAAAAAAATCATAAAAAGGAAACAAGAATCAAATTTATTTTAAAATGAGTCTACAATATGTACCATTACCCCTCATCCCCCAGAAAGCTTTGATCCTAATTATAGGAAGCAGTTTATGCAAAATCATTCAGGCAATTTTCCTTTTGAAAGTTATGATTTAAAAAAAACTCTGCAGTCTATGTGCTGTCAATTTATAGAAGGTATCATGGATTTTTTCTTGTTTTTTTTTTCTTTTTTTTTTCCTGCAAAAAGCACATAACTGACTCCTACCCCCCAAGCCAAATCAATGAAGAATACTTTCATATTCTTCCTGAAATCTTTATGCTACTAATACTAGCTGTGTAAGTTACACAAGTGACCACAGAAATCACTTTGTAGAAATGTTTTTGTTTTAAAATAGCAACAAGTATTTCAAAGAGCACTCGAGAGATCTAACATTTTCCCAGTGCACATTTTTTCCCAGATAAAACAGTCGAAGTGGGATTAAAGTTGAAGATATTTGCAACAGTCATGACAAAACATCTACACTGCTGTGTATCTAAATAACACAATTTCAAAGCCAAAATGAAGTACATTTTCTTAGAAGTTGAAACACTAGAGGTTAATTGGAGAAGATGTGCTTTTGCACAAAGTTCTCACGGAAAAAAAAGTAATCCCTACTTGCTGGTAGAATTTGAATCCTGGCAGAGTTCTTTCTCTCAAAAGTTCATTGACACTTATAAAATTGCTGACTTTATAATACAGAAGCAAGACTACAACACTGAACATTTACACCACAATTAGGTATTTATATTCAATGCATTCTAGTAACATGAGAACTTGAACACCACTCCATTCAGGTAACCCGTTTCGTATCAAAAGTGTAATGACAGCTTAAACACTGAGGCTTTGAAATGACCCAGCTACAAGAAGTCTTTTCCCTAGCAGCCTAGTGCCAAAACTGCTGACATGCTCCAGTAAGTGTCAGCACATGCTGCCAAAACAATATACTAAACAGTCTAGCATTCAAAGCACACGAATGAGCAAATCAAATCTGAAACTGAAGAGCATCTCCCATGTAACTATCAATGAGAAGTACACCATTCTGAACTCTCTGTAAACAGATTCAGCTGGTTCTTGTACTTCTCCATTTGCTACATACCACATGAAATTTACAAATTATATAGCTTTTTTATATACATACTATTTTAAAATCTAAATACGAAACTCAGCTGCCACAGTTCATCACAATTCTTGCAATATTTAGTATCTGTTTTAAGACCACCACTACAGGAATTGTTATTACATGAAAATTCAGCTGACATACAAACAAAAAGAAAAGCAGAAGCAGTCTTTAAAAATGCATGTCCCATTTCCTTCTGCTTGTGTGCTCTCTCTTTTTATAGAATAGATAAGTGACTCATAATCCTACGTATTATAAGAAAACTGTTTTAAATGTACACTCTAAAAGCCCCAAATGAGAAGGCTGGATTTATACATCCTTAGGAATCCCATTATTTTAGTTAAATTTCTGATTTTTGAACAGCTAAAGATATTTATATTGGACTGTATCTTGATCAAGTTTGCACAAATTATTCAATGAAACACAGTGTTCCATGGGAAAACTTGACTTACTCCCTTTCCTTTTTCTTGGTGTTTATCCAATGCATTCATCATCACCCCAATCAGATTATCTTGCTGACTAACACTAAGAACTTTGCATCAAAGTATAGTAAAAACACATTCAAGCTTTGACAATTGTTTGTCATATTCTTTTTAAGAATGTTAATTTTATTGTCTCTTATAGAATGTTATGGATAGTCTGAAAATAAAGCAGAAATTCTGTTAAGTACTAAACACTCTCTCTGACTTGATTAATTCCATAACCTTTCATGAAGGCACATGGGGCTTTGTGTACAGAGACAGCAGGTGACACTGGAATGTTATCAGAATAGCTGGAATAGCCATTCAATAAAGAAAGCAAACATTTTCGGTCTACTATGTATGCTCTAAACTCAGAACTAACTGGAAAGATACTAGAAGTATCTGGGTAGATACTGGAAGTGAATCTAGTAGCAGATACCTGACTGATGCAAAGGGCAAATGAGGTGCCAGCACCTGCAAGAACAAGCATTGCCAAGGATGCCACAGAGCATATCAATCACATACAGCACCATTACAAGTCACTTTCCAGAGTCCCTTTCTCCAACGTACACAGATGAATGTGACATTAATCATTCCAGCCACTAGCAAGCAATCAATTACTGTGGTAAGTGCAACTTCAGACCTCACGCATCAAAGCAAGGTCACCAAGAGGTAGCAGAGAGCCTGGAAAGCATTAACATACTCAAACACAGTAACACTCCAAATCCACTGATGTTTTCCTGAATGAAGTATCATTATTAACCTTCACATTGCCACCCTTTTGGGTTGAAATGTCTTTAGTATATATTACCTAGTTTCTGAATTGCTCATCTCCTGCAGGGAGGCTGTAGACTTTCACCTCAGGAATGGTGAAAAGTTTACAGTTTTACAAAATAAAAAATAAAATATAATAATAATAATAAAAAACTACTGTAGGAGACTATGCAGAAATACATCACTAATTCTGTTCATGAAGGTGGAAGGCCTGAACAGGCCCACTTTTACTTGAAATGGTTCTAGAAGCAGTAGCAAGGTAGAAAAATTTAGTTAACAATAGACTCCATGATATCAGTCACTGAGTGGTCAAACTTTCCTAACTTCCCTCACCTTTCTAGTATCAAGGCAAAGTCAGCAAGAGGTAGCAGAAGAATCGGGGAAGTGCTAAGTTTTTTCACATATAACATGCCCATCCCTGGCAACTGAAGAAATCTCTTGCTACTCAAAGTTTGAGGAACCAATTCTCCAGACTTAAGTCTCACTAGAAGGTGAATGTTTTTGATTTAGCCTCAACTTTCCATTTGATTATTATATTTGTAGCTATGTAAAAGGAGCAAGTGTAAATCAAAAACAATCAGAAGAGGACTGTCTAACATATCTGATAGATACCAATGGACCTCTGCTTTTCTGTAAAGGGAAAATAAGCCTTTCACAGCAAATAAAATCCTGCAGAGGCTGTTCTCTACTGCAGTATTGCTATTAATTTATAATTTAAGAGATGAGTACAGATAATTTGGTATGACAGATTTAACAACTATTTCACAATTATGTTGGAATGCCTTGTACAAGGAGTTTGTAAAAGTCCAAAACATTTACAGGAAGCCTTATCCCTGAAGACTGCACAGTTGTACACAGTAAGCCACCCAAGGCACCTGGCACCTCTTCTCTCCTACAGGAGCACAATGTTGTGAACAAGTATTG
This sequence comes from Ciconia boyciana, assembly GCF_034638445.1. Taxonomy (NCBI): domain Eukaryota; kingdom Metazoa; phylum Chordata; class Aves; order Ciconiiformes; family Ciconiidae; genus Ciconia; species Ciconia boyciana. Next base: position 64,583,757 of record NC_132934.1, read on the forward strand.
CATCCACATCAGTCACCACACAGGCTGCTGCACCTTCCAAATCTAATACCTGCTTGCTCTCAATCCAGTCTGGCTTTTCTCTTCCCTACTTCTGACATTATCAAGCATGACCACAACATTTCAGAGAGCGCTTAACTGCCTCTGTTGGTACGACTGAAAGAATCCTGGTTGAAGAAAAAAATCCAAAGCACTCTTGATTCAAGGCCTTATTTTCAGTGTCCTTAAAGGGACACAACTACTTGAAAAGCTATTTTATCTTATTAAAACAAGTAGTGTATATACTCTACCATTATATAAAATTCCAAGCATAAAAGGGAACGATTACACACATAGCACTACAAAAGTCACGATATGAGTAGAGTTTGGATGCTCATTTTCCCAGTTTAACTGTCACAGATGAAAAGACTAACAGGACAGATTATCAACTGTCAGCAAGATATTCCTACTAGGAAATTTCAGAGGTTTCCTGTATACAAGGCATACTGAAGATACAAATCTTGAAAACTGAGAGATATAAGCAATTATTGATGATCTAATAAAAGGACTGCAGAAAATGGATCATCCTCAACATGGAAAAAAATGAGTTAATTTGTCAAGAAGCTGGGTCATACACAGGACACCATACTCTTGGATTCCGACTTCTGCTCCTTTCCCCCATCACTTCAATTCCGTAAGCTCCTTCTTCACCTCTTTCAGCAGCATGTGGAAAATCTAACAGACTCTTCCTTCTAGATGCAATTGTACTTCTTATGAAGTTTCCCATAGTAGCTTCCACTTCTCTCAACACTAGTGTGACACTTGGTACCTATAAGCTTCACCTAGCAGATGAGGCAAGGTGACAGGCCATCACAGGAACATCTACTGCTTCTTCAACAGATATTGTTAGATAGATATTGTTTTACAATTAGATATTGATTTACAGCTCAAAATTGAGCCAAAGTTTTTTTAAGTCTCTTACTTTCTTCTTGGGACGCACAAAGTTCAGGCCCAAAGACCTCTTTGTCTTCCACAGTCTGACCTGAACAGTCTGACTTTTTGCTGTCGTTGTGCAGCAAAAATGCAGGTTCGGGACTCTTGCTAGCATGTTTAATTAGGCACAATACCTTGCATCTTTTCCAAGCTATAAAATTACTGACAATCACATTTTCCAAGATCCCCCTATATTCTCCCTGAATAAACACTATGGGTAATGTTGTTGTTCTTTCTCTACTATCCTATTTCTGAACAAGAACTCGGCACATCCTCTTCTTCAAGTCCACCCTTGCATCAGCACCCACAACCTTTCCTTGCTATGCCTCAGACAGCACTGCAGGTTTTATCCAGTAAAAGGAGGAAAAAAAGCACGCGTCTTGACATCCAGTAGGAAGAGATTAACAAAAATTCTGGAACAGCAAAAAAATACTAGGGGTATTAGAGCATGTTCCCTGTTACCAGGAATACAGGGCTACAGACTATTACTAGGGGTATAGGCATGTTTCCTATTAACTCCTGCCCATTATCTGACAGAGCAGATCCCCAAAATCCTTTTTCAACTTCCAGTTATCCACAGAACAGCTGCGAAGATACATAGATAGTGAGTCCCTACCGTTTCTTAACAGGGATGAGGAAAGGAATAAGTAAATTCTAGAGGCAGCAAAGATTCACTAGTAACAGGAGAGTCTTTATTGTCCAAAAACTGAAGTCACTACCGCAGGGTACAGTTTCACATCATATTAAACTGAGTGCAGTTGTTGCTGCTGAAAAAAAGGTCCCACCCTCGTTCCTCCAACTGTCTGACTGTGGACTTCCATTTTTTCTCTCACCAGATCTAAACCATCAGGCAGCCACATGATAAGTCAGTTCAACAAGCTGATCCAAAGGAAAAAAATTAATCACCACTCAACTCACTTTTTCAGACAGCTTTACAAACCCTAGCAATAAGGTTCCTATAAATTTAAAGAAAATAAATATTACCTGTTACAGTTACATGCAGTGATTTACCAAATCTATAACTTAATGTTATTATAAAGACATAGTATTTGAAAATATTCTGTTCTTTCATCTCTACAGTATTTTGTCTTTCTAAAAATGATTGCTAAACAACAGGAAAGAGATGTCTGTTTAGCAATCTTATACTGACAATATACACATATATAGAAAGAATCTCACACTTGCCTTTTTAATTTCAGGCCTTATTACTGAATTTCAAATAATCAGATGAGTGATCTTTCTATTAATATACTGAGAAAATAACTCTATAAGCAGTAAGCAAGTATTATAGTACACTTTTGAGATTACCTGTAACAAGGTCTGCAGTTGCTACTTTCAGTCCTAATCTGTTTGAGCATAACAAAACCCAAAATATTGTTGCATTTATTGTCAAAATTAATTAGCAAGCTTGCAAGTTATGCAAAGAACAGCTTCTCCTACTCCATCCCAAGAATGCAAAGGAAAGCATGGGGAAGGAAATCAATTTGACAAATTTTAAGGAATTCTTGTTAGTCATTTAATTCAAGCCTATTCTTTCCAAGTGGGAAAAGGATGCCAAGTAGGCAATATTTACAGGTTAAAACAATGGAAGTACTAAAGATGTCACTGCCACAACCAAATAGCCACATCTGTCACTCATTCAGGGACAATATTAAAATACTGAATTAGGAATAGAAAGACAAAGTTATAGTGTGACAATACTGTTAACAGACTACATACCATCCCATAGTGCAAAACCAGCTAGAAAATGAAGTTTATTTGAAGGAGGGTCTAAAAGTTAAAATAAATGTAGTGAGCTTTAAAAACCTGAACCTCAGGTGCCAGCTAGATTTTTTTTTCCTTTCTCTTCAAAATGCATGCAGTTTCACCAAAGTAATAAAACTGACCAAAAAACACAAAGCAACATAGGAGAGTGCAAGGAACTACCACCTATCTCTTAGTCTTGCCACAATAAGCCTGGTAACAATTCTGGAATCACAATACTAGTAATTTTAGGCTTATAAGGATTTACTTTGGCAATTAAATAATTTTAAAGAAGTGACAAACTTCTATATACTACATATAAAACCATACTGCCTTAAAATAAATTACAGAAAAAAAATATCCAACAAAAATATTTGAGCTTTTGTTTTTGCCACGTTCACCTTCCAAGACAAAATACCTTTTAAAAAGGAACAACTGGTATAAACACAACTCAAATACCATGCATAAATACACTTTTTAAAAATAATTTTAAAAATAGACAAAACAGAATAATGGTTATCTGTAGCAAACATTCCCCTCTCTCAGAGCTACCAGTTTTCTCCAGGGAAAAAAAAAAACAAAACAAAACAAAACATTTTTTAGATTTGTATAGAATATATGCATGTTGGCCCAACAGCATACATAGTTTTAGTACATATTCACTCATACACATTCTACCAACCAAGTTCTTAAGGACAGAAAAATTACAGGTAAGGCCAACTCTCAAAATACCTCAAAATACACTAACTTATTCAATATTGCATGATCCTACAACACACACAAGAACCCCAAGAATAACAATGCTGCATGCTATAATACACCTAAAACTCTGACCTTTGATTGCTCAGAGGCATCTGTTCTGACACTTCCAAAGTCCTAACAGATCTTAATCCACTTTAGATTAACCATCATACTGCTCACTAAAAATGTAAATGTTCATTACACAAGTTTAGACTTCCCTAATGTAATTGAACCCTATTGCTTCTGAATTATGTAATATTCCTCTGAAATGAGGTATTGTGGTAACACAAACATGCAGACAGGTATATGATCTATTTTGATTTCCAAAGGGCATTCCAACGGCTCTGACTTCCTGGACCTCCAGAAATAAAATTTAAAGTTTGATAGCTATACTAGTGCCATCCTTGCAGACAATGCTTTTAATGGCAATAGTCACACACATTCTTCCATTGAAAAAGAAAATCAGTATACATAATTTCTCTCAAGTAACACTGCTTTTCACTCCCTCAAAACACAGAGGCTAAAATAAATAAAATCAGTACGTGACATCTCGTCAAAGAAAGCTCAACTCCACAGAATGGATTCTGAAAAGTAGAAACCTAATAGGAAAATTATGACCAATGGAACAAAGCTATCAAGTCACATAATGATATAGGTTCAGTTACAGATACAACAAAACCTTCTACCTACATTTAGGGATGTAGCTGTGTATTCAACAATCACCATGGTACCTAAGATCTCAGGGAAACAACACTGACGTACATTATTTGTACACTGATTCTTCCATTCCATAATTCCAGTCCAGTCTGAAAATGAGTTCATACGTTTTTGAAACTGAACACATGCTTTTTTCCAAGATCTGGAATTTAAGTACAATTAGTTCAATTTATTGAAATAGCTAGAATGAAGTTAAGAGAGAAAGGGCCATTACTTTTACAAAATACTTTGACAACTGAATATTTGGTATAATCAGCATAATCTTACTTCTAATCATGTACGTTTATGAAAAGACTGTGTAGAGAGCTGATTTTCTATACAATTATTTTTGTAACTCTTAGGAATTTAAGCAAAAAAAGTAAAACGACTGTTCAAACTGCAGTCAAAAGAAGTACATGCTCAGGAAATCCAAAGAGCTTTACATGCAAAAATACACATTAAAGGCAAACAAGCTTTTCACTACAATGTAAAACTGTTAGGAAGATACACACAGTCCAGCTTAATTAATAATAACATCGACCATCATGGATTACATGTAGCAATTTTATGAGAGAAGTACTTTTCCTAATGATGATTTCCTGACAAGGCCAAGTTAACATTACCAAAGTACTTCTGACATATTCCTTCTGTTTAGTATCATCTGTTAAGCACATACCCAATTTCTCCCTCCTTCCTATGCCAATTGAGATTTCTACTTATTCTTCCCAACCAGACTGATTGCACCAAGCTGCTTTAAAAGAGTATTTACAATTAATTTTTGTCCCTGTCCTTTTAAAATCATTGTTTTACAGAAATGAAGGTCTGAAGGAGCCTAGATCTTTCAGTGTGGATTTTAGCAAAATAAGCTGCCTCAAGAAGATCAGAAAAATAACATTTAAGAAAACTACAGCAGACCTCAAAACTAAACAGCATGTCAGTGAGAGCAGAGAGAAAAGTCATTTTAAAAGCAGCAGTGGTAGTTGAAGGCCTTATTTCAGTGTGAAACCAATTAGATGAGATAAACCAGGATGACACCAGCAAGTGAATCAAGACATAAGATTTATAGGAAAGAAAGAAAAAAAGGTACATCAATCTGACCTGAAGAAATTTTTTTTTAGCACTTTAAAACCAGTAATCAGTGCAACCCTTCACATATGAAACAAAGCACTTGGGTCAGGAATTCAGATTCTCTGTAGTGGTTCAGACTCCCATCTTTCTCCATTCATTTTCCCAGCATGGCCAGACTGACACACCAAAGAAAAGGAGAAACAATAGCCCAATCTTACTTTAGGCACTGTGTCATAGCGGAGCTGCAACTGCTAGAAGCATGTTGAAATAGATGAGAGCTATCCTGTCCCTCCCACAACTGATGCAGGAAAAAAGATTAACACTGGATTTCAAGTAATTCTAGGAATACTGGAGTCCCAATTTATCTGACCACAGCCAACATGAATTTTAGTTCTGGTTATAATGCAAAGTCTGTAACAGCTTTGTTTTCCTATTAGGTAGCACGGGCCTTACACACTGAAGAATACACATATTAATTATTTGGTTCAAAGAGAGAGGGCATTGGAAGGGGAGGAAAGAAGACAAAAATTAACTGTCTACCTATACACTGGTGACAAAGGTTTTCTAGGTCTTTAAAGAAAGTTTTTCCATAATGTGTTTCTATCTCTGCCTCAAGACTCCAAGCCAGCAAAAGTTCACCTCTTCCCCGCTAAGATATTCCAGAACCTAGTAAAAGCTTCTGACAGGTAACTGCATCTTATTTACATAATTTGCCTTATTTCAATTCCAGGTTAATCTGTTATAAATTGTGCTTACAAATGAGAACCAAAAAAAAAAAAAAGCACAACAAACCTCAAAACAAAACCTTACAACAAGTAAAAAAGGCACTTCAAAATAATACCTTCAAACCACAGAGGTTTTAAAGGCAGAACCAACACTCTGTCTCGATTCTATGAAAAGAAAAAAAAGAAAAAGAAAATACACCAAACCACAAAATCTTCAACCCATTTAAAACAGCTGCCATAGCTCTCTTGAAACAGACATCTTAACTGAGTGCTTGTGTGTGGTTGTATTCTACTCGAGAACAAACTACTACCCAAAACTGCTACCACTATGTCCCTAACAGAAAAAGGAAGAAACAGGCTAAGCTCTACTACTATGGAGATAACAAGAAGGTGGAAATGGAAAGTCAGCAGACAAGTTAATTAAACCTTCACTCATCCAGGAATAAAGCAACTCTGACAACGGTAATACAGCAAGTGAAAGCCACCCCTTTTCCTGAATGAAGATATAAAAAATGAAATTTAATTAAGCTTTTTTGTTGTTATATATTGTCTACACACATTTGTTTGCCTCAACTTTTACATTCTTAGCTTTTTGTCTTAATCTTCCTCAGTGCCAACTTGCATACAGACTCCTGTTAATTATCACTCTGTCTCTAGCCAGCTTAATGAAACATTGCGTATGATGTGGTTTTAAGAATTACTGGCATCCCAAGTCCTCTGACCACAGTCAACACAAATTTCAGTTCCAGTTCCAGTGCAGAGTTTCCTATTAGGTAGCAAGGGCCTTTTGTACACAGAATAGACATACTAGTTACTTGTTTCTAAGAGACCGGGCACTGGAAGGGGAGGAAAGAAGAGAGAAATTAACTGAATCACAAACAGCCTACAAAGAGAAACGGAGGTTCAATCCAAATGACAAACAAATCTTAGGAAGCAATGACACGATACAGCTTGCATTGATCTAACAGCTTGCAGCCACTTCATTCCCTTCCAAGCGCTCCCATTCCCCTTCCATGCAATGGCCCTGGTACTTGCCTAGTTACAAGGCAACTTGTTTTCACTCGCTTATCTGACAGAAACTAACCTAACCAGTTTTCTACCTGTTTATCAAGTTAGCTTACAGCACAGCCGGGACAACTAACACAGCCAATCCATGAGAGGAGTGGGACTATGTAACCTGGAGAGAGGGGTATGAGAAGTAGGACTGCCCCTTTTGGCAATGGAAGTCACTAGACCCAGTCAGTGTTGAACTTCATTCTCATTATTCTCTGATACTCAGAACTACTCTGATCTAATAGATAAATTGCCAATAGCTTAACAAGTAGATTGCAGGAAACATCCCTCTCTGCATCTGAAAAAAATTCCTATAAATTAATTATATACCCTGCACAACATCAAAAAAAGAAGTTACTAAGTCCAAGAGATGCATATATTGTCACTAGATGCCATAAGTGAAGCAAGGTTTTTTAGATAGCACAGCATTTAAGATGGTCTTAGTCTGACTGCCTTTAGGTATCCCAATTTTTCTTTGATGAAGTGTTTAGTTTTACCAGTTCCTTGAGACCAGTTATTTGTAGCTCCAGCTACAAGAGTAGCTGATGCAAGTACCAGGCAGAGGTATGACTTCATGCCACTACCAATATGTTATTTGCCTACAAAACACTCTTTCCAGTAATTCACTGAAGTACAGCAGTAACTATAACAGATCAGAAAAACAAACAAGTAACCCAAACAGTTTGAAAGCCACATTTCTAAAACACATCAAACATGGCTTTCCATAAAGCAGGACAAAATCAGAAGGACAAATTATCAGCTAGATTCCCACCTCCTAGTTTGAGAGAAACATGATGACCATTCTGAAGTGTGAATGTATCTACCTGCTCTTAATCAAAGAAATATCACTTTACGCGAGCTTGTTGGGAAACAACAAGACTTAATGTTTGGGGTTTATTTTTTAGAGATTGAGTAGAAAACACTCACTAATGGTTCTTGCACATTCACTCACAGCAGTTCTTGAATTCCAGAATTACCTACACTCAAGTCTCACAAAAAAACATTTATAGAATCATAGACTATCTCAAGTTGGAAGGGACCCATAAGGATCATCGAGTCCAACTCCCTGCTCCTCACAGGATTACCTAAAACTAAACCATATGACTAAGAGCGTTGTCCAGACACTCCTCTAACTCTGACAGGCTTGGTGCCGTGATCACTTCCCTGGGGAGCCTGTTTCAGTGACTGACCACCCTCTCAGTGAAGAACCTTTTCCTAATGTCCAGCCTGAACTTCTCCAATGCAGCTTCATTCCATTTCCTTGTGTCCTGTTGCTGGTCACCAGAGAGAGATCAACAGCTCTCCCTCCACTGCCCCCCTTGAGGAAGTTGCACACTACTATGAGGTCACCCCTCAACCTTCTCCAAGCTGAACAAACAAATTATACTATTTAATATAATACTCTTACATAACAAACCCATCTCTTCAATATTAGATATTAGGCCAACCACCTCTTTTAGGTGATCTGCACTGTACATTTAAAGCAGGTTTTAATTCATTTGGGAATTTGTTGGTATGTCTTCAGCAGTTCCACTTCCTTCTCAACAGCTAGAAGTGTTGACTGCTCCTCATCGATGAAGGGCATGGACTGCAGCCTCCAATAGAGAGAGTACTAGCTGGTTATTCCAGTTGCCTAATAAAGATGAGCTGTTTAGAAAGATCAGGTTGCCTAATAAAAGATGAGCTGTTTAGAAAGATCATGAAGCATGACAAGTACTATCAGTATCGTGTTATGTTATGCAATGCATAGTCTGTAAAGCTTTCAACATCCTGGGTAATACTGTCAGTAGACACCACCAGATCTGTCTTGCTCTCAAGCACAGTGATAAAAAAAGGTTTGGAGGTGAACAGTAACAAACCCACAATGGCTTCCTAGCCTGAGGAAATTGATGAGGAAGCTAGTGATTGTTTTTAAACTATGCCCCTTCACTGAAAAAGGTCAGGCATGATTTGAAAATATGACTTTCTGCTAACAACATTAGGCGATACCCTTTTCTGTCTCCCACGTTCTAGCACCAGTAACCAGTATTAGCACAACCTTAAGACTCCATTGCTGCAAATCCCTTATTCCTGGGTTACTATATGACTGATTTGCTGCTCTTACAGACTGCAGCAATAGCAAATTTGGCTTCAGCCTGCTTTACACACCTTTTAACTGGCTCCTTACACCGAATACAATGTATCACCTAACTGGTTTAAAAATTTCTGACCCAGATTGGTTTTAAAGACCTCCTGGAGCCTCCTAAGTAGCCTTAACACTCACAATAGCATTCAGAGTCTCTGCAGCTGTACCTGAAATGAATCTTTTACTGCCTTCAAAATTCAACTCATTAAATAATAGTTCTACTCCTTTACGGAAAAAAAAAAAGAAAAAAAAAAAAGAAAAAAAACACCACCCCACAAAGACATTTTTAAACTCCTCTGCTTCTCAACTGTGTAATTCCCCCTCCAGTCTATAATATTTTCCAGACATTGCTAAGAACTTTTTAGTAAGCTTTTTGGTAAGCAGAATAATTTCTGCATCTTCTAACCACAACATAAAATAATACAGGATGGCTCCTACAGCTTCAAAATACCTTACTTTTATAAGGCAAATAGACTTGCAGTCAATAGCAAGTAGAGACAGACGCTTCGTTTTTGAAGAAATCTGAGAGCAAACTGGCTCATCATCTCTAGCTCACCATCCTCATTTCAAACGCAGATGGAGTAGCTGATTACATTAACTTCTATTTAAGCTATGATACAAGCAAACTGTTTCAGATACACAGATAATGAGTTTAAATATCAGATGTTACATTGGCTGGCTGGCAGAGAAGTAAGTAGAATAAGCTCCTTCAATCAACTAGATAATGCCCATAATTTAGAGATCTTTATTGGATTCTCAGCTGCTTATAGAGGTCCAGAGGGGCACACTGGCCAAAACTGCATCCATGCAGTCCATAACATGTCAAGAAGTTACTTTTACACATTATTCCATCTACAGAAATCTAACTGTACAATACTATTCAGATGAAATTAATGAAGCACAGTAATTTTCAGACCACGTGGAAACTTCAAATAGCGCAGAACAAAGCTAAATAGAGTTTGGGGGATGAGTTACATCAGCACTAAGATTGAATTTTATCTGCATCAATTATTTTTATCCTGGATGTAATTTGACATACTGATTTTAATCTAAAACTCTAAAGAGTTCAGATCCAGGTTACTGAAACCAGTTTTACTCTACCATAAGCTATCTAAAGTCATCTAAATTATTTGCAAAAGCACAAATCCACATATTTTATTCTAGATTTTATGCACAAACACTTTTGGAGGGAATCTTTACTTCACAGTCTGTGCTACTCAGTTCCATAGCTTTTAGATGGGGAAAAAAAAGATTTTATCTATGTATCGCTCTAGTGTAGGTAGGTATATACAGCTCTTAAATGCCTTCTTCATAGTGGGCAAAACACCAGTAACATTCGAACAAGAAAGCTCAAAGAAATGCACAAGAAAAAGTATGAAGCGGTAAGAAGAAGACCTACTGCAAAAAGGTCCCCTGAAAATGAGTACAGACATTTACCATTCCTGTAAAAATTAGAGGAGACATTATGGTTCACTTACTGTGAAAAACACGAAATTAATTCTTCAGGAGAAAATTTCTGACTCAAATTTTGTTTAATTGTTTCCATGAGAGAAGACAGGAAGTCTGCCAAAGAGCAACACATCCAAGTGTTTTATCTTGGGTGTCAATACCACAAGAAGTGATTATATGAAAATGTTTTGATATAAACTAAGTAAATTATGTCTTTGCAATTCAAGAGTGAAAGTACACATTCTTACAGGTCTTAGGCTTTGTCTGCAAGGGTATCTGCACCATTACACGCTGGAGACCAAGCGGCTGGAATGCAGCACTGCAAGAGAAGGACCTTGTAGCCCTGGTGGACAAGCAGCTGATCATGACCCAGCAATGCAACCTTGTGGCAAAGGCAGCCCAGAGTCTCCCGGACTGCATTAGGAAAAGCGTTGCCAAAAGGTCGAGGGCAGTGATCTTTCGCCTCTACTCAGCACTGGTGAGGCCATGCCTGGAGTGCTGGGTCTAGTTCTGGGATCCCCAGAAGAGACATGGGCATACTGGAACAAGTCCAGCTAAGTGCCTCGCAGATGATTAAGGAACTAAAGCATCCTTCAGATGAGGAGAGGCTGAGAGCACTGCGACTCTTCAGCCTGGAGAAGAGAAAGCGCAAGGGGATCTTAGCAATGCATGTAAATATCAATGTGTATAAATTCCCCTGATGGGAGGGAAAAGATGACACACTTTCCTCAGTAGTGCCCAGTGACAGGACAAAAGGCAATGGCCACAGATTAAAGCATATGAAATTCCATCTGAACTCAAGGGAAAAAAAAAAATATGTATTTAATTTTTTAGCTGCTACAGCGATCAACCATTGGAAGAGGTTGCACAGTCTCCATTTGTGGAGATACTCAGAACCCAGCTGGACACAGTTCTGAGCAGCCTGCTCTAGCTGACCCTCCTTGAGCAGGTGGGGTGGACTAGACGATCTTAAGAGATACCTTCCAATCTCAGTAGTTCTGTGAAAGTTATTAAATCAAAACTTTCTGGATTAGTTTGGGTCTGTCACTGCACTGTTATAAATCTGGTTTAAACCAAAGTAAGACTACCAGAGGACTTTTGTTCTACATCAATTGATACTAAGTGGATTAGTTAAAATTGGAAGTAAAGGATGCAGCCTTGCAATGAACAACTACTCTCAAATGCAGCGTAGAGAAGAATGAGGGAGAAATTGCAAGAATACACACACAAAAAAAGGATGCATCTATATAAAGGTATTAGGGCAATATCTAAATAAGGATGCTGGCCCCTAAAGCCTACCTAAATTCAGAAGGACAGCTAACCACAGAGGTACCTACACTCACCTGGCACCTCACCACTTGACCTGAAAATTCCAAAAGCACCATCTATTCTGCTCGCCCTGCACACCCAGCCAGCTTGCGACACTTTCCCTGGCATCTAAGCCAGAAGGCAAGCACAGCTGCCATATTTTCAAAGTACCGGAAACTAAAAACCAGTTATATTTTGGGATTGGAGAAGGGAAAAGTTATTTTGCTTTTCCCAGTGAAGTGGAAGCAGTGCTTATTCAGGTTGTGGGAGTTCAAGCCCACACATCGCAAGGGAATGTTCATCTCCAGGTTACTTTTTATGTAAAGATACTCTTTATCTCCCCAACTTAAGGCCTCTTACTCTGCAGAAAAGAATCCAAGAATTATGGGCCCAGAACAGAATGTAACATGACCCAAACAATCTTCCGGTTAGGGCACTCAGACATTGACAAAATTATCTTGAGTTCTGGTCCCTGTTCCTGACATTAGTGAATAAATACATACAGTTAGCATGCATTACAGCACAACCTTTTGCACATCTTAAGACATACTAATACTTTTTCTTAGTCTTCTGATTTAATAGTGCTTCCTACAGGAACATACCAGTCTATCCCCTGACTATGAATGCACCTGTTCTTCTTTAAAAAAAGGAAGAGCTGTCCATTTCTCTAAATATTTTAGGAACTGGTGAGGACTTTAAATTTGCCTAAAACCTGACTCATACCTGACAGACTTTTTGGATATAAGAAACACTTAACAGTTGTTGCTTTTCTAGTTTGAAAGTGATAGTAACGTTTTGCTTTTCTTTGTGACCTCTACTGACATAATCTGAAAGCACCAAAAAGGTTTTTCTTTAATAATTAGCAAGAAGTAGTAAATACTTCACATGAGAACAGTCCTTTACCACAAGTGTTTCCTAGATAAAGATTTAGAGGTCAGTGATCTCTAAAGAGCCTTTAATGAGTTCAATAATTCACTGAATGTGAAGTATTAACCCATTTTCTTACAATTCAATTACAGAAGAAAAGTTTATCAGTTTGTTTGTATTACATAGCAGTGGCTATGAAACTGAGCAAAACTAAACATAGTCAAGCTACTTGAAGAGTGAGAATTCCCCAACCTTACAATATAATTGGTAGTACATCAATTTAAATACACCCAGAGTCAGCTTTCTTTTAAAAGACAGTTTTTACTTTTAGCAATTCAAACCATAGAGTTACATAAGACAACCTCAAACTGTGTATTTATCTTCAGAAAATGCAAGAATTAAGACTGGACTTGATGCAGTTGATTCAGGTTAGATTCCATTCAGAGAAAGATACAGAAAGCTGCATTTTAAATTTAAATTAATGTTAATCATCACTTCTTATTTCCTGCACACCATAAAGTAGTTTCCATCAAATCAAAAACTCAACCATGCACCTGTATCAGCAAGCCTACTGGCTGCATTAGAACATGGATCTTCCACACTTCACCTCAGAGTGACTGGTCATTCCAGCAGATATTTTAGCACAGAAGCTTTTTTCACTCACAAATTAATGTTCAAATTTAAAACTCCAGACTCCTGCAGTACAAGTTAATATTCTCCACGTAGTCTTTGTTCTGTTACCCATTTCCTTCTGCATTGTCTTCTTTTTCCTGTCCTCTCTCCATCCAGCTTTTCACCTAGAAGACTGTCTCTTGTTCACTATGTTGCTTACTCCCTTTGTAGATACCCCATGAGAACAGAAAAATCTCCTAATCTCAGTTCTGATTTTTCAGACACCTGAAAACCAGAAGTCACATTCAGTTACAGGTTTCTTTGTATCTGGTACAGAGTTTTGAAAAGGAAGTACCTGCTTTACTCCCAGCCTCTTAGCATATAGTCAGTAAGTTCCCAATAATGATCATTTATAGAGATTTACAGTTTTTCTTCCAAACACATATGAGGGTATACACAATCCTGGGAAGCATATTAAGGGATAGAGAACATTTCCTAACAAAAGCCTTGTTCCAAAGTATCACGGTGCACAAACTTCATAGAAAGCTGATGAATTTCTCAGAGGCTCAGAGCAATGTAAGACTTACACTGGAAAGAGACTTGTCCAGGTTCCTCAGGTTGGCATTATAAGATATACTGTGTTAACCAACAATCCAGTATATAAAACACATTCACCTTCTACTTGTGTCTCCAAATTCCCCATTAGCTGTACAAAAAATACAACAGAAAAACAGACTATTCAAAACATTTATTAACATCATGTGTAATAAAAAACATATTGTATTTTACTAGTGTTGTCCTGGGATGGTGTGGAAAACTGCAGATAGAGACTTTCCTGCTTCAAGCTGTTATATGGTCCACAAGCAACTCCCTGGGAATTTTCCATGTATTTTGCATTGGGAACTGACATCACATACTGCAGGGATGCATTCACTTCCATTCTCAGCACACATGCACCAAGAGCAGTAGGGAATGCATTGCAATTCACTTTTAATTACATGATGTAAATGTACCAGTGCCTGTTTCATGTAAGTTTAGTCCAGACGAACAAGATGTTTGCTCAAAATCATTTCACTGACCGTGTGACCATACTTAAAGGCTAAAGCTTTATTTTCCCATGTTTTACTACTTTTTCATTATTTTGGCTCATTTCCTTGTCCCTCTCCCCACATAACATTGCTGTTTAAGACTGTGTGTAGCATCAAAGAAAAGAGAGAATTAGATGAAGTGCTACCCTATGAAAGACAAAAATTCAGCCAATTAAGGAGACATGCATTGACATTCACGTGCTGGAGGAAAGAAAAAAGGCACAGGAGCACTAATGTGCAATAAACAGGATTGTAGAGATATCTCAGATCTATTGCTTATTGTAAGGAAACCAATTCTGGGAAAAGACCACTTATATGTGAGGCATCTTTGTAAGAAGCAGGTAATGGCACCTCACATTAACAGGTCAAGCACTGGCACCAACAATGATACCTTCCTTTCACCAATATACAAGATTTTGATCTCTCTTCTGGTAATAAGTCTCTTTGGCATCCAGTACCAGAACTAACTATAGAAGAATAAAGCTTTTTACTCCTAAAGTGGAGGGTTTGTGTTTTTTTTCATTAGCCAATAAAGTTATTTCCACACTCAAATAAGGGCCAGGAAATAGAATGCACAGTACGTTCTCATTTGGCAATGCTAGCTGAGACACCAATTCCAAAAAACCAAAACTAAACTAGAATTTGCCCTTACTGGTAAAATATAAAAGCCAGAGGTAACATTTGCAGAAGCACTTAAGAGTTACATCTTCACTTCAGAAAATTCTGATCTACTCAAACGATACTTCTAACTCTAGTTCATACCTAAATCCTTCTTACTGGAGTTTCATGATGCTTCCAGCAAAAGCCAGCTGACCATGCTGGAAGTATAAGCTACAGCCAAGGCATATGCTTTCACTCAGTTAAATAAGACACGTTTCAGCAAGGATGCTAGTCCAATCACTCAGTACTACAACTGCCCTGTTCATTCTCAGTAAGAATAAGAACAGTATTCTAAACTACTTCTCCTATACTCATTACATCAGAGCAGCACATTTTACTGCAGCATTAAGAGATTCAAAGTGATGCCCTCAGAGGTCCTAGCAATTCACACAGGAGGGGCACAGCATCAGAGGCAGCAAGTTGCTGCTCACCTTTGTATCACATTGATGTATCCACCAAGCAGACAAATACCATAGTCAGAACTTAACATGAGATTTAACAGACTACATGTGTACACCATTTTTGTTAACATGCTTTTGGTCCTATCTTACATAAGCATAGAGCACAGAGGAATGCCTAGGTAAGCGTGTTTGGGCTTGAGGCTGTGGCATGTCAACACAGCACACCCTCATGAAATAAAAAGGGAAAACACTATCCTGAGAGGTAGACTGGCAACATTTGCCTGGGCACAATGGCACATTAGCATGGCTGTCTCACTGTTGGTACTGTCCCTAGACCACCCCATACTGCACTTTGCAGCTCACAGATCTGTCCGTCAGTACCCCTGAAAGTCATATGTTAAGTTGCAGTGCCTCATTTCACTTCTGCTTGTTCTTGACAGTGAGTTTTGCAAGTCAAGAGCATGATATAGTCCTTTAGTGAAAAAGATCCAAATATTTTTGTTATTGAAGCAAAACTAAAAATCTGTACCTTGGGCAGGCCAATCAGAACAAGTACTATTGGGTAATAAGACATAGCAATTTCTTTGGTTGCTCTTCATTTACTCAATTAGGCCTTTGTTTATTGGCCCTCAGACATCAATATCCCAAAAGGAAACTGTGAGTCTGTTCAGCAAATACTGCCTGATAACTGGTAAGAATGACAGATCAGATCAATCCTATATCCTCAATATCAAATACTTCATTTCTCAGAAAGTCACCTTTCCTTGCACACATTTTCATGAACAGTGTTTTAAAGAGCCTTTAAGTGAATAAAGCATTAATGTAAATGGAACAAACACAATTAAATTTATGAAATTAATTTCCCAGGCTAGCTGCAATGTCAGCTGACAGTTTCAAATGAAAATAAATAGACTTCATACCACAATATATTAAAAATTTAGAACAGTCATCCTTACTCCAGTTGGCTTTTAAGACAGCATGATGTGGGAAGGTTTTCAAAAAAAGCTTTCTTGCTTTTGTGGCAAACATCAGCATTTATGCCTGCCTGAGCAACAATGAACTCAATATTTTCAAAAAGAAAGACCAGTTTTAAAGTCTACTTTAGTTAATGCTGAAGTAATGGAGAAAACAGTATTAAATATTAATTCCATTCAAAAGCAGAATTGACCCGAGGAGATGTAACTAGCCACATAAATCCACATTACCACCATACAGCAGACATTTCAAGACTATTCATACTCCATAGATTGTTAGTTCTGCGTATTCATGAGCTAATGTTACAATACATTAGAAAGGACTGACAAATGAAAAATCGCTTAGCTATTTTAACAGCTGTATATTTCACTAAAATATCTCTCCTATGATGCTAATAAAGCAATAGCAATGTTGTTAATTGAATTTTCATACTTCAGCAATGAGATAAATGTAAAACTTGAGTATGTTTCTGTTTTTTAAGCATGCACATTGTACCTATGAAAGTCTTTACTGATTACTCAGAGTTGTTTTGAGACAATGGTATTTTATTTTAAAATGATGTAGGGAAAGTACAAATATTTACATGAAGAGTATGAGTTCATCTTCAACTTGTGCAAACCGTCATGTAAACAGAATTGAGACACTGTAACGCATGATCTTTCAAAAGATGATGTAGAAAGTGCACAGAAAACTGCACTGAGCATAAGATATCTGCTAATGAATATGAAAACTGTCCACAAAAAAAGCTAGAAACCACAAATGAAAACAAAATTAATGTGATTTGTCCATTGACAGTTAACAGAGTGATACTCCACTGTAAGGCTTAATACATTTTATTGCCATTTTGTTGCTGTAAGAGAACTCAGCATTATAAACAGATCAAGATAAGTTAAAAAAAAAAAAGGAATATTTCACGCTCTGCATTGTAGCGCCTAGGAGATATATACAGAAGTGTACCAAGCAGCAGCCCCCTACTCAGACTTCTCTTACCTCGGTAGTTTGTAGATACAGAAGTCACAAAACAGAGCCTTCTGAAAACATTTTAATTCTTCAGCCAAATCAAGCATGTAAAATAGAACAAAAGGAAAGGAAGATACTAAAGTGCTACATAGTCATCAACAAATGACATTTTGGAATATAAAATCATTATAAATTAACTAGCTAATAAAAAATTCACTATTAGCCAGTTACATTACACATAAAGACTTACACTGCCTTCGTTTGCACAGTCAAAAATGGCCAAAGAAAAAATACAAAAAATATTGATATTGATCAACTGTAACATCACAAAAAATTAAAGGTAGTGTTTAAATCACTAATTCTGAATCTTTGTATCTTGTAAGTAACACAGAATAGGCAATAATTAATTTGTACTTTAGAAATGAGAACTATTAGCATTTAATAATTGTTTAGAAATTCACTAGAATCTTATTGCAATTCTAATTTTAAAAGCTGAATTATGTACCCTTCAGTTCTCTTGCAGGTCTTTATTGGACAATACTTTTTTTTCCTTGTCCTAGTTATTATGTCAGAATGCATATTCTAAAACATCTACTATGTTTTATTCCAGAACATCAAATGAAAAAATTTACCAAATTACAGATCTAAAGGAAAGAAGTGTTAACTTTCAAAGTATACATACTTCAAATAAAGCCAGTTTTTCAAGAAAACTGTAAAGAAAAAAACCTTGTACATATAATTGTACATGTTATTACACAGTTTCAAAAATTGAAGAACTCTGAATACTTACTACTCTACAGTGCTCATTATGGTAGAATACATCTACTTTAATATATATTAATGTCTTCCCACTTCACAGATGGGAACTGAGAGGGAAAAAATGGCTTGCTCAAATGAAGAATACAAAAGGATTGGAAACAGACATCCAATTACACAAGTGCTAGTCTGGCATCCTTATTAATATTCGTTTCTTCTCAGTTTAACCAAAACTGTTTCAGCTTTTGTATTGTTAGAAGAGTTGAAGTCACTTAATTCTTTGGCAGAGGACACACAGCTCATTGGACTTAAGCTGAGGCTTCCATCTTACCTCTGAGGAAACAAGGCTAAACCGAAGAAAAGTACGGTTAGCAAACACATTAACTTTCCCTTGAGGTCTAAAACACTTCCCTAACATACACCCAGTTGCCACAGGAAGAATTTAAAGCTCATATATTATAAAAACCAGAAAGTCAGCTCAAGAGCCTCTGGTGCCAGACCGAAGCTTTAGTGACCAGATAATGATTTGTTGATTCAGTTCAGGCCCCTGAACATTTATAATTACAAGGCCTTAGTTTTCTGTAAACAGAAGGTCTGTACCAGAAGGCATTTGTAACAGTCTCTCTTTGCAGTTTCCACGTTTCTTGACATGAGCATCACCATACTTTCTCCTCTGAGTCCCTTTAAGACAGACGCAGGAGCTTCGCCTGTCTCTGCAGACAGATGATGCTCCGGGGTTGCAATGCTGCAGCTGCACTGAAAAGGCCTTGCTTGCTATGGACCCCACTAGATGAGCAGATGGGTCTGGGCCGAGGCCATCAGATTCAAAGCAGAATCACATATGGTGACTGAGACACAAAAACAAGGTTCCACAAAACTGGGTGAGCCATTGATCCCAAAGTGAGCAGTGAGGAAGAAAAATGGGCAACTCCCCTGTCTTTTCCCACCCGCTATTATCTCCAGCAGCACAGTCCTCTTCAGTGTTTTGCAACAGCCTGGGACTCATCCTAGCCCCCTTGACGAGCTTGTTCAGCTCAGTAACCCAACAAAAAGCTAACCCAGCAAAAGAATGGGTTTTGTCAGTTTTCTGAGCAGAGTTGACTGACCAAGCAATCAGACAAGCACTGAACCAGCAAAAGAGAAATTATAGCAGCACGCAGCCAGGAGTGGGACAGCCTCTTTCAGCAGCACAGAGTTGGTGAAGCCCATCGTGCAGAACCTCATGTATAAAGCTCCAAAACAAAGAACCAATTCAGGAAAAGTAGTCACTATAGCACGTACATTTCTTTCGTTTCTTAAGGGGAAAGCCTACCTGCAGAGTACAAACCAGTGCATTAGGTTACATGGTACAGGTCCCTCTTAACAGCTGCAAGAGGGAACCTTGATTTTGAAATTGAGATCAGATTAAGGAGTGGTTGAGAAATTTTATGTCTCTTCAGAGACCAAATGAAGACATGCTCAAATCTATACAGTATCAGAAAACCTATGTTCTACATGAACTTAGTTCAGATGCGATTTTGGCGCTGAAATTTTTTTCCATTTAAGAAGAAAGCCTCAAGGCATCTGCAATTTAAATAATCATCCTCAAAAGGTACATGAACCACCTTTCTTTTCAAATGATGTTATTAAATGTTTTTTAATAATGACAAAGCTGTAAAAAACAGCAAACACTTAATGGCAGAGTTCTATACACCTATACACCATCAATGAACTGCTCTAGGAAAGGAAAAAAAAAAAGTTAATTCTTTCAAGAAGGCTACACAGAATACAGAATTAATCCTGAGAGCAAGAGCTATCAATTTAAAAACAATTCCATATAAATTTAATCAATTTGATTTTGTCTTGCAACGGAAGTATGTACATACATACAATACATACAGATTAGTGCTGTATTTCCTTTATTGCCCTCTAACCTGCTCAAATGAAATCCTTATTTCCATAAACATAAAAAATGTATAAAAGAAAAAGGATTTGCGGCTTCTAAATTTAAGTTTCATTTACACAAAACACCAAAGATGCAAGCTGAGCAAAGCTGGATGGGCCAGTTTCTTTCTTTCTTCTCCTTGAGGGGGAGACACCAAAGTTGACACCATTATGAAATTTTTGGAAAAATTACTAATTTTGAACAAAAAAGGATGCTTTCCCTTCCTATTCCCCACTGCTCTGCCTTTGAAGAATAAAAAGTTTCCTTTGTTTCAAAAAAATCTTTTTTTAACATAAAAAAATACATTTAAAAGGTTACAGGCATTTTAAAAGGCAGAGACCGCTACTGTAACTGACATTTACACATCTGATAACTTATCACCCTATTTGTCACTGAGACATGCTAGAAGTTCACTGTATGTTTGCAGACAAACAAAACATCCCTTGGAAAAGTGCTACACAGAAAACTTCATAGGGGCACCTGCATTTTTAATTCTCAGTGTGCCTGACTGACTTCTCCATGTTCCTTCACACCCAGTACAGTACCAGTGCAGCTTTACAAAGCAAACAGCCTTAAAAAGCCAACTCTACAATAATTTACTCCTGAAGCATGACAGACAACATCACATTGCGCAGACAAAAACTGAATTATATGCTTAAACTTAAGTTTGTTACCACCTGCCTGAAATCTGGTCTACAAGAATAAGTGACATCTATGCAATGCACATAAATCTAGTTGAATACAGGTATCATGGACAGAAAAAAGGACAAAATTTTCAAAGCTGACAACAGGATTTCTGCAAACTCCACAAACACATTCCAAGAACAGAGCTGACTGCAAGATCGGTCAAAAAAAAAAAAAAAGGCATTCTGTGCATAAGGTTACATATATCACAGTAAAAAACACAAGCAAGAAAATATGACAGTATGTAGTTAACCTACTAACTGAGGTAGAGCATCAAAAAACGAATGGAGACAGAACGAGAAGTTATCATGCTATGATACATATCATTTGAAGATGAAGCCAAGAACTTAAAGAGGTGTCAAGAAAAAGTTGAACACTTAGAGCAGCATAACATTTTTCTGCTGCATTCTAGCTGGAGTATATTCTAGACAAGCCAGAAAGGAGGAAGCAGATTAATGTGACGCTTTCATTTAAAGAAGATAAAAAGACTGGGAAAATACAGAAATTGTCTAAAATATAAATGGATTTGCCCATCTGAAAGATTTGACAGTTTATGACATCTCAGTCTCCGTAGTCTCTCCACTCTTGCGAGCCATTCAAGAAAGCGATGAAGCCTACAACACCACACAGACATTCACAGACACACACACGTTATGCTCGTTTGTTCAGCAAGAGGTAATTACACAAGATTGTGGCCGGACGTCAGGCCCACTTGTAGAGTAACTAAAACCCAGAATGTAGGTTCGCAGTCTTGTAAGGCATAGCAAAACATTTGCTTTTACACAAATATTTGCCAGAAGCAACAAAATGCATATTTGATAATACCAATATATTGATAATATATTTATAGTAAGACAAATAGTGCAAAAACATCCAGAAAAAATATCACATAAAACTGAAAGGGACTAGCGTTCTGTCAGAACAGACTTTGTCCTGCCTCCAGCGTATCGCTAAAGAACTCTCTTGATTATACATAAGAAGGCAGCAAAGAGTCCGTAGTCCAATAATACGTGCTACATAACATGCTAGCACACCACAGCCTTAAGTAAGCATGGGGTTTATATGTTTCTTAACACAAAGTCACAGCAATCCCATTCCACAGGCTGGTGGGGGGGAGAGGGGGGTGGTGAGTGTCAAGAAAGCATGAAACCAAGAAGTTCACCAAAAACCAAGATTTGAGAGTGCATATTTTCTTTCACAAGCTATGTAACAGTCTTCAGATACTCTTAGACCAAGGGGAAAGGCACTCCCAGAGCAGACCACAGCTGGGAGAGGACAACGGTCTCCCACAATCCTGTCCCCTAGTCACGAGACTGGGTGAGCATGCAACGAAATCCCAGAGCAACATGGCTGTTGCCAGCTCCTGTTGGCTTGTGTACTTCCCACACTTAGGGTTTCAGACTATCAAAGCAGTTCAGTGCTAGCACAGTTTTTCTACCAATTGCATGACAGAGCTCAAGCACAGGAACCACTGTACATCTTTATGCAGATCAAGATTTGAGAAAGCTATAGAGTGGTCTGTCCCACCTTTGTATCAGACAGTCAATACTTCAATCCTCCTCATAACAATTTCAGAAATTAGTTCGCTTGTACCCTAGTAACACTAGTGCACAAGACTGGCATTTAAGTTAAGCCTGCATGTAAGCCGAGCAATTGCCAAGAGAGAGTGAAAGAGCAACACACAAACGCAGAAAGATACTTGCAACAGAGAGAACCTGTAACCCTACAAAGACCTTCAGACGATGTCTGCACCTTTAGTACAAGCAGCGACCAAGTTTTGACAAACTTGTATGAAGCTACTGTAATCCAAAAAAGCTGTTGCGCATCTAGCTTCAAACAACAGTACTGGCAAGAGTAGTAGTAGTCTAGTTAAAAATATTAATCAGTGGTTGTTTTTAAAGGTACAACAATTCTGCTTTGCCAGTTTTTACAGTTTACAAAGCCCTTTTCACAGTTTCCATTATACTGTGGTTTGAGTCGAGGGAAACCCATATACAAAGAACAAATCAACCCAACATATGTACAAGTCAACATCTGAAATACTGAAAGCCTTCCTTTCATCCTAAAACGTGGCAAGAAAACACCCATGTGTAATAATTACTGTTAAGTAACACCTAGATACGCAACCTACTTTTAGCCAGCATTTTTCTTTTGCCATTGAGGGGAAGGAAGAAAAAATAAAGAAAGAAAACAAAAACCCCACACAACCACCGTTTCTGTGCTGCAAGCGCTGAGCGCAAGAGCTGAAAGGCAAGCCCAGGAGCGCGGCGGACCGCCGGCGCGCTGCCGCACGACACCTCGCCACGACGGGAAGCCCTCCCCGGCGCACCGCTTTGTTAAGCGGACGGCTGCGCCGGCGAGGTGCAAAGCCCCGGTGCGGTCACGGCTTTCCGGGCAACTTCGGGGCGCGGGGGCCGCCGGACCCGGGGCCCTGGCGGCAGCCGGCTCCGCTCGGCTCGGCCGGGCTCTGCCGCCCCGCGCCAGCAGAGGGCGAGGCGGCTGTCTCGCCGGGAGCCTGTTTTTGTTACACGGGGGGTATTTAAATGTCCTGCTGTCAATCACAAGGCACTTC
The DNA here is from genome assembly GCF_034638445.1 of Ciconia boyciana. Lineage (NCBI taxonomy): Eukaryota > Metazoa > Chordata > Aves > Ciconiiformes > Ciconiidae > Ciconia > Ciconia boyciana. Next base: position 64,607,133 of record NC_132934.1, read on the forward strand.
CTACACCGCCGCCAGCTCCCCGGCCCGCACGCCGGCGCCGGGGCTCCCCACATAATGGGGGCGGCAACTCGCAGCCCCAGCCCGGCCGAGCCGCTTGAGCCACGGGCCCCCAACTTGCTCCTTTGTTCAACTGCCCGTGAATCCCCACCGCCACCTCCACCTCCTCCTCTTGCTCGCAGCCGGGAGGCTGCCGCCGGGCCTTTATTATTCACACGCTCGGCTCGCAAAACACACGCGAGTCGGCGCCGGCCGCTCGGGACCGGGCTGGAAACGTCAAAGCGGCGAGAGGAGCGGGGCGACCCTCCTCCGTCCCCCGCCAGTCGCCCACCCCAAACAAAACGCACGGCGAGGCAGGAGCCCGGGCCCCGCCGGGGGTGAGCCCCGGCACCCGGCGCGGTGCCTCCTCCGCGAAGAGACCGCCCTGTCCCGGGAGAGACCCGCCGGGGGAGCGGGGCGAGGGGGGGACACTACGCCTCCCCAAAGCCGGCTCAACTTTAGGGTGGCGCCGGCCCCGCCAGCGAAACCGCCGGCCTGGGAGCCCCGCATCTGTTGCTCTTTCATAACCGGCCTCCCCCCGCCCGGTCGCCCCGCCCGGCCCGGCCGCCCCCTCGCAAGCGAGGACCCATGTGCCCAGGGACAGCAGCCCTCACCGGCACCGGCCGCTGCCACCGCCGCGGGGGGGAGCCGGAGCGGGCAGGAGCCCGTTACCCCCCTGCCACCGCCGCGCAGCCATTGTCCCCCCGGCCGTTACCGGGGGGGGGCTGGGGGGTGACTGCCACCGCCTGTGCCCGCTGGCCGGCCGACCCGGCGGTTCCCCTCCCCGCGCCGCCCGGCCCCGCGCGGCTCCCAGCGCCTACCTGCCGTGGAACCAGTCCTTGCAGATGTCGCACTCGATCATGAAGCGGCTCACGTCGTAGGGCTCCCGGCACACGCAGTACACGGGGGTCGCGGCGGCCGCCGCCGCTCCGGCCATCTTTAAAGAACTCACTGACTGAGGCGCCCGCCCGCTCCTCCTCCCCCTCCCTCCGCCGCGGCCGGCGGCACCAATAACAACAGCGCGCGTGCCAGCCCCACACGCCGCGCGCGCCCCGCCGCCGGCAGGCAGGCACGGGCAGGCGGCGCGGGAGCGAGCGAACAACAGCGCGCGGGGGCGCGCGCACGTGCGTCACCCGGCCCCCGCGGAGGCGGGAGGAGGGGGGACCGCCCCCCCCCGCCCTCCCCGCACGGCGACCGTCCCCGCCGCGCCTGCGCACCGCGGACGGCCCGCACCCCACCCCCACCCCTCCGCCCGGCCCCGCCGTCTCGCGGAGCGGCTGGAACTGAGCGTGCGCGGGGGGCGCGGGCTCCCATTGGGCGCGGGGAGGGGCGCGCACGTGCCGCCGCCCGCCCCTCCCCCCGGGAGGCGGGGCGGGGGGGAGGCACGCGCTGGCCCTGCCCTCCCCCTCCCCCTCCCCCGGGCAGTGTCACGCGGGGAGGGGGAGGGGCAGGGTGCCGCGAGGACACGGGCGGAGAGAAGGCGGGCTGCGGCGCGCGCCGGCTCCCCTTATGTAACCGCGGCGGCGGCGGCGGAAGCGGCCGAGCAGCGCCGAAGGCGCCCGAGGACCCGACTTTGTTGTCGGGCCGCGGCCGCCCGCGCAGGCGCGGGGGCGGCCCCCGCTCACCCGCCGGGCGGCAGCGCCCGTGGGACGGGGCTGCCCGCGGCCCGGCGCTTGCCCGCGGGGCCGCGTGCGGCGGCGGTTGGTTCGCCCTGGTCCCTCCTGAGCGGAGGCCTCCCGCAGCCAGCACCAGCCCCGGTGAGGGGCCGCCGCCAGGGAGCGGGGGGGCTCGGCCTGCGGGGCCGGAGGGGGAGGCCGGCAGTGATGTCTGGCGGAGACCCCTCTGCGGCTGGCACCGCTGAGGAACCGGCGGAGCTTGGTCGGAGCAGGTGTCCTGGAGCAGCCGTGCTCCTGCCTCCAGCCCCTCGGGGCCTGGGCTGCCAGCTCCGTCCCGAGCTTGGTGGCTGGTGGGAGCAGCCGGGTCCTGGTTGCTTCCGACCACGGGACCCACACGGGCGGCTCAAGGAGGTCGTCTTCTTTGGTGGTAACGTTTCTTCTCATGTGGATTCAATAAAAGTAGCTGAACACCCAACCAAGGGTTATAGCAAGTCGATGAAATAGCATTAGTTTACTGCATTTTTTGAAGAACATTTTTCCCAACCCATCGGTGCGTGAACCAAATGCCGTACAGAGCTACAGTGGACATGCAGCCGTGCTTTTTCCTGGAGGGGTCTGAGGGCAGAGGCACGTCTGATTTTATGGAGTCTAGACAGGCCTCTGTTTTCAGGCTGTTGAGCTGGGGTTTGCAATGGGTTTGTTTCTTGTCAAGCTCTATGCATATGTTTGCATCCCTGTCCCATTCCATGCCGTCACCCTTTCTATCAGGACACAAAAGTAACACTGATGCATTCATTATATGTCATCAAGGACAAAAAAGTAGAGTTTAAAATTGAGATTATTTTTTTTTTCCTGCTGGCAGGCGGAGTCTCAAGGACCTATGGAGATTATGTTGTATAAGGGAATGGGGAGTCAAGTCCTCCACGCTGAATGTACCAGTTTAAAAGTGAAGCAACAGATACGTTGAAGTGCATGTTACAGTGATCATAACTGTAATAGACCAACGGTGCATACAGCATTATAATTTTACATCCCATGCCCTTAACCACCAGTAGCCACAAAAAAACATACACTGTACGTTTGTTTGGCAGGGGGAAGCTCAGAAGTAAATGTTTCCTTTCCAGGCTGTTATTGTGAAGCTGGCTAATGTTAACATTTATATAAGGCAGCAACACGAGATGATGATTTGGCAGCAAATTGGACAGCAAAGACACGTAAAACAAATAAATCCAGCATGCAGGCTGTGTGACTGAATGGAGAATGAAGTAGAGAAATATAGGAAATGTAGAGCACGTCTTTAAGAAATACCAGGTTCTCAGACCAAACCCTGACCTTCTTTGAAAGTACATGCAGTTCTGACCCGTTCCGGTACTCTCTGTTTTCCAATGCATCCCAGTATTTCAGCAACTCGGAATGTGGCCACGGACACATCAGTCCTCTAAAAAGCTGATGTCAAGCTTAATAGGGGTAAAAAACACCAGTAAGGTAACAAATGGTGATTTCAGGGTTTCTGGAACTAATACATACCAAGAGGCTTTCTCATGAAAAATACTGTTTTCCTTTATCAATCTGATTCAAAAGCACACCCAGGAAGATGCATATGAATGGTAGGGCCTGCAAGGTCTTGCAGAAACAACTACAGGTACTGTAACAGCTACTGAGAGACAACCGTTTCAAGTTAAAGTTGTTACTCTCTGTTTGTGCAACGAAGCGTCAGTATATGTAGCCACACTGGAGTTTGAAAATGAACAATTTCTTGCTCCTTCGTTCGCTGTTTCTTAGGTTGTCACGTGGTGAGTTTTATCTTGAAGTCGCAGTTACCAGCTGCAGTGGTAACTTTATCCAAAGTGGCCATAAAAATACACGCATGTTGTATTTCAGGAGGTGTCTGCAAATGACAAAACGCTTAATCAGCTTGGCAAAGCACACCGTTGGGTATTCCTGTAAGAGATGGGGGTGAGGCTGCCTAACGTGCGTTACGTGGGGAGGAGACCTTGTTTTGTTCAGGGTGAGTCCAGTGTTACTGGATTGGATGAGGAAGTTTTCAGTTGACGTAGGAGAAAGTTGCCCAACGACGAGAGTGCAAAGAATGAGGAAGCAGGTTGGTCTCAGCACTCCGTGGGGACCTTCCCTTCTCCAGCCTTGATCAGTGGAACAAACTTAGGTTTTTTGGAAAAGAAAGAAGTTGCATCCAAAGCAAAGCTTGCCATTTAATAAGCACTTTGTCTGCTGCCACAAACAACATCCTTTTGCTGTTGTGATTTCTCTCGGAACAAGGTGTGTTAGTGAGTCAGTCTGCTGTGGGCACTCCTTAAGCAGGTGGGGAATACCTCCTTCATCGGTTGCAAAAAACAGAAGCGTAAACCAGCTCCATCTCCCTCTCAGTCTGATCTGCTCTTTGTCAGCTTTTCTCTATCCAAGCTTTCTTTCAGCTACGCTAAACTATACTTGAATGTAACACAGCAAAAGTTCAGAAAAGCCAAAGACCACACACTGTAAGAATTACAAAGCCATTTTTAATAAGCATTCTTCCCAGAAACTTGGAGAGGTTTTGGACAGTCTCATTAAATGCAGTTTAGAAACAAAAATTGCACTACCAACCTTGAATATAAACAAATAAATGAAGCCAGTTTAGAGCCCAATCCCAAAAAAACTTCAGAATTGAGCTCATTATTCACAGCAACATATTGACACCTGAAGAGACCTGGGGCCATAGCCCTCTCCATCCTCAGCTCACCAACCAGCAAGACATGCCGACATGAAATATGGGGTGCGGAGCGCCTTGTAATAAGCAACGTAGGGTTCAGATGCTTGGCCCCTGGATGAGATCTGACTGCCAAAAGCAGGCGAGGCAGCAGTGCCACAGGGCTGGGGAGGCTGAAGAACCAGCTCCAGAGGAGCAAGTAGCTCTGGAGATCCAGAGGCAGGAGGACAAGGGGTGGGGATGGTGACGAAGAACCAGTGGAAGGGCAGGGAGAAGTAAGCAGGCAGGAGCAATGAGGCTTGTTTAAAGAAAGGAACAGGGTCACTGAAACACAGCAGCCATTCTCAGGCTTCTCTAATCATCCCTGCTTCTCTGTGCCAGCGTGCCTCCCTGCTCTCTCACTGATGTACAGGCAGTGTCACGCTTCCCTTTGCCCCACGCTCTAGGTTGCACCCAGCCTACCATCCCCTCAGCAGCTGGAGCAAGCCAGCTGACCCTTCAAGCCATGCCCCCAAAAAATCTTTCCACCCTAAACTCCACCACAACGTGCCCTGCTCCGTCGAGCACAGCCTCTGACAAACACAACTTCCAGCCTCCACACCCAGCAAGCCCTGCTGGCTGCTCCCAGCCCCATGCCTGGACTCCAGCAAAGACCTTAGAAACGCAGTCACAAGGGCTGGGGCTGGCAGGGGTGAACGGCTCTGGCACTCAGAGGTACGGGCCCATATAAAGAGCAGCAGGTTTGCAAATGCTGAAGTCAGGGTTAGAGATCGGGACACCAAGGAGTAAAGAGCCTCTTCCTTTGCCTCTTCCTTTGCTCTTCAGGGCAAGCCTGAGTGCTGGTACTCAGTGAGACAGAGGGCTTCGGGTTATGTTTGGGGGAGTGTCGGCTGATTTTAATAGTTTATGGTTAAGGCTGGAATCAGGCTTCGGGGTAAAAAGGGCTGATTCCTGAATATTTAGGATTATTCCTGAATAATGTGAAGATTGCAGAGGTATGATAAGATCTGGTACCCAGTTCGTGTCATTCTGGGACAGGGCTGCAAAGGCGCTTGTGCTAAACAAATCGGGCGGTTTCCCATGAGGTCTGGAAGGACGATAAATGCACTCAACCTTAAGTTTGGGGTGAATTAATGCCATGGGTGGACAGTGGAGGCTAGAGAAAATGTCAGGAACAGGGAGTAGAGCTTAGGACTGAGGAACTACAATGACAGGAAGATGATAGCACTACAATACATGCTTGTGCATATGGCTTATAATTAGCTATCAGTCAGGTATGGCTCACTGTTGTACGGGCCAGTATAGAGTCAGGATCGTAGTGGTGTTTGGGTCATGGTGCTAAGTACAGGTCACATTAGCCAAGGCCATTGCTAGGGGGTGAGCGTGGGAATTTTTCTGTGGTTAAGGTTACTGTTAGAGATCAAAAAAGCAGGGTCTATGGAATTCATTTCGCCCTGCATGCTCTACAGAATACATCTGTAGGCACATCATCTTCTAATCTCCCAGAAGACCACCTTTGCCGTACACCATCCTTCACCCACAAGTCTATTATTGTCTAGCCATTCCCAGATCTTCAGCAAGGTTCATGGTGTGCTGAGGGCTGGTATCAGCAGGGAAAATTAGCTTATCAGTGGCTTTGGGATGCTGGGCTATGATTAGAGGTAAGGGTCTTAGCAAGCAACCTATTCTTATCAAGGGCATGACTACCAGCACTCTGCTCAGCAGCAGAGAAGAGGGGATGGGAGAAGAAAGCACTCATCGTTGCACAATAGAAGCATCCACAGCCCATGCCTGGCCTTGTGCATCTCCCAGAGCACATGCCATACACTGTAGGTGGCATACAGGGAGGATAAAGAAGGGGGAGCAGGGCAGGGAAGTTGCCAGAAGGGAGAAAGGGAAATTTTCTGGGACTTTTGTCACTTCTGGGTCCTGGCTGAATCACATACATGTACACACAAATACACCTGCTTGTCTCTTGGGAGCAGGGGGAGAACTCACACCCATCAGTCAGAGGACGGTGGCTCTCACCTGGCAGGGCACGGCCGGTTAAACAAATACCAGAGATCGTACTCAGCAGGCAAAGAGATGGCGCAGGAGCAATCGAGACTAGGGAGTATCAGAAAGAAAAATCAGACGTTAATGGACATTTCCAGAGTAACATGAAAATAATCAGATAAATTGTTGAGAAAACATGGGGGTAGAGGTAGTTTTCCCATGTTCAGTCATTTCTTTAGTGTATTTTCGTACCTTTTGGAAAAGCACTCATTTTTAAAATTACTTCTTTATTTTCACATCAAGAGGCTTAAGGCTGCCAAAAAGCAAAGCTCTGGACTAAAAAAGCTTTTCAGTTCCCTGCATGAAACTGCCCAAAGTATACCCAGAATTGGCAATATGATCTTTGCATCTGCAGAGAAAATACTGAGTCATGTTGTCAGCCCACACACATCTAACAAAAATAAAAGCAGCCCAACAATTCAAGATTCACCCACTCGTCATTTAAAGAAAACACAAGTCATTCAGTCATGCCTCATGCTTCAGAGACCTTTAGAAAACACCCAGCGCAGGGAACATTCGCCCACGTCGTGCCCACGCGCTGTTTCGAACCAGCGATATCGTTTGCAACTCGTTCACTCGCGGGTCTGGACAGCGTTTGGTTCAGCGTCCGCGGAGGAAGTCGCCGAGACTTAAAGGTTTCTGCCAAAAACGCATGATAGCTGCGGCCTCAGCCCTTCTGTTAGCAACGCCGAAATGGTGTAACATAGCGTACCCAGCTTGAATCCCTAGAGGAAGCAGGAAAGCATCCTTTGCTTCATTGCATAAAAGATCTGGCAAACTTAAGCCATAGTTTGTATAAGATGCTACTGTACTCTTCCTTCAAGGGTTAATCCTGTACTGAAGCGTTATCTCTCCCTGCACTGGGCTCCCCAGCCACTCGGCACACATTAGACCGGGAGGGATTTGCACAAAGATTTGGGGAATTACCCAGGAAATCCTCCTCCTTTTACCCCTTCCTGCATCATTGTCCCCTAGCAAGAAAAAGCAGGTTCCTGCATTTCACCCAGCTGCTGGCAATCTCTCCTCCTCCTTCAGTGCTAAAAGCTGCTTGAAGTATTAACAGCTGAACCTGGATGTGCGGCAGCCAGCCCAGCTCATGACGGACGTCACCGCGTGGAGGACGCGGAGTTACACAATCTCTGTGGTGCTGAAAGCGGTGCTGGAAACTTGTCAGGAGCCCAAAGGCCAGACCTAATTTGTATTTTCTTTTACACAGCATGATTTTAATCAGAGCAAAAAGCGCCCGGTTGTGTTTTATGTACAGAGTGTTATAAGTACAGACAAGTTAACAGAGCAACTAGGGGCAGGATGCACTCCGAGGGCAGCGCAAGGAGGAACGTGAGACGTGGAAAGGAACGGCAGGCAAGTCTCCTACACCCAATTTATCAGCATTTCCTTCATTCTTCAGGAAGCCCACATGCTATGAAGCAAGAGGCTAAGAGGCAACTTCATCAAAAGGCTGTGATTGCCTAATTCTCTTTATAAGAAGGAAGAAGGAAAAAAAAAAGAAAAAAAGAGACCTCCAAAAAGCTTGAGGGCAAGCTTATTTGAAAAAGCTCTTCCCAGAGGTTCTGGATGTGCCACCAAGTAAATTGTGGCATTCAGGAAACCTGTCTCACTTGCAGCCAATGTTTGACAGCAGTCAAGTCTGGGTGACCTCTAACATAAGCTCCTTTGGCTTCAGCTGCAAACAGGTGTGTGCGAGTTCCCCTTTACAACCAATTTTCTGCCTCGCTGAGAGCAGACAGCGCAACGGGCTGGCACAGCCCCCGAGCACCGCTGTTCCCAACGCAGGCTCCCCTCCAGCACCCCCTTTCCACGCTGCGATGGACAGAGAGCAGGAGTTGGGAGCCAGGTCCTCGTTCGGTCACCTCTCCCCGGCCGGGCTTGCAGCCGTGCCCCCTTCCCGGGACGCAGAGTCGAGGTGCACCCTTGCGTGCCACCAACGTGAGCCAGAGAGGGAGCGGGAGCAGCAGGTTAACAGGAGAGTAAATATACCTTGACGTTTCTTGATTTGTTTGCTTTGTAGTCCCAGTAGGTTTACTGAAAACTCAGATATGGGGTTTGCCATCTGGGGAGTGCTATTGCTGGAGAAAATCCTGAATTTCAGCCTTCCTCTCTTTACCCCCTGGGAATAAATGCTCCTTTCCCCCTCAGTTCAGCTTCATTCCTTGAAAGCTGAGAAAAAGAAAGAAAAACAAAGAAAAAAAGAAATAAAACCTGGGAGCTTTACTTTGCTCTGGAGTGCAATTTAGATGTGTTGTTCGATGTGTAGTTCAGGATGGGATGAGCTGCATGTTAGGAACATAAAAGGAAAGCAGTCAGACAAGCTCAGCTGGAGCTTCCTACATTCAGTCCGATAAATCCTACCCCCGGAGCTTTATCCCACCAGCTAGCCCCTTTCCATTGTAGCCCCCGAAAGCAGCACCCTCTCTGCTCTCATCCTTCCTCCACGTGCTCCTTCGCCCCCCTCCCCCATGCACATTTGTCCCCCCAACTCAAACAGCTCCCCAAGGAGCTCAGGCACCACCGATGCTCGGGGACGGGGAAAAGAGAAGACAGAGTCGGCTGAATATGCAAACAATCCTATGTGCACCCCAGCATGTACAATCCAGGTCTTTGTCAGCATGATGGAGTACACTCTGTCCTGTTTGCTTTCCTTCCCTGGTATTACCATACACACCCTTTCCATATGAGCATTATCAAATGCTGAACCTGAATCAACGTTTTCAAGACAGAGGCTGATTTCTGCCTGGCTAATATCTGTCCACCGTCTGCGTATTTATTTTGTTCAAAAATCATAGCCAATCATAAAATCTAGTGTAAAATCTACGGCTGGCATTAAAAGGAAAGAGCACCAAAAGGCTTTTCCGTGTTCAATTTCTGATGCCACTAAGGCACCGGGTGGAAGCGTTTTCACTGTACGAGCAGCCCTGCTTGGACGCAGCCCGTTGCGACGGGAGCGCGATTGCTTTTGCACTTCGAGGCAGCGCGTTTGGGATGCCGCCTGCCTGCCTTCTCCCCTGCGCGGCTTCACGCTGCAGGGACACGCACGGTGCGCGGGCATCGGCCGGTCCCCCCCTCGCATCGCCCTGGACAGACGTCGGGAAGGACGTCGGGGCAAAGGTGCAAAGCGCTTTTGCGGCTCGGGGCAGCGGTGGCAGCCGCCGGAGCGGCACTGGCAGGGCCCCAGGCCGGGCAGACAATAGCTCTCTCCCCGCTCTCTCCCTCCCGGCCTCATCCATCGTCCCCAAGACGGAGGAGTCTCATGAATCAAGTCAAACACCCAGCGACAGGCTGGAGAAATCTATTAATATGCACCGGCCGCAGCACGTCGCCAGCCCCCTGCCTCGCACGCCGCTCACCTGCCTGTCTCACCCCTGGCAGGCAGCGCGGGAACAAAGGAGCCGGGGAGGACGCAGCGACGGGCCCCGCAATGAGGGAGGCAGCGGCTGGAGACAAAGCGCATTCGCCGGCCGCCATGGGTGTGAGGAATGCTCCCGCTCGCCCTATTGTCTGGGATCCTTTGTGCTCCTCCACCCCCCCAGTCCCCAACCGCACAGGCAGAAATATTGGGAGCAGGACAGAAACGGCTTTGTTGAAGGAAGCCCTCGCGTGCGAAAAGCCTCCTGCCCTCGCCCCGCCGTACGTGCCCGTCTGGCGCGCTGGCCCGCGCTCCTTCTGCCCCAGAGGGCAGGTAAGGAGCAGGGGGCTGCAGAGCAACGCAGACAGATGGACGCGGGGGGTTGTTTCTCCGCAGCCACGGGGCACCCGGCAGCCCCCTCCTGAGCACCTCCTGCTCCCTCCAGAGATTTGACCCTGCGACACCTTTGGGAGGTGGGGAGCGGTCACCTGGTCCTGCAGAGGGGAGTGGGAGAGCTGATGCAGGGCCGGCATGGCCGGCAAGCCCTGCCAGGCTGCGTTAGGGAGCAGATCGGGCAACACGGACTTCGGTGTGCACTGAGCACCCACCGTGCTCCGCGCATCCCTCCTGGCCTCAGGAGCAGCACAGACACCTCTGCCAAACCTCCGCCGCTTTGTCGAGCGGTGGCCGTGCCCCCCCCGACGCGAGTCACATCTGCGGCTGCAGCATTACACTCCCCCAAGTCCTGCAGGGCTGGTGCCAGGACCCAGATTCCCTTGTCTCAGGGCAGAGCCGTAATTGCCAAGCCCTCCCGAGGGGTCAGTACCCAGCTGCAGCACACCACTCGGCTCTCCTCCCACCGCCACCGCACACTGGCGTTAGAGGGACCAGGACGGAGAGAAGAAGGGGCAAGCTAGGTCCCTCCAGTCCAGGGAGCAGTGTGACACCGCGATGCCAGTGCCACTGCCCGAGGGACCACAGCGCTGCCCGGCCCCACAGAGGCCACGGCACGTGGGCTGGCTCCAGCAAGTGACCTACGGAGAGGCACTGCTCATCCGGACACGGCACACCAGCCCGTGCAGTCCCTGCCCTGCCCGCCTTTGACTGTCTCACACCACCCCGCAGGCACTGCTCGCACAAGCGATCTCAGCCACGCGTGGAAACAACTGCAAGGTGGGTGTCCTTTGGACAACACGGCCAACGGGATGTAAGCAAAGAAATAAAGATAAGCTCCAAAACTGAGGGAAAAGTTTAGTCCTGATAGATGGTACCTGGGACCAAGAAGGAGCCGTGGCACGCAACCGCTCCACTGCTGGGACCGCAGCGCTGGGTGCTCCGGCGCAGAGAGCAGCAGGGTCCGGGAACGAGCACGGACTTACTGTACAGAGGCTGCTGAAGGAGCCTGAAGGGTGTCTGTAAGGGACAGGGATGGTAATGAGGCAGCTGTATACATACAACTAAAGAGCCCATTTCTCAGTTTTGTGCTGGGAAAACCAGTTTCTGTCATTTTCTGGTACTAAGGAGTGCACATTAAAGAGGAAGGCTCTATCCAAACTTCAGTTTCTCTTCCTATTTTTCATTATATTTGGTGGCTTTTAAATAAATTCTAAGTAGTTGTTGCAAAAAAAGCTCCTATGGCCACCAACTAGGAGGCCTCCAAACAAGGTTTATTCAGAAATAAGTTTTTGCTAAAGAAAACTCTAAAATTCCTACTTTAAAAAAAAAAAAAAAGGAGTAGAAACCCTGATATCTAAGCAGCATCACTTCTTTCTTTGAGTTTTGCACTTCACAGTGAAGCTTCAGCAGCTCTTGTAAAGTATGCTCGTGCTTTATAAGCAGGACTCGCACTGAGTTCAGTGGACGGGAGATTCCCAGTAACATCTAAGTTGCAGAAGCAAGGCAGTTGCTCCCAAAGCCCCCAACTAAGAGGAGACTTTGTGAGGGCAGTTAAAGCAAAAAGCCAGATAAAGCAAAAGGCCTTCATCTTGGACTGTCAAAAGTCAGCAAAAGGGGAAGGAGTTGGCAGTGGGTTGGTGGCAGAGCTACTGGCCTCTCTTCTCCGTGCCCCTTCCATGACACCTCCCGGCTTCCCCAGGCAGATGGGGACATGGCAGCTCTGCCCCCCGGGCCCTGTGCCTGCACCGAGCTGGTGTTCCTGCACAGCGGCATTTCAGCAGCTGGAGGGCCGGTTGCGTCAGACCGGAGCTGAACTAAAGTGACTACAAGAGCCGTTTTGGCGTCCGAGCTGGAGAGGCCGCCTGAGTTAATGAAGCCGATGAGCACGGGATGGAGTGTAACGAGGTGCCCCTCACTGAAAAGCAGGGAACTTCCCCAGGCAGCCTTCGGCTCCCGCAGAGCACTCGGGTCAGTTTGTAACTTATTAACGCCAACACTCGCACGATCAAAGTTCAGCACGTGTTTAATTGCTCTTCTGGAACAGTGGACTTGAAAAGCACATCGCACAGGTTTTCTAGGAATAAAAGAGATGTCCAGAGAAAGCATCCCCTACCCCATCTGCCCAGAGACCTCCCCTGCGCCGCTGTGCGTTTGGGTCGTGGGACCGTGTTCGTTCACCACCCAGTGCCTGAGGACTCAGCTCTGCTCAGCTACTGCACCCGTCTCCATCAGGCCACGGCTCCTTCCTCCTCTCGTGACAGAACAGCTCTGCGCCCCAGCGAAGCCTGAAACAGTCCCCAGGTTTAGGAGGAAATTCTCCACCAAGAAGGCAGATTTATTTGCTTTCCGGTGAGATGAGCGGGTTTGTCAGCACACGCACTGCACATTTGAAGTGTCTCCCCTGCAGCTGGAACTTAACCCTAATCTAAATTACGCCTCCAGTGCCCTAATTTATAGAAGTGTTCAATAGACTATGTCACTTGGAAAATTAATTGATTTGCCGCTGGACAAGTGCGGATGGGTAACAGATTCAGCGTTGTACCTCAGCATCAGATGAGAGCAACGGGACTGTTTCTCCCAGGAGCGGGGGACAGTCACGTGCAAGGGGACTGCTGTGGTTCCTGCAGCCAGTCTCCTGTCAGGCCATTAAGCCCACACAAGCCAGGTCACCTCCAAAAGCAACTCATCCCAGGGATGATTTTCTATCCGCCGCCTGCTGTGCTGACCACTGCTCCCTGGGGAGCTGTTCCTTCGGAGGCAGAGGAAGGGAAAGTGCCCTGGCAGACATGGAACATGGTCACCCCACTGGTGGGCAGAAAGCCTACCCCACTGGTGGCAGCGAGGGTACGTGCAGAGGAGCTGCAAGAAAGGCACAGAGGAAAAGAGGTTCTTACTAACCAAAGCAGAGAGGAAGACGAGAGCCCATCACTAACTAAACCTGGGAGAGAAGCGCTGATGGATGGAGCTGCAAATGTAGTCTTTCAAAGGTGTCACTGCGCAGGAGACACCAGAAAGAAAATCAAAGCAAAAGAGTCACTGAGCAGGTACCATGCTTTGAATCCTGGCTGACCTGGGATCGGCACTACTTACCCCAGCGTACGCCTGTTGCAGCGATCAAGTTATCCAGCGAGAAGGGGTTACACAGCAATTATAACTGTCTCCCCACCAGCGGGGCAGCCAAACATCCTCTGCTACACACGGCTTCCCTGCAGGCTCACAAGCAAAAGAGACAAAGAGGTTTCACTCACTTTGCAGCTACCGCCCAAACCGGCGTAGGTAACAGCATCAGACCTGATACCCAAGAGACAAGCCTACACTGACTTAAAGGACGATGCATAAGCATGCTTGTTTGCTTATCCAAACCTGCAGATGTCCAGAGAACATATAGTTCTGTTGTTTAAAGTGCTTTTATTTACAAACTTTATAATGAACAGTATCTGTGTATTATTCTTTGTATCTGCGCTCCCTGAAGGTCAGGGTTAAGAACATCCAAGTAAAGTTACTGGAAGTGTTCCTCATTTTTGAGCATTTTCCTGGAGCGATCAGTGATTTATCAGCCACTTCTGGCACCAGTTGTGAACATGCAACTATTGCTTACTCTGACCCACAAAGAGCCACTATTTTAGCCCTATTAGAAGCGAGATGCTCATTGCTATTCAGATGGTACCAGTGCCTATTGCCAGACCTGCAAGGACACATCACCTGCAGCCTTTTAATCAAAGGCCGGGTCTGGGGGGAATGAAGTTCAGAGCTGATTTCTTTCTGTGTATTATTAAAAGGCATCGCTAAAAATTCACCACACTGCCAAGTGTACTTCATGTCTGGTGGGACAAAGCATCCCTTCTCCCTCACGTTTGCAGAAGCAAATACAATTGGAGAAAGGAACAAAGTTCCACTTCTGCAGCCACTTACCAGAAGAAATGGTGCCTTTTGGCCATCACGATCATTTGTTTTCCCTGCAAAGATGTACTAACAAGGCCCTTGCTTCTCGGTGACTGAGGAGGAGGGAAAGAGAAAACTTGACCGCGAAGAGGAACTCAGTCTCTGGGTAACAGGCAAAGAGCATGCTGTTAAACATTTCAGGAAACACTAAGCCAAAAGCTTTGAAAGTTTTTATTTCTCCAAGATAATGAACTGCCCATTCTAACTAGAGGAAAAATAGCCTGCGAGCCCTCTGTCCCGGAGAGGTTCCTCCTACAACATTCAATACTGTAAAGGGCTGGAGAGGAGGGAACACTCTTGGCTGGATTAATTTACAAAGTAAAAGTTATTTTTTTCCCAGGGAGAGTTAAACCAGACTCATGCCCTTGCTTCTCTGGGGTTGATAAACAGTGTTTGAAACTCTCCTGCTTGCACGAGGAGGGCAGGAACATCTCCTGCCCCAGGAGCACAGGCACTGCCGAGTCCAGGACCGCCCCGGCAAGTGGGGAATTGCTCAAGCGGTGTCTTTGTGGGAGAAGTTAAATACCTCAGATTCCCTTTTCAACCAGGCTACTTGAGCTTTGGATCTGTTTTTGTTAAAGCCTTCTTATTTTAATTAAGAAAGTCCTTGTTGAAATGCAGTACCCTGCCCCTTCCTTTCCGGTTGACATGTGTCTGCTGAGATCGCCAGCAAGCCTTTAAGGCACAGCCAGGCTGAACTCAGTGGTTCTCAAGGAGTGATAAAAACCCTTTAAATGTAGCATGGGAGAAAGACCGTACTCTCAGCAAACTGGGGATCTAAAACAACCCTGAGAAACCCAAGTTTTGGGCCAACAGGAACCTCATGACGCACAGGAAGGGGAGTGCGAAGCTCTGCCCTGGGGAGGAATAACACCAGGCATCAACGCAGGCTGGGAACTGACTGGCTGAGTAGTCGCCCGGCTGAAAAGGACCTGGGATTCACAGGCATGCCAAGCCGTGTATGAGTTAGCAGCATGCTCTCACCGCTTCTCAACACCATGAACTGCATGGCATGCAATGTCAGGGGCAGCGTGGCCAGCAGACCAAGGGGAGGTGATAATTCAACACTGCTGGGGCTCCACCTGGAACAGAGCTGGAATAGTGGACTTCATGGATATTATGAGTCCCAGAGCAGAGTTAAGGCTTCCCGGAAAATATGTTCATTTTGATTATTGAGGGAGAGGAAAAAAAAGAAGGAAAAAAACCCAAAAAACCCAGAAGTGACAATTTCCTCCCGGTTCCCATGTCTTTGTAAATGGCCCTACATCATCACATTTAGGATGGGTATCTGAGGAAGCAAGGTTGTCTTTTAAAGAAAATTTTCTTGTAGGAAGAAGACCTGAAAAAGGGAACCAAGCTCTCTGCTGTTCAGGGCGCAAGGCAGCGCTGCCAGCAGCCTCCCCGCCAGCAGGATGTAAGGAAAGGACAGAACGAAAAAAAAAAATCAAATAAATTGCTGACAGCCTTCCTGCCCTCCTGCAACCCTAGAGCATCACAGCAAGATTAATTTCAGATGGCAGTGGACTAATAGGTGGTTTGACAGGGTAAGGTGGAGACGATCAGATAGGAGAAAATACGGCTGCACTGAACTGGCCGTGAAATCCTTGATCTCCTTTGGAGAAATGCATTGCTTTTAGTCGCTGGGTGCCAGTCACCAGTGCAAGCCCAGCAGATAAACAGGCACAGGCAGTGTTTGCAGCAGGAAGCTTAACCAGAAAGGAATTTTATCCACTCAGAGCAGGGCCCTGCGTGGGGCAGCCAGGAGACCTCCCTAGCCATCAAACACTGACACCACTTAAGGTCTAACCTTAAGTAGAAGCTTAAGAAGAAGCACGTACCTACCGCTTCTCTGCTCTTACAGGTGCTGTGCTGGCTGGGGGCTGGTTTTCACCACTGGAAACAGAGAGGCCCATCTGCACTGAGCAAAAATCGGTATTCAGCAACCATTATTAAAGGCAAGTGCTTCCCAAGTGCACCTACAAGCATTTGGCCTAGCCAGGCTGACAATATTACAGTTAGAGTAGGCAACACCCCTTGCTTAGTCCAAGGGGAACAGCCCTCGACCCAACAATTTGGACACTTCCACACAAACGATAAATCTCAGTTGTCTGACTGCCGCCTATGGATTTTTATCCTTCCCTCTCTTCTCACCTCCCATCCCTCCGTGAGCTTGCTGTCCTTCCAGCAGAGGACAAGGTTTTTTTCTGGAGAACATCAGCACTTCTCCACACAACCTCCCAGGCACAGGAGATGATGGACTGCAAGATAGCCAAGCCTAATCCCCACATGCTATGTGGTTTTTTTCATCCCATTCCCTTCCTTTTACAGCCTAAGTGGGAGAGACTCAGGCCAGCTCTCAGCCTCCATCTGCAGCCTGAGATTGTGATCTGAAGCATAATATTTCTTTATGAGCAAATTATCACCAAGACTTCAATGCACTGTTGGCCTTTTAAAAAACTAAGTGTTTAGTATTTTTATTTCTTTCTGCTTTGCAGTTTATGGCTCCTATAAATCAGGTGACAGGCTGTGGCACAGAGGGCTGATCCGATCTGTGGGAACGAGGAAAGGGGCAGGAGAAGGGAGCACCGACTGAGTCCTTAACCAGGGGACCTCTGCTCCCTGCTGCAAGCATCCCCGCGGGGGAGGCAGGATGCTGCCCACCTGAGGCAATTCTAACGCTATGCCAACGCTTTCTTCTCTGACGCTGAGTTAAAAAAACACTTATTTCTTCTATGCCACACCATCTACTTGCAAAACATGAAAAAACACTTCTCCCTCTCACAGGAGTGAGAGCAGTGATAAATCCATGAACATTCCCAAACTGTTCCATCAGTACAGAAATTAGAGCTACGGGAGGGGCCAACACAAGCAAAGTACTGACCCACTACACTGATAAACCAACCCATGCATTTGAAACAATCAAATCTGACCCAACATATTGCTGATCTAGAAGTCTTAGCTTGTAGCAAATTAAGGATGCTGCCATGGTTAAAAGACTACTTCAGAGTCAAAAACCTGGTGCTGAACTCCCAAGTCTCACCAGTCAAAGACTAAATTTTCAAGGACATTTAATCACACAGAGATGCACCAAAGGCCATGCTACGAAGCGTCCCAGCAAGCGACTCATCAGGGAAACCTCCTCCCAACATCTCCGTGCTTCCAAATACTATTAAAAATGTCTGTCCTGTAATCAGCCTACTCCCTGTCAGGGAAACACGATCCATAACCCTTCCTTTCCCCTGCCCCTTGCCATCTGTCTCGTGCACTTGGACTCTAAATATTTCAGGGCAGACACTTTCCTACATGCACATGTGCGCATTCTTAACACCTTGCCAAGCAGGCCACCATCTTCACAAAGACCTTAAGGCTCAAAATATATAATATTCCAAGGACTTTGTTGGATCGGGGCTTGCAGGGTTATTCACTGATGGTGGTTTTATTGCTAGCTGCACTGCTTTGTTAATTGATAAGAACTGGTCTTTCTCCCCATGCGTTCAGTGCTGGTTTGCTAGGGGAGACATCGGTACAAGGACTTTATCTTCCACTGCTAGAAGGACGGGAGTGCGGGCAGCTTACTGCTGTTTCAAGGGAAAGTCTGTGCAGAACAAGGCGAGAGGACTTCTGCAAGGACAAGCCCTGACGTTCCTGCCACTGGTTCACAGAAGCCCAGGAGGTGACATAACTTCATGTGGCAACCCTCCCTTGAATACTCCCACAGTCCCAATCGTTCCTTTGGCATTTCCAAAGCAATGCAAACCACCACCAGGCATTTGAAGTCCAGTGGACATTTTGCCTACCGAGGCAAGAGGTGATGCCAATCATTGCCCTGCTTTTGAGCGGCCTGCAGCCCAGCCTCCACTACTGGTCCTCCACTCGGCCAGGAAGATTCTACCTGCTACAAAATGCTGTATAAGAGGCAGGTGTTGCTGCCATCCTCACCAGGCACCCACCTTCTCCATGGGCACCGGCCGCTCCAGGCTACGCACCCAGACTGCTTGAAAGCTGTAAGAGTGCTACTGGCTGGGTTGCCAAGTGCCAATAAGCACAAAGGCGTGGGGGTATTTCATTTTATACACATTTTACCAACATTTAAATGCACCTGAGAGTTCCAACCCATCCCATAACCTGCACACAAGATTGTAGGAAAAGTAAAGGAAGGAAGTTAATTGAGTATGGATTAATTCACTTAAGAACGGAGCTGGCAAGAGTCTGGTGGTAGCCCTGGCCAGAGACTGTGGCATGAGCCTCAGCCCCAGCCCTGCATTGGGCACCTGGCCGTGCCGTCCAATTTAGTCCTTTGACTTGGCCAGTAGGACTGTTTGCCCCTACAAGCCGCTCTGTGATGGGTGAAACAGTCTGGTTTCCACCCGATGCCAAGGAAATGGAGGGGCACGTGGCCCAAAGCACAGCGCTTGCACGCAGCCTCAGAAGGTGCCCGGGAACCTCTAACCCACACGAAGAGCACGCTGGATTTGGGGAGGACAGAGACAACAGCAGTTTCAGTCCTCTCCAAGACTTCACGGTGCGATCTGCAGAGCACGCTGGGTTTCTGGACGGGAAAGGCACGAGCTAGGCTCAGCAGTGGATCCCAAAGAGCATGGCCCCTTCCCGGGGCTCTTGGCCATCACCCTTACGAAGGAGACGGTCGCTGTTTCTCCTGTTCGGTGATGCCTGAAAGCAGGACATGCAGACACCCTTGGGAAGCCCAATGCAGAGGCCCCTCTGTGAGCGTTCTGCATCACTGGGGACCCCAGCCGGCACCGGAAAGGAGGCAGAAACGGGTCCATGCCCTGAACTCCCACCAAGGTGACAGCCAGGGAGAAATCCCCAGACAGGTTGCTCCACGTAAAACAATACAAATGAGCAGCTAACCACACCGAGATAGCAGAGGTCTGACCGTTGACATTAAACCACACAAAGTTGTTCCAATAAAACTGAGGTTAGATGATAAGCAGCGAGCAGTAACAGTGCAAGGACGTCCGTCCATCCATCCATCCATCCACGGTCTGGGTGCCCACAGTCATCGGTACAGGGCTCGGCACGACAGCTGGTGCTGGGCTGTGGCATTAAGGACTCCAGTTGGAGAGCACAGGCAAGACAGAGCCCTGCCAGCGGCTCACCCCACGGCTGGGGCTGTCACTGGGAGTAACAGCATTAGGCAGAGAAGATAAAAATTCCAGACTGGCAAGGAATAAACAAAGCGCATAAAAGGTTCAGGCCATGCTTTTAAGCGAGTTTTGAGCATTAGATGATTTTTTCAACAAATATGAGAATCCAGTACTTAAAAAGAAAAGGAAAAAAGAGTAGCAAGAACCCGCTCAGTTCTCCTGCAGGAAAATGTGTGCTGCACAGAGCAATTCCCAAACACAGACACCAGTCTTGTCCTCCTGAAACCCGGTTGTAAAGCTAACAACTGCTGCACTATTAAAGTGTCAGATAAGCCAGGCGACAGCACCAGCGAGACTCCTGGAGCTTCAATACGCTCTGGGCTCACTTGGACACATCAGGTTTTACTCCAAAGGTATCAAGATCTAGGAGTGTTAAAGCCAGAGGTAAACATTATCAGGAGTTGCTCTGCCCTCCTCCAGGAAGTACAGCTGGTCTGTTTGGACAGAAGGACAGGCAGGAGGAAATGGCACCCGTTTCAGAAAGCCACCTACTCTCCTGCAAAAGACTTGAGGGAAATGCAAAATTCCCTACATGCCTCCGAAAATCATACAACTGCTTTCAGTGCTGAAAACGTGCATCTTGCTTCCAATCTATACGTTTCCCCCGTTTTGCTCTCCGGTCACCAAGTTGTGCTGTGGCTGCTCCTCGCAGGCAGGAGAGCTGCCGGCTGCCAGGCGTCTTGCCCCAGGTGGGTGCCGGCAGCCTGCAGCCCCTCACCGCCCAAGCCTACCTCTCCCTGCCACCGAGCAGAGGGGCATGTTAGGACAAAAAAAAAAAAAGGGGAGGGGGGGAACTAAAGCCAATTAAAAGCACAGGGAAAATGCAGGGAGACAGGATGTCATTACCAGAGCTGGAATTTGGCCTGGGTGCCATGGAGATGAAACACAGCAGATGGTTAAGGTGTACAAGGGAAGCACGCGCGCAGCACCTGACTATAGATTTAAGACCAATTAATACAACAAAAGAGAAAACTTGACAAGGAAGCCAGAGACCTACAAAATGAATAAGTGAACCGTGAAAAGGGGAGGCTCTCCTATCAAAAAAAAAAAAAGAAAAAAGAAAAAAAAGCAGCAGCAGAGTGTACAATACCTACAGAGCCGTGAATAAACTGAAGTTGGAACAGATGGAGACAGAAACAAACCGCCGTGTGTATTAGTTGGCTACCAAGTAAAAGAGCCGGCGCGGGGAAAGAGCTTCCCTGCAATTCAGGGCGAGAACAATAGGCTCCAGTTCTGCAGCACCCCCTTCCCGAGGTGCTCAATGTCCTGCCTACGGCTTAATTTAAGGCTCACAAGCTGCAGCACTCTCGGATACAAGATCCTAACAAACGACCAGGAAAGCATATTCTTTTAAATAATAAACCATGTGTCTCTAATTAAAAGAGCCCGGGCAGTACGCGGCAGAGGCAGGAGCCCTCCCCAGCAGCCCATCATGCAGGAACAGACCCTGACTACGTGGCCTTGCCTCGCACCCAATCCAAAATGGGGCCAGGGGATGACAAGCGAGGGCTTTCCAATGGACAGTGGCTGCCCTGAAGCGGCCATGGTCACAGCCCGCTGGGCAAACACTCGGTAAACCCCAGCACGACCTCGGAGGCACTTGGGTGTCCTTTATCTTTGCGGGCGAGAGCGGCTTCACGCACAAACATTTCCATTGAATTTTATCTGATCACCTGTGAACTGAAGCCCTGGCCAGGTCAGAGATGAGAAAACAAGCAAGGAGACAAACCAACACGCCACAGGAACGGGAGCAGGGAGAGGTTAGCGTGGTGCAATTGCACACAATGAGAGAAACCCCTCGCTACGAGGACATTTAAAATCCCAGCTGCGAAGAAGAGGAGGCAAGCGTCCCACGGAGCACCAGGCGCTGGCTTCCCAAGAGCCACCCTCGCCCTGACCCGAGGGCAGCGGTGGGTGCTGCGGGAGGGCTGAGCCTGGGCAGGAGCAGCACCCCGACACCCACAGCAGCAGCCCCCTCCTCGGACCGGGCTGGCAGGAGCGGGTACACAGCTTCCCCTCCAGGTCTGCAAACACAGGGCCGTCCCGCCACTGTATCTGCTATGTAAATCCCAAAGATAAACAAGTCCAGCTCTGCAGACAACATTTACCACCCACTTTAAAGGCAGGAGGCTCGGGGCTAAGCCCCCTGAGAGGCACCCCCCACCCACGGCAAGCTCAGCCTGGAAGCGACAAGCTTTTCACAGCATTAAGTCCTGCCTTGAAGCTGACCGACTGAAACTTTACTGACTTCAAAGAGAGAGGGCTTCTGCAGAGCCGCGCGATCCCTGCAAACCCTGTCCCCAAAAGCCCTTCCTTTTGTCCGTGCCCTGGGCAGACCCCGGAGCGTCGCCGGTTTGTACAGCGGCAGGCGTGCTCGTGCATCGACTGCTGCGCTCCGTGTAGCACTAAGGAGGCACCAGCACATTTCCCCGCCGCCACAACTGACTTTATGAAACAACACTGGCTGAGAAGCAGCACCTGCAACGAGCCCAAGCACAGGCACAAGCTATAAAAACCCTCCCCCTCATCTCTACCCCCACCTGATTCCCTCTGTGGCTTTAAGCAAATCATGTAACTTTTCCTCCTTAGTTTCTGCACCTGGGAGAGAGTAATATTTACCTACCCCAGAAGGGTGTTGAGAGGATTAGTTAATGTTTGCCCAACATTTTAAAGGATAAAATATTCTGTATTAATTCCTAGCTGCTGAAAAGACTGATATGTACGACTCTCATTAGCGCCAATGGCAGATTTTTGCTTGAGTTGGGCTTTACCACTTCAGAAAAGTAAGAAGCAAGATGATGTGATATTAACATTTCAAACAGCGCCTGCAGCACGCGCTGTAAAACCCCTTCGCTTTTGGCTACCGCCAGCCTCCTGCTCCGCTGCCTGCGCTGCGGAGGTGCACCTGCATCTGTTAAACATTAAAGCAGCCCAAACTCAGCACGGGCCTCTGGGGCTTTGCCGGCAGCGCTGGGTAACCCCCTCGGAGGGGGTCCCTTTGCAGGCCCCCGCGGCGGGGAGCTGGCCTCACCTGCGAGATGTCCTCTCATTGATTAAAAGCAGCCCTTGCAGCGTCTGCTCAGATTTAGCAATGTTGCCTAGCTCTTATTTGAAAGACCGGAGCCAGTGCAGGTTTTCTTGCCCTGGCGGCTGTGAGCTTTAGGTGGGGTCCGTGCAGCACCGCGTCTGTTGGCGGATGTGCCAGGGGGACGCGCCGGGCGGGTGGGCATCCCCTGTGCTCGGCCATGCCACTGCTCTGGTTGTGTCCCCTGCGACCGGGTACTGGCCAGAAAGAAAAAGCGATTGATAAGAACCGGGCTCCGGCAGAGCACCTGGCAGGCTCAGCACGCTTTACCACCCAGGACACACAAGAGCGCTAGGGAAAATATATCGCTGCACATCCCACAAATCAACCCGCCCGCTGCTCAGGCCCTTTACATTCCCAGCGTGGCACCAGTGCTGCCGCAGCGTCGTTGTTCCCTCCCTGTGCGCTGGGCACCTTGTTTCCGAGGGCGAGGACAGCGAGGTGCCACCTCTGCATAGCGTTGCAGCCCCAGGCTCATTTCCCTCCGCTGTTTCCCACCGCAGGGCACCCCAGCACAGGTATCCCGCACGTGATGGGTGCCCACGCCGCTGTACACGGGGGGCTCCACTCTCGTGGACGGTGGGTGGAAATGCCAGCAGCCTCCTGGGCTCACAGGACAGAAGAAGCGGAGGAAAGGGCCTGGCTTTGGCCCACAGTGTCTGCGGCTCGCTGGGGTGAGCAAGATGCACTGGGCTCCGGGCACGGCAGCCACCGAGCTCCCACCTCCAGCAAACGCTGTGGCTGCGATGAATGCACCTCTGTACGCCCGTCCTCAAAAGCAGCACGGCAGGGCTGGAGGAGGAGGGATGGGGAGCTCACAGAGCCGGCCAGAAAGGGATTTGGTTTTAACTGCTGGTTTACTGCCTGTCAGCAGAAGTATATGGCTGTGCAATAAGGGGAAGGCTGGAGGAAGGTGTTTGAAAACCAGGCTAACGCACCCCCAGACTCATGAAAGAAAAATGCCACCAAAGCAGCCCCCCACCGGCCCCACAGTTTTGGGGAGGGGCAGCAGTTTTGGAGCCTGAGAACAACGGGGCGACTGTTCCCTCCTTTCTTCTGGCAAAGGTAAAAGACCTCCCTGAGGAGGTGTCCACGCCGGGGAATCCGCTGAATGAGAAGCCCCAGGCCAGTAAAGCATCCCTTTGTGCCTTCAAACGCTCTGTCCCACGGCGCTTCCCAGCCTTCATGGCTCCTGCCTCTGGCAGCGCCGGCAAATCTCAGCGCTCGGCAGCAGGTCACCGTGCAAATGCCTGGCCAGAGGCGACGGCACGGCCATGCCGGCATCCAGGGCTGCCTGCCTGCGCCGGACCGTGCCCTCCCACGTGCGGTGGGGCAGCTTGGAGGGCTCAATCTTCCTTTCCGGAGGAAGCCCTCAGCCCCCATCACTCCCTGCTTCTCCCGTCTGGCCCAACTTCCAGGATGGCAGGCGGGGGCCAAGGCACCGCAGACGGCTGCTGAGCAAAATCAGAAGCACAGACGGAAACGTGACTAATTTCTAACACATCACAGCCTGCGAGTCATTTTGTTTGTGAGCCTAAATCGCTCTCTGCTGCTTTCATACCGGCTTGTTTCAAGGGTGAGTAAGCAGACAGTGGCAGATATGACTTTTATTATTCCCAGAGCTTTGAAGTTGTACCATTTCACTGCGGTTAGCTGACTGCATCAGCCGTTTGTAGCGGCACATTTCGAAGAACTCGGCAATGATGCATAGGTAGCCAGACCGAGCCGAGTTGGAGCTCAGCATATTCCATTGATGGTATTTCGTGGTGACTCATCAGCTGCCCACTCTCTATTATTCATTGTTTTTATCCCGTCATTTTATTTCGATATTCTTGACAACTTCCAAGAAGGCCCTTTTGCGGACAGAGGTCAAGGGCAATGAAAACAGCTTCAAGCTGTAATTGAAGCCCCTTTCTGTTAAATTAGCAGTGCATGAGTTAAAGTGGATTTTGTGATGAATATCCTTGAAGACTAAACAACCCCACTTGAAGAGGGAGAAATATGGAAAAACTGTTTGAGCTACAACAGTGTGAGCATTTCATGTATTTATACGTGTATATACTCATACATATGCAAAAGGGTAAACATAGAAACACACATCTATTAGACGAGAAAGTGAAACTTCCTGCATTTTTGAATGACTCATTTAAAACAGCTTATTACATAGATACTTTTTATATTTAAAAATACAGCACTTGCACACATTTTTGAGAGAGAATTGTATGTTTTATTTCCATCCCAGGTTAAACTGCTATGGCCTTTTCTCTCCTGCTGCTCCAGAATTCCACATTTCTCATCTATATTTCTACATTTAATCGCTTCTGACTCGAATGACTGATCATCGAGAAGACTCTTTGCATAACATGAAGCAGCACAGTTTGAAAGCGTGCAGTATTTTTAGCTCCAAAACCCATGTCAACTTCAGCACAAATATGAACCTTTTGCCAATTGGAGGCATCACAGCCACTTCCCCAGGAGAAGGTGGCACCACAAACACCGAAGTCTAAGCAAAAGCACTGGATTGTAATTGTGGGGTTATTTTCACAGACCAGTTCAAATTCTACTTTTAATTCCAGTGCCAAAAGTTTAGGGCTTGAGATAAATCACTCTTTCCCCTTGAAAGAGGCTGATTGCATTTATGGCTCATTTCAGAGTCCAAAGGCCCCAGCCGAGATGAAAGGCTGGGGGCAGAGCGGGGCGATGCCCCACATCCAGCACCGCGGAGGGCGAGGGCGAGGACTCTGGCAGCGGGGAGAGGAACTGCCAGATTCGGTTCCCAGCAGCACTCGGCACTCTTGGGTAACCTCAGATGTGTCATTTAGCTTCCCTCTGACTCAGTTCCTCATTCGTACCATGGAAACAACACCACTTCTTTATTTCGTAGGAGGTTTGGGCAGATAAATATCTTTTAATTCGGTATCAGAATCCGCTTGAGAAGCATAACTAAAATAGAGATCAGTTACAATCTAAAGAAATGACACAAGCGAGGGCTGGGAGGAAGGAACGAGACGTGCGGTACAAAGGCGGGGAGCTCTCTGAACTGAGCTGATTTCTCGTATCACCTCAGGATAGTTCAGAACGAGAGCCTTGGCTCCCCATACAGCATGGAAAATTCCAGGGACTGAACGGTTTCCCCTGAGAGTTAAGGCTCGTTTTGTAAGCGCAGTTTCCCTTCTCTTGCTACCATACTCAACGGGGCTTGGCCATGAGCTGAAGCACCAGACAGATGCAGATCCTGGGTTAGGCTCCTGGCTGGGAGCCCACTCCCCGGAAACTCCCGGGGTCCCTTCGGAGGCTCCACAGTGCCTTTGCCTCCTGGTTACGAAGGACCGGCCGCGTGGCTCCCACATCCCTGCCGGGGGCTGCTCAGTCACCTGGGGAGGGAGCCGAAACACAGCACCTCTCCCCACAAGTCTGGTGCATCTCTGTCCCCCCCCCAGCCTCCCTCTCCCGCAAAGGCAGGGGACCCCGCCTGAGTCCCCGCTGGACGGGCGTTCGAACCCCTGGGCCGTGCCAGACTTTTGGAACAACATCATGTTTTGGCGTGTCAGACGTCTGCGTGACCCAGGTTCTTCTACCTAACCGTGAAGCGGGTGCAAGCACAGGTCCCAGCCCTGTTACTCTGTCCAGGTCAGATAGCTCTATGTCTGACACCCAGGGCGATGGAGCAGGGCTACCTGGGCCAGCGTGCCTCACCGCTTTGTGCTCTGCATCACCACCCCATAACGCAGACGTGGTAACTACCGCAGAGGGACGTGCGTGGCCAGATGAGATTTTAAGACAAGTGACCTCGCAGCCCCGTCCCTGGCACAAACGTTTTGCTCCAGGTGTGACGTGGCTGACCACAACCCCCTCATCCTCGGCACATTTTGGTGGGTGAGCCAGGGGAGGTAACAGTACTTTTCTTTTTTCACAGAAGACAAAGCTACGGAAGACACCGATTCCCATGGCAACAAAGGCAGAGAAGAAGTGTCCCAAGACGTGATTTGCTGTCACCATACCCACCTCATGGCAGATAAGGACAAGTGATAGCTCTGAAAGGAACTGTTTCCATGGGACCCTTCCCAGCAAGCGCACGCAATGACAACCCAACCGTCTGCCACAGCTTTCAGTGTCGAACAGGTCTGACGGGTAGAGAGCAGCAAAGGTTGCCTGCCTCCGTCTCACCCTCTTGTGAGGAACAGTGCCCTCCTCGCTCCTCTCGAAGCCTGCCTAACCCTGAACAAGCCACGCTGCTGCTTGCTAATCCACTTACCCAGGCCATTACACTGGGATAGCAGCCTGCAGAGAGCCATGCTCAACTTCTCAGCTAAACATCGTCCTGGGCTTTTTTTAATCCATGGAATGCTACCTTAAGCTATGTTGAAAGCTCCTTACAGAGCACACATTTATGCTTTGGTAGTGCGTGCTATGTAAGTGCATTTCCTTCCGACACTTTCATTTATCATACTTCTCCCCTCCCACCCCTGCCCCTTCAGTTCCCTGGGGAAAGTTAGTGAATTTATGCAGGAACAAAGTCACCTTGAGGTTTAATCCACACCCTAGCAGAAGGAATATGTCTGTCGGCAATCACATCCACCCACTCTGCAACTGCATTACAATGCTCATTTTGTTAGCACAGAAAATACTGGCTCCTTTTCTAGTCCTGGAGACAAGCTACCACAAAGGCTGGAGCAAAGAAAATGGACGGAGGACAGAAGAGGGAGGAATCCGGCCCTGCACATTTGAGACTGAACGGATAACCTGAGGTGAAACAGTGGAAGTAGGAAGAAAAGAGCAAGTCTGGCAAACCAAGACCTTGACTTACGATAAACCCCCCAAAGCGACTCCCTGCTCCCTTCCTAAGAAGAGAAGGCAGCTGAGAAAACTGCAGTCAGCGAAGTCACAGAAGACAGGCAGAGATCCTCATCCAACTGATAGCAAAACAGCAGCCCAAGCAAGTGGCAAAGTACAGCAGAAGCAGGCGCATAAAGCAATCTGGATTTCGCCATCTGGGAGCAAAGGCCAGAGTCCCTCAGAACCAGGGTGGCACCCAGCTGCTGGGGCCATGGCTCCATGTTCCCCCGACACCTTCTCCTTCCCTCAGGGAAACCAGCCGTGATGCTGCTTGAGCACACAGGGCCAAGATGGTGTTTAAAAAAGGGCCTGGGAGCTCCAGTAGCTCAGAACAGCATCACAGATGTGCACAGAAACAAAGCTAAGCAGCGAAAAGCCACCTCCGGCAGAGACCCTACCAGCCCTGCACATGCGCTCACCTGACGTTTCGGAGGTGTGCACTGATTCAGAAATCACTGGTGCTGGTGCAATGCTGACGCAAACCTGCCGTGGCAAGCAGGGCTCCCACCTTTGCGTTTCTCCTCACATAACAGCTCCTTTGCATCCAACAGCAGGAACCACAGCTGCCTGTTGCCGTCTGTCCTGCTTGTTGCCATGCCTTGATAAGCAGTCCTGGGATGAACCTGCTTCTGACTGGAAGAAACGAAACATTAATATTCCCAGAAGGACGCAAGAGTTACAGCAGAGGGCAAGGAGGCTGAAGAAGACGTGAATGGATAGTGGAGCCAGCCCCGATGAAACTGTCTCTTGGATATTCCCATCCTTCCGGCTGAATAGCACAATCAGCTGTTACCCAATTGCTTTGTCATCTTTGGCACTCGCTGCAGGCAAGCACCAGCTTTTGTCAGCCCAACGTCGCTTTTCTCTGCCATGCACCCTGGAGCAGATGAGTGAGTTTCTGGAAACTGGTCCTACCTGACAAACAGGAAAAAGAGTGAGGATGTAGGTCCCTGGGTGTGGGAGTTCTCTGAGCTCGTGTTGGAATCCAGGAGCCCAGAGAAATCAACCCATCCCCAATCCCCAATACTTTGCTTACCACATTATAAGGAAAGAAGATTTAAATAGCACATCTAAGCAATCTCATCCTTATCTGCTGTCATTCCACTGGTACACTCTGAATTGTATCGTTACTTCTATGGTCCACATGGACAAGAGGTGGTGGCCTATAGATTTCCTATCCTTCACAACTGAGCAACACCACCAACGGACACAAACTTCACCGATTCACCTAGGGGTCCATCAACTGCCATCTGCTGCTTTAAAAACTATTTGGAAACAAGATCGGTTCTCCTCAAACAGTTTACCTGGGCTTCTGTAATCTCAGACAGAAATCTTCCTTCTCCTGGCAGTAATCTTAAACCTAACAAGAGGGCCACAAAGCTTGCTGTCTGCTCCCGTGCTCCAGGAGTACATTTTGATTTGCCCACTGCATTTGTTTTCATGGACACTGTACACTGTTCTGGAGGAGGCCAAAGGAGACATTCCAGGAGAACCTCCGGGGATCCAGACATGTACACAGACATAATCACCAGCGCAGGAGAACCAAAGGGAACATTCACAGCAATTGCCCAAATTCTTCTTCTTTGCATTACTCTCAAGATTCATCTAAGCAACTCTCATTTAAGAAAGGCTTTAACAGAACCAAGATGCTTTCTTGGGCCTGTCCATAATACACACACCCCAGACTCAAGCCCACAAAATGGTCTAAGAGCTTGTATTTACAGCCCTCAGAGAACAGTAGGCTGTTTACTAAAAGGATTAGATAAGGCTTGACAAAGATGTCGGAAGGTGGGCATGCTGTGCCTTAGAAAACTTCTGCAATACAGAACCCAAAACATCCCTGTAGGCACTTTTAGTTAGAAAAGAAGCAGGGAAGAAATTGCAAATAGGTTTGGCAGAGCACTTTGGCCACCACTGGATAGAGGGCAAAATTACAGAAGAGAAACTGATCAGTGGTGTGTCCGAGACATCCCTGAACAGCTAGTGCTTTTACAGGTGAGATCTGTGGCACTATCTTGAAATAGATACTTTCTCCTTTTCTCTCGGGGAGAAAACGATAACCCCTAAAACATGCTGCTGCTTCTCCTCCCACTTTCCCGCAGAATGGAAAGCTGCTCTTCTGGGTCTGGTGAGGACAAGAAGCTCACATGCTCTCTAAGGCTGGCCAGCACTTAGAGCAGAAGCCCAATTCTTCCCCCTTTGGAGAGCACGGTGATAGTGCCACCAGGCAGACTTCCGTACCGTTGGGTTCCAGGCCTCTGAGAAAACCAGGACGCAGCAGCATTGCTTGTAGGGCATCTATTGCAAGGACCTTCCTTGATACAGAAAAGCATTACGGGGCTGAGGCACATGTTTTCTTTCATATCCAATTTGGTCAGTCTGTCACATCCTGGGCTACAACCAAACGCCCAGAGATCGGTTCCTAATGCACTTCCTTTGTGCTCTTAAGTAATTCCTACGCTTCTGCTTGCCTGAACATTGGGCTCTGGAGGGGACAGTCACAGTGGTGGTGATGGGGACTGCTACTCAAGCAAAGCTCTACTCCTTAGAGTACTTCCAGAGTAGGCTGGAAAGTTCCTCATGAGTAGGAAAAAAAAAAAAAAAGACAGAAAATGGGGTAAAAATATGAATTGTTACTTTTCTTGAGGAATAGCATCATAGCACCATGAAACTATTTGGAGTTGTGCGACCAGAACATGCAGGCATGGGGGTTTCTCCAGCAATCCAGTATCATGCTCAACTCTGAATTTACAGTAAACTATAAAACATAAACACAAAGTTCCCCACTGTGTCGATTTAAACACAGCTAAGTGTAGGTGTGGATTTGTGTTTAAAGAAAAAAGCCACAGGAGAGAAGGCACAGCAGGGCCAGCAGCCGCATGGCACGTTTAATTTCAAGGGAAGAACATCTGACTTCTACATGCAGATCAACAAATAAATAAATCAAACCAAGTATATGTTCTGGCTTCTTTATTTACGACCATTAATTACACCGTTATGGGCATCTCTGTTAGGGGACTCTCACAAAGCTTCTCGCGAGATTGACCAGGAAGAGTGCCAAACTGCATCATGCGGGAACATGGTCCCCTTTTAGGTTGGGATGAGGGTTTGGTGTCAGCGTTAGTCAGGGCTCAGGTCTTCACAGCAGCTGAGTGAAAAGCAGCTGTTAGAGCCAGGCCTATAACGAGGAGGAACAGAAGCACGCTCAGCAGCACTGCATTGAGAAGAGTGGAATAAAGCACACGGAAGAATTAGCCCAGCTCAAGTCAAAGTAAGTTTATTCATGTGAGATCAGTTTGGACATGATCAGACTGAAAACCTTTCTCCATCTGAGCACCTTGAGGAAATACACAGAACCAAAAATCCAGGACAACAACAACAAAACAATCCTGAAGTCACAGGCACGCCTCGCTAATTGAGGGTGGCCTCAAAGCACCGCCGCACACTTACATGCGAGCTGCTGGGCAGCTTGTGTTTGCAGCGCTCACAACACATCTGACACTTCTCAAGAGGGGACAGAACTGTTTACAGGAAGCCATTTGTTACAGGGGCCTGCCTCTCCTCCCCCCGACCCCAGCAACGTCCCTTTCCCACCCCACCTTTCATCAGAAGCTTATCTAGTGCCCAGACAGCCGGCCAAAAAGCTCATGCAGGTTGGAATTTGAAACCACAGATTCTCAGACACTGCGGCTGGGGCAAACAGTGCCGCCATCAATTTTAGAACTAAATTTCAGGGAGTTTTGATTCTATTTGTACAGGGGGTAATGAGTAGCTTGGGATGTGAACACTAACCCCAGGGCATAATTCTGAGAACAGGATGATAGATTCTCAGTCTCCTGCTCTAATTATACAGGCAAAAATTGGAATGGGAATGAGAAGAGACAAGAACAGGATTCAGGTCCCTCATCAGCTTAATGGCATCATTTTCCCAAGCACTGAAATTTTTCAAGGGTTAGCAAAAAACGTGAGAATCGCCTCCACCAAGAAAGAAAGAAAGAAAGAGACTCTCAAAAAAAGTATAAAATGCAGCAACTGAGTTTCGCAGTAAGCAAAGCTGTGCACAGAGCTGTCACTGCAGAAGCAGCAATCACCAAGCAACCGTTCAATACAGTAAAACCGTAAGGCACTAATAATGTTCCACTCATTACAATCAACACATGACTACAAATTGACATTCATAAATTAAAAAAAAATAAAAATCACTGTACATTTTAAAAAGGCAACTTTTCCCATTTAAAAAGTTTCAAATTTTCAGCTCCAAGAATTTTCCTGCCTCCCACCCCCATCCAGGCATCGCTGAGTAGTTACATGGAGTATTTGATCAGAAGTTCTGCTGGTTAACGCATACCCATTACAATGAAACATCCCAAGGCATAAGCAGAAAACAATTTGTTGAGAAGTTACTCGCCAATCCCATTAACATCACCAACAAACGTCAGAGGTGTCAGTCGGTCACCCTGCTCACCGCAGTACTGCAAGATGCTCAAATACCACCATACTAAGTGCAGTCACGTGTTTTTAGTGCTGACTTGCACCTACCTTTCTCTTCAAGACAAAACTCAAGCTTTAAAACCCTGGAGTTTGAGGTCCCCTATGCAGCCATAGGCAGAGGAGCATGGGGGAAGACAGCAGCACTTGCTCATTGATGCTATTCCACGAGTACGCTTCAGTCCCCGTCTGGAAGCCCATGTCCAAGAGCAGCCAGGTCCCTTTAATTCCATTCTGCTTCTCTTTGCTGGAGATGAGCAGTTGCCCAATGAGTTTGAAATCAATGACACCAGCTTCCTTCAGAGGGTCACCTGACAGTCCCATTTTGGTCAGTATTGATCAGAGTTCAAATAACAAAGCAGTAGTGAAAGTACTTGTGTCCCATTACTGATCCCCAAAGCCATTCAAGGATCCTTTAGACACAAAGGATCTATTAAGGCTTATTCTCAGAGATCACAGTAAAGTATTGCACACTATTTGTCTGCTTAAATAGTTAAAAACCAAAATCTCATTTCCCAGAGATTAGTAATATTATTATTATTAAAAAATGCTAAAACCAAATATGGAGGTAACTTCTCCATGTGAATCTACTGGAATACGTGACAGTGAATAGCTCGGGATAGCAGAGGTCCGTCTGTGCAGGGATTTAGCAATAGCACTTTTTAAACAACTGGACAGCGCAAATTCCAAATAATTATTTTTGCCCTTTCTAAAAGCTAAAGTGATCATAATGAATGTACTGTATGATTTCACCGGCACAAAAGAGCATCAAAATTCATTGCACGACACCTCTCTACTGTCAGTTTTAAACAGTTGACCTTTGGTCAGGACATCCAGAAATAAATAAGAAACGGTATAGCAGTGAGACCACCCAACAGAAGACCCTAGTGTGACTGCTGACATGGAAGAGTCTGGTAGGCGGGGACAATCCTCCAGTCCCATGGATTGTCTGTCTAGCTTAGGTCAGCAGCTCCATGATGCAGGTGGTCTCAGGACGAGTATTTGGTACTTCACTATTGAGCTCGCAAAGGCAGGTCAATCAAGTCTTGCAGAGCCATTTTGAATTAGTCCAAACCTGGAGGATGTAAGAAACAAGTCTCCCAGAGTTTTGACTTGTGTCCCAGCTGTCAGGTCCGTACAACAGTCCTTCCAGAGGCAAGCAGAAGTCACTCAGCCAGCATTCGCAGGCGCCGCTCATGCAGAAGCAATTTGATCTCCCTCACTATTAATGGTGAAATGAACAGGATTGTTGAACTCGTCTGTGAAAAGAAGCACATCCAGGACAATTAGCACAGAGCAACCATAGCTGCAGCCATCCTGCGCTCCAATGTGCATTCAAGGCCTCCTCAGAAAGATACAGGCTAAGAGAAGCAATGACAAAGTGGCACAGCAGGTGGAAGGACTGAGCTTGCAGGAAAGCTCATAAGATTTCAGCTGTCATGATCTTCTCTTCATTAAGAAGATGAGCTCTTCACCTCCTCAACAGCCTTCCTCCTGGCCACCTCTGCTGCTTACCAAAGTGGCCTTTTCCCTTGTTAGCACAGATGCAAAGACAATTCCTGGCACTTCCAGCAGGGAAGAACGGGTGAATTGTACAGCATTCACCACTGTGGCCATGCTGAGGAGATCAGGGCCTGAATGGTCTTCACCCCCAGTGGTATACCAGGGCAAGACATTTTCATTTTAGTTTCATGATCCTCATCGCTCCTTCCACTAATCTTCAAGGGCTAACAAACAAGCAGCTTAACTTCAGCTCCCTGAAAATATTAGGAACTACATATCATGAAGATGAAGGAGGAAAAAGTCCTTGCCTTGGAAGTCAGTCAGGTGGTATGAGCTTTATGAAATGCATACAGATATTTTTAGGCAAGTATTTTTGTGCCTCTGCCACAATCTCAGTTCCCGTTGGCCAATGTGACTATAAAGGATCCAAAATGAACCCAGCTGATTTAGACACCCTGAGGCAAAGGCACAGCATAGACCACTTTGAGAATGGCATCAGAGTTTGCAGCTGCTGCAGAAATAGATTGCATGCCTAAGTCACAATTTTCAGGTTCTCATAAAAACTTTCTATCGCAAATTGAACTTTGACAAAGAGTTCTAAAAAAGGAGATTTCTTACCATTAGAATAAAGAAATAGAAAACCCACATCCAGCCCAGGTTCTCCTGGATCAAAGACACTAGATACTAAAAAGAAAGGGGGAAAAAAAATTATTCAAACTGGGAAGATAAGCATGACTTTCAGGCATTACTCTTTCATTTTCTAGAATTTGTGGGCCGTTAACACTCCATACAGAGCTGATCACAAAACCTTCCAGCTGATCTTTTCCTGTCAGAAGAGATGACTCAGGACAGCAGCCTTTCTGTATAAAACCCACAGTCTCAGCAAAGCGGAGATACCATCCTGAAGCTTTACAGTAACTCTTAGCAGCATAAAGACAGAACTGAACTAGTTTCAAAGGGTGACAAATTGACTCCGCTGAATACAAGGTTTTTGCACAGAACACTGGGACATAAGTGGATGTAAGTACTCTCAGAAGAACTAAAAGCTCTAGAATGGCTTATAAATTACACAGGACGCATTTTCAAGAGCTGTGCAACCACTGACTACTTAACCCTTCATCGCAGGCAAGACACTTGAGACTACAGTCTGTTCTGAACTGCATCCTAGTTCAATAGGACTATACAGGCTACAAAAGAAAATGTATTCCCAATTAGCAGATTTATATTCAGATGCTGTACAAGGGCCTCCCTTCTTCACTACTGGGTATATTAGCACAAAACAGGATCTGAATTTCTAACATGTGCATTGTGCATTTGCTGTTATTCACACACCCCCAGAATGACATCATGGTTGTCTCTGTTGAAATAAATGCAATGTTAGAATGGGAGGCAGGTGGAATTTTTCAGAACTAAAGACCCAATTTTTATGATGATGTAAGTTTGAGTGGTATGTGTGGGGGAAGACAGAAGCACTGTAGACAATGCAAGAAGAACATTGAGTGTAACAGTGCAATTTAAGATGTCCACAAAGCACTTGTAATTTTCCATGTTTAATGGAGCTAAGCAGCATCTTTCCTACAAAACAGAGGCTGAACGATTGTATTTATCAGGCGATCAATAGCAAGTACAAACCCAAATCCCTTTCCAGAAAAGAAACTTGTATGCCTTGCCTGCGTCCTTGGTATTTTACCAGCACTAGAGGATGCCTGGAATAGAACTGGCTCCAATCTTTCTACTAAATCCTCCCCTCCCCAAAGCACCACTGTGTTCTTCCACATAGTTAACACTTGTATTTGAGAAGAAAGAATGTCCCCAGTGGGCACACTGTCAGATTCCTTTTCGGCAACAGTCTAGTCTTCAGACCTCTGGCAGCATACTGTAAGGACTAGCAAAGCAAGTGGCACTGGATTTACAAGGTATAAAAGACATCCATAGATAAAAAGGGGAACCACAAATAAGAGCAAACTTTAAATTACTTTATAAGCACTGTAACATTCATAATAGGTATTCTAATTTTACTCAGTTATACAGGTAAACTTTTCTGTAATCAAAGGTTTTGCTATTACCTTTGAACAAAAAATCCCAAAGAAACTTAATATTTTATTTCTGCTCTTTGTGAAGCTGACCTTTACTAGCTTTTTGGAGTTCAGGATATGAAAGTCTCTGAAATTCATGTGAATTATAAAAGTGCCATAAAATTAGCACTATGAATACTTAGTTTAGTTCTTAATTCAACTGCTTCCACTGGAAGCTTAAAACGCACATGTTCCCTTGGTTGTTTCTTAAATAAATAATTTTTTTTTAAAAAGTCAACCCTCACTTTCTCTCTCTCTTTCTCTCTCTCCATGTAACTTTGGATTGAGGAATGAGCTAACATCTCTAACCACAACAGAGACTGCCTCCTTCCCCAGACCGCTATTTTCCTTTGGTAGCCTCACCTGGCCCACTGCTGCACCAATACTGCCAGTTCCATCCACAATTCCTGTGACTGTTGCCAGAGCCTCACTGCTGCCTTTCACCAGATCCTGGCGCCCCAGGTCAGCAGAAATTGCAGAACTGATCATGTTAGAAGGGCCTCCGATGAAAAATCCTGGAAGTGCCAAGAAAACAGCCTTGGTGCAAAACAAGCATGAGGAGAGATTCTCAACAGAACATCTTCAAAACACATATTTTCTACCATGCAAAGCTCAGGAAAAGGATTAAGTCTAGGGACAGTGGTCACAGACTAATTGTAGGTAGCAGTGTACCCTCACAGCTGAAGCATACGGCCATGGCACACCTTGTGTACCTGGAGTACACACAAAGAAATTGCCAACAACCACATTTTCATCCAACAACAAAAACAAGGTAATTAGCTGTGGCACACTCTGCAGGAAGAGTCAAGATACACCAAACTGAATACAGAAAGCTACTTTTGAACAGCATGCTTATACAAACCCTCAACACAAAGCAGATTTAGACACATTTCTACTTTGGAGTAGTATACCCCCATGCTACTGCCTCATTCTCCAGGGACTGGTGAAGGCGATGGAAGGGGAAAAAAATGCAACAGGACAGAGAGTTCTGAAGTAGGAGTGTTTGAAAAGAAAGGCTCTATTCATGCAGGCTAATCTTAATTCCATAACATAGCACAGTATGTCTGGTAGCACACAAAGCTTGTGACCTCTCACAGTACACAGGGCATTTGGGGTTCTGACAGACAAACACCCTCAAATTTGAGCTGCAGCTCATGACTTTGCCGTATATACACTTCCTCAGATACCAGATCACTGCTAGGTATTTTGGCATAAATCCATCCTCATCATACTGAGCCAAGGCAGACCCCTTTAGTTCCAAGCCATTATTCTAGAGTCTATATTCTATACCTCCCTCTGTAAGGCAGTTTTCCTACAGCTGCATTCCAAAAGTAACAGAAATTGGGCCCCAGATTTTACTCTTTCTGCAAAACCAGCAGAGACAGCAGCACACACAAATGCATGGCCACCACCTGAGGCTGGTGTTACTGATTTTTCTGCAATGTATATACATGTCTACTAGCATAACAGTGGCATTTGATAAGGTACCTGTAATTGTCATGATGACAGCATTGATAGGTTTGCTGTTTGGAGAACCTGCAAGAGAAAGTCCAGATAAGTGTAAATAAAACAAACGAACTTGAGAAAGCCACTTATTTAGGATCAGAAAGAAGCATGCAAACGTCCAGTTTGAACTGCTTGTTCAATTAGCTACACAGTGACAAGAATAACTACTATTTGACTAGAGACTTCTACAGAGATTAGTCTTACTGCAAAGGCATTTAGAGACTAAAGACCCAGAAGTTTCCCGACAGCACTTTAGAGTAGAAAACTCACCTTTGCCATTAAAATTTTGTGCCCTATTTTGACATCAGATTTACCTGGCTCTGGGTTCCAGCCCTTGTTATGCCTCTTTCTATGACACAGAGCTTGCATTTACCCTCCTTGAAAGTCCATTTGAACAGTAAGAGAATCCTCCCTCTGCCTCTCTGGGGAAGTTAGACTCAACTCAATCTCTCCCACCATAAAGTATTCCGCACTTGAATCACCCTTCAACTCATTCTGAATTTTCCAACATCTTTTCTAAAATACAGAGATTTGATCTGGAGGTAGTAATCCAGCAACTGCCTAAACAATGCTGCACAATAAAGTAAAAAAAATGCAAAACCCCGTATCCTCGCTGCTCCTTACAAAGCCATGCTTGGGTATCTACAGGTTCTGCTTGCCTTTCCAGGTACAGGAGCATACTGTGTACATGCAGCTGGTTTTCCACCACAGTCTCTCAGTGCCCTTCAGACACTGTTTTCCCTGATGCCTCACTTCCAGGCATCACCTGAATTCCTAACTCACCACTTCAACTTAGGGCCCATGCATGGTCAAGTTATCACGCGTAAGGCAAGTTGCAGCCTTCTTCACATATTCTCAGGACATTATTACTCTTATGTGCAACCCACTATGAGCATGAAAAGGTTTCCTGGTTTGGCTGATGGACATTTAATTATCACACTGCAGTAACTTTGTATCACCTGTCTGAGCCTTCCCTATCTGGCTGGACAGAGCTCAGCACAAGACACTTGGACCTCTGGCTGCTCTGCTATGTAGAACAAACTTCAAGCTTCATCAGCAATAATTTTATATTTGCTTCCAATTCACTTTTGAAAGTAATGAGTTAGCACAAGAGCCTACGAAACTCCACCGAACCCAGTCCTTGCTATTTAATGATTATACCTTATTGACCTTGCTTTGGGACCGTCTGAGTAAGCCAGCATGCTTCTGAAAGGCATGCTTTACCGTTCGTGTCCAGCTCTGGCAGCGATTTCTGTCCAGAGATCTCAAAGCGCTCTATAAAAGCTGGTCTGTATTGCCACCCCATTTTGGAGGAAGACACAGAGAAGTGAAATGACATCCCAGGGAGTTAAAGCACTCTGGTAACACAGGACACCATGTCTAAAGACACAAAACTGTTACACTTAGTAGAGCTTCATAGATGTTTCACAGAAATGAGAGCTGCCTGTTTCATTCCACTCAGTTTTCCTGACAGACTCCTTTCAATAACCTATCACTGAGAACTATATCTACTATAAAAGAGGCAGAAACTCTTCAATTTCACCACTTACAGAAGCATAAGTGGTGAAGGCTAAGAGCTTCTGCCTCTTTGTAGATACTCCAGCACAGATCCGTCCCCAGATTCTCTTCCCTCTTACTATAGGGATGCACCTGAGATTTCCTGCTCTGCCAGTTGGGATGTTGATACAATGACAATGCCAAAAGTCTCACTGACACTGGAGAGGGATCACTACCATAACTCACCAGTACAGGGAAATCCAACCACTCAGCTAATTCTTTTCTACCTCATTAACCAGAGAACAGATTTATTTCTGTGCAGTCCCACACTTCAGGCAAAACAGACCAAAAGGCACCACCCTGATCCAGAAGCAGTTTCAAGACCAGAAAGCATAATTAGAACAGGCTGTGCTCTGGTTCTTTCTAAGTACCACCAAATGAACCTCTTATCACTGCGCAGCAAAAGCATACTCACGGCTGTATCCAAAGAGAGAGCCTACAGCAAAGAGCAGGCTAATTGCTAGCACTGGGGCTCTCTTCTGTAGCACATCAGAAATCAAGCCCTGGATAGTCCCACCTGCAAAAAAATAAATCATTGTCAGGCTCAGGATTCTAACATGAACAAAACTCATTTCACTGAGTGCAGTGGCCTCTTGCCTTCTCATCAATACTCATTCTCTCTAAAATCCTGAAAACTAAGTCTCATGCCCTTACCGCCTCAGACACAGAGACAACAGTAAAGTTAAGTGTCTCAGAGCAGGGAAAACTACTCATACTGCTTTCCCAGGAATTTATTACTTCTTTTTTTCTGGCATACAACTAGTCAATGCTCCTGCTTTCCTTTTCCTTCCCTTATAGGACCATCAGAGCTCTAGGATCACCACAACTCTGGATGTAAGCAAGCTTAACATTGTGGCTGGATTCTTTAACAGAAAGTGCAGGAAAAGGCAGTTGTTTTTCACAGGCAAAGCATTAGCACACAGGGGCCTCACATTCCCTGCTGTCCCACCTACCTGGGGTAGGTGCAACTAATTGCAACAAATGCCGATAGCTGATAAGAATCGCCTTATGTATCACTGCTACCTCTATAAGAACTTCTCTGCTGGTAAAAACTAGGATGTTGAGAAAGCCTAACATAGAAAAGGCCACAGAGGCAAAAAAACTGACCCTGAACAGACCAAAACAAGGATGTCTATTCTAGGAAAGCTAACTGGACAAGGTAATAAAGCAAGAAACTGAGCACAGGAGAGTGGAAGTCTAAACACATATACAATATGTTCTTTATCCTGGAGGAACAGGGTCAGATTTTGCATCCAGCAGAAACAAGTGCAATCACATTTTATTTCTGAACATAACACAGTTGTGCCTGCTCCGCTGAGATCTGCACTGAGTCTGTTCTTACAAATACAGGACAGAAGGGACAGTACAGAACACAGTAAGCCCAGATCTAAACTATTCCTCAAGGGTACCTGTCAGAAAGGAAGTAGCAAGCAGCAGGGACACCATTTTGTACATGGCACTTTTCAAGAAGTCCTAGTCAGTAAAGAAAAATGCCTGCTGGGGGTAATGTCCAAGAATACGATAGTGCCCTTTAAATTATATGTAAACTCTTCAGGGGGCTCACATAGGTTGTGTTTTCGGAAAAAAACAGACAAGCAGCCACATACATCACTAGGCTTTTCATATATTCAGTAAACAGCTAGATCCCACTGAACACGACTGCTCTGAGCTGCATTCGCTGTCTTTCATTTTCAAACACTAGCAGGGCAACTGCAGGAGGATGTCATTCACTTGCTCACTCACCTATGATTCCTCCCACATCATACCAGATTGAGAGCTGGTCAGCTTCTGCTTCTTTCCATCCAAAGTTGTTGCTGAGGTAGAAGGGAAGCCAGAAGAAGAAGGAGTAATTCACCAGTTTCAAGCAGGCATAGGCCAAAGAGTACTGGAACAAAGAGAGGGCCAGCAAGCAGTTAGCACTTGAGAAATACAAACAGTGTTTCTGCTTCTTCCCATAAAGCTCTGTATCCAGTTAAAGCTTTCAGGGGGGAAGTGCTTCTGCATTTCACCTGAGGCGGCAGCATTATGAAAGCTTAATGCTGAACATCAAAGGGGACCCAGGAATACAAAAATCACTGTCAAGAAGGTTATTTTCTTTTCACTGAATGCAACAAGTTAAAACACTTTCAGTGTAATCTTGAGAGGAAATGACACCAGGCTTCAAAAAATGAAGGAAATTTAATTCATCTTCTGAAGAGAAGGGAGCCAACCATGTGACATGAAACAAGCTTGAGATTTAGTCATCTGTGCATCATGCTGAGAAAAGTTATGTGAAGTAGTTCCTCTGTGCTATTTTTTGCTGCTCAGAAGGCTCATCTGCTTACACCACCAGAAGAGAAAGC
The DNA here is from genome assembly GCF_034638445.1 of Ciconia boyciana. Classification (NCBI taxonomy): domain Eukaryota; kingdom Metazoa; phylum Chordata; class Aves; order Ciconiiformes; family Ciconiidae; genus Ciconia; species Ciconia boyciana. Next base: position 64,647,806 of record NC_132934.1, read on the forward strand.
TTCGTTCATAATCCCCGGGCAGGTATTCCAGGACACAAGATGAAAGGTTTGGCCAAAGCTAAGCACATGCTTCCAAACCCAACAGCTGAGACAGCCTCCTGCTTTTGGCTGCTGGGCTCGAGTTCTCCTTAGCTAGCAGGAGATCTCCTTCTTTAGAGCTTTCACATGTGTGGCAAAGATTTGTTCTCTGGGATTGCTGGCCCAGCATGCAGAGGGACGAGGCACACTATTTCAGTAAGGCCTCCTGATAAACACTGATACAGCAGTTCAAGGAACCCATATTTGAAGAGGTAAACAAGGATGATGGCAGAAAAACCGACCTGTTAGAATCACAGCTTTTGAGACTGTATGTGTATGTACACACTTGTCTTTGCATTTCAAAAAGCATATCTTTTTATATATTAAACTGGAAATAATCTCTTCTAAATTTATATTATTTTAATAGATATATCCTTTTTAGCTGTATTATTAAGGCTTTTTCACTCTTACAGGACACAAACTAATCTCCAGCATACATATAAGATATGGGGATGTTTGGTAGAGTTCTCCTGCCTCTGGGTGTGAAAAGTGCACTGTACGAAGTGATATTTATTACAACATGCTTAGAAACTGTCTACCAGATTTTCTGAGTGATTGAACATTGAATTTCTAGAGGCTCAGGGGAAAGCTGTCTGTACTAAAACTCTTCTACCATATCACTCAGCAGGAGAAGAGAGGAACTACAGAAAAAAATATGTCAAATAAAGTCTTTGTAGAATCTTGACAAGACTTTGGAGGTTCTCTCGGTATTTGGTCTCTTACTGATCTGACACAGTGTCCTGGTTTGGCTGGGCACTGATCTGACATCAGATGAAACTCACAGACTCAGAGGTGTTCATGCTGCTGGGTTAATGCACAGAACATGTCCTCAAAATCCCAAGTACGGAAACAGCAATGTCAGTTGTATAGTACCTCCTTATGTTCTGGCCAATGAAAAAAGTCACACATCAACTGAGGCAGCCTCCACCACTACGAAATTTTGCCTAAAGGTTCTTTGTACATCAGCCCATTCTTAGCACCACCAAAACCAAGCCACAGTTTATAGGGCATTTAGCCGTATTAGGAAAGAACTCAAGATGGGCATGCTTTCTTTTGCCATCCCTCAACCAAGGTCTTCACAACAGAACTGTGGCTGTCCAGCGCTCTAAACACTGACAATCCACCCATCCCTTCTAGATTTTGTGTTGCCTTAATCATAACCACCAACCACTTTACTCATTAAGGGTATATGACAATATTCAGTAGTTCTGCTTCATGAACAAATCCAGATAGTTCACACTGTATTACTGAGCCAGCCACCCTGCCCCCTTTTTCTTGTACTGGTTCTAGTATTCAGGGGGCACACAGCCGACTGACACAGAAAGTTAACCATGTTTTTTAATGGCAGGTTAATTTTTCAGCTGAACCAAACCCATGAATTGGGCAATACTGCTGATGCAGAAGTACAAGTTCTCACACAAGGGACAGGATGAGGATGTGTGGAAACTGGCCTTGTTTCCAGTTGTTTATAAAAACCACGCCTACTTTGCCACATGTTACATCATGCTGATTAAGGCTTTTCAGGCCAGCTTTCTGCTTTAAGGCACCTAAAAAAACCCCAAATCCCAATATCAGTGCCACAGACTGCTGTGTGATGCTCAGCTAGCAGTGAGAATCCCACTCCTCAGGGCAGCGTAGCTACCTTACCAAGAAAGCATCCTACAGCCACCTTTGCTCATGGCCTGCCTTCTAAATTCAGCAGCAAAAAGGGCAGGATCTCTGCTGCCCTTAGTTGGCTCATTACATGCACTACATGAAGCAGGAGTCTGATGGGAAGAGCAACATGCAACCACATACCCGGACAGTGTTATAACCGATGCACACAAGGATAACTGTCCCAAACCCAAGGTTTTAACAGCATAAGAAGTCAGATGTCAACAGCTACAACACATGGTCAACATACTAACAATGATGTCAACAAATGCTGACAAAACAGAAAGTCAGCTTTATGTTTAACAACATAAGTCAGATCTCACTCAAGAATCTGTGTCCTCACCAGTACTACACCCGGAAGGCAACAAGCCTGGAAAAAGCCAATGGCCTGTGGCTGGTTGTCAGTGTCAGCTGCTTGAATAGAGTAGTTCCGGTCATCATCATCTGCATCATCACTGCCCATTAAAGGTCTGTTGGCATCTTCCTCCACACTGATGTCTTCATCTGCTCCAAGCTCAGGGAGGCCTAAGTTTTACAAGGGATATGCAACAGGAAAAACGGACCACAGCCTGTTCACCCTCTCCCCATTCTAAAGCTACGCTCGCTTCTTTTAAGCAATTCTCCCTTCTGGCAATTCCCTTGCTCTCCCATACCTCCATCCTCCTTTGGCTTAGAAACTCTTCTAGATGGTGTTCTGCAGTGTCGCCAGTTTCTACCCTTTGTCTTCTAGTGCTCTTGAAAGTATTCTGTCTGATCCTGACGTCGGCTTTTTCTGTTCTGAGTGTCTGGCCATTAGTTGGAAGACACAACAAATTAGTGCATTTCCCCCCTTATTTAGTGGTTGGGATCCTCAGACCTGGCTCCTGGGTACCACTTCCCTTAAGCATGGAGGCTGAGTGTACCAAGAACTACTCAGACAGCTGCTGCCTGTTAACTCCCAAGCTGGAACGGAAACCCTAGGAAATGCACTGTGCTTTCTGGGCTGCTTTATGGTAGCTTTAGTGCTACCAACTTTATAGCCTTTGCAGGCACCTGGGAAACCTCCTCCATGGCCCTGTCAAAGCCCAAAAGTTCTTTTGTTTTCCTGTTACACTTTGGCTTGCCTACCATCTTCTCAGAGAAGGACCATATCCAATCTGAGAGCTATTTAACCGGCTGTGGGAGACCTGCAGACGAAAAGTACTTTCCCTTCCCACTGCACAGTTAAAGCTTGCCATAGTTTTCTCCTACAATAGCCAGTTATCAGTTTGCCTACTGTTTCTTTAAAAAATACTGATTTTCCAGGTGAAGAAAAACTGATAATTAGGCACATCCTAATGGAGATGTTAGAGCCAGGCTCTTTTATTTTGCTCTTTAAAATATCCAGACCCTATACACATGATGCACAGTGGCATTTAGTGTGATCTTGGCGAGTAAAGCATTTGCTTCATTAAATACACTAAAGTGCAACACCATTTTATAAGAGCCCTGAGGATAAGCGCTGTCAGAACGAGCAGTGCTTTTAGTACTACATGGAAAGCTGCAGATCTGCTTTCCATGAAGGGACTGAAATGCTACAGCCCTCTTCTACTTACCCACTTCCTTCGGTGACGTCAGGAGCCCAAAGAATACAATGACTCCTCCAGCAAACTGTACTGAGGCAGTCACCAAGAAAGCATACTGAAGATAAATAAATAAAAGATTATTTTTTAAAACACTGTCAGTCATAGGCTTCCCTGACTAACGAGGGTTTCTTTACTTTCCAACCTTGTCAGAGAGTGAACACAGCTACAACAACCCAGACTACATCCATAAAACTTGGAAACAAGTGATCTCTGCATCTCCTGAACAGATTCGGTCCTATCTAGGCTGAAAGACCACATTGAAACAGCTGTTTTAGTGTACTGAGGTGACAGCAGTGAGGAAGGAGCTCACCCAAAATGACCACAGATCCAGCTATACTGGAAGGGACTGCTCAAAGAAGGGTCAAACACCAAATTCAGACCAGGTTGCTCAGGGCTTTTTTCAATCAGGTCTTGAAATCCTCCAAAGACAGATCCTCCAGGCTCTGGCCCCTTTTTCCAATGCTTAACGAACTTCATAGTGAAATAGTTTTCCAAACATCCAGTTGGAACTGTCCCTGCTTCACTTTATACCCTCTGCTTTTTAGTGCTCTCACTGTGCAACCCAGGAAAGAGTCTGGCTCTGATTTCTCAGCAATCTTCTCACAGGCTTTGGAAGGCTGCTATTTGGTACCCTAAGCTGCCTCATCTCCAGAGCGACAAGCTCAGCTCTGTGAGCCTGTCCTCATAGGTCACATGCTGCAAGATACACCGGTTCACTTACATTCCCTGTATTCAATTGCGTGCCTGCCACATTACAGCAACGTAGCGCATGCCTAGCTTCTCCCCAGTTATAGAAGCTATGCCTCCATGCCTGTCAGAACCTCACCACTATTCAGCACCAGTGACTTCAGTTAAGTGAGAACCTGCGATGGATGACTCTGAAGAGCACTTTAAGCCACCCAAATCAGAAGAGGTTATACTATGACATTAAGGCTCTTCAACATCAGTCCCATTTACAGAGATGTCTCAGGCTCATTTCTCCCAACTTGGAAGGGTCAGGAAAGGAACACCCTTTCTATTCTGCCTACTGCTTGCTACCACAGAATTCAGGAAGATGAAACTGCACACTCTGAGCCTGTTATCTCTTAGAGACAGGGTAAGAAACTAGTCTCTCATAACCCAATCAGACATGTAGTCCTAGCTAGAAGCCAGACAGCAATACCTACCTCATAGCCGTATTTGAGAACACAGGAGGCAAGGAACGCCCCGAGGATATTTCCCACAGATGCACAGGCACTCCAGAGTCCAAACACAAAACCCCTCCTGCAGATGGGAAAGAAAATTTGAAAAAGGCAATGCAGGGATAGATGACATTACAAGCAAGACAAAGATATAACATTCGAGTGAACTTTAACTTATGAATAAAGTTACAGCATTCTCCCAGTCCACTTCAAAGATACTCAAAGGTCACTTAAAATAAAACACAGAATAACTTGGGGGTACCAAATAGATAAACAAGGAATGTTCTATCCTGAAACACCTGTGCTATAGCAGAGGTGAGCTGGCAACAACAGGGTTACAAGCTATGGCTGGAGCTCATCTGCAATACCGCAAAGAGACAGAGTTGATCCTACAATGAGTCAGTTTCCATTCAGTCTCTTCAGTGGTAAGTAGACAGAAACAAGTTTTCCAGTGGCATGAAAATTTGAATTCAGCCACTCTGCACTACAGGACTTTTGAAGTTTGAACCTGTGCCTTTAACACATACAATTGTGTTCACACCAAGCTGTTCTGTGGCTCCAGAGAAAAAAGAAAAAAAAAAAAGATAGTAACAAGTAAGGCATATTTCATCCCACATAACTTTAATTCTGACCTAACCGCTGACCTTTTTGGTTTCAGACTTTCAGCTCAATCTGCTACTCAGCAGGTCAGATAAGTGAGTCACTGAAGAAAACTCAACTTACCCAGCTTTTCCAAACCAATTGCCCATGACAGCAACCACACAGGGCCAACCAGTGGACTGCAGCAAGCCATTCACAACCCAGAGACAGCAGTAGAACCACTTGTTGTAGAAATGCAACCATTCTGTGAGTGTGCCAAAGAAGAATACCTAGAGAGGAGGGAAAAAAATCAAAACAAACACAGAAGAAACCCTGAGGCTACTGCTGAAAGCCAGGCAAAAGCGGGGTCCTAAAAAGAAATAACATTTCAGGGAGAAGGTGCCCCGCAGGGGCCAGGCCAGAGGCAAGCCTGGCATTGTTTAAGAAACAGCTCAGAGCTAATAGCACCCTCTGCTGAGCCACCACAGCACTGACTCCAGAGACAAACGTGCTGTCATGGCACTTCCACTCCAAAAGACTTATCTTCGTAAACAGCACAGTTGTAACAGGAGAGGAGAAGAGACAAATACTTTCAGTAACAACACTAAAAATACGGTAGCCTCTTGATCTGCTATTGTACTGACATCTGAATCCACAAGGCTCTACGCAAACACAAAACCCTCAGCAATCTTAGCAAAATTTAACATAAATACTACAGCCAGCTCTCAAATTACTAAAAGCCCTAACCCAAACTAGCCACTGTGGCACACTGTGCTTGATGCACGTTTGTGGTTATGTGTTTGCGAAACGCAATAGGCCATAGTGGGGTGTGTAGCCACTGGGTAAATCAAAAGCACTCCACACATTTTACCACTAATTTAATAACCAGAAAACCACAATGAGATAAAGCTGATTCACACTTATCTGCAGTGGCTTGAACTTGAAGAACCCTTTTTTTTTAAGTGGACATTGTTTTTTGACTCATGCCCTCCCAGCAATTACAAAATAAGTAAGTGAATGCTTAGTATTGTTAGCATGCCCTTTAAAGAAGACAGCAAAGATTGCATTTGGAAGCAAAGCCTTGATGACAACATACGTGGGCTGGGAGAACAGTTACAATACAAAACAGTCACAAAAAGTCCAAATACACCAATCGTGTACAAAAGCTGTTCATCAAGTCTCTAGACAGTGCCTCAAACTTTGGAATTTCCTTCTGACACAGTATCCATAAATAGATATTTCAGGAAGAGGTGAGTCATCTAGCATAGTTCTGTGCTTTAGACAATGCAGTAAGTGCATCCAGGACAAAGTCTTACACGCAGACTTTGAGACCACTGAGGTACAGCTACAGCTCATGGGCAGATTCACACAGAAACAGACTCTCTTCTCCTCTAAAGTAAAACCCTATCCAGAAACCCTAAGAGAGATTTCTAAATCACACTAGTGGGTTCCGACTTACCACCAGAGCAGAGGAACACATGCCAAAAGACAAAACCCAGCGTAAATTCAGGCGATCCCCAACTATGCCACTGACAAAGAGACCCTAAGAACAAAACACAGTATTAAATAAAGCCACAAGATTTGCATCTGTTATCTGCAAGAATTAAAATGAAGTAGAAAGGCCAAGCTGATCCATGCTGATCCAAGCTGACCTATAGATGTTGTTATACCAACTTACAGTTTGATTCTAAGCACTTCTTCTGCCACCAAAGAAACCCTGTTCAAAGTTGTTCATTAAATTTCTTATTTTTAAAAAATTCAGCTGAGAATAGCCCTCCAACCCACTGGTGATAGGGGTGTGAGAAATTCTGAAGTGATAGTATTTCTCTTGCATTTGTTAACGAGCATCTTCACATGGGTGACAGGCATGGGTGTGATTATCCCAATAAGATTCAACCAAAGCTTAGCACCTTTGGGTTAGTTTTACTCACCACAGCATAGGAAAACAAAAAGATAGTGTCCAATGTCCCCAAGAAGAGAGTTGCTTCTTCTGCATTTGGAAATAAATGGCTGCTGTTCCAGAGCTACAGAAAGAAAATTTTAACAGGTAAACAGGGAGAGGTATAGCTCATTCTACATTTTTTTGATGGAAACCCCAATTCCAAAGCAGAACAGCATCTGGCCCCAGCAATCTCCCATTCCTCCAACACTTTAATTATCAAATCAAGAACAATTCTGGCATTATCTACTGCAGAAAATGTCCACTGACACTTCATTTCACTTCTAAAGGGCAAGCTAGCAAACCAGAAGTAAAAAATGCTCATTCCACCTGCATCAAGACAAACGACTGGCAAAACAAACCCTGCTTCTAACGAGCATGCAACTGTTAGACAGCTTCTTACACAGAAAACACTGATGAGCATCTTAATGAATAATACAATAAAGGCATATTCTGGTTTATGTGCAGTGTCTCTTCTGTTCTTATCTTGCTGTCTTCACTAAATGAATAATTCCCTTAAAGTATTTGTGGCAGCCACCATAATAAGAAATGGCAGACCACGAACAGAAAAGAAAGAATACAAAAGGAACAAGGGGAAGAAATAGACTGGTTGGAAACTATTTACAATGAACTCCAATCACTAATGTTGTTATTTTTTGTGCTTACCCTGAGTTTCATTTTACTTTCAATATGATCAAAAAAAGGGAAAAAAGACTCAGTTGTCCTCAAACTAAGATTAGTGACATCAGCTGAAAATAGCAAGCTTTGAGGATGACTTGAAGAATGAACAAAGTTTTATTCCCTCCCCGCCATGCCCCCATTAGAAAACAAACAAACCAACCCAATCCAAACCTGACCTATGGATGCACCTAACTCAAATATCATCAGTTTTAGTTTGATTCTATCTCTCCAGGAGAACATCCTGTACAGACAACACTAATTACACATCCACTTATTTTAAAAGATGTAACATTGGTAAGGCCTATCGATGCAGCTTCTGCTTAAGTCTCATGTGTCCAAGAAAACCAATAAATCCCTTGAAAAATACTTTTTGTCACTTGAGGCCACCAACACCTACTTACACCAGTAGCTTTCAACTTTTAACTAGAGATCCCTGGAGGTCCACAAGCTATTAAGAGTCTTAGAAACATAAGAGAATCAAATCTTTTGTCATTAGGCTTAAATTCATTAAACAACCTCCGCAGAACTCGCAAATCTTTAAAGGCTGAAAAGCATAGATTAAGGTGTCCTTCTAATAAAATCATACTAGGGCCTACTCACAAAACAATTGCAAAGCATTTTGGTATACTTTAAAAAAATATTTTTAAGCATAAAAATAAAGACCAACTGTAGTTAAAAAGATATACCAAAGTTCAAAACTGACAGCATGTAAGTGACTTCTCTGTTCATGTCCTTAATCTGTTCTATCAGTTTCCCAAAATGCACTTTACTGTTAACTGACATAACCTAAATTGATACCAAAAGGACCATTTTGACCATTTTTCTTGATCAGACACATACACCTCAACATCCAGCAAACACTAAATCATCTATATAAAAAAAGACCAACACAGCTTCCAAAATATAGTAGTTTGAATGTCAGTTAAGGAACTAAATATAAACACCTTGTCATTCATTTTAGCATCCCCAAGATGCTCACTCCTTTTTTCCGTGCTATAAAATCATGAACACATTACAGGCCCAATTTACTGCTTTCACTTATCACAAAAAGTCAGCATTTATCATCCCTCGGTCAAACACTGAAATAACCAATCATTTCTAATGCAGACAAAACTCAAGCAACTGACTTGGAACTCCCTGCTCTAATAGATCTCACGGCCTGAAACCAAACTGTTAATGTAAGATTTCTTCCACTTCTCAAAAGCATCAGGAGAAGCCACTGCTAAAAACAAGCATGCCCCTAAAAGCAGTATGGGTAGGAGCCAGGAGGTAGTTCTTGCATTCCTATTTGTGAGGTGCAAGCAGTATACAACTTCATTTTCTGCAAGCAAACACTGCCAAAACTCCCACCGCTTTCACTAAAGCTAGGATTTTACAGACAAGGGGTACTGGATGTTGAGCATTTTTGGAAATCAGACATTTTAGATGCAAGATAAAATGTCATTCTTCAGTATCAATTTAGGATAAGCAGGAAGCACTTTCAGAGAGCTTTCTTCTCTCCTACTTTGGCTATCCTTTCAACGGGGTGGCAGCAGCAGCAGCAGCACCACCACAGAGAAAGCCACAGCCAGGGTTTTACAGAGATCTCTGTAAGCCCATTAACTGCTCTCGTTTATTGCCTCCGACACTTCAGAGGTAGGGTCCCTTGTTCCCCCTCCTCCATGCTGCTGGCTACTACAGAGACTCTCCTGGGGTCCCCATTTCCATTGGAACACTAACTTCTTGAGAAGTTTCTCACTGGGGACCACTAGGAGAGATTTCACCATCACCTGATGGTCCAGAAAACTACAATTCAGATACGTGAAGTTCCTGCTCACATTCTGAGAAGCGTCCCTGACGGACACTTAACAGGGCCTCTTCAGCACCACAAGCTCAGCATACTGGAAGTTACTCACCTTTCTTTTGCACTTGCCTATCCCTTGTGTCCTTACCTCATATGGCCGGAGCTCAGGGGCCGTGCTGTTAAGGCAGGAGGGAGTCCATTGGCTGGAAATGCTGACTTTGACATTACTGAATGTCTTTCTGGAAGCATGCAGCAGGGAATAACTGCCAGAAAACACACAAGCACAGGTTGGCCAAATCTTCTCTGTAGGTCAAGTGGGAAAGGATGGGACTCAAAATACAGATGCATGCTGTCTAAGCAGGCAGCATAGCAGAGGACTGGCAGTTTTGGAGACAGTAGTCAGCAGTGGGAACCCCCAAATTATGGGTAGACACACTGATTTTAGTGGGGAGTTGTGAAATAGGGTTTTGACTGGAAAGGACTTCCTCTTCTATTTTCAAAAGAGGAGGTGACTGTGCAACAACAATTAGGTACCTCAAAAAAAAAACAATAAAGAGAAAAGAGAAGACACTCATCTGGCTAACCACCATTACAAGTGCTCTTCCAGAGACAGATTAGGTATCAGAGGCAGTATTGCTGTGAAGATCAAAGGATATCAGTGAGGCAAAGTTTGTAAGGAGAGGCAGTGTGGTATTCCAGCTGTCAGCTGGTGTAACAAACAAGCTTTCAACAAGCAAATCTAGTAGACTTTAGATCTGAAGCAGTGACCTCTCTCTTCTAGAGGCCTGTCCACCCTCTGCAAACAGCATTTTTGGGAGAGAAGAGGACCCCAGAAGCAATGACAGCATGTTCCATCAGTCAGAACAGGCATTAGAGTTTTGAGCATTGGGGTTTGCTTCCTTCCTCGTTTCAGCTAGCTCCTCCCCACAGCCACCCTCCTGCAACAGACTGCTGCCAGCTTGGCACAGTCAGCCTCACCTTTGGTGCAAGCCCTGTTTGTGGTTAGATTCCCCAGGGGCACAGCACACTTAGGTCTACTACTGCATGACTCCCAGACCAGATGGTACTACCAGCTTTTAAGTTTGTTTTCAAGCCAAAGGTTAAGAGTATTTCCCTACCTTCATTCTCCTTCTTTGGACATGCCCTCACCTCCCCAAATTCAGTGAGATGAACACTTCCCTGTGCAGAGATACACTCAACCTACCTGAAAAACGTCAGCAGGAACACAACAATATGATGGTGGGTGCAATGGGACACAAGGCCTCTGTTTGCAGGCTGCCTCCGTAAGCTTCCAGGCAAAGCCATCCTCCTGGCAGCCCTACACCTGCTCCTGCCCTTGGCCACAAAGGCTGGATGATGCTTAGGTCATTTTTCTTCTCACTTAAACCGAAGAAGGTGGGAAGGGAGGAAAAAAGAAAACATATTTGAATTAAAAAACACATGTATAAAATACAGCTGTGTTCCCCAAATGGCTGGAATTCAGCAGGAACAACTCTATGCCATTCCTTCCCAATTTGTTTCACATCGCTACCCATTTCATCACCTGTACATTCCTTGACACCTTCTATGCCCAGAAATGTCTGTTTACTCCCATTCACCCAGTACTCCCATGGTTATCCTCCAACCCACTTCTTTTTTGTTCTCCTCCTAGCAGTTGCCTCTTCAGTGCCCATCACCAAAGGAGTTCCCCCAGGATCTACCAACTTCCAGTGTTCCCATCCTAAAGACCATTCTGCACCTTTTACATACACGGTGCACTACAGAGTGGTCATAAATAACCTTACTTTCCACTGCCACCTGGCTGGCTATAGACTGGTGAATAAGTCAAGAGAGCAGCACTTGGTTACTGGTGGGGAATGGTTTTAGATCTAACTGCCTCTTTAAAATGTTGAAAGAATATACCCAAGAGTGGACTTGCACAGCTGGAAAAAGGAAAGTAACTGTGAGGACAGTGCTGAAATCCAACAGCTAGACTCCCTGCCTGTTCATTCTCAAGCCCTAAGTTATAGCTCCATCTGTCACTAACTCATTAGTACAGCATGTGGCAAGTCATACTTTCCTGTCCCTACCTGTAGGGCACGGGTGACATCTGCATAAACTTCTAGATACCAGATATCATCAGTACTGAGGAAAGGCTATGATAGACACACAGTTTCCTAGTGCTGGCTCATGCCACACTACTCCACTCCCTCAGCTATGCTGGTGTGGCTGAGAGACCGTTTCTGCAAACAGAGTCCGGGAAACGACCCCGCTGGGCAGCGAGGTGGTGAATCTCTCTCCACACCTCCCTTTTGTTTTCTGGGCAGAGATCTTTTCAGCTAGATTTCCCTGCCTCAGCTCACAAAGCAGCTACACAAACACTTGTGTCCGTGCAACAGAAAGAGCAGTGCAGAGAAAGATACGCTGTATAGTGACGTCGCTGCTGAAGGCAAAACTTGATTCTGTTGACGCTAGCTGGCTTAAGACAGTTAGACAAATCAGTTGGTGGGAGCTGCACCTTCAAGAGACATTCAACCACCACACACATTCTGGATGCTGAGGAGAGGTAAAATAACCCACCCCCCCTGTTCCCACGAAGAATCAGAGATGAAATAAGATGGAACATAATGCCTTTGTGTTCTTTCATATCCACAGGTGCTTTTTGTAATGATTTGTAAATCTGACAGAAGACTTTTCAAGTTCAGCTTCATAACCTCACTTGGAGAAATTAGAAGTCATTGCCCAGACTCCCTCTTATCCAAATTTCTGCTGCTGAAAAGCCTGTATTTCACAGAGATTTCCGCTCTTCCTTCCAATAACTTTTAAAGGTTTCATCAAGACAACGTTCACTGTAAGAAGTCTTCCTTTCCTGTTCTCTCAACAATTATGTGTGCCTGACCGACAAACAGATGCCAGCTACTACTAGATACATTAACCGTCATGGAAACTGAGGCCACATCTGACGTCCAAAACAGAGTACAGCATGGAAATCTTCCGAGTAATAGGGACCCAGCTATTACACCTTTGAGACACTGGAGTAACTTTTATCCTATGCCACACTTGAACGCCTCCATTCTCATCCAGGACAAATGCAGCAAGTCCATAGAAGATCTGAGACTGTCTGCATCTACGCAGCCCAGGTGCAGCTGAGCCACGCTCCCATTCCTCTGCCCCAGTCTTGCAGCACCTTCTAATAGGGACATGCTTCTAGGCTACTTGGGTTCACGCAGAGGGAAAAAAAAATTACCTACAGCAGGAGCTGTGGGAAAGCAAGGCTAAGCCTGGAAGAGGCATCTTTGCAAGTAGTCTTGACACTACATCCATCTAAGGTCCCAGACCATCTCTCAACATAATTGAATGAAAAAGTATCACACAAGTATCACATGGTGCTACTCCCTTTCAGGCAGCAGCAAAACTGCTCAGGGCTGTCCCACACACAAGCTGCATGAAGAGGAGAAAGGAACCCAAGGCACTCCGGTTTCCCAGCACCATGGCCCTTACAGGCCTGTGAACCACGCGGTCTGTTGGTCAAACACCAGAGCTTATTCTCCTCCCCTGCCTCTCCCTCCCCTCCCACCACACAACAGCAGATAACAGAGTTCTCCTGAGGAAAGCAAAACGCTGCCAGTTGTGCAATGCTGCAGAAGTTCCTTCCTCGAGTAATCAGTTTGCAGCCCGAAGCACGAGATTTACTACTCACTTCGTGTCAATGTATGCAAATATAGATCTTATTTGTCCAAGATACCGAGTCTTTTTAAAGCTAAGACGTGGTTTTGACCTTAAAGTCACCTTTTTTTTTAGTAGCATTTACTATTGAAATTATCTGTTCCTCAGAGCTTTTCAATCTCAGCTAGCTTTCTAGAAGAAGACCTTCTGGCACAGGACAACACTTTTCACTTATTTACAGTGTAGAGATGACTATGGAAGATTTTGTTTTCCCTTTTTTTCTTTCTTCATCCTGTCCTTTTTATATTCAAAACTGGCATTCTCCCTAGGCTAGACAAGTATGCAACTAGAAGTTTGTCTTTACAAATCAGTCTTCTAATTAATCTGAGAATGCCACATTAAATTTGTAGCGGAGGGGGAGCAAAAACTAGGAGGCAGGATAAACCACGGAACTCGAGGCAGTGAAGCACAAGCCTTCAAGAAAGGAAGAAGACTGTTTTTAGGGTGTTAGACTGCCTTGTCTGCTTGTTTAGCACTATTTATCTTCAGCTAACCGATATTTTGAATAAGCTTTTGTTAAGCTTTCTGCATTCTCCCTTATCCCTTCACTTAAGGTCAAAATAAGACACCTTAAGTTCAAAATAAACTTCCTTAATACCACCCTGCCATCCTCCAAAGCCAGCAGGAGAGACCAGAATTAGCATTCCTGGGACTTCCAAAGCGCAAAACAAACAAACGAAATTAAAAAACCAAAACAAACAAAAAAACCAACAGACTCTTTTATGCCATCTTTCCACACAGACGGAAGAGGCACAAACCCAAACCCACACGGGGCCCTTGGCAGCCACCACAAGCGGACTGCCTGACACCCGAGAGCCCCAGCTGGATGCCGCTTGGGAGGAAAAGGGACTCCTCCAGGCGCCAAGTCGATTCGATCCGAGCACGGTCACGCCTGCTGCGGAGGCGACAGGCCGACAGGCCGCCCCCGCGGTAACCCAGCCCCAGTGGAAGACACCTGGGCCGAGCAGCCCGGCCCGGCCCGGCGCACAGGCTGCGCTCCCGCCGGCGGGCACGGCTCACCTGAGGCCGGCTGCGGCGCCGGCTCCGCAGGCTGCCCCGCCCCGCGGCTCGGCTGGGCCGGCTCCCCCACTGAAGCGCCGAGGCAGACGATGAGAACGCGGCTCTCTCCCCTCAGCGAACCCCCGCCCGGGTCCCGGCGCAGGTGACCCAGCGGCCACGTCCTCAGCGGGGCGGGGCGGGGTGGGGAGCCGAGCCGAGCCGAGGCGAGGCGAGGCGAGCCGGCAGCGGCAGGGCACGCTGCCGGCTCGGCCCCAGCCGCTAGCCCACCTCGGCCATTAAACCGTTTCTCCCTCCCCGTTTCTCCCTCCCCGCCCCGGGGGAAACCACCCGCCCCCGCGTACCGGGCCCGGCGGCCAGCACGGCCCTCAGGAAGTCAGAGGGAACCGGCTCTTCCGGCGGGAGGGGCCCGCGGGCACGGCGGGAGTTGTAGTCCGCCCCTCGCCGCCGCCAGGGAAGTCCTCCGGCTCTGCCTCCGGGCGCCCCGGGCCCCTTGCCCGCCTGCCCCCTCGCAAGGGGCGGGGAGCGAGCGGCGCCGGCGCCGCTCCCCCAGCTGAGCCCGCGGGGCCGGGCAGGCGGAGGAAGAGGAGGAGGAGGAGGACTACACTTCCCGCCGGCCCCGAGAGGGCCGGGGCGGGTACAAAGCGGGCGCTACCTGTCCCGGCAGGTGAGCGTCAACAGGTGAGCGGGCGGCGGTCGGGACGGGGGCTGCTTCCCTCGGCTGCTGGGAGCTGGGCCAGGGCGGCGGCTCCCCCTCACTGCCGCGCTCCCCCGCCGCAGGCCGGCCCGGGAGCCGCGATGCCTTTCTCCAGCTCCGGCGCGGACGATGCCTTCGACTACCTCTTCAAGATCATCCTGATCGGGGACTCCAACGTGGGGAAGACCTGCGTGGTGCACCGCTTCAAGACGGGGCAGTACAACGAGAAGCAGCAGAACACCATCGGCGTCGACTTCACTGTGCGCTCCATGGACATCGACGGCAAGAAAGTGAAGGTCAGTGGCCGGAGTGAGCCCAAGCTGCTCAGCGGGCAGCACCTGCTTCCCCATCACCGCCTCGCCGTCCCGTGCGGCCGCGGGATGCACAGCGTCGCCTGCTCGGCCCTGCCGAAGGCGGCGGGCAAAAGCCGGCTGCCTTCCTCAGCAGGGGTGCTGCCGAGGGGAGCTCTCCTTCAGGAGGATGCCCAGGGGGATGCAGTCACCCTAATCTGGGTGCACGCTTGCCCTCGTGGCTTTTCTGGATCTACCTGTGGAGAGGGCTCACGCTTTGCCCGCAGGGAGCTCTTTGAAAGCCGGCTCTGGTGTGGAGGGGGTGTCTCTTCCCCCCTGCAGAGATGGGGGGGTTTGACCTGCAGCACCGAGGAGGGAAAACCCCCTAGTTTGCAAAGGCTCCGCTTTGATGCATACTTGATCTGAGGGAGGACTTGCAAGATGAACACCAGAAGAAATTGCTAGCTAGAACTTACCTCCATGCGCAGATGAAAGTTCAGATGCCTGTCCTTTATATAGCTTTGCTTTGCCCAGCCTTTCATCAGGGCTTCTTGGCTCCTCCTCCTTTCCTATTAAAAGGCTGTAATGCTCTATATCTTTTAGTACAGTTGTTGAAACTGGGTTTCTTGGTCTCTCTGCAAAGCTGGGTTTACCCTTGCAGCTTTCTCTTTGGCCTGTGTAGATTGTCTTTACAGGCATGTAAATGTCTTTTCAGATCTAGAGAAAGCAAAGCCATGCTGGGTGTAGTGGAGTGAGCTGGTCTCAGCTGGTCTAGCTGCCTTCTAGACAAGGGGTTTCAGAAGCGTCGATGCTGATGGCAAACACCCAGGAAGTGACATTTGCCAGTCTTTACAACTTCTATCCTTTCTCTTACAGATCCAAGTGTGGGACACAGCCGGTCAAGAACGCTTCCGGACAATAACCCAGTCTTATTACAGGAGTGCCCATGGGGCCATCCTTGCCTATGACCTTACTAGGAGGTCCACGTTTGAATCCATTCCTCACTGGATTCATGAAATTGAAAAGTATGGTGCTGCAAACTTGGTCATTATGTTAATTGGTAGGAATCTAATTTTAAATATTTAATGTTGTATAGCTGCTTTTAATATGTGTATAAATCCCCCTTACTTTGCCCCCACTACTTAAAGCATCTATAAACTATGCATTAAAGAAGAATGCAGTTGTAATTAAAATAAATTGTATCAGTTTGACCTAAGCCTAAGAAATTAGGAAAGTCACAGCTTGGTCCTGACAGGACCAAGCCCATTGCAGACAGTGAAACCTTTTTACTTGCTCCTTTCCTGCTGGAATAATGCAAAAAACTTGCTGCTAGTCTAGCAAGCAGGGACAACCTTATTGAGGTTAGAATTGCAGTAAGTCTGACCCTATACTCCTGATGCACAGGAATTTAGCAGCTCAATAATTCAAGATGAAGGGAAATGCACAGAGCAACACAACTCCTTGTTCTCATCTTTCCTCTGTTCTTTTGATATGCATGTAATGGGACTCCGATCAGGTAAGACAGTAGATGGGGACATGGCTCTTACAGAGTACAAAGTAGTCTGCTTGCATTCTTCCTCCTCATTTATTCCACTAGCGTTCAAGAAACTTTGCCTCTTGAGGAAAGGAATGGGTAGAAATTTCTGAGAATGGAGATGGTAGGAAGCAGTGTGGTTCTTTCCCTGTGTGTTTCAAGTTATTATTGCTCTTCCCTCCCCCAAGGAAGAAGCTGCAAATGAGAGAAATGGCGTAGTAAAATGACAGAGCTTTTATTTACATTCCACTGCTTCTGTCTGTTCCACTGTGGCACTGTGCCGAGGGCAACGTATGCAGCCGCAGCAGCCCAAACTGGCTGTTGAGGATAGGCAGTGTTGAGCACCACAGCGCAGCAGGCATGGGACCTAAGCTTCTGCTTGTGCTCCTAGCAAATTACTTCTGCTGTGGTGGTTCTTCCTGTTCTTCCTTTGAAGAAACAAACAACAAATTCTGACCTGCACGTAACTGCAGTGTTTGGAATGAGTAAGGGAGAGGGCAAGGGGGAATCACTAAACTTTGGTAGGGTTTTCTAACTTTTCTCATTAATCTAAAGAGCAAGACCTATCCGTGGGTGGGTTGGGGCTGGTGGTTGTTGTTCGGGGGTTTTTTGGTTTTGGTTTTTTTTTTTAAGAAAGAAGTTCTGAAATTGGTAAAAATAAAGCTTTTGTCAAGGATCCAGCTTGGCGCTTTCTTCCAAAGGTGGTGCTGTTTGCTTTACTTATTTTGGTAGGAAGTCTTTGTACATTTACACGTAGTCACTTTATACACCTTTCTAGCATGAGGTTAAGGTTAAGAAGTCTAACTTTCCCATCTGGAACTGAAGCAGGAAAGGGTGGGGGCCCTTTTTAAGAAAGCAAATAATCCTCAAGCAAGGTGGGGTTTTTTTGGGGGTTGTGGTTTTCTTTTGTGGGGTGGGTTGGGTTTTTTTTTCCTTTTAGAAAAACTGAAAAGGACTTAATGGGAGGGGAGTTGGCTTAGATATGCTTCAAATTCAAGATCTGAATTTCACGAAGGGTTGTCTTGAAACTATGAATGTAGACTTCAGCCAGGTACTATATGTACCAGAACTGATGATAATTCCACATGTGCTGCAACTACTTAAATATACAAAGGTATTTTATCTGAGGTGTTTCATGACTTCTGACAGATTTTGACTAAACAGCTTCAAGTAAAAGTTTAATCTATACACGTGGAAACTTCTTAAGTATACATTTTAAGCATTAAGGTAACTGCTGTGAATTCTTGTCTTTTCTGACATCATCTTAAAATGACTGACTTGTATAAATAGGTCATGTTAAAATCTGATTAACAGTTGAGCAGGTTCTTCCCGGGTTTTAGGGGTTGGATTTTTTTTTTGGAGGGGATCTGCTTTAGACTAACAACATTCCAGATCTTCAGAGCTGAGCAGCTATGAGATGTGTCAAGGTAGCCTGACAATAGCATAACACATGTGGCTTCCACTGAGGGTTGAGTGAGGAATAAACGTTTCTGCAACATTGCTTTGGTTTACTGTGTGCAGTCACTATAGCTACAAGATTTCTATTCTTTTTTTTAAATATTTAACTTAAATGCTACTTAATGTTTAAAAACACTAGGGAACAGGCGCCAACAGTTGCTTCCAAATAATCCTCTGGCACCACTAACTACAGCAAGTAATGAGATGAACACAGGTTTTTAGGTTTTGTTTGGATTTTAACTCATTTGATATTATCATATGATTAGCTGCAGTTTTGAGCCACATTCTATGTTTGTGGCTCTGATGTGCTCACATCTTGTTTTTTCCAGTAACTCTTATTCCTAACATAAATCTGTTGTTTAAGAAAATTGAATTAATATATTGCATTTAAAGATGAATTTTTGAGAGACTAAATTATTGAATTATCTATTTGCCTTCTTTTAAGGGAACAAATCGGATTCAGTGGATAAGCGCCAAGTCCTGTTTGAAGATGCCTGCACACTGGCAGAGAAGCATGGGCTCTTAGCTGTACTGGAGACATCAGCAAAAGAAGCTCAAAACATAGAAGAGGTGTTCACGTTAATGGCTAAGGAGCTAATAGCCCGAAATACCTTACAGCTTCATGGAGAGAGCCCTCTGAACAGCATCTATCTTGATTCCAGGCCAGTGATTGCCAGTCCAAGCGTGGAGAAGTCCCAGTGCCTCTGTTGAAGAGAGATTTCAGGAAGAACTTGGAAGTCATCATTCTTCTGAGGCTGTTTGATTTCATTTTCTTCAATTGATGAAAGTGTGCTATGTGGTCTCAAGCCATCTCTCTTGATATCTCTACCTTGCAGTTTGGCTTGTAAGTATCTTCAGGGATCATTGCTGCTGTTGGTAGCACAGGTTGCTTTGAACATGGCAGCTGATACTTTAACACGAACTTCTGAGCTGAGAGGACTCAGGAAGCTGCCAGCCCTTGCCTTAACCAAAGAGAACTGTAAAAATTATTGCCTTTAATTACATCCTTAAATGATTTTTCTGGCTGTGTCAAAAGATAAATTTGCACCAGAGCTCTGTGTTGATTTGACCCTTCTAAGCTGTGCTGTTTGTTCTAGTGCAAGCACTTTACTCTTTGCCAGTAGCTTTAAAAAGTCTGACATGCTTGGACAGCTCTAACCCACTGCTGCTTCAACCTTCATTTAGGGGTGGTCCTGATGTCAGGCATGTAGTCACCCATTCCAAGGAACTTAATAACATTTGTGAAAGAGTACATGATTTCACATCTGTACTGACTTCCTCACCAGACAAACCTGGAGACATCTCTGGGGTTTCATAGCAGGCAGAATATGATACACTAGGGTCCCAACCTTCTTCCTGGGGTGAGAAAAGTTGTCTTTCACTTTGCTCTCTAATTATAAGAATTGTTTCCAGTAGTGATCTCTAGCAAGCCTATGTAGCAAGATAGTAGTGAAGCTTCCAAAGCATCAGTAATGGCCTAAATCGATGCTGGGGTGAAAGGACTTTTTTTTCTTTTTTTTTTCTTTTTCCACCCAACATTTTCTTGCTTTTGATGTGCTGATTTTAATCAAAAGCCTTCTGTAGTTTGTGATGGGCCAATGGCAGCTTGAGAGTATGCCTGTAGATTTTCAAGGGAGTGTGAAGAAGGGATTCAAGCTCCTGTAAAACTCGGCAAGGGGTAAGATGTTTTAATTACGTAACCTCACCTTACAGCAGTAAGGGAATGGTATGGGGCATACCAGAAAGCTACCCCTAGGCAAGTATATATGCTACTGCTATGGAGACTGAACACCTTGGTAGCAATAAGGTTTTTTTATTGCTCCTCCCAAATGCAAGCTCTGCTACTGGGGGCTCACTTCTATGTACTGGAACAGAATGAAGCATTTGTTTTGTTGGTTTTTTTCTTCTCCAGTAGATGGAACAGAGAAGGAGAGGGAGGAAAGAAATATTATACAGAGGAAGTTTTTTGACTGCAGTCCACATGTACCAAAGTGCATCACTTACTGTTAAGTTATGAACTGGAACTCAAACTCTGTAATGATAAAATACAGTCTGGGTTACATGCAAAGAAGCCCTGGGAAGGCTGGTATGCTGCTAACTTAGCAGATGGCAGTCTACCCATGTTTCACAAGTTCTTGAAAAATAGGGAAAAAACATGTAGTGAATACTTCTGGAAAATCTTGTCTGAGAAGCACAAAAAATAAAGCAGAATGAATCAATGATTTATAGTCATGCAAATATTTCTGTTATTATTAATGCTTCCTCTGGCCAGGTTCTTTGCTGTCACAGGTGAAGAGCAGGGGCTAATTCAGCTATGGGTAAACTGAGGGAGAAGTCTTCAATGCTAGCCTCTAAGCCTTTTGCTATAGCCTGCTGTGGAGAAAGCTTCTTCTTCAGGCATCCTCTTTCTGATGTTTACTTTTTAAATCTTAATTTAATCTTGATTTGGTACTAGCCTAGTAGTTGCATTTCAGTTTGCATATTTATGCAACAGTAAACACCATAACCTTTCAAAGTAGCTGAACAAGTAGCAATCCAGCTTCCAAACAACTAGTTTCTATGCCTTGTCACTAAGGAAACAGTCAAATGGAAGTTTAATATTCTTGTGTGTTGAAAAACCAAACTACTCCTGGTAGCAGTTTGTAATGTAGCAGTTTTTACATTGTTTTTAGTATCCACACTTAAACTGCTAGCAAACTTTTGTTTTATTTCAGGTATACCAGAGATAGTATTTGCAGCAAATGCTAATCTTCCAGGAGACCTTAAATAGAAAAGTATTGTTATCAGCTCCAGTTGCACTCTTTCATTAGCCAAGAATTAGAGGAAAGATCTTACCAGCAGAGTATTAACCTTTGTCTGGTTCATTGGATTTACTGCCTTAATTAGAGATTACTGCAGGAAGTTATTTTGCTAACCCTCAGTATGGAGACTTCTGCAGGCTGGTGCTCCCTTAACTGCCCAGCACTGCCAGCCTACAGGGCTCTTGCCATTCTCTTCCCACACACATGGAGCTGCTTACTTTGCAAGTCCTTCATTGGCAGTTACTACTCTTTCAAGAAACTAGTCTTAAATACCTACCTGTTGTGCAACTAAAACAGGACTGTGACCTCTTTTGGTTGGTCCTGTTTGGCATCTTCCACAAGCCCTTTGGGCAGTTACACCGAACAGTTTCCACAGTGTCATTTTTTAAATGGTCCTCATGTGAATGAGGAGTGAGCTGCAGCAGTTGCTAACAAGAAGGTTCTTCAGAGTGTATATTAGTAGACAGTATTATTCATTAGATAATACATGAAGAAAGCTATAAACTAAAAAAATCCCTTTATTAAAGCATGTTATTCTAGACTGTAAGATAGCAACCACTAGATGAACAAACAAGCACGGTGTAACTTCTACAGTTGTGCTTTTCCCCATCACAGAGCAGATGGCAGCATGTGGCTATGACAATGCAAGCAGCATTAACTGCAATGGAACCTTATATTACCATTTTTGTTCCCCCAGCATCACATGCTAAATCAGTGTGCTTCTTGACAGCATCATTAACGCACTTGTAGAGAGTGTAGCTTATTGTAATGTT
Source organism: Ciconia boyciana (assembly GCF_034638445.1). NCBI lineage: Eukaryota > Metazoa > Chordata > Aves > Ciconiiformes > Ciconiidae > Ciconia > Ciconia boyciana. The sequence goes on from NC_132934.1 coordinate 64,669,579, forward strand.
GTTTACAATGCCATTCTAAAAACTACTACTGTCCTACAGTTTTAAAGAGCTGCACATCCAGCTTGAAGATGAGCTTATTTGTTAAATTTTTATCTACTTGGAAGAAGTATTTGAATCTTAGCTGTGGCACATTACTTGCATTGATATCACAGCCATGCCAGATGAGACTGAAGCAGCACCTATCCACATAACAGGGTAACAAAAAAACTGCAAGTATTTTAAAATGGAGCAAACTGACACCTCCCAGAAGCTGACTAGCTTAAAAGCAAATATAGCTGCAACCCAGTGCTGTGGAAGGCACATGGCACTGCCTATGTGGTCAAGCTTTTCTTCATACATAGGGGACAGGCTCTTAATAACAAAAGCTGAGGTTCTTATCTAATCATTCCAGTTAATGTGTAAGTATAATTGGAAAGGAGACAGAGAAAGCCATTTTCAGGCCCTGAACAGAGATAGAGTGCTCTGTCCTGGAGCTGCCTTTGAGGAAGGAGATGCATGCCTCTGCTTTTGGACAGGGAACTGAAAATGGAGCTTCCCCCAGCCAGGTGAGTGCTCTAACCACAGCACTGTTCAGAGATGCTTCTTCCCAGCCATGGGCTGCCAATAGGCAGGTTTTTGTGTACCTCAGTTCCCAGAACACCACATTTGGCTGCAGGCAGGGGGGCATTAATACTCATTGCTCAGTGTACTGACTCCTGAAGCCATTTTCAAGCACTGCTCTCAAGCAAGCACATTAAGGACTGGAATTACAACAGGCAATGCTAGGATATCAATGTCCTTTGAGAGTAGTTTTAAACAGGCCAAGAGCCCCTTTTACCTAAGAGTACTTCAACTTTCAATAGGAACTTGCAGTTTAAGAGAGGTAGGACTTTTAAAAGTCTTTTAAAGCACTTTTTCTACTGCTGCTGTTTAAAATTAACACAGCTGCCTCCACAGGCTCTGCCTGTGCAATCGCATCAAGCTGTTGCCAAACAGGTGTTGACTCTGGCTTGACTGCAAGTGACAAACAGCACCCCCATGGATAACAGCAACAGCAGCAAGTAGGGACAGAAGTTTAGCATATTTGCAATCCCACATTTCCTTGCTACAGCTGTGTCCATGAACATCACTGCATATTACAGTTTTCACTGCCAAGTCTGTCTCATTTTGCTTACCTGAAGCAAGGCTCACTGCAACTATGGTTTAATAATGCTTCTCTAATGCTAGCCTTAGAGAAAAACTGACTTTGTAGCAACTTGATCCCTACAGCACAGTCCTGTATTTTATCTCAATCCTAAGGGACTACATGTCGACTCCTTGTTTTAAGCTGCTGCAGCATTAATAATTCCATGTATACAAGTTTTGTTTCAAACATGAGACACCCCATACCTCTCGGTATCCTCCAAACAGAAATCTATTTTGTGCCTGCTGTAGCAGGAGAGAGTCACTCTATTTCATTGAATGAACCAGGCATCCCCTCAGCAAGATTACAATACACCTTGGGCTACCATCAGGAAGGAGCTGTGGTATCAAGATTTGAACTAAAGCCGCAGAGGTTGTAAGAAGTGCTCTTTGCTTCTATGATCACATTCGGACCAATTAGAATGGGCAGCAGACACTTATTTTGCACTTACCTCAAGATGCAAAATTTTATACCAAACCATACATACATATTCTTGCATAGCAAGTAAAGTCAAGGCACTTCAAGTGACAGCATGCATCTTTTTCTAAAGATTTTTGTTTTGAAATCAAGATTTTGCTGGTGGAAGTTTATGGAGTCTTTGTACCTTTTTCTTCTTGACAGTACTCTCATTGGCCTCTTCAGTTTCTGTACCTTAGGTATTTGCTTAGAGAAAATGTAGCACAGCCTAAGTTGTCACCCTCCATATTTTTACATTAAAAGTTTGCCTTAATTCTACTGAATTTATTCCTGTTCTTACAGAGGAAAAACATAGCAGCCTACTAACATACTTCACTCATTTCAAAGGCCCTACTCTTTTCAGTCATTCCAGTTTGGGGTGGGGGGTGGAAATCATAGTGCAACAGCAAGCTTAGAGACAGGCCTCCCACCAGCAAAGTTCAAACTGTGACACACAGCAGTACTGCTTGATGACAAATACATGCAGTTCTTTAATGTACAGAACAAGAACCACAGCATGCTTCAAAGCAAGAGATCTACAAACTACTTGTCACGATGCACTCAACTACATCAGTCACCTTGCAGCTAGGCAGAACAGCCTCTGCTAAAGCAAATAAACTTATATGCATCTTCTCGGCTTCCCTGTAACACGTACAGAAGTAAGGTTTAGAAGCAGCAGCATCCACCACTGTGCCACACATACACCCACACAGAAAGTAAAGCATGCCATTTCTGACCCCTCATGAAGGAAAGCTGATGCTTTCTGAGAAAGCAAGCCACATCTGTTCCCACTAACAGCCCCATATATTCCTTCAACAGTTCAATTGTCTCAGTTGTCTGTTCAGAATGTATTCCTTATGTTACAGGCTCTTTGCTGGAAAGGTTAAAACCAAGTTAAAATTCTGTATTAGTGTGACACAATTCTGCAGGAGTTAACAATAAGTGACAAATGCCTTCACTTTTACAGAAACGCACACACACACAAATAATCAAGCTGAAACACAGAAGCTTCAAACTTAAAAGAACAGACAGAGTTCTTGCTTAAATTTTTTTGATTTTTTTTATTTGGGAAAAGTGCTTCTTACAAAAGGCAGCTGCAAAACAATACGTTATAGACCTCAGAACAATTTCTCATTCCATTTAAAAGTGAAAGGAGAGGCAGTCTAGGGGACAAGAGCAGCAGGAGAACAGATCACGGGGCATCCACGAGTCAATAAAAAACAGCAATAATGTAATGCGAGGTTAAAATTCCTGTGCTGGGGCTTTGGTGGCAAAGAAATTTTGCAATGCAAATTACAGCCAGAAACTGCATGACTGCCTTTGTAAGCAGTAACTCACATAAACTGAACAGCTTTACCAGGCAACTTGCCCAACTCAGATGCCAAGAGGCACGTGTACCTCGAACCAGCTGAGAGGCACAGCAATTTCCTAGCAAAGCTCACAGCTTAAGTAGTTACACCCAGTTCTAAAACTTACAGAGCAATAAAGCTGAAGGGGCCTCTCTGGTGTTCCTCTGACCCCACCTTAGCTAATTGGATTTCTGCTCCTGGACAACCCTAATCATATGCATGAAAGAGAGCTGGTGTATTAGGGAGTGCCATCTATTAAGTTAAGCGATAGTTAAGATCACTGCCACAGACTGGGCTGAGACCACTAAACCAGTTTCATGTCCAATTGGAGGCTAGACTTCATGCACCAAGAGGGGATGAAAGATGGTTTTGTTATTTTTAACTTACACAGAGTCTCCCCATCCTTGAGGTCCAACTCTACATTTATCTGTATATACACATAGAGAGTTCTCCTTTCACAAAAGACATCTTCCTTTCATGCTAAACACAGTAAAAACCCAGAACGTTCACACCTGGTTCTGGTTACACAGTAGTAATAGTAATGTGCAAGTAAACAAGAGACCAAAATCACAAATGAAGACGTGTTCATGAGGGGGCTGGAACGGAGCTGATGCCAGAAAGAGAGTATTTGTATCTGGCCTGAAGTCAGAAATATTGGTACAAAGACAGAAAAAAGGCCATCAGCCAATTTACATCCCCACTGCATGGCCACTGCTCATTTTTTTATCTGGGCTCTTCAAAATGAGTGTGGAAGTCCTGTAAACACTTTAACCCTGGAACTGGGTGAACTCTGTTGGGTACACAGATGAAGCAACAAACCTAAGCTAACTGTTTGACAGTTAAATTTATTTTTACAAAAACTAACATTTTAAAGATTTATTTCTTGTTATTTGTTTAAACAGAGGAAAAACAACACTCCTGGGGTGGGAGGGGATGGGAAGAGACAGACCCTGGGTAAAAGTTATTACAACAGCACCTGGAATTGATCGGCCTGCCTAGGAGAAACACAGGCACTGCCACAACACCACAGGTAATAGCTACTGCCTGAAGCCAAGACGACAGTCCACACTCCACTGACAGGTGCTATAGATCCAAGTCATAATAATCTTCCAGCTCATCATGAAACAAGTCCCACTCATCCTCGGAATCCGTTAGCTCATCGTCACCTCCTGCTGCCAACAGCATAAGCAACATCTCACCAAGCTCAAAGGTCACCACCTCATCCTCATCGGTCTCAAACGGATCACCATTCTCTCGCTCCTCGATGAACTCCCAGAACCGATTCCTCCGCTGGGCCTGCAAGTGGAACACAAGTATTTCCCCGGGTGACCAAGCAGTACAAGGCAGGAGTCTTCCCAGAAGCTGACAAGGTTCAGTCCCCAGCGTGCTTTCTGACATGCAAGAAACCATGTTTCTCTTCCAGGGAGATACTGACCTCCAGTAGAATTTACCCTTACACACCCCTATTAATGCTGCCCAACATTTCTACTTCAGTATGTTGGTGCACTAGGAAAGTTTTTAAAATTCACTCTTTCCACCTTGGCCTTCAGCGTTCACAAACTTTAGACCACTGCCTCCTTCAAATTCACCATTACAGAGGTCTATCAGAAGTAAAAAAAAAAAAAGAGTCAACGTTTCCCTGTCCTCTTCTCAAGGCAGCTGATTTAACGCACACCCCTCTTGCGCTCTCTCTGTATAGGAAGGACAAAAACCAGCAGCACTGACCCGGTATCTACTTGATGTTCCCACTTTGGGTCTCTGTGGCTCCTCTCGGCGGCCATCAGGATATGCATGTTTGTAAAAACAGTTTCCTCCAAACGGACAGCTCCCACGGCCTTCGTCAAAATACCTGCATGGCTTGTTGCTGGAAAGGAAAATATCGCAACCCTTACTCACAGCAGACCCCAACCAGACTTCAGATTTGCATTTACCTGTAGTCCAAAAGGATCTCAGGTACCATTTGGAGCAGAAGGTATTTTGTCAGCATAACACCTACGTGCAGAAATGAGGTATCGCATAATGTGTGTGGGTCGATGCATGCATAGGGACACTGATGTCTTGCAGTGCACAAGCTCATACTACCGTATGGCTACACCACCAGCGTTTTGCATATACAAGGGAAAAACTGAAGTCAAAGAATACAGGAATAGCTTTGTTCCTGTGTAGTTGCATGCATCTGCGGGCAGATAGGCAAGGATGCACTTCACACATGGTGGTGGAAAAGAGGTGAGAGGGCTTTACATCACCACCCTTCTTCTCCAGGTGTGCCTTTATCTCTGCTGTCTCAACTTGACAAAAGGCTGCAGTCACTGCTCATACCTCATTGCCTCCTTGTATTTCTGAATGAGTTTCTGCTTCTCTTCCTTCTCCTCCACCCAGTACTCACTTGGAATGACAAAGTTAGATGTGATCCGACATTCTGGGCAGGACCTGGGGAATGAACAGACTGTGCTGCAAAATTCCACATTACAGGGCGCTCTCTCTCCTATGTAACAAGTCATGGCATATATCCATCTTTAAAGTTGTATTGTACCCACACACTTGCTGCATGGGCTTTTCAATCTAGATTCTCTCTTACACATTAAGGTAACCTAAACTCTCTTCTTCAAGAACTCAATGGCAATGGCAGCTGGTCAGCTTGACTCAGAAGAGCTTGAAAAAACACTTCACACAGACTCCTTTTTCTTTAGGATTAAATAAATTTATTTTGGTTCGATTTCTGTATTTATTTGATTGGAACTTTGTTTTTTTAGAACAGCCTTTAAACGGAGAAACGTTTTGTCAACTGATTAATGAACTAGGGCAGTAATGAATTAAGAAGCATACATTCTGAACTGGTTAATCTGTTTTCAGGTTCCTGGCTGGATGTCCAAGATGTAAACAGTAACCATTGGACAACATGCTACTAACTGAAAGTTATTATCTACCATTAAGTGAGTTTTGCAAACTTAATCCACATTAACCAAATCAGAGTGTAAATATTATCCCTAACAATGATTTCACTTCCAAACTAAAGTTAGTATGCATTAAATGCAGTCTCTGTGCAGTCTGCATCTGGAAGTCTGTTGCAAGTTGTCACAAGTTACTAAGTTCTTCCATAGTAACAAAGCACAATCAAAATGGGAAAGTGCCTCACTTTATAATCTTGCTCTCAAATTGTTTAGCACTCCTCCACTTGCGGATGCACTTGAGACAGTAAGTGTGGCTGCAGTTGGAGAGGATCCCAAAGCGGCGCTCACTAGGATTAGCTTTCTCATACACCACCTCCATGCATATCCCGCACACCATGTCTTTACTACGCTGGACGGCAAATGAAAGCTCCATGTCCTTCTCGTGAGCTTCAATGCAAGACTGAAAAGGAGAGACAAAGAAAACAACTACAGAGACAACTGGTCACCTGGTGAACTCTAAGCAGGTTTTTAAGCTCAGTTTTACTCTGCTGTTTTGCATAATGAATGGAGTATGATTAAGCTGAAAAATCTTGATCCTGAAAAAAATTTGCTCAGATAGTGGGGAACAATCAATTCAGAGTTCAAATTCCTTTCTTCAGGCATTGCTTTTCAACATGAGAAAGGCAATCTAAAAGATCATCCAGTTTTACTAGGCAAAGAACAAAGCTTTAGTATCTTTAAGCAGACTGCTTTCCCAGCACAGATAAGGAAACCCAGCTGCTTTTGAATATGGCCCGGACAGGAAACAGTCCAGTTTACAACAGGAATTTCATTCACTGCCTGACCTGCATGCATCTTCAAATGAAAGGGAATTAGTGACAAGTGATTGCGGGGAGCTAGGAAGCAATAACTTAAAGCTGTTTAACACCAGACAGTTGTTTGCTTACCTTTATGTGCTCGGATCTCTGTGCAGCATCAATTGGATGCAAGACCTGCAGTCCACACATATCACACACATCCCCATGGATATACACGCAGTTTTCTCCATAACGACACTCTCCTACTGCAGCGTAGGGGCACAGCTCCTTCTTTATCTCCACATCTGCTTGCTGCTTTTCATATTCTTCCTCAATCACCATTTCCTGCAAGGGTGCTTCAGCACAGGAAGGAGCAGCTGGGAACAAAATTAAGGACAGTAACCAATACATTCAGATTTAGAGCACTGGGAGTGAAAATACATTGTTTTAATGCAAAGTAATCTTTGGGTAACCCTGCTCAAGTTACCCAAAGAGAATAATAAAAACAACCAAGGTTCATTTCAGTCCAAGTTTCACACACCCTCAACCTGAACTAACAGTTATTTTCCCACTCCAGAAAGCACAGTGAATTTCTTCATCCTTCAACCCAGACAAGACTAGAGCTATCAGGTTTCAGTGGTCAGATTCAGAGCCATTTACAGGCTAAGTCCGCTCTAGAAAAATCTCACTAGTCCTCAGCAGCCTAAGTAAATTTTTACACAAACTCTGGTTCAGCAACAATTAAGTAAGGTTACAAATCTCACTGCTTTGAGAATCAATTCCACATTAGCTAAAGTTAACCGTTTTTTTCCCAGAAATTACACAGCTGAAGCAATAAAGGTGCATCCAGCGTAACAAAATGCTAGTATGGAAACACCACAGCAGCAGTTCCTTATGGGCAAGTTAATTAGCATGTTGTTGTTCAGCCTGAACAATGGACTTTCACTTCTAGACTCCCAAGCATCTGTATGAACGATGCAAAAGCTGTGTCCACACCTCTCACCAAACTAATTCTATTCTAGATATTTCCCAAAAACCCTATCCTAAACAGATATCGGCTCACAGTTTTGGGGTATAAGCAAATACTGAAGATTAGCATAGGGAAATACTAGCTCTCAAAATAAGTTCAAGTCTGCTTCTTGAACCATCTCTGACTTTAGAGATCACCCGCACCGGTCTTGCATCAGCCTGTTTGCTAGAAGCATACTTTTCAAAAGCAAATGAGTGACAGAATAACAAGTCAACTGTCAACCTGTTCATTTTTCAGTAAGAGATTCCCAACCAAAAAAATCTTCATTACCTCTTCTTCCCTATGAGTTCTAGTGAATTGGCACCAGGAAAAGTAACAAGTAATCATATACTGGGCTCTACCTACTCTTTGGAGTAGCTGAACATAATATGAAAATTTGTACTTATTGAACCCCAACCACTCCCCCCCACCCCCCCCCCCCGCAGTTTGAAATCCATGGTCTCCACTTCCAAAAGAAGTAACAAAAATCACAACTACCAGTCAGTTTCTATTCCCTCGACTGTCATTTTTGCCAGTGTTTTTTCTAGTTAATGTTGTTACAGATTTTCTACCTAGTTGAGTCACATGACTTCTGACATCTTGTTTGACCCTTACTGAGGAAGAAGAGTTTAGTAGATCACAGTATGGATGGGCAGAAGCCTACCAGACAGGCAAATGAAGCTAAGTTTCAAAGGAATCAAGTGATACAGTACTTCTTTTAATGGGGTTGGCAAGATGATCTTTGCATAAGGCAATCCTCTATCTGCAGAAAATGCATACTTTGAAAGAAGAGGCACATTTGAAGCTTAACAGAAAAATTCAGAGTCACCTGCACTCCTCTCAAGGATATCTTTTGTCAAAACTGTATTCAGTAAGGGTTTTATTAATTTAAAAAAAAAACCACAAACCCAAAAAAACCCAAAACAACCAACCAGAAACAAAAAAAAACAACCCACAACACTTATTACTTGACGTTCTTTGAGAATAAAGGCTTTGAAGTCTTACCCCTCCAGAGACTGACTTAGAAACCCATTTATTTACTATGCTGGTCCACAGAAGGAGAGCAGAGGTTCACATCTTGGCACGAAAAAAAGTATGGAGTTGTTACTTAAAACAAACAAACCACCATCAACAACAACTACTTAAGTCAACAAGCACATACAGCTATTAAATTCCAGCCCAGTCCACAATACCATCCTCGCACAAAAAAAGTACAACTTGTTCCTAGTGACTAGACATCTAGACAAGACACAGATCTATGAATGTCAGTCTTTAATAATGGCTCTGGGTACTTCTATAGTATGAGAGGGTGGGAGAGGGAAAAACATGCTAAAGGTGACATTAGTTTTCCAGTCCCAGTCTTCTGTGCTGTCCCAGCACTTCCCCTCAGCAAGAGCTGTATTTCTATGAAATAAAAATTAAATTAGTATTTTCACTTCTGAATATCTCAGCTTCCATAACCTAAAGCTCTGCATGTGTATCTCCTGTATCGACTGCACTGTATCCGCTACAGTTTTGCTTCCTCTTTGAAAGCAAAATCAGAGAAACTCCCAAGACTCCATTGCCTCAGTAGTTCCAAATCCAACATCCCCCACAGAGTACCATTTACTCTGTACGATTCTGTCTGCTGTTTTCAAAACCACTACTCTCCAGTAGGTGGACCCAATCCCTGTCTTCTCACTGCCCATTTCACAGTCAACACTGCTAAATTCATACTAGTGAAAAAACTAGTTCATTACCTTCAATTCACACACCACCTGCTTTCACTCTAGGACACACTTTGTAGCATCAAGTACATTCATCTTGTAGCAGCAGGAAACAGCCACCCAGTTCAGAGCGTCTCTTATTTTTCTGCCTTTCTACTCTCCCTCAGTTATTCCAGAACACCTAGCAGCAGCAGCACAACAAATACGGAAACGCAGTGCATCTGTACATCAAACAAGTGAATACCTGAAGAATCATCACTATTGTCTTTGCTAGGCCCTGAGACCATCTTCAAGATACCAGGTTTAGTCCCAAATCAGAGATTTCTGCATGAGCAGAATGTCTTGTCTCATAGTAAAAGATGAGCATTATAGCCCAAGCTACACATGGTTAAACTGCCAACTCTGAATCTTCAGCATTTGTAAGACAATTTAAAACACACAGGCTTCTAGCTAATCTTGAGAAATAGATTCCATTTTAAAGTTTCCAAGTACCTGTACATTTCTCCAGGCATTTGACAAGAATAATCTGTACAGCTTTAAAGTATACACCGTGGAACACACTGCACACATCCTCCTGATCGCTACAGCAAGGTTCTTCATTTTTATAGCTTAATAAAGACAGTAGCTTCAGTAAAGTAAAGTTTTTAAAATGCAGCTTTTAAGAAGTCACCATGGGAATTGGCATCATGTAGCACTGTTCAGAACAGAAACAGCTGAGTATGTCTGTACATTAAAATACATCAAATTTCAAAGGATAGAGAATTTCAAAGGACAAGAGAATTAGTAGATTTCAAGGCACTTAGATTTCAAATTAAATTTCAAAGGACAAGAGAATTTGGAACAAGATTCAGAGAAGAGAATGTTAACTTATGCTGTGGCACCCACAAGTTTCCATGAAAATAAACCTGACCCCCTAGAAAAAGGAACTGCTTCAGTAAAACTAAGTGAGTTAAAGGTATAATGAAATTCTTACGCTTCAGGAATTTAGGAGAAAGCACCAGCTCTCCTATAAGGAGTAGGTGTATTTAAAAGATCTCCAGCTGTTCAAACTAGCAATGAACTGATTCCAGTGGAGGGCCACCCAGCCATTAAGGGGACTGAAGCACACAAAAAGAGACTGAGGAAACCCGCCTCGTTCAGCTTAAGAAATTATCTTATTGCTATCTTCAACTACCTAATGGAGGGGTGGGGGGCGAAGAGACCCAGACTCTTCTCAGATGTGCCCACGACAAGAGACAGAAGGCAAGCTGAGGCAGGGAAAAATCCAATTACACACTAGGAAAGAGTTTTGCCTTGTGAAAAGTCAAACACGCAAGAGGTTATGGCATTTTGAACATCTCCGAGGATAGTGATCCAACTAAACAAAGCCTCTGGCAACCTGACAGAGCTGACCCTGCTTTGAGCAGGAAATGAAGTAGATGAAATCTAGAGGTCCCTTCCAATCTAAATGATTCTATTTTGATTAAAAGATTAAAAAAAGGGATCCTTTGTCTCAATGAACAGAGAAGCCATATCTTTTATGACAGTAAGGTGACATATTAAAAGGTAGAAGACAAGTTTTAATTCCTTTGGACTATAACCAAAGTCACAGATACACCAAACAATTCCATAATCCAACTTCTCAACAACGCTAGCGAAATGTTAATGTTGCTTGAGCGTCCCCTTCCTATTCACCCTTCCTCAAATCAGATCAGAGCAGGCTCCAGCAGCACCCTGTAACACTGAGAAGGTAATTCCTCTTTTCAGATCCAAGAATATGAGTAGTGCTGTGGAGACAAAGAAGTATAATCTGAGCACTGTATGACAACTTCAAACTCTTCTGGACACAATGTGTCCATTTTGGATTTAAGCAATTATTTCACTACTCATGGCCACAAGCCTTCAGTTTTAGAGAGCCAAATATTAGAAATTATGCTAAAGTAAACACATTCAGCCTACTTTTCATTTAAATTTTAAGTCTTTGTGCTATCTTTCTGCAGGGAAAGCAGATGACAAGTATGCTACTTAAAACAATCTGGTCCCATATGATGAGCTTCTTCAATCTCATTCTCAACACGAGCTGTCACACTATTAGGAAGTCAAGTCTCAGAAAGGTAACCAGAATAAATTATTTTCAGCCTCTGGTCTGAATTGCCATGGGATTCATGAAAGCAAGTATTAGGCTTCGATTCATTCTACAGGAATCTGTACCTCCACTGAGAAACCTTTAAAAGATTGCAAAAAAAACCCCCAAACAAACACACACTCCCCCTCAAAGGTTATCTTTCCAGAGTAGTGATATTAATTGCATCACCAGTATTTTCTTCTCCCATCACATATGCAAACTAAACTCCAAAGAAGGAGATTCACAAAGTCATTCAGAGCCATAACAAGAGGAAGCCAGTTATGCAGAGACTGTCTTTAAGTATACCTGGTTTCAGAACATCAGGGACAGCAGTAGTAACTGATGTGGAACAGTCCAACTATTCACATCAGGAAATTCAAGCATAACTTAAGGACACATCACTTGAAGTGATTAATAAATATCAATAGCTCTATACTCAACGAAACCAAAAGCATTAAAATAAATGCACTACATATAAACTGTTGACCCATGACAGAATTTTACTGTTATCCCATGATCAGCTTACCCCGTCCACAGTATGGCTGCCCAGGGACAAACTCTACAGCATTCACCCAGTCTTCAGCACCTACTCCTGCAGCTGCCAGATCGATATTTTCATCTTCTATCTCAGCAATAATTTCTTCAACTGTTTCAGGGAGTGATGCGAAGTCTGAGGATACTGAGGGATAAATTTTTGCATCTGGATTCACATCAGTCACTTCTTCCTGTTTCAGTGGCTTGGTATGTTCATATCTAAAAAGTTAAAACACATCATGTCAACTCTTCACAAAAAAAATACCTCCATAAAGCAGCCTAAGGGATTGCAAATAAACTGATTAAGATGTAAACACACTATTCTGAAGAAGGACCTAGAAATTGCTTGGAAGAGAAGGCCACTGATGACGCTTTATAGAGACATGCTTCCACTTGTGTCACCTGTTGGCACTGCTTAAGGAAACAGAAGGTACTCCATGATTTTGGAGGAAATGGAGCAGCATGCACAATTCTTACTTAACTTAGATCAAATGAACTTCAGTTATGTCCAAAACTGGTCACGTACCTATTATGCATGTGCAGCATTACTGAATGAGATAAATTAGTTCATGCAGCTTTAAAAACAGAAGACTAAGGGCAGATACTGCTGTCTTCAACTACCTTGTGGGAAGCCACAGGAAAGATGCAGCCAGAGTCTTCTCAGAAGTACAGCGATAGGATGAGAGCCAGTAGACACAAGCCCAAAATGGGAAGTTACAATTAGATGTTTGGAAAAAAATTCACTGTGAGAGTAGTCAAACACTGGAACAGGTGCCCAGAGAGGCTGCACAATCTTCATCCTTGCAGATAATCAAAACTTGACTGAACAATGCCTTGGGCAACCTGACCTAAGCTGCTCTGCCTTCAGCATGGCTCCAGAGATCCCCACCAACATAAGTGATTCTTCTGTATCTGAGCATCTTGCCTCATTCAGATTTTACATTGAATTTTAGTAGTTATTTCTAACGCCTCTTTCAACTTACTGTGGAAAATGATGCTCAGAACAATTTGATCCCTACCACCCACAAACAACAGGAAAGCACTGTTTCCTTCAAAAATATGTCTTCCAGCAACTAGTAGACTACATGGGAAAATAAATTACAGGTGTACCTTTGAAGTCTTAGATATTTGCTGACTAATTTCAAGGACAAAGGGAGGGAATTTTTTGGAGATCATACAAAACTTTTAAGCAGCTGTGATTCATTTACCTTGTGTCAGATTGAAAACAACAAAGTCACAGTTCTTGCATATTAAAGAGATGGTCCCAACTGAATGTCAGCTTTGAAACCCTAAGGAAGCTATGAAGCACAAATCTGAAAGTCAAGCCTTCAGACCTCTATACCAATGGTCTCCAAAGTGGTACGTATGCACCCTAGGTGGTGCACAAGACAATCCACTGGAGCGCAGGAAGAAAATACTAGACCTTCTTGTCATATTTTTTTTTCTAAAAAACATACAAAATTATGTTTTACTAATATTTAACATACAGCTTGACAGCGGTGTCCTTACTCGGTCCGTATGTCAGAGGGTCCCACGTATGGTATGCGCAAGGTGTCCTGAAGGAGGAGCAGGTGTTCCATCACGCAGCAGGGTTGACAGTGGCACCCTCACTTGCTCATTCATTTTCAGCATATTTCAAAACATTGCAGTTTGTTTGTGCTCAATTAAATGGATTGACAGATTATATTATCTTGTTTTACCTAAACTAACTCTGACAAAACAAACAAGTGGCTTAAAAAGATTCCTGCAAATAAACTGTGGACTTAAGACAACACTGACAACGTGAGCACCAGCAAACAACAAGAAAATGTCTACTATCAAGAAAAAAAATCTACAATTAACTCTTCATTACAAGGTAAAGACAATGCCAACCTAATTAGATCTGACAAGAACGGGGTGGGGGGGGGGTGGGGGGGAGGGGGAAGGAATAAATCAAGATTACCAAGAAGACTATTTGAAATATAGATTTACATCCACTATTATTAACAATGCCCTCAGTGTATATTGTGGCTTGAGATATTAGCTAATAATAGTATGAAGCCATCACAATTAGCAAGACATTTAAAATCTAAACATCCAGAACATGAAGACAAACCTCTACAATTTTTTCAGAGATGTTTCAAGTCATGCAATACTCAATGCAGTACTTTACAACAGTTAAGCCTCTTTTGAGGCTTCTTATGTAACAGTGAAAGACAAAAAGCCGCATACCATTGGACCACTTGTTCCTCCCGCTGTGGTAAAAATGACTGAAATAATGCATGGAAAACAATATGGTGACAAAGTAAAATATATTCCTTTGTCAGCAAATACTGTTGGGAAACACATAGAAAACACTGCTGAAGATTTGAAGAAACAAGTATTAGAACAAATTTCACAATGTGGGAAGTTTGCTGTACAGCTGGATGACAGTACAGATGTTTCTAACGTCTCAGCTTATGATATTTGCTAGATTCTGTTTCAATAATGAAATACACAAAGAACTACTTTTTGTGAGCCACTAAGAAAAAATGTACTGGAAGAGATATATTCTCAACAAATGACTTCTTTAATAAAGACAAAAAGATGTACTGGAGGAGATGTATTCTCAACAGTAAATGAATTCTTTAACAAAAACAATGTTTTATGGAAAAACTGTGCAAGTGTAACCACTGCTTTGACTAGAATAAAAAAAAAATGATTCCAGGGTAAGATTACAAGAGATAGGACCACACCAGAAATTCATTCACTGTATCATTCATAGGCAAGATATTGTAGCAAAGATGGAGCCAGAAGCACACAAAGTCCTACAGAGTGTCATCAATATGGTTAATTGTATAAAAACAAGACCTTTAAATAGTTGAATCTTTACAACACTTTGTTATGAGATGGAGAGCGACCATGAAAATCTTCTGTACCAGAAAGGTTTGCTGGTTATCTTGTGGTAAAGCGCTTAAAAGTTGTCAAAGATGAGTTACACGTTTTTCTTTCACAAAAAGACAAGTGTTCCAAATTTGCTGACCTTTTCCATGATGACAAGTTGCTGTCAGTAGCATGCTACCTAGCAGATACTTTCAAAAAAATAAACACACTTAATCTGTCCCTTCAAGGTAAAGGTGACATTTTAAGGGCAAGTAACTGCTTCTTGAAAGAAGCTTGTGGTATGGAGACAACATTTTGAAAATGGCTGTTCTGAAACATTTCCACCATTATGCAATTTTGTTGCCAAAAATGATGCAAGTGCATCAACTATAAAAACCTCTCTTATCTTGTACACTTAGAGAATTATGTTTCCAAGTTTTTTTTAACAAGTTTAAAAATCTTCCAAAGAGTTTCAGTGGGTTTTGGACCCGTTTGTCAAAAATATAACAACACAACACCTTCCAATTAGTCTGCAGGAACAGCTGATTGACATCAGGGAAGATCAAAATTTACTAGCCAAATTTTAACAAAAGTCTTTGCATAATTGATGGATAGGATTGAAAAATTATTATCACGCATTAGTAAGTGCGGTCAACAATACACTTCTTCCTTTTGGATCTACATATCTTTGTGAAAGATCTTCTTCAGCTATGACAGCCATTAAAACTAAGAACTGAAATAAACTGAACTTACGAGACCACTGTACAAAACACTGAACAAATCACTATTACAAAATGTTAAACTAAGATTAAAAAAAAAACGAACCACAAAGCATATTCAGTCAATATTACTGTCAGTAAAAAATTACTAATAAGGCTTTTTAGTGAGAGCAAAAATAGTTTGACTGTTAATAAAATATTTTATAAATATTGTTTATTTCATCTTTATTACATCTCTTTTTAAAGTCTTTTGTGTATGTTTTACAGTGTACATATTAGTACAGTAGTAGATATATATAATCTATTAAAAAAAAATATATATATGGGAGGTGCTCAAAAATTTTTCACTGATGGGGTGCGTGATCAGAAGTTTGGAGACCACTGATCTACATGATCAAGAAAGCAACATTGGTAGATAGAAGGCTACAGAGGCTTATTTTTGTTATCTTTCTTATACATAGTAACCATACATCAAACATGAAAGTAAAGCTAACTATGAGCTACCATACAAAGTCATGATGCAAATATTTAATCATGCATTAGAGGTGCAACAAGACAATGTTAAAACTCCTGATAAGTTTTAATAAAGTGAACTTAAGATGATGCAAACACCCCTAAGACTTTGTAAAGCTTTGCTACGCTAGGAAAGCATCCATTTCCTTTCTTCGTACTCCTTCTTTTTTACTTTTTAATAATTTCAGGGGTATAGGTTAAGTCAAACTATGTTTTCATAATGTAGATTCATTTTGTATAGGCAACATTTTAGAACCTACATGACTACACTCCAGTTACTTTTCCAAAATGGCAGTTCAAGTGTCAGAGTAGCAATTCCTGAAAAGACACACACACACGACCGGGGGGGGGGGGGGGGGGGGGGGGGGGGGGGGGGAGGGAGGGGTGGGGTGTGGAATCTTACGTGTTCAGGCTTTTATGGTCACTTACCAAACGTAACTCAGTTCCATCAGTTCAGCTTGTCTGAATGCAGTCTCATATTTCAATTAATTAATCTACTCATGTTATTAATAAACAAGCAAAAAACCCCCCACACCCTGACAACTAGCACTTATGAAAACCAGTTCTCTTCTCACCTTGCCTTTGCTTATTTATGTGCATAGCAAAGCAAACACTATAGTATTTAGCACAAGAAGGCAGTTTGTGAAAATAAGCTATTTTTATACATTTCTGAAGTTGCAATGAGAGAGGAAAACACTTTAAGATTTACTGCCTTTCTGTGAGCTCTGTACTCAGGGACTCAGAGTGAGATTACTCCTCTACAGGATGGCCAATGGCATTTCTTTACCTGCAACGATCTCCATAAGCACAGCATCCTCGCTGATAATACCTGCACACCATGGCAGACTGACTAGTGGAGAGGTCATGGGAGTAGCGACAGTTGTCTCCTTCCTTGCAAACTCCATGCATGAAATATCTGTAAGACAGAAGACTACTGTGAATTAAGGAGCACTGAAGCTGTAAACCAAAGTATTTGGATGATGAGTTATTCTACAAATCAAGGTATGCTGAATTAACAACACTACTAACAACACTACTGACAACCTATGGGACCACGTCCCGGTATAAACGTACAAATAAGAACGTCTGAGAAAAGATGAAGCCTTAGCTATTCCAGTGAACTGTGCTGCACATTTAGGGACTTACACTTACAAAAGCCTGAAAAAAACCTGCAAAGCCAACCTTATCCTGGGCTATGACACAGAGAGGAAAGAGTCTTGGACAAAGTAGATGGGGACAAAGTTTTACTTGTAGCTTCTGTGTTCTGACACCAACAAAAACCCTAGTGAAGCCCACCGCTGAAACCAAGACTCAAAATCAGCCACACCCTAAACAAGTTTCCTGAGGGTTTAAATCTATTTTGAATTTGTAAGTAATTCAATCAGAAGAAATTTACTCTGCAAGAATGCAAAACATGTTTGTGATGGATAATTACATCTGACAAAACATACACATTAGTTTTTGCCATAGGAGCCAAATAATCAGTCGAAGCACCCTGCTTCAATGCTCTGCTGCCTTGTCTTGAAAGAACTGTACAGTTTCAAAGCTTTTGAGGACAGTTTACTAAATTTTAGCATGTCAAGTAATGCAAATTTAATTGAAAATCCTCAAATTCAGGTATTCAAGAAAACTGAACAGTCATTTTCAATTTGTTTTAAATTTTAACCTAGAAGACACAAGTTTATTTAAATTCAAGGCACTGTATTCAGACTCAATATGTTCACATCAAAACCACAACTGAAAATACAAGTTTAAGTACATCTTTCCCAATCCACATAGAAGTGTTAGCAGGGGGTGGGAGGGTGGAGAAAAAAGAAAAAAACACACAAAACCCCCAAACCTATGTAAGAACTGAATCCATCAACATGTTTACCAACACTTCAATTTAGAAAGAAGCACTGGCCCCCAGATACCAAGTAAGCTGCAAACTCTGAACTCATTGGAAACATCAAGACCTGGTAAACAAGAAAATTTGTTAGAGTTTAGGTCTCTCACAAAAACACCACTTGAGGGAAGACAGAGGCAGATTATACCCTTCCAAGCCCATCTTGCTGCTGAAAGGGGCAGTCCTGCCCTCCTCCAGTTGCACATTTCCACTGCTTTGCATTGGTATTACCACACCTATGAAGCCAGCAGAACCAGATCCTCCAACCAGCTGACTGCGCAGCCACACAGCAGTACAGCTAGCACAAGAAACAGAAGGATCATCTTTCAGCAGCCCAAACTAAGATTAGGATAGCTCTTCACAAAACAGCACATCCAAGTCGATATTCCTAAACTTAAAAGGTGTCAAGCTGTTGAATTGGATGAACTTCTGCATAGGTACTTAGTCTGCTGTATTTTTAAGAAGTCAGATAAATCAAAGTGAACAATTCAGCAAATGACATAAGTAGAGCTACGTTTGTAATCCAGTACTAGGGATATATTAAACCTGAGGTGAGTCTTAAGAGGGCTGGTAACCCTCCGTGCACAAAATCAATGGTGTATTCAAGGTCCTAAGAACAACAACAACAAAAAAAGTCTAAAGTGGGTTTATAAACCACCAGCTGACACTTGCCCTCAGGCTGCAATTCACACTCAAAACAATCACCTGTCTGTACACTATAGCCGCATAGTAACCAGAGAAGAAATGTGGTCCTACATAAAAAGTAAGTGGTATAAGACCAAGATGAGGCTCTGCAGGATATTCTCCCCAGAGAGATGAGTACCCTAGTCAGGTTTGCCAGGTGGCTGCACAAACAGCTATTCCAGCACACAGCAGGAATAGGGTGTTGCAAAAACAAAACAAAAAAACCCCCATGTTCCATAACCAGCACTCTCCACTGTGAACAAGAAAAAAAAATCGAAAACCCACCACCCCCACACACACCACCACAACCCACCCACAAACAAACCCACCTCAAAGCAAAAAAACCAACCACCCATGAACTTGTGGGACCAGAACATAACTGGAATTTCTGGCTTGCTTTTAAGAAATGGGAGTCACACCAATAGGGTAAAAAATAATTCAGGTTGTTAAACGTTTGTTCTTTAACAACTGTTATCTCCACCCTTTGCCTATTTCCATGCAGCATTGCTCCCCCCATGTGTTGGGGCATGCAATTTCATAGCCACCTGCTGACTCAGATCCGGAAATGGCTTCAGATGTAACCTGAAATTGCTTTTGCTGCCCCCATGGTTATTTTTAATCCAGATCAGATCACTGCTCAGCCCCACTGCACAGTGCTACTTAAGCCAACAAAGTGTTGGGACACCACTACGGCTGAAATAAGTGATTAAGAGAAAGGCACCAGCCTGAAGTGAGGACTTCTGTTAGAAAGTACTTGGTCAACAGAACTTATCCCAAATACATAAGCCTCAAAATTAGGCTCTCCCACTGCTTGTTAAGACAGAAGAAATGGAGCTCCAAGTCCCTTTCCTTCTTTCCCAGCTTATGTTAGAAAATCCTCTGCAAATACTGATTCTGTATAATTCTGAAAGCTGTCACAATTCATTACATCAAGATGGTAAGCTATAAAGGGAAAAAAAACAAACCTGAAACACTCACAAGCTCAATTTCATTCACACATCACTTTTAAAGGCCTGCAACCCTACGCAGCAAACTCAGCATCACTTGAACAAGAAGGCTGGGGTGGGAGGAGAGAAAAATGTATTTCTCTAAGGATTACACCAACTTCCTCCCACCACCACCCCGAGGTAAGATTTTTTTTACTTTAAGGTCACAAAGAATTTAACATTTTACATATGAAAACGTGGTGTTTGGCTAAAATATGCTTTAGTCATGTCAAAATATAAACAAGAGTGCATGATTTTTGGTGAAAGGTAACAAAACTTCTGTTGGAGAGCATCTTTACACACACAGAGTATTCAATTTAACTGTAACTTTACACAACAGTAATACCAGCTTCTTGTTTCTGGTTACAGGAAAAAAGGATCCTTAAAACTGAGAAATACATGAGTTACCTGGCTCACTCAGTGACATCTAGAAGGATATATGAAATTTACATTCTGTCAAATAGTCAGAGAATACATATAATTTCAGCTGAAAAAGTAAAACTAGATCAAGACAAGCATATAACTGGATTTTCTCCGAGTGTCTATGATGTTGTAATCCAAAAAGCACTTATTCTGGCAGCAGTGCTCTGTCTTTCCTATTGAGATATACTAGCATAGTTTGGCGAGGCTGCATGGGGAACCAGACCAGATAACTCATCGGGGTCCAAACCCAGATCTTCTCCCCAGTTTGGTTCATTGCATGACTGTACAAAACATGAGTGATACCAACACACGGAACAACCATCCAGAAGTAATAATTGCCTGCACTGGCATTTTATCACTGAAAAATGTTTCAACTCATGTCTAATTATGGATGCCTTGATCAAAATAGCATATCCTGATTTTCATGGGGTACTTAAAAAAGGTCATAGAAATCAGGCTTTGCACATCCAAATGTATCAAGTTGTAGACAAGACCCGGTGGGCACTTTCTGGAAACATATAGAGAAAACACTTCTCCAAGGCCATAAAGCTAATCATGTCTCCAACTCCCTGGAACTCCAACCACTGTAGAGAGGTCAGATGTTACAAGTACTACAATTAATTTACTAGAATACTTAAAATTTTCAAGTTTATCCAGGTTTCAATGACCTGGATTTCCACGATGCTTTAAAGTATGATAATCTACTAAAGACTGTTTTCCACTGCTAGAATAATGTTATTTCTATTACTTGCCATTAAGCTAGAGAAAAAGAATTTACAATGCTTTTATCAAAAATACAATGCAGTGTTAAACACATATAACTGCAGTCTAAAATCCTGAAGATGTACCAGCTTCTTTCACATGCTTCCTTCTATATATTAAGTCTTTACCCCTGTAATCCTACTACTGAAATCAATACACAGTACTTCTTTCCATAGCTTTTGAAGCTTGCAATAGGTTTGCTTATTCAGGTATGGTTTGTTCTTTACTTCAGGTCCACTTAGTTCTGCTTTCAGGTAAACCCATTTAATTATTAAACTACTGGTTTTGCTGAATTAGAATGCCACACCCGGCAACAGACCTCCTTCAAAAATTGGGACATTGCCATGACTGGCAGACAGGCAACCTCAGGATAAGAGCGAACTGCCATTCATTAGCTTCTTCAGGTGCCATACAGAGACCAAGAATTCCCAGGGAAGAAGGCAGCAGGGAAGGGGCCAGGCACACTGTTCTAGCACAGCACATGGGCATTCAGCCATGTGAGTGGCTACTGAAATTCTACATGCATTAGTAACCTTAAGAAAAAGGAAGAGAAAAAAGAAAATAAGTAGATCTTAATAGCATTTATCTCCTTTTCCATTCTCCTCCATAACCTCCTTCAGCAAGAAGCTAGTGGGGGATCCAGAACAGAGCAGCTAAGAAAGGGGCAATACAAGCAGGCTGTTAAGAGGCTTGCGCTCCACAACTTATTGCTAGTGTTGCACTGAATTAAGGAGGCATACTTCACCAATTCAGATTCTTCACATTAAAAGACAGATAAATACCTGATCTAGGTTTTCAGAAAGAACAGCAAAGATACAAACATGTAGACAACTCTCAAAATACACCAATTAGTTGCTAAGGGTTTTATTTATGTTCAGTTATCAAACAAACAAAAGAAATGTAATCTATTTACGTCAACTTGATGACCTTAACTGTTATTGCATGACATCTGGAAAACACAAATATCTGGCTCTAACAGTCTCAAGTCTTTGGAAAAAAAATGTTGGCTATACCACTGGTCAATAAAACCATGTATCCATCTGAAACTGGAAGGACAGAGAAACTTGGTAAGGACCACCATTCTTTTTCATATTACAAACATCAGAATAGTAAATAAAAAGTAGTTATGAATTACAGTTTTACTCCCCTGTGGTTTATTCCAGATTAAAAGATTATAAAGTTTTTACACACCACAAAAGCCTTGAAAACTGCTAAACCATATAAACAATGCAAGAAAATTATTTTTCATCATCTCTTAATGAACATGGTGAATTCCTACATTTCACCCTGAGGCTTCTAAACTTTAGCTGCAAGAAAAACAGAAAGGTAACATCTGCAAAACTAGATGTCTAAGAGAAATCAAAGTCCTTCATCTTAGTCATTGTATCTCTCACTCTGAGAGTGAGATCAATCATCCATCCCAAGGATATCACACTGGCATAATAATACTCATTAGCCAACCAATTTATCATACCAGGTATTGAAAGGAGCAGCAAGGATTTATTCTACCAATTCTAAAACTTCCAGTTCTGATAAAACAGCAGTATTCCTTCACCAACCATGAAGTGCAAAGTACTTATACTGGAGAGACTATCATCTCCCAGAAGTTTTTCAGGCAGCATTTACTGTCACACATATGATGATTCAAGTAAATAAAGCCTATAAACAAATAGAATTGTGCAGTGCTACTCAAAACAGAAACTGCTCTACCTACTATATTAAAAACTTGCATTTTCAAATTCAACCCCTTCATCTCAGTTAAATCCTCAAGCTCTTTCATGAAGATAAAACAAGATTTAATAGTAAGAAATAAATTTTCTTCAATATGAATACATCCTCCTATTGAAACCAAACTCAGAAAAACAAAATTCTTACCACACATTCCCAGAAGCTCAAGTCTGTTAATTTCTGTTTCTGTTACTTCTGAAACTGTTAATTTCACTTTCAAGTCTGTGGAACACTAGTCTGCCTACAATTTGAATGGCCCACTAAAAATAAACGAGTAAATAAGCAAGCAAACAATGGGGTAACTGGGAGGATTAGTCAAAAAGAACAAAGAATGGGGAGGTTCGTTAAGTCCAAAGCAGAGACCTCATTCTTCTTCAAGCTCATATTAAAGCACATTAACCGTTACAAAACAGTAGCTTAACTTCCCGCTAGTCCTCAGTAAATAAATATATTCATTAGACAGACTCACTGCACTGCATGACACAGGTGAACTCGACTGCTTCTGTACTACAGCAGTCACTGTCTTCAATAACTTGATTGATTGTGTCTGTTACCTGAGTAAACATATATATATACATATCTCTCTCAACAATCCATTTCACCTAATTGAGCCTTTCGATCTTCAGAGATAATGAGGCAATCTACATAGAGGGAGCACTAACCTATACCCTTGCAGCTCACTTAAAAGCTGAGCTAAGCATAATTCCCGGGCACCTCCTCATCACCGGCCTACGTTTAACTGCCATGCATCAAATATTAACCCGGTTATTCATAGGCAAACCTCTTTGTATGCCGAAGTACCCAGAGAGAGCTGAGAAACAGTGCTTCTCAAATGGACACGTTAACAGTGCATTAATCAAAATAAAAAGCGATCAACAGTTAACAGGAGTGCTTTAAATACTGCACGGCATACCTAGCAGCACAAAAGAGAGACACAGCAAGCAAGTTGCATGTGAAAGCCAAGCGAGGGTTCTTAATACTGCTATCTGAATCTGCAATTGGCACACACGCAAAAACAGGCAGAAAAGATACAGATCTCACATCAAGTTCTAGAGCCTCTTCCTTTCTGCCCAAGGGATGTTCCTTTTTGCTTCCAAGTGACTTGGAATGTATTTGCCCAGAAACATAAGCAGGTTAAACATAATTTACAATTTTATTTAAATAAAAAAATAAAAATAGTAATTAAAAAAAAATATCAGGAGATGCTCCTTGATGCCGATCTTGGATTACCACTTGCTTTCATATAAACTAATACATTTCTATATTCACAAAAACGGTCTTATATTCCTTTCAGCCTGCAAATAGGCCAGCAGTGTAAGTTTAAAAATAGTCCACCCAGCAAGGTTTACAACATGCAGTATGATTTGCATAATCCCACAAAAAAAAGATTTATCAGAAATACAGTTTAAAGGAAAATACAAATAGAAAATGACGCAGCATCCAGAATCTTAACGTAACACAAGCAGCAGCACTCCTTACATTTTGCAGTCTATCATGGCTTATTCCCATTCTCTAATTTAATAAATAATTCTTGCCGCATCACTCACGAATTCATTTCAATTTTAAAATCTTTATTCAAATGGATAAGAACGTGAATAATTTTCTATTTCCTGCTTTATCGCATTTTCTGGAACACGGTTACAGGCCTTCCATTCTACAGTCTCCTTCACACCGATCACTGCGGGCATATTTTTACACAATAAATAGTGGCCCACGGCATCCCACAAGGAGCCAGCAACGCTTCCAACCCCCCTGGCATGGCAAGGGGACGGTAGCCACACGCCATTTGCACAGCGGAGCCGCAGGGAACACCCTCCCATGAAGCAGGGGCAGAAGAAAGGCGGCAGCCCGCACCGCCCCCGCCCGCGGGTCCGGCTCCACCAGGCTAGGCCCGGAGCGCGCTCGACGCCAACCGGTACTTCCGGCAACGGGCCGGCAACGCGCCGCCGCCGCCGCCCCACTACATCCCCCACAAGCCCCGCCGCCGGTTTCCGCCCGAAGGCGCCGCAAGGCGCGGAACGGCCCGGCCAGCTGCGCAATCTGCCGCAGGCCCCCCCGCAGGGCGCCTGGCGGGGCGGGGCAGGGCGGGGGGGGAGGGGGCGCTGCGGCCGCGCGCTGCGCGTACGTGACCGGGGGAGGGAGGGAAGCGGCGCGGAGCGACGCTGATGGAAACGGCCGGAGGGTGGGGGGAAGGGTGACCGCAACCGCCCCCTCCCCCCCCAGCTGCGGGCAGCGCGTACCTGCAAGTGACCTGCTTGGTCCAGCCGCCTCCTCCCGGCCCCGCGGCGGGTGGCGGCACGGCTGCGAAGTCGAAGGCCGCGGCCGTCGCTCCCGCGGCCGCTGCGGCGGATGTTCCCAGGGCCGCGGCCGCCGCGGCGCCCGCCGTTGTTCCCAGAGCCACCGCCTCCGCCATTACTGTTTATCCCACACAGCGGCAGCACCGGAACTTCCGGGAGCACATCCTTCCGGCCGGGCGGACGGGGCGCAGCCGGGCGGCGGCGGGGCGGAGCGGAGGCCAGGCTGCAACGGGCAGCGGGACCGCTGAGGCGGGCACCAGCTCCGCCCCCTCCCTCGCGCTGGGCGGGCACCGCCCCCCCGCCGAACGGCGGCTCCGATTGGTGGTGGGGAGCGTCCACGCGGGAACGTGCGGGGGGGAGGGGGGGGTGCCGGGCGTTACCGCCGCGCGGCGCTGCCGTTGGCCCCGCGCGGCCTCCGTAATTTAATGGCGTGTTTGAACCGTCGGTGGCGGCCTGGGGAAAGGCACCTCGGCTGCACCGCTGGGGAATGGGCCCAGGCGTAGCCCGGCTGCTGGGCCTCAGAGGCCGCCTCGCCCCAGTCAGCCGTGAGGAGCAGCAGCGCTCGCCTGACGGGGTGGGGCCTTCAGAGACGCCCAGTTGCCGGCCTGCGCTGCGCCGGTTGGGCTGGCTCAGTCAGCGGCGGGAAACGGGCCTTGTCCTGGCGGGAAGGACACGTAACGGCAACGTGGTGCCGACTGCGGGGGGGGGGGAGGGAAGAAAAAACGAGCCAGTGGCGCCTCAAAAGCCCAGACCGAAAATTGGCACAAGGCCACCAGAGAGCTCAGTGCTGCTAATTTGGGATGAGAAACATCATGTCCTTCTGCCATAATAAATCCTGGTTGTGAAACTACTGTTTGCCTGATCTGCATCGTGTCCTTGTCTTCCTACTGCCAAGAGTACTAGACACGACCCAAAAAGGCAGAGGGACAGACAGGGATGCAGGGGCAAGGTGAAGAGAGAAGTCTGTTAGTGCAGTGTTACTGATGCACATCTATTTGAAAATACATTAAAAAATCAAACATATCTAAGCTATCAGTCACTTCAGAAAATACTGACATTAAGCCTTTGTTCTAAAAGTAGACAGTAGGACACCATCCCAGGATGGCAGGACTTCAGGAAGTGCAATAGAGACGTCAGAAGAGCTAAATCTGTTTTCAGGTTGCCTTGAAACAATGACTTTAAGTGCCCTCGAATGACCTGAGGTAACGTGAATGCACTTGCTGGCATCTTCTGGAGTATGCAGAGCCGTGACCTAGGGAAACAGAACTCTAAAGTAAAAGGTGGTGAAATACACAGATTGTAACAAACTTCAAACCAAGGTGAAGGTATGCATCAAAAAAAAAGATTGCCAAAAGCTGAACTTCACACGATTCAGTGGACAGAGGTCCAGGCACAGAGATGTTTAGATCTTGGGAATGAACGTGGTCGGTTGTATAAGACGAACCTTCACCCAAGATAAGGAGCTGGCATCAGTAAAGACCTTGATCCAGGTTCTCTATGCTGCACTGGTAGTCGGGAGCAGCAGCACAGTGATCAGTGCTAGCTAGTTCATAAATTTGGTTCCACAAGTCACTGTTATGAGAACACCAGGATGTTCAATGGAAAACTGAGCCATGAGAATCAGGAATACCTTTTTTAAAAAGTTCGTATTAATAAGAAGAAACTTATTTTCCACACCTGATTCCATCTCAGAGCATTTTTCATACAATGTTCAACACTGAAACATAAGTTCAAAAACCAGACCAGGTTTGTATGTTCAGTCTTACATTCTGTTAGAAACAGCTGGAGAAAAAAATACTTCATATTAGGAAAAAAAGAAATTAATCTAATACTTTATCACCAAGCCATTAAGATAATCTGGAAAGTTGTTGTGGAACCATTAGAACAATTATGAAAATCTGCTGATAAAAGTGCAAGGATGTAAGCCTCCAAAGACAGGTTAAATCACTAAAGAGCAACTTCGTCAGGCCTTTGTATTGGTTAGATTGTTGCCTTACATAGCAGCCCTGGCAAGACAGCCAGTTCCAGGCACCACAGTTCACACAAAGGTAAAATAAATAAATGGTTAAATAAGTGTGTTCTGTATGATTCTGCAGGTCCCTAGTGCATCTCTTGGATACTGGCAGCCTAGAAGCAAGCTTCACCACAGAGAGACACCAATAAGCGCATTCCAGCTCGCAGAACTGCTGCAGGTTAATAGACTCTTACAAATCAGGTACAAGGGGAAAGGAAAACACTGTCCCAAGGCAGACGTGCCAATGTGACAAAATTAATGTGGAGCTTCTCATTTCCCTAATGCCTTCAGTAATAACGCCCCTGAGAGAGAAAAGGTTTCAGAGGAGATAGTAACTCGGGTAGGAATCACTCACAGATGAAAATGCAAGGGTGGCCCAAGGGCCCGGCTCCCAGCAGGCAGTAGGAATTTGCCATGGCGATTTCTTTGTTCCCAGCTGCTCCCATTTTACCCAGCAATCTGTTTAATATTAACCTCTACTTCTGAGGCCCGGAGGGGGAAGTACCAGCAGCAAGCTCTCTGGGTCACTGCAGGTAGACAGGACTAGAAAGTCAGCTAATGCTGCAGCAAGCAGAGGAGCGAGTTCTATGCAGGCCCCATAGTTTCCTACAAAAACTATCTCCAGCAGTTCTCTGGGGCTTTCTCTTCTCCCAATCACCTATGCACTGTGGTCCTGTCACCCTAGCCCCTATACCATCATCAGCCATGTATCCCATTCCAGAAACATGCTGGGAACAGCACGGCCAGCCTGCCTCTCAGGAGCTAGCCAGTATCAAACTGGCCCATTCTCTTCCTGGTTTAGCAAGCCTCAGTGGCTTTTCTAGTAGAGCAAAAGATGGGGTTAGCCCTTGAAAATTGCTCATATAAGCTCTTATTTTCATTGTTAGCATGATTATTTTCATATTTCATTCACCCAGAAGACAAATCTAAAAGCCGGGATGTGCACAAGACTGCAGGAGTGCCCTCGGAGTTGCTGCTTGAGCGGCCCTGTTTTGTTTCAGAGACCTACAGGGTCATATTGGAAAGCTGAGCTAGAAATCCAACAGGCTGGTTTTCCCCTTGGTTTGAGGAGAAAAATGGCAAAACAAGCAACACGCTCTTACCCCTGACTTATCTGATACGGCAGACTTAACTGGGTGCCCACTGCATAAGATCATCTTGAGATGATCTTGATCTTTAGAGTTGGAAACTCAGTGACCAGCTTGATTACTAAATCATCTCGTCCTGTAGCATGCCAAAAATGTGATAGCCCAGATAGGTTCCTACAGTACTGCAGTCTTTCCAAATAGATCTAATTGAAAGTAAAATGATGTCATTATAATTTGTGTATATTTTAAAAAAATATAATTTTAGCTACACATTTTCTTTTCAATACATCTAGCTACCCATCCCCCCAGGAAGAAGATACCATTCACAAATCTTCAGCATCCATTTATGGTATCTATCATTCCTGGAGGATGCAATCTATCATTCCTGCAATTAAATTCCCTGCAGACTGCATAGCAGAAGTCAGAGGTGGATTGTCTTTGTAACTTAGCAAGCTTTGTTTGAAGTTTCCTTGAATGTGTTTAGTTGAAAAGATTGGAAGGATGTAGAAAATAAGATGGCATTAATTACTGGCTGAGTTAAACAAAAGTTGCAAGAAACTTCTTTTGAAAGGGACAAGTGGGAAGTGCAGATACTGCTTTAACAACCTATGTTTTACAATTTCTTGATTAATGGATTGCAGTAAAATCAGTTCCCTGACACTGATTACTTCAGCAATACATTAGCAATTACTTTAGCTAGTTTTATGTTATGCATGGAAGCTGCATAGAATCATGTCTGTCTTTTATCCCGTAAATCAATTCCTTCATGGGTAGTCATTTAACTCTGAACTCTGATATTTTCTGCAGAATATAAAATCGAAACATGCGTAATACCAGTGCATTAGATCTCAAAGTATCATGGCTTTTTTATGAGGGGACAAAGATCTATTAAGTTCAAAGTCCTCGTTCAAAGCCACCCTAGAACTGCTAGAATAGATTGTCTTTACAGTAGGAGACTATGATAGTTTTTCTCTGTGAACTCAGCTTGTGTTCTCGGCGTAGCCAGGTGTCTGCATTGTACAGAGTATCGCCACAACTGTCTTTAGACCTACAGCTTTCCTCGCTGGGAAGGCCGAGAGCTGGGTAGAGCTCTTACCCTGAGAAGAAAGAGCTTAACAGCTGCATTTGGCAAAGTTGTGGGGGAGGCATGAATGCAATTCCTCTGCTTTTTAGGAATAAGTACAAAGGGGCTCAGTCTGCAGAGGCATTGTTTTAGTGAGCAATGAATTCACCGATTAAAAACAAAAAATCTAACAGCCAAGGAATGTGAAAAATGAGAAAAGTCTTTTAAAAAGTGAGGGGAAAATCTGGCACCGTGTGAACAAAAATAATCACAGAAGCTTTCCTCGCCCCGTCGTGAAATGGCCCCCTGCACCCCAGGCAGCGAGCAGTTGCAGAGCTCAGCTGCGCCTGTGGTTAATAATAAATGGGCTCTCTCAGCCAGAAGCGCCAGCCTGCGCACCCCCATGCTGCTGCCGGCCCCCCCTCCTCCTGCCTTCTCCCAGGGCTGCCCAGGCACTGCTCCAGTACCCACCCAGCCTCCCTACGTGAGACAGACGCCCAGAGGTAAGAGACAGGCCAGGCCATTGCTCCATGAGGTCAGATGCGCCAGATCGATCACGAGGGGAGGCAAGCAGGGACGCTTTGGAGGAGGGAGGAAAGCCGGTCTATGCTAGAGCTGCCTGAAACTTGCACGAGGAATCTGCAAAGTTTCGTTACAAGGCGAAAGGTCGGACGGGTCTCGCTGCAAAACTTGCCAAGCTTCAAAAGTCTTTCAGCCAGCTCAGGCTGAATGTTGGCTGAGTTTCCAGCGAACATCAGCTAATCCGTGTTGGGTTTCAGGCGGTGACCAGCTGGTTTTTATCCACCGGCCAGCACAGCTTGGGCACTCCTGGCTGTTGTGCTTTAGAGTTTGGGGGGTTGTTAAAATTCAGAGCACAACTCGAGCAGCTCAACCAATCCTTGGCGTAACCTTGTTGGCTTCATGAATTTATTCCAAAGCTGACTTTGCCCTGGAGAGCAAGGGGTGTGTACACAGACACACACAGACACACACAGACACACACAGACACACACAGACACAGACACACACAGACACAGACACAGACACAGACACAGACACAGACACACACACAGACACACACACACA
Organism: Ciconia boyciana; assembly: GCF_034638445.1. Classification (NCBI taxonomy): domain Eukaryota; kingdom Metazoa; phylum Chordata; class Aves; order Ciconiiformes; family Ciconiidae; genus Ciconia; species Ciconia boyciana. The sequence continues at coordinate 64,699,676 of NC_132934.1, forward strand.
CACACACACACACACACACACACACACACACACACACACACACACACACACACACACACACGGAGCGATACCGGAACATTTGCATAAACCGATCAGGCTGCTAGCTGCTGAGCTTACCACTACATAGGCAGAGGTTGTAAGCATGAAGTAAGAGCTTTTGCCACTTTTGTGTCATGACATGATTCCATAAACTTAATTAAGACTTTTGTCTTTAAAAGGATTTGGAAAGTGGAAAAAAGTCTTACAGTTTTGGTCAGGTGTGTATTGCTTCTTATGACAATGTCTGTCTTGATAGCTTGAGATGTCTAGCAGAACCAGTCCCTCTTTTCCTATGTTACACAGTCCAAGCTGTCCTGTATAGCTGAAGCCTTTAGATTTGGGCAAAAAACCCCTCTTCCTGGGTGTAAGATGGTTCTGTATAGCTGTCGTGTCACACACTGTACTGACATCAGAGCCATGTTCTGAACACAGTACTGTATTCTAATTAATTTACCATCTAATTTAACAATAGGTACAAAGGACTGAAGAAAGCAATCCTTTCCTCCTGGTGAAGGGGTGAGGAATAGAAAGGCTGGAGGGATATGGCCAAATGCCCAGGGAAAATATGTGAAGCAGCCAGGCATTGAGTGAAACTGCCCTGAAGCCCAGACCAGGCCAGTCTCTTAACCTTTACAGCTCTCTCCCCCTCTTTCTCTGTTTGGAAATGAATTTAATTAAAGTGAATAGGAGTTGCTAAGAGACCAGAGGAGTTTCTGGAGTTTGTTGCCGGGGCTGAATTGCCACTCTGCTTCCAAGGCTCTGCACTAAGAAGGATGATGTAACGTGAGCCTACATAAAGCAGTCCCGGCTCTAGGGAAAGCTGCTCTTTCCTCCTTGTAGTTGCAGTCTGGTTTACCGTTCTCAGCTCCTTTCTTTATTTTACTGAACTGCTTGTTTCCTCCTAGACACCGGCAAAAACCAGATTCATCTCTTTATAGCATTCCTCTGCCTGCATCCGCCTTGTAGATTTCTCCTTGTGATCTTTCAGGTTGGAGGTGGCAGCGGCTGAGCCTGCCATTTGTGATGAGCAAGTAGCTTTGGAAATTAAAAGGTTGTCTACTTCTAAACTCTCTCTAGTTCATTACTCCTCATCCTTTCGTCTGCTCCACCACAATTTCAGTTTAGCACTGACTGGGCCAGGTGAAATCTTCCAACTCCATTTCTGCAGCTTAACGTTTTGCTTTGACACCCTGGCTCATGCTTGAAACACCAGGAGTCTCCAGGCAATCTCCTGGGCAAAGGTTGTTTACCTTCCAAGATCAAGGCAAGAGATGATGTGTTTAGCTTCACAGGGTCACATCATTGCTAAAATACTACTTTCATTTTTACCTGACTTTTGTTAACTCAGGACCATCCACGTGCACAAGATGATTAGGAAGATAACCTATAGCCTGGGAAGACATGTGTCTGCTGTGGCGTGTGGGACCACCCAGGTGAGAAGATTTCTGCATGGTGAGTAGTGTATTCTGAAACAGCTCCTGGGTGGAAAACATTTTCCTAATCTGAATGCAGCAGGGATCTTGCTGGCAGTGTACTGGCAACGTACTGGCAGCAAAGCAAAGAGCAACAATAGTCTTGATGCATGAAAGTCTTATAATATATTGAGTTACTATGGTATCCTTGGTGTTTCCACTCTTTTAAAACCTATTCTGTGGGCATTGTTGCAGGGCTTAGTTTGTTCACAGTAATGTTAATTTAAAGTAATGTTACTGGAGCCAATGACTACATAGCTGCAAAAATGGTGGCAGCGGAACACTCAGTGATGATGATGAGGATTATTATTCATATTAATAGTAGAGATATTTTGCAGATATTTCACTTACATAAAACACAGCTTTAGTCTTCATGAAGTTATTTGTGAATTCACCCCAAAGAACAGCTGAAGAGGGAGATAAATTTATTGTGATGATGACATTTTGCCTTTTATAAAACAGCTCTGTAGTTACTGCAAATACCCACACAAATAATTCACTTTTCTGTGTTTATTCCCAGGTGCTTATGTCAGGATTCAGCCCTCCGTACAGGAAGCCCTGATGGAGGGGAGACCAGTCGTAGCCTTGGAAAGCACCATCATTACACATGGCATGGCCTATCCTCAGAATCTGAGGTGGTGGATTTTGATGTTCCTCGTTCAATAAAGTTGTAAGAACGAGGCATATAACTGGTGGATCGGTATCAGTATTCTTGGTCAAGCCAAAATCCTTGTAAGAGCAAATGGAAATGTCAGGTTGCTAGGCATGCAGAATATGAGCTCTGGTGTAAAACAATTGTATTTGGACTTCTAAGGACACATATGGAGTACCTATTTATCTCCTTATCCAACACCTTAAATTTCTGGCTTCCTTTAAAATGTGGCAGCAGGTAATGTCATCACTTGCTCTGAGAGAGCGCTACCAGCCTTTTCAGCTGCGTAGTTTGTACAGACATTGAAAACACTCTGCAGTTTCTTTTGGTATATCTTTTGTAATACAAAAAGGATCGGAACACAATAGTGAAATCTGTTCCTTAGTGCTGCTCAGAGCAGCTACTGTGAGAGCTGCTGGTCCCTCTTGCTGCCTTCTGTACCCTGCATAGAACACCCCCACCCCCCCCTTTATTTATTGATGTTCGGTAGACTTGTGTTTCATTGAGTTACAGTGCCAGAAATCACTGCACTCTCCCCTCCATCCTTGCTTCCAGAAAGCACAGGCAGGTTTTGGTATTGATTTTCCATCTTGCTTTTTACCTGGCCATTATTCTGCCTGACATGCTGTCTTAGAATGAAGCTTTAAAAACTCGGTTTTGGGGAGGAGGTAGTTTCAGTAGTTAAAGATTGCCTAGCATATGTACAGATAGCTCAGAAAGGGAGAAGAAGCTGCTCTTGAAAAGAATAGTGTATGAATGATCAAGTATAAAACCTGTGAAGCTTAGAAAGACCTGGTCTGCAGCCCTAGGTTATCCTCAGGCTGCAGCTTTTTGACATGGTTGTTACTCTATATCTAACTGCCTGTATTGTGAAAAATACGTCCTGGTCATTTGAGCAGGGCTTGAATTACCTAGGGTTTCTGTGAAGGTCTATGATCTCAGAGAAGTAACGGGTAATAGATACAGACAGGTCCTATTTTGAGAATATCCCTATTTTCAGTAGTCTATTGTACAACCAGATTTGCCTGTAAACCAAGTGATTTTTCTCAAAAATGAAGCACAGACCTTGGACATTGCTGTCCCGAAAACGGGAACGCTGCACTTAGGCAAATTCAAGTGCAAAGACTTCTGCCATTAGGAAGATACAGAAGAGGAACTGGACTTAGCTGAAATCACAAGAATTGTATAAAACTGGAAACTGGGATTGATGGCCATCAAACATGGCAGTTTTCTTGTCTGATTGTTTGCCTCACTAATTTTGCGATTGTTGTCTTGTTTATCTTATTCTAGTATGGCCAGAGAGGTGGAAGAAATTGTAACAACAAATGGAGCAGTGCCAGCCACTGTAGGTATTTTAAGGGGACGAATCCATGTGGGACTCACAGACGAGGAACTTGAATTCTTGGCAAGCAGTGAAAATGTAGTTAAAGTGTCTCGGAGAGATCTACCTTTTGTCCTCAGTCAGGTATGGTATGCAGACTTTCTATTGCGGTGTTTTCTATACAGCAATAGTATAGTGTTCTCCAGCTTCAAGCCAGGCAGCTTTGAAATCTCTTGAAAATATAATGTGAAGTGGTATCTTAATGGTAAGCTCAAACATGGTCCTACCTAGAGTCAAAATACAACAGAGTAAGGGAATAGCAGCCATGAAATAGGGCTCCTGAAAAATCATTCTGGATTGGCTGGCAAGCCATGAGCACTTGGCTAAGAATATTCTTATTGGCATGATAAGGCATCATCATGTTACATGTAAACTATGTGACACACAGGCCATCCTGAGCTTAAGGTAACAGCTTAAGGTGACACTAGCTGCCCATGAAGCCTTCTGGTTGGAAAGCCCTGGAGAACAAAGGCCTTTTCTGTCATCAGGGCAAGAACGGCTTACGTAGCAGGGACAATGATTCCTCTGCATTTTTGCCCAATAGAATATTTGTGTCAGAATTTCACTTGTCAGCTAGTGACAGCAGGCTGTTGTGACATTGCTGCGTGTCAGACCACAACCATAGCTGCCCACATGTGGTATTCTCTGTGTCACCCTGGGTGCTGACTGTGACTGGTTGTCTGTCCCCTGACAGGGCTTGTCCGGTGGCACTACCGTGTCCGGAACAATGATTGCCGCACACAAAGCAGGAATCCCCGTGTTTGTGACGGGTGGCATAGGAGGTGTCCATCGGGGAGGAGAGGACAGTAAGAAAACAAATACATTCTACTTTTCTCTATGTTGCTACTGTTTTATTTAATTCCATCTTTTTCTTTTTTCCCAGTCTGTCCTACAGTAACTGTCTGTTCAGAAGAGTAAAGTTATCATTCTTCTTGACCGTACTATGGTTGTTTTCTCCCCAGTGTCTCCTTTCCAGAAGCTTCAAAATATTCCTCTTGAGCACTGGCCAGTTGTTAAGAGGGTGGAAGTTTCTCTTTATCCTTTGCTTACACGGGGTTATATGGAGATTGTTTGCTGGTGCAACAGGAGCTGATTGTACCTCTCCCACTTTGTAATGGCTGGATAACCCGATATTGGCTACCGAGCACAGTGTTGTTATAGACTGTCTCTCAGCTGAGGAGAAGGAGAGTCTCATGACAAAAGAGACTTAGGCCATGGTCCGTGTTAGAGGTGCGTGCTCCTCTCTGGAAAACGGCCCAGCCTTGGCAGTGTAGTTTGTGACCTTTAAGTACATTTTCTCTTCTTAGCCATATAGATTCCAGGCATAGTGTAAGTGCACTGCCCTGCTGGATGCCATCCCTTTCAGTTGTGATGTAAATTCCAGACCAGGCAGCCTCCTGAGGTCAGCAAAGCTCCTGTGGTGCTTTTTTTGCCAGTTACGTCAATACCAAAATCAAAATCTACTTAAACTCTATTCCATCTCCTTGAACTTTGTCCTTGCTGCATAACACTTTCTTCTTTCTTTTCTACCAAATTTTTGCATGCTGTTTATCAATGTGATCAAAGAGCCGAGAGATACAGTGCAAGGCTGCACCTCTGCCCTAAGCCATTTGACTTATTTTTGTTAATATCTCTTTCAATCTCAACACCTAAAGGCACGATCTAAACCTGTAATATTTGTTTGTGGATCTAAGTGGTTACAAAAGCAGGCGGTGGCATCCCAGGCAGCTATGGCGTTTTAAGAGGGCAGATCACATCAGCTTGGAGTACAACACAATCACCAACACAATGGCTGCTTGTCCCTTGACAGCTCTGGATGTGAGTGCTGACTTGACAGAGCTAGGACGAACTCCGGTTGCTGTTGTATCTGCAGGAGTCAAGTCTATCCTTGATATTGGCAGGACACTGGAATATCTGGTAGGTAGCATGGGCTCCTGAGCCTGAAAGCAGATAATGTTGTACTTTGTGTACAGAATGCCCAATGGTGTTGGGGTAGGTATTAAGCCTAAGATTTTTAGAAATTACTATTGAGAGGATGTGAAGCCATATGTACAGTTCTCTGGTCCTGGAGCTATACAAGCACGGGGCTGCTCCCTAACATAAATCTATCCACAGCCAAGGGGCTCTTTCAGCAGCTGTTCCAACTGCGGCCAAAGGCAGCGCTATCCATACCCTCTTCCTTTGGCCTTGGACTTGCTTTTCTGGGACAAGGCTCCAGAATTGCTGGATCAGGCAAGCTAGATCCATCAAACACTAAAATAAAATCAGGATTAAAATGGGAATCAAGATGATTTTCAGTAGAGTCACTTTTTAAGGTTTACTATGTTGGAAACTACCAGGGCCAGCACTTCAGGTGACAGCCAACATCAATACTTCTCAATCACAAACACAACTCATTTGTATTCCTGTCAGCTCATGACATATCTTCAGATCCCAGGTTGTTACCTTGGACTCAGTACTGCGCTAATGACAGCTGCATGGCTTTTGATCAGCTCTGAGCACAAGCAGAGGACGTGTGCGTCTCCTGTGTCTCAGTAAGCCAGATTCTGTCTAACCAGTTACAATGTCTGGCTCTTTGCTTTGAAAAGTGTTGGTGATGGAACAGAATAGAATGGGATGTATAAAAATAACCAAACCCTGTGCTAAAGGCCGTTTCTAGCTGGTTAGAAGGAAAAAGTCCCATTCTTTTGGTGGGTCCCCTTTCCCTCCACTGATTACCTGCTTGTCTCGCCTCCACTGCTGCAGGAGACTCAGGGAGTCTGCGTGGCTGCCTTTGGAGAGTCAAGGGAATTCCCAGCCTTCTTCTCACGCCAGAGCGGCTTCCAGGCACCATATCATGTCCGGGATGAAGAGGAGGCAGCTGAACTCATTGGTGTGTTTCAGAAGGGAAAGGCCCATGTAGGACCCTGGAAAAGAGGGACACAAAAATCACCTCGGATGAGGCCCTCTGTTTTTTAACTTTGGAAAACAGTTTGTCCTGAAAAACAAGCCATCGCACCTCCCCCATTCCTGCTTCAGTGCCTAGAAATTAAAGTAGCAAGGAAGTTCAGCCTTTACAGCAAGTTTTTTAGCTAGCTGCAGCCACCTTGGCATGCTTATACACATTTTGTTCACACCGGTGAAGTGGAGGGAACACTTATATTAATGTGTTTACAAAAACAGCTTCTGGGCCTTCAGAAGTGGAATCAGTTTTCTTTAAAAAAAAAAAATTCTTTGCCCCTTTTATTGTACAGGCAGACTCAAAATAAATAGGCAGATGTAAATTGATTGGTAGCTGGAACAGACCCTGTCCTTGGGTCAGCTAAGAACCCACAGCTCCAGCGCTGTGGGTTCCTTCACCCCACGCCCACTCTCATCTATCCTTTTCCTTCAGCATTTAGTTTATCCAAGAACTGCTAACAATCTTCCTGTCCTCTCCCAGCCGGCGCTATGGGGCTAGGCCTGAGCAGCGGGGTGCTGATAGCAGTGCCCTGTCCCCAGGAGCAAGCTGTCTCAGGCCAGGTCATCGAAGAGGCCATCCAGCAAGCTCTCAGCGAAGCCAGGTGAGAAGCAACCTAAGCCCTATCCTTTGCTCACCCACTGGTCTTGGGGAAGTAAACGACTTCAGGGATGCTGCTGCAGGGGCTGTAGCACAGCTTAACCTTGGGCACGGGTGAGCCCACAACATGCTTTCCACTGTAGTTTTATCTTACCTGAAGCTTGTTGACAGGACATTTTATGGGATGTGGTTATGGAGATAAAGTATCTGCTAGCAGCAGTGCTTATCCTCTGATGCTGTTTCAGATCAGCCATAGAATCATAGAATTGTTTAGGTTGGAAAAGACCTTTAAGATCATCGAGTCCAACTGTTAACCTAACACTGCCAAGTCCACCACTAAACCATGTCCCTAAGCACCACATCTACACGTCTTTTAAATACCTCCAGGGATGGTGACTCAACCACTTCCCTGGGCAGCCTGTTCCAATGCTTGACAACCCCTTTGGTGAAGAAATTTCTCCTAATATCCAAGCTAAACCTCCCCTGGCGCAACTTGAGGCCATTTCCTCTCATCCTATCACTTGTTACCTGGGAGAACAGACCGACCCCCACCTCACTACAACCTCCTTTCAGGTAGTTGTGGAGAGCCATAAGGTCTCCCCTCAGCCTCCTTTTCTCCAGGCTAAACAACCCCAGTTCCCTCAGCTGCTCCTCATAAGACTTGTGCTCCAGACCCTTCACCAGCCTCGTTGCCCTTCTCTGGACACGCTCCAGCACCTCAATGTCTCTCTTGTAGTGAGAGGCCCAAAACTGAACATGGTATTCAAGGTGCGACCTCACCAGTGCCGAGTACATGGGGAGAATCACTTCCCTAGTCCTGCTGGCCACACTTTTTCTCATACAAGCCAGGATGCTGTTGGCTTTCTTGGCCACCTGGGCACACTGCTGGCTCATATTCAGCCAGCTGTCAACCAGCACCCCCAGGTCATTCTCCACCAGGCAGCTTTCCAGCCACGCTTCCCCAAGCCTGCAGCGTTGCATGGGGTTGTTGTGACCCAAGTGCAGGACCTTGCACTTGGCCTTGTTGAACCTCATACAGTTGGCCGTGACCCATTGATCCGGCCTGTCCCGACCCCTCTGTAGAGCCTTCCTACCCTCAAGCAGATCAACACTCCCACCCAACTTGGTGTTGTCTGCAAACTTACTGAGGGTGCACTCGATCCCCTCGTCCAGATCATTGATAGATATCATTCATAGGTATTAAACAGAACTGGCCTTCTCATCTGGAGGCATTTTCTTTACATTTGCAGGTCCAAAGGGATCACAGGCAAAGAACTGACCCCTTTTATGTTACAGAAGATCAATGAATTAACTGATGGGAAATCGCTGGACTCCAGTATCCTTTTACTGAATGGGGGAAAAAAAAAGTACTCCAGTTTACTTCGTATCTTTTCTGATAATGCTTGCTGGAAAACACTGTCACTTTATTGACAGTCTAGCAAGGGGTAAACACTTCAGTAACTGCAAACAGATGAGAGCTTAGAGACTGCATCCTGCTTTTTCAGGAGCACCCTGACTGTCCTCATCCACTTTTGCATTAAAAATTGGAGGCCAGCACAGACAGCAGGTGGTCCAGAGCCCAAAGAGATCCCTCACATCTGATCCCTGAGCTTGCCTGCTCCATGATGGAGTCTCCGGACACTGTTGCCCATGGTGGGGTTGCACACTGGAAGATGCCTGGGCTTCATAGAACACTGCGTTGTACATCACACCACCTTATCCAACTCTTCATGCGGGTGCAGAGTAAGAGAAACTTAGAAGGAAAATACCCCTGGGTGAGCAGCAATCCTCTTGCACAGGCAAGAAAAAGGCAGATCTACTGGCTGGGATGCTGACATAGGATCTGGGAGAGCCAGGTTCATGTCCAGGCCCTGCTGCCAGCCCTCTAGAAGACCTCATAGCTGGTCAGTCAGGTCAGATTGGTAAAGGCTTTTTTTGGATATTAGAGCTGCATGCAGCCAGAAAGTGGGGCTTTCAAAGCTTCTGATACTCTGCTCCCAGTGAAATTGATAAAAAAATGGGCTTAGAGAGACTTGGCAAAAATCTCGTTAGGCATCTAGTTCTGGAAAAGCTGGCCAAGATCCTCAGAGGTTTTTTTAGGCTCTCAGCTCCAGTTTAAGTACTTCACCATCTCTTTTCTCTGTGAAGCCTTTGCTTCTCTTCCCTATCTGTCAAATGGAGATGACAGGTTTCCTCTCCATGGACACAGGGGGAGGAAGATGAAAAAATTTAAAAATTCAGGGTGTTCATGCAGTATTGTAACCCAGCATATGTGCCCCCAAAGAATTATGGTATAGGGGGATCAAATCTATCAAGTCTCACAGCATGTATTTTCTGCTTTCTCCCTCTAGGCAGTTCCTACATAGGCTTCTGACAGGTTGATCTTGCTGGTATTTTTTCTTTTCCTCAAAGAAATGCCAAACAGACCTTGCTCTGATCCAGAACAATGCCAGAGTGGGCAGCTGCATTGCAGTGGCCCTGAGCAAACTACAGAAAGCCAGAAGGAAGAGGAATGTGCCTCGGCGAGAGGACACAACCCCACCTCAGCCAGTGAGTCCCCTGCTGCCCTCCATATAATGCCTCTCTGCTGACAGCACAGGATAAATTTATATCTATTCCCAAAAGTAAAAGGTGACTCAGCCAGAGACCGATCTTTCTGCTTCACACTGGCAGACATTCTCTCTTTAGTATGTTTTATTCTTCTCAGATAAATATCCTCTCCTCCTCCTCCCCACATTTACAGGGAATAAACACTGACAGTGACCTAATCCCATTAAGTCTTAGACCATCAAATCCATTAAAACTTTAATCACCTTTTATTGTGCCCTTACGTACAACTTCAACTGTATTGCTGTCAGTGCCAGGGAACTTGTGACTACAGGAGTAGACCTGGAAGAGGGTGGGTGGAGATATTTTGAGCTGCTGAGCCATGTGTGTTTTATAAATATCTCTTTTTGTTGGCCTCCTGCTCCTGATTGCCAAATTACAAGAGGTGCAGCATATCCCAAATGAGATACATTATAACCCTAATACTCTATTCACTATCTTGGATTTTGTGTGTGCCCCATAATTTACAGGAAATCTATTTTAGGTAGTCTTCAGAGAGCTGAAAAATTTTTAAAAACCCATTTGCAATAGGATTTGTCAACATAAAAGAGGGCAGTGACTCCAGAGGCAATAACCCAGCATTTGATGGAATGAGAAAAAACAGCTATATGTCCCCAAAGAATCTGGAAACTTCCTGTTTGTGGAGCTGTACTGCTTTTTCTGGCTCTGTAGGAGAAGACAACAGTGATTTGTAAAGTGTCACTGGGTATGGCAATTTCTCCTGGGAGCTTGCAAGAAATGACTGCATTTTTCTGCCCACTTTTTCCCATTTTCTTTGCTTTTTTACAGCAGTGCTTGAATGTTTCTGAGGTTTGGTATGTCAAAAATTGTCCCAAGAGAGATGGCTTCAAGGGCACTGACATGACCAGACCCATGCAGCTTCTTATGTTACTATATCACCACACGTAGAAATCACCAGCACCCGTATGTGTACACAGTAACATCCCACCTGCCATGCTGGGGCTGGCTATGAGCAGGCATAATTCAGAAAGCAACATATAGAAGAGATTTCCATTCTTTCTGATTGGGATTGTACAGACCTGTGTCTACCCATCCAAAATAAGCACAGGCCTTCACACTGTAAATTAGATAGCTTTCAAGAGGGTGGGGAAAGTGACTAGGAAAAGCAAAGAAGACTTGGAAACTTTTCTCTCAAGTCCTTCCAACCACTTTTTACCTCTTTCTTCCCTCTTAAAGGTGGTGATTGGAGGTATCAACGTTGACTTTATAGCCAAGGCGCAGAACCCTGTCATCCTGGTACTGTATCTTTAGCAGCTTTGTTAGCACCACTGCTATTTCCAGCTACTTTTACAGGAGTGCCAAGCCAAAGTGGGGGGCAGTGGGAAGGTGGTATCCATGCACAATATCTACATGTCTATATGCACACACATGCACAAACTTGGGAGGTGTAGTGCTGCATATTTGGTGTGTTGCCTAGGTGGGCAATGGGGTGATACATACTGACCTACTCTTCCTGTGAGTCACTAACCCTACCACTCAAGACAGGGACAGAGCAATGTATCATCCTTGCAATGTCCATATATGACTCTGGCCTCTACATCTATGTTAAGATGCCTTGGGGCTATTCTCTGATGCCATAAGCCCAAAGAGCTCTTTTAGCAGAAGAGCTGCCCAGGACACTCTTGAACCACGTATGCAAAGAGCTAGAAGCAATGGTTGAAGACCCTCACTGTGCTAGGACAACCTCTAATTCAAGGACAGGCCCTATAGGGAGGAAATCCCCAGGTAAGAGCCAGCTCTAGCTGCCCGAGACTGTCTTAGTTATGGAAAGTGGCATGAACAGGAGCAAGAGTCTCCATGCAGAGTACCCACAGCGGTAAGAAACCTTTGAGAAAAGCAGTAGTGACACAGTTACAGCTAAACAAGAAAGCCAACTTTCTCAGTCACAAAGAGTTTGAGTCACCCAAAAAAAAAAAAAAAAGAGAGAGAGAAAAAGATTGCTTTAAAAACATAGAACATTTTACATGTCACCAGACCCTCTCCCTTTCAATTTGGTTTGACCAAGAAACAACCAAGAAGCTAAAGTGGAACAGACCTGGGACTTCCCCATGCAAATGACAGCCATTTGCATGGCTTATACAATTTTTGTTGAGCTATATATGAAGTACTACAGATTGAGGTGGTGAAACTTGCTCAGAAGTTGTTTGGTGTCTCAAATTGCTCTATGCTGATTGCTGAGGCAGGAAACTCCTCAGCAATTGCCCTGTCAGATGGGGCAATCTGTGAAGACCTCTCAGTCAGGTAGGCAAAGACATGCTAGGGAAGCTGTCCTTAAGGAACTTGGCTATTTGATGATACAGAGGCAGAGGCCAAGCAGTATTATAATGGTCAAGAGTGACACATGCTGTAGCATCAGCTATGAAGGCTTGCAAAACCAAAAGTTCAACTGCTTCAGCTGTGATCTAACTGATAACATACATACCCCACACTGAGCTATCAGGGCAAGGAACTAAGCTATGTCCAAGGGTGGGCAGCCACTCCTTGGCATGTCAGATGTGAGTGCAGATCCCCGGACCACCCATGGCACGGTGAGGGGCCAAGGGCAGCTATAGACCCCACTGGGAACAGGTGACAGGGGAAAAGGAAAAAGGAGATTTTTAATGTTGCATGAAAAAGTGAGGCATTAGCTGCCCTTCTGTATAGCAGCGAGCCCTAGAGCTGATGGCCCATCATGGCAACTACCCAAATGCCAAGCTGCAGGAGGGTTCGGGAACTGACAGCCAAAACATTCCTACTGACAGCTGCTGTGATTAGGCACGAGGAAAAGGCACCCCCAACAGCACTACTTTGTTTTGGCTTTTAAAGACAGATTTTTTCAAAGGGCTCAGCACCCAGCAGGCCCCACCCTTATGCATGTTGGTTTTGTTGCAGAGCACTGGGGTACCACTCACACCTCATGCTGTCCCAGTTAGCAAGAAAGCAGCTGTATTCTGTCCTGATTGTAATTCCCACATGGCTTTCAAGGCTATCCATAAGCAAAGTGCTTTATAAGTAACTATCTGACCTGCAGAGAAGGATGCACAGTCTTGCTCAGAGAAAGGTGCTGAAGAAGCATTATGGTTATAACTCTCAGGATACCCAGAAGTTGAGCAGAGTCTCATTTTTACATTATGAATTCAAACCTCTTAGGACATGGAAGAAGGTCCCAGAGACTCTCTCAATTCTCTGAAACATTGCCAGAAAGCATCATCCCAGTCTTATTTCGAATCACCTCAGCAAGCCCATTTTCATCTTAAGTTCTTTCATCTCAGCCAGCCCCACCTGAACACAACATAGAAGAGAGACCCAAGTACTGCTCAGCCTTGGAGTTACCAGCTGAGCTAGCAAGGCATGATGAGAGCCAGTCATTTATTTTTCTTCAAAAGCAGGCTGCTAGTTTCTCTCTCACTGCACCCACTTGCTACTTTAAAGAGAGATTTAGCATCTTCATTTCTTTTAGGCCCTATGAGGTTGTACAACAGCAGAGGTCACCCACAGCTAGATCCCTGAGTGGGAGGCTGGTACATCTGCTGTTGGGGCAAGGCTTGGCATAAAAAACCTGAAACGCTGCCTTTGGGATGTGCAGGGGACTAAAAGAGAAGATCAGCATGCCAGACAATAAAAGGAGCTCATGAGTATTTTCAGCATTCCTGCATCCGTTTTGAAAAACAGTTAGTGGAACTGCATAAAATAGAGTTTGTGCTCATTACTGACAGCAGTTAGTACCCTCTTTTAATATTGAAATAGGGGCCAGTGTTCACAGCCATGTTGTTTCACTTGCCTAAACAAGAATCCTTGCTTTTTACTTTGGAGTAGGGTTTTGGGTTTGTGGTTTGCTTCCCTCCCCCCCCTTGGCTGCCTCTATTATGGCTAGTGAGCTTGAGAGTTAAAATAGCTAAGCTCAATGCTTTTGAAATCTGCAACACTCAACAGGAGACAGTTGCAGATGGAAATATCCTCATTCCTGGCAGTACCAGTGGCAATTCCCAGGGAGCACGAGCAAACGTAATGGAGGGGCATTTGGGTTAATGAGGAGTAACAAGTAGTGGGAAGATGGACAGAGGCCACAGGTTGCTTATATACAGGCAGTTCTGCTCAGGTGGTCTGAGCAGTTCAGGGCTTGAAGAACTGCTAGACAGAAAAGCAAAGACATCAAGAATTAGCACCAAGTCTTACAGACTACAGAACTGGGGAGAGTCAGGGCAAACAAAAACAGCCTGGAGGTCAGAGGAGAGTAATAAAAGAGCATATTTAGATGGGAGAGCAGCCTCTTACAGTCACAGGGCTGGATGTGGAAGAAAGCATTGTGTGTAAAGGACAGATGTACAGCTTCAGATGGGGAAGAAGAATGGTCCTTGGGGAGCTTCAGTATGAGTTTTGAGAATGCCCAAGAACAGTGATGGGTTGGAGGCAGAATATTTCTTACTGTGGGATGGCAATACATTTACTTGTTTAGGATAGATCATGGTGTTTCCAAGCAAGAAAAATGTGTATGTGCAGGGGTATTCTGGTGCACCTGGGCTAACATGGGGCAGAGAGAGCCTGGGCCAGGAGCTGCTGTGTATGGGTATGCACATACTTCAGTGGTTGCCACCCACATGCTCAACACACTCTTGAAAGCTCCAAATTATCCAGAACCGTGAAGACCATTATGACTGCCAGTGCCAAGCTGTCTTCAGAAATGGAAAATATGTTTCAAGATTTTATGAAACAAGAGCTTTAAAATCTATTTGATAGCCAGATGAAGCCCAAAGAGATCTGAGGATTTACTGAGGTAATTCTTCTGGCAGGAGAATTAGAAGGAGGAGGAGATGGGTGAGGGACTGCCTGTGTTCTGACAATTTGGCTGTTTGTGACAGACTGACAGATGGACAGAGGATTGGAAGGCAGAGACAAAAGAGGAGTTTATAACCACACAGGTGGAAAAGAAGGATATTTTTGATGAGGGAAATGTTTGGGAAGAAAAGGGTGAGTGAAAAAGTATTCAGACACTGAAACAGATCCTTCCACAAGTAAAGTAGAGGCAACACGGGCAAAGGTAACAAATCTAATTTTACCTTCAAAGAGAAATAAATAAATAAAAAGCCTGGAAGGCAGCTGCAGGGCCCATCAGGTCTGGGTCAGCTCCTCTGGATTGCCAGCGTTGATGTGAGCAGATCAATTCAGAGGGCTGCTCGTATAGACTGAAACACTCGTTAGCATTGTTCTAAGAAGTCTTAGCAAATAAGACCAAAATAGCAACGTATGGGGGACCAAACTGATCTGCCCTCCTAGGAAGTGGGCCTTTGTCATCAAGGTTGAAGTGTGTAGATGGGCTGCAGAAGCTTGCATTGCTCTCAGTCTGGTAGCTAGATGGCTTCTGCCCCCCCTAATTGCAGGCCTGTATTTCAGCAGCATCAACTTCACATGTTAATGGAGACACGGCATCTATGCCAAGCAGCCCTCCCAGTTTTGCCAGTTAACAATTTATTCTTCCAGGGCGGTGGGCAAACAAATGCTGGAAGAGTGAGACGAACCTTTGGCGGCGTTGGAAGAAACTTGGCAGGTGCCTAGTGCTTGGGTTTTCCTGTGGGTGCATGCCAGCTGTGATTTGTCCTTTGGTATTCCTTCAGCAGCAGGAGCTCTTGAATGCTGTTAATATCTGGGACATGTTAGGCAATATACCAGTGGGCAGACTGCCTGGAAAAGGCAGGGACCATTCCAAGAAATAAGAGGGGAGGGAGTTGGGGTCAGGAAAAGAAAGGTCCACAAATATGAAGTTAACTAGTATATAGCAGAGTGACCCCAAATCAAAGTTAAATAAGTATCAGTGATCTCCAATGACTGCTGAACAGCCTGGCCCTCAGTGTTGAATTAACGTCAGGTTATAGTCACAATAGAAGTATATCTTGAGCAAGAATTTGAAAGGAATAAGCTTATTCAAAGATACTCATCCAAAGATGATCATCCATGCACCACAGATGAGAGGAACTGAGGTGCTGGAATTACTGTAGAAGGGCTACAGGTGTTGGCAACAGGAAGGGATCACGCTGTGCCTGGTGCTCCACCACAAGCAGCAGCAGACCAGTGTTTGGGTATTGAAATTAGCAGGGGCAGATTACAATAAGATTTTAGGATTATTCCAGCTTTTTGACCTTTCCCAAATCTTCTTAACACAAATCTACTACCACTTCAGATCACAAATGGGGAAGCTTGAGGGGAAAAAAAAGAGCCACCTATGCCACCTGCTGAAGTATAATTTGTGGTAACTTGAAGGGAGAGGAGGAAGGGTTTCCCATGAATCCATTCAGATTCAGTGGTTCTAGTAAGATAGCGTGGTGGGAACAGCAGTGTGGGAAGGCCAGCAGCAGGAAAGGCCATGCACAGAAGCAATGTGGGAAAGCCCACATACCTGTGATGGTAAAGGAGATGATGCCAGGGAAGTGCAGAAATTTCTTCCCCCTTCTTTTTCCGTCCACTCCCAGATGTTCCAAAAAATCCAGAGAATTCCGAGTGCCAGTGCAGCAGGCAGACATAGATCACCCCACTCAACCCCAGCCAGTCATTTGCAGCAGCTGTGGCTGAGTTTCATCTTGAACATCCTTCTAGACCAGGATTAATGGGCATTAAGTTTTCCAGGAGAGGGCTTTCCTACAGACACTCAACCTGCATAGGCTGTCACTGTGTTCACAGTACTCTGATGGATTTATTAACATCTTTTATTTCCATTTGCTTTTAGACTGCTTAAGCCGTCTTGGACAGACTCCTCTCTTTTTATCGGCCATGGGGAAGGATGAACATTCAGAGTCCATCCTGCACTACTGCCACCACATGGTACATTGCACAGCAATAGCACTGCAGAAGCATGGAAGTGATGACATTACATAGAGTGAAAGGTCTTCTCAACCCTGGCAGACGTAAGAGCCACCTTCCATCAGGCTAAGAGTAGGAATAATTCAATGGTCCTTTAGTTACAGACAATTAGAAGGCAAGGAGCCACCCCCCAAAACACAGGCTAAATGTACATACCGTTTGGAGTTTGAAGCATGGGGTCTGAATTCAACTCCACGGAGGGGCGCTTTAAGGAAAAAGAGAGGTAAATCAGGAGGAACTATGAAAACTTCTAGGAAGGCCTAAGAACACCCAGAAATATGCAAAGCCTGACCCTGATGATGGACAAAGCAATGACAAAATCAACCTGGTTTGGGTAAAGCATAAGTTAGAGAAAACCTGGAACTGAGAGCAGAGGCTGGACACCTCCCAAGTTCAGAGGAGTAGGGTCCTCCACATAGCTGCATCCATCCCTCTCTAACTGTGCATCAGAAGAATACTCAACTTCAGCAGCGGCTTGTCCCCCGAGGTCAGGGAGCCAGGAGCAGCAGGAGCTCACCAGGGGCAGCAAAGCAGAGCATCATCACCACCCCAGCAGGGAGCAGAGAAAGCCAGGAGAGCAACCCTAACCTAGGGCATCAGGCACCTCCATGGTGAAGAGGCAGGGCTGAAGACAAGCCGGGATGTGGGTGGAGACCCCAGGTGAAGTTGGTCAGGGCCATTAAGGCATATTAGTGCCCTTAGGTATGCAAATAGAGCACATGGGGCCTTAGTTCTGGCTACCAGAGCAACTCAGTAAATGAAGCAATAAGAACATGAACTCTTTTTGCTTTATAAAGGCTTCATAGCGGCAGGTCTATAATCCCTCCTCTACCCAGCACAGCACAGCACAATTTGTGCTATCAAAGTAAGCAGTCTCCCAAGGGAAGATGGACTAGCTGGCCAGCTGCCAAGCAATCCTTGCCTGTAACAAAAGCACATTACCACCAGTGTTGGAGAGGACCCTTTCCTTAAAACCTCCAACTTCCCTGTGAACTACTGGGGGGAATGCATTTCTCCATCCACATGTATATTCCAAGAAACGCCCTGAATTCTTTAAGCAGATCATTCAAAAGACCCACAGAGGAAGGACACCTCATAGCTATGTCTGCGACACTGCTGTAAAAATGGCACCAAGGCTACCCTCAAAATCAGGCTGTGCAGTCAGTGAGGTAGCTAACATAAACGCTAGCTGGAGCGTGCCACCAAGACACGCCCAGCATGTCAGCAGGCCATCAAAATGTCACACAAGCTATGGGAATGGATGAATGGATGGCTGGAGCAAGCAGTGCTGCAGCCACTCTGCAGATGACTCTCCCATTACAATAGAGATACAGCCTATGGAACTGCATGGCAGAGACCTGTCATTCTCATTTACTAAATGATTGCTTTAACCTTTGGCATTTGTTTCAATATTAAATAATAGCCATCTGCCAGGATTGTCTAGACCAAGATTCCTCTGAAATGTTTCTTATCTCAAGGAGGAGGGGAGGTTGAAGGGAGAACAGCAAGCTGGGCCACTGGTACCAGTCAGGTGGACGCAGAGAGAGAATGAGCTGAGTGTGGCAGGGAAAAGAAACATGCTCCATTTATAACTGTCCTCCCTGTTTTAGGACATGAGCGCTGTCCTTCAGCTGGAGGGGAAGAGCACAGCCACTTACTGTGCTGTGATCACTAGTGCTGGGGAGCTCAGCATCGCCTTGGGAGATATGGACATCCACCACCAGATAACAGAGCAATACGTAAGCATACCATCTGATTTGTAAGCTTTTTCTTAGGAGAAGGAGTGTGGACGTGTCACAGAAGGCAACTGGTGAAGCTGTACCAGGAGGGAGTGGGCGTGCAGAGGAACACGGGAAATCCTAAAGTTAACCCCCTCACATTGGCCACTGAGATAGCAGCATGGCAAGCTACCAGAGCCCTCTGTTGCTGCTGACCCAGATGGAGCTTCTATCTGTTTCTGCTCTATACAGTATCACCACTGCTATCATCCCCTGACATGTAGGCCAGAATCCTCTTCCTTAACTAGTCCCAGCTAACCTATAATTTCTGGCATCTTAAAGCCAGCAATAAATCCAGTCCACTTGCAGAAACGGTATTTCCCCCTTTAGGGAAAAACAAAAAAAAGTGGACAGAACTTTGGTTAAAGTAAGTTTTCCTGTTCCATCCCCTTCCCACCGTCCCTGTTGCTTCTACATGCTGAGTTCTATCAACAGGCACTGCTGCTCAGCACATCCAAACCTTAAAAACATCAGGGCTAATGGAAGCAGTGATTAAGGACTGATTCAGTGAAAGCCCCATCACTGCACCCTCCTTCCCTACTCATTCTTTTGTCGACAGAACAAAAGCCTGTGCTTCATGACTGACAGTGACATAGAAGTTAAGTGCAATTTACTTACCAGTGGAATCCCCATGAGGTGGAGACCTCCTAGGGAAAAATATGGTTATTGCTCCCACTTCCATCCCCACCCTGCCTCTCCCAAGCCTTGGCACAGAAAACCATTACATGACAGATTAATTCTCCTGAGCTTTACGAAACAGTTGTGGCCAGTGGAAACTCTGAACCAATCTTCTGCTGCAAAGTGCATTCTGGCAGCCCTTCTTTCCGCCAGGATTAGCAGAGACATGGGAGGGATGCTGCATGAGTGCCTATAGCACTGGCCTGGCATTCAGGCAGTGGTTGAGCAGCCTCAGAGAGCCAAAGGAGGGAACGGCAGCTCCCCACACTACTGCTCCACTGGCCCATCCCTACGCGATTCAGTAGGACCCAGGAGTAAAACACTGTGATGTACAACCTGTCTCAGGAGGCATTGCACACAGAGGACATCTAAATGACATGCGCAGCAAGCAAAAGCGTAGTCAAGCCAGGCATAGCACAGGGAATCCTACGGTGACATTAAATGCAGCATTTCCTTTCCCTGTAGGTCTCTGACTGACCCACGGATACCAAAGTAGTCTAGTGAGGACCAGCAACTACCTTTCTCTGCTGGAGGGGCCCTGCCAGTTGAGTCCAGCTCTTCATGGCAAGGAGCAGGGGAAGGAGAAGAAGGGGAGGAGATGAGACAAATGGAAAAATCCATTTTCCTTAGGGAGTCACTCTTTTAGGCTTATGACTACACCTAAGGGCTGCAATACGAGTGAAAATCCTACATCCCGAGTCTGAATAGCAATCACTTTGTCCCCCTGCAATGACTCAAGGTGTCTCTACTCTGTGTCCTGGATTTTCACTAGGTGTCCCAGTTCAAGGAGAACCTGTGCCAGGCCCCGCTAGTTTGCATTGATGGAAATGTGCCTCTTTCCACTATTCAGTATGTCTGCCAACTAGCTAGAGAGCATCAGCTAGCAGGTAAGGAGAATTCACCCAGCCCTGGCCCCAACAGCTCCTAAGAGCGTGTGTGCCAAGACACTCCACACACCCTGAGAGCTCTCCACTGCTGCTTGCTAGAGACACCCAGTTATTGTCTGATGTGTCGTGTTATTCAGCGCTCTTTTCTATACACTACTACTCTATTTCAAATGGATGAAACACTTCTGCTTTCTCTGAGTTTTTCTCATTCTGCAGCTAAATCACATTTCCCATAGTGTAGGTGCTATAGCCCTTGGGCACTGCCAGAGAGCCAGGGAAAGCTGCTCTCTTTGCCTTTAATCTCAAGGCAAGCACAAATGTGCGTGCTTCTGCCAGTTTGAGCAGCAATATAGTTTGCTTCTCTGAATAAATGCTAAAGCATCTTTTGAGAGGATTTCTCTCCTACTTCCCATAAAATACATACCACCCTCTCCTGGTATGCTGGGGACCCTTCACAAGGCTTCCTAAACCTTTGGAGTTACACCTTCATCTTTAAAAGCAAATCCTGAAGAAGGAGGCAATGGTCTTAAAACCTGGCAGAGGCTCCAAAACCAGCTGAGAGGAGTAATAAAACTGAAGTCGGATTATATCACTCCAGAGCCAGAAGCAACAGCGTCATTGCTGAGCACCGGAAAGGAAACCCTGGGAGACCTTGTCCCAGGCATAGGGGAAATAGTATTTAAGTTTCTAATAGATTACATGTATAACCCCAGTTGTGCAGATCATGCTAAGCCTTCTGTGCTGCATCCTGCTCTGACACAGAGATGAACAACTAATAAATTAATTAACTAACCAATTGCAATGTTGTTTTGAAGTGTGCTATGAGCCAACAGATGAGAACAAGGCCTCTAAGCCATTCCTCTCAGACAACTGGAAAGCGCTCACATATGTTTCCCCCAACCTGCAAGAGCTAAGAGCAATAAATCGGACCCTCGGGAACCCTCTGCCAGCAGGTACTGAATACTCAGAAGGGTCAGTCACACTTCTAGATAACCTAGATCCTGGAGAAGAGCATTTTATGCTCCAGCCCCTATTTCAAGCAAATTGGGTTATAACACAGTGGGGATTCATAAGCACTCTTGGTGTCTTCCACCTTACAGCCATCTCTGCATCAGTTGTACAGCCCAGGCCGGGCTGATGAGCTGTCAAAGAGCACAGTAGGCCTGGGATGACTTCTTGTCCAAAACCAGAGATCACATTTGCCTCACTTCATCAGCTAAACAGGAAAAATCTCTGGTTTGTAAACATGTCTCTGAAGCATGATGCCCTGAGGGCACCTGTCCCAACCATACCACCCTTTGCAGAAATTGAATACCCCACCACATGCAGGTGGAAACCCAACAGCATTAAGACAAGGAAGTCACGCTTCATGAAAGTTTTTTTGATCTCTACAGACACATGTTTAGTCCCATGGGGGTGGTTTCCTCAGCATAGGATAGAGGTATGGTATGGAAGTCTAACACTGGAGAATTCAATGTTTCCTGTGATTTAAAGAAAAAAAATTATATCAACCACATTTCAGAAGTGCTTATAAATAGTAGCGCTCATAAATAGTAGTAGTGGTGCTCATAAATAGGCTGCCAGCCCATAAAAAGGCCAGTTGAGGACCTTTAAATTTATACCACAGTTTTTCCTCCCCGCTCTCTGAAGAGCTGCCATCCAGGTTGGAGGATGTTGTCCAGACTGCAATGGCCCTGACCCGCCCTTTGCTGGCCCACCTGCGCTGTGTGGTGGTGACCCTCGGCGCTCATGGTGTCCTCCTGTGTGGCAAGAGCCTGGGAGGGAGCATCTCGCTTCGTCCAGGAGCTCACGAACAGGTAACGCCATGGAAAACAACCTCTGAGCTCTCAGTTGCTTCTTTCTGGGACCATATAGCACCGTTGCTATTTCTGGTGGCATGGCAGCAGTCCTGGGACACATGGCATCGCTGCTGGGAAATGTATGTTTTGGGGGGGTGGAATACACAGCTCTGAAAGAAAATCAAGTTGTCCGTATACTGCTGGCTTCTAGCAGCAGTGTTTATAGTCAGCTAGTTTTAAATGTGCTTACCATGAATATTCATGAGTGGAAGCTTCATTTTCAGGAAGCTTCATTTAAATCACTGATCTCTTTCAAAGTGTGAAAAAAGATTATTGCCTTTTTTTTTTTTTTCCTTTTCTTTTTTTGGCATCTGTTCAGGTCTGGATGGCATCAGACACGTCAGGCCATATCAGCTTGGGCAATTCCCACTAACTTCCCTTCTCTCCCCCCACAGACTGCTGCTGCCAGCCTCTGTGCCACCCACTACCCCGCCATTCACATCAGCAGGGAGGAGACAGTCAATGTTTCAGGAGCCGGCGACAGGTATATTGCTCACTACTTTGTCTTCTCCAGCAAAATGGGGAAGGGCCATAATCGGATTTCTTTGAAATTCTACTGCAAAGGCAAACGACATTCTGCTGTTTGAGGAACAGACACTAAGGACACAAGAATAGGACTGGTTACTGTGACTCCTTGCAAGGCTTGCTAAAAATGTCCCCCTAAGCATCTTGGAAGCCAGTCTTTTCTTTAAGCTCCAAGCCTTTCATGTAGCCAATTTAGTAGTTCTGGAGTAGTCCGGGCTGAGCTGCTAAAAGCAAAGTAAACCACCTTACATCAAAGCTGTCTTACTAACTAACTGCTTTACTTCCACACTTCTCCAGTGGAAGTGGGACTGCCACTCAGTAGCTAAAATCACCCTATAAAAGCATTTCATCAGGTTCTGCATTTGCCTCTGGCAATAGCTCATGCTTCAAAAGAGTCTGCTGTATAATTTGCCTAGCTGTTCACACAACTCTGTACACAGGAGTAGGAAATGACAGGTATTATTCTTAGCCCACTGATCAGTTCTCAGTCTGTCCGAGTAATATTTTATTATGCTCCTTGTTAACTTGTCAAACTATATGTAGTAGTCAGGGCTTTTTTTTTTTCTTCTTGCTTCGTACACTACAATAATTGATTCTATCCTTTCATTGCCTTGGGCTAGACCAAAAGGCTGTATGTGACAGATACTTCCTTTTATTTTTCTACTCTTACCTACAAATAACTCAACATAGCAACACCTCTTTTTTCTTTTATGACTGGGCAGAATGAAAAGTAATTTTTTTGAAACTTAACAGCATCCTCAATATTTGAGTTAGGATCAATGGATGACTTCCTGCCAAGCTAGTTAACTCTCTTAACACCAGGACACACTCCTTGTGTCCCAAGTCACCTCTGAGATGAGTTGACTGCAGCTGCAAGCTGGTCTTCTCAAAGAAGACCAAAGTGTTGTTCGGAGCAGTGAGTGTAACAGCAGTGGAATGGGGGCTGTGAGGAACCTCGCAGGGCCAGCCTGTCCTAAGGAAAGCTCAGCTTTGCTCACTACTTCTAGCAGATGTGCCCAACCTCTGCCAGCCCCTCCAGGGACAGAGCCTCCTCTCTGCACCATCTGCTCGGTACACAACTACCCCTTACAGCAGGACCATTTTTTCTAGAGGCTAATGTAAACTAAACATCTTCTTTATGGTTCCCTTTCTCTTTTTAAAAGCTTAATTCAAAGGAAGACCAAAGGTGAGATAAAGTGCGCCACTGCCAAACACCTCCACTGAGTTACACAGGAGTACTTGAAGTTTGTTTTTCCTTCCAAAGCTATCTGAAAGCTAGGGGCCCATTACTGCTTCCATTCCTGAAGTAATATTGGTCTGGAAATCCCATTCCCCAGAGTCCCCAGGTCCATGTGGGACTTTTCATAGTCCTCTTGTTCATCCGGGGTTTTCCTTCTTGGTAACCCCGGCTGCACCGCTGGGCTGCAGAAATCCCTGTTCTACAGATTAGGAGTGCCAAAACAGGCTGGAAATGCTGGGACACTACATTGACGTACATGCCATCTCCACAGCATATAAACGGGTAAAGTTGCCCAAGCCCAGCCTGCTGGCGCTTTCAAGGGACTACGCAGCAGGGTATAACCCGGGGCTGTAACACATTCATGGCTCAGCCCCCGTGAACCCTCGCACTTTTGAAGCACTGGTCAGGGGACACTGCGCACCCAGACGCAGTGATCCAGGGCACTTCACGCCTCACTTTGGCCCTGCAGCTCTCCTACAGCTCCAGAGATGCTGCCCAAGGAGCCGTGCGTGTGTGCAGGGAGCAGCGGCTGTTTGCTCCTTGCTCCTGGCTGCCGTGACAACATAACACCGCGTGCCTGCACACGGCATTGCTAGGGGATGCTCCCCCAAATATTTACTCTGAACTGCTGGAACTGTTGAGAGATTGAATGGTTTATGGAAATCATAATCTTCTATGCCTTTGTTATGGATAAAAAGATGTTGAGGTAATTAGCCAGAGTGGAAAAAAAAAAAAAAGTGATCTTTTTCCCTTCCCCAGAGATTTGCTCATTAATCCTCCCTGCTGTCACATTTTCCTGTCCTTGCTTCTTCCTCTCAGATGTCATTATCTTCTCCCTTCTCTTTCACTTCTCCTTTGTCCTTTCCTAGCTTCCGAGCATCATTACTGCATTTAGCTATGAATAGACAGTAGTTGTTCCCATGCACATATCCATGCCTCAGCAGAGCCTTCCCCTGCAAGCCAGGCAGAGGGCAAAGTCATCCCCTTCTCCTGATGGCCTCCTCGGTGCCTTGTGAGGGCCTGTGGGTGACCGCTGCTGTTCCAAGCACTCACATCATTTTTACTGGGAAATCTCAAATGGAAAACCGCAGCTAAAGTTTACAAAAATCTGAATCTACGATCTCATTTCAGCTTTGGATTTCTTTTTCCAGCTGTTTCTGTTGCCCCACTCACATATATATGGAAACTGTACCCCTCTTCCCATCCACCCCTTTGGGGACAGGAGGAAATGTAATGAGGCACCAACAAGGAGCAGAGAAGTGACAAAATAATTAGAGAGCAAGGGAAAAACAGATTCTTCCCTTCTTAGACTCCTTTCTTTTCTCCTGCCTCACCTGGAAAACTGGGGAGAAAAGAAAATGTGGTGGAATGGGAAAGTACCTCAACTTCTCAGATGAGAAGCAAATAAAATGCGAATAAATAGCACTGTTTTTTACTCTAAATTTAAAAATAAATATAAAAAAGCAGAAACTTTTCATTATAACCTCACCCCTCCTGTGTGACATATTCTGCTTCTGTAAGTGTTGTTTTGGGTCCAAATGAATTCTCTTACAAACGAATGGCCATGTTCCCGAGGTCAAAGCTGTTCCCCAGTGTTCAAAACTGCCTTTCTTTCTCTCCACAGCTTAATGGCGGGAATCCTTGCAGGGATGCTTGCTAAACATGACACAGATACCTGTGTCCGGATGGGTCTTCTTGCTGCAAGCTTGTCTCTCCGTTCCTACGAGCCCATTTCCCCAGAAATCAGCACTTCCAGTGTCAGCCAGGAGCAAGTCAAGAGCAGGAGCTGGCCAGAGGTGAAGGTATGGAAGATGGACTAGAGCACCATGGCTTTCTCATCCATCACCTCCTTGCAGTCCCAGCATTGCTATTTCCAGGAACTGGGCTGTGTTTTGAGCTTAGAGCTCAAAAGCTGGCTGCTGACCAGGGGACTTAGCCTTTCGGTGCATGCTACCTTTTGGGAGGTGAAGTGTCAATGGTGACAACTGGTATTGCACTGTTCACACTCATGTTTGTCTCCTGGTGTTCCCTCTCTCTCTCTTTTTTTTTTTTTTTTTTTTGTGGGTTACAGCAACCACAGCTTGGTTCTTCTGTCTACTGCCTGTTGAGAGTTTATTTCATCTCCCCCTCTAAGAGGAACACTCATCTGTTTTGGTCTTGGGAAGGAGGGAAGGAGGGCCCAACCCAGGGACCTTCTTTTTTGTAAAGAAAAGCTGGTTTCTGGTCTTGCAGACCTCCTGCTTCCCTGAACCTCCAGTCCTTCTAGATTTCCTATTGCGGGATTTTTCCCTTCCTCCACCTTGTGTCACTGTTGTCCATTATCATGGCAGCTGCTCTGTCACCAACTCCCAGATCTTCAGCACCATGTCTCTTCAGGTGGGCCCAGCAGCAACAGCCTCTCTTGCTGCTCACTCTTGGTTTCTATCTCAGAGGTCCCATGGACAACAACCTGCGGCAAGCATATAACACTGTAGGACAACCTCATCAGTCTTCCCAAGCCAGCCAGCAAACGCTGCACTTTCTTGCTCTGAAGTCCAATGCCCCTGGATAAAGCAGGCAAGATTAATCGAAGAAGGGTAACCAGGGGCCAGCTGGTGGCCTTTAAAAGATGACTGCCCCTTGTTCCACACACATTCCTCTGAACTCAGCACTTCCTTCCTCTTCCTTCAGTCGAGTCTGAAGCAAAAGAGAGCAAACACCCCCTCCCCACACGCACACCCCCCCCCGAAAGTTGGAGCAAACCTCTCTCTCCACACCTCCATTTCTGACCACTTGGCAAACCACTGGGTACTTGACAGAAAACTTCCCACACGTGGCCGGCTGGAGAGGAGCACTGGCAGGCATGGGATCCTAACAGAGCACTGCCTGCTGGGACCAAAACGTTCAGACACACCTTCCCTTCCCTCTGGAACGAGAAGTCTCATGATACCATTGCTGAATCTCAAGGTAATGATATTGTTTCCCAGGAGGAGGGGAAGCACAGCCCTTGTTTACAGGTGGACGCTCAAGCTATGTAGCTCAAATGACTCTGCCAAGTTCACAGTGAGTCCACGGCAAAGGCAGGAACAGAGAGGAGCTTCCTTGACCCTGTCCAGGCTAGAGCTGCATGGTGATCTCTCTGCCTTTAGCCTCTCCAGCATCTTCATTAACAAGGACATCTACACTTAGATCATTTTTATACAAATTAGGTCTGGTCCACAGCCTTTTGACAATTAGCTAATGTAGCCAGCTTGGCTATGGAAATCAGCTTCTCACTCTTCTGTTGTGTAACTTATCTCCCAGAGATACCTCTTCTAGATGTCTTCCAGCCCCGGAGTGACTAAACTCAAGGGTGGGAAGACACCAGCTCCGCCTCTGTTTTTGCAGTCTTACACAGGACCGTTGGTGGCTGACAGGGGAGTAACAAGGGCTGGCAGTGGGCAAGTGGAAGGGGACCTCTCTGTGGGTCTCATGGGGATGCTTGCTGGCTCGAGGCTGCTAAGCCATTCCCGACATCAGAGGTAAGACGGCCGGTGACCACGTGAACTCATCCCTGTCCACAGGGGAATGCCCACTGTGCAATTACAAACACTGAAATGATGTCCTGGGGAGGACAGGACAGAGAGGGTCCAGCACAGGCTTCAGGTACAGTGTCTGTGAAATGGCCTCCCTCTCCCGTACAGCCTTACACCAGCTGCGATGTCCCAGTTCATCGTCACAAGAGCCATGCATGAAAATACCTAGTTTTGCTAGTACACCTTTGCTGACTATATAGAAAATAATAGCAGCAGATATATAGAAATCAGCTCTCTGGTCTCCTGCATGGTCTCCTACCTTCCTTTTGCTCACACCCAGGGAAATGGGCTGGCAATGCTGCAGAGGAGCCTGCTGCAGCTAATGGTTTTCTTTTTTAACTTGTAAGCCATGGAGGGACAGGGGGAACTGTCTCTCAGCTTTACACAGGCACGAAAACACTCACTACACCCTTCAGGGTCCTTCCTCCCAGCAGGAGGATGCAGCGCAGCAGGCAGGACCACAGACACTTTTCACACTGGAAATCTGTCCTCGGAGCGGCTGGAGGCGGTGGAGGCTGCAGTGGCGTGACTGCTGCACCGTCCTGCCCGGCTCTTTAATTCAGAGCTATCTTCTGGCTGGAAGCGGTAATTGCATCCTACCCAAATGCTGTGTCCAAAGCCAGCACTGTCAGTCCCTCCTCAGCAGGTACACAGAACATTCCTGAACTAAAAGCATCTTTCCTGCAGCCCCATGCACGTGCAGATGTTGCCATTTGGTGGATAAGGAGCCAGAATGCAGTGGAAAAAGGCTCTGGGGATGACCCTCCCTGCTCATAAGTGGGGCTGAGGGGAAGGGGATAGTCCTGATGCTCAGGACTGTGACTGCAACCTTTCGTCCAAGAAGGTGCTGACGGGGAGGCCGTGACGTGTTGGAGGGTGCCATCCCTTCCCCAGCCAAGAGAACTGCCAAATATGGACAAGTGTTAGGGAGCAAGGGCATGTCCCATGGAAGGAATGAGGACGGATGCCCTCTCTCCCACACTTGATGTGCACAGGATGCAACTGCGGTCGCTGTGGGTAATCAGCCAACAGTTTGGTGAACACTGAAACTCATTAAAACTAATTTCCAGTGGAGCTGGGTCTTGGTGCTGGCTGGTTTTTGAACTTGATGGATAGTAAGCCTGGAGTACGGACTCACCCTTCGTTTCATATAGAAGTCACCCACTGGCGAGGACCTGTGACTGAGGAGCAGATCACTGGTATCTCACACGACACAAAAGCCAACCAAAGCTTGGTCAAACGCAACTTTCCCATGCGGGCTCTGCTTTTTAATAAGAAATGAGCTCCCACTGCAATGGATGGAGGCATTAAGTGGGTGTCTTCCCTCGACCCAGACCACTTTCACCAGGCTCGTAGCAACTCCTTCCCTCTGAGCTGCTGCCTTTCCATCAGGTTTGGCTAAAACTGGGCGAAGAGCTGAGAAGGCACAAGGGGTGGGCTGGAGAACTGACAAAGCTGTATCACATCAGCACTAACTCCTTAGGAAACCAAAATGAAAATATAACAGCTGCCTTTTCAGAGGCCAAAGGGACCCATTTTGATCTTATACATCCTCTCTCCCTCTCCCACACACAAACATTTACTGACAGCCCCCTCCTTTACAAAGACGTTGCTTGCAAGCGTGGTTTAGCTCAAACACGCCGTGCGCGCAGGCAGCGCGTACCCGTCACGAAGCGGGGACAGGGTGGCTGCGGCGGGAGGGTGCTGGGGCGTTTGGGATTGCAAGGGAGGGGGATGGGGGCCCACACGAGCAGCCGGGTTTGCTCGCATGCGGGGAGGTGGGACACAGCAGGGGCGGGGGAAAAGGACTGTGCCCCCAGGGTAGGTCCCTGCGCTATAAAAATTACTTCGGCTGGATCTAGTGGTAGGGAAGAGAGGCAGCTTCCACCTCTGCTCCTGCCTCCAACATCATCGTCCAGGCAGGAGGACCCCAAGCGAAGCCAGGCCCCGAGGATGAAGAGCCCAGCACTGACGGTCGCTGCACTCCTCCTGGTACTGCTCTCCTCAGCCCCGGCACCATCTGAGGCACTGGGGGCCCGGGCCGGTGCCCCAGAGAGGCAGCCAGGAGCTGGGGGCCATGGAGAAGACCCTCGGCCACCGGGAGATGGAGGGGACAACCTACCCGGGCAGGGATCGGAGGGGAGCCGCCCCCCGCCCAGTGTGTGGGAGCTGGTGGGAGAGGCCCCTCCCAGCTCTGGGTCCCCCAGCAAGGCCATGGCCAAGCCCCCCCTGGGCAGCAGCAAGCAGGACCCCCCTGGCAAGCCCCGGAGCCTGCGAGCGCAGCCCTCCCGCAGCAGGAGCCCGGGGCTGAGCCATCACCTGAAGGGCCACGGGAAGTTCAACGGGGACACGGTAAGCACAACTTACCCTCGGCCAGCGAGGGTGAGGGTTTGCACGGAGGGTTTGCAGGGGGACTGGGAGTGAGGGGAAGCACCAGCCCCCCGCTCCTGACCCCGGGCTCGGGCAGCTCGGTGAGCCCCTTCGGCTGATCCGTCTGCAGGGCATGGAGGAGCTGCGCATAATGGTGCTATGAGCGCCTGACGAAGAGGATGGGGCCAAAGAAACGGGTCCTTCCCAGCTCCGCGGGTTCCTCCAGGGCGGGCAGGATGTCGCTGGCCGCCGGCACTTGTTATAACGGGGAGCCAGCAGTGGCTCTGGCAGGTCCGTGCAGCACGGAGACACCGAAACCAGGCAGGACAGCCCCAAAATGCGCTGCCACGCTGCAATGCAGGGAAAGGAGAGCACCCTCCCGGCACAGCCCCATGCCCTGAGCTCCCAGCAGTTTTAGCACCCAAACGCTTGCAGGCGTTTGGCTATACACGCACGCCAGGCAGCCAAGGCTGGGGTTTCGGGAGAGCAGGACTGGAGTGGCACCTCCCCTCCAGGCAGAGGGTTGCTGCACCCGCACTGTGACCCATGGGCTGCTACTGTCTGCCCTCACGTTGGCGGTACCTGCCTGAGCAGGTCAGCCCGCTCTCCAGCTTCCAAACTGGGTCCCCTGTGCACACCTGAGCCCCAGCACCCCCGCGCAGAGCCTTGCTGCCCGGCAGTCCTCATGGCACCGTGGCGATGTAAAAAGCAGATAGGACTGAGGGCAGCAGGAGCAGCTGCCGAGCGTGCCATGTCCCTGCAAACATTGGGTAGAAAAGCCGCTTTCGGGCCATTCCTCATGAGCCAAGTGTGAAAGTGCCGGCCGGAACACGGCCTCACAGCCCTGTTCAGCTTGTGGTGCAGACAAGGGTGGTGGGCAGCGACGATCCTAAAACCCCATCTGGTACCTGGTGAGGCTTAGAGCAGAGCTGACGGCCATGCACGCAGGCGGTGAGCAGGTCAGGAGGCGAGTGCAGGTCTGGGTGTGTGTCCCAAAACGCCATGCCCAGGAGGTGGGCCAGGGGCACCCACCTGTGCCACACAGGCGGCAGCTCTTCAGCCATGGGGCACAGCCGCTTCGTGCGCTTTCTGCCAAAAGCAGTAACGAGCTGCCCCTGCAACTGCTTCCTTGGGCCCCCACTTCTCCAGCTCCTTGCATGAAGCTGCTGCTCTATAGCCTGGTGAGCAGCTTGTCCCACTACTGCAGGTTTTACTGCATTATTTTACTGTTTTAAATGGAAACCAAACATCCAGCAGCAAATGCTCATCCCAGTATATCATATAATCTTCTGCCACTTGGCTTTGCTTTCTAACGAGAGCCTCTCCAAGCCTGCCCGTCTGGGGGAGATGAAGAGGCTCTTTTGAGCTCATCTCACCCCCAGGCATTGCACTGCTGTCAGCTCGAGTATGCTGGACCTGACAAGCACGGTCCCACGGCAGAGCAGTTCACGTCACCCCAAAATGACTGACTAATGGGCTGTGGGGCACGCACAACCCAAAATAAAACCTTCTGACTTTATGAGAGGCTGCTCTCAGGCAGCCCAAGCCTGCACAGAAACTACCTCTGCATATGGCACAGGCTCCTCGGGGCCGGGGCTCTCAGCAGCGTGAGCACGGCTGAGAGCGATGGCACGCTGTGACTGGGAGGGGGTCCCAGGCCAGGGCTGGGCAGGGCTGGATGCCGGCACCACAGCCACCTCTCTCCCTCCCCCTGTAGCACTCCTGCCACAGCATCCAGTCCCGGCCCTGCCAGAAGCCCTCGGACTGCGGTGGCTGCCTGGGGCTCTACACCTGCAAGCCGCCCGCCGGCACCTGCCACCTGAAAGCCATCTCCAGGCAGAGAGGTAGGTTGCAAGCCCCCTAGCCGCTGGCACCAGGGGCCCCCACACGCAGCCACCCGCAAGCACAGCCCTTCGGCTACACCCCTCCAAACCCAAATCGGACCTACCCTGCGCAGGGCAGGGTCTCGTCCCCTTAACTCTCCCGCCGGCACTGGCCACTGTCAGCGATGAACGGACGACTGTATGGTGCATGGGACATTCCAAGAGGTATCTGTAAGAGCTGGGATTTGCCCGGCACCCTGAGCCCTCGCAGGACGCCGACAGCCCGTGAGGGGAAGCCAAGGAGGGGAACAGGGTTTAGCCGGTGGCTTGGGAGTTGACAAGCATGGCTCTCCCGGGCATCACGGGCTCCCAGCCCCTCAGAGCTGCTCACGGTGGTGTGTGCGAGCTGCTTAATTAACCAGGGACCATCAGGGAGCAGAGATCACAGCTTTTAACATTTAACCACGCAGAGCAAGCGTCCCGGTTCTCCAGTACCCCTCGGTATATCCGTACTGCCCCCGGACTGGCCTCTTGCCTCAGCACGTTTGTCTACACCCACATACACATGGTCACGGAGGAGAAACTCATCCAAGGCTACTGAACACACAGACACCAGCTCTCTGGTTCAGGAAACCCATGGTTGTGGGACGTACAGTAGACAAGTATAATGTTCTGGGTATATATAGTATATATAGTATATACAGTATATATAGGGTGCGCCCCAT
Organism: Ciconia boyciana; assembly: GCF_034638445.1. Classification (NCBI taxonomy): domain Eukaryota; kingdom Metazoa; phylum Chordata; class Aves; order Ciconiiformes; family Ciconiidae; genus Ciconia; species Ciconia boyciana. The sequence continues at coordinate 64,731,656 of NC_132934.1, forward strand.
ATATGTGCTCTGTTCACACGGTCTTCTCTGGGCATCTGCTGTTGGCAGCCTCCAGGGGAGGGCAAAGGAACCCGTGGTCAGGCCCAGCACAGCCAGTCTTACGGCTTTTCTTCGCAGGTGGATTCCTCCAAAGCATCCAGAGCCCTGAGGGGCACAGGGACCCGCTCATCCCGGAACAACACGGCTCGACGTAAAGCTGGGGCGGCTGTCCTGCAGCTGGAGACCAACGCTCTCTGTCCAAGTTTCATTTTAAATCCTTAATGACACAGCTGTAAATGTTTCTTTGACTTCTCATGCTGCTGTTTTTTAACACTCCCCTGGATTTTGTACGCTATGTAGGCTTGATTCCCGCTTTCCTGAGAGCTGCTAACGAAAGCAGTGAGTGGCCGCAGAGCCCCGTGCTGGCAGAGCCCACTTGGAGCCCCCAAATGAGACAAACGGGGCTATTTCACAGCCCATCTGGATTTGAGCGAGTAGGATGTTGCAGTAAAAGCTGCCAGTATCTCGGCATGCTCACGTGCAGGTTCAAGCTGAGCTAAGGAGCCTGTCGGCATGAGCAGCCCCAGAAACCCACCCAGCTCCTTACCACGGCACCTGCCGAGGAAGGTGAAGTCCCACGCTGTTGAAAACGTCACTTGATAAGGGGAACGCAGAGCCCCCGGGCACAGGCTTGGCAGTGGGGGACCATGTAGGACACCTGCTTCTGGATGCCTGAGCTGAGCCACAGGATGAGCTTCATTAGCACCCCACAAAGCTTTGCAGGCACCCTGTCTGCCTTTGCATGTGTGGGTGCATCCCAGCTTTGCAAAACCCCACTTTGCTACCATTAAAAACACCTTTTTAAAAGAGAACCAAAACACACCATTTGATTCACCTTGAACTCCACCACAGTTTCCTTTGGCGGGCCACCACCGCCTCCTGTGACAGACTAGGCTTTAAGTAGTGCCACTTTCTCTCAGCACACCCGAGGGGCAGCCCCCCAGGCCCCCTGCCTGGCCACCCCTGCAGGAGCCTGACTCCCAGCAGGGAGATAAATGCTGTTGGCTTCTCTGACCCTGGTATCGCTGCTTCAACTGTCCCTGCACGCGAGCCGGGGAGCGTAGAGCTGCAGGTGCTGCCCACCTGCCCGGCATGGCACGACTGCTGTCCTGCATTTATGGTGCTCACCACAGAACCACAGAGGGGTTGAAGTGGGAAGGGACCTCTGGAGGTCATCTGGGCCAACTCCCCCTCCACCTGGAGCCATTTGCCCAGCTTATCTGGTCCCCAGATAGTGGCACATGTCACAGACATAACAGCCCCATTACACCGGGAGCCAGCGAAGCACCATCTCCCCAAGCACTCACCCCTCCACCTCTCCACCCACCCAGCTGCCTGCTCCTGCCACCACCCATCACAACCCATTTCCTCTGTCCTTAAGCACAGCAAAGGAAGAGGCTGCCACTGTAGGAAACTTTGGAAACACAGGCTTCAAAAGATTCACAGAGCAGCACGGGACGCACAGCTACCCCTCTGTTACCAAGTGGAGGTCAACTCCTCTGAACCCCGCTGCTGGTCAACAAGGCCCTCTCGCCTGGGAAAGCCCGCTGACCACAGGGGCACCCGGACCACTTTCAAAGCCTCTGGCAGCCCTGTGTAGCCCAGCGTAGCGCTGCCGCCCACAGCGAGAGGTACTCGCAGGCAGCTCCCACCCTGCAACCCCTCGGGAGCTGGGAAGAGATTTCCCTTCAGGCCATAGAAAGGCTACCCATAGAAGAGCTTCCTCTCCAAAGGGCAGAGGGAGCATCCTCTCCCAGGGATGCTCCAGCTGCTCTTGACTCTGCCCTCACAAGCAGTGCAAGGGAAACAGCTTTTGCACCAGCTGGAAAAGAGCCCTCACTGCCCCCCCCCAACCTCCATGTGCCTCCCCTGACACCTCCCCACCAAAACAGAGGAGAAATGAGCAGGAGGGGGGCAACGGCAGGTCCTACCTCCTCCCCAACCAGGAGCTCGGGAGGCAGCAGCAGGCACGCTCCCCTTGCCTGCTTCCTACCGCGCTCCCCAGCAGCAATACCTAAGACGGGAGAGGAGAGCCTGTCTGATCTTCGGGAAGCGGGTCTCCCAGGTGAGACCCTGCAGGTGAGCTCCACTTTGGGCTCCCCCTGCAAGCAGCCAGGCAAGGGAACGAGGCCACCCAGGCTGCGAGGCTCACAGGGAAGCCGAGGGCTTGGCCAAGCCGAGGGCTCAGCTGCTAGATGTCCTCTCTGGCTCACGCGCGGCACCAGGCGGGCCGGTGAGCAGACACAGCTCGTCCCCCTCCCCAAAACACCAAGGGTCCACACGCCTTTTACACCACTCGCTTTTAATTACACTGCGTAAGGAAAGGCCTCACCTCGTGCCAGGACCCCCTGGCACAGCCACCTGGGGAGCTGGCTGGCCCATCAAGTCCTCAGTAGGTTTAGTGGTTCCCCCTCACCCCTCTCCTTGCTTGGAAGCTCCTCCTGGTCAGTCCACATCATCCCTGCAGCCCTCGGCATCCTTGCTTTGCAGAGACCTATTTCCATACATCTCTGTTCCTACCCTCCTCCACGCCTGAGCTTTGCCTGCTCAGTGCTGTGGGAGTCCCGCTTTGGCTTCCTGCAGCACCAGGCGGAGAGAGGAGGCAGGGCAAGAGTCATCGGTTAATAATTGTTCTAACCCCAATATAAATAGAAAAATACAACAAAACAAAGAATTGACTAGCTAAGAGATCCAATCTGCTGGGATGCCTGCAACGTGCTAGTGCAGAGTTCGGAGAGTGCTTGGTCCAGTGCATGGTACTGTAAATATCCAGAAACCTGTCCCGGCAGCCCTGCAGCCATCAAATCTTCCTGCGGCAGCACGCGTCTGTGCGAGTGCGTCCCGGCCGTGGTCAGCTCGCCCAAGGCTGTTGGCTCCTGGGAGCAGGCTGAATGGGAATGGTTGATAATGGTCTGATTTATTGCTGTTAAATGGTAAAGCCATTCTCTTCTGGGGAACGAGGATGTGCTTCGCTCTTACTTTTTGTGGAGAAATTTCATTTTGCTACCTGGAGAGACAGAGAAAGGAAAATGGAGTCCCCACAGTGACAGGGAAAACAAGTGTCGCTCTCCCCACCACCACCAGCCAAGCAAGTCTATGCAGAGAATTGCCCCTGCTGCTAGCCCTGGGTCCTTATCCACAGCCACCTGCCCTGCAAAGCTCAAGCAGGTGCCTACAGAGCAGGCCATAGCTCTGCCCACCCCCCTGGGAGCAGCGCTGCAGACTGGGACCCTGCAAGTCCCCAGGCACACATTCCAGAGCCCATTTGCAGTCCTGGAAGGTGAACGTATTACTAAGCTCACCTGGCCAGAGCGTGTGTGGGTAAGAGGCAGGGCACACCAGCCCCACAGACGCTGCTGCTCTTAAATGGCCAAGAAAAGACAAGAGAGCCAGGGATGTGATCTGAACAGAAGATCAAACTCTCTTAGTCATGGTGACTTATCAAGGACTTCTAACCTCAGTCTGGAGCTCTTGTCTAGCTCCTCTTACTGGAAAATGGATTCAACCTTAGGATACTCCTGGGCAATTCCCACCGCTGATCCCTCAGGGCAAACCTAAAGGCCATGGAGACTGTGTCACTCCCCCCATCAGGAACTGCATCCACCACCCCCAAGTCACTGGTTGCTCCATTGCCTCCTCAGACCCTTTGGAAGACACAGATGTAGCTCACTGCCCAAAGTTTGGTTCTCCACCAGCCTTCAGACAAGTGGCAGACCAGAGGGCAGAGCCAACAGCGTGCCAGAGCAGGGATACATGGCCAGGCACTGATCACTCAAGGTTCAGAGCACATGCAGCCACTAGCAGAGTCCTGCCACCCTTCAGCAGCTTCTCTGCTGCCAAACCTGCAGGCAACAAGAAGCCCAAGCCTCCTGAGAAGCCAAGCGGTTTGCTGGTTCCTTACCTAGGCCTTTCAGGAACCTATTGACTCCACTCTGCTCCCCACTGGGAAGTGTTTCCAGGTACTCCTGAGCCCGTACCTCAAACAGACCTGCAGAAAGAAAGAAGTCAACAACTACTAATTTGCTTCCCTATAAATAAAAGTAAGAACGCCCATCTGAAAGCATACTGTCCTGGCTTACCAATAAACTGTTGCACACAAGAGGGAACAACTCACCCCACCTCCTCCACCAGCTGAGCCTAGATATGGGACAGGAGCTTTGGTCCGCCTCCTCCCTCCCCACTGCAAGGCTGACTGAGCTTTTGTACCTCGCACAGGGAGAGACAAAACCTCCGTTCATTCTGCTACGAACATGGCTAAGTCCAGAAAGTGAGATCATCTGGGGAATTGTCACACGGGATTTACCACGCTGCAAAACCTCTTTTACTCAGCTACCTAGTCAAGCGTCCACTGCTCATTAGTGCTTGGGAGGAAACTGCTAAACCAGCACCGAGCAGCAGCAGGGATGAGAAACTTCAGCTGCCCGTAGAGCCTTTGGGACTGTGGGGTAACAGGAGTGAAAAAACAGGAGAAGCTCTGGGAAGGACATGAGCATCCATATTTTCTATTAGCCAAAAGAAGCCATAACCAGTCCAGCCTCTAGATTTGGGAAGGGGTCGTTCCAGTAGTGTACCCCTTCTGTGATGGTCCTGATGGGAATTCAACGTGGAATGGAAGAGGCACACACATGGAGGGTACTGCTTATGTCCCTGACTGCGGTGGTGAAGCGTGCCTGTAACCCCAACCTCAACGAGAAACTATCAGATCATGCACAAAAAGTCCCTGTTCTCCAGCAGCCGGTTCCCATGCACTGTGCGAACACTATGTCTCACCACGCTCCTGTGAGGCAATGCACCCCTTTGGGAAGATAAGGAAACAAGAGACAAAAAATCTCCTAGTGACTTCTTGAAGGCTGCACAGGGGTGTCAGAACAAACTGTCAGCCTGCGCTAGCGCTGCCCTAGCACCTCCCTCCTGGCATCCCTGCACAGACACTGCAGCCTCCAGCCACTGTGCTGGGGATGGAGCTGGCAGCTGGTGAGCACCTCCCAGCTCTCGTGGGAGCAACAGCGGGGTTTCCATGACTGCAGAGCTCAGGCAGAGCCCCTCACCTCTGACCCCCTGCTTCCGCAGCTCCCGCTCCTGAATGAAGCCCCCGAACATCTGCGTCTCCATGAAGACCTCCAGGAAGCGTCGGAGGCTCTTGGAAGAGACGGACTTGCGGAAAGCCTCACGCTGCAGGGTCCGCTCCTCTCGCTCGGTGGGGGTCAGGAAGAGGGAGTAGTGGCCCACAATCTCCACAAAGAAACGGACAAAGGCCTCGGACACCACCTCATTCAAAGGGCTAGTCTCTAAGGAGAAAAGAAAGAGGGAGCAGTGAGGACATGCTAGGAAAAGCCCCGGGCACAAACTCCCTGGCTTTTTAAGATCTAGCCTGAGCAGAAAAAGCTGCTCAAGAGAGACAGCACCTTAGGAAGTGCTTGCCATAGAAGAATACTAGGCTGCTACTACTTTGAAAGCCAGCAAGCTTTGTCGTGGCTCCCCTGCAACCAGGAGATGCCTATACTACCCTCTAAAGAGCTGTCTCAGTCCAGTTGCCTGTGAGCCACATGGCCGCGTCCGAGCCTGCAGCTCTGCGGATGGACTGTCCCTCGAAGGAGCCTGCATCACTCTCATGGTCAGCAGCAGAGAGAAGCCTGTGGGACCCCCCCTGAAAGGAATACAGGTATTCCCTGGAGCTGTAAGGGAAGGACCGACAGAGCCAGGAAGGGGTAAGTACTGTTTCTCTTCACACAAAGAGAGTTGTCCCTGGTGCAGTGGGAAGTTTAACACAGCTTCAACCTCACCTACGTCCAGTTTCTGTGGTGTTAAATTCAATACAAGCCTAGTTCTCCCCTAAGAAGCAACAGGAGAAAAAGAGGCAGGAAGAGACATAGTTTTAAGCTGAAAGGCACCGTGCTTTACCCTGCTTGCCATTGACAGGGCCCTCCTCCTTGTCGCTCGCCAGCTCATTCCTCTGCTCCAAAATGTGCTCTAGGGCCGCCTGCAGCTTGCGGGGCAGGATGGAGTCCTCATCTTCCATCTGCAAAACAGAGCCACCTCCTCAGGGCCTGGGGCCGGGACACGGCCAGCCTCTGCCCTTCTCCTCTCCAGCTCCTATCCCATCCCCAGCACGGCAGGGGGAGCACTAAAAATGAACCCTGAGGAGAGGAAGAGGGAGAAGGCGTAATATGCTTGGAACGTTCCCAGCACCTCCCAGTGCAGGACTATCAAGAAGCACGAGAGAAAAGAGAAAGGGGGTGTCTTGTCCCAAATATTCTCCTATTCTCGAAGAATTTCAGGTGTCCAATCCAATAGGCTACCAGGCAGTGCTCACCTGTGGCCCCACCGTCTGCCTGTGAGTACTCGCACCATCACAAAGAGGACATATCTGAACAATGCTGGCGTGCAGCCAGGTGAGCACAACCCCCCTGCTCAGCTCTGCTCAAGCACTGATCGTGTTACAGAGGCGTAACGAGTTCCCGTAGACCAGGGAACTGCCGGTGACTGTGTGTGAGCTCCTACCAGCCCTGGCTGAGACAGCGTGATTTAGCTTAAACCTCCAAAAGAGAGGTGCAAGGTAAAGCATTTCCCTGCAGCTAAGGCAGCTGGCAAGTGAGAACTGCACCGAAGGAGTGGCCTTCACCCACACGCTACTTCCTGCAGCAGGAGGTGCACTTGTCCCGTCCCACCCGTGGGACCGGAGGCATGGCAGAGACCGCAGCCAGCACTGCTCAGCGATCTGCCAAAGAGCTTGGGGGCAAAATTAGCTTCCTGGGCCAGGAGCACATTCGCTCATCTATCCTCTTCCCTTCAATATCCCACTCCTCCTCTCCACGAGAAAGGGAAGTAAAAATCAGCAGGCAATCTCGTCTGCAGAGCAACTGCTAGGCTCCCATTTACCAGCTTCCTACTTGTGACCCATCCACTGCAAGGAACAAGGAATCACAAGCTCCTTGGGCAGGAAGGGATTTGAAGAAATCATCAAGGCTCCCTTGCCTGCTCAGGGCTGGGTATGCGACAGGAGCGGGACTGACAGACACAGGCTGGAAGAACCCGCGCTGCTCCCCAGCCGGCAGTGCTAAGCTGAGGCTTTCCAGCTCTGCCCTCAGCCTTACAGGATGCCACTTAAGGACCTGCAGTGCTCAAGTGCCACCGTTTCACCTCTTTAAAAAAAAAAACAGAGAGAGAGATAATGCGCAACAATTCAGTCCTCAACAGCTGTGGTTTGGGACTCTCATATTACATACGTACACAGCAACCCTTATAACACTGCCAACCAGAAATCCTGCCTCAGTTTGCATGGGGAGTAAGTGATCCAGCCAGCCAGGCAGGTCAGCAAACACAGATGGAGGTAAGGTGTGGTGGAAGAAGGGGACAGAAGATGAAGGATATGAAATAGCTCTGCTCACCTGTCTCAGAAACCGGTTATTTACAAGGTCAACAACGAGGACCTAAGAATGAGAGAGCAAGAATAAAAAGGGGAAGTCATTATTTCCATCATCAGAGTTTATCTTAATCTGTAACTGTTCTGGAGGAAATGCTTCAGCCCTGCCCCTGCTCCTCCTACCCACCACCGCAGCTGGAGCAGGCACCCAGCGTGAGCCAAGAGCGGAGCCCTTGTTGCGGCTTTCTAACGACTTCACTGCAAACCGCAGAACAGCTTGGACAGCAGGAGGCTGTGCTCCAAGCCCAGCCCACCGCTCCTCACCACCACGTGGGGGTCAGAGCTTTTCTCCCCGCGTGCTGCACCGCCATGCCCTGGGTGCGCAGGGATAGAAATGCCTCTCCGACCACGTTCAGCCTTGCTGCATTCACCCTTGCGCACCATGAATTGGTCTTCCTAATTGTTTACTCATTTCATTAGGCACCTGTGTTAATTAGAGGGGCAGCTATCCTGGTCAATTTATAGCAATCATACTTCAAGCCTGGCAGAGTTTGCGCTTAGCCCCTAGACAACACCATCCAGAAACCAACAGTAACTTTAAAAAATCATCTCCTACCCACAGCAGCCCCACAGCAGGAGATCCCAGCCCCCTGCCTTCCCAAGACAAGGCAGAGCACAGCCCTCTGCCTCCCTGGGGGATGTCCGCCTCCTCCCTCACCCCACGCTTGCAGGAGCCAGAGGACGAGACCTCAGCTCCTTCACGCCGCCAGCTGCCAAGGCAGACTCTCAAGAGCAGCCTTTCTGGGACAGAAGACAACTCAGCCCACGGAAGCAACCGAGAGCAAGGCTGCGGTGCGGGTGCATGGCTCACCTCCTCCACCGGGAGCTCCTTCAGGCGGGGCAGGGAGCTGGAGAGCAGGCCGATGAGGAAGGGGGTGGGTGAGCACACGATGTCGATCATGGAAGGCGGCAGCACAGGGATGTAGGTGTGCTGCCAGGTGAAGGGGTACAGGAGGGCCACCGTGGCGTGGCAACACTTGGAGAGAGTGCTGGAAGATGAAACACAACCAAAGGCAATGGCCGGTCAGTCAGGAGATGAGTGGTGCTTCCTAGAAATCAGGGCTCTTTCAACTGTTCCCTAACTGATCTCTGTAATTACTAGGGGCTTTCCCAAATTTCTGACCCCATTTTTCAGCTTCAGGAGCAGTGACCCATAACAGGAGCCCATGTTTCGAAAGACAATCCTGACCCATGTGCATGTGACAAGAGACGGGCTCCACTTAATGCAGCATCTGCTCCTCCAGTGCTCTGATGGAAAATACCACACAGACATGGGGTCTTGCATGTCACTGCCTCTTATTAGAGAAATGAGTTTATTCTCTTTCATGGGAAAGCCACGGGTCTGAATGCACAGGGACTATACTGTCCAGCACAGACAGCACGCAGCCATGGGACATAGAAGATGGCTCCACCACTACAGCAACTATCTGTTGGGCTGCACTGTGGCCCACTTACCTGCTGGCCATACTCTTTGTCAGCACAGCTGGATGGCCTGCTTGGACTCCCTGGCAAAGCCCTGGGCGCAACCTGCAGCCACAAGGTCCCCAGGTGTTCCTGCAGGTTGTTCCTGCCATGGTCTGTCCACCCCTGCCCCTTGGCTTGCTACCTGTGCAGGATACATGCTTTGCCTTTGGGCAGCCCTTAGCAGGAGTAATCACATGCCAGTGGTATGCTTTTCTATCAGTCCCAATCATACCGATAGCTCCCAGCAGCCATGCCGGAGGAGGAAGGCAGCAGTCTCCAGCTGAGGCTAACTGGGCACCCCACAGCCTGTGGAGCCTGCTGAGGCTACTCAAAACCACAGGAGAGTGAAATCCCAGGAGGGGAGCACACGGCCAGCCTCTGTGGGATGCTGCCCCTGGCTCACAGGACTGCAGCTTTCCTTCTTCCCCCTTCAAATGCCACCAGCGGCTTGGCTGTAAATGCCTTTGCTGACAACTTCCAAGAGGGTCCGTCCAGAAACCCCATCAGCTCTCTGGCAGGAGGCAGGCAAGGTCTGCAGTCAGACACGGCAGAGCTCACTGCAGGGCACCACTTACTCATCCATTCTGGGTCTGGAAGCATTTGTATGCGTCAAGGGAGGGGGAAGGCTCGCCACTATAAACCCCATATATAACATCATTTTGTTTTACTAGCATCCAGATCTCGAAAGGCTGGAGGAGGGGAGGGAGGCTGGTGCAGCTGGGAGGATTCACGTCGCCAAGGAAGGGCGCGCAGCTGGCTCCTGTAAACTCCACGGGGGAATTTACACTCAGCAACCCGGATCTGGCAGTTTATTGCTGACTTGAGAGGGAAGGGGTTTGATGGGTGTGGACTCGAGCTCACTCTGAAAAGCGAAGCCTGCTTTCCCTCCCTGCCCCCTGCTCCAGCTAAGTCTGGTGGATTTGAATCCCTGTGCTGTAACACCAACACACGCTGAGCTGGGCTACAGCTGACTGGCATTCATCAGATAAGTTCAGTTTAGCAGAACACGATTATGGTTGCTGGGACATCAGTGTGACCATATGAAGTAATCAGGCAGTAAGCATTGTTAAACACATTATGCTTTTTGGAGTTAAGCAAATCCCAGGGGAGAGGCTGGAATCTGCTTAATGTGAGACTTTTATCTAGGGCTGCAACAGGTAGGGAATGGGCGCTTGGGAGGGACACCTGGGACGCGTGCGCTGAGAAAGTCTCTTCACAAGATGGGGACAGTTTCCTCTCCCTGCACTGCCAGAGGCTTGTCTTTTCTTAAGGGGATGTTCTATAAAAACAGAGGAGGACACTTCAAAGGCTGTGTCACATTCTGGTAGCTTTAAGCCTTTAGATGGGAAAAACCCTCAGTTCCACATCCTTGTTTAGGAAGGTCTTAAGAGTATCCCCCTCCCTTCTCTGCATACATTCCTGCTGGCTGCCCCTCTGTTGCTGCTCTCAAGCTGTGCCTGCCATCATCAGCAAGCCCATATCTTGCTGTGTCTACCACACATGCAAGGTAGATAATGAATCTGAGAGAAACAAAGTGAAAATAATGAGAAAACACAGAGCTAGTAAGAAACAGGAACATTTACCTAAAAAAAAACCCCACCCAGAAAAAATGTGGGAACAGTATCAGAGTAGATTATTTTTCTTGTATCTTTCATACAAGCTAATCTTGAAAGGAACTGCAAAAGTGAATGTGCCATCTTAGAAGTGCACTCCAAGTTAATGACATCCTTTAAAAACTGTCTCTTTCAAGGTGGTGTTACTTGTACACCCATACATTTCGGGCCATGTTAGCAGAAGCAAAAGGAGGAGCTTCTCTTCCCCTCCATTACTGCAGAGCATATTTTCCACTCCTCAATTTCTGACTGGTAATAGCACCAGTAATAACAACAACATAATGGTGAAAGCTGAAAGAACTCCCTTTCATCACCTGTGCGCAGCACTGTGGCATTGCTCTTAGACCACCACCACTGGACTTCCTCTTCTTTGAAGAGAGGTTGGAGGTGGAAGTGTTAGAATTTTCACCTTTGTTACAAATCCTCAGTCTTGAAGGCACATCCAAACTTTCCTGCCTAAAGGTGGGAACTGCCTTTATAGACAGCACTTGAAAACCAAGGGAAAGGATCTCTGCGATTCCAGGTAGCTCCACAGAGGAACAGTGAGCAGCTGAAGTACAAGGTTATTTATGGCATGGTGAGATATTACGGCATGCTGTCTCCTACTATATTTATGGTGGCTTGTTCTTCCCTCAACCCTGCTCTCAAGTCCCAGCGAGTACACATGGTACGCAAGAGATTAAGTGGGAGGAAAGATGGCTGAGGTTCAGTAAGTAGAAGTCACAGAGTTGTGTAAGTCTGAAATTGTATGCACCACACAGTGGGAAGTGAAAAAGAAAGCTTCCCCTTCCATCTTTCCATCTGTGAATACCTCATCACCTCCAGGATAGATCCTAGTGATCTCTGCTCTGAAACATTTCTCACTGTGGAAGACATTTTCAGGGAACAATACTGATAGGGTTGAGGTCTGTGAGCCTCCTCTGAAGACAGAGCAGTTCAGAGATGGACACAGAGGAGGGAACATTGAAGCATCTCTTCCGCATGTGATTCAGTCAGACTTGCTCTGCAGATAGTCGCAGGGAGCTGCAGCTTGCCAGGAGCCCAGCAGAACCTTGTTTCTTTGGAATGACTCAAGCCTGAGCTCCCTCCTTCTCTTGCATATGGCACTGCACCAAGCACTAAGGGACTGCTGATTCACACCGCGGCTACTGAGCCTTGCAAAAGAATCCAGTATGATAAATTCCTTTTATGCCATCTGTGTGACCGTGTACTCTTCAGCCAGCAGCGATGGAGGCGACTGCCTGAACTACATCACAGTTGTAATACAGCAGGTACCTCTCTGGGTAGAAGGTGAATATGGCCACTGAAGTTCTGGGCGCTGCTCAAGCTGGATGCCTCTCTCCGTGAGATGTGCACGTAATCAACCACAGTTGATGTGCACAAAACAACCAGAACAGTTTAATGCACTCTCAAAGCACTAACTATTTGAGTGTTGGTCAGCCCTTTGAGGGCTCTTATACCAAACAGGCAGCCAATGCCTTTGGGTAGCTACAGCTAGCGTCCCTACTGAAATCCTGATATCCCAGGACGTATGTGCTGTAACCATGATGACGACTGCTGCCATTGGAATAAGACTGACCCAGGGTGCTGTGTTTTGCTTGGTGCACTCCAGATGCCACCAGGAATGAAAAGATCTACCCAATGTGATTGCAGTGTGCTCTGGGGAGTGCCATGCACTACCCTCAGGCCACAGAAGTTCAATGCCAGTTGTTCACATGGGACATAGACACCACTTTTTAAGGCTTTTGGTTTCAACAGCTAATCCTTAAAATACTGCAGGTCTTTAAAGTACGTTTTCAAGATCCTGAGCATATTTTAATGGGTTCATTCAGCCTCCTGTAAGGAACATGGCTGAGCTGCATGTCTGATGTCACTTGCATGGGAGCTTGCAGGAGACACTGAGATATCGCTAATATAGAGGCTAAAAAGTATTGATGTACACAAAGAACCGTGTCAGATCCCTCCCTAAAGGGCTGATTTGGATATAGACTGACACAAAGATCTCTCTGGCTGAGCACTCCCTTGGTCAGAACAACGATACTGCAGCAATTTGTGACATTTTTTTGCTCGAACAGCAGGCCTTCCCACCACACAGCATCCTATGCAAAAATCTACCACACAGCACCCTGTGAACCTGCTGCTTCTTGGTAGCCACCTTGCACAGAGGCAGCCAATACAGAATCTGAACACAACAGCTGCAACTACATACAAACTCTTCTCCCTCTCCTGGGAAAACTTGCTCCAAGACTAGCTTGACTTGCTCGAAAAAGATACCCTGACAACTTGCAACAGCTTCTAAGGAAGGATACTGGCTGCTCAGTTTGGTTGCTTTCCTCCCAAACTTCAGACTGACTACAGGGTTTCCAGCTTTCTGCTCCAAAGGCAAGCACCTATGCTAAAAAGCCCCCCAAGCTGAATCCCTCTTTGGGTTTAGGATACTTAATGATTTCTGAAAAACACTATTGAATCAATCAGCCTTTTGGAGTTTAATTCTAGGAAGTCTGTTGTTCCCTGAAGTAACCAAACTGCTGAAAATATGCTGGCATTTGGCAATTTAAGATGGCTTGATTACGTGTTTTTTTCTTTTCTTTTTTATTAGCTCTGCTACAATAGGATTAATTTTACAAACGCCTTTGGATTTCTGACACTCTGTCACATGTGGATTTACTTATGATGGATCACAGAGCTGGTTTACAACATTTAACAGGCGCAGGAGCTTCCAAACTTTGCCCCGTGACTTTGCACAGTGTTGCTGCAAATCCCGCCAGGACAATGCCAAGTTCCACCAGCTGTGGGGATCGTCACTGCCTCCCACTGACGTGGCAGGTTAGTGCAGGTGAAGAAGCGAGCATTAAGATGCTCTGAAGAAACAACGCTACTATCTGACATCCAAAATTCATCCTTGGGTTTCTTCTTCTCCCTAACCACAATACAAAAAGGAGAAATCTGGGAGGCTGGTATTCACAGTCCCAGATTTGTTTTTGTAGCACATGGAAAAGGCTTCTTTTTGATGATTAATTACCTTTTACTGGGGATGACCACATTTAAAGTGTCTACTCTAATTCTTTCAGATCTGCCTTTGATAACAATGACCACTTTGTGTTGTTGACACAGCTGTGGTTTCTGGCAGGGACAGAGGCAATTGCTCGAGTTGGTCAGACCCACAACAGGCTTTTGAGGAGATCTGGAAAAAGGGTGCCTTGATTTTAAGACCATGTAAGTTTTCCTGATTTAAAAAGCCCTCTGAATCTAACACATCTCCCCCTCAGGCCAGCAAAAACTGCCCAGCTCTAGGCACCTTGTGAAATCAGGCCACTTCTATTTGGAAGATGCCTTCTAAAACATTGGTCTTCAGTGCCTCAAACTGCGTGCCAGGCAGCATCACTTGGCAACAAAAGCAGCTCTCATGTTGCAGTGCCTAACCCATGCCACGGCCTCCACTGCCCCAGGACTAGAGTTTACAGTGCAGAAGCGAACAAAAGCTAGGGAGGACTACACGGACCAACACAGTTTTAACAAAGTCATTTTCCTAGGTTGCGAGGCAATGTATACTCCAGTTCCCATAGCGATAGAGGGGAAAAAGAAAAAAAAAACACCCAAAAACTAATAAACCAAATTCTTTCCTTTTCCGCTGCCAAGCTTTGGATTGACAGGTCTTTAAAAAACACTCAATGTTCATTCTAAAGATGGAAAAGACAAAGTATTTCACTTGCTGTACACTTGTTAGATGCATTTTTTGGCTCAGCTTGAAAACATTTCACAGTTCACACAGTATTTGGCAAGAGACCTTTCAGCTTTCTTTTCCCACAGACTGATTTTATAGCAATTAAAAGATGTAAATAAATTGCATATATCATTTTCTCTGTCACTCACACCCAGACACACCTTTACACACACATACAGATAGCTATTGATAGTGCCCTCATGAAGAACTGCAAAGATGAATAACAAATGTAATTTATTATGCATCTTTCACCATGTCACCTGCACTCTCCCCGTTAATCCATCTCAGCTGGATTATTTCTGGCATTCCTAACCTCTGAGCAGTTTCCAACAGCTGCTTTTATTGTTTTTTTTCTTCTCTTAAGCTATTGCCAAAAAGTGTTTCTTTTCTTTCTTCTGAAATTGGCATTTTCACCCCTAAAGTAAATACTACTTAATATTAATTGAGTTCAATGTGTTCCTGTCCCAGGAAAAGTACCATTTGGACAGAAGATCCTGTATCTACAATACCATCAGCTTTCAAAACATGGAACTTCCACCAACAAGTAGAAGAGACTGTTGACCTTATAAAAGGCTCACCAATCCAGTGCACTCAAGTCACTGGACTGGATTAAAATACAATAGTTTACTTAACTTTGAGGGTTATTTTCTTTGTTTTCTGTTTTTCAAGCCCTTACAGTCCTTTGGGGTAATTTTCAAGTTTTTTCTCCACAAAAATGAGCCAGACAAACTTCATATTTTGTTACAGGAAAAGAAAAAGACTCTCCTGAAATTGCTCAGAGCAAGGTCTTCTCAGAAACATCAAATATTTAAAGTCTTGTAGAGAGCTGGCAAGTTTATGGTAAATATTTGAATCTGAGCCCTGTGGCCTAACAGACCCTGGATCTTTAAAATGTGACAATTCTTTTTTTCACAGAAGAAAGCTGTTTACGGTATATTTAGAGATTCTAGAAACTATGACTCTATAGCTCTCTCCCATTCTCTTTTACAAGCCTAGGCAGCTGGACTCATTCCTAAAGACCCTGGATATACTGAGAAAAGATACAGTGGGGAAAAAAAAGAAAAAACCACCAAAACCCATCCAAGTGCTTTGAATAAGAGATATTTTGTAACACACACCATGCTCAGAATACATGGTGGTGTGCTGTCATATAAAAAGGTGATAGGAAAAGATCTGGTAAATAAAGGTTCATTCTAAAGCGATGTCTTAAAAAAAAAGAGTTCCCTACCATTTACTCTTACCACCCAGCCCTCATGTAGAGATTACAATGTCATCTGTGTCCTTAACAGGTTTTCTCAGAATGTAAAATTTGTCCTACAGAGGAGAAAAACCTTTGAAAACAAAACCTGTCATCATAAATTATCACATAAATCATATATGCTATGTAGAAATATAGCATTTGGATGAATTCTCTCATTTTCAATGCAAGTCTGAATGCTCTGCATGAAATGTGTGGCTTAAGTATCCAGAAGACTAAATATCTACACATATAATGTATCAGTGATTATAAAGAGGCAAATCTTCCCCTCTCTGATCCAAGGCAGCTGCCAAAAACTGCAAGCAGCCAGTGCTGCCTGGATCCTACAGTTTCCCTCTCTCCAGCCTTTCTATACTTGTGATGAGACTGCCTGAGCTCTGCCTGCAAAGAGCCCTGGATCCCTGCAGGATGAATTTTTCCCTTAGCTTTCCTGTAGAAGGGGCCTCCCCATCCTTTGCCCCAGCGCTCAGTCCCAGAGCTGCAGCCTGCTGGCTGGAAGTTGTGAAAACAGACAGCTTAGGGGCATTGTACACTCCTGAAACCTGAGCGTGCTCCTAAGTGTCATTACTCATCCAGGCAGCTTTTCTTTCCCCAGCCTTGGCGAACTCTCCTCCCTGAATCCTCAAGTGCTTCAAGGGCTGGAGAGCTGCCAGCCACCAGCTGCACAAGATCTTAAAGAAACCTGGGCCCATTTTCATAATTTAGGAGAGCAAACAAAAAAATTAAAAAACAAAACAAAACAAACAAACAAACAAACAAAAACAAACCACAAATGGAGCAGATTCAAAATAGAAGAGGGGAGTCCTCTGTCTCATTCCCCCTCACTGCATCCTTTACTTTCATCTCTCACAAGAAAAAAGTATTTAGGAACCAATATTAAAATACAAGCTGAAGATTTAAGAAGATTTTGTGACATCAGGGAACAAGCTAGAAGGGACGGTGATCTCTGCCTGAGGCTTGCTCCTTGGAAACTCTAGCACAGCTCAGTGGGAAACACTGCAGCATCATGGAGCAAAAGGAGGGGTTTCATTTATTTAGCACCAGGCTTCTGCTCTAAAACCATCTGGAGGAAAGGGAATTTGGTTCTCCCTGGGGATGAGATGCAGCTTGCTTTTTGCAAGCTGCAAAGCGAAATTATGGTGCATGGCCTGAGTTTCCCACTCCTGGGAAGTACAGCCCTACTCACATCAGATAAGAAGTTGGAAAAGAGCAGAGAAGGAAAAAAGAACAAGGCAGAGAGATCAGTCACTGCAGTCTTCTCAGCCTTCCTTCCTTGGCAGCATTTTGTTTAAGGAAATGCAAAAGGGTACCTGAGCTTGTCTGCAATAAAGATCACCCTCCTTTCCAGAAGCAGGGAGGCAAAGACTCTGCTCAGGTGCCGCACGCTGAGGGATGTGAACAAGGACTCGAAATCAACATGCTCAAGCCTGGAGTCAAGAGGCCGCCGCAGCTCGATGACCTGTCAGAGAGAAAAAGACCACAGGTCAGCTTGCTGTCCACCCATACTGTGGCAAGCATGGACAGCTAACAAGCATTACCGACTGTGCTGGTGAACACTGCACAGCGTTAAGCCCTCAAACAGTCTTTCCTTGTGTTACCTCCCACAAATCCTTCTTCCAGATGAAGCTGAAGACGATCCAGAGTCCACTCCAATGGGCACAGCATGAGACCAACCACAAGTTCTCCCCGCTGGACTGAGGACAGGGAGCTCTTCATAAGGAGGAAAACTAGTTTGTGTCCAGCTAGGAGTGGTTTCCAGGCTTTCTGGCATTCAAGCAGCAGAATGACACAGAGCCTTTCAAATCTGCATTCTTATTTTTACAGTTACGTTTTATTTATTTTTTTTACTGCAAGAATCTGGATGCCTAACCTACTGACTATAAATTTTTTATATCAGTTACAGAAAAGAGCAGCCTGTGGGTATTTTCCTTTGTTCATATCTACTTAAATAATTTCTGTCACAGCACCGTAGCACTTCATACTCCTTATCTTAGACAGATGCTTATCTAATTTGTTCTTGAAAGCCTCCAACACCACACATTTCATAAATCCCACAAGAAAATTACTCTAGTTCTGAACTACCCTAACCAAGCCCAAGCCTGCAGGTGAAACATCTCAGTGGCGAATTACTTCAACTACTTGTTATCTTACTCACAGTATACACTCAGAGCAATTGGGCACCTTCCTCTCTGGAGGAAACTTCTCGTATATTGAAAGGTCATTATTACGTGTCCTCCTTTGTCCTTTGTTTTCTATATTAAGCAAACAATTTTCTCAAGCTTTGCCTGTATTTTCTAAACCACTTAATAAGTGGAACTACTATTCTGGGGCTTTCTCCTAGTGGCTGCATTTTTTGGAAAATTATACTCTAAATAAATTTCCACCAATGCTAGAAAGCAGAAAAATGGCTTTTATTTATTATTCATCCCTTCACTTTCTTTCACAATGCCAGAGTTTGTCTAAATAATACCATACTGTTACTTCTGCTCACTTATGGCTCACTATACCACCAGATCATTTTCTGAAGTACTGTTGCTCACTCAGTTACTTCCATGTTGTATTAGACTACCCATTTCTTCTTCCCAGCATTTTGCTCTTGTTGACATTGAATTTCAGACCAAACCTTCAATTTAGCAAGGTAATTTTGAATTTTAATCCCTTACTCTCCAAAGTGCCTGCAACCCATCCCAATGCTGTCATCTACCCATTGTGTCAATGTGGGGTTTATGCCATCAACCAGATAATTAATGAACATTAAGGATCCTAGAAACAAAACAGCCAAAACATTCTCACAGCCTGACAGCACACCACTGGGACTCTGTTCCTCGAGTGCAGATTTTTAACCAGCTATGCATGTGTTCTGCAGTGATTTCATTCAGTTTGGACCGTTTTCAGTTTGGTTGAGAAAAATGTCATCACATAGTACTATGCTGAAAGCCCTCAGACACAACCTCTATCAACTCACTCTCCTTTCTCTCACGTTCAAGGCATACCATGCCCAACAAGACTACATTCAATTTGGCTCCATCCACCCTCCCACAGTCCTTCAATGCTACTCCAAAAAGCTCTGCACTCTTAAAACCCTCCCACTGTCCTCACACCACACTGCGGGAGAACAACATGTACCCTCACCTCCATGCTGTGAAAATGCCATTTTGAAAGGCTGCAACATTGCTCTTGTGTGGTTTAAGGTATTTTTTGACCAGAACCCCGTGTCCTGTCCCACATGAACACTGGTTCTGTATTAAGGATGCTGGAGCACATGCTATGAATCCTGTCTTCAGGAAGTTAAGTGTGGAGGGCTTGAGCAGAACCAAGGTCATGTGCTATACAGCATGGGGCCCACCAGCCTGTGCCACTTGGCCTCAAGGCCAATGCCCTGTTTCATTTTGCCATATTAGCATGGCTGTGTCCTTACATTAATTTTCACTATGTATACTACTAAATGTAGTAAATTTACTACATTTACTATTTTAATATATATTAAAATACCATACAATATTTTACTATTTACCTTTATAATTTTTACTATATGATTTCCCTTTTGATGCTGAGGTCACTGAAGTCTCCATGCCATCCCCTCTGGTTCCCTACTTTACTCCCTAGCTTCCCCACACAGGTGCCAGACAATCTGTCCTTAAGATCCCCAGTGCTATGTCACAGACTCAACTTCCAGTTGCCAGTCCTGCACCATTTGCTGGCCTAAGTCTCCCTGTCTCTAAGGTGGTGTCTCTACCTCTGTTCCTGAGCCTGGCAAGAAGTTCTTGACTGTAATCGTCCGGCCCAAAGCTGGGAAAGGTGCCTCCATGACACTCCTCATGAGAGGCTGCACCAAGGCGGGGGAAATGCCCCGTCTCTTCTCAACCTCATCCAAGATCTGAAATAAAAGCATGAAGACACAAAAACATGTAAATCAGGAGGAGGCAGGCAACACCAGGAATAAAGTGCTCCAGCATCTACATTCTCTCCTTAACCTAGCATCAACACAGAGCCTTGAATCATAAGGAAGAAGGTTAAGGATCTTCAATTGCACCTTATATTTCCTTCAGCAAGAGAAACCCAGCTCCAGTGAGGTCAATGGAAAGCTTACAATTTGCAAACTCCCCACCACCCTCGGAGTCAGGACTCCACCTTTTAATCTCTCAGTGCTTGTGTTCCAGTAGTTCTGCTAAAGGAACAAGGCAACAGCTGACTATCTAGGTTTCCTTTTAACAGTGTTTCTGCTAGGTTCTGGAACTAGCATGCAGTTGCCTTGCCAACACCATTTCAGGCCCTTTCTTCACCCATCAGCTTCCCTGATCCCCATCCTTCTGGTGTTGACTTCGCTTTGAGGTCCCTCTTGGCCTACAGCACAAATTCCCTCTCTCTCCCCCCTCACCTTAGAGAAGAGATTGAAGCATCCAAGGCGACTCACAATGCAGTAAACTTCTGGGAGACGCTTCCCTTTCCCACTGGGCTTTCAAGACAAACGCAAATACACACACAAGAAACACCAAGAAAATGTCAGCGTTACAACTACTGTAGAGACAGAGTGACCGGTCTCTTAGTTCTGCAGCTTGCCGCCTGGCTCAGAAACTCGCAGACATTTGACAGCATGCTGCTGATGACAATACCTTAAGTCTGGCTCAATCCCTGGTACGCCAGAAACAGTGGGGAGAAATGGGCACATCCACAGTATGATCCCAACCTTCCCAAGTCAAATGACTAAGGCAGGTCATACTGCTCTACAGAGACAACTCAGCTTACAGGACTAGCACAGGTTTAGACAACTGTTCGGTAGCTGTCTAAACCTAAGGGAGACAAACCCTATCTTCAGCTTAGTGGTGGAACAACAGTCCATGGTCATAACGTTAAGCACTGGTGTAAAGAAAAGGTGAAAGAACTATGCCTGGAGTGGAGGATGGTATTCAGAGAGGGACTTTGGCACTGAGCAGAGCAGAAGAGAGAAAAGCTGCTCTGCTACCGCTCGCTCTTTCCACACTGAAAGAGAAGAGCAGCAGCTTTCCACTTTCCAGAACGGGTGCCAGTAACACCAACCCCACAGAAGGCTGCACCTCTAGGAAAAGAAAAAAATAGGAATAATTACCAGCAGCCTCCTACAGTATCCAAATCGCCTGCTTCCATCTTCCCCCGTCAGGACAAATGAGAACGTCTCACTGCAGAAAGAGAAACGAGAATGACAAGATACCCATCACCCACATGAAAAGTCTCTGACATACAAACCCAATAAACCCACAATCTTTTTGCATTTGCAGTACAGCCTGCTCAGGGCTCTGCCCAGTTTTCTGCTGTAACAGGTCTCATATTTAATTAGCTTGATATATAAATCTGTTTCTTATGAATTGGGATACAAAGTACAGTACTTACCTGGCAAACTGATGGATGGGGGCCCAGTCCTTTGCATCAGGGAAGCAAAACTGGGGAATAGCTTTCAACTGATCTTCTGCCTCACGCATGAATTTGAACGAGCGCTCGAGCTAGCAGAACAGAGAGAAGGAATGTTTCCAATTAGTCATGTGGGGATGGAATGACTTCAAATATTTTTCCTGTGACAAATGAAGAGGTGATGACAGAGGCTAAGCTTCTGCCTGGAAGATATTAAAACTTCTGTGATTCTGGCTCACCTAATCTTTAGGTATCTTAAAGTAACTTTGTGCTCCCAGTTCCACCAAGCCCTGCATCTGCAGCACCTGCCCCTGCTATATTGCACCTCCAATCTAGGACACATCTTCCAGCAAGGGGTGAGAGAACTGAAGTCTGAGGGGAGCTCTGGTTACGTCCCATTTACAAACACTCTGTCACACTGGCTCTGTGTTCCTCCCATTCCTTGTTCCCCATTTTGAGCTAGACTATTGGTGAAAGCTGTGCCTTCCCTTTAATAACACGAGTCTTCTCCCAAGCATTGGTTTTCTTTAAAGAGAAAAGGGGGAGAAAGGGAATAGCTACATAAAAGTCATAGCCAAGGGCAGCAAAAGATCTAAATCAGCTGCTCTTCCAACAGTGAGGAATATCATGACAATTCTCAAGGGGTGACTGCAGCCCCTCTATCTTCAGTCTCACTGAACACTGACACAGCAGAGGGGTTACTGATATAATGTCCAGTCAACAAAGAAGCTGTGGCTTCTCCAGCTCTGCAAGTGCACCACGCAGTCTGAGACCTGTCAACCAGACCTTCCTGACAGGCACCGCACCTTCAACGGGAACTGCTGGGTAACCTCAGGGATGTAGGCAGCCCCAGCCTGCTTCTTGTGCAGCGACACCACAACAAAGTACTCAAACAGCTGCCTCTCTTGATATTCGATCAAGTCCCGTTCCAAGGTTTGGTACCGCGGGGTTTGCTTCAGGCGAGATTTCACATGCACCAGGCGCTGGCTGTGAGCTACGAAGAAAAAGATTAGAGATCGTGACTTTGTCTAATTCTTTGCACAGAGCACCAACAGCGCTTTGCAGAGACTTAGGGATAAACTTGAAACCACCTCATTGCATTTACTTTGTCAGTGGCTGAGTAAGAAGTGGAAACCATTTGGAAGCTGCACTATAAATATTGACAAAGACAGGACATAATCTTGTGAGTGCCATCACCCTGAAGAGCTTTGGCAGCATAAGGATTTCATGGATAGCTTTTACAGCTGAAGACAACCCAAACTGAGATCCATATGGGACATGGTGTAACAGATAATGTCTGGGCATTCATCCTAGCATTCATTTATGCATCTTTCAAAGCCAGAACAGTTAGGTGATTGATCACCTTTGTTCAGAGGAGGCTGTGGGTAGTGATCCCCATGGTTTTACAAGACCAGCACTGGGGTATTGGTCGGGCTAGGGTTCCACTGGCTCAGTAACACTAGGGACTCCCAGCTTCAGTAACGCAGGCTGGGCTGTAGGCCAACAACAAAAAAAAAAGTGAAGAGAGGTACAAATGAAAAAGGCTGGCTCATGCCAGTCCTTCCTGTGCCTAAAACTAATCTCTCAGGACCATGTTTCTACAAGTTCACCCAAGACAATGGGAAAACAAGAAAAACTGCCAAGCAAGCTGTAATTGCAACACACATGAGCTGTGGGACAATAAACATTCCAGCATGGAAAGTAATGAAAAGCTGCCTGCTGAGAAGAGACCAGATGAGATTCCCTAAGACCACCCCCCTGCTTTGTTTTACAGTCGCATCCCAAATTAAATCTGCATGATGTCTCCCTTACCCCTACTACAAACGAAAGAACTAACTACAAGCAGAGACTACAGCACATTCTCACAACTGTGCTTTTTGTGAATGCGGGTGGCAATGCAACGTTTTGACAGAAACAACAACCACAGGGGTACTGCGGGAACTCCAAATACATAAGATGTCTGCCTGGGAGACAGGGCTTCCTGAGAGATGGTATATACTTTAGGACAGACTCTTGACCTTTTGTCTGGTAAAGCTGTGCCAGTCGGGGACTATTCCAGACAATATAATTTAAAGCAATCTTGAGGTGCCTCTTAAATCAGAGAGTGTAACAATCCCTGGACAGTTAAAGCCCTGGAAAGATGGCTTAGACTCCTTTCTCTCATCACCTATTATGCTATTTGCTCTAAGGCTGTAATTCTTCAAAAGTTTTCAGAAGTGGTTTCTCTTTTACCAGGGACTTCAAAAGCAGCAGTGTCATAGCAATGCTGAGGGCTTCTGAAAAGCTCGCTCAAGCTCTGCATTGTTTATATTCTGTGCAACCTACTAAAGATACCAGGATTTTACTGCTGTCATCATGGCAGAGTTTGTCTTTGAACATTTTTCCTTCCCAAGGGTCAGCACTTACGGCTCTGACATGCAGTCTGATGATTGCTGCCTGATGATTTACTGTGTCTCAGATGATGTACAGTGACTTGCTAAGCAGAGGTAACTGGCTAGTGTGTTTGGTCTGTTAGGCAAAACATACAAAATTGAAAGTCCTAGATAAAAGAGACTTGCTAAATCATCTCACTTTCCTATTTAAAAATAGGAAAGTCGACAGTTCCACAAGGCATAAAGCAAAATACAGGTGTAGCTAGAGCAAACAGCAAGTGCCAGAGCTCCTGTTCACAGTTACACAGACTTGCACAATCACTCAGATCCAGGTATGGTTCAGAGTCCAGTGCTGTTGGATCTAAGGTGACTTCATGCAATCTCCATCATCCCCTCTACAGGCAGTTCCTAGCTGCAGTTATACAGATGTTACAGAGAAACCCAAGGTGCTGCACATGATTCACTAAGGCAACCAGTAACAGACAAGAGTTTGAGTCTTCCTGGCCACATCTACACTGTCTTTCTCAGCTACATCTGAACATGGGCTATATTTCACAACATTGTGTTTCAAGACAGTTGTGAATGTAATTTCTGCGCAATCTGGGTGCAAACCCTCTCTCCCTGTCTCCAGGCTAGCCTGAGAACTTGTCAAAAGGTAGGTGGTGGCAGCAATTTTCAGCTTGATCTTGCTAACACAGCAGTACAGATAAAAGATTTCCCAATGCAGAGGAGAGCAAGAGCATACAGTAGTGCTTGTGTGGGAAGCTGTGCTCACATGAGGGTACTCAGTCTGAGGTTTCTGTTCTGAAAACCTGAAAGAGGGTAAGGATGAGCACTCCTAAGCACAATGCACTGTGGTTGACACAGAGTGGGAACTGCTGCTTATCCCTGTCTTTTCAGCTTGGGAACTGACCTGCTACCCAGATCAGGTGTGCACGTGAGTCAGTAAACTTTGGAATCTGAGGGAGTTTCCATCTTGCATTCTAACTTTGCCAGGACTTTGAATTTGCCATATAAATTCCAAAAAGACTGTAATGCCAACAGCATGTCACAGGGCTAATTACCAGTACAAGAAGGTTTCAGAAGAGTATTATGGAGACCAGTATGCCATATAGCTCTACTGGAGTGAAGCAAGGAATGTAGTGCTTTATCCCAACTCAGACAATACAGAAGAGTTTAACTAGCAATAAATCCTATAGTGCAATTCTCTTTTCCTAGCTAGCCAGTCTGGCTGGTGGATCTTCTCCCTTAGTAAAAGCGTAGTGGGTTTTCTGAACACCCTCTCCCATGCAATACTGCCTCTGTCAGTCTGGTCACACATTTGTGACTGTGTACGTTGAAAAACCTCACTGTATTTCCACACTGTCCAAACCATCTCCTAGGAAAGGCACTGCAAAGAGCTTTGATGGGAAATGGAACAGATGTTTGTTTTGGACTCCTGTAGTCCTCTGCCCATGAATTTTCTTCTGCAGTACTGAGATCTTTGTTTTCTCACTGTGTTCCAAGTGGAAACAAGCTCCTTCTCCAAAGGCAGAACACAGAGGAGAGATCTTGACCCAGGATCTCAGAGCAGAGTGTATCAGGAGCCATTTGCTCTCTTCACACATTTGTCTTACCTTTCAGCTTCTCTTCAGTATCACTGTCCGATTCACTGTTTTCATCTGTAACTAGGAAAAAAGAAAGGGGAAGATGAAGTAAGTAAAGCCTATTTATAACTGTGCATTTCTTATCACTGGCATGAGAAAGCCAGGCCTGGCAACTTCAGGGGGAAAACAGTACAGATCCCAAGGGCCTCGTTCTTTTCAAGGGTGCACATACCCACAGACATTTAGCTTACCGACCTTGGTATCTTCCCATTCATTCACAGAATAATAATAATAAAAAAACCAAACAACAAAATAAATTTTGCACAGCCAAAAGAGTTGTATAAAGAATAAAATGGCAGAGTAGTATTTTATCCAAGTCTGTATAAGCACGACACCAAGGCAAAATACTGATTAATATGCAGTAGTTTGCAGGATAAGGGATAAAAACAAGCAAACAAACAAAAAAAAACAATTGCCAGACTGAATCAGACTCAAGATCTATATGGTTCAACAGCCTGTTCCTGTTAATGATGCCTTAGACGCTTCAGAGAGGAGTATAAAAATGATGTAGAGAGAAGTCTGGGATGCTTCCCCTGAAGGTTCATATAAACACACTTGTCCACCCTGTGGGTGTATATCCTATATAAAATAGGATAAACAGTAACAAGTAATTGTGGGAAACAAATAGAGCTGGTGGTCACCTTTCACTGGAAATTAGGGTGTCTTGGGAAAAAATACTGTGTTGGAAATATATCATTTTAAGTTTTACAGAGATGAGATGTTTAGAAGTAATTGCTCTGAAGTACCTGAACCTTTCTGACAAGTTGTTGATTGACAGTAGGAGACTTAAAGTCTCAATCTTGCTATGATGGAGATGGTCCTACAGTCAAGTCTAGAAACCCTGATGCCCAACTGAGGCTATTTGTTTATTGGGATGCTGAAGGAACCAGGACCGTTTCAAAATCTACTATCTTCCATTGGACAGTTCAGTAAAGTGACACATTGCCGCAAAATATTTTGATCTCAACAAATCAGACTCTTTGGACAGAACATTCCTCTCCAAAGCTTCCAGCCTGGTCCAGAAATAAACATCAAAAAGGGGGGACATTTTTGGTGTGACCTATAAGGTTATCATGTAAAGCCATGGAATGAAAACGAAGCAAGAATAACAAAAAAATCCTGTTTTAATGAAAGTCTTTTGGGCAGAGGAACAGCCTTTATCTTCCCAAAAGAAAGGGTGGAAGCCCCAACTCAGTCTCACCCTGGACTGTAAGAAGCACTAGAAAACGTCACATAAATCATTAAGCCAGCCTAAACTCTAAGGCAAGTCCTAAAAAAGTCTTAGATGTATGATGATTCAAAGTTCCTTTACCTTTCCCTGAATTGCTCTCTGTAGACTGCGATAGTCTCTTGACACGTTTCTTTCCCCTTCGTGCCTCATAAATGGCATTGATTTTCAACACAAGCTGCTCAGCAAACACACAAAGAAACAAACAAGGTTATTTTCCTCCCCAGGAAAGAAAGAAAGTTAGAATTTCATGCGAAGTGCTCTGTTTTCCAACCCTGGCCATACTGAAACTCTTCACCCAATGGCCCAGAACTGACAATTACCAGCATTTACCTTGCACAGCAACCTGCACCTGCGCTGCCAACAGCCACGCTCACTCTGGTACAGAAGCAGTACAGTCATGCTGGCATGGCAGGAGCCTAAGATAACAAGCCCTGATGAAAGGTCAGGCCTTAATGGACTTCCACACTGTGTGGCTGTACGAGCTTGATGGTGCCCACCTGGGCCTCTCCATACTGTGGTCCACACTCCAGGGAGCACCAGAGGGTCCCTTGGGAACCTGCCCTGGTCTCCAGGTTGAAAAGCAGAAAACTGGCTGGAGGATGACAGCAAACATTAATGTCTTTATGCCTTTAACATCTGTTCTGGGATGTGCTGGAAAAGCCTTCATACCAAGCGTGGGGGAAACGTATCATACAAAGAATGCTGAAGAAACCGAGATGGGTGGGAGCCAATGATGCTGAAGTACTTTATACTAGTGGTTTTCTTTGCAAATCCTTTAATCTCTGGCCTCCTAGCTGACCAGGAGACAGGACATTTCAGCGTTGGGCACAGCTGGGCTTAGTGGCTCATTCAGTGCCTCAGATCTCCCTATCCATCCCTGAAGGGGAGTGGAGTTGCAGAAGGACCATGCCAGGCTTCCTCAAACCTCCTTGAGCAGAGCTGCCTCCTTGTCAAGGTCCCAGGCAGGAGCAGCAGGACATGGCCACAGCATTCAGATTTATTCCAGAAAGTCTGGGATCCCTGCACACATGTTTTTAGAGCTCAAGGTAAGAAAGGCCCACCACACACTTGGTCAGGGAACTCTGAATCCATATATTTAAGTGAGAGGCAGGATGCTCTGATGTGGATGTGCAGCCTCCACCCAGCTGCCCAGCTCAAGTCTCAGTTTGATCCTGCCACTGACACAGTAAATCTCAGTTCTGAGCTTGCTCTGCAAAACTGCTCAGGAGCACTGCTTGGTAAATATATACTTGTAATCTCCCCTTCAGTTGACATAAAAGTATGTGCGAACACACTGGTAGAGCTCAAGCACATGCACAGATGTGTAGGCATACTGGGAAAGAAAACTCTAGACATTTGTAGTCTTTGGCTCATTCCTGAAGAGCTGAGGTATACAGAGAGGGCATTCAAAAATCAGATAGGCAAACACGAACATGAATCTGGCAATGAGGAAACAAAGAAGATACACAAACACATCCCTTTTTCCCCAAATAAAAACTGTGGGCTCAAAAAAAAAAAAAATCACCACAGAAAGTCCCTGGTAGCCTCTGCTTGTCCTGCAAAGACTGGGATAAGCAACTATGTTTTTATACCTGTGTTTTTGAAACGTTCAATAGACAGACTACTGCCAAACCTTATTTGGACTGAATACACTTCCTGCTAGATCTGAAAGAAAATAAAATTGCAACGGAGTCATGCTGTATCCAAATGTTAAGTAGGAAACGTTGCTCCAGAAAATGCTCGTGACTACAGACAACTCCTTTTGTCACTCAAATGTCAATATTTTCATTGTTCACCTACAATCACACGCCACCTTGAATTAGAAACAGCCAATGCATGAATCAGACCTAGCAAAGAACAACAGATTGCCAGGAGGGAACATCAACACAAGATACAGACAAATCTGACTGCCTTATCCATCAAGCAAAGAAGGAAATATGATGGGGTATGTTTTTTGCAAAAATATTAATTGCTTTTTTCCCCTCTAACAAACTTCAACTTTTATCCAAAAATTAAAATGCCTTTTTTTTCTTCTTATTTTATCTCTCCTGACAATCACGATATCTCAGATGGAAAAATAACTTCTTCAAAACTTGCAGAGATGTTTGTGAGCCTTCTCCTTCAGGCAGAAAGGGAGTTAAACACAAGTTAGGTCAACTGCCAGGACAACAGCTATACTGCAGGGATGCCACATTGGAAACTAAAGAAAACATCATCTCATACTCACATTCCTGCCTGGAAGAAGCCAAGCAAAAGAGAGAAAGCCCTAGGTTTACCTTGGGAATCTTCCTTCTCCTCTTGCCATTCTGAGGGTCTCCCAAGGAGAAGAAGGTGTCATCTGGACTGCTGGGGGTTGAGGGAGGGCTGATTTTGGATGGTGACCCAGTCCCATCACGGCTCAGTTTCCGTATATCTGGCAGTTTGAAACTCCGCCGCTCTGAGTTTTGCCGGAAAAAAATGGGCTTGGAAAGCAACTGGAAATGGAGGAGAAGGAATGAATGAACACAGCACCTTATGTACCTTTGCTTCATTGCTAACACTGTCATGGCAGTAAATCCAGTGGGGCAGCCACAGCACTCAGCTGGCAAAACAGCCCAAATTCTGAGAACACTCCCAGATTTCTGCACACACAAGGAACTTGCCCAGCTGCCAGGCTAGACCAGGACTATCTTGACTAGCAATTTAACCATCCCATATTCATTCCAGACCAGAATGCAATCTCAGGGGTTGGCCAAGAAGCCTTGCTCCAGCGTGAAAAAAAACCTCACAGGACTTGTGTAATCCAGAGGCTGGGACTGTAAACAGGACAAGACTAACCAACCAGCCAACCACAAACATTTGGGATAAGGAGCAGCTAGCTAGGAGGAACAGAGAAGCAGTGAGACCACACAAAGTGCACTGTCAGAATAGTTGTCTTTGACAGTAGCCAGAATTAAATATTTCAGAGGAGGGTACAAGAAATGCCATGATAGACAATTATGGAGACTAGTTTCCTCCAAAGCCCATTAGCAAGTTCAGTGGGAGCACAACAGTAGATATTTAAGTACCAGCATAAAGTTCGTAAAGTACCTGACCAAAAACAGCATCAGAGAAGCAGAAAGCTCAGCTCCAGATAAAGGAAGGTGTATTGGGTTTGTGTGGCAAGGTTTTGGTAGCGGGGGGTGTTACAGGGGTGGCTTCTGTGAGAAGCTGCTAGAAGCTTCCCCTAGGTCCCATAGAGCCAACGCCAGCCAGCTCCAAGATGGACCTGCAGCTGGCCAAGGCTGAGCCCATCAGCAATGGTGGTAGAGCCTCTGTGATAACATATTTAAGAAGGAGGAAAAAATGCTGCACAATGGCAATTGTAGCTGGAGAGAGGAGTGAGAATTTGTGAGAGGAACGACTCTGCAGACACCAAGGTCAGTGAAGACAGAGGGGGAGGAGGTGATCCAGGGGCCAGAGCAGAGATTCCCATGCAGCCTGTGGTGAAGACCATGGTAAGGCAGGCTGTCCCGCTGCAGGCCGTGGAGGTTAATGGTGGAGCAGACATCCACCTGCAGCCCACAGAGGATCCCACGCCAGAGCAGGTGGATGCCTGAAGGAGGCTGTGACCCCACGGCAAGCCCGTGCTGGAGCAGGCTCCTGGCAGGACCTGTGACCCCATGGAGAGAGGAGCCCATGCTGGAGCAGGTTTGCTGGCAGGACTTGGGACCCCATGGAAAAGGACCCACGCTGGAGCAGTTCGTGAACCATAGCCCGTGGGAAAGACTCACGTTGGAGAAGTTTGTGGAGGACTGTCTCCGTGGGAGGGACCCCACACTGGAGCAGGGGAAGAGTGTGAGGGGTCCTGCCTCTGGGGAGGAAGGAGCAGCAGAAACAACGTGTGATGAACTGACCGCAACCCCCATTCCCCATTCTCTTGCACCGCTGGAGGGGAGGAGGTAGAGAATTCAGGAGTAAAGTTAAGCCTGGGAAGAAAGGAGGTGTGGGGGGGGAAGGTGTTTTTTAAAATTTACTTTTTATTCCTCATTATCCTACTCTGATTTGATTGGTAATAAATTAAACTAATTTCCTCAAGTCAAGTCTGGTTTTGCCCGTGCAGTAATTGGTGAATGATCTCTCCCTGTTCTTATCTCGACCCATGAGCCTTTAAGTTATATTTTTCTCTCCCCTGTCCACCTGAGGAGGGGGAGTGATAGAGCGGCTTTGGTGGGCACCTGGCATCCAGCCAGGGTCAACCCACCACAAAAGACAAATCACTTCTCACCAGAAAGATGCTCACTAAGAACTCTTTTTGTCATCTCCTACAGAATGTCCCAGCAGTTATGACAAGGTTAAGTCACACCTTTTGTTGGCACTGTATCTGCACTCCCAGAGGATGGATCTATGTGAGGCTAAGCAGTGTGGGGGAGAGGTATCCAAGCTAATTCTGAACAAGTCACAGCAGCACCATAGCTGAGGCAGCATAATGGTCTGTCTCCATCAACAGACACACTCAGCAGAGCTATTAGCCAGACCAATTCATTCATTCAGTTAGCTCAGGTGCCTCTGGATGGTTTGGCAGAAGATGCTCAACTCACAAAAACACTTACTACCTACAGAGAAGTCACACATTAAAATGAGTCTGGGAAGAGCCTTCACTCTGAAGAATCTCATCCTGCACTAGTGATATAAGCTACTACTGAAACTCTGTGCAGACCCATTCCCCATCTGTCTCTAGCCTGGGCAGGCTCTTCAGCATGATTCCCACTGCAGCTGCAAACCCATTAGTTGACAAGAGAGCTGCAGCACTTCTTTTCCAACTGATGCAGATCATGGCTTTTAGATGTCAAAGCACTGTAGTGTAACATAATTAATCCTATTCAGCTCTTCACTAAGTGTCTCCTGCTGGGAACCGTATCTATGGTAAAAGGCATTCTTGTGTAACACCACAGCCCCCTTTTGATAGCACAGGTGGGAAATCAGGGTGCACAGGTGATTGCAAAGCTCTCTGAGGGAAATCAACTTCATCCCAACACTCATATATAGACCCTTGCTGCTCTAGACCTAACTAGCAACAAGGAGAACAGATTGAGAACCAGAGAACAATTTTCACTTTTAAGTGTTGAATTATCCAAAGAAACCTCAGTTGCTGATTAAGCTGGTTGGAAAAGAGCAACACATCAAGAAACACTGCACGTCAGACTTCTGAAAATGTTGGGTAACAGCTCTAATAATAGCTGCAACTTGGAGAGCATGGGAAAACCCTTTGGTTAGGAAAACCGTGTTTAGATCCCTGCTATCCACTCTGAACCCAGCTGTTGCCAGGATGACTTCTGCTGTCACATTGCCCCTGCTGTTCCAGGGTTGAACTATCTAAACAGACAACAGGAACTACAGCTTGGGAGGCTGAGAGCAGGGCTGGCCTTGGTAAGCCCTGAGCTCTGGGCAAGAGGTGCAGACCAATGTTTTACCTCTTGTTTTGGTTTCACTGCCAAGGAGAAAAACAGCACCAGGCTGTGAGCTGTGCTGCTGGTGAGGACATCCTTTTAGTATTGGCCCCCTAACCAGGGGACTGGCATTGCATTAGTTACCAGCACCCGGTCTCATCAAGGAGAGAGCAAAAGAGGCATCCTAAGGGAGGGGGCTGCAGAGGTATCTTGGCATCAGCACAGGCAGACTGTGTACTGCCCACTGACACTGAGCCAAGACCACTGCAGGGCTTGATTACCCAAGCACTTAAATGCTGTCTTTGAGGGGAGGAAGACCTTTCCTGCACTATATTAGCAAAAGGTTTTCCCCCCTACCAGGGGAAGGTAACCCTGGAGTGAAAAAAAAATGAAAGCCAACAAAACATTTGTATAAGGGAATGCTGTTTTTTCACCTTGCTACAGGGCAATAAACCCTCTCTTATCACACCATACTCTGTGGTAAAAGCCAAAAAGGAAAAAACCCTGACATGATGAAAGTCATTGGCAAAACTCCACTTTTTCCACACAGGACCTGGATTTCACCCAAAAACCTTCTGGAGCAGGAGAGGTGACCACTTGAATCAAAGTACCTTAGTGGGAGTCCCAGGTACAGAAGAGGTGGGGGATGCTGGGAAAGTCAGGACACATTTCTTCCCCAAACAGCGGCTGTTGGTCTCAATGTCTTCATAAGGGTTTTCCTTCGATGGTGGATCTGCAGCAAAAAGCCACAAGCAAGAGACTGTAAGTGCAGAAAATCCTTGAGGTTTGCCATAAAAATCTGTTTGGGGATCTGCTGGCCTTCTCCCACCTCCCACATCAGTCATAAAGACCTGTTCTCAAGCATTCCTGCAATTGCTTCATTCTCTCCATAGCCCTAGAAGTCCAGCTGCTTGCTGGACAGCATCCAAACCCTGACACTGATGTATGCAGCTATAGGAATGTATCACAGATACGACAGATGAAAAAGACCCAGCAAGTCCTCAAGTTCATTTCCCTGTCTTCAGAGGAGCTGTGACGTTCTCATCCACATCAGTCTGTAATTACATTTCCTTCTTTCCAGTCTTCTTCTTAGAATTGTCCAAATGAAACTGTGAGCTGAAGACCAGCATAAGGGTCCTCTCTCCTCTGTTTAAACTCCACATTTAGGGGGACCTCTGGTCATCATTTAAGTGGGGCTGAAGCGATGCACTCCTCTTGGGCTGACTCTGCAGAAAGATTTAATCCACTCTCTGAACGTGGATGTCTGTCACACAACACAGGTTTGAAAACACATCTACCAATCACGGATGCCTCAATCTCACATGCCTCACTTTAGAAAGAGGGAAGGATTCACCTCACCTAACCCAGGCCATCCAAAGTCAGGATGCTCTCTCCCTGGAGGCGGGAGAGGGACACCTCTGAAGTAACATTCAGCTCATTCTTACCTAGGATCCCCTCAAAAATACAAGGCTTGAATGACCACACAGAGGTGTCCCTTTCTTTCCAGTGATTCTGGAGATGAGGCACTCAACTAATCCAAGTTTTAAACATCCAAAATTACATATAATGAACTTCTTACATCCCACTCTTCAGCAGTGCTGGGAAATGCAAACATAAGTGTGTTCAAAAAGAACAGACAACTCTGAAAAAGCAGGTTGTGACATCTCCATCCGAGCATCTAAGAAACCAATGACAAAGGCTTAGCCCAAGCATCTGCAATGGGCAGGCAATTTCTCTCTTCATTGCCATCATTTCATGCCATCCCAGTGGACAGCTGGGACTCGAAGCAACTGCCTTTCTCTTATTGTCATGTAATGCTTGGCTGAGAGCAAAGACTGGAGGTCAGTGATGGTGCAGGCCTCTGGAGCAGGGACTGATAATGGCTGTAGGATCTGTTTAACTGGCATGCTCCCACCTGCCTGCCCTGCTGGGGCAGGAGTGTAGCTGAAGTCTTCAGACAAGGACAGAAACTCAAGTCTTTTCCAACACTGTCTCCTGCAGTGGCTTGGTGATACCCAGCACTATAGTGGTGCTCTGAATTCACCAAGGAGGAGAAGGTAAGCATGTGTGACACCAGCAAAGCAAGTCTGCGAGAACATTTTGTCAGCAAACATGCTCCTCTCCCTGAAAGTGGCTCCACTCTCTAATTCCAATGGCACACTTCAGTACTGAAAATATACTTCACCTGTCACATAACTGGACAGACTGGAGAAAAAAGAACAAGCTTGGGTTCTGTTGCCTGCCCCATCCTCAGCCTGCTTGGCAGCATGTCCAATCAGCCTCAGTCCAGAAGAACGAACACCGTTTCCCTCTTTTTGACAAATAAACCTTGTCATCCATCTGCCCAGTACAATTTCCAGTATTTCAGGTAAGCAATGGCAAATGGGTAAAAAGATGGTGCATGAAGGGAATCTTGCTGGGAAAGGGAACGGTTCTCCCACCAACAGCAAGTCTTGGTTCCCCCTCCATTGGTGAGGTTTTCACATGTTGTTTATGTTTCATGGACAAAACAAAACTAGCTTTTTTTGAGTTATCCCTGTCCACCCCTTTTCTCAAGCTTCCATCATAACACCACCAGGACTGCAGGAACCAATTAAAGATCACTGACTCCAGGCAAAGCCTAAACATGCAGCAAGAAAACAAAAAAAACAAATATGCTCCATTAGCTAACAATTACCCATAACTTTGTTTTCTTTTGATCTTTGCAACTAAAAGCTGGCCCGGAGAGGAATTTCAGCCTGGTATTTGAGTTCTCTGCAAGCTTGGGACACAGGGGTATGCTTGTGTTTGAATGGACGGATTTGCCTATACAGCCACTCTGTAATGCTATCCATGTTATTCCAGCTGATGAGGTGACCCTTACTCAGTGGTTTCTGAGACCTCCCATTACACCCCAACACAAAAAAACCCAGCAGCTGCTCAGGCGCTCCCTGTTCCTCTGCCCCCCTCCCCCAAGTAAAGAGAAAAAAAAAAGGCAAACATGGGGCCTCTATCTCCACAAACAAGGCTGACAGCTTCAAAAATGTCAAAACAGATGGATTGGCATCACCTCATTTGCTATCAGTCCCAAAGGAACATGATTCCTTTGAGAGATCTTTCTCATCAAGTATGATCAGATTTTATTCCTATCAAAATAATAATGCCCTGCCTGCTCCTGAGAAGGCGCAGCTCCTCCCACGCCAAACAACACAGACCACCTTTGTAGGATTACAGCTGTATGGCGAGAGCTGATGTAGCTATCCTCTTCCTATTCTGCTAAACTCAGCCAAGAGCTTTAGACAGCACCAGCCTACAGCTGCTAAAACTTCTTAAGGCTTTTTCAAGAGGGATACTTCTATTCTGTGTTCCATAAAAGGCCATCTAACTCACAATGTTAAAACACACTACATAAATTGAGACTGTTACAGGAAATAATCTTCAAAATGGCATTGATCTGCCATCGAAGTGAGAGAATGAAACAAAACTCAGTTTCAAAGATTGTGGGAGCTAGTTTCTTAATTTCAGTGGCACCTGGAGCCATACACAATCCTATTTCTGAACCGTGGAATTGACTTCGAGGCTATGTTTTCAGACTGTTCGCATTATCTCAGCAGTGACAAGCTTACCACAATGGACAGACCAGAGCTGTGAGCATTAATCCACAGGACAAAAGGAAGACAGAGGAGAGATGCCAGCAAAAAATAAAAGCTGGTTCCCACATGCCTCAGGTTCATCTTTGAAGCTGATGAATTTTGAAATATTCCATCCATTTTTCTTACTACTTGCCAATAATTCCTGTAAAATGTGTCTTGGTTTGCATTTGGACAATAAACATACTTTATTCAGCACCTCCGGTGAGTGCCTGTTGACCACAAGTCTTCTCAGTTACTCAGCGTTAGCAGTCAAATCCCTCCCCTGTCCAAAGCTCCTACCCAGTATGTCCTGTCCAAAGCTCCTACCCAGGATGTCTTCATAGACGTTCTCCTCAGATAAAGTGCGTGTGAGGGCCAGCTTGGTCTGCGCGTACCAATCCACCCGGCCGTTCTCAGACGATGACTGCAGCAAGTCTTCAAACTCATAAGACTTCCTGCACCATTGATGGGAGGGGAGAAGGAGCAAACAGGAGAGTGATACAGTTAACCAGCATTTATAACCAAATCACAGCTAATGCACTTCTCCAACATGCCACACAGCTGGCAAAATGAATTACTGAGAAGAGAACGTTTCACAGCCTCATCCCATATAAAGCATGAAAAAGTAACACTGAGATTGGTTATTTTTATCAGCCACACAAATAAATGTGGCATTTTGGGGATGCTGTAGATAATCTGGATTGTCATGACAATAGCACACTGTGAAGATGCAAGTGTTAAGTGGCACATCCTGCAACACTGCACAGAACCTTAGGCCATAAGAGGTCCCATTTTCAGCACAGACCCCACCCTTGGCAGGAATAGGGGAGCCCCAAAATCAGTTCTCTCTGAGCAATACAGGAAAGCAATACTTGCATGCAGGATGGTAGAAAGGGTAAAAACAATTAAGTGTCCTCCACTAACAAACCTGGAAAGTTTCAATTTCCTTCCTGCACCCAAGCCATGAATTTTTAGGTGACAGTTTATGCAGAGGGAATTAGAAACAGCTGTGCATTTTATGCTCCCCACCCCAAAAATGTGTGACAATCATGTGGGAGGGGAGAAAAGGCAAGAAAGCACTCTAGAAGAATATCTACATATCAGATTCAGTTAGAGGAATAGGCTTACTATGAAGAGTGAAAATGCTGTGGTAGTCTAGAGATTATCATTCCAGACCCTGTTCCAGACCAGCTGTAGTCATTTTGTAATTAAACAGATTTTCTGCTAGAAAACCAAAACAAAACCCCAAACCCCTCAATCTTGGGCTTGAAGCTTAAGCCACGTAATACAGTGACCTTAAAGCCCAAATCTGCTGTGACTTATCCCTTCACAGTCATCCTGTGAAGTTGTGCTGGCCACTCATACATTCTCAGAGAGATGACTGAGTGCTGGTTATTGCCAGCAAGGCTCCCTGGGGATTATCAGTAACCAGGGAAGATCCATCTCTCCCAGAGAGATACAGGAAGGTGGGACTCCACCATCAAAAGCAACGCCTTTGTGAAACACAGCCCAGTACCTGTGGTCAGCATTGTTCTTGTGCTTCCCACTCCAGAGCCTCCTGCTGACAGCTGATGGGGGAGGAGAGGAGGGTAGAGGAGGGGGAGGAATGGATGGCAGAGGGGGTAAGTTTCTTTTATTCCTAGCTGCTGGCACCCAGTCCTCTTCCCCCTCATGTTTGAAAGTCCGCCGGGGCTTTGGCAGCGGGTTGATGAAGGGTTTCTTCTCTGGCACTCCTGGCTCTGTGTACACATTCTCCACTGTGCCATCCTTGGATTTCGCATGAGAAGTTCTTACCTCTTCTAGAGTCCCAAAAATTGGCTCACTGATTTCAGAGTCTAAGCCAAGAAGCCTTTTGTTGAGCTCAGCCCCACACATGCTCTCATGGCCCTCAGGAGCAGTGTGTCCTTGTGTTGCCTTCTCTTGCAAGCACTGCGGGGAGTAGTAAGTACCAGGCAACTGTGGCTGCAGCTCTGCTGAGCCATCTTTCAAAGCCTGCTCTAGCTTCTTGACCTGACTAAGCACTGAAAGGTTCTCCTTCTGGACCTCCCACTTCCCACCTTTCACCTCCTTGCATTTTCCAGGGCTGGACTCCACTTCCTCATCCTTCTGTGTTTCCCCCTTTCGCTCTGCTGCCTGCCCCGTGCCTTTCGGAGTTCCTGCTTTCCGCTCATTCTCTTTGCCTGCCCCTTTGCACTCCAGTTCCCAGTTCATAAGTCTCTTGGTCTCCACTTTCCGAGTCACCAGTGCTTCCCCACTTGTCTTCTCAGTTACATAGGGCATCTTGTGCTCCTCTTTAACTCCCTGCTCCTCCTCTCTGCGAGGAGCAGACTGTGTTTCCTTTTTCCCTTCCCATTCTGAAATTTTGTCCTTGATGCTGAAGGACTTATTCCTCAAGCCAATTTTTCCAGGTGACCGTATATTCTGAGTGCCTCCTATCTGCCTCCTGATGATTTTACTGTTTTCTTTAATGTTCAGATCCACGGATGGGTCACTGATGATCATTTTGGGACTAAGCATGTTCTGCTGAAAGCAGTCTAGCCTTGGATCCAGCATCAAGTTCTCCAAGGCTCCCAGTGGGCTCTTCACCACAGAAGAAACTGGTTCAGCTTCAGGTGTTAAGCCCAGGGTGACAGAGGCACCTTCAGAACATCTCTCACTCAAAAATCCACACAAAGGTCTTTCTAATTTCTTCACAGCTGCTGTATTGTTTTTATCTGCAAGCTTGATCCTACACACCAAAGACAAAAAGAGAAGAAACATCACTGCCATTGCTAACCCTTGATTTAGTCCATCAGCTCCACAAGCTCTACTCCTAAAGCTGACAACAGCAGAGGATGCTCAAACCAAGCACTCGAGAGATGGGCTTATGGGGGAGGACACTCAGGGAAGGGTCCTCCTAGCCAGAACACAATGCTCTCCCCTCTTGTTACAATTAAGACACAGTTTGAAATGAAGTCTTTCTTACTTCTAGCAGAAGTAGGTGGCAGGTGAGAGCAGTAATTTTCGTGCATCAGACATGCTGATACCCATGAGAGGTTTACCAGCATTTTTATGTGTGTGTTCAGAAGTGCAGTAGAGTTTTGGACATCGTCAGGGCATTAAGCAGGTCCACTGCAAATAAATGCAAAATGGACCATTTGCAAACAATAGCAAAATTGCTGCTGTTGAACAGAAGAGAAATCATACGATGCAGCTGGCATTCCTCTAGTGCCTGCTCAGAGGATCTCTCTCGGTCCATCCAAATGTTCCCCAAACGCATATTAATGCACAAAGACTGCACTTTTATTATTACATTTCTATGGCCCTGCCATCCCAGGCCACACGTGGGCTTGGGTTCCCATGCACCCAGACACACTGCTTTGGCCTAGAGCATGTGACATAGCACCCAGACACCAGATTGAACATTCTTAGAGCAAAGGATTAAACGTCTTCACTGTTTGAGTCCAAACTGCACCAAAAATCCCTAATATATTTAGTCTAGGGATTTCCAAGTGTGTGATATCACAGTATCAATATTGTGATATTTTATCAATATAGTAAAGTTCCAGCTGAACAGACAGTTATTCCAACACAAAATGTTTCTGAACCAAAGCACTCAGCCATGTCTTTGGGGTTTTCCTGGGCTTGGGAAAGAGCACCAGGACAACACAAGGTAGTTACTACGATGCAAACCCGTATCATTAGATCCATTTAACCACGATCCCAACACGGAGATTCAACTTGGGAAACTGCTCCATTAACTTAAATGTATCAAGTGTCCCTCTTCCAGAACTTAGTGCTCTTGTAGGAGCATCCATGTGGATACCCTGTGTGCTGGCAGGCCTTGAGCTTTGTCCTGGAGTTAAGCAATGCTGGCAGCCATTGCAGACCCAGTTGTAGTGCAAATTGAGTCTGGGACAGGTTTCTGAGCAGAAATGGGACCCGAGCCAGATACTGTTCTTCCCTAGCCTCACAGATATTTAACTCCTGGCTGTCTCAGTGACAACATCAAGCTTTGGTTAAGAGCTGGCACTGTGAACACCATGACCCTTCCCAAGGAGCAGGGCATCGCAGTGCAACTGGTGGTTGGACTGTGCAGTAGAAACTAAGGTTGGACACTGGGAAAAACCTGCAGTGGGTGTGGACAGTAGGGTTTGCCTGAGGAGTCTGTGGAGTCTCCAGTGTTGAAGATTTCAAGTGCAGGAGGGGCAAACATTGACAGGGATATCATCAGTACAAACAGTCTTGCCTTGGGTCAGACCTCTTCTAGCACTGTGAGTCTAGAACATTATCAGTCTGACTGGATGCTAAAATGCACAGCGTCACAGTCCTGAAATGGCAATAAAACCACCCGAGACCTACAGGATTGTGTTTTAACATGTGAGGAGAGAGGGACAGTGCAGAGCAGAGAGAATGTTTCCTTCCTTTGGTTTTCTTTCTGTTGGGGATAATAAACACAAGCAAAGCACCCTGGCACTGAAACATAGAAAGCTCTCACCTCTCAACAGACTTGCAGACACTGCTTTCAGACTTGCTGCTCACATCGGCCGCCTTGCTAGCTGTCATCATGTCAGCACACAGCAGGGCAGCAGGTCACCTGCAGACAGACACAAGGAAGAGGCGTTGCTCTGTGCTCAGCACCCTTCTCTCTTCCTTCTGTACACACACACACAGACACACGTATGTTTCTCCTTGAAATCCAGGAGAAGAGCAGAAGCAAGACATGACAGCTCTCTGAGGATAGCCTCGG
Organism: Ciconia boyciana; assembly: GCF_034638445.1. Classification (NCBI taxonomy): domain Eukaryota; kingdom Metazoa; phylum Chordata; class Aves; order Ciconiiformes; family Ciconiidae; genus Ciconia; species Ciconia boyciana. Next base: position 64,771,559 of record NC_132934.1, read on the forward strand.
TTTCCTCCTCTGCGAAATGGGAAGAGGGGTGATAGCATTATCCCTCAGAAGCCCAGGGAGGAGTCAACGGATTTTGAGGGCAAAAATTATCTTCCACTGCTGTACCATGACTTGAATATGGAGCACGTTTTATGAAGGCTTTTATTGTTGCCAAAGTCTCAGCGGATTTAGATTTTCTTTCCTCGCAGAAGACTAAACCAAAAACATTTTAAAACAACCTGTGTTAAAGGCCACATGACCAAAGTGGTCCCTGTGCATGCAACACTGTCACAACGTCCCCAGCTTGGGACAGAAAACATTTTAGGCTGAAGAGACACTGCACTGCAGCCACTGGTTTCCTTCTCTCTTGTGGGCCATGTTAGGCTGCTTACTGATCTGATTTCAGAGGACAACTCCTCGTGGGGTAAGATAAATCAGTCACAAAAATGAGTGATTCCGTTTGCCTCCTGATTTCTAGCATTCATGCAGTGACTGTCCCTCTCTTTCGAGTACTGCTGCTACCTGGTCAATGCAACACACTCCGTCCTCTTTTTATTGCCCCACAATACTCTTACTTATTAAATAAAAAATAAAAGAATTAATCTTATTATTATTCCCGTTAAATAAAGAATAAAAGAATGACAAGGGGCTCACCATCTCGTAGGCAATACCTGGAAAATCTGAAGCCTCTCAAAACTGTCCACTGGCTGGTCTGCCAGATACTGCCCTGCCATGCTTAGCATTTGGCAACAAGACCAATTACCTTGGGAAATTTAGTAGGTTCTTGTCATTAAAGAAATAAAAACCACCACACCAGAAGCAGTAAAGAACAAAAGGATCTCTCGTTTCCACTGTTCAAGTATTTTGGGCAGAGAGAGGAAAAAAATAAAAAAAAAAAAAAAAATCAGTCTTGTTTGTTCGCAGTTTTCTCTCCCTCCCTTTATCCCACACTGGCAATGTTCCTGAGGCGAGGAGTGAACTCTGGGTCAACTCTATGTGTACACACTCGGGGCAGCTCATTGCTAACCATTTAGCGGACTCTCTTTCCCCAGACAATAAACCCCCTTGGCTTCTCTTCCTTGCTAGTGGAACAAACACCCACTTCACTTTTAGACACAGAACAGTGTTGCAACACTGTCAAGAAAATTTACCAGCCCGAGGAACAAAATCTATTCATCCATCAGTTAACTGTTATGGATTGAGAATAATGAAAAACTAATGATCCCTCGCATCCCTGGCCAAAGAATGACTCACCCAGGCAGCCAAAGCAGATTCCTGCAAAGCTGCAGCAGAGGCTGCTCTGCACTTGGCTTAGTACACCCCTAGAGCAGGGACGGTCCCTTCACTCATCACTCATTTAGTGCCTCGCACAGCAGGGTCAGTGGCCAGAGCTCCTCGGCACTGCCTTTAGCAGTAAGAAACGTAACAACAATGGGAGCTGGCATACCCACAACTCCTGTGGCTCCACTGCAACACCGAATGTTTGCTTGGGATGAGCTCCTCTGTCTCGATAAGATCACACAATTTCCCCATCAGGAAACTCCATCTCTCAGCCTTTTCCAATAGTCCCCTAACAAACACTGCCTTGAAAACGAACGTCTGGGTATGAACAAATGTGTGCTGGTGCTCAGCACAGTCATGTACCTGACATACCTCCTGTGGGAGAGGCCAAAAAGAAGATAATACAGAATAAGAGGTGCATTCGTTTGTTCATCTGTAGTGGATGGGACAGACCCTATCGCCCTTGGTGAGCAGAAGTGAGGCACAAAGCAGTTGCTGAGTGCTGCAAAAGAATCTCCTGTGAAAGGAGCACCGCTGCGATCACCAGATCAGCATGACTTGGAGCCAAGGCCAGAGGGACATCTGTCCCCCCCAGCCACCACGTGTGGCAGGAGTAACCAAAGCAACGCACTCACACTAGGCAGATTAAAGTCAGCAGGCCAGGAGCTTCCAAAGCAGCAACACATCAGATGCTGCAACGTGACAACAACCAGGTACCTGCTGACGCCGACACACCCACTGACAACACAAGCTGCTCAGGGGAGTAAAGTCATTCCTAGGAGATACACAGATTGCTGTGCCTTCACCCTTGAGCAGCAGGGTATACAGGGTATCCTCAGCATCACCTAGGGGACTACTGTAGCACATTAGCTGGTCCTGCCCAAAAGAGTAAATATTTATCTAAACGTACTGGAGGACATGAGGGGAAAAAAAAGAGTCTCCTCTGGAATAAAATAGCAGAAAATAATAAGGTACCTCCCAATTACTCCAACAGTCACATAATCTGTTTGGGGCCAATCCCAAGCCCAAATGAATGTCAAAGGTGATGGGGTCATCTCTTCTGTTGATAAGGTCACCAGAAACAACTTGCAGGCCTGACCCACAGGCGTTACCAACACCTGACAAGAGCAAGCTGGGATGGCAGTGATGGAAAATTGCCTCCAGTAGGAAAACAAAAGGTAGATCTTCTCTACCAAGGTTTGGCTCCACAAGGCACCCAGAATTAACATGACAGTTCACTGCAAAGGGCAAGGGGAGCTCCTGTTCCTCCTGGCTCCCCACATCTCTGCTATGATCGACCACACACTACCCTGATTGTGTGCTGGCTCGGGCTCTCTTTGGAGCACCTCTGTGACCTGCTACAGGTCACTGAGAGTCTTAGACAAAGCAGCTCACGGAAGGGGACCAACATACACCCGATCTGGTACAAGGGAGGTGATGAGACTGTGTGGACAGGAGGGAAACAGGAAGGGAAGTGGGGAGAGAGAGCATGAGAGAGTGCATGTAGGGATGGGGAAGGGAGACCTGCCAGAGGCTCAAAAGCATTATCTAAAATGCTCTGCTTTCCTGCTTCATGTGCAATGTGACCAGGGCCCTACAAACTGCCTAGAAGAAACAAGCAGGGCTGAGTTCAGTTAGCAGGCAACCCGAGAAGGACATACATACATCAAGCTGGTACTTCTTGACCGATTGCTGCTTTCTCTAAAAACCACACAAGAACGTTCTACTGGCAATGGGAGGCACAGCCCTGTGGCAACCCAAGCCCAGAGCCACTGCTCCTGGCACGTACATCCTGGAGCAGCAAGGCCATAAAAGGGGAGAGAAGACGCCGAGCCCCATTTGGAGAGCCTCGACACGGCAATTTATTCAGTAATCCCTGCCATTGTTTGGGGGAACAAAGCAGTCATCTGATATCGTTTCAAAATCAAACTAGGAAAGGAAGGACAGGGGAGGAGGCGGGAGGAAAGAGGGAGGGGAGGGAGCTCTCAAACCTGTTGGCCGGACCCTGGGAAGGATGTGAAGTCTCCCAGCAGAAGCCTCTCGGCGTATCTCCCACACGCACCCGGCCTCACAATTCCCAGGGCCATGTGATAGGGGCTTCCTGCTACCAAGCTAAGCAAGACCTACCCCGACCTCTCTCTTCCAAACAGAGTTCCTGCCTGCTTTGTGTTCGCAAAGAGGCGTTTGTTTACTGATCTATCATTGGCATGCAGGAAACAGCCTTGAAATGAGCTGTAATCATCTGTCTCCAGCAATAGCTGTTTGGCTTTCTTCTAATTTAAGTCTTCCTCCCAACCCCCCTTCCCCAATGCCCTCTTCCCCACTTCCGATCAAAACGCTTTTGGAGTATGCACATCTGGTTCAGGGCACTAGATACTACGCGATGTTTCCAAAGCAACCGGTGAATAAAAAAGAGGCGCTGACAGTAGGCACGCTCCCACCCCCAAAGGACAGAGAAGTCTTCCAGAGAAATACGAGCGAAACTTCAGGGAGAGGAAGAAACCAGCTTTGCCTGCTGCACTTGGTGCAGCCACCAGACAATGACAAAAGCCAGAGGAGCACCAAATGTCCTGCAGTCTACATCATCAGAAACGTACGCAGCCAGCACGCGGGTCACACACGTGGAGTCTTGCCTCCGATAAGGTCAGGCAGTGATGGCAGCAAGCCTCCCAGGCCTCCCTTCTTTGCTATTTTGTTTGTGGAGAATAAACCAAGCATACCTCAAAGGGTCTTGTGGTTTGGGGATGGGTATTACCATTGCTGCGTGCTGGAGGCCATGTCTCAAGATTTTCTTTGCTCTGTTTACTCTGCACCTCGGACAAAAATTGGATCCAAGTCCATAACTGGGATACTAGCCACACTGCTGGTGCATATAAACAATAAGGCTTCACAGCACCAGGAGTGACCTGCAGCTGGTCAAACTCTCCTCCAAGAAGAAAAAAGACACGCTGCGTTTAAAGCCCACACACGCGTTCTTCTCCTTGATGCTCACAGAAACAGTCTCTCCAGTTACTTTCACGAGTAACCCCAAGCAGCCAGACAAAGCCTGCAAGTGACACCTCTCCGCTCCTGTGCTTTACAGAACAAAGGATGCAACATACAGACAGCAACAACGAGACAATATATACCATACATATATAAAGAACAGGAAGGATGCCAAGAAGACAAAACACTAACAGGAAAATCGTGAGTAAGGGGAAGCCAACAGTTAAAGACTTCAAGGCTCCCTCCCCCAGCCCTCGCTCTGTTTGGAGTCCATTTCCCTTTGGGGGAAGAAGCAGGCATGAGGACGCGTGCTTGTGCACGAACACACACACAGAGGCCACTGTGTGGGCCCCTGTGCACAGTCCCAGCACCAGGCAGCATCCCTGGGCCCAGGTACAAGCATGCTGCCTTCCCGAGGTCCCCAGCAGCAGCGCAAACTCAGGGGGCGAGCCCCCACAGAGCAGGGAGGACACTAGCCAAGTGGGGATGCAGCTAAAGCCCAGAAGGGCAATGGGACCCAAAAGCAGGCTCCCTCGGCAAAGCAAGATGCTTGCAGTGGGGGTGCCCAATGCCAACCCAGCGGCAAGGCAAGGCCAGTCTGCCCTGACCTGGCAGCCTCGCACACGAAGGCCCGACCCCCAGCTCGTGCTCTCCTGCCATGGCTCCTAACCCCTCTGCAGCCCTGGGCTGCTGCCTCTTTCCCTCCGCTGTAAGGGCTCCCAGGAGCAGGAGGCAGGAACTCCCTGCTGCAGCACAGGGACATGCTGCTGGAAAGCACTTCCCCGGGCCGGCCTCCCCAACATGGCCTGGCGCCTTTGGGCAGCAGCAGTCACTTGGGTGGCCTCCTCCAGCAGGAGACCCCAGGCCCACATGTGTTCATGCTGGTCACACAGCCAGGTGCTCTGGTCTCATGTACCAGGGTGCAGCAACTCGAGACATCAGCTAATTGCCCTCCCGCTGTTTCTGGTAGGGAGAAAGGTGTTTGCAGGCAGATACAAGGGTTTTCTGAAACTTGAGCTCAGGGTGTTTGACCCAAAGCTCCACGACACGTGCCAGGAGCCCTCCCCAGCTGCCAGCAGCAACAGTTTCTCCTCAGAGGACTTCTTTCCTCTCCCAGTCAGCCCTGCACATGAGCGTACCTCTGAGAGGACGGGCTACCTCTGGACCAGCAGGGCTTCAGTGGCATCCAGTGAAAGGATTATTCAGTTTATGCACAAGAAAAAACTTTTTTACCAATAGGTTGACTGAGCACCGGCACAGGTTGCCCAGAGAGGTTGTGGAGTCTACATCCTTGGAGATACTCAAAGCCCGACTGGACAATGTCCTGAGCAGGCTGCTCTACATGACCACTGCTCTGAGCAGGAGGTTGGACGTGGCCATCTCCAGATGTGCCTTCCCACCTCAGATTCTCTGCCACCCTGTGCTGGGCACAGTTAGTTTGCGGCAAGGTGAGCTGTCACCTCTTTGCAGGCACTGATTGTCCTGGCCATGCAAGTCTCCTGCGGGCCATGGAGACTGAAGACACTAACAGCAGGATTGTTCTGTTCACCACACTCATAATGGGATCCTAATTGTAGATTGCCAGTCCCAAATCATTTATTAAAGAAAAAAAAGCAGGATAAACTTACGTAAACATATCCATGAAAGGCCAATGACTGGGAAGCAATATGCTCCTACTATATCTTTTAGAGCCAGATCCCACATAGCCTCCTACCCCCCTTGCCCCACTCTGTCCTAACTTTTCCCTTTGATCTATCATATCTTACGCCACAGGGCTTACAAGGGAGTCAGGACAATCCCATGTGTCAAAACAAACTGTATTTTCAAAAAACCCAAGGAATCGACATACCACAACCTCTCTCTTTGTGCAAGCACCCCATGTCAGAAGAACAACGCTGCAATGCAAGGAATGCAGAAACTCGCAGTGTCGGTGTTCAGCCTGCGTGCAGAAAAGCTGTGTTGTGTGTTATGGTATGTCTTTAATTTTATGGTATAATTCGTTCTACTGACCTTCTCCCTCTCTGAGCCCACAGAACAAACTCTGCCCACTTATATGTCACTAACCTGATTTAAAGGATTACTATGGTTAAAGGGACTGCCCTGCTTCTCCCTCTCCCTGGGCCCCTGCTCCTCCCTTGGCTGCCAGCAATGTGGTCTCATCCCTGTCCTTGGTAAAGGACATGCCTGATCAGATCTAATAATTGCCATTGACTAAGGGTGTGCCTACTTTTTCCTCTGTTCTTGCTCCTGCTTCCTTTGTATCAGCTCCAATGCTTGTCAAGCCCTTTCTGAGCTAGCAAGGGCTAGCAAGCTAGCTAGTTCAACTCGCTAAACCAGCAAAGAAATAAAAAGGGTGAAAACCAAAAAGTTTTCTGCTCGGATAGTGATGTCAATCACCTGTCATGGAAAACCTGATGAGCATTGAAGCACATGGAAGGGAAGGAATAAAAATCATATTGCTGGGACAGATTCACTGAATATTTTGCTTTCTCCTCACTGCTTCCCTTCAAGGACGTTTGTTGCTCACCATATAACCATATAAATAGCAAACTGGGTTGCACAGACTACAGGCAAAACTACAATTTGCTCTTACTACAGGGACAAGCGAGACTTGATTCTTCAAACTGTTCCAACTGCAAACCCCACCACCTTCACAAGCAGCTGTGAGGCCAGCCCCACGGCCCCATGTCTGGTACCCAGGCCAGGGAACACACAGCTGGCTACAGCTAGCAAAAACTCCACTATCAGGGTTTGTCCGACATGGTAGTGAGCTCTGGGAAGGGCAGGTGAGGAGGTTCCTAGCCATTTCTCCTTCATTACCTGCCAAACTAAGCAAGGAACACCTGCAGGCACCCATTTCACTCGCTACATCACCCCGACTCGCCTCCAGAACAGGCCCCTTCTGTTGCACTGAAGGAGACCGCAGAAGGGCTGAACAGACGCCTGTGACCACCCAGCCAAGCCTGACCGCTGCAGTGCACATGCATGGAAGATACAATGGAAATGGCATGGACAACCGTAAATGTGGCACTTCTTAGTTACTGAGTGCTCCACTTCACAGATACAGAAACTACATTCGGAAAACACAAACAAAGTTTCAGCTTTGGGTTGGTTGGTTTGATTTAAAGGCAAACTGGAAAAAATACTCACTGGAGTCCCAAGGTGCAGGACAGCATAGGTCGGCTGGATGCTTTGGCTCCACCACAGGGACCTCTGGCACCTGAGTTAGTGGAACAGCTGGTAACAGCAGCAAATGGGACAGATACTCTGCCAGGGGTTTTGCACACACTTGGAGGGGCACAGGGACCTTCAGGAATCACAAGCTCCATTCCAGGCTTTGGAAGGAAGGAGGTTATCAGGGGCACACCATTATTTTTAAGTTTGTCCTCTGTCCTCTCACCTCCTGACACTAGAACCTTGTTACATATAGTCTTCCTCACCAACTCAATACCAGTCCCTGCTTCCCAGATCTCCTCTCACCCAGACAGCCCAGGTTTAGCTCTATGAGGTCCCTATTCAAGTCCCAGTTTCCTCACGCACTCCTAATCTCACACTATCAGCTGTCCCAGCCCAGCCCTCTCTGCCCCTCCCCATCCTCCCTATCACCACTTTCCTGTATCCCTCTCTTTCCAGATTTGTCTCCTTAAATCATTGCTTAGCCAGTCCTTCTCTACCCATAGCTCGTCCAAATACCTTCCTTCCATCCTAAGGACTTTGTACGATGGCTCCTAGCTGCAGACTCTTCCTCCCCTTACTTCCCCCTCCCTGCCCAAACTAAGGGCTCTCCCAGATCTACTCGGCCCTCAGCCCTGCCTCAGTTTTCCTCGCTCACCCCTGTCCTACCTCCCTGCTCCAGCAGAAACAGTCTCCCCTCCACACTTCCAGCCTCAGGAAGCCTCCAGCACTCAATCTACTACCTTAAAAGCTGCTTCCCTACAGCTTCCAGTTTGGTTTTTTTTTTTACTTGCCCCCAGGCCTAGTCTCACCCAAACAAAGCCACCTGACACCAGGCTGGCTTGAGCACCTCCTTTCTGCCCACCCTTACAGGGCAGAACTTGAGGAGCTTGCACATTTCCCCAGGTTTTAGGTCCACTACAGCTCTCCCCTGGCTACCAAATATCCCAAACTCCTGGATACAGCTTCTGCATGTCCACAGTGCTTATCTGAGACAACGCTTGCCCTACATGGACGGTCTGCACCTACATGTTGAAGAGACTGGATTCCACACATGCATTTCCACTACCAATATCCTGAGTGGATCCCACACCTCTCACTCACTGCACACCCCCGCATGCACAGTGTAACAATTATTTCTTTAGAAGCAGAATGACTGCATCTTTATGTCCAAATCATTGACCTTGACTAGGACCGAGGACCTTTTCCTTCCTTCCTAGCCCAGGCTTTGCCTCTTCTGGACACTAGTAAATCAAGCTGTTTCCACCTCTTTTCTGCTACGGTGCCAGCGGGATAATCGATGGCACAGAAGAAACAAACTCCTGGTAGTCTAGTCCACTGTTCCTGGGCAGAGATTTACAAGGAGGTCCTACTAAATCCCAGAAACGTGTTCTGTACCACTGGTTAGGAGGCCAGCCTTTGGCTCTGACCTGCAGATGGCATGTATCCATTCACATATGACTCCCAGGTTGGGGCTTTATTATAGGACCAGTGTTAGGACTGGGTTGGCAACAAGGCTCTGCTTGGACAGAAGCTAACCCTCAACAATGAGAAGAGGGAAACCAGCAGGACCTGCTGTGGGCAATATTGGTGGGTCACAATTGCATCCTTAGGCCATCCCTGTTCTGTCGTAAAGCAGCTGAACCCTTGAGAAACTACCCTCACCTCCTGTCCATTTCTTCCCTCCACCACCCATTTGCTGAAGGTTGTAGGTGACGGTCCACAGGGATAGCATCCAGCATCACCTGCCTGACACAGGGAGCTGGAAGGACAGCACATTTGGGCACAAGGTAACTACTGAAGATTTTAGCTACTAAAAGGAAAAACCTCTGCTGACCATGTGCCAACTGAAATTTTCTTCCCACAGAGCCTTGGGAAAGTTAAGGTAAAGATGACACAGGAGTGGCAAAGGACAAATTCCTGATCCAAACAGCATATAATACTTCTGTTTCAAAGCATAAAATTAGTCTTAGCAAAAGAAAAGCCTGATGTACTTTCTAACACAGTGGAAACAGCACATTTTTCTCCCCTAGCTTCACTCTTTGAAACAGCTGAAACATTTGGCTGAAGGCTTTCAAAAGTAATTCAGCCAGAGGTAATGCTCAGCATGGAAAACTGCAGACTGAAACAAAAAAAATTGACCTGAAGGCAGAAATCGAAAACAGCGTCTCACAATGTGAATTGTCTTCTGTTAAAGGTGGGGCTCACTGCACCCACTATTATTAAGCTTGTCCCACATTTCCCATTGTCTTATTTTCCCTTTGTTCCTCCCTCTAAACATATAACAAACAGACGAAAAGCTCAACAACTCAAAGGGTATTCGACATCCCTCCAGTTTCCTTCAGGCAACCACACCCTCAGCTGGAAACACACCATTTCCAGGGTTAGTGGTGGGATGTTACATGACCATGTCAAACAAACCAGCAACGCTCTTTTCCTAATTCACTGCTCACAAGCACAGATTAAGTCCTGTATATATAGAAGGTAAATACTGTTATTCTTTGTGGTGGCAAGTATGGTTTGTATTACTGCTTAGAGACATGATGAGCCTTCACTCCTGAAGGTAGGTTAACAAATACCAGGAAAAAATTCACATGGGAAGGAAGAGAAAGAGTCAGTATTTCCCAATCTGGCTGCTAAAATGAAGTCTAATTACACTGTTTAGTGGAATGACATGTTTCAGGCTAAGCTTTCTACAAGGAAGTAATGAACAAAAGATTAAAAAAATATCTAATTCCAGATGGAGAAACCAAGACCCTGGGAAGTCAAGGCAGGAGTAGAGGACAGCTCTTCTGTGACGGTTCTTGGCAATACTAGAGCATCTCCTTGTGTTTCAGATCTTGCATTAGCGCATATGTGCACACAGTGGGGTTGCTCAGCCCCTTTCAAAGTGGGATAATATTTACTTATGTGTTGCAGCCTAATAAATGAAAGTTCAGGTACTTTAAGGCTGAAGAAGACATTAGTGGTGAATCCTGTGTTACTGAAACGAACACGAGCTTGCTGATGACATCAGTGGAGCCAGCGTTTCATACCTGTTTTCTTTGGCTTTGAAATTACCCACACACAAGACGACTGTAGTCAATATGGAATAAAACAAAAGAAATATGGACCAGATTTACACAAGCAGACATTTGCCAGCAGAACCGTTTACCAGCCACACGAAGAGGCAGGATTCCTAGCAGATGCAGTGGAACTGGCTTCAGTCCCCAACAAAGACAAAACTACATTGGCAAATACGCACTTCTACCAGTGTAGCCAATTGGTGTAGATACTTTCCCTCCTTTGACAGGAATGCTGTGTTACAAATATACCAGTCCTACTACAACAGTAAATCACTTCTAGTGTAAAAAGAATTGGAAAGAATTCAGGGTTATTATTATGCTTTTAAGAAACGCAAACATTTGACAGCATAGGAAACAACCTGCCACTAAAATATAGTGTTCAGCTCATGAACCACACTGGAATTCATTTTCGATGTGGTGAGATAACCTCTGCTATACTACCATAAACGGGACCCAAAGAGGTCCCTTCGAAGAGCAGCTCTGCAAAGAGTTTCCTGGCAGGAAGACAAATTGTCTCACATTCAGAAAGGAAATGAGAGCATTAAAACGAAGAACCTCAACTTCTTCCAAAATAAGTTATCATCAGGGAAGACAAACGGAGCCTCAGCAAATCTCTCCTTCGGTGGCCTTCACCCTGCAGGATGCTGACTCTTGCCCCTCCTGATGAGGATTTAGCACACAGCTTCCTGAAGTGTCCATGACCACAACCTTGGGGCACCATCTGCGGAGCCCTGGTAGCTGCATGCTCCAGGAGACCTTCCTGTACTAGCACCAAGTCCATGACCTGCTGCTACAGTGTGTCTCTATTAAGCATCACCTTCTGAGCTCAAGCAAAAAGTCACCCGTATATTGCTTTTTGGTTCTGGAGACCCCGCTTCCCCCTGCCTTGCTCAACCTCCTCTTTCTTCCCACCCTCACTCTCCCACATATCTTGGCCATTACAAATGCAGAATCTGATTATCGCAGATCTTATTTCTTATCGAAATCTTACAACCACGGCGCAGCACACCACCCCCTTGTTCACCCTTCCTCAGCAGAGAGCTGGGCCAGGCAGCACATGAGCTGCCAAAGATTTACCCATCACGAGGAGGAAACCTGCACAGCTCCAAAGAAGAAAAACCTCTGCAAAGAGGACTTGCATTTATTTATTTTTCCAGGAGGAAAGCTGCTCTCCGCGGGTGTGTGCGTGCATGTGTGCGTGTGTTTGTCAGGACAATAGGAAAAAGGACACTGGAGCGGAGCTGCCAGGAAACAGTCGGCCATCTGCCCGCGTGGAGAGCAGTTTTTCCTTTTCTTTTGTCCTAAGAGGAATGTAGCTGAGAGCCGCCATCCGCCCACGCTGGGAGGAAATCTGAGAGCCTGTGCTCTGCCAGGGAGAGGAAGCATGGGGGAGGGAGCGAGCCTGGTCCGTGTGGTTAAGCGGTCATTGCACTCACGGCCAATAAAAGTGGGAAAAAAAACCCTAACCAAAACCCCCAAATCCTAGTGAAAATTGCTCTTCCTCCTCCGCCCTTTCACTGTCACATGTTGTTCGATACTCCCTGCCTCCCAGGCACTGGGAGGTGATCCTGAGCACAGGAACCACTGAACGGGTTCGGCAGAGGAGCGTGTTGGGAGGGCAATGGCCCAGGGAAACACAAGGGTTTCCCCCTGCACTGACACTGGCATTCCCGGACAAGAAAGCAACACAAACAGAAAATAGGCTCACATCACTGTGTTGCTCGTCTGCCCACGCCCTCTCAGTAACCAGGCATTTAGCAACCCAACAGCTTGGGGAAGGACCCTTTGCTCTTTGGCTCCCTGACCCACCAGACAAGGCTAGAGCATAAGGAGCAAGTCTACTGCTTATAACCAGCCATACATTCTCCCCCACAGGCTTTGGTGGTGCTTCCGACTATAAAAGAAAAGTATGTAACAGGCAGGAAAAAAGATCTGATCTTCTGGTACTGTCAGGTAAAAATGCTGGCAAGACACTACAATGGCTTGGTGGCACATTCTTCTGCCACCTTGGTGGCAGAAGAGCCCCAGGGAAATAAATAAATAGAAAAATAAATAAAATCAAGAAAAGTAAAATTTTCAGAAGTCACTACATGACTTTGAAGTTTAAGACCCATTTTCAAAACCAGTTGACAATCAGATTTTTTTTAAACAAACATTGTAAAAGCGGCTAACATTTTCAAAGAATTGTAAGCACTCATTCTTTTTTCACTGGTTGCAACAGGAGATGTTGTCTAGGTATTGCTGGGCAAACTGAGAAAACATCTATCTGCATCTTCATGCGCCTACATACCTTGCACTTACCAGGTGCCAGATCCAGCTCCACAGAGCCAGCAGAACTTGCTCATGTGGGAGATGTCTGAGATAACAGGTCACAGTCCTGACAAAGGCACTTCCAGAAGAACTGATTAAAACAGACATGGTCTAAAGAGCTTCCTCATGTCTTGGCAGCTTGGCAGACAGACCGACCGACCCAGTGATGTTCTGCACCTAGCGTGTCCAAGTCAGATCTGGTCTGCCACCCACACATCTCAATGCCTTTCAGAAACAAGACTCAGGTTTCCATATTCTGTCATGACTTTTTGAACATTTTACTTCTCGTAAAACAAGACCATCGGTGTAGCACAGCGTGTGACCTGAAGCCACTGCCTTGGATGCTTCTCTCTTGGTTGGATGAGAGACAATGGGAAAAACTGCAAACAAGGAAGAGACCTTATATAAAGAAAAGGTTTTTTCACCATGAGGATAATACTGCACTGGAACAGCCCTGCAGTCTCCATCACTGGAGGTTTTTGAGACCCAACTGGACAAAGCCCTGAGCAACCTTGTCTGAGCTCAAACCTGAAGCTGCTTTCAGCAGGAGACTGGAGTAGAAACCTCCTGAAATCCCTTCCAACCTGGGTTATCCTATGATAACCTGTTGTTAATTACTGTAAAAGAGAGAATTCACTCTCAATTTCTCTGTGGGAAACAAAACAAAACAAAAATCAACAAAAAACTGCAAACTCCACTCCCTTTCAAAACACTATTACTAGGTACCTTTTCTTCCTCAAGAGATATTTTTTGCCTTTCATCTCTTAAAACTCCCCAACTGACCAGCAAGCAAGCAGTAAAAAAATGGCTGCTAAAACAAGAGATACAATTATGCTATCCCTAACACATTTCCACGGTCTTTTGTCCTCAGTGATTCTGTAGTGCCTAACAAACTTCAACAGTTCAGTGAAAGCTATTAGGCAGGCCATGAATCCACCAGTAAGGCTGCCTTGGCAGCTGTAAATTCTCACTACTGTAAAAGAAAAAGAAAATATTTTCTTCTCAAATTCATTCCACTTTCAGAGAGATCAGGGTACAATTTTTTGAAAAGCTTAAAGTTGTTTCATAACTAAATTAAAAAAAAAAAACAAAAACAAAACCCAAAACAACCCAAACCTGAGAAATACTGAAAGCATTTACTTGGGAGATTTGGTTTTTTGCTTTGCTGAAGCATTACTTTGGGTTTCTCATGACAGAAAACCTAGAAACTGGAGTTACCAAACAGGCATATATTGTTCACTACTCTCTTCCAAGGGATGTGCTAAAGGCAATATGTACTCTAGAGGACTTTAATTTCCATTGTCTACTTTCTTTCACATACATCAAACTGATAATGGAGCAAAAGCAGAGCACCCATGTACGATTTCCTCCATCAAGCCCTTAGCTCATGACTGAAGCAGAGCTATTCTTACAGAAGCTTCCAACCCGGGGAACATGCATCCAAGTTTTGTATTCCAGGGTAACCACAAGGGCATACTCCACCCAAGATGTTTGAATGTTGTCCTGGACTGAGCCCCGATACTGTTTATTGTGCACAGGAAAAACTCATTACTACAAAGCAGCCAGCACTGAATGCATTTCACAAGGGCGCATTTTACAGGACCCAGAACAAAATATCAAAGTAGGAGTCTTCTGGAGTCAAACCCTTTGCAGAAGCTCCTGTCCCCTGAATGATTCAATAAACATCATCCCCTTTCATCTTAAATGCTTATAAACATCTAGTTTCCAGTCCAACACAAGGCAAAATCCTAGCTCTACTGAACCTATTGATTTGACTCCAGTGATTTTGGTGCAGCTTGCATTTCACCCACTCAGCTGTCCACATTGACCTCATTTCTGCTCCTCACCAACACAGGTCCACAGAAACCTAAGCAGAGCCCCCTCAGTTCAAGTCCATAAAGTCTTTCCTGCAGGGACAAGTCTTATAGGTTTTCACGTGGTGTTAAAGAATACAAAGGTTTCCTGCAGGGTGAGGGATGAGTTCTCCCCCAGTAGATGACCAGCACTAGGAGACAGGTGACCTTCCCAGTACAACGCCCTGATGATATACAGGTTCCTCTGTGAAGTTCCCATCCCCCCCGCCCTAAAAATATCAGCATTACACACTCAGCTCTAAAGGTCCAGGTCAAGAAAGAGGCTCTCCATAAATGTTTTTCTCCCGGCAGAAGATGGTGATTTTAACAAATGCATATGTTCTCTAGATTAGATACCCTATGAACAGGCCAGTTAGACAGATACTCCTCACCAGAACCACCTTCTTTATGTAAAAGTAGAAGCTGCACTGTGTTGTTTCAGTTATCCATGGCTGAACAAAATGGATCTTTTGATAACAACCAGATTTTCTTTATTGAAAAGAGAATGTCTACAGACATTACTGGCAAACTAAACCTGAACTCAATCATTTAGGGGAAATTCCCCAAACATTTTCTTCAACTAGAAGAGGTGCAAGAAGAGCTTACGTAATGCTGTACTTGATTTATTTCTTGGCTGGTAAGAAAAATGTTTGGCATTCAAGTAGGCATTCTTCTTCCCATCTCTTCCACATGTAGTAACTCAAACATTCACATTGGATAGCATTTACTTAATAAAAATCTGCCATTCACTTCTCCTAGTGGGTTCACTGCATTCATATTAAAAAGAAAAATAAGACAGAGGGGAAATTTCGGCACTAGAAATAGGTTAGAAATAAGTTATTTTTGCTTATATGCTTTCCCAAGCAAAAGGAATATTAGAGATGCATTGTGTTTTTAAATACAGTTATCATATAAAACTAAGAAATCACTTTTCTTTAGACTTTCTTCATACAAATCTGACTTTTGATGACAGGTAAAAATGATGATGAATAAGAAATCAGTCCTATCTCTGCTCATATGTTTGGCAAGACTGACTTTTCAAAATACCGTACACTAAAATAAGAGTAAGCAGTTTATACAGCAAATATGCTCCCAGATACCTCAGATTAACATAATTTTCTATGCAGGAACTAAACTGGAACAGCCAGATCCACCTCAACTAACTCTTGATGTCCAGATGTCAGCTACTCTTTTAGCCTCTTTAATACTCGCAAGAGGTAATTTGTGCTCTAGAAGCACTCTCTCTTTCTGAGGCAGGCGTCTCACAAACTCTGAACCATACTGTAAAAGTGCCTGTTTCTCTCACTTGACCAGAAAGGGTCCAGAAACTAACTTATCTGGGCAAGGTGCATCCCGCTCACATACGCAAAATACAGCTGCATGGTCTCAGCAATTCAATTTGTATAAACCACCAACAGGTTTGAGTGTTGCTGGGTGAGTAAATTACTTACGGTTTCTGATCAACTGAAATAATTTTTGCCAGGTTTGATCTAAATTCAGTATGCAAAAAAAAAAAAAAAAAAAGAGAGAAACTTTCAAGAAAATACTTGACGTAATCTGAAGGAAGCATACAAGAGTCAGGTTCTTTATTGTGAAATGACATTTACCTACCAAAATTTAGCTAGATTGGGTGCGTGTGTGTTAAACCTTCCCTTGAAAAGGAGCTGAAACACTTTGTTTAGGCTTCCCCTCCTCCCACCTTTTTTTTTTTTTTTGGAAGGGAAAAAAGGGGGAAAGGGAAGAGATAGGGCTACCCTGCCACCTTTCTCCAAATAGTTATTTATATAAATTTTTTATTCAACCACAAAACTGAAAAAGAAATACCACAAAGTTTCCTCCAAAGCACCAAAAAGCCCCGAACCTCACTTCCAGGTCACTGCTCAGCTAAAGTTAATGGAGCAATGACAGTTGACACAACCTTGTTTTTCTGGTGATCTCATCCACATGCATCTCACTGTGCTTCATCAGCATATCACCAAGTTATGCTGACTCTGTGAAGCAACTGCTTAAGAAAAGTTGCATTATATAATCTTCTGCTTAATTCTGCATTCAAGGATTTCATGGCAAGTCATACCAAAATGTCCTCTATTGCAAAATACTGTTCACAAGTTTAAAAAAAAAGAAAAAAAGTTACATGTGCAACAGAGACAGTGAGACAGCTGAACTTCTTAAGCCCTTTGGGAAAAAAGAATGGTTTGGTGATTACCAGTTTCCAGGCCTTTTTGAAAATTTCTTTTTAATTAAAAATATAAAGAAAGAAAAATCAATGTAATCCAAGGTCAGGCTTGATTTTTTCAAAAAGCAGATCTTTACCAGGAGCCTGAAGTAAAAATAAAGTACTACTACCAATAATAAAAATTAAATGGAAGGGCGCCTTGAGCATGAACAAGCAGAGGGACTGGGATCGGTGTGTGTGAATAGTTTGGTTTGAAGAACAGAAAAGCTGGAATTTTTATTCCTGCAGTGACTGTTGGTCAGAGTTGAAGTCCTTCAGTGCTCTGACAGGGCAAGTCCTCTGTTTCTGATAACGTTTCCAGGATCAGAAAAATAATTTTACCCCATGCAAGCAAACATTAAGCAAGTGGGACATGAAGCAATATATTATGTGTCAGAATAAGTTTAAAAAAAACCCCAACCTCGTCAAATTCTGACAACGTTTTATTAAATTTGTGCCTTTTAGAGATGATCCTATTTTTCCTTGAAACACACCCAAAAGTGTCTTTCTCTGACTAGTGGAGGAATTTAGGAATTTACCTTGGTTTCCTACTGAATTTGTGTATGCTAAATCATCTTGCAAGGAAAGTTTCTTATAGTGCAAACAGGAGGATACCGATGGGGCAAGCTTTAGCACAGACTAAGTGGCAATAGCTGTCTGTATCCTTCACCAACTCAAGTACAGGACTGTTATATGTGAGAGGTGACACCATGGCACAGCTTCAACTTGGAGTCACTCATAGTAATCTTGGGGGACAGAGACAGAAATCTGATGCAAAAAACAGTTACCACATGTTAGTTGCCCAGTAGGAGACCTCTCAGTCCTCTCTGAGTTTGACAAAGCTGAAAAATGGCAGCCAGCTAGATCAGGGCTTCTTACATCATCTGGAAAAAGCTCAATACCTTACATATGTGTTTTCAGTAAGCTTGCAGAATTCAACTACAGGTTGCCACACATACAGCCTAGCATGTCAAGGCAGGTAAAAACAGATTGTCAATTACAGCTTAATCGCAAGCTCACTGAATTAATGGAAAAGCTCCCATGGACTTCAGTAGACTGTGGAGGATGCCTCAGGGTCTGGTTTTGGCCAGATGTTGATTTCTGAAGTGCTACCTGTACTAAAGAAGACACCCTTCTTGATTTTAGTAAGAGGCATTTATTTCCCTTTGCTACTATGCCACTCTGAGCTCTGGATAACCCAAGACTCAACTCTCACCTAAAAGGAAACATAAAGCCTATATTCACAGCATGCTTTGCAGCTGAAACACATTGTATTTTTGTATGTGGAAAATATACCCATCTTCTGGGGGGCTTAACGTTTTTAAAGAAAAAGCTCCAATAGTCTGAAAAATCTCTGGGAGCTCTTTCCTTTTTAATTTAGCAAGGTGGTGTTTGGCTGACACTGGCAAGCAAACTCATATTTATGAAGTGCCCTCATGGTGCCCTGTGAAATTTGCCATTTTCCTCCATGACAATAAGTGCTATCTATCACAAGAACATAATCCCCTAGGACAGGAGACCCGAGCCCCTTCACTGCTCTCCTCTGCAAACAGATGTGCGCACGTTCCGCAGCCCTGTAAGTCACGGCCGGCTTTTGGCAAAGAACTTCAGCAGCTGCACATCTGCAGAGGAGAAGAGCTTTCAGCAAAAAATACAGAGGGGGATCTCATCCTCCCCCCGCCTGCAAAGCAAGCTCAGCATTTGTTTCTCTCCAGATGACACCCTGATGGGTTGATTTAATCATTCACATATGCGTGCCTATTCACAATGCTAGCAAAATACCAGGGCTGTGACAGCATCTCACCTGAACTGCTCACAGTAACACAGCTTGTCAGCAAGCACTTGGCAAGAAAGTCACGCAGGATATTAAGAGGAAGGCAGTGTTCAAAGACATCGCTAATATAAAATGATTCTACAGAATACAGCTGGGTGTGTGAGACACCACTTGTGATGAGGAAAACACCTAAGCAGGTGTTTAATTTTAAGCCTGTGCTCAAAGCCCACTATCTTCAATTAGATTGAAGCTTGCGTTGCATGAAGTCCAGTCCAGACTTTCCTGAGCGGGAATGATGTACTTGCACTGGGAGCCAAAGTGCTCTGCTGGGTGGATTTAAGTGTGCACTTAGACCTACACGTCTGCTTAAACGATTTGCCAAACTGGGGGCACTGTACAGAATATTTAAGCATAGCAGGATCACAGAAACACTTCACCACTTTGATTCCCAAAGGGAAATGTAATTATAACACAGACCATTTGCCATTTAAAATAATTCTGGTTACAAAGAGCAGGAAGTCCTTACCCCCTGAAACACTCTCTCTGGTGGATTGCTGCAGTTCCCAGTAAGTTTCTGGAAACACAACTTACATGCCTGAACTTCGTCAGGAGCCATCTGCTCCCAGGGATCTGCAGGACCAGGAGTCTCAGTGCCTGGCCAGGTCCCAGTGCTTGGCAGGGTCCCACCCAGAACTCTTTCGTCCACTTCCAAGTCAGGTGGTACCTTTCCCCACTTGAGCTGCCCCTAACCATCCTCAGCTCTCGACATTTTAAGTGTCTGGGCCAGATTTTCAAATGAGCTCAGAGCCAAGCTTTTCTGACTGCTTCTCTGAGACCAGATTTTCTGCCAGGCACAGTCTCCTGCACAAGTACCTAACCAAGGCTAAACCCTTCCAAGCAAGGTCAGCATCCCTTTGCTGTTCAGCAAATCTGATTACTTACCATGATGCCTAATGAGGAGCTGCGTATAGGAAAATACAGCTGCCAGCACCTACTTGCAGAACCTATCTTTACACTAGTCTCAATCCAGATCAATAGCTCTCTGCTGTACGTGTGCTAGAAGGAACAAGACCAGTGAAACAAACCTCCATCAGCATTAGCAAGACTATTCTACAGAGGAGTCTTGCCGCAGAGTCTTGCACAGGAGTCTTGACGAGACTTGCTGCAGTTGAAGGATGCCACAGTTGAAAACAAAGTAATGCCCCTCCAACGGCTCACACAGCAGCATCTGCCTTATTAGTGGCACAGCACCAGTAGCAACTCACAAACCCCACTTCAGGCATCACGGAGAGCCAACCAACAGCTAACTTACCCGTCTAGCTTCTTTCCTTTTGCCTTTTACTCTGATCTTCCATCACACATCTCAAAATGATCCATGTCCCATACCCACACTCCTAGATGAGATGTCGTCAGCACTGCACGTGAAGCCAACTGCGTGAAGAACCCTGGGGACGGCCAGGCCCATCTGTTAGAGGCTTTTCTCTGTGTGGGTTGGTGTTTTTATCTTAACTCCCTCTGCTTCTGGGCCCCTCTCCGTCTCTTGCCCCTCCCATCTCCCTCTCTCTGCTCATGAGGACAGAGTTTCCATCCTGGCTCTGGGCCAGCACATGTATGGGCAAAGGCAGTGCTCAGGCAAAGCCATCTTCTGCTCCCTTTCATCACATAAACACTGCTGGTTCCCAGCCCAGGAGCACAGGGCTGCGCAAGAGCTTTGGCTGCAGTGCAGGGGGACTGAGGACCTGCAACTCCTGCATGGGCTGAACACAGCAGCCTGGCCACAGGGCAACCACCTCCTCTCCTGGCCCCCCTGCTCCTGATGAGCAACCTAAGGCTTTACCCCAACCGCCCATGAGTTGCTTGTCAGATGGCCGACACAGACACGTCTCACGTACAGCAAAGGACCACGTGTAACAGCACATAAAGATAACAGGTAACGTTCAAGCCGAATTCTCATTCACATGAGCAACTGAATAAAGAAAACCCAAAGACCCTAAGCAAACCTGGCTGGCAGTGTCCCAGCAGTGGGATGATGACCTCACCCAAAATGTATAAGAAGGCCTCAGAGATGTACTAACTCCTAACAAGTTTAATGACTGACCTTTAATCACCACTGTAACTATTGAATCTGCCCTGCTAGATCCCTGGAACTAACAGTATGCCAGCTGCAGCTGGTTTCCCTAACCTGGGAAGGGGAAGCAGCACTGAAACAAAGGATGAAGAGTATACCAGCTCTGACAGCATTCGTTCCAGCAGGACATTACTCTTTCGAGCTTCCATCTTTCCAATTATGCTTGACTTCCCCTCAGCTTTACCATGGGACAATGCTATTTGCAGAAAAGACAGAAATAAGGTTCTCAATATATGTTATCTGCATTAAAGAAAGGAGTCCTAGTGTTTCAAACTTCTTGCAAGGAAGATTTCTCATGAGCCCAGTTTTGGAGTCTTTGTCGCACATACATGGCACCCCACATTCGACCAGCAAATGTTTAGGCAACGTATTTACCTCAGAGCAGTACAAACCTAGGGGGGTTCAGCACAGGATTACCCTGGTCATCACCCAAGAGCACAACCTCTGTTAGCAACTGCAACAGTGACAGGCTGGAACCACATGACATGGTTCAGAGCTGCTCAGAGCTGTCTCAGCACAGGAGGGACAGGACCATCCTGATGGCAGAGCCCCAAAGGTGCTTCACTGCAGGTTCTATGCCGTGAGCTCCCACTGAGCTCCTGGCTCGCTAAAAGACATGAACTGGTGAAGACTTGCATGAGCGGCGGGCAAGTGTCCACTGCTCCAATGAGGAACCGGACTGGGGACTTACAACTTTCACCTCATCAGTCCTACATCTACAGACACAGAGTACCTTGACCCAATTAGGTGGTGAAGAACGTAAAGGTTGGGACAGATCTTGAATAGGACTGGCCTATAGGACCTTAAGTATTTACTTATGTAAGATAGTGATGATGCCTTTTAGTGCTATACCGACAACAGAGACCTTGAACTGGTCCTCAGCCTGTTCTGTGCCAAGCTTCCACCCAAGGACACAGCCCTCATTTGAAAACCCAGGTTGTACAGGGTCAGCGGCTCCACGGACTCTAACTTCTTTGTCTTAGGCACCCAACTTCAAGATCACCCAAGGTCCCTGCGGAAGCCTACATTTCAAAAGCACAGCCTTCATGAAGCCAGGAGCCTGGAGTTCAATCTTATGGTGTACTCAAGGCTGACCATGGACACTGAGAAAGAAAGTGGTCTTCACTAAAACCTCGGCTGAAACCACCACCAAACAGCATGCAGAGTCACACATTCCAGCCTTTGCTTTCATTTCCAGTAGCTGGCAAAGCTGCTTAGAGGTGAAAACCAGAGAAAAATCCCAGAAGCAAGTGCCTTCCATTGCACTTCAGAGCTACAATCAAGAAAACGTCTCTTCTCCAGCCTTGCCTGGGTAAAACAGTGCTTACAGATCAGTACCCTTCAGATGCAATGTTATTTGAGCTGTATCGAGGCAAAACTGGGCTCACTCATTTACTGTCAGAACTCAAATGCAACAAGGAATTTCTTTCTAGCTACATCCCACTCCATTCTTCCCTGTGGAGAGTCTTCTCAGTCCTTAAGGAACTGCTATGCAAGTTCATTAAAAGTCCTATTTCAGCATTTCCTTCATAGTAGAGGCCTCTTCCAGCCAGCTCTTGGGATCCTGCCAACAGACATATCAGCCACTAGTACTTAAATCCTTCTGCTAAAAAACGCTTCTCTAAAGAGCTTATACCCCAGCTCTGGATGACTAAGAGAGCTGATCATCAAAATTAACCAGCCTCAACAAGAGCTTAAGAGAGGTTCTTCTCCACCCTCATGGGCTTAACGCTGCACTACAGAGCCTTTTCTCCCCTTGGTCTGGCCTCCACTTAGAAAGGAGCAGCTTCAGCACAGTTCCAGTCAGGAAATAAATGTCAGGTACTACAAAAGGAAGAGAGAACCAGCTGCCTTGGATGATGCATTCAGGGGGATCCAGCACTTACTGGGCACTTCTGAAATGCCCAGCATCTCCCCATGTTTAACAGTCTGGCTCTGTTGCATGATCTGATTGGAGATTTTCTTAAACTTAGGGCAAGGATTGCATTTGCCTCTGTGTCCCCAGAGCACCCAGCACAACAGAGGTTTTAATTCCTCTCCATATGAATTAGTTGTTATGGCTGATACTCAGAATAACTCAGTGGAAAAGCTCCTACTGAGTTAAGACCACCTCTGAAAACCACAGCCTTGCAGCTTACGTGGTCTTTATCATCTCCTCGTCAAAATGAACATTTCTAACACGTAAACACACCAGGCATAGGAGAAAGACAAGCATATTGTAAGCACTTGACAAAGGATCTAAATGCCCTACTTGTTTTTGGAGAACAGAAAGCATCACGTGGTTGTCTCTGCAGACAAAATGTCCTAAAAGATCTCCCACGGCAGCGAGCTGGGGACACTAGCAAAAGCAGCACTTTGGGACACTCCACATGCACTTCTAGTCTACAAGGAGGATTGTCCTTGGGGACCCGAGCTGATGAACAGGGAGCACTTCTGTGCTGCCTGTCAGGACAGGGAACGTGCCAAAGGACAACGCAGGCTTCGGCACACAACCTTCTCACCCATAGGCAAAGAGAGGTCCCAGCCGAGCTATAAATCTTTAGCCTGCTTTTTACATCCCAGGTCGCTCCAGCGCCCTTTGTTTTCAGTGCTTTCTCTTCCATTTCTCGAAGAGGCACTGTATTACCCTAGGAAATCCTGTGGCTTTCCTCTCATTACCATACTTAAGAGTTTTCAGTTGTTTCCAAGTCTGTCCCAGAGTGGTAGACATCCATTCTCACACACCAAAACACTTTTTGGATTATTTTAAAAAACCCAACCAAACAAAAAAACCCCCAAAACAACAACAACCACCAAACCCCACAAATATTACCCTGATGACAACAATTCAGCATACAACACAACAGTCGAGGAAACGCATTCCTTTCCTCTGGCAGGATACAGTAACGACTCCCTTTCTGGTGATTCAGAAATGGAGCCAGTACACTTTATTGGACTTTGCTACCACACACCAAGAATGAGTGGTCAGTAAGGTGGCAGCCAACACAGAAAACAGCTTTTTAATCCATCAGCAACAGCAGCAGCTCCCCTCCTGGGAGCAAATGAGAGCCCCATGGAAATCCCTATGCCCTTCTCTTCATCCTCCCAGCTGAGCTCCGCACCAGAGACGCTCCTCTCCAAAAGCAACAACCCTGCTTAAATGGCAAGAGCAAAGGTGGCCGGGAACACCTCAGGGTCAGGAACAGCTCCCATGCAACTTGCTGACCTGTCCAGGAAACAAATTGTGCTCTTGTAAAGAGCAGGATTAAGCACCCTGTGCTTAGCCCTTATTACCTGCTCCTGCAAGGCTCCAGTGCAGTCCCAAGCAGTCAGAAAGCCTCAATCCCCCTAGACCATCCCTTTTCCAGCACTGAGCATCAAGAGCCAGGCTCCTTGGAGACTCATACAACCAAGCCCTCTGAAAGTGTCCCAAACACACCTTGCACAGTTTACCCTCCAGTCTGCATTTGACACACTGGGACCAAGGCAGCAGAGAGCTGTAAATTCTTCCTCGCTCCCTTCCCAGCTGCTGCTTCCCCCTGACTCTGTGCTTAATCCATTAGCACCCATCATCCCTGGGTACCACAACAGGACGGTGAGTTGGTGTTTCTCACCTCGGGACAGGTGAATACTCTCATGGATCCCATGTGGGAGTCAGAAATGCCACCCTGTTAAGCTATGGGCTGCACCCAAGTGCAGGCGTTTCCTCCTGCCAAGGGCAAAGCAAGAGAAAAGCAAGCTATCCAGAGCAGAAAGAGAGAAAACCAAAACTAAGATCACGGAGAGAGAATCAGGGCTTTGCTGAAACTGAGTGGGACTCTGCTGCTTGCTCCGGTACGGCCCGGGCTTCCCCCAACGAATTTGCTCAGCGTTTCCCTGTCTTTTTTGTTGCGGGAGACCGAGGCAGCGCTGAGTCCGCCCAGGGGCCTCACGCCGGGCAGTTGGGCTGCCTCCACTCCTCCACCCCGTCGCTCCCGAACCACTTGGGCCGGCTGTTCGAGCAGTGGGGCCGTCGCCCTCCCCGCGTCCCCTAGGCTCTTCTCCCACCCGCACCGGACGAGGACGGAGGGAGCAGCAGCGCTCCCCGTCCCAGCGGGAAAGCGGCGGTGGCGACCGGCGGTGCCCTCAGCAGCCGGGAGGGTGGGGGGTTTCGGCTCACGCCCCCCGGTTTCCGTCTCTGCAGCCGAACACATTACCGGGGGAAGAAACGCCCATTTGGGGGTGAAGGGAAAAAAAGAACTAGCGGGTTTTTGGAGCGGCACCGATCCCCCGCGCCCCGACCGCCGCCCCGGTAGACAAGCGGTCTGCAGGCGGCGGAGGCCGCCTCCCGGCACCTCTGCCCGCTCTCCCCCGGTAACGCCCGCCGCTGCCCCGGCCCCACCACGGGCCTCTCCGCGCCCCCCTACCTTCCTCGGCGGCGGCGGGGGTGGGGGGCCGTGCCCCGGCATGGCGGCGGCAGCGCCCGGCGCCGGGCTGGCGGCGTGCGGACGCGCGGCTGGGGGCTCCCCGCCCGCCGCGCCATGCAGCGCCGCGCCGCTGCCGCCGCCCCCCGCCGGCACCAGCCCCGGCCCCGGCCCCGGCCCCGGCCCCGGCCGCCCTCCGGCGGGAGCACCGCCCCGCTCCGCCCCGGCCCGCCGCCATGGCAACCGCGCCCGCCCCTCCGCCCGGGGGAATAGCGCGACCGGTGCCGCCGGCCAGCCGGCATCCAGCCGGGGCGGTGGGACGCTCGGCAAGGCTGGGGCAGGGGGTGCACGGAGGTGAGGGGGCCTGCCTGTGGCACGGCCAGAAATTAAAAAAAAGAGATGAGGTGCACAAGGCGCCTTTCTGGTTGCAAGCAGAACTCCCCGAGGGGAAGTAGAAAGTCCCTTCTCGCTCCCAAAGCGGCACCGGTTACTCCACCAGCCTCCCGCTGCTGAAGGAACCTGTCACGGCACCTGGGCAGCTCACAGACACTTCACGAGAAAGCGGCTAGCCAGGAAAGCCTCAAGCCTGCGAAACAATTTCCATCAGCAGAACTGTTCACCTGCACAGGGCCATGATCCAGCTCCCTGTTGGCACAGAATTTTACTTGGTCAGATCTGAGCTACCTACTAAAGAGAGGGAGGGATCTGGATTGGAAAGTGGATTAATTCTTCATACGGGTTTTTGGTTCCCAGGGTACATTAAAAATAACAGAAAGGGGATTTTTTTTTTTCCTCTGAGTAGAAATATGCGGTTAGTAACATACACCTAAAGCTGGGAACCAGCTGAACTCCCAGTGTGAAAGGCCACAGCTCCCAGCTGAAAGCCTCCCTGCACAAGACAGTAGCTTTGCTGAACAGATAGCAACGCGAGTTGCAGCATCACCTTTGCGGTGGCTGTCCCCTAAAACACATTCTTTGACAGGTTGCGGTCACATACACAAAAGCTCCCAAAACGGAGGGACGGATGATGTCGTTGTCAGCTGCATCCTTGGCAGCAGGTTCATTAGTTTCGATTTTAAAAAGGCACATGTCCTTTGCGAAGGAAATGAGCAATCCTCTGTAGCCGCGTAATTACAAACAAAGTTGATACATTGCCAGCTGACTCGGGAATAAGCAGGAGACCCAACACTGCCATCAGCAGCCCCTCTGTGGAGCAGAAAGCCCAGGGTTCAGAGCAAGCCTGGAAGAGGAAACAACTCAGCAGCTCTACTGAAATACCATCATCACCTCAGCAAGCTTTTCCTTTCAATTTTAATTTCTTTTGCTAGTAGTGATGCGCCATCATGTGCCCTCAGATACTTCCATTACTCAAAGCACTGACTGTTTTGTTAATACCCTGCTAAGGAAATAGCTAATAGCAGCAACACTTCACCTACCAGTGTCAGGCTTACCACTAGAAAGCCTTGGCTTTTGCTTAAAAATAAAAAGATCATGGCCAAATTCTCTTGTCGTGGAAAAAAAGGAGAGGCAGCTGCCACTTTGCAATGGCTGAAGTACCCCCCGCATCTCACCTGTAGCTCACTCCACTGCATGGGTCCAAACCAAGGTAGGCTCAAAACCAGGATGGCAAGAGCCCACCTCAACTGTGAAAACAGATAGAGACCTGAAGGCCCCTAGCCCAAGCATGGGCCCCATCCCTCTTGTCACTGGGCACCCGCAGGGATGCATCCGCATCCCTGCGGGTGCCCGGTGACCAGACGGAAGGGGCCTCTTGTTCTCCTCCGGCATAGCCCGAACCTGAGGGGATGCTCCCACTCAGGAGGCTACAGCTCAGTCAAGCTCTTCCCCTCACAGTGCTCAGGCGTCATCCGTGAAGCACTAAGAATCACCTCACAGTCCTTCAAGGCTCCCGCTCCTGTCCCTTTAAAGGGCGGGCCGCCACAGCCCGCCGGCGCTGATTGGCTGGCCCCCGTCCCTCGGGAAGGGGCCAGCCAATGGCCTGATTGGAAGGTCGTCTCCCCTCCCCCCGCCCCCCCCCCCCCCCAGGAGGCCGCTAGCGGCCGTTAACGGCGGCGGGCGGGCGATGGTGGCGGGTGGCGCTGTGCGGCTGTTGCCGCTCCCGCGCCCCCTCCTCGGGCGGGCCGCCGGGGCGAGGGGGGTGCTGCCCTGTTGGGCCACCGCGGGGCGCGGCGGGCTGCGTGCCGGGCGCTGGGTCGCGGTGGCCTTGGCGGTGCCCGCGACGGTGCCCGCTGGGACCGGTTGGAAGGAGAGGCCGGGACAGCGGGGGCCCGTGTGGGTAGGGGAGCGGGGCTCGGAGCGACCGCCCCGGGGGCTGCTGCGGCGCTTGGGTCTGGTGCTCCGGTTGGGTCTGCGGGCCTGCGGGTTGCTGCTGCGCTTCGGCCCCCTGCTGCTGCTCTACCCGCTGAGCCGCCTGTGGCCCAGCCTGGGCGCCCTGTGGCTGCGGCTGCTGCGGAGGGCGGCCGAGGCTGCTGGCCCCACCTGCGTCAAGCTGGGCCAGTGGGCCAGCACCCGGAGGGACCTCTTCTCCGAGGCCTTCTGCGATGAGTTTTCCAAGCTGCACGTTGAGGTGAGCCCGCACCCGTGGGGCCACACTGATGAGCTCCTAAGGAAGGCCTTCGGCGAGGACTGGACAGGCATCCTCAAGTTCCAAAGCTGGGAGCCGGTTGGCTCAGGCTGTGTCGCCCAGGTGTATAAAGCCTATGCCGACCTGACAGCTATCACAGGCTCCCAGGCCAAGAAGCTAGCACAACGCTCGGAGTTACGGTCTGCTTTTGAAGCATGGGAAGTGTCAGGCTTTAGAGGCCTCCTCAGGTGGCTGAGGAGGAGGAAGAGCGAGGAGATGTGGAATGAGAGCAGCAGGGAGGAGCTGAGCCCAGCAGACTACTCCCAGGGAAGTCCTGTGAGTGGGATGTCCCTTATGGAGCAGATGGCCAAGCCACTCCTGAATGCAAATCCTTCATCAGCCAGACATCTCGTGCCTGTAGCCGTTAAAGTAAGTCCTACATCTGGCTGGTAGATGTGTGAAAATGGAGTGTGCTGGATGAAGCCAGTCAGATTTTAATTCCCATGGAGATGAGTAGCTGGCTAGGGCCAGGTAGAGCAAGCGAAGTGATGCTTGTCTCCCTCAGTATCTTTTCTCAGTGCTTTGGTTCCAGCCAGCTGCAATCCAGACTTGCGGTGGCCCCAGCTCTTCCCAGCCCAGAGAGCTTGAGTACACATACTGCCTATGGCACCTTTGACGTGGCATATGGATGCCAGAAATGCCTGCAAGGGCCCAGTTCATATTAAAATAATGAATATTCAGCTTGGCTTCACCTTCCAGAAAATGAAACCTCTTTTCTCCTCACATGAAGAAATCTGGAACAGATAAGTTCTTTCCAGCAAAGTTTATGTAAAGAAATCTTACATTTGAGCTGTTCCGAATACTAGCCAGCACTGCATGACACGGAGAGGGCAGGAGTGCAAAAGCAGTGGAAATGGTATTGGGTGAGACTGTAGGCTCCAGCACAGATATATTCATTCAATTTGAAGATTATAATGTATTTCTTTACAGCTTAATCCATGGCAAAATGTGAATTCTTCTGAGGGCTAGCTGGGGAAGCCTTTTTAGCTCCCAGTTTGATAGGCTGGGTTCTGTCTATTTGGAATGCATCACTTCAGCTGACTGAAATGGACCGTCCTCTTTACAGTGTTTGGGGAGCTGATCTTGCCACTGTTTGTTTTTGCGCAGGTCCTGCACCCTGGCCTAGTCCACCAAGTCCAGATGGATCTGTTTCTCATGAAGATGAGTAGCCACATCATTGGACTTCTCCCTGGATTCAAGTGGCTCAGTTTGACAGAGATTGTGGAGGAGTTTGAGAAGCTTATGATTCAGCAGGTGCGTGCCATGCCATGGTCCCCACGTACTGAAACAAAACTGCCCTTTGTCTTGCTACTGGCTGTCTCTAACTCTGTTCATACTGCTACTTTTTAAAGGGTTAGATGAAGGCTTGCTTGTTCTTTAGTTATGTTCTTTATTCTAATCAGTCACATAATGTTACTGTAGGAAGGCTTATATGCTCACAGAGTAAAAAAGCAAAGCAATGAAAAAAATTAACAATCTTTATTAGACTTAAAAATTTTTTTAGACTTTGAAAATCTTTTTTAGACTTTGAGTATGTTTTCTAGTGAACAGCCTGAACAGCTAGCTAGCCATAGTCGCAGTCCTTTTTGCAGCATTGTGAAAGATGAGCACTGGTAAGAGACCTCTTCTTAGGAAAATAATCTCTCCAAACAAGTGCTCAGACATGTGTTTTTTCTCTTTAATCCTACATGTATGTTTGCAATCTGTACTCACTGGTCATGTTTGTTAGCACTGAGGTATATATATTGGCATAAGTAATATACTTTCACATGAGTTAATTAGACATTCTATATCGTATTGTCATCGGACTCATAGTATCGGTAAAGTTAAGCTTTGCAAATAGATCTGAAAACATGTCCTGATTCACTAATGTCTTCTAAAGACACAGTCCTGAAATGTCCTCACTGCCAAACTTACAAAGATTTCACTACAGGCTTCATTAGGCTTATGTTTCTATTAAAATGAACCATTATCTGCTAATTTCATTATTGTGTCCAGATTGCAGAGTCTGAAGTCTGTTATAAGCTTTTGAAAGCCTTAATTCTTTTCTACTGTTGCAAAAAACGTAAACAGTAAATCCATGTTGTTAACTGTATTCAGATGTGACTCGAGGTCATTAATACCAGTTTAGTCCGACAGAGCTTTTGGTGGATGCACTGAAGACTGAGGATTAGAAGAGCATCTGGTAGGCTTGTTGTAATTTCCTTTCATTTCTCTTTGAAAGAACAAGAAGTATTCCTGGGATATTTCCTATTGCCAGATGAGGGAGGTGAGGCAAGGTTATCCTGCCTCCTTGAGCAGCAGCAATGGGCAGGAGAGAGGGTCTTGTGTCGAGGCACTGAATCACTGAAGAGCTAGGGCCAGGACTTTGCATAGTGGATTATTTTGTACGTGTTACATTAAATTTCTTCCTGCTATGGTTGCCTGTCTATAAAGTGAGGCTGGGGCTGCAGCTCTTCTACCCTGTCTGCCTGCCTTGCTATTTGGACAGTAAGCTTTGGTTCAGGATCTGTCTTACCCTTGAAAATAATGCAGTCCTGGACTTTTTTGAGACACCATGCCTATAGTAAGAGTCACTCATATTTTGAAGGTGCTGGATTGTGGGCCATGCATTACCCAGTCTGTTACTCTATTCTTCCATCAGGAAAACTATAAGCATGTAAGAAGCACCACTCTTACATGAAAACACTTCTGTTTTCATTCTGGATTTCTGACTAGTTTTGTTGGTGTTGAGTGTTGCACCGTACAGTCATATCCTCATACGGGATCCTGAAGATCTAATTCTAATTGAATCTAATTTCCAGCCTGTTTTTTCTTTTTCTCCTTTGAGATTGACTTACGCTATGAAGCCAGAAATCTGGAGCGCTTCCGACAAAATTTCCTAGATGTAGATTTTGTGAAGTTTCCAACTCCCCTTCGGCCTTTGGTAACGACAGATGTTCTAGTGGAAACATTTGAGGTAAGAATTGCGGGGTCTGGGATCAGTGGTAGCAGTGAGAAGGCCCTTAGGAGAACATGCCAAGGAGGTGTTTTTTTGAGAAGGAGCAATCAGAGGCAGAAGAATGCTTTTCTCTTATTTGCTTAAAGAGATTGGTGTCCTTCCTCAGGGTCTCTTCCACTCTTTTTGTTTGTAAGCAGTGTATCCCAGAAGACAGGTGGCAGACAACTCCATATGGAAGTGAACACTTGGCCTGAAACCAAGTGGACTAGCAGTGTGTCCAGCCACCATGTGCTTGCCTGTGCTTTGCAAACCAACACCACGCTTCAGCTCTCCTCTGTGGTGGGTCAAAGCAAGGAGCTCAGCAATCTGACACTTTCTGATGATTGCCTCACTTCCCTTGTGGATGTTTGAGTCACAGACCAAAGCTACTATCGGCCTTAGTTTTCGTGCATGTGATCCTGGCAAGAGTATTTCTGCCTCAGGCTGTATCACACCCTCTTTCCAAAGAACAAATCCTTGCTTCTCTCATTTTCCCCATCACATTAGGTACAGCCTCTATCAAGCAGGTCCTTTCTAGGGTATTGCTGTTGCCTTCCCTCAACTTTCAGTACCTAGGTAAAGGCGTGGTTGAAGGTGGGACACAGTGTGTGTTTGACTCCAGCTCCATCTTTGTTTCAGGAGAGTGAGCCTATTTCGCACTACCTGCATGCAGAGATTGCCACAGAGCTGAGGCAGAGACTTGCAAAGATGGGCATGGACATGCTGCTAAAGATGGTAGGCACTTGGCTGAGGCTGGGAGTTGAAGGTTGTTTTCCTGCAGAAGCTATTTGGTTGGGGTAAAAATATGGCTAAAGAGAGAACCTGTTTGCTTCCCATGTCTCCTACCCTTCTCCCCATGGACTCAAAGATAGAGCTGTGCCTTTTGGAGCCAGCCCGTGGATGCCAGGTATCTTGCGGTAACCCAGGACGTGGGCTGCTAGGGCACTGTGCAGCTCTTGAACTGGCAGAGGGAGGGTCTGTACTTCATGTGCAATGTAACAAGGTCCGAGTAAAGCCTGGGTATACCACCTAGATATACCACTACTGTAGACTTTGACACGGAGCTTCTTCCACTGCAGAAGCACAATCTGCTTTGCACACTGCAGAGTCTCCTATGCAGCTTGATCAGTGCATTGCTTAGGAAACCCACTAATCCATTTAATGAATATTCACATGTTGCCCAAGTGCTATAAAGTGCAATGTAATTAGCAAATATCATGCTCTCTGCAGAGACTCTGGATGCGACTCACAGGGAAAAGAGCTAGCTAGTTTCTTCATTTATTGACCCCTCCTCCAAAACTGCCTTTTTTTTTAAGGAAGAACTAAATATGGAGTAAAGAAAACAAACCTGGCCAGATTCAGCTTATGATTCAGCTTCTGGCTGTCTAGTTATTTTGTGGTCAAAATAGCCACAAATGATCTGGAAAGGAGTGTTGAGAGGTGACACAACTGGCTTGTGAGGAGCTGTGAGAACTAGCAGGGAAGAGTTGCAAAAGAACCTCACAGTACTGAGTGCGTGGGCTGTAAGTGTCAGATGAAATTCAGTTGATCACTGCAACATCATGCTCGGGTGATGGTGAGGCCTGCAGTTCTGACTATGTGTAGTATGACGGACTCTGAAATAGCTTTTACCACTCAGAAAAGCAATGGTGGAGCTATAATAGTTTTATGCTAACATTAGATTCAATGGTTAGGAGTAAAGCAAAACCCCCAAATTTTAGGAGTAGAAAAGAATTAAAGAGCAAAGAAACAACATAATGGCTGTAAGTAAAACAAATACCTGTTTCTTGAATACTCTGTGCAGTTCTAGTCCCTCGCTATCCAGCACCCTCCATTTCAAGGGCTGTAATGGAACTAGAAGAGGTGCAGAAGAAGGCAGCCAGGATGATTACTGGTGTGGAATGGCTTCCATGCAGGAATGGTGAAATAATTTGGACTTATAACTCTAGAGAGTAGAGAAATGAGAGTAGCTTATGACAGAGATGTATGCAGTCATGGGTACATGAGAGTGAATATGGATCTATTGTGTATGGTTCCTCAGAACAATGAGGAGGACAAACAAAATTATCAGAGGTCACTTTTCCAGGCAACACCTAAAAAAAAAAATCTCCCTTTTTCACACAGCTCTAATTATTTATGTGGCAATTGGGCAAATTCATAGGAGAAATCCATCAAATACAAAGATAACTTCCGTGGGGCAGGAAGTCCTGCAGTCCCAGGTTGCCAGGAGGGTTAGTGGGGAAGTACTACCTTGTGCTTGCCCTCTTGCTAGTCCTTTTTAGGACTAACCACTAGCAGAGGCAGAGAAGTGCTACATACATTTGTTTCCTCTTCTCTTGTTTTCCTCACTTTTCAATACAGTTGTAATGTGGGTTGATGTCCCAGACTGGACAAACATTACTGTTCTCTATAACCCATGCCACTGAATGGCAAATGGCCTATTCTTACTGCATTACTCTTTGCCAAGGCCCACCAGCACGCATCCAGTTTAGGGTAAATTGCCAAAGAGCACTACCGTTCCCTGCTGGGACTCCTGGCTGTCCTACCTGACCTCTAGGAAACAAACAGAATTGCTTCACACAGCTCTGCCGACTCCCCTAGAGTAGCACCCATGCCATTTCAGCACAGCTGGTCTCCAGCAGAAGTCATTTGCTGTGTTGCTGCCTAGGGTGATGCACATTAGTAATGACAGTGAACAGACCAGAAATGAACCTCTACTATTTGCCTGGGAATTTTGGCATGGGCGGGTTTGGTTGGAATGAACTGCTCTAAGACTTGCCCGTCCTCTAGGTCTTTGTTGACAACTTTGTCCATGCTGACCTGCACCCCGGGAACATCCTGGTTCAAGGCACAGCCCACGTCAGCACCAGCTGCAAGGAGCAGACAGCCATCGTGGACCTGTGTGACACACTCGTGGTGGAAGTGCAGCCGCCCCTCAGGCGGCTCTGCCTGGTGCTGCTGGACGCGGGGATCGTGGCGGAGCTGCAGAGTGCAGACATGCAGAACTTCCGGGCAGTTTTCACAGCTGTGGTCCAGGGCCAGGTGAGGTGTCTGTCAGGGGGCTGTGGAGCTGAGGCTGGGGAAGGGAGACAGCTGAAGAGTCCGATGGCTGAAGTGATAGTTTTCTCTCTACTTCCCCTTATAATCCTCCCTGAGAGGAGTAGGAGACTTGCTAGCGTGGAAGCTATACCTGACACAGAGATAAGATGTTCAGCTACAGCAAGGAGGGTGCCAGAGTGGAGCAATTTCAGTGGCCCAGGAAATGGAAGGTATTAAACGGGAAGCACTGGCTGCCACTCCCTGGTTAGGAGTGCTTCTGATGCAAGTTAGGACTGCCTGGGGGCCACTCGCCATTTCAGAGACTGTTGCAGAATCTGCCAGATTTTGCTAGAGAAGAAGAGGGAATGGATTAACATCTTGGTCTTCCACACACATTCCTTTCTGCAGCCTTGCTGCTGGAAAGCCCATATGCCATCTTTCATTTTGCTTTTGTGTCAGTGCCTGTAGAGAAGAGGAAGCAAAACAGGTGCAGGTGGGGGGGGGTCTGTCTACCAGGCTTCTCTGTATAAGGGGAACTACTTTATCCTCCTTCCCACTTACTTAAAATACACTGTCAGATGGATTAGAGAATCCAGTGCTGATGTCTCCTGTTCATTCTGAGAACAAGCATCTTTGCTCATACTGGCATGTTGCTGTTTCTCAGCTGTGGGTTGGATGGCTCACCAGCGTATCTCAAGAGAGGGACACGTTTTAACTTGGTCTGTTTAATCTGCTGAAGCATACTGAGGAGTCAGCGCTAAACCGTGTATTCAGGCCCATCCTGTGCTGCCAAACGTACTTCTTGGCTACTAAGCAAAAACTGCAAACATTTGATTGCAAGTCCTTCATGGCTCAGGCTGGGTGTAATTCATGATCTACAGGTGAAAAACTTCTACACTGTCTCATTGCCAAACCTGGGGCCTCTGGCTCTGTACGTTGCTGTCAGACACGTCTTCCAAGAAGAGCTATGAAGCCTCTCACAAGTGAAGCTTGGGTATGGCTCCCCCCTTTCTCACCAAGCATCTGCTGGTGTAGAATCAGTTCACTCTTTCCCCACAGTTTCCAAATGGAAGGTTGGACTTAGCCTGTAAGGGAGGCTAATAGATGCCCTTCTTTACACCATCATCTCTGCTAAGAAGAAAATGCCAATCCTGTGGGTTTTATTTTTTCCCCGTGAAACTTCTCCTGACTGCCTAAGAGAGATCTTTGTTGTGTTCTACCCTATAAGACCTGCAAGAAAAATAGGCAGGGTTTTGCCAGATACCAGCTAAGACTTTTGGACTAGTTCTGCTCTTCCTGCACCCGCTATTGTTGATTCGTTGGGTCTCTGTTGCTGGAATGGGAAAGCATGGCCCTGGGAGTTCTCTCTGCAGTATACCTCCTCCAGGGACCTTTGCAGCAGAGGCCTTCCAGGGACAATGACGTGCAGCTCCCTGTAGGCCTGCTGGCACCAGTGATCAAGTTCTGATTCTCCTTTTCAACTTGTTTCACAGGGGGAGAGAGTGGCAGAACTGATCCTTCATCACGCCCGTGCTAACCAGTGCCAAGATATCGAGCGATTCAAAGCTGAGATGGCGGAACTAGTGACCAAGGTCCGGGGGAACACCGTTGCCCTAGGAAAGGCAAGTGCACAATGTCCCACCCTCACTTACCTGTAATTCAGTGCAACTTGGCTTTTAGAATGATCCATGTGGAAAGGCCAGCTCTGATCTCATCGGCACCACCAACCAGTACTGGGCATTTTTAGTCTCTCAGGTGCCACAAAAGTCTATAAAACCCTTTCTTATTTCCTTCTAATTAAAAAAGCATGTGTGTGTTTGTGAGTTGTTGGGTTTTTTTTGTTGTTTTGTTTTAAATCTCTAACATTTGCAGCTCCCTGTGAGGAGTTGCTGAGCCTGATGTTACAGCTTGCATCCTGTTAGCTAAGGCCAGCCTGGGCACTTCAGAGAGTCTAGTATGGTGGTATTGAGCAAATGAATGCATGTTGTGTACTGCTGTGCGGTCAGATGTTCTCAGCCTTCTTGGGCTGGCAAGTAAGCAGAACCATGGGTCACAGCTGAACTCCTTATCCTGGGCACGGTGGCAGGGATCATACCTTGATGTTGGCTGTTGTCAGCCCGATAATCGTGTCCCACCACCAGAACCAAATGCTAACAAACACTTAGAAGAATCCTGCCTGTCACTCATGTGGCTCAGTGTTCTCGACCACAGGTTGTTGGGTTTTTTTCCATCAGTTGTTAACTTCTCCTTTTGTATTCCAGCTTCAGGTGGCAAATCTCCTCTCGAATGTCTTTAAACTATTGATGACCCATAAGGTGAGGTCCTGTCACTGTCTGCCTTCAACAGCATGGAAGTTCATTTGGGGAGGGAGAACTACTGGGAACACGAAGGGATGCTGGGAGGGGGACTGCAGGAATGCATCCAAGTGTTGCAGGCATGCTGTTTCTCAGGTCTTGATACACACCCTATCAAGACCAATTTCTGTTTTGTTGGGTTTTGTCTTAATATTGCATTTAACAGTTGATATTATTTACTAAAAGGAATGTTTCTGTAACACATAGTTTTTCCTATCTTTTTTTTATAGTCCCTTAGAAGCAGAAACTGAAATCTAATGTATGTTCCACTTGTATATCATTGCATGCTTTCTTCCCTGGACCTCTTTCTTGATATGGGGTTATGTACCAGCACTAGGCCATTGGTTTGTTAGAGGCCTCAAAAGTGAGAAGCTGCTCACAGAACAGAGATTCCTTCTTATAACTGACAGTATTTGGGGGACAAGTTTGTGTGGTTGCAAACAACTTTGGAAATAAACAGAGCTATGGTGGCCTGAACTAGAGGAGAGGAGAAGGTTGTCAGCCACAGGGCTGCTCAGCCTGCAAAGGGCCATCTAAACATTCCTTAGTTAGAGGTTTTTGTCATTGAGCCTCGTTAATGTGGCTTCTAATAAGCCACATTAAGCTGGTTTCTAATTATCTAATTCTAGACCTCATTAAGCTGGTTTCTAATAACATGAAATGTAATTTAGGGCCTTACAAAGCAAGTCCTCCCAACTCCATGAATTCTTAATGCCCTGGTATGCCTTGAAACAATCCTGGTGCCTGGCTGGGAACTGGGGAGTAGTTTGCTCACATGCAGAGCAGAGGATAGTTTCCTCTGATCTGTGGGGGTCTTTTGTGGCCATTCAGGTGAGCTCCCCCTTACACAAGTGCATGTGTTCAAGTATGTTGGATACTACTGCAGCTTATAACTACATGAGCAATGGTGGGCACTCCTAAGCTCCTGCTATTCCAGTATGGAAGAAAAAAAATCCCATTCCCCTTCTTGGAACTGAAAAGTAAACTCTCGGGTTCCATTAGGGCACTTACCCTGAAACCGTCACCTTATTTTTGGGCCTGCTGCTGGATTTCGGTGAGTTCTGAAACTCCAAGTGATGGAGTTGCCAGTATAGTTTCAGGTGTGCGTGTGCTCTCCCCTTCCCTCTCAGCTTAGCCAATGCTGGTACATCTGTGGAATGGGCTCAGAAGAAAATAAGGTCTGCTGAGTCCATTTAATCTCTTGTGGTTCTAGGTGAAGCTCGAGAGCAATTTTGCTTCCATCATCTTTGCCATCATGGTTCTGGAAGGTCTTGGTCGGTCACTGGACCCTGAACTGGACATCCTAGAGGCAGCTAAACCACTGCTCATCAAAACTGCAGCTTCTGTCCTCGAATAGACTCTTGTGGCTGCTGCCCTCTCACTGTGCAGGGTTACCTATGCTGTCTGTGAGCTGACAGAGAAAGAAACTGAAGGTGGGAAGTCACATGTAGCTTGGGGACACACCATGCAGTGGTTACTCTCCATTAATGTTGCCTTCAGTTGTTTCAGCCAAGCACCAGGCATGGGATATTAGAAGGTCCATTCCAGAAACCAGGAAGACTTTGCACAATTGGAGAGTGCTGACTCATTACACAGTTCTAAGAGCTAATGAGCTCTGGTAGTTTTTAAAGTGACATATCATGTAGTTTAGGTGGACAAGATCACTGCAGCCTGAAGAGAAAAGGAGTCTTACTTGTCTAAAAGTCTTTTAAAAAGATATTCATTGATCAAGTCTGTTTTGAAATATATCAGGTTAAATATTTAAAGTTAATTTACAGACTTAGCTGTCACTGTGGTATGAGAAATGATGTTCTAACACCACCTAAGCAACTAATTCAGGCTGAAAAAAGCCAATAAACCTTTTTGTCTTTTGTATTTTTAACTTCTACTTTTATTGTAGAAGTGTCCTTGAGATCCTGCAGGGAGGGGTCTGTTCTTAGTCATTTTTGATGATAAAAACAGACCAGTCAATTTGAATTTTTTTTTTTTTCAAACTTCCATACTCTAGCACAACTCTATAGGAGTTTGGATTATAAACAGCAAAAGAAGGCTTTCTGCCTAGGCAGAAAACAACTTTTAGGCATATTTGTACTGGTCTTAAGGGTTTTTTTTCCTGAAGCTTAAATAAAAGTTTTGTTTTGTTTTTTTTTTCCTTCTCTTGTGTGCTTCCTTCCTACTACGCCCCCCCCGCTAGTCTCACCCTAGTCAACTCAAAACCTTAACTAATATGCAAAGTTTTGGGTTTGATTTCCAGTTGTTTGCAAAACAAGGAGTCCAAGCATTTTCCTAGTGGATGGAAAACACATTGTGAATGTTTAAAATTAAATAAAGCCAGCAAAAGAGCTAGATCATACATGGCTTTTACAGTCAGTTATTTTAATAGTAGTATTAAAATTATTTTATGGCTGTATTTTAATAGTGAGAAACAGAGTCTATGAATGATTGGAAATACTGTAATACTAAATATAATCCCAGATACACTGTATGTGAAATTGCAGCAGCATAGGGTGTCTGCAGTGGTCTGTTTTCAGATGGTTAAGCAATGAAGAGAAAGCACATAAGCAGACAATCTGCTGTTTTATGGTGATTATAAAATAATGATTAATTACATATAAATGAAGTCTGAAAAATAAGTTTAGATTCTGCTCAATATATTTAATGTACTTTAATTATGTATTCCATTTCCAAATACTTAAGGACAAAAGCAGCAGTAGAGTTTAATATCTTTTAAGTTTTAGGCTTGTTTCTGTAAGTCTAGTTAGTGTTAAACTGTAACTAGGTACACTGTTGTCCTAACTAGCTCATGATTTTGCTCAAAAGAGAACTCAAAAAAGAAGAAAAGCAAGCAACCCCCAAACTTTACATTAAAGAAGATCTCCATGTCCTGCCAGCACCCATTTTCCCTCAGTAGTGTGCATGCCCCCTCCCATTTCCACCCAGGTGGGGGGTGGAGGTGCCAGGCACAGCACTGCAGCGTGTGCAGCCTGGGCTGAGTCTATCAGTTATGCAGGTCTTGGGCACAGCCACCCATGTTCTTGCTGAACAGATTTCAGCCAACTTTTCCAGAGGCCAAACAGAGCTTAAACCAAATGATAGAATCCCATGTCTAAAATGCAAAACTCTGCTTCATGTGTAGTTTCCACATATGCAGCAATTATAATTTTTTCAGACCTTAATTTAAACAAATAAACAAAATGTCAAAGCCTTCACCTTATATATAGGTTCATCTTTCTTTCCTTTTCCCTTTTTTTTTAAACAAAAATTTCAGGATGGTTCATGCATATTATGAATCCTAAAGTTAAAAATACCCCTTTTAGCTATTAAGGCCTTAGAATGGTTTGTAACCATCTGGATGAGAGATTTAACTTTAACTGTCTTTTTGGGGAAAACTGAAGGGATAGGCTCTCAGTTATCTCTGGAGGAACACAGTCTGAGACTTAATGCTAAGAAACTGCTGGCCGTTCAAAAGATTTGGCAGAATTTCAAAGGCGCTCCCTTTTACAAGTTTTCTTAATTTTTGTGGTGTTTGGGTTTTTTTTGGTTTTTTTTGTTTTTAGAAACTGCTGTTATCACTGGTGCTGTGTTCCTGTAAAAGGAGTGAATTTTTATAATACTTATTATTTTCCTGAGTGATGTGCCAGAAAATGTGTAACATGTTTCTAAGCATACATAGAATGTCAGGCAACAACATTTAAATTTTGTATCTAGTTTGGTTCCAGGTATTTGTTACTTAAAGCAAGGTGTCATAAATATGATATGTATTTTAGCATAATTTTTTGTAAAATAAGAACATCATTCGATATAGCTCTGAGGGTTCCAGCAAATAAATTGTGCCATATCCATTCTCCTTTCCTAAATATCCACATGAAAAGAACAGTTACATTTCTGGCTACCCAAAGCTGGTAAGAGCATTCTCTGTGACACAGCCACTGTATTTGGTACTTCTGATGATACAAGGAATAGGGACAGCACTTCAGGATGTGACAACCATAAGCTCCTCCTCCCCTTTGTGAATGAAGGCACCGCCACTCATCAGAGTACAGTGCATTAAAAAACCTCTGCTCTCCTTTCCTGTTGCAGAAAACTGATGTGCCTTACTGTTTCCTTTCAGGGGAGGGGAGAAGCCAGTAGCTTGTCCACGGGAGTGGCTGACACCACAGGCTTCGTTACGGAAAGTCAGTAATGCACTTAGAAAATCAAGGGAGTCATGAGCAAGTTGCATTGTGGACTTCAGGTGGTAACTATATTTTACCCTATAGCCTGAATGGGGAACTCTTCTCCTCCTATAGTGCTACTGGCTACCTCGGTTTCTTACACAATTTGTTAACTGTCAATTTACCAATTCGTTTGTCTTTGTAGCATTCTCCTCATTTATTCATGGTGAACAAAAAAGTCTGTTTATTCTGATCCAGGCACCCTACCTGCAAAGATACTTGAGTATCTTTCTGACATAAGATTTCCTGCTTTTGGAGACTGCCAGCCTGAAAGTAAGGTTGTAGGCAAAACAGACCCCCAAGCTCACCATTGGGTTTGGTGATTCTCCAAAGGCAGGTATTTCAGAGAACATATGTTTTTCTCATCACAATGCCTAGAAAGGGTGGCTTGTCACCAAAAAAAATCTTCCTTTTTGCATTTTGGGCTAAGTCATTCCTCCTCTAGGGGAGTGGCCTACATATTCCAAGCAGTATGTATGCCCTGACAGAAGATCTACACTTACCTGAAGCCCAAGCTGGAGGGTTCCAAGGTGTCTTGTCAGGTTTTCTGAAGCACCTCATGTCGCTGGATCCCTGCCCTGCCCCCTACAGCAGTTTTGCCCCCTACAACTTTGTCATATGTACGGAGACTTCTTCCCTATGGATCTCTGCAACTCATGTGTAATGGGACACTTGCAAGAGTCAGTTGTTAATAATGGAAACTGCAGTGGGTAAGTTACATTGTGTTTTAGCAGGTACATTTTCATTGCTGCAGTTGTTGGGTTTTTTTAACATCCAGCTGGTCTCCAGCTCTCCTTCCCCATATTTCATGTAACATTAACATAGCAAGGTAAGTCATATGATGACAGCATCAAATAACTACACTTCCTATTTTATTTGGTCCTTGATCTGTAGGAAATATGCTCTTCTGGCGCTGCTCTGGAAGAAACACAGCAGGGCAGAAAGTTCCCAGAATTCAGCAGCAGTAGCCTTTTCAGGCCTGTATTTAATTTCCCTGCAGGCTTGTATTAGCAGGATATAACCTGTGCCTGTGCTTCCACACTTCACTTGAAGGACCCATTCCCAGGGTATTTCTCTTGACCTTCATTCTTGTTCTTCACCTCCTACGCTATTGTATGGCCCATGCCTTCACTTCACTAATTCCTTTCTCTGTCATTTGCATCTTGAAAGCAGCTACAACCTGATGCCTCTCTGCCAGGCTCTAGGTCTTGTGCGCTTTGAATCACTTTTGTAACTCCCAGGTCCTCTGTTGCTCCACTCTGGATTGCCCCATGATAGGATTGCCCCACCAGCCTCAGACTACAACACTCAGCACTACCGGCACTGACTCCTTGGAGTCCTATGGAAGGAGCCAGCCCCCTTCAGATGCCTTTGGGGCAGAAACTCGGTGCTATGGCTGTGTTTCATATTAAACACCAAGGTAGCTCTTGGTTGCAGAATTGGGTCTGTCAGCAGGGTCACTGCACAAGCATAAGACAGAAGAACAGTTTGGCAGAGGTGGACTAGAATAGTAACGCCAAAAAGAAAGGCATGTAAAGGACAGAGCAGTGAAAATGCACTCTGGGTGCAATGAAAGGAGATTGAAGACCTCTCCAGGAATCATAATTCCAGTTGTCACAATTGCACTCAAGCACCCAAGCTCCAGCACACTGACTCACACCTACAAGATACAGATCAGGTCTGTGAACTGCTCAAGGGCCTGCTTACCCACTCTGCAGCTTCCTTATGCTAGCAGTGATGCCTGCAGCATCAAAAGACTCTGTTCTCTGAGATACTGCTGGAGGTCACAGAGTTTTTGGCCTTCTTTTTCCATCTTCTGGTGTGAACAGTCTCTGCTCTGGAATACTCTCCCTTTGGCAGCCTGCTGCTGGTTTTGTTGCCTGTCCTGCTCCTGTGATTCTTGTTCCAACATTTCCTGCCGTGACTGTGTTCTGCTCCTGAGAAAATCCTACATAAAAATAAAGACATTTACAATTGTACAGCCAGCTTTCATGCTGGATTTCACCTGCAATTATCACTGGCAGAAGTCAGAAATGGAAATTCATTCATTCATCTATGGAAATTCATTCCTTGCATGCAGAAAGACTCCTTCTACCACAGAGATGGAGAATTTTACTTCCCATCTTTCATCTTTATACATGTATTAAAAAATGTTACCCTTCATTTATTTATCTCTAAATGATATAATTATATTGGATAGAAAACAGGTGAAAGACAAATACTCTGGATGGTGCCACTGCTGGAAACACGGTAGTCCAGGAAAGACATTTCTGGAATTGCCCTTGCCAGCCTTTCTTTCTCTTGT
Organism: Ciconia boyciana; assembly: GCF_034638445.1. Taxonomy (NCBI): domain Eukaryota; kingdom Metazoa; phylum Chordata; class Aves; order Ciconiiformes; family Ciconiidae; genus Ciconia; species Ciconia boyciana. Next base: position 64,814,241 of record NC_132934.1, read on the forward strand.
TCAAAGCTCCTTTCATTGTGTTCTGCCTGCAACTCCTCTCTGCAAACATTGTGTCTTTAAGAACTGCAGCCTCTGACTTGCCCTCCTCTTCTCCTCCTTTGGCAAGAAGGATTCTTTCCTGCTCCTCTCTGCCCCAGCAGCCTGGAGCAGTGCCATGTGCTGCAAAGCTCTGTCTTTGTCCTCCAGCTGTTTCTCCAGCCCTTGCAATGTTCTCTGACGCAATCGCTGCCTGTTTCCAAAACAAAATTTCTCAAATTTCTCAGAAAGAAAGAGCAATAAAGGAAAAAGACAGTGGATAAGACACAAAGCAGATATTCTGGCAATCTGTGCTCAGTTAATATTCCAGGACTCTTTGTTAGTTACGAGGGTTAAACCCATGTCCTAAGCAGAGATGGAAAAACACCCAAATGGGCTGGTGCCTGATGTCAGCTAACTGCAGTAATCTGTTTACCTGACTACATAACCTGGTGTGGCTGTGAGTTCTTGGCCCTGAAGACTGGGAACCAAGGAAATGGATTGTGTGGACAGGGCTGTAGGACTAATTCAGACAGCTGGGTGGCTATGTGTGTTGGTGGTTGGAGCCACAGGGGCAACAGAAGACATGGAAGGAGGTGGGTCATGGAGGCAAGGACCTGCTAAGCTTAAGTGGACTGTGGGGCCAGGGGCAAGGAACAGGGATTTGGAGGCAAAAGGACTTTGGGTCTGAGGATGAGATTGAAGGGAATTGGCCCTTGGAGGTAATGCTAAAAGCAATGAGTCCATGCATACCCACTCGCCCATACCTCAAGCATTAATTTTATCCCCATTAGTAGACCACCATGACCACTCTGCAGACAGTAGCATGAGGCACAATGTGTGATGTTCAGAGACTGAATGAGAACACCAGGGAGTGGACATTACCGACCTTCTGACATTTACTACAAAACCCAGTTAGCTCCTAGGTATCACCTCTGGTTGTCCCTGCGCAGCTGGCGTTGGATGCCATCTGCCTCTTGCTGCTGCTCCCTCTTCAGCTGCCTCTGTTCCTCTTGCCACTTTTTGTGCTCAGTCTTGGCTCTGTTGAAGTCCATCTCTTTCCTTCTCTCCTGAGATGCACCATTAAGGATTGATTTCTAAGAGAAAGCAAACAAACCAAACCCTTAATCTCATTAGTATATTTTTCTAATGTAAACTGTAAACATACAAAACCAGAACAGCTTACTCTTCTAATGTCACTCCTGAGCTCTGGAAGCCACACTGGCTCATGAATACTATAGTGTCACTTCCCATCCATGAAAACACTGAGTATGATGCTAAAATGTGTACAAAAGATTAGGCTTAACCAAGAAAGGGGTGCCTGAAAATACAATTTTAAGGGTTCTTCATAGGTCAGTAGGCTGTGCTGTTCTGGCTGTTCCAGTGTTGAGCCAACGCTTAAAACTGCCCAGTTTTTGTGTCAGCTTCTGGTTTGGATGGAAAATACAGGTTCTGACCACAAATCATAGTACAGATTCCTCATTAGATTTTATTAGAAAGAGAAATATCTGCCTCCCTCTGGCTAAACACAAAATCTTCCTGGAGTTCTGTGCAGGTGTACTAACTCTTCACTTCCTGTTGTCTGAGATTTCTACCCACAGTCAAGCAGTCTTTGTGTTTTCTTCAGTAGTAGCTGCATGTCAATGCTGAGCCGTGTTCCTAATTTGCATTTTTAAATGCACTGTGCTGTGTAAAAAGATGAAGGAGCACCTACAAGGCTTCTTTTCACAGCCATGGTGCAATATTTATTTCTTTTGTTCTCCTTACAGTGCCCTGTATGAGGGAAGGAAAAAGGAAACATCACCAAAACTTAGACATGCATTCCAGTTTACATTGCTAGAGCTGTTTGGGGCTGGAACAATTTCCACAAAATATTTTCCTCTCTCGAATGCATTCTCCCTTCTCCTATTCCCAGCTGCAATTAGCATGTTCCTGCCATTAGCTGCTCCTCTGCAAACAGAGTGACTCCTTCCAGTTCTTTCCTGAGGACATCTCTAATACCACAAGCTGGAAAACACTACAGGACCTTCAAATAATGTCCCTGCCAGTCTCATGTAGCATTTTGACTGGTTTCTTTTAACACATTGATTTGTACGGCTTCCTGGGGGCAGTAAACACCTTTGTTCTACAGGGTATTACCAATCTTTGCAAAAACTGTACCTTGTGGGTGGTTTGTGTTTAATGACATCCAGAGGGAGAGATCAAAGAAAGAATCAAAGGTGTTTTATAGGAGGGAGGTGAACAAATGGTGTTACCTAGCAGGTAAAGGACTGGTCTAAGGATTAGGAGACTTGAAGTTCCATCCCAGCCCTGACATGCACTCACTGCTATGGGATTCAGCTGGCTACCTAGACTTTCTCTTTTTTGCTTTCAGTATCTGTAGAAGAGGAATGGTTTTTTGCTATCTAGTAGAGCTGTCTGAGAGAGGTTTATTTAGAAAAGATTAGATCTGAAATAAAAAACTCTATCAAAAGTGCTGAGTAAAAATACCAGAAGTGCCCTGTTCCTGTACAACACTGATTCCCAAGTGGAAACCTTATGTTTCTATTTATGCATAGCCATTATTCTACATAGGCATAACTTTTGTTGCAGTAAAAGCCTTTGAGAAAGACGTCAAAGGAGAGTATATCTCACATGACATAAACAAATCTCTTTATCCCAATAGCTAAATTAGTTTGGACCAAATACTTACTGTAATGCTTTTGTCTTTTAGGAGATATAGAAGATTTGTGGATCTCCTAGCCTGCACATGGGAGGTACTGTGTAGCCTCTGTACATGTAGAGCTGATTTGATGGTCAGGCTGTCTTTCTCTAGTGATTGATTCACTCGGTCAAAGAAGCTTTGGCGCCTGAAAGGAACCAAAGCACTGGTTCCCAGGGAAGGGCTCCTTTGGGAATGCTGGATTGGAGCTTCTGCCACTCTGGACTCAAAAAGACCTTTCAAATAAATTAGGGCAGTGTAGTGGATTGATGCACGGACTCCGATCGAGGGGTAAATCGAAGACCCTTTATTGAACTATTACATGGCTTATATACTTTCTAATTGTTTGTACATGCGCTACTGAGAGAACTCTTATTGGTTTATATGTCTTGTTCACGCGTCCTTCATGCGTTCCTTCAGCTAATACAATTGGCTATCTTTTTGCAACTTTGCAGTTCCTTTCTTCACAACAAAAAATCACGCGCTCGCCTATCTCTCTCCAATTCCATCCACCCCTGCTCCTGACACACAGCCTCCTTCCCTCAGACATAACCCAGACCCTCAGTACTTCAATCTTGTTAACCCTTTCAGTCCTGCTATGCCTAATTCCTCCTCAGGGCAGGGACATTAAGAGGTTATAGAGAGCTTATAAAAAGAAAGCAAACTGAAATAAAAAAAAGGTCTTCTCATATAAAATATATTCAGGCAAGACTTTTATAACTTAGTACCAACATTTTCCTCTGAGGAAGCGGGACATTTTTTAGTCTCCACAAAACAGGTCCCAGCTTTCAAAAAACAAGCTTGCCATTGCAGTCAAGTAAGAGTTTTGCCTGGCAACACAAGATCACTGACTGCACTTACAGCTACTCAGGCTAAGGGGTTGTTCACATGGTATTTCTCAGACAGACATGAGCTTCTTCTGCCAATGCTCTGAGACAAGCAAAAATTATAAATTTCTTGATAGTCCAAAGCCTATACAAGATGAGCTACATCCTGCTGAGAGACAGGAGAAATTAGCCTGGGCACAACACTGTACTAACACAGCTTTTGAGTAACTGAGAACATGGGCAGAGTTTGCTTGCACCTTTCTGCTAAAGACAGCATGGAGCTGAGTGGCAGTTGTTGCATGGAATGATGCTGGAACACCAGCTGGGAGGAAACGTGCACTTCTGTTTGACTTTTCATTCTCCCTCTACCGGCAGTGACACAGAGCAAAGCAATAACACTTGGAGAAAGGTTTAGGCTTTCAGAGTCCTCACTTAAATGCCTGCAATTGTCACAAAACTAGCTTAAATGAGAACAGCAACAATTTGATTAAAGTCATGTTCCAGCCACTTTTGGATGATAAGGTAACAAAAGTTTACTCAATGACATTATAAAGCACATTTGCAGCACAAATAAGAGAAGGAGTGTTCTGCAGAACAGTCCTGGTGAAATCTTTTTGCTATAGGCAGTCATAATTAATGTTACAGATTAATTTTTAAAGTAAGGAAATTTTATAATAAATAATATTTATAGTGAGCATTATGATGAAGGTTAAGAAAACCCAAAAGCTACCACTGCAGTAGCTGTAAAAGCCAAAAAACCCCAACTTCCATCTGAAAATACTTTCACCTTGAGAAGAAGATGAATAACTTTTCAAGCCATACTACTATTAATACCTACATATAATGATACTATATTGTGGTGGCTATATTCAGCATGGCATTATGGCATTTTCTTTTGAAACATAAAGAACCATGGCAACAGATCTTAGACATGATGGCCTGCTGCATTGATATTGTGTGGCAAGTCTTATGTTTGGATAAAACAGCTATAATTTCAATACCATGTTCATGTTTAAAAGTTAGCCTCAGTTTCAGCATCCTGCTGTCTGCTGTCTGCTTCTTCCTTGTGGACTGTCTCCATTAACCAGCTGTCTGTGTTGACAGCAGTATCAACCGTAGCATGAGCCATGTCCCTCTGAGGACTCTAGAAATAACAAGAAATGTAATCTTAATCCAGACCTGATAAGGGAAAGAACAGGTTAGTTTCATGAACTTACAGTGTAAGATCTTAAGTTGCAACTGAAGTTGAAGAAAGAATTAAAAAAAAAACCTCTGGGGGAGTTCTTTACTAAAGAAACAACTCTCAAGTAGAGAAATCTCTGATCACTTTGTGGGTTTCTCTACATCTTCAAATGACCTAAAACTGGCAGTACTTCTGCCTGGAAGGGTCCAAACTGGTACAAAAGAGATCAGGCCAGAGGAGCTCTGGCTGAAAGACAGTCATGTTTCTGGCACTTGCCAGAAATCAGGATTCTAACCCTTGCAGAGCAATGGAGAAAAGCTTGGCAGCAGCTGGTGCATATTAACCTCCTCCTTACTGATCCTCATCCAGTGCCTTGTTCACAAGCACCAAATCAACTACCGAGGATCTCAAAAGTGTCTTTTGGTCTTTGACTGGGAGAGGTGACGCCTCTACCATGGGTGGAGAAATATCTTAACAGCATTATGCCAGGGACTGCCTTGGTATGGAGCAATCCTTACTGTAATCCTTATCTGGTGTAAAGTCTTCTGTCTGACACTTTTTCCTGCCTTTACAGCCTTCATGCAGAGGCAGGATGTAGAGGAACTGGGCTATGCGACACTTCTCATATTCTGCATCCGTGGAAGAGGTTCTAGGAGTCTGCTGCAGCCAGTGACAATGACAGCTTCTAGCTTTTTCCCCAGTCAAAGGATCAGGAAGACAGTGCAGAGCAAAGTCTCTCCATTCTTTAGCAGGCATACATAAGGGCCAGGCCTAAAACCTCTAGTAATTTTTTGGTACCAAGAGCAGAAAACTTGAGGTAACAAAGCAGACATTATACAAATAGCAGACCACATGTTAACAGAAGAGCCAGGGTGAAGCACTTCTTACCTTCTTAGGTTCTATAACCTCATTGTCCTCTTCCAAACAAGACTGAACATCTTTTGGAACATTTTCTGTCTTCAATCTCTTATCGTCCTTTTTCTCTTCCTCTCTGGAAACACTTTCTGAAGATGAAATCCTCACTTCATACAGTTGCTCTTCTATTTTCTTGCTGACCTCTTCTTTAGTCAAGCTTGTTCCTGGGATGAAGGCATCTTCCTGCTGCACTTTGTACCCTGTAGGCCGTGTGGGTTCCCAGGCTGCAAGGCAACAATGGGGAAGCAAGGTACACCTACAGCTGCACTTAGCACATGGTTGAGTCGAATACAGACCCCTTGGCCAGTAGTCCAAGTCCGAGTGACCCTGTCTGTAATGGCCTGAGGCTCTATATCCCGGTGTCACGATGTATGGGTAATCCAAGCTTGAATCTACCACCATCTGCCTGGCTGCTAAAGGCATCTGCAGTTCTAGGATGATGCGTTCACTTAAGGGCAGAGGAATCCGCAGAGCTTGGTCAGAAGACACCTCCTTAGTCTGCCCATTCCAGAAATTCACAAGCACTCCCCTTCTGGTGTGTGCTGTGCATATTAAAGAAAAAAAAAAAAAAAGGCAAAGAATGTATTAGAAGTATGTCAACCTGTGTGATTTATCTCTTGGAAAGCAGGAGATAAAAGTAACAGCTTGTGTTTCAGACAATTTTGTAACAACTTCCATGATTTATTTCTTTATAGGTTTAAAATTTTACCACCTTTTGAACTTCCTCTGAAGAGACAGCAGATAGCAAAATTCTTGCTTGTCACAGCAAGCCAGGATTTTACCCTGCAGAAGCTGGAAACTAGACTAACAGATAATCAGGTGAATACTCTTGAGGGCCAGGAACATTCTTCTCCTTGTGTTGGGAGGATGCTCACACACACACACACACTTTTTAGGAAGTTTCCACTCACAGAACAAAGCAAAGACTAATGCTGAGAGCTGCATTAATTCTGGCACTGAAAAAGAACAGGCTGCTTAGTGCCAACAACAACAACAAAAAAGGTGATGAACAGAACCCAAGCAGCAGGTGGTGAATTCTCCATGGTTGAGACTGTTCTCTTTCCTGTATAGTGATCAGCTACTGTGGCGAGTCTAGCACTATTAAGAAAGCCAATACTCCATACCTAAACATGCCTCCTCGTTCTCCATAACCTTTAGCACAGTGCCCGGGCCAAAACGTTCAGCTTTAGCCTCCCATGGTGCCAAGACCCTGTCTCCTGGAGCAAGAGGATGTTGCCTGGCATCTTCGTAGTGGACAATGTCGTAGAGAGGCGTTTCCTCCATGTGAAGCTGTACCTTGCCTTTCAGAGTGTGACTTCTGTCAAACTCAATTAAAAAGCGTTCCCTGGAGCTCTACAAGAGCAAAACATACAGTTTGCAAGACAGACATCTGGGTCCAATTAACGGCCAAACATAAGTGCTAAGAGGGAAGTGGCAGAAATCCGAGGAAGCGGAACATGATCTGGGAATGTAGCTTTCCTCTTCTACCATGTTTTTCACTGCACTGTGTCCAATATGGACTTTAAAAGTAATTAAAAAGCTGGGGCTTAAAGGGCTGACAGCCTTTCTCTTCCTTTCATTTTGGACTTAGATTTTAGTAAGAACACAATTAGCACGCTAAGGCAGAACTTTACCAGGAAAACCTCCCATCAGAAAAAGAGTAGCCAAAATAAACTGCTGTGTATGATGTGGTTTGTTACATAGTAATCAAAAGGATAACAAACCAGTAAAAGTCATAACTGTGGTAAATTGAAATGCTTTAATTTAAGCCTTCAGCAATGGGTGTGGGGAAGAACATTACCAAAATCCCAGCCTTCTCTGCAGATCTATGAGTGCACTTACACAAATAATGCTGTCAGCCCCTACTCCAGCTAACGTCACTCATGCCGTTAGCTGTGCCCATCTGTTCCACCCCACAGTGGAGCTTACAGCCATCCTCAGCTATACTAGCATCACTGTTTCTTTAACTAACCTGCAAACTGGGAAATGCACCAGATTTTTAAAGAAAGCCTGCAGAGGGGGATTTTCCGCCTGGCATCCAAAATCATCTCACAAATCCCAGAAACAGAAGGAAGAGAACGAGGAAAGCTCTCAGTTTGGTAAGGAGGAGGTGCCTGGAGGCAGACATTTTGGATTACTAATACTAATACTCTTTAGCTAATTGACTTTGCTGCTAGACTGGGTGGAAGTAGACAATAGGAATAAGGGACCTGCTTTGTTTGATTGTCTCTGAATAACAACTTATTATAACTACTAAAATGATTTCTAGGCTGCTTCTGCTTGCAGGACTCCTCACAGTAAACAGCTGGTCATCATCAGGAAACAGATGAAAATAGGATGTGGGGAGAGAATAGAAGTGTATCACAGGAGAGCCACCTTACAGCAAGGCCATGGGACTGGCGAGGCATGGGAAGAACAGGAAAAAGACACACAGATCCTAGGGAGAGCCTTTTACAAGCATAGTTCCCAATAAATGTCTACCTTCACCTCTTGGGCAATGTGGCCCAGGTAGTAATAGCCGTCAGCTTCTCTCCTTGCCAACACACGAGCCCCCCTCATGAAACTGGAAGCCTCTGGGGATGAATCAATGAAATTCCTTTTTGCTGAGGAAATCCAGGGCATACAAAGGGAATCTAGGTTCCATGCACAAACAGGAAAGCTGTAGAAAACAAAAATACAAGAAGTAATGAAGACCTTGGCAACAGAACTTCTGCAACTTGCTGCAACGAAAACAAACTAAATCCACATGGGACATCCACCCCACCCAGCAATAACTGTCTTTGTTTCCTAGCTTTTTTCTTCTCTGCATTTCCAGTGACCCATCTATAGATTTTGAACTTACTATGTTACTGGACATCTTGGCAGCAGAGAGCCACAGGGATCTTTATTAGCTGTGTGACAACACTGGACATGTGACATGGACATGGAGCTTAGCTGGAAGGGGGGAAGGAGGAGACGGAAGCAGAAGATGAGCATTATTTTTGAACACTTAAATCCTTAAACAGGAATATAATTTATAAAATTGAAATTTACTTTCCAGTATATTACTTCTCTCTCTGTTTTAATTCCTCCATCATATCTTGTGGTGCTATGCTGTCTATCTGTAAGCTCATCACAAATGGTTTTGATTTTAAGAAATCAAGCTTGGAAAGAAGAAATATAAAAAAATAAAATATAAGAACTATATGATAAAAAACCCCTTGTGTTTCACCTGCCTTCTATTCAGTTGCTAGATATGGAGCAGGTCTATCACTGTTTCTTCAATCATGATGAGATACGTTGTTCGGAGGACAACGTGTCATTTCAACTATACACAAAGCTATAGTAGATAGCCATTTTGGCCCACCTCAGATCCTATCATCATTTTATTCTACTGTGAAGGAGGCACTAGGCATATGATTCTTGAATCAGTTTTACTTTCTTACTTTGAAAATACTTTGAAATAGTTTTTCTGGTAATAGATCTTCCCCACACCCATTGCTGAAGGCTTAAATTAAAGCATTTCAATTTACCACAGTTATGACATTTTACTGGTTTGTTATCTTTTGATTACTATGTAACGAACTGCATCATACACAGCAGTTTATTTTGGCGACTCTTTTTCTGATGGGAGGTTTTCCTGGTAAAGTTCTGCCTTAGCGTGCTAATTGTGTTCTTACTAAAATCTAAGTCCAAACTATTTCAAAACTTTGAAACAGTTTTACTTTCTTACTAATTCTTACACCTTAATTGATTTTAGTAAAGAGCTTTGAACCTGGAAAATACACCAATTTCTCAGGACCAGGTGCAGCTTGGAAACAGGCAGCAGCATGGAGGCAGGGTGGGGGTTCTGGAGCTGCCTCTCCCATCCCCAGGAGCAGGTGCTCAGCGGTGATGCAGGCATATCAGCCCTGCTGGCTTCCTCCCAGTCTGTCTGCCCTTGGCTCTCAAACAGTAGCTTATGGGCAGCCAGTGGTCACGTGTGCATTGCTCCTTCTTGTACCCTGCTTCTTACGCAGCTACCCAAACTCTCCAAGCAAGGAAGAGCTGTAAGGCCAATGAAAGGATCTGAAGTCGAGGAAGAATGAGGAAGGTGGGGATTGAGTCTAGGAAGACAAAGTTGCCTTTGCAGGTCAAAGCCAGCAGTGGAGCCACCTGGCCTGAGCAGGATGGAAAATGTGAAATGTTTGAGAACAATGAGAGAGGGAACAATATGCCAGGGACCACGAGAAGGGAGAAAGACAAAATGCAAGGGAGTTGGGAGGTGGAGTCAAAAACAAAACTATGAACCTTATATTAAAGCGTTCAGCTTTTATGGAAAGAGATAAACTCATGTTGCGTTAATTGTGTGTTAAGTAAAAACAATGGTCGAATAGTTTGCTGCTATTCCCTTTAAAATGTTGCTGAAAATGCATTAGGGCCGCTACGAGACTCAGAAGAGCAGGGAACTTAAAATCCCTTAGCTACAAGGACGTCCACAGGGTAGACACGCAAAACCTATGCTGTTTCAGCTAAGGACATCAGCTACTTGGGATGTTAACAGATTTAGAAGATACTGTTATTTATTTAAAATACAGTGTCTGACCACACCTGCCTAAGAGTAAAACAACACTGAAGTCTGTGAATCAGGATACGCTGGCCGTAGGCAAAGCTGTACAGTCACCTAGCAAAGAAAAAGTAAAATCAAAGCAAGGCATTTGTTCTTTCCTTTGGGATCTTCACCTTCACCTGTCAGAAACACCTCTTTTCAAGTGCTGGTCTGTAAAGTTCAATTAAATCACTTTACAGGGTGAGCCTTTCCCTGCAGAAGTAAGTGGAACTAGACCAAGATATACCCGAATTTGACCAGAAGTGTTGGCGATGATCCCTTTTGCTCAGGGGCTATGTGAAGTGCTCTTTCCTCACAAGCAGAGAGTTAAGGTACAAGTAATGTACAGTTAGAAGGGTGGATATGCCAGCTCGGGATGTCAGGTATAGCCTGTCACAGAGATGCCAAACCTATTTTAAATCTTTGTCCACAGACTGCTTTGTTCATACACTGCCAGGCAAATAAGGTTACCATTCCAGAGAGCCACAGAAACTCCTCCCCAGTTCTACTTTGTGAAATATGTCATCCAATAAAGATTCAGGAGGAACTAATTAGTATGCACTAATCTTATATTAGTGGTATACCTTTTCAGAAGCAGTAGAGGGGAGTCTGATCGCTTGAAAGGACCCCCCAGATTGTCTGGCTACTCTCTCCATTATTTTCTGCTTGCTTCTTTCATGATCACCTGAATCTCCCAGAAAACACGCAACATGTACTGGATGCAACTTGTTCTCCATAAGAAGTTGGCAGATTTCCTCTGTCTCTTGCTCTGGGAGAATGTCAGTGAACAGATACACCGACTGGCAGGCTGGGTCCTCAAGCGCCACAGCCAAGCCGCTCGCAGCACTCGTGCCGTTCTCAAACCGCAGGGATCGAATCCAGGCTGCTGCTTTGGTGACACTACTGAGCGAACATCTGACCAGGCAGTTGCACCATTTTAACACCTATGAAAGAAAGGAAGGAAAGGAAGGAAAGGAAGGAAAGGAAGGAAAGGAAGGAAAGGAAGGAAAGGAAGGAAAGGAAGGAAAGGAAGGAAAGGAAGGAAAGGGATAGAGAGAAAGAACAAAAGCCCAGTCACACATGCAGCTCTTTGCTAACGTGGGATATGCATGAGATTCTTTATCGGGTATTTCTGTGCTTAGGCGTCCTACAGCTCGCTCCTGCATTCCCGCAACAGCAGCCAGCCTACAGCGAGGGCCTTGCCTCGCCCACGGCGGCTGGCGCGCTCCCGCCTCGAGTGCCCCCAGCCACCCGGCCCGCTCCCCGCCCGCCTCGCCTTGCCGGAGAACGCCACGACGTTGAAGAGGGCGCGGGTGGGGCCGCCGGCCAGCAGGAAGAGGCTCCGCACCAGGCGCTCCTTCAGGAACGCCGCCGCGGGGGCCGCGCCCGCCCGCATCCCGACCACGAAGGTGAGGCCCGAGGCCCGGGGCCCGCCCGGCTCCCTCATGGCGGGGAGGCGCAGCCGGAGCCGCCCGGGACCGCGCGCCACGGCCGTTACCGCGCGCGTGCCCCGTTGCTACGCAACCGGACGCCTTGGGCTGGACCAAGTGGGCCGCCTGGCAGGGGAGAAGAGGGGCGGGTTATTTCTTTAGCCCCTTCCTAAATGACGCAGCCGGCGTCGCCTTCCTCCCCCGCTCCGAAATGAGCGGTTTGGCTGGGGGGGTCAGCTCGCTCCCTCCCTCCTCTGCGGCCTCTGTGGGCGACGCCAACTTTTGGGACTCACGAGGAACCCCTCGCCGGTGCGTTGGTGCCGTCCCGCCGCTCCCAAGTGCCGGGGGAGGTGGGGAGGCAGGGGTGCCCTCGCAGCCACAGCGGGCCCACCCGCGGGGCGCGGGCAGCGTGGCGGTGCGGAGGCGTCTCGGTGCCACGCCGCCGCCGGGCGCGGGGCGCTTTGTCTCGCTTTCGCCCACGGCCCCTTCGCCCCTCCGCCCCTCCGCACCCGGAGTTGGTAGGCGCCGGGCGGCGGGGCGGGCCAATCGCCGCGGCTGTTGTTGGGAGGTGGCAGGGGTGACTTTGGGGGCGCGGGGAGGCGGCGGAGCTGCCATCATGCTGGCGTCGCTGGGGCGCTCGGCGGGGCGGCTGCTGCGGGCCGGGAGCGGCGCGACCGGGCTCCGGCAGTGAGTGGGGCGGGCGAGGGGAGCGGGGCGGGCGGGCCGGGTGCCGGCGGGGCCGGGAGTGAGGCGGCGGCGGTGGTGCGTTTGTTGCAGCGCGGGCGGCGGGGTGCACATCCAGCCGCGGTACCGGCAGTTCCCGGAGCTGACGCGGGCGCAGGTGATCCGGAGCGAGCTCCTCAGCGGCTTCATGTGGTTCTGGATCTTCTGGCACTTCTGGCACAGCTCGGACATGGTGCTGGTGAGGCCAGCGCGGCGGCGACGGGCGGGCGGGGACCGGGGGCCGGGGCCTCGGCCGAGCTCTGACCGTGCCTCTCTCCCAGGGCCACTTCCCCTACCCCGACCCTTCGGCCTGGACGGACGAGGAGCTCGGCATCCCTCCGGACGACGCGGAATAGGCGGCTCCAGCCGCGGGTGCCGGCGCTCTCGGCAGCATACCGGTACGCCTCCTGCCGCCCCTCCTCGCACAGGCCCGGCGGCCCCCGGGGCCTGCACCTAGGCTGGGCTTTGCTTTGAACAGCAATAAACCCAGTCACTAGCGCACACACAGCCTGGATTGCGCTTTACCTTTGCTTCAAAGCTCCCGGCTGTGAAACAGCCCCAGGGCACCGTGCCCGGCTCTGCTTACTGGCCGCCTTCTCTTGGTACTGTGAGAGGTACCCTGCTTTCAGCAATCGTTTGTGCACTTCCAAAGGTAAATGTGCCAGATGTGTTGTACAGAATGCAGATACTTGTTTGCACTGTTTATTGCCTTCACACGGTTGGAAATAGATGATCTTAGAGGTCTTTTCCAACCTTAATGATTCTGTGATTCACACACACTTTTTTTGGGTACCTGAACGCTCGAGTCCAGGTCGTCTAGTTTTGGCAATATAAGCCTGCAGTGTAACAGCTTATTTTTTGATGAGTTGTAGCCTAACGGCTACCAGTTCAAAATTATTTTCTTTATGCTGTTCTGTAGACCCAGCATTACCTAAGCTTGAGGACATGCTCTCTCTGTTTCTAGAGAGACCTGTGCAGTTGAAGGTTTGAGGCTTTTGCTTGTTAAGATGCTAAATGCAATCTTAACAAGATGCATTTTGCTATGTTAAATAAAGAATTAATTCTTTAATTATCCTATCTCATAAGCTGCTGTGCCACATTATGGCTCTAAAACTAACAGCTTCAACTACTGCTGAAGGCAGTATGGGTGCTATCAAGGAGGTCCTTCCCCTGCTCTCAGTGGTGAGAAAAGGATGGGTGAAAAGGTTCTTAGGATTCTCTTCTGTTACTTGCAGGTCCCTGGAACCAAAGAGGTCCCTGGAACTAAAGCTTTGGCTCCTTGGTCCTTATTTCAATAAAAGTGAACTGTAAACAACCTCTAAATTGTACTTTGTTTTTGAGTGCTGTAGGCTTTCTGGAGAATTAACATTACAGCTTTAGAGGTGGGGTACTTGAGTCCACATGAGCTTCTGTCATGTTTGCTCAATATATAATGTGCTGTCCCCAAGAAATAAGGCAATACATCCATGTTCAGAGAGTGATTTAAAACTTCCATGAATGCATAGTAGGTAAGAATCCCATCATTCCCATCGTAACCACTAAAAGGGTGGGGGGAAATAAAACTTGTCCACATTAGAACTGCAGAGAAGCTAACTTAAAGCTATTTTACTGAAATCTTGTCACCAAATAACAGTTGGAATAACAATTGCCATAGAAGCAGGGTAAGTTACCCTGAAGAAAACCCAGACCAACTGGTGCCAAGCTTTCCCCAGGTTGAGGGGGAAATCACCCTTGGGTATTACCAAAGTCCAGAATAATCCTTGTGAAGTGAAATTCTCTGCAAAGGTAAAAACGCTGAAGGGCTAAGCACAGCGGTCAAGGAGGCAGCGGTCCAGCATAAGGAAGATGAAGGGAGGTGGGTTGTGCTCCAGGCATCCTTTGGTTGTTGTTTTGGTTTTGTGTGTGTGTGTTTGTGTTTTGTTTTTTTTTTTTCCTCCTTCCAGAGTTACATTCTAAAGCAACAACATCAAAGTAAATTTTTCCCTCCCCTTAACCACCTTAGTTGTACCTCTGGAACTCCATGGAGAAGAGGAGTTGTGAATTACGTGATAAACAATCTCCTTCAGACTTTTCCATGCAGTCAATCTTTATTATAGCAGTATTCTCATATTCACATCAAGTACATAGAACTTTTTGCCTTTTATATAATACAGAGTTCTTTAAATAATTTTACACAGAAATAGTTTTCTTCAATCTGAATTCAGCTATCAAATTTTAATATGTTTTAAGTCTCCATGCTCTCTAACCAAACTGGACAATATTTCCCATTGTACAAATTTACATGAGAAAAACTCCGAAGTACAAATGAAGGGACAACAAAAGTAAAGGGGGAAGGAACAAACAAGAAAAATAAGTTGTATTGGAATTACAAGGGAAACTTGAGAAGGAAAGAAGGGGAGTTGCCATGACCTATGTAACAGGAAACCGAAAATAAACATTTTTTATGAATTAAAAAATAAATACAAGTTTCAAAACAATTACTCCATTGTAGATTTTAAAAAGCAGCTATGGAAATCTACTAACACAATTGGTTTTTTAAGTAACCAGACTGGACCTTCTACTTTGCAGTCATGAGCCCCTTGCGAACCTCTGGTGGTCAAAAAAAAAAAAAAAAAGCTGAAAGGAATGTGTTAGCACAGAGTTTAAATTGGTGGGACATACATTTCATTGCACTAAGGAACAAACAAACAAATCAAATCTGTATATAAATTTCCCTTTCCTCTCCTTACTAGATGCTTTGCCTCTCATAAACAAGCCTCTGTATTATGAGGTAATGCCATTGTCTTGACTATATATAAAAATCAAGTTTAAAGGATATAGATCTGTATGTCTATAAACTTTAAACAAGCCAGTCCTCTCTTACTCCCCCACAGGCTCCAACTACTGAGTGCTACACCTTCCGTCACTTTTTAATGAAACATATGCATTGCGCCTCACGTGGAAACCCCCCAGGAGACCGGTGCGCCTTTCCTAATCTAGGAGAAGCAGCCTGCGCTCAAGTAAGAGAGAGAGACAGTGCAAATAACGCACAACAGATTACAAACACGTATACCTGCTCCTTCAAAACAAGGCAGAGGCACAGAAGGCAGCAGTGGCCAGCCTGCATGTGTGTTCTGACAACAGGAAAAAGGGATCCAATTAGGCAGCTGATGACTAATTACTTTTGCAGTTGCTTAAGACAAATGTCACCTGCCCAGCCCTGCGAGACCATCACTACACCTGAAATGAGGTGGGAAGTTACAACTGGAGGATAAAGGACCAGGAGGAGCATTGTATTGTACTCGCAGTCAGGATGACCGCAGCACAGGTGGGCTGGCTCGTGCATCCCGAATAGTGGCAGACCCTGCTCTAGCAGCACAGGTCAGCACTGGATCCCAAAGGATTTCAAGGGTGGCAAGAAGTAGGGGGCAGGACTTTCCCCAATCCCAACAAATGAGACCAGAAGAAAAGCAACACTAATTTGGGTTGCCAACACATGCAGGTTGCCCACTGTCAGGTTTCTGTCAGTTGAGGAGAAGTGTGGAGAGGGGGGAGTAAGGGGAGGCAGGTAGGACACAAGGCTCATGAAGGAATGATGTGCATTTTTTTTGTTGTTGATTTTTTTTTGGTGTTTTTTTTTTTTTTCCTAAAGGTTCACAGCTTTGAATAAAAAAGCACATTTATTGCACTTACATTTTATTTTAGACAGAGTTAATTTAAATTATGCCCTCGGAACCCCCCACCTTCCCAAAATAACCCAACACCCAAGTTTGGTCCATTTTGCCCCCTAGACCCAAGATCCATGCCCAGATGGTGGGCTTCATTTCTTCTCCTAATGTTCCACTGAACTCTCAAACACACAGCTTTTCTTTTCAACTAGGGTGAATACACAAATGCAACACAGAATGACATTTATCAAAACAAAACCCAACCATTTTCCAAACCCAAACAAAAAAGAAAACATAGTTATTTTTTGTGTTTTACTCGCTCAAAAGTAAATGTCACACAAGGCTTATTCTAAAGTACAGCTGCTGCAAAGGCGACAAACTAGACAAAATGACTGGACAGGCCACTGTTGGCTCTTAAGGAGGCTGGATGTGCTGAACACACTGCTGCTGTGATACTATGAAGCAAATGCCTAGGTAGTTTAGAAGTTTCTAAACACTCCCATCAGCTCCCTTCTCTTAGGGAAATAGTTTCTTTGTGATTTTGTTTAAAAACAGACAAAACATCATCTCACATGTACTTTTAGTGCAGAATTTAGGGTAGGTAAAAGGATTCCAGATAGTTCCTGGAACATTAGTAAAATGTTTTTACACTTTGCTTCCTAAAAGGAACAAAACCAAATTAAAATTGGTCTGATATTTCATATGAACTGTGCATTTAGGCATAACTTTATAATTTACAATTATGCCCAAAGTCTTGCCCCAGAGAAGAAAAGAAAAAGATCTGAAAAAGCACTAATACCAAAACCCCATTATTTTGTCCTTTATGGACAAGTAGGTTAAATATGACACTGGTATGTAGGTACTGCCAGAAGTCTATGTAACCTGTTTGAAATTTGAACAAATCAAATTCAAACATACTGGTTATCTCTCCGCTGACAAGACACCTATCATCTCCCATGGTTACCGTGCAATAACAGTATGCGATCACTGAAGAGCAACTGCAAGAGGCCTGAGGAAGAACTAAGGAAACCTGCTGATATTCCAGAAAACAAAATTAATTGCACTTCTGGGCCAGGGAATTAATTGTATGGTCTGATATATGTGGACTTTGATTACATGAGTACTAGCCATCAATTTCTCCTCATCTAGCTCTCATTTTTCATCTACCACCTCATTCCAAGATGCTATGACAGTAACTTGGGGCCTCTTTGGAGCTTTCTATTACCTTTCCTTAACAAGATCTTTGTGTCTTTGGAGGGGGAGGAGGGCTTGCTTATTTTTAAATTAAATGAACCTCATTTAACTTTCGATAGAGCAGATTTCAAGCAGCAGGTTTACTGTAACTGAATTAGGTATCCTTCAATTCCTAGCTTTGAAATGATCATAGGGATTTTGGGGAATGCTTTCTGCCCTCCTTGCTCCTTTACAGAAGTTTACCAACTCCAAACTACTTATCTACAGTAATAGCTATATACAAAACTACTGCATCAGAAGTAAACCAAAGCCACTGCTCTAGTTTTAAAGCACCTGGTTTACATTCTGTTGTACTTTTTAAGGTTGTGAAGGCACATGATCATTTGGCAAACTGCAAAGACTGTTTTGGGGGATCCCTATGTAAACCATTTAACAGAGGGTCTTGGTAGCTCTCTTTTCTTTAGAAAAAGAGATATGCTAGTTTTCATCTGAATTAGGTCTTGGTGTACTCTATATTCTGCAGTTTTTAAAGTTTCCTCCTTCCACAGTTTCATAGTTATTTACTGCTGTCATGGTGCTGACTTAGTAGCTTCTGTGTTAGCATCCTTGAAACTTAAATGCAAAGGAAAAGTTTTAACAACTTTGCTCTGCTCCGCTCTTCTGATAATTTTATTTACTAGCTAAGAAGTAATGAAGCAATGAAGAAAGATATTTAAAATGCATGCCAAAACAAATATGAAGTGCAAATGCATATTAACAAGGCTGCAGTAAACAGAAAGTTCATTTCATAAACTTCGATGTAAAATGCGTAACAGAAAACCAGAACACCCAGCACCTTCAATGTGATGCCGTAACAGTCCACTCATGCAACTGCTTTTTAACTGAACTTGACTGTACCTAGAAGCTTTGCCTGTCGTATTGTGCTACTGGTGATACTTTTTTCAACAGACAGAAGACATGTTGTCTACAGTACTATGAATAGTTTGTGCTACACATGCTGTACTCACAGTCAAGAAGGGAATGAAATCTATAGGCTGCAGAAGTGTGAAATGTCTACATGCTTCTTCCCTAAATTTAGCCCCTCCAGCTATCAAAACTTCAACTTGTACTTGTTTGTGAGGTTTCTGGGGATCTGGATTCCCCAAATGTTCTGTAAAATGCTGGATGCACTTACATCACCAGGCAAACACAGAAGCAAACCTATTTATGCATGATCTTCAGTGTATTTTTTTCCCCCGATTTGGGCGTTTGTGGAAAGACGTGGTATTTATCAACAGTCAGCATTTCACTCATTTTATGTCATGAAGGCCAAATTCTCCCTCTAATGAGCACATACTAGTCCAAGTGATGTTGAGAGGCCATGATAAGATGGCAGTATTTGGCCTCAAACATTCTGTATCACCATCAGCCGCTAGAGCATTCCAGTACAAGAAAATATGATTTTAGGTAAGCATAAAAAGCAGAAATGGATTCATTTAATGACCTGCATGAGTTTAGCAAAAAAGAAATGACTGGGCTAATTGTATCTGGGGCCATGTAGGACTTAATTCACACAGAAATTACTTTCAAAATAACCAGGCCTCTATACTCATACCATTTGGTTTAAGCTCCACTACAATGTTCCAGTTCCAGCAAATACACTGCAGGAAACAATCACGTACTGACAGGGAAGATGTAACAGATAACAGGCCTCTTCTAACTGTACGGAAAAGGAAAGGCAGAGGGGAAGGTATATGTGTGGTTAATAAAGACATAAATAGCCAGCACTGGATGCTGGCAGTTTTGCAAATTACTAGATACTAGACACTGTAGAGCTAAAAGCAGCATGACTGTCTAGATGTTTGTCCCAACACGCGCACACAAAATATGTACTAACATTTCCATACTGTGGCATGTGGTTGTGGTTGGGACACCGCAGAGAAGCTTAAGAAATCTGGTGTAATGGACATGAACGTATTGGTCATTGCAGTTTACTTCCTTCATCCCGCTGCTATACAGGGCACTCAGTGCTTGTCTACTCTTATCTCCCCATTCACTAAACATCTACGGGGCACCTTTAAGACTGGTTCTGATGGCATGCAAGACATCCAGAAAAACTCCTGAAGGAAAAGATTAAAAAAATTAATAATCCCAGTTATTTACAAACCAAATTTATTCCAAAGTTTTGCATGAGAATTACGTGGGACCTCTTACAGACAAACACACATTACTACAGCTATCTAGAGGGAAACAAACAAATGTGAAAACCAGTAGAAATGCATCCTGAAAGGACTTCTCTAAACAGCAGCCAAACAACTTGCACATTCCTCAGGGAAAAAAAACCCAAAAACCAAAACAGAAAAACAAAACTACAAACAAACAAACCCCAATAAAAAAAACCCCAGAGATCATGTGTTACTTATAAAGTGCTTTGCATGGACAAGGATAGCAGTTTTCCTTGTGCTTTTCCTATGGGCTCAAGAAGCATATTGTAGACTAATGGGTAATGAATCTTCACAAAAATAAGTTCATTTTAAGCAAAGATAGAATGAAATTCCTAACAGTTATATTTTAGCAGACAATCTTCTGCCAGCATGACCTTGCGGAAGGAAACTAGGGCTTTTAACAAGCTCTGTGAAACAAATGACTGTTGAACCACCTGTACATACTTGCTCCGATAACCATTTCTTTTGAGAGAACATTAATTTCCAGTATGCCCGACATGTACAAATTAGGCCACAGCCCATACAGGGGCTGGGGCAATGCATGGGGTGGAAGGAGAATGAGCAGTGACTACTACCCCCTCTGGGAGTCCATATCTGTAAATGCTCTCACCTGCCTGCTGACCCCAGTGGCCCCAGGCTCTTTCCACCTCTTAGGTACTGGCCTCCAATGATCACCAGGGAGCACTCTGATTTCACAGGTCCGCACACCACCACTCACCCATTAGCTTCTCCACACTGGAAAGTGGCTATGGCTAATATTTAAATTCCTGTCAATCTCAACAAGGAAAAAAACCTTACAGCATCTGAAGACCCACAGCAGACAAGAAAAAATTTGTGCTTTCTTTTTTTTTGTTTTTAAAATGCATCCTGTACATAGAATCGATTCTATTCATGTACCAACATGAATTACTTCATTCTTGTAGTGACTATTAAGTCATTTGCTATTGCTGTCTTGCTAATGTTTGTGGAATTAATATGAATACACAGTATTTCAGTTATAATTCCCACTTCAGATTAGTCCAGTCCCTATAACCCCAGTAAATATTTCCTGACAAACATAACAGGCTACCAGCAACACTGCGGAACTCCAGGGTTTTAAAAGCACGTTCCACTACCGATGTGCATTTCTCCCTTTGCCTGGGAGAAACCTTCTGCAGACAGAAATAGTCCAACTCTCCTAGGGAGGGAAGGACAGTGTCCTCACCCAATACACCCATGTTTAGCACGGACACCACATTCACACACATTTAACTCCTTCATTTATTTGTCATGATTTTGTTTAACACCCCTCACCTTCCCCCAGCAAGAACCTCCCTGCTAGAGGGGGTTCGGTTCTCCTGCCTCACCTGGCGTGGTACAGGGCAGATATGAATCAAATTCTGAAAACTTCTGTCTGAGCTTGAATTTCTTTCTAATGTGGTCTGACTTGCCTCTGTACAGATAATTTACATGTAATACCACATACCAGAGAACTCTGCAAACAGATCACATCACAAGGTATTCTACTAGAGGTAAACGATGTGCAGAACTTTATGAGTTGTTTTTTCCCTGACTGGGTAACTTGTCAGAAAGCTACCAACTATTTGAAAACCAGGATTGGAGGACAGGAAAACAAAGCACTCTAATGGAGATACCGCCACCTTCATCCTAGTTTGCAAAGTGTACAAACGGGAAAGACAAACGGAAGGGTAGAGATGACAGGGAAGAAAGCAATGAGAGGAGAAGTAGTCAGCGTGGATCCAGCAAGTACCGTTTTGTTTTGATCTAACAACTTGCCATTAGGACAAGATGCTCCACATTTATACACACACTTATCAGAGGATGTTTAGTTAACAGGATAAAAATCCTTTAAAAAAAGCTCTTGAAAGTACCAAAACATAATTTTCGGAATGTCTAATTCTAGGGGGTTTTGTATTTGTATTCAATTCAACCTGAGAACTTTTTCCCCATTTATGAAAACATTACATATTGGTAAGGTACCTGGCATTAACCTGCACCCTCGTTTAAAATAAAACTTTTAAAGTAGGTACATACATCATTCACAGTCTGTATCAGGAATTCTACAGACTTCAGATGCTGTGGTAGCATCTTTGATAAATACATTGTATCATATGATACAAAAGAAAA
Source organism: Ciconia boyciana (assembly GCF_034638445.1). Classification (NCBI taxonomy): domain Eukaryota; kingdom Metazoa; phylum Chordata; class Aves; order Ciconiiformes; family Ciconiidae; genus Ciconia; species Ciconia boyciana. The sequence continues at coordinate 64,835,774 of NC_132934.1, forward strand.
AAATAAGAGAGAGGACAATCTCGCTACATTTTGTTTTTTTTTAAACTTCCGTTTGTTGCTGGACCAACAAAAGAAGGATCTACCAAATCCTTCTAAAAGATGTTGTATATGCACACACCAAGAAAATATTGGAAAAAGAAAAAGGTTAAGGTTGGTGGTTGTTGTTTGTTTTTTGAAGAAGTGATAAAGTAAATCTAAAACAAGGTGCAGCAGCATCCCCTTTTCCTTCAGATTAACCTCTTCGCCTTTAGAGTAACATCTTCTCCAGCTCCCATCACCCCACACTTTTAATTTTACTGGAATAAAACCCAATAATATAGACAGATTTACGTGTTTGACATTGTAATACAGTGAAAAGGGGATACTGCATTGTCCATAAATCAGTGAGTACACCAGGAAAAAAAAGATCAGAACGGAGGATGATTCTTTTAAATTAGCACTCATCAGATTTTCAGCCTCTGATGGTACGTTGTTAGAGGGAGAAAGCCAACTGGCAGACCATCCAAAGCAAGTCTCCTAAGTTGCAGCAGCAGTTCCATCCCTCATGCCCGAGCACCACAGTCAAACCACGAGCGCCCTCTCCTCTCCTCTCTCCTGGGAATGATGCCAACGGCACAGGCAGCCACTGCGGGTCTCCGAATGCACGTGGTGGTTTGTGTTGAAGGAGAAACACTGGCAGCAGAGGATTCTGGTTCCCAAAAAGGTACTTTTTCCCATTGTGTTGGACTGGCAGATCCATTCTGCTCCACTTTTAAGCTTATGGATATCTTTTCTAAATTACTTTAGGTTTTGCAGAGCAGAACAGAGTTTTGATGTTAAGAAACTGTAGGAACACAAGACTTAAATAACAGAGTGGGTGCTGCCATGGTGCTGTGGCTACTTGAACGCTGCAAATTCTCCTGCAGAGGGAGGACAAGAGCTTGGTTTAAAAAGGTGATTGCAGTTACTAGGTGGTCAGAGATCTTCTCCAGACTGGTTGAACATTAGGTTCAATATAAAAGATGTTAAAAAATGCAAACTGTTAAAATTAAAGCACAAAAGAATATATAGTGAGAGAACATTGAATACAGACCCAGCATATTTTACCAAAAAAGAATTTCTTGGAAGCAAGCTGTACCCATTCTTCCCAAGACAGAGGTCTGAAAGTTCAAGCAAAGTCTAATTCATCATGCATTTGAAAATAAAACATGTCAGTTAAATTTCATTTTGAACTCCTTATTGCACATATATCCTCCTGAAAAGCAACAATTGCAACAAATGTGTCAGACTGCAAACTAATTTCTATTCTGGTGTAAAACTGATTTAATAACAAAGAACTATTTGACATACCCGTTAACCTTTAAAGACTATATAAAGTGCCTGAATATTAAACCAGTATTAAAGAATGCTAGGATCTGGTTTAGAGAGCAACATAGCAACCTACTGTGAGGAAAATAAGAATGGTGAGATTGTGTACTCACTCCCAGACCAGAAATTAGGCCTCGCTACTAGGGAGGCACAACAAATAAAGCAACCCTGTGCTTCCTTCAGAACTGCTGAATAAACAATAATTCTATGCAGTGCTTTCACATGCAATGATCTCCTGAAACTCTACATACTTTATTTAGTGTCAGTATGCCGTGAGATTGACTGGTATGGTAGTCCCATTTCAGAGATGATGAAACTATGGCACAGAGTAAAATTGCTGCCCAAAGTCTTAAGAAGTTTGCCAGAGCCTTGAATAGAAGCTAAAGTTGATACTCATCCTCTTCATCTTATACTTTAGCCAAAAAAATTCCCTGCCACCCACAAATAAATTGTATTCTATAGGATTTTTAGGGAGGGGTGTCCAACTACGCTTAACCAAAAGGACTCGGGAACGAGAGAAAAAGAAATGTACATAACTTCCCTGTGTTGGGTTTCACATGAATTTTGGGTTAGTTTATGCCCCTTTCTTCACAGCACTCCTCAGAGCTCTCCTTATAATGAAGGAGTGATAAGCAGGCATGAGACCCTTTGTCCGTTCAACAGGAGCGTGTTGAATGCCATTACATCCAAACACCTGCTCCCTATCTTGGTGTCCTTCCATCCTTTCAAGTGCAAGTTTTGTTGCTTTGTTTTTTCTTAAGATTCTTATTCTGAATATTAGAAACAAACCAGAAATATCCCTGCAAACAGAATTTTAGGCTGATAGCATTAAGTCCCTGGAATGTCTTGCTCTATAAAAAAGAGAACCAAGAAGAGTGATCAGCAGTCTGCATGGGGAGGGGGAAGAAAAGGCATCTACAGGGCCTGGTAGGCACAGCTGATCCAGCTGATCTAAAGGAACATGAAGAAAGCAGAGAGAGGGGAGAGGGCTCTGTGCGCCATAGGAAATAAGAAGGGAGTACATCCAAGGTCTAAAGTAAGGGTGGCTGGCACAGGGGGCTGTGAGAGACGTCAAGCTCTATGTGTCTTGATAGACAGTGGTGGTAGGTTTAAGTTATAACAACAAAAGAATTAAAACTTTACGATGGATCTAATTGCCTATTTTACTACTTCCACCAACAGATAAAAAACCCCTTGCCCTAAAATACTCTAAATATTTGATAATTTTTCTTGCTTATCCCTGGCATATTTCACCCATCTCCTAATGCTCTTTACAGTATCTTCTAGAAACACCTCAATTTTTGTACTTTTTTTTCTTTAAAGAGAAGGACAAAAAAAGTCATCAAGTATTGCCTGCGAGGCTGATTTTTAAGAATGACATTCATGCTTAGCTACACTTTCAAAACATGCTCTACTTAATTTATTTTTCAGTCTGCTTTCCTAAACTGCTGATTAAAGATCAATTTATAAACAAGAGATTGCTCCCTCATTACTCATCTTGTCCTTCTGCCCATTTCTGGTAATAATTCAGCTTTTAATAGTCATACAGGGATTTCAGAAGATTAAAGATAAACCATTAATTAGGAAAGGGCAATGGAAAAACAGGATCAGAAGTCAAGAAGCATTTCAGATAGAATGGTAGCTATAAAAAGGTGATTTTCAGACTTTTCTTCCATTTAAATAAAACCTTAGCAAAGACTTTTTTTTTTACAAGCTAATGCTAAATCTCCCCTTTCAAAATTCAGGTGCTAATCTGATCTCAAATCAATAGGAGACCAAAAGAGGTTAACATGTTCATCTAATAATGGGATTATGTCGATTGAACATGTATAAAATGCAGTTACTAGTAACAGCTTTCCCTAGATGAGGAATGTAGATGGCTATACCTATCCACATACAGGAATCCTTCATCCTGCTAGGTGTCGTCAGGACTTTCTGAGGAGTAGCTAAAATGCTTTATGTCACCCTTTCTATTCTGAAGATGTAAAATATTTGTAGCTGGTTCTTTTATCTTCTGAAAGAAACCCCATCTGTCGGAGAGGGAGAGAGAACACAGGCAACCTCTTCCTGAGAGTTAGATGCATACAGATAAATGAAGTAACCTGAACTGTGAATTCACCATTTTCTAGCAGGACAGGAAGGTCTTGCCTGAGAGCAATGAACGGACAAAATGAAGACAGCTTTAGGAATTTGCCCTGATATGCCCTGTCCTGCAGGAACAGGATCATCCTGATTCTGCCCTGCTAAGTCTTTGGACACCATTCTGTAACAGCCAATGCTAATCTAAACTGGGACTTAACTGCAGTCCCACTCTGCCTCCTGACCTGAGCTGTAGAGCAATGACCTGCCCGTTGGGTCACACTGGCCCTGAGGCAAGATGGCTCAGAGAGCTCACCTAGCAAATGCGAGCTCAGGCTGGTGGGCAAGGAGAGTTTTCTAAGCAGTTTTTGAAGCGCTGCTCTGTTGGTGTCGGGGGGGAACCCGCTCAACTGCGTGGAATGGACTTGTGGAATCGGAGAGTATCTGCCAGTGCAAGGGTAAGGAGCTGGGCCATGGCTGCTCCAAATCAGATTAGCTTACCACAAAGCTATGAAACCACATACTTAGCCATTTGGGATGTGAAAAACCCAGACATCTTTATTCCTTGTGAGCCAGACGTGCTGGTGTGCTTTTTATCAAGCAGATCTTCAGATACTTGCTTTGACTGGTGACAAATAAGTTCCTTTCTAAAGGATGGATAGCATTTGAAAATCTACACTTCTTACAGAGCCCTTTCAAGCTAGTTGCTACAGTCTTTTCATACTCATCACATGCAAAGCAAGTGGAAACTATTTTAAATGCACACTTTCAAAAATCTGTACTAAAAAAGATGAAGAAGTTCTTTCATGTTGTGTCCAAACAATATATAATAAGGGCATGTTCTGAGCAAAGCTGCTGCCCCTTATTCCTGGAAGGATTCAGGATGCAGTTACCAATCTCTACTCTCACAAATTTATAAGTAATCTGGATTCCTGAGGTCACTAAGGTATACGTGAGACATCTTAGATGTACTCCTTATCCTGGGGTAGATGCCATGTTTCTCAGAAGAATCCTAAGGAAAAGAATGGTTCCATTCCAGGCCCATGCCAGCCTTGTCTACTGAAGTAGAGAGTAACTGACTTAAAGGGAAACAGCAAATTCCATTCATAGACACAGAAAAAAAGTGACAAAGAGGCCGTTTTCTGTTGGATCTTACGCTGTTCTTCTAGTATGGATATCATCCACCGGCTAAACAAAAATTTGGAACATACCCTGATGTGGATAATTAGTATCCTCAGAAGAATATACAGCAGCATTTATGAGGATCTGGTCCTTCTACAAGGTACCAAGACAGATTTTGTTTTTATACTGAGATGCAGAGAAGAAAGAAAAAAAGAATCTTGCATATAAACTACCCCTCCAGAAAAGCCTGGGATCCTACAGACCTGTTTTCAGGACTGACAGGTATCTGTTTCTAAACAATATAGCTGAGTTGCATCATTGAGAACACTGACCCAAATCCACAGGTGTATTTAGGCATCTTCATCCTACATATGCTCCCAAATCTCATTGAAGCAGCAATGACAAACTACAGAAGTTAAAGCCCTAAATGCCTTTCTGTCAGTTAAAGCTAGTGATCCACAAAAACCAGCCTCCTTTTAGGCTTCATAAAATGTTTAGTGAGAAACTAAGATCATGGTATGGCCATGGATCCCAAACCACACTCAACGTGTAAGAACAGGTGACACAGGAAGAATTCTAATGCACTGACCATACAGCAGGAAATGGGGCCAAATGTGTCTCAGGATGGCAGTATTTCCCCCCGCTCCCATAACTGTAGTTCCTATAGCACAGAAGAACAATCTTAACAACAAAGAGGGTAACACTACTGCAAGGAATAACTTGTTTTATAACAGCTTGTTATTAACTTGTTGAATAACAGCTGAATTTTCTTGCCTAACAAAATGAGAAAAGTTAGTTCCCAAACTGTTCCAACAGCAGAAGCCAAAAAGACCATTAGAATCCAGCCAGAAAATGTAGAAATTGCCTACATATCTTCAAGCTCTCTAACTCTGCCTCCTGTTTTAAAAGGCTCAGTTGCTGGACAGCAGAAAAGAAAACCTTTTTTGAATTCCCGATCTATTTCAAAAACCTATTGCTAGCAACATGCAAACTTCTCTGTAAGTATGCAAATCAGAAGCCATTAAGAACACTCCTGGCCCTTGAAGTCCTACCAAGAGCAGCAATAGCTCATTTCCGATGCAGAAGAATCTGTGAAAATTAATAGCTTAGCAGTTTAAAACAAACAGAACCACATAACTAATTTCAAAATACGCAAGAACACAGTCAATAACATTATTGTTTTCATATCTGACATCAAAGACTGATATAACCTGAACCACTACTCTGATTCACCTGTTCCAGAGGAATGCTCCAGAGAAAAACACAATCTTTGAAGTAAGCTGACAGGATCTTGGTAAGGTGTCTAGCTTTCTTATTTAGATATCTAGCTTCACTGATTCACTTCTAGTCAAACTAGCAGCTTTTATATGGAAGTGAAAAAACCAATTCGTCACTGAACAGAAGCATGTTCAGTGGTATTCTTAACGATATTAAAGTAATTAAAACATTTCATCTTAACAGAATTCATGGTATAATACTGATTTCCATGAAAACAACTGCTCTTTCAAATCCTATTTTCCTATTACGGGTGTTAGCAGCCTTTTTCTCTTAAAGTATTTGGTTATGCTCGAGATTTAAATTTTTTTTTTAGTTTTGAAATCCATGCTAATTGAAGGATACAGGCACCATTACCAGTAATATTCTTGCAGTTCAGCAAAAGCAGATTCAGAATTTCTTCTATGTTGCATTGTAATAGAACATTTTGAGATGGTCTAAACTATAGCTGGTCAGAGTATTTAGGCAAAAATAAAAAGTAAAAAAAACCCCACACCACCACTCCTCTGCAGGAAGATATGTTCTCTAAACAGCACTATTTTAAACTTCAATTTTCAAAATAAGAGTCACACGTCACTAAGTTCTTTGTTTGGATTCTGTGTTGTATCTGCTTGCTTCTGCTGACCACAAGAAGTTTTGACTGTGCTCAGCCTTGAAGCTAAGTTTATTTTTCCAATTGTTTCCCAAATATGAGTAGCATTACTAACTGAGGAATCGAAAGCCTATTGCTCAAATATAATGACCTCAAATGAAGTAAAAAAAACACCACTATAGCTTGAGTAGATTAAAATCAAATACACTCCTGAGTAACTAATTCCCATCAATAAACTAGGCAAAAATCACACAGGCAAGCAAAAATGACATCCAATGACCTTAACAGGATTTTTGCTTGTTTTGAAGTGACTTTTCCCATTTCTCTTATGTGATCTTATAATTCTTCTTGTGCCAGCTGTTCCTAGGGCATTCCTTACCAACACAGACTTTGTGCTCGGGACATTCAATGCCCAGTGTTCGGAAGTGAGTCTTCATTCCCTCAGTAAACATTAAAAACATAGCTGGTAGGAACCGAGAATGTACACGTGTGTTGCACGCACAGGAACACACAAGCACACAGACACACAGGCACATGCTTTCACATTTCTTTTCAGTGTACTGGAAACCCACCGTATCCCCCTGCTTGGATGGGTGTTTTTGGAGAAGCACAAGCATATAGACTAAAATCCTCTGTCTGGAAGCCAGCCCGGTTTAATGAGGGCTCAGATGCACTGCGGTGAATTTTTGGCAATGACCGGGCCAGAAGCTCAATGGAGGCAAGAATCTAAAACAAGTAGAAAATAAGTGATCAAATACATTGTTCCAAAGTTGTAACAGTCTCTTAAAACCAAAGGCAGAACATCAATTAACTACAAAAAATATTTATATGCAAATTTAAACAGAAACTTTTAAAAATAGATGACTGCATTGCACTCTGATGTTTATATCCACAAAAAGCTGAAAAGGACATTTTGGGAAGAAACTGGCTCATTTTCCCCTTTAAAAGGGCATACTGATTTCCCTCTGTAAGCATAATGAATATAGTTGCCTTTTATTTGCCTCCTTGCTTATGCACTAGTACATATACCTACCATGGCCGCAAATAAACACAGCTTCGGCTGCAGTTTGCTTAATACCATTTACCATAAAGCCAGCAGGGGGAGCTCCTTATTTTTTGAAAACGCTGGGTTTACATGCAAAACAAAAAAAATAAGGTCCCCCACCAAGCTTTTAGAATCCAAACCTTCCTCAGCAGGCATGATAAATCAAGTTTTGTGACAAAACTATCAGTTTCCCCATCATAAAGCTTGGGGGAGAGCAAGGAGGGGGTATAAAGATTTCTGAGAACATACACAGCAAGTTCTAATTTGTGTGTCTAACTGTGATTATTAATTTCACTGTCTCCCAGTTGAAATTTCTCCAACACATAAATGCTTTTCCAACTACACAAGTAATTTTAATACCTGCCTTCTGAACTGAAAATAAATACTTCTAATTAAACAGCACTAGCCAGGTACTGAACACATACTCTTATGAAGTCATGCTACAGCACTAATAAAAAAAATTTTGAACTGGGCAGCGAGTTCATAACTGATCTTTATTTTTAATATGTGAATTGTAAAGTCTACTGAGAACTAAAGAGGAACATTTCTCACCTGTGGAAAAAGGGGTCTCTCATCTCTTTTCTTTTTTAAGCATTCTGCCATTAGTCTCTTCATCGCTTTTGGACAGTTGCTCCGTACTTTGCTGAGGTCTGGAGATAAGTATCCTCGTCCCACCATAAAAATTATCTTTATTTAAGGCGAAAAAAGATGAAAGGGGAAGAAGATGAGTCCATAAAACAAACAGTAACAAAAGATGAACATTTTGCTGGACCATTTTAGTCCCAGCAGCAAGTTTTCTGCTCCTAGGAAACATTATCTGGTATTGAAATTGCCAAATTTCTTAGAGTAATGCTTGCTAACCTATTCAGTACAGAGAAAAATTAGATTTTTCCTCTTCCTCCTAAGAGAGATTTCTGTGAAACTTGAACACTAGTAAATGGTTACCATTTATAGCAATAATCATCTAAGGAACGGTTCTTCGGTGTCAAAAACTGTTACAAAAACAAGAATAAGCAACTCTGTGGCAGGAAAAGAATGCCTAAAAATAAATATTCTGTAAAAATAAATATTCTGTTTTATAATATAAGTGAATAGCAAGTTCACACTAAAAGGTGTTTTAAGAAACACATGGACTTCAGATATTAAAAACCCTTACCTTTCAAGAATAAATTCCTTCATATACTTTTCCACCACAAAAGCTTATTCTTGACATCTGACCACCTTCCCCAGACCCCCCCCAAAAAAACACAAAAGAAAAAGAGAAACTGCCTCTCCTCTGTAGAAGGGGGGACAGACAGGCTTTTACTGTATTTTTACAGTAATTCTTTTAACATGGAAGGCTTATATTTCACCTGAGGATAAAACTTAAGCATAAAACAAAGTAAATTAATAGAAAGCAAGAAAGTAAAGCATAAATATGGTTAATGTTCTCTTGGATATATAAAAAAACATCGCCATGTCAAGCCAAGGTCAAATGCAATGTGGTTTGAGTACTGTAGTTGCGTTGACACTAAAAAGCCCTTTCAAACTAGCTAATCAAAGATCCATTCATGCTGCAGCAGATAATCACTACCTTTTCTGAATACTCAGACAGACCCAGCAGGTGTATCATACCTTATATTTAACGAAGTGTAACTATTCCATATCTTAACACTGGCAAAAAAAAACACAACAGAAAAACCCCACATCTCAAGCAAGCTATACATGTTATTTATACTAACACAATCCTGGTCCTTTTTCAACTTTCTGATTCAGTTGCATCTGTGTTGGCATCAAGGAGGAGTATAAAACTCCCATATGGTTTCTTTCGAAATCCCCATGTGCCAGAGCAGCATTTTATAGTAAAGACTTGTCTACCCCATCCCTTACCTCTGCTGCAATGAGACTTAACATCATCTAGAAGTTACTCTTTTTTAACTAATTACACTACTTAAATTGAAATTATTCAAATTTGTTATTATTTATGTTTCCAATACTATCTTTACAAGTAATATAGGGAATAAACTTTTATTTTAACTAAAGAAAAGAGAATATCACTACAAGAACAGTCCTAGTCTGTCTAGAAAAATCTGTTAAGGTGAGAGAAACACTCAGGTGTAACAAGAACGATACTTTGCTCACTAAGATTCTTAGTTATGTCATAGTAGCTGATGTAGATGCACCAACACAGAGTGAGCCATATTTACGTCTTTTCAGACAATAGACTCAAGACATTAGATCACTTTTTATATGTTGGCTTCACTTGCAAATTAAAATTTGTTTCACCACTCAATTGTGAGCACCCACAGCACTGGGTTCATCTTTCAAATCTCAAAAGGTAAAAATAAAACAATGCCCGAATACTGCTTTTAGAAGGCTATATCCATCTGGCCAGGAATCTGGACATTTCCCTTCTTTCTAAAGGAAAGGCAAAAAAAAAAAAAAAAAAAAAGGAGTCACTCCAAATTTGATGAATTGGGATGAAGTGTTCTGACAAATATGGAAGCAGACTTATAAAATGGCATTCAAAGATGAACGTTGCTATGGTTGCAATTCTCAAGTACTGACAGTGAAAAAACAAGGGATGCGGACACAGATACAACATAAATATATCACTGCCCAGACATGGAATAGTTTACACCAAAGATCTTGATGCATAGATACTATTTTCGGATTAGACAGGGAAATAATTAATCAGATATGCCTTCGCAAATGTGCCTATCCTGTGGAGATATATTACAGGCATGTGGTATCATTAGACTTAAGAAATATTTGTTCACAATTAAGTAATCTTCTTACAGGATTCACACACTCTGGAAAGTCATATACTCCATCAAGCAGGATTTGAGAAATGCTGATATCCTGAAATTCAATTAGATGGTGCATGCATTTCTCAAGATTGAAATGAATATAAAACATTCAGCGAGATGATTGCTGTTCCATTTTGCCAATCCAGTTGCTGAACTATTATTCAATGCAAGGTGGGGGGAGAGGAATAATTGAACATATGGAGGATCATTTCACCTTCACAGAACTATTCTAAACTAGATTACTATTAAGTAACCTGCTCTCTCCCTAGTAAGTATCCTGGCAACCAGCTCAGAAGCTGAAAATCTCTACTAAAGTAAAAAAGAACAAAAAAGAAAACTAAAGAGAAGTAAGTAAATTGGCACTACATGGCTGAAGCAGATCCAGAAAATGTAGAAACGTAATCTCATAACATCAGAATCAGAAACACAAATCAAACACCCAAAACATCAGAATGTGCACTTCACAAGGCTGAATCAATCTCTGTTTCAGGCCCCAGCTGACTGAAGTCAATCCATTCCCATCCCTTACCTGGTCCCTGTTGTTGATGTTTAAGTACGGTAACTGTCCAGTCATCAATTCATAAAGAACAATCCCAAATGCATACACATCCGACTGAAAGCTATATGGGTTTTTATCTTGCATCCTAATAACTTCTGGTGCCTGTACCATGAAAGCAAAGAATTAGTTTTTATTTCACCACATTGGGCTGCGCCTCACATACCAGGAACAAAACAAGGACTTGTCCAGAGTATAACAGGTGCAAGGCCCACTCCTGCCTTCAGATGTTACTGGGTCCTAATATAGAGTCAATGTTGATATGAATCTCAAAATCCATCAGTTCATTTCAGCCTGGTGATCCCTTGATTCCTCTATGACAGAATAAAATGACCTTGTCCAGGCTGAGAAGCTATTTTGAAACTAGAATTATAACAACATTGAAAATAATGCCAACTAGTAGAGCCTTCAGTTTCTTCAGGGAGAAAAGGAGAAAGTGGAGTTGCACAGGAGGTTGTAACTATACTTCTTATTAAGACTTAAGCGAGTTGTACAACCTCTTGAGAGTAACCACACTTGAATCCTTACAACTTAAGAACATCTACTTTTGGCTGAGCTAGTTCCTCTGCTCCTTTGCGGGATGTTTTCCGTGTCTTTTCTCACCTTCTCCTCAACCCTGGATTAATCATACCCCTTTCCTTAGCCACCATTTTCTTTTCAGTTTAAACCTCAGAATAAGGGATAAAGACATTAAAGTTTTTTTTGCCGACTACTGGAAGAGAGATGCTTAAAGAACTAAAATGCATTCATTTAGTACTTCATATTACTGCTTTTCCAGCTTAAGACAGCTTGTATATGTCAGTGTGCTGGAGTGATAGTCTTAGAAACCTTAGCCAAAGGCAATTAAATTTGTTGAAACAAACACACCACTTCCTCCCTTGCTTACCATCCATAGAATAGATCCAGACAACTGTTCAAACTGATGGGATCCGCTCCATCGTGATTTCACTGTAGCTAGACCAAAATCACCTATTTTTACTGTGAGGTCTTCATGAAGAAAAATATCTAAGGGGGAAATGTTAAGGCAAAACAAACAAGCAGTACTGGTCATGTCCTACAAGAATAATAAACAGCTACAAATTTGCAAAATTAGACATAACAGTTTTAACCATCCACCACCATTGAAGAAGGTTTTCATATAACACAGGTTCTAAGCAGCCAGCATGGTGGATTATGGCACTTAGGGGTTACATTAAGTAATGACTGGGCCAGTGCTGAACAGACCATGGCCCAGGTGACTTTCTTGAAATGCCAAGGGCTTTCTTGAAATGCCAAGTACGAGAAAAGCTGAAAATATTCCATGAGTGAACTGGTGTAATCTTTCATTACATGTAGAAATCAAATGATGCAAAAATCTTTGTGATACCACAACAAAACTTGCTACATTATTGTAATCACATCAACAGACATAATAAGTATTCCTTACTTTGCTACTAGTGATGTTACCCCTTCTCAATGAAATTTCAACTCAGCAAATATTTACAAGTGAACAGCTTTTCACATCAGTTAAGTTCATTTCTGGCAGGAAAAAAACCGGAGGAATGCTGTCACGTTCCACAGTCACATCTCTGGAAAAGGATACTATTACTCTTGAGGTCTCTGTGGATGATTGACTTGGCATGCAAATAACTGAAAAGGAACATCATAGATTAGGTGGGTTAAATGATATTTCACTAATCAACAACTCAAAATTCACTGTATTACTGAAACACAAATTCTGTAGATATTCAAACTGAACATATTTATCAAGGTGGTAAAACTTCAGTTACCCATGACAGTTCTTGCAACAGTGACAGGAAAAAAACAAAAATAAAATAAAGCTTAGATTTCCAGCTCAAACCTGATGCTACTGAAGAACGAAATAACAATTATGCACCAACTTCTGCTTTTCAGTTCTAACTCAATATTCAGAATAAAAATAAAGGAACTTCAGTAGTTTTTGACATGCCATTCAGTGCTGAAGGTTCTGCCTCCCAGCCTTAATGGTGACTGTCAAGACGCTTTGTGGGCTAGTCACAGCTTTAGGTAAGGTGTTTCTAAATTGTGGGAGCTAAATGTGCTTCCCAGTCTCAGTGTGTACTCAACTACGCTGACTGCTTTTCAGTATGGGACTGGAAAAAAGATCCCGACTGCAGACTGGATAAACAGATTGCAGGGAACACAGAGGAGAGTACCTGCCCCACAGCAGATACAGCCTAAATTAGGCAGCTAGTCTCCCATGGCTCTTTGTTTAGTCAATGAGATTGGCACAAACCTGCTGGAAAAGCCCCAATTTATGTCTCTGCATTGAATCACGCTCATAAAACAGCTTCTGCATCTCCACTACCTACAGAGGGAGCCTGGGGAGATGAGCAGGCTAACAGAAGGCTGAGGCTGGTTGCTGCAAACACCTCCCCACCTCTTGACTGAAAATGTAATAGAATACTTAGTAGGAAAATGGTACAATTAACTGCAATCATCATAGTGGTTTTCCAGCTGGAGGGCAATTTATCTGATCTTACATCAGTGTTCCGATTTTGATGCACAACATTGGGCTAGTTTTGTGAATTCTAACTCGCTCAATTGCCCTCTATGGGAGTAAGGATTACTTACAGTCCTTAGAACAAAATAGGTATGTTTTCTTCAAATGCTGAAATCTATTATTTAGAGAGCTACAATACTTATAAGAAAAGGAGAAAAAAAAAAATTTATTTTTGCTAACAGGGGTGCCTGCCTTCTGCATTATCTTACAGGATTCTGTCCTTTCGTTCACAGGGTGTTTCTTTTTAAACTATGTTTTACCTCCTACCATAAGACTATCTGCACTGTGAAGATTGTAAAGCCTGGAACAGAAGTCTTTGCTCACAAGATTCAAAGTTTAACTACACTGTAATTATCTTTAATCTATTATCTAAGACTATATTTCCTTGATGATTTGTATTTCCCTACGTTCCAAAAAAATAACATGAAGTCTGTTTTACTAATCAAAATAATAAACACTTCACCAAATGCTTTGATTATCAATACAGGACCCTGGGCTTGGCAAGGTGAGCAGATAGCTGGCCTTATTTGCCAATGTCAGTCAGAGTGTGAAGGGGTTAAGTAAACATTGCCCCAACGCTCATTTGCAAACCAGTGATACCACACTTACTCCATGCCTTGTGCAGTCTGTCGTGCAATATCGATTAGTTTGATCATTTCAAATTTGGTCTCAATGATGTGTAGATGGTGATATAAGCTGGACCCCTCACACCATTGTGTAACAATAGCCAACTGGGGTTTTGTTGAATAACCCATGAAAAGCAAGATATTCACATGTCGTGTTTTCCTGTTGAAAAAAAAATCAGGAGGAAATCAGGTGGATCAGGAAATCAGGAAAAACCCAAGCAGATCTATCACAGTCTAAATATGTATTTCCAAACAGAATCTCAACTTTTACTAACATAACATAACCTCTTGCTAGATTCAGTTTAATGAATTATTCCAGCAGTTAGCCTTTCTTATAATGACATGGAATAGCTATTCTAGGGTAAGCACCGCTTCCTCTTCCTTTTGCAGGCAACCCAGCACAGTACTGCTCAGAAGATGCTGTTACCACTAGGTCCCCATGGGACAGCGACAGTTTGTGGGCAGGTCTGCTTTTGTGTAACCCCAGTCCAGCTATGAGATGTTGCTGCCCATAAGGAGAAGAACATCCAAAATGAAATTCCAGTCTCAGGAGCTTCCAGGAAGGACAACCGTTTCATTCAGAAACCATCAACACACTTCCTTGACAAGGCTTCAGTTTTTCTTAGTGCTTTATTTGACAAGAATTTTGTACTCTCTATTGAGCCAGCGTACAAGAAAGGATGGAAACAAGTATGAAAACTGTACCTCAGTAAGGTTATGATATGAACTTGTTTCCAAACAGCGCTGGGAGAGACTGGAGTTCACCACAGAGATTTGGCCAAATTAAATCAAACCTATTTCAAAGATGGAGCAAGTCCAGACAGAAAAACTTCACAATGAACAATGCAGAAAGGATTATCTCCGTAGATATCCCAGTAGATTCAAGGCCTGAAAGAATCTACTGACACACTGTGAAATCTGAAAGATTCTCCTCACGCTCCAGGAAAAGTCAATCACATTCTTATTGTCATCAAATGGACATGAAGAACTAGATACCTCCAAACGTACCAATGAGATATTACAAAGATGAGGCACCTAAGAATTCTGGAGTATTTCCTAGTTTTCCCAGGGGCTGAGGAAAAACAAAGGCAATCTTCTTCCAATACAGCTCGGTACCGAAGGCAGTCAGCTCACTGTTGATGAAACTTGACAGACCAAGCTTAAAACCTGTGGTAGCTTCTTAAATCTATGCTGCTGCTGAAGATGCCAGAGCTCTTTATGTTTTCTTATATTAAAAAACTAACATGGGAGCCTAGACTGTGAACCCCTTTGTCCTCTCAGCAATGCAGACTAGGACAGTTCTACACTACGTGACTGTGCCTTCTTCAGGTTCAAGGATTTGTCAAGTGATGCTGAGAATAACTGCTGAGTGAACAAAAAAATAAGCAGTTTCTTGCAAATTCTACCTCAAAGCTAAGAAAGTAATGATGAAGCATAATGGAAAAGGCACAACTTCAGGTAAATCTGGCTTGTCTGGGTCAAAGGATAGGACAACTGACTATTTACTGTAAGTGCTGAAACAATCAACAACAGAGAAAGGCTGGACTCCAGCTATCGGACTGCCAGCAGAAACCTGGGCTAGGTATGAAATATAAGATTTTTGATTTCATTAAGTTCTCCTGAGCAGGTATGTCAAAAATATGCAGAGATATCCAAAGTAGCATACCCCAGAAAGCCTCTATTTCCACAACTATGGGCTTCAGAGTTTTCAGAACTAACATTTCCTGGGAAAAAGGTTGACCATCCCCTTTTCACCGTGTAGCTTATTGGGGATGCTCCTCCAGCACTGCCGCCCAGCTCAACACATCAGTTTTCCAGAGGCAAAAACCTTATTTCTATTTTGTTTCTTAAAACAGAATTATGCTTGGAGACTGCTCAAGATTGTACTTGGATGCTAATGGTCTTCCCCAATAAATATTCTATTGTATCATGTTGATGGATCTTCTTTTAAGAACTGAACCCAAGACAAGTACTTCCTCTGAGAAAGTACAAGCAGTAGACATGAGAAAAGGAAATCAAGAAGTGACTTTATGAGAAATACGTTTAAAAAAAACCTCAAAGAGAAGTCAATGCTACTGAACAGAAACTATTAAACAACGGATAATATGGGCAGTGCTGTAGCTCAAAACTAACAATTAGTCAAGCTCTCTTTCAATCTCAAAACGTGGATGAGGGGAAAGAAAGGCCTACAGTTCACACTTAGGCTTGACTGTGCCCTGGGGGTAGTACAATAGCAAAAACCAGTGCTGTCTTGAGTGTTTGGACATATATATATCCACAGCATAGGTGTACAGACACATACAGGGAAAGGAAGAACTAGCAGTGGATACAAAGAAATATTTTAAAATGGCAAGTTATATTTTCTGCCCAAAGCATCCTCATGGAGGAATAAGACCGATGTGTTCTAATGGAAATCTAAAATTCAATGATTAATGTAGCATAAATCTACACATATTATTTTATGCCATTAAAAATATTCTTACCTGAGCACTCCTACTTCATTTTTGAAAGCCTGTAACTGTTGAGGTGTGGGTGCTGTAACATTCAACATTTTCACTGCCACATCACCTTTAAAATAGCAATTTTTAGTAAGTGCCATTGATACATATTCCTATATTGAGAAAATGCTATATAGAGCATCAGAAATATTGAGATACCCTATTTTCTAGCTTTTGTGAAATAAACCACTACAATATTAAAATAAGTGAATATTCTGTAAAATGTACAAACACTATTCTTATATTACTCCGAGAAATCCTAGTCAAGTCAAAGCTTTCCAAATACACATTTGAAATCCTCATTCTTCAAGGTGGATACTTCAGCCTTGCTAGTAACTGCGTTTCATCTTTACCCTAATAATTACTTAATTCAGAAGAACATGCAAGAGTTGAGTTTCTAAACAGTTTGAAGTTCTAACATTACCTATTTAGCACACTACTTATTAATTTAAAAATCATCTTTATGGCCCTTCAATGGACTCTCCCCAGTATGTGCACGTCTCTCTTGTAGTGAGGAGCCCAAAACTGGACCCAGCACTCCAGGAGCAGCCTCACCAGTGTCAAGCGGAAGGATCACCTCGCTCGACTTGCTGGCAATGCTTTGCCTCATGCAGCCAAGGATATCATTAGCTGCCTTTGTGGCATGGGCACACTGCTGGCTCATGTTCAACTTGGTATCCAAGAATCCCCAGGCACTTTTCTGCGAAGCTGCTTTCCAGCTGGGTGACCCCCAGCAGGCAATATTACTTGCTTAGAATAACTTTGCCCTGATGGCCACATACCATGCCACTTTCCTTTGTAGACTGTTCCAAATGATCCAGATCCTATCCTTTGTCCCACTGTGATCTGTCCATCTGGTATCTCCCAATCATCACTTGAATCCCGTCGACCAAGGGTTTTCTTTATATATATGCATAAACAATAAAAAGGAAGAAAGCAAGTGCATTAATGTCTGTGAAAACAGCTCCTTTGTTAAAGATTTGGTATCAGCATTTCATATTGTTCAAGTCCTAAGATAACTTTCTTTTTCAGATATTGCATTTGACTTTTCAAGCCAGCCATACACAAAACCTCAGCACACAGGTATACTAAATTATTTCCTGGCGTGAAATATTTGCCACAGGTTTCTGGCAGTGTTAAAACCAGTAAATATTAAGAAACTCTTACCAAAAAGAAAGTCTCATTTATTTTTCAATTCTTACTCAATGATAATGCTAAATTGTTAATTAAAAAAAAATGCAGATGTTTTTAGGTATTGTTACATTTGAGAATCACTAGAGAACTTTCAAAGTTCATGAATCACAGTGGGAAAAGTTAAGCTGTTATTTGAAGGGAAATTGTCATTGTAATATGAAGCACACCAAGACATTTGGGTGCAATGGAGTAAAAGTGAGTACAGTCAATTACTTAAATGGTTTATATATCAGTTCCACAATTTCAATATTCCATTATTTATTGGTTTAAAGTCCTTGATCATTACCATACTCATCTTCAAAATAATTCAGAAGGCTTGGATGAAAAAAAAGTGAGAGGAACATGGTTGTGTAATATTTCTATACTATGAATATACCATACTACGAATGAAAATAGCTGATCTTTCCCTTACCATTCTATTTCTGTCTTCTGAGGATGAGGATGACTTCCTTTCCCGTTGGGGTCCTGGCGATTTCTGTAATGCTTTCACATTGGTGAGTGACCCAGGCAAAGAGGCGGGAGGTGTTGCAGACAAACCTGCAGTTGAACCTAAATTTCAGAAACAGGATAATTTTATCTATAAGAAGCCAGCTTATAAGAATGTATCGATATTAGGTGCAAAAATTGTGTTTAAGATGCAGTATCTCCAAACATCAATGTAAATGTTAAGAGGGAATAAACTTATAATAGGAATATTGTCCTAACATTAGATTAGTGCTCAAGTCTCAGATTTCAGGTAGAGACAAGTCTATAGCAAACATCCCTGTATACCAGATAGTCCCCAGTCTCTTGTTCATGAATTCCACCAGTTTCTTTGAGAAGAAAAAGTAGTAGCATTTTAGTTAGCAGCTCTCAGATTTCTTGTAGCTAACCTTTTAGGGACCCAACAAATAGCTGAAATACTGTACTTTGGAATCAAAATAGACTAAATGCAAAAAACTGATATGTTTTCTAGTTGAGTCTCCAAGTACCACCTGAAAACCATTTGGCTGTTTTAAAGCTATCTGTTAGCAGAGAGCTCTTATTTAAATGAAAATATTAGACTGTAATATTTTTATAATATTTTTTTTAATTTTTATAATAAAAATTTTAAAATTTTTTTATAATAAACTTTTTCGGATTAAAAAAGAACAAATACTTTAGTTAGCTATTTGAAGCATAATCTATTAAATACAAAAAGAACAGTATATCTGTAGCCTATATGTTATCTAAACAAATCTATGCAGGAAAATATCACTAACAGAGCTGTGTTTCAGAGTCCCAATGGCTCTTTACAAATAGAGCACTTCAACTAGACACTGCTTTTTAAAATACACCATAATTATTCATAACAAGGTTATGCTGACCCTCCCAATGCAAAGGACATAAAATAGGGTCAACTGTTAATTAAATTCATGCTGCTCTGCTGAACAATGTATGCCATTGTACCAGACCTCCAACATTCCAATGCTTTCTGTCACATCAGTGCTCTGGGAAGTGGTAGAAGACAATACTTTTCCTCATATTCCTTCAGAAGCCCCCTTCTTACCAAAA
This sequence comes from Ciconia boyciana, assembly GCF_034638445.1. NCBI lineage: Eukaryota > Metazoa > Chordata > Aves > Ciconiiformes > Ciconiidae > Ciconia > Ciconia boyciana. The sequence goes on from NC_132934.1 coordinate 64,854,951, forward strand.
CAGTGTCTCCTAATGCCAACTTGAGTTCAAAAATTGACTTTGTGACTTTTAAAACTGTTGCTGGAATTCAGTCACTCAGTGCGTGCTAATTTATCAGGCTAAATATATCCATCACTGCCTGTCCTCATTGAGCTAAAATCCATACATTTAGAAGTGGAAGCACAAAATAATGACATACCAACACATCAAAAATGGGACAGAGCATCCATAAACTTTGTCCCACATGCTAAAGCAACAATAATGATGCATATTTGGGATCCTGCCTACATTTACAAGCAGCCGGAAGCCAGTGACCTGAAGGATGGACTTTCGGTCATATTCATGTTACAGTCACTATACTGTCATATATTTATTGTATTATTTGTCTGAAATCACACATATATGGAATTAAATGTATGATGTTCCCAGAACATGAGCAATTTTCCAAAAGTTTACTGGGTTACAGACTTTCTCTAGAATAGCAAAGCTCTACTAGGATGCGTTTTCTTTAGAGGTAACTAAAGTCTCCTACTTAAATTTTAATACCACGATATAGAAACACTAGCACAATATTCACCCTTCACCAAAAACGCTTACAGCACATGGTAGAACATTATAGTTAATCTGTTCATAATAATACCAGATGGCCTGTTTTCCAAGTTATTAGAGTAGAATACTTCAGATAATGTTGGACTTAAGTCATTAGCTTGGACTCTAAAGCTGTACGTAACGTATTCCATTCTGTAGCCAGTTTGCTTGTTGGGAACACCTGTCTTCTTAAAAAAGACTTCTGGAAGAACTTTACAAGTTTATAAGGTGAACTGCTCTTGATATATTCTGAAACAAAAGTCTTTGAAACAGCCAAGATGGTAGCATTTGAAAACCACACTACATGCACTGAACTACCCATTTCAACATGTATATGTATAGACACAAATATCTACATTTCATGCTATTACTCAATAGTTGGTTTCTCCAGCATATGAAATCCCACAGAGTTTTTTTGGGATTTTGTGCAATACAACAGATCCATTGACAGCTTTAGGCCTGAATTACCCCCAGAGTCAATGATGTGGAAATGGAACAGTCTTATTTTACACGGTACAGGACACAAACAAATACTGTTTCACTGGAGATTTACTAACTAAATGAAAACTACATGGTCTAAACCATCTAGGGCCCCAATGTGGCATCAATAGCACATTTTCAAAATGAAGTATTTGTTGAAAGTTGACATGACACATTACTTGAAAAGCTTGAGACCTAACAAGATATCAATGGAAATGTTTGTAATTCACATTTGATTTCCTAGATTACTTTTCAAAATAAAGAATATTAAATATAGAAAACTGTTAAAGCACTGAACTGACTTAAACTGAACAGTCAAGGAAATTCTGAGTTAAGGACATCACTTTGTCTTTAAAGTCACTGCAATGCATTCCAAGGACCTTTGTTTAGAAAAAATATGTTAAGGTCCACATAAAAACCTCAACTATGAAATTCCTTGCTTTTGAAGATTTAAGTCAGACTTTATTTATAGTCATTTTCAAGCGTGTAAAGGTGAAAGTGAGTATGTGTGAAAAGCACATTCAAAGCATTCCAGCCAGGCCAAGCAAAAAACAGAGGTGTTTTGATAAACTCACACACTTACATACACACGGTGTGAGGGTGAGGCACAAACAGCATCTGTGGTTTTACTTATTTTGTTTGGGTGAAAACAAGAAAGAAGAGCCCAACTACCTCTGAACACTGGGCCAGGCTCAAAATCAAACACTATTTCACTGGGGACAGAATGAAGGAGGGGACTGGGAGTCCGGGATTGGTATTTCCGAAGACAGCGCATCAGCTGGTTCAAAGGGGCTGTTAGAGAGAAAGAGACGGGCAGGCAGAGACAGAAAGACAGACACATAGAAGAAATGAAAGAAGTCATGGGAAATAACTAGGATGCTTTGACTCCTATTCATAGATTGCTTCTGTACTTTGAAGGAAAAAAAAAAAGTAAATTACTAATAACACTGTTTCAGGACTGGGAATAGCCAATTGTTCTCAGATGCCAAGCAGACAGTTTATGATCAAAAGTTAAAATCAACATGATAGCACAACATTTAAATGCTGGACAAAATGGGCAAAACTGTGGAGAGCCACACCTATCAACACATACAAAAATAGCTAAAACTGGCAACTTTAAATTAGTAGGCTTGCAGAATTAAAGGAAATTTCTTTTTAAAAAGTGTTCTATTGCTGGCATAAGAAAAAACAGCTCCATCAAACACAACGCAGTAGGTAGGTACCATCCTACCAACTACCAGATTTGGAAGGGAGAAACAAAGTCAGTGATAGCCCACAGCACAAAACCTTAGAGATCAGGATAGAGTGCACTAAGGTAAATCAGACTTTACTTATGGCTGAAGTAAGTTATAATTAGTAGGAGACGACTGTGTTAATGATTTGGAGTTGGAAAAACTGTCATATGCCTGCCCTACTTACTATTTCTTTATTTCTATATTATTACTATTATATTCGTAGGAGTAAATACAGCACATAAGAAGTTCTCTCAGGACCTTGACAGCTAGTGGGAGGAGTGACTTAACAGGCCCGTGCATAACATGTGATGAAAAAATAAGTCTTCTGGCACTAGTTCTGACTTAACTGTGAATTAGGGCTGTGTGTTACTGAAGGGTACATAAAAAGACCTGGCTTTAGCGTAAAGTCCTAACAACCTGGTTCCAAGAGTAGCACAGGCATGCAGTACAGCAAAGCAGCATCTTCAGCAGGGGTAGAGGGGGAGAAGAACCGGAGTATTTTATGCTGCTTTAGGATGCAGCAGTTCATATGGAAGGTCCATCTACCATGTTGATGGTTTTTCAATGAAAACCCCCGTTGTTTCCATGGGTGGAAAGGTAACAACAGGCATAAAAATCTTTGATAGGGAGTTGGGAAGTTGTAGCATATCTGTGTACAGCCATGTGAGTGAATGAGAGTGTGTGTGTGTGTGCGAACAAAAAAGTGATGGTGCAAGATAATTTATTTTAAAACTAAAAAACTAGATACCACTTCAAAACTTTTTCTCCTTCCGTCTCCCCCACTCCCAGAATGACTGGCAAATGACTCAAACCTTTGTCAGACAAATATTAAGTTCATGGACAAGCAAATGCAAATTCATTTTTTGTTCTAGTCATATTTTCCTTTGTGCCTGTGTTTTGTAGAAGGAAGTAGAACAAAGGGAAGGGACAGAGCGGTTGTGTAATTAAATATAGCACAGTAGCTAGTTTAAACACTACTTACCTCCCTCTCCTCGTAAACCCTGGTCTCTAATCAAGTCCTATAAATTAAAAAAAAAAGTGTTTAATTTAGGTATTATCATTTACGTTCCAGAATCAATTGAGATTGATCAAACTGAGAATCTATAACATCATATGCTGTCCATGAAATAAAAGTTGTTTCCTACCCTGGCTTAGTAATAGCAGTGACTCCAAAGAACTATTTATAACAACTACTAAACTTCTCAAAATTAGTTGCTTTAAAACAGCATCTCTCAGTAGTAAAGTGAAATGTACACCACCCAAAATAGATGCTGACATGAAAATATTGATTTAAACACTCAGTTGGCCAAAATGCATAAAGAAATATCGAACCAAACGTTCTAGCTAGTGTTTGTGGCATAAATTATTTGAACTGTCATATCAGAAGCTGGGACACCAATTTCCTGTACTGAGGTATATCTGTCAAATGAGTTCTGCTTCATTTTTTCTTGTAACAAAGCACCTCATTTGCATAGCGAGGCGCACTCTGTTCTTCTCAGAAATGACTAACTGCAAAAGGTTTCCTTCACTTGCAATCCACTGTGAAATGAAAGTATCTTTTACAAAATATCTAGACTAAAAGCAAACTACACTAACGATTTTCTAATCAGAAGAAAATTAGAAAATTCTAGTGTTTCATCGTCAAGCTTTTTTTTTGTTTGTTTACACAATTATTTTATTCCTTTATACACCTGCACTGCTGCCAAAAGCACTGGTCCTGCCTCTCAGCTGTGCCACTGCCATATACCATATGCAAATGTCTACACGGCCACACTCTTAATATTCAACTAACATTTCACCTTTCACTCAGCTCACATGCAAAACAGATTTTGTGCCTCACTGTCCAGGCAAACTTCAAGACTGCTCACCTGACAAATGACTAATTTCTAGAGAGTAGACGTAAGGGTAAAATACAAGCTGTATACGTTAGCAAAATCACAAAGAGGTTGTGACCAACATTTTGAAAGGTCCTAGCTGGCTTTATACCTAATATCAACCATTATTATTACTTACAATTCAGCATCCTGAAATTTCAAAGATGTGGAAAACAAGTTAAGTGTAGCAGTTTCTGAACACTCCAAAAGAATGCTCAGAACAATATATACTGGGCTCTTGAAATCCTAAGGAACATTCAGTAAATCTGAACTCAGCCTACTGCATTAATTTAATTTTCTTCAATGCCAGAAATATTACTTGAATCACAAATACTAAAAATCCCTATCTTGCATATAGAAAAATATGCTTAACATATAATGGTTTGCAAGAGTGGTTACTGGCTTTCATATTCTTAACGCTGTGGTACAGCCAGCAGCACAAGCGTTGGGACTAACGACAAAAAAAAAAGAACAGTGGTTTGTGATAGAATGTTTATTTGAAAATGAAAGGACAGGTCTGTCAAAAGGCAGTTTCTGCTTTTGGAGAACGGATTATTTGCGTTCTTATAGCTCTCCATAGCAAAAGTGTCTCACGTGGGGTCTATGAAGATTCTGACAGACCACCAGGATCAGCTTAGAAACATGGCACTCGTGTGTACACATGATAAATTTAACGCACTGATATTCATAAGGGAAGCATCAAATCTACTATTCCTGATCCAAACATTAATACTTACATCAATATTGACTGGCTCGATTGTATTGATGTGAACATTGGGAGCTGAAGAGGATCGGTCGCGTTGCCCAAATTGATTCCGATGGTCTTCATCTGCTGGTCGGAGGGGCTGTGGGATTGGAATGGATTTTGAAGGAGAAGGACTAGGGAGAATTGGTGGTCTGAGAAACAAAGTCAAGGAAAAAGAGGATTTAGGTCTACAAATGGCTTCAAATACTGCGTAGTGGGTGTGGTAAGTCCTTTTCAACTATAATAATACATACATTAAAAAAACTGATCTAAAGGCCTGCATAAAAACAATTTATAATGAATGATTTCTACTCCCCTATGATCAATTGCAACAACTCTCTGCTGCACAAACTACCTAATTACATGGCTGTGAAGTGTTTTGAGTTAAAACAAAACAAAAACCCCTAACATACCATACCAAACTAATAATAATAAATCCTGATCTGAAAAATTCATGTAGCCCAACATGCAGATAGCAAGATACTCTGCAGTTTCCTCACTTCAGAGTTAATGCAATACACTTTTTAATGGCAACCCACTGAGAACTAAAAATGCTTAACATCTCACATCAACATTACAGTCAGAAGATATCACAAACCCAATTGTATGGATGGGATTATTGTTCAATGACAAAAGACTGAAAATTACATACTGGACCCTCAAAATAATTCATTAATATTATGGCCAATGTAATATGCATTATTTATACTAAAAATAAACATATCACCTCTTAACCTCAACCTTTAAGAAATAACTTTGAATAGTGCAACATTTCAAATGTTATTTACAGTGCTACAGTTAGGCAATGCAATAGATTTGACTTGAAAGATAAGCGTTCAGACTATACAGACAAGTTTTCCGAAGGAATACAAATGCTACCAGTCATATATGTAGATAAAGTCTTTAATTTATGGTATCATGAATCATATATTTAAAAGAGAAAACATCTAAACACTTGCTTTTTCATTTGTAAGAAGGTAGAATGTCACTTATTTGATTATCCATTTATTTTGTTAAAGTACAATAAATTGGCATTTATCTCTTACTCAAGTCAAGGTCAGTCACTGTTAAGTCTAATGATTCAATTTAATGGATATAAGACAAAAGGTCAATGAGAAACATTTGCCACCTTTGTCAAAGAAACCTTTGTTAAAACATACATGATATCTGACAACAAGGTTTTTAGAACTTACAGAAAACACAACTCCTAAGAGAGGAGTGGAGTCCTCCAGCCATTCAGTTACTCATGGGTTAGTTACCATGCCCACAAAGGCAATGCCCACAGGGAGAAGCTTCAGAAATAAACCATACAGCAGCATATAGCAGCAATAGGTCCTGGTGCCACCTCCTGTAAGCGAATGCTCCTTGGCCTCTCCAAAGATCTTTAGGGGCAACTAACATTTCAACAGGATCTCTTGACATTTTTTCAGAAACGGGTCTGCTTGAAAGACTATTACCCTACCTTTCATTGAAGAGTTTATACAGTTTGGCACTGATCCCAGAACTCAGTGCTATCTGTATCCTAAGTACCTGTCATCTTTTCCTTCCTGGCCAAGTCTCACGATTGAGAATGGCAAGAGTGCTTGCGAATTCATTCAAATAACAGTCTAGTAAGTCTTGTAAAAAAATACTTAGATTATGTTTGGGAAGTGGGGCAGGGGAAGAATAGGTACGGGGTTTAACTCTGCCGAACTTTTTAAAAAAATAGTTATCTGTTGTCACATGACAAAATATAAATATTGGGAAGATACTAGGAAGTGATGAACTGAAACTGCCAATAGACAAATCTCTGAGAAAGGGCCTTGAACAGCCCAGCATTTCAGAAGATGCTCAGAATTTCAGAAACATTTTTAAAATGCAGTTGATGTACATATACATAAGCTAAAGTTTTCATTCATTGCTAACAAGTGACTTTGGGTACATTTTTTTTCTGTTGTGGATGAGGAAGTTTTGAACTCCTGAACATTTTCGTAAGGAAATCATGCAACTAGAACCCCCACCAGGAGATGGGACACTGCACAGATACAAGTGCAGGACTTGGTTGACATTCTAAGGCACTGTATTTTCATGTTAAGGCAAGCGTGTCAGATGCTGCACAGAAAGATTTCAGAAGAAAGGCCTAAAAAGTGTCTCAGCCAGGCCAGTACTGTCATTGTTGGGATAGCTAACTCCTGCTCAAACTTCCTGAGGGTTCTCAGTAATTATGAAATTAAGGGAAATGTGTAACAAGAAACATCAGATCATTGCACTAGGAGTGACTGTGAGACAGCATTTGAGCTCTGCCACATGACAAGAACAGAGGCAATCAAATTTTCTGTGATCATGAGTAAACCAAGGAAGAGAAAACCAAATTGCAGAAATATAATTTCAATTACATCCTTCTTTGAGTCATATACAGTAATCTGCTAAGGGAATCTGCAAATACTTCTGTATTTCTGGTCACAGGTCATCATGCCCATCATGTTGCTAGCACAGACAGCACACTATGTCATACCATGTTTGAAAACAATTTGAATAGCTTTTTCTACTCATTAAATTCTAAATGGGGGAAGTTCAGATCTTTAGAAAACAATGACAGGCTGATAAAGAACTCTCAATAATAGTTTAGAGACTCAAAAAAAGAGAGGATCTCTGGGCTTTAGACACCAAAGAATCCAGAGATGGGAATCTCATCAGCAGTTAGCTGTATGTTCCATCTATACAATCAGGATTTCATTAATGGGTGTCCTTGGGACACTTATAAAAAGGTAGGTTATTTTTGCTAAATGTGAATTTTGCTTGAAAAAGGTAACAAGTAAAGAGAAAGACACAAGTTGTTTGCTAGCCAAGATGGTCTACCGAGATCACAAGTTCAGAAGAGATTACCACCAGCTTCTGCCTGCGTGCAGCAAAAGCTATATCTTGAAGTGCATCAAGATCTTGATCTACAGAAAACACATCACCACAAAGAATAGAGCAATCCTCTTAGCTACCAAAAGCCCGTTCTTATAGTATTCCTAAATTTTAATTACTCCAGGAGGGTGGAAGGGACACTGGAGCAAAAAGGACCAGCCATCATCATTTGAAAAAGGGTGACGCTGTCTATTCCAGGCGAGTTACAAAACTAGTTCTGTAGGCTATGCAAACATAGAGCCAGCAAACATACTGACCAAACAAAAAAAAAAATCAAGAGGTAAGAACTGTTTACTGTGGCATACATGTATAGCAGGCTGGGGCCTAAAGGAGCAGCAGTTTTAATACCAGGATCTGAGTTTCTGTTGCTCCTGTGGCCTTTGAGCACTTAACAGCCAACCTGCTAGCTAGAGGAGACCTTCTACAAATAAGAAGGTCAATATTCTGACATATTAGAGAGGTTATACCACCTCATCTTGCACACTTTCTTCCAGCCTCTTAGATGTGGGCATTCCTTTAATAAACTATTCTCAGCTTCCCAAGCAACAAGCTGATAGAGTTGCCAAATCTCGATTTAATATGTTATAACCTTCCCTGGCAGTATGACAGAACATGCTTTTTCCTTGGACCATGTATTTGGGATAAGCACATTGTTCCCTCCCTTTTTATCAAGACAAAACAGAAAGAGGTTTTGTCAGGAGACAAGAATAATTGCAGACAAATGTAGATTTTTACCCTTTGTCAATCACAGCAAGTGCCAACTGTCCACAGATTTACTATTCTACAAAATTGGGTCCATGGGAAAGAGGAAGGTAACTCAGAAAAGTGCCCACACATGCTACGTTATATATAAACAAACAATTTTATAAAATCATATACAGTACCTCCACCGGATCTTAGAACTTGCAATGATACAAGTTAGTTCACTTTACAAATACAAAAGCAAATTTTAATACAGATTTTCCTAAATTTCCTTTAACTCACCAATGTAATGTTTCATATATTTAAGAGCTGGTCTACTCAGGAAAGATTTTTCTTAAAAGAGGTTTGTTTGGGCTTTAAGATTTTTGCTTGGATTTTTATTTTGCTGTAGTTAGGTAAATACTTAAACTGAAAATTCACATTCACCTAGCTTCAGTCATAGGGTTTGTGACACTTCCCTTTTAAAATGACATCATCTCTACTGGACTGAGATTTTTCTTCTCCTCCTCCCAGCCTGAACAAGCGCATCTCAATTTAGCCACAGGACTCAGTGTAGTACACACTATTCACCCGGTAGACTGCATACTCATACCCAAGCCAAACCTATTGCAAGCTAAAACGTATACCAAGGTGCTTTTTAGGAGGGGTTACAACAGAGTATAATTGGCTTTGCTTTTTGTTACTGTTGTTAATGAAGAACACAGTGCACTTCTGTTTTCAAGCAGTTTTAAGGACTGCTAAGGATCTGGGATACAATATTTCAGCTATGCTAGCAAGCAGGTAAACTGCAAATTTTGGAAGCCAAACACATTCTAATTTAATTATTGTGGTACTCCATAGATATTGCCAGAAAACAAAGTAATTTTTCTTTCCCCATCTCTGCAGCCTGGAAGTAGTCAATAACCCCAAATCAAATGTTGATTTGGAGAAAAGACTAGCAGTACAAGTTTGTAACTACAACCTAGAGAACATCACTCTTACAGCATCCTGTGAAGTCAGTCTAAAAGCGTCATGGGACAGATCTGTAACAGTCATAACTTCATATGGATTGGTGCATTTTTCTATACCATGATAACTTGTTTTCATCCATGGTGGCTTGTAGGTGAAAAACAACTGCCAGGATTATCACAGCAGCGTGCATTTATACTGGCCTTTGGACCCAGATCAAAGCTTAGCAACGCTTTCCTAAAATTTCTGATAGCTTCATATACCAGGAGCTATCAAGAGAACACACAGAGCTGTTGTTTCAGCTCTCCAAACCAGGTTTCAGTTCACTAGCACGTTTTTGCAAATAAATTTCTGGGGAGAAAGAGGTTTCCCCCACCTGTTGTAGGGACTAAAGATTATTTTTCTAAAGATTCTGATACCAGGCCTTTTCTGCTCAGCAAGAATGCATATCAAGTTGGATATTGTAGGAAGTTTGCTAATATTTACATGGAGTGGTCTGGAAAAGGTCTGGTGCCAGAATTTTTAGGGGGAAAAGTTCATCATTTTTTAATGCAATAAAACACAAAGCTTTTGCCCGCTTAAACACATGGGGATCTAAATGGTGTTGTAGTACTAAACACAATATTGTAAGACTGTGTCTTTGTTTCCCTGGTTTTTCAGAAGCTTTTCAAGACATTTAAATATCTTCAGCTGAGGCAGAATGATCAGTGAACATTTGGAAGACAGAAAGGAAAGCAGAGGTGTTTAATCACAAGGCTGGTGCCTGCTCTAAGGCAGGGACTGGCAAGCTTCCAAGAATGGTGCACCAGACAGTCCCCCTTTCTTCCTCAAATTTAGAAGATTAAGAATGTTGGGAAATGTTGTTTTTCAAAGAGCCAAGATGTTGCCAACCTGCTTACTAGCAGTGTTCTGCCTCAAGCAAAGCAGACGCTTTCAGTTTCTATCGAGTCCAACCTGCCTCTGTGCTGTTCAAAGTCTGACCATGTGCCCCCTTACCACCCACTCCACAGGTTACTTATCCTGCCATAAGATCTACCTCATTAGTTTGATGAGTTTTCCCCAACATCACAACATCTGAGAAAACAGATGGAAGTTGAAAAAGACAACTTTGGAATATTTTGAATAGCTAATCTCTCCCCTTTTCATATATCTGTAAGATTCAGGGAACTGGGTTCACAGAAATTCTGTGCTCATATTTCATGAGCAAAGATACAGAAGAAACTTTATGATAATGCAATGAATGAAATGAATACAATGTATTATATACAGTTTGCGTACTTCAATTTTATTACAAATGGCTATTGTTAGGAAGACCTACGCTTCTAATAATTCTTTCCAGTTAAGTGCAGATTATAACTAAAATGACTGCTTTGGCACAAGAGGATACTGCAAACTGAAAGAACTAAAATGTGACAAAAGACCTAATGTGGAGGCTGGGCACATTTTTAGAAGGGGTTCAGAAATGTGCAAGTGGGATCATATGTGCTCCCTTATCTTGGGGTGGAACGTCTGGAGGGACTGCCTATGGCTTACAGTTGGAAGAATGAAAGGCTACAGGACTGGATTGCTTTAGGATGTTACACATGAGCAAAGTGAAACAAAGTTCTCCAGCATGTTTAGCAGCTTTTGCATTGTGTCCAATGGTCTTTTCCTTTATGTCCCTTTCTCTTTCCAACTTCTCCATTTGATCCCTTGACAATTTCTCAGCATGTCACACACGCCTTTGCTCTTGAGCTTGTCTCGAAACACAAACTCTTCCTTTCTTTGGGCACTTTGCCTGCTGCTGGAATCCCTTCACGAGGCTGAAGATGAAGAAGGATGTTTGCCTTCTCTTTCCTCAGGTTTACCAAAAGATTAGTAACATCCCTTCCTCTGTGGGCTGTGCCATGCAAGATGCTAGGAGAACAGAGAAATCAAAGGAACAATTATTAAACTAGTAAGTTTTAATAAAGCGCTAGTTCCTCATATTTTCAATCCCATTGCCCAACTCTCAAATTTCAATCCCTTACTCTCTTCCCAGACAAGATAATCTCAAATGTCAGACTTTTTTTTTTTTTTTAAATTCCAGTTGAACTGTTGTCCCATACTGTAGCAGTACCCTTTAACAAAACCGTGGGTAAGTATATATTTTTATAGAAAGGCCTGCATTTTTTTTTTACTCTAAAAAAAATTCAGATAAATTAGTATTTCCACAATTATGTCTTTAAAAAGAAGAGAAGTATTATTAAAGAAAGGCAAAAGGATAACTGAAGAAAGGTATGGACAGTGCTGTATGCTCATACAATAGCATCTGAGCTGCTTCTGGAAAGGAAATACTACAAACACAGATGCTTGGGGAAAATTGCATGACTTTGTAACATGCATACTACTTATGAACACCAGAGGATAATCACAAACCATTTTCAAAATAAACAGAATTTTGAAGGCATGATGTATGCCTTTTTTTTTTTTTTTGGGGGGGGGGGGGGAGTTAACAATGAAGTGTACAGCAAGGCAAAAAAAGAAAAAAGTAGAAAGCTAGAAACCTTTTACAGCTCCTGCAACTACAAACATTTACAGATGCGACACCTGGGAAAAGCTCCTTAACCTCAACTGGCAAATATATTTAAGTGTTAACAATTTTATATATGTGAAGTTAAAAACCTTAAGGCATTAACCAGCTTTGGTCTCAGTTTTTCCTTCCAGTTTTTACTTCACAAAACTAAGACTGCCTGAAGTAGTGCATGTATCAATTAAGATAATTGATCCTGTTGTATCCTCATAAACTGTTAAGAAAGCACAAATGTGAGGCAGAGGCAATTGAAAAGTAGGAAAATTTAGCATATACCAGTATTAGGATTGGGGCTATATAGTGCCTTTGGCATCCACAGGCATTTAACACAGTTGGTATGAACAAGCTTCTTCATAGATTAATAGTTCTAGCCTGGTTATAATTTCAGCTGTACCATAAGAAAGGCAGAGCCTGCTTAGCTTAGAAAACCACAGCAGCAGCCTTGTCCACAACCTGCTGTACTAACATCCATGAGATATAAAGGCAACATCCACTACCTGGAAGAGGCACTTCCAAATTTACTTGAAACTGCACAATATAGTACAAATAAGAACACCATCTCTCTTTGTACTTACCAAATGAGGTTCCCTCTGCAGGACTGTCAAACTATTTTCCTGGGAGGCATCATATTTGATCTTTCATAAAATAGTCTTGGCTGTCCAGGGAATTTCTCTTCTAGTTAGAGTCCATAGGTGCCTGCGTAGCTTCCAGCTGCATTTCTGCTTTAGTTGGGGCACAATGCTCACCGCTCCAAGAGAGCCTCTCTGCCAAATTCAGTTCGTCTCCGCGCAGCACACGTGTCCTAGGAATGTTTTTCTGAAGGCTTTTGTATTTGGTGTTTTTAATAAATCTGCATGAGGTTTCTTGACTTTGATACACATCCTCGAGTTACTCTTTCCTGGAGATTTGTTCAACTATCTAGTGCTGGGTGGTGTCAGTGATCTCTTAGCTACTGGGAACATAATCTAAATATGATCACTTATCTCTTTACAGAGAGAGGGTCCAGAATCTTTGTTGGAAATACAGGGGATGAAGGCTGTGGTCAGTTTTAGAAGTCTAATTTTACAAAACCTGGATCTGCAGCAAACAGATGCTATTGATATATCCCAACATCTAAACAGGAGGAAGACAGCTGATCTGGAGGATACTAAAGCAATGTGTACGTGGAAAAACTACTAAAGCAGTATTATGAACCTGGAATTGGCATCTGTTCACACCAATCTTATAGTGGTGTGGCTTATTCTGAAACGGGTATGTCACTTCAAGGCAAATAAATTGTAGTTTGATAACACAAACTAAAAGAATTTGTGAGGATATAGTTTTGGTTTGTATTAATTTTAGGTATAAAATCTTTCCAGTTTAGACCAGGTCTAAGCTACCATGCAGAAGAAATCAGTTTAACAGGTCAGGCCCCAATTCTACAGACACTTATGCACATGTTTAACTTAGTTTCATTACTAATATATTTCATGTGAATGAAAACATTCACTTCTTTAAAGTTAAGCATAGGTGGATATATTTGCATGACAAGCCAGAATACAAAAATGTAGAGAGAGTTGCAAAGCAGTATTTTGAGTGTTTCTAAGCATACAGTACTGAAACGTTATGCTATTAAACAGCAGGAATAAGGTCATACCCAACAGAATCTGAGGGGGGCACTGGGGGGTACGATCCAGATGCTGGGGTGGTCTCTCCTAAGGAGGCCTCCTCCTGCTGTATGGGGTGATGTTCAAAGAACTTGGAGACAAACAGCAAACTGTGAGGCAAGAACAAAACAAAAACAACCTAACTTGTGCAAAAACCAGAAGCTTCACAACAGAACACCCAAAGATTGGGAAAAAAAAAAACAACCAAAAAAACCCAAAAAACCAACCAAAAAACCCAACAACAAAAAAACCCAAAAACAAAAAAAACCCAACCCAAAACCAAACCCTCATTGACCAAATTCTAAATTTTAAAATAAAGACTACACTAACACATTAATCTGCAAGATTTGTTAAAAATATTATTTACTTGACAAAGGATCAAAAGATCATGCCTTAAACATACCTTTGCAGAAAGTAATTTTTTTAATCTTTTAGTTGAAATTGCAAACATCTGGTTCCTCAAGAATGCACAACTTATACCTATATGTTGAGTACACGAACTTATTTTAATGTTTGCACTGATGCAATGCCAAAAGCCAAATGGATAGAACTACGTTATCCATAAGCCCTGAGCACAAACTCTAGAGGTGCCCAAGGGAACAGTTACAAATACCAACATAAGCAGAAATTAAATTTATTCTTGGAGGAAAAACTAGCATTTTAAACGATTCCTTATATGAAAGTCTATTTAAAGGACTTAATAGCCTCTGCTGAAACCAATCAAATAGAACACAGAGCCAGTTTACACCAGATCCTTAACCTACATGAAAGACTTACACAAATAGATCAATAATTAAATTCAAGAACACATGACTGTTTGGGACATTCTTTTTTACATTTCTTACCTAGGCATCAAACTCACTAACAGATTTATTTTCACTCACTGTAAAACCAACTGCAATTTTACCATATTAAACTAGTGTCTCTTAACATTTTTTCCAGGTTCAAGAGAATAAACCCGCATCTAAACCCACATCTAAACATTTAAGGGCCGCAGCCATCACATAATAAAGAACCAGTTTTGATTAAGAATAACAACGGTGAACAATGAGAAGTCTGTCTGATACAGTCAAGTGCTCAGCCACCCCATTCATGCTTCAAAGAAAGCATTTCATAGTCTAGCAAAAAAAATATGAACTGGTTGTCCGAGCTAGCACAGAGAGAATACGAATTATGCAGTCTCACAAGAACAGTTGAACTCCTATATTTTTTTCAGGCACCTCCTCTGACTTCCTGAATTACAGATTTAACGTAAGAAATCACTGACAGCTGTAAGCTCAACAAAAGGCTCAACTTTAAAACCAATTGTGATTACTTACTCAAGTTGGTCATAATTAACACACATCAGTGGCACTTCCGTACTACAGCGCTGGTGAAATTTGTAGCCACATGTCTGGCACCGGAATCCCTGGAAAAGCAGCTTTCGACAAAAGTCGCAGAATGCTAACGTGAAGAATGTTTTTCGTACCTACATTGTCAAAAATAATCATAATTTAATAGAGTCCTTCTGTAAGCTTGAGATAGCCTATTTGCTTTTACCTCCCTCAAATACACTTACAAACCTCTTTTTTGATTCTGGAGCTACAGTTTTATATATCAAACAGATTTACATAAAAGATTATCTCCTTTTCGAAATAGTCTTCATGAATTAAAATTTTCTTTCAACTATTTATTGGAATTAATGCTTCACTTCATTAGCACTAAGAAAAACAGCAACAAATCTGAAGCAAAACAGTGTACTATTATCATGCTAGAGACAAACATTCAGAATTTAATTGGATACAACCTATAAAAACAAAAGCTGCTGAAAGATTATCTCATCTTCTAATTTTTCCAGGAGCCAAAAGACATTTCTATCCAACACTCACAGGACTCGAAATACACATATGGCTTCTATGGATGGTTACATATATATTTGTAATTTTGACTACTGAAACTCAGAAACATGTAAAATTGAAAAAGGGTGAATATATATAATCCCCATATTATACAGGGGAAAAATGATTTAGTTTCAGTTTCAAATTTAGCAATACTTGGCATAAAAACACATTCTAGTTGTATTACTACATGTAATAATCAAAATTTCAGAAAGATATAAAAAAAAATGTTAAGCCTACTAGACTTTCATCTAACTAGCCATAGCCAAACTAGCTTGTTTGAGTAAAATAGTTTAAGCAGCTTGCAAATAGAATTTTGGGTTTTGATTTAAATAAAAGGTCTTTCTCCTCAATGTGACAAACATTATTTCCAGGATTTTGTATGTAGCTGGAACCATTTAGATGGATTCTGTTTAGCAGCTTCCATTTACTTGGTGCTTTATCAGGTCAAAACATATTTGTGCACTAGCATCATTGATGATGTCAGCACCGCTCTGGGAATATTTAGTTCATTAGTTAATTGCTGCTGCAGAGCCAGCAGGGAGGCCCAGAATACATTTTATAGATACAGCAATACAAAAATAGTAGATTATTATTACAGCTCTGCAATGCAGTGCTGATTTAAACTCCCTACATTTATAGATTTTAGAGGGTGTATTCCGTCCAAATGTGAAAGTTTTAAGGACGATCAAGTACTCTAACATCACTTATTTCAATTACAATTCTAATTCACTTAAGCTATTGTGATTAAAAACTTCTTTTGCAACCCCCGCCACATCCCACACATACAAAATATTATTCAAAGTTATTAATTTGAATTTGAAAGTACAAAGTTGATTTAACCCTACTCAACATTTCATAGAAACCAGTACATACAAAATTGTGTGTTGTGAGCGGCACATTCTCCAAGACTTCCACATGCAACTCCTCTCCCGTGAGCCAGGAAATGTCAGTGTCCCAGCCAATTGGCTTCTTCTCTCTAAAGTGTAAATAAGCCTTGCATTAGCACCAGTGCAGAAGCCCTTGCAGGTCTCCTGCTGAAGATGTGAGATCAGGTAGAAAGTTGCACTGTGGGGGTTTGCTACGAAGTCTCTAACTGCAGGAAACTTTAAAGGCAAGACATTAAGCTCAGCACGTACCAAGGAAAGCACACCTTCCCCAGACAAACTGCATGAAAGAAATGGACTTTTTCAATCAGCTCCAGTAGCAGCTGATTCCTTGGTTCCAAGGTGACAGATACCGTTCTGATCAAATAAAGTGCTTGTGAAAGTACCTGTTCCATGAGAGTTCCAAAGAGATGGCTAATTTTGTGCAGTAAGATAATCTACAAACTTTTTAGGGCTGGAAACTCAATTTTTTTCCCCCTCACAGGAACTCTATATTCAGTTAAGAATGCACTATAACTAAGTCAAATAAAACCAAAAAGTTAATAAACTCTATTTAATACTTGTTTGGTTAGCATGAGTTTGATTTATGAGTGTTTTGCCAGCAGTCTATAACCTCATATTACACTGTATTATGCCTGTTCGTGAAGTGATTAAATTTTTTCTAGGAGTTTGCCATTCTTTCTAGACATGTCTTCAAGGCGCAAATTGTTTTAGTGCAAAGTATCATATCATTCTGAACTTTGAAAACAACTTCCACAACGTTGGAGAGAATCAGCCGTACTGGGTAACTCCAAGAAGAGATTCTAAGAGCAAAAACCATCACACACAAACCATACCCATCTTGTATTCTGTAAACAGCACAGCATTCTGGAATAAGACCTCTCATCATCAGAGCTTTCTTTAGGCTGTCTCGGACTGTCACTCCACATCTTGCTGGAACCTAAAGGTCAAATATAAAAAGAAATTAATTAAAACAAGTTCTAATTTATCCCCCCAAACCAATGCAAACATTTTGACCCTCAAGTGCTAAAACCTACTTTTCATGATGCTTTACAGAATGGTAGGTAAGAGTTTTTCAGAATCTTTTTTGCACTGTGGAAAAATGTATTAGTGAATAGTATATAAGCAATCTAGTTCAGCTAGAAGAGAGAACAAGCTCTACATTTCTACTAACATTTGGAATGAAATCTTGACCCAACTCCAAAAATGACTTTACAACTCTTCTCAACCTGAAGAAAGTAGAGACACAGCACACAGATAGCTAATAACTATGTACATCTATAAAAAGTTGAGGCCAAGCTGTAAAATTAAGTGGGGCAATATGCCAAGTGGAATTAAAATGAAAGAACTAACTTGGACTGCACTCAGAAAAACATTATGGTAAAATGTAAACATTTTATTTTCTATTTCTAAAATAGAAGTTAAGCATGCAAACAAGTAAAACAAAACAATCATCTTAGGCAGGCAGACCATCACCTCTCACTTTAACCTGTATTTGCAACTCTACAGACACTTCCTATTTGAAAAACATATTCCTCTCTTCTGTTTCACTATTTGAAAAGTTTAAATGGCTAGCAGGATGGGAAGAATGGAGAAGCACACTAAAACTAGCCAAAGAACTGCAAACTATGCAAAGTAAACATATTTTTCTTGCCTCTACTCTATTCTAGCTGTAGGCATATCTTATAAGAATAAGTGTATAATCTCTAGGTATACCTGTGATTTAACAGTGTATAGTGTCAAGCCATAAAAACAGAACAATACATAATCTGGTGATTAAGTGTAGTTAAGGTGTTGAGTATTACCCACTTACTATTTCTAGAACTCAATAGTGAAAATATATTAACACTTTAGGTGGTATACACACTGGGACATCTCCTATAATCACGGACAGCACCTCAAACATGAATCAAAAGAAAAACCCACAGACTTAACTAACCAAAAAAGTCTGTCTGAACACCTGAGACTCAATTCTAGCTTGCTAGTGGCCTAAGCCAGAGCCCCTGGTAGCCAAAAGCAGTCTCTTAATCAGCTTCCACTGGCTTTGGATCAGAGCCTAGTTTTTGCTCCTTGCACTTAAATTTCCATGGGTATTTAGGGGCCCTATGTCCTACTTAAGGATGACAGTTAAAAGTAGCAGTCTATTTCAAGTAGCTTTGTGAACACCACTTGAGGTTACGCTATATATTGCGTTTCTAGAACTCAAACATATGCTCTCTCAGAGGAGACAAATTAAAGGAATATTTTGCTTCACAATCTTCCTCCCATTAATATGAAAGTGCTTCTTACAGGATATTTGTGCATTTCATCTGGTCAACACGTAAACATTTAAAAAAGAGAATTTCTACTAATTCCTTGGAAAAAACATCCTATAGCATACTGCTTTACAATCTTGATATTCAGCCTTAAGTGACTTTGTTTTACGCATTCCATTACTTCTTAATGCATCTTTTTATTAATCTAAGTAACTTCTTCCCATCCTAGAAGTTAACACTGTGGCTTTCAATCACTTGTAGGTCATTCCTCCAGCATTAAACATCCTTAATTGTTACTAATACCTGTCACTGGTATTAACAAGGAGCCTGGGAGCACCTATTTTCATCAATATTGTCAACAACTTTCCATTGTAAAACTCAGCCCTCTGTTGTTTAATCCTCTACCAAACTAATTGTTCACACTGAAACCAACTGTTCATAGGGTGTTCTGTGACTGGTAGCCCCTGCTCCCCACCCCTGGGAATGTGGTTAGCATAACTCGCACCATTTTATGAGGCAAGCAGCCATTCTCTGTGGCCAGGTGGGTCACGTATTCGTTCTCTTCCCCCTCATTATGAGGCCCTGAAGGTCCTGCAAACCAAGTAGACAAACCGAACAGATTTCTTCTTCCCCTCCCTACCGGCCTCAAGGTTCCTGGGTGCCAGGCCGATTACTCCCTTCCTTGCTGGACTTGAAGGTCCCAAGCACCCAGGGCCACCAGGTGGTGGTGATGGCCTTGTCACAGAGCAGGGAAGCATAACAGCACCCAGAGCACTGTCTATAAAGTCAACCGGTTACAAGTCCTAAGGGGGGAACGTGGACCAGAGCTGCGACTGGACAGCGAGACCCAGGGCCTGCCGTGGCCAGGGATGCCTCCACCATCCTCTGCTTCCTCCCAGGATTGAGGGAGCAACTCATCTCTTTTATATGAATTTAGAGTCTAGATTATGATTGTTATATTGATATGGCAAACTATGTATTAAGATTTGACCCGATCTGCCAAGGATCCAGGTGATTAGAAATTAAAAATTAAGTTGTATTACAAATTCTGTATTATACTACTTATAAATTGCACTATCTTGATTCTGCTTGTAGAAATCCTGTACCATTCTAATAATAAATTCCATGCTATACTAATCATAATATCATGTTAAGAAAATAAAGCTTTAATTGTAACCATGATTTTGTGCCATCATCATGCTACCAAGGATCCCTAAACAAACCCGTCTGTCCCCTCAGTGTCAGGTGATAAGTTCTCCCCGCCTCCAACGTATATATTTACAAATACAGAGTAAATATTTTTAAGAAGTTGACTAAAATCTCTGAGGATTTCAGAGGTGCACTCCAACCTCCCACACACGTCAGGTCCAATCATGAGCCACTCTGATGGAGCAAGCAAGTGTTCTTGGGCTCAAGGCTATTTGTCCTGTAAGTACAGCTCCCACTGGATTGAGGTAGAGCCCCCACAGACACTTCAGGTCTACCTTTCCAGCAACCTCAGTTACTTCACCACTGATATCCATAGTGGAAGAAGAAATTCATATACTGAGGGGGTGACAGACAGACCGTGGGGGGAAAAAGGGGGAATGAAGAGAACCAGGAAAGTGGT
Organism: Ciconia boyciana; assembly: GCF_034638445.1. Classification (NCBI taxonomy): domain Eukaryota; kingdom Metazoa; phylum Chordata; class Aves; order Ciconiiformes; family Ciconiidae; genus Ciconia; species Ciconia boyciana. The sequence continues at coordinate 64,875,219 of NC_132934.1, forward strand.
TGGGCATGAAGGAGAAATGGGAGGAGAGAAGCAGGACAAGCTTAAGAACTGACCAGGGAAAGCATGTGTACACTGGGAGAGGGGATCACCATCAGCAGGTTGATGGGACACAACCAAGCAGGATGGAGGGAAGGCAGACTGAAGAGCTAAACAAGGCAGAGGGCAGGAAACAAAGATACCATGAACTACCATGTAGAGGAGAACTGGCTGAAACAGCTGGGGAGGCAATGGAAGCACATCCTGAATAGGAAGCTTTCATGCTGTGATTAGGAGAAAAGACGGCTCATTTTGGACAAGGAGCACCAGGGGGAAGGGATTGCCTAAGCAAAGCATTAGAACTGAGCATAGAGGAGGGGAAAGGTCCTAGCTCAGGCAGAAAACTTGAAGGCAATAAGTATTAAAAGAAACCAGAGTAGTACAATCTAGACCTGGGTGAGGGAACAGAACAGGACAAGGAGGAAAAGCCAAGCAGTGGAAAGGTGATTAACATTAAAGAAGAGATGAAGAGAAAGAGGGAAGGAGCCTTGCACTCACTGGAAGACATTTTCTTCCTCCAGCACTGATCCTCCATAAAGGGCAACAACGTTCTCCAGTACCTCATGAAGCAAAGGTCTGCATCAGGAACCGAAAAGTTCCAAGTCTATTAATTACTTACAGTGGTGTAAATAATGCCACTTCAGGTGATTTTTAACTTTCTTTCTTTCTTTTTAATTCTGCTGAAAACAAGAGACTTATGAAGTTTCAGGCTTCCTTTTAAGAGATCATTAAGATCAGAAAAGTAAGCTCTCAAAACTTGGGAAGTATCAGAATGAAGGTTGCCTACTGCTACGCAAGTGCAATAGGACTATGAAAAACATGCATTAAGCATTTCCCTCACTTATCATTCACTGTTCCTCAGTATTACTTCCCCAAGTTCCCTTCATTAAAATCTGAGCCGTATTTATGCAACTTGCCATTAGAAACATGGATAGAACATTTGTTCTCTTCACTGCCATTTGCAACAAGATCCAGCTAAAAAACAGTTAGGGAACTGTTTTGATTTCTCTTAAAATCACCAGGATCCTGAATCAGCATCACATTTAGAACATTCTTGTACAGAACTCCTGAGCAGAGAAACAGAAGGTTAAATTAAAAGAACTAAATACTAGAATAAATTCTTGTAGTATTGATTAATCATTTTCCCAGACTGGTACAGTTCGGTCTATCACCATCTGTGCGTGTAGCCCTTCAGCCCCCTCCTTCAGTCCCTACCAGCACCTGCTGTAAAGCAGAAATCTCACCCTGCAAAGCATTCCCCTCAAAGCCCTCTTCCCCCCGCCCCCATCCTCTTCTCACACCCAAGGCAAAGTTAAAGAAAAATCCAGCTCCAAGACAGTGATTTGGAGAGCAACTCAATCTTAAGAAAAAAACTCCAAGTTCTTTTTTTCCAGCTAACAGGCAGCCCCCCCGAAGTAGGAGTTTCAGAACAGCCTCCTACTCCCCCCCGGCCGGAGGGAAGGTGCAGCCCCACAGCCCGGGAGCGCAGGGAGCAGAAGTCCCAGTGTGGAGCAGCCCCCGACCCGTTGAGCCCCCAGGCCACCGGGCAGGAGCCGGCAGCGCCAGCCTGGCAGGCAGGCACCAAAATGGGTTTATCAATTCCATCAAGAGTTTTGACAGTGTTCCCACAGAGCATTTTAACTGAATCACATCAGCATTCTTTGACAAAATCGGTTCCCCATGAGAAAATTTCTGATCTTCTCCAATATACGCAGCCTTATCGCTGTAATCCAGTAAACTGAACAAAGTTTGCATTTTTTTGAACCAAAGAATGCTTAATATTATTTCAAACACATTTCGTCCACGTCTATCCATTATCTTTTGATCCCTCTATTCTGTTACTAAAAGAAGCTAAATGTTTCACAAGAGTTACCACCTAGAAATTCGTGCTACTCAATTAGGGGATCTGTTTCCAAATTCTAATTGCTAAGGGTTTTCTTTCTAAGTTACTTATATGCCTAAGATTTGTAGATCAGAAAAGGTTTAGGTTTTTATAACAATTTGAATAGTTGATTCAGCAAAAATTTTCAAAAGTGAAGAGCATGGGCTATACAAAACTACAGAACAGTACAGAAGCTGCCAATACAGACTGCAAGATGTGTTCAGTGCATAGCTTACTAATATACCAAAGAAAGTAATTTACTTGTGCATCTTGAATCGGGCAAGTAACGATTCAGGAAGACACCAAAACACATGCTCAACTTTGCAAATGTGAAGTCTCAAGGAAATAAATGAAAATTATTCCAGTGCCTCCAAAAATTCGCACAGTAGAGTCTTACTACCTAAACAGATTAAACAGAACTATAGCATTTAATTTCCTCATTTCTTTTACTCATGTAAACTATTTCTATGGACCTTAAGTATTCATAACAACGTTGCTGATATATATTTAGTACTGCAGCCACAAGCATTTAAGCAATGCATGATAAATAATTTCTTTCTGTAAATCAGGTCATTCCCGATTCAGTAAGAAATTCAGGGCTACATCCCTAAATAACTCTTGCATCACTTTTCTAACATCAGAGCAGAAACTGGCATAATCTCAGTAAGTTAAAAATGCTTCCTTACACCAGTGCAGTTTCCAATATTTTATAGCAATAAGAGACTGAAGAGACTGAAAAGCATTTCAAAAATCAATGTAAAGGTATTCTCTGAAAGTGGAGAGGCTGGACAGCTCTGAATATCTAGCATTATACTTCTCAAAACTAGTTAGCTGGTTCTGTTTTTTCCTCAGCCTAGCACTGCAGTTCAGCTCACTTTAGCCAAGTGTTATGTATGTAAGATACGTGTAACATACCTTAGAGCTGCAGAAAAATTCTGAACAGTTAAACAGAGTAGTGGGTACAATAGCGAGAATATTCCAAGTAGTATGGATTTTGAAATATCACTTCCAAGTACTGATTTACTTAACACATACACCTTGAAAGATCACGCTTTTCCCCCCCGCTACCTAAATGACTAAAAAATGACAGCAACATGCTCACAGAATTCAATGTGTTGGGAAAGAAATAAGCTAAGCTATCTTACTGTCAAATAACTAGTTTTGCCTTCCCATATATTAGGTTTTCTGGTAAAAGTCCAAACATGAGATCCACATTTAGTTTCTCATCTTAGGTATGAAGGACGAATGTTTAACCAAATCAGTCAGCCACTTTTTACAGCCCTAACAGATAAAATTAACCCCCTCTGTGGCAAAGAGGACATAAGAGGATACGAAACATCACATCTTCTATAACACGAAGAACCATGGCTTTCAGACGCAGCTGTTCTGGATTTCAGGGCATGATCCTCCGATGAACTTCCAGGAGAAAGCAGTATTTAAGAATATACATTCTTAATGGAGCACATCAGTAAGACAAATGGGAGACAATTCCATTGCACTAAATCTTGTTTCCAAGGGAAGCTGAAGAGAATTTACCCATTTTACAAAGCTGTTACCATCCCATCAAAAGCATCCCATTTAACTTGCAAAGACATTGGGCACCCACTCACACCTCCAACACAATTAAGGGGTAGTTATTTGTAGGACACAATGGACTGATTTATGTCAATACAGAAATATTTGCTCAAGAGTATACCATCACTAAACCACACTGGACCAAGCCTGCTGTGCCTAGTTCAACAGCAGCCTCCACACTATCATTTTTCAAGCTTTTGAGGGACAGCTCCCAAAGTGCCTTCAGAAGAGCACTGACCATTTGTAAGGTTATAGTAGACAGCGGGATCACCATCTTAAAATTTTAGTTAGGGTGAATACCAGTGCCAGAAGTTGTGAAGGCTGACAGCGACGAGCTGATAAAAAAAAGTTTGGAAAATACGGCTTTAGACTTCAGACTTGAGAGAAATGCTCATCTAGAAAAATATCTGTAGCCACCATATGGGAATCAAAACCCAAGACCTTGAGGTTTCTGTTCAAGTGACGAAAAAGTCAGCTGGCTGTTCTCCAAACCAAAACCCAAACACACTGGAAATTTAAGTTACAAAATAGTTTAAATAAATCTTTCTAATAGGTCAGACCCAGAGTCTACCTGCATAGTATTCTGTTGCAGACCCTGCTTTAAAGACAGAGGGGCAAGAAACCACACCACAGACAGGCTAGAATTCACATCCCTCTCTAAACTGTTGCAACTGATCCTAAAAACAAATGGACAATTTAATCTCCATATAGTATACACATAATAAAGCTTTGCTTGGTTCATTTACTTAACACAAGAAGCCACCAATTTAAGTATGACTTACTAGACATGGAATTAAAATATTTCTTCTGATTATTTTCAGATTTGTCACTTGCATTCCATTTCACTGAGTGCCTGCCCAGCACATCAAGAGGTAAAGGAAACCAAACAATATTTTCCTCTATCATTCATTACTTTCTGCAGACAGACTTTGCGTCTCTTAAGGTAAGAAATCACTAAGCTCTCCTTACTTGAGGAATACTCTTAAAAAGCAGTAATCAATGCTGCACGAGGCATTTGAGATGACAAGCCATCAATTTTATAATGGCAAGTTTTCAATATTGTTTGACTTTGCAATCCAAGACTGTATGTCAATAAAATTGAAGTAGATTAAATTATTCTCCTTTCAGCACATACTACTTTGAATTTATCCAACACTGAGTTTAGCCTGCGTGGTGGGTTAACCCCAGCAGGTAGCTGAGCACCACCCAGCTGCTTGCTCACTCCCCCCTCAGTGCGATGGGGGAAGAGAATTGGAAGGACAAAAGCAAGAAAACTCCTAGATCAAGATATAGACAATTTAATAAGTGAAGGAAAAAAAGAAGGCAAAAAAATTTCCTAGTGATGCAGAAGCAATCACTCACCACCAGCAGACTGATGCCCAGTCCCTGAGCAATAGCGACTTTGGAAAAACTCCCCTCCATTTTTATTGCAGAGGATGATGTTATATGGCATGGAATATCCCTTTGGTCAGCTGGGGTCAGCTGTCCCCACTGTGGCCCCTCCTCAGCCTACTCGCTGGGAGCAGCACTGGGAAATAGGGAAGGCCTTGACCCTGTAGAAGCACTGCTCAGCAATAGCTAACACGCTGCTGTGTTATCAGCACTAAACTTTGGTAACCAGTCTAAAACAGCACTATATGAGTGCTCTGAAGAAAATTAACTCCACTCAAGCCAGACCCCGATATAGTCTGCTGTAGCACTACTGCTCACCTTGCTTCACTAAATACCTCCCAAAGACGCATTCTTCGGGCTTTCCTAGACATGAAGGACTTACTCATGGTCTCATGGTAGCTGTAAAGTCTATTTCATTGTACAACTCCTGTGAGGTAAGAACATTTTGGTTGCTTATTGACAGACTAAAAGAGGTCTTCCACGGCTAAATGTCTTCCCAAAGAAAACTGGTAATTTAGTCTCTAATTTGATTTTGCCTTTCAGCAATAGGATAAGTAGGCCAACAGTTCTCCCTCACAATCCAAGTATTAAAAAAAAAAGTATCAAGTAAAGTTTACTTGAAAGTAAGCTACCATTTACTTCATTCTACCAGTCTGTTCATATGATGCATAAAATTCCAAAACATTCAGATAAATTCAGTGAGCATCCACTGGCATAGGCTACAAATAAACTCCATTTCTGCTGCATGGTTGATATGACATGAGAATTTTTAATTGTTTTTGGTTAGAAAAACCTAATCATGTTAAACCAGGTGTGCAATTAAAAGTAAGAAACTAGCTTATTCAGCTGCCTGAACATCCCTTCTCTGAATTTTCGTTATACTTGACAGGTGAAACTGGTAGGACAGCTTGAATGCCTATAGAAATCCAGCGCTTACTACTCGGTAAGCTTGAGGCACAAACTCACAGCATAAACTCCAGAAAGTAAGATGCAAATCTTGAGTCAAAAGAAATGCATCAAGTACCAGATTTAAAACCAGAACATTTGAAGGAGCCCAGTTGTGCATGCATGATGAATTAATTTATGCTAAGAATTAGGTAGGGTAAAAATATCTGATTCTTCCAGTCTTCATGACTGCAGAGAAGACCACATGATTGCTTGTCTAATTAAAAGGCAGAGGTACTAATTAACCAAGGTGTGACAAGAGTGAAAAACCTGAAGTAAGAGTTGTCCCCATGCACAGCACTCAATCTTGTTTAGTTTCTGTAAGTCTTAAAAATACAAATTCTCCCTTTTAAAAATGTGTCTCACATTTGCATTTTGAGAACTTCCATGAACTTTCTAATACATATATACCTATGACACTTATATGAAGCATACCAACACATAATAAAGTGGAAAATAACTTTACTGACCCAAATTTATGCTGAGTTTTTACACAAATCACCTCTAATTACTCTTAAAGTTAAAAAAAGGCAAAACAAAGAACCACCAAAAACCACACAATCTTCTATAGTTGAACAAAGAAGAAAGGGAAACTTTTTTTACCAAAGTATTACTTTTGGTTTAGAAGCTGCCATAGGAAGATTTTAGACCTCATGGTGGGTGAAAATGCATAATGCTTTGATCCTATCCAGAATCTGCAGAGCTGACATACTTGGAGGCCTCTAAGCTTTCCCAAAGCAGGAACAGCACCTGCCAGTCTTTTTTTTTTCCTTCCTTCCTAGTTTCACTGTCACTACTCAGACCACTACGGACAGAAATGAAATTCAAAACTACCAAATCCACTCCTTGTTCATGCTCACAGAAAGACAGCAGGCGCTGGAGCTGTGAGAAGGGACCCCCTATAAACTCACTGAGCAGAGCAGCAGAGACTCCTTACCAGCCTTACGACAATTCCACCAAGATGGTCAGAGGACATGAAGCAAACATTTCCTCTAGAAGCCAGCAGTGTGCGGCAGACAGCAACAGGTTACATACAGATTAAGAGCAAGAACCATCACAACCTGATGCCTTTCAACTGCCCATCATTTCTTACACCTAAACACCAATTTTTTCTAACTTTCCACGCTCCAGCATACCAGCATTCAGGACTGCTCATTTGCTTTCAGACTGTGTCTTCCCACATTGTAAGTACTTGGCTGGAAGAGATTTCCTGGGTAATCAAAATTATTCAGGGCTGCTAATATAAGCAAGTTATAGGATCTTGTTCATAAAGTACTTGAGTTAGAAGCCCCTCCACTCCACTCTCTTCTTTCCTATTAGACTTCCCTACAACATCAGAAACCTCCTAATATTGTTCCTAAGTTATGACTAGTTTTAGGCATTTGTTGTATCAGGCCTTGTATTAAATGGCTTTTCTCAGAAGCCTTTATTTCCTCCAGTATAAAGTATAGAGAGCTAACATGTGGCAGACAAAGACCAACACAGAATATGATTACTCACACCACATACAATCATGCCTGTGGAATTCCTTACCACAAGACACAAACTTCAAGTACCCACGGGATGGGTTTAATGGGGACTGGATGGAAGGCTACCACATATAAGACACTTAAACTAATAAAATTCCTGAGTGACAAATAGCTGAAATTTGGAGGACAACTCAGGGAAAATATCATATATGCCTGCCTCATTCTTGTACTCTTTCATTGCAACAAAGATACACTCCAGATACATCCACAAAATAATTATTCCATCCAAGGTCTCAGAACACTTTCCTGCAAGGAACCAGCCACAACTGATGTGCCACAGGAAACCTGTCTAAAAAGTCTTACTAATGTCTTAAGGTCTACAGTAACCAAGCAATCTAATAGGTGAAATTCCTAAATAATTTTAACTGTATTGTCAGCTTTTACAGAGGAAGGCAAAAATTGCAACAGTCTTTGCAACTGGGAATGGGGATTTTTTTTCCTTAACCCAAGCCTACCAGTTTAAAATTGGCAGTCCCAAAGACATGCAAAAGATACTTTACCCAGGTGCTCAAAAAACAACACCCCCCCAAACCCTCAAAAAAAAAAAAAAAATCACACAACTAGAAGCAATCCCCAAAAATGCTTAAATCTTGTCCTATATGCAAATACCATATTCCTGTAATCTTTACACTTATAGAAAGCTGTTTATGCTCATTGGCTGGAACTCCTCCAGTTCATTTTAAACTTTTTTCACTGTCTTCTGCCTCTTACATTAAACTGAAGTTATCCTATTGAGATCTTTAATGACGTCTTCCCATACCTCTGGATCAGTTGTTAATCCTCATTCTCCTTGAATTACTACCCCTCCCCAACAATCAGCTGTGTGTCTCTTTCCATTCATTTGTATGAGTGTCTTCTGTTTCTTTTCTCTCTCTGCTTGCACCTTCAATCATGTAATCATATAATTTGGAAAAAAAAGATCCTAATCCACAACACAATTATCTAAGGATCCCACAAGGTTTTGTTCTCTTCTGGCTCCACGCATTTTCTCAGAAATCTCACCAGTAAATGTAATCTATGCTTTTATGCTGACACACTACCATCCACTTCCCATTCAAGATTATCTCCCTTCCACCAAAATCAAGTCTCAGCATCTAACATAATCTCTCAGACTTCTACCAGCCAGCTCAAGGTCAGAGTTCTTACCTCCCTCTCTCACCCAACAGCTCTCCCTTAATTAGCAGTTTTGTTACTATCTACCCCACAGCCATTTAGATCCCTAACCCAAACAAGCTTTAAACTAATTTTTCCCTACATATTCTCCACCCACAGTTTGGATAAGCCTCGTCAATTTGTTCTGCAAAATAACTGACAATCTCAGGTAGACTTTCACCATCTTGCACTTTTATTATTTCAACATCCTTCTCCGGCCTAGAACAAAACAAAACAAAAAACCCCACACAGACTTAACCTTGTCACATCGATGCAGAATGCTTCTCCAAAGGACATTTAACTTGCCAGCTGAACCATGCCACTGAGGAAAGAGGAAGCATACATATTTTAGACATTTATCTCTCTGCATTATGGGGATAAACTTGGTTTTGCTTTCCAAAAAAGTTACATTCTAACCCTGCTGTGCAACCAGCTGAATCAAGATGCTGACTTCAACTGCTAATTGATCAGCAGCAGGAGGCTCCACCACTTACTACCTAGGCTTTCAAGGAAGCACCTTCACACCTTTTCCTACATTAAGAAAAGCTTTCTATCCAACACTCTGCTTTATCATGACATGTACAAAGAAACCTGACGTTAGCTACACTATCCCTACACCAAAATCACTTACACTGATCAATGTGGTCCTATTTCTTTGTACTCCATCAGTTTCCCCACATTATATTTCTAATTGGAGCCAACTCAAACAGATGTATTTGCCTGATCCTACACACAAACAATACCACTAATAAACAAAAAACGTAGACAACTCTCAAGTAACAAGGCAGTTGCTAGTCAAAAATGTAAGCATCTCCCCCCCCGGCATTTCCTGCAGTTTTAACAGCTCTAAACAAGTATCAGAAGGCTGTTGTAGTACTTGGGAATGATTCAGAGTATGATCAAAGACAAACGAGGAGGTTGGTTCTCCAATTTAATTCCAGTTGCTTTAAATTAAGTCAGCTTAAGAACTGTCATTGCATTCCCAGATAAAAATAAACAAAGACTCCCTAGTACCTGATAAGATTTCTCGCCTCCTGAAGTGGGTCTGTGGTTGGAGGTAGAGACTGAAAATATTATTGTGATATTATAAAAGATTTCTTTCAGAAGTAGATTTTAACTGAAATCAGTTAAGGTTGGGGTGGGGGGGAAGCTTGTTGCAACACTGCAACTTTAAGAGCATCTCTCCTCTCCCAGCTACACACTCGGTTGTAGGACACATTTTATCCTTACTTTAACAGCCATATGGAACGGGGACTTGGGCGCGGGGAGGCCCTAATGGCAGGTACCATGTATTTTCACAAGGAATCTCCTTCCTACTTCAACCCACCACATCTGATGCTATCCTGTATACTTGAAAACCCTGAACTACTGTCATGGCTACATAAGCAAAGGGGTCAGTTAATGGGCACAAGTGAGACACAACAGGTCTGTTCTTAAAGCCAGAGGTTATGAAGGAAGACTAAGACATGTGCAAGACTTCTCTATCCATTGAGAGAAAGAAGGAAGTGTACCACAGCAAGTAATCCCACTATTCACTGAAAACTGCTGGGTGGTAGCCTATCATCTGACTACTTACAGTTAAAACTGCACTGTAAGCTGCAATTCCTTCTGAACTGGGTTTCCTTCTGGAATGTCCTTCGTTTTCAACAGACTATGTGTAGGATCAATAAATACTGAAAACAGAGTAACTACATTAAGAGTCGCCATACAAGAAATTCCTGACTTTCTCAATAACATGAGCACTCAATAACATATTTCAGGTTTCAGAGAAATGAACTTCAGCTCTAAGGCCAATAACCCCAACGCTCAGAGTTCTTGTAAGCACCATTTCCCAGCCCTAAAACAGAGATAACGTACTAAGTCTATTAAAAAAAAAGTTCATACTTAGTAACATAACTAGATCCAAGCAATGTATAAAACTGAAGTAAAAAGAGGTCAGCTCTCTCCCTGACCCAAAGCCGAACCATAAATTTGCAGTATCTGCTGACCAGACCCAAGTATATATTTCCAATTGCTTATTTAGAATAACAATTTCAACCAAAAATGGGTCTCTCCTAGCAGAACTGGAGCCAACTTCCACCCTGCTATACAGTGTATAAAGCCGAATCCTGTCAACCTGAGCTTTCAGCCAGCAATCCCATATGTGTAGCTCATGCCTCCCTGCATCTGCAGGCATCTGCCTCTTCCTTTAAGTAAGTGCATCTACAGACACACTTATACCAGATTTGAGACTAAAGGGACTCGCACCTTCCCCCCACCACTAGCCTGGCTCCTACTCTTGTTGGTACCACTTTTTTTTTTATTATTCTTACCACAGCACAAGACTACAGATTTTCCTGAAGCTCTACTCTTAGTGTCCCACATTTAGCAAGCTGGAAACAAGCTGCAGGGCTAACCTGGTAAGGCAAATGGTGTTTAGGCTCCAGTAGAGAGCTGGAGACAGGAGCAAGAGCCTCTCCCTGGCTACACCCAACGTAAACCACATTTGCCTCCCATGGCCAGCAAAGAGCATCTACAGTCAGTGCTGGAAAAAAACCCTATCGCCCTGCTGCCAGTCACTGAGTACTACTGCTAAGTGCAACAATTCCCTCATCAAATGACAGCACGTCCTCAAGCTACAAAGTTAACTCTTAGTCAAGACATGGCAACAGACAAACTGGCATTCTTGAACTTAATCTCTCTGGTTAAATCTGCAAGCTCTTAATAAGCATGGCTGATACCACAGAATCACAACATTCACCAAAAAACCCAAAGCTTAAGGATAAAAGTGAAAAGAAATACTCGTCCGGGAAAGCACAGTCTCACACATGTTTTTGAGCATACCAAGCTGATCTCTTACTGTTACTTAAGAACTTAAAGATGCATTGGTTGAAGACAACCTGTTTTACTTTGATTAGAATGGACCAGCAACATGCACAAAACCATGTCTCAGATGAGGCAAGACAGTTCTGTACTGGCCCAAAATTGTATCACCTGGTTCACACTGAAGTTCAGTTGCCTCTTTTTCCTAACTTGTAATCAGATTTGCATATTCAGAAATAACTTAAACTTTGTGAAATACACACATTTGAACATCCAAAAAACTCATTCTTGCCTACAAGTTTGATATTTCAAAAGTATATTTCATAATTATAAACTATTCTTTACATAAAGTGATTCCTTCAAAAGCAAAACAGAGCTCAGACTTGAGAAAAGCCTTACTACACCTATGATAAACGGATTGAGGAGGAGGTGAAAAAGAGGAGAGGGAAAGGAGCAGAAGAGGAATATTGCAGATGAGGAGAAAAGAATAAGAGTAGAAATATACTGTATGGCTTAGAGAAGAGGACAAGATAACACATAGGAGACACAAAAGGAAATGCACAGAACAATGCAGGAAGCGACATACTGTGACCCATTGTAGGAAAGAAACAAAAACCACTTGTGGAACAGCCTGATCACAGGGGCTGAGGCTACAATAGCCAGACAGGGTGGGACAGAAGACATGAAGAAGAAACCAGAGTCTCTCCAAATTTCACAGTGTGGCTATTGCTACATGCCTAGCCATACCTCACAGGCAGACAACAAAATCACCTTGCTTAACTTACTTGTTACTTACCTGTTAACTTACTTGTACTTGCTTAACTGTACATCTGCACAGTGCTCATAGTTTACATTAAACCCCTGTTCTCTAGGTCAAAAACCAAATACTACTTTCAATCTTTAGCAATATCTTTCACAATTAAGCAATATTAAAAAAAAAAAAACAGGTGAAACAACTGCCCTTTAATCTGTTGTTCCCACTATAAGTCTTATGATCTCTTTCCTTCGGTGGGGCAGGGGAGGGAGGGATGGAAGGAAAGCAGCAGGGGAAGGGAGAGGACATGGTCCCAATGCCCAGCACTACTCAGTTCATGTTTTCTTCTCTTTGCCAGCATCCATTTCCACAGGCAGCACTCCATTTCCACAGGCAGTCACAGTGCAGTGACAGCCAATACCTGACTGACTGCTACAAAAAGCACTGGTTTCACATGGACACTGGCTGTGCTATCCATTCATTTCCCACTTCCTCTGGAACCACGGCTCCCCTTCTAAGTGAGGAAAATGCACCGCCTTGCAAAACAGAGCCTAGACTATGGCTTGCCAGTAATTTCATGTATCACAGTTTGCAGTGTATTATGCTAAAGCACGTATCAAGGCTCTTCAGTTGGCAGCTCTTAACTGATGAAAAGATCCCACCTATAATGGACAATTAAATAGCCACCAAAAAAATCAACTTTTCTTCCATGACTCCAGGAATCACTGTAACATTGTGAAAACTGATAAACACTAGTTTTTGAGCAGTTTGCAGGCAACACTTCTTGCTCCTCCTAATAGCAACTATGTCCCTCCCGTAGCCAGTTCTCTACACAGGGCCTGATAGCATCAGAGTCCCAACATGAAACACTCACCACAGTGAGTGGGGAGGAAAAGAAAAAAAAAACAAAACAAAACACAAAAACCCCAAGTGATTCTGCACAGCCCTCCTTAGCTGCAGGATGCTGGTACTTGTTCTAAAGCATTCACTGCTGCTGGTAACTTTGACAACATGGAAAACACTTACTTTCCCCAATCTTGCCCTGTTAAACTAATCAATAATTTTGTACAAGAAACAGAGCTTCCTGCCCCCTCCTAACCATTGTAAAATGGTAGATTACTATTTATCCAAGAAAGCTGATTTGAGAAAAATATTTCTTGAGGTATCTTCATTGTTATAAAACTCCTAAAAGTTTTGTATCCTGTATTACTGCTAGAATGGATATCTTTGTGTTAATCCTGTAGAAAACATTCAACATATCAAAACAAGTGAGTGCGGCAGAGTACAAATAGTGATTGTGCCACCTCTTTGACCTCCACACAGGTATTTTTTCAGCTCCTAAATTAACTTTTGCATACAGAGGGAGAGAGATACAGGAAATATTGAGGTTACAAGTATGTGAATAGAAACTGACTCACCACAGTCCTTTGCTTGTTGGGCAGGAAGACTCTAACAATAGGCTTCTGTGGAGACTTAGGGTTATTCCGTGACATATCAGCAGGGTTTTGATAAACCGAAAGGAATGAAGGTGCTACAGAGAGGCTAGAAGAGGAAGATGATGCAACTGTGTCTGTTGAAGCCGAACTGGAGACAGAGAAATCCGTTCCATTCCCCATGGATTCCAATAACTGCTGTTCTCTCTGCTGTAGAGCATCTAGTTTGCTGGTGTACTCTTCATAGGCCTGTGAAGGAAGAGCAGCTGCTTTAACCATGTAGTAGCCTCAGACAAAACCAGAAATCTAAATTCAGAATGGACACAAAAGAAAACGCATTCTAAACTAATTCAAATTTCTCAGGAATATGAACAAAATGGTCTGGTCAAAGAAGAAATGGCTTTCAATTCATTATGTTAAATCTTCTGAACCAACAACTAATTTTTAAATAGATTAAATAGATAAGTGGATAAAAGAAATCATAAGTCACAGTTTTAATGCACCTGCACTAAACAGTCTAATTCAAAACTACTTTAAAGACGGCAGCAATCTTTAACAAATGTTGTCAGCTGCATTGCTGAATTACTATGCTACAGCTAAATTTATCATTCTGTTGGAATGACAGCTAAACACATCTAATGCAATAATTAAGAGAAAGCTGAAATCTGCTTTTTTACCATCTGTACCTGACAACTCACCTAGCTCATCGTTCACCATCCTTCACCTCTGGCACTATCCTTTCATACCAGATAGTACAAAAAACTTTATTACAGCTAGAACACAACTAAGTTTGCCCTGTTACAAAGTCATCCATAAACATGTAAAAGTGATCCTTTGAAAGAATTTTTTTAACATCTGTATGAGATTAATTTGATTTTCCACCAAGTTTATGTAAAACCTGATTACACGCTGACCAAGTTTCTTAAACAAAAAAATTCAGTAACATTAAGTTTGCCCATTAAGTTTTTATTAAATGTAGCCAAGTTAAACATTATTGCCAAGCTCTATAATACAAATACGTAATCGGTGTATTTTTTTGTTTAAAGTTGGTTTCCATCAACTTTGTTTGTCTTCGTAACACGAAAATTTTGATCTGTATCCAAGTATCAGAATTATTTCTTCAGCATATAAATTAGTACAGAGTATCTTCAAAAATCTGAATCAGTTAAGGAACGTGTGTTTCATGCTACATAAACATGACAGTATTAACCAAGGACATGTTAGCCCTTTACAGACAAGACAAAACAAGGATCTTACAAACCTAACATCTAAGCAGCAGGGAACAGAATTTTCTACCTAGCTCTCCAGCAAGCCCAAGATCTATGCCAAGCTGCATAAATTTTCAATGCCACGAAGGACATTTATGTTAAGGAAAGATGGGGGGGGGGGTTGGTTGGGGGTTTTTTTGTTTGTTTGTTTTGGTTTTTTGTTTGCTTGTTTGTTTTTTTTTGCTTTCCTCAAGTTTTCTGTGCATAACATGTTGCTAATTAAAGTTATAGAACTGAACTGACCAAAAAATCTGCAGGGTCTACATGTGGAAAAAAAGTACTAAAGCTAAGAGAAAAAATAACCAGCATTCAGTAGTGCTGCCACAAATACTACATTTTACCATGAAATTATTTCTCCGGGTTGTACGTGCAGGTTCACCTAACCCAGACTGGTTTTCTCAAGTAAACAGTGGTTGGCCCCTCCCTTTTTATGAAGGTTTAGCATCCCCCAGGATGGACCTATGTTCAAAATTTGTGTCATCATCCCCACAATGTTAACAAAGAGAATGATAATTTGACAGTGAGGACTAAGAAAGAAAAAGCATTTTAAAGAATGCTGGTGAACATCACAATTTCAAATTCTAAATTTTATGGGTTCCATTTTTAATAAATAGATATAAGTTGCAGGAAACTGAGAACTACTTACTATTTCTTTTAAAAACCAAAGGTGTCTAGCGTTTCACGAATAGACCTCAAAACGCAGAGACTTAAACCCAAAATATTTTCACTCTAGCCCAATTCTACTGTCAAAAGTAAATTGAAAGGTTACCCAATTATAAATAATGGCATTTTTTGGCTATACAGTAACACAAGTGTGTCTCTGCTACTTCCAGGATCAACTTTACATGTGAATTCCAGTAAAAGCTCCATGTGTCAAGAATTACTTTCAGTAAACACAAATTAAGAATCATAAACTGTTACCATTTCACCAATACTTTTCTAAATACTTACTTCCTTTTCTCATGAACATTGCAAAATATTATTTGAACACATGCAACATTACATCTCTTCCGGATACTTGCGAGCTTAGTTCCTTCACAAAATTACACACGTCTTTCAAAATACTCAACCCTACAATGTTTACACTAGCAGCTTAATCTGTCACTAATGCAAACTCAAAGTCAAATGATTTATCCTAAGAGAATAAACAATGAGCACAGAACACTGGGAGCTGCTGCTGGCTTTGGGTTCTATACCATTAAATTCTGCATGAAAAGCTCTATTTTTTATGGAGACAAAAGCTCTCAAGTATTATACTGTTACTCAGTGTCATAGTAGAAGATCCTGTAATAAAACATAATGGAACTAGAAATGCATCAGTAGACTTTAAATACATTTTTCTCTTTTAAAAAAATAAATTCCTTTTATACAGAAGGAGCAACAGTATGTGCAGCAGAAACAGAATAGCTCCAATAAAATCTAATTTTCACAAAGATTAAGTACTTTGGTGAGACATTGGTTTCAGATGATGACTAGCACCCATAGACCTTACACAGCCAACAGCACCAACTCAAAACATAGAATTATCCCATGGAGTTAAAGTGAAAGAGTATTACAACAGCAAGGACAGCCTACGGCAAGTATTTCTAGCTAAAAGAAAGATTATGCCGCAGAGTTGGCCTGTCTACGAGAGAAACCTGCAGCAGCACGGCCATATTAGCAGACAAACATCAACAGCTACCCAAACCTTCAAGTCAGTCAAGACCCTCTGGGTCAACTACAAGGTTGATTTCTAACATTGTCTTTCAAAAACAAACAAAAAAATTTAAGATTAAGTTTGTACAGCATCTACAGCATGAAAAAGATTAAGCTGAACATTCAAGCAATCCATTAAATTAAGGATTTTAAAGACATTTCAGAAGGAAAAGTTTATGAAATCTAGAATGAAATCCATTCAGTTTACATATTCCCATTAAGAAGTGAGTAATGTTCTACAAGAAAACTTAAATCTTGCTTTCAGCTTGATATAGAATCACAGGTGGAAAAAAAAAGAAAAAAAAAAGTTGGAAGGTATCCCTGGAAGTCATCTAGTCCAAACACTTGTTTAACACAGAGTTAATTTTTAAGTTCAATCAGGTTGCTCAGGGCCTTGCCAAAGCAAGTTTTGAAAGTCTTGAAGGATGGAGACTCCACAACCTCTGGGCAACCAGTTCCAGGGCTCAAAACCCACTCTCATGATGAAGAATTTTCTCTTATGAAATTCACTTGATGCTATCTGTGACATTGCCTCTTCCTCTTTTGCTGTGCATGTCTGAAAAGGGTCTGGCCCTCTCTTTAAGTTGCAAAAGCCTGCAGATTCCTCCTTAGCCTTCTCTTCCCCATGCTAAACGCCACCGCAATGCAGTTGCACAAGCAGGGAGTAGATGGGTCCCTCTTCATGCTGGCTACGCACTTGCTAATGCAGCCCAGTCTGCAGTTTGCTGCTGTTACTGTGAGGGTGGGTTACTTGTTGCTCACCAGCACTCCCCAGTACTTTTCCTGCAGAGCCACTACCCAGCCAGCCGCCTGCCCGCACCCATGGGCAGCCACCTTGTCCCAGGTGCAAGATGCTGCATTCGTCATTGTCCTTGTGCTGCTTCTTGTCATGAGACTTGTGTTCTTCAACTCCTCCAGCTTGTTTATCAGTTGCCAAAAATAGACTGTCTTTAATAACATATATTATCCTCAACAAATTAATTTGTTTGCTGTATTGCTACAGGGCTCCCAATTCAGTGTGAACTTACAGTATTTCACAAAAGTAAAGGAAAATATATATTTGAAAAGCTAAATGTTAGATTCAGATTGCCACATCTTGTCAATCTACACATAACTCTATGGCTAGCTAAAATAGAACAAACAGTTAATTTTAATTACATTGCATATCAGTATATATGCATATCATATAGTCTCATACACATGAGAATACTCCCGAGGCTTCAACTAAGTAAAATGTATAAAGGCCTGGTAAGCTGCCAAGTCCACCTAAAGCATTAGAAGTTGGCATGTTTATATACAATGTATATACATGCCATAACACAACTGCTACTCACTCAGGAGTTAAAGGTACTTCTTAAATGTTGCAATCTATTGACAAAATAAAAACTGACCTCAGAAGTCAAAAGAATTCACATGATGTTACACAGATGTGCCAGTAGAGTTCTGTTGACAAGATGATGACATGGGATTTTCTCAAAAATATGCGTATTATTGTATTACATATAATTTATATTATATTTGAAATTTGCTTTCTTGGGCCATAACCAGGCTATACATTCTAGTAATAACATCTAAGGAAACAAAAAGCAACAAGTTAAAAAAAGTAATCTGGGACAAAACCAAGTAGCAAGATATGGTTTCTCCTTCTCCCTGCCCCCTACCACATCTGGTTAGAAACCCAGTCTAAACTCAAGCAGACCAACTGGTTTTACCATGCCCTCTCCCTTCCTCAATCAATTTTAGATAATATCCACATGTTGCAAGACTCTTAAAAGCCTAAACTACAGTTTTGTGGTCTTAGAAACTGAGATTGTGTTTCTATTTAAAAGATGCCTGACCTTTTAGGCTGTTGATCAAATGCAAATCCCGCTAAGTTAAATGGGAGCTGAAGATAGACAGTAACGTACGTCAGGATTTCTTCATTTAGTAAGACTCCTAAATCTGTACTTAGTCTAACTTTAGACACTCCAGTTTTGGTCCAACATACTTTATCAGCATCTGTTAGGAGCCTAGTAAAAATTAATCTGAATTTCCCCAGAGAACCACCACATTTCCCAGTGCCTGTACCCAGAGTTAGCATTTTCCTGGAACCCCACAAAAGTCTGAAACAGCCTGAGATTCAGCACTAAGATCCATTTCAGACTGTATCTGCCTGCTGTTGCAATAAGCATACCTTAGATCAGCAAAGAGGTAATCTTCTTTAATTAATTAATTTGACCTCCTGCATGGATTCATCAGATATACAGGAATAAGGAATGAAATACTCTCCTGAAATTGAACAGCCAAACTCAAAAATGGCAACAGCAAGGCCTCTGAATAAAATACATTTAACAGCCCAGGAAAAGACAAAGGTAGGGAAAAAAAAAGAAAAAATAATCACAGTAACTGGGGACAAACATACCTCTACCCCCATGATTCTCATTTTAAATTGCTTCCAACAGTAGGAGTAGGAAAGAGGATGATTCCTTCAAGACAATACTAGAAAGCTGACTGAATTTTAAAACTTATTTTGATACCACTATCATTCTATCTATGCATTTGTACACTGTTTTATGTTGTGTGGAGTCTGAATAAAAAAAAGCAGGCAGCTTACCCTTGTACTGTTATCTGAAGTAACCTACAGGTCCAGGATGCAACTTCACACCACACGAAGAACTATTTATATGCAAATGGGCTAATACTGTTCAATTAAGTTCTCACAGATGAAGTGTTTGTTGATAATATTGTACACACAACTACGAGGCAAGAAGGACACACAATGCATTTTGGAAGTTTAAATAGGTAAGGCCTCCCTGAACAGTCATTAAGAGTCTACAAAGGCTAACAAATCTGATTA
Organism: Ciconia boyciana; assembly: GCF_034638445.1. Lineage (NCBI taxonomy): Eukaryota > Metazoa > Chordata > Aves > Ciconiiformes > Ciconiidae > Ciconia > Ciconia boyciana. The sequence continues at coordinate 64,894,518 of NC_132934.1, forward strand.
AGTCATTTAAGCACCATCTCTCTTAAGTTTGAGCTGACTGCTTTTGGCCAGTCTGGATCTGTTCAACCCATTTCAGTTTGTAAACAGCATTTGTTGCCAATGCTAAGTTGAAATGCACCGATCTTTATTCTCTTTTCCCTAGCTTAGGTTATCATCAGTACTTCGTTGGTAGGGACAAAAAAAAAAATTTTTATGGCCATTATAGAGGCATACACAACTGCATATTTTAACCATTTTTGCTAACTGAATGCCAGCTTTTCCAGGTTTCATAATATTAGACTTCTTGGCAGTAAAGATTTCCAATATTCACAATGCTTAGACAAACCCTTAAGAAAAGGGTTTTTCCACAGTGAATCACAAACTGCATATTTTGGGAAACAGCACTGCGAGGACAGATATAATGCACTAAGAAATTATGTGGGAAGACAAAAATCATTGATGTTTTCAGCTGCTGTGATACAGAGAGCTTCCAAAAAGTGTGGTAAAACCCATCGAGGAGCTCCTGCAACCTCTTTTCCAGAATAAAAATGCTATTAGTGATATTTCTACATCTACCGAGTCAAGCAGTTATTTCAAACATTTGACAGTGATTTCTAGGTGTCTGTTAGATCTGAGATGCCTGCTCACAGACAGGGGATGGAAGAAGTTAAGAACTAGGATTACCTAAGAAAGAATTTTAGCTACAAGCCCTTTTCAGATTTTAATACAGCCATTGTTTACTACATTTATTATTTCTTCCAGGCAGAACAGAAAAGCTTTTCTTGTAATCATATTAGAGAACCCTGATAAGATTCCCAAATCTATTACTAATTATAACAATTAGAAGAAAATTGTGTGGTTAATGACAAATGTTCTTTTCCTTCTTCTGTTCATTTTGTTTCCTACCCCTGTACCTTATACACACACTCAGAAGTCTCCCTGCAGTTTTGGTCTCTTTCCTCAGCCCCTGCTTTCCTGCCCTGACAGGAGGGAGACAAGCTACCTGCTGCCCTCCAGCTTCACGCTACATTTTCCACTCCTGGGCAGCTGCACACCAAGTAGGCTGCCCAGGCTTGCAGGTCCTACTCTCCGCGCTCTACAGTCACCTTTAAGACTGTCATTGAGGAGTGATGGATCAAGGCAAGGAGATACCCCTGAATCCAACTACCCCCTCTTGTAGGAATAATTAAATATACGCCGAATTCAACATAGCACAGGTCAATCACTTTCAATATTTCAAGAAATCCAGTCCTCTTTCATAGTCAGTTGATGAATCCTGAAATGATGACTGTGACAATAGCTGTCAGTTTTAAAGTTCTTTTGATGTAAAACACATTGAACCCCCCCAGAATTAAAAAAAAAAGTCTGCCACAAAAAAAAACCGTTTTGTCTTCTTACTCTCAGATGAGCACAGAAACAAAAGCTTGTTAGATTCTATTTTCTTGAGCAACTATAACTAAGGCATAAATTCGTTTTTATTTTTAAATGAGGTGTGTGTTTTATATTCAATGCACAAATAATTTTACTACATCCTTTGAATACTCAATTTTCAGAATTAATTTCCTTGTTCAGTTCTTCAGCTTTTCTATCTGTGTTTCCGCTCCCTCAACCCCTTCCTTTCCACTTTTAATTGAAATGCAATTTTGTCACCAGGTTCAACCACAACTTTACTTGACAGGTCTACAGAGGCAGCTCCAACACAGGCCAGGAGCCAGCGTACGGGGCACTCTAAGTTCTGTGAACATGTGCAGTTAGTAAGATGCATAAGAAACAAAGGATATAAAGCCAGACAGGAGTACAAAAGAACCAAACAAATCCTATTTTACTGAAACTCTACACATCAGAAGATGGATGGATAGCTGTCAAGCTTTTCATAGGTATACAAAAAGCCATGTTTTTGCAGAAAGCATTACAATAACAAACGATGCTTACAACAGTGAAAGGCAATATGGGTGAAAGCAAAAGTGTTCACTTGCAGGTACTTATCTAGCAATTACCTTTGGCTAATTCCAACTTTTGCCAAGAGAAGCAGACAAGGTGCTTGCTGATAACACTCAAGAGATTATTAACAGGCATAATCTACAGAATTCCTTAGGAGTCCCTCACATTTTATGGAAGATGCAAAGAGATCAGAGCAGTGGAAAGAAACAAAGGGAAGGGTGATGCAGTCCAAGTAACAGACTAGCAAAATTACCCATACAGATTCTGGGTAAAAGCAGGGCAATATTGCACTTTACAGACAGAAATGACACTGCAGCAAAACAATCAAAATGTAAAAGTCAGAAGAGGATGGACAGAGTATAAGTTACATTACCTTCCCGTTCAACCACTTTTGAGATAGTACACAGACCATAGCATCAAGACTTAGACGTAGACTAGATGTGAAAGCTTGGGGGAAAAGAGGGGTCATGCATAGAAATCTGTGATGATGCTCAGGTACGAAACTGAGCAACAGGCCCAATACTGCACAGCGGCTCTGTACGTAGGGAGTTTGCTATTTCTAATGGATGTCAGACGGATGAGTTATCTATTGAACCACTTAAGCACATGTATTCTACATACTCTCCTGTTCTTTTCACTAATATCAAAAGTATTGTATTTTCTTAGTACCGCATTTCCTAGAAGCAAACGTGTTCTTCCACACATTATCACACTACATTTAGAGCTTTTTACATTGAGCTTTGTCCTTTCATGCTGCAACCAGGGTTGTTCTGGTCCTTTTTCTGACAGGTGGAGGAAAACAGAAAGTCAAAACATTAGCTCTAGCAGTGACAGATTAGATTCAGATAAATTGCTGCAAAGTAAATTCTGATCATAGAAATCAACCCTTGTTCTTGACCAAGGCAAAAGCAGCCAAAAAGGTGGGAAACACACAGAAAGGATGCACCAGACAACTGCTGCTGGGTTGAAAGAAACAGTCAAGGGTAGACAGTAATCTTGCTTCTGACTTTATCTGTAACGTATTCTGTTACATATACGGGTACTCTGTAACATATTTCTTTTTCTTTCCCTCACACTTTAGTTCTACCACAGGAAATCTACACACTAAACAAATGACAGATATGCAGCATTTAATTCTACTCACTTAAATCAATCCATTTGAGGATGACCTAATCTAAGATAAAGACCAACCAAAGAGAAATTAGTCTCCCCTCTCACCCCATTTTCTGGTTCTTGGCTCACAGCTGCAAGCTCTTCCCCTTCCCCAACCTTAACCACAGCTTTGGGGCTCACTGGACTTCATCACGACCAAGTTCAATCCACTAACTGGATGGCAAACTAATCCAGCAAAAGCAGAGTATTTTCCTTCCAGGTTAGTGATTGGAAGTGGCTTAGCCACTACTGGTACTGCAAGTACCTGAACAAAGGAAGTGGAGAAACCACATAGCGAAGAGCTGGGAAAATCAAGGCTTTTCATTTCAATGATGATGGGCTCTTTTCACAGGACTCACTGTCTCATGGGATAATTCAACTGAAAAAGCGGAATCCCAGTCACTTCCACCTTCCTCCCAATGGCTTACTGCTCCCTAGTCAGTACCAGCACTACTTGTCACAAGACCCGCTTCATGATTCAGCAGAACTCACTGCAGCAGAGGATCACCCTGCTCTGTCTTGCAGAGCTTCCCTACCATGTTGATGGGCCAGAGTTGCAGTTTCATCTCAGCGGCACATGGAACCATCGAACTTGCAAATCTGCTTTAAGCTTCATGGTTTGTAGTCACCAACTATTTCAGACTTATCATATTCTTTACACTATCATAATAATTTCCTAGTACATATTTATGACTGCAAATGCCCTCTTCCTTATCAATGAAATACAGACTAATCGAAAAAGCTTCCCAGTGTAGGGATCTCAGTTTTAATTTAGATGCAAGCAAATGACAAATGGCTGTAATGAACTAACGATTTCACTACCTGTAATCCAGACTTAGTACAGATTACGCTCATTATTACTGCAATTTGATACACAATCTAATGAAACCAATATATATGTGGCAACATTAAATCCAGACATATGGAATGAACCAGTTCATGTGAAAACAGAGGTGTGTTTATATACCATTGAGTGGTTAAAATAGTGATTAGCATTCATTCAATACTCCCATTTCACATTAGCAGTAAGTAAAGCACTACAGAGGGCCTCATTTGACCTTAATTGTTAAGGACGTTATGTCAACATTTGTATAATCAAGCTAGTGCCCTGCTCTGACATATTAAGATAAAAGCTAGAAGTACCTCAAATAATGAGATCTTTACTTTTAATTACCCAGTGCCTTTAGGCAGCAATTACAACTAAAAAGACTACAAAAGAAGTCTGGTTGACCTCCAGTTATTTCAATACTTGAGAACACCAAGACAAGGGCAGGGTTTGGAGCAAGTGATACCCATTCAATTCCTAATAGATGTAACTTATGCATGCAGTCTTTTTTATGTTCCTAATGGCCCTACGTCAACACAACTTTATGAATCTGGAGTGATGAAAGAATACAGAAGTTTAATTTGTAGTTAGTTTACAAATTAAACACAGCTTAAAAATATTACTCCACCCTACAATTTTATGTATTTCTTTAAGAAGTTCCCTTCTACTAATACAATTTTTTGGATTCTAGATGATCATTTTTCAAAGAGAAAAGTGAAGTCAACTGCTTTAAAGGCAATGTTAGTCTTATAAGATGTTTTCATGTGTACGTGTATATATTTGCTTTTAGAAAAAGGCACGCTCTGTTATTATACACACACACAATCTTCCCCCCACGCCCTGCATCTAAAAAGAATGCTTTATAATTCAGTTGCACCAACATAACTATTAGACCATGCCACTGATCTTCCCCTACTGATACGTATCAGGAATCCCATACAGTTCCTTTCTATCTCCAGGGCAAGAGTTAAATTTCTAAGACACAGGGAGAATATTCTCTTTTACTACAGGTATTCTCAGCTTTAACATAAGATTCTTCATATAAGATTAAGATAACACACCATTAATCTAACCACACTCATTTGAATGTAAACTTACCTCTAAATATATTGATGGTGGGTTATGCTCTCCTCCAAATTTGTCTAGCAGTGCCTCTATATGTTCTTGTGTTAATTTAATCATCTGTTTGATATTCCACACCTAAAACAGAAAATTAAAAATTTTTATAATCAAAAGGAGCTTAGGGAATCTGTCCTAAAACAAACAAGCTACCTTTTCTTGATATTTGATAACAGAAGTCCACAATAAAAGTATTTTAATTATCAGTAAAAGAGTGAACAAAGCTATCCCATTCATCCACTGTCAGTAAGACACAGCTTGCTTCTGAGATAAACAGAAAAATTAAATTTGGTTTTAAAACTCAGGAACCATTGAACAAACAACTTAAGAACAGTTTATTTTTCATGTTTATCAAAACTGTATTAAGTATTTTCCTTGCAAGACTTTACAACTCAATTTCTACAGTACTACAAAGCTTAGTGAAGGAGTTGTTCTACCAAATCTTAAGTAATCTGTGTAAACGACATTCACAAAATCTAGACCTAGTGTTCTATTTGCATGGGAATAGGATATCTTCATCATAAAGAGCATCTTCTATACCTGAATTCTATATTCCATCTACCCTGCAAGTTTTCTTACTGACCTTGGACATGATCTGAAAAAGACATCTACCTCTAGTGCACAGAGAAAACTTATGGCATTATACTGTGAAACAACTCAGGCTGTTACTCATTCTTCACAACATCTTGAAAGAGTCAATTTTAGGACTTTGAGACTATTGTAGGTGAACAGTATTAGGAATCTTAATTTATACCTAAACAGGCAGTGAAGCACAAACCCAAACACTTAAAGCAATAATGCTACACTGATTTAAGAAGCTACTTTAGTCCAGCCAAATTCAGAAATTTATAGCAGGGGAAGAGGGAGGAAAAGGAGAATCTCTTCTTCATAGGTACTGTTATTCACACTATTTATCAGGAAAAAATGATTACATCAGAGTTGTTAGACCCAGGGTGGAAGAAATAAATATAATATACACAGTGCTTCTTCCAAAGGGATTTTAAAGATTCCTGTTACTTTTTTCAGTTTAACTCTTATCTATTTCACAGATTATAATATATACAGCCTCCAGACCAGGTCTGGATTTACAAACTGTGACAGCCTACCTCTTTAAAAAGATGATGCAAATAACTTTGCATTCTAAAGTAGGCACCAATAATAGTATCCAATCCAAGTTGGGTCAAAACAAGTTTTACTACGTAACTTGAGAGGCTCACAAAGAAACAAACTCTAAAATACAGAACTCATTTTGCACACCACCTGATTTACCCCTTCTAATTCTAGACATCAGTTATTTGCCAGTGATTTCCTAAAGTAAACTAATAATTGATTCACTTCTAGCCCAAGTTTTAGAACAGATATCAGAACAAAGATTTCATCAAGAAGCTACAGTCAAGCAAAAATAGTTTGCTCAGGAACAAGCAACCCAAACTACAAGGAGAGAGGGGACACCAAACAGAGTGTGCTATTCAAGTATTCTGTATGTAAATTCCCTTGAGGCAACTGTGGAAGTCAGCTTGCTTCTCAACTTGCAATCAGTTTATCAGGTTGAAGCTAGGACTGCCAACCAGCAAAGAGAAGGATTTCTGTATTTTGCTAGCTTTTCCCAAGATGGCAAGAGCTAGTTGTACGGTTGGTGAAAAGAACAAGCTGGAATCAACAGTATTTCAATGAACCCGTTCAATGTAAGAGTTTAGGATGTTTAGTTACTGTGTAACTGGTAACATGCTGTTAAGCTGGGTATGTATACAGAAAATTCTTGCCAATCTAAGGAATCATCTCAGGATTACCTTCAGAAACAGGTTTCACTAGTACTTAATGCAACTTCTATTATTTGGTCATTCTGGCAATGTTACCCACCAAAAAGTTTTCCTCAACATGTACTGTACCACAACCAATATCAACAATTTACTATACTTAAATGCCTGGCAATGGGAGAGGTGGGGAGGAAAGATGCTTCACTGACAAAGTAACCCAGAATTGCAGAACGGTTGAGGTTGGAAGGGACCTCTGGACCTCTAGTCCAACCCCCTGCTCAAGCAGGTTGTTCATGACCATGTCCAGATGCCTTCTGAATATCTCCAAGGATAGAGATTCCACAGTCTCCCTGGGAAACCTGTGCCAGTGCTCAGTCACCTTCACATTAAAAAAGTGCTTCCTGATGTTCAGAAGGAACCTCCTGTGTTTCCTTCTGGTCCTGTCACTGGGAACCACTGAAAAGAGCCTGGCTCTGTCTTCCTTTCACCGACCCTTCATCATCTTTGTGGCCCGTCACTGGACTCTCTCCAGTATGGCCACGTCTCTCTTGTACTGGGGAGACCAGAACTGGACACAGCACTCCAGGTGTGGCTTCACCAGTGCCGAGTAGAATGAACCCCTGCCAGATGAGTTTCCAAATACTTTTTTTGAAGACTGATAATGAATAACTTCCTTGCTTATATGTTATTTTCTATTTTGTGCCATAACCACAACCTTGCTTCTGTCTTCTCTTACAGTAAAGATATAGAATAACAAATACAACTGAGCAACAGCAATATTCACAACAGAAGCATGTTATTTAGGAGATGTTGGCAAGAGAATCAACCAGCCCTTAACGAGGGCAGAAATCTTCCTGCTAAGGTAATATAATGACAAGAGTAAAAACTGAGTGACTAATGAAGAAAACAAAAAAGTTTTGAAACTTATTGCCAGCTGCTGGGCTACGGCAAAAATGTTTTCACCTGAAGAAGCTGAAGTCCAGTGGAAGACAACATTGCTCAGAGGAGCTGAAAACGGTGCCCTGAATTACTTACTATATATCTGTGCACTAAACCAAGAGCCCTTCCACAAGTGAATGTTCTAGGCAAACTTCATATGGATTTCTATCATCTTAGAAAGGCTATTCACACAGTTAAAAGTACGCTGAAGGCAGAAGGAAATCTATCAAAGTCAACCATAGCAACAAATCATTATTTGTTGCTCACAGAAATGGAAAACCTATTTTGTGTGCCATATTCATCAAAAGTCTGCTGACAAGCTGAAAAAACTTTCACAAATCTAGTATTGACTAGCATATTCTATCCCTAATCAAGAACGCACAAGAACATGTACACCATGGCAAACTTCCAAGCGTCACAATTTCCCTTTAAGTAGCAACTTCTACTTATTTTTACTTACAGAAAACTTACCTTCTGGCTTCCCATATCAGTGAATATGCTTATACACAGTTTTTTGTGGTCCATAGTATTCCTTACCTAGCTAGCTCCTTGACAATCAACCCCTGTGCAAGTATATTGCATTCTACTACACAGGATCTACAACTACTTCAATTCAATTGAAGGAACTTGAGCCTTTTCCTAACTGGAATTTGGAAGCAGTGCTCTGTGCAAGTGACCTCATGCGACTCAAAAATGTCTGCTTCTGCACACCACAGTACCCACAGCTTCCACCTTACAAAAAATACACCATACCTGTTGCACTTACACAGCCAGCAGAGCTAGCAACTTCAGCCTGTCTTCTCCTTGCAGACTTGCTCGTTCAGATAACTCAGCTAAGTTTGCATCATGTGCATGAGCCCAGCCTTACAGACTTTGAGCCATGACATACCCTCATCATCTCTGTGGAAAAAAAACTTAAGAATTAAATCTCTTGAGTTCAGAAGCACTCGCAAAGGTATGGGTTTCCTTCAACTGTCCAAGTAAAACTTAAGTATACAAAAATGGCCTAGGATTTTAGTGTCTCATTCCCCATAAGCACGTACATTACAGGACAGCAGCAGAGAACTACCTAACAAGAAAGACAGCAAAAACATTAAATATAGAATCCTTTTAGCAGTCAGTTCTGGACCAAAGAGCTTGTTCCTAGAGAACAGAATAAAACCAAGTTTTTCAAGGTAAATGCGTACACACTAATACCATTCCTTCCTCGAGATCTCACAGTAACCCCTTTATCCACACTTTATTCACATTGTCTCTAGAAGTAAAAGAAAACTGCAAAAGCTTCCTGGTCATTAAGAAAGAACAGACCTATTTTTTTTTTTACCCTTATGAGCATTCCACTACACTTATGAAACTCCTCACCTGTAGGAAACCATAAAACCACAACTGCCAAGTATCTTGCAGAAATACAAAAATTGATGCCAGCCTAAGAGACAGTTGCTAGAAATCTTAATGTATCCTGAAGTAAAACTGCAATGCACCTAGTACTGTCCACATGCAAGTCCAGTCCCTTCCCACAGGAAGCAGCATGGTTATTTGAGACACCCTGTTCCATTGTAGTTCCACGAAAAAGTAATGAATCCTTTACAGCCTGGATAACCTTATCATTTTTCCAAAAAAAGCCTCAAATAAATTTTTCTGTCCTATCTGGTAGCATTAGGTTAAGGTTATTCTCTATCACAAGAGATTAGATTTGATTCTCCTTTTAGTGCTGCTGACACAAGGAAGCTGACGCAGGCTAACATGGACACAGGCAGCCAGAAGACTGGAAATATTCCAGATATACTGGAATATATCAACTTGTATCTGCCTATTGCGGATAATTGTGCATTAATTCTGCAAATAAGCACTCCCTTGCAATGTAATAAAGATGATGACCTATTTCAAGCCAGAGGAAAGTCAGATACAGTAGAAGCCTAAATCTATTCTATTCAGGGAATCCTATGGCTCCACAACTGCGAGGCTATAAGCCACAAAGTTATTTTCGCATCCTTTGCTGCTTGTCAAAACACACAGTGCCTGAGACAGCACAAAGCAAGCTATCTTTTATACTTTTTGTACCTGGCATCAGTACTCAAATCTTGCAGCACATCCTCGCTCTAAGCTCTATGATTCACATTTGGTAGAAGACACCCGAGAGGTCAAATCTATTCTGTAAAGAAAAAAAAAAGCCATTATTTGTCCAGGCACAGTATATCCTGCGTTTGGATTATCACACTTGGTGATGATGGGAGAATACTTTGATAGAACCAACTAGGTAATTTAAAAAAAAAAAATAATTAAGCGTCTGATTTGGAAACTGTTTTATAAGGAGGACAAAATCATCAATACCTATCCAGTACTATTCTAATCAGTCCCTTAAGGCTTCTTTCTTACAGAATCAATTCAATTGTTTGGTCCACTGAGCTAGAATCCACTTTGTCAGAAAATGCTTTAGAAAGTTGTCATGTATGAGATTGTTCTTAGCTGGACTAATGCCTTAACTAACTTGAAAGTGAAGCGTTAGAGTGAAAGAGAGGCAAGAGGACATATGAATGGGGTTAATAACTCAGCATCCCACCTCAGCATTCACATGTCAAGATGGAGAGTTTGCATTTTCCCAGTTTCTTTGCTGAAAGTCCCTGTTACATCTTCCTCACATTTTGGTATCTTTTCCTGAGATACTTTCCCCCAGTATCAACCTTGAATGGTTCTGTCCTCTTCTTGCCTCTTACAAAGCTTTTCATTTTCTGCACTCATCTGCTGGAACACATGCATACAGTAGGAATGATAGGCCCTTCCTTCTTCATATACTTCAGGCTCTAGCTCTTCTCCATCTCTCAACTTGAAGCTTCTCTCAACTTGCACATCCACTATATTAATTTTTGCATTTTTCCTACTCTCTGCTGGCTCTTCATGCTTACCACATTTTCAACAGTGTAGTTAAACTTTTTATTAAAACAAGTATAAAAAATACTAACAGCTGAAAAACTTTACTGACTTGAAAACCTGCTCGCAATGGGCTCCACATAAGAGTTTACACAAGCGATATGAACATCAACATTGAAGTGCTTTTCCTAGTTTCTCCTCCCCAACTTTTCATTATGTTGGTGAATCAATTTTATCGCAACTCCTTTACAATATCTGAGATACAAACTTTGACAGTGTATTGTCATTGTTGGCTAACTGGACAGTTCAGAATGAGTCCAGTAAAATTTACGATCACAGACTAGTAAATAAGTTACGGACAACAATATCTACAGAAGTTACTGCAGCCAAGAGAAAAAGGATCTGGTATCCCTTTTTCCACAAAAGTCTATGAACATATTTTTCTAGACTGTTGAAGAACAGCCTTGATGAAGATGTATAATAGTATATTCAAGAAAGAAAATCCTCAAGAAGAGGTACAACATTTTTTGTACCATCCCATCTGATGACTAGGATCATAACTAGGTCAGCTAATACAGTAATGTGGTCAGCAGGCATCTGCTGTAACACAGCAGTTAGTAAAATATTAAAAAGGCTTCAAGATTAAAACTGTTTTCCACTTAGCAGGTAACATTTTTTAGGAAGGAAAGGCCAATTCTTAATCCCCCATAACCAGTAATGCAGGTTTTGAACTGTGTCTGTTGTGACACTGTTCCCATTAAGCAAAAAAAACAAAACCAAACACCCAACAACTCCCTCCCTACTCCAAAAAACTAGGAAACATCTGACCAAGTTAATGCTCAAGCATCAGAGTATCATCTTTGAGGAGTTAGCAGCAGAAACTATTGAAAAAATAAGTGGAAGACTAACTCTGAGATTCTAAGATAAACACATTCAATAAAGACCTGCTTTCTTTACCAGAGGACTTCCACCACACAAGATCCTGGTATTACTAACACTTGGTTTTTACTTAATATTCTTGCATCTCTCATTTATTTGCAAACCGTCAGTTGCAACTGAGAGTAATCTGTGTCTTTTCCTTTGTTTGATTCTAAATGCAAATTGAATTACTCATCATTCGGCTCTACTCTTAAAGCAGAATAAATAGCTTTTCAGTCTGTCAGGCCTTTGCCTCTTAAGTTGCCTCCTCTTTAACAAAAAGGAATTCAGACTTCAAATGTTCCTTACTTCTTCTAAGTGTTTAAAAATATTTTTTAAATACAATGATAAATTGTAAAGGATAAAGCTCAATAAATTCTACCCTTGTAACATAACCAAGGAGCTTCTCTACAAGAACAAAGTCACCAAGAGTCTTAGGCAGTGGTTGCTTTGCAGCTTACACCAACCTAGAAGGTGGGTGCAATTATCATATTGTCCTTGGCTATTTACCCCTGGTCCCTTCCTAACTCTTTCTCCAAAACTTCAAGCTTTGGCTGAACCATTTCAGTACGCTAAACAAGCAGAAAATTGTTCTCTTTGTCAAGGTTAGTTTTCTGCCAGTCTAGTGTGTTGAAACAGCTTGACAAAGGACCCAGTGACCACCTGAGCTGGTGCAAAAACTCACCTTTCCTCTCTACAGCCCACAGTTAGATGGATTCAGGCTACCATGAAGCAGCAGCCTTCCTGTTTAAGTTTCAGCTCTCTTTCATTCCCCCACTTTTTCCATCACCTGCCATCTTTGCTGCTTGCTGCTAAGTAGAATTTGCCTCCCAGTACTATAAAAAGGAAAGTTAACAAATGTTTTCTACCACACTAGAACAGCAGAGTGTGAAAAATAAGAGGTGTCTGTATCCTTCATTTAAATCATTAACCACCAGTTGCACAGCTTTCTTTGATCTAACTAAATCTTTAATTCCACATTCCTCGAGGCTTTTGTGTTGCATTACTACTAGTCCCTTTTATTCACTTTGGTACTAATTCAGTAGTCATGAGGATCATGCACAGATCAAATTCTGGTACAATTCACTGTGTTTACATTTATGAATTTAACAACTTCTCCCTAGACTGTCACAGGTTTAAAAAAAAAAAAAGTGGAAAAAAACCCCTATCCCGATTTCCTAACTTATTTAAGAATGCAATTTTGCTTTAGAGAGGTAACTACCACAGACTCTCAACAAGTGTTAAATGCATACAGCAGTGAAATTTAAAAAAAGACACCAGACTATTTCTCCACACACCTTAAGCTGAAGACAAGTCATATTTGTGATGGAAAGCAAGCAGCCAACCAGCTAATTACAATAATTGCTTATAAGAAGCAAACACTAGTCGAGCAGAGCTCTTACACAGCTTGGATCACATTAATTAAAATGGCAAAACAAATAAACTCAGTCTCGCCTGAACTACAGAACTTACTCTGTTCTCTCCTTGCCAGAGCACACAATTAACTAGACTATCCAGAAAAGATAATCAGCACCTATTTAAAAGTTCATGTTATCAATCTATAAAATAATTTGTTATACACTTTGCAATACTGCACCACTAAACTATTACTACACTCTGCATGTGTTTTCTACCAACTGGTTAGAAAATATAAGACAGCTGGAATTGTCAGTCAAGTACAAATATATTCTGTTTGTTCAGAAATATCTGTGATCCAATAAAGTAACTAAGGTATCCCATTTTTATCACAGAGGCCTCAAAACCTGAAGCAGAGCAAATGTACTTTTTTTTTAAATTTGTAAAACACAAGTAATTTGCTCCCAGTCACAGAAAACAGTCACAAATAGAAACTGCCACAGAAACCACATTCTCCTAAATAGAATTCTATGTTCTACTCAGCAGACCATGCTGCCTTAGTAACCCTAGTACCAACATGAAAAATGAAATAATTTAAAAGGCAGAATTGGCTCCTTGCCACTCATTGTAGAGTTAGGAGAGTTTTAAAAAAAAAAAATCCAAACCAAGATACAACAGCTACCACAGTAGGATGTTGTAAACATCCTAGTAGTTGTAGTTGTAAACAACCATCTAGTTTAGAAAACTGGGGGGGAAGGAGGGGGGAAAAACAAAAAAACCCCACCCCCGCTGCTGAAAAAGATATTTTCATTTGACTCAGTCAAACTTCAGCTGATCAAACTGAAGAACCATTTAGTACATAAAACCTGCTGCAAGACTTACAACCTGTAACTACTGAATCTAGAGACTGGAAAAAGTTACATCAATTTTCAACAATGTACATAAGCTTAAAAACATCACAAGAGACTTTATTAGCACTTGCAAACTGTATTCTAGGAAAATTATGAAAATGCTTAAAGAAATTCTTTCTGAAAGCTACCTCAGATGATACTAGAGACTCACATTTAAACCTATATTACTTACAATTAGAGAGAATGGTTGACCTATTGAGATTCAATGAATAAATTTACAAAACCAGTTCAAAGACTGAGGCACCAATATACAACCATCCAGTTCAAAACTACCAACTTCTTAGTCATAATGACGTATTTTACTTTGTGTTGATTTTATAGTGCTTTTCAAACACCATTAGTGAATAACTAGTACTAGAGAGATAAAAAACTATACACCCTACTCAGACTTCAGAAATGCCTACCCTCAAAACAATCCCTTTATCTGAGATAAAGTAAAAAAAATAAATTTAAAGTCTGTGCTCCAAATGTCAGAAAATGTTGACTGAACACAATGTAACTGCATTTGAAAAGCATTTACTACTTATCAGTACATTTAACAACAGCTTTATTAACGACTGTACTGTTTAAGGGGCCTCACTACGTAACAGATGAAGATATTAGAGCTGGTATCCCCTTTTTGTGGTAAAAAAAAAATTCCTAGCCACTTAGTTACGCAACATATTTTTGAACAGTAAGTACATTTTGTTCATTAACAACCTTACTTGCTTGCCTCCTAGATTAAAGATTTTAAAGAAAGTTGGTACCCTCCACGTAGAAATTTAATTGCCTTTTCATACTAAATTTTGTGCAGGTATACTGGGAGAACCCACAAAAAAAATTCACTTGATCAGAACCTTAGAAAAATAAAAGCTTCCTTCAGTGCCCAAACACACTCCTATGATCTCCTGAACTCAATATCGATAGTGTGGAGAATTCATCTGATACTGAGCACTACACCTGCACTGCACAAGCAGCTCCATTTTGAAAAGAGCACAGGTTCTGCCTTCTGATCTTTAATGTTCACGTTGGTCAGGAGTGTCATGGTGGAATGATAGCTGGCAGCACTGTCCCCTGAAAAGCCCTGCCTGAACTGACAGCACCTTCAGACAATGGGAATGGTTAAAAATGAGACCTTTGCCTGTTTCGCCCTTTTTTGCCAGGGTCCACATTCATAAAATGTCAGAAACAGAATAAAGAAAGGCACTGTTGCAACTCCTTCAAAACACACAAATGCTAAAAAGGTGGAGTAACAAGCCAAACGTTTGCAGTAAGGGGTTTAAACAGGAAAAAAAGAAGAAAAGGCATGTAATTCTGCATCAAGCAGCCTTATTTAACTTCAGTACTGGTCACAGAAGAGGAAATAAGTTGCATAAATACGTATTTCATCATTTTGGAAAGAAGCTGTGCGCAGGAGGGAAGATTAAGGGATTCCATTGTACACCCAAAAAGCTCAAAAGCAACTGGAATAAAAAAGCTGAAGCAAAGAAACACATATATTGCATACTGACTTCTGTATCCTGCACTAGCTGTGAGAAAGTAGCTGTGTTCACACACACAGATGTGTGAACAGTTAAAAATTACAAAAACAATCTCACACCTCAAAAAACTAAATACTGTACATAGAACTCTCAACGTGGTCAAAGCTGTTGGAAAAGTATACTTGCTATACAAGAAGCTCATAGAGGACCTTCATGTCCTTGGTACACTGGCAAAACTATGGCGTGTAATCATATTTCTGTAAAAGGTATGCTCAAAAGTAATTGTGACAGACCGAGTAAGATTGCTACAACCTAGCATGTGTAAGCTCAGGACCACAGAGATCTAACATGTCAGGATCTAAGCCTGGCAAGTCCAGCTAAGGAAGCCTCAGATGAACAAGACTCCTCCTTCAAATATAAAATATTTAAGGCCAGTGCAGTTTCATGGGACAAAGATGATCTTAAAAAAAAAAAAAAAAAAAGAGGAGGGGAAAGAAATTGACAATCCACCATACTACCACTACTCTCCCTAACCACATTCCTTCTGTCTCCTACCTCGCAAGAGTTTTGGAGCTCATTGTATGCCACGTTGAGGAGATTCAGTTCACTAAGCTTGCAGAAAACTAACCCAGCAAAAGCGATGCCAATTTTCTTCAGCATTAGTGAGTTGAATCAACTCAGGAAAGGACCTACGTGGTACTAAGTTGGCACAAGAGAGTAGGTCTGGCTGAGCAGCCAGGCGTAGGTACAGGAAACAGCAAAACCTCCCTCTCTGGGTGGCAGAGCACCACTTGACTGACTTCAGAGTAACTGCAGCAATAGGGAGCAGCATCAACCCTTAGGGACTATGGGTATGACAGAGCATTTCTAGTATATTGTACATTACACTGACCTTCAAAAGCGAGTTGTTCAAGCTGAAAATAAAACTTACATAAAACTTATGCTTGGCCAAAAAGCGTCGCCGAAAAAACCTCTTAAACCTGAAGTAGCTTCTATGTAAGGCTGGATTGGAAGAGAATTAGCGATTTCATGATCATTTGAAACCTTCTTTTGTTTCCCTTGGAAGTACAAATGAAATTATGTTTCCTTCTCATTGAAATTCCCTCCAAAATCTTTCATGCAGTCAAATTTTCTACAGATACAATAATTAATAAAACTGAACTATAGATTTGTTACAAAATAACAAAACGGTGGAATATAGGAGCTTTAAGGAAATCAGGAGTTTTTTTCAGTTTGTTTTAAAAAATAGCTACCATCAAAAGATATTGCCATAAAAACCCCAAATCTCATTTGGTCTACAGTATTTTTAACTACATGCAACAAAAGAACTGCCTTTCCTGGATGAACAAGTGTCAAGAAGGATATTATTAGAACAGCCTTAAAAATAAGACATCTTTGAGTTTAACAACTACAACAAAATACAAATGGGAATAGCACCAGTGGCTCAAGTAACAACACAAATTAACAAAAAACTCAGTACCAAACGCTTCGTATCCAACCAGTTTGTGGATATCCACAGAGAAAAGAAACAAGCCTCCTGAGACATCAAAACTTTTCAGAAGAAGCTACTACTCTATTAGGCAAGTTTTGTGTAATCAAACAAGCTACTACAGGACAGAGCTGTTAATCCTATTGCCTTTTGGGAAAAACATCATAAGCAGAAATTTCTTTAATATCCCCACTAAAATCAAGTATTTCAAGGTTGTGTTCTAATGTTCGATCTACCTTGCCACACATAAATCATAAAAAGCCTAAGGAAAAAAAGACTAGAGGTTACTGAAGTGATTGCCTTTTCTACACCTGGATCAACTTTCCCCCATCACTCCTGACATATGTTTGCCTGTGGAGGTGACAGAATCTATTAATGGACATTTTACAAATAAGTTAAGAAAGTCTATTTTCATGCTTCACTATACCTAGCCATAAAGAAAAAGGTCTAATAGTAACATGAAACCATTTTCTCTGCTACCATTTAAACTCACTACTGCTGGCAGTAATTGCCACAAGCCTGGAGAACAAGTTATTTGCATTCTTCTTTGCATTAGATTTGACAATTTCCCCTTCTTTTTTAAACAACCTCTGGTTTGTTTTTTTTTTCAGTCTTTCCTCAAAGCTCGGACCTTCCAGACTTCAAATCAGTTATTATTCTTCTCTAGACTCCCCTCAGCTAGATCATGTATTTCTTGAAGCTGTGACCCAAAGTCAGACACAGTATTCAGCTAAGGCCTTTCCCATGCTATGCAAAACAAAATAATTATTTTACTTATCTTTCGAGATATACTCCTGCAGAATATTAGCTGGATATGAAGCATCTTGTAGCTAAACCTTAACTTGTCCTCGCAATTGAACAGGATGTCATTCACAGACTATAAAGTTAGCTCAATCACTGAACACAAATGCACAACAAAACATAACTGAGATTCAACATTAAATGTATTCCCAAAACTACAAAAGCAATGAAGTAAAAAAAATGCTTATATCATTTCAACTTTCCAAATAAATAGCACATTTAATTGTAAACTCTTCAGAGAAATAGAAACTTAAAAGGAAAGTTATTCTAATTCCCAGCGTGATAGGTTCCCTAAATGTTATTGCAACAAAAATAACCCCAGGTTTTTTTGGTGTACCTATATTACTTTATGAGAACCCACCACTTACTTCATATTATAAGGTTAGAGGCACCTTTTCATTCTATGCATTTTATTCTTCTTCTTAAATCTGTTTTATAAGATTACGGTTTCTAAATATATAACTAATATTCATGTAGGATAAATTCCAGCATTGCTGCCTAGAAAACGATCAACCATCCAACAGCTCAGACCCTCACTTCACAACCTTCAAAGTCATTTTCATCTTCCAAAGAGCAGTTCAGGGCACAAAGCTCCGAGTACAGAAAATCCCATTTGAATTATTTAATATTGCTGTAAATAATCTCTAGCAACAAGAACAGAGCCTTTCCTCCCAGCTGTCACACACTCCTTACTATATCAACAACCCTGTAATACTCTGAAAACCTTCCATCCAAACAATCTCTTGTCCCGAGAATTCATCCTGGGGAAGAAGCCAATCTACATGCCTCTGGACGCCAGCACTCACTAGGCCTCCCAACACCAGCAACTGAATGGTGAGCAAAACAGGAAAATTTCTGCTAAATTCACTTGCCCCTACCCTTTTCAAATCCTTATGCCTCCAAGAACACCTATTTCCTAAATGTACTATATGAGTGCAAGCTACTCTTACTAATCTTGAATTGTAATACAGAAAAAAATGCTTTAGCAATTATTATACTCTTATGTAATGACTTCATTATTAATGGAAGATTTTTAGCACCAGCAGTTAGGCTACTGAGGCAACTTCTGAAGAACTAAATTCATTATTTGATTAAAAACTGGCCATGAGTTGAACGATATGGCTCAAACTTGTTTTTCAAAACCCCAACCCTTGAATTCGTAAGCAACACTGATGTAGTTTTAACCCACACAGAAGGACTTGACTATCTTGATAGAGAATACCTCCTTTACCAGAGGGCTCCAACTTACAAGTTTGTGTAAGACTACTTCAAGGTCTGTCAGAGATTCTTGTTGTCCACCCCTGTTTTAAAACTAGAAACTGAGTATAGAACTGAAGGTTTTCCTTCTGGAAATCAGGACGGCAGTTCCCAAAAGATTACAGGGAACTAAAACCTTTCCAGGTATCTCCTCAAAGTAAGTGAGATTATGCTCCTTGACGGGCTTCCACAGCAAGGTTACTTTTAAAGCTTAGATTTACATTGTCTTGAAGGAACAAAACAAAACACTAGAACATGTACTTACATTGGAGCCATGAGTCAGTTAGAAGCACTTCAGTATTTTTCTGACTTATGTCACTTTGAATTTGCATTATACTTTAGGTTGGTTTGTTTTTGTATTAAGGATAGTTTCCATTTTAACTGTATCAGCAATTTTTTGGTCTTGAACTTTATTAAAAGTACAGTTTTAGATGAAGTAATAGGCGTACTTACACAGCAAACAAAATTTAATGACTTACGACTTGAGGAAGAACTAGCTAACTAAGAACAAAACCACATCAGAAAATAAAAATTCTAGCACCAGCTCTGCCTTAGACCTCATGTTTCAGTATTTCCAATGTATAAGAAGTTTGCTTTTAAATAATACAAGAATACCCCCCCACACTTCCTAACCTTGAATATATGCACCCGTACTTGTGACATACTGACCTCTCTGGCTGGCAGGTGTTCCAGATACCAGACTGCTCCTCTCTGGCCCTTGCTCTCATATAGGGATGCAAGATATTCAGGGGATGGGGGGAAAGCTTCAGGGGATGTGGGGAAAGCTACACTATGTAGTTTAGCATCTGGAGTCAAATCTAATAACTGACACAGGCTAAAATATTTTTGAAGTTGAAGTGACTTATGCCAGTTTCACAAACGCCTCCCTTGGTATGAAAACTGATTAAAAAAAATCTTGCCTCCTGCTACTGCTTTCCCCTCTCCTCTCTCTTGCACTGCAGTTTATTTACCCAACTCAGCTGTATTGATAGTACTGTTTCTAGGGCCACAATACAAACCAGTTATTGAAATAATTCCACAGAGATTTAGGTTTTTTGTGGCAGAAGTAACAGAAATTCATTTCCATGCACAGCTGCACCAGCACAATCTGGGCGATAAAAGTCAGCGAGGAGCTTTTTAACCTCATTTTGCTGCTGGAAGAAAGCATTTGTTAAACCCCACTCTTTAGGTATTTAGGTTTCTCAACCAGTTGAGAGTTTCTCCTTACTCAGGAAAGTTAAGACCGGACTTGCATCACTCAAAGCATTTAATCACCCTGCTGGTTAGCTGCAAAATACATATATACTGCTGAGTTTTGCCTTCCTTCAGCAAGTAAGCCAGCAGCTCCTTAAGATGAGGGAATCAATCTCACCTCTCACTAACATCGATAGGGGCAGACTCCTTCCCTGTTTCTCCTTTCTGGCCAGGATGAGCTCTAGCACTTGTCAAACTTCTCAACTCATTAATTCCACTATAATCCACTATGCTAGTAATAAATAAAATGATTTAAAAGTTAGTCTTTTGCTGGTGAGTTTGCAGTCAAACTGGACCCCTCTGTGAGCTGATGATCGAAGCCAGCTCACTTTCCCTGCTGGAGGCTCTCCCCCCAGGGCAGCAAGGAGCCGTAACCTGGTGGGCTCGGCACCTCACAGGGCCACAAGACTCTGCTCACAGATGTGAGGTCCTGTACCGATTACACAGACACGCTCAGGAAAGCTGAGCAGCAATAATCTTCAGCAACTAACGCTCGGAACAAGAGGGCAGAGCTTCTGTATTTACCTCCAGAACAAACTTGATGCATGACATTTGGCAATTTGTTCTGACTTCGATGCCTACACTATTCGAATCTGCAAAACGCCTTGTGTTGTTACGGCACATTTTATTTCACCTTCTGAAAACGTTTCAGAAGTGTTAGCAACTTACACTTTAACCCTAGGAAAACAGGTAGTACCGCTCGCTCTCCGTGGGATTGGGAAGTTAAGTAATATGCCCCAAAACACAGGAAGCATGTAAGAGAGACACAAACCAGAGGCCCGACATCCTCAGTGCCTGCAGAGCGCCCTGTCCGTTAACGTTTCCTCAGACTCCTCGTGCAGAAACGGTGAGCCGGGCCCACATCCATAACAGGAACCATACCCACTCCTGTTTTTTAAATATGTTTCGAGTGTTTCAGAACCACCGGGGGAAACCGATTACAAAACCCCCGCACAAAAGCTTTGCCGGCCACAGCCGCCAGGTAACAGCAAGCGTGACAGCAGGGGCACGGAGGTGGGCTTGTTTGAAACCAGACCGCGACCGCCACCCCTCCCCAGGTGGAGCGCGGCGGGGCGGGGGAAGCCCCGGCCCCCGCAGGCCCGGGGGCGCCGCCTCCTCACGGCGGCACGGGCCGCCCCCGGGACAGAGCGGGCCCGGGCCCCGGGCGCTGCCTGCGGGCGCCGGGGGGTGCGCGGCGGGAGCGAGGCCGCGGCGAGGCGCGGAGCCTCCCCGCCCCGACACTGCATCACCGCCGGCGGCTGGAGCGAGCGGCGCCCCCGCCGCCGGAGGGGGGAGGAGGCCGGGGCCTCCCCGCAGCGGGGATCCCCGCCGCCGCCGGCGGCCCCGCGCCTCACCCTGCCCCGCGAGGCCCCGGCAAGCCCCGCGCCGCCGCCCCGGCCGGGCCCGCCGGCGGCCCCCGGGTGGGGGCCGGCCGGAGGGGGCGGGGGCGCGATCGGCGGCGGGGGGCGGGTGGCCGCTGCAGCCGCCGCCGTGTGGCCTCACCTCCTCCGGGATGGCCGGGTCGCCGCTGCCCGCCGGGTAGCAGGCGCCGAGCGCGGGCGGCGGCGGCTCGGGCTCCATGTCCCCGTTGAAGAGCGAGGCCCCCTCCGCGCTGCTGCCGCTGCTCAGCGCCGCCATCTTGGATCGAAGCGCTGGGGCGAGGGAGGGGGAGGGGGGAGCCGCGTCCCCGCCGCCGGGACGCCCCCAGCCGCGACCCGTAGTGGGAGGGGGGAGGGGGGCGAGCGCAGATCCCGGCCCGCTCCCAGCGGCCCGCGCCACCGGGACGTCACGCCCGGCCCGTGACGTCACCCAGAATCGCCGCCGCCGCCACTGCGCATGAGCCGCCTGACGTCACCGGGAAACACCCTGACGTCACGGCGCGACCACCCGTCGCCCTGGGAACTCGAACGTGGGCCGCGGCCCCGCCCCCTCGCCGCGGCCCCGCCCCCCGCCGCCGCAGCGCCCCCTGGCGGCGCGGAAGCGCAGTCGGCGCCGCAGCGCGCTCCCGCCGCGGGGCCGGGGCCGGGGCAGGGGCCGGGGCCGGGGCCGGGGCCGGGGCCGGGCCCGCAGCGCCGGCAGCTGGTGGCGCGGGCGGGCGCGGGGGCGTGAGGAGCCCGCGCAGAGCCGGCGGGAGCGGTCGGTCGCCAAGTGGCGGAGGGCCGGCGGCCGGGTGCCGCCACTCGCCGGCCTGAGGGCCCGTCCCGGCAGCGGCCTGAGGGCCCGCGCGGGGAGCCCTGCAAACCGCGGGTGGAGGGAAGGGAGGTCTGAGGTGCCGGCAGAATTAAAATTAGGAACAAGTGGGATCTTGCGTGCCGTGCGAGCTCATCGGGAGCTGGAACAGGGTCGCGGTGAAAACGGTGACTAGGCAAGGGCGGAAAGGGGCTGCCGGACCCCAGGACTGGTCTGACATCATTTGACAAACAACCGCAGTGTGCCTTTGGGGTGAATCTTTATAGACACCTACCATGCGGCAATGGCAGAGATACTTCCAAAAATCACATTTTCATCTGAAAATGTTGTGCCTACTCTAGTTATAACTAAAATAGTCGATTGCTAGAATTGATAAAACGTCCTTATTTTTTCCACTGACAGCATTTAGGCCTCGACCCGCCACAAGCTGGTGCTTTGTTTATATACGGTGTTTCAAGTGAGTGAAGGGTCTGATCACGAGCTCAGGAGAAATTGGGACCCCATCCTCCTCGTTAACACCTATCTCTTATCCTCTGGCCAGCTTTATCCAATCTGCGGGTTTGGGAGCAGGTCCCAGATTCCGAATACGTGCGTCCATCTGCACCTTGTCTGCATGACGGGACCTGCACCGCCTTCCTGACAGCCTGGCTTACCAAGGAAAAGAGGTGGGCTCACACAGCAGGACCTGCCGTGGGCTTCGGTCCTCTGGTGCGAATGACAGAGGAGCCGGGGTGGTGGGTAGGATGCGCTGGGAAATGCTGCTCCCTCCGGCTCAGAAACGAGGGGGAGCTGGAGCCAGCACCCACCGCTGCCCCCCAAAGCCTGCTCCCCCCGTGTCCCCAGTGCCCGCAGCCAACCTCCCCCAAAGTGGCAGGGTACTCCCGTTTAAAGTAAAAAATTGACCTGTGTCGTATCCCTCTATGGCACACCCATTGAAATGCAGCTTACACACTTAAAGCATTCACTAAATCAGGTATTTGAAGTTGCTTTCTTGCAGAAAAGGTTTTTATGATAAATACAAAATTGGTAAGAGTATTTTAATACATTGCAAAGAAAAGCTAACGTATCAGAACAGCAGCAGGATTTCGGAGAAAGTAAAGGCTGCTCTATCACAACCTGATATATTTTATGGTAGTCAATTAAAACACTAAGTTGAAACATGCAAGCACAAACATCCTTATCTTTGTTTCGCTTCAGTTGTGAATATGTAACCATACAACCTCTTAATGTAATAATCCTGATGAGAGATTGGAGGTTTATATTTCACCTTTCACACTGGGGCCACTGGTGTGTAAAAGCGTTTCAAATTCAGTTCGATACTGGCAGTGCTGTAACTGCTAAATAAATGCAGCATCAATTTACTGTATGGGCACAGCAAAAACACGATGGAGTCAGGAATAACAGACCCTGTGGTACGGAGGGAGGGAACTTGGGGCTGGGGGTCTTTCCTGTAGAGACCTACGCAATATTAAACACCTTCTGAACGCAAATGAGAAATAAGCAAAATAATCTAGTTAATATTTAAATGGATTTTAATTGATTATCTGACAGGCTATGCTTTTCTGAGATAGGAGCCTAGGTTTTCCTATGACTGGTGGCCTGCAGTGCAGTCAACAAAAAGGCTGCACAAATATATAAGAATCAAGTGTACAAACTAAGCGGCTCACCAAGTTTAGAGATTTCTCTCTAATAGCCACATTAATGAAGAGGATAATTATCAGCCATTCCTGCTATGTGATGGGAATGTGTAATAGACAGACTCTGGAAAATAACACACATGCCGGGGACTAAATGCTGGGACAAATATCCCTGATCTTTGAAGGAAAAGGGGGCAGAGGTAATATGAGATGGCTCTCCCAGCACACAGCCTGTTGATGTTAATGGGAAAGCCACCAGAGTAACATGGGTTAACTAGGGTTAACTAACAGAGTAAGTCCATTTGTTTCAATGAAATTTATACCAAGGGATAATTTAGTCTCAATGTACAGAACATAGTCATAGCCCTTGTTTTATTCCCCAAGCAATTTATGTCCAGGGCATAACTCTAGCAGTGGAATTAGTAGGCTACTATCAATCTATAACTTGTAATACCTTTCCCAATGCTTTTAGTAATCTTGCGTGCCTTTGTTACCGAGCTTCTGATTTTTCAGAAGATTTGCATTCATATAAAATGTATTTGCTAGACTTTATTACATTTGACGTACCACCAGCAGAGTTGCAATTCTGAACCCTAATATTGACAACTGATGACCAAAACTGGGAACACAGCAGTTACCACCCGAATACATGAAATAGATAGGTGGCACATGTTTTTTTTTTTTTTAAATAAAGAACAGAGTACTATTTAAAAAGATATTTGTGTTGGAATGAGACAGAAATCTACTACTTATGCTATACTTTCCTTTTGTTTGGGGGAATAAATGGAATTTCCTACTCCTTTACATGGTGGCATGTTTGGTCTCGCTGCTTAATCTAGCATGATGGAAGAGAAATCATTATTAACTGTAACTATTTCTTGGTGATATGAAATGTTATCTACTGAGAATTGATATCATCAGCATTTTTTACAAAGACTAGCTTTCATTATCAACATAGGTCAAAATCAAGCTTATAACCTAGATGTAAAAGGCTGGTTTCTGCTATCAGATCCGTAGGCCACTCCGTAAAGTTGCTGGTTGATTCCTGCAATGCAGCACAGCCAGTTTATCTGGTATTGCAGCAGGTAATGCATACTTGTAAATACAAAACCTGCCACCTCCCATCAAACTCTGAGTTATGCACTGGGGCTGGATCCTCCTCAGGATATTTTTATTTTAATTCAGATCAGAAAACAAGTCCAAGTGTTAAATGACAAAGACTCTTCAGCTAGATTGCCCACCACCAGAACATTTGTCTGATATAATCAACACCTGAACTTCCAGAGAACAATGTTTCAATGAGTCAGTAAAAAAAATTAGATGTCTACCTGACAGCAACTGTCTCATTGTGAGCATTTGAACACATCTTTATCCTTTCCCCCAAAAAAAGAATTAATCTTAATGAAATGCTCCAAAACTAGAACGTCCAAATGAGATATTAGATGAAACCTAATACTGGTCTCATTTATTATATTCTTTCAATAGAAGACAGTGTCTCAAAAAAACTCCAGCCTTCCAGTTTCTTAATAAAAAAACTACATAATTTGCATATTGGTATGATAATAGAAACTGATTTTTTTAAGTGGGGTGAAAATTCGACGTATCTTAAACTCTGGATGTCTAAAGTGCCCTTAGAATTTGCCCAAATTTCCAAAAACTGCTTAGTCTTTTAATACACTGAAAAAACAGTATTTGTCCCATACATTGTAGCATTTGTGCTTGGCCCATGTATATTTGAAAATGCTGGATTAAATTCTGCACCATGAGAAAATAATTACAGATCTTCTAAAGTGTGTTAAAATATACACGTCACTTTTAAATGCTGTAGTATGAAGTGAAAGTGCACTTCATGTATCTACGGCAATGGTACTGTTTATAGATCAAATTAATCCTCAGTCTTAACAGCAGAAATACAGATGTTGATGGAACACATACTAATGCCAACAGTCACGTTCCCTGTAATCTCGGCCAGAAAATGTGAAGCAGAACAAAAATTAGGCTTTTGTCCAAAGTTCAGTTGCTTTTTGATTACTAGTCAGAATAATACATACTTAAGAAAATTAGTTTGCTCTCCAGGAAAAGAATGTTGAAGATATTTTTTGAGGAAAGAACCCCACTTTTTTTTTTCCCACTTTTCTTTAGCAGCTATATAGGTATATTATCCCACTCACTTTAAGATACACTATACATCTTTTCATATTTCTAGGGATTGCTGTCTGATTGCTCCAATGTGAGGCAACAGAGAAAGCAAGGCTGCTTTTTTTTTTTTTCATTTTAATTTTTTTTCTTTAAACCATTCCTGTACAGATCATATGTATTTTTTCCTTTGGTAGCTTCTTGAGCACTTCTAGTTCAGGAGATTTACCATTCTGTGACACTGCTGAACTTCAAACGTTCATACCTTCAGTGAGAAATTAGGTAATATTCAGGTGGTGATTTGAACTTGGCAGCTGAACAGTCTCATCTATATATTTTTCACTTTGTGGAGACTTCATAACGCTTTGCCTTTGAGTTAAATACATGAGCAGAAGTGATGGGGATGGGTGGAGACTAAGAGAAAAAAGGAGGCAGGGGAAAAAAAAGAAGAAAATGTGAATCCACCAGGTTCGTAACTCAGTTTTCATTCTACCCTTAAAAGCAATGTTGATCTAACAAGCTTTCTTTTATATATAAATAACAACATATTCTGGATTTTTTTGTAATTATATTGGAAATATTTATACAGTTTTCATGTGATTCAAGCGTGATTTATTCTAGAGTCATTATTTATGAAACTGTTGCTCTTCTCTCCCTAAACCACAGCCCAGACCTTCAGAAAGTAAAAGGCAAAACATTTTCCTTTGGAGGCAGTTCTGTGGGAGGCAGGGAGCAGGAAAGGTGATGGGACTGGGACATGGGAGTGACTTTGCATATAGGTCCCTTCCGTACTCTGCACGTTGTTTGGCACTGCAACAGCAAAATGCTAACCTGTTTCCTTTGCTGTCTTAGTAGTGACCTCATGGTCCAGCAATGCACGTGCTGCATCGAAGTGCTCTGCCTCTCTCTCTGCTGGCTTCCTACCTTCACTTGCGTACTAGCATGGGAAGCTGAGAAAACTACACTTTTTATTGAACAGTAGTGTAAATACTGAGAGATGTGGCATATAAGGGACCATCGAGAGAAAGCATCAGCCCTGAAACCACTATTAAGAGAACAGAAGTAGCAGCCAGTGGAAAAGGAAGGGGAGGGATGGGGCAAAAGATTAGATGGAGAGAGAACGTAGTAGAAGTAGACACTGGAGGAGAAGACGTGGCTCTCCTAGGAAATGAGAAGCAGATGAAGATAAGGAAACAGAGGCATAAGGAGCACTGATTTTTCTGCCTGACGTACTTTACAGAAAGTGGGACCAAATCTCACATTTGAGAAAATTAGTCAAGACCCTCCTGTTACCTTAGCATCCCTCATCATTGCTTTAACGCATTCAGCTTGTTCGAATATCTGATTTCCGAGTCCTTTGTGTTGGATAGTGATAAGCTGATCAGCTTTAAGGACTAAATAGTTTTAGATTCCTCACGTTATTATTCCAATGGGAACAATCACATTTTGTAACTCAAAACCATCCCACAAAAAAACCACTAACATGATTGAGTTCCAAGAAAGGGCAGGAAAGGATACCACCTCAAAGAAGTTATTTTGCTGTTCAGAAAGTGACTGCTCAATTATGTTCCAGTCTTAGGATTTTCCTTCATAATATCCAGGCTAGCTGAGCTTCCCCTGGCCTGAATACCTGCTGTAATTTGATTCTCCAGCACTTCACAGACAGGTTGGTAACTCTCTACATCTCTGATCTAATAACAGTTTAGATAGTAACTGCATCTTTTGGTTTCTAGCCTCTTCACTGAGCAGAAAAAGTCCATTAGGGTTGGTATTGGCCTGGAGTAAGGAAACTTTAAGAGTCCAAAAAGGCTAAATCGATAATAGGAAACAAATACAGAAACCACAGCTTTGACGTGGGACAGAGAGAACATGGTGACCGATCATGTTTTTTCAGGGCAATACCCCACGTTGCTGGAGTTTTAAGAGTTATTGTTCTTCAGTGATAGGTCAAACCTTTTTAAATGAATGCTTACATTGTAATATACATACACATATCATATGCATTTAAACGTAGTGTCTTTTGCTGATGGAGTCAGTATCACAGTTCATAATCCATCCTTGTCTTTTAATCCTCACTACCACTGAGACAACACAAGCCTCACAGACATTTCGTCTCTCCTATAAAGGTAAGCTGCCTGCCACGCATGTGGGAATTAGGACAAGTCTCTGAACCACATTGCTATATTCTCATCGTTCCTGCGAGTATGCACTTGGCCAAAGGCAAAATTTCTGGTGCAGTGGTCAATGGCCTCTCAACATTTTTTGATGCTGTGGATTGCTTGAAGCTTACAGTTATGCTAAAGGCACTTGGACATGGTTATTCCTTTTTAATATAATATGACTTCTGTCTCCAGAAGACACATTTGTTTTGGTAAATGACCACAATTTCTGTTACCCCCCTCTGGAGGAATTCTGCAAGGCTCCAGCTTAGATCTTCGTTTTATCTTATTTTTAAGTGGTTTGCATGCCTAGTCAATAACCTACTATCTGTCCTCAGAGGGCATTAATGTTTATTCATAAACTTGATGCTATCAAACAACTTGAGTTTGAAAATACAGAGACACATCACACTGTTGGCTGTATTGGTGTCAGGCAACGGAGCAGTATTTTGGCAAACATCACAGCATATAAGCAGAATGACAAAGTGCAAAAGCAGAAAAATAAAGAGGCTGCAATGTTACTTTCTAGTTGTCAGTAACAACTCTGACATTCCCTAGCGTAATTAATACTTTTTGGTTTATGCTGTTCATTCAGAAAGCATATGTGAAGTTTAGAGCTCGTGAACAACGCTTACCTGCACATCAGTTGCACCAAACAGACCCAGGACAGACAGCCAAGAAATAACACATGCTGCCTCACACACAGCCTGCATATCAATCGCCTCCCATCCACTCACGCACGAAATGTCATCTGTCTAGGTGGCATCTGCACTGCCTCATTCACAGGCTCATCTCTTGATATAAATGTGCCAGTTTGGACAAGCCAGCTGAATACTGCTTTAGGTTGGAGCCTTCATGTAAATGCTCCTATGCCTACAAACTAAACGTAATACTAAGTAACGTCAGCTGAAACATCAGTCATATCTCTTTTACTTAAATAAAAAGCCGGCATAAACTCTGACATCTTAGAATTAATCTTAAAAAAAAAAAATATATATATATATAATAAACTCTGTTAACTAGCCAGCTCAATACTGAATGCAATACCCTCACACCTTTCAGATCATCTCTTGTCATTGCCTGCTGCTCCCCCAGAAAGATACCAAGCAGCAGGTATCCCTCGCATGCAAGTATAGAAATTAGAAATGTTGCACCTTGCCCATAATAGTTGCTGGTTGTAAATAAGACAGCATCACCCAGATGTCAGCACAGCACACTTCAGCTGCACCGCTCCAGTCTCTCAGTAGTTGAGACTTTCCTTAAGCCACCTGCACCTCTCTTCTCTGCGGAAACCAATGCATAGTACGCAGACAGCCTAATAATATTCTGATCAGCACTGAATGTCACTGGGGAAGCAGCTATTGCAGGCAGAGGCATGACAGTGTCTAGAGAGATGTTTCATCAGTCCTGTCCTGAAGAGACCACTATCAGTCAAAGGCTAAAGGGGACTACAACAGTGTATGCGGGCATAGGATTTACCTAGCTGTTATTCAGAGCTAAGTCCCATTGATACCAGTTGGAGATACGCCATATTCACACAGCTTCTAAAGTTAGACCACTTCTGTAGGTGCTTGAACCTGGAATCAAATTTTAGAGATCCACTTTTAAAAGCTGGGGGCCAAGTGACCCCATTCATTTTTATCCAGGCAAGACTGCAGTGGAAACTGAGGAATGTGATGCATTTTGTCCCTTCCAACCCAAACCATTTCATGACTCTGTGATTTGCAATTACGTATTTGCAGCAACACACCAGTGTGTGTGGCAGTAGAATGGCCTTTAGACTTTCTGGACCTCAGGTGGGTTTTGCTCCTAATACCATTAAAAGCCTATTTACTGAAACAGCCCATAAGGCAACACATCAGACCCACAGAAACAACAACTGAAGTGGGAGAGACCCTCTGAACTCCATGAAATATTTACAAACAGCTTTAGGAGCCCTGGGATGAAGTAAAGTACTTTCAAGCACAGACAGAAAACCTAATGGATATAAACATCCTTTTTTAGCTCTTGGTGAGATTTGTTTTCACAGGCCTAGCTATGATATGAGAAAATGTATGAGGTCATGCAGTCTGCCTCCTCCTCTTCCAGGAAAGAAGTGGTCCCTGTGCTACGTTTTATAACACTTGGCTCAGCCTAGCTCCGCCTGACTCAGACAACAGAAGCCAAACCCACTTCTTGGGAATCTTGTCAATTTTTCTAAATATTTCACTTTGTGGAATTTTCCCCAGTATTCCACCCAGAACAGTTAAACATAGTATGTATAAAGACACTTCAATGTCATGATTGTTATCCTGTGGGTTTCATATTTATCCCCTTAGACAACCCTAAATAATTTCTCAGCCAGCGTGGTGGTGATGTCCCTCTAACATCTGTCTACAGTCATGCTCCTCACCATTTGGACAAACTATAGCTGTGCTCTGCTGCGACTGAGCCTTCACAAGCAAATTCTTTCAGATGTTTTCATGTCTGTTCCTTCCTCTCTGTACTCGAGACACTATTATTACACTTGAGGAAAGGGACAAGGAAAAGTGAAGAGGAGAAAGAAATGAAGAGACTAAAATGCCTTTCTTCATGCTACCCCAGCTGTGCGGGCACAGGAAGATCCATCTAAATACCTGGCCCACACACATAATTTAATTCTTAACCAGGATTTATGATAAGGGTATCGTTCAAGATAATGAAGAAAGAGTCTCCTCTTGAAGGATTTTGTTTCCAGGATCTACTCCCAAGGGATTGTACAAGAAGTGCCACAATCAAACAGTTACAGAGGAGAATTGAGTTTAAAGGAATCAATCTGAGATCCCCATAGTACTTGTTTTCTTTGCATATTATTCTTTGTGCTTTGAAAGAAAGAAAACCACAGTCATTCCCTCATCAAAGCAGCCTTTCAGATTTGTGAAGCTTTTCCAAAACATACAGACTTTGTTGATTGTTGTTTTTTTAAAATGATCCTAAAATGGCCTTCAAACTCAAAGTGGTAGAGAAATATGTACACAGATACTTTAAATTTTCAAAAATATTTACAGTTTAATAGCTGTGAATTTTTTTTAATTTTTACTTTCTGACCAAATCAAGATTTTTTTCAGCATTTGAAGTACCTAACATTTAAAGCAGAACAGTGAACACAGTAACTTACCACAGCTTACTTTATGTGTTAAAAATGTCATCAACTGTTGCGTACAGTCATCTCTCTGAAATACACAGAAGTACAAGTTCTACCATAGCCAGACTAAGCTGCTCTTTACACAAGGTTCTCCTGGGGTAAATTCCCATCCTAGAAGCAGCTTACCCTCGTGACACTATTCACTAAGTGATCATCATTCTAATTTTACTCTTGAGGAAATGTAGGTAAGTAAGACAAAGCATTTGTCTAAAACCATAGAGTAACTTAGGTGCATTTCGCTGACCTGTGTAAACTCAGCACATTGCTTTAATAAGTAGAAGAAACTCTTTCCACATCAGGAGAAACTTTTTCAAGTTAACACTTTCCTGAGCAGAGCACATATATTTTAACACACTGGTACCTTTGCCAGAAAGCAAGACTGCTTCCCCCCCCACCCCGCCTTCCACCATTACAGAGTATGATCATATGCAAGTGAACCGCCTGTCTGCAGGACTTTCAACAGTAAGAGGTTCTAGCAATAGCTGCACTCCCTATAGGATATATACAGCAACTGGGTCAGCCTGTTTATGAAATAACTTGTGATTATCAAGGCAGTACTCAGCAGCTATGACTGTATTATACCAGAGTATAATTAAAGACAGACATCCTTAAAGCACTGTAAAATAAGGAAGCAGTGGCACTTAATAAAGCTGTTCAGGATTGGGAAGAGGTTAGGGTTTTGACTCTCAGTTAGTCCCTTGGAGATCAGCTAACCACGCTTATTCCGATCAAGAATTAAAAACATCCATCTAAACATCTGCTGAGGTCAGTCAGCTCGCACCCTCAGGAAAAGAGTGAATTTTGTAACAACACAGCAGAGTTTGAATGGTGAAAAGAATCATTGTAAGGGGAAAGCCAAAACCAAAAATATAATTGAACTTGATTATTTGTACATAAAATGATCTGCCACTATACCAATAGCTGTATAAAGCATAAGTGTTCCCATCCTTACCCCTCAGAATATGGCTAAAACTCTCCTTCCCTTCCTAAATACACATACTGCATTAATACCTGGCATCATGTTTCAGGATTGACTTCCAATTTGTCTAGACCCTGTGATTCACAGAACATGGTCTTCTTTAGGCAATGTCTATTGCTAAATGACAGAGCACAGGTTAGAAGGGAGGTAGGAAAGTGCCTATTTCTACCCCAGCTATGGAGAGAAGGCTGTATTTTCCAGAACAAAATTGTTATGCTAACACTCCCAGCAAGCAACGGATTATCCTAATACTAGGATACACTCCAATAATGGCTGAATCATCATTATTTTATGGTGAAGTCTCAGGGGAAGGGAAAAGGCCATTTTTGAGAAGACCTAGTTCTAGTGAATGAGTACTACAGAAGAAAGATCATGAAGAATTAGGCAGGGGAACCTTTCTTGTACTTAGACTGCTCTTTTTAAAAGTTACCTTTTTTTCGCTCCATCTACTTTGCTTTTGTAAAGACTGTGGAGAACAAATGAAAATCAACAATTCAGTCCATTTGTTTCATATCAGCTTACTTCACGGACACTTTCATCAGTTTTTCTCCCTTTTTGGATATGCTGCTATAAGTATCTTCCCAAAGTATGTTCACAGGTTTGCTCTGGCAGGTCGCAGACAAAGGGGACCATTATAGGCAACTAGTCAAACAAGCGCTTTGCTTTCTTCTTCATGACAGGAACTTCTCAAAATCCCCAAATAGCTAGGTGGCTTGGAGTAGACAAGGAAGAACAGATCTGATCCCCAAGCCTAATTATCTAATATTACACTGCTGAGTCTGTACCTGTGTTTAGCAAGGTGGCACACAAATACAGAATACCTGTAGTATTCACTGCCCTCAGGAGGCTCTGTAGATCCTCAGTCCTTAAGTAGGCTAAATGTGGATTCAGAAGCATAACCATGGCCAATCATGCTGCATAAGTATTTTATGTATCATTATATGTATACTCATAACCAGGTCCGCCCACACATACAAAGTTTAAGGCCATGCATACTTATTTTACTGGAGCAGGACCATAATTCACTTTGATGCACGCACACTTTCTCTTCCATGTTTATACTGTCAAAGCTTTAAGTGTTTCACAGGAACAAAAAAGATACTGTTGATTTTTCATCTTAAATTACAGGGAAAACATTTTTATTGATCTTTGGTTTAATTTTAGAAGACATCAAGTTCTTGCCAACAAAGCTGTTGTAAATACAATCACCAGCTGTCCAAAGCTGCTGCAGCAATTCTGCTGAAGAGGTTCAGAACTGGTCTTCTCCACCAAAGCAAGCAACTGAGCAACTTCACCCCTCACAGCCAGAAACAGTCAGGCAGCAGCAGCCTTCCTACGCAGGCAATTCCCTCTCCTACCTAGTACATGGCTCCAAGCCACTCTTCTTCCTGAAGAGGAATTCAAGGGAACCAGACCGCTTCCCCTGGCTGCATGCACATGTCCCAGGAACCAAGTACTTCACAGAGGGCCCATCACAGGCTCTGTATACTTCAGTACCAGACAAGTCACAACCTATGGACAACACAGAGCACTAAAATGCCGTAGGCACGTCACAGTTGAGCAAAAGTTGTAAGTTACTAAAAGGATTTTAAATCAGAATAAAAGAAACCACTAGAGTACAGAGCAGATATATTTTACTAACTTCTACAGCATTTCATTGACTGTGGTAAGACCTCAGGCGCTTCTCCTGCAACACTGCGGATTTCCTAATTTCAGCTTCTCTTAGAGCTTAGAAAACCAGATAACACTTAGTAAGGATACTGAGCAAGAACTACACAGCTCACCATAAACCCCTTTAATACAATCAGCACCTCTTCAATTAATAAACTTGGCAAAGTACAGTTGTTGAGCTGTTACAAGTTTATGTCTGATGATTTAAATGATCAGAATCCCTCCAAATACACTTAAATTTGAACAAGCTTGGTTTAGAAATGTCAGTAGGTTAGTACTGTTCCCTACTTCAGATTGCTTCTGTACGCAAAATTAAGCATACCCCAAGCTAACTGTGCAAATACTTTCTGCTCCAGCCACTCTATGGTTTTAATAGCTCTCCTTTACTACCTCAAGGATGTTCCTCTAAGCTTACATGGTCTGGAAATTAAAAGATGCCATTTCAGGGCACGCACAGGCAAGATGCACATATGGCCAGGCAGAGTAGCACAGCTGCATTCTCTACTTCCTGTTCCCTGACAGGAACTGACAGGTAAGAATGGTAGATGTATGCAGTCATTAATATTAGCAACACTGAAGGAGCCTAGCAATAAAACCACATACTGAGTACCAGTAAAACTGTTCGTCACCTTATGAAGTACTTCATACATGCCCTCCAGGCAATCAAAATAAATTCAAAATCCTTTTCTTACAGTAAACTTAAATATTGTATTTTCATTAGTAGGGGGTCTCAAACTGGAAAACAGTTTCATATTTCAGCCTCTTCTGTTGCAGTATCTAAATATTCAGGGTACAATGAGAGTGCTGCGGGTAGGCAATGGACCATGAAGTATTGTCCAGTCCAAAATGCAGAAAAATAGATTCTAACAGCAACTTTAAAAAACCCACAAAACACTAAAGCTACCTGAAGTGAAACTCATTATAACAGGCAACATGACAAGCAGCAGTAGAAGCTGGAAACCTTATTTTTTGTGGCTACATGCAAAACAACGTTGATATCAATCCAAGAAAGTAAAGCAGACAATGAAACCCAAACAATTTTCCAGATCCAGAAAAACTGAAACAGCTACAGGTGTTTCCAAGAAAAACACTGAGCACTTTTATTTTTTACTATTGTTTTTACTACTTGGGACAGAGAGGGCTCTGACAAGCTCATGTGTTCCAATATACAGTATATTTAAACTATAGAAATTCAAAAACAATAAAACCACAAAGACTCAAGTGCACTCCCAAGATGGACTCCAGTATTTCACATGTGTTTGTGCCCCACACACAGCTCACATGCCAAGACCTCTCCAACTGAGAACAGAAAGCCTGGGTTACAGCTGTTCTCCAGCATTTCCAGAGTAGTTCGTTATATTGTCTAAGTGGCACTATTTCTTCTTGAGAGCTCTCTTTCCTTCGCCCTTCTTTGGTTTTTCCTTCCCACGGAGCTTTTTCAATCGCCTCATCTCCTCCTTGAAGTCCTGATGCTCATCCCTACATGGGGGAGGAAAGAAAAAAGTTCACTCTATTTCTTGAAATACTTAGATGTGAAAGGTTCTTTGAACTGTATGATAAAAAAAGTTTCAAAGTGGAGTTTTGTTTTTTTTTTTCTTCATTAACAGTGAAGCCCATATTGAAACTCACTGCAATGTATTCAGTGTTACTGCTAGTAGTAATTTTGGACTGAATAACATGAAAGATTTCCTCTGGTACTTTCAGAACTAATAAGGCTGCCCTTTTCAGCAACAAACAGTATATATTATTTCCATTGCATTTATTGATCCATTATGTTTAAATGAGCAGTAAAATATAAAAATCAGCAAGAAACAAGAATGAGAATTTCCCCCTTCTCATCTAGATCAGCAGTCTAGCAATAGCACATCATGCTTCTGTGCTAGATACTAAGTTCAGGTCATTAGCATCTAAGAAAACAGGGGCATGCTGAGCAGTAATTACAGTACGTGACACTGCTCTCAGGTGACTTCAAGAATGAGTTATGAAGAAACCATCAGCTACTGGTAGAATCTTAATAGGAGAATAAAACAGGAAGGAGGATTAAGGGGCTGGCAGAGATAATGAATCCTCAATAATGTTCTAATAAATTCTGTTTAATCTCTGCCCCTGTATTTTTCAGTGCGAAGGTATTTTTCAAAAGTCACAACTGCATTCTAAGTGGCCTAAGATTGCTGCACTGCCATTTTTAAATACAACTTTTCTAAAAAAGAAACAAAAAGCTTGCGAGGTATTATCAGGCCCCTTTTACTCTACAACTCTTCATTACATACTTCTGACCAGCAAACCTGATCCTCTACAAGCTCTCAGTATACAGAGCAGCTAGAGAAGGAACTTGAGATTAGGAGGGGAAAGAGAAGAGTAAAGAACATTATCATGTCATTGAAGCTTTTTGTGTCAACAAACAGCTATTTTAGAAAGTGTTTGCATGCCCACCTAAGCCAAGAGCATCCTGGATGCAATCCTTGATGGCTAGTATTGTGATACTAGCAATAGAAATTAATCTGTTTTGACAGGGTTAACAGCCTCATTTTTAAGGGATTTCTTTAGTGCTACCTGACTGAAGTCAAAGGACTGCACTCGATGCCTGCTGATGTTCTTTAGCAGTGCAGTTTTTCCTACTCGAGACTGTCAAAATTCATTTAGAAATTAGACAACAGGTTTGGATGAAGCTGGACTTAACAAGGCTATTTAAACCACGTTTGAATTTAATTTAACTTAATTTATTTTAAAGGATAAAAGCCCCTCCAGCCTAACACAGCCTACTGAATGATTGACGAATATATGGTAAGACCGTCTTAGTGCAATTTTTGCGTTAAGGTAACATCACCTTTTTGTAGCACATTCATTTGCCATATTCAGAACTACAAACCCATCTCTTCTCTGTGAGAAAGCTCTCTCCCCTTCCCCACAAAGCCAAAGCAAGAACTATTTCTTATATAACTAGTTGCCCATAACTACACCTAAAGTCTCTCACAAAAGGTGCTAATTATGGTAAAAGTTACTTAGACAGTAGTCACTTACTTTACTCTCCTTGCTGTCAGTGCAACAATCAAGCGTGTATTTCCATATACACCATATTCTGAACTAAACCTTTTTCTATGTTCCTCTTTTCCTTGAGGAAAAACACAACTGTATCAAAACTCATACCCCACTCCCGTCTCCAGTCCTGCTCCCACAGAGATTACCTGTAGAGACCAAAGTAACGGAGTTTCTTCATGAGGGCATAGTAGGTGTTGTGAGGAGGATACCAGTTGTAGACCTCCTTCCTCTTGGCCATAGGCTGCTCACTGAATAACTTTACTACTTTCATAGATTTGGAGTCAGTTGGCCTGACAACTTCTCCGAATATCTGAGCACTAAGCCGGGCCATTCGAAGGGCATAATTGGAAACATTGGACATCTCCCAAGCAAGAGTAGGCACACATAGACAAACAGACCTTCCTGCAAAAGAAAAGACAAAAAAGAGACACAACTCTAAGATCATTGAGTATTGCAAGCTATCCCAGAATTAAGACAAACAAAACAACTCATCATACACTGATCACACATCTGAAGTCATGCATTCCTTGCATGAAATCAGTCTAATTCTTAGTACATAACCCTGCATATAAAGAACGTCTACACTAATTCAGGTACAACTAGCAGCCTAACTAGGACACTACAGACAGCAACATGGACTATAAAAGTACCTACAATTTACCATGGCTAGTTTATTAGCAGATCCCACTCAGCTTGCCTAAGGCTACCTTTAAACTCCAGTCACAGGAACAATTACAGTGTGAACTCTGCAAAAATGGTGCCCACTGCGATACCTCTGACTTCTACACAAGCACAAGGTAAGACACCACTTAAACATATTGAGGAAGCAACCTGGAAGTTTTTCTCATGAAAATTTCTCACTCTATTTAAAACATTGTATGAATGTTGTTACAGTCCAACTAGTAAAAATGGCCTATTAACTGCAAAAATAAAATAAATGTTTCACACAGATCTCTGAATCACACAGATCTTTCCCGTCTCAACTCCCTTCCCTTGATCATTTCCATCAATTTTTTTCTCCATTCTCTTTTCAGTCTCTCCTGATACCTATTCTTTTTAAGGGAGGAAAGAATTCATTTCCCTATACTAGATTATTTTTCCAAGAAAATCCCACATCAGCAACTTCCCATTCTCTTTCAGCCATCTCCCACCTAAAGACACCTCTGCAACAAAAATGCTGAGGACAAAACCATTGTTACTAGGCCACCAGAGACAACATCCACATTCTCTTAAAGGAGTGTGGAGAAGGGTTTTCTCTCAGTTTTCCTACCCCTCTCCATTTTTTTTCCCCCTCTTCTTTGCATCTTTACTTTACTCTTTCTCTGCAGAATAGGATGTAACAGGCAAAAATAAGAGTCCCATAATCCTGTATTTGAAGCTGTATGTTGCCTGTACTGTGCCTTTTTGAATAAGTGATTACATAAATCTCCAGAGAAATTAGGCAGGGTTTGTTCAGGTGCACTACTACACTTACATTAAAGTTTAAAATTCCTGTTTTAAGAAGTATTGCACAGCTGATTCCAGAAGATGAGCATAAAAAAATTAAAGAGCACGGAGCAAGGACAAGAGTAATCAGCAGGACAGGGCTAAGCCCATTTTAGTATGATAACAGGGAGCCTGTTGTTTAATAACACAGATCTGAAGTATTCATAACCTCACCTACATACATCTGCCCACTGGAGGACTTGATGCACCACTGTCTACTTTGATTTACTCCTGTTAGCAAAGCACTAGAAAGGAAGCAGGAAAATAACACAAGTAATCTGAGTCAAAGAGAGTAATGGAAAGATTAACAAAAGGGAAGGAAAAGTGTCAGAGACCTCAAGTTAAGGCAGCCAGTCTAGTGTGAGAAGATAGAAGATCTTAAATGATTGCATGGCAGCACTTCAACTTGAGCATCTATTACATGGGGGAATGATCACTAAGTGTTGCTAAACGATCCATTTCAGAACAGCCAGTCCTCATTCCTACATTCAATATAAAGCAACAAATTGTCCTCAAAACCCTTCATCACATCATCACTCTGAAAATACCACCAGACGCAAATCAAACACAAAGCTTGCTTGATCTCTTCCAACTGCAGCCTTAAAATGAAAATGCCTTTAGCTCCCAAACGATGCAAACCAGTGGT
The DNA here is from genome assembly GCF_034638445.1 of Ciconia boyciana. Lineage (NCBI taxonomy): Eukaryota > Metazoa > Chordata > Aves > Ciconiiformes > Ciconiidae > Ciconia > Ciconia boyciana. The sequence goes on from NC_132934.1 coordinate 64,933,650, forward strand.
CTGAGGGACCTGCTTCTTACTTCAGAATCACTAAAGGAATCTAAATAGCCCAAGCCAAGGCTGGAGACCTCCATTAATCCTTGCCAGTCTAAGAACATTTGAGAGATAAGAAAGGCAAAGGCTACAAACTCCCAAGTGCCAGAGCTATCTAAAGGCTGTTTCAGGGCAATCTCTGATTCTGTGAGATGCTACCAGAACAGTTTTGTCCTTGTCACTTACAGCGATGATATTTTCAGGATCACCTACTGGTAATTAACACACCTAAACCAAAAGCAAAACTACCATACAGTGCTGCTTCTTCACCTGCTCCCCCTCCTTATTGCTACTCAAAGCCTTGCTTTCCCATCTTAGGCTGGGCTTTTTCTTCTAGATCTGCTAGCTTGTCTCAGACCGCTTCCTTCTCACTTAGCATATGCCAGGAGAACTTTCTGTTTCCATAATTCCTTTTGGTTTTCCCACGACCACACAGAGAAGAGAAGGCTGCCCCGGGCCACCGCCCGGCCAGAGGGGCACCCGAGCCAGGCACGGCCCAGCACAGCCCTCTTGCAAGCCCTGCCGCCTCCAGCTCCTTTCCTCCAGGAGGGCAAGCGTAGAAACCCACCCGCGGGCTGCAACCGCACCTCGGGGTAGCCACCGCCAACGGCTCCCCGGTGACAGAGGCCCGCGCTACCCGCTACCCAGCGGAGCCCGAGATCCCGCCCCAGGGCCCGGGAGGCGGCGCGGGCTCGGTCGAACCCCCCGAGACCATTTCCCCCCTTTCCGCGCACATCCGCAGGCCCCACTCCCCCCGACCGGGCAGCGAGAGCGGACAGCCATGCCCCCGGCCGCCGCTCACCCCTCCGCCCGGCCCGACCCCGAGCTGACCCGCGGGCGGCACGGCACAGCACGGCCAGAGGGCGGCGGGGACGGCGGTCGCCACGGCGCATGCGCGGTGGCTTCTCCGGCGAGGCGTCGCGGCGGGTGACGTCGGGCTCCGTGAGGCACGGGGCGGGGCGGCCGTTGGGGAGCGGTTGTGGCCGTCCGCTGGCCCGCGGCCCCCGCCCGCCTGAGGGGAGCCACCTCCCCTTTCCCCCCACCGCGTAGTGGCCGTTTGGTGCTCGGAGGCGATGCAGGTCCCCGGCCCGCGCCTCGTGGTCACTCACCCTCATGCCCCCAAACCGGGACCGGTGGGCCAGGGGAGCAGCGGGAAACCCCTGAGGCGTAAGGGCGGGCACCGGGCTTCCTAACGCTTCCCCGCCACCGCTCCTTTTTGCAGGTCGTCAGCCCTTCCCAAGCCCACTTCACGTGAGCCTTCCCGGTGCTCGATTGACGCTAATTTTTAATCAGTGCCAGGAGGTGCTGAATCAGGCTCTGGGCAAACATCTGAGTAAATGACAATTATGTGATTACATTTATAAGCCAAACGTGTAATGCTATCAGAGAATGAAACGGGTTTGTCTGGCTGGATCTGTTTTCTAGAAGAGTGTGTACTTACTGACATTGAGTACATTGTTATTCTTTAGTCCTTCTGTGATTCATTTTCTGTCACCTTTTCCATGCTTCCCAGGGGCTGATCAGCCGTGTGGCCTAGGCACCCCGGGCGCCTCTCTTGCTCTTTTTGCACATTGGCATGATCTTCTGTAATTTCCTTCATATTCCAAGATTTATTGAAATTAACATTCTTGAGATTTCTTTTGCCTGTTCTTCAATGATTGTTATGCAAAACTTGATTTGCATAACAATAGATTTAGATACCCTGACATTAAAATGTTTGTTCTAGTAGAAGTTGTTTACCATCTTCATTACTCACTAACGGACTAAAAAATGCTTGTGGGTTTTTTTTTACTAGATAATAGAATGTCTCTTCCTTAATCTTTCTAAGGAGGGAATAGAAGTTTTTACCATTTCTGCCACTTCTGTGCCATTTTACCATCTCTACCTAGTCATGCACCTCGGCATTGTTCCCCTCCCCATTTTACTGCCCGTAGTCACATCACTCATGCATTTTCTGTAGTCTTCATTTTTTGTGCACTCCAGAACATTTTTCCTGTATTTTTGCTTTTCCACATTGTTCTATACTATGCTTTTAACTTCTGAGAGTTTCCTTCACCCTGCTGCTGAGCCAAAATTGTCCTTCAGCCAAAACTGGCCATTTTCTTAATTATACAATCATTACTTTTAGACTATGGAGTAAGATCATACAAATTCTCATTTAGATTTCTACTTCTACTTTTGAATCGTATTTTTCTCATAATTTCTCTCATCTTGATGGAGGTAGTCTTTCTGAAGCATCTCTGTGTGTGTAGGAAAAGTATTTCCCTGGCTGGAACTGTCCTTTTTCACTTACTATAATCAAATTGTGATTGCTGGCTCCTAAGCAACCACCACTTTCTTGTCCCAGGATTAAATTGTTTAAACATTATGAGTTCCAAAATAATTATTCCATATAGACTGGAATAACTTCTGTCATAGAAAATAAGTTTTAGAAACTCTAGTGAAACACAGCTGCTGGCTATTTGGGGCTTTTTCCTCATACACCTCCAAACTGAGCACACTTTTTGTACATTGGAGGGATAAGTTGTCTGATTCTCTGTAGCCATCTCCACTCCTTTCCCCCTCTCCTTAGGGGGTTGGACTGGGACAAGTTACTGTCTCTGCATCTCTAAAATAATGACGGTGCTTTAATACGTACTGTTACCTTCTCACATCTTCAAATGTCTTTATTTGTTTGAAAGGATTGTGGCAAAATATTTTAATATTCCAATTTGGTAAATCATCCTGCCTGTTTCAGTAATTACATCAGTTTGAACTCATTTCTCCTCATCAATGAAAATATCCAATTCTTCTTGCATATTACACAAACTCAGAGAAGTGGCATATAGACCACTGAAAAACATCTTCTGGTTTCCCTCAAACTATTGATTTACCTAAAAATGGACCAAATAGCGTGGTTCTGGTCCCATTTCTGTTTTCCAGCAACATTATCAGCCTGGTGTCTGTTTGTCTAAAGTTACTTTGCTGAGTTTCAGACCAGAGACGTTTAGTAGACTAGGCTGATGTGAGAATTATGGCTGTTCCTGATCAGGGCAGTAGGTGAATTGACTTTCTTTTTCATAGTTACACATCAGAGCTCTGGATCACTAGGAAGGAGTCGCAATACAAAGATTTTCTCTTCAGAGACCCAGTGTTGTTGCCTACATTTTGCAGGCATATACATTTATAACTCTGTGGATGTGAGGAGCTTCAGCATGGCTCTTTTGGTGTGATGGAAGTGCGCGTATATGAGCAGGTCTGCATTAGTTCATTTCTTCTGCCTTTTTCCCTCTAAAATAAGTTGTTTCTCCTGTCAGCCGTGCAATAACATGCAAATATTATTAAATCTGAGGTCAGGAATAAAGCAAAGATGTGCACTCACAAGAGGATATTTTTGTTGTTATATCACTGTTATTACTGCGGTTATGAGGAGAATTGCTTGCAAAAGCACCCAGCCAGGGTTAGCATGTTAGCCAGTAAGGCAGCATACAGACACTCAGGAAGGAATATCAAAGTCACAACAGTCAACAAAGCGACAACTCAACACATCTGCAAATTTGCAGAGGTGGAGCACGGTCTGTTTTGCAACCCATGTAGCCATAAATGGTCTTGCACACCTCATCTGAGGGACTGTGTGTCTCCCTAGATTCTGAGGGGGAGTTTAAGCTTGCTGGGTGATGTTTTTCACTGTGGAGGACATTGTCCAAATCACTTTCCCTGAGATGATGCCTGTCATGAGAACAGGTTAGACAGGCCAGTCACCTTTCTGGCTGCCTAGCAGTGCTGTAACATGCATCCCTGGCAATAATTACCATCAGTGGTATACGGGTGGCTGCACTCCGGTTTTAGTTGCTAGTGCTTAACATTCAGGATGAAGGCTGAACTGCTGCCTAAGCTCTTTACTATTGTGCCACTAGTCACAGAAGGTATTTCTTTGCTTAATTTTTTAGTTATCACTGTGAGGAGGTGACAGGAGTGGAAGACATTTATGTCTCACTCCTTCATCTCTGTGAAGCTCATCCATCTTCATACTAGTGCAGAATGATGGGGTGGTTATGGAGATGGGGTGCACAAGAGCTAGACCTCCAGTTCCTAAGCTGGTGGTAGACTGCTGGTGGACTAAGACTGCTGGTAGACTAAGCTGGTGGACTGCTATGCAAAGCCACCTGTCTAATCAGACCAGTGTAATACTATTTATGTAGCGCTGTAAGTGCGTGTGGAGTCTTTTGGACACATAAAATGAACGTCCCCACTCTGAGGTTTTCACAGTCCAAATTAGACTTGACATGCTAAGGGTTGATGATAACAGGGAATGGAAGGAAGCAGCAGAGGCTGACAGCAGGAACGGGCTTGTGATGAGCTGAATTCTACGGAGATGTTGTTAGATCCTCCTGAGCTTTTTGTTGTAAATAGAGCAAAGCGTTTGGACTTGTTGGCAATTATTTAGAAGAAAATCAGTGGCAGATGGGTGAGTGAAAAAGGTAAAACCCTAGAAAGGAGTTAAAGGAGAGTGGGTTGACATGGAGCTTGGAGACAACATGGGCATTCTCTGCATGGGGACTGTTGTGAAGGAAGGAAATCATGGGAGTGAAGAAACATGCATGGAGCACATGCAGAGCAGCAAAAAAAAAAGGGGAAGAGACCTCATGATAAAGTACAGGGAAGACCTTTTTATAGAGTTGGAAGTAATTTGATCTGGAATTATTTTATTTGATCAATAGTGATCTGGAATTACTTATCTGGCTAATTTCTCTGCTATATGTATTTTAGTTATCACTGAATGTTGAATAGCCTTAAGGTAGGTTTTTGACAAAAAGCAACACTTGAGCCACTGTGAGTTTGTCCTGAGAAGACAAAGGTATACCCAGAAAGAAAAAAAAGATCAGGATGCCAGTTTGCTCATTGGCACTTGTTTATTGACTCTTAGGACAAAACAGGAGTCTGAACTTGTTCCATTTGATCTTGGAAATAAGGCATTTGAGTAGTTCCTGTATGACACAGTAGTCAACTTCACTCCTAAGTCTTATGCTTCAACTATCATCTCATGCTGAAAGACGATCTCTAACATTTTCTTGTTATAAATATTTATATGAGGGAGCAAAATAATCTTCATCTGAGTCAAGTAGAAGGACCATCTGAGCATTTGGTAAAACTGCATTGGCTACATCTGTGTTTAGAATACATTTGTTATTCATTTTTTTATGTGATCATGATTAATTGGTGAACTTCAATTGCATGTTGTTGCGCAGCGATTCACGCTGAGCCATGGAGATGTCTAGCAGTGCAAATCCCTCTGGAGAGAATGTGTTGTATTAAGAGACTGACAGACTTTGGGTGGGCATTTGAAGGATATTTTGACTTTAAAATAACTCATCAAACTAATGCCATGGAGTGAAATCTACAAAGATGCAGCTATTAAATACTGCCACTCTAGCTATCTGGAAATTGTTGAATTGTTGAATTGTGAGAATTGTTGAATCTTGTTTTTTCGTAGCTCTATTACTAACTCACTGGATGACCTTAAGCAAGTTAATTAACCTATCTGCCATTTCATCCCTCTGTAAACTGAGGATAATAATGTCTGCTTTAGAAATGGGTTGTGAGGAATAATTGATTCTTAGAAAATGCTTCAGCTTCCCCTAGTGAAAAACATACTACACAAGTAAAGTATTATTGTTACTTTACCAACAACATGCACATAAAACTTTTAAAGGCAACAGTAACAAAGATGCATCTTTCTTGGCTGGAACAAAGTATTGCAGGGGGGAGGAAAAAAGGAAAAATATTAAAATGACAGAATCAGCTGAAAAGAGAAGAAACAATGGAGACATCTGGCTCACTGCTGATAAAAGCTCTTGTAGTTTCTCTTCCATCATTCTTTGCAGAACTCATCTGAAAGGATATCCACCAAGGTTTTCAAACGCAGTCAAAACAGCTGTCCATCTCTAACTCTGTTTGACCAAGTGTGAAAATGAAGAGCGAATAAAAATGTTCCAGCAGTAACATTTTTAGGAAGACATCAATCCCTTAAACAGAAAATCCAAGGAGATTGGTCAGGTCTGTTTGAGTTCACATTTCTGTTTCTGCATGCTGAACTCTTGTCCAGATGCTGTTTTGGATCTAGACCTCTTGGGTTCGTGAGCTGTTGGCTCCCCTGAGTTTCGGCAGACTTTGATCTTGTATATCCCTGTTGACCTCTTGTGGTGCATTCCAATGGAGATTTCTCTCCATGTTTTCCTGGTTTAGGTCCCCTCTTGTCTTAGGGTATCCCAACCAATGCTGCCCACAGGATACATCATTAGGTCTTTGGGAGTACTCTAGACACCCCCTCTCTGACTGCCTCAGTCAGCAGGTTTTACAAGATCTGACTGGACTCACAGGTACCCTGTCATCTCAGTAGCACTCTTTGTAGACCTAAACATCATTGATCAGCCTTTCCCCCTTCTGTAGTCTTTTGGAGGCAGAGCCATGGAAACAGCTAAGTCTTTGGTTTTAGTTTGGAGTTCTTCGCTCCAGTCCTGGTGGGTGACATGAAGCTGCTGTTTATTATGTCAGGGTAGCCCCAGGATACATGCAGCGACCTTGCACAGCACTAGTAACCAACATTACTCTTTGCTTCAGAATTTGCCTGTCTAGAGAAACATAATCAATATTGCATGCACTTCCCAGCCTCAGTTTCTTCAGCCTGCAGGAGCATTCTTCTGTCTGGCAGGCAGGTTTTGGGGGGTATTCAGGATCTTTCTTCTTGCAGCTTGTGTTTGCCTTTTGATCTGCAAACGTTTTTTTTTTTATTCTCTCTGACCTTCAGCTCATTCTCTCTGACCTTGCCAGTACCCAGGCTGAACAAGCCCTGCTCCTACATGTGCTCTCTGGGCATCTGCTCCCTTTTTCCTGCAAAAAAATCCTTCTTCAGATTTTATGGCTGTGAGTCCCAAATTTCCTTTTTTCCATTTTTGTCTGTCCTGAGAAATTTTTTTCCTTAGTCCGTTTCTCTGGAAACAATCAAGAGAATTAGCTTCTTGCAGGCCAGTGTCTCTTAACATATCTGTTGGGCAATCAGAGTATGGTCATTAAGGCTTAGTACTCTCTGTTGTTTCTTGTTTGGTGAGTACTTACTTGAGAGCTTTACAGCAAAGGTGAATAAATGCATGTCTTTCATGGCACAGCAGTTCTCACTGGAACAACTTCAGAGTATCAGCCGTAATGACTATGTTGCAGATGAGCGAATACCCCAAATAATTGTCAAAAGCATATCAAACTCCTCATTTTGCCCTGCCCTGGTAGGTGGTCTGCACAAACTACTCTCTGGAGGCATTAAGACCTCCTGTTGTCAGTTGCTTGCCCTAAGTGGTTGAGGCTCAATCCTGCTGTGTCAATGGCCCTGTTGTATTCAGTGCTAACACAGTATTCAAAGCAGGGCTAAGTTTGTTGCCATGGTCTTAGAGATGTCCTCCTGCTCAGCTGTTGTTACACTGAGCTTCCTGGAAGTGCTGGAGATGCCTTGGAGTGCTCTTCATCAGTTAAGCAGACAAGCACCTAACTACTACTGAGCTTTGAAATCCAACTGTGTCCAGCCTGGCTGCAATGGCCCCAGTCTGCCCTAGTAATGGGTCGGTTCTGCTCTGAACAAGATTTCCAAAAATGGCAACATGGGGCTGTGCCTGTAGAACTGAGCTTCCCATGGGGTCTTCACGATCGTAGCTGCTGCTGCCGGCATGCAAGTAACTGGCAAATGGTCAGCTGCTGCATGGGGTCTCCAACTGTAAATCCTCTTGAATACAGGACTGCAGAGATCACTCTGGCCCTAAGTCAGATATGTGGGGAGGAAAGCGACTCATTGTCCTGGCTGGACACTCCAAACAGAGTTTCCCTCAAACGCGTTGTACCTACAGAGTTTGCATCCATTCACTGCACTGTAATCATCTACATTGTTGCTGTAAAGCACTTTGAGATGCCCAGCTTCTGGAAGGTGCTCTAGAAGAGAGGCAACAAGCTGTAGGTTTCTGTAAATGCTTCATCTGGTATATCAGATTTAGTGGTACATTATATTGGATTGCAATTTCCAATGAAAAATAACAATGGCATGTGAAACTAACTGCTGTTGTGATTTCAACTCAGTGTTGACAGAAGAAGAATAGTCCTTAAGGAGCTGCTGCCATCTCTTAGAAAATGAGCACTGGTAGCAATTCTGCTGAAATGTATAGATTTTCTTTCCTCCTCTTTCCTTTATTCTTTGTTAAGACTAACAAACCAATGGCAATTGCATGGAAACTAGGTCTTCTTGCTTAGGCATTCATCTCCTCCTGCTGCATGTTTCCCACCTGGAGCCCTAATCCCCTCTTTGTGATCTAATCAATTCCTCAACAATCAATTGCAATATCACAGTACTAAAGTTTCATGTGGGGAAATGAACTACACAAATGAATGAACTCTGAAGAACCAAATACTTTATTTTCATGCAAATATTGTTGGTGATAATAAATGAGGAGAGGTAAATGCAAAACTGTTGAAGATAGCAGCATACTTATGTCTAAAGAGAGTTTATCATCCTAGATGTCAGCTGATTTTACAGAGATGCACAATGTATATGTACATACATTTTTTTCTTTTTTGATTTTAAATGAATCTACTCTGCTAGGACTTCACAGCCAAATGAAATACATGAAGATTGAGGTCTTACTTCTGAGTCATGCTCCAAAATTGAGTGTTTTTAGAGAATATAGTTTTTCTAAGCAGGTGCTATTTTTGGTTTTGCTTACTGGTTTTCTTCCCAGTCCCTTCTGTGATGATTTCTTATGATCTATGAATTCTGATTTTTAACTAATCCTTGTTCTTCTTTTATGACTAAAAGAAGCAACAAATTGAATTGGCAGCTGGGAGCCAATCACAGATGTGATACATTCATTACCAAAGACCATATTATTGGTCTACAAAGACTGTGGCTCTGTCTTTTAGTGGATTAGTTCACAAAACACTGCTGACTGATAGAACCCATGTCCAGAAATCTCTCTGGGAATGAACAACGGGTTCTGAAATCTGTCAGAAGCTTAGGGAAGGTTGTGCAGTGTGACTTGCCACGTCAAGCAAACTAACAGCACTACAGATGTACCTTCACATAAGACTGCCTATATGAACTAAATATTGATGCACTACAGCAAAATCAGAATTATTCAGGCTTTAATATATTGAAGATCAATGTGTTAGATGTAGCTTTAAGAATAAAAGTAACTTCTTACAAAATATGCTTATTATTGGCAGCCAGAAGTCTGAGTTTTTGCTCTGAGTCAGTACTCTTTGGCCCTAATATCTCATGTCTGTCATCCTGGATTCTTCTTGCTATTTCTATAAAAGTCACAAGATCTATGAATTTTAATGAGAAGTAATATCTCCTGTTTTCAGCTGAGCCCAATGATGGTGATGTCGGAGAGCCATCTTCCTTTTGTAGCTGGCTTTAGGCAGCAAGTAACCTTGCTGTATAACTCCTGCATTCAGAGCAATGTCACCTTCATCACTGCAGCAGGCAATGGGCTTTTCCTGCAGCAGGATTTAGGGTAGGAGTCTGGGCTTGATGTATCCATAAGGTAAACTGGGGGAAGCACAGGGGGGACTTGTATGAAACAGTAGTCCTCTTATGAAACAGTAGTCCTCTTAGCCAGGCATTTGGGGTTCAAGGAGAGAGTTCATGTGAAACCTAGTCCAGCTCAAAGGAGAAGAAGCAGTAGAATATGAAGATGTTGACTACCAAGTTGGCAAGACAATAAGCAGGAGGAATAACAGAGTGGCTGCTGTGATCAGAGTGCACCAGAGTGAAGCTGGATCTCTGCTTGCAAAAGCAAGGTCTGAGCTGTGTTTTCTGTTGTAGGGAGACGAATTTGAAATAGCTCTGAGGGTTAAAGATTGCCTGTGTGCTTTGGCTGAGTTGTCTCCTAGCCCAGCAGAGCTCCTTCAATCAACAGAGACTTATACATGTGCCACTTAGGCCTTTTCTTTTTCTTAAATATTTTCTTGATGCTCCTGTGACATTGCAAGAGCTTGAGTGTTTACTCAGGACTCAACAGAGACAGGGACAAGGCTGGCTTTCCGGAGTCTCTTTAGTGCTCACCTGTGAGTGTGGTACCCATTTAGATCCTACCACCTGGTTGAAAAAGATAAAACTCATGGCAACACCTTTAAAGGTGGGGCGATAGGTTCCAAGTTATTCTGCAGTTTACCACAGTGCCCATGAACACTCAGTCTATGTGGAGGTGGTGCAGTGATAATGTCTTCAGTTGACTAAGTTTGCCTACCAGGCCTTATTTTTAGTAGCTTACAGCTTTGCTAAACTTTAACTGCTTAGGCTGACATTTTCCAAGCATGATGTCCATGTTGGGCAGTTTGGGGGAAAGTTTAATTATAATTTGCTGTAAAAAAGTTCATCCTTGTTTTGCCCAAGCTCAAAAATGTTCTTGGAGATGTTCTGATGAGAAGCAGTTGTTATCATACATAGTTAGCTGTGTCCACAGTGTAGCCTTAGGTTGTTAACAGTGATGTGGTTTTGACAGTTGACAGCTAAATAATAAAGAGTAAGTTTTCACAGGAGGAAGCAATTTTAGTGAAAAGCCCCCAGTCATTTTTTTTTGTTTTGTCTTTGGAAAAACAACATTATACTGTTGTTCTTTTTAGTTGGGTACTGTCTTTTACCTGTCTCTGTGTGAGGCCATTTAGTGTTGGCCATTCCCTCAGCTTTATTGAAAAAGATGATATAGGACTGCTCACCTACATGTCTTCCTGCTTTCTGCCCAGCAATTCATTTTGCTTCCTCCCAAAACAAATCTGTTCTTTTGATGCTACACTCCATTCAGCTCCTGACCCCCTGATTAATTCTCACCTCATGCATGCTTCTTCTGTTCATCACAACTTCAGGTCACTAAATCAAGACTCTAAGAAAACACCAGAATAAAAATTGCCCATGAATTGCCATTTACTTGTGTCTTGTGTTCATGAAGTAAGATACATTATCAGATCCTACTTTCTACACAAACTCTGTTTCCATTCATGGTAGATGACGGATGAACCAGGACTCTGCAGTCCTGAGATGGCGGCTGTTTGGTGAAGAGTTTGGAGGCTGTGTAGTGAGCCTAGCAGATGAATACAGGTAGCAAAAATATGGTCACATGGTTAAGGCAATTGAATTGAAATTGAAAATTGGATTTTATTTCACCCTTTGTGAGTTTCACCCTTTATGAAGCTAGGTCACTCAAATAAATGAGATTCTTCCCAGCTACTGTCCATGTGGTCTCCATTTTCTGTGTATCCAGCTTCAGTCACCCATGCACTAATTTGTAGAAATACTGCCCACTGTGTCTAGAGCCAAGGTGACTCGGAGCTGTTCTCTGAGGAAGGAATGTGCTAAGCGCTCTGAAATTTTTGGTTCTAAGCTTCTTTAATTAAGCACCCAAAATACACTGACGTGTTTGAAAATACTGGCTTTTATCTCTGTTCCTCAGCAGGGAGCTGTGAAGATAAATTAATTGATGTTTGTAAAAAAAAACAACCCTCAAACACTACAATGAGAACACCACTATAGAAAAGCCCATGAGGAAATTGATAATTCTGTATTCAATGCAAGATCTGGATGCTCTGCAGTAAATAGTACATGCACCACACATTGGATGATAAGGATAGGAGAAAATTTGAATAGCGTTCATTAAGTGAGCAACATCCATCCTTTGCACTGAAAAAAGCAGGAGACCCATGGAAACAAAAATCATGTAATTAAAGATTGTATCATAATGTGTTTGCATAAGGGGTGAATTAATGTTGCACAGGTGATCTTAAATCTGGCATTCACTAACGTGCTTAACTTTGCAATCCAAATTTTTTTTTTTTAGAGAGAGCAAAACAAATCTCTTTTCAGAGTGGCAGTGGGGAGGGCAGAAGAGGTCCAGCTAGATGCTGGTGTGTGCAGCTAGATACTAGTGTGTGCACAGCTAAACACTAGTGTGTACATAGCTGTCTGCCTAATCTCTGTGTGTCTGTGTGTGTGTGTATGGCTAGCTCGTGTTTATGCAGCTGGCTGATGTTTCCCTCTGAAAACGCCTTTCTCTATTAAAAAAAAATAATAGAAGGAGCATTAACAACTGGTTTAGATGCCCGTGTTTTAGATGACAAACTTTTATATGGTGTTTTGTGGTCCAGGTCTTCCTTTATAGAGCCTCTGTTTGGTTCTGAGTCACCTGAACACCTCAAAATCTGTTTGACTGGTGGGTCAAGTGTTTGTGGGAGTTATTGTAAGATGCTTCTATGGGATAGGCAGCATCTTTTATGTCTGTGTTAGTAGAGGGCTGGCATGCTGAGGATTCACCCACATCAGTATACAAGGTGCATTGGAACGATAAAAAATATTAGTAGATATAATTTGTTATATCTGTGTTTGGTTTGATTACTGTCTTGTATTTGAAATCCTGTAATTAGAGCAGCGAACTGCCTCCAGAGCCAGTGCTAGTCCAAGTAATACAACACTAGTACAAGTTCCTTTGGCTTCAGTAGGTGGTTCATTACAAAGAATGAAGGCTGGAGCCCATGTAAATTAAACATCACCTCTTGGGAAATGAAGATCACAAAGAGAGAAGGGAAATACTGAGGATCCTCTCTCCCTGTTGAATAACTGAGTTAGCGGTACAGATCCCTAGAATGTGGGAAGCACATTGACTTGCTCAATCCCCTCCCCCACTAGATGGCACTGAACTCTTTTTCTTTAAAAGAAAAAAAAGAGGAGGAAGAAGAAAAATATGGTGGAGGTCATTCTGATGTAAAAAGAAAAAAAAGAAGAAAAGCAAATTGCAATTGGTTGTCCATTAACTCTACCCTTCCCCCCTTCTAACCCAACACCCCGCCTGTGTGTACCTTGGTACAGGAGCTCTCTTTGCTTTTGTGTCTGAAGCTTTCTTGGAAGGCGGTGGGCAATGGTAGCTGGAGGATGCTAAGGAAAGCAGAAACAATCCTGGTAGGGAACGGAGAGGAGACTGGCCCTATCTGTAAGATAACATCCGTGGTGAGGTCTAGCAGGCAGCGCACAGGGCTTGTCACAAGGAATTTGCTCTGAACAGACTTGCCGGGCTCTGCCTCTCTGTCCCATGCCTTCAGACATTTTTCCTGTGCACCCATGTGCTTTAGCCTTCCCTCTGGATCACTGAAATCGTAACCGTCAGAAAGGAAAGCCTCAGCTTTCAATCCTTTACTAAAACTGCATTTTCACTCCCCGATTCGTTTAAGACCAATGAATTACCTGCCTTTGCCAAGATGCCCTTAATTCTCTGTAGGGAGCGGTTTCCACGTAGCGTGCCCAAGTGCGCGTGGAGTTTTTTTTTAAATGTCTTTCTCCCAGCTTACATTCATCTGAAGATCGACAAGGATTGTTTTTTTCCCCCTGTGGCGAGGCGGGGGTGGGGTGGGAGGAAGAGAATTTAATAATGATCTGTTTGCGCTGAGAAGGGGCTGTCTGTAATAATCCTGGGAAGAGACAGAGGAAAGGTTCCTAACGCCTGCAGCAAGCAATATTCTGCCCCTCCTAAAAAGAAGGGGATAATGCTGATGAGGCAGAGAAATGTTTAATTCTAAGAGTTAAAGTGGAACTCATCTGAAATCCAACACTTTCTCCTACATTTATATATTTAAGGTGACTTGCAGGAGGATATAGATTGCCATCTGACAAAGCTACAAATGCAAGCAAAAAAATAAAAATGCATGGAAACTGCCACTGAAATGCCTTTTCAGAGAAAAAGATAAAACCTGGAACTGCATGCCAATTTTTGGCTTTCAGACCCATGTTTAAGAATAAGAAGAGGGAACAAGTCTGGCTTCTCCAGGTGCAAAAGTCCCCCTGCCCCAAACTCTCTTACTGCCTTGGAGTATGATGGAAAAACCTGGCACCTGGACCGGCCTGGGTCCAACCAAATCTTGGCTCTTTGGACTGTAATCCTAATGTTTAATTAGAAAAGAAATGTAGGTATGATTACATTATATGATTTGCCTGTCCCCTAATGTATCTTTGGCCATCATCACAAGAAAAATAGCTCTAGTAGCTGGCTCCTCCATTTTGCTCTTACCCCCAGTCTTCCAGTTCAGTCTAAATAGAGAATAAGTGTAGCAGACTCGTGCTTAAATCGAAAATCCAACAGTCCTGTCAGCCAAAAAACACATTTGGTAAAATTAGGCTTGTTCCCTGTTCTCGTCCTTCAGCTTGGGACTTGATGCTAAAAATTAACAAAGAAATCCAGGTGCACACTCATCTCTCTGTGGGTGCAATACAAGAAACCTGTTCGCCATCTTCTTATAGGAGCCAGCAGCTTTTTGACTGCAAACCTCTTTAATTTTATCTCTGAAAAGACAACAAGTATGGCTGCTCCAAGCCCACTGTAAAATTTAATTATTTTTATGTACTGACATGTAGTTGCTTGAAAAATCCAGTTATAGAAATGGATCCACCTGTGCTTAACTGTTTTTAAAAAGCCCTAGATCCTTAAATGTTTGCCTCTATTATGAACAACAAAGGGAAGTTACTGCTAAAAAAAATTTAAACCAGTGCCTTGTTTCTGTAAAACAATTAACTTTATCTAGAGCTTTCCAGATGCAGTTAATATTCGTAACATGACATTGAAATTTTGTGATAGAGCTGTTTCAGAGGATGCGGATGATCACAATGTCTCTGGTTTGGATGATTGACTTTCCTTTGCGAGTTTCCTAATCATGCAAGGGGGTTAGATATTTCAAACCAAAAATGGTTTAATGGCAGAGATGCCCTTCCATAGCTGAAAATCCCAGCTGACTTAGGACCTGGTTTTGCCAGGTAAAATGGAAGGAGACATCTTGCCTTTTTTGATGATACAATTTAGTTTGGGGCCAAAACCTGGTAGGATCCAGCTGTGTGGGGTTTTTTTCTGATGCAGCTGTATTCCAGAAGAAAATCCAGGTATGTATTTCTGATACACAAAGAGCTACTATGTACCCCCTCTGCTCTCCCCACTGCAGCAAGTACAATTTGTGTGGCTAGGGTTAAAAACTAGCAAAATCCTGGTGCTCCCGTCTTGGGGCCAAGGGCTATCCCCAGGCCAGGGGCTCCAATAAAGGCTGTGCTTATTTTCTATTCAGATGACACAGCTTGGGCTTCAGGGGCCAAAAGCTGGTAGGATCCAGCGTGGATGTAGATTTCTGCGGCACTTGTCCCTGGAGAGGCATCGGGCTGTGGACTTTTTGGTGCAGTAGAGCGACCGCGTTGCTTGTTATTCATGCTGTGGAGTCGCTGGTGTGTGGCAGCCAAATATTGGATGGGGCTAACTAGGTTCCTCTGCCAGCTCCAGGATGCTGTGGTACTCACAGATCAGGATGTGCCAGGACCCAGAGCTTTTTGATACAAGGGAAATGACCGTCCTTATTTCCTTTTTAAACACTACAGTTCAGAGTCTGGAGGCCTCAGTTTTCTGGATCACACAGAAGGTCTCGAATCCAGGGTTTTTTCAAGCTCATGCTCAGTGTTACGTAGTAGGGTGGGATTTTTTGGTGCAGTAAGAAACAGCTCCGCTTGTCTTGGATTTGGTTGACACAATGTAAGGGCTTGTGACCAAGAATGAGCAGGATCCAGTTAAATCCAGGTTTTACATTTTCCCCTCTTAAGACAGTAAGGCTTCTACATTTCCTGCCTGGGAAGTGGTGCAGTTTATCTTTAAGGAGGCTAGAGAAATAAGAAATGAGTCTCACGTTGCATGGGTGACATCACTGGCTTTTGGCTCAGCGCTCTGTATTCTCTGTCTGTAGGCTTTAGCCAAGGCTGCAGGGCTCGGTGTTTGAACAAGGAAAGATTCCCAGGTGTACAGAAGATTGGATTCGCTCTTTTTTGGGTTGAAAACGGTGAAATGAGATTTCTAAAGCTTGGGGACTCCAGCTCGCCTTCTGTTGCACTTGATCTCTACAAGATGGGTGAGTTATTCCCATTAGAGAGACAGAGAGTGGAAATTTAAGGAGAAAAAAAATATGTCTGAATATATAACTGCTGATGCTGGGGATACGATTCGTATGAAGCTGCTGAGCTAAAAATCTCAGCTCCGACGTGGAGATCGGGCCATATGGCAGAGAAACGGTGCAGACCGAAAGCTGTTGACAACAGTTAGGGGCTGCTTTCCTCTCCCCGTGTAAGGTGTGTGGCTTTTTCTCCCCCCCGGGTTTGTTTTGGTGTGATTTCCCCCGACCTCCCTCCCCTCCCCATTCCTTAGCATCCTTTCAGCCAGCCGTAGCCCTGCCTGCCTGCCTTCATCTTGCAGATGGCTAACGTGCCGCCGTGTTAGGAAAACTGTGCACAACACATCCCAGCGCCGGGGACGAAGGAAGCTTCTCAGATCCCAGCCGAAGGGGGGGGGTGGTGGTGGAAAAACGATGCTGGGGCCGAGGACTGCTTCCAGTGCTGCCTAGCGGGAGGTGCGCGGTCGGCGGCGGGTCCTGCCGGGGCTGCGGCCGCCCCCGCCGCCTCTCCCCGGGCCGGGAGCGGGGAGGCTGCCGCGCCGCGCTCGCCGGGAGAGCCCAAGCGCTGCCGGGGCGCTCCGGGGCAGGAGGCGTCGTGGCGTTACGCTGCCTGGATGTCAGCGCAGACGACAAAAGCAGGCGAGTGAATGGCAAAGCTGGCAGAGAGAAGCCGAGGTGTCTCTGGAGCCAAGGTGTCAGTGACCGTCAGCGAAGTCTGCTGAGGGAGAGACCTGTGCCTGCCTGCCTTTGCAGTTCCAGCCGGGGAGGCTGTATTTTAGCCACGATTTAAAGCAGCAGCAGCAGCAGCAGCAACAACAGATTGCTCCCCCCTCATGCTCCCTCCCCTTCGACCCCGCTTTAAACCCAAGCAAGCGACCCACCGTCCAGACGATGATGCTCTTGCTGAGCCACTGACAAAGAAAAGGCAAGTCACCCATTCCTGAAACCGGGATAACCGGCTGCTTGCAAGCGGGAGAGCTCTAGCTGCTGAACTTTTCTGTCCTGCGATGATGCTGTGGTGAGCCGGCTGATCTGAAAGCCATCTCTTCTGGATTTCCGAGCTGGCCAGATTGAAAGAGATTAATGGACTGATCAAACAGCCGTAGCTTTCAGGTCTCTTCGGGGGGGGTATATCCCTTCAGCCCCTGTCGCTCAGGTGCTCGTGGTGAGGGGAGCAGGACATCTTTATATAGGTGGGTCGCTGGCTTGCTCCCATTCGAGGTGGAAGGCTGTGTTTCTCCTCTCCAGGTCTCCTCCACAGAGGAGAAGAGGCAGATGAGACTTCAGGACTGCCTCCAGGGCAGAACTTTGTAGCGCTCTCAGCATCCCTCCGCAGCGTGGATGTGAGCCACAGGAGTTGGGGATGTTTGAGGCAGTCTCTGCCAAGTGACACCTAGCAGCTGCTCCGGAGGCTTTTGCGTGGTCTCACGCTCAAGGGCTTTGCCTGTTGTGAAGATGTCCATGGTGTTTCTGTGAAGCTGAGGTATGGCTGCTGGAAGGTTACTGCTGTATGCTGGCCTCTCTTTAGCTCTGTGTGCCCTGGGCATGCTGGCTGTGGCAATCTGCTCTGACCATTGGTACGAAACTGATGCCAGGAAGCACAGAGAGAGGTGCAAGAGCATCACCACTAAGAGGAATGATCCTGGCTTCATTTATAACTCCAACAACAACCTGCCTCTCAGGGCCAGCAGGTCTAGGTTGGACCGCTGGGAAGGGAAACTCCTCTTGGCAAGAAACAGGAGGCAGATCTTTGCTATGAGCGCAGTCGACGAGTGCAACAGACAGTACAACTCGACCAACATGGGGCTCTGGAGGAAATGCCACCGACAAGGATTCGACCAAGAGCTGGAGGAGCTGATTGCCAAAGGTAAGGGCTGTTTTTTACCAAATGAATGTGCCAGGCCCTCCTGAGCTGAGCAGAAGCTGAGCAGAGCCATTTGGGCTCACAGATGGGAGCTGGCATCTCTAGCCAAGTACCTCTCCTTGCAATGGGTGAACTGGCCTGGCTGGGCATCGCTTCCCGAAGCACTGCCAGGGCAGTTTCCCATGGGGTCTCTTCTGCTGAGGCATGAGGTTTGGGAGCAAGAAGGCAGTGGGGGTGAGAGCAGACACACCCCAGAATGTCTCTCTTGTGTCTGTCTCTCTAAGCTTAATATAGTCTGCCCATCACCATGGTATCAGATTATTTTCCACATACAAATAAGAAGTATTAATAAAGCAGAAATTGGATTTTTTTTTTTAATTTTGTTTGACCCTGGTGACTCAGGCAAAGTACATATTATTTTATTGGAGGCTACATATGTCTGTATTTCATCATTCCCTTACCGAATGCCCCATCAGTCCCGAAATACACCATTTGCAGTGCTCACATGTAGGCTTTTTCTGTCCTCAAATGGAGAGTAAACAAAGAGAAACACTAAAGAGCAGGAGGAAACCCAGCTTGCTGTTTACACTGAGCTATGTTTTGGAATATTTTCAATGTCTACAAAACATTACATGAATTTATTAGGAGTGTTAGAAAGGAATAATTTTCTCTTGGGGTGGAGATGCATCTGTTTGCCTGTAGCATTTTTGTGCTATGTTTTTTCTTGTCTTTTGGTCCTTCTTCTTCTTTTTTCCCCCAAGGTACCTGTTCAAGGCGATGGTCAGTTTGCCTCAAATGTTTCTTTGATCCGAAGTGTAGGAAGGGGAGATATGCATAAAACCTAGCCTAAACATCCCATCTACAAAAGATGTATATTTTTGCAGGGTGATGAAGGTTTCAGTAAAGGATGACAGCATCTTTGCTACCCACGGCATGGTTACTCCATACAACAAAATAACGTTTCCCTCCCATGGTTCTTCTGTTGCATTCAGATGATTCCCCAGCCGTTTATTTCCATCACAGTGAAATCATTGCTTCTTACACTATGCAATCTTTAAAAATACTTGTTTTCTAAGTGTGTTCTCTGTCCCAAACTCCCTTGATAGCCTGTGTTCATTCCCTCTTCAGACATTGCAAGCAGAATTATTGCTTAAAGCTAATTATCCACAAGGGATATACTTTCACATGTGTTTGCCAATGTATATATTTTGTTCCGTATGTTTTAAAAGTGAGCAGTAGAGGTGAGTAGCATGGTATAGACTTGCACTGAAACAGTACAAACAGGTGGTGTAGCAGGGAACCTAGATCACTAGTTGGAATCTTGTCTGTGTTGCTAGTGACCCTTTAATGTCTAGTTGCTATTTAACGACCCCTATGAAATGAATTGATGGCTTCAGTCACATTTGTAATTGTCAAGTGAACATGTCCAAAGCCTGTCAGCACCCTGGCACCCTGCTGCTGGTTTCAGTGCCGAGGGAGGGATTTGTCTTCTCTGCCTAGGTGAGGGCGCGGACGTGCTGAGCTGGCCGCGGAGGGCTGGATTGCTCTGCCATGTGTGCTCGCTGTGCTCAGGGCATAAACAAAGAAATTCAACCTTGACAGCGGGTGAACATGTTACCAGAGCTCACCTTTGGCAAATGGAGTTTCAGTAATTAAAGAGGTTTTTCATGCTGAAATAAGTGAGACTCGTTCCTCTTTCACTGCCTGCCTTGTCCTCAGAACGTCCGTTTTTCCTGCCAGAAACTGCCGAAATTGCCTGGCACTGGGTTATGTGTAAGGGCAGCTCTGCTAAGTGTTAGCCATAAAGAAAATGTGGAAACTCAAGCTGAGGTGGTTAAATGCCGGAGAAGCTAGTCTTCAAAAGATCCTGCTGTAATCTGTGTGTGTTTGTGTGTGTGTGTATGAGTGTGTGAATGAGAGTGTGTGTGCGTGCATGTGTAGTGAACGAACTCTAAATATACAGCGTTCAGCTGGTAGCAAGGGATTCCCGGGCTCAGGTACAGCGTGCATTCCTGCACACATATTCCTGGACATATGTGTGTGCAGATGGCCCGATAGCCACTTCGCAGAGTCGCTGCCCCAGTGTCAGAAGTGCAAATTGTGCACATGAAGGAGGTATGTGCAAGTATCAGTGTGTGTGACTCCTTGCCTTCTTTAAAGGTTTTCGGTACACATTTAACAAACTTCATTGTACACTGAGAGAAATGTTAAAGGAGGGAGACTCGTAACACTGAATACCACATTATAGTTCATTTTTGGAGTGAGGATCTACCTATACTATAACTCTCAGCCCTGATGAAGAGTCACACGTGTTAGCACTAATGCTATAGAGGTGTGTTGCTTTGGCACCTCCAGATTAAAAGATAGAAAAGCAAGTATAATGGCAATTTGATAAAATAAAGTGTTTGACCTGCTCAGAAATAAAACTGGAGATATTCTAGGATTGCCCATCGACTTTATGTTGTGTTAGATCAAAAGAACTAATGGATTTTACTCTCCCCTTACCAAAAAGTAGCGTAAAATACTCGTCTGTTAAAAATCCTTGTATGCTGCAATCACTGAATTAAAAGGAGCCAGCTTTACATGGGTAGTCAACTAGTGTCCCTGTTCCCACCTAAGGCCAGCTACTAGACTGTTTCTTTAGAATCCTCAGCTGTATGATGAAAGTGGAATAAGTGCCTTTGCCGTCGCTGTCCGATGTTGAGAACAGCTATGAGTTCAAAATGAGGCAGGCATTTGAGGTTCATCCCAACAGCACCACCTTGCTTTTCTAGTTTTTCTTCTGTGGCAGACGCTCGTCTGGAGTTAGAGGTTGCAGGGGTGGGTGCCTGGGAGAGCATGCCCTGTGCAGATGTGAAGAGCTGCAGATGTTCTCTACCTGTAGTAATCAAATACCCTGACTGGGGTACATATTCCTGCACAGATGAAATCTCTCTCTGTTTGAGCACCACAGCAAATACCATATAAAAGAGGATGGTCTTTGGTACATCGGCCTTTTACTCTCCTTCCTCTGTGGGCTGTTAATTTAATCTAGCACACCTCTTCCGGAACCGGATAAACTAATGCAGGTTCTGGCCCCAAATATTGTGGGTAATGCTATATGTAATTGAATGTAAATGCTATTAAGGGTTGGTGTTTTGTTTTGTTTTTTAATTGGTAAGCTGGACAGGATCTAAGTGATCCATTTATTTTGAGACAGATCCTACATTTTTCCCTAGGCAAAACTTCTAGTATTGAGAATGGTAGGTTTGTCTATCAAAGGATAACAAAAAATGGTCATTAAGAGCCTAACTGGCTTTGCAAATACCCTGCAGTTATTCTGCTTATGAACTCTGCTGAAATTAATACAAGCTGTAGGCAATGGCTTGTGGCCGGATCAGGCCCTATGGTACGTGGCAGTATTCTGATGCCAGTGGTTTTAAAAAACAGTTCTCTTTCTGAATAGGCAGAATTCTGTAATTCTACTCTGTATTTATTAGTTTTTACTTTCTGGCAAATAAATCAAAACCTTTATGTTGGATTTTGCTAGAAAAACTGGAGATCTGTTACTTCATATTTCTTATGGATAGATATAATAGATGCTAATGCATATATAAAATAATTGGTCCTATTTATATTTCTCCTATCCCTTTTTTTATATTTCCATAGAACCCAGGTGCCTATTTCAAAATAATACTGTTAGATAAAAAAGCAATTACTTAAAACAGACTGTCACAAGTAAGCATACTCAGGGAGAGGCAGGCAGGCATGAGACCAAAGGCCTGAAGAATATTCTAAAGCTGCGTCAAAATGAGGCAGCTAATTTGTTCTCTTTATTATCATGAATGAAAAAAAAAAACCCCAACAAACCAGAAACAACAGAAATTACAGTCAATAAAGAAATTATTGGAGTTGAACATGCAAACCCAGGGCCCAGTCTTGCTAACTTTTACTCAACTGAATAATCCTTATTCCTGTGAATGGACTACTTGGACTGAAGGAAAGCACTCTTGTATAGAAGGACCAGTCAAAGAGAAAGAGCTTACAAAGCTGGTCCTCTGATTCTGCTTTCGCATCTGATCAAGTCTTTTAGCATCTTGGGACCAGTGTTTCACTCCTGATCCCTAAAGCCTTGCAGTCAGGAAATGCTGGCTCTGGGTTTGCTCAGCGCAATACTCTAAGGTTCTTCCGATTCTCAGGTGTCTGTCCAGTCTCCTCCGTGAATTAAATAGCCTTGCTGCTTAACACCCCTTTGGATATAGTGTTTCCTATATCCTATTAGATCCACTGTTTGCCTGTTTACCACTGAGTTTCTAGCAAAAGTGTCATTCCCTCACCCCACCAAAAAATCCCAGTGAACCAACCACCTCCACCACTAAGCAAGCAGACACTTGAAATGCAGGTAAGTGCCCATTTGTGGCCGGGAGAAGGCAGAGTTTATGTCCTGCTTTGGCAATCAGCAGCTCACAACTCCTTGTATACGACTCGTAGTGACCCAGAGAAAAACCGGGAAGCCCCAGAGTGAGTCTGCATCCTACAGCAACATTGCTTAGATGCTTTCCTGCACTAGTCAAGAGGAAAACAAGAAAGGAAAAAAAGGAATTACATCATTTAATTATAAAGGTACAATAAAGTAGATGAAGAAGTTGCACAAAAACTAGAGTCTGTTCCATTTAGACAATGACTACTCAGAGGACCTTTCATCTCGCTTTTGGAAGGCTGTCAGTTAAACCTGTCTGGATGGGGCTCTGCTGCCTGCCATTGGAATCCAATTTTATTTAAAAAAAAAAAAAAATTACAATGACCTTATTATTTCAATCCCCCTTTTGCCTTCCTTCTTCCCCCAATATCTGCGGAAGTCATAGTAAATCCTATTTTTAAAACATTTTATTGCAAGTATACTATGCCACCAGTGAAAAAAAAAAAAGCAAGTAATTCCTGTGCAGCCTATCTCCACCCCAATTAATACGCAAGATTTCTGGGATGAAAGCATTCTCTGTTTTGGTTTGTCAGATGCACGGCACAACTGAGGAAGAAAGGCTTAACAGGACTACTCCGGCCGTCACTAGGGATTATTTATACACAATTGGAAAAGCCTGAAGAGAGGCTACTTGCAGCTATCTCTAGGAGTAAAAAGATTTATTTTCGTAACAGTACTTGCAATACCTTGCAATGCTGTAGATTTGACTTTTAAAATGCAATGGTTTTGCTAGGTAAATTAGGACAGCCATTTTTTCATGTAGTCTTCATACATTAAAGAATCCAAATGCTTTGTTTAAAATCTGTGCTTGAAATCCCAACTGTTTTCCAAATGGACTCATTATAAAAGGGACTCTATTGAAGTCTTGATTCTGATGCTAGCGAAGTCAATAGTAGATGTTTTATTGAACGTGGTGATGCAGCAAGTTCAGGCCTTTAGTGTTTCCTTTGAGGTTAAAATTGTCCCTGGATAGAAAGGCCAACACAAGGTCTGTGTTCCCTTCTGTCACAGCAGACTTCTGCTGGAGGGATCCAGTGAAATTTAAGCAGTAAAGAGCCTTTGAGTTAATCTTAGGCTACCCAGGTATTTAGCCTTCACCGTTTTCAATGCCGTAATTATTCTTAGTCTATCGATGTAGATTGGAAGTCAAACAACTGCACGTTTCTAAGATACGGCAAAGACATCCTCTTGTTCAGAGATTTTCTAAAATCATTTAATGGATGAAATCACTGGTGTTTCATGCATGTGAGTTCCAGGAGGATTTGGCTCATCATATTTTAAATAACCAATTTTAATATTTTAATTGCATCAAACTTAAATAGCAATTCATTAAAAAGTATCTCTACCACAAGTAATGAGAACCTGACACGTTCCTCTGACACATCTGAGATAATTAGTTTGATAATATATATCTGCTAAAAATACTAAGAACATATATGTAATTTAACAGAGCTGCAACTGTTTTTAATCATGCTGTTTTAAAGGGCAAATTTCAATCAAGCTGTTGGCTTTCGAGCAAAATTGCCGGTGAAGACAAATGGAAATTTTGCCTGAGTAAAAATGACAGGATCATGCCCTTCTCAAGAGAAACTGGTATTTGCAGAGCTGCCTGCAGGACTGCATACTTAATTCCTGTTCATTTAATTGAGCATCCAAATCCTTTTGAGAAATGTCGGCATTTTTATCCTTTCTGCCTATTGCTTAAAAACTTTTTAAAAAGTGTGGAGGAAAGATTGCATGAGTGCAGATGTGTTCTGTTTACTGTAAAAATAAAAATACAGAAGATTATTTTACTTAAATAGAGGTGAAACGATCTGAACTATTTTGTCATCTCCAGCAATAAAAATCCATATTAATATTGCTTTTTCTCATTGAAAAAGTCTTTCTGTGCACTCAGAATAACTTCAAGAGTGGAATGAGTTCATTAACTATTGCAGAGCCAGTAAATGAGGAAGACTTTATGTATTGTAGGTTCTGCAAAAATAATGACAATCATTTATAATGTAAGTTACTTAATGGCTCATTGCTAACAAAGTGTTGCTGGAACCCTTGAGTACATATTCACCTCTTTAAGAGCAAAAGGAAGAAATGAGATGGTGTTTCTTAGTTTTTAAGGAATAAATAAATAAAGAATGTGGATTCCGGCATCCAAGTGCCCTTAACAGACCATTCAGAATAGAATCCACTTAAATGAAAATAATGTAAACTAACATATTTTCTCTGCAGGAGAGAAATCAGACTATAAAATGGAAATTTCCCCATTTTCTTTCTCATAAAGCCTAATTCTTCCACAAATAAATATTCAGAACTGCCCAGCTGAGCCTGCTGAAATCATAATCCTTTGCAGATAACTACCAAAATAGATGGAAGAAAGGTAGTACTGCAGTTAGGGCAGGGCTTACAAAGCCAGAATTCAGTCCAAGCTCTGCTATAGTCTTTCTTCATGACCTGAGGCAGGTGACTTAATCTCTCATACCTCAGCTCAGTAGCAGTATAATAGGGATTTTGTTCATTATTATTAATACCAGTTAGAGTTCTACCGTAGGATTTATGAGCCTTAATCATGGATCAGAAAAACGTCCCTGTCCTTTTGACATGTTGCTGCACTTTAAATATTGGCGAGTAATGCAGCCTTATGAGAGGGTACAAGGACATGACAAGGTAATTATGTTCAGCGTGACCGGTAGTGGTTTTAAAACACCAGCAGGCTAAACACAGTCCTGTAAGCACCATGAAATGCGGGATTCTTAGAAGAGTTGTAAAGAAGGATAATGAATAAGAGGTGCAGATGTTTACAAGATGGTCTTCCAAAGATTGAGGGATGGCACCAGAAAATTCATGGGTCATGTCTGCTTGAAAAATTAATGAGTAGGTGATGGGGATTGACCTCTTTGGTTGACTGTAGGAAGAAGTTGACATTTCCTTAATGAAGACAAGTAGATTACACTAATGAGATAGATATTGGGACAGCAGTCTACAGCTGCTAAGTGAAATGACGTGGTCAGAGTGATGTGTTAGGAAAATGATATTTCTAGCAGCATCCTGAAAAGATACACGGAGGGCAAGATCACATTTTTAAAGGTCAGAAGAAGAAATATTGTAGTAATAAAGGCATGAGATAATGAGAGCCCGGATGGAGAAAGAATATGCAAACCTTAGACATCCCCTGGATCTATGGATGTAGCGAGAGACATGAGATGAAGATGTTGCTCCAGTTGTTGACCAGAACAACAAGGAAAGTAATAGTGTTAGCTGTGATGATCAAGAGGGGAATTACTGAAGAGAGCATATAGTAAAGAAGGGAGAAGAACATTAGGAACTGTTTTAGCTACGATAAGCTCAGTTTGATATCTGTATGTCTATGAGGGAGTATTAGAGGGACTGTGGGTATGGACCTAGGAAGACAAGTTTGTGTTAGAGAAGTGAATCTGAAAATTGCTGCATGGAGATGGTAGTGGAATCTATGTTTGTGATAGAAATTACCAAGGAGTGAAATATAGAAAGAGAAAAGCCCCATGAACTTCCGGCAGAGCTGGGAGAGGAAAAGTGTCTTCTGGAGGACATGCAAAAGGAGCAGATCCAAAGGCAGTGCAAGAGAAGTGAGTAATGTCATGGTAGCTGAAGAAAGACACCATTTCAGGTTAAAACAGCACAGGAGACTAGTGAAGGTAGCCGACATGCCGCAGCAGATGAGAACAGAGTATTCAGACTATGCTGAAATTTGCCCACTGTGTTAAGTAGAGACTTTGGCAGCAGCAGTTGCAAGGCAGAGGAAGCTGCACTGAACTGGTGGGGGGTGGGTGGTCCAGGCATCGTTTGTACCTGCTGTATTCAGAGAGGTTGGTGATGAAAGGGAGGAGAGAAAAAGACACGGTATTTAGAGAGGAAAATAAATGTTTCAAGGTGAAATAATGTTTTGAGATGAGAATATTTTAACAGGAAAGAGATCGAATGGTACTTGAGTTATCAGAGTAAAGAGACAGAGGAGTGTGAGAGGTCAAGGAGAAGAGAGAATGAGAGGACAAGAATGGCCATAAGGAAAGTCAGGAGATAGGATAAGACTGGCTCAGTGGCAAATAAAAGAAATGAAGGAAGAGAGCTGCATAGGAGGTTTTTCATCTGTGGGAGAGAAGAATGAGGAAGGAGTTGTAGGAGGGGAAGTGGAAACAGAAGGAAGAGCTACTGGAAGAGGAAGATCATAGTTTGTCATTTTTCTCATGGAAGAACTGGGTGAAATCCTGTGTAACAGCTGAAGTGGGGGCTGGAGGAGGTGGGAGGGTCTGAGGAATGAGCCAAATGTGGCAAAGAGGTGACTGTGACTGTGAGTCTGAGATTTAATGGAGCTGAGCTGGAGTAGCAAGTCTAGGAAATGAGCAGAACTGAATGGGGGAACAATGCGTTTATAGTGGAGAAAGTTAGCCAGGCAGCGGGGTTGCCATTAGAGATGCTCTGCTGTGTGAGACAGCGGAGACCAACTGGTAAGGGTCAGTTGGGATTTGGGATAGGAGGGCAGGAGTAGATAGGGGAATGCAGGGCAAGAAGTCTATGACTGAAAGAGTGCAGCATGGATAACATCAGCATGTGGAGAAAGGAAAGAAATCATAGAGGGTGATAAAAGACTGAGAGCTGGCTAGAAGTCCTTAATACTGATGATCTGAGGTGACAGAAAGGCCAAGCAAGCTTAGCGTGAAGGTGGTGGCCAATGGTTGTTGCAGAAAGAGGCCAGGGCATGGTCCAAGCAGTGGAGCAGGAAGATGGGGGGAGAGTGCAGGGCCCAGTATGAAGCCCTGTCTTTTTGGTGACTGACAGGATCAAACAGGGTTGTAGTCTGAATGGAGGAGACTCTAAAACATAAAGCTTAAGGGGCAGAGAGGTCACTGCCACTGACTGTCTTCTATAATTTGCCCTGCCTTCATGCTGCGAGTTCATCCTGTGTCATACAGAGGTGTCAGCATGGTTCTCCCCAGCAGAAGTCAACGAGTTTGTCCAATGCTTGGAACAACTGCGCTCCAGTCTCAGATGGAACCTCCAGTGCAGATAAACAAATATTAACTACAAATTCAGGATATTTTCCACAAAGTGGGGGGTGGAGAAAGGTATTTACAGAGCTGAGCGGCTTTTATGGAAAAGGTCTTTTCAGCCTGCTGTACCCCCATCCCAGTGCTTCTGCACTTAAAGCGCTGCAGTCTCTCAAATAACTGTCAGGCCAGCTAGGGAGTCTTGGGTCAGAAGTAACTGCTCAGACCCCGTGGCAATCTGGCACATCCAGGTACTGCTCTGCTGGGCTCACGGTCAGATTTCTCCTTACTGAGTGGCCTGCTATTGTCTGTGCCCACTTCTGTTTCTGACTCCAGTGGAGATGTAACCTTGGAACAAGCTGCAGTAGCCTAATGTGCTTTGGGGGTGCCAGAGAAGCTGGAAAACTGGCACTCACACCTCCTTAAAGCAGAGCCAAGAGGATTTTCCTAGTATTCCCAGCTGCTTTTTCCAGCAGCTCCACCTCAGTCATCCCTGGAGGGACTCTGCACTCAATGTTGAGAAGGAAACTATATGTCCTGAGCTGGGTGATTATCAGCGTCTCTCGTCAGATGACAGGGAACACGCTCAGGCTCTGAAACTGCTTCATTCCCCTGTGCCACCTCTGTTCAGTGTAACTAAGTGTCTGACCTACCTGTTCAAAAGTCCTCTTTCTTTGATTCTTCTGTTCCTTACCATAAGCATGCAAGCTGAAACACCGTAAAGGAACAGAGGTTCCAGGATGTCCCATGTATATGGCAAAGTTGGTCCCATTAAGATATCCCACCAGATCGAGTGAAAGTCATTGAGAATCTCTCGTCGCAGCCCTTATTTAATTCTGAGACCTCTTGTTGGTTTTAAGTTTTAACAGCAGACAATTAAAAAAAGGCTTCCTAAATGTATTTCTAGACTTTCTAATAGGGTGAAACAGTTATGCTAATTTTATTGGGTTACAGAAACTATTTGAAAAGATCTTTCTGCTGAAATATGAATGTACAGTGCTTGTCTCTGTGTTTCCATTAATCAGCACATATCTTTGAATATGCAAAAGAGCCTTTATAATGTAGATACTTTTGCTTTCTGCCCAGTGGTCATTTAATCACATAAATATTATAACAGAAACAAAAAAAGAAACAAAAACATTTTTCAATCAGATGTTAAAGGTGTAAATTAAGGTAACTAGCCTGACTTTGAAGGGGCGATGCTGATTTATGGTAGCTGATGATCCAACTGCATTGCTTTGTCTTAGGTACTTAGGTGGTTCCCATTGAGACAGTATCTGAATACTGTACTTCTTGGTCTTTAAACATAAAGGACTTCTGAAGAGTGGAATTGTCCCTGTTTTACACAGAGGACAGTTGCCCAACAATGCAAACATCCTGCAGGACAAAAGTTCACATTGGAAAGAAATTTCTCATTGTTATTCTCTAAGTGCACGAGCTGGTGTTTTGTCTTAAATTTCATCCCTTTTCTATTCACCAGTCCTCAAGATTACCCAGTTCTGCTTGTATGATATTCCATAATGGTTAAAGAGATAGGGGGGAATGTTACACTGATCAGAGAGACAAAGGAGCCAGGTAACAGGAACAGGGGAAATGGAAAAACTCAAATAGCTTAATGGGCTCCAATTGGGAAGTTGGATAATTTCCATCTCAGACTTCTGAAAGATGTGGTAAGTGACATTGCAAGTCCAGTAAAAAGGATTTTCAATGAATCTGTCTAATTAGGATGGTACAATAGGAATGAAAAGTAGCAAATCTATATTTAAAGAAAGGAGAAAAAGTTGTCTGGGCCACAGCTGACCTTTTAGTTTGATCATAATAATACCAAGCAGAGTTTAATGTAAGTTCTAAAGGAAAGATTAATTAAATGCACGGGGGGAAATGAAATAAACATGCAAGATATGTTTTTCTATTTGAAGTGTGCCAAACTACCCTGATATATTTTGGTAGGAAGATAACTGGATTTCGAGACAAGGAAATGCATTAGACCTAAGTTATCGGGATTTTGGTAAAGGATTTTTTATTCTGTTTGTAAGGAAACGGTTTCTTACAATGTTAAGGTAATTAGTACACAATTTACCATGTGTTTAAGGAACTGATCAAAGGAAAGCAACAAGTGCTGAGAGAGGGAGTATCAAGATGAAGGTCAACAGTAGAGTTCCTGAAGTATGGGACCAACCTTATTTAATAATGTCATTAATGACATTGGAGCAGGGTCTGTAAGGGGAGGTGATAGCTCTCATTGGGCTGGGCACAAAGGAATGAAGTTATGACATTTGCTGCTGCCGCAAGAATGAGACATTGCCAAGAGAAAGAAGGCCTGGATTATTATATACAAAGAACTGGGTAATGTTGAGGACTTGGTGATAGTAAAGATGTGAAATTTCTTTCAGTGTGAACTTTTGGTCCTGGAGGGCGTGTTTATGTTGTTGGGCAAATACCCTCTGTGTTGCACACTGGAATTCTGGTCCCCCAGACATCCAGGCTATGAGAAGACTGGAGCTCAGATGGCTTCCTCCTGCCCAGGTAGTGCAGCATGTTTCCTTTCAGAGTGGGAAAGGTGCATACCTGAATCTCACCCAACGTGCAGTTGGGATGTGACCACAGAGCACACCTCAGTGGGGACAAGGAGTTCATTCAGGTGCACCTATCTTGAAGTGCAGACAGAGAGTGGCAGAGCCATGATCAGAAGAAAGGTGGATGTGACTGAAGAACAGAGCTGGCCAGATATTTCAAGTAGAGAAATGTTAAAGTCATGGGCAAGGTGTTAATCAAGCCTTCTCTGTTATAATCTTTGCTATTCTTGTTAACCACCTCTGAGAAAGATGAATTCAAAGCAGGTCCAGAGTGGGGTTACTAGTGTGAGGAGAGGAATGGAAAATCTATTTTACAAATATAATTGTTATCCAGAAGAAATGAGGTTAAACACAGGAGAGGGGGAAGATGTGTTTAAGCTAAGGACAACATTAGCAGGGAAAACAGTGTGTCAGGGCCATGAATATATGTAGGCTGGAAGGTGTGCTGAAGTGGGGCTCTGGAAGGAGTGATGAGGCCACAGCACTTCTAACAGGTTTTAAGGATGAAGATGGATATATTTAGGAAGAGGGTTTATACGATATACTTGCCTGCTATGCAAGAAAAATGAACACTGTCCTTTCTAGTGCTGTGTCCTTGTGAAACATGCCATAGGACTGTGAAGGATTAATTTATTATTACTATTAATTCCTCTTTTTTCCCCCAAGGAGGAGCATATTCAGCTCTGTATCAAACAGGACCTGATGGAAGGAGTGTTTGTCACCAGGCTGCCTGATACCAGCCATGGGTGTCTGGGGAGAGGGAAGGGACCGAAGACAAATCCAGCTGCACCATCCCAGCTGCTTTGTCTCTTTCACCTAGATCTGAGCTGCACTTTGTTTCCTTCCTGTGACACCCCACACATCCAGGAAGGACTGGGGATGAGGACTGTGTGCACTTAATGCACATTTTACATAGCTTTCCTTTAGATAATGCAGTTAATAGGGTCTTTGTTTCCTGGCTCCCCCGTCTGCTTGCATTTCATATTGCCTTAGCTCAACGACAGCAAAGGACTGTTAGATTCTCAGCCATTTGTATTCATAAGCCAGGAGAATGCAGAGCCTTCAACTTCTTCATTAAAATAGTTTATATAAAATAAAAGAGAATTTCCGTACTATATTTAAACATTCAGGATGGCTGGCAGCAGCGGAATTAAACTCATATTTGCACATATTTAAATTACCATGAGATGTGTATTTCAGTTCACAAAATGTTCAGCCATTTGGCTGGTGATGCTGGGTGAGTTTCCTTATGGTAGGAAGGATTTTGCCACAGGATCCACCAACTTATGAGGCCTAAAGGCATCCACTCCCGGGCTTTGTCCACTTGCGTGTGCAGCAGCAGACCACAATTCTCACAAAAGTTTTGGGGAAAGGTCTTACGAGGAACAGAAAGGCTCCACAGCACTAAAGATAGGAAAGGATCATCTAGAATAGCCTTTTGGGCTATAGTTCAGCTCCCAGAAAAG
Source organism: Ciconia boyciana (assembly GCF_034638445.1). NCBI lineage: Eukaryota > Metazoa > Chordata > Aves > Ciconiiformes > Ciconiidae > Ciconia > Ciconia boyciana. Next base: position 64,965,038 of record NC_132934.1, read on the forward strand.
GTGGAAGTAGGGCTCCATCAATCAGGATGGAGCAAGACAAGCTGGGATGCTCTGCCTGTCTGGATGTTTGGGGAACCTTGCCTGAGACTCTGAGTAGCAAAGCTGCCTTCTGCGTTACTGGAAGAAACTGTTACCCGGCTCTGCACCGGAGTACCTGGAGAAGGAGGGTTGTATCTGAGGTGGATCAGAGAAGGAGTTTCTGTTTTCTACTTTTGTTGAGGAATGACCACAGCCTTATGAAGAGCAGCCCCTGTTCTGCTCCGGGTGAACCAGAAAGGGTGGTGGCAGAGACCGAGGGAGGGAGACTAGCGGTTGTTGGTGTTGCCTCTATGGGCGTGTCACATACATGGGAGCAGCTGGATGTGAGGTCCTCTGCCTGTGCGCTGAGCTGTGTGAATGCGAGACAGCTGCTTTTTAGGAGCCGTATATATGTGGCAGGGGGATGCTATGCTAAGCCACTATACGCTGCTGAGGGTTTGGAAGAAGGGCAGAGATACATGGTTTTCTGTGGTCATTTATGTAGACCTGAGCCATCTGTCCTTTTTCTATGAAATAATCTTTCATATTGAAGAGGAAAGAGGAATCCTTTCTACCTGGCGTCCTGAGGAGCCTCCAGTTTTCAAATGCTATTCCTTGCGATTCATTGATCCTAGTGGGAAACTGGGAGAGGTAGCCACAGACTCCCAGAGGTGGCATCAGCTTTGTGGGGACGGGAGCATGACAACACCGTCTCACACTGACCACTCCATAAGGTCCCCTGTTTCCCAGTGATGAAGTGGCTGCAGAATGGGCTTGCGCAGCATCTTGGCCTCAGGACTTGGAAAATTCTGTTTGGGGAAAGCATGGGGACTTGCTTCCAATCTGGGAAAGAGGCTTTTAAACAGGAGGTTTCATGGGAAAAAGTGGGGCAACTTGTTTAAGTGCCTTCGAGGGAAGGAGGGAGAGACTACTTGAATGGTTGGAGGGAGGAGAGGTGTATGTCAGCGTAAGGTCTGGCCTCACACCAACAGCGATAGCACTACAGTGGTGGCTTCTGCCTTCCCCCCAGCCTTTTCTTCTTATCCCTGCAGTTAGGAAGCCTGTCCTGTCCTTACCGGAGTCCCCCACACTCTGTGCCACACCAGAACTGGTAGCACATCTTTCCCCCTCTTGTTCACCAGTTACTGTTAGCATCCCACCTGTGACACAGCAACTAATTGCATTGTCAATGCCTTCAAATGAAGAAGCAGCAGCCGGAGCAGATGAACTCTTCAGCACCAAAGTCTTCTTTTCCTGTGCTTGTCTCTAAGAATACAAGTACAAAGGGAGAGGAAGGTGAAAGAAGCAGGATTTCTCTTAGCAAAAAGTTGCCTGCAGTGCTGAGCCATGGGCAAGTCTTCAGGCCCAAGCTCTGCTTCACCCACTGCCAGCCTTGCTTCAAACCAAGGGGTCGTGGCATCCTTTTAGTAGTGTTGCCGTACTTCAGCCAGGGTGTAGTTTTTGGCTGGTGGCATTAGGATGACTGGAAGGACATGTCTTCTTTAAAGATGCTCCTCCCTTTGAGTGTAGTTCATGGCATTTTGGGAGTTCTTGGACCTGCATTTTGAGGTGACCTGCACTTGATCGCTGTGGTGGGATGGTACAATTGTATCTGTCACCTAGAAAATTAAGTTGTTTGAATGTTCATCTTGGGCACGTGAGTTAGGCACTCAAATACCTCCTCTGGGGACTCAGACTTTTCAGGCTGCTTGTGATAATGTTTCAGTGCTTGTCTTTAGTGTCCATGTTTTGAAATGAGATCCAACTGTCCAGCTCTCAGAAGGCAGAGATTGCCCCATTTCTGTCCATCCTGGTGGCAATTTCCACCAGGGTGGGTGTTAGGGTAGGGTAGGGTATGACTTTGTCCTAACATTTAAGGATCAGATATGAGCACTTCTCCATTCATTTAAACACTTTCTTTCTAGGGTTTTGGTCTGTGCTAAAATGCCAGTTTGACCTGCACCCCTCTGCCAGAGCAGGAGCATATCATTCTGCATGGCATTGGAAGAGGCCACAGAAACTTTCTGGTAGATTTGGTGGAGCCTAGCTGGTGAATGGGTGGGAGTCCTTGAGCTTGTCTCATGCATCTTGGACCCCATCCATGTGACAGTGTATTAACCAAGGCCATCAGGGTCTGCAGACTGGGCTGCCTATATGGTGCAATTTCACAGCAGTAACATTTATCACAGAATCTACCCCTTAAGGCAGGTCAGCGCTCCTGAGTTTAAACTTTCATTTGAGAAAGTTTTGCTATCCATCACCGCTATGACAATGACCTTCAAAGTTGACACCATAGTTTAGGCATCTGGTGCACAGACACTTGAACCAGAAGGTAGAGGACACGTAAAAAATTGGATGTGCATGGAGGAAATAGGTCAGGAGTCCTCTCTATAGTCATTATAGAGTCATTATAGTCACAGTTTCTTTTACCATCAGGCTGTTCCTTTTCAAAGGCTAATATCAATTATTTTTCCTTTGTTTCTAAGGGCCTGGGAGCTGAGAAGTGACTTCTCTGACATTTCAGTATATCGCTGTAAAGAATATGGAGAAAGTTTTCACATGAAACATATAAGAGCCCGTTTACCCACCACAGATGCCAACCTGGTTTCAAAGGTTTTAAGAAGGCATATTGTCTGCTATGCTGTTTGTTTGATATTCTTCTATTGACATATTGTTTTCGTAGCGTTTTCATCTGCTAATTGATGTATAGCTGTATACACTGGTCTTTCAGCTGTGTTTGAGTTTTATGTTTGACACAGTACTTTGTTTATTCATGATTGTTATGGTCCTATTTAAAGGTTTAGGAAGGCAAGACAGAGGTACGTTTGTAGCTCTCACGGCTTTGGAGATAACTATCGAAATGAACCAAGGGAAAGCAGAGATGCAGTGAGTACCTGAGCACTCAGGCAGCTTGAAAAAAATTACTCGGCAAGGTGATCACTGGAGTCTGCCGTTCATCTCACTGGAGCATCGCGTTTCAAGCCAGACGGTGACAACTGAACTTCAGTAATGAAGGAGAGGTCAGTGTGGGAATGAAACCACTGGGACTGAAAGCTTGGAGCTGTGAAGAAAAGAAAATGGAGACAAAATCAGAGGAAACTTACACGAAGAGTGGAGGGGAAGAGAGGACGGGAACAGAAGCACCAGTGAGCAGAGACAGGAGTGGCTAGAAGGGGAGCAGGTCTTTGGTTGAGTATGAAGGGCAGGATTTGGCCTTGAACAAATATTGAAATGATAGCAGGTACACAAAGAACATGTTTCCCCTTTGACTGTTAGCAAACGGTTGTACTGACAGCATGTTTGTGGAAGGTGTGGGGACACCCTGAACTCCAATCCTGCCTGTGAACCAGGCTCGCTATGAGATTTTTCAGCCAAAGATACATTTGGGTCCTCACTGTAGTATGGGCAGACAAGGGCAAATCTGTGACCAACCTTGTGAGTCTTGAAAGGGTAATTTCACCTGCCACTTACGTCTGTGCGGAGCCTCCTTGGGGGCAAGGCTTCCAGCAGAGCGCTTTTGATCAAGTTTTCCTCCAGAAACTGAAGCAGGAGCCAGAGTCCTTTGGAAAGCCCTGCATATAAATATCTTGTTTAGTTAGTCTAATAAAAGTATTACTAACAGTGCTGCTTGGAGGATTTATTGGGGGATTTCACTAAGACAGTGTTAGCAGTGGAATTATAGTCATTCTCTGGTAAGACCTTGTCAATGCAAGAGAAAATAACGTTGATCCAATCAGAGATATTTTACAGGATCAATGTAATATTCCTTTGCATAATCACAACTGAAGGATTATGGGCCTGTGTTGGGAGTGACGAAGGATCGCTTGACAGATCACAGCCTCATTTGTTCTCATTGTTTTAACTGGTGAAGTACAGGCAGTTTTTAAAAGTGTGCATATATACCCCTGTATCTTAAATAAATCAAGGCTCCTTTAGGCCACAGGCATTATTTTCAGTCTATTGCTCTTAAACAATATTTTGGGCTACATACATTTTTCATAGCTGAGCCATACTGAAGCATCTTGGTATGACCTTGAGACAATTCCCTCTGCAATCCAGGAAGCCAGTGTACATGAAATGGGAGAGGAGGCCCTGAGGTAGGCAGGGAGGAGGAGAAGACAAATCAATATACAGCACGAGCCTTATAGCCCAAACATCATAAGGGACCCTGAGTAAGTTTGCGTAATTGAGCTTTTGGATAACGCAGCAATTCCTCCAAGGGGATACGAGTGTTGCAGATGACAGTGAATTCAGGAGACTCAAGAGCGTACTGTGGTATGCTGAGAATAATTTATAATAAAACAAGACCTCCTCGTTGGTTACGCTACTATCTTTGCATTTTTCAAGATCCCAGTACTGCTCTGTTGCTTTAATGACAGCTTTGCCACGCATTGTGGAGGCCCTAAATCCCTCCACTGGCTGCACTTACCTAGATATCCCCCCGGCTTTAGGGAGGCTTCTTCCGCCAAGGAAGAGGAGCAGTATGTTTGATGGCTTCACCACATTTGACTGACTGGTTCCTTCGGATTTGTGTGTACATCTCAGTGAACGATGGAAAGGGAAAACAGTGGCTGAGGCACAGAGCAATGCCTCGGCTCACTGATAATATCAAGGGCCATTCAAACTCCAATCTTGTGGTTTCAGATGACTTCAACTGCAGGGCTGCAAAAGTTATTTGGGGAAGAAAAAACAGCTATTACAAGTGACATTTAAAATTAGATGGGACACAGCTCTCGTGAAAATACAGCAGGGATCAGCCTGTTTCCATCAGGGGCGAGGACAGATAACTGAACATGTCCCTTCTGCCGTCATGGGCAGAGTATAGCCTGTATCAAAGCATACAGCTTTGCTAGAAGGTTGTGACTAGCACAGGGTGTGTGTACAGAGGAGTAAGTGAGAGGATGCAAGAGCCTGTTACAACTAACCCCTTCGAATAAGCTCAGGCCAGGGTCAAGACCTCCAAGAGATTGTGGTCCCCATGGCTTTGCCTTGCACCAAGAAGCAAGGGAAGGGTGAGAGGAGGCAGGGCCAGGGTTACCCGCACTCTCAGCAATGCAGACAGGTCATAGCCTCCAGGCAGCACCAACGCCTGCCAAAGTCACCCAGTCACCCTCGCCCTTGGATGCCTCACATTTGGCAATGCAGATCTTCCACAGCCATCGCTGTGGGACGATTTATGGAAGAAGACTGGCTTGATGGCTCCCCTTTGCGCTGCCCGGTGCCTCCTGTGCTCCGCGGCACGTGGTGGGGAAGCGGCCGCAAATCCCCTCCTTGCACGCACCGTGACCCCCTGCAGTGCTCTGCCTGCGCGGGCTCTTGCTGCCCATGGGAGAGCTGCTCCCGCTTTGCTGACGGCCGTATCCATAGGACCTGTGTAACTCTGCCCTGAGTGTAAGCCCTGGGAATTTGCCATGCATCTGGCACTGTGGGTGGCATCGACACGACAGGACAGGCTCAGGTTGCCAAAATCATGAAGTGAGAATAATCACGGTGCCTTTTTTTTTTTCCTTGCTACCTGGAATAATCAGCGATCAGATTGCTTCTACAAAATGCAGCGCTGAGAAGTAATCTGTTAGAGTAATCATTTACTGTATCAGCTCTGACCACCACAGCCCTCGGATGTATTTATATCCTTGCAATTCACGGCTGCCTGTCAGTTGTTCTGTTGGTGAGCCTGTAGAAAATCCATATTAAAAAAAGGTTAGGGGTTCTGACTTAAACCAAGAAAAGCATGAAAAATCAGAGTAAATCCATGCTGATAGTCTGTTCTTTGTTGCGTAAGTTCAGGATGGACCCTTATCTGGGATTTTCACTCTTAACTCTCAGCGTCCTGGCTCTGGTGAGGCTCCTCAGATCACGGATATTTGTGGACTGTGCATATTTCCATGTCAGTGGATCCATCGGCATATGATGAGCATACCAGTGTAATTTGCATTTTAAAGTAGTCTTAAATAAGCTCTCATGTCTGCAGCTGGGCTTTGAGAGGATCATGTTCCCTGGAGTTAGCCCAAGGCAATGTGCTGAAGATCACACATAGCGTTTACTCTGTTCTTGCTCAAGCAAAACTGCTTTTAAGTCCAGGGGAGCAAAGTCAGTCTTGCTGAAGTTGGAAGCAAGCATGCCTTTGACTTCAGTGGGACACGGATTTTGCCCAGCATTAATTTTTGCTTGTGAAAAGACTTGAGGAAAAAATGGAGAAAGGCCTTCTAGACCAAGCCTCCCAGGGGCTTACTAATCACTCCTTCTTGCACAGGTTCACTGCCATGTGAGTACCTTGAAATATTCCCTTGAGTTGAGCAGGAGGTTTGCCTAGAGAAAACGACCTACATACAAGGCAAGTGCCATGTAACACTTGCAGTTAACGTTTTATTTGTTGGTATAATAAAAGCACGTCAACAATTCAGTCTTGCCAAATTCCACTTGCCTGTTTGGCTGGGATATGTATTTTTTCCTGAGGAGGGAGTAAAATGATGTTAATTTGTTTCTTTACTACGCTCCTGGCAAGGAAGAAGATTTTGTGCCTGGGCCGATAAATTTTCAAGTGAATTTTTAAAAGTTGTTATTCTGAACCACTGCCCAAAAAAGTCCAAGGAAAAATAATGTGAGACTTTATATCAATTCATATAACTACCTTTACAAATTAAAATGTTGGGTCTTTTCTTGAATAGTCCACCATGCCTCTAACATCGCTATCTCTGCAGAACTCATTTCTTCTGTGAAAGCTGCAAATGTAAATGTTCCCTTTCAAACAGTGTCACTCACAAATAAATAACGCAGCTCTTCCTTGATGCACGTTGTGTCAACCAAATCGTTTCCATCGTCTTATGCTTGTTACTTTTTCATTTTTCCCAGAGGGATTTGCAATGATTACGAGTCACTTTCCATTTTGACTTGTAGCCTAAGCAATTGAACACGAGTGCAAGGCTTCGGTACAAGAACTGCTCACTGCAGTTAAGTGCAATCCCCGTTAATGACCAGGTAAGGACAGGCCTTTCGATCATTATCTCTTTGGGGGGCTGATCCGACAGGCTGTTACACAGGGTGGAGAAACATATCACGATGTTCATGTCACTGAAATTTTTATACCATCCCGTCACAGTGGCATCTAAACACAGACATGCATATCTCCACAAGGAAATACAGCTCAGAGACTGTCTGGAATAGATATGCCATGTATTATTAATTACCCAGTTGAAGCATCTACAGTAATATTTGTACTATGCCCTCTGCAGCTCTATTCCCCCCACCCTTTTAAAAACTTCATTTGAATATTCTTATTTATTTTAAGCTGCCTGGTCATGCCCAGGCTCGAGGAGCTTAACTCCTGCTGTAGGCAGGGAAAGTTCGACACTTCTGTGCACGCGGTCCTTGCTGTTATGCGGGCTTATTCAGCAAAATGGCCGATGCGGGCAGAAGATGTGTAAATCAGCGAGTGCTGCAAGAAGAGCACTTAATTGGAGCTTTATCAAGTGCCTGCAGAGCTGACCTCCGAGCAGTAGCTGAACCACAGCTGGGATGGGAGCGAGCCAGCAGCTTTCACTGATGACTAAGTCTGTGCACTGGGAAAGGATTTGCTTACAGAACTTGCCTGCTTTACCCATGGGTGGCGGAGCACTGCATAGCTAGGGGTGACTTAAATCATCCTGCTTAACTCACTTAAATTCTTCCTTTCAGCACAGATTCATAGCTCTCAGTACACTCTGATGACTCTATAGTGTTGCACGGGGGATTTAAGTTAAAGCCAGGCTGCTGACTGTTGGGGTCAGCGCGGTGCTAACGGCATGGGGGGGACGTCAGACCGTATGGTGACACGATGACGGCACGTTCAGGCCTGTGAAGTTTTTTCTTGCTGGTCTGGCATTGGAAGAGTAGATCCGGACTGTTCCTATCCCTTCTGCATGAGCATCTCCCTGCCCTGCACGTCTGCAACTGCGTATACAGAGACAGGCAAACATCAAATAGTTCCAGATATTTGCCTATTGAGAAACAGATCCCACCAAACTATGAAGTGTACTGAAGAAAATAAAGCCCTGAAGGTTGAAGGCAAAAGGAGAAAGACCTGTGTAACATTTCAAAAACCTGAAAATGGTGAAGGACCAAATTAATTTGGAGATAAAATCTAAACAATCCTCACAGGTAATTGGGAACGTATTGACAACATTTTACTATGTCTGCAAAAAGCCATGGTGCTGTATATGAGAAAGAAGATCCCATTGTTAAAAACGACAATAACTTCGCTATGAGAGGAAGTAAAAGTAGCAGGAAATAAAAATTGTGAATGTGCCTGTTCTCACATGCAGGAAGAAGAAAGGGCAACATACTGAAATATCTGGAAATTAGAAATGAGGAATGGTAAGAGCTAGATGATAGGGAAAGAAGTACAAGAAGGGAAAGCTATGTCTAGCTGAGTTAATACAGGAAACAAAGCACCAAAAGCTATTAAAAAGCAGACACTTCAAGTAAATTATTATTATATACTCTGCAATAGCAAAGCATATTAATGATAGAAATGCTAACAATAGTATTTGTCTTTTGCCAAATGGAAATGATCAAAAAAATAAGTGGAAATCAAGGATATGTTTAATAATTATTTTTATTCTTCCTTTGGAAAAAAGCTAGATGAGTTATTCTTGCCATATGATGACAACAAAATACTTTCTTCTCCAGTAGTAATTTAGACAGGTGGAGCACGGTTAATAAAGTCAGTCATTTTAATTTAATAGATATGAATAATTTGATACCAAGCATTTTTAAAGAGCTGGCTAAGGAAATTTCCAGACTTAATTCATATACATGGTGATTTTCAGAATTTGTCAGGATACTGGTGAAATATCAAAGATGTAGGAGAAAGCTGGTATTATTCAAACTCTTGAAAAGTGTAAATATAGCAATACTGGGAAAAGTAATGTAGCAGCTAATGTAATTAATTAATAAAGAATTAAATGCAGATATGCTGACTAATGCTAATCAACACGGATTTATAACAATAGATCTCATTAAACTAATTTTTGTTGATAAAGGTGCTAGTGTTGATCGAATATTCCTTCTCTTCTTTTAGGCACTTGACTCGGTACCAGATGACATTTTGATTAATAAGCTACAGAAACCAACATGATGCACATTAAATGGATTAAAAAGCTGGCTAAATTATAGAGTTTAAAATGAAATTTTCTATAGACATAAAACAGATTTCACAGGGTGTTACAGGTAACAGCTTTTTGCATTAGGCTAGTTATCATTTTTATTAAAGAACTAGAAAAAACCATGACAAAGTGATCCATAAAATATACTAATCATAGTTTGGGGAGTGATAAATAATAACGAAAACCAGGTAACTCTGTGGAAATGGTTTGGATCTCTTTGTAAAGTGGACAGAAACAATGTGTACTTTAGGTACCTGTGTTTGGGACAGTGAGATGGCGTATAGATATAGTTGATGTATCCTAGTGTCTGTACTGGAAGCAAATTATGTACCTTAGCTGTGCCTCAGATGACATGTCTTGGGGTACAGCTGGCCCAGACATCATCCCTGCATAGCACTCCACTGGGCTACAAAGGCTTCATAAGGCCGATAATATTTGTTTTGCAATGATGTAAGTTTTGTGGCTTTTCCATTTTTGGCATCACCCACTCAGGAAGGGTTGAGACAGCTGAGAGGGTTCAGGGCAGAAGCGATGGTGCCGTCCAGGAGGGTACGCTCTGTAATGCAAGGCTTAAGGAGCTCAGCCAGCCAAGCTTAACAAAGAGAAGATTGAGGGGTGGCTTTATCATAGGCTATAAAACCTGCGTATGGAAAGGCAACCTGCTCAGAGAAGGCTCTGTATCTAGCAGGCAGATACTGGGTGCATCACAAGTGGAAGGCTGGGGTTAAACCAGCTGAATTCGAACGAGATATAAGGCCAACCATTTTAGCGAGGAAGGCATTAACCCCAGGAACAGCCTGCTCTCAGAGGTGGCAAATTCTCCACTGAAAACTTAGACTCTATCTTCTGAACAGAAATGAATTCAGGACAGTGCCATGGCCTGTCCTGTGCTGGGTATCTGAGTGAATAATCACAGAGCTGCCTTCTGGGCTCATAATTTGTGATTTAACATTACATAGAAGTTGCAGCACTGGAAAACGAGTGCCCGACACCAGGAGTTCAGATTTTATGTGTCAGCCAAGGGGTTTTCTGGCTTTCCTGAATGTAGATCAAAACTTGGAGTATTTTATGTGCATCAGTACGCAAAGCCATAAATACATCCACTTCAAAGCACACATCCTTGCCACAGTTTGGGTCACTGGGGGGATCTGGTGGTGTAGCAATGCAATAACCTAGGAGCTCTCTTAATGCAGGGCCATATTCTGCTGCTGCTCTGAGATCAAGCCGAGAGGATTTTATCAACTTCAGCAGCATTTTACTGTAGTGTAACTCAGAGCTGAGTTTACCCTGGCAAGTCAGCGCTGTCAGTTGTCCCACAAGAAGGGATGCGGTGGGTGATGACAGCAGCAGGCAATAAAAGAGGGAAAGAATATATGGGAAAGACAGCGAGGAAGGACAGATGGAGGAAAACTGTGAGGAGCATGATGGAGGCTAGAAAGCAGAAAAATGGGAAAGCTGCATTTTAAGCCATATTTTTGTGTACATAAGAAAAAAAAGGGGGAGAAGTATTGCACAAAAAAGGGAGATTTGGGAGGGGGAGACTAGAAGAGAAAGAGCATGTAAATAAAGAGTGGGGAGAGAGAAAAGGGGAGGAAACAGCAACATGTTTGTGAGTCTTTGCGACCTTCCGTTACACTTACTGAATTATTTATTCTGATATTTGCTGGTATCTTCCTGCCAGCCATTTAGTGTCACGATATAAATAAGAGCAGAACCCCGTTACTGCTGTTCCTGGAGGGATTTTGATGTGGAACGGCAATGGTGCACCTCCCCCCACCACCCTGCCATTAGGTGATTATGAATTATATGCCGAGTGTCTCTAATAACTAAAGGGAAAGGGCTGCTCAGCACATTTGGAATGTAAATCTCATTTTTTTCTCTTTTGTAGGTCATGAAATGCAGCCCTCTTCTAAACCCCTGTGCTCAGATCACAAGCTCCCGCTGCACACAAATTCCTCAGCCTATCCTCTGCAAGGGTGACATTTCACCCAACACTGAACCACTCAGCATCCTGCGGGCTTGAGATAAGATTGTTATTATTATTATTTTAAACACAGACATGCTGCATCATGTCACTTAAAAATTCCTACGTAGATGTTATACCATATGGGAAAACAGACTATTGAAAAAACAGAGATCGATGCCGTATTTCAATTAAAAAGCAAGAACTTCATTTATGTTTTTCCTTAGCCTGCAGATAGTCACAGGATGCCATTTTCAGGGAATCAGCACTTACTAGCCAAAACTTCAGAAGTGTTCACCGCCCAGCCCCTCTCAAGTAACCCATATAACTGCTTTTTCAGAACAAGCCCTTTTGGGCTCCATATTTAGTTCCTGAGGTCCTACATCTCCTGCCCTTGGCACCTCCTTTGCAGAAGCGGGCTCTGGGCTATTGCGGGAGGAGCCGGTGGCCTCTGGTTAAGATAGCGTCGTGGTTGTGCTTTGCAAGAAGTGAAAGGGAGGGAAGAACCCCTTCCTTTCAAAACACAGATGAGCTGAACTCTTTGCTTTATGATTGGGGGCATTCAGTTATAATTCAGGTCATGGACGGACAGTTTTTCTTAGTATAGTGACATTATGGGACACGTGGTTCAGACCTCATTTCATGTTGGAAGAGTGAGCAAGGTATGTAAACAGTTAAAAGGAGGGGAGGGAGGTAAAAGGAAAAAGAAGTTAAAATTACTTGGTGTTTGTTTTGGTTTTGGGATAGACAGTTTCTGTCTCTGGGGAGAAATTCACTTTTCTACACCACTTAAATCTGTCTTAAACTCTTGAAATAGAGCTCTGGGAGTGACATGGCGCTGAGGCCTTGGTGCTGGCCAATTTCACCTTATCATATTCGCTCAGAATATTTGCAGCCCAGCAGAGTCACATTGCTGACAGCCCCGCACAAGCACCAAGATATTTCCTTGCTTGCAAATTAAGTTTTCTCGGCAAGCCACCCTGCTACTTCAGTTATCACCACTGGAGGATGGATGTCCTAAGGGACTCAGAATGGACTATGCAGTCTCTCACCCATGGGTTTTAATTTGACCTTGCTCACATCACTAGTGACCAAAAGTTATTACCATAAGTGGCTTACGTGAAATGTATTGGTCTCAGTCAATTATTAGCAGACAGTTGTCTGCATTACCAAACCACCATCACAAATGGTGCTTTTTTGGGAAGTCTTAAGCAGAGCCAGGGTCAGCATGGCTGGACTGAAACCTCAGCAAAAGTGCAAGGAGAACAGGCTTTAAGTTTTGTGCTTATTCACTTTCAAGAGAATGAAAATAACACAAGCTGTAAAATAGCTGTAAAAGCTATTTCAGGCCTGCATAAATTAGAGCAGACTCTGGGGCTGCTCTGAATTACGCATGGGATGGTCCTGCTCCCCAGACAGCCTCCATCTTTAGGAGGCACGGAGGTGGCATAAAGCCTTTCTGGCAGCCTCTGCCCCTGTCTCTGCTGAGGCTGGGCAGAGACCGGCAGCCCAGGCTGTACTCAACACATCGTTTTTTACCTAGTGTGCCAATGTGACAACATGCTCAGCCTTGGTCTATGCGGGGTATCACACTGTGGACAAATAGGGATGCTGTCTGCCAGGTCTTTCCAAGCCATAGAGCACCATCAGACGTGATATGACTACCGAGAGGTACTTGGCTTTGTTGGGGTACAGATGGGGTGAGATGCAGAGCCAGAGCCATGGCCCAGGAGGAGGGAGAGCAGTTGGGCCGTTTTGCTTGAAGCTACAGACAGCAGATTTCCAAGCTGGGGAAGGCTTGCAAGAACCGATCTGGAAAGTCAAAATAGCGCATATTTCTCAGAACCAAACCACCAAAAGTAGACATTCAGTTTCAATCAACTGAAAGCCCCTGTTTTATTAACTGAGATATTTAATTTTGATTTTGCTTTATTTATTCGTTTATCTTGGTAAGCACGTGTGGTCTACTGCCTGCTGCTAAATCTCCAGAGACTCCTCTCTTCCACCACTCTCCTCTCCCCAAGTCCTGACAGTTGTACCATGCTTGAAATGTCTCTGTGCATAGCTATAGGAAAATAGCAGTGGAAAGTGCCGCCTTGGAGGCTGACCCTTTGACATTACTTAATCGTGTCTTTATAGCTCTCCTTACAGTGGGGGAAAGCTTTGCTCCATGCCTGCTACTTCTGCAGCTGTGTGTAGTCCTGCAGTTGTGGGTACGAATTGGATCCTGCTGCCTGGTCATCCCTGTAGAAACACCCCTGCCCAGCACCCTTCATGTTCTTCATTGGGGTGATTTGGGGTGCAAAATGCCTCGCGTGGCTCCTTGTGCGTAAATGCTGAGCAGAGGCCAATGGGGCTCTTCCTAACTGGGTTTTCAGAGCAAGGCCATCTTTGTCGTAGCTGAACATGGGTTGCATGGAGGTGTTTGTGTCCCCCGACCATCAGCGTCACCGTAGTGCAGGAAAGGAGGTGGTATGGTGGCAGTGAGGCTTACTGAAAGAGATTCTCCAAAATGAGCAGAAAATGTGGGCAGGAGGATCTTGATGGACCTCAGTGGAGCTGCAGCATGACATAGATACACCGGGGGAGCCTGCAGGAGCTGCAGCCCTCTCTTAGCATCTACTGATGCAGCACGTGGCCCGCGTGGCTCTGGCACATGGTGCCAGTTGGGAACCCTCGAGGTGCAGCTCATCCGGGCAGCTGGGGCTTGGGAGAGCTGAAACAAACAGTGCTTTTGGTAAATGAGAAGGGCATCACCAAACTGGAGGAGTACAGGTTGCTGGTGACGGTGCTGCCAGCTTATGGTAAGCTCTGCTGATGGGAAAAAATACGCAGCTTCCACCTCCCAAAAAGCAGAACCGAAAATAAAACAAATCTAACTCAAAAGCATTAAAATTGAGCTTCAGCATGAGATTTCTACCAAGGGGCCCCGCAGAAGGCCTAGTCCCCAGTTAAGGACTGTGTATCTAATTTTGGGTTGACTGACATGGTGAGGAAAAAGACTGCCTCAAAGCATAAAATCTAAACAGTGAAATAATTATTGAGATATTCTGTTTTCCTTATTTTGCCAAGAAACTCAGGATGCCTTGTCCACAATTTCACAAAAATCTGAGCTAGAGCTGGAAATGTGTCCAAATATCTTCACTCCTAGTCTTATGCCTTAGCTATAAAAGCATCCTTCCTTCCTAAATAGCTCAAGTAATTGTCTAACCAGGGAACGAAGAGAAATGTAGACTCTTGTCTCCAGTATATAAATCTGAATAAAGCCTCAGGCCAATGTAATCAGACATACGGAAAAAAAGAAGGATGACGTCTCTATGACATGGTTGAATTACTGGTATTGCAGAGCTGGTCAAATATTTTTTCATAAAAGGTAAGCGTATCAATTTGGGGGAGAATCAAAGGCTCTTGTGAATTTCTGTCAAGTATAGTGACAAAATAGTCACTATAGTGTTAGAAGGTAAGGAAGGGTCGAGGGAAAGAAAGGGGTGAAAACATAATTTTTTTTCATAATGAAAAATATCATTGTGGAAATTATGACAATTTTTAGTATTCTTAAAATAGACTTTCATTTTTTAGGGACTATTTCTCAAGGAAAAATTGATCCAGTTAAAAATATTAAAAATCAGAGCATTTCATTGTGTTTTGACCAAAACATTCTGGGTTGACCTGAAATGAAATTTTTTGTCTTAACATTTCACTGAAAAGCTTTAAAAATTTTATCCAGCTTGATTCAAATTTAATATTTCCTGATTTTTCCATTTAGCCAACTGTATCCAATGGATCATTCTTTACTAAAACAGCATCTTTACTTTTGCTAGCTTGATTTTGCACACTTAATTTGACATTAAATATCTTTTTGGTTGTCAGTTTCTAGTTTATATTTTTATATGTGAAAAAAGGCAAAAATAATTTGAAAATTAAATGCATTAAATTTTCATAATGTGTAATTTTATTACAGGTCTGTAAATATTTCATCCCACTTTGGTTTCTCTAAAACATCCTCCAGCCCATTGACTGTAACAATGGGTCAGGTAAACATCTTGACCTCTATCTACTCAACTTAAAAACCCTATAAATAACTTTTATTGGCTTCTGTCCTCTGCAGCTATATGTAGTGTCACAGCTAAGAATGTCATTGCACAAAACTGACAGTTATCTTTTCCTTTTTTTTCTTTTGCTTTCTTTTTCTTCTTACATTGTTTATAAAGTGCAAAGACAAGAAAAGTCAAAAGGAAAGTCTTAATTCAAATAAAGGTAAAATCCTGCTGCAGACAGAAAAGTGACTTTGGAGAAAAATGACATCACCAGGCTCCGTATTTATTCTCTTCAGTGGCATCCAGATCAAATTTACTTGGTTTTCAAGGTGATGTTTCTAACCAGCCAGCCCTTAAACTCAAATTGGGATCTGAAAGTCAAGCTGTGTCCTTTCTGACTCATGCGTAATCATCCTTAATAAAGTTTCTACAGACAGGATTTAGCTGACAAGTTGGTGTTTATAATACACAAGATAAAAAATATTAATCCAAGGCATTCATCCATAGCTAGGCTGACTCTTCATCATTAATTGGTTAAATGTGTGCTATCTGTAAAGCAAGCCAGAACAGGATGATCTGAAGAGCAGATGTCCTAAGATGGAGTTGTTTTTACGTAGTGCTTTCCCCCACCACAAATGCATTTCATTTTAGCAAAATATTTCCCAGACAAACCCAGTGGGCCCCTGTGATACTAAGCCTGGAAGAAATCCCTTTTGCCTTCCTTCCCCCCACCTTTGTGTGCATCTGCTAGCTTCCAAAGCAAAATGGGTTTGTGGGATCAAAAGTGGGGGGGCAAGAGAGGAATATGTGGGGCTCTGCTCTGGAAAGTGATCAGCTGGCCAATGGAAGATGCGGTCAGATTTTGGGATTTCCAGCCTCGGAGCTCTCCTTGTTGAGCATGGTACTGCATGGGGTTTGGCGCACAACACTGAACACGCTCCCGAGCTCCTTGACATGTGCATTTGTGTATTTAATGTACGTGTGTGGCAGCCTGACATGGGCTGTGACAGAAACTGCCAGCTATCTGTGGTTTGCGGCCATCTTCCATCTCTTCGGGGTGGGGTGAGGTGAAGATGCAGTTTGAGCTTGTTTTGAGATCTCACCTCTTTTTAATGAGTGTTAAGTCTTGCTTAAATGTTATTTTCATCCACTTGTCACGTACTTAGCATGCTGAGCAGTCAGGTGAGGAGGGAGCTGGGCTGGCGCAGGGTAAGCGGGGTATCTCTCTGCTTGGGAGGGCTTTGGTCCTTCCCCTTAACCACACCTACCTTCCTCACTTCTCATGATGAATGTTAAAGGAAAGAGTGGATGTCACCTGGCTTTTATCCTGTCACCAGGGTAAGCATAAGAAACCGGAGGAAGCGTATTCTTCAGTTTGAAGGAGAAGTGATCCCCGTTAAGTAGAGAGGTGAGCAGATCATGCTTATAGGAAGCACTGCTGTGCAACTAGTGCACTAGAGCAGGAGAGTGGTGGCCAGTCTCTATTCCCTGACCTGCTGCTAGACTCCCTTAGGAAGCAACTTCACGCCCCTGAGCCTCAGCCTACTCACCTGTTATTGGCGATGGAGATACCTCCTTTGTAGGGCGCTTTGAAATCTGTTAGTGAAGAGTGCACTATTAAAGGAAGGAGTATTACTGTCACAACGCTATTAGAGTTACTCAGTTTCTGTCTGGAGAAAGATGAGATTTTGTTGTCTTCTCGAACAGACGTGTGGCCGGGTTTTATCTCAGTAGAAATGGCTGTTGGCTATTGCCTTCAAATACCTGCTCACCTACTAGCGGCTCAGTCTGGGGCTCCTCCGTGTTGCATCAGTGGTGTTTGAAATGCGGAGGGTGTCCCTTTGGAAGCTGCCAGGGCTTCCTTTGGATTGCATTCGTGAGTGACACGAGATCATGCTCCTAATGGCCTGATGCAGTCTGCCGCCCTGCGGCATGACAGTCTGGGGCTGAGCAGCCTTTCTTCTCTGCCTCTATACTGCTATTCTTCCTGCTCGTTTGATCCTGCTCTTCTCTGCTCCCTTCCTTTCTGTCCCTTTCCCTAGTCCCATTTTGTTATTATTACGCTTGTCCTTTTAAGTTAGCCTGTTATTTATCCCAGCCTTCATCCCCTGCCCATTTTGCATTGACCCTGTGCCTTCCCATGCAAATTGTACAGTGTCCCTTACAAGGTTCCCTACCTTTGAAGAGCCAGAGGTGGCCAGCATACGGCAGTCCTGGCCTCCCACAGCAGGAAAATGCAGGTAACTGGTTTCTCAGGGAGCCTCAGGACAGTGAGTGGGCAGCAGTCAGCCCAGGGTAAGAGAGGAGACTTACACCTTACCAACAAGGCAAGGCTGGGAGGCTTTTAGAGAGGGCTGGGGGGATCCTCCGCTGTGTACTCTTTGATTTGTCCTGTGTATAAGTTGGGTGACTTTGAGTCCCCTGCTCCAGTACTGTTTCCTCACTGTCTTCTGAATCTCCTGTCCATCTGTCAGCAAGACTTTGTACCATGTGTCTCCTGTGATCCTGTGACTGGAGGCTCAGCAGCTTTCTTCACCTTGGGAATGCAGCTATACATAATCTGAGGCTATATAGATTGTATATAGCGATGGATGCTGCTCCACAGTGGTCTCAGGACTGTGTGATTGTGGGATTTGGCGGTCCTTTGCTGTCCCAGGAGCAATCTCTGTGTACACAGAAACTAAACAAGGATTTAGCCAAGCCTGTTTTTTCTTCGGGGGCAAAATGCCATGGAGACTTTGGAAAACATTTTGAAGCCTTCTTTTCTGATTATTATAGTGTATTCTGATGCTTTTCCTATTGAGATTTTCTGAGCCCATGAGCTCTGTATCTGTCTACTAATGGAAAAAGCAAGGTATGAAAATAATCTGGAACTCATGCCACTCAGAAAGAAGCAAAAGCCTGGAGATCAGCTCTGAGACTTGGGATAGGACATCACATGTTAATTTGTAAAGCAGCGTGTTTGCAGAAAAGTGACAATATGGTTTTGAGCTGCATATATGGAAGCACCATATCGCAGCTCAAGGTGGTAATAGATTTACTCTATACAGTTCTGATGCATTCACACCTAAAACCATCACATCCAGTGTTGCACAAAACTTTACTAGCAGTGTCTCGGCAAACTGAAAGGAGTTCAAAGAAGAACAATAAAAATTATCAGGATGGCTTCAGGATTGATTTAGGTGGAGATTATAAGTGCTAAATGTGGGTAAGAGATGATGAAGGTGGGGATGTGCTAAGAGACTACAAATATTTGGTGGGTGTTAATGCTAAGAGGAGAAGAATTCCTTTGTGTGATTCCAAGGGGTATATCATTGGAAATGACACACAAGGAAGTGACAAATTAGTCTGAAAACTATAAAGAACTTTCTGCTGTCAAAATATGTAGTACTAACTTTCTCTTCAGGTTTTGTTGTCAGTAAAAGTATCTACAGAGGTAGGTAATAGGCCCTGGAGGCAAAACTTTGGAGGCTCTACTGCATGGAGTCAGCCTGCACCAGAAGAGAAGTGAACTGGAGATTACCCCTTCACCTGTCTGAGACAACTTCCATCTACCACACATTTTGTTTCTTCCTCACTGTCAGTTTCTTTTCCGTATATTCTCCCAAACAAAAATAGGCCAAAGTAAAGTATTGACTGTCAGATATGAGATTATAGAGACTGATCAATACTAGTTACTTTTACGAGAATTAATATTACAGAAAGTCGCAGAGGTAACAGTCACCTGCTTCATTTGTACCACCAAAGAAGCCCTCTAATGCCACAAATCTTGTAGGGGCTTTTTATCCCTTTCACACTTGTGAACTTCTGGCCTGACAGAACAAGATGATCAAGAAATATTAAAAATATCCTCTTTGCAAATGCAGCGTTCATTCAACCTGTCCTCTTCTAACCCAACACATCTAATTTGCATATTAATTTATTGCTACATGGTTATGACTTCCATATTATGTTCCCAGTGAGCGTACACATTTTAGGAATCTTGTTAATGTAGCCCAATCTTGCAAATGTTTTATCTAAATATCTAGTCTAAACACATGAAAATCTGGTGAGCTAACCCATCACGTGCCTTGCCACACAATTAAGAAGAACAAAGGTCGTCTTCTTCCTTAAAGGTGAAACTTTTCCTTTGTGCCACTTCACAAATGTCTTCATCGCCTGAGGCCTAGCTCCTCTCTACCTGTAGCCTAGCCCCTAGCAGGAGCCCCCACGCGCTCGGGGGCGAGATCTGCTTTCCTTTTAATTTTGGTTTCTTCCCCAAGTAAACTTCAGATTGCTTTCCTCTTGTTCATCCGCAGCATGGCAGACTGTTTACATCTGAAGACAGTGGCTCTGGATCAGACCTTTGGTTCTTGCTTCCTAAATATTTCCAGAGGGTGTTTTCAGTGGGCGTGAAATGTGCCCGGGTGCTGCCGCAAGGCTGCGAGTGGGGGTGAGGACAAGAAGCCAAGGAGATGAGCAGCAGGATGCCTCAGCCGGCTGTGGGTGCCGGCGGTTTCTGGAGGAGTGAGGCAAGCAAGAGACAGAAGTGCACATCCTCTGAGCACTGCTGCAGGGGTGGAGATTTTGGGTGCTTTTCTCTTGCTCTTTGCTTGACAATTCATTTATTTCAGTGGCTGTTTACTACTGGAGGGGGAGATACATAAGGCCCCTAGATGTTAATTGCTTCTGCCAAGTGAACGTTGTAAATAATCCTGAGAAAATTTATGGGGGGATTTGTTTGCCTTTTATCAGTTCAAAGTTTTCTTGAGGGAAAAGGAGACATCACATTTCAGTCGAGCCCTGCCGTCGCAGGGCCAGATCCTGACCAGATGCCGGCGGTACCATTTGCAGTAGCTGCGATCCCTCAGCCCAGTGACCCCCGCTGTGGGCAGCCACTGAGGCAGCGGTGGGGAGCACCACTTCGGGTATGGCTCCTCCATGTCTCCGTGGGGAAAACAATCCCCACACACCACATGGGGCTGATGGCAGCCTGGCAGCACAGCTTCCCCCCAGCAGAGGCAGTGCTGGCCCGGGGCACTAACAGGCCTCACCAGCCCTACTTGGCCCCACCTGGGGCCTCCCCCCCACACACCAGGGGGCCATTTTAGCTCAGCCCTGGGGCTGTTAGCCCTTTCCTGAGCTCTGCTGTGGGGTAGTGGTCTTCAGCTCCATCTCTGGGGTGTGCCATGGTCCTGGCTCCCTCCTTGCTGTGCTGATGGACCCCATTACCAGCCCCCCATGTTCAGTCTTGTGGGGCTGTGCCCCCTCATGAGGCTTTGCCCACCATCTGAACAACACAGGTGCTTGGCTGGGCCCTGTGGTGCATGTAGGACCTGTTTTTGTGCACCTGGAGTCCCCTGTGGCTGGTGGGAGCTGGTACTGGGGTGTCCCCGCAGGTTGAGGACCAGGGTGCTCTGGCCCTGACAGCCCGAACCAGCAGCGTGGGCTTCAGTAGTGTCCTGGACTGGGCATGGCTCTCCTTGCAGGCAGGTTGCGTGAAGGCAAGCAGCAGCTGGCTGAGACCCCACAGTGGTGAAGGGCGAGTGAGGCAGGAGCAGAAGAGGCCGTGCTGCTCGTGCGCCCTGGAGTGTGGCTCTGTGGGTACAGGTGTGGCACCTCCCTCCGGTGGGGAGCTCCCCTGGTCTGGGATGTGGCATGGGACCTGCTAGTGCTGCAGGGACCTCCCCCATGTCTGCATGGCTTGCGCAGCTCTCAGCTGTACAGCCTGAGAAAATGAAACACCGCATTAGCTTAGGGGTGACATGACGTCTTTTTCTTCCATGGCTCTTCCCTTGGCCTGGGGAGACTTTGCTGTTGGTTTGTGGCATCATCGCCTCTTAGGAGGAGCTATGGGGGTTTCTCGCATGAGCCACCTGATGTGGTGATGCCCACCTGAGGAGTGCTGGTGCTTGGGCTGGGTGATGCACTAGTGCAGGCTTGGCTTGTAAAGCAGCTGTGTGTGATCCTGGTAATGAAACTGGCTGCCCATGAGGGAGGCACCGCACAGACCCCCTGCCCTGTGGGTGCCTGAGGCTGGGCAGGGAGGGCAAAGGGTTGTCCTCATGCAGGCTGGCTCTTAAATGTTTTTATTCTCAGTCTGGGGAGGCTGTAGTGTGGGGTCTCCATCTGTCCTAGAGCTTCCACTGAAGCTGTCCCAGCACTGGCAGGCCACGACGGCTCTGAGCTTGTGGGCCTGAAGGGGACCCAGAGCCCAGCGTGACTGGGCCAGTGGAGCTGCTGAATGAGCAGTGAGGGGAAAGTGCTGGTCTACGTTTACTTATGAGTGAGTGGAAATAGATTTAAACAAGCAAGGAATTTATCAACAAGTTCCCAAGAAAGGTCTTGGTTCAGGGGCCAAATGGATCAGGAAAAATGGGTTCCATTGAATTAATGGGACTGATTGTGTTCTTTAGGTAAGTGTTGTTTTTCCAGTTTGGGGGTTTCGAATGTGGGGTTGGTGACTTGCCAAGGGGGGAATGGGAGTTAAAAGTTCTCACGCTGCATCCTTGTTTAGGTCTTTACCCAGCAAATACTTCCGCGTGCAATTTAACACCTTTGTGTAGTTTCCTTTATGGCACTGACACTGCTTACTGGGGCAGTTGCTCGCACAGGTACCTGTATGCGGGCACAGAGCCTAGGACTGGCCGGTCACAGGAGTTTCTGCTTTGCTGCAATATGTGTAATTATTCAGCTTATGACTTGGTCAGCAGTACTGTATGTGTCAGCATGTAATTCTTCGCTGCCCTAAAGTAATGGTCTTCGACCAATGGTCCAGGGACTATTTCTAAAGGTTTGTGAAAGGTAATGAGAAAAGTGAGGCTATTGTCATTAGGCTTAAATTCATTATCCAGGGATCCATACCTCTATTTGAGATTCTTTATAGGTCCATGAGTTTAAATAGGTTGAAACCCGCGGCTCTAACAGCTTTCTTACCTTCTGATGGTCCCTTACATAATGCAATAGCAACACTTTTTTTTTCCCAGAGTAACAAATAGCAAGAGCACTAGGTCACACATCTGTAGACCAAACCATCACCAGGAAGCTATAAAGGTAGCAGCCTAATTGAATTGACTTTTTATGTATTATACGTGAAAATATTAAATGAACCCTATTATAATATGTATCACATTGTGTGAAATTTTGGGGGATAACTGCTACTTTGTGCTGAGTGTTGCTGAGAGGAATATTATAAATGGGGAAAGTATTAGAAAGGCCATCTCTTTCATGCAGGATTTATGTCTGAGGTCTAGGTTTTAATACTTTTGTTCATATCTAAATTTTATTCTGTGCATTACTTGATAATATCCACTTCCAATGTGCAAAAAAGTCAATCTAGTGCTAAAAAAATTGAGATTTAAAAACAATACATGGCCAGCAAATATTGGCTTAATTTTTATTTTCTTCTGGTTATTGATCAATAACCAGGTATTCAGGGTATGTTTTCAGCTGTCATCCATGAGTATAACTGCTAGATTCCTGGAGCTGAGCCTTTAAAAGTCAAAATATTGCGGGAAGTAGTGGTAAAATATAGAAGGTTGACTACTGATTTGCAGTTGGACTATAATACAGAATTTGATACTACTCTTTGTAAGTACTGTAGTCTTATCAAAAAAGATCATTTTGCCTGAGATATACTGTTAAAGTTGGGGTTGGTGGGACCATCATCTATACGGTGGGAGCTTTCTTCAGAAAAGAATCTAATAAAGCCTACTCTCAAGAATTGGAATAACCTGCTTTGGATTTTATATTTGTGTGAATCTTGCATATCCAAAAGATATGAGGCCCATGTGCCTTTGCCGCTTTATTTTGGGTGTTTAAATTTATCTTAAATGGCACATAGGCCCTGTGATGGCAGATTGCACAGGGGTATTTTTATTAGGAAAACGCTGTAATATGAATAGCTGTAAAATTTGTCTAGACAGAAGAAGAGAGAGACTAAAATAGCACAGTGGAACATGGGCAGGAAGGAACAAAAGACAAGTGTGTGTGTTGTGGAGGGGGGAGTACACATGGCTGCTTATACATTCAGGGCAAATCATCAGGAATGTGTTACCACTGGCAAAGGAAAGTCTTGAGGACAGATGGAGTCCCAGAGGTGAGAGCTGTCTGAAAAATGAGAGGACAGTTGTGGAAAGATAGTCCCAGTCTTTTTAGGTAGGCTTTTTCTAGGTAGTTCAAGATAGGCTCATTTTCTTTTGTCTTTCCTCCATTAAATTTCAGTGACATCTTCATATAAACTTCAAAGTTGTTACAATTAAATCCTAGTTTTCTAATTGTTAAATTGAAATTTTCAATAATGTTTCCATAAAAGTATATTGTCATGGAAAGTAGCAGAAATAAAAAACGTTGAAGACTTACATAATTTAGTGAAGAAAGGTGTTTTTTCTTGAAGGCAATGATCCTGGGATCTGATTCACCACTGCCCTATACTTGTTGGCAAGACATGCTTCACAGATGTAATGCCAAGAGCCTTCATGGTGGCCCTCGCTGTTTCAAGCCTGGGCTCTGTAAAGATCTCGTTGCTGGTGGGCAGAGTCCTGTCTGGGAATAGTTACTTTTAGTGAAAAATACAAACAGTTGTAACCTGTGTGAGAATAGATATTAAACTGTCAGGATTTTAAAATGTATTTTAAGCATAGAAGAGGGCAAAGCATCAGAGTACCCCAGAACTGTTGATAGCTATTTTCTGACTGCACAGAAATATTTCACTCTGCTATCAGAATAATACTGGGAGGAAATCAAAGAACAGTAAAAACTGGGACACTGGGATGATTGGCTTAGGAGTTAAATTTTTTTCAAAGCTAAATCAGTAGGGCCAGATACCAGAGCTTCTATTCATGTTCAGTAGTAGCCCCGTTAAAGTCACCTTCCTTCTCCTGACTTTACACACAATTAAAAGAGTTACTTTTGAGAGCCAGATTAATGGTATCAAAATCTGGCTTGTACCTTGATGCAAAAAATGGAGGGAAAGACAGGAATTCATCAAGCTCTCCATGTCTCTAGTAAAAGGAAAGCTTAGAGAAACACATAGAGGAAGTAATTAATAATGAACTGAAATGTAAAATTTTAGTTCAATACAAGACAGAATTGACTGTGGTGATAAGCTGTGGAATTGGATTCTGAGATAAATGGTAAACCTTGGTTGCCTGAAGCTCTTAATTTGTTTGAGAAACTGCTTAAAGCTATCTTCTGCAATGTAGTTTCATGTATTTATCTTAAACTTCTGAAATGAAGTGCAGCGTCAGGAAGAGAGCATGTGAGTGTAACCGCAATGCTTGATGCAGAGTTTGTTGTGCATGCTTTGTGGTGCTAGGAAAAAGGCAACAGCTTCTTGGTAAATGTGCATTTTCCAAATCTTGGAGTACTATAGGGAAGATGGAATAAGGGGAAGTGTCATTTTCTTTCAAATTCAAGAATTTGAGAAAATCATGCTTAATTGGAAGTTTTTAAATATTACTACTATGGCATAAGGGTATGTGGAAAACTCATTAATAGCTTGAAGGCTTGCATACTTCACTGGGTGTGGGCAAAGAAAGTGAGTTTCACAGCACGTCCTTAAATGAAAGATTTGGTATTTGCAACCTCAGTCACATGGCATTGTTTGTTTCCTGGGAGGGTGATTCCTGTAACCACCCAACTGTTAACTGTGAGCATGCAATTAAAAATGTATGTTGTGCTTGTCAGCTGTTTAAACTGTTCAAGCTAGTTATGTAAGGTGAAGAAATTCATTACATAAGTTACACCATGAAATGCAAATTGTTTACTTAGTTGTGACAGTTGTAGCTTAAGATATTTGTAGGCCAAGAGTTAGTCAGTGAAGACATTTGTGAATCATTTTGAATAATGAATAAATTTCAGATTTTCTACAGCCTGTTAGCAGACAATTAACAAAGAAAAAAGGACAAAACTTGTCAAAGTTGTATTTAAATTATTCAGTCTGCTCCAGATTACTGACTTAAGCTGGGTAGCTGGGTTTGTACTGTTGACTAAATCTGGTAGTTCATATCTTGTTGTCGAACTGAGTCATCTAGACTTCTGAATGTTTGTCTGTGTAATTGTACAATTATAGCAAGAAAACAGAGTAAGTACATTAATAAGGCTTAATTAAAACATGTATATGCACGCATACTCATGTATACAAATGAAAGTACCAAAACTTCTACATTCTCCCGATTGAGCATCAGAGACAGTAGTACTCTGCAGTGCAAATTCTCCATAAACTTTGTTTAAAGTCTTTTTTTCTATGTCAGTACAGAGTTTCAAACAGTCTGGTGATATGTTGGCAATTGTGCTGAGAAATAAGCAAAAAATGTTGGTGTCTGAATTTTCTTAGTTAACCTCCAGCTTTTCCAATAGAAGAGCTTCTTCCAGTTCTGGAACAAAAATAAGCTATATTAGTACTGGGTGGTTTGCCTCTAACACAGTGTACTGGAGTTTCCACTAGTATGATTTTTCAGGAGAAATCTTGCCTTTACTGCAATAATAATGTGAAAACCTTGTTTAAATACAGCCTACCCCTTGAGTCTGTTCTAGGGCATTTTGTTAATTCCAGTGAAGTCTTATGCTATGGGCTGTTCACTGAGAAGCTTGTGTGTCAGCTGTGTGTAGTGGGAGCCACCTGCTACAATGGCAAGAGTCTCTGTCCTCTTTTGCTGAGACGTGGGCGACTCAGCTAGCTAAACTGTAATTCTGTGATCCTGTGGCCTGTGAGAAAATGTGGGGTCTGGCTGTGTCCTTTCTTCCCCTCCACCCTGCTTTTCTCCATCCCAGCCCATGAGAACTCATTAGAGGTGGCTGAAGGTCACTTCTGCTGACAGCCTGTGGTCTGGCTCAGCTGCTGGGTTAGTTGAGGATTATCGGTTCATGGATGCCTGGATCTCCCCTCTCTTCCCTTGGCTGAAGCTTTTGGGATGATTGACAAATGCAAGGGTGCTGTTGGCCAAGGTATGTTTTCTTAGAAGAAAAGTAACTCTTCTGGGGCTGGAATGGCTCACAGCAAGTTGGCTGTGTGTCAGCAGAGCAGCATGAAGTTGTTCTAATATAAAATTGCCTCTAGCTCTGTCTCTGATCACCTGTTTGATGTAGTTTTCAAGTAGTTTGGTACCTTACAGATACCTTGTGGTGATTAATGAATGTTTATCATTCTGGAGATCTTCCAGGGGAAAACATTTAATAAGTACACAGGAGTGTTATCAAAATGCACTTCACTGCATAGCAGGAGAAGATGTGTTTAATTGTTTCTGTAATTGCTGGGCATCTTTTCAGGAATGTGAGTTGCCATGTGCAGCACACACAGAGCATCTAAGATTATAACTGCTCTTCATGTTTTTTAACTGAGATGGCTGGTGAATGGCTACTCAGCCTGTGAGGGGAATGTCTTCAGAACCTGACCCATGTAAAAACTTCTGGTGTTGGCATGCGTGTGTGAGCCATACCTGCTTTGAAAGGTGGAAGTGACCTTTGCTTCACTCAGAGTTCAGAGCCAATGAACCAAGTCACCTGGTGAATGAGGCAATGGAAATATTGAGAAAGGTCTAAATGGGAGAAATGAGTATGAGAAAAACAAGAAAGAGAGGTTGGCTTTAATGATCAAGGTGCGTGAATCTTGCCTCCTAAGATGTTATGGAGTCATTCAGAGATTAAGAGTATAAACCTGAGCAGGTCCCATCCTGCTAAATAGTTGTTCCTTGTCAGGGAAATAAAATAGATCAGCACAGAACTCAGATCTTGACTGTTACCTGAGGTGAGTTAGGCATGGAGAGGACATAGCCCGAGTCAGGTCCTCAGTGTTGCCCAGATTTCACCCGCACTATCCACCTTTCAAACATAAGAAAGTAATTTTAAACACAACTGTTTCCACTCCAAAAGCCAGTCCTCACTCTTTACCAGTTACCTTACACAGCCAGTTACCTTATTAGAAGTACCTATGTTAAATATAAGGGGGCAGAGAACATTCAACTAGTGAAATACATTGATTGTTTTGGTTTTTTTTTTCACCCTGGTACTTTCTAATCATACCAATGAATTCAGTTCCCCCCAGAATAAAACAGTTTGCAGGTCTTCTGTTTCCACTGAGATTGTTCCCACCCATCTTGACTAACTTATTTTAGCAAGGTAAGAGAAAACTCAATTTCCCTTAATATTGGCATTCCCTTCTCCCCCGCTTTTGTAGTATTTTGTCTAGCTTTCATCATGATAGGAAACAAATCTGTAAAACAAAACAAACGAAACGACAACAAAAAATAAAAATAAGGCAAATATATGAAGCAGGAATCACTGTTCTGGATCTACAATAGAGTGAAAGAGGATGCAGTTCATTACTAGGCAAAGTAATTTCAGAATCATTTTTTACCCTTCAGGAGGAAATACTAATTAAAGTATTCCTTGCTGCTCTTTTGTACAAGGCAGTGTAGCTCTAGTGCTGTACAGAAGGCTTCGAATGACTGTACTGAGCTAGTCCTATGGGTGTGGAAGGGTGGGTATAGTGGAATGGAGGTTAGGGGTGGTTGATCCTTCTTAAAAATGTTAGCTGAGTAGAGAATTCTTCAAATAATGTAGTGTGGTCATAGTGGCAGAATATACAGAGGAGAATTAAAATGTTTAGTTACTCGTGTATTTTCCCTCTTCACTTCCAAGAAATCCAGATCATTCCTACTGTCTTCTGACAGCTCTGTGTAGGACTAGGGGGAGTTGCTGAATCAGTGTAATCCTCTGCTATTGCAAGCAACTGCTCTGTATAATCCTAGCCATAGATGCCTTAAGCTACATGTGAAAAAGTAGAATCTTTGCCCTTTCTTCTTGGTTCCCACTAAAACATAGGACTGCACCTATGTGTTTTTTTTCTTTAGGTTTGGCCTCATTCTTAACCTTCTGTCTTTTCATAGTTGATAGTCTTACCTCACTGATGTGAGTCTTCTCCTTTACAGTACTTGCCATCAGAATGAGCTTTTCCTGCCTCATTGACTTTCCACCTCACCTCAAAACACAGCAGAGAATGTACCCTTTGTCCCTTAACTCCTTTCGTACCTGCCATTACTTATTTGCCTCTACAGGGTTTTTTGGGATTTAGCATGGAGAGCATGCTATAACCAAGTGAAGTCATGTTTTGCTACAGCTGCTGGAGTAGATCCTTCTGTGCCCTTAAAGAGCAAAGGGAAGCAGTGGATGCACTTTAGGTATTAAGTGGTCCAGTCCTTTCAGGCATAACTTTTGTGCTAATTAAGATGCTAATATTAACAAATCTCATGAACCTGTTTCCTGTGGTTCTAGTAGATGTGTTTGCTTACATCCCACATTTGGATTGCATTGTAGTGGCTTTGACTACTTTGAAATCAAGGTATACCACTTATTTGAATTTGGTTACTACAGTGGGACTTGCAGTTAGTGCAGAGAAATTCTGGTGATGCCAAGCCTTGAGATGGAGCTGTGTACTTGTCCTAACCTGTGTGAGTCAAAGGCTAAATACTCAGACGACATCTGGGCACAAATCACAAATGCTAGAATAGTTCCTGAACTGTTTACCCAGACTCTTGCTTCAGTTTAGAGTGCTGATGGGAGTGGTTTACGTGACCTGAGAGAATTTGTGTGAGTTTCTGGGGCAGTCAGAATTCTGTCATACGTAATTTTCCCCTTCTTGATGCGCCTTCACTGTTGCCACAACCAGCTCACTGCTTACCTGCCTCCAGCTGCAGCTCACTGGCATGGATCAAAAAATTGGGTGGCGTATAAGCTGAGGAAAATATAAGCATCGTGCTATCTCAACTTGATATTTGACAAGGGAGGGGGCTGAAAAAGACCCATAGCACTGCTTATAAATGTATGAAAGAAACAGGCAGCCACCTTGAAAAGAGATTTGACTTCTTGCCAGGGAGCCACAGGGAAAGAAACCAGGACAAGCTGCGTCCGCTCACCTGAACATCACTCAGCCATGGTTAGTTGCGTGATAGCTTTGTAATATAACACTTCAGTTGCCTGTGGTCTATGAGCTGTCCTATTCAGAGCTTTAATTCTCACAGGATAGGATTTTTATTTTGCCTTTATGGTTGGTGGTTACTTAAATACAGAGAGTTCTGCTTGGGAAAGAATGCTAGTCATGCCAGAGACTATGTATTGGAAATGGAGAGAGATGCAGAGGGGGTAGCCCTTAGTGGTGCTGCATTTTTCTGCTCTCCTTAAAACAAAACCCTTTGATCTTCAGATGAAGCAACTAGCACAATAGTTCATGTTGATTGGTATCACTCAATCATCAAACAATCCATTCGGCTTCTGCAAAGAACACTAGTTCAGCAGCACTGGCAGAGCGTTGATGAAAGTTAATTTTAATGGTAATTTGGAGCCTGGCTTATTTCTCTTTTAAAAGGCTTTTATACATGAAATAAATGTTTATTGCTAATTCATTTCATAATCATCTGGTGTGGGTTCATGCTAAATAGTGCAATTCACACTAAACTTCCTTTTCTGGAATAGGGAGAAGCTATTGCCCTCTCCTAAATGCTCATGGCTTGTGATTGTTGTTTGTAGTTCAGAGAGGTGAACTGCAGGGCTAAGGAACCAAAGGTTACACCAATGAAGGAGATACTTGTTTTTAATCTTGCAGCCTTGTAACAACTTGCACTTCCTCTGATCAGGTAATTTATGACACAGGAGACTGGGTCTGCCTGCCAAGACACACTCTGGCAGGACAGTACTCAAGCTTTTCCCATTGCTTTCCTTCTGACTGACAGGAGCAACATAGCCCTAACCCTAATGAAAGATACTCTCAAAACCTTCCATCATGCTGTCTTATATGTGATGTGGCAGAGCAGTACAGCTCATGTGTGAATATCTTGTCTCCCTGCCTAGGACTATCTGACTGCATCCCTGATGCAGCACAGCTGTCTTGCAGGAATCGTAAGATCATTCCTGCAAGTATGAGGGTACCCATTTTTGACAAAACACTCTGGTGATTATCCCTGTCCTTTCTAACAGTAGGCTGAGGATCCAGCAGGCACCAACATTCTCCAGATAGAGATAAGTAACAGACTATACTAGCATAGCTTCCAAAAAAAAAGAAAATCTCCTCCTAAAAATCTCTTATTAAGAGTATCTGTGGTGACAGGAGTCTGCTCTTCTCCTGTTAGAAGTGAGACTGGCATCCTTCGACTATCATGCACAAAGGCCACATGGCATTACTCAAATTCACTTTATGGGATTAGGAGTAATAGCTGAGAGGAAATCATGCTCAGCTTGATGCCCAGGGCAGCATTTTTGGGTCTCTGGTTCTGCAGTGTCAGTGGCAAGAAGTTGCAGAGCCGTCAGTGATGAAATGCTTCAAGTGTTATGCTACTGCCGTGGGTCATGTGCAATCATTTGCAGTAAACCCCCTTACTGATTTTGTACTCTGTGGCATGGAATCAGGGCTCCAGAACGATCAAAACCTCAGACTTAATTTATCCTAATCAGAAAAAGGCATCTGATGTCAGATTTAAGATTAAATCAGAGGACCATGTTGGGTCTCGAAGAAGGCTGCAGAGGTGGCAATCTGCAGCTTACAGGACCATATACTACTTCTCCATGGGACCTCAAGAGTCTACATATTCTTACTTCCTCTTGAAGTACAGGATGTTGAGTCTTCTAAACAACCAGGACTATTTCAAACTGTTTTCTGCCCTGTTATAATATGAATAATAAAATTACAGGCTTGTCCTCAGGGAAGAGGTCCTGTGGGTAGGTGAGATGTATGGTTGAGCATAATGAGACCATTCTACCTGGTTATGCCTTTTCTTGGACCTTGAATATTAGTAATATATACAGCTATTTTCTTTCACTGATTTTCAAGTACATCTCCTCACCCCAGTGTGAAATCAGCTTATTGGGTGTGGTCTTGGAAACATTCAGCAGCACTTGAAATTTTTATGAAATAGTAAAGGAATTGGGTCTGGGACAGTTTTAATTTAATGATTGCCTCATAGGAACCTGGTCCAAGACTGAGGCTCCTAGGCATTGCCACAGCACTGCTGAAATACAGTAAATGTCACCAAGTCTGTAGGAAACCTAAATAGAGAACAAAGGTATCTTCTCTTGCTCCCTCCTTTTGATGACAACCTAAGTGTTCTTAAATACTATAGTTTATATGATGTGGAGTGCTGCATATTTTTCTTTAAAGTAACTTATTGTCATGTAATTTCATAGCCAAATCTTTCTTCCATAGCTGAAGGGCTGTAGAGGAATGGATGAATACTGTTATTTCTCGCCCCTTAAGGTAACTTGGTTATTTTCCTGTAGGAAAGACGTTTGCTGGAAGGTGGAAATACTACCTAGAAATTTCTGTCTTCTACCTGCTGAGAGATTCTCCACTTCTGGGCGACTTGCTCACTCATTTTGGGAAAGATAATTATTAAACCTCTGGGATTCTATATTGCTGAGGTATCTTTTCTTTAATGTAATCCATTATGAAGTGCTGACATCCAGTCTCACCCCTGTGCATGCTCTTGGCACAGGCTTCTCTTTTGTGTGGATGAAGTCACATTCATGCAAGTTCAAACTGTTCACTTTCTGGTATCCCAGGATCGGAGTATTTTACCAAAACTATGTCCCTGTACTGAGAACGGTTATCCCTGTATCCTGCAGCTGCTGTGGATGTCTTTAGAAAAGCTGTTTATTCTTTAAAGTGTAAAATCCACCACATTTGCAAATGAGTATAAAAAGATGTAGGATGATGTTATCAATTTCAGAAATTGGGCTATTTTGTCTTTTATTCCTCTCCCCTTTTCGTTCAGAGTTCGGTGCTGCTAGCCCCTTTTTCTTGCCTGTTGCACAGTTGTGTAGCTACAGCATAAGTGCTGTAACCCATCTTGTTAACCATGTAAGCTTGGGTGCTCTTTTCTCTAGGCATGATCATACTAATCAGTTGCTGGAGGAGGCCATGTTAATGTTTGTCTCTTTAGCTGATTCCAGCAATGAAAACAAGTCTATTGTATGACAATCTGGGGCATTGACTGTTCTGCCAGTGAGTCTGGCACTTGTCTACCCTCACTGTATTTCTACTGCAGTATGGGACTAGCTATTTGCTTCTCCTTCCTAAGTTTCCTTGTCCTGGGAGTGCTTGCCAGAATCTCAGCCATGTACCTGCCACCTTAATCTCTTGTTCCCTTTGAGTTAGGCTGTACTTAGAAATATTTTTGCTGCAAGTGATTTGAATGTAGCTTGCTCACTGAGCTTGTACTGCAGTGTCTTCCTAGTGCTGCATTTGGCTCTTACCCTGGTGAGTGGAATCTCTGGGCAATATCAGCTTGCAGCTATATCTCTTTACTATGATTTTTGTCACAATTGTTGTAATTAAACCTGATATTGCAGGACCCTAGGGGATAAGAATAAAGCTAATGGCATATTTTCTTAAAGGTTTGGATGTTTTCCGAATTATGTGTTTTCCATTAAGTTGATGTGTTCTCTTTGTACCCTTCACCAGAGTGGCTGACGGCCCAGTGGAGGCATGTTAAGAATCATCCTGGATCTTCTTCACCTGATCCTGCAGTCAGTGAACTGAAGCCTCATGCTTTTGGAGTCTGAGAGGCTGAACACAGCCTCTGACAAAATAAGAAGAAAGAAAATTAGGGGGTAGGTTAGCATCTGCCCAGTCCTTCTCCTAAGCCATGTTGTAATTTAGTGTAGTAAGAATTCCATATTGTAATAAGATGTTGGTCCCTAACTTGGGACAAGCAGTGATTACTTGCTATCCGTGTTTTTATTGCCTTAATTTTTAATTGGTTTTTTTTGAGGAGGGGAATAGAGATCTGCTGTCTCTTAAATAATTTGTAGTTAATAGAATGATAGATTAAGGTCTGCATTTAGACCTATTCCAAAGGGGATTGATTGTACTGTCCACAATTTAGTGTACAAAGATAGGAAACAGAAGGCCTGACTTTTTGGGGGGGATACTATGTAACTTAAAGCTGGGCAGCAAAACTGTCCTTATTAAATGCTTTGAGATATTGAGAAATATACTGTGCAAGGTATTGTAAGAGTAGTAATTAGAATAGAAAGCATAGCATTAATAGAATGCAACGGTCTATAATAACACTTGGATTTAGAATTAACTGTATGGATGAAAACAGGAGTCCAGAAGCACATAGGATACTGAATTGTAGAGTTAATAATTTCTGAAATCAAACATTACAGTTCAAGACTTATCTTTACACATTAAACAAAATGAGCAACTAGATGGGGAGGGAAGGTACAAAACAGAGGAACAGCAAAAGTCTTCCAGGGCACAGATTGTGTTCACTGTATTTGTACAACATTCTGCCTCAAGAGTACCTCTGTCCCAT
The DNA here is from genome assembly GCF_034638445.1 of Ciconia boyciana. Classification (NCBI taxonomy): domain Eukaryota; kingdom Metazoa; phylum Chordata; class Aves; order Ciconiiformes; family Ciconiidae; genus Ciconia; species Ciconia boyciana. The sequence goes on from NC_132934.1 coordinate 64,998,486, forward strand.
TGGGTGTTATCAGATGCTACTGAGACACAGGCATTTATTACAGCTTAGACTAGGAGTAAGGACTAAAGGAAAATAAATCCTGAGCTGACAGTGTCTGACTAAATGCCTGTTTCCATAGCCCCTTCCCTTCAGGGGGCGAAGCAATGTGAAGCAATGATCAAAACTGGTGAAATTCCAATGTGGAATTAAAGGCCTATTCTGTACCTTGCAAGTGGTGCTAGGAAGTGCTTTCTTCTCTGGTCCCAGGTAAGGTGATGGGTCTTTTGGGATATAGTTGGCTCCTCCACTCTCAGAATGAGGATCATAAAGCAGGTTCTTGAATTGTAAAGGGTTGAATAACACTTAGGGCTATAAGCCCCAGTAGGATTCTGCTGGCCTTTCAGGCATAGGGGTGGTGGGACAAGATGGATAAGGACAAATCTCTTCAGAGGTGTGATATTTACCTTTTAGATAATGTTATTGCTGCCGTCAATAGATTTATGTTAACTAATGGCTCTATGTGCATTTTGAAGCATCTTTTTCAAGCTACGAATCCTTCTTGACAGGCAGCAGAAATATTTAGTCCAGCTTGCCCTGGCCGGAACATCTTACATTTCAATGAGTGGGAGATTTTTATACTGTGACCCTCTAATGTGATTTGACATTTCAGACAGGAAGATGCAAGAAGTGGTAGATTACTTTTACCAAATGACAAGAGGATGTTACAGGCAAGGGAACATTATACCACAACACCCTCCCAGAGCAAAGCAACATCTACTTCTCCCTGCAAAAAAAAACAACCCAAACCCAACAGCAGCAGCAAAAGCCCAGTCTGCTCCCCAGTCTGCACTGACCCAGCAGTAGACATGTGTCTACTGGATGAGAAATTTTCATCCCCCAATAGTCTTTCTACATTTAAATATACACCAGCTCTGGGTCTAAGCTAGGGTCATGTGGTTTTACAACAACCTCTAACTTTCTTTGGCATGTAAAAAAAGTAATAGATGCTATTAGAGTTACTTGGCTTTTCTCTACTCTGTTTTGCTGCCCTGTTACATAAGCTGGGCTGGCTTCTGCCATTTTTTATTTCTGCATTAAATGGCACATCTTACACATGTCTTAAAAGAAATGCCATGAATCGCAACTAACGTGCTTGGAGACTAGATGCCTTTGGGATTTGGCTAGAGCAACTTAATTCCCAGTTGAAGACCATGCTGGGAGTAGGTCTTCTCACTACTAACTTTCCTGTAGCTGGCAGCTATTGGCATACCCTGGTCCTCCCAGTTTTGTATTGGGAATAAGCAAAGGGAAGGTTGTGGCTGGAGGTAAGTTGGTCTCTTCTCAGTTTCTGGCCCACTCTACTCCCATACAAGGTTGTTTATCCTTTCAATATTTTCAACCACTCTGAAACATGTGTTGCTTATTTGGTGCAGTCTGCAGTGATGTTGAGATTCTAGCTCTAAGTTGTTGACTTAAGTACATTTGAGTGCAGCCAGAACTTGACGCTAGCACCAAAAATGATTTATTGTAGCATTTGTGAAGAGGCACTCAATATCTAAGCCTTCTGGACACAACGGCATATGATGGTATTGCAAAACTCATCACTGGATAAGTAAGGGCACAGTCCAGTCAATGGGAAAAATATTTTTTGATCACATCCACCAACCTTTCCTATTTCAAATACTTCTTCAAGAATCATTTCCTTCTGTAAGGGAGACACTACTTATTATTTCAGACAGCTGCAGAGAGATTAACAATATCTGTGGTTCATAGGTTTTAGAATGACCAAATTGTGCTTTAGCTCATCTCGGTTTTCACAGTACAGTTGTCTGATCTTCTTGCCACCATCTTTATCTTCTCCCTTTCCCTCTAGTTGTGTCTTTCAGTCTGTTTGACTATTCAAGGACTACTTTTTAAATATCTACACAACATTCAATTTCTTAAGGCCTTTATTTGATTCAAGCCCTCACGTATGATAGTAAGTCCAGTTACAATAGTGCAGCAAACAGCCTTGCAAGGAAAGGGCAGTCAGCTGTGAAATTTTTTGTCCCTCTGAATACATACTCCTTTACAAAAGAAGATGGAGCATCCTTGTAATTTAGTGATGGCGACTCACCAGTTAATGACTAATTTGAACAAGGACAACCCAGGAAATGACTTTACAGGGAAAGAACATGGTCAAACATGAAACTAATCCTTACTTTGAAGAGCCATTATACATACTATCTTTATAATTTAGTGGTCTCTACTTGCCATTAAACAGTCCCAAGATTTATTTCAAGGTAGTTTTAGTAGCTTTTGTCCGTCAGGCTGCGTGATCTGAGTAGAGAATTCAGTTGGTAGAGTTTATGGGGCAAGAGACATTATGGACTTGCAGGGGAAACTCTGCTCACTTAGGGATCTTGTCTGTTATCTTTACAGTGCACATACATTTAATAACTGCAGGGTACCTTTGTCTGGGAAATACTTTTTTGTGTATGAAGTGATGTCTTGAAAATGCCTTTCTTCCAGTCACACTACCCTAACAGTTATTTGAAATGACTAGAATGGGACAGCATAAAAAAAGGCTAGTGAATCTTAGGGAACTCAGAAGATAGATGTATTAGTTAAGAAAGGAATCTTTTCACCAAAGAGACAATATGCCCAAACTCTTCTGTTTGTGTAGTTTTAAACTCTTAATAGAGTCCTTGATGGATGGAGATAGTCTGTCTTACCATCAAAGGCGGTTACAAGCTCAGTGCACAGTAGTTTGAGAGAACAGTTTATGGGCATAGCAGGGTGCACCCTTTGTGGTCTATCCATGCTGTAGTCTTCTCATGGTGAAAAAACCCAGCCTTGCTGAAAAGCTGATGCTGGATTCCTTCCTCACTTATTTCTTTGATAGGCTAGTTTCCTGCTGATAGGTTTTTGGTTTTGGTTTTTTTTTTGGAACTGTAATCCTTTCAAATACTGTGGTTTCTCATAGTTACCTTAAAATGTGTGAAATGGGATCCATGCTAATGGTGGTGTACTTCACAAAATTTAAGGCAAGCTACTTCACCTCTTACATCTAACCATGTGAGTTAGGAAAATGCATCTTACTAACTAATCTTACTAACTTGAGCATACAAGCAAAATGCTTTTTGACTATGCGCCAATCCTTAAGATAGGAGAAAAATATAGTTATTCTTCTAAAAATTGGTCTCCTTGTTTTGATTCCTGTGAATCCCTAATATATGTGCACTGCCAAGAACCTTATCCTTTTCCTCACCACAATTTATGTTCAAGTGAAAGTTGTGAAACTCTCCCCCTGCCCCAAGCTCAGCTGAGGGACAAAACCTACAGGAAAATAGTGTCATATAGATATGTTGCATAGCCCACATAGGTCCTTTCATCTAAGTGATGTTCTTAAGAGACTGCTGTAGGTGCTGGATGAGGCTGAGTCTGTAAGTGGAACCTTCTGGGAGATTAGTCTGTGTTAGGTCTCAGCTTAAGTTCCCTAACGTGGGATGTAAAGCATCTGAATGATTCTCTGTCATGTTGTGATTTCTGCTGTTTAAATATGAGGTTGAAGTGCTACAAGAAAGCTAAGTGCTTTCTCCAGCTCAGCAATTTGTGGAGCTAACTGTAAACTAACAGTACAGAGACACAGAAGGGCTTATGTTCCTCTCACTTTAAGAAGTAGAGGAGTAAATGTGTATCAAAAGGCACATTTACGTTGTAAAGCAGCATATAAAATAGCTTTCCAAGGTACAGAGACAGGCATCCTTAGACTTCACTGCATGTGATCAGAGATCCTCAGCAGAATTAGTGATATCAGTGGACCCATCCTTATTTTCTTCTTGGCAATCTGGGACCCTGCTTCCCAGACATCTCTTGGAAATAGGTTTCAAAGCTGGTTCAATAAATACCAAGCTTCATGGGAGTATCTTACTATGAGAATCAGAAGATGTACATTCATATAAAAGAAACCTGTCCATGGCATAGCCTTTGCTGTGCTTTTTCTTTGGTGTGACAGCAGTGCTGAGATAATGCTTTGTTCCATGAGTTATTGGGTCATCAGTGAGTTTTTACTGGTAATTGCTGTCTCAGTGACTTTTTATTGATCATTTAATTTCTGCCTCCAAACAAGTAGGAGCAAATATTTTTCAGCCCTTTTAACCTCCTTAACTTTTCATTTGTGCTCTGCTTCCCTCTCCCCTGTGGCCAGCCCAATGCAAATAGGTGGACAAAAAGATTAATAGAAGCAAGGAGATGCCTTTCTCATCTCAAGCGCCCTGTGGCTTGGAGACTGTTATTAATAGCTGAAGTAAAAAAGTGTTTCATAACCATCCTCTTGCTCCAGCTTCCTTGCCAGCCCCCTTTCCTTGGTCCCTGGAGAGAAAGCGTGAGCTCATCGCTTCCCAATGCAAATTCAGCTTTTGGTCTCATACGTGGATTCTTTTCTTATTATGGGTGGAATATTTATCTTCTGCCAGCTGGTTGCTTTAAGCAAGCTGCTATTTGCTGGGATATCGATAAAGCATGTGGGGAACAGGCCTGGCAAAAGCTGTTCAGGCACTTTCTTTTTCCTCCACTCTGAAAACGTTGCTGTCTGCTCAGTGCATGCACACACGTCTGCACCTTTCTCTTTACTCACACAGTGGTTGTAAAGGAAATTTAGATATTTCAGTGTGGCCATGGAAGTTGAAATTGAAATGTAGGTGTTTCAGTCTCAAATACTTGGAAGTGCCTGTGTGGAATCTGGTCGCCATACAGCCCATGCATGACAAAGCTGTTGTGTGTGTCTGGAGATCCATAAGCTTCATGGATTGCTTCCATTTCATGTGCGCTTTGTATCTGATTTTTATTCCCCATATCTCTAGAGATCTAATGGATCAGTACAGAAAAAGTGAGCTGGCAGGTTTTCATCCCAGATGACCTGGGAAGAATAGGAATGGCATACTGTCATCTATTACCCCATTTCTGCATGGATAGTACAGTATAGTACAGTACGTTGGATCTTTTCAACCATACCCCCTGCTGTGTTTTCACTGGGTTTTTACAAGACTTCTTTACCAGCTGAGCATTGTCTAACAAGTTTTACTAAGCTAGAGGCTCTAAGAGAACCTTTATCTGGAAATCAAGTGAGATGAACTGTAAAAGAAAACTGGGAGGAAAAAAGAGCAGGAAGGTTCTGCTTGTCACTCTGAAAAAACCTTTGCACACTTTCCTAATGAAAATCTTTAAGCCATACATTCTGTTAATGTATTTGCTGGGTATGTGCCATTTCAGGGATGAAGTATTATTTATCTTATGAATGTCTCATCCTTTCAGTGGTTGCCAACATGGTGAATACAAGCAAGCTTTTCCTTCAGGTAAAACAAAGGATGCTGTTATCTTCTGAGTATGTTTCACTGAAGTTCTGTGTTCATTACATATTCTGATGGTCAATAAATACAAATACATCTACATGTAAAAAGCAAATTTAGGTGATATTGTAGAGTTTTGGCTATTGAAATATCCTTTTGCCACTGGCAGCCTGGCAGGCTTTCTGCATTTTACCCAACAGGGAAGATATAGGTGCCTAGTGTGCTTGTAAGTATATTTATAGTAAGTACAGTTAGAAAATTGTTATTTATTTTCATGCAGAAAATTGGCTCTGAAGCAAAGAGCTTGCAAGGGAGCAGAACCACTTGTGAAACTTGATATAATGTGGCTGATGGTTTCTGCTGGAAAAAACACTATGAAAATTTAAGAAAGATGTCAATGTTTTAGAATTTTCAAAATACACTTTTAAGACTTTCAATTGAAATTTTAAAAATAATTATTAAAAGGTGTCAAAATAAGTTACGGATGAGTTCAGTTTTGTGGATGTACAAAACTTTTCAGTTGATTTGAAGTTCTGGTTTGTTCATTTTTTCCTGGTTGTGTCAGTGTCACCCCTCTCAGTTTTTAAAGTTGGCCTTTGAACCCAAACCACAGACTATTTGTCTGCCTGTGTTTGTGAGCATGGCTGGTGTGAGCATATCAGTGATGACCGCAGCACTTCTTCCACTGCATTAGGAGGGAAGGGATTGTGGCTCAACAGAACTTGACTGCAGACCTGTGCTTCTTGCTGTGGTACTGTTCATGCTGTGGTGGCTGCTCCATACGCTTTTCCAGTCTGGGACATCAACCATCTAGGTAGATAAGCTGGCTTTTCTAGAGCTATGGTCACTCAGGGCTGAACTTCCTTTGGCAGTCCTTACTAGGATGATTGTAACTGTAGAGATGCACACAGCATAGATTGGATCTCCACTAGTAAATAGTGTGGTACAACAGAGGTGGATTTGTAACAAACAATTGGTGCTTAGGACCTAATGTTCACTTTGTGTGTGTTTTCAGGGAGGGGATGCTACTTTGGACTGGCTCTGCTCTTGTACCATTAGTTGAATTCCCATCAGCTCATCTTCCAATTTAGCTTTATTTGTGAAGAATCTAGTCGGCGTGGTCTTACAGCACATAATGTTATGAACCAAAGCATGGTAACTAGAGATGATCAGGAGGTAATTTTCAAAAGTGCACTCCTGATACATGCTAAGTGTTACCATAGACAACGGACGTGTCTCCCAATATGTGACCCTTGGGTCTCTCTGTGAATGGGGAAGGGGACTGTATCACATCCCTCTCTCGGACTTTTATATGAACCTGTAAATGGTGAGTAGAAGCTGATAGTGCACCTCTACCCATTTGTAGAGGTAGCAGCTAGGGGCTAGCAACTTAGTCTTAAACCCAAAATACACAAATCCCAACCGGTCAACTGAAGGGAGGCATCAGCCCAATTTCCTTGCAGCCCACAGCAAGCAACAACCAGTAGCAGAAGCTGTTCCACTTTATCTAGGGCAAGTAGCAACAAGTCCTACTGGCAGACCAAGCTGAACCTCAGTTCAGGATGATGCCAGAGCCAGCCAGGAACAAATATGATCTCCTGTTCTAAAAATCTGGCCTATGCTGCAGCTGAAAAATCTATCTTGAGCTCCATTAATTAGAACATTGGCTTCTATTTATGCATATAAGTTAATGAATATTCATCAGACATGTTGATTAAGGTGATGTTATTTGCATACTCTTCCTAGATTTTTAAACCTTTACCCTTAGGTATTCTAGTATTCAAGGTATTCATGTGGCACCAAGGGAAATTCTGATTAGGTATTAGGGGGAAATAATTCATAATGAAGGTGGTCAGATGTTGGAACAGGTGCTCAAAGATGATGTGTGCCTCCATTCTTGGAGTTATTTAAAACTTGACTGGACAAGGCTCTGAGCAATGTGAACTATCTTTGAATTTGATTTTAACTTTGTAGTTGTTCCTCCTCGGAGCAGAGGATTGGGCTGGTTGACATCCAGAGGACCCTTCTAACATAAATGATTCTACAATTAATGCAGAAGAATAATGTTCATACATTTTTGGCATTAATATATTTATAGATGGGCACAAATATGTAACCAGTACTTTCATGGTTAGTATTACTCCAGAGGTAATGAAATAATCCTGTTAAGTGTGTTGCAATACTTTCTAATGAAGTCTCTGCCTTCATTAAGAAGATAGTTACTCATCATGAGTTCATTAACTAGTCAGCATATCTGATTGCAATTCTGTCATAGCAGCTGGTCAAGGTAGAGCCCAATTTCTCCTCTTACCTTCCTCCAGGGTTTAGTTTGACCAGTTAATACATGCTGAAATTTCAGCAACAACCTTGCCTATATTAAGGTACCTCCAGATGAGTTCTGATGATTCATATTAAATGATTTAAGAGACTGAGGGTAGCACATACAGCTGAGGGCAATAATTCTTAAGTTGCACCAGCCTGAATGGCCAGGGCTGGTTTGGAGGCTGCATAAAATGCTAGCACAACTTAACAGTGAACTTTTCCAAGGGAGACAAGATTTTAAAGACTGAACATTAACAGATATATATGCTACATGCAATTGCTTTGTGTAACCTGATCCTAGCCCTAAGTATCATTATAGCCCCTGGAAACCTTACTGAAATGTTATGCTAAGAAAAACCTGTAAACTTTCTCTGCTCTACAGATTTTCTGAAGATAATGTGAAACAATTAGAGACTAAATGACCAATCTACATCTTCTGTCTGCTTGGTATGGGTATAATCACCCAATGAGGGAACAGCAACCAAACCATGGGATTAAGGCAATCTCTCATACAGAAGGCAGTTTCTCATAATGAATAGCAAATATATGTAGTGAGTGCAGTTTGCAAGCCAGAGGCTAAGATTCCTTTTACTAGGAAATGTTTGTGTAGTAATTCTCAAACAGATTTGTAAAAATTAGAGCTAGCACAAAGGGTGAATTTTGTGGAATAAATTGCTTGCTACAAACAGTTCATCCAGAGGTATCTACAACACAGAAGGAGGAAAAGCTGCCTGGAGGTAGCAAAGGCTCAGAACATCCATGTCAGTCTTTTCAGGGAAGCTCATCATATCAAAAGCCTTGGCAGGAAATGTAATAAAACAAATACTAGCTGTACAGCTGGATCCTTCTTAGAAATCAACATACATACTACAAAAGCAGGATGGGTACCACCTGGGTTCAGATCTCTGCATGTTACAGAAAGCAAGGTGATTGTCATGTCAGTGCTGGCTTGTTGCGAAGTCTGGAGTGGCCACAGTATAGTTCATCCAGAGCAAGTGAGCTCCTGGCTCCCTGCATCTGTCTGAGATTCTTGATTGCTTTTACCCAAGGATTGCTGCGAAGAGTCTTAGAGTGGGAGAAATTCTTATGTGTAGCTGTAAGCCCTCCAGCTACCAAGGTAACTTGTCCACAGGCATTGGGCTAGTCTGTACCTGAGCCTTATGGATAGTTCCACAGTCTGCAGCCCTGGAAGTTGGTGGGGGAAAAATGTGAAATCTTGTAGCCCTCCCTGGCAGGAGGGGAGTATAGTCAGATAACCTGTGTAAGTAACTCTTCTGTGTGCCATCTTGGGCCAGATCTGAAGTGACATTACTGACATTTACCTAAGTGCTCTCACAGATTACCAGTTTCATGAAAGACCATCTGAAGGACTACTTTCTGTTGCCATGTGTCAGATGAGTTGGTCTGTATTATACAGAAGACTATATGATCACAGTGACCGTGTAAATTCCTGAAACTTGACAATCACATTTGCAAAAGTCAAGCTGACCTTACAGGGCAAATACCTCTGAGCACTTCTGGGATCCAAATTTTAGGACTGATGTGACCAATACCCTGGTGGCATTTTGAATTTTCATTCTATTTCTTAAATTAACCATGGGTAAAGACTGTTTCTTGGAGTAGTTTGAAAGTGTTGAAATATTATACTTAAAGAGGGCGGGGGGCCCTTGGTGATGAAGAAAGACACTGGTCCAAAAGTTCTGAAAAAAGTTGTCTGTTTTCCCAACAGATGAATACAGTACGGATACCAGCAGTATGACCTTCCTTTTAATTGATCTCAACCCTGTTCAGCATAGAGTGGGAGAACAGTTCAGTCACCCCCTGCATTACCAAACAGTTTGGGGCCTCTACTGGGGTAGTGTTTACAGCCCTAGTAATGCAGTGGGAGCTGAGTTTCACTAGCAGCTGAACTAACATCAGGATATTGGGATAGTTTTGAAAATTGAATGGAAAAGAACTGCACAATGTTTTCAGGTCATATTCCTGCTATAGCACAGTTTAAGGATTTTCCTTGTAATGGAAGCAAGAGGAAATATTGTAGAATAATAAGGTGGGAGTGTGGAGCAACGCTCAATGGATATGGGAGGGGAACTGAGCAGGTAAGTGGATCAGTAAGAAGAGTGGCATGTCTGATGCCATAAATACTTAGCTGCTCTTGATGAAGCTATCTCTAGTTTCCTTATCTCAATTTTACTTGGCATCTGAACTTTGCTGGAACAGGGGGTTGCCAACCACAGAGTTACAGCTGCCGAATCCCCTCTGAGCATCTGTGCTTACGTGAGGATGGTACGGCAGTTTTGCTCTGCATGGTTCTAGTTGCATCTTCCTGCTGATCCCTTTCCCGGCACTCTATTTGAAGATGTCAGCCACTTTTCTTTAGGATTTTCAGCAAACATTTCCCTTTGATCAGAGGAACATAGAATATACTGCATCTGTCAGTGGAGCAGCTTTGTGGTTGCTTCGTGTTTCTTGTGGTCAGCTATAACACTTGCTGTGGCAGCTGCATAGGTGAAAAAACCTACTCACTGGTTTGTTCTATAAATACTGTTCCCAGTTATTGGAGTAAAGTGCAGAGCTCAGCTGCAGTTGCATTTGGTCTTTCTAAGTTAGTGCTGAAGGCTGGAGATGCTCCATAAATTGCAGTTACGCTATTGAGGGTATGGAAGGGAAAGTTGGTGTGTGTTTTCCCTTACTCTTGCTTCCCCTCCCACCCCAAAGACTGGAGTGAGCATAGCTATTCATTCATCTGAAGGTAAGGATTTCTTTGGGTTTTTCTGAGAGGACTTTCCAGGAGAGCAGTAGTTCTGATCCTTGCTGCAGTTGCTGTCCCAGACACCTCCAGGAACTGGATGTTGGGGCGGGGTCTTGAACCTAGTCCTCCTCTGTGTGGGACAAGTAGGGAAACATCTTGAAGTATGAAATTGTCACTGCTATAGACTCATCCTTTTCCTAATTTTTACTGGCAGGTCCAGGCAAATGAAAGCCTTTTTCTAAGTTTCAAAAGCTAATTCTCACCCCTAGCTAGATATATGCTGATGCAGTTGCATTAACTCAACAGGGTCAGTCTTCTGCACCTGTGAGAGCTGGTTTAGATAAATGCCTCATGTTTAAATTCCAAGCAATCGCAAACCTTGTCAGTTTGGGCCAAGAAAAGCTTGAGGTTCCCAGTAAGATCCCACCTGCCTCTCCTATCAGCAGTGGCCATCTGGATGAAGATGGCTGCATGCTCTCTCCAGTGGTTGCTGCTGTTCTAGAGTCTGAAGTAATTGAAGTGCTGGAAGCTAGTAGGAGACAGCTCTGAAACACTCTGAACTACATTCTCCTGAGTGTATTAAACTCTGTCTTCACAGGAGAGTTTAATAGCCTAAAGCCAAAAGGGCCCATTAGCTCATGCGGGCTGGCCTCTAGTATATCAGACCATTAAGTTTCACCTGTTCATCCCTTTATTGAGCCCAGTAACTTGGATTAGACTAAAGTATTTTGAGCCCTGTAACAAAAAATTAATTAGGCTTACCCATTCTAGCAGTGAACCTATGCTTAATGCTTCAGAGAAGGGTGAAAATCCAGGAGCAGCATCCTTGTCTGTCTGACCTGGGGGGTCTGTTTCCCCGTGTAAGGCAAGTAGCAGGGACAATTCCCAGGTACAAGTGAATTATCTGTACTCTACTCAGCCCTGTTGAGTGCATGCAGTGTCCAGCCCCGATATTTCACAGACAGGTAGGGAAAAAAGGAGAACATATCTCACCATGAACACTGAAGGACACTTTACCTTCTGCTCCCTACAAACTCTTGGTTGGAGTCATGATGTTTATTGGCTAATAGCATGTTATTTAGAGGTGGGAACAGTGTTGAAATACATTGTGTGGCTGGGAAGGAGATCATCATGGAATTTACCATTCAAATCTGCCTGTACTTCAGCTACCATTGAACCATTGCCACTGCAGTTGTACTCTTAGTTCTAGACAGTCTTTAAACATGTACTTAAGTCTCATTAAAGCCATGGGGATGTAAGCATAAGCCCAAAATTATATATATGGTGAAGTGATGACCTGAATTCAGACCATAATCTCACTTTCTGCTTTAGGCTTTGGTGATATAACATGGTGAACAGCTCACTGCATTGCTACTAACAGTATTTGCAGTAAGAATAAAAAGTTTGATGGACCTTGCTAGAAATTAGCCTATTTGGTGTAAGAGGAGGTGCTTTCTGCTGATTACTTTAAGAAATTATAGCAAATGGAACAGGACTTTTTTCTTCCTTCCTTCTGTATGCTTTTATTTTTAATCTTGGCTCTGTGTCCCTGTCTGCTATTCTATATAAATCTCTTCTCTGGGCAGGTATCTGATAACTTAAAGATTATTTCCTGACAAATAAGCATTTTCCATTTTCTTGCCAATGCTTCTGATCCATGAAAGCAGCTGAACAAAAGGGGATAGGAAAACCTATAAGAAGGCAAGGTTGTGATTTCGGGCTTTTTTAAAGCTCTTTGCACACTAGCTGTCTTTTTTTAAATACTGTTCTTGGTTTGAAACTTTAATTCTGGGCGTACATTTGGTGCCCAGATGGTGCAGACTCACACAGAAGCCCATCATGCTGTCAGGGCAGGCGGATACATATGTAAATATTTTGCCTTTTTCCCCTATAATATTTGGCTTTGTCTAATCTAATTGCTGTCAAAGACAGAATGTGAAGAATGCTTAAGAGGAGCAAACAATGAGGACCTCAAATGTTTGTATTGCACTAACTTTGGAAGATGCTAGTAGGCTGCGATGTAACTAATAATTTTGTTTCATGGGCTTTCTTATTCATGCTTTGAATTCCTGGTGTATGATCTAAGTTCATGCCAAATAATATTTTACAACCTGAGGTAGAAACCTGTATTTCTAGTAGCATAAAAGCGTATTTAACCCCTTGGAGCTGTTGATATAAGGCTAATGGCTCTGCCTTTTCAGTTCAGGCTGACAGTAAGTGTTCTCTACCTGCCTCTTGGTGTATAGCACTCTTTCTGATTTATATAATTCATTGCTTCATTTAATTTATTCTATTGAGTGCCTGTCTTAATGTATTTTTAATACATAAAAGCATTTCCAGCATAGCTGCTTCTCTGACCAGTGGTAGCTAGTAGCAAACAGTGTGGCCAACCACATTAAGGATGCCTATTTAGTTATTAAAAGCCTGCTCCAAAATACCATAATATTAATGGAAAAATGACTTTTATGAGCTTTGAATCTGACTACTTAGTGAGAAAGTCTAATAAAGCCAGTGTTAGTTGAGGATGCTGGCAAAATGGATGTAGGAAATGTTACTGTTTTTCATCAGTGCAAGAATGGTTGCACTATCACAGGTTTCTGATCAGATGTGAAATTTGGCTAGGCTATAATTCATGGAAAGCATCAGGCTATGCCAGACCCATTCCTCTAAGGACACTAACTACTCAAAAAGATGCCAGGAGATCAGGGCCTGGAGGTGTGATTATTGTAGAGGAAGGAAAGTGGCTGTAAAAGGAGAATGTAATAATGTGACCAGAAGACAAACAGAAGCAGCACGTGGTGCATTTTTCCATGGAACGTAGATTAAATCCTGACTACAGGGGAAGAAACCTGCCCATTTCAGCCATTCGCATTGCCATCTGAGGCTCATTATTCAGGGGTGCCAATAAATTCTGTTTCTGAGCCTGCTATGAAAGTGTCTGGGTACCTTCAAGAGACATACCATAGCCTGTCACGCATCCTTCTTCTTGTCTTGCTTCTTGGCTGTGGGGTGGAAGGAGGTCAGGGAAATTGTTCACTATCTATATATATTATTTTTCCTGTGCTGTTTTTTTTATTACTGAAGGAAAGATCAAAGATGTTTGCTTTGTATGTGTCCTGGAGTATGAGCATTGAGACACATTACTGCACGATAAGCTAAGACATGAATTTACAGTTTCTACACAGTAAATGCTGGTATGCCTGCTGCTAGCTCATGGTTCAGAGAAAAGAAATGAAAGAAGGGGTGATTTGCCACATATATATCTGACGGTGAAAGCGGACACCCTGGCAGCTACTGCAGGGCCTTTGGTGTATCATAAGTTTGAATGTGAGCTTACCCTACAGGTAGCTCGTGCCTGTCATGGGCCAAAGATAGTATCAGTTGTCACAGTGGACTGATAGTAAGGATTGCTTTGCTCCTAGCCTTTGCTCTTGGTTGTCAAGCCCATCTGGTCTACAGCTGGGAGGACTTGTTGCATTCATTTAACAGCACTTTCTTTTCTGCATTTTGCCCTTCCCAGGAGCAATTGAGCGGTGCACGTACATCAAGTACCACTACTCCTCAGCGACCATTCCCAAGAACCTCACCTACAACATCACCAAGACAATCCGCCAGGATGAGTGGCATGCCTTGCGTAAGTGTTGATGGCTTTTTTTCTCTGTTCTCCTCACGTGTGGACTAAGGGAGGTACTCACTGATAAATGCGAACAGAGGCTTTGACTGACAACCTGCTCAGAGCCCTCTTCTTGCACACAGTTTGTTTTTGTAGCAGACTGATCGATTTGTTCTTAGGACCTACATCTCTGTTTCTGCTGCTGACTAGAAATTCTGCTGAGGCATGAAAAAGTGGTGGTGGGAAGCAGCATTCATATGCAGAGATTAATATTGAGTTAAATGCAAAAATGAATAACAAAATCAATGCCCTATTTTTTAATTCAGTAGAATGCTCTGTACGTGAGTGTATTCTCATGCAGTTCATGCTGCTGCTGAGTTTCCTGCTTCCAGCAGAATTCGTTGCTGGCTTTTATTGTAGAATGTCCTGCTGCCTGCAGCTCCTGGATGAGTGTGGCATCACTCTCCTTTGAAGATCTAGAAAGAGAAATGCTGCACCCTTTAAGGCACAAGGAAGGAGCTTAGCCCTTAGCGATAATTGTAGCCAGTGGTCACCAACTTGTAACATTTGCTGAAGCAACAAGATCTGTCAGGGATGGAATTGCCTTGAGATGTATTGGCTGACCTTAAAGCTTTTATCCTTCTCATCTTGGCGATGGAAAAGGGTTTTCACTGATAAAATGGAAGAGGTAGGATTTCACAAGGAAGGATGCCACTGCAACTTGCTCTAGTTACTACATAGTCATGGGGACTGACGAATGTCCTGAGCTCCTTTCTCTCAGTGGAAGCAGTTAACAGCTCCTTGAAGATGGCAGGGGTTGAGGGATGCTAATTCTGATTGAAAACCTTGAAACGTGGTAGGGAGCAGCTACTGTCCAGACTGTGTCAGCTTGAGAAATGTGTAAGACCTCCAGTGTTCCCAGGACTTTCAGTCCCTGTTTCACTCCTGCCTTATGTGGCTGTTGCTTTGGGAGGGTCCTTTTAAGCCCTTTTAAGCTCTGGGAAGGAGAAGGTGTAATGATATAGTCAACTTCCTGCATTGGTAAGGTCAGCCCTGGTTTGAGACTCATTGGTGCTTGTAGGCCTGCCTGGTCAAATCCGGTAAAGCATTAAGAAAGTTCTAGAGGGTCTTGCTAAACTCCTAATTTTTTTGGAAATGTGTCTGTGTGTGGATAAATACATATTCGTATCGTGACATGATGAAGAAAAGGAATATTGAACTCATAGAATCGTAGAATCGCTTAGGATTCCTAGGATGACCTTAAAGGAAAAGACCTTTAAGATCATCAAGTCCAACTGCTAACCTAGCACTGCCAAGTCCACCACTAAACCATGTCTCTAAGCACCACATCTACACATCTTTTAAATACCTCCAGGGATGGTGACTCAACCACTTCCCCAGGCAGCCTGTTCCAATGCTTGACAACCCTTTCACTGAAGAAATTTTTCCTGATATCCAATCTAAACCTCCCCTTGGCGCAACTTGAGGCCATTTCCTCTTGTCCTGTCACTTCTTACTTGGGAGAAGAGACCGACCCCCATCTCTCTACGACCTCCTTTCAGGTAGTTGTAGAGAGCCATAAGGTCTCCCCTGAGCCTCCTTTTCTCCAGGCTAAACAACCCCAGTTCCCTCAACCACTCCTCATAAGATTTGTTCTCTAGACCCTTCACCAGCTTCGTTGCCCTTCTTTGGACATGCATGCCTCTCAGAAGGTTGTAAGAGGCTGGTCTTGCAAAATACTGTGCTGTGCTCATTTGTCCCTGAAAATCAGAAGATAAAGTGGTTCGGTTCCCTTCAGGTTTTCTGCTACCACCTGTCATCTCTGCTGGTGTCAGTTTTATTGCTCATCTGTGGGCAAAAAGAAATGCACCCCCCACCCAAGAAATCTTCTGTTAGGGTTCATAGGGCAGTAGGAAGGGTCTTTGGTTTATGCTTTTGGCTGTGTATGTGTGCTTTTGCCACTGCTGTGAGCAGCAATTACTTTTCTGCATCCATCTGCTGGGAATTTCACTAATTAATATAGGAGTTATTGTCTTAAAGTTCATCTTTAGTTCAGCAATGTCTGAGGTAAAAGGCTATTCTGAAGCTGTATTTGTATTTTTTCAGCTTAAATATAATTACTAATATGACTGGCCATGTTAGTCCCTTGGCATGCGCATCCTTTGGTGGGATCAGCAAGTTCCTGAACCTGGTGTGTTGGCAGGTGACGGAGCCTTCAGTAGGGCATTCGTCAGTCTCCAGAGTGGCAGTCTAGACGCACTGTGCTCACACATTTACATATCTGATTTGGTCTGAGGCACTTTCAGGGTGAGGCTGTTTGTTCCCTCCCTGGGGAGGGTACACTGAGCGTAGGGGTGTGCATACGTATTTCTGACCCAGATTTTCTTGCTAGTTCATGAGTCAGATAAGCGTAGGTAGATGTAGATAGAACCGAAGTTTGAATCTCTCTATCTAAAGACAAGGAAGGAAAGAAATACTTTGAAGCGCTCTCTTCTCCAGAGCAGTTAGCTGCAATGGTGAGTGTTTGATATATGGGTTAGCCACTGGAGGATCTGGAGGTCACTGCATTTAAGAATGAACTGAACCTATATGACTATTTCCTGTGTAGGAACAGCAACCTTGTTATTTTTCTGTAAAACATCTGTTTTAAAAGACAAGGGCAATAGCAATCTTTTGAAATCATGTTTTGGTTGAGGGGGATGTTCTTCCTCTAGAAAATATTTGCAATGGACTAGACATAAAGACATAATTTTAGTCCCTGCCTTAGCAGCTGACCTGGTTCTGTACCTCTGGACTAGCTTCATCCAGGGCACAGCTACTTCAGCTCACCACTGCTCATCCTGAGGCAGAATAGCATTTGCAATTCAACCTGGCCATTATTTTCCTCTGAACAATTTGCTATTCAGAACTTCCCTTTCACTGAGTGTTGCGACAAACAGTGAAGGAGCAGGGCCCAGGCCTGCTGTTCCTTATGCTCTTGCCATGGGTAATTTCTCAGATCTGTAGCATAAGGTGGAAGAAGTAAAAAAAACCCCACTATTTCCTAATGAAACACTAGGGCAAAATGGCATCCTGGAGAATTTCAGAGGAACTGGAAAGGTGAAACCAGAGTGTCTGGTCACCCTACTAAAGAAAATGCCTTTTCCAGGCTGAAGCCACTGCTGTTCTTTGACATATCTGTATTTCAGTAGTGGTTATTTCCCTTCCCTGATGCATGGGCAGCAAACCATGGGCCTGGGAAGGAAATCTGTTGCTTTGCCTCTGTACTTGGGTGGGGGAGCAGAAGAGAGAGAGAGGGCTCCAGCCATGCCCAGCAGACTGCTTTTTTTTCAGACTGGCAGGCAGGGCTGGTGCTCCAGCAGTTTCTCTTGAATTGCAGGAGTAGGTGAGAGGCAATTAATTTGAGGCTGAGGACTCCATGGCACCAGTCAGAGCAGAAAGCAGATATTCTTCTAGCTGTGCTGTTGGGTATGCTAGAAGAACCCAGGGGAGCAGCTGGACCTGGAGGAATGGTTGGAGCTGCCTTTATAATTTTTGATTTTATCTTTTTTCATTCTGTTTGACATTTTCAAGATGGAACCTTTGCTCCACATTGATTGCCTATGGCAGCATGAGCTGGGGAAATAGGACTTCACTTCCCTGCAATCACTTCCTCTCAACTATCTCTGGGTAAACAGGGATGGAGGGAAGGATAATTGTAGTATTGCCAGCTCTTGCCTGTCAGGAGATAAGTGTTAATCTAATTAGACAAAATGAGTGTCTGTATGAGCTGGGAGGGGAAGGTAGAAGGGAAGGAAAGCTGTGTCCAACAACTTTGAACATGAGTATCTGTGTCTTTATGAAAGATGTCAGTGTAATGATATGATTGAGTCACTATTAGGCATTTACTCTGTCACATTTTGGCCCCAGTCTTGTGCACAGAAACTTGGTCCATAGTTCTGGCTTCTGAAAAACTCCAGCAGCATCACTGATGCTTTTAGAAATGGAGGTATATATTATTAGAAGAAAAAAAAAATAATCTGAAGAGTTCTATATGTATTTGCATATTAAGTTCCATGTGTTTGATGCTGTTCTTGTAGGTTCACTTTCAGTGTGCTACAGATTTGTGTTCACAAAACATGGGGAAAGCGATCATGGCAGGGGTTTGAGCTGCTGAATATGGTACAGGCATTGGGAGGGGTGAGAGGCATTTTCAGATGATGGAATAAGCACTTTCACTGGATGCTTGTACTTTAAGAAAGTTGACCATAAAAAGGAGGCTATGTTGATGCTAATTTTTTTTCTCTTGTCCCAAAAACTTCAGGAAACCATTATCAGGTATATTATGGCAAAGAAGGTGAAAGGCTGTGTTTGCTTTGAAAATGGGAGTACCACCAAGGCAATGAGGGGATGTACTATATCCAGTTTGGCATCTTCCAGGAAACAAGAGTGCTGTTCTCTAAAGCCACTGTGAGGGGTAAGGCACTCAAAGCCCAGGGACTAGTCTACTGGCTTACTCCTTGGAGCAAAACAGAAACCTGTTGGGTTGGTGTTGTTTTATGGCATCAGAAGGACTGTAGAAAGGTCATTCAATGGTTGTTTTTTTTTTTTTTTTTTTCCCCACAAGTAAGCTATAGACAACCCAGGCTCTAAATTTATCTTCTGCTGCAGTCTTTAAGAAACGACTGTCTTGTGAAAAAGTGTAACCACAGCATAGAAGATATGCAGAGAGGAATTTCTAAGTATACTTAAGCCAGCTATCTACATTTCACTGTCTTGCTGGGAGAGTTAGGATTCGAAACTTATTTTGAGGAAGCCAAATAGTGCAGAAAAGGGAGGAAGATACAGATAAGAGGAGAGGGATTGTCTTCATACTTTCTTAGAGCCAGTCTAGCATGATGATGTTTTATTTTTGCCTCTAGCTTCTTTTGTTTAGACCTTATGCTTCCTTGCTCATTTTTACCTTTGAACATACTTGTATTTGCCATGGGACTTCTTTGTGCATCCATTCCTTGAACGATTTCAACGAGAACGACTGTGTAGGTGCTACAGGATTGTGGGTTAGCCTGCTGTGGGCTCAGACCTGCCTGGAGGCTCACAGGGCTGATACTTGTGGGTCACTCTGCAGTTTTCCTCACTGTGGTCTTGGCAAAGGAAGGGTAAAAGGGGGCTTTTCCAGGGCCACCTTTTTTCCAAGGCAGGTGAAGAAAGTATTGTGGCTTTAAAGTGCTGCAAACAAGTAAGTTGCTGATGTGTGTTCTTGAAGAGTGAGATTTATTTTTCTCTCGGAGAACAAGTCAAACCACTGCCTCTTACCTTTCTCCTGCCTCGGTAGCTGAAACGGGACAAATGCTGTGTGGCACTCGGAGCCTTTGTATGGCAGAGCGCCCAGTGTCTTGCACTATATCATATGAAAGTCTCCACATCAGAAGAAAGATGAAAAATTCTTCCTTCTCTCCAAAAGCTTTTATTTTGCTGACTCGGAGCCTATCATGTGAAGTAGATAGCTGGGTTAAGTCTGTTACTTTTCCTTCCTCCCTATATATGAGAAACCTGAATTTGTACTTTGGATTAAACACAGCCACAAAAGAGGGAGTTTCTGTTTGTCTGCTCTTCTCCAGCTTGCCATTGCCACCTAGGCCTGTCTTCCACAGCAGCCGTGTTTTGTGTCCAGGAACACAGTGTGTGCTACATCTGGACAGAAAGTGGCTGGAATTGCTATGGAAACGGATCTTTTCCTGCACAGCTTGGAAATAGTCACCAGACTGCTTTAGAGAGAACCAGTTCACACACAAGTAGCTGATACTTCCTGAGAAATGTTTAGAATTTCCTGTTTTTTTGGAAATGCTTCATGTTTGGCACTGTGTGACCTCCTTTGCCTGTCTCCTACCCCCCCCCGCCCCCCCCCCTTCTACTGCGGGACCACAGGATATGGGCTCTGAATTTAGAGCATTGGCATAGGGAGTTGCATTGTCAGTAGAAGAGGAACCATAGTGCCTTGTGTTAATTGGAATGATAACATTCGCCTGTGCTGTTGAAAACTGCAATAATCCTGTGTTTGTGGTGATCTGAAAGCCATTTGCATAAAAAATGAATTGTAAAGTCAAAAGTAATAGCCTGGCACATTCTGAGAGGAGCAAGTATTGGAGGAAATGAAGGATTTCTACAGGATGTAGAGAGTGGTAATATTTTAATTCCTATGGCATCTACGCTGAAAGCTGAATGGATTTTATCAGCCTTAATGGCCCGAACTTTGCAGGAGATTAATGCTTCCTCATTTAGGTCTGCAAAGCACTCAAATACCTCCTTATAACCAGTAAAACTACTGGGGGAGGCTGGAAAAATCTCCTTTTGTAGAGGTCAGTTATGGTACTGATGGCATTGACAACAATTAGCACTCTGGAAAAGACTGTAATGTCTGTACTTCTGATTTCTACAGGCTTCCCAAGCCTTCTCACTCCCTGGAACAAGATGTTGAGGTTTGCACAGAAGCTCAGTTGATAGTTTGACAATGCATTAGTAACCAGTAGGCTCATGGGCTTGACCTTGTCTGCTTTTATAAGCAACAATAAATATTTCATTGTTGTATCTGTATTAAGTGCTGACCCGAGAGAATTTTTGCTTTTGTTTTTTTCCTGGATACTACTGAAAGCAGTGTTTGAAATAATAAATAGGCAGCATCCCACTTTTCTTTCTCCTTTCTTCCACTCTCTCTTCCATAGTCCCTCGGGTCTCCTTCCATTCCTATCTTCCTCAACAAGGAAATGCTGTTTCATTTTAATTAGGTACCTTGACCCCCAGATGGAGGTACACCCTGAAGTACGACACTGTCCTGCTGGTCAGTGCCATTTGGCTGACAATATGATGTAATTCCTTAATGCATTGGTTATTAAAGCAGACGGGGCAACCATCCTGGAGGTTAGTCAGGCAGCAGGTGCTCACATGCCTGGAGGTCTAGTGTTGTTGGATCTCCATCATATTCATCATTCCCATAGCTAATGACCAGGTGGTAGTGACAGACCTTCTCATTTCCCTCTCTCTCTCTGCTGTAGGGTTTTCTTCATATCCTGCTATTTCAAGCTAAGATATAAAAATGTTTGTTTGGCATCAAAATCTAAGACCTAGTTTGAAATCTGTAAGGGATTCTCTTGCCCTCTGCTAGGCTTCATCTTAGGATCTACTAATATGGCTGTGACCTTAATACCTCCACTAGTGAATAGCTTTCCAAACTGCATACTACTTTTTATTTCCCATACTACATTTGCTTCTTAGACAGAAGAGCAGGGCAGGAGTAAGGTAGGAGGTCAGTAGACCTCCAAGTCCCGAGTTGACAGGGGCGTCTGAGTAGGAAACATGGCCAAGACTTGGGAAAGGAGGAAATGAGGACAGGAAGAGGGGTGAAACTTTGTGCTGGTGAGTTGGGAGAAGTGAGACAAGCGATTACTGAACATTGAGACTGGGATAAGGGTTGGAGTGGTGGACTGGAACAATTTGGAAAGGAAGGTGCAAAAATGGCCAAGCTCTCTGTTTGTGTGTCGGAGGAGAATGGGGAATGAACAGGGAAGGATCCCCTCTAAAGCTCTGTTCAAAGTGCACAAGTCAAGAGTCTTACTGTAACACACCTGTGAAACACTGACAGAGGGGAGGTATCATCCTGCTCCCTCAGCCAGCAGGTTCTTCCACCAGCTCACATAACAGGGGGCTTAGGTGAATCAGAAGAGTCTTATTCTGCTGATGAACCACTTGCCACTCTTCTGAATCAGTAAGAAACCCCACACTAGAATTCCTGCTTTTGCAGTTTGTTGTTTGTTTTAAAGTTAAGAACTTAAAAATGCTCAACTGATTTTATTTTAAGGTTGCAAACACAAGCATGTAAAGTTAGGAGATGACACAGTTCAGGCTGCATACTTGGCCTTAACTTACCTCCTCTGATCACACTCATTATCAAGTCTTTAATTACTGTAATCACATACTGTGTTTTCCACAGGACCCCTGCCTTGTTCCATACATTTGGGATATTCTATTTCCGTTCAATGATGTCTTCAGTGTTTGGTTTATTTTTCATTGCTTAATGTACGGTTGCTGGCCTTTTTATTGCAGAATACACAACTCCTGATCCAAAGACAGAGTTAACCACTTCATCAGCTTTGTCACTTTTCTAATTATTGTACCGAAGCATGGCACATAGATAAACATATTAATAACTAATAATATTTTGAGGTGGGCTATAACTTCCATTTTTAGGCCTGGCAATCAAAGTAAACTGTTTTGGGTTTTTTTGGGTGTCCACTTGGAGATGATGAAGACTTGGGTTTTACAGTATTTACCATTGAATAGCCTTTTGTATGTTCAGAGCACAGCTCCCATTGACTTTAAGAG
This sequence comes from Ciconia boyciana, assembly GCF_034638445.1. NCBI lineage: Eukaryota > Metazoa > Chordata > Aves > Ciconiiformes > Ciconiidae > Ciconia > Ciconia boyciana. Next base: position 65,020,840 of record NC_132934.1, read on the forward strand.
CAACTGTAAGTGCTCCACACCCTTTAAATTGGACTTCATATGGTCACCCAACTCACACTGCGTCAGAGTAAATGAGGAAAACATGGCTAGGGACTACCTCTAAAGAGATTTATTAGACTAATTGACTTATCATCACCAAGGACTTTTGGGGTAAGTGTAGAGGAAAGTGCTTGTGTGAGAGGGAGGAGGAGCTGTATGTCAGCTGACTGATCTCAGCTCGTACTGCTCTTAGCTAGAGGGTTGCATGTGTTCTTGCCTTTCACACCGACCCTTTCAAAGGGTCACATTCTTGTATTTCCTAACTTTGGCATGCTTGACTCGGCAGCCTTCGTAATGTTTTTATATTTTTTGTTTGCTTTTGTTTTTTGTTATATTTGTAAGTGCAGGCACTTGGATTCACCTTGGCTTAGGTGATATTTTATGTTGTCTCCTACTGTTTTATTGGAAAAAAGACATGTTTTTATCTTCATCATTGAAAAGGGTCTTAGGGTATTTATGGAGCTGTTCTCAGTGCAGGAAAATTGAGAGCAAACCCCCTCCAGCCTTACTGGTGATTTTTTGCAAAGGAGTATTAGAGACATTTTGCCTGTTGCAGTGTGGAGATGTTGACAGGTAAAACATACCATTGCCTAATCATTTCCAGTCATTCAGACAGTCAAAATATAGCTTTATTAATATGCATACAGAGCTCTCTGTTTCCCTTCTCTCCCTCTTGAGAGAGACAGAGGGGGAGAGATGGGCGTTTTTCTATGTCTCTTGGCTAATCAGGAATGATGCCTTGTGCATTCTTAGGGTGAGAACACAGGGAAGAACAAACAGGATGATCTAATGGGTCTCTTCCATTTGACTTCTATAATTTTTGATTTATATACCAATTTAATGCCTGGTTTATGATGATTTATGTCGCAGTTTCTTTATACCCCAGTCTGATGCCCCACCCCACACTGTTAGCGAGATGAAAGCCAGCCAGTTAAATATTTCAAGGTGATTACATGCCACATGCTACACACAGGGTTAGTAATGAGAAGTAAGAGCTTCCTTGCTTCAGTGCAAGAAGAAAGACTTAAGTGGAACATTTTGGAAATGAGATTATTGTGATTTGTCCACAAAGCCATACACCATCCACAAGGGAACATCACAGCAGCCAGCATGAGATAGATGCCAACAAACTTTGTATCAAACAGCTTGGCTTTGACCCTGACAGAAGCTGCAGGCTGAAACATGTAGGTGATTTTTATATGTTGATAGCTACTAGGCAGTGGTTGCCATTTTAATTCCTGTTTTGCAGTGATGCTCTTAGTACATTGAATTACAGAATAAACCTGATCCTCATGTACAACCAGGACATCCTCCTACTTGCTACTTTGAAAAGGTCTAAAATGTGTGAATATTAATGTGTGAAAACTATAATGCAGCTTTACATCCTCAGATTCTTATACTGTTAACTGGGCCATGATGGTTTTGGTCACGTTGTCAGAGCTGAATGTAGTTCTGGCCCAGGAAGACTGGATGAAGCTGAAGGATTTGTCTTAGGGCCCATCCCAAGACTCCTTAATTGGCTGGGTGAATCACAGTTTAGCTGTTCAGTTATTCCCTGCCCACCTCCAGGAACTGATTGCACAGTTGGTGAGGGAATAGGAAATCAAGAATATAAATCAACTGCAGGTATCTCCTGTGGGACTTCAGAGTTCAGTCTCGCAAATCTCATCTGGCTGCTCTGGATGTAGGTTATATTTAATGGAGCTTGAGCCTGCGTGTCCCTCTGCATCACTGGAATTATGACAGCTAATTTGAGTCTATCTGCTGCTGGTGTGTGCAATTGATCAATATCTCTTTCATAAATACAAACTCTCTCTTATCTCTGCCTCCATCAGCTTTGTCTTTTCTGGCTTGCCCTTTGCATCCCTGTTTCTTATGTGTTCCCCCCCCCCCTTGATTCTCACCTAGATATTCTGAGAGAAGGAAATCAATGGAAGAATATCACTTACTGACCTAAGAGGGGCTTCTTTGCCATACACAACTAAGGCTGTAAATAATTCAGTAGGGTCCCTGTCTTTTCTTTCCTCCCATAAGATTGGGTTTATTAAAATTTTATGGGAGGGGACATGGAGGTGCCTGAATTACTGGTTTTATCTGATACAGTCTTTAGCAATGCATTAGCTCGGTACTAGCTGCTCTTTGCTCATCATCATAGGCACATACTAAATCAGTCTTCCTTGTAGAATCCATTCTGCAGCATGTTATAATCACATATTTGAGCATGATGTAATGCCATTCCTTATAACTCACACTCATGCCTGATTGTGTTGCCATGGGAAGAAAAGTGTTAAATTGCCAAGGCAAGGCTTAATCTTTTTTTCCAGTACTGGGAGGAAGTCAGTAGTGGCATGAACCCATGTACACAAAGATCCTAATTAGAAGGGAGCAATAGGCTGGGGATGAAGAGTTTGGTTCTGCTTGTATTTATACTAGAATAATAATTCTACTGAAGCAAGAATAGATATTCTGAGATAAAAATAATGTGAAATCAGGGGATGAATAATGTGAATAATCTGGGTGCAAAATACTCAGTAGATTTCAGAAAGAGAAGTGTTCCTTGATATTTTAGACTTTTTGATATTTCAGTGAAAATGAACAGATTCCACAATTACACTTTTCTGTTAATGCTGCTGCTGACAGGTGTGTAGTGCACCTTCCATCGTAGCATCTTGAAACTTGGGCAATGGTTTTCACTCGGTATCCTTCCGACTTAAACAGGGTGCTGAAGGAGGAATACAACCCAAGTACACCCATTTCACATGCAGGAAAAAGAGTTATAGAGAAGTTAATTGACCTGTTAAATGTCATGCAGAGAGTGAGTGGGAGAGCCAGAAACAGAACTCAGGTCTTTGGACTCCCGCTGCTGTAAGTGCTAGACAATGCTGCCTCCTGTAGCGCCAGAGATTATGCAGCATACGTCCTAGAAAAGACCATTGCAAAACCCTATATCAAGGATAATGGTTTTTCTAAAGATATTAAAAAATATAATTTTCAAGTGAAAGCTTACTGGCCAAACCCAGAACCCATTACATACATTAGTGGTGATTTTCTCTTAGAAATAATGGCAAAAGAACCTTCAAAGGCTGGTAGTGAATTAAGGTAGACAAAGTGGGGATTCCTCAGCACCTGCTGAAAACCAGGTCCTCAGAGATATCTGAGGGTGAACAACTAGAATCAATAATAATTTCAAAAATTATCTCCATTAGAATATATGTAGGTGCTGTGGATTTTCTGCCACATATGAATTGGACTCTAAACCAGTGTCCTCACTGATTGTCATGACAACTGATATGCACAGCAAGAATAACATACTGGTACTCGGAGTTTTACCTGCAAGTAATCTTAACTGTCATTTTATTTGAAAAGTAATCAAACGAGTACATTTTGAGAAATAATTATCAGTCCTATTACAGAGCCATAAAATAATCTGGAAGAAATGCACACTGAATGGAAAACTGTAGGCAAATAATTTCAAAATGGCCTTCCTGATATGGCCTGCGGAGAACCTGTCCTGTATGACGAATCCTTCTTGACCAGCAGAGTGGCCACAGCCAGCTCTGCACCTCATCCCAAAATGGCATGGGTGAGAAACTGATTAACTGACAGGTATAGTCCTGCACCATGATTACTAGCTGTGAAGCATCCACTGCTAGGGTATGTTAGAGCTACCTGTGATTTATTCCAACATAAACCTAGGTTGAACTGGTCTTTGGCTCATTTCAGGTATATCTTCATCCCTCACAGAACTTGGCATGTCAGGACGTATGTGTTGACTATTTCTGATGTATTTTATTGCTGTTTAGGTCTTTGTATGAAAGCAGGATTTTTATTCAGTAGATAAGCCTTGGCTCTGACACTTAACCCTTCACTGGAGCACTAGTCCTCTGTACTGACTTCAGCTGATGAAGTGGAAAAGTCTGTGGTGACACCACTTCCAGGGAGGACTAGATTTTTCATGTGGAAGGAGTTGAGAATTTTTTTTTGCAAAGCAGACAATTCATGCAAAAGCCTTTTGTAACAAGGAACAGGGCAGGAAATGCAAAAACTAGTTGATATGGCAATAGGATTAGCTTTTCAGAGTAGTCCTCCCAAAGTGTTCCAGGAGGAATTAGTGGTTCTCTGAAGAGCTGAATTAACAGCTCTGCTAGGTGAAGCTTTTTGACGGACCAAGGGTAGCACAGGCAGGAGCACTTTGAATATCTGTGTGATGCACAGATGGATTAGATCACTTGATGTATCTCTCTGGCTGCTAGTTCATAGGATTCTCTGATTAACGGTTCTGGCCTTGGCTTTCCACAGGAAGGCAGCCCCTACACAAGTAAGAAAGAGTTCCAGAGGTAAATGAATCCCCATTTTATGGCAGTCAGATTACACCAAGTGCAATTTAAGGATATTGTCTTTTTTATCACTATTGGGGGAGACTCAATATTTTACTAGCCAGAAAAGAGATGCCATTTGTCATCAGCTTATTGGATTCATGATGAGTGTTTTGCTGTCCTTTTCTCACAGAGCAGAAGAGTTGATCTGCTGCTGTACAAAAGCAATGCTTAGAGAAGGCATAGTAGATACTGTTGTAGGGGCTAAGACCCTGTAGTAAGATCTGGGAGGCCACTAAACCTGGTGGTGTAGTCCCCAGAAGAGATGCATTAGCTGAAAGGGTTCCAGCTGAGTGGCAGACCAGGGAGAGCTAATCCCCAGGCAGTGGTGGCCTATAAGAATTGCAAACTTGGCTATGAAGTTGGCAGAAGGAGCTTCAGGCAAAGAGGATATAAGTAGGATGCTGATGTGCCCCAAAGTTATCTGCAGAGGGCTCTGACCCACACAGCAATCTCATCTTGGTGGGGTTGGGGGGAACTAGTTTGAGGCAGAAAGCCACCTGCTTTGACAGCTGCCTTCATTCTGGTGTTGATAGACAGGGAAGGACATCTGGTGGGTGGCTGTTGAGTGGCATGGTTGGCAGCTGGAGGAACACTGCTACTTTCCAAGTCTTTTATTCCTGTATTGTAGGCATGAGCAGAGAAAACACTCCCAGGTATAGGAGCAGGACTCTTACAGCCTTGGAGAGTGGTGAGTGAAGAGAAGAACTCTTTGTATGACTGGGACACTTTTTTGGATGTGTTTTTTTTTCCTTCTGAGGATGCAATTGGATGAGCTTTTAGTGGTGCCTTTAAGAATATGAATAAGGAAGCCAAGGTGATGTGTTTAAACACTTGGGAAGAAGCTAAAAGAGAGAACAGAGAATAATGGAAAAGCTGCTGGGGGAAATAAAAATGCGATGCCTAGATGCTCTTCTGTGTATAGAGAACCTCTCTCCTCTGTTTATTATGCATCAATGTGGATGCATTAGATTCATGTGAAAATCAAACAAATTCCTGACATCACTGGCACTGCTGAGACAATAACCCGAAGCTGTTGCCTCTGTCACTTTCCTTTTGCAGCAAAGTCTGATAGTGAATGAGACTGGCATGAGTTTGCCATCACTCACTCATTACTTTTTTTTAACTTTACTTCTCAGTCTGTGTGTGTCAAGCTCTTGGCACAACCCTGATAAGCAACAGAAAGGTTGAACAAACAAAGCGAGCCTTTCCACAGATCGATAGAGATCAATCTCTTCATTTTGACTGAATGACAAAACAAAAACAGCAATTAAAAGTATGTTTGATGCCTATAGCTAGCAGACAGCTCCCAAAACCAAAGTACCAAGGTGTTGTGGTTTAACCCCAGCCGGCAACTAAGCACCACACAGCCGCTCGCTCACTCCTCCTTGGAGGGATGGGGGAGAGAAGTAGAAGAGTAAAAGTGAGAACTCGTGGGTTGAGATAAAGACAGTTTAATAGGTAAAGCAAAAGCCGTGCACGCAAGCAAAGCAAGGAATTCATTCACTCCTTCCCGTGGGCAGGCAGGTGTTCAGCCATCTCCAGGAAAGCAGGGCTCCATCACACGTAATGGTTACTTGGGAAGACAAACGCCATCATTCCGAACGTCCCCCCCTTCCTTCTTCTTCCCCAGCTTTCTCTACTGAGCATGAGGTCATATGGTATGGAATAGCTGTGTCCCAGCTGTGTCCCTTTCCAACTTGTGCACCTGGCAGAGCATGGGAAGCTGAAAAGTCCTTGATTTAGGATAAGCACTACTTAGCAACTACTAAAACATCCCTGTGTTATCAACACTGTTTCCAGCACAAATCCAAAACATAGCCCCATACTAGCTACTATGAAGAAAATTAACTCCATCCCAGCCAAAACCAGCACACAAGGGATACATAGGATAGCTCTTGCCTGCATGTTATGTTTACTGACCCCATCAGAGGGATGATAGCACAGACGTGAGAATCACACAACAGGTAGATGTGCCTTGAGGTGTGTGCATGGAGGATCCTGGCCAAACTATTTGACTAGGGCTAGGTTTGTTATTTTGTTATTTACCAGTGGTCCATGACACTGGCTCCAGTGCCATACAGCTTTGGGCATTTGTATGTTGGGGACCACAGCATCTAGGGCAGAGCTGCAGGTGACATGAGGATGGGACTATGGTGTTAGTTAACATCTGTAATATCGATTGGTACCAGATCACATGCAGCTGTCCAGTAATATATTACATCTGGTGCACTGACTTACATAAAAGTCTAGGAGTGGGATGATTAGTTCATTTAGGTGTTATTAGATCATTCAATCAACCATGTGGGACATAGCCACACCAGTGCACTGAACCCCAACAAACCTTACAGGTAGAGCTTGAAGGCAGCATGACTAGACAGTGTGTGAGATTCGCTGGACTCTGTTTCCTGATCAAGTGCTGCATACTGAAAGGCTTGCTCACTATTGCGTTCAAGTATCAAAACATAGGTCTTGGTGAAGTAGTTTTAAAAGGTGTGTCAGTACACAGTATTGTCAAGAAAATAGTTGTCCTGGTAGGATCACGGGCTACTTAGAGCACCAAGTTATAAAACTGCTATTGTAAGCACTAGTCCATGGAGCTACTATATATACCTGTCTTATACCCACCTGTACATGAATGTCTGGGATAGATATACAACAGGTGGCACAGGAGAGTGAGCAGTGTAAGTGGAATATTACTGCTAGAAAATATCAATAGCTGATGCTTGACTCCCTCCCTGTTATGGAGTAGAAAACTGATTTTTCAGTTGTCCTGAATTCGATGTGTTGTGTTGTTTCTCTTGCTACAATGCTGGCATCATCAATAAAAGTAAATGAGACTCAGTTGGATGTGACCGTTCTGGTGTGCCTCTGGTGTGAATGAACAGACAGTAGGAACAGAACATTGGCTCCTGCCATAAGGTGAGTTTTCTCTTTATTTGGGGGTGTGTGTGTGTGGGAAGGCTGAAATAATGTATTGCTTGTGAAAGCAAGAGACTTGACAGCACCAGCTAAAACCAGGCATACTGCAGGCAAGTACTGGGCACTTTTCCCAGTTACAGCCACGCCAGTGTGCTTAATCACCGTGTACAAACTGTTGTTCTAGCAAGAGTTGATCCCTTGTTGGTGCGGTGCACTCTCTTGTCTTCAGACAGCTTTGCTGCTGTGTCTCAAGCCTTCTCCTGCAGTATTGCGCTGCTTTTCCCAAAACGTAGCACTATTGCAGCTGCAGCCATGCAGGTCTGCTCTCAGGGCTGCCACTCACACCAGAACATGTCTTGCTTCAATGTCATGCTCTCCTGGAGGAGGTCAGATCCTGTAGACTAGTGTCCATTTGTAGGGTGTGAATTCAACTCATGGCCCCAATCTTTAGGTCCTTGGCTTTATCCAGCCCCTAGTTTGGGGGCAAAGAGTGCCTGTGTGATGCATTTATATGCTTCTCGTCACACAGCTATCTAGGACCACTTTGGCCCCTGATGCAAGTGTGTTGTAACTGGCCTGACAGGCATGTCCCTGAGAACTTGTTGCACCAGTAGATTTCATTGGAGCGCAAGAGCCCTCTGGAGGGACCGGTCAGGTCTTATTCAGTTGTGAACTGGGAGAAACAGAGTTAGCATAGAGTGAGTGATTTTTGGCTTTCTGTAAGCTGAAGGTGCACGAGCTGCCCAAGGAGTGGGCTGAAGGGGCACCTGGAGTGGTGCAGAGGTGCCATGGGCCTGCATCCAGCCCCTGGGAGGGGAAGGCTGAGGCTCAACAGCCGGCTGCATCCCTGCACTCCCCTCTTCCCTGGTGGTGCCCTTGTGTGGGTCCTTCTGGGGGTTTTACCAAACTGAAAGCCTGTGCCAGGGAGACATAATGCTGCTGAGTAGAGGAGAACAAAAGAGCTGTGAAAAGGGAGGTCTAAAAGCTTATGGAGCAACATCATGTGGAAACCACAGGAGGTGGAAATTTTTCACTGTAGCATCAAGTGAGACAAAATCCCAGCACCTCAGGCAAAAAATAACAAGCCCTGAGTTGACGGAGCTGCCCTCCTGCGAAGCCTTAGCTGTCGCGGCTGTCCTGCTCTGCCAGAGCTGCTTTGAGGCTGCTCAGAAACTATTACCTCTCCTTCCTGCTTAGGGAAATGACAAGGGGTGGACTGGGGGAAAGGTGCCAGCAAGCACAGAAGGGAAGAGAGAATAGAGAAAATTTCATATTGAATGTATTCATCACCATCTATTCCAGGGTCAGTTTTCGCCATTTTTTCGTATTAAATGAGGTGTTATTTTTAGATTTCCAAATCCATACATGGAAATTATTCTCAAGTGTTCCAGCTTTCATCTTGTATTAAAAAAAAATCTCATCTTGATAGCAAATTTATTGCATTATTTTTGTGTGATTTCTTTTATCCTTTCTTCTTCCTGCTCAAAAAAAATTATCCCCTCTTGCTCCCCTACCTTGGCTAATATTACCGGAGATGCAGCAAGAGAAAGCTATTTAATGTTTTCACTTGTTGCTTTACTGTTCTTGTTAGAGTTACGGGGGAAGCGCTGGTGGGTTAAGAAGAGGCTTAGCCAGCAGCCCACCCACTTCCTTGTGATTGTTCTTCAAAGAAGGGTCTGACAAAGAAGAGTTGTTCTGTTGCAGATTTGCTGAGTTCAAAGCGAGTGCCCTACAGATACGACTCTGTGATTAATCCTCAGAACTGGCACATAAAGCTTATGCTATGCCACTGCTACTAATGTTAATGGGAGTCAGGCAGCTTACTCCCAGTGCACTGCTTTAAAGAGTAATAATTTACCCAGAAAAGTCCTGAGGCGAGAGAAGTGATAGTCATTTATTAATTCTTTTGTAAATCCTTTTGTCTATGGTGCTGGCATTGCTTTCCATCCATTTCTAAGTCATGACATTTTGGTGAGCCCTGTGCCTTGAAATGGGAAGGCAGGATGGTCTTTTTTCCAACTCCTTGGACTCTTCAGTGCCAAGAGTAGGTGCATATACTAGAATTCCATGCTATATTTACAAAGGAGAGACAAAAGCCTCATAAACATACTTTACACCCTCTGTTGCACATGCAAAATTAGTGGCTGCAGAGAAAAATGTGAACTTTAGGCAGCCATCAGAAAGCACATGGAGAAAGCTGCCCTGTTAGCTTTGGTAAAGTCATGTATCTGGAGCATGGTTCTGACACCAATGAGATATGTACTTATAAAAGCATGTGCTTTTTCAGAAGGAAATGAATTGGGGCACCTGACTTTGATATGTCTGACATGAAGTACGCTTGAAAGGGCCTGATGGTCAGTGGGAAAGGGCTCAGCATTCCTCAGCAGCCTGAGTAAGATTGTCAGTATCTGGCTATGGTTATGTGTAGCAACACCTCCTAGTATAGGCAGTTGCCCAACAAAGGTGTCCCTTTGGTAGATTTGGCTGTATTTGTTATTTCTGTGTTAGTTAGACCTGAGGTTTACAGTGAAGATGTTGCTTTCTCACTGGAGGAGAGGACTTTGGCTAGGAACCAACTCATGAAGAAAAGGCTGTGTGCAAAATTGCACCAAAGTACTGGATATTTTTTGCCACCTGTGAAAAGTTTCCTCCACACATACAGTGGATGTTGGTGTTCCAAAAGCAGGAGAACTATAAGTCTGGGATAAATTACCATATTGTGTCAATTTCTAAAAGCACTTGGACTACTTGGGATCCCAGATGACCCTGGAAGTCACAGGCGAATCTTGAAAATCTCATACTTTGTTCCCAGAGTAGATGAACCAGCACAAAAACTGATGGGTGCAAACTGTCCTGGTGTGAACTGGCTTTGGAAGACGTGGCAAATGGCAGCTGAAGTCAAAGGACCTCCTGAATACTGAGTTTCTGTCTTGAGATGAGTAGTCATAATTACAGCTACATCTGTAGCTTGCATTGCAAAACCTGGGATTCTTTTGGAAATGCTATTTGAAATAATGATCTCACAGCACGAGCTTGAGTGTATCGGTCTGGGGGAGCGGGTCATTCATTAGGTAGAATTCCCTTTCCCTCCCACCTTCCAAAAACCACTTTGAATTATGTTTCTTCACCTTTCCTGCTTTTTTCCTTCCTTCCTTCCTTCCTTCCTTCCCAAATGCATCACTTATATATTTAATTCTTTCTCACTTTAAATTATCTAGTATCTGTAAGAGAATTTTTATTTATTTGAACAATGGTATCTCAGATACATGGGTTCATTTCCTTGCCTCTGCCTGTGGTGACAGTCAAAGGATAGAGAAGAGATTGAGTTTCTTTTGATCTGAGAGAGGTGAGTAGTGGTAAGCTGACTTCTCAGCAGGATGAATGGGTGAAAAGCTCTAGATAATTTTTGGTATGAACCATTTAAACTACCAGCTGGAGCTGGGCAGGCAACATTCAACTAAAGGCACATGGTCCCTTCTTAATTTGCTTGCTGGCATATCTCACAGAGGGATATGGAGGACAACCTCAAGTATGGTGGTGGCCCTTAGCGGGGCTGGCAGAGGGCTTGGGAGCAACATTTGGTGGCAGCAGTTGCTGCTGGAGCGTGTGGCTGCTATTCCAGGTAGCAGCCTGCCTGGTATCAGCTCTTAGCAAGTGTATAAGGACTAACAGCCCTTAATATGTCCTATTGGGCTGTGCAATATACTGTTGTCCCCTTTCCCCATTTTCAATCCTGAAACAGTCTCTTTCAGACTACCATGATTACCTGTACAGGCCTGTTGTGGATTATAGAGTGGGTTAGTAATGCAAAACTGGTTAGGTCCAAATGGAACACCATTACACTGCAGGCAAAGTCTCGTTTATTCAGGCAACATAGGCTTTACTGTCTTGTGGAGTTCACATGGATGTTTTATGTGCCCTAGCAAGTTGTTTGATAGTATCGTCATCAAGTCACACCATTATTGTATAAAAATGTAGTTCTTGAGTTTCATTTTTATGAGAACACATTAGAGAAATCTGGGATAATCCAGAATTTTTAGAAAAAGATGACTGCTTATTTTCAGAACTCCCTGTAGACCAAACGTAGGAAAAACAACTTGTCTTTCAAGAGAAGATTGAGGACTGTAATTACACAAAATAGCATATATTTGCAGTGAGTTGAATTTTCAAATGTATATGTTTAAAAAGAAACCATACTCATTTGTTGTGCTTTCTCCAAACCGTAGCATGAACTAGTACTCAGAGGTTTTTTTTCCATTATTGGCTTCTAGTCCATAGCAATTAAAGAAACAAACAAATTCCTCTATAACTCACTAATAGGTTTTACAAGTTACTGTGAAAAGTTGCAACAGCCAGACTCTAAAACCCTTCCTTTAAAAAGTCATTGTGAATCCTTGCTATAATAGTCAATATGGTTATTAAATTCTCATACTGCTTCCCATCAGCCCTGTTCCTGTGCTTTCATTGGCTTCATCATCTCTCTGATGTTTGAGTATTGGATATTTATCCATCAGATATGGGTATTTTTTTACTGAACATGTTTCCCTAAGGGAGACCAAGTCAGCAATTTGCTACTAGAAAGTAATAGGGCAGTTCTTGTGAACTTCTTACATTATGTGGATGAAACATGTCTGTACACCTTGTCTTTGCTCTGTTTCCCTTATGTTCTCTCTCCGTGTGTGTATCCTCTGTAGAAGGGCAGACTGGCACCTTGCTAATAAGACTTGCAGCACGTAGGCTGGGGCATTTTCCAGGAGATGCTGTCAATGCATTTGCCCGGCATGAGCCCTGTGATGTCCCTGGGAGGCAGCAGAAGCTACATGGTGGTGGCCGTGGCTGGGCAGGCAGGGGCTTGCCTGCACCCAAGTTGAGAGGTGACTTGGAATTCTGCTTTCTTACCAGCCAAGCTCCAGAGCACACCTACAATAGGTTTGTTCTTCAAGTTTGATTACAAGATAAGTTTTTGAGCAAGATCTAATGTTGCACACAATATAATGTCAGCATCCTGACCCTGTCCCCAAGCCTCAGGATCCTGCAGGCAACAGTTACTCTGCACGCGCTCCTGCCCCGGGCTGCTCAGGTCCTTCACGCACTGCTTTGGCAGCTCTCAGACTCTGACTGCACAGCTCGATCTTTAGAGCTGCAGAAAGTCCAGTACTGCAGTGTCATAACATCTTATGGAGCGGGTAGTAGAGCAAGCTGTGATTTGAATTTGAATGCATTGCAAGTTATTTCTTGGGTAGGAAAATTTGTCTGAGTTTGTGAACCTCAGTTTTAGAGGTGCATTAACTGTAGAGAGAGCATTCAACACATGCTTGCTGCAAAGTCTAACAACAAGGAGGTTATCTGCATGATTGTGCTGGTTTTGGCTGGGGTAGAGTTAATTTTCTTCATAGTAGCCAGTATGGGGCTATGTTTTGGATTTGTGCTGGAAACAGTGTTGATAACACAGGGGTGTTTTAGTCACTGCTGAGCAGTGCTTACACAGAGTCAAGGCCTTTTCTGCTTCTCACCCCACCCCACCAGCGAGTAGGCTGGGGGTACAGAAGAAGTTGGGAGGGGACACAGCTGGGACAGCTGACCCAACTGACCAAAGGGCTATTCCATACCATATGACGTCATGCTCACCATATAAAGCTGGGGAAGAAGGAGGAAGGGGGTGGTATTTGGAGTAATGGTGTTTTGTCTTCCCAAGTAACCATTACGCGTGATGGAGCCCTGCTTTCCTGGAGATGGCTGAACACCTGCCTGCTGATGGGGAGCAGTGAATGAATTCCTTTTTTGCTTTGCTTGTGTGTGCGGCTTTTGCTTTACCTATTAAACTGTCTTTATCTCAACTCAGGAGTGTTCTCACTTTTACCCTTCCAATTCTCTCCCCCATCCCACCAGGGGGAAGTGAGCGAGCGGCTGGGTGGGGCTTAGTTGCTGGTTGGGGTTAAACCATGAAATTATGGAATTACTTTTTGTAATCTTTTGATGTAATTTCCTTAACCTTGTGCTAGTTTTATCACAGGGATACCTATGTTACGTTCTACTTACAAAAGAGAAGAAAATAACTAGTTAGTTATTATTCTAGTTGAATCACTTACAGAATAAAATTCAGACACAGCTGTCACATAGTTCTAGTATCTGAGGAATATCAACATTATGAACTGAATGTTATTAGCATATTTATTATTAAGGGTGCACAGAATTTATTTATTAACAGTAATGTACAGATAATTCATTTTTTATGTGCTTGCACTTCTGTTTTGATGTAGTTAATATTGAAAAAAGCTTGTATTTTTTCAGTTTACGTTAAAAATATTGATGATAAAGATCAAGTTAGTTTGCTATTACTGTGCCTCGTGTGTCACCTCACACTCCCTTAGGGACAAATGTAAGGCTTCACTTTCTGAATATCCTTTAAGTATGTGGCAAGGTGGATGTTCTCAGCTAGTATTGATTATTGCTGTTGATTCCTGCAAATTTCAAAATTGCTATAGTAAACATTGGATGTAAAATTTAAATCAGCTTGTAAATGCTGAAATCAACAAATAATTTTTCACCTTTGTATTTTCAGTAACAAACATATACTCTCTAGTGCAAAACAAATGGCATGCGCTGCGCTTTATAAATTTACATCACAAGAGCAAATTATTTTCATAATCGCTGTGGATTTTATTCACTGCCAGGATTAAGACATAATGGCACAAGCGACACAAATACCCCTGGTTCCAGCTGTGGCTGCTCACAAATAAACAAGACTATTTTGGGCAGTAGCAGAACCAAACTGATGGGTGAACGTGATGATGCAGTATGTCTTTGGGAAGCCCTTGGCAGCAGTGAGCCGATGGATCTCTGGTTGGAAAAAACCCCACGTGTTTCCCTCTCTGGAGAAAGAAGCAGCTGCCCTCCTCCTCTGGGACTGCATCCTGCTCTGTCCTAAATAGTCTTGATAAGTTTGTCTGGTGGTGCAGTTGCTCAGGATGCAGCATGATTCCCTTAATCATTGACCAAGAACATCTTGGTGGCGTTGTTCCATAAATGCTGCACTGGGCTCTTGGCATGGATGCCTCCCCAACACAGATGTCACTCTCCTGTTAGCTCTGTTTCCCAACTTGTGGCCCCCCTTGGAGGGGAATCAGAGCAAGACACATCATGCCTCATCCAAAGGGTGTAAGAGAGAAGTTTCTGTGGTTGATCTAACATTGTGGTGGTGATTTCCCACTCTACTATCCTACCTGGCTGTTTTACATCTAGGGGGTGAGGGGGATGTTCTCTGCTTGGATAGAGAGAACATTGACTCTTTGAGAAAGACTGTCTGTCCCAGAGATGTCACTCACAGGGGATGGTGAAAGGAAAGCCCATGTCAGGGAGTCGGGAGGATTTTGAGAGCCATTCTCAGTGCTCTGCTGAATTCACACGTCAGTTCTGATTTTCTGGGACCAATATGTATTTTGGATCTTTTAAAACTTTTAAAAAGTGTTAGGTCTCGCTTTCTAATCGCTTGCTGCAGTTGTGTCATATTAGACCAGATTCAGCCTTGGAGAAAGCAGGAATAACAGAAGCAAGTTGGCCCATTTTATGTAATGTCACATCTGCCACAGGGAGCTGGAGTCATGCTGTGGATGGAAGGAGAGAGGTGTGGCAGTACATGTACACATTTGTGCCTGTTAGCTACAGCCCTGCAGGGGACAGTTGGAAGTTTTCTTGGCTGGTCCATTATCCTGGAGGAGAAAAGGAATTGATATTTACTAGCCTTTGCACTGGGGAGCTCCTTAGCTGATTGCTGTTTATTTAATTATTGGAATTTTTGTTAACCCCTTGGTAAATGAAGACAGACCTTGCTTTACGTTAAAAATCCATGAAGAATGCATAAGCATAAGAAACAACAACTCTTAGCTAGGGAGTGCCTGAGGGATTAATCTGTAGTCAGGGGTTTCTTCAGGACACTCGATTTAAACAGACTGCTTGCACAAAATATCAAAGATGTTTTATTTGGAATTAGTTAAGTGGCTAGAGATAAATTTAGAAGTATAGCTCCTTATCCACAGACATCAGTTCAAGTTCAGAAGTGTGTGTGGGTTGAGTGTTCTTAAAAACAGTCTGGCCGAGGCATTTCTAGTCTATTCAGGCAGAAATTTTCAGCTACAGTCTCAGTGGTTCTGGGCACAGACTGATGTTGCCCCTCTCCCAGTGACAGGAGCCTTATAGTGTCTGAATAATCTCTTCTTCAGTTTCCAGTGATCTCCTTATGTTGCAATTGTCTAGCTTTCTCTATGCCATAAATATTCTACAGGAGAACTTCTCTCTCTTTTTTTGTTCTTCAATACTCCCTTTTCATCCTACAAGTATTTGAATATGATTTCTCACAGGGCAGTGAGAGCAGAACCATACTGACATCTAAGGATATTCACTTGCGTTTTTCTCCTCACAGTTCACATCCCATTTTATCTCCAGAGGAGGGGTTTGTCTTTCCCGCTGAACTTACCTAAACTAGTCCATGCAGAATGAGGCTGCCTTTCCTCCTGCATTTCTGCTGTATCATGTCCCCTTGAGTCCTAAATATCCTCTAGTTTGAGGGATGACAGTCATACCAAGAGAATTCTTGGTGTTTGGTCCCCAGTGCTCTGCTGATCACAGGACTGTGTTGCTGGTATTTTGTTGTTTCAAGCAAGAACTCAAAATGCTCCAACTTTTTCTTCCATGTGATGTGATCACCTGAGTAGAAGTGTAACTAATGAATCACCCCCCTCAAGGACTACAATCTTCGGTTTCCATTCCTGATAGACTGTGTCTCTTTCCAGTCATCCTTGCTTACTGTCTCCCTTATATCTGTAGCATACACGTGCGTATATATGGGAGTGAGGGCAAACTCGTTGTGTTGCCTAGGTGTCCCATGTGTGCAAGAGGTGAATATAAATAAATATTCAGTTGTTATGCAGTTACTTATGCTAACTATGGATACTGTTGTCTGCACTGAAAAACTGTGGAAGTCAATGCAACTGGATAGTCTGAGCGCTTGATGGTATCTGTAACTTTTGTCACATGTATGTTGACATCTTGCATATTTTCTCTATACCTTCTCAAGGTTTAGTGCCCTTAAATGAGTGTTTTAACATTGATATACAAATGCTGTCAGTGAGAATACAACATCCCTGAGTTACCCTGTGCTCAGACAGAAAGAGCAAGGGCCTCAGTGTGGAGAGAGAGACACTCTCCCTTCTCTTTCCATGAGCTCCCCAACCTTTTCACACAACTACCTATGCAGCTAGCACCTTGTAGCAGTCTCAGAAGAGAGGCCAAGAGCTGAATCAGTCAAGAGACTGCGCTGGTTTCAGTCTGGCAGGTAAGCTCCCTCCTGGTCACAGCTGAGATGAGTTCTTGTCTTTTTTAACTGTACTTGCAAGCTGCCACTCCGTGAGCTGTTTCTGCTATGTGAATAAACTGGGGACTTCAGTACAGCAAATGTTCATCCACACTAAACTTCACAAACAGCAGTTACTCGACAATGTTCTTTGGCACAATCCTGTACTTTTTGCAGGTATTTATGCTGCTAGGAGAGGTTATCTTCATTCTGCTGGCGCGTGGAAGGGAGAGACTTCTAATACAAGGAGAGAGAGGGACTGGACTTGAGATAACTTTGCTTGAGATGAACCCCAGCAACTGGGTTCTGAAGAGGGTTCCCAAGCCTTCTCGTGAAGTGCAGAGAGCAGGCTTGAGCTGAACTAGGATTTAATTTTGAGGTTTTGCCCCTGCCCCACCCCCCAGCAGATTGCAGGAGGGAAGTGTGGCTTTTCTTTACACAGTGTTTTTGAGCAAGTTGGGAAATAGAACTGGTAATAAAATTGTACCACCTGAGTGGCATATTGAGGCACCCCTCATATATGGGTATATGAAAGATGTCTTGTGAAAATCAGGTATTTATTTTTCCCCACATACCTTGATTTTTAGTCCTCTTAAAATACAGTTTGACTGGTGAAAACAGGCTTGGGTGTGTGTATGCTATGGATATTGAATTTGGCCCGTGAGTACTTGTATGCAGGATCCTGAAATAGCTGCAGTTTTTGAGGCTTTTAAATTATGAGGAGTCAGCAGTATTGAAGAAACTACTTTAGAGGTAAAAGTGTCATGGCATGAAGGCATCATCCATCTTTTCACTTGTCTGCAACTAGAAAGCATCTCATCTGTCTGAAAGTTTTTGGCAGGCATTCTGGTTAGTGCTGTTAAAAAAAGATATGCACAAAGAATTACATTAAAAAAAATTATGTGCCTCATTCAAGCCTATTAATTGTAAACTGTTTCAGGGTCTTTATAATAACATGAGAGATCCTTCTGACTTTTCACTAGTCTCTGAAAACTGAAACAGCTCACCAAATGCAGGGAGGAGGAGGAGAACAGCACAGTGCGGTCTCGTGCTGCTCTGTAGTCCCTACCTTGCTCCTTGCACGCTTGCTGAGGCCCAGGTTGTGTCACAGGAGGCAGAAAGTGGCCTTGCATTTTCGTCATTGTACAGATGAAGATCTTTGCATGTTTGTTAGTGACATGATGCTTGTAGAGAAGGTACCTCCATTTTTGACACACATAGTCTTTGACAGAGGATACCAGTTTCTGGTATGCTATCACTTCCCTTATAATTTGTTTATTGCCAGTAGATTTTTTTTTTTTGGTCAGAAAGGCTTTTTTAAACACAGAGCTGAATTCTTTCCCACTGTGACTTTAATGCTTCCTGCTGTGATTTCACAGCCAACCCTAATTTACAGTTGTTGAATGTCAGTACATACTTATAAAAGATACACAGAGAAAGAGCGGGTGAGTGTGGAAATGCTAGATGAGCAACATGGTATTTTCATGTTGAACCAGGGGTGTTTTGAGGACCAATGGAAGTGAATGTCTTCTAATGAAGGTTGTCTCTGTTGTCAACTGCAGACTGGGGATGCTACTAATGCTTGGGAATTCTTATGGAGGAACCTGGGTCCTAGGTGACCATACTATTTCTTCTACTTTTTTAAGGTGTGTACACTAGAAGGAGCAGTAGGATGTCTTCTTGTTTTGTATGTACACCTGTTTTGTACAAAAACCCCAACAACTCAGAAACTGCAGACAAGTTTGGAATTAAATGTGAGGGGTGGAAGACTGGTACATCTCCCATCTTCCCAGGGGGCGTTTGAGCCTCAAGATACATCATCAGGTCATAAATTAATGAAAAGCTTTTACAATGTGATGCCTCTTTAAAGATTTGATATGCAAATATAGTTCACAGGAGTGAGTTGTCCATAGCACAGTTAAACAGAGCAAATACCTTTGCTAGCAGCTGAGCACAGAAAACTGGCATCACTGAATCTGCACAAACTACAGTGCCTTCTTGGCTGAGATGTGTGTGTAGGAAAGTGTTTGCTTCAATGACTATTTTTGACCTATTTTGTGAATAAATAGGACTTATGCCTCTAGAGCTTTCAATCTGGCAGCTTTCAGTAGCACTATGTTAACAAGGAGAAGAAAATGATTATTAATAAATACACTTGAATAGAAAAATTCTCCTGCCACAGCTTTCAAAATTCCATATTTAAGCTGATTTTGTGTGAAATGCACCTCTAAGATTACCTTTTTTTTAAACAAACCCTTATTATTCATAAAAATCTGATACCAGGTTTTTGTTCCTCAGTTCCACACAGGTTGTTGGCAATGAGATAGGGGATGAAAGAGCTGTAAAGAGGGAATCTGTAAACAGAAAAGGAGCTGTGGAAAGAGCATCGGTGTTCCCTACCTGCTCTGGTTTTCCTATTGAATTTACTTAAGATATAAGCCAATTGCAAAAATCTTTAAAACAAACCTTTGTTCTGAAATACAAAGTGGGTGTCCTTTGCTTTTTGCAGAAAGACACAAAGGAGAGTTTCCAGAAAGAGGTTAGCTAATAGCTACTTTGTTGTGCAAGGCAGAATGCAGTTTAGTTTATTAATTTTTGTGTTAGCATAGTAGAACAAAACTTGTTTGCATGAATAAAACAAGCAGGTAGTGTAACATCATGTGCAAGAGAAAACATGAACTGGAGCCACTTGTTTAAATTAATCAAGCTATAACTGCTCCAAGTATGATTAATAAGAGTGATTTGAGAATGTTTTTTCATTAGAAGTCCTGACAAAAAAAATTAATGTGTGTTTTGGGAGGAGAATGTTGGCCTTTCCCAGAAATTCTTTTATAGTGTTCAGGCAAGAAATTTTTGGGTCTTGATCTTTTATAACTCCAAACTGCTAAAACCTCCCAAACTGCAGACAAATGCTGAAAAGTCTTTAGCGTTTATTTCTCCAACAAAACCTGGTTTTTTTCAAGGAAAGTGAATGCTTTCCACATCGCTTTTTGTCAAAAATCTAATTATCTATTTAAAAAGATGTTTCAACAGAAAATTTTTGACAATCTCTGATGAGTAATGTTGAGTTAAAAGGCTTCCATTTTAAAACATAATAATTTTTTGACAGTACTTTCCAGCAAGCTGTAATGGCATGTATAAACAATCAGATGCTCTATAAAGCTAACACAGGCTGCACGGATTTTGTTTAGTACTTATTTTTTTATCTTTTCCTGAGATTTGGTTTTAAGGTGGTCAAGATAATACAGCACCAGCTTGAATCCAAGATCACGTGTACATTGTGTGATGGGGTATGGTGCAGGATCCCCCAAGCAATACCAATGCTATTTATTTCATGTGGTACAGCACAGTGAAATACATGCATCGTCTTGCACCTGGAGGCAACAGAACTGCCTCCCCATGGCACCGTGCCTGCACTAAAGAGCCCGCTAACACCCAGACCTGAGCTAGCCTGTGTCCTGCTGCCTTCACTATCTCTGCATGATGCTCTGCAGCATTTCTATTTCTGGGTTTAATGTGGAGATTCAGCTTGGGTCTCTCCATCCCTGGGATGGATTTACCCTTAAGTCTTCTCCAGTTAGGCTGCTTCTAGATTGCCATATATCAGGCCTGTCAAAGCCCTTAGATCCCTCTTCTAGGTCATCTCCTTGCCTTTCCCCAGGGGAGTATAGCAAGCCATACCTCCCACTGAGCTTTCCTACACATATGCTAATAAGATGCTATTAGTGCCACCTTCTTCCCCAGAGAGTTGGATGGAATAATGGTTTTGGGAAGCAGGGACTCCTGGCTTCTCCCCCGGCACTGACACTGCTCTTCCAGTGCCTCTTACCAGCTCAGTTGCTATCTCTGATTGAGTGCCTGTAATGTTAAAATTGAAATGATAGCCCTTCCCTACCTGACAGGCTGGAGGCGAGAAGTGGCTGTAAGGATTAGTTACCTAAGGGCTATAGTGTGCCAAATGTTATTAATAATGCAAAGCAAGAAATGTTCTGAAACAGAAACAAAATTCTTGCTTTTTGCTTCAAAGGAGAGAGATTTACCAGAACACTGTAAAGACCCTGCTTTCCAGTCAGGTGGATTAGCTGATGTCTTACAGCATTACAGAAGTACATGAACTTGTGGCAGAGTGGCAGGCCTTGAAGTGCCTCCCGCGTCTGGGTCACTCTGCACTGTTCAGCACATTAGTGAATGAGAGAAGATGACTCCTGCCCATGAGATGCACCTGCCAAAAGCTTCCCAGGTTGTTTTCTTAATTTAGCATGTCAAGGTTTTGCTCAGATAATTACTTACATCCTTCACTTTTAACAGTCTCTCCTAGAAGAGCCAGTGGAAGCGTGAGAGAGGAAAAGACTTGTCTCTCTGTGTCATTATAGGGGTGGGCAGAGATAAGAGGAGGGAAGGACGGCAAAGGACAGAGAAGAAGCCAATGAGTATGTGGAGTGAGATAGAGGGGAAAGGAAAGCGCAAAAAGAGAGGAGACATATTCAGTAGCACAAGCTAAAAATAATCAGTGAAGGGAGTGAAAATTGGTTGCAAAGGATGGAATGTCGAAGTGCAGGAGAAGGCAAGGGAGAGTGAGTCAGGGAATAAAGAGGAGAGGAAGAAAATGAGTTTAACAACTCTCTTATCTGATAGTATTGAAAGTGGTGGAAAACTTGCCTGATGGAGAGCCAGCAATTGCCCTGCTCCATGCAAGCCTTTGCTTAAAAAGTGGTAAGGAATTGAATCTGATTTCTGATCAAAGAGAGACAGCCCTCTGCTCTGCCATCGCTTGTGTGCTGGAGCAGTCCCTGCTTCTCTGCTGGTTCTCCACTCTCCAAGCTGAGCTGCTAGCATGCCTATCATCTAGATGCTGGTATTATACAATGCCTAGAGGGGGTCTCATCCATGCCAAAAGGGGCAACATAGCAAGCACTGGAAACACTCCTAGGAAGCACCTAGGAGTGAGTTGCTTGATTCATTGGTTTTATTCGTTAACAAACCCCCAAAACCTACACGCTGCACATCACATCTCTGTTTACACAACATCTGTGAGGCATAAGGGGTTGGGTTCATGCCTCTAAGCTACTTCCTTCAACGCTGACACCTGTGGAGGCTTGGGGGATTTCTCTGGACAAAATCTCGTTTTACTCTGATGCTCTGCTGCGGTCCCACTCCCTGTCACGCTCATTAACACTCTCTGCAAGAGGTAACATGCACTTCCATGTCCCTGCTGTAGGTATTGCAGTCATCTGTGATCCTTGTGTTTGCTGCTGCTGTAAGTAGGCAATGCAGTGCCAGGGACCAACTCCACTCCTACCAAAGCCACTCGTGAATTGGAAGGGTGCAGCACACAAGCTTCAACCAGGAAAAAACAGAGATGACTTTGTAGCCTGACAGGATTTAGGGTAGCCCTAGAAGCTGCTCTGGGGCTATTGAATCTCTTTCACCCCAGAAGCCACTTCCACTGCAGCTCCTTGTGTCCCTGGCACATTCCTTACGATGGGACTAGAAAGGGTTGGTTCCTCTGCCAACCCACTGGTCTGGCACTGGGGAGTCAGCCTCCGGCTCCTTTGTTTCTCTTCCATGGCTCCAGCAAACCAGTGCAACAATCTGGGCATTCTGGAAGAGGGTCCCTGTTCCTCATTTTTCAGTGACATAGGTTTTGACCTTTGATGAATGGACATAGTGGTGTAGTAGAAATATAGGGTCAGCTGCTGATTCCATCTTTTTATTTAATTTTCAAGGATGAAGAACTTTCATCTCTAAGTCTTTAGTTTATGTCCAGCCCAGAGGTAATGGGTGTCAATCACTACCACTTGATAATCTGGACAGATATCATTGCTATCAGATCCACTGCATTTTAAACCATGCTGATAACGTACCTTGCTGACAATCAGGATAGAAACTAGGGAACCAGGAGCATAAAAAAGAATGACCTTCATAGAAACAAGCTGGAAGGAGAGGCAGTGTGCAGGCTTGATTTTAGTCTCGAGTTTCAGATTTCATCACTGATGCCTGCCGATGTGGCTGCGTGCAAGCCATGTAACTGCAGCACCTCAGCTGTTATCTGTAAAACTGGGGTAAATATTGCTTCCCTGATTGATGTTATAAATTATAAGGTACTTAAATAGTATGTAAATGAAGGTCCTGTAAATAATGCAGAAGTGTGGATGAGTGTAACTGGGAGAAGATGAGTAGAATGAAAAGTTCAACCTGAAGCAGAATTCCAGTCTGCTAGTGAATATATATGGGGAGTCCATAAACTGTACTTATTTTCTGAGTAGAGCTAGTCAGTTAGACATAAATCTCTAGCGCTAAATCATTTTAATTATTTATCTAGTTGGTTCAGTTTAATTTTCTGACATTTGAGTTATTTAAGAAGTATGTCTCTAAGAGTCTGCCTTAGGTTCAAAACCTATATTTTGATCTAGGCCTGCTTCTAAATTGAAGGGACTAAATTCTGCTGTCAGGTACACAAGCACAGCTCTCTGGGATATTGGCAAGAACTGGAGCTGCAGAGCTAAATTTGCTACTAGTATATTTTTCACAGTGGCAGACTTTTAAAAATAACATTTAAAAAGTCTGTTCTTTTTTTTGTTGAATAGAAACAGTATTCAGTGATAATGCACTCAGTTCTGCTGAGTGAACTCAAAGACTGAAGAACTTAAATACACCATAGTTTCCAGGACAGCACCAACTTCAAGTTGAAGCTATGGCTCTGCTTATGAAGTGGATTGGTGGTGTGATGAGCCTTGTCCTGTGTTGAAGGGGCAGCTGTATGATCTCAAAGCCTGCCAGGACTTGGCTGCAGTTGTTCAATGTATTGCAGCAGACAGAGCCCGGTTATAAACCTGCAAGAGATAAACATAGTCTATCATGTAGATGCAGTACATGAAGAGTGACAGTGGGGAGCATCCTCTGTGAAAACTTCCAGCGGTACACCAAGAAGAGATCCAAGTTTTGCTGCTTTCATGTTTCACTGCAGGACTTGCCATTTCATTGAAAACTTCCCTAAAGGGAAGCTGGAAAAATCTAGCTGTGAGTATAAAGGCAAAAGCAAGTGCTTAACCATAGGCAGTCCTATGTGAATGTGATCTGAGTATAATCTATGAAAAGCACCAAATACTCTTGATAATGTCATTTTAGGTATGATGGCTTCAGGATCTAATTGCATGAAGTCTTGTAGGAAGAGGTAATGTCTTTAGGAAGAGGTAATGTCTCCCCCATGGAGAAGGGGTTGCGTTCCTGAGTGCTGCTTGTTTTTTTCATTTCTGTCAGTTGCTCTTCAAAAAAAGAACTGCCTTTTCCATTAAAATTTTTATTGCTCTTTTACTGTCACAGGCACTTCATAAAGTCCAAGGAACAGCTAGTTAGATCAGTAACACTTATGTATGGACATAGCTGAAACCAAACTGGAATTACGTTGGCATCTAAGGCTTTGGAAGAACAGGGAAATAGATCTGTTTGCCAACTGTTCAAAGGGAAAAAAACAATAGAGGCAGGAGCGCTGCTTTTTTTCCGTGCAAGCAACGCATTCTTGAAAGAACAAAAATAAGAGAGTCGGTTTAATCCCAGTGGTAAATTGCTAGCATATTCTTCAGTCTGATTTCTTACCTACATTCATATAATATGCAGTGATGGTAAAAATGCAGCACTTCAGACTGAATTTCAGATTATGGCTGGACAGCCGGAGAAAAAAGCCCTACATAGAGGCTTTATGGGCACTAGTGAAATTCTGTCTCTGGAATGTAAAGAGAGCTTTGAAACACCTGTATAACTAACTGTGAAAGAGCTAATATGAAGTGGAGTCAGATTTTTGGCATGAAAATTAAGATTTTGCTTTGCTTTTTATTTTGGGGTTTTTATATTTTCTCATATTTGTAAACTTTCTCAAGGGATATAAATAACATTTCCATCCCTTGCCATTATGCCACGAGGTATATGTGGGATAGAGACACATTATACGAGTGTCATTTAAAGTCTTTTCCATAATCCTTTGTTTCCAATAGGTGTAAAATTAACCTGGCTTTAGTGCATTATTGAAACACCTGCACAATGTTGGATAACGTCTTCTCTGCCCTGAGAATTGTTTTTTTCAGTTAACAGATGCTCCCTCTGCTTGTTTTGAAGCTGGAAAAGATAACGCAAGGTAGGACCTACATAAACAGAGAAAATTACTCTTTCAATGCTTCTTGGCAGCAGTTGTGGATTAGATACACATGGATGTCCCCTCACAGATGTAGAGGTGATATTAAACTGAGAAGTCATGTGATACCAATTAAACACGTATATCAACTGCCTTGTGTTCAGTAATTTATTTTTCTGAGTGTATTCCAGCATCTTTAAAAAAAATCTGACACTAAATAAAAAATAATCAGCCTGCCAGAGTAGTGTTTCCTCTCCTACCACGAGCTTATATTTTTTTCCTTCAGGGTTACTAACATAGCCTAAAATGGTCATTGTTTTGTCTTTGATCCTTTGGACATAATGATATGACATGGTGCAAGTCAGATAACTTGCAGACCTACAGAGCTTGAGACGAGTTTTGTGCCACTGGGAAGGGAAGTCACCCTCTTTTCCCAGTGGGACAAACTCTCTCCTACAGCTTTCAGAAGGTCTGAGATAAGAGTTAAGATATTTTTAGATATAGGAAAGCTATATTTAAGACTTCCGCCCCCCCCCCCCCCCGGTTTAATGGCTTCCTCTGAGCCCTCTGTGGTTGAGGTTGTTGTAACTAAGGCACCTGGTGCTTAAGCTGAAAAAATGAGTAACACAGTCCTAGCAGCACTTTAAAAAGCTCTTTGTGTTGTGCCAAAAAGACCTTTTTTAACATGGAGCATATAGAGAATATACGATAGTATAAAGTTTTGGAAGTAGGCTACGAAGTCTACTTGATATGGAAGAGAGACACTGTGCAGTTCATAGTTTTGTCCCTTAAGAAGTCCTGTGATGTGCATATTTCTGTCAGTAGTGCACTATTTCCTGTCCACTTGTTCCTACCTCTATACCATCTCCTCAGTGGTGCCACAGTGCAAAACCTTGGCTGATCCCCCTTCATAAGGACCCAGAGAGGGGGAAAATGCAAATGCTTATTTTTCTTCTGAATCTGTTTCCCAGCCCAGATTATTACAGAGGCCCACAGCCCACGTGATGTGCAATGGGGCAGTGGTGTGGGAGCAGGGGGAAGTGGATTTGCGGCATCAGGGCAGGGCTGCTCATGCACGCTGGCATCTGAATTGGTATTGGTCTGCCATATCTGCATGTTGCTTTTCACTGGGATATATAACCAGGTGAACAAGGGAGAAGGTATAAAGACCCATACCAGAATGTGACGGCTTTAAATTAAATGGAATTTTGAGCCCACATAATGGAACCACTTTCACTAAAGGATTACAGCCACTTATTCCCAGTAAACCAACATGTTTACTTTCATCCCTACTGGCCAGTAGGACACAAAAAAAAATTCAGTTTGGCCTTCTGTGTACCCTCTGCCAGGCAGAAAATAAACTCATTTCATCTTCTCCTTGAGACTATGTCTGTTCCACACTTTCCTTTGTGTCTATTAAATATGAAGGGACATATTTACTTGAGGTGTTTTCCAGTCCATATCCTCCAACATTCACAAGGGACAAAGCCTGCTAGGGCAGGGCACTGCCCTCACTCCAGCATCATGTCCTTCCTCTGTGACATGAGCAAAAGGCTGGTTAAGGTTGTAGAAGAGGAACACCATCCTGTAGGTCTCGCACATGTCCAGGTTGTTGGTGGATAATCTGTGTCTTGTGGGTCACCAGGAGACTTGGTCTGTAAGTCTGAGCCGTGCCTAGGACAAACTTCTGACAAAACCTGTAGATATTCCATACTGCCTGGTTTTTGTAGGGAGTCATCTGAATTGTTTTTCTCTGGTGAGACACACTGAAATAAGCTTCACCTGACATAACTTCATAGTGTTCTCACTGTTTACAGTGGTTCTCACTGTAAAGCTTTGAAATAATTTCATAAGTACATTTTATATGTGTGTATATAGGCATTTGTGTACATATATGTATTTGTTAATATAGCATACATGTATGCTAATGTACATGGAGGGACAATGTGTAATAAAAGATCAGATTGTGCTGTACATCCAGAAGAGGCTTTTTTTACTGTTGCACTCCATAGATTTTTAAGCTATTGCTGAGATCTGAAAGAGCCCTGAGCCTGATTTAGGCATCTTCTAAGACTGCTGTAAATTTTGGCAATCTTTGCCACCATCTTCATCCCCCCTTTAGTGATTTTTTTTTTTTTTTATAGCTTTCAATACGGAAGAGAATAACTGTAATGAAAGTCATTACAGTTTCCTCTTCTCTCTCCTCTGGCTGCAAACCTGATGAAGCTCAGAGGCTGTATGGATTTCTTTTCTAACCTGTTGCTGATTGCTTGCACCCCTGAGGTACATGAAGCTTTGCGTCTCTTCCCAGCACAAAATCCAGGGAATCCTTACCCTTGAAGCCTACTGTATATGAGATGTGGTGTAGGATTTTCTATCTGGTAAGCTGCAGATCACGTGAAGCCCCCTCACACAGTGTGTATGGGGGTGTGGGTGTGTTCCTGCATGCATTGTGGTCATTCTGTCAATCCCATTCCTCCACCAATTTCGAGATTTTTGCTCTCTCTCTTGTCTCTGTCCCTTTTATAAAAGGGACAAAAAATTTATGGCTCGTGAACAGTTTGAAATTTTTTTAGAAGGTCCTTTAAAATGTTAGTTTAGGATTTTCCTTTTCAACCATAGGCCAGTGCCACCATTATTTCATATTTCATGTTTATTGTCTTTTCAAGCTTTTTCAAATCTGAGTTACTTACATAGATCTTGACTTATCACTGTTTTACTAGCACATGGATTTTTATGATGCATTGAAACAATGGGTGTATGAATATATTAGCAAGAGAGTTAGGAGTGAGGAACGTGTGTGTGTGTGGGTGAAGAGACAAGCAGTGCATCTATACAGCCTTTTGTAGAGTCAAGTGGGCTCACTCTTCCCATCCCTGAAGTTTGTTTGGTGTCAAGTTTGTGCTGAGCATGGACAAAAAAAAAGTAGCATCTACCTAGGAAAGACTCTGTAGGCATATGTGAGAAGAGGAGGAAATGTGGGGACACAGTTCATGTTCTTTGTTGTTTTCTGGAGAATTAATAGCCTAGTCCCAGATAACTGAAGAAAACTTTTTCTGCTTTTCAGGCTTTGCCATCTACCTTCACTGACCACAGAACTTCAGTTAATGTTACCTTCACTGCTTTGTAGGGAGGTCTGCTCATCCACAAAATGGATGAGGCTAGAAGGGTTAGTGGTGAGTGGGCAGCTGTATTTTTGCAGAAGCAGAACTGGACATCGTGCAGGTAGTAAAGGTCTGTGAGGCTCTCACCTTAGGTGCAGCAATGAGCTCTATTTGCTAGTTGTGAGACCCAGAATTCAGGTTTCTGTGTGAAGGTGAAATGAAGTCTCTAGGGCCGTGTTAATTTGGGATTTAGTACCATTCCAGTAGCTTAAAACAACAGAGCATAACCAAAGCATATGTGCAAGTCTGCTTCCTGTGCACCCATTCATCCAGTGTTGATCCTGAGGAGGAAAAGTAGTTCTAGAAAATCTTTGGGGTCACCCCTGTATCCTAAAAATACTTTTTGCTGAATGAAATTTAATAAGATGTACAAGGCTGCTTCCTTATGCTTTTGCGTAGCTGTCTTTCTATGTACTGATGAGATATTTATACGCAAGGTCTTTGCTCTCTGTTTGCTGCTGGTTTATATTAGCTCTCTGGATCTTGAGAATCTCAGATGAGGAAGGTGCTGGTCTTGAAAAAAAAAAGTTTCTCCACAGTATAGGTACAGTTCTAGGGCTTTGGATTTTGCACGTGCTCCTGGGCTGTAATCAGAGATGATTAGAGACGGCTTTAATGCAGTGCCACACTGCAGTACAAAGTCAGTTTTATGGGAGGTGGGCAGTGAGCAGAGCATTGCTTACTATCTGGGATAAATACAGCCTGCCCTATGCTGTCAGATATTTCCACCTCATGTTGCTGCCCAAATTCGTGTCATTGGTCCTGGTCCGTGTGGGATCTCTGTGTGAAATGAAAGGCTACATTTGCCTGGGTTCGTGCCTGGTGAGCTGTCTGAACAGGGGGGAACGAGATCTTTTTGAAACCAGCCGTCTCCACAGCCTGGTACCACTGCTTATGGCAATGGCAGGGGTTGTCTTACTGTTCACCCACGCTGGCATTTTGCTCGTGGTCCTTGGTGTTACTGCTTAGGCCCCAGCACAAATGCAGTGTGATGAGCTCCATTTTGACATCTGTTTATTAAGCTTTAGACTGGCTTTTTAGCTAGCATGAGTCATTCAAAAGTACCACGAGATGGCACTGCACTAGCTCTGCTGCAGGCAACGACAAAAAAAACTCTTCTGAAGGGAAAATCAGTGCACTTCACTCACAAGGTAGTGGGGTTGATAGACCTTCCCACCCCATGCCCACAGTATTACTGCTTCAGAGGCAAGTGAAAGACCATCTTCTTGCTTCCTCTGCAAGCTGATAATGAATCTGCCCCCTAGTAGGGCTTGTTGTGCTAGGTTGTTCTGCTGGGGTACAGGTGGAGAGGAGGGGAGGGTTTGCAGAGGGAAATGGAGAAGTGGCAGAAGTTGCTTTGAATATTGGTTCGTTGTACTGCCAGGCTACCACATCGTTCTGGCTAGAGAGAAGGTGCTCCCTTCCCCTGGCACTCTGTTTCTTCCAAGGCTGCCCTAGCAACATATAGGCAGTGTCTTCTCAACAGATGTTTTGTCTTGGAAAATTATCTGCAGTTCCCTTTTGAAGGGGCTTTGTGCCCTTTTCTTTCTGTGTTTGTGACCCTTTAACGATGACTTGGGTTATTCCCTCCTTCCCTGCCCCTTTCTGACTGGCATCTTTAATTGCTCCCTGTCTCTTCCAGTTACTTTGCTGCTTCTGGTATTAATTGATTTCACTTTACAGTCCTCTTAGCAGGAACCATAACAAGGAGTCCCAGAGTGGCTTTTGAGCCGAGTTCTTTTGCTTGACAGCACAGGGCTTCAGTCTTTGTCCTATTCCCAGGCAAAGCTGACTTTGCCAGTGGAGCAAACTAGGGACAATGCCCATTGCTGAATACAGCTTTGGAGCACCATAAGTGTAACAGCAGAGCAGGGAGATGACCAAGTGGTGCCTGCCTGCTCTGCCATGTGTGTGCCCTGCCATGCCATCTGTTAGCATTACTCAGGGCTAATCCATTAAGTTTTCAGGCCATCTAATGGTATGACTGTATTAGTTGTGGAAAATGTAGGTCCCTTGATTTTAGTACAGGTCAACTCATTTTTGCTGTTCTGAAACAAGTTTAAAGCTAAGCACATGGAGCTGTTGGAGAAGAAGAAACTCTTAAGAAGGACATGGAGCTGTTGGAGCGGGTCCAGAGGAGGGCCACGAAAATGATCAGAGGGATGGAGCACGTCTCCTATGAGGAAAGGCTGAGAGAGCTGGGGTTGTTCAGCCTGGAGAAGAGAAGGCTGTGGGGAGACCCTATAGCAGCCTTCCAGTACTTCAAGGGGGCCTATAGGAAAGACGGGGATAGATTTTTTAGCAAGGCCTGTTGTGACAGGGCAAGAAGCAATGGTTTTAAACTAAGGGAGGGCAGATTTAGACTGGATTTAAGAAAGAAATTTTTTACAATGAGGGTGGTGAGGCACTGGAACAGGGTGCCCTGAGAGGTAGTGGAGGCTCCATCCCTGGAAACATTCAAGGTCAGGTTGGACGGGGCTCTGAGCAACCTGATCTAGTTGCAGATGTCCCTGCTCTTGCAGGGGGGTTGGTCTCGATGACCTGTAAAGGTCCCCTCCAATCCAAAGCATTCTATGATTCTAAGAACTGACCTCCAGGTTCCTAGGGAACAAAAAGTTGAATGTGGGCTCACTATACCCCCTTGTGAGGTTAATGGGATATTCTCTATTTCCTGCAAAGGATGCAAAGGTTGAGGTACAAAAGTTAGATGATTTGCTCAGGGGTATCCAGAGAACTAGTACTGAAACTGTGAATCCTTTTTGGTCTTGTGCTCAGTCCTTTAAAAGATGTATCCCTTTAAGGGGTATACCACTCATATTAAAAAATACCTGCAGACACTCCACAGATGTTCACTGGTAAATGCACTGACACAGGGAATAGGACTGCCACACTCATACTCTCAATTCAGTAGATAACTCCCTGTCTCTGTTGTCTCACTCCCTGTCTCTGTTGTTTCCCCCTTTTTCCTCTTCCTCTCCTATGTTCCATCTCTCCATCTCCTTATGGTTCTTTTGTCTTTCCGCACCTGTCTTAAGTCTTCTCCCCTCTTCTTTCATTTCCTTCTCCTCTTCCACTTCTTTTTTTCTCCCTTCCTGGAGATGGTCACCCCTGGGCTATGAGCAGTGGGAGCATCTCCCAGAATGGCTCACTTTGCAAGCAGCTGCTTTCTCTCATTTTTCCACCCCCTTTTCCCATTTTGGGAATAGCAGCATGGACAGAAGTCCAAACCTTCAGTGGGGGGTAGCAGACAGGGCTCAGGCTGTCACATGATGCACTAGAGGAAAGCCGGGGGAACAGGCGGCAGTGAAAGGGCAGGTACAGATGTCATTTTTCACTGCTGATCTTTTGCTCTGAGGGGGGAAGGAAGGAAGAGTATTAAATCCCCTCTTCTTCACTTAACCTCCCTCTACTCATGCAACTCTGGGCAGGCTGGTTCCAGGTAGCCAAGCTGGTACATTGTTAATAGTCACTGTGTCCACAGGCTGCCCCCCCAGCCTGTGCTTTTGTTTCCTGTACTGTGAATTTTAAGCCACTGCATTCTGCTTCCCTTTGGGGACCGACAGAGTGTTTCTGTAGCACTTTGTGACCTGAGCTTTAGAGGCTATAGGAGGCCTTTCTCCTTCTCAATGACGTCAACTTCAGGAAACAGAAAGGCAGATGAACCAAGTGCGAAGGGATTGGGAAGGGGTTTTGCTGGCTTAGAAATGGGTGGTGGGCCCTCCCAAGCATGCACCTTCCAAACCTGCTGAGAGCCTTCAAACCCATTGCACTCCCTTTCCAACTTCTTCTCTGTTTTAAATAAAGGCAGGGGAAGGTAGGAACCTCTTCCAGTTTATATGAACTCCTAGAATGAAACTGGGTATTTTTTATTTGTTTTCCATGCATTTTTTACAAACATCCAGAGAGTGTGGATTTTGCAGAGTAGCAGTGTAACTGACCTTGTAGTCTTCCTCTTGGATTTTTCAACCACTGTGCCTTTGCACCCTCGAGTTGGCCTCTGCATCCCTCAGCAAAAGAATGTATGGCAAAGAAGCCCTTTTAACAGCTCATTGTGCTGGACAAAAAAGAAAGTGCAACCTTCCTAACATTAGTGGCTTTAGCTAGGGAGAGAATGGCCTGCCAAACAGTGAAGAAAAAATTGTGATGAACATACTACATGGCTCTCTTTGCCTGATTCCTTAGATGTAATTTCACCATCAGCGGGAATATTTTTCTCTTGGGTACATTTGCAGAGAGTACCGATAGTTAGCACTTATGTTGCCAAGGCAGTTTCCAAACATTAATTAAAAAGTCCCAATGAAGGAGAGAGGCAAAACCTGTATTTTGGAGCTAGGGAAACTGAGTCACATATAGTTTAGACATTTTGCACAATCTCATAAAACAGATCAATTGTAGAGCTAGAAGAAGAAGCAGTTAAAAGCTAACGTGACTGCAGGGCTGATGCCAGCTCCTCTGTGATCATGACAAGATGATAGTTGATCCCTAGCTCCCAGCTCTGGAATATGGCACTTGATATTTTCTCTCTCACACAAAAAACTTGGAGGAGCTTCTGGAAAAGTTGGCTATCTTCTTTCTACCCTTTCTTGTTTTTTCATTTCTCACAGCAAGCTCTGTCTGCCTACATATCTGTTTCTCAAGGAGGGGTTGCTTCACAGCACTATTTGGCCAGGCTCGATCAGAGCAGCTAATAGCTGTTTTCTAATAGGTTCCGTGTAGTCCAGCTGCAGTTTGTTGGATTTATTCTGGTTTAATATGTTGCCCATTTATCTCCTGCACTGTGTAGTCCCCATTGTGGAGATGCCTCCTGTTTGGCACTCTTTCACCATTTGTTACTTCTTGAGCCCGGTGGTTGGAGCGTACATGATGATCTGTGCTTGGCATCAGTCCCACCCGGCACCGTGGGGTACTTTGCAGAAGCAGCACTTCTCTCAAAGCCTGAGTGTTATGAAACCTATATTGAACCAGGCTGTCCAGAGTCAGCCTGTCCAGAGCTGACCCAGGGCAGAGGACAAGTAGGCAGCTGTCTGAGATGGCAGCTGGCCTGGTTTCCTGAAGAAATGGTGAGGAGCTCTTCCATCCTGCCCCTACCTCCGCTTTGCAACGCCTTTTAAGAGCTCCTCTTGGCCTGCACTTCCATCCCCTGCCTTGCTATACTTTATTCCAGCAACAGCTCCTAGGCCTCTCTGTCACCAGGTTGGTCCCCCTCCTGGCAGTCTGCTCCACCAGCCCCAAGGCAGAGCAGCCCCTTTGCTCTGAGAAGCCACCCCAAGCAGTGTCCAGCTGTTTGGGCTGCCAGGGAAGGGACAGGGGGAGATGAGAGGGGACAACAACTGCTGTGAGATGTCATATCTCCTAACTGCAAAAAATCACAGCCCCCGCCTCTGCTCCTGCCCCACTCCTGGCACAAGGGGAGCAGGAATCTCTGCTCTGTGGGGACCCTGCCCCTCCTGATCCTGCCCTTTCTTTGCCCTGTATCATGCAAGAGTGGAGTTGATGGCCAGCCCTGCCCTTTCCTCCTCTTAAGCCCTTTCTAGCAGCCAGGGAAGCAGGGGAGAGTAAAAAGAGGTTTGTGTGGGGAAAAAGGTTGGAGGAGGAGACTTCATTGCAGAAGTGGGTTGGAAGCAACAGCTTAGGGGTCTCAGGTTAGACTAAGGCAAGTGCTGTATCCCAGAGGATGGGGATAGGAGGAGAGGGCCAAGGAGGAAGAGCAGACTGTATACGAATAAAGAGGTTCCCTAAACCTCCTTTCTTCTCTTTTGGCCCCTGCCTAGATCCACCATCTCCTGAGAGCCTTCAGCTCACTCCCAGCCCTCTTCAGCCCTCTGATATCCACTGCTTCTCACTCCCAAACCCGGAACCTGCTCTGTTGCTGCTCAAAACTCAGATTTTACCAACGAAGCCAAGAGCCTTTGAACAAGCTCTGGCCTGATGTATATCCAAACATTGTTCTTTCTGTTCTGTGTTGTGTGTCTGTGGTTCATATCAGAGCTGTGGATTTTAGAAAGTTGTACTCATGGACTTGCTTCCTCTTCTAACTTCTGAGCCATGTGTAAGGTCTCTGGTGGGAAAAGCAAGGTCATTAGCAAACTGCTGTTTAGAAAAGATAAATTTTATTTAAACCTCTGCCTTGCAAGTGCCTAAGGTTGTAATTCTGGGTATGCAAAACAGATTGAAACCAAAACGCTTCCTTCAGTTGGTTAAGGTCTGAGAAAGTGTGTTTCCTGCATTGCAGACAAAATGCAGGCATTCAGAAGGAAACAAATACTAAGAAATTGAAAAGTAGTAATGGCCTAAATCCTATGCTTTAACATAGGTGCTTCTTGTCACCTGGTCAAGTTTTGCAGCAGAAAATGTAATATCTGTTGTCTTGGGTGATACTAGCCTTTTGGCTTCTCTCTGTCTGATCTCTCCTCCTGCTGGCAATGTTGAGGTAAAGATTCAATGGATATTACCATCTTTTTCCTGTGCAGTGCTGCTTTTTGACTGTCATACTAACCTTTTGGGACCACTGGCGATTCACATAAATTAGAAGAGTGTTCAAGCTTACCTGTGATAGTCCGGAGTAGTTGTGAATATATGCAAAATATAAGTTCTGATCTTCTCTAAGGACACTGGTGCACGTGCAGAGTTCTTCCTGTGTCAGGACCAAGTACAGGATCCAGTGGGCCAGCAGCGTATTAGCTGCTTTATATAACTGAATAGAGAAGGATGCAGAATCTTTAAAAATGGTTTGCTTTCCTTCAAATGCTATATAACTCTGATATTAGAAAGTATGTTAATAAGCAAGCAACCTCCTTCACACATCTGAACCCAAATATCATAACCACAACCCCCCAAATCCCCAAACTTTTAAATAGCCTGATTAAAATCCCTTCCACTAATCACTCTTCCAATTTCCCTGGCTTTAGACTTGTGATAAATAACGTTTCACAGTTTCTCAAGTCATTATAACATCTTCCAGAAAATATCCAGACTTCACATATAAGATACCAGCAGGAAAATACCTTGTAAAATGCAAATGCATGAAAAAAAAAATCTTCTCACAGTTCATAGAGCAATTAAAAAAGGGCTTAAGACCAAGCTCACTGTCCCTTTACAGGTCACCTTCAGGGTTGCTGAGCTGTGATGAAAGGTATTTCTTACCACTTGATAAGAATAATGTGTTTATTGCATGGGCAGAATGCAATTTATGAAGTCCTTAGCTATTTATTTCCTGGGGCTTAAATTGAGCTGGGTCATATTTGTTCTCCAGTTTCACACCCTTATTTTTTTAAAGGAAGTCACTGATCTTCCTGTCTATGAAGAAAATTATGAAAATGAGTCAACAGTGTCCACCTGAGTCTGCAGGCAGCCTGAAACCATAGCTTGTGGACATGGCAGGAGCTGTCTTGGTAGCATGCAAGTCTGGTGCCTGGTTACTATAATTTCAGTGGTAACAGCACAAAATGCTGCACTGCTGATCAGCGTGTGGTGTGATAAAGGGATGAACGTATTATAAACAGATGCTTTTTTGTAATTTTATTTTTTTTTCCTCTGCAATGAGGAGTGGAAGTTGTTTATTTCAACTGGCGTGTCAGGATCACCTGGCACCCCAGGGAGGAATTTTCTTCCACACAGGCCGGTTTTAAATATTCCTTAATTTTGGTCCCATCTCTGAAACTCTCCCAAGAGATGCCTGGCAGAACATGCATGAAAGCAGTTTTAACAGCTGCAGGATTTGTGGTTGATGTTTTGCTTTGTTGTCTCAAGTATATTAGTACTCAGTTCCAAGTTAGCTTAGTATTGTACTTTGTGAGTGATGCTTTAGAAAATATCACTGCTTGTTTTTCCCAAGTTCAGCCCTTGATATCCATGTTTTATAGATGAATAAATACTTCATTGTCATTTAGCAACGTAAGTGTTGCTTAAGTCAAAATGTCTTTGTTGTATGATTTTCCAAGATTTTAGAAAGCATTTAATTTCTTTTTTGTTGGTACATAAATAAAGAGACAGTGGTGCTTTAAAAAATTATTAAATAGTAATTCAGTTTAAGAATCGAGTCTTTCAGTCTAAACTAGTAATTTCTGGAAGCGACTTTGATGCACCTGTAATGGCTTTGAAATTGTCACAAGAAAAAAATCTGTTAGTGAAAGCGTATTTTATAAAAGATCCATTAGCCCAGTGTCTTTCTCTTGGTCAAAAGAAAGGATTTGCTGGTGATAATAGCTCTCAAAAATATATGCCTTGTCTTTCTTACATCAGGTTCTGTTTTAGAGAATTATGTTAGATTTTCAGATACTGGCAATTTGCTGAATGTTTTGCTGTTCCTCATCCTTGAAAAGTGCCTGTTACACTAGCAAGTGTCAGAATCCATAGATTCTATTTATTGCCCTTTATAAAGTGCTTATCACTGTGATATTCAGGGACTGTATGTGGATTAAAAAACAGCAAGGAAGCTGTCTTGGAGGAGTTGGTGTGACTTGTTATGCTGGGCATGTTATAATGTAAAGCGCTGCATAACTGGCATGGGGAATGGACACAGATAATCCAAAAAATTATTCGGAGGAAGATGTAAAATATAGCTACTCAAATGAGGAACCTAGGACTGTAGCCACGCCAGAGCTGGGGCAATATCCATGCTGTGACTCGTAGCTGTACCCTCATGCCTGAATTACCTCTGCCCCCACTTCAGAGGTCCCTGGTGGGTACCCCCACCCTTTTTGCAGAAGTGAGCACAACAACGCTGAATCCTCTTCCCCGCTGCGACGCTCCTCCTTCAAGTGAAGGAAGTACTGCTAGCATCTGTAACATGGAGAAAAAGGTTTATATTATTGCTTGGGGGGGAAGTAACCGCCTGTCTGGCCCAGGCTGTGCCACCTTCCTCCTTTTGTACACCTCCTGGACAGCTGGGAGGTGTGCGACTACCACTGCTCGCAGCTCCCACTCCATGGGATCCCCAGAGCTGCGAGCAGTGGTAGTCGCACACCTCCCAGCTGGTGCCCATCGGGTTGTCTTGCAGACACAGATGGCTATCACTCACCTCAACTCAGGCTATGGTTTCACTGTCTCACTGTGTCTTCTCCTGTAATCACACAGTCAGGAGAGGATTTACTGGGGAATAGGCGGGCAGTGGTTACACTGGTCGTCGTCTCCCTGGGTGGCCCCTTCACTGAGATGAAGTCCCAGTGTTGGGACATGGTGCAGAGCTGTGCTTTAACCTAGGCGTAAAAAACTCCTGCCATTTTTAAGAGAGCTTCATGAAGCATTTTTTAAACTTGTTCTTGTCAGTGACATTTAGCTATAGGAAATTGAAAACACCTTTTTTTTTTTTTAACAAGTGAGTTCAAGCACAGTTTTTGATAAGGCAGTGGTTGCAACACGAGGGAGTGGAAGGTCTGCAGCCCATGCCAGGACTGGAGCACAGGGTCAGCAGCCCAAGGCACAGCTTCAGCTTTTGGACCCAAAGCAAGGTACTCCCCTCTGCTGGCTGGCTCATGCAGAGGCTTTATGGACAGGCTCCGGCTTTCCAGTCACCAAAGCTGCTGCCTCTGCCCATGCCACAGCTGTAGCATCCAGCACTCTTTTGTGGACATTTGTGTGACTGTTAGCTTTTTTGGGGAAAAAAAAGAAATTCTATCAAAAGGTGGCCAGGTGAGCAAAATCAGCAAGTTTAATAGATTCATATATGGATGGAAATTCCTGCAAGCATTGCTTTGTAAATTGAAAGGGGTTTTTTCCCCAAGAAATTTTGAAGAAAACTTAATTTCTAAATGAAAAGTTAATCTTAAAACTTTTTCTTTACATCTATTTTTGGAATAATTTCAAATGTTGGTGGTTATAGTTACCAGTAAAATTGGAATGTTAACTTCATCTAGTTTTAACAAGAATACTGATTTCTGGGTACATTTGCAACTTTGTAACACAGGGGGTGTCACATGTTTACCCTTCATAGAGCTGAATCTAGTGCTTGAAGTTCCTTCCACCTTAATATTCCTGAGATGAAGATAATGATGACACTGATGTTATCTGGATGGGTGGTTAAGATCCTAAATATTAGATCGTCCTTTTTAGTTCACATCATCCTATTTTATTCCTATGTAGAACAGCAGCCCAGCATGCTGTAGAAATACCAGCAGTGAAACAGTTAAGAAAAAAAAAATCCCAGTACAGTGGAAGGGTCCCCTGAAATAATGTCTGCTTGACATAGTTTCTGACCTTATGCCTTTGTTTTTCCTCCTTCCACCCCTTCCTCCTCCTTGGTCCAGTTTTTCATTAAGATGTAGGAAGTGGATCAATGGACTGAGAGCAGGAGGCTGCTGTGCTGGTTTTGGCTGGGGTAGAGTTAATTTTCTTCATAGTAGCTTGTATGGGGCTATGTTTTGGATTTGTGCTGGAAACAGTGTTGATAATACAGGGATGTGTTAGTCACTGCTGAGCAGTGCTTACACAGAGTCAAGGCCTTTGCTGCTTCTCACCCCACCCCACCAGCGAGTAGGCTGGGGGTGCACAAGGAGTTGGGAGGGGACACGGCTGGGACAGCTGACCCAACTGACCAAAGGGATATTCCATGCCATATGACATCATGCTCACCATATAAAGCTGGGGGAAGGAGAAGCAAGAGGGGGACGTTCGGAGTGATGGCGTTTGTCTTCCCGAGTAACTGTTATGCATGATGGAGCCCTGCTTTCCTGGAGATGGCTGAACACCTGCCTGCCCATGGGAAGCAGTGAATGAATTCCTTGTTTTGCTTTCCTTGTGTGCGCGGCTTTTGCTTTCCCTATTAAACTGTCTTTATCTCAACCCACGAGTTTTCTCACTTTTACTCTTCCAATTCTCTCCCCCATCCCACTGGGGGGGAGTGAGCGAGCGGCTCTGTGGGGCTTAGTTGCCGGCCGGGGTTAAACCATGACAGCCACTTAGGTCCCATCGTCCTGGGTGGAATTGACTGTGATGATGAAGTGGACCCTCATTTTGTATTAAAGGCTGATGCTAATCCCTCTTCCCCATTAAGAAACTGCCACCAAAGAGCAAACTTATTTCCTTGTGTTTTGACAGAAGATGAACAATTGCATTTGCAGAAGCAATTTGGGAGAGTGTAAAAGCTGTCAGCACAACTAGAGGTGTCTTTCACTGTGCGTGTTCACACACAGAAACTTTGTCTTTTGAAGGTATCAGCTTTTTCCTGACCATATATATCCATGTGGTCTGGTGTACGTGAAAGGACGGGCATGTACAGGACTGCAGGAGTGCGTGCAAGTCGCTAGCCAGACTCCCTTTTTTTGGTAGTTCTAGATGTGAGAAGTTTCTCAGTGGCTGACAGCAGATTTACCTTCTTCAGGGAAAACGGCTGGGGGATAGACTCTGATCCCTTGCTGCCTTGTGCCATGTGTGGTCATCTGCATCACTGCAAAAGGGACTTCAAAGTGCTGCAGTCACTGTGTGCCCATGTGAACGGCTCCACACAGTGCCAGGAGACAGTCTGGTTTTCTTTTTAAACAAACTGCTTTAGCATTTTGTTATAGAAGAAAGAGCTCCACAAGACTCCACGAGAAATCAGACATGAAAAATAGAGTTTGGACATGGCTCCAGTGGTAAGCATTGCTCTGCAGCCTGCAGAGCTGCTGAGTAACGCAGATCACTCCTTTTTCGCCCCTTCAATAATCAGTAAGAGCCACTGCGGGCTGGGGCCATGGGTTCAGCTTGGTCTCCGTTTTGTTGCATGGCCCTTGCAGCAGTACAGGACTTCTTTGTTGTGTGGTCTGAGAGTCCCGAGGTGGTCCTTTTCCCTTCTTGTTGCTGTAGATGATGTAGCTGTTTCATGTATTCACTTGTCATAGGGAAGTTCTCAGCAAGTGGTTGTACACAAGGGAAGGCAGATGTGTGCTTACATGATACGTGAGGGCATATGGGGAACTGCAGGTGTGTTTTGAAGTGTGTGACTGTCCAAGGCGAGCTGTGCTTGCACTGGAGTTGGTGTATTTGTGGCAGCAGACAGGGCTGGGGGGTATGATTGATCAGGGCTAAACACATGGAAGATGAGGGATGTGGTCCTGTTTTGCTCACAGCTCTGGGAGTCAGGGAACTGGGATTCCACTCCTAATCCTGCCACCATCCATAACCTGCGACCATAACCCGATAGCACAACATCTTTGTGCCTCAGTTGTCCTGTTGATAAAAAGGGACTACAGCTTTTTGCTGTATTGTGCTGAAACTAAGAGGTCAAATTCTTCTTAATATTTGCAAATGATTTTGAGATCTCAGGCTGAAAGCTATTATGAAAATATAAAACATATTATTATATTTTGTTGCAAAACAAAAAAAAATGTTTTTAATTGCGTGTTGTTTGAGCAATCAGTTTCTTGCAGGAATACAAATAAAGATCACAGCTTTTCACATCATTTGAAAGAGGCAGTTGGTAGCAGCATGACAGAAAAATACCTTAGAAAATTCAAGCAGAGTCATCTCCACAGAAAATACTTCAGGTTTTGCCCTTTTATCTTTCCTTTTCAATTCTGAGTTTCCTCCCCACGTGCCCTGCAGATAGTATCCCTATGATACTGTAGTCTGCAGCCACACCTGCCTGGAGAGATGCCCCCCTTCCCAATACCCAAATCTTAA
Organism: Ciconia boyciana; assembly: GCF_034638445.1. NCBI lineage: Eukaryota > Metazoa > Chordata > Aves > Ciconiiformes > Ciconiidae > Ciconia > Ciconia boyciana. The sequence goes on from NC_132934.1 coordinate 65,061,415, forward strand.
TTCTCTCACATCAGTGGGTGTGTATTAAGGAGTGGGTGGTAGGGAGAAGGATATTATTTGGCAGCTAATATTGTAAATGCTGTCTAATATGCTTTGTATATGGGAACAGTAATAGCTACTGCTGCTGTGGTTTTGTTGCTGCAGGAAAAATGCAATAAATAGGAATTTCAGAGGAAGCTCTGGCAATGAAGAAAGGTCCCGGCATTTCATTTGTTCCTATTGTGCTACCACTGTTAAATCTCCCTTCTCATCTTACTGGAATAAAATATAGATCTAAACAGATCCTGGCATGCTACAGATGTAGTACACAAGGCAATATACATACCTGTTCCCATTAAAATTCATCTGTACAATCCTCTGTGGAAAACAATGTGTGTTTCATTTGTGTTTCATAATAACTTCCATTTCAAGATCTCAAAGCATTCTCCAAAGCCTAATTGCTCATCTTTATGCTGCTCTGTGGTAAGTTAGCATTATTGTTCTCCTTTAATAGGTGAAGAAGGTGGGATGCTCCATAACCACATCATAAGCCAGTAGCAAAGCTGGGAAGAATGCCTGCTTCTGACCTTGCTTGCTTTATCCACTAGGCTCTACTTTTTCTTTGCAACCTCAGCAGTGTCTGCCACTGCACATCATTTATTGGTTCCCTTGCTGAAAGCTCCATGTTTCTCTCTTTTGCTCTTCCCTTTTGTCAAGGCACCCAACCATGTCAAAGACTGCAGAGCACATATTGAAGAACAAGACTATAAGGGAGTAAGATGCAGCTTCTTATCTTATTAAAATAAAGGAATGCATTTAATGTGTTCCCTGGCAGTAGAAGAAGAAAACAAGATAGTGCTCTCCCTCCCTTGCATGTGTAGGCTGTGGTCCTAGAGACCCTTGGAGGAAGCTGCTGTCTGACTTCCTAAGCTGCTCAGATGCAGTGTGTGGTAACAGGACATAAACCCAGTATTTTATTATCATTCCTCTTCCAGAATCACTAAGGAATATTTGATTAGCTAGAAGGTTGTGTGATGTGGCCTGGAGATGTTGTGGGTGCACTCATAAACTGGTTGGTTGCCTTTTCTCTGCCTGTCCATTGCTGCATGTCTGAAGGTAGGCGGAAAGGACAGCGGGGTTTCGCAGCTGGTTAAGAGCTCTGTGCGCTTATCATGTGCTGTCTCATTTTCCCCAGGGGTACTTGTTTTTTGGGGCAGTGCCAAGATGCTTCTACATACTTTTCAGTGAAGCATTTTTAGGAGGGAAGGCAAGGAATCAAAGGTCTGTTCCTTAAGCCTTAGCACTCTTCTGACTCAGGCAGGGCTTAAGACGTATTTTTCTTACGTGATACTGTCATGGGTTGGCCTGTTACTGCTGGAATGAACTGTGGTATTTGCACATTTAAGGAAAGTTCACATCACAAGTAGGACTCTGTAGGGTTTTCTGCCAGAACTTAATCTTCCTCTCCTCAATCCTGAATGTTAACTATCTACTGTTTAGTCTTCCCATAGTCTCTTAACATGATTTATGTCATGTCCTCAATCCTGAATCTCTCTGCGTAATCTGGTAAACACAACATCTCTCTGATTGCCGTCTCCACTTTCTTGAATCCAGCCAGTCATTCTGAAAAATCTAACAAACATTTCTGTGTGATCAAATGCATGTGTTTTAATAAACAAGTCCTTCCCTCTAGCTGAGGTTTTCCTGAAGACCACCTGCGTTACCTGGGTAATGGTATCCTGCTACTTCTGTGGCTAGCTGAAATTTGTCTCTTTAGGACTCTATTCCTAGTAGGATGGGAAGTCAGTAGAATAAATTAAGAGAAGTCTTGGAATAACCTAATTTCTATCTAAGATAATTAAACCAAATTCTGTTTCTCTGACTAGAATGAAACAAATTACAGTGGGAGTTTTCGAAGCTTCTTTATCAGAAGTCCCCAAAGTTTTTCATTCTGATGAGCTTTGTGCCCAAGGAGGTCCATCCGCTGCCTCCACTCAGGGTTTCTCTTGTGAGGACTTCTGCTGCTTTCTATCTTCAGTACATCATCTGGACACTGGCTGATCCCCTGACTTGCAACATTTGAACCTGGGAAACCCTTCAGTAGAGACAGCTGTGATCTGGCCAGTCTCCTGCTCTTGCTGATGCAGTCCCTTCTGTTGTTTTTTGGTTTAATTTCACTCTACAAAAAGGCTTGACTGCCTCTGCTGACAAGTCTGAAGGATCACAACCATTGTTTTTAGCATTGTGGCTGATCATTTTCAGATTGCACCTGGTTCACCCTTGGATCATTTGCTCCTTCCAATGGTTGAACTGGAGAGTAATTCAGCCCAGCAGTGCTGAGTGCACCTGCGTAAGGCTGTGCAGCTGCATCCCTTACGCCTGCTCCAAATTTTTGTTCATCCTAGTGCGTAACTTATCTCAGTGAATGGCTGTGGATGCAGAAGGGTTAACAAGATGCGGGCTTAGTCTGTGCGTACATGAGACACTGAGGCCCAGATGGTGTGCTTAATTGCTCTGGCCAGCTCTGGCACCATCCTGCTCCAGAGGGAATTAAATGAGGAATGGTGTATCAGAGACTGTTGCTTTCCAGTCTCCCCAGAGCACTTCAGTGGTACAAGCTCCACAACACATTAGGCCTAGCTCAAACATCTCCAAGACAAAGTGGCTTTGGGGTGGTGGCTACCCTTGAGGTTCCCAGCTGGGCTCTTACATACTCTGCATGCCATCAGGGCTGCACTGGGAGTGCCTCATTACAAGTGACTCCAGGACACTGTTTTCTTTGCAGAAGCAGTCAAATTCTGATCATGAGCATGGCTATAATGCTCACAGCTTGTAGAGCTTCAAATGCATGATGAGAGCTTGCTCTACGAGTTTTATTGTTAATCCAGTCCCCCTGCTGCTCACTATCACATGCATGCAAACACACTATCTTGGTGGCTTGCTTGGCAATATACCTGCCCCCAGACAGAACTTACAGGGCTGATCCCCATTTGCTATCAGGAGGGAAAACCCAAACCACATCCACAGGACGTGCAGTCTCTATTTTAGCTTCTTGCATGTGTCTCTGCAGAGCAAGGCTGAACATCAGAGGAATGCAGATGGCCCCATGGCAAGATGTGAGCCAACCCCAGATGGTGCAGCTCAGCCTTTCCCAAGGAGTTATGGCCTGGCTGCAGTGATTGAGTCCCCAGTTGGATCTGCTCTTGCCTGCAGCACCAGGTCTGGTAACCAGCTGTTAGGAGGAAGCTGGCTGTTCTTGTTTGCTTAGCAGAGCGGTGGCCGACACACCTTGCCTTGATGTACTTGCCACATTCTCTCTTCCTGTAACCACCAGGAGTTTTAAGTGATAGAAATGCTAGAGAATGAACATTTTTAGCAGGGGCTGGTGCAGTTAGAATTGCACTTAAGATTATCAAGGTGCTTTACATTTTAAAATCCTGTTTTCAGACTGAGCCTGGGAGGCATTCTGCATTTGGCAAAGATTTGGCATACTTGGTTTCTGGTCTGAAATAAAGCTTTTTCTTTTCTTTTCTTTCTTTTTTTTTTTCTTTTCTGTCCCATCTTTTCAAATAAGAGCAAAGTTAATTTAGTTATTCCTGAGAAAAATAAAAAGGGGCGGGGATGTCTTTTAGGTGGTGGTGGTTTTCTTAAGCTGTTTTTCAGCAGTAATGGCAGATATTTGAAAGTTGTGATTTAGGGTGGAAATGCTCCTCACTGAAGAGTGATGTGTGGCCTTTTTCCAGAGGAAATTTGGTTTGATTTGACCACACTATTAGCACTGAAAATCACATACTGAGCCTGCACTGTAGAGTGTTTTTGCTGAGCTTAAGTGTGCATCTCAGGGATGAGGCACTGTTCGTGAGTGAATAACTTCACTCTGCAGTCAGCTGGGTAGACCTCAGAAGGGCTTTAAAAGCACAGGCTGCTTTTCACGTGGCTTGAAAAACTTAAGGTAAGAAAAGTGTGTCCCATAGTGCCTGCCACTCCACCAGTCAAAACGTGTCTGTTGCCTGGGGAAATGCACTCAGCTTTAGAAGTCGAGAGGGCATGAATCCTATTTCCAGGTCTGTGCTTCATAATTTTCTGTGCTTCACAACTCCTGTTTAGTGCGTCTGGCTGGTGCCGAGCCGGCTGGAATTGGAGAGCTGCGGTTCGTTATGGAAATAGTCGCCACTGGGGAACAGCGTATGGCTCTGATCCAACTGCAACTGATTTTTATTTGACCAGTTTAAGGGGTTTTGAAAATCCCATGCTGAATGTGTGGAGCAGAGGTTTTAGTAAGCGCATTAACACAGCCCCTAAGGATGGCTGTGCTCCATAAAAGTGCCTCAACTGAGGTCAGGTGCAGACTGAAGTCCCTGATTTCCTCGGAAGTGCCACTAATGAGCCTGCACACACTTTTCAAACAAAATTTGGTGAGAGCTTGCACCATTCTGGTGTTGTTTAGCAAATTAGTTTCTGTATTTTGGGGAGCTTTATATCCCTGTGGATTTAAGATTATCTCTTTTGATATTCTGCTTCTTTCTCATAAAGCAAGCAGATAAAAACACTGTAAGAAAGTAAATGGAAAAGCATGTATTGCATTTGAGTTTGACTGCGTAAGTCATCTTGAGTCATGCACGCGCTCATACCTCTGGTCCGAGTGCTGCCGCTTGGCAGTGGGCACGCACCGCCCTGGGGATGTCACAGTTTGTTACGAGGGTGTGAGAGGGAGATGCATTTTCAATGGGATTGCATGAGTTGTTTGGCACGCCGTTGCTGGACCTTGGGCGAGCAGCAGGGAAGGGGGCCGCACGCATCGCTTCAGGCACGCGTTGCTGGCGTTGCTGGCTTCGTCCTCTGCAGGTTAGTCAGCTGGATCCACCCGCACCCTGAGCGGGACAGGCAGGGCGGCTGCGAGAGGCACGTAAAAGCTGGCAGCCTCCTTCCCCGGCAGACAGAGCCTGGGGGCACTTTGCAGCCAGCCCTGGAAGGTGATAATCATGAGAGGGATAATGGCTTGTTTCGGGTTAATAGATCCTGACAGCCTAATTTCCCCTGGTGAATATAAAAGGGAATAAATCTTACAAATACTGTAAAATCAATAGCTAACAGTGAAGGGGCTGACAACAAGACCCTATATCCAGAGCACATTTTTTTTGTGAATTGTTCATTTCACATTTCAAGCGGATGGGTTCCCTGTGGCTTTGCTAGAGCCAGGTAATCCTCCATTCTCCTTTCTGTCATGCCCATCTCTTCGGTGCTTGTGTTTTACTCTCTCGCCTTTGAGTAAGGAGTCTGAAGCCTTAAGCCTGTTGGAGGGGAATGCTGCCTTGCCCAGGGAAGACCCGCAGTGCTCTCGCTTCTCAGGGGACCTTGGAGCCTGCTCTTCCCTCCTCTTATTGGCATGCACAGCTAACCTGGTTACAGGTCTTTATCTGTAAACACTTAGATAACCATATCCTGACTCTCCTAAATAACCCAGCCACAGGAGCCTTTGCTCACCGCTCTGTGGCTGCGTTCCCCAGAGGAAGACCACAACCTCTGTTATGTTAGTGACCTGAAATATTGACAGAGTTACCAGCGCGCTTCTTTGCCTTCCCAAGGTCAGAGTTTAAGATTCGTGCACTGAGCAACCAGAAGCTTCCCTAGATAAATCTCCGAGTCCACTGAGGACAGTCTGCAGTGAGTGTGGATTGGCAGCATTACAGAAATAGAAGATCATGAAATAGGAAGTAGTTAGACACTTAGTACGTATGCCTAAATGAATGCTGGGGAGAGCACCACTGCGCTGGCACTCAGCTGTGAGTTGTTGGACTGGGGTGAAGCAGGGAATAGGATTTTCCTGTTGATCCGCTCTGTTGGTAAGTGGTGGGATCTTGCTGAGAAGGGCTGCTGCATCCTTGCTGACATACACTTTGCAGACAGAGGCACAAACTCCTCCTGCACAGAGTAAGCTTGAGGGGGACCTCAAGCTCCAGGCTTGAGGAGCTCCTGGCTCCTTGGGCCAGCATGAGCATGGACTGAGCAGTCCTCCCAAAGGGTGATGAGTGCATGCAAGGTTGGGGAAGAAGGCTTGGGCTGGAGTGTTTTCTTGCTATTGCCTTCCCTGTGAATGAAGATCGGTGGGAGGAATGGTCTCTGTTCAATACTCTTGTGGACCCTATTTTTGTGCAGACCATGGGAAATGTTATCCTTGTGTGTTCCACTGATTTTTCATGTCAGTGGAAGTGGTAGAAGGAAAAATAGAGGCCCACAAATGGAAGTGGACTTCTGGACTTCCCACGATGCTGTGCGATACATGCAGGTGAGCACTGAGTGTGCACAGCTGATGTAGTCCATGAGTTGTGTCCCATGAAGGAAGCCTTCCTGGAAACATCAGGCCTTGAGACGTGGAGAAAGAGCTCAGGTAGGTGCTTTTGGCAAACGTGTCTTGTAGCACTGAACCCTCCCTCCTGCTTTGGGACCCTGTGCCCCAGGCACAGCAGACTGACACGTCAGGAGGGGGCTGGTAAACTTCAGCTTGTATAAGGGACCAAGAGGCAGATGAGAGGCCATGACTATGCTGCAAATGTGTGGGATGCAGGTGCTGTGAAGGGACAGCTTGGGGGGGAATGGGAGAGTGTGAGTCTTGCACTTGCTATGTGAAACTTGGCAGATGTGTTGAAGTCATTTATCTTGAGTCATTCGGCGGGTCAGCGGCAGAGCCAGAAATAGAATCCAGGTCTCCTGAACGCCAGGGCCAGCACCGTATCTCCAAAACCATATTGCTTCTCCGAAGTTATTTCAGAAGCCTGCAAAGCACCAAGGGATCTTGCACTTTTCTACCCAGCCAGCTCTTCGATGTGGCCAGGCGGGTACCCTTTGATCAAGGCTGCATATTCAAAATCTGTGACAGGTCAATTTTGCACAAGAGTTAAAAATGAGTTTTTCATGTGGTGAGGATCTTTTGCTACTGTAGGCAGAGGCAGGACTGTGATGCTAGAGATAAAATGAGTTAGGTCTTTACACTGCAGCTTTCAAGGTGACCTTCACATTAAAAAAACCACCTTGAACGTAAATCAGGAAGTCTTACGTATTTATTTGTTTATGATTTAGGAAATGCAGTTTAAATGCGTGGTGCTTTACAGACACCTAAGAGAAAACCTCTAGGAAGCTTCTGCATGTGTTCTGACTCATACACTGTGCTGCATAATGATGTAAAATCATGCAGACCTGGCTGGTGTGGAAATCAAACCTGGGAGGATTTGTAAAGCAAGAGCCTGAGCCAAACTCCTCTGAAGTCAATCCTCTGGGGTTTCAATCAGACCCTGCATGTGTTTTTCCTCCTCCTCACCCCGGCATTGAGTTCTAACTGCAGCTGTGACTGGATTCTCACCATGGATCTCCAGCGATTTGGTCAGCCTACGTGCTAACTGTATTTCTCTGCCAAGAAGACTGCCTTTATAGAAGGACTTTTCTCTAGCATGACACTTTTCTATACAGCGTCTTTCATTTTTAGGCCTCCCATACATTCTCAAGGAAACCTAACTGCAGCCAAGTGCTAGGTATGGCATGGATAATCATGGTTGCAATTTAAAGGGTCTTGTAGCTTTGCCATATCAATAAGAGAGCAACAGTGAAGAGCAGACACCATGGTACCTCGAACACTACAAGCAGAGCAATTTGGAAAGTGTTGATTTTTCTGTTGGCAGTGAACGTTGTGCTCAGCAACCTTTTCACGTTAGCTGTGGGATTTTTGGTGATGCCTGGTATCGACCACATCCATTGTGAGGTGGCAGAGGCTGAGTGCAGCCTGCAGGGAAGCTGCGGAGCCTGAACTCTCCTGCCATCCTACAGTCGTGTCTGAAGCTGGTGGTGATAGGGCAAAACCTGGCTTTTTCAGTGCTGCCCTGCCACATCCCGTGCATCCATGAAATACTACTCATTCGAAGATTTTGGTGTGGGATGACTTATATGCTATTTCTAAATCCCCTCAGGACCTGGGGGGGTGAAATGCATTTTGTATGTGTGCAATTCTGTTGTTGTTATTTTTTTTTCTAACAGAAGGATAAACTTGGGGCTGCGATCAAAACAAAAACCACAAAGAAATCCTAAGGTGCCAAGAGAAGCTGAAACAATGCTTCTGGGATGGGACATCTGTTCTGGTGCTATCAGGCCAGTGCACTCCCCTGAGTGGGAGCTCATGTATCATTGGCTTTTGCTGACTTGAAACCTCTTTTTTACATTTTAAATGAATATTTGTCTTGATTTGGCATTTATTGCCTATTTAATATTTAAACATGCTTAATAAATCCTGAAATGAAACCACTGTCATATGAACATGGGACTTCTAGTCTCAGCAAGGGCAGTCATCAGCAGTAAAAAGACAACAAGCACAAAGTAGGGACAGTGTCAGTATAACAAACGGCGTTCCTTGTCTCAGTATATGCGTTGCAGGCTTGTCTCTGCTCTGGCAGCAGCAGGGCAAAGGCTCCTCTGGGAACGCAGTGCTGCACTGAGCTCTGATGTCAGAGGGCTGGTTACAGCCCTGACGCCACCCCCTTGACTACGGCAGCGAGGAGGGCCAGGCAGCAACGCATCCCTCTCCCTTGGTCCCTCTCCCTGTGGACACAGGGTGTTGTCTGTGCCGGGGCACCGGCGGTGCCTCCTCTGCAGGGATGCGGTAGAAGGCGCCGATGACATGGCCTCTGGCGTGGCAGTCTTCATCACTTCACAGTTAGTCTCCTCACAGATTTCATTTCTTGACCTGACACTCTCAGTGGTTCCTTCAGACTGTCTCCAAGCTGTTATTTATCCCTCGCTGTCAGGAACCAGCTCTCTGCTCCAGCTCCGTTTGGGTAGAGCTCTTTCTGAAGGCAAATTCCTCGAGCTCCCGTGTCCCTCGTGCTGCAGCTGCAGGTCCTGCTGGTGCACGGCCTTCCAGCATGAACTTCCTAGCCTCTCACTCACCCTGCAAACATAAGCTGTCCTGGGAACCGTTTTTTGCAGAAGATCCCTCTCAGTCTAGATTCACTAGATGCCCTGAGAAGATCCCCTCAGCTTTCCTCCTGCTGTCTGTTGGTGTTTGTCCGAGTGCTCACACTGGCAATAAATGGAAATTCAGTTCAAGAGCCTCATGGTCTGAAAAAAGATGTGTTTCTGTACTAAAGCAATCCTGAGAAGGTTTAATGGTAACCAAACAAAAACATATTCTGTAGGATCATTCTGCCTTTAATAAATTAGTTCTGTATCATGCAAATTTACTCAGTGGGGCATGAAAGATTCTCAAATTAGTGTAAGTACGGGAAAACTCCGCCTTATGAATCAAGACATTGCAATAGCTTTATGTCAGGAAGCGGCTCTTAGCTGTACAGGAACAGCGTATCCAGGAATAAGATTTGGTTCCATATAGCTAAAAAGTGGGATCGGGAACCCTTCATAGCTGTTTGCAGTGGGTGCTTTGGCAATGTTAAAACTGTCTGTCATGGTAGGGCCTGAGCAGATGTCCTTTCCTAACTCATTCCTGTTTCCTTGGGGAGTAAACCTGGGCAGATGGGAATGACAGGGCTGCAGTGGTTTCCCCGCTTAGCTGGACCCTAGGACTTCAGGGTGCGCTGCAGAATGCCCCTTCCCTACAGTGAAGATGAAGCCATAGAGAACTAATTCAGATGTGTTTTTCTACCTTTTTTTTTTTTTATAGCTACTAGGAAGTATTTTAAGAGCAATATGTGTCCTTGCTCAAATCCAGTGATGTGTATTTTCCACCTGGTGAATATTTTCACTTACAAAATCTATTGCTCCTCTTGGCTATTCGGTGGATCCTAATGAGCCCTATCCTGAGAGCTATTTAGCTATGTCCTGATGCTGGGAACACTGACAGTCAAACCAGAGAGCATGTGTTCTGCATGCTGAGCCATGTGCTAAAACACCACACTGCAAAATATAGATCCTATCTTCTGTGCAGATACACAGTGAGCGTACGTAAAAGAAAAGGTGAGGAGAAGCCCACAGGGTAATAATCAAGTGTTTAGCAGCCAACACTCAAGAAGCTCTGTGGCTTATCTAAGAGGGGGGAGTGAGAAACTACTGCCTGCTCTGGGAGAAACTGTAGTAGTGATAATGAAAATGTTATTGGTTGTTAATGTTTTAGACTATTCAGAGCGACAAGGAAACTTCTACCAGTTTTGAAGTCCATACGCCTGAATACGAACCTTAAATCTCAAAATCCTTGGAGGTTTTGGGGAAGTTTAGATTATGAATTTGAAGCTACATTTTACAGATTCAAATCCCTGTGCATTTGGAATGGTCTGAAACTTGGACTGAACCTTGTAGCTTTGGAGCTTCCTTACACATTTGCAAAGCTTTTTTCCTGTTTTCCCCCCCTCCTTCCTTCCCCTGCCCCATGATCCATCCATAGTTCCTTTTCTTTCCTATGGTTCTGCAGCAGGCTCTGCCATATGCTTTGCACTAGATTTGGTGTAAGTCAGAATAACATCCTGGACTATGATAGGTTCAGGAAGAGCTCTGGAAAAGCACTTGACTCTTTAATGCTATGTTAAGAGGGAGCTCATGAGACTGTTTCCCCACTGTGTAGCTACAGCGGGAAAACAAAAGTTATGAAGGCAACAGAGATTGCTACTGGCCAGCTCCAATGCCTAGTCAGAATTACTATTATTACAGCCCTGATGAAATATTGTAGCAAAATATACTAGTGATGGGGTTTGTGTGTCAATTAAAGGTAAAGGAGCACTGACACTGATGATGGGAACAGGTGTACAGGTCCATCCTCGTTCTCCACTGAGGTCTTTTTCAATATGTGAATCTGACCTAAGCATGTTAGAAGGCTCCGAGGCAAATTCATTCAACATGTGAACTCTGATCATGTGCAGAAGCCAGTACGGATGTCCTTTTACTCCCATTCCACACCATAGCTTATTATTTGTTTGGCCATGTACACTATTACCTTCTTCTGAAGCGTCAGTCAGCAGTGGGGTTCAAGATTCAAAGAACTAGTGACCTGACCAGAGATGGCAAATCATAAGGGAGGAGGAACTGAATGTCATTCATTCCTGTGCTAATAACTGAGAACAGTGACAGCTTGGCTTTATTTATCACGGGTCTTCATTTTCGTGATTGTCCCTACTTCTGTCAGTAATTTTCTTTTCAGACACTATCTTTGGTCTGTCATTTTGTCTACAGTCTTGAGCCCTGGTTGAAAGACCACTATACCTGGGAGGATGCTGTTTAATGCCCTGCTATTCCAATGGCTGGTCTCGCTGACTATTAGGGAAATTTGTTATAACTTAAAGTGACAGGAATCAAAACATGCCATGTTAATATTCAAAGACTCTAAAATGCTCTTTCCCTAAATACACACTGCATATGATTATGGTACCTTTTAAGGATACTCTTCAAAATATTTTGTTCTTTTTTGAATTGGTCTGGGAATTGTACTGCTACTAAATTATGAGCAGAAGTAGTTGAGTGGTAGCAAAAAGTATTCAGAAACAATTTGACAAATTTTATTCTGGTTCATATTTATTCCTCTTCCATGCATTACACAGGTTTTTTTTCCTTGTAAATATGATTTTGCTACCTGTTGACAATTTTTTTATATATTGAAAGACAATACAATCTGTCAGTAGACAGACTTCTGGAATGACAGACTTCCCACTCTCTCCAATCACTGTCTTTAAAACACTTCTTGTTTCTTCTTAACAATTACGTTCATCTCGTTCAGAGAACTGAAAGTGATCAATCACATAAATATAACAATTGTCCAGGAAAGTCATTTAATAAGCACTTCATAGGTCAGATTTGTTGGCACTAAACCTTCACTCATCAGTATGACTAGGAAACATATTTTTAGGAGTTAGTCTGTTCACAACAAAATAAAAAAACCCCAGAGTATCAACCTCTAAATAAATTATTTACTTTCAGTAACTCACATAACTCTACCAGAGTCTAATCCAGCATCCATTGGAGGTAATACAAATTTCCAGTGATGTCAGAGGTCATTGCTTAATGTTGTTAGTGATTTCAGTGGGCTTTTTTTATTTTTCTATCATTTGGGCTTTCTGAAAAACCTGTTCTGGACTCTTTGTGTCTTGTATTAAATAGGTGATAGACCAGTTGTGGTGGTCTTTGTTATATATATAGACTTTGCAATCCCTAATATTGTTATAAAGAATAGAATTTTGTATTTTTAGCTTGTGCCATGAAAAATTGTCTCTTGTTGCTAAAGGTGCTGACCTGTCCATCTGTCTGATAGGTGATAACTGAGATATCTGGGTAGCCACATACCGAAATTGTAATGTGATGTGGGTTGCAAAAGCCACACATCTGGTTTTCCCTCAAACCTGCCAGGAATGGGGAACCTTTGGCATGCACACTGATGGGTGACTCGCATGCCAAGTGTCTGTTGGGCAGTGAAGGGCTGGACATGCGTAGAAAGAGGAAAAAATGGCAAAAGGTGGGATTTTACCGTTCTTCCTCAGTTGTACCACTTGGGCTTTGCAGTGGCCTCTTTCACGGTTGAACATGTGGTGTGCCAAAACAAAACCAACACGTGGCATCTCGCAACCCCGCACTCCTCCCTGGTAGACATGTGGGGCTGTGTGGTGGCCAGCAGACCACCACTTCCCGAGCAGGGGTTTCCGCCCTGAAGTAAAGGGTCCCTAGATGTCCCTTGTTCATGTTAGGGACTGGTGCCAAGGAAGGAGATGGAGGGACTGGTAGCAACAGCTTCAGCAGCATTAACAAATGTAGTGGGGTGGGAGAGCTTTGCAAAGCCTAACAGCTAAATTAATGTGAGTGGGTTGTTTTTACAGGCCTGAGTCTTTTGGACTCTCCCACCTGCCTTTGCTCAGTTTCCACAGGCTGAGCTGATGTGATTTTAAACCCTTTCCTCTGCATAGATTTCTGGACTGTCCTTTTCTTGGACTCCTCTGGCACATACCACTTCCAGGTCTCCTAGGTCTCCAGGGCCAGTTCTGGTCCTCACAAAATATACCATGTAAAACCCATCTTTTCCCACATCTTCAGCTTTATGATTGCTCCAGCTAATGGCTTATTGTCCTGGGACACTTGAAATACTTACTACGCTGTCAGAGGGATTCCAAGTCAGTTACCCTTCAGCTCACACATCACAAGACGTGACAAAATCAATAAAATACTAAAAACATTTCTCTGCTTCAGTTTTCTCATTCCTTTGACATGTGCCTTGTGTTTTAGGTTCTCTTGCAAGACCAGGATCCTTCCTGTTTTTCTGTACAAGACCTTTCCTCTGCAGTGGAGTATCTGTGGCATCTTCTGTCTTTCTTTTAAGTAGGTGATGAGCAAAATCTGCCTTTAAAACTTGCTGTCCCACTTGACAGTAACATCTTGGCCAGCATGGTTGACTGATCACATTGCCTCACCAGCTTGCTTGCTGTTTAATTACCAGCTTATCAAAGTGGATGTTTTTCCTGATCTGACTGTCGTTTTGGCTTAAAGTGTTTCTTCTAGCAGAAAATTATCAAGGTTTAATGGTTCTTTTTCAGTCCAATTCTGCCAGCCTTACAATTTCATTTAAAGACAGAGATCTAAGAAGAAAAGAGGCAAGCAAGCCTCTTGCACAAAAGCTGTCTGCAGTTTGAAAGTGAGTCTCCAATATCAGGCAGAGCTCTGAGACAGGGGAAGCAGATCGTCACTGCTGCTGTTAATAAAATAGGAAAACAATTCAGAGAGGCCATACCAGTCTGAATGAGTCTGAAGGCCTAGAGGACGTGGTATGCAAGAGATTTGCTTCCTTTTCTATTTTACAGTCAGCTACAGGGTTTTTTTAGGATAGTGACATATCAGTATGCCTTCCAGCATTATCTTCCTGTCCTGTTTTATCGGAATTTTAGTCGGTGATGGCTAATGGAATTAAGCACTGGCCCTTTTCTTTGGAGCAGTCCAACTGGGCATGCAGTGGTTAACGTGAAGGGATGTAACAGGAGAAATAAATTGCCTAATTGTTGCTGATGGCTGCTGGAGTGCTCCAAGCACCCCAAGCCCAGTGTATGTGCTGTGCATCTCTCATTTCTGCGGGGAGAGCTGGCTTCATTCATCGGCTGCTTTGTGTCTGATGAAAGGAAGAGATTCTCAAAGAACGCACACCTCAAACAGGCCGTGAGATTTGAGGCACTGTTTTTGCTTCAAGGCCTTCTTTGGGCCGTGAGGAGTCAAAAATTAACAGCGAGCAGTGTTAGTAGAACAGCTAACCTTTGTTCTACATTTTCAGGACCAAAAAGAAGGTCATTGCCCTTAACCTAATCTTCTATTATCTTCTATTCCTAGCCAGTGTTTTTGTTAACTCTTAATGTTTTCAGTGTGCATTTGCCACAGCATCCATCTTCCTCCCAATGCTTTTTTTGGAAGCCAGTGAAATAAAAGGGAGAGAAAAAAGATGTTTTAATTTCTAGCCAGAGGGGAAAGTGTTATCTCTAAGATGAGTTTGGAGAAAGTAAAAATGTGAAATGAGCTAGCTTTGTAGGGGTGCTGGCTGCTTATAAATTACTCTTTTTGCTTCTGGTGCTCTCTGACACATAAAGAGCTTTACCCTAGAAGTGTGCACATCCATCTAGGAGTGAGAAAATACTAAGTAGGCAGGAGCTGATGTTACAGGGAAGTGTCCTCTGCTCCTCCTTGGGCTGCAACTGTGTGAGGATTGAACAGACAATCTCTCTTTCTGGTACCCTGCTTTCCCTTCATCTCTTCCCTTATTTTGTGGTGGCTTTAGTGGGGGCTTTACATCCCCAGACCTGACTCCTGTGCTTTTCTTCAGAATGAGGACAGCACAGGCAACAGAAATGAACGTTTCTGGCTCCCACCAGAGCACCTCCATCCTTAACTAGAAGGTAAAAGGTGAGAAGCTAGTTTGGTTTTCAGACCTGATTTCATTATTGGGTGGTAGCACTGGCATCAGATGACTGCACTGTTTCCTATTTACGTATTTTATTTATTTATTTGCTGCGACATGAAGCTTAATCTGTTGTGAAACCACTAAATCCTTTCTCACAGTTGACCAAAAAGTCATTAAAGTGGAACAACTTTCATTTTGCTTTCATTTCGCGTTGAGATGATTTGGATTCTTTCCGGTGACCTCAGATGAAAGGCTTACTGTCCCATTACCACTCACCTGACCTGTGCAGTCACTTATTCTTACGTCATCTTCGTGGCTAGATAAAGGTTTTCTTTGTGTGAGGTGATGCTGTGGATGCAGAACAGTTACAGGGAAAACGCTGAGGGTGAGCTCATCTTCTACTGCATATAAAAGAGGAAAAAAGCAAGTCAAAAGAATGAAAAGATTATAAACTGGAAAAAAGGGGGTGAACAGGAAAGCCTGGGAATGGGTTTCAGGTATTCCAGATCCTTGTGGGACTTAAAACAGGGTTTTGGTATGGACCTCTCTCTAGTGTATTGTAAGAATAAGCATTAATATCAGGACATCTGCAAATATAAAGGGCTTAATAGCCACAAAGGACATGTTTTTTGAGTTCTGGTAACTGAATTCTTTCCACTTTACCTTGTAGGACACTGTCATATCTATTAAGTTCAGGGCAACGTGTGTATAAAATGCTCTTAAATCAGCATTCCCTATTCCTCCACTGCAGACATTTTACACCTGCTTGATACTCACAGTGTGTGGGTGCAAATCACTATACAAGGCAGTCAAGCCCTGTACCGCTTGAGAATTACTTCAGTAATTCACAGTTTATTTCAGCTGCATTCATCGAAGTGTACAGGTTTTTACTTAACACCTTAAGATCCTCTAATCAGAGTGTGCAACTCCCTGGATGAATTGTCTGACTTTAACCTCTAGAAGCTGTGAGTTCACATCCTTCTTTGGGGTTGTCTTTCAGTCAGAATACGCCACAAAGTCTGTTTTCCTCTGTGTGAAATGAAGGACTAAATTCCCCACACACTGTTATTCTTATCAGCCCAAAACATGCTGCATAGGACTACAGCATTTCAATGGCTCTTTGTACTGAGGAAGAAAAACATAGGAAGTCAAGTCTGATTTTCCAGAAATGGTGCATGCATGAAGAAAGCTTTGCTCCATATGAAGGAAGGGGAGATATACTCTGAACTCTCTATCCCTTTGCTTGCGGAGCACTCATCCCCTCATATTGGTGTTCCCCTACGCTTCTGTGCAGACCTTTTAAGCAGCCGTTTTGCTGAGCTCCATGGAACGAGAGTATTTGCCGGCGTATCTGCAGCAGCCCAGGAGATGCTGAGCAGCAGCGTGCATCTAGTGTGCAATTGGTAGAAAGGAAGCAGTTAATTAGCCTTTTTTATGCCCATGTCAATATGTTTCTATTACAATCATGGGTCCATGTTGGTACCCTCAGGTGGCTAATTTACGTGAAATTTCTTGTGTGCGTTGAGCTTTAAACAACATCCTGGGTAGCCTAGTGAAAAAAGTTGTTGATGGCTTTTATACAAAAGATTGGAAATTCAGCCCCTGTTGGGACTGTGTTTTCAGCAACAGCACAAAAACATTAATATCTGTCTTTCTCTCTCTGTTAATAAACAAATCCTTATCACTGTTTTTTTTCCCTAAACAAAAGAAATGGTCCAAAGCATTTAAGACATACAAAGCCAAGATGTGCTATTTATAAAAAGAGCCAAGGCAGATAAAGAATGATTTATGACACTCATAGAGCACCTTTCAGCCAGCTAGGTCACACGCCATTTTGCAAACTGATTGTACACACTCTGAATGGCTCTGTGTGTTGTGAGATAAATGAAAAAAGTGTAACTTTTTCCAGAAGTAAGTAGAAGTACGGCACATCACTACAACAACAGTTTAACAAATCTGCACATTAATTTCAAGGAGGCAGAGAACAACTGAACAGCAGGAAAGATAAATGTACTGTAGTTGGGTGGGTCTTGAAGCAGCACTAAAACCTTTACTTCAGTGAGCAGTGATGTGTTATGTTAGCAATGATGAATGTCTGGCACTTTGGGTGTACCCTGTGCTGAGCTTTGGCTGCCCAGAAGTCAGGGGAGCTGCACCGATTTATGCTGACCTGAGCATCTGGCCCATTCTGCATTAACTTTATTCAGACTAAATGAATTCCTGAAAAACACAAGCTAGAGCTGTTTTGGCAGGAGTGGGGAAGTTTTATTGGAGAGGATTCCCTTGCTATCCGTACTGCTCTCTCTGTTCCTTACACAACTTTCCTAGAAGTGAACCACACTACTTTAACTCTTTCCTGTGGTGCCTCACCTCACTGACCTTCATGTCAAGATGTGATCTGAACTGAAAGAAGCAGCAGTTTCTGTTGTAAGAAACGTTGTTATTGAATCTTTCCACTTGAAACATGGTAAGCCTCTTTCACCATGGGCCCTCCACTCTGAATGTGGTGGTTAGAAATCCAAAGATGATGGATGGACCTGCCATCACTTCTCCATGTTTCAATTTTCTTCTGGCATTGGAGAAGTGCCAGCCTCTACCCCAAGTGCTCTTCCTTCACTGTGAATGAAGGATCTCATACCACTGGTTGTGTTACAGCTCCCGCTGCTCTGCACCCCTGCCCTTTGCAGATCCTCCTGTTTCCTGACTCTGTGAGCTTCCCCAGAGCATGACTTGCCTTTGCAAAGGTGTCTTCAAATTGTGCCTCTGCTGCTGCATCACTATGTTGCTGTTCTCCGGGGCCAGGACCCTTTATAGCCACAGAAGACTGTAGGAGCTTTGGCTTTTCTGTGCCAGGGTGATCCATGGGCAGCATGTATGGGGTGCATCCTTTCTCTGTGCCTACTTTGGGTGAGACAGCAGTATAGGAAACCTTGTCTTCCTGAAATCAGAAGGATTAATCCCTTCAGTGCTTGCAAGACCCTTGTTCAGTTCCTGCTGTAAGCCAGACATGAGGTTTTCACATGCAGGTTGCGGCATCCCACGTTTCATTGATGCTGGTTAGCAATGTGTGCTGTGCATAGTGTGCTTCAACACATCCATTCTGCAGGCTGAATAACTGGGACAGAGTAAGGCTGGATGTTTTTTCCCAAAGATGTACGGCAATCAATTCCAGAAAGAAGAGGAGGACCTGAGAATACAAACTCTGTTCCTGTAATTGCTGGACTGACTCATGGTTGGAAGGTGTAAAGTAGTTTAGGAAGCATCAATGTTTGATGATTCCTTTCTGGTCAAGTAACCCAGCTAAAGAACTCAGTTTACCACATTAACTACAATAAAAAGCAACGACATGTGAGTTGAGCATCTTTCAAAGACCTTAAGTGTGGCTTCATTCAAATCCTTGGTGTTTGTAGTGAACAATGTGAATGCATCTATTTCCATACAGTAACTGAATGTGCTGCTAGAAATGACGAAGATGCAGAAGACAAGTAGAGGCTTATAAGGATCCTGTGATTGTTAATACTCATTTAGTCCAGAGAAACAGCTGATACATCCGCTTTTTCTGTAAGGTATTTTCTGTAAGGTATGCGTCTTTCTCATGTGTTAAGAGATATAATCCTGAAAGAATTAAAGGTGACAGATGATCAGTTGAGCTATTGATCTGTTGATTGATCAAGCTATCACATGAATGCTTATATGAGCTCATAAATAAAGTGTGCAAACTTCTGCTAAGGTATTAAAAGTGAAATAATATTAATAATCTTTTTTCCCATTCCACAGACGGTGCATGTACATGCATATGTATCTGAGTATATTGCAGCAGGTAAAGGCACAACTTGCAATTCCGTAGAGAGAAAGGCAGTTATAGAGATGTGTTTTGTGTTCAGCACTGAACGTGGGTAGACCTGCAGTTTTAACGAATATGTGATTGATGGCTATGGTGTGTAAAAGTTGTATCCCATGAGTCTCCCACTGCTGGTCAGTGGTGTAATTGCTTAGGTGCGGTGCAGTTATCTTGGAGGTTACAGTGAGGTCCCTTGAGTAGCTACTGTCAGTACCATGAAAAAAAAAACTTGAGCAGAAGACAGAAAAATTGAAATGGCCTCAAACTTAGTGAGGAGTCTTTGATGTGTACAATGACCTAATAATAAGTAAGCAGGTTCATTTTACATGCACTGAAGCTTCTCTAGTTATGTGGCTGGATAACTAAGCACAGCTAGTTGTCACAGTCAAATATTGATGTCATGGATACCTGAACCATAATAGCCAGATATGTCTGATGAGATGGGACGTAATCCTTATAGCAGCAAAAGGATATAGGTTACATTTTTCCTGACTTCATTATTTTGGTATTCAGTGACCCTAAGATATACAAGATGCATATTTTTAAATCCAGATTGGTTCTCAATCTTGTCCCCTGACAGCAGGGAGAGGGCAGTGAAGGGGATGAATGGCTGGGGGACAGGAAGGCAAGGCTGCCTGTTGTGGAGGTGGACTGTGAGATCATGTGGGTTTAACATGTTGGTAGAAGACTTGCAGTGTTAAAGGAAGAAAGGTCTTTGATGTGTTTCCTTCCTTTTGCAAGCCTTATGTTGAAAAAGTTGGGAACAATGCTATTTATTTTAGTTATAAGGAAGATAATACACCTTGGAGTCATCTGCATTTCCTGCTGTATGGTTTTATCACTAATACCAACAGCCTAGGTAGGAGGAATGGACCCAAAGGGGCTGTGGAGGTGGAAGAAAAAAATAACCATAGTGACCATCTGTCTTTCATCTGAGATGAAGTACCCTGGGCCATTTCAGAGTGGTTAAAATAAGCAGTGGTAGGATTTCTGTAGTCATGATTGTCTAAAATACATAAGGCAAGTTTTACGGGGAGAGAATATATCTTATTAGATCAACTGGTATGGCTGGAAAAAAACAGGTTTTTCAGGCTGAAAGTGTTTCTGTGTTTCTTCCAGCTATATCAGTCGGTCTTATAAAAGATATTATCTCTCTCTATAAACCTTGCTTCAGGGATGGCCCTGTACACTCCTGCAACCTCTCACAGGACAAAGTAACCCAGAAGAACAGAGGTGCACTTTGCCTGCCCTTCATCCCACAATGCAGCAGGTCCTGTCCTCGGACTGTGCATCGGTCCAAAGGTGACCAAACAGCATCCAGCACCCTGACACGAGTTTGGGTTTGTGCCAGGTTCTCAACTAACTTGCTTTGAAAAGGGAGGCTGGTGGCTTGGGAGGTTGCTCGTGTGGAGTATGGTTTCTGTAGCACCCAGTTGCCTAATGGTTAATACGAGATTCTTCAGTCGCTAAACCAGGTATCCATCATCTCTGTTGGGAGAGACATCTAATACGTTCTCCATTCCCATCCAGCTAGGAGGAAAAGTCACAGAAGGTGACCGTAGTTAGCCACTCTCCTCTGCACTAGTCCATGAAGCCTAGTCCGTGAAGCCCTTCCGGGTGCTGTGACCCTCTTCATGAAGTATGACAACTACTTGCAATGGCACTTTCCAGCTTCTGGAGCGGAAAGGTGGCAGCCCAGGTTTATAAAAGGGTTTATGAATAAAAAGTTAAGTAGGGAAATGCTTCTCCTGCACTTTTGTCTAGATGTCACAGACTTCTAAAGGAGCTCATAGGAACAGTCTCTGATAAAGTAAAGAAGTTCTCAAAGGAAATTCAGACATCTACTTTGGGGAGCGCCTTTGATACATCATCTAGTGAGCTCTGATAGAAACTTTTGACCTTAGATTTCTCACAGTCAGTTTCTGGATCTCTAAATAGTTTATTTCTTGAACTGTGTCCTACACTCAATCCCACAAAACCCCATACAATTTCAGGCTAAAGAGGGGCTGGGTGCTGTCAAAATGAGGGCAGAATTTCCCTACAAACAGGGAAGTTAAAAGGGTCTGGTCAGGGTAAAAATCATGGGGCTGCTAGTACACCACAGAGCTGTTCCAGCAAAGAAGTTGTCTCTGTATTTAAAAGTAATAATAAAACAAATGTACTTACTTTGTTACTTAAAATAACCTTAGAAGATTAAAACGATAGTTTTCATTTGTCAGTATTCTTATTGTTTGACCACAATGCAGTTTCCTCTGTTAATGAGGTGCTAGTGATTTTCATTTTTGCCTATATAGTCATTTTCTGCTCAGTTTCAATTTTAGATTTTATGCAGCATCACAGAGATGCAATCGCCAGAGCAGATTGTTAGTTTATATTTAAAATGCCTCCACTGTTATGTTTCTTTTTTTAATTAACATATAACCCCATGGAAACAATTCTGTTGAGCTTGAGCATCATAACAGTCCTTCAGAAATGAAATTGTAGAAGTGTGACTTCCAGTATTCTATTAATTTGGAAATTGTTTGTTTCCTCATAAGCTCCAGTACTGTCAGTAGATAAAACCCAATAGTTGTGCCACTGCAAGTCAAAAGGAAATCTTAAGGTTTTCTTTGTACATTGAAAATTTACAAAACATCCATTTGAATGTACTTAACAAAACATTTTACTTTTATTAAATTCATTAAAAGGGTTCTGGGCAATTTTGAGATCAATACAGACAATTGCACAAATACTGGAGAAGCCACCACTGCTTGCAGCTAGGCATCACTGGGAGCAGACTGGAATTAACTGTGCAGTTTGAGAGCTTAGAAGTGACTAATAACCTTCACCTTCACTTGACCCCAAATATTTGTAGCCATTGGGAACAAAACGTTATGGATGAACTCTAGTTTAGGCCACATGTATATATTTCAGAATTCATTAGTGACTTACATACATTTTGCAATATTGCAGTATTGAGTGTAGTGTAACAGATGGGTACTGCTAACACCAAATCTATCCCAATTTATACTGAAGCACGGGTTGTTTCTTATTCCTCGCATCTTGGCAAAAAGTTGCATGTTAGACAAATAAGTGATATAATCTGATGATCAGGTTTGAACTGGCTTTCAGGAGTGATGAATATGTGGAAAAAATATCTCTTGTGTATGGAAATAAGTGCAGGATGAAAACCTAGTTGCCTTTTCTATTCTATTGGAATAAATTAAAAATAGCTGCATGAAATCATGGGAGTCTCACGCTTATTATGTTAATTCAAGACGAAGATAAAATTCATTGTTTCGGACAAAAAAATTTACATTTAGCAAATATGATGTACTAAAGGGAGTTTTAAAGAAAGAAGGACCATTTTCCTACTGCAAGAAGGACAATTTTGGTTCTACCATATATGATCCGGTGGGATTTTTGAGGGTATGTATCCTGCTAAGGCATTGCAGATGTAATGGCAGGGCACTAAAATACCATAGACTTGCTGATCCATGCTCAATTTTAAAATATCCATTAATTGTCTACTATTTGCTAGAAATCTGCAGAATTAATGTGTTTTACATGTGCAGGTAAAGACTAGACATCAAGAAGCTGTTAAAAGGACTGGGTACATTTGTGAAAAAGTAGAGGCACTGATAATTTGGGAGCAATCAAGACTGAAAGATTTACAAACAGAAGGTGTGAACAGTCAGGTACATGGCCGTGGATGCTGAAATCTGCTTGAGAAGGTTCCCTGGGAAAGTGCTAGAAATATGTACAAATTTATCCCCATGTGGAAGAGGTGCCAAAAATGCTTATCTGTTGCACAAAATTTTGGGTAGGGCTGGGTAAAAAAAACTCTATCAAGGGCTTTCTTTGATGTCAAACTTGATTTTGGCCTAAACCATGTTTTTGGTTTTGTTTCCAGAAAATATACACTTCCTTACAAGAATATACCTATGCTTACAAATCACTGGTCAAAACCAAGAACATACAGACAAGCATTTAATCCAAAACTAAAATTTTTTAAGTTTTATTTTCTCTGGAAAGTTTGTAGAAGTAGTAGAAGTTTCTGATGAGAAGTTTTTTCTTTTTCTTTTTTTTTTGTAATTAAAAGTGTCCACAGGAAAAAAACAAACAAACCATGTTTCAGCCTCCTGCAATGTTGTAGAGCTTGGAGGCTAAAGAACTCAGTGAGGAGCTTTGCCTTGATCTGAGCAATGTGTCTGTGGGCCACCATGGTTTTGGGAGCTTTTGAAGGCTTGGTGTATGGGGGAACTGCCAGGCTGTGTCAGTAGACTGCGTGTGTGTATGCTGCTGAGCTGTGAAAAAGTCAGCATCTTCTCAGGATGCCATTTCAAACTTTCTGCATCGCTGACACTGTAGTCTAGGCAGCACTCTCTGGGGAAATGAGCATAAATATGTTGATTCCCACCTGGATTTCACCATGGCAATCAAGACACTGAAATAACCAAGAGACAAGATGCTATGGTCTTTGTCTCCTTTTCTGTCTTCCTTCTTACTTTTCTTCATATAACAGAGTTGGTAGGACTAACTAACAGTGCCAGGTCAGCATGTGGGGATTTTACATGGTTGCTACAACCATCTTGCTGTCAAGGGGCTTAGTTTGAGGTCCTCCTGTCTCAGCTCATCCACAAGGTTAAAAGTCGGGAATCAGACCCAACTAAGAGACTTATTTTCAAAGCTCAAGATTCAGAGGCTGTTGGTACTGACAGTTGAATGTCCTATATTCGGTCCTTAGGGTCTGCAAGGATGTGGCTGCATATATGGAGCTCACATTACCCTCTTCCTCCCACAGGTTTTCGGGATCAAAACTATGAAAGGACTGCTTGGCAGGCAGAGAAGGGCTGGTTGGAAGACCAGGCTTCATTTCCCAGGGTCCTGGGGTTGAACTTCATCCAAGGGAATGTTCTCTGTATCAATTAGATTGTTTTGATTACTGGTTATGAGTATTATTCCTTGAGATTTTGCAAAAATTTGTTTTTGCCGAGCCATTCCTCTGTTGAATGTGCAGTCAAGACCAGTAGAGAGGACAAGGTGCACATTGCAGTTACAATCATGACAAAGCTCTGTGTGCTATGGTTGGAATTTAGGTACATTTCTGTGTCTTGTAGGGGTGCATGGAGTATGCTTTCTGCATGTACACTTGTCTGACAGTCTGTGGCATGCCTACAAGAGATGCAGTGTGAGTCTTGCAGACCTGGGAAGGAACTCAGAGCTTCCTGATTTCCTGATTTGATGCGTTTCCAGTTTCTGCCAGCAGTCTGTGGTGAACTATGACAGTGCTGTGCAGAAACGCCATCACACAATGGGCCTGTCCACTCCTATACCCATCACTTTCTGCCTTCCAGCATGCTGATGGCTGCCTAGCACACTACCTAGGTGAGGGAGCCCTCCTGTAATCTGTGACATTCAGGGACCATACGAAGTTTAGAAAATCCAACTATAGACTTGCTTGCTGGTGTTAGCCTACTTCTTAAACCAAGTAGATTGATACGTTTGCAGGCAACTCCAACCTGCTGAGAGCTGTAAGTCATTGCTACTGATAGGCAGATGTAATAAAGGTTGGTAGGCCTTGATCTTACTAAGTTTTTACATGCCTATAGACATTTAGGTCCATTCCAAACAGTCCTCTCACCAGAACTGTTAAGGAGCAACCAAGGCTGACAACGACTTACCCTTCTATTAGAAGTTAGCCATGCTGACCAAGGGCATGGATGCAAGCCATGTTGGTAAAGCCTTCCCAGACTGCCTTTGTTCTGAGGATGAAGGGAGCAATCTTGCAAACAGAGCAATCTCTGAAGAGAGGTTCAGCATTCTCATATTCCATTCATGGCTCTGAGAAGGCTCAAGTGTTTTCAGGAGGCACTCAGCAGCTTGCAGAATTAGGCACAGAAGAGGGCTGTCTGTCAATCTGGTCCTGTCCTCAAGCAACAAAATTGTTTAAAAAGAATAAGAGTGTGTCTGATTCTTCCTGTTTCCATTTGTAGATATAAATATATATATGTTCAAATTATTTTATGAGTCGGATTGTGAGTGGCAGCTGAGAAACACTCAAATGCCTGGATTTTAATGCAGTTACTTCATCAGGAGAGTGCAAGAAGAAGTAATGAAGCCTGTTAAAAGGGAATATCTCTGCTGCTTGTTTTGCTTCATAAATATTCATGAACACCCCCCTCTCCTTTCTTTGCCCTTTGACTGCTTCTATTAACTGGGAGCCATTAGCTGTGGATGAGGCTTGAACCTCATAAAACATTTTGTGGTCATCAGATGCATTATTGGAGGAATTTGCAGACACAGATACTCTTGACATTCACATCTGTTCCATCTAATTATTCCCAAATTGAAATCATAAGGCCCTCTTTGTGACAATGCAGTATATTTCTGTGGAGTTGATTGTGTTATTAGAAGCAGGGGTTTACAACTTCAGCCAGAGAATGAGCGAGACACTGATGAAATTTCAGTTTTTCTTTGCAGTATTCCTAGCGATGTCAAATAAGTTTGAGAGCGCATATATGATGTATGTATGAGCCTATGTAACGTAAAAAAAGCGCGTTATTTTTTATGTGAATATTTTATTGAGGAGGCCAGAAGGCAGTAGTAGAGGACTTATTCATTGCTTTGAATAAGCGTTGAATACTCCTCAATCATTCATTTGGGTAATAGAAAGTATTCCTCTGTCAGGAGTGAGTATGCCATGGGGAAGGTCTAGGTTTTGAAGTAGCTTCATGCTTGGAGACTCCCAAGGAGGTATTCCAGCCAGTGCACTCTTCACTCCCTTGGTGCAGCCCAGGAGCTCTATCAGAGGAGACTGCGCCAGTGTTCAGGTCTCCATGTTTTGGGTGGCCAAGTAATCGTGAGGAGGATGGGGACACAGCCATAAGCAGTTTAGCTATTTGGATCTTTAGTGGAAAAAGCAGTTGTTTGAATGACTAGTTCTGTTTTTTCCCTTTTCTCCTTTGTCCCACTACCCTCCCCCCTCAGTGTTTTTTTTAGCTCCTTTTTTATTTTGGCATGTCTCCATGGCCTGATAAGTAATACCTGCTGTAAAGATTGCTTTTGTGAGGTAAATACCTGTCCAGCAGGAACCAGATGAAATCAGCAGCTCATTTCACAAAGGATGCTAGAAGTCTAGCAAATGCTAACAGATTTTGATCAGCTCTGGACTAGAGAAGAAATGCTAAACTGGAGGTGAATGTTTTCTTAAATGGCATGTTATTTTATTGTGCTCTCACTTTCTCTGCATCCATTCTTTGCTTCACCTACAGGCTGTGGGACAGATCACCAAAATCAGACGTGTCATCCCATAATGTTGAGAATAGGTGGAAACTGATGTCATTCTTTGTTACAGCAGATTGGCTTTGGGGATTTAAGGATGAAGCAATAAAATGACCAGCTGCTTGCCTGAAAGGAGCTCATGTCTCATTAAAAAAAAAAATTGTTTGTTTATTTATTGCAATTATTTACAGACTGCTGATTCACTGCCACATTTTAATTTTTATTCTCTACGTGCGTGCACACACACACACACCACTGCAAATATGTTACAGAAAAGCTGCAAATTACAGGATGTCTAATTAGAAAGCTTTGAGGAAAAGATGACAAAGAATCATTCACCATGGAGACAGAAGTTGCTTGCTGGTTTATAGCCAGCTAAACAATGCCGGCGACTCTGATAAGCTATTCCTGGGGAGAGTAGGAGTTAGCCTGTGTGAAAAGCAGGGAGCTGGTATGCAGTGTCTCACGGAGGAGCAGAGCTCTCTGCTCTTAGAGAGGGACCAGAGACAAGGATACGTGAATACAGAGTGGTGAATACACTGGCTACATCTTAGATCTATTTTATAATCTGATATAGTGCCTGATTCAGACTTCTGAAGACAGCAGAAAACCACTCTTTGCTTTCACTAACTTTTGTTAGGTCACAAGCAAAACAAATCTGTGGTTTCTCTGTAGACCTGGTCATCAGAGATGATCTGGAGACAACAGATCTGAATCTAGATTACAAGAGTACTAGATTCTTACAGTGCTCAGACAGGAGGATTTTTTAACTTCAGCTGTGAAATCCAAATATTTGTTCTCAATCTGTATTCTCTCAGTCCTGTGGAACTGGCCAGAAAAAGGATATTTGGTTCAGGGCTATTTTTACATGCAAGATGTTTGTCACTAGCACAAAATTTGACGTGATAGGCAGCCTCTGCGTAAGACAGTTTGGGGACAAGAATAGCAGAAAACGCTGCAGATGAAGACTGAGGAACATTGACAGTGATCTATTATTACGTGTAGAAAAATTGCACGGTGCATGACTAGATAGAGCATGTAACATAAGCTTCTGTATCCATTTCGGAGATATGCCATTCTGAAGGTTTCAGACTTCTGCTTTTAGCAGAAGGGGTTCCAAATTATTCCACATTTCTTGCATTTCAAGAGCTATGTAGTGACTCCTGTTCACAGCTTTGTGAGCTGTGGGCATGCCTGTTGCCATCACCATGGGATGTCACGCGTGACAACATTGCACCCAATGCAGCATCACAGCAGCACTGCACGTGAGGTGTCAGATCCGCCACAGTACTGTGCGAGACACTCTCCTTTCCTCAGAGACAAGGGAGGTAGGGAGACTTTTACTAACGTTTTGATTTAGACTGTATTCAAGTTAGGGACCAATCTGATCAACCAAGACCTGCCTTGCTGCAAAAAACACTAAAGCAACCAAACCAAAAAAGTAAAATGTAGCTTGAGAACCTATGTTAATTACTGAGAGAGGAAGTAAATTTGTCAGGTCTGAAAACCTGACAAAATCCCTACTGTGAAAACATTTGGGGTCTAAATTTATACCTTTCTGCTCAAAGTACATATCCGCCTCTTTAGAAGTAGGTTTTGATTTGCATTTGGAAGTGATCATCAGGCTTTAACTGCATGAGATCAGAAGTCACTGAGGGTCAGGTAAAAGGGTTCTTATGAGAACTAGATGAAATTCGGGTTCTGTTTCAAACAGGGGATATACTTCAGGTTAGCTGAAGGAATACATTGACTGTATTTTCAAAAAACCAAACAATCCAGGATATTTTGCCATTCTGAATTGCTGAACAAGCATCATTAACATACAAAAGAACAGCTTTGATAATATCTACACTCAACTTTTCACTTCAAACGCTTGTACCCCTGGATTGCTTGTTCCTGGCAACTGTAGAGAAAATTTTACTCAGTATAGCAATAAGCCTCAGAGAAATATTTTTTCATTAAAAAAGCCACAAATATTTTAGCTATGTAAATGAAAACTAGGGCAGTGATGTTCCTTGATCACTGGGACCTCCTCATGAAAAAGTGAGACAAACCTAGTAGAACTGGGATATACATATTTCTCAAGAAAACTTTGCTGATAGGTATCATGCAGGGAAGAAAGGACAACTTCTTTCAACATACCTAGACTAAGCTTCAGTTGACTTCGGTTCTGGCTTTTGGTGCAGAGCTGCAATTTCATCAGTCATCAAAGGGAAACAGTTTGCAGAAGTCGCCCAGAACTTCTCAGCAGCATATGTGAAATGGGATATTTTCATTCCCAGAAATCTGAATGTAAGTTAATTTGTATCTGTATGCACTGGTGAGTTTTCCTAAGTTTTGGATATTCAAAAGTCTAAGTCTGCACAAAGCTGTGTGAACTGTACTTGCTGAGACTCCTAGGAGTGTCCTCACATTCACATGCCACCTTCACTTCACGTGCCTGTATTCAGCAGTCTATACCTGGTTCCTAGCACACCTTTCACTGAGATTATACAACTTGGAGCAGGCAGCATGGAATAAGTGATCAAGAACTTGACCTTGAAATGAAAACTCCCCAGCTAGGCTGTGTATTCATAAGGAGACTGCAGAAAGGCTAAACCAAAGCCCCAGTTAGTGGTGGTGGTCTCTAGGATGGCATCCTAAGCACAGGAGGGGATGCATTGCATTTAGCAAGGATGCCACATTTGACAAATGGCAGTATGTACATGCTGAGATGGAAGATAAAAAGAAAGGGCAAATGCGGGTTTAGATACCAAAAAAATTGTTTTCAAACACAACTACAGTCTAAAAGTTGTGAGGAAAAAATGGTGGATTGCTTCTGTGTAATTAGGCTGCCCTATGAACAGAGTCCTGGACACTCATATCTACAAAGCAGTAGTGGGTGATAGAGCTCTGCCAGTGCTGTTTGGTCAAAAAGTCCCACTGGGATAAGTGGTCCTACCATCAAATCAATGGCAACAGTGATCTGTTGAGCTGATTAAGATACAGGCTTTCTTTTCAGCACCCTTTCGTTTCCCAAAAAACCTTCAGGTGTTGGTAAGGCAAAGGCAGAGTCTGCTCAAGCTGTGTGGGCAGGAGGCTGCTCCCTCCTAGGGTCAAACCCAAACTCGCCCTAGGAGTGGAAGGACACTGTCAGAGGAGAGTCTCTAGACTGAAATTTCTCCCACCCCGCGGTCCCAACAGATTAAAAATCTTCTGTGTGTTTGTCCTCATTCCTGGCTGGGCATACAGTATTCTGTAGAAGGAAAGCACTTGAGCCAGCTAATTAAACATGTCAGCTCTTTATCCAGGAGAGTATTATATTAAATTATGTACAGTAAATATTTTTGGAAGGTGGAATTCTAAAGAGAACTTATTGATTTATGGCAAAGGGCCAAGCTGCTGATGGGGTTGGCAGACGTGTTCAGCATCCAGGGCGAGCCTGGGTATGGTGTATGCTCAGGAGATGCAGCGAGCCGGGCGTATTAGCGCAGGGAGAGGCTGCTCTGTGCTCTGCGACTCTCCCTCCTTTTTGTAAGTGCACAGAAAAATTGTGAGCACCCCTCGGCTTTTTGTATGCCTGTTGAATCGATAATGGCGTTGTAGAAATGCCTGATCAGCACTACTGTCTCAGCTGTTCTTGTAAATGGCAACATTACAGGACTACCCGGCCATAGCAAGAAAGGGTGGCAGTGAGGGGAGGGAGGAGAAAAATGTCAGCAATATGGATGGCCTTGCCAATGCTGTGAAGGGCTGGAGGCGATAAACGGGCAGCTAGAGACGTCATTTCAGCTCCCCAGGGAGACCAGGGTCAGACGTTCATCATATCTCTTTATTCCAGCAGGAAATGCTATATGTGAGACATAGGTAGTGTGCTTCTGTATATTGCCTTCTGTCAGGGCTGATAGGTGCACTTGGCTTTTTGATGTTTGTGGGCTCCCAGTGCTCCTCAGAGGTGCTTTGCATCTCTGTGTATGGTCAGATGAGCCTGTCGGTCATCTACAATGTAAGTAGCAAGTAATCTAGAAGAAGTCACGCTACACTAGCAGAGAATGGGTTAGGTAACCTGAAGAGATTTCTTATTTGTAACACCTTTCTTTTACTCCTTGGGGATTGTTTGCATGTGCATGTTTTAGCAAAGGGCACGGAATCCTTGCATGGCATTGTAGGAGTTTAATGCTACATATGCCTCTATGTGGCCATGGTGCACAGAGCATAACGATGGTAACTCACCTTACAGCTGTGTGATCACAACACGGTGTACTACAGATGTGTGCACAGGGTTAGGCAGGAGTGCAGATGTGTTATTGTATAAGCATGTGAACGTTTACCATCATATTTACTCGTTGTTAGGGTAAGGTGTGAGTTTCAGAAATGGGAATGTATGTTAGTCATGCATGTGTAGATATGTCCAAGTCTGTGCTTGTGGGTGTCTAAGTTATAGGTAAAAATTTTGCATGTAAGATATACATATTTACACTAGGCGTTGCATACATGTGTGTCTTCATGTGTTCTTCTGTTTTTCAAAGATAAGTGCTTAGGTGGGGCAACCTGCCATATATTGTGGAGTTGTAAAAAATATTGTTATGCATATAGGTGGATTTTTATTGTAAAATATAGAGACTTATGAGTATATTTTCCTAAGGTTGCTTTCATTTTCTTTTCTGCTGGGAAGTTAATAATGTTTGTGCTAGTTTCTCAAAGGAAGAGAAAGATCCGGTGTAGTACAGTGTATGGCATTATGTTCTCCGCAGGGAGCCATCAGTTTGTTATTTAAAGATGGCTCTTCATTTTGCAGCGTAAGGTCATTTCACGTCTAAATGATGAAAGTCCATTTCACCCATAAAGACTTTAATTTAAAGTGCCCAGTGCGTCTCCTCAGCTGGAAAAGAGCTATCATTGGATCTTTCTGTGGCTATCATCAGAAAAAAATGAACCAGAGCAAGCAAAGCACCTTCTATGCTGCTGCTTTCATGGATATCATGTGTATCCAAGGGGTCTCTTCTCCACTTTGAAATGTTCAGAGATTTGGTGCAAAGAAATGTCCAACTATTTTTGGAACATTTTTAAATTTTTCCAAAACTAAGAAAAAACTAACTAATTTTTCCAAACTAAGTTTCGCAAAGACACAAGTTTGAAGAGATTTGTCAGTATTACCTGCTTGCGTTTGAAAAACTAAGCAACATCAGACTAGGCTTGAAAGGTAATGCATGCAAATTTGGAGCATGTTTTCACTTACATTAGTAAATGGTGGCTGAATATGCAATTAATCCAAAGTTTGGATGCCCAAATACCAGTTTGCAGCAGCAAAGGAACATGCAGGAAAATGCTGCAGTTTGGAGCATAACATGAAATTTTCATCTCAAGAAGTTTGAACTGTTGCCTTGAAAAACATGTCCCTTTCTCCCATCTCATAGCATAATAATGTCTGGTTTACCGAGTATCTTTTTCCAAAATAATTGTTGAAATACTTTCTGCAGTTTGATTGAACATTCTTGGACACTGCCAAACAACCCAGATAAGATTTGTATTTCCACCCTCTCTCTTCCACAGCACAGTAGGTGAGTGAGTCTTGAGGTTATATTTAATCTGCTGACTTCACTGGAGTTGTTCCAGGTCAGGCCAGCTGTGAAAATTTGGCCCCAGGTCACTAATGAGAGCTCTGTCATGGAGCTCCAACCTTGCAGCAGTCTTGTTGACACTGCTGGCACTTCTCTAATGCAAAAAAGCACAAGAAAAATTTTGGTTATGATGCAGTTAAACCCTCTTTAATTTGAAAGTGATTATAATCAGTGGAGAAAATCCTGTTAATTAGGCAATTATATACTCCACTTCTCTTCCAGCCTCCCTCTTTCTTCATTCTCCACCTTGTTTTCTACTTTGGAAATCAGAAGAACAGACATGTTAATCTTGGCTTCTAATTCTAAATTCATCTCCTAGGTCAACCTCATTCCAGTCAGCTCACCTCTCCCTTCAACAGCAGGACAATTTAAAACCTCCACCACACCATTTTGATTATTTAAAAGCAAAAGGTGATACTGTGTGTGTTTGTGTGTGTTCATGTCTTTCAGTATACCCTCTCAGGACATCTCAAGTGTCTCTTACAATAAAACCTTCTGAGATACATTGACATCTGTTTCCATTGCAGCTTGAGGATGCCTATAAGTGAAAGCTTCACTGACCAAACATCCAAGGCTTTCTATTCTTGAGGTTATTAACTGGTATGCTAGATGTCAGTCAAAATCCACACACATGAAAAGGCATCCCTCATTGCAGCGTGCACACACGTAGCTGTATAGTGAGTGAATAAGATCCTGTCAGCTTGCCACAATCCTTCTTATCTTTCGTGTCCCCTTTCATCCCATCTTGGTTTTGTTTGATATTGGTTATCTTGGGGAAACAAAGCTATGTTTTACTTTCTCTAGTGGCATCACTGACCTTACCCAAAACCTGGAAACCCATGCTAGTTCTGGGATTGTCTTGTCTTTAATGCTGTAAAGGTACCCCTGGCGTGACCTCTGGGCTAAAGAAATACTGGCTTTTTTAAAGCTTTTCCAAAATGTTCTCACAGTCTCTGCCGTGACGGTTGCTTGTGAAGCAGAGACCAGACGGGTAATCAAAATCAGTAGTTATGCATGCTTGTTAGAGAAACAGGCCATCAAGACAGTACTTAAGGGGAGATTAAAGTATATCATCAATATAAATAGATATGTGCAAGGTTGCAAAGGGAGAAGGGAGGGGAGCGAGGAGAGTCTGCAATAGCTCAGCATTAAGGTTGTCAACCCTTCCCCGCGCCAGAATTGGGATGACGCACAGAAGCGGAACAGGAGTGGGTCGGGCGAGTGGAGATGGAGAGGAAGCAAGGGGGAGGCAGGTGGAAGCTAAGGAAGACTACGTGGGACCTGTGGAAGTGGAGTAGGAGTGGTTTTGACATGTGAAAACAAGTTTTGGAGCGGGTGGAACAAGTGGGAACGGAGCAAGAGTGGGTAGGGCCCACAGCTGCTTAAAGACCACGTTCGCATTTCTGACAGCTTTCCTCTCTTTTTGGTGTGGGGGAGCAGTGTCCTCTCTGGAGCACATCTGGAGGTGATGAGAGGATGGGGAGAGGCAGCTGGCAGCATCTCCCAGCCCGGAAAGGGGTAAGGGAAGGAGAAATTTCAGAACCATTTAAATACTTCACTCTCCAGCAAGGAACCAGATACGGGGATGCCATCAGGTACCACGCTTCTTGGCAGCAGAGCCTCACAGCATCATGTGTGGTGACAGCGTTAAAAATGTTTGTTTCACAGTTTTTAGTTTTCCGCTGCCTGGGGGTGGTTCCCCGTCATGCGGACGGGTGATAGTTGGCCTGAGGCTCTCCCAACTCCCAGCAGCAGCAGCAGCTCCTTCTGCCCACCCCTGCAAGGGAAGCAAGGATCGAGGGTGGGAGAGAAAACAGCTCAGCCTTGGAGCCAGAGCAGACCTAGACATATCTTCTGACTCCAGCCTTCTCCATAATACCAGCTCAAAATTTGCAAGAGGCTTTGGTAGGGATTAAGAGGGCCGGTGAGTTTATAAAAGGCAAAGTGGAAATGAGAGGGAAGGGGCAGAGGAGCAAGGGTGCAATTTAGACACCTTCGTCTCTCCCAGGACTCTTTCAGATAAAGCAAGATGTTGAACAGCACAGGGTGATGTGTTTTGGGTGTAGGACTAATGTTATTCCCTTATATTTATATTCATGAATGCCCTGTGGTGACAGAGGTGTTCAGAAAACACTGAACTGTTTAGCCATTTATCTTTATGTCTCTGCAGTCTTAAGCAAAGCTTATTGTCAAACCCAAAGAAATCAGAAAAAGAACTGGGAGAATTTTTAGCTCCAGATAAAATATTCAGTGAATATAGTTCATTTCTGTTTGTAAACTGATTCTGATTATGGCTAATACATTCTGTCTGAGTATTGTCCAAGTAGTGTGGGACTTTTTGCTCAATGAAGGTTGCCGCTATCTGCTGCACAATGGACTCGTCCCTGGAATAGGTTTTCCAGTAGTGTTTTTGCTCTTTGAGCTGATGTCTGAAACATTTTCAGTAGAAGAAATGCAAAGGGAGAATAGAGAATAACAAATTTCTCTTGTCGATTTGGACAATGTCAATTGAGCTTCCTGGGTTTTCAAACAAGATGTTTAAATAACAAGGCAACAAATAACAATGCAGCACTTATTAATGGCTCAGCGGTGCATCCCCAGCCTTTATTCATAAATCCAGTGTGGGTGCTGCTTGGGCAGCCCTCCCACTGCATGTCGCAAGGCACGCGTGTCCTGGCAGCCAAGCTGGAGCCCACTGTCCCGTCCTGGGTTTCTGTTGGCATATTCTCTCACAAACATCCCGACTTGCATGCAATATGGCCGATCAGGCTGTCTGGAGAGATGCCTGAAAAGAAAACAAATTTCTCTCTGCTGTTTTCTGAAGGAAAAGGAGTGTGATACGTTAGCCCCTGCCCAAATGCACCACGAAGAAAAAAAAATTGGAAAAGAGGACAGCAGTGGAAAGGAAGAGGAAGGAAGACGGCATGTTTTCTTGCTTTCCTGAAAGCAGGGGCTGCTTTTGACCCCTGTTTGAATTCGTCTGTGTTGGAGCTGGTGAGAGAAGGATGCTTCTGCCGGGCTGCTGTTGCCATGGAGACCAGCAGAGACAAGAGAGGCAAAAGACTGCTGGAGACAACGATTTCTGAATTAAAAACAGGGTATTCCTGCCCTTCGCACTCCCATAACCCAATTCCTGCTGGTTTCTGCTCTTCACGGGCTGTAGGTGTAGAAGCTTTGATGGAAGGGGGAGGCAGCTCTTTACTTATCCCATGGAATGCTTATTTCCACACCTTTCACAACCCAACAAAACAAATACAGCTTTTTTTGTCTCACACTTGATCAAAAAAAAAAAAAGAAAAAGAAAAAAAGAGAAAAAGACAGTGTGAAATTGCTCTTCCCATCCCCAAAACTTTCCACCCCCCTCAAGACTAAAAGGAAGTATCATCGTTTTAATTTGAACTATCGCTTTTAGCTCCAGTGGGTGTGTGGAGGTGGGTGAGAGCTGAATTTCTAATTTCTCTCTCTGCCATCAAAAATGAGCATGTGGATCAGGAGCTGACAAAGTCTGTTACCTGCCTCTTCCTGTCGGCTGTGTTTGGGGGAGAAGAGGAGGGAGGGAGGTGGAACAGGGTGTATTTATCCTTTATCTCTTCTTCAATTTTATCTGAGATTTCCCATTATTCTGGAGAAGTTCTTGATCATAGAATCATAGAATTGTTTACGTTGGAAAGGACCTTTAAGATCATGAAGTCCAACCGTTAACCTAGCACTGCCAAGTCCACCACTAAACCATGTCCCTAAGCACCACATCTACACGTCTTTTAGATACCTCCAGGGATGGTGACTCAACCACTTCCCTGGGCAGCCTGTTCCAATGCTTGACAACCCTTTCCCTGAAGAAATTTTTCCTAATATCCAAGCTAAACCTCCCCTTGGCACAACTCGAGGCCATTTCCTCTTCTCCTATTGCTTGTTACTTGGGAGAAGAGACCGACACCCACCTTGCTACAACCTCCTTTCAGGTAGTTGTGGAGAGCCATAAGGTCTCCCCTCAGCCTCCTTTTCTCCAGGCTAAACAACCCCAGTTCCCTCAGCTGCTCCTCATAGACCCTGTGCTCCAGACCCTTCACCAGCTTCGTTGCCCTTCTCTGGACACGCTCCAGCACCTCAGTGTCTTTCTTGTAGTGAGGGGCCCAAAACTGAACACGGTATTCGAGGTGCGGCCTCACCAGCGCCCAGTACAGGGACACGATCACTTCCCTAGTCCTGCTGGCCACACTATTTCTGATACAAGCCAGGATGCTATTGGCCTTCTTGGCCACCTGGGCACACTGCTGGCTCATATTCAGGCGCCTGTCGACCAACACCCCCAGGTCCTTTTCTGCCAGGCAGCTTTCCAGCCACTCTTCCCCAAGCCTGTAGCGTTGCATGGGGTTGTTGTGACCCAAGTGCAGGACCTGACGCTTGGCCTTGTTGAACCTCATACAGTTGGCCCTGGCCCATCGATCCAGCCTGTCCAGGTCCCTCTGTAGAGCCTTCCTCAAGCAGATCAACACTCCTGCCCAATTTGGTGTCATCTGCAAACTTAGTGAGGGTGCACTCGATCCCCTCGTCCAGATCATTGATAAAGATATTAAACAGAACTGGCCCCAACACAGAGCCCTGGGGAACACCGCTTGTGACTGGCCGCCAACTGGATTTAACTCCATTCTCCACCACTCTTTGGGCCTGGCCATCCAGCCAGTTTTTTACCCAAATGTTGGTGTTTGTTTTGTTTTTTTTTTTAAACCACATGTCTTTTACATGTATGCCTCTTCTGTCTTGTGCTGTCAGGGTTAGGAGGAACTAGGAGCTGCAAAAACAACAGGCCAAAGGGCAAAGTGACCTTTCGGTGTTCTGTAAAAATGATTCTTTCGTTTTCCATTTAGGCTTCTATACTGTTAGACCTTTCTATATTTACTCTTTTGCCACAGAATATCCCAGGTTGGTCCTTGGTGCTTGAATGCCAGGGCTGGGTGGTGAAACTCAGTTACTGACTTGTGACCAGGCTCCCCCCGAATACCACACTTTGCCAGTATTTCATTAGCATGCAACATCCTGTAGAAAAGGATTTTTAGTCTCAGCCTTCAGCCTTCCTGAAGCTACACTCCGCCGAGAGTCAGGCCTAGACTTCCCACCCATGACTTCAGCCAAATGCACTCCTCCAAACCCTGCTTCTCCTGTTTTGATCCCCACACCTACGCATCTCTGAGTGGGTATTTCAGGTAGCTGATTGGCAGCATACAGTGTGTGCATGAATACACATCATTTTAATCACCCTGTAGGCCCTGGATTGAAAAGACAAAGAAGACAAGAAAATTGTTGTACAGGAAGGTGAAATATAGAAGGTCAGAATGGGGGCCTCTGTTTTCCCAGGCCCCCATATAGCTCTAATTTTCCCCTTTCACCATTTTTGATGGGACTAGCTCCAGACCTATCAAAATACCATATTTGGGTTGAAGAAAGATTTCCTTAACCTGTTTGAGATCTTTGTTTTTGCATTCTCTAGTCTGCATTTTCCTCTCCACCCCCAGGAATCCCAATCGCAGCCTCTCTGCGGCAGTCAGTGGTGGGGAGATAATCAGGACTGGTGACATTTGGTGTCTAATCATCCCCAAGGCCTTCCTCTGAGCTTCACTGTTTGGTAGCGATTGAGAACATTTGTTATCTCCCAGGCTTGGGGCCCAAGCAGGAAATAAGTGTTTTTAAGAGACAGAGATGCATTTGTTATTGACATCTGTTCTTGTTTTAATGAGGAGAATTAGAAAGAAGGAAGAAGGGTTTCAGGTGGAATTAAGTTTCCCTTTTCTCCAGCAGGACACCCCATTACAAGTTTTTCCAAAGATGCTGCCGGATCTTTAGTAAAGGAGAAGGAAATCATGTACACACTGATAAAAATCCGAAGAGCAGTTAAGCACTGCTTCCCTCGCCACCCTGCTCTCCTGCCTCCCCTTCTGCCTAGGTTGGTCAGTAATTCCTCCTGAGTGAAACAAGCAGTTTTCTTTTGTGGTGAATCACAGGTATAATTTCTCCACCTTGACTCACCCACTGCTTTGAAATGCAGGTCTTTCTCTGGCTTCTTCACAGAGGTCCTTCTGTAACTGTTTCTCTGTAATAAAGACTGACCGAGGAGCGAGATTGATGTCTGACGTGGTAATTCAATCGCTGGCCTTCAATGATCTATTAAATCAGCCTGTGATGTCTTCTGATCTGCCTCTTGCTGGAAAGAGCCCTTGCAGCAGTGGAATTGCCTGCTGCCTCCATTAGTTTGTAAATAACCTGTACATTTGGAGGTCAGTTTGGCATGACGTTCTGTGGCTCAGGAGGTAGCCTGCACCATTGAGCCCATTTGATTTTTGATTTTTGAAGGCTTGAAGTCAGGAAGAATAATTGATATAAGACAAAAAAAAAAAGTTCCTCTCCACTTTTTTGTCCTTCCCAATGGGAAGTGTGGGAGTGAAACAATGAGCCCCTGCTCCCTGTCCTTGCCCCTTCACTTGCCTCCCTTGCTCTGTTGCTCCCATTCCTTTCCTTCCCCTCGCATCTCTGCTCAGACCTTCTGCTAGGATGGGGTATATTTTTTGTCAAAAACTGTCATCCCAAGATAGGCTACTGGCTTGTACTTACAACTGTGAGATAAATGCCTTTGGGTAGCATCTCTGGAACAGATACCTTCCCAGCGCTGATGAGCTTGACAGCAAAGAACATGCTGTGCTGATTTTTCCACTTTCCAAGAGATAAATTCCACCTTTACCTCAGTGTCATTTCTGCTTCTCTCTTCAACTTTTGGGAGAAGTTTGTGCTCAGCTTTGCATGTTGGCAGGTGTTGTTTGGGGTCTGTCAGCATGGATGGAGCAGTTTGGGAAGGCTCCCATTTCCCCTTGTGAGTTCAGTGGCTGGGAGAGCCTGGCCTTGCCTCTGTTGCTGCAAGATACAGGGTAAACAGGTAGGAAGGTGTTTGCTGGCTTGCTGGTTGTCCATGCTTTGGATGTAGAGGCAGCCTGAACCCAGAAAGGTTATTAAGTGAGGCACAGTGCTGTGTGCATGAAGCTGCATTACATCCAGGGCCATATCACCTCCACCAAGAGTGCAATTGCTTGGGTGTCTCTGGGGTTTTCTTGGACTTGGGGGTAGTGGGGTAGGGAGCGGTGGCAGGAGAGTGATTCTGCATGGAGCAGTTGTGGATCCAGCTGGTTTTAGAAGCTCCAGCTGCTCCAGACCCAGCCAGGCTCCACACACATGGAGAGGCTCTGTCCTCCACCTGGTAGAAGGATTCCTGGCACCAGGAACACTACAAACCATGAGGAACCCCACCCCAGAGACTGTGTGGCAAGTAGTCCAGTCCAGGAGGGATAATGTTCATCTGGAGTTAGTAAGCCTATTCGGACTTAAGCTGGCTCCATACAGAGACCCCAGGTTCTGTATCACATTCCTCACTGATTTAGCAAGACCAATTTTGTGTTATCTGCGATAACCCAACCTCTCCCCCATTACTCCTGATAGCAGAACATTAACTGTAGTTCAGTTTCCATGAGGGATCATAGACGTTAAATGGCCTCATCACCATGAGGATGAAAGGTGTCTCTTCTTTGGCAAGTACATCATGACTGTCTTTAGTTCTCATTAATTAGCTAGGGAACAGAGGCAATATCACTGATATGCTACCATGTGGTAGCCAGATGAAAGACCCCATTGCAAACATAATAAATCTGCCAGGCAGTTTCACTTACAGTAACTGCTTCTGTGCTCCACTCCTAGGTCTTGAGGAGAAGTTGCCATTCACATTGGATAAGGATGTGTGTTTGTGAGATGTATCAATGTTCTTTTGGGCTGAGAATGAAATTATCAAACTCATTGTGCTCAGTTAAAGTGTGAATTCAGGTTCCCAGAGGCCAGTGTCCTGACTCACAGGGCCATCTCTTTTCTGTAAAATAGCTGTTGATGAAAATTCCCCACTAAACTCTATCTGTCTTCAAAGAAACATAGTTCTCAACTTGTAGCCATTGAAACATTTAACTTGTCAAGTAAATAGGTTGTATTGAATGGAAAATAGTTTGATGCTGTTTTTTAGTGATTGTGTTGTGCCATGAGAAATAACTTCCTTTCCAGTTGTGACGCCTCCTGCAATACTACTAGAAATATGGAAACCCCCATGATATTAATCCTGAAGATCTGAAAATGGCTGTACTGTAAAAGGAAAATGGCAAGCTTGAAGGATTCTCCATGTGGTTTGAAAAGCCCTTTGCCTATACAGTATAGGGTTTATTTAGTCTTTCTGAACAAAACACTGGTAAGATGAATTTCTTTAGAACGACACATTATGGATTTGAATTAGTGCAAATAGGACAGAATTTGCTTTGCTATTTCTACCCCACTCCTTCTTTAGCTATGTTGCCAATTAGGGCTAATTACAAGGGACTGACTCACCACTCCATTACTGCTCAGGTTTATGCCACTGTAGCTACCATTTAAGTGAATCGGGCTGTGTGGCTGCATCTGCCCTGCCCTTCTCCTCCCTCCTACCCAGCTCTTTCTTCTTCATTTTCAGATGCCACAAGCCTTCCTTCACTCCCTCAACCCAACTCACCTGCC
This sequence comes from Ciconia boyciana, assembly GCF_034638445.1. Taxonomy (NCBI): domain Eukaryota; kingdom Metazoa; phylum Chordata; class Aves; order Ciconiiformes; family Ciconiidae; genus Ciconia; species Ciconia boyciana. The sequence goes on from NC_132934.1 coordinate 65,101,517, forward strand.
CCATTCAGCTCTCTGCCTGTGGTCTTCTCTGTTCGGCTTCCTTTTCCGAAGCCCTTTTCCCCACTAGTGCTGCCTACCACACTTTGCAGGAATTTAACATTTCACTGCTTCGTCTGGGTTGCAGTTGTTTTTTATTTGTCATTATATTTGCAAGGCTATCATAAAGATAATTTGTCAGACTCTTGGAGAGAGCTGTGCAGGCAATAGGATGGAAATTACCCAGCTTGGGTCAGTCCCTACCGAGCCCCCGTTGCAGGACAAGAGAGAGAGGTTTCACAGTGGGAAGCTGAAAACCTTTCTTATTTCACACGCAGTCCTTCAGCATATTTTCAAAGAGCCTTGCCTTGCATAGCATCCTCTCATGTTTCCTTTTGATATTCTCACTTCCCGCCTCATATTTTATTCTACTTTCATATCAAGGCTGTGTGTGGTGCCAGCTCATTCGGAGCTGTCATTACAGTAGCGGGAGAGCTGACACCACAGGCCAGTATTTGCTGTTTTGATCATGGATTTTAGGTTACAGAGGTAGCAGTATTGAGTGGTTGGTCTGCTGCTAGTCTGTGAGATGTGTTTTCTTAAGGAAGCTTCTCAGGCTTCGGGACAGCTGAAGAAAGGGGTAGGACATACTGCCTCTTTGCCTCCTCAGTTCTTTTGGGGGCTAATTGTTAGGGTTGCAAGATACACATGCGAACTGGAGCTGCTCATGGTTGTTTTGGCAAAGTCAGAACAGGAAAACAGTATATTTCAGCTACATAAATGCAAGGCAGGAGGAAAGCAGGGGCAAGCAGCATAAAAGTGACTTTGTATCACCCACCTACCAGCTTAGAAAGCACACAGTATGATGTTCTCATCCAAACACTCAAATTAGAGTGGAAATGGCATTTAGCCTTGTGCGATACGTGTTCTGTTCTGGTCCACTTAAGCCGGACTACAGTAGGACTTGTTACTCATCTTGGACTAGGTGTAATTCACAACATCAACCACTTCTAAGCAACTGCACTACAGGTCTTCTCAGTCTCCTTCACAACTGTAAACCATATTTTAATGTAAAGACAGTGGCTTGTGGACTCCTCCTTCTAATTGGCCATCCTGCACAAGCTCCCCCAGTTGCTGAAAAGCGCATTATTTCCTTGTGACAGCAGTAGCAACTGCCTACTGAGGAAAAAGGTAATTTTAAGAGGGCATGCAATGTATTTTTAGGTGGGGAGTATATGCACTCTGTGAACAGGCAGCTCTTCACAAACAAAGAGCTGACGTTCAGCAAGACACGCATGGTTTGTGGCACGTCTCTGGGGAACCTGTGTGCTGAAGTTTGCTACCCAGTACCGTACTGTCACAGCTGGAATTCAGTGTTTTTGGGAGACTCACTCAAAAGACAGGAATAGAAGCGATATTCACTCTAGCACTGAGAAGTGGAGCACTGCGGTGGAGAGGGAGTCCCCAGGCCAGAGTTAGAAATGCTACGGCTGCTATTTTAACCACTTAAACTCAGCAAGATCCAAGGGCCGGGCTTCAAGAGAAATCCCTACATCGAAGGGCCTGATAGTCTTTTGAATTGGTCTGGCCTGAAAAAGAACTAACTGTTTTGAAGTGGATACAGCTGAAATAGTCAGGGGAACAGTACTGAAAGCTTACTCCTCTAATTGTACTGATGCTAACTCTATACTGAAAACTCCCCAATATCTCATTTAACGTGAATTCCAGGTATGGGAAACCACAGACCATATTACAGTTTCCACTCTCAAAAGCAAACCAGCTCCAGACCCAGCTTGGGTGTCTTTGACCAAGCTTTTTGGTCTGTCCTGCGCAGTACGTGCTACCCAGGGATGAGCCAGTTCTTGAGATGCACAGACCCAGTGAAACAGGAAGCCTGTTGGTGGATATCCCACCCCTGGGCAGGGCTTCCCAGAGCAGCCAGGCTGGAAAAGCTGCCTAAAAAGAGCATAGTGAGTCTTGGGAAGGCAGTTAGGACTGGCCTCATCCTGCAGGGTGAACTTCTGTCCTTGAAGGTTTCTTGGCTGCTCCACCAGCAGAGACATGTTCTGCACAGAAAGGAAGGATCCGCTACACAACTGACAGGGCAGAGAAAACCTTGTTTTTGAGCTATGTACATAACAAATGGCTCATAACTTGGGTGCTGAACACGCACACAGTTTCAGCCTTGGTCTGGAAGCAGGACAGTGTGTTTGCATGATGGTTACCCCTGCTGGTAAGCTGGCTGGATCTATACAGAGCTAGACAGAGCCAACTCATGTCTCTGCGCTGTTGTCCAGTATGTTTGCAAACCAAGTAGTCTACTTGCAGGTAATTAAAGTGGACCATGCCTTTCTAATGACCTTGTCATTGCAAAGAACTGGAGCTGGAACTCCTTCTCCAGTTAGGGCATTTCCATAGAGTTGGTCCCTCCTGTAAGCAGGGAACTCTCAGTCTCACTGTGTAGCAGAGATCCTCACATTCATGCACTCAGAGGAGGGAATTCCTATTCTTTGCAAAAAAATTAATGATGGCATGTGTGTACATAATATATAGCTATTTAGCAACTGAAAAATTGCTGATTTGGAACTCACTCTCTTGCAGTTGTGTACAAGAATAATTTTAGTTTGCATTTTAGGCAGTTTACAAAGTGCAGGACCAACCACTTATATACTGGCTTTTTGCCTGCTGCAAGTCACTGTAACTAACCAGATCATCATTTTGTGATAGAATGTATTTACAGAACTGGAAAACCAAGGTAGTTGTAAATGAGTTAACATTTTAAGAGAGCTAGGACATGCTCAGTCTTTTCAGTATTATCTAAAGAAAATCACAAATTTGGTCTTTGGAGTTTGGCTCATCCTAATAGGACACAGCAGGATAACTTCAATGAGACTTTTGAGAGCAGTTTCACAAGCAGAGGCTTCCATCTCTGAAGACCTAAACTGGAACGATAAAAGCAGTTGTTTTAATGCCCCCACAGGGTGTGATGCCGTTATGCTAATTTGCACCACAATGCCAAAGACTGTGCTTTAATAACAACAATGTAGTTAGACCAGTGGCTTAGTAACTGCCTTTTAAGATGCAGTGGATGAATCAGGGATTTGGGAGCAAGTAAAGAAAATTAACTTTGTCAGCTTATCCTTGACTGGAGAGTACCACTTCTCTTTGCACTCACAGACAACTTCAGAGGTGGGGGAACTTGGAAGAGGAGAAATAGTCAAAATGGAAAATTGAGTGCTGCTTACATGTGCTTTACAGACTCCTCTTGTCATGCCTGTCAGTGACAGAGACTGATTTATTCCCTCCTCTGTTTAACTCCAAGCAATATAATCATCACCATAGTCATGATGTGTCAATGCCATCTTCTTTATTTTTCATCATTCTTGGCAAAGAGACCATTGTCACTGACACCAACATCTTTCTGTTTTCCTCTTGCTTCTCCCAACACGCTGTGGTCAGAAGGCAGAACATGGTGTCTGGGAGCCAGAGGAATTTGGATCAGAGATCACAGACACTATTCCTACCACTCTGCTTCCAGGAGCACTGAGTCCCAGTGGCAATCACAGCAGGGATGATGGTGGCACTGGTAAAAATAAAGGCATTTTTTACTTTGTTGAGGCTGATGGTAACATTTCTGGAATCAAATGGGAGCTCTAAAAAATTGTGCTTTTTTGTGTTCTCATCAGTTTTTTTCCACTACACATTCCACAATGCATGGGTAGGTGTACCCAGTTTTTCCACTGCTGGCCACTGTTTTTCCAGTTGCAAGTGATCACTAAAGTCTCTCCAAGTACTTCTGTAGAGGAAAGGGGCCAGTAAGTCTCTGTAACCAAGCAACTGGGATAAAGTTGAGTTGCTGGCTTGTAGGTACTTACATCTCATATTTTAGGCACAAGGGACATAACCAAAAGGGAAGGACTATGGTCCATAGCCACCAAGTGCAGTTCAGAGCTATCTGGAGTTGCCAGGATTATGATAAGGTTATAGACAGATTTGGAGAAGTTCTTGGCAAGTCTCTCTCTCAGCTGTGCACAGCAATTTCGTTGGGCCAAACTGTGGATTGAATGCCCCTGGAGTCCAGGTGTCCTTTAACACTCCCTGGTTGCATCATGAGCCATTTTTTTGGAAGTGATTCCTTTCCCTTCTGGTTTGTCTCAGGCATTTTGTAATGATCACTTGCCATATTGTGCATTAGTTGATCTCAGTTCTTTTGCAAATAGACAGATGCCAACGACACTAAAGTGCAAATTGCACTGGCTAGCGTTTCCGGCAGCACTTTGACCAGTATGACCACGGGCTGAATGGTATAGACAGGGAGATAGCCCATAAACTTTGGTGTTGGCGTCTCCGGTTGAGGGTACAAGCACATTGGCAAGGCAAAGGTTCTAATGACAGCATCTGAGAGCCACAGGAAAAAGGCCTGGATCTGATCTCCGCTGGCCGGGCAGGACATCACCCTGCACGGAGGCAGGACCAGCCACACTCACACCGGTTCTGCCAGATGTTTGCGTGACTTCTTTTGCGCTAGAAGCCCTGCAGTCAGCCTAGACAGTCTGTTCCCATGGTGAGCCCCCACTGGAGACAGTTTCCTAAGGTCTAACCCACATCTTGCTCACCACAATCAATTCAAACTTGTTTCTTGTCCTGTTCCCTGTGAACAAGGAGAACTGCTTATCGCCTGCCTTTCTGCAGTCACCTTTCACACGTCTGAAGACTGCTGTATCTCCTTTCAGCTTCCTGGAGGCTAAACACCCTGAATTCCCTTCAAACTCTGACCTTCTTGGTCATGTTTTCCAGACGTTTCATCACCGCCGTTGCTTTCCTGTGTTACCTGCGATATGCAGATGGTGGACTGCTATCTCTAAGGCTGTCAGCATAGCACTTTTCACCAGCATTATCTCATTTGAAATAAAAGACACGAGTAAAGCAACATTCTGACCCACAGCATCTGTATGCTTCTGTTGAAGGAGTGAGGGTCATTACTGTCACCTAATGAATATTGGTTTTAACCCAGATTGCATCAGTCCCTCCTTGCTATGCATTGCTCACTGTGTTACTCATCAGAACTGGAGATAAACAAGGTCTCAAGTGAATAAGCTTCTTGGCTCTGTTCTTATGGACTCCTGGGAGATGATGATTTATCTTCCATATGATATTGAGGGCTGGCATCTGTGAAAGATGAAATGACATGAACAACAAAAGGACAGATTTGTCATTGCATAGTTACCTCTTCCTAGGTAAGTGCATTTGGGAATACTGAGCTGGTGGTTAGAATTAAAGAAAGGAAATTAATCTTAGTAGTAGGACTACTAGGTGTATAAAGCTACTTAGTTAAAAAAGGGGGCATGAAGGCTTCAAAACCATAACCCAGAGTAAAACAGGGGGGATTTAGACCTCAGCTAGGCTGCTGGTCTTGCCTTTTGCCCCCTTGGCAAATGTTTCCTGTTATTTGAGGTTGTGACCCCATAGCTTAATGCAAATAGCAGTGTTAATAAAAGGTTCTTAAATGTTTCTTTGCAGAGACTAAGCCTTTGCTGGAATTTGTCTGAATGTGACCTGTGGCTGGCTGTCCCTTGTCAGCCATATGGTACAGTTAGGAAGTGTTATTTTGGAACTACCTAGAGAAAAGCTACATGAAAGCTACATGTTTTAGGACAAGAGAGTAGCATTAGGGTAAAAGCTGGAGTAGGAAGTCACTTAGAATTCGGGCTGCTTTAACAAAATGTTGCTTTTATGCAAAAGCATGCTGTGCCATGCTGTATGCATGTGTGGAAGCAGGGAGCAAGAGCTTGACTCATGGAGAGAAAGAAACAGAGGTGGAAATGAGGGAATCGGCACTCGGTGCCAGTTGTATTTCTGCTGCAACCTTCTGTTTTGCAGTCAGAGGATTTTACACTAGACGGGAATGTGGTCCACACAGGCACAAAATAGCCACCAATGGAGAGAAAAAGAGAAGCTGAAAGGAAGAGAGAAAAGAAGAAAGACTATTGTTTCCCATTGTGGAAAGGGGGAACCATAAACTTTCTTAAGAAGGGATTCAGTCTATGAAACTGTTCAGCTGCAGGACAGATTTTATTCCTTACATGCATGGATGGTTTCTCTCCTCTCATTAACCCGGTCCACATGTTCCAGATGGCTATAGTCAGCGCCCTGTATTTTGGTTCCTTCACTATATTCAGAGGCAGCTGAGGGGTAACATTTCCTCTAGAAAATAATGCCCTTTTCCTACATCTGCTCCTTGTCTCTCAAAAGGTTCTGAAAGACAAGTTTTGCAGAGTACTCCCATGCCAGCGGAGAGCTCAGCAGTACTGGGATTTGCAGGTAATGAAACTGCATCAAAGAGAAAGCACAACAACAAACAGGAGTCAGGTTAAAGTACTTGGATGGTTCTGGTCTTTCCTCAGTCGTCCAGTGTCAGTGCCACCGTCGTGCCGGTACCGTACTATAGCCATACATGGCTCTTCACAGAGGTACCAGAAGAGACCTCTGCTCTGAGGGGTGTGCAACCTGAGCCTCATGGCAGTGGTCCATTGGGGACTGCACGGAGGAGACAAAGCCACCAGGTGAAACAGGGCACATCCCGCAGCGCTGTGGGGATGGGGCCCCTCCTGGTGTCACATTGCCGTGGGCACCACTGATCAAACTGGGGGAGGAGGAGGAGGAGTCCAAGGGGGAATAAGAGACAGCGCTGTTTGTTGTAGGAGTCCTCTCCATCCTGTCGTGTCCTCAGCAGCCTTTGGATCCCCCACTACAATTCCCTCCAATGCTTCTGGTGATGGGGAGGTCACGCAGCCCAGGGTAATAAAGCGGTGTGCTTGTCTCAGTCTATCACCATTTTACAGCCAGTAATGCATTTGTAATGAAGTGCCAGTAGTTGCCACCAACTGCTGTAGAGAGGCTAAACTGCTTGTCTGTGTTTTGGTAGGTCTCACTCAGGGAAAGCTTCTTTGGCTCAGTTTACGAGGGGCTACGCTTCTGGGATCAGAAGTGCCCACGCTCTGTCCTCAGTGACTTTGCACAGTTTTGTGTGGCCGATATGTGTAGTGTTGGTGATAATGCTGACATCCCAGGAAGCTATAGGTTGTTTGGGAGGGGTACTCTGTGCTCACACAGAGTTTTTTACAATCTGTAAATGTCCTCCTTATCTGGCGTAAACTCAGTGCTCGTTCTCATGGGTTCAGCTCTGGTTAGTGAGGAGGTGGGATCTGTGAACATCCCAGTTCAAAAGGCACTACAGCAGCAAGCGCAAGAGTCACGAGCAGCGAGCCTGGCCATAGTGTCTGTATTGTTGCTCTGACAAGTTTGCTTACCTTGCCTGCCGATCTGGGAGCAAACAGCAGTGGCTTAGAGGCAGAATCCCCTGGGTGAGCTTGCCTAGTTTCAATCTGATCATTTTTTATGTGTGGAAAAGCCAGCAGATCAATGCAGGGTACGTGAGGTCAAGCTCCTCCATCATGAGAAATCTGAGGAAACTGGTTTCCTGGGCTTGCACACCCGTATGTCGTAGCTGTCTCCCCGGACCTTCACCTTCCAAGAAAAACTTTCACTCTTGTCCTGACAGATGCAAGGAAGGGCAAAACATTGTTCTCTCTAATTTTGTTCTTATTTTCTTTGTCTCTTTCACCCCTTCTCTTCCCTAGGGCTAAAAAGAGAAAAGAAGACATCTAAGAGATGGCTAGTAACTAATTTGTGTAGGGCATTTTGTTTTTAAAATCCCTCCCCGTTTCCTGCCTTGATTACATGTTACTCAAGGGGGTGTTTTCCGTTACTTAACAGCTACGCCTTGAATAGAGCTCACAGAAGCCTTACTCATTTGTTTCACCGGGAAATAAATTGAAGCAACCCACCAAATTATTTTTGAAACAAATAAAATGGTATTTTAAAATAAAATGTTTACTAGCTCTTTCTCTCTTGTGCCTTCTTTCTCCTCTGCAGTTTATAAATTCCTAACACAATCTCTTCTTTCCTGACTTTTTGCAGGCACATAAGAGAGCCTCAACTACCCGGTGTTTTCTTTTCCGTTGAAGGCCTCTATAAAATTGCATGTTACAATATATGGTGTTGCTCTTGTGTAACTGTTTATAATCTGCTTTATGGACCTTGACGCCATCCAGTCCTCTTATTCCCTTAAGATAGGTGTTGAAATTAAACTGCTTGCAAAGGCTTCTTTATTTTTGAAGCTTTTTTAGGGACAGTTTGTTTATTCTTTGCATGTGCTTAATTTTTGTTTTGCTGTTTCTTTTCCTTCACTTTCAGATGGCATAAATCAATTGCTCTGTTCCTCCAGATTTCCAGCTTTCAGTCCCATGCAGGGGGAAGTGGGACGGAGGTGGACAGCAGGACAAGGCAGGGGAGAGTGTCTGATTCTTGCTTTGTTTGTACAGCAAGGTATCATCTGTGAAAAGTCAGTAGCCATCTACTCACTGGGAATGATGTGCAACCTTCTCACTGCATGAAAAAACTCATATCATCCTATTCAGTGGGCACTAAACAACACGGTGTGGGCTCCATCTCGTGTCGTACGCTGCAAGCTAAACAAAAAGCCTCCGGGTCCCAGCTATGCCAGAGATGTATCTATAATGACTTTTTAAGGATGTGCAATGAATGGGAATGAAATCTGCTTAACTCCTCAGCTCCTAGGCAGCTCCCTGCTCCTGCTATTATCTGCTCCTGTCTTTTGAACTGGCTCGCAGCATAAAGGTCTCTAACAGTTGCTGTTCTTGCTCAGGCTAGGAAACTGTTCCTAGTTTATGGCAATCTAAATAGGAGGCAATATCTTCAAATGTATATCTAAAAATGTACTCCTTTTCTTCTTCAGCTCCCTAATTAGATATTAGAAGCTCCAATGTTTTTCACTAGTTTTTTCTTTCCTCAAATAGCTCTGCAGGTGGGCTTGCAGATTTTTGTTTAAAAATAGGAGGATTTTTGCTGAATTCCTTCTTTAGACAAGAGCATGTTTGTTGGTTGAGACACTGGACTGAGAGTAAAACAGTTGGATTTTACTTCAGACTTTGCCCACGCTTTGTTCTTAAATGCATCGTTTGCCCTTTTTATAGGCACAGTTCAACCCTGCAGTATTTAACAGAATTTAGCTGTGTTGAAAACTCACTTACACTGTGGCCAGGTTTAGTGCTGCCTTGTAATTTTCTGATCTGCCAGCTCGGGATAAGACTACTTGCCCATTAATGGAGAAATGTTCCAATTTACCAGCCCAAGAATTAGAAATCAGAAGCTAGCTATGCAATAAGAGAATTGACTTAAGAAGCAAGACTTTTTTTTCTTAAGTGGAAACTGTTTTTCAATTACCTTCAGATTTTTGAATCATAAGACTTGATTTTTACCAACCCCTGCTCAATTATATAGCTACGGATCTTGGATATCAGTTGACTTCTGAGAATCAGGGCTTCACATGAAACAGAGTAGAACAAGCAAAGTGGTGAGACTGATGATAAAATCAAGCGAGATGATAACGCTGATGTTGTAGAGACAGGGCTTAATTTGTTAGTATTTGTAAACTGTTTTGTGAGCCTTGTATGGCATGAGCTATAGAAAGAAGCATTACTGTGCCATATGCATCACCAAACGATGCACCACACGTCTCTTCAAAGTGCGTCTGAAGTGAGAGCGTGGGGCAGTGAAGTATTTCCATCTCCATTCACTAATGATCCTTGAGCAGGTGCTCATCTCCTAGGCTGCCTGCACACAGACTGCTTTGTTGCCAGACTAACTCTGCATTCTGCCATTGTGTTCTTAATTTAGTAACTGCAACAAGATGTAAGATTTCTCAAAAAGGAAGAAATGTGAATAAGATAAATAGTCTTTGTTGCCTTTTCAGGTATTATATTCACATTTGAATCCAAGATGTGTAACAGTGATTTTCAGTATTGTAGCGCTCTAAAGGTGCAGATTGTAACCTGGGATGTGTCTTCCCAGCTTCCACTACCACTGGTGAGATTTACAGGGTTAAAACTGAGTGTCCATTGACCTGTAAGAGCTGAATCTTCTTTGCACTTACAGTGACACTAATTCCTGTAATTCCTAATGTGGAAAACCTTCTTGAGGTGTTTTGCGCATTTCATGACTGAAGGATTTGTGAGCCCACACCTCCTGTATGTGAATTTTGGGAGTGTCAGGGGGAAGCCTGTCTGTTATCTTCTGAGCAAAAGGATATGTGGAAGGGCAAGAAGCAATAGGCTTCAAAAGACTTTGGGTCAGGCATTTTTTCTAGGCTGCCACTGCTGCATTTCATACAGATGTGGCCACACTAGCTTAAAATAGCCAGATAGGGTCTTCCTAGCATGGCATCTGCCTGGACATCAGTGTGAGCAGCAAAGCCTACCCAAGATGCTGAGTAAACATTTTTTAGTTAACCTGTATTGAGCTACTATACTATACTACTATATAGCTACTATAGCTACTATAGCTACTAGGTGCTAGCATTACCCAAGTTAAGTTCGATATGTCTACACAAATGTAGATATACCAGGCTCTTAAGGAGGGAAATTGGCTCGTGTTGATGTGCACAGGTGGCTTCTGATAATTCCTTATATGACTGTAGATTGGAATATGGTATCAGCAGAGAAGAAAAATCTCTTTTCCTCCATTCTTTTAAATGGAGAGCTTCAGGCAGTTCCCCCTCCCCTCCCCTCTAGTACTCTCCTCCTCTGTTCATTTTCATGCCAGGTCACTTCTTGCCAAAAATCCCATCTGCTCATCAGTGGCATTCCAGAGCAGGAGGAGCTCTGGGGACTTGATACTGATTAATAGCCTCAACATCATTCATGAGCCTGTGTGTGAAAGGAGGAGAGGGAGACGGTGCCAATCATAGCCGAACAAGCAAGATCTAGGAGGTTCCTCTCCAAGGGCTAGTGATCACCGCATGTCCTTTCCCTACGTAATACATGTTTCACGATTGTTTCCCCAAATACAGTCTTCACTCTAGTTTAAATGACATATGGAAGTAAGGGAGCTTCTGCCTGGGTCAGAGGCAGGCTTCAGAGTCAGAACAGCTTCCATGGAAATCACTCTGGTTTTTATTATGCTCATTTTCATCCCATTGTTCCTAAATATTTGCTTAAGTGCATATGGTAGAAAAAAATCATGCAGACAGATGTGCACCCACTTGTGTCCACCTGGGGAATTTCTCTTATCCTCCACCACCTATTGCTTGCCTTTTGCACTCCCTACGTGCTTTTTAGGTGGTCACCTTGTGCGTAGAGCATTTTGAGGTCTGTGTCTCATGATATTGCACAGTGGGCTCCAGGTACCTGACTAGCATCCTCTATGATCCTGCTGTACAAAGGACACCTTATGCACATACCTTTTTGATTTTCCTTATTTAGCCATCCTATTTAGCTTTTTCAGTTTTCCCTATTAAATAAATGAGATTAGGTAATAGTCTTTATCTTTCCTTAATCATTCTATTGAACAGCCCCAAATTACCTACTTTCCTGAGAGTGAAGTTCTCTATACCTGAGTACAATAGCTTTGTCATTCTATCATCTATTTTCCATCTTTGTCTTTTCCCCATCTCTGCTCCATTTTCTGTCACCTCTTCCCTTTCTGTCTCCTTGCATTACTCCCCCTGACCTGAATGAGGAGTGGGGAGAGGTCTTGTTCAGCCATGTCAGTTCATCTGTGACAAGAGACTTAAGAGCTTGGCCCACAAGCAGTATTTTTCATTGGAAGGAAAGGCACAGAGGGAAGTAGAGCCAAAGGGGTTTCAATCCCCTCAGCCTCTCCAGGTAAATCCGTGCCTGCCTTCCACTGTGTTTTCCCTGAATGCCACCTGCAAGTGTTGCTTTCTGTATTTTCCCTCTGTTGACACTCCTTTTTCCATCAGTTTTGTCTCCATTAACAGTGCTTCTCCCCCTGCTTTTCATTCTTTTAATCCTGTCTCTGTTCTTGCTTTTTTCCTCTTGGGGTAACCTGCTCAGCTTCCTTCTCTCCTATCCGCTCCTACTCCACCCCTACTTCCCCCCCCCCCCCCTTTTTTTTTTTTTACTTTCTGTCAGGCTTCAAAAAGTACCTGCCATTCTGGGTTCTTTGTTCTGTAATAATCTCTTTTTCCATTTGTTCCAGGAAAAATATAATCGGGTACAATGTGGGGAAATTTGAGGGGACAGAATCTTACACCATTACCTATATTTATAGTAGGACATGCATATACAACATGGGTGAGAAAGAAAGAAAAATTGTGTTAATTGTCTCCTGCTGCTGAAACACCTCTCTGAAGCTATACATCTGGAAAAAGATCACATCGTTTGGAATGGTAGATCTCTATTGCCTGTTCATCAGAGGTGACTGGGATGAGTTGGTAGATCTCTATTGCCTATTCATTGGAGGTGACTGGGATGAGTTGGAAGACAAGACTTGGCAAGTTCTGAGTTGAGTCATGCTGTTCTTTAAAGGTTGCGGCGGAGGTGTGTTTTAATCAGCAGATCAGTACAGATTATACATTATTAATTAATTAACATGCCCCTTGACATGGTAGAAGTAAGCTGTCCCTGTCTACTGGAACTGGCTGGTGAGTGCGGGGGGTGATGACACAGGGCGAAGGCAGTCGCTGGCTGCGTGGGTGCTCACCTGTCTCTCTGGCTGCTGACAACACCTTTTGCTGTCATCGTAGCTGCTAGAGCGTACATCACCCCTCGCCTTAAAATGGAGAGAGAAAAGGTAAAATGGGGAAAAAATTGCCACAAAACACTAAATTATCTACACACATACATTGGCTTGGCTCCTTTCACTCAGCAAGGTGATCCAGCCTGACCACTGTCTCTTTTTTCCTCTTCCCTCTCACATTTTCTCATCGCTGGTGCCAAATTTTTTCAGAAAAGCACATTTAATAGAGAAATCACTGCTATTGTTTGTATTTACCACTTCCTCTGAAATACAAATTAAACTTGGAATGGATGTCTTGCAAGTCTTATGAGGAGCGGCTGAGGGAACTGGGGTTGTTTAGCCTGGAGAAAAGGAGGCTGAGGGGGAGACCTTATGGCTCTCTACAACTACCTGAAAGGAGGCTGTAGTGAGGTGGGGGTCGGTCTCTTTAACCAAGTAAGAAGCGATAGGATGAGAGGAAACGCCCTCAAGTTGCGCCAGGGGAGATTTAGCTTGGATATTAGGAAAAATTTCTTCAGGGAAAGGGTTGTCAAGCATTGGAACAGGCTGCCCAGGGAAGTGGTTGAGTCTCCGTCCCTGGAGGTATTTAAAAGACGTGTAGATGTGGTGCTTAGGGACATGGTTTAGTGGTGGACTTGGCAGTGTTAGGTTAACAGTTGGACTTGATGATCTTAAAGGTCTTTCTTTCCAACCTAAACGATTCTCTGATTCTATGTGTCTCTGGGCTTGTGTGCATGTGTGCTTCTGTGCGCTACCACTGCTTGTGAGGCAAATGTTTACTGTCCCACCCTTGTTCCTTCCTTTGAGATATTTTCCAGCCACTGCATTTCCTTCGAACCCTGGCTCTCTTAACCAAGACAGAAATTTCCTATACAAACTTATTAACACGGAATTAAAAGAAAGAAATGTCATATTAATGTTCCAAATTAGTTACATTTTAACTTAAGAGATTACATGTGACCACAGAGTAGTTAGAGGCATCCATGACTCTCAAATAGTTTCATTTTATTGTTTTGTTTTCTTAAGTATCTGCAATGCAATCGCTTTTATGGCAGAAAACCCATGAGAACATAATAAAGTCTCAAGCACGGATTAATATACAATTACAGAAAAGTCACTTGGTTTTGATCAATAAGGCTATGGTAGGAATAGCACACAGTTATACCCACCAGCTAGTATTAGAAAATTGAAACGACCTTCTCATTATGCTAAAATCAGATTTCCAGAATTCCTTATAAATCATGTAAATGAATGCTGATCAAATTCAGTTTGGGCAGGGCCATGGAAGAAGATGAGCTCCTGGGTTGAGGGTCTGCTGTTAGGATGCCCTCTCCCAGCATCCCCAATTATGTCCTAAGGAAATCAGCTCAAAAGCCCTGATGTTCTCACTTGTCAGAGACCAGTGAAAAGGCAGCGTAGCTGAGAGGCTAGGCACAGGAACCAAACCAAAAGCACTCCTGGGCAAAGGGGCTGTATTGATTTACTAGCCCACAGGATATTTTGAAGCTGCTATACACAACTGAAGTAAAAAAAAAAAGCCAAAAAACACACTATACTGATTCTTTTTTGCGTTTTATATCCCCTTTTCATCATGAAAACATTCAGTCTGGAAATTGCTTGTCTTTTCTTTCTGTAGATACATTTTGTACTTCACAAGGGGTTTGATCCTTAACACCCCAGGTACTGTGCAGCAAATACTCTGTAGACTAAAAGAGCTGAAGAGGGTATCTCCGTTGAGCTCTCCTCCCAGCCATCCTCAAGCCAGTATCTGGAGTTTTGAAGGCTGTAGGCCCCAAACATTTTGGGCATATCCAAAAGGCTTGATACAGTCAGCATGTAGGCATGCTGTTTCTAAGTCAGAGTCAACATTTTAAACACCATGCTACCCTCATCGTCTTTGGTCCCTCACTTAGAAAAAACAAGGGAAAATCATTCCTATGCACTAGCTTCGGTCTAAGCCATTTATAAAACCCACCAATTTTGCAATGGTTTGGGATGTGCTGCACGTAGAAAGCCTTGATTATTCAGACAACTGTTGGTAGCGTATACTGTAGGTTTATGTTTGCCTCCTCCTTCCTTAATTTCATTGAAATTTCCATCTCCTGCCTGTCACCCTGTCTCCTACGTGCTTCTTGTGTATCCTGCCTGGTACAGAAGCCTTGAATATGAACCTGAGCAGACTGTAGCACTGGCTAAGCAGCACTGCACTCAGCTTCACTCCATGTTTGATGATTTAAATCATATATCTTCATATGCTGTGGATAAACACATGGAGACGCCAAATCCCGCCAGCTGCAAAAGGCAGCACTGATACCCCCCAGAAAAGGACGCTGCGCTTCCAGTTTTGGCAAGAGGCAATTTGCTGTATACATCGCTGTAGAGTTAAATCGCTGACGCTTCAGCAGCCAGACGCACAAGCATGTGTGTGCGCACATGCACTCCCTTCTGGGACTTGACCGCCCGTGCTGTCAGGAGATTAAATTATACTAGTGGAAAATGGTGTGAGGGAAATAGCCTGAGAGATTTCTCAGATATTGACCGTTTTTCTGTGAGACCCGTTAGTGTTAATTCTCTGTTCTTTCACTCCAGTGTTTTCCTCAGTAGCGGTTAGGTGCAAAATGTAATGAAGTCAGCATTTTGGGGGTGACGTCCAGAGCATTAGCCGTGAAAGACAAGTCTCTTAGATTAGTCCCCAGCTCAGGAGAGGTGTTAGGGTTCTGGCTTCTAGAAATGCTGAGCAGTCCAAAATGTGGGAGAAATCAATGGGAGCTGTGGGGCTTCAGCTTGTCTGCAACTCTGGCCCTCGATGTACTGCTGATTTAGCAAAGATTTTTTTTGGTCTGTCCACTAGTAAACAAGGTAGTTTTCCCATCTTTTTTGCTTTTCCTCCAGTTTCTGCCATTTTTCTGCCCTCATGCAGACTTCCCCTTCTATTTTCTTCTCTATCTCAGGTGTTTCATGTTACCTAGCTTTTACTGTCTGAAAGTTAGGCTATTAATTTAAGCTGTTTTTGAGGCTATCTTGACAGCCACCTCATCTGAGACAACTATTTATTATGGAATAATTCATTCTTTGGAAGTGCCCCCTGTCTCTTCCCATTGACTATAGCACAAACATATAGCAGGATTAGACAAGACACCTATCCTAAAGTCACCTGAAGTTAGGGGCAATGAATCCTGCCCAATCTCTTCTCTGTGCATCCATTTCAAAGCCTGGAGCGCTGTGTAGCCCCAGCCAGATTCTTGCATTGGGTCCCCCAAGATGCTGAACACCCAGTGCCAGAGGGTGCTGGTTTTTATTCTGGTTCCTTTATTCTGGCTCCCTTATGGAGCTGAAATTACTGGCCTGCAGAATAACATTGACACACTGAAGGTTCTATAGGGCTGGCTGGGTGGGTTTCTAAATAGGCTGGCTGGCTCCCCTTATGGCTCTGTGGCTATAGAAATGCCTTGAATGTTGTTCTCATGCACTTCTCTGGGTGCAGGCTGTGGAGAATGGATTGAGTGGGACAGGAGAGGTAGCAGGCAAAAATGGCAAAATAAAAGAATAAGGAAAAAATAAAAGAAGGAAAGTATAAAATAGGAAAATAAGGGGAAAGAGGCAGGATGGAGGAAGAAAAAAGAGAAGTGAAGAAAAAGAATGAAGGTAGGAATAAGAAAGATGGAAGTGGGATACAAAGATCAGGGAAGAGGATGAGGAAGGCAGATGGAAGGAGTATATGAGGGAAACTGAAGAAGAGAGAAAATGGGAACGTGACAGAGTACAGGAGAAATGCTTATTAAGAGTTAATTTTCTTCCCAGTGGAATAGTCCTGTTAAGAAAAAACAGTCATGTAACAGACAGCATGTCATCTTGAAATAACACACAAAAATTAATATTACACTGCATATGATTTGCTAAATTCCATCCCCTGGGGGACATCTTCTGGTGGAAACAAACTTTGGGTTTCTCAGAATGAGGCTTTCTCTTTGAAGGTAAATTGTTCTGTCTTTGTGTCGTGTACCTGGCAGTGATTCATAAGCTGACAAAAGCTCACGCTGGGGAGAGGTAGAGGTGAGAGGTCTTTCCTCTTATCATGCCTGTGTGCTGGGGTGGGAGGGAAGTGGAGGGGCAGGGGCATAGTGAAGGAATCTCTGCAGATTAATGCTTCTAAAGAGAAACATCTATAAGGGAGTGGTAAGAATAGAAGGAAGTGCATGAGAGAGAATAAAAGATATGAGATGTAATGGGGAAGTTATACCAGTGAGCAGGGAGGGAAAGATGTCCTCTTCCCTTCCTATCTTTTCATCCATGAATTCCCTTCTGATGTTTGTTGTTTTACTTCTCCGGCTTCCCTGGCATTTCT
This sequence comes from Ciconia boyciana, assembly GCF_034638445.1. Taxonomy (NCBI): domain Eukaryota; kingdom Metazoa; phylum Chordata; class Aves; order Ciconiiformes; family Ciconiidae; genus Ciconia; species Ciconia boyciana. Next base: position 65,118,459 of record NC_132934.1, read on the forward strand.
TTATGTTCAGCTCCTTCTGTACTTCCCTTTTGCCTGTTTCCCCATGTTCTGCTACAGCCAAAAGCCCTTTTCCAAACCCCTTCCCCTTTCATATCCTTCCTGCCTTTTCACAGGCTCTCTGCACATAACCAGTGTCTCCCTTTCTCTCTTACTCACTTTTTCTCCTTCTCTCACACTTTCTTTCTTACCCACTTCTGCTCTTTTCCTGGACTTGTCTTCATTGTCCAGTTATTAGAGGTTCTTGCTTTGGGGTTCCCCATTGCCAGGGCCCACTGTTATACATATACATATACTTATCTATAGGTACACACAGATAGATATAATGTATATAAATATGTATATCACAGTAATATATTTTTTATATATATATAAAAATTATTCCAAACCAGAGCTAATTAATCTGTCCTTGGGCATAAGATGAAGCCTGGGTGCTGCTGTTACTGTAGCTGACGAGCTGCCTGCTTTAATGTGAGGATTCAGTCTCAAAGCTATGATTGAGTTTCTCCAGTGCCTTCTCACAATACTCCTTTCACGCCCAGAAACTGCCCATGACTTGGCAGGATGGTGTCATGGGCATGGCTTGGTTTACTTCAGCACTAACATCATGAGATAGGACTCCTGAAACCCAGCTGCCCCATGCTGATGAGTGCAATACCAGCATAAAGGTTGTCAAGTGGATCTAGCAGAATAGGATAGGGCAGTGTGAGTTGTCATGATGAATCACACCAGCGTCAGACACACATTGCAGCCCCACTCCTCCCTCTTGCCCACCCCTCTTCATACTAACCTCTTCTTTGCCCTCACACCCGACAACAGAGATAACTCTTCTCTGTACTGCAAATAAGACATCCTTTTAGCATATGTGCTGAAGGCCTGTGTGTCTTGGTGCTTTATACCTTGAATTATACTTGTCAAAACTGCATTTAGATAGCTTAATGTGTATTTGAGGTGATTGTATTTACTATATGTAGACACAGGTTGTTTCTAGGCATTTACAGTAAGAGTAAATTACATCTACGCGCACACTCCTTGGCCACTTTACTTTGTTGGGGGCTTAGTATAGGTGTGAAGCAAGACTATAAATACTGAATTTTTCTACTCTGGTTTTCTAAGGAAACAGGGTTTACATACTAACACTGAGAGAGAGAGAGAGAGTTAGTGCCTCTTCTTCTTCTTAATTAAGTTTGAAGCTCTTTGGCCAAATTGGTTAGAGAACGCCCTGTGGAGAAGGGTGCTGCAGGGGCCACACCTTCTTGAACATCAGAAAATCTGCTTGGGAAAGTTGCCCTGAGATGTACATCTGCTGCTGGCCAGGGTCCCTTTCTTCCTCTGGTTATGGGACTACACACTGACATCCTGCTGAGCTCTCTGCTGTGGGGCACATGTGCTCTCCCAGCTGCCCCATGGCTCCTGTTTCCTACTTATCTGCCTCAGGTGGCCCATGCCCTCAGTGCCTTTCCAAAGGCCACGCTGCTGTGAGGGTACAGACTCAGTCATGAGAGTAGCAGTGCTTCTCCTGTGCCTTCCCACTACACTTCTTTCTTGCCCAAAACAAAAAACAACCAAACCCAAGTTCTGTTATGATATGGCAAGAAGGCTCGGCTTACCTCACCCCTAAGACCTGAGTCATGGCAGGTTACAGAGGGTCAGGGTTTGCACAGAGCCAGCAGTTTTTCTGGAAGCCCACAAAGAGACCAGAACTGTGGGGAGCACTGACTTTCCAGGTAGTATCCATGCTGAGACCAAGAACTCAGCAGCTTATAGCATAGTCAGCCAAAAGTGTATGGAAAAAAGTTTCCACATTCCGAGTTTGAAAACCTCTCCTATTTGCATTTTTTAGTTTGCTACCCTTTTGGTTCATTGAAAAGCCTCCTTTTGCAAAGTCAAAGAGCTCAAGGCCACAAGAGTCACGACATTGTATGGAGGCACCTTCTGTAGAGCACAGGCTATTTCATTTCATTGACTTCCACTTGTATGGAGGCTGATAATTTATGTTTGGTGAAAGCATATCTTCCAAAAAGACATCAACTCTTGGTATGAGGAGACTGAGAGATGGAGAAGTTACTGCTTCTCTTGGTAGTTTGTTCCAGTAGTTAAACATTTGCAGTGTAATTTGTGCCTCATTTGTAGTTTGGTGTCTTGCTTCACTTTCCAGGCTTGCATTCACCCATTTTTCTATAGTTGTGCTTATCCACAGTGAACCTTAATCTTCTTCAAGGTCCCTGCTTTCCCAGTTGCAGTCTCTTGCTTTGTAGATGTGGTCTGCGTTCCTTGGTCCTTGATATATTACTCTGTATTTGGCTGAATTAAAATATATTCAGTTTGAACAGGTATAATTTAGAAGTGATCCACTTTATTTTATATGTCTGCTCCTCTACCAATCTCTGCAAACTTCACCTCAAGTATTGTGCATTTATTTCCACATCAGGGATGAGATGTAAAATCATCTTCTGTTTACTCACGATCTATGCAGAACTTCACACCAAATCCTCCTACTGAATGATGATTCCTTGTTCATTGTTCCTTTTGAGATTCCTCAGACAGTCCTCAATCCATTGAATAGGTACTTTATTGTTAATGTATAACGCAATTGAAATCACAATGATACGAGACAATAAGTCACAAGCTCTACAAAAGGCAAAATTTTTGTAGGTATTAATTTACCTTTGTCAACCGAGTTTGTAATTTAATTAGAGTATGAAAGCATATTGCTTTAAAAAGACTTCGTCCCCATAATCCTATGTTGCCTGGCATGAATTTTATTGATACCCATTAATTCTTTAAGTATTTTATACTGACTCAGCATTTCTCTGATCTTTCCTGAGAGTATTGTTAGGCTGAGAACCCTTACTTCTTCCCCTGCCCTTTTTGACTATTGACTCAACATTAGGAGTCTCCTGGTCATATTGAGTTCCTCGATATTCTACAGTGTATTAAAAATTAATATCAGGAGGCCAGGGATGTCTGTAAGCCAGCTTTTTAAGAATTGTGGGTATAGGCTGTCTGGCCCACAGAACTTGTCCCTGGTTCCCCTGGTTCCCCATATATTCATTATTTACTAATGGAATTAATTATTGCCAACTCAGAACAGGTATACTACATAGCTACAGTAATGGTTATAAGACATTTTGCTACCTCGGCATTAACAATTTTACCACTTTTAACTAGTATCACACGTACACTTTTCTTCAGATTTCTTTTGTTCCCAGAGTATTTTCAGACACCTACATTTTGTCATTCTTAACTCTGTCAGCCAGGCATTTTCCCCTGTCTTCAGCTTCCCTTATCAATTACTTACGCCCCATAACTTTCATTTCTGTTGACTGCTACCTGTAACTGCTGCCTTACATTTTGCCATATGTTGCTTTTATTTCTAATTACTGCTTTATTTGCCACCAAAACAACCATTGTTTTCTTATCCAAGTTTGTAAGCTTTCTTGACTGTAAGACTAGCATTTTGACTAGTTAATTAACTCTTCTTTATAAAGTGCTTCCACTTTTCAGTGATGTTACCTGTCTAATTTTTGGTCCCTATCAGTTTCACTCAAATTCTTCATTTTCTTCAAATACCTTCTCTTGAAGCCTTAACAGTATTTGTAGGTATTTGCGTACTCTGTATGTGTGTGGGATGTATACGTCAGTATTACTAGTAGGTGCTGACCTTTTGTTGCCCTTATTGAATGTAATCTGGTCACGATAGTGGGTTTCCAGGCAACTGTCGTTTTTCAATCCAGTGATTAATTTATCTTCTTCTCATAGGAAGAAAAGAGAGAAATATGATCTCTTAATTTAACTTTTCTTCACCATTTCTTGTTTTCATGCCATTCTCCCCTCCAGGATGGAGTTTGTTCTTCTGAACATAGACTCAGTCTTTAAAATATCTTTTTTTTCCCCCCTCAGTGTTTCCAGTCTTCTGACAATTGCAGTTTCTGGAACTGACCCCCCTGATTTTTTTCTTACAGTCATATCCTTCAATTTTTTTTTTTATTAAATTCTTCCCCATGCATGGTTGTCATGGATTACTACCATGAAATTATAATATTTCAAGTGTTCTTCTTTGTTCCTTTCTTCATACATCTTGATATTTAATTTGTCCTGAAGATTGCCTTTGTTGCACACTGAACTGTCTGTGGAGTTCCTAGATAATTTAGAAACCAGTAATGTGTGCAATAAGTTCAGATTATTCCTTCTGGTACCGCGCATTTGTCAGCCCAGCACTGAGTTTCATTTCTCGTCTGTGCTCATTCACGTATCTTTGCCAGGTTCAGCTGAAAGTCTGTATCATCTTCTTCACTCTTGATGAAACTGAATAAGTGGCATCCTTTGGAGGTTTAATCACCTCCCTCTTCACTCCTTTTCATAGATCCCTACTAAACATGTTGATGTAAAGTACTAAACAATTATCACAAATCTCAGATCTTTTGCCATGCAATGTTCCTGCTACTTCAAAGACAGAAAATAATTTTTTTGAGATTCCAAAATGTATTTTGGAGCAGTGTAAACTCTGTTTTAAAATACAGAGTTAGGAACCATTCTGCTGACCTGTTGTTCACTGGCTGAACTCCCCTTGTGTTGAAATCCCCTTCTCCTCAGCCACTAAAAGCCTCTCTCTTCTTCACTTCATTTTCTCTTTGGAGAGGTGGAGAGAAAGGTCTCCCAACAGTTAATTTCAGAGGAGGTTTGATAACAATGAGATAAACAGTGTCAGATCAACCAAGAGCACTTTCCTGTTGATAAACTGAAAAGACATTCTCACAGGAGGTCATCAAATATTGATTTGTCATTATGGACAATATGGACCAAATTCAGCTCTCAGTTACCTGACTTCAGCAAAGCCGTATTAAGATAATGGGACTAGAATTTAGCTAAAGGTGCAGTTTTTATTTTTGCATGTGGCTGCCTTGAGCTAAGTGACGAGTAAGGAGCCTGCATGAAGAAGTCCTGATTATCCATGGTGTTGAGCACTCTTCCCTGGCCTGCTCTCCCCTTCCCACCGTGGCTGCAACGATCGGCTAAGTGGTGCTAGAGTGATGGATGTCATCCTTTGCCGGGAGTGTGAATTGTCATTCGGACAGGAAAGCACTTACTTTTAGTCTTCATTCTTTCCTTGCTTGGATTTATGCGGGCAATTGTCAGCAGGACACTTTTTGGATCTGAAATTGGGTCTGTGGAGGGCTTTCTCCGCTGAAAGCCGTGACACATATTCAATCAATCACTGTCGTAAACAAAGGACATCTGTATGAGCTAGGCCTCACAGCTCAGTATAACTGACATTAAAAGGAACTTCTAAAATGTTTAATTTGAGAGGAGTGGGCTGTTTATGGGAATGAAGCCTGCATATATAGGAAATAGTCTGTGGAGTATCACCATTGTTTGCTCCCCACACAGGATGGAGAAAGATAAGGAAAGGAAAGTGAGAAGAGTACCCCCTAGCACATCTCTGCCAGCTTTCAATTGCAGTCAGGCAGTAAGTCCATGCATGCATCAGTTCTGATGAGCTGATAAACAAATCTATCAAATTTGCCAAGTCTGTGGGAATCCCAGGCTGTCTAATGGTAGATGGAGGTAGGGGTTACAGCAGGATGGAATTTACTATAGCTGGGAGCTGAAATACAATAATAATATAGTAATAAATATGTTGCTGCTCCAGCAGAGAGAGCAGAACTACTGGGGCTGCATGAAATTTGGGTATAAAAGGGGCAGCAGTGGGAGACGTGAAGGATATTTAGCATAATGCAGCAGGAGATATCCAGGAGCTTAGGAGATGTGGCAAATGGAGGAGGTTGCAGTCTGTGAAGCACAGTAGTCCAAAACTCAGATCATACATTATATTTAAAATGAAAATGATACACTTTTTGGGTGATGTTATAATTTTATCATGGTGTTTAGTAACTGGATGAAATATTAGGCCTCTCTGTGGAGTAATACCCTCTTTAATTTACCATCTGCTGAACACACAAGCATGTACACACATGTTGTACCAACCGTTCTCTTTTTGCTTTCAAGGGGAATTAATTTTGAGTCAGGGATGTTTTAGGTGATGTTGTATCACCTTAACATTTTTGTAAGAAAGATGTGCTTTAAATTATGAATTGTCTGTGCACCTAGTCTGTGTACTGCGTGGCAAAACCTGAACCAACACGCTTATCTGCGTGGGTACTAAAATCACACCATACAGAGGCCACTGTGATGGTCTTCAATTCAAGAGCGTTTGGCACGGAAGTTGTTTTGACCTTCTCTCTAAATACATATTAACTTAAACACAGGCAGAAACACCTGAGGAGAGATGTGACGTGAGCGTTCAATGCTTGGTAAGTCTGACAGGAAGGATCAGCGGCAGCTCCTGCGCACACAGAATTGCGGAGACAATTTCTCTGATATGAGCAAACTCATGTCGATGACTCGGGTGAGAAGACAGAGAAAGAGAGGAACGGACAACATGACATTTCAATTACATCAGCTTAAAAAAAAATATTTAAGGAAGTAGATGGAAAAGGATAGAGGAAACAAAAACAAAACAAAACAAAGTCCCCAGGAGCTCCATGGCGTTAAGCTAACCTTCAGCATGACTGAAAACTGCACAGGCAGGTGAGCAGAATTATTGATGTTTGAAGTAATTACTTCAGCAGGCACTGCTATCAAAATTCATAGTGATTGATTTCCCACTAGTCAGCTTATCTCTCTGAGAACAAGTTCACTGGAAAGCAGCTTATAACCCCTTCCTAATAAGCCATGGCACATCACTGGAGAAAATGGTGACAGGTTCGTTTTGTTTTGCATTCACTGCTGTTAAAGGTTGAATCATTCAAAATTTTAAGATGCTAGGCTGTTTTCTTCTCCAGACGGCCTAGGAATACAGAGATCTGCACTCCCCAGGCAACTCATCCTTGTCCTCCTAGGTACAGTGTGAACTGAAGGAGACTTTCAAGCTGAATTTCTTTCAGTAACAACATGGAAAAGTCATATCTGAACACACACACAGACCATAACTTTATTTTTAAAGGTGGGTCTCAAATATGGAATATTTTCTGCAGGCTGCCTGAGAGCTGGTTAAATCAGGACACTGGAGGATATCATTGAGGTGCCTACCCTTAGGCCACACTGATGATGTTGCTGTATACACACTGAGCAGCATCAGCTTAAATCCCTGTTCCCACAAGCTGTGGATCCAGGTCTGAATCTGGGGTAAAGTCTTTCCGGTCAGGCTGGATGAAGATACAGGCTCTGCTGAGGCTGTTTTCACCAGAAGACCTGGAAGACACAATCCGTGTCATCACAGTTAGTTGCAGCAAAGGACCACAATGTTGTGACAAGAATGTGATTAAACATCTCTCATGTCCCAGATACCCTGAGTGACGTTAGGGAACAAGGAATGACGTTAGGGAACAAGGTCCATGACATTGCAACAAATATTCAGGCAAGCACAGCCTCCATCCCACCTCTGGACATTGGTGCATGACTTACAGAGAAGGCCTGTCAAGCCAGAGTGGGAAGGGCTCTCTTTTCCCCCATCCATTTTTTAAAACAGCCATGGGGCTGGAAAACAGCAGCAAAGACATGGAGCTCTAGCACTATTTCAGCATCCAGAAGGGCTTGGACCTTTATCTTTGCTTCTCCTCCAGCCTCTGTTGATTGGCAGTCCTCTACTCCTGCAGATCAAAGCACAGGAAAAAATTAAATGAGGGACAAGTGCGAAGAGGCTGAACTATTGGTCTCTTGGATTTTCATCAGTCTGTGTCAGGAGGCACATCATCTGAAAGTGTTTTTCCTTTTCCTTTTGGCTTGTTTCCCGTGCATAGAGAGCCAGAACGCTTCCTTGTGCAGATAGTTGTTTCACCCTGCCATCTGGCAGGGTGCACGCACACGGGAGGCAAATGGTGCTATTTGTCAGGAAGCAAAAGGATTATTTGCCGGATCAGTTTTATGGAGGAAAAGAAAGGGAAGAAGAGGGTGCAGGAAAACCATTTTGTACAATTGGCAGGAGCAGGAGCTGGGTGAGATAATTTCTTAGGGCAGAGGTGAGCTGCTCCTTCCAGCACCCAGCGGCTGTCTGCTTAGAAGCCATGCAGAGGAGAAGGTGGAGGCAGGAGGGGAGTTAGGAGCTGAACTTTCACGGACAATTTAAATGACAGCTTTTTTAGAGTTTTTGAAAGATTTGGGCTAGTTTTTCCTTTCACTGTTTGCCCACTTAAGGAACACTTGTGTTTCCCAGTCTTTGGTGGCTAATACATATGCAGCACATGTGGGTGGCTGACTCCCTGTGGGTATAACACTTCCCCTGACATGCCTGTGGGTTCCCAGCCTAGAGCCTTTCTGTTTGCACTAGTGAAGACTGACAGGGTGACATCGCAGCGGCATCACTCTTCCAGAGGTGCGCGGTATCCCACAGTACCCTGTTAGGAAACACCAGTACAACTACGCCTCTGCTGTGTGGTCACTGCTAATCTTGCACCCTGCTCTGTGCCACCCTATGGGGCATAGCTCGGTCCTACCTGGTGCAGAGTGAGCTGGAGGGGTCTCTGCCCATCCTCCCAGAGCTGAGGCAGCTGCTCGATAGCAGCCATTGGGAAGGGCTGGTGGTGGGTCTTCCTTCTAGTGCCTCAGCAAAAAGCAATATTGCCGTGTGCCTGAGGTCTCTGACCAGGAGGGCAGTGGAGGAGGCAGTGATTTTCTTGTGGGGTAGGAGGCAGTGCAGAACAGCAAGGTTTTTCAGGGACAGGCTCTGGCCTCTTGGCCTGCAAACAGGGAGTTAATAATGGAAGGGAGAGAGATCTTCACCCAGAGCTCCTCAAAATCCATCCAGTTCCTCATCCAAAATAACTAAGTGTGTAAACACATTGCAGTTCTTCTCTGGCAGCAGCAGTGTGCAGGGCTCCTTCTGCTGCTCATCTGCACTGTTCGGGCAACCAGGAGGGGATAGAAAGGTCCGTAAGCTCCTTTGTTAGAAAAGCCCTCAGCATGTGGCAGTCCTAGTAGGGGAGCTCCGGGTTGTACGAACAACGTATCCCGGCAGTCCCAGATGGCCTGTAGCTCTTCAGATGCTGTGACAGAGCTGTGTCAAGGCAACCCTTTCTTCTCTCAACTGTACCCAGCAGACTCTGGAGACATCAGAGATTCCACCGATTCCTGCGTGTGCCTTTATTCTCATGGGTTTCTTCACCTGCATTTTTGTGAGCTATAGGGGCCTCAGGCACTGTTGATATGTGCCACTACACACACCTCTGCTTTTTTGTGGGCCTCGTACCATGGTCTGCAAACCAACATGTCAACCCTGGTTCTTGGCCCACTTTCCCAGTAGGCTTCTGTGCTCTTTTTATCCTTCTGGGTTTCCAGTGCAGTGGGCTACAGCAGAGACTGAATTCCCGCATCGCCCTTCTGGCTTGTAACGTTGTGCTTCTATTTCAGTGCCTGGCTCCCCGGTCAGTGTACGGTGATCCTCATGGTCCACGGGAGCCTGGCAAGGGTGAGGGAGCAGATGGTCACAATAGCACAATGAGGTTATATGAAAACTGCCTCTGACGGGGGCACATTTGTCTCAGATGCACAGAGATGACTGCATCTTGTCACAGCTAAAGAGGAAGCTAGATGAGGATCCAACTGGTTTCCCTTGCAGGACACCCCCCCTTTAGCACCTCAAACCTTCAGCATCTTGCCTGTATGTTTGTATCTCTCCACTTGTCTCTCTGGATGGGTGCTGCGGCAGCTCGGCTCTCCAATTCCTGCAGAGTCGGGAGGTGAAGCGCAGAATGCAGACCGGATGGTTCCCCTGTGGGGCTGGAAAGCCTCTCTCTTTCTGTAATTGTTTCTGACGTTTCACCTGTCACATCCTGAGCTGCTTCTGGGGGGTGATAAAATGTTTGGATCTCTGAACGTGTAGCCAGTACGCTGTGTTCCCTGTCGACAAGAGATCAAAGATGTCAGAGCTCTGGAAAAGACAAAGAAGAGAGATTGAAAAGCAAAATATATAAAAAAGAGAGAGAGACATGGAGAAGGAGAAGAAAGTCAAGTAGAAATAGGAACAATTGTCTAGAGACAGGTGGACAGATGCCTAGCAAACCAGATAGACAGACGGCTGTGGCAGAAAGACAGCATGCTCCTTGCTGTTCTTGGGCTGTAATTATCAGCTATTTAGGCAGTAAGCCCAGGCAAACCTGTTATTATCAGTATTCAACAGCTCTGAGGTGAAGCCCAAAGCAATTAATGCCCTTTGAGAATTGGGGACTAACTACAATGAGCACTGATTTTAAGCAGAGTGTTTGTGGGGAGGGATGGATTAGGACTTTTGCATTATATAAGGAAGGGGAGGGGGAATCTGCTGTAGAGGAGGTCCCCACGGATGAGAAAAACAGGTATGAACTCCAGCAGAGCTAGAAGCTGCGAGCAGGGAGCGACTGCTGATCACATCTTCTCTACAAGCAGCCCCGTTAGAGGAGAAATTGCTGTCTGAACTGATAGAGTTCTGAGAAAGCAGAAGCACTCAGAGATACATAGCCAGGAGAGCAGAAAAAAACCATGGTCTGTGAAGGGCAGGAGCACCTCACTCCTGGGGTTTTTTTGGTCTGGTGTAACTGGAGCATCTGAAAAGGAGACAAGCCTCATGCTGTGGGATGGAGGGAAGGAGAGAAGAAGGGATGGATGGAAGGAAGGAGGGAAGTGCACTTTCCAGGGTGGAGGGCCAAAGTCCAGGAGCAGGGCTCAGCCCTCCCAAGTATTCATTCCTTGCCTTAACTAGAAAACCATCCTCCTGCTGATCTGGTCCTATAGTGATGGAGAGCACTTGGCATGGCATTACAAGACTCTGGCCACTTAGGTTTTTCAGGGAAATACAGAAGAGTATCCCAAAGGAAACGTTTCAAAGAAACTTCTGAAAGGCTGCGTAATCTGCAAGTCTCTTATTTCAGCATTAATAGCTCTATGTGCGCAGCTGCTGTGTACACATGCACACAGATCTAGCTGTGTGTCATGAGTCTGATGCTCGACTGCTGTAAAGCACTCTAGCTCCGCTGAGTCAGTGGAGCCGTGCTGATCTGCCCTTACTCAGGATCTAACCGCTCATGGTGTTAGTAACCAGCCACGTGCAGCATCCTGGCTTGTGTGATGGCTCAGCAGCTGGTGCTGGGTGCTCCCGAGTCAGAAACCTTGAGAAAACATGAAGTCCCAGGCACAGGGAATTCTGTCTGTCAAGGCAGCCTGAAACTCAGATTTACTCCTGACACTGAGCTGTCACCCACTGCTCTTTGGCTTGGAAAATAAAGTGTGAGCAACTGAGATGAGAACTTGGTGGAGTTGTTAGGTTGGGATGCTTTCCTCTAGATCTCAAGCATGCTGGGGGGTGAACAGCAGAGCAAGCAGTTTATGACTCAAGATACATGAATTAAAAGTGTATTTTGGTGTTTCTAATTAGCCCCTCAAGCACAACACAGAACCTGCTTGGAAAACCTGAGCTTGTGAATTGCTGCTTCGCTGTGAAGCCTGTTCTAATAGCGAGAAGGAAAGTGTTTTGAAGAAGCCACATATGTGAAATGGCTGTTAATCCTCCTTAAAACCCCCACATTTTTTGTTATAGTCTCCTGGAAAACACCTTCCTTTATACATTGAGCTGTATTTTTACATAAACTTGCTCTTTGAAATTTTAGAGTATAGGAACAGCCAGCATGCAGTAAGAGTGGCAGGGGAGAGAGAAAAGAGGCAAGAGAGAAAATCCATTTCTCTGAGATCTGAAAAGATCGAGAAGTGAGAAGGTGGTTGAATGAAAGGGAGCTGGTGGCCGCAGCTGCGGTGAGGGAGGCTCGCTCATCCCACGGCGGTGAAGCTGTGCAGAGAGGGGCCTGGTGATAGCAGATGTTGTGGGGGAAAAAGCAGTGAGGAAAATATTTCTTTCACCAATGCAAGTTTCAAAAGTTCTTCCATCATTGCAAGCAAAGCACCCATGCCCAGGAGGCCCACTTCTGATTTGGGGAAGCCTCCTCTAGGCTCAAGAACTGGGCAGTATGCAGCCGCTGCATAGCTAACCATACCTTACTAAATAAATTGGGTGACTGACACTTATTGAGTGGGGCATGAAGGGAGACACCCACATGTTGAAATAGGGTAATTAAGGTAAATGTTTGTGTTCTCTGACCCACTTATTTATTTGTTCAACCTGCAGCTTTTCTCAAGAGCTACACAGTCCCAAAGCAGAGCTTTAAAGCTGACTCAGTGAATGATGCTGAGATTTGTTTTCCTTTTAGATCTAGCAACATTAGTAAGAACCAAGCAAACTGGGGAGCAGTGGAGGCACCATGTTCCTTATGCCACTGGCTAGGATTAGAGCTGCACTCTGTGCTGTGCAGCCACTTGTCAGAAACCCTTAGGCTTTTTGCTACACAAACTGTTGGAGATGCTTGAAAATGGAGTGTTTTCCCACCCTGCTTTAATGTTTATTTTATTATTTTTATTTTACACATCCATTGCTTTCCTCCAGATATTTTGAACACAGCTAGAAATTCATAGGGCTTGATTGCTTATTGTCTCTTTTACTTTAGATCCTGGCATGGTGTCAGTACACCAATTGTGATTTATTAGGTCCATGCTGTTGCCTGACCAGTAAAACAGCCCAGTGTGTTTGCTTGGGACTGTTTCTCCATTAAATGGAGTCCTGCCCTGCACAGCAGGTGCATATGGGTGTTTTATTTCTTCCTTTGAAGCACTTGCTGTAGTCACTTTTGAGGAAGATGGCATGGCAAGGTGACAGTTGGCTTTTTCTGATATAATAGTTTCCGTAATCACTACATTGGGTTTTAGTCTGGCAATAAGAGAGCTTTTTAAAAAATACACATTTAAATGTCAGAGGAGAGAAGACCTGTGTAAGATGTTTGGAAACGTGATGTCCTCTGGATGCCTCACCAGACCTTCAGAAACAGAGCTGAGGCTGTCCTGCGTTAATCCCATGTAGCTTTGTGCTGAGTCTGCTACGTGAGGAGATGGGATTTGGGAAGTTTATTGAGTGCTGTGGGAATGCTCATGTGGTACAGACATGATAAATGAAGCTGGTAGATTGTGTCTCTTCTGTCAACTTTGTGTCTTGATTTACAGAGCTTTCAGTGTTTTAGGGCCCCACAGCATTATAATTCCAGATCATGCAGAATTTGCCTGCTTTGGGATTTGATCCAAAACTCTTCCCATGTACACTGAAAAGCTTGATATCTTTTGGAGCAGGTAGTTTGAAGCATTTATTATTGATTCATTCCTTTGCAACAAAATGGAAATGTTTGGAGAAAGCCTTGCTTTTTTTGATCTCTGGGGCTGTTAGAAAATCACGCTCAGAGCAGAAAAAGTAGGTGCCTTTGTCTAGTCTGTGGCAAATAAGGAGGGGCATGGGGGTGGGAAAAAGGAATTTACTTAGAAAGAAAAGTAACCATTTTCCCCCAAATTCTGCTAAGCACTTTAAAAAATAATTTTGAAGAGCAAATTAGGAAAGTGTCTTTATTCAGCGAGCTGGGTAATGATTTTAGACGCTGACTCTGCTGGCAGTCTGGCGTCATTTTTTCTTCAGCGTGCCCCGCTCTAGCTTTGTTTGGAGGGAGGGAATGGAGGCTCCCAGTAGCATCACTTGGAGCTCTGCTCCGCTCCCTGTCCCTCCCTCCCTCCTCCCCTCCACCTCCTCCCCTCTCGCTCTGCCTCTTTGTGCCGCATGTTCCCTTTTCAAAAAGTAATTTCATGGCTCATGCACTTAAGATTCCATCAGAAAGTCGAGTCTTTGATCAGGCAGACAGACGCCCTGCTGGGATTTCATTGGCAAATCACAATTCCCTTAATTAAGACTATGTGTCTTTATATCACTAAACTGATTCCAGCTGGGTCCCTGCTCGTTTTACATCCAGATTTACCTAGACTATGGATTCTCACCCCCTGCGACTCTGGAGGAACAAAAACTATTTAAAGACTTTTCGTTCCCAGCTTCTCCCCCCAGCTGCTTCTCCCCACCGGTGCAGCAGTTGGTGTGGGCTGGGAACTAAATCTCTCCCTCAGTCTTGTTTGCACTCTCCTCCGAATTGGGAGGTATGGTCGCACGAGGGATTTGCTCTGTTTCTCTCCAGTGCTTGGAAGCTGGGAATCAGTAGTACAAACGGAATTGAACTTGCCTGGTGTTTTTTTTTTCTTTTCAGAAGCCATGTTTTTACTGAGAGTCAAGAAGATGCCAAAATTCAGCATAGTTTCCTCCTGCTTCCTGGCTTTCTTTAGCTATCAGTTAAAGATGAAGCAGGTTAAGAGTGTTCGTTTATGGTAATCACAGGTCCTGTGTGGGAGGGACTTTGGTGACATTTCTGCTGTGCTGGGTTTGCTTGTTGTATTAGTCATGCCAAGGCGAACATTTCTCGGGAGACAAAATACACAGTCAATGAGTCCTGACTTTAAGTGTGTGGTCTGTTCTGGCCAAGGAGATAATGCTCTGGGGGGAATTTCGATGGGCAATGTTGTTTTTCCTTCAGTCATCTGCATTTTCCCTTCCTCCTCCTTAATTTCTTTGTCTCCTCTGAGCAGTGCCCCAACACCTTCTCCAGGGAGAGGAAACTTCCATAGCAACCCGCTAACGGCACTAATTACAGGGATGGCAGCTAGCATGGCTGCCACAAGGCAGCACCCAGCCTCTGACCCGAGAGCCCAGCCATTCCCTCTATCACAATGTCTGTCTGGGGGGGTGAAGGAGATTCAGGGATGGGTCTTCCCAGTGCCCCAACCCCAGTGGTACAAGTGCATTTGCCATACACCAGAGAGAGAAGTCTGGCTCCTCTGGAGCATCCTCTGGAGCAAATCCTTTAGGCATTTTCAAAACCATCTGTGGGGAAATGGCAGGGACTAACAAACATCCCCGTGGTTTGAGAAATGTCCCCGTAAAAGTAATTGCAGGTGGGTGCAGTCAGACTCTGCCCTACATGTGGGCAATGGCTGTCTCTGTGTGGGGCCCATGAGATGCCACCCCCGGGCTCTGAGCATCCCTCCAAGTGACAGCTCTGCAGCCAGGAAACCTGGCTGCTGGCTGAACAGCGGCGGATGGTGCTACAGCACATGGGAGGCTGTTGGCTGCTTATGCAGTCATGCTTAAAATTAAGAACTAGCCAGCAAACAGGGCAGCTTTAATGGCTAGCAAACCCTGACCCGGCATTTCCTCAAGCCGAGCTGCCTGCTTAATAAGTGAATCCAAAGTCTCGACTCAGAACACATCCTCTTCTACAGACGGATTCATCTTCAGATTTATCATATGGAATTCTTCGCTTGAAAATGCCTACTGAATTATGTGCCAGCAGAGCTTCAAACCCTGTCTCGGGGATGTGGTGACTTTGTAATGGGCCATAGCAGAGCTTGACTTTAAAGGGGCTTAATTTTAAGGGTCTGGCATATTTCCAGCTGTTACTCCCAGCAAGAAGAGTTTTGGTTCAGTCAAACAGGCTACAGCCTGAGCTAAACCTTATTTAGCTCTTTGCATGCTAATAAAAATGTTCACTGAAAACTCTAACAGGGCTTCGCACTTAGATGGGTCTTTGATTTGAGGATTCCAAAGCTCTTTTTAATAAGAATTGCTGATTATGACTCCATGGTAAGACCAGATTAGATCAAAAGGGGTTCAGGATCTCTGTTTTGTTTGAGAGACAGAACAAACCTATCCCAAATGTACAGAAAGTACATTCTGTGACTGGAAAATGAATTTTATGAGCCTTTATAAATAACTTGATAATTAATTTTTTTGTTAAAATTAATTAAAAATCTCATACTTTATAGAATGTTAACATCTATGTTTATCTTTATCTTGTCCCAAATCATCTTAATGGAATGATAGAGATGCATTAAACTTATATATAGTTAAAGTTAATTGAAATCTTGCTCATAGGCTCTACGTAAAGAAATTAGGATGTAATTAAGCTAAGTTGTTAATGATTGCTGTGTCTAGATGTTGTGGTTATCAGGGTCTGTGCCAGACTCAGGTCACTTGGAGGTGCAGATAAAGGAGCGCAAGCAGTCGCCGTGTTTCCTCTGTGGCTTATTGAACACAGCAGGATGGTGGGCTGCAGGGACTCGGTGGCACTGGGGATGTCCCTCCCCTGAAGGAAGAGGTCTTGGTTGGCAGGGGTATGCCAGGACACAGAAACCCACTGTGGCTTGGGGATGGCAGCCCTGTAGCTGGGACATGGCCGCTGGGAGAATGGAGCCTGGAGCACAGAGACACTGAGACTCAGCTGAGCATCCTCTGCACCCCTCGCTGTAGTGGTAGGCTCGTTTATAGAGCCCCTAGACAAAAATGTTGATCGAAGGTGAAAAGCCAAAGTCACTACCATGCTTTGGGTGTGTGACACCACAGCAACACAGTGAACAGGTCCTAAAAAAGGTTAAATTAGGAGGAGCAATGTCAAGCTGGTACTTCAGGTCATCAAGCCATTAGAAATATCAGAAGGTAGGATTCTCTTTGGATTTCCTATACATCTTGTTATGTGTGATTTAAAAAAAAAAAAAAATTAAAACAAGCACAGTAAGAAAATTGCTAAGCAAAACATCAAGTGGTGTTACAGTTAAGAGTATCAGTAACTTATGGGTAAAAATAGTAGAGGACGATATCAAACAGCAGAAATCCAGGATATTCATAGCTGAGTTTATGCATAAGAGAAAGCAACTACATTAAGGTAAGAAATGCAGAGATAAGGCACCCAAGCTCTCTTACCTCAGCCCTGGAGAGATACCACAAAGGGAGAAAGTGGAAAATCAATGATGTTGCATTTTGCCAACAATTTAAATCTCATCTGGGACCATAAAGGCTGATGTCACTCTTGTCCACACTGAGCCGTAATCATTACATCTGGCCACTGACTTCCCTAATATTTTCTTTTGACCTGATAAGGAATCCGATACCTGACTACAGCTTTTCAGATGTCTTAAAAGTCACTGGGAGGGTAAGATGTGTCAACCTAGAGAGAGAGAAAGGAGATGGGAGGAAATTATAGGGGAACGTTAGAAAGGGAAGGGAGGTGTGCGTTAAGAAAGGAGGAGTGAAAGACGATGAAAAACCAGAGCGCTATGAGGCAGAGAACAGCAGGTAGAGAAAAGGAGGGGACTTGCACCAGAGATGGGGACAGAGGGACAGATAGGAGGAAAGGCAGAGGGAGATAGCTGGAGGGAGCAGGTTGGCAGCTGTAAGGGGAAGGGTGGTATATTTTCTTAAAATACAGATATTTGCATGCATTGGACATGCGTCTCAGTTCTCTAGGTGGATAAGCCCCAGTTAAAGAAAAGGAGAATGGGATCCTGGACTGTGATAAAATGCATCCCATCTTTTGGCAACTGAGCATTTGGCAGGATAGGCTCTTTTAAGGAGCATATCATTGTCATCTGAGGCATATCTGTCTGCCTTCTGCTCAGCTGCTAATAACTAAGGGAAAAAGGGAGATGAATCATGCCTGTAGCCTAGCGGAGTACAGCAGAAGTGAATCCTGGCCCCAGCGTGCATCACTTCCTAATACAGTGCGAGTTTTCTGGATTTTTTTTCTTATTGCACATACATGAGCCCTACACGACCGGGAAGAAAGCTGTTCTTTCCCAATCAAAATATGCTTTTTCCATCTATCACAAGTGTATTTACTGTATCTGTCTCCTGCTCTGTACTGGGCTGAGGCATGTGTTTTGATATGGAAACGTAGCAGACCTGCCTACTATCTTTTCATTACCTTTTGGTATTTCATACTGCATGATGAGATCAAAGAGGTTAACGGAATTAGGAATCTCCTAACCACAGCTTTTTGGAAACGTGCGACTGTTAGCAATGCACAGTGGGCCTTTCCCTCCATTTGTTCCCCCTCCTTCACATATGTACCCATCACAGCTTCAAACGCTGTATCAGATCCAGAGAGACCCATTAGGAAGTGAGCAAACCAGCCAATACAGGCGAACTGAAAAGCTTCTTAAAAGTGAGAAAATGTGCTACAAGGATTTCAGATCCCAAATCAATGGAATCACTTGTGGGTAGGCACGAAAATGAAACCATATGTCATCTCAGAAGCAAAATATTTGAGAATTAATTCCATTTTTACTCGCCTGTCAAAGCTTGGCTTCCAAGTTTAGCCTTCTCGCTCTTGCCAGTGATATTATTAGCCCTCTGCCACTGCTCAGGTGCTGCGCTGACGGACAGAGCTGTTGAAATAAAGGGCTTTCTGGCTGGAAAGGCAAAGTGAATAAAACAGCATGGTGAAAGGGCTGCAGGTGGCTTTTAGAAGTTTTTCAGCAAAATGAACAACAATTTATTTTGGAGCAGCCAAGAGAATTTGGCTGAATTGAGATGCTTTGATTGTCTTACTTAACCCTTACCAATCCTTTCTCCTTTTTCTTTTTAATGTAAGTGCAATTTTAAAAAATGCTGTTGGAAATGAAAAGTCAGAAATTTTATTATAAGAAAATGCCCATACCACAGAATCACAGAATCACAGAATCGTATAGGTTGGAAAAGACCTTTAAGATCACCGAGTCCAACTGTAGACCTAACACTACCGAGACCACCACTATACCATGTCCCTAAGCACCTCATCCAAACGTCTTTTAAATACCTCCAGCGATGGCGACTCAACCACTTCCCTGGGCAGCCTGTTCCAATGCTTGATAACCCTTTCAGTGAAGTAAAATTTCCTAATATCCAGTCTAAACCTCCCCTGGTGCAACTTGAGGCCATTTCCTCTCGTCCTATCACTTGTTACATGGGAGAAGAGACCGACCCCCACCTCACTACAGCCTCCTTTCAGGTAGTTGTAGAGAGCCATAAGGTCTCCCCTGAGCCTCCTTTTCTCCAGGCTAAACAACCCCAGTTCCCTCAGCCGCTCCTCATAAGACTTGTGCTCCAGACCCTTCACCAGCTTTGTTGCCCTTCTTTGGACATGCTCAAGCACCTCAGTGTCGAGACATTGAGACATTTTGATTTTTTTATATGGAACATATCAACATTTTTTAAGTGATACTTAAATTTCCCTCTTTTGTGACATCTCAAAACCAGTAGAAAACCAGAATTGAGCAGATAACTACACAGACACTGTGTTGCACTGCTTTTGGGGTGCTCTGCTGCCAGGGAGCTGTGGGGGCTGGCTCCTTCTTGGGGAGGACAGCATCCAGGCAGGCTTGCAGTGGCCAGGAAGATCTGACGGCCAACTGGGTTGTCGGCTCAGAGGCAGGGTCTGGATTGAGATTTGGGGTGTCCCTGGCCAGGCCTAGACCTGGCTGTGATGTGGCAAGGTCATAGCACTCATGGGGTTGGGGCTGTCACCCTGGCTGAAAGCAGCTGCCAAGGGCAGGGGGTCAGCCCTGGTGAGCATTTCCCTGCTCCTCACCACCACCAACCAGACTGTTTCTGAGCTGCTTGTGTAGATTTAACATAGGACCTTGTCTTCCTCTCCGTCTTAAAGAAGTTTTTGTCATGAGGGGCAGGAGATGGTACATCTGGCCAAATGGAGAATTTGGCCTCAGCCAGTCCTGACTAGCATGCTACCATCCTGGGGCCATGGCTGAGCCCTGCATCAATGAGAGCAGCCTCAAGGCTGCTCTGGTACCATGCAAGGGGGATGGACCACCTACAGCACGTGTGTGCATGTCTCCACATTGCAGCACCACAGCACCTGGGCAGTGTGAGGTAGTTTGGCAAGTCGAGGTAGTTTGGCAGTCAGCTTCCAACTTGTGTTAAAAACATCTCTGATCTGCACCAGTATCACAGACTCAGCCTTTAAGGTGAATGCATAAAGCAAGCCATGTAGTATGGCGAACTTTCTGACTTCCAAGTGCAGCCACCAGACCGTCACCCAGTGAAAGAAACAGGATAGCTGCACCTTCCACAAAGAAGAGTCCCTTGGGTGGAGATGTTACAACGCCATGCATCCTATATCAGTATTTCTAGACTTGGAAGCTTACTAAAACTCTCTTCTGGGGCGCAGAAATCAAGCATGTGTTTTATGGAGCAGGTTTTGATCACTTAGCTATCT
The DNA here is from genome assembly GCF_034638445.1 of Ciconia boyciana. NCBI lineage: Eukaryota > Metazoa > Chordata > Aves > Ciconiiformes > Ciconiidae > Ciconia > Ciconia boyciana. The sequence continues at coordinate 65,138,441 of NC_132934.1, forward strand.
GGTCATTTCAATATGATTGTGAGTAATTAAACTTTATATGGAGCTCATGGGAGTTGCTCTAGATTTCCAGTAAGTCAAGGATCTAAGTGCAGGGATATTTCTTTTTTCTCAGTAAAAATAGAGACTGTTTCATGGCAAGTTCTTCTAGATCATTGAGTGGTTTTGTGAAACTGCTGTCAAACATGGTATTTATTAGGGTTGTGCATAAATACCTAATGTTGTGAACACACTGCATACATATATTAATGTCACATTCAGGTTACAAAACATTTATAACTGTCACCTCTTTCCCCGTCTCTCTTTTTGCGTGTCTCCAAACACATAATCAGCCCTGCTCCTGGCTGATTGATGAGGTAGGTAGGGTAAAGCCAGATAGCACCCTTCGTCCTTATGTTGCTGTGCATCCTGCAGACTTCAGCGACTGTGCACAGGGACTTCAGTTTCTGGGTTGGTGGGTATATGGCAGCAACAGTAATCCACCGTTTGGGATGGCAGTTGAAAAATACATGGTATGAAGGAACGCCAGAAGGGTCTGTTGGTGGTGTTGAGGGAGTTTGTTGGTTTTAGGGGATCTTAGATAATCTTGTAGAACATGTAGTGGTATCCTCAGGAATCGGGGCCCTTCTATCCTGTTTACCATGCAAGCATCAGTCCCTTCAGAGACCTCAAGCCACATCTCATGGCCCCACACCACTCTGTCGGACCCTGGAGCTATAGGCAGAGTGCTGTCTGTAGGACTCTGCTGCAATAGCAGCACTCACTGTTTTCTTTAGCAAAGATCGAGGGGTGCTTTCTGTGAAAAGGTAACAGGTCCTGTAAGACCACATACAGCTGCAAGATTTTTCATCCTCCTACCCTGTCAGTCAGCACACGGAGGCTGTTTCAACTGGCCAACTTCCACTAACGTGAGGTCATTTCTCAGAAAATCTCCCACAGTTGCACCGGTTTGGCGTAGGCTCTTGTAATGATAGCAGCAGCAGGAGTGCTAACGCGTGCTGTAGAAAAATGTGCCGCTAACCGGTGCTTCCGCTGCAGCTGCCATCAGGGGAGCCTGTGCAAGGATAGGTCTTTCCTGAAAAAGCACAAATAGCAGCACAGCTCGTTAGCAGCTCAGGAAGTCAGAGAAGCAAATGAGGCCCTGTGGGGGGTGGGAACTGGGTGCTGGGCAGGGAGGCCCTTGACAAAACTGGGAATAAGCTGACTTGAGGAGAAAGCTTTGGATGAACATCTATGGGCTATTCTGGGTCACCAGCATTGCTAGAACAAGGCAGGGGCTCGCTCTGTCCCATGCCGCGTGTGGAAACCCTACCTGCTTGCAGAGCTGTGGCCAAATAATGACTAAGTCCCACTTTTTTTATTTGATGAGACCAGGTAGTCTCACATGCCAAGTTGGATCCTACCAGTTATTTTAGATGAAGGAATGTGTTGCCAGAAGCGGTCAGAGCTAAGTATGGTATGCTGGCTTTGGAAGCAACTTCATGCTGTTTCCTGAAGTCTGACAGGTGAATGACTTCAGATCAAGCATGCCATGGTGAAATCCAGCATGCTGTCTGTCACAACTGCTGGACACCCTGCAATTCTGACCCCCATCATCCTCCCAATCCCATCAAGCATAACCCCTTACAAATGTCATGCTGGAAGCAGTCATCTGTATCCTGCAATCAATCACATGAAACACCTACGCATGGTCCAGCCTTGGCCACAGTCCCCTGCCTATCAAGTGACATTACTTCAGAAAGGTCTTAGGCTTCACACTCCCCACGAGCGTGGTTAATACAGTGATCCAGCAGCTACCCTACTATTATTTCTTCAGCATGAAAACACTTCAGGGAAAATGTCTCAAAAATAGTAAATCTGACTTTTTCATCCAGCTTGCTGTTCCCAGCCTGTGCAAACACCCAGCTTTCTGAAGTTGTGCTTTCAGTGTCAGCTCACCTCCATCAGCAGCTGCTGACCAGTGGCTCCCACTGCCTTGCTTAGGGAGCGTTTTGGAGTTTGTTAGAGCTCTTTTGGGCACCATGTTTGGCTCTGTGTTTCTGGAGATGGGAAGAACGTGCCTCATTGCCTCTCAGTTGCAAGCTGGGGTATGCTTATCTGGACCTTTGTGCTGCCTCCCTGCCTGGTCTGCCCAGAGGACCCACATTGTCATAAAGAAAATTCAAATAAACCATTATATTTAAATAGTAATTTTGCATCACTGGTTAGCCATGTACAACAGCTATACCATTACTACACATGACTATTTACATACACATATACAGTGACTACACCTCCCCATTTTCCACCAAGGCATCAGTGAACCATGGTAAAAGCCACAGTCCTCTGATTTCAGAAAAAAAAGTTATTTCAGTGTTGCTGAAATGGGGATCAGAAAGGAAGGGAGTGATCACAGCACCACTTACTTCAGCACATAGCAATAACTGTGCTTGGAAGCAGAAACCAGACATATCCAAATGAAAGAATAGGATTGCCTGTCTAACAGTGGGGGTTAACTAACCACCTGAACAAACCGTTAAGTGAAACATTTTTCTTATCTTCATCTTGTCACATGATGATTGGACCTCTTTCTGGAAGTTAGGTTTTAGCCAAATGTTATGGGATTCAATATAGATGTAATTTGGGGAAGATGTATGGTGTGTGATACACGCACCGAGTAGCCAAGCCAATCTGTGAACTGTCAGTGACGTTTTGTGCAGAGATACCTTGAAAAGTAAATTCAAAGACACTCCACAAAACAGTGTTAGAAAACAGTTGTTTCCCTACGGCTGATCACATTGGCAGAAATATTGAAGATTCCTTGTTAGAGCAACTGCCGAGTCCTGTGACATCTGATGTTAACCAGATAGTTTGCACAGATTGAATGCCGTGTCCCATTTCCCTTCTGCTAGGAAAGACTTTCCCTAAATTTGCCACGTGAGGAGAATCTGTTGGGAGGCATCTCAGGCTAGACTAGGCTTAATGGGTGCCTAAGGCTTTTTTTCCAAGCACGTATTTGCTGGGGTACATCCAGCTGTGGATGCGCTTTTCTTTTGCTGTGCGTAACATCTGTGCAGTGGGCTTTTGTTTGGCTGGTTGGCGGTTTTCTCCTCCTTCCCACAAGCTGCTTTGGCTGCTCACCCAGCTTTTTACCAAATTGCGAATTTATATTCCTTCTGCTTTCGGCAGGCCCATATGTGGAACTGTCAAAATGTCACTGGCATCAGTTCTGAAAGGTTAGTGCCACATTATAGCCAGCAAGCTTATTAACAGGGAAATGATTGGGTTTTGGAGAGGGGGAGGGAAGGACAAATGGGAATCCATTTTCCAGGCACCTGCTTCTTCTACTAAACATTTCTTCTTGTCACGTATATATTTTCAGAAAGTGGTTGCCATCTGCATAGGAAAAAAATTAGCTAGAGACCTCAGGAAAAACGAGGCTGTTCCTTGTGAGATCCCGGCAAGCTGGGAGGGGGAGATGGAGAGGCAATGAGAGCAAGTTGGCCAAATTTGATCGGGTGTTGAGTGACAGGAAATCCAGTCACTCAACCGACCCAGTGACTAGAGACAGGATCACGCTGCAGAAATGGGGTCTGATGGGAACCCAGTGTCAAGCTGGGAGATTGTGGGTCTTGGTTCCAAGATTTCATCTTGGCCCAAGAAATAGCCATGACATTCAGTTGCTCTCCCCAAGTTTACAGGTGCCTGTATACAGACGAGAGCTACCGTTTTGCTTATTTACATCTCTGTGCTTTTTCAGACTGTATTCAAAATCACCACTGAAAAAAATTCCCATATCCTACTGCAAAGTTTTTATCTGTCCGAGGCATTTTTAGGGCTTCTGGTACCATCACTACAGAGAACCTAGCTCACAATCTTTAATGCATTAATCCTCAAAACATCTCGGTAAAATGAGATTATCCCAGTTTATGAGACCTGAGGCACGGAAAGCCCGACTTTCTTGCCATGCAAGACTGTGAGACAGCAGAGAGTAGTATCTGCATCTTTACAGACTCTCCGCTAGTATCTGGATCACTGAACCATTCTTCTCATGCCTCATTTTTTCCTTTGGCTTTTCCACCTTGTTTTTTTAAAGTCAGCCTACTGGCCAGCTGGAAGCACTGGAGCCATCCATGAGAGAGGCAGGAAGAGGAGGAGGAGAAGTGCTCAGACCTTACCAAAAGTTTAAAACTGTGTTGTGCTGTTACTCTATAAAAAGAGCCAAAGCACGGTGTGGGTACTTGTCCTTTGGGTTTGTATGGAGCTGCTATTTCACAGGAACCACTGCCTGGCTTTTCGACTGTAGCTCACAGCCAGCGCCAGCTTGACCTAGATTCAGACCAGTGACCTAAAGGTGAAAGCCACCAGAGCCTGTAGCTGAGCCTCTGGGGCACCAATCCTCCTTCACTCCTGATTATTCCCTTTTTGATATGGCAGAAAAGGCCTTCAAGGTGGCCGATAACATACTGCTGGGGGGTAGTATGTGTCTGACCTTTTCTGGAGGAATGAGCTTGAAAATGAGGCGGAGAAAAAGAAATGAATATTAATAATCAGATTGTCCTGGGGATTCTTCAGCGGCAACGAGGCGCATTGTGCCCTGGCATTAGAGCGAGCACCACACACAGGTTGCTCTTTGTTGCTCTCTGAATGCTGCTCGTAGGTGAAATTTAATTTCACCACTCACAACAAAACCCAAGAAATGGGGATTCTGCAGTGGACACAGCTGGTGAGAGGCCCCTCTCTCATGAGGCAGGAACTTCCTTGCTCCCCCCCATGCTCCTGCCCATCCCTCTGTAAGTCAGCCGATAGCCAACACATGGGATGTGGGGCCCTGGCACGTGGCAAGGCTGAGCCTCAGGTTGGCCACTTCAGGCAGAGAGGAGGCAGGGGTGGACAGGTGAGGGAAGGAGGTAGGGAGGACATGCACGCGATGTGGGGATATTGCCTTTATTCATTCCCAGCTTTCCACCTCTGTGTGTGCGCTGGGGAACGTGCTCAGGAGGCTGCCTTTGCTCTTTCTCATTCTTGCTGCTTTTGCTGCAGGAGAGGAGGTAGCGCTGTGCAAAACACCAGATCCAAATCTCATACAAGGTTTCTGGGATTGTGATGGACTGTGCAGAGCCCCAGGCGCCAACACACATGACGAGAGCACGACGTGAAACGTGGATCAACTTGTGGAGGAAATCTCTTGCCCCAGGACTTCTTTCCAAACCCTCTAAGCGCAGCCTCCCAAACCCCCACTGACTCCTCAGTTGTGAGCTCTCCTCCTAGGACATGCTGCTCAACACCACACGTAAGAGCCATGCTTAGGTGGTTTTCAGGGAGGTGCATGTCCCTGTTTACTAGATGGTGCCCTGAAGGCACAGAGGTGTCTAACAAAACTGCAGAAAGTCTGATTCTCCAGCTGGGACTGGGGGCCCTGGTGACGTCCCCGGTGAGGTGGGCGTTGCGGTGGGAGTGTGCAGCCCCTCCGGCATGGCTGCTGTAGCACCAGGACCAGGCAGGAGAGGACCCACTTGGCCCTGTCCCTGGCAGCAGGCTGGACTGCCTCCTGCAGGCTCCAGAGGCCCTCCCACAGAATATCCGAGCTCAAAACCCAGGTTTTGAGCAATTAAGCATCCATCCCCCCACCTCCTTCTCGTGCCAAGCAGAATTTTAATGTACTTCCAATTTCTCTTTTTAGCATGCACAAAGAAAAAAGAAAAAAATTAATAATCATCTATAAGAGAAGTTCTTTTCAGACAAATGGAGAAGCATTCAATGCTGATATATGTTTTTCCCCACTTTTAAATGGTATCTATTTAAATGCAGATTTTCTGGTTTCCTATGTGGAGCTTGGAAGAAACGCCTTTCAATTTAAATGTTAATAGAAGAGTAAACTTCAAAATCAAAATTTCTCCATAAGGGAGAGTGTTTTCTGACAGCTTTAAATGTCTTTCTATACTTCCTCCCTCCTTCTCCCCCATCCTTCTTCCTCTCTTCCCAGCCCCCAGCCCAGCCTCACTTGCATTAAACGGTCTTTTTTAAAAACAAGAATACACCTTTCAGAGTTCCTGAATTAAAATGTTTAATGCTGGGACCCGTGGAATAAGTATGTTTGAGCAGAGTGCTAGGGCACTGATAAAGCAGAGATACCATCCCTCCACCTCCAGCCTTTTTCATGCTGGCCATTTATCAAACCTGCTGCTCTGAATGCTTTATGATGGGGTTATTCTCAGGCTTGTGCTGCATAATATTGCACCAGTGGTTGGGGCAGGGGCTGAAAGGGAAGAAAAACCTTTAGGATAATGTTTTACTTGCTCCTGAATGTGAGCAAGGCTTTGGTGCTGGGCTGGGATGGGCAGCAGAGGAGGGAAGTCAAATGCAGAGGGAAGAAGGTAAAACAGAGGAGGCATTACCAAGTCTCTTTCTGGATTACCCCTCCTGCTCCTCCTGTGGTCCATTCCTGCATACCTCCAACTTCATTTATCTTCAGCAGGAGCTTAGGGTAAATCTGCGTTTTACAAAAGACCCTTAACACTGCCTGATACTGGGGTTTTACATACAATTATGTTTCTTGCTTCCTGTCACGCTCCATTTGTCATCTTTAATACAAACTTTTCTTTAATTTTCCTCATCAGTCTCTTCCATTCTCCATCTGTTTTTGTCCTCTCTTCTCTCATCACTGGAAGAAAAAGGGAGGGAAAAAAGTGTTTCTGTTTTTTCTTCTCCTTCTTTCTGGCCCTGATGAGCCCTGGCCACTTTTGCAAGAAGTGGTTCAAGAGATACTAACTGAAGATTAGATTTTAATAAACCTACATGTATTTAGTGGACATATAGATACTGCGATGGTGGCTGGCATATAAAAAGCAGAGTGTAACAGGGCAGAGTCTGCTCACTGTGGAAGGAGACTTTTGTAAACTAGGCAATAAAGCCATTACTATACATAATAGGATATAGGGCTTTCTGTATCCAGATTATTTTCACACAACTGTTACTGTACTCTGTACATCATTATTATCTGAATGCCTCTGAAGAAAAAGTAGTGAACTGGCTTCCACGGCACCCCTGGGAGACAGGAGAAAGTCTGATTTTCAGAGGAAAGCTTTGGAGCACCCAACCCTCCCACTGATTTCAGGGAAAGCACAGGCTCACTGGGCTCTTCACTCTAGATGCTCAGTCCCGTGCAGGCAGGGGTGCTGGAGAGACCGCTTGCCCCCAGGGCATCTCTAGGTGCCTGTGACACCCTGGCAGGGCTGCGTGGTGAAGCTTGCCCTGGTGCCCTGCTCTGCATTTCCTCCTGTGCACTGTACCTAGTGGGGGGGATAAATGGAGTAGTTCAGTCTTCAGTGGTGTCAGAGCAGAGCCTCTCTCACCAGCACTGAAAGCACTTTACAACAAAGGGTGTCGCCCTGAAACCCAGAGCCCATCGCAGCTTTCTTCCAGATCATTGGAGAATGCAGGAAAACTTCCATTTAGAAAGCTGGGCTTTCCACCTGGCTTCTCCCACTGCTGCCGGGGCTGGAGGTGCTGGGTGCAGGGAGATGGTGCCTCACATCCTCCAGGAATGATCCCTCTGCCCAGGTTAATGTGCTGCTGAGGGACTGTGTTGTTCTTCTTTCCCAGCAAGATCGTACTTGTGGTGTGGTGGCTCAAAGGAGAGGTCACAAAGAGGTGACCAGCATAAAGAAGTGTGTACTCCCTGAGTTCTTCAAGGGAACAGGCAGGGAAAAAAAAGAAAAAAGCACAGCTCTGATAAAGTCCCAAAGTTCACATTGAAATTTAGTAGAAGCCATTTTATTACATGTGCCTCAAATTCTTCAACACCTGCATAATCCATGAAAGCTGTGTAACGAAAAGCCTCTTGGCAAGGCTACAACTGGGAAATGTTTGCTTTGTGTGGCCTCACCTAGAAGGAGCAGGAAGGATTAAAGTTATGAATATGAAGAAGGATGGCCAAAAATGCAGACGCCTCAGACTTTCTTCCCTGTTTCTAGGGAATGAGAGAGGGAGAGGAGGGATGAAAGGGTTGACTGGGCAAATTACAAGTGTACTCTGCTGGGACCAAAGCTTGGAAATGTTCCTAGATGATCATATATTGTAGTGCTAAAAGCCCAGATAGTAAATCTGGAGAGAGAAAGGCTCTTCAAGATCAGTTCTTGAACATCACTGAATAAGTAGAAATTCTCAACTCCAGGTACTTTCTGAGAAAAAAGATCTCCTCTCCAGAATCAGAGAACGGGAGGGAATGGCTTGGAGTAGGATAGGGTAGGGTAGGGTAGGATAGGGTATGGTAGAGTAGAGTAGAGTGGAATAATGCTTTGTCATAGGCTCAGCTACTCTGGCCCACTACATCAGGGGTTGTAAGAGCAAAGCTTTTGTTTCCTTCCTAGCGTGCTGTCACTCAGAGCTGAGTAGCAACACAACAGATAATAAAGTCCTTTTTCTTCTCTGGCCAAAGTTTCTTTTTCAGCAGAAGGGGAAGTAGGACTTCCCCTACTTCCCCTACTGGAGCAAAAGGCTGAACCCTTCTATGGGATGGTATTCATAGCCATCTTTCTCTGAAGACCTAACATAAGTTTTCTGCCTTCTACAGTAGAGCTCCATCTGATGTGTTAAATTTCTTCTGTGCAAATGCCTCCTTTATGCATTGACCTCTCTAATACCCATATCATAAAGTCTCTTGAAGACAAATCCAGCTTTTCAGCCTCACGAGACACTTTTTCTTGCCTTTTTCTCCCTGCACTTAAACAAACTTTTTTCCTTCCTTCTCTGTTGCCTCCTTAAATCTCTCCCTTGTTATCTATGGGTTCTCTTTTGTCTCCTCTCTGCTCTACATGAGCAAAAGGCAAGAGTAAAATCAGGACTTGATATTCAAGCTCCAGATGGTGCTTTCAGCCACTGCAGAATTTCTTAGGCCCCTGTAATTTTCCCAAATACTGGAGGAATTGCTTTCAGACAGTAACACACCAGTGTGTGACCTGGTCTGGGACACCCCCTCCCTCTCTGGTGCTTTATGAGAAGGTTCACCAGAGACAAGAAATTGCAGTGTCATATGGAGTTTGCTGTTTGTCAGCATGAACCTCTGAAGGTGTCAGCCTTTGTAGAAGACAGGACTTCATTCCTCCTCTGATGAACTGCTCACCTGACTCTGGAGTTGTGGGATTTCTTATGAAGGAAGGCAGGCTGAAGTGCCAGCAGTGCACAGCTGGCACCTTCCTTTTGTGATTGTTTCTGTTTTAAATAACTGTAAGAACACTTAAGAACTCTGACAGAGGAAATCCAGATAGGTGGTCTGTCCTGACAAGAATAAATCACGTGTCAGGATGTTCATTCTACACCCTGCCCTGAGGGACATGTTAACTAGCACAGACCGCAGCCAGTTTGTGAAGCTTCCTATCAGCATTTCCATATAGGCAAGTTCATACGTGCTGGCAACCAAACACTTAGCACTTCATCACACAACCAACAAGCTCTAGTCAAGAGAAGATGATGGGATTTTCTGGTTTAGGCGAAGTTACGCATATATCTTATAAACACCCTTGCACCTCTTGTGGTATGAAGGCTCACCTAAATCCTTCAGAGTGCCAGTTTCTCTTTTTATGAGGGCCTACTGCTGCTCTTTCTCAGCTTTGAGAGGGTTGTGTTTTAGTGTATGTGTTTGTGATATGCATATTTCCGAGTGACTCTCTGGCGCAGAGTACTTACATATAAATATAATCCACTGTTACTGTTGTTGAAGTGGGTTGTACTCATTGTGATTGCATTAGAGTAATCTTTAAACTGAAAACTGGGTTGCCACATGATTCAGTAAAAGGCACTCAGAGATTTTACCTGAGTCTCAGGTAGACTAATACGTATTTCTTTTCTTATCTCTCCATACCTGAAGTGGAAAGAAAAGATTAAAACCTTACCCTCTACTTGCCAACCTCATCCAAAATACAGTCTTAAGCTGTACGGAGACAATCGTGAGAGCCAGAAGATGCCACTCAAAATCACCTGTGTTAATACTCACTTGTTCATTGTAGCTGGGAGCTGCTAGGGCTGGCATTCAGTAAAAGACACATCTGTCCAATTTTACATCTTGCCCCCCTTGTAGTTTTGGGGTGAGGTAAGAGAAGGGATGATGTCAGAGAAAGGTACCTCTGTGCTGCTGATCCTTTGTAAGAGAAGTCATTTAAACAAAGCTTAGTGAAATCTGGTAAATTGTGCTCTTGGGCTGTGTGCAGTTCTTGAACAATTTCCAATACATATATTTGTTTGGAAAAAGATGAGAAAGGAGTGATTTAGACTATTTTCAAGTACAAATGTTTTTAATCCCACACCGGTAAAGACAAATGAGAATGAATCTAGTACAGGAGGGTATAGATCAAAGTGACCTGCAATGAAGGATTATGCTAAAGGGTTATGCTATCCCAGTCTATTTCTGCTCATGGCGATACTATATTCTGACATTTGGTCCTAGGGGGGGCACAGAAATACATCTGTGATTTCCTCTTCGGTTTCCCCTTTTGTTGGGACATCTCAGGAAAGAACGGCGCTATACTCAGAGTGTCTTCTAAGCTGTTCTAGATATTCTGGATACAGACTTGAGGGTCCTTAGTCCCTGATTAGTCTTCTCCCTGAGGGAGAAGAAAGGAGGAGATGTAGGATGGACTATCTGAAACACTATTTGGAGCAGTATTGCACTTTCTGATGGTCTGATAACAAGCACTGTAGTTTGATCTGGTAACGAACGCTTGAGAACAAGCAGTTCTGAAAGCAAAAGCAGTGCTGTGTGGTTAAAGGGCTAGCCAGAAAGCCCGATAATACAGATTCAATTATATGCTCCTTCACAACCTTTTCACGTAGCCATGGGCAGGTTGACTATTCTCATCTTGTCTTGGTTTCCCCATCTTTCACAAGAGACTCATATTTTCCTTCCTGTTCATGTTGTAAGGAAAATAATCTCTAATATTTTGGAAGTATTATTAAACTCCTCTGTGTAAAGAAAGATAGAGAGATATCAACAGTAAGACCAAACCTTGCTTTAGAAGGATGACTTGCGATTTCAAGGAAGAGGACAGAACATCAGAAGTCAAAAAGGCATATTGAAATTTTCAAGAAGCAACGCTGATTCAGAACATGTTATGTTTGCAGCTGCTGGGGTGTGAAACTTCTTCCACGATGTGACAACCAGCATGAATTACTTTATTGCTCATAACAAATACAGATGGACAGATATCAGGGTGAAATGAAGGGCAGGGGCATTTGCAAACTGACAGAGAACCTTCCACCACATGCTGCTTGGAAATAAACGGATCTTAATCAGCTCTTCTGCCTTTCTTTATCTTCAGAAAACCTTTAGAGTTAATATTCTCCAGCGGAAGACTAAAATGCTTTTAGGAAATGCATGTTGTTTTATGAGGATCTGTCTCTATTTTAAGGAGGTTGTCTAAAATGCTAATGTTTCTCTTTTCATCACGATTCATGAAGCTTGTGGCTTTCAAATTCACCATTTCAGTTTCAGTCATGGGAATTGGATTACTTCATTCCCTGTCCCTTCTCCAATGTTATCAATCAAGAAATTTGTTGTTTCCAGCCTACATGAACATGATGCCTGTATTTCTTGCCTGATGATCCACATTATTTTTGAGTCAGGATTGAGTTCCCTGACTATTACATGCAGCAGCACCTGTAGCAGTGCTAAGGCATGAAAAGTACTCCCAAGGGGAAGATACTCACACATAGCTTTTAGTCTGTTAATATAAAAAAGAAAACAGGAGGAATAGGGTGTCTCTAAAACATGAATGGAAAGATAATATTGCACTTTCACCCACAAGTGATGGTGGTATCTAAGTCTATGTAGTAAAACATTGAAACTACTGGTCATACAGGCAAGGCATTGAAAATCAACTTCTGTATTATAGGTCTTAAAGAACAAGCAATGTAATACTTTCCTTACTTGCACCATGTAGCTACATTTCTAAAAGTTTGGATTACTAGATGGTGGAGAAGGGGGATTCATAGTACCCCTGCAATCTGTGCACTTTGCTACAGTGTGAGGACTTGGGATGGGTATCCAGGAGAGGATCAGCTGTAGAACCAGGTAAGCAGTGCACATGAGTGAGCTAAGATAAGGTATGTTTGCTGTTGCAGCTCCCATTTGGCTGCAGAAGATTCAACAATGCATTTTGCTGGCATAGTCACTCCTTCAGTTGATTGGGATTGTCACGCCATGATCCTCAGATGCTGTAGTTACTCAGAGAGGTTTTTGAAGAAAGAAAGAGTGTAGAGAACCATTCATTTCATAGTCTAAAAATAAATAAAAGCAATTTCAGAAAAATAAAAAAAACCAAACCCAGGATGTGCTCAAATGTCATAAAGTGGTGTTACATGACAAAGCATGACCCTTTTTACCTTTGCAGGATGTATTCAGGAAAGGTCTTATCAGTGCCAATCAAACCCAGACAAAACCTCATCAATTTGTACTGATGAGCTTTTGTTTACTTATATGGCATCCCTTACTCCTAAATTAGCAGAAAGAATTTGTATATTGCCTTGAGTACACAATGCAAATCTTTGCTTTTCTGCTGTCCTTTCCATGTCGAGCACCACACCAACAGAACAGTAATCATAAAAGGTACCACTAATAGGGGTTTGAGTCCAGAGAATATAAGCTCCTGTTCCCTGGCCTTCTCCTCACTAAATAGCCTGAAGGTAATGATTCGGTTACATACATTAAGTACCTTCCCACAGAAGAATAACTTTGAATAGACTTGTTCCCAGCACTGACTTAATGTGGGCTCTGACAGGTGAGGAGCACCAGGAAGATGCTGTTGGACAAGCGCAGGCAGTTTATGAGACCAACTTTGCAACGCCCTTTGCCAGCACTGCCATTTGCGAGGGCTGCCCTCGAGGAAGGTTATGGCAGAACAAAAGCCAAGATGGTTTTGAATAGAAAAGAAAGTTTGTATTTTATTTATTTCAGGTAAGCCCTAATGGATGAGCTTGTGAGGAGTACATTTGCAACTGGCCTAAGCAGTGGCAATCTTAAACTAAGCCCACTGAACTTGCAAGAACTAAGATTTCATAAAGAATTTCAGTTTTGAATTTTTTAATATGTGGTATTAAGTGTCTGTCAGAGGTTAGCTTTCGTTTTTTTTCACGAGATAATGTAAGCCCAGAGTTGAGATGCTGATGGATTTTGCTGTGTTGTTAGAAAGGGAATTTCAGGTTCCATCAGGAAGAGAGGTCAAGGGAAGCAAACCTCAAAACTGGGCCTAGGAATCTTGGTCCTGCTACTTTAACTCTTCTGTTCAATGGCAAAACTCACACTGATTTTAGTGGGGTAAAAACCATTCCTTTGTTTGGTATATAGGATGTGGGGATGCTTGTCATCCATTCTGAAGCCTATGAAAACTGGCTCCATCAGCTAGTCATTGGGGTAGGTCTGAGGAGTTATGGACATCTTGCAGCTGAATAAAGCTATTTAAATCAGCTTATTAAAAGCAGATTGTTAGGGTATGCTTCCTAGGAAGGATTCCATGAGGACGAGCAAGTGGTGTTACCCAGAGTCAGCAGTCGCAAGTTAAAATGGAAGGGTTTTGTAGAGCTGACACAGACAGCTGTGCAGTGCTTCTGAGAGACATGTTGTGCTGTTATTGAAGATGACATAGGAAACAGTAAACATCTTATGTTATCTATCTTTCAAATCGAGCCCAGTCCTTCATGGACTGAAAAGTAGGAAGACACTCTGCCATCAAAGATGCTTACTAACACTTACTGCTTGTTTTAGAAAGCACTCTGAGAAATTCCCAAGGAACAGAGACTAGCGTTGCCTGTGGGAAGTACGAGTTTCTGCAGGAAATGCATTACTTTTTTCTCCTTGAACATATTCAAATGCTTTGTGCAGAGTTTTTGTTTGTTTGTTTTGGTGGCACAGTCACAAAACTGAAGATAAAAATACGAATTTTAAGATATGCATCTTCTTAAAAGGGCCCTGGTCACTGGTGGGCTGAAGGCCTGGTAATCTTTATGTTGTCAGAGGGACTCCTTGCAGAAACCAGTGACAATCTACAGGAACCGGTTATAGGGAGGGGTTGCGTTCTCCAACTTGATCTTGCATGAGAATTGCTATAATGAACACAGCCCTGAGTAAACTGCCTTCCACTGCATCAAATCATTCTGTCCCAACACACCTATAGACCTTGTGGACACTTAGCATTTTGGATAACGAATTTTATAAATCTCTGATGATGCTAATTTATCACTGTTCACAAATTTTACTGAATCTGTACTGCTGGTATTGGTGGTCCTTTTGATCCACTGTGGGAAAAGGGTAAAAAATATCAGAAATTGAGAAACAGTCAAAGGCCAGCCAAGGAGAAAAGCTGGCACAGAGACTGGTGGATGATTCACAGTTTTCAAATCTTCCTCCCCCTGTCATAAGCATTCTGTTTCTTGAAAGAAAGTGAAATCATTGCTATGCAAAAAAAAAAAAAAAAATTGTTTCAAGAAAGAAACAAATGTTTGGAGAGCTGACTTGGCTGGAATTTTCCCTGCACATATACTTTTGACATATCAGTGCTTAAACTTTCTGTGCGTGTATGAGGGGGGACAGGGAACAATCAAATGTTAGTGAAGATGCCCCCATCTGTTCCATTACTTGAGGGTGTAAAGATGCTCTTTAGCTCTCATAGTCCTTGCTATTTCGGTTGCCAGGTGGTCTCCCTGCCCAGATTTCACATCAAAACCAGCTGTGAAGATTTTTTTCCCAGCACATGCAGGAGGAGGGATCCCAGTAGTCCCATCCTTTTTGCAGAAGACAAATATGCAATATAGCCAGGTCTTAATTTAAGGGTTCCTTCTATTAGGTCTTGGGGATTTTTTTCCTTTACTTATGAAATAAATACAGGTCAACTCCATGCACCCATATCAGATGTAGTACTCAGTCTCCACTTGCAGAGCACAAAATGCTTCACTCCAGCCCCCTGCCCTCCTCCTACTCTCAGTGCTCCCTGGAGCACTCAAAAACATCCTCACCAAAAATCGTCTGACAAGGTCACCATCTAGACACAAGAGAGGGCAATAAAGTGTCCTATGCCCCAGCCATGGATCTGCAGTGCATTTATTATCTCTGCCACCAGAATATCTGCGTGCCTCACCATCCTGCGGGTACCGAGTTTCACACTCACCACTGCTGGACAGCAAGGCACTACGGCCCAACTTACACATGGGAAGCTGTGGCCCAGAGGGGTCAGTGACTTGCCCAAGATCACACAGGGGGCCAGAACTGAGGTGAATCCCCCATCATGTCTGCACTGGAGCAAAGCATAGAGACCGCTTTGCGTATCAGTTTGAGCAGGTATATCCAGTGGAGTAATGGATGGAGATGAGAAGGCAGGTTTTAAACAGACATTGTACTAGTACCTAGAGACTAGAGCTATTAGGCATAGCGTTGCACTGAGGCCATTTTACAACTTCTAATTCCTGAGCAAATTGTCACAAGTCACTTGGGTGTATCTGCACTGAGCTTCACTGTGTGGTGACATGGTCAGCTGTTCTCTCTCCCCAGCCAGAGCTAGTATCTTAATTTATGGATTGTCCTCCCTCTGAACCATCCTTACTCAAATCATCCTGTGCCAATACACACTGAAGACCTTGCAGATCAGTAGCATTTTGGATTAAGACTGTTGTGAACCTCTGATGATGCTAATTTATCACTGTTCACATGCATGTTGTTTTTCTGTCTTCCCGACTGCAGATCTGCGCAGGATGACAGCTGGCTTCATGGGCATGGCTGTGGCCATCATCCTCTTTGGATGGATTATCGGGGTGCTGGGGTGCTGTTGGGATCGAGGCCTTATGCAGTATGTGGCGGGGCTTCTCTTCCTCATGGGAGGTAAGCATGTTGGTGTTTGAAGAAATGTGTTTTCCTTGTTGTTTTCATGATCCCTCTTTCCACATGTCCCTCCTTTTCTAAGTCACTGAAAACATGTTTTCAGAGTTGTTTTAGGTGATCTGGACTTGGTTTCATTCCGAGCTCCTTCTGGTGTACATCAAGGATAACCCATCCGTAGTTACATGTTACTTCTATCACAAAACAGTGTCCATAAGTCACAGGACTTGAAATGGACTTCTGAGTTGTTTAGTGCAGTGCTCTATTGTTGCAAGTAACACTGTCACCCTTAAACTTAATAAGCTTAATAAATTTAGTAATAAAAATCTGAAGATTATGCAGATGTTATTCCCACCACTATCCTATTTCGTAGTGGGACGCTTTACTTTGATAACTAGAAACTGTGTTCAAAGTTTTAACCTATATTTATTCCTCATCAGTTGTTCTTGAGTCAAATGTAACCTTTAGTTCATGTGTCTCTTTTCTTTCTCTGATGTACCTATGAAGAGCAATGGCATCCTCTGTTTTCCTTGTCCCACTCTACATATGCTATTTCTTGTAGACTTTTCTCTGTAAGACCAGTTATCAATCCAGCAGTCCTTTCTGCCATCTGTTCTTGTTCGTACTTGCCTTTCTCAAATACGGACGAGAAGGACCATTCCCAAACAAGATCTCATCAATGCCTTGTGTAAGTGACGTGATGGTTCCCTTTCTCTGCTGGAAATCCCTTGCCTGAAGTATTTTGTGGTTGTATTTGCCTTTTTCATGCTGCGTCATGCTGGAGACCCACAGTCATCCTTCAGCTGGATAATAGATCCAGGCCTTTCTCCTCCTTTGTAATTTCCTACTGATGATCTTCCAATTTACAGCAGAGGTTCTGTTTATTACTCCCCAGATACATGCCCTGGCACTCTGTGCTTTTGAGCTTCTTCCCATTTCTACTACATCAGCCCTCAAGGTCATCCAACGTTTCCCATGTAATGTTCCAGCTTTTCTTACTACAGATGCCATCCAACTTTCTGTCATCAGCAGGTTTCATGGCACACAGTTACTTAAAATGAAGGGTGTGAGAGTCAAGTCCCAGACACAGTGCTGGGTGAATGTCTCAAAGTGAACAGCACTATTTCTGTTCTCTCTTCTTTTCTCTGCTGGTGGTTTTTGTTTGGCTGGGGTTTTGCCCCCCAGGCAGTTCATCACTTCAGTGCATTTGGCCGCCTGTTCATTTGAGCTGTGGTGTGACACAGCAAGTGTGTGAAATACAGGAAAGCTTCTGTAGTCCCAGAAGAGGAGTTAAGTGCTTGAGTAACAAGTATTTATGTTCCATTGCTGTTGGTGCTGGTGACTTAGACATTAGCTCTCTCGGTGCCCACAAACACATTTGAAGTCTGATAGTCTTCACACTGGTCTACGTGTGGATGCCTGTAAATGGTTTGTTGTGGGTGTCAATACTTTATGGGCAATGCGTCTGCCAAACTAGCTTGGTATTTCTTATGTAATTAAAAGCTTAGTTTGCACAGGGGGCTATTTTGCTCTAATAAGCTCCGATATCTGTGTGGTATTTAACTTACTACAGCACAACATTCAGATTAAAACATTAGGACTATACTAAATAAATACAGAAAACTTAAATTTATTAGAAACTAGCTAAGTTTTGTTTAGTGATTGGAAATTATCACTATATATGGGAGAGTTTCTAGTGCAGCTGCAGAGATTACTTATTGGCTTAATGTTATTTGTTTGTCAGTGATTTGAAAGATGGCTGATAAAAGTTTTCAGGTGAAACAAGACTCAGTGTAACCATGCATAATGGGATGGGTCACTCATAGCTTACAAAGCCATCTTTTGGTATGCTCAAACAATATGCGTTTCAGTGGAAACAGATCCAAGGTCATGGAACTAGGAACAAAAAGTGTCAGTCATCCTTGCAGAACGAGAGGCTGCCTTTCAAAAAGCAGCGGCTCTGAAAAGGTCTCTGGGATCATGGTTGCTGGGATCATCCAGCTGCACAGGAGCTCTCAGTGCAATGCAGCTGCTAAATGTGCCAGTTTTGATGGCAATACACAATAAGAGCATGAGGTGGGGTTATCTCTGGGGAAAGCAAAACTATTTCTGGACGTCCTAATCTCGTGTCTGTACTAAAGAAGGATGTGGAAAGACTGGGAGAGGTTTGCAGAAGACCTACAAGAATGACTCAAGGTCTGAAAAACAAGAAAAACACAGCATGCCACAGCAAGCCAATTGCTTGAAGCTGTTTAACAAAAGGTTTATAATTGACTTGAACACAGTGTGGAAGTACCTGTGCAAGAAGCCATCTGATAGTAGCATGCTCTTTGACTGCATAGACAAAATAATAACAAGATCTAGCAGCTGGAATCTGAAACTAATTGAAATGAGAGGTACCAGATTATTTTACCTGCCAAATTCTGTCAAGATGTGTGATATTTTTAATAAAGATGTGTTGAGAGATCAAACTTATTTTCTGCTCCAGCGTAGACACATGGATCAAGGTTACAACAGGTTACTCTCTTTCTTGTTTTGCACAAGTCAGTGGCAACTGCTATACATTTCCTGATTTCTTTTAACAGCAAATGTGCATAAAGTAACATCTACAAACTGAAGCAGTCAGTTACTAAAATACACAACTAGAGCCATCTAATCTAAAGGTCAGTAGCTATCAATGTTTTCAGACTGTGTCATATGTTACATAGTCATTCCTTCTACAGCCAATGAATCTTTTAATTTGAACCTTTTTATTGCTGGACGGTGTTTGAATACAAAGCTATTCCTTCTGTCATGACGTGAATGCTGTCAACTTATCATCCTATTGGTCCTCAAAATGCACGGAGACCGAGTGCCTCTCAGTTTTGCCTAACTCTTTCTCTGGTCCAATAGTGGGAAAAATGCTTTGGGAGGCTTATGACATCTGACCTCATTACGGATGAGACTGTTAAATTGGTAGCTATATAATCAGTCTGAAATCTAACTTTCCCTTCCATTTGCCACGCCGCTTGTCTTGGCTATGTTTGTAGCATTTGCTCTGTTTTAATTTCTAGACAAATAGCTCTTCTGTAATGCTTAAACATTCCTGGCTTACCATATCTATGGGTTTTGTCCCTTATTGCCCGTTATTCTTTGAACAGGAAATCTCAATGGAGTACTGAGAATCACTGTGCTATGATAATCTAACAAGACCAGACGTGGTTTCCTTGGACCTCTGGTTCTTTATTATATTTACTGAACGGTCTTCTTGCTAGCCCATGTGGCAGTGCCTAATAAGGACTTGCTTTAGTGTCCTTGATCTAATTTCTCAAGCAAATTGCTGAAATAAGTAATTTGTGAAATGCAGGCCGTTATCTGGTATTAGCTCATCTGGAATCCAGGACATGTAAACTGTGATTTACAGTGTGTTTTACACTGTTATTCAGCATGTTTTGTAAGAAGTTAAAAATTATTAATAATTCATCTTTTCTGTTTAGTCCAAGTGTATCTGTATCAACAACAATCACAGGTCTCTTATGGCTTCCGAAGTTCTTTTGCATAATTTTCTGTATTTATTGTAGCATTTGTACTTGGATTCCTTATCTTGAATGATAGCATTTGCCTGACCACAGTAGGATTTTTTTTCAGTCCCTCATTTTGTACAGAGCCAGATGGATACTGCAAATTATGTTTAGTATTTTTGACCTCATTTTGCATGATGGTACTATTGCATAGCGTCCTGTACCCAGAGTCGCACTGCCTGTTGTAGTTTCATTTCAGTATTGTCAGTATGATTTTATCCTGTAAGGTAGGAGAGTTTTTCTTTTTGAGAGTTTTGCCATTTGGAATTGTGCTCTTAAGTTTCATTAAGACTAGTTCATTTTACGCATCTTATTTGAGACTGTTTAATTCTATTACAGAAGTGGCTCATACTCAAATTATACATGACTCCAAGCACATCCTCTTGCAGCTTCTTGTGTTTTCTCTACAAGCAAGTTATTGAAAACCTGTGCACCAGTAAAAGCTCCATACTGGGCATGTCGTCCAGTAATTTTGTAATTTTATAATAATTTCTGGAACTTTAGAAGCATCTGTAACGCTACTTCCAAATGTCAGAGTCCTGTGGCAAACTTGATGCTTTCGTGCTCATCAAGTACCTAGTAGTAGTCTAAAAGGAATTCAGTTAAACATCTGAGGAAATACATGTGGGGCATTTGTGGCATGGCAAACCTGTAAATTCATTTGATTGGTGTCTTCACTCCCCCAACAGCAGCTAATATTATTGCCAGGTCAAGGCCAAATTTCAGTTTTACTTCCAGCTCCAAAGAGCTGGGATGCTATGAAATGGCACACTGGCAACTCTACCAAGGCAAGTTCCTGTATCTTCAGGAATCCCTCCTTTCAGTTCTTCATTAAGTTGTTTAAGAATATTTCCTGTATCATGATAAGCAGACAAGCTATATATCCATCTAACTATTGGTTTTTCCACCTGCTCTCCAACACATTCATTCATACGATTTTCTTGTTTCAGGATCTCAGATTCTGCTAGGTTGATTGTCCTTCCACAACCATGCAAACCCAACCTCACCACACCTTCTGTCATTGTACTTGCTTTATAAAATCAGCTTTTAAAGACCATCTCTGATAGCCTGCTGTTTTCCCAGTTGAGCGCTGATTTCATTTCAGTCAGCTGTTTTGAAACATCACATGGCTTGCTTTATTTCTAGTTTTGAGGGCAGGGCTGACTTTGTACCTAAATGCTTCAAAGCCCTTTTCCTCCTCATCAGTGCCTGCCATGGGGAAAGTGGGGTGGCAGGGCTGCCCCGTGGTGGCACGCTCCAGTGTTTCGGCAGTGGTTGCATTCTCTCCTTCCCTACCTAGTGCACCTCCCTGCTGAACTGCTGTCCCTTGTCCCAGCTAGAAATATAAAATGGCACTTCCAATATCTTGTTCTGGTACTTGCTTCAGCACAAAATTATCCCTGGCCAAATTACATCCCTGTCCAAAGCTACATCACTTGCCTTTGTAAATGTATTAAAAGACCTACAAAGAATGATGTTTTATCATCCTTATCGGAGCTCTGTCCTTCAGCTGCACATTCATCTGTTTTCCTTTTGTAAGTCTGTAATTTGTATTGAGAACACATTTCAGTGAAATAGTTAGGGGTTTTACTGCATGCCTAACAAGGCAGCCCTTCAGGGAGAGACTTCTGCATTGCCTTATTTTGTTCCAAATTTACGGTAAATAAATGCAATAAATAATCTCTGCACTTGTTTACTGTTTTACCTGTTCTCTTCACTCTTATCTGGTCTCTGCCAGTTTTGTCTTGTGACATGTACTTTAGGATAACTTTAGGGTTTTTTCCCTGTTTGCTAACAGTTTCCTTAGAGAAGCATATAATTTTACTAGCCTTGCAAATATTCATTATTCTTTGCAAAGTCAAGTGTGTTTCTTGCTGTAACCTTGCTTTAAGCCAATTATAAATTTTACCATTAATAATTCAGTCTCTAATTAGTCTATTTGGAAATTATTCCAGCTGCTAAATGCCCTTATTCATGTGATTTAGCTTCACCATGCAGATCTGTAATAAAATGATCTGTAGTCTCACATAGCAGCTCATTTCTTGTCTTTGCCTAGTGACATTTTTGCATTAAATACTGGGCTTGGGGCTTTGCTCGGGAGTCTGAAATTCCCTTTTTTACTGGCACTGAAAGGCCTGGAAGTCTTGCTGTACACATACAGCAGTGCTATGGAGTTTTTCCTCTCTGATTTTCTGTCCTAGCATTTGATTTCAGAAATATCAGGGATTTCTTTCATCCTCTCCTCCTCCGTTCTCTCCAGTGATGATCTGCCAGTCTGGGGGATTCAAGCGCCATTTGCCAGCTCCACTTCTGCCGCTGATTTGGGTTTCTTCTGACCCACCTTAGAGGGCTGCGGAGACATTGCTCTTTGCAGCACGTCCACACTCGCAGGACTTAGGTCAGGGTTACAAAAGCTTCAAAGCTTTTCCCACAGCAGAGGTGAAGACCTATTCTTTCCAATGCTGGCTGCTGCAGCAGAGATAAGCAGGCAGGAAAGATGTGTGAGAGGGAAGAAAAAATAAAGTTATGCAGGTGTGCTGGCACAATTTAACGCTTTATTTCAGATACGCAAGAAAAGATGTTTATTAAAGAGATAAAGAACAACCCACTTACGAATGTATGAGTGCATTCTGCTTTTGTATTGTAATCTAGGGAGAAACAACCTTTTATAAATCATTTCCATCCTCCTCCCTTTTCAGAAATATCCCTTCCCTCAGTCCAGGGGTAAGTCAACAACCTGCTTTATTAGCCCCGCAGCCAGAGGATGGACTGACCATTTACACCGGGTCACCTTCTCTTGCCCCAGCTATGCCATGTTTCATGTGGGTCTGTTGCAAGGTGCCGGGGGGACAAGGACGCACTCAGGGGTGTGTGCCAACATGTGTGCCAGAGCCCAGCAGCTGCCAGAGCGCTACCCGCTGTGTTCAGGAGCTGACGACCAGGCTGATACTGAGGGACGCAAACCCCATCAGAAAGGGGGACTTCAAAACAGGGCTTGGGAGCCCGTGCAGCACAGTTGTCAGTACAGATGCGCTGCACACTTCTGTATCCTCTTTCACTTCCCGCCTCCGCAGAGAGTCTTGTCTTCAAAATCCCCAAGCCTGTGTGCTGTGCTTCCTTCGCCTGCGCTGTGCATATGTTAGTAGATGACAACTGAGGCATCTGTGTATTTGCAGCCATGGATCATTACCAGCTGTTGAGTCATTTGCGTCCCAAATTTAACTCACTGTACTTTGAAAATAGCACATAGCGGTAGAAAATAAGAGTGTTTATCCTACACAACTGTGGTCCTGCCATCTCAAAATAATCATGCTACTGCTGAATATTTTAAGAAACAAAACCGGAGCAATTTAATACAGCAAGTGTAAGGCAAAGCTCTGTGATTGACATCTCCTAGGCAGTTATGAAGTACCTTCATAGCAGCTGCCAAGAGGAGACAAAGAGAAAAATAAACAAAAAGAGAAAGTAAAAGACATTCTTTGGAGTTCATCTGGAAATACGGTGGGTCTCACAGGGCACCTAGGATTTCTATTTCTCAGTAATGATCAAGGTCTCTACCCATTCTTCAGGATGTTTACTTGTGATGACATGATCAGTCATGACACTGAAGATATTTTCTGTGACCATATTTATTTTTTTATTTTCCACAACATTATTTTTTGAAAATCCAGTTTCATGTGCTTCTTTCCCAAAAGGAATAGCTTTAGAAAGTTTACATAAAATCTTTTTTTTCCATATGGAAAGGCAAGTGCAAATGCACACATATGTGCACAGTTATATGCATACAGAGCTTAAGCAACATCATGTGATCGTTACTAAAACAGAGGTATACAATAAGTGCCTGCAATCTGAGCAGTGAAGCTTGGCATAAATACAGTGTTCGCAAAGGCATAATACCTTTTGCCAGTTTGAAAAGTATTTATAATTCAAAAAAATTTGGATCACTGGAAAAAATGAGATGCCAATCATGTTTTAATCCTGTGGGAGATACTAAATTCATAATCATAGAATCATAGAATCATAGAATAGTTTAGGTTGGAAGGGACCTTTACAGGTCATCGAGTCCAACCCCCCTGCAATGAGCAGGGACATCTTCAACTAGATCAGGTTGCTCAGAGCCCCGTCCAACCTGACCTTGAACGTTTCCAGGGATGGGGCATCTACCACCTCTCTGGGCAACCTGTTCCAGTGTTTCACCACCCTCATTTAAAAAAATTTCCTCCTTATATCTAGTCTAAATCTACCCCCTTTTAGTTTAAAACCATTACCCCTTGTCCTATCACAATAGGCCTTACTAAAAAGTCCATCCTCATCTTTCCTATAAGCCCCCTTTAAGTATTGAAAGGCTGCAATAAGGTCTCCCTGGAGCCTTCTGTTCTCCAGGCTGAACAAGCCCAACTCTCTCAGCCTTTCCTCATAGGAGACGTGTTCCATCCCTCTGATCATTTTTGTGGGCCTCCTCTGGACCCGCTCCAACAGGTCCATGTCTTTCCTGTGCTGAGGGCTCCAGAGCTGGATGCAGTACTGCAGGTGGGGTCTCACTAGAGTGGAGTAGAGGGGCAGAATCCCCTCCCTCGACCTGCTGGGTAACTGCAGAGGAACTTTAGAATTCAGCAAAACTTCTTGCAGACCACCGTAAGAACTTATTTATGTGGATTGACCTCCAGAGGGAGACAAAGGCTGGTTTGTATCAAGAGATGCCATAAATTTGTTACAAAAGTCTTTGAAACAAGCCTCAGAGGAACAAGGTCAGTCCCCCCTCTGCTACGCCTCCCACACCACACACGTACGCTCTTCTTCCTACTTGTCCTTTTGGTCAAATTTTGCATACGCTCTAAAGTGATTTAAGATCTTGAATTGGAATGAACTGGACTTAATTTACAGCGTTAATAGGTTTTAAATGTTTAAACCTCTCTAAGGCTCTTGATTGTTTAAAACGGTCAAACACAGTACAAGGGTGTTGGGGAAGGCAGAAAAGGAGCTGATGAAGGTCTTTATGGACCTGTGATGAGACAAGCTCGGAGCAGCTATGCAGGCTTTGTGCCTCAGTGCCCATCAGGCAGTAACGTAAAGAGGCCGAACACTGCATATTAAGGTAATAAGAGTTATATGTTTTTTAAAAAATGCCCTTTTTCCTCAATTTCAGGATTTGTCAGTCCCTCTTTTCAAATACTTCTCTTCTACACAGTTTTTTACCCTCATAGTCGGGATTGCAAGTCATGATCTCTGGTCCCATTTTTAGGCTATGCTCCTGGGGCCTAAAGAGTGACCCTTCTTTTCTTATGTATTTCAAAACCTGGACACTGATGGATACACGTCCAGATACATATATATATGGGTATAGGTCCACTGGACAGATAGATGTCCAGTCCACATACGTGGATAGGGCTGGAGGTGCTTCTTCGTCCTGACGGACTAACCATTAGTAATCGCCCTTTAGAAATTAGTATCAATTTCCTTTTGAATGTTATCTAATTTCCTATTTTCACTCCAAAAATAAACATTTAGGAAATCATCAACATACATCCCCTTCGCCATCTTTTGGGGTGTTAATATGATGTCAGGGTGGCCTGTTTAGCGCTTCCAAGCAAGGAAACAGTTGCTCAGCTGACGGCATGGCAAGGCTCACCATACATTATGCTTAAAAGGCAGAGCTGGGGTAGCATGTTACGTCTTTACTTCTAGTACTTCTCCATGCTTACTGGTGCACTGAGAACACATTTGACATTTATTTATTAATGCTGGCACCCATTTTGAAAACAAAATAGGACACTCTCTGGAAATACGAAAGATCACCTACTTTCGAGACTCTGGAAATACGAAGGATCACCTACTTTCACTGTACGGGCTTCTGTGTGTCACTACGTACCTGCCGCTGAAATGCTCTTTTATAATTTCATGTCGTAATACTCCTCAAGGGGAATCATAACACCCTTCTTTGCATCCCCTACAGCATAAGTTTGAAAGCAGAGTTATGTCCTTCTTCTCACAGAATACTATTTTCATTAGATGCCATTTTTTGCAATACCTCAGGAATTTAGCTGATTCTTTAGGTCAATACTGACAAATTTTACCCTGAAATGCAGGGACCTATGAATTAACACCTCCATAAGAGACTGGAGGTGGGGTGGAATATAGAAATGGTTTTTTTCAAATCAATAACACAGCGGTACTGCAGGGGATAGTCATTTAGAGGTGGGTGGTTTTTTTTCCTGGAAGGAACAGCACAACAAGAGAACTCATTGTCAACTCCATAGCATTTGATCTCCATGGAAACATTATCAGCTGACTTCAAAGTCAACCTTCAAATGTGTTGCATTTCTTTTCCTGTGGCTCATTTCTGATGCTCCTAGATGTGCACTTGCACGCTGGGGGAGAAATACCAACACAAGCAATTCCAGCAACCTTGTACCTGACCACAGAAGAGCACTGGCATTTAGGAGGAGAGGAAAGGCTTCGTTATGAGGTGCAGAGATCTCATAGTCTGGAGCAAAAGACAGGGCAAGTAGTGTATGTGTACCTATAAACATTGTTTTTCAGTCTTAACTCAAATCGGTCTCCCTGAACTTGGCATATAGTAAATTAAGGAGTCAGCTCACTCTGGCTTTTCAACAAAAAGAACTATTCATACTCCTGTGTGTGTTCATTTTAAGTCAGCTATACTGACTTGCAATTTCTCCCTCACCAGGATGGGAGGTACTGGCAGAAGTATCAGTACCTTCTAGAGTTACGAGAACAGAAAACCTAGCATAGTTTGTAAAGGCATGCAATCTAGTTTGCTTCTCAAGGATGTCAGTAGGTCTTTGGGGGGCTGACAGAGGTGAATTAAAGTAGAAGCAAAGTAGGGGAGACAGATCCAATAGAAATACAGAAGATTGTCCTACCCACAGTCCTGGAAAACAAGTTATGTGTATTTCAAAATTCTGTGTTTTTTCCTTATCCCTTAATAATGTCACCAGGTCTGTGATCTGTTGCTGGCTTCTGCATTCCAATGGCAAGAGGCATCAAGGCCAAAGGAATACAATGAAAACAAAACTGGCATTTTGTTTTCCAATTTATTATTGGGTTGGTTTTTATAAAAAAAAATGTTTGCTGAGTTGTTTGTGTGCCTGGTATCAAAGAGGAAAGACTGCACATGCAACAGAAGGAAGAGTAATACTGTCATGATTTGCTAGACAGGAAGAATTCTTTACAGAAGGAAAGCGGAGCAAATTTCTGTGTGTGGCAGATGTTGTTAAATGCAGAGGATGAAGCAAGGCTTAGATTCAGCTTCTCGGCTCCTCAGGTTGTCAACTTAGAAAAACAACAGTCCCCTTGGACAAATCACTGCTATGCTTGCTTGGTCTAATCTGCCTGGACAGAGTCCAGCTGGCCACTGGAAATTCCACAGAAAAAGCAGCTGGACCTGGCAGAAACTAGATGAGTGGGGCCTTCCTCGTTTCTGCCCGACCTGGCTCTTCCAAGGGTTACAGAGATAAGTCATGCCTACGTACTTGTATGGGCTGCAGAGGTTTCAGAGGTATTTCCTCTGCAACAGGAAAGAAGATTTCAGCCTGTGACCCTTTAAGGCAGTACCAAAGGGGTCAGGTAGTTTGTTGCTTGCAAGCATTCACGTGAATGATGTAAACTTCATAGGGGTGGCATGCGTTCAGTGGTCCTTGTTGACAAGACAATTATATCTTATTTTGATTTCTGGCTATTATATCTCAATAAATGTATTACTTAGCACATACAGAAAGGATTTTTCTGTTCCTGGCAGGTCAGCTCAGGGAAATAGTAATAGACCCCAGAGCCTTTTGCAGCAAAGATCCTCAGCTCACATTCAGTACAAACAACTGAAAGTTGTACAACCAAAGAGTCCTTTTGTCACTTGAAAAAATGAATGGATAGGCTTCTCTCCAACATCGGAAGGGGAAAATATCCAAATTGGGTAGCCACCACCATCACCCAGAGCTCCCAATGTCTTCTTTAGTAGTGTCTTCAGCAAAGAAAAGGATTAAAAAGGCATGCGAGTAACTCTGTCCTTTCAGCCCTGAAAGTATTCTCTAAGAGTATTTTTAGTGGCATACACTAGGCAACGTGGAAGAAGGCTGCACTGAAGTTGTTTGTGCTGTGTCTGTTCTCCAGTCTCACTTGTCTTGAAGAACATCTGTCTGAAGACTTTTCAGCAATTTAAGGTTTCCTACAAAAGAAGGATTCCACAAACCCTTTGAGGCTCCTTCTGAGGTTCCTTCTGAGAGAGGTTCAATTTTTTGACTGGAAGAAAAAGACCTTATGTGCAGACAGGCAGAATGACCTGTTCCTAAAAGACCAAATGCAATGTGGTGCATGGATTCTCCATGCTATGGGAGATGTCATGTGACAAGGCAAACCCAACCTGACCCCACAAGTTTCTCTTCAGCTTTGGCAAACGCTAGGCTGGGAAGCACCTGCCTGAGGTACGATTTGATACTAAACTTATGTGTCTTGTCATCTGGCAAATCTGAGATGTGATGGAGTCACTAGAGTTTGCTCAGACCTCCAGTGCCCCTTTCGATTTAATCTTTTAGCCTCTGCCTGGGCCCTCCTGGGAGGTCCATACTGCAGGGGATGAAACAAACCTGCCGGCAGCCTCTGTCTGTTGCCGAGCATGGTGTTTGTCAGCACAGGGATGGGATAATTTCACTAACCTTTCATTAGGTTGTTTCTTCATTTTGACTTTAAGAGAGCCTCTGACTTTCTCTCCCTTCTGCTCCCAGTAAAATACTGAATCACATCCCACTACTACAACAGGCACCATTTTTGCTGCCTCCTCTGTTGTGGCTGCAAGTTCATCAGCCATTATGTTTGCTTAATGGCTGTAGTCAAGTCACTTTATTATTGCTAGGTTATTTTGGGTGGGGCATAGGATCACCATTGCTAAAGTAATCAGACGGTTATTCAACCCAGGCTTTGCTCAGCTCCCCTCTTTCTCCCTATCCCATTTTATCAAGACAACGTGCCTTTAGCTAAGTAGTGTTGCTTTTGCCTTATGTGCCAACTCATAACTTCAGAGGGTGCTTGCTCATAGCTGGTGCTCAACGGCTGTGCTAGTACACAGCAGGGGTATCCACTCTTGGTGCAGTCCCATGCACCGTGGGATACGATAGCAGAAATGTCACCATGTGCCAATCTGCAGGGTGCTGTAATGTGCAATATATTCTGACTGTCAGTTGTACCAGCATAGCAAACTGGAGATCAGCCCTCAAGTGCTGTAATGTTGTTCCATATACTATACTGATTAATATTGTTCCATATACTATACTGATGTGCATGAACCTAAGGGTGGTACCCATTAAGTATTTGCAGTTGTGACAGAGGATACATAGTCCTCTGATGCCATAACATATTACGGCTTGTGCAGTGGCAATTCAACAGACAGGCACCGCTGCTGAAATAACACACAGCAGGTGTACAGCTCTGGTGGGTTACGGATGCCGCTGGTACATTTTGAGGCATGAGGCCAAAGGCCAAATGCGAACCGCATTCTGACAGTGACTATAATGCAATATCATAGCACCGCTATAGACCCCGCAGTTTACTCTGGTTCTTAGTATAAAATAAAAATGTATTAAGTTCCAACCCAGGTGGGTTTATGGTCTCACAAGGACACCGCACTGGATCTCCATCACCCAGTCAGACTTCTCTTTCCATCTCGGCTTTTTTTATAAGGGCAATTTTCCAGTAAACCCCTTGCTATTCTGCAACCTATCGGTGATGCTGCAAGCTGCTTCTGCTGGAACAGTACATAATTAAGCAATAATTTATATTCTATGCGTGTATGCACAGAGCAATAAAGTGTTCTCAAGAGCTGCGTGCTGCTGAGGCGTTTAATCCATGCACAGAAGGAGTTTACTGCAAAGCTGCTCCCTCCAAAAGGCTTTTGTCATCACTGTGTTGGGAGGGAATTCAGTTTATTCTTTAATAATTTCATTTGATTTTGATATAATTTAAATAGCTAATGGTACACACTCCACTTTAGGATCAGACCTCATTTTATTTGTTTGTTTGATGTACCTTGAAAATAGTAAAAGCTAGTAGGGCAGAGAGAAAGTAAAGATAATGTTGTTCACTTGTGAGATTTTTTTCCCCTATAACCCTCTAATAAAAAAGTGATGATAGTTAAATAAACAGCACTCCTTCCAAAGACATTAGTGGCCACAAATTGCCATCAATGGCAGCTACTAAAAATACTTTAAAAGGCAGAGATTCGCATTTATTTGAGAACTGCTTGGTTTCAGAGGACATCTTAAAATCCATACCTTTGTGTTTCTCTTTTTATCTACTGGTGTTTTTATAAGTAATACTTGACATTTCTATCTCTGCAAAAAACAGAAGGGGAAAAGAATCAGGTTTTCTTAGTTTGTTTACTTTGTACATCTGACAGCACAGTTAGTTCATGAGTCATTTCTGCCTGGTTTTGGGGAAAGGGAAAAGACAAGCATCGTTCTGTCAGACATGGAAGAAATGTTTCCCAAATAATAAAAAAAATTATTTGTAGGGTCTCAGAGGTGGGCTTGGTGCCCAGGTCAAGGCTAAGTGCAAGGTCCTGCACTTGGGCCACAACAACCCCATGCAATGCTACAGGCTTGGGGAAGAGTGGCTGGAAAGCTGCCTGGCAGAACCTGGCAACTGACCTGGAGGTGTTGGTTGACAGCCACCTGAATATGAGCCAGCAGTGTGCCCAGGTGGCCAAGAAAGCTAATGGCATCCTGGCTTGTATCAAAAATAGTGTGGCCAGCAGGAGTAGGGAAGTGATCGTGCCCCTGTACTCGGCACTGGTGAGGCCGCACCTCAAATACCGTGTTCAGTTTTGGGCCCCTCACTACAAGAGAGACATTGAGGTGCTGGAGCGTGTCCAGAGAAGGGCAACGCAGCTGGTGAAGGGTCTGGAGCACAAGTCTGATGAGGAGCGGCTGAGGGAACTGGGGTTGTTTAGCCTGGAGAAAAGGAGGCTGAGGGGAGACCTTATGGCTCTCCACAACTACCTGAAAGGAGGTTGTAGCAAGGTGGGTGTTGGTCTCTTCTCCCAGGTAACAAGTGATTAGAGATCTCCAGTAACAAGAGAGGAAATGGCCTCAAGTTGCGCCAGGGGAGGTTTAGACTGGATATTAAGAAATTTTACTTCACTGAAAGGGTTATCAAGCATTGGAACAGGCTGACCAGAGAGGTGGTTGAGTCGCCATCCCTGGAAGTATTTAAAAGACATTTGGATGAGGTGCTTATGGACATGGTATAGTGGTGGTCTTGGTAGTGTTAGGTTTACAGTTGGACTTGATGATCTTAAAGGTCTTTCCAACCTATACGATTCTGTGATTCTGTGATTTTAATGACTGGCTTTTTGGATTTGGATTCAAACTGATGATGTCTTCTTAAGGTGAGGACATCCACCAAAGGTATTTTTTCTTTTCTTTCCCTCTTTCCCTGAAGGCGTAGTGAGGTGGACTCCTATAAATTGTGTTCTGGTGAGATAAGAAGTTTTTGCTCCTCCAGACATGGCAGAGTGAAGGACCACACAAATGACCCAGTACCTTTCCAAGCCAAGAGAAGTCGTTACCTTAAATTGCCTCCAATGATGGTTTAAACGAAAGGAGTGCCCATATGGTCAGTTCCTGTGTCGCGGGGCAGGGGACGGCACCGGCCAGCCGAAGGGGTGGACACAGCTCCAGTCAGACTCCTCATCCTTAATACCAGGGACAGGGATGTTTAGATGAAGCTCCTGATAGCGGGGCCTGTTTGCACACCAGCACCACGAAGGCTCACCTTCGTTTGCCACGTATCTAAGAAAGGCAGCAGTTCTTGTCTCACAAAACACCATGGACCCTGTGAAATCCCTCAAGCTCTATCGCTCTGGAAGCCGAGCCTGCAGGCTCTGTAGGCAAAGGACGTGGCTTCTGACATGGTTCAGGTGGGCACTAGCATGAGGCAAAATTCAAACATATTTGGTATGGATGGTTTGAGCCTGCTTGTGTTTAAATCAGTTCACTCACAAGCAGTTCTGCTCTCCCCTGGAGGTGAGGTTTGAAAACTGCAAATGGAGGCATTGCAGCCCCTTGCACAGCCGGGCTGATCGGAAAGAAAAGAGATGTTTACGGGAAAAAAAATAATTCCTAGCAGCAGAGGCCCACAGGTCTTCTTGATATAACCATGCTTAAGAACAGCTACAGCAAAGGGCTCTGACTCATAATCCACACAGAATACTACCTTTCCCAGCCATCCCTCTCCTGACCATGTCTGCCCCTGCAGCAAGGACAGCAGGACCTGAATCTTATACACATATATAGCAAATAAGTTCATCTCTGTCCTAAACAAACTTCCAGTCTAAATGGAGGAGACATTCAGTTCAATGTTTAATATTCTTCTTCCATACTATAGAAGAAGGAAAAGTACAGGACAGCCATGAGGTATTTAATAGCTCAGGTGCTCAAACCACTGTTGATCATCAGTCCGTTAGCAGGACAGGCACTGTCAAAACCAGCCCGAGAGGAAGGGCGGCTGTCTGACGAGGAGTCAGGGTGGAGGTTTGACTACATGTCAAACAGCAGTTTCTGTGGCACAGACACGGCTTTACGTGAAATTTCGTCTCTCACCTGACTGAAGCATTTCACAGTGACACGTGAATTTCCTTTGTCAAAAACACCGCTGTTGCCTTGTCTTATTCATTAATGTTTCGCTTAGGATGATAACATGTAAATCCCCGCACAAAGAACTTAGTGCGTTCTGCTCTCCCCAGCTGCTGAAGGAGATGGTCTTTATCTCCCCTGTCCAGCTCACATACCAGCACATCCCCGGTGAGCTCTTATTACTGCCTGTCATTCCCATTCTGTGTGCCAGTGCCACAGCGCAAGTGCCGAGCCTTGGACGACCAGCCTTCAGGTCTGGTCGTCTGCTCAGGCCAGAGTTATGGGAAGCGTTTTTCACAAAGAAAGAAAAGTTTGTATTGCTACAGCTGCCCGGGGATCTGGGGCATTAGTGCACATGTAGGGGGGCACCTCACTGATGGCAAGAGCCTACCAGGAAAGTAAATAAGGGTTCAGTTTATTTTCTGGGGAGAGAAAGAATCTCAGGGTTGGGGATACTCATGACTTACTGCAATCCTGCTGCCTCTGAAGCGCCATGTCCATCGTGCAGGCAGTGTCATGGGCAGGAGCGACAGCCTCCCTCCTCCTGCCATCCCGGCTCTGTGTCTTACTTGGACTAGGAGAGGCTGCATTTCCAAGAGTAAGCTCAGTCTCTGCATCCCTTCCAACCACGACTCTTTCACTATGATGGCCAAAAACTGTGCAATTTGCAAGGATGATCCTTTGTGTTGTGATTGCCAGTTCATGAGGAAAAGCTACCAAACAGTCCTGAGGTAGTAACCGTAGTCAGTTTTCATCAGTAACCCTCCTGGTGAGAGGCTAGATTAACTACAAGTGGGAACTTCCTTGCTCGGCTGAATACAAACAACACATAGGACTCGTATAATGGCCATAAAGATTCCTCTAGGTGGTATAAAATGGCATTTTTTGTGTCTGTAATGAATAGCACTAGGGAGGCTGATAAACCTGTGCAGTACAAGACATCCTGCAGAAGCACCCCAGTGACTGGCTGAGGACCATGCTATGCATCCTCTAACGTTGTGCACGGCGGTCATTATCTATCATCGCGGGATAAGCACATTCTCCAGTGAAGGGGCAGGACAGGGGCAGCCTTTTCTTAAAGAAGTCTCATGCTCATGAATTGCTTTATTCTCTATTGTTGTTACTCATTCTTCTTTATTGTTCGTTTGTTATGGGGCAGAATACCCCCAGCAAGGTGGAGTGCCAATATATTGGGCACTGTTCGAATACAAAGAGTAAGCAATGCTCCTTACATTGAAGAGCTTGTAATCAAAACAGGCAGGACAAAGCATGAAAGCACGGGGAGTATTTGAAATCCAAAGTTATTTCCTTTCCTTTTGTACTTAGCAAATGCAGCTTCAGTCTGGCCGCACAGATTTTCCCACCCACCTCTCTTAACAATCTTACATTTCAAGAGAGCTGAAATTATCATGTTCTTGCTAGCAAAGAGAGGCCTTTCATGTCATTTTCTAACCACAGCCATTTGAAATGAACCACAGAGCTTGGTTCAGAGCACCGTGGCTCTGATGGATCCTTTTTTTCCCGATACCACAATGTACTAGTCATGTTGACATGTCACACAAGGAACAACCACGTTCTTGCCAGACACCTTCATGTTACTGGCTAACCTAAGTGACATGGTAAAACATGGAAAGAGATGTGTGGTTGCTAATCAACCAACCTGATTTTTGAGTAAGGGATTCTGGGAGGGAGACCTCCCCGTTTATCCTGCTCTGTGCTTCGAAGCAGCGTAGGGCATCTCTGAAGACAGCTCCAGAGCCTGGGCTCTCACAAGGCTTTTGCAAAAGTCCAGAGCACTGACTATAGACTAATTGGGTGCTGGTGAGAGGCAAGAAGGTCGTTTTCATTTAAATAGGCATAGTACCTACCGCAGCAGCTCACTGGTCCTGACTGTACCCTGTGGCACTATCATAATATGAGTACTTATGAATAACCTGGCCATCTGGCAGCTATATATAGCATTAGGGGAGGCACCCAGAGTTCCCACATTCCCTGACCTTTACAACAGAGAGTATCTACAAGTGGCACTCCAAAACACATTGGAGAAAAGACATTCCAAATAGACAAACCAATGATCAGAACAGGGAACAGAGAGAGGGCCGTGACGGTGGTCTCACTGCAGGTCCATGATAGAGATTTGCCTGCAGATTCTAGACCTGTGTGATGTTCCCACTAAGTAAAGGAGGTGGGTATGGTAGAAAGTCCACACATTTTTGGTGGTGTACATATGCTCCTACAAATGCCCCCAGTTTCTGAGACTAATTCCAGGTGAATTCACCACATAATCTTACCTGTGTCTGCATAGTGGGGAGTGTAAAATCCATTTCTTCAATACAACTGCAACTAAAAAAAGCAGAGCAGCAGAGAAACAACAGGAAAAGTGTTGTAGAAGAGAAGCAGGAGGGGGCAGGAAGGAGTAGAAGGAGGCAAGGGCACCAGAGGAAAGGAGCTTGACACTAAAACCAGGCTGGCTGTGACTGCTTTAGAGGATCGTGCTATCTTAGAGATGGGACCAGGAAGAGTAGGAGATTCCTTGCCAGCAGCTGCTAGTGAACAGATGCAGGACATGCTGCACACGTAGCACATGTAGCATGCTACTGATGTGTGCATGAACAGTGGGACAACACACGGGGCTGACCATGCGTGTTACTATAGCATGTGTCCTGTAGGTTGCCTTCTGTGCCTAGGGCTCTCCAGGCAACTCAGAGAGGCCCACATAGGGAGGAATTAGAGAAGAAAATTAAACTACCAACTTTATGTTGACTTTAGTTGTTATCTCTTGAGACAGGCGTGTAGTGTCTGTAGCTATCCATTATTTCGTGTGTGGGTGGCAACTATGACATTTCAGGAGCTCAGAGTTTAGCTTTGATGAAGCTGGAGGCCAAAGATCAAAATTAGACTCATCTGGGTGGGCTAAGGTTCAGCCTCATCTGATACGTGTGTCTTTCCATAACACTTACCACCTGACAGAGTTATGAAGCCTGTCCTCACAGTGCTCTCAGGAAGAAATGAAATATTGCTGCAGAGATGGAAAACAAGAACAGGATATTTTGAAGATTTCCCCAACACTGCAGAGGGCATCTAGATTGGGACTGGAGTCATGCAGAGGGTAGAACCTGAATTTTGTGAGGGATTTTAAGATTTTGACGGTGATATTTAAAAGGGGAGTGTATAATGAAAGATTTTAGATTTTGATATAAGAAAAGTCTGAAAAAATCTCCCAAGTCATTTCAAATGTACGTTTCAACAGAGCCAGAATATGTCAAGTATTTTGTAAAATTTTATTCTATAAAATCCATCACTGAAAAACTAAAATTAAACAAAAAATGCAAGCTTTTTTTCCCCCCAAAAAAATACTGAAACGTGATGATTCACTCTGTATTTGTCTAAAGCAAAATTCCAGAAAAATCAATGGTTTCATGAAGCATTCTGGTTCCCAAGGGAGTGCTCATATTGAAAAAACTGTTCCTGTTGAAATTTCTCCATACAGCTCTGTTCAGCACCAGTTCAATATTCAAGGCTCTGGTGGCACTCAGTTCTTTCCCTGTGGAGCCACTAGACTAAGCCACTTTCTATCCAAACATCTTCCCTTAGGTATTTCCTTACTGCTTGCACCAGCTCTTCTCAGGCGACTTGGAAAGTGGTATGTCTATCACTCTTCTAACTTCTCTTTGTTTTTTTCCTCCCTCCTTCTCCCCTTCCCACTCTCCTCCAGGAACCTTCTGCATCATTTCACTGTGCACGTGCGTGGCTGGAATCAACTTTGAGCTCTCCCGCTACCCCCGCTACCTGTACGGACTTCCCGACGACATCAGCCATGGCTATGGCTGGTCCATGTTCTGTGCGTGGGGGGGCCTGGGCCTCACTCTTATCTCTGGCTTCTTCTGCACTCTGGCCCCTTCTGTCCAACCTGTCCCCAGGACCAACTGCCCCAAATCTAGACCTGAGAATGGGACAGTGTGCTAAAACAAACAGCAAACACACACACACATTCATATATATATATATGTCTATGTATAACTATACATGCATATATATGTATATATAATTATATATATATATATAAAATCTCAAATTAATGCCAGTGCCAAGGTAGAGCTGAGTCCAACACGGCACTCACATGTCCACCGGACTCTGTGTTGCTTCGTTCTTTCTCACAGCGATGGGAAAGCTTTTCTCTCACATGGCTCTTCCATCCAACTCTTAACTTCAGCATCATACCTTAGAGGTTGAATGAACATCCAGTTGCACCTACCTACTGCCATTTGGGAAGGGGAACAGGGGGTCCGTGTGGGGGATCTGGAACCAGAATCTGTACAGGACATGGAGGGTGGGATGGGGGGGGACAAAAAACCTGTCCATTGCAGACAGAAGGGAAAATGCAAACAGCAAGCAAAGGAACAAATCAAGCATTTAAGCCACCTCTACAATGTACCTCCTCAAGGCCATTATCAGAAACCCACCCACTTCCTTTTTCTTTCTTAAAACAAAATGACAGAAGCCTGCCCTGTCATTGATTTTGGGTTTTTTGGGGTTTTTTTGCTTAAAACACAGAAAACAAAATGGACAGAATGTGTGGGGAAAAGCAGAAAAGCGTTTTCTCTTTGCCTGCCAAACTTTAGAGAGAAGCAAACAAGTGATAATAATAATAATAAACAGATATAACAAAATAAAAACAGAAAACAACAAAAAAACTCCATGAGGACATCTCAGCGGACTTTCCAACAATGCGGTTTTAATCTTCCAGCTGCCTTACATCCAGGCTTACAACTGAGGCTGAACTGCTAACGTAAATGCAGCAGAAGGCCTTTTGAAAATGCTGTGATACATGTGTGTATAAATTTTTCTTCCCTCTTCTTTTATTTATTTTTTTTTTAAGAAAAAGAAAAATTTAAAACATTGCAATGTGATTGTCCACTAAACCATCCATGCTGTGTTTGTGGCCCAAGACTGAGGCACCGCCACTGCAGAAGCGTGAGGAAAGCCGTCAGGTCTGAGACAGCATGTCTCCTCTGGTGAATTTCAGGATGTTTTTTTGTTTCCACGGAGCATCTGAGAGTTCAGGGTGGTGGATCCAAGTGAAGACCGACCAGGGAGAAGGGAGGTGGGGGGAGCCCTGGCAGTTGTTCTTCCCAGGTATTTGCTGGAGTGGGATTTCATTGAGTTTCCATTTCAGATGTTTAAGACAACTGGGCAAAAGCCATTGCCGAGGAGAAAAGGGGAGCTAATTTTTGTAAGGGAGAAGTAAGAGACGCCTCTTGTTATGTTCATGTATGCCAAATAAGACCTTCCCACATCTTGTCTTTGGAAACTGCCCCGGTTCACTGGACATCTCCACTCTCCATTTGGGAGAACTGTGTACAGATGGAAGCGGAAAGGTCAGATGCAGAGAACGGAGATCCATTTCCCATGAGCTCAAGCATTGTATGATATAATTGCGAATCCACAAATGGGACTCTCTCTCTCTCTCTCTCTTTTTTTGTCTTTCTCTTTTTCCTGCTCCTCCTCTTCCCGTTGTCCCCTTTTTCCTTCAGTCTGCTCTTCCCATCGTTCAGGTCGTAGGTCCCAGAAGAACTAAATGAACAGCGAAGTCTGGAGAGGCGGGTGAATGCCATTAGGGGAAGCAAAGCATTTTGGCTGGGGGCAGCGGGTCCTTGCAGGATAACAGTGGTTGAGGGGAAGGTGGGGCCAAGGTCCAAGGGTGTAACCAAATGGAGTCTGAAGAGGCGATGACCGAATGGCCATACGCAGGAGTGAGGGTACCACTGACAAACACACAGGCAAAGGGAGACAGGGCAAAGAAAAAAGGCCTCCCCAAAACCAACCCAACCCAACACGCTCTTAATTCAGGGATAGTACCAGCAATCCTTTCTTACATGATAGCTGCATGCCATCAGTCCTCATTAGTCAACAAAAATCATCCTCTGCATCTACAAAAACTTACCAGGAGAAGGAGGCAACCTGTTGAAACTGTGCCTACTCCACAGAAATTTCCGGGTCATGCCTTTTACACAGCTGGCAAGAAACAGTATTTTGCTCGGTTAAAAAAATCCAACCAACAAAGAATTCTTATGCAATACAATTGCATAGCCAGCCATTCCCCTTCCAGCCCTGCTTCCCCTCCTCGTTACACCTTGTGTGATGATGTTGCTTTATTAACAGTGCCCAAAGAAATGAAGTTTCTGGAGGGCATTTTGGAGTAGGGTAGATTTGAGTTTCTTTCATTCTTGCTCAACTACCTGGCTTTTGCTTTCTCCGGTCTACAAATTCCCCAAACATGCCAATGCCAGCTGCCAAGCCAGTGTGTTGCCACTGAAGTGTCATCCCTGGCAACTGAAGTTTTGTCATTTCATTCTCCATTAGATCTGACTGGAGAAAGTATTTATTTATTCATGTTGAAAATGCCTCTTGAAGAAACTTCCTTTTTAAGTACATTGGTTTATTTCTTTTTTCTGGCAAGGTTTTCAAATAGAGTGGTTTTGAAAAGCTTTGAAACCATTTGACTGTGCAAGTGCCTACTAGGTAAGGAGGCTGATGAATTACTACTGGAGTGAAGAAGGAAATTAAAAATAAAAACAGCTCTTGGAAAGCTAAATGAAAACTGAAAGCAGAAAATCAATAACTGAAAGCCAAAAGAGACCTATAAAAAAATTTGTGAAATTTTTCAAAATATGAGCAATTTTGAGAAAAAACAACTTCTTATTAAGAGATTAACGCTTTAGAAAAATGGTAATTGTTTCATTAAACCAGCTTTGAACACAAAGTTTCTTCCTCCTCTGCAGTGCTGAGTGCAATAGGGAAGGTGTTTCACGTGGATACAGATACCTGGAGTGACTCAGGTAAACTAAAGGGCACAGAGGTATCTAGCTGGTGTCCACCATCAGGCCCTGCGGCATGGAAAGCAGTACGACAGCTCCTGTGACAATGTACGGTCTGGTGTGGCCCGTGACTGGTCACAGGGTGTATTCTTTTCCAGATACAGTTTTGAAAGAGGTATAGCAGTAAGATTTAAAGAAATGGAAATAATTTTGCTCTTTCATGGATTCTCAAAGCTTTGCTTTCTTTCTGCAGCTGGCATGAAAATAGTTCTGCCTTGGTGAAGTAGTCTCTGATGGTGTTGGTTTACACGCTGTATATGAGCCTGTGTGTTTGTCTGTGTGTGGTGATGGTGGCAGAGGGTTACGATTATTTTTCTTTACAACAGAAAAGTGTAAACCCTGGATCTTTAGGCCAGTTCTGTGACTTTTCACTCACTATAGCATAGGCTCTCTAAGGCCTGTGTGGCTGTGAAGCATCTTAAAAACTATGGGAGTAAGTGTCTGAAGCAGCAGATGATCATATAACCTTAATCTCAAACTGGATCCCCAAAGGGACCATTTGTCCAAACACCAGTTCTCTCATCTTTGCCTCAAATAAGGGCAAAACCCCCTTGGGATATTGTGCATTTCTCTCCGTGCTACTCGCAGAACTGGGAGAAGCCCTGCGTGCTTCGATACCCTTGAAGGGGGCTCACAGCCCCACCACGCTTTCTGTTGGCTCAGACTCATCTTTAGAGCAGGGTTGACTCAAAATACATCCAAATCCAAATTTGCAGTGGTTAGTGTCTCCATCTATCCTGAGCCAAAGCACACTCCCATCTAGTCTAAGCTTCTGCATTTTTGGGAGGCTTTGAAATATCTTTCTGAACAGAGATTCTAGCTTTTTGACTAGTGTCTTGTTTTCTAGTTTGAGGCGTAGTTAACTAGAAATCTGTTAGCTCTGATCCCAGCATTAAGGGGCTTGACCCCATCCCTCAGCTCTGCTCTGGCGAAGCGCCTAAGCATGTGCTTTACTTGGAGCATGTGACTAATCCCCTTAACTTTGGTAGACTATTCATATGCTTAAAGTTAAGAATGTGCTTTCCTGGATGATGTTCAGCTTCCTGCAGAGCCCAGCCCCCGCTCTTCTTTTCCTATCCCACCCCTGCAGATAACGTGACACTCTTGTCCTAGCCTGATGTACAAGTGGGTGTTTGGTCTCCCTTTCTGTGAGGCTGGTAACGCGGGGTCCGTAGCTGGCAGGCTCTCTCTCGCACGTGGCCTTTCATGTTGCACCGCTGAGACAACACGTCTCTGTGCTCCAGAGACCACAGAGGAACCTGACTGCAGTGAACACAGACATCATGAAATGCCAGTCCTAGGGAAGCAGGATGAATTGGCTCAACCCACTGCGATCTGCAGGCTGAGGTTTTGTGTATAGTGACTCTCAGTTATTGTACAGTGAAGTTGTCCTGTGACCGTAGCGAGTTAGCTACAGGAGGTTCTGCTGTCCATCACTGCTGGGAGCACTGTATACGTGAGGGCTCTACGTGTCAGGAGTCCATGTGCTCTGTATCTTATGTACTGTATAGGACACCTTCTTCTTCAAGCTAAAGCTGTTTGCGTGTTAAAATTCCTGACTCATATTGACCACCTGTATATATCATCTCTCCCTTCTCCCTCTCTGCAAAACCACAACTGATCTTCCCTGATCTAAATAGTAGTCCCTCCAGTTATATTTCCAGTTGGGCTTTTTTCTTCTTTCATTCTACCCCAGGGACAGTCACAACTGGATCGCAAACCACTAGTGACCAGAGCAATTTCTTTGAAATATTGCTTTTGAAAAATTGCCATTACTTTTTAAAATGTTATTCCAGCTGCGGTAACAAATGAAAGGAAAAAAAAAACCTCAAAGTCCTCTAAACAGAGGATCCTCAGTCTCCCAGGAGAGAATCGTGAGAGTGCAGGTATTCTGCTTTCCTGTAGATGCGAGTCATTTGGGGCCACTTTTAGCTACGGTATGTTAGCCGTGCGGTTCATTGGATGATGAATTAAACAATGTTGGTGAGGGAGAGGATTGATATGCAGGGGGTATCTCAGATGCCCAAGCGTTCCTGGAAGACTGTGTCTCCATGACTGTCCATTTACCCACCATGCAGTGCCTCCGAATCAGGCTCATCCCTGGAGCCCCACTGATAAGCAGAGCTCAGAAGAAAATCACTGTAATCTGTCCTTAATTCTTGAGTGCCAAGCTAACTGCCAGCAGTGAAATGGAGAGGAAATAATATGTTACCAAGTATAGCTTAAATAAAGACATACATTATTCAGGCTCTTTCTTCTGTGTGTCTCTACGTAGGCCTAGAAGGGCTATAGGAGTGCTCAGGCACATTCACACAAACCAACACTGCATTTCCTTGCCCCCAGGTTTTGCACTCTTTCATGGCCCATACTGCTGTGCTCATCCAGCCAGCAAGGGAAGACTCAAGGTGAAAAACTGAGACAGCTCTGAACAATTGCCAGGCACGACTGAGAGACAGAGTAAAAAGTGTGCACGAAGCACAAACAGCATGTAAAGATTAGTGATGGATGAATTTCCAAGGTCAGGTACTGAGTTTCAAACAAGCCTAAAGTTTGATTGCAAATTCCAGGCCAGATCCATAAGATCTTGGTTCTGCCAGTGTAAACTGGAAAGCTCATAAAAACAGGGCTTCGCTCAA
This sequence comes from Ciconia boyciana, assembly GCF_034638445.1. Lineage (NCBI taxonomy): Eukaryota > Metazoa > Chordata > Aves > Ciconiiformes > Ciconiidae > Ciconia > Ciconia boyciana. Next base: position 65,179,991 of record NC_132934.1, read on the forward strand.
AACTTATAGCCCCACTGTTTCCAGTAAGAGCCAGGAATATAATGCATCTGTTCCATAGTCTGTTGAAGTCCCTAGAAAGCTTTCCCTTGGCTCCAGTGAGTTTTGGATCAGGTGCCTCAGAAAATATTTTAGTGCTGTCCTGGCTAACACTGAAAATGAAATGTGTGCTCACACTCACAAAACCTAATTTTTGGCTTTAGAAAGAAACAGTCATCAGATGTTACCTTTTTTTCTTCCTCCCTGATTTAGGGCTTCCATCCTGTCTGCCCCATTGCCCCCAATAATCACTAATACCCCAATCTTACAGCCGTCTTCAGAGCCATAGATAGAGATTGCAACACTTTTTAAAACAAATGACCTACTGCTGGTGCGAGAGGGCTCTGTCAAGCTCCCTGTTGACATCAGTGGAAGAACTGGAGCCCGATACAATGCTGTCATTTTAACTGCAGTATGCCCTGCCCATGTCTAGGATTTAACTTGGAGAAAGAGCTTAGATGACTGCCTCAATATAGGGCACAAGGGGGAAATGAAATGCTGGTCACCTCTAGTAAAGCACTCCAGAATCACAGATCAATTGTCCTTCCTTGCTCAGGGAAGACTTGCAATGAAAATAACTGAGGCTTAGATAGGTTATCTCCAGGGGGAGGCGGGGGAATGAAAAAAAGGAAACCAAACAGCAGTTGCTATAGGTCAGAATTGACGGGCATTGGTAAAGTTACGTGAGGGTGACCCAATGTCGCCTGCAGCCTCAGCAGCAGGAATTGTCAGTCCCTTCTAGGGCTGCATTTTTATATTTTTTCCTTCACTGATTAACACTCCTGCAGAGTGGCAGAAGGCGACTTCAAAAGTTTTCTTGTGTAGGGTGTACACACATGGACACCCTCACTCCCCTCCTTCCTTAGACATACACACATGCATACCCCACATGATGTGGGTGCTAGTAACCTGTAAATATGTGTACTATATAGTGAGAAAATACATGGCAAAATGCAGCATAATAGTTTGTTTTCTATTCTTTTATACTTAACTCAGGAGTTGCAATGCAATTCATATGCCATCTGCGTCCGTGTTAGGTTGTGCAGATCGCATGGAAACTATCTGCTAAAAAGATGTGGGGAAGCACAATACAACTGGGAAAAATTGGGTATTTGCCACCAAAATATATTTGGATATTTAAGAAAGAGTTGCCAATGTTGTTCAGATCCCAGAGATGCAGGGAAAGGAAGCAGCTGAGACACCAATACATTTTTCTTTCTGCCTATTTTGCCTTTGGGCAGATACATGCAGCAAAAAGGGAGGCAGTGAACAGCTCAGGGCAGTAACATCCTGAAACACCCCAGCAAGACTCTCCAGAGCTGACCATCAGTGCTCTTCAATACAGGGTTTCTACAGAGCTACTTCTGATCCAGTCAGTCCTGAGCTAGCCATCCTACCTCCGAAAACACAATTGTGTCCACAAGTCCTTACTACCTTCTAGTGCCACAGGCCCTGGTACTAACCACTTGTGTGCAATACATACGGGTGTCACCTTCTGAGTGTGTAAGGCTGAGGGGAAAAACCTGAAGTCCCATCAGAAGGACAGCCTTGGTATTCACAAGATTGGTTCTTGCAACCCGCTGTTGCAAGGTGCTTCTCTAACAGATGGCCTCAGTCACAAGAGAAAAAAATGCACCACAGCATCTCCAAATCAGAGAAGTTTATGACCCCCTAGTGTAAAAATCCCGCTGTGCCAAGAGGCAACACCATGGCAGGACACCACCTGAGTCTTATTTCTGTCCTCTGCAGAGGGCTTCTGTGGGCTGTCGGCAGCACGAAGACCGCGGTTAATGCTGCTGGCACAGCAGGGAGCTTCACATCCCTGTGGCTCTGAGCCCTACCTGTGGCAGCAGAGCACAGGAATATCTCTGTAAAGGCAATTCCTTCAAGTGGCCTTGTTATTTTGCCAGCTGGTCAGAAATACCCAAACGGTAACAGTGATTCTGCAGTAGATGAGATAAAGAGTCAAGTCTTCAAAAAGCTGCATGACCTGCGGGTTTTGCCCCAGTTTCAAAGTGATGTAGACACCAAGGAGCATGAATCAGATACGGCTCAGTCTCCTGGGGCCAGCTACACAAAAAAGCCTCAGCATCCAGTTCCTCCTTAGATGGTGAATAGGAGTAAAACACTAAATGCCTTTGGTGCCTACATATTTTTTAAAAAAACATATACGCTCCTAATTTGCTTAAGCTCTTGTGACATTTTATCTCAAGGATAGTTTTCATGTGACTGTAGAGCATAAGGCTGTATTTTTTTATGAAGGGTTATTCATTAACAATATAGATCATAAGAAAAAGGTTCGAGTAATCAGAACAATAAAATGAAAGTGCAGCCTTAGACTATTCAGTTAGACTGTACTGAATTATTTATAACTCCTGGGCACCAACAACAATCATAGACATCTACTTTAAGCTGTTACTATTTTTACTCGGCAATTTCCATCACTTAGAGTGTTTACATTCATGTATTTGTTGTTTGATCTTTTGCAGGACAAAATTTCCCCTACTTACACAGAAAAGCATATTTGAGGACTTTTGAAGATATTTTTCTGCGGTATCTTAAATTATTTTTAAGTATTTTGAGGCCTAGTATGACAGATGTTACAACTTTCAAAGCTGTAAACTGTACCTAAAATGGGCTTGAACTTTCAGTTCTTTCTCAAGTAAAATTTGCTTTGATTACAGGTCATTGGAATCAATGGGAAATTTGCTTCATTAACAACTGTAAGACTGTGTCCTATTTATGTGTATATGTGATGAGGGGACTTAGGTAAGGGGGCTGTACTTATATGTCAGCCCACTTAAGGATCTTTTGCGTAGACACAGGAACAGTCACTGCTAAGTCACTGCAACTTTATACCAATCTCTTTTTGTAAAAAACAACCATTATACTTGTGTGTGGCTGGAATAATGCAGTGGTAAATCTAGCCCATAGTCTGACACACATATACATGTATATATGTATATATATGTATATATATTTGTAAATTTATGAAAAATGTCCATAGCTTCATGATTGCCTGAAATAACCTGAGGTTGATGTACAGAATTTCAGGCAAAGGACTGTTTCTTTTTCACAATCCTCATGTATCCCAGATTTAAATCAAAACAAATTAAAAAGTACTATTTCCCAGGAAGATCCTCATTCCGCCATTGCGCCAGTCGAGGAGGGGTACCACACTAAAGTCAGCGGCATGCGCATCCACAGATGTACATCCAGTCACAGGACTGGGTCTCAAGGGCTTTTTTAAGGAAAAGAAATGGACTGAAAAAGCCACAGCAGAATTTCTGTTCCACATTAGCTCTCTCAATAGACTCACTTATCCTTTATTAAGAGGCCCTTTGTACAGATGCTGTTCTTCTGCACTAGGTGTACGTTTGTGAGGAGCACCTTTGTGGATGAAGTCAAGCTACACAAAGGCCTGCATTTTCTGACCTGCATTCGTCCCCATTAACCTTAGGCACTTAATTGAGCTCTTTATGTCAATGGGGCTCATGTCCCTTGCTTTCTTGTATAGTTAATGAAGAGAGGCAATCGCTTCTACATGGTGAACCTGTAAAACTGACATCTAAGTCAGCTTTAGGAGCTCCCTCTCACTCCATAGAGTGACCACTCACCTATCTTGGGTGGTCCCAAGATCTTAAAAGATCTTAAATCCTGGTGAGATGAATCAGAGACCTAGTGCAGAAGAACATCCATATGGAGATCAGCCATGGCCCTGTGCTTCAGGTGCATGGCCTGGCTCACCATGCAAAATGCAGATGTTAATTGTGGAAGACTGTTGGAGCAAAAGGAGATGTTCACAGCAGCCTTCCCCTCCCAAACCACAACATGACTGGAAAGGACAGGGCTTTCCCCAACCCCTGGAAATTGCATTTGAGGTGAGTTCCTCGTGGTGGTTTCCAGCCACAGACTACTGGGTGGTCCCAGTGCTGGAGGTCAGAGATCTTTGGTCTGAACTCTTCACCTTTCTCTGCCAGTCCTGGGCATTGCTGAAGCAGTTCAAAGAGCAAATTTACATCCTAAAACTTTGAATAGCTAAGCTGTTCAAAGGTTACTTTCTTGCTCCATCCCCAAGCTGGCCTGAAAAAAGTCATCTAGCTGGTAGTGACAATCAAAAAATTATCCTCCAAGGTACAATTTGGGTAGTTTCTTTTTTTTTTTCAATGTTAATAACTGCTTTACAAACAGCTTACATGGAGATTAAAGAGATTGCAAGTTCATCCCTTATTGTTGGGATTATAGTTGTCCTCAGAAAAACTAAACTGAGGACTCAACAAGAGAATGAACTGTGACTGTATTATTCAGAAAGCTGCTCTGACAAGGCTGAACATACATCTCCATCTCATGGTGAGAGTCTCTCAGAGCCAAAATTTGGAATCGCATATTGATAGCAATTCTGTCTGGAAGGACCAGCAATTTAATCCAGTATAAGAACTTTGGAGCTCTTGTATATTCCCATATTTTACCTGAATAAAACAAACACAGTCAGAGGAGTGGGAGAATTAAACTGATTTCTGAACACTCCAGTGAACTTAGCCAGTGAACTTTGGATGTTGTGCCAACGTATGGTCACTACTATTTGTTGCTACAGCTAAATTTAAGTCAGTGACTTGACAATCTTCACCCATCTCTCAGGACCACTTTATTTTTAAAAATACTGTTAAGATTATGGCAAAACGGACTTCAGCTGGTCTGCAGGGATGTGTAAAGTAAAGATTCAATACTGTGTACCAGTACTTACAGAAAGACTTTAGCAAGAAAGTGGAAGATGAAACTGAGTTCCAGGGATCAAAAGTTACTTTTCAGCATGGTACCTCCTTGACCAAGCTGTACTGTTTCATCCTGACATTCCTCTCCTGTTCTCCCTTTCCCTTTTTTGAGGAGCCAGATATGTATCTCTCTCTCTCTCTCCCCCCTTTTCCTCCTTCTGTGTGAGAATATAGAGATGCTTCCTGTAAAGACGTTTTTCTCTAAATCCCATTCCATACTGACTCTTGCATATGTGACTGTTTTGTTATTTGAGATGTCTGTGAAAAAGAAATAAAGGCTTTAAGAGTGAACTCTGGAAACGAGGAGGAGCTTGAGAATAAATCGAATTGAAGGATACAGCACCCTTTTCTGCAAGACTTTTCAGAATGTTCCTAAATTCTCATCATGGCCCTCCCTCAGTCCCTCTCTGTGAGAGGAATGGCAACAGTCCTGGGATGTGGGACTCTCAAAGGTTGCTCTTTTAGCTGTCAAATCACTGTGTCCCACAAGGGTTTTGCAGACTTTTCCGAGTTTTACTGTCAAAGGAAACCTCCTTTGAAAAGATGATAAAGTCAGTGTGCAACACCGCATGGGAGGAGGCTCTAAAGGGTGACTCTGTCCCAGTTTATTTTTCTTTCCCATTCTTTACAACAGCCCTGCGTGTCCAGCCACGCACACTCTCCTCCCTGCTGGGCTGACTTTGCCAAGGGTGTAGCTTGCCATGAGGGGCCTGCCTGGCCCCTCTTCCCCACGCCGCACTTGGATTATCTTCTTGGATAATTTTCCACTTTCTCATTAAAAAACCTGTCTCTCCTCCTAGTGAAAGCCATAACCACTCCTGTGACCCTGCAGCAGGGAGCAGACGCACAGCCTCCCACGGGACAGCAGCAACGCCTGGCACCAGGGCGATCCTAGGGTTTCGGCAGAAGGATGGGTGCAGCTCACACGGCCATCTCACACCAGAGAGCTAAAGCCTCACCTTGCCTTGCGAGCTCCCACCGTGCTGCTCATGAACCACTTGGCCAGTTCAGAGCTGTGGGTCTGACTCCTCGCGGGCTCACGCTTGTGCCATCACACACTCCTATAGCAAATACATGCAAGCATGGAGAAACACACGCCTGTGTGAAGACACTAGTGTTTTGCACAAGGGTCGGTGAGAAATCGGACTCACTGGACTCTCCTCCATCCACAGTAGATGCATCTCATGCAGATATTTGCTCTTTAGGGTTTCTTCTGCCACAAGTAATATTCGCCCTAGCCATGAGCTACCACACTGGCCAAAAGTTTTTGGAGGGTTCCCCTTCCTTGACTCCCTCATTGGTCCTTTTTTCCTTAAGGAAAAGCATCTTTTTGCTCAAAAGAAATTAAACAACTCCCATAACCATCCTTTGGTGATGACAAAAGTTGCAATCACCACTGTCTCTAACTGACAGTTTGGGAGGCTTAGGATAATAATTCACTTAAATGCCTGCGAACTTAAGTATGTCAGCACTTTTCTAGGACATTCCCAAGTAAAATCGTATGACTGGTACAAGACATTTGTCATGCAGATGCATCCTGGCCAGGTGTTTATGTTTCCTCTAAGTGCAGTACACCCATATCAAAGCTGGATTAGAAAAGACCTAGAATGCCACAATACTCAGGCATATTCAGATAAATGCATTGATACGTTGCATTTATCTGGCATATTTTCTCTTCAGAAAATTTTACAAGTATGAGTCACACCAGACCTGTCTGAGGCAGGTGGTATTATAGCCATTTTAGAGACAGGAAGCCAAAAGCCTGGGAAAAGACCTGATGTTTAGTGGTTTGATGCCCCCTCACAACTTCCACTAGCTGCAGGTGGAGCCTTCTGTTTTCAGCACTTTTGAAAATCCAGACCGTAGCTGGTTTATCCAAATCTGCAGTGACTGTAAATGCGAAAGCCAGGATTAGGACACTCAGGATCCTGACTTCATCAGAGCACTGCTACAAAGCTTTGATCCCATAAAGCACGTAAGCACTTGCCTAATTTCAAGCATGAATGTCCCATTAATGATGCTATTGCCATGCTTAAAGCTAGGCACATGCCTAATTGCTTTGCTAGATTGGGAATTACATTAAAATATATTAAAGTCGGCATACTTTGAAAATCCAAAAATGTGTAATTTCTGATTATGTTTTGGGCATTGTCAAGGATATTTCAACTGCGTATGCAGCCGCTCAACCAAGTGCAGCACTTTTTAGTCAATCCGCGCAGAGTTTAATAAGTTTTGGGTAGTAACATCCATTTGTCAGAGGGTGGCATGTCCTGCGAGGTTTGGACTTCTGTGCTGCTGGCAAGAGGCAAAGTGGCTCCTGTGGCCATCGGTGCTAACAATACATCAACAACAACTGACTATTGCGTTAGGTCGTTCTGGTAAGGTCTGAACGTGGTGGCTAATTTCACAAGTAATGCGACATCTTATCAAGTGTATTGTGCTTTCCATTTCTTCCTGTAATCTGTTGCAGAAGAGGTGAACAGAAGTTGTTTAAACGTGAAACAAACCCAAACGTCTTGTTCCGTTGCTCCAAGGTGCTAATCTGCAGACACACAAGTGTTTGTGTACGTGCATCAGTGTTTGCAGGACCATGGTCCTGAAGGATCATTTTAGTGGCAGGGTTGAGATCAGGGAACTAACAGGGGAATGAACAAACCCCTGTAACTTTGAAAGACAAAAGTCGCAGAAAGCATCACAGGACTTTGCCAGAAAACTGGCTACATCTTACAATTGTCCTTTTGTTTTGATTTTGTTTGGTTCTGGTTTTATCCAGATTGACACAGAATACTGTATTTCCATCAATTAAAATCTTGTCTGGTAACTAACTAAACAACTTGTTCATGGAAAATTAAAAAATAAATAAGTAAGTAAACTGTCAATTGTGGAATGTAAACTGATTAAACAAATAAAAAAAATCATGTTGTGTGTTTTAAGCGGCTGTGTCTGCTTGTGTCAGGAGTGGGGCTGGATACGTCTCACCACCTCCATCCCCAGCTGAAGGACAGAGGACAAAGAGCAGAACTGGAAGGTGGGTACCCTCTGAGCTATGGGGTATTGGAAATGGTCTTTAAAAACCACTAATAGTAATTATTATATGGCTTCTGATCAGAAATGCTGTATAAAACATTACAAAAACAACCAGTATCTCAACCTGACTATTTATGAGGAGGTTCTTCTGCCTGTCATAGAAGGGATTGATTCCTGCTCGAGCTTTGGGAACTGCATATACCATTAATCTAACACCATTAATCCCTTTTGGAGCCACTTAACGTGTAGAAGTCTGTGATTTGATTGAAATGTATAGAGACATCACAGTAGTTTAGCCCCCACCTTCACCCCATAAATAAACAAACAAAACCAAATATGAAATACAGTCTTTCGGGTTTTCAGTGCTCAGCTGTAAAGGCTTCGGGAAACCTGGCAGGCACAACACTGCACTGATATTAGTGCTTCCTCATTGCACTTGTGTCCTCAGGCCAACAATAACGAATCAGACATACATTTTCTATACAGCTTTGAGCGTGCAACTAGAGTTGGCTGCAGGCAACCTGGGCTGCAGGTGTCCCAGCTTGAACACCCAAAGATCAGGGTATTCGTAACAAATGTAAAGGTATAAAAACTACCCCAAATGTATAACAAGACATTTGGAGGAATGGACAAAAGTGCTTTCAACTGTCCTAGCAGAGGAAAAGCAAATGAGTGGATCAAACAGAAAAATACAACTTTTAAATTTTTTAATCAGTAAGTTTTAAATTAATTAACCTAGAACTGAATTATTACAAAAAATGCAGGCAAGATGTTTTTAAAATGCAATTATTTTGTCAAGTATGGTATTAAATATTGAAGTTATCTGCATTGGCTGTTTTTACCTAATTTAGCACTTATACCTATCAAGACCTGACAGTCAAATATAAGGAGGCACCTAAAATGTCCTGCCAGGTGACACATTTTTCTAGCTGATAGTTCTTCCCGAGCTGAATGTTTTTGAGCAAGAGACTTCAGGTTGTAGCGCCAAAAAACAATCTCCTACGGTTCTCAGGATGGAGTCCATGCCCCCAAAGAGGTGCTGTCTAAAATATCAACTGCAGTAAGGAACCAAATGAAGGGTCCGAATGGAGGAGCATAAAAGGGAATTCTCTGTCAAAAACCTCATCGGTACTAGCAGAAATTCCTTGACCTCTTCCCTGTCACTAACGGCTGAGGAAGTGAGAAATCTTGGTGATATACTAAACTCAGAACTCGGAGCATGTGCCTATTTTTGCCACAATTCAAGTGAAATCGCTTGCATTACCAGTGCTTATGACCTGCCTGCTCCTGCGAATAAAGTCTGTGGGGCGAAGTAGAGAGCAAGAGGAGGAAAGAGCTGGCCGGGGGGTGCGGAAGCTGGCAACCCCCCCAAGGCAAATGAAGGGAGCAAAGGCTGTACAGTGGCATGTTTGGCACCATGTGGGATTAAAACCCTTTTGATTAAAAGTCTCCTCTTCTTGCCTACTTCTGCCCACGCCACCAGGCACAGCCGCCCACCCAGCCATCCGCATCTGCTTAGTGAAACTTCTCTGGTTAGCAGCAAACGCTGGTGGTAGGGGCTGCTCGGGCCTTTGCTCTCTGCCATCAGCAGAGGCAGCGTGATTCATCGGTGCTAAAAATGGAAGTCTGCAGAGCTCGCTTTGTGGCAAGGGAGAAAGCAGGTGCCCTTTCTCGTGGCAGCAATGGCAGGGAAAGCCTCGGAGTGTGGCTGCGGGGGTAGAGGGCTCAGCTGCCCAGCGCTTGCACGGGGAAGGGGGAAGAAGAATGTGAACTGAAGGAGCCGGCTGCTCCTTGAAGGCTGAGCTAGAGATGTGACCGTGGAAAGGCCTGCGCTGCGGAAAGCAAGTGGCCTGACTTCAGGAAAGATTTGTGCATAAAACGCCAGGTTTGCGTTAGCCACGTGAGGGCTGAATTTTAACCCCGCAGTGCACTGTGGCTCCCTGCGGTGCCCAGGCCGCCCAGCCCTGCTGCTGCAGGCTCGATGGTGCTTTGCAGGCTGCTGCTCGCTTCTCAGGGTCCCGCTCTGTGGCACGAGGGGAGACGCTGGGCAGTGCCGTGGCACCGCGCAGGAGCCTGCAATGCAGCTAGACAAAGCAGACAGCGAGCAAGAGAAGGGAAGACTCATTAAATGTAGTTCGCCACAGAGGAAACGGAGAACAGAGGGATCTGAATAACTAACTGGACACCACACAAGCCTTGTGGCTTGCTGTGCCCTTGTTAGGCTGTCTCAGTCGGGAAGGCAAAGGCTGAGGCTGCCTCACACGGACTGTGTCCCCGCCGCGCCGGGCGCCCACGCTCGGCAGCTGGCAGCTGGGAAGCGTAGCAGGAGCTCATCCCTCATGGTCCAACTCCTGCTTCGAATTAGTGCCATCGCCTTCAAAGATACCTCCATCTATTCAAGACTCCACCTGGTCGTGAAGGGAAGTAACTACTGACTGATGAAGGAAAGTAGTGAATATTTTAAGAATTGGGTTTAGGAGAGAGAAGTCTACCCATCGGCTTCCCCTGCAACACAGTGGGGCCTCAGCAGGTCAAGCAGAGGGATGGGGGCAACAACTCCAGTTCTTCAGATCAGTGAAATCCCTTGCTCTGCCCCTGAGCAGCACCCCAAAGCACAGCTCTCCCTTTGCTTTGGGGTATCTGCTAACGCTTTGTGCCCACGCAGGAGCAAGGACCCTCTCACTGAAATGCAACCACTCTGTTTCAGAGGCAGGATAATCTCACAGTGACCTTTCTTGTCAAAAGCACATGATAACTGCAGCAGAGTGGGGCTGCATGGGGTGAGGACGCTGGTAATGAAATGCTTTCATAGCTCCACACTCATTATTCCATTACATTATTGGGCTGTTCCCCAGGGGCCCTCTAAAGAGTCATGGCTGAGCTCTTTTCCTGCAGAGACCAAAACCAGACCACCTAACAAGCTACATTTACTAAAATTTTTGCTCCCTCCTTGCTCAGAGGGAGTGTGGTCTTGTTCATTTGCATCAGGCAGGAGTGGAAGAACTACGCCAGCTCAGTTATGAATTTATCAGCCTGCTAACCTGTGTCAAACAAAGCAGTCAGTCCATCCCCAGCCAGGAGCAGCAGAGACTGCTGCCACCCCATGGCTCACCACGCAGGGCCCATGCTGCCCGGGGTCCCCAGCACGCCTCAGCCACCCTGCGTCTGCTGTTGACTTGCAAAGGTTGACCACTGACCACTTCTTTGTAAGAAACTGCACTTTCCCCTTGATCGCTTATTTCCCTGCTATTTCTTCCCATCCCCAGATAACCCCTTGGTTTTCTCAGTTCTGAAATTCAAAGTGGCCGTCACTGGCAGCGAGGACCTCACCTGGAGCTGGCTGCTCAGAGTGAAGCCTGCGTTGGCCGAGATAGCAAAGCCCTCTGACAGAGGTCAGCTCTTTACTGGGGAATGAGCTGGTGGCCCAAGGGCAGGCGCGGCGGCATGAGAGCTGTACTGCCAGCAGATACGGCTGGAGAGAGATCACAGAGTCTAAGCTTTGGGCCATCATCTCCCCCCAGTCATGTCCCTTGAGACAACCCTTTCAGCCAAAGGTGGTGGTGGGTATTAGGGGAGCTATTAAGCAGGAGCACTGGAGGCGGTAGGGATCTTGCTTTGGCTTTCGCTAAGTGTTCACAGCAATGCTCAAAATGTATGCCAGGAACATAAAGGGACAAATAAACCCTGCCATAAGGAGCATGCGATTAGGAAAAGCGGAGGCAGCCGAAGGGTGAGAGAAGGGAATAAAATGCACAGGCGAAGCCTTCACAGCGACAGTCAGCACTTGGAGTTGGCCATGTATGTTTGAAACCACTGTGCACAGAAAGCTGCTCAGTACTTCAATGTCTTCAGCTAGCTAAATAAATTTATTTAAATTAAAGTGAGCGCACACATGCATGTACACATGCACACACACACGCACCCTCAACTGGTAGGTAAAACATGAAACAAAATCGAATATCCTTCTTCACAGAAAAGCACATTTCCTCCTTTTCTGTTGTGTTTTCTTACAAGCTTCCCACAGACCTGTCAGAGAAAAGGAGGCTGAGAGTGAAACAAGTTGCTCCGTGAACTGAACAAAGCCTCGACCTTTCAGCTTCACATTTGGGGTGTCTCTGACAGGCTACAGTTTCTGCTTCATTTAACCTAGCTTGTTCCCTTTGGGAATTCTCTACCCACCATGTTTGCGGCAAGAAACACCATGTGCTGAGGTTTATTAGGAGCTTCCAAACAGAATGGTTGACTGCCGAGTCCCCCCTTCCTTCCCTTCCGTCAGATGGAGATTCATGCATTACCTTGCACTTCTCGTCTCTTCCCAGCTACTGATTTTCACAATTAGAAATCTAAATATTTTTGAGACTTCTAATGCTCCATCAAACTCATTTGCAAGTAGCCAGTGGATTTGATAGTTGATGGGGACAGATGGGCAGACATGAAGTGACAGAATCTTCATTTCCTCAGGAAATGAGGCTAAAAATATTATGTTCAGAGTCCAGCTTTTTCCACGAAGATGCACAGTTTCCCGGGAGGCCCAGCCAAGTCCGTGGACGCAGGTGGCAGCAGCAGCTCCGTGTCCTGGGCGACACCTCTGCCCACCGCAGCTGCCATCGCCGCTCCTGCCAAAGGTGCGTCGCGTTGGCTCTGCCTTTCAGCTGGGCGGCTCTGCGGTCGGTGAGACCTTCGCTCTGGGTCTGAGCCCGGAAGAGGAGCCCACCGGGGAGGATGATATGGAAACGTTCCCTCTCAGAGCAGAGATCCACATTGCCTGAGGTAGGATCTGAATGCTCCCAAGCTAAACCTGGCAACTTAAAACATATCTGCAGAGTCAGGAGGATGCCCGGAGGGAAGCTGTGTCTCAGGATGGGGAGTCAGCCACGCTTGCCTCCCACCTCTAGCTGTAACAGCACCATCCCGAACAGTCTCGCAGGAAACCTTGCAGCCCACCTGCCTGCCTTGCTTGGCCCACCAGTAAGCAGGGATGGAGGCTAACGTCTGCAAGCGCTTATTGTGAGGGCTACTAAGGTAGTGCTGCTACAAACGCTGCAGGTGGCATACTCCCAGTCTGTATAAAACAGTCCCAGAGCCACCTTTTGCCATTTTGCCAGTAAAAACAAATTAATTTTCACCAGCCTTGCGACTTCTCTGCAGAGCTAGATCCGAGTCACACATTTATTAGTCATGTGCTCATCTATTCTTGAACACAGAGTGCGCTCCTGTGGCCTGGGGGCTCGCAGGACTCGATAACGGGGGTGCAGGAGGTCGTGCAGCAGGTTCAGTGCCTGGCAGCAGGTTCAGTGCCTGGTGCGCGTGGGGAGCGGGGAGGAGGCGGAGGGGAGCGGTGCCCGACCCCCAGGCAGTGCCGAGGTGGCTGCCAGCGCTTGGTCCCCCGGCGGTTTTCCCAGCCGGCACTGTGGATGGCTCTTGATTGTCCTGTCAGACCTTTGCTGACAAGTACTTAAATTGAGCGAGTTCATCCCATAAAATTTAAGGAAGAAGAGAGAGGACAGAAGAATGAAAAGCAATGTATTTTTCTTTTAGCACCTCTCTTTTTCTCATTTTCTCCTGAAGTGTCAGCGCCTTAAATAAAAAGCCTTTTACTGCCTCACTGTGCCCGCATCGAGTCACAAATAGCGCACGCTGTTGCAAACAGGCCAAGGTCTCAGCTAGCCAGCTCTGCCCTCAAGGGTGTCACCTCTGTGCAGAGCCCTTCGTTCTCCTTCCTCTCTCCTTTCTCCTTTGCTGTCACATTCGCTCCTGCCAGCTCAGAAAACACTCGCCTTTTGCTTGCAGAGATCAGAGGAGGTTGAGGGCAAACCCTATTCCCGAGGTCTGCTGTTTAGCTTCCATCCCACCAAGAGAATAGCCAGGAGGAACCACGTTACTGACTTCCAGTTTCTCACAGTTCATTTCCAAACTTGCGGACCACGCCGAGAGCTGGCAAGGTATCGCTCTGTCCCTGCTTCCTCCCGCAGCCCCGAGGAGGGCTGGCTAGAAAGGGATCTCCGACAGATTCTGCTTCCCGGGGAGCCCCCATTAAGCAGTGTGAGGGTGTTGGAGATCAGAAACTCCTCTCTCAGAAAAAGAAACATCTCTTCTCCTCAGCACCTGCAGACAGAGTAAGGGTACCCCCACACTAGGCAGGAGGAGGATGAAGCGGGGTCCGGAGTGGGACCTGCAGCCAGGCGGAGCGCTGGGCTGACAGATCACTCCTAACCACATAGCAAATGCTAAACCAGGGGCATTCATTTGTTTTTTTGGGTTTTTGTTGTTTTTTTTTTAAGTTGATTGCATTTTTGCATCTCCTGACTGAGCCCAGACAGCATCGCAGCAGCACAAATGCTGGCAGCATGCAACGCAGGACGTGAGTTATGGGGGAGCTGGGCAGAGGGGAAGCTTCGACCTCTTGCCCTGCCTCACACACCAGAAGACTTGCGTCGCTTCTAACAGTGTAGTGGGAGCCCCTGTGGCCTAGGACCCCCCTTGTTTCTCCTGAAACTGGCTGCATACATCATCTGTGATGTATTACTCCACAGGAACTTAGTCATAGGCAAGTGTAGACCAGACAGGAGAGTCACACAACATGAATGGCAAAAGGAGAAGAGATTTACAGGCAGTTATACCAGCAGAGGTGGGATATTATCCTCCAACTTCCCATTTTGTTCTTTCTCTATGGATCCAGGAGAGTTCTGTGTTTTTAAAAGCCTTTATTTGTTATCCCTTTCCCCACTTTACTGAAAAATGTAACTAACTGCGTACCTCTAGATTTCCATTATATTTGCCGTAGTAATACTGAATTACTGAGGTAAATGCAAACTTGCGTATTAAAACAAAAAGGGATTTCAATTATTTGGAGGAATACAAAGTAGAAAGGGGCTGGGCCAGCACAAAAAGGCAATGACCAGTAACCTCTCCCAAGTCCAAAATAAATCCAGGCACCTATCTCTGCCTTGGCCCGCTCTCACATGGTAATTTGCACATACACACATGCATGTAACATACCATGTATGTAACACACCATCCCCTCATTGATTTAATGGGACCTACTTTACTTCAGGGGGTGGATTTCTTTTTTAGCCATTTGGCTGAGCATACCAAAGAGGTCACAAACTCATCTGTGATACTCAGAAAAAAATCTTCCAGGCCAGAATGAACATTAAGTATAAGAGTAGAGTTGATAAAAATAGTGAAGTTAGATGAGGATATTTTTGATGTACCCAGAGAGGAAGCAGTCATAAATGTTTCCATCAGGTGTGCAGTGTACCCATAAAATGTTCCAAATATATTGTCATGCATTTGCAGCTGAAAAAAAACCCTTACATTTGTCAGCAGTTATTTTACCAGTGAGACAAATGATGATCTGTTGTTGGACTAGACAGTTCAGATCAAAGCTAGGGATGGGAATTGTTTTGATACACGTTCAAGTGGCTCTGTGCAGGTGTAACAGAGCTAAATATAACCTGGCACGGCTGATAGGCAACAACAGCTTGAAAATCTCGCCGTCTGCTCTTCATGAATGCATTTCCATTTACTTCCACGAGCTGAGGATCAGGCCCCAAATCTTTTAAATATGGATGGCTCAGAACTCCTCTGTGGTTTTGCTTTGCTCAGTTCAACGTCAGGAGCTGCTACACGTCAAGAAGAAAGTGATGGCTTCCTAGACCCATGCAAGACCATTCAGTATGTCACCTGGAAGCATCTGATGTACCCAAGAGATTTTGGATCACTGTCACAGAGTTCTGCTTCACGGTGTCTCCAGCAGCCCCCCTGCAGTCCCTGTGGAGGGACTGGTGTTTGCCATGGGAATCCAGCAATGTTGTCTCTGCTGAGAGGTCTCCCTGCTCATAAGGGGAGGGCTCTGTGACCATTTTGGGTCCTGACTGTGGCATTTTGTAGTAACTGGGTCACGTAAAACGGCCAGACTCAAGAAAAGAACCCTGTAATTGAAATAGGATTTTCTTGAGCTATTTAAACCTTTCTCAGAAAATAATGGGCAAAAATCTATGAGAACAATCTGCTCCAGAATTATCCATCACTCACTGTGAGATTCAAACTTAATTTGATTGCTATTATTGTATGTATTTTTATTGTCCTCTGTTTGCTTAATGAATGTTGCAGTTGTAGTAATAAGATTATTGGTAATATGAAACAGATTTGCAGAATTATGAGAAGATAATTAGATGATACCTTGAGGGTGATTTCTGCTTAAGACACAGTAACTATGTCATGGAGTAAATAAACTTGGTGAGGGAAGATATCAATAGCTATTAACCTAAGATACAATTATTTCGAAATTACCAGGATACACATTTCATTACGGTGAAATACCTGGTGACTGATGCTTGGTCCAGGCTCTCCTATCCACTTGTGAGGCTGTGGGACAAAGCCTTGCCCGGGGTGCAAGCGGGCAAGCAGCTGTGGTTCCCCACAGCCCAGGATGCGGCGGTGGAGGTGGGACTCACCACCCACACCTGAGATGACCCAACGTATTTATGGGACTCCCGTAGATACATTGGGTTGTGAACGGTGAGAGTTTTGACAAGTCCAAGTGATCAAACTGTGCCTGGCTTTCAAGAGCTCTGCCTTACATCTTGTCCAGCTCTCATCACCCATGTGTAATGGCAACAAAAGCCTGACAGCACAGCGGTGACAGGGATGATTGCCTATCAAAGCCGTAGTCTTAAGACCATATCTTCCTTTCTAAATCGATGCTTGGTGACATTTCAGGATCAGCATTAGTGCAAGGAATCTGCTACTGCTGCTTGGATCTGCAACGCTGGCTTGGGACAAAGCAGTAGTCTAGCCATGAACCTGCAGATCCTGCAGCTGCCCACCTCTCCTGGACAAAACAGACTCATTGCCCCCTTCCTCCCTCCTTTCTTGGATTTGGAGATGATCACGTAACTAATGGTGTGCTGGAGGTGACAATCTCCCGTGAATACACAGCTGGTCGTGTCCCATCGTTTTCTTAAAGTGATGGCAACTAGCATACACACACACAAGCAGATGCACAGCTCTCCAGCTTGTCCTCCGTCATCCAAGTAAACCATCTAAATTGCCTGCATATTCAGTATATATGGTGAGTTTTACCAGCTTCCCCAGTGCCTCTAATGGTCTGTGGAATATTTTGCTGGCTCTTTGCTTAGATTTTTCAGTCCCTGAAGGACCTTCACACATCCATTTTGACCCTAACTAATGAGTTTCTACATAATTTTTAAGAGTAATTCTGCTAATAACGTTATTTATTTCCTCCATGGTCTCACTCTCAGCTATATCTCTGGCAATCACAGACTGTCTTTTGTCCAAAGTAGGCAGAGATATTTGGTCAGTTGTTTTTCTAAGTCAGATCATTAAACACAAAATCTAATTATAAGCTGCACCTACTGCATTTACACACAGGTAGCTGGGAGTGGGTCTGGGCCCCCAAAATGCCTGCCAGCTGTGCATTTAACTGCAAACTAATTCCCAAGGGGAAATGGCTTGACCATCTCAGTGAGTGTGGCATGGTCAATTTCAGCAAACACTGTTTTCTGTGAATTAAAGCCAAAATCTCTTTTATTTACTAGAACACACCAACATCACGTTTCATTGGCATCTGTGGCACAGAAGTCATTGTTTCGCAGCTTTGAGCATAGCTTTGCAGCACCACTAATAGTGTCCTTGGAGAAATAAGTGCATAACTTAACTCTTGTGCTGTGAACCGTTAGAAGAGAGTCCCCTAATCAACCCCTTCAGTTTCTCAGACTCTGTATTAACATCGACATTGCACATCCATTAAACATCACCACGCAGCAGTGCTCCAGGTGGTTGCTGCAAGCAGCTAGATTAGGGGCAAATGTCTCTGTTACTGACATTCCCAATGTATCTTTACACATTTTCCTTCTCTGTGTGGACAAACCCTCCTCTGTCATCTCACCCATGATCTACTCATTCGACTTTTTATGTTAATGTCATTTATTCATACATTATTTGCTTTATCTAGAATTTTCTGTTTTGTTTGCTTAGCTTTGTCCTAGCAGTTCTGGCACTAGAAGATACTATCCTTTGTCCCTACAAAAAGGAATGTGACAGTACCTGTTCTAACAACCTCCCGCCAATGACCCTGTTAAGATCCCCTTTTTGCCTCTGATTTAAGGGTAACTTTCCTAAAGTCAAGAATTGCAGGGAGGAGATGGTAGCATGAGGCTAAGGGAGGGAGACTCTTCCATGTCTGCTCTGTATTCAGTTGAGATCTTTCCTGGGTCACCATTACCAATTATGCCTTTTCCAATATACTTCCCATTTGTTTTCCAGTTTTTTTCACATACTGCTTTGTGCTTAACAAGCTTATCACTGTCCATTCTGTTTTCCATATTTACTTTCTGCTATGTGTGACTTTCCTACAAGCATCTTCTAAAAGTATTTCTGGCAAACCATTTGCTTCTGTATAACAGTTAAAAAATAAATGTCCTATTTACTTCCAGTCAGACCATTTCATCTTTGGCTGCTGTATTGTGCATTTTTGCTACAGAATTTTCATCTAAGCAAGTGGTGCTGTCCTTGTTTTCTTTACCCAGCCTGTATGTTCCTTCTCTTGGTATTCACATGTTTTTGTAAAGCGATGTGATCCCTAGTATTCCTTTCCTTGCATCTTTCATCATATAGTGGACATTATTCCAACTTATGTTACCTGCTACAGCGTGTATAAATCCATAAACTGTTTTACATGTTTGACGTCTTGAGTCTCCTCTTTTCTATGACTTGGGGTTCTCCACGTACCCGTAACGTCAGAGCCCTGTCCATCCTCTGCAAGATTCACTCTTAACCAAGTGATTTCTGTCTCTTGGCAAAGCTTATCTTCTCCGTTAATTCTTAATTGTAAATCTCCCGTTAGTGCTTTAACTGCTTCATTCTTTCACTTGTGGTATTTCCTTAATTTACTTTACTCCAGGTACCTTATGGCATTCAGTACTTAAATTACTTTTCCCATCTGTTCTTAGAAAGGGAAAGCAAGAAAACAAAGCAAGAAAACATGTCATATAAACAGAGTCAATAACACTGGTGCATTTGGAGAGCACAGCTAATGAGTAGTGGCTGGCAACTGTGGCTCAAACCGCTTTCATGTAATGTAAAATACAAGGCTGTTCTAATCGAGCCTAGTCAAGTCCCAGAGTCTTATGCTGCCCTCAACATCATCTTATCATAGATCCTCAAAGCAGCATATTAAGTGAAAAGAATGTCTAAACAGCACGAAAAGCAAAGCCAGCCTTTGAACTAACACCAGATCACAATGTGATATGAATTCAAAGAAACTACACTGTATGAGGCAAAAGAAACTACATGGAATTCAAAAGCAATGCCTGTGTCATAATTAGCACATCAATTAATAACACAAGAATAAAAACAATTTTTAAAACCACATCACTTAGTAACTTTCTGGAAGATAAATGCAATGTAAAACTGTACAAAAACCAAACTAGCCACAGAGCTTGTTGAAATACATTTGCTGAAAATGCTACAGTTTATACAGAAGACGTGTTTGGAGGAACTCTCAAATGTCTTCCAAAACCTAAGGAAACAGTATATACAAAAGTATCTGTAATTCCAGCAAGTTTTTCTCATGGGAAGAGTAAAAAGATGACCTTTGAAATAGTTGAAAGCTGGGAGACAATGAAAAAGGAGAATATCAGATTTTATTCTAATTAAACTAATTTAAAAAAAAAATCAAAGTACAGTTAGGCATTCATCAACACCTCAAAACATTAAGACCTTTCTTTCACAGACCAATGAAATGGCCAGTAACAATTCATAAGCAAAGGTCATTGTCAGTATTAGATGTGGGATAAATCTTTTGGCAATTTATGTAACTCAGCGGGATTATACTTTTCCTAAGTGGCTATATTTTGTGCTCCAGAATCCAAGTCAATTAATCTTCTAGCTTCTACAGAGGCAAAGATATTTTGCTGGTGAAGAGGAATGGGAGTGGTTTGTCATTACAGTGATGGATTTTCTCAGCCCGCCTTTGCCTGTGACTGATTCTGTTGTTCCCCCAACTCCACTTAAGGACAAGGATAAAACAACTTGTCGTCACAGAGCACTGCCACTGACTTTGGAAGAAGTGAAACTTTGAGCAAACACAGTAATGTGCTGGGTATGCGATCTGAGATGTCAGCCAGATGTGTTCAGTGGGCCATGGTGATGCACACGATTGAGTCAAAACAAAATGAAAATAGAAGCATTTAATAGGAAATCAACTGGGAATCTCTCCTTCCTTCAAACTGTGGCTGTTGCTCTTTGATTACAATTGCCCAAGGCCCCACTCCATCTGGTCCGTAGATTAGGATGTCACTGCCTCAGTGAAAAATGAATCATTGCTACAGATGTATTAGTCGTTTTCAAGAGTTCTTCTGATTATAAGATCATCAGGCTATAGGATGTAACCAGGATGGTAAATAGCAGCAGCTGGATTTTCAGGTAGGTGATATCTTAATGTAAACATAGGTAAGTAGTATGTAACATCACATTTCTGGATGCACTGAAATCAAGAAACAGTATAAAAGCCTTAATTTCCTACCCTGTCTCTCATCCAGCTGTACAACAGGGATAAATAGAGAAAATATGAATTTACTTTTTTTTTAATTATTAAACAATGACCATCAATCTCTGCCAGAAGCAAAATGCCTGAGTGGAGATTCTCACGGTTTAAAGCACCCACTCTGAGGTTCTGTCTGCAGAAATGAAAATACCTGCTTGCAGATGTAAGCCCAGGAGAAGTTAGGTGTTACCAGCACGCTGGATGACAGCTACCTCCCTTCCAAATAGATGCTGCTTAGAGAGGCATGCACATCCTGTGGGCATGTCTGCACTGTCCATTTGTCCCTCTCAGTCTCTCTCCCTCCCTGTATTGTACTATTTACTATGAAGAGTCCCTTAATTTGTAGCAGCACCATAAGAGCATCAGCTCAGAGATAAGTGACCTTGGCCTGGGTCAGCAGGACTTTCTTAAGGATCGGAACCCATACCAGTAACAAAACTGATGTCCTCAGTGTAGCTCTGAGACCTTCACTGAAAATCAGAGTGTGGAGCAGCTAGTATTAACACAGAAGCTGCTCAGATTTTTCTGTGCCTGGGTTTGTGCTGCTGGGTGAATGGATCAGTCCTGGTCCTGGGGGGCTGTCCTTGTTCCTTCATTCGGAGCAGACCCAGAGGAGATCTAACTGTGCTGGGAATTACTTAATGTCTTTGGCCAGCTCTGAGACTACAAGCTTAGAGAAATTTTTGCCTGTCACCCTGCTACTTTTAAAGCTTAGGGTGCAGGGCTGCTCACCCTAGTGCCTCAGTGGCACCTGCATTTACTGAATCCAAATAGGCTGGGAGTGAGTGCAGAGCCTTCTGAAATGTGTCTCTGCTAAAGGAACAAGTTCCTGACAAGATTGCCACAGAGCAACTTAATAGGTTTCTGCTGCTGTTCAAAAGCTGTGAATATCTGTATTCATTCCCTTGGAAAAAAGGTTAATAAACTCTGAGAATCAGGGAATATTTCTGTGTAATAGTTCGGTTGTGGGAAGAGGGGGCACGCATAAAGGTGGTGGGTTGTGCTGTAGACATATGCTAGGCACGCTCCTGAATTTCCTTCTAGGGAGGGTGAAGCTCATGTCGTGTTCTGCTTACAGAAGAGCCAAGGAAGAGTGTGGCGGGGAAGGAAGGGGAGAGATTATTCTCACACAGAGTTTCTCTGAGTTACCCAACCAAAAACCCTGACAGTGTGATTCAGATCTTTCTCCAAGCCAGTAGAGCAGGCACTGACTGCAGACATGACTACCCCGGGGACTCGCACCTCCAGGCAGAACTGGAAATGAGGGCAAGAGAATCCATCATGAACTTTCTGTGCTCTCACAGGCAGGAACTTTCTCTGATTATCTTCAGTGGCTGCAGCACTCCCCTCTCTTACACAGGACAGTGGCCAGGGGTGGAATGGAGAGGGACCTGGGACACGGGGTGGAAGAACAGCTTCAGGCCCTGGACACAAAACCTGGAGAACAGAAGCAGAGAAACACTGACTGGGAAGCCCACCAGAGATTTCAGCTAGCTCAGGAACCCCCCCAGACAGGGAGAGGAAGAGCTCTCTCTGCAGCCCACCCTGTGCCCACAGCTTGTGGGGAGAGAAAAGCTGGAGGTGGATGCACCTGCAAGGCTGGAGCTCCCATCCCACAGCCTGATCTGGAGAGACACTCGGTCGGTCCTGCTCCCATCCACCAAGGAAAAGGGCTCTTCCCCACCTTAAATCATGCTTGGTGTTCAGGTGTTGTGGAATTAAAGCAAATTATAACCTCCCTCGCTGGGCCAGAGGCCTGGAGAGATTTAGAGTCTGGGGTTTTTCGCATCAGCTGCACAAAAGCTTGAAGGTTGTGTGAAGATGCTCTTCCCTGTCACTCTGGCCACAGTGATATTAATCATGTGTAAAAAGCGAGGGGGGGTGTGTGTGGCAGACTACAACCAGAGACAACGCTGCCTCGGTCTGGCAGGAACATGGACTTACGTTGGTGTGGCAAACACACAGCTCCTACAGAGCAATAAATTTGGTCTCTTTGCAATACAAGCGGCTATTTGCATTTTTCTTGTAAGGAAGCACCTGAAGACATACGATCACCATGATGGCAGGAGATGTGGTTGACAGCACTGCTATTTGATACCCTCAGCCCATCCTTAGCTGAGTCACGAATGCCAGAATAACCAGCAGGCAGAGGGGCCTCAATTCTCCGCTGCTGTAAGGACGACAGAATGACGATATTGGACTGGGGTTGTCCCTTTCTTTTATGCACACACAGGCACATATCCCTCATGTTACCATCATGCAAAAACTCTCCTCTGCCCTTGTTCAGCACTGATACAGAGCTTCCTGGAGATGTAGGATGGGGACATCCAGTTCAGCCATACGGGGATTACCTATAGACCACATCGCTAGAATTAGCTTTCAGACCATGAAAGCCACTGGTACTAAGTGGTGGCTGTGAACAGGACTTCTGTTCCTGATTTCAAAGGTCCCACTCAAAACTACATACCAAGTGATGAAACCAGTGACTTCAGTAAAATGATTACATATGTTCAATCCCATTCCCAGAGAAACAAGCACAAGAGAAAAACAGCAACCCAGATGAGTTAGATGGACTTGAGGACAGATTGTGCTGGACAGAAAAGGAGACTAAATCATTCTCTCTCCTTGTCAATTGTAGGGCATTGCCAAGTAGCAGAGAAAAATCTCTACTGTTTCACCCGTATTCTCTGGCTAAGAAGAGAATTGAGATGGTCAAGCATGTGACTTTTCTAAAGTTACAAACAAACATGTCCCTGAAGCATGGTCATGTATGAGGCTTCTTCTGCTAACAGGGTTGGCACTGATGGTAGAGACAGGATGATAAAAAAATTGCTCTTCAAAAGTGGGTCAGACATGAGTAACCAGGATGAAGCATTCACCTGTCTTCACACACAACTTCTGTGATAGTTTTAGGTGACACATCCCCAGTCAAGCATTAGAGTTGCAGAGCAGCTTTTCGAATGACTCTTTTTTACACAAACCATCTAGCAATCATAAGAAAACAAAACACATATTCCAGCCTCCTCTGAGCAGTTTTCTGAAAAAGGTAGCAGTCATTTTACTTGGCCTAAAAAATGACTACAGCATATAATCTGGAGGACGATCGAGATGAACACTTTATCCTCTCATTTTCTATTGCACATACTCTAATACCTACTTCTATTGATGTGACATGCAGAAAACTAGGAGAGCTAAAAGAGAAGTAGCTGGTACATGCAGCAGCGTGGCAGGTGTGACTACCTTGAGGGTGATCAGATGGCCACAGCCAAAAACTAGGATGTACAAGTTTGTCAGGAGGGATTTCGGAATGGACGCTGCATCTAAGTAAAGCCAGGTAATGGGACAAGTGCACGATCTGTCGTTGTTGTCTGCAGTGTTTCTTTCTTCTAAGGGCAGTTCTCTTCAAAAAGCCCCATCTCTAAATCACCAGCCCAAATTCTCAGATAACATCACACAGTCCCAGAATGGTGGAGGTGGGACGGGACCTCTGGAGCTCATGCAGTCCAGCCACCCTGCTCAGAGCAGTGTCAAGTCCCTCTGCTAAGGATGTTGAAAGACAACTAGTATTTGAGCTAAAATTTCTCATTTATACTAACTCTGATGTGTTTTCACGCATATGAACTCAGGAAAATTTCCATTCAGCCATCTTAGAGACAGTCAGATCTTTCATACATTTAAGCATTTTTCTGACTGCTCTGAACATGTATTGGCATACTAAAGAGGCTTTATTTTAAAAATTCAAGCTTGTTTTGGAAGCATCGTTAATAAACATAACTGTACTCAGTAGACTTGGTTGTGAAATAGGAAGTTACAGATGCTTGTCAATTATTTGTGGCACCTCATGAGAATTATGAATTTGAAAAGTATTTATCAGCACACAATCTTTTCATAAGCTAAGGAAAGCAGGATGAGAGTACTAGTATCTGTTGCTATCGTTGCTGTTAGCAGTTGGTCACAGCACCTGAATCCTCACAAAAAGTAGGACACCACCAAAAAAAAAAAGTAGGGCATTTAATCACTCCACACCACCTGGAACATTCAGCAGCGCATCAAGTGCATGTACTCAGCACACTGAGATGCACTGGACAGATGAACCTAGAATATTGAAGTAGGACGTGATGGCTACTGGATGAGGGTGTGCCTGAAATATTCATCAGGAGCTGATCATTTAATGTTTTTCTTAGAAAAACAAACCCCAAATCTTCTACTCTACAAAATGAAGGGAAAAGAAAACCCAAAAGTAGGGAAACTAATCCATAGGGTTTAATCTGCTTCCCTTATCTCTAACAGCAGAGTGTCTTCTGGACCATCTTCTGCATCAACTTGATTTTTGCAGAACAGACTTTTGCATACCCAGAGTCCCAAATTTGGCCTCAAGCAGCCCCCTTATGTTACTACTCACATCCCATCCGGACATCATTAAGCAGAAGGATTTGGGGAAGCTTTTTACAGAAAAGCCATTTTATTGACTTTGAGAGTTTTGTAAATGTTCAGATTTTGCTGAAAATGGCATTTTACAAGAGGGAAAAAACATTCTGAGAAAAAAATTCTGTCCAGCCTTATGTTCATTACCCTGACCTGCTGGTCCCTGCCAGAACTGTGTCCTTGTTGTCCTGGGTCCGCAAGCCCAGGTCCCTGTCAAGAGGAGGGCAGTGGTCTACAAAAGCAGCGTTGCTTCCTCACACCTCTTATTTAGCCAATGGTTCATTTTGAATGGCCCGCCATCTGTCTTCCTTTCTCATAGGACAGGGTCCCTCTGAATATTAGCCACGCATGCCTCCACTCAGCACTTCTCTGACATCTCTGAGGCTGTTCATCTTTCAGGCGTCATGGGAAGCCACGGCCCGAGTTAATGCTAGAAGGGGCCACCACCACTAGATCGTCCCAAAGCTTTTCCCATCATGAGGTCAGGTCTTGCCATTTGGTCGTGTCTCTGCCTTTCCCCGGCAGGACGCTGGTGCTGTTCACGGCTGTCGGCAGCCTTGTGAGGATGGTCTGTTTTCCACGCGTGGCTGGAGACATTTCTCTTGGTGCACGTGGTCGTCCCGTTGGTGGGGCTTGAACAGCAAACCCCAGGTACTTCCTAGCCGACTTTTCTTCTAGATGAACCTTCAGAAATATTTTCTGGTTGTTTTTTGGGGGGTCCACCTTGGATATTTCTATCAGTGGGAAAAACCACCTGTTCACTCTTGTCCTTTGCTACGCAGAAAGTCTCCTGCTCCCCTTGCTCCTGGTGGTGGCTGGGCTTGCTGCCAAGAGCCCATGGCTACGGGTCGCCTCGCGGGCTGGAGGACGACCATGCAGCGAGGCTGCGAGGGCCGGGACACGGGTGGGTGTGAAAACACCTTTCCTCGGGATTTTTTTTGTTATTTTTTAAATTGAGGTAGGGTGCCTGGACGGCACCTGGGGGCACACAAGGCCCAAGGCGGGGGCACAATAACATGGATGGGGGATGAGATCTCGTCAGCCCCAGGCTCCATGCGCGGGGGGAAGGTTGAGCAGAACCAGCACGGCGGGGGCCGGGAGAGCCCCCCCAAAGCGAGGGCCGGAGCCCCGCCGGCACCGCCTGGCCTCCCCGCCGGGCCGGGAGGGCGTCGCTGCGCGGAACGCCGGTGCCGGGGGAGCCGTTTCCAGCCGAGCCGGGCTGGGCGGCGGCGCGTCGGTTCCCGCCGGCCCATCCTGAGCCGGGGCGGCCGGTTTGCCCCGGGCGGCATGGCCGGGGCGGTGAAAGTGCTGACGACGCTGAGGAATCACTGGAAGAAAACCACGTTCGGGGTCTGCTTGCTGAGCTGGGGCGGGAACTGGCTCTATGGGAAGCACTGGTAACTGCCGGCTGGGGCGGGCCGGGCCGCGGGGGCGGGAGAGCGGGGCCGCCGCCGCCCCGGCCTTGTACCCCTGGGCCTCCGCAAGCGACGGGCCCCGCACGGTGAGGGCATCGCTGCCGTGATCGCCTCGGATGCCCGGGCTGCCGGCTTTCTGCCTAAGGCAGTCTCTCCTCACGGCTGTTGAAATGGGGGGTCTCCCCTCGGAGGGGCTCCGGCGCCTTGGGGGGATGGCTCTCCCTCCCCCTCCACCAGCCATGCACTTAGGAAGGCTCAGTGCCTTTTTGTGACTTCCCACCTTGGCCTGGTTGTAAGTTTGGGGCTAGTTCAGGCGGCAGTTTTAACCAGAGGTGTTGTCAGGGTGCCTTGAATCATTCAGGGGCCGGTTAGAGAGGAGAAAGATTTCTCTCTTCTAACTTAAAAAAAACTGCCGTCAGCCAAGTGCGTGTCATCAGTTGCTTGCTTTTAGCCAGTACTGTAACGGTGAATGCAAGTGGAGGCCCTGCCTCTGCAAATGGTGCCACTGTTATCCCACAGGTGTGAGACCGTTTACTCGGTGT
This sequence comes from Ciconia boyciana, assembly GCF_034638445.1. Classification (NCBI taxonomy): domain Eukaryota; kingdom Metazoa; phylum Chordata; class Aves; order Ciconiiformes; family Ciconiidae; genus Ciconia; species Ciconia boyciana. The sequence goes on from NC_132934.1 coordinate 65,206,779, forward strand.
GCGAGACGCCAATATACACACAGGGCAGAGGTATTTTATTTCATGTCTGCGCAGAGGTGGGTGCTAGGTGGTAGCTCCACAAAGCTAGCACAAAGTTTGGTCATGCAGGTACAGTATTTATACAGTCTAGTTATACATATGCATAAGTAATTACACAAAGCAGTTTTCTATTGGTCTACATTTCTCTTATTTCAACTTAAAGCTACAGCGCTACTTTAATATTCTGCGCACGCTCAGAGGTGAGGGGTCTCTGCTTGGGCCAGGGTCTCCAGCTCGAGGGCTGTGGCTTTTAGTATTATAACGAGGATAGTTCGTGTGAGGGTGCTTCTTACCACACTTCTACTAGTTGTTTCAGATGGTTCCCAAAACATCTTAATTAGCTTACATATTTCTCCAGGATGTGCTTCCCTCCCAAGGACAGTAATTCTTGTTTAGACATTCCACTTTCCAGCCTGAATCCCCCTTATCAGCTTTACGTAAGCCTTGGCCTTCCACCAGCTCCTGATAGACTACACTGTTAGACTACACCACTGGTACCAGGCTGACGGGAAGCCACCTTCATGCACAGAAGGCAGCCATCACAGCATGGTGGTTGTGTGCCCCTGGGTTTTCCCACCTCCTTTTTTTCTTTTAGCAGTGCCACACACCTCATAAAAGATGCCAGATTTGTTTTGCATGAGCACTTGTGTCTGTCTTCAGGTGCAGCGCCGGCAGTGGCCACGTGCTGTGCCTCGCTGGTGCGTGTGCTTTGCTGTTGTCACCCACCTAGCTGGAAGGAGCCCGTACTGCTAACATAAGTCATACCTAGCAGGGTGTCATTTCCACTGTTTATCTGTGCAGCACATGTTCCTTATAGTAAGCAAAATCCTCCTTCACAATTTTTAAATAGCTAGGCTTATATTTTAATCCCTGTCCTTTAAGATTATGGTTAATACACTTGACTAAAATGCAAGTGTAGCCAAATTATTTTTTAAAATTGTTACTTTTGATGCTGCTGTTTATCCTGTCACTGTCTTAATGATGTTTTAATTGTTAAGTCATGATTTTAGCACTGTTCTTTTCTGCTTACATTAAAATGCTGCCAAAGCCTCGGTGGAAAACTTAGGAAAATTATTTAAAGGAAATATAATTTCATTTATTTATTTATTTATTTATTTATTTTTATATTTATAAATATTAATTTAATATTTATTTAAATAGAAATATAATTTATTTAAAATTATTTAATTTTTTATTTATAATAAAAAATAAATATTTGTGTTGTTTGTTATACTTTCCTTCTTTATTTCCTTTTGCCTAGGGACTTTTGTTTTGAATGGTACATCTGCTTTAGTTGCTTACTTGTTACCTGAAGCACTAAGGCTCGGTTGACTGCAGGGCAAGCAGCAAAAAAACTCTCCCTCCACACTTTTTTCCTTGTAATTGCTAATTGTAGAGCAGGCTGTGGTAAGATGGAGAATAACTGTGTGAAAGTGGTGGTAACAAGGTCACGGTTTCATGTGTATGCCTACATGGGCCAACACACAGAAGAGAAGTACACAGTATGTATAAGAAAGGCTGAGAGAGTTGGGATTGTTCAGCCTGGAGAAGAGAAGGCTCCAGGGAGACCTTATTGCCGCCTTGCAATACTTAAAGGGGGCTCATAAGAAAGATGGGGACAAACTTTTTAGTAGGGCCTGTTGTGATAGGACAAGGGGTAATGGTTTTAAACTAAAAGAGAGTAGATTCAGACTAGATATAAGGAATAATTTTTTTAAAATGAGGGTGATGAAACACTGGAACAGGTTGTCCAGAGAGATGGTAGATGCCCCATCCCTGGAAACATTCAAGGTCAGACTGGATGGGGCCCTGAGCAACCTGATCTAGTTGAAGATGTCCCTGCTCCTTGCAGGGGGTTGGACTAGATGGCCTTTAAGGGTCCCTTCCAACCCAAACTGTTCTGTGATTCTATACTGCAGTGTTGTAAGCAGAAGTATTTGTGCTAAACAGGTTGGGGGTTTTTTTGATGCCTTCATGTAATGTCAATGGATCCTTGAGCTTACATTCCACTCTTCCCTCTGACGACTTGAACTTTGAATTCAGATAAAATAGTGACATGTAAACAATTAATTATTTAAAGTTCTATCATTCTAGATACTTCTTAGCCAAAAGACTAAACTTCATGTACAAAACGAGGAGGAAGAAATTGCTCAGTGGCATTCATATGAGGGGCTGGCTGGCGGGGCAGAGCAGCCTGTGACCTTCCCAGGTACCCTGCTGATGTAAGTGGCCTCTTCACTGGTCTTCTGTTGCCACAGATACTAATGACAGCAAAGTGCACGTCAGGCCTGGGTACTATAGAGAGCTACTGAAATAGAGCATTAAGAAAAAGACTAAATCTGCTCCTTGTGCACATGAAGAGTGGGCACTTGAGGAGGCCTAGGAGCAGCATCGGACACAACCAGTCTCCCCTTTATGTCTGTGGTTTCTGGGAATTCATGTGCCTGTGTACTGTTGGTTTCAGCTGTATTCGTTTCCTGTGCAGTACCTGTGAAAACATGTTAAACATGAAGCATACCATAGATGATAGAGTAGTGAATAAGGAGGAAAATATGAAAGGCAGACAGAAAGGGAACTTTTGGTGTCTAAATTTCAGTGTTCAGAGGTTATTTGCACCGAGTGTAGGCATGGTAGTTTAACCCAGATGATGTAGTGGAGAACAAAAATGTTTACCCATCCCATTCTTCAATCTCTCCTTTTATCTGTAAGGGAAGATACAGCATTTCCTTACCAGACATTGGAAATGCAAGGTAGGAAACCCTGTGATGAAAAACAGCTCTGTGTGACTTTGACGTAGACTGAAGCACAGCTGTAAAGTACTACTTTCAGAGATTTAAATACTGTTTGGAAAAAGTGACAACCGTTTAGCCATTTCTTGATCTCTGTGGAGGATTGTTTTAGCCAGGGAATAGAAAAACGAGGAGTGACAGAAGAACCTGATGGCAAGAGTGTAAAAATTCAAAGGTGGTCTCAGCAGCTCTTTCGTGGTACTCTGTGCACAGTGAAGGCCTTACCTTGTGGCTGCTGGACAGCAGGGAATAGGCCAGATCCCTCTCTGCAGCTTCTGTTTTGCCTCCAAATGTGGTAATGGCTTTTGGTGGGTTTTTTCATACATTCTCTCTCCCCAGTATTTTTGTTTATGTACCAGTTATGCGGGGGAGCATGAGAGGTGCCTTTCACCCCATGCACAAAGTGCTGCAGGCAACACTTGAAGAGGTTAATGAGGGCTGTGTTGGTGGTGAGACTTGCTGTTATCGACATCAGGGGCTAAATTACTATGCATGAGGCATACTTGACTAGACTTATATTTGCCCTTTTAGAACACATTAAAGGTTTAGTGAAGTCTTGTGCTTTGGTTTCTGGCATCACTGGAGTTTCTGACGAAGGGGCTTGCTTTAGCACAGCATCAGTTCAGATTAGCCTCTGACTTCTTGGAATTAGTTGTCTGAGATGTTGCTCATTTATTTGCAGCTGAAGAAAGTTTGGGGGTTTTTTCCCATCCTGCATCCCTCTTCTTCGCTTTTGCATCATTGTGGATTTTCTAAGATATTTGTCTTGCAAGGAGAAGATAATTCGCTTTTTTGACTTCTCAAGGTTCATTCTTCTTTTGGATGCAGAGGCTATGATGCCTGCATTAAGTGGAGCCATTGTAAATAAAAATCTGTCCTGCTAATAAATGGCAACTCTTCTATAGTCAGTGTCTATGTGCCCATAGGGACAGAAGAGCTCTGGAGTACTTCCTTAGGACTTTGGAGGATGCTACATGGACAAATATGGACAAGAAGAATCTTACCTTTTCCAGAGTTGTCCCCTGTGCCTCTTCCCTGCCTGGAAGTGGACCCAGGTGTCCCCGTCCTGCACCCTGCAGACTGTGCTGTGGGATCTGATGTGGACGCCCTTGTGGCCCATAGGCTGTAGAGGAAAGAGGGGCATTGGAGTGTAATGGTTCATCGCCAAGTTAGTCTAAAGGTTGTGGATGACGATAACTGTAAAGGTCGAGGAGCTGCTTAGCCCAGTCTTGTATGATACTTTCTTCATGCAGCATTTGGTTTCTGGATCAGTGTGTTAGCCTTTAATCTTTGGAGGTGTTTGTTCAAATATTGACTGATTTAACAGTAAGGGGGTTTTGGATGAAAGGGAAGAGTGAAGAGGAAACCTTGTGCTGATGCCCCATCCCCATTTGTGATTCAGCCCTTCTAAGTATGTAATATAACAGAAGGTGCCTCTTCAAAAGAGACATAGATCGGGAGGTGGCAAAGGTTTTTCATTTGTAAAATGATAGACATTATGTCTGGTTGAACTACTGTTAACTAAAACCCTATTGCTATTCTTACAAAACTTTAGTGAGCCTTGAAATTCCTTTGTTTCTCATAAAAGAATGTTTTCAAAATCTGTTGTCTTAAATTTGGGATAGCAAATACTCCTGTAATATTGGAGAATTAAGAAGAGCACTCAATGTTGTCACATATAAGTTGTCTCCCTTTAATTTCTCTGGATTGCATGAATTTATGTATTAGCATAATTTTAATCTATAGTATATCATACTTACAGATATGAGGGACACTGAATTTAATGTACTAGATCAAAGCTTAGAGGGTATGGAGGTTGTCAGATACATGCTCATACACAGTAGCGTACTTCTGTTTAACATATGCGCATGAGGTTGATTACAGATAGTAAAGATACCATATGATTGTTTTAAAATTTCCGACAAGTTTGGAAGCCTCTCTCACCTTTATGTCCTGGGTCACCTCTCCTGAATCGAGCTGCTGCTGTTCTTTATATGTCCAGGTGGTGCAGTGAGTCACAAGCTATGTCAAATCAGCAGAAATTTAATCTCTGCCATAATGGACATCAGCTTAACTGATTGTCAGATTTGGCCAGACTGTTACAGTGGTGTCAGTGGGTAAGTGATTATCACTTTGTCAGGTCGGGGACTGTTTATGTTGTACTGAGGCAGTGGACTCCTCAGATACTTGGTTTTACTCTGTATATGTTATTGACTTTCTCTGTAGAAAATGCTGGCAACGCATCTGGGCCTTTGACCGCTTGCCAGTAATCTGAGTGTTATTGTTATCTATAATTTGAATGTTAGTCTCTGCGTGTTTGCCAACTGATAACTCACTTTGTCACCTTTCTGCATACACTTCCTGAGTGGCTGACTTTATTTCATCAAAACTTTGTCAGAAGAACTGAGTATAAATTCTGAGTCTTGGGTAAAGCTGATGCAAACTAAGATTTGTCTTTCATGCCCTTCCAAAGCCAAGCTGGAAATAAATGCTAATATCCAGCAAAAAGGATGCTGTGCTCTTGCTGTATTGGAAGCAGCCAAAAAGCTCTCTGCTAAGATAAAATCTCTTTTAGGAATTCCGTTACAGCTCTTGAGGACTGATCCTATGTGCACAGCTTTGGTCAAGTTTCCCCTCACAAAACTCTTGTGTTTTGATGCAGATACTGAACTGGAGAGTTTTTAGGCGTCTTCTTGCTTGAATGTACTTAATAGTCTTAGATTTAATGCTGGTAACCCTTTTTGAAATGGGATCTCAGACCTGAGCTTCTTTATACTTTTGTAGTATGGTCACTTTTAAGGGAGTTGCTTTGGTTGGCTCTAAGATGAAGGCTTACCCTTGCCGCAGCTGTGGGCCTCAAACAGCTTCTTTGGTTCAAGTTTGCTGTCTTCTCCTTGTTGAGTTCATTGCTGCCCTGGCTGACCTTTCATTGTGGGAACCAACCTCTCATCGTGGGAACCGTCCTTTCAGCCCTGACCTCTGCTGGCACTTGGGCAGAGGGTGCAGTCTCAGCTGGAGGACCATACGTACTACGTTGCGTGGATCTGTGTGCTTATATGTAAGAGTGTGAATTCCCTATTCTAGCTGAAAATGCTTAGGGCAGGAGCAGTCCTGCGCCAGAGATGTTGCAGACAAATCAGAACAGCCTGTGTTCAAGCAGGTCGTACAGATGTTGTGCTCTTCTCACAGCCCGGTGTGTTCTGGCAGCCTGACATGGCTGGTGCATGGTGAGCTCTGGACAGTTGCTCTTCCTTTCTTTCTGCGTTGGTTCCTTGCTTTGGCGTAAGCCTGCTCTGTTCTCCGAAGAGTCTGTGCTGCGGTGGCTGCCGGCCTTGCAGGATTGACTGATATCTTTGTCAAACCAGTCAAAGTTCTGTCCGTGGGTTCAGCTTAGGACATTGTCTTTCTTCCATACCCCACTGCCACTGCTCATTCCTTTCTGTCTCCCAGTTTTTTACTGCTTAAGCAAGTTGGCCCAGTTGTAAGCTGTGTGATGCTTAATTCTCACAGTGGGAAGGCAGCCCTGGGTTGGCCAGCAGATGCAATACTGCACGTCACTTTTGCTTTAAGGCCTGAGTTGTGTCCATGAGCCCTTAGGGGAAACATAAAATAAAAATTGATTTTTAGTTTGCTGTGGATATGGTGCAAGGCAGAAGAAATCTCTGTGTGTTCTTTAAGGCAGTGCAGCAATTTCCCTCAGCCTCCACCTGCTCATGTTGGAGTGTCGTTGAAAAGGCTTTGTTACTACGTAATGTTAGTCAATAATGTACAAAAAATCAACAAAATCTTATGTTTATTGTTAAAGTCTCTTCTTCTCTGGGAGCTGGTACGCAGCCATATTTTGATAATCTAATAGGTACCGAGACAGAAGACTTTGTTACCTTTTTGCTATTTTTAAAATTTTTCTAACTGTATTTATTAATTGGTATGACCCACAGAGGACTTCCAGACCCACTTGTGGTACTTTAGGTGAGCCATATGAGATGAGTAAAGGCAAGAGCTGTGATACAGGAGGAGGACTGCTGTTCTCACAGATACAACCCTGTGAGTGCACTTGTGCTTTTTTTTCTTAAGTGTGAATATATTTAAGTGTTGACATAACATTTTAAGGAAATAAAAATTTTCCTGTTACCTGGCATCTTTGAGCCAAACTTGGGACATCTTTAAGCCAAACTCAGATGACTTTGAAATATATGTCCTAGTTGAATCAGTGGGAATCCTATGAGTATGGCTGAGATAGCATGGGATTCTGGGTGCTCTGCTGCTGGGGAGGTGAGACAAATCACCTATAAATTACTGGACAGTAAATGGTTCCCCTGGTCTCAGAACCTAAACCTTTCCTTTGACACCAAAATGATATGTGTCAGAGTACACTTCTGTTTCTGTAAGAGCTTCAATGCAGGAGAAAATAAGCTTAAATGTTGACATCTAAACTGTCAAGCCTAATTTTTATGGTTAAGACTCTGTTGAGCTGAATCAAGCTTGCATCCTTGACAGTTGTTTTGAGGGTCTTTGGAGGTTGGGACAGAGAGCACAGTATCTTTTTGCTTGCATTTGAAAAGTTGTGCTGGACTCCATTTCAAAGGCGATTAACACTGCAGCATAAGGTTGCGGGCACCAGGAAAACATACTGGCTGACGATGTGACACCGCTTGACTTCTGAACAAAATAGCATCAATGTGACGTAAACGGATAACATGGATTTGACTAGAATTTGTTAATAAGGTTAGGACAGTAATTCTCAAATGCATCAACTGTGCAGCCATCATTTGATGGTGGGGTTTTCTTGATATCCCATAATATTTCAACTTTACATATTGAAATCACAATTGCTTTGTGTTTGCTCTGGCCACACATAGTCACAGAGGGGGAAAAAAGTCCCTGTATGAGGGCTTGTGCCCTCAGCAGCGCAGTGTGGACTTAGCCTGTCATGCTGTCTTGATTGAACTGGAGTTAGCTGTGACAATGTTGTTTAGCTCGGAACGCTAACCTTTTCAGAGACAGTTATTTTAAGTAGTGCACTTTCATTATATTACTGCAATCAAAAACAAGTCTGTCGCTCCTCTAAGTAGTATTTCAGGTGCTTAATACAAATTACTTATTCCTTAGGTTTTAAGGAGCAAACATGACAGTTAAAAGCATGCCTCTGAGGAAAATTTTTTATACGTTCCAGTTACTTGTTATCCTGGTGAGGTATTATTCATGTATTTTCTTTTTCCATGCTTGAATTCTTCCTTTGTCTTTTTATTATTAGCAGGAATAAATCTGTGGCTTTTTTGCTGTAGAGTTATTTTCTCAGAACCCAACTTTATATCTCACCTGAAGTCACCCTACTTCTCCTTTTATGGCATTGCAGCACCTTTTGATGGTGCCAAAAAGAGCAGCTTACATAGCTCCAGTGACAGATAAATACCGTAAACTCATGGAATTGAATAGATTTCACTCGTGTTTGGGTCCAGAGGTCTGAGCAAGGCCTTGCCTTCTCTTCTGCCATTTCCATTGCAGGATTTGGCCTGGTGAGACACACTTTGTGGCAGGAGTGTGCTGCTTTCCTAGTCAATCGTGTTTCATGGTCGGCCTTGAATCCCTTTAACTGGTGTAGTGTATTCATTTTGGTATGCTGACTATAACTGGGGTTTTTTTTGTACTTGATATTTTTGAGACAATAATATACTGTCTTGCCAGGTATTGGCAAGGGCAAGCTGAAGGAGTGTTTTGATTTTAGCAGAGAGGGGGAGTGTCTGGTATCTAGAGGACAGGTGAGACTTCGGGCACTGCAGAACAGGACTCCCTGTTTTGTCTGCAAGGACCAATAGGGCATTTTTTGGTCTGGGGAAGAACAGAATTTTGTTCCTCAGTAGCTCTGTCTCCAGTTTGCTTGCCCAACTATAGCCTGCTTGCCACCTTGCTCATGCTGTCTGTCACCAATGACAAGCACAAGGATTAGTCTGGAATTTATTTCTGAAATGACTATCAGTGACATATCTAATACCAATATTTTCTTCTTTGTTTTTAAACTTCACTTAGGTGAGTTGAGTGATTTTCACCTCTCAAAGTTACTGCTTTAGGCCATGCTCAGACCTAGGTGGGTGGTAGGTGCTGCATTAGCATGTGTTTGGCTTACGAACTGATGGAGAGGGGAGTTCACAATTATAATACACAAAGATTTAAGTCCATGGAAGCTACACTTAAGTCTACTCTAAATCCCTTCTATACTGCCTGAATGGTAAGTCCCTTCAGTGTAAATAACAGGCAGTATTAACATTGAAAAAACCCACACCTTACATCTGGAATACAGTAATGTGGCAATTTAAAAATAAATCACAGTTATACAGTGTCTCATAGCTTATGTAATCTCAGCACGCTTGGCATCCTGGTCTTTGTTTTCTGCTTTTCTTTACTATAGAAAGGGTGTTCGTGTGCACATGCAGAAAAAAATTATGCATGTGTGCTTAAATGGGTGTGTTTCATCCTTAAAATGTGTTAAATAGGTCTTAAATAATCTGTATTTTTTTATTTTAGTGCTGTCAAAGTGTGTGTAAAAAGGGTATGTACCTACATTTTAAAAATGAACAAATTGTTTTAAACTTACACAACCTAATGTCCACTCTCTTTTCTGTCTTACCTAATAGCGATAACCTGCTACGAAGAGCTGCATGCCAAGAAGCCCAGGTAATACCATTTAAAGTGATAAAATTAGATTAAAATCTCCCTCTTATCTTGGTTGTGCAGGGCTCCTGAGATTTTCCCAGCAGGACCTCTCTACGTGACAAGCCTTATAATGATGCCTTCTGTGTTCTTTTGCTAAAGTGCCAAAGGGCGGACGAGGCCTCCAGCCTGCAGCTGGGGTACTGTACCTTTCGTGCCCTGACTGCTGTTGCAATGGATGGTGCAGTGTTATCGTTGCGGTAATCTTAGTTACTGCTGTAGCTACCCAGACCTCCATTTCTGCAGGTGTAATTACTCCGTGTCCGTAAAGGTCTGGTGGGAAGATGATTTGTTGATAAGACAGGAAACTGAAATCTCAGATCCACCACAACGGGTGTAGTCGGGCAGAAGCACTGCAAACTGCTTCATGTTAGTGCTTGGCTGGAGAGACCTTGCCCTTGTCTATTTGAGCCTGAGTGCCTTTATCAAGAATACTAAGTGTGATGACTGACCTAGCGTTTTTGAGACCCATCTACTGGGAATTTAATGGAGACAACCCATTTGCTGATCACTGACAAGAAAGCTGGTATTCAGAGAGAAAGGGGTAGTTACTGTCTGAGTACATTGACTATTGCATTTTGTAGTTATTGGTCTGCATGGGCAGCTATGAGCAAATTCCCATACTGCAGTATTCCCATAAAGAAATCTTGTCCTTAATAAGCAGTCTTTCATGGGCACTTTCAAGTGCTGTTGCCCATGGATTACATCACTGTACAGGTACTGCTTACTGGCTCTGATTACCTCGGTGGTGTGGTGTAGGATTTTAAGAGTCTTTTTATCTCCCACAAATAAAGTTTATTCTAAACCTGCTTTTCTATGCCAGATCTTAAAGATTTTGCAGGGTGTAACACTGCTCCCATGATTGCTGTGTAGTGGGGCCTGAGAAGAATGGTGAAAATTATTTTTCTCATTAAAGAACTTTCCTTGAGATTACTCTGCTTCTGTGGTGCACCTGAATAATCCCAATTTTAGCCTGCCTGCTGTTGAGGGAAAGATATTCACAGTTCACAGCACCTTGATTTGGGCAATGGAACTTCATGCCAGAATAGATGTAAGGGAGCTCAGGTCTCATGAAAGAATAAGAAAAATCTTTCCCTGAAAATACTGCTTTCATAAATCATACTTATAGCTTCAGAGTCAAATGCATTTCCAACTCATAGTATCAGTTCTTCTTGATTTTTATGTTTTCAATATTAATTTTACTGCATAAAAACAAAGTGACAGGTTTTTTATATTGCCAAAAATAGCAGTTAATACCTCAGTATTTGAAGCATGCTGACCAAATTAAAAAATTTTTTTAAAAGGCACTGATGAAATGATATATAAGGAGAAGTTAAAAGACCTAAGTGTGTATGCTGTCAAAAAGGTGTAACTGCTAAGGAAAGACTGGTACAAGAAGATAGTTCTGTTGTGGAAATTCTGACTTTTCCTGTTTCTTAATTCCAGTTGTTAAGTGATGGGATCTATTCCATTATTGCTTATTCTTGTAAATGAAAGTGCAAAAGTTACTGTCAATAGAGCTTCCTACAATTTCAGTGGTTAAAGCCTGGAAACATATCCTGCAGAAGACTCCTGCATTAGAAAGGAGTGAACCAGAAAGCCTAGTAATCAATCCTTGCTGTAGTTTCCATTCTTGCTGATGTGTCAGTGCCAAATACTGCTTGAAAACACACAGCAATACAGCAGTAAGGCATTAAATGTCTGGTGTGTTCTTCAGAATAACAACAATCTGTAATTGTTTGAAAAATGCTACTTGCATTTATAGTGCTGTATAAGCATTGGGAAAAAATAGAAGCAGACTCACCCAAGAAAGAGTTTAGTCTGAGTGAAGTGGGGGGTTTCCCTATTATTTCTACATCAGATTTTTAAGTTTTTAAGCCTGTTACAATACCAAATTGATGAAGCGCCCACCCTCCTGCCAAAGTATCCACTACAGCCGTATTTCATGCAAAGACTCCACCATACATGTCTGAATTTAAATATCAGTTTATGATGACAGCCTTGGGGTGGCAAATGATCATAGAAGGATTCTATAATAAAGAATCCATTTATCATATTTTAAACCTTTTACCCCTTCTTCTCTGGAATAAGTCAGCGTTAGCTGGCTGTGGACTTCCTTTGCAGATGTTGTTGTGCTGATTCACCTTCTTGTTACTGAACTCTGGGCATGTTAAAGAGGATGCATTTAGCTGGCAAACAGTTTGCTCTGTGTGTCCTGGTTTCGGCTGGGATAGAGTTAATTTTCTTCCTAGTAGCTGGTATAGTGCTGTGTTTTGGATTTAGTATGAGAATTATGTTGATAACATACTGATGTTTTAGTTGTTGCTGAGCAGTGCTTACAGTAGTCAAGGACTTTTCAGCTTCCCATGGTCTGCCAGGTGCACAAGAAGCTGGGAGGGGGCATAGCCAAACTGGCCAAAGGGCTAATTCCATACCATATGACATCATGCTCAGTATATAAACTGCAGGGAGCAGGCTGGGGGGAACGATCGCTGCTTGGGGACTGGCTGGGCGTCAGTCAGTGAGTGGTGAGCAGTTGGATCACTTGTTTTTTTCCCTTGGGTTTTGTTCTCTCTCTCTCTCTCTCTCTCTCTCCCCCTCTCATTGTTTTCAAAAGTTGTTACAATTTATTATTATTATTATTATTTCAATTATTACACTTTTCTTATCTCAATCCATGAGTTTTCTTACTTTTGTTCTTCAGATTCTCCCCCATCCCACCAGGGTGGAGGGGAGAGCGAGCGGCTGCATGGTGCTTGGTTGCCAACTGAGGCTAAACCATGACAAGGTTTAGTTTTTAGGGATAGTTTTCTGTAAAGGAATGTAGTTTTTCTGTTAGTACTCATAAAGCATTACAAAGCCTTTGTATCAAGGGTTTTTCATAGTTGCAAAATAGTGATTATCATCTCTAGAAGTCCAGAAATGCAATACCTGGAAGTGTGCATTTGACAAGGAAGTGAAAAAGGCATTGATGTTCCTAAATTATACCTTCATATATATATTTAATAAGCATTTTTAATGTCTGTCTTTTAAGTTGTCTTTCGTTATGTTGTGCTCTGAAAAAAAGACTTCTAGAATGTTATATTATTTTTTTTTTATTTCCTGTCTTAAAAATGAGCATTTGCTTTAGAAATGCCCCTGTATGTAACACAAATGTCTAAGTATATTACATAAAGAAGTGATTATGTCATTACTCATAAATTCTTTATGAGCCTTGTTAGGTTGTTTAGAGCAAGCAAATACATCACATTGTGCCCCCCAAGCAAATAATTAATTGTTTCTAACAGCTATAAAATGCTAGAGGTCCCATATATTTCCCAATTCCCACCCAACAATTGCAATAAAAGAAGTTGGTCTGTTTTCCAGCTGATTTTTGAGTAAAGCTTAAGAGCTATTGATTTGTTTCCCTTTCTTTGAAGATTCCTTTACTCTCAGCAACTTCTCTCATCCTTTTCCTTTCTTGAAGAAGGAATTTGAATATTTTAAGCAAGATAGCCAGCTGCGCACTTCTTTTAATTGAGGTTTCCTGAGCAAAGTTGGCAAGTGGAATTAATTACAAGTTTAAACAGCTAATGTTCACTAAAATCTACTGTGCTTTGTGTACAGTGTCCACCTTCTTCAATATAAAAATTCCTGCTGGGGGGATTAACTTTCAAGATAAAGGGGGTAAAAAAACCAGGGACAGTTGACTGTGTCTTGTATTCAGCGCAGTAGTCTTTTGTTCCTACTTTATTTCTGGGGCTTCTGGATGGTACTGCTGAATACGTTGTCATCCTTGTACTCAAAACCAGTTTGATTTGGTGTGGTAGTGAGGATGCCTTTAGCTAAGCTTAAAGAGGTTTACAGAGTGGGAAGTAATGTGTGGAAGCTTTGCCTTTTCTTGCCTCTCGTGCTGAAAAGCTATGGAAGTAGGTACAAATGGCTAAAAGGTACAAGAGGCTGTATGGAGCAACTCTCAAAGAATTTAAAATCGAGGCACCTATTCAGAATTGGATCAAAAGTTGAAGAGGAATTTAGTGTTTTTTATAGGAAGAAAAAAATGTCTGCGAAACAGTGAGCTTGCTTATAGGTCTGGGCAAATTCTCTGGTGGTTATCTTTCATATCTTCAAAAACTTAAGAATAGAAAATACAAAAATGAGCAGAAGATATATATAAGAGTTGAAGGACGGAAGTGGAAGAAGATGCAGAAAGAAGGTGGCAGGCAGGTGTATAAAAATTGTGTAAGGAAGGAAAATCAAGTAACCTTGGAGTCAAGGATAGTTCCCTGGATCTCTGCCCATGGCAGAAAACCAGAGGTTGACAAAAATGAAATGATGGTGGAATTGTAAAAATGAGCTAAAAAGTACTCGTGATAGTGGTGTGAGCTGTTGCTAAGAGTGCAGGTCTTTGAATAGGAGACCTGTTCAATGGCTGAAGATGGAAGTCATTTGAATGTCGTGAGGCTTGGAAGCCCACTGACATTTGTAGAGATCCATTATTTTGAACTGTTCTACCAATGTGCTTAAAAGATAAACTGAACTCTGCTCTTTTTATCTCGCTTAGGCTTTTGGGAACCAGCTGATCCCGTCCAGTATGCCATTGAAGAAAGCAACAGTGTTCCTCAACCCAGCAGCTTGCAAAGGGTAAAATTGCCCCTTACCTACACTCGTCTGTGAGGCACTCTTTCTGTATTTTTGCTCTGCTATCCACTATAAAAGCCAGCCAGATTTTTTAGCTCATTTTTGCCTCCCTTTGATGCCAAGCTGGTGCTATGTAACTATGCCAACTTTATTTCACCAAAAATATTGGGATGAGAAATAGAACTAGATGCTTGAGTTGAAAGAATGATTTCTAAACATATGTATATTTTTAATTTTTCTTTTATCCTGTGTTTCGGCCTTTGTCAGTCCTTCATATGTGGAATTCCTTCGTGTTTCCTCCACGCTTTTGTATGTGATGCATTTTTGTCCTCAAAAACTGTAGAAATAAGAGATGACCTTGATTGCCTCAAGACTTGAAGTTAGCCAGCAGTGATCTTACTTCTGTGGGAACCTGTCCTTGAAAGGGATGTGCCCACAAACTGAGAGGCTAAATATGGGCTCAGAGCAAGACTCCTGGAAGAGGTCGGCTGCTATTTTTGCATACTCATTAGCAGAAAAACAGTTATCTTGGATATGATGCGTGCCTGTTTCTGCTGATCAGCTAAGCTTCGTATCAGTTGAATCTTGGGGAGGGGTGTGGACTTGTCAATAACAATATGAAAGGAATTATATATCTGACATGGAAGTGCTTGGACTTATGTGCTTTTGTTCAAAACACTCATGACTGGAAAATTCAATGTGTTAATAAATTAAGTCTCTGACTCCTAGTCTCATGTTTCTACTTGTTGTAAGCAATTTATAGTTAATGGCATAATTATTTTATTATGCAGTTATAGGCAGAAAATGCATGAGTCCCATAACAAAAGAAAGTCAGCTAAAATTTTGCTTCTAAACTTATTTAATAATATGTAACAGTGAATATTTTTTTTAAATGTTTCTGAAAACCTAAATGGGCCTTCTTTGTGGTCTTAAAGCCTGTTTTTCTGTAAGTCATTAATTTTCTAATAAATTTCTTTCTGGAGATCTTGTTTCTTTTTTATTATTATTATTATTTTTGGAGAAAGATAGATAACCTTCTGCATTTATTAAAACTGCAACAAAAAGCTGACATCTGAGATATGAGTCTAGAAATGTAATACATTTGAACCAAATGAAATCTCATCTTTCCTGACTGGCAGGTTGAGTGACTGATTGTATAGATTGTACGCTCTGTTTTTAAGTAGATTTCTTCTTGTTATTCATTTGTTTCTTTCTTTTTAAATTTTTTTAGCCACCAGACTAATGAAATCATTTTTACTGTGTTTTTTCTAGCAAAGCCAGGAACCTTTTTGAAAAGAATGCTGCTCCAATTTTGCACTTATCTGGCTTGGATGTAACTGTGGTTAAGGTAAGAACTGTTCTGTTAATATAGATATATTGTCTGCTCTGCTTTGTCCTCTTGAAGAATTGAAATTCAGTTCTGGATGCATTTAAAATTCTCAGTTGTCCTGTAGACATCTCGTGGGAAGAAATAAATACTGAGATATTAAGCTGGTACTTAATCTTTTTCTTTTTAATTCACAGTTAATTTACAAACTGTGTACTGAGTTTTTAATTTTCAGCTAAAGCAGTACATGTACTTGTCTGTCTGTCTAAAGCAGCCCTTCTATAATTCATGTTCAAGAGAGAACTCTCTAAATATTTGAGTGCTGGCTAGTGGTGCATGCCCATCGCTGTTGAAATTGTCAATTCTGCCTGAACTTGCAGAATTCAGAAGTGAGGAACATGGAAGTGCAGCGGAACTGTTCAGATTAATTAAAAATAACCTTTTATTTTTACACTGAAAATATCTCAGTGTATCCCCAAATAATTCAACATTCCCATAGCAAAAGCAGAACACTGAGCTCTAAATGGTGTGAATTAGCAGAGAGGTTTTCTTTAGAAAGAGAAGAAAAAGTAAACATGAAGGGATTCTGATCTTTTTGCAGGTTTTTGAGGCTGTGATATGTAGATTGTTTAATAGTCACTCTGTCCTAGCAGTGAAGTAGTCTAATATGTATCTTTCTGTCTTGGAATCTTTTTCACAAGGTTTAGTGTTAAAATGCTGTTTTTATTAATGCCCCGCTCTGATCATTGAAAATACATAGTCACACCCTAAAAGAAAAAAATATTTTGCAAGACTTAAACTGATGCTTTGTAGCTTCAGACCTGACAAGTTACCAAAACAGGGCTGGGCCAGTAACTGAGGCTGAGATGTCCCTGTAAGAGAGATTCGTTTTGCAGAAAACAGTTTTGATGGTTTAGAAAGTCAGTGTACTCTTTACTGCTAAACCCGTTGTCAACAGCTTGCTGTCAGGCAGTAGCCTTTTATGTAGCTGATTCTGTGTTTCAGGAGATGCACTTGAGCACTTTGACTCCTAAAGATGTTGAGATTTTTTCTGCAAGAGCATGGTTTGCTTGTGGGTTTGTTTCAGTGTGTGATTATTGCTGCAATATTCTAGATCTATTGAATAAGATTTACTCTGATATTTCATTTAGCTTTTTGTGTGTGTGTGTTTGCTTGCACATATTTTATTAGGCAGCAGACTTGTTTTGTAAGTTGAAATTTCAGTGAATGTAAGTAATATACAGTACTGTGTGCCTATATGAGAATAACTATTAAGCAAATGGATAGATGATTCTTTTTTTTCTATAGAAGTCCTAGAAATAGTCACTTGAGTTCTCATGTTTGGATTTCTGTTTCTTCAGACTGATTATGAGGGACAAGCAAAAAAGCTGCTGGAATTGATGGAAAACACAGATCTGATCATTATTGCAGGAGGAGATGGCACAGTACAAGAGGTACTGCAGGAGCTTTGTCCTGGTTTGTTGAGAATCATAGTCGGGCTGAGGGTGAGAAGATTGAGTCTTTGTAATGTAGCAACATCATAACAGCTATTAAGAGATTTGTCTGTTTGAGTATCTGTATTTTCAGTCAATGTTATACTCTTCTGGGGATGCGAAAACTCTGCTAGTTGTTATTAGTCTAAAAGTGATGATGGGATTTGGGGCAGAAAGAGTGTGTGACATAACTATCTTCCAGAATTTTATTCTAGAATGAGAAAATTATTTGAGGAGACATGATTCTAACTTTTTCTTTCTGTGTAATGGTTTAATTTTCAAAGTTCATTCCTATCTGTACTCCCCAAGAGGAATGCATGTTTTGCTAAGTGGGAATCAAATAATTTAAAAATTACGTGCGAGTGATATCAAAGCATGGTATATATTTAATAAATGCCTGTTGTCAAGATGATTAATGACAGGAGCAAACTACCAGCAGAACTGGGGGATATTCTATTTTTCAAGGAAGACTGTATTTTATTAACGTGTTTCCTGGAATGCTAACTATTGGCTTCATAAGGCAATGGCTAAATGGAATGCAGTGACCTTAAGAGAAAGTGGTCAGAATACATCTGCAAGTTTCTTGTGGCCTTAGAACTGATTATTGTTAATTGCACACTGACCAGTGCTATTTTTGCACTATGCAGAGCATTATTCAATGTTAAAACATTTACACTGGCATTGGTTGTGGTGCCAGCATATACTCATGCACACTCATAACCCTGCTATTTCCACCATGTTTGCACACTGAACATGTCTCCTTTCCCATGTAAGCAACTGTAGCACCTTCCATAAAAGAGTAGCTGCTCCTTAAATCTTTTCCAAAGAGTAAATATGGGTATGAATTCCGTAGCTTTCTAGTGTAACTGAAAAACAAAATTCTCAGAGCTGAACATTTCCCATGTTTTTCAGGTCATAACTGGACTTCTCCGCAGAGCAGATGAGGTGAGGAAGTGTCATTTTTAAAATTTTGTTTATTTCATAGAGGAAGTGTCTTGTGCATCCACTGTGATCTCTTGTCCTCAGCTGTCTTCTACAGATATGTTGCTTACTAATCTGGAGACAGCTTGCTGCGTAATACGTCAGCCATGCTAGTGTCCTGCAATTCTGCCCGTTGTTCTTCATTCCCTTTCTCAGGGAGTGCAATTGCTCCCAAGACACGGCTTTGGGAAGTTTCCAGCGTCAGAGCAGGGATTGTGGAGAAGCCAAATGCACAACTTTCAAAGACCTGTGGACCAGCTGTGTATGCTGCTTTGTTTGGCAGAAGCATCGGGCGAAAGTACATGTTTTTCTTGTATTTGTACAGGCTTGAAAACGAATTCAGTTATGGCCATGCTCCTATTGCTTTATGATTGCTTTGCCATTTTTTCAAGCGGTGAATACCTACCTATGCAGATGGCTGCAGAAAGCAAATTTTAACCTCTCAAGGTGGATTGCTCTGAATGGAAATGAGAGAGATTTTTCTTTTTAAAGAGGGAGGACAGTGTTATTGAAGAAAGGAGGGAATCATTGTTCCCAAAACCTTCTGGCAGGAGCTGGCAAAAATTCAATTAAATGATCCAGACAAGATTATGATGATATCCTTGGCAGCTAGAATTGTATCTGTTTAGGCAGTTGCTTTGTCTGAATGTGACAAGAGAAAGTCTGCAACCAAGCCAATATTTTTAAAGGGGCGCTGGCTGTATCAATTCTGAGACACCATTTTTTAAAATTTAATATTATTATACTTGGCCCCTGAGACCTCTATAATCTAAAGATACTGGAAGAAAAGTTTTAGAGGCTTTACTGGCTAGTTTTTCTTCTCTATTTTTTGACTTACGACATTGATGTAGCTTGATTAGCAGTAGCGTAGAAAATTCTGCATTTGGCACTATTTCGGGTGGAATACTGCATTGTAGTATTGCCAGTGTGTCACTTTATGTCTTTGGTCAGGGAATTCTTGTCCTTCATATCACTCTGTCGTAGGAGTAGAGATCTGCAGTTCAGCCCCCTCACTCTGTGCTCTGCTTCCCTTTTTACTCGGGTATGTCATACCACTATTGCCTGGATAAGAAGAGCCTGTGCAAGGTATTCCAAAAACGCTGTTTCTAGCAGCGAGGGGAGCAGAGCATGACTGCATGAGCTGCAAATAGCCTGTCATCTGCACGCTGTAAAACAATTCTGAAGAAAATGAGAGAAGAGTGTTTGAGATGTGTTAAGACTTGCAGGTGACAAGAGATAGCAAGGGAGAACGGGTGGGCATGAAGTGAGAGGGGTATTATTTAGGCGGTGCGGATTTGCAGTATCATGGCGCTGCTAGTAGCAGTGCCCAGGAGGGAGATGGTACATTGTGATATATGGTAGTTTACATTGATTTGCTGACACGCTTCAAGAAGCACAGTTTATTATGAGATATAGTGTAATAACTTGCTCCTTCAACAAGCCCTTTTGCTGAACTGTGGTACAGAAAAATAACACGGTCAATGACTTCCAAAAATTAGACCTTCTGCTGCTTCATGATTTGGATGCCAGAGGAATCAATTAATTTCCTTTCCTTAACTGAGAAAATCTCTTTGCCATGCAAGGTTACTCTATCAGAGGGGGATTTCTGCAATGGTAAATGAGAGTCAGAGCTTGTGATGCCACTGTCAGTATTAAGAAAGATGGCAGATTGCTGACAGAATCCATGCATTAGTTAGGACACGGCTGCCAACCTGCATGTAACAATGCTCTTAATGATTACAGAGAGCTCCTTTGTACCCAGTTGGCAGTGGTGGGTTCACAGATTTGGATGCCATGTTCTGAGTCATTATGTATTACTGCCTCATTTAAGGAAGTGCCTGGCTGCTTAGTGCCAAAGGGGTGGTATCAGACACAGCTGTGATCTCCACACAGGAAGCTTCATTCAGCTGATGCAAATATTAATTTACTCTCCTCGTGTGTCCAGGCTGTCTTCAGTAAGATTCCTATAGGATTCATACCTCTTGGGAAGACCTGCACTCTGAGCCACACGCTCTACCCTGAGAGCACGAACCAAGTCCAGTAAGTATTACATGTTTCTGAAAGGGGGCTTTTTTTTGTTTGTTTTCAAGGAGCAGTGCTTCTCAGTAGCTTGATACTTTTCTTCTATGTTACATAGAAGTTGGTAGTCTCTGGGCAGAGCCTGATGATTCTCTGGATTTGCCTGAGTTAATGACTTCGAAAAACTGACTAAAATTAAAAGAAGGAAATGTATGTATTATTAGAATATGAAATAATTTGCTGTGGCTAATTTCTCTGTGATGGTGTGATGCTCAGAGTTTTCAAAAAAAAAAAAAGATTAAAAGGATCAAGCCTCCTAGGAATAGTCAGAAAGGATATGACAAGGATATAGCAAGGATATGACAAAATAAAACAAAAAAGAAGTCCTCTTTCCGTCCCTTCTCCAGTTTAAGAATTCTAGAAACCACATATAACTGGGTTAGCACCTGCAAAGTAAGGCGTACAAGAATATCTTTATGGGAAAGGTTGGATCCCACTACTGACTTCTGCAGGGTTTCTCGCCCATCCCTGTGATGGGACTGATGCTGAGAACTCTCCAACAACCTGAATCTTATCTATCGGCATCCTGGATATGATCCAGTCTCGCAGTATGTGTTGCCTGCATTTCAGTTTGTTGTAAGTTTGTTTTGTGTACTTCTAAAGTAAAAAGGCTAGTCAACTGAGCTTTCTTTTCCCCACACTTCATTTCTTTTCAATTTTTTCCTTCCTCTCCTCCCATACTAATGAATATATTTCTCCTTGCTCCTGAAATCTGTTCACTCTGGTTCTCCCAGTAACTCATTAACATTCTTCTTTGCGGAACCCTTGCTGATATCCATCATACATAAAACCCACGAGCCAACTGGCATAACATCCTTCATTAAAACTACCAGAGTGCTTTGAAGCTCAGCAAGATGGACAAGGCTGTAATCAGCAGCTAAGATTAAAATAATAATTTATGTTTGGGTCCTAAAGAAGCTGTTTGAAATGAATGATCTTCTCGTACCAAGGTAATGAACTGTGCAGGTGAGACTGCAGCATATTGGTGAAGTTGAAAGGAATTTGGTCAATAGGCTGCTTAACAACCCAGGCCAGTAACAGAACCTGACTTAAGAAGTGCAGAAGTGATATTTTAAAAAGAAATATTTGGGCTTTGGTTCCTTCAGCACTATTAGATCTTACCTTTGGAGTGTAGGAACTGTAAAGGTCTTACAGAAAGATAAGAGCTAGGAGAAAAGAAGGGCTGAGGGAAGAACAGCTTCCTTGTCTGTCTCAGTATTCTAAACCTGATGAAGCCAAGGGCAATTTCTCCTGCTGATTCACATGAATATTGGGCTGGATCCGAAAACTGCATTTGGTTTGGGGTTTTTTTTTCCCTGTCCAGCTGAGACACTGGAAATGTGCGCAGTGTGGAATTTAAATTTTACCCAACTTTGAAAACAAGGAAGGGGTTTTTAATGAAATAGATGCTTCAAGTCTGAACATAGAGACTTCTTTATGAACTTGAACACTTTGGTTACAAAATCTTTAGTGCCACGCTTTACGACTTGAAATGAGAAAGTGCCTTAGCTACTGTCCATCACTTAGTGGAGACCAAAACCACATGAGACTGCTGATAGGTAGATTTACATTGAATAAAAACTTCAAAACAAATTAACATACTAAGGCAATTCAATCCTAGCCACATGAACTGAGACCAGTCTCATGACCATCCCCTTCTCTCCCAGGTTGTTATACTTGCCACCAATAAAATAAAACCATGATTTGGGTCCTTAGCGTGTTAAGTATCCGAAACAGCAAGTAACAGAATTGGCGTGTGATCTGCCAGATTAGCTGAAGAAGGAGGAATCTCTGAAAAGCTTAGGCTGAGAACTTCCTTTTGCTTTTCAGGTCTTTTGCTGTTTGTTAGAATGCAGGCTTTGTCGTGTGTTGCAGCCACTCAGTTTGCTTTCTGATTTCAAGGAAGTACAGCACTTTGTCAGTGTTCTTTCCCTGCGTTGTTGTATTTGCTGCAAAAAAGCCCCACCTGGACTCATAGTGGGGTTTGCTGAAAAAAAGTGTAATTTTAAAGCTTACTCTTTTCCTTCCTTCCTGTTTGTTTTCCTTTGCTTCTTTCCTGTTTGTTTTGCAGACATATTACTAATGCTACATTGGCCATTTTGAAGGGAGAGACAGTTCCACTTGATGTCTTGCAGATCAAGGTAAAAGCATCTGCTTATTTGGCACCCAGTGTTCCTAAAACTTTCCTATTCTCATGTTGTTCTGTTTGCATGGACCGCTTTTCCTCTGTGTAATGCTGTCATTAATTTTTATTTATGATATCAGCAGTTCTGGTGGCAGTCATCTCTCCACTGTATGCTATGACATCAGATAGTCTAAACTGGAGAAAACACTAGAATGCCTGAACATCATCTTTTAAGGCTCAGAGAGTATTGATGAATGCAAAACTTACTAACACCGATATTTCTGTAGAAATGGTGAGAGATAACAATAGCTGTCTGAGCTGATTTAATGCATTCATATGTATTGTGGAGTTAATAGCTTTCTTTTACGAACTGAAAAATGTGAAATGGGAAAACTTTGACTATGCCCCATATGGTCTTTGAATATTATTTTTCTGTTATGTTGTAGAACGGACATTTCTGCAGCAAGAACTTAGTGTCACTGTGCAGAGCTCCTTGCTTTTGGCTGACAATACCCACAAAATAAAATGGCTATTGCCGGGTGTGCAGTCAAACTCAATCAACCTCTTCAAAACTTCACCTGTTATATTCCTCTCTGGGTGCAGATGGAATGTATAACACTTAAATTCTGCTTATCTTTATTGCTGTTAGCTATTTATCATACCTCTTCTGTGAAATTTCACTTCTGGGATTAATCAGAAATCAATTTTTATATAGAAATTATATTTTCCTAGCTGCAAAAAACAAAATTGGGAACATGATAAGAGAAAGCAATTTTGCAATGTTTATTTTTCTTTACAGGGAGAAAAGGAACAGCCTGTGTTTGCAGTGACTGGTTTAAGATGGGGATCTTACAGAGATGCAGGAGTTAAAGTTAGCAAGTAAGAAAATACTGGTTTTTGAAACTGTACCTTTTTTAGCATCTGTTGCCTAAAAAGGCATACTCCCCTTTTGTAAAGAAGTCTTTTTTGAGCGTAGGCATTTGACAGGCAGAGACACCCACTCCTGTTAGGTCTCGCATTACACACATGGGAACGTAAGACATTTCAGCATTTTTGTCATTTGAAATAAACACTTATTTGGTGCTGACCTGTTCTTTTAAGTATTTACTTTCTGCTTGCCTTGTGGTGGCCACTTCTGGAACTTTATTCAGATTGTATCAGTGGGAAAAGCTCTCCCTTGATTAAAGTCTAAGTAAAGTAATTGGCCATTGTTTTTCATCAGTTGTCAATGAAAAGACGCACGCAGACTCTGTAACTCAATTCCAACATGGGACATCGGATGCAGTAGAAATGCCCTTCAGTTCCTGCCACAAATGGCGTGGACAGTGCTGTCTGATGACTGTTCTCTGAATGCTAAACTAATAATTGTTGGGCTTTCTCTAAATGGATATTTAATATGCCACTGTCTGTGTATCAAATGACTAGCACTAGCTGGTGAAGGAGCAGCAGGGCCAAAGCAGTTCACTTCTCAGACTGTTATGGAGGAATTGCAGCACATGCCTGTGCTGCACAACTATAGGGAAATACAATGTGTTTTGGGAATGAGGTATCTTTGTCAGGAAGCAAGAGATAGCAGACCTCTGGAGTCTGACTTCTGGAGCAGATATTTGAGTAGGATTGAGAGGTGCTATGGAATGGGGGGATACAGTAAATGGGCAGGGTGTTTGTCCCTTGGAAGCAAGGGACATGCTTGGTAGCTTGTGTAGGTGCTGACTTGGCAATGCTGCAGGCTCTCCTGTTCATTGCAGCCCCAAGATTAAGGAATTGCACTTCTCTCCCCTCTGCGCTCTCACTAGGCTTCCTGCGCATGCCCTGTTTTTTGCCTAGTGTCAGCCTTCACATCTTTTCCTGCAGCAGTTCCTTTTCATAAGGGTCTTTTGGACTCAGTGCTGGAGGTATGACAGCACCTTTTGTACTTGGGGCAGCGTGAACATTTTCAAACCTCATTCTCTTCCATGAATGTTTTCGAATGCACAGAAGATGTGCCTAGCTTGGAAAGCACTTCAGCCACAAATGAATGGGTGCTCAGAATGTGCTTGGGACAAGGACCATGTGTGCTTGTCCTGTTTTTATACTTCTCCCTAAGTATCCACTTTTGGTCCCTATCGGAGATGGGTTATTGGGCTAAATGAACATTTGGTGTATTCTAGCACAACTGATCATATACTTAAAAGAAGGCACCTACTATGAAGGGAGTCAAGCCATAAGCCCCAGTTCCAGAAATTTGTCTAGATACCCCTCTGCTAAGCACTGTCCTGGTGGAGGTATGGTGCTGGTTTATGTTTTTGAGGTTTTATTATTTTACAGACAATTTCACAACTTGATGGGAGTGGTGTGACATTTGCACGCTTTAGTAGTTAATGATACACTTAAATCTGCAGTACTCTTGAGCTGATGGTGTTTAATGTGCTTTGTTGACCTTCTTTGGTGGAAGACAGTGATCAAAATGTGTGCCAAGCCTGCCTAAATATAGTCACATCTTTAGATTCTATACAATACTTTATGGCTGGCAGGATTTTTGTTTTGTAAAACATTGATTTTGATCTGAGAATCCTTTGGGGCAAATTGATGTTTGCTGGCTCTGTTCTCTCGTCACTGAAGCTGTTGACTGTTTGTTTGTTTGTTTCCTCCAACCTCATTCTTTATTGCATGTTGTGGAGATGCATCCCACCAGCTGTTAGACCACAGACCTTTAAATAATTCCCAGCTGTGTCACATAACTAGGTAAAATTTTGCTACTGAGATGTCACACTGCCTGTAGCGAAGATTATATACTGTATTTTGGTGATCTGGAACTTGGGAAAGGGATGTCACTGCTAAGCTGCTGGTGAGCGTAGAAACTGTCTTATAGTATCACAAAGCTAAAGGTTGTAGGGGAGCACTAACTTAAGTGGCAAACAAGTTTGTGCACTCTGACTTCATGCAAGATTTCTCTCTTTCCCAGTATCGACCCCTGGATATCTTAGAAGTTCTGTGTTCTTTTTTCAGGTATTGGTACCTTGGACCTCTGAAAACCAAAGCAGCTCACTTTTTCAGTACATTTAAGGTAAAGAGTAATTGCAAGGAAAGTGTTTTTGTAGTTGGGAAACTAAAAAGCTGACTATGTTTTGTATAATTTATCTGCAAGTTTTTGTGAAGGATTCTGGTAACAATATAGAATGGGAGTGAAACTCGACTTACTAAGAACCTACCAATTGATAGACTTAATTTCTGAAGAGATGAAGAGGAGGAGGAATACTAAAAAAAAAATTCTTTACTGAGTATCTGTTGCTGCAAGATCACCAGGGGGAACCAGTAACCACCTTTGAAACTAGAGAGCAGTAGTGGTGCTGAAGATAACCATTAAAGTGCTCTGTCACCTTTTCTCAGGTCTTTCTTATGACAACTTTTCATTCTGATTTATTCATCTGGCAGAAGTGGCTATAATTGGACTGCTCATGCACGTTGATAATCAGACTTCCATGTGTAGTAAAATGAACATGAAGATTAATAGTTTATATCTCACCTTAAATTCCTCTGTTGCTTAAAATTGATCCTGGAAAGATTAAAATTTGACCTGCATGAAAGGTGAGGCATTTTCATTCACGTGCTTTTCCTGTTCTCTGAACATACAAGGAGCTTCATGAAAGGCCATGGAAATACCCAGGAGCTGGTGCAGTAGATCAGATCGTGCAGTCCAGCCATGCTGTCTGTGATAGTGCCAATGCTTCCTGTGTAGACAGCTCCTGTAAAGTGAAGTTAAATTGTAATGTGTCCATGAAAGATTCCCCCACCCACCCGCCCCCAGGAAATTTGAGATGATGATTCTGTGTGCTGGCATTCTAGGTAGAAACCTATCCTTCACTTCTCTCAAGCCCCTATCACACTTTTGTTGAGTCCTTAGCCTCAGTTAGTGGCAGCGATAGTGGATTTCACTGGTGAGCTATTCACTGTACACTAAAAAGATCTGTTTGACCTGCTGAAGGTTAAAGAGAAATGCCTGATTTTTCTCCTATTAAGATAGAAAAGTTTTCACGTGATCTCCCCTAATTGTGATATTCATTGCTTTATGTGCCTCCTATGTTATAATTTTGTTAATTTCCGTAAGAAATGGCTCCAGGCTTTTAAGCTTAATCTCTTCCTAGCTTGTCTTTGCTGTGCACTTCATCTTTTCTGGTTTTGCTGTAGCTGTCCTTTGAAACAGGATGACCTGTAGCTGAATACAGTGTAAGGGGAAAGAGCTTACCTCTGATACTGGTAGGGGCATTGTTATGAGTGTTATCATCTTTTCTAAAATATACAGGCTTAAATTATCACAGCATTGCTGCTTTTCCCTTTAATCATTAATACTTATTGTTCGTGTATTGCCCTACTGATAGAACCTCTGTTTGCCCTGTTTATTATGTAAGTATGATAGTGGAGTCTTTCCTTGCTCTCAGAGGTGTGAGGTAAATGAGCTTCACAACCTGTGCTATATGATCCAAAACTACTTCTAACGTTTTGTGCATAGAAAAATAATTGTATCGAGTACATGTGGGTTCTTGGCTGGGTAGTTTTAATATATACATTTAAAAACCAATCATATTATTCCCTCCATAAGTCCTAGTTTTGAGCATTTCAGAAATTATTTTTAAAACAAAATGAGACGAAATAAACTTTGTCAGCACTTGGAAGTATTTCAGGAGCTAAGGTTCTTCTGTAGGCCATCAGTTTCTGGCATTGGAATCTGAAATATCACCAAGAATAATGTGGTACTTTTTTTTTTTTTTTTTTTTTTTTCCTCCCCCCCCTTCAGATGCTTTATAAAGCTCACCTGACTTGCCTTAAGACCTGTTGTATTGCTGTCTATAAGCACCTGACTATAAGGTCAGATCTTTGTTTGAGTTGTTGGAGAACAAAGGTCTGCCAGGTTTTAGTGCCCCTTGGCTGCACACAGCACTGTAGCGTTTGCCTGTTTGCACTAGACCCCGCTGTGCAGTTGCTCTTTGAGGTTGCCTTTGTGTCGTGCAGAAACCAACTGTGCTTTCAAACATTAATGTTGACCTTGCCAGTTTTGGTTGTTCCCTCCAGCCAGAAGCAGCTGTGTCACCCTGCCACACATCAGCAGCAAAGAAAACATCCCTTTACCCTCTGCTTATAGAGGGGAAAATACCTCACTTCTGTGTGGGGAAGGAGTAGGTTAGTAGACTTGGGAACTGTGGGTAGTCTTTTCCAAGCTGCAAAAATGTTATCTCACATATGTTATCTGGAGGCTGGAGAGCAATAAGGTAGGCTGAGACAGTGGTGGGATCTGGGTAGCTCTGAAGGAGTACTTGGGAGCACAGAATAAATAGGCTGAAGGACTAAACAGAATAAACAGGTAGGTGCTCAACAAAAGGCCCTTTATCTTCTGTCTTTCCTTTCCATGTAAATCCAAGGAATGGCCTCAGAAACATCAAGCTGCTCTCATGTATCTGGGTCCAACTGAGAGACCTCCCGAAGAGCCAGAGGAGAAACCATCCAGACCTCCTTTGTATGTGAGGCTTTACAGACGACTTCGGTTATACTGGTCATCTCCTCCAAAAGGTGAGGTGTGTGTATTTTGGCATAAACTCACAGGCAGGCTTTCCTCCTCTAACAGATCACAGGGGAGGGGGTGGTTCTGCTTTACTTTTCTGCTCTCTCATTTTTATATTATTATTATTTATTAAAACTGTGACTTTGTCAAGATAGTTACAGTGATATCTGCCAGAAATGGAACAGAGTAGTCCTGTCGATGCTTGTGGTCTCATAAACAAAAATGCATTTGTAAAGAACTCAGGGCGTTCCTTGGGCTCACAGTTGCTTGCCATTGCTATGGAAGTCTCCATAGGTGATCCTTGGAGGCTTTATGGACGAGCTTCTTGAAATCTTCCCCCTGTAGAATGGCTTCTTAGCGGGCTGGTGAGAGAGGAGCAGCCCTTGTTTTTCTGGGTGAGGGAAGTTGCTGACACAGAGCAACAAATGTTACTTAAAATAGAACAATAAAACTTGGGCCATGCAGAAGCCTTAAGTTTGTCTTAGTACATTAAATTTCTTTTGGTACTATAAATTTTCTTCTGTGTGCTCTGTGAGCCTCTCTTGGGTTTTGTTGTTAGCTAGGCAGTGCATGTGGCAGACTGCAGAAGGAAGGGGAGTGTGTATTTTGCACAATCTAGAGTGATGCAAAGTCCTTCTCATTCCTTCTTGGCTAGCAGAGGTGATTTAGACAGAAGTGTGGACTAAGTGACCTGTATATGAGAACTGAGCCCTGGGATTTCCTCCTATGGAAAATACATGTTACCACTGCATCCTGAACATTGGAATCTTGGTTTTTTGGTAGCAGTGCTTCATGTGTTTTCTAAATGTTCCTGTAATACTAGCGCAGGAGATCTGTTAATCCTTGGGCATAAGGACTCGGAGGGCTGCCGTGTAATGTGCTTGATAGTCTTTCCTGGTGCTGTATGAATACTGGTGGTATTTTTTTCTTTCCTTCAGTACTCACAAGCTCCCTTTTCCTTGTTTAAGATTTTGACGTTTGAAACAAACAAAGCTAGTGGTCACAATGGGTCAGAGTGATTTTTGCACATTGATGTTTCATGCTTCATAGCAGTGAAATGATGATCTGTGTAATTAAATTCCACTTAATGATATCTTCTCTTCCTGATTTGCAGAAATCCCCCAGGAGGTAACCCCGGAGGACTGGGAAGAACTGAAGCTATCAACGATTGAGCTTTCCATTGCCACTCGGAACAGGCAGCTTGATCTGACAGTAAGACCATAGTATAGCTGGATTCCAAATGCTGCCTGCCCACACAGTTTTCCTTTCTTGCTAAACTCCCAGTCTTGTGTCTATATAACTAAAACTTACTACCCCATGCAAGGAGGGGCCCATGACTGAATCCAGGAATGGGCAGGTTTCAGAGCCAGTGTAAAAGCACTGGAGACCCATGTAAAACTGGGACACAGTGGGATCAGGAAGAATTTGTATAACGAGAAGGTTTCACTAGCCAAACAGAAGCTTTAGGATTGCCCAGGAGAAAACAAGGCATCAAAATAGGCACTCCTGTCCTTCTTGACCCATGGGAGAGTGATTCTATTTTATCAGCTGGTGCTGGAAGGAAGCTGTGAGCCTGAATGTCTGCCTGGAATTGTGGCTTCTTCTCTGTCTTTTGGCTTGCAGAGCAAAGAGTTAAAAAGAACTGGGATGAGAGAAAGGACAGGGGCTACACTGAGTTGAAGGACAGGAAATGCAGGTGGTTGTGGAAGAGTAGAACCAAGGGAGCAAGGGAACTGTTCCTGTCATAACCTTCTCAACATGCTCATGCTGTTCATTCACTGTTTTAAAACCTGTCTTTGGCTTATGTCTGTGTTTTGGTGCAATTTTATTGCTGTGAAAGCTGTTTGGATAGATGTCAGTCTTTAATTTTACTGGAAAATGCTAACACAGTGATCTTGTACTGGTGAGCTGCCCTTCATGTCTTCCTTATGGCTGCAGGAAACCACTGCCACTACACCCAAATTAACAGGAGGTGTTGAACTTACTACAACATGTTTCTTGCTCAGAATTCAGGGTCTTTAAGAACCTGAAAATTTGTGTTATATTGATATGTTATCTTTGTAGGATCAGTCAAAAAAAACCTCAGGCAAATCTAGTCTTAAAATTTCCTCCTGTTTTCTCCTTAGAATGTACCACATAAATTTTAGTTTCTTCTTCATCAATGGCTTATGATTTGGACCACCAGTGTCCTAGTAATGGTAGAAGCTTCTACTAGACAGAGACTACCAGGGTATTTGGTTTTTTAGTGGTTTCTGGATGGCCCTTGAACAAAACAGTTTTGGTTGCTGAACTGGATTAGAGTCAGTGATGTAAAATAAAAACAGACCTACCAAGAACTGAAAAACTATCTCATTGCTACAGACTTTCTGCCCTCAAGATGAACTTTAATACTGGTATTGAACAAAGAAGTGATGTAGGGTTCTCAGATCTCTTGCATAGCCTAGAGAAATGGACAGGTTTTGTTAGGGCAGTTGTACTTTTCTGTTTCTAGAGCTGGAAGTAGCTTGATACTGCTTCTTTTTTTCTACAGCTATGGACCTCTTACAACTGCTTTTAAGTCCCACTCTTGAAGCCATTGTCCCTGTAGCCATCAAAGCTGAAGAACAGCTCTCTCGAATCGATGCTAGGGCATATCTGCAGAGTATTGTCAGCCACTCCCATCTTTCTGTCTCACCTCAGATTCATGCCTAGGCTGCCTTGTTGAAGAGAAGCTGATAAAGTCATACAGGTGCAGCTCAGACAGTGCCAAGCCTACCTCTGCAGATACGGAAAAGAAATAAAACAAGTTATACTAATAGATGCATTTATTTTTACTTTTGTCATTTTGATTGCACCTGCATTAGGACCTTTGCCAGGACAGAAATGTTAAATAAGTAAATAAATGAAAAATGAATTGCATCTTAATCAAAGTTGCTTTCCTGGCAAAAGCTTTACTGTATACTTGGTTTAAGGGCAGGCTATAAAAAGAAAAGAAGCTAAGTAAGAAGTTTAAAGGAATTATACCAAGAACACTTTGACTTCCAATTTATATTGTTTAAAATTATCTTACTGTAGTGTTTGGTGGCCAAATTTTGCATCATTGTCCTTTTGCTTAGTCATGAAAGACCCATTGATTAGAAATCTTTGTCAACAGAAGTAAACCCAAGTGATCTGCTGTTACTGTCTTTAATAAGTGTGTGAAGTGTAACAGGGAGTCAAACGTGTGAATCATTATTTCACTTCTTGTGGTATTTATTGTTGAATAGTCATCAATGAGAATTTACTATCTATAATTTATAATCCAAATCTCAAGTCAAGAGTGAGAAAAAGCATGAAATGCAGAAATGCATCTTCTGCCTCCTTTTGTGGGACAAAGGACTGGGCATTTTGTGAACATATTGCAGTATCGTGGGTGTGGCATTTCCAGTGTTAACTGCTTCATTTCTGAATCTTTTTTTGCATAGCGGACTGAAGACTTCATGGATATTTGCATTGAAGCAGATACTGTTAGCAAAGGCCAGTTTGTAAACAGAGGGTGAGTATGGGAAGGCTGCAAAAAGATGACCGTCTCTGTATGAGTTGGAACACTAATTCTGAGAAGTGTGCTGCTTTTCTCTGATCTTGTGCTGCAAAATTCAGAAGCAGAGGACTGCAAAGAACACCAATCAGTAATGCTTCATGAGGATTACTGATTTTGTTCTTTTAAATTCTTACTAATTTTCTCTTTCTGGAAACAAGGCAGAGCAGTCTACCTGGAGTTCTTCCTAGCTTATGAGTTTGCTATACCTTTCATCTTTTTCCCCACTGCTATTGATCGGTGCTACTTGGATAATACTGCCATAACCAAGTTTTAGAGACAGCCATACAGACTTATCCCAGAATCTTTTAGCCCTAGCTGCTCAGTGGATTGAGAGGTGGGTCACAGAGCTGATATGTTTGTACTAGTGGTACCTGAAATTTTTGAACTCTGATTAGACAGGCCCAGCTTCTAAGTGAAGGGCTCCCTTGACTCAATAACTCTTGTGAGAAACTAGGTCTGAGCTGGAAGACCTTTTGGAAGAGAACTTAAACAGGGACTTTAAGCAAATGTATTGGTGCTACTTGCACATGGAGTAAGAAGGCTGCAGGTATGAAGAAGCAGCCTATAGAGAAAAAGTGAACATGTATTGCTTCCTTTATGCTTGGAATGTTGTCTTGTAGTGCATTTGTTCTTCCTGCTCTCACCAGACACAAATCTGAGCTGCTTTTTCCAGCTTCTCCATACAGTCCCACTAGCAAACACATTGCACCTTCAGTGCAGTTTTTACCAGCAACAGATTTTCCTACTAGGTCCAAGAGTGCTCTTCTGCATGTTGCTTTTTTAGTTGATAATATTGTTTTCTAGTCTTAGAGCTCCCTCTAGTGAAATCAATGGCAAGAGTTCAACAAATTTTTACCTGCTGGTCATCACCCTAATAATTCATGCATGTACGTCTTGTTTATGATACTAATAGCAGCAGCAGGCCCCTTATTTGGGCATCCCATGAGCCTCAGTGGGTATAGGATCTTCTGACCTATGCATACACAGTAGGTCTGGTTACCACCTGCAACTGTTTTTAAATTGTATGAGCCATGTGGACCATAGGTTGCTTGGGACTGAAATCTTTGCTTTGAAGGCTACAGAAGGAAAAGAGGAGGAGATTCTCCCATTAGCAGCAGGAGGAATCTGGCCTCTTAAAGGAGGGAGACAAAGGAGATGCTAGGCTGGGTTCTTGGACACTTTGGTAGCAGAAAAAATGTGGATGAATTTGTGTGATTTAAGGGAGGGGTATTCGAGTGTACACCCATTGTAAAGAATGTCTTCCATGTGGACTGGACATGCTTCACACAGTAGTATGTTGCATTTTCTGACTGCAATTACACTGTCGTGCAGAAAAAGCCTCTGATGAGAGGTAACATGCCTTGCTGGCTAGAGCTAATTAGAGGCAGTACCAAAAGTTTTGAGCTGCTGTTCAAGCAAAGTTCAAAGAAACAAGCTCTTTTGATTAAATAGTGCCAAAAGTCCATACGTGACAAAGAAAGAGAAGGAGGGGTGCATGGGGTGGGGGAGCAGCAGGAGAGACTGGTTAGTCCTGCAGAGAGGAGTCAGAACAGAAAAAATGTGCCCTGTTTTTGCAAGGCAAGATCAGGGTGTTCAGAGAAGCTCTTCACCGCACAATGCCCTTTGGCAGCTAGGTTTGAATCAAGCGCATTATTAGAGGCTCCCCATTGCCTAGCACCAACAGGGTTTGTCTTTGGAAATGTGTGAGGAAGCTCTTTCTTTTTTCTTTTTAATGCATAGTTTTAAACTCCACCAGAATTTGGGGGTTGAAAAGGTTTTTTGGGAAAATACCTTATCAGTGCAGATATCAAGGTTTTTTTTTATATTGAAGAGGGCACTGACACGAGCTGATCAGAACTGATGGATCACACAAGAAACTGCACATTCAGTGGGAAACTACCATGCAGGCTCAGGCGGGGGGGGGGGGGGGGGGTGCATCAGAGTGCTGGAGGGCAACTGCTGTTGGATTTCAAAGAAAGGAGTAAGTCATCCCAGGTGTATAAAAGTGCCCTCCAGCTGTGGATCAGATTTGTGTGAACAAGAGCATCTGCAGCAGGGGTAGGGCTGATGTTTAAGATAAGGTGGGGGAAGAACAGGTGGTTACACTGTGGTGCTTACTAAGAACTGCTGGAGGGAAGGAGAGCAGGAATGGGAAGTGTAGCATCAGTAATCCACATCCTGATAGCCAGCTTAGATTCTGTATATGAAAGTATGGAGAGCTGTCACTCCAGGGAATGAATACAGTTACCAGCTATGGTGCAGAAGACTGGATTTTTGCTTAGAGAGTCTTACTCTGAATCATATCACATTGGCTGCTTCTGGAGATGAGAACTAGGTTAAAATTGTGTGTGTTATCTGCAGTAGGTGTTGTGGTTCTCTCTCTGCCTGTATTTTTGTAATTCAGCTTATGGAGTGGGATAAAACAGTCAATTGGAACTGTTGCTGTTAGGCTTTGGTCTTGCTCCTGTTTCAACTTTGCTGGCTTGTCTTAAGTAAGGAGTGGAATCAAATGGAAATGATTTCTGATCCTTTTATACTGGGTCACTAAAGAGGCAATCACGGCAAGTGGAATTGTGTCTGTTTGCTTCTACCAGTGTTCTCCATTGACTGATCTTTAGTTCCATGTCTTGTCTCTTTTGAGCTTCCCTTGACCCCCTAATTGCATCTATGTAGAGCCTTATTTACCTTCGTGGACCAAAAAACCTACTTGCTCACCTGAGTGCAATATCTAGGACCTTGTTTGTCAAACTTGGAGCAGGTGAAACCTTAGGCAGGGAGTCTTGCTGCTTGTTTGTACAGCACTGTATAAACTGATAGTATTGCATGCCATCAATGATTTATAATTTATATTGCCAGGAGGATGTTTAATTCCCTCACATTCATTCATTTATCTTTTAGTATATACATATTTGATTAAAAACAAACTTTCCACAGTTAATCTTGCTTCCGTACTTCCCTGCCCTTTCCTTTCATGGCTTAGTTTTTCTTCCTTTATCTTTGATTATCATCTCCTGTTTCAACCCTCTCTTCTCATGTTCTTTCTCTGGGATTTGCTGTGATTTTAAGAGGCGTTTGCATTCCTCAGGGCACAGAAGGCTTGGTGTATAGGGAGTTTCTGACATGTTTTTGTGACTTCTTTTCCTGGGCAATATTTAAATACAGTCGTCTTTCATATCAGTCTACAGAATACACAGAAAAGTTGGGGACAGCTGGCATTGCCTGTTGGGGGAATATCTGTGATAATTCTGCCATGCTTGAGAGCTGTGATACGTTAACACTGTAACTCTCTGCTGTCCCCTTTGCTATTTGTGTGTGGCTGCCTGTCTGGAGAGGGGCCCAAACTGAGGGGTTACTGCCTGGGGTGCAGTGTACCCTTTGTCAAATGTCAGCCAAAAGGTTATGTGTGTTTTCAGTCAGGAGGCCAGAGGTAGGTCAGCATACCCAAGAGCTTATGCTTATTCTGCAGCTGTACACGTTGGGAAAAGGAATTGCAATGCACTATTCTTTAACAATTGATTCAGTGACAGAACAGCAACCTAAGTCTTGAAAAAGATCACATGGCACTTTTACAGCCAGCTTTCTAAGGAAGGCAACTGCCTTCTATATGCTTCCATTTGATATCCACAGAAGTAGGAAAGTAGCACTTCTCTAAGTATAGTGTGTAAATAAGAATCTCAAGCACCAGAAGAGAGTGCATAGCTGACAAAAACAGGTGTATTATTTGGAATGGGTAAAATGATGATGTTCTGGGGGTTTCTTCACAAGAATGATATAAAAGCAGCTAGTAAGAAACTTCATGCTGTCTGGTGTTGATGTGAGAAGAGGGGGTTTTTTTTGTTTGTTTGTTTTTTAGATGGTAGTTTAGTGGTTCAGTATAACTGTAATTCTGTCAGGTTTTTTGTCTTAGGGTTGCTTAGGTTGCTGGTAAGTTATATGGGTGCATGGGACATGAGGAGATGGTAGTCATTGCAGGAATTGTGCAGTTCAGCATGTAAGTGAGGAGCACAAAACTGTGCTGTATGCTCAAATATACAAAACTATGTGTTCAAATATATTCAGTGAGCCTCGGAGCTGAAGCTGGTTGGAGGTTGTCAGTGCATACTGTTACGTATATTGACTGCAGCAGAAGAGGAAATGTCTATTTTACTTTCTCACAGTTAAACCCACAAATATTTGTATATACACATAACCTCCAAGTTTACTAAATGCATAGTGACTTAGCAACCCACAAGGACGTGTCATCCCTAAAGACGGCTGTTTCCTAGAGAATCATCTCCTTACCTTGCCTCTCTTTTGGTTTGAGCAGAAGTCAAAAGATGCGTGATCCGTATATGTGCCCTGAAGGGAATCAGTGCATCCAAGCCAGCAGATGCATCTTGCAACTTCCAGAGGTGAGAAGCTGAGGGAGTTGGAAAACTCCATCACTTTATTTCCTCGTGCCAGTTGATGCTGCACATTAAGAAATCCCTACTCCAAATCTGGGAGGTTGATTACGCTGCCAGTGAGACACTCAGTTTCTCAGTGCAGCAACGCAGTCCCTGACTAGGAGACACATACTGGAAAGTGGTCTGTAAACCAGAGGGGAAACTTCATTCTGCCAGTAAATAGTGACAGACCTTTTATGTAGACAATGGTGGTGTTTGTAAAGGGTCTCTTACTCAGGTGCATTGCATATGCACACCACCTTCTCCTTAGTATTGAAGACTGAATTCCTCATCTGCTTTTTACTCTAGAAGGGACTGTGCTGTAGAGAAGGTAAATATTAGAAGCTTTACGGAGACCAAGGAGGGTGACAAAAGGCAGTGGGGCTCAGATTACTACAGGGAAGTGTCTCGAAACTTTGAATAGATGAGGCTGAAAAAGAAGCCAAAACTGTGTCCGCCTGTGTAGTTTAGATTAGTCTTTTGTTGCCTCTTAGAAAGAAGAGGCTGTTATTGCAGCCTTGGGGAGGACCGTTTCTTGTTTTTGCAAGAACAAGAAATCAATCTCATAGATAATTCCTATCTTCAAATGATCTATCATTCAGCAAAAGAATTTCCTACTAAGAATAGAAGATGCCAAAAAGTTAAAAAATCTGTGGCTACAAAGTGAAAATCATGAATTATGATGTCATGATTAGCCAGCATCCTAATACTTAAATCAAGCTCACATCATGGCAGTTTTGTGATTCTAAAAGAATAGTCCGGACTGCTGGGCTAAGCACAGCTGAGCCGTAAGTAAGGGTTGTAGTATAAAATGAGCTCTTCATACTGCAGCTGCTGTGAAGACATTCTGCGTGTGTGCATGGCACAAAGCAGTGCTGTTCAATTCCTTGACCTAGCTCTCATGAAGGAACTGGAGGCAGCTCGGATGAGTCTCACCAGCTTTGCAGAGAAGTGGGTATGTTGATCCAGGTGGACTGCTATACCTCTGACTTCCAGGACCTATGCTACTTTCTCTGATCTGTGCTGTTCTGGTGTACCACTTCACTTGGAGCTAGTTTGAGTATCCACGTAATACAGCCCTACCTTGAGTCAAGTGTGTGCAAAGCAGTCACCAAATTTGTTTAGGTAAACTCAACCTGCCATTTTGATGAATGGTTTTAATTATTGGTGACTTTATCAGCGTTAAAGAAAATGCTCAAGAAAATTCTACTGATGAGTAATTCCTGACCTGTGAATTACTTTGCATCCCACGTTTCAGATCAATATAGTAAAACAATACCAAAAGGTATTTGTAACATGGATTTAATAGGAGTTATTTAACAGGCACTTCTGCAGATTAGTTTGCGTCACCACTGGCAGACCAAGATCTAAGTGCATATAATTGTAGTTCCAATAGCAAAGAATCCTTCAATATAAACAATGTGGGTCATTAAAGCTCCCTAGCATTCAATTATCACCAATTAGCAACTAAGTGAGGTAACATCTTATGCAACAGACTCTTAATATATTACTTGCAGTGAGGGATAGCTCTCACTGTGTTGTTGAGACCAAATGGGCTGGAAGGCATAGGGAGGGGGTCATCTTGGTTAAGACTCAGCTAAATATTCAACTGTAGTCTATTAGTAAAATCAGGTATCAGTATTACAGCATTTCTGCAATAGTCTGTTTGATGCTTAACCCTGATCAGCACTGTTATCTGTACACAGGGCACTGAGGGATCCTTTGGCATTGATAATGAGGAGTATGAAGCTATGCCTGTGGAGGTGAAGCTATTGCCCCGGAAACTCCGGTTCTTCTGTGACCCCAGAATGAGAGAGGAGGTGCTCCACGCAGCAGTACAATGAGAATTCATGTCAAAGGGGCCAGTGTTTACCAGTCTTATCAAGGTCTTGTCAAGGCACATGAGACCTCACTGACTTGATTATCCTCACCAGACTAATAAGCCATTTGGCTATTTTTATGCACAAGGTACTTCCACTGGAAGTAGCTGATTTGGCTAATCTCCAAGGGGTTAAAAATGCAAATGAAAATTCTAAGAAATGCATGTTAACTTGATGGCATTTTTTTTTCCCCCAAAGAAGTCATCAGTGTTCCATTTACAGCACTGCAGGCTGAGTGCTGTGTGCCAGATGCTACTGCTTTAATGCAATTGTATATTAAAGTAAAATGAAAGCATACTTGTCCTTGTGTTTTAAGAGTTTAGGTCTACTTTACCCATGTATAAATCTCGCAAAACCTGGGATCTTGGAAAAATTTATTTGGGGGGAGTAATGTGAAGGAGGTCTATGAAATGTTGGAATTGCCACATTAAAGCAGGTGGTTGGTTATCTACTCTGTCACAAAATAACTTGGAGATGGGTGATACAAAGCTTCAGAGGAAGTCTGAAAATTCCCATATGTATCTGAATAAGATATTTATGTTATTTTTTTTCATCTTGCCAGATTCAACAGCACAGAGTTCCAGTTAGTAATATAGTAGAAATAGATTCCTTTGATCAAGTTTAGGTATGTTATACAGAAGCAAATTGGAAAATGTCATCATTGACCCAAAGCTGTATGAAGTACATGTGGAGAGACTCTTTAACAAGCCAAAATGAGTCTTTGTAAGTATTCCTTTTATTCCTATAGTAGTATAACACAAATAAGGGCATCCAAATAACTTTTTTATTCATTGTCCCTGGTTGCTCTTCTCTTTAATGTAAACAGTGCTCATCACTCCTTACGCAACCTACATTCCCTGGAGCCCCAGTACTGTAATTAGCTTTGTTGCTTTTCTGAGCTTTTGTTTATAGCTTCACTTCAATTGCTGAAAGAAAATATTATTGATTTGGGCAAGGTTATCTGTTGCCCTTCTTATTATAACTTACAAGTTCACATGATTCTGCCTTGCTTACTGGAAGAAAAAAATTTGATCCTTATTTTTCTGATATTACTGTTGTTTGTACAGAATTCCCATATTATGCTGTGATCTAGCCTAAGTTCATCTGTCAATTCTTTGCTGTAATCAAAATAAGGACATTAGTGAACTGACTTCCAGCAGCTTTGTTGGACTGCATCCTGGCTGCATGCTGCTGCAACAGCATCCTCTGCTGGAGACTTGCTAAAGGAAAAATTGCTTTGAAAGGGGAAGTAGGCTTGGTTTTCTGGGTGATGCCGGAACCAAACCGAATGCTGTCCTTCCCTTGACTATAGTGTGCAGAAACTAATTACCCAAGCTCTTGGGGCAAGCACTCATCCCTTTCTTGACTAAGATCTAGGGGAGTAGAAGCCTGCTAGTTCTTTTTAATAGTTATGCTGGTGATAGGGCCTGTGTTGCGCTGTCTGTGTTCTGATCTGCAGCAATTAATAGTGCCCAGTGGATCCCTGGGATACTCTCCAAGGAACATGTTGGCTGTGCTCTGCTCTTTTTGCTTGCCACAGAGACACCTGGAACGTTGCTCTGCAGCCACTGGCTCATTCAGAGTCAGGGGCAGTTCTCAGTAATTGTGGTTTTTCATCAAGCTGATGCTTCTGTAATAAAATTAGCAATGCTTTTGCTCAAGTGGCAGGAAAGACAAGGCAGCAGCCATTTCAAAAAGGTAAGCTTTAATTGTATTAAAAAAATACCCATGTTTTAGTAAGCAGTTTCTCTACACAGCCACAGGCCTATGGGAGCAACCACACATCTGCAAGATGCAAACAACATCAGAGCTGTTAGAACTCCAACCAGTCTGCTGCAAGGGGTGAGATGATAAGAACTAGCTTCTGGTTCATCTGTACCATTTTACAGGGAAAATGACTAATTCTCTTCCATAGTATCAGACGCACAGCTCCCATTGCAATGTGATTCCTTGCTTGAGGGTAACCAAGAGCTCCCTCCAGAATTGGTATTTTTAATGCTGCTCTGATGTTAAAGCACCAAGGATCATCTGAGACACAGGCTGATATTTAAATATTCATATCAGCATAAACTGAGTAGCTTGTATAAATACCATTCAAGTCATTTTTCCCCTTCCTCTACAATTCAGAGGTCTTCCACTATGGAGTGGTTCTAGACCTCTGAATTGCAACGTTCAGAGAGGAGGTGTGAGGAAAACATTACATAAAATAAGCAGGGGCTGAGCCCACTATCTACAGTGTTGAGGAAAGGACTCGGTTCTCATGTTTCTGTCTGACAGCAAGACAAACAACTTTGTATGAACTCCAAGACAGGAAGCAGGAGTAGCATGCTCCTGAAAACACTTATCTTGGCTTCAACTTACAGTCCAGTCTAGAAGGGCTTAAAATACTGTAACATAAATAAAAAGGAAGGATAACAACCTAATGATGGACCAGCCCAAGGCACCTGTTTATTTTAACCACAATTAAGCGTTCCCATTTGAATAGCATGTTGCATTAACCAGGACCTGAGATCCTGGTTCATAGGCATTTAGTACCCTCTCTTTTAGACAGACATACCATTCTGTTAAGTCAGTACATTCTAGTCCCTCGCAAAAGACATGTGTTGCCTTCTCCCATAATCACTAGGCCGCTAGCTTGGGGGAGGGGAGTGGAAAGGAGACAGCAACTAACTTAGAAGTAATAGCTATGAGGAGAGAATTTGGGTTCGTTTGCATGCTTTGTACCTTGAGTTTTGCATTAGGACAGAGTGCTCTTGCCCTTCTCCCTCCCAGAGCAAAGCGTGCTTGTCCTTTGCATAGTCTGTCACCAAGAGGGTCACAGTTACTCCTAGCCTTTTGCCCATTAACTTTGGCAGTTCTTAAAATGGAAGAAGTACTACAGTAGCACTGCTTTACAGAATAAGCTGTACGGTAAGCTACTTTCCCTTGAAAAGGTGATGGAACTTTCTTCTACCCTTAAGGATGCTGGATAGGCGAGCTCATCTCCTGTGACAGACATGACCATTAGCTCTAACATACATTGGAGTAACTACGCCATATATGCTAGAAAAGAAGGTATTAGCATGTCTCTAAGACAAATCTGAACTCTAATTCAGTAAAATGCCTTTCTCCTAGTATCCATTATAGTTCTTAGTTGTACTTGGCTCTATACAGCTTGGCCTAACCTTGTGGTGAGAAGACATTTGCATGATTTAAATGTCTGGCATGGTATCCCTTGTTCCAATTGAAAATCTAGCTTTTATTTCTCTCCCAAGCTTTACCCTCCAATCCAGATAGTATGAGTAGTAATAATTCATTACTTGATTATACATTTCTAGTGCAACTTGAGTTAAGATGCAACTATGAAGCTCTTCCTCTCCTGTTTAAACTCCTGTTTAAAGCAAGTACCAACCGAGAACCTGCAATGGTTGTGCTATGACTTGGGTGTTAGAGAGGAACATACCGGACTGTGTCTACCAGAATATATACGTGGTTACTGTAACCACCGTTGAGTCTGGGCTCTGATCACAAGCAACAGACCAGAGACATCACACCAGAGAAATTAAAGGCACCACTGTAAAGGCAAAGTACTTCAAATGGAGGACTTTTGCCATAATCAGCAATATCCTACCTTATGCCACAGTTTCCTTCCTCTTCTTAATTCAAAATACACCAACTAACTGTCTCCCAGCTGCTAGCATTCAAAAAAGCAACTATTAAGTGCCAAGGAGGGGATTTTAAATGTATGCACTTAACTGTTTTACCTTGAATTACATTATCTCCTGGAAAGATAAGATTCAGTGAAGTCGTTTCCAAACAAAAACGGCCTACTGAACAAGCCCTCATAGCCCAAGCTGTAGCCATTTGTTTATATTATGTTCCCATTTATCAAGGATTTTCCACCTGTGACAAAAAGCAATGTCTATTAGAAAAGGGGAGTGCAGGTGGAAAGTTCTTTTGCAGCAAATCAAACAAGGAAGGGTTAGAGAAGTCTGTTTTGTAGCAGTCACCTGCCAAGAGAGTCTGTAGAGAAGCAAAATTACAAGGAAGAGCAAAATAGGCTGTAGCCATCCAGCTGGGATGTAGCATGGATGCTACTTTTGCAGTAATCCACTTGCTTTGATGCTTCTGTACCCACACTACTGCTAGCAACTGAAGACCTCATTTCTGGAAAGCAGAGGTTTAATAAACATCAAATAGTAATTTCAGGAGGTTCTGCTCAGTGGGCTCTCGCAGTGCTGTCTAGTAGACCTGATGTTCTGACAGCTTGTGAACATAGCACTCTAATGCAGGGTGTGAAATTTCAAGGACAAATTAAAGGTTTGTTTCTATTTAGTTCAGCAAAAGAACTACTGACATCGAAGAGAACAGGAAGCCATTAACAGCTGACCACAGCTAAACTATGTAGCAAACCTTCAAGAAAGTGAGAGGAAGAATTGCTAGAGACTAGTTTCAGTTCCTTTTTTTATATCTGAAGGAAGTTAAGTGACAGCAATACAGTGCCAGCTATACTTCCTCAGGGATCTTCACTGCAGACAACATGTTAAAACTGAAGTGGAAGTTAGAAAAAAGCATGGAGATTGTGGTCCAGTTTTATACTAGAGGTGTCAATTTAAAAAACAAAGCCTTTTCCTAAAGAAAAGACTGTTCTTTCCATTAAATTATATTCAGCTCTGTTTTTTTCCTCTTTCTCCATTTTTTTCCCCCAACCTTCTAAGGATGATTAAGTTACAGTTTTGAGCAACTAGCAATACAAGCAGCACATGTTTTCTCCTGTACAAAAACATCCAAAGCCCTGAAAAAGCAGGCAAGGGAGCGACTGCTCAGAGACAGGCAGATCACAGTAACATAATATGCTGAAGCTCATACCCATGAACTGTGCAATAAGCCTTGTGAGGCCCCTGATCCCACACCTCACTAAAACCTCTGAATCCACAACAAGCAAAACTACCCCTTTGCTGCAGATAGCCTTCAAGGAAAAACAGGACATGCCAGCTTCCTTCCTTCCAGAGGGAGACAATCCACAGAGGGTCTACTTGGAGAACATTTGCTTCACCTGCTTTAAAAAGAATTAGCGGGTGAGACTTTGATGGTTCAGGCTCTGTCTCATCCTATAAAATGCTAGGATAAATGGATACATCAGCTACAGTTTGCATTTCTACAAACTGCAGAAAGGCTCCAAGGGTGCTCAAGTCTGTTATGGTAGAAGCAGCAGCTAATTAGCTATAGCCACAGTTCAGGAAGAACAGTTAGCTTAAAGCTGATGCAACTACTGGCTGCGGGATTTTGGGCAAAGCAGTATGTCACACCTAGAACCCACAATAACCTTCCTGGATTTCACAGGGCAAAGGGATTACTCTTTACCGGGATAGTCTTCCTGGAGGTAACCACTGGTCCTGCATGAACTGAATCTAATTCTTTCCACAGCACAAGAATAAGAAACACTGTTTATCTGGTTCTACGGCTTCTCTGCCCAGGAAAAAAAAGGCTTGCTGTTAGATATTGCTTCTAGTAGCTGAGCCAGTTAAGAACGCCAAAACTCCAAGGGAACTACCTGCAAACTGCAAAGCCATTCCAGCTGAAAGGTCACACACTGCTCTCTGTCTCACACTGAAAGCCAAGGACAGCGGCAGGCAGTGCTGAAGGCTGCTTGACAAAAGGAGGATCAGCAGACAATGTTAAAGCAAAGGAGTGACAAGTAGCATCTGCTACAAAGGAAGGGCTAGTGACATGAGTTAAAGCATACTTATTCAACCCAGTCCCGGCCCAGCACCATCTGAGCTGAGGCTGGAGAAGATAGTGACTGCAAGGTGGCTCAGTGATGTTGGTCCCTGTTAAATGGGAGACCATCTTGCTGGTTTGAAGATTTTAAACCAAAGCAGCACATGTGATACAACTGAAAACCAGAGGAAGTGGTAGGAGGGATTGAGACAGTGCTCTTCTCCAGCTATGAGATAGGTAGGTATAGTCTTTGCCAGTTTATACCACCTCAAATGCTGGAAGTGAAACCGTGCCACTCCAGTAAGCAAAGTCATAAGATCCTGTAGCACCCCCTTATCCCAAACTTGCTTCTGCCATTGACGAGGAAGAGTGGCTTTATTCCAACTCAGCTGCTAAAAGTTGGGTGAGGGGTGTTTTGAGGAGTCCTCTTTTTTTATCATTGGTTTAACTGTCCCCACCAATAAACATGGTAGGACAGGAGATGTTTTATGAGACTGGGCCACTAACAGCCTGTGCTGAAGCTCTCTTCAGTCCCCAAGTGGAAGAGAGGACGAAAGGAGGGTTTTCCAGTCAACTCTTGAGAGCTCAGCTACAGCGTTTCACATTGGTCCCCATCAGACAAAGTGCTTTCCTGAAGTCTTCACCCCTCAGGCATCCAGGCTAGGCCAAAACCTAGCCATCACTGGCAACAGTGAGGACTGGTGCAAACGTGCCACTGGTCCTATCTAAACAAAACAAAAAAAACAACCAAACAAAAAACCTGGAGCAGGTACTCACTGGGAAGTTGAGAGGGAGAAAATAAAATCACATTTTGTTTTAAAATTATAAATACTCTCCATATAAAGTTATTAAATAAAATTAGATCCGTCCAGTGGCTGTGGTGAGTTCCAGTGATCTTCCTAAGCAATGTCTGGTAGTCTTTAAAAAGTGATCTTTGCTCCCCATCTCTCTTGCCCTTGGTTTAAGTGCAGCAGGGGTTGTCAATGACTAGCATAACATCAATGCCATACACTTCCAGCAGGTCCATAAGGAAACTTCGATCCCCTTGGGGATCCAGGCCCATGCCTCGTGCGTGGTCAGCTGTCAGTGTCTTGTCCTGGCTGGCTGACACCTCCATCAGCGTCTGAAATATGCGGTTGTTCTGCTC
This sequence comes from Ciconia boyciana, assembly GCF_034638445.1. Lineage (NCBI taxonomy): Eukaryota > Metazoa > Chordata > Aves > Ciconiiformes > Ciconiidae > Ciconia > Ciconia boyciana. Next base: position 65,251,186 of record NC_132934.1, read on the forward strand.
CATGAAAAACCTATAGGATAAAGTCAGCTAAGATGATGGCATTGGACCCCAAAAAAGATAGCGTATTTACCAAACAGGCAGCGGAGCCCCGGAACTGCATTTAACCCCCTTTAATCATAGATCCCCACCTTCTTAGGTGATACTGTAGTAGTTTTCTGTCTACCCTACGGATGACCCAGAATAAACAAAGATAAAGCAGTAACTTCTAATTTACAGTGGTGCTTCTGTCTGGCTGATTTATGGTAGGCATTTCACTCTTCAGAAGCAAGCCACGTTATCAACTAATGTGTACTTTGTGGTAATCAAGTGGGCACATCAGACCTATAGCTCCCATAATGCAAAGGAAGAAACAGTGTTGTCATCCATCTAGTAAGCCACGGTAAATAAATTCTCCATTACTGGCACAGAACACAGCAGTGAGAGCTACTTCTTACCTAGTGCTTTCCTAGGAATATGCAAGGCAGTTCAAAAAGAGCTCTGACTATGTCTGTGCAGCTCAACGATCAGAGCTCTGCCCTGACAGCCCTTCACACAGTTTCATCCCATTACTTCTCACCTGCTGCAGACTGTGAACAATAGCAACAGGCAGTGAAGGGCTTCAGAGGTGGTAGAGGTGTGGTTTTCATCTAATTCTGTACCTCATACTCTACACCCAGTTCTGGTTCCTCTGTTTGCCAAGTACAAAGCCAGTCACATCAATGGGCCAATCCTTCACATGCAGGTCTTATCTCCACCCTGTACCTCCCCCAGCATGGTACAGTGCCTGCTTCCCACGGATATTGTCCTTTTCTGAGCCAAATGTTCTGGCATGAAAAGTCCTATAGTGCTTATTTTTTCAAAAATGGGAGGGGATTCTTGCATTCCTAATTGTGTTTTTAAAATTTCCTTCTCCCTCCCAGCACTTAAGAGACCCCAGCGGAGACTAATATGGCTGCATTTGGCTTCTCAAATTGAAAGGAAGATGATCTGAAGAGGAAGAGCCAGTTTGGTTCTTGGATCCCTTGAGGAAGAGAGCTGACTATGGAATTACATTAACCATGATGTTTCATAATATGCCATACAGTGCAACATGAAATCAGTGAAAGAGGCTCCCTAAACCTAACAGTGACCAACAAAGTATTAGAGGTAGCCACTCACAAGATGAAAAGGTCCTCTTCGCAGGAGCTACAATCCTCACCCACTTCTTGAGAATACATTAACATCTGCCTGAGAGAAGGGAGACGGATTAAATGCACATACCTACAGTGAACCTCAAAGCATTATGAGAAGACAAGGATTACAACTAAAAACTTCACATCCATTTCTTGGAGACAAGTCAGATTAACACCGTTGCCCTGATATCTGAGGCAACAGGGTAGTCTTTGTAAGGCACTGGACTAGAAAGCAGGCTGTTCGCAGTTCTGCTACTGATCAGTGGTGAACCAATGGTGAGTCACAACCTCTGCTTCTCCTCCTGCCTTCTATCTGCTCCATCAGCTCACTAGCAGAATAATCGTATGTGTGCAGAGTGCCCAGAGGCTTTCATACCAGTCAGCTACAGTGGAACCAGAATCTCAAAGAGATGAGCTGAAGCGGTGGGAAACTTTGAAAATACTAAGACAAGAAGGAAAGTACAAAGGAGCAGTGTCCTCTTCATCCCACATCACATTGCTCTCCTATCAGGACCAGGACCACCCAGATGTCTATTATTACCTCTGGTCATTGAGCCGTCGGTACTTCTCCTTGTCAGCATTGTTAATTTTCAGGAGTGGTTGCAGATGCTCATGATGAGTCTTCACATTCTGGTTGTCCACATAGACATCATAGAGATCCCGTTTCTCCTCAAAGATCTTTTCTGTTGTACCTGCCAAAATCAGGTTGAGAAGATTTTCAGAGCAGCATGTTGCTTTCCCAGCAGACCAACTGTTCTCTCCTGCTTTCGTAGTTAGTTATTCCATGCACATCCTATTTCTCATCAGTTTTATCCCACAGCCTGGTGTCTCAAGACATTTTGCAGCCTGAAGTTAAAAACATCACGCCTAATCCATCATACTTACAGGCCACATATGATACTTCTGTCTCCAGCATTTCTATGTCTGCCACATTCACATAGAAGAATGGTTTGGACTCTGGGACAGTTCCTCCAAGACCAGGTAGAGAAACATTGGCAAGACAACAGCAGCAATACACTGCGGACAAGAGAAGTACATCCTGAGATGCTTTCGGTACTCCCTCCCAGGGCATTCTGAACCCCACTTACCCAGTTCTCCCGCACACTTCTATGAAAACAATGGTAAGAACTTTGAAATGCCCCTGAACACCAGAACTTCTCAAGTGGGGACGTCCTGTTTTGGACAGGAAATAATCAGTTCTCCCATAGGAATCCCATGTTCTAGATTCCACAAATTCACTCAGCACTCTTATTTTCCTGTGTTGACAGGAACTGTATTTGACAGTGGCAGGTATGTCCCTACCCAAAAGGCCTGAAGAAAAGCATTTTGTAGGAAATGGGTAAATGCAGGCTGAACGGTATCTTCACAAGGAATGGCTGTGATGCATTTTAAAGACCTGCACGATGCCTATCCCCTCAGTTCCCACAGGCATTTCTGCAGTGCTTCAGCCTACTAGATCAGAGCTCTGCGGTGTCCCTGGAAACATACCTCTATAGCAGACAACTCCAACTGGGGGCGGTGAAAATATCAATATGCGCTTGCGCAGCAGGGCAAACTTCCAGAGGACAAGGATCTGCTCACCGAAGAATTTGATGAACTGAGACATACAGCCAGCAGGGTGTGTGATCTGCAGGTGGAGGGAAAGGGAAGAAAACAGCTCAGAGGTGAAACAGGGACACATGCACAGATGCTAAGTCTAAATGTGGGAGCAAGACCAGCACACAGCAGTGACACAGAACTGCAGCTTGTAACAGCCCAAGTAATAAAATCTTATCTAAAAGCAGCCTACAAAGCACTGGAGTGACTGCTTATATAAAGAAGTATGAGACACCAGCAAGGAGCAGCAGCACACTGCACATTCCTGCAAGCCTCAGAGCACCTGCCTCACCTTCATCTCTGGGTACATGTATCTGTGGATGGACGGCAGCCAGTGGACAGGCTGCTGAGAGGCGGGGGTGCCCTTGCTATCAGGGAGTACTCCTTTCTTGTCATCATAGAATGCCTCTAGATGGGAGTAGTGCCCTGGCATCTCCAGCTGGTGTCTGGAAAAGAAAGGAAAAAAGGGGAGATGTAATGTAATGTCTCCAGACTTACTTAGTGCCTTGCCCCCAGCCAATGTCTGCCTTCCCAGCTAGCAAAGGAGCCCTGGGTACCTCAGTTGCACAGACTTATCCAGGAGGGCAGCCGAAGCGTCAGGAGTAACACCAGCTTTCAGTGCAGCCAGAGAATACAGGCAAGACTGAAGCAGACAGCAAGCTGATGTACGCATAGGACTGATCCTGTTTTAAAATATGCTCAGGTAGGAACAGCTTTCCCTTCTACCATCATCATTTTGCCTGCCAGGCCCACTCAACACAGCTGAGGCACACACCTAGCCAGGATCACCATCGTAGGTTTAGAAGCCTTTTGTGAGCCCTTAGTAAAATGATTTTCAGAACGAGAAAAGGGGAACTTTTTGTCCTCTCAACTCTCCCCTTGACACTTACATCCCCACAAAGTAAGTAGGGTTTGGATAGGATCTGACTAGCCTGTTAGCAGACCGCTGTTAATCAGTTCCTTCTTTCCTTCCCATTGTGAACCTGTAACTCTTTCTGGAGAAGCAGTCATTCAAGGAAATCATAGCTCAGCATTGTAGCCAAATTCTTACTCACACCTAAAATGGCTCTCCATCGAGGCAATGTTACCTCTCCCAGGCGAGGAGTGGCCAGTCCCATTCCCAAGGGAACTTACCTGACCTGGTTCTCCAGGAAGTGCATGTACCTATACAGCAGGGTGTAGGAAGGGGAGAGAATCCCCACGGACTTCATGCGGGCACCACGCTCTAACTCACTCTCCACAGGCATGTTAGCAAAGCAGGCCAGGCCAAAACAGAGCCCTTTCCGGAAATAACTGGGGACAAACATTTGACAGAAAGGTTAATGTTAAAAAGAGGGAAGGAGAAGAAATAAAGGTAACTGACCACTAAAAATACTAATTTGGGAACACAGTTCCTTCTTTAGGGAAACCCCTGAAATCCCACCCTGCTATCTGCAGGGCTGCGGGCAGTCTTCAGGTGTCCTAGCCTTCTCAGGAACACGACAGGACATTTAAGGGAAGAGTTCCCAGTGCCTCTTCCACTAAAGCCCCTACCAGCCGTGTCACAGGCTAGTAAGGAACACAGGTAGGGAAAGAACTTGAAAGGCAGACTAACAGAGGATGCAGAACCCAATCAATGCAGTGCCTTTCTCCCAAGGAAGAAGAGCCTGCGCTGCATGAAGTTGTGAGTATAGTCTAGCTACCTAGTCAAATTTTGGGTGCCAGCACGTTGAAGCATAGTCTAGCTTAGTGCAAGGGTTCAGTTCAGGTGCCTTTGAGAAAGTAACTGTTATTCCTGACCAAAAGGAATTGTGACACTGCAATTCATTGCAAAACATTGCTGCATTGCAACACCGGGTTACTAAAAGGATGGGAACACAGAAAATTCCTAGCTTATGTCTTTCTACTGAAGGAAGGAGCTAGGTGAAGAAAGTGAGAAGGACTATTTATTACAAAATGAACAGTCCTTCCAAATAAATAGTCCTTTCCAAAGAAGAAAGTGAGCAAGGACTATTTATTACAACATTTAAAGGATCCAAAAGCACTGGCAGAATTAAGAACCTTTTTGTAAGTCCAGTTCCTGCAAAATCCTTCCCACTTCAGTTCTGCCATTCTTTCCCCTTCACCCTAGGCCTCTGCTGACAGCCCCAATAGTGGCAGCGCAGTGTGATTTGCCCAATACGTATTAAAATTTGCACACCACTGAGAAGCCAGCCTGCCCCATTCACCAGTTGACCTCCTCAGCCAAAGCTGTCATACAGCAGATCCCACACAGCTAGCTGGTACTTCAGATCATGTTGAGAGTATCTGAAGAGTACCTTTGGCTCAACTAGATACAGTTTAGCAGCATGTTTATGCAGGAACTTAACTTCATAGATGGTATTTTTCTTGCATGTTCTGAATTAAGGGATGGTGGTGTAGATGTATAGCTAAGAGAAAGAAGTAATATAGCTCAGACATACTCACATGAAATCTGACTGGATTTTGTGGGACCCGCTTGCCATGGATTTGAATTCCACACCTTCCAAATCAATATCTTGGGGTAAACACCACTCCACCATGTTGCCTGCAGAGAAGCAAATTTCTTTGGGTAAACTTGGAGACAGTACTCGCTTCTAAAGGGCAAACACCAGCAACAGCAAGTTGTTGCTTTTACATCACTGGGATGCCAGTAACAGTGCACTAATGCAACTCCTGAACTCCTAAACGGTCACAGACAGTAGCTGACATACTATACTCCACACATCTCTTGCAACCATTACTTGTTGCAGCCATTACAAACATTACAACACCCAGATATTGCAGAACTTCTGGAGCTGTTTCTGAAGCTAGTGCTATTTTGTGGGTTTATCCTTTATATGGTTAATCACAGAGCAGCTACAATTCTACCTGACAGTGGATGAGCTATGGTATTAATGCTGTTCCATTCAGGCTGTCAACATGAGTAACCGCTATAGAAAGAACCCCAGGTATAGACTGCTGCTCTTTAGGCTGAGTCTCTGTGATAGCTCATAGGATCATCAACATCCTCCTTCGGCCATGCTTGGCAGGGCTGGTCAAACAAGAACCCCTAAGCCAGCATCCCAATCATCACTACTTCTCCCTGGAATGTCTCATGTTTAGTTTAGGATAGGAGGAGTTAGCTGAAGCTTTATACGGAGGCTGAGGTGATCCAAATGCTGCAACATGTTTGTGCATGCTAGAATAACCAACCAAAACCGCACATAAATTACAAGCTAGATCAAGATTAGCAAACATCTGTCACCTCCCAGCCCAGCCAGAAAGCATGCAGTTGTTCAGTGGAAAAGGCCACCAGAGGAGCCTGATCCTGGAACATCTGATATCATCTCAGATGATATCAGAGAAGTCACAAGAAGTCCCTAAAGCTGATGAAGTCCTTGCCGCTGGCAAGTCTACCACGGACAAAAAAGGGGGGCTTCTCAGGCTTTCCCATGCCAGCACTTCAGAGCCTAACCCGCTCATCTGGATGCTCCCACTGCACCGAGATGTGCTCCAGGTTTACCCACTGAGTTCCTGTTCTCCGTCAGCCTGCCCATAGCAACAGCATTTGAAGTAATGCGACTTCGTTTTAACAACAAAGCAAACAAATATTCTTCAGTATAATGCAATGGCAGATGCACCTTGACGGTGCTTTCCACTGGTACAGTCCTTCCACTGCCCTTTGGGGTACGCATCCCAGCTGTGCTTGCATGGACAGTGTACATTTGGAAGGGCCTTACACTCAGCTGAGACTTTTAGAGATATTTAAATGAGGCCTCATTTCTGAAGCCTGTCTGTTGTGTCATTACTCATACTGCACAAGCATATGCATGCACTCTCGCACAGGAATTGGGCTTAGCTACTGACATTTAAATAGGCTATTTTTCTTCTCACATAGATACTGTATTCAGCAGACCTCCCCCAACCCTGCCTGGCAAGGACTTCAAAAAAACAACAGCGTTAAGCGTGGCAACAGGAGAGGTTTTGCAGCCCACTAACCACTTCTAGTCCACAAGTAGACCTCTCCTGCAGAGCCGGGCTGGCTGGGGAGCAGCATCAGCCTCGTGATCCCAAGCACAGCCCTGTGCAATCACACACGAAACCACAGAGCTCTGCTGTAAAGCATCTTCGCCTCTGAGGCGTGTGAAAGGCTGGCAGAGAAAGCCAGTGACATCATGTCAGCCTGCTTGGTCCCCTGTAGGTTTTGCATATTATATATAGATGTTGGCTTTTGTTGTTTGGGGTTTTTGTGTGTGTGTTTGGTCTTCTTTTTAAAGGCACAAGACCCAATACTGGTCTTGTATTTGGCTCAATACGTAAAACAGGAACGTGAGTGTCAGCATCTCTCCGCAGAGGGTCTTTGTGGGTGTAGTGGGCCAGCAGAGACATATTTTAGGTACTGTTTGGTGGAAGTTTATCTATTCATTACCCCATTTACATTTGTAGAACACACCTAAATCTTGCAAAAGCATTAGGTCTTCCAGCCCTGTTGGCTTCCTCCTGTCGCAGGCATCACCTGAGTTACTGAGGGTTCTTGTCTACAGCATCCAAAAACTCAAACTACTGTAAAAACCAGTATCTAATTGATGACTGCTAAACTACACTCATACCACGGTTCATGCTATGAAGCATTTATAGAGATAAGCTTCCTTTTTTGTTTAAATTCAACAATATTCCTGGTTCTGATACAGATAACCCAGCTTAGTGTGGTTTCCTCTCTACCAGTCATGGGCTGGACCCAGAGGTCACTCCCACACATCCTGTTTGCAGACCCCCATGCTTCCTTTTGGTGGAAGGAAGAGTGAGGAAGTCAACTCTTAAGACTTGCCTCTTAACCACAAAATAGTGGTTAAGGCCAGATCTGATTTTAAGTCTTGCATCGTAGAGAATCGCTTACTGGTCATCACCTATAGATTAATAGATCAATATGCAAGAGCACCATTGAGCAAAGGAAACTGTTTGACTTTGTTCAGTTTAGTCACAAACACTACTGTCAGGTATAATATCCACTACAGAGGTGTTGAAGTGGACATGGCCCAAACAACATCTGTTCTGCAGCAGTAAATAAGGAAAAGATGCCTTGAAACAGATCCTTACCCTACGTGTAACCACAAAACCAACTCGCATATCACGCAGCTATTTTTTTTTTTCTGGGATCTGTCACAAGCAACCCACACCTGCGCTCTTGGCAGCTCCTCACGCCACCTTGCCCTATGAACGTACAGGCGACGTGGCAGTCGGAGAACAAACGCAGAGATAAAAAAAAATTAAGAAAGTCAGTCTGGCAAAACAGTAGAGCAAACAAAGGAGAGACTTCACCCAGACGCGATAGCGACTGCCAGCCTGCCCAAGAAACCGGAGGAGGGAGGAGAGAGCAATGTTGTAGAAAAACAGGAAGCACTGCCCTTCCCTGCGCAGAAAGCAGCTCTCGTGCGCACAGGGAACTTTCCAAGTGAGAGTCGCTCAGTGTTAGAGTGCAAGCAAGTGGTTTTGCTGAGAGTCAAATCTGCAGATCTGGAGATCTCTTGAGAGCTATCTCCCAGCTCCAGGCCAGGTCAGAACCAGCACTCTCAGTTTCTGGTGTGCAAAGTTAAGGATGTTCTTCCTCTTGCTCTTGTATTTTCTCTCCCCTGGATTTTCACATCCTTACAGAAATGAGGACGGCACTAGCATTTGGTGGTCATCACCTGGCCCTCCTCACCACTAGATGTTTCCCAAGATCTTGAGGGTCCCCAGCTATGCAATGCTACCATGTTGTGCCAGGACACAAGAAGCACGAAGTGTGACCTTGCCGTCACACTGGCTCAGTTTCCTGCATGGAAGAAATGCGGGACAGAAAAACAGAATATTTGTATGTTCACTGGTGCAAAACAGATTTCTTCTCTCCTCATCTCCCTCCGCTACTCACCTCACCCTTTAAGCCAACAGACTCTGTGGGACCTCCACGAGGTTGACTATCATCATTTCCATCACAGAAAAAGGGCTAAGAAGGTTCAGCCTCTTTTCGACTATGCTGATCTGACAGAGTTGATGTGGCCATGGACTTTGCTTCATCTTTTTTTATCTCCCTCCCAAAGCAAAATTTATTGTTCTATTTTTTTTCACTTGCTTTACCCAAACAAGTATGAGTCGCAGAAAGCACACGTGCTTGAGCCTGATGCCAAGTAGGTCACACCTACCAGATGTATCCCCATTGCTGCCCAAGACAGTCTTGGGTCTTCTGTTACTACCCACCCAAGGGAACACCTGCACTAGGAAATTCAGCAGCCTCGTTAAAGCCCCTTGTGACTGTGCTCTTTAAGGGGCAGTGTTCGCACAGACCCCATGCTCACACTTTTTGAGGTGTCAAAACATTCCCAATCGGTCACTCCCTGAAGGAGGGGACTGACAAAGGGCAGGAAGATGGCACGGTTGGCTCCCAGGCTGCCACCATGCTGCACGTAATTTACAGTTCACTTTCTGTACTAGTGCAAGAGCCATCTTTGTAATAGCAGTGAGAAGAGCTCCTTCTCAAGTGCCACAAGGTTCACCATGCTGGAGGTGGGGAGAGCACCACTGATTTAGAAGCTGCATCTGGCTCTTATGTTTGGCCACTCACACGAGTATCGACAGAGTCTCAGGGACACCGGAACTGTAACAGTGGCCTGGCAACCCCATAACCTACCTTAGTGAACTCATCACGTGCAACACTGAGCTTGCCTGCTTCAAGCCCTTCTAAATTTAGGAAGAAAGCTGTTATGTTCTTTATTAGCATAGTAACCACCTCATCCTTCTACAGTAAAACACCTCTCACCCAACTGCTCACCTGTATTTGAGGAGACATTACTTGGCATAACTAGCTGCCCAGCCACCACCAGAAATTCTGCCTTTCACATGCCTGAGCAAGCTACCAAAGGAGGTCTGCTGTGCTTTTCCTGGACAGGATCAAGCAGGTTTCCAGCTCAGACACTGAGTGGGTGATCTCCTTTAAGTCACACACAAGGACCAGACACCCTTATGAACATTACAGAAGTCCTTCACACCATGTGATGTGGTTGACCCAGGAATTCCCATATCCTCTTTCTGACCCTAGCAAGTTCACACCACTGCAGCTTCACGATCTTTATTCTGAGTCCACATCCTCTATAGGGCACTTTGCCCTCCACCTGTGAAGCTGACATTTGTTGATGTGTTCCTCACAGTCCTATCGTTCTCCTTACATTCAGCATCAGTGCTGAGCAGCAGTGGGAGGCTGAATCTTCCTGGACTTGACAGACTACTCCAAGGCTGATGACACCCAGCATTAACTGCACATCAGATGTGAGAAGAGCTGTTTCCCAACTTTCCCTGGACTTCACTCAAAGCAACAGCTGGTTCAGACAAACTCCTGAGAAAGCTCAGCTTTCTGCCAACTAAGAAAATCTCACCATTTCGTAGAACGCATATGCTCTCAGATTGAAAGACAAGCTGCTGTTGCTGCAGTCATCCGGACTCTTGCATGTTTTGGATACTTATGAGAAACACCTCCCCTTTCCAACTCCTGTTGGAAAGATGACATCCAATCTCATTTTGGATTTTGATGAGTCAAGAGCCTCTGACCTCTAGACTGAAGACACCTCTCTCTGGTGCAGTATGAAACGGGTAACTTCTCGAAAGCCCTCTGGTGTTTCAGGACATGGCGGCCACGCAGTCTGGCGGTGTGCATTTCTGACACACTTGGGCCTCCGTTCTCTTCACTACTTCCTTGGGATTTTCAGTTCAAGACCAGGATTCAGTCTTCACTATCAGGGCCCTCTTGTGAGCATGATGTCATGCTCAGTTACCTCCCCCTTCCACTGAAGAACCCCACCATGCTTTACAGAGCTCTTGCCTATCTCTAGTAATTTTGCTATGGATTTGCTAAGAAAGTGTCTGTCTACAGAGGAGAGAGGAGCTCGCTCCCAGATCTGGATGCAAATGGGCTCCCGCATCTCCCAAGCTACTTCCTAAACTTTCTGATCGTACCAAGACTTTCAGCTATGCCCCACTCTTGTCTTTGCACCCCCAGTTGGCTCCAGGCAGCCAAAAGACCCAACAATCTGTCTCAGAAGATCAGACCCCTAAGCACAGTACCTGCATTAACAGATACAAGGCGGGTGCTAACCTTCTGTCATAACATCCTGTTTCATAGATACCGCTAGAGCAGCGAGACTAAGAAAACAAAGTTAAGATGTTTTCTGAAATACTGATTTGCAGACTTAATGAATAACCTCTGTCAGTAAAAGAAGTGATACAACACCAAAGTCCGTCAGTGCTGAGGGAGATGGATGTGGCAGTGAAAGGTGGAAAATACACTCCCTTGCCCCTCTCCTCTGCCCTCCTGGATCGCAGCACTCCACTTCAAAGCTCCAAGAGTCTCAGAGATCCCACCAGAGGCCAGCCTCTAAACGCACAGGTCACCAAGAAACACACAGCCAAGCTGCTGCTGCTGGGGATCATGCCCCGCGTGCCTGCCCGATTTACGCCTGCCATAACCGCCATCCATCGCCGATAGCTGCAGGCAGGTCTACGCCGCGCCACGGAGACCGAAGGACGCTCTCGAGATGCTGCTAACAGGTTGGTGTTCCCCAGGCAGCGCTGGGCAGAGGCTCTGCCCGAGGCCTGGACGCTGTGCGGGGTGCAGGGGGTGCCTCAGAGCCGTCCCCAGAATCCCTGTCCCGTGTCCCGCTGTGGAGTAGAGCTATGCCCGTCCCTGCCCGGGTCACCGGCTCTCCTCGGAGCGGCACCAGCACCGGCGCCTTGCTCCCGTCAGAAGTTCTTCTCGGCAGAATGGAGAGCAAATGCAATCCCCCTTATACTCCGTTTTCAGCAAAGCCCCGCGGCCCCCGGTCCGCTGGCGCACGGCGCTCCTCGGGAGGCCGGCCGGGGCACGGAGGACCGGCAGCCGTGCCGTGAAGCTCCCGTGGGGGCACAGGGCAGCCCGGCTCCCGCAGGCCGCTCTCCGCTGGGGTCCGGCGACACTGCCCTCACACGCGGCGGGGCAGCGGTCCCCGCGGAGGAGGGACGCAACCCGCGGGCGCTGCGCGGGACCCGCACCCGGCCCCGGCCAGCATCCATCGTACGCCGGCGGCACCGGGAGCCCCAGGCCCGGCCGCTGCAGGCCCCGGCCCGGCCCCCCGCGCCCCGGCCCGCCCGCCCCCGGCGCCCCTCACCCGTGCGGGGGTCGAAGGTGACCACGAAGACGGCCACGATCTGGTCCTCCTCCGCCTCCGCCCGCGCCGGCCCCGCCGCCTCCGCCGGCCCCGCGCCGGCCCACGGAGCCGCGCTCCAGCCGCCGCCGAGCCGCCGCCCGCCGCCGCCCGCCTCGGCCGCGGGCGGTGGCGCCGACACGGCGGGGCCCTCGGCCCAGAAGAGCAGCGGCGCCTCGTCTGCGCGCTCCACCATGGCCGCGGCCCCCCGCCCGCACGGCGCCGAGCCGAGCCGAGCCGCGCCGAGCCGAGCCGCGCCGCACCCCCCGCGCCGCACCGGCCGCCGGCGGGGGGCGGCTCCGGGGCGGGGACGCGGAGGGCCACGCCCCCGCGGGGAGGGGGCGGGGCCGGACATTGAGGGGAGGGGCGTGCCGCTGAGGGGGCGGGGCGTGCCGCCGGGGCGGGGCGGGGTTTCGCGGGGCGCGTGGGGGCGCGGCTGGCGCTGCCGCGGCGGGCAGGGGGTCCCGGAGCTGGAGCTGCCCGGGGCGGGGGGGGGGGGGGGGGGTCCCGGCTTCTCTGCTCTCCAGTGGCAGCTCCCGGAGGAGCACGGGGGCTCCCTGAGACAAGGCACCCGCTTCCCCGTGCTTCACGTCCTCCCGGGGCGCAGGGCCGGCTGCCTGCCTTCTGTCCCCCAGGCCTGCGACCCCCGTGTAGAGCGGCTGCCTTTTTGAGCAGGAACGCTAAGGGAGCCCTGTGGAGCCCGTCCTCCTGGGTGAGCCAAGGGGGTTGAGCAGAGCAGCCTCAGGGCCAGGAACGGGGCAGTCTCCCACACCCCCAAATTGCTGCGGTGGAAGCTGCAAGCCGCAAATCTGAAAGTCAGTGATGCCGATCCAGTATATACTGGTGTGTGTGTACATATATATATATGTATACACACACACACATATATATATGTGCTATAGAAGGATGTGACAGAGTTTTCAGAGGAACAGGCAGAATCAGCTTGAGACTGGAAGATGGAGACACAAGCGTGACCAAGGCATCCACAGGCAGCCAACTTTTGTGTAATTACCACCCTCATTACGCTAGCGCCAATGTCATTAAGTGTCATTAGGTTTAACTCGGTTCCCTAGGACTTTCTGATCAATTGGATTACCCAATTAAGCAGGCCAAAATTAAAGGGAAGATACTGTCATAAAAGCCTTAATTGTCTAACTTTTTTCCTGTTGAGCAGCTCCGAGTGTTCAATACACCATTAAGAAACTCATCATCCAGTTTCCTCCACAGTGGGGCTTGGGTTTTTTTCTCTTTTTTTTTTGTAACATTAGCGTCCATTTGCTGTGAGCTTCATTTCAAACAGCTCCAACACCGAGTGGGCATTTTGTTTCACAAAGCCCATGCACAAGTTTACTTTGCAGAGCTATAAACCGCAGTAGGTGGTGTTTAGCAGATGGAGTTTTTCATGGAAGGTGACTGGTAAAGAAAAAAAAAACAAACCCTGCACAATATTTTGTTACTGTATAAAGAAAAGCCAGATTCTGCAAATACTTGGCCACATGCTTCGCTTTAACCATATAGACGGTGCCAAGCTTCATTTTGATGCATATTTTTTTGTGTGTCGGTGATGCTAAAGTGACAGCTCATTTCTCCCCTCTCCTTCATCCCCACAGTGGCGCTGGCATGAATGTCAGCCTGTCCTCCAGCGATCCAGGCAGGGGAAACAAATCCTGAATAAAAATTCCTCCGCGACCCGCATGGGCTATTTGCGGCGCAGAGCGGTTCCTGGTCCCCTCTGCTGTGCGGCCGCACCAGCATCGCTCCAGCACGAGGGAGGGGATGCAGCGGGGAGAGCAGCAGTGACGGGGAGCAGAGGCTGCCAGCGCTGGCTCTGAGATACGTGAAATGTCATCGTCCCCCACGCTCTCCGCTTTTGGTGAAAAAGCCCTCGTGGGACAAGAGACCTGGTGGCAGCAGAGCTATTTAAACTGCCATGGCCAGCAGTCTGGGCCTGCTGAGGGCACACTGTTTGTTAAATATGTGCAAAAACCAAAGGCCTCATTTTCTACTTTAATATTTCATCAAAATCTAAAAGACCTAGGTCAGGAGAGAATATGACCCTTTTAGGAGGAAAAGCTCTCCTTCAAAAGAAAATCAACACAATTTCCCTTCAACTGAGGGCTAAGAAAATTATTATCAGATCTTTGATCTCTTCTGAGATCTCCAGAAAAAATACCAAGTGAAAATGTTGTGGCTTTTAGTTAGAAGACGCAAGATGAACAAGTTGGGCCTTCTTTACACAGCAAGTCCAACTTTTCTCCTTTACATATCCCATTCCTCCTTAGAAAAATGGCTACTGCCTACAGACCCTGAGAACAACAGCAACAAAAAAAAAATTTAAAGTTTCAAAGGGGACTGAAAACAGGTCTGAAGGACTTTCATTGCTGGGTTATTAATTGAAAAGTAGTTATGGGGACTAAAAGCATTATTTCTTCAGATTTAAAATAAAATATTACTATCTAAGGCTCCAGTATCCAACATCTGATTAATACAGTCAGATCACAGCAGTACTAAAGTGGTCCTGTCATAGCATCTCAGTGGGCCAGATGCTGCAGAGACAGCTTTTCATAGCAAAAAGCAGCCAGCGCCAGCACTCCCAGGCTTTTGGACCTCGCTCAAGGTAAGGCGCAGGGAGATGCAGCAGCTGCGTGGCAGGAGAAGGGCTGCCACAGCAGCCACAGGCTCTGTGCCTGGAAGAAACGCTACAAGCTCTGGGCCAGATGCAGCAGTAAAACCAATACTGAGTTCCTGGCATGTCCACCTAATACAGCTTTGGTGGCCTGTATCAAATGAATTGGTAGTCACAGTCTTAAAGGGCAACTTCAGAGACCCGTATGGCCATACTTTTCATTCAAAGACCAGGTTAGGAGGGCTGAGTGCCTTCAGGTCAACATGTCCCTTTATTTTCTGGTGGGAATTCCCCTCAACATGTGCACGGGAAAGCACGTCGGTTCTGACAAACCTCCACCTCCTCTGGGCTGCGGCCACTTCCAATTTCTGCATGTCCTTCTAGCAGTTCTCCTCGATGCTAAGAAAAAAGGCTGCCATAACCTTGTTCCCAATTAGTTAAAGCTCACTTTGGCCCCTCTTCAAAACACAGGCTCACAAAGGCACAGGAAGATCCCCATTTTTTACAGAGAGGCGCAGCAAGAGGAGACATTGACCCGCTCCTGGTGAGCAGCAGAGCCACCCTACCTGCGGGGCTGCCTTCACCGATGCAGCCAGCTTCTCCCTCCTCTCCCAGGGCACATGCTTGAAACCTCAAGATGGGAGCCCATACAAAGACCTCTGTATGGTCCCTAACTCTCTCCTGAAGTCTAGCACGTTATAAATTAGGCTACTAACCTCTCCATGCAGGCTGCAACGCTTGTCCAAACTAATACACATCTAAATGCAGGAAATGAAATTCAGACTTCAAAGAAGGAAGCACAGGGCCCCATCACCATAAGACTAATCGCTTATACAAGTAAGTATAAGTGATACAAAGACTGCATCTCTGACAGCATTAACATGGAGCAGACTGGCTGCCAGCAAACATCACCTCCCCGTAGGCCCCAGGAAGCCGGAGGAGGGAAGAGCGTGCAGAAGCAAGGAGATGACTCAGAGGGAGCCCTGGCTCCCTGCAGAGCTGGTTGCAGGCACAGCAAATCCACATCCACAGCAAAACCCCTCAGCCACCAACTTTCCTAGGCACAGGCAACGGTGCACAGGTGCTGCTGAGCTCCAGATGTTTCCCGTTAGCAATGGTCCAGGTGTGTGGGGTGGTTATAAATGTGCCAGGGCTGGAGAAGGGTTGTCTGTAGGGTATCTGGTAACTGCTTGGGGCACCCTCTGCTTTTACAGCTGTATGTAGCATGGGTTCTTTTTCTCTGGTTGAGAAATTTAAGGTAGAAAAGGATGAGGAGAGGGCTGGTGTGTGTTGCTCTTTAGGACTTGATAGCTCTGTTTCTATGTGTGATGAGAGTAGTGGATGAAGTGCTGGTGGGTGCAGAAGTTGTGTTGGAGGCTCACTGGGAAAGACAGTGACTTCTGACTTGTATCTGACTTGCACCAACAAGGTGAAAAGCAGAATCTGTTGTTGTTATGTGAACAGTAACTGAATGGATTTGTATTTGCTAACTCTGGAGTACTCTTCTTTAACCAATGCCATCAAATGACATCTATGAGTGATCAAGGCTTCTGTGTGTGGGGTTGGGGTGGGGGAGTGCATGTGGTGAGTAGAACTAATGCCTTTAACAAGGCAAGAAAGAGGGTGGTTAGCCTGCCTGTGTAAATAATCTTCCTCTCCTTCTGCCCTTCTCCCTCTAACAAAGCAGGCCAGTATCAGCTCTACCTGTTCTGTTTCATATGGTGACATGGATGACTGGGACAACAGCGATGAATTCATTCAGCGACTGGATTTTTCCAGTTGTGGTGAAGAGAGTGAAGACAGAAGTGTACATGAGGAGGATGCCCTGAGCTCAAGCCCCCCCGGGAACTGCAAGTTCCAGAAGTGGCAAAGGAGCAGTCCTCTGCCAGCAACCCCTCAGAGAAAGCTTAGTGAGATTTTCCTGAGCAGGACGAAAGCCTGGATGAGTCCCACCCTGAAGCCTTCCCCGGCCGTGAGCACGAGCTGGGGTAATGCCGAGACACCGCTGCACATCACCTGGAAAAAGCTGCAGCTGTGTGACACCCCGCACACTCCCAAGGTGATGGCATGTATCAACTCTGAGCGGGCAAGGGCTGTGGTGTGGCTGGGGCATCACTGTGTGGGTGGTGAGGGGATCTGTTGATAGCTCTGTGGAAAGCATTTTTTTTAAATGTTACTGTTGTTAGCCTCTACTCTTCCCTTAGAAACCTGGGCCTTAGAAACCTAGCTATGGAAGGGTTATTCTGTGAGTGTGAATAGAAACCTGTGTGTGGGAGCAAGTGTCTTGACTCTTTCCGAGCTGTTGCTAAAACCAATTAGTTGGTGTTGGGCCAGTCTGACTTAAGAGAACAAGCAACCATGTGCCTTGGCCGCCCATGTGCCTCTCTCGCTCTGCTTAGAGGAGTGGACATCTGTAGCATCTCTGTAGGAAGTGTGCACTGTGCTCCCAGAGGGGTAAATGCATCTCTCTTCAAGGAGCTCGTCATTCCACGGGGAGCTTGGAGACAGGCAGCTGCCCTGACTGCTCTGTTCAGCATAATTTTGCATGCAAGCAGGCTTTCTCTTGAAAGAGAATGTTGGAAATGGCATTGTGGCTGGGGTATACTTTGTCTGGCAAGTCTGGATTGCCTCCAACCAGCTTGTTGTCCAGTGATGCTGATTCTCTTTTTATGTGAAACTGAACTGCTCAGTGAATTTGGGGAAAACAGGACTTTGTTCTCAGGGTAGCAAATCCCCTGTGGAAGGGGTAACAAATCAATGTGTGCTTGTGGAGTAGCCTGTTCTTCCTCTATGTCACTGTCCTAAAATGTAACTTATCTACTGAGCTAGTTTCTTGGGAGAATGATCCCAGCCCCTATTTTCTGTGAAACTTCTTGTATAGAATATAATACATCTGCTTTTTGTCTTCTGTAAGCACAAGTGGAGACTTGGTGCCAGCTTCTCTGTTTCTAGATAACTGTTGCGTGCATTGGCTTTTAGCATTCAAGACTTGCAGTGAAATGTAGCTCGTTCAGTCCTCTCTCAATATTCCTGCTGTACTGATAGACTAGTTGCTCAAGTGGTACACAGAAGATCAGTCTTTTTAGTACTTCTGAGCTAGGATTTGACTTCTGTCCCCCTCCAGAAACCTGATTATGTGGAGAGAAGGATGGTCCTATGGCCATATATGACCAACTGTGTGCCTATGTTCACTGAAGAATGGCCTGCTGCTCTCTAGGGGGAAGTGGCTCTAAATGGCATCACTCCAAGAATTTTGTGCAATGATCCTGCATAAGAAGTCTCCCTGAATCTCATCTGAAAATGGGTTAGAGGTCCAGAATCTCTTCCAGACCAGACGGGCTACTTGGTAGTGCAGGGTGCTTTCAGTGTGTGCTCTTGTGTAGATAACATGTTGGCTGGATGCTTCAAGACATGCTGCCTGTGGTTTGTCGCTGTGTAGCCCATGAGCAGCAATCACACTAAATCAACAATTTCTTTTCCTTTGCTGTCTTCTGGGAGAAAGGTCTTGGTTTCCAAGCATGCTGCAAAAGGTGGTCTCTAAAGGGCCTAAATCTGCTTATAAATGAGGCTGGGAGCATTGATCTTGGAACACTTGAAGGTGAGAGAAAGGGTAAGAGACCAGAGCCACATCTAACTGCAGATAGATGAGCACTGGAGCCCCAGCTAGGACACATGGCAGAGGAGGCAGATGATTGTATTTTGTAGACTTACCCAATCCTGGGACAGATTGCTAGAGCAAGTTATGGTAGCTGCCTTACACTGTATGGCAGCAGCTACTCTCAGATGATGTTACAGTAGACAAGTCTGCTTGATTATGAAATAGAGCCCTAGTAGAGCAGATGGGAATTGCATGCATACAACAGCAGGCTGCAGTGGTATTTTAGATCCCTTTCTTGACTTGTGGCTAGACTAGAACATAGCCACAATTCTACAGAGCTTCTAGGCTGCTGGGTAAATTGGGCTTGGACATATACTGCCTTTACTAGATCCATATGCAGAACTTTTCCATCCAAGACCAAGGAGATGCAGACCAGAGCTTGAGAAAGTGATCAAGAAGCACTTTCAGGATCATAGTAAACCAGTAGATGAACTTCCAAGTATGGTATAAAAATAGAGGGATGTCCCAGAAGTAGCTATATCCATGAGTGCAGCATCAATTAGGTGGATGCAGGATACTGCATGCAGCTCTAGGTTTTTATCTTCAAAAACTTTCAATGAGAGAAGGGAGGAACTCTAGATACAATCCTGGAGCCACATCTCTACTCACAAGAGAGACCACTGTTGGATCAAAAAAATATAGAAGTATCTTGATCTTCATGGCAGGGGGAGTTCTGGGTTCTTGAAGGGCTTTTAACTAGAAGAAAGAGGTATGTTGAAAACCCCTTTAGACCTTACACCACTCTCTTGAAGCTGAAACAAGTCAAAAACAAATGTATATTTCAAAAAGCTGATGGTTACTGGAGGAGTCAAATCATGGAAAGTAAGTAGATTTTTCTGTCTTCAGATCAAGACTGGGTACTTCTCTGAAGTTATGCTTTACTCAGACCAAGGTTTTGACTAGTAGGTGGAATCCAATGGCCTGTCTTCTGTGGGAAGGTAAACTGTAGAAGATCCAGAGGTTCCTTCTGAACTTAAATTTCTGAAACACTGTTTTTTCTTCTCAAGGAGCACTGTTTTCTGGTCACTTTGCCAGTAGCTGTATAAAAATATTTCTACCAACTTCCCCTATACTAATTCTGCTTATTGCTGGGGAACCAAAAGGAAACTTGGTGATGTTCTATCTCATCTCCTGACAAACCTGTCCTGACCAAACTGATGCAACAGTCCATGCTTGACAGAACTGGGTCTTTCATGTTAATGCAACATATGACGCAATTTCTGTGTCTCTGTAGGTGGGAAAGATGAGCAGCTGGCTCCTCGTGAGGACTGCACTTGCCAAAATGGCTCTGCAGGCCTCACCCAAGTGACAGGGAATAGCATCTCAAAGGGCTTAGTGAAGAATGTAATACTTTGTGGAAGGAGAAGAAAACTGTCTGGACTAAATTAGGGATGCAGGGTTTTAATGATTCAGCTATCCTGAGGAAGGGAGCTGAGTTCTCCTTGATTTGCAGGAGGGCAGAGATTTTTATTCTGACATAGCAGCAACAAAAACATTTTGCTGGCTTACCTGCCACTTTTTTTTCTCAATACAGAGCCTGTTATCGAAGACAGCTTTTGCTTCATCTGGGACAAAGGTTCCATCCAAAGGCTTCCGACATCTGAGATTTACTCCTGGTGCTGACTCAGATGACTCTACCCAAGCTTCTCTTGTCAACATTAATCCCTTTACACCAGAGTCATATCGACAAATGCTCTTTCTTCCTAATGGCAAGCGGAAGACCAGAGGAGAGCTGTAAGTGAACTACTCTTAAATAACAGGCTGGAAGGAGACTGTTTGAAGGAGATAAGTAATGATGGAGATGTTAGGTACCTGAACTTATTTGCTAACAATGAATCATTCACTTCCGTAGTATTCATTGGTGCAGAGCAAACATTAGCAGACATATGAAGGTAACAGAAATATAAATCATTTCCTTTGTTCAGAAGGGTAAGCTGGGATCAACAGCCAACCTCAGTGCTATGGCTGTAGGAGAAAATTATACCTCTCTTTCTTGACCATGGGTAGGGTGGAGCTTGATTCAGTTATGCACATACCCACAACTTGGAAGAAATTACGTGCATGTTTGCATGTAATACAGCTTTTTAAGATGGGTACAGGCTACTGCTGACCTGCAAATGGTCTGGGTTAACCCAGACACAAATTTAATCAAATACCTGCGCACTACAATGACGTTCAGCTTCTTTCATAGCCCCAACTGTAACAGATGCTCAGCTGGGTATCCCCCTTGAAAGCACAGTGGGGCAGTTCTCTCCTTCACTAGGAATTTGCTATGCGAGGTCATCTCCCATGTAGCTTGACCAGTAATAAGGTGGCCAGGAGAATGATGCCCCTGAACAATGCTACTCTGTTCTGTGACCAGTACTGAAGCTGGTATGTGGAGGCTTTCTAAATGCAAACAAAGGCTAGGAAGCCTGGGACTACAGTCTTTAAGACCTCAACTAGAAACTCGTTGTGTATTAACACTCTACAAAATACATCTTTAATTAAACTATGAAGCAAGGTTTGGGGATTCTTTTGAAAAAATGTTTTCATTTCAAATCTCAGTTGGATTGCTGCACTGAAATGATACACCCAGACTTTCCTAAACTTCTGTTATAGGAGGGATCCTGATCCAAGAAGCCAGATAAAACAGGAGCTACCTACAAAGGTGAGTGTCTGTATTTCACACCACAGAGAGGATAAGATGCTTGTAAAGATTTGGTGCTTGATGAAATTTATTCTGCTATTGGAGTATAAATCATGGCATCATGACAGAGGATGAATGCCTATGACAGAATCATTCCAAGCTGAATGTTTTATGTTAACATTTTTTTGAGACAAACTCAGAAATTATTCCTATCTCTAAAGGAAAATTGTACTTAAGCAGATCTGAAACTTTGACAAGTAATCCTAAAACTCATTGATTTTTTTTGTCAGGAGGTCTTTCGAGGAAAATATAATTTGGGTTCCTCAGGGGGAACTGTATTACTATATTATTGAGTTGGCATAAATAGGGGCTGTACCTTTGTGGTTCAAAAAAGCGGGTCTATTGCTGTTCCTATGAATCGGTGTACTGAGTATCTTTGGATGTGAATGGAACATGGCTTCTATATTGCAAATAATATATGGAGCTGCACTGCAAAAAGACAGACTGAGCTGAATGGCTCTGATGGGGATAAGTACTGCAGGCAGAGTTTCAGTTGCAGTAGTCACAATGGCAAACTTCTGAAGCAAGGCAGCAAATTCTGTACTCTCATTCAGTAGGAAAACGTCTAGCTGGGGGGTGTCTGTGTGCCTTGGGGTCCAAGGGAAGGCCCCACCACAGCTTACGTAGCTATGGGACAGCAAACACTGTCTTATAACTCAAAACCAAGTTCTCTTGCTGTTGCTGATGTCTGTACTTTGCTGGCAAACCTCAGCAGCAGGGTGTGTTGGCCTGGCTGTATGGGGCAGGGTGTGAGGTCTCATGTACCCCCAGCTGCGCTGCCAGAACTGGGCAGCTGGTGTGGGAACCCATGTCCTGCAGCCTTCTTCCCAGTCCTACCTGGGGGAAGCTACTCACCCAGCTAGCCTGTGGAAAGCAAGCCAAGCCTGAATTAAATATCTGTGTTCAGATGAGGTAAAAATCTCAATTTTCCTGAGCAGCCCCTTGAAGGAAGTATCTGGCCTTGTGCAAGTAGGTAGAATTGTTCATTGTAACTGTGAAATAATTAGGCTTACTGGAAGAATAATGGTACCCTCTAGCCGAGGAGACTGGTATTGCAGAAAAACCCGTCTCCATGGAAAAAGTACAGCTGCAGAGTAAATCTGCTACCAGGTAACGTCCAGGGTTACCACAATTATTGTTTTCCTTAGAAGAAAACCTCAAATAACTTGTAACCTGCTGAAATATTACTCTGCTCGAGTGCTGATTAGATTGAGTATGTAATATAGATATAAAATTGTGTACTAGGAAGTATTTTTATTCCCTGAGCTTTTTAAGATACTGTAAAATATAGCTGCCTTATGAAATACAACCTGTTGTGAAGGGCTGCTGTTTCATATAGGCCACATCTTACTGACTGTGAGGACCAACTCTTTACCCCCCATGCTTTAAGGTCATATACCATATACTACAGCAATCACAGCAGTGGTTTCTGTGGAACCACTGTGCAACATGAGCCACTGTCCCTGTAAGGGATGCAGGAGGATGAAGAAAAATAACTTAGTCCACTCTCTTGTTGTTCACTTCATGCTCCACTACTTATTTCTTATCTCCCCTGCCAGTAGACATCACTCTACAAGCAGTACCAGCAGCTCATATTTCCCTAGTGACCATTACTGTAGCAATAATGATGTTCCAGCTGTTCTGCAGGCTTTCAGCCCTTTGTGGAGAAGTGGCTCCTGGTGAGAAACCACTGGGAATACAAACAGATACACTGAGACCTGCTAATCTGCCATTAGTCAACAGCTGGTGCTTCAAACCTGATGAGAGCCTGAACTGATGCAGAATGTCCTTGCTGCAGGCAAACATAGCTGCCAAAGTAAAGCAGCTCTTACATAGCTGGGACCACATTAAGCCAATGCACCAAGCTTCTCTCCTGAGCTCAAAACAGGCAATAGCTCTTATTTAAACACAAGTTCAGTACATGAGTCTGGCTAATTCAGAGGTACTGGACTTCCACCTACCAAGGCCGGTAACAGGTCTTCTCGAGTCTGCAGTAGCTGGGCAAAAGACAAGTATTTTGTTGTTGCCTGCTGTTCATCTCTGACTCCATCATCCATCAGTGCCAAGAGAAGAGATGTGATGGTAATAACCCAAGGAAGCTTAGGCACATACAGACAACTAGACTACAGTTCTCCTTAGCTGCAATTTCTACCTCTATGGCTAGCAAGTCATGATTTAAAAAAAAAACAAACAAACAAAACAACAAAAAAACCCAAAAATACTTGGCCAAACCAGGCCAAGATGGCCTTTGTTAGGTGGTCAAAAAAACCCCACAACATGCCTAAGTGAAAGGTAGTGTTTCAAGAAAAACTGGCAGTGTACCTGCACACATGCCTGGATGAACATCCAGAATGGGAGAGGGAGCAACACGGGTACTCTGAGAGCAAGTGCTACACAGCTCTAAAAACATGACAGATGTTGTTATCTAAGTCTTTCAACTCATACTTGTCTTTGCTGTTTTTGTGACCTTGTAGAGATATCCTCTGAAAGAGAGCAATATGGTTTCCCGCTACAAGAAGGAGTTCCTGGAACTAGAAAAAATTGGTGTGGGGGAATTTGGCTCTGTCTACAAGTGCATCAAACGCCTTGATGGATGCGTTTATGCCATCAAGCGCTCCAAAAGGCCTCTGGCAGGATCCTCAGATGAGTGAGTGTGCTAGCTAGAAACTGCCAGTGGAAATGATGGGCATGTTCTTGGGAGGTGTGATGGGGAAGGAGGGAGTGTGGATCTAAAGGTATCTGAGGGGTGGCATGAGCAAAACTGGCTGCTGTTGCACTCCCAAGTAACAGTTGGGAGAGTGGGGGAAGTTACCACTTTAGGACTATTGGATATAAATGTCTGGGAAAAGGAAGAAGCCACATGTATTGCAAAGTGACATGACAGCTTACCTGAACTCCTTGGGTCCATGCAGCCAGTCTCTTTAAAATAATAACTGTCAAATAGTTCATTTGTGGTATGCCCATGCCCTGCTGTGTGGCCAGCACTGCTCACATCTGTATGGACCAGCTAGTGTTGTCCTGTATGCTAAAGCAATGAAAGCTGCCTTTGCTTCTTTAACAAAAAACTTGCTCAGTGATTTTGGGGTTTTTTTGATAGCTGCTCAGTGCATTTGAGCAAGGGCAGGTTTTGATTCAGCAGCTGTGAGAGCCAGTCCACCTGCCAAAATTTAAGAGAAAGTCCTAAATACCTCTACTTTCCCCTCTCCCAAGCCAGGCTGCAAACCAGGGCTCCTCTCATGGTCCCAAGCAGGACACTGGCACCCTGTCACCACTGCTTTTTCTGTATGTGCTTCTCTAGGCAGGTGGCACTTCGTGAGGTTTATGCTCACGCTGTCCTTGGACACCACCCCCATGTTGTGCGCTACTATTCGGCGTGGGCAGAGGATGGTCACATGATTATCCAAAATGAACACTGCAATGGTAAGAGCTGCGACATTGTTAGAGGCTGAGATCTCAGGATGGGTGCAGTTACCTCCTTTTGTACTTAAATATGGGATGTTTTGGCTTACAACAAAGCAAACTGCACTGAGGCTACAGTTCCATGGAGAATCCAGTAAGGGTTTGTAATATTTAGACAAAGCTCTGAATGGTGCCAATGTCTTAAAAGTACTGAATACCCTCTAATTTGAAGATTTTAAAACTGTTCCTCTGTGTTGGCTGGCCTGGAAAAGTATTCCCCATGCTGATGCTTAGAGCTGTGTCTGAGACTGCCCAGGTAAAACCTGATATGAGTGACTCAAGAGCAGTTGACTTAAGTGCCATGTATCTTGGAAACAAACCCTTCTTAATGAAGGGGAGTAATGATTTGAAGAGTGGCTTCCTGGTTGAGATGAAGGCACCTTGCATCTTGGCTAGAAGAAGGGGCTCAACAGCTGCAGAGGAACAGAGCTAAATAATGAGGTAAACTGTAAATGGGGTGCTGCACGCACCCTGGTACACTCTTACTTGGGTTTGCCCTTGGCCATACCACTGTTTGGGAGACATTGGAAGAAACACCTCTGGCTACCAGAGGAGCTGAAGGCAAATATGTGGCGCTCATCTTTCAACTGCTCCTGCAGTCTTGGGGCTCAATGATGAGTGGTGATGGCTGTTTGGAGTAATGACTTCAAATCTGGTGGAGGTAACCATGAAACCTGGTGATCACTGCTGCAGCAATGATCACAATTTCTTGTGTTCTAGTGGATGAACATCTGAGACTAAAGGAGAAGTGGTGAAAAGCAGGCTTATGGGGAGAGAGGCCATGGTATTTGCTAGTCCTGAAATAGCCAGAGTGCCTTAATGGAGACCCACAAAACACTGTTTCTGTATCAAATATTTCATTCTTCAATAAAAAATCTGCTAGTGGGTGCTCAATTTCCTTGCTCCACCATTCCCATACCTGCTTTCTACCTGTAAGCATGGCAAAAGTAATTAACTTTTCCACTGTTCACTACCAGGTCAGTCCTTCTGGTGCTGTGGTTAGAACTGCAGTTGCTCAGTCCTTGGCAAGCAGGAGGCAGGGTGCTCTGAGGCAATGGAAAGGCTGGAGTTAAATGGTGATGTCCAAGTTTGATCACTAGAGCGTACATAGCTGGTCTGGTTGGGGTTTGTCACTAGCAAGCCTGCAAGTGCTCTGGGCAATAGTTTCTACTAAGCTATTTCAAACATGCTGCTCCATAAAATCTTTGTCAGGTCTCAGACTGACTGTTTTCTCCTAGGTGGGAGTCTCCAAGATGTGTTGCTGGAAAATGCAAAGCTTGGCCAGTATTTCCCAGAAGCAGAGCTGAAAGAAATAATGTTACAAGTCTCCATGGGGCTAAAATACATCCACAACTCTGGCCTCGTCCACCTGGACATCAAACCTAGTAAGTATAGTGCTCTCCTTTGTGGAGGGTCCTCCAAGTGACCTTCCAGGGGTAGGACTTGTAATAGGTCCTTCTTACTGGACCTATTACAGTGCTTCAGAGGAAAGAGGATCTTACCCTAAAAGGTGAAGGTCTTGTGGTTTTTTTAATCTTGCCGCTACTGCTGCTCTAACACTGAGCCTTCTCTGATAGTTGGCAGCATTTTACTCATGATTTCTCATGATCTTCATAATCCTGTCTCATGGGAATCACTTTCATACTGGTGGAGCAAGCAGAGCTGCTAATGAAGATGAGGACTTCCTTATTTGCTGCTCTCTTGTTGCACAACACTTGACCTTTGTACATGAGAGCTGGAGCGAAGTGAATGTTTATTGTACCTTCCCTGAGGGATTAAGTTCCTGCAAAAAACAGTAACAAGCCTTCCTCTCTGCAGATGAGGATGGGCACCTCCAGGGCAGTGCTCCCTCCACAGTCGCATAGTTACGTCCTTATAGCAGAGCTCCACTTTCCTGCTGAAATCATGCTTCTAGCCTGGGGAGGCAGAGGGAGGGGCAGAAAAGTTGATTATGCTAAGATATTTATGCACAAGATACAACTGTCTTGTCAGCTGTATTGTTGAATATATGAGCTGGGCAGAAAGTGGACTAATGGGTGGGAAGCATGTGCATAGCTTCTCTGGCTGCAGAGCTTAACTAGCTTGACAGGTGGGATTTTTACAAAGTTGTCAGGCTGCCACAGTCTGGCTACTGATACCACACTTGCTAAACTTCACTGTCTTGCAGGTAATATCTTCATCTGTCACAAGCTGGCAGTTGCTGCCCCTGCTGAGCAGGAAGAGAGTGACAGTGAAGACGAATTCTCTTCTGGTGTGGTGTATAAGATTGGTAGGTTTTAGCCCACTTTACAGCAGGCTTAAGATTAGGGCTGCTCATTACTGCTTGATAGTGCTCTGTCCTGCTGGCTAAGAGACTTGCATACCAAACTGATACTGTAGTCCTGAATGTCTCTGCTGCTTACCAGAATTAATTCCTCTAAGGAGACAAGTCCTAGAAAACTCGTGTGCTTGTTTCCAAGCCCAGACTCCTGAGTAGGAGCAGGCTTGCTCTCTTACTCGATATTTCCTGATTGCTCTGTTGGTGCCTATAAAATGCAGGCTTTTATTGATGGTGGAGGTCTACATCAGTTTGCTCCATGAGTTGCTTGTTCTTTGTCTCAGGTGACCTTGGCCATGTGACATCAATAACAAACCCCCAGGTGGAGGAAGGAGACAGACGCTTTTTGGCCAATGAGATTTTGCAAGAGGTACAGCTGCTAGTGGGGTGGTGGGGAGAACAGGGTGGTGAGCAAGTGCGGAGAGAGCCGCTGTAGTATATGCACCCAGACAAATGCCTTGTACAAGAAACACTGATCAGGTAGTGTGGAGAGGTGGGAGGCATAACACACCTCTTAAACTGGCTGCAGTTTTGCCACTCTGGCCAGTGAACAAAAAGGGAATTGCTATGTAACAACCAGCTTGGATGTGTTCATCAACTTGGGTATTTAAGTGACAGTACCTTTTTGTGCTGCAAGCGGATTTAGGAACCATTAGGTCAATATATCGCATGCAGGCTTTAGTTTTAGGTGGGCATGGCTAGCTTATTGCCTTGTGGTGAAGGCTGGAAGCATGCATTTGTTAGGCCCATCCTCTGGGTTTGCTGCAGTGATCCTAATGTGGGCTGCAAGCTCCTCATGACTGGGTGAAAGCTAATGTGCTATTAGCTACTAATACTACTCACTATCAATGTTTTTATCCTAAAGAGGAGAAAGCAGCTAACTGGGATGGTGAAGGCAGTGTCACATACGTGTTTGGCAGTTTCTTTTTGAGCTGGTATCCCAACACACCTTTGTTCAGTATAGCAAGATGTTCCCTTTCTATAACTGTTTATCTTCTCTCCACAGCAATACTGCTACTTGCCGAAGGCAGACATCTTTGCCCTGGCACTCACAGTAGCTCTAGCAGCCGGCACGGCACCACTGCCTCACAACGGGGCCATGTGGCACCACATCCGCAAAGGCAATATCCCACTCATCCCCCAGAAGCTTCCTCATCGCTTTCTTGAACTCCTCAAGGTGAGGAAGTAGTCTTGACAGGATGGAGGTTTTTCTGGTTGGCACGTGACAGAGGGAGTGTTAAACCCTGAACTCCTTTCCTTTCCAGCTCATGATCCACCCTGACCCAGTGGAAAGACCTTCTGCCACAGCTCTTACTAAACATCCAGTTCTCCGTCCTTCACGTGGAAAAGCTGTGCAGCTCCAGAAGCAGCTAAATGTGGAGAAGTGCAAAACTGCCATGCTGGAAAGGTAGGGCTGGCTTGGGCATGAAGGGGAGAAGACATGGCCACACCAAGTGCTGGTCACCAGGCTTGAATGTAGGGTGGTAGTGTTGGGAGACCCAACGTACAGAAATACCCAGTCAGCTCCTGTGCCTGGAGCTGGGAGAGTGATGGGGCTGTAGCAGGGACTTGTAGTGCCCAAGCAACTGTGGTAAGCTGTGGTTCACTTCTGGCTTTGAGGAGCTGGCTAAATTAGAGCAGTGAACTTGCATGCTTACTGCAACCACTGGTGATGGAAAATAGTGATACAATATGCAGCCAGTGGGCAGTTGAGGAATTGATACTGCACTGAGATAGTGGTCTAGCACAGAAGGAAGAGAAATATCAGGTGGTGGCAGACATCCTCCTTCCCCTTGCTCCCTCTCACTGCTGTTGGCAGTAATGTTTTGAGGTGCTGGGATCTAGGAACTGCCCCACCACCCCTCTTAGTGTAATAGTCAGCTGGGGAATAGGTTTTCCATGTAGACAGGAAAGCATATGCTCTGGGAGAGCAGCAAGCATCAGGGGGAAAAAAAGGCAATGGAAAAGAAGCATGTGCCTTTATTAGGTATTTGTGCTGCACAAGATGGCACTGATCTAAGTTCCACCATTCACAAATATCTGAAACAATGGGAGGAAAAACTGAGCTAGGGACTCTTCATACTAGTGCCAGTCTAGGTGTGTGGTGCTGAGCTGATGCATAGTTTTCTTTTGGTAAACCTTCAAATCTTATCTGTTCTGAAGTAGAAACCCTAGTGAAACCTACAGTAATTTCCATGTCACCCTCTGGGGTCAAAAGTCACCACTCTCCAGCAATGCTGGAGTACTGCAGTCACCCCCTTGTGCAAGACTGTTCATAGCTTGCTTCTGTAGCTGATGGGGATCCATGCATGACATAGTTTTCTTCCTCTCCTCTTCCTTCCATCTCCTCCCTGCAGGGAACTTAAAGCAGCCCGCCTTGCCCAGACCCTCATGAAGGACCAGCCCTTAGGAAGTGCCAAGTTGCAAGAGTCTGAAACCTCTTCTAAGCAGAACAGCAAGCGCCTGGTGGGAGGGAAGAGCTGTCGCTCATTTAGCTTTACGTTGGGTTACTGAACTTCTGTTGTCCAAAAAGCTCTGGCTGCTGAATGGCCCTGTGAAAGCAGAGGGTCTGCACATATCAATGCCCCGTATTGGCTCTCCCTGTCGTGGTTTTTGGTTCCCTCATTAGTTATGATGAGATGTTGGCTGAGTGAAGAATGACTAGTTTACGAGTGTCAGATCATGGGATTTAAGATTATTGTCCTTGGTCTCTTACCTGTTTAATTTCTTGTGTAACTGGTCTTGTTCCAGACTAAGAATAGCTTTGCCATACAAGGGAAAGGATGGCATTTCCTCTACTTGCTTCCCTCGTTGTTTAGTTGGGCCCTATTATTGATGATGTTTTTGTGGTCTTAACACTCTGGCCACTTGTGTATCTTTAGAGGGGAGACTGGCTGGACATGGAGACAGCATCTCTACAGCTGGGTCCTCCTGGGAGTCAGGAGGTAGAGACTATGGTAGACAGTTTTAACTACACAACAGGAGAGACTGGTTACACAAAGTCCTGGTGGACTTGGGATGCAATTTGAGTGTCATTCACTGAGGGGGACAAAGAGTAAAATGAAATAGAGTTAAGGGGGCCTTACTTGTGGAAGTTGAAAAGGAAAACTTCCCCTCCCTTAACTTTCAGCCACAAGCGCAGTATCACGTAGCTGATGTGAGTAAGCTTTTGCAGACCAGTCCCTGATGCCCAACTTGTTTATACTGATCGGCAAGGACTCCTTGCTTAAAGTGGGGGAAATGACTGTCATGTGCTGGTAAGTGGGTCTGTGTACCTGTTTCCCTTCCAGTACCTTACACGTGGTGCAACTCCCTGCAAAGCCTTTCAGTCAAAGATGAGGGAAATCAGAAAGGGCTTTTTAGGCCTTGTCAGTTTTTTGGAGTTGCCTGTGTAAAGTGTGTATATATTTAAGCAGGGGGATGAGATGTAATAAGTATTAATGTAACTTTCTGAATCCTTGTCGGCTGTATGTCTAGCTGTGGTAGTTGGACATGAATGGTGTACTCTTACGAGGGAGAGCACAAAGTCGGTGATTTGGTAATTTTCAGGTTTTACTGAAGCTTGTTTTCAAGTGTTGGGCAGTGCTGCCTTTTAAACTGTTAGATCCTATCCTTTAAGAAGCGAAACGTGCAAATAAAGATTTTAATCCTTTTACCTATGACAGAGTGACTCTTTTTTCCTTTGGGCCTCCTTGCCCGCCATCCGGGGGATCTCGCTCACCCGTGGGCGGGTGGGGGCAGGCGCTGGCCACTGCTGGCGGCGGGAGGACCCTCCTCCCGCCCTGCACAAGGCCGCGCCGCTCCCGCCCGTTTCCACACGGGGTGAGGAGCCGGCCCCGCCGCGGTGCGCTGCCCTTTCCCGCCCCCGGGCCCCTCTCCCGCGCGGGTCCCCGCAGAACCGCTGGAGGGGGAGAGGGTCGCGTTTCCTCCCGGACCCTCTTTGCGCAGGACACATCGTTTCCTTTCCGCTTCCGGCCGTCTGAGGGTGGTGCGGGGCCGTGGCGGGAGAGGTGCGGAGGGGGGCCGGGCGGGAGCGGGGGCCGGGGGGGGTTGGCGGCCGCGGGACGGGGCTCCCTCCGGCGCTGCTTCAGCCGTGCTTTTCCCTCCGCAGGCGCGGCGGCGGCATGTGGCGGCGACCGGCGTGGCAGGTAGGGCCGTGCGGGGGGCCGGGGCTGTGGGTGACGGTTTAACGGTTCCCTGAGGGAGCGGCGCTCCCCTCGCCGAGGCCCTGGGGCCAGGCTGCAGCCCCAGCGGAAGTTTGGCCCTGGCTTTACGTCCGTCCCCGGGAGGCCCGCACCGCCGCAGCGCGGTGGGAGTCGCTCGGGGAGGTGCTACGAGCCCTCCCGCCGCGGGGAGGGGATGGCGGCGAGGAGAAGCAGCTCCTGCCCCTTCTCAGCCCCTCGCGGGGCTTGTGATGACTTTCTCGTCACGGAAGCTGGTTTTCACTGCCGTCCCCAGTTGCAGCGTTATAACGTGCGAGGTGCGGGGATAACCGAGGGCCCCGAACCCGCCCCTCCCTGCTGCAAGGGCCGGAGGAGCGCTCTGCCGCCGGACGGGGCCTTCGCAGAGCCTCGGCTGAGCTGTGCTACCTGCGAGCGGCTTTTCCTACGCGAACCAGCTGTAGCTGCTGGTGCCTTTACCGACGCACTGACAAAATGATGTGTTAAAAGATCCGGCTTATGCATGGAATGAGTCTTGTGTGATTTGCATATACATCAATGAACCATACAGACATACCAAGGAACACTTGTTTTCCAAGTTGCATTTCTTCTGGTTTAGCCCCTCTGTTCAACACAAGACTGTCAGTCTCGCCTTCCTTTAAGTTTTGCAACCACTTGCTATAGGAGATGAGCTTTTCTTCCAGTTCCTGTGCATGGGCTGCGTGCGGTGGTGTTCCTGGGCTTCTCTTTTCTCCTTTGTTCTAGGACGTGATATTTGCCAGCATCAAGTCCGTTCCTTTTCTTTTTTCTCACTTGTGTTTAGCTGTAGCAATCAGGTTTTTGTGGCCTTGATTTGCTGTTTGCTTGGGAATGACGGGTTATCAGTGCATCACACTGCTTATGCTGGTGGATAGATGTATGTTTTGGGCACATCCTGTTAATCTCTGGAGTGAAACAGAAAGTTGATGAAACTATCAAAACTGTTTCCAAAAACCGAAGCCCAACCAACTAAACAACCCCTCCACTTCAAACCCGCCCCCCCACTCCTATTACGCATTACAGAAAAACAGCAGTTACTGCATGTCCCAAAAATAATTGCTGGAGATGTACCTTTGGGCCATTATTTTTCCTAGGCAGCTTTTTAACCCCAGTTTAACCAAATATTATTTGAATAATCCTATTGGCTTAATTTAGTTGAACAGATTTCTTCCCTCAGACCCCCCATAAGTCACCAGAAAAGAAAGTACTTGCAAAACCTCTGTAAGTCTTCAGACAACGAGGTGTAAAAGCATGTGAATACTGTTCATACTTTGTGTCTTGGAAGCTAACATCTGTCTGTTCCTTCAGGTGCTTCGCCAGTTTGTAAGACATGAGTCTGATACAGTTGGCTCATTGGTACTGGAAAGATGTAAGTAGCTCCTGAGATGAAACTTAGCTGTTACTCTGTGGTTTTTATCTTGGTTTTAGAATGGCTGAAATATGCCAGGAGAGGAACGGTTAGGAACGGTAGCTCCCGAATGCAGTAACTAAGAATGTGTTGTTTCAAACAAACAGACTCCTAAGTAGCTTCCTATCTGGTCTTTGTCAAGTCAAGCAGCCCTTAAGGGGGAAGAGAAAAAAGCCCTAACATGGAGTACACCCTGTAAAAGGTAGGTAGTCATACTTTAACAATGGCAGCGAATCAGGTACGCTATTGTCCTGTTTTCTAATAACCTGCATTTAGGTGTCTCGTGCTTGTTTCTCAGACTCCCCTGTGCCTGGGGGACTTGTTTGGGTGCTGCTGCTGCCCCAGCATGATTTGCTCCAGGTGTACACTTCAGACTTTACTATTCAGTTCATGTGCTCATTGTGCAAGAGCGATGCTCCCCTGACCTCCAGTTGTCCTTCAACAAGGAGAAGGAATAAATTGTGTCCACCCAGTCCTGGTACCTGTGTAAAAACTAGTGACCCTCTAATTCAGAGGATGGGGTGTAATAACGCACCTTTGTTGTTTTAAAGGTATTGTTTTATGGACAAAACAATGGAATGCTATGGTTTTATCATAATGAAAAAAATAAAAGTTAAGTAAATGCAAAATAGTCTAAAGTGACATATTTATGTGTCTGTGAAGAAGGTTACAAAGGACCAAAAAGAATAAAGAATGTTTAGCTTTCTAAATGAGCTTATTGAGCAGTGATAACGATAGTACAGGCACAGTCAACCATCTGCAGGGCCTAAAAAAGCCAAAAGTCATAAGAGCTTGAAAAATGGTTAGGAGGTGCAGAAAGTCATTGTTTTGGCCCTTGACCAAAGTTGCCAACTTAGGACTTGCCATGATTAGAAGAATCATAATTCACCTGTATATGTATTTACTCTCTCGTGTTTCAGCCATGAATCGTGTTCAGTTACTTGGTCGGGTTGGACAGGACCCTATCATGAGGCAAGTGGATGGAAAAAATCCTGTTACCATATTTTCTCTTGCAACCAACGAGATGTGGCGAACAGCAGAAAGTGATGTAACCCAGGGAGGTGAGTCTGCAATGAGCAGTGTACTTCTGCTGTGTTCTGATGCCATGTTTGCATATTCAGTAGCACCATGCTTTGTCTTCAGGCTGCTGTGTAAATCTCTTGGGTGCAGGGAAGTTCCTTTGAGGTCAGTAGAGATGCTGGTGCATTTGTGTGTCTCTTACTGATCCTCAGCAGCATGTACTGAACAAAAATCTGCATGTCGACCTTCCTCTGGAGGAAAGGAAAGAGCGTTGAGTTGGCACTTTTTCACAGTTGGGGTTGCAAGAGGTGTAGCAGGTTCCATACTCTAATTTGTATTCCAAGAGGGGGGAAAAAAAAGAACAATACATTTTCTCTTTGATTCTTCCATCAGTCTGCAGCTACAGATGTCTCTTTTTCTCAAACTTTTGTTCAATGCGGAGTGTGTGAGGGGAAAAAAATTATTCTAGTGTGAGCACTGACTTCCAGGAAAACTCATCTCTTGATTTGAACTGTGCTTTTGCATGATACTTTCATTTGGATGCAGATGAGTGGAACATTGAGTTCTAGTATAGAGTGGGAGATCAAGTGCTAGTATACTTCCATTTTCACATCACTTTTCATAATTTGAGAACACCAACATGTTGAAACTAATTTCTGAGGCTTGAGTCAAAAAAAGGATTTGGCATCCAATTTTCTTATTTTTATGCAACTTAGGTGATATCAGTCAGAAGACGACATGGCACAGGATCTCTGTCTTCAGACCGGGCCTCAGGGATGTTACGTATCAGTATGTGAAGAAGGGGTAAGTGAATAACAAATGTGGTTGAGGATTTAATGCCTTAATAATCGATTGATGTAATAATTATGGTGACCGGGAGCTACACTAACATAGAAGTGCCATAAAATAAGTTAGCAGACATGCTACAAACAAGTGAGGCAAAAGCCTGTGTATTCAGAATCAGATACAGAGGAGAAAACAGCCATACAGTTCTCTGACCAGAACCAAATTCTTCATTTTTTCAGTGCTCGACTCTATGTTGAAGGGAAGATAGACTACGGTGAATATACGGATAAAAACAATGTGAGGCGGCAGGCCACAACAATTATAGCAGGTAAGGAACAACATACCAATGCCTACCTTGCCCTTTTAAAATGGAGAGGAGGTGGAGGACCTTTGAAATAGAGCTTGGTTTGTCTTCATCCTCAGAACCCACACTTGGGGATTTTGAGAGAATGAATAGGCTGTACCACTAGATGTCCTCTGGCACTGCGCGTGAAGACACAGAAAATGAGAGCATATAGTTGCAAACTGTTGCATAGTTTGTTCAGACAAATCAGTTGGTGCAGCAGGTAGATACTCTGTGTTTTAAGAACACTGGTATGTAGTACTGCAGGTCAGGCAGATTCCTTTTCTAAGCAGAGTTTGTTTAGTAACTTTGTCTCGGTTTGGCAGGGAATTTTTTCTTCCTGTTCAAGACTGGAGGCTTCCCCAACTTTAAGGACCTCTGTTTGTGAAAGATGTTTTGTGTGGGGATGACTTGATGGAGAATTTAGAAAGACCTCAGTCTGGTAGCCAGTAGTGGGAAGAAGAGCACAGAATGGATAGGGAGTAGATTTGTCCCTTGGGTAGACACAATGAAGAAGAGAACTGGGAAACACAACGTTTTCCTTGAGCCTTTAAATAGCATGAGCATCTACTGTGGGTAGAGCCACTATCTTGTGGCTTTTGAGGGAGGGCTAAAATAATTGCGTAGTAGAGCAAACATTTCTGTTACACAAGTGTATCTAAAAAAACTGGGTCAGAGGAGAAGGAAAAAAAACCAACCACAATTCTGGATGTTTCTGCTGTGCAGCCTCTTTACAACAGTAGTAATCAAACTTTCACATGAACAGTTCAGCTAGCAGTGCTGTAGGTTGCTGTTTAGAAATTGCTGGAGGGGAGAAGCAAGTCCCTTTTTTTAATTAGTATTTATCCTAATGGTTTCTTCTTCATGTTCAATATCCCCGGTCTCAAAATGCTTTAGAAATTACTGAGGCTTGATGAAATACAAGCTTCCTATAGTCCCATAGACTGATGACATGGTAGTGCATACTGAAAATGACAAAATAAAAAGGAAATAAGCTGTAACTGATAGAGATCATAGTCAAAGAATGAAACCATTATTTTAAAATGTTTCTGGTATCTTTGACTGTGATCATCAGGTTTAGCACACTTGTTTCATAGTATATATGGTCGCCTTGAATTGTCAGCTTTCTGGGGAGATAGAGCAAGAACCCTGTATTGGACACTGTTTTATTTTAGGAACTATTCTGTACCAAAATACACATCTTTGCAGGTTATTTTAACACAAATAGGTTGTCTTTGTGGGTGTGCAGGCTTGCAACAGGGCAAAACAATCCTGAAGATTAAATTTTCTTTATTTCTTTTCAGATAATGTAATTTTTCTGAGTGATGGTGGTATGAAAGAAAAGGTGTGAGGTCGTTAGTGCTTGGACCCAGGCCATTTCATTCCTTTTGTTTTACAGTGGTTCATAATTCTGTAATCATGTATATTGCTGTAGTTTCTTTGAAAAATAAATAAAATGTTTGATACCTGTAGGGTATCTATGTGTGTTTTGTTTTGTTTTCCTGCGTGCTTTCTCTCTGTTCATCATCATTTGGATTTCTTTCTTTTTCGTTCTTTCTTAAGAGAAAAGGTAACCCAGGCATCTGTATTAATTCTTGAGCTGATGAATATATAAATGGAAGTCACCCTTTGCAGTTTCAGCCATTTTCAAACCTTATATCCTTGGCTGCCTTAACAATCTCTCTTCTGTCTTGTGGGGTCTGGCAGCCTAATCACCTCTCACTGTTAACATCCCTCCTCTGTTCTGTAGGTGTCATTCTCCGTTTTTCCTTAGCTAAGTCAATTAGACGGCAAGTTTAAACCAGCGCCATTGGCCTCAACTGGTGCTTAGCTTGAAGTTTCTCTGTCACAGGCCCGGAAGCGCCTTCTGTGCGTTTGTGTCTGCCCCTCCATTGATCATAGCATTTGATCAAATCAGGTGTTGTCTTTCACCAAATCCTGTTTAGGTCATGTGCTTAGGTCTTCATTATTATGGCATTTGACATATGGTGACTCTATGATGACATCAACGTTCTTATCCCAGTACCTTGTTAGGGTGCTATGCCTATCGTTTGCAGGAGGGGCTAGAGGAATGACTGCCTTGACTGTTCCTTTTGAGAGGCCTGCAATAGTGTGTGAAAAACATTCCTGATCCAGGGTTCTCCGTTAATGTGGGAGTGGCGTTTGTTTTGCTTTGTTTTATTGCCAGAAAGACTGAGAATTACTAGTATTGTTAGTAAAAAACTGCACAACTAAAAGATGTTGCATTCTATTACATGGAGAAGTGGTGAAATTCCCACTGTAATACAGCGGGCTGCGAACAGGGAAAGAAGAACGTTAGAGGTGACAATTTCCTGTCTTCAAAGCTGGTGGGATTTTGTATCTCATCTCTCTCTGAGCCCAGTACAGAGCACGCTTATTTATAGTTTTTGCAGCTCTTTCCCCTACAGAATGATGATCTTGGTTAAGCTTTTCTCTACGGCCATTGTCAGTACTACCAAAAACTTCAATTCTTTCAGTTCAGCATTTATTTCTGCTTGAAGTTAATGCTTTAACTAGTATCCTAGCCCCTGTCACTGGCATACTGAGGTGTTAGATGTACTGGAAATGCTTAGCTACTTAAATGGATTGTTATGTACAGGAGATCATAGAATCGTTTAGGTTGGAAAAGACCTTTAAGATCATCAAGTCCAACCGTTAACCTAGCACTGCCAAGTCCACCACTAAACCATATCCTTAAGCATCACATCTACATGTCTTTTAGATTCCTCCAGGGATGGTGACTCAACCATGTCCCTGGGCAGCCTGTTCCAGTGCTTGACAACTCTTTCACTTAAGAAATTTTTCCTAATATCCAAGCTAAACCTCCCCTTGGCACAACTCGAGGCCATTTCCTCTTCTCCTATTGCTTGTTACTTGGGAGAAGAGACCGACCCCCACCTCGCTACAACCTCCTTTCAGGTAGTTGTAGAGAGCCATAAGGTCTCCCCTCAGCCTCCACTTCTCCAGACTGAACAATCCCAGTTCCCTCAGCCGCTCCTCATAGACCCTGTGCTCCAGACCCTTCACCAGCTTCGTTGCCCTTCTCTGGACACGCTCCAGCACCTCAATGTCTTTCTTGTAGTGAGGGGCCCAAAACTGAACACGGTATTCGAGGTGCGGCCTCACCAGTGCCGAGTACAGGGGGGTGATCACTTCCCTACTCCTGCTGGCCACACTATTCCTGATGCAAGCCAGGATGCTATTGGCCTTCTTGGCCACCAGGGCACACTGCTGGCTCATATTCAGCCGGCTGTTGACCAGCACCCGCAGGTCCTTTTCTGCCAGGCAGCTTTCCAGCCACTCTTCCCCAAGCCTGTAGCGTTGCATGGGGTTGTTGTGACCCAAGTGCAGGACCTGACACTTGGCCTTGTTGAACCTCATACAGTTGGTGTTGGCCCATTGACCCAGCCTGTCCAGGTCCCTCTGCAGAGCCTTCCTACCCTCAAGCAGATCAACACTCCCAACAAACTTGGTGTTGTCTGCAAACTTAGTGAGGGTGCACTTGATCCCCTCATCCAGACCAATGATAAAGATATTAAACAGACGTGGCCCCAACACAGAGCCCTGGGGAACACCACTTGTGACCGGCTGCCAACTGGATTTAACTCCATTCTCCACAACTCTGGGCCTGGCCATCCAGCCAGTGTTTTACCCAGCAAATTGTACACCCATCCAAGCCATGAGCAGCCAGTTTCTCCAGGAGAATGCTGTGGGAAATGGTGTCAAAGGCTTTACTAAAGTCTAGGTAGACAACATCCACAGCCTTTCCCTCATCTACTAGGCGGGTCACCTTGTCATAGAAGGAGATCAGGTTAGTCAAGCAGGACCTGCCTTTCATAAACCCATGCTGGCTGGGCCTGATCACCTGGGTGCCCTGTACGTGCCGCGTGATGGCACTCAAGATGATCTGCTCCATAACCTTCCCTAGCACCGAGGTCAGGCTGACAGGCCTGTAGTTCCCCAGATCCTCCTTCCGGCCCTTCTTGTAGATGGGCGTCACATTTGCTAACCTCCAGTCAACTGGGACCTCCCCAGTTAGCCAGGATTGCTGATAAAGGGTTGTAAGTGCCTTGGTGAGCACTTCCGCCAGCTCCCTCAGTACCCTTGGGTGGATCCCATCCGGCCCCACAGACTTGTGTGTGTCTAAGTGGTGTAGCAGGTCGCCGACCATTTCCCCTTGGATTATGGGGGCTTCATTCTGCTGCCGTCCCTGTCTTCCAGCTCAGGGGGCTGGGTGCCCCGAGCACAACTGGTCTTACTATTAAAGATTGAGGCAAAGAAGGCATTAAGTACCTCAGCCTTTTCCTCATTCTTTTGTCACTATGTTTCCCCCCGCGTCCAATAAAGGATGGTGGTATCTTTTTAAATAGGAAGTTCTGACTTTAATTCCCTTAACTACTTCTTGTTCAATCTGAGCCTGTTGTACTGCTGGGAGAAGTTGTGATGGTGCACTTCTATAGTAGTGATCCAAATACAGTTTGTGTTTGGTCCACGCAAATTTTTCCTGTTAGCTGAAAGCTGGGGTTTGTCTTAAGCTTTCTTCATGTCTAGGAGGCCTCAGGTGAACATGCTAAGCCTCTGTTTGTTCAGTGGTTACCTCCTTTTTTGCACTCTGCTGTGGTGGTGGGCCTCAACACAGCTTATGACAGTGTCTGCTTCGGAGCTTGGGAACTGGCTTTCTACTCCAAACTCAGAGTAGAAGTGGCAGCGATGATTCCCTTCACTGCTGCACACGGAGTGACCAGAACTGCAAGAACCCCTCTCAGCGCCTGCTGAACGGCTCATGCTCATCTCTGCCCCTGGCTCAGGATGGGGACAGAGCTGAGCTAGCACAAGGTATAGAATTAGGTGCCAACAAAAAAAAATATTTGCTCAAGAACGTCAACTTCTCTTGCTTTTCTGGTTGCTCTATTTAAAGTTGCTAGTATGCTTTTAAAGACTGGCCTGCTACAAAGACAACACATAGCTACTTTGAGAACACACTGTTTGAAAAGCAGTGCAGTATCTTGAGTGTTCATCACAATTTTGCATTAGCGTAGATTTTCCCAAATGATTCTGCATTAGCAATAGACATAGTTACGGAAAAAATAGCCAGTGGCAAAGGTATGTTGTGCGTTTGCCTCTTATGTCTGCTTTGCTGCTATGGGGCAAAGTTAATCTATAACTAAGTAGTTTTGGTTATGAGAAAATCAGGTGTGAAATCAGCATTCCTGTAGCATCTGGGTTGGGGTTTTTTATGGCTAGGTACTTGCTTTGTAAGGAAATGTTAAAGAATAGAAGTGGTATCTACTGAGTTAAATACAGTGATACCTTGTTTATAACTTGGCAATGAGTATTTTTCCACGCTGTCCCTTGGTAAATGGCATTCAGCTTTTGCTTGTCCTTGTTAACCTCTTGTGTAAACTGGATTAGGCAAACCCTGATTGCTTGCATCAACTGGGACATTTAGAAGCGTTTGACCTGAACAAGGAATTTATTTTATGTATTTATGGAGATAGATTGGAAGCGATAAAAAAATAGAGATTATTTCTTTTTAAAATGACAGAGCATTTTAACCAAGTATTTGGAGCATTTCTTAACAGCCCTGAGACAGAGCTACTCTGGTCTGCAACGCAGCTCAATGCCACTCAGTTACTTCTGTCAGTCCGGTGTAAGGTATAGGAAACCCTCTTCCCCTGTGCTTGTTTCTGTGGCTGTAGTGCACTGGTTTGAGGAAGACACTATGGGCATTGTGCCTGTGTCACACAGCGAAGAACATTTTCAACTTTAATTGAAGTGTGACCTGTATTTGGGAACACAGACACAATTCCCCCAGCCCCACATAACGCAGAGGGTAACGAGAGGGCTATTTCAGTGAAGTGGAACTTGATTTCTTTGGCTGAAGCATCTTCTTTTGCTTCTGTTTCATGACTCATAATTTTTGCGGACAGAGTAACAGGATGAATTAAGAATGACTGAGGGCTTGGACTGATGTAGAATTACTAGAGCTTTTTACCAGCAGGTACCTGGCTTGGGTTCTAACCTAGCCAAAAGACTTGCATCTTGGTGACTGCACAGTGCCCTGTGTGAAGGAGGTAGGTGTTTGAGCCCTGTCCCAGCTCTGCTGTGAAGACCAGCAGTGCCTCTGGGAGCCTGGTAAAAGCCCATGCAGAGAGGCCATGAATTGCAAAGGCAGGAAAGCTGAATTAGTGCTTTGAGAAGTCCCTGGGTACAAGAGGTAGGAATATTCTGGTAAAGGGAACTTGTGTTTCTGTTAGTGTACCAATTATGTGGTTTTAGTAGTAGGCTGTCTCCAGTACTGGTGATCCCACTTCTTTCACAAGTATTCATGTCAGAAAAGGAATATAATGCCAGGATTGTGGGAAGAAAACTTCACTATTCTCAAGCACACCTTCTATTTTTAACTCTGAAATTTCTGTGGTGGAAGCCTTTTTGTCAAGTAGTTGAGCATGTCTGTATGTAGAAACTAAGACTTGGTGGCTGTTTTATCTTGGTGATGGTGAGCTTCTCTACACAGCAGTGTGATTTAGATCTCATTTACACAAGAAATTTGCTTTGTTAGTGCATTACCAGATACTGGGTAGTGCAAGTAATGTGTTTGCACGTGACACACAAAGAAATCAACTTTCATGGGGTTTCTACAGAGACATCCTCTTGTGGGAAATGTGTGTTAGTGTGTGTGAGATTTCTTTCTTCTGCTTGTTGCTTTATGTCCCAGATAAAAAAATCATTTTTTTATCTGGGACATAAAGCAACAAGCAGAAGAAAGCTCATTATCATCCAGCTCATTACCCAGCTCATCCCAGCTCATTACCGTACTTTGCCATTTCAGAACAATCTCCATCAACTACTGCGATTAGAAAATGATTGCTTGGTCATTCATTGTGTTCTTAGTCCTGAAGTTTGTGCCCTGTACTCCTTAAGAGGTGCTAACTTTGTTGAAGAAACCTTCTCTAACTATGGCCATTTTCTGTGGCTTTCAAGGGGTAAGATTTTTCATTTGTAGCTGATCAAAAACCTAGCAATTTTTATCCTGTAGGCTCTGTTGCTGTTTGTTCTTTTCTTGCCGGTTGACTTTTCAAACTTATTTGAACAGAATGGCTGTAGAAGACGGATGGTTATCTTGATCCTGGTTGTCACAAGTCAGAGAAATGTCACCTGTAAATATTTAATGAGCCTTTGTTCAACTGACCTGATCGAGAACTGAGTAATGATGCGGTTGCAGGAGTCGCGGCTTCTGTAACCCAGATCTGCAAAGAAAAGAGAGCACCTTTCCTTTGCCAGTCTTTTTGTGACTTACTAGGCTTGTATTATTGCTAGCTTTTTTCTTTGATATTTAAAGTAAGTGGTGTTTGTTTGGAGCTCTGCCGTAACAGCCTCCTCTTTCTTAGCTAGTTTGGTTTTCTGTGTGGGTTTTCTATATGTTTTTTCTGCGTGGGCTTTCTGCTCCTTGCAGAAAGGCAACAGAATGCTCAGTAAAAGAAAGCTGAGCTCTCCTCTCCCCCAAGCCCCATCTCTGCAGACAACAGACCCCCACCTTTTTATCTTCTTGTAGATTGTCGGTCAATTTTTGCACTGTCCCCCTGTGCTGGAGAGTGAGTTCAAACCCAGTTCAGAAGTCTGTAGTGAGGAAATGGTCTTACACAAAAGGAGAAATCAAAATGCTCTCAGAATTACAGGAGCTGGAACTTAAAAACACTGCTAAAGCTGCTCTGAGAGGAAAGTTATGAAACACGGAAAAACAGCCTTGACTTTCAGCATGCTAGTAACTGTTGAAATCTAC
Organism: Ciconia boyciana; assembly: GCF_034638445.1. NCBI lineage: Eukaryota > Metazoa > Chordata > Aves > Ciconiiformes > Ciconiidae > Ciconia > Ciconia boyciana. Next base: position 65,293,427 of record NC_132934.1, read on the forward strand.
AATTTAAAATCCTCCAAGCAATATGGGAAAAAGTTAGGAGGATAGTTGGGTCTGTATAATGTTATTGCTGGTTTTGTGGTGCTTTTCACCATGCCTGATTTCTGGTGTAGTGTCCGTTTGTGAGCAGCAATGCATGACACATTAGAGTGCCATCCCATGTGTTGTGTCAGGACACTGAATAATTAATATTCTCTGGAAAGGATTAATTTCCTCCACTTTTGTCTCTTCCTTCTTGGTGCCCCATATGTGCTGCCAATTTTCAGCAGAAACGTGCTAATACAGATTTCTTTTCCCAAGAAGAACTGGTGCTGCAGCACAAAAACTTCAGTGTGGTCTATATGCTGTTAGTTGCCGCCATACAGGGCGAATCAGTCATATATCCTTACAAAGTCTCAGGGAATTGTTTTAGGAATGTTGAAGCTCAAAAATGAGATGTAGCCTTGAACACTAATTTTAATAATATGGCAGGAACTGGGCAGGATGCCCAGTTATCAACGTCTAGTCACTAGTTACCAATATCATGTTTTATATTGGTGAATAGCCCCAGAAATGGATAGTCTCTGTGTATCAAAATATTTCAGTGGCCCAAGAAATCTTCCAAGATGCTTATGAATACTCAGCAGCACTGTGTACCACAGCAGCAGCCGTGCCTCAGTACCAACGTTACAAGAGAGCCCTGGGGAAGTGCAGAGGGGAGAAGGACACAATTTTACGTGATGCAGGAAGAGTGGAAACCATTGGGAAAAGCAGCACGCTGTTTACCCAGGGTGCCTAATTTCCCATCAGCGCTTTACCCAAGGGGGAACAACAGATATATGTACTGTGCAACTTGTTTCCTAAATAAGTATTTCTTCCTGAGAAATGTGTTAGGACGAGAAAGTTCAGCCCAGTACTCTTGGTCAAATACCAGTCCTTAGGAGACCCTCATCCTCAGCATGTTCAGCAAATGAAGTTGCAGTCACCCAGTGAGCACCTTCTTTCTTCTTTTAAGGTGGCTTTTATTTTGTTGGCTTACAAGGCAAACATAGCTCTCCCTTTAGGCTTCTCACACGGGCAAAACATTAATTTCGTGCCCCAGCCCAAAGAAATTCTCTAGTCAAGCAGTAGTTTTAGAAGGATCTAATGTCAGCCAACAGAGTGATGGAGAGCCTTTTGTTAAATGGATTATCACAAAGCCACAAAAGCTTTAAAAGTAAGAACACATCCAATGAAAACACGGAGGTTTCTGGATAAGGCACTGACCTTTACAAGTTTCACAATCTGCATCTCCGGCCTGGCACAATGTAATTGCTTTGACAACAGTGCCTGACAGTGCCAGGACACAAGAAGTTTGTACGTCCGATCAGGCTTGCCATAGTAGTAGGTAGCAATTCAGGCGCTAGTAATTTGGCTTTAGATGTTTTCTGTGCTGCTGAGGGCATATACTGGACTGACTTGTTTCACAATGACTTAAAATAACTCATCTTTGCAGGAGACCTTTGGTTGGGGCAGTTAGGGATTTTCCCTTCATATTCTCCACCAAACAATGTAGCTTTTGTTACGCTTTTTTAAATTATTTTTTTTTTAATCAAGTCAAAAAGATTAATAAATCTTAAAGGGTTGTCGTGGTTTAACCCCAGCCAGCAACTAAGCACCACACAGCCACTCACTCGCTCCCCCCCGGTGGGATGGGGGAGAGAATTGGAAGGATAAAAGTGAGAAAACTCATGGGTTGAGATAAAGACAGTTTAATAGGGAAAGCAAAAGCCGCACACACAAGCAAAGCAAAACAAGGAATTCATTCACTACTTCCCATGGGCAGGCAGGTGTTCAGCCATCTCCAGGAAAGCAGGGCTCCATCACGCGTAACGGTTACTTGGGAAGACAAACACCATCACTCCAAACAACCACCCTGTCCTCCTTCTTCCCCAGCTTTATATGCTGAGCATGACGTCATATGGTATGGAATAGCCCTTCGGTCAGTTGGGGTCAGCTGTCCCAGCTGTGTCCCCTCCCAACTCCTTGTGCACCCCCAGCCTACTCGCTGGTGGGGTGGGGTGAGAAGCAGAAAAGGCCTTGACTCTGTGTAAGCACTGCTCAGCAGTGACTAAAACATCTCTGTATTCTCAACACTGTTTGCAGCACAAATCCAAAACATAGCCCCATAGTAGATACTATGAAGAAAATTAACTCTATCCCAGCGAAAACCAGCACAAGGGTCAACTCCAAAAACGTCACCATTATTTTTCCTCTTCTCATTGCCGTTGTGCCTGATGGGCGATGGGATGGCCTTATGACTTTGTCGTCCTCAGAGGGCTAGTCTAGCCCTCTCTCCTTAGCGAGGACCGTATCACTTACAACGCACAAGGGTTTGCTCTGTGAGTGAAAGAAAGTGGTGTGTCACAAGAGATAAAGTCTAAATGGGAGGTCCGACCCGTAGAACAGAGAGAGAATTTATCGGGAAATCCCGTTATGATTCATGCACAACGCAGCGTGGAAATGCCAATTAGCGTTGGACTGACCCATGGCGAAATGCCTTGATTGAGTTCCAGGAGCTGAAATGAAGCACTGAAGAATGCCCAGTTTCTTGAATCATAAAGATTTGGCATCTTCCATTTTTAAAGAAGTATGAAGTGTCAGCGTTGTCCCGGCTTGGCATGAAAGCAAGTCTTAAAATATCAGAATTTCCCATTGACTGGGACTATTTTTACTGCTGGTTGATTAGCACTCTGGGAACGGTATCAGACAGTCAACAGAGTACTTGTTGCTGCGAATGCCATGGCTGCGCAGAGTTTTGAAGCACAGTTTATCCTAAAGCAGCCGGTTTTTACAAGGTACATTCTGACACGTCTTTTCTCTAATACACAGGTAAGCCGTGCTCGGTCATATCAAACCATGAGCCTTTAACGATTTTCATGCTTCCTTTTTAACTAAATGAAACGACCAAGGGCCCGGTACCTTTAAGCCCTGTGAACCCGCTGAAGTTTACAGGAACCCGGCAGCGGCAGCGCTGGGGGTGAGGGGATGGCGGCGGCCCGGGGGCTGCCGGGGCTGCCCCGGCCGCTTCCCCCTGAACGCTCCCCTTGAGACTGAAGCACGGCCGGCCCCGTCCGCCTCCCGCGGGCAGGGAACCCCTTGATCTGCCTCAGCCCGCTGCGGTGACCGTCGCACCGCCTCCGGCAGGCCCCACGGTGCCCTCCCGCCAGGCGGCTCCGCGGCGGGCAGCTCTCCGGGCCGGCAGGCGCCGCTGCCCGCCCGGCCGAGCCCCGGCTGGCTGCCCGCCCCGGCCCGCAGCCCTCCGCCCTCCCTCACAGACCCGACGCGGCGGGGGCGGGGCGGCACGCGGCTGCTGCAGTCTTGTCGCTGCCGCGTTGGCTGGCGCGCCCGTCGCTCCCGGCGCCCCCGGCGCTCCATTGGCCGCGCGGGGCACGGGGGTCTCCCCCCCGCCGTGACGCGCCGCGGGAACCCCCGCCCACATTCCACAGCTGGAGCCGTGCGGGGGCCGAGCGCCGAGCGCCGATTGGGGCGCGGCCCGCCGGCCGGCCGAGCGCCTCGCCCCCGATTGGCGGCCTCGGCTGCGGGGGCGTGGCCAGGCGGCGCGGGGGCGGGGCGCGGCCGGGGGGCGGTGGGGGCGCGGCGCGCAGCTGGCGGGGGTGACCCGCCCGCCCCGGCGCCCGCGCACTCCCGGCGGCGGCGGCGGGGACGCGGCCTCAGCGCGGCGCCGGGTCCGGCAGCGGGGCGGGGAGCGGAGCGGAGGGCGAGCGGCTCCGCGGCCCATGGGAGCGGGCGGCGCGGCGTGAGCCGGCCGCCGCGGGTGGGCAGGGGGCAGGCAGGGGGGCGGTGGATCGGCCGGCGGGGTGCCCCGTTGCTTGCGGCCGTCATGGAGGTGTGCGAGAGCGGCGGGGAGCAGCCGCCGCTGCTGCACTGGGACCGCAAGCTGAGCGAGCTGTGCGAGCCCGCCGACCCCGACACCCTGCTGTGCCACACGGTGAGGAGCGGCGGGCGGGCGGCGGGGGCGCAGCCGTGGGGGCGGCTCCCGGGGGCGCTGCCCGGCCGGAGCCGCCGGGAGGGCCGGGGTGGGATGGCTGAGGCGCTGCCCGCGGGCGGCCGCGTTTCGCGGGGCCGTGGCAAGGGTCGCGCCGGCCGCCCTCGGCCTCCCCTTGGGGCGGGGTGGCCCGGCGGGCGCGGGGGTCGGTGCCGGGCGGGTGGAGGCGCCGCGGCCGGGAGGTGCTCGCCCGCCGCTTCTCCCCGGGGCTCCCGCCTCTCCGGGCCTGGTCTCGCCGGGGGAGCGAGGTGCCCCCGGGCAGGCGCTGGGGCCGTGGCTCGGCCCGGCCCCGCCGCGGTGTCACAACTTCCTCCCCGCCGCGGTCGGGCGCAGCCGTTGGCGGCTCCTGGCAGCCGGGGTCTGGCGCCCCTCGCCCCGCCCGCCGCCCCCCGTCCCCCCGCGCGGGCCGGGAGCCCAGCCCGGGCCTGGCCGCCTCCTCCCGGCCGGGGCTTCCTCTTCCCCCGCAGCGCTGCCTCCTTCTCTCGGGGGTCGCATCAAGAGTCGCCGGCCGCGTCTCCTCCTCCAAAGCGAGACTGTCCCGGCACCGTTCCGCTCCCCGGTCTCCCCCCGGCGCAGGAGGGAAGTGACAGAAGATCCCGGTTTGTCCCGGCAGCCGGGGACGGACGTCGTGAACCGAGGGACTTTCCTTCCCCGGTGCTTGCAGCCTGGTCGTTGGCCATCGTGCCAGTGTCGGAAAAGTTAACTATCCCGTAGGCGTGCTACGAGGGGTCTTTTAAAAACATTGATGAAGTCCTTGCTTGAGTGGCTTTGAGGGCCAGCACTTGAAGTTTTAGTGATTTTTTTTTTTTTTGGCTGGATTCCCTATGTTTTTGCTTGTGCAAAATGCATAGTTAGGACAATCCCAAGGAAATGTGTCTTGTTATCTCTGCTCTGTGGTTTCTGTCTTAATCTGGCGGCTTTTTGCAAGCACAGACATATAACTTTACAAAGCTGCATAGGTGCAAATCCTAAGTGGAAGTGAGCTGGACCGCTTCGGGACAGCGTGCACAGAAGACTCCTCTAGTCCGCTGTTTGTGCAAAGCACAGCGCAGTCAAGCTTGGTGCAGTTGTCGAGCATGTCCTCGAATGGAGACCCAGTGTAACATGGTGGTGGTGCCTAGCACGTGGCCTGAGGAAGGGTGCTTGGTGGGTGCTGGCGCTTGCTCTGCGTTTCTTTCTTGCACCTGGGAGAGTGATGTGCAAATACAGTCGCCCCACAGAGAGGGACCAACCTCTTCTGGTGGGAGCAGTGGTGATCCCGCAGCACGATGTGCAGCGAGGCAGCGTGCTGGCACTGTGTGGAGATCTTGGTGTTAGTCTTGAAAGGCAAACAAGGAACATTGTATTTGTTGTGTGCGGTGTGGTCTTACTGATCCGGGATAGTGTCCGTCACAAGCTCCAAACCTCGTTTCAGCAGGAAGCAAGCCTACTGCACGCGTGACTGGCTTTAAACATTGTTTGGCTTCTTTGTCTTTGAAAATTCTTGGGCTTTTTGCGCAACGCGTATCTTCTGGTAGATCCGGAGAAAAGCAATCATATGTTATGGTGGGTTGGTTTTTTTAAAGAGCCAGCAGGAACACTTAACAATGGAAAGCTCTTCCTTCAAACAGTTGCTTTCTTGTGTTTTTTCTTTAACGAGACACAATCTTTAACAAGAGGAACGTTGTGAATGAAATGAGAGGCTCTTCAGAGCGTGCTCCCGCTTGGATTTTACAGTTGTGCTGGGATACTTCCTCCTGCTTTGTTTGGATCCTTGTGATGAGAATGGAGTTGCCGCTCTTGACTTTTGTGTTCTTATTTAGTGTTCTCATATTTTTTTAATTAGTGCCCTGAAGGAGGTCTTGCGCTTGGGCTAGAATTTGTGGCTGCAGTGACACGGATATGTGTGTTTTCTGCCCTATTTCGAGGAGCCTGGGACTTGGTTTTAAGTGTAGCTTGACAAACAAAGCATCCTGGCTGTCTGGCAGATGGAAATGTGGTGCTTTTCCTTCTGCTGTTTTGAAGTTTTATTGGGGATTTTAAGCATCAAATGCTATGATGATGCATGTTTTGCAAGAGGCAGTGCATAGCTGGATCTGCAAAACCTTGGGCTGTGACCCCCTTTGGGAGTAATATTCTAATATTGATTTGCTTGTGTGGTGTGGGGTTTTTTTGTTTGTTTGGGGTTTTTTTAGGAGATTAAGACTTCTTTAGACTACCTTAAAATCAAATAAAAAGTGTGAAATTTATCTTTTTTGTTGTTTTTTGAATTCTTCTGAAAGAAGCTATCAGTAAAAAAAATAAAAGCAAAGAAATATTATGTGATAAAGTAGGTGTAGTGGGGTATTAGGATCTTTAAAGAAAAAAAGGGAAGTTTTCTGAAATTATTATTCTCGGGGGGGGGGGGGGGGGGAAGCACATGTTTCTGCCTGTTGAACTTTTTCTTTTGCAAAGTACATCCTGCTGTGTGGAGGAAAATACTGAGCTTGATATCATGAAACACAAGTTCTCCATTTACCTCTGGCCAGAGCTTCATAGAATAATTTTTAAAAACAAAACAAACAAACAGAAAAACCCCTCTGGATGAAACATCTGTTCTTCTCCTGGCTTATTCTTTCCATCTGGGAGGACTGGTTTGACCCAGCTGGTTCCGGTGCATCTGTAAACTTACTGCAGGGTCTTTCTGAAAAGACCAAGGTGATGAGCAGACCCTCCTCCACTCTGCACGAGTGCCCACCACCTGTGCTGTCATCCTCAGGGCTGAGGAGCACGTGCCCTGTGGCATCTTCTGGTCTTTGCATGCTTCTGAGGTGCCCCATAGCTGGATATGCCAGTCTGCATTCAGGAAAACTTGAGTGGGCTTAGGAAAGGTGCCTGGGGTAGTCATGCAGCCTCAGGAGTGTGAGCTGGACTCGCGAGGGGGAGGAGGAGAAGACAGTGACTGAGGGGAGAGCTCACAAGCAGGAAGAAGGATCCATGTCCTCTGGCAGTTGGACCCGTGTGTGCAGACAGGCGAGGGTGAGAAATTCTGTGCCAGCTGCCTTTTGTGTGTGTTAAGTTAAATTTTAACCTTTTTATGACCATAAAGGCTGTTTCTGGGTCTGGTTGATTTGAAGCTAGTAGACAAGTGTGAAAATATGCATACACTTAAAAACTTGACCTCTATTTTAAACTGTTCCAGCCTGCCTTAATTACCAGGGCTGAAATGCAGCCTCCCGGGGATTTACATTTCTCTTTAACAGCTGATGATTTTACCAGTGCCTGAAGCAGGGTGAGTAGCGGTTCCCTCGCTCTGCTGGTGCTGTCGGTGATGTCATCGGCTGTGCTGGGAGAAACTGGGACCTTGAGGAGCTCAGCTCTGGCGTTGGCAGGCAGCAGTCCTTGAGGTGGCTCATTAAAGTCTTCATGGTTTATAGTAATCACCTGGATGCCAGATAGCTTTAGTGGTTATTCTTCCAGAGTGGCTTAGTTTTCCATCTAAGAAAAGGCTGAAAGGTTTCCCAGAGGTGTGTTCATGGCATATGTGACGTGTCTGCATATATAATCTTCATACGCCCTGTAGCTTGTTATGATTGTGTTGGTAATACCTTACCTTGGCATTGTGCAAGGTATTATTATATGCTTTTTCTTTTTCCTGGCAGTCGAGCAGAAAGGAAGCGCAAAGCCTGCCGCTGCCCAAAGGGAGCAGAAGTGTGGCCAGGTTGCAAATTCTTCACCTTCGTGCCGCTGCTGTCACTTCGCGTAACACGCAGGCGGGCTTGAAGTGGGAGAGCTCTGCTTGCGGTCGTGGCTCTCCCTTGGAGTTGATCCGTGGTTGTGTGTGGCCCAGATGGGACGGCATCTTCAGCGACAAATGCCAGATCTGATGCAGATGGATGAGTCTGTGGACAAACACGCTGTGAAATGCCAACTACCTGTCCCATTGCTGGATGGCAGCTGAAAGGCAGATGGTTGTTACGAACCTTTGACATTTAAAAACTCCTTATTTAATACTGAGGAGACAGTCTTTTTTTCCCTCATTTTCATGGTGATTTTAACACATTAGCTGCTGGCTGCTGCTTCCAGATGGTAGCAAAATGCAGCTGAATGTAAGTATGACTGTGATCTTGGCATGGCAGGTGTAGAACTGCACCTGTCCTAGAGGTACGTGAGGGCAGCGGCTGGCTTAAATACTTAGGACTAAATTCCCAGATGCCATGTCCTGTGTGTCTTGATGAGTGGTTAACTGGAAGATACTTCAAATGCTAAGTAGCCCAAATTGCTTATTCTTTAAAGAGCCGGACTGTTGAACTTGAAGCTTATACGAAAGAATCGAAATGCCTCAAATATCACATTGCTGATGCCATTGTCTGAGCGGTGTTTGAGCTCAGCAAGCCTGTTGCCATGTCGCTGGTGATGCTGTGGGCAGCTCAACCCTGGAACATGGGTGCAGCATAGGTCAGCATGAGTGGAGGAGATGTCTCAGGCCTCGGCTACCAAATCTCAGGCCTCTGCTACCAAATTGCTATCTCCCTGCGAGAGCAGTACCAAAACGATCCACCCCTGAAGGTTAGCGTTCAGTGGTGCCAGAGTTCAGGGTCGTGATCATCATCTAAGACAAGCTGGAGAAACTTTCAGCCGGCCTTCTTTCCTCAGATAAAAATTGCCCATTACAAGCCTCTGAACCTCACCGGGAGCTTGCTGTGACTCATTTCCTCTGCCACAAAAACGATGGTTGCTGTTACTTTGTGTTCTGATGACTTCTGCAGAAATGCTACCTCTGAACGAGCTGCCAGGGATTGCCTCTAGTTTTTGGAGTATGGCAGTGGCAATAGTTAATTTAAAAGGATGACAGTGCTTGATTTTTACAATCTGTGTGTATTTAAAAGTTACGGTTACTGCAGCATGTATGGATGTAGAGCTGGGTGTATCTTATTTTGTGGTGGCTGCATGTAGCTCTCTGTAAAATCTCGTGTCGATATAGTCTGATCCATTTTTTAAATTATTTTGGTCGGGGGAAGGTACTTCATTTATTTAAAAGTAGGGTGTGGCCTGTTGCCTTCTGACAAGAAAGCTGAAAGCTGAAATCCCTCATTCTTTCTTCTCTATACACCTTCATATGGAGGACCAGACAGCTTACTTTAGGTGAAATATTTGTAAAATCAGTACTTTCAAGGATTTTGGCAAAATCCTTGAGTAAATAGGGAAAAATATGAAAGTGAGATTTTAAATAGTTGTATACAGACTTCATACAAAGTAGTAGTGTTCAGTTTTGAGAATGCCTTTCCATATTAAAAAAAATCAAGGTCACAACTGCTGAACAGCAGAACTAGTTGTATTCAGTGCCTTGCACTGAAAGCCATTCCCTCCCTGCTTCCCCCCTGCCCCATTTTCTTCCCAAATTTAAATAAGAAAACCACTCCTGTTTGCCAGGGGTATGTCAGATACTTGTAATGGGTCTAAATGATCTCCACTTCTAAAAGCGGAGATAAACACAAGTGGGATACTTTGAAATTTTACCCTCATTTTCTGACAGTTAAAATAAGAAAAATAAGGGTATTGACTTGCTGGCTGGTTTCATTTGGACTGGCTGTAACTGCATAGTGAAGTGCTTGATCTGCAGTGAGGACGGCAGCTGGAAAAAATGTTAGTCTGTGCTGGGACTGACTTTGGAATGTGGTAGATAAGAATGAGCCAGCGTTTAATGTACAAAAATACTTTTTTTTTTTTTTCCTGATGGACGTGACTGATCTGCACTGTCCTCTGTAAATGTTTCCTTACTTTGGAAGGCCAGTTGTTGCTAAGTGTGGAGCAGGTTGTGCGCAATAGCTGGGGTAAAGGGATTTAATTCACGGTGTTACCAGACAGGGTTTTCCTGTGTCTGGAGTTGTTGAGCTTATCTACAGCAATGGGGGGAACTTGTGGTCTTTGCAGGTCTTTGTTCGCACTGTAAAGAGTCCCTTCTTTGGGGTCTTTCACAGTTGGGGGTTAACTAAGTTTCCACTATCCGGGGGGGATGACCAATTTTTTATTAAAGCAGTCTCACTTTTTACGATCATCTGTGTGGAGGAGGCTGATGTGACTAGCTGCAGATCCCAGCTGGGGTTGTGCAGTTTGATTTGATCTTTTTGTGTCCCTCTTGCTTGCCGGTGCACTGACTTCAGCTGCAGCAGTTAATATATGCTGTATCTCTCCTCCCTGACAAGTCTGCCTTCATACTTTTACTTGTATGTTGTGAGATCAGGTCATCTTCATGCCAGCTGTGACAAATAAAAATAAATATAAAATAAATATAAAAATAAAGCAAATAGGCCTTTGACCAATGTACCATCAGCTCTGGCTGTCTCTTAGCTTGTCTCTGCTTCTTGCTGTGTGGCTGTCCCCATACCACCATCTGGCAGAGCCACTTGATGTCTGAGCTGCCTGGCAGATGTGGGAGGGAAGTAACTACTGCAGAATAAAATTACTTCAGTGCCTTAGGAGCCACTGTGTGCAGCAGTACTGTGCTGTGGTGACACAAGGGGATGCCTCTGGACTCGGGGGCTTGTAAGCTTCCCTTAACAGGCTTTTCTGCAGAGCTAAGCTAGAGTGGATGTGCTCAGCTTTGCTACGGCAGGAGCAGGGGGCTATCTGCCTCGTGAGCTAGCACCTTGTCAGCAACGCGGCTCCCATGGCCCTGCTCGTGCAGGGCTCGTACCCAGGGCTTTAAGGACTGAGGCACCTAGCTTGTGCTGCATCTTGCTAGCTACTCATCCCTCCAAGTGCTGTGCTGTCTTTGTCACTGTGGGCTCGTTTTCTCTTGGTGCCTCAGCTGCCAAGGTACCTCTAAGGTACTTGGTTGTTGCTTGGAAAGTGAAGAGACAGTCCTTTGAAAGTAGCCCTCTGTCTCTGACCGGGCAAGTTATCTTGCTGGCTTTGCACTTGCAGATAGCTGCTGCTTTTTTGTGCTGTAACCAAATATCAGTTATTGGGCCCTGCTGTCCTTCAGTGCTGTCTGTACTCCTTCCTCCCTGCATTCCCAAAAGCTGTTTTCCAGTCACTTCGTAATACTTGGTTTAAACATCCATCATCTGTTTCCTTGGTCTTGGGCTGCTTCTCTCCCTTCTGGAGAAGGATCGTTTTGTGGGTGAGACTTTAGCAATTATTGATAGCCGGTCAGATAGGGTGACTAACCTAGCTCGGTGGCATTTTTCACAGGCTGCATTGGCTGCCTACCCTGCGCTTACGAGGTCCTCCCTTTAATTCCTCCGATTCCCTAGTGCAGCTCTCCTTTTTCCAAGGGAGATGGGTTCTGGGTGGGTCCCCGAGGGGTGCTCTCCTTATAGAGCTCTGCATCTGGTTTTTCAAGGAGGGCACATTCACTTCTGCTGTTGCTCCCTATTCATCTCTCTGAATCATGGAGATGAGAAATAATGCTTTCTGGATGCCCTTTGGCTGTGTGTTTTCTGGGTGACAAGACCTGACAGTGCGGTTCTGCACCTGGATGTAACCGCTGGCTGTTGTGGCAGCTGCCTGGGAGCTCATCCAGTTGTAAAATTACTTTCTTGCAAGAAATTAGCTTTCAAGGGATATCAGTTCCCTGATGCAGCTTACCCTGTAGCAGCCCAGGTATGGTGCTGACATGAAAAGGCAGGTAGGAATATGTGGCTGGGGAAGGGTGGTGAAACTGCATTTTGGGCTAAAGGAATGTGCAGTGGGAATAGTCTGGGTAGCTTTATGGGTTGTGCTTAGATGTAATCCTGATGTGTGTGTGTGTATATTTATTTGATACCAGTGGACTATTATTTGGATGTCACTGGAAAGAAAGGGGATTACCTGGACAAGGCAGTTGTTCAAGGGTCAATAGGAAAAAGGGTTGTTTGAGAAGAGTGTGGATATAATGCAGGGAAATGGACAGACCTGAGGTTCAAAGAAGCACTGATGTTGGATCTGGTTGATGGTACTGCCACCCCTCCGTGATGCCGAGTGTTGGTGAAAAGTGGAGGCTGTCTTGGATGCTAAATTGTTTGTCTTGTATAAAAGTGACAGGAACAGCGTGTGAAACATAAGCTTGGCTTAGGGCCACATTTTTACTGGCAAATATGTTACCCTTTCACCTCACTTAAGCAAGTAATAGGCCGTAAAGAAGACACATCAAAAATGGTGAGGTTTAATAAGGCGTAGCAGAGGTGGGCATTGCGTCTGCTGTCTTCAGTGTGAGATACTGAGCTCTTTGTAGCAGGGACTGTCATTCTCTCTGTCTGTGAGCTGTCGAATGTAGCTTGTGACCGCACAAAAGAGAGTCACTGAATTGAGTTATATCAGTGCTAAATGCATTCAGGAAGGATAAAAATGCTCTGGCAAATAAGGAGTGCTCCCTCTCATGAGGGCACGTTGGGAAGCGGAGAAGGCAATGTGAGAAAATAAGAAAAGGTTGGTTAAATGGGATAGACCTGAATTACTAGAGCTGTCCCCATAGCTGCCATCCGTCCAAATATGTAGCTTAATAGTGCCAGTGACCTTTCTGTGCCTTCGCTGTGTCTTGGAAACTACTCACTTTTTTTTTCCATCTGCCACTAACCGGCTTTCAATCTTCTGTACGTGATCCGGCTCTGCTGTGGTGACAGGCAAAAATCAAATGGAAAAATGTGACACCCACTTCATCTCTTTCCTCTCTGCCAAGGAAAAACATTCCCCTGCAGCCACGCTAGGGCTGGCTTTGTCCTTTCATGCAATCCGTTAGTCATATGGGATGAGAAATAGAGACCAGGCTGCTCTGATAACCTCTTGGGGAGCCTTGGGCAGGCACATGGCATGGGGAGCTTCAGCCTTCCTTCCTTGCAAAGTCTCATGTGTCCTGAGCAGAGATGCAGGAGGAACATGAGCTGGTGTTGGTGGAGGCCTCCCCCCTGTAGCATAGGGGCAGAGAGCAATATTCTTGATATGCTTTAGTGGCTCACCTGGAGCTGTACATGCTGGGCGAGCTCCTCTCCTGCAGGACAAGCCCTGGCTGTTTGATGACACCAGAGCACTCGCCTCCCAGCTCTTGCTGGAGTGGAGGTTGGCTGCAGAGGTAAGGTGTGTGCGAGGTGGGCTAATCTTGAATAGAAAGGGGGAAGGTCATATGCCCTTGTTCTGCACCGAAGCTATTGACTGCTGCCACTGATTTTGGATGTAAGCAGGGTTTTCAGCTGTGGCAAAATGCTTTTAAGCATATGGTGGCTTGTGAAGCAAGGAGAGCATCTTTAAACTGCTGAGATTTGGAGTATCCTGTTTAGTTTTCCTTCTCCAGAGTTTGGATGCTTGATGCAAAGGTTTGTAGAAAAGAGTGGAAAAAGAGACAGGTTCTTTGCACTGCCATATGACAGGAGGATGACAGAAAATGGACATCAACTGAAGTGAGAGAGGTTCAGACTGGTAAGGAAAAATGGCTTTGCTGTGAGGGTAGCTGAGCACTGGAGCAGGCTGCCCAGAGAGACTGCACCATCTCCATCCTTGGAAGCTTTTAAGACCTGACTGGATAAAGCCCTGAGTAACTTAGTCTGAGCTTAGCGCTGACCCTGCTTGGGCAGGAGGCTGGGCTAGAGACCATCTGAGCCCCTTCCAGCCAGAGCTGTGCTGTGGTTCCACGGCAGTCCTGGATCCAAGGCACTGCCTTGCTCAGGTCTAGATACTGCATTGCTAGGCAGTAGTCTGATCCACGAGTTTTTCATGTCCCCTACTGAGCGATTGAGGCCACTTGGTTTTGCTGAGATTTTTTTTTGTTTTTCTGATGACCATGGTTTCACAGAAGCAATGCTTTTGGGTTCTTTTGCAGTTCTGGTTTGGATTTACTGAAATGGGAGAAGGAAAACTGGACTAAGTTCCAGCCATCCTGAACAAATGCTTGTTCTGTGCATACGTTTTCCTTCTGTGCAGCACACGTGATGTGCAGAGTTGCGTGTTGGACTTGTGGTTTGTTTATGCACCCTTAATTTTGTTTAGGACTTTACTGATAAAATTCTGGGCGCCTTACCTACTTGCTCTTCTGCCATATGATATGGCCGTATAAGAGCCTACATGATTTGCTTCAAGGCTGTTTGCCTTTTTGCAACCTCATATCTATAAGGATTGGCTACTACCTGTGTTATTACATTTTTGTGGCTAACCCTGAAACTGTAGGTGTTGGAAGAGACCACCCTGCGTAGTAGCTTGCGTGACTAGCTTGGAGGAGGTGCTGTAGACCTAAAACCTGAAAAACAGCCAAAAAAAAAAAACCACAAACCCAAGCCCTGAATACCAAGCAGGTCTCAGTTCCTTCACCCCTGCAGTCCTGCAGCAAATTTTGTGCACAAGGGGATCTTTATCCTAAAGCTGCTTTTTTTCCCCAGTCTCCTATAGGTTCTTCTGTCAGCTTCAGTAATCCACTTGCCTCTGATTTGATTTTGTGTGGGTTATCTGAAAATGTGTATTCTCATTTCTGGAGCTTCTGGTACCCACAGAAGAGATTTGTGTGAGTATGTTTAGAACCAAAACTTAGGAGCAGTAAAGAGCTTATCTGCTCCTCCAGCTGTTCTTGCAGCAGAAGGAGCGACGTGACTATTGCCTTTGGGGAACGCTTGTGATAGTACAGACAGGACAAGGTCTTCAGGAGGAACCAAGACTGAGAAGGTCATTATTTCTAGCAAACAGATACCTGGCTTTCTTGGATCTGTCCTGGCTAGCAAAGGATGAAGACTGAGGAAAATATGGTGTCTAAACTGTCTGCTTTCATACCTCGTAATATGAGGCAGTGGCTGACTTTATGCAAAACATCTGTCTTTCTCATCGTGGGTGTAACTGGCCTAGCCATCAGCACTGATGGTATGTCTTGCTCGAGCTTCTGCACCATGGCTCCCCTCCCCTTCTCCTCTCTGCCATCCCCCCCGCACAGCTGTGTGCGTAATTCAGGGTTGGGACTGGTGTGGTGTTCGGGGCAGACTGGTAAGCTGTATTTTTCAGAGAACAGGCACAAAGCATGAGTTGCTTTTTTTTTAAAAAAAAAAAAGAGAAGAAAACCAAACTGACCCTGTCTACCTACGGCTCTGATGCCTCCCACGCTCCCTGGTGAAGTGCTGTGGGGTCTGAGGGCTCTGCTAGGCATGTCCATTTTGGCTGGCTGCATGCCATACGCCCTTCCTCTTGTCCGAAAGCATTTCCCCCCTTGCCTCTCCAGACCAGTTCCTGCATGTCTACCTGCCCCCTTCCCTCCCAGCACCCCTGAAGGAGCCAAAGCAGAGAGTCCCTGGGAGGCTCCTGCCCCTGGTTATCAAATCAACGACAACAGCTCTCCAGCGAGCTGGGGAGGGCAGGAGCTGGTGGCTGCCGGAGGGCTCCAGATGTGCGAGGGTGCTGCACCGCAGCCCTGCCCTCATGGTGCCCAGCCAGCTCGCTCTGCCGGCAGCTGGAAGGTGATGCTCAGGTGTGACTCCGTATACCACGCCTGGCAGAAATGAGCTTTGACACTATTTTTAAGGCGCAAGCTTTCTGAATGCAAAACTTGTTTCCTCCTTGTGTCTCAGTGCTTTTGCAGTTCTGTTTCTATTCGGCTGGTTTGCTCCTCATGGCTTTCAGTGGATGCTGTCACTTACAAGAAGGACTAAAAGAGAAAGAAAAGTCTTACTTTTGTACTTGCCCAGGGTGACTTGGGGCTTCTCATTTGGCTGTACTAATTCAGAGCAAAATTTCAGCTGAATTCCTATTGACTATTATCTTTCTCTGATGAAAAAGCACAGCAGGGAGTCTGCTCTGGTGCTTGGGAATGTTTCCCTATTGCTATTGCTTGTTTGTTGGGTTGTTAAAAATATGTTGCAAAACCATGGGGGGAAGATGGACTTAATTTATGTAGCTGTTTTTTTCAACTACAAACATGTCTGCAAGATCAAAACCACAAAAAAAGTGGCACTGACCTTGAAAACTGCAGTAAATGTCTTGGTTTCTTTTCTAAAAAATTAAAATTAAAGGCATTTCATGTCCAGAATGTCTTTTTTAGCTTTAATGAAAAAGATCTGGAAGAGAGGCATACAGACAACCCTCTCCTCAGTATCTTGCTTGAAACAGCTTTCTGGCAAGATTAGTTGGGGATGAAAAAACCTACCTGGTTTTAAGATGTGGCTTCAGTGTTTAAGAGGGACGTTATGTGATATGGTAGCTGGGATGGAGCTACAAGGAACCTCTGGACTAATTTGATTTGGTTTCAAATTTGCAGGTATTTGAGGGGAAAAAAGGAGGTTGGAAATGCAGACAAGAAATGAGAATCTGCAGAAACTTGCCTTGCTGAAGGCCAAAGGAAAAGATAACTGAAGCAGTTAGTGCAGAAAGCTGTAAAGTCCATATATCAAAGGAGTCGGGGTTATGACTGTGGATGGCCAATTAACTGTGCCACTGCCATAGCGATGATTAAGGTGTTGAAAAGTACAGTTTGGGGAGATGCATGGAAACCTGGGGCTTGTAGGTGTCAGTATGCTACAGTTTGGCTGCGGGCTTTTCAATTCTGGACACCGGGATATCTGGAAGAGAGGCTGATTTGGGAGAATTCAAAGAACAACGGCAAAAGTAAGTGAAGTAGCTGGTTTATGAGGAAAGATTAAAAACATTAAATGCATATAGCTTTGACAGGTGTTTGGAAGAGGATGTGGAAGTGATATGACCAGAACGGTTTATGTTAAGCTCACACTAATATTATTGAGGCTTCTTTTTCAGTTTCATATGATGTATATAATGTAATTTTCAGTATCAGTACCAGAATAGAGAGTCTGTGAAAACTTTGGTTTCAGCTGTGGTTTTCATAACACACAGATAATGAATATCATTGTACTCACAGCAAGATCCCTTCAGAGCTTTGTGCTTGGAATAAAATTATTGTTATCATGAAGGGGATTATGAATCTTAAGCTATCATTATGCTATTCCTTTTCAAAACTGCTAATGGCTTTTGAAAATACCTTTTCTCTTTTTGCCCCAAGTAATACTTACAGGCTAGACAAGAGTGAAAAAGAATCACTGTGAAGTAGAGAGGAGCTAATGATGATCACCTAAGAACATCCAAGGGGAAAACACAATGTTGGCAAGTGTAAGGGTAGAAAGGGGATTGTTTTTATGATGTAGTATGAAAAATAACCCTTGTCAGTAATCAGGTTACAAAACTTCTTGGAACCAACAAACCTGGATAACTGGAAATTCAGATAGGCTGAAAGGTCCCAGAGGAGAAGTTTGGCTTGTTGACACTGGTTTTTGTTGGGTCATGACATCATGAGGAAATGTCTGAAAACATTAAATTGATTAAGAAAGAGTAAAGGGGAGGAAATAAAAACTATGCAGTGGAGATCATGACATCAAACATAGTTAAAAATACAGAAAAGCTCTTGTAGGATTCCATAGTTAGAGTGGAAGGATACAAATATGTTTTAACCCTGGTAGGTGGGATTTTATGAAAAGCAGATATAGTCAGACAAACCTGATTTCATTCTTTGACATGAAAAAAAAATTTGAAAGTAAATAGAGACATTTTCCAAGCAATTGGATATTTAATTGTATTGATTAAAAAATTGTACTACAAAATGTGTGAAATTAAAGGGTTGACTCAAAGTAGTTGCTAATGGACAATTGGTGTCGGAGGATGGATTTCTTTTTTCTTTGCAAAAAGGTGCTGGGACAGGAGGCTTCTCAAGATTTTAATCCATGATCCAGAAGCAAGTTATGTGTCTAGGAGCAAAAAACCTGTCTGTACCTGTCTGTACCTACAGGACAGGTGAATGCATATTGGAAATCAGGACTTGGAAAATGGTCTAGAGTTCAGAGTAGACAAGCAACTCCATGTACTCTGCTAGGGTGATTCTGAAGGAAAAAGATTTTAAAAAAAAAAAAATCCATGTTTTTCAAAATAATTTCTCTATTTAACCTTAGTATACAGTGTTGGTGAAACCAGTGTCCAGTTCCTGAAGTTCAACTCTTAAAAAAGGATATGGAAGAACTGGAAAGCATAACAAAAAAAATTAAAGGGCTAAAAATATACTGGAGTGGGGGAAAAATGCTCATTTCTCAATCTTTGCAGCACACCCATATTCTTTCCTGGAAGTTACAGTTCAACAAAGGACAAATTATCAGACCCTATAGAAGGATACCTCAGGGAAACATAGTGGATTTGGACATGTGGAAGGGTCAGATTGGGAAGGTTTCATAGTCCTTTCTAGCTTTAAATGCTGTAAAACTTTATTGCTGGGCCTGTTGTCTCTCTGAATACTGCAAAGCAGAACATACAGCACCACCCTATGTGACTCCTTTAATCTGTCCAAATGCATCACTTGGTTGTTGCAGCATTTGGTCATTCTCCTAAACTGTGTTGATTTCGGTGAAGTTTAAATAAATGCTTTAATCTCTTCAAGCTATTTTGAACTGCTTGTGTTTATCAGGACACCTCTTGGCACACGTAAAAGGGGACAGCGTGCAAGGCATGTGGGAAAGGGTAAGATTTCTGGTAGAAAAAGGCATTTGTCCCAAAATACAAGGCCACCTTTATGTGTGTTCCCTCTTGGAGTCGAGTACCAAAGATGGCCTTGTATTTCCTGTACTTCTGTCTGGGACAGACCGGCTAAAACACGACTGATCAGTGTCAGTTGTCCAGCATCTTCAGCCCTGGCAGGTGAAAGAAGGCGGAGGAAAGGAAGAAAGCAAAGCAGTTAGGACGAGGTATGAGGAAGAACCAATAGACTGAATGTATGAGGAGGTGGGATGAATACCCAGACAAAAAAAAGTTTCTAGCTTTCATTTTAAAGGTAGAGCTAGTGGAAGGTGGTGGCTAATATGATCCCAGTTGTACCAATGGTACCAACTTTCACCTCAGTTTTTAACAGTGGGAGATTGTTGTTGTCCCTTTGCCTCTTTT
The DNA here is from genome assembly GCF_034638445.1 of Ciconia boyciana. Lineage (NCBI taxonomy): Eukaryota > Metazoa > Chordata > Aves > Ciconiiformes > Ciconiidae > Ciconia > Ciconia boyciana. The sequence goes on from NC_132934.1 coordinate 65,312,289, forward strand.
GCCATGATACTACAAGCCTGTACTTTTCTCCACCACCAGCTTGGAGGAAGCTTAAAATCCATTGCCTGTGGCAGGCCTTACCTTATTAATGTCTGTCCAGAACTTTTGCAGCATTTTAATGAGCCTGGTAGTTTGGTTTTGATGCAGGGTCAGTCTCCCCATAGTTTATAGGGGTCTCATGTTTAATTTTGACACGCAGGTTGAGACAGGAGGAGGAGAGTGCCCAGGGCGTTTGGGAAGGGCAAGTAATTTTTCTTCCTTGACATGCTCTGTATTTAGGTAGCTGGCAGACAGAAGACGCTGCCTTAAACTGCTTCTATGGTATGGTATAACCTCCTCTACTGGTAGTGCCATTTTGTTTTTTCTTTGGAACGTGCTAGCAGGAAAAATATTTTATTCAAATATAGCGTGGACAGCAGATGTGGCTTGAAAATGCCTAAAAGCTGTATTGGAAATGCAGCGATCGCCAGGAGAGTGCCCAGCTTCTCTAAAGCAGTGTTGCTTCTCCTTTTGGCATGAAGCTCCCAGTGTGCCCGTGATGTGTTGGTGTGGGGGAGAGCTGCTGCGCTCATGCAGTGGTCCCTTCCTGACCTGCTGCTCAGCGTCAGGTGCCTCCTGGAGAAGCGCTGACAACACGTCTGGCTGGGAATGGAGCTCCTCAGCTTGATGATCCCGTCAGGCTCTGCTGGGTCTAGCAGGAGAGGCTGAGGCTATGTGTGCTGCTGGGAGTCACCACTCACACCTGTCTGAGGACAGAATAGATGAGCAGCCCTGGTCCTTAAACACTAGTTAATTTGTGGAGCAGAGGAGTACTCCTGTGACTGCCTTTGCCATTCTGCTGTGGAAAGATAACCTGTGGCAGCAGAGCAATAGTGCAAGACATGCAACGCCTTAAACCACGCTAGGTGCCTGGAGCCTGGATGTGTGCTTAGCCTGCTCCTGCGATTGACGCACAGCAGGTTTATCTTTGCAAAGCTGCCTTATCTCATTTCTGCTTGGGATATGTAGTGGAGCGGAGCTCCTCGCGACAGTCGGCACTGCAGCGTGCAGTTGGCAGATCAGGAGCAGATCTCTGCTTGGACCAGGTGTGCCCATACAGAAACCACATGGAGGGGCAGTTCTGCTGTTCCAGGCTGCTGCCCTCACCCCTGAAGCAGCCTCTGGGGAGCTGGACGCTTGGGTTATGGCCAAGACACAGAATAGAAAATACGGAAATAAAAGCAGAAGTGAGCTGTAAAGCTTCCCCCCCCCCCCAAGAACAGGGAGTGATTTTTAAAAGACCCCAAATTTTCAGAGTACTGCTAGAATGCCTTGGAGGGGATTTTCTTCAACTAAGAGTTCTCTCTTAATTGAGCCCTTTTAAGGGACTTTCAGGCAGGTGTCCCAAAAATCTTGATTCACTCTTTTGCATAGATCTCTGACAAGAGGTCTGGTGTTTGAGCCAGGCAGGCTGTTCTCTGTCAGTTTAGTCTGGCAGCAGGGAAGGAATGTAAGTCAAAGGCCCAGCCGGGGAGATGATCCAAAGCGAGTGAGCGGATGCCAGAGAAAATCTGGACCAAGTAGGGGTGTGAAGAAACCTGGGGGCAAATGGGGCAAGGAAGTGTGACAAGTTGTGTGCAGACCAGGCTGTGACTTCAGTGGTCTGCAATACGTACCAAAGAGAAATGGCTGTGCAGGACTGGTGCTGGGAAATGGCTCTTTCAAAAGCTTAGTCACTAGCAGATGCTGCAATGTCTGCGAGCTTTAAGGTAGCTCTGTGGCTGTCTAAAATGTGTCCGTGCGATGCTTTGCTTCAGAACTCTTGCATTAAACAGATATTTGAAACATCTCGGACTGGAGTGGGTTTTCCCCATGACAAGTTGTACCCATACAGGCACTGATCTCTTCCTCAGGGCTTTGGAGGGGAGAGCGGCCTGCTGTAGAAATAGCTCTGAGGTTACATATAGCTTGGTGTAGTGTCTCGTAGCAGCAGGGAGGAGGTAGTTGTCATAGTTTTCTTCTTGTCTCTAAACAGATTGTCGAGGATTTCTGTAAGGTACAAGGGCACAATTAATGTAACCGGTGCTTTCAGGCTCCTAACCATGGCTCTTAGCAGTCCTGTTTGCGATCCACAGAGACACCTAAGCCCCAGCCATTAGTAAACATACAGACAAAGCTATATCACTTTTCCCAGAACATGCTGCAAGTCAATATAGCCGGGGACCCAGCAAAGACCCAATTCCTTGAGCATCCCCTGTTTCTTCCTGGCTTGGTCTGAGGGGGGGTGCTCACGTTGCATTGCTCCTCTGAGCCTCTTCTTGGAAGCTCCGTGCAAACCCGCCTGTTTCCAGTTAGTGATGCGGCGCTTCAGGAGGCCGAGCCAAGACAAACAGGGATGTTCCCTGCTTAGGGAGTGAACGGTGGGGCCTCTATACTAGGACCTTATGGGCAGCGTACTGACAGTATATTTAAATGCTCAAGATCAGTGTTAACTTCTCAGAGTTGTGTCTTTAGCAAATAATCTTTCTGTCCTGGTGGTGATGTTCATTTAAATCAAACAAACAAAAAGGTGAGGGGGAAGGAGGAAGGAGAGAGTTTTTCCATCCCTCTCTGATGGTGAGGGAAAACTAGGTTATAAAATGTTATCCTCTATAATTTTATGTGAGGAGCATCTTTGCCCCATTTAGGTCTTTTCTCCACTACTGTCTAGTGCACAGTCTCTCAAACTGGTGGACAGGCTCATATGAAAAGGCACAAGTGTAACAACTCTGGGGAATAAAAAGGGCTTCTAGTATTTTATTGGGAAAGCATATAGCTGTAGGATTTGTTGAGGGGGTCCAGGGAAGGGCAGAGGGAAATAGAAGAGCAACTGAGAAATGTGTGCTGTTTCAGCCAACTCCTGCCGTAGAAACCTTGCAGTGCAGGAAGATGCTCCATACTGTACTGCAGAGGGGTATCACTTCTGCTCTTTACGTTGCTGGTAGATGCTGGTTGTCTTGCAGAGCTTATGTTATTAAATTTTCATGTATCTGACCCAGGCCTGTCAGCTGCTGCTGGGTAAGTTTAAATAGGAGAACCTTCTCACTTTATGAATTAAGGTTTGGAGGGTTCTTTAGGGGGTTCAGACTGACGGGACAGGGCAAGGCTGGACAACAGTCAGTTTGACTGAATTTGGGGGAAAAAATAGCAAGGAGGACTCATAGCTTAAAACTTTAATACAGACTAGTTGGACTGACCAGGAAGAAGTTTAACAAAGTAGAAACTGGGTGTAATCTCACTTAAAACAGGAGTTATTGGTGAATGAGGCTGGATTCCTCTTATTCCATATTTCTAGTATATGCGTGACGAACCTGTGACTTAGTAGCAGAATCTTTATCTACAGATTGCGCTTTCTTTTATCTTTCTCTGGCAGACATCATGCAGCTGTGTGTATTGATGCCGCTTTGGAAAGCTGGGACAGCTGATCAGAGGCACCTTTAGGAGGTCTTCATTGCTTGCTTTGGTCAAAGGCTGACTAATAAAGTGTAGTGCAAGCTGGCTCAGTCACTTACTTTGGTTGAGATTCTGGCTGGGCTTATAGGAGTAAGGAGGATTAAAGGAAGAAAAAAAAGAAGATAAAATGTGGCTTTACCAGAAAGTGATGCAAACATCAGAAGATCCAAATTTGATTCCCTCTTCACCAGGGGAAGGAGTGCACTCAGCCTTAGCAAGAAACCTTGATCTGTCCACTGGTGTGTTGGTTTTTTTGGAGGTGTCCAGTATTTTGGAGACAATTTCTGTAATTTGGGGAGAGGGTGGGAGTGTACAGTCCAAAGCAGAATGTATCAGAATGTGGCACTTGCATGTTAGCAAGATAATGTTTAAATACTGTAGTTTAGATAACTTTAAGAAATTTTGGAAGCTGTAAGTGGAAGGTGCATCTTTTGCTTAGTTATGATTATGAGTAGCAATAAGGGAAGGTGAAGACCTTGCTCATTAAGATTGTGGGATTTTGCTGGACGGAAGCATATGCGAAGAGGAAAATATGGAAGCGTGAACTATTTTGCAATCTACCCCTGTATATGCAGTGCTTAAAATGTGACTTAACCATTTATTAAAATAAAATCATTCCTGTTATGAGTTTCTGGCTGTTGCCAGCCAGCTCTGATCCTATAGTCAGCTTGAACAACGCAGGAAGTACACTGCTGTTGAAACTAAGATGCCATCCAAGTTGCTCATCCTATTCGTTAGGCACTGCATAGGTACTCCCTTGCTCAGGAGACACAGATTTGGTGTCTTGTGGGAGGGCCGCAGCATTAACTCTGCTGCAGCGGCAACATCCCAGTTTGTAAATACGGAGGGAGGGATTCGTAACTTCTGAGTACATCTGCGGTGTGGTTGGGTGGGTACAGACTCGGCTGGCTATGGGAGGGCGGCCGAGCGAATATTTTACTGCAGTTGTCACAACTATATATGGAAGACTAGAAAAAAAACCAAAAAACACTGCAGTGGTCAGGCTGCTTACCAAAAGAACCTCAGCTGAATTTTCTTTTCCAATTGCTTCAGTGTGTCTGGATTGTTTCTGTAGTAAGAAACAAGTCGGGTACTTTGTGTCTGATGGATGACAAATAGTCCGGAGATCAGCTGATACTTCAGTTTGAGGCTGCCTGTGGTGATCATGAGCGATCATAAGTACTTTGCCACCTAGTGTAGTCTTTTTTTGATGGCATTTAGGAACATCATATGCCAGAAGCAGATGTTCCCTTCAGTAGGAAGGCTTGAATACTTGTGTGTGCATGTCCCCCAACACACATGCGTGCACACACTTTGGAGGAAGCAGCATTGCTAGTGCCCTCGCAGGGCTCGCAGTGGCAGTCTTGTAAATACAGCCTGCAGGATTGATTCTGCTGATTTATGATAGTTCTGAGAGCTCCACCCATCAGGAATTTCAGGGTTGTGGTAAGTAGCCTGCAAAATCCTACTAGGCAGTTAAATTTTGTTGTTGCAACATCATAAGAGACAGTACGTCCTGATCAGGATGCACCGTAGCCCAAGATGTTTCAGGCTGATCCATGAGCCGCTCATAAGGATAGGGAACCACACAGTCTTCTCTAAGGAAGAGCAGTTCGCCCTGGAGATGTTACAAGTACGCAATGCAAACTTGGATAAGATGTCCAAGTCAATCTGCTTTTTTTCCTCATATGATCATGGGATGACAATTCAGTGAAATTGGTCTTTGAATTACATCTTTACACAAAGAAATTTTGTGAAGTCTTTGACAGAGCTCAAATCGCTTATCCTGTGGATGTAAGAAGAATTTATTCATTGCAGGGAACCTTTAAAGACATCTACTCTCTATACTAGTTTTGGTTCTTCCTGGGGCTGAAGATGGAGCATCTGTGTTCCAGCCTTATACATATAGGTAGATTTATATATCCCAATACAGGAATACTCAAGTTCTTGTTGCATTTCCAATGCTAAATGCTGCTCTAGTTTGAGGAGGTCACTTCTTGCATTGCCTTATCTGGAAAATGAATACTAACATGCCTCAGTGGTGTGTTTTATGGAATAATTACAGAAAATGAAGAGGTGCCCGTGTTGTTGAAAAAGATCTGCTGCAAGAATATGGACCTTATTTTTTATTTTCTTAATTGGAGTGCATTTTTCACTTCAGTGAAGTTCTATGGACCCGACCTCAGCCAGAATGGGCTAATTGGTGCAATTAAATCACAAATTATGTCATTCATAATACCTGTAAAGGGAGCAGTGCTCTGTGCAAGGTAGTGCTATTTGTAGGGGACAGCAGCTACAAGGGCATCTCCTGTGAAGTTCTTCCCATCCACTGATCTGACTTTTGCTCTTGGAGGAAACCTCCTTTTGATCAAACGGTACTCCTGTTAAGAGGGTCCACTAATTGGTTTGCCTTGGTGGGAGCCAAAGCCTGAGCAGAGGCAGCCCTGTGCATGGAAGCTGGTCTCATCTGGTAGCAACACTGGTGCAGAGGCAGTGCTTGTGCAGGTGGTGGGTTTGTAAGCAGATGTGGCTGAGCATCTGCTCTCAAGGAGAACAAGCCATGCAGGATTTGACTAGATTTTACCCCGTTGTCAGTGTTTGCACCACTTCCCCTGAAGCAGAACTGCACCTTCTTTGGTGTCTTCTGGATTTGGTGACTTTGTAATGAAGGACTGCTGGAGGGATCAAACTTTGGGGGAGTGCTACAGCTAAAAGGCAGACCTTGGATGCAGCACAGTCCAAGAAGAAATTCTCTGTGAGGCAGGCTGCTGCTGTAAGCGATGCAGTTTTGAGAGGTGGGTAGAAAAACATCCCATCTTTCCTGGGAGAGCTTGAATTGTGCGGGGCTGGATGCTTGGGCTGCTGATGAGCAACTGTTACAAAGTTGTGGAACCTAGCTGACCACTTAAATGAGGTTTGTCCTCATTGGCCAGACAGATCAGAAATAAGGTAGGAATCACCTTTGGGAGAGAAAGCAAGACATTGATAAGTGACTTTGGCTCTAGTTAGGTGTTCTCTGCTGGGAACGTGAGACCGCTGGCTGGCCCCTTTAGATCTGCTAGCCTAACTGAACCTGGAGTAGCTCCCTCATACTGCTCTGCCAAAGTGGTCTGTGTTACTTGACTAGTGGACCTCAAACCCATCTTGATGGAACTGGGTTGGAGCAGCAGATGTGGAGTTAAGCTGTCCTCGTTGAGGGAACAGTGACCTCTGGGAAAGATGGTGACTTCTGTTGAACATGAATAATAATCCAACACAGTTTCTGGCAGAAAGGCACGTGTCTCTGCACGTTATGCCTGTTAAACGTTTTTATCTCAAAATTCCCGGTGATATAGCAACACTAAGATTTTCTTGGTGATGCTGTTTCGTGTGGAGTACTGATGCTGTGGGATGCTGAAAAGAGGCCAAGACAGCTGAACCATGCCTTTTGTTGAAACAGATAGGATGTAAGGTCAGGGTGTAAAAGATTGCGTGTTTATTAACTCCTTTTGCACTTGAAATCTGGTGTGATGGCTTCAAACTCAGTATTGCAGTTGGAACGTGCCTCTGTTGTGCTCAGTCTGAGTTATAATGATAGAGCTGGCGTATCTGAGTAGTTTGCATGTGACTTTGCCAGGACTTGCTCAGTTTTCAAGATGTGCTCTCATCTATTGCATATGGGCAGCATTTAGCCTCTTGAGCTGTAAAAGACAGGTTGCCAAAATATGTTTCTTAGCTTGATATTGTTAAAACACTCCTCCCCGCATGCTGGGTTTTCAGGCACGTTGGGGTTTTCTGAAATGTGTTCCTTCAGGTTTTTTTCGCACTGGTTTGTGTTGTCTGAGAGGCCTACTTTCTCCACCACTATCGACAGAGACAACTGACTTCTCAGAGTTTGAAAAAACCCAACTGTTACACAGAAATGAGGGTAAGATAAGATTGTGGTCATCCAGCCTGGAGGGTGTCCCTTGGAAGCCAAAGAATAGGCAGGGGAGCATGCCATCGCAATAGCCTGCCTTATAATTGCTCCCCTTGCCCTTCCCTCTCCCCTGTCCACTTAAAAGCAGAATGCAGAAAAGCAAGAAAAAAAGACAAGAAACCAACCCCAAAAAATAGCCAGCCAGGACAGACTGAGACGGTGGAAGCAGAAGCATGCAATTAAAAAAAGCTGCATGCACCCGGTCCCAGACATTCCTGCAGCTGCAGGCTCCCGGCGCGCTATCCGGGCGGGCTGGACCCCCGCCAGCCCCCGCCCCGGGCAGGGGCTCTGCTGGGGAGCTGCCGGCAGAGGGGTGGAGGCTGGGGTTGTTGCTCTTTCTCCACAGGGTGATGAAATGGGGTTTCCAAGGTCCTGCCTTTGCTCAGAAATGTCTCACTTTCTCTGTTTATGTGCCTTGGACAGGCTGCGCTGGAGGAAGAAAGAGCCTCAGAAATCCGTCTGAAAGGGAAACCGAGCGCAGCTCCCCTCCAGTGGGGAGCCCACCTCTACTTTACGCCCTGTCTGCACAGTCCCTGCTCTGTGCGCCTGCGGTGGAGCAACTTTACAACAAATGCCTCTGTGTTTCATTTTGGGTTGGTGGGGAAGGAGCAGGGGTCAGTGCCAACAGTCAGGCTTTTGAGACCCTGGAACCGTTGAGCCTTGCATGTGTGCGTAACTTTTAACCAAAACCCGTTGAATCTGTATGATTTTATTCTACCAAAGGGATGATGTAAATCCAGGGAGGGTTAACACGTTGGTTACCGGCAGTTAAACATAAAGTGTGAGAGCAGGGCTGGGGCTTTGGTAGGGTGAATTGTGGGGATGCTCTTGCCTCTTTCTGAGAACAGCAACTCTGTGTCTGTGCTTTGGGCCGAAGTAGCCTTGGAGCTGCTCTGGACACATACTTGGTCCTTCTTTGCTGGTTTCCAAAATGCAGGTTCTTCCAAGGGTGATGTTGGATATGAGAGAAGCTGTATTAATTTATTAAAATAAATGGCTTAGCAGCACAGCTCTTGGTGTTGCTCTAATGGCTGAGGAAAGGTGAACAGCTGTATCATTTGGGCACTGAGAATTTTTTTTAATTTAAAATATGTGTTTTAAAGCATGCCCGGTGACAGCTGTGACGGGGGGCTGTGGCACATCGTTGCTTTCCTGTGCTGCTGCCTCCAGTTTTCTGTCTTGTGTCTCTGATGGAGGCTGCCACGGGAAGAGGTGCCTGGGCCTTTCACCCCGGTGTTTTAGCTTACACTGCTGAGGAAGGTGAGTTGGGCACCTTGTCCCCTTCTGTGAACAGAAATGGCTGGGATGAAGGCCTGCTCCTCCCATCCTGAGAGAGTGGTAGTCCTGCAGGGAGCCAGAGGGCAATGTTGTCTTAAACCAGGGCTGTTTTTCTGGATTTTTTCCAGAACTTGTTTGTCTGAGTTTTCGGGCAGTGACGGAAGGGTGCGGGTATCCTTGGGCTAGGTGGGTAACTTATGCAAAAAGCGCCTGGGGTGCTCTGGGTGGCTCTTGGTGAAATGTTGTCCCTTTCCCAACATCCCCAGGGCTCTTCCCGTCACAGGCAGTGTGCTCTTGTGCCACCATCGGCAGAAGCTGAACGAGGTGAATGACCACACGACCTTTTTGCTGCTACAGGTTATCTTGCCAAGGACAAAGCTTGGGTATATCAGCAGAGGAGGCTTGCCTGTGGCTGTTCCCGCACCGGTTACACAAGTGTCCTCTTGGTTTTGGGATAAGTAAAGAGTCATTGCCATGGGAATTTAAGTGTTGAAAAGCAAGATAAGAGCTGTGTACGTTCCTCTCCTGCTCCCCAGTTGTGTCTTTGTGCCTCTTTTCTGCCTCTCTCATCACTGAAGGCTTTAGCAGGCCAGCGCTGTGGTTCTCCTAAGTCCTGGCAGGGACCCTCTCTGTAGTCCTCCTTAGCTGTTTGATTTTTTCCCTAAACAAAACACCAACTTCAGAGTGTACCAGGAGAGCATCTGAACATGTGTGTGGGCATCCCTTAGCAATGAGAGATTTCACACTGTTTGGCTAGGTCTATAGCCAATTTGCTTATTATTGTTCTGGTTGCCCCTCTTGGAGGTGTATGGTAGTGGTGTTGTCTAATAATAGGAAGCTTTATTTACAACGGTGTGGTATGAAAAGCCCTATCAAGCTTTTATTCCTGCAGTTACAGCTCTGTGTGTATGGCCTCTATCTTACCAACAAAAAACCCATGAATACAAATTTCTACACATCAGAAAAGGCTGCTTCTCCACGTGTATCTCTATTCACTCCTTGAACTTTTAAAAATGGGTTTGCATCAGGATCAGACAAATCATCTGCTTAAATAAAAATGGCTAGAGCACTAAACCTTTAAAAGCATATCAGATTGTCACTGCTTTTATTTAATATTTCCATTTCAGGTGGGTAATAAGCAGTTTGAATTACTGTTAACATGGGTATCTGGTCTAAATCTGTTTCCATGTTCTGTCCTGACCTTTCCTGACTGGCTTAAAAAATCCTGTCAAAAGGGGAATAGTTTTAACTGCTGCTACATGAGCCAGAGATTGGAGCAATGTAGGCAGGGTGAAGAGACTGATGATCTCTTCTACTCCTTCCCCCCCTCCCACTCACCTGTCAACTGATAAAATACCACATACAGTGGTTATACTGAAAGCTGGATGGTCCATTTAAATTTCTGTTCTCTTCCTCTGTTTGCAGCCTTTTCTGAGTGTGGCTGGCTGTCCCCATAAAGCTCAAACTGGAGGCTTGTGTAACTGGATCCTTCTGTGGAACAGAACGATTAGGTCCTTCTGTAAAATGGTCTAGTGGGCTCCTTTTACAAAAAGCTACCCTACTGGACCTTTTGAAGTGTTATTTGATATTTTTAATTGCAATATTGGAAAAATAAAGGTGACTGGTAGTAGGGAAAAGATGGACAACTGCTCTTTCCAAAAGAAGGGTTATTAATTCTCTGTATTGTCCTATGCTTGAGTTCCTGGTGTGTGTGCATGCTAGCAACTTGCTACCGTTATAGGACAGGTACAATTCAGCTTATGGAAATCCCAGAAATGCTGAGTTACCATTTGGCATTAGTGCCAACCATGCTCATTTCGACTCTTGCTGAGGACCAGATCTTCCTGAGCCATCTGGAACCGCAACTTGTCGGTAGAATCAGACCAGTGATTTTCAATCCCTTGTCGTTTTTGCACGCCTAACAATTTTCTGGGGAAGTTTGCGGCCTCTGCAAACTTGAACTTACTTCATGTTCTTTATTTTTCTTTGTTACCCTTTGCAGATCTTGCAACCAGAAAAAAAAATAGAGGAGATGATGCTCAGCAATTCTGAAAACCTGATTATTTTAGTTTGGCATGCCTGAGTCTTTGTATCAGTTCTGCATAAGATATGGTCATTGTGAGCCTTCATTTATAAATTCTTCTAGTTCATAGAATTTTGCTGTAGTCTTTGGAGAGGAATACTGATAATATCTCAATGTGTGCATATACACATGAATATGAAGCTGTCTTAGTCAGAAGGATGTCAGAGTGCTTTACAAATGAACCGTTTGTGTTTGTATGTTAATTTAATGAATAAAAACTCATTGTGGTTTTTATGAGCTTTTATTGTTTGATGGAAGCTTAAGATACTCCATAGTAACCCACTGAATGTCAGGTACCACTTTCAGTTCATTGGGGTAACACCAGTCCAATGCTAGATCTTCTCTCATACTGATGCATGTCCTGAAACTTGGTTTTGTTTCTTTTAAGGATGCTGAATTTCAGTGGCATGAGGTCAGTACCCTTGTCTGCAGCCAGCTCCAGCCCTGCAGGAAGCGGCAGTTTCAGGATCACTTCTCTTTCTTACCCCCCCCCCCCCCCCCCCCTTTTAGTTAAAGAACCTTCCTGATATCATGCATTTGTCAGTGTCCCTTACACAACAGTTTTCTGTGTAAAATCTGCTGCAAGTTTCAAATTCCTCAAGAGTCCCATAATGTTTCGCTCTCCCTCCCTCCCGGTCCAGATGGTCTGTAGCAGATGCTCATCCGAACTGTTCTGCAGCCAAGGGTGCTGTATTAAAAACTGAGCTATATTTAACACACACAGACACATGCGCGTGCACACACACGTATATATAGCCTTAACTGGCTCTGAGTTATGCATTGCTGATAAGCAGTACAAGGTTCCCCCGATTATTTTTTTTCTAGCTGCGTACCTGTGTTTCCCTAGATCTGAACAGACTCACTTAGCTCCGGGAGAGTGTTTTCCCCCCACCCAGGTGCTCTCTGCTTGAGCTGCGTAATATGGGGGGCTGTGCTGGCTTGGTGCTCAGCACCCAGGGTTTTGTGTGGCCACGCACTACAGATGGCTTACAGGCTGCACAGGAGAAATCATGACACTTGAAATTTGAATGCAAATTGTGCTTTCTGAGCTCCTGAGCTTGCTCCTTATGTCTCTGTAGCCCTCAAAGCCTAAAATGGCTGTGTGGGTCCCTCCCTCCCTCCAGGCCTCTGCACAGCATCCAGCACCGTGCCCTGCAACAAGGGGCTCCCTCTATGTCCCAGCTCTCTTCGGCATTTTTATGATCCTGATAATCTCAGCACTGAATATGATGCAATCTTCCATGCTGTTACCCTTGAAATCCCTCGTGACAGGAGGGTATCACTTCATTATTGCCCTTAGGCATGTGGAAGCGAGAGGTGAAGGGTGCCTTTGCCCCAGGGGACGGGAGGCCCGGGCCTGCTCAGGTGGTGTGGGGACAGCACATGGCGCATTCGGCTTCTGACTGGTCCTCTAACCACAAGGCTGCATTTCTTTCCTTACAGCAATGTTGACAGAGCCTGGAAAATACACTGGTGTTTTGTTTGGTTTTGTGTTTTGGTTTTTTTTTTCTTCCTTCTTTTAAGCTCTGGGGTAACGGTTACACAGGCAGGGGACGAGGGGCCTCCGGAGGCTCGGGGCTCTTGCTAGCTAGGTGCTGGGACAGGCGTCCGTGAGCAGGCCCCATGTCCTGCCCCACACACACACCCAGGCTGGGCCTCTCCCCCCCTTCTCCGCCTGCTCACCGGGTACCCGCTCGCCTCTGAATAGCTCGAGCAGGTCTTGGCTGCGGCTCGCAGGGGTCTGAGTTAGCGTTGGCCGGGATAGTGCGAACGAGTGATTACGTGTGCCTGTGCTTATGCAATGTCTGAAACTTCCCTCCGCCCGTCTCTATCCCCAGGACTCTGGCAGGCTTTTTTGGCAGTCTTGAGAGAGTCGTCTTCTGCCCCGCACAGCGCGCTCGCTCAATGTATTCAATTAATTAAATTGCAGTGCTGCGAGTGAAAGCAGCTTTGTTTGCGCATTAGCGTTTGAGGGATGTGGACTGGGAAGATGCTGCGCAGGGGTGCGGGTCTATGTGTTGGCTGGAGGCGTTGGCTAGAGCGCCCTTCTATTTGTAGTGCCAGAAACTCGCGTTGCCTGGTGGGATTAATCTTGTAATTAGTCTTTAAAACAGGATGAAACTCCTGCTTTCCTTTAAATGCTCCCTCTCCTTCCTTTCTGTCAGCTGTTTGCTTTTAATGTTTTTCTTTATCAAACTCAAAAAAATAAGGAAGCTTTTTTCTAACATAAAATAAGAGCGCAAGTTACCTTGTTCTCTCTGTGTGTTTGAATGGGGTTGCATATTACATGTTTGTGTTGATGCTCTTTCTCAGGTTTAAAGCAAGAATAAAGTAACTTGCCTCTGATATCTCTGCTATGGGCAGCCTTCTGCTGCTGCAGACTTGGCATTTGGAAAGGACGACGGGCCATGGAGGAGATGCCCAGACATGTGCAGCTGTGCTAACTAGGAGACGTTGTAAAAGAGACTTGGAAATGAGCAACTGCTAAATGACTTCTCTTGAAGTCAGTCCTTCCACGTGGAAGCTACCTTTTAATTTGCCCACGCACCCCAGCATTCCCCTTGCCTGGGCTTGTGGGGAATCTCCCATCACCACTGAAATCAGCCATTTATCGGATGTGGTTTGTTTGGAAATTAAACATAGACTCTGAAAATGATCATGACGCTGTGCGCTTGTGAGTCCTCACAGTTTGTTGCTGGCATTTGCTTGTGCTTTGGCATGACTGTAGCTGCTCCTCTGTTCCTGAGGAACAGATTGGTATCAAAAGGATAGGGAATAGTTTGCATGCGTGGCTGTTGCTGGGTGTTTGTGTTTTCAGTCTCGTTGATTGAGAAACCCTGAAGTCCAATGCAAGCCTGCCAAATTTTCCTTCTGTGACCCTCTCCCAGCTCCCTGCTGAGGTGCAGCTCTCGGGGTAATGGCAAGCGGCTGGGGCTCCCTCCCTCCCCCAGCGGGTGCTAGGGTGTCCGCAGCCCTCACCAGCCCAGCTGGGGTGCGGGGAGGAAAGCTGACTCACTCGTGCAGTAGGGCTCGAGAACCTAGCCTTAAAAATAAATCAAGGGAAAAGGCTTTCAATGGGCTAGTGCTTGCAGGATGTGCCAGCACTTGGAGTTTATTGAGCGCTGTGTTTGGAGCTTGCTTGTGAACGGGTGGGTTGTGTCTAACACGAACAACCTTTGGTTTTAAACCTAGATTCTTGAACTGTGTTCCCCGGCTGCCTTCCTGATAAAGATATCAAGTTATCTGGAGTATGGGAATGCAAGGCAGCATCAGCAGGTTTCCCAGCTCCGGGTTTGTATCGGGTTCTCCAGAACATGCTGCCACTCTAGTAAACATCCTTGTTTTGTTGCAAGAAGGCCAAAGGAAACAATTATGATTAATTAGTTTAGCCTTATGTAAATCGTGTGCTATAAAACTTTCCCAGATTGTTTCCTGTTTGACTTCCTGCATATCTTTGTAGAGAAACCTCCAGTCTTCAATTAAGAATGGCTTGAGTCAAAGAATTCATGCTGTTCCTTCATGATTGATTGTTCTCCCTTTTTTTAATATTGTGTCCCTTTATAACCATGATGAATGGATCTGGTTTCAGTTTGTAATCTCAGCTGCAAGCTGGTAGAGCTGTTCTCTAAGTCCTATTCCCCATTTCAGTACTTAAAGAAAGTTCATGTTCTGCATTCATTTCCTCTTTGACAAGCTGAATACATTGGTTTCTTCTTTTGTTATTTGCTTTGATTTTGAGGCAGGATTTCCAGCTCCGCAGTGATTCTTGTGGTTCTCTGAACTTTCTCCAGTTGTTCAACATCCTTTTTTTGGAATTTGGCGGTATAGGATTGGAGCTTGGCTGTGGCCAGTAGCAGCTACGTCTGACGTAAGCATGGAGAAAATGCTTCACACCCTTCTGTCTTCTGAAGTCTTCAAACTCATGTACTCTGGGTTGTGCAGGGAACACAGGCTTGTGCAGCGGGCTGTGCGATTGGCATGAGGCTGTAGTGCAAACCGTAGCTGGGGATTGAGCCTTACAGGGCGACTTGTTTTAAATATGGAGCCTCATTTAAGGAAAAAAAACAGCAAAAAACCCCCCCTAAATAAAGAAAAAAGGCAAGATTGCGGCAGTACCATTACCACCCTGCTGTTCTTCGGTTGTGTGAGCCCAGCACTGGCCCCGTAGCACGGGACAGCCGTGCCGAGGATCCCCAGTGCTGGGCTATTCCTGGGACTGCGTGAGACCCCAATTCTCTGGCCGAGGGACTCGAGCTGGGGTGCAGCGAGGGGTCTCTCGTGCTTGGAGCGTGAGCACGCATCTGCAGTAGTTCCTCCCCAGGCCCTCCTTCGTGCTCCCAGCGCTTGCGGTACCTGTCCCACAGACGCTCCTTCAGCCACGTCTCTCTCAGGGTCCCAAGTCCTTTTTGAGATCTCTGCTCCTGATTGTCAGTCACCTGAGCGTGACTTGGGGCCTTTTGTTTGTACCAGTAAGATTTTTTTTTTTGGTTTGGTTTTTTACCTTCAGCTTTATTTAAAACATGTCACTTGTTTATGGCTGCTTACCAAGTACTCTGTATTTTGGTTTTGTGACCTGACCTTTTTATTATTCGCTGCTCCTGCTGATGCTGCGTTATGTGCAAGCTTCAGTGGTGGTGACTTTTCCTCTCAGGTCATTGATAAAATATTAGAGTCTGGAGCCAAGGACTGATCCCTGTGGGAAGCCACTGAAAACGTGTGGTGCAATCAGCTGATTTGTGTTTCGCATCTGGGGATTTCTTATTTCTTTATCACACTGAATGTGGCCTGTTGACTTCATATCACTCTGGCTTTGTTTTGTATAGCACCAAGGCAGTTGCCTTACGAGAGAGAACGTGTATTAAGCTTGTAATATTACTACAAAAAGAGATAAAATTTGGGAAGCTAGATAGTCAGTTATTGTGGAATTATAAACATAAATTAGATTTCTCTCCCTTTTATTCTTGGACTCTAACTACTCTCTTCCCTTCTCTATCTCTTCCCTTAGTCAGGAATGAACAGTAGGTAGGTTAACTTGCTGTTACTTTGGTTGCCTTGTTTACACTAAATATTTTCATATTATTTTTTCCAGTCCATCACTATTGTCTCATACTGAAAATAGTTTCAAGAGCTCCTTAGAAACTGTGTTTAGACTTTTCAGATGGAGGTTTTCTAGGTCTGCTAATTAAAACGGCCAGCTTTGAGTAGCTGTTGTTTTTATATTCTCTTCCGTTATTGTTGGGATGAAAATCATTTCATTACCATCCCGTGGGATGGCTGTATCATCTGTTCTCATATAAAGAGCAGTAATTCAGAACCGCCCCCTCCCAAGAATATTCAGTTAAACATTTTGATCTTCCTCCCTCCCCGCCCCCCAATAAATGCAGCCAAGCGATGGCCTGGCCTATAATTAATATTATTCTAGGTCCTGACAATCTCAGAAGCAATCTTTTTTCCCTCTGAATTGTATTTTCTATTAACTTATTCTTGTTTTCTGGGTTCTGATTTATGTTAATTCACATTAATTTGTCCTTTCTTCCAGTAGCCTAAATATGTAATACTTACAAGTTTCCATGGTAAGCAGGGTTGTTTGCCCAGTGTGGCTTGCTCTTCACCTGCAGTGGTGAGATGGCAGGGCTTTTGTTTTTGTTTTTTAGGCACATCGTGAAACGCTGATAAATGATTTACAATCAACATTGATAAAGACCCTTCTCTAAGGTTCTCTTGATCCTCTGTTTTATGGGGGCAGCCTGAAGAGCTTGACCATCTCTTTAGGACTGCAGAGCACGGGCTGGAGGAAATGTTTGTTGCAGGAGAAGGGTAGGGCTGCACTGCCCAGCGTCACGCTGGCACTGCTCCCACAGCAGCGTGCCTCCGTCTCGCTGACTCGGGGATGCAGGGATCTAGTGCCAGCCCCTACTGAGTCTCCTTTCCTTCTTGAACCTGCCTTTCAGGTGCAGAAGAATAAATGAGGGTAAGTCCATAGCAGTGACAAGAATGACCACTTTAGGATGGGTAGTTTTAAATGGCGAGGCACAAGTCAGTGACACTTGGCAAAAATACAAAACTGGGGATGGAGAGGAAGTTCTTGCACAACCTCAGTATGCTGCTTAGCTTTCGCAGGTTTATTTTATCCTTTTCCAAGCACTGTGACTTCCCCCCCCCCCCATTGCTTTCCCTCTGCACCCTTGTTCTTCTGGCCCTGCTCCTCCAGGGTCTTCACCTGCAGCTTGCGACTTCCTTCCCGATTCCTCTGATCTTCTTTAGGTTCTGCAAGGTGATGAGTAGCTTAGGCCTCTCTTTCACCTGCTTGTGAGCAAAGGTCTGGAAATGAAAGGTACAGAGGGAGGTACACATGGAGGAGGGGGATGCTCTGAATGGGGGAGGGCTAGCTAAAGAAGCTGAAATGCCTGTTCACAGCCAAATGAAGGCAAAGCCGGTTTGAAAGTCTCCCCTGTATTAGAATTCGTGAGGGCAGAGAGCCAGCACACGTATTACTAAATAAGCTGTTTCACTAGTCCCTGTATCTCTGGAAAGAAGCATAGAGGAGAACTAAACACACAGCTTTATTTTTGTTTTTGTTTAAGACCTTGTCTCAGGATACAGATGTTTCCATCTACTGCTATTTTGGGTCCTGAACCTTAATCCAGTACTGCTCCTATTTTATTTTTTTTTTTTTAATAAAATTGACTGAAGTAGTGTTTTCTGGCACTGTGACAAAAGACTTGTCATAGGAAATTGGAATACCAGCTCTCAAGTATGGGGTGCCTTAAAATAATTTGTCTAGATGAATGCTACGCATACTTTTGAGTTTGTATTTATTTGATCTTGTTCACGTCCTGTCTCCTTGTTTCCTTTCTCTCTACAGCTTTCAGTAGAGCCTCAAAACTAAACTGGTCTGCCTTTGACATGAGTAAAAACCAAGTGACTCCTGCTGCTCTCATGGTGATGTAAAATGAAATGCATCTTTCCTCAGAGGGAGGGTGCCAATGTACCAGTGCTGATGGAGGTACTGGTCCGTACAAAATGAGGTGCCAAAACTATTTCTGTGGGTTTTTCTGCAGAATTAAGGCTGTACAAGTGCAACATGGGCATCCTGAAGTATTCATCTTGTGGTATGGAGGACCACTGGAGACAGCTTCAAAACGCAAAGCTTTTTGCTCTGGGATGGGTTTGGACAGGACTGGTTCATCGAAAGCAGTTCTAGTGTCACGGCTTGAGGTATAAGGTAGAGACATTCTTCCCTAGCGTTGTCATCAACAAATACTATTGCTCCGCTCTTCCTTAGCTTCCTGGGGCAGTAGCTGGTTTGACATGAAGCATGCTGCAAAGTTGCAAGCTGGAAACGTTTTGACGGTTTGGGACCGGAAGGCTTTGATGATACCTGCTGTTGGCAAAGTATCGGCTCTGTATGCACCTACAGTGTTTGCAAGTTTATGGGAAGGATGAGAGGTATGTCAGATCAAAACCCAGGATGTTTCTACTGAAAGCTAGGCATAGGACTTATTTACTGGAAAGGGGTTCTTTAATATAGTCATTTGTTCCACTGTCTGGTGAGATCACATGCTGGAACAGGATTTCATATCAAACGGACTTTTTTAGTGCGTGGTATTTAATGTGTAACGCTCAGTGACAGAAGCACTGAACACAAAGTCCTGCCAGTGTTGTTTCTCTTTCTTCCCTGATAGTAGATATTTATCTGATAGAGGGGGCAGCAGTTTCTGCTGGGCAGGGTCTAAAACCCGTGGCAGCTGAGGTCATTGCTAGCCAAAGGCTGCTGATCCTTGAGCTCTGAATCAGGCAGGGGAGTTCATCTCCCGGGTAAGGTGATATGACCTATGGATTTCTTCACATTTGTTTTGCAAAACCACTCCATTTTTTTTTTCTCTCCTTCCCTTGTGCTCAAGCACCTGTCCCTTGAGTTCAAGAAAGGATTATATGTGTTTGGTGTGTTTTTTCTTTTTAAAACTTTACACGCATCTGCAATTTTAACCATTATGTCTATGAATATTAGGCAGCATTTATAAAAGCTAATTCATATTTTCCATAATCAGCTCAAGGAGTCTGCATTTAGGCACTTGAAGAGGTAGTCTGACTCTTCAAAAATTAAGAGCGCTTAAATAAACATTTAGGAGCTTATGTTTGTGTCCTTTCTTTTCAAGCCTCAGCTTCCATGCTTCTGCTCTTAAAGAAACAAAAGACCCAGCAGAACTCCCTCAGTAACTCTTTAGTGAAATAAAATGCCCAATCTCTCCTTAAGCTGCCAATACTGATAATAAAGTCTTACTTATTTTATAATAACCAGACAGCTTTAATTAAAGAGCTGAATTTTGATGGGTGGTGTGCAGGTTTGCAGCCAGTGTTAGGAAAAAGAAGGAACAATTGCTCCTGCAGGCTGGAACCCTGCCATTTAAACTTTACAGCCGTTAAAGAAGTAATGTTGTTGAAGAAGAAAAAGCAATTTTTATTTTAAATGTCAAGTGTCCTGTCAGTGAGGACTGGCAAGCCAGAGCGTGCAGCGAGCGCTGCTGACGGAGCAGAAGTTGTTGTTTCCTACCTACACTGCTCAGACTAATTTAAGATCCTCCTTTGAAAGATACTGGTTTGGTCCTCAGGGAGGAGGCTGTTGTGAACACTTTAAACATGAAACAGCTGAGCTGCAGAGCATCTGCGTTCTGCAGGAGGCCCCCTGCACTAATGGGAACCTAGACGAGACATTATGATTTTGCCGGGCTCTCCTAACAGCATCCCGGTACAGTGTGCCCACTGGGACGGTTAAGTTTCTGGGAGGTTGTACCCATGGGCAGAGGCTGGCAGCTTCAAGTGTTGCTTAACATGTGGGAACTGTGATGAGACCTTGCAGGGTGAGCAGATGAACGAACTGCCGCTGGTGTGCAGGGCAGGTTACAGCACCTCTGTTTTAAGTAACAGTCCCTGAATTGCATGGTGCTAGGCATCCTTGAGGAAAGGGTTTTTTCTCCTTGTAGGCCAGCTGGAAAATCCCTGTGACTTCTGACTTCTCTCCATGGTTATCCATTCCTCCTTCCTGTTATATCTGTAAAGTCATCTGGGAGTTGGACTTGATGATCTTCATGGGTCCCTTCCAAATTGAGATATTCTATGATCTCTAAAGTGGGTGCAGGACTAGTAGATTCTGTTTAAAACACAGGAATCGTGCTGGCTGTGCCCTTTACAAAGGGCTTATCTGTGCCCCTTGACAAGGCATGCTGTTACATGAGGACTGAGATGAATTTTCCTAGCTTTCCTCCCCTCCCTTTTCCATGGTGAGGGAAGATGGTAAATGAAACCAAGTGCAGTGCGCCCGAATGTTGTAAAACGCTGCTATAATGTTAAGATCTAGCTGCATGCCTTGAAGAAGAAAGTGGAGTAACTGTTTTCTTTCAAAAGTGGCCGTAAGTTAAACCAGCTGTGCAACAACAAAATGTGTTATCCTTGCTGCCGAGCTCTTGGGCAGCAAACAAGACCATAAATGCCCACAGGTGAATTGTAAAATTTGTACGCAAAGGTTTCAACTTGTCTAAAAACTTTCTTTCATTGCTTATTTTTTGGCTAAACACTGGGTAGTTACCCAGAAGACGCTAGTTAGATGTAAAACTTGCGGTAAATGCAAGTTCTTTCCAAAGAGCCTGTAGGTGTACCTGGGGCATAACCTAGCAAATTAATATTATCTCACAACAAATATTTATGACTGGCATTGCATGCCTGGAGCATAGCTGGGGCAAAACCCCCCCCCCCACCAAACAAAAAAACAACTGCATCTGTTCCTTTCTTCACTAGATAGTTTTAAAAAACATAACTGGTCTCTTTAAGTACAGGGTGCCAAAAATCATCAGACACACCAATGACTAAGTTTTGGAAGCTGAGCTATTTTCTCTGTCTAGGGTGAGTCACAGCGGCTGGAGGTGGCAGGGGGAGGCTTGCCCCTACTCTTGGTGGTTTGGAGGCTTATGAAAGGCAGACCTGTCAGTCAGGCTTGTCTTGCAGTCTCTACAGTCACTGGTGGTAAAGAATTGTGGCCCTGCTGCTCACTGGGTGGAGAGAAGGGCATGGAGAGAAGTGATGGAGAGTTTCAGTTTTCTGTGGTTCTGCTGCTCGAGCTGCAGCCCAAGAGCTGACTTACAAGACAAATGAAGTGCATGCCAGTGAGCCTGGTGTAAGAGGCAAAAAAAGTAAGGGGGGGGGGGGAAGTAGCCGAGACAAAAGAATGAATGCATCTGACCTGAGAGCATAATCCAGACGCTTGCTTGGAACACAGAATTAATAATGTATTTTGAGGTCTCAGCCAGGGACCCAGATGGGGGGAGCCTTGTTGAAGGGCTTCCAGCTCGCTGACTCACCGCTCCAGAGCTCTGGCCCCCGTGACTCGCTCCTCTCTGGCTCTTTTAGGGAGAGGGTGGGAAACAGCAAAACATGTGCCCAGCCTATTGAAAAGTTAGACTAGATCCAAGAACCATGCACTGGGGGAAGGGCAGAGGAGTGTGAGAAGGATTTTCCTATTTTATATGACTCCCAAGAGGCTTGGGCTAGGAATGAGCAATAGCATCCTCTTCTCTGCTTGCAGACAGTGGGCTTAAGAGACTGAACTTCACGGTTGTTTTCTCAGCCTTGCCTCAACTGCACAAGGGCTTTTTTTTTTTCTTCTTTCAACCCATACTTAGTTCTAGTTATTACAGAGTTTAATTTTAATTCTCTTTTTAAATCCAAAATTTTTTTTTTTTTTTGGGGGGGGGTGTTAAGAAAAGTGCAAGAATATTTTGGAACAAGGAAAGGCAAAGGAATAAACATGGTTATTGAAAAATCCTCCCGATTAGTTAAAAATAAATATATCTCTTCTTTGCTGGTTGTGGGTTGGAAATACTTGAGTGTTTGCAATGGAAGTGTGTGCATGCATGTGTGCATAATGGGGTGGATTATAAGATTTGCTCAGCATGAACTTCAGCATTTCCAACTGTGTAACCTGAGCAAGTTGGGAAGATGTACAGATTTAATTACCATGTAAATCTATTAGCTCTGAATTTCCTGGCATTTGTTTTGCTAATGACACAACCTGAATGTTATTCACTTAGTGGATTTTTTTAATCCATCCAAATTTTTTTTTTTTAATGCTTAAAATGAGTAATTGCTGGTGTGAGACTCCAAACGATCATATCTGCTGTTATGGTGGATCTCTTCGCTGTTTTCAAATACCAATTTCATGTTACCCTTCATATCCTCCCACAAATGGGGTAATTTCAGTGTAGTTAATGACTAGGCAGTAAAGAATTTTATAGTAGAGTAAAATAATTGAGCAACTATTTCTCTGTGTCTTGGTTTTGATTTTTACGCTGTAGAAGATAAACACCTAGAAATCTGAGGTTCCCTCTGTTTGCCCTTGGCAGGTAAATAAGCCAGGGTAGTGTAAATCTCTCTACTGTGTTATCAGCATGTTTTAGGCGTGACTTGGGGGACTGTTTACAGTTCTGAGTCTCCCTGTTCTCTGCTATGGCTGCATCTAAGGCTTTTTTCCTGCCATCAGAAAGCTCTTCCAGCTATTTTGGTCCTTGATTAGGCTGAGAGGGAGGATCTCTGTGTCCTGTTTAAGAGCGAGCAGTTAGATGTACCTGCAGTCGCATGCTCAATACTGTGGTCTGTCCAAGGGGTCTCTTGGCAAATCAGATTTCAGCCATTTCAGGTGTGGTTGCATTAATTTTTTCAAATATTCGCTGCCAAATATAGTTGGTTCCCCCTCACCCAAATTAATGCATACCAAAGGTAAGCACCCTGATATATCAAACTGTATAGGGTGCAGCCTTCTGCTCTTACAGTCTTTCTTCCTGTGGGGATGTTGGTGAATGACTCTGTGGGGTTGGTCTTGTCTCTCTTTCAGCCCCCATCTTTGGAATCAATCTTACAGAAAAATACTGTATTGCTGCCAGGCTGTCCTTCGTTTCTCAACCTTGTAAGAGGTTGAGATGCAGCAGGAGCTGGGATCTGTGCCTCGTCACAGTGATGTATCAACGCACCCCATGCCAGTAGAGGAACTCTTGTGTTCCCTGCAGGGCATATGTGAGTGAATTGCAGAGGTGAGGCTATGGGGGCTCCATTGGTAGCTCTTCTCAAAGCTGACGAAGATGAGTACCATGTGATACAAGCTGTGGCTGAGTTTAGAGAAGAACAAGTGGTGGCCAGCTTCCCTGCCGTAAACGTAAAGGATTTCTAGAAAGGGAAGAAGTTGAGAGAAGTGATGCACCTGAAAATCTGCAGAATTTGTGTTTGAATCTCTGAAAATTAACTGATGCCCAAGTGCCAGTGAGTACTGAGAACAGTTGTCTTGGTTGTTGGATGCTGGCGCACACTGACACCTCCAGTCCATTGCTGATGAGCTTGCAACAGGAAAGTCAACAGCACCACCAGCAACATGTCTGGGAATAAAAACACCTGCCTTGAGGAACCTTTTCAACCTGTGCCTTGGGGTTTAACCTTGGGGTTGGGCATGCAGAAGGTCACGGACTTCTCTGCTGCGTTGCCATCATTGGTAGGCTTGTGTGTGCAGTCCTCCACGAGCAGCATCTCTAGGCATGGTTCTTCATTAGCTAAAAAGGGCAGGTCTCTGCTCCAAGCCCTTATGGGTAGATGCTGTGGCAAACACAGGCAGAGCTGATAGAGAGGTGCGTGATGCCTTTTACAACTCTTGCCGTGCAGTCAGGTCTGGAACCTAACCTGTGAAGGCTGACTGGCATTTATGTGCCATCTTTAACAATTGGCATCTTGCCTGGATGCCCCAGAGCTTGAAGCCTTTTGTTAGCAGCTGTGACTCCTACTCGGACCTCCTCAGCTACCATATAAGCAGCTGCCAGATATCTGTGAAGTGTGTGCTTGGTTCCTTGAAGAGGAGATGGTATCTCCATGTAGCCACGTTTCTTGATCTGTTTGATGCTATTAACTAGAAATGCTGCTATCTTTTGTGATATTTTGTGGTTTATCTCCTACGCACCTTTATTTATGCAAACCACAAAAGAGCTGCTGAAGAAATGATTCCCTTTTCTCCCTGTTATCTTAATGTGAGAGGAAATGGGGAGACGGGGGAGGAGGGGGAAATTCATGCCTGTGGTGCACGTTTACTTCCCCACGGATGGGAGCTGGTTTGTGGTCTCCCCTTTCTTCCCTCTTTCCTAATTTTCTCCAGGAGCACTGCCTTATACATTACATGCACTCTGATTCCTTTGATGCAGAAGTAAGAGTGCAGTCTTTGCCTCCCACCCCCCATTAGTGCTGCTCAGGCCTTACAAGAGATAAATATCAGGCAGTTTTGTACCTACGGGTAGATGGTGGGCTTCATTTTTATCCCATGAGTGCCTCCTGGGTAGAAGGGATGTTCCCACCTAGGCAGTTCCTCTTGCAGAGGAGGGATTGATCCCTCCAGGATGGGGAGACCTCCAGCTGAGCCAGGAGGGAGCCATTCACTCCCAGGAGGGGAATATCTTGAATTCGTGGGTGGTTCTCACCCTGGCACGTTGCACGTAGGCTGGCTTGCCCTGTGCTGCTTGGAGAGCAGGGCTTGCTTTGCAGGGTGCCAGGGTGCTGCCGCTGCAGCTCCCCTCTGGGCTGGCTCTGCTGGAAAGGGGGGATTGTGCTGCTACAGTCGGTGTGTGGGACTTGCAGCTGACGCAGTGCGTTTTCTAGGCTCAGCAAAGCCTGTCACTTGTTTAATAATTGAAATATAGTTATGAAGTATCATTTGGGGCTCTTGACTTCTCTTCATTCCTTTTTTAGTGAGTTCTTAGAAAGTCAGTTTTCTGAACACGACTGTTTCATTTTTAGTCATGATAATGTCACGTCTTTAGACAACTGGGGCTAGTGCTGCTCTCGTCTGGCTTCAGGTCATCTGGTGGAGAAGTCAGCACTGCCATGCACCTAGCAAAACCTGAGCCTCCGTTTTACTTCAGAGATGTTCATTTGATCAGACAAGAAAGAAGAAAACCCTTGTCCCTTAGGCAGAGCTGGAGAAAAGGGCCTTTGTCTGGCAGGAACAGGCAGATGCTGTGGAGAGCTGCAGCCCGCGGCCCAGCTGGTCTGCAGCCAAATACTACTTTCGAAGAGCTATCCAAAATCTGCCCCGCACCCGGATGTAAGAGCTCTCCTCTGTTTGCTTACCGTGGGGAGATGTCTGTACATGTTTTGTGTTCCCCAAAAGCACCCGGGTTATAGGCGGGAGCAAATGTCCAACTGGATCAGTGGTGAAACTCCGTAGGGCTGCAACTTACTTTCTCTCTGTAAACAGGAGCGCTGCTGTTTTGTTTGTCTTTTCAATGTTCTGGGGGAAGGGGAAGCGGAAGATAAGGTTACATCTGTCCTAAATCCATGTCTTTTTACAGAGGTTAAATCCCAGCTGAACACATCTCTTTGCTATGTAGAGAGAATAGTTTAATAATTCAAGCAGGCTCCTTGTACCAACACATGTCTGCAATTAGTCCCGTGGCTGCCAGTGGGGTGTGAGGATAGCAGGAAGCTGGCAATGGAGCTGTCTACAGAGGTATTAAAAATAAAAAAAGAAAAGCAGAAAAAAAGGCACATTTTCAATGCAAGTACTCTTTTCTCTCTTTTTTTAAAGGTGAACTCTCTGGGTAAAAGATGCCAAGCTGAAAGCCACAGACAAAGAATTTCTTTCTTTTGCGAGCAAATATATATACAAGTTCTAAGGGTAAAATTCTCAGTTTCCTCCCTAAATTGCCCTTTCCTGTTCCTGAGTGCAGGGATGATTGCTGCTGTATCAGAATTGGGGGTTGTTCTGTGGCTTTCCAGCTCTGGAAGCGGCTGATGACCGCTAAGGTGCATGTGGAAGCAGAGAGGGGAGCGCGGAGAGGAGGAGGAGGAAGAGGAGGGTTGGCGATGGGAGAACGTGCTTTGAAGAGACAGAGGGAGCAGCTTAGGTGTAGGCGGAAGTTTCGAGGAGCTGGAGGCCTAACTGCTCCTGGGTGGTTTCTGCTGTAGCTGCTGCTCAGATGCCTTTTCTTTTTTAATTCTCTAGGCAAATGGAGCTGCTTTCAATGAGACAATTGTTTTCTTAAGGGGAAAAAAAAAATCAAAGCGAGCTAGCTTTAAGTGTTCACTGTAGCAGAGATGTGTATAATGTATGAAAGATTCCTGTAAATCAAGTGGTGGTATTTTTCGTAATCACCGAGTGAGGAGAAATCCAGACCCCTAAAATTGTCTGTTCCCTGAGTTCAGTAGCTGTGCGGTCTGACCTGTGGCAATTGTTTGAGGCTTCTCTATTGACTGGTATTCAAAGTTATATCGCAGACCATTAAAAATAAGATTAAAAATTATAATGAAACCAGAGGATCATTTTAAAAACTGATTGACCATTTAGTTGCTATCAGACAATTCTGTTGTAAATGCAAATTCTTTTCTTCTTCACAGCTTGCTGCTTTGCAGCTGCGTATGAAAAGGAGAAAGCACAAATGTTGATTAACATGTTGAACATCCTTCCCCACCCCGAGGTCCTCTTTCTCTCTGGTTTTGGGAAGCTGAATGTTTGTTTCCTTCTTTGCTTTTCCTGAAGCGGTTTTAGGAAAATTCCCCCCCCCCCCCTTTTTTTGTGTGTGTGTGTGTGTGTGTGTGTGGAATCTAACATACCTAACTTTAATCAAATGGAAGAAGTAAAATAACATTTGATATCAATTTCTTCCATATCAAAGCAGTAATAGACAGAAGGCTAATAGAAATCTTTATTTGTGAATTTGCCAAAAATAGCCGAGTAGCCTGTGGTCATTTTGTCTTTCAGTTGAGTCTGTTAAATTAGGACATCTAAATAGTGTCAGACTAAGTCAGCACTTAGGTATGATATTTTCAAGGATGACATCCTCAGAGTGGATGATGCTGGTGATAAAGTAGCTGTGTGTAGAAATCAGGGTACAAATATTGTAGCAGCCCTATTTCAGCATCTGCTAGTCATCAGTCAGAATAATGCATGCAAGAATTAGAAAGAGGAAAATGTTCTAGCCAGCTTTAGGAAAATATGCAAACAAATATAATTGACTCTTGCCACTAGCCTGAATGAAAAGAAGTGTGTAGACTGTGGGGGAAAAAATGTCCTGAAGAAAGGCACTGCTTTTTTGTAAGTTCATCCTTTACTTCTGTTGTGGTTGGGAAGCATTTCTGTCCCTTGTTAACACTTTAATAGCTGCCTACCCTGTTTTACTCAGTGTCTTTATTGATGCACCAGGGTGTTCAACTAGTCTTGAGCATCCTTTTCTTTCTTCTTTGCGTAGTGGGGAATTGTAGTTTATACTTTTATCCTTGCAGATGTCGGGAGGTAGCCCTGGATGTGAATTGCTAGTGAGTCCTTGGGTATCAAAATTAAAATAAACAAGGCTTTCTAAGGTGGTCATGAACCTCTTGCTGAGTCATCTGAGAGTTTGTTTAGTAGTGTTATCATTTACAGTAAGTAAATATGAGGCTACAAATCTGTTTTGCCATTTGTAAAGGCTTTACTTGAGCTAGCTTGCTATTCCAGCATAGCAACTGTGGTCCTCTGTTTATTGCCTTATGTTTAGTAAATATTTTCCTTTCCTCAGTGTCAGTCAGAATTGACTGAAACCTTATTAATTTTGAAAGAAGGCACAGTTAGCATTCGTGAGCATCTTGGAAGAGGCACTCGAACTTCCAGGGGACTCTGTGAGAGCTGGCTGTGCTCAGTGTTTTCCAGCATCAGGCTTCAAGGCCACAGGTGCTGCTGGAGCTGTGAAATGTGCGTGCATGGGGGTGTGAGCACACCGCTTCCCTCATGGGTTTATACAATATTGGCTTGTTTAATTCTTAATTTAGAATACAGGAAGCTGAATCTTGAATTTCAGTGTTTGTTTCTGCAGGAGAGAGCAAGATGAAGAGCCAAGATCAATACTGCTTGCAAAACCGGAGCAACTCAAACAGACTTAGACTTTTGTAGGATCATGCCCCAATTGACAAAGACTCCTATATAAGATGGTAGATAGTGCCTGATTGTTCGGAAAAGCTTATTACAATTCATTGTACAAATATTTTTGCACAAAAATAAATTCTTTGTGTGAATGAGATGAGCAGGAATGGTTTCTTGCCGTGGAGTTTCTTGGTCTGTCAAAGATGTAGTCTTCTGACGTTGGAAACAAAATCAAGAAGAGATGCAGAGTTTTTGGCTATTGATGGGAACTGCATTGGAGTCTCAAGGAAGTAGATCGTGAGATTTCATTTGTGCTCATTTTGAATAAGAAACAAACACAAAGTTATCCTACTACATACAGCCATAACATGTGCTGTCAGTGTAATCAATTCAGTGTAATAGATAAAGTGGTAATTAGTACTGGCTGTCAGGAGCTTTAGCTCTGGGGCCTAGAAGCTGGATATGGGCTCTAGTCCTAGGTGGAATGCAACTTCTAAAACAGATACATAAATCAGCCAGGAAGGCCATTTTATAGCAAATGCGTTAATTGCTTGGCTGGCAACATGCATGGACCCGTTTTCCTAGAGCATGCTGTATGTTCTGCGCAGCTAAAATAGCCATATGTGGTGTCGGAGTCTGTTTGAGTGTGTTTCCTTTTTCTTCTCTGCTTCAGTGAACATTAACCCAATATATTCTACTCTACACACAAAGTGTTCTGGTGATAAATCCTGCAGGATCTTTCACGCTGTCTGGGTCAAATGTGCTTTCCCATTTTTGGTGGCATGCTGTAGAGGGTACCTTTGCGGGGGTGGGGAGGAGGCTGCTTCAGGCCATGACTACCATGGTTCTGTTTTCCGTTTTCATTGCAAGTCAGTCACAGGCTCTTCTGTTGTAATGGATGTCTCTGAGAGGACTTTTGTTCTAGCTGTAGCTTTTCAGCTTGAAGTAGTGATTGGAGGAGGAGGTTGTTAGGCAGGGCTGGTAGATCCTGCTGCTGACTGGCACGGGTGCCCGGTGCAGATACTGGGATTGTTCTGATCAATGCTCTCCTGTTGCTGGCATGACAGACAGGCAAGGAGATAAACTTTTCCCCCCCTTTTTATCTCCACAGCACTTCACAGAGTTCCTGGATGAGTTTTCATCCGATGTCTTAGGCCAGCTTTTGAATGATCCCTTCTTGTCTGAGAAGAATGAAATAATGGAGGTGGAACTGTCTCCGGCATCCCCAGCACCCCTCATCCAGGCAGAACACAGCTACTCCCTCTGTGGGGACTCTCGACCCCAGTCTCCCTTGACCCACATCTCGACCGATGACAACTTTAATGAAGGTAGTATGCACTGAGCCCTTGTTTGTTTGTCGTGATGATGCAGGAATAAAATGCTCCTGGTGGGGTGATGATGCACTAAGGGTGCATGTGAATGCTCTTTGCTAATAGATATACCTACAATGAAATCGCAGAAGGGATTTGTTTAAGTCTGCAGGCATTGTGAATAAAGAAACTTGTCCATAGACAGGGAAATTGTGCTCAGCAGAAGTTACTAACTTTGCACTGTAAACATTTTGAATTAGAAGGAAAGTACCCATCAAAAAGAAATGGGAGAAGGGCCAGAAATACACTTGTTTGCATATATCTGGATATGTGGTTGTTGGAGATAAATGGAGACTGGTAAACCAAATGAGGACCACTATGAAGTCTGGGTACTGTAGAACATGACAGGTAAGGAAAGGGTGAGGTGGGTTTTGTTTGGTCTTCTGGAGAAAAGGCAAAGGGGAGATCTTATTGCTGTCTATGGCTATCTGATGAAAGGGTGCAGAGAAGACAAAGCTGGACTCCTCCGAGATACACGGTGGTAGCACAAGAGGTAATGGTTGCAAGTTGCAAGAAAGGAAATTACAGCTGGGTGTTAGGGAAAATCATTTTCACCATGAGAGTGGGTCAGACATTTGAACAGGTGTCCAGAGAGGCTGTGAAGTCTTCATCCGTGGAGATATTCAGAGCTGAGCTAGGCAAGGCCCTGAGCAACCTGATCCAAATTGGCCATACTCTGAATGAGGAGTTGGGCAAGATGGTCTCCAGAGGTCCCTTCAAAGCTACATAATTTCAGGTTTATTAAAAACAAACAAACAAACCTTTTAAACTACACTTATTTTTCAGTAGTGAGTATCTGGAACTTTCTGGTATCCCAAAATGAAAATCAGGTCATCTTATTTATGTTTCTAAATACACTTGTAGGAATGTAACTTCAGGTGCTGCCCCAGTCTTAAAACCTGTCTTGCTGAAGTCCTACAGTTTTTTTTTCCTTTTTAGAAAATAAAAAGAAACGCAAAGAAGAAAATAATGCCCATCAATAAGTCATTGGTGATCTTGTAAAGACGTAATTGCTATTTTATAGATTCTGTGGTTGTGGGAAATTACGATGCATGGAAAATTATGAAAACCAACAGCATTTTTTAGCAGTTATCTTTAATTTAGCATTATAAATATCTGGTGGGGAAAAAAGGAACATGCAGGAATGGTGGGAGGAAGAGATCCAACCTGCTTGTTCTGGTGTGAAGATGCCTGCTGGCAGGAAGGGGAGTTCAAGGTAAAAGCTAGTGGTTGGCGGAGGAGCAAGGCCATGAGTATCTGGTAACTATTAGGAATAATCACCATGGCAGACTTTCACTCCTAATAATTGGTTTATGTCTTCAACATTAGCTTTACAGTGAAAAGCAGTAGAGTACTAAGCTGCATCACAATAAAAGGGAGGGAGATTAGTGCTTATGTCTAAGCATTAACAAGCTAAGCTGTTTATGAAGATCCACCAGGACATGAGTTTTCAAAGGCTGACAGTTTTGTAGTCCAAAGCGCTCTCTTAAAAGAAGATGCAGTCTGTTAGAGATTTCACAAGAGGACAACTAATAATATCTGTGAGAAGGCTTTTCAATGTGAGACAGGGTTTTTGGAGATGATCTGGAAACATCATCTACATAAAGCCTTCCCTAACTGTTTTATGTGAATATCTTTAAATTAATACATACAGGAGACATTAATTGTGGCAGGAGAAACAAGCACAAGAAACTTCAGAAACCAAGCTTCTCTGGAAGTTAATAGGGAGAAGCTTCAAACTAGGCTAAAAGTGAAGGGAGTTTCCTTTGGGGAAAAATCCTGAAGAAATTCATACTGCAGAGACCACTGGGTAATTAATAGAGCTCTAGTCAAATGACGTTTTAAAAAGCCAAGAAACATTAACAAGTGGGTTTAAAAATAGAAAATGAATGGAAAGCATTTCATCTTCTGTTCACTCTGCAGAGTGTTTCATAAGAGAGGAGGAGGAGGAGGAGTTGTTCTTGGTGTTTGGGATTTTATTTAATCTTAACCCTGGAATCACGCTCACGACCTTTCAATACCTATTGACTTCAAAACAGTGACGCTCAGGAAATTGCAGAATTACAGTTAACATGGCTGTCTGATAGATATTCAAAGGCATCACACTGATGATTTTTCAGTCCTTGAGTCCGTGAGAGCAGGAGAGGGGGATTTTGTGGGTGGCAATACTGCAGAGCTTGACACTGGAGACTGAAAGCATCTCCACTGTTAGATGGTGGAGGTACACACTGCTCTTAACAACTCTGGTGAATGCCAGTCCCCTTGGTGGAGTAACGGGACGGATACTGGGAGCACCAGTGTCCTTTTGGGGAGCAGGAGGTACAGGGTGTGGAGGGGGAGGTCCACGTGCTTCAGCATGATCTCCTGCTGCCAAGGAACTGGGATTGGTTTTGTGGGCTGGCAGGGGCTGAGAAACTAAGTTGGCTGAGGCACTTATATAAAGAATGTGCAAAAAATTTACATTCTCCAACTAACCACCCCACTGGGCAGCTTGGTGAGCTCTTACAGCAGTTGTGTTTTCATCGTTTTTCCATGGCAAGGCTTCATGATTCTGCAGGACCCTTCCCTGCAGGACTGGGAGTAGAAACACGCTAGTGAGGAGGCTCATGTATGACACTTGCATGCGTATGTGCACACATGCTATGGACACACGTGCTGTGGACCTGCGTGCCTGCGGTCAGCAGCAGTGCGAGGAGGAGGAGGATGGCACAGAGCAGTTAAGCTGGGTCTGGATGCCATTTCAGAGCTTCACCCTTAGCTCTAGAGGACTAAGGGCCTGCTGTTGTCCACAAAGCACATGGCAAACAGACTTTGTTCTCGCTTTGCAGTGAAGTCAATAACGTGATGTTTCTTCTTTGTAGCTCCCTTAGCAGTTGTCCTGGCAATGAGCACTGGCGGGTTGGTTCCCAGGGCGTGCAGAAACGCCATCCCCTCCTAGGCCAGCGGGTGTTTATGGGCAGGCAAAGACAGGGCAAGTGTGAGGAGGGGGAAAACCCAGGATTTTCTAGGGCCAGGCCCCTTAGCCCATATGGCTAGATAATGCGTACTTGGAAGTGGCACCTGCTACGCGCCTTGTTGTCGCTGTCACACCAGCAGTTACCCTGTTAGTGTGACTTGGAGCTGCAAACTCCTTTCAGCAAAGGCAACCTTTCAGGTGCCATGTGCTAGCGTATGTTGAGATGCAAGCTGGCTCCCCCAAGTCACTTCTAACTTGGTGCATGTTAATTGTGTAATGCTAATTGGCTGCTCAGCCCTTGGGTGCCGTTTCTGTGCCGGGAGCGGGCAGGTGGCTGCCGAGCCCTGTGCCGGCCTGGCCTGCTGGCGAGTCCTGCACTGCCAGAGGGAGGAGGCCTGCGACGATGGGGGACAGGGGGTGGCTTGTACCCCACGGATCTGGTGTCCTAAAGGGAAACATACCTGCCTGCCTTTAAAATTAACCTTAAAAGCTGAAGTGTGTTTCCATGGCGACAGGCCTGTTGGAGATGGCGGGGAGGCAGGAATGGCGGTTGGAGGTGTGTGTCCCATCCTGGGGCAGGGTCCTGCTGTCTGTGTGGGCCCAGGGTGACCCCAGCCGTCGGTCCCAGCTGCGCGGCGCTGGGGCCAGTGTGCTGCCACCAGGCCGGCCCCATGTCGTGTTGCTCCGCTGCCTGCCTTTCTGCCCTCCTCCTTCAGTCCGTGCCGGCCTGTTGGAGGAGGGAATTGGATTTTGGCAGTTGTCTCCAGCTGGTTCAATGGCACCCGATGTCTGCAGCGGTTTTCATCTATGTATTCACAAGTGCGGGGTCCCAGAGCCCCAGAGTATGGGGAGGCTGAGAAAAAGGCCCGTCTTGTTAGGCACATGATCTTCAAGATCTTGAGCCATTCAGTGTCTATTTCCATCTTTTGTTTTTTCCCCCACCAAGTCTCCGACAACCTTACTGGAAATGTTATTTAATGTTTCCTTTCAGCCGTTACGGTGCAGTGAATGATCGCTCTGACTCCATAAGCACCTTCTTGCCCACTGTTGCAGGGGAACAATTAACTTCTGCCGTGAGCCGTTCTCGTTGGCCACTACCCGGCTATTACCGCAATTTCTACAATTGCTAAATTGACCTATTCATGTAATTGTAAATCTTATATGAAGGTTTTTTTTTAAAGTGCTGGAAGTGTAAAACCTGGCAAACTCCTAAGTCTGGGTTTAACTTTTCTGAGAAGTCCTGTTGACCTCAAGGTGAGAACTCGTTTAAGTATCCGTAAGGTCAAGGTCCTAACACAGGGAGCGGCTAGTCCTTCGCGGCCCTCCCATGCTTCATCTTGTCAGCTCTAGGCACAGACTTTCGGATAGCGGCTGCGCCTTGTTTTGGATGTGTGAGATCCATAGGCGAGAATGGAGTACAAGTAATACTGAGGGGCTGGTGTGCAGCAGGAACGTGGAGGCAGAGGCTGCAGCATCTGCGTGGGGCCCTTCATCCTCAGGGATCAGCTCCAGTGGTGGCGGTGGTTCACAATGGGTGTGTGGTTTTTGTGTATGTTTTTTACTTGGCGAGCCTGGCAGGGCAGAGACAGTGGACAGCCGACTAGTCATTTGTATGGTTTCTCTCCTCAAATTGTAGCCAGGTGGCTGGGTGCGTTCCTTTCCCTGTCCCCCGAGGGCTCTGCTTTTGAGACTAGTCATGGTCCCCACATGCCCCTCCTGTTCATGCTTTCCTGCTCAGGAATGCTTTGAAGTTACTTTTGGATTTGAAGCGGCTTGCCTTGGCTAAAGGTTTGACAGAGTGATTACAGAAATGGTATGTTTCTATTTTATGCTTAGCTGTGCCAAAACTGGGGCTGGCCCCGGAATATAACCTGCATTGTTATTGGGGTTTTTACTGCTGAGGTTATGTTTTCCTGTAACGTGCTTTTAAAACTTAAATTTTCTTTTTAAAATTCAACTCCATCTCCCTACATGGTTGGGGGGGAGGGGGGGAGCAAACAAGGAATGTAAAGCAAACTAACAAAACCTCCAAAATCATTGTATATGGCTCCCACTTCTCCAGTGCAAATAGCCCTTCAACAATAAATCCAGCCCTCATCTCAGGCAGCACTCTGTACAGGAAAATGCTTGCTTATGTATGGAGTCCACAAGCAGTAATCAGTGTCATGTGCTGTCTCTTCGTGTAGAAGCATCTGTGGACTTGGGGCTTGGGATGGTCTTCATACATTCTATATGTATACATA
Organism: Ciconia boyciana; assembly: GCF_034638445.1. Taxonomy (NCBI): domain Eukaryota; kingdom Metazoa; phylum Chordata; class Aves; order Ciconiiformes; family Ciconiidae; genus Ciconia; species Ciconia boyciana. Next base: position 65,346,563 of record NC_132934.1, read on the forward strand.
TATATATACACACAATATATATATCTGTATATGGTGTATATATAAGTCATAATATATTTATTATGTATAGTAGGTTATATTATATATTCTGGTTTTATTTTTTTATGTAGGCTATATATAGAGAGAAATGCATTGTCCTGCTTCTCTCTGTTTTTCTCCAAATACTGAATCAATGAAATGTGAACAATGAGAATAGAACCTCCTCTGCCCTGACTTTAAAGGAACTGGAAGTGGACAAAGAAATTCACTTGTGTTTTGAAAAGATGCTGTCAAAGCCATACTGATAATTTTTGCGAGTACATTCCAATGCAGCTTTTTTCCTGTGTGGGTTTTTTATTTTTGTGTGTTTATTTAAGAAATGGGGAGGAAGCCATTTGGTGGTGATAGCCTGTATTTAAGTGATTTTTATGTGGAAGGGTAGCAGTCAGTCCTTGTCAGCATCTGCAGTTTTAAAGGATGGGAAGACTTTTGAACTTTTATACGTCCAAGGTCCAAAATCTCACTAGGTCACTCTGAATCAAGCCTGTAACTTCTACATTTGGCAGCAGTGTGTCTGAAAAATGTCAGTTTTGATTTAGAGATGGGCATTTTGGTGGTTACTTATGCTTACTGTTAATAATTGACAACTTTATTTGCAGTCAGACCTCCTTTAGCTTTCAGTTCCACATATGAGATCTCTTTATGGCCTTTTTCCCTGCTGGAGTAAAGAACCATCTGCTCACGGAAACCTCTTTCCCCAGGTGTTTGTAGGCTGTGATTAAGTTCCCTCTTGATTTCTGCTTGGATACAGCTTAAATGAACTGCACTTTTTTGGTGTTTCCCTATATGGGATGTCTTCTGGACATTGAGCTATTCTTGCAGTTCTTTTCTAAACAAAGGAACATTTGCAGTTCCTTTTCAAAACTCTGTGTAAAGTGACTACAGGAGCTGATTTCTCAGGAATAGTTTCCCTAATGATGAACATTAGGGGAATACTCCTCCCACTTCCAGTCCTGCTGTTTCTGAAACCAGTGATCTCATTCTTTTAGCTGTAGTGTTGCACTGGGAGTTGACGCTCAGTTATTTGCTGCAAGCATTGAGTCCTTTTAATGTGTGTCAAAGCCTGATTGCTGCTGTAATATGGATATGCCTTCACAACATCCGTGTGGGGAGAAAAATTCAGAAGGGTGAGAGAGAACTGCTTTACTTGAACACAGTGCTTCTGTAGATAATTTTTACATGTCTTAAAAACAAAACAGAACAACTCACATAATCTTTTATAGGACATTTAATAGTATCCAGTGTTAAGGCTGTAAATCCAAGCTACCACCTCAATCTGTGCCTCACTCCCATATATAAAAAGGGTGATGCTATAAAAATAACATTTTTCTACCCCTAAGCAAAATAATTTAAAACATCACGGACTGTATCCCAGCTGACAGCTATGCTTGTGTAAAGTCTTAGGCTGAAGAGAGACTAAAGCAGAACCTGTAACCCTTAGACATCTCCTGGCTGGTTTTATGTGACAAGATGATTCTGATTGAAAACTGTCAAATTCCCCGCAGGAAAGAGGGTATTGACCCTGGTTCATTTAGGTATGGGAGGAACAATGTGTCCTTGTTTCTATCTTAATAACTTTGATAGTGATACAAATAATCTGTGGGTTTTAGATGGACTGTGTGCTGCTCAAAGGGGGGATGCAGGTATGACTGGTGATCCTTTGTTAGAAGAAAAGCTACTTCTGCTGTGTGTCTTGATGACTGTATATCACTGACGCTCATCTTTGCCCACTTATTTAATTTTCCCTTCCTGGCACTTTTTAAAAAGGACCCCAATGGTTGGTAGTCAAACAGTATCCCCTTTGTCGAGGCCGTTTCAAGGGCTTCGGTTTCATTATTTGCAGTGGGAGTGCGTGTGCATGCTGGGAGGGGGAAATGCCATCTGGAAAATCTGTAAGAGAAACTGTTTGTCGATGAATGTGGGCTCTCACCTCACAGAGGCGGGGGGGTAGCAGCAGTGGCGTTGGAGTTCAGCATTTCAGGCATGATAAACGGGTCTTGTGTCTGCCAGGGGGTGTTACGTGAGCCCAGAGCTGGGTACCGGGGACAGTGTGAGCCGAGGGGGAAGACAAGGAAGCAATTATGTCTCCAGAAGGGTCCAGCTTGCCTTTGGGAGGGTGTATAGGGCTCAGACTGCAGAGCTGGGGATGCTGAACTTCCCTGCAAGCGGCACATCCAGCAGCACGCCCAGAACCTGTGCATCAGCAGAGGCCCTTTCGGGTTTGCGGTGCGGTGTTCCTGCTGACAGAGAGTGAGCAGCCATTTCCCCCACAAACAAGTTGTGAGCCTCTTCCAGGAGATGTTTTCCCCTTGCAGGCTAGCTGGCTCCCAGTTTGCAGCTTGTTTCTGTGGTGTAGAGCTAGTGAGCACCCTTGGATCCTGCTGCTAGCTGCATGGGGTGGTGACCTCAGATGCAGGATCCAGGCAAGGACCAAACACTTGTCTGAAATACAGCTTTGCAAATGTGGACCCTTGGTGCAGAGTCTGAGCCAGCATACTGTTGTACATGGCACGGCTGTGCAGAAGCCATGTGGGCTGTGCATCCAAGCCCTGTGGTTCATGATGGCAGTACAAGGTCTGTCATAGACCAAAAGGAATTATTTGAAGCCCTTTTGCTCAAATCCATGACAAGGCTGAAGAGGGGGATTATTTAAATACTTTTGGCTGGAGAACAGCTTGACTCATTAAGGATCTTTTGCATTACCCTGTCCAGACATGTCTCTTCTGATAACCTGTGCAGAGCACTTTGGTAGTCTGTTGTGGTCTCCTGCGCTTTCCAGTTTTGTCTTTCTCTATCTGTTTTATCTGTTGCTTGGATGGTGAACTTGGAGGAGGCAAGGACTGCCTCTTCCTTCTGCTTATACATTTAAGGATATCCCTTGATGCTTCTACAGGTCTTATTTGCAGGCTTGTTTCAAATGACATGCAGCACATGCATCTGTTTTCTGTAAGATTATGATCTGTTGTGGTGGTAATGGTGGTAGGGGGGTTTTTTCCCCTTCAAGATTAGGTTCAGTGGTACACCATTCATGTGGGTTTGTTTACCTAGTGGTGTTGTCTTCCTTTTTACTGCAGGGGAAAAAACGGTGAAAATCATGTTGTTTCTGTGAATAGTTGCATTCTCTCTACTTGGGGGGGTGAGGGAGAGATACAGAGTGCCACTCTAATTTCATTTATTTAAAAATACACAACAACTCACTGATGCAACTTGGTTATCCATGCAAAAAGCATCTCTGTTAAACTCTTTAATGAATAGTGCTGAAATGAATGTGGGGAGCAAGGGAGATCTTTTTAGTTACTTCATAAACTCTGTTTCTCTGTACATCTATCACAGAGAGTGAAATTTAGTCAATATTGGAGAAGATTCACTTTTTCTCAGGAAAGGAGGTGGTATGTTGGACAAGATTGAAGAATTAGTTGGATAGAATAATGTTGGATAGAAATAATTAAAAAAAAGGAAAGCAAAACTCACTGGGAACTCTGATATTTAAAAAAAACCTGTACAGTTGAAGTAAGCATTTTTTACCCTATTTTCCACTTTTCTTACCCTGCCTTCCCATAATATTATATGGAACAAGGAAAGAATCAAAATGTTGCAGTACTTCAGAGAAATATGAGTATCCTAGAAAGCTGCACATGGTGGTGTTAAGAGACTATGCTTATTTTTTTTATATTATATATAAATACTGATATATTAAAAATGTCTTTTAACAAACACAGAAGTAGTATATATTAATTCTGTCATGTACAAACACAGCCCTTCTTGGTTGTGTGTTTTTCGTGTATGCCTAAATCACACGTACTGATTATTGCTACAGCTGTCACACTTAGAGGAGCACTGAAATCCATTTATGTTGAAAACTATCATCATAATGTGTGCGGTGTGCAGCATAGAGAGAAGTTGACTTCGGTGTGTGGTGCACCCAAAGCCAAGCACTTGTGCATAACTCAGTCTTCGTAGTGGACTTTAAAGTTCTTAAGCTTTTATCGTGCAAAATGTTGCATAGCCTTTTCCCTTTTGGGTGTAGTGATCTGGAGAAAGGAAAGTGAAAAGGGAAAGACCACGTGTGGTATGTTCGGTAGGTCTTCCTAGCATTGTCCATCTTAACTGCAGATGATGGAACCTGGGGCAGGATTAGGGTCTCTGAAATAAAGACAGAGGACAGAAAGAATTTGTTTGCTACTTGGATGCCTTGCTGTAGGTATGTGTGAGGTGCAATGCTTACACTTACAGTACTGAGGGAATTATGTCTCATTTTGAGCTTCCTCTCCTGCATTATTGCATACACAGCATCTTAACAACACATTGCATGTTGTATCTGGGACCAAGCTGGACTTGCGATGAGTGCAGCTGGGAAAGAAGAGGACATGTTTAGGGTTTTTCCTATCAGTGGGGAATTTGCTCAGTACGCTGATTGAACTTCGATGCTTTGTAAGGCTCCTGCCTTTTTTTTTTTTTTTTTTTAAGAAGGTGAAAGATGCATGCTAAACAAGAGTCTGCAGGAAAAGTGGGACAAGCTTGATGACAAAAGCAGCACACAAAAACTTTCCGAAGAAATGTAATTTTAGTCTTGGACACAGAAGAGAAGATCTTAGGTGCATGTGTCACAAACCTTGGGTTGCTGTGATGAATGGGTTTTTTGGATGCTTGATTTGAAACTCTGACGTTTAACTCGGAGAAGTGGCCGTACCTGAAAACTCAATGCATACTTTGTTTTGGTAAAGTATAATAACAGTGCTAAATCATCTGAAAAATCCAATTCCAGTTGTCTCCAGTTGGCCATTTTAAATTACTAGATACTTTTTGGCCTTAATCTCTCCATGGCTCACTTGAATTTTCAGGACCTCTGTGGAAATTAATTCAGGTTAGTGAAGCATTTTGATTGTGCCCTAGGAGGGAATTAAACAGCTTCGTGGGAACAGAATTTGAATTGATTTGTTAAAGGAGAGATGAGCCTGTGCATGAGACAATGAGAATAACAAAATATGGTATAGCTCCTTCATTAGGGGAGCGCCATGCATTCTGTGTGTGGGGTAAGGCACAGATTCTGCAGAGAAATTGTTTGATCTCATTATTAAAACATTCCTATTTTTAGGTGTGTATAACATGCAAAAGTACACTGAATTAAACCTTCACAGGTATTGCTTAATACCTGGGTGCTTTGCAACATTACTGTTCAGTTAACATAGTCCTTATGTGGAATTTAACAGTGCTGGTCCATTGCACGTAGAAGCATTAGCTGGGATTTTACTAAGTACTGTGTAGACTCCTTAAATGACATATTTCATGTGCCAAAATGCCTAGCATTCATGGACTTATGAAAGGGTAGGTGAAGTGCTTCTCATCTAGTCATTGTGCGATAGAGCTCTGTAGTTCATGGGAAGTTTCAGCGGGGGTAAAGCAGCTAGTATCATTTGTTCAACAGTCAGGATTTTGAAGCCCGAGAAGAGATTTCTAACAGACAAAGTGACCATTTTTAGGATATGGATTTTCCTAGCCATTTGAATAGCTAAATCTCTTGTTCAGGCTTTCTCCTCTTTATATCTGAATGGTTTGCAGTGTATTTTGTGTCACCTTAGCAATGCACTGTTGCCCTATTCGTACCCATCTAGAATATCATCACCAAGATCATTTTCTCAGCCTTTTGTTTTGGACTCTGTCTCAATAGTTCGCGTGTACCTCCTAGATCATGTAAAATATAAATACAAATACTCACCTTCAGTTTCTTGACACCAGTCATCTACTCTTTCCACAGCATGTCTTGCATGGTTTGGAGAAGACACCTCCCTTCTGATCCAGTGGGTCCCTTGAGCCAGCCTCTATTGCCCTTTCATTTCAATATTTCATGTGCACCTTCTTGCTTGTTCTCATTATTCCATAAGACCTCTCATGGTTCTTCATACCCCACCATAAGAAATACCATTGTCTTGGAGGGTGTGCCATGCCTCTCAGTATGACAAGTATTCTGTAGCCTGCTCGATTTTCCTCCTATTTGCCTAAATTTGTCTGGTTTTATGCAGCATTCTCATTGGGGCAAGGGCTGCCACTTTGTTTGCTTAGTACAGTGCTTGGCAGAGTAGACTGAGGTGCTTAGGGGCTATTATAAGAATCAACTAAGAATGATTTTCAGATAACGTCAACCCGCTGTGCTCAGGAAGAGGAGAAAGGAGAATGGGGAATGTCCTTGCAGCTCTTTTGGAGCAGAGGAGAGATCGTTGGTGACTTCAGAAGCTGGAATGTGTCAAAAGAAAGTAACTCGTTGCACAACAATGATCATGATAGTGAATGTGTAACAGGGGCTTGGAAAAAGTGGGAGAGGGGAGTATCAAGGTGGGATTTGACTAGTGTGTTGCTCCGTCCCTTCCTTTCACAGGGTTGTTCATCTGGAATGACAGCTGTCACCATGCATCCTAAGAGGCAATGTCAAAAAAATTTTTAGGTGCAGTTCTTCAAAGTTACCTCAGTGTTAAACGCAGCGTGTTGCTGTCGCTGAAAGCCATCCGTAACTACGAACTGGTTAGACTGGCTTTAAAGCCTAGAATAACTCCAAGCAGTTTGTGCGGATCTAAGCGGTCATGGCAGGGATGTCAGGTTAATCATCAGTCAGGTTCCAGAGGAGTAAAATGACTGGCTGCTGGCCAGCCTATCTTGCTGTCTTACAGCAGCTGAATCCTCACGATGAGTCTGGGGATTAGAGGTGATAAACATCACAAAGTGCAGCCTTAGAGGGCATGTCCTGTTTCGCTGGGCACCCACGGCTAGATTTCTCTTCTACTTGCATGATGATGCAAATCTCAGAAAGTTCAGGGCTAATTACTTGGTTCACTGATAGCTCTCATTTGTAGGTAGCCTTCCCTCCCAAAGGGAGTCTAAAGTAGATTACAGACAATAGCGCTGCCACCGGGTAGCTCGACCCAGAGGTGCGAGAGGCAGCAAGCGGGAGGCTCTGCACAACACGATGTGGGGGAGGTTTTGGCAGAAGTTATCCAAAGAAGCATTTGAAAGTTGTGTTTGCCAAGGGATTCTGGATTTCCAGGCAAAGATACCACTTTAAAGCTCTTATCTGAATGATCCACACGCAGCAAGCTAGAGGGAGTCCATGGCTCCACTGAAAATTTCATTGCAGTCAGCAAGGGAGGGAGCTGCGCTCTTGTGCTTGTGAGTAGAGAGGCTCAGAGGGGGTTGAAAGAGAGCAATGTCCTCTCTCCTGAGTTAATATTTAGACAATGCTACCTCTTTTTTTCATAAATACTTCTATTTTTATATTTCTGCATTTCCCAGAAAGCTCTGGGAGTAAGCCCTCCAGAAACTTAAATATGGTGTTTAGCCCTTGCTGTACAGTTACTTCTCTTGGCAGAGCTGGGCTCACTGTTCTTGAGCTTCTGATTACAGGATGTGTATTTTTCATTTTTAATTCCTTGGTGTGTCTTTTCTCAAATTACCTCCTTCCTTGCCAGCGGTGGAGGTTAGGTCCCACCACAAAGTAATTACTAGCACTGGAGATGTACATACTTCTCCCTTCTTCCAGTCACCCAGCTTTGTGCCCAGTGCCTGTGTGCTGTATGCGTGTGTGGTCTTAATAGCAAGGGCAGACAGCAGCACAAGGGCCATAAGCCCGCTCTTATTTTTGTTACCTGTTTGCAGCTGAACTCTGTTGACATCTCACCAGCTTGATACGTTCAGATGTGTAAGGGTCTTATGTCAGCCTTGCAGATGGCTGGTGGCACAGCCACAGCACCGTGGCTGCCTCCCACAGTGCTGATGCAGCATGCAGTTAATTCGAAGCCCTGTTGCTGTTTACTAGCCATACTGCATACGTGCTTGCTCTCTGCTTTAATTCCGTATATGCAGTAAGTACTCTGTATGAAGGCAGGAGAAAGCTTTGAAAGAAAGGTCAGCACTCTCTTCTCTTATGTATGTTTGGGTTCAGATTCCAGCTGCTTGATTTATGGACGTGCTTCTCATGACTACTGACGAGTTGTGGCAGAGGGCTGCACTGTATGCTGTTGGGATGCAGTACAGCTGGTGTAGGGTACTCTCCTGCAAGAGAAAAGAACTTATATGACTGAACTCTAGCAATAGGGATGGGAATTTTTTTAAGGCAGAATTGCATCTGCCAAGAATGCGTTTGAATTTTTTTTTTAAGTGGGGTTGTTAATAGCCTTGTGGAATTGTTTTAAAGTTTGAGTCCTTCCAAGTTCTTGATCCTCTATCATACTTTAGACCTGGGAGAATAAGTCCCTTTTCAGCAAGTCAAACAGTGGCTGCCTCATGAATGGAAATGGGGAGCTACCAACTTACCATGCCAACCTTCTTCCAGTTCTTGACAGTGCAAGGCAAACCTTTCAGCTTTGTCCAGTGAAAAGTTGCATGGCTTTCTCCTGATTAGTGAGCTTGCCATAAGTGGGGCTAGGGGACAATTCTGCTGCATGTTTCATCGCTGCCAGTCAAAATACGCATCCTGTGCTCTGACTTCCAGAGACTCTGGGGAGGAAATTAGCATGATCACCGCGGCACTGGTGCTCCTGTGAAATCATCAAAGCCTTTATCTTCTTTTCTAAATGGATCCTTAGGGGAGAAAAATTGAAGTCAAGAGTGTGAAAAATCCTTTGTTCTTAAAAGTATATCATCACTGCTCTGGCTATTTGATGATTGCAAGCAGTAGAAGGAGCAAAAGTCTGGCTAAATGCTATCTCTGCAAGGAGGAATAAAACTGAGTCAGCAGGCATTAGCGTGTGTAGGACATGACTCCCTGGCTGCTTTACCCAATAGCTTGTTTAGTCTTGTTCTGCTATGTGTTAGCAGCTTTTGGCAATGTACAGTGATTAGCACTCTGTGTCTTTCCTTGCTGCTCCTCTCTGTATCCTGGGGCTAGGATTAGGTTACAGCCCTGAAATGGCATGGTTGTCTGCATTGACCAAGAGCTGAATAGTAAAGACAGAGTTTTGTTGATGGACTGAAATGCCTTCTGTGTGTGTTTCCCTTCTCTGGAGGAGGGATGACATTATTTTCATTTGTAGTCTTTCTGTCTCTGACCTAAACATGTGGTGTCCAATTTCCTTCCCTGGCAGGTGACCTGGAAAATGAGGAATGGTGCCTGGGTACAGAGCTGACTCCAGCAGCAATAAAGACTGAGCCAGCATTGTGTGAGACATCAGGCCTTGCTCCCTCAGTCAGTCTCACTGTCACGGCCACGTCGTTGGAGGGGGAACAACCTGAACTACAGACAGATGCCCTGGTACATGCAGACTTTCTGTTCTCCTCTCTGGGCAATTAGCTACAGATTCTCCTAACACTCTGCATACCAGTGTAGCCTCATTGGTGCCAAAGGTTGTCAATTCAGGGTGCACACTGCAGTCTGCTTTAATATTTTTTAATGTTTGCTGGTGTCCCACTGCTGCTGTAAGAGCTTGTGTTTCAAAACACTTATCTGCATCTTCAGGTCTTAATGGTTGGATGCACAACATTCTCTTCTATGCTAGCCCCAAAGCCTGGGGCTCATGTGTTTTTAAAAATATTTAAACAGTTTCTAATGAACCGGTCCCACCTGAACTGACTAACCTATTTGCCCTACCGAGCCTGCGACAAGCTAAGTGTCTTCCATAATAACTTGCTTTAGTGCTGCTGTGCCTTCCCCTAATCAGAACAAGACTCCTTGTTTGAAATGACTGGAGAGTTTCCCTGTTTGCCTAAGTCACTTTTGCCAGATCTATGAAGCTTTGACATTTCAAGCTGCTGCTGCTTCCACACCAACCTGCCTCGTAAGGAGCATTTGTGATGCCTTTCTGACCACAGCTGGAGCAGCCAGCGGGCATTCTCAAGGGCTTAGTTTGGCTGTGGTTGAGTTAAGGAGAATGAACTGCAGCAGCTGATGGCTCACCAGAGTCCCCTGTCAGTAGAGGAAGAAGCATGACTGTTCTCAGTCCCCAGGGTGCGATGTCAGTCCAGGCCGGGTGGAGTTAGTATATGCTGAAAATAAATGTTTCCACTTGGATGTGGATCAGAAATATGTGCAACAAATTATTTTGTGAGAAACTGAAAAAATTAAACACAAGTTTCCCATAATCCTGTTCTAGTCTGAATGTGCTGTCCCTGGTACATAGTCCTGCTGTAGCTTGGGATGCCATGATTTGCAAAGAGTATATTGGGACTAGCTGGTGGCTCGTTACCATTGCATGGATTGCTTACACAGGTTATTGAGAGAGATTTTGGCTGCAATGAGCATGCTGATGTGCCAGACTGACTTCCTCAAGCGTGGAACTGTAGCATTCAGGCAGACTCTGGGCAACAGCTTGGCAGCCTGGTGCCCTAGCCCTGTCAACAGGGCAAGCCAGATGTCTTCCAAACTTTGGTCAGCCATGACTGTCTCTTTTCCTGCTCCTCCACACTGTGAAATGAACTTGGGTCCAATAATCTGGTGCTCAGTGACTGGCACCTTGCTTTTGCTTCCAGATGACAAAGGTCTTGCACAGGCTCTCCCCCACTGCCAGGAGTGTTTCTGTCTCTGCTCAAACAGACTGTGCGGTCCGGCAAATCCTAGCGGCAGCTCTGTTGCTAAGGGAAGTAATTTGAGTGGGTTGCATGCTAGCTTTCAGTCTGAAATGTCATCTCTGAGGCGTAATCTTTTATTTAGCTAAATATAGTAGTAAGAAAAGCCACAGTGGGAGTAGTCAGGGCAGTATTCTCTGTAGCCTGGTTTAGCAAACTGTGAGAAGCAGTTAAAGCTTTGCCTGTAGCAGAGCAGGAGGAAAGGGAAACCTCTCCATTTATGGAGAAGTCATCCTTGTATCCTTCTATTAAGATTTTTAAGATGTGTGCTTTGGGTTTTCATGCTGTTAATTTCTCTTTTTTAGATGAAACCACTGAGCCAGAAAGTTCTTCCAGAGATTAAATTGGAGCCCCATGAAGTGGATCAGTTCCTGAACCTCTCTTCTAAGGAAGGTCTGTTAATTACCAACCCAAAATGCAGGAGGAGATGACCAGAATGCACAATGAATGTACTTTACCCTGATTAAATATTTGGCTTCCTCGTTCGCCATGTTAATCTTTAGGCTGAAGCTGTTGCCTTCTAGGGATTCAATTCAGGTTGCTGAAGAGCCAGCCTCTCTCTGACCCATTTATGTGTTTTTTTCTTTTTTTTTTTTCCGTTGCTCATCACAAAGAAAATGATCCCTTTTTTGTCTGTAGCGTATTAACAATTGTACAGTTGCTGGAGGGAGCTTGAATCCTTAAAGTCCAGGATTGTTTAGGCTAGAAGAGAAATCAATTTGAGGGGAGTTAACTAAGGCATAGAAAACATGAAGAGCATAAGTGGAAACTTTACCATTTTAACCTCTGATACAAAAGTGAGGATGTGAGTTTATATGAAATTAAAAGTTAGGTGCATCTGTTTGTAGCATATTAGTTTTAGTAGAGTTTTTAAGAACCACCAGGATCCCTTTGCATTATCTGTAAATGAGGAAGGAGGAGCAATGATCCCTGCCCTGAAATTTAAACACGGTTTTGTGGCACATAATCTGTCAACCCAAGGAAAGTTTGAAAGACCCAAATATTTGGGCTGAAATTTGAGCAGATAACTGCATCTCAGTTAGGAACACTTGGTACTCTGTTAGTGAATTCATTTGTGTAGGTAAGTAGAACTACTCTAGGGAAAGAAGCAAGTGATGTAGCAGGTGGAAAAAGGGAGGCTATATCTCAACTCAGGGTGTAGATTCGGTTGCTCAATTTGTGGGATTAAGGGCCTTGCTGTTTTTCAAGTGTGTGTCTTCTTCTGGCAACTGCTAGAGTTAAGATGATAGACAAAAAGAGCTCATATATAAGACTACTTTTTTGTTACTATTTTTCTTCCTTCCTCCCCCACCGCCCATTTGATCTTTTCAACTCAAATTTGCGAAGTATAACAGAAGTGGAAGGTGGCAAATTCAGCCCTGTATCTTCCTACTCCCAATCTTAATTGCTGTAAATTTATCTTAGAGAAAAAATGACTTCATTATGGCTGTTTTGGACACCTGCTAAGTTGTCCGTGTAATATGAGTAGGTGAGACATTGCCCTGTTTCTCTTGGTCCAGACCCATTTGGTCATAAGCAGCACTTTGCTTGCCAATTCTAGCACAGGTTATTTTGGCTACAAGTGCAGTAGAAGTTAGCTTATGGCCCTTGATAGCACAGTGTGAGAGAGATTCCTGTGGTGGTTGCCTGTGCTGCTCCTGCTCCATCAGTACATTAAAGCCTTTGCTGTCACTAGGTTGTCACTTCCTCCCAGTTGTGCCAAACCAGGTCCTTAGGAGGCAGATTATTTCTCTCCTCCCTGGTCATATAACACTTTGGACCTGATACCTTCTCTTGAAAAATACTGGCGATTTGTTTAATCCACAGCAAAGTTAGGAAAGGCTATTATTTTTGGAGAGAAAGCACGCTGGCTCAGACCCCTCTGTTAATGTGGTTTCCCAGGGGCAGGGGACTTTTACTGGAGGGCTATACTGAAACCTCAAAGCATTCAGAGAAGAAGCTGAAGTGTAGGTAGAAATGACTGGAGCATATGTGCAGAGCCCTGTTTTGTCTGTTGAACCTAAAGATAGCTGCTGCGTTTCATTCCTCCTTTGGAGACCTGCATGCTCTGAAAATCTGTGAAGTTGCCACTTTTGCTTGATCCATTTTTTAGCAGAGAGTCCTAGTCTTGGAAACTGGGTGGTGGTGGTGGTGGCGGCGGCTCTAGTGGAAATTTAAATTAGCACCTCAAAACCTTGTGTTATATGTCTCTCTTGCCATTTAGCAGTAGATCCCCTCCATTTGCCTCCAACCCCTCCCAGCAGCCATGGCAGTGACTCTGAAGGAGGGCAGAGCCCGGCTAGATCACTCCCTCCTTCAAGCCCAATCCAACTACAAGCCACAGCTAAAGTGACATCGCGCACAGCTTCAGCACTCTCCAATTCCCCTCTCCTGACTGCACCACATGTAAGTTGGGTTGGCTTTTCCCAGCATCTATCTATCTGCCTCTCATTTTTTCTTTCTTTCTTTTTTTTTTTTTTTTAAATTACTGGTTTTGCCATGGATTTGCTAACTTTCTGTTGTTCTTTAGATGAACCCATCTCTGGTCACAACTGCAGATCCAGTCATTCTTGCTCACTGGTCTGTTCTGTTCCCACAGAGAACAGCATGTGCCTCTCCTCTAAGTTGAGACAGAGTTCAACAGTGTTATTAGGTTTCTCCCACCATGGATTGTGTTTTGCATTAGGGCCCAGCCCTGCTGGGTTGACCTGTCCCTGGTAGATCTGCATCTGTCCTCTTGTCTTGTCGAAAGCAAGTGGTGATCTTTAGGGAGGGATTTTCAGTATGCTTCTCATTTGTCTGTTTTTCTGTTTAAGCTAAGGGAAGTTTTACTGTTGGCCCCAGTGTGTGCAGAGCTGGACCAAGAACAGTTTTGAGGGAATCCAGTCCCAAAGGTTCAGTGTCTGAATGGAAGCTATCTAAAAGGTCTTCCCCTTCCACTCATTCCCAATTGCAAGGGGCTGCTGTGTTAGTAGGCAGAGTCCTCTCTGAAGTGGGAGAGCTGCTGCCTCTCTTCCCTAAACACCCTTTTCTCTAGGTCTGTGTGCACTTACTGTTATATTATTTCATTTCTATGACACTTGCAGAAATTACAGGGGACCGGCCCACTCATCCTGACAGAGGAGGAGAAGAGGACACTGATAGCAGAGGGATACCCCATCCCTACCAAACTGCCCCTGACAAAAGCAGAGGAGAAAGTGCTGAAGAAAATCCGCAGGAAAATAAAGAACAAGGTAACTGTTAGTTAGCTTTGCTGGGTAATTCCTACTCATCCTTCATTTAAAAAAATGCTGCAACAATTCTGCAGTAATGGTCTGTGGTAATGTTGAATGCTGTAAGATGTCTTTTAACAAAGTGTTTTGCTTTGTTCCTAAACACATCCATCAAATTGTCTTGTCACTGTGACAGTGTGCGTCTGTCTAGGTATTTACCTGAACACATGAACGACAGACTATTTAGCAAGCAGGGTATGAAGTTGCTATTGCTTGGCTCCATTTTAAAAACAGTACAATCCTACCCTTATGGTAGGCAAAGACCTCTCTGTTCTTTCCATGGCAATGAACATGTTCTTTTCCACTGTTTCATGTTTTAAAATCTGACCGTGTATTTCAGTGCCCTAATCTTTTGATCACTGAATTCCATGACCTTTACATGAATAGTTGATACCAAGGCTGTAAAATGCCCTACAAGTCTTTTCTTTCTTCCAACATGGGGAAGAGCTAGTGATAGCGAGGAAAGCTTTTTTTTTTTCCCCAGACCTGGCCAGCTCACTTATTCTAGAGGATATTAGCACATCTTTGGAGGTTAATGTGTTCTGTTATTGGTTTTGCAGATAAAGGTGCAAATTTGCCTACACTGTATTGGAATTTGGTCTTGTAACATATTTTTTCAAAATTTTTGAAAGTGACTTGTGCATTTTATGTACCACTTTCATATAATCAGAGTCATTTATACTGGAAGGGATCTTTGGAGGTCCTTTGGTTCAACTCCTTGCTTTGAAAGCAGGGTCAGCTTTGATCAAGTTGCTCAGGGACTTGTCCAGTCACATTTTACTGTCTTAAAGGGTGAAGAGTCCCCAGCATCTCTGGGCAACCTGTTCCCATATTAGGGCACTCTTGTGGTAAAAACAAATAAATAGAATTCTTAACATCTAATTGGAATTTCCCTTGTTGCAACTTGTATTTGATGCCTTTTGCCATTTTGCTGCACGCCTCTGAGAAGACTCTGACTCAGTCATCTTCGCTACACAAGATAGTTAAAGACAGCAATAGGATTCCCTCCTTAGCCTTCTCTTCTTAAATCTGAACAAACCCAGCTTTCTCTGCCTTTCCTGATAAGTCATGTGCTCTAGCACGCTTATTATAGCAGTGGCCCTCCTCTGGACTTGTTTCTGTACCTCCAACGTATTTATTTCAGAGCCACAAACTGTATGCTGTACTCAACTGTGGTCTTGCAGGCGCTGAATAGAGGGAAGAACCACTTCTCCCAACCTGCTAGCTACAATCGTGTTAATGTAGACCTGGATCTGGTTGGCTGCCTTTGCTACAGGGACACATTGCTGACTTACGTTTGGCTTGTTCATCAGGACCCCCAAGTGTTTTTCTACAAAGCTGCTTTCTAACGCATGCATAGGCTTTTCCTCTCCCAGATGCAGGGCATTGTTCTGGGATCGTTTTTTAGTCTTTGTCGTAGGATATTCTCTCCAGATGAATCTCATTTACTTTTTAAGGTTAGTTCTCTAAGAGCAGGGAATGATCTTTTTCCTACTACTGAGAGGAGCAGTCTGTTTCCAGGATGTGGAAACAGATCAAGTCAGTGCTTTGCTTGCCAGGAATAGAAATGAGAACAGCACGGAGGCTTGAATCTAATAACGTCAGGGCTTTTTACCAGTTTATTAATTAATCTCTGATGCTTTTTTTCCTATGCAAATATTTGGTGTTTTTCTTCCTTTTTCCTTAGATCTCTGCCCAGGAAAGTAGAAGAAAAAAGAAAGAATACATGGACAGTCTGGAAAAAAAGTAAGTCAGCCTCCTTCCTGTTTCAAGTGGGCCAATAGCACTAGTTGCTGGACTGGGAAGGGATCCAGCTGTTGATGCTGGGACTGTTTCTTGCACAGAGTGCCAGCTGCCATCTCGTGGTTATGACTGAGAAAAGGCCTTTCTTCTTGCTTCTGCTTGTACGTGTGCTGGGGTGCTGCATTCATAATCGTGTCTGCCTGCAGCACGCTGCTAGCATGCTGACAAAGACTTTAAACCTTAAATAAGGCAAGACCCATCTGCTGTTGGCCTCCCCCTCATGCAACTCTGTTGGCCTAGTGGGTAGGCAGTGTCCAGGGAAAGGGGGATTCAGAGTGAATATATTCTGTGTTCTAGTGCAGATGGAGACAGAAATAGGAAGTGGGTGAGTCAAGACCGCCTGGGAAAATAAGCAGGACTCAGGAAAACAGCATGTGACCCATCAACTTCCCTTAGCAAGAAGGAGCCAAACCTCCAGTTAGTGATTTATATCCCAAATTAATCTTTCTTCCAAGAGACAAGTATTCTAGTATTTCTCTTATGCACTTTACCAGATGGATCTGTTAAACCCCTTGTACCATCTTTGGTGATATCCTTGATGTAATTTCCTTTTTTTCTTCTTATTTCTTTATAACTGAGTCTTGCTTTCTCAGAGTTACTCTGGTGAAATTCCACCCTGTGCATACAGATATCAAAGCTATTTCCCTTTACCTTTTTCCTTCTTGAAGCTATTCCGGATGGTCATGTTTGTCTTTTTAGGAGTCCCGTATTTTTACTTGGACCTCTTATGTGGCATGTTATATGATAATCTCCTTCAGTTTCAGGGGTTTCCAGGGGCAGTGTGAAAATGAACACTCTCTTGGGAATTAATCTCCTGGCTTATTAGCCTCCATAAACTTGAAATTCGAGGATCTGATTTCAGAAGCATGGCATTCGCCAAATTGCTTGGTGCCTTATCCTAGCAATGAACTGCAAAGGAACACCTTTGCACAAAATACTTGCTAACAACATAAATACAGCATGTTCTGGGACTTTTAAAGTATCTGTCCCATGGCCCAATGCACAGAGAGAGTCTGAGCAGGGTCTTTGCTGTTGCTATTTCAAGGGGCAAAAAGTAGTTACAGCCCATCGTGAATGAGCTGCACCTACTGAGATGTAGTTGAGCACTGTAAGCAGGTGCTCCACAGCTAGTAGTATCTTTCGCAATGTCTTTTACAGTATGAAGTATGATTAAAGATTATGACTAAAGTTTGTTAGTGTAACTTTTCACTAAATGTAGGCAAAATCATAGAGCTTTCTGTGAAAGCAAGTTTGGTTTGTTTTACAATCTCTTTAATAAATGACTTTTAAATTCTTCTTTCTTTCCTTGTGCTGTCTCCAGAGTTGAGACCTGTTCAAATGAAAATAGTGAGCTGCGTAAGAAGGTTGAAGTCCTGGAGAATACTAACAGGTAAGCTATGAAGGGAATAAAACAAAACTGTAGCATGATATAACAGTGAAAAGTGAAAATCTGGAAGTTAAGAGATCAATTGAAATGTGAACAATAGCTGTATCTGATGTGGTTAATGTCAAACAAAGATGAGAAAGGCCAGTTATTGTGACTGCAGTGTGATGTAAAGCATGGAGGCTTTGATGTCAGGTCTTAAACTGTCTCCCTAGCCTGTGGTGTGCTTGAGAAACCTTTTAGCACTCTTCTTTGAGTTCTTCCACTGCCCAGGGAAACATAATTAGTGATACATAACAAACAAAAAACTACCGCCCAACTCTCCGAATTGTCTTTATTTAGTGAAAGACTGTTTTGACAGGAGACCTTGACCTGGGACATGACACTTCCAGAAATTACAGTGCTGAAGCTCAAGAATCATTGTTAGTTCCTTCTGGACTAGCAGATGTCATTGCAGTTATTGTGCACCCTCCTAACCATCTCACAGCCCAGAATTTCCTTCATTTGGAGGGGGAAAATCAACTTCTTGTTTCTTCATTTCTGAAGAAATGGGTGACTTGGTGGCTTTCTCAAAGGACACATGGCAGAAAATGTTGAATAGCTGAGATTTTAATCAGATGTTAGCTGAGAGTGGAGTGTCAGTCATGGCTCATGCTCAACATGTTCTCTAATGATGGCAAATTCCAATGAGTAGGTACTAGATAAGCCCACTGTTAACACCTTCTAGTTAGAGGCATTCATAGTGATGGTTGAATATCACCATTGAACGTGATGGTAGCACTGCAGTGTGGGAGGAGGCTGGGTTTTGATGATAAGACCCACGATCATGGAAGATGGCCCTAGAGCTTGTCTGGCAGCCAATGTATTGCTAATTGAGTGGGATGTGTTGTTTCTAATCTCCGGATCCAATCTCTAATTTCATGGAGCCAGACCCTGTAGCACTGTAATTTGCTGGAGAGTGTCTCCCACACACTGCTCATGCATAAAGACATCTGCTGCTTGTTTGAAGAGAGCCAAGCCGTTTCTGTGCCTCTTGGATGTTCCTCCAGGGTTTTACATAAAAGAACCAGGAATTGTTCTGTAGGTGCAGAGTAGGCTTTTCTCTCCCAGGATCTGTCCCAGGAGGTGCTGTAGCCAGCTGCTCTAAGGAAAGGTGCAGCTGTGGATGAACCACTGAGGAACAACATGTTGTCAAGCCTAGGGTTGTTCTCCCCAGTTCAGCTAAGTTTGGCCAGCTGTTTTCATGTCTGAGTTGTTGCAGATGTGGTCGTGAGAACGGTTTTGTTGGTATTGTCTGTCCTTTTAGACAGGACCTTTAGCATCTTCTCTATTATTTGGTGATCTTAATTCTCTCATGCTAAATGCTCTAAAAATATTTAGCTAAGTGATATTATCTCCAAATCCTTCATACTTTGGGCATGCAGAATGAGTTGCATTGTTTTCTTCCCTTGCAATAGCATTGATACTGATTTGTAATCTCCTGCAGAGAAGCAGATGTTCCTGACCTTCTGCACAGAAATTCTTGTAATTCATTGCTATGCTGTTTTGGCTATTTAGATACGAACTGTATCTAAAATCTGTTAAGGCTTCAAATTGAAGTGCTGAGAAATTTGTAAAAGTGCCTGCTTTCATCAAGCCTGAATTATGTAACATACCACATTATGGGTTTTCTCACCTTAACCCCAAAGAGCCACTTTTCTTATTTAGTGTATAATTGTGCAACTATCTCATTCAGAGAATGGTTCCAGGCCTTTGTTTAATGTACATTATCCACTTCCTACGGTGAATTCAAAATGTCTGGTTTCCTCATTCGTATTTGCACAGAGCCTTGATGTGGCATCCAGAAAATGTTCAAATGTTTCAGAACTTGTCTTCACAGCATCCTATAGCTGGTACTTCCATCTCCTATGTACAGTCAGGAATCAAAGTTCAAAGCAGTGATGGTCAAAATTATGCAGTGTCGGTTTATTCTTGGATGCCCAAATTTATACGTTTAGGACTTTATTTCTCAAAGTACCTAGCACACAGTCATACACACGCATATCTTATTTAATATACACAAAGCAGAGCCCCAGTTGACTTTAGTTGCAACTTTGAGTGTTCAGTGCAGTAAAAAATGAAGACGTCGTTGAAGGTATTATCTAAAAGTAGATCTACAAACATTAGAGCGGTTCTTTTGTTGTGAAAAATTGTAAGAGTGGAAGAAAGATAACAGGAAAATAAGACCTGTGATTACATTTTAAAATGTTCATGCATTCAAGTGTAGACGAAGACAAAGTTGGTTTTTCACCTTGTTGGAAAATTGGGCTATAGCTGCTTACCTAAAAGTTCATGCACGTGTATATGCTGTTGGTCAGTATCATTTTTTTTCTAGACTGGCTGGAGTTGAGAGGAACTGAAAGGCAATTTCCAAAACATAAAACTATTGAATAGCAGAGTTTCCTTTCAGTATCTGCAATCAGTTTTTTAGAGCATGTTATTCTATATATAGAACACATTTGCACAGATACATACCTAAGACTTCAGGGAAACCCTGCTTGCATTTCAAAATCTGGCTCCAAACCATGGAAACACTAGAATTTCTTCTGGTAAAAACGTTCCTACATTATTCTCAGTAACATTAAAAAATATAGAAGAATCTTCCCTGAGAGCCTGCCTTAGCCTGAAATTCTGGATCTGAAAAGATGTAATGTAAAAGGTGCAAGTGTGGTCAAAAAACTTGCATCCAGAAGCATCTCCCTTGACATTCACGCATCTTAAAAGGCAAGGCAGGAGGCTGGGGATCAAGATGCAGGGTAGTTTTTAATTCTCATTACTCTGAGTGGGCGACTGCAGCATTTTTGGCATCTTCAGTATTAGAACACTAGCATATGTTTCCTCTCCTAATTTATGTGACTCAGTCCCTTAAAAGAAACCCATCCAAGTTCCTTTCTAGGCAGTTTTCTCAAAACTAAGGAAGCACATTATTACATGCATATCTGTTATGACTTGTAGCCACAAGTGAGCCAGGCTCTCATTGGTTTGAGTAGCATCTGAACATGTGGGGCACTGCTGTCTTAGAAAGCAAAGGGTGTGAGAAGAAGCTGGCCTGAAGAGTTGGACTGACTTGTCCCAGTCACCAAGAAGGCTTGATCCACTCAAGTTTTGGCACTGGGACCGAAGGCAGAAACTGCCAGTGATCTAAGGGGTTGAATAAGGTCTCTGACACCAGCATTGTCTAGCTGGGAGCCGTGGCTATGTGGGCTTAAAGACAGTATTGAAATGTCTGGTACTGTGTATGACATATGAGAAGTACTTTTGCTTTTCACTTCTGTTGAGTCTGTATTTATAAATATATTGATGGTCACTTTTCCTGGAGAAAAAGATGTAGGATCCAGTTAGCATATGGTTGAGAGTGTCACACGTGGACAATGCATGCAAGTAGCTGCTGGAGTTGCTCCCATGGAGTAATGACTAGCAAGTTGTGTAGATCTCCACTCTGACAGGCACCTTAAAGGCAATGGCTTTATAAATACAATTGAGATGTTCTTCCATTTCTCATGCTCCTGCTCAAGCTATTGTTACAACTCCCAGTCATCTAAAGATCAAGTTGCATATCAGTCTGACCCATCAAGGGTTTATCAGCACCAAAGCTGCTAGACTTTACTGATTTGCTTGGCTGTTCCTTTATTTGAGGCTGGTAAAGTCATTTTACCAAGTCATTTTCAAGGATTGAAGGATCTGGGCTTAAGCTGCAATGAGATATCTTGCACTTCATTTCAGACCACCCTTATAATAGTTGACAAAGCGTGGCAGCCCTGGAGTGACTGCTTGTTTTCAGAGCAGCAGGACAGTGTTTTTTATGCTGCAACATCTTTGATGAAAAATTGCTGGATTTTTTCTTTGTAATTCAAATGAGAAGAAATTGTGGATTTTTTTTCTGCTTTGAGGTATTCCGGTCTTTCAGTGAAAGCCTTACTTTGGGATTTGCTCTCTTTCCTACAAATAGGACAGGAAGAGAAGGAATCTGTGTGTAGAGCTGGAAGACAGAGTAATTTTTCTCTCTCCTTATCAAAATTAGGTTTTGTTCCTCACAAAGTAGATAAATTCTGAAAAATCTTGATCAAAATAAACAGTGTTTGGTATCCCCTAGAAGCTGACTTTTTTTGTTTAAATCGATGTTGGATTTTAAACATAAACACTGAATTGAGAAAGCCTCCTAGGTGGCTAGGTCCTGGAGTGACAAATTTTCTCTCCTTAATCAAAGTGTCATGGGAAGCAGAGGGGAAGCCTTACTTTGGTAGTGAAATACGTGAATGTGCACACAAAAACAAGACATTGCAGGCAGAGTGAATTTGCTGGCAGTGTGTGGAAGGGAGAGCAGGAGTCTTCAGTCACTTTACAGCTTTCCTATGAGGTGCTTCCATTGGCAGAGAAAAGCGTGAAAACACGTTCACACCTCCTACAGAGGTGACCCTCTAATTGAATATCACCGGGAAATGTGTCAGACACAGTGAAAATAATCCCTGTAGGTGCAAACCCCCTTATGCACGCTGCCTTGGGATTGCATTTTCTCCTGTTAGGACTTAGCCATAGGCAGTGTTTCACTAAAAGCGTTCGTGGCCTTCCTGCTGCTATTTAGAGGGAGCATCTTCATTTAACCTAAGTTCCTGTTCTACAGAGCAGAGAGCTGCTCCTTTTCCCTCTCTTAGTCCAGATGATCCCTGCAGCCATCCAGTAACAATGAAGGCAGCTTTTGCATGGAAAAGGAGATCTTTTGACCTTGGAATTCAGTCTTCCACCATTCCAGATTCAAATAGAGAATAAAAGCACCAAGGAGTGCCCCATTTTGGCAGTGGCAGGGTAAACTGGTATCGTCTCTGAACAAACAAACTTGTTTCTTGCTCTTGCCTTGGCTCTTGCTCTTAGTTTGAAAATGTGCCTGTAGCCTGTCAGCTCCCAACACTGAGTCCTTGTCTGCTGAGAAGACAGTAGCTCTGCTCAAACAGATAAATGACTTGGAGGAGAAAGACATTTTATATGAAGGTAGTTGGTAAATAAGGTGGGTCATGAATCTTCCTCTGTGTAGAGGAGACCTCAGAATACCTGCCTAATTATACTTTCCAAAAAGAGAGTGTTTTGGAATCAGCTTTCTGGGCCCACTCTGCCCAGCAGGTTTTTTAAATTGGACACAAAAAGGCAGAGATGAGCAAAACAAGGAGAATTGCCTCTTCTCTGTTGATTTCCTCACCAGCCATTAGCTGTTTTCTCACTGACGCCTCCACAAGAGGTGGAAAGAGGGATCAGCATTTCAAGGCTGCTGCTGCTGCCAGCCCCCGAGCTGGGGAGGAGGAGAGCTCCTTCCCCCTCGCTCTGCAGAGCTGTTCTGTGTCAAGCCCAGTGACTCAGGCCTGAAACAGGGGGAAAATTTAGTCTTCTATAATAGCACAGAAGTTGCAGGGTTAAAAACGCATTGCTGTATAGTGTAGCTGGTGGCATATGGTGGGAATACTGTATGCAGCATGTTCTGTGCCGGAAGATGATATATACTGTGTACGCAAGTCGTTGTGAACCCTATGCCATGTAGTGGATGGGAGGAGGAATTGGAGAAAGATGCAGAAGGGAGCAGGGAATTAGGATGGTCTCATTTACGTGATGGACAGTGTTTTCATCTCTTAGTTTGCCTGTGGTCTCTCTAATAGTGAACAAAGGACTGAATTAGACGAATCACTTTCTTTTTTTAAATATTGAGTTGCAGAATAAACCATGCTCTCAAGAGCATGCAAGACATCCTTCATTAATAAGTGGAAAAGGATCTGCTGTCCCAGATAAATCTGTGCTGTGAGCGTGCCTTGTGCTCATTTCAGAATGCATTCCTGAAGTCCTTGAATTCATTAAACTCTAATGAGCAATGAGCATTGATGATTAAAAAAATCTATAATAATAGGCAGACAAGTGTATATTGAGCTGTGAAGGCACCTCTGGGTCTGTCCTACAATTAGCTTTTAGCCAGTTTGATCTTAAAATAATCCTTCTATTTTCTCTGACATGCTAACCTTGCCTCTTGCTTTAGCATTTGACATCACAGCCTCCACAGCTGTTGCCTGGGGTTTTGTGGGGTTACCCTCCGCAATAGGTTGTGAGACTTACAGGAGAAATGAAAAGTAAAATTGGAAACAAACAGCAAAGTTAACATCCTGATGCAAAATTGTACTATATTTGACTGTGTCTAGGGCAAGTATTTGGATTACTCCTTGTCTGTTAAAAAGCTTTAATGAAAACAGAATGAAAACTGCTGTGAAAACCCTGTATCAATCATTCTTTGAGATAATTTCCCATGTAAATTACTAGTATCCTAACTGTAGTAATTGATGATGATACAGCAAAATAAAAAACAGCCAGAAAGACAGAATACCTTCCTGGTCTGGCACTGTTGACTCCAACCAGAACAGAATTGCCATCCTGGTTGGGACCTCTGAAAGACACAGTCAGAGTAGCCACTTCAAGCATCTGTGATTTTTGTCAACTCCTGGAGGATTTAGGAAATAGCAGTGATGTGCTTTATTTAATAGATGAATTTATGTGAAATGAAGTCTGTGCCTATGTCTAGCTTTACGACACCTCTTTGAAAATGGTCCAGCATGTGGTCCAAACCACTGTACAGCAGGTTTTCAGAAAAAGGAGGTAGCTGTATACCTCTACAGCCAATTAGAGCAGTTATAAACTTGCTTCAGTACCTTTTCACGTAATAGTGAAACTCTTGCTGAATTCATTACACAGAACCAGGTTGTATATGCATCTAGTCACTTGCACGTAGAGCAGTTTCAGTTGTTTGTATGCTTACCAGAATTATTTCTTGTAGAAACACTGAAAATACAGTTTTTATTTTTAAGAGCCTTCTGAAAGTGCTGAAGAAGTAATTGTTCAGGGACATCAGTTGAGGGAAAGCCAAAAGATCTTTTTGAAAGGTCCAGTGCTAATACATGTAAAAATCATGTAAAACTAAAAACATTCCTTCCTACTAACTTCAAGGGGAGGACTTTACTGATCTGTACCTTGTCATAAATGCTGTATTATTGCCAGGTGTGGAATTTGAAGCAAAAAGCTGTTTAACCAGCAAGTAGATCAGTGCATTTGATGCTTGTCTGTTGTCTTTGCTTTCCAGAACACTTCTGCAGCAGTTGCAGAGACTCCAAGCCATGGTTGCTGGGAAAGTGTCCCGTTCGTGTAAGGCAGCTAGCACACAGACAGGGACCTGTCTTATGGTGAGTGTCCCTAAAGCTGGGAGTTGTAGGGGAATGAGAATCTCTTTCCACTGCTCAAAGGCGCATCCCTTGTTCTGCGAAGCCCCTCACTTGCAAATTCTCAGCTTGGGAAACTTCTCTTCAAAATCTGACAGTTAGTTTTGAAAGGTAGGTGAGACTCCTGGCTGATGATGAAGATTAATGGTTGTGGGAAGGCATTAAATTCTGGAGGAGACTGGGCCTGTGCTTTTGATTGGGGGCTGCTGTGATGAAAGAAGGAGCACTGCTCCTCTGAGTGACCTGTTTTATTATTTCCTACAATATCGTATGTGAGAAATGGTGTCTAGAGTTGTAAAATGAAAACGAGGGTGACCTTTGATGCCCGGTTCTTTTGATACCAGTAAAAACAAACTTTCTCATCCAAATAAAAATATGACTAAGGCTGTAAATCTACCTCTGCCCTATTTCAGTAACAGTAGTCAGGATAAGAAAAGGATTAGAATGAAACTTTTCCCTTTTCCCTTCTTACACTCAGCCAGCGAGTTCCCGTTATACTAGTGCTATAAATTGATGGGAATTATTTTCAAGGTCTAAGTTGTTCTCCTCGACTGCCAGCCTCTCTGTCACTTCGAAGTGAGACTGGGGCCAGCAGAAATAACCCTGGAAATTCCCAGCAGCATCTGTAAAACACACATGGTGGTTGTGTCTGCTTTTCAACTTCGGGAGTAAATAAAGCTACAGGCCAAAATGGTGGCAGACATTGAAAACAAACTCCAGCGTTGAAATCTGCCCTTTAAAACGCTGAATTGTTATTGTATATGTGCCTTTACCAAGAGACACTGTATGTAGTGGTGAAAATAGCCTCAAATGATTTGTTTTGAAAAAGTATCAGATCTGCTTTGTGTTGATTCTTAGTTTTGATGTGTGCGTGTGGGCCAAGAGCTAGTGCACTTACCTCTTCTGCATCCTCCTTTTGCCAGATGGTGGTGCTGTGCTTTGCAGTAGTTTTTGGCAGCTTCTCTCAGAGCTATGGGCTATATCCTTCTGCTACAAAGATGGTGTTGCCCAGGCAGCATTCCTCACCAGAGTCCTACACAGACTCCATTGGTAAGTGACAGCTATCCCAGTCTTGCTCCCTGCTTGGTTGTGCTTTGACACTTTGTTTTCCACTCCCATCCCTAACCCCTTCCTCAAGCATCTCTTGCTTTTCTGCTCCTTAGCAGGCCATTCCTTGGTATACCTGTGTCTTTCAAAGGGTAGCCTGGCAAGCTGTTCTGATGGCAGAAGACTTCATAGACGTGGGCAAAGCCTTGCCCTGCTAGCCTGCTTGGTACTTCTGTTTAAAGCAGTTTTATTTCTGTTTGTGGAACTAAAGCTAGTGGTCTGTAAAAGGTAGCAGGATTTCTACTCGGTAGCAAATGTTCATACTGTTAAAGTGCGCAACTGATATCAGCCGGTGTGTCCTTTGCCAGTGTCAAGAAAGAGTCCAAGGACTGACTGAGAAACTGTTAGCATTATATACCTGTAATGAACCAGTTGCTTTCAACGTATATTATCAAAGTGATTGTTTCATTTTGTTCTTGTTTTGTGAATAATTCAGAGCTTTTTGATCCCTACTTGGACCATTGCTGTGGTATCTTTCCTCAGCTATCAAATTACCAGCTAATCACTATGAAAAGAAAAGACCTTTGCAGCTTTAGTTCTGCTCTGACAGTTTCCATTTCCTGAAAGGACTAGGGCTGTTCTCTGAGCTGCCTGTTTCTCATCTCTTTTTGCCTTCTGTCTTTGTATGCAGTGAGGTCAAGGAGTCTGCTAATTTATGAAGAGCCTCACCAACTGGAGGAGTCGTCAAGCCCGATCTCCTTTGCAGATCAAAATGACAGGCAAGCAGACACCTCCAAGTACACAGCACTGTCCCTGGAAGCCATGCCAGGGACACAGCAGGATGATATCATGCAGTTCACAATAGCCAACGAGACGAGGCTAGAGAAATCGGTGCTGCTGGGCCTGCAGCAGCACAGGTGAGTGCAGGGTGGGCTGCTTATCATATGGGTGTTCGGTGTCACTGTCATTTGTGCCTGGAGGCCAGCAGTTAAGACTAGGAGCTCAGCTATGCTGGGCACTGTGAAACATGAAGTAAGAGTTTGGTCTCTATGTGGAGAGCTTATAGACAAAGTTATTGTTACTCTGGAGAAGTGGTTGCAACAATACTGTAGTAATACAGCTACCAAACTCCATGCTTCTGCCAGAAACCCTAACCCCTGTAAGCCTGTTAGTTGTGCCTACCCACTTCTTTAAGCACTTACTTCTGTGTCTCCTAAAGGAATAAGCTTTTGCCAGTTGAGTGGAAGTGTGAGGCTGTGACTCACTGGGCTTTCTATGAGGTTAGGGTGTGAAGAGCTGGAGCTTCTCGCAGCAGTGATCTTACTAAAGCATTACTGTGGAAAGTTTGCAGGACTCAGTCTTAAGAGAAGGACCTGAAAATTATCTGAACTACTTAACACAGAGCTCCTTCATAATTTTTTCTTTTTTTTAGCATAAATGTAAGTTTTGGGGGCCTCTGCAAAGAGAGAGATTCACTGGTTTAAATATGTGTGTGCAGTTTTCATTCCACTCTACCTTTTCTTGTCCTGCCACTGTCCTGTTGGCCCAGGTCTTGGTCTCTGCTAACAAGCAGTAGCAAGCACACCAAACAGTGGAGAGAGGGATTTTGTTTGGAAGCATGCTGTTCTGAGGGCTAGGATGAGCCGTATCACCCCAAGCATGCCTTCTGAGCACTTGTGTCAAAGTTACACCGAGAGCCAAAGAGATGACTAATTCCGTGTGTTACCATACTCCAACTGACAAGTACCTGGTAAATACTGAGTGCCTTTTTAGCATTAGCCAACTCAAGCAGGATATGGGCTTTTAAAAATGACTAAGTATTAGCGTTAACCTTTGTTGTTTTGGGTTTTTTTGTTCCCTGCAGAGTCAACTCCGAACTAGAAGGAAATGAAACACTGAAGATAATTGAAATAGACAGAAGAGTCAATGCCACCTCTTAAAAATAAAAAAGGCCTTTTTTCTTGACTTCCCTCTTTCCCACATATTTTCAACCAAAGTCCCCCTGACTTTTCATCCTCAGTGAACCAAAGCACAAAAGAGAGGGAGTTCAACTTCTGCATTGACTGGTGAGGCTGTGACTGCAGATGGGATCTCTTGTCTTTGTAATTCCCTTCCTCACTTCACATACAGTTCCTGTCTTTGCTTTTATTCCTTCCCTGTCTGGTACTGCAAGGGCAGGATTGAATTATGATGGCAGATGATACCAGCAGTGTGCCGGTGACTGGTGGGTGTGTGTGCCTGCATGCACACATCCTAATCTCAGCACAAAGACATTCTGTAGAAGAGTGGAATATGCAAAACTGATGGGAGCATGTGGGTGATAGGTTTCTTGGGAGAGGGAATTGAGAGGAGATACAGCATAATGCTGCTCAGAATCTAGCCACAGCTCTGTGCCTACTGGTCTACGGCACTTGAGCCTTTTGGGGGGATTGAGAAGCATGTTGTGTGGTCTGCTTCTGAAGGGACAAGAATGGGCCCTGATACTGTTGAGTTAACAGCACAGGCAGGAGAGGGGTGGGCAATGATGCTGCTGAATTGTCCTCCCCTAGCTCGCTCTTTCTTCTCCCCAGCCCCTTTATCATTTAGTGGGGTAGGTTTCTCTCTGGGTTGAAAGCAGTCCTAGTAGGCTTCCCTACTGCTTCCACCCTTGTGGAATTCAAGCAAAGATCAGTTGCTGTCTTGTCACACTTTGTCTGTGTGGGAGAATTACACTAGTTTAACTAAATCTGTTTAGAAAGCAGGTTTTGTTAAATTTATGCAATGTTTTGGATGGATGTCCCTTAGTCTGCTTAAGGCTAATCTGTTTAGCTTAAATCAGTTCCTTCCCAACAAACTAAATCAATGTAAGGCTTAAACCAGAAGTGCCTCCTGCGAGGACCATATGGATTTAATTTATTGGCTTCTAGATGCGTTGATGGAATTTCTTATGTAGACCTGGTCTCAGATTGTCCTGTGTTCTCCTTTTCTTGCCATCTTCCTGTTACTGTTGTAAATAGTATTTATTAGCTTTGCAAAATTTTGCTCAAGCAGTTGCAATGAAGAGAATTGAGCTTCCCTAACCCTGCAAGTGGTCTAGGCAAAATCTGAAATCGGACATAAAAATATCACTGAACACCCATTCCTCCCCCCCCAAAACTTGAATTGCCCTAAATTAAAGCCATGGGTCTTATCTTCCTCTTACCTCCTTTTCCAGAGATGTGATCTTAGACCAACTGCTTAGCTGAAAAGATAAGGGGCACAATTCAGGCCTAGAGGTAGTAGATACTGTATTAACTGTATGGCAAGACAGCCCCTGACCTGAGGAGTGAAGTATGTAGGCAGCAGAAAAGGCAAAAGAGGATGAGATGGACACATAGGGAGGTGAAGCAACTGGCCCAAGTTCAGTGGAAAAGCCAAGAGCAGTATTCAGGTCTGATCCTGGTCCAGTACTCCTCTCCCTGCTTTGTTTCCTCCTTGTAGCTGTTGCCTTTAAGGGTTTTCCCTCTCTTGGTACCCTGGTCATGCCTTTGCCTGAGCTGTGTTTCTTGCAATTTGTCCTTGGAGTGGCACGGTCGAACCTACCCCAGGATTTGAGCAGGGTTTTATCTGGTTACTACAGAAGGGCGTTCAGACTCCACTGAGGATGGATTTAATGTGAAAGTCCCAAGGCTAGCATATAGCTACTTTACAGTTTACCAGAATAAGTCAATTTAAAAAAAGAATAAACAATTTTGAAGCTCTTTTTTCTTCTTTTTCCTAATGATAAATAAGGGAAAAACTAACGTAGCCTTACAAGTAATTTTTTACTATGTACAGTAGATATTTCCTGCAAGTATTCTATTTTGTAAAATATTGGATTTGTATTTTATTACAGCAGCTGCCACACCAGCTCCTTTCTTGTTCTTCATTCTCCTTAGACTTTCTTCTTTTGGTATCCTATTTTGCCGCTCTCAGGCCTGACTCAAAACTCAGTGAAATTAATGGAAGGAATTTGATGGGTTACAGCAGGCTGTGGATCAGTCCCCACTGTGCCATTTTAAGAAGGTGTTTCACATTAGTGATAGTGAAACATGTACCTGATTCCATGAAGTTGTAGTGAGTTTTGGTGTACAGACCTGCTTTCTAGGTAATGCCCTATTCTTCCATGCAAGTGCCTTTTTATTATTTTACCTTTGGTGACAATGAGAGGATAAATGCCATTCTAGTCTATTTTGCAAGTGTGCCCTTCTTGGCATGGGTCAGTCTCCTCCCTAAGGCCCCTTTCCCTTTACAGTGATCCTGCTGGGCCCTCTGCATCATTGTAGTATCCACCAATGACTTTTGTATGAGGTTTTTTGAGCAATGATTTAAGGCTTCACATAAATAATGAACACTGGTGGGTGCCACTGGGGGTGCCACGAGGGATGGCTGCATTGCTTAGGCACATGAGGTCAGCAAAGTGACAGGAGAAGACTGGGACTGACCCTTCCACTACTGTATGGCTGGTCAGTGTAAGTGGGCAAGGTCATAGCTTAGAAAATTCCTTAAATGGTCTTTTTTTTTAGAGCACCCATGGTTTGCCACCTCTGAGGGAAACTGAATGGCTAAGTCATCTGCAAAAGAGGCCCCACGCTGTCGAGCAGAACAGCTTTTATTAGTCTTGCAGTTTGCACTGTGCATAAGTAGGAGGCCGCTCTGCCTGAGCTCATGCCCATTATCAGTTAAAGGGATCACCTGCCCTTGCAGATACAGCTGACTTCACTGTATTAAAGCCAAAAGTGAATTATTTCTCAATAATTTAACTTAAAGGACAGACAATTTTGCAAAACCCAAACACACCGCCCCGTTCCCAAAACCTACTGCACTAGTCACCATTAAAGCTTTTCCATTTTGTTTGCTTAATTTGGGCATGTCAGTTCAATCATGTCTGGGTCAGGCCTCTGAACTAATTCATCCAAGCCAGTATGGCAATACCAATTTTCTTGCAACTATTGGATAATCTATTTCTATAATCTTAATTTGTGTAATCCTTTAAGTTATTTTTAGGTACTCTTTTGGGGAATCTTTTGACCTAGCACATGCATTGCTTGGGGATTTATTATATTAAATATTACTTCTTTGTAATAAGGAAAAACTTTGCTTTACTTTGGTATGTTTGTGATCGTTTTTCTTCAGGGGCCTTAATAGAACAGGTTTCTCTGCTAGATACTAGGGGCCAAAGAATCTCCTGTCATCACCTACCCACAGGCTGTTATGCGACAAGGACTTCACTATCTCCAAAGGTAGTTTATTCCCCGTGTTACATACCTAGCAGGGGGACAGAGGAGGCAGGACACGTGCAATTGCACTGCCAGCCTCAGCAGTCCAGGGATGACCCAAGTGTGAATGTTCATGCACTGCAGACCACGTGGAGTGGCAGGTCTATGTGCTCTGTGTTAAGGGCATAGGGACGGAGTAGTAAGGCGTATTCAGGGAGGATGCCAGTATAAGTGCTTTTAATTAGCTCAGCTATATTACTTGAGGTCTTTGCCTTCTGCCAGTATATTTTTTCCAGTGATCAGTGACTTGGTGCTGCAGAATAATGTGTGCATATGGACAGGGCAGGCAAAGGCCTTATGTGCTACTTAATTTCCATTTCCACTAGAGGACTTAAGTGATCCTTAGAGTCTTCAGCTGTAACATTATGCTACTTGTCAGCATGATTTTATACACACTAGTAAACTTACCTTTTGGCCCATAGCTTTAAAGCACGCCTAGATCTGTCGGGTCTTTGCTTCTAGGGAGATAAGCTACGAAGGAATGTAGGGCATTATTTTTTTATATATATATTTAAAAAGTATCAAGCACAGGGCATGTGACAGTTCTAACCTTGTTACCAGTGTGTAGATAATGTTGTGGTTTGGTTTTTTTTTTTCCAGGCTATTTATAGTTCTTTGCTGCATTTCTCTTATTTCATCCGTACCATTCAATATTTTTCAGCAGCACAGACTAATAATGGATTAGGCTGAGGTTCTTAGGCCAGATCCCAGCTGATACAATGCAGCATGCTTCTTACTTACCGCTTTTGGAGGCTGCAGGTCTGATTTGTACTGGCAGGGGACCTCTTCCATATCTCTGTGTGTAATAATGTGTCTCAATGTATTCTTGATTTTTCTAATGTAGAGCTGAAAATGAATATAAAAACTTTTATTCTTTTTTTTTTTTTCCCTGCTACAAAAAAACAACCCACCTCTCCACTCCCATCCCCCCAAACCATCAGCAGTGCATTCTGTCTAGACGCATTTAGAATGTAGGTCAAGTAAATGAATGATACTAATTGCTACGTTGGGAGGGATTTCCACTGAGTATTTGGGCTCTAGATTCTAGCTAATGCCAAGAGGCCATTGTACAAAACCCACGCAGCTAAGAACAGAAGTATATGGAGTATTTTTATACTCTTGGTGACTAAAATATTTCTTTCTCAAGTCACTAATTAGAAAGGGAACATTTTGTATTCTGAAGGTGAAATGGTAGGTCAATACTTTGTAACTACAAAAGTTATACTCGCCTATGTAAGTAGTGTAGTGCTATGATGTGTTGCCGCTTTGCACTATAGTGTTAAGGACAAACAACTTTGGGGGTTGCAAAGATGAATGAACTGGCTTATGTGTTAAGGTCTTTATAAATAAGACGTAAGGATTCAATCAGTGGGCCAGGATATCGTAGCTTTCTCATGGCCAATAAAATGACAGTGGGTATTCAGGGATATGTTGCGGGTGTGATCTCAGTTACTACCGCATTGCTTAGGTGATCAGCATCCACTGGAGACTCCAAGATCTTTTTCTGCTTTACCAAGGTATATACCTGAATTGACCTCCTACGTAGAAAAGAGTGCATCTCGCAGGAAACTCTCATTTGTGATGCTGAAATTGAGTTTTGATATTCTTTATTACCAGTAGTCTCTTCTCTGCCCTAAAGCCCATCTTTGTACTCTTCCTCTACGAGCTGGAACTGAACAGGTGAGAACAAAACATGGGAAAGCTAGATTTGTAGTCCTGTCTTGCAGAAAAGATGAAAGAAATGGCTGATGAGGGGACTCCTGACACCACAGGGAAACTTCCTAGTTCTTGATTCCATAAATCAGCAATTATAGTCTTTTTCATTAGTTCCCCCCTTGTTTTAGCTTTATTTTTCCCCTTGCTCTTTAATACGATGCAGTCCTCTTCATGCATATGTGACCTTTATGGTATATGCCATTTTTCCTTCCAAGCAGCAGGTAAAAATCTTTTTGAACTTTAGCAGCCCATAATTAAGGGAGTGGAAGGGAGAGAGGGGGAAGCAGAGACAAGTAATCAATTTCTTTTAACCAAACTCTGCTTGTAT
This sequence comes from Ciconia boyciana, assembly GCF_034638445.1. NCBI lineage: Eukaryota > Metazoa > Chordata > Aves > Ciconiiformes > Ciconiidae > Ciconia > Ciconia boyciana. The sequence continues at coordinate 65,379,256 of NC_132934.1, forward strand.
CTGACTTTGCCATATCAGATTTTGATTCAATGGTGCTGATGTAATGGTGTCTTGCTTTCTTCATTTGTACAGTTAGCAAGAATGAGTGCAAGCGTGTGTGTATCTGTGCTCGTGTGCATGGTGAGCAATTAAAAAAAAAGAGTTGTTTTTTTAACGTAGTAAGCATTACTAAATAAAGGCATCTACTTGAGCACACAGGGCACATTCCACTTGGTGCAACAGAAAGTCCAGGCGTGTCTCTCTGAAACCTGTTCACATTCCACATCACCGAGCACTCGTAAAACTGTAGTGTGAATTGCTGTCTGAAGTCTGTCCTATTAGCAATTTTCCTCTGAAAGTTATTGCACTGTGTCATTTCGTGTGTATGTTGTTTGGCCTTTCTGTAGGACACCTCTGGCTTGGTACAAAAAAATAGTTACTTTAGGCTTTCTTATATCTTTGGGTGTCATTTTTGTTCTGCAGAATTGTGGCTTTGAATGCTGCTTGCTTTTTTTTTTTTTTAATGGTGTCAGTTAGCCTTAAAAAGTGCCCCCTGAGAGCTGACAGCTCAAGGAACACAATTTGTTGAGCTGGTCTTCTGGGAGAGGACCTAAAGATCCCCCTTCCCTGGGAGTGCTACTGCCCTAACTGCCCCCAGGCGCAGTAAGATGCCAGCGAGGGGAAGCAGTTTGCTCTCAGAGGGCCACGTACATCACAGTTTCCCTGAGATTCGCTGGGCCTTCTAAGGGTTAATTACCTGGCGTTACCCCCTTGAAGAGAAATACATATCCAGGGCCAAAGCCATTGCCTTGGGCCATGCAAAACAATACCTTGTGACTCTGAGTCACTCTGCGTGTGACAGCCCAAAGGCATTTCAGCTGATCTTGCCCCTTCCCTCTCTTCATATGGGTACAGTATGGGTTTGTGCAAACATGTAAAACTATCTAAGATGAGAAGGACAGTGATGCTAGTGCAAAAGCACACCGCCCTAAACTCCTTGGTAAATTGCATTGGAGCCTCTTCTGACTGCAGATATCTGTTCTTTTGCCATAAGTCTGTTTAACTCTGTGTATGTGTGTTCAATGGCCTCTCTATTTTTGTACAAGCGCTGTCATCTGGATACAGTCCCACCTGATTGTTCACACTGCAAACATGTCTATTGGGTAGAAAGAAATTGCTGTTTTTCCTTTTTAAATCGTCTGCTTGATTCTGTGAGAGAACAGACTACCTGCTTTTGTAGCCTAAACATGTATGTAGCTTTTCATTTCTTGCAAATAAATATTTTCTGTAGAAAAAGCAAGTACAACTTGTTTGCTTTCCTGATGGTTGGAAAAGATCTGGTCCCTTGGCTTTCCCAAGTGCAGCACTGCACGCAATGTATCCATCTTCAACACGGCGGAACCCCAGTAATTTAGCACGTTGCTAGATAGAGAAGGTTAAAAGCAATGGTGTGGGTTTTTACTGAAGCTGGCTACCCCCCCCCCCCCCTTTTTTTTTTTTTGAAATTAGCGGAGTATTTTATCTGTCAATAATGGGTGGAAATTAGGCGAAGGCTGATAGCATTTAATAATGATAACAGCACTTGAGTGCAACTATGCGATACAGCCCCATTAATATTAAATTCTCTCTAAATAAAAGCGGGATCCAGGAAGGCTGATGCTCAAGGGGGGCACTAGCTTCAGCCTAGTGATACCAGTCTGCTAGAGCATGCTGGAGCTTGATTCGTGTTGCCCAAATAGCCCTCTGGAAGGTAAGGCCTTGCCCTGCTTTGACTTTACACTGGGCAACTAATTGCTTTAAACTGAACTCTTAAAAGCGCTCTTTCTGCTTTGGCTTTTAGGGGTTGGGTCCTTTGCTGGCCTCAGCTCCTTCCCTTACCCTGATTCGCCCCTGAGATAGCTCAGGAGCTTTCTCCAGCAATTCAGAAGCTGCTATTTTGCCCGTGTGAAGAGTTAAGATGATGCCCTGTAGCCCAGAAGCAGCATCCAGCTGGGGACAGAGTTGACCTTTGCTACTTTGTGTAGACATGGAAAAGAAAATACGTAATTTCTTCCAGTTTGGGGACTCCGTGGCTTTGCTGGCCATCCAGGGAACTTGGCGATGGATGGTCTAGTGCAGATGTGAAAATTACCCTGTGCAGAGCTGGCTTCACAAATAGCATAGTCATTCGTATCACGCCAGTTTTCTGCTAGGAAAGGGATCTCATATATGAGTACCGTGCATCCATGTAATAGCAACCAAGAGCTTATCCTCTGCAGGAAATACTAGCAATGGAAGTAATAGTTCCAGCTTTACTGAACTGAAAATGGGAGCATGACAGATGGCTTTGGTGCCTCCTTTTCAAGGCCTCTTAAAGACGGCTTCTTTAGAGGTTGGGAAAGGCAGCATACCATGAAAATCGGAACACCCTGGCCTGCACTAAATTTGTGGCTGATGTGGATTTTCAGAAATGCCTTGGGTTTGGGCTAAAGAGGGTAAAGGAGCAAAAGAAATTGGCAGTGAAGAGGGAAAAAGAGAAAAAAGCTCTTCTCTCCCAAGCTCTACCCTGGTGCTTTTAACCCAAGGATTGACTTTGCTGCCCACCACCATTCACTATCACAAGAAAAGGAAATTGGAATGAGAGGTTTATTTTTTTCCCTATTCTAGCTTTTTTGTCTGTCCCATCGCACGTGCAGCCTCCGTGCAGTGCTGTAACAGAACATCTCTCCCAGGTGGAGCCCGGTTCCAGCACCCCAACATACTGTCTAACCCCTCCTCGGTCACAGCAGATGACGAAGCAGCTCTTTCTCACAAAATTTTGTTTCTGTACCTGAATGAAGAAGGTCTGTGGTGCTTTCTCTTGGAAAGTGCGGGGAGAAGGACCTTACTTTGTCCTTGAAGTTCTGCATCCCACTCCTTTGCTCTGATCGTTTCAGAGGTTATTGTGGCTGCCGTCTTTCTCCTGCTGCTGCCGGGTGCCCCGTGCTTTCTGAACAGGCAATTTCACTTGCCAGAACTATTGATCCAGGGCACTTGTTAGCAGCATCAAGCCATATATAACATTTTTAGAGGAAAATCATTAGACTGTGACTGATTGGGGAAGTTACCCTCAGCTTAGTTTTAGCTGAGCTCAGTTCCTCTGAGCGTACAAAACACCGACTTGGTAAACGATTGGTTAAGAATCTCCTCGGGTCTCAATATTACCCTTAAAGCATCGTACAGCAGGTGATGCTGCAGGGAGTCTGTGATTAAAAAAGAAACCCCCATACAATGGAGAAATGCTGGGTGAGGAGCTGTCAGCCTCGCTACCTCTCAACCTCCAGTACATGCTGTTCTTTGAAAAGCATGTTACTGTTTGAATTCAAGGCTGAATTTGATACTCTTTCTCAGGCTGACTCCCATTGCGGGGCAGGAGGAAGGGTGTCCGAATGCAGCTTGCAATGCCTCTCACGGTGTGGTGTGGGTAGTAAGTCTTCGCCACCCCTGCAGGTATTTCATGTCAGATTCATCACTGGTGCTTCCTTTCCTCGTTTGTTTGCTTTGGGTTTTTTTAGAAATATGGACCTCATTAGCTTGGAGTTTAGAAGCAGTGAACAAAAGCTTGTACCTTTGCCATAAATAAAATTATTCTGCAGGAGCCATGTCCTGTAGAGAGAGAGCAGTGGATAGGGACTGAGGAAATGAGCCTCTGTGTCTAGTCCTGCTCATGGCGTGCTGGTGAATTTGGCTGACCCTTCTCCATGCTTCAGATTCCTGAGCTGTGAAATGGGGCCAGCAGTGGCTTCCTCCTCTCTGTAAGGCACGCCGAGATTAACCAAAACAAGGTGATCCAGAGGAGGTAGTAATTAGAAACAAAAGCATGTTTCACTTTGTGTTGAATGAATAACGCTTGTGTGTCTTGTCTCCCTCCAGTTTCTGCTTCAAAAAGTGATGGATTTGATTCCTCATTTTCTTGCTGTTGTCTCCTGTAGGCTTCAAATGGTCCCCACAGAAGCGAGGAATGACTTGTTTAACTGTTTATAATTGAATTAATCTTAAGTTGTGTTTACACAAGTTCTATATGTTGCTCTAAAATTACTTTTTTGTGGATCTCCAGTAAGGAGGAAATTACAAGTTCTGGCCCTTATCTTCGCTGTGATACAACCGAGGAAAAATAACCATTGTAGAGTAAGTCCACGTCTGTTGGGTTGTCTCAGTTCCACTGTCTAAAGAAATGCTTGGGTTCTGGTTAGCCCTTTTTTTATAAACCTATTTGGTAAAAACTCGGGTTTTATCTGTGGCATTTGTGAAGGGGCAGCACCCAGGCACTTCCAAGCCAGGATCAGGCCCTTGTTGTCACCTCCACGGAACACCGTGGCAACAGGAATCCGGGCATATTTCTAGCTATGGCAGCCTACACGCAGAAAGGGGAGCAGTGCTGTGAAATAGCTGGAAAATGGTAAAGAAAAATAGAATGTAGCAGAAAGCAGTAACTTGCCAGAGAGCTACTTGGAGGCAGTGCTGGCAGAGCTGCAGGGTGAAGTGGCTCTGCCCAACAGGGTGATCTGCTGAGGTGAGGGCAGGTCGCTCCATGTTAAGCCTCAGCATGCCTCAGTTACCCGATGGATAAGCGGTGCTGTACTTGAACTTCACATGCTGACCAAGAGTGAATGTTTCTGTGGGCATGTCTATCGGCATTGGATCTGGGAAGGGAAGCTGGCTGCTGGTTCAGTCATGCTTAAAAGAAAAAAAAAACTGGGGGGATGCAAATACATACATACACACACGTGTGTGTGTGTGTGTGTGTATAATTATATGTATTTTTGTGTGTTTTCCTGGAGGGTGAATTTTGTATGACCTTAAGGAATAAGGACCATTCAAAGTAGACTGACGTCTCACTAGCTAGCCTGGCACACTGAACAAGTAGGGTTGCCTCACCCCTTTCTTCCCTGCTCCCCTTTTTCATATATTCACCTCTTTCCCATTAGGAATAGGGTTCTCAGTCCCTCCCACTCTGAATACAACTTACTGCAGCGCGCACAGCCTGTGTATGCTGGAGTGTTCAGAATGGGATTTAACAGGCATGTGAGTAATGGAATAAACCTCCTTCCCTTGGCTTTACTCCAGAAGGCTGAATTCCCTCCTTTCTCTGCATTTCCTCTTTCATTCCCACCATCCACCCTCCTATTCAAGCCATGCAGTATGGTGAGATGTTCCACCAAGGAAAAAGAGCTTCCCACCTGCTGAAGCTTGCCAGCTCTCCCAGATGAGCAGGGGAGTCACCGCGGAGTGATGCGAGGTGCTCCTTTTGACCCGAAAACTGAGCCCTTGGTCGAGTTGTCAGCTTAAGAAATGAGATCCCAGCCGTGGGAATTCAGGCTTTTGCCAGCACGATGATCCTGGATACTGGCAAAACCTCCTAAAAATCTATTTTTGTGCTCATCCTTTCCCTCCCGATCCAGCGGTATGTCTGCAGCCACGTCTTGGAGCAAACGTGATGCTCTGACGAAGTTTCTGCTGTTGCTGCCTTTCTCAAACCACAGGAATTGACAGCTATGCCACAGGTGTAATTGTGTAAGCAGGGCTTTCCTTCACGAGCCTCAGATTCTCTCATAATTGCTCATATTCAGAAAAAGGCATAGGAAGTCAATTTAGCACTTCATGTTGCAAATGAGTCATGCAAATTGCAGCAGTCAGAGGAAAAACAGGTAATCCCGGAGCACAGTGTAAATGTGGTCATGTGGGCAAAATGGTTATTGACAAGCAGGGGCTACAGTAGGGTTTATGCTGGAGAAGGAGGAGGTGGCTCAGTGGCGTGGATGTTCGCTGGGGGGGGGTTAGCAAATTGTGTTTCGTTGTCAGGCTTTGCTCCAGATGCTCTGGGGGAGGTGGAGTGATTTGCTGGGGCACAGGCCACAGAGCTGTTCTCATACGGACTGAAGGCTAAAAGAATAAAGCTGTGAGATGCTGCATACTGTTCTGCTCTCCAAGTGCAAAAGTAATTTGCAATTAAAGTATTTTTTGCACATGCCATTGGCGTCTTCTCATAGCAACAGAACATACGGTTTTCGCTAACAACAAAACCTTGAAGAGACCGTTGATGAGAGAGGGGCTTATGGCACTGCTCCTCATCCTTGAAGCTGGCTGTTGTGCGAGGTCTGAACTGGTCTGTGACCGTTCCACCTCAAAATGTCTTAGTTTCTTTCTGCAAAATGAGTTGTCACATGCTTTTGAATTGGATGCTCTCGCTAGCAATATTGGCTGCTAATTTCCCTGCTAAGTTCCTGAGGTCCCAGCTCTGCACTCGAAAAGGCATCGATGGTTTCAGTAGAGCTCCATGCTGCTTTGCAAATCTCTGCACACAGCTCAGAGCAGGATCCAGACCTTCTTTTTAGGGTTCTGCATAAGAGCTTTAGTTTTGCTTCTAATAAGCCATGTATTACATTGGTTAATTAAACTTTCTTCTATGTGCTTCGTTAGTAACTAAAAATACTCTGAGGTTTTGGGGAGAAAATTTATATACATATTGGGGGAAGCATATGTGCATATAGATAATATGTGCATTATTTATAGATATGGATATAATATAATTTTGAAAGTTGGTTAAACTTTTAAATGCTTGAACTGTAGTAGAAATATCCACTTTTCATCGCCCTTCTCCACTGCCAGCATGGGACAGGAAAGCCTTAACTGGCTGGCTTGGAGAGCCTGCATTGCTGAAGTCAAAAGATGTATGCACGATATGTGCTAAGGATGGAGAAGCTGAATCTTTAAATAAGGTTGAAGAAGGAGCAAGAATCAGGTGTAAAGAACCTGTTGACTGCCGTAAGTCTGATTCACGCCCAAGATTTTGCAATGTTTGCACGCTGGTGCATACGGGCAGCGGGTAAATGCTGTTACCTGTTTGACTTCCGATCGTGCCACTGGCTGTGCTGTGGCACAAGGATCATAAAGAAGGGGCAAGGCCACTCAGGGAAGTCATCTGGGGAGAAGGGGTGGTTCTGAAATCTGTTCCTGTAGGGTTTGCCTTCTCTGTAGAGTGTCATTGTTCGTCTTTCTCCTCTTTTTTTTTAGGTCTATTTTGGATTGCACTGCCTCCTTGGAGAAGTTTTGGATGCAGAAAATAAAGCACTGGCTGAGTGTAATTCCCTCTGTAATTTCTGCATAGTCCCAGACCTTGACCTTTTCTGTACTTTTTAATCTTATTGTCACTGTCAGCTCACGTGCTCAAATAGCCCCCCGCTGACGCCTCCCTGCAAAGTTTTCCTTAGTCTCCCTCAATGAACAAAAGGGAGAAGGGGGGAACGAGGTGGGAGGACAAGTTCTTTTACGAAGAGGCACCGTGACGCTTGCGTCAAAAGATACCTCTTTGGAGCCGGGTGCGTGTCCCAAATTGAGATCGCTTGGGAAGAAATTTATCGAGATTCGCGCGTGAGCAAGCGCGGGCTGTAAGAAGATCGGGGCACCGCGGGGCGCTCGGGGGCACTCGGGCTCGCTCTCGCAGGTATTTCTAACGAGACGCCGGGAGGGAAGGGGCACGGCGAGGGCCAGAACCCGGCCCCGGCCCCGCCAGCCCCGGGCCCTGCCGCCTCCCCCGCCCCGCCCGTCCCGCTGCCGCCTGGGCGGGGGCGTGGCGCGGCCGGGCGTGGCGCGGGGGCGTGGCGGCAGGAGCGGTGCGGCGATTGGCGGGCGGGCGGAGGGGCGTGGCGGGGGCGGGGGCGGCCGGGAGTTTCCCACAATGCCCCGCTGCAGTGCGGCCGCCGATGGATGCTGCGCGGCCGCGCTGCCATTTGCAGCCGCCGCGGCTCGCAGCGCGCCCCGCGGCCCCGGGAGCAGCTGCCCCCCGGCCCCCGCCGCCCCCCAGCGCCTGCAGCCGCTGGCCGCCCCCCGCCTGCCTCCTTCTCGGCCCCTCTGTCCCGCCGCAATGAACCCCCCCGCCGCAGCCGGCGGGGAGGAGGCGGGGGCGGCGGGTGGCGGCGGCTGCCGGGGGGCCGAGGGTGGTGGGGAGGCGGCGGGCGCCGCCGGGGTCCCGGAGGAGCCGGGGCTGTCCGCGGCGGAGGAGTCCCTGGAGGAGAAGCTGCGGAGCCTCACCTTCAGGAAGCAGGTGTCCTACAGGTGGGTGCCGGGCGGGCGGGGCAGACTCCGGCCGCCTTCGGTGCCCCTCTCGGGGCATCTCCCGGGCGCGGGGCGCCCGCGGGTGGGGAGGCGGCAGGCGGGCTCCGGCGGCGGTGCGGCCGGGCGGCGGCGTGGGGCCAGCACCCGGGAGCCGGAGGGAGCTTTTTCTTCATCCCGAAGCCCCCCCGCCCCAGATCGGCGCTCCGCTAAGCCAGCGACCTGCCGCCGGCCCCGCCGCCGCCGTCAGGTTTGCGGTGCTCCTCCGGCGCGGCAGCGCCAGGGGAGATGGGGAGGGGGGCGGCGTACGTGGGGGAACTTCGGAGTTACTCAGAGAGAGAGTCGGGGATCTCGCCCGGCTGCCAGGGGAATAGGTCTGTCCTGACGCTTTGCCCTCTTCCATAAAAGCACGGCCGCCCGTGTTCCCGGCGCCTCCAAACGCTCGCAAACGGGATCGGAAAAACCTTTCCGGTGGCATCGCTGCTCCCGAGGTGGGTTTCTCCGTGGGAAGTCTCACGGAGTGCAGGTCTCCCCACCCGTGCCGGCAGCCGTTGCGTAAGCCCCAGCGGTTGACCAGTAGGTGGGCTGCTGTGCCCACTGCCCCCACGCGTGGCCGCGGGCCGAGAGCGGGCAGCCACCGGCCTGCCGCATGATGTGCCGTAGCCAAAGCAGGGTGTTACTTTCATAACCAGGGGCTTGTATTTTTATGGCTGTGCGTTTATCCTGGATCGCTGACGCTGAACAAATGGGCTTCTTCCCGCTGGAAATACACCTGCGTGAAGGGGCTGCTGGTGGGGCTTGTCTGCTGTTCTGCTGCTGCCTAGGATCCGTTAATGGTCAGCAGCTGCTGAAAGCGATTGCTGTCTGAGACGCTTAATGCCAAAAAGTTCTCGAGTCTTACCTAATTCTGGCTGCAAAGCCCCAGCAGAGGCAGCACGCCACCAGTAACTAGTATTCTAGCGTGCTTAGGGATGAGCCCTCTTAACTGGGAGGACAGAAAACAGAGCTGCTACTTATTTTGTCTCCGCAAGGAAAGCGTGCCTCTAGCCCTAGGTAAATTAGCTGAAGAATCTCTCCTAACATGGAGATACTTCTTTTCAACGTGCTGTCAATTTACATCTGAGATAGCTTAGTAATGGTTTGAGTCTTCTGCATGTGGTGGGGCTTAAAAATGATGTAATTAAACACTCTCCATAGCTGAAGTTTTATATAATACTTCATGTATGCAGAGAGACTTCCCCATAAGGGCTGATGGTCTCGCTAGTGAGTGTGAAGTTTGGGATGATTCATACTAGACTCAATAAGGTGCGTGATTTGAAAAGGAAAACTTACTGGACACCTAAAGAGCATTACATCAGTCCTCTCTCGGTACTTTTGCATCTCTACCCTGACAGTTTCACTAGCGCTTGCCATTTAGGGGCAAGTTGTCTATTGCGGGTAAAGGCAGATTCTGTAGGTGGGCTGTTGAAGTAGCTGCTAATGAGGCAGGTTTGCTGATGTGTCTGCTCTTGGTACAGAAGGCATGGGGCTTGCAATAAATCTTGGAGGTGCTCTATTCAGGCTCTACATTTTTTTTATTTCATCAGTTTTGGCATCTTCCCCTTTTTTAGGGGGGCGGGGGAGATAATAAAATCAGTTTATAGTGGCCTGTTCTCTAGATTATCGAGAAGTGTGTTAAAGACATGAGTATTCTCGAAGTTTTCTGCACGGTCGATATTTGTAAAGGTTTCATAATAAGCACTCGTAGGAGGAAATGTAGGGGTTTTTTCTCTTCTTCCTCCTGCCTCTCCTCTCCTCCATCTAGGCAAGTGTACAACAAGTCCTGAACCTTCAGATATAAAAGCCTTTTCCTAAGCATCTCTTGATGCATATTACTCATTCTACTTAAGATATGTGCGAGAAAGTACATTTTCTTTGCATCCTCGGATTTCTACACGTTTTCTTCTTTTGGAGCTGGTTTCCTACAAATAATGCACACTCTCTCATTTATCCATAACGAGAACAATCCGAGTAGATAGAAGAGTAGAAAACTTCCACAAAGGACCTCCACTGAGCTCTCCACAGCCCTAACCCCCCAGGCTCCTGAAATTGCTACCATTTCTCTCTGTAAATTATGGTGCTGAAATACATTTGTAAATGTAAATGACTATATTATATACAGGAAAATCTGTTTATGTTGCACTTGGACTCCCTTATCCATTGGTACAATAGAAATTATTCAAGGCTTCATACAGACTTTCAAACAGCTCATTTAGGATTCTCTATGCAGGTGCATTACATTGACATACACCGATGTATCTGTATTTATACATGCAGAAAAAAACCCCAACAGTTGGAACTTACTTAAAATAATAAAGATTCATGAAAATGCATGTAAAAAATTCTGTTGATGGCAACTGAAAGAATGAAATGGGTGGCTGAAAGAGAGGTCAAGGTATCGTCACAAGGGAAAAAAGGAAGAAGAAGAAAAGTATTTCTGGTACCAATTTTATGTTAATCACTCACTATTATGAAACTATGGTTTACCTGAGTCTGGCTTAAAGTATTATCTTTCCCCCCCTCTTTTTTGTTGCTAAACAGCAACTGCTTTCATTATTATGCAGATCTATTTAGCTAATGACATAGTTGTTGCATACAAATAACTTGTTAGTTTCTCTAGAATTGCACCAAAACCATGAGTAACATAGTTCAGAAAACAATGTTTTGTACTGACACGGCCAGTGGCTTACAATGCAGAAACTGCTGTATTAAATACGTAATGATTTTGTGTAGTAAACACCAATTTAGGCATGCTTGTTCCCCATATCGAACCATCAAGAGGAAAAACTTGCTTTAAATAACACAGGTGTGCCTCAAAGGGAGTTCAAAAACTCCCTTGACCTTGCCGTGTTCCCAGCCATACCCACCTTGCACCTGACATTCACGAAGCTCGTTGTCTGCACCAAAAGCTCGTCATTCTGTTAAGAGTAGATGTTTGCTTGCTGTTTTCTTTCTAGTAATATGCTGTAATTATGTATACATACACAGTGGGGATATGCCACTTATCTATGCTTGTGCGTGAGCTAATGGGTTTAAAGTGTGTGTGTGTATGTGCTGCCAACACACATCCCTTAAGTGGATCTTAATTTGCAGACGGGGCGCCTGCCCTGCCTGATGTAACAGGGGGTGCTGCCCCTGGAGCTCAGCCAGCGGGTACCCCTGGAGCTCAGCCAGCGGGTGCCCCTGGCCCTGCTGGCGAGGGAGGGAAGGGGCAGTCTGCAATCAGAAGGGTCGATCCCTTGATGAGGGCTATCTTGCAGAGCTGGTCCCTGCGCAGACGGAATGAAAGCTCAGAGAAATGGTCTCCCTGTTCAGCCTCATGCACTTAAATGAGGCCAACCGACTTAATAGTTGGATGCTAACATCAGAATGCCAACAGCTAAGCAGTAATTTTTAGGGCTAATTTTTTACCCTACAAATACGGAATTAGGTATCTTAAAGGTGTTTTGGCTTTTCTGCTTAAAATCTGAACTATGGGCTCACAAAATGAAAAATGTTTTTTTCATAAACTGATAGAACCGAAAGTTCAGTTTCCCACCCCACTGTGAAGAAATTGGCAAATGGAAAAAAAAAAAGTTAATTAAATATGTACCCCTGCCAGAGAGAAATGCTCTCTACAGATTGGTCCTTGGAATAGTATTTACCCCCTACATTTCTAGACCCAGCAGAATATTTACAAGACATTGTGACACAAAGCTAGAGGGTAAATTTTTTTCTTTCCTTTTAATTTTTATTATTTTGTCACTGCAAAGTTCTGTGAGGAACCTCGTGGTCTCTTTTAGCTAAAGTAGAGATTAAAGTAGCTTTCCCAAAGTAATTCTTGAAATAAAGAGAAATTCAGATTATACCAAAGAGATGCTCAATAAGAATACTTCCACAATAAAAAGCTATGGCTAGATAAAACCTTGGAAATAAATCTCTATTATCTGGCAGGTTTCCTGCAGTTGTTTGCAGCTCTAAAAACTTAGCTGAAATGCACTCTTGTCATTTAATTGTTTAAGCTTAGAGAAATAGTAAAAAAAAAACCAAAACAAACAACCAAACAAAAAAAACCCCCCAAAACCAAACCAGCCAACATAAGCCAAAAAGCAAACCAACCAAAACCATCAATAATGCAAATGTTTTTTAATTATTATTTAAAAATCCAGGGAATCTTGATTAGTGGCATTGGAAATAAAAATAAAGTTGTAAGTTGTAATGTCCCTCTTGTGAGAGCTCAAGTGGCGTTTGGCAAACACTTGTCACTAGGGAATAGTTTATCTAGAGAAATGTAATTTCATTTTGACCAAGTGGAGAAATCCTGCCCGATGCAGTGGGCGGCAGGCTTCAGGATTCTTGCCTGTACATGGCTCAGGGGTTTCCAAAAGCAGGGCTGTAACGAATCATCTCAGAGTCCTGTGCTGCTAATAGGCAGCGGGTTGGCAGCTTGGCTATCGTGCTTTGTCTTTGGCTAAAGTGACTTGCCGGAGCAGGAAACCACGCGTTTCACTCTTAGTAATGGAAGTGGCTGGAGGCGCTGGTTTTCTTAACTCACCATGTCCATCAGCTGTCCAGTTCCACTCAGAAATGTCGCTGTCTAAAATAGGCGGTTTGAGTTTCCTTCGCTAATGTTCCTCTCCGACTCGCCAAATGAATCTGCTCGGGACGTGCCTTGTGCGCTTTCCTGACCCTTCCTCTGCAAGCAGAAGCCAAGAATCAAGCTGGCCTCTCCCCTCACGCCATCAGAAATAACTGCTTGTCTGTTGTGGCAAAAAGTAGCTTGAGTTATAATTAGAGTGGGTTTTGTTACTGCAGTTGAAGGGGAAAAAGTTGAGGCAGAGAAATCCTGGGAAATCCCTGATTACACAAGCCTTGTCACTGTTGATGAGCATGTAAGTACCTGGGACTACAGATGGGGCCTTGGACCAAAATAGAAATTTAAGGATAGGAAACATCCTCTTTTTTTGCTTCATTTGCTTACAGACATGATAATGATCATAAAACGCACATCACTTCTCAGTAAATATTAAATAGAGACAGGATGGTAGAGGTGTCTCCTATTACTAAGACTCAATTATTTTATGAAATATGACAGCATTTACTAGTGTACTGTGAAGCATTATAAATAATTAAAGCTGAATGACATTTGTAAAAATGAAAACACATAACAGAAGCCTTTGATCTTTTGTGTTGAATTCTTTTACTTAGGTTTCCTTGACTCTTAATACATCCTATTTCTATAAATGAGCAAGGTTGTGCTGCATGAAAATGATGGATGATTTTTTATCTTCTACCAAATGTCGAGAAAATAATTCTTGCTCTCTGGCCTAATCTCATCTGCTTACAGCTGCCTTTGTTAAGAGTTTCGGGTATGTACTGTATGGAGTTGTTACCACCCACTCGGATAACAGTGACTCAGTTTACTTTGTCACCCAAAACATCCATCACCATTTTATCATTTTCTCCCAAAGCACATCACTGGATGTTTTTGGTACATGAAGGGACCTTCATGAAGCTCTTTAATTTATAAAGCTTTGAGGTAGAAGTTCTGTGTTGGAGCAAAATGCAGAAAAAGGCTAGGATAGTTCAGAAACAAGAATAATACCATGGGAAAACCAGGCTGACATTTAAAGTTCCCTCCTGACTTCAAGATGTGGCTGCAAGTCTGGCCATCAATGTCACTAGGTCACACAAAGTAAAGGGACTATCTTTGGATTTCGAGCATGTCTTATGCTCTCCCTTTTGTATCTGAGGTTAGCAGTACTTTACAGAAGACATGTTGCGAATGATGACTCTGGGTAAAGATACCTGTGAGCTGCAATGGAATTACATACATACTCAGGAGTAGATAAATGCGCCAGTGGTTTGAAAGCAGGAGCCTCTACGAGCATGTAATAAAGTTGTTGTGTAGCATAGGCACAGACCTGTAGCCTCAGATTGCCCTGGGACTACCGCAGGTGGAAAATTTCCTTGGGTAATAAATGCTGAATCAGATGCCATGTAACTTGGATGGGGTGGAAAAACACTTTTGTTCTGGCTAGTCCTTTGGAATAAATGAGCAGGTAGTTGGTTCTTCTCGCCCAGGTCAGTCATGGGGCTGATGAAATGATTTGCTTGAAACTTCACCAGGCCTTTGACAGGGGATTTTTTTATTTGGCAGACTTGGCTGAGATGTTGGGAAGGTGATGCATCTATGCAACAGTCTTCTGTGCTCTTCCTGCTTCTTTATCGGTAAATCCAGCACAGCCTGGGCATGAGACACTGTCAATCAGCCAAAGGATTTCCCAGATATTAAGGAAAAGAGGGAGAGGGAAAGAAGAATAAGAAAATAATCAGGCATGGGAGGCTCGTAGCTTTGTGGCAACCTCTTCTAGTTACAGAACTGACAATGGGGAACTTTGCCTTGGAATAAAACGGATGTGGAAAGTTGTGCCTCTTCTTTGTGTCTCACTCTCTACAAACTTTGGTGGTTTTTTTTTTGTTAAACTCTCCATATGTGGGAGTGATGCATTAACTCAATTATACTGTTCACCCTGCATGTCCCGATGTTGGGTTTTTTTCCCCTCTTGTGGTTTTTGAATGATTTGACCATTTGTCACTCTTAACAGAGAAAAGCTGTGTGGGACTGGGTGTATATGAAAAAATATGTAAGAGTACATTAAGATAAGACCGTGTATGTGCGTATGTATGTGTACAGAGTCTGTAGGAGCCTCCATGGGTGTTAGTACTGGGTATTTGATGGCTGTGTATGGGTAAGGTGATGTCATGGTGAATAACTTCAGGGTGAAGGAAAGTGTATGACAGGACATGGGCGTGAAGGACTCTGCTGTGTGTTTTGCAGGTTGCAGCTATGGGAGAAAACCCTCTGTACTTTCTCCTAAAGAATTGCTGGATAAATAGTGTACCAGGGTGGGCTGTGTGTTCAGGAGCCTCAGTGCATGCTCTGTGTAAATGCCCACGAATATAAGATGAAGGGATGTCATTACGTTGCTAATTCCAGTATATGGTGTGTGGCTTTTCTCCCTTTATTTAACTGCCTTTCTTCTGAGTTAATACACATTTATGCATATAAAATGTTAACGTGCTTGCTTACGGTGAAGGCCTTAGGTCTGACGGAAAGTGCTGTGCCAAGAGCTGAGTCCAAGGTTTGCAGGCCCATCCAAAGCCACCAGGTCTCTCTGGTTTCACTTCTCATCTCTTTGTACACTGTACTTCTTTTTATTTCTCTTTTCCTGCTTCTCTCAGTGTGGACGTGCTGTCCTGTGGGTATAACTGCTTCCCGTGTTGTGCCAGCCCCCGAATTCTCCTGTAACCTTGTCTCTCAGGGTGCTGAGCTTCTGGTAAGGCTGTCGCTGATGCACGTGCAACCCACTTTAAGCTGCCCGCAGGGAAGTAGATAGCATCTTAGCCAGCTCATAAAGGCTTCTTTTTGCCTCTCTGGAAACTTGTTGTCTGCATTTTGCCTATAAATGAATTCAGGGAGGATTTCGTTGGTAAAGATTAAGATGCACATGGCCCTCACACCAGCACCACCTTGTCTAATGTGTGCCAGCTGCCATGTGCCACAGGTTGGCCATGCTCCTGCACAGCCTTCCCTGTCCAGTCTGTGCCTGAATCCTTCTCTGAAGATAGCACAGGGCTTGGGGTGACTGTGGTTAGGAAGGAGAGTGGGGTTTTTCACCTTAAATTTCACTAGAATTGTTTCTCAGTCACAAAAGACCTCAGCCCCCTGTCTTGGTCTGCAGAGGAGACCCACAAATGGAGCACGAGACAGTGTAGTGTCAAGGAAGGGGCTGTTTGTTTTTTAACACCAAACAAAAAAGTCTAATACTTGTCCATTATACTTTGTCTTGGCTTTTTCCACTTGCAAGGCTGTAATCTCTAAGTGATAATATCTACCTAACGCAGGCAGTGTAGGACCTGATTTTTTGTAAATCCTCTTTGAGAAACTGAGACAAAGGAAGTTAAAGTGACTTATTTAAGATGGCAGATGGAGTCTGTGTGACAAAGTGGGAATGGATCCTCAACCCTTGCTTTAAGAGCAAGGCCTCTCATCCAGGTTAAAAGGAGAGGGGAACAGAGGAGAATTGAAACTGCAACTTTCCGAGAAAACCTGAAAGTTGGGGGAGAGGCAGAGGACAGCTGTGCATGAATATTATAATTTGATTAGAGTTTAGATTAGATTTGACAATTGTTTGGAGTACAATATACCCAAGTTTTGCCTCTGAATTATTTGTGCATTGAGCAAACAGGAGGGTTTGTTTTTAAGGAGCTCTGGTAACCTGCGGCTGCCACGGGGCACTAAGTGGTTCTTCTGAATGTCTCAGCACCTCCACCTGCCTTACTGAAATGGCTCAGCATAAAGGTAGGTAAGGGATTGAGGGGGAAGGGAAAGATTTATTAGCTGGTTCTGAGGAACTAATGGTCACTAACTACTGCACTCGTGGCAAAGTAAGCTGGTGCAGGGCTGAGCCTGTCTGTGCTCTGGGATTGAGCCTGGTATTTCCCTGATAACTTCCTACACTGCATTTTTGAAGAAGCTTGGTGGTTTGAAACACTTACGCTAGCAAAAGGCTTGGTAATGAGGTCCTGAACCTTTCAGTCCTGGATTTCCCTTCAAATGCAGCTCTGAATGGCACTGCCAGAATCCCCTTCCATTTAACAGCTGCTTGAAAGCTTAGCTAACTTCAAAATTTACAGTTCATAATGGGAAACTGCTACTTTATCGTCTGGTCCGTCTACCCTTTTTTTAGGGTTTATGGCTTCGAATTCTACCTGGATAGTTTTCCAGCTCACTGGCCCTACAGACTACCTAACACTAATCCCCATTGTCATAGACAAATGGGCATGTAGTCAGAGAGAACGGAGGTGTCTAATTGTACTCAGGTTTGAGGCATACTAACTGAACGCATCATTGCTCCTCCTGTGTACCTTTGTGGATAAACATGAGAGATGAGAAGATGTAGGATGCTACTCTCTCAGGCTGCTGATAAGGCATATGCCATCAGCAATGAGTTTACTCATTGGCATTGGGGAACGGTGCTGCTGGCTGCCCTATAGCATCAGCTAGGCTATAGATGCATTGCAGACATAAATAATATTGATGGCGTTGGCTGTCTGACTGTGTGTAAGAGCCCTTGGTGGAGAGATGTGGGCTCTTTTTGAATGTCCAAGGACTTGGAGGAAGGTGTTTAGTAGTGAGAGGTGTAGGTGCAGATAGTAGGAACGTGGTAGGTGAATACCTTGTCTTGCTTTTTGTTATCCTCTTTAGATGGATACAAAATTCTCCATTCCTCCCTTGCCATTACTAAGGAATGTGTGTTTAATATGTAGGTCTAAAGTATGTCTGATTAGGGCTATATGATACCCGAGTGTTTGGGGGTATGATCTGACACTTTTTACAGGAGGCGAGAAAGAAATTCTCATGTTTAATCTAGACATAATTATAAGAAGCACTATGCTTATGTAGTACTCACTTCAATATTTGTAGTTTAACTAACTTCAAAATATTTCAAAATTGTAAAGTCTGTTTCAATATTTCTAATTTATTTCAAATGTTTCAGAGTTTGGCTTTTCATAAAAAATAGGAAAGCCCCTAAGAGCTGGATTATATGCCTTCTAAATTGTATGACTCATCAGGAAGCTTGACCCACTGGGGAACATTTGCCAAGTGGGGCAGGGATTAAGCTTCAATTGCACAAATTCATCAAAGATTGAGTTGAACATCTTAGAATGCCTCTGTGCTCTGAAACTGCTCCCTGATGCTGTGTAATGTGCAGGAGAGGGGACTGCCTGTGATGCTCTGAGAGGTGCCATGGGGTTTCTGGGCACCATAGGAGAGAGTGAGGAAGCAAAATGGCTTTGAAGCCTGTTAGCATTAAAAGATGATGAGAAAATACCTTCCTGTCATCAGTTTATTTCATTAGGTTGCTAATGAGTTTCCTCTAGGGATGGTAATGGGGTAGTTCTTATGCTTTTATCCAATTAGTGAATTATCCCAGGAGTATATCCTTTTGTTGTGAAAATACATTGAGTTTCATTCCAACTCAAGCACTGCATCCTGTAGGTTCTCTGAAGGCAATGAAATGCCATGTGTAGGTGCATGCTAGGCCAGGTCCTTGGTTATTAATTGCTGATGTTAGCCTGATTTATGGTTTCGAGATGATGCCCTAGAGGGCAATGGACTCTCCTGTGAACGTAAGTGAAATGCCAAAGATGTGAATAAAGTTTCATTATGAGTTTTGAGGTTAGTTGTAAGTTGAGACATTGAGAGAATTCACATGTTAAAAACACACGTAGATAGGAAACAAAAGAAAAGTGCCTTTGTTATTGCCTTGAGGGATATCCAGTACCAGTGTCTTGCCAGCTGCTTGTGCTCATAGGGTCCTTTGCTGCTGGCACTATAGTCACCTCCAGGTTTTAGCCTGATTTAAAATGACATTGAAGAAGGAATTAGCAGCAGTACCGATGCAGCTGGCATGTTGGGTTGTGGATGGCCTTCCATTAGTGAGAAGAACTTAAGCTATTCTTTATTTTTCATTTTTGTCTCTGCAGGGAGCCAACAGTTGCAACTGTCACTTCTCTTGCAGGGCAGTATGTTTGGCTTTGGAGCAGGTAGTTTCTTTGTTTTGTCCCTGGCCAGTTTTTGCTGTGATAGGATTTCTAGATTTCTTTATTTTTGAGTTGCTCTCTCTCCCTTTTCATTCTGTGACTTGCCTTTGTTGTCCTACCTTTCTGCCAAAATACTGATGCTCTGCGTGGGTTTACGTACCTGGGGCTGTGCAGTGCATGGTACAATGAACGAAGAACATGCAAGTACATAAACACTGGGTTTCACATTCTACAAGGTTAGATACAAGTTCTTGAGCTTGCTCCAACAGTTTTTTCCTGCCTCCAAGGCTAGTGTGAGCTTTATAGTCCAGTGCTGCATCTCTAATTCTTTACTATCAAGATGCTCACGATAAGCTGCTTCCTTTCCCCTTTAGATTTGCAGTACTGGAGTTTTTCAAGCCTGGTGGTGGTAGACTATGTTGCAGTGGTTGCAAAGTCGCAGTGGTTGCAGTGTACAGGTTTTATGTGCAATTGGATATAGAGACTTTTTTGGGACTTCTCTGTGTCAGTGTAATACAAACCTATGGCGATAAGGAGAAGGCACCAGTTGCCTTCTTCAGCTTTTCAGCTTTTCTTTTTTTCCAGCTTTTTCAGGTGTTGAAGGAATGCTGAGAAGTGCTCGACAAGCCCTGCAGGTGCATAACAAACAGTGCTGGAGTAGACTCACAGTGGCTTGGATACAGGGTAGCGTTGTGATACTTGTGTGGACTCTTTTAGCCTCGTGAATCTTGATGCAGCCTGGACGGCAAAGAGCAAAATAACGTTTTTCATTTCCTTGAGTCTGATGTGGGCCATATCGTTGTTTGATAAATGTGCTATGATCCAGAGTGAACAGCAAAATTACTGAGTGCTGGGTTATTTGGTCTTGCCAGCAGATAGTGGGAGGGGTGACTAATGTTGGCTGGGATGCTGGGGCAGTTACAAGCTGGACTGAGACCAATATAGCAGTTAAGGTGCCTCCTCACAAAGTTTATATGCGGTGTTTAGAAACGGCTAACCTGATGGCCTTCAGACAAGTGACCTAGGGGTAGCAGTTCTTTCCCAAAACATCCCCTTACCTATCAAACCTTAATCTGTTTGAGAGGCAGAAAAACCATAACCTTTAGCGGGGATGGCTGCTGACAGTCTGGCCTGGAAGACTTTGGTGCCCTCCAAAGGGAGGGCTGGCTGGAGCACAGCTTTGCTGCTTTCCAGAGGGATACTGCATGTCTTTCCCTCTGAGAATAGCCTGGGCTCTCCCAGCCCACAGCAAGCTTCTGTCCAGACCCCTCTTGGGGATGTGATGGCCATCAACAACATAAGCCAAGAATTATGTATGTTCATTCAAGCCTGTGGGCAGTCTCAAGCCAGAAGCACTCTGTGAAATGCTCTCCAGGGCAGGATGGACCCAGAGAGCTTGTATGTGAGCTCTCCCCTTAATGAACGTGTTTCAGAAAAACCTCGTATATGATTATATCTCTTTTTTTTTTTTTTCTTGAAGGGAGTAAATTCTGCTAAGCTATCTCTGATGGCTATAACTGGTAACGATCTTTAGTATGACACACAAATATTTTTATTTCCTTATATGTAGTCACCTAGAGTCACCTATTCAAGATCAAGTAATGCATTCTCCCCAGTTTTCACCCCACATCTGGTGAAAATGTGAGAGATCAGATAACAGCGAATTTAAAAGAAAAGCCTCCTCTAATCCCTTGGGCAGTATGGTCTTTTCTCCCTAATCCTTGGACTGTGCAATACATTCTTCTCTCCTTACCCCCACCTCCTTAGTGCCGAAAGGAAAGCAACCAAATGCAATCCTGCCACCAGCTCTGATGGGACTGTGAAAATATCCTCAACCTGTCGATACAATAGCTGCTTACATTGCCAATTCCCTTTTTTTGAAGAAAGACTGAGTTTGGTGTTCATATTAGTACCTGGTCTTGTACCGAATTCAAGTAAAACAAGCGTACAAAGTGAATACAGAAGAAGAGTAAGCCACAGCTGCTGAACACCGGTGTGGGGGCTCCTCTCTCTTCACAGCTCCTGCTGCTGCTCTGCGGGAACAGAAGATACGATGACTGATTTGGGGAGGGAGATGGAAGGAAGAGGGGAGCTGACCTGTGGTTGGAAAGTGCTGTGCTCATTCCTCCTCGCTTCCTAACTGTTAAGGGCTGTTGTTTATTCAGGGAGAGTTGCAGCACAGGCAGCAGCAGGGAAAGCTTTCATCACACGCTGATTATGCCTCTCTCCTGACTTAGCAGAAAAAGAAGGTAATTCACTTTCTTTTCATTCTTTGCCCTTTATCCTGAGATTACTCCTGTCTTTTCATTCCTGAAAATCAGAGGTCATCCTCTTTCACATATGAAGTGCCAAGATAGCAGATGGCCTTGCCTTTCTGCCATCAATGACCTTATTTTGCTATCCTTTGCAGCTGTGCATCTTACTAAATGAAAGCTGCAGCTGGCTGTCTCCTGGAGGATGTGGATGTGGGCTCACAGTTGGGTCTGGGAGCTCCGGTCTGTGCCTGCTTCTCCCATCTGCTTGTGTTTGATGGAGCTGTAGGTCATAAAAAGGAAATTTTGATCACTTCAGCCCCAGTCAGACTTTTGGACCCTCCAGCTGACCAGGCATTTCCAGTGGGTCACAAGCAATTATAAGATGAGATGAGGAAAGGAAGGGAGGAGGGTGGGAAGTCATGCTTAGGGTGCACTAGGTAATGCTTTATAACAGTAATTTTTCCAAGCTTGAAAGAGGCCATTAGGGATGTGAAACAGAGAGAGAAAGAAGAGGAGGAGGAAATAAGCTGGGATGGAAAATTGTAGCCCAACTTTCCCCCAGTTCGATCCAAAGGCTGAAAAAGGAAAGATGTGAATTCCTCTCCAGTTGGAGAAGCAGCCTGCTGTCTCAAAAGGCTGTTCCCTGGCAAGTCAGCTCTCCCACCC
Source organism: Ciconia boyciana (assembly GCF_034638445.1). Taxonomy (NCBI): domain Eukaryota; kingdom Metazoa; phylum Chordata; class Aves; order Ciconiiformes; family Ciconiidae; genus Ciconia; species Ciconia boyciana. Next base: position 65,400,855 of record NC_132934.1, read on the forward strand.
ACTCCCGCTGGCAACCTGGGGATCGCGGCCAGAAAACGTGGGGCTCTCCTGGGTCTTGCTGTGGCCGAGCCCTGCCTGGGCAGTTGCCCCCACTCCCTGCATGTTAGCCCCTTCCCCAGCTGCCCCCACCTGAGCATCCAGCGGGAGCTTTTTGTTTCTGATTCAGACGCTCTGCAGACGGTGTCAGAATTTGTCAGGTACCGAGAGTGATATTTGCTTGATGGAAATGTTGGCCCTATTGTGAATCAATCCTAACAGCTTTTCGCAGCAAGGTTGTAAGACAATGAGGCGAATTTACTATGCAGGCAGACAAAGTGCCTTCTATTATGTGTGCAAACACAAATAATAGGAGGATAAATGCAAAACAGTGAGACTGTCTTAGCGTTAGGTGGTCGCAGGCACAACAGTGCACGTCAGCGTCTGACTCGAGTGACAAGGCGGTGGTGGGAACAAGCAGGCATGCCTGCAGGGCTCCTGCCTGACGAGGCTGAGCTGTGGGTGCGTGCAAAAACACAAGGAAGATTTCAGAGATGCTCTGCAAAGGATCTGCTCAAACACAGCAACAGTGGGAAAACACATGATTGTTCCTTAAAAGAAAGTGACCTCTCGCTCATTAAGGGCATGAGGTAATACATGCGAAGGTAGCACAACGTACGCATTCACTTGTAATTCTATTCTTATAGAATGGAGAAAGGTGGCTGAAAAATTTCCAGTGGAACATGTGGTTTTTTAGAATTTTGACATAATATTTTCCAACTGAAATCTTCTGGGGAAGACGCTGATTTTGTTTTAAAAAAAAATAGATGAGCAACACATTCATATATTCATCTTAATATCTGAAATATAGAATAGTTGATATTATAATTCCTTGGAATTTCTTCATGCTGAGTTGTTTCCAGTCTGATTCAGAAGAGAAAAGTTATTTTGTTTTGATTTGAAATATCAGAATTTCCCAAAGAATGGAAATGCTGAGTTCTGGCAAGCCAAATTTGTTATTTGGCAGCATCTGTGAAACTATCTTGGTCATGATTAGTTTTCCATGATAGAAATGTGTTGTAATAACCACATTTAGTGTTAATCAGGCCTATGATACTTCTGCAGGACCAGAGACTGAATGAACACGGAAGATGAATTGTCTTCTGACTGCTAGCAGGAGCCACTTGATGTCATGATTATAGTATATTATCAGGGTAATACTGGGTAGCGGATGACCATCCACATTTTTATAGCTAAACAGGGAGGTCATTCTCCAGGGGTGTCTGAAAGCTGAATGTATGTCAGGTGTATGGTTAATGTTGTGGGGCTTTTTCCTTTTCCTTTCCTTCTCTTTCTGAAAATATTTGGTGCCTGGGAGTCTGCCTCTGCAGCTACTGGCAGAATGCACCTGGTTAATAATACCCCAGGTAGTCATTTATTGGACACTAACTCTTGTCTTACACAGAGAATGAAAGTGATTTCTGCCTGGGCTGAAAAAGCTTCTGCCCTCAGGGAGTGTTGACCTGTTCTTTAGCCATTTCTCCTGCTCCTTTCTCCCTCTGGCCATGGAGCGGTCAGATCAGCACTTACGCTCTCCCAGGGAGGGGTACCAAGGTGGTGGATCTCGGCTGGATGGTGGTCTCTCCCACCCGTGTTCTGGTCACTGGGTTTGTGCTACACTGTGCTTGGGTCAACAGGGCGAGAGTTTTGTAGAAGTCAAAGTTCCGTAAGATTTGGCTCTCGGGACTGAGGAGCTCCCATCCAACTAATCTGGACAGTGGAGAAAGAGGGAGCCAGCATATTTTTAATGGCTACATGTGGAGGGTTGATGACCGTCTTCTGTTCAAGGCTGAAGGGTGTTGGCAACTACAGCCCAAAAAGGAATATAAATGATAGGCAAAATAGCGAGACAGTGTTTATTATAATAAATTACGTCTGGGCAATGGATTGCTGACTTGTCAGTCAAAGAACACTGTCTGCTTGTACTGGTTTTGCCGTTCCCGACATCTGACTCCCACAGGATTTAAGAACTTTCTTGGGAAGAGACCACGTGAGTGCGCAGTTCTTGCCATTAAGACTAATGCATTTCCTTCTAATGGCTCTGCTGTGATGAATCAGTCCCTGTGTGCCCGCCTTGATGGTGGGTGTCACTTCTTAGTGGCTCTGGAAAAATTGCGAGTACTGATATGTGTGAAGAAGTCAATATGAGGGGGGAGGAATTATTCTTGAAGGATAATTTTGGGCTAGGGAGGCTACCTTCTCTTGATGTCCTCAACAGTCATTAGCAAGTGAGAGAGTCTTCTCCAGAGGACCATTTTGCCAGCGTAATTCAGGCTCTGGCTCCAAATTGTCCTCTGGAAAGGCCCATCTCTATCGACTGCAGACAGTCTGTAGAGAGCAGTCTTACAAAGCTAAAATTAGTTTTTATGTGGACCCCTCCTACAAATAGGATGAATAGATGTATGTGCTTGTTAGTGTTTGACAAACGTTTCCAAATTTAAAAAAAAAAAGGCAAAACATGGGAACTCTTTCTGTAAAAAGCACTTTTTTCAGGGGGAGGCTTTTGGGATTTATTTTTTTTTTTTTGCAAGAGATAAATCTGGTTTAAAGTGGAGGTGGTGACTCCTTTTAGTGGATACTGGCAAGTATGTCAATTTTAAAAAGTGCTGCAGTAGCTCTACAGCCAAATAGCGATGTTGCCATTTTGCCTGCTGTGAACTGCATCTTCAAAAGGAACTCCTTTGCCAGCTGCAAGGGCAGCTGGGAGGGAGTTGTTCTGTGATTCAGTCCCAATGCAGGACACGAAAGTAAATCTCTTGCCCTCTCCATCGCTTTTTCTATGGAATTTGGACATTTGTCATGTTTTCCATGAACTACAATAAATTACCTGGAAAGTAAAATGCATGGATTGCCCATGGCTATGCTGGTCTCTGAGGATTGTTCCTTAATGGTTCAAAGCCAGACCTGGCTGGTGAAAGGAGCATGTATTAGAGGTGGGGGGCTGGTGCCTCTGTGCAGGTCCTGGTGTTATTCCATGGGCCAGCCCCCTTTTCTGATGAGCTTTGCTCTTAGCTTCAGTCTCATTGCTAACTCATTCACTCCACCAAACCAAACCTATGGGAGGAGGAATGGGGACGGATCATCTTTATCTTGAATATGCGACACCTCCAATTGTTGATGTGCTGAATGGTACCTGGGGGGCTGATATTGACCTTTTTGTTCTTTTTCTTTTTTTTTTTTCTTTCTTTGATTTGTTGGGAGCGTGAAAAGTACAGATGAAGTGAAAAAAGGCTAGAGAAGGGTAATATAAATCACTTCAGGCATTCAAGCGTATTTGTGATTATTCTGCAGGAAGAGAGATGATAGACTGCAGTTATTTAGTTTGAGTAGAAGAAAATATGATGAAATAAGTGAGCTCAGGGGCTTTTCGTTTACTTGCCATACATGATTGTTTTGTGTGTATTTAATAGGGAATTCACTGCTGCAGCAAATCATTGAAGGGAAATATTTAGCAGGATCCAAAGAAGGATTAGGCTTTTACATGAAAATGAATCATATTCGTAGCAAGTCTGACTACTGAGTACCCACAATGTCACCAGAGTTGCCAATGCTTTCTTCCTTCAGGGGGTGACAGAATGACCTGCAGGGGCTGGAAAGGGATTCTCGCCGTGCAATACAACTTTCCCTCCTTCGCTGGGCACACGGGGCTGGAAAGGGATTCTCTCTGGGCAATACAACTTTCCCTCCTTCGCTGGGCACACCCCACTGCTTGTGTTTCTGGCTGCCTCCCCTTAAAGTACCAGGTATTGGTGGGATATTGAAAAGAGAGTTCTTGAACTCACAGGCCAGTGATTTGATCAGGCGTGACAGCCGCTAGGGACCTAAACAAATAACGAAGAAGCTAATTCTGTTCCCCTATCTAAAATTCTAATCTTGTTTGTGACATCATAATTGGTTGCCATAGGGACAATTATGGTGTCATAAAAAGAGGATTAATGATGAGTTTAAGTGAGGAATAAGCAGCTGGAACAGATGAACTTTTTAATAACTCCTGCCTCCTCTGAAAGCTACCGTTTTGTGCATAAAAATATAGCTCCAAATAAAGAATGATGGGCTGGAAGAAAGTCAGTAAATATGCACTGAAGGAACAGATGTGCATCCAAAAGGATATTGCTCTAAGCTTCTGGGGTCTATCAGGATGCTGTGGTGTAAAGGAAATCTCAGTTATGTAGAGAGATGCTAGAATGAGCAACAGATCTCCTGTCGCACATGGACTTTTCCAGGTGTGAAGCCACACTTTTTTCCTTCCATGAATTTTTTTTGTTGTGTTTTTAAGCATGGAAAACTATGTGCAATTAGGGTTAATGGTCCACTGTAGCTGGTTTAAAAAATAAATATGGGAAACATGATGGTAGTGATATGTAAAAGATAAATGAATTTTGGAGCAACCTAACTGATTCCTTTGTGAGGGTGCTTCAAATTTTAGTGGCTTGTCTGTTTGGAATTGGTTGTGTCAGGAAAATCAAGATTCCTGGAGCTAGAATATTTCAGGATAGGTTATCTGATGCTTTAGCTTTTGCCTGTGCTATAAAGGCTAGGAGGGCCACTTAACAGGAAGCCAACTAAATCTGGCGAACAGGGTTCTTGTGCCCAAGCTGATGGGATCTGAACTACTGTATTAAATGGTCAGTTCATACAGTTTTTCCATGCTGCTGACTGTATGCAGTTTGTAAAGCAAAGTTTTGAAAAATGCCAAATTACTTCTGCAGCGTTACTATCTGTGCTGGCTGCTCTGCCCTCTCAGGTGCTCTTGCATGTTCCCTCAGAGCCAGGCAGGCTCTGCGTGGTTTGACTGTTCTTGCTGCTGTTTACTGCTCTGACCCAAAGCACTCCGGCAGTAGTGTATTACCAGAAGGGCCATCGACAAGAATTATTAATACATAACAGGGGACAGCAAGTAGTGTGAATAGCTGCGGGTAGCGCTGGGGATGGACTCGCTGGCAAGAAACTGCCTGAGGGCTCGTGTGTGGGTGTCAGTGCTTTTGTTTTGTCTCTTGCTCTTGTGACATTTGCTTAACTCTTTTTGTCTCCCTCCTTGCTCTTCTTGGTGCCTCTTTTACGAGCCAAAGAGGAATGTGTGTTTCTGCCTGCATGGGAGCATAAACACAGGGCTCCTGAGGTTTTTTGGGGGATCCAGCTGTCTTGCTCACTGCCACGATGTTGGTCCTTGCTGTGACTTTCGAAGAGGAGTGAGAATAGCACCGTCTGGTTATTGCTGCTGGGCGTTCGAGCATAGCTACTCTTGCACCCACTGTCACAGTGTGTGGGAGTCATTACCAAGCGCGCTGGCTTGCAGACAGTGACCGGTACGCCAGGCATCCCTGTGCTGCTGTGCCAGGGTCACCTCTGCCTTTGGTGCTGGTGGCTGCTGAGACCGGGTCTTTGTGACCCCAGCCCTGCTCTTGACCCCAGCGTGCTGAGCACAAGCCTCTCTCCGAAGCATTTTCTGGGAAGAATGACAAATTCTGGGGAATTCTAAAGTGGTTTTCAAAGCCCTGTACAGAAATAAATTAATCCCTGCAGCACCACTGGGATGGCAGGGGGCAAGCTGCTCTCTTCTTACTGCAGGAGATGAAATTCAGGAATAAAGGCTAAACTATGAATTTTCCAAAAATTTCCTAGAGGTGTAAATAGCTCTTTTGGGTAGCTGCCTGGGGACACATGAGCTTGGGGCACGTAAGACTTTCTCTGATTTTTAGCCAGGCTGAGGACCTTTCTAGCGTTATAGAGGATTTCAGTGGGTGTAGTGCAGGTAGGTTTGGATGCTCTTTTACTGACTGCTGCCTTCCTAGTACAGTTTTTCAGCTGTCTTTTCTCTCCCAAAGCCCTTGACCTTCATTCCTCCCACCTGAAGCAGCTGGATATACAGCCTTTCGCCTCAATCTGCCCTTGTGCCGCCAGGCAAAGGATCTGCTTGCCAAGGATCCTACCCTGCTGTTGTGCAGTGTTTTGGGAAGAGCAGCTTGTAAATGCCATGAGCAGTGCTCTGGCTAGTCCTACCTACTAAGGTAGGTATTTTACAAAGTAGGAACGCTGTTGCTCTGAGCTGTGCGGGCAGGTTGGGGAGCTCTGTGTTCCCAAGTCCCAGAGCAGTTAAGTGGAGGGCAGGGTGGCATGGCAAGCCCAGCGCAGGGCAGATGGCTGGTGCCGGCACAGGCTGCTACAACCTGGGCTTTGGCAGGGAGCTAAAACCCTCTGCTGCTTAGACCTGGGTGGTTCTCTTCAGAAATAGATGATCTAGTTGAATCTCTCACCAGATCACAATAGTGTAATTCCATGGGGAATAGCTAGGCGGGCACTAACAATTTTATCAGCTCCTCCAGATTGAGGAGGTGTGCCCACAGTTGCGTATGCAACTTTGTGATGCCCAAGGAACTACTTCTTTTTTTTTTTTTCTTTTTTTCTCCCATCTATGCTTGTCCAGAGGCCTGCAAGATCTTCCCTACCCATATGGAGGGGTGGGGCTGTGCCTGCCCCGGGAGCACCTCAGCTCAGTGCCAGGCTTCCCCGAGGTTTCTGGTGCTGCCAGAAACCTGGCAGCTGCCTTTCTGGGACCTGGTGCTGCCTTTGCAGCGATGTCTGCTCATGGGCACCTGGTGGGAGCTCAGGGGGTGCATCTGGGAGCAAGCTCTGCCCTGGCTTCTTCTCAGATGCAGTTTTTCCCCTTAAATCCTATGTGTTTTAGAGACCTTGCCCCTGTGAAATCAGAGGTATTTTGTTTGTTTTCAACTGGCTGCACCACATTCCTCCCTTTTTGGTTACAGCAGAGGCGAGGTGTGCAGCTGGAAGGAAGAATGTCCTGGTGAGAGCAGGAGGGGATGGACAGTACGTTATCCTGGTGGCAGGGTTCTCGCCTGGGTTTGCTCCTTTGTCACCTGGCAGATGTCTTGTGCAGACTCTTCCTGATGATGTGGGTTAAGGAGGAGCGTGTTAGTATTCCTGAGATAAAAAGAGGGTTGACTGGTCTGATATGTATTGCTTTGATACGTTAACGGTAACTGCTGTGTGTGTGAAGCACTGGATAAGCATATCTTGGTTGCGGCTTGGAGACATGTGCCTGTCTGCATATGGTCAGTGAGAGGGCACGGGTATGTGCCTCTGAGCTGGGCAGGAGAACATTATTCATGAGTGATCACACGCAGCTGACAAACTGTGGAGGCATATGATAAATTGGACCTTTGGCTACCTCATACCAGAGAAAAGCTGAGCCTGGCTCTCCACCGAGCACTCGCTGCGGTACTGGGGCTGGCGATGAAGGTGCCCCTTGTGACAGGAGAGCTTACGACGTGCCTCCACTGTGGGTGAGGAACAGGATAAGGCTATTGCTCCTTTTCAACGGGGTGTGAAATACGTTTGCAGGTTAGCACAACTTCTCCCAAAGTCACCTTGCCCATGCAGAGCTCCGATGCTGCAGGGATGGGCACCGGCAGTGCTTTCTGCCTCCAGGCAGAGGGTTTTCTAGAGACCGGTCCTGCCTGCTTGGCCTGCAAAAGTGTCCGCTGAAAGCGTTGGTCTTTGTGATCTCACGAGACGTTAAACACAGACTGAACTCAAAAACATGTGGGTGCAGCGGGTCTGGGTGCTAACACCTGCCAGAGCAGAGAGGAAGTACATGAAGCAAGGGGAATTTTTCTGTCTGATATCTAGGTAAGAATCGTGAGCAAGAATGCTTCATTATATGTGTTTATACGGGTGCCTTGAGGTCCACGCACCCTGCTTTCCAAAACATGGCTGTAAGCCAAGCCTGTTTCGCCTTCTGTCACTTAAAATCAATTTCCAGTCACTATGTCAAAATCTCTCCCCTCTTCTCCCCCAGTCTGTTATCTCCTTTTCATCCTATTTAATCAGCAGATGATTAAAAAACCCCACCCAAACCTAGTAAACAACTTCTTAAGTTCTAGATTGTGAGTTTATATTTGCTTCACTTTTATTGGGACTGAAGTCTATTGCCACTCGTAAGTTACCCGGAAGCCTGTGTGTAGGAGATACTAGTTTGCTGCCAAGTGGGTAAAGACCCTGTTTGGGTTTTATTACTGATATCCAGAGCAAGGTGAAGGCCAGGCTCTGAGGCTAACCTGGACATCTTTTGAAGAAAGCTTAAGGCAAGCAATCTCCTGGATCCCATTAATGTCAATAAGATCTGCTCCCCAGCTTCTTGGATTCCTCTGGAAAATTGCTGCAGCTGGTTTAACTGGATCCACCCCACAGCAGCCTTCCCTGGGTCAGGGTTTTATCGCTCTAACAGGGATGTTGATGCTGCCCTTGCTGTTTGAACTGGGGACTTCCCATGGGTGAAGCGGTAGCAGTTTATATCTGACCTAAATTTGGGCCTCACTTTTTAGGGCTCCCCCTTTTAGATACTTTACCAGTATTAAGTAATAAATTCCACTGCAAGTTATGTGTACATGGGAAATTATTTCTGGATTGTTATTTCATTTCTGAAGTGGTGCCGTGCAGTTTTATCATGAGGATTTTGATGAAGCTAAATGAGAAAAAGAAACCCCTCTAGCAAAATATTTCTTGTACGGAGCCCCCTTTTCATCTGAATCTGGGAACATGAAAGTGCAAATCTGTCTCTTGCTGAAAAATTTCATTTCTGTTCTAATTTGTAATAGGTCTCTGGGTGCTGAAACAATTTTCCTTTCTCTGCAGATTTATCCTGAGCATTTTTCAATGGTCTGGAACGGAATGGATGTTTAAAGTACATTTTGCTTTCTCCTTTCTTTCCCCTTACATGTAGTACAAGGATATGGCTAAGCCAGTTGCTGACCAAAATGAGCCGTGGAGATCAAAGTGTTAAATGTGAGTCAGACTATCTTGCATTAGAGGGTGAGTCAGCTTTGGTTTTAAAAAAAGACATTTTAAAGAAGCTGTTTGGAAAAAATGCTGAATGGAAATATTTCAGAAGAGTCAGTCTCTGAGAGAAGATGGGTATTTATTTATTTCCATGCAGAAATGATAGCAAGTGTTAAAAGTAGTAGTAATGATGAGATCACTCTAAATTGAAGGTGCTTCTTTGGGAGTCTCATGCCCAGTGTCCTGGGCTGGTCACTTACAGCAGAAACAGCAGTTATTCAAGGTGAAGTTACTCAAGGTGAAGATTAGCGATGCAAGCCCAGGTCAGCGAGTCCCTTGATTTACTAGGCAGAGGTGCCAGAAGACTGTGGCTGATGGGACGTCCTAGGAAGGAGAAAGACTAAACTGCTACCTGGTTGAGCTGGCTTGAGGGTCGAGACCGTGGGGGCTTGGTATTGCCCCTTGGGCGGCGAAGCCTGGGCACGCTGCAGAAGGTGGGATGCTGTGACCACCTCATGGGGAGGAGACTTCTCTTTGTGTGCATTGAAGCTCAGCCATTTTGGTAGCAGGTTAGTAGGTGTTAAGGGGAAGCGTGCATTTAGGGAATGGAAAGATTAAAGAGTTGGCAGACATCTATGAAAGGTTTTTCCTCTCCAGATTTGTTATACCTGCTTCCTGTATTTCACAGCATTACCTTTTTGGAAAAAGGATGATCAGCCCAAAGGGATAATCCTCAGTTGTAAAGCTGGAAAACATCAGCAGAGAAGAGCTGATGATGTGTGACACAAAATAGCAAATGAACCAGCTAAACAGCCATCCAAGTTCCCAATAGAAAGAACATATTGACAAAAAGCAGAAGAGTTGCCATTAGCTTGGGATGGACTATTGCTGTGCACTGTAAATTAAGTAAATTTATTCCTGAATCTACTCTGACTCTGACTTTTTGTGTGGCTGTAAGCAAAGCTCCTAATGTTTCTAAGATGAATATAGTAGCTTCTTCCTGCTCGTGTAAAGATGTATCAGCAAACTGTGGTAGTGTATTGTTATTGTACTGTTACAAAGGTAAGTGTTGTTATGTGCTTTACCTGACATTGTTACTCATTATGAAAGGCTACAACACTTAGAGCTTTCAGCAAAGCCACAGTGGTTGTTATCTGTTTGAGGCAAAGGCAAGGGATTCTTTATTTCCTGCTCTGACTCTCGATGCGCATGGTCCCTGTTTTTAAAGTAAGATTTCAGGAGGTTCTGGAAATTGTATGGGGTTTGCTTGCTTTTTTTTTACGTGCTGTCCTGATGTTCAAACATTGTCAGGTCCTCCATGGAAAAATTAAGCCAAAGAGGTTGGGTTTTTTTTCCTTTTATAAGTAACTACTCATGTTTTGACCTAAATATAAAAAATGGGAAGGGAAGTGGAGCCTACTGGTATGACAGCGGTTCCAGTGACATCTCAGGAACCACCTCTTCCCCCTCCTTCATCTTTTTCCCACTCAAGTACACTGGGGCAGTCACAGGGTACTCCTCAAGCCTCCCTGGGTCTACTGCTTTCCGGCCATCGTGCCAGGCAGCTCATGCAGTTGGCAAGAGAGACGAGCACCGCGTGCTGGGGGCAGGAGGTGCGGGAGCCGACAGAACTTCTCCGGGATGTGGGACCGGTGGAAAGACAAGCATCCTTGGAATACACGGAGGTTGGAAACTTTTATATATGCTCGTGTGTATATATCTGTGTGGTCCAAGTTGTCATGTGTATATATCTGCAGACCACCTACGTGGTCCACGTTGTCGTAACGTGTGTGCCAGCATGTCCATACGTGTACAATAACAGAGCTTATGTAGTAGAGAAACAAAGATGCTGTTTAGGGTTAAAGGGTTCAGGCTGTTGGTTTCTGTCATGGCAATTTGAGTGAGGAGCTAAAGGGGAATTTTCTCTTTACGTGTCACCAAGGACTAAGTGGCTTTAGATGGATGGTGTGGAACGCTGGAAGTGCTGGGGTGTGACGGAGGACTTTGCAGACTCTGAATAATGTTACACTTTTAATAACCTCTTGTGAATTTAATGCCTTGAAGTGCAAAAATTTTAGAGGGGTTTTATCAAGGGTGAGAGGACCCAAATTTGACCTGCCCTGAGAATGAAGTTTGCTTAATGCTTGTGATCTCTGCAGTTCTCATTCCCCCTGCAGTTAGGGTGTGATGTTCTGAACGTGGCAGGTGCTCTCTGCTGCTGACCCACTGGCAGCAGGCATGGAAAGCTGGGCTGCCTTCAGTCTGCCTTCAGTCTGCCTTCAGTCTGCCTTCAGTCTGCCTTCAGTCTGCCTTCAGTCTGCCTTCAGTCTGCCTTCAGTCTGCCTTCAGTCTGCCTTCAGTCTGCCTGTGCACTGGAGCAACCTTTCCTCTATGTCTGCCCCTTTGGTTACCTGAGTGGATGGATAGAGGGCTCATGTCTGATGGTTATTCCCCATTTGGTTTCTATCAATGGGTGGAATTCTTATGGGATTCTCTAGAGCTGGCTTTCCTGTTATCCTCCTCCTTTTATTGAAATGAACCTGGTTTTGAGAGCTCCAAAATTAGTAGTTTCAGAACCCTGCGATTTTATTTGTAACTCCTCACGGTCAAGATGTTTTTCATTGTGAATGCAGACAAATCGCAATGATTTGGAAGACAGGGTGATGAGTTTGTAACAGCCACTGCACAGAGGGTATTAAATACAGAATAATTTTGGACAAGGCAACCCCAATTATTAGTTCCTAACTTTCACTAATGAGTCATAATATTGGGTGTAGCTCTTCATAAATGTTTAGTTGATAACTTCATTGTCTTCTCTGGCCTGCTCGGTTGAAAGATGCAGCCCACAGCAGTTTGACACTGCTCTTTCGTTGCCCGAGGGCCCGCTCACAGGCAGGTGTTGAACATCACAAGCCCCCTCTGCCCTGTGTTCTCAGCTATTAAGCCCTCATGCTGTGCAGTGGTTTTTTAACCCATCAGCTCGCTAGTTCCCACTTCTCTTATTCTACCTCTTAGATTTCTTTGAACAGGCCTTTATCCAAGTCTTTTCCTGCCTCTGCCTCAGCAGCATCCCCCACTGAAAACAAAGATTGACTCAGTATTAAAGCCTAAAGGACTAATTTATTCAGTTTTGCGCTCATATCATGTCTGATTTGGTATCCATTAGAACAGACAGACTCCCAGTGATTCCTGCTGTCACTGCACTGGGCTCTAATGCCCAACTGTGATTTTTTTGAAGCATATTTTCTTGATTATTTTTTTTTGAATAGGTGTAGATGACTGTATAAGCAGCTGTAGCTGTGGTCCAAGACTCTGCACCTTACTCGTGTCTCTTGTTTTTCAAGTTTCACTGAAATTTTTTTTGCATTTTTTGGACATTTATGACAAGAGATGGCAGTGTAGAACCTAAAGTGGTACTACGTTTTATTTTAATTTCACCGAATGTAGCATTTCTCTAAGTTAAAGTGATTTGCCTAGCTAAGTATATAAGCACTCAGTGTTGTTTGGGTTTTTAAAGTTGGGGAAGGTCTAATACCATCTAACAGGAAATCAAATTTTATATCACTGAATATAATACAGCAAAAGTTGTTTTGGGTCTTTCTCATACTATTAAAAAAATCCCATTTCATGGTTATGACCTGAGAGCCATAAAATTTAGTCTTCTGATGGCATTGGCTGTGAATTTTATTTTTAAAATTTAATAGCTAGCTAGCAGTGAAGTTTTTGCTAGGTTCTTTCTGTGTATGGCTGCTTTTCCCCCAGTTGTTGATAGTGACATAAAGTAAGTGCAGCCAGCGTTCAGATTTCTTGTTGTGGTACAAGATGAGGAAAATTTTGTTGGCTAGGTCTATATGCTTTTCTTCAAGTGTGCCTGGGACAGAAAACCTGTTTTCCTTCATCCCAGAAAGTATGCATATTGGAAATACTTATTTGTCCTCTTCCTGTGAGTTAGGTTATGGCAGGGCTGCTGCTGGAAGTACTGGATGTTTCGGATGCAACGTGGTCCAGAGCAAGACCAGCAAGACGCGTTGCTGGTTTTGTTTTCTGCTTTGGCATCTGCTTGTACTCTCCTCGGCTCTATGAGGACCTGCTTTAGGTGGGGACTGACAGAGTGACGGAGCGCCCTGTAAAGTGAAAATTGATGAGTTTGTGTCTTGGCAGGGGGGAAGAGGAAAAGTGTGTCATATGGCATGCTCTATTAATTGTTCTGGGAGGTGATGTTTGTGTGGTTTTGGCTGTCTGTGTCTCAGATGCTGCTCTATAGCTGAACCTGAAGACAAGACTGAAGCAAGGGAATGGATGTGTCACCTCTTCTGACTTTAAATAGTGGCGATGTTGATGATAGTAGCTTTCTCGGAAATAATGCATATGGGGATGGGAGGTTGAAATGCTGCTAGAGACATCAACTAGCTGATTTTGAAGCTGTTGTGTACTCAACCCTCCTGCCCCCAGACATAAAACTCCTCCCCACTCTCTGAATCCTAGATCGCAGCTCTATTTCAGGACTTGATTGATCACAAACTTCCTGAAATAAGGGAGAAGGCTCAAGGAGGATGTTAAATTTGTATATTCAAAGATGTTAATTGCAATAGAACCAATTTCCTGATGAGAGCTCTTCTCCACAGAGAAGTCATCTCATCATTGTAGAAACGCCACCATAATTAACGGGAGCTGAAGCACTTATTGGCAACTCATCACAGACAGAGGCCTAGGTTAGTATGCGTCCAGATGTCGGTATCTCCTCTCGCAGGAATGATAGCTTCAGGCTCAAAGATGAGGTGCCTTGTCTTAGCTGCTGCCTCTCTGTTACTGCTGATGTCTTAACTGCTCTCTGAATAGCGAATGTGCAGTTCTTCTGTCCAGTTATCAGGACCCATAATTATAGTGATTAAACATCACTTTGAGCAAAGTAATCCAGCAGCTTCCAGAGTGTGAAATATGCAACCCAACAAAAAACCCGAAGTAGTGAAGAGGGCAGCCTTTCTCTTTCTCCTATGTCTCTTCTCTCTAGCTACGTTTCCCTCTGGTGTTTTATGTACAAGGCTTATGCTACACATTTGGACACTGAGAAGATGATATATGCTGCGTGTCTGCCTCTGAGTGAGGAACAAAGTGAATTCGACTCCTGTTTTCCAGAAAGCAGACTAGTGCAGAGCAAATCAGAAACCTGTTCAACTGGAGAATGTGGTTGGAAGGGTTGCAGTGCAATTAATGAAGGATCTTTCACCCAAGATGGTCACAGTTCAAATTCTCCCTTCTAGGTCTCCAGCAGGGTCACTTGCTTATGCACATTACAAATAGGTTAGACCTGGAAGTCTTTGCTCAAGAAAGACCTTAATGTTGGAGTAGAAGTGGTGCATGTCAAATACACCTGTACAGATCAGGGAAACGGCAAAACCATTTGCACATGAAGTGAAGCAGTTTTCCTTACTCCAGGTGTTTCCAGCAGTTTGCCAGTGGTTATGAAATGAAGATGCACAGAAGTATGCTTCAGAAGTGAACGCTGTCTCTTAATCAGTACAAAAGTGTGACAGAAGATGATTTTAAGAGCGACTACATTTGGTACAAAGGACGCAGATTCCCTCTTTAAATCTGATCTGTGCACTCCTGCTTCAACCTTCTCCTCAGCCGTTTTCCTTACTTCCACCTGATGCTGCCAGAATTAGAAGTCTGTCCCAGTTCCTTCCTAGGTGACCCACGGCTCGGCAAGGCCTCCTCCTCCCCAGTCCCGAGGCCCTTTCTGATCCCAGAAGACAGCTCTCCCTACACCTATCCCTGAATGTCAGGAACGTGTTCTCTGCTCCCGCCCTGTCCTCCTTCCTCACGCACATCCCACTCCTCCCAACCTGTTGCTGGTCATGGAAAAGCAGGAACAAAAGCAAGCGCAAGCATGTGCGCAGAGTTTGTTAATCTGCAGCAGCAGAGATGTTAATCTGAGCAAATCCCTGGCTTTGGCAAAAGCCCGTTTTCCCTTCAATGCCAGTGTTTCTCTGCAGCTCATGGTCCTTCTATTGCCAGCACAGGCAATGGGGCCCAGGGGCTGGAAAGACTTTCTTCTTGTCTTGCCTCAGCCTCCCGTTACCTACGGTGACCACCCAAGCACCACTGCCTACACAGCATCCATAGTCTCATGGGAAATTAGGGTACCTGCTGGTCCTAAAACCTGATGAGAAGCTTTTGTTGCCTGAAACCTCTTAAAGCAGGGGTAAACAGTGATATACAAATCCCTCTTCTTGCATGGGACAAAGCTTTGCCCTGCTAAGGAGCCAGTAGGTTCCAATACTAGTCCATAGCACACCACGGCTGTGGTTTGCACACAGCCTATGGGTCAGACCCAAATGTCCTATGTAGCACACACACCTAGCTGCAGCGCAGCACTGTGGCCTCTGCCCACCACGTGCCTGGTCATGGCTGGTCTGTATGTGGCAAGGCTCGACTTTACTGAAAGCTGTGCTGGGGGAAGAAAAGATCTATACTCCTACCGCAGACCTGTTTGTCCTGGTGTATATAAACACCAGCTCACAAAGAGATGCCTGAGAGAAGCCAGGAGTGCGAGTAAAGGTTGAGCTCATTTGGGTGGGTTTTGACTGGCTCTGTCATCCCAGGATGGGGGAGTGCAAGAACTGTAGGAGGAAAGTTGGATGAGAGAGGGTGGTTGGGGGAGGATTTTACATATGTGCAGGAGTGTGTGGCTTAATGCATTGAGTGTGTTGGAGGTGAGGAACTAGAAAAAGAGACGTTATCTTAATAAGTCTGAGTCACTGAGGGAGTGGAGGTGGTGGCAGAGAAGTCTTAGCACAGCAGGGATTCATAAACTGAGGAGGACCCTGTGAAAATTTTGCATGGGCTGAGCTGAGAGGGGAAAGCAATGAAAACTGCTGTGTGAAGCTCTCATGAAGAAGCCCTCAAGCTCTTTGCAATGCCCACTTATTTCATTAGGGTGCTTGCCTCATGAAGTTTGTGAAAATAGAGCGTGCAAACCTTCTGAGTGACTGGAAGTCTAATTTCAAATAAACAGCAAATGATTAATGCCTACTGGAGAAATCTTGCACAATTTTCCCCTTGGCCCCTGGCCACCTCTTTCTAGTTCAGATACAAACTCAGAAGCAGCTTAATTGTTTTAACTGAGTTTCTTTTTAAGGTCGTTCAGCTATGAATCTCTGAGCAAAACTGGAGGTGGGAGGCTCATGGGTATTGAAGCAAAAGAAATAACCCCCACAATGTTTTACTGCTGATTTGTACACTCTGTCAGCCTGGAATATACATTATAAAAAGGGGCTAGCACAGCCACTTGGGATTCCTGTGTGCACCTCTTCAAAAAAGCAGCCCTCGCAGAGAAATGGAAAAAGCGAAGTAGAGGGGGAGAGGAAACTTAGGTTGAATTTAAAAATTGCTTTCCTGAAGAGCAAGGACCATGTTTATCAAGGAAAAGAGACTTCTGACAGAGGACAAATTTATTTAAAGTAGGAATTTGCAACATCTTAATCCAGAATATGAAAGAACCTTAGCTGAATTTTTACTTAATGTTATTTTATTCATTTGTCTCTTCTTGCTGTTTGTGGGCCTGACCACACATGCATAAATATCCCCAGAGAGCGCTGCTTGAGTGCTGTTTCCAACCCTCCTGGGAGTGAGAAGTAGCAGGAATGTCAAGAGGGTCCAGATCCCAAGAGATTACAGTTTGGCAGAGTATGGACTACCGTGGGTAAAGTTTGCATTAGAGTTGGATATTTGAGTCTCCACCTGAATTATGCCTGAACGCTGAACTTAAATTAAAGGGCTGCTAATTTAAGAAGGTATATTTCTATAAGACCGGGGGGAAGCCTAGCTGCAGTCCTGCTAAATAGAGATGCAGGAGCATCCATGCGTGCTGGACAAGCAGGGGACCTACGTGCAAAGCGCAGCGATAGGGCAAGTAATTGTAAAACAGGCTGTAACACCAGCTGCTTCTCTGGTGCTGACTTGCTGGAGCTGCTGGATCTTTCAGCTAAATGCAGGCGAGCCCAAGTCTCAATTTAGCTAGAAATCAGCAGTCTGGTTGCTTTCAGAGTTGTGTCCTTATCCTCTGGAGGCAGGCTGAGTGTTGCAAAGTCTTCCATGAGGACCATGATTCACCTGCCAGTGAACAGTTGCTGAAGATCCCTGGGTATGCCCAAATGATCCTGAAACTGATGCTTCTGCTATGGTATGAGGGGTTTTTTTTGTTGTGGTGTGAACGAAGGATTACCTAGTTATTTCAGTTTCAGGTAAATAGGATCCTGGTTTGGTAGCCTGCTTCAGTGTTGCATGCAGTGGGAATTCAGCCTCTTGAGGTTCCCCTTCTGCCTGTTCTTTCCCATCTCGACACTATTAACTTTCTAGGTCTTTTCTTCCACACGAATGAATGACATAGGATCACTTTTTGTCTGGATGATATTTGTTGCACTAGAAAGCATTATGAGGGGAAGAACAGCTTCAGAATCTCTGCATTTAGCATATGTATACGCCTGCTGAGATGGAAAGCATGGTTAGACTATTGCACAGGCACACAAAGCCAGACGGCTTTATTCCTTCACCCAGCATCCCTTGCCATTTCAGTTCTTTGTCTCTTTCAAGCAAATACGGGGCGGGGGGGGGGGAGAAGGTGTCTCTGAGTGGGAGTTATCACCTTCTAAGAATTGGCTTAAGATCAGCTGAAATAAGGTTTGCTTGCGACCTACATAATTCTGGCCTAGATCTCTGGCCCATAGAAGGGAAAAAAAGCCTGCTTCATATTTAAAAAGCTCTAGGCCACTGCAGACACCTTGTCTTTTTGGTGTTTCTTGTATGTTTAGGTTGCTTTGCTTTCCGTTTTCAGCTTACTGCTCTGAAACGTCTTTTCAGGGCTGTCCCCTCACTGATGGTGTTAAAATTGCACTGCTTGAAGTGTAGTGAGGTAGGACAAGGCTGATGTTGGGGACTGTTGTGGGAAGTGTTGGAAAGCTTTCATCTAAAATAATTGGGATTAGGTGCCTCTGCCGTTGTAGCACTTGGCTCGCGAGCTGTGTTATCCTACCTGTTGCTCTCTGTCTTGGCTCTGCTTCCTTTCCTATCTGCCGAATCCAGAGAACACACAGGCCCAATGCACCCCTCTGAATCATGGTGGCTGCTTCTGCCAAATGCTGGATCTTGGACTTGAAAAGCTCATAGGAGCTGTGGAGAAGGGGAGAGGGGAGGAAAGGAGGGTTGTCAAACATATTCTCCTCCTTTTTTAATCTCTTTTTGAGGGAGGGAGGGCTAAAGGGAGGAGAGGGACTGAGCAGCCCATAAAGGCGAGTACTGATGCCAGCTTATTTAACAAGCAAAACAGATAAAGATTAGGGTTCCTATGGCAACTGGCTACCAGCAGAAGCACCTCAAGGATTTGGGGACGAGAGGGGGATGATGAAATGGTTTAGCACAAGGCCCCAGCACTTTGGATTAAAAAGACCTCTTTCTAGCTGCAGCAGCAGCATTGGCTCCTTTGCCGAAAAACGACATTTCTGTGTAACCCGCACCAAAGGCAGAGGATGAAGTCTCCATGTCAGTTTAGCTAGGCCTTAAAGTCACGAGGCAGAGTATTTTACAGACGGTCCTGAGTTATGTTCCCTCTCTGTGTGGTTTGAAGGAGAAGAGTGGGAGATGGCAGATGGTGAGGGGGAGACGGAGGGACATTAGAAGCTGAGTGGCAAGTGCAGAAGGGGCATTAGTTAGGGCTTGTGGATATGATGTCTGGTTGTCACCCCTACTCTGGGAGGTCCTAGGAGCCACGGCTTCTTCTCCCAGATCTGATGAAGCCTGGAGAGCAGCTTCCCTCTCTGGCCTTCAGACCATCCCATCTCAAAATCAGAGGGGACAAGTGTATGTACAAGCTTGCTCTTTCAGCAGAAGACTTAAAATGTCAATTTTGTTTGGTTAGGTTGGTGGTTTTTTTTTTTGGTTGCAGTGATGTGGTAGTGCCAAGAGCCTGGGTGCTTGGTGCTTGTGTTTGTTCTCTGCTCGACGCCAGCCCTCCTGCGGAGAACATCTCTCATCTGGTATTGTGGGTTTTCCATTTGGAGTTAAACTGCCAAAGCATGTAGTCATTTGATTCTGGGAGTGAGAGGAGGTTGAAGGAGGTTAAGTATAGCTTTTGTTTAGATCAGCACAGCATGGAAAATAACCATCTTTGTACAGCCTCAAGGCTCTGTATTGGAGGTCCTACTGAATGGCTCCCTGATCAATCACAGCCCTGGGAGGTTGACTGAGTGATTTCCTTAATTGGATTTTGTTTGTTGATCTCACTTTCTTGATTTTTTTTTTAATAACTCATTATAATCATGCCCTTCTGTCTACTGGAAAAAAACACACCTCACGCTGAGAAAGAACTGTATTTGTCCTTTGGCACCTGCTGGTTGGCGTTGCGTCCATTAGAGCTCACGTTACTGCTGAGCAGTGGGCACAGTGAGCCTTCCTTGCTCGCCCTGTGGTATGCACACACAGGCATGCACCAGCTCGTGCTGGCAAGGGTGTGAGAGAGTCTGTCAAGCAATCGGCTAGTGAAATCTGAAATCAGGCTGATTTTGGTATTCATGGAGTAAATAGCGACTTGTAAGCTTGTCCCGCCAGAAAGAGCTGTTGTGTTTGAGTTGTGTGATATAATGTGTGCCTGGTTTCATGAGCATTGGCTTTCCAAGGTTAAACTATATGGTTCATCCCAGGTTAGGAAGGCACATGGAGGATGAGTGACAGGAGAAGACTGCATGTAGCAGGACTGAGGCACACGTGGAGTTTATAGACATGTAAATAGCACAGGAGGATGCAGGGGCTTTATTCCTGATGAGAAAAACTTATGTCCAAAATTTTGATAGGTCATAGGTGTTAATAAGACGACCTATCCTACTATGGTTAAAAGTGGAGAGTGTGGATAGGGAATGAACGGGGAAGGGAAAAGGCTAGGAGTCAGGAAATATGCAGTAACGTGATGAAGGAAGCATTTGAGCCTGGAGAAGGCTGATACAAGAACCTGAATAGAATTCAGGAAAATGAAATATAATGAGGAGGTCTGAAACTGGGGCGGGGGGAGAAAGGCACAATGTGTGCTGTGTGGGTAGGAATGAAATGGGGGAGTAGGAACTGAACAGGATAAAAGGGGAAGGAAGGAATGGTTAGTGGAGAAAATGAACTGGGTAAGAAAGGCAATGGGAGGGAGGAGGTTTAATGGAGAAGGTGGAAGAAGGAAGGTAGACAAAGAAAATAAGTGTAATGAGAATACTGAATTAGAGAGGTGTGGGGGGAGTATACCAAAAGGTGGGAGCAGGGAAAGGAGGAGAAAATGTCCTATTACCTAGGGAAAGCAAAGGTTTTTAAAGAGACATAGCATTCATTTTAAAGTGTGTGTGTGTGAGCCAAGGTTAATTGGAGAGAGCTGTGGACATCAAAAACCTCAGGAAAAAAGAATAGAGCTATAAAAGAAGAAAAATGGGAAAATTAAAAGGAGAAGGGGAAAAAAAGAAACAAAAGCCGTAGGTGACAGTGTGTTACTTTGCAGACACCGTGCCATCAGGAGCTCCTCAGACAGACATGTTCCTGTGAGTTCCCATAAAAGCTTATCTTTGTATTCCCCCTGAACCTGTAAAAAACCCCACCTCCATGGAAGTAGGCAGCCAGGGCACAAATGCCCTTTCCAAAGGAAACGAAATCTCCACAGCTACAGGATATGCATGTTTTGACAAGCTGAGAAAAATGCCCTCCACGCTGCCTCTGCCCGTACATTTGCTACATAAATTTAGGGTCAGGGCACACTTCAATTCCAGTTTCTAATGCCTTCCTGCTGTTCAGAGAATACCCTTAGTGTACATAGGACTGGGTAGCATACATGTTTGAGTAATTTGTACAAAGGCCTGACTTTAAAGACTTGAATTTGGTGCTGAGGAGCTCATGCTGTCTTCAAGAAGCAGATGTGATCTGTGTATCTTGAGTGGCTGACAGACTGAACCATACAGTACGTGACCCTATAACGCTCAAAATTTGTCCTGTGACCAGTGCCCAAACTATCTTGGGAGGCAGCCTGTTGTCATTCTCTTTTGCTTGTCTTGGCTGCCCCAGGGCAGCCCTGCCAAGTGTGGCAAAGAGAGCTATAGGGAAATGCCCATTAGCTAGAGCTGCCCAGCCAGTAATGGCAAAAACCAGGAGGGTGTATGGGATTCCCCTGCAAATCCGTAAGAGTTCTTGCAGTAAAACAGTGATGTGCTTAGAAATGCCACCATTTACGCCAGACCTCACTGCATCTTGTGCTCTGAATGAATTCATGAGTATAGCCTGCAGCATATTATTTCTCCCTTGCTCTGGTCTGCCTGCAAAACAGCATATTAAGGAAAGCTGTGATACCTTCCTAAGGCACTCACTTGTGGCTAAACTCTGTCAGAGAGAAGGAAGTGCCAAACACATGCTCTAGTTTGTAAGCACCATGAAGGAATTCTTCTAGAGCGGGTTACAGCCATTCAATGCCTCTGCCTCCCAGACCTTTTATAAATTTCCCATTTATAGTCAAAGATTGAGCCAACAGAGTAAGTGGTGGATGGGGCGAGGCCTTGGTGATCTTCAGCCAGAGTCTGGCAGACTGAGCTGTTTGTCTGGAGTCTAATACTGGCAGGACTATGTTTCTAAGCAAGGCTTCCCTTTCCCAGGCTTAGTTTCAGCCTACCTGATCTCTCACCTTGCTCCTTCTGATCTCCAGTCAGAAGACTTCCTTCTGCAATTGTCACCATCAGGAGCAGGTTTTAGTGCATCGCTCCTCTGACTTACCCTTTCATTGGGAAATGACTTTTTCCCTTCATCTGGAAACCTTCCACTCCTGTTTCCTCTGCGTACTCTGCACTGGATTCCGCGTTAGGAGTGACTTCTGGGTGTTCAGCCCTATCTGAAGTAAAATAAGGTGTTATATCAGAGCTGCATGTGAAATGCAGAATTTCAGTGGTGGGCTGAACATGACTGGAAATCATTTAATCGCACCTTTGGCTACTCTATAGAAAAAATACCTTTCTGCTTGTGTGAGGTGTACAGGCTTGTGTGCCTGTGAAACCCTTTTTAAAATTTTTGAAAGGATGGTGGGAAAAACAATAGAGATTTAAAAACAGAAAAGGTGGAAGGGAATAAAGGCTTAGATGGGACTGTGCTGGCCATTGGGTCCTCTCCCTGTGATTGCAGGTAACCATATAACAGTTGCACAGTCTGGGTTTATAGGGGGAAAAAAAATTAAATTTTCTTGTATCACAAATTTTCAGGAACTCTTATATCCCTGTAGCAAGATTAAGCCCTTTAGCACAACATTTGAAAAACTCTTCTGTGCCACAAGGAGCCATCAAGAGAGATGTTAGATATTGCCAGCCTTCTGGTCCCTGCAGGAGTGGGGAATCTGGAGGTGAAAATACCCAGATGATCTTGGGGAAATGCACAATGCCATCTGCTATAAGAAAAGGTGGAAAAATCCCAATGGCTTCCGCTGGTCTGAGCTTTAGGAAAGGTGTTCCTCATCCTAGGGTGGTGATTGCTTCTGTCATGGGTGTATGAGCAAGACACCAGTCAAGCAGCTGAGGGTTTGACTGTGTGGTTAACAGCACCAGCGCTCCCCCCCGCAAAGTCTCAAATCCTGTATTTTCATTGTAAGGAGGACAATCAGTACAAAAATTAAAGGAATGTAAGATGGTATTTCCAGCCTATGACATCCATTAAATCTATTAAAGTAAGCCAAGAGTTATAAAGAAGGTTAATTTGTTCTCCTACAGAATCTCAAAATAGTGGCATAATCTATTGAGACTCCTAGCACTGATCCCTGCTAAACTGCCTCCCACTCTTTTGGTGGCATTAACCACTTCATGCAAGTGTAACAGAGACTGGGAAGGTCAGTTGTTCTCTGTCTGATCCCTGGCTCTCTGCTACTGTGAAGTGAACCTGCATCTTTTAATTTCTAAATGGGTTTTGCCTGTCCCCAACTGGTATTAGTGCAGCTGTGTGTAAAACCTCTGTTGTCTTAATTGTGAGTGCTGCTGGTTTGTGTTGAACCAGCAGTCTTGTTTTGGGAAATTCTCTTGTTTGTTTTGGACATTAAATATTAAAAGCTTCCATTTTGGTGTGTATTTTTTGGCTGGTGAGAGGAAAAACTGTTTGAATGCTTTTCTTCTTTGTTTCCCCTGTAGTGTGCTTGCCCTCCAGCACTGGCTAGGTAAGCAATGTTATAAAAGGCAGGTTTTTTTCTTTTGCTCCTGATGCAGCTTTTCTTGGTAGCTTTGAGCTACAAGTTTCTCAAGATGAAACCTCCACCTTATGCAGATCTCCGGAGCTTTTTTAAGAAAAAGTCCTCCTCCGACTCCTCAAACTTGCATGGCTTTGTACCACTGTTCCTGCAGTGCGCCTGCTGCCTGTCACAGAGCTGCACGGAGGTTTGGCTTAGGTTCTCATCTTTTTCCCCTTCCCCATGATGTGAGATACTGCTCTTGTTGTGACTGGGCACTGTCTGTGTGTAATGACAGCTCTGCCATGGTAAACGGTGAGAGACCAATGGTTTCTGCTATTGGAAGTGCCAGATTTTCTCCACCTCAATATTCAATTGAGAATTAGGACAAACTGTTTTTTGTTTTCACATAGCTGTACTCCTGCAGTCTAAAATGGCTTTCAGACGGAGATTACCACCAAGAAAGAAAATGAGGCAGACCTGAGCGCATGTGCGAGTTCATCAGCTCTGAAAAGGGAGGTAGCTGCTGCGAGGACAAAACCAGCACTGATACCTCAGCACGTGCTGGGGCAAATACTTAACTGCAGCTGCTTTCCTTAGGCACGATGAATTTTAAACTGCTGCTTGCCTTATTTGTACTGATGAAGCTTAGCTGGCTGTCAGTGAGTGAGACCTGGCAAATAGAAACAGCCTATGTTAGTGTTTGTACAGGGAAAGCATTAAGAATTTCCAGAAATAAGCAATTTGCATTAGGGGAAAAAGAAAATCAATATGATGTGCAAAGTGCAACTGGACATAATGACGAAGACAAAAAGAGATAACAGTTGCCCTAATCCAGGAGCAAGTAATTTTGAAGCCTACACCGTGTTGGGGTAGCTTTTTGTAAAAGGAAGACAAAAAGTGCTGAGAGTGGCGTGTGCTTATGCTCGACTTCCACAGCCAGAAGTAGAAATGCTCCAGGGATCCTTTCTAACAGCACTTCTCCCTGATCAAAGGCAGAAAATACCACCTGGCTCCTGAAAGGCAGGTTGTGCTTTGTATGCTTTGCAGCCTGAGTCGAGAGGTGAGGTGAGCTGTGCGGTGGGGTGAGCATGCCAGAGACTCTGGGTGAATCTGGCGAAGGCAATTTCTATACTGCAGGACTGGAAGGGGCGGCGGGGAGGGTCATTAGCAAGAAGGTGTAGGCAAAAGGCAATTGCATGGTGGAATAGCCTATCTCCCTCAGCCTTTGGTGTATGAGCCAAGCAAGACTAAGGATTTTCTAGCTGGAAGCCTGCCTCTGGCATATCTGATCAAGGACAGGTCAGGAGGTTGCCCCAGAAGTGTCCAGAACCAACTGGTGATGAGGCTGGAGGTTTTGCTGCTGACTCAGTGCCGGAGGCAGGCTGTGCCTCCTGCCAGCCATGCAGAGGCAGCTGTGATTCCCCTGCACCCAGCGACTGACAGCCTTCTCCCTCTGAGCTCCTGAGCATGAGCACTTACGCTTTGCAGAGATACCTTGGGGCTTAGCGCAATTGTGAGTTTTGCTTTATTCTCTGTCTAGCTCCCGCACGCTGTGCTCAGCGAAGAGATCTTCTCGTGACCCTTCTCAGCCCTACCGGCAAAGACCCCAGCAGCAGCTAAATGTTTTGAGCTTCACAGTTGCTGTGAAAAAAAAGTAAAGCTTTTAAACTCTGCTTTGCAAACTATGCCGAAGGTTTTGTGAAGTGGGTATTTTTAGCATGTCATAAAAATATAAAGTCCCACTCTTATTTTTATCCCTTCAATCTCTGCAAAATTAATTGAAAGCATTTTACCTCGCTCTCCTTTTGCTTCCCTGACTTTCAGAAACTAGCTAACTTTAGGACCCAGGAGGGAAGGCATCATCAGATGTTGGCAAATGCTGGCCATGTTGTGTGTCTATTTATAGTAGGTGTGTGTCTAACCACCTTGTCGTTCTTTTCTTAGCATCAGCTGGACAAGCTCAGCTATCAATTATCCATGAGGCTAATGATAATACAAGGAAAGCTATGTAAAGCAGGTGCTCAGAGGAGAGAGAAAAAGGGGAGGTAGGTGACAGGACAGGGAGAGATGAGGTTTTAGGAACTGAAAAAGATCCTTTTGCTCAGCCTGAAAACCCTTATTATCTGTAATAATTATTAATAACAGGGGTGCCTGCACAGAGTCATTGTGACTGCTTTCAGCTGGTACGTCCCTCCCAAATGTTATTTCCCTCATTTATTTTCATTGTGTTGGCAATCAAAGGCAGTGGGTTTTTCTTCTTTTTTTTTTTTTCTTTGCGTTTGCTTTTAATAGACCTTAAGCTGGGTGTTCTCCTCCCCCCTCTCCATCCCAGGTTCTGGTATTTGGGTTGGTAATAACAGGTTCTAGTTTCTCTATGAAAAACTGAGCCTCTGGTATTTCTCATGCTTGGAGATTGCATGTCTACATTTGTTTCCTCTTTTGTCTCCGTTTCAGAGAGGATTTTGCCTGTAAGGACTCTGGGGGGAGACGGGAGCAAGCAAAGGGGTGTCGTTCCACTCGTTGCCAATGACAAAGCTGATTGTCAGCTATTTATCGGGGCCTTTCTTTTTTTATTGTATGGCTTGTCTTTGCTTTTTTCTCTAAGCGCAGGGAAGCAGGACAGCATGAACTCTGCTCTTGACAGCAGCTCAGGTTCTGAAACCATCTGCCACCTAATCCACTTCCAAGGAAGGGTCTGACGTCTGTGTGCATGTGTGTGCACATATACGCTCCCCACGTAGCCATACATCATTTCAGCAGACTTGTACTGACCAGCTTGGAAGCGCCATTTCTCTTACAAGAATTGGCCTTTGATACTACTTCTTTTCTTCCTCCTGCTTTAGATTTTCCTGATTCAGTTTGACATACTGTGGTGGGAGGCAGGGGAAGGGGCTTATGAGTTGAAACGGGAGAAGATTTCCTCAAAAATTGAACACCTCTCTGTTTTCCTACCTAGCCTGGCTCTCTGAGGTGCTGGACTTTAAGATTTTTATTTTTTTTTATTTTTTTTTTTTACTCTGCCTGGAAGTTATGAGTGTGGGATGCATGGATTTCTTTTGCAAAAGCAGCAGGAAACAGAACAGGTGTAAACTGTCTGTGCCAGGCTCCTTGGATAGCTGGTAAGTGGGCTCTTGCAGGAACTGTTGAATTTTAAGCTTTTCAGTGACATAATGGCCAGTCTTGTTTGACTGCTGTCTGCAAGCACTGAATGTGTTTCAAGCTTTCTGTCTCTCCTTCCTCTAATAATACACGAAGAATGGCAGTTATCATGCGTGATGCTGTGTCTGCTGATGTTTTTAGATGCACCGTATTCAACACAGGTCACTGATTGTGCTGGATCATGTTTGCTCATGGCATTCAGTACTGTGCACACACAGTGCTGTGGAAAATGGCGTGAGAATTGAGATGGGGAGAGAAGAGGGGCTTTGGGAAGGATGGAGGGATGGCACAGTATGCATTCAGAAATGCCAGCCGTTTTGCTTGTAGTCATCAGTTATGCCATTTTTCTGGGCTATGGTAATGAATGTTTGAATTAGCTACTGTTTTCCAGAAGCTATCTCTACTGCTGGGTGGCTCTCACACCTGAGCGTTGTGATTTCTTCCTCCTGGGTGCCCGCGGATAACCCTTTCCTCCCCATTTGAAAGGGTCTCCATTGCAAAAAATGGGGGTCTTTTCTGGCTGAGAAGGAAGGAATAGGACTCCCTTCAAAAGTGAACACAGCCTTTGGAAGGACAACCCTGCCTCTGCCAAACAAGGGACCAGGAATTCAAGTCATGTGCTTGTTGCAGGCTCTAAAGCCGAGCAGAGTTCTGCTGCGTAACGCAGAGGGTTTGACCCAGAGCTTTGTGATGGATCTGGAAAGACTGCCATCATCTGCAGGGGGATTTAGATCAGGCTCACTTATAGCTCTCGCTGGTTCCTGTGATGTTCTGCTTTGCTTTGTTGTTGGATTTTTTTTCCCCTCCTCCATCTGCCTTTGTAGACCCTCTTCCTCATTTTCCAGGCACACACTAATGGCAGGAAGTTATTTGCCTGTGTGACCTTCACAACAATTTCTGCATCTTACTGAGTATGGACCAGAGGAATCCTGCTGTTCAGTTGCACTTGGTTTCATCAATCACACTTAAAACACAGAAAACGTTTCATACTGAATAATGCTTATTAATTAGGCAAGCAAAGGAACTTCATCATGTTAATTGGAGATAGATTTCTATACAAAAACTAGTTAATGAGCAATCTTTGCTAAGTGCATTTTATTCTTCTTGTAACAGAAAAATGACTTTTTGACTCTTTGAGATTACTTGTGGAGGTATTCAAAGAGCGGTTTATATTAATACCATATTGACATGTATTGATGAAACCTGAAAACTTCTCTCTCTTTCCCACTGCAGAAAATTGCTTTCATTTGTCACTTCTAAAGGAGGCAAGGGAATAATTCTCCACCCTCAGCTAGCAATTTAAGATTGATCTGATGAAGACAGAATATTTCAGACAATCGATTAAAGAACTTATCTTCCAACCCTAGTTTCAGCTCTTCTGTAGGTTCGCATCCTGTTCGCAACAAGACACTTACAAGCTTCAGGTTATTTTTGAAAATAGGTTCTCCAGATCAAAGTAGTAGTTAAACTGGCAGAACTGTATGATGCTGTGGTTTCGTTTAGAGGATGTTGTCCTTCACATTTTGCACTTGTCTGTGTAGGGAAAATAGCGGTTTACACATGGAGGAACTGGACTTCTGAAGTCACATGTTTTGTTTGAACATTTAGTCATTTTTCAGTGAAATACGTATCTACAAGGCAGTGGAGAAAATGGTAATAAGTGTTATGTGTGTGAGAATTGTGCCTCATTTTGAATTCATAGTATTTAGAAAGTCTTCCCTTTCCTAGTGCGTTTGTTTTCCAGTAGAAAATATCTTCTAAGACTACTAATTAATACTGATATATTGGTCATCTAAGATAAAAGCAAAACTCTATTCACTGCTGAAACATCTCTAGGGAATTAGAAAGCACTCCCTTCAGTAGTAGAAAGTTTAGTGATTTGTTTTTTTTCCAGTTTTATCTCTCTGCTTTTGTCTCTACCATTCTGTCTCAGCACAGGGACTGTGTCTCATAAGCATAGACCTTTGCCAACCTTCCCTTGAGGTTTTGACAGATCTACGCAGGGAGGGATGATGAATTCCCTTGGGCATACGTATTCCCTTTGTGCCTCTAGCCAAGCAGCAAGCAGCCCAGGAGGAAAGCTGGTCCTCATGGGAGGTGCAGACTGATCTTGCAGTCAAAAGCTTGGAAAATTCCAAACAAACTCCTGGGAAAGCATGAATGTTTGAACCAAATCCAGACATTTTGAGGTTCAATTTCCAGAAAGATTTCATACATATAAGCAAAGCAATGTGGTCTGAATGCGGGCTTGCAGAAGGCTCTTTAGTCAGCTTATTGCAAACAAGCTTATCTAGCACTATTGATAAGCTGAAACCCTAGGAAAAAACAAAAGCCCAAACCAACAAAAAAGAGAGCTGAGACTCCCTCTCTCCTTGCAACATTGGGAGTAACTGTTGGAGAAAAAGGGCAACAGGGGATGCTGAACATGCTCCTGGGTCTGGCAGTTTGGAATAATTCTGGCTGTGTTACCTGTATCACCTGTTTGGATAGCTACAGCTAAGTGTGCTATTCTCTGTGGAGATAAATGCTTCACTGCTGCTATTGACTTCATTAGTGAAAATAATGTAATCTCTGAATGTGCATAAAGTTTAAAATTGAGTATTTTGCTTTTTTTTTTTTAAAAAAAAGGAATAATGTTGGATACCTATGTTGAGACCAATAAGCTAATTTGCTGAGCCTGGGTACATAGCCATTTTTAAAAATGGTGTCCCTTTCAAGTCTGTTTATTTGCTGAACTCTTTACTTCAAATTAACTTTGAAAATGTAAGTAATAGGAAGTGACACTTGCATTCCCCTTATTTTGGAAATGGTGGATATAGTGTATGTTTACTTGTTTCCTCATCTGTAAAACACATATATATGTTAATTATGGTCAACATTTCATAAACTGGTTTTAGGCTGAGTATTTTTAACAAGTTTAGTCTCCTCTGAACAAAGGTAATATCACAGGTCAAATTATTAACTGCAACTGTATAGGCAATATTTCAAAATTTTGACAGCAGCAATTTGCAGTCAGATTCAAGATGGCAAGTTTCTGATTTGTGTGCATTTGTGGTGATCTCAAGGCAAACTTCAGTTTTCCAGTATGACTAAATTTAAAATCAGTTGTTAACATCATATGAAAATATTTGTTGCAAGCAAACTTGAGATTTTTACATCAGGAACAAAACTTTACCCTGTATTACTTACTCTTAATACCCTGGGTTTTGATCTGCATGTGCCTGGTTTATATAAAGCAACTTGAGAACCGGAGGGGTGGCAGATCACCTAGACCGGATGATACTCATCTTGGGTTACTGCAGGGAATAAAGTGTGAAATAGCAGAGGTACTGATGAGGACATGTGATATATCCTGAAAAATCAGCAGCTGTTCATGACAATTGACAAAGCACCAGTGTGGGATCTACCTCCAAAATGGAGCAGCAAGGTCCCGGAAATCAGGAGATGGGCAAGCTGCCTTGTCGCTGCAGGGGGACTGAATGAGAATCTCGGGATAGCATAGCGCAATGGCTGGCTGGGTGTAAGTCTAGGCTCAAATTCCCATTCCATTTGAAAGGAAGAATCTTACACCTGTTAGACTTTGTAAGAATGAAGTTGCACAGATGTGTGATTACACATGAACACAGAATAAGGACTTGAGGAGTAGTAGGCTTGAGTTACTAGGTCTTTCAGAAGACTTTTTCTTTGAGTAAATTACGTGTCAGGACTCGGAATACGTGTCATGAAACGGTAACAATAACAATTAAGAAGTGAGTACAACTTCTGCCAGCTCTCATCTCTGTCCTGCCAATGAAATGCTCATTTTTAGATAGTAGGTTCTTAAAGTCCTGTTTGGTTTGGTCTGAAGCAGTACGTGTGTTTTATATCTCACCCTGGAGGTGGATGAACATAGCTCATCAGGGTATCCTTATTCTTTGATTTCTGGGAGATCTGCGTGCAGTGGACTGCTTCATCAAATGTTCCTAACACTTGAATAGTCTCAAAAAACCCCCCAATGTAACCAAATCCTCAAAGACGAGCGCAGTATGGACACGTTCTCTTAAAGCTCCAGATGAATGTTTGTGCCCATGCAGAATGCTGCAAGCGTACAAAAGCGTGAGTGCTGTGGCTTCGTTTAAAGGAGTCTGGGAGCAGCTGTGTAGTTGGCAACTCTTGGATGCCACCGCAGCCCCCTGCTCTCAGCACTGATGATAAATGGCAATCCAACTGAACAAGGGAGATGAAGAGCTCCATGAGCTTTAGACCCTGAGCACCCCCTTCCTTTAGGGGGTTGATCCCTTTGCATGATGGTATCAACATACAGAGATAAAGCTGGGTGTAGAGACTTCCGTTTGCCAGCCTGTGTGTTCTCTGGAGAAGCAGAGCATTTCATAGGCCTGCCAGCAGGGCAGTTTTCGTTTGCAGTAAATTCATATTTGAAAAAAGGAGAGGAGAAAGTATTTGGTAGAGACTGTAAAAGACAACCAAAATTTCCAAGCAGATTTCAGTGCACCAGGGACTATGTATCACGGCGACGCTCTCTAAATGTCAAGTAATGCACGCTGGCAAAAATGGTCTAAATTCACGTATAGTGACGTGCTCTGAAGCTGTGGGGTTCTCCAAGGAATAAAAGTCACTGTGGATACTTCAGTGAGGATATCTAAATAGAGTGTTACTGCAGTTGAAAAAAGGGAGGGGAAAAAAGAGAGAGGAGGAGGGGATTTCTAAGGAACACAGAGAAGGTAAACTAGAAATTTGTGTTTAAGTGGGTATGTGGGTTCATCCATGTCTTCTGTAATTTCTCAGGGATCAGTCTCTCATGTAATAATCTTATTTTACTTTAAAAAAAGCCGATGAAAGAGTGTACTTCCACTGTAATTAATCAAAAGCAACACCGAGGTAGGAAACCTTTGCCTAACTCCTACTATTGCCTCGCCTGCACAGATCTTGAATGAAACTCACCAGGTGTTTCCATATTTACTGAAATTCCCTTAACTCAAGGTTTTCCCTCAGCTTCAGGGTAGAAAATGTTGGTCTAATCATTCTGAATTGTGAATGAGTCACTGGAGTCCTTTGGCTGGAGAGGAGCTCCTACGAGGAGCGCAGTGCTCTACTGCCAAAGGTCTTTGTTATCTTGACTTAAAGAAAGCATCTGAAACACTTTATTTTGTCACTTATCTGCTCTCTTTTCTGGTGAATATGTATGCAATTGTGAGGAACTGAGAGCAGCTCACGTGGCCCTGTGTTTGAGTGGGAAACTGCTATTTTAAATCAGGTTTGAAAAGATTATTTTAAAACTAAAGATTGTGCCCTTAGCAAAAGCATTGGAGGTGTAGGGGCATGGAGAAAGTATAGGGATTGGTATATTTAACCCTTTACTGACTTCTAGGTTGGGATATATGCCCCTTCACAGGAGAGAAATAGCCAGGCATTTGGATATTTTGGAAAGACCGTGATACAGAGGCAGAGCAGACAATGCACGACATAGTTTCTACCCATGAGCGCACGGTCTGAGATTTTTGCTTACGATAGGAATATGTCTCGTGTTGTTGTATTCAGCAGGTGGTGTCAAAATGAGTGTGACTAGTACAAATTAGTACTAAAAGCACTCAGTAGTTCCTGATGGCAAAAATCTCTGCCCAAAGGGAAAAATGCTGCATAGGAGCAGCGTCTGCCTCGCCTCCCTGGAGATGAGGCTGGGAACTTACTCTGGTGAGCTGGGCTGAGTTAAGGCACAGAGGTGAGCAATGTGAGAAGCTGTGGAAGCTCTTGTTATTCAACTGGATGGGTTTGATGTCTCGCTAGCAATATTGCCAATTCACCAGTCTGTCTCAGGAAGGCTGTTGGGTCTAGGCAGGTAACTGCAGCCCCTGGGGTTTCTCTTCTCTTGACAGACAAGGAGGCCATCTCAGTGCAGTATTTATGTGCTGCTTGACATATTTCAGGTCACTTTCCTATACGCTCCTGTGTACGTTTCCAGGTGGATCTCATCTGCTTCAAAGCAAAGTAGACAGATGACCTTTCTGCACAGCTGCTTTACCTAATATGGACTATGTGCTCTGCAGGATGTTTTAGGTGAGAAAATTAGCATGTAAAACTGTTAGCATAGTGATATTATTTAAGAGTTTTTTTTCTCCTTGGGTCTTCATATAAATCACCCTCTGCCAGCAGACCTCACACTGGGATGTGACTTCCATGAAAGATGTGCCTCAAGTTAGTCGCAAAACAAAATTGATTCCCTGTTATTTACTGCTTAAAAGCTCATCAGCGTTAAGGGTCAGTTCATATTTTGGTGAACTTGTAAATATATGGTTATTTCCTCTATAGTGCAGAGAGGGTCTTACCCAAGCAAAGTGGGACCTTGAGCAGTTTACGATTACATTTATGGGAAAATATAAACCTGTTGTCATTATAGTTCAGTAAACCCTTGAATTGGTCTATACCGACATTTTTCTGGGTTGCATCCTCTTCTGTCATTTCCTACATGGGAAGGAGATAGTTTTCTGAAAATGCTTCTGCTGATAATCAGCTTTGGTGTTGCTAAACACAGAACAAATCCAAATATTCTGGGCTTCAGTTATAGCCTGGCACTTCTTGGTCCTGGTCAATATGAGGCTCTGTTCCCTTATAAATTATTTGGCTTGCGTTTGAGCTTCTTTCAATTTTACCTCAACCCTGCAAAGGGGTAGGGTTCAAACATGGTTAACCATGGTACTTTCTGTTCCATGAGGTGTATCCAGGTTATAGCTGTTTTATTTAGCACAGTGGTGTCTTTTGTTGCAGTCATGTTCTATTTACAATTTCCAGGAAAAGTTTCATGTTTGTGCTGCTTGCATTAGAAAAACAGTGCTAGCAACAATTTTTGCCTTTCATCCATAGGAGAGGGACTTCTTTCTTTGTTTTTATAATGATTTTCCCTTGCTGTTTAAATATATTTCAATG
Source organism: Ciconia boyciana (assembly GCF_034638445.1). NCBI lineage: Eukaryota > Metazoa > Chordata > Aves > Ciconiiformes > Ciconiidae > Ciconia > Ciconia boyciana. The sequence goes on from NC_132934.1 coordinate 65,433,979, forward strand.
GAAAACAAATTTCAGTCTGTATTGTCCTTTCTATGATCAAAATCATTGACACAGGAGAACAGTAGTTTTACTCTTTCTCTCATATCAGGGATGCTGATGCTTTTAAGGGGAGAAGATGAGAAAAGCTTCAGAAGTGCGCTTTAATTTAGAGATGTGTGTGAATTTAAATAGATTTACAATGCTTCTCTTAAAACAAAGCAATGCAGAACTGAAGTCTACAGGCCTTGAAATTGGAAGAAGTCAGAGACAACAAATGGAGCTATTGGGCTGTATAGAAAATGATAGTCTGCACAGCCCAGTGAACTGAGGGAAATTGCAGGAATAAGAAAATATATGCAGCAGAGCTCCCAGACTTTTTTCTTCATTGCGAGTGCTTCTCATGAAGCCTTACTGGCGGGCTAAAATAATTTAAGTCTCTTTGGTGGATCCTCCTTAGCAACCCGGTTTCATGCCATAGAGGCTGCGAGCACCTTCACTTCTTTCCTCATTTGTGCAGCCGTTCCCCGTTTCCTGCAGACACCTGGGACATGCTGGCCTCGCTGCTGAAGTCGTGTGGGGCAGTCACTGTGTCCGAGTTAACTGGCAGCTGAAAGGCAGCATAAGTGTCTGAGCAGTCTGATGGAAGCAGCTGTTGAGGCACACTTTGATTGCATTTAATCTCAGTATATTTAAATCTGTTTTCTCTGTGTATATTTAGATTAAACTTTGAGCAATGCCTGCTGCCTCTGTGTTTTTACACAGTATTTGAGTTGTATCTGTAAGAAAGGGAGATATTTATTTTGCATGTAGCTAAGGCATGTCATTCTCTTGCACCTCAACCTCCAGAAATGCTCCAGGAATTATCAAAACTACTGTCCTCTTACAGCCACCTTCTTTGGACCACCAATAACTAACCCATGAGCAAGAGCTGTGGTATGTTACAGCTTTAGAGGCGAGCAGCTAGTGCTTTATTTCCAATACATGTGAGCTTTGAGATAACTATGAATCCTCTAGGGATTTGGATTTAATATTGATATGCAGACAAATCCCTAAGCCTTGACTGTAAAACTGCTCAAGGCTGGAGATGGGCTGAAGTGGCAGTATTTAGTCACACTACTTCTGGTTCCTCTGCCAAAGCTGTTTATTTTATGATCTGATTGACATAGTGTATCTGCTTTTTTTTTTTTTCTGAACAGCATTCTTCTTAGTCTAGAAGAAACTAAATTGATTTGGTCTGTGGGTGAAGATTCTTGGTCTAGTAACTGATTAAAGAGTAAGACTAGAGGCACGTGATCAGTTTTTGGTCTAGAAGGATGTTATCAGGGATTCACATGGAGCTAGAACAGTTGTTGCTAAATGTACTCTTGGAAATTGTTTGGAAACAGGAAATAAACTATGGGGTGATGAAACTTGTCTCTAGGCTATTTAAAATGATAATTAATTGCAGAGTTGCAAAAGGATCATTGTAGTGAATGAATGGACTGTAAAATGGGGGTTGCAATTCTGTTGATAGGGCTGCTTTTCTCCATCTGCATTACTTTGCAGTTAACTCAGGCAAGGATGGACTGTGTGTTAGTTATTACCCATTTGGAGAGAGATTTAGTAGTCACCGTAGATAATTCTATGACTATTTCTGCTTACTGCTCAGAGAAGCAAATGAAAAGCAGAGAAGGCAAATAGAGCAATAGTAATTTGATCAGTAAAATGGAACAGTTTATGGATGAGAAAAGACTCGATAGAAAAAGTTTTAGCAGCTTGAATGGCATGAGGAGCAAGCAGAAGGCAGGTAGGGAACGCTAATTTAGTCTTTCCTGTGACATAAGAGCCAGAGAGTGTCAAATAAACTTGTCAAGCAGGTTTAAAAGAATGGGAATTATTTTTGCTCACAGTTCAATATTATGTGGTGGATCTCATTGCTACACAATATCACGGAGACAAACATACCTGTATTAAAAGACCAAATAAATGAACACTGTAAAAACCCATTGGTGAGCATGAAGTGGGAGAATTTGACGCAGCCCACGTCAAGGAGACCGAAACTTTGCTTTGCTAAAGGCAAGATGGAGATGTGGAAGGCAATATACCTTTGTGCTTGCCATGTTCTTGTTCTCTCTCTAAGCATCCATTACCAATTGGCTGCAGGCAAAAGCTGCTGGCTTAGTTAAACATTTGGTCTGCCTCAGTAAGATTGTTCTTTTAGTCTTAGGGTCTGTCTACAGTAGACAGAGGTGAGCTTATTGTACCCTTTGCCCTGAGCTAGTACAGGCTGTGAGCTAGAGCCTGAAAACCAGCTCACCATGTTGACATGATACTGAGACTGATCCAAAAAACCCTACTAGCAGGATTGCTGGATCCTGTTGGCTCAGAGTGGCTCAACGTGCTGAGTGGGCTGACATCCATCCACACGAGGTGGTACAGACATGGAGGTGCTTGGTGTCACAGAGGCATCAGGACTGCATGTGAATTTTGAGCTGAAATGGAGACCACCCTTGCCACGCTCTCCTAGCATTTCCCTACTAGCCAGCTTAGTTGATAAGTTACTTGGAAGAACCTAATTCCTTTCCTCCCCATAACAAATATGGGCTCCCTACATAATATTTTAATGTGGGGCCAGTTATCTAAAAATGTATATGCATTACAAAATGTTGCATCAAAACACATGAATCAGCTTCTGCCTCAAGGTGGTTTGTTTGGTTTTTTTTCTTTCTGGAGCCTATTTTTTTATGGATGGTTCCTGCTGTGTTTTGGTGTTTCAATTTGTGCTGAAAGCTGAAACTTTAGCTGTGCCTGTGTGTGGTTTAATAGTCTAAAACCAGTTAGGAACTGCAGAGAAAGTTCATTAACCTTGAAATAATCCATGTTACCCACATGCTTCTAATTTTGCTGTTGAAGGCATGTAGCCCATGCTCAGAAAATCCCTCAAACTTCATAAACATCAGTCCAAAAGAAGGAATTTTGCTGAGCTGCCAGGCAGGGAAATGGTTACAACTGTCATATCTCTGTTGTGTTTGCAAAGCAAGAGAACAGGAATGGAAGCTTGGTTTTTTTTGGTGTGGTTTTTTTTTTCCCCCACTTTCCTGATGCTCTAGTCTTCATTGCAGAGCTGTACAGAATGATGCAGACCACTGCACACTGATGTTGTTCTGTTGTGCCATTGCAGTTTATACCAGCTGAAAACCTGGTATAAATGATTTGTGAGGAGTTCAGCAGTTGCTTTTTAGTAAAAGTTGTAGTGAAGGCTTTTTGCAAGGCAGTATCATTGACTTTAGTGAGCTCAGTTTATATCCACTTGTCCTTCAGCAATGTGGTGTCTTAGAGATCCATGCCAAAAAGAGATTATCTACAGAAGCTGGCACATAGTTTCCAGGAAAAACAATGAAAAGTACTTTCCAGTTCCTGTATATGTGTACACAGTGCCCTCCACCAGTCCTCTAAGGGTTGGCTGTTACATTAAGGAAGAGTATTGTGGTTAGAAAGAAAGAAAACATTGGCTTGTTGTAAACCTCATCTCTTTGCTACAGTTTCCAGTTCAGAAGTCTTTTGGTTTTTTCCTTCCTTTTTTTAAAAAAAATATTTTTTTTTCAGCATCTTCCCTGACTGGTTGTAGCTGGGGTTGAAGGAGAAGTCAAGGTGGTCCCCTCAGTCCTATGACAAGATATATATGGCTTCCATGAGGAAAATGGAAGTTTTGAGAGGGTCGAGTGCTTTTTCAGGTACCTTAGTCTATCTGCCTCTGATCTCAAGGATCTCATTGTCTTGCAAACTAGAAAGAAAAAATGTTTTGCTTTGCCCATGCAAAGCAATTTGTGGGGAAGGGAAAAACCTAAACACCCCCTTCCCCAACTCATCCCCAAACTAAACAAAAAAAGCAAACCCAAAAATGTAGGGAAAATGGGCCTTACAAGAAGAAATGTGGGAGAGAAAAGAAAACAAGATTTCTGAAGAACAGAATTCATTCTTAGCTGTGTATAAAGTACCAAAACTAAGGTGCATGGGATTGGATTATATTACCTCTGATTCATTGTTCATTTCAAGGAGGTCTTCTCACCCTTGTGCTGGTCTTTTGAGGGTTGTCTTTGGCCATGGAAAACAACATTTGCTGGCACTGGCATACTGGGGGAAGACTGCCATCCCCACTCCCCGTGGGGTCCAGGGCTGACCTTTCTAACCTGACACAAGTGGTTTCTCACCCTCTGTGCAGACCAGGATTGTAGGACTTGGAACGTCCCCCGTCAACTTGGTGACTCCTGCTCAGTACGGGCCTTTAGAGGTGCAAGTAAAATGTGATATGGCAATAGGAGCATTGGGTCAGTGGAGGCTGGTGCTACACAAGCTGCTTCTGTCCTGTTCTGAGAGCAGCTGAGGAATGGCGTGGGTGGCACCTGCTTAGTATAACAGGTCTGGACACATTCGTGGATGCAGCCAGTGTCCTTTGCCTGCTCTCACGCATCTCGTACATCTGTGTGGCACCTCTCACCTCTCTGCTCTAGCATAAAAGGCTTGGAGAATGAGTGGCTTATTGCTTTACCTGGCTGGAGAGAGATTTTCCTCCCAGCTACCTCAGCCTAGAAAAAGAAAAGCTGTAGGTCTTGTTAAATATCACTCTCATCTAAGATACAGGAAAATAAAGTTTTGGGGGAGTTTAATTCCTTTCTTCACAGTGGGGGTGCCAGTTAAGTGGGATTTGTTGGTCATTAGTGTAATACAAGTAACAAGGATATTCTGATTTGCCTGAAATGAACAACCTGGAAAAATCACATGAAAGATTGATTACGTGGAGTTCCCTCTTTTCTGTTTAAAGTCTGTAAGTTCACACAAGGACTTGCCCTTCTGGCTGCTCATTTTCAGAACCCTTCTGAGGTGTACCCAGTGCATAAAGCAGCCTCCCAGCACATTATGTATCATAAGGTAATGCGTCAAACTGAGAGAAAATAGATACTTTGACAGAAAGTTCTGCACTTAAAAAAGCAACATACCTCCTTGCTTCCAATCTTTTTGGTTAGGTATTTAAAAAAATATTTTCCCACAAAAGCAATTTATTGCTAACTCTATACCAACAAAAGTGGAAATGTAATCATTGTTTTGAATTTGAAAGGTCTGGGAGGGATGAAAGGTGGTACAAGCAGTGTGGTTTGTTAGCGATGGCTGCAAGTGATAGGCATGTGGTTTGGTAGCTATTGCCTTGTTTGATTTATTTTTGTTAAAGTGCTCGGTTCCCCTTTTTCCAACACTGTTTATACTTCAGCTCCCTGTTTCCCCTGCTTTGACTCTTGGCCCACATGATGACAATTAGGTAAAGAGAACAAAAGCTATGCTTACCTACTTTTCTATAAGTAATGCAGGAGAAGTAGGCCTTCAGAGGAGATTTAAAAGGGAAGAAGATAATGATTTAAACTACCACCACAGAACCTAATCTCTGTGGTGGATAACAAGGAGAGTAAAGTAATGAAAAAGTTATGAAAATATGGGGAATATTCAAGTTGCTCATGTTTTTGGAGGGAGCACTGGTAAAGAAGCCTATAAGGAAACTAAATCATGCTTTATAAAGCACTTTTAACATGAAAGAACACATGACATACAAGAGACTCTATTGTCAATAATGCATTTAATTTCGATTTAAATCAACTTGACAGGCCGGATATTCCATATGTGTGTCTATTAAAGATGAGACCCCCTTTTTGGGGGGGGAGAAAGGCACTTCATACCTCTTATGTGATATCTGTATTTAGTACTCTTTTGTGTGTGAAAAATTCATTAGGGCTCAAACTGCCTAAGTGGAAAATCAAGACTTTCTTTTTATCCCAGATCTCTTCAGTGAGAATATCCTCCCCCTTCTCCTACTGAACCTGTATGAAATTAACTTCGTTTGTCTTAAACAGCCCAAGGGGATCAGCTCGGACTCCAACAGATCTTACATGTCAAAGTAGCTGTTATATTTTCTCTCTTATTCACATTACCATTGCAAATACTTGTGTTCTTTGCTCTTCTTCTTTTCTAAATGCAGTAGGAGATGCTTTATATTAGGGAGTTTTTGAGGGGTTTTATTTTTTTCTGGAAGCTCCAAAGAAAAGAAGTAATAGAGATGATTAAGGAGACAAATTGTTCGGCAAAGTAGGGTCATGCTGAGAGGGGAGGTTGTAACACTTCAACTTCTGAGGTAAATTTAAACTCACAGTATTAATTTGGATGCTAATATTTCTAATGACATTACTTTTCTTAGTGTAGCTTTAGCTGATCAGGGTCAAGCTTAAATGAAACACTTTACATCCAAAGCCAGGGCTTCACACAGGAGGTGCATTCTCCTGTGACTTTCAGGTGAATGGACCTTTCCTGGGTAGACACAGGTAACAGCTTAAAAAACAAACAAAAAACCAAAACCCCCCAAACCCCTAGGTGACTTTAGAGGTCTCACTTTCTTTGTTAAAACCTGGTCTCCCCATGCACTGTCTTGGTGTGGGCGAGGAGCTGGCATCTCCCTAGCACACTCTGCAGCAGTTTGTGGAGGTGCTGGGAGCTGGTAGGAGCTGTCCTGGGTTGTCGCCAGAGCAGGATCTCCAGGACATGGAGATACAGTGGCTGTGAGGTCAGACTGCTGTCTGGTCACTGCTGGGCTCGAGCCCGTGGCATAGCCTGTCCTCCTCTCCCACCCTGCATGTCCCTGTTGACTCCCTTTGTCTTGACTTGTGCCCTCTTTGACTCTTGTCTCTTGCCTCTGCCTTCAATCTGAAGGTCTAACTCTAGGCTTGACTGCCAAATCGTGGTGATTGCACTAAATTCCTAAGGCTATTTTTAGGTTTTCAAGTTGTTAGGCATTTTTCAAAACTGTACTGTACACCTCTTTCAAAATAGTGCCTTTTATTTTAAAATGAACCAAATTTTTCACCAGGGCTCTCTTCTAGTAGAACCACACTTCCCTCACAGAAACCAACTGGTAGTAGATTAAGTGTTGCTGGAAAGTATTTTCTAACACTGACTGACAGATTCACTTGTATATTGAGTTCAACTGCTAGCATGAATTGTTAATGGTAGGCAGTGGTTGTATAAATAAATATAACTGAGGGCACTAGCCCAAAAGCAGTTAACTGCAGCAGGTTGAATTAATGCTGAAGGAAAGGAAATCTCAGCAATGAGGACATACATTGGCTAGTGGATGGAACTGGGATGGGAACTTTCTGGTTGTGCTTGGATTTTTTCTACCTGTAACAGAGCTGTCCCAAAGACTCAGATCCACTATTGCTGCTGTTTTGTGTTTCTCTGAAGCAGTCTACATGGACCAGCAATGGAGGCACATTTCTGGGGAGACCCAGCCAAACTGCTGCCTCAGAATTGATGCCCCACTGTGAATTGATAGCTCCTGCGGCAAAGGAAAAAACACATTTTTCTTAAGATAATCTCAGACAAAACTGACTGGCAGCACAGAGACACTCTTATTCTTGCTGAACATATTTTGTCATTCCTTAGTCTGTTGCTCATTGTATTTGTTATTATAGTATGGAGGGTTGATTAGCTTTGGCAACAAAGCTGCAAACTCTTAGCTTCCTACTGCATACTATGAGATATGGAAAAACTAGTTGGGAATGTTCTGAGCAAAAATATGTGTAATTAATTGATTTAGAACAGACTGTGATCTATTAAAATGGAGTCTTGACTGGGCTATTGCACATATTGCTGTGTGTATGTGTTAAGGTAATAAGATGATTGTCATAAACTGTGTGTTGGAAGGAGGAAATGGATCCATGGTACACCTAGAGCCCTAGACGCACACCAATTTTTGGTGATCTGGTTTGACCTGCAGGGTGGTTTTGTCAGCATTATGGGTGGATTTAAGATGGGCTTTAAAGCACAGGGAGGAGGGATAACAGATACCCACCCTTATTATCTAGATGCTAAAGCACATCCACCTATGACAATGTAAAGAGATCACGCTAGCAAGACATTTTGTGTTTTGTGTCATTTCCCTTCCCCTCTCCCAGTATTTTTTGCTCTGCTCTGCTTTGTTCCTAGGACTGATCTTAACTGATGCACTGTTTTGATGTGGTCCATAGCTCAGTTTCCCCAAAGGAGAGACTGCTAGCTAATCCCAGTTGAATTGGCAAAATAGGGGTGGTTGAGTGATGTGCTGTACCCCAAGACTTGGTTTGAGGATGGGATGTCATTGAGAGAGATGGGACTGAAACATGCTACCTGAAGAAGATTGGTCAGAGAGATGAGAAGCTGGGAGTGGAAGCAGAAATGCAGCTATTCCTAAGACATGCTGGTGTTCCATTTCTTGATATCTATTTTCTATTCCCCCTGCTCCTCCGCACGCATTCAGTGTACAGGCAGAGGTGGTGAAAATTACAAAACTTGCTATATAATAAAATCATTGTTCACTTGTTATTAAATAATGCTTAATATCAAATGACTGGAAGAATTGCAAGCTTTTCTATACGTAATCCAAATGTAAAATGTGACCTTTCTTCTTTCTTTCTTCTGGAAGTGAATACAGTAGTCAGCCCCTGGCGTACTCGAGTCACTGCATTGGCTTTAAGGTGGAATAATTTAAACCAAAACCATATCCTTGCAAGAGGAGGAAACAATGCATATCAACAGCCTCTGAAGTGCCCACATAGTGCTTCAAGTGGCAAAAACGAGACTATCGGAATCCAATTATTCATTATCACGTTTTAGTGGCAGGCAGGAGTTACGGGAGGAAGGTGGAGAACGTGCCTGAACTGGAGTGTGGCCTATGAGCTGGGTTAGGTGACTGCAGCCAATTGAAGTCCCTTAAAAGGACACACTGCTGAGATTTTTCCTTTTTTCTTCCTCCACCCCCTCACTGATGCTGCAACAACCCTTTGACAGTTTGATGTTGGAACCTATTCCCTTAGTGACTGACTTCTCCTCTGGGATCCCTTCTTCTGAGTTACTCTAAGTTGCTTGTGAGCGCTAGTCTTTGTGCACTAGCTACAATCTTCTTTTAAAGGCTATTTTTGCAACACCTACTGTTTGCCCTGGATTTATTACTATTCCAGTCAATCTTTCACTTACAGAAATGGATCTGTTCTTGTAATTTTTTTTTTAGGGTATTTCTATAGAGTGAGGATAAAAATGGTTTGGATTTGGGCACTCTCTTCAGTAGCAGTACTCCAGGTGGCTACCGTCCTTGCTGTGATCCAAGTGCACCAGCTGATGGCTGCACCTGCAAGGAAGTGGTTCAGCAGGGTGCAACGGTTTGATTTGGGGAGCACAATGCTGAATTACAGCCTCAAGTGTTTGTTTACATACTGGACACACATTCATGCCCTACAGAAGAAGAGTGCTATCAGGACTGCAAAATCAAATATGCAAAAGTTAGGAAATGCCAGGTCGTTAATTTTCCCACCCGCTTGCGCATAAGTATTATGATTCAGTCTTTAATTACACAGTTGCACACTGTTTTTTCCACAGAATTCCCGCTTCCCTCTGTGCACAGGACGTCCACTGCTGTTTGAATGAGAAGCTATGCAATATTTTGTTTTCTCCTTATTGTTTCTCATGACATTATTCAGGCTGCGCAATGAAGGAGGAATTGCTGATGGCCTTATTGTTTTGTTTTGTTTTCCTGTCTTCACCACAGCGTAAGTGGCTAGTGTTTCATGAACACTCTTTGCAGTGGCCCTGTCTGATCCTGGATGCTGTGCTGGCCCCATCCATGAACTGGAAATACAAGAACATTGAGTGTCTGCCTTGGGCCAGCAGCCTTACCAAATGTTTCTGATTTCCTTACCTCCATTAGCTATAATCGTCATTCCCAGTTCCCCAGTTTAAACCCCAGTCCTAGGTTTTTCCTCCCCTCCTGCCTGGCTTTAGTTCTTGGTATGCCCAAGTTGATTCTCCCATGTGAGCTGGTATCTCATCATGTCTTCATAAAAGGTCTTTGTCTTTCATGCCATTTGGATGTGGCTAGGATTATGGGCAGCAGAGCAGAGACAGGCTCCTTCATTTCATCTCATCTGGACCTGGATTCAGCAGCGCAGACTGGCAACTGTAGGGAAAGGCCTGTTCAACCTCAGTGCAGGTCTTTGGGCAGGTCAGCTCTTTAATTCAGAGCAAACTCTAGAAGGCATGAGAGATGTATGAAATTTCAAATGCTTACCCCTTGGGCAAGGTCAAGTGGATTTTCATAAGGACAACAAAAGGTGCTTTTCTGTCAGAGTCCTCTGTCCTCTGCCAAATTTACGTTACTGCTGCAAGAAACAGATCACAGAAAAGGTTCCTGAATGTTTTAAACACCGAATAAACAATATGTTTTCTTCTGGTTTTGTTTTGGGCTACAGCTGAAGTATTTTTGGTGAAATTGAAAAAAGCCTCATCAACCTGTCATAGGAAAATTCAGCCTGTGTGTTTAAAGGATAGTGCAGCCCATATGCAGCTTAAAAACAGGGCCTTAGGCTGGGAAGTTTTGTCTGGCCTATGAACAGTTGAGTTTGATATAGTAAACGCTGTAGTATTTCTCAGTAGGGATGTCTGATGGGTTCTGATTTGTTTTATCTTTTTTACATGACAGCGGTGCCATTGAAATTAAATATTTTGAAATTATTTTTTTCAGCCCTTTTGTAACAGTGGCACAGATAGCAGCAAGCAGAAGAGGTCACTTTTGGGTCTGCCCGATGCTGTAGGATCCTATTTCTGTTCCTCGTTACCACCCCTGCTCTCCCACCAGATGCACTTGAGCGAGCTTGGGCAGGGAGGGAGGTGCTTTCTGCACCCTTTCAAGAGAGCTGCCTTCACAGCAAGGATTTGTCTCTTTGGGGAACAGGGCAGTAAATGGAGTGCCCGTTTCTGCTGGCTGCGCTGAGATTACTCAGCAGCTAGATGCAACACGGGTGGTGTGTGTATATGACACGTGGCACAGTGCAGGGTGCAGCACACCTGGGTTACCACAGAGCAGCTCTGGGCTTCTTGGCAGGGTGAGTTATGCCAGCCAGAGCGTCATGCTAACACGTCTGTACGTCCTCCAGTGCCAGAGCAAGCTCTGGCATCTCGATAGGGGACAGCATGCTGCAGTATAGACTTAAACTGAATTCTTGAGAGGTGTTTGTCCAGTGGCTTTCAAAAACAGTTAGCTAAATTAAGTTTGGGTGCAAAGAAGAATAACCTGTTTTGAAAAATGTCTTTACTGCTTTGCTATTCAGACTCTTGCTCTGGTAGCTTAAATCCTGTCTTCCAAACACAATTGACAAGAATATAATTAGCAGATTGGTCTTTTTTATTGCTTTACCCCTCAACATTCGTAGCTGTGCTATCTTTTTACCATAATGGACTGCGTGTTTCTAATTTTTACCCCAAAGACTGTGCACTACTCTAGACTAATGCTCATTTTGCTTTTACTTGTTTTTTAAAGTAAATTGATATGGTAATTTTTTTTTGTTTTGTTACCTATATGTGGTTTTAAAATCCTTTCTGGAGATATCCTGTACCGGAATAGAGCCCCAAGCCTCCACTAAAATTAATGCTTAGAGAACCACAGGGGAGAGAAGAATTAAAGAACAGGAAAGGCAAAGTTGTCTTTATACCCACTCTCCATCTCTTTTCACATTATGCTTGGTCTTGCCTGCTTCAGTGAAATTTCTCCATTTGTTCCCTTTAAGTAGTGCTTTGAGAAGATGCAAACACCACCCATCAGCTTTCTTTAAGTTGGTAGGTTAGCACAACGCTCTGTTACCAATAAGCAGTAATAGATGTGGAAAAGAACATGTGGGTCTTCTGGCTTCAGGTAATGGTCTGAGAGTCTAGCTTTGATTTCCTTCAGTGCTCTTGAGTTTTTGTAGGGAGTTGAACAAGCCACCAGTGTAACCTTGTTTCCATTTTGATTTCTAAATGTCAAAGTATTATTGTTTCTCTAACATGGTGGCACTATTAGAAAAATCAATAAATGCCAGAGGATGCTGAAATTCTAAATGCAGCAAAAGCCAAATATGTTGATTGTTGCTATACTCAGCTGGTTACATTTTAATTTATTTACAGGTATATTAACTTCAAAGGCAATCCCAGTATAAAATATATTGACATGTAGATACAGCACCATGATTCATACATTTACTGTAATCAATATCACAGATTGTGTTTAGTGTTTACATTTTGTATCTTCTCTGAGTTTACCCAAAACATGAAGTTATTTCTAGTCCTGGTCTTTACATAAGCTGAGTTTTGGAGTCCGAGTTGGCAAAGCACTGCAGCTTTTGATTAGTATGGTCTAAAACAAAACAAATCAGCTGCTCTTTTCCTCTGCATTAAGTACTCCATTTCATCACAGTGTCTTGAGAGTCTTAGTTCAATGTGATATAGTTAGTTTACTGTCATTGTGACTAGGCTTCAAGCTGATCACTTGCATGATGGTCGATCCAGAATTGGATTGGGGGTTGGACTCTGGAGATTTTTTGACTTGACCGTATTTCAAATAAAAAGAAGGAAAACACCACAACTGTAAAACAAGTTACCCAAATTTTACTTTTTTGCCAGAACATTTTTGTTGCAGGTACTGTATGCATATATAATGCATATTACTCTGAAAATTATTCTTGTTCTCTGAATTCTAGCTCTTTATACAACATGCTGTAAATATGATAATTGTTTCCAGATTAATGTGTAGAATCACTGCAGCATTTGGGAAATTCTGTATATAAGAGATTTCTTTTGCATATATTTTCTCTGTTTCTGGTTCACAGTGAAATCTACTGAGAGTTTCATGTTCAAACAAACCTAAAAACTCTTGAATGTTTGCTAGTCTTTTATTCTAATCTATGCAAAAGAACTACCTTTGGCATTCCTTCTACCCTCTGGTGCCCTGCGCTCACCTGAGGCGAGACCCACACTTTTGTACAGAATTGATAAAAAAATTCCAGGACTTCTAGATCTACTGCCCCAGACCTTCAGCGTTTGACTTCATGGGTTGTCATGGTGCGAAGGACCCCAGGCTGGTCTGCTTTGTAGAATAACTTGGAGCCACTCTCTTATGGATCTAAATTTGGGAGGAGAAAGGGAATGTTTTTTTTTTCTTTATACAGTCTCTCTATGGCTTTGCATCCCTAGAAGAGCATACTAATAAATTAGGTCTGATTTTCATTTCCACAATGTGACTTCTGTTTGGCAAGCCTGCTTACAGATCCAATCTTAATTTCACTTTATTGGTATTAATTCTGTGTTGAAAATCACAAAGTTCAGCACGCAGTTCCCAAGAGGCTGGTCCCAGTGACACCTCAGGAGATCCACATTCTGAGCAGCATTGAACAGGAGGATCCGAAGGAGAAATACTTATGTAGGAATAATCAGAAATTGCTGGGTTTTGGTATCCTTTTTTGATGTCCTGAAAAATAGTAATTTGGCAGATATTTTCTCTGCCAAATGTACACCTGTGTATGACATGTAGGTTTTATTTGTCCTACATAGTGCTTTTTTCCTCTCTTGGATCTCAAGGCACACTGAAGGATTTCTCTGGTTGAAGTATGGAGGACTGTTTCCTTGACACTTTAGCACTTGTGTGGTGGGTGATGTTTCTTTGCCCAGGTCCTCTCCTTTGGGTGGGCACTGTGCAAACTCATCTTGCACGTTCTTAATTTGAATCCTTTTAGAAGCTCTAGCTCTGCTCAGTGAAAATGAAGATATTGCAGTTAGGACAAATGGAGCGTCAGGACACTTTAGCACAAAAGAATGAAGAAAGGGATATGACTGAAGTAATCTGCAGTTCAGATCTGCCAGGTTGAAAGTCATCTTAGCACAGCACAGAGGCAGTGCTGTCCAGTGGCTGAGGGATGCAATGTGGGTCTTGGGGAAACCTGGCTTCTCTTCTCTTGGCCATGGCAAAGATTGAAGTCATTTCACACCTGTGCTTCCTTTCCACTTGCTGTTAGACCAATAGCTCTTAACAGCAGGGTCTTTCATTTACTGTATACTTTCCCAGCTCAGTAAAGCCTTGATTTTTTTTGTTTCAACTTGTGCTGTAATGGTGATAAACACAGTCATCTAGAGTGATGCTTTCCAGTCCCCGGCATTTAGCCATGGGTGGCAGGGCTAGATAAAACTGAGATATAGGCACATTGCGAGGGGGCTGGAGCCTGGCAACACATTTATAGTGTTGCTTTTATTGAAGCTGCCCTTTCTTTCTCCTCCTCCTCCTCTTCCTCCCTCAGATGATGATGACATTGTTTTATTTGTTTTACTTCTATAGTTAGCAAACTTAGTTAGCAAGTCAAATTAAAAATAAAGCAGCAACCCTCCTCTGTTCTAACACTGTGAGAACTGTTTCTGCTGAAGCTTTGCGATTGCAAAAGGGGTATCAAGTCCTACCCCTGACTGGGGCAGGAGGTTGTGCTCCGGATTGACACACTGTTGAGTAGCTGGTAATTTCTGTCCTCTTTCTCTCTTTTGTGTGACTCCTGGCACCTGATCATTAATGTCATCTTGGTTAAGGAGCGAGGTCCCCATTTCCATGGAAACATAGGGAAATGGCTTTGTAATCTTAAAGGTCCTTTATTTATTGGGTAGCATTTTCTCACCTGTTTAAGCATTTAAAACAAAGAAGCCTGCAGTGCTGAAATCTTTTAAAATATATTGTGTTAAATGAGGTGGACATTTATAAAAATGACATTTAACTTTGCTCTGTAATCCTGTAACAATATAGCAGCTGGTGAAAAATCAGCCTAGTTACCCTGAAGCCAATGGAACCAGACCGGTTTCCAACAGCCAGGAATTTGTCCCAGAGGTCTGGTAGTCTGGGGGTTAGATTCCCAAGGGAAGCGATGGGATTCTCATCACTTGAAAGTCATAGCTAGACATGATAAATCCCTGAACAGGTATGGGAAGTATTAGTTCTACTTCAGCTGCTAGATGAACAAGGTCATCTAAAACATTTTTCTAATTCATTATTATGCTCATAGATTTCCTGATGCAAGATTTATTTATGTCTAAATGGCTTAACTTTTTTTGCATTGTTTAGTGTCACAGGAAGCCAGTAACTGTGCAGACATTTTTTTTTCTATAGGTCAATATTGGTAGCTGTTTGGTATGAGACGCATGATATTAAAAATGAATATTTAAATATAATTCTAATACTGTGAATGCTCAGGCTTGATATATATTTTATATTTTAAGTATTTACAGTATATTTACTGCAAAAGACTAATAAAATACTTTATAATATACTTGGTGCCATGAACAGTGCATGGAAAGATGGAATGCACAAAAGGCAAAGTAAAGAATATGGTTAAAAAAGCTTAACTAGTGGCACAGGAAACTACAGTTTTTAACACAGTTACTGGAGTTGAGGGAGGGATAAATACTGATCCAATCAATGTCGATGGTAATGTTTCTGTTGTCTTAGGTGAAACCTGGTTCAGCCAAAGATTTTTAACATTATCTATCCCCTTGCTTCCCCTTACAAATCACCAAATCATTTCCACATTTAAGCCAAATCCCTGTTCTGATTTAAAAAACGTCCTCTCTTTCTCTCTCCACTTGAATAGAAGCTGTTCATGTTTATTCTGCATCTGAACTTTGTTCATTTCTGTCACAACCCTCAGAAAACTCTCCAATTGCAAATATTAAAACCTGTTTGGAATAATGAGAACTACGTATATAAATGTCCCTTGCCAGAGTGTCAAAGGAACAGCACAGATAATTAAACCTAAAATGTGACAAGATACCTGCGTGATATATCACCTATAAATAGTAAAATGAGAACACAGAGGTGGCTTTGGATTCAGGAGTGGCTTTAATTTTGATTCCATCTGATTCCTCCTCTTATACTGCAACCTTGACAAAGTCATGTTGTACCTTGCTGAACCTTGCCGGTGAAGGGAGGTAACATAATTTCACTTTGAGCTCCCTGAATGTAGGACATCACATATGGAGCTGAACCAAAGATGGCAAGCATATTTGCATTTACTTCAGTGACAGGCAGCTCTTAAAAATTATGAGAAGATAGGGGCGTGTAGGTGTCTGGGGGGAAATATTCCATCTGGGGGGGACTAGCACCAGACTTGCCACTTGATCTTCAGGGTGACAGAGGAAATTCCTAAATGTGGGGATTGCAGGGAGAGGCTCAGGGCACCTGCAACAGACCTCCTACTTCTGGGCAACCTACTTTTCCTGCAAGTTTCTAGTTAGTCTAGTTGCCTCTGTATAGACTCTGGCCTCATTTTCTTGAGAGTGTCTCTGTCAGATGAACTTATGGGGAGAGATGAGGTTGGTGAGCTCTAGAATTAGGGGTGATTGATTAGTTCAATAGTAAGTCCATTTTCAGGTGGCTTTTGGAAGAAGATGATGTTAGTGAGGCAGATCACGTGTATGATAGTGTTGAATAAAAATATCCTCCCTTCTCCCCATCGATATTGCCTGGAAGTATTTGTCAGAAAACTATTGTTAGTGCTTTCCCTTCTCATTTGAATTTCAAGCCAGTGAAGATGGACACACTAAAGTGAACAAGATCCCAGAACAAGGTCTTGTATAGATTAGAAGGTTAAGATACTGCTCTAAATTTAGGATGCAGTCATTCAGATGAGATATGATGGCAAATTCCTTTCAGTTCTGTTTTAAAAGAAAAAAAAAAATCCTAATCCTCAGCATCTGATGAAAATATTAGCTGCTCTGACCAAAGCTGATTGTGAAATCCAGAGCTCTATGGGCTCAAATTATGGCTGAGGAAGAGATCTCTTTTTGGTTCGTATCTACATAGTGCTGGCTTACTCCCTGCTTTATAATGCATTTTAAAATCTACAATATGAACAACTCTATAGAAATGAAATTTCACAATTTACAGTGCTGTAAAGATGTTTTTGTTACTGATGAGCTTAAAATGAAGTTACAAACAAACTGTTACTTTAGTTAATGGTATATTTTGGCTTTATAAATTAACTCAAGATAGAACAAATAGTTTCTCTCAAGGTTCAATTGTACTTTGTTTTTCTGCTGCTGCTTCTGGAAGAACTCCTGAAACATTTTATTGATGAGGTAATGCACTCTCATCTGCATGTAGTACTTCTGTAACTCCAGCAAAGGTTTCTGGTGACATGCTAGACCACAAGAACAAAGCTCAAGTTTATCGTGTTCCCCCAGGTGGAATTACAGTCTTCATCAATTAATGCAGCATTCCTCAACTTTGGAAAGTTGAATCCTGACCTGTCAAGAAAATGAAGTTCACAGTATTGCTGCTACCAGCAATGTTGTTTTAAAAGCCTACCCAAAATGAGCAGTCACTCAAATAAGCTGTGTAGGTATTCACCCTCATCTCTCTTGTACGCTTTGATTAGCAGTGCATTGTCAACAGTGTTGAAGTAATGTCATTGGCATTTGAATCATGACCCTTTTATAACCAAAATTACTGCATCAGTTTCACTGCAAATTCAGGCAGGCGTTGCAGCCGTTATGGATGGCTGTGGTTTCAGTATTGTTATTTGCAAGCAGATGCCTTAAAAACCAAAGCAATCAGAATAACAAAATAGATGGAGGTTCTGGAGGACCTGTAAGAATCTGATTTAGTATTCAGTGCATGGCAGATTGTGCAACTTTTATTATTGTACACAATTTACTGTTATGTTTTTCTTAGAGCTTTACTAAGTGGGAAGTTTACACTTGATTTGCATATCGGTGTGAACTGAATGGCTTCAGAGCACCTACAACTTCTTCTGTAGGCACTCTCTTAGCAGTTTTTTTTAGGTTACCTTAAGTCCTAGGGGCACAGATTTGACCTCAATCACAATAAGATGTTATTAAGAGGAAGTAATTTCTACATTCTGATTTGCACTAGTAAGACTAAAGTAGTTTAAAAATTCATTTAAGTAATGCAATTTTCTCAGGTAAGCAAAGTGTTCATCTTTGTATTCTGTGCTTTTTTTTTTCTGTGGGGGTTATCGTGTTTTATTAGCTCTCACCATATATAGAAGTTATCTGTTTCTGTGCTTCCCAACAGCAATGGGAATTGGAGAGGTTTCTTGTTCTTTTTAATCTTCCCTGAAAGTGCTTAAATTTTTTTTTACTCAGCCCTCGCTTGATATCACTTTTAAATAATTTATTTAGTATGTTACTGTTAGTCAGTTAAGAACAACTAATTTGTGGATAATGCCTCAAGTGATACAAAGTGGTATGGCTTCACTGAAGTCCAGAGTTACACCATATTCGCCAGTTGAGGATCTGGTCTCTTGTTCCTGGCAAGGCTGCTGCTTGTCTCCAACTGTTAGGGAGGAGTGGGCACCCCGATTCATTTCAGAGAACAGAGAAGGTACTGAAGAAAATCTGGGGTGAAAGGATGGCAAGAGTATTTCACTTTTTTTTAATTTCTGTCTGATTGTTTTGCTTTCCCACATAAGAGATTTTTTTCCTCTTTTGCTGCCCAGCATTTTGCCTGTGCAAGAGCTTTAGCATGGTATTTGCTTTATAGAAGTTAACAGCCTGTAATTGCGAGGATCCTACTGGGTAGTTGCAATTGTCTCCCCAGTGGATTTTTCTCTATAGGAACTTTTCTTAACCTTTTAGTACCACTTCATGGCTCGAAAGCCTGACCATGGCTGTTGGGAAGTAGCATCGCTTGCGGAGTTGTAACAACCTGCTGTGAGGGCAGCCGGCAAGGATGGGTCTTGTGGTTGTATGAACTTTGCCAGTTAGATACTTTTTGCAAAATTTGGAAGCACTAGATTACCTCTCTCTTTCCCTGTTGCTGATGTAGATGTGTCGGTACGTGAACTCTTTGCCAACTATACACACAGCACCACACTTCTGCTGTTAATGGTTCTGGTCTGCAGTTTCCTAGTCCATACTAGCAGTCCAGCTCCTCTGTGGGTATGTCCCCTATCACCAGCAGTGACAGATTACATTCACCTTAAGGGCAGCAAAAATCAATACTAAAAAGTACATTTTAATCCTAGCTAGAGCAGAAATTGGGTGTGCTCCCCTTTAGAATTTCATGATTTATCTATCTTTTGCTATGTGACATTTGTTCATGTTCTCTCATCTTCTAAACTGTGTTCACTCTGTCCTTCTGCTCTGGTAAAGGCAGCTACAAGAATGAAGCTGGAACGGCTTGATGCGGTAGCACGCTGGGGCAGGGGTACGTGTAGCCACGGTCACGTCCTCCTCGGTGACTCATACACTGTGGGTCAGGTCCCCAGGCATGCAGGTTGGTTTGGTCAAGCTGTGCTGTTACTTCTGCTGAGGAATATCCCTAGAAGCAATGACACTATTTCAGTAGCACCCTATTCCAAATATTTCTTCTCCCACCTCTTTTCACTGTCCATTAGTATTTTGTGAAGGCTTTATTTATTGAAAGGATATACAGGATGGAGTTTGGGGGGAGAATTTCTTTCTCCCTTTAAAGTAGATACAATACCAAAATCAGCGCAACACCTAGTCATTCAGTGCATTTTTGAGTGCAGGGAAAGTGACATAAGAAGTAACCATAAGTAACCTAGTCGTCCTGCGCTTGGATGTTTTTCATACACATATTACGATCTCAGTGGATCAGATATTCTAAAGTAGTTTGGATTTCCATGCTAAGAAAGGGTCAGGTTTTCTCTCTCCTGAATTATACACATGCAAGGAGCTTGCAGAGGGTAGCCTGGCCTGACATCGTCTGTATCTGTCAGCAGCAAAAAGCACTTGAGACTTTTGCTCCTGTTTGTTATAGCGATGGCCATTTTGTTGTCAAAGTGTGATTTCATCCATCAGATGGTTACTATCTAAAGAAATGGTTTCTCTGTGTGCATGTCTTTTTGAATAGGTGATGCAACATTAAAATAAGTGGAGAGAAAAATACAGTAAGTCTTTTTTTTTTTTGTACCTTACTGTGCTTTTGGTGTGGCTGATGTAATGAAACAAGTTTTCAAGAAAAGTGCTACTTAGTTTTAATTCAGAGGAGCTAGATTTTTTTTCTTTTAATAGTGCTGTATCTGGAGAGAGTGACAGGTCAAGGTGTGATGAGCAGTCCACTTTCTCTTGCTGATTTTAATCCAGCAAGAGTTAGTTCTAGCTGAAAACACCATGATTTAATGACTATTTAGTCGTGTGTCACTGTAAAATGAGGCAGCATTCCCACACAGGTCAAATCTTAAGGGACATGTATTTTTGTTGTGTGCAGGAGGAAAAAGACGCTTGGCTCCCTTGTTGAAAGCCCCGAGAAAAGATGAGGTCAAAGTTAGACTGAATTTGGCGACTGACCTACTTTCTCACTGCTACAAGTGTTACCTCTGGGCAGAGGGTGAGGGGTTCCAGGGTAAAAGTGGGCAGGAGGTTTGTACAGTTGATACCTTTTGCTCTGGTAATTTTATGGTAAAGGATTTTAATCTCCCATGCTGTCAGTTATCTTCACATCTTAATGGTCACTGATAGAAAGAAGCCTCAGAAGCTGGTCTTTTTCTTTCATAATAAAAACAGTGCATAAACAGATAATATTTTCCTTCGATCCCATGGTGGTCTTGTTCAGTGACTTCATTTCAAATTAGTATTTCTCTCCAAATAACTCCAGCAAATAAATAATACACCAACACAAAGAGCTAAGAGCATGGCATTACAAGTCCCTTTTTTACTCTCAAAATCTCTTTCAGATTAAAATAATGTCCAAGTATTGTGACACGTCCTATCGTGAGGTTAATGTCCAGATCTCTTCCAGCTCTAGGTGGGCTGAAGTGGGAATGCTGTTGTCAGGTCATGGTGTCTGAGGATTTATCTGGCCCTTAAGGAACACCAGCAACTTCGTGTCTTTTCCTAAAGCTGTATAGGCACTATGGAAGCAGCACCCACTATTACTGTAGATGAAAAGAAATTAGAGGAAAAATCTTCTTCCTCCCTGCTGTTTGCTTATGTGCATTTGACAGTGCTTTGTATTGTGGTTTTTTTTTTTAGCCTGCTTGTATACAACTGGTGAGTCAACAGGGAGGAAGAAAAACCCCATATGTATATTTTAACAGAATTTAGATGAAAAAAGAGAAACTGTTTAAAGGGCAGATCATGAGAAAAATGAGCATTTTTGAAGTTAGTTCCAAAAGAAAAAAAAAAAAAAATACTCCGGTTACAGCATCTCTTTAATTAGATCCAGCAGAGCTGCTAATGAGTGCTGAAGATCTCCACTTTCTTCTCAGCCACAAAGATCACTGCTCTAGCTGATGTACCGCCTGCACTTTTCTGCCTTGGTGGCCCCCTGAAAGCTTTCCTATTCCAAGACTCAGACTTAGGCACAACCCTGAGACGGCGGTCCCTTGGGGTCGGGAGGGAGTGCGATCATCTCCCTCCTGACTGCGAGTGCCTTGGACCTTCCCTGCTGCACCACTGTAGTGGCTGCTGCATGCTGAAGGCAGCAGGCCCTCAACGTGATTCCAGTGAGGTTTGTAATGTTGCATGACACAGGCGATGTTGTCGTCTTAATCTGATGTGAAATGCTCCTCCAGGCAGAAATGTTAAGGTTCGGTATAGAGAGACTGATTTTTTTTGAATGGTTACGTGTAACTCCAAAGTTGATTATCAAGAATACGCTTCGAACATAAGTATTTTTGGTAGACAACTCATGTTTTATTCAGGGCTAATTTAGTATGAATTCATGTTTTATAAACACACTGGGTGTTCTGAGGTTAATGCCTCTGACTCAAGCCCTGCTCTGTTTCTCCTCCAGTTCTAGAAGTTTATTTTAAGCTGTTTCTTAAGTTTTCTGCTTTCTGTGCATTAAAGGAAGAGGGAATATTGCCACATCAGGTATACTTTTTTCCCTCATTTCTGAATTGCCAGACAGTTGTTGGTGACAGGGAGAGGGGAAGGTGGTGATTTATTACGACTGATATTTTCAACTCAGATCCCTCATTCCTTGTTTAGTTTTTTGGCTTGTGTAAATCCGAAAATGTATCCCTAAGCCTCCATTCTTTGATCCCAAAACTTGTTAAAAGTAATCAAAACCTTTTGATTGAATTTGAGCTTTGGATGGGGTCCTGCAGGAACAGGTTGCTACACAGACTTGCTGGGGAATTGTCACTTGCTTTCTATTTTCTTCCTCTGCTATTCACTCACTGCAATACATCCTCTTTCTCCACCCTCTGCTGAACTCTTTCAGTTTGTTTCAAACAGAGGAATTGGAAGTGGTGGGCATGTGCCTGCTCTCTTGGGACTTAGTCTGGTGCATACAAACCATGCCAGAGGAAATGGAAGAAAGTCTTCAATGGTATGGAGGGGACAAAGGTGCAGGTGGTTGGAGCACAGTAGTGCTTGTCCAGCCTAGCAGCCGCCAGCCCTGCTAGGAATTAGGGGCCTGTTGTTCCAGGTGCTAAAACCAAGATTTTCTAAGCACAGAAGTATACATGATTGAACTGCATAGTCTTTGTGGTGAGGAATGAGGGAAAAAGAAAGGCACTTGTTGAATTTTTTTGTCTGTTTTTGTATCTCATACAGTCCTGGGGAGCAAAGGTAGGGGACAAAAGCTTTGTCTTAGCTGCTGGGCTTCTTTCCTTAGAGATAAAATAATAGAATTTATTTGGTTATTGAATGGTAGTTTTACTTTTTTCTGCCTTTCTCAAGCGTCACTCTAATGAAAAGTAAATGTAGGCTGTTCCCCCCCCCCTTTTTTTTTTTTTGTTCTTTTTCCCCAAGAACTATGCAGGCAAAGCCTGAACTCCCTTCCCTGCTCTGTTGTCTAGACTCTGTTCTTTCTGTAAAAATTGTGTTTGGAATTCAAAAGTCTAACTTGCTTTTCAGAAGAGGGAGAATTTTTTGTCCTGTGTGCTTTTGAAATCTTTTGTTAGAAAAGATTGTTATTTTGGATTGTTTTAAAACTTGCTTTTGTCCTGGGTCATTCCTTGAGTCCTAGGTATTTGTGCATCTTGGAAGCAGAGAAGTTGATTGTTGTATCAATACTTGGTAACAAAATTCTTCTGGTATAAAATGTAATATTCCTTTTTTTAAAATTCAGTCTAAAAAACCGCTTGAAGTATTTTTCACTTGACTAGTGAGTATGGATCTTCATTACCTTTTTCAGTTTTTGTTTGTATACTCAGAAATGGAAGACTTATTTTTAACCTCTGAGAGACCCTTATTTGCTAAATAGGAGCTTATAATGGGGAAAAAATGTGGAGATGGATGGTGAGAATTTCTGACTGTTTCCATTTTCAAGGAGAAGAGACTACACAAACAAAGAAAAGACACTTAACAATTCAGGGGCATGGAAATAGGTTCAAAAAATCCACATTTGAAACAACTCTCTGAAACTTACAGTATAAATCTGCAAGACCTGTATTTGATTTGTAGAAAAGAAGAAAATCAGAATACTTCATTATATAGTTTGTGTGAGGCCATATAGTTCTGGACTCATAATGACATTTCAGCTTGTGTAAACAGCTTATGCCAACGGAGGATCCTAGCCTGACGGAGAAATTACCTTAAATTAGGTTATTTTTGAAAGCAATGTGCTAGCATCTGAGATGCAAGAAAACATTTCCAAGACTAACATTAAAAAATAAAAATAACTCTTACTTTTTTTTTCTTTGCTGTTCTAAACTGCTGAGGATTTAGTCCTTCTCCCTCCCTGTCTTGTATTGTTTTATTTTCCCTTTCTTTATCTTCCAGATCAATGAAGATTATTTGATGCTACCAAGAAATACCCTGAAAAAAAAGACCTCAATCTTCTCCTATTTTCCTCTGGTTGGCAGAGTGATAACATAGACTATCTGCACCCCTTTTGAAAATCAGTATATATTACTTTAGCATATCATAAAAAAAAAATTTAGCATGATCATACTGTAGTCATGTTCATCCAATTTGCTGTCATCATTTTTTGTTTGTACTTGAACTACAGAACATAGGTTCTACATATCCTGTGATTTTTTCTGTATCAAATGTATTGTTATGAAAATATTTCACATTCAGATTTCCTTTGCTTTCTGAAATAGTAAAAACATATCAATCTTCTGTAATGTTGATGTCCAGTCTATGATGCAGCTGGAAATCATTTATGCTTAGAGTTCCCTAGAGCATTTCTCATTGTTTACTTGGAAAGACAGTGATTAAATTTTATCATCCCAGTTACTCAATTGATTCCAGAATCTTTGAAATGTGAGCGTCTAACTCCTATGCACATCTCTATCCTAACATAACCTCATTCAAAGGGTTTTGACCCAAGGGTTTAAAGATTTCTAGATCAAGGCTTTTGGGTGCCTTTTATTCTGTACAAGGATCATATAAAAATCATAGGCTGTACGTTCAACTTTAAGTCTTTGGATGAAACGTGAAACTCCTAATAATAGCAACTTAAGGAGGATTGTGCAGGGGATGCATATGGGATGGAAATTACAAAAAAGATTTTAACGATGAGAAGAGTGGAGATCTGGCATAGTTTCTCAGTAGGAATGAGAAAGAGGGAACAACCAGGCTAGATTTGAGATGGGTCTTTAACTTTATGAATTCAAACATAAGTTTGCCTGAAACAGAGAAGACTAGATTAATGACCTAGAAAGTCTCTTGCAGACCTGGCATTCATAGCTTTGAAAGCTAAAGGCTAAAAAAAAATTAAAACCCCTCTCCTAAAACAAATTATTTTTGACTGCAGCAAAAATAAAGCAAAATAATTCAGTTCAAGAAAGCATTTGTATTTTTTTTCCTGCTTTCCTAAGCTCCTTTGTTAGTCTCTTTCTTGGAGAATTACAGGGATAAAGGATACTATTCATCTTTATTGCATCACCAACTGTATCACTTCTTTTCTTTCCTTTCCTCCTCACACAAATTAATGCTGACATTTCTGTTACTGCAAGGAGTCTTCCAAGGTCTGTCACTTTTTGTGGTAAGAGTAATCACCACATTTGTACAGAGCTTTTCAGAAATAGCACATTTAAAAGATTGGGAGGGACCCTGTTGATCCTAAAACTGAGTTTCCATCTACTGTAAGTACCCCTTGATATTTAAAACTATTTGGAAAGAAATCTAGAGAATAAATTAAGAGTAAAGGGAAAAAAAACCTCAAGTGAGCAGAAGGAAGACCAAGAAATGGGTGATACATATCACTGGGTATAAATCTGAGCTCTGATAGGAGCTCAGAGAGAACTCCACATGACTTGACTTTTTCTTTGACTCAGAAAAGTCAACATCATGTGGTAGAGGCTTTTCCTCTGTTATCCTGATCAAACTTTCTGCAGATCTTATGCTCCTTTTGCTTTGCCTCTTATTTCCTTTGGTGTAGGATTCCTGTGTATTACTTGTGTCTCTACTGAATTCGTTACTTTACTCAAGGAGATGGTCGCAGAAAGGCTAGGTGGCTCTGTTTGGTCTTGCATCTGATCAATACAAGCTGAATAAGGTATTTGATGTGATAGATCCAAATGCTCCTACCAGAACTTACCCAGGGAGCTGATGTACTGTAGTTACCTCTCAGTTCTGGGGTTGCTGTTTGAAGTACTTGGTAAGATTGTTAGTGTAAATTTGTTTCATTGTCTTCAGGTCGGTCTTCGAGCTGCCTATTAGGTGCAGGAGGGCTGGGTTTGAGGCTGAAAGCAAAGCTGGTCAGAGCTGCATAGAGCTGCAGTTTTTCATGGAGATGTACCAGTTTCCATGTGGCTTTTATCAAACTTGTCTGTGTGGTTGAGAGAGAGGGAGGAAAGATCTGTTGGGGTCTTGGAGATGTTGATGTTGGGTGGCTGGGAAGCTACCCAAATCTTTGCTTTTCTATACCCTGGTTCCCTGGGCAGCAGGCAATGACAGATGCGTAAGCAAGTATTTCACGAGGAGTTTGAAAGGTCTATTTCTTTTAGTGCTAATTGGAATTTCTTGCATCAGTGTTCACTGCTGAGGGTGCCTGAGAGTGTCCTAGGCTGAGCTGCTATTTGCATGGATGAACCTGAGGAAAATGGGAAGGTTAATGTAAGAGGCTAAAGACCACATTGAAAAAAGAGCCAATAACTAATCACTAGGATTTGATTTTGCTAAGTGTTCTGATGGAATTCAAACAAGAAATTGCTGAGAGGGCTTTATAATTAATAGCTCCCTTAAACCAGCTCCAGTCCTAAAGGAGTGTGGTCACACAGGGGCTCATAGAGTGCTGAAGGGGTAACCCAGCAGCAAGTTTTAATCAGAGAAACTGGTAGAGCTGCTGGTAAGGTGCAGGATTAGTAAATGCACCGCTGAACGTGATGTGCTGGAGGAGAGCCAGCACAGCTTTTCCTAAGGAAGCCAGGACTTGTGACTCTTGCAGAAATTGCTGGCAGAGGCACGAGGCCCATGAGCTGGGGTGGTCTGGCTGTGGGAAGCAGAAAGCTTCCAATGAGGTAAGAAAAAAGCTTTTGGTACAGAAACTAGGGCTAAAAGGGATGATCTTCACTTGGTTAAACAATGGTTTAAATGTAGCGAGCAATGGGGTGGTTAGCAGAGTTTTACCTAGGAGTTTACTGGCAGGGACCACTGGGGATCTGTGATGGGAGCAGTGCTGCTCGCAGGGAGCAAAGTGTGACAGGGCGAAGCTTGCTGCTGCTCGGCACAATTAGTCAGGGTGGGCACAGGCCGATTGTGGAAAATTTGCAGAATGATCTTATGATGCTGAATGACTCTGCAGCAAATTGCAGTTGAAATGTGAGATTGATGAAGGCAAAATAATGCACACGGGGGGAAAAAAGCTGTAAAGTTTGGACTTTCTGTTAGCATTTAGCACTCAGGAAAGGGGACTTTGGATAATTCCGAGTACTCCTATGAAATGATTAATTCAGTGCTCACAGTGATTAAAAAGGCAAGTAAAGGGCTCAGAATGAGGGACGGGAAAAAGAGAACAATGCAGAAAGTATAGTGACACCACTGATAAACCTCTGGTCCAGCCAGATCTTGAATACTCGTGCTAGTTCTGGCAATCCTATCTCAAAAAAGATATAATCGAGCTAGAAAATGTTGACAAAGATAGAGCAGCTTCAGTATCAGCAGAAGCCTAAACAGTCTAGGGTGCTTCTACTTGGGGGGGGGGGGTGTGTGAATGAAGGGATATATGAATAGAGATTCATAAAATCACAGAAGGTGTAGAGAGGCAAATGATTACTTGCTGTTCCTCACAATATGATACACCAATTGAATTATGAAGCAGAATTTTTAAAACAGACAGAAGGAAGTACTTTACACTGCCCATAATTAAATTGTGGAGCTCATTACATAGGCTGCTGTGGAGACCAAGAGTATAAATGGTTTCAGGGAAGGACCAACACATTCCTAGAGTAAAGAGCCATTACAGGCTATTAAGCATAAAGGTCTGGAAGCAGCCTCCAGCTCAGGAAGTCCTTGAACTACTGATTACTGGAAGCTGGGACTGGAGTACGTCAGGGGAAGGATCACCCAATTTGTGCCAGTGCTTCTCTAAACACCTGCTACTGGCTGTTGTCAGAAATGGGATACTGGACCAGACAGATAATTTGATTTGACAAGTTGCTGCCTTTTATATTGAATGCAAAAAATTTGGGAATCTTGATGTTGCAGTGAAACAGTTGTTGCCCCGTGGTCAGCTCGAAAGGAGAACATTACGTGCCCGGAAGGCAAGCTGGGAACAGCAGGTTGCAGGAGCCCTGTGCAGTCAGCAGAGATGAATGGGGAAAACTTAAATAATGCCAGAGTTTAGCCAGTACATTTTGTTCATGACTTTCATAAGCACCAAAATGCAGGAGTGAAAACCACCTCCAAACAAACTCGGGCGCATATAAATTGTTCATACAGCATGCAGGTATGTCTGGCCTTGTACAGGGATTTTCAAGTTGTGGCTGGCAAAGCTGAGAGCTGGCAGGCATGGGGTTTATCTACATTGAATATTCAAAGAAAAGCAGAGCTGTTGTAACTTAAACGTTGTTATACAAATGACTGTCCTTTTCTCCATAGGTATCTAGATTACCTTTGAGAAAAGACTCCCAAAAAATCTCTCTCCTGGCAGATGTCCTAGCCATGGGATCTGTGGAAGCCAGTCTCTGCATTTTTATGATCTCTCAACCTTGCAGCTGAGACTACCCCAATGGTAACTTATGCCCCTATGAAAAGGAGGGTAATAACCCCAGCCTGGAAAGGCAGCAACTCCAACACTGGTGACAACTAAAATGACACTCAGATCTGCTAACCACGTGCAGTACTAACTTACTCTTTCTTTTCCAGGTAGAATTTTCTAATCCTTAAACGAGCTGCATAGTATTGACTAATTGTCTTTTGTGGTCTTTGAGGATTCAGGCATAACTATTCCATCTAAACAACTCATTGGAGGATTTTTATATGCCTTAGGTGGAGGAAAAGGCTCAGTAAAGCCAAAGCCTCGGATATAAACTCAAATCCCCCCTAATTAAATATGTATCCTTTGATCTAATAAGTAGGTTGAGTCTACCCTGACTTTTCAGCAAAATGAAAAGGAAAATGTAATGCTCTTAAAAAAAAATAAAAATTATTTATTATACTTGAATAGCCTCAATGTCTGATTGCTTTTGGTTTCCAAGACAGTCAACTGCTCTGTTAAGGAAATTCTTTAATGGTATCAACTATGGGATTAGTATCAGATATTTTTTTGTTGTATATTTAATGACATACACATGTATGTGCACCCATGCTTGTTCACAATGGTGGTGTGTTAGCTAAGTTGATAATAACATCTACTACAAATTACTGATTACTGGATATGAAAAAGTAATTATCAAAATACAGCCCATTACTGATGATGCGACATTTACTTGCTGTTGGTTGCTACATTGACAAGTTGGCTGGTGTGCCCATTTTAGCAAAGTTGTGGACTTCATAGTCTGAAGAATGGAATATATCATGAAAACACAGATTCACTTTTTCTGGCTGTCTTTTATCAGGGAAACAGTGATTACTTTTGCTTCTATAGTAAAGGCTGCCTGTCAAGCCTGTGTTTTCATTCATGCACTCAGCACAGTGGAGATGAAATTGCTGGGAAAGATAACTAAAAGCCACTCGTGTTACCTTACTGTTGTAAAAGTGCCAGATGGTGTAATCTGCTAGTTAAAGTACTATGAGATATGATCACCTGGATACTCGGCATCTGCTCTGGTATCAGATTTGTGCTACCTCCCCTTTTCCCCCCATTTTCTCGTCTTTCGTCTGCCTTACGCTTACTAGAAGGCCATGTGTTTGCTCTTTAGCCTGACCTCCCTTTATTTTTTTTTTTGTGGGAAATGTTTCTGTGGTGCATGCAGTGTGTTTTGACACTGTGTCTCTCTTTGTTCTGAGACAAAGTTCTGATAAGAAGCTGTGTAAAAGTAGGCATTTTTAGCTTGCCCTTGGGCCTAAGGGTCACTTCTGGCTGGTTCATGCAAATTTGCAGTCCCTGAGATCTCTTTAAGGCTTTTATGTTAAAACAAACCTGAAAAAAAAGGCGTTATTGTCATGCCTGTTTTGTGTGCTTTCCAGACAAAGCCATAAATCCAGCTTGGCATGCAGAGGAAGGGCAGGCTGTTGGCACAAAACCCTGCCAAGTCTCCCCCAAAAGGCTCGTCAGCCTCAGCTTGCTTTTAAAGGAACGTGGGCCAAGTCTCAGGTTCTGCTGCAGGAGGCTTGCCCATCTTTAATTCTGGCTTGAAACAGTATCCAAGGCTTGATGCTGGGATGTCTGTGGCTGTTCATTAGGCATATTTACCTTTTAAGTCCCTACTGAATTCCCCTTCCAGCTGGAAGCCTTGTTCTCATGCTGGTCAGATAAATTTGTTCCTAGGAATATTCATCACAGACTTTGCTTTAGTAAATTTGCTTAGTGGATGCATGCAACTTTACAGTCTGTATTGCTTGATAAGTAATGGGCTGTAAGCAGTGTTGGCTGAAAATGTTGGCATTTTTCATCAAATAATAATTAATAGCTAACACTTTATTATTCAGCCGCCTTTGCTTAAGTATGTTGCACAAAGTGGATGCTATCTTCCTCTGTTATGAAGGCAGGACTAAGTAGCCACTGGTTTGCTTTATCGCTGTCAGTGATGCAGGATGGGAAATGTGATACTGCCCCATTTCCACCAAAACAAATTGCCTTGTTATAAATCATGAATAGACACAAGAAAGTACTCTTGTGTTTAGGAAGCACTGATAACTAAATTGATACGCAAAACAGCATGGAAGGAGGCTGCCAAATATTGGACGCTTTTCTGGAAAAATATATTTAAAAAAAAAAAATTGTAGTTTCTTGTGGTTTTTTTCTTTAAAGCCTTAATCTAGTCATTGAGAAGATGTGTAGCTTACATTGTACTGACATATATGGCATAAAAGTCTTTCTAGCTAAATTGTTCTCTCCTGATACATTGCCAGGTAGTGAAAGTCTTTTCCTTGGGCTCCTTCCCTCTAATGGGTTTTAGTCAAATGCAAATGTTTTGGAAAAAACCCTTAATGTCTTGCCCACCTTGTTAAGTGGAAAGGGGGCACTGGATGATCAGAGGCTGATATTAATGTGCTGAGTTGTTCATGCTACCCACAGGAAAGGGAATTTAAGAGATTCTGATTCAGCCCACTCAATTTTTCCGGACGTGCACTGTGAGCAGTAAAGCTTCCAAGCTCCTTTACTGTGGATATATATTGCATTGTATATTTTCAGGACAATGAAAAGATTTATTTAGCATATGGATGACCTGCATTGTCATCACTGGCTCAATTGACCTTTATTGCCTTGGGACAGTGGTAAGATTAGGTAAGATTAGGAGATGCTATAAATAGCTGTTGAACTGTGGGAGTGGTATCACAAAAATGCACTTTACACAAACAGACTGTCATTTCACTTTGTGGGGGATGAGCGTATTTGGCTTATAAAACGAGATCTCTCCTTGAGATGTTTTTGTCCTTCTGAATCATTGCAGCTGAAGCTGTAAGATTGTTTTGGCCACCACCATCAGGTGCTAAAATATACAATGCAATAATGTTATGAAGCTTTATGAAACCTACTGTCCAAGTGCAGCTGAGCTTTGTATGAGCAGTGTACTGTACTGCCTTCCACCTGATAGCTCACGGTTCAAGGCTGATCTGGCAGGGCTGGGTGCCGCTGGGGAAACAGGCAGTGGATATGCTCTCAGCGCTTGTGGAGCTCCAGGAGGGTTTCTGGTCACCATCTGTGACTTTTGAAGGAGGCCATATCTGTGCCTCAAGAGCTGTAAGAATGACGTTGGACCAAAGAGATAGAATTGAAATATAATTGGAAAGAAGCTGTAATACCTTGAGGGATGCTATATGATCAAAAAAGGTAGTAGTGTATAACTCCCCTTCCTGACTAAGTGGTGTTCCCATGTCTTGTTTTACATAGCCGGATGCTGAATGGATGACTTTTCCCAGCCTATAAACTAAATAAAAGCAACAGATGTTGCACTGTTTGTATAAACTCATATTTCATTCCTCCAATAAAAGCTATTTGGAATTATGCATAAATTGATTCAGCAGGTTCAGCTGGTATGTAAGGAATAGTTGTAACGAATGAGGACTCCACTGGCAAACAGAACCATGTGTAGTCCACTGGATTTGATATTTCAGCTTAGTGCCAGATGAGTAACTGATCTTCATTAAACAGTAATTTTCAGTGATCAGATTACTTTATTCTTTTCCTAAACTGCTTTAGCAGGAGATGGCATTCAAGCACCATTTCACCCAAGCTGAAATTAGATGCTGTACTGCCTCTTCTGATTTCTGGAGAAGGGTGGGGTGGATAATTATATTGGGTAATTATATTGGCTATACATTCCATTCATTTGTGTTTTTCTTTTCAATTTGCAGGAAAGCAATCTCCAGGTCAGGGCTCCAGCACCTGGCTCCTGTGCATTCCCTCAACATTGCAGTCTCCAATGGACCTGTGAAGGAACCAAGGGCGGCCTTAGAGTGGACTGTAGGTGTTCGGTTTTTTTGGCAGTTAATTTGAGCAGTATCTCTGGCTAGTGCTCTCTCCATCCTTAAATCAACATAAGACATTGTGTTGCTATCAGAATTAGTGCTGGTCATTAGGAACATGCTTCTATTATGAAATGAAGTACAAGGCAGAGACATGAAAACTTGCGGAGACTTGAGCAGCACAGGACAGAGCTATTCAGATTTTCCAGCTTGGGAACTGTCTGGCTACATTTGCTCACTGTCTTCTTGACGAGGTCTGCCATCCAAAGGTGATCTGATTTTAGCACAGCAGGGTTTTGTACCTCTGCTTGATGGGCCAAAATCTAAGGCTGAAGACACATGTCAAGTTGGCTGGGTCTGTAGAGTAGGTCGTAGAAATCTTTGGTCACAATGCTTTGTAGGTATGGCTAGATTTCTTCTGGGCCCAAGCTGGCTTGTAGACACAGAGAGCATATGTTTCCATCCCTCCCATCTTGCTTCTCTTATGTTTCTGGGCTAGTTCAGAAGGGGCCAGTTTAGGACTGTCTAGAATAGAGTATTTCGGTTGAAAGAGCCATACAACAATCAGCTAGTCCAACTGCCTGACCACTTTAGGGCTGACCAAAAGTTAAAGCATGTTATTAAGGGCATTGTCCAAATGCCTCTTAAACACTGACAAGCATGGGGCATCAACCACCTCTCTAGGAAGCCTGTTCCAGTGTTTAACCACCCTCTCTGTATAGAAATGTTTCCTATGTCAAGACTGAACCTCCCCTGACACAGCTTTGAACCATTCCCATGCACCTTCCATGTGGTTATGTACTGGTACGCGCTAAGAAGGCAAGCCTTAAGCCAGCAAGTCACACAAATGTCCCATTTAAAGCAAAGCAGATAGTAGATCTTACACTCGGCTATTGGTAAAGAACTTGGTACATGGCAGTATCAAGGCACCAGCCACCCGAGTGGCTTTTAGGTGAAGATAACTTATGTTTTGATGAATATGGCTTATGTTTATCTCTGTTCTCTATGCCAAGACTGAATGGCTTTCTAGATGGCATGCTCTGTTTCAACCCCAACTGTTACATTTAAAGTTTAAGGGGATGAAATTTTACAGGCTGTGCTGCAGGCAGCTGGATTAGATTCACTATGATCTTCTACAGTGCTGTACTTCAACACAGAGTTTTAAAAAGAGTTTGAAAGTTTACATAGAATCCTCTTGGAAGAGCTTTGGAGAATACCTTGATCTTTCCCTTCAGGAAAACTCAGGTCCTGATTCAGCAAGGTGTTAAAACACATGCCTGCTTTCAGTCATCAATACTGTTTAGTAGAAATCTGAAGGATCAGTCACATATGTGAAGGGTTAGGCACAGGCTAAATTAAACACCTTTCAAAATTGTGCTTAGAAAACACCACCACCACCAAAACCCCAAAACAAAAAACCTAAACCCCAAACCCAGCAACCACAACTTACCCTTCTTCAAAGTCGATTGTCTGCTACTCATTTTACCAGGTGCTTCCTCATGTGATCCCAATACATAAATGCTGCAGGACTTGATATTGGTTGGTGAATATTGATTAAATATTGTGGGGTTTAATTGTGCGTGTGTGTGGAGGGTGGTTTTGCAGTTTACTTCCTGGCTTATGGTTTAGATTTTTGATCAGTTCAATTTCTCAGCTGTTCCAGCCTCTCAGATGGGTGTTGCTGCTTTACTTCACACTTTGATTGGAGCAGGGAGGCAACCCTGTGGCATGTGGGGAAAAGGGCAGGATAGTGAGTGGAAGACATCTGTGGCTGGGAAGAGCCTGAACTCACCAGCTGTAGTAACTGGTGAATGTGGGGGAGAAAGGCATTTCTGAAATCTGAGGCACAGTATAAGTAAAAGAGATAATAGGGAGGTGATTTGGAGGCGTGAAGAAGCTGAAATGGACCAAAGTTTATGTGAATGTCAATAAAAAAACTTAAGTTTTAAATACTGATGTTTAATTGCAGAGGTGTATTTGGTAGAGTGAACAGACATTTGGATTAAGATGCATTGGAGCCAGACAGGACGTCTTTGTATTTAATCACTGGAAGGCAGCATTAATCAGTGCATGTTGCATCCCCATCTATATCATCCTGCTCTGTAGTGTTTCTGAGGATGATTCTCCAAGGACTCACAATGGGAGATCTTTCCAAAGTCTAAGTGATGAGAACGTAACTTGTCACTTGACTTTGCAGTAGAAAATGTTTCCTCCTTGTTATCTTCACAGTAATAACTGGAAAGAATTCCCTGGCTGTAGTCTCCATTTTTGATAACTCCTTGCAGGTGAATTGCCATTATCAGATGATCTTGTGAACAAGACACTGATTCGGGGAGTGGGATTTCCATTCCCTGCTCTGCCACTTACCTTGTGAGCGAGCTCAGATGAATTGTTTTGCCACTCAATACATTAGCCTCTCTAGCTGTAAAATGGATCTGATGATTCTGATGTCTCTTAAGACCCTTTACATAAGAAACAGTAATGCTTTATTGTTGTTACTATCTATCATCCCTGAGGTTTCTTTTCTCTCATACTTACAAATGCCCAGTTTCATCACACTTGCTACACCTAATTCAAGGTAACTTGTGGCTTTGTTGTCTAATTTAATGCTGTCTTTTCACAGCAGGGCCATACAGAATACATCCTCTGGAGTAGGTGATGTTAAAGCCAGAGGACAATACAGAATATGCCTTACCAAAAAGGAACCAGCTTAACTGCCTGTCCCTGTGTTATGTTTATGCATAGCCTCTTCTCCCACCCTCCCCCATTTTAGGCATCACTCCCACAAGTTAAATGATAAAGTAAGCAATTCTCAATTAAGTACGGACCGAGCCACCTCATACAGTGCCTGTGTACCATTGTGGATTTAGGTCTTTGTATATTTTCATACTGCCATTTGCTCCCAAGGAAAATAACCATAAGCTTTTGTGCAAAGTCATCCTGTAATTTCCTTTTAAGTACTGCCTTCTAGCTCCTGCTTTCTTTGGTGCCTACAAAAATCTTGACAGCCACCTAGCATATTAGTGTGTTGAGCTTCCCACTCACCACAATTGTCTCATTATTTTATTTGTCCATCATGCATTTGTCTGTTGACGCCAGTTTCTTGCCTTCTCAGTAGTAGGCATTTATGGCCCATGACTACAAGTCTTAGAACTCTAGTTATGTCCATTAAGAGGCATTTGAAGACACGTAGCTTCCATTCTTGAAGTTCAATGAAAAAACTTGAGACTGATCTGTGCTTTGTGTTCTGTGAATGCACAGTTCTCTGGGTGCAAGATGAATGTTCTTCAGAGGAGAAATATTATAACCTTATACCCTAAATTATATGTATTAAAGACACAAAAAATCTTACAGATCTTAACAAGAATAGAGAACTATGCATTTGAGTAGACGTTGAAAACTGGTATTTGGCAATATGTGATAACAGTTTTGTAGGTTTTACTTTTACCTGCTTCTATAAGATTAGTTGGTTGAGAGGGTCTATTCAGTTGCATAGGATATTTTAACATGCAGGAAAAAGTTGTTCTTTATACTTTCTACTAAATATCAGAAGATTGCAGGGCTGTGATCTCACTGGGATCACAGAGACATAGTGCAATAGCATGTGACGAGTGGCACAATGAATAGATATAGACTTTTTAGGAAGGACAAGGCCAGGATGGCAAGGAGGGGGAGTTGTCCTTCATATGAGAGAGAAGCGGGAATGCTTGAAGCTCTGCTGTGGAATGGATGATGAGCCTGTGAAGAGCTTATGGATCAAGATTGGAGGGCAAACCAACATAGGCAACATTGTTGTGGGTGTCTGCTACAGATGCTTTGTTCAGGAAGAGGTAGAAGATGAGGCCTTCTTCAGACAACTGGAAGCCGCCTCATGTTTGCAGGCCCTGGTACTGATGTGGACAACATGAGCCATCCTGGTATCTGTTGAAGAAACAACAGGGCACAAGCAATCCAGGAGGTTTCTGGAATGCATTAATGAGAACTTCCTGACACAAGTGATTAAGGGGAGGTGCTCTGCTGGATCTCATACTTACAAACAAGGAAGAACTGGTGGGAAAACAGGGCAGTCTTGCCTGCAGTAATGATGAGATGGTGGAGTTCAGGTTCTTAGCAGGATCATAGTCCTGGACTTCAAGAGAGCAGACTTTGACCTGTTCAAGCAACTGTTTGGAAGAGTAACATGTGATGTGATATGATTCTGAAGAGAAAAGGGCTCCAGGAAAACTAGTTGAAATTCAAAGATCACTTCCTCAATGCTTGAGAACAGTCCATCCTCACATCCAGTAAGTCAAGCAAAAGCATCAGGAGGCCTGCATGGATTCATAAGGACCTCCAGACAAAACTCAAATATTTTTAAAAAAACACCCCAAAACCGCCCTGCCTAACAATCCCCACCCCCCCAAACCAACAAAAACAACAACAAAAAAACCCAAACAAAGCAAAACCCAAACACGTCCCCCAGAGTACAACAGGTGGAAGCAGGGTCAGGCCAGCCAGGAGGATTGTAGAGGGCACTACCCAATTTCACAGGGATGGGGTAAGGAAAGCCAGAGCCAATCTGGAGTTGAATCTGACAGGAACATGAAGGGCAACAAGAATGGTTTCTGTAGGCATATCAGCAGCAGTAGGAACACTAGGAAAAACATTAGGCGATGGCTGAATGGGGCAGGGAACTTGGTGACAAAGGACATGGAAAAATCACTGTGCTCAATGCCTTTTTTACCTCCATTTTTACTGGTAAGACCTGCCTTCAGGAATCCCAGGTCCCTGACACCAGTAGCTGAAGCAAGGAAGACTTACCTTTTGTAGAGGATGATCAAGTTAGGGAACACTTAAACAGACTAAACACATAGAAGTTCATGGGACCTGATGAAATGCATGCTGATATCATCGCAAGGCCAGTCTGTTGTCTCTGAAAGGTCATGATGATCAGAGGAGGTTCCTGAGGACTGCAACAAAACAAATGTCAATCCTGTCTTCAAGAAGGGCAAGGAGGAGGATCCAGGGAACTACTCATGATCAGGCTCACCTTGATTCCTGGGAAGATGATGAAGCAAATCCTTCTGGAAGCTATTTCCAAAAAAATTAAGGATAAGAAAGTGATTCAGAGTAGTCGGCATAGATTTATGGAGGGGAGATCATGCCTGACCAAGCTGACAGCCTTCTATAATGAGATGACTGGCTTGGTAGATGATGGGAGAGCAATGGCTGTTATGTTGACTTTTGCAAGGCTTTTGACATGATCTTCCATAACATCCTTGTAGACAAACTGATGGAGTATAGGCTAGATAAATAGACAGTGAGGTGGCCTATGAGAGGTGTTTGTAATCAGTGAATGTGACTTTTCAATGAATTTGTTGTATTATATTCTCTGTCTTCTTGGCATTAGTCAGTAGTGCTGTCCACTTACTTTCATGGGCAGTAAGTGTTTATAAGTGCCTAGTGATATACTACACTTCAGATAATTAACATGCATGTTAATACACTAATATGTGTTCTACATCTGATGAAATATTTCCCATCTAGATAAATGTATTTCTTTTCCAAGTGAACGGTTTGGATTCTGTATCATAATTTCCTAAAAGCTACACTAATTTTTACACTGAAGGATATTTCCCTTCCATTGGAGTGTCTGCCAGACTGTTTTGTAATTGGAAGCTGAATATTCAGTTGAAAAGATATGTACGTTGTCAGATGCTCACATGAAAAGGAGAACCCTGGGGTATGGGTATCCCATTAGTCACATAAAAACATGTAGAGGTGCTGGGAGCTTTAGTTCCACTTAAGTAAGTAGTGATAAGTGCAAGCTCCATGCAGACTTAAAAATTGCTGAAATTTTGTGTGCAGATGAAACTTGAAGCAATGTGTTTGGGATCAGTAGTCCTACTTTGCTGTTTCGTTTTCATCAAGGTTTGATAACTTAATGTTCTTTCCAGGGAGATCTAAAGAGAAATAAGAGGTCTGCCATATTTCAAAATGGTGTCTGTCTCCCTGCCCCCCTCCTCCCCCGCAGTATAGAGGATGCAGTGATAATACAGAAGGTGCCTTTCTCGAAAATAAGTATTTTTTCCCATTGCTGTCAAAAGGACTGAAGTTAAGCTGTTGTCAGCCAAAATAATGGTTCATGAGAACATAGGGAATCATCATCTCAGTTGATAGCATCTGGACATTGCTCCTCCATGAAGACAAATGTTGTTGTTCTGCTTCTGCATACAGATGATCTTTCAGATGATGGTAACAACAACCTCAAAAGCTCAGCAGAGAATACAGGAGTGGGCAACTGATGCAGGATGTTGGAAGGCATGGTGGGCAAAAGGAGAATGGCAGCAAAAACTAGAGAATGTGGTGAACCTAGACCTAAAAGTTGAATATGCAAAAATAGTTCTGAAAGTTGGAGCCTACATATCTTCAAGTTTTTTGAAGTAATTATGTAGTACCATATCTCTGTGATGTTTTGTTTTGGTTTATGTCCACGTATTACATTTGTAATAATTAAAGAAAAGGTGACTTCTACGTGAAGAATATTCCCAAATTAAAACGTGGTAAGGTGGAGTTAAAATTGAGAATATATACCAACAGAAAAACATTTGGGACATTGTTATTGTTTGCAGCATGAGCATCACAAACTCTGGAATTTCAGAGTTAAGGGTAAAACACAAGCCAAACATGAGAGAAAGACATTTGTGAAAAAGGCATCCAAACAAACTTGTTTCTGCTTGATAATGACTTCATAAAGAAAAGGGCTAAAGCTAATAATTTTTGCTTATAAATATGTTTAATTAAATTTAGATTGAGCACTAATTTTACACTAATCATAAGTTTATCACCCAAAGTTATACTTGTAAGAAGGTTCATCTCTTTCACTGGAGTGTTAACAAAGGGAAACATTTGTTAATGGCTTGTTTTAGAAATCTGTCTTACATAATTTTTTTGCAGAATGCCAGTCATGGCAGGACTGGAGGAGAGCTCCATTCCTCCCGTTTCAGTTGGAGTTGCAACTCCTTTGAACTAGAAAGTTGGGCTGACTGGTGTATTGTTTGGCTGAATATCTATGACTGCTTGACATGGCAAATTAAATTACCCAGGTTTATCTGCATTGCTTTTGGAACCATGCTGACTGCAGCTTGAAGAACGGTGAGGTATGGAAACACTTATGGGATTTAAAAAAATAGTAACACTTGCTCTGTCACTTAACCATGCTGGGGCACTTAAGAGGAGAAACCTAGTTGAATCAGTGAAATGTGCACAGCAAGTTATGATCACGTACATGTAATTACATCGCTCCCAAACTCCTAAGTCCTTGAATTCCTATTTCTCTTTCACTTCAGGGGGGATTGTGTGTGGTTTTTGTTTCATATGCAAGGAATGTTTGATATACTGAAATTATTTTTGTTTGCTATTAAGGTGGTAACGGATCAGGAGCAATCAAATGGGAGGTCTCCATCTGGGGGAGCATATTGAGTGCGTGTCCCCTGTGAGGCAGGCTGCATCTGCCAGGAAAGCACTGCTGCCTCCGCTTCAGTGAGCAGGGGCTCCTTCTCTTCACAGGACACTGAGCGCGCACACTTGCAAGGGCTGGGAAGCCAGGCGAGGAAACAGAGTTCCCAATTCTCTTTTTGACTGCAGAATATTAGGCCGCAGTCATTGCTGTTTTATCCACGATGATGGACAGTATCCCTTTTCTACATAGCAAGTGAAAGCAAAGCACGTCAGCCTAAAAGCATGATTTGACAGATCAGCTAAGCTGCTCTAACACTGAGTTGGTACTAAAAGCATCGGTCCCACTGAACCCACCTTTAACCCACCACTCCTTGTGTCAGATCCAGCAGTTATGTGGTCACAGGGTGAGTCATTTTGTCTAGCTGATTTGGTAGATAAAAGTTATCGATTTTTTTTTTTTTCCATCAGTTGAACTGATTCATGTGTAGCTTCACAGCCACTAGATCCAGCATGAGGAAAATGGCAAGAGCATGAGACTGGGGTCTAAGGGGTCAGGGACAGAAAGAGGACGACTGCCTCTTTAGTAGCCATTTACTTCTAAAGCCAACATAAAGACATCAAGTGCAAAATAAACCAAATTGGTGAATTATTTATGAAGAGGTTACTGAACTCAAAACTCTTGTGGAAAAATATCTGTGTCAAAATATGCAAGTGATGATGCAGCCTTTACTGTGCTTTAGTTTTGTGTTAAACAGGAGCTCATACTAGAGATGGTCCCAGTGACCCCTGTCAGCTTATGTGTCGGCAGATGGAGTACTCTTTTGTCCAGCACATTGTGGAATACTGCCTGTAAATTTTGGAGTAGAAAATACTGATTTGCTGAAGTCAAAATTTTTCATAGAAATGTATTGATTTTTGTCAAAATTTCCTATTAGAATTGAATGAAAAAATTGGGCTTGGAAAAGGTCAAAGCATTTTCCTTTGACTGTATCTTTGTGATTTTCATAAGCAGCAACAGGATGTCTCATCATATAAATGACAGTGCTCTGTAAAATTTAAAACAGTGAAGTTCACATAACTCCCTTTGATCTTATTGAGACAAAGTAATCGACAGGCAAAGCTTTTTGAGGGAGGGCATTTCATCTTGGGAAATCTCAGCTCTTTGCTCTGATTCAGGATGAAAGAAGATTTTTCAAATGTCAGTTTGCTGGAATTGAAATTGTGAATTTTCACACACAGTGCTGTGAAATTGTTTGTGGCAGTAGGTATCTGGAGGTATGCCACTTATACCAGATCAGGTTATTTACATTTTTATTATCTAGTCTTGTCAGAACTCTATCATAGCATGAACTACAAAGGTCATCCTTGTAGACTACTTACTGATTTTATTTACACTGTGATGTAAAGTCAGACATGTGAATCTATGATACAGTCTGGAACAATCAGTCTAAACTAGATTATGGAAATAGGCCACTTTATCTTTAGAAATCCTGGATGGCAAGTTATGTGGACATGGTCTGAATGAAGGGGTGTTCAATCTATTTTTTAAATGGAATTTTGATTCCTCATTAAAAATTATGTCCCAGGAGCTGTGTGCTTTTGTATTTAACTTTCATAGTTGATCCTTCCTAAACACCTTTTATAATCTATAAAATTTAGCTCTGGGTTATAATGTTGAGTTTGTACTGTTTCGTCAGCAGAGAATGTGCTCAGGTCAAATACTCTTTGATGAGCTCATATCCTCCTGCTTTGGTCCCCTTGTCTGGCTCCTCATAAACTAGACAGGAAGTTAATATGTTGGGCAATACTGTGGGCATAGTAATTTTATTAGTATGATGTGACTAGACTTCATGAAGTGCTGTAAAACTGATATAGTTTTTGCCAGAGAAAATTGCTTCAATATAAGGATAAACTTGAAGGGAAAGAATTTAGGATCTGAATAAATTACCTTGAAGAATTTCAAGGCTTGAAGAATTTCTTAAGCTAGTTCAAGTCCTTAAAAGCTATTTTGCATTGTAAAAGTGCTGAAAAGCCTCACCTAAACTATTGTGCACTGAACTGTATAATTTAGGAAAATCTCTGTCCCAGGGAGTCTACAGTTCAGGTGGACAGGCAGACAAAAGGATGAGAAGAAATGGAGGTATAGAACAGCATGCCACTAAATGAAGATTAATCAGGGTGCAATGGCAGTAGACTGGAATCCAAGTCTCGCTCTCATCCAGCCCCTTGTGCTGAGGGATAATACCAAGTCTGACATCAACGGGAACATTTCTGATGAAGTTAGAAGACCTGTGAACAAGTAGACCTCTCGTCAGAAAAAAAACTCATGTTGTTCTTGTCCTCTTGGTTTATTTGAAGTGAGCACCATAGTTGTGGTAGGCACCACATGCAGACTTGCATAGGTCTTGGCTATTGTAGATGCACTCATACTCCAGAAGGCAAAGGATTTTGCCACTTCTGCTTCTCTGCATTACCTAAGAAATCCGGATGGCAAGAGAAGCTTTCTCATTTCATCACTTTGAAACTGTCAGTGTTATTTTAAATAAATTATTTTAACCGAGATGGCTATTTCAGAGCATCCTGCTGTCGGACGCCATCTGTTTGGTAAGCGTCATCATTGGTGACTTCTGCAGTGTGGGAACCAAATGTCAGAGACTGTCAAAGCGTTTTCCATCATGCTCTAATTCTGGCTGAACAGAAATCCTGTTTATTCACTTTGTTCAAGTAGTGTACAGTAGACTTCTTAGGCTTTTTAGTCGAGCCAGGATTATAGTCAAGTGAAAACTGTAGTCTTTCTACAACCAAATTTCCTCAGAACAAGAATTTCTGTAGAATTAAGGTACAGATTTGGTCAAATGAGGCTGTCAAAGAAAAATCAGATGTTACCCTGTTAATCGCTACTAATTGTCAGTGTGCTAGGTAGATTTTTTTGAGTGTGTTCTCAGTTGAATGTATCATTCTTTCAGTTATAAAATTAAAGTCTCGTCTCTCCTGGCCACTTAATGTTTTGTTGATGTTTTCATAAACATACAGTGTTGATGCAGCCCTTTTTAAAGAAAACATTTTTCCTTGTCTAAACTATCCTGTCATCCTAAAGCTATAGTCAGTATGTTATTTTGCACTTCTGGGCCCAGTTCTCAAATTTTTGGGCTTCTCCAATTGAAAGTTCAGTAGTCATGTTTTTGTTTCTTCTCTCTTGAATTTCTGTTTCTTTAAAATTCCGTGTACATCTCATGCTTATGAAATCTAGAGTCCCAGTTAAACTATGC
Source organism: Ciconia boyciana (assembly GCF_034638445.1). Taxonomy (NCBI): domain Eukaryota; kingdom Metazoa; phylum Chordata; class Aves; order Ciconiiformes; family Ciconiidae; genus Ciconia; species Ciconia boyciana. Next base: position 65,476,455 of record NC_132934.1, read on the forward strand.
AGTATGTGGGAAGAATACGGGCAAAGTTTCACTGAACTGTACACAAAAATACTTTGGTTCTGATTGGTGACACCTCATTCATTGTGTGATCAGCATCCTTTAAGCAGGGGTGGTCAGCCAGGGTAATACTGTTATGGCTTTGTGTTGTAGAAAAAGCAACATGTGGTTGTGTGGTGGTTGGTTTTGGGTTTTTTTTCTTTTTCTAAACTTGTGGTGAAAATCAGATGTGTGGTTTGTTTTTTTTTTTTTTTTCCCCTCTATACTCACGTGGCTGAATTTCACAAACCAGGTTAACAATCATCTTTTCTCAGGAAAATGCTGTGAATGGAGAGCATCTGTGGCTGGAGACAAATGTTTCTGGGGACCTCTGCTACCTGGGGGAGGAAAGCTGCCAAGTCAAATTCTCAGTGAGTTATTTTCAGATTTTCTTTTCTCTTTGAGGTAACAAGCCTGATTTCAGACTGATACAGTGCTCTGGTGCTTGGGAGCTTGAATTGTTTGCTGTTGTTGTTGATGCTTGTGTTCCAGGAGAAGGAATGCAAAAAAGGGACAAAAGGCTGCTGGTTAAATACTTTATTGCTTGGAGAAAAAAGCCCCAAACAATTTTGAGTGATGCAGATCATTTACACAGTGAGAATGGATGTAATGAGTACCTTTATTAACATGGTAAGGGAAAAAAGATTAGAATATTGAGATATTTCAGAAATGTTCAAAGAAAGTAGCCTATTTTATTTATATACATAAATATATAGGCTGGATTGATGGGCCAAGGCCAACCGTATGAGGTTCAACAAGGCCAAGTGTCAGGTCCTGCACTTGGGTCACAACAACCCCATGCAACGCTACAGGCTTGGGGAAGAGTGGCTGGAAAGCTGCCTGGCGGACAAGGACCTGGGAGTGTTGGTTGACAGCTGGCTGAATATGGGCCAGCAGTGTGCCCATGTGGCCAAGAAGGCCAATAGCGTTATGGCTTGCATCAGGAATAGTGTGGCCAGCAGGACTAGGGGAGTGATCGTCCCCATGTACCCGGCACTGGTGAGGCTGCACCTCGAATACCATGTTCAGTTTTGGGCCCCTCACTACAAGAAAGACATTGAGGTGCTGGAGCGTGTCCAGGGAAGGGCAACGAAGCTGGTGAAGGGTCTGGAGCACAGGGTCTATGAGGAGCGGCTGAGGGAACTGGGATTGTTCAGTCTGGAGAAGAGGAAGCTCAGGCTGAGACCTTATGGCTCTCTACAACTACCTGAAAGGAGGTTGTAGCGAGGTGGATGTGGGTCTCTTCTCCCAAGTAACAAGCAATAGGACAAGAGAAAACAGCCTTGAGTTGTGCCAGGGGAGGTTTAGCTTGTATATTAGGAAAAATTTCTTCAGTGAAAGGGTTGTCAAGCATTGGAACAGGCTGCCCAGGGAAGTGGTTGAGTCACCATCCCTGGAGGTATCTAAAAGACATGTAGATGTGGTGCTTAGGGACATGGTTTAGTGGTGGACTTGGCAGTGTTAGGTTAACAGTTGGACTTGATGATCTTAAAGGTCTTTTCCAACCTAAATGATTCCATGATTCTATATCACTTGCTTGGGTCTCTGAGAGTAGGGTCTAATCAAATTTTTGTGATTTTAATCACCGCAAGGATTTGAACTGAATTTTCCAAACTCTTGAATGCACTCACCAGCAATGAGTGCGGTCATATTCGAGTGTTTGCCTTCTCCTATTGAAGCTTTTCAGCTGTGTATGAAAAAGTTTCATTGGGTTCATCTCTAACCCGTGTGTGTCTCTTCTTTGACTGGGGTGTCACTGTTATACTTTCAGTCTGCTTCAGCAACTCTTCACCTAGTATTTCAGTTAAACTGCTTCAGCAGAAGAGAAGAAAAAAATCCCTCTTATCTTGGTATTTAGGAAACCTGGTGAGAGAGTGGGGATCCTGTGTTGAAGCCCTTGCTTTGAATCAATGCTCAAAGGAGCATCCTGGCCCTTGGACTGCAAAGTGTAAAGGGAGTCTGTCTTCTCTGGGGTGTTTGTGGATACTGCCTGCGACTGTTTGCAATACCATATTTTTGCTTTTATTTAAAAAAACCCCCTCATATAATTTGATCCAAATCGCAGCATTTTGATTCACTAATCACCCACATTTTTTGGGGCACTTTGATCCAAAATACTAGTGCTTTCTGTAGCTCCCATTTAATATCCATCCCCCATAACTTCTCAAGCAAATTGGTTACTTTATGGCATTTAATGTTAAGGCCAAGCCTGGGAAGTCTATGCCTGCTTACAAAGAGTACTGAAACAAAGCCCCAGCAGTTACAGACTGCTGATTGTGGGGTAGTATTCAAGGGAATTGTCATTGTGTGTTTGCCCTGCGCTTATACTGGCCCTGAGGCATTGGGTTTTGGCAAAAGCTGGAGACAGGATTTGTTTGGCTGAGTGGACTTTTGGTCTGAGCCAGTACGACTGGTCTTACGTTCTTAATAGAAGCTTGCCTTTCTAAAACTGAGTAAATACTTCCTCATGACTTAGCTCATTGAAAGTAGCATGGAATTTAATAATATGTTGCGCACTATTTGCAAGGCTGTGTCTTAGCTTTAGAGGTGTATCTCTCTAGGAGCTGGAAGGACTGTTTGCAGTAGCTGGTGAATTAGACTCGCTGACTTACACTTTTATCTGGGAAAGTTGGGAGACATCTTACGTGGTGACAAGCTTTTCCAGTGAGATGTTCTGTCGTATTTGGGAAGCAGCAGAGTTTAAAGTTGCTCAGTTCTTAATCGCCTGGCCTTTGCTTGACCTGACTGAGTGCTTTTGGGTACTAGCGTATTGGTTCCCTTTGAGGAAAGCAACATCTGTGTTTATAACATGTTACAGTGTATGGGGCTTTCATTAGCTTAAGAGCTAGAGATGGAAATGGAAATACAGTTAACTTTAGTTGTGGTTAGTTTAACCTGATCTGTCAAAAGGCTAATACTTTTCCAGTTTGAATCTTCTGAAGGCACTGCATCTTTCAATGGCTGTCCTGGTCTTCCTTTGACTTAGCTCTTTTAAATGTGGACTACTTAAGATCAAATGTTTTCAATGGAGAAATGGTGAGAAATAATTAAGCTGTCGCTGCACAGACTTTGCATAAAATGTTAGCCTATACGGAACATGAACTCGTAATCTCTGGCATATGGAGCTGACATTTCATGATAAATCAAAGAAGTTAGAAGTACTGGAAAAGATAGTCTGGATTTTTACTAGCCTCTCACTATAAATGATTGTAACTATTTGCATTGCCACCAGCATTCAAAAATCATGAGAATGACTTAAAAAGCAAGGTATTAAATAGCTGCTTATAAGGCATTACCTTTGTTTGCTTTTTGCAGTTTTTCATCTTAGGGATCGATTCCTTTATGTTGTCTCACTCTTCTTGGCAAACACAGAGACTAAAAACTTACTTAAAGTTAAGTCACAAAACGCATGGAAGCTTAGTCTGTTATACAATGTCATGATTCTTCAGGTGTAACATTAGAACAATGCTCCTCATACATGTGAACATGCACAGTTAGGGTGTATCTAGGTAATCACGACTCATAATTATGAGACTCAGTAAAATTATAATTATTCTATAATGTAAGCCAAATTTGTGTTCCATTTCTCCTTGAGTTTATTTACAATATATTGAAAATTCTAATGAAATAATTTATTAGAGATTTAAATGAACATGAATAAATTGAATGTAAAAATCTGAGGCAAATCAATCTCAATTTACCGTGTGTTTATAAATTTTCTGTCTCTCAAGCAGAGGGCTATAAGTTAAACTTCTATGAAAATTAATTCCATCTGGTTTATTAAATTGAGTATATGGAAGGAAAAAAAGTAAATGTATTCTCTCTCTCCCAGATGCATCCTCTTGCCTTTGATATGCTTTGGTGCAGGGGATTAAATGGGAAGTGTTTTAAAAGCCCTACTGAAATTAATAAAACTAACCAGCATAATTAGTCTGAGAATTCTATCCCTGCTGTAACATTTCATAAGCATTTAACAACATTATGTGAGAAGGTTATCATTCTCTGCTAAATGACCCAAGTATTTTTCTGCAAGGCAATGGTCAGGCCTATCAAATTAAATATTATATGATAAGCATGAAATGACATACTCTTCCGAACTGGTCTGAGTTCTCTGGTTTGCATGTATGGTTTTTCTCCTCTTTTCACTGGCTCTGCTCGTCCTCTTCATAGGCTGCTCCCTTTTAGAGCGATGATCTGCACTGTAACAGCCTTATCTACTACCTAAGGGGAGCATTTTACTTCTAGTTCACAAGCTGGAGTACTGCGGCTCTCTGTCTTTCATAAAGTCCAATTCTTAACTGGAAGAGCTTCAGACCTTTTTTCAACATACAGAACAGCTGAGAGCACAAAGAGAGGAAAAAAAAAATACATGTTGCATAAGGAGAGAAACATCTCTTGTTTCATAGCTAACTTTTTCCCTCCTGGGAATAGCGCACCTCCATGCACACACGTCTCCCGTTCCTCTTGCAGAAATCTGCTCTGCGGAGGAAGTGTGCTGCCTGCAAGATTGTGGTCCACAATGCGTGCATGGAGCAGTTAGAGAAGGTAAGACATTGCCATCTTCTGGAGCCTGACGCGGACAACACTCATTTAATTCTTTTACTGAGGTTTCAATCTGGAAAACACCATATGCCAAAGTAGGTTTTCATAGCTGTTTTGACAATATATTTGTTAAAAAGTTGACTTAAAATTCCAGCTTATTTTTTAAAATAGATTTCTTCAAGCCCTGTGAACCATTAAAAAAACCCCAACAGCAAAATACCATGGAATGCTTTCCCAATTTTTATGGTTAAAAAAATAACTTTCCTCTACTTCTAGATTGAAAATTGAAGCTAGAAAATGCAGTATCCTTTCATGCACAAAATTGGCTTTTCAAAATTCTTCAACTAAACCCAGCATAAGTCATCTTATGACAGCTGTATGTATTATGAGCAATGCAGCATAAGATGCTACGATGAACATTTTTCACTGTGTTTACTAGACTGTACTGTTTTGTCCTCAAAACCTCAGAAATTAAGTTCTTGTTTTTAAAATGGAAAACATCAAACCTTTCCTTTATAGTACCGTTATTTCCGTGAGCATCTGTCCTGCTTCTCAGTTCCTTCAAGGAGCCCTCCTTACCCCCAAGTGCCTATAGAATATTTATCACTGAGTTCTCTTCCCATCAGTGATTCTTCTTCATTATGCCTAAATGTTAATGTGTTAAAGAAATTTCCCCCCACTGTTTTTCTTTCTTGGTGGGATATGTGTAAAGAAATATGGGTGGGAATTTCCCCATTGATTTCATTAGAGCTTCATTTTCACTCCTATATGTTTTGCAATGTTGTTCTCCATAAAAGAAGTTGATGCATAACAAATTTATAGCAGCAACCCTTTGGAAAGAGTTTTTCCTTTCCAAGTATTTGGACTTGTGTTGACAAATGTCACAGTGATTGCCATAATACCAAGTTGGAGAGGTACCATTTCCACCCCCGATGCTTTTGCCCACAGTGAAATTAGCATTAGCACATGCTTCCAGCACAAAATGTTACCAGTGAATTTTTCATGACTTCCTTTATCAGCAGCAGTGCTGACTCTCCGTTGCCCAGCGAGCTGGTGGCATTGCCAGCCGGAGCAAATGAGCACTTAGATAAAACCCATTCTGTTGAACTTGTTTATGACATTCTGGAGACCATGAAATTCACCTCTTGGTAAGGGGTTGTTATAAAGTCTACATCCCTCTTAAACCCTGTGGAGTTTAAAACTGGTACATAAGTCTTCTGCTTGGCCCTCTCTGCAAAGGGGTAAGTTGTAAGTAAAATAAATATAAGCTGGGGGTCTTTACAGCCTGCCACGACTCAGCAGTGAAACAATGAAATGCAATTCCATGTGAAGAGCAGTGGAGGAAGACTAATATTGCTATGGCTTTTATTTCTTCTTAAGTAATAAGTATTTTGTTTGCTTTTTTTCCTCTCTCCCCCTCCCTTTAGCTATTATTTTGAAGGCTATTATCAAATGAGAGAAGAACTTATTTGTATGGGAAGGGCTGTATTTAAATTTGGGGAAACTCAATCCTTCTGCCTTCCTGCACAGCTGTACTTTTGTCATGATCCTTAAGTGTTTTATTCTTTGAAGGATAGTCAACTTAAGCTTGAATCCATTTCATTTACTGCATCCTTACCTCACATATCCTTTGGCCTTTTCCCATGCCTCTCTCTTCTTCAGTATATTTTTTATCTCTTTACATCCCCCCGCTCTTATTTCTATTGATTTTCTTTTCTCAAAAGATTTTGTGTTTTTCTCAGAGGACTCCCTTGTTGTTTAAGTGCTTTTTCTCTTCATCTTCCTAAAAATGTTTTCCGTTCATGGAAGCTCCTGTTGTCCTCTTTCTGTCTCCCCTCTCCCGTCTGAAAGAGGCAACACCATTGCATGAGGCAGTACAATGCTCCCCAAATGGTTCATGGTTGGGAAGGTGGATAAAAGCAGCCTGATCTAAGCAAAAGGTAGAAATTTAGGGTAACTTGCCCAGTTCTTCATGTGAATGAAGATTTCTCCACAGATTTTGTTTATCCCATAAAGCTGGAATGTGCAAAAAGGTCTTAGAGTTAGATTTCCAGCTCTTATTAACTTTTGAGACCTCAGCTTAAGGCCACTTCAGTTGCAAATGATCTTCAGAAAAAAACAGATGAAGCAGCTTCCTTCTAGGCAAGGGGGAGACAGTTTAAATAGTTGAACTGAGCAGGCAGCAATAGCATTAGTGAAGATGAGGGCTGCGTAGAGATGTAGCAAGGAGAATCATTATGGCATATGAGAAGAGATTTTCTGGCATCCAGGTAAGTTACTTTGTTCAGCTAGTGAAGCTAATATTTTAATAGATAGTAAATATTTTGGAAGTCTGGCCTAGATCAACATATTGGAATAAATTCTCTCTCGGCTCACTTTCAGTTCTAACAGCTTTATTTTAATGCCAGATTAATTTTCGCTGCAAACCAACTTTCCGAGAAGGAGGCTCCAGATCTCCAAGAGAAGTAAGTAATGGACAAATGACGATTGCTTTTCATTTGATTTGTGTGCTGATCCACATGGTGTGGAACTGCAGCAGTGCTTTTAGATTCAGAGGAGTCTTAGAGTATTGATTCCCAGTGGGACATGTTCTTCTCCCCAGAATAAATGTAAAATGAATTCTAGCTGAAGCACTCCATTACTTACACTGACAGAAACCATTTCATCTTTCTGTTGTCTCTTTTCCCATTCATTCAGTTATTCTGTCTTTTTTCGGGTAGCATTTTTTTTTCTTCCTGACCTTTTAACTAGTATTTCTTATTTTTCTCTATTTCACTCTCCTTCCACTTGCCTCTCCCTCCATTTATTTTCCTAGAAGTATCTCTAGTGTCCTAAGATTTTTTTTTTTAGTAAAAAAAATCAAACATTCAGAAACCTTATGGTCTGCCTCCAACTACTGTATAAATTCAGCTCCTTTGAACTGGGTATGTACTGGGTATTTACTGTTGTTATTGATATATTTATATATCTGTCTTACACAGTTAGAAGCCAGTGTTTCAAAAACACCTCAACTTTTATAGTTGATTTGGTGGCCAGGTTGCTCTTAGCAGAGGTAGCTCAATTCCCTGCCACATCGGTGCTTCAGCGCTGGCTGGCATAACAGCGTGGTGCAGGCAGACCCCTTCTAACTCCCTTGCCTGCACAGAAAGAGGGACAGCAGTCCTGCTCACCCTCCTGCCTCTTGCCCACTGCTTGCTGCCATCCAGGATGTAAGTGGTCCAAACGAAGATAAAAGACTGCTTCAATGACTGTTCCTTCCTCCCCTCCTTCCTTCCTTCTGCATTGACTTGTTATTTTTTGCATTATAAGGCTGTATTTCCAAGCAGAACAGAGCGGGGCCCTGCGTTGTGGCTGGACCCAGCAGTGTTTGGGCACTTCTGTGCTCTGTATTTAAGTGTTGATTATCTCCCCATCATGTAATGAACTTTCTTCTTTTTGTAGAAGAGTACTGAGAGAATAGTTCTGGCCACATTTCAACATGGATAAAGAACACCATCTTGTCCTTATTCCTCCTGCAGTTTTGGTTTTGTCTGGGGTTTCCTGCGGGGACTGCTGCATTTTCCTCCAGAAATGATTGCATTGACTGAAGGGACCTTTCCTTTGGTGTCTGTAAACCAATTTCACACAGATGGTACCTTTGAGTGCAAGCTGTCATTGTTTCCTATAACATTTGTTTTGTCCTTCTTTTGCAGAACTTTGTCCGACACCACTGGGTGCACAGGCGGAGGCAGGAAGGGAAATGTAAGCAGTGTGGAAAGGTAAGATTTCCAGTGCAGAACAAGCACAACACTGGGCACTTATGAATTCAGGGTAGCCAGGAGGTCCTTCTAGTCACTGAAATTTTTCTATCCTAAACACTTGGCCTCTCTTAAGCAGAAAATGACAAGCGTGATATGTTGAGTGGTAGCAGCCCCGATTCCCACATGGGAAGAGAAAAGGCAGCTGCATCTGCAGGAATGAGCTCATCATGTGTCCTGGGACATTGCGCTGCACTGGCTGGTGAAAATGAGGAGGAGGAGGGCTGTGGCTCCTTGAGCTTCTTTTTTTGTTAAGCTAACTCTGTGCCAATATGGTGTTCTCACAGTGCCGTCCTCTGTGCCAAAATTATGATGGCCTATTTTTTCAGGCTTCTGGAAAAAGAAAGGCTGTTGCTTTCTTTCTGCCCTGGCAGACTCCAAGATTTGTGAGACTGTTTCATGTTTCCTCTGCTGCATCGATGGTAAAAGTTTTTCTAAAAAGCTATAAAAAGTGGTAAGAAGTACCTTAGCTACTGAAGACCTGTCTTCTGAAATATTATGAACCCCTGAAATCTGTTGAGAGATTTAAAAATTAAATTAACACAGGGGTTTAATTTTCTTTCTCTAGCACTATATTATACTTTTGCCTCCTTCTTAACATCAACTAGTAAGAAAGACTGTGTCTCATCTCCATGGCACAGCACTTAAGTTGGAGGAAAATCAGATTTGTATCTGGATACTGATGTAGATCACTAGCTACCAGCTGCAACAAAGCACGCAATAAAAATGTGATGCGCTTTTATAGCAAGTAGCATGCGAACAGTGCAGCAAGGCACTTTACATGCAGTGTTCTTATGGTATGACTTTGCAGTGATATCGCCTTTCTCCTCTGCCATTTTGGCCTGGATCTCCCCTAGAGGCATTAGGAGTTGATTTTGCAATGGGAGTACTTACTGTCTATCATATCAAAACCTGTGCTGGGTATGTTCACGTGGACAACATGACCATTCCATCCTAAAATTCCTATCAGCCCTGACTGATATGGAGAAGTTGAGAGGAAATCACAGTTTGCCCCTTAAATAAGAAATATTCAGTTAAGACCAACATGGGTGTATTGTAGTAGAGTTCTTCTTTGTCAAGAAACAGAAAGGATTAGGGAAAACGATAACAAGAAAAAAAAAATCCCATTATATTTACTGGCCAGGCAGTCTCCTATTACAGCAAAATACTTGTCTGTCTCATGCTCTGCTGTTAAATTTCTTATACTGCTGAGTGAGAACCACCTTTTATATTCTCGTCATGCAAGAAAAAGGGAACTATCATTGAAATGGAATGGCAGTAAATTTAAAGCAATAAAAGAAAGTCTTCTTCATGGAATACCTAATGATTCTGGTAGATCTCATTGTTGTATAATATTAGTCCTATCCCATGTCGGGAATTGGGTGGTTAAATATTTTAATGATCATTAATAATATTTCGAGTAAAAGTAGAAATGAACATTTAGGATATACCCATCTCATGCTTCAAGTCATAAGCCAGTGGAAAGGAATTAATGCTCCCCCACATCCTTAGCATGGCTCTGTGGTTTTATATTTTATGTGCCTTCTGTGCCACAGTTGACACTTCCTGAGAGCTGGAGAACAGAGGTGTCTATGTCAGTGTTTCAGCTCAAATCAGAAGTGCAATTTGGAAGAAATTTTCCTGATTGTCATCACTTACCACGGTTGACACGTGGAGCAGTCTTGCAGCAAATGAACTGACTTCCTTTTAGATTAAACTTAATTGAAAGTTAACTCTGCAGCTACTAATGGGCATTCAGTCCACAGGACCAGACTATAGCTAGTCAAAAATAAAATTCTCTGAAAATCCTTGTGTATAGTGTCCTCAGTACCACCAGAGCTTGTGCTCCCACTGTTACACGTCACTTGCTAGCACAAATACAGCTTATATATGGTCTCATCTGGACTTCAGTTTTCTTCTCCTTCCCGGGGGTGATTTCACTGCTGTACTGCAAAAGTACCATATGCAGAAATCAGTGCCAGGGAAGCGGGGCTGGAAAGTCTTGTTCAAAATCTTACTGAGTGCAGTGGAGCCAAATGATCCATTTCTGTCTACTTGCTGTGATGATTCCCCTTTTTTTGGAACTGGAGACTGATAGAAGGATGGCCATATCTTCTAAGACAAAGTATCGTTGAGCCCAGTATTCAACAGTGGCTTATTATGGAAAAGCATAAGTGGGGGCAGATGTTTAATGATGCATCCCCAGAGCAGTCTCCTGGCCTCTAAGAATTTTTGTCCAATGAATTTCCAGGAATGGTGCCTTTATATTTAACAGCCTATGATATTTTTCTCTCCTGTGATCTTGTCTAGTCTCTCCTTGAGTTCCTGTAAAGTTGTAGCATTTACAATATCCTTTAGCAAGGAATTCCCAAACTTAACTACATGGTGTGAGAAGAACCACATTTTGATTGTTTCAAACCTGTCACTACTAGTTTTTTCTAATGCTCCATAGCTCTTGTGTTGGAAGCGATGGTAAATAAAAGCTCCCAAACTGCATTCTCTACACCATTCATGATGTTTAAGAACTCATTTCTTTCCCTTGCAGGCGAGAAAAAAGATAGTTTTGTAGCTTTTAGCTGTTATTAGCTGTTTGTTACCTGGGATCATCAGAGAAATTGGGATTTTTTTTCTTTACGTAATACAACATAAGAACATTCAGACCATGTGGCCCAGCATCCAGTCCATGACTGTGTGCAGTAACAGAAGCTTAAGGATGAATGCAGACTGATCTTTTCTTCGTATACTTCCAGTTACCAGTGGCTTAGGGATTTTCCAAGACTAAGAATGCATCTGGACCATCATGCTAAACAGACACTTTATTTCATTCTACTTTCTGTGGTGTCCACTATATACACGCAGTGTGCAGCTACAGTGTCTATCTCTTTCTGTTACTGGTCCCTTTAAAGGCCTGTGGATTGATGCAGAGCTGTATGTTTTCCCTGTATATAATGGCAGGATTGAAATTTCTAGTAGTTGAAATGCAATTCTAGTTCTTTGCTATTTTAGCAGAGATCACAATCCAAGTGCTTCTGTTGCTGTCTGTATTCGAGTTGTAATAATACCTGGCTCTCCTACAGTAGTGTTGCATTGGAATATCTCTGAGAGCATTAAAAAGGGAATAAATATCATAGGAAAATATGTGCAAAAATAAATTATTAGTAGCCCTAATACTGATGTGAAAATACTCTTTAATAAGTACATTTGAGAATATAACCAAATAATGCTGAAGCTAGTAATCCCTATGTGCTCTGTTTGTGTGCATGGGTGTCTATATTAATGTGGACTTTGATCCCAATTATTTAGAGAGATTGTAATCACCAACACAAGCTGGGGATTCAGGTGCTTTTTTCCTCCAAATGTATTTCCTCTGGTATGCACAACTGTTTATTTCCGCAGGAGCAGCTCACAGCATGGGATTTCATGTGTTGTACAGGAATTGGGTGCCAGTGAGTCAGGGCTAATCAGGTACTGTTAGACTGATATTCTCACAAAGGTGAAACTAATTTTCTATCCCAAAATTTCTAAATTTGTGCAGAAGACCTCCTTGCATGACCCAGGAACAAGATAGCTGAATTTTAGTTTTCCTTCTCACTGAGAGAAGGCAGAAGAGATGATTTCTGGTGGAATATGGGGGGCTCCAGTGTTTCAACCTGATAGTCCCCATCAAATCTCACTGTGACCTGCAGTGCATTGCTTTATTTCACCAGTTCCTTTATTTGTAAAGCTAGCTTTCAAATAATTGCTATCTTACCTCAACCATGTATCCTTAGGAAGAATTAGCTCACATTTGTAAAGCAATTTGAGGAAGAAAAGTGGTGTTTCATTGCTACTTATCATTAATATGTTTTTATTGCTGTATCATTTTCTCTAATTACTCCCTAAAAGCCAAATGGCTTACTGAATAAATGAAAAACGGTCCATCCAGAACCAGACAAGCTGCTCAGTCCATATGTTTAAAATACACCACTGATGGGTTGTGGAATTAATGTACTGAATTTTAGGTTTTATTAGTGGAGGTTTTGGGAGAGAAGAATTTCTCCCCTGCTTGTTACAAAGCTGAATAAAACAAAACATTTTATGCCCGTGATGGGCTGAAATAATTTCTTTAATATACTTTGGGTCAAGAAAGAGTAAGGTTTGTAAGAAACATTAAGAAGCACTAGTCTAAGTTAATGAGAATAGAGTGTTTCGTCCAGCATCAGACCTCCATTCCAGCACTTGTATTATCATACTGTCACTCTGTTCTTGTGCCCACACCGAATGGCAGACTAGATCTGCCCATCCAGAAGCAGCTGGCCAGTTTATCTTTGTGAAGCCATTTGACCACAGTCCATTACTAAACCTGAACATGCCAGATCACCATAATTATGAATAATCTACTCACTGAATTTCTCTGAATGTAAAACCTGAGGCATTAGGGGAAGGATTAAAAAAAAAAATAATCTAGAGGCTTGTGTCAGCTCTGCCTAGGAGTAGGCTTTAGTTGGTGGTGTGGTCCATTTGGCAAGCTGGTTTGAATACATGCTGGGGACACCTGAAGAAGTAGCTGCAATGTGCACTTCTGCATGGCAGGCAGACAGGAAGAGCTTCCTCCTCTTCAAACTATTGATAGGGTTGTCCTCAGCTACCACATAGGGACAGACTGTAGCTCAATCCCTCACTTAAACAAGACCAGTGCATCTCTGGATGGGTTTTTGGTTGTTCATTTAATTCTCCTTCTTGGTGTGCTTGACATTGTCATTGCACTGAGTACTAACAGGCTCATTTTTCCTGCAGGCGTCCATCTTCCTGTTCAGTTCCACAGCAACTAGAATAAGATGGACCATAATTACAGAAGCTTTAAGGAAATGTCCTGTTAGATGTTACTAAATCAGATTATTGTAACTTTGCACTGGGTCTTGGGCATTGCCCAGCATGTAGGAGATTTAGGTAAAACTCAGCTTGTCAAAAAGAAAACTGGCTCACAGTTTCATGACTTGGTAGAGAGACTTTCAATTAGAAAACTCTGGGTGGTGATGTGCTACTTAATGTAAAAGAGAGGCCTGATAGAAGCCAGTGAATAAAGGATCTAGATAACTGCAAATCTGAAATAAATCTAAGCAGTGAAGGTGACTATGATAAACTGTTCAACAGAGTTCTGGACTTTCCATCTCTGCAGACATTAACCCAAATCAATTTTTTTCTCTGGCTAAAATAAGCTTTAACTGAACACAGATTTTCAGGCTGTAACTCCATTTACCATTTGTTGCCTGTGTTATATGCAAGAAGGCCGTATATGACCCAATGGTCTTTTCCAGCCTAATTTAGAGCAAAGCGATATGTCTGCTGAAATTGCATTCTACAAAAACTAAACTCTTCTGTGGGAGGATAAAATCTCATATTTGCTGGTAATAGTGTTTTTTTATCTTTAAAACTATAAAGAAATATTTTGTTTTATATCTGTTTGATTTTAATCAGACCATCTTGTTTTTTGGAGCTTACTGAAAAGATTTTGATCTTAGTCAGCTCGATAAAACAATAAACAATTTCCCAATCAGGACATTTCCACACAGACATTGTAGTAGATGCCACCCTCTATTTAAAAAAAAAAACAAACCAAAACCAACAAAAAATAAATAAAAGAAAAAGGAAAAATCAAATTCTTGTTCATATTTAGATCAAAAAAGACTGCAATGAGAGAATGTTCTGTTCAACCAAAAAATCTGAATCTTATTCAGGTCTGTAGAAATCCATTGAAATAGGCATTCCTTCTCTGCTTCTCCCTTTCCTTCTTTTTAACTACAAAAGTTAAAAAAAAAGCACAACATTTTGGAGAAGTGTCTTTAAAATGTGTGTGTGAAAATGCCCTAGTTGAAGAACTTTCTCTGAATCCTGTCATTATTTTATCCCTCCCCAAATGAGGGATATCTAAAGGTATCTAAGAGCAAAATGAGGGTATCTAAGAGCTTTGAGGCTGAACCAATGTATCTGACTGCAATGAACTGGTTGAGCCTAGGACAGTCACCTGGTAAGAGTTAAAGGTGTAAATTTTCTTACAGTCAGGAGGAATTTAATCCTTTCCTCTTGCTTATTCTAGGGCTTTCAGCAGAAATTCTCCTTCCATAGTAAAGAGATTGTGGCCATCAGTTGTTCCTGGTGCAAGCTGGCGGTAAGTGGACAATACTCAGGGAGACTGGTAGCAGCATCACTGAGTTGACCGCGCTGCAAGCAATTTCGTTTCTCCTGTCTCTCAGGGTTCCCTCTCTGTGAATCACCCCCAGTTTTGTAATTTCTGTTCCTTTTGCTCAAAGACACCATAACTTCACCTGGCTGGCACAAGTCCTCTAGAAGAATCTTGCACAATGTAGTTGCTGGCTACCTCCAGCAAATGCCTTAGCTCAGAGAGCCAAAGGGCTCTTAATACACACAGCTGCATCAAACTAGGTTGTGGTCTTCAATCTGTGATCTGTGTTTAAGTAGAGATGATTGTTTTTTTGGGGGGGCTGGGTTTTTTTTGTGGTGGTTTTTTTTTTTTTTTTTGTAAGAAGGCATGGCTAGGGAAGATTATGTTTAGTTATATGTTCCTAAAACTCCATGGTTTGAAGGACTTGAAGATGGTGGAGTTGAGAACGTTGCTCCAGTTTTTGTACCATCACCTTCTTCCTCTCCATGCTTCCCCTTTGTCTTTGTCTTTCTTGCCATCCTTATTCACTCTACTCTTTTCCTCTCTTCCAGTTTCATAATAAAGTCACCTGTTTCATGCTACATCACATTGAGGAACCATGTTCCCTGGGGGCTCACGCTGCTGTCATTGTGCCTCCCACCTGGATCATTAAGGTGAAGAAACCTCAGGTAACTGCATGCTGATGTCTGTTTCTGAAGCTGTATGGCTGCGCAGGGCCAGCCTGGCTTCGCCGCTCGGTACTCCTTCCCTACAGCATGCTTGTTCAACCCTGTCTCTATCCCTGAAATCCAGCATACATCCATGGTGATTATGAACCTGTATCCTCCCGCCCCTCATCCAGCCCTTCAGTAGGTTTCCCTGTTTGGGATGATTAGCAACAAACATGACTTTTGTTCTGAGCAAATCCAGCTCAGATTTGTTCCTCTAACTGTGACTTCAGTGAGCATACTGCAAGAAATCCCCTGTGTTGTAGGCAGTCAAGCATGTTTCATTAAATAGAGCTGAGAAAATACAGGGAAAAACTGTTCACAAACATTCACTTGAAGCTTTTGTAATGGATGTGATATGTTTTAGACAGGATACTGGCTTCTGATGAACACAATAGGGAGAAAAGGTATCCAAAAGAGAGCTGGCCAAAAATTAAAAGGGGATTCCCATCATGCAAGAAGTATCTTGTTCTTTGAAAGTCTGTTTTCACTCCAGGTTGAACTGAAAGAAACAGACAAACACACACTGAACATATCAGGGAGCCAGAAATGCTCATAAAACTTTTATTTCAGAAGCACTGAAACAAGTTGGGGGTTTTTTGGGGTGGTGGTTTTTTTGGGTTTTTTTTGTTTGTTTGGTTTTTTTGTTTGTTTTGGTTTGGTTTTTTTTGGGTGGGGGGTGTTGGTTTTTTTCCCTGAAATGAAGTGTCTGGGACATTGAAACTTCCCACTCATGTTTTTTGTAATTTTCTTCCATTGACAGGTATGCTGGTTTTATCAAGCAGTGTGATGTACAGTTCTTACATTAGTGTGCTTGTCCTTGGGAAGTGACCCAGGGCTTTCTGGCTCTGTGTCCTGGTTGGCAGCAAGAAGCAGAGAAGTTCAGGCTGTAGGCAAGGCACTAAGACACAAATAGTCCCATGGAACTGGAAAAAGGTCTGAGTTGGGACACTGGTCAGTCTTTAGTTACAGTCAAGGGAGATGACTGTCAGATTTGTGTGTGAGTAGCACTTCTAACAAGCTGGATATTAAAGACGGGGCGGGGGGTGAAAGTATAGAGTAATCAAAAAATTGACTGAAGAGACCACTGTTTCTCCATTAGGTGCAGAACAGCCAAGATCCCTAGCCACCTCTCCTCTGAGAAAAAAAGCTTTCTTTGGCATTTGTTTTTTTTCCCCCCATACTCTTCTTTCGCTGTTAGTTTTACTCTAGCCTCCTCTAGAGGGATCTTTTTTCCTCTCTTGTTGAAGAGTCCGTGGCAGGGCCTTAATCTTCTTGGCTAATTTTCAGCCCCCGTGTGTGGTATTTGGCACAAAAATGAGGCTGGCTCCTTTTCTGTGCCCTTAAAGAGACCATATGGCCCATTAGTCTGAAGTCTTTTTGGTCCCTGGGCTTCACAGCAGACTGCCTGGAAGCTCTGCTTTGGGCATTAGCCACAGAATTGGTAACTTTAAGGGTTTGTGGTCTGGAGGTGGATCCATGAGGTAGAGATCTTTGGGCTGGGAACCAACCTAGCTGTTGCAGTCCAGACCTGGAAACTGGGTACTGCCAGGGTCCTTGGGTGTCTTAACTATTTAACTACAGCTAACCTCAGAAACATGGGAGAAGGGAGATAACTGATCTGAGAACCAGCTTCTGGTGGCCAGAGCTGCTACCCTCTTCCTAGGTCTGATAAGGAAATGAAATCTTTTTTCACTCAGCACATTTCCAATTTATTTATCTTTCAAATTGTTTTAAATCACCATTTAAAAAAAAAACCAAACAACCTAACAAAAAACCCTTTCATATGCTTTTGAGCATATTTTCTTACAAAAAAAGGAAGATTATTGAATATGTTATATCATTTTATGGCTTACCAAAACCCCTTTTTGTGAGCTGGCAATACACTGCAGTCACCATTCTCTTAACCAAAATCAGGAAAAGAATTTTAAAATTAAAAATACTAATTTTAATAAAAGAAAAACACATTAATAAGTATAGATGTATCCATGTCTGACTTTACTAAAAGAAGTCTTTCTTCAATCTTTTTAATTCTTATTTAATTTTTAGTTAAAAAAAAAAATTGACACTTGTAATTTTCTTTTGATTTGGCATTTGGTAAAAGCAAGGTACCTTCCTTATAATATTTTTAGAGAATTTTCTTTGTTGTCCATTAAGTTTTCAGAAAAGTTCAAATAAAATAAATCTGATCCGCTTAATTATAATTCATAGGAAAAATGCTTTTAGATAAAGGTTTAAAATCTTACACCTTAAAATGTTAGCTTTGTGTGCCTGAGTCATGAATGGAGAGGAAGTACTTCAATCCAATATTCCCTTTCCATCATGTCTCAAGTCCTTGAAATTTGAGGTCATTAGTATGCAATAACTTCATCTTGAGTAATTGAAGCATTAGATAGATCAAAATGATATTTAGCACAGACAGTGGGCATACTTTCATGAAACTTCTTAACAGCACCCATTGCAGTGTTAGTTCTGGGGAATGCATCCTTATTGCTCTAGAAAATAATGGTGCATCTTTCAGATGTGTTTTCAGATTTTTGGCAGAAGTCTTTTTCTTTTTTTTTTTTTTAGGAGATATCTTTCTCCCCTCCTGCTGTTTCTGGCCAGCTCTACTTCTGTGTATTATGACCCTCTTCACCCTATATGCATGTTTGATAAACACTATTGAGTATTGACTGCGTTCAATCCACAGAATACAAACAAAAAATTCAGAAATTTTTTGTTAATTTAGATAGTAAATAAATGTGTAGATAGCAATCTGTTTTTCACATATTCCACAATCAGAATAAATTTGGCTAGAAGCCTTTTTGTTATAAATTATTTCCTCAGCTCTAATTAACTACTCACATTGGTCACAGGCAACTCCTGAACTGAATTCCCTACTCATATGAAATTGATTTTAGTGGTGCCTTCATCATGTTTGCTGGTTGTTTCTTTTAAGCAAATAAGATGGCTTTTTGTAGCAAAACCTTGCCCTGATTTTTAATTTTTATTTTTTTTATTGCTACAAAAATGGTTTTCCATGCTTAGTTTGTACAACATGGGTCACCACCTTTCAAATATTACGCTTGAATAAATAGAACACTCCCCCTCTGATTACCAGCAACGTTGTGGTAAAGAAACATTATGGTATAATTGGTTAAAGACAAATCTCTGCTGATGACCTACATTCTAAATGGGGAGCTTTTGCTTCTTGCAAGTAATTGGTTGCAAGATGAAGAATATTCAGAATGGTTCAAATAGCTTTGGGATCGGTGGTAGCCCTGTATGTAATGACCCATTTACATGAATGGAAAACTCTCAGTATCTATTCCATGTTGTTCATAATGTGAGCCACTTTTGCAACTTCTTCACTGATTTCCAGTGCTTCTGTACTGTGTTAGCAGCACTTTGATACCAGCTCTGATATCCTGGGGTTCAAATCAATTCCATCTCCTAGTTTGTGAAAGCAGGTCACCCCTGTTGACTGGTGGTATTTTGTTATAGGTGAGGTTTGGTAGCCCAGGTGGTCTTAGCTCTAGGAATGGACTTGCTATGCTTATGCTGTGGGAGAAAGTAGATAATAAGGAGGATCTGGCTGATTCAATCTGTCTTCTGTTTGGGAAGGCAAAGGCAGTAACTGTAAAATTCCATTATTTTTTTTCTGTTCAAGGTGAGTAAACATGGTGTTTTCTTCTCCTCCTCCTTTGAGGACCATGAAAAAGTGCTAGTGAATATTTATACTTCTGGGTTTATTTCTTTATTTCCTCAATTGCTGAGTGCAGCTGGCTTGTCTGATTGTGGTTTGTGAACAACCAGAAGATGGTCAAGATTTGCTTTCCCAGAGGCTGTTCATTATTTAAGTAATTTGAAGCCTAGCATGCTAAAAGCCTTTGAAAATGGCTTGGAATGTTGTAAATGAAAAGGCTGAAAGGGTCCATTGGATTTGCTTGAGATGGGTGATGCGAGGGCCACAGACTAACACCATACAAAAAGGATTCCAGTTCTTCTGTTCATTTAGCTAAGCTTGCTTAGAACTATAGGGACCATGCAATAATACCAAAAATCTCTCTTTAAGATGGCCAAACTGACATCCACAAAGGAGAGGTTTCCTCTCTAGAGGCAAGTTAGGATTTACATATGGTGCCCATTTAAAGGTATGCTTTGCTATCAGGTACTTCACTGAATAACACTATACGTTTATAAAATACTCATCACCTTGTTATGTGGACAAGGTAGTACGCATCCATTTCTTCAGTTTAATGTGCAAAGACTGATGATTACTCTTGGCTGTTATTCTTCTGCATGTTTGCAAAGAGAACCTACATGTGTTTAAGCAGCTTTTTTGCCTTTCATCTGCTATGGACATGCTGTTGCAATCATCGTAGCAAAGCTTTAGGTTCTCTTAACACTATAGGTGTAGGCATGTTAAAAGTTAAATAACATAGTTGTGACATAGCATATTTTGTTGCCGTTTTGAGTGTGGAAATGAAAAATGTTATAATAATGAATGGAGGCTTAGAATAAAACTGTTTCCTAATATAGTTGTATGCCTCTTCCCACCCAACTCATAGGCAAGAAAAGAGATATGTTATAATGGGATTTAATGACAACTACATTTAAACCTTCTTTTAATTTTTTTTTTAATTAATCATGATTTTACTGTCTTTGCCCTTTCCAGAAGAATTTCACTGGGCTTAGGTCCATCCATTGTGGAGGTAGAAAAACAAGTACAGTCCTTCTTCCAGAGGTACAGTTAAGTACTTGCCTAGTATAATATCTAACTTGAGTTACAGACTACAGTTTGCCAGCAGAATTCACTGCACTTTGCCGATAGGATAAGTATTTTTAATTTTACACCTGGAGAGACTGAAGCACAGGGAGAAGGCTTGATATGCCCGTGACCTTTCAGTAGAGCACTGGCAAGACTGTGGATAGACTAGATCTTCTCAGTCTGTCATGTGTCTTGCCCCACTCCAGGGAGAATCCTTCAGCAGAGAACGGCTGAGAAACTAGGCTAAGGTCGCCATGGGAGGCAGCTTTGAGAGTAATGTCCTGTACCTTTACATTGACATAAAGACTTTTGTCTACAGTCAATCTGACTGCTGAGGTAGGGCAACGAAAGACCATGCAGATGACATTGCTGATGCATTTCCATAGTCACTGCAGTCTTTGTGGTTTATTATGCTTTCAAGATCACTTTGTATCAGAGAAGGGAAGAGTATGAACGCTTCTTTAGGTGGTGTCTCAAAATATGGTCTAAAAGGGCAAATGTCCTGTAATTTCTCTGCAGAGCCGTCTTGTCTTCAGTATTTTCAGGAAGCAACAAGGCATGACTACATCCTGGTCTGCAAGGAATGTTGAGAGGTGACAAAAAGCTTGGGACCTTGTGCTCTACAGCAGGCTTCTCTTGGTCTGGGTGAAAAAGGACAGTGTCTTTAGGTATTTGAGTTAGACAGCTGATAGTTTTTCTTAACTTCTCAGAGATGTGGAAACATTAACTTCTGTATCTGGTGTGTCATACTGAAGTCTTGAAATTCTGGAAGTGGTTGTTAGGTATTAAACAGAATCAAGTAGCTATTCTTGTTAATGTTGGTTAGCAAGCAGGATTAAGGACAGATGTTATTGCTTACAGATTTGATGATCTCTGGTCATTGACTTTTTTCATTAGTGGTACGCTTTTGAATAAGGTCAGGACAGAAATGAACTTTTGGATGAGCTCAGTGGATCTTGCTTCCCCTCTTGAAGCCAGAAAAAAAAATAAAAATCAAACTTTATTCTAATTCCCTGTGTTACTTTTATTTCCTGGTGATGGCTAGACTAGAAGTTGAAATACTGAGAAAATATTTACAGTATTTCCTATAATACAAAATTTCAGTCATATGGAAAGGGTTAGGGTTTCCTGCAGGTATGACTTCAGTTACTGAATTAAAATAATTTAAAAATAAAACAAAATTCCCCTTTTTTTGACTGTTCTTATCACACCAGAACACCTTTTGGTTCAGTATCACTGAGCAGGCTATCGCCAGCCTGGAGAATAGCTCTGATGCAAGTTCTATTTTAATAGGTTCTGCAAAAATACAAGCAGTTTTATGTTTTTTTTTCCATGTAGTTAAGTGATATTGTTATTTAAAAACAAAACAAACAAAAACCCCACAAAGACCCCCTCCTCACCGAACTCCTTAAATGTTAACAATTCAGTTTGTTCCCTAGCAGATCATTACACAAGTTTCTTGATAGGCTGGAACTGACTCCACAGTGCCAGCATCATACGCCATGGTGGCCTGCGTTATGTTGAGTCATAATGGTTGCCAGAGCTAAAACTTGTTGTTTTCTTTCCTAAAAAAAAAAACATGAAAAATATCTCATTTATCATGTTTTTTATTACATCTTTATGCAGGTGGTCTCCATACCAGGAGACGAGCCTGATTGGGCAGGAGACTGGAGCCCCGAAGGGGAAACGGGCGTCTCCTACCCCTATTGGGAGGGTTGGCAGGTACAACATGTGGTGTTATGTGAGTCTATGGGAGCATCTGATCTTTTTCCCCCCTCACAGCGTGGGAAAGTTTCCAGTTCCAAAGCACCAGTCTGGTCTCCGTGTGTGGCTTTCTCCATAAACGGTGGTGTGGAAGTGTAAAGCATGCAGCGCATGTAATTTAAATATCGAGCATGTGCCAGATACTCTTATCATTCTCCAAGTGGACATGCATGGAAGAGCTTCGTAAAGGGGCTCTGTCTGGGCCTGTCTTCTAAATTTTGTTTTGCTTTTCATGTATTCTTTTTTATTTTGATGTAGAACTCATTAAAGACTTCAACACGGCGAAAGAAGAGAACGTCTTTTAAAAGAAAAGCCAGCAAAAGAGGCAATGATGTAAGTATTCAAGTGCTTTGGAAACCAGGCTCCTTTTGTTTAAATGTCTAAACACAGACTTTAAAGTTTAGGGTTTTTACTGCAGTGTTTAATATTTTTTTCCACTGGAAAATTCCACGCTATTGAATTTGTTGTGAGAAGAGATCAGTTTTGATAAAACTTGTATGAGAAGTTTTATTTGCTGAGTTGATTTTTTTCAAGAAACAACATACCAGACTCCAGAAGGACCAGCAGCCTAATGAAACAGCGTTCCCATGGGATGTAAGAGACTCAGCTCAGACCCTTGGTTTCCACTAGGTAGAGCAAGGGTGTGAAACTGGGGTTGCGAAATCTATGGTGAGTGCACTGATGCAAGGGTCTGGTCCAGTTTGAGGGTGGCTCCCTCAGGAGATCTCATATTGGAAATAGTCCGTTTGTGTGAAAATTGACATTGGGCCGCAGAGAGAGAGAAAACAGATGAATGATCTGATGGTTTGATTTACCATGTAGTTTATAGAAGACCTTGTTTCTAGACCCTGCTCAGTGGTTTAGTTATATAGATGAACAACAGCCTCATGGGGAGAGGTGGAGGGAAGCTTGCCTCTGCATAGCCAGAGCTCTCTGGTTCAGGTCCTCACTTGGGTGGTAGGAGAACTGCAGACCACAAACTTGAATCTGTGTGTTCCACGGCCCAGGAGAGTGCCCTCACTAGTGGGCTTTCTGGTGTCCTGCAGGGGTAGGGAGTAGGGAGGTAAATAGCTTCCTCATTGACTTGTCATGTTTGACCTGTGACGTTTGTTCAAAGGTGGGAGGGCTGGCAAGGCCAAGAATTCAAGAGCAGATCATCTGCAACTAAGTGCTGATACAACTTGTCTGTTAGGTGGAATTCATGAAAAAAGTAGTTTATCTCATTCTATTTGCCATTGGAAAATTGTTTGTATTAGAAATAGCACTTTATCTGACACATTATTAGTGCTGTGTGAATAATTGTTTTTTCGGGAAATAACATTGAGTAAAATTTTAAAATAGTTTTGTGCTGGCCTGAAGTGATATCTCCCCCCCCCCCCCCCCCCTTCCCCCGCATCTTCTTACTCAATTGTCTCAGCTGGACAAATTAGTCCCAGCTGAACACTCCATTAACATGGCTGTACTGTTTCCAGTACCTGAGGTAGTTTTGTCAGAGCTATGTTGGGTCTCCTGCACATGTTATGCCAGGGAAATATACATAGCTTGTACTAAAGCTGTTTCTTGCTTCTGTTTCTCAGGATAACAAAGGTCGGCCATTTGTGATAAAGCCTATCTCCTCTCCACTCATGAAGCCTCTGCTGGTTTTTGTCAATCCAAAAAGTGGAGGAAATCAGGTAAGAACATAATCTGGATCCAGGTCACAAAGTTTTAGTTTAACAACGTTGTTTCTGCAAATGAGAGTAGTTTTTGGTGAGTCAGATAGGAAGAACTCTATGCAACTGAATTGCGGTCCTTAGAAGAGGTCCTTGCTGTTGAATGCCCTTTCCACTTCAATGGAATTGGATGGGTGGAATGGATACTTTAGTATTTGAGCAGTTGTATTCCTGTCTTCAGATTCTTGAAAGGAAACTTAAATGGTAGTTTGGAGGTTCTCAGAAGACTTCATCGTTCCACAGAAAATTTAGATTGCAAATGAAGTCTGAGGCTTTTATCCAAAACGTGATTTAATTTTACTAGGAAAGCCTAGTGAAATTAGTGAATGTGAAATGACGCATTCCTATGGCATTTTAAAAAAATCATTACTGGCCTTGTACCGTACCTTAGAGAACCAAGTTTCAGTGACTAACATGCAGCAGACTTCTTGGGATTCTTGGAATTAAAACCTATCCAAGTGGAAGTTTTGCAGATTAGTTCTGCCACTTTTTGAATATCAAATAATCTGAGTGTCTTTTGATAAACAAGGCCTTCTAGTTGAAAAGATTGATGTAAGATGTAAGAGGCCTATAGTGCTTGGAGAATAGCATAGCTGCTGCTCACTTTCTCCTCTGTTAGAAGAAGTAGGGAGTATATCAAATGAAACTGCGAAGGCCCTGATTCAAATCAAAGAAAAAAGTTGGTCCTTCTTACAGTGTGTAGTTCAGCTGCAAAACTCCTTGCCATAGGATGTTGTGGATGCTAAAAACTTACATGGGCTGAGGGAGAGATTTGGAAGAGGAAACCCTGAAGGTTACTAAAGTCCTGGACCTCCCTCTGGCTCAAGAGTTCTACGAACTGCAAATAGCTGAGGCTGGGAGAATACCTACAACAATCATCATATTTATTTTCTCTGTTCTTATACCTTTTCCTAGGCACTTTGACTACTATTCTTGGTTCTCCACTTAGGGGAAGGTGTCAGACAGAAGAGCCATGCCTCAGAAGGGGGAGCTGTCAAAAAATCCCGACTTGCACCCCCCAGGCTATGTCTGAAATGTATTCTTGAATTACTTCGAAGTACAAGCTGGCCCCATAGAGTTCTTAGGCCTCTTCTGCTAGTAAGAGATCCTGCCACTTTGTGTCTGGCAGAACATGGAGGAAGGCAATCAGTTGTCTGGAATATGAACCCCAGAGTTTAAGAAGGCAGAAATTATATCCTTAGGTGATGGGCTGGCCACGCTGCACTGAGTGAGGGAGCATTGGGGCAGCTATAGCAGAGTCCTTGGCTCCTGCTTCATTAGATGTTAGAGGGCTACAGTTATGAGTGTTCATGGTGGTGATGGTGGAGGTCAAAGCAGTGTCGTTGCTTGGATGTTGTGCAGGGCACTATTCAGTGTGATGGTGACTTTGCCCACAAGCTTGTTTAACTTCTTGCTGTTATGGATTGCTGAGGGTGGTGTGAGATAACAGACATTTCTTGTTGCAGGTGGTGAGAGGTAGGAGAACAGGTTGCTGTGGGAGCTGAACCTTTGGTCTGACCCTGAATGCCTGTTCTTACGAACCATTAATGATATGTGTTGTTAAATTTAGTCTACGTGTATACATACGCACCCTGCCCAGATTCGTGGGTCACTATTCTATAGAGCAGTCATCTGCTATGCCACTTTGTAGTTTGTCTTTTTCTTGGTTTGTGTTTGCTTTGTAAAGCACAGAAGAAAGAAAAGCAGTCCAAATATAGTGTTCAATATTTACTATTATTTCTCATAATCATGAAGCTATTAATAATTTCCCTTCCTTCGATTTTTCTCTTTTCCCAGGGCACCAAGGTTCTCCAAATGTTTATGTGGTATTTGAATCCACGCCAGGTCTTTGATCTCTCTCAGGAAGGGCCAAGAGATGCGTAAGTTCTTGAGCCTTCAGTGCTGCAGACCATAATTCTTTTCTTATCAGGAAAGCAGTCAAAGATCTAGCTGCATAGATTGGTAGACTGGGTATTCAGTTTATGTGTCTCAGTTTTGGTAGTGGTGGAGGGGTGGGCTGCAGTGGTGGATGCTGTGAGAAGAGATCAGGAGCTACCCCCATGTCAGACAGCCAGTTCCAGATGCCTCCAAGACGGAGCTGCTGCAGATCCCACAGTGCCTGACCATTCTCTAGTGGCTGAGCAGTGCAATGGGGTGAGGCTGCCTCCAGATTTCCATGCATGACAGCAGCATGCAAGTACCTCTGCTTGCTGAGTAACTAAGCTTCTGTGGGCAATAGTTGTGAGCCTCTTCCAGGGGATGGAGGACCTGTCCTTAAAGGGATGATTCTCACCGCTAAGGGTTAAGAGACCATCCTTCTGTGGTATTTGAGATAGAGGTACTTGCTTTAGTCAACCATCTGTTTAGCTCTACTTTCACAAGTTAGGCAACACAAAAATATAGTAATCATGTAAAATCAAATATTTACCTGTATAAGAATGGTCCAAGTATTTGGTATTCACACTTCTAGAGCACCCAAGCCTTTTTTCCTGCTGAAACACCTCCACTGCTGCTCCCCTCATGATGTATGGAAGCCTTAAAGTATACGTACAGTTTTCAGAGCTGTGTAATGGAGTTAAAGGAGGATTAGGTCCTCTGGTCACTCAGCTCTCTACGTGTGAATGTACCCCCTCCATTAGGAGATTTATGCCTCTCTCTCATGCAACTGAAGGAACAAGTCTTTAATGGCTGCTTTTTTTGGCTCTCCTGTTAGTATCTTAGACATCCAGAGAAAGAGGTCTGTTAGATGTTACTGCCTCCTTTGGTGTTAAAGAAATAGTTACCAGCTGAAGGAGCTGTCATGTTCTACATGCCTCAGAAATGGTGGCTCAGCAAATCCTGATGAGGAACATCACATTTTGTTTAAAAATCTCCATGTTCATATTTGTTTACTTTAGGGTAAGAGAAAAATGGAAGATTTTTGTCATCTCCAGAGGGAACATGAGAATCTGGCCTTTCAGATTTAGCATGGGAACATGCGAAACTGATCAAATACTTCTCAGGAGGTGCTGCCTAACCATGGAGGAAGGCCCCATTTCACATCCTCGTGGTTTTGTGTGTGTGCGAAGATGTGAAGTGAGCCACGGGGCTCAGGTTGGGTTGGGGCCAATGCTGCCTGCGGCTGCCAGGGCTGATGCCTCCTCACTGCTGAGGCTTTCGGTAACACTGAGATAGTTTTTTTTAATTATTTTTCTGCCTCCACCCACACCCTTAGTGATTAATATTTTAAAATGCAATAAATGGTGGTTAATCTGTCACTTGGCAAACTGCATAAAAAGTGCCTGCATCATTGTTCTCACTTTTTTTCCCCTTTTTTCCCTTTCCCTCCCCTGGCCAGGCTGGAGCTGTACAGAAAGGTGCCAAACCTGCGGATCCTGGCCTGCGGCGGGGACGGGACGGTAGGTGGCCAGCGCCTGGCAGCCCTGTGGTCATCGCCAAGAGATTAAATTCCTTGCAGTTGTGGGTTTCCCACCTCGCGATGCCTGCAGAGCCAGATAATGTACCTTACGCTTGTGAAATCTACTTTTAAAAAACTTTGTGTGGCTTGGCCTGCGTAGTGATGGAGGCAGATCCTAATGTCCAAGGTCCTATCTGCTTTATGCATAAAGATTTGGTACAGCTTAGAAAAATAAAGACTAACTTGGCTGGCCTCCTCTCACTATTTACACATATCTGAGGGTCTAGTAGGTTAAGGCAGTGTCTGGGGGCCATTATGTCTTAATTTCTGCTCCTTCCTGCTATCGTCCCCATGATATCCAAGTACAGTAAAATAGGGTCTCCTCTGTGCCTAAAGAAAGTGAGTTTCCCCACTTACTTCACAAAGTATCTGTAAGGAAGGACATTGCATTGGTCATACTACTAGCCTGGGATCTGGCAGATCCAGGATCAGTATTTTTCTTTGCTAATGAATTTCTCTGTGTTCTTGGATAAGCAAAAAGGGTCAGATCTTTAAAGGATTTAAGGACCTTCAGTTGAAGACAGGCTCTGTGGTTCAGGGCCTGGAGGCCAAGAGTGGTAATGGAGGCATTACAACCGCATTACTCTTTCCATTACTTAAGAATATTGTAAATCTCAGTCTGTGCCACTGAGTACTTAAATACAGTTGAAAAACTGACCTTTAATCTCTGAAGATCAGTTCCCCAAACATGCGCTTGATAATAGTTGTAACTGTAAGTATGGTAAGGAAAATGCATTACTAGTTGCAAGGTGCAATGGCTGGCTAGGATAGATATATGTAGATATTTAGGGCACGGGGAGGTGTTTTGTGTTGTGGTGGTGTTTTTTTGGGTTTTTTTTGTAGTGAGCTGAACCAACCCACAACCCATCTCTGCTTGTATTTCTGGGGGAACTTTCTGTTCAGCTTCTGTGGGTCCTTTTAAAATGCCAGCTGTAGGGGTTGTTAATACCAGTTCTTCCTCTGCAAGAGTGAAGAAAATATGCCATTTGACTACTGTCTTGCTGGTACCTGGGACAGTAAGATATTACTGGATTGTGAATATTCCTTGAGAAACATGCAAGGCATTGCTTTAGCAGGAGACATAGCTGCAAAGAAAGAATTTCAATCTGTTTCTGAAAGCCTTTGCAGCTTCCATCTGAGGAAACCAATATTTTAATAGGGAAAAAAGTCTTCATCCTGAAAATTTTAAAACAGAAATGAATGCAACTACATTTGAGTCTGACTATCTTTTGTTTTCCCTTTGCTGAGAAGTGCAAGCGACAGGTGGCAGCACCTTCTCATTAGTATGAGCAGCGCTCCACTACTACCTTTGCTGCTGCTCAGTTTGAGGCAAATTAATATCTAGTTATTCCCAAAGCCGTTACATCTAGACATGAAAAATCTGGCTCAAATGGACTTAGTGAATATTCAATGACACCAGATGTTACCTTGCATTATTGAGATGAATCAGAATTTATTGTAACTTTTCCATTATCGCTGCTTGCTGTTCCTTTCCAGGGCATAAGTGGAAAGCTTTGCTTTCAAAGCAGTCAGGAGCTTTCTGTTTACAGGGAAATGATAGTCTTTGTCATCCTTGATTGTAAAACTAATGTGCAAGGTTTAGAAATAACCTCAAGTTAAATAGCAATGTTGTACTTATAAATTAGGAATTTGAAGTTTCTGTTTATCAGTTAAAAGCATTTACGAAAGTGGTAGGTATTGTAATGCTACCTGCACCAGTAGGAGGCTGAGGCACAGATGTATGGATTAAGTCAGTGGCAATGACAAAGGAATAATGACAAAAGAATCTTGAAGTCCTGGCCCCAGTGAAGTTATCGGGACTCTTTATTCTCTCTCCTGTTATCAACACTGAAAGATAAATTTTTGAAAGGTATAGGATTACTTATCTCTGAAAATCTCTTAAGGACTGTACTTAGTCCTACTATGGTGCCTATGATAGACTGAAGTACCTTTGGTGACATCCAAGTTCATGAGAGTTATAAGTGATTCAGATGACTGTTGTCAGACAATGAGCTCTAATGTGGGTTCACATCCCAGGTCAGTGCTTCAATAATTCTACAGTTGTAGTTATGATAAGTAACTGTCTGATAAATGCTATTTATACTTAATTAAATTTCTTCAAGAGACTTGGAGAAAGACATACCCTAGAATACCAAATAGGGTGGTGGTTGCTATATCTATCAGGCCACCCCCTGTCCAGTCCTTCAAATTCCAGCTGTAGTTCCCAATGCCCATTTTATACTGGGTACCTTTTGTGAAGCTCCAGTCTTGTCCCAGTTTGGGGTAAGAATCTATTTGAAATCATAGTAATGGGGAGTTGGGGATTTTTCTTCCCCCATAGTTGGGGGAGGAAAAATCCTGTCCAGTTGCAGTCAGGATTTCAGTTTTATGTCTTATTTAGAAGCTCACATTTCAAGTAGAGACTGCATCTTTGAACATTGGCATCAGGAAAAAAAACAGATCAAATTTTATCTTATGTTTGTTTTTTTCTTAATTATTTATTTAAAAATGCAGCACAGGTTCTTTCACAGATTTTAATTATTCTTTTTGTAAAGGTGAGAAATAGTTTAAGAAATAGTCCTATTTTCTTGTAGCAAGAATTTCAGTTATAAAAAGTTTCAGAACATTTTCAGCAACTCTTCTTTACCCCCTTGGAAATTACCATTTAATGAGAACAAAATATTTTACAGTAATTTGTTCCTTCTGGCTAGATTTCTATTTAAAAGTTTTATGTAATCCAGAATAGGGACAGGAGAGAGAAAGAGCTCTCTAAAATAACCAATAGTTTATGATACAAAAGAGCCAGATACATTGTTCCAACCCAAAGTCTTCAACCCTGAGCATTAGAGTTTGTCTTTTAGTCTAGTCTTTTAGTCTTCTATTTGTGTGTGTATGTGTATGCCTAGAATATATATGTTTTATGCTTTGCACTGAGTTAAATAATTCAGCACTAAGGTCTCTTGTCTGGGGAATGGGAGACCTGTAGGCAACTCCATGCTTGACGTGATCTGGACCCCCTGTTCCAGTTCCAGGACATGCCCTGAGATACCATACTGTTTTAATGTCTCTCTCGCATCATCTTTCATGACAGTTGTCAAAGGTTTAGTTTCATTTAGCATAAGGGCACTTTAAAAAATTTGTCTTGAATCGACCATATTATTCTTGACACATTTTTACAGACAGTATTTTTCAGCGCAATAGCTAGGCAGCCTTAGCCAGGTGTAATTCTGTGTGTTTTCATTTCCTGCTTAAAGAACAGCAACTTATGTGCTCCCTTTCCTCAGTAACTCTGTGTGCTCTTAAAGGTAGCCAGTGTTTACATCCCACTGCTTCTACTTGCACAGGAGTTTCATGAAAACTGCTGTACCTGTTCTCCCAAAGGTGAAACCTCAGATGGGGCAGTTGTAGAGTTAAATTTCAGATATCCTCATTTTTCCTTCTCCCTTTTGTTTTACTTGATCTTCTCTGTAAAGGGGATACAATCAAAATATGTCTTTTTCCTTTTTTCCACCCCTTTTAATCTTCCTGACTAACAGTTCTCTGCATTTCCCATTTTATAGGTGGGCTGGATCCTCTCCATCCTCGATGAGCTGCAACTCAGCCCCCCTCCTCCTGTGGCTGTCCTTCCGCTTGGCACTGGGAATGACCTTGCCCGCACCCTCAACTGGGGTGGGGTAAGCACTGACTGGGGTACCCTTATGCGCAGGCTCTCACCTTGCTGGTCTGATTTAGTTGCGTAGTAGGGTGAAACTTCATTTTGGCTAAAAAAGCAGGCAGGGCTGTGTCCAAGGTCTGCTTCAGTTAAGCACAATGGTTTGTTTCAATTTCCAGTCTGGGATCTTGAATTATTAACTATGTAGTTGTTGTAATAAAAGTGTACATAGATGTATCTGTCTGGTATTTTAGGCCAAGTAATGAGGAGAATATGCAGGCTTCTAATTTAAGCATAGTTTAAACTTTATTTCTCTGTATTTATCCTTGACTACACCACTGGAGTTACTCCAGGCAAGGCAAATACACTTTGAGTTCCTCTCCTTATTGGTCTTACTCTGTCTGCCCAAGACTTGTGTACCTCAGCAACAGCTTGTTAAATGGTTGATATATCAAAATTTAGCAATATTTTGGGGTGTTCTTAGGAACATTTGATCTGGCCTCTATGAAAGGAAGGAAGTCTGCCAGGTAATTGGCGAGTGACTTGCTTTGTTTTCACTATCCATGGCTGATGCTCTGGTGACACTCTCTCTGCTGTCAGGGTTACACAGATGAGCCAGTGTCCAAGATCCTGTGCCACGTAGAAGATGGTACCATCGTCCAGCTGGACCGCTGGAATCTCCAGGTTGAGCGCAACCCTGACTTGCCACAGGATGAGCTGGAGGATGGGGCACGTAAGGTTAGAGCCTTCTTTTTTCCCAGGGAGACTATAGGATGCTTAAGAGCGTCTTTGGGTTACACCATAAGATGCACAAGTGGGGAAGCTCTGAAACTTTTTAATTCTCTAGTTGCATCTCTTCCTTTTGCTCTTTTCATGTGTCAATGCTTCCAGAGGTGTGTGAAATGTAATACATACCAGTCATTTATTTGTTGTTTGTTAAGTCTTGGACATTGAGCATTTATCTCAAGAACCAAGTCCTGGCAAAAATCCCTGGCTTCGTATCTGAAAGGTCATTGTTTGTTTTCTCTAGTTAACCTGGGGTGGCAGAAGAAGCAACCTTGTGACCACCATCCGTTCCTAAATTAGAGATACAAATCTAAAAACAGGATGTGGAATTTTAGTCCTTCGGATTTTGCTAATGGATACAGTTTCCTACTTTACAGCAAGGAGTAGTGTATTTTTGTATTTAACTTCTTTGTGTGTGGGTCTCCATATGATCTTGACATCTTTGTGAGGGGATCATGTTTATAGTAATGTGTCATTTGGACTGGAGATGTTGGAAGTGTTACAATCATAAAAAAAAAAATTTGTGAAAAGTTTTCCTCTTCTCAGTTATAATTTCCAGCTTACCTATCAGATGCTACTGTTCTCTTTTCACAGCCCTGCTGGGCGTGTGTAATGAAGAAGAGGCCAGATGCATGCTTCCCTGCCTCATGCATCCTCAATAGTATTAGGGCTTCTTGTCTGGGACTTGCATTGCTCCTGGTTATATATGAAGCAGGAAGAACACAGCTTGAGTTTCATTTGCCATGCTGAGCTTGAAGTGCCAGCAATTAGGAAAACCTTTGTATTGACATGTTAAGTGGAGCAGCATTATGGGAAATCTCAACGATGGCATAAGGAATTCTTTGTGTTTAAAAAGGTACATGTATGATCATAAAGCACTGTAGATGTTTTTGTGTTCTTTAGGCTTTTGTATCTGATCATCTTCCACAAGCTATTACTAACCTTCAGAACAACCTTCTGCATACATTTCCCTAATATGTGCCACTTTCTTCTTCTTAGACTTTCATGAGATACCAGATTTAAAGTAGTTAATTCCTGGTGTGTCATGGAACATTTCACTTGTGTTTTTACATGTCTTTTTATGATTCAATTACAGCTTCCACTCAGTGTCTTCAATAATTACTTCAGCCTTGGATTTGATGCACATGTTACACTGGAGTTCCATGAATCTAGAGGTAATAGGAACTTTTTATTTCCTTAACCTTGGGAATGGGCAGTTATTTTATGAATTACAAATGGAGTTGGATTTAACGTCCTGTTCTTATAATTCAGAAGGAAAGCTGCAACATAAAAACCCAAGATACAGACACAAGTAGGAAGTGATTGTATCATGAGTTTCCAAGGGAATTCATTATTTAAAAACAAAAAAAGTACAAGGAAAAATAGTATTCACTGGAGGAAAAGGGCTAAAAGGGGAGCTTTTCAAATTTTTTTATCTTCTAAAGGAGATACCAAGTACAGATATAAAGGAAGCTTATGCAGATGCAGAAATGTCAGAATAAGAGCAGAAAGAAAAACAAATGTAAGCCAGGTGCCGGTTTTCCCTCCAGTGTGGAGTGGAGGGAGGAGAAAAGCTGTGAGGCTGCGGAAGTAGCAGGGTGGCAGGAGGATAATTGTGTTCTCAAGCTGAACAGCTGTTACCTATGGATGAATATAGCATAATATCATTGGACTTGGTACAGACCCAGAGTGTGTCTATGCAAGTGAAAGGTTTTAATGAAGTCCACAAAACTGTCAGGAATTTGAGCTGTTGTAGCACTTGTTTGTCCCCTTGCTGATGGCAGTTATACCACCCCATACAGATCCAAATGTGGCTTAACAGGTGGGCTTTGGACTGATGCGAACTGCTCTGTTTATATAGTTTAGGCAAGCATGCTTGTATAAACAAACCTTGTTCAATTGTCTGTTTTCAGCTTTTGGTCATTTTGGCTTCATAGGCAGGTATTTTTTCTGAATGATAGCCTCCCTTATCTTCACTTTCATACTATCAGAGTGTCATTTCAAGATGAAAAGATAGCGCTCTAATGCCATGCTAAATAAAGAACAGGATACATGATGGAATGAGCTAATGCATATTTAATAATGTTTAAGACTGCTTCAAGCTTTAGGAATAATAATGAGGGGACACAAAAGGGCACAGGAATGAAACGATGACAGCTGTATGCATTTTTTGATGAATGCATATCACTATGTATTGCTAATGTGACTGTGAATATACTGTATAGATGAAATGCATGGCTACTTTCTTGCTTAATGGAGGCATTACTTAATAATGAAGTAATGGAGCCCTATAAAGAATGGATGTTATTCCAGAGATGCCAGTGTTTTAAAAATTTACATGGGTGAAAAAATACTTGACAGAGCAAGCTGTGTGTCTGTGAGCAGGTATGTGTGGCCAGGAGAGCTTTTCATAGCACAAGTGTCTGCTCTTACAAGTCATTACTGCTGGTGTCTTCCTTACCCTCTCAAATGCTAAAATATACAAATGAGTCCTATGTGTTTTAGGAGAGAAAAGCTTGTAGCCTTGGAGGTGTTGCTGGTGTGTGGGTTTTATTGTGTTTCATGTGGAATTAAGCAGTGCAAAACAGATTCTTATCTCATTTACAATTGATGACAATCCAGAGAAACTCGTAGCAAAACTGTAGCAAAACTTTAAAGCACTTTCATGGCTGTTGTACTTGGTCCGTTAAGGTAAGTGGTTGTATGCAGTTGCTTATGTGGAGCTATTGTAATTGCATATAGTATTAAAAAAAACAAACACCATGTCCCCCACTCCATCCCCCCCGCCCCCCCCGTCAAACCAAAATAAATTAGATTGATTTGAACTCTCAGCCTATCAGGGCATTTTATGCAGTAGAGATTGGTGAACTGTTATATTGAGAATAAGCAGTGGTTGCAATGTCTCAGAGGAACCTGTACATGAATGTGGCCTCTTCTATGGCAACCTCTACACTTTTCTTGTGACTACTCAGATTGAGCCTTGAGGGTTGGCCCCAAGCCTAACGTATTTAGCTCTGCTTCTTCAGGAAGTGTTCTGGGTAGTGACTCTTTCCAGAGTCACAGTTTCCTCCCTTGTTATCCTTATGCTTTGCTGGGTCAAGGGAGATGCAATTTACTTTATCCCATTGACATGCTGTTTGTTCCCTCAGCTCTCCAGGACTGTTCACTTACAGGACTACACCTCCCCCCTCCCCGAACACTTTCCTTTTCCTACTCCCTTGATGGCTTGAGAAGGGTGAGGATGGAGAGATCCTTGGATATGCAGTCAGTGATTTACTTCTACAATCAAAATTGCACTCTAATCAACTTTAGGCTCTATTCTACATTGCAGTCCTCCCTCCCTACTCATGCTTATCTGCTATGTCAGAGGTAGGAACAGTTCCCTATGTTGAAGGTCCCTGACCTCAGAAAGGCTCCTTTTCTGATTAGCCAGTTCCAAACTGAGGTTTTGGTTCTGGTCAGTATTTGTCGTAAGATCCACGTAAGAGCCAGTGCCCTGGTGGCTGCTGCCCAGAGCCATCGGGGATAACCACATCAGAGAATGCGCAGCATGGGCACTGAGCCTTCAGGAGCCTCCCACTTCTTAGCATGGGATGTTGAGACTTTCTGTAAAGAGCTGTGAGCTCAGCAAGTGAGATGAGATTTACTTATGCAGTTAAATTAATTGTTTTAAGAAGAGGTGGCCCTGACTGCATTCCAGGCTCACCCGCAACACAATAAATAGATGATAACAGTAGCTGGGCAAACAATCAAACAAGAAATGCAGAGTAAGTAGCTCATTCTTACAAAATGGAGCTTTATATTGTGAGATGCAGTGACTTCAAAGAGAACTAGAAACATTGTTTCAAGTGGTCATTTGAGAAGTAGTAATTTGGAAGTGTTCACACCAGTGTGATGCTTTAGCCAGAAGGGCTATCTTGATATTTGGATGTTCTCACTAGAGAATTCTCACTGGAGAATTACTGAGCAAGGATAGGTGGTTGTTACTACCACTGAATACAGTTTCAGAAGGGCTGCTTCTGAAGCCTCTGGATGCCACAGGCTTAGGAAAGCAGTTCCCCGGAGGCACGAGAATGACCTGTATTCTGGGAAGCATGCCTTATAGTGGGAGATTAAAGGAGCTCCATTTAGCCTATCAGAAAGAAGGTTAAGAGGTGATTTAATCACTGCCTGTAAGTATTTACTCAAGGAGAAGATACCTGATAGTTGGGGGCTCTTTAAACTGACAGACAACTAAAATAAGATTTATCAGTTGGCAGTTGAAGTCTGAAAAGTTCAAGACAGGGGAAAAAACCCCCACATTTATTTTAACATTGAGAATAATTAACCATTAGATGTGCATTACTACGGGACTATTAAAATTCTCCGTCACTTAGAGTCTAATCAAAATGAAACAGCTCTCTAAATAGGTTTTAGAGTAACCACTTATTTTTTTTCTGCAGGAATATTTGGGTAGAGATGTCTGTTCCTCAGTACCTCTTTGTTACACATCAGAATTTAAGTGTCTATTTCATCTTATAATTTACTAGTGCTTTACTCCTGCTTCAAAGCATGGGTTAGTGTTTCACGGATTTCTAATAATTCTTGGAGGTCTGTTCTGCGTTGGTAGAAATAGAAGTCTCACAAGCGGTACTGAGAAATCATAAGATGAATAGTCTAAGAGGTGCTAAATTAACTGATTGTATTCTTGTTGCCTCTTTGCTCATGTCTCCATCTATTTTCGCTCTACAGGAAAGCGGAAGAATTCAATACCAACGTTTGAAATCTGATAGCAGATAATGGCACAGATGGGGGACTCTCACACAGGAAAACTATATTTATATTAATATTTTCACTGAGTGATGTGTGCTAAAAGCACTATAGTACTAGCAGGGAATGTGAAGGTACAATGGGAGTCTACTTGTTTTGTTAGGGTGTTCATATTTTTCCTTTTTATTCTTTCACAGAAGCAAATCCAGAGAAATTCAACAGCCGATTTAGAAATAAAATGTTTTATGCAGGGGTGAGTTGTGATTCATCTTACAGAATGACGCTACCATAGTTGTTTTAATATTTTCTTAAGTACCTTCCCCCTCACTTTCTCACATCAGGAGCTCACGCCAGTTCATTTTGCCTGTTGCAATTTAAAGTGCACATGTACTGTTTCTGGCAATGCCACGTGTGTCTGTTGGAAAGTGCCTGAAGCGTTGTTGTTTTACAGTGCTTAGCAGGTGAGAAAAATGCTACTCCTTTGGACATAGTACTGGTCATGTCTTGCTCCCCCTGCTTCTGGCTCATAAGCTTCTCAACAAACTGCTCTGCTTCTTTCAGGGTTTGGGCAGCATATTGATATTGACTTTACTAGAGAAATTCCCCATCTGTTAGCCTGTATCTTTGTAGCTTTGAGGAGTAGTCTTGGATGTAAGGTCATGGGGAGTGGAGGGCAGAGATCAGCTATTTGGAGTGATTCATTTTCATATGTAAATATGCAAATAAAATTACCCACTTCTGCATTCAGGAGGTACATGGACAACGCTTTATTCTAAAATGCAGTTATTGAGAGAAACACTAATTTGATAATGCATGACATATAATGTCTTTCTGGATGATGACTCCCGCTGTACCCATGTGCCTTAAACAGGGAAACAAATATATGAGCAAGAATTTGCATTTAAATCCTTGGATGCTCAAGGACCTTCTTTGGTTAACCCCTCAAAAAAACCTCATGATTAAAAAAAAAATCATGTCTCCGGAGAGCAAGAAAGAATAGGTTTGGCAAAAGGATGGCATTTTGTTAATTAGCTCTGTGGTGGGATAAGAAATGATGAAAGAGAAGACAGGAAGTGCTGATGACAGTTCTTGCACTTATTTCTGTCGCAGGCAGCCTTTACAGACTTTCTGCAAAGAAGCTCAAGAGATTTATCCAAGCATGTTAAAGTTGTGGTAAGTATAAGAAATTGTGTCATAGTATTGTGGGAAGAGGGGGGAATGGAGAGAGAGCGAGGTGAGAGTTTAATGGCTCTGTTACTTTTCAGTTTTGAGCATGACATTTGCAACACATTCCAAGGAAAGTCTTGGGAAAGTTGTTACAAAGCAGCAACACTTCTCTTGTCTGTGGCTCCATTCAGCAATTTCTCTGTGCTCTGTCACTTTGGCTTTGTAGTGTGATGGTACAGACCTGACTCCAAAGATCCAGGAGCTGAAGTTCCAGTGTATAGTGTTTTTAAACATACCCAGGTAAGCTCAAGACAGATGCTGGGAGTTATAAAAGAGGGGGTTGGGGGGAAGGTACCTACAAGTTGTCCTAGACTGGGTGGATGCACAGGAAGAGTATTGCCACTGTGCTGCCTTCCTGAGAGCTAGGTGCTTATAATACTGTTAATTAGCGATACGGAATAGGATCCGAGTTTAGAGTGCAGCTAAACCATCTTTTAAAATGTTGAATATCCCGATACAGAGATAGTAGAAGTGATTAACAAACACGCTCTCAAAAGTTGTGCACCTAACCTGCAAACAAGATAGTAAAGACACAGATGCCTGGTCTTCCGCTAAATTAGAAGCAGAGTGTGAAAAAAGGGGGCAGGGGGAAGGATGAATATTTTTTCGGTAAAGGAACACCAAACTGTTGAAAGTGCTGTGTTTTTAACATGTTAAAAGGTGTCCCAAATAGAAATATAGCTGTATTCTTAAAAGGTGTCTATCTCCTGCTCTCTAGAGCAGTAGTCTCCAAACTTTTTTTGATTGTGCATCCCTATCAGTAAAAAAACTTTTAAGCACCACCCCAATATATGTATATTTATTTATAAATTATATACATGTACTAGTGTACTTATATATTACATTATAAAACATACACAAAAATAGAAATTAAGAAAGGATGTGATAAAGACGAAACAAACACTATTTTAATGGTTTTTTTCTTATTTATTAAAAGTACAAACAATATTTTCTTCACACACCCTAGTTGTCTTGTCAGTTGTGGATTTTTCTTGCACACTCCCTGTGGTGCCTGCACCCCACTTTGGAGACCACTGCTTTAGACAACCTACCACTTTGCTCCACATGCAGTCCCAAGCACTTGATCTTTTGAGT
This sequence comes from Ciconia boyciana, assembly GCF_034638445.1. Lineage (NCBI taxonomy): Eukaryota > Metazoa > Chordata > Aves > Ciconiiformes > Ciconiidae > Ciconia > Ciconia boyciana. The sequence continues at coordinate 65,514,895 of NC_132934.1, forward strand.
CCTGCACTGCCCTCACTGCAAGCTTCTGCCTGGTGTCACCACTCCAAAGATCCCCCTTCTATCACTTTTACATCCATTCTTTAGTAGTAGGAAAGACAGATGCCACAGCTGCATCTGTTCCTGCTTCTTATTTCTCCCGGCCTCCTCAAGCTATGAAAAGTTTTGCATTCCTTATGCTATTGTAACTTCTGAGCCAGCAGGGAGAGAGGAAATGGAGCTTCAAGGCTGGATTTGCTGCTGCATCCCCATGCCTGCCTAGCAGAGGGGCTAAGCAGCTTTCTGGCTCAACAGCTCATCTGCAGAAAGCAAAGCAAGTGGGGAGACAAAGTGCTGCTGCTCTGTTATCTATTTCCTGGTGTTTCCCTGTTTTCCTCTCACAAAGGAACCTGCTAAAGATTATGATGGATACATTTATGGATGGTGTACCAGCTTGGAAACAAATGACAGATTTTCCCTTTTGTCCAGTCCTTGCCAGCATAACTTTTAATTGTCCCTGAATTGAATCCTGGAATGGATATCTGGATACTTCTTGGAGGACAGCAGAACAGGCTAATAGTCAGGCTACTAGTCAGGACCAATCAGGGCAAACTGCTTTCTCAAAGCTTGCTTTCCAAACCTCTTTCTGTAGGTATTGTGCTGGCACAATGCCCTGGGGAAACCCTGGAGATCACAGAGACTTTGAGCCTCAGCGCCATGACGATGGCTACATTGAAGTCATTGGGTTCACCATGGCCTCACTGGTGAGTATATCGCAGGTGCTACCAGACTTGGTGAATTCTGTGGGCGGTGTTACAGAGTGCAAAGTTGTTCTCATTACTGAAGAACCACCATGATTCCACATATTCAGTCAGCTAAGGCCAAAACATGCTCTGCTGTTAGGTTTTAAATGAGGGGGACAAGTTGTACTTTTGTAATAAAATAAGTGTTATTTAATAATAAAAATGTACCTTTGCAAATATGGCTAATTTGCATGTGCACTGCTCCTAAGTTAAACAGCAAGATTATTACAGTAAAAACAGCATGCATGCACGTTTTTACTGTAGGAATGTCCTATGGTCAAATAATTACTGCTGTTTCTTTTTAGCTTGTATATATTTCAATCTATGGCATAAAAGTTCAATTTTTTTGTAAAACTGGATACTGGAAACAAATATGAAATATTATATAAAATTATATGCCCATACAGTTTCCATATGCCCACTAAAAATGTTGTGAAAATGTAGTAACAGCTGTGGAAAATCTAGTAGTATTTCTGGCACAAATGTTGTCTCTCTTTTTGTTCTGCTAGGAGAAGAAAATTCAACCAACAATTTTAATTTGGCAGTGCTCTTTCTGTCAATGCTGCTGTTAAAGTGAACTAAAGCTGAGTTACTATAAAAGCAATCTCACTGTAAATACCCTAGTGTCCTACTATCACAGTAGTTAAACACAGTGACGGTCTCTTCAGAGCATGATTAAATGCAGTCAGAGAGTTGGTAGTTATCCCCGTGCTAATGTTAATCTACCGAAGGCACTGCAGCTTGAACTTAGTGTGGCCAACAGAAGACACATATCAGGGCTTCCTGGCAGGTTTGTTTAGGCCATGCTTAAGTCCATACCCTTAGGCCTTTGTTGCTGCTATGTCTTGTGTGGACTAGGTTAAAGCTAACATGGATAAGTCTGTTTTCACTGCTCTCACACATTTATTTGTTGTGTGACCTGCCCTCAGTGCATATCACATTCAGTGAATACACATGATAGTGGTGTTCACTTCCTCAAAGAGAAATTTGGACAAATCTAATCCTCAGAGCAAGCAAAAGTAAAAGGTTGCCTTGTTCAGAAATAATTTCTTTAGAAGCCTGGGTTAAGGATTCTTTTTTGGTCTCTTTTTTTTTTGATTGACCTAGTGGATTAGGGAAATAACCTACAAGTAAGCAGAATTCTGTTTGTTAGCCTAGTAGATCTTGTGGAATGAACATTTGTTACTTCACTTATGAAGATTTTAGGGTGTGTTTCTGAAAACGCTGTCAAAAGTCTATTTAGCATGTACCAAATGGCAATTTGCAGCTGGAGTCTTTTTTTGGGTTTACCTCTAATGTGTCTCTAGCTACTGGCAGTAGCTAGAGTGATCTCAAAGCTACCAACAATTTCAGTTGGGACTGAATTTTAGTAGGGCCCTTTCAGCTGTTTTTTCTCTTTAAAGGAAGCCTAGTTCAGAACTGAGGGTCTACAGGTCTACATTGGTTATGATGCTGAGGAACCGTTGTAACCCTAGGCTGTATTGATATAATCCTTACTTGCTCTGTATGTCTCCCAGATGTGCTTGGTCATACCCAAGAAGGTCTGTGAGACCAAGGAAGAGAAGTACTTTATAAGAAGTGTTGTTATGAATATTATTGACCATATTATCAGTTGATCCATAATATTAAGCTCACAGAGCAGGTTTAAGATCTTGACTTGTGTTTAGGCTGCTTTCTGTTAGTAGTGCATTAATATAGGATTTTTTTCTGCACCTGATAGATGAGAGTTAATATTCACACTACAAATTAAAAAAAATACATTTCTGCCCAAACATATCTGCTTAGAACTCGAAGGATCTACTCATTGCCCTGCTTGTTTCATTTCTTTGAAATTAATTATTGATCATGATATTTAATTATTTTTCACAGGGTCCTTCTGCTAGCCCTTTTCAGCCTGTCTAGTCTTGAGGTTGAGTTGCTGTGTAAACTTTCATAATAAGGATTTTAGATTTATCTAATTCACATTAAGGACTGTATTCTGTTCAGGAAGGGGAAATAATTTTTCTGTCTCGCAGATGTACCCAATTAAGGTTGCTGTTTTAAAGAGCAAATAATTAGTAGCATTACTGTTAGTGGAAAAACAGACCAACCAAAGCAAATTAAAAACTTTAAGAATAAACACAGGTATTTATTTGTGCATGCACATGTGTGTGTATATATTTGTGTGTATAAAACATGCTTGACATATACCAAGGTGATTAGATGTGCAATGCACATGGTTAGATATCTGCTTTTTGCCCACTACTTCTCCTTGTGAAATTTTAAGTCCTGCTTTGCAATTTTGGAGTGAAAATACATCCATTGTGACTTGTTAGAATGCCTTACACATAGAATGCTGTGTAATGGATGCTGTCTGCAAAACTGCATTTCGGATTTAACTGCCTCAACTATCTGTTCTGAGGTGTCTTTTCTTTGTCTTTTCTGTTTGTTTGGGGGTATTTTTGCTTTTGTGTGTGTGTGTTTGGTTTTTTTCCCAGGCTGCTCTCCAGGTGGGTGGTCATGGAGAGAGGTTGCATCAGTGCCGTGAGGTGACACTTTTAACATACAAGTCTATTCCCATGCAAGTGGACGGCGAACCATGTCGATTGGCTCCCTCACTCATTCGAATCTCCTTAAGGAACCAAGCCAACATGGTGCAGAAGAGCAAGAGGAGAACATCCATGCCTTTGCTGAATGAGTGAGTTAGATATGTGCATGTCCTAATGGCAGGAGGCCCGTTTGGGCAGCATATTCAGTCATGGATTTTGCATGTACTGGACTTGCAGTGCATTTACAAAAAAAACAACAACAAAAGAATTCACACCTTCTGAACTCCCTTTCCACCGTATTGTAAATACTTACCCGATTTTCTTTTATTCTTTTATCTTCTGGGTTACTCTCTGTCTTGCTTTTAGAAAGGTGTTGTATCTTTCAGTTATTTAGAGACATTTGTGCAGGCTCAGCAGTGTGCCTCTTGGCTTCTGACAGTTCTGCATATGTATGCCATTTGCCTTTGAGGTTCTTTTGATTCATTTTCTCAACTTTTTATTGATCTGCTTTTTAAGCTTCATTGGAGATCCTGTAACAATTTGCCATAATCAAGAATTACTCAGGATATCTTGTAGTCTCTGTTGTGGGAGCATGCTGCCTGGGACTGTTTGTGGAGAAGGACCTGGAGGTCCAGAAAGGGCTGTTTGCACTTCGCAGGGAATCCTGCTCCAGTATAAAAAACCAAATGAGAAATGAGTAGTCTAAAGATTAATAGAGAAAAGCTAAGAAGCTAAGATAATTGGAAACCAGGAACACGCGAAGAAGAAAAGACAGGACTAACATTCCTTTTCATAATTAAACCTTATTTGTAAGCACTGCAGATATATTTTAACACCAAAAAAATTTTCAAATTTTGACCTGTGAAAATGCTTGTCCAATAAAATAGTTTATTTTATAGAGGTGATTATTGTACTTCACACATAGGCGGCCTTCATTGCTGCTAAAATGAGTGGCGTAGTAAGTGCCTTTGCTGTTTTTCATCAAGTATTCTTAAAGTGAAGCAAAACAGTCTGCCCCTTCTACAAAGACACTGAGCTAAAGGCCTAAAGTTATCAAGGATCCACATTTCATTCAAACATCCATGCACTGAGGGTTTCATTTTTCTGTGGAGGTGGGTGGGGGATTTTGCTGTTGCAGCTGTAATGGTGAGGCAAAGTTTATGAAGAGATGTAACATCTTTCATTAGACTAACTCATATAACTGGAAAAAACAGTCAAGGTCTCAGGCACGCCTTTTCTCTTCAGGTATCTTAAAGGTTTTCTGTGTCTTTCAACTGTATCATCTAGTAGAAGATATTGCTTGACTTCAAACTTTGACTCCAGCCCTTTAGAACTTCTTGTCATCTGCTGCTTGTCAATCTGTTCATGTAATCAAAGCCTCCCTGGTTACTTTCAACATCTTCCTGTTCAATTTAGCACTCTGTATTCTCTTACTGAGACTAATGCTTTAAGCTTCAGTAGAAAACTATATCTGTAACGTGCAATTCCTATTTGCTTGGAAAATACGTAAGGTTTACTCATCTCTCTTGAGCAGTGAAGAATAGCAGACTCTTGCCTGTGGGCAGTGATGCCTGATTTCATCCAACCACAACTCAATTGTGTTTGAAAGCTAGAATCGAGCAGACAGCAATCTTGGGGCATCTTTTTCTACACTGAGGGAGGCTAATGCAAATGTAAAATGAAAATTTCTGGTATTTCAATCTGATAATTAGCATGGTTAGGCTTGGATTTTAAGATCTGAGTTTAAACTGTGGTAGGGAAATACAGATTCATAATATATGCCAGTTGTCAAGAGGATCTTATTTGTGGCTTAGCTTGATTTCAGTGTGCTATGGTAGACTACATTGCTGTCAGTCCTTTGATTTGGCTGAGATATTTCCCTGCAGACCTATGTCTTGGGAAAATACAAATGATCTGTCAGGGACTCTAGTCTCAGCCTCATGTATCAGAAATGGTGTGTATGTATATTTATATCTACATCTATACCTATATATCTCTCTGTGTATGTACTTTGCTCTCAAGTGTTGAAGGGGAGTGAGAGAGAGGAGTTGAATCTCCTGGTGTGATAAAAAGTAAATGGCATGTTAAAGGTTAAATTTCAGGAAGCGTTTACTATTTTAAAGAAGTTCATTCAATATGATGCTGATTTGCAGTATTTCACAAGAGAGAAAAATTTCAATAAAATATGTTTATCTACATTTCTTAACTTGATATCTGGAATATATCTCCCTATTACATTGAAATCTCCCAGAGAGCCTTATATATGACTGAAGACAATAGATTGTTCTCTTACGACTGTCATCTGAATATTAGATGTGTGAGATAAGTAAGTGGGTCTGGAGCTATCCCACTAATTGTTAGACAGCTGTTTTTGAGCTCCTGCTTCCCAGGAAAGTGATTAAAAAATTATCTTGCGTCACAGTAATGCAGAGCTGCTATTATTGTTGGCTTTGATATTATTGCTAGATAAGGAGAGGAGTAGGAATGCTCTTTGGAGTTTTAGCTAGTCCAGTGTCATAAGTAGAAAAAGACTTAATTTGAAGAAGTCTTACACTGTGTTTCTGTTTTCTTACTCTGTTCTCCTTTGTTCTGGAGGTTTTAAGGAGAGGGTGTTTAGAGAGGATAGTGAGTTTGTTGTTTGCCTTATGGATGCACTTGAATTTCCAGGGAATAATAGTATTTTAAAATTGAAAAGCCCATATGTAATGTAGCTGAGTGAGAAGAACAGAGATTTCATGCTTCTCTCACTTGGGAGCGGGAGGGCCTTAGAACCATGATTCTCTTCTGATTGTCACAGTTGCCATCTTCCTGATTGCAGCTGTTCTCCTTCAAAACCTGTGGACGCTCCAAGAGGATACTTGTATATACGAAAAAGGGATCTGACCTTCTTTGACCTGTTTTTCCCTCCATTTGCCCACTATTGTGCTTCCAGCACCTTCTAATTGCACAGAAACTGCCTCATGTGGTTCTACACAGACATTCAAGGCTGGAACTCCTATATGTTGAGAGTCCTTGTTTTATTTGTCACTGAATAATTTGCCTTTTTCAAGGTGTGGGGAAAAATTTCAGCAGCACTTTTGACAGTGTAAAGGTTCCTAGACTTAAAAAAAAAAAAAAAAAAAAAAAGTTGGTCATGGAATCAGATTAAGGAATAAAAATCTAGTGTTTCTGTGGGGCTACTTAAACTGAAGGAGCCTCCCTTCCCTGTTGATAGCAGCAGCGTGAAAAGCTGCATTGAAGCTATTAGGGAACAAGTAAATATAACATGCTGTGTTGTGTCATAGCTGGGTGAATTACTGGCAATTAATATTTTATTCAGTTATTTCATCTTTCACTGCTGACTTGTCTACAAACAAATTTCTCAGTATATTAATTGTCCCGAACCATTCATGGACTAGTTGCTGCAACTAGTGATCTGTCTTCTTAGCATTCATCAAGCATTCATTTTTTTAATATTTCCTTTTGGAAAGTTAAGCTGTTTTGATGTGATTATATGAGTACTCTTCAGTAGGTGAGGATGACCTGTTTATGGTTTGTACTCTTCTGATAACTTTAAAATTTTAGAGTTGAAGCACAGTGGAGGGAAGTCATTACTTGGTGAATACAGTTACAGTGCTTCTAATTTGTTTCTAATGGAGGCTGTCCAAACGTAAAAGGCAGGCATAATCTCTTCCTCATCCTACAATGCGTTGCTCTACAATGGAGATAAGTAACAATCCAATAAAGTGTTTCAAGCCAGAAGCAACTTTTTAGGTGCAAGGAATATACAGGGTAAGATGATGCTGTTCACGCGTGGTTATGGATTGGTTGAAACAAGGCAGATAGTGGGGTTGTGGGGGAAAAAAAGGTGGGTTTCTTTTCTTCTCATGTCTTTTCTGTTTGTACCAGCAAAAGCAAATTTTTGGTACAGCCAGATCAGCAGACTCAGCTTTTCTGGAAAAGAGTGAATTATGTTCTTATTCTCCTTCCCTTAAAAAAACTTGCTGGCTAAGTTCTCATTCCTATTCTCCACTACTGATCATGGTAACATGTGAAAGAGACAACATATAGCGTGGTTTTCTGTGATCAAGCCAAGAATGTGGTTCTTGTGAGCTATAAGCAAAATGTGTGTGGAATAAGAGCAGCAGCTGTGGTTCAGTTTTCCAGGAGTCATTTTCTGGTTAGAAACTACAGTTTAGCGTGCTGCTCAGTAAGTTTCAGTTAATGATTGCTTTCTGAACCTCAAAAGACGGTATTTTGCTTTCACTGGCTTTTAGTTTGGATTGAGGAAGTATGTCTTGCATGACGGAAGAGAAAGAAGAGGGAAGAGCTTATAGGTAAAACATATTCCATATACTTTACAGAAACAAAGGGACCATCTGAGTTATAAACACTAAAAGAGAGTCAGTCTTGGGAGTCACTACATATAAAATGCATGTTTCCCTAAGGTACATGAAAGAAGAATGGAGACAGCAATTTGTCATTGTGGATACAAAATCTCCAGTAAGGGTATTTTTTTCTTCTTAAACGTTAACTAAAGTTGGCCAACTTTTGGAGACAATTCCATCCATTCAGATCTTGGCTTTGATGTTTGTTTGCATTTCTGGACCTGCTTCCAAAGTCTGCTGCGTTGAAATTTTTCAGTGCCTGTGGAACATATCCTGGGGCTCCTTGTCTTCCTTGTATAGCCGTGTGCCTAGCTTGTCATTGGTCCTCCTCACTCATGTCTTTAGAAAGCTCCTGTGTGCCATGTAGCAGTGATTTTCTCCATTTGCATGTCTTCTGTTGCTCTTGGCTTCCTAGTGTGAACTTGGAGCTCTGCATGTCTCTTCATTCAACTTTTGTGTGACACATTCCTTTTGGTTCTGTTTAAATGTTGTATGTCTTTCTTTCTTTCTTCTCTTCCGCTCTTTTTTTCTCTCTCTCTCTCCCCTCCCCACCTTTTTCCTTGTCTGTCCACACTGTGTGTTGCCTTTCTCCTGGCCACTCATTTCCTGCTGCCTATAGTATCCATAAAGTGCAGTCTGCTGACCTGAGGAGAGTCTCAGCTCCCCCTGATTCCTTCACTGTGTGAGTATCTGTCTTTTTTCTACTTTCAAAGTTCCATAATTTTTTGCTGTTACCCTGTGTGTCATTCAACCAGCAGATGAGGCAGTAAAATCCAGTGACAAATGGGAAGTGGGAGCTCAGGTAACAGCATGGCAGGCATAGGGCAGTGGCCTCACCAGCAAAGACATGGTTCCACAGTACCCAAGTCAGGTGAGCAGGGCATGTCTGGTGACAGTGACCAGGTTCAGCCAAGAGTCCATCTCACCAGACAAATCCATAGCAACAGTCAGCTCTGAAGTTAAGCGCCAGGCACCATTCCTGGAAACAGTTGAGATGAGAGCTTTCCATCCTTTGGTTTTAATCAAAAACATATGGTGAACAAACTCAGCTATAAACCATATGTCCAGATACAGCTGATCAAAATAGGAAACAAGTCCCCCAGAGCAGTGGTGTGACACTGGCTGCAGCTGCATTGAAGATGGAGACCTTCCCGCTGCCACCTTGGCAATATCTTGATTGCCAGCAACTCCACTGTACTAACTTGCTAGATAGTAGCTAAATTATTCAAGAGCCTAATGTCTTTTTAAAAATGTGGTGAATTGGCACTTAAAACACTTGTACCATTGTACCATTGTATGTTGGTATCTTCTAATTCACCCCGTTTATGGAAACATGCCATATTATGAAAACCTGTGTATGTCCACAATTAAAAAAAAAAAAAACAAACCAAAAAACCCAACCATCACCACCATCACCCCCCAAACCCAAACAAAAAAATAAAGCCCAGCTTAATGTAATATGTCAACTCAGGCAGTGTAGTTTGTCTTCAGAAATGCTTTTTTACTTTCAGTCAAAAAAGACATGTTTTGCTTTGTGTTGACATCCCTTTCGTCATCTTGCTTTGCCAGTCTTATGATGGACATCTTTTCAAACAGGTTAGGACTATCAAAGAAAGGAATTTGAAATACATGTTGAAAAATATCAAATTTCAGAGCTATAAATCCAGGTATTCAGAGCAGAAACTTGATTCCAAGAATGATTATTATTCTATCATAGAAGAAAGTCAATGGTATATGCTAAAAGAAAACCCACCAACACTTCTCTGTTCTAAAGACTAAGCATGTGCAATAGATGGCGTATAAAATGTTCAACAAACCAAGAGTTATTTGGGAAAACTGACTGAATAATTTTAAGAGCAAATTTCAGCTTTATAGAAAAGGACCTGGGGGTCCTGGTGGACACCCAGTTGACCATGAGCCAGCAATGTGCACTTGTGGCAAAGAAGGCTAATGGTATCCTGGGCTGCATTAGGAGTGTTGCCAGCAGGTCAAGGGAGGTGATCTTTACTCTCTACTAAGCACTAGTGAGGCCACACCTGGAGTGCTGTGTGCAGTTCTGGGCTCCCCAGTACAAGAGCGATATGGAGCTAGTGGAGAGAGTCCAGTGAAGGGCGATGAAGATTACTAAGGAGCATTCCTCCTATGAGGAAAGGCTGAGAGAGCTGGGTCTGTTTAGCCTGGGGAAGAGAAGGCTCAGGTGTGAATTCATCAATGTCAAGGAAGGGTCTAAAGAAGACTGAGCCAGACCCTTTTTAGCGGTACCCAGTGACAGGACAAGAGGCAATGGGCACAAACTGTCCTGGGCAGCCTGCTCTACGTGGCCCCTGCTTGAGCAGGGGGTTGGACCAGATGACCTCCACAGGTCTCTTCCATCCTCAACCATTCTGTGATTCTGTGAAAATTCAGAAAGCTGCAAGTTCCTCATTGTTGTTTTGCGAACAAGGAAGGATTTCCAGTTCAGTGTGCCTTATCCCTGGATCATCTTTGCTGTACTTTGCTGAGGAAGAGAAAGTAATACAAATGCCTTGTCTCACTGATTCAGTGTCTAAGCAAGCCTCTAGAAAAAAGTTGAGATAAGCCTTATTGCTTACACAGAACATTTAAGTAAGCTGTGGGTCTGGGAGAATGGGTATTGTTTCCAAGTTGAGGGATATCCCTTGGAAAATGACCTTCAAGTTTTGATACTGTTCATTTGAATGTCTCATTTGATATCAGCTGTGAGGATAAGGTAGGGGGAGAGAGAGACTTGTGAGCCCCAAACTAATTTGTAAGTCAGAGATGTTCTGTATCTTAAAATCTGTAAAAATAGATTAAACGTGCTGTTGCACTGTGGCTGCCAATTAATGCGTCTGGCAAATTAAAAATAAGAACCCATGAGGTATTAGGGAAATTTGATTTGGATTGTGATGGCTTTGAGATTCAAATGTTCCTCCTTTTTTGTTGAACAACATAGGAAGAGCCTGACTTCCAGTTAATACTGAACAGCAGGGCAAATTCTGCTGAGACCTGGTGATGGATACAGGCTGTCTTAGATAAATTTCAGGTTCTCTGCAGCAGGATATGCATGGGAATTTGGGGCAGTCAAAATTATTAGGCACATATGGTCTTTGTTGCAGAGACAGTAGAACTGTAGTGTGATCCATTTCAAATGTTTATACAGAGTGCATAAGTAAATACAAGTGTTGTATTTTTAATTGAGGCTCTTTTAAAAGGAAGGTAAAGACTTGCATTTTCCAGCTGGGTCTTCAGTTGAGATGAGAAGGATGCACATGTGACAGTACATCTGCTTTGTGTGGTTGATGCAAAGGAGTTCTGAAAAAAAATTACCATTTGAAAAATAAAACATAATTGACTCACGTAGGTCTTACTGTTCTTTTACAAGTGAAATAAGCACTGTGGATATGCTGTGATTTTTTTTTTTTTTTTAATCTGCATAAATGAAAATAAACTATCACCTTATTGGTAAATAGTTTATACTCTTTTATAGAGTTTAGAGTAATGATTGCAGCAAGGTATGCATATAAAACCTGTGTGAATAGCAAAGGAGTAATATGAAATAATTTTTTGCTTTTAGAGATCCAAATGCCAAACAGAATCAGCTTTGTGGGTTAGGTTGAATATGGGTGTTGTCTATAGGAGGAGAGTCTAGTAAAGAATAGCAGGAGACAAGGCATAAGGGAGAAAGTGTTAGAGTTAACTGTTCTCCAAATGCATAGTTAAGGATGAAAATGCTCATATATATCTTCTCCCTGTTCTCCATTACATGAATTATAGGGAATTGAGTCTCATCTTTTCTTTGTCAGTTTTTCCTGTTCAGCATGTGGGCTTCTGTTTAGTGGTATCATTACTATCGGAGAATCCACTGTGCTTGGAAGTGTAAAGTGCGAGAGAACTACAGCTAGCATGGTGAAGGAGAAAGAAAATAAAGACCAGGATTCTACGTGGCACTTTGGCACGTGTTTAAGTGTATGTGTGGGTCTAGCCTTTATACAGCAAAACGCTCGAGCGCTTGCTGAAGCAAGTGTGAGGTAAGAAAGTGCAAAAGGGTTTAGTACAGTTGGGTTTAACCTGGCTTATCTGCAATAACACTCATCAAATGGAAAGAAAAAAATATGTGGTGGAGCTTATATTTTTAGGGGTATTTTTTTAGGTAAAGAGCTTAGCAAGAGCTTTGCCTTAAAATAGCAGTAGACTTTTGTGAAGCACTGAAATTTGCCCATCAAAGAAGGCTGGATGATTCTGCTGTATCGTGGCAGTTCTTATGTTTTAAGTAGATAAATGCTGTGAAAAACACATTTATTTTTAATGTATCATTTCCAAGCTCTGCCAATAAGATCTCAAAAGTAAGGTTAATTTCTTTTTCTCCTCTGGTTGCTGCTTTCCTTTTTCCAATTGTTCTAAACACTGGAACACTTAATTAATTTTGCATGTTTATTTCTTCTCTAGGAGATAGGTAATTCATTAATCTGTCACTGCAAACATGCCCCAGAGGAGTGTGATTTTTTTTTTTTAAAGTTTATTTTTTGCAAGGGAGGGGGGCAGTAGAAGATTCCTTTTCTGTTTACTGAATCATTAAAATCTGTATCTGTGTAGGCTGGTGTGGGCTGTATTCTGGAAGATCTACGAGAGATTTTTCTCTGGATTCTATAGAGTTGTTGCACTGTTCATTATTATTATTTCCTTTCTCTATGCAGACACAAAGCATAAGAAATAGTTCACAGCATTCATAAATAATTGATATAGGAATTAGGGCATATATAATTTAAAAGTCTACCTTCCCAGTTAAATCAACCTGGTGGCATGGCAGAAGTGTTATCAGGTTGCTGTGCAGGAGTGCCAAGGGCAGGACCCAAGCTCACTCTCTCTGTTTTCTTTCCTGGGTGACTGGAGGCAGGAGCATGTTTCTTAGGAAAACCAGCTGTGCTCCAAGTGAGTTGGCTGGCATCCTCTTGCCTGTTGCTGGATGATTAATAGGGGTGAGAGGAGGAAGTCACAGCTTCATCAAAAGCTTGAGTGTGTTTTCTTGGTGAATGGAAGTAGATCAGGTTCTGCTGGTAGTCTCAGAATAGGTACATGTGGCTTTGCTTCTGTGGGTTTGAACAAGTGGTGGAATGAAAGGGATTTAAAAAAAAAAAAAAGCCCTTCTCATTCTTTCCTGTCAAAGCTCTGTGTTTTTAGGTTGGGTTTTTTTTTTTTTGGTGGGGCGGGAGGTGGTGGTGGTGATGGTAACACTTCTAGAATCCCAAAAATGTGATAGTTCAGGCATAGGAGGGAAACAAATGCATACCTTTTTTTTTTTTTGGTAAGCAACTTCCAGCAGTGGGGTGGGTGGTGTTAAAAATGACTTCACATTACAAACAGTTTATCTAGCATGATGTTGACTTTCTAAGTCAACATCCCTGTAAAAAGAGTGGTTCTGATTCTGGTGTGTAACTTGGTATACAGTGGGATGGATATCTTCTCACAGAAGGGTAGACTTAAAAACCATAAAACTTAAATTAACTGTTTATGTTAATGAATGTCTACAAGTTTTAAGAATTCCCAGAATGCATGCCCTTTTCCTTGTAATAGGAATTATTCAATATCTAGCTGATCTTCTGTATTCTTGTGGAAAAGTCAAATGCTGTTTGTCTGATAGTAATACAATTTCCTTGTACTGTTCAGCCATTTTGCAGCTAAAAAAGGAAATAAAATAATTTGCTGTTACTGAAATTACATATCTTTTTGATGCGAGTGGAATAATTTTGAGAGGACCTCATAACATCTCTGTAGAATCTTTCATAGTTTGTTCCAACTAAATAATGTGCATAGCTTTTCTACAAGGCTCATTTTGATTGTTATTTAATAATGCCCTGAATGTGCACTTCTGGTCCATGCTAATCAAAAGTCCATCAGACAAAATTCAATATGGTAAACTAGCCTATCTATGCTCCTGATTTGAGAAGACTGATATTTAGATTTGTGTTTAAATGGAACCATTATAGCTAATCAACATGAATGAACAGAATGTTTCAGTTGACCTGAATCTGTATTTATGATCCCATGGGGCATATGACCTTTAGGATGTAGTTCTGTGGATTGGTGTGCTTGGGGAATAAGGTTCTTAATTAGATTCTTTAGGAGGTAATGGAATTAATTCATCTGTACTTTAAATTACTTTTAATTGACCATGTAATACACCATTTTGAAGAATAATAGGTGTAAGAAATTTAAATATTTTAGGTTGAATTGCAGTGCAGCAATCCCTTCAAGTTTAATTTTAAATTGTCTACTGCTGTATCGGGAAAGCTTTTCTTCCTCTCCTTACAGTTAAGCAAGTTGTTTTATACAGTGTTTAGAATAATCCATTTCTATTAATATCGTACTAATGTTGCTTTCAGTGACATTCATCACCCTATTATTAGCTTTTACATGGACGTGCTTATGTGCTTAAGCTTTGCAGTTTCTGAATACGCTGAATTTGTCTGAACAAGATAAATTGTGCGATTCATATAATAATATGGATTATTATCAGTATCTGTAAAGACTACAGAAGTATTGATGGTGGAAGTGTTTTCCTCGGCTGCATTAAATAGACCTCTGTATGGAACTCATGAGTTCTGTGAGTGAACAAGTTAATTAGTTGGATGATGAGGACAATATTCCCTGGTGTCAATTGCCAGTCAGCACAAAGAATGAATATTCACATAGTGAATTTTAGAGCCAAAGCTATATTGAATAGGTAATAAAATTTAGTGAGACATTAATATTATGTCATTCAACAACTGTATTCTGACAGAGCAAAGAGTATTTGCAAATAAATCATGAACAAAACCATTGGATTTCAGTCACTGAATAAATGTTTTTTTGTATTTATTGCTGTATGTATGCACATACATATACATATAAATGTGAGTTATGAATGTATTACCTGTGACTGGACTTAGCTAAGTACATAAAATCTCTACCCTGTAGAAGGGACCTCTTAGCCTTCCTATTTCTGATAATCATTTATTTTCTATAGAAAGCTGCTGTTTCCAAGGTTACATTTTTATGACTAAGATAGCTAAACTTTTCAAATGGGCAAAATGGCAAGTCTTGTTTCTCTGCAGTTGTATGTTTTAGCACACACAGCTTGCTTAGGTAGTAGTAGTTCCATGTCTTTATAAAAAGGGGGTGAACAGGAGAAGAAACAGGAGAACAGGAAACTCTGACACTTGCCAGCTGATTACCCTCCCACCCCTCCCAGCTCCCTCCCTGGAAAGGAACTATTTCTCCTCAGGTAATACATTACATTTAAGATGGTGTGCCTGTTTTTTCCATAGAAGCAAATTCAGAGATATACAGTGCACTGACGTACCAAAAAATTATACTTTTTACAAAAGCATGGGAAGTACCTCTTGGGTATTTTCTAGTTAAAAGGTGCTTTTGGAGAGTGTGTGTGGCTCCTGGAGCAACAAAAATGTTTTAGATTTGCTGTTGATTTTAGACCTTTTTCCTCCTCCAGTTCCAAGCAAATAAAAAGGCCTTGCTCACTTCTCCTTTTCAGATGAAAGGACTAATTTGACTCAGGAAGGTGATGCTGGAGATGCAATAGGTTGCCACCAGCTTCAAGCCAGGAAATAACATTTGTAAAGAGAAGGTGCACGCTTTCCTTTCTTATGTGGCATTAGGTAGTGAGTCAACATAGCTACAGAAGTCAGTGTTGTCTTTCTTTCCCCTTGGCATCCAAACACTATCCTGTCCTCCCAGGGAGGCTGCAGGGAGACAGATGGTAACTAACAACATCTGGATTGGCCAGATGCTGGCATGAGGCTCAACATCCCCCCCTCCCCTTTTTGCAGGTCTTCTTGAACATTGAATATAGGGTCAACAAGACCATCCCCTCACCTCGACATAAAGGCTCCAAACATACACTTGGAGAAGCTGTTCTGTTTCCCTGTCTTCCTCTCCTCTCCCCCTTTCATGTGATATTCAGATTACCTGTTGCAATGATATGTTTGAAATGAGGCCAGTTGTGTGGTAGGACATAAGTCTACCACTAATTCATTGATAATGGTTTCCAAGAAAGTTCATGTTTGAACTAGTGCTTAGACACTGAGAAGCAAAGAACTACTATACCTGCTTTTACACAGCTTTCCTAGTATTTTTATGCCAAATGAGTTGTTACAAGCAAAGCACTATAAAAGGAAGATAGTTCTGCTGATTTTTCTTACATTATCTTCCCAGAGAACTAAAAAATCTTGGGTCTGGATGATAATTTAAAAAAATCTTAGTAGAGAATACAGAATTAGAATACAGAATTAGAATTATTTGTAATAATTACTATTCAGACAATAATCCAAGTATTTTCAGGCATTCCATTTTCAGCTACAAGTAAAAAAATCTTGGTGAGACTGTAGGGAAAAAAGCAACACAAAAAAATCACTGTACTGTTATTGAAAAATTAACTTTTACCCTAATGAAGGTAGCTTTGGGGAAGAATGGGTAGATGGCCTTGAGAATAAGGGATTGAATTCTGGGCTGAAGAGTTCTGTTGAATTCTTGCCTCTGTCGAAGATTAGGTGTGTGAACTTGGCAACATCAATCCTTCTTTTTTTTTCCTTCCTCTTATCTAAACCAGGGACCATAGGAAAAATTATCATTTCTGAAAACTCAAACATGATGGTTACATATAAGTACCAAATAGAAATATTGAAACAGCAACTTTTAAAGTCACTTCTGATTCAATGATGATTGCTCTGGATCAGACAAAAAAATTAACAGGTTTTTTTTTTTTTGTGACCCCAGGCTTGCTTGAGTTGTTTCACCTCAACATCTGGAAATGGAAACAACGGCATGACTGAGACAAGCTCACAGGGAGACATGGAAGCTGGGGAGAGGATCACCTGCCCTGTCCCCAGTATTTCCCACAATAGAGCATGGCTTGTCCCCAGTTGCCTGTATCAGGCACACTCCTGTCCTGCCATGCACTAAAGAACATGAGAGAGGCCAGTGTGTGGAACGAGAGAAAGTGAAATGTGAGTGGGAAGTATTAAAGATCTCGTAGCTGTAGTAAATTCTGCACAGACAGTGCAGAGGTACAAAAATACATAAACAGATTCATCTCTTAACAGCGAAGGACACCAGTAGGTTGCTGGGGAAGCCAGACTGATGGGATGCAATGGATGGTTGAAAGACAAGTATCACTCAGATATCTGCTATGGAAGATCTAAAAGGACAAATCAGGAGAGAAGGGAGTTGGTGATCTTCTATTAGGAGTTAAAATTACAGTTTACCTTGGGAAGACGCAAAGTTCCTGCACTAAACTGTTTTTCTCTAGTAGGGAGAGCAGCACTGGACATCACAGCACAGGGTCACAAAGTGGAAGGGAGGGTCTGGGCATCATACACAGATGAGCTCTGTAGCAAGGAAGAAATGGAGAAGAGCAAGTAGGGGGTGGTTATAGTGTGGTTCTGGTTTGGAGGGCAAACGTACCTTGTGCTGGGCTGAGTAATTCCTGCGCAGGAGTATCAGCTTTTGGTCAAGTGGCTATTTTGAACTGGGGATTGGACAGCATTTTTTTATAGCGTTCCAGCTTGGGTTGCTCAAACATTTCAGCACAACAGTACAGATTTAGTTCTAGTTTCAGGAGACATGACAGTTTGAGACAGTTTTTTGGGTTGGGTTTACACTTGGCTTAATTCAGCACATAGCAAGGATGGCTGTCTTTGTAGCATGGTCGAGTGTTACAACAGAAATAAGTTGCTGAATTTTCCTGTCTCCCCACCCCTTTTCCTCCCAGTTGAGTTAAAAGAAGCAGAGGTAATTCACAAGCAGTCCCTTCCCCACACCTACCAACAACCCCCAGGTTGTGAACCTGTTGGCTGGAAGACTGAGCTACCTTCATCATAATGCACGGTGGCAGAACATTATGGGAAAAGCAACGTAGCTTCTTCCGGTATTGTACCAGTGCATAAAAGACTTCACTTTTCAGAGCTGTCAGTCTGTCATTTTCATGAACCCTACTACATGCAGTGAATTATTTCTTTTTTCCTCTCAGACAAAGACGATGCAGTTAAATTCCTATGTTTTCTGACTTAAACATTTCCTTATCTTTTCTTGGCTAAAAATAAAATCTATGATTTTCATTTTTGAACTTGCATTTTATAGAAATTGAAAGGGAACATAGTTCCTCAGACTACGTTCATTTCTCAGCCAGCAAGGTGACATTTAAACTTGTCTTAAAAAGAAAAGAAAGAAAAAAAGTGTCAGGCTTAGTGCAATTATGTTGTTCTTCCATCTATGCACCTTTCCCCTCCATTTGCATGCACTCATCTTCTCCAGGTTGCTGAGCCAGCTGTAGAGCCTGCAGGTTGAGAGTGCTGTTCTGTAGGATGACATAAGGGCACCTGAGTTAGAAAGCTGCCCCCTGAAGCTGTGCTGAAAGTTACCATCCCAGGTGTCTGTTATCAAACTGCAAAAACTTTTCTTAAATATGGGCAGTTTGCTGATATCTTGGGGCACTTTGATGCAATAGTCCCTGTCAATCAGCACAGGAAAAACATTAGGCAGCCTATATGTTTCTGAGTGTTTCAGTCTTGCTGCTACTGTTAAGCATGTATGATTTCTTCTAAGCTATTCTTCATGCGTCTTAGGTTTATTTTTATCATTAATACAGAAACTCCTGTTCAGAAGGTGAATTTCTTCAGCACAGATCCTTCTACAGTATAATCTTACACTCCAGTTTTGGAGGCACCCTCAATTTATAATCCTTTATCACTTTTTAGGCAAAGAGTTCTTGTGTCAGTAGAGCTTTTTTTTAACTAGGACTTGATTTTAAATCTTTATTTTCATTTGTCCAGGTGTGACAGAGCTGTTTATACCTACAGAGAGAAAGCATGCAATAAGCTAATGCTGAAATAATTGCTGTTTGCTGTCCCAGTGGCTCTACCAAGAGATGGCCACAAACCATGTGTTTTGTCAGGTCTGCAGTATTTTCAGGTCAAAAAGAAAATTGCTCGCTTGATTAAAAAGAAATAAAAACTTTACATTTTTGAGATGTCGCTTGTCCTGATTGGCGTTTATACTAGCAGTGCAAATGCTGTGGGCCAAATATCTTAAAAGTGAGACAAAGAAGAAAGTAAGGCTGTATATTTATGACAGTGCACAGTATTTCAACTTTTAAAAGGCAGCATGTGTATGTGGTGGTCATACCACTGGCAGACTTCTGTTACTAACTAGATTAAAACAGAGAAAATAGATGGCCTTTTGGTGGAAGCACAGGATGAAGAGTCTACTTTTAACTGAGCCAGGGGCCAGTTCTTACAGGACAGACAGTTGATATATGCATTGTAATACACAGGTTATCTATCTTTCTTTAAAAGCGGAAAATGCAAATGTGGCCAAGTTAATTTACATAGCATTCAGTTAAACTTGCAAAATCAAATAATAGGTTACAGTAAGGTGGAAGCCAGCATGAAATCAAAACAAAGCTTTTCAGGACAACTTTCTAGAAATATATGGACACTTTAACTTATAGATAGGGACCCGCTGAGTGTGTCAAAATTATATAGACAGTTGAGGCAACTGAATCTGGCTGGAATCTGTAGAAATGAGGTTCCTGTGCTGCTACTTGCTTTTGAAAGTTCTCCTGGGTTCTGTGCATTGGACTGACTACTGTGGAAATCTGTTTCTTAGCCACATTTCTGTTGCCTGTTTCCCAGAACAGAGATGCTGAATGAGGATCCTCCAGGGATATGAGGGTGGATGGTCTCATGGGCAGAGGAATGGTTGTCCTGAGAGACTTCCCAAGAAAGCATCTGTGTCCTGAAACACAGCTTGGCAGATCTACTGACTGTGGTAGGGCCCTAGGGATGTACAAAAAGGCAAACTGCAGAGGGGAGGGGTAGCTATATAGAGATTAGAGAACTCAGAAAAACCTCTGTAATTCCAGACCAAACAGCCAGCAAACGGGCTTCTTGATCTTGCTTGTCATTTATGGTCTAATGTCTATGTTGTTGTGCCGTGGGTAGTCATAATTTTAAATGCAATGATGGGCCTGTGAGGAGTTGGCCCAGGTTTGAAGAGGCTTGCTCTTTTTCTTCTTTCAGAGAAGATTAAAATCACTTCATATCCTATTTTCATTTTGCTCTTCCATGGAACACTTCACCTAAGAAGCTGTCTTCTTTTTTTGCAGTCCTCATTCCATCCCAGATCGCCTGCGGATCAGAGTGAACAGGATTAATTTACAAGAATATGAGGGGCTACATTACGACAAGGAAAAACTCCGGGAAGCTTGTAAGTTGGAAGAAGCCAGGTTGTAGCTGCTTTTGGTAGAACCTGCTGTATAAATCTTACATTAACAAAAACCTCCCAAAACAACAAAACCAAAAAACCCCAAACACAGGGTGAAGCATACATTTTTGGATGAGTCGCATAGAGTGTATACTCATCTGTCTGTATATATGCACATAAATATTCTCTCTGTATAAATATTCTCTATAAAAAGCATATATAGAGAATTCACCTGTTTTCTTACTTAATTATGCCTTCTGCAAGTAGATTTTATTTACTGTAAAATAAGTGGTTTTCACACCTGTTTTTTTTATTCATGTCTTTCTGTTGGTTCTGCTGGGTTTCTACTAGTGTATGAAACTATTCAAGATTTTATGATTAGCATCAAATTTGAAACTGAGTGGGGGGACCATAATTAATTTCGTATTGAGAATGTGCTCTGACCTTGAACGTATTTCTTGCACAGGTGCATTTATCTTGGGAAACACATCCGGCTTCCCCAGTCCCTTATTCTTTAACAGCCTTCAGTTTTCCATATAAGAGAATAATCACTGTTTTGTTTCCTCATATAATGGTTTAATTGCCACATTCAGGGGTAAGTCAAAAGCAGACAGCCGGTTGCTTTGGAAACATTGACGATGACGATCCATGCTTAAAAATTGAGTTCCTTTCCTTGGTGACACACGGAGTCATTAATCAATGAGGGACATGGCTGCTTGTGATAACAATTTAAGTCTTGTTCATGCATCTGGCTCATTATTCATATTGAATTACAAGCATGACTGTTTGTTGTGCAACAAAGCTTGAGCTCCCTCTGTAATACAGAGCTCTGGTAATTACAGGATGACAATCCTTTTAATTGGTTTGCTTATCTTACTGTTGGAAGATAGTTAAACTGTTTCACTCTCTCTCTTCTAATCCCACCCCTCCTTATTCTTCCAGTTCACCAGCTCTCCTTCCAACAAAAGAACTGAAATGGCCTAAATTTTACTATAGGTCCTGACAGCCTTTTCTGAAGTTTCTGTTAGTGGATTTTGGTCATAATTAAAGCAGTCAAAGCCTTCATCACTGGACTGAGAAGAATTTTAACAGGATGAGGATTATGGCTCACTGGAGAGGAATTTCCTTCAAGTTTAAATTGAGTTTGACCTTGAGTAGACTTCAGGCCATATTGAACCCACATCTATCCAACCCTGTCAGAAGCAATCTGCTTCATTTGATGGTTCATCCTATGCTTTCCCATCTGAGGAGAGCTATCTCATCCATCATCACTATGGATGTAAATTTTGTCTGTGTGTCTATTTAGTATATATTATGTAGTCCTTAAGAGCCATTTACATGTTCTGACACAAAATATACAACTTTTTACACTGTTGTCACTGCAGTTGCAAATGAGTATTTATGTTGTTTGTCACCTGCAAAAAACCATAATGATAGCATTACAAAAAATGCCAGAGAATGATCTGGAATCTCTGAGATTTGGTTTTAGATTACACACACATTTGATCACTTGCTGGATGTGTACTTAAGAGGTTTTCATTCAAAAAGTAGATGTTTGTCCATCATGAGTTAAAATGATTGCTTTCAGGTATTGGCAGGCCATTTGCAATAAGACTCCTCTGTCTCTCTTTCAAGTTGCTGCATGGCCAGCTTGTTAATATAACATAGCTGGACTGGAGTATTCTCCCCAGTTGTTTTTCATGAAGTTGTTTTGCCTATCTGTTCTCCTTTAGCTGTCTCAGTAATGCCTGTGCACTACTGTTTTTACATTAAAATATGAGAAAGCAAATAATATCCCTATCAACCTAAAATAAATCAGAAAAGATACCTCACCTTACCCTTTGCAGGTATTAGGAATGTCCTGTGTAAGAACATATAACTTACAGCATACAGTGATGGTCATCAGCCTGCTTCTCTGGACATATAGCTTAAGTGTCTCCTATCAGAATTGTCCAAACTTTAGTTTTCAGGAGACTGATTTTGATTTGAGGACTTCTGGATGATGCTAATTACAACTAAAGGAAATTATTTGTGGGAAGAGAAGTGCTCTCTAAACAGTCAGAAACCAATCTGTTTAAATATTCTAGCCAGCTCCTGGCTAGAATATTCTAGCCAGAATTCCATGAAGTAAAAAATGAAAAATCCCTGTGGTTCACTGAGCACAGACCTAATGTCCCAGTCGTCTTGTGACTTATAGCAAGATGCTTGCATCTCTTCTGGAAACTGAGGCATAGCCAGTCATCAAGCTGCATGGTTACACTACAGACTACATAACTTAAGTTTTTATGAGGAAGGAAGCTGGAAAAATCACTTAAATGTTCCTCTTAAGAAGAGCAGATAGCCATTTTAATTGCATTTCTGACATAGCTAATTGGATACATTTTAAATGGTTTTCACACCTGGGTTTTTTATTCATGTCTTTCTGTTGGTTCTGCTGGGTTTCTACTAGTGTATGAAACTATTCAAGATTTTATGATTAGCATCAAATTTGAAACTGAGTGGGGGGACCATAATTAATTTCGTATTGAGAACGTGCTCTGACCTTGAACGTAGTTCTTGCACAGGTGCAGGTCTATGGATTGCTGCCTGCCTGGCTCTATCATATGCTAAATACTTATATGAAATAAGCATGCTGACTACGTCCTCATCAGCAAATCATTTCTTGGAGCATTGCCACTAAAAGTTACTTGGCTAAAGGGGGAGGAGGGGAGTGCTGAGGGAGAAGCAGCAACTCTCCTTCCTTTACCAAAGAAAGTTATTATGGGGGGAGGGGAGTAGAAATAAATAAATTTCCATGGCAGGTGAATAACTGAAATTTTGCCAGTCTGACTTAAAAACTTAAATGCAGATAATACTTGTACACTAGCAAAATACAAGAGCACTTGTATTGGGCCCTGTTTCTACAATAGTGTTTCTACAAGGCATGTTACTGTCAGTGGGGTTAGCTTCCTTCAGCATGACTGTAGCTCTCAGGTGCATGTATGTCTCGCTAGATGCTTGCAAGAGACTCAATTTACATATCTGTCCAGGCTTTGGCAGAATACCTACAACTTAATTCCAGCATACTATACTTACTATCCATTCCCTGCCCACAAGAATTAAAAGCACTTTTACCTCCCTAAATAATTTGAAAACCAAACCAGAATCTCACAGCAATCTGAACAGGAAAAGGAATCTAGTTAATAACAAGTCCTGCTGTTGTCCCTGAAGGAAAAATAGCAAAGAAGCTATTATGGCTTTTTGCCTGTTACATGTCCCCATAATAGAGTTTTGAAAGCTCTGATATCAGCGTAATAATCTGGATCATTTTAACTCACAGTAAATACATTTCGCTCCCCTTGTTTGCTTGAAATACTGATTTGATTCTATCAACTACTTCACCTAAAATTGCACTTCCCGACATATAACAACGCGTCATACAAACTGTTCCATGAAGATTAATCTTCACTCTGCTGGAGGTAGACACCTCATTTTGAAAACCTCCTGAGCAATTAAAGAATGTCACTTTGTCCTCTGAAGGGCATGACCGTTCTTAGCCCATTCTCCTTCTGTTGCTTTCTACTTTTCTTGCCACTGCAGCTGGCATTTAACCAAGATACTGTTTCTGAATTGTCCCTTCCTTCCTTCCCCATGCTCCTTTTCTCCTTCATTCTTTCTTCTGTCAACATCTCAGTATTGTCTGTGGGATGATTGATGATGGTATAGAGGATGCTTGTTGATCCTTCAGCAAGGAGGGGTGAATGCTTCCATGCACCCTTTTAAGAAAGGGATATATGTTGGCATTTTAGTTGTGTTGTAATGTTCTTCATTGCAAATGTAGTTGTCTTCTCCAACACCTCCCTATACATGCCCCAAGCACTTGTCACTCTAGTCACCAGCTTCACTACCTTCTGGCCAATATGATAGTTGTACATTACATGACCATAACCAAGACTATCATATTCAAAAAGTGAGTTGGATTGATGTTTCTAGATGCACAGAACTTATTTCTGTCTCGCTTGCTTGCATATCTTCTGTGCACTCTCTCTGATTTCCTGTTATTGCAGGAAAGTGTGTTCTAAAACAGCATTGTGAGGAAACAATTGAGTTATTTTTAAAATAGCAAAATCTTTCTGTTTATGACACCCCATTTTCCCCTTTCCAATGTTACTAAGAAAATCCTGACAATGGAGGTATATGCAGAAATTAATTATATTAAAAAATCAACCACAAACAAACCAACCATAAACTAGTTAGTGACCAAGTGGTCTTCAAGCCTTCTTAGTCCTTCCTGCCAACACTATTGTAGATTTGCTCCATGAAGATGGAGCTGTGAAATAGCTCACCATCAGCACTAGCTGCACAGGTTTTTTTAAATGGAATATGTCAGTTCTCACTGCTCTTAATTTGTTGTTTTGTATGCTCTAGCCATGGACAACCAATTTTGGTTTGCTCAATACCACTAAGATTAAGGAGGAATCATACCTGACAGCAATGGTGGCGGTATCAGAAATAACTCTCAGCTCTGTAACAGCTCCAGGTCTCCCACACTGTCTTTTACACAGAGACAGCTGCTCCTTATCTCCTCTCGAATAAAATGGCACACTAGATTAAGGAGCAATTTTTGAAGAAAATTTAGTTCCATGTGTATAACAATTGAACTGTCTGCAATCTAACAATCCTTTTCTCTGTAGCCTCTGTGCTTTGTGTGTGTGTGTGGGAGTGAGGGTGGTGTAACATGATGTGATGTTAACCTCGACTTCTTGTCTCTCTCTGATTATATCTAGTCAGATGTCTATATTCAATATGTTCCTGCTTTAAATTTCTGTGAGTTATCTGAGGGTTTTGGGGGTCATCCTAGGAGTTCTTATCCTAGGTATGCAGAGGTACATGGAGTGACAAGCTTGTGAGTCATTTGGGATGTGTACATGTACAGAGATACTGTAGCTTCCTCGTACCAGCGATATACTTACCACAGTTTGAGAATCACTGATCTATGAAATGCATTCTGATACTTTAAAGCTCCAGGGTATGGCAGGTGAAGTTAATTTGGAGACTATTCCATGTGATTTTGAGCAACTAGCTAAATAAGAAAAGGTCAACACCGAGGACTTTGTATTTACATCCTGAATATCCATAATGTAAAGGGCATAGGGGAGTAAAGGACCTCCTGCTAGGTGACTGCTATGATGAGGGAAACCTGAATTTAGCGCATGGAGTCAGGACAGGGGAGATTAGCCACTGAAGGAAATATGCTCATGTTGGGAAGCAACTTTGACCTGGATGGATTTAGGTGAGATGGGTTGTGTAGCTACAAACCTCCTCTTCCATCCTGTAAAGGAAGCACCAATGGTGACATATTTGTCAGGAGGTCTCTTAGGGGACATGGTAGCTTATCTGTAGAAGCTCTGTAAAAGGCAGCATTACCTACAGACTGTCTACAAAATTTCCCTCTGCTTAAAAGTCACCACCTTGCTCTAACAGCTTTGTTTTCTCAACATGTGTTGTGTAGACATTAGCTAATTCATGCATTTCTCTGTCACAGTGATTTAATAAGATCTGAAACTAAGAAGGTTGGATGGGTTACTTAAGGTCACCCAGCAAGATGAAACCAAGAGGGTTAGAAGTCAGCAGTGAGTTAAATATTGGCAACTCTGCTGCCACTGAGTTCGAAGATTCTCATCCTGGTGTATACAGATGCAAACCACTGATAAATGTTTGTAACTGAAACAGAAATTACAAAAACAAAAAGGAAGTTGCCAAAGGCATTGCTGGTGTCAAAGGAAATATCTCTTTTTGCCTTTTGAGGGATGAAAGCTTGCGGGCTTTGTCCACACAGCACAGTGAATTACATTTCTTGCTTTCTGATCTGCATACACACATGCACACATTCAAAGATTAGAAAGACACAGGAGTACAACAGAAGAAAAAGTAGGGTGTGATCAGATAATTAAAGGGAGTAGCACAATGAATATACACACAGGTGCTGAAATAGGCAACTTCAATCTTGGCTTTTTCTAACTTTGAGCTCTTGATCTTGTAGTCATAGTAACATTTATTTAACACAGTATGTCATTGCCTGGGTTGGGAGGAAGGAGTAAATCCAAAACACTGAAATCTCACCTCATATCATTGAGTTATAGAATCATAGAATGGTTTGGTTTGGAAGGGACCTTTAAAGATCATCTAGTTCCAACCCCCCTGCCATGGGCAGGGACATCTTCAACTAGATCAGGTTGCTCAAAGCCCCTGACCTTGAATGCTTGCAGGGATGGGCCATCCACAACTTCTCTGGGCAACCTGTTCCAGTGTCTCACCACCCTCATTGTAAAGAATTTCTTCCTTATATCTAATCTAAATCTACTCTCTCTTGACTCCACATGGGGCATATCTACATTAAACACAGTTCTCTGCCTTTTGAGCTAGTGGGGAAACTGTCACCTGTAAGTTTGCCATCTCGTTTAAACTAGAAGAGATGGACAGTATTCCAAATAGATGTAAATATATATTTAACCTAGAGGAGTGGGGAGACACAAGAATATTAAGTTCCATTTCAGACTTTCCAGGCTATAGTTTGTCTTTCTGGTATAGACTTTTCTGTGAGATTTTTCTGTGCATATTCTACTTCTCCCATTTCCTTTCCTATTCCTTTTCTGATTTGATTTCCTCTTACCTTTTCAGTCCCGGCTGTCTCCTTTGGCCATCCCATCCCATCCCACACACATCCTTCCTGCCTGTCTTAGTCTGTTTCTGCAGATCTCCCAGCTTGGGTTCCTGTTCCTTTTTTTAATCCTAAACCCTTACTCATTGTTCAGCCAGACCTCTTCTTTCAGCCTTAGTCCTGATATCCATTCCCTGACAGTTTCAATTCCCAGCTCTTCATAGTTTTCTTTCTATAACCTGTTACCTTTTGTGTGGCGTTTGGGACAAGTTCTCTCTTCATTTGACTTGGGCAGCTTCTTCCTTTTTGTGGCAGGGTATTGGAGAAGTCACTGAGAGCCTGGAGGGGATGACCGCCTTCTCAAATGTGGTCTGGTTTAAGTCTGATAACCTCCGTTGTGTTATACCTCCTGATGTGAAGATTTTAAAATTGGATCACTAGTGCCAAGAAAACTGGCAACCAATGAATGTAAGGAGGCTTATTTTTTGTCAGTATAATAAACAAAAGGGATCTGAAGAGACACATGGCTTAGATTTGTGTGGTAAGACAATCCTTTTGTACAAACTCAGTTGTATTAAAACCATACTGGGAAAGCCAAACCTCTTAATATAAATGTCTGAATATTTTAGAATTCTATCCCAAGAATTTACTTGGTCTGTCACATTTCTAATATCAGCAGAAACCCCTCAGGAAAATGACATTCTTAGAACATCTTCAGTAGTAAGGATCCTTTATTTGCTATATTAAACATTTACAACCCAATGTCTAATTTCCCCAGTCCCCTGAGGTATGTCAGACTCGGAATGAGTTTTCCTGGCATTCACATCTACCTTAATGATCTGTCTTGAGGCTGTTTTGTTTGGGATTTGAGTGAGTTAATCATGGTGTTTAGATCACAGATTGAATCCTTTCATAACAATACATGGGGAAGTTAATTGAATTTTATTTTTTCTTCATGGTGTCATATGCAGTATATTCAGGCTTCTTCCATTTGTGTTCTCAGTACTATTAAAGAGTTCACTAGCTTTAGGTATTCAGCATAATGGGCAGTTAATAGGTGGAAGATTTCTTCTTTGTTTATAAATTCCATAGCTAATTTCATGAGGACTTAAGAAATCACTACTAATCTTGCAGTCAATTAGAGCATGATGCTAGCCATACTGCTGTACCTACCCCACCCTCCTCCTGCTGATACTTGATTTTGGTTAGTGTTGTTGGGAACAAAAAGCTTTCCACAGTACTAGTTCAGAATATGAAGCAACGGTCTGCCTGTCTCATCTCCTGGGGTTCTTGCACTGCTGCTCATCACTGCAGCGTTAGAGTCTGTATCCACAGCTCCCTGGACAAAGCCCTTTTCACCATTCAGGGAGCACAAAGAGACTTGGAGCTGGATGCAAGGGGCCAGAAGAGCAGGCGCCTCGGGAGAAAAATATCTGACACTTGAATGCTGCGGCTTGGCTCATGATTTGATACTATTCCTTATTTTTGGCATATTCCCATGTCTGGATATATCCATATATTCACACGAATGGACAGTGTATGGGTGTATGGGAAAGTTGCCCTGCAGTGCCTGTGCTCTTAATGTAAGACTTTGTCCTTCCATCTCTCACCTGGCATATCTAGTAATCACTGTGTCCTACAGCACTGTCCACATCCTCATCCACACAGGGCTATTCAGAAAAGGTAGAAGTTCCTTTCTTCCTCAATGGAAGTGGCCACAATGACATTGAATGCCATGCATGTTAACTTTTTATGCCTTTAACTGATTCATCATAACTTACCTCGTTTTGCCCCTGTTGCACAGCATTGCCCTATATTTAGCATGAGCAACACTCCCATACTTTCAATCCCATTATCAATGATTAAGGATTTGCTTTTGTTTTCACTTTATTGTGAAAATCTTGGCTGCATTGTGCATAGTTACTGTGGTTTATGATCAAAATGAGGGCTGGGAACATTTTCCTTGCTGAAAGCCAAATGTGTCTTGCAAAAAACCAAACCAACAACAACAAAAAACGCTTTGGCAAGCAACATTTTAGCATATACTGTAGTGTTATCCAGTAATGACTTAAAAAGTTTTTCAAATGAGCGTGAACCATATGGAATGGAATCATTTGAGACCCACCTCACGCACCTTATCCCTTAGCTAGCCATTGACCCATAAAGCCATAGGTCATGCTAATTCAGGATTTCCAGGCAGCAAAAGTCGCACATCTCTTTTTAAGAACAAAGTCACCCAGCCTAGAATTCCAGAATCGTTCTGTGACCACCAAGAATAGATGGGACATAATTTAATTAAACCTGTGAATCATGACTTTCTTCTTCACTTGTGTAGATGAGGCCCATAAATGTCACTGCTAAACTATCTATTGCATATTAGTGTTTTCTTTTCAGACATTTTGGTGGATTTCTTTAGAATTCCAAATGTTATTAAGGTCCTTCTCCTTTGGGCTGTCAGGAATGGTGATAGTTACGGATTTCAGTTCTGTGTTAGCTGCGTTGTTTCAGCAGGTCAAAACTCTGGTCCCCATTAAGTGCATATACTCCTCTACGAAGGAATGAATTCAATAGAAAAGAGACAAAATCAGTGGTGACAGTTTATGAGCCAGTGGTGTAGCTCCCTAGTGCTCTGTAGCTATTGGAGATGTGGTTGTGTCTGCTGCAATTCACTTTTTAGTGGTATAAATGAATTTAACAAACGCTTCTTTCAGTAAGGGCTACAGAGGGATCTGCTGAACTGAAACTGGATAGCCATTAAGTACTCCCTATGAAGAGCTTAAGGGTCTTCAGTCGGAGCAGGTTAAGCAATAATAAACACTAAGCAAAGAGAATCAGGCTGTAACCCGGAGCGTTGGAGCGCGTAAAGCAAACCTCACAACTGACCCTTGTTCCACTCGCTTGTGTCTCAGTCTCTGTTCTGTAATGAAAAAATCTGGGAGATTGCAATGAGTACTGTACCCTTTTGGCCTTTCTGAAAATGAGCAGGTGGATTGGCATCACTATCGGATGTCAGTGTTGCTTCAGGAGAAGTGCGAGCTCTTCCCTTCTTCCCCGGTCTTCCTGCCTATCCCTTCTTTATTTTCTTGTTTCTCCCTCCGGCTTTTTTTCCCTGCTTCTAGTTTTCCCAGGTTCATAGCTGTTCTGCTGTTCAAATTGCTTTCCAAACCTGATGCTGGCAGCGTTGTTGGTGTGTCCCCAGAGCCCTGCGCTGGCCTCTGAGGCTTCTAATGATCTTGACTGCCGTAGGGGCTCCCCTACTCTCCTCCCTGAGACCACTGAGCTTCTCTTTGTGTTTCTAGCCTAGGTGGGCCACAAAAATATAAGCCACGTTCCCCATTGTCTTTTAGCACTGTCTTATTTTCCTATCAGAACGAAGAGCTTCTCAGTAGAAAAATATTTCTCCCTCTTAATCAACTTCTTTTGATCGGCAGGAGGAGCTGCAGCACAGTTGTTTTTTCTATTTATCTCACAACTGTCAGTGAGTTCATGTTGCTGCTTGTTATCCAGTTACCAAAATTGTTTATGAGTCAATATTCTGCTCTCCTTCTGGAATACTTCATGTGAGGATATAAATCTCTTTCCTGCTGCTCCGCTACTTTTTTGGGCCATTGTTTGATTAAAGACCCTCTAGGGAGAAAAAGGAATTTCAGTCAGTGATTCAGTTTTAGAAAACCAGGGACTCAAGAGTTTTCACTTGTTTCCTCTTTATTGAAGAAGATCTTAGTAGGTAGCTCTCTTGGTACCTTCCTTGTGGACTCACATATGCTTTTTTATCTTTTGTTCTTTTTGTGGGTTTGTTTTGGAGTTTTTTGGCTGCAAGAAGAGAATGGTTGTGGAAACCTAAATCCCCCATTATTAAAAATGGTGCCCTCAGCTGAGGGGAATTATTTGCAGTATTTTTACAAGTTCTCTTTTTTTTTTTCCTGAGAAAATATGGAGATGTTGTGTCAATTCTGCATGTAGATGGAATAATGCCTGTTTTGATTTGAGAGCAGCCTTCCATCAAAATAACATGGTGCTGGACAGTTTTCTCTGAAATCAGGGTGTGACTTTCATTACTTTAAATCATTTTTGTAGACTTTTAAGAGTTCTGAAAACGAAATATCACTCTCTTATTTCAACATATAAGAGCACCTCCCTAAACTCTTGTTCTGGGGTATGTTCCTTTCTTTGCAGTTAATAATTGATGTTGACACCAGACGATGAAGCACACAATTTAACTGAATTTGTTTTAGCTTCTTCAGTATGAAAGATAGTTGAAAACCAGAATCTTTGATAATTATAAATGGGTGAAATTACTGATGCATAATATGTTCCTGCTTTTAAATGACTGTTAAGATTTAGATAGCAGAAAATTTTTGTGAGGACATTATTTAAAAAAAAAAAAGCAGCATATTGCAAATCTTTTAAGTTCAAGAGACTTCAGTTAAAGAGGTGTTTTTTGTTTTCGATTTTCCAGCCATTCCCTTAGGAATTATAGTGGTACGAGGAGATTGTGACTTGGAGACCTGTCGTATGTACATTGACCGTCTACAAGAGGTGAGGTTTTTGTGAATTCAGGTATCATATATTAATTTATGTTATGCTTCTTTCAGTTCTGAGTGCAGAGGTCTAAGAGTTGCAACAACCATATGTTAAGAGTATTGCAGTTTGCCTACCACTGAAAACAAAACTTTAGAGTTATGATATGATAATAAAAGCAGGAGAAGCACTGAAAAGTATTTTCTAAACGGGAAATGAAAAGTCATACTGACTCCTTTTAAATGATAAGAGAATTGATGTGGATGGGTGTGTTTACTTCTCCTTGAATTGGAAGGGAATACCAGGACTCTCCACGTACCTTGCTGAAATTATACAAATTATTGATTAGAAAGTGTGTTATGTAAGGATAAACATTGTGGTATTTAAGTGCGTCTAATTTTGCAAATGTCATTCTCTAATACTGTCATGGAGTAATCTGAGACACCAACAAACACTACAAATACCAACTAGATATTTCCAAATACACAGAAATATATGCGCATGCAGCTAATAATAATGATGTTGCTCTTATTGTCTTGAACACCTTGCCTCACGAGAGTTCATTCAATACAGTCTGGGAAATGGAGACTCCAAATGTCCCATTACCTGAATAATTTTAAGCGTGTATGCATTTAGTGATAAAACCAATGGATTTTCATTAATATACTGTCTCTGTTTTTAATCTTTTACTGATATCTTCCAACAACATTTACAAGTGAGAGGACATTATGTAGGTTTCTAAATAGGTGGTCCAATTTACACAGGGGCTATGAACCTCATCCCTCCCACTGAACTGTTTGGGAGCCACTGACTTCCCTGTAGTTTTGAAACTCTGCGCTTGCAGCGTGAATATGGGCCTTAGTATCTGACTACAGCCTTTCACTCTTTTGCATTTCAGCCAGGATTCCCTTCATCAAATGCATTTCTGAACATTCAGACCTGAGGTGTGGCTATTATTGTCAGACATAAAACCATATTGTGAGGTGATGCGTATTTGAGGTATCCAGTGGTGGAAAATTACATTGAAATAGCACGGATGATGTTCTCAGAAGATTACTAATGTGAGCTCAGACTGAGCTCAGGCAACTTAATATGGCCAGTATTGGGTGGAGAGTAGCTGTACAGCCCTGGAGGAAGCACAGCTAGAAGTTCTGGTTAAATTACCCATTGTGATTGTGGAGGAACTGTGTTTCTCCAACATTTTGCAGGGTTTGTACTAGTAATTTTTGCTTGATTTGGCTCAGACCCACTTGCTGGGAATGGAGGTGCCAAGGCTTTCTGCACTCTGCCAACTTGCATGCCAACTGGGAAGCTATGGCCTGTAGGCCAGGCTTTTTGGTAGGCTATGTCATGAGCTAAAACTGTTTGACAAAATCTCTATTAAAATAAATTGGATTCCTGAGCCCTGCTAAATACCAGGGTCATTCTGATATGACCTCCCTGACATGAGGTTGTCTTAAAACAGGGAGAGCTGCCAGTGGTTTTCTTTAGTGCATTAATTACTCAGAAATATTTGCAAAAAAGATTTCTGCATTTTAGCATCTTTTCTTTCATTTTATTGCTGATATTCCAAATTTAGATAGTTTTCATGGAACAAATAGGTCTGTGATACGGTGAAGATCCGTTAACGTAACCTCTATATTTTAAAAACCTTTTTTTTCACCAAATGCATGCAAATCTAAACTTTAAGTGAGCTTTCCATGACTATTCTGTGGCGTTTATTTAATATACTTAAAACCAGTGAGAAATACTTGCAAAATTATTTGTACTTGCCCAACCACTTCAGATCGTAGAACTGCAAACAGCTCTTGTTGCTTTAACTTTTTTCATCATCGACATGTCTTTCATTCTCCTACTAGGACCTACAGTCGGTAACTTCTACTACACAGAGAGTTCATTACCAGGTAAGATAAGCTTTCCTTTTAGCACCAGAACAAAAAGAGGCTTAACAATGTCGGCTGCACTCTTTGCTTTTGAACCCAGGTTTTATTTTTGTTAGATACCCATATGTTAGATGAATTTCTGATTATCATTTACCCTCAAATGTTGGAGGTTCATTCTGCTTTCCCTTGGACAATCCTTTTCCTTGCAAACTTTATGGAATCATCTTTAAAATTAGCACAGCATGATGATGTGAGTGGTATTGCAATAGCAGTGCCTTGCATATTGAAGTGAATGAGAGAACGTGTCCTGTAGGACAAATGACAAAAGTAAAATTGTTTCTCTGTCTGAGAAACTGAACAATAACATGTTATATTGCATAGCTGTAGTACTAAAGTCTATCACTGAGAAAAAAGGTGTGCTAGCAGGCCTAACCTCTTAATAATTCTGTGCACCACAGTCATCTACCTCTAGTTTAACATAATCTCCAGGGCGGTTTTTTAATCCATCCTGGGCACAAATGTGTCTTTTGCATGTGACAAGCAGGTTCTAGTTTTAGGTGGCTAGTTTTTAAAATTGGTCTCTTTGTGCATTTTACAACTTTATTGTGTAATTTATGCAATACAGAACTTGGCTTTACAGTTGGAAGTATTGTTCAAGAATACATATTTCTCTCACTAAAATAAGCACAGTACTTAAATTGGGAGTAAACTAACTCTACTGACTCCTGAGCTGATCTGACATTAGTGCAGAGACTTGACGCAAACTATGGCCAGTTGACACAGTGCCCAGGACCACAAGACAAGTTTGCATGGTGTTGATAGCCTTTTCCTAGATTTAACAATGCAAGTCTTGTTTGGATGAGCAGGAATGAGTTCACTGAGAAAACATGCAGAGGTCCAGCTGATGGGAACCCATTGTGGTGAAGCTGCAGATAATTTCTTGGAGCTTCATGATTACCTGGGTGATACAGAATTTCAGTTTGGCCAGAATGCCTGTAAATGTGTTGAATGCAGGAAGACACTATGAGAAAATGAAATTTGGCATGTTTTCCTGGAGTTGCCTTCTTCATACCAATTCATGGTTTGTTTCTGCATTTCCCTGTCCAATTTTAATCTCATATTTTTGATATTTGTATCAATCATTGCCCTGGAACTGAGTTTTAGAGCACTGTTAGTGTCTAGCGAATTGGCTAATACAACAGAATGTATTATTCTGTTCCACTCATTATAAATTAACCTAAGTGGCTGCTGAATGCTCCATGCATAGGAAACTGGCTGAGGTAAAATGAAGAACTAAGCCTGTGTGTATGGACAGGGCCAAAAGAGAGTATGAAATGTCAGAAATCAGCCCCATATTTGGCTCTAACCTCTGCAGTTATAGCAGTATATAAATTAATTGCCTAGCCATCTCGTCTAATGCATATCAGTGTGAAATCCCTAACATGCCATCAATTTTTTATGATGCTACATTTTGAATGCACCCCCTTCTGTGTTTTGTCTTCAGTACTTGTTTATCCTGGATTCTTCAAATATTGGTTTGTTCTCAATGGGTCGTTTCTGCAAACTGTCTTGTTAGATTAATTTGAGGTTTGTTCCATGTTTGTTGGTATCCCTGTACATATTACAGAAAGGGGAAAAAGCAGGGGATAAAGGGCATGATAAGGTGCTTGAAATGATGGAACTGTCGTCTTACCTCACTAATAAGGTGTCACAGGTACTTTTAGGTCTCATAAATGCAGTTCTCTTGCATGATTCCTCTGCAGCTCAAAACATAAGGAGTCAGCAGAAACAACATCAGCAAGCCCAGGTGCAAATGAGAAAAATGATGCTAGGGTTGTTTTTCATTCTGTTTTGTTTCTCTAATGAGTTTAACGCTTATAAGATATCATTCTCGTGGGCCTGAGACTTCCCAAGCTAGTTCTGCAGTTGAACTGTAATGAAGTCTTGGAAAGAACATATCACAATATGCAATTTGTGACTTGAATTTACATTTACCAGCTGTATGCCTATCTTCATTTTACCAGCATTATATATTCTGCTAGGTCTATGAATTTTTACTCATGTCTCCTCTTTGTATCATCTACGTTTTTACTATGCACTGTTATCTTTGGATATTTTCTTCCTTTTGTCCTTTGTATCCCAATCCTCACCTTTCTGCAAATAGTGGGCTAAATATTAAGATACATAAAGCTTTGTGCACGTAGATACATAGACATCAGCAAACCTAGTGGATTTCAGAAAACCCTTGACTCTCCCACACACACCTCAGTTGCAATACAAGCAAACCTAAGCATCCCACAACTCCATAAGCCCACATCAGAGAAAGATATAGGTGTATTTTAAATCTGATGCTTAAACCACTGAGATATGTAATTTGGTCTCCATGTGCTGAAATAGTTCACTTTATGGAATGTTATGCTGTCGTTGCCTTCATCCCTCCTGTAATGCACAGAGGTTGGAGACAAAACCTGTATATGAGAGCAAGGTTTATGGGATCAAGTAAAATCCTTGAGTCTAAATATGAGAGAGAATTGAGGCTGTTTTATTTTTATCAGGGTGGCTATAGATGCAGGTATCATGCATCAGAAGATACATATGTGTGTGTATATATATATATATATATTTTTTTAGTCAAGCACAATCTGTAAGTTTCTGCAGTAACATTTCAGACAAGATCTGTTGGCAGGACTATAGCCAAACTCTAGGGCACTGAGGAGACAACAGATGAGTTGTCTGGAACATCTTTGCTTTTCTGTCCTGGATAACCAGAAAGGAAAGGCAATAATAGATGGTTACAGCAATCCCAGAGGCAGAAGCTAATAAGACGAATTTTGCAAAAACTGACGTGATACCAAATGAAATTAATAACATTTTGTAGCAGCATCTAGGCACTGATATGTATTCACCTGGCTGAGAAATGAGTGTCCATCAAAATGCAAAATGCTAATCATCATCAATGCTGCTTGAAAACAACACATCGTGCATGCAGGCATCCTGCTGACCAGGAAGCTGGGAAAGCCAAGAACTCGTACGTATCTGTACAACATCAGCGTGGCCTCATTTTTTCTCAGGCGGCTGAAAAAGTGTCAGATACCTTTATGTAAATCAAAGAGCAGTGTCTGCTTCTTAACTTATGAGGACATTATTTGGTCTGTAGTCAATCTGGAAATTGTTTTACCCAGTCAGACTGAAATGACAACTTCCTTCAGCATTCCTTGAGATTTTCCCCAGGTTGAAGAAAGCAAACTGCTTCTTCCCTATGGCCTTACTGACACATGTCTAGGCAGCCTGGGGAATTGAACTGATGAAACTCCCATTTTTCTGTTGATATATTCTTTATTTTTTTCTTAACTTTTTCTCACACATGGGTACTCAGATAAGAAGTATTTTAGAAATAAGTCAGATTTGCAAAACAGTAAGATAAATTGCTGAGAAACAACTATTACTTCTAGGCTTTCTTAATGATATAAACACTAGGCAGTAAAAGCAGAGGAAAATATATAGGAAACTACGAACCTTTGAGAATCTGCATGAATGTTCCAGATGTGTTGGACATGTTTGATACACTGTAAACTTTCATTTTAACTCTGTATTGGTGTTTCTGCACTTTTCCTCTTCTTGTATGCAAAGCAGCTTCACTTTCCTCCTTCAAACTATGCACATGGTGCCCGCTGCCTGAGGGAATGGTGGGTTTTGTGTCACTTGAAGTCTCTCACTTAGGCTGGGTGCCTTTCTCAAAGGTCTGCTGTAGCTCAGACTGGAGTGGTGGATTTCTGTGTTATGCTAGGGGTTAAGTGTTCACAGCTCTCTTGTCTTTTCTGGCTGAAAACCCATGATTGTTTGAAATCTCTTTTTGGAACTCGCTTTTTCAGCCAGCCTTTACTTTCTGGTGTTGGACCTTCAAACAACTACTGACCTGATATAACTGTACAATTCCCAATACGAAAAGTGTTTGTCCTGCATCCTGCTGTCAGGAAAGGTGCTGGGCTCCTGTGTGATATTCTGAAAAGTCCAAATGAGATATCGTTGTATCCTGGTCTGTTTTCACCAATCTATGACCATGTTATGAATATATGTACATATACTTAATTCACATTCTGTGCTTTTTGTGCAGAGCAATACTTTTCTCAAAGGTACCTTTCCTCCTCATTGCTTCTACTTTTTCTTTTCTTGCCTTGTGATTTGGTATGCCACTCTGTAGTCTGTTGTCTGAAGGAGGAGTAAAGTTTAATCTTGAGCTCGTATGTGCCTGAATTTACATCATTTTCAGATATGCTGGTTTTACTGCTTAAGATGGAAATAAGCATAGAATCTGGCTCTGTACAAATTTTGGGTGTGTGTCCCAGATCCATGCTGTTGTGTTTTGTCCTGTGCAAATCTATTTGTGTTTAAACGTTGTGTCCCAGTGGCTTTAGGAAGTTGGCTGGCCATCCACTGGCAGCATGGAGCAGAGCCATGGCCACCCTCTGCTTTCTGAGATCCCTTTTGCCTCTCCAGCTCAGTGAGAGCTGAAAAAGCAAGGAGCAGCCTGTTTGCCTTCTTGGCGAGTACAGGTCAGGAAGAAGGCCTTGGTTGCTCCTCAGTCATTTGGTTTGGTTCCTGAAATAACGTCTGTCAAGGAGCAGGCCTTTTTAGCCAGAACAAGAACATGTTGACGTAGGATGTCTGTTTGCTTAGCCAGCGGTGGTGCCCAGGTCTGCACTCTCTGTATTCTGGGTGCAGAGGATAACACTTTTTTTACCCTGATGGGCATTTGGAACACATCAGAGACAGGCAAAGCGGGCAAATGCTTTGAGTGGCAGAACGGTAGAGGAGGGAAAGAGTGTAAAAAATACTGAGCTAGAATAAAGGAAGGTGACAGGCACACAAGAAACACACATAGTAATTAGAGTTCATGGCTGTTGTTTGATACTGATGTGTATCTTGGACCTTTTTTACCTCTCTCTGTTCCTGTGTCCCCACAAATAAGGGGGGCTGTAGACAGCTGAGAGAGCTGGTTTTGATGCAAAGCTTTTTGGTATTGCTGAGCTGAATGGAAGGGGATAGCTGAAGATGTGGCTGAAGCTAACAGTATCAGTTTACTCTTTTTTTATATTACAGTCAAACTCTGATGTCAGTGAGAAGCAAATCCAGTGGGTTTGGGTTATGTAGGTTTTGCACAGCGTCCACTGTCAGTACAGCAAAATGAAAAAAGCAGAGACTAGAAAATAGTCCTTTTTAGAGAAAAAACAGTTTGTTATTTTTTGTGTCATTTCCCTGCCCTATCCAGGACCAGGAAAGCTCTTTCCCCAGAGTACTTTCTGTTCAGAGGCTCTCTCCTAGATGGTGCTTCCTAGATGGTAAGTGCATCTCCCTTCTCTTGTGCCTAGCATGCTGCTTGCTTCTGGTGTGCATGTGAAGGATAGTGCATCTGAGAGTATTACTATGGAGGGGTAACTGTTCCTTCTTGTTACACTGAGTAGGTAAAAAAGGAGCCGAGTGCCCCCCTTTCCCCTCTGAAAAATGAAACAAGCCCTTCATCTAGCAATCAAAATGTCTGCTGTAGCTTTGTCACCCCAATGAGACATGTTCTTCTAAGGGTGGTTAGAGGTTTGGTTTATTAGTGTCTCTGCCGTGATGAGCAGCACTTACTGCATGGCATTGCCGGGACTCAGAGTGCAGCTGGTTGTGGCAACGCGCTGCTGCGGGTAAGGCTGCGTTCTTCACTCTGGTTTCTCTTTACTATAGCGTTTAGGTACTAGTAGCGTTTAGGCGATGGAAACGCACCTCCCTTTCCCTGTGAGACTGCACTTCATGTAACTCCCTGGAGGGCTGCACTTGTATTTGACCCAGACTTTGTCAAAGCAGATGGCTTATCTGGGCTTTACATCAGGCTGCAGAGCACTGGAATTAGCAGCTAAAATGGATGGCATCTCTGCTTTTGCAAAAGCTTCAGCATGGGGAGACTGAAATTTTTATTGTTCTGAACAAAAACAATTTCTCCTTGGCAATTTCTAATCACTTTTCCTTGTCTCTCGTGAGGGAAATTGATAAAAAGCATACTGAGAATCTGTTTGGTTTTTGGAGAAAGTTGGGTGGGTAGATGCATTTAGTTTTTGTCTTTAGGGATTTGATATTCCCTTGCAGTGCCAAAACGTACATTGCTACATCACTGTGCTCTTGTGTCAAAACTCTAGAATGAATGAATCTGATTTCACTGGCCAAACTAAATGCAAAACAGAAACAAAAAAAATCGCATCTGGTGAAGCACACTGTAGGTGATAAAATACTTCTGGGTTTAGTAATATAAATTATTTGGAAGTGACAAGATTCATATTAGGTGCTTTATTTAGTGAATCTCCCCTATTTTCATGTGTTTTTCATGAGTAGCATAAATTTTCCTTGAGCGTATTGGTAATTCAGGGTGAATATCTGTGGCCATGCATTTGATTTACAAAGAGCTCCCAAGCATGTTATTGTTCTTTAGATTCAAAATTTGAATTAATCCTATTAGACCCATCAATTTCATTGTATGCTTGCTATATTCTCATCGGAACAATGCAGCTTTTTCTACCACATATTTTAATGTAATCGATTCTTCTTATAAGCCTGAAATCCATTTAATGTGTTCTTTTAGTATTTATTTCAAGTTAGTAATTTCAGTGAATATTTTTTTGTTAAGCCTCACCTTTAAATTCACCATTTAATGGGACAGGAATATGGACATAATGAATCACATTATGTTCTTGTGAAGCCACTGTGACTTCACGGACACAGAGGTTGTCTTACGTGGTAGTGATGTTAGCTCAGCCCATCTTGTCCATGCAGTTCTGCTCAGACCATTTTCTTCACTGTGGCTCTGTTGTTTCTCTGTCTTGCAGCAACTTCTGCTGATCGTTTTTACCGCATTGACAGATCTCAGGTAAATCTTTATTTGGTTACCATTTCTATAGATTTTTTTTAAAGCTATGTCAAATGCAGCCTAAAATGAATTATCTGCCATTCCTCCTGTGTATTCTAAAATGCTACTGATGTCTCATGAAAAGTAGAGAAAAAATTCTGGGCCATTTTTTAGTTGATGTAATTCACATCATTTCACTGAAGTTTTATATCTGCTGACCATCTGCCCTTCTGTTTACTACCAGTCTGATGTACAGATCAGAATTTTCTACATTTGTCATCCTCTACAAGTCTTGCTAAGGGCATCTGTGTGGCATCAGAGTATTTGAGTTTATCTTTTCACTGATGCTTTTAGTCACCAGAAGTCTTGATCCTGTGTGTGTGACATGAAATAGCTATGGAAATTAAGGCGATGTTACAAATTGAGAATTATGGACAGAGCTGTATCAAATATTCCCAAGGAACCCCAAAACAGCATGTAGCTCTGTTGGATTCAGACCTGTGGTATAGATTTGACAATCTGAATAAATTTTCTAAAAGACACTTTGAAAATTTTACAGAGCTTTTGGTGTTTCTGATTTGTAGACAGAACAGGCCAATTAGTGGCTCAGCATTAAGTGCAAACTGTTGATTTCACACAGCGGTCATTTGTATCTGGTCCCCCTGAGAACTGTGTAAGCTGTTTCTCAATCACATGAACATATGACTGGTTCCTAGCAAAAGCAGCTGGTGGTTTAGTTCAAGCAGAAGGAGCTGTGGCTTTAGTTCAGAGGTCCCAGGTTCAGGGTCTGCGTGAAGTCACCATGGGAATTCTTTGCCCACAGTCATATAAATGCTTTGATGAAGTTCTACTTCAACATTTGCAAAGCAAGGATGAAAAAGATGCTGCTACAGGTTAAACTGGGCAGTGTGACTCTGTTTGGCTTATTCTGCATTTCTTTAATACTTGACTCTGTACAAATGGTCATCTTTCCTTTCCTACTCTTTTGCCCTGTGTTTCTGCGGGGAAAAGATCAATGCTGTGTGATTGTCTCAGCGCACAAACGGTGGGAAGTTTCCTGCCCATTTGCCTACGTAAACAGGCCTACTCACACTCAGTGTTTTTTGAGGGACAACGAGCCTTCAGTGTCAATAACAAAAAAGAGGGACTGAGAAAGAGCTTTGGTAACGGAGATGTGAAACCAGAATGTACAAGCAACGGAGGTCTGGGAGAGTACCCCCAAACAATGAAAATTTGTCAGTCATCATCGGAGGGCAGACTTTAGGTGTTCATCCTCACTTCGAAATGCAAACCTCGGCTTTTTGCGTAGACCTCCAGTTTTCAGCTGAATGACATAGAGTCACTGAGTAGCAGCCTTTAAATGTTGCTGTGAGTGTGAAGCTTGCTGGTTGGGAGTCTTGTTTGGATTGAAATTGATGAAGTATTTATTGGTGACTTCAGTGGCATTGGTTTTAGTGTGTGTGTATGTGTGTGCACTTAAATAAATACACAGAGTCCCATGAACGGTCTTCAGAGACCTTGATGTGCACCCAGCTTTTCTATAGCCAGTTGGGTGCTCTGAGAGACCAGTGATGCTGCAGGTTCATTATTTGTTCCTTGTATCACTCCAACAGGAACATTTGCACTTTGTGACGGAAATTTCGCAGGACGAGATTTTTATTCTGGACCCAGAGCTGGTAATGTCACAGCAGGTGGGGACGCCACCAGGAATGCCTGATCTGGTAGTGGAGCAGGCCTCTGGGTGAGTGGTGCTGGGATCCGGCTTTCAGCAGCCGTATTAGAGTTGGGCATCTCTTTTCTGGTCCCCTTTTCTGAAGGATTGGGAGATATGGGAGGGCAAATCTTAGGTGGGGAGCTGGGGACAGGATCAGATGCAGCCATGGTAATGACAGAAGGAGAGTGGAATAACATCCACTCCATTAGGCATCCTGGAGCACACAGCAGGACTAAAGGGCTTCAGCACCTTTCAACCTCCTCACACCCCCTGACTGTATCTGCCCCACCATAAAGCTGTATCGATCAAGTTACAAACCCCTTCTCTGCATGGTCAGGGCTCTGATGCCACTGTAGAAGGCCCTGAAGCCCTTTGTGCCTAAGAATGATGGTGAAGTGTCTCTGTTTCTTCTCATTCTCTGGGCAGACCAGAAATGCTCCTGTTCATCTTTAGGAACAGTCTTGTACCCGTAGTGAATTAAGCTATTTTAGCTTGCTATGGGCTGAAAAATGCTGGGAACCAGTAAGCGTTAAGACAGCTTCAAAGTGGAGCACGCGAGGTAATTTTTGAGGGGTGAATGCCTTTCTGTTCCTTCTTCCCTCCCTAGAATATCAGATCGGTGGAACCCTGCGGTTCGAAAGAGGATGCTGAGCGACAGCGGCCTCGGCAAGATTTCCCCACACTACGAGGTACCTGACAAACAAAAGGACGCCAGCCAGACACGTATGCTGCAGTAAGAGCCCTCTGCATTTCTCTGCTTGATGATGCACTGTCACCGTCACCACAGACAACTCCTAGTGGCTCCTTTAAGCTTGATGAATTGCGCTGACGTTTTGAAATTACAGAAGTCCTTCTGCTTCTTCTCTTTTGCTCCTTCCTTCTGTTTCTTCCTCTTTCTCCATTATTATATGTTCTTGCCTTTGTTTTTTTTTCTCTGTGGCACCCTGCACTCTTAATAAACCTAGATCCGAGTTTCCAAAAGTCAATACATTATTTTGGATGCCTGAAGTTCCAGCTAAGGGAACCTTCATGGCAACTGATTATGAGAAAGACCGAAGCACTCGCCTTTTAAGGTAGCTCTGATGCAATGAGACAAAGCAGAAACCTCTACAGTCGCTGCTTACTTTCAAAGACGTAGGCAATAGCTTTCATATAATCTTGAACCAGGGATACCATTGTTGGTGTAGGATGACTAAACAGTGGTTTTGTTGCTGATAATTCCCCCACAAGAGCATCTCTTATTCTTCTTGCCTATTTTAGAAGTGGTTCTCAGCTTTTTGGTCCTTTTGCTTTAGATTTTCAAAACCAGCAGTAGATCCATATAATCGCTACCAAAGTTTAGATGGGAAGCACCTGTCTGAACTCTGTTGCTGGCTTTGAAAAATTCTAGTGTTTTGGAGTTGTTTTTTCCCCCCAGGTAGATAGTGTATAATTGTGTACATCACTTCTGCTTTATGTTTCTAGTTCTAGTGTACCTAGATCCCTATGGATGGGTTTTAAAACTTAGTATAGAAAAATTAGAAATAGTGACCAAGTGGTCCTTGTTTCAGTTTGTCTTTCTGTCTTGGATGTGTGTGGAATGGGGCCGCAAGGTGCCTGCTGAGTACAGCTCCAGGGCAGATGCAGTGTGGACGGGAAGCTGCATAGCCTTGTGGCTACAAACTGGAAACTTTGCAGCAAACTGGAAACTGCTGGCAGGAGGAGGAGATGTCATGGTAAGGAAGGGTGATCTG
The DNA here is from genome assembly GCF_034638445.1 of Ciconia boyciana. Taxonomy (NCBI): domain Eukaryota; kingdom Metazoa; phylum Chordata; class Aves; order Ciconiiformes; family Ciconiidae; genus Ciconia; species Ciconia boyciana. Next base: position 65,558,195 of record NC_132934.1, read on the forward strand.
GGTAGCACTGCCAGGAGACACTCACCTGGTTTTCTCCCATTACCCTGAGGGATTCTGTATCAGTTCTTGTTTTTATGCTCTTTGCAATGTGAAGGATGGTGAATTCAGGTTCAGTTTTTCACAGACTGGAATGGCAGGGCTTGAAATTTGGAGCTGGCAAAGCTGGGAGAAAAATGATGCTTAGACACTTTTAGGCAGTGTGGAGAGATGTTTACAACATGTGGACTAACTTCTAATTGATAAGAGGAATGATTTTGTTTACATCAGCGTGACTGGAAATGTTTGCTTAGCGGGAAAAATTATGGTTGGTAGATTTATTACAAGCAAAGTCAGTAGCACTGCCCAGAGTAAAGTGTACCTGTCACTGCCTGCTGTAAGGAATTGTTTTCTTTATAGCTTCTCTAAACTTTAATTGTTTTGACTTAATTTTTCATGGTAAGACTCAGTCTTTGACTGATTCTTTCTCTTTTTCTTTTAGTTAAAACTTTAACAAAAAAGTCAGTTGTTTCTGAAGACAAGATTTGTGGGAAATGTGCTGCTTTAAATTACCTTCTTTAAAATAAATAAATTCAGCAGTTGTTTCCCAAGATGTTTTAGTAGTGGCAGTGGAATGAACTTCATTGGAATGAAGTTTTGGAGGCTTGACATTTAAAAAATGTCACCATAATACGAGGGAGTTGCCTTTTGCTGTCTTGAGAAAAGTACCCCTGAGTTTTCCCTGCTGATGAGGTTGGTCATGCACTTTGGAGACACCTGAGATTCAAGAGCTTTGCTTTCAAGAGTTTCTGTCTGCACATGCTCACGGAGGAGTTATGCCCCTCTGTGCTTAATCCTGGTTGCAGGCCTGCCCACCGGGCTGAGGGAAGCGGGGCTGTGCTGCTCACCAGTAGTAAGGAGTAAAGGGAAGCACCACTCATGGTCAAATGGAGATGGGTCAGGAAAAGGTGTATGGAGGAACAGGGAAAAGAGGTTGCAAGAGCCAAAGGAGTAGAAGCAAAAAGGGAGTGTGTGCAGGAACCTGGGGAGCAGGGTTAGGGGATGGGAGCAGGCAATTAGGAGCACAGGGGACGTACAGATGTCTGGGAAATCAGAATGGGAATAATGAAAAGGAGGAAGACATGGGGTGCAGATAGGTAAGAGGTGAGTGAGACAGGTTAGGGGCATGGGGGAAAGAGTCTATACCTGTTTCTCTCCAGAATCTGGAGTTTTAATTAATTACAAGCTGATGCAGGGCTGGAGTATGATGCTCAGATGTCATGAGCTCTGGCATTTCCAAGCTTTTGGGTGCTTGACTTTGCAAACTAAAAAATCTTTCTAACCTGGCACTTTAAAGGAAAACTTAGAAAGCACTATTATATTTTGGCAGCTGAAGTAGCTCACAGGTTCTTTACAGAGGTTTTTCCCTTCAGAAATTATTTTTCAAATAGACCTTGTGGAAAGGATTTTAGCAAAATTCTCAAAAAGGAGTACGGCAGAGCATAGAGGGGACAATTCCTCCTGTACATGGAGTTCTTGTGGATCTTTGAAGAGTCATCAGTGTGCAGTGTTTTGCATCTAGTCTGAAATACTGTACAGCACTTCCAGCTCAAAGTACAATATCCTATAGCCTATCACTAGGGCAAGTGACAGGGGACTTGCTGTGAGAGAAAGTGTCATCAGCTGACCTACGGGGGCTGTTTTCTCAATGGTCATTTTTCTCCCAAACAGGGGTTGCAAGTGACCCTCCTCAGATGTTAGGAGCAGATTAGACCACAGCTGGTCATAGTATGGCTGCAGGCTACTTAGAGTGTCTCTGGCATCGCTATATATACACATATATATGTGTGTGTGTGTGTGTACATATATATATATATAACCTCTTTAAGATGAAGTAATTATTTCTGAGAAGTGAGGAGCGTAGCTAAAAAGACAAAGTATGCAAATAGAGAGATCCCTTAAATTATTTCAATCAATGAAAGTATAGAAGAGAATATGTGATCTAAAAATAATTATGATGTTTAGTATTGCTTTTGATCACAAGCTGTTGGGGTAAAGAGTAATTTGACTGTAATGGTTTTGAGGCAGGGGTCTTTCTGAGAGAAAATTATTTATGCTTTTGGTTTTAATTAAGTGAGCTTCATGTTAGTTAATTTTCAGGTGGCTTTTGATTGATGGTATTTCATGTTTTGCTCCCTTTCTGGTTGCTCTTTAATGTGTGACCGATCTGTGGAGTGGCCAGGACATGAAACAGAGTCTTGATGCAGTAACCAGGAGCTGGGGCAGATCATAGCTTAATAGGAACATCAAATTAGTGTGAACGGTGCATACAAAAAACAATGGCAAGACGATTACTTGGACTACTGATGCTTGATCTTGAAAAAAGCTAAGTATTCTGGGCTGACTCCACTGAAACATGTAATTGGACTCTTCCTTTGAACATGAGTGGGTTCATCATCCTGATTTATCCTATGATCAAATGGTGCCGTGAGATGGGGACGACCATTCCCTCATAGCCTGCTGTAAGCATTCATTGTTGGCCATGTATTTCTCTTCCTAGTTATGTGTTTGTCGCTCTGTTATGTGATGAGAGCTGGAAAATTAAATAAAAACCACAACACCATACAAAAATGAAAGGGTGACTAATACCTTGGTAGAGGTTTAATCTACATCTTTTAATTGAAGTCATTAATTTTCCCATTGTTTGGGGCACTCTTCTAGCATCTGTCCAGCTGTGATGGTAATGTGTTTCCAAAGCTGCTAGGTGCATTGTCTGAATTGAATGCATGGCTTGTGAAGGGTGGGTGAAGGTTGGCCAGAATGCCATCTGGTCCTGTCAGGGAGAGGAAGAAAAAACACATGTAGGGGCTGGAAGGTGGCTGCAGCCCTTTACACTAAATAGACATTAATTAGGTAGTAATACCACCCAGGCACTGCTTTATGAGGCAATAATAACCTAGTTCCTGAGAGGGAAGAAGAAAAAGGCTGAATGCCAAGTGTTTTAACTCAGCCACAAGAATCAGATCATTGCCCAGGAAATCAGTGTGACAGTAGAGAGGTTACAAGGTGGTTTGGTTTTGGTTTTTTTTAAAGAGAAATCTTTGTGTGGTCCAAGGTGAGAAGAGCAGGGATGCAAGTTTGCATGTAGAAAGGAGAAGGAATGCTCATCTAGTGAAAGTTAAGAAAATATAGAGGTCACTCTTAGGATTTGAACATGCTAGGCAGGAGCTCCCTAGTGATAGTGAACCTTTAAGATTTTGAAGGTTGGTGAAGACTTGAAAAATTCAAGTGTTTCCCCAAAACTTTTGCATTGGGAAACTCAGCCTCAGCTCTTAAATAGGCAGAGTAGTCTGCCTTGGTGTGTTTTGATAGCAAAATCTGAATTCGTTTTCTGGTTCAGATTTAGTTTAAGCTGCATTTATAAGATTAAGCCACAAGAATGAAGTGCATATGCTTTAACCAGCTATTCGTACACCTGTACAAATTACTTTCCATTGTTTAAAATCCCAGGGGGACTCCATGAGCACTAATTGCTTTCAAACAAATCTTATTTGAGTGAAGGCATAAATCACAATCTCACCTTCACTGTACACTCCTGTGTAGTCCTTATAATAGAATTAGAGCATAACAAAATGTGGTGTCTGTTTATGCTTGACTCTCCCTTTTCTTTCTCTTCTGTTCTCTTAGATGCTTTTACAAATAGCTTGTAAGGCACTGCCTTATTACCTTGAAGTGGAGAATGAGAAAGGTTTGTCTAAAGCAGTTCTCCACCTCTCGCTAGGAAAGTTATATTACAAAGGAGGGGGCATTAGTGAAAGGAAAGATGTGGACTCATAGAAGAGGAAAAGTGATGTAAAGAGAACTAAGAATGATTCAGGGAAAGGTAAACATGGGTTAAATAGGGAAAGTCCTTTGAAGAAAGCAAAAAAAATTATATATAAAGAATATAGCACATGGATAAGAAATTGGTTTGAGGGAAAGCAAGTTCCCTGAGTGAGACTGAGTCGGAAAAAGTGATGCATCTCAGTATGGGGTCTGGTCCTGTATTTTGAAAGCTCTCACTATTGTCAGCATGATGCAGTCACAATACTTAAAATCTTGTGCACATTCCATATAGAAGCTACAATTTATCCACCATTAGGAAATCTTTTCTTCAGTTGCTGCTGTAAATCTTCCCCTACCCCCATTTCCGGAGACTTTCTTGACAAAGAAGGCACCTGTTATTTTTTTTTACACTCTAGTGCCCAGATGTGGTCAATAATGAATTTCATGTACTTTATGTTCCTGTTGTGAATATTAATTCTCTCCATATACTTCAGTATTTTAGCCGCCTTCATTGTTTTTGGAGATTTTCAGTGGGGAAAAAAAGGAATAATTATTGGTTTCCTTTGGAATTCTACCTTGAAGATATGTGTCTGCAGTTCTGAAAAGATATAATTCTGCCCTTTCTCATTCCCTTAAAAATTTCTGATGTAACAATGAAAATCCAGCAGAATTTTGGCATTGCTTGAATAATTTGTCTTGAAGCTTCATTTCTTGCCATCCAGAAAAAAATTTCAGCCTGGCAAACAATAGGAAGGCTCTTAAAAATGGTGGAATTTGGCTGACAAAAAGGAGCGTGTTTTCTCTGTGAGATCCCTATGTTTTTAAAATCAAACCCTTCCAGAAATAGTTTGAATCTCTTTTTTTCTCCATATAGTCAGTTCAGTACAGAGCTACTCAAAAACAGGATAGTTATTTTTATTTTGTGGTACAGTCATTGAATACAAGAACAATCTGGAGACCGTAGCACTGCAGACAGAAATACTTCCCAGTGAAATTTGTACTCTTTCCAGATTGACAGCAAAGAAAAATCCTGTTTAGTGGCCAGTGCTGCTTTGCAGCCTGTGGGATTTCAAAAGTTTCTTTAAGGACAGCTACTGCTGCTGGTATCTGTTACTATTCGGAAGCTAATTTGAGTGTCCAGCTTTCACAATTTTTCTAGAAGAAGTTTTCTTTTTTCTTCTGGAGCTGCTTATACAGCAACCTCAAGTACAGCTGTAGATACAGAATATATATGCATTTGTCAAATGATTTGTCATGAAACTGGAAATAAGACTTTTACCTGGACAAACATTAATTCACAAGTTAGTTTTGAGCCTCTTCCTCATTGTCACTTAATCCATGTCCACTTTCCCCAAGCAATGTCTCTAGTTCTAGTGATATTCATCCCGGTCATAGCCAGGAGAAGGGACTCCTGGACGTGTCTGATCAGTAGACACACCTTGACTCAACTGCAGAAAAATGGAATACAGTTTAGAGAGGAAAACAATGCTAAAATCACAGGGGATGTAGAGGAATGTTGACACCGAAATATCTTTTCGAAGATTGGCCTGCATGAGATGTTTTTGGTATATCCTGAGTGTATCATGTACAGACTGTGTAGGTGAGGTAAACATGAGAACAGACATTCTCATCTCAGGATTCAAGAGGCTTTGCGTTACTTCAGCCAAGTTGGTACCATCTCAAGGATGGTTCTGGGCATGGGAAGATCCTGGCATGTTGCTCTGATGTCTGAAGATATGGAAGCAGGACTAGGGGATGTGTTACCACATACAGTCCCTGCTATGTCAGGGCATGAGCCACGGCTCTACGGTGGTTGCACCCACCAGACCTGAGGGATCTTTGCAAACAACGAGAATCAGATGGTTCTGGAAACTGTTTAACATGTACTTTCAGCAACTTCTGCTGTTGCCTTTAAGTGACTGAATACATGGAAAACCTTATTTAATCACCTCTTCCCCTGTTAATTAGTAGAATTTTTATGTCACTACTGCCCAAGCCTGGCCTTATCTACAGAGATAAGGGTGTAGAAAAATCATGGGTTTTACTTATTAAAATTTCTGCAACAGTCATTAGTATTTGGTACTTACACATCCTTCTGGCAACTCCTTTCCCAGTAATACTGAGCGTTAAGACATTGTCTTTTGCTTCTGCTCTTGTTAACCATAATTGGAAAAGGAAGAAATCAGAATTTGGTTTAGATTTGCATGTGTATGGCCTTATTTGTGTATGTGACTGCAATGCAAATAGTGTTTGTTTTCTTCCAGAGTTAAGTCCCCAGCCTTTGCTGTTGAGGTGCTGAATTGTTAAGGGGTGTTAACAACAGTAGGCACATCTGATGAGGTGGGTTTGTGTTTCTGCCCCTTCAATATGTGGCGGAAATAGAGTACATCCTGTACTGCATCCTGTAGGATGTTTTTTTTTCTCATCAGTACTTATTACCAAATAATTTTATTATTCAGAATGTAGCTCCCGGAGTGGATTGGGTGCGATTTTAGTTTCCTCTTTTCCCACCCACCTGCCCCTAAGCCCTCAAAATGAAGGCTCTTAATGATTTTTGTAGCATCTCAACACCTGATGCACAGCTGAGGAAATTCACCCTGCTGACAAATTATTTTGGCAGACAGTGACATGCAAAACACTCCCACACACCATGAGACTACAAATTGGCTTCTTTAGAGAGATCTTGCTTCTTGACTGGCATCCTGCTTTCCAAAAGGGAAATGCAAGCAGTCCAGCTCTCCTCCTCTCCTTGGGGTGATTTCAAGCAATAGAATACACGTGTGCTTGACAAAGGGACCTACCCACCTTGATGCTGAAAAAGTCAACTAACACCTAGCTTGAAAATGCTTTCTGTATAGTTCCAGTAGATAAGGGGATGAAAAAGAGTTTTCCAAGTGGAATGTAAGTTGTTTTGTTGGAGTGTGTTTAAAGGATGAAATTGATGTTGACAGAGTACAGGTGGCGGGGTGCCTTGGTTTTCTTTCAGTTGTTTACCATAACAGCTATAAATCTGCTTTCCACTCTCTGGCTGATAGCCAAGGCAGAAGTAATAGTTCTTTTTTTTTTTTCTTTTCTTGTTACAACTCTTCATTTTTCCTTTTTTCCCCTTTGCTTCCATCCTTGCTTGCTTACTTTAGCCCCTGGATTGAGAAGCAGAATCTGTGCTGAGAAGTAAAGCAGCTCTGCAGCAAAGAAGGCAGGGAAACATATCAAGACAGTCAGTTCTTGTACCCTTGTTTTCCGTTTGGCTGGGTAAAAGAAAATGACATCTGATAATTTGATCTTTAGGGCCTACTGCTTTCCTGCAAGCGTCAGGCATGTGGTAACTGCACTTGTCCAAGAGAAGGGTAGAGGAGAGAGTGGAGCCGATGGTGCCACTGTAAAATGTGAATATTCCTCTCTTCAGCTTTATGGAGCGGAAATAGCAGACCCATGGCCCTCAGTGACATTGAAGGCACTGGAAGAAGGGCTAGCTGGGTTTGTTAGTGGATATAGGATGATTGAAACCCTTCTTCTGGGCTTGCTTTAAGCACTGTTATAAACATAGGGTGAATATCCTCCAGTACAGGAGGCTTCCAGTCCAATAAAATCTGGAAAAGAAAGAAATTTATAGTTTTAGGTAATATGTGTGTCTGTATTTGTGTGTACTTGTTACTTATTTGTAAGCATTGAAGTAGGACAAAAAAAAAAAAATCCCGGTCCTAGTTTTCTGAGCATTGCACAGGAATAGCAAGCCTGTGTCCATGTGCTCTGTCCCTGCCATAAGGAGCTGCCATCTGCTCAGAGAGGAGACTGGTTCTCAATGTGCTCTCACTCAGTACCAAGCTCTCTTATCAAAGCCAAAACTAATAAGCTTCAGGGCATGGGTACGAAACACAGTCCCGTACATATGTAACACACAGAATACATAGTGTGTCCAAGCTTTCACACTAGGACATCTCATAATATTCATTCAGACTGCATTTATTGATACTCCATTCATAGTCCTAAATTCTGGTTTAACAGGCTTGCAAAGAGAACAGAAATGTAGTTTGGTAAAATAACTGCTCTAGACTATCACACAGAACTACTATTTTACCTGAGTTGACAGTGTTAAACTCCAGAAAGTCAAACCTTTGCTAACTTTCTCTAATTCTTCAGATATCTGCATGTTCAGACTTCAGCTGTGGCTGGAAACCGGGAAGTATCAAAATACCATGCAACAAAAAGCTAGAGACAAAGCATAGTCATGTGAAAATAGGTCATCTTTTGAGGTTTGCAATTTAGTATTTCAGACCCACAAAGTTTAGTGTGTTTGGATGAGGCTGGGAGCAATATTTTGACATGAGCCTTTGCTTGACTCCTTGAACGAAAAGTGAGGTTTTTCACTAGGGCTGCTTGAAAAATATATTGGTGAGCTGTTTTTGCTTGGTGGAGATGTGCATGAAAGAGGTTTATTTCTTCTGGAAAATGTTGCTTGAAACAGCCTCCTGTGAATGTGGGCTGGGTTTAGTGTGCTTGGGCTGGGGAGAGGTTCTCTGGTTCACCTGGGAACTGCTGAGGGACAGGGACCACGTTCCCCAGGCTGTGTGTCTTGGCGTGGCTGCTCTGCAGGGAGCTGCCCTTGCCCTTCCATGTCTAGGGTGCCTGTCCTACTCCCATGGCTGCGGACTTATATGTCAGGGCGTAGAAGGTGCTGTCTCTTCTTAAAATGCCTGCCAAAGGATTTCTCAGGTGAGAGGAGAAACTTCTGAAAGCTTAAAAGCATTCAAATGGGGAGGGAGAAAATTTGTCCTTGCTTGCATGCTGCTCCTCTGCACTGGGAAAGGAGCACGAAAACCCACAGCTTTGTCTCAGTAGCTGACACTGAGTGAGCGTTTAGCAGTTCTGGCACAGAGGTGTGTGCATGGGAGGGCAATACATGAGGAGCGGGGCCGTAACACATAGCCTTGCTGAGGTTCCTGGCAGTGTTGATGCCCATGGGCAAGCAGAGACAGATGGACCTGGCTAAATTATGCCAAGAGCTGAAACCAGAGAGCCAGAGGTGGTTTGAAAGCAATGTAACCCCAATTCCTAGATTCTTGTTTCTGTGCCAGGTGTCTAAAAGTGCAGCACAAAACCGTATCTGAAACTCCCATTACAAGTTTTATTCTCCATTAATTACTCTCTAGCAGGAGTGTAAAGGGCTCAGCAACTCTGCTCTGCCTAGGACCTGTGTGTTATGCACATTAACTGAGGTGATTTTTCTTTTTTTTTTAAAGATGGCAAGCAAGCACGGGTTGCTTAGTGCTTAGCACTTGTGAAAATCAGGCCACATATTTATGAACATAATTGCAAGAATCTGTACCTGAGGGATTCCTGCGTTTCAGTCTCTCTTCTCCCAAAACCACTAAAGGCTATTTATCAGGAGTCACTGGTTTGCTTTGTGGTAACAAACACACCACTTAGGGTAGCTTCTAGATGGTTTAGAAACCCAAACTGGCCTAAGATTATTTGGGTGCTGTCTTGAGATACCAAGCAGCTGATGTGCTTCATCTCCATCGAGCCTGGGGGCCAAGTGGGGATGTGACTTCTGAATCAGAGTATACCTGATGTGCTTGCTGTCATGGCTTTGTGGTTACCAAAATCATTCCTTTCTCTGAGTTAAATAAAAAGTTAAAGTCATAGCAAAATGATCTCTGGGTTAATCTTTTTCTGGAAAAAGTGAAAGTACACAGATCCATCGTTGAGGAAAGAGGCCAGATGATTTGTTACCTGATTGCACCTAACATCTTTTTTTGTTTTTCACATAGGATGTTAAGGCAGTGTGTAAAGCCAGCCCCTTTAGTGCCTGTCCCAGGTCTTCTTAATAAAGAGCTGTTTCGAACAGCATCCAGTCCTTTGACATCCAGTCTCTTGTCTTGCCAAAGTATTACAAGGTGTGGCTAGATCTTGCTTTATTTCTTTTAGCGTTAGAGCCACATCAGATACTGCCTTTCCTTTGCCTTTTGCTCCCCAAATTCGTCAAGTAATTGACAGGTCAGTGAGGATTTTGAAGATTTAATTCAAATCTGGAAATGGAAGAATAGCATTTCAAAGAAGCTTGAATCAGGCCCTCTTCAAAATGTATGTTTTACATTCCCCTGGGATATTTTGGTGACATGTGGTGATAAGAGAAAGAGAGGCCAAGTATTAAAAAAACCCCCAACAAACAACCCATGATCACCCTACAGTGATCCTGCTAGTCATTTGGAAATACCTTCTTTTTCAAGGAAATAACAAGCCAGCTTTCTTAGGTCGTGTTTTGACCTTGATTCCGAGGTAGAACTATCTTTTTCAAGATGAGTGTGTTAGAACATCTCTCTTCTTCTTCTTCTTCTTCTCCTTCATTTTTAAATCAAGGTTAAGCATGTTTGGGTTTACATCTGAGTTTGCAATAGAATCTTTTATTCCCCTGTTAAGCAGCAGTTCCCAGGCAACTCCTCTGGGTGTCAGTACAACTTCAGGTATATCTGCATTGTGGTGTTCCAAGCCTTCATTCGAAGCTTAGACAGAGAAATTGTAAGCGATAAAAAGTTAGGCAGTAATGAGAAAAGATATGGAATAATATAAGGGACACAGGCGTGCCTGAGACACAGCAAGGAATACATCTGAGCTGCCCTTGTTTTCATAAGAAGCCCCAAGCTACATTCCTGTATGTTGGACTGCTTGTGAACAGCCCGAGGCAATGGCTTATGTGCAGGTAGAGACTGAGGCTGCAGAAGGAAGTTACAGAGATGCTAGAAAAAGTACTGATCTTTACCTTTAGCAGAATTAGAAAAAATTAGGCTCTCCACATTATTGTTACAGATTAACAGGACATGGCCGAACGGATTTCTGCGAAATAAATAACTTGAATGTAATTTTATAGATTCAAGGAGCATTGCTGGTCAGCATTTTCCCATGTGTGTGAGACAGTATGGCCATTGTCTACAAGAAATATTTGAGAGGAAAGAATGACAGGAAAGCTGGGATAGTAAAAGCAGAAAGCTTTGTAAAGACATTCACAGAATTGCAGAAAAATTTAGGTTGGGAAGGACCTCTGAAGGTCATCTAATCCAAACCCCCATTCAAAATACGTCCAGTTAGATGAAGTTGTTCAGAGCTTTGTCCAGATGAGTTTTGAATATCTGCAAAGCTGGAGATTCAATAATCTCTCTGTACAACCTGTTCCCCTGTTTGGTCATCCTCACGGTGAAAAAGTTTTTCCTAATATCCAGTCTGAATTTCTCGCATACCAACTTGTGACTGTTGCTTCTCCTCCTCTTCTTTCTTCAAGAAAACTCTGGTTCTGTCTTCTTTATACCTTTCCATTAGGTAGCTAAAGCACCAATAAGATTTTCCCTGAGCCTTCTCTTCATACTGAATGAACACAGCTCCCTTAGCTGCTCCTCGTATGTCTTTCCTCATATGCCCTCACCATCTCTGTGGCTCTTTGTGGAACTCAGACCAGTTTGTCCATGTCCGTCTTGTTCTCAAGTCTCACAAGTACTGAGTAGAGGGTAAAAACCACTTCCATTTACCTTATGGCTGCACTCTTCCAAATACAGCCCAGTATGCCGTTGGCTTTCGCTGTTGCATGGAACTCTGCCGACTGACATTCAGCTTGTGCTCTGCTAACATCCTGTATCCTTTTCTGCAAAGCTGTTTTCCAGGTGGTAGGCCCCAGCCTGTCTTGTTGCATGGGTTTATTCCTCCTGAGGTGCAGGACTTTGCACTTGCCTTTGTTGAACTTGCTAGGTTGCTGCTAGCCCACTTCTCCAGCCTCTCAAGGTCACTCTGAATTGGGCATGTATAGGGTCAAAGTGGAAGTGTGGGGAAACTCTCAGTAATTCTTAGGCTTTTATTTTTCATTAAGTGCCATGGCAGAAAATAGTGATGCCCAGGCTGAGCATTATCTTTAACTCCTATTGTGTGCCTCCAAGGAGATGCTGAAGGATCAGGAAAAAAAGCAGTTCTGCCTTTCTGCCAGTAAGATACAAGGCACTGTCTGCAGCTGGGGCTGCAGCGGACTCGCCAGTCCCAGAGGCGTTGATATGTGTCAGAGTGCTGAATGAGGGTGTTCCCTCACCTTTATTTTAAAAATACTTTATGTGCAAAAAATTTTCTTCTATTACAATCAGCGAATACATGAATAAATCCCAATAGAGGTGCCACTTTTGGTTCTGAAGAGATGTACACACAAAATGAGAAGAAATGGGTTTGATCTGAAAGCTCTTTCCCTCCCCTGGTCACAGGCAGCTATTGTCAGACTGAATTAGAAAGTTTGCAGAAATACATTGCTTAAGCAGGGAAAAAGGGGAATGGTCATAAAAAACAGCAGAATTGCTGCACAGATTGTTATTTGGCCTTTAAATTGTAAATGGCTGGTTTTAAATAGGCCTGGTGCATGGTTTCTGGTGATGGTTTCTGCTACAGGTTTATTGATTAAAATAGCTGCTTTACATCAGCTCTGGGTTTGTTTCTCCAGATAATTTTGTCTTCGTGAATAATGTACCCATTTGCTGAAATTTTGTTAGAATTCATCTGCTGGAGACTGGCTGTATTTCTCTAGGTTCCTAAGCCTCAGTTGACTAGGCTCGAAATTGTGACAGTCCCTGCCCTTCCCTCCTCAGAAAGGAATATTCCCTCTTCCACCCTTCCAGTGCTGAATAAATCTAGTACTTGCACATTGGAGAGTGCACTTGGAAACAGCTGTGAGTGTTTGGCTGTTTGGGGAAGGCTTGTATGATACTGAAGGCTGTCTTGGCTGTACTGGGGATTAGGCTTTTGCCAGCAATTGATCCAAAGCCTGTAAGAGTGAGTGGAAAAATTCCAGTGAGCGTTGGATCAGACCATTAGCTCTCCTGAGGCACAGTGCTGCTTTAGGTGGGCATGTCTCATGCCTTCAGTATCATAAGTCTTCCAATTTGCTGGAAGCATCTAGTGAATATATGAGTAGGGGCTTTTTACATTATTATTCAGGCTATTTCTAAATATGTGTACCTCATTTCTTGGGAGGTCCTTGTGCATTTTGTGTTAAGCACAAAAAGTACTGCTTTGCTTGCATAACGAATGGTGGAACAGGCAATGCGCAGCTTCCCCTTGCAGGCTGAGGCTTGCAAGTGCTGTTATCTCTTCTGAGTAGAGCTTGCCACTCTGCAACAGGAGAACACTACTGCAGGACCTATAGTGAAAGGAGAGGTATGAACAGCATGGAAAGGAAATGGAGGTGATAACATACTTTCCCTTCTCCTCCCTTCTGATCCCCTTCCCTATCATCATAGTAATATTTGTCTTCCCTTTAACTGGTCACTACAGCAATAGGTCTTCATAAAGGATCTGTCAAATCAGGGCAGGGGAAAAGTCAGATTAATGCCTTTGGTGAAAATATTTTAAATTGGGCTTCTCTTTCACACTTATCCATGAGAAAAGAGCATTGTTGGTGGAAGAGCTAGTTTAATCTCATGATTCTGGAAATGTAGCTAATCACAGACAACCTGGCCTGCCTTTACTCTCTTGGGAGTGGGGGGGTGGGTGATGAGCCTTTCTTTCTACAATTTTACACCAAGATAAAACCAGAAACAAGTAACAGTTAATATGAAAAATAAGCGATTCTGTTCTGAAGTGGCCAAGAACAGGATATTGCAGTGCCTGAACCCTTTTCTGAGGGTTTTGGGCATTTGATTTGTTTTGTTTTGTTTAACCAAATTAAAATGTCTTCACGATTTCATTTGGTGAAGTGTTTTGACCCAGGTGGGACCACAGATCTTGACAGCATATTAGTTCTTCTGAAGTATCTCTGACTTGTCTCTTTTTTTTTTTAAGGCATAGAGGTTGTGGGAATGCTAACTTGCTTCTTTATGACAGTCAAACACATAGCTAGAATCACACTCTGAGGGCAGCTGACAGGCGCTAGATAGATGGTTACTGTGGGGATGTTAGCAGCTGAGAATCCTCCCTTCTCAGGACACCCGTCTGGTGACCACTGCTGCCACAGTATTATCCCTCACACTTCTGACAGACCTGAGCGAAAGATGTGTGACCAGAAATATGAGCATCCACTGGATTTTTTTGGTGTCAGGAAAGCCCTCTGTGGCTGTGGAGTGAGTGTATGTGGTTTAGAGCAGGTCATTAGACTTAATCTTTCTTTCCTCCCTTAGAGCCTATCATAAGCATGGGGTAGACCAGACAATGCATAAAATGCCCAACACTATTAATGTGGAGTTCCCAACAGCCTCACTTCCTTACATTATAGTTACAAGCAAGACTCCCCTTGGTGTAGTTAGGTCAGTACTTGAACGGTTTGGAAAACCTTCCTCCTGCTAAAATGTATGACCTGAAATTGTAGGAGAATGTTCAAAGTCCTCTCTACTCTTTGCCAAAATACCTTATGTTGGTAGTGGAACAAAGGAAGCCTAGTTTATCGTGGTTGAACCTTTGGTATCCTCAATGGTGGAAGGTCTTGTTGAGGCTTTCCTGTGGCTGAGATATTCAAAACCTCTCTTTGTGGCTTTGCAGTTACGTCAGAAAATTTGAGCTTATGCTATTGCGTTTCCTTGTGAAAGCAGGAATTGCCTCTCCAACCCCTCTGTTAATGATGGGTGAAATGAGTCAACAAGCTCAAACTTTATTAGGGTGAGAGAGGTGCATACGTACACACAAAGATGCTGTGATTATATAAACCTTATTTTCTCAGGATACCAGGCTACACAGTTCCAAAAGATGCTTGATGAAGCCTTTCAAATGGAAACACTGCTAGTAGCAACAGTAGTACCTGTTAGATTTCTTACTGTTCAGGCACTGTGTTCAAGGCATGCAACAAAGGTACATGGCAGTACTATTTTGAAAAATACATACTAATTTTGGGCACACTAAATATACACAAACATATATTTCATCCCTCCCTTCAATGTTTTAATTGAGAAGGCGGTGATATTGTAATAGTGTCTCTCCTATTGTTGATGCTTTAAGGAACTAATGACATCTGTTTTACCAGGCATAAAGAAGAGCCAAATTATAGGATAATCTGTACTGTTTATTTTATTGTTTCACATAAAGATCTGAAAGGTGATGAAACTGTGCAATTAAGAAACAAAACAAAGGAATAAATTCTACTGATGCTGTGGGATACTGCATTAGCAATGGGCAGAGAGTCAGGATATGTGAGCTAAGGAACCTGGCATGACTCCTGCATGTAAAAATATTTTTAAGTACCTAAAAATTTGTATCTCTTGATATGGCCCATTCTGTGCTGTTTAACCTTGTAGGAAACACTGTGTGTTGAGTTTTGATCTTCAGAAGGGTTTCTGCTGGTGGTTGTGGAGGAAGGCCTGTAACTAACTGGTCAAAGCAGTGGGACAGAGTCCTAGTGATGCCTGCTAATCCTCTGGGTTACCTGCATTCCTACTGTATTTCCATAGACATGGCTGAAGGGCAAGGGCAGAGCTGGCCTCGTTGGCAGCAGAGCAGAATACATGCCTAGGATGTTCAGCAGCAATCAGAGGATTTAATGGGAGTAGAGGATTAATTAATTCTGATCCATACAGACATATTGGCTTCTTGCACAGTCAGAATCTTAATTAGGCAATCACATTTTTTCCTTTCAGTGACCATTGCTCCAGCTGTGCTGTAACTCTTTCCTCTCTTTCTTTGCAAATCTCTCCCTTTTTTAAAAATGTTCATACCTCATTAGGAAAGTTTCCTTCTTTTCTTTCCATCATTCCTGTTTGCATCTACATATTTGCATATTTGCTTCTGATGTCCTATAATCCTTCAGCCTTCATTTTCAGACCCCTGTGATGGAATGAGATCATGACTCCTTCCTCAGCATCTTTATTCCTCTAAATCCAGGGTTTCTAACCCATCTTCCCCCCCTCTCCAATCCCCAGCCCTGGTGACTCACTTAAATATACATGTGCTCTTTTCCTCTTTGTTCCTTCTTTTCCCTTCACCCCTCTGTGGCTGCTTTTCTTATGTCGGCTTTGATCTGTTTGCTGGCAACACTAACAGTTTTAAATCTTTAGTAATTTGTTATTTTTTGTACCTTGGTGCAAAATTAAATATATCTTGGAAAGGAAGCATGAGTTGTCCCATTCACTGCAGGAACAAACTCCTTGTTACCTGGGTGGGAAGGCTATATATGCAGTTGAAAATCTTTGTTGGGGAAGTCCTGAGGCAATGGTCCAATCCACTCTGTGCTGTCAATCTGGTCTAAATAACCGAGGCACATCCTAGATTTGGCTGTACAGTTAGCCCTAGTTTTGCTAAGCCAAGCTACTGCAGCAAAGGGAAAAACAGAGGGCCAATACTTTACACCTCTTTATGTTCCTTTTTTGTGGGTGCTGACCAAAAGGATGAGGAGTGTGATCCTGAGTGATGGGAGCTGTGACACAAATCTCTGGAATTCAGTGGGGCCCTTCTCTTCATCAGCAGGGGCACTGAGAGGTCCCTCATGTTTTATAACCCCTCACTCTCTTCGAGTATTATCAGAGGCGTAAGCCAGTGGTTAGGGTATCCTGTAACTCTTGTGTTGCTGCTGTTACATGTTACATTGCTTTTACTGTACTTACATCTGTCCAGACCTTTTTTTTTTTTGGGGGGGTGGGGTGGGGGGGTGTCTGTTTATGTTACTTTTGTGAAGATGGCATGAACTGGTATTAATTACGACCAATGTTTTATGCTCTCCACCACACTGACTCATGGTAAGAAAAATGGCCACCTTAATGACTGCAAGTTCCTCTGAAGCTATAATTTCCTCAACCACCCCTAGCTGTGAGGTTTCGTCCTGGCCACACTTAATTATAGTCCCTTCAATAACCTCTGAAGGATCAGGACTTTCTGAACAGTAATGTCAGCTATTTCCAACAGTAACAGTACTAGATAAGTTCTTTGCCAAGTACCTACAGAAACTCTTGGCATGAGTGCTTAACAGTGCAGCTGTCAGCTGTCTTATGGGTGTGACTCCATACGGCCACTCTGGTCTGCAGAACCTGCTCACTGTCTCTGCCCTTTTCTGCTCTTTTCTTGTCAGATGCTTTCCAGTCCTCCCTTCTAAGTTAGCCCAAGAATAAAACCTTCCAATTCCTCCATACTGTATTCCCCACAGTGACATTGAACCTTATTTGTGGCCTTTCCATACCAAAGATTGACTGGACTTTGTTGTTTTATTCCAGGTCACCGGTCTCTTCAGAAGATCAAGGTAAGATGTGTTTTGTAGATACTGATAGCATATTAAGAATGAGACTAAAGGCTAGCTGTAAGCTATGTTTTAACACAGTTGTGGTGGAGAAAAATGACTTTATAAAAATGAAACTTTGATGTTGCTCAAACTTTGTTCACCCCTAGACATCAAGTGCGTGTTCATTTAGTTCATTTAGTTGGGGCTGGCAGAAGTTAAGCCTGTATTGAGTTATTTGTAAAATGAATCTTGCTCAAGCAAACTGAACTATTTCAAGTGTTCACAATTTATTCACACAAATGCATAGGGCTTCACCTATGAAAAATTATGTGCGGGCTTAAAGGATGATATGAGATGAAGATGAGCTGACCTCTTGTGACTCTTATAGGACAGCACCTTTGTAGCAGAGGAGAGTGGATTGTGTTCAAAGGCTTGAACCCAAGTTATCTTGGGTGAACACTAAAATCAGTTTGGTAGCACGGTGTGGAATTTAGTGCCGCTAGGAGTTTCTACACATAAAAATCTCATGGCTTGAGTAGCAAGTGTTGCAGGTTATGGTAATATACTTGCTCTGAAGGAAACTGAAGGATCTGATGTTTCCCTATAGACTAAAGAGGGAGTTTGCAGAAACTAGCTGGTTAATAACTATGACCTACTTAGGTGCTTAGAGCTAGGTGGTATAAATATCCCTCTAGAGTACATTGAAGTATAGTTGCATTGGTACTGAAATCCCGAGGCATACTGCAAGTGAGGTGGTAATTGCACTGGCAGAGTTGCACAAGGAATGGAAAAAAAAAAAAAGGGGGAGATTGTAACTGAGAGGGGAAAGTGCATCATGTAGCTCTGAATCTGGAATATTATTTTGGACCACAAAAGAAAAAAATATCTATTTTCTTCTGGCATTCAATTAGGGTGCAATTACACAATCAGCAAAATTTCTGGACAATACAGTAAGTATTATTCAAGAAAGGTCCAGACAGGGAATAGCAAGGACTATTGCAAATGCAGATGTAAGGAGGTCTGAGCCTGGAAGTATGTCACTGAAGTATGTGCACTTGGAGTGTGGAGTGACAAGTTAGGTATCAACCTACATTGTCCTTGGCTCCAGCCAAGATCTTTTTAGTCCAGCATAGTGGCTGTCAAAAATATCGTCATTAATAAATTCTCTTCCATCTCCTTGACGTGTCATTTCTTTACTAAGAAAGTTATAAAGAAAGTAATAAAAATGGGCAAATGTGTCAGACCAAAGATATATCTAGCCCATCTAGTTCATTCCTAGTGTCCGATAGCAGTGGATCCCCTGACAAGAGCACAAGAATGGCAGAAGTATACAGTTTGAATTTCCTGGTGTACCCTATCAACTTCCCGTGATTTACAGCTCATTGACTTTGTGAACCAGAGGCAGTTTTCTTGTTTAATAGTTCATCTGCTTTTTACCATGACCACAGCTTCTTAATATAAAGTACTGGACACTTGTGAGAAGTTAATAGTATACTCCCTTTCTCCAACCCTCAGAAGAAATTTGAAAACATTATGGTCTAATATACTATTTCAAGACCTGGACTCAAGCTGCTTGTCAGTGCATAAGCTTGTTAGTGATAGACTGCTCTTGCTTTTTCATTTCCCTTGCATTTGTTCTATTGCTCCATTTTTATCTATTAATGGAGCAACAGACAGTGTAAATGTATTTCCTTGTATGTCTTTAAACTTTAGTATTTCCTGCTGTCATAATGCTTTCCTTCTTTCCACTGTTTTTATACTGTTCTAGTTTTTCACAAAATCTTCCTGTTTGCCATCTACCATCTGCTGCCAGGGTCTGGCTTTTCAGGTTTGATAAACATCTCTGAATAGCCTCTTCCTTCCCTTTCTTTCCTTTCTCTCATAAGAAACCTCCTCTGAAATGCAGAGTGGAAGGCCTGTGTTTCCTTGACCAATTAGTGATGTGATAGTGCTAGTTATTAGAAGTTTTGTGTGGAGTATCTAACTAGATTTGTCATCCATGCAAATATGCAGGAGCTTCTCTCAAACACAAAAGATTTCACATGCACCAGTGACTTTTCAGAAAGAGAGGTCCAATACTTGGATTTCCTCTCTCCCACTATGCCATATATAGACCATGGTAAATGACCACAGTACTAGAAGGAAAATGTGACAGAAGTGCTGTAGCACAAGCTGTTTTGAACCTAGGTGCTTCTCAGCCCACTTTATGCATGTGTGGAGGCATCTAAAATTAGTCTTGGATCTGAAACGTCTTATCTAAACAAAAAAGGGAGGGTCCAGGACACAGCTGAAAACTTATCTCTGAATTGCCTGTCTTTTATGGTGTTTATGCAGACCTCTCCTGGAATATTTTTCTTGGAGTAGGTATCCAGGAGTCGGTTTTGAGACTCTTATTTTCATTAATAATCAGTACTGAATTGTGTGCTTATTCAAGATGTTAAACATTCATGTGTAGTTTTATAAGGCAATAATGCTTTGGGGTGCACAGTGGGGCAAGATCCAACTGTAGAATAACCTACCCTCACTGGCATCAATCTGTGTCCGTTGTTTCAGCTGCTCTTCCCTCATATGGGGCACCTTCCTAGTGCTGATTTTCTGATGACGTGATGTGTTGGCCATTACTGAGAAAAGGTGCTTTTCTCATTTGTGTTGGATCTTTTGCTTTAACTTCCCATTTGGTTCCTGATCTTTGTTTTCTCTTCTTTAATCTTCAGTCCTCATTTTTTCTTCTACTGTTTCTCTGTGTTTCTTTCTTTTCATCATCCTTGTCTCCCATTTCAAACGTCTCTTTCCCCTTGACCATGAGGTTGCATTCTGCATAGGTTCTTGTGTTGTGCTCCTCACTTTGGTTTCTGAATGTCCTGCTTCTCCTCAGTGTGGGCTGCCTGCTTCAGGCATTAGTTTCAAGCAGTAGCTGTAGCATCTGTAGTGTAGCAACAGAGCTGCTACCAGAATTAGCATCTAATGTGAGTGGCACTTCCATTAATCCCTGACAGGACAATGCATTATGCTCTCTTGAAGAGAGGGCGAGGATAAAGCACCATCTGTCTGGGACTGGGCATCTACTGAACAATTCTAACAGCACACAATGCTCCTTGTTGTGGACACGTGTTAAAGGCACCTTTATCAGTTACAAAACAGAGCCATTTTAATTGGCACAGAAAGAGAAACCGTACTGCTAGAAAATCCCAAATTTCAAAAGAAAAAAAACAAAACCTCTTAAAGATTTTGGAAGGTTTGTGTCTTTGTTCTTGGTACAGGTAGTTAGGAAATACATAACTAAAGAGTGAGATCCATCTTCTTTCCTTCTCTTTTTTTTTTAATTAAAAAAACCCAAGCAAACTACAAAAAGAGCAGACAAAACCTCTAACCCCCAAATTCCCTAACTGACTGACAAAATGGAACAAAGCGCAGTAGTTTAGACAGGGGATTAGGGTGATGTCTGTGAAGAATGAAATAGAAGGGCTACCTGTTCAGTCAGGTGGGCCCTGGTGCAGTTACATGCCCTGCAGCCTTGGAGGACAATGGTCTTTCTTGGGGTGTTGGGACTGGCTGAGTCAACAATAGGCAAGTGGCAGGGCCACAGAAGGTCTGGTGGATGTCATGAGAGAGGGGACAGGCAGCTCCCCTGTTAGTGAATGGTACCACCTACTGCTGTATTTTCACTCTGTAAAAATCCCGGTCTTATGCTCAGGAGGCCTGAAGCTGTTGGAGGTTATTGAAAGAAGCCATATCCATTGTTTCCAGGTCAGGTATGGTACTGTGATGGGAATGCAGATTTCTACTGCATTGCCTGGCCAGTACACAGTCATTCGCTGATTATTGTTGAGTGAATGATTGAGGTTTACCAAACCCTTCCTTCATCCAGCACCTTTCAACACTGCACTGGACACTGTATATATGCTAGATCATGCCCTGCCCACTTTTGTTCACAGCCGGCCTGCAGAAATCAGTCTACAAATTTTCCAATGCTAATGCATTGAATAATATTCTTATATTTTACATTACTTTTGGTCTAGCTTCGTCTGGGTTGTTTACCATTCTCTGGTTACCCTGTGTAACTGAGTTGGCTGTTCTTCATCATCACCTGAACAACTGAGGGAAATGCTCTCAAAAAGAACACAATGAGTTCCATTTCAGTCTTCTGAAAAAAAACCCCAAAAACCAGCAAACTCGAGTGATGTGTGGACATTGGCATGTTATTTATCTAATGTCAACTTGGAGCTGATGCAGCTCAATACTTGTTTGCCTAACTTCAAACAGAGGAACCTTGCCTTTGATGGAACTACTCAAAGTTTTAAGTGGCTATACTAAGGCATCTCAAGTAGCAGTCAACCCCAGTGCTTAGTCCTTATGCATCTGAGTTGCATTCTGATCTGGAGACAGGAGGTTCCAAATATTTATGTCTCTGGTCTCTTGCTCTTCTTATTTCTCTATAAACCCATCAAACTGGGCTTTTTGCCTTGTTTGCTTCTAGCAGACGTGCTTTTTTGCTGTACCAGCGTAATTTCTAGCAAGCTTTGCTGTGATTAAACTCAGTTGTTGTTTGTTTTCTTTTTTTCCTGCAATAGATGCCAAATTCATGAGGGAATAGGGGACAACTCAGAAATTCCGACAAGAAGCAAATATATTCAAAAGAGAAATTTTGGAGACAGTTAGTTATTACAACATCATAATATGATACAAAGGGTGAAGATGAAGGATGATATTTCTGCTTGGAAAGA
Organism: Ciconia boyciana; assembly: GCF_034638445.1. Taxonomy (NCBI): domain Eukaryota; kingdom Metazoa; phylum Chordata; class Aves; order Ciconiiformes; family Ciconiidae; genus Ciconia; species Ciconia boyciana. Next base: position 65,579,876 of record NC_132934.1, read on the forward strand.
TGAATGGCGATGCTCAAAGGTCTTTCAGATTCTGGCAGATGGTGGTTCCATGATGATACTTAGAGTCATCCAGTCTGGATATCCTATCCTTAGGAGGGATTTGTGCAGAGCCAGGAGTGCATTAGAAGTGAAGTGAGTTTAAATGGTGACCTTCAAATTAGCCTCTATTAGAAGAGTTTTCCACAGGGATTGCTTGGCCCAGGTTCAAACTGGAAGCTTGGGGTGGGAGGTGTAATTCTGTCTCTCTATATCCCTCTGGATGGATAGAGCTGCTGTATGAATTATAAGGAAGGGAGTGATCAAGTGTGTGCATGGAAGGCAGTGGCAGCTCCATCCCATACAGCAAAATGCTTTGCTATGCAGTATCTGCTCCTGCCTTGGAGTAGAATGTGCTGTGCATTACGGTATTTGCTCCAATGTTGTCTGCTCCATTAAAGAGAGGAGGTCTGAACCCATGCAAGGAGGAAGATGGATGTAGGAGCCCCAGAAAAGAGCACCAGAGCTGAGAACACTTCCTGGGATCTCCAATACCTGGGATTTCCTGTTGTCCCTGGCAGCCTGTGGGACCATGGACTTCACTCTCTCAACCTTCTTTCTTCTTTCTGGAGCCACTGCCCACTAGTCTTGCTTGTCACAGTCTGCAAAGGGACGTTCTCCTCAAGAATTTTTAAGCATCCTGCCATCCTGAATAAGAGGATGAGCAGGGAACTACAGATGAACCCAATCATCTAGGTGCTGATAGAATTTAAAAAAAAAAAAAGGCACCTCTGTTTTGTACACCAGATTCCTTCAACAGAGAGTGTGATGGTTTTGTGCAGCTCCAGCTGAGAAGCTATATTCTTCAGGGTGATGTTGCAGCCGTTTACCTAGCAACAAATTGAGATGTCTTGGAATGCTTTCTCTGAACAGATCAAAGACAGTACAGTGGGGGGGTTCCTGACTGCAGGTATTTATTTTGATTAATTAGCCACTTTGGGAAGAAAGCCCGCCTGGATAGTGTTTTAAAAGTATGTCTGTGGCCAGCTAAGCCAACAGTTGCTTGGGGATCTGCTCTGAGTTTGTTCATTTACTTTGCAGCTCAGCAGAGGCTGGTATCGATGCAGAGCCCTGGTACCTGTAGTAAGAGAAAGCATTCTGTCAAAGCACTTGTCTAGCGCTGAGGGAGGTCCTCTCTGCCCAAAACCTTTAAAAGGTGCCTATGCCCCACCTCTCATCACATCTAAGCAGGCTGAGGGGTTAGCAGGCAGCTGTGAGGAAGAGGATGTGGGCATCTGAATGAGTAATAGAGGAAAACTGGGAAACGTTTCTTTCCAGATGGCCACTGCCATTATCCCTTTCCCCTCAGGAGGAAGCAGGAGTAAGGAATGTGTTGTCTGAATCAGGGCACCTATTTTCAAGCAGAAGCCCTGGGTAACCTTACAACCTACTTTGCTCCTGTTTTTTGTTTCTGATGGAAGCTGCTCATGGTCAGATAAGAGTGGCAACTTGTTAAAGTAAAACAAAATAACCAATTGGCTCCACCCACCGAAAACTCTGGCCAGCAAATAAATGCTTGAACTGACCTTCAGTTTATTTAGTCCTACTGTGAAGTCCTAGCTTGTTGAGGAAGAGTTACTTAGATATTGCCAGGCAAAGGCACTGCAGCCAGCCTTACAGTGGCAAAAAACCTGAAGGGAGTGTGGTAGGAGTGCCTGTGATAGTAATGGTCCACCAAGTAAGGGAAGGGGGAGGAACAGTGTGGCCCACAATGTTCTTTTTTTTTTTTTGCTATCGTTTTCATTTTTAAATTAAAAAAAAATAATTGCTTAATTATTTTACCTAGAGTTCTCTTCCTGCCAAAGTAATGCCACTCTGTTGATAAAGTGGCTGCATTAGTCAGCCAAAATCTTCCCTGCCTTGTGTTCTCGCTTGATCAGAGACATTTTCCTCCACCACATCGCTCCTGAAAATGACATTAATTGTTCCTGTCTTGGCTTAAAAATAAAAATGGTGGAAGGGAAAAGGAAAGGAAAAAAGTGACAATGTCTGCCAGATGGTACTTAGTTTATCTTCAACTGTTCTTTGGGTTTTTGGACCATTTACAGAGGAAGTCCTTTTTCTTTACGGTCATCCCTTCTTTTGTTAATCTGAGTTAAATGGTCTTGCAGGAAAAGTTCGGCATTATGGTCTGAATACTTCCACCCCTAACTATCAACTGCACACTCAGCTCAGCACCAGTGCCACATGAACAATTCAGGGTGGACTCTAATTGGCATCAAAGTACCTTTAAACTAGTCTGACAGTGCAAATGGGGCCTTAAAGGCAGCTTGGGTGTAATTTACATCTGCTTGAAAGCCTCTTTATCCTTCCAGAGTTGTATGAAGGGACTTCTGTGTAAGTGAGAATTTAGCCTTTCTTTCCCTCCAGCAAGCCTGTGTAGTTATTTTTACTTTTTTTTCCTCTCTAAACAGTGGTTTAATGCTGTGTGTTGTTTGAATCTAAAATTCTTAAAAGGAGAAGGTTTATAATGCATATTTATAACCACCCGAGTAATGGATGATTTTTTGCGTGTTAAAATTTTTGTCTTATTCCCAAGTTAGGCATACATTGCAGTCAAAACTGTGTCAGGTTTCTCCTTTGAATCTGCCCAGGATGCGGTGCTTTTGTAACTAAAGGACAACCCACAAATGTTTCGAAGGGTTTTCTACCTCTTTGTGCAATCCTAGAAATAGATGTTACTGAGGTTTGACTTATTCAGAGGGCCAGCATGCTTCAAAAGTGTGTCTCAAACCACAGGAGAATGTGTGCTCATGCACACGTTTCCCTGTACAGATGGATTAGCTCGAGATGCTGTGTGAAGGCCTTCATAATATTCCCCTTGCTGAATAGTCATCAGACGTCTGTGTCTGGCTGCGGTTCAGCTGATGTGCTTTTGAGCTTTTGGTTGCAGCAGGTTGCCGCACTGTCGGTTTTCTTGGTCTCTTGGGAGCATTTTGAGCTCTCAGTCTCTTTATTTGGTTTTCTTTCACGGAAGCAGTGCCTCACAGCACTGCTGTCGTGAGCTACCTAGACTGGTGCCGTTGCTCTCAGATTCCCTAAGAAGCCTAACCCTTTTCCAAAGCTGAAATCCTGGGGGGAAATCTTGTTTACCACCTGTTTCTTTAGGATAGTGGGTAGTGGCAGCAAACAAATACACTTTGGAAAAATTTTAGAAATCAATTACTTTAGCCAGCGCTATGTTCTAGGCAGGAAGGTTGGATGGCAGGATACTATGGATGGCAGGATACTATGCTCTAGGCAGGAAGCCTCTAAACTGCATGTATTTCTGCTGTCATATTTCCATCACGGTTTGTATACAGTCTTCGGGCTGAGGCAGAACTCTTCTAGCAAACCCAGGAACCTTTCCCCATTCCCCATTCCCACGCCAGACAGCTTTCAGATGCAGACCGCCAGCATCTTCTTCCTCATGGCTGATGTTAGATTAGAGATACTGCTGACATATAGGGCTAGACTTTCTAAAATGGCTAGTCAGAGACTTTATTTCTTTTTAAGCTATAATTGGTGTTTATAAGTTGATGTCTCTTCAGGCTTACAGGCAATCAAGTTCCCCATCAAAATGTCCCTTGTTTAGTTGTAATGCTGCCTCTTTCTTGAGCATTGAAATGTGAAACTGTTTCTCCTGGTCTGTTAGCCATCTTTTTGCTGAAAATTTTCCATTTTGATTGCTCAGCACCAAGTTTAAAAATTGTGCAAAAATATTATTCTGTTTTGTGCAATAATTTTTTCTTTTACTATATGTCAGCTTTAGTTCAATGTGGAGGTAAAAATCAGCAAAAAAAGAAAACAAGATGGAGGTTAACACCTGATACAGATATACCCAAGAGTCTTACTACCAAACAGCACTACTAAGCTTTATGTTCAGGCAAATTCCCCAGCAGTACATGGGCTGTTTTAACAGGGTATTCTCATGAAGATGTTATCCCACAAGTGTGCGCTCGTTTACCCGGTGTGCGAGACGCCGATATACACACAGGGCAGAGGTATTTTATTTCATGTCTGCGCAGAGATGGGTGCTAGGTGGTAGCTCCACAAAGCTAGCACAAAGTTCAGTGATGCAGGTACAATATTTATATGGTCTAGTTATACGTATGCGTAAGTAATTACACAAAGCAGTTTCCTATGGGTCTACATTTCTCTTATTTCAACTTAAAGCTACAGCGCTACTTTAATATTCTGCGCATGCTTGTAGGAAGTGGGGGAGCGTAGCTTTCTTTGGTCTTTAATTGAGTCGGTGGTTGTGATCTCCCCCTGCCGTCTTTACCTTTCCCGTAGTTTCTGTAAATCTCGTTGACTTCATGTAGTGCTGTATCCTCCCAGCCCAGCAATCTCCCTTATAACAAGATGTTTCCTTTACCAGTCCTTGAAGTTCCTCGTCTTAGTTTCTTCTTCAAAGGTTAGTGATTAACGAGGCCTGCATATTCCCCTTTTATCAGTCTCTTAGTTTTTCTTCAAGGGCACATTTGTTAGCAAGGCATGTGTTGTTTATACAAAAAGTGTCTTGTTTTATAAGGCCTCTATGGCCCTTACATCAAAAATGGACATTTTTTGCCTGAACACAGCTTTTCCTGTGCACAGCTATAAGGAAAAATTCAGTCCTGATGGTTATGATAGAACTAAATATTTGTGTCCTTATCTTGGCTTAAGTTGTACACTGTTATAATAACAGGTTCCAAAGAGGGGGTGTGTCCCTTATAGGGGCTTGGTGCAACTTTTTTGGCCCTACCAGTTAGCCTATATTCAGGGACCTTTGCCCCATTCTATTGGGAGGAAAATTTAGTTGTAAGAGTCAGACAGCTGTTTGACGTAAAGTCCTTTTTCAGTGAACACAGAAGTGATTTTCTCGTGCAGAAGTTCAAGCAAGTCTTCATAGTGGACATTTTGCTTTTGCTGCTTTTATTTTTGCTAGCCTTTTGCTCTCTTAAACCCACACAAAACTTTAGCCATTTATTTCTGGGGTTTTTGCCAGCATCTAGGAGACCCCCTCAACCCACAAGGCTTAACTTCCGTTTACTTTTCTTCATGGTCTTCGGTAGTGGCTTCCAGTACTTGCAGGTGCATAAAATACACGAAAAAACATTTAATTGCTCCTTCCACTCAGCTTACCTTCAAAGAGAAATATTTAAGCATCATCAGCTTTGGTGAGACTTGAGATTGTGTGTAGATCAAACACCTGTGAGCTCACAGTCATTCCAACAAAGTGTTATTAATTTTGTAATTTAATTTCTCAGTTATGTAGACAATTTGGCATATGTATTTTAAAAGTGTTTTTTTCTTCTGTAGCTTTAAAAGAAGGTTAAATATTGGGGAGAGGTAAAGGGTTTGTAAAAGCTCAAATGCAGAGATTTGCAACCTTTTTTCACCATGGATCCCTAAAACTTTTCTATGGGACTGGCAGACCCTTCAAAAATGTCAAATGTATGCACTGCTCTATATCTTAGATGCTTGTTTTTCATAGTCACCTCGGAAGGGAAGTAGTCCACAAACCAATTCCCCGTGGTGCCCTGTAACCCTTTTATCTGCAGGCCAAGGTTGAAAATCATGGCTAGAGTAGAAAAACGTCAGTTCTGTACATTTCTGGGTAAGTTATGTTACTGTCAGTTTTTCATATTAGATTTGATCTTTACTAGATTGTACAATGCTATTACAAGCAAATTGTTGTTTACAGAGAAAAGAATATTTCTGAATGATAATCTATACAGACTTCACACTCACTTGAGAGTGTAGCTTTTTGAGTGATTGAAACAGAAGTGGTTATTGATTTCTATAAAACTAGTGGGATATTAAGAATGAGGGCTTGTTTTCTTATCATTTCTGTAATGCTGATCTTTAACAGCTCAGAAGACTCCAGCTGTGTAAAAGCACTCTTCTAGTCAGGGTCAGCTTTTAACTTCTCAACATGTAAAACTAATTACTTTAAATTTCTGACTCCATGAATTTCACAAAGTCTACAACAGCAATAAAGAGCTGGAAATGTTCTGGAAGCTAATGACAGGCCAAGTTAAGTTTAATAACTCTCAAGAAATTTCATGATGTCACCTTCTGCTGCAGTTTCTTTTTCATTATCAGCTCAGCAAGGTTTGAGCGAAGCAGTATTTCATAAGGTGTTCCTTACGAGTTCCCCAGCGCAAATCTAGTAGAAGATGGTGGTGGACACTGAGGCTCAAATTCTGGGGGCCCCACACTAAAGCTCTAATGTCTCATATTTTTTATTAGCTGCCTCTAACCAGTAAGAAACATCCAGCACTGAAATGCAGATGCCATATCAATTCCAAGCCCTGAATCAGTGCGTTAGCTGTGTCTTAGAAAGGGCTGGACAGTTGCAGGCCCTGCCTGATAAGTGAGATTTCTACAAAGCCCTGATCACTTCAGACCATCAGCTGTCTTATTGAGTCTTTTGAAAGAGCTAAAGATTTTATGAGCCCTAGTTCTGTTGGAGTTATGGTAGTTGAATTCTGCCATAATTTCCTATGTGCTTAAACGTTGTCATACACTGATCAGATGCATTGTTAGTCTGGTATTTTTTAACCCATGGTAAGATGTATTATTGCAAATAATACTTTGCTCTCGCACTGCATTTCATTCATAGATCTCAAATTGGCTGCATTTTAATTATGGATGTGACAACTCCTTTGTGCAGTACTTATACTTTAAAACAAAGTTTTAAATAATTCTGCCCCCTCCAGTGACAGTTCTTAGACCTTCACTAAAGAATTGCCTGGAGATGGTGAAAGCTTCAAAATAGCCGCACCTTTTTATCAGCATTCTCTGTGGCTTAGTTTGTACAGCAGTAGTGGGTGCAAATATGGTGTGGAAAGGGTCAGATCAGGTGTGCAATCTGACCAGTAAAATCTGAAAGATGTTTATGGTTTATAAATAACTTTTACTCACTTAAAAAGACACATTACTCCTGTACCACTGACAGTGGCAGACTGCAGAACTGTACTGTTCTTTGAGATTCTTTTCAGTGAAAGCCAGCTCCTCTCACTGACTCACTAATAACTAACTTACTAAATATCTTCCATGCCAACCTACTTCAAACAAAGAACCTTGTGATCCTGAGATATTAGCTACAAGGGTTTATAAGAATTTTTTTTCCCATGTTCTTTCTGGAAGTGTTTTAGCAGCAAAATTCTGGCATGATGGTAGCCTGGTGCTGAGCCGTGCTTATGTCCTTGGTGTTAAGCTGATCAGCAGCTTTGGGACCAAGAGGGAATTTTCCTTCAGGGCAGATGGGAAGGGGTAGTTTTTGGTTGAGGTTTTCCTTACTCGTGATGCTTCTGAGAATTTTCCTAGCTTTTGAAGTGAGTGAGATGGTGTCAATGTTTTCTGTCCCTCTCCTGCTGTTTTCTTATGATGTGTTGCAGTCATGGGCCTCTCTTTGTTAGCCCTCACATTTATGAGGAGTTCTCATGCTGCACCTGTATGTTATACAAAGAGTTCCCAAAATTTCTGAGAGCATGAGCACTGCCTGGTCCCAGGAGTATCATACCTTGGAAACCCTTAGAAGGAGGATCCCCCATTTTGCCCTTGTTTGGTTGTCCTCGCAGGTGATCAGACATGTCTCCTGGCATCATGGCATTCTGAAGGATCCCCTCTCTGTCTCAGTTTGGCTCTTAATTTAGGTACTGCAAGTTGGAGGTAATTTTCCCTAGAACTTCTGTAGGGAAGTTCCATGGAGGGAGTTGTGCAACAGGAACTATTGCAGGGATGCCAGGTTGCTTTCTATGGAGGGTTATTTTCTCTTCTGACCATCCAGGCAGCCCTGTGAGATCTCGTAGGCATCTTGCAGCCTCTGAAGTTACTGGGTACAAATACCTCACTCCTTCATTATCTGTTTCCCAGTGTTTAATGGCTGATTTTGCAGCACTGTTTTAATGCTGCTGACTTCACATGCAGAAGCAATTGTGATTTAGTAGGTTAATTTTATGGCTGGGAAGCAAAAAGTTTTGTTTGTTGTAACTTGTGACATTTGTTGTAACTCAGTGACATTAACATATATTTTTAGAATATGAAATAAAACTAGCTGTTTCCAATAGAAACAGTGGGCACTAACATAGAAATAATGAGTGACACATGCCACAGGAAAGGTATTATTTTTGGCATCTGTGGAGGTACTAGTAGGTGTGTTTTGTTTGTTTGTTTTGGGGTGGGGTTTTTTGGTTTTGTTTGTTTGTGGTTTGTTGTTTTTTTTTTAAATGAGGTTTCTTTTGTAAATTGGCCCACAGGGATGGTTAGAACTTCACCTCAAAATTCACCCAGTGGAAACTCAAAGCTGCTAGTCTCTAGCAGCTGTTACATACATAGTCTGCATTTCTGGCTGTCCATATCCTACCAGGTAATTGTTTCTGTCAAGATCCATCACCCTGGGCAGTGATTGACACATTTGCTGGCAGTTTCAGCAGAGAGGTCAGTGATGGAGGAGGGATGGAGCAGGGGCTGTCCGCAGGGATGTACTGGTAGAGAGGGTTGAGCTTCGCTGAGAAGGCAGCCTGGGGAGTCTACCACCGTGGCAGACTGAGTGCTTCCTCGTTATATGGACAGAGCACTTCAGTCTCCAGTCTTGTCAAGCTGTCACCTTTCATCAGCAATAAATCTGCTTGCTAAATAAATGAAAAAGGTAATAAAACATTTTTATTAGTCCTGACAAATGCTTGTCTTAGGAGAAGCTGAGAAAATAATGACTTGATTTAAATATTTATTAAATCAAGTGATTTTTGAGGCATCTTTAAGACCTGAAGGTATTTTATGATATGATAAAACAATTGCATAATTCATGTTATATATTACACCACTGGTGCAGTGTTGCTCAGAAGAAATAAAACCATTCTCACTTTAATGTTTTTAATTTTAAGCTAGCCCAGCATTGCATGTTAACAGGATTTTTGTCCAATTTCTCAGTCTGCTCTCTCTTGTCAATGCCATCTGCTTGCTTGTTTTACCACCTCTTTAACAACCAGGTGATTTTTGCCATCTTCACCCTCCTCCTCAATATGCCCAGCAATCCATTTGGGTTTATGGGGTTAGTGTGATAAGCAATATTCATATGTTTATGTAAATGTGTTCCCTATTCTAAAGAACCTTTCTCCATTTCTAGTTCAATAGCTTCTAAGTCTTCCAGCATCCTGGCTTACAGCACTGAATTATTTTACTGTAGTCTAATCTGCTTGTTATGCCAGCTGGTTTTGTTGATCTGTAATGTATTCATTTATGCAATAGGTTCTACTCTAGCAAAGCACTTAATTTTAAGTGTGCAGGTAGACTTGGTGAAAAGAATGTGATTAGCTCAAAGCTAAGCACCTGCCTAAATGCTTTGCTGGATTGGAGGCTTAGGAAAGAGGGAAAGATTGGTCTAATTATGTTGAATGTGTTTTAGAGCTGCTTTATCCTAATAGCCTTATCACCAGACCAACGTCTGGTTATGGATACTCAATGTGGAAGATTTCTCATGACTTGCCAGGCTTTTCTTTTCACTTCATAGTTTTCTAGATCTCTCTCCTGGCTTTTCTGGCTATAATCTGAAGCATGGTTTGCATAAGAAAATGTATCTCTGCCTCTTAGGAAGTAACTTCAGGGAAGCCATGTCTTAAAATACTGGATGTAAAAGGCAACGAAAAGCTGGTGTCACCAGTTCATTTGACTTTCGCGTGTGTGAGGAGAGCAAAATATTTATACAAGTCCAGACTGCAGTAGCCCACAGAATAAATGTGGCAGTGAGACCGGATCAGCAAAAAAGGAGGAAAAAGATAAAATGAATGAGACAAGGGTTAAATTCTGCTCTGCTATTAATTTGGACTGAGCTGGTATTAGAACTATTGGAAAAAAAAGAAGGACATAAACCACTGGAAATGAAATCTGAAGAAAAGATGTACATGTATTTTTGCAGTTCTAGCTCTTACCTGCTGGTGTTTGTCTTTTTCCATTCTTCAGATCTGTGTGCCCTCACTCCCACAGATGCCAGGGGGATTTGCAGGACTTAGTTTAACTCATGCTCCCTGTAAAACTGCCCTAAATTCAAGGTTACAAGAATTGCTGCTACTGCTTTCCCAAGTCAGAACTTAGCTGGACTGGGTTTTTGCTTTTCCGACTGCTGCGTGGCCAGGGCATGAGGCATTGCCGAGACCAGAAAGCCACGCACAACCCCAGGTGCTTTCAAAGAAAGGGCATTTGTTGAGTCATCTTTGCACTCCCTTCCTCTTCTGCAGTGTTTAGCTTAGATGTGTTGTCATTTCTGAAACCGTAATAAGCTCCTCGTGGAATTCACACTGTGCAGTTTCCTGTGTGTTATTTTTCAGAGGCAAGGCTATGCTATGGTTTTATTTCCCCCTTGTTCCTCCCTACGTGAGCTTTTGGCATCTTTACCAAGGATGGCACTTGAGCAAATGCTTAACTTGATTACGCTGCCTAGACTCGAAGATAGAAATGGGCTTAGGCACTCTTGAAAAAGTATGAACTGAGGCAGATGTTTAATGCTTTCTAAGATGCAAACCAAGTAAGTGCTTTCTCAGGAAGATTATTCATAATTGTTTTTTACTATATATATCATGACAGGGAGAAGGAAGAAAAAAGGAGGAAATAGCCGCATAGCAGTAGATTTGTAACAGCTTCTCATGTTTGTGGCTACTTGCCACCACGGTGTTTTTAGATGAGTGCAGCCTATACATAGGGCAGTACAGAGTCCCAGGCTTTTGCCTGCCTTCCTTCTTTTTAACGGGCATGGGACAGACAGTAGTGGGTAGTGAGCAGCTCCCAGCTCTGTGCACAGCTCAGTCCTGCCTTGCTGTGAGCTTTTGTTCACTTTGCCTCTCGTTGTCTCTCTTTCCTTCTGTGTCTGTTTAAATGACAAAGGCTAAAAAGGTGGGGACTGGCTCCTGCTCTGTGTTTGACCCTGCCTGCCAAACCCATGGGACTTGCTGCCTACTGGCATGTCAAAATGTTTTTGTAATACCAATAATTATTAAGAAATTTCTATTTTGCCACCTAATCATCTGCAACTTGAGACTCTCAATGTATTTGAGACTGACTGACCACTCCACGGTCAGTATGAATAAAGTCGGAGAGGTCTGAGGATGCTTTCAGGTTCTCTGTGTTTGACATTGACGTCTTCAGTGATGGCTCAGGTGCCAGAGACTTGGGCCCACCCTGTGGACACTGTTGAAAGGTCCCTGAAATGTCTCAAGGCAAAAATTCAGATAGAAGCAGGCAGTTCCAGGGCAGCATTGGAAACGCTGGCTTGATGTCCCTATAGCTTTCGTGCAACATGGGCAGTCTTCCATCTGCCTGCCAGTGCAGGGTTTGCATTGGTTTTGATAGTATATGAGAATGCAAGTGGATTGAGGCATTGGTCTTAACTTGCACATACTGTGAGCTATGTTCTCAGCTGTGAGGCTGTATGCTTAATGCTTTCTGCCTAACATTAGTTTTCTGTTTGTCTTTTGCAGCACTTTTACAGGCAGTCATAGCTGGTGATCTGCTGAAGGTAAGTACAGAGCACTGAGTGTCCACTTTTTCACAGCTTTTTGCAGGTCTGATATACTATAAATTTTATCACACCTCTGCTCAAAACATAAATAGACTGCTGTAGGGACTGCTGGCAAGTGCCATTTTACAGCCTTTCCAGGAAACCCTGAATATTAGGGGAACACATCAGTCAGGTGAGATGTGAAATTTGAGTGAATAGGATTTGGTGTTAGACAGCACCTTTCAGCCCAGGATTCATAGCGCACTGCACAGAGCAATGTGTCAGTTACCAACAGGGAAATTACTATACTGGCAAATGCAACACTGAACAGCAGGGTAGTTCTGACACAGCTTTTCACAGTAAAGGATATTTTACGGCAGTGAGGTTGGTGGCCAAGCCCCTAGAGTTCCTAGAGGCTTCTTAACTTCTACCTAGGCAACCACCAGACCAGGTAGAACAAACCTCAGCTTGTTGTTTTATCGTCTGATGGATGTCTCAAAACATGTAGTGTCTTGGTATTGTTAGTTATTGGGAGGAAAGGGCACCCATGCAAAACTGTTTTGTGCCCCAAAGTCTGAAGTTCCATGTCTGACAGTTATTCAGGCTGCGTTTTTCAGTAGCCAAGTCAGGATTTGAAAACATGCCCTCGAATTTGGATGAGGACTGTGATTAATGATTGCAATTTTATCAGCGAGAAGCCAGCTTGGAGCCATTTGTAAAAATGACAGTACTGTTAGGCCAACTCTTTGCCTGCAGGTACCCCTTCTATACCTCCGCCCCTGCGCTTGTGGCTGCGGTATCTAGGGAGCAGTCCTTCAACCAGCAGTCATAAAAATATTGTCCCCTTTCTGCTTCTTGAAAACTTTTTGCCTGAGTTTGCTTTGACAGGGAAACGTCTGGCCCTTCTTTGGATGTACTGCATCATAAATTATGCCCCACTGTCGCAATCCTCTCCCTCTTTTCTGCAGTGATCTGCACTGCAAAGCCCCCCCAGAATTTGCAGCACTTCTGAGACCTGGCCGGTTGCTGTTTCCTGCCCGTTCTTACCCTGTGTAGTGCTTCCCCCTCTGCCAGCCCCAGGCAGGGGCCAGAGAGTGAGAAGGGAGCTCTGGGGCAGCTGAACTCAAAAATCCTCCCTGCGGATTTTCGAGTTGGAGTTTTCTGATGTAGTCAGAAAGCGTTTGTCACCTGTGCTGAGGAAAATTGGTAATTCTCAGTAGAGAAGCCAGAATTTTCTATCAAATACATATGTTTTAAAATGTCCCAACAGCTTCTCCAGAAGTGGTTTGCAAGCATTGCTAGCAAGCAATAATTCATTGCCAGTAGAGTAGCAATCTCTCATTGTTTAGGAAATACAAAACTGCTCTTCTTAACCCATATAAGTGTCAATACTTCTAGTTTCAGATATTTTTTCATTGGGGCCTAAAAGCTGGCTTTAAAGTAATAGTTTATTTCATTTTATTCCATTTTTCTGCTGACGTCCTATGAAAATTAGTAAACAATTTGCCTGCATATTTGTTTTTCTGCTCCTCCCATCTTATCCTTCTGTGTGTTTTTTTTCCAGTTCATAGAATGCTGTAAAAAAGGAGCCAATTTGTTAATCCAAGGACCTGATCACTGCTCCTTGTTGCACCATGCTGCCAAGACCGGGCATGGCGAGATTGTGAAATACATCCTGGAGCATGGTGAGTCACAGTGGGCAAAGCCACAGAGAGCTGTACTTCAGCCAAGGGTCAGTCGGGTAAAACCACACCATGCGGCTGGAAGTGCCCTCTCATCTGTGGTCACCCTCAGCAAAATGTCCACCTGCAGCATGTGTGAGCAGGAGGCCAGGAATGTGGTAGCAATGACAGCGATGGCTCCAGATAAAGAGAAAGTGTGGAAACAAAAATAAAGATGACTTTTGAGAAGGATGGGTGTTTTCACAGTTGCGTCAGTTGAGGGGCTGTGAAGAAGCAGTGTGATGCTCTAGTTAGAACCTCTGGCACAGGAATCCTCTGAACTAATTTGTTTTCCATTAGGGCATATGTTGTAGAAAGCATCTAATCTCCATTAAAACATTTACAGTGATGGAGAGCCCATCCAACCATTGGTATTATTTCAGTATTTAAGAACACACTGGTTAGGAATCTGTACATTTATTTCTGGACTGCATTTGCCTAGCTTCCCTTCCAACCTTCCAATATGATGTCTCTGTTAGATTCAAGACCACACGATAACAAAAATTTATGGTCTCTGTTTTATATTTATAGGCTGTGATCATGCCATTTCCCTTTTTTCCTTTCAACTCTTTTTATCTTTGTCAGTAACCGGATTGCAGGCATGCTAACACAGGCTATGCAGCAATTTGTGTGTGTACATATGTTTGAAGCAGTCACATTTAGGAGTTTCTGCCTGTTGAACTACCGTAATCTTGTTCATTGGTTGCTGGAGAGTGATACAGTAATATTGTCACTGCTCTGCACGCGGAGCTAAGGTCCCAGTGATCAGCCTCCTGCACTGTAGGAAATGTTTTCTAGTCCTTTAAATGTTCTTGTAATTCTTTTCTGATCCCTCTTCAAAATATTAATGGCTATTTTGACTTCTGGATGTCAAAATCAGCTATATTATTTCAGCAGCAGTATTAGCACTAAACACAGAGACTGCCTCTGGCAATTGGAATAAGTGTTAGCTAATGCTCAAAAGTTACTGCAGAAATTTTACAGAGGGAAGAAAAAAGCACAACTCATAGGAAAGGAAGAAGCAATAATCCATCTGTTAACATTTGTGTTAATTGGGATGGGATTTAGCTCGAGCTTGACTCCTAAATTTAGGTGTTTGTTTACAAGTGTCATGTAACCTGTGGGTCTGAGTTCCCGTACTGTCAACAGAGATCCACGACTCAATTACTTTGCTCCTGTATGACAGAGGTACTAGAGGAGACCTGTCCTCTTTCAATGGCAGATGGAAGTGAGGAGGGCATCTTTAATAGCAGCAGATTTCCAGCATGACTAGCTCAAGGGAGACCCTAGTCAAAGTGGTCATTGCAGCCCAGCAAGCGATTCAGCTGACAGTTACCTGTGCACTTCGTTCATTTAGCTAAACATAACTATCTAATGTCATTTGCCCTTGGATATCCAGGACATCTGCATGGGTCTACAAGGTAACATACAAGGCCTGTAGGAGACCCGTACTGGACTGGCAGCTGGAGCCCAACCAAGCATGCCTGTCATTCCAAACGCATCCTAAGACCTGCCCATAGACATATCGACTGGCACAAAATATCTGTGTGTGGGCAACTGAACTGTGCACCAGACACCTGACTGAGGGGGTCTGAAGTGCTACTTTACTCCTTTATGTATAGATACCTACACATGGGTAGCTAAGCGTAGTTGGCCTTATATCCAAATATTGGCTAGTTTTCTCCCCAGTTGTAACAAGTCTTACCAGTGCTAACTCTACCTCCTGCTTAACTTCTCTGGATTATCTCATTAGTCATGTTGCATATACGTGCCTCTGAATTCTGTAGACAGACATAATTTCACTCAATTTTCTTACTGCCTCTGGTCTCTTCTCACAGTGCACATGACCTGTGCCAATTCACTGTCATGGCTGTATCTCCAAGATTTTTCTTAGGCACATACACCTTAACTTACAGTCTGACCCAGTTACCATTCCTTTGGTGAAGGTTTAAAATGAAATCATTTAAGCTGGTAAGGATGTGAGCAGGGAATGCATGGGAATTTTTGAAGTGAATAGAAAAATGTGAGGGATTACGGACTGTTAGACAAAGACAAACCAGAAGGTTGAGCAAATGTCAGCTCGGTTCCTCTCTCCCCCCTTTATCCCCAAGGGTGGCAGGAAGCTTTCGCAGCTTTCCAGACATATGTCCTCTGGGCTTCTCCAAATGCATTGTTTGTTTAACATTCTCTGGGGATCAGAGAGTGCATGGGACAATGCTCTAATAAGGGCCTCCTCTCTTCTCCCACCAAGCAATTAATGAAACTCATTTCTACCCCGGGCACTTCTCAGTCACAAACGAGCTCTCTTGCTGAATCATCATCATCATAATGTCCTTATTTTTCTGTTGCGTTCTCTGGCATCTGGCATCTTCTCAACATTAATTAGTGTATAAGACCCAATCCAATGCTACTAATATCTGAGGCTGTCCCCGTATCTAGCTTCTCATTTCTGCTGATATCCACCCTTGATAAAAATGGGTCTTACTCCTGTTCTAGCAATTACCTCTGCCCAGCCATACTTCCTCTGTAGTTTGTCTGCTTCCCATACATGGCTGGAGATCGTTAATATGACTTCCACTGCAAAATACCCTCCAGCACACAGCACAGAAAACCTATTATTAATCACACAGGGAAAATCTTCTGAATATCTTTAAAAAACAACAACAAAGCAAGACAAAACCCACCATACCAGGAATTTTAACGGCCTAATGTGAAACTACTGGGGTGAATCAAATGCGATACATGAGTGGGGAATCCCCCCTGCCCATAGCACTGGGATTATGGAGGAGAGAAAATGGTGTAGTGATGCTGTGACTGTCCTTTGTGGAGAGGGCTTTATGATTTCTGCAAACATGCAGGGGACATTAATGCGAGAGGTTATTCTGTGATCTTGATCAGATTATTTCAGATGTTAAGGGGAGGAAAATAACCCTTCTTAAATTAGAAAAAGCAGAGATGAGTATGTCGTGGTTTAACCCCAGCCGGCAACTAAGCACCACACAACTGCTTGCTCACTCCCCCCCAGTGGGATGGGGGAGAGAATCAGAAGAGTAAAAGTGAGAAAACTCATGGGCTGAGATAAAGACAGTTTAATAGGGAAAGCAAAAGCCGCGCACACGAGCTAAGCAGAACAAGAAATTCATTCACTACTTCCCATGGGCAGGCAGGTGTTCAGCCATCTCCAGGAAAGCAGGTTACTTGGGAAGACAAACACCATCATGCATAACAGTTACTTGGGAAGACAAATGCCATCACTCTGAAAGTCCCCCCGTTCCTCCTTCTTCCCCCAGCTTTATGTGAGCATGATGTCATATGGTGTAGAATATCCCTTTGGTCAGCTGGGGTCAGCTGTCCCAGCTGTGTCCCCTCCCAACTTCTTGTGCACCCCCAGCCTACTCGCTGGTGGGGTGGGGTGAGAAGCAGAAAAGGCCTTGACTCTGTGTAAGCACTGCTCAGCAGTGACTAAAACACCCCTGTGTTACCAACGCTGTTTTCAGCACAAACCCGAAACACAGGCCCATACAAGCTACTATGGAAAAAATTAACTCCATCCCAGTCAAAACCAGCACAGAGTCACAGAAGGAGACTGCTGTGCAGTACTGCCAGGTACTTAGCAGTGGTCTAGCACAAGCCTGGAATAGCAGCTAAAGCACCAATGTAGTAGATGTCAGGACGGCAGCTGCTTACTGCTGCAGGAGCAGTTGTGTTGGCTGCTGTTCCTGCAAAACAGTTTCTCTCTAACCCCTGTGCAGGAAGGGCAGACACACAGACCTGTATGTTGTTCAAGACCGCCTTCCTAAATCAGGGGTCTTTTGCTTGTAGTAGGAGGGGCAGCTTTTAAGATCTGTCTGTAGCTGGGCTAAGGAACACTTAGCTTGAAACTGAAGGCCAGACTCAGTAGGTATCAGAACCACATCTGTTTATTGCTGCAGTCAGCAACTGTCTTGCACCCTAATGCGTACACATTAGAGAGGATTTAACTGTTTACTTGCTTAACACAACCAGAATTGGGGAAGACTTAAGAAGCTCCATTAGAAAAAGGACCTCCTAAATCATCATCTGTATTTGGAATCAAACTTGGCTTGGAGTCTTTATCTGGCAGTGCTGAACTATGTGTAATTTATAACCAGTATGCAAGACATTCCAAGGTTTGCCTTCTCCTTGTCTTCTCTTCTCTAGAAGCTCAAAAGACAAACAAGAATTCTGTAGTTCATCTAGGGTATTTTAATTGTAAACAGAAGAGAGGAAAGATGTTTACAGTTGCCTTAGGAGTTTGTGGTGGGAGCTTCTGATGGAACAGTCAGTCAGTAGAGCATCCCATCCCATCCTTGCTCCATTATATAGCATCCTCTGGTAAAAAAGATGATGCTTTCCTTACTCTTAGCACCGCAAAGTCAAGAGTGAAGAGCCATCAGTGAGTTTGGATTTGTATCCTGACCAGATTTAGGAGTTCCAAAGAAGGCATTTGGAAAGCAAGTTTTGCCGTGACAGAGATGTATGTCAGGGACAAAGTTTGAATAGCCATCAGAAAGCAATACTGAAGGAGAGTGAGTTTGCCTGACACATGCTAGTATGTCTAGATTTGCAGAATGTTTTAGGGTAGTGGACATTTGGGAGGGGCTTAAGCAGAAAACAGCTTAGTTTTCCTAGAAGGCACAAGGTATAAAATATTCTATTTTAATTTGCAAGTTTACCAAATTTTAGGCCAATATGTCTGAGAGACAGTTATGATGGAAGGCATGCTTCCATAAACTGACTACCTTCTATGTTACAGTGGAAATTCTGAGCTAAAAGACACTAGTGGTAAAAACCAGACACTGTTAATCTTCACATCCGGTAAAAATGAGGAGTGTGGAGTTGGGGGGAGGCTTGAAATAGTTCTGACTTTGCAGATTACTATTATTTTTAAAATATTTCTTCTCTGAAGGAAAGGAACCAAATCCAGTTTTGTCCCCCAGATAACAACCTCAATCAAGTTATTAGGCAAAGAGGGTTTAGACAGATAAACACTCAGAAATGCTGATAAAGTCCGACATTACTGCTTAAAGCAATACCCTTCTTCCCCAGTTCTGTGAAGGACTGACAGGACAAGGGACTGGCAGGGGTTAATAGCTGTGTGTCTCCTGTGGGTAGCTGTAACCACATCCATTGGAGAGGGCAGGGTGTGCTGCAGGCCAGGAGGCCTTTTGGACTGCATGGTGCTGTATATTTTGGAAATGCCTCTGAAATATGGTCATTTAGTCTCTCTTTTATGTTGTAGTGAGCTCAGCTAAAGGGCAGCTGCTTTTGAGCATCTCCTTCCCTTCCCTCCTCCCATCCCCAGCTCAGGCTGCTTTGCCTCCTGAGAAACTGGAGAGGGGCTTTGGTGGAGTGAAAGGGGGCAGAAGGAGAGAAGGAAAAAAGTTAATAATTCTACACAGACAGTCTATCGGAGATGTTAAGGAAAGAAAGTGGTCTCAGCTGGGCTTCCCCTCAGTGCGTCATGCTTTTCAGCTCCTTTCATGCGAACTTCTCCACACACCACACCCCTGTCACCATCCTGCCATTCTTTAGCCCCCGAGTCGCTCCCTCTTTCTCTCTCTTTTTTTTTTTCCCTCCCTCCACCTCTCCACACATTTCTATCTTTTGTTTTTATTCCCTCCCCTGCTGTTTTCCTTGATAGAAATCTCACTCATGCATTTCCCTTCCGGATTTCTATTGGGTTATTTTGTCCTCTCTCTCTCTGCGCCTTGGTCCCCTTTTCTTTCTCTGCCTCTTGTCCCGGAGTAAAACAGCCGCCTCCCCGCTGGGTCGGGATGACAGTGCCGTTAGCTTTCCCAGTGCCAGCCCTTCCCACATCTGTGCAGCTTTTGTCCCGGGGCAGAGGGGGATTTGGAATGGTCGGTTGGCAGCGCCAGGGAGACTGATGTAAAAATGAGGTCCAAAAAAGAGGGGAAAGGGAATTAGGAGGAGGGCATAGGATGGTTTAAGAGAAGCACAAGTGAAAATAAAATAAAGAAGTGAAGGGCACAGCTCAGGCTGTGTGTGAGTTGGGACATTCCAGCTTCAGAGATAGGCCAGAAAGAATGGAATGAATGAATCCTGGTACCACGTTGTGCTGCTAATCGATTAGCCCCAATATCTGGCCCTTATGTATGACTGGGATGGAATCGGGGCACTCCCATGACATGCTTTATTTGGGCCGGTATCCAGGAGAGCACCCTTCGCACACAGGCGGGATGTACCTGGCACCTCCTCAGGGCTGTACGCAGAGGCTGCCCGCTCAGTCCTCACAACTCAGCTCCTCTGTCCTAGCCTTGCTGTTTCTTCCTGCTCCAGACCCATTTTCTTTCACCCTTGGCTTCCCATCTCTCCGGACCCACTCTGCCCCAGATTCTCCTCCCTCTCGGGTCATATTCTTCTAACTTCTCTCCATCCTTCCTCCTAATGTTTTAACACCTTTTCCCGTTCTCCTCCACTTACCAGGGCAGGTACCTCTATGCCCAATGCAGCCAGCCCAGTCACCCTGTTCCACCTTTGCATCACAACCTTCCTTGTCCCATCCATGAACAGATATAATAGTTTACTTGGCAGTGTCTTTTCTAACACACTGCAGGCCATTTCTGGTTATCTATCACTGGCATGTGGTGTTGCAGCAAGCCATGGAGAATTGCCTCTATTTTTGAGAGGACATGATTTTCTTTTCTCCTGGGACATGTAAGGGAGTCTTCTTGTTCATCTGTTGCGTTTTTTTTCTTTTTAGTTTCTCAGGCATTATTTTTCCTTCCTCTCAACGAGGGACCCTGCTTAGCCCCCTGTATCCTTCTTCATGCTTATGGGAGCTCAGAAGTCGTGAGTGATTCTTCTTTTTGATGGGGAGGATTGAACACATAACTGCCAAGTGAGGAGATGAGGATGTGTGGTGGTAGAGTCAGGGTGCTGTGCTTTAAAAATGGACAGTTGCTAATGAGTTTGGAGAACTGCCATGATAGGTATGCAATGCCCTGTGCACTGGGGACTAAGCATAATACTTTTTTGACCACTCCTTTCTCATGATGACAGAAGATGAAGTGAAGGAGCTACCTGCAGCTCCTGGAGCCGAGGCAGCCGGCTGCCCCGATGATACTGCATGTGAATGTTGTAAAAGGAGTGAGGGAGAGGGACAGGCTGCTCTGATCCATTTTGACACATATTCAGAGTGAAAGGAGTATAGAGAGGTTGTGTGTAGGCCTTTGTAAGCAAGTAGTGTGAAATTCCTCAGTTTCAGGTGAGATTTGCTGTAAGCTCTTGAGGACTCTTGAATTTCAAAGTCAAAGTGTGCTGAAGAGAAATATTCATGCACAGGAAGGAAAATTCCTGTAACGTTTCACTGTTCCCCTTGCTAACTGCCCCATACCATCTGGCACTATGCTCCAGAGCAGTGGAGAGAAGAATAATAAGCCAGGCTGCAAAAGGAAAAGTTTTTCTCGTTTCAAATGCTATCCTAGCCTTTCCATATCACCGTAATTCAGTGATGGAATTTGCTGCTATAAACATCTGCCTGTAGTGAATATCAAGGACAAAAGAACATTAGCATAAATGCATTATTTTGTCCCACTTAACAAAAATCTTTTCTGTTTTTCTTAATCTTACTTTCCTGATCATTGCTAACCAGCAGAGTACAGGATTTGCATATCAATATAAAGACCGCTGGGAATATTCCACCCTGATCTACATTCTGTATAACGCTATTAAATGGAGTAGCACAGGGATGTCATTCAGGACGGAATTTGGCTAATTTCAACTTCCTAATGACATTTTCCCTCTAGTACTAACAATAGATTTTAACTTGCAATATATCAGGGTTTCCAGTGTATCAGCATTTTCAATGCACTGTACTTATGTGAACCACTTAATTGAGCAAGGTGAAGAGTGAGAAAATAAACTCCATGAATATTCATTCCCAGTATAATTTAAAGGCTGCTAGTTGCTGGTGCTGACACTCCAGCAGTGGCTCTGCGTTCAGAATTTTGCTAGTGCAAGGGCTTACACAAGCAAATATTACCTTGAAGACTGGCATATTTGTGCAAACTGAGCTTTCAGTTGGCTTCTTTTACATATTTACACCGGGAATCTTCTCCTGGTAGTCATACTCTTCTAGTCATGCAGAAAAATGCTATATGACATACCTGACTGTCTTTTGCAGGTCCATCTGAATTACTGGACATGACAGACAGTGAAACGTAAGTACAGCCTACCCTGCCCTTCACATTATGTGCATTAACCTAGCAGACTTCTCTTGTTTTTCAAGTGCAAACTTTCAAATAAAAAAGCTGGTAAAATGGCACATCTCTTAAAAAACAAACAGACAAACAAAACTCCCCCCAAGCCCAACCAACCACCTCATATGTGGTTTTCTGGCCTAAAACAAATGTTTCTTGAACTCCAAAAAGGACTTCCTCTCTATTTCTTCCTATGCCTCCTTAATCTTTCTAGAGGAATACAAGTCCTGCATTGTGCTTTGATGTTTCCAGAATCCAGTTACTGAGGAAGCAACCTGGAGGGAAAATTCCAGAAATCAGGAAATTACTTTTCTTGCTCTACGCCTTTTCTTCAGGCCCTTCTTGATTCATCCAGAGTGCTCTGCCTTAGCTGTCTCAAGTGGCCACAACCTGTGCAGTCAAAGATTTATCTCGAGTAGTTAGAACCTCAATCACCTCTGTTATTATGAAAAAGACGACTTTACTTTCCAATTCCCAACTGCTCTACATCTTGTTGTATAATCAAGGTGTCACAAATAGCATATAAGGGAAGCCTGAATAATCCTCAGAAGTATATGGAATATATGGGAAGCAAAAGTGACCTCTCTCATAGGGGTTAAACCTACCATTCCTCATCCCGCAGTGCCCTAAGCGAGAACTCCAGGAAGGATCTGCACAAGGTGCATGTGTGCAGTCCAGGGGTGATGGAATATGGATGGACTGCCTGTTTCTCTTCATGCAGTAGCATAGCACAGCCACTGAAATAAAGCGCAAGTGAACATGGCTATGAGGGCTTCCCTTTACAAAGGTCCCTCTACCACTAACTCTTGAAAATGGGAGGTTCAAGCCGTAACTGGCAGCATGAATTTGTCTTTTGATCCTCATGGGAAAATCAGATAGTACCCCATTCTGAATCTAGTTCTCATGCAGCAGAGGCAGATTCATTACAAGGTTGCCTATTAATATTTCAACTTGCCCTGTCATGGACTGAGGCTGAAATTCCTTTACGCACTCTCACTTTCTGGGTAGGTAGGTGCAAGATTTGTCCTATTACATGTATTTAGTGTCATTTGTTATTTTGGAGGTTATGTAATGGCCCTACTTGTTGGACGCTAGTATTAAAGACACCTTTTCAACCCACTCAAAGCATACTTTCTTCCTCTTCCTAGGCAAATCTAGATGGATTTTTTTGACCTTGGTACCACAGTCAGTCTCAGAATCCTGTTACATGTAGCCCCAGTCTGAGTGAGGAGCTTTGCAATAAATCTGTTCCCACTACACAGCCTTCTCTTTTGAAAAGCATGTGTTCAAGCTTCCCCAGTAGCTCACCAGTCCAGCAGTGGAAAGCAAAACCACAGCTTTTGCTCTCATACATCCAAGAGAGCAGGGTATCAGAACCAGGGCAGCAAGTGCACCAGTCATGGCTTTGATGGGCAGGATTTTTCTAGGATGTGTCCAAGAATGAGGTTGAGGAAAGAAATCGCACGAAGAAACAAACACTGCTGCTGTTTTGCCTGCTGTGAAATAAGAAGGTGGCTAGTTTGCCTTTGCAGCAGTTAGCAGAACTGGTGGTTGGATGGAAATGTGACATTCAGTCCTTTGAATGCATAAAACCTGTGCATGTTTCTTTCCCACCCCTCAGAAGTTCTTCGTCTGCTATTTGTGCATTGCAGGCTTTCCTACTGAGTCAAAGGATGTAGATGCTAAGGGAGAGAGTGCACAAGTCTACCTCTGCCAGCAAGAGGGAACCTCGCAGAAATACAGCATCCTTCTCTGTCTGTCCTCTGCACCTCATACTTCGTAAATGTACATTGGTGTGATGTGTCTCACTGCTGGTTTCTGTACTTTGGTCTAGGGGTGAGACAGCATTACATAAGGCAGCCTGCCAGCGCCATCGTGCTGTCTGCCAGCTCCTGGTGGATGCGGGAGCCTCTCTGAGAAAGACAGACTCCAAGGTAACCCAGCCCCATCAACCAGTTATAAAATACTGCAGCCAAGCGAGACCGATCAGCATCCGTCCCTGCTGTGTGCATGATTGAGGCTTCCTCGTGTGTGCCAAGAGCAGCTGTTTTTAAACAAGCTATTTTTATTTAGAAAACTGTATTGATTTAAACAAGTACAAGAGACTTCAGTTCGGTCCCCAACGCGGGTCATCTTCACCACAGTGAGAGCCTGGCCTCAAACTATTCGGTGTGTTGGGTGTGAATGAGGCATCTCCATGGCACAGCAGCATCCTCCTCCTGTGTGGTCAAAAGAGAGGCCTGTGGGCAAGGACCACCTGGGGGAGCCTTGGTTTGTGATTGCATAGCATCTGTGAGGCTTGATTATTGTGGTTGACTTGCTTTGTGAGGATGGCTAACCATTTTCTTTTGCCCTCACTTGCCCCTATGCTCACTGATGTGACAATAACCACAACCCTCTCTTGGTGTAGGCTTGGCTGCGAAAGAAGTCTGGGCAAAATTAAACCCTAGGAATATTCTGTCAATACAACAATCTGATCACTTGGGAACATGGTCCAGAAGCTGCCCCTCTGGCATTTCTGAACATAAGCATCCTATGGTCAGCAGCTGAGAGGTGGTTGGATCTCTGGGCTCCAGAGTCAGCAGCACCTTTGCTGCAGCAAGACAATTAAAAACAATTCCTACCATGTAATACTGCATGGGGTAGCCTACAAGGGGGAGAGAGATCATTGCTTTTTTCAGATGAGAGTACTGTACATTGCAAAAGATAATTTCTTCAACAGCTGAAATCCAGACAAGTGGCTTCTGACTTGTTAATCTTTATCTGCCCAGAAATTCAAGGAGCAGGAGTGTTTTTGTGGACATACATTAACGTGTTTCCAATATTTTTTCATAGTTTAGGATCAAGACTTGTGGTCCAATTTAACAGTACTCTTAAGGTAGCTCAGATAATGGAGTAGCAAATTGATGCACTGCAAAATGATTTGTACTTGAGATAGAATGAGACACATTGAACTCATCTCAAATGTTGGGCGTGTCTCTCTGCACATCCTTAGCAAAGTGTGTAGTCTGTGAAGTGCACTTTTCAAGGGTTAGCTATAGTACTGTGCGTCATATTCATTCCCATAGGGATTGTAGCCCTAGAATGAAAAATCAGTTCCTTCCAGCATGTGAGCCCTTCTGTGTGATGTATCAAATAGCATGTGCTTGCAGAACTGCATGATTTGTCCTAAACCACACACTTTGAAAATCTTCAGAATCTCATGACTCTGATAGAAAAACTTGACGTAACCCCAACTTATACAACAAATAATAAATTCTCCAAATTTGCTTCTGTCCTTCCTGTAGTAATTTCCTGTAGTAATATCCTTCCTGTACTAATCCTGTAGGTCATGCTTTCATCTGTTCTTCTAAATACGATACCACAAGACTTTCTCTTCCTGTTTCTTTATTATAGGGTAAGACCCCTCGTGACAGGGCTCAGCAAGCTGGTGACCCAGATCTGGCCTCCTACCTGGAGAGTCGACAAAACTACCAAATGGTTTCCCACGAGGATCTGGAGACAGCAGTCTGATGTCTGAAAACGTCGAAGAGGATCCTTGGAAATCGCAAAGCTGCACCTGAGGCACTCGGGTATCATGTGAGGAAGAAGCTGATGGAATCAACGTGTCTCTCACTCTCGTGGAAAATACCTGAGGACATGCCACCAGTTTCTAAGGGCTACTGAGTCTTGCCACGGAACGGTTAGGTTCCATAAGTTAGCCCATGATGGATGAGGCGGGACACTCAAAGGTCTGTGGAATCCATGGGCCACGGAAATTTACCTTTATTGCTTCCAGCAAGTAGCATGAACTTCTCCCATGTTCATCTGTACAATTTATTTAAAAAAAAAAAAAAAAGGAAAGAGAAAAGAGGGTGTGAGGGAACCAAACTATGGGGGACATTAAAACACCCAACCAGCCCCTCCTCCATCCCTACAGTTTCCTGCATTCCTTTTATTCTCCCATTCCCCTCACTTCTCATCAGTTAAATAGTACCTGTTATCTCTGTGTTAAGTCTTCACAAATGGTCAGGCAGTAGCAAAAACTTTGAGGAGCTCTGGATGCCCTTAGGAAAAATCCAACAGTTTTACCAGCTGCATTCCCTCCCTTGCCGTCCTCTCGGAAGCTGCGTCCTCAGTGCTCAATCACCGGGGAGTTTTCTCACTTTTGGAGAGGACTCTGCCTATTGCCTTGTTTCCCAGGGTGTGGGGCACAGTTAGATTTACAGCAGTAACAAAACCTAACCTCCTCATTGTTGCTGGGTATACAGTTATGGTATCTTCATGAGACAGTCATTTGTATGGCAAGGAGTTATATGGGATACACCACATTGTATGGCAGAGCAGAAAGTTACCAGTAAGGGTTCTTACGCTACCATTGTGTGTATAATGACCGGCCCAATTCTGCTCAGGTTTCAGGCCTGCCTAAAAGTTGATAGCTACTTTTTACTTTTGAAAAGATGGGGTTTACACTGGGGAGAGATCTGTGCAAGAGGGAGGGGCTTCTGATGGACTGACTGATGGACCCAGTCCCCTTTGCATTATGGCCAGAGGTAGGAAGGAGACCTCGAACATCAGCGGTCAGCCTAGGCTTACCACCATCAACAAATGAGTGAGCACCACCCCGGTTGCATTGGGAATAGGAAAACCTTCTTTGGCTGAACCTGTAAACTACCCGATTCCCCAAGGGAACAAAGTTTCAGAGAGGCTATCCCACTGGAGATGGACAAGCAGCAGCTCTTTGCCTCGTTACTTGCTATAGGCTCGGAAACGTAAAGTTGCTTAGCTGCTGTAAAGGCCAGTCGTGTCTTCTGTACTCGTCTGTTCTCTGTCTTACCTCAAAGATTATAACCACAAAAGAAGAGAAAGCAAACGCACTTACACACAGGCATACACAAAATGTTCACCTTCAGGTTTTCAATCGCTACAGACAACTCAGCTGCCAGAAATAGCAGAGCTTCCACTTCCACTTTGTCTGACCAGTTCCCATGAAGATGCTCACAGCCAACTTTTGGCATAATTCTTGCAATAGATTTTTGAACTTTGCTTTGTTGTTTGTTTTGAAAGATCCACCGGTGTTTGTTTTCATGCGCCTTGCTAGGTGTAGTTCTCTGGTAGATGGTGGTCATCAGGATTACATGCAGTTTGGAAACCATGAAAATAACTCAGGTCATTATTCAGATAAGTTTTTCTTCTTTGGTAGAAGTTGTGGAAATGAAATTAATGCAATTCTTTTCTTTTTCTTTTTTTTTTTTTTAAACAAGAGTAATTGTTGTGGCAGAGAGGGAGGAGCTGAAAAATATATTTTTTATTTTTTTCTGTTTTCAAAAGTTCATTTGATATGAGCAAAATATTTCTTTAGTATTTCTTCCTCTGGAAGGAAACTATATATATTTGTAATCTATAGATCAATGGCGACATGAAATGTATTTTGTCTTATTTTCTGTCTTTACCTTTCTTGTTTAAAAAATAAAATATGAAAGCCAAATTCCTTCCCTTGATAATCATCCAGGGGCTTGTGGCGAAGGTCAGTATGTGTATATATTAGAACAGAATTTGGCAAGTGTTAAAATAAAAAATCAGAGTATAATTTTGGTGTATGTGAAATTTCCCCAAGGAAGATCCTCACGCTGTGGTTTCATGGTAGGCCTTGCATCATTTCCCAGCTGTGAGGAAAGACATGGCTGTAATATTTCTATATATTTGATGAAAAATAAGAATTATATTAGTATCAGTTTTATCTTTTTGCTTTGTTTTACTGAAAGAAAAACAAAGGAAGCTTCAATGACACCAGGGGCTGGGTTCCATCCTGTGCTGAGGCCAGACCGGTGCCTGAGCAGAGGATGGTCAGTGAGCCCATTGCAGCTCCCTGGTCCTTTAGTCCCATGAAGCAGGTGGAGCAGTACAGGCTTGCTCTAATCACAGGTAGCTTCCAGAGGCCACATGTGAATTACGATAAGGGAGCTGGGTCTGCTCCCTCTCTGTGCCCAGTGGTCCTCCCCTCGGTGAGACACCCCTCGTGCCCGGGGGGCGGCTGCAGCAGGGGCTGGCTCTGGAGCAGCTTGGCAGGACAGGCAGATTTCCTGAGCTCCTTTGTGCTATTTGGACTGCTCAAAGGAGCTTAGCGCACGCGAGAGAGTCTGGCTTGCCTTTTTCCCGGGCAGCTGGAGTACGATGCTATGATCAGAGTGAGCCTGTTGTGCCTCTGGAAAGCTGCCCGCGCTGTGTGCTCAGTAGGAGGCAGTTACTGTGGGACGAAAACAAACCCCAGCGCTGGAGATAGGACAGGGGCTGGCTGTATGTCGTGCCTTTAATATTCAAGGCGTCCCAAAGCGCTGCACACATCATGCATTAGATACTGGCGATGTATTGTATTTGTAGATCACAGAGCACGTATACTGTTTTCTGCAACGGCTCGCGCACAGCCAGGAATATCAGAAGTTGGTTCACTGAGGGAAGGAATTTTCAGGCCAGGACACTGCAGGATTATTTCTTACTCCTTTTCAAGTGCCATGGGATTCTGGATTTTGGACAGCCACCAGAAGCAGGCAGACTCTGCAGCAGTTAAAGGTGACACGTACGTATTGAATCTCTTGAGCACTTGGGGTCTAGCTTAGTACAGTATCATTGTGTCTGCATTGTGCAGGGCCCAAATTTTAGTGTGCAGTTGGGAACCCACTTAAATTACATGTAAAACATTTTGATTTACTAAAAGTGTCTGTTCTGTGGCTGTGTCTATTTATATGTGTATATTACTATATATATGTATATTTATAAATATCAGTATGCATATATATAGACCCAGACACACATATGCACACACACTTTTAGAACTGTGCCATTTGAATGACAAAGCACCTAGGGATGCTCAGCTACTGGGGTTGCTGGACTGATGAAATGTCATTTTCTGTTTTAATTTGTTATTAAAGGGGACCCTTTTCAGTAGAACTGAGGAGCTCCTGAATCGTTCCATTGTACTGGTTTTACTATCTCATTTTGGAGTTAAATGGAGGGAAAGAAAATATTTATAATGTTGATAAAATAAACTTACTTTTGTTATTTAATAGCATCAGTTACTCTTATTATTTCATGTTTCAATGCTAGAGATATCTTTATGTGCTATCCAAGACATGACGATGTCATACATTTCTCACTAATTATAGCATCCCTCAATATTGTGAGGTGTGAGGATGAGCGACTTATGTAAGACAGGAGTTCAAGGCAAATTTTGCCCATTACAAAATGGGCCTCAGACTCCAGTGGCTCTTTCACCATTTCACGTGATGGCTTGTCTGTGTTTTAGCACTTTCAGATGCCTGTAGATTATTTTACTGACGTCTGTCACCCTTGCTTTTCCCTAGCAGCAGTAGAATTGTTCAGTCTCAACTCATGGTGCCATAGCCCGGATTCGGACTACATGAGATGTCCCCTGCCACATGAGGACTGTCATACAGAAGCACCATAGACATAAAGAAAATAGAACAAAATTGATGTTTTGTTGCCATTGATCTTCCCAGTTATATTTGCAGAGCTGGTGTTGTTGTGGATGAATAGATGGAGCACATGGTTTTTCTGGTGGTGTGACCATGGGAGGTTGGTTTGAGTAGTACTTAATGGCCTCTTTTGCTCATTTTTGTCTTTGTCTTTGCTGTAACAGTGACACTCATGGTAGTGAAAGTCATTAATACACAACCTCACCTAGAAGGTGGCTATTTTCCTTTCAGCCATCCCAGATGCCTCCTGTTGACCCTTCCAGTGTATCAAAAGCATGTTGAAATGATCTGACTCTGCGCAAAAGCTATGAAATGGGCAAGGTACATTGGTAGCCTTAAGCTTGCTGGGGGTTTAGTAGTAACCAAGAAATGTATGGACATGCTGGGAATTCGGATGCCTTGAAAACACTCCAAGGACAATTCTGTCCTTGCACTCCCTGTACTCCAAGAAGGAAGCATCGTGCTAATCCATTTGAGGTCTGTCATTTTCTTTCCCCCACTTTTTGCTTCTTTTGCACCAGACTAACATCCATGGAGAAGTATTTTATAAGAATGGTGTTTAAGCTTGTTGAAAGAAACATTTCTATCTCCATTATACCTATTCTTTTCCATTCATCAGACATTATTTCCTCTTTATTTTCCTCACTGAATCTGAGCCAAAGTGATATTATTGGCTTCCTAATTAATCTAAAGCATCAAATGTGAGTATCTTCAGTCATTTCAGCAGTCCTGGAAACAGCTTATCATATACCTGTGCCTTTCTGGATACCTGTGAAGCTATAGGACACAGTATTACAGGGTTCACTGTAGTACTCATGTTTTCACTTTGCTTTCTTAACAACAACGTAGGCAACTATTTTTCTTAGTAATGGATAGCTACAGCTTTAAAATCCCATGAGCTGCCTGCCAAAATCTGTTGATTGCAACGACAACTCAGTAATGTGCTAAAAGTGACTTGCTACCATATTGATGAAGACCAGAATTTTATGTGGAGTATGTGTCTTGAGCTTCAGTGCTTTAACTCCCTTTGGAAGTGCAGGATGCAGATCATGGCTGCACTGTGGCAACGCCTCAAGAGGAGTTATAATCCCGCCTGCACCCATCTCTTGGGGCGAACAGAATATATAGAGGGTCAGGGTGCCTCAGCCTTTGCTGAGGAGTTACCGGTGCAGACTGACTGCAGCAGCTTGGCACTTGGCTTGGGCTGCCCAAAAGTAGGCCAAGTACTTGGGCATTTTCTCATGTCTAATTCTATTTAAAAGCTGGCTTGGGAGGGATGGACTACCCAGCAGTCAAAGCAGTGACCGTGGCTAAGTGTACTCCAAGTTGTGCCATGGCACCATGCTTCTCTGGACTGCCTACCTGAGACCCTCTGTAGGTACCAAAGCTCAGGGGCCTCCCTTTCCTTCCCCAGCATGTTTCCAGCACTGCTGCCCACAGTAGTGCCCACAGAGAGTGGCATTCTCTCGTCCCCTGTACATGTCCACTGGAGCAATGGCCCCTGCCCTGGCCAAGTATGGTGCCGTTCCTGCAAAAGGGGAAAATTCCCTCCCTCAGGCCTTGATCACACCATAAATTCATTACATTTGACTTCAGTGATTAGGCAGGCTTAGAGCTGAATAACCTTACTGTATTCAGCCATCAGAGTGCATCTTGACTCCTGCCTTATTTATAAGGTGCCACATTCCAGTCTCAGCTGCAGTTTCTTGTTTCTCAGACTGCTTTTTTTAAAAAAAAAAAAAAAAAAAAGACAATCTATCCTATACAGTACACACGTATCTAGTTACCCAGAGAGTGTGGAAGACAGGCAGCTCGTTTTAAAACCTCGTCATTCTGATGTAGCACGTGATGACTTCTAGAGCCTAAGCAGGAGGATGCCTTGCAACAAAAGCAATTGTTTCAACATAAGCACATCTATAATTCACAAAATAATTTTATGCTTAGCCCTTTAAAAGCAGTCAGCTTATGCTCCTGGATCGCCTACATGGAGGAGATTTTGTGAATCTAAGAAGGCAATGATTCTCTTGACACACACACACATACGAGAAGGTGAATATCCGAGAAAGCAAAAGACATACTTTCTTCAGAAATCTGTTTGTATTATTTTGCCCTTATCAACTAGAAACAGAACCCTGATTTGGGAATGCTATTTCAGAGTTCACTGGTATGCTAACAGCTCCAGCATTCATATACAAAGTACGTAGAAGCTGTAGCCTTTTGACATGCAAGGAATAAGCACTTCTTTTAGCAATATAGTACTACATATGTAATTGCTTCATCTAGAGCCAGCTTCCTTCTGCTGGCAAAGTGTAACACCTGGCTCTTCAATTAGTCCCTGTCTAGGAAGCTGCTTGATGTGTAACCTACCACTCAGCGAAGTGCGTGCAGTGGCAATCCAGTCCTGCGTTATGACAAGTGCTGCAGCAATTATCTAACTACTAATGCATGAATGACAGTAGCAGTTCATTTCTTAGTGTTACACTTTATTTTAATGAGAAAAATGGCCTTCTGGTTCCAACCGACTTAATGACCTTCAATTATCACTTTTTCCTCAGCTTGTGGCCAAGCAGAGGGAGAAGGCAGTCCCTGTTCCTACACGTATTCAGGAATCCAGGACCTGTCTAGGAACTGCAGGAACCAGTTAGGTTTGTAGGTATGGAGAAGAAGTTCAAGAAGCTCTTGAGCTTGATGCAGCAGATATGAGTGATTTCTACTTGGCTAATTAGGCTCTAATAGATAGTCCCACTTTTCTCGGGCTTTTTTTCCTGTATGACATTCACACAAAAAATGAAAGAAGGCAAAATTAGAAAAGCAAAGCTAAGCTGGCCCCTGGGAATGGGGACCCTACAGAATGATTTCCATAAGCATTGCTATTTTCTGGTCAGGGAGTTGCAATGCTAACTACTATCACTGTAATGAGTATTTATGTACCACAATTAGATGTATCCACTTTTAATAAAGTGAGATGGGTGCATTTCTTCTCCAAACTCACTGCTCCCAATATTTATGTCATCCATCCACAGGGCACATTCTGTTCCTGCCCCTGCAGGGATCACCGCACAGGCTGGTGGGGCACACCCTTCTATTTGCAAATCTGGAGGCTTCGCGAAGTGAGGCAAGTCGTGCACTAACACCTGTCCCTGCTCCTTAGCTATACTGGAGGTTTTCCTTCCGAATGGATGGAAACAATGCTGCATCAAAAGAAATTATTGCTATAGGCCACAAAGCAAATAGCTGTCTTCCCTCTCCTGTCCCCTGCTTCAGCCCTTTTCCCAGGACCAGGTTTTTTTTCTTTATCAGAATGGGAAAACTGTTGTTGATGTGCTTGTTTTAATAGGAGATGAGCGCAGTTGTGAGTTGTTTTCTCCCGTGGTCTTGCTGCTATTGTAATAGTGTCCTTATCTCCAAGGCATGTGGGAGCAATACATTCATGTCAAACCGATGAAAAAAGTGAGCTTGCTGGCAGCTAATGGCAGGAAGGAAATGGAACATAATTTTACCTAAATTTGATTTCAAATAATCTTAAATGCTCTTTGCTTTTCTTTCCGTTTTTTTGCTCTGTCCTTTTCAGGCCTTCCTTACTGAAGTCTTTACTCTTCGATGACCTCTTTTTTTCCCTAGCTCATGCTACCTTCATTTTTGACTGGAAAGGTCAAAATCCTGCTCATGTGCTTGCCCCTGGGACACTTCTGCTTG
Organism: Ciconia boyciana; assembly: GCF_034638445.1. Lineage (NCBI taxonomy): Eukaryota > Metazoa > Chordata > Aves > Ciconiiformes > Ciconiidae > Ciconia > Ciconia boyciana. The sequence continues at coordinate 65,612,502 of NC_132934.1, forward strand.
ACTAGAGTCACAGGCGATTGGATCTTCTCTGACCATGCCCAGCCATGGGTAGGGAATGTTGAAATTCTGCTGTACTAGGGGTGAATTGGACGTGCAGCACTAAAGGCACCTCTGAGAGTAGCTGTAATGTCTCAGGATTAAGCAGATGGGAAGCATGATGGATTTGGGTATTTCACACCTGAGGGGTTGATTTCGACCTTTTCAGACTTAGTTTTAATATCAATAGGAAAAAAATATTTTTTTTTTTTGTCTGCTCTCATGTTTCTTCCCTTTGCAATTTTCCTGTTAAATAATCTTTGCCTGGGCAAATGTGATTGTGTTGCTCCGTGACGTGCTTGCAAGAAGTGGCAGCTGCTTCCAACTGGTGAGCGAGTGTGCTGGTCTCTCGTGCAAAACGGCTGGCCCTGCTACTGTATGTTTTTCTGCTCAGTATGTATCTCGGAAAAATCACAGGGAGATGGCAGAGGCTTATCAGGTTTTTTTGTTCTGTTTACATGTCACTCCAGAGTGATTCTCCTCCATCTGCCTCCTTTGATCATACAACAGCTTTGGGAGAAAAGAAAATAAGAGGCTGAGCCTTCAAAGCACTGAGCAACTCTTGGGAGCTTTTTCTCACTCTAGCTTACTGCTGCACCTCACAGATCTGGGCAAAGGGAAAGGGAGGGATGCCTTATGTGCAGGAAGATCCAACTATCACCTTACTGGCAAAAGTAATGTCTCTTTGGAGGCTACCTATTCCAGGCACTCCACCATGTGCCAGGCAGATCGTGAAACACATACGGATATCAGTAAGCCTGTAGGAGCTGCCTTCTTTTTTTAAGGGCTCTTCCAAGCTCTTCTTGTTTCTCTTCCTGGTGCTGGGGCAGGGGACAGTCCCAGGATGGGCATTCCTGCCCGTTTCCTCTCAAAGCAACTGGCGTGGGACTGCCCTTTGTAATGGGTGCCATCTATCTGCCGTCACACCATGGGTTGCATATGCTCTGTGTCCTGTAACGCTATTGGAACATGAAATAATCAAGGGTTAAAATCCCTTTCCAAATGGACTTGGGAGCTGCCAGCCTTGCCTGCTGGCCCATCAGGGTGCAGTGCATTGGGGAGGGGAACATGGAATATGAGTGCCAGTGTTTCTCTGTAGAAATCTCTGCAAGGTGAAACGTGCTTTCACAGTGTGAAATGAAGGTTATTTTTATTCTGCCCTTATTATTTTGTGCTGTAAACCCTGTGCCAGTCATTTTGGATGCAGCCAGCTTTTTGGAAGCAGGAGGCTTTTGAAAAATTTTGGGAAGTCTAGCCAATGATATAGCTGAGGACTCGTGTTCTGCGCCTCCCACACAAACCTTCTGGCAGTCCATGGAGGTTTCAGTGTCCTCTCTGAGTCAGTGAGCAGAACATTTTGCTATGAACTACAGGCCTGCCTTTGTGCCACTGTCTGCATAGCTTTCACAACAGCTATGGCTTTGCAGCCTTGCACTGGGAAAAACCCGGATGCATTGTGGGGAAACATGATTCTCCTATGGACACAAATACTCGTCAAGCTGCAAGTGTGTTCTAATGAAAATGCAATGTACGTAAGGACTGAACCTGGTTTATGACACTGTCACTGATAGCTCAGCGGGGATTTATTCTGAGCAAGAACTGACCTGTTGTTTTATTGCAAAACATAAAGGTTATGCAAAAAATGATCACCCTGTTTAATGATATACTTCTGTCTTATGATAGTTTACCAGTCTAATTGTGCGTTACATGGTTGTGTCACAGAATAGGGAAGGCATGTGCTGTGTGTTATAATTCATTAGCACATCTCTCTGGAGGTGCTGTGGTCAAAGGGATAGAGCAGAAGGTAGCAAATCAAGGGGTTGAGTTTTTATTCCTGCCACTGTCATTGAGTCAGTTTTGGTAAGTCATTTAACCTTCCTGTGCCTCAGTTTCCTTATCTGTAAAATGGGGATAATATCATCTCCTCATACACACACAGGTAAGGTGCTTTGTGTTGCGAGGCCAAAAACTGCTATTAACTTTTTTTTTTGTCATGCCTTGTAATGTTGCTCCCATATAGTATCCTGCTTCTTTTGGAACCATTTTTTGAAGGACAGTGGGAGTAGCCCTGTCCCTGTAGCTTTTTAGTTTAGATGGCTTAAATTGCGGTAGTAAAGAGTGCTGGAGGCTGACAACTTTCTAATGAGCTAGTTTGCACTTCTCATGCTTGATTTCCATGTTTGAGCTATCTTGTATTAAAAATTCTAACTCAGGTGATATTTCCAGTCAATGAAAGAATTCAGGTGGTTGCCCTCCCTCCAGAGAATAATATTTTGCTGAATTTTAGAGCAGTTGTATTCCATCATATTTAGTTCATTGAGCACAGAGTGTTTCATTTGGGAGAGCCCATCTCAGAAACACCTCTTTCTGTCACCTCTATCCTATCATTGCAGTGTCACAGTATCTTTTCCAACAGCCCAGAAATCACCACTTGATTTTGTTGATGCAAAAGGTTTCCGGGGAACGAAGCCAAACATCTGAGGGAGCAGACTGGCCTTCACACTAGCATCTCCTCTGGCCACTTGGCAAATGAGAGCTGAAAATTGACAAAGAACGAGGACAACAGTTAGCGAAGAGTTAGGGAGCTGGAGGTGTCTCCTGCAAAAAGGAACAAGACTAAGAAGGAGTCATTGTCACGTGGGATGGAAAGGCTGAGTTTCCATTGGGCTACATAGTGGATATTCACTTGCTGCTTCCTGGAGATGATGGAGGAAGGATAAAGGACAGATCCTGATCTCCTCTGCACTGAATTCACTCACTCCAGGTGAACCAAGGCGTGACAGAGGTCAAAATCTGGACCACTCCATAATATGTTTAGTCCCCTTAGTAGAGCAGTAAAGTCAAAGAACAAATGCTCATATTCAGCCAACATTTCATGGGCATCCAGAGTTCCAGTATTTGTACATATCCTATTATCTGAACCCACATCTGTTCCAGGAGTTGTAATAACATCACAAAGGGCTCTTTTATGCTGCCTGACCCCATGCATAATGCCCCGGGGCTGCGCATCATGAGGCTGCCAGCTGGCAAAAGGAATCCGAGGCATGCAGCAGCACCCATGAAATGAAGCTATATGTTTAACAGAGAATCAGGGTCCAGGTAATCAGCAGTGAAGGGGGATACGGGAAGGGGGAGGGGTTTTTTTGTAACAAAGCGAGAAAGTATTTTCTTCCCTGATTTTCTTGCATTTCCTATTTATACAAAGTATCTTGATCACTGTGTTGCTGAACAAGGAGATTTTAAACCGGGGGAAGGAGGAAATCTGTATACAGTGAAAGAGGTGGTTACTGTTCCTTTTGGACACTTTTTCTGTATTGTGACTTGTGTGGAAATGTACAGAATAAAAGTGAAGAAGCGCATGCCTTGGCTGGGCTGAGTTTCCTTGTGTTATTCGCCAGTGGAGCTGGGTTGCTGCTTCTGGTAGAGTGATAAGACTGGTGTGACTCGAAAGCTGTGAAGACTTAGGGGGAGTGGAGGAAAGGGATGCAAGGGTCAAAATTCTGCGTGTGTGTGTGTGTGTGGTGGAGCAGGGAGTGGATGGGAAAGGAGTGTAGGCCTTTGGATAAGCCAACTTCAAGCCCGTGGTAACAAAAAAGGTTAATGATACCCTAAATATTTCCAGGGAAATCTTCTCAGTCCTTCAGTAAACTCAGATTGTCAGCACAGCATTCAGTGTGTGCAAGAGATCTAGCAGAGATTAGCAGGACTATAACGTAGGCATATAGGTCACCTTAGGGTCTTAGCTATGCATCTCAGGAGTGTTTCTCCAGTGCACTGATTCACCCCCCAATTTAGCTTAGGTTCTCAGTTTAACACTGTTTTAGACTAACCCATGAGCATATAATGGCTCTGTTTGTTTCTGCCCAGCTGTACGTGGTTGAAGAAATTTCTGTCACGGCCATTGCTTGCTTTCTTGTCCTCAGCAGCCGCCCTCCCTGCCTCACTCAGGAGCTTCTGTGCCATTTCTGATACCAAGTTTTTGTGGCCTCTCTCCTGTGCAAGTCGATATTTCCTAACAGTTCCCCTGCCTCTGCTCTCCCATCCTGAAATCTTATTTCTAAATCATTTTGTGATGTTTCCTTTGTCCTGTCTCCCTGGGACAGCGCCTGCTACAAAAACAGCTCCCACGCACGTGGTTCTGGCTCCCCCCGCTCCACTCCAAGCCCTTTGATGCTCACCGCTGCTGCCAGCAGCCAGCTGTGTGCTTGTCTCTTTTAAAGGGTATCTTAAGCCTCCTTTTCCTGCTGTCTCAGACAGCCTAGGAATATTATTATTAATAATAATAGTGCTAAAAGGACTAACTGTGCTGCCTGTACAGGACTGGCCGGAGCTGGATGAGGATGTAGTCCAGTTGTGAGGTACACTGGGCCTTTCTGCACAGCGAGAGAGCACTACCAAGCACAGCTTTGACGTTCATAAGCACAGTGGTACAAAGCACTAACTTCCCTGGGGTCCTTCACAGTAACAAGCTGCATCAAATGGCTGCCAGCTACTCCCTGGGAATGTCTGTGGAGAAGAGACGCTTTTTGATGTGCTCAGAGCTGCCCTCACAGCAACATCTGGAGGTGTTCCACCACCTGCAGGCAGAGCTGCTCGGTGGTGCGTTTAAAAAAAATGAGAGTACAGCTTTACGTCCTACCAGTTTTGCACCCCAAATTCTTGAATGTGTGTGGCCTTGCACGTGTCTGTAGTTCTGAAGAGAGTCCAACTGTTGTGTTGCTCATCCATTGTAATTTGCCCTTGTTTCTCAACATTTCAGCTATGTTAGCTGCTTCCAGGCTGATTTCTAGCCAACTTACCCTACAAAAATCTTTCATAAAGCTGGTGAAATTCATATATATGTATATACACATACATATATATGAAAATATCTTTCTCATAGGCTAATGCACTTTCTTAAGTGGGGAATTCCCTTTTTCATGCAACCTTTCTTTACATATGAAATGTAACAACTTCTAACTGTTTCTTTAAAAAGCTAAGCTTTTTATAGTAGGAATGTAACTACAATGAAAAAAATCCATTCTCGGGAGAAAAAAAAAAAAAGAAACCTGACAGGAATAATTTGCTTTGGAAAAAAAAAAAACCAAAACCAAACCCTGCAGTTTCACTGCAGCCAAGTGACTTCAGTATCTCCCTGCAGTTAATATGTGGTTCTCTCTCACAAGGGATCTTTTGAAATAGGTAGTGATGCTTGTAAGAGATGTTGCCAAGGTTATTAAGTTTAAAAATAGGTAAATATTGGAAGTGGTTCCATAATTTCAACGTGTTGGGTCTCGTATTTTCACATTCAAGGGTTGATATTGATACATGAGTATTATATTTGCAGCCATATTAGTTCACAGCAGGCATACTTCAGGTTCACAGGACAAGGAAACCTTCAGAGCTGCTCCCTCTCTTCTTCTGCCCCATCTGTCCGTAATCTTAAGTGGCACTAGGGATGTGTGAGTGTGTTTGTCTGTGTGTGTGTTTGTCAGAAACTGGTTTTATGTGAACGTGGAGTTAAAGTGAGTATGCCAACTGCATGGAGCCTGCTGCTCTCACTCAGTAAGGCAAGCAATCCCACAGGTAGGAAGGTGAGCTATGAATCCCAAGACCCAGAAAAATAAAGATTTTGTGTCCCATGGATATGAAATGGGAGCTACCTGCTGGGACTTAAACTCAGATGTACAATCTGTAACGTGATAGGAAGCCAGGTGAAGCACTGCCTGGTTAATATGTGTAATCAATTTGCTATCTAATCAGGGAGCTACCAAAAATCAGTAACACTGACGGTCAGAAGAACTTTTGACTGCAGCCTAGTCTGTTCTACATTTGCCACCAAAGCATCTAATGGCTTGGCAAGAAACTGCAGAGGGTAACTCATTGTCATTCGAGAGGTTTCAGCTTTGGGATGCAGCATTCTGCAGAAGTCAGAGGAAAGCAGGATGCTTCTCACCAAAGGGTGGGTGTAGGTCAGTTCAGATGGATGTTCTCTTATGCCGGACAAAAGGTGGAGGGCACATAGTAGTTGGAGGGGGTTTTGGTTTTGTTGCTGTTCTTGTTTGTTTTTTCAAGGGTGATAGGAAAATGAAGAAGAGATTTAAAAATTAAATAGTAAGATTAAAAAGGTAGCTCTGAACAGTATTTTGGATCCTGAACCCTCATTGAGCCTGAACAACCATGAGTCAAAAAATGCTGTTATGCGATTCAGACTAGTGTTTGGTGTCTAGAATTTGGGGTTTGTGGCTGACATAATTAGCCAGCAGGCTGAGGATTGTGTTTGCTAGAAATAGGGTGTGATTACCTGCCTGCTTCTGTTAATGCATGTATGTATCACATAAATTTCTTTGCTGACAGAACTGATGATATTCTAACAAGCTCTGGTCCTTCTCACTCCATTTATGAATATATATTTAGCTCCAGGAGTATCTGCATTTTGCTAATGGGTCTCAGTATCATCCCTGAAGTAGGTAATACAAGGCACCATATAAATTTAAGGGGTTGTTATTCTGGCTGTTCATTCTTTTTCCTTGTTTCTCCCTTCTGCCTTTTACCAAATGTAAGATGGAAGGGCAGATATAATCAGTTGTGTCCAAGATGATTGCAGAATAAGGGGTCACTGCATAACTAACAGTTTCTCAGTGCAATGCAGCTATTAAAAGTTCTCCATAGTCTTTTCAGTCACTTAAGCTTTTCCATTTTAATTTTCAGTTACGTGCCAGCTAATGTTGCAGTGAGGGCCTGAAATTTGATATATATTCACAGATGTGACCAGTCTTAATGTTATGGTAAACCAATGGACAGCTTGTAGATTAAAGCTTGTAAATTGAGATGTCCCCTGATATAAAACCATGTAGGCACTATGTCTGTAGCTGCATGAGTGCATGACTCCACAAGTCACCCTGAAATTCTTACACTGGATTTCCAATCAAGCTGAACTGTACTTGTAGTGCCCATCTCTAAAAAGTGACCTCCTCCTGGGAGACCTAGTTGGGTGTTGCCATGCTCTGCAGATCATTTGGGATTTTTTTCCCCCTCTAATAATGAAGGAGGTCAGATCTGAGCATATGTAGGGGAAAGAGAATAAGGGCTAATTAGGATTATGAGGCACTGTTTGATTTGGAATATTAATACCCTCCAACCTTCTCATGTTTAAGATTACATTTTTTTTAAAGCTTCTATAATTTTCTCTATTCTCATTTTGAAAAGCCAGCAATACAGTATCTGGATTATCCTTTTTTTTTTTTTTTTTATTAGCAAACACTGATTTTAATCTTTCCAGAATATAGATTCACAGACTCAGTCATCCAAAAAAAAGACATCTGTAAAAATTACTATGTGTATGTGAAGACCTTGGATCCAAGGACTTGGGAATGGTGGATAATTCAGAAACATCATTGCAATTGTACAGAGATAGTTTTTCTGCTTTAGATTTTTTCTTGCTACCTATCTCTTGGGGAGATGTAGCTTTTTGATGTCAGAAATGAACTTTCTGCTTCCAGACTGCGATGCTTAGTTGTAATTGTCTCAGATCTGCACTTTTGTCTTACCCAGACATATTGTGCCTCCCTATTGCTGCTTCACTTCTTTCCTAACCAATATGAGAGTTTTTTGCAGCTCTTTGCCATGTATCCTCACTAGATCACAGAAACAACACAAGCAAAGAAAAGCAGGTGACCATGGGCTTCCTTCGGACACACAGCAAGAGATGTTTTTTCTACACATGTGGAAAGAAAGCTCACTTAGGTTCTGCAGCCACAGCATTTAGTCAACACTGATGGATTGTTTCACAGGGAGGGGAGATGGATGCTACAAATTCAGTATATTCTCTGGTGGCTGTTTGCTCACAGGCAATGCATGCAACATTCTCTTCTGCTAAACACAGCAGAGCTCCTTAATTGCAGGGGGTAAGTGTTTTGCTCAAGGTTTCCAGGTCTGCCTGGGAGACTTGCTCAAAGCCTTTCCAAGTTAGAGATTCTCTAATTACTCTACCCATAATTATCTGGGGAGGGAAGGAAGGGGCTATCTCTCACTGAGTGACTGATTGCCTTCACAAATTGTCTTTGCTGTTCCTAGATATCTCACATCAGAAATAGGCTGAACTGCACCTCCTGTTTAATGTGAGATATGGGTTATGGCTCACCAACTGTACACAGATCTATGAGCCTGCTGAATCCAAGATGGATGTGGGAGTCACCATGAGTAACCTCCCACAAGAAGGCTTTAGGAACTGTAGAAAGCTGTCTGGATTCCAAAGCTGCAGTTTGGCAATGTGCAGACTTTCATGACAAACCTATCTGCTTATTAAAACACACACTGAATTTCTATTGCTGTGAAATATAAACATAGGCTAATTTAGGTTGGTGGGGACATCTGGTCCAACCGCACACTCAAACCAGGGTCAACTTCGAAGTTAGGTTAGAGTGCTCAGGCTCATATCCTTGTGTTTAGGATCATTATTTAGGTCTTATCAAGGCCTTCCTTGGGTTTATACAAAAACAGAAAGAAAGAAAAAAGTACTTGCTGTAAGGAACTGGGAGCATGAATAGACACATGGACTGTTATTGCCCCCACTTTGGTAATCTGAGGCAACACGAAATGTGTGTGACTTGTAGAGTCAGGGACTGAACACACCACAGACAGCTAAAGAGAGGTTTCTTTCACTTACTCAGAGGCACCCAGGAAATAATTGCTAGAAAAAAGAACAGACCTGCAAGTCCCCTGGCTCCCACTACGTTAACTTCACATCTGGAAAATTTTATTGCACTATGTGTCTCCTATTGAATTTTCTAGTTTCTGCAGTCTCTCTTGTGCTGAGGGTTGTTTCATGAACTTAGGCACTTTGCTTTGAGTTGTTGGGTTTTTTTGTCCCCTGAAGCTACAAGTTGCATCCCTATTGTGCAGAAAATAGGAAACAGACTTGTTCTTCTCAAATGGGTTGGGCCTTTAAATGGAAACTGGGAGGAGAAGGAGGGGACAGCCTGCAGCCCTGCCACATTCTTTCCATTGATACACATGACACCAGGCAAAAGTCTGATTCTGAGCCTCTAAAACAATAGATATGGAAATGTTTTCCCTTTTGTTTTGTTTTTCTTCTGTTCCTTTTAAAGTGAGCATAATGTTGAAAAGCACTACAGAGCCCAGTCTATGGCTCGTGTCCTCTGTTAGTCCATAGAATAAGACAGAGTTGCTTACTCCACAAGTTCAAATACCAGCTTACTGGCCAATGACAACAACAAAATGGTTTTATCTCAGTGTGAACTAAGCGTAACAGTTAAAAAATTATCTGCTCCAGGGTACAGCTGTGTTCATGCTTACTGAAATGTGGCCGTGTAGAAGCAGTGTGCTTGAGTGGAAGAGGCAAATGCAATTTCCAGGCAAGCGGGTAAGTAATTCCTTATCTTCCTGCCACAAGGGTATTAGGTGTAGGTTCCTATGCAGGTGTCATGCTGTAGATACAGTTCAGCAATCTGACTCAGGCCTCAACCACCACTGTCTTTCAGTCATTTTCTTGTCATCATTTTCTTGTGTAACCATGGAATAAAGGAGTCTAATGAGGTCTGGTGCAGCCACAAGACAAAAGAGCAAGCTGTGCTACTGCTGTTTGTCGTGGGATGGGAGCGGGCATAATGCATGGGCAGAAACTCTGGTGGCAGAGTGTCCAGTTCGTGTCCTACACATACACACACAGAGGCAAGCTACCATCCAGAGGCTTGAACTTAGACTCAACATTTATTTCACTTACTCATTTAAAAAAAAAAAAAAGTAAATGCTGGATTTAACTGTTTTTAACCATGAGTTTTACCACCAGTATACAGCAGGCAATAATATTGATGAAGCTTTCGGTTCTCAGATGAAATGTGCTACAATTATTAATAACAGTTGAATAAAACTAATTATACTTAAGGCAGAGCTACTGTTCTAAGCCTTCTTTTTTCATTTGCCTCATCCTTTCAAACTCATCTTCTTGAAATAAATATGCCCATTCTTAGCTGTTGCTCTGAAGTATTAATTAAAAAAAAAAACACACAAAAACCTGCTCTCCACCATAAAGAAACAAACCTTGAGCAGAAGTGAATAATTTAATATGCTTCATATGTTAATTAAGCAAATGCTTTTCAGAGGTCATAATGCAAAATTTGGCATAAGAATGGTGGTCAAAAATAGCAGTTCAGTCTTGTCTCATGTCTTAAGTATTGATGAGATGTAGGAAACAAGACCTCTTCAAGCTGGAGGACATTTGGTTAATGACTTTTACAGTTATGAATGTTAGAGTTTTCACAATGTTGGTCAAGTAATTCTGCACACAGGGAACAGGAAATCACTTTCCATTTTCTTTAATTTGTCTTCATTTTTTAGACAGCCTGAGCTTAACAGTGGTCTGTATTCTGAAGTAGTTCCAGATTCAATGCTCTTCCTCTTCTGAACTGTCCCAAATAACAAACCACCTGAATGTTAAAATGGTATTGTTGGCCTTTCTCAAATTCTGTTCAATAATCTTAGTGGGTGAGATTTGAATTTTGAAAACTTGTAATCAGAGGAGAGTTTGAATCAGTAACGGTTTTGTGACATCTTGAGTGATAGCTTGATGTTCACTGAATCTGAGTACCTGTGATCTTGAAGTTTTCTGAACACATTGTTATCGCAGCCTGAGAAGGTGTAAATTCCAATGGATTTACCTGTTGTGGGGTTTTTTTTTTTCTTTAATAACAATAAACGCAGCAAAATTTGCCTTAAACCCCCTTCCTTGATCAATTCCTCTAGCAAAGTGCTAGGTAATTTTTCTGACTCACTCACGCAGCTGGCTTATTATGTTACTGTGGAAAATCGTAGGTGAGAATAGGCACCACAGTGAGGAGAGTTTCAATGTATGTCTGCCTACAGTCTGATCTGGGCATTCCTTACAGAATGAATCTGAGTATTAAACAGGCTGTGGGGAAAAATCCAGCTGTGAGGGTTCATATAGGATTGAATAAAAATGTTATCCCTGTTAATAAACCAGGACTCCATGAAGGATGACTTTTTCCTGGCCAGATTAGGTAGTGTATCAGTTTGCAGGGACTTCTCCCATCTTCACTTTTCAATTTCATGAATAAAAAAAAAAAAGCCACAAAAAACACACTTGCTAAACAAGTTCATAAATTCCTAGCACTTCTTTCATCATCAGATCAACCAGGGGAAAAACATTATCTAAAGAGCATTGAATTACACTTGTGATCTGGTCCTATGACTATGCTTCAAAATTAGGTGTTTCTCAGTTTTTTGACCAACACTGGAGGAATAATTTGAGACATAAAGGGAGTATCATTTTACAACATTCCAAAACAATATTTCAACTGGAAAATGAATGGTACCTGTAGATGCTAGAGTAAAGACAGGCAATCCAGCTATGAAAGTGCTCCTCATTTCCTATCCCAGACAGCTGAAACAAAACAGATGTCACAAAAAAAAAGTTAATCAAAATCTAAAACACGTCACTAAAGAAAGAGTTCAGACAACAACAGTGATGCAGGGCCATAGACTCATACAAACTCCTTGTTAAAGACTCATGTTTTCTACCTCCTGAAAAAATACGATGGAGGAAACATAAATAGGCAAATTATACCGGGAGCATGAGCATTTTGTTAAATATTGCGAATATTTCATTAAATAGCATACTGCCTTTAGGCAGTTAACAGTGGTTCCTGACACAAATCTTGTGTTGTTGCTGCTTTCAACTCCTTGACAATGGTGCAGTTTCTAGATACGCATTATTCACGCTGTCCTAATAGGATCTTATATTAGCATCATTTAGACAAAGAGAAGGATGCAGGTTATTTAAAGAGGGTGGGAAGAATGCTGAAGAGGGTGGCGATGCAGAGAGGGAGACAGAGCTCAATCTGACTGTTTGGAAAGGACTACTTTGCAATATCTTAGTGTTTAGCCCAAATAATTGGAAAAGGAATAGCCTGGGGAGGCAAAAACAATTCTGAAGAGCTTTAAGTAGAAGTATATGCAATCTCTTGTAATGTTGAAAAGCAAATTGATAAAACAAGAACATTGCTACTGAAGTAGAAGTTCATCTGTCCTCTTAGGTTCTGCAAGCCCGTTAATATCATTTCATCAATAATGGTGTACACTAATTAGCATTAATACTAAAATTAGGACAAAAGGGACTACAGACCTTAGCTAAAATTGTGTTCCTTTATTTGAAACATTGCATATATAATACTAAAACATCACAGGATCTTCAAAAGGCATAAAGCTCCTGATGGATCTCAGAAGACAGAGGATGAGACCCTGCTTCCTATCCATTTCTCAGTAGAAATATTAAGCCCAAGGACCAAAAGAGCTGTAGATTGTACAGAGTTACCCTGATTGTTCCTGCTCCTCAAAGTAGAACCAAGTATGTTTGATCAGACCCACCTCCTTTTAAAATCTCCATAATTTCACTTTAAAAATGAATGGTATAGACAAAATGATTACCAGGAATAGCTGTAGTGGTTTTGTCAAAACGAGCCTAAAATTAGGATTGTTTGAGTGACGTCAGCATTTATTCTACATGGGAAGATACCTTCCCCTGTGTTCTACCCCCTTCAAATTCCTGATGTGCAGAAGGAATCACTGAAGTGAAGAATGTGCTGGAGGACAAAACAACGTGTAATGTAAGTATGGCTATTTTCTTAAGTCTTTCTCACTATATTGACAGTTCCAAGAGTTAAAAATGTGTAAAAAGACCTCATGAGACAGGCTCCAAATTTTAAACATTTATATGTATTATATATTATAATATATAAGTTTATGTTATAGATTTTAACACATATTCTGAACATTATTATTAACTTTGGATTTTTTTTAACAGCCTTTTAACATTTATATTCTGAACTTTTCCTGTAAAAAAGCAGGAGTGGAAGAATCAGGACTTTCTCTCCATTGTTTGCTTGTTCACTTTTTGCTATTGAAAACTGCGTGTCTAATGCAATCACATAATGCTGGGAACAAGGTCTTTGGGGAAAAACTCAGATAATTTAGCAAGAAGTGCTAGCATTGCCCATAGTAGTCCCCATACTTCGACATCAGTATGAAATCTTTAATGTGAATGTTAAAGGGTTTTAATGTGTTCATTTTTTTTTAATAACAACCAGTCCAGGTCTAGGTCTGTGAATGATGATGCCATGTTTTGTTAAACTCCTGAGCGTGAAAACTTAGATCAAGCTGACGTTGAAGCCAACAGCACCCCACAGGATTTTCTATCAAAGATGTATTGTGCTTCATGAGGGCCATGCAACTGGCTCAAATCTCAAGCAAGAAATTGCCAGTAAGTTAAGAACAGATGTACCTAATTTTGTTCTTATGGGGGGAAAATCATGGCCATTACATGAACTAATGAGGCATTGCACATGCGCAGGTTATAGCTGTTTGTCTTACAGTTCCTATGTTTCTAACAGCAGACCTTTATGTTGGTTTCTCATTTGTGTGTGTGTGTGTGTGTCTATATCTATACATTCTATATCTCCTAAATTTCCCATTTGCCATAGTTATTTCTAAAAATGATAGCAGGGAAAGGGTACTACTTTACTTTAATACAATTTCACTTTTTATTTTATTCTCTTGTGAAAATATCTAGCTAGCAAGCTATCACCTGAAGAGCTTTGCAACTCTATCATCCTTGGGAGTGACCATTTTTAGGGCCTGAATTTTATTATGGCCTACTTTATGGATGAGTTGCTGTTACTTCAACAACTGTCAGTCTCAGTGCAGACTTGACTTTACTACAGCGAGTGCTACTAGCTAAAGTGAAGAAAAAAACTCCGTTAGTCTATGCAAGCTTGTACTGTAACCACTGAAATAGTGAGCTGATGAGCTCAACTGTGGACTGAGGGTAAGCCACTGAAGTCTTGTAAGAGCCAGCTATAAAGAAGTCTTGGTAATGGTATTTCTGAACATGTTTGATAATTACTTGTCAATAGTATATTCTCAGTGTTCCTTTTATTGCTGTGATTTCACTAAAATTCATAATCAAGGATTTAGCTGTCTGTTCTGCACTTGCACTGAAGGAGAACATCTCATCATTTGATTGCACATAAAGAAAACTTGTCAAAACCACTTATATTTGTCTTTAAATGTGAAGTTTAGCATCATTATAATTACACAGGTGAATCCGTTACAAATTGACAAACAAATCCTTTTAAAAGGTAAGAGAACATTTTGATAAGTGGAATTTCTTCTTTGTTCATACATTCAGCTCAGAGTTGTGCTGGTTGCATCATACTGTGGCTGCAGAGAGTGTCCTGATGGTCGCTCCCCACAATAGCAGTAATTCATTCTTAAGGGAATGTATTAAGAAATATTTATTTAATTATATAGGCATCATCAGAATGAAAGGTACTGATTATGTATTTCAAAATGTGGTTACCATAGTTTTACTTTTAACTGGAAAATGGTTGTGTGTTATGATTCAGCTCATAGGCAAATGATCAGAATGCTTTTCATTTTCCAATCACTTGCCCGCTATGTAGTTAGCGCCTCAGATTTGTTATCGCTGGCTTGTCACTGAGAATAAAATTCACCATTTCAGTTCAGTGCCTAGGGGAAAGCTAGCTAGTACTACAACCAATACTAGCTGACTGTCTTAACGAAGTATCAAGGACTGATTTGGTGGGATTGTATATACTACCTTCTCTACTTCTAAAGCCAGTCTTTTCATAGAGTAGTTGGACATGTGGGTGTAGAGCCTTGAGAAAAAATAGGTATTAGCAAATTAAGTTCTTCCTGAGAGAAACTGAAAAGGAAATTTGCATTCTATTTGTTCAGTAATTTTCTGCCAGAAGTTTGAAACCAAATCAAAATGTCAATTTTATCGGTTCTGTTTCAATGGAAGAACATTTTATTTCTGCATTTTGCTTTGATTTTTACCCAGAAATACATAGTGACAAAAGAACAGAAAATAGAACAAAAATGGTACCTTTTACTCAGCCCTTCAAAATAAAATGCCATTTTGTTTTGGTTTATACTTCACCCCAAACTGTAAAACTGGAGTGAAATGAACATGTTTTATTTAAACAGGAAAAAAAAGTGATAGTGTACTCAAAGCAGCAATTTTTTACCAGAGCTAAGATTTTTTTTATATATGATAGACTTCAAATCCTGGATATTTAGGACTTCCATTCCCAGGATTGCCAGCACAAAAGAAGAAAATAGTGAGAGAAGCCAACATACGAACGGCAGTCTTTTAAATGCTGGGGATCTGGAAAGGCCTGCTGTGTCGCATTATATTTGTGGATTTCAAACTGCAACATGCAGATGTATGCACATGAATAATTTTGAGCACAAGAGCTTTAATCCCCTTGTAGAAAATAGAATCAGTCAAATGTGTAAAGTTACAACATGTATTCACGGTTTGGTGACTGAAGCTTAAGACCAAGTTCTGGGACACTGACTTTGTTTTCAAATATCTTAAGCTTTTAGCATATGTGCATGAAAGAATAACTCTTCTAGGTTCATGCTCTCTGTTTGCCTTCTTCCGCATACATCTGGGAAATCTGATTTTTTATATACTGGATTACATTAATACTAGAGAGTGAGGTATGAATTATTATTTTTGAACTCCATGGATTTTTCTACTCTAACTATAGGATTGATGGTCTCTGTGACAATACGCCTGCCATTATGCGGACTTGAAATGAAAGATAGAGTGAGAAGCTACACAGCTCAAAGTAGCTGATTTCAATCTTCGATGCATTCACTAAATAATTCAGTATCACTAATGGCAATCTGATCTTAGTGCAGGAGCGGGGACGCGGGGCACTCAGTTGCCAGGGTTTGGCAGCTCAATAGCTCGGGAACAACAATGGAGCAAAAGGTGAAAAAATCTTTAAACTGTTGTTGAGTTCTCTTCTTTGCTTTCCTGGAATCACATTACATCTTCGTGGAGCTGCTGTTGCTGATGGCTAGGGAGAGCGAGAAAAAGAAATTGATATTTACAGTGTATCTGAAATAAACAAGGCAAGCTCAGCTCAAGCTGACCTTTTAAATGGTATGCAAGGGGTGGTGTTTGCTTTTTGAAAAGTACAGCCTCATTCTACTCAGCAGCGGGACCAAAAACAGTGAAGCGCTTCTTGGGAGTAAAACTGCATAAAGCCTTGTCCTCTGACTTTGTAGTCAGAGCTTTAGAATCAGAATTTTTCAAGAGCGTCTTTGGAAAAAAGTGCAAACTCCTGTCAGAAGCTGATGAGATCCAAGCAACTATCTCCTTCAGGTGGCTTGTGAAATGACTACATAAAAGTACTGAAAAAAACCAGCCTCGAGGGAAAAATTTGGTTCTTTTTCAAAGGAAAAAAACTCAGTGAGAAGAAATTTATTATGGGCAGCTTTCTACATTTTGGCACAAACCAAGCTGGGAGCTTCTTTCCCCAAAATTGCCTTGAACATTTACTGATTGAATTAGGATTCTAATTGGGATCTAATACTTCTGGATTGTTTATGAGAGCATTTGCATGCGGTATCAATCAGAAGTCCTTTTATAACTTCCTATAGCCCTAACCCTCACTTGTCCTTTTTAAAAGAAATTTCAGCCCCCCTCTCTCTCTTTCATTAAGTTGCCAATTTTTGTTTTGGTAGCAAAGAGGATACATGGATGTAGAAATTGGACTTCTACAGCTGCCAGTCCATTCCTCACCTCTGCTTTTTGATTGGAGTGGAACCAGCAGTTGCAAACAAATGTCGAGGATTTTAAAGATAAGTATCACCGGCAATCTGCAAGCAAATTCTCCTTTCTAGGTTAGCTGTGTGTCCAGACTAGAAAAGTAATACTCAAAACCTATTTTTTCAGTATGGGTTTGTGTATATGTCACAAGAAACATACATTAGGCTGTAGCTCTGGACACCATGTAGGAAATAAAGCATTGGCTGGAGAACAAAGTCAGGAGAGACAAAACAGCAGAGAAGTCCTTGAAGTAAACCTCTCCAACTTCACAGTGCTTTTAATAAGGAAAATATCCCTGTGGCAAGTAAATGGTCATAGCTTATCTTCCATCAATCCCTTTTCTCTGTGCTGTCCTGTTCTTTCCCACTGGGAACCAGCACACTAGGCACCTTTGAGGCTGTGATTAAGATATAGTTCATGACTTTTTCTTGGCAAAAGAAGTTGCATTGGTCCTCCCAAGATTGCTGTATTCACCAACTGCCTCACCTCCTTCTGTGTCTTTAGGAGTTCTATCCCAATAGCAAAGGTTCAGTCAAGAAATTCAAGTGTTATACTCCATTAATATCAAAGGCATCAAACACAGTGGGCAATGTGGGGCAAAGAGTATCCTTCTGTATTTCTACAGTGCTTATTGCAATGGAAACTTCAGTTAAGCCTCAAGGTGCATTGAGACAGAAATAATATAAACATTAAAACACATTTACTTTTTGACAATCGAAAACTGAAATACTTTTTCAGTCATAGGTGCTTCAGACCATAATCTGTCTTCTGACCAGCTGTGTTAACCTTGTCTGCAGTTTTATTTTGGACTTTCTGAATCAAAACCCAAGCCGTATCACACAAAACTAGTTTCTGTGCATGTAAACTCAGTTTCGGGAAATTAATTTCTGGGCTACGGAAAAGTAGGTATAGAGAAAAGCTGTGAGCAAATTTGGTCAAAGATTGTCTGTTGGCATTGCTTCTAAAATTTAGTGGACAAATGAAGCTTCTAACGTCATGCACATCTTTGTGAAAAGCAGTTGCTTTCTGCAGAAAGTTTCCATTGTTTTCTAAAAAGCTGAAAATGTTTTCAGTGTTTTAGCTAAGGCTCCGGTTTCTGTAAGGAAAGGAAGAGATCTCTTGACCCACTTTGGTGCAATCTGTTTTGATTTCAATCAAGGTGAACTTACAGATTGGCCTTTGTCCTCTTTCCTACCTTCTCTTTGTTACTCAGACATGATTGACCATCTGAAATGCGCTATTGTGGTTGTACAGAGAAACTCTGAGGGCTTAAAGTGTCGACCGCAACCAGGTGTTTTTTGATGGAAAGTGTCTTTCTCTAGATGTTCGTGGTGCTTAGCACCGTGATGGCAGGATTTCATTGAGAAGCCCTCAGGAAGGTGCAAGCTAGCTATCAAGGATCCGTTCAACTTTGCACAGTCTGAAACGCAAAGATGGAGTTTACTATTAAGTGCTCATTTCCACTCGTCCGGCTGCTAGAAAGAATATTCTCTCCATCTCAAGCCACCACTTTACACTGTAAATCGAAGTTGTTGTTTTAATTTACATCCCTGTCATTAAATCTGCCGGTGGTGCAAATCCTGAACAGCCATGCCAGGACTAAACACATAACTGTGTGATGAAAAGAAGATGCCAAGGTGTGGATGGAAGGGAGTAGTTTACTTTACTAAGAAAGACTCCAGGTGGGTGCAATTGCCCAGGCTGGGACTAGCCGCACAGTGCTTTTCATTGTCACAGATGGTAGGTGTTAGATGATGCAATGTGTACGGTGCCAGACAAATTACTTTTTTAGCTCATTCCTCTGGAAACAGGAGAAGAACCTGAACTGGATTTCTGTGCAAACCTGGAGCGGGAGCTGCAACCCCAGCTGAGATCCAAGCAGTCAATGGGCTCAGTCTTTCAAATCAAGGCAGAGACTTGCTCTGGGGATCGGGAATTACATAGAAATTGCCTGGAGTTTGGAACAAGTCCACTTAGTTTTAAATTGAGCTGTGGATTGGGGAACACTCTTATTCAATGGACATAATGAACCTAAAAGCTGGAAAAGCCTGCTCCTAAATGAAAGCCTTGATATAACTCCAGCAACCACTACAACCAGAAGTGTTGAAACGCCATGACAAAAGTTGTTCTCATGGCACTTTCAGCCCAAGTTGAAATTAAAAGCTGGTTTGTTTTTTGGTTTATTTTCTTTTGGTTCCCCCCCCCAAGCAGTACTTCCAGTCCAACATTGCCGCGGGCTAAGTGGCAAGCTGAAAGTCAGCGAGGCTAAAGCTCCCCATACCCCGACAGCCAAAGGCTACCCGGGCAAAAGCTGCGGATGTTCGTGCCTGGAAAGGCAGCTGAAGCCCCGGCGAGCCCCCGCACCGGGCCGGGGGGTACCGTGAGGTGCCCCCCGCCCTCGGCTCCCCACCCTCAGCGGCCTGGGGCGCTGTGAGGAGAAGGAGGGGAAGTTGCCTGGCCTTAAAAGCCCGTTACTTAAAAGCGGGGGCCACGCCGCCCCGCGAGGCTCTCCCTCGGCGGCGGGCGCACGGGGAGCTGCCGCCGAGCCCCGTCCGCCGGCGGAGCGCCCCGGCCCGGCCCGCCCCTCCTCTTCCCTCCCTCCGCCCCCCCACCTCCCCCGGCCGCCGGCGGCGGGGGCGAGGCTGCCCCGCGGGTGACCCGCCCGGCGGGCGCGCCCCCACCGCATCACATGAGGGGGCAGCGCGGCCGCTCGCTCTGCCCCGGCGCCCGCCTGCCTCCCGCCTGCCTCCCTCCTCTCGCTGCAGCCCGGGCTCTGCTGAGTCAAAGCGCGGATCAGGTTCCCTGCCTCCAGTATAAAAACCTCGGCGAGAAATCTCCGGCGGGAGAGAGAGACGGGGCGCGGGGCGTGAGGCGGCGGCCGGCGAGCCCGTCCGTGGGGAAGCGAAGGGACGCGCTGCGGCGGCGGCGGCAGCAGCAGCAGCAGCCGCTGCTCACCGGGGAGGCCCGCGGCTCGCCCCTCTCAGCTGCGGGAGAAGAGCCTTTCGCCGCCCGAAGTAAGTCCGAGGGGGCGGCGGGGGCTCCTGGGGTCCGCCCGAGGGATGGCGCCCCCCGCGCTCGCTTCCCCGGGGGAGGGTGGGAAGCGCTTCCCCCCGCCCTGCCCCGGCTCCAGGGGACTCGCCCCAGCGGGGCTCCGCCGCCCCGGCCACACCTCGCCTCCTCTTGCCGCCCGGCGGGTGCCGGGGAGAGGGGCCGCGGGGTTGGGTAGGAGCCCGGACCCAGCGGGGTGGTGGGGGGCACCTGCGGCCCCGGGGGCACCTGCCCGAGGGGCAGGCGGGGGGGCGAGGTCTGGGGGTGCCCGGGAGCAGGCACGGGGTGGCGGGGGCGCCGCGGTCCCCGCCGCGCTTTGCCGTGGCGGGGAGCGCTGCCGCGTCTGGCCGCCTGACGGCCGCCCCGCGCGGGGTGCCGGCGGTGGGTCGGTAAGGGGGAGCGTTAAAAAGCCGAGGCAGGGTGAGCAGCAGCGAGGTGGCGGTGGGGGCCGTGACCCGGCGGGGCGGGGACGCGGGAGTCCTCGGGCTGGTCCGTTTCGAGAGGACAAAAGGGCAGCGGAGTGACCCCAGAGCGGCAAACCCCCTGCCGGTCCCAGTTGCCCTGTGCCGGGAACGTCCCGGCTGAGACTCGGGATAATGAGGTTAAATTGTACCCTCGCACCGAGCACTTTCACTGGTATTTTTCTTGGGACTTTGCCTTCTTATCCCGAGTTTACTTCTGGTGGAACAACTGAGTCTAGCAAGTGCTGATAGACCTATCTGAAACGGCCGTCGTTAGTTTGTGTCTTCCATTGCCCCTGGAGGGATTGGTTGGGAGAAAATCTGAGTTAACAATGGTGAAAACACAGTTTCCTCCTGTTGAGCATACAGATTATTCAGCAAATATGTTATGGTCACAATGTCTCCAACATGGATGCTTCTAACTCCTTACCCCCCCTTCATCCTCTCCTTTATAAAAGTAGAGCTTTTTATAGGGAAAAAGTAGTCTTAATTCTTCGGGAGCTCATCTGCTCCTCTTACATGTTCCAGCTGGATGTCGCACACCTCTCTCTTCCACGCTGCAAGTGGCTTGCCGTGGCGGTGGATGTCTGCTGTGCATTAGTATAGTGGTATGTGCTGAAGCTGGATTTTAGGATGTAAGCCCTAGAGACTAGCTGGTTCTTGGGAGCATTGTGGAAATGTTTGTGACGTGCATTAAATCTTTCCCTGTGAGATAACCCTGCAGCTATGGATAGTGGTAGGTGTTATAACTAGATCCTGTTTGCTCTAAATGACTTGCATTACAGTGGAAGAATGCTTTACCTGTGGCTCATCAACTCTTGAACTCTCTGCCCTTTCCTTGTTTTCCCTTTGGGCCTTGATTTTTTTGAGCTTTTAGCAAAGTCCAACTTTTTGGACAAGAAATAGACTGAGTGTGTAACTGCTTGTATTAGGGACAAGAAGGGAAGGGATGGAGAGAAAGAGAAGGGAGGGATACGGGAAAAGTTGTTATAAAGAAATACTTGTCTTCTACATTTTCTGGAGAGTGTGCTTGAGCTGATTTACAAAGCAAATTTTATGGTTTTTTTCTATGTATTTCTATTTCCTCCCTGCAAAGAAATAAGAATTTAAAAAAAAAGAAAAAAAAGTCTGAACTTTTGATCAAGAGAAATGGTCTGAAGGGAAAAAGGAACCTGCATATTTGTGACAAAATTTGTTAATTTGCTGTGGTAATGAAAATTTGGAAGTGAATGGAGAGGGTACTTCACTGGAGAGGATGAACAAAAAAAAAAAGCAGCAACAAAACAACCTGCTGCATAATTTAGTGACTCTTCCTAAAGAGAAGGAAAGCAGGGGTTTAATATACTCCTGTCTCCAGGCTAAGCTAAACTCTTTAGTGACTTACTACTTAGGAAGCTTTGGATGAAATTGAAGGACAGAAACTTACTGACTTTAGTGTGCTCCAGAGCAAGCTGTTGGGTGGAAAAAAGAGAAGCCAGCAACAAATCTTTCTTTTACAAATGTTAAGTCTTTGTTTATAGTGTAGAAGTAGCCTAAGAAAAACAGACTTTTTGCAATTATCCAGATGTCTCTCACTGGTTATTTGAGATGCAGTCTGTGGCTGATACATCCTTGCCAGCAGAAGGTTGGTCTTACTATAGTATTACAAAACATCGTGCTGCTATCCCCGTACCATGTGCCTATATTCCCCTATGCCCATACTGACACTGAGGACACTTTGAAGGCTTATCTTATTCCTGACACAGCTGTACTGATGGATGTTTTGTGTGGATTCATCTTTCTGTCGCTAATGTGAATATTATTACTTAGCTGACTTCCAGCAGTCACGGCCCCGGCAAGGTACTTCCCTGACACGTCCTATGTTTCTTCTTGATCATTCTGGGAATAGTTGCTCCTGAGTCCTCAGATAACAAATAAAAATAATCCTTTACAGGAGCTCTGAAAATGCACTCATTTAGCTCATACTCTATTTTATTTCCGTGTGTTTTTGCAGGAGGGAAGATAGGATTTATCAAGTGTTATAGTGTAGCGAGTGTTTTGGTGTAACACTAGGGCATTAGGGATGGAGCTGGCATTCCTTGCAAAACCTCCTGCTCTGTTCAGGCCCCCTCATTACCTACACTCCCAACCGTGGTGTTTTCTGTGGGAACTGGTCTTTAACAATGTACGCTTTGCTTCGATATTTACAACCTCTTGCTGATCAGTGTATCAAAAGCATTTTCATTTAGAGGATTCATTTCAGGACTTTAATTGAGGAAATCTCTTTGTTTCAAGATTCTATAATAAACCGTTCAAAATGCTGTCTTTGAACGAACTAGGTCACTGTAACGCGCACACACACAGAGTCATTCTCATCTGCTTAGGGTAGCCTGCATTTGGTCGACCCATATCCCTGGTGAGCTTGTCCCTGATTTATCCTTCTTGGACTGGTTTGTTCACAGGGAGCTTATGCTGAAAATTCACTGCTGGAGATCATTCTCCATTCTTGGCATCTCTGGCAGCCTTAAGCTTAAATTGCAGCCTCATTTTCTATCCAATCAATACCACTCTTATGTCGCTGAGTTTCCATGGTGCCCCCAATCTTCTGTCTACATATTGATGTCTGACAGCAGGAATAGCATTCTGTGTCGCTATATATACTTACTAAACCTGTCAAAACTATTTAAGGTCTGTCGCACTAATTTATATCCATATCCTGATATTATTTGTATCTGTTGAGCTTTGACTGATGGAACTTGCTGCACTAAGGAATCAGCCCCAACAATGCACTCCAGGGATGGCTCAAGGGATGGATGTTTTGAGAAAGGGAAAAAGACTCTCTTCTAGAGTAGCTGGGGTAGTCTAGAATCCTGTGAGCACAATAGAGTCATTTTAAAAACATCCAAGTCTCAATGGCTCCAAGTTAATGCTTTGGAAATTATTCTCCATTGTGCTGCTCTGAATGCATAGAGGGTCCTCTCCGATGGAGCCACCGAGAGGAAAATAGAAAAGTGTCAAGTGCTCAATGTGCATTTGAGGAGAGTTGGAGGAAATTTGACTCAGTTGTCTAGCATCAATTTCTTCAGCAGAAGCACTGTGGAAAAATGAAATTAAAGGAGTGAGCAATGTCTTCTGTAATGTGGATGTTTGTGTTTTACTACAATAACCCACAGAGCACTGTAGCTGCGTAAGAAACGGTACAGGGGTGTCTCTGTGGATTGACACAGCAGCAACTAAACAAGATGAGAAAAGGAATATCTTCTGTGTGTCACTAACTTCCAAGGGACTGATACCCGTTACTTGTGCCAACAGTAATAGAGACTAAATAAAGATGAGTAGATTTTTTTTTTTAATTTAAATATGCTTTGCAAACCGTTGATCTTGTATCAAACAGAGGGGGTCATCAGCTGGAGAAACCCTTTAATCCCACTACCTTTAACATGAGCTTGATCCAGCCCATGAAATAAGAGTTGGCAGTCAGTATGGAATTTGCTGCTTAAAATTTTGTTTGCTCTGAGTTGCCAGAAGAACTGATTTTGTGATGCCAATTTCGTTAATACTTTTCAGACCCTCTTCAGTCTCCTACAGTCTTTTCACTAGTGAAAAGTAAGGACCTTTAAGACTTAAAAGGCCATGTTGCACGTAGTGTTTGATGTAGTAGTATTAAAGTTGTTCAGTTTGTTAAGTTTTCAGCAATGGCTTATCTTATCATGGTCAGTGGGACTTTATCAAACTGGACACTCTCCTGGCCAATATGTGTCACCTTATTTTATTCCAAGAAATAGAATCACTGAACCATTTAAAATATCTGGCTCTACCTCCTGCAGTGGCACCATGATGATTTTTTTTTTTAACTTTTCTCATTTCCTCCCTTACATATGTGGGAGTGACTTTTTTAAAAACTGTAGTCATCTTGCAGACTGCTTTTTAATGTCTTTCAGACCGAAGGTTGAGAGAACACAGCTGTAGGCAGTTTCATGGGAGATGAGAAGGGGGAATGTGAATATAATAAAGAGCTAGATGTATTACTGATGCAGCCAGGTGATTTCCACCCCCTCTGTCCCTCCACTCCAAAAAGCCTCTGCCCTTTCTTGCCTTCCCAGAACAGCAGACTCTGGTTTCAAAGTGGATAACCTCTGAAGGTGAGGAGTAGAGCTGACTACATCTGAGGCAAAATGCAGTTTTGTTACATTAAGAAAAATGTATTAATATGTTAATGTGGGCCCTAGGAGCATGTTGCTTGGCAAGTGCCATTGATTGCATGGCAGCTGCTAAAGACTTTTGGAGAAGAAGAGCATTACAGGAGTTGGGGATTTTCTGATAAAAATAGTCTCTGAAAATAAATAGTGCTTGGGGCTCCAGGCCACTGCCATTTAGTAAACTGCAAAGTTCAATTTTTAAGCTGGACCTTTTTCCTCTGAGGCCTGCCAGCACTATTTCAGAGCTCATTAAATGTTTCACGAGAGTGTTGTAAAAATCTTCCTTCCTCATTAGTTTCTACAGAGTTCCAGTGTAGTTTGGACCTTGTAAGCATCCCCTATTTAGTTGTAGATGATACCATTGTGAAGTGCCTACGGGGAGGGAAGAGAAAGAGGAGAAATTCTGTAATACCTCAGTCCAAATGGTTGTTTTGACACTGGTCTACAGCTAGCTAACAGTGTAAATGAAGCAGAATTTTTGCCATCTTCAAACAATATTTTTGGAGCAATTCACTATCTGTACAAGTTCTCCTCCCAGGAGTAAAACCAGGCAGAACAACTGGGAGGGAAGAGGAGGCTGGATGAGCTCTTCTTTCCTTCAGCAAGCCTCTGTCGATGCACCTGGGCTGATGCTCTGTTGTCTTAATGGGGCTGGTCCAGCTGGCAGTGGAGGCAGGCACAGCACTAGTGATGCCGGCAGTGAGGTGGAGGTAGCCTATTTCTCAGGCTTGAGTGCGAAGTTGGTCTTGATCTTCTGAGCTCATTAAGGAAGATAGACCACTCTGCTGTTGTCTTCACCATCTGACATTGCTACCTGCATCTGCCTGTGGCCTTAGGCTAGGCCGTCCCTAAGGATTAGAAAAGTAAAAACCAGATAATTGTGCTCTATGGGTATATAAGAAAGGAGGAATTATCTCTGTATTGACACAAGCAGTAAATATATAGATATCTGTGGAAGTCAGAGTGTCCCTGTCTGATTGCAAGCAACGGAAATGACTGAACTGGCTTCTCAAATTCAGTTCCATTGGATATCAGGCACAAAACCTGTTTTGTTCTTGGGTTTTGTTTCTGAGAGCCATGTGAACAATGGCATTAGTTTCATAACCAACTAAAGATGATCTGACTATTGCATTTAAGGCTTCCTTGTTTCAACTGGATCACTAGTACAACAGATTTATTTATGTATTTATTTTTTTAGCTATCCTTCTCACACATCATGTATCTCAAAGAGCAAAAGAGCCTTAGTAGTGCAGTGCAAATGTATGCGCCCATCTGTAGCCAGCAACAGAAGGCTCACAGTCTGGAGTATTTTTGCCTCCGTGACAGGAGCATCCAAAATGTGCTTAATACTGTGTGTAGGTAGTTCTCATATCAAAAACTTTGTATGTAAAAATAACTATTTTACAGGTTTTGTCCTTTTTTTACAGGCTTACAGCATGCAAGCAACAGTGGGAAAAGTGACATCGGCTCAAAATGCCCATTTTAACATTTCTGTGATGCTCTTCTAGGCACTTTGTTAGACAGTAATGGATGGATCTCTTAAGAAGGGTGTACTGTCTTTGAAAGTGATATAGGAAGGGACTTAGAAATAGCCTTGGTAGAAAGATGGCACCTATAATACGGTGCTATCTCTGCAGTGTTATGGCACTACAAGGTCACAGCTTGCTTTTGGACAACTGAACTTCCTCCATTTTCAAACTGAGATCTCTTGCAGCTCACTAAGAATCATATTCTTCCTGTCAAGCAGAGATTAATACTAAACCAGGCACACATCCTCCAACCATTATTCAGGCAAAGTTGAAGCTTCAGCAAGAGCTTCATTAGAATAAGGACTATAGAATTCAGCCTAAGATAAAGAAAGTGTGCCCACCCCTTGGTTTTGGTGACAAATTCTTCAAAATAAGGCACAAATGAGTTATAATGCAGGTAAATGGTTGTGACTCTTCCTGCACTTCTTGCAGCAGAATCTCATTAGTTTCATTGAAAGTGCCTTTGGAGTGAAGCACCTTTTAGTAAGTTAAAGGTAAATCGAGAGATTGTTCTGATACTCTGATGCCGTAATTCTGGTAGGAAAACACTTTGTTCCTTTAGTTTGAACATTAAAAATTACGTGTTCGAAAGTAGTCTCCCCACCATATTAAACAGAAATAGTTTGCATTTCTTGTTCTACCTAGGGTGGTTTCTCCTGGAAACCCAGTCTTCTATGGTAGTGGCTTAGCTTTCCTTCTGGTGCTGACAAAAGGCCCCTGAGATGCTCTGATTGCTTCCCGATAGCTTGTGCCACCTGGCTGCCTTGTCGTTTGCTTGGATTGCTGCCCTCCCAGAGGTCACAAAGATGTTTTTGTTTGTGCAAGAGTCACTTGCTTTTATTAGAAGCTTGCCTGGGTGCAGCTGATATGCAGTAGGGACTGAGGGATGGAAAAAATCTACTAGCTTTCCCTCTAAGGCCAACAGATAGGATTTTCAGCAATCTTACAAAAACACCGCAAGCTTTGATTAAGGAACTTCATGTCATTTCACTTATTAAATCCTCACTTTCCTAAGCTGTCCCTTCAGCCCATGCTTCTTGTCTGATTTGCGCGTTGTCAGATGCTTTTGCTAATCTCTGTAGTTGCTGTTTGCTGAAGTGATTATTTGGCAGAAGCGTGTGAGCGGGCATCTGTATGATTGCCGTTGGCATGACAGTTAGTATGATATGGCATTAGCATTCTTGGTCCATGCTGCAGGCCTCCTCCTCTTCTAGGCTTACTTATGCAGCAGGGAGACAAAAAAAAAAAACAACCCAGAAAGCCATGGGGGAGCCAGTTGTGGTATGGTGATGCTCTGGCCAGTTTGACCAAAGACCTAGAGTTCAGAGGAACTTAAAGGCTGCTCTCATCTTCCTTCTCTTACTAATCATAAATAGATCATGCACCAGCAGAGGATTTATAAAGAGCTGCAGGAATTATGGGCTGCCTAAATAGGGTTATCTACATTGAATCTAGTTTTCAGGACTTTCCCTGTGCTTGCAAAATAGCTTGGGAACTGTGTTTATGGGGTGATAAAGAAGAAGAGGCAAGCTCCACTCCCTTCCTTTTTATTAGCTCAAGAACCTGTCTTTAAATGGGACATTGAGTTTAGTTTGTTTTGGATTCATTGAGTGGCCATGGGGATTATAGGTGTATGTGTTTTAAGAGGCGTCAGTCCCTTCCTTCAATCGCTTGTGATTTGAGCTATAGTCTTTGCATGTCTTGCACATTGCAACAGCCTTATGGGCTATGAGTTACCTCACTGAGAACAGTGGGATTTACTTAGGCAATGTAAATGTAAAAGTGCATGTGAAACCTTTGCTTGATCAGTGCCTTGATTTATAAGTTTAACACAGCAGAAATAAAAATATCTGATGATGCAGTATGTGTTCAGGTGCATGCCCTTTATGAGTGGGTAGGGATGAAATCTCTTGTGATAAATTTAATAGTAAAATATTTACCATGGGGCCTTTGGCAGCTTCACTTGATATTTTTCTGGACATCTGGTTAAGCATGAGCTGCTCTTGTATTTTTTTTTGGTAAAAGTCAAACTGTTGGCGAGCTAGTTTTCTCCTCCACTTTCTGATGTAAACTTCTGTCGGCCCATGTTAATGACTGTACCTTTCCAAGGCACAGTGTGGGCTGGGCATAACCCCTTGCCAAAACCAGTCCCTGTATGACTGTCTGGTGCTGTGAAGGTTCTGACTTTATCCTGATGAGAGGTGGAGGCTTCTGTCTTCCCGCTGGGATCAGCCTTTGGTTTTACCTCTGAAGGGAGAAGACTGCTGGGCTTAACATCTGAAATGGTTTTGTAAAGCTGTCTGGAATCAGAAATGTAGGAAAGTGGGGGAACATCTTCTCTCCCTGTCCCTAACTACCTGCAAAATTGGTTATGTTTTCATGATGCAAAAATCTGAAGTTCAAAAAGGGATGGGAATGGGAGGAAAAGCAGGTGAACTCCCTGCTCTTACTTATAATTTTGATCTAGAAAAGTTATTTTGAGGCTGCTTTCAAAAACATTTATAGATCCTTTTAGTATTTTGCAACTGAGATAATATTTACAAACACCTCGTCTTCTTCAGTAGCATAATGTGCTACGTGGTCCTGGCCTTTCTTTGGCTGCTTCTCTGTGCCCAAATACAGCATCTCTATGCTAATTTTCACAAAGGGTGAGAGCTCTTGAGAATGGCTGGAGATTGAATGCTGCCGTACAAGGAAAGGACTAAAAAACAAAGGCGGTATATTACAGCATGTACTTTGTTCATTTAATTGCTATGTACTATAGTTTAGTTTGAATTATTTATGACTATATCTACAAGGAGGTAGTCCTTTACATAAGAACCCTTCTTTCTTCTGCTGACCACAATTGTAGGTTGAGTGGATATGGAGACTGTGTTTTTATAGAGGGGGAAAAAAAAGGAGATGTGTAGACACTTTGCCCCAACATTGTGATTTACACATACATATCACAAGTGAGTCTCTGTTTGGAGAAACTTTCCAAACTGTAGGGATGTGTAGCAAAAATGCATTCTCTAACTTCAGGCTTTCCAATTGCGCAACACGTACTGTAAATGACAAGTTCACATCTTTCTGTGTTGACACTTTCAGCATGTGCAATAAGGCTCTAATTCTAGTTGGGATTTTACCAACCAAGATTTCTCAAGTAATTGTAGGTGGGAATTTCTTGTCTTATTTAAATAGGAAATTCTAAAACAAATAAAAAGCCCAAAGCAGGAGAAGTCTGTGAAGTGTAAATTATCTGTCTAAGTCAAGAAAAATTGAGGTTGAAATATTTCACATAAGGCTTATCGAAATGGAAATTTTTGAGTTACTGAATCCAAGATTTCTGTTCCAGGTCAGTGAAATTCTAGTGTGTATCTGAACACTTGCAGCACTTAATGGGTATTGAGGGAACGGAAACAACTTGAGCCTACATATGAGAATAGATACAATGGCTACAGTAAACCCTTCATGATGCCCTATGTTGTCCAGCTGATGCTGTTCATTATGGCATTTTTATGATCATGATGTCTTACAAAAAGAGTGGTATAGTATACAGCCATGGGGAGTGAGGAGCATTTTCTCAAATGTATCCTTTCCTGATCAGTTTAAATTTCTTTCAAAGTATACCTTTGAAAATTAGAATATATATGTGCAATTTTAATTGTCATATAATTGTGATAATTGTAAATTATTACAGAATTATTTGTATTACAAAATTACTTCTTTACAAAATAATTGTAAACAATTGTAATAATTTATAATTGTTATTTACAATTATTACTACTATAATTATAGAGTTGAATAAAAAGTTTTGATTCCTTTTTTTCCCGAAGACTCGTGCATGTTCTTTTTCAGTTGCTCCACAGGACATGGTGTTTGGGATTTTGATTTTTTTCTTTTTTTTTTTCCCCTCCCTATATAATCATAGCTTCTGTTGCAAAAGACATTTTAGCCTTTGTTCAGTGTCAAGTAGACACTTAGCCTAGGATAAGTATAGTTTTCACTGCCTGATGGAGTGTGTGATTTGTGTGAAATGAAAGGGATTTTTAAAAAAATCTCATTTATATGTCTTCTATTCCTCCAGGTTTAAAAAAGTATTCCAGGCCTAAAAACTTTTTGTAGTAGCAGAACTTCCAAGCTGCGGCAGCTGATCCCAGGTGAGCTGCCCACATTGCGCAGCCTCGCCTACTTCTCTAGTTTCCTTGCTCAGATTCCTGTCCAGTCCCAGTTTTGCTGCCTTGCAAAGCTCAACCGTTGAAGGCTGCTACTGCTTCTATAGCAGAAGCTGTATCAGGCTGTGAAATAGGTCTGGATTTGTCTAAGACATGGATCACACCCTGTGAGTAGCAGTCCAGTTGTACAAGATGTGAAAGTGGATGGAAGAGCATGGGTCAAGTTCTGTAAAACCAGGGTTATGTGGACTGCTTAAAACTCTTTGCAGGTAGCCTTCATCTTCCTTAGCTTTAAATGTGCATAGATCTGAAATGGATTTTTCCCCGAACAGATAAACCACACCCAAGGTGTTTTGGTTTTGAAGATGTATTTCCATAACTCTGAACAGCTGAGGTTTCCTTAATCTTAATTCTGAATTCCTGTGTCTCTAATGTCCTTATTTTCATAACCCAAACTTCTCTTTGCTTTAACCTCTCTTCTATTTAAATAGTGTAGTAGGTCACCCTTCATAAATATTACACATTCTCTCATGTGTCTCGTTTTCAGTGGTCTTTTACAGCCCCACGCCTAGTTCTAAATCAGCAAAATGTTTCAGCTTGTTTATTTTTAAGTGTGCTCACAATTTGTGCCCTTATTTTAGTGAGCACATTTAGCTGTAATTTAACCTGGCATTCTATACTTGCATTGTCATTTCCACAGTCAAACTTCTTTCATATTACAGTTTAAAATTTTAGAAGCTCTGTAATAAATGTTTGTCTAGTCTGAAAAGACTCTTCTGCTAAGCACAGGGATATGACATTGTTTGTCTCCAGGACTTTTTTGGTGTCTAGAAGTTAATTCAGTAATCAGTGCTATATACTGGTATGTAAGCATATATATATATATTTGTTCTATTAGACTTCAATGTGTCTGTGGTGAATTTTATCTGATATTTATGTTGTCCAGTTGCCTGGGTAGTTGCGAGGACAAGGACCTCCATATTGTTGACTAATACCATTTTAAATGAGCAGCACATTTTGTTACCTTGTTTTTCAATCTTTCTTTCAGATGCTTCATAAATGCACTTGACAACACTGATCCTAGGCTGATCCTTTGCGTGCTACAACCCCCCTTCTGTAGGAAGAACTGGTTATTGTTCTTACCCTGGGATTCTCAGTTGCTTGACTAGTATTTAAAGAGTGACCTCTTTAAGAGTTTAATATGTAAGAGTGACCTTACCTCTTATCCCAAGATTACCAAGCTCTCCTAATAGCTTGTTTCAAAGTCTTTGAAAATGCAAACAATTTACATCTAGTGGAAAATAGCCAGAAAAAATTTTTAAAGGCTTCTTGTAGATCAGTGAGGCATGATTTATCATTGTGAAAAATGTGCTTTTTTAGACTTTTCTAGTTTGTGGGGCTTCTATTTCAGGCTAGCTGGTTTACACTTGCCTTTAAATGTTTTTTTCTCAGCTCTGGAAATGCAGTTTAGTGCAACTGAATTTCTCAAGTTGTTTCTTTTTTTTTATTTACTTTATTTCCCCTAACTCTGTCTGGCAGTTCTGCCTCAAGTTCTTTACTTGTATCACCCTAGGGCATGCATCTCTCTTCCCTACTTTGAAGTGAAAACTGAAGCAGAGGAGCCATTTAACTTCTGTGCAATCTCTTTTTCTGCTCTCATTGACTTCCTTGCTTCAGGGTAGTCTGCAGTATAGTCTACAGGACCCACTGGCTCTTCTGGAGTTCCAGTTTCCCGTGTGCTTAAGGAATGCCTTATTACTTGTCACTATGTATTTGCCTCCTTGTTCCTCAACCTTGCTCTTGGATCTCTTAATCTCCATTTTGCATCTCACCTGCCAAAGTTGTTCTCTCCTATTAGTTTCACTTGGGCTGGATTTCCATTTTCTTTCTCTTAAGGATATTCTCTGAGTGAATAAACTCTTAAACTACATTTGAGAAGTAATTTTTTTTTCTTTTTTCTTTTTCTGCGTGGCCAGGAGTATCATCAGTGATTGCGCTTTGGCATCCTTTCAGAATATCTGTGCTCATTCCTTGCATGCTTTATTAAAGGAAGGCTCACAGGGAACAGAAGGAAGTGACTCCCGAATAACCTGCTGCTTGAAGCCTACTTCTCTTAGGACTCGTGATGACCTCCCAGTCATAGCATCCACCGTAATCATGTAATAACTTTGGGGTGAAGATTTCAAAGGATTGTGAGATAATTCTATATTTACATCCCATGGAAATGTATCCCAAACTGTGGCAATTTTCCCTTTGGAAATTAGTCTAGAAACATAGCCCTGTCTAATTCCTGAATCAAATTCTTTTCCATTGTTTGGGACTAACTAATTGTAGCCTTTCCTTCTGCAAGCATCAAACCAGCTGTCACCATATGAATTGGTTATGCTGACAAGAAAACATTTATAAAAATTATTGCATTTTCACATTTCTAGAAAATGGTAATGTAGTCATCATTTGATCACCAAGTATTTTACATCGATCATCTCTGGTCTGAATTGGAGGCTTGTCTTCTACCATCCTTGAGACTGTAGCTCAGAATTTTTAGTTGGAAACACTCCCCTAAAGTACCTCCCTGTGAGGAAATGCTCATTGAAGAGAGCATGAAAAGTCAGATCTGTACTTCTGACTTCTTCCTTGTTCTTACTTGGTGTGTGTGCAAGTATAGCTCAACATTGTATGTTTTCTCCTTTTAGAAGAATTCCCTCTAAGCATTTTAGCTAAAGGCCTGACCTGAAGTTCACTGAAGCAGCTAAATACATATATAAATATATAGTTTCATTGCGATTTAGATTGGCTGTATAATTTGACATTAACACTTTTTGTGTACTGCCTTTTTTTTGATTAACACTTGAGCAAACCGTGTTCCAGGAAGCTGTTTGTGATACCAGAAGTGCAAGCTGATTGCACTCATGAACGTCTAATTTGATGCCCTGATGCGTTCCAGCTGTGGTAAATGGACAACTATTTGAAAACAAGTATGTTGTCAGATTTGGAATATCCTGTGGAAACTACCCATTTTCCCTTAAGTCTGGCTGTGTTCAGTTAATCTGATACTGACTTAGTCTCCCTGCATCTCTCAGGGAATGTTTTTAATATTAACTTCTCATAGTAACACTTATACTTCTAAAATGTCTTTAATTTAACTCTGGGAATTATTCATATTCTGAGCAAAATTGATGTCCCCCCCATTTCTATTATGGAAGATCGAGACTTTAGCAAGTTGAGGTTACAGGTACTTTAAGGCTATTACCTTTTAAGTAATGAATCCCAAAGCAAATCTTTGGGTTTTTTTGAATGGGAGAAATGTTTTGTTGCATCCTTCGTTTCGGAGCTATCCCGCATGCTCAGTGGTGGTGGGAAGGACAGGGTTTGAGCACCCATTTATGTGCTTGCTCCTCAGCAGAAGGTGAGGAGCAACCCCTTCCCCAGGTTGCATCTCTGTGTAGAGGTGGAGTGAGAGAGACAGGGAAAAGTAGTGTGTTATCGCCAACTGATGTCACAACAAACAATCTCAAAGCCTCCGTGCATCTTTTTTTCTATTTTGATGCAAGCTGGCATGTCTTTAGCAGAAGCAAATCAACTTACGCAAACATCTGCCAAGAGCAGGAAGGGAAGGCTAATGGATCAGGAAGACAGAAATGGGCTTCTGTATTTAACAGGATTTTTTTTTTTGTGCTAGTGGAACAAGATTTATAGTAATGATTACTAATCACAAAGGTCACTCGAGCCCTTTCTTAAATTCGTATCTTTAGAGAAAAGCATCTGTAAAGGAATGTATAGAGAGGAAAGAGGCAGTTATGAACCTCAACTAGGCGGTGCATACAATCATTCTGCCTTCATTTTTAGCAAGCTAGTGCCTGCGAGTTAGGTGCATTGCCACTTGTAAGCCCTGTCTCTCAGCATTTCCATATAAGCCTGTTAACTGGATTGGGCTGGACTTAAGAAAGAGCTCATTCCTATTCTTGATGAGCTCAAGTGGCTTTTATGTAGGGTGCTGTGAATGGGCACAAGGGCTTGTCATCATGTGAGTTGCTAAATGCGTTACAGCTTTTGCTGTGACACACGCAGCATCAGCAGTTACAGAAGCCAACCGAGGTTGCAGTTAACCTCCTGCTTCTAACGATGGTGCTTTTAGATCACTTGCCTACGATGCCTCTGAGTATGGCAAATGAAGGGGTGACAACGAGTAGCTTTTGTTTAAAGTAAATTATTGTTTAGGTGGAACAAGAAGAAAAATGTGTCTGTTTTTAATGGTACTCCACTGGGTATAGGCTTTGGAAATTAAATAACTTGACCTTTCTGAATAGCATACCTGTGTTTCACATCTAGCTGCTGTTGCTGCTGGACTGAACCGCACAGTTAGTACACTGATCAGAGCTCAATGGAAACATTTTTGTTATACGACAGGTAGAAACAAAGACCGCAGGCCTCCTGGGACTGGAGTAAGCCTTCAGCTTTGGACGGTGGGTCTACAGGATTTGACAGCTCTGTTAACACAGCAGTGTCATATTAGCCCACCGATAATGCTAGTGTACCCTTCTGCTCTCGTGTTCCCCGCTTCCCCCCCACCCCGGCTCACACAGGATTCATGGCATTGTCTTATGGTGTGCTTTCCCGTACACATGGTTTGCAGGCTGCAGGCAGCTCTGCGAGGTCCCAGCATAGTCTGCCATTGATCCCATTCTCCTCCTTTCCTGTTTGCGTGGTGGAGCAGAAAGCACGCATGTAGAACTTGAAAATCACAGCAATAGAGGTCACAAGCGGTGGAGCAGAAAGCACACATGTAGAACTTGCAGATCACAGCAACAGAGGTCACAAGCACAGTAAAAGTCGAAATGATCCTAACAAATTGGACAGTTTCTCTGCAATTGAGAGAGTTTTTCACAGAGGAATGAAACATGCTGTCCTTTGGGGTTAATAAAATGCACACACATAAAATTTGGAAACGTGATTGTAGGATAGCAGGAGAAGGTCTGACAGCAGTTTCTGTATGCTGCAGAGGATGCTGAGTGTTCATCTGCTAACCCAGCCACTCCAGGACAGCTGAGCTCTAGTCGTGGTTTGTATGGGTCGCTAATAACTTTGATGCACAGGGACTAACCTAGCTACTGGATGCTTTCAGTCATGATGCATTTTGGCCTGAGAATTTTTATCTCCAAGTGAGAATCAAGTGTAGTGGCTAGAATGTGTTTTACCACATTTGATGTTATTTCAGCATCTGCCCCTTTGGAGGTTGGGTTTTTTAGGTGGAGAAATCTTGCAGCGTTTGGGTTCAGCATTGGTGATTCCTGCGACATCTGCCATAACTATCAAGACAGATGAAGGCAGTGTCCAAGAAAGGACTGAAGAGATTACAAGGTGCTCTAAACCTGAGGACGGAGAACTTTACCATGTGCCATGGCAAACCAAGGCAGGACACACTGAGAAGTTCCCCCGCCTAACTTTCATGCTGCCGTGCTCTTACACGCCTTTCCCAGGGCCAGGCCTGGGATGGCAGGTGTAGCGGCTGGGATAAAGGGCTTTCACATTGCGGGGCCAGTGGATGCTGCAGGTAGCAACTAAGAAATGCTGGCAGTGTGGTGGTAGGGAGTACAGTGACAGAGATGACTGGGGTGGCAACGCATAATTTTTTTTCTCCTTGTGGCTAGAACAGGACTGTGAATACAGAGGAGGTGCTGTAGGATAAGACACATGGTTTTATGGAAGTCCAGGGCAAGAGAAATGAAATGGTGCAGACACAGTGTGAAATGCATTTGCAGAGTTGTGTGTGGGAAGGCTATGTTTCACTTGCCTGCAGCCAGCTTGGTGTAGCTAATAGTATTTAATGCTCTGTTGTTTGTTTGTTTGGGTTTTTTCCCCTCTTTTAAGCAGTGTATTTACCTCATAAGGGGAAAAGAAATCTTATTCATGTATGTAGTACCTTCCTGGGAACTAGGAGGAGCACAGGGCAGTTTGCAGTTGACACAAACAGATTTATTCCTGGCTGAGTAAGCTGTTCCTGAGATGCTGTGGGCCCGTTCCTAAGCAGGCGTGTGAACGGGCTTCCATGGAAATCCGGCTTTGTGTGTCATACTGTCAATTCAAAAGATTTCAGGAGCTTTTTAAAAGCTGGTCATGATCTGGGCCCATTTCTGGTTGTTCTCCCCCATTTGCTTGGCTATTCTAACTACTACTTTTAATTTACAGTGCCTGAGGCTTGAGGAGAAGCCACATCACAAATCTACCTGGAGTCTCTGGATTCTTTACTGCATACAGAGTTCAGGCTTTCTCTTGCTCTCCATGGGGAAAAAGAAGAAGAAGAAAAAAAAAAAATCTGTTGCTGACAGCAAATTGGGTTAAAAAGGCAAGAGATGAAATGAATATACCTTATGCTCCCTTGGATGTAAGGACAAGTGGGTGGAGTATCAGACTGCAAGGGAGATCAGAGTCAGAGCTCCTTCAAAGATGATTTTCCAGGCAGGTGAGGAGCCGGCTGGTATGATGGCAGAAAGTTAGCAGACTATTTGAGGAGGTCGGGATTATGGTGCTCCTCAGAAGCCTGGGTGTTAAATTGCATCTCTTTCCCATTTTCCTGGTCACATGGCTGCATAAGATAAAAGCTTCATCAAGCTCCTAGACTTTGGACTGGTCTTGCAAAATCAAGCCAGCCGTTGTGAGAGGGGTTAATTCACACCATCGCCACAGAAGACAAAATGGATCTTTGAAACAAATGTGGTGGTGGGGGTAAACCCATCAATCATGTGAATACTGCTTTACAGTAATTCACAACTGCAGCTTTTTTCTGAAGCAAGGGCTGGCTGAGTCCGATCAATCCCTTGGCTCTCAAATAGGTCTCAGCAGGCAGTAGCTTGCTCCTTGTGGGTTTGTATGTACATGAAAGCCCACTTTATATTAACTCTGTGGAATAGTATTTTTTCCCTCTCTCTAAACCCCTTAGCGCTAATTCAGTGTAATTATACTCATTGAATACAGTACTGACAGCCCCACTCCTCCCCCTTTCCTGTCAGGATATTGGCCTAAAAATCACTAGATGAAGAAAATCCAAAACAACGATGGGATTCTTTGTTCTGGCCTTCTACATAGGTTTTTATTATTTTAATGTAGCCCATTGGTCACACTTTCAAGTATTTCCTTTAAAGCTGAAGACTGAAAATACATTTCTCTTTTTTTCTTTGAAAAATTAACGAAGAATTAGACTTTAGGCTTTAAGAAAAATACTAAATACTGCAAAACCCATTACTAACTGAGCGTTGGCATCATTATTAACAGCCTGAGGCTGCTGAGGACCTCTTTCTACCTTTTTGGAAATGGGGAAAGGTGCCAGGAAAAGGCAGGGAGCCTCTCTCCACCTGTTCCTCCTGCGTCTATGTCTGCATCTCAGGGATGGGTGGCATTTTCCCTGTTGTGTTTTCAGGGCTGAAAATAAAGGTGCAGGTGTCTTAGCAAAGCATGTTTTAGTCCTTTCCAGCTCCATATGTATGAATGAAACTTATATAGTGGGAAATATCTGGAAAGCAGTGACTAAAAAGGATTTTAGGGGTCATAGGAGGTAGGCGTTGACACGTGAGCTCTGAATGTAGTGCTGTGGAGAAATGTCTAAAACCAATTCTTAGGCATATACATGAGAGGGCCAGACTAGGGCAATGGTGCTGATGAGAGAGATACCAGGATAAGGCATTCTGTGTTGGTGTCAACATTTTCAAAAGGTGCAAAAAAGAAAAAAGAAAGGAAAGGAAAAACTCTCCAACAAACTAATGGCTGGAGAAAGTTTGCTCTGCAGCTTAAAGAGCTTAGTCTGCCTGACAGACTCAAGAAGAACAGACAACCACATTATAAATATATTTTAGGGAAGATAAATAACAAGTACTGAAGGCCTCTAACTTACTTGGGAAAGCCATGATAAGAAAAATTCAATTACAAACTAATTTACTATTTTACAGTGTTGATGGTGGGAGGCAGGGTGATAATTTCACAAAAGCTTTCATAGAAGGCGGTGGATCCCTCATCTTACGAAGCATAAATAGCAAATGTGGAGTTGAGCATTCCAGAAGATTGGTACAAGGAACTAACTTGGGGCTTTTGCATAAGGACATTCATTTTCTCTTGACAGAAGAGTTTTTTCTCAGCTGCTCAGAGGTGAAATGTGGGCAGGTCAGCAAAGCAGAAGTCTGTGTTTTAAAAGATAGCAAATGTGTCCTGCTTTAACAAGCAATGGAGTTCTCTTTTTAACTGTAATACACAAATACTGTCATTTAGGTGCCAATTTGCTTCCTACAAAGGCTGTAACATGTTGCAGGTAACACTTCTTGTGTTACCCTTATATCAAATTGTAACTCAACTGCTGTAAACCTAGTAGAATAGAGCCAAACATCCCATGAAAAACAGACTGAACAGGGAAACACGCATTACGGAAACAAAAAGGGCCATGCTGGGAGGGCATTTCCCATCAAAGTATAGAGTTGCTTACTCCCTTTCTAAGTGTGGGTTTTTTTAAATTTTTTGTTTTGTTTGGTTTTTTTTTCCCTACTTACCTTGCCTTAGTGGAATGGTAGCTAAGTGTGTGCTTTTCTTTTCAATCAAGAGTGATTTTCTTGATAGCAGACAGGCAGGCCACAGCCCTTGTTCCTGAAACCTTGGTCCTTTAGCACAAAAGGTCTCCATCCAAGCATTGTCTTACTGTCTTTAGGTCTTGCCTGTATAAAGCCTCTTTGGAAAAGTGAACCTGAATGAAGAAAAACATGTATTTGTGAGATAGGTAGATTGTGTCAATCTTTTAATGTAAACAGTTCTCTTCAGAGTGAAATAAAATAGATCAAACTAAGGTGTTGCAAGTTCAAAGAGTATCCACACCACTGTGTGCTATTTCTTGCCCACTTTTAGTTGGGGAATGTGCAGGGATAAGGAGGTCTTCTGGATTTTGCAAGACTGAGGAAACAGAGGCATTAGAGAGGAGGAGGGTGTCAGCTTTATTGGCTTCCTTTGCTCATGGGATTGAGGGACCTTTATTTATGCTTTTCTAGTCATGTGGATAAGCTAGTTCTGTTTCCAGAATCAAGAGCAATGCTGATTTTTCTCTTGTGGAGAAGAATGAAGGGGCTTAGCAGCTTTGAACTCCAGTTTAGTTTGAGCACTGGCTATAGTTACAATAAAATGCTGGCTTTAAGAAGATTCAGAAAGGTCAAATCCCAAATAGGATTTTTCCAAATGGGAAAAACTTGTTTGTTCCTCTCTCTGAGCATATGGAACTGTTCCACACAGTACATTTCCTTAAATTGGGTTTTCATGTGTAATACAACTTGGGTGGGGAGGACAGGGGCAAAAAGCAGAAGTTGTAAGCCTGTGATGTGGGGAGTGGTTATAGCCTACATCAGTTCCCCAGACTTTAGAGCAGCCTCTGTTCTCTCTTTCTCCTGCTTTGTTTTATGCAAAGGTCATGCTTCCCCAGTGACCATTAGGACCCATTACCTTTTGTTTTATCTGTGATTAATGTTGCCTAATTTAATGATTATGTTGATGTAGTGGAACCATCTGGTATTTCAACTTCAAAAGGCTGAAATTCTAGGCTGAAAACTTTGGATAGAATTGCCAGCATTGGGCCAACCTGGTTCCTGTGGAGCAGAGGGAGAGTCATTCTGGATTTCTAGAGCTGATGAGATGTTTCTTCTTTAGCTTTATACAGGTAGTTCCTCCGATTGCTACAAAGTGTTTTCAACACATTTTGTTGTTTAGGTGAGGGCATGTTAATTTTGAACTTCCTTCTGTGAGTAGTTGCCTAGATAGCACAAGAGAGGCCTTTGTTTAAACAACACAGACAGAGCCAGATAACTGCAGGTAAGCAGGCATCTTGATGAGATTAGAAGGGCAGCAGTAGATACAACAGAGGCATATACATTATGAGCTATTCTGATTAGCTCCTAATCCTTAAGCGGACTTTACTGAACTCTGCCTGGTTGAATTGTTCTCACTTGGGACACTATTTTTTGATTTGTATTGCTGACAGAAGATCCATCCATACTACCTTTTGGGTAATTGTGAGCTGCCAAGGCTGAGAGTTCAAACCCTGGAGCACACTGAATTGGGGAGCAGCAGCCAGGAGCTGGTGCTCTTGCTGAACAGATGGTGACCCAGAAAGCTGTATGCTCAGCATTAAGTACTTAATGACATGCAGGTGTCCTTCATGGTTTGGAGCACCGAAGTTTTTAAATTTACTGTAGGAAGTTGGTCACTTTGAAGACCAAATGAGGCTTCCCACCTCTGTGGAGCCATTTGTGGCACAATTTACTGCTACCAAAATCTATCCATTTAACATAAACAGATGTGCAGCACAGAGCTGACCTGAACTTCCCTACAGTGGGAATTAAGGGATCAACCATGTTCATTCAAGACAATTCAAAGCCTTAGCGTGAGGCCACCAGAGAGAATAACCATTTGAGGGTAATTCCTCACTCTAAGATATTACTGTTATCTGTTCTTAGCACTAAACCAAGTTGTTTTAGACCAGAGCTGTGTGGTTGCTCTGCCTGTGTGGAATAGCATCATCCTATTAACTGTTGCCATGCCCTGAAGAAATACTGATTTTTGATAACTAGCAAAACCTTTCTGAAGTGATGTCTGTCTTTCTGTTTGCAAGCCAGCTTTTGAAGAGCCAAAGCTACAGGTCCATGGGGGTGGGGAGAGAGGAAGAGGTCTGCAGGCCAGAGGAGTGGGGAGGATGAGGCAAAGTTGGAGGAGCAGCACTCATAAGGTTGCTTAGGCTCTTTCTTCCCCCCCTCTGCTGTGTTCCCTTCTGTCCTCAGTCTGTGAGCCTGTAATATTACTTCTGGCTCTTCTACATCTGCAGAGCTGCTTCTCATGAAGGATGAGGCATAGAGAGGTAGCAGTGATTCTGCATTGTGCCTTCAGAGCTGGTATCCTGTGGTGAAATATGCTTCACTAGCTTTAACAGGTGATACCTGTGGTCTTAGCGAGCTTTTGCGTATTTGGAGGGAATGATTCCTCAATCATGGGAAATGAGCAACAAGGTAAAAACCCCACCTCAGTAGCAGGCATTCAGCAGGTGAAAAGGAGTGTTATCTGTGCCTGCTTCCATTTTTGATAGACACGTTCTCATAGCTTGGGAGCAATGGAGAATGGCAGCTTTAGTTTCAGTTCATTTGCGTACACGTTGTCACTTCTGTTTTTCTTTTTTCCAAAGGCTTTGTGAATGTACTGGGTCCCTCTCACTGACTCACAGTCTGTATATACTACCTTCAGTAGGAGTGATCTGTTCCTTGAGCCAAGCGGCTCCAGGAGGTCGTGCCTGTACTGTCGGCGGCTGCCCAGCTGAAGTGAGCCTTTCTCCTTGTGTGCCTGAACTCCCCTCCCTAGGGATTGCCCAGGGTGGCTAAGGCTAGAGCTAGAGTATGAGTCACCACAGAGGGCAATACAGATTATCAAAAAGCTGAAGCTTAAGTATGAGCTCTGGGTCTGAGCTCACTGGCCAGCAGAGGTGCTAATGCCACTCGCAGGAAGCTTGGCTTGGCATCTTGTTCACCGAATTAACAATGAGTAAAGTTTAATGATTCCTGCCTCTCGGGTGATACCTTTCACTAGAACACTAAAAAAGGAATTAAATTGTGGCAAAGGGATTGGGGGAATGAAAGAGAATCATGCCTGATTAGCTTTCAGAAGGAGGAAAAAGAATCTCATGGTTCAGAATGGTAATTGCTCTGCAAGGGGCAACTATCTCCTGGAGTTATCACTTAATCTCTAGGTAGGCTCTCTTCTGAGTCGTACTTAATGGGTAAGCTTTGGACTGGCCTTCAGTGAAAAGGAGAGCTGCATTATCATTTCTCTGTCAGGATAAGGCGGGAAGGCAGTCTTAGGTAAGAATTTGCCTCTTACTGAGATCTGCCCTTTACAGCTTTTCTCCCATAACCATCCCAAAG
The DNA here is from genome assembly GCF_034638445.1 of Ciconia boyciana. Taxonomy (NCBI): domain Eukaryota; kingdom Metazoa; phylum Chordata; class Aves; order Ciconiiformes; family Ciconiidae; genus Ciconia; species Ciconia boyciana. The sequence continues at coordinate 65,654,498 of NC_132934.1, forward strand.
TGCCCTGCTGGCTTCTGCCTACGTTTTGGTATGCTGGAGAAGAATTTTGACTGGTTATTCTGGGAAGTCATTAATGATATAAGTATCCTAGTATAATCTATGACACTCTTATCTAATACCTTCGCAAAAGATTCTGGGTTTAGGGAATCACTTGCCACTGCTTCTTGCCTTCCTTCTGTCCTGCTTATCTCTTTTTTCAAGTGGTACAGGCAAATAAGCTCTTTGGAACTGCTGCATCTCAGACTTTCCTTTCTCTCCCTCTCCCTTTCTTTCTGTCACTGGCATCAGCAAGCTCCCTCAGCTCTGTAGGACAGCATGCAGTAGCACATTTTCCTTTGTCTGATGTTGGGATACATGGTGTAATTTAACCTTTTTTTTTTCTTTTACTGTGCATGTTTCAGATGCCCTGAAAGAAGGAGCTCTTTGCCAATGCAGTTGTAGTGAGGTTGCAAGAAATGGGGAAATTAGAGGAACACACCAGAAAACCGGTGCTATGTCTGAGTGAATAAGCTATTGCCTCTTAAGTGCATTTGCTCCCTAGTGCTAAAAATTGCCTTGATATTTGATTGATATCACATATCAAGACAAATCAAGCTATGTGATGCAGAGGTGATGGGGAAGAAAAGGCAGGTATATGCATTGGGGGCAAAATACCTCTGGAGTAGGAGATTTGATGAAGGGAATTTAAACACTACAAACACAGCTTTGTTTCTAATTATATTTTTTCCCTTGTAATGACTTGCCTATCCTTTAGGCTTTCACTGCAATTTCTTTACAGGCATTTCTTCCTTCTCCCCTCAAATTTCCATCCTTTCCTAGTAATCTAACAAGAAATTCTTTCTGGGGAAGGCGCTGAGGAAATAACCCCTCCTCCCCAAATAACAGCATCTTTCTTGGCAGAATCTGCAGTTTTTGCAAATGAACTATGTTCCCTCACACCTCCTGTGCTTTTCTTTTTCAAATCACATAACTTCCTGCATGAGGTAACCTTTTCTATCTCGGTCTGTCTCTCTCCCTTGCTTGCTCTCCCTCTGGCTTACTTTTCAGTCAGCGTTGCTCTCTGGGTCCCTTGCTCGGTGATGAATGAGTTTCATTCATCTTTCTTTTGGGGGCTCTGTGAAAAGCTTTAGACTTTGCCTGCTCCCATTTTTTCGCTCGGCTATTCATTTCCATGGCGATGGAGAAAGGAGGGGGGTGGCAGAGTGGGTGGCAGTGGGGCCAGAGGTCAAGAGTGGCCACTTTCTGAATTAAAGCTTTGAATTCCATTAAAGGTGACACGTTGTAACCTGGAGTAACTCTCTAAGAACTTGGCTGTCAAAGTCATCAAAGCAAAGGGAGAGGGAGGCAGGAGAAAGAGAGAGATCAGAGGAGGAGGAACCCAAGAGCTTGGAGTTGCTGTCAGGATTACATCTGGTGACTTAATATAGGGGTAGTTCATTTGTGTTGCCATACACTGTGCTTCAGTGAGGCCGTGCTCCGAAATCTGCACGCGGATGGGGTGTGCGAGGTAGAGAGGGTTCCCCTCATCCTTTGATCAACAAATGTAATCTTCTGATTAAGTAAACAACCCTTCACCTCTGAGAAATGGGAGGAGGCAGTTGAGTATAGATAAGTATCCCAGCCACTTTAGGATTTTATTAGGTTGTTTCTTCATTTCTTTCACAGAGGTGCCAGGAGGACTCAGCAGACAAACATGAGGGATGTTTTCTTGGCATCGTATGATTAGTCACTGAGAGAAAGTCTGTGTCCAGGAAGACAACATGTGAAGTAGAGCGAAGTGTATCAAGCTGTTTCCAAATATCCAAAATTTAGGTGTTTTAAAAACATTAAATTCGGAAACGTGCCCATCCCTGTATTAAAAAAAACAAACCCAAAAGAAAACCTGCTGAATTTTGTCATCTGCAGATGTTTCTTCTCTGAAGGTTGATTACAGGGGGGAGGAATCGGAAGGAGGCATCAGGACCTCATGCCATGTGTGCAGGTTATATTCTGAATTCACATCCCCTCTTTGAATGGTCCCATCATGGTGGTAATCAGGGCCTGTGTTAAAACTCTCCCTTCTCACTTGTGCCACCTGATGAGCCAGCGGTTCAAAGCAGAAGTTTCTGTTAGTTCCCAAGCGCGTGATCTTTCTTCTGGTACTGTTGAGTTTCAGAACCTGTTATCCCTCCATCCCCAAGGTTATCCAGCTCTTCTTTTATTGATGACCTGATCCTAATGTGTACTAGCAGGAAAGCCTGCTAATTTTATAATATATAAATTTTTTTCTCCTTGGTCTCATATGTTTTCTGTATTAAATGAAAATGCAAAAGTTTGGTGCTAAACTCCTTGTGGAACTCATTTTGAAACCTCCCCCCCAGCATTGTATTTCCCAGCTTGCTAAATCTGTCTAGATTCCAAACTGGACAATGCTGTTTCTGCCAGTCCTGAGTGTGCCACTATCAAAAACTGTGCTGTGCGCTCAGCAACCAAGAATTATAAAAGTCTCTCTGTACTCTGAATCACACTTGATTATGAAGCCTTCAGCATCCAGGTCAAGTTGGGATTCTGGAAACACTCAGTTCCTCCTCTCTCAGGGTGCTTCTGATACTTCTTGTATCAGAGTGCTTCTGAGCACTTGATACTTCTTAGCAAGGTCTTTCTCATCATTATGGTTCCTCTGCCTATTTTACCATTCACTAGCATCCCTGAGCTTCCTTGTGGCACTCTAACAAATGGCTTAACATGTTTGAGGTGGAGGAGGATTCTGGGATTTTTCTTTGGCTAGAAAATTGCGGCTTTTATTGCTGGAGGCTGTTGGGGTTCTTTGCTGAAAGTAAATTGTGACAGACTCTTGCCTGTGTTTTGCTGTTGTGTTTTTATTATTTACTCCTTCATATAAAAAAATATTTCCAGAATCTTGTAAAATAACAATCTTAAAGATTTTTTTATTTTCCAAGTCCATATTTTCATGGTGTTTTTCCCCCCATGTGTGGTATATAAGACAATAGTAGCCTGTAATTGGTCTAGTAAGATAATGTATTATTTTTTTCTCTTTGGCATTTCTTCAGTTGTTTAAAAAGCAACAAAGAGGGACTCAAAGCAAAAGGAACACTGGATTTTTCAGACCAGTTTGCACAAATCCTGCATCTTTGTGATGCAGTAAAAGTAAGAACTGAGGCTGTATATAGTGACCGCAGGAGTTAAAAATGAGGAATTAGGAGTTATTAGAAAAGTTTGACACTGATGTGCATGGGGTTTTTTGTTTGTTTATTTTGGGTTTTGGGGGTAGAGAAGATAGGGAAGGAAAGTTTGAGGTGCCAGAAATACCCTAAACTGAAAAGCAAAGGAGGAATGAGGGTGGTGAGGCACTGGAACAGGTTGCCCAGAGAAGTTGTGGATGCCCCATCCCTGGAAGTGTTCCCAGGCCAGGGTGGAGGGGGCTTTGAGCAGCCTGGTCGAGTGGAAGATGTCCCTGCCCATGGCAGGGGGGTTGGACTAGATGATCTTTAGGGTCCTTTCCAACCCAAACCATTTCATGATTCTATGAATAGATGCTTACATTACTGAATGAATGAGAGCTCTATCAGTCATATGTGAATCTAGAGATGTTAAAAATCCTCTAATTGGTGAGAGAATCAGCTGCAATATGTGTTATGCTATGCTAAAGGTGAGACTGCTGAGAGAAACAGCTCTAACTTTGGAGACATGCTGCAGCTAATGAAGGCAAATAAACCAGCTAGGGAAAGGATCAAAACTGTAACAGCAACCACTGGTTCAGAGGTATGCAAACTCGGGCCGAAGGGACCTCAGAAATAGGGCAGAGACAAAGTGAATGGAGAATAAAAGCATCGTAGGTCTTTTTACATGAGAGGTAGAAGGAAGCAGTGCAGGGACTGAGGGTGGAGAGTTTCTTTGTTAATAAGGAGTATATTGGCCTACTTTAGTAGACTCAGACTCTCAGCCTGCTGGCACCTGAATAGGAGGGGAGCCGCTGCTGTATTTGTAACTATGGCATTTGATCGGTGATCTCTCTGTATGTGCAGGATGGTGACGTTCATTGCAGCATATTCTCAGTGCAAGGGCACTGTGAACTGCCCCAAGAGCAGCACTTGTACCAAGTGTACTGGCTGGTGAACTAGGGCCATTCCCTTTTCCCCCCTTAAGAGATTTGGCTCCTTTTTTAATCTGCTTTTTCTGGTGAGATGCTTGTCTGAAACAAATCTGCTCCAGCAGGACTTTCAGGTCTGTTAGTCCTCTATTCTTTTCACCTGAAACAGAATAAACAAGAAATGAAGATAATGGGGAGGAAGCATAGAGATTTGATTTAATGCAGAGGCTTGATTTACCTGTTCTGCTATGCTTGATCCTACTTTTCCACAAAGACTTTCCTTCATGAGACAGTCCTGTAGTTTCACCCTCAGGGGTGTTGCCTTGCTTACTTTTCCTGCATTTCTTTGTATTTTCATACCTGCTTGTAATACATTCTTCCCCTCTCCATAGCAAACGCACCTGGTAATGTCGACTCTGCTTAAAAAAGCCAGTGCCAGGAGTAATCACAAAGCTGACCTCGTTAATCTGTGTGTTATCTGAGGAGTGGGAGTACTCTGCCTTGCAGAGGCTGTAATAGCATTGATCGGGTAAAGCACAAGCAGTTCCCCTTCTTCTGTCAAACCATTTTGAGAATTAAAATGCAGAAATACAGCACTGTGTAAGCCGTAACAATTATGCCTTCCATTTAAAGATGTATCTCGCTGAGGAACAGACATGACAAAACATTAAATCACAGGACTTTTGCCTCCCTAGCCAGTAGGGTCTTTACTGTAAAACTTGCACACGTTAGTGTGGATGCCACGGAGGGACGTGGATGCTCCAGGGTTGGGAGAAGCAAAACCCCACAGCACACTAAGTGAATTTGATCACATCTATGAGTGTCCAGCCTTGTACAGAACCAGGCCTGCTTGTGGTGTCAGGCATAAGTGAGACTGTGGGTCTCTGCCTGACCAAGCGCTGGCACAGGTTGCTCAGAGAGGTTGTAGAGTCTCCCTTCTTAGAGATATTCAGAAGCGATCTGGACATGGTCCTGGGCAACTGGCTCTAGGTGGCCCTGCTTGAGCAGGGGGGTTGTGGCCTCCAGAGGTCCCTTCCAACCTCAACTGTTCTGTGATTCCTATACTGGCTAATTCTGTGACTCTTGAGTAATTCTCTTGTTCAGGCTTGTACCACATCTCTGTCTTTCTGTTGGTCAATTTGTACCCTACAGAATATCCGTGTATGCTAGTAGGGGTGAGGAGAAGGGCATGCACAGTGTGTTGTATTAAAAGAGAAGGGGACAAATGATACTAAACTAGCTTTTTACTTGGAAGAACTACTAGTAGAAACAGTGCCATTTCAGCTACTCTTCCAGCCACATGCACAGACTGACATCCCGATAGAGTTGTCTGAAGGGACAATGTTCTTACTCCTTCGAAGAGACTTTATTGCAATGTAAGACAGACAGCCTGGAGCTGCAGGGAAATTAGTCCTGTGTTGTGGTTTATGCCTATGTAGCACTTAAGACTGGAACGCTTTCTAGGCATCCTGCTTGTCGTCTTTGGCCACGGAGCAGGGAAGCCAAAGTAGCCAGGGGCTAGCTTGGGTGAGAAGCTGTCTAAATCAAATTGTGTTTGCTTTGGAGGAAAGGCCAAACCTCCAGTATATGCAGGGGCATGTGCAGATGTTTTGTGCAGTCTGGGTGGTGTGCAGAGGTCCTGATCGCATGAAGTGTTTAAATATGGCTTTCCTGAAACCCATGAGGATGAATTGCTGCTAGAAGAACTGGTAGGAGTGTCCTGGGAATGGGCTGCTGTCAGCTGGGCACTGGAATGGCTTGAACTCCTCCGATGGATTTGCTCCTTCCTGCCCCCAGTCTCTAGCCTTTGTCACCAAGAGCTCTGCTTTTTCTTTCTAAGGTTATTTCTGGGTCAGTAAGGAAGGAAGATATAATCTGTGAGCCTTGTGAGGTAGTTAGCTTAATCATCCAACTTTCTTCTGGCAGAAAGCTGCTTACAACAAGCCTATCCTGTGGCAGGGAAGGACGGGGGGAGGAAATGGGGTGGGGTAGCCTGGATCACAGATCTGGAAATAGGTGCTGGAAATCCCACTCTTCTGACGTAGGACTCCCGTCTTTAAATCCCTCGGTAGCCTCTGACTTATGTAAATGTTTATCCAAGGGGGAATCAAATTATTCTGATCTTCTAGCAGTTGGAAATCTGACATCTACCTATAACTGTTTTCAGTTAAATTCTGTAGGGTTTAGTAGTAATATCTATTAAATTCTATGTTTCCATCCTTTGAAATCTTACAGGGTGCTTTTCTTTAAAGTAGCCCTTAATAAGTTCTAGCATAATTAAGCTATCGTCATGTTGGATTGAGAAGAGAATCTTCGGAAGGATTTATTTTTCTCCATTTCCTTTGCTGAGTTTCTAAAAATGTCAGGGCACAGAAACTAGGCTTCTGCTTTCAGGGTGTTTGAGCAACCGCCTCAGCCCTGGTGTCTTCAGCACAGTTGGCTGGGCTGAGCTTCACATTCAGATACTTTCCGTATCAGCCTTCCTCCTCAATGCACAGCCTGCTTGTTGCTGTGTCTTCTGGCCTGTTCCATTCCCGATTGCCATCTTCTTCCAAGTCCTTTTTCATCCCATCTGTTTTAGGCCTTTGCCATCTGTAACACAGTCTTCTACCCTGAAATGTTTCAGAGTCTTTTCCTCGAGTGACAGAGTTGGGACTGATTGGTTCTCTGTTCAGTGTATCTAACATACAGCTTTTGTTCCGTCCCTGTCAGCTTTTGGAGACTGTTTCTTATAACATGTCTACATAACATGTATATGCAACATTTGTAAAAGTAGAGCCTTATTTTTTTTTTTTTTTTCCCCCCCCCTTGGGAACCTCTTAGCTGTAGCAGAGAGTCACCATTCTGCGTTCTCTGCGCCATTTGGGCTGGCTCACTCCCTTGGGGTGGCTGTAGCATAGACCCTGCGTGCCACTGAAGCATGGACCCTATTGCTCTTCCTCTGCTGCAAACGTCTGCAATAATGCAAATATGGGGCATAACATGAAGAAAAGGACGTGGCACTAGGCTGCATCTTGGAATTTTATCCCTGGAACAGAAGGGTTGGTCTGATGCCCAGCTGAACTGAGCCTTTCTTTGTGCCGAGGTGCAGTCGGTCAGCATGGCAGCATTCGCTGGGAAGTGGGTCCAGGTCTGGGGGCTCAAGGAGTGGGAGGAAGGTTACAAAGCATCACAGCTGACCTGTGAGATCCAGCCCTGGCTCTGGGAGGGCTTTTGGAGGTAATCAACTCTTGAGTTTCATGCTTCATGTATGACACTTGGGAGAGGTCTGTAAAAACAGGCTGCTGGGGCTGCTTGCATGCTCACTTTCAGGTCCCAGGTATAGACAGTGTAGTGTTAAACTGTGCCGTGCTGTCTACATGCTTGCTTTTTTTCCTATTTATAACTTTTGAATAGAAACTTATTTATAACTATTTATAACTTTTGAAAAAAAAGTGCCTTTTTTTGCAGGTGAGGTGTGTGTGCTGAGACTTTACCTTGTATCTTTAGGAATGAATAAGACCTCAAGTGACAGGTCATGTAGAAATGCAGTGCTATAGTATATTTGCTTTTTTTTTTTTTAATTTAAAAGGATTATTAGACAAGGGATACGGACAAATTTGAATCCAAGTCCCTGTCCACTTCTCACTGTGTTCGTCGCGACTGGATCGTGACTTTTCTCTTTTTCTGGAAAACTGCAAACCAGGCAAATGTTGACTCTGAGAAGATCAAACAAATAATTTCTGCTCTTCTTTGGTTTGTACTGTTGCATCATGAGGGCAGATCAACGGAGTGAATCAGAAGTCAAATATCTGCCCTGACCCATAAGGAAACATGGTCCTTGGGGTGGAGCAAGATGCTGATAGAAGACATACTGTCTCTATTCCCATCCGTTCCAAGGGCAGACTGCTGTGGAGGCCAGTCCTGGTATGCTAGTGAAGATGTATTGCAGGTCTCTGTGCATCAGAGCATCACAGTAACCAGCAATGCTGCTCTAGGGATCTAGGAAGAGCATCAGAATAGCCGCTCTACCAAAGCTCTAATTTGCTCATCACTTTTGGCTGATGTGATTAGCAGTCAAGGCTAATTACCTACAGGAGTGCTCCCTCTTGCCTCCCTGAAGCCACACATGAGAAAGCTGGTGTTATGATCCTTGGCAATATAAGCTGTTCTTCCTTCTTTCCATCACAGAAGATACAAATATTAATGAAATGGAGACAGGGGAATGCTTCAGGGTCAAATATCCTCTTTCCTCAACTTTTCTTCTGTCTGTGTTCTGCTTTGTGTGGTTTTATTTCTCCTATTGCTAGCACAAAGAATGGCAGAAATATTCTCAGAAGCAATCTCATACGCATACACCCATTATGCAAACAGATACAGGTATGCTCTGTGCCAGCACGTTTTACTGTTGGTGAAGAAAATAGTGAAAGTAACTGGCAAACAGATATACAGCGCATTTATTTCCTTGTAAGTAAATGTGGTGCAGTGACCTAAGGAGGAGGTGGTAGAGAAGGAAGTTAATTGACATGGTCTGGAACTTCAAGCAAGTCTGAATTTAACACTGCCTTCCTGCACGCATGCGTGCCAGCCGCTCCTAATCGGACAGGGAGGCAGTCTTACCCAAAAGCTGAACTTCCCTTTTCTTAGCAAAAAGTAAAAATAGAAAAGAGCTAACAGGTTTCAGTATACCTTCTGTATGACAAACTATCCAGAAGGAAAAAACTAACATGGCTAGGCTGGATTTGGGGTTTGATCCCTTGTCTCCCACACTGGCACACATCGCAGAAGGTGCATTCAGCGTGTTGAGCTAATTGTTTAGGAGTGGAATCAAGAATTGTTAAGGTTGATGTATAGGGAGAATTAGGAGCGTATGACTGAAACCCAGAGGCCTGCTGACTGAGTGGTAGCTGAGTGCTGAACATTGTGTGGCTACAGTAATACAAAAAGGTAATGAGGTAAGTTAGCTTATAATGAACCCCATGAAGCCAGCGATTTCCAGTATTTTAGCTATTCAGGGTAAAGCTGAACTACATTTATACTGCACTGCCATCTGAGACATTATCAGCACTAGCTGGGCACTGAGCAGAAGTACCTAGATTCATAAAATGTGCATCTTTTGTATCTCGCATGCCAGTAAGGTCCTAAGTCCCTTGGGACTGAATATCCAAGCACTTGCATGGTTAACCCTATCAGCAGAGCAAGTTACCAGAAAACATCATGGAGTCCGTGGGATCTCCACCCTCATTCATTAAAGGCAGCAAGTTCACTTAATGTGGGTTTTTACTTTCTAAAGCATGGAGCCTTACAGAAATGAACACATGAACCTCTAGTTGTGTATGGGAGAGAAGATCCAATGCTGGGTCCATTGAGTGTTTTGGCGTTTGTTTTGTTTTGGGTTGGGGTTTTTTACTATTATTATTTTTCTTTTTGCAGACATTGAGGTGGGAAGGGAATACATGTGCATGAAATTGTCCAGTACTTTAAGCTTTGTTTGTAAACAAGGCACCTTTTGGCTCTGCTTTCTCTTGGAATGTAATGAGCAATAACAAATAGCATAATTTTCAGAAAGTTTAAACAGTGGAAGGTTGTTCCTTGCCCTTCTATCAGCATTGCTCTTCCATTTTTCAAGAGTCATGGTGCCAAGCGATCTGAGCGGGTGTAAGTTAGTCAAAGGGTATTTCTGTTTGAGCTTGGACTGTGCTACCTTACTCATGCCTTATAGCAGTTGAAACTTGAACTCAATCCTCATAGGTATTTTCTCTGATAGCGACTAAAAGACAGTCTCAGGAAAGCTTAAATACCACTGTTTCTTTCAGGCAAGATATTTCAAAATCCACATCAGACTCTTTCTACCTGCTTGTTGGCAATAATTTCCAAATTCAGTTATACGGTATAGCTATAAAGAGAACAAACTTATTTTTTCCCCCTTCCCTGTTGGCAACATTTAACTCAATAGGAGGCTGCATGTTGCCAGAGTCCTCCCACTCCAGTCCTGGCCTCCAGGGACTGTGCAAACCGCTTTGGAATGTGCCAAGACCCACACCCACACCCTGGGAGATAAAAGACAGTTTGGTAGCTTTCTTGCATTGGCTTTCTGACATTGCTATTAAGAAGTATCAGGGTTATATTGTCACTGTTCTATTTGTGGCCATCTATAGCCTTGCAAAGTCTTTTTTTTTTTCTTTTTTTTTCTTTTTTCCCCTGTGGATGTTTACCTGCAGATAGGTTCAAGACAGAACAGTGGAGACTTTTCACATTCTGATATATCATCATCACCAAGCATTTTCAAATTTAAAACACAAATAGCTAATGTTGTAGAAAATATGTGCTATAATATAATCAGTCATGATGTACAGTGTGTCCGAAGTTCAAGAATGTAGTCTTAAGTAAAGTTTGTCTTTTCAACTTACATTTTAAATATAATTTTTTTTTTTTCATTTGCATGATTGTACTTTAAAATGTAAAGTAGGGAATGCACCTGAGTGTGACATGTTGAGAATTTTATATATTCCCTTGCATTTTTGGCTGCTTTGCTAAACCATTTGCATTATGACTTATTCCCTCAGTCTTAAACTGGAGAGGTCATCTGCATCACTGGCCATAGTGACTGCTGATAAGTCCAAAACAACTGATAATTGGTACTACTTTGGAATTACTGCATGTTTAGGTTTCTGACATCATTACAAGATCCATTTTATGGCTTTGCATGCTGTTCAGTCACTGGTTCAAGGTGAGTATAAAATGTTAATGGATCACTTTGCCTGCTCCTTTGCACAAGTATGTATAACTAAATAAAGCACAAGGCAATGAAAAAATGGGCTGATGCTGTAAATTGTGTTCTTTAATGCCTGCATGCTCCATAAAACTCTATTTTTGGCATCTAGGTAAACTTTGTATTTAAGAATTGAGTTCTGGATAATACGAACCTTATCACCATTTTTTTTTTTTTACTAAGTGTGTAATTCTGATCTTCTGTCTGTCAACATTTTAGTACATTCTTCACATTTCCATGTCTGAGTGCTTTCATATGTAGTGACACAGACCTTTTATTACATTTAAGTTTCCTACTTTCCACAGTTTGTAAGCTGAAGTTGCTAGATTATCGTATCTTCTTGACTTCTGGTGCTGACTTCTTTCAAGAGATCAAACAATGTGGGGTTTGTTTTTTATTTTCATTGCATGTGGCTGATAATTTTCCTATTAATACCCAGCCATTGCTCTCAGCTTGACAGTACAGGGAGATAAAAGCAGGAAAAGGGCAAAGTGCTGTTTGATACTTTGGAAATGCAGCATAATGCAATGGTGGAATGTTATGGTGGCAAAATTTAATTAGCTGTAACATAAGAGAAAACAAATCATGACATTTATTTTTAGGAAGAAGCCTCCCACAGAGAACTGCAGAATACCTTGCAAGGAGAGGCAGACTAGAGAGAGCTTTTTAGAGTACAGATATTCTCATCAAGCAACAAAGCAAGAAAGTATCTTTAGAAACTGAATTGTTTATTATTATTGTTGTTGTTAATAATAATACCACCACCCATGGAGAAGATTGAGTTGCTCTCACAGTAACTAGTGCAGAACAGATACATAACAGTGTTGGAATGCTAAGAAAACTAGGGATATAGGCAGCTGGTTTTGCAGACTAGTTATTCTGAAGAGAATATACAGCATGTACTTTTGGTGGAAGAGGGAAAATGAAATGTTAAAACAAGACTGGAATGGGAGAATAAGGTAGAGACTGAAAGAGACAAAGAATGGTGGGAAAAGCAAAGTTAAAAGAAACCCAATAAAGGAGCATTTAAGAAGCGCAAGGGTAGACTATGGGTTGGAAATTAGTATAAATTGAAAAGAGCTTTCTTTTTGCACTTTCTTTTTTTTCTGAAAGAGTATTTTGCTAACTCTGTTTCCCATATATTAGTCTGAATTAGCAGATGTCCTGATTCTCTGGATGTGGTCCCATTTTGCACAGCATCAAGCTACAGGATGCAAAAGGCCCTGCTGTGCCTTTACATGATCAGCAAGAATAATAGCTGAAGAAGTACAGAAATGGGATTTGTTGTCTTTATCTAGATCATATGGTTATAATTAACCCATCACAGGCAGCTGTGTTCAAATATGTGTTTACACATATAAGTATACCTATATACCTCTATATGTGTGTGCATTTGGTTAGTTACACCAAAAGTCAATAAGCCAGGGAAGAGCCAGCAAATGATAGATGCTGAACAGCAAGAACAGACAAAAAGATTTGCCTTACATCGTAGCGCTGCATCCAGTTTGCCCTTCCTTGTTCTCGTCATACTCATCATACACCAGTCCACATTGAGGTAGTCTCCGTATTCATGCCTATGAAGAGATTGAAAATAGCACCTGACTTTTCATCAGGAGATACCCAGAAAGGAGTTGGTGGCAGCAGGCTTTTGTCTAGCAGGAACGCTGTGTGCTGGGAGACACCCAGTTAGATGTGACAGTCACGTAAGATGGACCACTCTTGTAGGTACCAGAACTATGGCATGGGTTTAGCCAGGGTTCACCTAAAATTCAGCCTGTGTCTATTTAGATGTTGTGGATGTGATTGTGCACTGATTCTGTTCCGTGTTTGGACTCTGGGGAATGCATAATAGTCTGTGTCTGTTGCTGGACCAGGCAAGGGCTGAATGAGTCAACACTGGCCCTGTCTGAAGCAGTGCTAGTCCTGTGAAAGAAGAAAGGCTTAGGAATAAGCATTAATTCACTATTTAATTCCTTACTTGGTGGCAAGATATATTCCCTTGTGATAATTAGTACAGTGCTTGTTTAAAAATCATCCTTTATAGCTCAGCCAGAGGCAACTTTTGCACGAGTAGGCAGCTCAAAATCCAGCAGAGGGCAATGCTGTATTGCACCTATACAGATATCACAAATGAGTCTACCTCGAGGACCTTTGAATTATCTTCCCTAATGAGAAATCATGCATTTAATTCATGATAGATTATACTAACCTTGTGGTTGGGGTTTTGCAATAAAGTCCTGGAGTGTTTCTGGGGAAATCGCTCCTTGGTGGTAGGTGTGTTGCTGATACGAGAATGGACTGATTGCGTTACATGTTTGAGCTGCACAGAATTAAACCAATCATGAGTTGTCACAACTTTCCTCCAAAACTATCAAAAGCTGACATCCCCCACCTTTCCTTCTTTCCTTCCTCCACCCCTCCCCCATACTTGCCTATTAATTTCTTCAGATATTGCAGTTTTATTAAGGCTTTCCCCCCCCCCCATCATTATTTCTTGCAAATTCACAAAAATGAGAACTGACAAAACTCAGTAGTTAAAATTGATCATGTTCTTGGGAGACTCATTGAAACTGAATTTCTGTTTTACAGAAATTGTAACAACCATGCATAACACAGTACTTTTCTGTCCATTAAACATCTGGGAAGAAATTCGAAACAAAGGACCAATGGGAAGTACCATTTAGAGTTACAAATATATTCATCTCTCTACTCCCTCATGAAGAGTATAAAAAGCAGTGGAGGTCTTACAAGGTCTGGTGCTCTAGTCTGATTTTTAGACAGCTGCAATCTCACAGGTTTTATATGACTCTGATTTCATTTGAGGTCGATTGCACTCTTGTTGTCTCAGGACTCATCTGTGTGTAATTCTGGTGTAACGGAAGAATCCAGAGCCTTCAGGAGCTCTTCACTCTGATGAGGGCCCCTAGGTCCGGAGAGGAGCCTGTGAAACTGGTCTTTCAGCCGCACACCAGCTCTGCTTTGTTACCACTATGGCAGCTCTCAGTAGCAGTGCAGTCCCTGGAAGGCTGTTTTTACCATGCTCTTCTCCAAATTCCTCAACCAGCAATAACAGTAAGGGGTTTCGGTTGGGTTTATGGGAACAGAGACAAAAAGTGTTCCCAAGGGATTCTGTCTGGACTAGAAGCACCTCTTTGAGGAAACCCTCTGCACTTTCCCTGTCCTCCCAGGATGGACTACTCTCTGTGGCAACCTGCAGAGTGACTAGCAGTAGCAAGTGGAGGAGGACTTCACTGTAGAAGTGTTTTTATCATGCTTTTTTCGTTTTCTCCTGTTCCTACTTCCAAAACAAGTCAGCAGTGACTTCCACATCTTGCAACCCATTTTGTTCTAGGGGACCAGCCACCCTTATTAGGATGCAGGGCAGAGATTCCATTTTCTGTGGTTTGCATATCTGATTATAATTGCAGAGAGCAAAGGAGAGGGTGGAGTAGATGAGAATGTTTTTCACTGGTGCTTGTCTCTAGGAGAGTAAGGATGGTATGATATTGATGGATGATATATTGGAAGGGAAGGAACATAAATATAATGTAAAGCCTTACTAATTTGATCCATGGGTGATACACCTTTTTGCATTTAAAAGTTGGTTTCTAGAGGCTGCCACTGTAACTACAGTAGAATCCAGCTTGTACAAAGAGAACTTGCTGCAGAAGAGCAGACAGATGCAATCCTTGCTGTGTCTGAGGTATACATGCCACTGCTGCCCTGCACAGGCACAGCATAAAGACATCCAGCCCGGGGCCAGTAAATAGCTATGATTAATGGCTTTTACACTTTTATCGTAAAGAATAGAAAATCAAGAAGAAGTTAAATATTAGGGGGTTTATGACAGTGGGGTACATGAGGGAGGTGGCTGTGAGCTTTTTTCAGTGGCAAACCCAACAGTCTGGGATTTAGAACTAATCTCCGGGCAAACTGTTTTTCTTAATTGATCTGTGCAGCAATGAAGTTGACTTCAGTTGCTTAAAATTCAATGTCTGGAGCTGGTCACCTTGCTAATTCAGTGTGTGCGTGTGGTGCCCTTAGTGATGCAGACTGCCTGCCGCTTTCTAGGAGAACTGAGGTGCCTGGATGAAAGCTGTAAAGCCTGTGCTGTACAGATAAGCGGCTTGAGCTGCCTCCTCAGTAGGCACCAAGTCAGTGGAGCAGCTGTGAGTTGTGCCACAGGAGGAGGAGCTGTCTCAGGTGCTATCACCACTTGGTACCTACCCCAGTGGGAGCTTCAAGGTGCTTTTGGGTTTTCCCCCCAAAAAGATCTAGCTCCAAAAGTAGGTGGTTAAAAATGGATGAGAAAATGAAATCTATTTGTGCTAAACAACAGTCATATACATGCAAAGAAGCATGAAGAAGGCAAGAGACTGCTGTCACATTTCTCCTTTAGCGAGAACCAAAGCCTCCAAGTGTTGTTTATAAAACAAGCCTCAAAACCCAGCTTTTCTGAAGTCTTTAAGAATGCAAATATAACTTGCAGCCAACGAAATTCCATTGTCTCTGCTCTGTGGCAAAGTGTTTTAACTATATTTTTTTTTTTTTAAGGACATTAGGACTGGGTCCCTGAATACCAAGTCCCAGCTGAGCATGAATTCAAATGACTGAGGCCTAAGCCCCTGATAATAAGGGTTTATTAAGGAAGCACTAACGGAGCTGAACTGGAGTGGACTGAATGGCCAAACTGAAATAATAGAATGCTTGTGGCAACCAGAAAATGATTGTTTATTGGCATAATCCCAGGATAAACTTCTGCCAAGAGCACGCAGTCTTTCCTTGCCAATTTCTTCATATGGGGAAATACAGTACTGAATTTCTGCACGTAATAGCAGTGCAGAAGAATGGGAGGAGGAGAAGTGGCAGTTTGTATGAGGAAGGGAAAAAAATGTACATCCCAAATGGTGTAAACAATGTGATCCCTAGAGCTCCACTCATCAGCAGGCTCTAAAGAGACCACCTGGGCTTCAGCTTTAGGAATATCATCTGAAAAACATGGTTTTGGCTATGGAGTTCTCTCACTTGAATCTCTAAGTATCCCTGAGTGCAGCATGCAGGGAAGAGAAAAAGATGGCATTTTGTTCTAAAAATTCTGCCTTTATGATGATTGAAGTGCTTACGAGCCGTTTCTTTCACACATGAAAAAAGAGGACTGTCTTGCAACTCTGCTGAGAGACAAGTTCTCAAGAAAATTCTGTTGAATCACACTTGGCAAATATTTTATTCACTGAAAAATGCAGTTATGAGATGTAGCTACACATAACTGTAGGTTAAGTTAAAAAGTTTATGGAGTAACTGCTGCCTGTGCAAGGGAGAAGAGAGCAGTGAGGCTACTCTATATCGTACTGCCTTGCCCTTATCTAATAGTCTTTTGGATAGGCTATTTAGTGAAGGAGTCCTGATTCACATCCCCTCTCTGTTGGATTGGAAAAGTTTTTCTTTTCAGCCAAAACCTCAGATATCTGAATGCTGTAAATACTGTCCTACAAGGCACTTCGTAGTGGTAGTCTCTCCACATTTCCTGTGGAAGCTAATCATGTGGTATAAAATACTTAAGTATTCACCAGGGCATAATAATCCTACCTTCCATGAAAATGCCTTTGAGGCCGTTAGAAATATCTGTAGTATGAGACAAATTCTCTGTGTATGGGCAATTGAGATGCCCGCCTGAGAAATCTTTGAAATGTAGCTAGAGCTCTCTTGAGGAGTAGGAAACAGCAGTCAAAACCTCAGCTATCAATCACATACAGGACCTGAAGACAGATCTTCCAAGCTTTAAAGTTTTGTTTTGAAATCAATACAAAATTCAAGAAAAAAAGCATAACCATAAATGGCTTTTCTCTTTCTTTTAATTTCTGCTGGTGAATTAGCACTAAGTTTGTGTGACTAACTGATTGTTCAAAGTCCCAAAGGGTGGTTCTCAAAGAGCTTCAGCAAGAGCCTGGTTGCTGTGATGTAAGGTCCAAAGCTGAAAAGCAGTCTAGTTTGGGGAGAATTGGGAAAGGATATTGTCTGGAAACAATCAACCAGTAGATCAACAACAAATCTGAGCTGTTCTCAGCCTGCAATTTTTTCTTTTTACTTCTAGTTATTATTACATTTGGATATGTGGCATAGATACAGCTTTTAAAAATTACCTTATTTATATGTTTATAAGAACTCAATTTGAATAAAACCTGCCTTCTAGCAGTAGTTCAGCCTGCTCCAGGGCTGTAGCCTCCCTTTGGAGGTTAAAAATGCCAACTTCTTTCTTCCTAAATGCAATCTTAACTTTCTGGCATCTGCTGGCTTATTCTGTGATACTGTGATGATACAGTATGTCATAAGTATGACTCTTGTCATACAAGTCTGTGCAGAATCTAGACTTTATTGAAAAAAAAAAAAAGAAATAAAAAGAAAAAAAAGCTCTTTAGCCATTGTGGTTTGGAAAGACAACTCTGAGGGAAGCTTTTCATGTGTGACCTGTTGCATTTTTATTTATCTGAATCTTGAATAAACTGAAAAATCATTTGGATCATTTTGTTATTCTCAGCTGGCTCTTAACTCTCTACACCAAAGATGATGGTCTTAAATTCCAACATGTTTAATACTTTTTTTTTTTTAATCTCTTTGAGTATCCAGTTCTCCCGTTTGGACCCCCAGGATAACAATGGATCTGCTTCTCCCTCAGTTAGCTGCCAAAATCTCCAGTTGTCTCCCTGAGAATTTCTGTGTCCTACTTGCACATTGAATACTGAGATCTCTGGCAGATGCAAAATGAAGACTGTGAAATAGGTGCTTGCCTGCCCACATTTTAAGAAGAGTTTCAGTTTTGCATTGCAAATTTTGCATTACTGTTACTCAATGAATTTTCAGTTCTCTCATTATTGGTGTGTATGATCTTCCCATCCAATGAGTCTGTTAAATATTTAATAGTATTATAGTTATTTATACTATTAAATGTCACAAATTTTTTTTTTTCCTTGTGTTCTTGCTTAATGTTCTCCCAATGCTAGAAGTTATTCTTTGTTACAGAAACATAGATGGAATAGGATATGTGTCTGGTTTTGGAAGGACGTGGCTTCCCTTAGGAACGCTCACCTTCCAGTGGTTTGATGAATGCTATCTTCCAGTTTGGAGAGAGGACTTTGTTTATTTTTTGTTTAAAAAGAGTTGTTTTAGTTGTCTTAAGAGAACTTTGTGACCTGAAGCAGCCATAAGGTGCAGAATGACTTATAAGGAGATTCTCTTTAAAAATGTGTGTACAAGCATAAAGGAATGAAGAGGAGGGGAGACATCATCTGAGATTAGAGAAGATGAGACTTGGAAGGGTAATTGAAAGAACATGGTGAGATGGTGACCATCAAATTACAGCCGGGATGTCAGATAACAAGAATTTTTAATTTGAATGGAGTTTCTTAATTTTTTCCAATACCTTCCAGCAGATGAGGATGATAACAGAGGAGGCTAATCAGTCATGAAAACACATTCCTGCCCTCCCTGGGTAGATGAAAACAGGCATTTAAAAAACTGAATGTGTTTTGACCTGTTGCATGGCTGGAAGGTACCTGCAGCACAGTGTCCTTTGAATAGTACTCCTACAGCAGCGTGCAGGCTTATTCTGTAGCTACCAAAATTTTGCTGCAAGTATGCATCTCTGTATTGACTTCCAAAATGGATAGATTTTATGGAATATAGCAAAAGAGCTCAACAGTCTAAAAGCGAAAAAAGCTGCTCTGAAGTCTCACCTCATATATTGCACACTGTACAACTTCATCCTCTGCCATCTGCATCGAATGATATACAATATCCTTTGGCATTTTTTTACCTTGGATAGAAATATGAAACTTATTGCAGATAGGGTAAGTAACTGGAGCAGGGGCAACTCTGACTTCCTGGCCATATTTGAAAGTGGTATTTTCTGTCTAGGATGTTTTTCTGGTTAAGGTGCAAGACTAAAATTTTCTGAAAAAAGTTCTCTGTCACACATGTTTTTGGATAATTAACAAGCAAGTTGATTTATGTCTCTCAACCTCAGTTTCTGTTCTGCGAAGTGAAGGTGATTGCACTTTCTTCTCTTCCCCTGGCTTGCTTGTTTCTAGGACATTCTCCTATGGATGGAGGCACCACTTTGAGGTGCTGTCACAGAATGCAGCTGTTCACCATCAGTGCCTAACAGTGCTTCACTGCAGCCGTCAAAAAGTTTTGCTTGTTACTAGCACTAATATGGCCATTGTGAACATTGGCCAGGCTCCCATACCTGAAAAGGGAGTAGCACTGCATCCCAACTCATTTTTTGCTACCATTAAATGCCATGGTGAATGTCCTTTTGTGAATTCAAGGTAGGGTCCATCCTGAGTGGTTGTTAAACTGCACTGGAACAAGAGAGGCAGTTCTTAAAGCCCTAGCTAAGTAGGAAGGCCATGAAGTACCTGAAAGGAGGTTGTAGTGAGGTCTCTTCTTCTCCCAAGTAATAAGCGATAGGACAAGAGGAAATGGCCTCAAGTTGCACCAGGGAAAGTTTAGATGGGATATTAGGAAAAATTTCTTCACTGAAAGGGTTGTCAAGCATTGGAACAGGCTGCCCTGGGAAGTGGTTAAGTCACCATCCCTGGAGGTTTTTAAAAGATGTGTAGATGTGGTGCTTAGAGACATGGTTTAGTGGTGGACTTGGCAGTGTTAGGTTAACGGTTGGATGTGATGATCTTAAAGGTCTTTTCCAACCTAAATGCTTCTATGAATATCAATTGCAGAAGATGAGGTCTGGGCTATTCTCTTTCTTTGCTGACTGGTATCATACTGGAGGGCATATGTGCCTCGGAGATTGAATTTGCTTTCTGACTGCCAAAGAGGAGATAACATACTACACAACTGCTGCCCTTGCTCTTGAACAGCTTTTGGAGGAGAATGATTTAAAAACACATTCTAGCCCTGTGTTATAATGTGGCCAAAACACAAATTTCATGTGCACGTCACATTTGTTTCAGTTGAATTAATTTCTTCCTCATTCATTTTTGCATAGATGTGCCAATGCTATGAGATTTGTCACTTGAAGCAAAGAGAATTCCCCTGAAAAAAAAAAGAAAATGCAGTCCCTTGAAAAGATTAATAGAGGGCATAGGTGAGAGGCCATGTGCTTTCAGCTTAAATAGGTTTCTGACTGCATTGCATGTTTTGGAGTGCCATCTGAATAGACAGCAAAGGAGACAGGGAGTCATAGTAAGTAAAGGAAATAAAATGGGCTATTTTCTTTAGGAGTATGGAGTATTTCCAAGAGTCTGATTGGAGGGAAAAAAAAGTCTCCAGCCTGACAGTCAGCTCAGGCAAATCAAAACTTAAGTATTTCATAAAATCTGGTTACTTTTAAGGAAAGTTAGTTATCAAAGATAAAGGGGTTCTGCTGTGTCTTGCAGCTTTCCCTCAACAATATGCTGAGCCATTGGGAGCTGCACAGTGTTGCTGCTGCTCTCCTCTGCTTGGGGGGGTCTGGCCACCCTGCTCAAAGCCTGGAACCATGGAGGCATGAGATCCAGGAAAGTAGAGCAAGCTGCAGCAGATGCTAGATAATAAAATGACCCCCCCTTCACATAATTTTTATTATGGGTTTCTCAGTGTTTTTTTGAAGGAGGCAAGAGCTATTATCCCTGTTTCATAGATGGAGACATGAGGACAGTGGCAGATGCTGTGATTTGCCTATTGCCATTGAGCTGAAAATGTCCTCATTGGGGCAGAGGCAGAAAAAGAAAACGTGAATGCAGTGGAGGCATCTGCCTGGCTTGTATGGTACAGCTGTTCATTAGGAAAATCATGTCACAGCTTAAACAGCTCCCAAATCATGATGCATTCGCAATAATGCTGTGACCACTGGGGCTGTGGTGACATCGGTGTAGATCTGCACACAGTTTTTTTTCCTCGTAGTAATAATAATCTTTGGCTGTGGACCTAGTTACAAAAATAGTTATATTCATCGATCGCGCCTGTTTTTTTCTGATTGTGATACCCATAGGACATTGTTACAACTGCTGCAGTCAAGAAAATGAGGCTTCATCAATTTATTCTGGTTCAAGAAATTAATTTATAATAGTGAAGAAAATGTTCTCTTGGCCAGACAGGGACAATGAGAGACTCTTTTCTGCCCTCTGCTTAGCAAGTGGATGGGAATATGCCACTCCGTACTGTAACATTTTCAGAAGATACCCAAATTAATCTCTGGCAGATGAAAATACATTATCTAGCCAAGCAGATGTCAGCTGTACTCCTTATACCAGAAGACTCTGTATTACCGTGTTTATTTGCTCTTTTCTGGTCTTGTAGTGTCATGGTACCCAAGTAGTAGGGATCTCGACACTTGTCAGAGGCATTGCAAAACCGTGAAAAAATACTTTTTGTCTTAATAATCTTGGGCAACCAAAAGAACATTTAGGTAGAGCAAAGACACCAGTCACTTTGGGGTAGGAAAGGAAGCAGAAAGAATAACTGTAATAAGAGCTTGTTTTCCCTCAGATAGACATGCTTTGTCCCTCTGCCATTATCAAGTAATTATATCTTTTGCACACTGGGGGAGCCGTGAAGATGGAGTCAAAGAAAATAGAGAGGATTTACCCATAGTTGTGGCTGCGGAAACTCATGACCACAACACGTGGATTCTCCAGGAGAGACGCATTGATGCAGATGATACACAGGAGACTTGAGTCAGCAGCTTGGCCTCGCTCTCACTGAAAGGAAAGTAATTGGAGAGAATGGAGGTGAGTCTCCTGTGGTCTTCCAGGAGAGTTGTTGGCTGGTCAAATCCAGGACTGTTTAATCTCATCTTTAGTCTTGGAGAAATGAAAGTGTAAAGAACCCCAGTGTGACTTCATAGATGTGCCACAGCAGCTGTGATCATTGTGGGAAGAGCAGGGAGGGAAAAAAATCACAGTAACAGAAGTGGCTTAAAATGTCTTTTTCAGTTAGGATCTGGAAATACAGCAGAACGAACTGAAATATCAGCCTTGGTTTGAGTTTTTTGTTTTGTTTTCTTCAGCCTCTCAGCTAGAGCAGTGGGAGGGGAAGGTTAATAGAAGAGGCAGTTGCAGAAGTCAGTATTAGTTATTGCTCGAGAGCCCTGACTTGCTCAGACCCGCCACGAGCAAAAGAGAGGAAGAAAATGTGCGCATTGTGGATGAAAGCAAATAAGAGCTTGGGGAGAGGAGAAGGAGAGAAAACTGATTTCAACAGTGATGTTCATTTCAATGATGTAGTTTCTAAGAGAAATTGAGAAATTTTTAAGGCCAGGGCTAAGAAAATGATCTCTATACACTGGTTGGGGACCAACAGAGAAAATAGCAACTGCTCCTTTTACATTTATTAAATGTAATGCATCTCTTGAAAGGACAGCAGGTTTTTTCATCCTTTTATTGACATGGTTAATTTCTTAACATCAGCTTATGATACTGAATGGGGTTTTTTTGCAGTTATGATGTTTTAAAAATATTAGGTGTGTTCCCTAGCCTTTCTGAAAATAAAATCACTTTTGTAAAATCTCATGTTGGAAATTTGGAAATAGAGAATCCCCTTTGGAGGGTTTTGGCCATGTCTATTAGATTTTTAGTTCCCTGGCCTTTTAACCATCCGTACTGCCTGTTGTGTTTGTTTAGCTCTGTGTTTCCACTGAACTACACTTCTCTCAGGGAGAAACTATTTGTTACCATTAAATTTTTTGTTCACAACACTACTGTGTGAATGCTAAACTTTCACCAAAAAAAAATGACACCTTTTATAATTGATTCCTTCTTCTGTGATCAGATAAAGGCTTATAGTGTCCTGGGTTGGCAAAATTTTGCTTAAAACTTGCTATGAAGGAATTGCATAGCTCTTGGTGCTCCCTGAGAGGTAGAGCTGGCTAATGAGAAGTCCAAATGGAGGTTCAGATTTCTAGGTCTGATGTTATATTGCAGAAGTATCTGGAGATTCTGCTTATGAGAAACAGTAGGATCCTTTGTATAGCTTATGTAAATTTATATTTTTAATGGAAGGGAATACATTTAATATTAGTGAAAAGGAAGAAAAAGAAAATTAATTCATAAAAATGCTTTCAAAAACTTGCTATCTTGTTGAAAATTATCTTCTCCCCTAAAACATTTTAATTTTGGCAAAATATTTTGGAAAAATGGCAGAAATGTTCTGTCCTGTATTTGTGTGGACCAGCTCTTTTCTTGAGTCTTGAGTCAGTCTAAATTATGCTCAGCACTAAAAGGCAGAATTCATGTACCCAGGGGTATCTGTTATCAACTTGAACTATTAATTTATGTCTGGGGAACTAGAAATATAAAATATCCACAGCATGTGTGTTTGCCTTAGCCTGATGTGAGAGACAAACATGCAATCAACTATGCAAATATCAAAGGGTAGGGGAACTGTTATCCACAACTTAACTAATTACTTTAGCTTATTTACTTGAACAAAGCTAGATGGGGCATGTTAATTGATCATTGGTTTTGACTTTTTGTTGTTTACATTTTAATAATTTTCTTCAGTCACGCAGCTCTTGGTTCCCTGCTTATTTTTATGGCATTGGCATAAGTCACTGGCCTCAATGCTGTTTTTTCTGGCCCTTAATGATGTCCATGTTGAAAAGAGAACATGAAGTTGATTACATATTGAAAAATGTAGTCCCCGAGCTGCACACTGCAATTTTTTAAGTGAAGTGTTTGACTTGGGCTTATCAGAAGGGTCATGCTGTGATTTTTTTCCTTTTTAGCTGACTCTTTGATTCTGGCTTGTTATTACGGGTACCCTATGCTGTAGCTGAGCATAAATGCTGATTTAAAAAAAAAAAAAAGTTTGCCAAATATCATTTTAGCCTTCTAGAGTTTTCTCACTTCTCCCTGGCTGATCTGCAGCAACAGATAGTTATACTCAATTTTACTCTTTTTTTAAATTTGCCAGTATACTGCTGAATAAATTACTGCTTACCGAACTCCTTCCAGTACCGGTTCACCTTGGAAGCAATTGCCTCTTTCCTACCAGGTACTTCTTGCCAGCTTCCTCTCTCCTGCATGGAGGGCAGAGCATTGCGTCCCCCCAACATAGAAGCAAAGGAGGGAATAGAAAAAAGACAAGCTGAGAAGCGCCTGCTATTTGAAACTCCCTGATTCTATATCATTTTGCCAGACAGAGCAACCTGCCGGCTGCACGGTGTCGTGCATGTTGGAACGGGCACCTGGAGGCTGGGCGCTGAGACACTGGGCACACTACCCCAGCCGTCCTCCTGCGGCTGAAATGCAGGGAGCCTTTTTCAGTAGGGTTTAGGGTTTCCTACACCGCTTTGAACTAACTTGTTAGCACACAGACTCAGACCACGGGCATCCACTGTTCAGTGTTGCTGACGCAGCTCCCAGAATTTCATGACTATATCACAAGAGAATACTGATCCCAGACAGGGAAGTAAAAGGAGTAAGGGAAATGAGCACACAGGTTTTGCTTTGGGCAGGATTGCAGTAGCTGCAAGTCTCTGAATTAATGGGGGGGGGGGGTGGTACACTGACCAACCCACCCACCCCCTCCCACCCCCTAATCCCCCCAAGAGTAAAATATCATTTCATTACTTAATTTGACTAAAGAAGAAAACCTGGTGTTTCATCATTATTCTAGTAGGTTGTCTTTAATAAAATCGTTCTGAAACATAACCATTGTTAGAAATGAGATTAAGGCATGGTTCTTCAGCCAGAGATAGTATCATTTGGTTGAGCAATCAGTTATAATTAAAGGTTCTTTCTTTCTTTAAACCTTGGCTCACTTTTAGGCTTAGACTACTCAGGCTATAGTAGTAGTTCTGTTTGAAATGAACACAGCATTTCTTTGGTCTATGAAGGTGCAACTAAATGATGAAGATCAGCAAGTTGGCTCAAGGCTTTGTGCTGTGAGGAGAGTTTGGGGATGTTTACCCATAAAGAAGCATACAGAGAAATGTATGTGATCTCCATGTCTACTTCTAGTACTCAGGAAGGAAAAATAAGGTGAATAAAGATTTAGCATTAGATAAAGAAGCAACATTACAGGGGCAGTGTAGCCTAGACAAAGAAATAAATTACTGCTGTTGAAAACTGCAGTAGTCGGGGTGGAAAGACACTTAATGAAAAGCTGGTACCTAGAAGACATTTGGGTGAGATCAGAGAGAAATATCAGGTACAGGTGGCCTGGGCAATGAATTAGAGAACCTGGAAAGAGGTGTAGTACCTGCAAATGGATATTATTGGGTTAGCCCACACCCACTCTGAAATGGTAATCATGACTGGTAGACAGGAAAACATAGAAAAGGTCCAGAAAACATAGAAACCAGAGTAAAAGTGATATAGCTATAATGGAAATTAATGATACACTGTGTAAACAAATAAGAACTACTGGTATGTATAAGATAGGATTCATATGACTCAAAACTACTTTGGAGGCGTATGGAAAAATATCTACTGTTTTTGTGTCAACCCAAAGTTGGATGTGGATTAAGTTAGAAGTCCTTATAGTGTTATGCAGGAGGAAAATATAAGGAGATCTCTCATTATAGAAGGGTTTATCTTTCCAAATTTAGATTAGAAGGTAAATGGTGCTAATAATAATAGGAGCTAATTATTTGTGGATGTGATTTCTTCACTACCTACCATAGGACTATAAAAAGTTGGTGCTATTTTAGAATTTAATTTAGTGTGACCTTACAGCTCATTCTTAAAGCTCATCCTTAAAAATAACCACTTGTATCAATTGTTAACAAGCTGATTCAGTTTATATTACATAGGATTGTGAACATAAATCTAATTAAAGTTTTCACTTTTAAAAGTTGATTTTTAAGAAATTAAACTGGTGATGTGTGTTGGACCAATGCAAGGTTTTTAATAAAGGATTATTTCAAATCTCTTTGTATCAAAGTAAAAAAAAAACAAACAGAAAAATTGAAATTTGTTTCCTCAAGAAAAAAGAGGGGGGAAAAAGCCTGTAGAGAGGAATTCCAAATGTAACTGAGGAGCAGCCCACTAAAGTGCTGTCAGGAGCTTGCAGGAATTTAAGAAAATGGTACTGATCATCCAAGAAAGTAGTGTCTTGGAAGTCCAGAAGTGGCAGATTGCTGAGACTCACCAAAAACTAAGCTGACTTAAATCTTGCAAGGGAAATGAAAAGCAAATCTAGGTTCCCCCCCCCCCCCCCCAGTCCTGCAAATAAAGACAACAAAGGAAAAGTGTATGTGTGTGAGGGTAGGGGGAACATTTTACAGTTTGAAGATTACAGTTCACAAAGGTCTGGCTCCAAAAGTGTATGAGCATTTGCTTCGGTTTTCAATATGGGAGATCACGTAGGACATGGGGCCGTTCGCCATCTGGTGAACGAGGAAGCGACCTGGAGAAGCAGAAGTTTCTGCAGCTGTTACAGAGGTCAAACTCCTCAGAGCTGAATGCTCTTAACCTCTGTTTTACAGAGAAAACTGTGTTTCCATCTCAGAGTACTGCAAAAATGGCACTCGACGTTTCAGATTCATTAAGACTGTTAAAACATGCATCAGATACTTCCTGCTGTTGTACAACTGGAGCATAGCAAATATAATATTTATATTAAGAAGGGGAAAAGAAACAGATCCAGGTAACTGCAGACATGTTCATCGGCCCTTGATGGACTGCAAAATAGGACACATTTTGAATAAGAGAATAATTTAAGAAGTGGAGGTAAATGTTAAGTTTCATTAAACACAGCATGTGTTTACTGAAAGGAGACTGATCTCCCAAACTAGCTCACTTAAAAACTGATTTTGTAGATGTGACTAATCTGGGACTAATCAAACTGTAATTTATTAAAGTATTTGTTGTGGGACTTGATGAGAAATTATTAATTCAAGCAGGAAAAAAAGAGGGATTAGTGCAAAAGGTAGTTCTAACATGGGTAGGGAGCTTAAAGAGGATGCGAAATGAGCAGTGTTGTGAAGAGAAATAATGGGCTGTAGGAATTTAAGTCTGCTTTTGGGATGCATTTTATTTATTCATGATCATGGGATGAAAATGATAGTGTACTAAAAGATGAAGCTGGGAGTCATAGTTATGCTCAAAATATTGTTTATGGGCAAAGAGGAACCATACCTTTTACATATATTTTTATAAAGTCAAAAATTTATTGTTACTATAATTGAAATGTTAACGGTCTAATCCAAGAATCATTACTAGAGTAGATGTAATTATTACAGAGAAGGAATATGCCTATGCAGATGTTTTAATAACAGTAACACCACCACAATTAAAATTGTTATACATATACTTAGATTCAATGGCTTTTCCTAATGTTATGCTGACCCTTCCCCAGCTCCTCTCGGCCCTAAGGTTGGTAGTTTTGTTATAGTGTTGGTGGTAGGGGGGGTTATGGTGTCTTATCAGCATCTCGAGTCCTTTGCCAGGAGGAATATGATGTTCATGTTGGTGGTTTCTTCTTCCTCACTTTAGGATCAACTTGGGGTTGGTTCTGTATGTTTGCTAACATGCTTTATGCCTTTTTCTTTTTTCATTGGTCTGCTGCTCCATGTTATGTGCAAACTTACTATATATGACACCTTTTAGGTATGTTGAAAACTATTTTTGTGTTCGCTTTCTTACTCCTATATCCAGTTTTGTCCAGCTCCAGGTCTGCATTTCTTTATCTGACTATGGGTGAATTGTTTATAGCTGGGGGGTCTCCATTGTCAATCCTGTACCCTATCTCGTATCTCCCATACCTGTACTCATGTACACTGCATCCCATGTCTCACTTTTCAAGGCCTTTGCTAAGATACCAGTCCTGTATTTCTCTGTAGTGCATTATTATAATAGAGTTGTAAAACCTGGGTGGCTCCATACAACGACAAAGAAAAGTAAATCAAATTAGCTGTAGCTAGCTGGTCAATTAGAAAAATTGCTGTTGCAGCTAAACCAAATGTGACAAAGCTGCAGACAGGCCAGGGAAAGCTCAGACAGAGCAAAAGCCTTGACAAGCCTCAGTCCTGAGGCCTTGCAAACTCACTACAAAGCTCGTGGCCTGTCATTAGCGATGGCAATACATATAGTATTGCAGTACATGCAGGGTTGCAGGGTAACGGCATTATCAACACAGCTGATGTTTGGCATATTATATTGGAAGAGCTGGAGGATATGGACGGGTTAAATCACGTGAGAAAACCTGATAGTTCAGTGTAGGAGATTATACTCATATGGACTAATAATAAAATACTTGCTTCTATAATCTGGGACTTTGCCAGTTGCTTTGGAAAGAACAGATGAAGGGAAGGGCTTGTGAGTAATAGTTATTAACAGCAAAAAAGCCACCTGCAAAAGGCATATGTGATCCTAGGATGCGCTGCATATGCTAGTTTAAGTAAGGCTATGAAAAATAAACACTTGCTCACCGAAGGAGCTTCATCTGCAATTGGTTTGTTGGATGCTTGTGTTCAGGAAAGACTTGTTCAGATGTGAGAAATGGAGAACCTGTGTATGAGTTAATTGCATGAGTGCAGACAGAGTTGCTCCAGCAAGCTTGACTTGCACTAGCAGGCATCCAAAGGTCTGCAGAGGACAGCATGAAAACACCTGGGCTGCCAGCTTGGGTATGAAGGAAGCAAGCTGCATGTGCAGGGTCTTGGGTTGGAAGGAGTAAAATTTTTCTCTGGGGCTGTTAGACAAAGCCTGGCACTGCATGAAAGCATCTGTAGTGCTTCAGGACCCAAATTGAAGTGTCTGCATGTGCTGTGCTATGTGGGTACTGGTTTGGGTCTCTGGTAGAGCTGGGATTTGTGTGCTGCAGTCCATAGGAAAGGTATTTCCTAAAAGAGTTGGTACACTTAGTCATGTGGACTGTACTCATCACAGGAAATGAATGATTTAATGAATTAGGTTCAGGAGAGATGAGTGCGATTGTAAAATCAGGTCGGGGTTAGTGCAGGATTTGGATTGGGAGGCTCAAGCTCCGCTCAGAAGGTCCTTTAAAATGCAGCGGTACTGTGCCTCTTTCCTGACTCTCTCTCTCTGGTGCTCAACATGCAATTGAACCCATGGATGTATGGTTGATGAACTCATTAATTTTCTGATCGCCTCCCATATTTAAATTTTCCTTTCATTTTTTACTCCCAAGCAGAGATTGACTGTGAAATCAACTGTAAGACTGAAGTAATTCCTGTGCTTCATTTTTGTTGGGAGAAGCCACTTGCTACAGTGCATCTCGGCTGGGCTTCACTTCTTACCTCACTACACACGTCATGTTTTCCTAACACTCTCTGTTTCAGTGTTTAACCGTCATTAACTACTTCTCTCTTCTCTCATTCCTGTTTTGGTGCTCTTTTCATGGTTATTCACTCTCTTTTTCTGATCTTAGTTCCAGCTTACCGTTTAAACTGTTCTAAACTCTCTTTCTCTCTCTTTGCCTTTTCTCTCTTCTGAAGTTTCCTGGAGCCCCACCCCAAATGTCTCTTTTCTTTCCTTCTCTTTTATTTTTGTCTCTTCCTGTTGGTTGTAAATGCCACTGCCGTTTGTTTAAATGCTGCTGCCTCGCGCTGTTCAGGGGCTGTCATACAGGATTTTAGAAATACTTTCCCTTCATGACACACAATTTACTTGTTACCATTGGTGTAGATAGAAGGCTCATTACAAAAGAAAACAAAACCAGGAGTCGTCCATTTTGCATGTCGTGAAACACTTGTTTTTTTATTGCTATTAACATTTTTGGCAGTTCTTTAAAGCAAAGGTTGAACTGGAAATGTTATCACAGAATCTAATGAAAAGGAAAAATTGTTACCTTCAAATTTGGGGGAAGGGGGGAAGACAAAGGGGTTGGGTTTTTTTTCAGTGGTATATATTGTTTTCAAAACCAAGTCCAGTTTGACAAGTTTTTCTCTTCATCCATCGTCTTAATGGCCAGCTGAAACATTTGCAAGGAAAACTGAAGATTGAACTCAAACGATTACTGATAGGTGGGATTTTCTGGTCTTCTGAAATAATATCTCATATTTGATGGGTACTGTATATAGGCCATAGGGGATGTTTGTAATTTTGTGGAAGCACCTGCCCCTGCTGATCTGTCATGTAAAACAATTATGCAATTTTCTATAATCACACTGGTTACATCAAGTTCGAGGTGTTGGTGTGGTGAGAGGCAAGGCCTCCTTCTGTACAACATGGCTTTTCACTTGTTCCTAATAGCCAAGGCACTTTAGGAAGCAGCCTGGCTCGCTCTGCCGGGGGGAGAGATATATACACACACACACACACACACACACATATATATATATATCTGCAGGTTTACTGTTTGCCTTAGACAACTTGTCAAGTATTTTGGCTATACAGAGACTTGAAGTCTTAGGAAAACATGCTATATTAAGGCTCCGTGTGGTTTTGTTTATAGGGCTTCTGGAACATTTCAGACTCCAAACCCCAGCTATTTTCCCTGCCTGTTTTGCTGAAAATAATGTCGATCATATTTGAATTTGAGTCTCTGTCAACTTAATATAAGGCAGCTTCCCTAGAGACAGTTATCCACGGCGCCCGGTGACTGCCCTCAGCCCGTGGGGGTGTGTGTGACCGCATCCCAGGTCCCTGGGGTGGGCAGCAGGGATGCAGGAGGGAGCCCCAAGCCCACAGCGGGTGTCTCTTGCATGTGGTGACATCCTGTGCCACAAACCCACTGGTGCTGCCTTGCTTGAGGTCCTGACATCCCCAGACAGCATGCTTGGGACCGTGTCTGGAAGTTGTGGAAGTATTTCTCTCTTTCCATATGTTTCCACACAAGCACTTAATACTCCTTCAACGAGGGAGTCTGGTGAGTTGTTTAGATGACAAGAGGTGAGAAGATAAATTCTTGTGAAAATGGGATGTGAGGTGAGGTGCAATGCTACTGGTGGTGAAATTTCGCCAAGGGAAAGGGGCTGAGGGGGGGGAGTTTGGTGTCTTAACAGTGTTGCAACTGTGGTTATGGAGAACCAATTTGAGGTAAGATGAATAAAAAGGCAGGTTGCATATTTATTTTTTTCATTGTTTTATTTATTTATTTATTTATTTCATTTTTTGTAAAATGTGAGAGGCTTTCTAAGTGGAAACATGTAGCAGAAGAACGGGAAAAACAAACCCAAGCTCACACAGGACTCGCGCTCTCTAGCTCTGGGCTGTTTGAGTTCACTGGAGATGCTGGTGGTCCTTTCTTCATGACGGGAAATGCTACTTTCTCTTGAAGTAAACCAAACTAATGACAGCTCTTTCAGACATTTGAATGCCAGGTCTCTTGCAATCTTCACATGAACTTTATTTAAACAAAACTATTAAATTTTCTCATCTGGCTTCTAGCATGATGTTAAAGATGGATACTTAAAAGTCTGTGTGTTTGATATTCCTCTCCTGTTTTCCACGTTAATTACAATTATGTTGCTTTTGAACAAGAGGTTGCCAGCAGGGAATACTGAGGAGTGCTAAATTAAATTCCAAATACACTTTGTTCATGGTGAGAATTATTTCTTCCCTAAGGTTGCTGTGCTCAGCAAAAGGAGCTCAGGTTGCCTCTAAATTCTCTGTAACATCAATTTATTTGAGTTTTTAAGGCCAGCTTAGTGGCTAGCACCTCCGAGTGGTGTCAAGGGCTGGCATAGCATGAATGTCATGGGCCCTGGTTTGAAAAAGGCTGGAGAAGCCTTCCATCTGAGCAACCTCTAGTCCATCGTCTTGGTACCTGGCTGCCTACTAGAGAAGTGTTTCTGGGAAACGGGGAGGTTGCTTATTTTTAACATATGTATTTGTTATGGCCCTGCTTTCCGATAAACTGCCAAAATGAGACAATGCAAATTATAGCAAAGTGAAAAGGAAATATGTGTGTAAGCCATTGAAGTCAGCCAGCTCTGAATGAATTTTGGTGATTGGCTAATAACTGATGCTTCACCACCAAGCAAATGTTTTTAATACCTTTTTATATTTCAATATTTGCTTCCCAAATCCAGATTTTGGGTTCATTAGCATGCTATGGATAGCCTCTAGCTGTGTGTGCAAGTCCTATCTCTGTGCCCATTTTGCATTTCAGGTAATTAGCTTAATTTATATTAGGAAGAGACACTAATTGGAGGGGAAGGAAAAGGTAGGTAGCAACATGCCAATGAAAAGATAATACATCACGTATTACCTATATAAGTTTTCATGAAAGAAGCTCTTTTCAGATGTCAAGTAAGCCTAATAAAAACTTGAACGCTTGCAAGTTGGACAGTGTAGCATTCCCTACTTCGTATGAATGGGTAAGCTGAAACACAAAGGATATGTTATGTTTAGTTTTATACAATAAATCACAGCCAGAGGTCAGGAAAGAAGAAAGAAGTTCCAGGCCCATCAGGAGCCTTGATTGGCTGACAGGTTTCTAGAAGGTGAGCAATAATTACTGAATTTCCTGTGGCAAAACTCATCTGTAACATTAGCGATGTAGATCAGGGATTTGGTACACAGGCCGGAACATAATTGTTAAAAATCTTTGTATTCTCTCTGGAATGAAGATAATTGCCCATTCTGCCAATGGCTAATTACGTTTGACCTGCTTGTGTCTTGTGGCCCTGAAGCAGAGCTTCCCAAAAATGCTGTAGCAACACTCTAGATGGGTTCCTACTTTTTACAGTCTAACCAACCATTTTTTCCTCTCTCTTGTTAATCCCCAGAATGCAACAGCAACAACAGCAACGTCGAATGTTCACAGCTGCCCTCCTGGCACTTGTTTTCATTCTGGCAGCTGTGAGTACCACCGAGGCCGGCAAAAAAGAGAAACCAGGTAAGGTCCAGTGTAACTCAGAGTTACTCCCCGAGATAGATTGCATGTGTGGGAGAATGTCAAATGCTTCTGGTTTTGTTATGAAATTCAGGTCATTCATTAACCTTTTGACATATAGGGTAGGGATTTGTGGCTGTGACATGTTGTTCTGTGTTAAACAGGAAAACAGAAAGTAGTTTCTATGAAAGCTGGCAGCTTGACAGCCCCGGAGACTGGAGTCCTCAGTTTATCACAGAGTGGTTATTGCAAGGCAGCTTAAAATTTGCTCTGGGAATAGATTCGTGCTTGACTTAGGGAGAACTAAACAGGAGTGATGAAAGAGCAGTTATCATGTTGCTCGTTCAGTGTTGTATATGACAATGCTACGCCAATGCTGTGTGATGTGGAAATCCTCTGACAAAGAATTGAACCATATCGCTGCTGCAGATAGACAGCCAGGCATCCAGTGGTAATTGCTTTCTGTCAGTGATGAACTCAGACCTCATTATAGGAGAGACAGGCCTGGGGTGGAAAATTCACATCTATCAAACCCAGTTTTGACATTTTTTAAGGAACACATCTTTTGGTGTTTTTCTTAAGGTCTTACTGTTTATAGGCTACTTACACACCAGTTTATATGACCTGTGAGTCTATCAGAATTAGTGTGCCCATTAAAAAAAAAGGTGTTTCTAACCGTTGTGGCTGTATGGAAATATGAGAAAATGTGAATGTAAATATACAAGAGATAGAAGGAAAATAATTTTATATAACGTTCTTTAAAGTTACTTGTAATGTTT
The DNA here is from genome assembly GCF_034638445.1 of Ciconia boyciana. Lineage (NCBI taxonomy): Eukaryota > Metazoa > Chordata > Aves > Ciconiiformes > Ciconiidae > Ciconia > Ciconia boyciana. Next base: position 65,687,862 of record NC_132934.1, read on the forward strand.
GGGGGCCCTAATTAACTATTTTTGTGAACCCTTGGGTTTGATAACTGTTGTGGTTTAGCCCCAGCCGGCAACTAAGCACCACGCAGCCACTCGCTCACTCCCCCCTGGTGGGATGGGGGAGAGAACGAGCGGCTGCGTGGTGCTTAGTTGCCGTCTTTTTCTCTTCAGACTTTGGTTTAAGGATTTAAATGACATTATGATCCTTACTTTTGTCCCTGAGCAGCAAACCCACCTGTATTAACAGCATTTCGAGTACACTTCTCCATGTAGTTTTTTCTTCATCTTTGGAGTTTTGGTCATATTCTGTCATAAAATGTGACATGGTATACCAAGTGAAAAGTTTGTATCTCGCAGCTGTTCCCTGGAAGTGCTCAAATCCTCTGATACACAACATCAACACATACATTTCTAATCTGTATAGTGTGTAGTGCTTCACTTGAAACTGAAAATATTTGCATGCCATCAGCTACTGGAGACAGAGGGGTGTCCTTTCTGAGTGAGCCCTCCTGCATGTTTTGGTCAGTGATCCCTGAGGGTTTCTAGATGATTCCCCATTCTGAAGATGAGAGTCCACTCCAGAATATCTATGTGCACGAGTAGACATGGTAGTGGGACTGAATTTGAATGATCCACCCTGCTTTGGAGTCAGAGGCTGACCTGTCTCTGCAGAACTGTGAAGAGGATGCCAGACCCTTTGCTTTTGAAGCAGTTGTTTTATGAATGTCTTCCTTATTCACCCTTTCAGGTGCTGTGACTGTTTAGTGATGTTTAGGGAACTTCTCCATAGGCTCTGGGTACTGACTGCTTCTCTTGCTTGGGTTTGGTTCCTTGTCTTCATCCAGAGAAAAAGGCAAAGAAGTCTGACTGTGGGGAATGGCAGTGGAGCGTCTGTGTGCCCACCAGTGGTGACTGTGGCCTGGGGACGCGTGAGGGCACTCGCACTGGAGCTGAGTGCAAACAAACCACCAAGACTCAGAAGTGTAAGATTCCCTGCAACTGGAAGAAGCAATTTGGAGGTAAGCATCACTCTCTCAAGGGATTTGCTTTGGTTTTTACTTAAGTGTGGAGCAGGAAGCCTGTATTTTCTGCTTAGCCCCTTGGTGAAAGGGCTTTCAAGTTCAGTATTTCAAGTTCATCGCAGCTGGAACACGTAAGGCATCAGAAGGCAGCTTCTTCAGAGCAAAGCAGCTCCTCTGTAGAGAGTCCATATAACCGACTTATTGTAAACTTATTCTTCCAGCAGCATGTTTAAATCTGCTCTCCTGTGGTGTACAACCATATATAAGGCAGCAATGTAAGTGTCACGCGTTCTCTCACAGCTGTGAACCTCTCCGATGGTTACCACAGGCTTTATGTGACCTTGCGATGTGTAATTTGCAGCATGGAGCATGGGTGGCTACCAGTGTGTGCACTGAAAGGAGTGAATGAAGACCAGTGTATTTCATCTATATTATTCAGTTCAGAAGGTTCATCTATAACAGTTCAGAAAGATACGTCAGATCTGTCCTGGACAAGATGTCTGTCCAGGACTCAGATCTGATTACTCTTGCAAACTTGTTTTATTTCTAGTAAACAGCTTTCATGGCTTTGACATCATTATAACCTTACCAAGGCAATCAGTGCAGCAGTTGCAGACTGGACAAGTTCATAGTTGCACATACGTTCTTGAAACTATTCAATCCTTATTTGGTAACCTTTGACATCACACAAATGGAGGAACAGCCATATCGAATGTGAATGACATTTCCCACTGCTGTTTTTTCTTTCTTTTTTTATTTATTTATTGTGTATCTTCATAGTTGAATGTATTTTCCTTTATATGACAATAATGCAATATCCATGCAAAAGCAAGAGGATTCAATTTTAAAGCATTCTGGGGCAAGGGGGACTGCAATTATCACTGCTAATCATCTTTAATTTTTTCTTGGGATTCCTTTCTTCAGTTGCATGATCCTTTTGTCTACGAGCACTGGCTGTCTGTGATATCCTATTAGACTCATAGCATTTTTGTTTTCACACTCAGTCATTCTGTTTTAAAAATTGCTATTTATTTACTCGTTGCAGCGGAGTGCAAATACCAGTTCCAGGCTTGGGGAGAATGTGACTTGAATACTGCCTTGAAGACTCGAACCGGGAACCTAAAGAGAGCCCTTCATAATGCTGACTGCCAGAAGACTGTCACAATCTCAAAGCCCTGTGGGAAGCTTACCAAACCCAAACCTCAAGGTAAATTCCATTTGCTGAAAGATGCACACTAGTTCATTTAAATCACTGCATTTGTAGTGTCCTGCATGCTTCAGTGGGAACACAGCAGTACAGGAGATTGTACTTTCATGGCCTTTCCTCAGTTCTGCACTGCTCCTACCTCCCAGCAGTCAGGCAGACGAATATTCCTGTCCTGAGTTGTGTAGTCAAGGCAGTCTCACACACAAGAGGTGAGCTGAAGATTAGAGCTCCAATATTAACCTTAGACCACCTGTACCGCTACCAGTTTGCTTATGCTCACTAGACCTCCAGGGTACAGATGCTTTTCATAACTCACCTGTTGATGGGAACAGACCAATTATAGCATACAAAAACATCTCTCAATAAAGACGCCTTTTGTATAGTTTTTTTTTTGTATCAAATAATGACTAGTTGAAAAAGGGACTGCTTTCCTTCTGTACAGGTAGTATTGAAGGGATGTTCTGCTCGTTGCATGTTGAAAAGAGGGTATGTGGATGTCTTGCACTCTTGGGGTTGTATATTCTTTATTCAGAGATAGCAGGAAGGAGAGTACAGAATGTATATGTCTTATTTAAATGTGAGTGACAGTGTAATTCCTGGTACGCAGAAAGGCATATGCCCTGCATTTGTGTTTCCAGGTGTCCCTTAGACAAACTTATTTTCTTTCTCACCATTAAAGCCTTTTAATGTACTCTTTTGTTGGAGTAGCAGGTGTTATGTGTGTAGGATGATTTATAGTGGAAGCTAAAACTGTGAGATCTTGTTTGAGATACAGAAGTAATGTGTTTTAAGTGGATTATACAAGCTATGCTACCCTGGCATTTGTTTGCTTAAAACCATCTAGGTTTAATACATTCCAGGCTCTGAATGCTTGGATAATTACAAAAATAAATGTGATTAGGAATGACAGGTGCAACCTGGACCAGCAGTTTTCAAGTTGTGGATGGTGGTGCACCATTGATCTGAGGGGTACCTGCAGGTGGCCTGCTCTGCTTGTGTAACCAAAGACGTGTCTGATGAGGTTGCAGATGCTTTCTGTGTGTGTGCATGCATCCATCTGCTTTGCAGTCAGTACAGCTGTAACTGGTCTTCCTCGCACACCATCCGTGGAGTTACCAGATAAGCACTAAGCCTAGAACCTGTCTAGATAATGACAAGCCGTGAAGTAGAAAGGATACAACTAGATTTTGAGAGACCAGCTGAGTTGGTTGAGTTGGCAGCAATAAATATCTTCATTTGGGGATAGAAGCGGCTGGGTGGGAATGCAGGAAGGGCTTTGAACTGTGTGATTTTATCGTTTATTAGTTTGGGGAAAAGGACTCTTTTTTTTGTTTGTTTTTGAGTAAGTTTCCATGCCTAGGTGGCATTTGGGAGTTTATTGAATGAAGTTTCCTATTGTGCTGCCGGAATGCCTCTGCTGCTTGAGGCACTAGTAGCCCTCTGCCTTGTTCTGCTCCCGCTGAGTCAGTATATTCTATCAGTGGTTGTCGGAAGAGGGGAGAGGGAGACAAAGCAGAGTGTTGATGCAGCATCCATTTGCGACAGCAGCGCTGTTGGGTGGTACAGGGTCATTTTCAAGTTACAGTTTTAAAGGCAGAGCTTGTGAAATTCCTGGATTGGAGTTAACTTAACTGATTCTAGATATGAGTGAGTTATAGGTGAGACTGAAACTCAGATTGGGACTGACTGAAACAGACATAGTTATGTGGTTTGACTTAATTAGGAAACCTGACTTCATTTGATTTGAAGGCATGCAAAAGGAGAAATGGGTACAGACGTAAGTTTGTGATCATAATAACTGTAGGAAGAAATTCTGCTCTCCTGATTTGCGTTAGAAATCTCACGGCATCTTCCTGCATGCCACCTGCTCGTTCATCTGCTGTTGGCATTAGTAGGAGCAACACACATGGAAGTCACACGCTTGCAGCCTGCCTGGGCCCTGAGCTAAAGATAAGAAATCCATATTGCAGATCTGTGGGCATAACTACCTAGGAGCTCCACTGGACAGTATGTTGGCAGCAGCAGGATGAACTAGAGTAAGAAATTAGGTCAAGCAGATTAGTACTGTGTGAAATGTTGTGCCCTACTGAACTTTATTTCTGAATTAAAAATCTGAGCACTGACATGTTAGCTGGAATCAGAGTATTTGTTTTCTTCCTGAGGTGAAGGAAATTACAGGTTGGAGGTAAGTCCCCACCCACACCTAGATAAAGGAAAAATTAAACTGTATTCAATCTGTAGTTAGAATAAGACCCAATTTAATTCTTTGGAGGCAAGGAGTAAGATCTAGTTTATTGTCTGAGCACTTGGAATGGACTGCAGGTACATAATTAGGCTCCCTTTTCACCCATAGCTTCACATCAATGGCTCAAGACTACAAGAGAAAAAGCATTTGATACATTATCTAGAAGCAGCAATCTTTTTCTGAGGCATAGTGTTGCATAAGGTCTGTATTGATATGCAGCTAGACCTGTAAATGCTGATCAAGTGCTGTACATTCCTGCTGTGATTGCCTGGAGTAGCAGGGCAGTGGCTCTCTGGCATTTGGGAGCTCTGGCAGCAGAATAGTAAGTGAGGGGCTTATTGATTACAGGAATCTGTTCTACTGCTAAACAGTTACCTTTCTGACTGGTGTGTGCTTCAAGAGCTGCATCACTGAATACATCTCTGACAGCAATAGGTGGCGAGTACCAAAAGCAGATGTGAACTGAGTGAGAATATTGCACTGAAAAATACTAGTGTATTCAGAAACAGGGTTGTTCTCATGATTTTCCTGACTAACCGCCTTTCCTGTGCCCTGAAATTTTCCTTCTGTTAGGTGGTATCTGTAACCTCTCCATTACATCACTTTTCCTTTTGATTCCATATTGTAAATGGGGTGAGTAAAAGCCCCTATTTAGCTTCTCCAATCAATTGTAGTTTTATATATCTTCTGTGTCTTTTTGTCACTTGCCATCTTTTAAAGCTAAAACTTCTGACTTAGGTATTTCGTTGAATAACAATTTATCCACGGTAAGAATACTCTATGCTGGACTTACCTAAATTCCTTCTATTATTGCTAAATAATTTCTGAGATGAAGAGACTGGACTGTACACAGTAGTCCAAGCATGTACTCTACAGGTTTGTGTTGAAAAAGAAAATATCATTGTAATACTTCCTTTATTGTTCATTACACCCACTAAATAACCTAAATATGTTTTTCTTTTGATCACTGCTTGCATGTGGAGCAGATATCTTTATCTGAGACCTTCACAATTGTCCCTAACTCTTATATATTTTTTTTTAAAGTTAATTAATGTGGTTAGTTAAGAACCCAAGAAGGTGTGTGGGTAAGGCAGATTATTTAATCTAGGCTTGCCCAATGAAGTACTGTGTATCACATTTCACCTCACACATTTCTTTAGTGCAGCTTGGTGTCTGAAGTTCCTCCTCATCTTATCTGTTCTTTGAGAAAAATTGCAAATAAATTGATGTCATCTGTAACTTCTGGTCTCCTGTTGCTTATCCACCTTTCCAGCTCATGAACATGCAGCAGCTTTGCTGGTGGGATGAATCCTGTGTCTCTCTCCTCTCACATAACTATTTGGAAGATGACTGCTGTTTCACAGAAATTTGATCTATGCTTAACAGAAAGGAAAATTGTACCTGCAGAAAAATCCCAAGGGTTATAATTTTGCACATTTGCTGATAAAGTATATTTTGGTTTTCCAGGAACTTCTATGAGCTGTGGCAAAACTTCTGCTAAATTAAACCAGGAGATACTCATTAACCTTGTGAATCAATGCCTGCCTCATAAACTGATGATCTAAGTGTTCTTATGGATTTGGTTTATCACTTGTCAGCATTCATGGAAAAGCCTTAAAATCTTTTTGAAGCACTCTCATTGGTCTGGAAACTAAAAAATAATAATAATAATTTTTTTAAAAGTTGTATTTTTTCCTTATTAGCAACTGCTCTGTCTCAGTATTTTTTCTTTTGAGCAGCAGACTCTAAGTATGGATTGTAGTCTGCGACACTTGGACATTTTGGAGCTCACTGCTTGCAAGAGGAGAATTACTAGAGAAACTCTGCTGGATATAATATTTAAGGAGGAGAGCAGATTATGAATCAGGAATTAGAATTTTATCTGGATTTCTGACAAGCTCTTTTCACCATAGCTTTGCTGAGGTGTTCTGAGATTGGAAGACAATAGCTTGGTCTTGGGCTGCTGCGCTAAAGTATAGTTAACCAAGGATAAAAACTGTCATCTGTTCTTGAATATTATGCATTTGGACAGAGAGGTTGTCAGCAACGTGACAGTGATATCCCCGACACCATGGTTTGTGTATTTAGTACACAAATGAGGTCATGAGAAAGCCTGTCACGAAGGCTGGAAAAGATGAAAGGATAATTTTTATCACAAAATCCCAGCGGAGGCAGCCACCTCTCCTCTAGCACACACAATTGCATATTCTAATCATTCTCTGCAAGGCTGGGGATGTTCAAGGTCTCCCTAAACTATCTTGACAGATGTGAAAGACTCAGGCACTTCTGTTGAGTGGCTGCTATAATGGCCAACTTGCACTGAAGAGCAGAAAACGCTTCCGACATACTCCATCTGGCCTACTTCACGGCCACCCAAACTTGATTGATGGTTATTTGGGTTCCAGCCAGCCAGAAAGTAAAAGAATGGGGTATTGTCAGGATTCAGGAAACATTTTGCTTTAACTGCTGAGAGAGGAGGAATTTATTTTTATTGAGCTGGGTTGCCCGATAGGCTTTATTTCTTTTCTCACTCTTTCTGTCACTCTCATTCTTCCTCTCTCCCCATATCTCTTGTACTTTTAGCTATTTATTCTCCTGATTAAGATAAAATTAAATAGAATAAGCAGTCTGTCTGCTCTTTCTGCAATGTACCCTTCATTTTTTGAATTATGCTCCTTTTTTCTCTGATAACTTTTTCACCCAGCTGTGTTTAGTTCTTTTTAATAAATCTCCCTTCTCAACTTTTAATCAATTTACAGTATATCTGATCGATGTGTTACTTTATCCTGGCTCAGCTCAGTCCTTGCCACATAGGAAAACAATTCCAACTAAGGTTGGCAAACATTAACACTGCTTACACCACTGTTGTCTTTAATAATTGGGATGGCATCCAAAGATCACATCCTCCAACACGCTGTGTTTGGAAAGGTTTCTCACATGAAGGCAAGACCTACCCGAGTTGTTAATGGCTGTAATCTCTTTCCTGTAAGCCAGATCAGGTGTAGCATTTGAGAGTCTACCAAGGTGTCAGTGCAGTTCCCTGTGTTTGGCACGGTGAGTGTGCTACCACAGTGGAGGAAAGACTACGCTCCTTGCTCCTTGTGTTTTTAATAATTTCGTATCATTTGAAGAGCTTTACTTAAGAGTTTAGTGCAATATAAATAATCTGCACTACATTGTTTCTTTTATCTAGCAATCTTTACAGGTAGCAATTAGCTAATCCTCCTATCACTCCTTGGAGCTGAGGAAGTACAATTTAAAGAAAAGCAATAATTGAAAGTCAGAGAGGCTAAATGATTTTCCAGGTTACACAGTATCAGTGGCAGGTCCAGGCACTCAGCTAGGATCTGTTGACTCTTGGCTCCATGCTCTGACGAGTAGCAGCTTCTCCCTTTTTTCCTAGTCTGCAATTACAATTATCAGAATGTGATGATTTACTTCAAGGTGAGTGTCTAAACTACAGTCTTTAACTAGGGTCTTTGGTTTTGACATTAGTAATCTCAGTGGAGTTAAGACAGTGTTTGACACTGATTTACCTTGTGTCCTCTTAGGGAGCTTGGTGTCAAAACATAGAGCTGGACTTCTGTTAATGAGCAGGCATATCCCCATCCTTACTTTGGTACCAGCAGCAGAAAACAACATGTGGGTTTTGAGCACTACAGTGGCAGCCTTGATTTCTACCTGCAGAGAGGACGTCTTATTCACAGTGCACTGCCAGGGCAGACTGACTGCGCTTTGGCAGGTTGACTTGGCTGCTGGCTGTTGCAAGGAGCTGACAGTGATGTCTGAATAAATTGCTCACTTGGTAAGCAGCTATTCCTTGCTCAAACAAACTGGGTGCTGCATGACAAAAATGACCACCTGTGGCCCACTCCATTTTGCTTGCTGGGCAATCTGCTTTGTCTGGGGTGCCCTTCCTCAACTTTGCCTTTGTGCAGCAACAAGATGTCTGCTTCTAAAGAGTAGGTGGAGGGGACACGGGGAGAAGAAATGACTTGTTAGGACTGTGATTTTCTTTTGTTTGAAAGATGCTGGTGTCTCCTGTTTTGGCATCACACTCGTGCTGTATCTCCCTCTGTAGGTTTCAGAATTCCTCATCTTTAATGTAACTCATTAGTCGTGCAGGCATGCAGCTAGCGTAACAATTAGTATTACAGGAGGCAGAATAATAGGATCTGCTCAAACTAATTAGATATAAAAATGAGGGATTTTCTCATATTAAGAAACAGCTGTGATAGTTAAACAAAAACCTGAAAGGCAAAACTGGAAGTTTTTTCTCTTGCTCTAAAGGATGAGGCAGGTTTATTGAAGAATGGCCTCTGGCACTGACCGGGAGCCTGCAGTGAAATACAGTGATCTGAGCTCTGCGGGGCAGACACTGGCAGTGGATGCCCAGTGGGAACAGCATAGCTGGCTGTTGTTATTGTTGCTATCATCATGATTATTTGTATTGCATGAGTGCCCAGAGGCCCCAGCTGAAAAAGGGTGCCATTGTACTAAGCACTGCATAAACATTGTGAGAGGCATTTTGCCATGAATAATTTATGCCTTATGGAGCTGAGAAATGTGAAAACTGAGAGAAGAAACAGTGGTCCAGAGGGGTGAGACTGGGTACTAAATGCTTGGTTGTGTTTCCCCATGCCCCTGCTAGTCTAAGGACAAGGCTTGTTATTTCAAGATGAAGTAAAACTCACTGGAAACTTAGGCTCTGAGACACATCTCTGTGATTTGGCTCCTGCTGCCATAGCATGAGGAAATACGATTTTTCTCAACTTAAGCGGGAGCAAGAGTAAGCCATATAAGAAAAATAAACACAATGATGGTTACAGTGTGGACCAGCCTCAAGCTGCTAGTAAGCTGACAGTGCAGCCCATAACTAATAAAGTTTGGATGTATTTTAATTGTGTTTTTTCTGCTTCCATTTCCTTATGTTTCTTGGAGGCTTTGCACTGTAGTCTCCCTTCAGACTGCTTTTGTATCTTTGAAAAATTACACTGTTTGGATAAATAATTTGAATGCATCGTCAGATCATAACATAATATCAATCTGATTGTCAATAGCCCTGATTCCAGGGAGCAGGAAATGCTTGTAGGAGAGGGAGAAAGAGAAATATTTTTTTTTAAAAGGAAGTATTTATCAATTTTTAGTTGTTCTGCAGCTTTTACAGGTGTTTTTGAAAGGAAAAGGTTGGGACTTTTCGTGGGAAACCTAGACCTCCATGTTTTCTCACCCCCTGGTTTGTATTTCAGATTTTTTTTTTTCCTGTGCTGCTCCAAAAGATGAAAAACTGGATGTGACAAATGTTCTTGTTTAACCCTCTTGCACTTGCAGGATTTTCTTTTAGGGTTTAATACAGACCTTTGTGGGTGAAAGTTTAAATAGCCTTGTGTGTGCCAAATCTGTTACATGCTCATTGTCTCACTTTCCTGGCTTGCAAGAGTAGTCCAGCCTCCTTGGCATTAGTCAGTGCCCTTGAGCTGTGAAAATGCCTGAAGCTGTGGGACTTGCTGTGATAAAGATATGCCATCAGCAAATGTTTACACTCATTACTGTTCCCAGCAGTGAAACGGAGAGAAAGTTCTGTTCCTTCCTTTCTGCCCTTTCCTTTCCTTTTCTACTTCTTCACTTCCTTTCCTACTTCTTCACTTCCTTTCCTTTCAAGTGCTTTTTCCCTTTCTTTATCCCTCCATCTCATTTTCCATGTCACCATCTCTCTATCTTTTCTTCTATCTGTGCTTACTCTGAAAGTTTTGCAGGCCACTTTTCAGAGTGTGGAGCACAGATCAAAGCAAAGCCCGTGTCCTTTCCCCTGAGTGTAGATCCCGTCCGGGGCAGATGCAGAAAGTACGATGGAGAAATGCGTGTGCCTGGTTTTCAAAAATGAACTAAATAAAATGGGGTCTCTATTCACAGTAAATCACAAATAACTTTCTGCTAAATAGCTGTTTACTGATCTCAGTTTGACATATAAACTGCCTCAATGTGTGATCTTTCTGCTTCTCTGTGGATACAGGTAAATGCCGGACTCCAGCTGGATTATTAATACTTTTTGTTTTCAGCAGTCTCCTGCAGACATGTGAATGCAGAGAGCGAGCTCTGAATGTATCAGTCTGTGCCTGCACCTGTCTCGCTGGCATTAAGAGGGATCTTGTGTACAGCATAGGCAGTGGGCTGAAGAGCCAGCTGGGACTGGGTCCCTCTTGTGCTAAGCGTAGAACATGACAAAGAACAGTAAGAAAGTCCATACCCTACAGAAGCAGCAGTACAAATGTACAAGAGGCAGATGAGAAGAAGCAGCAAATAGAAGAGCAAAGTGAGCTGCTTCTGGAAATCACTTTCCAATTAGGGAGACACCTTCAGCAGTCTCCAGTTGCAAAACAAGCTTCACTTGAAAAGTTTATCCATTGCAATCTCCTGCATGTTTACTCTTAAGGCTTTAACGTCTTAGATACATGTGACCCAGACTTGAAAATGAAAATGAGATTAAACTTTCCTGATCTTTGTCTTTGGGCAATTAGGCCATCTAGCAAAATCAGAAAAAGCATGTGTCTCTGTGTAGGCAATTTTGAAACTTTTTCTCCTAAATCTTTGAGTGAAGGAAATCACCAAAATTAAACCTTTCTGATGAAAATCTTTGATTTCAACAAATTACCTCTTAAAAAAAAGCTTCCTGTCATTCCTGATGAGTTTTATGTAAGGATGTTAAAAGTGAATGTTTTTTAGGTCGTACATCCAAATGTCAGGTTCCGGCAATGACTTCTGACTGTCTAAGATCATTTCAGAGCTTTGTGGATCGCTTTAGAATAAGTTGGATTAATTTTTTCCTGCATTTATTTCTTCTTGCAATTCCATTGAGAAAGAAAATGAGTGAAATTTTCCATGAGTGGTTCTTTGGTCTGTTTCTTTGTCAGATACATTAGTGTTTGTTACAGGCATAAATCTACCTGTTCCCCATTCATAACACACATTGCAGCGTGCCTTCCTGGCTTATACAGTGCAGCTCCACCCTTTAGGTTTGAATTGGGTCCGTCTTGTGTTCAAGTGGGAACAAATCCAAGTCTATCCAAAATGGAAATTTAGCAAAGTGAGAAGCAGAACAAAACCTGCTGGAGAGGAGTGATTGGAAAAGTGGAGGAATTGAGAAACACTTACAGACAACTAGAGAAAGTCATTAAACAGCACAGAGCTAATGTATAGGGGATATAATCAATTGTAATATATTAATGAAGTAAAAGTAACAGCAAGGTCATTGATTCATTGGAGAGTTACCTTCTACTTCTGTTTAGCTGGCGGAGTATTGCTTTTTTTCCATCCAGTAGAACTGTGTGTTGCTCAAAGAGCCTTTTCAGAATTTGTTTTAGAACAAAATTGCTATCGTAATACAGTTTTTCTTTCTTAAACTCATTTGGAATACATAAATGCTTTATATAAGGCAGGCAAATAGAAGAAAAAGGAATTAGATGGCCATGAAAGGTTCTCTTTCTCTAGAAGCAGAATAAATACCTTATTTAAAGGGTATTTCAGAAATCAAGGGATTTCTTTCTACAATCATGGAAATCACAAGATAGTATAGTTCCTGTTCCTAGAGAGCAGGATGAAGCCCTTCAGGTGAGGTTCTTTTCACCAAGGGATAAAATTCTTGGCTTCATCAAAGTCAAGACTGTTTCCTTCCACATCGGTTGGCATTTGATCCCCAAAATTCAGAATTGCCCTGCACCCAATGGCACCATTGCCCTGCACCACCATAGCAACCAGGTGCTTTGGAAGATTTTCCCTAAGGAGAGGTAGAGAGCCCTTTAGAAAACCTGCCTTCCTCTGTACTCAGTGGCACTTAGTGCTAGTTCCTGGGAAAACTGTCCCCTGAACACCTGGTGTTGAAATTCTTTGCTCTCACCTTCCATCAGCACAGCTTTTGCTATTTCAAATGATTTATATTGCTTTTGGGGACACTGCTTGACTTTTATATATAGGAGTTCAAAAGTGCCGTGAGTGAATTGTTACCTTCTTCTCAACAAATGAAAATAAATACCTGCAAATCTTGGCTTACAAAGCTTGGCTTCCATTAAAATGTAATTACCTCCCTTTTGTGCCGTATACATTAAGAGCGGCTTCAAATGGTATGTGGCTCCTGTTTGACATAATTACTTTCCTTTGCTGCTTGCATAGTAAGAATGAGGCTCTAGCATAAAGAAAACTGTTTAAAGAGGGCTGCTGCCGTTCCAAATTGCATAGAGAAAGTTCTGCATATCAAATTAATTTGTTTACTCGGTAAGATCCTCAGTGGAATTTTTGTTACTGGTCATCATGGACCCACAGAAGTGGGTCCAGTGCTAATCCATGATCACACAGCTTTTAATCCTGTGAATAATTCTTAGGCATACAACTATTCATAGGTTATTCAGGTGATAAATGATTAGATAATCCAGTGTGTGTGCATTGACACAGTTTGCTCTTGCAGGGCTGTTTGTACAACGCTACATGGGTGTTTTTTATCTTGCTGGAGGTGCTCTGGGTTCCAGGGGGGAGTGGCATGGCTGTGCAGTGCTTGGTTGCTGTGCCCTGCAGGGACTGCCAGGTATTCTGAATTTGCTCTCTGTGTGTGCCCTGGTCCAGGATCCTGGCCTCCATCTGAGCAAGAGCACCGCTAGGCAGCCTCTCACTGTGGGCTAAGAGGGAAGGAGGAAAGTGTATCCTGTCAAACAGACACAAAAATTGAGGACTGTTTTGTCATCCTTATTAATATTCTGGAGCATACGTAGCTCACTCTTCTGGTACTGGCCAGGATGCACAGGGATGATAAAGCTAAGTATTTCCTTGAGGTGAAGGAAGCCCAGTCCGGAGTGGAGAAGGCATAGCTCCTGCTGCTGCTTTCCTCAGCGTGGCTGTGTGCTGAGCCACGCTGGAGGTGGAAGGACAGTTTGGCTGGGGCACTAACACACAGTGCACTTGGAACAGTAGGCAAACAGCTACCCCGTCCGTTCCCTCCACTGCACAGCCGGCTCCTCAAGTGTTGAGAGACAGCGAGAGACAGCACACACTCCCACCTCAGTGCTGACCCTGGTATTGGTAGGATAAATAACTTTGATAAGGCACATAATGTATTAAAACTAATGTATTTAACTGTAAATATCAAACATATTTACATAACTTTCATAAAGTTTTATATTGAGATGTTCCAGTTTGTGGCCCGCAAGCCACATGTGGCCTGGAGGATAATTCTGTCACAGTTAGGCACTTAGCCCGGCTGAGCAGGTCCCTGAACTGGCCAAAGTCTGCTCTCCTGAAAACCAGGGTTCTCATCCTGCTTTTTGCTTTGCTCCTTCCACTCTGGATCCTGAACTCCACTATAGGTAGCTCATAGAGATACCTCCGACTGGTGTCTGGCTCAGCACCGAAAAGACTAGACCCCCTAGCTTTAAAGCAAATGGTGCAGTGAATAGATTCAGAGTAAAATTCTGCGTGAGCTGGTGTGAACCTGGATTTCATCTGGCCAGGTCATCTCGTCATAGTGGCTGTTGATATTATTGGTAGCACTTGTCTGCAGCAAACACATTCCCTGTAGCCAATGCACAGGTGATGCACAGATCTGTGGCTCTGTCTTTGCAAATATTGCATATTAATGCAATTGCATTAATATTGCATATTGCATATTAATGCAGGTAGGTGAAGTGAAGGAGGCTGCTGTTGACCCAGGGTGCTCGCAGATGGCAGTGTCCTGCTCAGGGCAGGCCCTGTTCACCCTGTTGCTTTTCTTGCTTCCTTCTGGCTCAGTGGTGAATGTCGTTGAGATCAAGGTGCTTTGCAGTGCCAGTGAGATGTGGAGGGCAGGATGGTGGCTTCTCCATCGTAAAGGCTGTTTCAGTGGGCACTGCTTGATGGGTTACTATAATTTCTGATGGCAGGCTGGGACCACATTAAGAGGCCTGTAGGAAATGGCTGAACCGAAGGTCTTGCATCCAGTCTTCGCTAAGCTGAATTGAATTTTGATAATTTTCCTGTATGGAATAGGAATCTGAATGGGATTATTGGAGACAGTGTATCCAGGGGATCTTTCCCTCACTTAACTGGTAGATGCCTACAGCTGGTGCTGGGGCATGGGACTGCTGAGCTTTCAGGTAACTGGCATTGTACTCTCAACTGGTCAGGGCTTTTGAGCATGGTGTCATTGCTGGTACTGCTGGCATGGTGACCCTTTCAGTCAAGCCTGGCTACCCTAGGAAGGGAAGCATTGGCAGACCAAGCGATCAGGGTGACATGGACCCCAGTGTGGCTGTGTGAGCTGACTAGGTAGCATGTCATAAACGTTGAAGTAGTAGTGTAGGGTGAACAGAGATGAGGACAATGAAAGCCTGAATGACACAGATGCAAAGAGTAGGACTGAGCAATGAAAAAACATGAACAAAGTACATCTTAAAGCAACTTTATACTTTGTTAGCTGTGGATATACTGTAATCTGTAGCTTGAGCATAGTCAAAACAGGTGGAGGGCAGCTGTAGACAGACTTGTGCATGAGAGTATGGACAGCAACATTTTCATTGGTCAGTACCTGGGTATTGGTGTCTGTGGTAGGATGTTAAGAGCCTAAGGACTGGGAAATATTTGAGCAGTTTTCTTTTTTTCTTTTTTTTATATTGCCGCAACTCTGGGGGTGCATGTTGTTTCATGGAGCAAATGTGCTTTGCTTCAATACAGCTTACCTGTCTGAACGATTAAGCTGTGGTGGTGTCAGTACCTTTACTGTGAGAGGAATTACATCCCACACATGAGGGTTTTACTCTGCTGAGACACGAAGCAGAATCACTTGTCTTTGTAGATAGATGGGTTTAGCAGTTTAGGTGATATGCAGATTATCACAAGGTAGACAACAGGGAGGACTGAGCTTTTGCTAACAGGAGCTGATATAGACCCACAGGGGCCAAGTGCAAATGAATAAACAGTGGGTTGTCTGGTACCTCAAGTCAAGTGAGGATGGGGACCTGATGTGATCATACGACTCCAGACCAAAACCTTCTCCTGGTGGTGACTTCACCCCTACCATGAACTGCACATACTCTTCAGTAGAGTCCTGTTGGTGATCTGGCCACATTCATGTCTCCTTTGCTTTTAGTAAATTTAGTTGAAGTCTGCAGAGTGCCTTTCTGCTTGTGCTGGGTCTGAATAGATCTTACAGATTCCAGTGCTGGTCTGATTGACAAAATGCTGCTGTTTCTTTCAGTGAAAGCGGCGTTGGGGGAGAAGAGAGAGTGCGAGAGAGAGAGCGCAATGAATACAGAATCCAGGAGGGTCAGTGATACAGAGGGAAAATTAGAGGAAGAGGGGGACGTGAGTAAAAGAGGATAGGAGGGGAGACAGCAAATTTGTAGGGGGGGGGGAAACTTTAGCTGAAAGCAAATTTGCTATTAACTTAATGAAAAATGACATTTTGGAATGACAGTTTGTAAAATAGTGCCAGATTCTGTGAATGGCTCTGGACCACAGGCATGCATACAAACACGGACACGCATACAAAGGTGGGGAAATAAAAGTAGAATATTAATAAAAAAAAATCATGTTCACATTTTCAGACTAAAACAAATTACTTGTTTTTTTAAGTTATTATCCCTTTAAATGTTAAGCAAAGTTTTTAAGGGAAAGGGATTTTCGAGCAGATTATGTGACTAAGCATGAAATAGGTATTTTATTTTGCTTTGACTAAAGGATTATTGGAAATGATTTTTGTCTTGTTGAAAAAGATGAAGAAAAATATGTTTTCAAACACTAACAAACAAGAAAAGCAACCATCAGAGAAATGTGATAACCCAAGTCTGCCTTCTGCTGGAGGTACCCTGGCCCTATCCATAGCTGAAAGATGTCAGTCTAGCTCCCTTGGCTTTAATGCAAGTAAGCTGGTTTTACCAGAGCTGATGATTGCTTGACTCTCTATGTTACCCAAACTGGTCAGAGAGAGAAGAATCATATTCACAAAGAAGAGTACCACCTTAAGGGCTAAGTGCTTGTCTTCTCATTCAGGGTGATATTTGTTATTTAACCCAATATGCTTTTTGTTGGTTTATTTGGTTTGGGGGTTTTTGTTTGGATTTTTTGGGGGGGGGGGGGGTGTTTTTTGAGACAGAAGAAACAAAGGCAGGATTCAAAGGAGGAAAGTGAAATCCGGGTTAAGGCAAACATGGGTCTACTTGCTTGCTGTTTTGGTTCCAGGAAAGATGCTTCACAGAAACTCAGTTTCCATCTTTCTGTAGTGCCTGTTGTGCTGTGTTGTGTGGTGGTATCCACAAGGATTTATTCACGTTCCCAGTGGGAGCTGTTATTTCCCCCATTACAAGGTGACATGTGATACAAGAGTACCTAATTCCCTTAATTCATTTTTTAGGCCCCTCTGTGAATTTGCTCTACCTGTAGAACACCACACTACCCTACAGCACAGTGAAAGTTACCGCAGGTGGCAAGATAATGTGTAAACTTCCACTTGTACCTGCACATCATTTCCTTATTTACCCCAAATTAATCAGAGAAGCAGATGCTCCCTAGTCCCTTCCCTGTCCTATCAGTACCAGCTGGCTCGACAGACCGTGCTCTAACGACTCCAGGCCAAACTTCAGTTGCCTCTCAAGTGTACGTAGGTGTTTGTCCCAGACAAAGGGGGAAGGGTTGGCAATGGAGAAGCTATAGAAACAAGTGAGCTTTCTCACCACGCTCTGGAGTTGCTCTCATATTCAGAGAAAGCCAAAGACTAACAATGAAATAGAAAGGAAGCAAGGGAGGGGTATGTGTGTGGGTAGTGTGTGCAAAGCTTTCTTCCAGCTCTCCACTGAGCCATGACCTGGTTTCTCCAGGAGCTGCCTGCTGTTTTCTTATTTTTGAAGCAAGTTCCTGAGACAATGCTTTGCATGCCAAACAGGGTCAGCTGCTCAGATAGGAAGGGTTCTGAACTGGATATGCACCCCCCATCTTCTCTAATGCCTCGACCACTCCTTTCTTTTCCTTCTGTTTTCCCTTTCCTTATTCAGAATGAGGAAACAAAATTAGTTCTTACGTGCATAGAGAAAGCAAGGGGAACTTTCAGGGATATTGGATTAAATTTATTGCAGTGACTGCTAGATGCTAATTTTTTATGGTTATTGTTATTTTGACAGAATCCAAGAAGAAGAAAAAGGAAGGCAAGAAACAAGAGAAGATGCTGGATTAATGGAGCCAACTTGGGCAATGTGAGAAAGGGACATCAGCAAACACGATCAGTTAACAGTTTCATTTATACCTAGGCATTTTATCCTAAAATTATTTATAGCTTAATGGTACCATAGAAGGAAACAAACAAACACAGAAAAAAAAAATCCCTTTTTTATTACTTTAGTATTTTAAATGTATAACCCTAACAACAATTTTTAGAGGCCTGTAATAAAGGACTCCAAAGTCATTTAGAAAATTATGTCTATTGTATATTGAACAATGTAGAGGTTTTAAAAATATTTTTTTCTCAAGTCTTGCCATAGGTCTCAATCTGGTAATTACTCCACGCAAGCAGAACCTGAACCTGTGTGGAGCTCCGCTGAAGGCAGTGGTGCCTTGTGTGAACATAGGAGTCTGGCTGGATGCAATTATATTTAAGATTGGGACCTTGTATCTGAAAAAACCCAGACTTGTTTCTTAAGTTCTTGTTACATCTGGATAACTGTATGAAATTATTTGTCTAAGGAAAGGATGGGGGCATTTTGTTGACTGTTTACAGGCATAGAATTTTTTTGGATGTGTGGTGAATATTCATTCCAAAATGCCACCATCTCCAGGTAAAAAACAGTAGCACTCCTATCCTTGGCCATATTTTGAATGTTGGAAGTAAAAATTCTGAAATCTTTCAACAGTTGGACATAGAAGAATCCTAATTTTTCACAATTTTCTAGCAATGATTTTTCCAAGTGGAATGATAACAAAACTTCCCATTTTTTAGCATATCAGTGCTGGTAGTGTCCTCTATTTTACCTATAAAAGCTGAAAAATGCTTTCTTTTATTTGTTTATTTTGCCAGAAGGGAGAATATCCTTTTCACAAAAATCTAGTTGAAATTGTTGTGATTCTGCCTGACCCAACCCACTTTTGTATCAGTGGGAATCTTCCTGTTGATTTTAATTATAGCTGGTTGAAAAACAGTATGTCTGGTGGGAAGTAACAGAAGAAATCTGTTTGGAAACTGCTTGAGATAGTTCATATTTTTGACCAAAAAAGGGACAATTTGTGGGACTTGAAACTAATAGGAATGAAATTAAGTTTTGTTTCTCTGTTAGTAAAGCAGAAGGGAAATATAAAACCAGTACCTGTTGCTTTCTTCCATTTTTATATAAGCAAAAAGACTGTGGAAAAGCTCAGTCAAAATAAAAATAGTTCTGTGATTTTTTTATTATTATTTTTTTTAAATGGTCTGCAGGGAAAGAAAAAGAAAAATTATAACCAGCTGGTTTTCAATTTTTTTCAATTTTACCTATTTTAAATGATAATAAGTCCTGAGAAAAGTCACAAAGTAGAAAAAAGATCTGACAAAGGGCTGGTCTGTCCCCAGGTAAAGGGTTGTTTAACAAACTAAACAACCAGCAGACCAGACTTTTAGAGGAAACATAAGGGATTTCAGTGCCCAAATTAATTTCAAAATCATTGCTTTTAAATTCTAAATCTTAAAATTCAACAGCAAAAAATAAGCTTTGCCATTTGTGTAGGCTGCAGGCTTGCCTGCTGGTCAAGAGGAATAGTCTCCCTTGTACTGCTGCAGGTAACCACTGACTTCAGCGAAGCTGCAGCAGGGTGTGTTCATCTGAGTAAATCACATTGCTCTCTTGGGATTAGCTTGTAGACAAGCAGAGAGTCTTTTTCCAGACTAACATCACTCCCCTTTTCTATGCAAAAAATTTATAACAATTGCAAAGCTTGCCCTCTTTTTTCTCACATGGAGGGTATGGCTGATCTGAACTCACAGTGAGGCAAGTCCTTCTGTAGACGTTCCCAAACCCTTTTGAAGCCAGCTAGCCAAGGCTGCGTATAGTTCAAGGTAGACGAGCCACACAGTTATTTCCTAGACTCCTTGGGTGTGTTTTGCAGTCTGTGTTGATGTCCTTGTTATTTTGACTATGCTGTTAGACATACTTGAGCCAGTGGTATAGTTAAAAATGTCCCCAACGTGTGGTGGATGTGCAATGACCAAATCCAAAATCATAAAAGCTCATATTTGGGTGGTTCTGGGTGCTATTTGGTTTGTTCATGGTCTAATCAGGTCTACCTGTGCTTGTGCCTCAGACTTAAACTAATGGTTTGGTAGGTCTGATTGAAAGCAAAGGGAGAAAGAAGCTTTTTCACTCACCAAAGGTTTGTCTGTCTAAATGCTGCATCAGTTCACTTAAAGTGGTTCAGCTTTGAGTGCAAACACTGTTGCACCATTGTCTTACACTGGTTAATCTAGTCCATGTTTCATAGGGAGCTGGCAGGGGTTGGGAATGATGCTGAGACCAACAGTTTGACTATCCTTTAGCAAACCGTAGATGTGACTTCTGATTTCCACCTCTGTGAGTAAGAAGAAAATAAATTCCCCTGTGTTTCCTCTGACACCTTATGGCCCTTAAGATTAACTGCCCATCTGGCTTGTTAAAGGAACATTCCTAATAGTTTTTGAAGGAGGCCAGTCAAGTTCCTATGGTAGTGTAGGGCCTCCATGGAGAGAGTTTACAGAAAACAAAGAAACAAACAAAAAAATACCATGTTAGGACCAGAAGAAAGCACAGCAGTCCTGGTAGCAAAGGGTGTGAAATAGGAGAACAGTTCCTCTGTACTACTCAGCCACATAAGTTTGGATCTATATTGGCATCTTATTGTTGACAGTAATTGGAGTTGTATCTGTCATAGTTTATAAACAATGAAGAAAATTTCCAAGAAACCAGCAGAAAACATTCTGTGGAAACTCTGGCTATGAAGGAGATGATAAAATTAATTCATGGCAGAACACAGAGGAAGATTGAATACAATAGGTCAGTCAGGTCAGCTCTGAAACGAGGTCCCTGATACCTAACGGGAGCAGTTGCTTCACTAGTGACATTATCAAGAAAGCAAGAGGCAAGTATCTGAACAAAACCTCTTCTCACCCTATCTTGCTCAGTTTCCACTTGACTAATTCAGAAATTTCTCCTTACTTGCTTTCTAATCTTCTACCCTCCCTCCTTTGGGAGGGCAAGGTTGTCTAACAGTGCTGTGGGGGTGGCTACTTCAGATGAAATATGTTTTACCCTCTTGGTGCTATCCTGTTACAATGGAAAATGACTTAGCATAGATGTGTTGCTTAGCTAGTTTAACCGACTGAAGCTTGTTTCACGAATGTCCCTCTTGAGAAGTGGTTTCCATCTTCATTTTCTACAGCTATAATATGGTATGGGGACCTGATGGAAGTCCCCCAAATGACAGCTTTTTTCTGAGCACTCAAATCTCTTAGAAAAGAGAGGGGTGAGTTGCTGAACATCAGCTAAGGATGAATCTGCATCCAGACTCTGGATTCTAGCAAGTTTAAACTTAGGGGAATTTGGGTATAGCTCCCTTCCCTTCCTCTAAGTAGGCTGAGCCATGCTTCTAAGCAATTAGGCCTGTCTATATCTTGATTCAAAACAATATTTGAGGGGGCATTTTCTGACCTTGACATGCCTCCTGACCCAAGTGCCCATATTGAAAGAGAATCATTGCTTGTCAGCCTGGCATATTTAACAGACTATTATGTGCAGCAAAACTATAGGGCAAGGCTCCAGGAAGGGAAACATTTGTTGTACATGCAGGTAGATACTAAGTTGTAACTTAGCAATTCTCATCTTCTAATTCCATAGTGACATTCTGGACTGTACTGTTTTTCAAAGGAGAAAAAATTTAAAAAATGAAAGAATAATAATTATAAAACATATCAACAGATAGTGTTGGAGACTTTGTCAAGAAGAGACAGGTATGAAGTCAGGAGCATTTTATACAAACTTCTTTTGCATGCTCCTTGAGTAGGGAAGGCAGGATTACTGACTGGCACATCTGTTTTTATGCTTTACTTGATTTGTGCCTTAATGAAAACTAATCAAATGTAGAATGTTACAGAGAAGTAAAGTCCCACTCCAACTGCAAAAGAACATGTCCACCAGGAGGCAATGTCAAAAGGAGACAAAAGTATGTCTGTCTTTTCTGGTTTAGGAGTGCAAGTTATGATGATGTTGATAGGAGAAAACATAATATATTTCTTTAACTTTGGTGTATATCCTTCACCACTTGGCACGTGGCAATGGACAATTCAAGTAAAACAACGGAGCATTAGGATGAACTAAGGAGAAGTGAATACTTATGGAGACTGTTTATGGAAACAGGCCTATAAAACCCCTGAAACTAACCATGCTGCTAGCAGGGAGCGACTGAAGATAAACATTGTGTAGCATTCCCATTTGTTTAATGAAATTCCGTAACATATGATGAACTTTGAGTTTCCTTAGTCTAATGTCAATGATGAGGGTGGGACAAAAGCCAGCCTGACTTTCCCTCAGTCTAGGAACTGCAACAACACTAACAATGTAAACCTGACACTTTTCTAAAGCAAAATATTGGTGAGGCACATCATTTTGACATGACACAGTAGTCTTTCACATCTCCCAAATTCTTACAGGAAGGGGAAGCAGTATGTCAATGAGGGTAGGTATCTCATATTCAATCTTTTTAAACTCTCTAGGACAGCATCTTCTGTGAAATTCTGACAGTGTTCTCTCCTTTGCGGGGACAAATGAGATTATACAAACAGATTATACCTGTTGTCTGCCTTCCCCCACTCATCTCTAATTTTGAAAGTATTTATAGGTTTTCTGTCAATTCTGCTAAGGCAGTCTACCTCTCAGCCAAATTTCTGTGGATATTGTTGATCCTTCCTCATGCTTGAGGCTGTATTTTCCATTTCTTGCTGGATTGTCGCAAAGCAGCCCCAGCAAGCCCCTACTGTCAGTTACCTCTCATTGTGTGTTTCTAAGATTAAAAGACACAGTAGCAACTTGTTAATCAGAAGATGACAATGAACAAGGAAATATGAGAATGAGCAAAGAGATTCCCTGGATTCACAGGGAGCGTGGCTTGCTGGTAAAACCTTTGTCATAGCTCAACCTGGGTAAGGCTTCCTAGGGGACAGAAATGCATCACATTTGATTGAAAATTAGAGACGATGAAAGAGTGTCTGCCCTTAGCTAGATAAACAGTGGCAAGAAGCTGCATCCTTTCCCACTGTGTCCTCTCTTACCATCGAATTAAAGGGAAGAGACATGGCACATAGAGCTTCAGGGATAGTGGAAGGCTTGCCTGGGCAAAGTAGAGCACAGAGAGAGGCTTTTCCACCCCAAGGGTGTTTGCATTTAGAGAAGGTCTAGGTAGTCTTGTTCATAGCAGCAGAAAACTTTGTGTGCTTTTGGACCAAAACTAGACGATGCTGAAGTCTAATCATTCTCCTAATGTTCCCTTTCTGCTGCTTTTCAAAAATGGCTGTTTGCCTTGTGGCCTCATCACTCTGACCTGAGCAGAAATGAGATATTTTAAGGAAAACATGGGAATTCAACGATATTCAACTATCATTATCTCATTGGTGGGGCTGTACAATCCTTTTACCCTTTCTGCAGTTTACCATTTAAATGTGGAGGGTCTTGGGGTCCCAGATGGCTAAAAACTCAGTCAGTATGTCCTCGCCTTTAAATCGCTCGGCTCTGAGTGAGTTGTCTGTGAAAAAACTGTACCTACAGCTCTTATTCCTTTATTAAAAAAACCACAGTAACAAACAAAACCCACAACAAAACTGACAGCATGTGTCCAATGTATGAATTTACTGATGAGATAAAACAGAGCCTCCCAAGTATTCCCATTTCAGAAAGTCATTCAAAGTTAAAGACTTTATACAAAAGCTTTAGCCTGAGTTCTGTGATGTAAAGCTACGAAAATGGATAGCCTCTGCAGGGCTGTCTTACCCATACCCAATTTCATTCAATTAGTTACACTGTTTGAATTCCCTCACCCTAATCTACCTGGCAACAAGACATTATTTAACTTTTCTCATTAGGTCATTGATTACACTTCCCATATTATGATTATGTAGTTCATCTAGATTTTTACAGCTGAAGGAAATGGCTCTGATAATCCAGAGTGTGTTGTGGTTGCCGAGGGGACCTGCAGCAGAGGCAGGCTAGTACTGCTGCAGCTTGGAGCGAGAAACCACCTAATGAGGATGTCAGCATCAGACACAGCAGATCGCTAAATATAAATGCATACATACTGCATATATGGGAAGCAAAACTCTATATAAAAGTGCATCTGTAACTCAAAATGTGTCTCACAACTAGTGCTGCCATGTTTTCAAGCTAAAGTAGAAGTGAAAGAGGTTTTTGTCCTGTGTTGTTATTTACACGAGGATACAGGAGTAGTATATAGAATGAAGAGCTAGGTTTCTTTCCACTCCCCAGCATATCAGATTAAGAATAGCTGTGTCTAAGGAAAATGCAGAACACATGCCAATGAAATGGCCAATAGGACTCAGTATCAGAGGGATGTTCTCTTCTGTCACACCAAGTACATGGAAGGGCTTTGTTCAAAGGGGACGAACTGCTTCAGTTAGGTGTGAACATAGAAACCCAGGCAGAAAACAAGCTTTTTCTCTGCCAATAAAAAGAGAGGAAAATGGGAAAAAAAGATGGAAAAAACAAAGTAAAACAGAAATCATCTTGATACTTGTAGTTTGAGTATTAAACAGATAGAAGGAATGAAAGTCAAAATAACAAATTAAAGCCTGAATATCATGTTCAATGGATTTCTAATTCTGTATATATCTATTAAACCAGTGCTATATGATATCTTCTCATGGGTTACTCTCTTTTTCCTGTTCCTTTTCCTTTTTTTTTCAGTTTGTATATTGATTTTGTAAGCTAGCGGTGTGTTACCTTTTTGATTTTTTTAAACTTGTATGAAAGCCATATATCCATATTGTAGAATGAAAACATTAATCCTGTAACATCCCTTAATGTTTCCCTTAGCTCTGTGGGATTGTGGGAGGCTCTAGCGAATGTATATGTTTACCAATTGTATCAACATAATTTACTTGCTCTTAGTGGCGATAAAGAATTAAATAAACTAATACACAGAAGCGTGGTGTTCTTATTTCGTTGTGGAAATTGTAGGGGACTTCTGAAGTTCCTTAAATTAATTCCAAGTATTCTTAGTGGTCTGCCTTTATTGTACTAATTTCCCACCAGCTATAGGTGTTGCTTGTCACAGAAACGATTTTCTTTGTAAATTCAGAAAAAGTTTTAGTCTGTAGAAAGAAATCTGCCAGAAAATGATTCTAGCAGAAAACAGCTCTTTGGTTTGTGCATACTGAAGTCTGTCTGCCCCAAATTCCTGGCACTTACCAGTTCTATAAAGCAGCTTGTTTCAGTATACAGTTATTTCAACCTGCATAATATTGACACAATGATGGGTTACAGATGAGGAGTTTGATTTTTTTTTTTTTAAATTACTAGCTAAGCAGTGGGAATACCTTATTCCCAGCCCTGTCATGCTCAGCTGTTTTACTTTAACAGTGACTCTAATGAGCATGAGTGTTTGGTGAGAGATGATTAAGCCTCAAGAGTAGAGCAAAGAAGTTAAATTACATTAATGGACTAAATAGAATTATGCAGAAATTCAGGTAATGCTCATTGTATATTAATTTCTTCTCTTTTCTTTTTGTTCTTTCATTATCCTTTTTTCCTAAATTTGCTTCTTTTCCAAATACTTTTCCTGGTTTTGTTTCTGTGTCCAACTATTAGTTAAAATGTTAGAATAATTAATTACTCCATACAAGCCGTTCCATCACTCACTGTCAAAAGAGGGAGATGGAGATACTTCACACTGTTTGCAAGACTAGGAGATTTATACAGGCTTCTGAAATTGTTTGGAAGAACATGAAGTAGTATAAGGTATAAAAACTGACGATGCATTCTTCAAACCACTAATGAAGTCAGCAACCTAAATCCTATTATTGGAAAGGAGACCAAGTACTCACTAGTGTTTAATTACAAAAGAAAAAATTAATTCCTTTTTAATATGCTATTTAGAAGTTAGTTACATTTTTAGGTTACTGAGTAATAAGAGAGTTTTAAGACGCTCTTGTTCTTCCATGGGAGATATCTGATCTTGTCAGTAAGCCTGAGCTGCTTGGGGATCATCTCAAGTCATGCTTAGCTTCCCAAAGCTCCATCATGCAGGGCACAGAGGTCTCTGATTTCTCTTTCCTTCCCACCTCTGTCCCCAAATGCTGACTAACTATAAACAGGCTTACCAAAGAGCTTTTAGATCAGCTCTTTTCTGGTGGGTTGTCTTCATGGAATAGGGTCTTAGAAAGCCATCTCTGTCTTTACATATCCTCTTCTTGTTATATACGGAGTATATGAATGGAGAAGACTTTGTGCAGAAGAGATCCAGGTTCTGCTACCACTCTGTGCTCCAAACTTCTGGGAGTGGTGGTTCATTAAGTGGGACTATGGATGCAAGGAGGACTGCCAGCGGCGAGTGGGACGAGATGTCCATGCAAAAGTAACCACTAGCAACGCGAAGGCCACTTTGAGAACTGTAAGACCCCAGAGCTCAACCTATGCACTACTACAGCTGAAGTTAAAAACCGGTTTGTACTTCATCATCCCTCTGGCCTTGCACAGGGTAGAATTGTAATTAATACTCAAATGCACGATAGTCGCACATGCACACACACAGAGACACACTCACTTCATCCCTTGCCTTGTAGATGACAGAGCAACACCTGATTTTCGCTGAAAACAGAGATTTTGTATGATCAACTGTTCATGTTCAAGATGAAGCATTCCTACAAAGTAATAATACAACTTTTTGGATTATTTGTGTCCATTGTCATCTTTTATGGTGATGTGGGAAGTCACCTACACAGAAATCCTCTCTTGGTTTATCTTACTTAGCCTGGACTCTAGAGAAACCCAAATGGAAACCCAAACCCATCTCTAGAGAAACCCAAATGGAAGAAAAAAACCTGTAATCCTACAGTAAAACACAAGTCTGTTATAAAATCTTCACTGTTTACTGAGAGCATTTCTTAAGAAAGACCATTACACTTAACTTGTGGTCAAATGAGATTTGACATTAAATATAAATACACATGCACACACACACACAAATGTGTACACACACACACAGAGTGTCTTACAGAAAAATATCTCCATCCCTTCTGGGTATCCTGAGTTACAGAAGGCTCCATTGCTATACAATCACCATTGGAAACTATTGTCTCCATTGTCAAAGAATATTTTTTATTGGTATTTATTCAGTCTCTGCTTTCTTAGTTACATGGTTGTCCTTTTAATTTGCTGCTTCCCTCCATTTCTACCCCAGGAGCAAAAGATGAGAGCTTGGATCTGGAAGGGTCAGTAACTATTTTTTGTCCTGTTCAGTAGATAAAGACCAGAACACAAGACCAGAACACAAGAAAGAATCCTTCTTTAAAAAAAATTAAAAATAATATATATAGTCATAAAAGTTTTCAGTTAATTGATAGCTATTTAGCAGTTGCTAAGTGTTTGTTACTGGAGGTTCTGGAGACAGAGTAAAAGAAAAATGTATGCTGGGGATGGAGGAAAGGAAAAGAGCTTTCCATAACAATGATAATTAACTTGCATGCTATTGCATTTTGAAATACGGGCTGTTACTTTGTTTTGTTTTTTACCCTGATATACAACTTCAAAAACCTACTGTTCATAATAAAAGAGTTTTGCACCCAAGTAATTATATTTTTTTTCTGTCTGAAAAACTTTAGCTTTTTTATTACATTAATTTTTATATTTCTATTATTCATTACATAGCACTAGAGATGCTTATGGGACCTAGATACTCAGCCTCAGTCAAGTGCAGTTGGTGTCACTCCAGGGTGCACAGTGGGCCTCAGTCTGACGAAGTGGCTGCCTGGGCATCTGCTTGATGCAAAGGGAATCTCCAGCTGCAAGAGTAGACCGACTTCCACTTTCTCCTCAAAGCTTTTATGGTGGAGGTAGTGACCAAAGAGATGTAACACAGGGCAATATTATCCCTATTGGCCTTTCTCCCTCTCTTTTTCTTTCTTCCTGGTTTGCTTGCTTTCTTCCTTTCTTCCACTCTCTGCTTGGGCTTAGGCCACATATTGCTGACCCAGAACTTGGGGAGTAAGTGATTACCTGGGAAGGCATATCCATGATTTCTGCAATTGCATGGAGTCACTGGTGTAAACAGTCTCTAAACTTCTGTGGGGCTGGGAGTTTTGGGAAGAAATGTTGAGGAGGATAGGTGATTTTGGAAGGTGGGAATAGAATCCCTGATGTAAAGATCAACACAACAAAAAACTAGGTACACGTCAGAGAAAGACACAACAAATGGCTCAGACTGAGGTGCTGAAGAGTCCCATCCCAAAAATAGGATTACCTGGGCAGCTGATGGAACTGGCTGCAGGGAAAGCCAGAGATTTCTCCTCTTGTCTTCTGACAAGGTATACTAAAAAAGATTTATGTGGAATTCAGGACCTGATTTTGGATATATTCTGAATGTGAAGTGGCCCATTATCGTGGTTTAACCCCAGCCGGCAACTAAGCCCCACACAGTCGCTCGCTCACTCCCCCCCAGTGGGATGGAGGAGAGAATTGGAAGAGTAAAAGTGAGAAAGCTCGTGGGTTGAGATAAAGACAGTTTAATAGGGAAAGCAAAAGCCGCGCACACAAGGAAAGCAAAACAAGGA
This sequence comes from Ciconia boyciana, assembly GCF_034638445.1. Classification (NCBI taxonomy): domain Eukaryota; kingdom Metazoa; phylum Chordata; class Aves; order Ciconiiformes; family Ciconiidae; genus Ciconia; species Ciconia boyciana. The sequence continues at coordinate 65,716,115 of NC_132934.1, forward strand.
ATTCATTCACTGCTTCCCATGGGCAGGCAGGTGTTCAGCCATCTCCAGGAAAGCAGGGCTCCCTCACACGTAACGGTTACCCGGGAAGACAAACACCATCACTCCAAACATCCTGTCCTTCCTTCTTCTTCCCCAGCTTTATATACTGAGCATGACGTCATATGGTATGGAATAGCCCTTTGGCCAGTTGGGGTCAGCTGTCCCAGCTGTTCCCCCTCCCAGGTTATTCTGCACCTGGCAGAGCATGGGAAGCTGAAAACTCCTTGATTTAGTATAAGCACTACTTAGCAACAAGTAACACATCCCTGTATTATCAACACTGTTTTCAGCACAAATCCAAAACATAGCCCCATACTAGCTACTATAAAGAAAATTAATTCCATCCCAGCCCCAAACCAGCACACTCATTTTCAGCCTGGAGAAATGTCTTGAAACTAATGTATAAAGATCCTAAAATATATAATATCTCAGTCCTGTAACAATTTACACGAGTGCTGTGCTTTATGTGCTGCAGATAGTCCTACTGATTCAACAGGACACTTCCCAGAGCAAAAACCCAAGGAGTGGCAGGACGAGGTCTCCGTTTATCCTTAGCTGGGAGTGAAGTACATCATTTGTTCTCTTTGCAATTGTCCTCCTTTGATGACAGGGGTCCGTCAAGTCGCCTGCACAACTGAGTGTCGCAAAGACAAAACATACTCTCCCTGTGATAAAGACTGTTTTGTAAGTAGTTGAATTTGAACTGGGCCTGTGTATCATCACCGCTACTTGCTGTCTTATCAGGAAAGCTCTCTAAATAAGCCACTGCTCTATCTACCAGCATGGGTAGAAAAAGACCAGTAAATTTTCTTTCAGTGCAGTGTGTACCCAAAAGAGTAAGTGCTCTGCAACCTTAACGTAAGGGTCACAATAAAGTGGTATAATAAAGGCAGAACACAAGCTCTTAGAGGAAGAAAAAACAATGGAAAAGGCAGCCACCTTCCTACTTTGCAGCATTTATGCTGCGGGTCCCTGGGGTAGATGGATTTCATCAAGGGAGATGAAAAACACTGAGATCTTAAACCCAGAAATATACTTTATTTGCTGTCGTTATTAGTAGCAACGACAACAACAATTTAACAGCTATTATTGTGCTTTTTACTGTAGTTTAGTAATACACTGTCAGTTAACACCTTTGTTTCAAAAACTTCTATGCAGTTTGGCAGTGCTAAGGGCCCACCATCCCTGTGTGTGAGGTGGAAGGTTAATCTCAGAGGTTGTCCTTAGGCTCCTTCTGGAGTCAACGGAGCATGACAAGTCTATTCAGAAGGCGATTCAGAGTAGAGGGCTAATTTAGCAAATCTGAAAGACGTCATGAAGGGCCTCTCTCCTCGCTAGCTGTGGAGGGAGCTTAGGGAAATGAAGTGTAGTAGGCTGACCTGAGTTTCGCCCGGTAGTTTGCCCTCCCATTAAGGTAGCATGCAACCCTGAAGGCCAGCACTTCAAAGGTATTTAGGAATTTTAGAAGTAAGGGGTCTTAACAGCTTTGATGACAAGGCCCAAAAAAGGTAAAAGGCAAGTGGCCTAAGGCCGTGGATTGTGGCAGCGAGTGATCGGATCTGAGGCCCCAGTGCAAATCTTTCTCGTCAGAGGGGAGGGAGGACTGCCCACATGGCACGGCCCTGAGCGGGACCGGAGAGCGGGAGACAGCTCGCTGCCTCCTCCTTGGCCCTGACATCGGTATTGAGGCAGAGGGGAGAGAAAGTCCGCGCTTTTGTTCGCTTCCCTCAGCTGAGGGAGGGAGGGAGGCCGGGAGAGGGGCCTTGCCCCCCGCCGGGCTCCCGGCTCTGGGTCCTTTGTGCCACACAGCAGGTGTGAGGGGAAGCGCCTCTCCCCGGATGAATGCGCATGTGGATGCGGATGCCCCCGCTTCTTTCACGGCCGTGCTGGGAACCAGAGCGAAGCCACATTTCTCAACAGCAGGCCAGTAATTCCTGGAAACAAGTGAGCGCAGGAAGGGGCCGCAGAGCGAGAATGGGGATGATTTGGGAATAGCTCTGCAGGACCACTTCTTATCTAGCATTGCCCGTTGACAGATTTAGGGCTTCATCCCACAAGGCGTTCAGCATCTCCCGAGAGACCTAAAACTGGTATCTTAACTACTTTTCTCTGTGAAAAGCTGGTCTGGCCAAAAAAGTCTCTCTAAATTCTTCAGTTGAAAGGGGCTACATAAACGTAAAAAAAATTATCATAGTACCCACAGGCCTCTCTTATTCACATCCGAGTTCCTCGCTTGCTCTCTGTTTGGCACAGGCGAGTTCTCGCCAGCCCGACACTCTTCCCCCTGCATCCATATCAGCGGCTGCAATGACAAGAGCTCTAAGCCAAATGCCTGGCACATGGGAGCCTCTGCCAGGACAAAACCGCATATTTAGATCTGTGCTTTCAGTGCCAGGTGGGAGATGCAAACGTCAAAGAAAGGAGGCCTGAGGCTGCAGCTCTAGGCTGTGCTGTTGATCCAGGGGGCCAGCCACTGTCAGGGAGCTTCAGAAAAACAGAATTAAGCACATGAGTTAGAGCTGATGGGTTAGGGTGCTGAATTCACCACATACTGCCTGACGCATTTCAAGTTGGTCCTTGTTTTGCCCCAAAGCCAAATCATGTCATCTCTGAAATGAAAGGCTGAACTTGCTTTGAAGTTTAAGTTTTTGAGTATGGTTTTAGCAATCTAGGCAAATAAACCCCCAATCCTCTATTCTGTAGCAGATACAGTAGGCTGGGCTGCGATAATTACTGCCTCTAGGGACTGAATCTCCAGCCCTTGGAGCTAAAGCATGTGCTGCGTTAAGGGACCCATCCCTCAGGTGTGTTGAAGCACCCAGGACTATGTCCAGATAGCCTTAACTCTCCCTGTGTCCCTGAGATCAGTATTCCCTGCTGGCTGGGCTCTTCTGGAGGTGTAGAGCAAACAACTGACAGGATGACGGGGTTTGGGGTGCTAAGAAGGAACTAGTCTGGATGAGCTGGACCCTTAATTCAAAGTCCTGAGCAGCCTGCACCTTCTGAGTGGGGAGAAGCTCAGATAAACTTCTGAGTTTACTGTTTCCTAGAACTAACTTCTTCTGCTGACAATGTAAGGGTTGTAGTCATGGTATTTATTTTTTTCCTGAAGTACCTGCTGAAACATTGCAAGACTTTAATTAGATCCCTAAAAATACCTTTGAGGATCTAAGCCAAAACCTGGAAATCAGAACAGACTTTTGTTTTTTTATGGATCAGATGCACCTGAAGATATAAAACTCTCCCTCCCGTAAGTTAAAGAAACTTACTTCTCCAGCGTTGTCTGTTCTGAGAGAATCAGACCATTTGGCTGCCAGGATCATTGTCAACTAGTGCAAAAAGTGCTTGAAACTTCTGAGATGTGGTGGTCAAGAAGCTGAACAGGGATGATCTTTTAATAGTATGAATTTAAAGCTCTGTAGTCAGTTGATTGAGAGTGATATGGTATTTGATGTAAAGATCAGGGCTGACTGGGACAAGAGCAGGCCACCTCTGGCAGTAGTTTCCAAAGGTTGTAACCTATTGGGAGAAGTGGGGAGGTCTGTGTATTTGGCAAACCTTCTGATAGCATGCTCTTCATTTTTCTTCCTTCATGCCTTTAAAGGTGGCTCACTTTGGCATGGGCTAAGGTAAAAAGGTTTCGGTTCTCCAGTGTGAATTACTAGTCCTGCTATCACTAATTTTCATGCACTCCTATAATCCTTGCTGGTGCAGCTTTTGCTTTCTGATACAGCACTTTCACCTGTGGAGAGATTTTTCTAAGTGAAATCAGATGAGACTTTCCAGAAACTGTGAAATGCCGATTTTGCAAGCAAATGCCTCATTGAAATATACAACATGAGAGGTGAGATGGAGAGGTTAAGCTAGAAGGAAATGGAAAAGCATAAAGCAAACATGTCTTCCATCACAGTAATGCGTTTTGGAAAAAGCATCCAATTTTTGGCATATGTAAGTTGGTCTGGCTCAGTCAGTGATGGAAGCAGTTTGTTAGTGAGCATAGCTGAAGCCTTCAAACTGTGATGGGAAAGAACTAAGGAAAACAGGAGGAACATGCTGCATCCTTAAAGGCAATAGCAGGAGTGGTAGGCATAGAGCTTACTTTGTGCACATGTGAGCGGGAAAGTGGAAACAAAATTACATACACAGATTTTATTTAAGCGATTTTGTCATCACATCCAAAGTGTAGAGAATGTACCAGGAGCACCATAGTAACATGGTCACTGGCTTTCAGAGCTGCTTTCCTCAGAGATTACAGGCCTGATGACTAGCACACCAAATAAACATACCTTTATAAGGTCACTGTTCCCTCAGTAAGGGACTTCCACCTGGAAAGCAACAACAACAAATCAAGGCTGTTAATAAGCTTCTTATACTTTATATCCTTATATAACATTCCTACAATCTCTTGTATTCCTGCCACACTAGTCTTGGAGCTAATATTTGTGTACACAGTGCAACAAAAATGTCATCCATTTTGGCTTTGGCTTACATTCCTGTGAGATACCTGAATTTGAGCCTTCTCCTTCTCAGCTGTGCAAAACTGGCCTGGCCTCTGACCTGTGAAATCAACAGGTCCTGCAGATCTCTTGACAGGCCCAGATGGTCCAGATTTTCAGGGAGGTGGGAGATGATAGGATAGGAAAGGGATAGGAAAAAGGCAACACACACAAATTCCCACGAAAACAGGTACAGCAGAAGATAACACTGCCTTTAAACCTGAAGACAGACTTTATACATATACAAGGAAAAAGTATATGTGTAAGAATCTGAATTTTTGTAATGCCAACCATGTAGTTTTGGAAGTACTAAACTGACATTCCTAGAAGTCACAGCTTTCTATTTGCAAAAAAAGGCATTGAACCTCAGCCATGTTGTGGTAACAGAGTTGAGCAATTGTAGATGTGGTTGGTAATTTGCAGTCATTCCACCCCAGTGACAGAAAGGATAACCGCTATCTACACCAGAAAGTCAGATTGAATTATGTGAGGAAAGGACAAAATGAGAAATTCTGAATAAACACTGGATGAGAAAAGTGGCAGATTCACAGTGAAGTGCACAAAGAAAATGAGCCAAAAGAAAACTAAACTTGCAAGCTTGGTCCGCAGTTTCGAGGAGGTTTCGCCTGGCAAGTTGTAGAGATGACAGGATACGTTTTCTTCCTACATGTATCCGGTCCTTGCAGGGCACACCCTGGCCTGCTGCCAGAGAAAGCAGCTTTTCCTGAGAAGTTTGTTTTCATAGTCTGCCAGGTAGGCTTGCAAAACAGCACTCATAAAATTAGACAGACTGCTGCTCAAAACAGTTAAGAGCTCTGCATCAAAAGATTTTAATGGGGAAGAGAATGGATTACAGGTACCTTTTGGCTTGGAATGAAAAGCTGAAATAAACTCCTCTTCCTTGGCATCATTTTTCCCTCTAAACATCCAGCAAGACTTGAGCATGCTAGGCTTATACCATACCAAGAGCTTAGGGAGTTTAACTTACCGTTCTTTGGTGAGATACCTCTGCTCAGATACTCTGCTCTCTGTCATAGCACATTATGCCTCTTCAAGCTACTTGCTTTCTAGTCTTCACCTTGTCAGAAGAGACTGCTCCATGAAACATATTCAACAGTCATGGGATGGAGCTAAAGGCTTTTCTCTACTCACTGGCTTTCTCTGTGTGACTTCTTTAAATTAAAACCTTCCATACTCCTTTTTAACTGCTTGCATGTTGAAAAATTTTAGAATTTTTTTCCATGCAACTGAAAGAAAACGTAGCCCCTGAATGAAGAGCTAACACCAGTTGCTTTTCCAAAAAGCTGGTCTGGAAGAGCCCTGAGCCCTGCTTCAGATAACTTCCCTCATAATGATTCTTGGCTGTCTAGGAAATGCCTGAGTTTGGCCTAATCCTGGATATTCCTTTACCCAACTGCAGCATCCCAGAGGTAGGACACTCTGCAAGGGCCATCACATTTACAAGCATCATTTGGCACAGCTTTTCTATCATTTCTCTCCAAGAGTAGGCTGTAAAGAAATGAAGTGTCATGGTGAAGAAAAATACAGCTGATGTTTTCAGCCTGCTTTATTTCTTTATCAACTGTTTATGTTAACGATGTCCTGCAGAGTTCATTTGCTATCTGGCACAGGCGGAGAATGCACTGGAGACGACTGTTTTATGTAATGTTTATGCAGGCCATATTTTTTTCATAATGTACAAAATGTAGAACACAACTATTAGTTTCCAAAAATGCCCAGTACATGTAACTGCTACCTAGACCAGGAGGCCAGCTGGAAATATACCCTAGTAGTTCCAGCTAAGGAAGTACATGTAGGGGAAAAACCTAAAACACAGTGGAGTGGAACATGAATCATTGACGCTGCTTTTGTGTACATAGAAGCTGGAGACAAAACTCTAGGTGGGAAGGGGAACAGCGAGAAGCGGGTTTACCCAGGACAGAGGTTAATGTCTGAGTAGTAGGAGTGCCATAGAACAGCTGAGTCTTCTGTCCTACAAGCTGGCCAACGTGCTAAGACTTGCACTGTATGAGACATACTGCAATGGTCTAAGACCAACTTGGTTATTTATCTATAAGTATAAACATATAAATATGTGTATATAGAAGGCATATATACATATGTAGGTTTTGATATATAGCCTATATCTAAATATATTTTTACATAGCCTGTATGTGCATTTTGTGGGTTCTCTCTTGAAAACTTAGTGTGTGCTTAAGTTGTGGAACTGTTTCGAGCAGGTTGTTACTATAGCTAAAAATTTAAACAGGTTCAAAGAGTGATTGGACAAATTCATAGGAAAAAAAATCCATTCAGGACTGCTAAATGCAAAGTTACTATCTGTAATCTAGGAATTCTCCAAGATGCAGCTGTTGAGTTATCAGTAGACATGAATTAGGAGTTGAGAGATTGTCTTACTTGCCCTGACCTTATTCTATGCCCTGGTGCCACTGGCCACTGTCTGTATTGACAACTCTTAGGGCTGGGCTGATGCTTGACCTCTAAAAGTACTTCGCAGTACCGTTCCCACTCGGCAAAAAAAAGGAAAAAAATAGCAGATAAACCAAGGGTGTAGAGGAGCAATAACCAAAAGAAGATAAAGGGAAGAGAGCAGAAAGTATTTTGGCCGTGTGGAGGCAGCACACAGAGCTAGCTGGACTTTAGATCTTACCTGTTTGTCTGTCCTCACGTTTTCTGTAATGTTTACGATGTTTGAATCTAAGCCCATTGAGACCCTTACTGCAGCCTTTATTAAACAAGCTTTCCTCCTGTTTCCCTGCTACAGCAATCTGGTGTCAGTGAGCACAGCGAAACAGAGCTCAAGGAGAGCAAAGAGAGCAGACAGCCCAGAGGGACCTGTGCCCAGAGACATGCCTGGGGAGCCTGGCAGTGTGTCCTGCTGCCGCAGAGCACAAAGGTGAGGACTGCTGCCACCCTTTCACGTCTTCTGCCCTCCTTTCCTCTGGGCATGAGGGAGAGCCTTGCCACAGGCTTGGGTAAAGCCTGAGATGTCACATATCAGCCCTATGTTAATGTTCTTAAGCTATCATATTTATCCCACATTCACTAGTATTTTTTAATTAAGCAAATCATTCTCACTTAATTTTTTCTTTTGGTTCCACTCTTCTATATCTCTGTTGTCCTTGAACAGCTCCTACATGCTGTTCTACATGGGAGGGACTCATTATTGGAAGTTAATTGCAAGCATCTTCCTGCAGGGATTTGCTGTGTGAAATCTTGTGCTGCATTGGTTGTTTTTTAGCTGGACACATGCAGTATGGCATAGGCTGCGTCTCTGTCCCTAAGTGATTCTGCAAAACTATTAGAATTACCTCACTGGAAGGAATTATAACATTTTCAGATTGAAAAATTGACATAAATAAGCTATTTTTTGCCAGCAAACCACACCACTGGACTCTTTCCAGAAAGCAAACAGAAAAAGGGCATCTGTGCATTCAGAGTGAACCCATTTATAATCTGAATTAGTATTAGTGGAAGACATTTTACACTTGATTTACTGAAAGCTTTTGGTTTTATCTGGGGCTCCCTGACTTTTTGCTTTCGGCTAAATTTCCACTGAGCTACATGGGAGCTTGACAATCAGAAGAAATGAACCATCATGCCCTCATTTTCATCAGTTATGAAATGCTTTATTTCAGTTCTAGTAACCTGGGAAGTTTCAGTAACAGGTGAACACCCCTGGATAGTTAATTATTTTGCCTACTCTGAAATATAAACTGGAAGGTTGTCTTCTGCCTAGGGAATGTGCTTTTCTATTTGTGTTTTCCTGTAGTGTAGTTACAATTTGAACTTGTGCTGGTTTTATAAAGTGGTGGTGTATACTCTGAATGCAAACCAGCCATTGCTGACAGGGGCTGGCATGTACTGTGACCCCATGAGCAAACAATAAAATTTTACTACTGTGTCCATATATTGCTGAAGAGAACATGAGCTTTCCGGGAAAGTGGAAAAATCCAGGTGGTTCAGTGGGACTAGTAATAACTTGAAGCGTTTCTCTTCAGTCATTGCTAAAAAAATATAGCTGGCCTATCATGCACGTGAGTTTGATCAAAAGACACATCGTTAGCTTATAGTGAAATGATTTGGTCTCCACTTATTTCTACCTTGAATACATCATTACCGATTTTTTTTTCATTACTCCAATTCTTTACATCGTCATGTAATTTTCAAGGCAGAATGCACTCCATGAATTTATCCCCTCTCACTATCATAGCTGTGAAAACACATTTTCAGCATTTAGCCATCTCTGCCATTTGAGATGATCTCCTTCTGCAAACACACTGACACCAAGTCAGTCTGCTGTGATTTCTTAGGCTTCCAGCAGGGAGCCCAAGGGCTGACCAGCTCTCCCAGCAAAACCATCATCTCCTCCCCACAAGGAATAGAACACATCATCTGCTAGGTGGACTAGAGAAGATGTTTTGGTACCAGGTAGGCTGTGCCTGTTGTGCAGGCATGAGACCTTTAGTTTTTTTTTCCAAAGGGGCTCTGGGACATGGTGCAGTGCTTTGCAGGGTCACTGCTCAAGGCAATCTCTGGCTGGAAAACCTTAATGCTTGCTTTTGTCCCTTCCAGTTCTTCCTGATCTGGCAGCATTTGTGGCCAAGCTCTTGCTGCTTGGCCACCTCCAGGAATTCCCCATCGTACTTGCCATCAGGTAATGTGATTCCTCCCAACCCATTTTTGCTTCTGACACAGTCTTGTCCCTTGCCATCTTTACTGAAAAATCAAGTGACGACTGAGACAGTGTTAGGCAAAAAACATGACTGCAAGTCATTGTATTGTGCTTATAAAACCTTAGGTAAGTAGGTGAGGGAAAATTTACCTTATAGTCTAAGTAAAGAAAGCACACTACCATCCTAGGCATTTTGTTTTATTTAATGTTCTTTTCCCATCCCAATGTAATTTGATTCTGACATTTACACCAGGGGAATAACAAAAAAGCTTTCTCTGTATAGATGCCTCCATAAGCTAACATCCTCTATGGGCAGTTAGGTAGGAGACCAGACAGATTGCCCTGGAACACTAATTAATGCGGAGCATTTACTGACATTACATCACGTCAAAACTAATTACACTTCCATTACACTCGTCTACTTTACCCCTTCCTGCGTATGTGTCTGTTGAATCCAGTCCATATTTAATTTGGGAGTGGATTAGCTAATGAGGTGGTAGAATCAGTTACTAGCCTGGCAGCAAGGCAATGAAAGCCATCCAGCAAACACTTTCTGATTTGGAAGTTTTCTCTGAAGGGTAGCAAAGAAAAAATAAACTGGAGCAGGCCCTCTTCATTAATCCAGCTTCCCTTAGGAATGGTCTGACCACAGTTCCCTCATGCTGTGAATTTTCTTCTCTTTCTTCTGGCTCATGCTATTGTGGGGTGATTGAAAGAATAGCTATTGAGCAAAAAGCACTTGTGCAATAACTATTCCAGAAGAGAGGAGAGGTTTACATCTGCACAAACCAACTCCAGAAAAATCCGCTTTGGTCAAACAGTAAATATTCTGGGATCAAAGTGATGCTCCAGAAATACTCTATCAGTGGAATTATTCTGCAATAATTCTAATACTGTATCTCTGTTTCCAGCTCTGTTCATATAATTTTTACATGGGGGCAGAAACAGAGCTTGCAGCATTCATAGCCAAGCAACCAGGAGCGGCATCAAGCAGATCTGTGTCCCACTTGCTGGAAAAGAGCACACAGCGGCAATTAAAAGTGAATCTCAGAGGTCCCAGCAGGGAGAGGAACTGGGAATTCGTTAGGGAGGAAAGGATACTGAGTGCTACCAGGGAGAGAACAGAAATGAGCCTGGGTCCAGCTGGGACAAACAGAGCAGAAGGGGTGGTGGCTCCCATCACAGCAGATGAGCTCTGAAGGCCGCGCGGTGCCTCAGGTATGTGAATGAACATGGTTTGAAGAGGAGCTCCGTGTGCAGGACCAGCAGAGCGTGCAGCTCCAATGCTGTCCGGGCTCGCTCGCTGAGCCGTGTTAAGAGCGAGGAGGATAGCAGAGCTGTGGAAAGCTGCAGCGTGGGCCAGTTTTGTGGTGGTTTATGCTGGCATCGCTTCATGAGAGTCAAGAGAACCGAGCAGGCTTGCAGGAGCTGAGCATATTTGGGTCAGCAAGTACTGTAGGACTTTTCTATTATAAAGCTGTGTGTCATTAAGAAGTGAATTTTGAAAATACTTGAAAAGTTACAAAACTAGGAAGTCTGTCTTTTGACAGCAATGCTATGAATTCCATGGACTGAGAGGAGGGAAGAAAGAGGGTGGTGTGGGTGCTGTTACCTCAGCAATATTTTATTTGCTCCTTAGTGTTACTCTTATACACTTCTTTTGCCAGGCTGATGTTGGTGCCTGGCTTTTTGAACAGCGACAACTGTTAGGTACAGCTGTCTCTAAAATGCACAGTAAAGAGATTAGTTCATACTCTGCCTTTTTAAAAATGACAGCTGATGTGTAATAGCTAAATGTAATAGCTTGTAGCTTTCAATCATGAAGGGAAGAGCAAACAAAACCTTTTCTGCTAATAATGTTTACACGAGTCCTAAGGCAGGCTATTTTATCCTTTCCTACAGTCAAGATAAAATAAAGCAAACCAGACTGTCCAAAGAAGGGAAGAATGAAAGAGTTTTTTATTCGTGCTCTTCCCTCCTGTTCTCCACCCCCTATTCTCTACAACAAAAAATTGATTGAATCGTGAAAGATGGGAAATCCAGCATCACAGATTACAAGGAAATGCAGCACGTCTGCTTTCTTTATCAGGAGACAGAACTGCCTTCTAGTCACAGCTCCAGCTAGCCCTTTCAGAGCCCTGTTAACAGCAACCTGGCTGAGCATGGCAGTTTGACAGTGCTAGGCTGATCCTTATTGTTTTGCTATGGCTTTTCAGTCGAGCTGCCGTCATTCTGCTGTTTGGTCGCTTTGACTGGCAGCATGCAAGGGCCGTGTTTTCGACTTTGAGGACCTTTTCATGGTGAAGTTGCATGCAACTTCACAGATGAGGATTTAAGTGAGTGGAAGTCACAAAATTAAGACATTGAAATTACAATCCCCACACTAGTGTGAAGTCAGCCACAAATTCAAAACATGGCAGGAAGTGGTGGGAAGAGGAAAATGAGAGTCACTTCAGCACAGAGTTTAGTCCCATATATTTTTCATGACACAAAATCTATATTTTGCTTTATAGACGGACACAACTTGCTGAGGGATGAGTATCTTCTGTTTCTGATGTAATGCTTTTAGATCTTCATCTCTAACATCGTACTGAATTTTTGTTTTATTTCAACGTAAGGTGCATAGGAAGGAGTGAATATGTGTGTGTGTGTGTGTGGTGCTCCTCAGTAAACTATGGTTATATTCACTTTGCACTTTGCAAATATCATATGGATATCTGAGGCATTTTTAATCATGGTATCTCATGGCCTGGCCACAGAATCATGCAGTTTTTCAGCTGCGCTCCTGCATGGATTAATTTACTGCATGTCTCAGTTTATAATAGCTAGACTGCTGCCAGTACCTGGACTAGATGGTTTAGAGGTCATCTGAGATATGTTAGTCCATACCAGTGTAGGCGTGTACTAAATGGTAGATGACTGAATCACAGTGCAGTATCAGCCAACAGAAGCAGTAATAAAGGGATTTGGCAGTAGGAATAGAAAGGGTGATGTGAGTTTTGAATACTGCAAAGATTTCTAAGACGCTGGAGAAACAGCAGCCACAGCTATTAGCAACAATCTAAATAAAAGACTGTAGGAGTGAGAAAAGAGAAGACAGCACAGAAGCTTGTGCTATTATTAATCATCATAGAGACAGAGCAGGGAAGACAGGGAATTCAGGATCTGGCTTGTTAGATTTGAGTGCATGGAGGAACTTGGAGCTGTGACAGTCTAGGAGGGCACCCTGCCACAGTGTGCCTTACACTTTGCTCTTCCAAGGTCATATTTAAAACTCTAGTGGATGCATGCACTTGCTGGGAAGCCAATGAGATCCAAAGGCAGTCTAAAAACATTCAAGCTGCCCTCAGCCCTGCCTCAGAATGGTCAGTGTGCCCAGCACATCACCCAGCAAGTCAGGGGGGTACACAGGGCTTTTTAATGCAAGACATTTTAGCACAGTCCAAAGATGCTGTCATGACACAGGCCAGCAGTGATTCACTGCCTCTCAGCTATCACGTGATTAACCCCCCTCTCATTCATTCTCTCTAATTATTACTTATTTTTTTTAACATCATCGTGTTCTCATCTTTTCCCATATAAAACCATCAACTTGTCAAAAACGAGAGGAGCTGGAAAAAATTCCTCTCCTTTTCACCTTGTCTGGCTTCTTTCAAACTGAGCTATGCAAAGCTCTAGTGTGGCCTGACAAGTCCTAACTGCTGAGATTTCACAGACGCAGGGGGAATGGTGGTGGGAGGGAACAGGGGAATTGTTCCTGTAAGGGCTTTGCTGCAAGCTGCTGTGTTCTGCAGGGGCTCTCGCAGACACCTTGGGATTGAAGGAGGGCAGGTAAAATGGAGCAGAGGGAGTCACATTCAACAGGAAAGCAATGGATGTAGGAACAGAAAAATATGATGATAAATCTTCCGTTTCAACGTAAGAAAAGCTACTGATTTAAACATCCAGGAAAGGTGGAAACTTATTTCTGTAATGAGACTTGCCCCTGGAAAGGAAGCAGAGGTCCTGAGTCATTATTTGATATGTTTTATTTTGAGGCAGAGGGCTTATTTTACAGACTGAAACTGGATTGAAGGATTACTGTGCTACAAGCAGGCCATCTGTCCATAACTGTATTAGACATGATAATGTTCTTTTCTTCACAGCTATTAATACCATGGCTCCAGTTGGCCTGCTCCTCTGCATCGTCTGTCTGGATCTGCTTGGTAAACAGGTGGTGGAAGAGACTGCTATATCTCTAAGACAAAAATATTGTTTTGAGTGTAAAAACTTGCATTGCAGAGTTAGTGAAGTGAAGGGGGCTTCTCTCTTCTGCCATGCAATACGCGAAACTCTGGTAGCTGGCAAGTTTGGTAGGTCAGTGTTCTGCAGCAGATCTGGACGTCTTTACACGGGTGGTGTCATTCTGACATTCACTGCATGATGATGGCACTAGACCAGGACAGTGCCATCTTCTTAGTTTACCCTTTCATATAATTTAGACAATTCTTAGTGGGGAGATTTGGAGAGGCATTCCTGATTTTTTACTTTCTTGTGCAGGTCTCTAGTACCCTGCCAGGTGCAATAATAACTGTTGGCATATTTAGAAAGAAAGATATTTTACGGGTTACACAAGCAGAGTGGGGAGCAGAGACATGATGAAAAGTGAGATCTGCAGAAAGTAATCTGCTTTTGTAACAGCAAAGTTTCAGCTTATTTGCCTCTTTTGTTGTGACATCTTTTGTTTTTGCAGAAGGAAGCAAGTAGTAAGTAGCATTTAATTATCAGAATACACAGGGATGCAAATCCTTTGTGATTATATTGTGACTTTCTTCTGCCACCATCTGGAACAGCAATTGAGTTTACAGCTGGAAAAGTATCTCTCTCCTTGTCTTTTTTCTCAGTTGTTACCTTTCCAGATAGCAGATAGGAGCCAAGTTTCTCTTCAGTAGTCGTCAAGCCCTATTTCTTAATCAGAAGCTGCTGTAGGAGCTCCTCTTTCTCCTAAGTTATACCAGACTTACTGTCTTTCAGGAGGCAGGAATTCACTCAGGAACCATCTTGGTCCAGAGATCCTTTGCAGTTTTCTGACAAAACATGTACATAACCTTTATGTCACTGTATGAGCAGCCATCAGGGGCATTGGTTGTGACTCTTCATCAGCTACAGTTTGTTCTCCTCCAGATTTGGTTTCCCAGATGGACACCACCTTCCCTTTCTTTTACATTCAGTATGCTTGTCCCCAGGTCCTGAGCTCTGGTTTTCATCTGCCAGGAGCTCAGAGCTTCTGGAGCTGCTTGTGGCAGGGCAGGACTTGTGGAAGAAACAGCTTCCCAGAGCAAGGGACATTTCTCCTGGCAGCCATCCAGCTCCTGCAAGCTGAATATGCCAGAAAAGTCACAGTTTCAGGCTCTTTGGAAAGCCTTTCCTCTCTTTTCATTTGCACCCTTCACCTTTGAATAACAGAGCTCTGAGCTGAAAGAACAACTTGTCATACAGTGATCTGCAGCAGCATCACCCTGGGCCCCCTTTGCAGACTGTGAGGAGCAGTGGGAGGCTTTGAGTACACTGTACCTCATCCAAAAGGAGGCACTGAAAAGGTTCAGAGAACTGCTACTCTGGAAGTGCCTATGCTTTCTCTATCGGCTGCAGAGTGAGCCTGACATACCTAGCTCATCTCCAGATGTCCATGTTGTAGACAGTTGCAATTAGGTGAGAGAAAGTCAGTCTCTCTTCTAGTCTAGACACTGGTTTGTCTTTCAAGGGATTTAATATATTATGTCTATAGTATATTCTTCAGTGCTAGCCCTGCATTTCATACAGTCCCCATTAATCTTTATTCAAGATCATAATCATAACCTCCTGTGTTAACCTCATAGGTCTGAAGAAATGTAAGCCTATGTTCAGGGAAGATTGCCCTAACCGCTGCCTCATGCGGAGCTGCAGCAAGATGGCTCCCTGCTCCTGGTACCTGCCTGGGGGAGCACTGAGGGGAGGCAGAGGGAGCTGAGCCTGGCTGACCAGGACTGCTGCTCTTCAGGGAAGGGGCCGGGGCTTGCTGGGAGCAGTGGCTAAAAGGAGCCTGCGGGGAGCAACTGCAGGGGCAGGGAGAGCAGCTGGTGCTTTGAGGAGGCATTTGGGTCCAGGCATACAGTACCATGAGGCTGGGAACACCAAGGAAGAGCACACTAGAGCAAAAAGCTCTAGGCAGTTTACGTCTTCTTGCTCCCTTCTGCCTGGCCATTGTCTTTGATTGAGACACTCTTATCACTTCAGTTCTTAAACTGTGAGATGTCCCACAGTGCAGGTTGTCTCAATCCAGAGGAAGTGCAGTTACGCAATTACAGTGGGTGCAGTGTCATTATAAAAAATTTGGAAGAACGTTCCTTGGGCATAATGGCATCATTTTGCCAATATTCTGTAACTCAATAAACAAGCAATAGAGCACTGATTCATAGCTAGTGGAAAAAAGAATCACAATTCTCACTAATAACATTTCTCATTTCTGATGGCAGCTTTTATAGACCGACCTCTGCTGAGCACACACCTGCAAGGAAATGAACCTGTAATGTATTGTATAGACTTAGCTCAGGAATAATTTGTACAAATTGATGATAAAAGCCAAATCAAACAAAAGAAGCCTGCTATGATAGCAGCTAGCGAGGGACTGGCCTAGAGGAGGTAGGTGACTTCCCCATGCACTTCAGTCAGTCCACAAGGTGCCCTGCACTTCCAGCTGAGCCTAGATCCAAACCAAATGTAAGCCAACCCTTTGCAACAGCTGCTTTTGATAGTGAGTTCTCCCTTGCATGTGTGATTCCTGTCTGAGTAAATGTTCTTCACTGCAAATTGAACAGTTCAGAAGAAAATGAGGAAAAATGAGCGAAGATACCATATGTGGGGAAAGCAAGTGGCAGTGTATTCCTGGGGCCAAAGGAGAGTTTCTCAGATTCTCCTTGACTTGGCATTTCAGCGCAAAACATCACCTTGAGGAGAGCTACTTCTTGCTGAGGTTGCTCTTTGTGGTAAAATGCTTTTGCAGTTCTGTTTCTGACAGAGGATGTGCAAGGCTCTAGGCTAGTCAATGCTTTGTATTGAAGGCCAAATTTTACCATAAAAGGCTGTTACTGTCATGCCTCAGTCCCCATTAAGCTTCAAATGAAAAGCAGTCTTGATCACTTCTTGTCTCTCCAGGTGCTCACTGGGCCTTTTAGTATAGTCCGAGTGGAGATGCTTCACAAAATGTGTCTCATGTTTGTCTCTGGTAATCAACCAAAAACAGTTCTAAGAAAAAAAAGTGCTTTTCCCTGCAAATCATTGCCAGGTGATTTATAACACTAGTATGTGTAAGCCTAAATCAGCTTGATTGAGAGCAGAGATTGAACTGTTATTCTGCATGCATCAGATCTTTTGAATAGAGAAACAGTCTCAAGAAAACTGGCTATAGCTGTTCCACTTTTGTGGATTAACTGTTTATTAGTGCAAGGAGGGCTGACTATGCCACTGCTTTGAGCATGTAAATGCAGTGTGGATGTGGATGGCCCCATGAAAACACTACAACGTGGGAAAAGGTGCAGCGTCATGTCACCAGAAGAACAGACAGTCCTTCCTCGGTGGTCCTTCAGAGATATGGGCTAATATGCAGTGTGAAGCAAACTGATTTTCAAGTCATAGGAGTTGTTAAGGGATGCATGGGAGCCTCTTGGTGGTAAAACCGTGTAAGTGTATCTTCTGATGGAGTTACTCTGGCACTGAATAGGCTTGCTGTGTCTAAAATGGAGTCAGGATCAACATGTTCCCTGAAAAAACTCGTCACTCACCTAGTTCTCATTCAGGCTTGAGGGACCTGCTTCATAAGTTTTTCTTCCCTCTTTCAGGAGAAAAAATGTGTGAGTTTGTTTTTGGAGACCTGTAAGTTCTCAGTTCCATCAAAAGAAACTGCCCTCCCGTGGGTCTCAGATGTTCCTTTCCCTTGCCATGACCAATCTGCAACAAAGATAAGATGTGATACCGAACGCTGAAGCTTTCTTGTCCTGAGGAAATATGATATGTGAAAGCTAGGGTCAAGCAAAATGGAGATCTCTTCTAACCTAATGAAACGCAATGCCTTGTGCTAAGTGAAAACAGCCTGCTTGATACCTTTTCCAGAGAAGAAGAGTGAATCAGGAAAGCTGCTCTAAGAAAACATTAGTGAGTGCGCAGCACAAGAGATGGTTTACTTTATTTTTCTTCTGTGTGCAGATTGAACCTGGCTCCTAGAAAACTACGCTTGCTCCCATATGATATCATCAGCTCTCACTCACCTGGGGAAATATTCTCCTGGTAGAGAAAAACTGATTCCTTACATGTATGGAGGAACTTATGGCTAAAACAGTAGAGACTGCAAAGTTTTGTTTTCAGTTTCTACTTCTGAGATACCTCAAAGGTATGTTGTTCATTGGGGAGGATAAATTCACAGTGAAGAACTCAGCTAGAATATAAATGCTATAAGCAAAATAAAAATGGCAAATCCTGTCCACCCTGCCAGTCCTCATCCATGTTTTATTAGCCGGTTTATCTATTCTGTTCTCATTAATTCTTTTTAAGCATGTCTTTTTCTCTCTTCATTTTGCACTCATCCTGAGTACACTGTGCTACACCAAGCAAGAAATATTCAGCAGATGTTTCTGCTTTGCGGACTCTGGCACTGCATACTTGGTTGTTTCTTGACAACTAGAAATCCTGACTGGGATGTTTCATTTTTCTCACATGAGCTTTGGGAGCACCACAGAATAACATCTAATCAGTAGTAATTCCTGTAGCTTGTATTAACATTAATTACTCAACTTTGGGGACAGAACATACCCTTAGCAAATTTGCAGATGATGCTAAATTGGGGGGAATGCTTAACATGCTGAACAGCAGAGTTACAATCCAAACAAACTTGAATATTGGGCCAACAGGAACTTCATGAAGTGCAGGAAGAGGAGTGCAAAGCTCTGCACCTGGGGATGAATAACACCAGGCATCAGCACAGGCTGGGAACAGACTGGCTGAAAAGGGCCTGGGAGTTACAGTGGATGCCAAGCTGTGAGTTAGCAGTGCACTCTCATTGCAAACAACACAAATTGCATAGTGAGCAGTGTCAGGGGCAGTGTGGTCAGCAGTCCAAGGGGAGGTGATAATTTGACACTGGTGAAGCTGCACTTCAAATGGTTTCAAGTTCATGGACTCTGCAGCCCAAAAGAGAAGGGGAGAGGCTAGAGAGGGTCATGTAGAGGACTAATAGGATGATCAGGGGCCTGGAGCACAGACCTGCAAGGAGAGGTTGGGGAGCTGGGCTAGTGTAGCCTGGTGAAAACACTATTGGTCAAACTAACAGCAGCATACAGCTACTTGGTTGGGAGCTACAGAGATGGCTGAGACAAACTCTTCTCAACAGTGGCAGATGGTATAACAAGGAGCAACAGTCACACGTTGCAGCTTTGGAAATTCAGGTTAGACATTAGGAAAAACTTCTTCACTGGGAGGGTGGTGCAGCGCTGGAACAGGTTCCCCAGAGAGGTCAGGGACTCTCTGTCCTTGGAAGTCCTCAGGGCTCAGCTAGTCAAAGCAACAGCTGATCTGATCTAGTATTGGCAACAGCCCTGCTTCTTATGGGAGGCAGGACCAGAGGCATCCAGAGATCCCTTCCAGCCAGCACTCCAATGATTGTATGAATTTGAGGGATGCAGTAAGCCAATCTAAAAGAATCCTGTTGCAGTCAAACTTTAATTGAACAGCCTATAGTTATGAAGTGTTACTGAGAAGTGCTGTATCTTCATGTACAATGGGGAAACTATTCTCCCAAATCGTGCTTCACATGTTATAAAGCTGCAACAGAGTACATGACTCCCAGATGAGTTTAACACAGGGCAACTTTTCTTACTGGCTTGTGCCCCGGTTCTGGAACACTTGTAGCACATGCCAACGTTTAAGTATGTACTTTGTTTTAAGCCTTTGCATCTATCTGTCGTTTGGTTAAAGTCCAAAGGTATGTGCATAATTCTTTGATGAATCAAAGCATTTGCAAGTCCTTAGCTGGCTCCTGGTGGTTGTTCTGTTCCTGAGGTACCTCAGCTGTGGCTAACTCTGAAGAATTAAGTCAGACAAACTGAATGTACATTTTACATTGTGCACATCTGTGTCCCATATTCAGGTTACTGGTTTACAAAATAGCGTATCTGTCTTCCAAGTGATACTTCCATGAAAACACAAGCTGCTCCCATGTCCTCATGAGTGCGGTCCTTCCCAGAAGGAAACCCCCTCAACATCTGCAGAAGCAATAACTATTTCAGCAAGAGTGTTTGCTGTCCCTTGCAAAATCCACCCAAAACAGCTGAGGGGCATTTTTAAAAGTAAAGTAGAACGTGCAAGAAGTCCATGACATTCTTTAGTGCTTCATCAGATTCTTGCCTTGTTGCACTAAAGACAAGAATGTTATCACTCTGGTCAACTCATTATTCATAGAACTGATTAATTTACTGTCACACAGCCAAATATATTTTTTCACAGTATCTCGTGTCAGTATGAGTGAAAACTGTAGAGCCTAAATTCAAAGTGTGTTTCAGGCCTGTGGAAACCTTTCCTAAGGCTCTTTTTTGAGTAACCCTGTACAAAGCTCGGGGGGAGGGCATTATATGTTGATACATTCTCATTTGACTGCAGCATTTGCATGATACGCATATCTGTAAGAGTGTATGGCTATGTGAGTTTAAACCTCTTAAAACTCGGATGCCCACTAGGAAGTTCACTGTACTTTTTCAGAACTGTTTTGTGTTTCTCTTCTTGTTTTCATAATTTTTTTTTTGTGTACTTTTTTGGTACTCTTATTCTGTGGAGACAGTGGTTACATGTAGTGTAGAACAACCCTTTGCTATATTCAAGCCCCATTATGTGACCAATGCTTTCTGATAGCCTTGAAAGTGTTGCAAGATGTCATTTGCAGATAAGAACAGGTAAGTTAGTGAATCTCCCATTTGATAAAGGCCTCTTATCAGTAGAGAGATAAGAACTATAATAAAGATTACATGCATGTAACATGAAGGGAAGTTACAGGGACCTGATGACAGCTTTTGGCTTTTGTCTCCTTTCAAAAATATAGTACTTTGAGGTTAAAAGGCTTCCTGATTTGAACTTTGGCTTCAGAAATATGTAAAGTTATATGTTTTATTAACCCAAAAATCTCCTGCAAATCCTTCAGCCAGCATCTTGTTGTCCAATATTGTGTCTTTGGTTTCAGACATTGATATTTGCTTAGTGTAACTGAGTTTGCGTTACTGTAATACGAATTACTTTGTCCAGGAAAGGAAGAATAACAAAGTTCAAGTACTGTGACTTTTTGTTTGATCTTCACTCATGCTTTAATTTCCATATCAATTATCTATTATAGGAAGCCAGAGACAGAATTAGTGTCAAGAAAAACCAGAAAGAAAAAATTGCTTGAACATGCAAGATTCTCCAGAGTCAGCTCATTCAGCCATTATACTAAATACATTTCTACAAGGTTCTTTTTGTCTCATCATTTTATCCTGAAGCTGTGATTTAGTAAAACGAAAGAATGGAAAAGTACCACATTCTATAGTGGATGTGTGTACAAAACACTCATTTGTGCCTTTTCCAAAGCTGTTACGTTGTCTTGTTTTCAGCCCACTGGGCAATGTATGGGGCTCGGAGACTTTTTTATACCTCTGCCAGCTGCCCTCTGTGCAGTGATAACTCTCATTCCCACCTCCTCTACTGTTATAACACAAGTGGCCCATCTGCAACAGAAGCAGTAAGAAAAGAAATAACATCTGCGACACTTATGTGTCTCAGTAGCTGCCCCTCAGAAGGACTCATGGCTGGACCCTTCAGAAAGGTTTAGATCAACATTTAAAGTAGATGCAGTAACCCACTCCTTTAAGAGAGACACAACGTGTGTTTTGAAAAGGAATAATTTGTGAAAGAGCAAGTAAGTATTTAAAAAAAATGTTTGGGCCTAGGCTTCCATTGAGTATTGCTGTTAATCTCTGTGGAGCTGCTGGTCTTTTTAAAAGGTTATCATTGAATTAATATAAAGCTGTATGCATATATAATTAGGAGACTGCTATGTGAAATGCAGCTTTTTTTAAACAATCACTTATTATTGACATGAATACTTGATGCCAGAGATACCATTTGGTGTGTGGCTAAGCGTAAAGACCCATAAGCAAGTATCCATGGTTTAGAAAGAGAGGCTGGAAGTGAGGGTGATATTCAGCTCCAGATTGTAGACACTTACATTAGGAATCTGAAAGAGGTATCTCCATGCAAATTGGGTGCATAAGTATCCATTCTAATCAGAGGAGAATCAGTGTTTTATTTAGCTGTCTTTTTGCAAATATCTAACAACAGAAATTCCTTTAAGGTACCTGAAGTATCATCTTTGCACTGGCAAGTATGACACAGGACACAAGGGAATCTTGAGCTCTTCTGCACATAAATGAAAGTTGGGAAAGATACCATATGATAACTGAAACAGCACTATGGGCCTATATGCAGACAAATGAATGAGCCCTAGATCTCCAGTGACTATGTTAGGAGTTCAGACATCCAGACCACAGGTAAATACATACAGGTAGTCCTCCAGATTTCTGAATGTGAGTGGAATGAATAATCTAAGTGAATAGTCTTCACTGAAGTTGAGGGGGGGTACAATGCCATTTTAATTATATGCCTAAAGATCTATAAAATAATTGTTCCTGAATTGTTGGACTTGTAATAGGTGAGGCTTTAATTAATAGTTATAGTAATCCAAAATTTGATCTCACCATCTGGGCTAATAGTTGTGCAAGAGTAGTCCTTCTGGGCAATGACAGAGCTCAGAGGGTCCATTAATGAAAGTCCTCAGCTGTTGTTCAATGACTCCTTAATGGAGCTCTCATATTTGGTGACTTACTAGGCTGTTCTGGCTTGTATAGGAATAAGCCTAAGTACTTACAAGGTTTCTTTGGTCTGGGTAAGTTACAGAGTTCTCTCCTTTGACATCTCTTGTAAATGCCCTGGCTGTAGACTCCCTTCAGAGAAGCAAGCTCCTGGGATGCAATTACATCCTACACAGATGTGGACACACAAGGTTCACCAGTTGTTTGCTGTTTCCCGAAGCACAATACCTGTAGGCAGTCTGTTTAAAAGTTCGTTTTCCCAGAAACTCTGAGTATTAGAAGATTCTTACATACTGACAAAGTTTTCACTTCCAACTGTGTGAGAGACTCATGGACCTAGACAAAACAATGAAACATCTGAGTTTCCACCCTTGCACTGTGTTCTTTGGACTTAGGCCAGGTGCTTCAGGATCTCTATAATTCCTCCTATGCATGTGTTCTGTACAGCCCATTTTTCTCCTCCCTGAGTATTCCACAGTGTGTAAAACCAAATTCCTTGTCAGCTGAAACTGGTGAATTGACTTCTGTGATATTTTGTTCACATACCACTAGCATTTTTAAAGTGGGCTCTGAAAAGACTTCTTATCTGTTGGACCCCAAAGTAAATCAGTCTGCAATCAGGAGCAGTTACCCTAGTCATATTCCTATACAGTTTTTCAGAGGTCCTCCTTGTCGTTACCTCCTGAACTGTTCACTCCCTTTCTCACTTGGTGTGACCGTGACATTCTGGAATTTGCATTGCTTATTCAAATGTAAGTTGTACTCAAAGAGTTAATGAAGAAGGCAACAGACTCACACTGAGAAAGCATACGTGAGGCACCAGGTACAATTCAGCTTGTCCCTTGTTCCTAATCTATATCTGCCCATTGAAGAATACTGTGTTAAGTCTCCAGTTTAGAGAAGCTTTCAGTATTACACTGATTTCATCAAAGCTATGGCAATTTACACTAGCTGAGGGCCTGGTTATGTTTGGATTTTTAAAAATAGCCCAGCAGACAAGTGTAGTGAATGTAAAGGATTATCAAATAAGCCCTATTTGTGGTTCATTCTATTACATATCTCACTGGTGTCCAAAATGCTTGTGTGGTTCTCTTTGAGGGAATAACTCTTCCATTTCAATTTTGGTTTATTCATCCTACCTGCTGTGTTATGATTTTTTTCCAGAAAATTACCTTGCAGCAGAAGACCATAGTATCTTGGGTGAAACAGTCAATGGGCAGAAACTGCAATCTGGACATTTTCAAGGGGAGATCAAATTACGCAGCTTGCTGTAGAAAGTGCAAACAAATTTTAATCTGGTCGGCGCTTATCTATTTTTGCAAGTACATCACTTTGGAAAGAGACTTGCTCAGCTGTTCTGTAGCTGTCATGGAAATGTAATTTTTCCTTCCTCCAAACCAATAACAGGCTCCCGGCAAGCTTGCTTGTGCACCCATGCATTCAAGTCTAGCAGTTTCCATGGAAACCCATCAAACTGTCGCACCAGTTTTCTAACATGCTGCCACTTCACAAACACAGGACAAGCTGTTTTGCACAAAATTCCTGTACAATGCTATTTTGTTTTCTCTCCGAAGACAATTCAGTAAGATTAAATGTTTGCAGGCTGCAAGAATGGCTTCTTATTCTGACTAAACCAGCTCATCTATATGAGAACATACAGGCTGAGGCTTTCACAAACTCACTGAAAAATACATTTTAGGCTATTGAACTCCCCATCTTTAGATGAGAAACATGAAAAGTTCCTTTTCAAATATATTTATACTGTGGTTTCATTAATACACTACCTATGTCTTTGGTTCCCTTCTGGGAAGATATTTCCATTCCAAACTCAAGATGCCACACATAGCTGTCTCTTTTGAGTGACTGCCATGCTAACTTTTAAGTTAGTTTGATAAATTTGTTCAAGGAGTTTAAGAATATGATCTCTGTGAGAACAGGAGATGGGACTCAGAGATCCAAGAGGTCTTGTCCACTCTAGTGCTTAAGGCCCATCCAGTGACTAAAAAAGCCAAGGCTTCTTTGATTATGAATAATTCAGATTTCAAGCTGTGTCTTAACATACCCAACAAACAAGGTTTCAGAGGAGCTTCAGAATCTCAGAGGTACGGAGGAGTCTGGTACTGTCTCATCAAGGCTATCCGAATATGTAGGTTTCAGATATGCTCCAACATATATAGTCATCTTAGGTTTTCCATTTGAGTAAAACTTGTAGCGTGTGCCCTCCCCCACCATGCAACTCAACATCTATTTATCATTCAGCCAGTAGCAAGGTTTTCCAGTGGACAAATAGCCTGATATGACCATTTTTTACTCACACAGTGCTCATTTTTAAAAATTATTCATGAATCTTAGAAGCTGCCAGCTCCTGTGAGGAGTATGTTATGGGACTGGTTGTCTTTTTAACAATATCAAGCCTTTTTCTGCATTTCTTTCTTCCCTATGCAGTACCGTTTTATTGATATCAGCAGTTGGCCCTCATTTAAATTGGAGAAGTGTCAAACACTATGAATTCATCCTGTGGAACAGCAAAAAATAGTTAACAGTCTGTGTGAGATGAAACTCAAAGAAAAGGTTCAAAGAAAAGGACAATTAGTTGGCAGGAGCCATAGAATTAATGCACAGAAAAATTTACAAGAATGTCTTATCCAGTGAATATTTATAATGGAGATCAGATGGAGCTGGTAGCTAAAGGGACATAAATGGGATAAATGCCCATTTATAAAGAAGCATCTTTCAGCTGAGGAAGCCTGAGACTGAATAGTGCATATTGTAAAAGATTGAATACACTTAATATTGGCTCGCTTAATGGAAAAGTTTGTCTATGCTATTAAGCATTAATTTAATGCTAATGTGCCAATTTAATAACAATTGATATTAAACAGTTTCCTATTTACTGTTAATTGAAAATCACTGATTTCCAGTTCCAGATAGTATTTAAGGTCACTTATTTCAACTATTGACAAAAAATGCGTTTTTATTTTGACTCGAAAACTTTGAAGGAAACCTAAAATACAAGAAACACAGATCAGTCAGTAGGACTATAAAATTTAATTTAATTGTATTATTGTTGAAAAAAAATGACTATCAAAGCCCTAGAAGCATAATTAAATGCCACAAACCACAAAGGATACACTGAGATGATACTGCAGTGGCTGTAAACTGAGTCATACTTTTTCTTTTCCTTTACTTTTTTTTTTTTTTCCTGGTTGAGCATGAGCAGAAAGTGGTTGTAGTAAGGAAAGGGATTCTGGTTTGACCACCACCTTTTCCAGATTAAAGCCTGTACTCACCTTCTGGCTTTCCAGGACAGATGTCACTGGCCTGCCAACAAAAACTGATGGCATAACCCCCTTAATTTGCATTCCCTATTTGGCTAGCTCTGTGAATACACACTCAAAATATGCCTTGTGGGTTCCAGACTGTCTGTGAACTGTGCAAAGATCCTCAGCACCTGACAGCCTCTCCCTATAGGTATCTATGATGCTCATTGCTCAGTGCTCTGGGACCTAAGCTTCTTTTTAGATCCAGTGTCTGACTCTTTTTGGAAATTATATTCTATCTATCTCCACTGCAGGTGTGTTGCTGGTATCACATAGACTGTGTATGCAGCCTATTCATAAATTATCTTTGTCCCTTCTCTTATGCATGTACATGCACAGAGTAAAAAGAATATGTAACACCTGAGGGTAGGTTCATAAAGTGAAATATTTTCATATGCTACGTTAAGTACAGTTGCATCATTATTTACAAGTGGTCTGCCAGTCTAGCTATCTGCTACTTATGTCAGGGTCTTCTTACTGCCCTCAGTCTTGCTATATTTCTTTGCTAACATTTTGTTCCACAGGATTTGTGACTCCAGTTTGACACAAGGTATCATGGATAGGTTTTCTGTGCATTGTCTGACTGGTTTATTTCAAAAAGTACAATGAGTCAGTTATACTGTTGCCTGTTTTCTAAGTGCTGGAGAGAAGCTCTAATTGTTTTCTGTCAGTTGACTCAGGCATGGCTGTTTCCTAAGTAATTTCTCTTCACCAGCAGAATAGTCTCCCACTGAGAATACTCCCTCCTTATTGTGGAAACTTGTATTTTGGTGGGTCATAATTAATAACAGTGATGTTATTAATCTTTAGTGCATTTTCTAACCTTTAAAGCAAAGAAAAGCATAATTTATAATGTTAAGGAATAAAATTATGTCCCACTCCTTCCTTGAGGGGAAATAGGTTTCCTGCACAATTCGCAATTCTTTCCCACAGTGAATATAGCCTGTAGCATGCTTTTAAAAGGAAAGCTAATTGTAGAGGAGTGGGAGGCAATACGGAGGGCATTACTTTACTGTTTGCCTGATTGCTCTTGGACATAGAAAGTGAAGAATGAATTCAGGGATATGCTAATGGTAACGGGTCCGTTTTGGACGGGAGCTAGACGTGTCTATTGTGAGCACCACTGATGGATCATCCTGTTTCCAATTGTGCTGACACACAAACATCCGTATATCTGAATCAGTCTGAGGCATTGCACACGTCAAACTGTTGCTCTCCCAGTGCTTGCATTGATAATTCATCTTCTGCAGTAAAATTTGACAAGCATAAAATTTTGAAAAGGCCAAGTTTGGGGTCTCTTGAGATTATTTTTGACCTCAGCTTTGACAACGAATGAAGGAGATCACTAGCTGTATGCCTTTTGCGGGTCCATTAAGCAACTGAGGCCTGGAAAGTTGCTGTTATTAGTAGGATTAGTGACAGCAACCTTTCCATAGCTAATGGAAGTCATCGTTGACATTAGAGGCTTGGCAAACACAGAAGGGCTTGCGTCACTGCTGGGGCAGGATAAATACATGCAGAGATCCATTGAAATACCGTGTGGACAAATAGGGGCTTTCCAAACTGGAAATCCTATTGTTTTGAAGCCATGAGGCCATAACCTGGTGGGGTCCTTGATCCCTGAGTTATCAGCATTTCAGAAGGAGGCACTAAGGCTTTAATGAGGTTTGTTGTATGTTCTTCTTCTTCATGGTGAACCTGAAATCTCTGAAATCTGAATTGCTGGTCTGATGACTGTGGTGTCTTACCCAGCCAGAACAGGAAAGTAATTCCCACCTGAACATGACTTTGCAGGGATAAGTTGGAATGTTCAAGGAAATATTCCAGACCAACCTTTGCCTGAGGAGCACCATCTCCAAAGACAACCGTAGGGAAGGAGGTGCTCCTCCAGAGGAGAAATCTGTGGCCTCACCCTCCTTGTGTCTCTGCTATTTGCAGAAGTGCTGTAACGGCACACCTTTCTTAAGCCAACATTTGCCTGCACAAAATGCTCTCTCCCCTCTTTCCAGTGTGGTCTCTCTATCACTCCACCTTCATTCAAAAAAATTCTTACCCAAAGGTCTATATTTTACCATTTCTACCAGCAATAAATTACACCTCTGATACTCTTACTCACACTAAGGGGCAACTTACTCTGAGAGGAGCCAGTGTCAGTGAAGGAGTTACTTATGCAGTAAAGATGTCAGCATCTATTTTTACAAGTGCACCAGAATAAGAATGTCCAATTATTGGAAGCTTAGAAAAAATATAAGAACTGTATGTTAGGAAATGATCATGCCTGGGAGAGTAACCACTCAGAAATTAACAGTATAGATGTGGATTGGAGTCCTCGTTCCCAATTTTACCTTCTTGATGTTAGCCTTTATGTGATAGTTACAGAAAGAAAAGGAGGAATGACTCTAGCAGGAATACTGTGAACTTGGTATTAATGAAGAAGAAGCTCCCCTTCTTCTGAGAGAGAAGGAGGCAGCAAAGACCACAAAAAAAAAGAAAGACTGCATTTTAACAGATGGAAATATTCTAGTTTAGCACAGGAGAATGGGAGAAACTGAGGTGAAAGCTAACTGAGATGTTGAAGAAGCATATATATTGCAAAGTAGCATTGTAATAGATTGCTTTGTTGTTTCATATTTGTTAACATTTCCATTTTATTACAGCCATACTTCAAGAGAAATATCTTGTCATTCAAGTGAAGTGATAAAACAGACTCTGAGTAATTTGATTTGTCACTGGCCATTTCATTCCTAGAGGTGTGGTGACCCTGAAAAACCCTCTGGCATACTAGAATATTCTAAGAAGTCCTTTGCTCTCCAGCACTGGTCAAATAATAACTGTATGCTCTTCTACCTGGCTTGCATGGGCTGATTAGAGCATCAGTACAGCAAAGGTGCCTGTCACTTTCACCTATAGATAACAGATGCTTTATGCATATACCTCCGAAGAGCAAACGCATCAGAACTGATAGGCACGCTTGCTAAACCCAAATCAACAGAAAATTTATGAACCTGCTTTTGAAAATTTATAGCTACTAATGTAGACTTTGGCTAAATCAATATAAATATTGTTTTATTTGGCTAAATCAATATAAATTTATTAATACCACCTTACAGAATTTTGTGTAGTGACTTGGTTTGGTTTTATAAGTCTTGTTGGTTTTACTAAGTCTTGCTTTTAGGGAACAGAGAAGAGTTCACTTTCTTTAAGATCATTTCTCTCTTTTGGGGTTTGATTTAGTCTATTTAGAAAGTGGGGATAAATCCTTTGCAATGAGAAAGAATATGACATGGGAAAACAGAGCTGGAGCCAGAGCTGGTGCAGACCCATAGGCTGGTCCACTTTTTTTGCCAGAGTCTCAGAGATTTTCTAGCTACATTCCCATGCTGCCAAAAGTGCTGTCTGTGTGTCCCAGCTCTGCCCATTCACCTCATCAGTCAGCAGTGCTGACTCCTCCTGCCTGCGTACCTGGCTCTGGCACAGCACTCCAAATACAGCTAAATACCTCATCTGCCTCTTGGCACATGCTCTTCAGTACAGTTTTTGCATGGCTGTCCATGCATTTCCATGCTGTTACAAGACTAGGGAAAAGTAAGGAGGGAAGACAAGAAGCTTCAGTCAAAGAGAACTGATTTCACCTCCAAAAGGAAAAAAAAGTGAATTGGTGTCCGTTAGGAAAAAAGTAACCTCAAGGCAATTCAGAAAGTTGCTGGAATTGCAGGCAATGTGGTCCTATTTTGTTCCCTACTCAATTTCTGTTTTGGCTGTACAGTATGTCAGTTTATTTTTTATTTATAAATGTTTTTAAACTCACAGCCAGCTGAGCTAAATGAGTTCATTCTTAGAAACAGGCTATAATTTATTATGAATGGTCTTACGTGCCATGTAAACTGTCGCAGTCTTAGGCATTTGTGCCCTTTTAACATCTTGTGGCACACAGAGTGTAGTGATAAACCTTTCATACCTTCAAAGTCATACCCTTGTTCTGTATTGTCCTAAAATCCTCTAGACTTAATCAACACTGAAGGTGGCCTGTGATTTGACGAAATGAATGAACAAAGGCAGAAAAGGACGGAGATTAACTTTCACAGTAGCAAGAGACATGATGCAAAGAAAATATCTCATTTAGGGAAGAAAAAGAGCCAATTATATTTACTGAGAAAAAACAATGAAAGAAGCAGTCTCTTAGGAGGTGAAATAAAACTTTAGTCCAGTCTTGAGTTCTACTGTAACTGTTTTATCCTTTGGAGGATTCCCTTATGTAAGGGTAATCTGATGACTTTCAACTGTACAAGGACCTTTGACAGTTTACCTAAAGACTATGGAAGAGTATAAGAGGACGGTTCAGAAAATAAGGCATGATTTGGGCAACATTGGGCTTCGGCACAGTTAGCATCTTAAGATGTTAATTAGGTCCATTTGGAAACTATCTCAAGAGTATGCTGTATTTTCTCCTAGAATCATGCCTTTAACATGATCCCTGGTGAAGCCTTCTAGTGCATAAGTTTTGGTCTGATTTAAGGCTATTTGTAGTCATCTGTAGTCACCACTCTACCATTTGCTAGCATGTTACACTCACTTTACGTAAAGGATGACAGTGGGCAAATACACCTGTAAGCTTCCTGTCTGACTTGTGAGCATGTGGAGAAATGCCCTGTGCTGTGCCATTAAGAGTGATGTAAATGATGTCAGTGATATAAAGTAATGTTGTAAGTACATGATGTAGTATTAGCTCTGAGAGTTTAAAGCAATCCAGCATCTGTGATGAATGATTTCATTGTCGTTAATAACAACTGTCAATGACAGTGGGAGGTGGCAGAGGAAAAGCATCAGTTTGATTTACAGTGAATTCACTCTACTTGCAAAAAATTCCTATCCCCTGTCTGAAGGGTTTCCAAACAATTACTAGTACTTTGCATTGGAGAAAACCATTTTTCCTCTTCTGTAAAGAAGAGCATAGTGACTGCATCTTGTCTCCGGGCCTTGTGCTGACAGGGACAAAGTTTTAGAGAAGCATCAGTTATCATTTTGCTCAAAGGAAGTGAATTGCTCTGGATCCCACATGACACTGACCTCCTGCCCTCCCCAGGCAAAAATCTCAGCACTCAGTTACACCTGAGCTGGAGACACTTTCTCACAGGATCCTCTGCTAAACCAGAGCTCAGCAACAACCAGTTTGTTCTCTTATCTATTTGAATTTATATGGTGTCAATACCCTGGGGTTTGGATCACTGTCATAGGTCAATTTTTTAGTATTAGAAGGTATTGGGAAAGATAAGTCTATTTAGTGCAATTGTCTTGCAAAAGCTAAAGCTATT
The DNA here is from genome assembly GCF_034638445.1 of Ciconia boyciana. Lineage (NCBI taxonomy): Eukaryota > Metazoa > Chordata > Aves > Ciconiiformes > Ciconiidae > Ciconia > Ciconia boyciana. Next base: position 65,746,880 of record NC_132934.1, read on the forward strand.
TAGCATTGCCTCAGCTGAAGCTATTTTGTATTTAAAATATTTACAAAAACTTCATTTTCCACATTTTTTTAATATTGAAAAAAATGATTTTTTGCAGTTGGTGAAGAAACATGCCAAAACTTTCCATTAAAGGGACTTTTGAAGGCATAAGCCTTAAACTGGAAGAAAAACCACTTGCAATGGAAAAAAATGTCTCCTTTGCAACTCTCCTTGTCTCCTTAGTTTGGAAAGTAAAATATGAAAATAATAATTGGGGTTTTTTCTTTGAATTTTAGCCGAAATACATAAAAAGTGTAGTAGTTGTTGATTCACATTTTTCAGTGAATAGAAAATTCAACAGAAGTATTGCCATTGATTAAATTTAGTATACTTGTTCTAAAATACTACTTCTAAAATAGATGGATAGGGCTGGTGTTGTGTTGTTACATTAACTTATCACATACACAAGGAGTACAAAAGTGTATGTCTGTGCCAGACAGTAGGATCAAGGGCCACACTAGAAATTGAAATCTTAGCTCTTTTTTATTCGTAAGTCAAAAACCAATTTATCTCTCACTAATTTTATAGATATTTGCAATTAAATTGGATCTTGCCTCTGTGAACCCATATCCTCCTTTGACTGCATTTGAGCTTCTAGTGAATGAAAATTATGCTGAGCTTGTGACATCCATAGCAACACATTATCTTGACATCAAATGCAGGGTCAAACAAGGGTAGGTGCCTTATTGCAAGAAGAATAAGCTTTTACAGGAAGCCTGTCCAGTGAGGTAAACATTCCCATCACTCCAGGTTCCTTCAGGGGAGTGTTAGCCAGCATACATATGTCGTTATCAGTTCCAAGTGGTGCAAAGACTAAAGGAAAAGTGAAGGCCCTATATGCTTTTACAAGACACCTCAAATAGATAGACTGAAGGTGAGGCAGATGTGTCAGTTTGAGAGTTATATTTTTCAAACATTTAAAAACCAAAATAATAAATAAAAATACATTCTGTCCTGCAGAAAGCTTATTTGGATTTTTTCTGAACTTGAAGCCATCTAGTAACCTGAACATTTCAAATGACATGCCCAAGAGACAATTCCTTAAAATGTGGAGCACATTTTAAACCATGGATCTAGTTAAGCCTGGAAGAGTTTCTACCAAATTGTGATGCATTCTCAATTCTTGAAAACTGTGACATTAAAAATGGTCATTCTTCCATAGAGGACATACTTGTCCAAGCAGAAATAATTCACTCCTGAAAGTCGCATAATCTGTGTTGTGCTGTTGGCCAGACTGCACTGTCACAGTGGTACTCTGAGATTATTTATGGGTGTATCTGTGAGGCACTGCTTACTGAAGAATCAGTCACTTATTTTTGTTCAAGAATTTTTAATTGATTACTGGCTTTGTTTTAACTCTTTTTTTTTTCCCCAGTAACTATGCACTACAAAGAAATGATGATTACCAATTTGTAAGGAAAATGTGGCAAAACGTTTGTCTTCATTTCCTCATGCAGCTGTTTAGCTGCAAGCCAGAAGAGTAGATGAGGGAGCCAGAAAGCTGTAGGTAAGGGCTATCCCAGCCTGTTAGGTATATTGGGTGATGGATGCCTCTTGATGCTCACCATGCTGGAAGCCTTGGCATCTCCCATCTGAGCAAATCACAGGCACAGACAACAGTAGCACACGCTTCTTATTTAAAGCATGAGGGAATGCTTTTGCTGCTGTTTCATCTTCAGGGAAGTGCTTCATTCCTCTGTTCTCCAGATAAAGCAACTGTTGAGGGAAGCAAGGGCTAGGCTGCAAGCAGAGCAAGGGCTAGGAAGGAAAGTGCAGTGTTAAGTAGCTTCAAATTATCTTCGTGACACCAGAAACAAACTGAAATGATGCAAAATCCATAGTGTTGGTCCTGCTCCCTCACCTGCTGCAGTTTGAGGAGAAGAGCCATTACCCTGCAACTACCTCTTCCCTGTTCTGGCTGTGAGCAAAGAGGCACACAACCCCTTTGCTGATGTATGAATGCTTATGTAGACTGCAGTGAAGTTTCTTGCTTTTAAATTACTGCAAAGTCCATCCAGGATGGTCTAAAATTTGGCTTTTCATGCTTGAGAGCTCAGACGGATCCGTGAAATCCCTCTGTTCTTTCCTATACCCCAAAGTTTTGCCTGGGCCAGTTCTTTTGAATGCTTGGAGTATTTTTGTTTGAGGAACGATCGCAATGAAAGCATAAGTTCTTTGTTAATGTTAATTTATAGGCTCTTATGACCAGAGCAATTAAACTGTTGCTGTTAAAAGTGAATATATATGGCAGAAATTTATTTATGCATATTCAGAAAGGGCTTGAGGATAAGCCCAGTGGAAAAATAAATACTGGCAATGTTCTGAAATCTCAAAGTGAAAAATGCTATGACTAAACCAATGATGATGCTGTTTTATGTAATGTCTCCTTTAGTGAAAAGAAAGCAGGACACATATTCACATTATATTATTTTTGCCTCCCCAGATAGCCTTTCTCAGGGAGCTGGAAAATTTGCTTTTGCTAGAAATTATTGCTGGGTTTGTGTTTCGTTTCTTTTCCAAATTTCCAATATTGTGGAGAAGAGCAAAAATTCACTGTGAATATTTCCATCTCTGATGTGCTGCATCAGTAAATTAGTGGCCACTTATATTCATTCTTTTTTCTCACCCACCTACAACTTTTTCCTCCCCCCACAAAAGGTGAAGAATTTGAATTACCAAGAAATTCAAGAGAATTTTTTGAGGATTCTTTTGAACAAACATCTTTTTCAGTGATTTGAGCTAGACTTTAACTAAAGCACAGAAGGAGAAAGAGCAAGAAACTGTAAGAGAGAAAGAGAGCAAAAACTAGCTATCCATCATCTATATCAGTCTAGCTTTTTTTAGAACTCTTCTAGTTTAAATTAATCTCTGCATTGACTTCAAATTTCTGATTTCATAAATTCTCTTAATTAGTCTTGGCACAATTGTTGTACTCACCAATTGTGATATTTTACAAGGCATCGTGGCATATCATTACACTGAAAGTGCATTTAACAGAGTTACTGAAGGATGTCACAACATCTTAAAAGACGTCTATCTGTCTCTATCTTTGGAAATCTACTTCCTGAAACTGCTGTACTGCAGCACTGGTGAGGAAAGACCATAACAAGTCAAAGATGCTTCTCAAATGTCATCCTTGTTGTATCCTGATGGAGTGGTACCTGCTGATCTCTAGTTTCCGCACTGAGAAAATCCTTCTCTAAATTGACGGGGAATTGGCATAATTCAGAGGTGATGCAAGGAGTGAAGGTGACGATGAATTTTGGGCACATTCTATGTTTTTACCTTATAATATTCAAATAATTCCACCTTATTATTTCCTGCATCTCTCAAGGAAGTTGAAGTTCCCTGCAGGTCTAGCAGTAGGCAAGAATGAATACAGTTCATTTGTCAATGTGTCACTGACCTATTTCAGAATAACCTGTAGAATAACTACAAGTTCCTGATTTATTTCTCTGGTGAGGCAGTGAATGTGGTTTTATTGCAGATAAACTGACACTGGAAACAAGCTCTCCCTTTCCCTTGCAGCATTCCTATGGGCAGCAACTGCCTGCAAAAAAAAACCCAGACAGGGCCATGGGAGCCTTTGAAGGACTGTGCATGACTGAAAGCTTTAGTTTTAGTGCACAACAAATAAACATACATAAACTATCAGATGCCACCAGATATTCTGCTGGAAAAGTAAGCCACTAAAAGAGATGCACACTCACACACTTACACAGGCATGAGCCTGTGTCCACATATATGCATACATACACAACATATATTGGCACACGTGCACATACCCCCAGGCGCATCTAAGATGAAGCAAAAGTTTTTCTGCTTCACTGTAACCATAAATGTACAAAAGCTTATTACTTTCTCACCTTCAGAACTTAATATCCACACAGGGAAGAACAATTAGCCAACCGTTAGCCTCATACATTTATCATGTCAGTATTAGAGGCAACTTACAGACAGAGGATTAAAAAGGGGGTTATTGCATTATATGGACTTGGCAATTCCCTAAAGAGAGAGGGGAAGTGCGGAAGGGCTTAGCAAGCCCTCTCCCAGTAGGTTCATGTAATTTATGATCTCCAGGAATGTAGAAGAGAGGTGGGAACAAGCTGGGACTTTTGGATCTCTTTCTTTTCCCCTATGGCACATGCCATCCCCAAGACAAGTGTAGCTGTATTTATCTCACTTGCTTGAGGACAAGGGTTGTTTATCAGGAAAAATCTGTTTCCCATCCTTTCTGCATTTGGTATGAATAAAATAATCCTACTAGCTTCGTGACATGTAGCACACTCAATTTAAAATAGGTCTTTTATTTTCTTTTCAAATGCCTTCTCTGTTAGCCCCATACTTTTGAGACTATCCACAGAGTAACAGCATGGTGATTGTTTTCTAAAATCCTCTTGAAGTTTCATTACATTTTGCTCGATCCTGTAATAAGCTATGACCAATTCTTTGAGAGCCATGAGTATAAGTGCATTTATTTTGCTAAACATTATTTTGCTATTCTCTGTTGCCTAGGGCTGATATTTCTTTGTGTGATGCCTTGTAAAAGTATTGGAAGACTGTGGGCATACATAGAGGGAGGTGACTGCATTTAATTAGTGACTCTCTGCATGTAAAGAACAATATTCAATTTCTTCCTGATATTACTGGTAAAGGAAAAAAGAAAGGCAGAGAGGAGGTGGTGGTGGTGGTTTCAATCATCTTCCTCATTAAAACCTGCAAAGGAATAATCAATTATATCAGCCTCAGTGTTGACAGAGTAGATGAGTTGAAGCATAAGGAGCCAGCCCAGGCCCTCCAGCGGTCTCTGGCTTGTACTGGGGCAGCTGAAAATGGAGAGGGCTGAGTTGAAGGAATTGTGAAGGGTAGTTAGAGCAGCTCATACTTGCTTGGTGCTTGGCTTCAGAAAGACATCTGCTCACAATGCTTTCCTAAGACATGCCTGCATTTCCAATGGAAAATATTTCATGTTTATAATCTCAGTTTCTCATTTGCCCTCTCACAGGTGTACAGAGGAAATGCAAGGGGAGGCAGAATCAGGCACCATGCCTGGGATCCAGACATAAAATGAAACCTTTGAATCCAAGTTCGTATTCCTCTATGTTCCACATAAGTTAGTAAGCTTGAAAAGATATATAGAGAGTTAATTTTCTTCATAGTAGCTTGTACCATGCTAAGTTTTTGATTTGTGATGAAAACAGTGTTGAGAACATACGGACAGTGTCATAGGGACAGCTTCTTATGCTGTCCTGCCAGTGAGCAGAGTGGGGGTGCACAAGAAGTTGGGAGGGGACACAGCTGGGACAGGTGACCCCAAGAGACCAAAGGGATATTCCATACCATGTGATGTTGTGCACAGCAATAACAGCTGGGGTAAGAAGAAGGAAGGGGGATATTTGGAGTTATGGTGTTTGTCTTCCCAAATAACTGGTATGTGTGATGGAGCCCTGCTTTCCTGGAAATGGCTAAACATCTACCTGCTGATGGGAAGCAGTGAACAAATTCCTTATTTTGCTCTGCTTGCACGTGTAACTTTTGCTTTACCTCTTAAACTGTGTTTATCTCAACACATGAATTTTCTCATTTTTACCCTTCTGATTTTCTCCCCCATTCCACTAGGGGAATGAGAGAGTGACAGGCTGTGGGGGGAGTGAGCAAGTGGCTGTGTGTGGCTGACTTGCCAATTGGGGTTAACACAGAACAGTCCTTTTTGGTGCCCAATGTGGGGCACAACCCATGACCCTGGGATTAATAGTCCTATGCTCCCATGCCAGTAAAGTCTGTCTCTTTGGGCTTAATGTTTTTGTCTTGAATCATAGAATCATAGAATCATAGAATCATTTAGGTTAGAAAATACCTTTAAGATCATCGAGTCCAACCGTAAACCTAACACTGCCAGGTCCACCACTAAACCATGTCCCTAAGTGCCAAATCTACATGTCTTTTAAATACCTCCAGGGATGTTGAATCAACCACTTCCCTGGGCAGCCTATGCCAGTGCCTGACAACCCTTTCACTGAATAAATTTTTCCTAGTAGTCAACCTAAACCTTCCCTGGTGCAACTTGAGGCCATTTCCTCTTGTCCTGTCACTTGCTACTTGGGAGGAGAGACTGACACCCACCTCTCTACAACCTCCTTTCAGGTAGTTGTAGGTGTGAATAAAATAATCACTCCTTTCAGGTAGTTGTAGAGAGCCATAATGTCTCCCCTCAGCCTCCTTTTCTCCAGACTAAACAACCCAGTTCCCTCAGCTGCTCCTCATAAGACTTGAGCTCTAGCTCCTTCACCAGCTGCGTTGCCCTTCTCTGGACAGGCTCCAGCACCTCAATGTCTCTCTTGTAGTGAGGGGCCCAAAACTGAACACAGTATTCGAGGTGCCGAGTACAGGAGGACAATCACTTCCCTAGTCCTGCTGGCCACACTATTCCTGATACAAGCCAGGATGCTATTGGCCTTCTTGGCCACCTGGGCACTCCCAGGTCCTTTTCCACCAGGCAGCTTTCCAGCCACTCTTCCCCAAGCCTGTAGCATTGCATGGACTTGTTGTGATCCAAGTGCAGGACCCGGCACTTAGCCTTGTTGAACCTCATACAATCGGTCTCAGTCCATCGACCCAGCCTGTCCAGATCCCTCTGTAGGGCCTTCCTACCCTCAATCAGATCAACACTCCCAACAAACTTGGTGTTGTCTGCAAACTTACTGAGGGTGCACTCGATCCCTTCATCCAGATCATTGATAAAGATATTAAACAGAACTGGCCCCAATAGTTCTGTTGGGGCTGTGGTGTTCCCCACAGCCCTGGGGAACACCACTTGTGACCGGCTGCCAACTGGATTTAACTCCATTCTCCACAAATCTTTGGGCCCGGCCATCCAGACAGTTTTTTACCCAGCAAAGCATACGCCCATCCAAGCCATGAGCAGCCAGTTTCTCCAGGAGAATGCTGTGGGAAATGGTGTCAAAGGCTTTACTAAAGTCTAGGTAGACAACATCCACAGCCTTTCCCTCATCCACTAGGCGGGTCACCTTGTCATAGAAGGAGATCAGGTTAGTCAAGCAGGACCTGCCTTTCATAAACCCATGCTGACTGGGCCTGATCACCTGGGTGTCCTGTACGTGCCGCGTGATGGCACTCAAGATGATCTGCTCCATTGGCTTCCCGGGCACCGAGGTCAGGCTGACAGGCCTGTAGTTCCCCAGATCCTCCTTCCGGCCCTTCTTGTAGATGGGCGTCACATTTGCTAACCTCCAGTCAACTGGGACCTCCCCGGTTAGCCAGGATTGCTGATAAAGGGTTGTAAGTGCCTTGGTGAGCACTTCTGCCAGCTCCCTTAGTACCCTTGGGTGGATCCTTTCTGGCCCCATAGACTTGTGTATGTCTAAGTGGTGTAGGAGGTCACTGACCATTTCCCCTTGGATTATGGGGGCTTCATTCTGCTGCCCGTCCCTGTCTTCCAGCTCAGGGGACTGGGTGCCCCGAGAACAGCTGGTCTGACTATTAAAGACTGAGGCAAAGAAGGCATTAAGTACCTCAGCCTTTTCCTCATCCTTTGTCCCTGTGTTTCCCCCCGCGTCCAATAAAGGATGGAGATTCTCCTTAGCACTCCTTTTCTTGCTAATGTATTTATAGAAACATATTTTATTGTCTTTTATGGCAGTAGCCAGATTAAGTTCTAGTTGGGTTTTGGCCCTTCTAATTTTCTCCCTGCATAACCTCATGACATCCTTGTAGTCCTCCTGAGTTGCCTGCCCCTTCTTCCAAAGATCATAAACTCTCTTTCTTTTCCTGAATTCTAGCCAAAGCTCTCTGTTCAGGCAGGCTGATCATCTTCCCTGCCAGCTCATCTTTTAGCACAAGGGGACGGCCTGCTTCTGCGCCTTTAAGATTTCCTTCTTGAAGAATGTCCAGCCTTCCTGGACTCCTTTGCCCTTTAGGGCTGCCTCCCAAGGGACTCTGTCAATCAGGCTGCTAAACAGGCCGAAGTCTGCCCTCCGGAAGGCCAAGGTGGCAGTTCTGCTAATCCCCCTCCTTACTTCTCTGAGAATCGAAAACTCTATCATTTCATGATTGCTATGCCCAAGACAGCCTCCAACTATCACAGCACCCACAAGTCCTTCTCTGTTCACAAACAGGTCCAGTGGGGTGCCTTCCCTAGTTGTCTCACTCACCAGCTGTGTCAGGAAGTTAACTTCCATACAGTCTAGGAACCTCCCAGACTGTTTCCTCTCCGCTGTATTGTATTTCCAGCAGACATCTGGTAAACATAATTTGTTTACAGCAATTCAAAAGGGATGCAAAAAGGACCCTGTTTAGACATGGCAGTAATTACATCTACCTAATGTATACTTAAGTGCAAGTTGAATGTAAAACAGAGGTGAGCAACTCCTTTTTTTGAGGAAATGAGTCCTTGTACTGTGTGCTGAAGGAAACTGGAAGTTGGATCCTTCTCTGCCCTTGCACTAAATTAACTGGGGATCTAGCCCATGACGATGTAATGGTATGTTCTCTTCAGAGGGGTAACATATGTACCTTGGCGATACACTATCAGTTCATTAATCAATAAAGAGCTGACTTCTTATGCAAAACTGAGCTTCTAAAATTTTCATGATTGCTTAATGGAAGGGACCAAAGAAAAGCCAGCCAAAGCCTGTCGGCTATTTGGGATTCGAATATGCATAAATTTCCATTCACAATTAATGCAGTGGTGCACTCTGCATGAAGAGCAAAATCACAGGTTGTCCCTGAAATGATTTTTAGATGACTTGGAGGCACCCAGTTTTGTTCTTTGATTGTGTATTTAGGACAATAAAAGCCCTGAGGGATCCTAGAGGGGACATGTCTTGGATGCTTTGTGCTAACTAATTCCAAGTGAAATGTCCTAGCTGCTGGATTAGAAGCATTCATTAAGTTAGTAATATTTTTTTTAAAAGTTTGTGCTATTTCTTTCTGTGTTTTTCTTTTACTTAAAAATTCAAAGCCTCATTAGAATTAGAGCAGAATAGAGAATGTTATTTTAATAATTTGAAAATTTCTAGGAATAAATGTTATTAAAGATATTCATTCCATGACAGAGATAATTTTTTTTTTTGTAGGATACTGCAGATTTGCCAAGATGGCACATCAGACTGAATGGACTTCTGGTCAAAGTGCACATGTGCATTAGTAGAGCTGTCATTCAATCCTAAATCTTTTGGTAGGTCTAAGTGTAATACTTTGCATAAGGCAGTGTAGGAAATAGTATATGGAAACCATTAGGGATGGAACAAGATAAAAATACGGATAGTAATTTTACATAAATGAGTGACAATAGACAGCTCATGCCAGTTTAACTTAAGTTAGTATATTAGGAAGTTAGATAACTGGGAAACTTTAGAGACACAGGTCAGAAGATCTTGGTCTGATCACAAAGCAGCTGATAAACTTATTTTATAACATCCTTAGATTAAGATAAAGCAGTATTGTAATATTTGACCACCTATATAAGGTATATAATGAGATGAAGTTATGTCAATATCTAAAATGAAAGAAAGACCATCATGGAGAAGGTGTTCTCCTTCTATTAAGCCTGTGCTCATCTAGAGATTCTCATCTGTTTAAAAGTACTTTAAAAGTACCTCTGGGAGTTTAGCTAATGAACTTAGATAACTTGGGCAAGATTTCCTGTCGTAGTAAGTTAATTTCTTTTGAAATAATCTTTACATTTGATTTGTATAGTCCTTCATACCATATGCACTTTTTATTTTCCTTTACAAGTGTAATTGTTGGCTGCATATCCTTTATATCTCTGTGTGACAGGATATGTATGAAATACTATTTACTCATTTAGTCATTGCATTGCAGTTTCAAACAAAAAATTCTTTTTATCCCTACTGTTGCTTGGGGTGCGTTGCTTGAACTCTCTTGATTCTCAGCTAATGTCAACATATGAGAGCGACAGAACCTGTCTAGTTCATGTTCTCTTTTAATCAAAACTTATTTGTTGCATGTGCAAGGAATGTGCAGCATTGCCAAATGGATAACCCCATGGGGACTGATGTTATAGCTTGCTGTGGGGGGCTTGTGCTTGGGACGAAGCAAATACCAGAGCAGCAGGGACCTGAACTTGGACACTCTCCATCCTACTTCCATCTTTGAGCACAATCTGTCTGATTTTACCGAATATCTCAAAGAGGTCTGGCTTTTAATCCAATGCAGAAGGAAAATAGTGGTAAAGCTTCGGGTATTTTCTCAAAATGCAATTCCTGTTTGATATTAATCTAGTCCCACATATTCTAGTGATCAGGAGAGCATTGCTGGAGGAAATGAACCACTGCCAGGCTGGATTCCACCCCCTCCTTAACTCAGTCTTCCCAACAATTTATATAATGCTTAGAAACAGCAGCCAAGAGTTGCTTTAAAAGGAGGGAGACCTGTACTCATATTCCCACTAAAAATCCATCACATTTCTCCCTAAGCTGTCCTGTTTTCTGTGAAAGCTTGAAACAAGCTGTTTGAGGTAAATGGGAGTTCTTTGGTTCACTTCAGTTGGAGATGAATCAAGTGCTCTTCCAGTGCCATTCTCCACAGAAATCATAACAACTGCAAACTGGTAAGGTAGTAGCTCTATGTGACTGTTTCCACTGTTCTGTTGCCATCTCACCTTTCACAGGGTTACCAGTACTGTACCCATATTTTGTATTCACCCTAACTCATACGCTGTTCATTTTCTGCAGCATCATCAATACGGTTTTGGGATTTGTTTGTAAAGTATTGCCCAATGGAATCCAAAAGAAATACCTCAGTAAAAAAGAAAATAAATCTCAGTTTATATTCTTATCTGGTTTAGAAGCTGAAAATTGAGGAAAAAAGGGATATTAAACTTGAGGGGGACACACACTTTGCTTTTGCCCAGAATAGTCTTCATGCTACCCTTTGAAGATTTACTTCATTTGGGGATTGTCTCTCTCCCTTCCTCAAGAGCCTGGATCAGAGATGTTTGCCCTTGAAGGCTGCTTCTGTTTAACAGGAGTTGTCCTCCCACACTCTTGATAACTGCTCCTGGTGAGGATGAGTGAATTAAAAAACCTAAAGCACTGGAAATGTCAGAAATATGCTTTTCCTTGTGATATTTTAATGAGGTTGCAGCTTATGGTAATCAAGAAATTCCCCACTCTGGAAAAGAAAAGGGGTTTATGTTAATCTGCTGTGACACTGATTGTTTTCCTAGTGTGAAATGAAGTTGTGCCTGTGTAGCTGTGCGACAACAGCGGCAGCCCGTGCCATCTCACTGTCGGGCCTGGAGGCTCAGAGGTTGGTTTGGGAAATGGGTGATAGAGAGAGCTACTCTTGTTTCACATGAGCTGTCTAGGTGTCTTTTACAGGCATTGTATTAAAGGCCCTCCCTTTGACCACTGCCTCAGGGAAGGTACAGCTTTCTGTGTTTTTCTTTTACACATACAGTGGTTTGTGAGACCAAGAACATATTACACTTTTTAAAACATGCAATTACAGTTAATGAGAATCTTCCTGTTGAAATATAATTTAATGAGTTTGTTAGCTCTCTCCCTCAAACATTGCTTTCATAAAAGCTGTCTGCTTTCCCTGGAAATTTTATTGGCTTGCATTTCAAACCTTAAAAACCAACAGATTAGGCTTTCATTATAGTTAAAAGTGAGAGTGTTGGGCAGTTTTGGATAGAATTTTTTTAATTGTGGGATTTTAAAAAATTTTCCTGAAGATCATAACTTTGAAATTTGGACTGTATAAGTAACCAGGAATGTATTTCAATGAGAAGTGGAACTGTTTTACCAGTAGAGACTGGGAGAGCCTGGATTAACTTGTAGTCACAACACTTGTATATATTGAACACATTGTCTTGTTTACCCACACTATGCTTTTCCATGCAGGGATACACGCTGCTCCTTCAGGCTGTGCTCTGTGGGCCCTGGAAGTCCATTAGCTTTGGGGAGATGAATGAAAGGTAGAGGAGAAAAGAAAGCTTATTGCTAGTTGGCAAAAATGAGCTTTGTAGGATGCTGCATTTCCAAGAAAAACTTTTTGGATGTCTACAAATCAAAAAAAGACAGAAAGTTATTGTCTTCTGAAATAGAGGGGTAATTTGGGAGCCTCAACAGCACACTAAAGGCTTCAGAGATCGCTCTCTTGAGAAGATGGCATTACTTGTCTTGGGAAAAAAGCCGGGGTATTCACCCCAGCTTTTATTCAAATCCCTTGTGTTCATCCTGAGCTAAATAGAAAAAACAGACACTGATGAGAGGAGTCCATTCAAGGTAATGAATTATAAATAATCTACTATATGTGAGTATAATGAAAAGACAAACTCCATAGGCAAACTCGCACACATAAGGCATAGTCCTACAAGAGTGTTCATGCACATCTTTGAAAAGCTATACTTCCTGTAGGGGGAGTTTGGAATAGAATTTCATAAAGCACAGGTCAAACAGAAAAGACTTATTTGCACACCTGTTTTGCCTGGGATAGAGACAGTCACTTCACTAGTTCCTACCATTCTTCTGGGAAAATTGCTCTGTATTGGGAGGCTGGAACAAGTACTAAAATACACAGCACAAGTTGGATAGTCATTAAAAAAAACCTCACATCAAACATTAAATGCCACCCTGTGCTTCAGAAGAATAAGAGCCTGGCTCCAATGTGTTCTTGGGCATGCAACAATTCAGAACCGAATACTGCCTTTACCTGGAAGAGTTGTGCAGGACCTAGTTGAGTTGTGAAGCTGGATGCGTTTAGACACACATTCTTTCTCTGTCTCTCTTTCTCTTTGACGGAGGCCCAGTAATTATATCTGTATTTTGTGAAAACACAGGCAGACCCCCACACAAACATACAAAATCTCCCGTCTGGACTGCTTTTTATTTCTTGTCACGGAGAGAGGGAAAAGGGCATGACTAGCTTTCAAAACTGATTGCCTATACGAGGGACTGAAGCAGCAGGAAGGATGAACGTTATTAATGCCAATTTGCAGAGTCAGAGAGGACTCTAGAAGGTGTGGGATGTTCCACATTTCTCAGAGGCCTGATTTTCCTGGACGGGAAACATAGCTGGTAGGTGATTAAGGACTAGAAACCTTTTCACTGCAGTTTTCGGAGTTGCCTTTCTAAATGCAAGTAAGGGCAAATTTCCCTAGCTTTCCTGTTTTCATTCTCTTTGTCCTGATCCCTTTCCCTTTGCTGAGTTCCCTCAGTCACATCTGCTGTGGAAATCTTGTCTCCAGCTGGAAGGATGAGATGTATGGAAACTTTCCAAAGCTGTATGTTGATGACAGCATAGGGGGCTCAGCTGAACAACAAACATCTTTTTTTAATACAGCTAAATGCAAGGTTATTCATCTAGGAAAGAGAACTGTAGGCCATATTTATATAAGATGAAGGTTGTCTTTTAAAAAGCATGATTGAGATAAGGGACTGAAGGATCAGAGTGGATACTGATTGCAACATGAGCTCTTAAGGGTGATGTAGTAGCAAGACAGGAGTCTATGCAGTCCTTGATTGTGTAAATAAAGATCAATGAAAAGCAGAGGTGTTGTTACCACCATATGCAGTGAGACTGTATACAGCTTTTGTATTTAAACCAAGATTATGTGGAAAGCAGGAATTCTGTTTTGCAGGGTGTTTCAAGGCATAGCCATTATTTTTAGCCCTGCAAACTGAAATTGTTTTACTTTTGTTGGGTGAAAGCTAGAGAGCACAAAGGAAGTCAAACTAGCCTGTGATAAGTAGTGGTACCACTCCCCTGGGACATCATGCACTTAAATTCAAGTGGCTGGACTGAGTCCCCCATGGGGTGCCTCGGAGCCTGGGTACGCCTTGGCACCTGGTACATTTAAGCTTCCTTGATGGTCCCAAGACACAGCCACCTCCTTTCCCTGCCACGGCAAGAGCTCACATCATGTGGGAGTGCTGCAGCAGGGCCTGGGCATGTTTACTCTTTTGGACAACCCCTCAAAAGGACACCCAGAATGGTGATGCTTCCTACTGGGTCATGGCTGAAGCTTTGCAGGTGTCTCCTTTGCTGGGTTTGGATCAGGGATTTGAACCTGAGATTTTCTTGCCAGGAATGGTGCCAGGAGAGGACTTTCACAGCACATTATGCACTACTGTTTTCTTAGTTTGGGTCCACTGAGCTTCAGTGAGTTACAAAAACTGCAATAACTCCAACTGGAGACAACCAACGTAGAGCACTGCTGTTTTAGTGATTAGGTCAATCCCTCTGATTACGGGAGTTAAAGATCCCTGCTTTGAACTGGGATGACTTGAACATGTGTCAGCCTGGAACATATTTTCATATGTTGGTCTAATTCTGAGGCAGTTCAGAAATCTCCTGTAAATCAATATGTTTCCATGGAAAGCTTTGGCTTTCATTGAGAAAAGGTATTTCAAATAAAACAGTATTTGCAATATCAGCTCTATTTCATATTTTAAAAAGCATATTGGCAAACTGAAGTGTCTAGAAAAGAGCTACAAGAAATACTGGAGTCCTGGAAAATCTTCTTTTCTACAAAAACTCATGACATTCAGCCTTTTTAGTTTATCTTTAAAGGTAAATGGTGCCTGTTCACAGTAGATAAGTGCCTATAAGAGGAGCAGATTTACCAAGAGACAACATTTTAACCTACTGAAGGCATAAAAAACTGCAAAAAGGCTCTCATGGCTGGCAGCTGAAGCTACTCAAATTCAGAACAGAAATCAATGGCAAATGTTTAAGATAAGGATAATCAATCACTGAAGCACCTTTTAGAGAAATGGATTGTATCTGCCAGCAACTGCTGTCATTAAACCAGGATTATTTTAAAGCTGTCTCAAGATTCAGCAGAAAGTTTTTCTATAAAATAAGTTTTAATTCAAGCGGAATTTCTGAACTTCCTGTAGGAATCACTTGATGGTATCCCACGGTCTGTCTTATGCAGAAGGTCAGACTAGGTGATCCTATTGGCCTTTTCTAGATAAAGTTTTGCAATTACTTTTTCTGTCTCATAAATTACTGTGAATTATAATAATAGAAAATATTAGGTCAAGCAAAATGATTTCTCACTAGACATCCTGTCAAAATAAATTTAAATGAAACAAAGCTTGTTTTTCCATTCCTTTCCTTAATTTTTCCACTTACTAAAATATAATTTAGGTGATTTTTAAAAAATATTGCTTTCTTTTCACATTTTCATGAAAATATTTCACTTATGCATTCTAAAACTTTGGCTTTCTTCTTTACTAGGTATAATTTTTGAGAAACTTTAGACAAATCGCTTTGCTTGACTCAAATGTGTATTTTTCATTCCAGCACTGAAAAAGTCTGTACCTTGTCATCTGAGCTCAAATGACAGGATTTTTAGAAAATAATCTGAACTCACTCTCTGGTACTTTTTCCCGCACTGAAGGGCACGCAGGCCCTGGGCTTACATGCCAACTTTCTCCCTTGAAGGTTTGCTAAGTAGCAATCTTAGTTCTAGAGAGATGATAGAAAAAAATTGCAGATTCTTGTTTATATGGATGTTCGTTAGTTATGCTTAATAAAGTTATGCTTAATAAATAGCAAATTGCCATGATAAAGGCAGATAAATAGCTGACGGAGGCAAATTAGTATCAGACCACCTCACTGCTGGATAGGGTTATAGCTGGCTACAAGAGAACACTGATGCTGAACCTCACCAGTATCAGCGATGATTTCTGCACATGAAATAGATTATTCTGCCCAATTTCACTCTCTTTTCACTGAGATTTTATGGGACAGTTCCAAAGGGTACACAGAGATGTACCCATGCAACTTTCCCCAGAGATGAAAGGGAAAGGTTATAAGAACACTTTAACCATAAACGTGTGATGATTTGTTTTCAAAATGTCTTCTTCTTCATTTTCTACTGAGCATGCCATAGATAAGGAAAGCTCCCAGGAATATGGAGAGGTGGTGTACCTAAAAACACAGAGATGGCATTCTGGAATGGCGTCCCTCATGCTTTCTTACTGTGTGGTGAATCTAATACACTGTTAAAAATACATTTCTTTTGAATAGTCCCTCATTTAGTGTAAAATGAGAGGCTTGCAAATGGATTAAGTTTCAAGGAAGGTTCAGTACATGCTTTGGATTATCTGAGTCTCTGCCTGAACTGTTGTTTTATTTCTAAAATACATAGTGCCTTCTAAAAAACATCTCAGCTGGAAGACTGTAGTAATCACCTAATCTTATTATTTTCAAAAATTTGCATGCTGTGACTTCAGAAGAGAAAAAGGGTTCAGAATCCACCTCCATTTGTTTTGGCATCCCATTTCAGATAGTCCTAAAGATGAACAGGGGTCTCATAACCCCTGAAACTTAGTTTTCAAGGAAGATTGCTGCCTACAAGGAAGCAACTTCATGTTCAAATGCAACCTCCTGCACAGTGAGAGCATCATCACTGGCATCTCCATGACTCCAGAAGCCTGTGCCCCTCAGCACACGGCAAAGGGTTGCCACTAGGTCTTTCCCTGAGGTGAAAGCTGAGGGGTGGGAGGAGAGGAAAGAGGAAGGGTGGCAGGGCTGGGGAGAGTTGGGTGAGATCAAGAGCTTAATTTCAATTAAAAAAGTAGTTCTGAGCGATGAAACCTAACTTGATTCATCATCTCAGCTACCAGGCCTGTTTCTGTGTGTAATTCTTATTAGCCTACTTTATGTTTGTGGTTGGCTGGCAAATCAGGTTACAAAGCTGCATATGAAACATCCCTCTTCTAGGGCTGGAGAGAAGAAACCCCTTTGGATCCTGATTTGAAGAGCCTGAAGCATTGGACAGGTGGCAGAGCACCCTGGGTGGCAGCCTGGGGTCCCCAGCTGGGAGAGCCGCCTGTGAAACTCCTCCATGAGAATGATTTAACATTGCAATGCATTTCCCTCGATTAAACAGCAGGCAACAATCATCTTCAGCTGCAGACACATTTGTAATGGTGTATGTGTCATGAGGAATATACTGCCTTCTCGGAGCACTGAAAGAAAGTGTAACTTTTTTCTAGGCTACTGCTGTTGTGTTTGAATTGCTCTCAATATATGTCATGAATAGGAATGGACCTTCTGGGATGTGTTCAGATGCAGACCTTCAAAACACCCATCTACCTCATTAATAAACTCAAAGCCACCATAAGGAGCTGGGCACTGCAATGAGAGACCTTTTGGTACGCTTCCCCTCAATGACAGGGTCCTGAAAAGCTCCCTTTGTAAGGAGCTGGGTGTCTTGGAGAGGAAGGCCTGAAAGCTGGCTTGCTGGGAAGGAGCTTTTTTTTTGGTTAACTGGAGGCAGTGAGGAAAAAAGAGGGCTTAATAAAATCAAACACTTTCTTCTACTTTGTATTCCTAGATGCAACTTTGCCCCAGCTTGCTGCCTGTTTCTCAGACTTGAAGCAATATTTTAGTGGCCCAGGAATGCTTGCTTAGCTCTAGAAAACCTTGGTTCACATCCCTGTCTGTCACGTCCAAGAAGATTCAAGCATCCATCTTCCATTTGAATCTGTAAGAGCAGCTGATCCAGCTAAAAGTCTTCTGCTTATTGGGCTAAATGGAGTGGCCACCTAACACTGTGGTTGGAACACTGACAAAAAAGGGGAAAAGTCAGTGCTGGTAGTTGGCCCAGCTAGTATCTAGGCATCCACAGGTATCTGCTGCCCCAGCTGAGTATCCTAACACCACGTATCCGGTGGGTAAGGAGTCACCTTTTTACTCCAGACTAATTTAAGTAGTTCCTGAAAGTAGGAAAAATTCATCCAGGAGATATGAGGGGACACTGCTGTCAGCCCGGTCTCATTGCCAGTGTGGAGAGTGGCTGGGAGACACCATCCTGCATCACTCCAGGGACATGGGAGCCCAAGCTGGCGTGCTCTGCCCAAGTGCTGTGGCCATGGGGGAGGGCTGCTAAAGGTGGGTTGTGCTGCCCTGTTGGCAGTGTGGGCAGCAGAACCCAGCTGGCAGATTTGCAAGAACACGTATTGCCTCAGACCACACAGGCAGAGGAAGATTTGTTAATGAGTTTTTGAATCCCAGCAGAGCTTGGGGATGAACCAAGAACCTCCCTGGTAAGCACTCAGCAGGCAGAGGCAACTCTAGCAATGCAGCTGCAAGTATTTAGGCACTAGGGATGTTTTACCAGTCCTTTACTTAGTCCTCTAGCCTGTGGTCCTATTACTGCACAGGGAGCCTGCACCCAATACTTGCATACTTGAAGTCCTTGCTCAGCTACCATGTAAGTTCTTCTTAGCTCCTTTAAGTAGAATATTTTTCTCTGTCATTTTGTATGGCTGCTTCTCTGTCCTTATGGCAAAAAGTATCAGTACGTTGGGTATGTTTTGTTGTCTTCCTGTTATAATTCTTGCTGAAACTTCTGGACTATTTGTTTCTTATGTCAGAAGTGTGGGCACAAGGGAAATGAGACCTGTTTGGTATTGCTGACTCCTGCTGAAGATGCTTCCTCACTTTTTCCCCTTACTGTGGACTAGTGACCTGAAGTCAATCTACTTTCCTTTCTGCTTTGCCCATTACAGTCTCAGTATGAGAAATGTGATAAAGCCAGGATGGAAGGTACTTTACACTACAGAACATAGCTGGGACTACTTAAAATAACTTGTTTATTACTAAGAAAAACAACCAGGAAAAGAAATCTTGTCTTGCTTTTTCCTGAACATAAATGTTATATCTATCTAGCTCTTTTTTGCACTGGCCTTAAAATCAGGTCAATTTGCTCTGTGTTTTGGTACCCTTGCCTTTTTCACATATACCAACAGTAAGCTGTTAAATGAGTCAGTGAAAACGGGATACCGCACATTTCCTCATACCTCCCTTGAAAGGCGCACAACATTTTGGGGCTTTTTGACCAGCAAACAGTGTTTGCTCCTTACTAGAAGCCAGCTGTAGATAATTTTTTTCTATGCTTTGTTCTCCATGCTCCTTTCAGGCTGTTCTAGTTTTCTCTCTCGCCCCTGAAGACCACACAGTAGTCAGCCCAGGTTGCTAAACAAGAAGGGACCTGGGGAGCCGATGGCTCTGTGCAGAACTGCCGCTCCACACCAGACAGTGCCTGCGAGGGGCTCTGTGACCCTGCTGAAACCTCCTGATTAAGAAACAGCAGCAGCTGACATCTAATTGGTTTGTGTGGGAGTTTTCAGTGAAACATCCTGAGAGCGTAATAACTTTTGCAATTGATGGCACTTCTTAGAGCCCTTCTTGTTATTTAATTGATTCCAGGCTGGTGCTTGCTAAGAAAAATGCTGTTTGTGGGTGCTTGAGCTGTTTATTATCCATTAATAACCACGTGGGTGGACAGCTGTATTGTGCTGATCAATATACAGAGCTGCGCTCCTGAAATAGAGGAGTGCGGGGAATTTGGCACCCAGGCTGTGCAGAGGGAGGAGAGCTCCCTTCTTGCCTTACAAGGGTCCTTCTTGCCCTTGCTCAGCTGGCATAAACCCTTACAGGGGTCCATCGCTCCCAGGTGTCTGGAGAGGCACGTTTGCACCAGGCATAAAGGATAGGCTGTGTGTCGGTGTTGAGCCACCTCCTCCCAGTTGAGAAACAGGACAAAAATGGGACAGCAAACATCCATGCTCTAGACTGGGAAGAAAAGTATTGCTTTTCAGTGTTTTCCTCAGGTTTAAAATAGCAGATTTCTTTTTTGGTCTGCTCAAACCATACTCGCTGCACAATTACATTGAATACAAATTATAATATAAATCTTGAAATAAATATTTGTACTAAGGAGATGGTAGTTATTTATACTTCGGCTTCTGTGCCTGCTTTTGTATAATGTCCAGCATGTCAACATCCTGGTCTTCAGCTTTTTCAATGAGACTGAAAAATATTTTCAGTCTTACACAGGTCTGCGCATGTGCATATGCATATGAAGAAGACATGCAAATATTAGAGACATTGAAATATAGTTTTCCAATTCATGGAAAACTAGGAAATTATTATTTTGTCTTGTTTAAGCTTGGAACAAAAACTTGTTTCTACAACTTCCTATGAAATGAGAAATTCTGAAAAAAATCTGTTTTCAAAATTGTAGGTTATATGGTACGTGACTTCCACTGATTTGTCATAACACCATATAGAAATAGATACAAAAAACAATGAATAAATGATGGAATTATATTAAATTAATTTTTCACTTTTACTGAATTTTTCATTTCTAGTTTTGAATTGCTTTTCTGATGCTTATGTCACTACCAGTATGATACTGCAAAAAAAATCAGTTTCAGTCTAACGTAATTTCCTGACAAATATATGGGTGAGATGTTTTCATAAATTGTTACTGGACTCATATTTGCTCGGGGTTGAAGGTTAGTTTTGAATTTGTTTCAGATGAGCTGCTGACCTGATGAAAAACAGCAGAAATTAAAGATAAAAATTGTAGCCCTCCCTACCTAAGTTCTACCTTTTCATCTGGGTTCTTCCTTTAAGTGCTTTGCTTTGGGGCAGCAGTAGCCACCACCATTAACATATTTTGTCATCAACAGATTGTGATCCCTTTTAGCCACTGAGGAGCTAGAGATGATTTCAAGGCAGTGACCTAGAGATGAGAGGTGCTTTATCTCATTAGAAGATAATCAGCACTATCTGGGCCCCTGAGGAATTACTGTTTCATGATTAGGCCCATAACCTAAGGGAAAATAAGCCCCTTGGAGGAGGTAATTTTGAACAGTAGGCAAAAGGTAATATAGCAGGAGATAGGCTGTGCAACTGAAATTACTTTAACCAGAATCTCGGGGCTTCTCTTGGCAAATGAACAACAAAGGGTGGATTTTTTTTTTATTCAGTATATTCATTGCTTATCCACCACAGTCAACAACCTAAGTGTCCAGCAAAACAGGAAGAGCAGTGGCTTGTATGGAATTGAATCCAAATCTCTTATTTTTTTGTCCCTTCTGCACAAAATGCAAAGTAGGAGAGGGAGGGGAGGATGGAAATGGAAAAAGTGCACGGAAACTACTGCCTGTCCCTTCCTTGCTCTTTGGGGCTTTGTCACATTAGGACTTTGCAATCAGATTAGCAGTTTCCGTTGTAAGGCTCTTCTCATTTCAGGTTAGTATTCATATGCGGTAATGTTATTGCAAAGTGACTTTCCTAGCACGTTTGTTAAGATGCATGCTAATAGGGAGTGATGGAGAGGAGCTAACATGATGGGGATGTCAGACAGCGTTAGAAGAGCAGTGAAGAGCCTTTGTGGGGAATGAGGAGGGCAGCTCCATGCCAGCCATGACCACTGCAATCAGAGAAGGAAAAGAAGACTGTTCTCCTACGCCCTTGGGGAACTTATCTCAAAGGTGGCTCTTTACTGCGTTCAAGGACGTGCAAAACTGGACATCACAGCATCAGCAGTAGCTGTTGTAAGAACCAAATGTTCTTCCAGAGGGATGTAGACTAAAGGCACTCCTGGATACAGAGCAAAGGCATGAAATGTCAAATGTTCTCCCAGAGGGTTGTAGACTAAAGACACTCCTGGATGCAGAGCAAAGGCATAAGAACCAATTAATTTTGTTTTCTTCCTCCATGCAGTTTGCAACTTTGCATAATGGATTTCCCTCCTTTCCTCCCATCTCTACCTTTTATATCATCCCTTGCACAACCCGTGTCAGAAGGAGTACATCTGAGATTGTGACTCTGACTGTGAGCACAAGCAACTAATTAATCATTAAGCAGTAATTTTTTTCCCAGCATAATACTGGTTACTATAATTATTGTTACAGCTGCATCTATAAAATCTAACAAAGACTGAAACCCCGGGGCTGTGCACACCTGGGCTGGGAAGAATCTCATTTAACTGTAGCTGTTCAAAAGAAGGTCTTCTGAACTGGTCCCCCTGGCTCTCCCTGTCATCAGTATAGGCAGAAACAACTGTATCCAAAGAAACCTTCAACCCATTTAAATAAGGATCCTGTTCTAGAGAAAATTATGTTTCTACATTGCCCCTAGGAGGGTGCCCTACTTTTGACAGATGAAGCGTGACATGCCTCATCTTCATTTCTTGCTATGGCTTCATAGTTCTTTGCAAACACCACTGACTTTCACTTTTCAACCCTTTCCACTCTGAACTGTGTCTGCCCAGGGATTAACACATATTTGAGCATTTATCTTTTAAAATATATATTCCTCCCTTTTATAAATAGTTCCTATTTGCAGGGTCTAAAGTATTAGAGTAGCACGTACCTAAGTGCTCCTAAAAAAATAATCATGCTGATTGTCTGCTTTGGAGTATGACACAAGCATGCCCGGAACAAAAAACATGGTCATTTCTGTCCTCTGTGAAGTGCTACGGAAATCTGCTTATGCTTGTTTTAGTATGGTGCATCTCTTTTGATATCCTCTGCTCAAGGCTGTACATAAGTCATACAGGCTCTCCCTGCCCTGTGCAAATTTACAATGAGGTGTTTGAGTAGCAGCACCCAGCTGGTTTTGTCACCAATATCTATTTGTAGCTCTGTTATATGCAGTTTCTTCAGGTGTTGCCCAAGCAGGACCGATTCCAGTGCACTGCCCTGACATGTAGCCCTCCCCGACACCCTTTGCTTGGCCACCCAAAACATCCCCTCAAACAAGCTAAGTGGGAGAACAAGGTTTGGACAGGACTTCAGATCAATGTGGAGACAGATCTGTTGCAAGCACATGCCTGAGAGGTATTTTCACTAATAAATGGCTCCCTGACCACTGTGTACAGGCACTGTTGTACGCCCAATGATGGCAGATGAAGGCTCTTGTGTCGATTGCACGAGTGAAACTGGTGATGGGCAGTTGAATGAGAGAGAAATTTTCCTGTTCCACTCCAAAATCTTGGCGGACAGTCAGTCTCTGAAGAGTTTTATGCCCTCTTTCCTTCCACCTAGGTAAGACTGGATAAACCAATATACATTTTTTTAAAAAGCCTTTTCATTTTTCATATTGGGTTTTTTTGTATTTAAGCTTTCTGAATGAAAGCTATGTGAACTAAAAAATGAACTTTTTAAAAAAAGAGTTATGATAGTCTCTTAAGAGAGAAGTTTGATTTTTTCCAAGAACATTTCAAAAGCAGGCAATCCATTGAAATTGACTGCTTCACACACACACAAAAAAAAAAAAAAAAAAAAAAAAATTAACATATCAGCATTTTATAGTGGAAAAAAAAAGTTTCACTGGAAAGTTCCCAACCAACTCCATTATTTTGCAATTGTCTAGCTCATGTCTTCTCAGCATGATGTGAAATCCACCAAACAGAAGACATTCCCCCTCCCTCGTATAAAGTTATGGGGTTTTTTTCCATACGGGTAATGGAAAATATACCAATTAAAACCACTGAAAACTTTTGGTTTCTTTATTTTTCCTTTTAGGAAGACAGCATAACAAAATCTGGGATTTGATGTCCATATTTGAAATGTGTCTTTTATATTTTCTATAGAACATCCACTATTTTAATAGCTCAGCCTGTATACACTGAATTCTGCTCTCATCCTTATCTGTTGGCTCCTGGCAGGAAAGATGAAGTCTAACCCTCCTATTGTAACAGATGCAGTCATTGGCAGGAGCTTAGCCCTTGTTACCCAAAATGACAGTCTGGCCAGGCGACCCGGGAGTATCTTAATTTCTGCCAAAGATGGTGACTTTTACAGAGGGAAGCTCTTGCTCCTTTGGGCTACTGGCACTTCTTAATCTTCCCATCTGTAAGGGGAGCTGTATCTTCTCTGCTGGAGGGAGTTAACTGCTTTGACCTTGCTCCCTATTCTTTTTTAGGCTGTTTTTTTAGCAGGAAGAATTCTACGATACCACAGATCCATTGTGCCCATACTTCCAGAAAATGATTTGGTGCAGTTGCCACCAGTAACGTGTCCATTTGGGAATATTGCTCCTGTGCCATACGGATCCAGTCACCCCTGCTCAGCCCTGCTCCTGAGTGTTTTTGTACTGCAGGCAAAATCATAGTAGCGATTATGGTGGGAGTCAAGGAAAGCCTTTGGTCTCTAAACTTAAATGAATTAACTCAAGAGCTTTTTGAGGCATTCCTCCTTGCCTCCTTCCCTCCTACATTGCTTCACATTTTTAAGCCAAAGGCTTTGCTTTCATAGTGATTTCATACTAATTCAGCACCTTTAGCAAGCTGTTAGTGAGAGAGTGAAACCTGGAGAGCTAGCTGAGACACTTCAAAGACAGGATAGGAAGAAAGGGACAGGGGGAGGGAGGAAGGAGCAAGGGAGGGAAGGGGCGGGGGGGGGGAAGACAAAGCAATGAGTGAGGGCAGAAGGAAAAGGGCTATTTTTGTCTTTCCATTTCTTTAATATCATTCTTGCTGGTTTTATTATTCTCCCTGGTTCTGTGTGTTGGTAGAAATGAAGTTGGCAAGCTCCATTGAGAAGAAGGTGGCAAAGTCAATTTCCTAGCGCTGCCAAGTAGGTTCCCGTGTCTAGACGGTGCATACAATGGTTGGCAAAAGGCCAGAAACAGAGCTAATGGATTTACAAAATAGCAGCATTTCTCTGTATTGATTTTCTCAGGGTGTTTCCAGAACTCAGGGAGAAGAGGTATTTACACTTTACAGTTTTTTCTGCTAATAAAAGCCCTCAGAGGGAAGCACTTAATAAAGACACTTCTAGTCTGGGGGACATTGTCTAAAGATGTCTCTCCAGAGGGGAGAGGATGAATATTAGTAGAAATTACATTAACTGTAAATATTACTGGCTGTACGTGGAGGTTGAGGTGGCAATTTTTATTGTGCTTGAGTGTGATTCTATTCTTTTAAAGAAAAAGGTAACCTTGTTCATAGCCCAGTGGTGAAACTATGAGTCCGAGTGAATGGCTTAGGCAGGGAGATGAGTAGTTTGGCACCAGACATGTCCCCCCTTTTCCCCGGTGTGCAATCAACTCTCACAACAAAGTTTTCAAAATATGTATAGTCAGTGAAATGTGCCTAAACCCGCTCTGGGAAGACAAAAGTTTAGCTTCAGTGCTCTGAATTTACAGGCACCCTTAATTGTAGGCTTTCTGTATATTAAGTGAACTTAAATACACGTACAAATAAAAAAAGGGTTTTATTGGATTCTGCTTTCCAAAACATATAGAGCAGGGGATTAAGTCTTGGCCTGCCGTGCTGTGTTTCAAATAGGATTGGCAACTCCACCCATTTGGAAGTTAACCCTCGTATTTGCAGAAACCTCTTCCATTGGCATCTTGAGGCCCCCCTGAAGCCATATGTTGGCAATTATAGGATGGTATAGTGTGTGTGAGAGAGAATTATTTGGACTGTAGTGGTATACTGACAATTTGAGTTATGCATAAGGTCTGTGATGTGATGGTTAGCATAGCAGGGTCTGAAACCAGTAATCTGTTCTTTGAAGGGAAGAGAAGAATCAGAAATAAGTAGACTGTGGCTTGGGAAAACAGAGTTCAGGTACCTGTTTGTGTCCCTTTTGTCATCTTGACAAGTGTCTTTTGACCATCAGGAACTACCTGTAAAAGAGACGTAATAGTGTTTTCCCACCTTACAGACTATCAGTAGAGTATATGCTTTGCAGAGTGCAAGGCACTTAATTACAGGGCAAGCAAAGGAATATATTCAAACACATAAATTTATCTGATTGTTTTGAGAAAAAGGCAGATGAAAAAGAGACTTTTCTGGCTTTCATTGTGGAAAGCTTATGGACAGCAAGGTGGTGAAATGGCTGAAGATGAGCTTGGACTGAAGGAACAACAGAGCAAATGGCAGGGGTGGGAAGTCTTAGAGAGGACAAAGGTAGGTGTAGAGTTCTGAAAAGGTGGAATCAGTGAAAATCCTCAAATATTAACAAAGGAAAAATTTAGAAAGAAGAAGTCAATATAGAGTACCTAATTAAAATTACTTTTTCCATTCTGGAGCGGTTGGTCTGAAGTATCCTGACCCTGACAGAGTTGATGCACCCACTATGCCGAAGAGACCCACTCTTCAACCACTTGTTGAATTGCTAGACTGACTGTGCACTAAAAGCCAGATTTACCTGGGCGGGGATGGTTCCCAGTCACTACCACTAGCTTCCTCTTCTGCATCTGAGCCCTGTCTGCTCCCAAAGTGGCGGTGAGACAGTATCCTGAGACCCTGAGGAGCTAAACATATGCAACCTATGTTCTTTATTCCTACTCCCAGATACTTTCTAGGTATGCCATGCAGCTAGTTTTTGCATTCATAAGGCAAAGGGAGCTCAAAATACATTTGGTTGTTAGTGGTCCCAGATCCCCCCATAATTAACTAAAAATTCCTTTTGCTTTGATATGACAGGATGGCTACAAAAGAGTCTTACCTCTTCCCTTTTAACACTTGAATGACAGAAATATATGGAGGAATGTCTTATTGGAGGCCCTTGTCAGACTGCTGAAGGGACCTTGCAGTTAAAGGTGAAATCTTCTGAAGGAAGCAGAGTCACCAGAAGAGGTGAACTGAGAGAGGAACGAAGATGCAGACAAGATAAGGACAAGTGAAGTGGTACTCCAGACCTCTCTTGAACTTGACACTTGCCAAGAAGGCTAGGGAAAAGAAAGTTAGAATTTTTCTCTTAATTACTACAGACAGTCTCACAGCCCTATGGCTACCATAGAAAATCTATTTTTCTCCATTTATTATCCCAGTTTCACATTTCATAGGGTAGTTCACTCAGTAAAAAGAAAAAATAAACAGACATACCACATACAAAAACATTTTTATTATTGTTATAATTTGCTGTTTAATGCAATGTTTTAACTAGGAATACAACTCAGCAGAAGTACGTACACATATATTGCATGTAATTTTAGTTGTGTCTTCAAGATATTTCAAACCCTCATCATCTCAGTCCTTCATGAGCTGTTTTGGTGAAGCACCTTCTTCCTTCATTGTGCATAACATATTTGAATGTTGCTGAATAACACAGACGTTTTTCTTCCAAATGGAGCACAACATTACATCCAAATTCCCAGTTAATATGACTTTATTAAACTTTGCTTTCACTGTATGAATGTTGTGTATAATATGTATATATCTATACAGCATATATAAATATATATCTATAATGTATATATAATCAAGTGGGTCAGCCTTAGACAGCTAACCATAAACTTGTGCTTATCTTATTTATATGAGATCAAATGTACGGCATCAAGAATTTGACCAGTCCTCAACTTGTAAGATCCTCAGTTCCCAGTTTTACCATATGATTTTGGATATCACATACATGTAATGCATTCCCTTCTTTCTCGCAATAGTATTTTCTTTTGAAGAAAAGAATGCAGTTGTTTTTTTATATAAATGAATAACAGGTTTTCCATACCCTTAAGTTAAAAAAAGTCTCAAGAAGAGATGAGGTTATTCCTCGTAGATAGAGCTTGAAGAGTAATTGGACATTCATTGTAGATATATTTACATTATAACCTTATCTGGACAGTATTACACATAATGTATTATTTTTTTACACACTCAAGATATGGTGTTGGTCATGTTAAAACACACTATGTAAAGGTATTTACAAACTGCTAGTCTCTAACTTACCAACCACCTCTGCAAAGTGGCACCAGAATTGAGGGATAAGATATAAGAAGGTCTGTTTTTATTGGCAACCATGGCACTCTCACCAGTGTTTTTATTATTATTACTACCACTACTACCATGATGTGCTTCAGAGAAGGGCTGTCTTTGGGGTAGAGGTGTAGAGACGGGCTCCCAGTGTGGGCAGAAATCTCCCCCCCACACACCTCCTACATGAGCTGGGGGGAGCAGCAAAGCAATCCAACCATGACCTGTCTGTCCCTTCGCAAGTTAGGGCATGCCAAGCTTGTCCTCCTGTGCTTTCTTCAGTGCCGTCAGGTGAGACAGTCCAAACGTTAAACACTCAGCGAAATCCTTCCTTCCAAAGGCCACTGTAACATGGGCTGTGATCATACTGTCTCATGTACCACCCACAGCCGCTTCTCCCAGAGAGTCAGAGCACTTTGGGGCATTTCAAAGAAAACAGTTTTTGTGTGCTTCTTGGCAAGTACGGTCCAAAAAAAAACAAAACCAAGAAAAAAGAAACTTACTATAAAAAGATGAAAAAGAGTAGTTACTTAATGGCACTTTTCAGGTTACGCAGAGCTTTGGAACGTGAAAAGACACGAGAATTTGTTTCCCTTTATTTGGTTAATACCGGAATGAAATGTGTATAACAAATCTACCCAGTATCCTGAAATAGGAGGCCTGGGAGGACTGATATGTTTGTGCAACCCACTAGTTACACAATGTAGCAAAAGAGGCCATAGCAAAAGGAGGGAAGTAGAAATATAGGAGAAATAATTGCATTGGTTGTGGTAAATGATTCATGTCCAACTCAGCCTTGCTATAATTACATTCTTAGGCTTGGATTCTCAGTGAATACTCTGCTAGTAAGCACAGGAATGAAAGGGGATTCAAGGGAAGGGAGGGCTGCCTTACCATTGCACAGGGCATAAAATTAATCTGTGCATGTTGCTGCATGATATTCCACTACAAGAACATTCACCCTTTGCCACTATCCACTGTTGTTTCTAATATGGAGATGACAAAACTAGGGAAGAAGAGAATTGATTAGGCTTTGTTTCATTCAAGGTTTTTTTTTACTTCCAAATTAAAACCCATGCAGAAAGGATGTTTGGGCTTCAGTGGAGGCAGATTTGCATGCTAGGGAAGACAATATTCCGGTGGGGTTAAAGAGTTACCAGCATTCACAGTGCCTGAAAGGCAAGAGAAACTGCACACCTGTAGCTGAAACACAGGTTACATACTTGTTAAAGTGAGGAAGGAGGAAAGCTTTTTGTCAAGCCTGTGACAAAAGAGGAAAGACAGGCAGAGAAATGAGAAAAGAAGCCACAGCAAATTAAAGACCATCTCTCAACTTCCTTCAGGGAAAGATTTTCTATAAATAAAAAGAAAAGGTTTCTTAAAAGTCTAGAGTTCTTCATGATATACAAGAACAATAAAAGCGATACTGTATAGAAATCTCATCCCTAGCAAGTGTCTCTAGACATGTTATATAAAACACC
Source organism: Ciconia boyciana (assembly GCF_034638445.1). Classification (NCBI taxonomy): domain Eukaryota; kingdom Metazoa; phylum Chordata; class Aves; order Ciconiiformes; family Ciconiidae; genus Ciconia; species Ciconia boyciana. Next base: position 65,775,905 of record NC_132934.1, read on the forward strand.
TGTAAACCCAGGGGTGAAAAAAAGCTTACTTCTTTTAAGCTTCTCAATTTTTCTACCACTTGCACTGCTGTCAGCTGAGAGTACGGAGCCATCTAAGAGGAGATCTTTAAAAATATCAAAGGCTATTAGACTCCAAACCTACTACCTCTCAGCAAACAACCCCCACCCACAGGACCAGAGTTTGTTTTCCTGCTGTTTCTTTCCTAAGACTTTAGGTTCTTGCAAGAAGACCCCTGATTTGTCAAAAAAAGTAGAGATTTTTAGGAATTATTGTAAGGGGAGGGAGGGAAAACAAATATCAGCAGCACTCTACCTGCCCTCCCAGCTGCATCACGCCAGCTTTGCAGCATGATGGCTCTGAGGATGCTTTACCTATTTGGTCCTGCAAGGCCAGTGCCATGATCAGTCTTGGGTAACAGAAGTGGCAAGGAGAGGTGCTGCCAATCTAGGTGAAAAATTCAAAATGTACCACCTCAGCACCACAGGAGAAACCAGGAGCCATATCCACAGGCAGCACTGGGGCAGCTGTTGCATCCATAGGAATGAAGAACAGGGATCAAAATTGATCATAACTGGGGAAGAGTCCCGTGAGTTTACTAGCAAGCCCCACTGCAAAGCAGACACATGAACACGTTTGAATCCATCAGGAGATGAAACAAACAAAAATATGACCATCTCCTCCTGCCCCTGTCCCAGCAGGGATGGCCAGGAGCAGATGGGACACCCCGAGGGTTTCCTCACCAATGTGTTTGCTGTTCTCACCACAGCCACACTTGGTAAAGATGCCTCCTCTTGTCAATATGTTTTCCTCCATCAGAATAATATAAAACAGAGGGCTGATAGATTTAGCACTTGCTTTTGTCCCCTTCATGCTTTGTGGATGCCAAACAACTGATCCCTGGGGTCCATTTGAACACTTCCATCCCCATGAGCATTTGTGAGGCAAAAAAAAAAAGAAAGAAAATCTGAGCTGTTTAGTTGTGTTTGTTGGCTTTGGACTATTTTTCATCAGGCAATGTTCAAACACTTTGCTATCTCTGAACAGATCCTCATGATTACTAGTAAATCAAATGAAAATCCCAAACTGAAGGCTGACAGAAATTTTTCTTAGGTTTTGTCCTCATTGGAAAACAGATTTCTCAACTCCAGCTTTTTTCTTTCTTTCATTCTTTCTTTCTTTCTTTTTTTTTTTTTTTTAAATCACAAGTGTCTTTAATACTCAGAAAAGGAACTCAATCCAAAAGGATTGACATGTCTTCAGGCTGTTGTTCTCTTCCTGGAGAGTAAAGGTCGGGCTGGCCTGTGACAGTACAAGTCACTCTCCGTGGATATGCCGCCGTAACAGATCCTGCTGCAGCAGGGCTACTGTCAAGGGTTGGTTGGGCCTTTTCAGTTTTAGCCTGTTTCTGGAAATAATTAAGAGGAAGAAAAGGAGAGGGCAAGAAGTGCTAACTACATTTTTTTGTTGTTTTGTTTTGGTTTTTTTGTTTTTTTTTCCTCATGAGTCACCTGCACAGTTTGCTCAATTTCTATGTGAAACGAAAGTGGCCAGCGCAGCACATGGTGTGGATGTGCCGCTGGGATCCTCTGGCCAAACCCAAGGGGAAGTCGTGGCATCACCAGCAGCAGGGCCACCTGGGGCCTTGGGGGCGACGGGGCGCAGGTGACAGCCGGGAAAGCTGGAGGAGGTACCCAGGGAGCGCTGCTCTTCAAGACCGACATCTACATCTCGCAGAACTATCACTCAGAAGGGAAGTGAAACCTGGTGAACGTGGTATGGGACACAAAGGAAAGACATGAGAGCTCAAAAGATGTTCAAAAGAACAAATTATTTTGCAGCTCTGAAAGATTATCCCACTTTTTGTCTTACTGAGCCACAACCAGCTGAAGACCCAAGAGGTTCCCAGTATCTCATGGCAGGATCTGCCTCTGGGACGGGGCAGTGTCATGAGTAAGTGTTGGCTCTGCACCTCCCACCAGCTGCCAATGAGCGCAGTACAGACACAATCCCATGCAATATCTTGAATGTTAGACGATTATTTTCCATGTATATAAACCATGTTGGGGTATGTGTTTGCATGCCTGTGTGTACATGTGTAGGTGCATTATGTCATCTATTTTTACATTGTTTAATTGTCTGTGAATGTGGATGTACCATGGAAATAGTTTTTCATTGAACTGGTACAAGGTGGAAACACACAGGATTGTGTGCCCTGCAAGCCTTTAAAATATACTATAACACAAATCAAAACGTCTTGTCCTTTGGGATCACAAATGGGGGTGGTGCTAGGGATAAGTGCTAGAAAGCTTCAAACCGAAGGTTTTTCTTTTTTGTTTGTTTATTTCATGAATGCTGGCCCCCAAATATTTTTTTTCCTGCATGGTATTTTGAGTATCGTGACATTACATGATTAAAAAGTATATTTGTAATCTATATCTTGCACTTTTTAACCTGTAGAAGTGTCCTTAGCTGTTAGAGGAATTCATAATTTATGAACAAGTGACAGCTTCAAAGGTCAGAATAAAGGTTTTGCACACCTGCTGGAAAACTGGAGTTAAAAGATTAAATAAGAATATACAAACCATTAATTCCCAATTTGAGTACCTGTAGTATTGATACCCACAGCACTTGCTGAAAGAAAGAAGCAGGTGTGTTTCTTTTATGAAACTTTTCTAAAGAAGTAAGATTTTGAAAATGAACAGTTTTCATTTTATCTTTGGTTTTTATCTGGATTTTTTAACACTGTAAGAGAATGAATGATCTAGAAATGATCATGTAAGTCTTTCCCTTGACCTGTCAAGATAAGTCTAGTGAATGTAGTTTTGAAAGACAAGCAGCACTCAGTTTTGCAGGCCTTATCATTGAGTAATTCTTCCTTACAAGCAGGAAGATGAAAATAGTGATAGTAAATATAACTTAAGGTGAGTGAGGGTTGCAAAATTAGATACTTGGCTGCATGGAGATACTTAGATATATTAGGATGAAATCACTAGGGGTATAAAATCAATGAATGTGTATTAAGACACATTAATCCCAAGTTTAATGTGGCCTTAATTTACTGCAGTTTAATCCTCCTCATTTTCACTTTCTGCTAGGAACTTGTACTTCAAAACATGAAAATTGTCATATTGCCAAAGTGCTTTGACACTGTGTTCCAATAAGCTTGTCAAATGTAAAACTTAAGTCTGCAAGATTAATTTCCCTGTAATCTTGAAGGCTGCTATTTTGAAGTGCATTTTGGAAGACTCTAATGTGTTAGCATGAAATAACAGAATGATTTGGTGTCCCATTTGGTAGGTGGCTTTCACTCCAGAATACAGTTTCTCAGGACACTGTCTATGCAGCAAGCTACTTTTTTTGGGTAACAAAATCTGTAGGAGTACCTTCACTAGTCCCTGGAAGTTAGAGTTACTAAGAAGGAGGTAACTAGAATATGCATAACTCAGAGACAGTTGCTGTTTTCAGTAATCTGATACACTTTGTCCTGTCCACACAGTGCTTAGTTGTGCTACAGTAAATATCAAATATTGAAATCGTAAATTCTTTGCCAGGCAGAAAGAATCTGAATTTGAGCTGGTGTGGAGTAGCAGATAATATATGAACTTGACCCCTGCCAGCCCCCAACCAGACTATTTCAGTATCTGGTTTTGTGTAATCACTGTTTTCCTCTCTGCCGTTTTATTAGCGTTATCCCTTGGTTTACAGTCAAAATATTGCTCCCAGCTGCTACAAAAGGCAACGTAGCCAATATCTTTTCCACAAAGTAAACATCTTGTCCAGGATACACCCAGGAAGGACCCTGGGTTCACACTAAGGGCTTAAGCAGAGCTTGATCCATGTGGGCACGTCAGTCCATCTTATTCTTTTCCTCAATAAATGAGTGTGAATCATCTTTTGACTGGTCAAGAGCATGGCCATCTAATAGTAACTATTCATTCGGTGGAGCCTCAGCATAGCACTTCATCTGTGCATACAACTTTAAAAGGATGTAGCCTCAATTTTCCTAGTAATAACCTTGTTTCTACTCTTCAGCTGAGGCCCTTTGTTTGGCCACCATGGTGGCTGACTGGATGAGACCTTTGAATTTACAACTTCTTTTGATATTCAGTCTTCGTGCCCTGGTACAAAAAGGAAGAAAACGCTGATGGAGGTAAAAGACAAATCCACGGGTGGATGTTATATGACAAACAAAGTGAACAAAATTGTCTGAAAAGCTTTGGTTTATATGGATGCTGAAATAGTCTTGGGATGTAGCAATCTGGAAAAGACTGCCTTTTTTCACTTTTATCTTGACATGATGAAGGAACCAAGGAACAAAAGCCCCTAGAAGGGGCAAGCGGCAGACTTTGAATGATACACAGGTTAGGCAATGGTTATGTGTTGAGCATAAGTACACTTTCAGAACTGATGCAGTTTTGGAAATGGTAGTGTCATAAACAACATAACTTTCATCATGATTTAGCTAACATTATAGTTCTTACATGACAGTGACAAAAAAGCTTTAGACAACTTTAAGCTTTAGAAACCTTCTACCATGATTCATTTGGATTATGTAATGATCTTCCAAACTCCTATGCCTCTTCCACACAGTTATTGTTAAAACTCCCTTTTTTTTTCCTTAGGTGAAGACACATTAAACACACATAGAAAAAAAAAAAAAAAGAAAAAAAAAAAAAGAACAAGTATTTTACACAGAATGACCAAAAATTGTAGACTCTAAAGCCCTTCTGCAGAATACTCTCAGAAAGCAAGGAACTGTACCTCCAGTCCACATACTTGAATAATTCCTCAAACATCCTCGTGTCCTCAAGATTTATTTTCAATAATTAAAAAATGTTTTTAAGTGTAGTTCTCAAGGGTGGAGCTGATGCCCCATGTCAGTATTTCCACTAACATCCTGGATTGCACGTTCTGCAGAAAAGCATAAAGTGCTATGGCATTTTTTTTTTTAAATTTAATTTGGAACTTCTTCACCCTTTCCATTATTATTTTTATTATTATTTTTACCTTGTAGCTCCTATATTCTTGTAATGACACATAAGAAGGTGCTTAAAGGTCTTCTTGAAAGTAGCATTGCAGAGCGCATAACAAGCAGGGTTGATGGTGCTGTTGATATAACAGAGCCAATAACCTATGGTCCATACAGTGCTGGGGATGCAGGATGTGCAGAAGCTGTTGATGAGCACCATCACGTTGTATGGGGTCCAGGTGATGATGAAGGCCAGGAGGATGGCCAAAATAGTCCTTGTCACTTTTTTCTCTCTAGAAGGAGGTGGTTTCTTTTTGGCTGGCTGCTTTGTCATCTTGACGATTTTCCGGGCTACACTGTTCTGCTTCTCCTCCCCGTTGGTGCCTACAATCTCCACAGTAGTGTTGGTGGGGGCACAGCAGTCACCCTTTTGGGACTTGGTGACTATCCTGATGCATGTCAGCTTGGAGCTCTCCACTTTGAGATGGTCTTGGGAGGCAGAAGCCTGGCTGGCATCTTTGGCAGCTTCATCCTCTTTCATGTTGGAAGCGACCACACTGACAGAGGTGGAGTCGTTGGAGCTCTCCTTCTCCTCCCCTTGAACACAGTTCTCCGTCACAGTCTCTCCAGTGGTTTTTCCATTCTGAATTTTGCTGTGCTCCAACCCATCCCCACTGGTTGGGATGTTGTTATTGTTTGGTTTCACTATTTTACCTTGGACAAGGCTAGGGGAAACTGTATCTTGGTTTTGGGCAGCTTCCTTTTTCCCTTTCTTTATCCGACTTTTACTGGCTTGAGAGATTTGCCAGTAAAGGACAGTCATGATGATAACAGGCAAATAGAAGGCTGCAATGGCAGTGCCAAAAGTGACGGCAGCGTTGGAAAAAAACTGGATGTAGCAATCCCCATCTGGGACAGTCCTTCCTCCCACAATGAACTGCCAGAAGAGAATTGCAGGGGCCCACAGGATGAAGGACAGCACCCACGCAGCTGCAATCATCATGCCTGCCATCTTAGTGGTCCGCTTTACAGGATATGTCAGAGGCTTGGTGACACAAAAGTATCTGTCAAAGCTGATGATGAGGAGGTTCATTACAGAGGCGTTGCTGACCACATAGTCAAGAGCCAGCCAGAGGTCGCACACCACAGGCCCTAAGGGCCAGTAGCCTATCACAGTGTAGAGGGTGTATAAGTTCATAGAAAAGATGCCAATGATCAAGTCAGCGCAGGCCAAGCTGAACAGGAAATAGTTGTTGACAGTCTGTAGGTGCCTGTTGACTTTGATTGATACCATGACGAGGATGTTCCCAATTATGGTGACTAGACTGAGAGACCCTGCTACCAGGACAATGAAGACCACCTCAACAGTTTTATAGGGGCTCTCCAAAGCCATCACATTTTCAGTGGAAGAGTTTATGTACGTTGAGTTATTCATTTCTGTTCTGCTAACAAGATACCCAATTATCACTTAAGCCTGCAGAGGAAAGAAAACAAAACAGATACCGTCATGAAATTAGTCCCTGTGTGTTTAGGAAATGGATCCCAGAAAAACTACTTGGAAAAAGTTTAAAGGTAGAAGATGTGTGCAGAAGGACCAGTCAGCTTTGGCTAATGAAAACACCTTGCAATATACAATATCCCCTTAGGAATAACATACCAAAAGGATGCCTCTAAATATGTGACAAAGACACAACATTTGAACACAGATCTAGAGTTCTAAGTTCTCAGATGCATTTTTCTCTTTGTCCTGTTATAAACCTAATAATGACTTGAACATTTTGGAACCAGATCTGCATATTGATTTCTTTCCTACCAACAAAATAGTTAACTTTGCTCATTTCAAACCCTATTCCAAATAAAAAAATCCAGTCCTGAGGGTATACCATTCTTATAACCCAAGGTGAAGATGTGATTTACCAGGAGCCAGATCACACGAAGGTGACTTACGTTTGCATCTTTCCTTCATGTTCCACCTGGGTATGCTTCTGTGAGGTTTATGGAACAAGTTTGTGTCATGTCTCCCTCTAATTTTCTTACACTGGAGTTACTTTTTTGTCAACGCTTGCAAAGATTTTGGCACTGCATCAAATTAAAATTATTGGTCTGCTAATAAACAAAAAAAGGGTAGGGCTGTTGAAATCAATAGAATTAGTAAACTCACCTCAGTTGAGCATCTGGCTATCTAGTTAGATGTGTACAATTTTTATATTTTTTTTTCCATTTCAGTGAGATTAAAGTGATTTTTTTTACATCCTCTTGACTATTTGTACCTGGAAAAAGGCTTGTTGTTTGTTTTTTTTTAACATGATGAGGTTATCTCTTGATGCTTGCTTGCTTGTACTTTCCTCAGTTTTTCAAATCACAATATTTTTAATCCGTATCACATAAAGCTACGACAAAAGGTATGAAATGAATAGCAGGGTAATGGTAAAGAAAGAAACAGATAAAAATCAGTTCTGTTTATACACAGCAATTATTTTTGTGCCCTGTATAGCCTACTAGCAGTACTCAATAAATAGTAATTAAAATACTAGCAATATACATTTGATAGAAGACCAAGAAAACAGCACATGCTTTTGCCTTAAGGATATAGACTATCCTTTTGTGCATCTGCTGGAAGTCAATAGAATGCACTGGAATTGTACAGCCAGCCTCTGAGCGCTCATTATTTATGAGCTGTGCTCAAGGGATTATTGAGGCATGAAGGCCAGCTGTGACAGAGAAGTTAGGTTGTTTCTAATTGGAATATTCTCCTTTTTTCCCCACACATAGGGCACCACTTCTTTAAGACAGAGCTTCTAAATGTGGGGGTGCAATCAAAGGAAGACAAAAAATTCAGTTATGCTTGGCTCCGCCATACATCAGGGATTAAGGAATCTTTCTCTGGCCCCTGTGACTAACCTGCTGATGCACAGAAATATACAATCCATGTCACTTTAATGGAGCAATGCATTTTCACTGTCATTTCATCGCTGCATATTTTCTTTCAGATGCAAAAGGAAGAAGATGATGCAAAATGTCGTCACAACAGCAAAACCTCTTCTGGCCTCTAAGAAAAATAAGCAAGTCTGTCTCTGTGTAACAGTCAAAATGCTATACCAGGGTAAAGGTTTTCTGTCTAAGGCAACTTTGTAATCTTGTAATTTATACTTAAAGAAATACAACTGGCAGAAGTGGGGCTCATATATTTGTCTTTGCTTTTAAAAACAGCTAAGATTTGTTTGCCAATTCCATGTTGAAGTGAACACATGGATAAATACAGGAACATAAGGCTAGACAGATATTTTTTCCTACTATCTATTCACACGTACATCCCTAAAATCCTTGGGATCGGGTTCAAGAGAATAAAACTGTGAGGAGGAATGCGTTAATTAAATCTGTGTTTTGTACAGTAAGAATAGGCTGAGGGGAATATAAAAGAATTTATACTCTGTGCAAAAAATAGACAGGAGAATAGCCCAGACATCTTTAATACATAGGACTGTCATTTCAGCAATTCACTGTGTGTTTTTCACCCAAAGCCTCGCAGCTGGGCACATGGCTATCCAGTTAGATGTGTAAGATATCAATTTTTTGGGACAAGCTAAGAACTTCTCGCAAGCAGAATTGTTTATGAACATTCTTGACAGAATGCCTTTTTGATGAAAAGACAAAATAACTCACAGAGATGTATTGATTTCAAAAAAAATTCAGCTGAAAAGAGTTTGTGATCCAGGGCTCTGCAGCTACCTTTGGTGACAGAGAGTGAGAGGAGGAGCAAGGAGGGAAGAGAGTGAGAGAGGATCAGAGCCAAAAGAATTGTGCTTTATGATAAGAAAACAAATGTTTCTCTAAAATTTCATTTTGACAAAATGTTCAGAGGTTTTGCTTTCATTCCACTGAAGAACTAAAATTCATCTTAAAACCTTAAAACTTGTTGTGAAACCAAATTACCATCTCCCAGATAACTTTATACCTAAGTCTTTTCAGCTGATATTTTTACCCAATTCCAGTGGAAATATTGGTAATTCAGTATAAATTCCCTTGATTTTATTATCTCCGGTGCAAGGAGCTGGATGAGAGCTAAAAGCTAATTTGACTTGTTAGGAATAGGATTTCACTGTGTTCTTTTCAATGGAAGCAAAGCAGAGGAGTCCCTTTCCCAGTGATCTCTCTTTGCACGAAATTTTCCTGTCATGAGAAGGCTGGTAGTTCTGGATTGCAAATTACATTGACAGTTATGGCTTTCTTAGGTATGGAGAAACATACCTGCTATCACCCCAGTAAAATCTTGCATCAATATGATTTTACAGTGAACCAGGTTTTGCTCTGTGTATTGATGAGAAGGTATAGGGTGGAGAAACATTTGATTTCGACTGACATATATCATTGCTGCTGATAGTACTACCATTATATGAACAGAGACAGAGGTACGCATGCTTTCTAATCCAAGACCCCCTGAAATCTGCTGGACTCTTTCCTGTTGGCTCCAGAAGGGTTTGAATCAGGCCTGTACCAAGGTTTCTGTTTCTTATTGTGGCCACTTGCTCCCTCGGTACAGGACTGCCTGTGGACTACTTTTGTTTTTGTCATGCCATGGAGCCCATCTCTCCTGCCGGAGAGGCAGTTGTTATGGGAACAGATGTTATTCAGATGTTATTCATCAGGCAGACCTACAGGGCAGAGGCATTTTAAGGTAATATGACCTCCCGTTATGAGAAGTACCAGATCTTATTCTTGAACAAACAGAGCTCTCCTCTGCAAGCCCATGGGTGTTTGTGTGAGTTGCACAATATGGCACTGACTCCCGTGGGCTACCATAATTTATCCTCATATACTAAGTGCATTCTTTCTAAACAGAGAATACCCAGAAAAGGCAAGAAATTTCTCTTGTGACCTGAAAACCAACCAAGTTCATTTTCTGAAATATATTTTAAAATATATATGACTTTGTGGAATGCAAACACCATAATCACTGCACGGAAAATGTCCAAAGCCAAGAAATCCACATATAAAATAATTCATTGTTTGATATTTGATATGTAGTTGGGAAACATTTCCAGTGCAGTAGTTTCTCCCCTCTAAAGAATTACTTCATAGTGCTGAAAATCATTCCCTTCCCTTCTCTTGACTAGACAAGGGTTTGGGGCAGAACAGGGGGATTTGGTGGGCTACATGGTATGTGCACTTTTGGCCTGGTGCGATGCCAGGTCTTTTTGCAGTGAGTAGTGGACAGGCAGAAGCAGGGCATGGGTGGGTTGACCTGGACCCCCATTACCACTCGCAAGGAGAAACGCAGTCCAGGCTGGCATAGGCTGGAGTAAACCTTCACAGAGCATGCTGGCAGCCGTGGTCTGCTTTGCTTTCCTTCATTTACCTCCCTAGCAGTCACTGGGAAGAGCAAAACAGAGGTCTGATGGGTGAATTCTGTAAGCTGGTTCCCTGTAAAAGGGAACCGTGGTGAGTGTGAGGAAGCAAAATGATGCCATTGAGGGTATTCATCCTGTTCCATCGCAGACCCTGAGGAGGAGGCCTGCAGAAATGGGAGGGAAAGGAGAAAGGACAAGGACTGCATGTCACACTTAGGATCATGATCCTCAAACAGGAGGTACTTAGGTATTACATCCTACTGACTGTGCTTTCCACTTGCCCTGGCAGGATCCCATCCCTTTGGTGCAGATGGATCTTGTAGCAATCATTGTAATTTTAAATTTAGAATATATCTCCAACATCTGTCACAAAACAGACTATGGAAATGTTGTGTATATTGAAAAAATGGCTGATATGCCATGCCTGTCAACATCTGTTAGACAAATCCTTCCTCTGTATTGTGCATATTGCCAGGTTAAATATGGTAAGGATTTAATGGCTTCTTTGAATCCTCTGAAACCATATAAAGGTCAAGACATGAAAGAGGCAACAAACGCTCTGTACCTGAAAGTTATATTTGTGATTTAAATGGGATTACCCAGGAACCTATGTGCATTGCTACTCTGAGCACTTTTCAGCATTAAATTCTCAAACAAAAGTAAAATAGACTTTTTAAACTTCTCTTTGATCCAGTTCCTCCAGTCCAAACCTATGTAAAATGGATTTGATTTTTGCTGTAGCCATAATATTTTTTTTTTCCGAACTGATTTTGGTCCTGAACTGCACTGGTTTTGATTCCAGGTTCCTTCCTGGCACCATTTAAAGCCGCAGTGTGAAAAAAGGGAAAGAAACAAAACCCCTAAACCTGTGACAAATACACTAGGCACGTTAGTCAGAATTTATTACAGACTTAAGAGAGATTATAGATCTAGTCTGGGTATTTGGTAAAAAATAACATTTCAGAAAATTCCAAATTCAAAAATCTTTGCAAAGTGTTACTGCCTTGGTGTGGTCCAGTCTTTTCATTTTCATGCATTTTTGTTTTTCTCAATCAACTCATGTCCTAAAAAAAAAAAAAGATATTCTGTGGGCCTGTCTGGGTCTACTTTTCCCCATCTCATCATGAAGGGTAACTAAAGGCAAAATAAACAATTTCTGCACATATCTTGAAACAACAAGTAGATCAGATTGTAGAGCATCAACAAAAGCAGACTAACACTGTGCCACTAAAACCAATTGAAATAAAGCAAAAATAAAAATACTCCCCCCAAAGCAGTAGGGAACTGTACATGAGTAGGTGGCAGTGCTGGCATCAACATTGCTGCCTCAGTGCTATTGTTAGGGACTGACGATTTGTACAGCTATTAACTACATCTTACTTACTGCTGTTCTAATAGTCTAAAACTGGTAAATATAGTGCCATGAGCCCAACTGGTTTGCATTCAAAATCATAAAATCATAGAATCATTTAGGTTGGAAAAGACCTTTAAGATCATAGAGTCCAATCGTAAACCTAACACTGCCAGGTCTACCGCTAAACCATGTCCCTAAGTGCCACGTCTACACTTTTAAAAACCTTTTTTACTTTTTTAATACCTTTTTAAATGCACGTCTATGTCTTTTAAACACCTGCAGGAATTGTGACTCAACCACTTCCCTGGGCAGCCTGTTCCAATGCTTGCCAACCCTTTCACTGAAGAAATTTTTCCTAATAGTCAACTTAAACCTTCCCTGGTGCAACTTGAGGCCATTTGCTCTTGTCCTATCACTTATTACGTGGGACAAGAGACCGACCCCCACCTCTCTACAACCTTCTTTCAGGTAGTTGTGGAGAATGATAAGGTCTCCTCCTTTTCTCCAGGCTAAACAACCCTAGTTCCCTCAGCCGCTCCTCACAGGACTTGTTCTCTAGACCCTTCACCAGCCTCGTTGCCCTTCTCTGGACACGCTCCAGCACCTCAATGTCTTTCTTGTAGTGAGGGGCCCAAAACTGAACACAGTATTCAAGGTGCGGCCTCACCAGTGCCGAGTACAGGGGCACGATCTCTTCCCTACTCCTGCTGGCCACGCTATTTCCAATACAAAATCACACAAGGAAAAATATAGGCAGTATATACAAAAAAATACAATAATCTCTTTAGTTTTAGGAAATAACCAAAAAGAAGCAGTTTTTCCTCAAAGGTCTGGATAATTATGTATTTCTACTATATTGGTACTGTTGTTGTTATTACTACTATTGTTATGCTGATAGTCACCCACTGGTACTAGGGCACTTAATCTATTATCTTTCTGTAAGTATAGTTTTGGCTGCAGATATGTCTTTGTTTTTCAGGACCTGTGTAATCAAGAGAGAATTTGCATTTGGTCTTTGGGCAGCTGACATCATTCCAAGTTAAATTCTGCATCTTAATGCATTGGCAAACCTGAAAAGTATGCTTAATAGGCATGGTTTTATCTAACTGGTTTTGATCCACAAAAAGGGATTTTTTACCTCCTGGACTTGAGGAGATAACTTCACTCATGTGCCTCTTTATTCTTGCTAGGATTGTATATAAAGAACCCTTGGTCCCAAACCAGTGAGCAAATAGCCAAGTCTCTTGGTGAAGTTATGGCAACATTTTTCTTTGCACTCTGGTGGAACTGTATGACATGGTTGCCCATATGGTAAAAGTGACTGAATACAATGGTCCATATCATTCCTTCTGACTCCGACCTGCAATACTGTGCACATCAGCTTGTCAGAGGTGCTTACATGCTGGAGGGAATTTACAGAATGGCAACTGAAAAGGCAGAGTGTTTCACCGCTACATTTCAGGCAAAGTAAATAGTTCAGGACACTTTCGCTGTGGAAAGCTAGAATAGCAATTTTTTTTCCTTTTTCAGGTAAGCTGTGAAGTGTGTGTGTGGGGGGTCTGGAAATCTAGTTACTAAGATCAAAAGAATTTTATAACCCAGAAATCAGAGAACAGAGTAATATTTGGTCTATGGAGTATGAAAGGCAAAACGGAGCTTTTACTGAAGCATCCCACAGTTCACTCTAAAGGGTTGAGTTAAATGGAGAGGATCTCCATCTAGGGGCACAAAAAGGTAGCTACCACATAAAGCAGCCATTTCCAGCAGTAGGATGGCTTCAATGTGTGCTGAAAATTTAGGTGCAACTTAAGTATATCTTAGGTGGACGAGCCCCTATTTTATTACAATTTACATTTTATTCTAATTAAGGAGCAGGTATATAATCTGATGAAATTCTGAAACCATTACAATTAGATATTCTTGTAGCAGTCTGAATACTGAGGCATAATTAGACTGGGGTAGCCAGTCTAATTATACACGTGCTCAGGCCTGAGTTTACCCACTGCAACCAGTATTATTTAGTTGTCACTTTAGGCATGATCCAACTCAAAGTGTAGTTTCAGAGTAGGTCGTAAATGGGTATGAAGAGTGGCTGGTGTCATCAAAAGGGACTAGCTCATGCCACACACACATTTCGTCAGTGGACTTATGCTGATTTCCACTTGCAGAGGATATAGGCCAGCTAGAAAAGGGAGAGAAAAGTGACAGATTTCAGTTTTCCCTCCTTGCGCTGCACCACTATTGCTGGAAGTTGACTGAAGCTCCTCACACCAGTCAACCCCAACAAGACAAGTTTTATCTGTATATAACTATCTTCTTCAAGCACTTTAGATAAAATACTCATACCAGAACTCAGCCGAAAATTATATCTATCCTCAGCCCTGGGAAAGGTTCCCTCAGCAGAAAAGTTATTTAAGCTTCTGTTAAGATTGAATTGAAGATCATTAGATTCCAAGATATATTCTCTGACGAAACAGTGCCGTGATAGGTAAGTACTCCCTCTGCAGCCCAGCGCGGATTGGAGGCACAGTACTTCATTATCCTCGTATCAGCTATCATGCCTGTGCTATTAAATAGAAAAACCTTATAAGAGCTACTCAAATTCCCTGGGTGACAAGTGGCAAGGCTAGGGAAAGAGGAGAGGTTCAGAAGGCTGACTGAAACAGCTCACGATTTGTTCTGAATACCTGGAGCTAATACATAACAGAAATGCACCTCTTATTTAAAACCTGTACAGGTAGATCTAAAAAAAAAAAAATCCTGAACAGAAAAATCAAACAAACAAAAAAGCAAAACCATACTCTTTCTGTTTTTTCCTGGTTTAAATTATTTTTTTCCTGCCAAAACCTGAAGGAATATTGGTGATGAAATAACAGAGAACCATAATACAGTACAGGGCGGTCTCTCAAAGAACCACTGATTAACCCCCTCAACCTTGCAGAGTCCAGCAAAGATACGGTGTTATTTCAGTGAATCTCTGCAAATCCCTCCAAGTCATGGAGGTCCTTTTGGGACCCTGAATAAACCCATGGAGACTCTTACTGTTCCTCAGAGATTTTGCAGCCTTCAGTAGTGTCTCTGACAGGCATATTAACATACTGAGGGCCCAAAGGGACTCTTACTGAAGTTAAAGAAAATCTTTCCTTTTCCCTTGGTTGGAAACGGTGTTAGTACATTGCTTTTGTCAGTGATTTCCTTATTCGCTCACTTATGATTTAGCACACTCACTTGTGATATCTCTAGATGATCCTCGAACTTGCTTTGGAAAGTACCCAGTTTCTTTACTAAGCAAATGCTTTTAAATTTCTTGTAAGTCCATCATGGACACTATTACATGAGGCTCTCAAGAGCCTGAAAATCTAGTCTGTTCTGCTTCTGTGTCCATTAATCTTGAGGATTTTTACACATCTTCCATTTTACTTAACAGCTTACCTAAGATGTAGATTAGAAGCACAGAGAAGAAAGCTGACTCAGATATAAAAGGAGCTGGCTCAAATTCTTTGCAAGAATTTAAGCATATATTGAACTCAAGTTCAAACTTGTTCCTGAGAGGGCAGCTAAGTCTTTTCTTATGCTTGTATTTCTGCAGACTGCATTTAAGACAGTGATAGTGAAAGAACCTAATTAGCTCTTTACCTTACCAGAAAGGAGTGGTACCTAAATTCCCAAATCAGAATCCAAGCCCATTCTGCAGTCTGAGAGAAGTCTGTTTGTGAAAGATGGAAAGGTGCTAACAATACTTAATAAAACATTTGTAAAATATTTGAAAATCTGAAATGAAGTGTTTGCTACAGCTAATTGTACACATGTTGATCACAGCTATGAATGTTTACTGTGAGCCTGCATGATCATTTCTCCTTTTGTGGACAGAGAACCTCAAAGATTACATATTCCTTGCCAAAGGAAGGAAATATTTATTTAGCGGGTTTTCTGCAGCATTTATGTTCACTGTTACTACGTTATTACAGGCTCTCTAAGTCTCTGACTGTGTTATGTTTCACTAAATGACTGCTACCTACTTTAATTACATACACTGTAGTTGCAGACTAATTACATTTTTACTCCATTACAGGTTTAAGAAATCCATGTCTAATTCTGGCTCTGATGCATGGCTCCAGATATTGTTCTCAACATGCTGCAGTTACACTTAACAATGTAAAATACCTTAGCTTTGCATACGAATAATTCACCATGGCATTAGGAGAAGCCCCTATCCTATGTTAAACAAGAATGTAATGTTTAACAAGGTTAACTTAATAACAGGAAATTGGTGGTCTTGTCTCTGATCATGTACCTTGTGTTAAAAATATATTCAGCATTGCTGGGCCAGGAAGACTAAAATGCATAAGCAAATATTCTCAAGCTATCTGCTCATTTTGATTTTTCAAGAGACATTGCAAAGGTTGTTCACAAACTTTGACCTCTCTTGCATGTTTGCAAAAAGAAAATAATTGGAATATTTGAAATGCAAGGTTTCAAAAGTGCTACATGGAATTATTTGAAACCAAAACTATTAAAAGCCTGAGGGGCATTAACTAACACAGGACAGAGAAGAGCAGGCAATTATTGTATGCATAGATCTGCACTGTGAGGCATGAAAAGGCTACACAGAATACTGTCCCTAGCTGCAATGCTTCAGCTCAGCTTCTCCCTCATGGGAGGCAGTTTACTATGATTACTAAACACAAAACCTTATGCCCCCGGTCACAGGAAGTGCTTGGACACAGGTGTGTACAGAAAATACTGTTATCCCACATGGGATTTTCAAACTGATCTTGCCACTTCAGCAATGAAGTCTATGAGATACAAAGCTTCCACAGGGTGATGGTGATGAATATACCTGATGACACTTGCACATTTTATTCTAATTCAGAGATGAGTTTAAAAAAAAAAAAAGAAAAAAAGAAACACTTTTAGGTCTTGAGACAAATAGGTTGATTTTAAAATTCAGACTTCTAGTGACCGTGCCATTATAGTTTACTGGATGGGAATCTCTTTCACGGCAGAAGCACCACGTCAGCTTCACCTAGAGTGCTGGTAGAGTGACTTGACTTGTATGAAGTCAGTTGCTCTCCCATTTCTGGTATTGAGGATCTCAAACTGTTTTCATTAATATCTTGAAATTCCATAATTATGTGTAGATTACTCTTTCCTTTGCTTTGGCAGGCTTAGCTGTTATTGTCTGCAAGTTTGCTGTTTCTACTTCCTCATCTCAGACCACCTTTCCACAGCAAACATGTCATAGTAGGAAAAGACTACTAACTAATACATTTTGTTTCCTGAGGTTTTACTTTACCCTCATCTTCTGCAGTCACCTACATGGTCCAGTTCTCTCAATCTAATTCCATCTTTACTTAACAACTCTTTAAACTGGGACTTGATGGTAAACTCACGGGAAGGGAAATACTATCTAGATAGGAATACTATCTAGTAATGTACTTAGGAAACAATCTTCTCCATCAAACTGCTGAGTCCCTGGGGTGTCGTGTCTCAGATTAAATCCCTCCAACTGTGCCTTCAACAGCAGCGGAATCACTCAGCAGTGACTACTGCGTTGCAACGTGCCTCCACGCAGCACAAACCTATTTGATGGGCACCAGTACCTGCCTAAAGAAAGACATATCAGGAGGTGTAGGGCAAGAGAAAAGAGAAAATAAATGGGTTGAAAGCAAGAGGAAGGAAATGGGGACAAGACTGAGGTGTGAATGAAAAAGAAAGGAAGTTAATGAGGACAAAGCAAGAAAGAGTGACTGCAAGAGAAACGAAGAGTTCTGTGAGAGCATTCACCTGGGCTCTTTGAAAAATATGAATGAATTTCTACAACCTATAGATGAAAAGACAATTTATATGGTTTGCAGTTCTCCTGACACTTCCTATTTTTCAATGAAATAATTTTTTTCTTTTCTGTTAGAACTGAATAACAACAAAATGAATATTCTTTAAAATTTATTTGAACACTGATGCCCTTTTTTACTCTTCATCTCCCTTCCCCCCAGCCAAAAAGAAATAAACAAACACATGAGCAAAACCTCCTAAATAAAATCCCTTCAATTCTATCTATTGAACCAGGCCAATTTTCATTTTGTTTTGAACTGCTTCTTTGAAACAGTGGAACATTTAAAACAATAGGAAAATTATTTACAAACATTTTCGTGCAGCTCAAAAAAGCCTTATGTTTAATTGCCATCCCTTATTGCCTGTTTTCAGTAGAAATTCCTCACTGATCCTAGTTTCAGTTTCTGTCTGTATTATCCCATGCCAGCCCACGGACAGATCGGCTAGCCTTCCTTTGCGTCTTGTGCATTGAACGGTATTGTCGAAACAATACTGAAGTGACTTGAAGATCTGAAATCTCCCTTTCAATAGTCATTCAAACATTTAATTTCCTAAATCCTGCTGCCATTCACTGAGACTTGGCCTCCATAACCTCTTTGGAGAAGAGAACAGAAATGATTTTTTTAAAAAGTTACCCTTCTTTCCCTAATTAGGAATTCCAGTGTATTCAATTTTCCTATAGAGATTATTTTTTCCCCTGTAGATTGCTTTTGTTGTTTCCTGTGCTTTTATTTATGTTGTGGACATGAACTTATTTCCCGTTTGCCCTGTCATTCTTTTCTTGCTCAGTTCTGCAGCAAAGCCATGACTTTGGGCCTGGGACCATTAGCAATCAATTTCATGATGGGTCTGCCTCCAAAAGGTATGAGATTCAGATAACTGAGCAGGATTCAGATGTTTATCTCCTGGTAAAGCTGGCATTTCTCATAGGGTTTCTGTATTTCTGCCTGTGATCCCTGGGGAATGCGAGTCGTGCAAAATTACATAAAGTAAGAAAGAAATTACATAAAGTAAGCAACGAAGGGAAACTGACTGAACTCCGGGGACCCCCAAAGCCTGGCGTGCAGCACACCACGTCCCTGCTGTCTCAGCTGAACTGGCAGAGGCACAGCTCGGTGCTGTGGAACAGCCATGGCTCTCCGTGAAGTCATGTCCTGAGAATTTGAGTTGTCTTGGTATCTTTTTCTCCCCACTCCTGGTTGTATCACTAAGTGCTGCCTCTGCATCTCCTCTCCTTAGCGGCAACGCTCCTCCCTCAGATCTTTGCAGTGGCTCTGCTTTAGGGAGAAGCAGGATCTGATCTGTAGCCTGTGTGTCTGGGACAGACCCACATCACTCATCTTGTTCATTCCCTTTTCATTTTTCCGTGCTACCTAGTGCAGCACCTGGTTACCCTTCAGCCTCCCTGGTCTTTCTCATCTTGTCCTCCACCTCTCTGCTGTTCAGATCAGTCTTCTGGCTATCATTTTGCTTAGGCTGCACTGTGTTGTTTTTCTCATCTTCTGGTCTAACAGTTACTTCCTTTGCTGGCAGTGCTCAACTCCCATTTCTCTGAGCACTTTGAAATGCAGAAAGGCCAAAAAGATTCATGCAGTCTCATATAAACCTCCTGGAGGGTATAGCAGGAAGCGATGCTGTAATGACACACTATGGTGCTGCCCTCCCACTTGAAATGAATATTGGCTGAGGCTGATCAGTGGCTCTACCAGACAATTTACAGAAATAGTCCTAACCTTCACCAGCTTTTCTCTGAAGTTTGTAAGAAACTGATATGTCAGTACTGACTCTTCCAAAATCATGAGAGCCAGTTTTGCTCCCTGTTTGAGAATTATCAGTGGGCAGAGTATCTTTTATATAATATCCTTTATGTAAGAGAAGTAATGAAACTTGTTTTGGATGAGAAATGTAGAAGACCTGTGAGTGGAGAATCAGGAGACGTCACCAGTCAGGACTAAGGTGGTTTGCAGATCTGCGTGTTTGATTGTGAAATGAATCAGACCCATCTGAGCAGGAATTGTTTTTAGTAGGTATGAAGAGTGGTGTGTTGTGAGGGTAGTTTGAAGGGACGACCTTACAACAGCAGAGAAGTTACAGTATATTTTTAACAATGTGAAAGTGTCCAGTACTAGCAGAGCAATAACAGGGCTGAGTGAAACAGAAAATAGTAACTATACCTAATTTATGCACATATAATAAATAATTTTGTTAGATATAAAATGTATGTGTATGTTCAATTATTTCTTCATAAGCAAATTACACCAACACAGTCACTGCACACAGTAGCAGTGAGGCCCCCCAAGTGGGAAGGTAGAATCAGGATGGGAGAAATGATTTTCCACTGCTGAAGCTTTCGGTTCTCTGCAGCTCCCAGAGTCTGAGGCTGAACAAAGACTCAATAACGCCACGCTGATTTGCAGATGTCGTGTATTCCACTCATATATGCCTTGTGATACTCTTTGAGAAGTCTATGGCTCAAAGGCGCATTTCACAGCTCCTTGCTCTCAGTCACTCACACTATAAGCCTGTGACTTCAAAGGGACATCTGAAAGGAAATGTTTGGAGGAAAAAAAAAAGAGAAAGATTGTCTGCTTGTCCCTTTTTTTTTCTGCTCATGATATAACAGGCTTAAGATACTTCGGTATAACTGCTTCTCAGTGGGTAATTTTTTCCTTCCTACTTAGACCTTACAAAGACCACTAAAAGAAATTGGCAATGAAGAAGAAAACAGCTGTGTGATCCCAATCCAGATGCTGTAATCTTAGAGTGGGCTTGTCAAAGAGCAGGCAAGCCACTTTCCATCTCTAAGCAGGCTCCTTGGGTCGAGCTGGAATGATGTCCAAGATAGTGTGTCTCAGACTTTTTCATATCAGGACTTTCAGTAGTAGCATATGCAAAAGCATATACTGCTCCCTGCTGCATATCCAGTCATAAAGTAAGTAAGAAAAGTCTCTGAGGGTTGGTGGTGCCCTTCCAGGCTATAGGCAACATCACTAAAATGATGTTTTCTCTTGTTTCTGAGTGCAAATGAGGTTCAGTTCTAAATTCAGTCCCTTTCAAGGCTTTAAACATGTTATCCATAACATCAATGCCCTCCATATAAATGAAGTCCTGAATGGCTTTCATAAAGTGTCTGAAGTGTATCTTTTTGGTTTTTTTGGGGGGTGTGTGTGTATAAAACTACATGTAAAGCAGGATTAAATTCGTTTTTACATTTTTAATGAGTTAATTTGGGATCTTTTTGTTTTAGTCTGTGATAAGCAACACAATCACATTGAATGGCTGATGCACTGAATGACACTGAATGGTTAAAATACAGACACTCTTGTTTGTAGAAAGACATAATGGAGGGATTTACAGTCAGGTTAATATTTAACCTCTTAATCTTTTTAATGTTATGGTTGGAAAATGCCCTTTAAATTTAATTATCTGCTTCTTTACGTTTACTACTTTGCAAATGAGTATTTTAAAATGTCAGTCATCTCTCTTTACAGAGATCTGTAATAATTTTGTATCCACTCATAATGACACTGGTCATCCTAAGCAAATGCCACTCAACCCACCATGCCACTGACAGCATCATTTATTCTTTTCTTAATTGTCTGAAATCTGCATATCTCAGACCATATAATTCAAGGGATAGTGTGCTTTCCCCTTTACTCCACCATATATTAGAAGCATTTAAAATTTTAATAGATTATGGTTTTGCATCTAAATTAAGAGCGGTACCATCGCTGCTTCATTTCCATCAACAATCTTGCTTATGCTTCTAAGACCTGACACAAGGGATGTCTCAGTTATCCACACAGGCTGGAAACAGGCAAGGGACAAAAAAATGTAAGGGATGTGGAAAAATACAGCACAATTCCTTACTTATGTCTTACACAGAAGTGTATTAATTCTTTCTTTCATTATCTCCAAGGTAGGTATTGCAAATGCATAATCCATTTAGATCGAAGAGAGCACATTTGGATTGCATCACCTGTGCAAAGAAGATCAAGCATCCAGAAGATGCCATTCCCAAATAACAAATTATATCCAGTAATAAGACAAATGTCTTTTCTAGCTATTCCTACTGGGTCTTGTGATTTATTTAATTCATACCCCATACTTCTGCACAATCTGTTTATAACCGAACATAGTAACACAGTTCATAGTTATTTTCAACTACAGATTTGGCAGAGAGATTAAGAGAACTGCACTCTTACACTTTTTCTGGGAGAGTCTCTTCTTGCTGCCTTGTAGTCTTCACAGGTGAAGGGGGTTTGTTGCTTTACATCAATGGACTGGTTTAGTGCTCCAGATAGTGAGAAACTGATGCAATTTACCTTGAACTAAGCAGAGCCAATATGCCTTAAACTCCCATGTAAATACACATGGACTTCAAACACAAATAGAAATTTGAGTTTCAGGCATTCTAGCAAATTTGTCATGAACCTGCTGCACTTAGCTTGTGATACCTTCTGTTCTTTCAATACTGGGAAACAGGGTGATGTTTGAGAACAAGTAAATAGTGATCCAGTCTATTCTGATGCAAAGAGTGTACTGGTATTTGGCTGAGAATAAAGACAATGTAGTAAAAAGGGGAAAAAGCTCATAGGTTTCATAGTTTCTCTTTTGCAATTTGTGATGCACATTGTGCTTCTGTGGTCAGAAAATGGTTCAATCTCCCTGTGTTTGTTACTGTCAGTGTAAAAATAAAGCTTATGTATTTGGATGAGTGAGCCAAAAGTTTTGGTTTTGCAAGGCTCTATACAGGAAGTGACAAGAGGTGTTTGAGATTTTTCTCTTTCTGAAAGGAGAGTTCATAAAGTTGTTTTGAGACTTACAAGCAAACTGACAAAGGTATTAGTATTAACGATGGGGAATGCCAAGAAGTATAGTGCTTCACTTTAGATAAATGATTGTTAGGATGCTCATATATGACTTTCTCCAGCATATGAATTCAAGACTGCTCATAACAATGTGTCATTTCTTGTTCCTGGACAGCCAAGACACACTGTTTAGGGCTTCCTCTCTTTTATTGCCTCGGAGCCCAGGAAAGGGACTATGGAAAGTCTCCTGGGACAAAAGCTAAATGAAAGCTCTTTCCAGCCTCAAAAGAACATCTTGAATACGAGCTTGCCATGAATAAGGTATGTTTGTCTCTCCCTACCCAGGCAGGTTAAAACCAGTGTTGAGGTTTAAGAAATGTTTTGAATTCTTGTGAGGTTTTTTTCTAAATGCTTTTGTCAGCTATGAGAGAATCAGCCCACATGATCTTGCCTTGCCAGCCTGAGTGGTTAACGCAGTTCTGACTCTGATGGGACTGTTTCCTTCAAAGTGAGAAACTGGTGACATAAGGCAACTACTTGCTAGTGAAATTTCCTTATTTACAGGAGTCCTTTCTGTTTCCCTCACCAGGGCTGAGCACTAACGAAGTCTGTCCCTGGCAGGCACCCTGCAGGGGCCTCTGTGCCCCAGAAGCCCTCTCCTTGATTTCCACAAAAATAACGTTGAAGCGATATCCATCTCCCCCACCTCCAGTCCAGGCACATCCTCTCATTACCAGCTCGGCCCTGGAGACTGCAGCTAGGGAAGTGCATCACATTGTGTATTTTTCCCCCTGTATACTCTGCAACTGGGAACCTTGGGGAAGGACCTCACTATCTGTCCTGGTTTCAGCTGGGATAGAGTTAATTTTCTTCCTAGTAGCTGGTATAGTGCTGTGTTTTGGATTTAGTATGAGAATAATGTGATAACCCACTGACTGTTTTAGTTGTTACTAAGTAGTGCTTATACTAGTCAAGGACTTTTCAGCTTCCCATGCTCTGCCAGGTGCAGAAGAAGCTGGGAGGGGGCAGAGCTGGGACAGCTGACCCAAACTGGCCAAAGGGCTATTCCATACCATATGACGTCATGCTCAATATATAAACTGGGGGGAGTTGGCCAGGGAGCAGTGATTGCTGCTCAGGAACAGTCTGGGCATCGGTCAGTGGGTGGTGAGCAGTTGCATTGTGCATCAGTTGTTTTGTACATTCTTTTTTAATTATTATTATTATCATTATTACTATTACTATTACTAATATTAATATTTTCTCTTCCTCTGCTGTCCTATTAAACTGTCTTTATCTCAATTCACCGGTTTTACTTTTTTTTTTCTGATTCTCTCCCCCATCCCACCGGGTGGGGGAGGGAGGGTGAGCGAGCGGCTGTGTGGTGCTTAGTTGCCAACTGGGTTTAAACCACGACACTAACCAAATAGACTGCTGTGCCCCATTCATTGAGCTGACAAGATTGTGTCTCATCCCTCTTGGCATTGCCGTGGCTGATATTATCTTTGGGGACAATGGGCATCTGCTGGCTAATGGCTTCCTTTAGGAACTGTTAGCTCTTGATACCTTAATTTGAACTAAGCATAGTATGGTGTGCCACTGTACAGTTTCACTGAATTTATGAGTGAGTTTCAGTTGGGATTGTTTCTGGAGCAGCCGGGCAGTGCCCAGCACAGCAGGGTCCTTACCCTGTCTGATGTCTGGTGCCGTAATTAAGGTATCAATTAGGGAATAATTGTGTTCATAACAGGCAAATCATAAAATCATAGCAAAGGTATATGGAGACATCTTCTGGTGTCCAAAAGAGCTGTAAAGGTACTTCTCTTAAAGTAAGTTTAATTACTGTTCTTAAAAGCATCCATTACTTGTCTATTGAGTACCTTTGGCAGATTAGACTTTGTTATTTGTACAATTTCACTTAGATTATTACTAATATTGGGCAACAGTTACTCTCCAAGATTTCCCTCACTTCCTATTTTCACGGTGGCAAACATATTGGCTGGACAGAAGAGGCAATTTTAAACAGATACCTGTGAGGAACTTTCAGTATAACCCAACCAGCACAGCTAGCTAAGCAGCATAGCCCATCTCCTGCTATGAAAATATTCAGAAGATACCTGCGTGCCTTTTTCTCTTGAAGGGTACACGTAGGAAGTCTGTGAACAAAAAGCAAATGCATCCCGGTGTCAGATATCTCTGGCATCTGCTCTTTCACACAGCAGGAAGGTTCTCTTGTGCATTGTATATCTAATCCTACTCAGTTCAGCTGACACCATCCTAATTCAGTATTGGGTGTTTCCTTCCTTTTAAGGAAGGGAGCTGAGTGTTTTCCTTCATTCCTTCCTCTTACAACCTGGACCCTGATGCTTTATTCCTATTGTGTTGTCTTTGGTTATCTCCTTTTGTCCTCCTGTTTTTATTCAAGGGGCTGTTATATCACCAACAGTGACAGCAGCTACTCCAGAAAATACAAAAGGTGGTTAGGGCTAATCACTATTCAAGCATTTATTTTTCCTGATTCCTTAAAAGGAACCTGTTCTGCAACAGATAAATAGAAAATCAAAATCCCACAATGCCTGCAAAGTATAATCTCCCTTTCTCCGTGTGTATATATATGGAACGCATATTTATATTGTATTGCAGTTTTGTTATTTCCTATCCCTTTTGTCCTTTACTGATATATTTCTCGACATAGTTGATCTGTATTGCATTTGTGCCTGTTTATCTGTCTTCTTGTCATGGTGTACACAAGGGTTTTGGACAGAACTGTGAATATTAGACAAAGTACAGTAAATCCAATATAATCCAAATTATACGGGCTAATCAGCAATAACCGGTGTTTCTGTCAGAAAGCACACACTCGTTGAATGTGCAGTGTTTCTGATATCTCTTCCTCTATATTGTTTGGTTTTGAGATTCACAGAATTAATCTGAGCTCCCTCTGTAACTAACAGAGCTATCTATTCATGACAAAAATGCACAGATAATATTTGCTTGTGTGAGATTCACTTCATATGCTCTGCAAACATGCTACTTTTGTACAGGTTTATATTCTTAAGAATGAATTAAATATCAGGGTGCTCATGAAAACAGCAACCACTGGGAGGATATTACAGAATTTTCATGAAGTGAGTTGTGAATTTCCACACATCAGCATTGGCAGTGGAAGCCTGACTCGGAGAGCACTGAGAGCAGGGGTCTACTGCATAGGCTACATTACTCATCCAAATTCCAATTTCAGGGTCTGAAATCCCATGGTGAATTGCTCTGAAAAAATCAATAGGTCAAAAGCTCTGTGTATGCCAATGACAAAACTGTTGCTTTTGGTAGGTTCAGGACTTTTCTGCAAAAAAGGAAAAAAATAGGATTGGTGTCTGGGGACTAGTCCCAGTTCATTGTCTTATTGGATCCAGAGTTATATTCTTCTGTTCCCTGCTGTAAACTGTCCTGGGATCATGCTTGCTATTCATCACTTAGGAGAAAAGTCTGTCTCTGGTACCGCTGTGTAACATTTGGAGTGTCCAACCAAGCATTTCCTCCTTCTAAAGGGCAACACTTCCCTTTTCTCCCCTTAGCACAGGATCATGCAAAGCTACCTAGGCTGTGGCTTTTGCCAGGCAGTTGGCACACATAATTGATTGCAAAACAATCAAGTATATATTATACTGCAAAGTATAACACTGGGTTGAGGGTTGGGGCCTAATGGGCTTCGGAGTATCCCAGAGCTCTAGATGCAGTCTGCTTTGCAGACTTTTTTCCAGGTGTGTTTACTGGACAGTGCTTCCCCACTTTAAGCACCTGCTGCAGTTCACCCAACACATTCTGTTTATGGCCAAATGGATCTATATGTATATAATAATTTTAAGTCATAAAGTTACATGGAATCCTTAACTGATAAAAGCACTTCGTAAATGACAGAGGCTAGCAAAAGCATTGTAACAAAGAGCATGTTAATGGTGTTATGAACTGACACGATAAGTGGCAGAACAACTAAGGAATAAAATCTCATCTTTGTCATTCACCTATTGTATGGAGGAGATGTGGATAACAGATATTCCTTTATAAATTGGAAATTAAAACTGAGGAAATAGCTGCAGGGAGAAGAGCTACTGGGATGGGATGAGATGGGATGGGGGAGGTCCTGGCAAAGACGGGGTCATCATACTGCAAACAGGAGGAGGGGAAAGAAATTTTATGACTGCCATGAGCAAGTGTTTCTCTGAATAAAACAAAATAGATCTAAATCATCACCATTTTTACTCAGCTCTTGTTATTGAGTGAATAGGACAAAAGAATAAATAAATATCAGCAAAACAAATAGAAATTCCCCACATTTGCCTTCCCACCTGCCAAAAAAAGAAAAAAAAGTTTTCTGTAGTAGAAACATTAGACTTTTCTTTAGCTCCTTTATGCCACTCCTGTGGTGTAAGGTAATGGAAAAGCTGCCAGGCAACTGAATATTTTCTCCCTGATGGAAAATCTCTGGGTGGCTTAGACCCAACATTTAAAACACTTAAAAATGTGAATAACTTCAAGATACCACAGGTGGCCACATCTAATGGTTTAACACAAAGGGCACTAATTAAAGTCCTCTCTGTGTAAAAGGAAAGGCAAAAGGCAATGCTATATATGTGTTTCTCTCTCCAAAAAAATCAATGGAGACTACAGGAAATTTCTAGGAGAACTGCTGGATGGAAGATTGGTTCTTTCAGTTCAGTTACTGAACCCATACAGAGTGGCAGAAGCGATGCAGTATTCCCGGGGACAACTGGGCTCTGCCTGCAAGCTTGGGGGTAAGAATCACCACTGGGAGAAATGTGGTGTTTCCTCCTTCAACCTGCATTACTTTCTGCCCTGATTCTCCTAAGTGTTACCACCGTGGTGGTGGCGGCTGTTATCCAATGGGCAGTGGCTTGGAATACCTCCTCATTTCACATCAGCCATGAGACAGAAGGTATGACCAGGGAGGCCTGTGTTCAGCAGACCAGAAGTATCTGTAATCTAGTAAAGATTTCTAATAAAAAATGCTTTTATCTGGTGATTGATGCATCTTAGAAAGTAATTTGAGAGCAAACCATAGGTCTAAGATCAGTGATAGAGGATATACTATTTGATAACCTGAAGTACGTGGCTTGTGAAGGGAGGTTGAGGGAAATGGGCTTGTTTAGCCTGAAGGAGGGATGGCTTTGGGGTTACCTGAGAGCAGCCTGCCAATACCATCAGGGAGGCTTCTGAGAAGATGGAGGCAGTCTTTTTATAGTGCTGTATGGTGGGAGGATAAGAGAAAACAGACATAAGGCTTTGATGAGGTTTAAGGAAAAATTCTTTCACCATGAGTACAGCAAAGCAGTGGACTAGGTTGCCCAGAGATCCTGTACAGGCTCCATCCTTGGAGTTTTTCAAGACACAACAGATAAAACCCTGAGCAACCTGGTCTGAGCTCGACACTGTCCCTGCTTTGAACAGGAAGTTGGAGTAGAGACCTCCTGAGGCTCCTTCCACCTGAACTGCTCTGTGCTCTGTGGTTATGTGATTCTATCATATGCCATGAAGTTTGCAGATACTATGGACCAGGGAAGCAGGAACACACATCCCTTTTTTTAATATGGAGTAAGATATTATGAAAGCAATGCACATCATTGTGCAGAAAGCAGTCTGGGAGTCTGGCAAAAGCATACTAGAGGGATAAAGGAATCGGCATAATGCAGATCCTTGGCTTCTTACTCAGAGGTGACACATAGTCAAGGCTCCTGCAGCGTCTGATCTGCACTATAATTAACTGCCCCAGGGTTTGCCCAGGGGGAGTCGCCAGCCTGTAGCTTCCCAGGAGCAGAAGCTAAGACATTGCCCCAGAGAATCAGGAGGAGATCCCACCTGCCCTGATTTCCACACCTCTGACCTGTTGATGACCACCAGTTACCTTCTGCAACCAGTCTGAAAGAAAGGGACCCCAAGGATGGAGGAAGGGCCCATGGAGAGTGGTTTAAGGAGCACAGATCAGACTTTTACAGTTCTGCTCCACTTCCAGAGTTTTCCTGGTGCAAGACACAATGTGAGCAGGACATCTATGATGGGAACAAAGCTGTATGCTGGTGAAACTCAACCACAAGTGTGACTCCTCAGGTACGTACCTCAGCTCATGTCAAAGTAAAAGGCCTTTAAGCACAGGTGAATCAGGCCCCATGTTTGCCCTTAACCATTATTTCTTTCCTTGCCCTACAACAAGTACATACATGTTGTAATTAAGCGAATGACAAGATCCCAAGCTCTGTACTGTCTTCCAAACAAGTGCTAGCTTACATATAAACTAGGGAAATGGCTGTTTTAGCAGGTTCTAGTAGACCCACAGAATACTAGCAAACGGGATCACACAGAGGTAAGCCTTTCCGTCTCCATTATGTGATATGTATCTTTTTCCTCCCCTCCAAATTGTTTTTACCAGCAACAATGACAGCTGTCCATCTCTGGTCCCAAGCATGCAGGTCTTGAAGGACCAGCTGTTTCCTCTCTGAGTATAAATAGCCTTGACATGAATGCAGTCTGCAACGATGATTCGGCTTAGATTCATTTTCCAGTGTAAAGGCTCTGCACAGAAGCATCAAGAAGATTAGCAACATACAGTTCAACCACAAAAGCTCGCAGGAAAGTAGCCAGGCTCATTGTATTATCATTTCAGCTGTTAACATGGTGGTCCTGATTTTCATCCATCATTGAAGAGGATGAGGGTATACAGATTTACTCCATTTGAAGAATAGTCCAAAAATGATACTGATGTTCAGTGAATAGTTACCTCCATAATTAGTCCATCTCTGATTACAACCCGGCCAGATCAGCATTCTCATTTTTTGGCTGTCCTAATAGTATCAGAAATATACTTTGCAAAATACCTGAGTACAAAAAAAATGGGAGGATGTGTTAGGGCAGAACCATTACACTAGAACTGACGATGATATTGCACAGGGTGACACATAACTTTGAAGGAACAAGGGTTTTGCAGTAAAAGGAATGACTTAGATTGAACCTGTCTGGAATCAGTGTCTGTTCCTGAAAAATGTGGGCACAGCATATCAATCACCCCTGATCAAAGGGGTGCTTCATCAAAGGCACCTCAGGCACCCAAATACTGTTGGTTATGGCAATCTGTTTTTCCATTTCAGTCTTCTATCTGTGTGTTTTATCCCTTTCTCCTGTTCCAAGTTTATCTTGCAACTCAGACCTGAAAGATCTACAGGGCAAGGGTGATCTTTCACTCACATCTGAGCAATGCCAGGCACAACAGGTCTTCAAGACATTGGAGCTAGTATATAACTACACAGCATGCCACAGTTCAAGGTATGGAAGGGAGCTGGAGGTTTGTTCACCTTTTCACTTGCTTGTTTGTTTTCAGGCAGGACATCCAGTGAAATGGGCAAAGACTGAGTTTATTTTTAGCTCTGTGCTTCCCTGTTGTTACACGGAGCCTGCGCTTGCTGGGAACTGGTAGGGTTTTGGGGCACATCGCTGATGGCAGGCATTTCCATGTACACACACAGAGCTTTTGCTAAGGGAGGGCTTGAACAATGCTCAAAAATAAAGGAGAAAGCAGAGTCTGAGAAAGGAGTAAGGGAAGATAAGAGGATTCATTTAATGCAGTGGAGCTGAGCTAAAATGTGGATCAAAGCCTTGAAATGATACCATGAAGTTGGTGTGAGCCTGGCAGAACTGGCCCAAGTAAGACTCCTAAATAATAAGTGATTCATGCTTATCATTCCCCTTCTCTTTCATCTTTATGTGCTGAAGGTAAGCAAGCCCTTATTCCATATTGCTATGTTCAGTGCAATAAGTAAGTGTTGCACTCCAGCTGTAATAACAAGAACTGGCAACAGCCTGACAGGTTTGCAATATTTTCCCTAAAAACAGTAAGAAAAATCAAGAACCCCACCACTCCCAACGGCCGTCACCTTCTTTATATCTTTTAAACCACTTTGGAAACAGATAATCTCTTCAATCCTTATATATTATTGCCTCACCTGCCTTGAAATGGGAGCCATTGGCGCTTTGATAAATGGACTATGAAGTTACTGATATTCACTGTAGCTTCTTTAACACCCCCGTATTCTCAGCCAATATGCAGCTTTGTAACATCTGCAGCAATTTAATTCCCAATGGATCACTGCAAGGAGAATTCAGCCTCCTGTAGAGAGGGACATTGTGGGGTGGTGTCTCTTTCCTCCCTTGTCAGGGTGAAATTAGGCCAGTGCCACAAAGTGTTTGATCAATTCACTGGAAGATGAAGCCCCAGCAAGTCCTAGTTTTAAAGATGAACTTCCATCATATCCCAGAGCCAGATTCTAGCACCTTTTAGATTTTCTATGTGTTAGGTGTCTAGCCTGCTTAGGCATTTTTGTAAGCCCCATTAAATGAATATATATATCTTTGGATACATGAATAACTCAATAATACCTGGTCCTAAGCCTGAAAATAATCCTAGTGCTGTCAACGGGACTGTTTGCGAGCAGAATCTCATTTCAGACTGCCTCACAGGATCTGTATAAAGTATAGTATCTGTAAAAGCAAAAGATGGAAGTGTTCTGAGACATTTTCATCCAGTCAAAAAGTACTGAGGAATATCAGAAGGAAGATTCTAGGGGAAAAAAAACAGACTGAAAAATATCCTCCTTTCTCTAATTGGGTTGTAAGTGAGGACTTATACCACATAACTGGGTGGTTAATTTAAGTTTCTTTTTAGTGTTTTAATTAATCTTTAAACTGTGGATCTAGCGCCTAATATTAGCATTCAGCTTTTTCTGAATACTGCGAAGAGATTACTTCTGTGCATTTGCAGAAGTAAGCTATCAAGGTTTCATTTTGAGGAGCCATTTGAATATTATTGTAATGATGAAGGCTCACAAACCCAGAGATTTTTCTCCCTGATGACAGCACATCTCAGGCAATGTTTTAGGAGGTCAGCTCATGACTCATCCAGAAGACACTTTACCTCATTACTTTATGTAGGCCTTTCCAATACAGTTTTCATGAGTGCTCCATAAAATAGCTTTAATGAAATCAAAGATTTAATTTTTTCTGTTATTGCATATTCACAGGTAATTCTGTATGGTATACAGGTGTTTTAAAACACAGTTTCTTCTTAAAGCCTTTGCACTTTCAGCCCTTGTCAAAATTGCTAACATGCTTTTAGCTTAATCTTATATTTCACTAAAGAATTTTGAAATTGCCTGAGATGTTCATATGAAGAGGAAAAAAGAAAAGTACTGAGGCAATGGGTGGATATTGTACAAATATTGCCAATTTGAATGTTACAGTTAACGTTATAATGTTACGTTACAGTTAAGACATTATAATGTGTCGCTATTCCAGTCCTAAAGAAAGGTAAAGACCGTTGCTTCCAGAAGAGCTGCATCCTTCCAAAGGTGGAAAGCAACCCTGAAAGGTGGTCTCTCTCATCAGCCACAATGTGAGTGAGTCATGTCATTCACTCCCCTGCATCAGAGGGGAATTACAGGCTTGACACCTCTAAAAATCACTCTTCCTATTTGCTACAGGGTCTTAGATTCACCAGATCTCATTTATTTTGAGAAAATTATCTCTCTCATAGGGCAGCTACTGTGGAAAAAGTGACTCTCTACAGTTTGCATTGGTGACTTTCCTACAGCATAATGTGCTCATCTGTCCTGTTTTGCCTCTATACTTTTATCACTGAATTATTTGCTCATAAGTCATATTCCATTGTGGTCTGGTACATACGGGAACCTATTTCTTACCCATATTTTGGCAAAGTATTCCTGCATTGCCTTCCTGACAAAATTAAGTCTTCTGCTGCTATGGATAGCGCATGTGTCAAACAGCAGTTGGTGATCAAAGAGAGGCATGAGAGATGGAGCCAGTAACACCATGGAAGGAATGTGAGGAATGATTGTGCCTCTATAGGGTAGAGAGAATTTGGGATGATTCATTGCCAAATGAGAAACTGCAGTGAGGAGCTTGAACTGTTCAGAGAACAGGAGCACAGGTATGGTAAAAAGGTAAAGAGCAGTAATCTTAGGATGAAGATGAAATAAATGGTAAGGGATATGCTGGACAGTAGAAGAACAAAAATAGGAACATGGTAGAAGACAAAGAGATAAAAGAGGAAAAAACCAGGAAAGGTACAGTAAACCAGAGCTGAAAGGTAGAAGGGGACTTTGTGATACACAGAGAGAAGGAAGTAGGAAAGAAAATTCAGAGTGAGACACAGCTATAAACTACATTTTAAAATTGTGTTATTAGTTTATGACTAGTTTGCACAGCACGTAGAGTATGCTGTTATTTCTGATTATAGGAAGGGTCGGAGACGATAGTTTGCACAGATGGACAAATTCTTAATTCCCTCCCTTCAAAAAAAAAAAAAAATCCCAAACCCTTACCTTGTGTTATTATTATCAAGATTGCATTGTCTACATATGGCCTGACTAAAAGATGTCAGGCCATATGTAGACAGACACAGGGATATTGTTTTATGCAGGGTGCCTTTATGCTGAGGACCACAGTAACTCTAGGAGATCAAAACTTAAGTGTGTAGGAATTGGTGTTGGGAGAGCACCTGGTATTCATGCAACAAAACCTTACCTCTATATCCAGTATGATGCTTGCAGGACCTAAATTTACATCATTACTCATTCACATTTGCTGTCCTTTAGAAAAGATATTGGAAAGCATAACGCACAACACAGAAGGAGAAGATCAGAAATATCTCAAGAAGTTTCTACTTTTCTTGATCAATTATAATATGTTTTGACAGCACTGATTTGGTAGTTTTTAGCATGGATACCAGCTAGTCTGTGTCATCTTAACCACCTCTCTTTTGCTTTAAAAGATCTATCAGTGAATCCAGTTACAGAAGAACTCCCCTGAATGTCTATACATTCTGACTCATTAATTCATCCATTTCCATAACTGGTCCTCTGATGCCATTTGAAATAAAACTGCTGAAAATATTCCAAACACATTTGCTTCCCTAAAGATTGTTTGATGCGTACCGCAGTGTGTTCCATTGTTTGTATCCACTAAGCTGTGCACCGTGTCTCTCTGTTCTGTCATTTGCCATACTCCCTGGAGATTAGCAAAAATAAGTTATTTAGGTTTTGATGACTCCACAGGGCTGCTTTCAAAGTGGCATTTTTTTAATGGTCATTTTTTCTACTTAGAGAAAATATCTTTCTTTCTGCAACATTCTGCCTGATATTTGCTTTTCCTGTTAACCTTTACCTCCAATTTTGTAGACATGCAGGAAATGAAAGTGCCAGTTCTGAGACCTGAAGAGCTGTGGTGCTTAAGAAGGTGTTTAAGAAATGCCTTGGCAAATGGTTAGCATTCTTTGGTTTCAGAGCAAGTCCCTTACATTTGGCTGCTCCTTCTGCAAACATTTGTACAAACTTTCTGAAGAGCTCTCTGAGTCCAGAAAAAGACTCTAGCAGTGAGTGCTCCAGTGTGTCACTTGTAACTGCTCAATGCTGTGTCTCCAGTTCCAGTCCTCCACCATTAGTGGTGCCCCAGTGAGCTAAGGTAGCTTTTTGCAAAATTATACTTGTGTCCCCAATTTACTAAGCTCTCAGATCATGCCAGACCTATTCAAACACTCTTTCCACCTTTTACTGAAACAAGTAGACTGAGGCACCAGATATCTGAAGGAATCTATCACCTGTAGCCGCTCAGTTATCTGCAGGCACATGGCAGCAGCATTCAGCAGTGCAAGAGGTGTTCTCTGATCACTGACCCACTCCCTTAGATCTTTGTCATGTCAATTGACAGATGCCTAGTAGAAAACTACCTGGTTATTTCCTCCTTCCCCCTTTTCTGGCCTTTCAGGTATTGTGTGAGCAGGAGCTCTACCATGCCTTGCTCTTCTGCTGTTATTCAGTAGTCTGCCATACTCTGCTGGGAGTCTACCAGCTGAGATTCCTCAACAATTTCATTGCCTAGCATTCACATTCTCTGCTACTTGATATGTCAGAAGGATTTGAAGCAGGTTGCCTCATTAAAGTGCTCTTTACCCCAAACAGTCTATGACTACCACAGATCCTAGTCTTCCTGTGCTTATTCACTTATTTGATATATTTTCAAGGTCTCAAGAGTTGCTCTAGATGATCATCATTTTGTGTTACATGTTCTAAAAATATTTGATTGTTGCCCAGAAAACTTGTTAAACTCATGGTCTAAAATATCCTTTATGACACTTAGATTATTTCAATCCTTAACAACATCATAAATACTTGAAATACCACTTTAAAGTATGCCTTAAATGGGGAAGCTCACAGCTTTGAAGAAAGTTACAGTTATCACATTCCTAGCAAGAAATTGTACATGATGGTAACTCATCAGAATCCTGTAAAAGAAGTCAAATTATGGGTGCCCAGAGTAGTATATATATTTTTTTCTTTTTTTTTTTATTTCCTGGCATAGCTGATAATATTCAATAGGAACCTGAGCAGCTTTCTACAAAGAATATTCCAGTTAATAGTAACACTGGTTCTTTCACCTCACAAATAAACACCTCTCTGGTTTTCTGAACCTCCTTGTGTTTGAGTGGCCAAAATTGTGTACTGAATAGCTGTTATTTAGTATTCATGTTCCTTCTTGACAATAGTGCACCCAAGAATGTGAACAAAGATATGCCTGAAAAGAAGAAGCTGAACTGCTTTTGTCCAGGTACTTTTTAAGCAGCCTCACGTGACTGTTGCACAGATTGCCCTGTTTTGGTTATTGGGACCCAGTGTAACAGCAATTTTAGAACAAACAGAAGCTGCATCAGAAACCCAGTGAGGAAAAGGAGAAAAATGCAAGGCTAAGTCCCCAGTGACAACAGTTTGTGTTTTCATGGCAATACTGGTGACGATACACTGTGCACAAAAATGGGCAGGGTAATTCTGTTTAGTGCATTTCCAAGGGACACAAGCCACCACAACAGAGATTTTCAGTCATTCCAGTCCAAATTTTTTCAGTGTGGTGGACTTCAGGGTCAACAGAAAAGAATCCATTCTGGATTGTCCAGGAAATTGTGATGTGCTGTGTTCATCACGTGCCTACAAACAGGATTGGTATTTTTCAGCAATGGGATAATGTCTGTCTTCAGAAAAACCCACTTAGTGATAACCCGTGTTCACTATGGCTGTCAATGACATGCATTGGCTTATGAGACATTTCCAGGATAAAACTGGAAACAGATTTATAATGGAATAATGTCTAGTAGAGGGTTTGACCTTTGAAGAGTGGCTGACAAGCATCTAAGACTCTAAACTCTGGCCTGATCTGGTCAGCTTACCTAGTTCTGTTGACTTGCTTTTCTTGTTTGTCAGATCTGTATACAAAGCTTTACAAATTGCAATTAAAATTACTTTCAAATCTACCTGGAAACAGTGAGGAACATACAGGACAGGATATTGCAAGTGAGATGTGTGATTGTTGTGGTTTAGCCCCAGTCGGCGATTAAGTATCACACAGCCGCTCGCTCACCCTCCCCCCCGCCCCCGGTGGGATGGGAGAGAGAATTGGAAGAGCAAAAGTAAGAAAACTTGTGGGATGAGATAAGAACAGTTTAATAATTGGAACAACAACAACAACAACAACAAATTGTAATGAGAAGGAAAACAACAAGAGAGTGAGAGAGCAACAAAACCCAGGAAAAAACAAGTGATACAACTGCTCACCACCCACCGACCGACACCCAGCCAGTCCCCGAGTAGCGATCGCTGCCCTCTGGCCAGCTCCCCCCAGTTTATATACTGATCATGATGTCATATGGTATGGAATAGCCCTTTGGCCAGTTTGGATCAACTATCCTGGCTGTGCCCCCTCCCAGCTTCTTGTGCACCTGGCAGAGCATGGGAAGCTGAGAAGTCCTTGACTGGTGTAAACATTACTTAGCAACAACTAAAACGTCAGCATGTTATCAATATTATTCTCATACTAAATCCAAAACACAGCACTATACCAGCTACTAGGAAGAAAATTAACTCTATCCCAGCTGAAACCAGGACAGTGATGTATGTCAGCTTAGAGGACATTTCATCTCTGTTGGCAAGCAGGACTGAGCCTGCTACTTTCATGCTTTAAAGTCATTTCTGCATTGACTGTAATGGTGATAACAACCTTTACTGATATTTTCAGCCTCATGAAGGGTGAGAAATGAGAAGTTCCCTTTTCTGAAATTTCATGAGCCTACTCAGGATTCTCCACTCCAGGACTGTGCAACTAAGTTGTAGGAAGTAAAGAAATAAAGAGTGAGAAAATGCGAAAGGCAAAGAGGGGATAAATTAGGAGAAAATTCTTGTCTGTGGATAGGAAAAAAAGCCATGCAGGTGGAATGGTATCATGACAGAGGTGTAAGGGCCTTGCTGTGCCAGCATGCAGTTCAGTATCTGGCTGCCAGTGATAGTTACTGGTTTACTGGTTAATTACTGCAGAACAAAAGAAGGATGGAGGAGAGAGTTTTCATACCTATAGCAGTTGATGTTTAACTGTGATACCTAAGGTAGCAGCATCATTTTCAGCTCTGCAATGGATGAAGACAGAGGTTCTTTCACAGTGACTTGGCTCTTCAGAGGTCTGAATTAGCGTCCTGAAGCCTTTCTCTCTGCTCTCTTTTAGGCTCCTAACCCAAGCACATCAGCTGGGTGCCTGGGAATGTGGAGCATGAATCCCCACCATGCCAAAGAGTGAACTGTGCCATTTAGTCTCTGATATCCAGTTTAATCCTAGGGACCGTTTCAATCTCTCATCTTTGTCTCATCTCCTCTCCACAACTTATTGTGCAACCTCATCTGGAGAAAAATGACAGTCAACCAAGTATGTTATAAATACCTTGAAATGGGTGGAGTAAACAGCATGGCAATAAAGCTGACCAGCCAGCCTCCCTTGTGAGATGCTTTTTATTATGTTCAGCTGCAAGTGTCATTTGCCTAATGCTGCCCATTCATCTTGTGCTGGGTTACAAGTCAAATCTGCATGCACTCATGCTCTCTTGGGGGTGGAGAGATCCAGCAGTGGCCAGCTCATGGCAAATAAACTGTGTCATAAAACTGCAAGAGTTCTCCCATAATTTATTCTCCTGACTTTTTGTTTTGTTGCCATGGAGTAGATGACTGCAACTGGACATTCTTCAAATGCATTGCCTTGGCATGTCAGGCAGCTATGCATCATTTATTTGAGATGCCAGAGGAATAGCAGAGGGATTCTGGGTAGGGAATAAAAGCTATAGTATAGCCTAAGCAGTGTGCAGTGGTAACGTAGTTGAGGGTAGATACAGCAAAACAGAGTTTACCTACTACTAAAGTAAGCAGTGTAAATTTGCCGGTACTCCACTAGTGTGGTAACATTCACCTGGAAGTCAAAAGACTATATCTGTGTGTTTTGTGAGGGAAAGGGAAAAAAATAAATGAGAAAAATTCAACACATGGCTGTAGAAGATAATAGTGGAAATTTCTATGAACACAGTTGCTCAATTTCTCACCCTGAGTCAAGCTGAGGCAAAAGGTCAGCGAATGCAATGATGGCAGCCGTGATGGCAGTTCAGTATCTATTTCAATCAGCAACAAAGTGACTTTGCCCTCTTCAATCTTTCGACATGAAGAAAGAGTGCCTTGATTTTTAGCACTTAATGAAACTAAACCATGCCCAGCTCTAGAAAGGTCAATAAAACTTGCTGGTTAATATATTTCAGAAACCCAAATCAAACCATCTTGCTAATCTCAAATCCTAAAGCTTCTGTAACTCCACAATATTTACATCTTCAAATCCTGGCACTAGAGCAGGCAGAGACATTTTGCTCTTTACTATAGAAGAAGCTTTCCTGCTCGTTGTTTTTCTGTTGAGTCATGAAAAATTCCCTGCTAGAAAGGATCCAAGCACAACTTACGTTCCTCTTTTCATATCCTGGTTCAATTATGTTTTTCATTACCTCAAAAGTTAGCTTAAATGCTCCCTGTTGTCCAACACGTAAGTGAGTAAATAAATAAATAGGCAATTTAACTACAAGGGAAAGAAAAGCTTCATTCCAGTGTTTACCACAAAGTACTCTAAGCAACTCTTTCCAAGCTGTACAATGGCTGCACTGAGTTAAGATTCTTCTCTTTGAATATTTCAGATCAAAATGTCTTTCACCTCTTCTGCCTCTACCAAGGTTTATTTAGTTGACCTACTGAGAGATCAGAGACTGCCACTGTCTACCTTGGAGAAAAAAAGGAGGGGATGCAGTGATCACATGAAAGGCATTCAGTGTCAGAGGTTAAACTGGATACTTATCTTGCCCCATCCCTCTCAAATAGGGGGACTTTAGAGAAATCTGTAACTCCACAGTTACAATTCTGGCACAAGGAGACAGATTTTCATGTACTGCACATGTAGCTGCAGAGCTCACTGCCACAAGAGAGGTTTGTGATCAAGGACTCATCAGCATTTAAAAAGGACTGAACGTATGTGTTCATAACAAGTATATGTAAAATGCTCATAATAGAAAGTTGCAAGGTGCAGGAGGAGGTGGCAGGCTGGTCTTCTAACTCACCTGTGCCTGGATTTCAAGTTAGGACAATTTCTAAGCAGTCTGACTTACACAGATTTTTGGATTTTTTCTAGTAACAGCTATTCACCCTGGTATTTGTTTAAGAGCTTCTGATATCTCTGATAAGATTATTTGAAGTGCTATCGGACACTAGCAGAGGGAGGATTAAAAACTCACTGGGCAAGACTGTTCCTACAGTCCAACACTGTTTGGCTGGCACAGGGCATGCTGAGATCACCCCTGACCATGCTCATCTTTCAGCCTTCGTTAGACATTTAGATTGCCCATATATGCCATTCTCTTGAAAAAATGTACTTCCCCTTTGCACCCTTGTGTGCTCTACAGACCTTAGCTTAGTCCTACTCTGAGGATGAGGCAGGGAGGCTTGGAGGGGATAACATATTGGCTTTCGTAGCTGAAAGTACTTACATTGACATAATTGCAATTATTAATAGTGGTGAAAGGATGTGCCCAAACTATAATTTGAGGTAATGTTTGGCAACTTCAGCAACATGAATCATGAATCATTCATTAACTGAGTAATGCTTTTAATTAGTTAGAATTAATTTTAAGACGTCCTCTGTTATTTTGTTGTGTA
This sequence comes from Ciconia boyciana, assembly GCF_034638445.1. Taxonomy (NCBI): domain Eukaryota; kingdom Metazoa; phylum Chordata; class Aves; order Ciconiiformes; family Ciconiidae; genus Ciconia; species Ciconia boyciana. The sequence continues at coordinate 65,815,352 of NC_132934.1, forward strand.
ATTTAAGGTCACCAGCATTATTTTTTGTATGTTATAATTACATTGAGACTTACATGCAATTCCCACCAAATACAAATATATTATTTGCTTTAGTTCAAACTGTTTTTATACTTAGGGAAAACACTTTGGGAATGGTAGAGAGCCTTAAAGGTGAAGCCTGTGGTATCTCCCCAGTTGTATATGAAGTGCAATTCCTGTGCTACCAGGTCTGACAGCTGTGATGCTGAGATATCAGAGCCTGTAAAGAGGAGTTAGTGATATATTTGCCTGCTTGATGTTTCAGATCCTCTTTGGCTGTAAATAGACAGAGCTGCATGAAGCTAGTAGAGTCCTACCAGCTAAAAAAAAATTTACAATATGGATGTGAGCAGGGCTCTACTCCCCAATCAGTAGGCTTCCAGGCTGCCTACCACTCAGCAAGGCACCGCTTTTCATTCAAATTAATCACAATTATTTTTGGTTGCTCCATCAAAAAATCTGAAAGATTATGTGGCCCCAGGACATGGTCCCATTATGGTGTGTCCGCCCAAGATGGAGGGGCTCAGGAACAGGAGCCCATCTTTTCAGAGATCTGAGCAGGGCACCTTTTTCTGCTCTGACTTAGGTTCCATTTTTCTTCCAGTGTATCTGAATAAATAACTGAGAAAATCCCTTCTCTTCTGCACAGTCCCATAGCTTACATTTTAGTTGTACGTGCACTCTCTGTCTCTGGAGACAGTCATCCCCACACTCCATCAGCAGAGGAATGAAGACAAAATTCCAACTTCCTCAGAGAGCACTAAGACATCTTTAACTGCATAATAATTTATGTTTTTTATGGAGTTCCAGATCATTTACTGATATTGAACACTTCAGTGGCTTAATCCTTCCTCACACAATGTGGAGACAAATAATAGCTTGATAGACTTCATCATTCATGAAAGGAAGACAGAGCAGGCAAGCCAGCATGAAAATATTTTAATTATACTTTGTCAGAAGTATATCAGAGGAGATAAAAGCACTCTTCTTCCACCATTTTCATTTGGGGAATTTATCCAACTCTAAATTTATTTGCTATTGAAAATTGCAGTTGAGTCCAAAGACTGGACTTCCAGAAGCTAAGAAGAAAGAGAAACAAGATAGATAGAAACAAGTATAAGAATGAAGAGTGGCAGAACACCACAGACCTTTAGGAGAGCAACTCCTTGCTTGAGGCCATCCTTGGAAAAGAAAAACTTCCTAGAAAACAGTAAGTATTATGGAAAAGAGGATAGGACAAATCTCATGTTTCATTAATTTTTTACTTTATGCAAATTTAATATTGGACAGTACAAGGCAGTACCTCTGGACACATATCAGAGGGGTTAACTCACTGCAGCAAAACTTCCCATTGGTACATGTTCTCCAGACTACTAGATGTTCTCCAGACATTTCTCCCTAGCTTCCCCAAACTATATTTATGAAGGATAAGTATCTGGAGATGCAAATGAATGGCACCTGGGATTGATAAGGAACATAGAAACTTATAAACCTGTGTAAGATAAAATAGGGCATATTGCAAAATAGGGTTGTTGATCATTAGACTCGTCAACTTCTGCTTCTGTGGGTGCTTTTATTTATTTTTTAATATTGTAATATTTTTATATTATTTTTATGTTGCACAAAACAGCGCTTGATAAGGGTTGTTAAAATTATTTTGTCTCCAGTGCAAACCTAGTATTGCTTTTATGTGTGAGTTCTGATTTGTTACTAGTGGCTTATCTTCTAACAGTATGTCGTGGTAGGCCATGTGCCAGAGAATCACCAGTAACAAATTGGGCTTAACCATATAAACAATTCTATTTTCTTTCTTGACAGTTAGTGCTATAGACTGCAGAGTCCTCATACTGCTGAGGTGGATTGTATTGAAGGAATGAAGATGAGAAGTAAAGTATTTAGCTGGCCTTCGGTGCATGCTGGAAAAGGTCAATAGCTTGTGTGCCACCTTGGTTGTCATTGAATGTCTCAGAGTGAGAATTAAAGAAGGGATTTCCAAAAAGTGCCTAGAATTTTCTTTATTCTGTTACCATTTAAAGTCAATAACAAAGTACTCTTGACATTTATAGTAGTGGGGTCATAGCAGGACAGGGGCTTAAAATTCTTCCCATCCTAAAAGGCCTACACATACTTTACTGATAATGGGATCAAGCCCCAGGTTTCCAGCCAGGTACCTTGTTCAGCAATAAAGTGTCTTCTGTAATCAACCAATTTCCAAAACATAGGAATGGATACTCCATGTAATTCATACAAACACAATCTGTTTTTTAAATCTTGCCAAGCTTTTAGTGTCAGTAAAATTTCCCTGCAGTCAGAAGCTCTAATTTAATTAAATGTTGCATGAAACTTCATTTCTTTTCCCCTGTTGTATATTTGCTGCCTATTAATGCATCCTGTATTATTGAACTCAAGGTAAACAGACATCTTTATTTGGCCTTCTCTATGCAATTAATTTGTTTTTATAACTCTATATGATTGATATAACTCTTTTCTTTTCAGAGTAGAATCTCCTAGCCTCTTCAATTCCCTCTTATACTGATGTGTTCCCTCAGTGCCTTTAGACCTTCCTATTTCTGTCTGTCCTTTCTTAAAGACAAGACAACTGAAACCAAAGACAAGAGGGCTGAAACCGCTGTGGATAAGACACTTCACATTCCATTTTATTCACTTCCTCCCTCTTCAGTGTTTTGTTTCTGATTAACTAGAGGTCCTTAATTGTTATTTTCTTTCCCTAGAAAGGTTACTTTGATTTCAAAGCCTATCAATGTACATGAGCAGTCTCAGGTGTGTCCATATTTACTGCCTTGGTATGTAATGTAATTACTTAGGAACACTTTGGAACCCTACTTATTCTATTTTGGCTAACCTAGCCACTGCCATCAGCTAATTTTGCCAACTCAACTTTCCCTTTAGCCTATTGACTTCTTTAGGTTGTTAATTACAACAAATTAAGAGCAACTAATCCAGGTAATAGTGCATTTATCTGTCTGATCTTATACTGAGGTTGGATGTTATATTATTTCTGTTGGCTTACTATCTCTTTGAGAAAGTTTTTTCCTTGAGAGTGTGGGCTCTGAGGAGAGCTGAAGGATGGAGGTGAAGAGTCTTTGCTTACACAGAACATAAACCAAGTCTTAATAGGACATGAGGGTATTCAGGTACTTCAAAGCCTGCGTACTATAAAAATACACATTGGTCTGAATAGCTTCTCAGTCAGAGAAATGTGGAAAATTAAATTGTCTTCCTGTAGGAAATATTAATAATTTGTTTTCAACCCACACTGATGAAATTCTGACATCTCAACTATTTTCACGTAAAAGTGGAAAACAATCTCAATTTGGAAATATTGGACTGCAAAATGTTTACTCTCTTGATCAAAGAGAAGATTATTAATCTCGAAAGACTGATGTGCTTGATACTCAAAAATATCTACAATACTTCTGACAACTGGAAATATAAATGTTGGGGGTTTTTAAGATTAAAATAAGGTTTTTTTGAAATGTTCTACTTGAATTATCCTGTAACTGTTGTCATAGGGAAAATACCCTGTTTTGGTTTTTTTTATTTATTTATTTTTGTTTCTTTGATATTCTAAATTTTTAAGGAAAATATTTAGTCTGAAGTTTTTACATTTCTCTCTTCTCTCCTTCTCTCTATTTATTTTCTAGCAGAAAAAAAATTGAAGGAGCATTTTAGAGAGGACTCTCACATGGTTCGCTGAAGATATAGAGAACATCCATGCAAGCACTCTTCCTACAGTATGCGAGGGAAGAGGCATTTTGAAGAGATGTCCATTTTAGAAAGACACTACGTCTTTCTGCATGAACTCAGAAATTCACTTGATTTCATTTAATAATCTTGGGCCAAGGATTATTGCTGACACCCTGCTTAACACATTTTCCTAACCGGGTCTCATTTTCATTTTCATTAAAATACTTTTGATAGATTATAATAGTGCTGTCTTTATTGTTGTTGTCGTTAATTTAATACTAGGGGAAATAACGGAGGAGAAAATCTTGTTTTGATGTGGAAATGGAGCCTAACACCCTGGTAATAGGAACCAAAAATCTTGGGTTTGAGTGCAGGTAAACATCTGTGGAGCTGGAACATCTTTTTTAACAACAACAACAAGAAGAGAAAGTTGATGAAATTAAATGTTCCAATTACCTTGGCTTGTTTGAATTACCTTGGCCTGTTTGGATGAGAAAGTTCTGTGGCAAAATACATGTCACCTTTCAGATTTCAAGGGGGTTTAATCTCATCTTTGCCACCACAGGCAGGTAGTTCATGGTGCACTAACCTTCATTGCAGGCTTGGCTACCTGGGGACATGCAGCAAAGGCAAACTGAATCAGTTAATGGTGTGAATTAAAGGGCATTAAAAATCCTGCGGGTGTTCTCTTTCGAGTTTTAAGAGGCTGTATGCCACTTCAGTTTAATCTTTCTCTGAGGAGGGCTTGTCCTCAGTGAAGTGTTAGCATAAGGTATAACTCCAGCATTGTTCCTGGATGAACTCCTGCACACACAGAGCAGTCTCTAACTTGAATTAAGCAATGATTTAGACACCTTTGCTGTGTTTTGCATCCGTGCTGGTGGATGAACTGAGGTGCCTGGTGTCTTGCTTATCGGGGTGTAGGGGCTTGCTAACAGCTGGCGTGCAGTCTGCCATACTGCAACAGAGCTGAATTAGCTGATTTGTCAGAAGCCTAGGCTAAAGGTTGAGTAATGCTTATTTTCAAACCAGCAATGGGGAATTCAGCCACTGGCTGCTAATCCCTGCACGGAGTGTGTCACTAGCCAGTCTCTCCCTGCAGCTTCGATGTTTGCAGCATGATCATGTTTGCCCAAGGGAGGCCAGCTCCAGAGGAATCAAGCTGCCTCTAAGGGTACACGCACATGACTGGAAGCAATTGAGTTACTGAGGCTTAACAAGTTACCTCTAATCAGTTGATGAGCTGTAACTCAATAAGACAGAGATTTTATTGCTTTTAATTGCGTGTCTCCGTCTTTGGTAACCTGAGTTAACCCTGCACTAGAGATGTTCCCTGAGAAACTACAATATATGAGTAGAGAGACATGAACGGGGAGGAGGGGGATTCATTGCTCCCACTTTCAGTCATGTGAATTACCTGGCTTGTCTCTGCGGTATTCTCTAGAGCCAAAGGAAAGAGGAACCTCTGTGAGGTGGCTTTGAGCACATAAATTAGGCGCTTCCTCGGAGTCCCTCTCTGGAGGAGCTTACCTCTCTGCATTGGTCACAGAAGTCATTAGGAAGAATAGCCAGCTAATTTAGGCACAAATGCTTCATTTGGGTATTCTGCCTACATGAAATGGAAAGTGGGGTTTTGGAAGACATTGCCATATGTGTCTTCTCTGCCAACAAACAATAGATGTTTCCCCCATAAGTTGGTGTCTGCTGCCAGCAGGAGCCACTTATGTATGTATTCACAGGTTTTGGTTTAATTACACTGATCTTTTGCATATGACAGAAATTTAATATTTTAATTAAACTTTTTTTACCTCCCCCCAAATTTTTTTTCTCCCTGAATTTGACCTGTATGAAACTCTGAAGTGTTTCATGCTGGAAGGCAACTTCCCACTCGTCCTGAAAGTGCCAGGTTTATGCTGATTGTTAATAGTGGGAATGAATGGCACCAGCTGAGGCATAAGGATACCCCACAGTGCTGCCCTCCAGCAGAGCCATCTGAGACAGTGAAAAGGGATTTTTCTTTTTTTACTGATGAAATATGAGGACATCAGATCAGAGAAACTAGATCAGATGTGACTGAAGAATTTGGCCACAGAGTAAACTACAATTAGGATTTTGCTTTTTCTTTCTTCCAGCTGCAGGCTGCAGCTACTGTACTTTCAGACGTTACCAAACTGCACAGTGAAATAACATCAAGAAGCCATTTCATTTTCTAAATTAGCATTGGCCTTTCATTCACCTTTCTGTCCTCTTGGGTTACCCAACTCCATATTAGAAGTGTTCATCTGCCTTGCTTCTATGGCCCTTCATTGTTTGTGTAATTGGAAAGAGTCAGTACAACTGCACTTTTGTGGTTTGGTTTTAGTTGCTCTTACTGCTGACTGTGTAGAACATTATTATTATTAGAAAATCACTTGTATACAAAGGCCTTTCCCAAATATCGATTCTGAAAGCTCTTCTGTAACTGCCTGGGGTGGATAGGTTTAAATTTACACATTTTGCAGCCACATTAAGGGAACTGGTGAAGGTTATGGTAACCCAGGATGGGTTAGAGGAATTTTAACAACAGCAGTGTAAGCAGATCTCTGCAAAGCTCTACCCACGCAACATGCCTCTGACTTCATGTTTCACAACATATTCAAAGCTTGATTCCTACTCATCATCTTTCATATTCTGTGTTTACAAATATGGAGCCTGTTTCAAACAAAGTAGACTTCCCAGTGAAAACTGGGTGAAATATAAGGTTCCATTTTGATTTTCTGGGACATTTAACTGTTACATTAAAAATTAAAGTAATAATAAACAGAAATTGAGAGGTCTGCCATAACTTACAAGTGAAAAACTCATGTACTCTCACAGTTCAAGTCCTGGTGCCTCACTTCTTGCTGTCTCTATGTGAAAAACAAACATACCTCAGAACGCTTTGCTGCTTGAGAAACGTCAGTTTTATCAGCATAGATAAAAGCTCCAGATACTTAAGGGACCAGTAATGCCCCTCTCCCCCTGCAAATCAGAGTTGAATTCATAACACTTTTTTATTATGGTTCAAACTCAAGCTGAATTCTTCTTTATGGGAATTTGCTTGAGGAAAAACATTGCAAGATGACCATCTGTTGGATTAGACAACCACTTCATTCCCAAACCCCAGCCTCCCCCATTGCCTCCTTCTCACCCACCTCCCTGCAGTTCCATGCAGCACATTTCAAAGGCTAAAAAAGCAACACTGAAAATTCTTTATCCCGGAAACTCAACAGTATGCCCTGAGGAGACAGCTTCTCCTTTGAGGGCAAGTCCCTTTAGTTCTAATTCCCATGCATGCTTGCTTTCCTTCTCCTCTCGTATACCGGGACTAGATGCTGGTGCTCATCGTTTCTCTCTGAGGGTTATCCTTGCTCCACATTTAAAACCTCAAGAGCTCTCCAGCAGATGTGAGAGCCTCAGGCTCACTTGCCCTCTGAGCCACAGAGAAATCCTGATTATACAGAACCAGATATTGTGTGTCAACAGCAGGCATTGTAGGATGGGGCTGTATTTTCAACAATGAGCTGCTAAACCTATAAAGACCTATAAAGACTTCTAATTGAATTGCTAAAACCCTGCAAGGGAGAGCTGGTCAATGCAACATAGTTCCCTCCAAAGCTCTCATGGGAATCATGGTGCCAAATTCCTACAGAAAACCTAGGATCGATGTAAAGATATTCAGACTCCAGAAATGAATGCTACTACTGCTGTGGCCTTCCCCTGTATCTGCAACATGCAGCATATAAACGCTTTCTGTATTAATCCACTTTTTTATTGGTATGCCTACATGAAAATAAATTATATTACAGCAGCATAACACTGAGGTAAAGCAGTGGTGAGCCAGGCTTCATACCTCATAACTTAATTCACTCACACCTGCCCTTCAAGTATGTCTGTGTGTACATATATATGCATCTATACATGTATATAGTGTGTGTTTGTGTATTTGACTCTGCACATAAATAATTATATGCTTTTCTAGTTTGAATACTTTATCAGGAAAAAATATACTGGAGTTAAAGTTAGGACAGTCTCATTACAAAATACAAATATTTGTGATTCTTCCGTGTGTCCACTTGTTTGAGCTGGGCCCATAACCCTTTCCCCCCCTTTCCCTCTGGCTTAGGAAGAGAAGCATTTTGTTCATATATGACAGTTTCAAGGAACTCAAAACAAAAACTTAGTAGGAGCAGTAGAGGCTGTCGGCTATAATAAAATCCATAGACACAAACTCCAGAAAATGTTTAACAGCACAGTTCAAGTAGGTGTCGTCTCAATTACCCTATGGAAGCCATTGTTTCTCTGCAAATGCATTGCAAAGATGGGTTCTTTCACACTTGCTGCTAATGTTTTGACTGCTGAAATCTTTCTTCTTATTTGTTTTTGTTTTAATTAGCCAATGTCAGCAGCTGTCTAACAAAGGAAAGGTGCGCAGTTGCAACTGGTACTATCATACAAGGGAATTCAGACACTTTTGCATGGAAATGAGACATGAATGAGTACACCTATCAATGCTTGCAGGGGCTGTCTATGCTATCACTAGGAGCAGGCATGAGAGTGGGGTAGGACACAGTATTCTAACTGATACTTGTGGAGAAGAGAACTTAGTAGCCAGATTTGGTGCTCTATTTGCCTGTATCACAACAGTGAAGATTTTTATATTGCACTTGTCAATAACACTCACTGCAGCTTGTTTCATGCCTGCTTAGGTAGTGTGACAGTGTGCTTCCCCCGCCCCCGACCTTTATCTCCTGTAACCCTGCTTAGGTGATAACCACTAGTGGTGATTGTAATGGATGCATCTGGTCACAATGGCTGCATCAGCTCAAAGTGAATTCAGGAGACAGATAACAACACAATAGCCTAGGGCTATTGTGCAATGCGCCCACCGAAGAAACTAAAACCTGTGGTCGGCACGCAAATATGACTATGGGTCAATCATCTTATCCCCATAAATAGTGAGCAGCCCAAGAGCCCTTTGAGCTCTCCTGCATGGCAGCGGGCTGCACGCCAGGATCTCCCCTTGAGCAGGGATGCCTCTCAAGGTTACTCCTCGAGGTTGAGAGATTCCTTGCCGCAACAGATCCTCGGTAAGTGACTAATAGCATGCTAAACTTTGAAATCTTAGCTAAGTGATATAAAGGATTGATTGCGCACACATATAATCCTTTAGATATAAACCATTGACCAAGTCTGGGACTAGGACTGGATCTAGCTGCACCTAGACTCCTCTCTGAGAAGGAGTTTAGAAAGCAAGGGGATCCTTCCGAACCTCATGACTCAATGGGAGGGTCTCCCTGACAGTTTTGTCTGACCCTGTCCTCTATGCAGTAAATAATCAAGTGTGCCTCGCCATCGAATCTTGTTAAAACACTGTCGCATTGAACTTTGTTAACTCCCTATTCTGTATCAATAAACTATATTTTTACTTCTCTCTTACGAGTGAAGTGCACTCTCACTCCATCCGCGACAGGCCCATCTAAGATACTTCTTGTGTACTGAGCTTTGGCTTTTGAAATATCTGGTAGAAGAACCAGTTGAAGAGGTTAATATGTGGCTGTATCTCCCTACTCACAATGCAGGCGTGGTATATTTAGGCCTGTGCTGAGGGATAATATGAGTTCAAGTCTTCAGGCATCCATCACTGCTGTGCCTTGGACATTTCCTCAGCTCTACTGGTGAATATAGCTGGACTCAAACTGTATGAACACACAGTGAGCCTAAATGAGTAGTTAGGTTTTGCCCATGCTTGAAAGGCAATTTTGATATGTAGCCAGGATGAGAGGTTTCTAGACACAGAAATCATAAGGCTGTAGCCTAAAATGATTGAAACCTGCTATAAAAAGAGGAGATAGAAGTGTGTTTTGCTATTTGTTAAGACCCATATCCCCCTGCCACTGAGGCTTTGGGCTCTGAAGTCCTTCTGAATTACCAATGACTGCCAAATAGTACCAGAGGCTGGGGTGCCAGCCCACACACTCCTTGCATAGCTACACCACCTAGAAAGGCTTTTGGGAGAAGGGTGGCACTAGAGCTGCTGCTGCCCTTCATGGAGTTTCATTCAAAGAAGAGATGTGACAAGCAGCTTCAGTAACTCTGAGGCTGCTCTGCAGTCCTGCTGTCCTGCAACCTCAACATTGAGTAGGTACCTCGACATTCCATAAGTGTTTTGACAATGAAAATTTGAAGCTTTGTACACAAAATTAGAAGCACACAAATGCACATACCAGCTTAACCTTCAAAATCATGAGACACATTAATCCATCAGCAGTGAAGGTGCCAGATAGCTGGATTACAGTGTCTTTAATTTTCAGTGCCGATATCTGAATAAAAAAGAGAAAATATTGTACTTTTTTTAAAGACCAGGGTGAGCTTAGGATACTAGCATTAAAAAAAATAATCATTGAATCACAGAATGGTTGAGGTTGGAAGGGACCTCTGGAGGTCATCTTGTCTACCCTCCTGCTCAAGTAGGGTCGCATAGAGCAGGTGACCTGTTTGAACATTTAACTGACTTCTTTATTTTTAAGGTTTTGGGTTGAATTTGCAGTGGGTGACCCTCCAAGTGCTTATCTGAATTTAGATAAGCCTCCAAGAGTTCGGAACTCTGCTTGAAGAGAAACTGACTTTCTCTAAACCTTGGTAAATGAATCCTACTGAAAATCTCATGAAAATAACTTCTTTTGTCACAATGAACCACAATGCAATAGAAATTAATTTACTGAATAGCTCTCTACTTTTTTTACCAGAATTTGAAATGTTACTGGCCTCATTCCTTAAAATTTTGATCACTTCTTTCCTTGATATTTCTGAGAGTTCCTATTTCTTCTGTTCTTTGAACTAAATTGATGAGAAAAGTCTTTATTTTGCTCTATTGGAATTTTCATGTACGGATAAATAACTAAAGAACAAATGCACACATGAAGCAAATCTTTTCATAATTGAAAATGAATTTAGTTTGAGCTTTAGGTTAATATTAAGGTCATTTCTCATTTTAGATAAACTGTTTATTTCCACTAATCAAACACCAATCTTAGCTTTGGCCAAAACCTAATCTGAATGTGAGCTTTTCCCTCAACAAGGTAACTTTTCTGGGAGCTTATGTTTTGAGAAGGAGCTGCAGTTCATTAGCGTTCTCCTGTATTCACAACCACAACTTTCTCCAAGTTTCAATTACTTTCAGGTAACACAGTTCATGGCCAAACAATGATTCTAACAGAGAGATTAATCTAAGTCTCCAATGTATATAGACAGTACACTTGCTCCGAAAGTAAAACAGGGTAGGGGAAAGGCATAGGAACTGACACTGTCTAGTAACTGCATGATTGCCTTGACAGTGTTATTAACTTTTCAGAATCTAATGGAAAGAAACAAGGTGAGGAGGTGCAGGGTGACTGCAGAAGACAATATTAAAAACATCAAAGGCTTGGAGAGTGTAAAGTTTTGAACACACTGCTTGTCTGAACTGATGGCAGTACTTCTAAAATCTGTTTCAGGGCAGAACAGATTTCTTCCTCATTTTGGGATCAGAGATCTAGCAGGAACAGGATGTGTTCCTTTAAAATTTTCAGGGCAAAATCACCAGCTCAGATAAATCAGTATAACTCCATTGTGGCTTTAATTCAATTATACCTGTGCCTGAGCATCTTGCCCATGAATATTTGAAGAAGGAAACTCTTCCCTCTCAATGAGTTTATCAACTAGATAGATAGGATGGAAGAGAGGAAATATTACTGTCTGTAATAAAACTTACTTATTACAGGCAAGCAATTAAGGGCTAATTAAGTTATAAAGAGCTACATTTTCTTCTTCAACAAGAAATTTCTGCAGCAGAGTTGGGGAAGACACCAGGGACATGGTTGCAGCACACTAATTTACATCGTCAGTCACAGACAGGTAGTATCTTAGAACAGCTCTTATGCTTGGTGTCCCCTAGAAGGACTTTCCATTGATGGAAAGCTGGTATAAAAGAGATTTGCTGTCTGTGCTTCCTCCCTGAAGTGAAGAAGGAATGTGACAGATGCAAACTCCCGTTGCAGTTAATTTGCACTGAGGAATTCCCTTTGGGTATAAGCAGCAAGGACACCAATCTTTTTCACAGGTAGTGTGAATTAAAATAAAAATAAGAAACTTTGCTCTGAACTTTTTTCCAAAGGAAAGCCTAGGAAGTCATCGACAGAGTACGGTTTGGAACACAGTTTTGAGGATGTTTCTAACTCTTCTGTTCATGAAATTGCCCTTCCTCCTTGTTTTATTTCTTACATCTTTGTTCCTGGTTATGGGGGTACCTTGTTGTTCTCCAAAACACTTCTGTGCAAAATAAAAAAGTGCTTTATGACATTTTGTCAATCAAATACAAAGGAATCAGAGGTTACAATAATAATTCTATGACACATTTAGAGGTTTCTTAGCCACTACTGTATTTGTGTCCTGATATTCTTCAATGCAACTTCTCTTCAGTTTAGATCACAGGAACATAGATTTTAATCTCTGCTACATACTATTCCTATTAATATTTTTTATTGTACACAGGGTCTGTGTCTGGCATGTTATTTCCCACTTGTCAGAAGGAAACCATTCTATTTGAGGGCAGCTTTGATGGTCTTAATACTGGTTTTTATTCTGTACTGAAACAGAACTAGGACTCTTCAAACGTTCCTACAGAAGTGAAACTGTGCCAAAATAGCTATTGTCAGACTAGGGTGCCTTTGATTCAGGAAGCCTGGTAAGTATATTAACTATTTTCCCTTTATAATCTTAGCTGCTGACATTATGGGGCTGTTATGTGACTCTGTGGAGTCACAGATAAAACACATAGTGAACCACAAGTTAATACTCCTTTTCAAATACGGACAGGTATGAGAACCCTAATGCTATTTCACCATCCTACCAGAACCCCTGACTGCAGTTTGCATAGGAAATGATGGTAACAACACCCCTGTCAGCACTCCTTTTTGTGCAAGATGATAGTTTATCTTCTTGATATAAACAGGAGGCAGTCTTTGCCTATCAGTAGATTTCAAAAGATTTTGGATCTGCTTATTGCAAAAATGTGACAGCAATTAAGGGGTAACCTAGAGTCAGGTGGCAGTGGTTTGAGAGTGTCACAACTGCATGAATGCCCATGCTGTATAAGAAACCCACTTTTTAAATTACAACACCACTTAAAAGAGCAAAGGACAGGAAGGAGAAGAGTGGAATGGGAAGGAAAGCCTCTTTCCCGCAGAAGAATAAGACCAGTTGAGCACAAGGGTAAAAGCTACCATGGCCCTGTCAATGACCCACAGTTTCCAGGAACTGGATCTGAGCTTAAATGGGGTGAGGTAAGTATAGTTTTGTGTTCTGCCTCATGGTGACAGTTCCCATTACAGGAAAGGGAAAGAATGTGCTCATCAAAATGTGCAGGTACCTTATGTCAAAATTGAGGTTTGGATTTGTAGCATTCTCTGCAATGTGTTGGCAGGGATTTGGAAATTGCAAAACCAAAGCCCAGTGGGGCAGCCATGGATGGCTGATGGCCTGCATAAGCCAGAGCATCACTCTGGTGCCTTCTGCCAGGTGTTGAGTAGTGTTGGTGTTGGGATCTCTGGAGGCTGGATGGGTACACCAGAGGAACCACAGAATGCGGCACAAACCATGGACCTCTCTGTCCCACCTTCTGCTTCATATTTTCAGGGAAGGGACCAGCTCTACCAGTCTTCCCAGGTGGCCTAGGTTGAAAGATGAATTCTTTCTGAGAAGAACATGACACCAGACTGCAGTGGTTGCCATGAGAGAGAAACCCTGTGGTCAGTGAGATAACTCACGGCCTCATTTAACTACCTACATCACTGGAAGTGTCTATTAAACTGCCATTCCTTAGGGAGAAATGAATAACGAAGAAGGAAAATGGCCAAGCTCAACAGCACAAATGATATAATTGCAGAGCATGTTAAAGAGGTATTATTAAGTGAAGTGGGCTGGATGATTTACCTGAAATCAGCTCACTGAAAATTTTACACTGAGAGGCATGGGACAATGCCAAGGTTAATCATCTGTACGGCTTGCTCATAGCAAACACTCCCTGCATAGACATCTATCTGCTCTTTAAAAATAGTGAAACTGTAGAGTGTAATCAGGGAGGAAGAATGAAAGATCAGACTCTCTGCATCACATATTTAATACAAAAAGTAATATTTTAAATTGCCACATGGTGCTAATGAAACTAAGAAGCTAATAGAGTGTAAGGAGAACAGCACACATCATCTTCTACATGAAGTTTGCATTTTAAAGCACCCTAGGGCATATCTTTACATGTAAGAGACTTTGTAATACCTAACTGAAAGGCCTTTTATAAGTCAAAAGTGTTTCTGTACTATTACACTGATCATTAAAGATGCAAAAGACTGAGCTACTCTTCCAGACTACTGGATTTCTTGAAGCCAATTTGATGTCACTTTTTATGGCTGGTTTCATATTTGTCAGGGAGAATACGCTCAATACTGGCAAAAGTTCCTTGAATTATAAAATTCAGTACAATGCCAGATGTTGCATCTGGTCAAAAAGCACAAATATATTATTTGGATTCTTGACAATGTTAGAGAAACAGAAGTTTCACACAGCCCATTTCATGGAGGCATCCATGTTAATTCCACTGTTTACAGCAATTGTCAAATTCAGTTCTGGTTTATGAAGGCTTAAGCATTTGGAATTTATTAAGTGTCTGTAACTAAGTAAGATGTATTTGCAGGTTATTTTGTCTTCAGAAAAATGAATTTTATTATTCACATTTCTGCATAATTGATATTCATATTAGAAGAACTATTATCTTGCAATAAATGGGTGCCTTCAAAATATTCTTTGGACATGAGGAACCAAAGAACACAAGAATGTAAGAAGGGGCAAAGACCTTGGATATTGCTATGACAGAATTATCTTAAACATTCAGAAAGTATTTTGAAGTAATTTTCAGTTAGGAGTTATTGAAGGGTTTATTTTAGCGGTTTAGGTGTATATAAGAATTTACAGAATTATAGTGTAAATTCCCTGTTTAAAAGGGGAAAAAAATACATTTTTGATAGATAAAAAGATACTTGAAAAAAAAATTTGACCATACAAAGCAAAACTCTGGAGGAAAATCCCCCACTGAATTTGACATAAATTGAACACCCCTCCATTTCTGTTACTTTTAAAATCTTCACCAAGATGCAGAATTTAGGATTTTGATAATGGAAATGATGGTGTTTGTTTATCATGTTAGGCCTGAGTATTTGAAGTCCCCTTCCAGACAATACATGAGTAACAGAGGACTGTGAGAAAACATCATGTTCCCTGCAGAAAACAACATTCCCTGTGGAGGCTTTTTTTCCAATAGAAATAATTCTTAACTGTCATGTCTTAAACATACATGCGGTGGTCGACCAGGGAGAAGCTACATACTAAAAGCAAAGAAGCACTTGGGAATGATTTGTTCTTTCAGCATTTTGCTACACAGGGTGATAAAGGATGGATGAATCTGGGGACATTTGACAGTCAGGGATCCTTGACTATGTAATATACAGATTGAGCCACATCTTAACCCTGTTTAATATACTTCTAGCAGTGGAGGGCTGGTCCCACACACTTCACTTTTGTGCAATCCTCTCAGTTACTAGTTTGTCCCTAAAATCATGGTGGGTGACAGGGTTGGCATACTTCAAAACGGATTTCTGCTTGCAATTTCTAGCATAATTTTGACTTTTTCCTTCCATCCGAATTATGCAGAGGGGCTTTCTCCAGAGTGTGAAACCCTCCTGCCTGCACGCGTGAGGCTGAAGGCCACCTCTGTCCAAAGCCTTGCACTCTGGGCCTCAGGTGAGACAACAGTATTTGTACAACAGGGGTCATACTTTATATAAAGCTAATGAAATGGACTTATGAAGATAAGGCTTCATTATAAGCAAACAGTCGATTCCTTTGTTCCTTTATGTGTCCCCAAAAGCCATCAAAGAAAATGTGCCTGCAGCCAACACCAGCTCTAAGAAGGGCAAAGAATTTCCTTTTCGATGACCAGTGATGCCTGGAAGAGGCAGCTCTTAGCCATGCCCTAAGAGGGTGTGTGGTACTGCATTATAACTGAGCTTAGTGTTTCTGGTCACAGACCCCTTTCTCAGGAAAGCTGTGTGATTAAAGATCTAATTACACTGTTTTCCCTATACTTCATCTGGATGCCCTGACCTGACATTAGAAGTCTAATTTGTTTAAGCAAATGAAAGATGTCTGTCCTGGCTAATTTGTATTCGGCAACACTGCTGTAGAAATTTTTCAAAGAAAACATTGCTTCTCTCTTCTTGCCAGGGGCAGGTAAATGTGATGTGAGTGAAAACATGATTGCTGGTTCTGGGTTAACAATGAGATGGGTGAGGCTGAGACCCTACTATGGAAGCACAGGGGACAAAATGTCTTAGCAGTAACGAACATGTTGCAAACTCTCTGCATCACCAATGCCACATTTCAAGGCTACATGAAATTCAAGGGAACAGGTCACAAGGAAGAGTCAATTGTGGAATTTGAGTGGCCCTATTCTGAGAAATTGAATCTCATAAAAAAAGAAGTTTAGATTTCTATCTGAGAGATTGGGAGTGAAATGAAATCAGATCTTATAGTTGGCCATTTTTCTCCTCCCCTCTTCTCTGACAATAAATACAAGGAAATTCTATTAAATTCCATTATGATTTCTCTCTAGTTGTGACAGCCTGACTCTCTGCCAAATCTCCTGTTGGCAAAATTCCACTATGCAACTGGAGAAATCCATTGGTTATATGAGCAGGAAGCTTGTCTCATAATCCCCAGTCATAAACAGATGTAATTGCAGTTTCTGAGGTGTGCCAAAGACGATGGAGGTTATCAAAGTGCAGCACTAGAAGTAATGCTGCTATTTTAGAGAGAAGTTTTAATACCTTTTGTCTATTCAAACCTAGTAGGAGTGGATAAATAAGTAAATATTTGAAAGGAGAGAAAAAAGGACAATCCTTTTAAATTCATGAAATTGCAAAGGACAAGGAGACCTTTCTGGAGGGACAGGGAGGGAAATGTTAACTATTATTCATAGAACTGGGAATTACCCCTCTTAAGAACAGAAATGTGGCATGTGTGAGAAAAATTCTTCCAGAAGGTCCACACATGTTGAAGTAAAGAATTCGGTGTTAATTTAAGCTGAAATGCCAGCAATTATTTCTACTCCACCACCAAGCAAATGTCTCATTTAGCTGTATGACTTTTTTCAATATTAAAATTCAATAAAGATTATGTTGGGGACCTGTAAGTCTGAGGAGACAACTGAAAGCAAAATATGTTCCAGGTTCTTCTTCTCCTATCCTTTTATTCTGTAATGTTGTCTGAAAGGAGAGTGATGGGAATAAGCATTGTATTTTAGCTATGTTTGCAAGTGTGGAACCAAGTTTTTGTTGTAGGGGAATTTGGACTTTTTCTATGCGAAGGTATTTTGAAAGCTCTGGTAGCAGGACTACGATGAGCCCCTCCTAGTGTCACTAAATGGCACGGGCATCTTGCGTCAGCCCGGTGACTCCCAGTAAGAGAGTACCTGGAGTGACTATCTTTTCACCTCCAGTTAAAGATTAGGTGAATCATATTAGCAGTAGAAAAAGAGAAAAAATCGAAGCATGCCTAGCTGTTTCAGGAGGCTGCAAATTTATAAGAGCAGTAGGGTATCTGCAATTCTCATTGAGTTCCAAAAGACATTTGGGTTCCTACATTTCTCCATCGTATATGGAATAGGGCTCATTTAGAAATGTTACTCATGCTAGTGTATAGTTATTTTCCTGGAGTCATTTTATTTAAACAATTGCGTTAGTCTAAAAAGGTGTCTTTTCTCCTTTTTTCTTTTTACTGTCATTTAGTTTAAAGGTTTGAGTGGTGTAAACAGCTTTATCACAATTCATCTTACAGGTCAGCGTCCAGATATAAGTTTCAAAATGATACAGTATTAGGAAAGAAATAAAAACATCATAGAAGAAGAATAAAAGGAAAACAATTCTTTAGGCCATCAGACTCTGATTTGTCCCTTTTATTTGCACTAGTAGTATGGTGTAGTAAAAAGCATGTAGATTTGGAAAGGAGTAATTAGATACTAAAACCTAGAAACTGACAAATGAGGGTAAATGAAAATTTAGGATTCCAGCACTGAAAAAGTCATTAATTGGGAATGTGAGGAAGTTGCAAATGAGAAGGAAGAAGCAGAAGAAAGATGGACGTCTATTTTTGTATAGTCTCTGTGTCACTGTTATCTGAACACTTCACAACCTCACCATAAGATGAGTTAGTTCATCCTACCATGCTCCTGAAAAATGAGTGATGAAAACTTAACTGTGGAAATGAAATTACAGTGGAAATGAAAAAGCTATAAAAGAGAGCATAGTGAACTATTCACTGTCTTTTTTGGCTTTATATAGTTAAATTTTGACATTACAGTGTATGCCCTGAATAAACAGTTGGATGAGGAGGAACTATTTGGAGCAAACTTTGGTTTATTTACACTTGATATTTTCTATTGGGCTGTGTTCTACTGAATTCAGTCTTCTGTGGAAGAATCAATAAAGAATTTGCCTCTTCTGCTTTCTAGATTTTTTTCCCAACTCTCTGCTACTTAATAATGCTCAGATTCCACATTTGGTCTCATCATTTCTGAGGGCATGGCTCAAAAACATTTAATCTTGTGAAGGCAATGTAGAGGCACCACTGCCTCTAATGAAAGCATGCGAGGACTGGATGCCCTGGTCTTTCCTCCTGAGACCCACAGAGCAGGCACCCTCCTCATGCACCAGGCTCGTGCCTGATCCTATGATGCCTTGATTGCATGACATGCACAACATCCAGGCAGGAGACAAGAGGGTCCACTTCTAGTCAGGTGATATGGGGAGAGAGTGCAGCAAAGAGGAGGCTCCCAGAAAAAATTTAGCTATCTCCCACCTCACTCCACGCCCATTTCTGAAATCTCTTAGGACTAAATTGCAGTCTGGGTTATCTGCTCTAATGGTCATGCCCTGCCTAAGGGCTAAATGAAGATTATGGACTGAAGCATATGTAGCACCATGGCAGTGGTTCCTTGCATTAGCTGGAACAGAAGAACTGAAAGTCATATTATCCTTGACTTTGAGGACTTCTCCCTGGATAAGGGTTTGAACCCTGGTGGTCATGCAGTGCTGCTAAATATGCAAAATTTTGTTACACCAACAGTACCTATGCTATGAGGCAGAAGACTTTTTTTCTCAGAGTCATCAGTCTAATAACTTTCATCAGCACTGAACAGCCTTGAAGGAGAAGTGTCATTTGTTTAGTTTTTTAAAAAAAAAGATTGTCACCTTAAGAATGTTAGAAGACAATCAGTGACTGCCTATTGTAATCATCTTTTACAGAAGAAATGACACGTCCCAATCAGACATCCTTTGGGGACATGACCTCTTTTATCAAAACACTTATTAGAGTGGACCAGTGGTCCTAGAAGCTACCTAATGAATACAAATCTCCTTGCAACATAAAAACTTTCCTGTTTAAAGCCTTCTGCAGCCTCTGGCAGGTTTGAACACAGGTTTGCTCTCCTGCAATAAGTGGAACTTTATTGCAATTAGGTCTCTAGAAGTTTCTGTGTATATTGATTAACAAAAGCTCACAGCAGTCTCCTGAGCTCACTGTTTGTACCTCGCTGGGTCCCCACCAGGGGTACAGACACTGAAGTCACAGGGGGTCTCAGGAACTGAATTGCAATGAGTAGCTCCCCAATCCTGGCTGAATACTGGCATGTGAGAGATCTTCCCTTATAGCATGCTGGATGTCTCTAAGCTGTTTGGAGTACCTTCTGTGAGAGGATCTGCTCCACCCCTATCACAGGACTGAAACCTTCACATAAAGGAGTGAAGGCAATGGGAAGTGTGTGACGATAGAGGGGTGAAAAGAGGGAGAGGAAGGAAGACCAGGGCAAAAGGAAGAAAAAAGGGGAGCATGAAAGGCATGAAAATGGGGAGAGAAAAAATGAAAACCAGGAAAAAAGGAAAATTAGATGTTCTGAAGCTTTTACAGACACAGCGCAGGTTTTCCCTGGAGGATTTGTCCAGCGGTTGTAGTTGGTGAATTACCCCATGTTTAAACCTTCAGAAGTTTCAGCTGGTTTCTAGACACACAATAGCTGGAAGCAGCCTAAGATTAGTGAAGATCCTTGTTCTTTTCATGTGTAGAAAGAAAGCCTTGAGCCTGTTGATAGAGGAAGAGTGATGATTTTTTTCCTTTGCCTTTTTTTTCAAGCTAACAAAAATTAAAGACAAAAATTGCTGTTGCAGGCACATCCTTAAATAACAGAGCTCTGTCACCTATCTCTACTTTCATCAGATCACCATAAATTCTACCTTAGGAAAGGTATACAGTAGATCTTGATAGAGGATATTGATGGAAGAGTGAAATACCATTAAAAACTTGCTTTCACACTGTGCTTCAGGATGCTCCTCTCATCCTAATGCTTTTAAGTACAACTGAGTGTAGTACCGTATTAATATCAGATAGTAACTCTAAGAGGAGACTGCATCCTGCCCCCCGAGCACTTAGCAGTATTGTGCTTTCTATCTGTAAGTGATATGAGCCAGTATATGACATGAGAACACCGCATTATACCATGCCACTGTGACACTCTGTTACACCACCACCACCACACTGAGATGCAGCCCCATGGTGTTATCATCTTGTTGAGCTTAGTCCTGAAAATAAACTCTCTAAAGATTACAATTATAAATAGACCTGGTACACTGCCTTATCACCTCCATAGCCTGAGCTGAGGGGTAGCATCTGGTGCTCTCAATTAAATGAGATAGACTGCATATTCCCAGCCTGCTAGAGCACATCACAGCAGTGCCACCAGGGCCCTGTGTTTTGCCAGCTGTATGAGAAGTTGGATATTTCATGCGCTGGAATCTGGGGTGGATCCTGTCTATACTAGAGAGTGGTATTGTTTTAACCAGCTAGTAAAGATCTAACAAGTGCTTGGCCACAGTACTCTTAGGGACAGGTCTTGTGATGGGCAGAACCACCCACTGTGTGCAGTGTCAGATAACCAGAGCAGTAACACAGCTCAGGTCTTGCTGCCTGCTTTGCCAGTGCCACAGCTGTGGAAATGCGTGGTTGCTGCTGCCAGGGGAAAGAGTAGAAGGCACCTAAAAGCAGATACTGCTACAGTGATGGCTCCCTGACGGAAGCAGTAGCTGCTGACTGCTTCCCCAAGGCTCTCACCCTCTGGCTGTCTGTCCTAGTTATGCCTTTTTTCTCTACCTTGTCCTGGTCCTATGCTAGAGGTAGCAAGTTTTGGTCTTAATTGAGAAGCTATAACCCAGCTCTGAATTATGTGCATCAACACCATGTAGTTTCACTGAAAGATCACAGTGTGTTTAACGAGTACCAGAACCCTCAGTTCAATATCTATAGGTACTTAAAAGATAAATGAGTAAGAGATAGATTTTTTTAATTTGCATTCATATCATATGACCTATCTGCATAATAATTTTGCATGTAACGCTCTAGGAGACAGACAATCAAATAGTTTTCCAAAATGAAGGCATATTATATTAAAGTATCTAATGTAGATTTCCATGAAATGTTGCTCTCCCAAGAAGCCCCATCTGACTTAAACAGGAACACTACTGTCCATGAACTAAAGAAAAACAAAAGTCTGCAAATAAAGATAATAGTTCTGTGATATGTCTGATCTGGGGAGTGATATCCTTTAATGTGGCTGCTGGGAGAGCTGTTTGATTTAATTTTATTTAACATTTTCATTAATACGAGAACATAAACAGCTTAGAAATTAAACAGTGTGACTATATTCTAGGAAATAGAGCAGATGATAGAAAAATAATACAAACTGGCTTGAGCCAGATTTGTGAAATATTTAAGCAGTCACTTATTCAGGAAAATGCTTAAAATTACATGTCAAATTTTAGGAATATATCTCTAGAGCTGGCGGTGGCCAGGATATTGATGGAAGGCATTGCACAATGACACCTGTTTTTGTCATATGTCCTCATGAGTGCACTTTATCACAGGAATGAGAGGAGGGGAGGAGTTACTTTTCTCTTGGCTGTGAAATCTGATGCTGTAATTTTGACTTAAAACTCAGCATTACCATTAAACGTCTTTTTAAACACTTTCTTCAAGGGGATATTTTCATGAGTTGGGTTCTCAGGAGATTTGGAACCAGAGCAGGAGAAAAGCTATATCAATTGTCAAGTTTGAAGAAAAATAGCCAGAATACAAATATGCAATGAAAATGAGAAAAAGAATATATTGAGAGGCCTGAGCAATAGGGAACATTAATGAGATAGTATATTGCACTGCAATATAGATACTAAGGAACAGTGTGATTTAACACTTTCCTTAGAAAGGTCATTTACCAAGCAAAAAGCAGCAGTTCCCTTCCCACAGCACTGTGATGAAACCACAACATGGACTAGCATATTTCTTTCAGTGGGCCAGGTGGAGACAAACTACAGAGGGCTCCACAAAGATGACAATCTCTTCCCCCAAAAACCCTGGGTATGTTAATGAGAATCGATCACTCACAAACTTTGCCAATGTTAGTATGTGGGTAAGAATGCTAAGCACTTAGCATAAGGATCAGAATTTCAAATTATCCAGTATACTGGAAAAGAAAATGAAATCATAAAATAAAATTTAATAAAGGCAAGAACAAAGTATTACATAAAGGAAGTGAAAATTAGATGGACAAGCACAAAATTGAGAATGAAGTGTTTGTGGAGAAGATCTGAATATTAGTAAGAGCCAATATACAATGTTGCTATAAAAAGACAAATTTGGTTATGAAATGTGTAAATCTGCGAGTTGAGAAAATAATTATTCCAGTACCTTACAATAATGAGTACTCAGATAGAATACTACATTCTATTTAGCACATCGCTTTCAGAAATGCAATGTCCTGCACCCCTGTATTATCAGGGGTCCAGGACAGTAGAATTAAACTGATCAGAGGTCGAGAAATCATGCAATAGAGGGAAAGTTGGGAGAATTGGAGTTTTTTATTCTAGAGAAGCTTGAATTTCAGAAGGCTGCTTCAAAGGATGGGAAACTGTTCTCTACACTCATAAGCAATAGCACAAGGAATAATTACTTTGACCTGCAGCAAAACAGAATTCGGTTCCTAATTAGGAAAAGGTTCTAACTAAAAGGAGAGTTAAACACTAGATTAGTGTACCAAGAGTTTTGCAGCATCTCCATCCATGGAGTTCTTTAATATCAGGTTACACAAACATCTATCAAGAATAATCAAGATATCCTTGATACTGCTTCCAGGGAGGAAGAGTAAAAACATCATGAGTCCCCTTCTAGCATCTACTGGTACAATTTCTAAAAGGTCTAATCATGACACCATTAAAATGCTTGCAGGAAAACCCTGAAAGAGAAGAGGCATACACCAGTGGGTGGTTTAATAGCTCTTTTCCATTTTTACTCACTGTGATTTTCAACTTTACCTTATTGAGCTTGTTTCGCATTCTTAAGGATGACTAGCAAATTCACACATGATTTTAGTACAGTGAACGTCTATGAGTGCACAGAACAACAATACTGTTCTATATCAGAGTGGGATAAATTATATAAAAAATAGTAATTCTTCCATATGAAGAAGGGGGTTCTCTCATATAACAAGTGAACATATGGGAAGAAGCAAAGAGACCTGTCTCACAATTTCAGTGTAGCTATGTAACACCATCTGCATGCACCTCTCTTCCTAGAAAATCCTGGAGTGAGCTCAGGAAGGATAAATTGGAGCAACCAGTGCCAGAAGACCTACAGATGTGGTGGTGGTGGCTGAAAAGTGAGGAGATCAGAACAAAAAATATTTATGGTGTCAGTATGATCGAGTTTGTTACCCATATTGACATAATTTGAGGAAGTTACTTGCATGCATTTTCTAAAAGGTAACTTAAATGACTTGCAGTCATTGCAAGAATAATTCTCTGCACAGAGCTCCCTGTAGTTTCTGAGCTGCTAGATATATTATGGGATAGTTTCTTGGCTACAGCAAATTGTCCTTCTATTGACTGTAATGGAGCTGTGTCACGTAACAGTTGCTGAGACTCTGACATTAGGACTGGCTAAAGATATAATGCCTTTTGACTTAATGTGATTTCTACTTACAGTCATTTATCTTTATATACAGTCTAAAAATACAAGCATTTATCTATTTATGTTTTCTAAATCAAGTCACTTTGTACTTTTACTGGGCTCCCTTAATACTTTTGCCAAGATCAAATAAAGAATTAAATGGGTCAAAGAGTAAATAATAATGTATTTACTCATTAATAATAATAATAATGAGGAAATAATGTAAAACTTCCTGCATAGATCTTTGGAATCTGAAACCAAATGCCAGTTCCAATACATGTAAAATGCCATAGGGCATGGCAACAAAGGTGAGTGACCCCAGAGTAAAGCAAAACCCCCAGTACTTTTATTTTTTAAGATTCAGCTCTTTGCTGACAGAACATCTAAAAACATATTCAGCTGGGCATTACATTCAAATATATGTCCATTTTGGAAAGGCTATCAGGAGAATTAGGAGTTCAAAGCAATCCTTCACAGCAGGAGAAAAACCATAAACTCCAGAAATTGTCAGTATACATACATTAAGATAGTGCATGGAACTTAACTACACTATAAATTTAAATGTCTCTGGCTTTGTAACATGGAACTCACCTATTGTGGAGTATACAGAAGAAGGCATTTGGTGGGCTTTAGTAATTCTTCAATATTTTATATTACAGCAATTTCATTTTGGGATAACCTAAAACCACATGGAGAAAAGGCAGTCTGAAATCTTAGCACTGAGGCAAGCTTTAGCTGATTCAAGATAGATAAAAATGGAACTACACAAACTACTGGCCCAATTCAATGGCATTTTTTGAAATCTGTACATTTCAAAAGGGAGAAAATGACTCACTCACTGTTTTTTTGCCTGGCATCAGAAAAAATAGTTAGAAATCCAAACTTCATTGCCTGAAATCTTGCTTGGATTGATTTATTTTAAAATTAATATGTGACCAAAATAAAATCCCATATGGCATTTAGTAATTTGAAATCTAGTTTATCTGTTGGGAAAATAAATCCTTTGACACATCAGAGAGTTTTATACATAGGTAAATATAATTGTAGTTCATAAACAGTGCAAATGCAACTGCAGCATGTTTTAGTTTTATAGAATAACATGAGTTAAAAAAGAAGTAAAAAACCCCCACAATACTTCTTCCGTCTCCAGAAGATCAGTTTTCACATTAAACATCTCAGAGGCACAGAGAACATTAAGTTAGAATGGGGGACTAAGATCATTGACAGCAGTATCTCAGTGGGACATTGGCTATCTGCTTATTTCTGAAAATAATTTAGTTGTGGAGCTTTAATGTCCAGGGAATTAAGCTGTCTGGAGCTGAGCTGGAACTGACTGTTGGTTCAGCATCCAGTACAAAGCCAATTTTCCTGGGATCTTTGAATCCTCCTCTAGTGGCACAATTAATTAAATAGGAATTAGGTATGGCAATTTGGGCATACCTTTATTTGTTAGAAAAAAACCCTAATACACAGAAGTAGCTTTCTCTGTATCTTACAACTAAGACAGAGTATTAGCAAATATTGTGCTGGGGGTTAGGATATGTTCCATGCTCAGGGTCCCAGATCATAGACATTTCCTTTTTCGAAAGCAGAGGCTACTAAAATGCTTGCCACAGTGCAAATGCACAACAAGTTCACAGACACACCTTGCCCTGTTGGTAAAAATCCTGCTGAAATCAACGAACCAGGTCCCAATAACTTCCACAGAACAATATAAAGTCTCAACAAACAAGGTGGCAAGGGAGAAGAACAAGCACAATCTCTTCTTTCAAGTATGAAGGGAAAGATGCACATCCTGCATGCCACCAGAACATCTCTGTCTCCTTGACAATATCCTATGGGAGCACTCAAACCTATCTGAAGATAGCGTAGCTTCAGCTGACCATCCTCATTTTCTGCCTAGAAGCCAGTTCCTGCTCAGCATCTAAGCAGTTAGGCAGGACAAGCCTTCCTTAGGAACCATATTTGTCACCTAAAAGGGTACCCCTTCATGTTAATACCCAGACAAAAGTAACTCCTCACAGCTGCTTGTGAAGAGCACCCTTATAATCCATATTTCAGTCCTAACAAAACAGTTTGCTATGTCCCTTGAGTAGGCAAGCACAGAGATCTTTAAGGCAGAATAGTTTGCTGGAGGTAAACCAGTTATCTTCTCCACTCCCATCAATATCCATTGTCTTCTGAAGTAAGGAGATCTTCAGATGCCAGCAGGGACAGTCCATTAGAAACAACAGCCTAACCAAGTTGCAGGGAAGCATGCCCTGTTATTTCCTCACCCTAGGTAGCTCCAGGCAGTCATGCTATCATCTGCACCCTGTCCCAGTCCAAGGCCTTTTGAGGGTGTACAGGACAAATGGGAGCATATGGATCACAGTTCAGAGCTCAAGTCTCTTATGTCACCCTCAAAATTGCTGTGCAAAATACCATGATGGACATTCTGATCTGTTGGCAGCTGAGCTGCTGTTATTACCCACTGTCCTTGGGCTACAATCATTAGTAGGTCTCTGTCACTAGGATATTCTGCCCATCATTCCTTGCTCTTCATAATTCATCAGAAGTCTTATATCAAGGGCTGTGGGAAGGTACCCTTTTCCAGTTAAAACAAATGTTTATTGGGGTTCGGGGCTGGAAAGAGAAGACAACATGCAAAACAGACTTCAGAAGTTGTTTTTCTTCTCCTTCGGTGGGATACTGTTTGCCTGATTTTAGTGTTCCGGAAGTGATATACCTTATCAAAGCTACTTATCTAGGGTACCTCTACAGTAAAGGACAGCACAGAGATGCCTCTAGATGGGAATTCATCCCCTCTTCCTTAGCCCCACCACAGGATGGAATTAATTGCCACCAGGGGATGTTTCTTTACTATAGAGAAAGCCTAGCCAGACCTTGTAGACTAGAAGCCCAACTTGTA
This sequence comes from Ciconia boyciana, assembly GCF_034638445.1. Taxonomy (NCBI): domain Eukaryota; kingdom Metazoa; phylum Chordata; class Aves; order Ciconiiformes; family Ciconiidae; genus Ciconia; species Ciconia boyciana. The sequence goes on from NC_132934.1 coordinate 65,842,143, forward strand.
AGTAAACTTTGAAACCTCACTGGGAGGAATCCCACCTCCAGTACTAAACTGGAGTACCTCACTGGACTGAGTAGATTGCACTTGTGGAGCTTCCCACTACAAAGAGGAGACACCATCACAACGGTGTTATGAAAGTCTTGGTGCTTACTAAATAGTAAAGCTATTATTCATTTTCTTTGACATTAGCAGGGCTCTTAAAGCACATAGATTTCTTTGGCTATTGTTAGGTAAAATGTCAATCCTCTAGCCTGTGATTAGAAAGCTTTCAGGCTAAAGGTATTATTTCCCTCTTTCCATTATGTGTGTGAGACAGAACTCACAGTTGGTGGAAATGAGATGGAAGGGAGTTCTGGAAACAAAACAGAGTAATAATAGGATTTTTTTACTCTCACTCCAAAGATCAGTAGTAACCACAAAAGCCACACTGTAAAAGTATCAAGTAGGGTTATAGTCTATGTTTGCTGGCTTATGTAGATTTCTCTGCCATATTTGCTCAGTGCACAAGTAAAAAGATAAACTGAGTGTCTACAAGCCCTGCAAACCCAGCCTCAAGTCTAAAACCTCCTATAATAAAAGTGCAGTGACTAAGACATAGCTGACAATTTTGCTGACAGTGCATACATCAGAACAGAACACAGCTCGTTCTTTCAGATTGGAACAGCTCTGCATTGCTAACAATAGGAAATCTTGGTTTGGTCAGTAAATGAAGCAGAAATCTTCAAGGACATGTACATAATGTGGATCAAGAAGTGCCTTTTTCACACTTCAGACTGAGACCACATTAGCTGTGTAGACTTGTGCTCTGCTGTTCCTTCATGGCATTGGTAACAGTATTGCTCCACCACAGCCCATCAAAAGCACCTGTTGAGGAGTGCCTATAATGAAGATCTTTGATGCAGAGGAGCAAGAAAGCTCTTCCTGTACATCTTCAAGAAGGCAGTGAGCAGTATAAGCTCGAGTGGCCTGATATTAGCTCAGGCTGCGAATTTAGTGCAGGATGTCTCCTGTCACCTAGCCCTCAAAGAAGCAACCTGCGTCACAGATGCTGTAATAAGGAGAAGGAAGGAACATGCATGATGGTCATGGTTTCTACTCTCTGAGTAGAAAACACAGCAACAAATGGCTACATCCTTCATGTAACTATAGAAAGAAAGAGAGAGCAATAATCCAACTTGTGAACAGGTTCTGTTCCTGTTTAAAACTGGCTTTCATCTTACTGAAGTCCTTCAAAAGAGTGTTAATTTCCTTATCCAATAAAGTAATATTGAACAACAAACAGAATTTTAATCTCAGCAGCTCCAGCTGGGGAAAGAAGCCATTACTGAGAACTCATCTTTATTTATGGTTTTGGTTGTTTGATGTTTTTTTTCCTGAAAATGAGAATAATAATCCAGTAGGAAAAAAAAAATCTCTATAAATCAGATGCAAAATCTAGTACTGCCAGATCCTGTAATTTTAACATGAGTCATATGTTTGTTCTTTTTGTTTTTTCTCCCTTAAAATCCCAGTTCTGTGAATCAGGTAATGATAGCATCTAATATTTTGATAGAAAGTAAGTTTCCAGTCCTCATTCTGCTCTGTGAAAACATTCCAACATCTGGAAGGAATTGAGAACAACCAAAATGTTTTATTTTAAATGATGCTTGGTGAGGGACAATCTTAAGCAAGACTGATTTGGGGAGATCCCAGGGCTGCGTCCATATCTGATATTTGTAGAAGGGAATCACAAGGGAGCCATCTAATGCTAGATGAAACCTTAACACTGTGTAAAGATTTCTGTGTTGTTGTCTAGTGTCTTATATATGAAGTGGCTTGTGCTTCTAGTGAGGAAAGACAGCAACCCTTACTGTGGTGATGGTGGCATATCTTAAAGCTACACACTCTATTAGCTACACACTAGAAGATGAGATTTCCTTCACTTGCCTCTACTCCTTTTTCTTTCCACGTGTGTATGATGAAAGGAGGGAAGGGAAAAAGTGAATTCTAACCTGTATTAAGGTGCACTGTGCTGAATAGATTTAGAAGCATCTCCCTTGCCATATTAAACTAGATTAGTCTGATGGACCAGTTTTGCAGTTTGTTGTACCAAGTTTTATATGGACCAGTTTCAAACAGTTGCTACATTGTTTATCCAGCCATATCAGAAGGGAAAGGATAGATTTATAACACTTATAAAATCAGCAGGTTGAAAAGGGCAACTTGATTAGCCAGTCTGCAGTACGCCTTACACTTTGCAAACTAAACGTACCAGCTGGAACTACTTAGCCTGCTAACAAATATCCATATGCCATGAAATTTCATAAACAATGAAAACGGTCATTTTTTTTCCCTTTGGTTCAAAACGTAATCTACTTTTTAAGCATGTTTGCATTTTTAAGAGACTGTTGCAATGAGACAGAGAGCAACTGGAGTTAAAGCTATAGCTATAACACGTGAATAAGCAGCTGTCATGGTGTATTGTAATTCAGCACCAATCACAGCCTAAAAATAAAAGCCATAAATAAGGGAAAAAAACCCTAAACCCATAAAAGTTAGCACAGAGTTTCTTAAAGGAACCTGAGGGAGTAGGAATATATTTTCTTCTTCAGAAGGCAAGGGAAAAACAGGGACAATGATTACACCCTACTCTCTCCAGGCAAGTCTAGACAGATGGGTACAGACATTTGTGAGCCCCTCTGCCTCAGCAAGGTCCCGCTCTGCTCCAGGAGTTGTTTGGGGACAATAAAAGATACATTACTGGGTGAACATTATTTTCAAAAACATAAGGGATCTGCTTGAGTACAATCCACTCACACAGCCAGAATTTAACACACTATACCACAAAGCGCTTTTGAATAAAGGAGAGCATTCATTTGTTCCTGATTAGAAATATTTTGCTTAGTAGCAACAATCTGGTGACTCCTGGACACTTTGGAATCCAAAAAGTTTCTTTTATGACATTAGGTCATCAGCAAAAAAATGACACCCCGTGTGCTTTCTTGCTCTCCGACTGCTGCTGGCAAGTGGCACTACTGCAGATTGTTTTGGAGAGGGCTATTACCCCCATGTCAGCTTAGCAGTATGCTAATAGGGCACTTGAAAGTGAGTAATACACTGCGTCCACTCTCCCTGGTTATCAGCTCCCTCTTCTTCCCAATCATTACCAACAGCTTTAAGGGCTTGGGTAAAAGAATAAAACAAATGGCCACTCAGCTGTGGGTCCTATATCAATTCATAACGCATGGAACGGCCCTAGAAAAACAGAGAGCAAGGGAGCTTGTAATTCCATGTAACTCACAGCCACGTCACAATCAATACTGTATAATACAGATGCATTGTTTGTCTCCAAAAGTCATTTTATCCCCCAAATAATTCTTTCTCTCTTTTCATTTTTTTTCCTAAAGCAAAGAGAAAAGCCTTATGGAAAGCAAAAGAAATCTGTGAAAATTCCATCAGTTTTAAATTGCTCATCAGTGACAGCCCAGATGTATTTAAATAACAATTCAGTGCAGCATGCATAAGGATACATCGTCCTTTATAGAGTTCTTGCTCATGTCTATTCTCTTCCAACCTCCTACTCAACCCTCAAATAGAAATCCTGTATAGTAAATACGAAATGTAAATAAATCCAGTAAGCAATGACCTAAGCTTTACCACTGACAATTCCTAAAAGCAAAACTGATTTGCAATGGTTCATTGTCAGCCTCCTTGAAGAGCCTTAGTGCTCTCAGGTGCAACAAGTGAGTGACCCAACAGCACCAAGGTCTTTGACCTAAGCAGCTATCTTCTGCTCTGAGGTAATTCCCCTCTTCCCATAAGACAAGACTTGCCTTTACCCAAGTGAACAACAGAGAACTCGATATTGAATTATACCAGTGCATATAAATACTATCATGCAGAAGACATGATCCTCTATAGGTATGTCTACACTTCCAGGTGAAAAGATGATTTAAAAGCAGATGTAGGGATGCCATTCCCCATGACCTCAAAGCTTTCCATCCACACTGGTATTTATAGCTCAAATCTCCACACTCTACATGGAAATAGCTGTACTTCACATATCTGCTGATGCTGAGGGAGCGTAACATGCTCTGCCCCACCACAACCTGGTCTGTCTATATCACTCAAACAAGAGTATGAGTTCATGCAGAGGCTGGGAATGGGCTTGGGATCTCCTCTCTGAGAAAAATCATACAATAAGCTAAATCCAGAGCTGTTAACACCCCTGCAGGTAATCACTGTGGATGGAAGGCAGGTATGGGTTTGAGAATAGGCTCATACCCATAAATTTTTGATAGTGTAGGCATACCCTTTCAGAACATGCCTGATTTCTTTGTGTTAGATAGCTATCCACTTAGTATTTTAACTGCTTCACAGAGGACATCATTTGCCCATTCATCCTCTCCCTTTGACAATGAGTGGAAATTTACAGCATTCAGCGAAAGGTGTAAGAAAATCCACTGCAGAAGCAAGTACACACACATGCACACACTTGGTAACAACCTGGAAATCTCCTTAGCTGTGTATCAGTATTGATTGTGCTTTAGTCCCCAACAGAGAGATGGTTTGCTCCTTCTCGTCAGTTGTGGAAGGTTTTTGGTTTTCTCCATGGGTAATTTCCTCCAAAATGAGCGCAAACAGTGCAGTCAGAAGAGCTCCAAAGGCAGACAGGGAAAATAACCTGGTAGCTGAGAAGAGTTTATTGGCTTCCGCTGCTTATGAACAGCTCAACAGCATGGAGTCCTCCAGGTTGGTGTATCTCTATAATCTTGACCCACCTGGAGATCCATGGTGTCGAACCATGAACTTATGAAGACAGCGCTGCCTCCAGTGGGTGGGGGAGCTCCTCTTCATCCTCAGTGTGTCGAACAGTCCAAGAACTGCTGAATCCTTTACCATTTCTTCTACGGCAGGCAAATTCCTTTGTTTCTTTTACTACCCCTTTTCCACCATTGTACAGTTCAATACACATGGACAAGAGGTGACGCACACCTTTCATTTCAGCATTTGATAAGTTGCAGTCTCTCTACACCTTCCATACTCAGTAGCTTCTGTATCAGTTGGAGTAACAAGGCAGAGAGCCCCAGCAGGAATTACAAAATCTCTGATTCCTTTCATATCCTAACTATCTCTGAATAAGTTTGTTGGGTGACTGCTCTGTTTTGCAGGGATGGTGAAAGAAGTGAGAAATTATTATTAAAGGTATTTTTGGTTGGACAAGAAAGTTTTATAAAAGAAGGAGGTTTCTCAGTATTTCTCAAAGATGGTCGGATTCTAGATTGTCTTTCTACCTGCTAAACAAGAGTCTTTCCAACCCCAAATCACATGCTTATGTCCAAGGAAGATTAGATGCTATGGCAGAGTGATGATGATCTTCCAATATCTTTTCCTACCATTGCCAAATATGCAACTACAATGTCATAAACTGTTCTTTGGTTCCACAGACTCTGTACTTCACTTTTGTGCCCCTAATGAGACCTCTCTTACAACCTATGGCTATTATTTTCAAGCTTTCTGGCTTGCCCATTTCTCTCCTACGGTTTGGTTTTGATGTATAAATAATAGATGGTCAGCATGACGGCTATAGGAGCTTTATGAAAAAGTATTAAGAAATCTTCTTCCTGTGAAGGTTTAGATAAATTAATTTCACTTAAAGAGCAAATTTCAGCTGGCTGCTTGACATTAATTAGCTTAGCTTTACAAACCCTCGGCAAGGTATGATATGAATTTTACAACACACTATGCATTTTACAGATGGGTATGCTGAGGTCCACAGAAAGACTAATGACACATTACTATTTTATGCAAACAGCTGACCAATGTGTTGATTAAATTGCATGGTGATACACTCTTGGCAAGAGTCTTTAGCTTGCTCCGCTGGGGAGTGATAGCAGGACATTTTGAACAAATAGGCATCTATTTTGGAACTCATCTCCCCTACTGATTTGCAGCCTAGATTTCTTAATTTTTCAGTGCCTGTGCAAAGGCAATCAGTTTAAGCTGTGCTTGTCTTTTTTTCTTTTTTTTCTTTTTTTTTTAAATGAGTGAAAGATAATGCAAAAAAAGGAAAGAAAAAAAAAAGCACCCCAGGGGATAATTGCTGGAGACTTCATGCCTCACAGATATCTTCTGAGGTTATGGATACATGAGTGGAGAGGCAAACCTTGAGAGGTAGACGTAGAATAAATTGTGCAGCTGTACACAAACGAGTCAATTACACATAGAAAAGCAGGCACTAGAAAGCCCTCATACCTGTAAGTTGGCAAGTAGGTTGGCCATTCAATTTTCTGTGACCCGACTCATCTTTTTTTTCTTTTTGGGGGGAGGAAGGCAGTAATTATTCACTACTGATATATGACGACAACAAATTACAGCATTTCCTGACAGGTAGAGAAGATGTAGAGACAAGACTCCTCATGCATGCCCCACCAACCTGTCACAGGGAAGAAGCACACACAGCCAGCTCACTCTGTAAAAGCCCAGATAACTCAGGAAAAGCTTAAGAGGAAACCCTGCACCCATTTAGGCCCTTGTTCAACAGCATAGTAAAAGTTACTCTCTAATCCTCTCTTTTTCTAGAACTGTAGAAAAGGATGTTACATTATCATTACAAGAAAGCAGGGTCTAACATTTAATATTGATATATATGATACATATTTCTAAAAATATATAAAGATGCCAGTGACAATTCAGTTTTGAAAACTACACTGTATCAAGAAAGTACTACTTAAGGCAAAGAAGTTATTGCTGCATCTTGCAGTGCATCCCTAAAAAGATGCCTCACATAGGTGTCTTTAAAGTATTTGATTTGAAGAAATTTCTGGTTTCTACAAAGGATGAGTTTGGTGTTTATTTTCTTCTGCAATGTATTGCAATGAATATTTGCCCAGAGATTAAATACATGAGCTAAAGCTGAGGGGTTTTAGGGATGTGTATCTGTTCTTGCTGCTTACTCTTCATTTGAAATTACAAGGCCATTTGTGCCATTACCTTGAGTTGCAGCAGAGATGCTTATGATGTCACAGCAGGGGCAAATAATGAATATAAGCAGAAAGAACAAATTAACTCTTATTCCTTGCTTTCATACACTTGCCAATAGTCATTTCAAGCAAATATATGCGCAGTAATTCAAATTATGTTGATGACATATACTCAGTTTATATAGTGAATAGTACATTACTTCCTGAGTTGCTGAATGGAAATGTATAGAATTTCTGCTTCCTAAGACATTATTCTTCAAGTAGCCCAGTTGGAATATATGGACTGCTGCTGAGTAAACCCCCAGAAACATGTGAGTCTGAAGGGAAGAATAGCTCTTCTCAGAATGAAAAAATGTGGCAGAATCTAACTGCAAGGAAAAAATAAATAAAAGACACAGTATCTGATAGATCAACTAACTTACAAGACTGTGTTTCTGAAAGTTTCCTACAAGGCATCAGCAGCCCTTTGATCACTTTAGTGTCTAATGGCACTGTAGATTTATTGTTCTCTGTTTCATTTCCAACAAGCATGAATCTTAACAAAGTTTTGCTAAAGCAGTTGGCATGAGAAAATCTTTAAAGAATGAGGATAGGGAGCTGCCATAAGGTACTAGGGAAGGTAAAAGACAGATTAAGATTAAATTGTAGTCCCACCTTCCAATGCTCTTTTCATTTTTGCTTACCTCTCCTGCTTCCTTCACTGCTCTTGTAGAACTGTAAACCTATACTTCAAATACGCTGCAGTGATGACTGACAGCAAGATACCATAGTACTGTGGAAAGGTAATTGATGTTGCATTCAGCTACTTTCCCTTCTGATATTATCACTATAACAGTAAATCCCAGTGCACCACTAGAGAAAGTTTCTTAAGAACTTCCTGACTGTCAACAACAGAGCAGACTGATAAATGTGCCAATAAAAAGCTTGAAATGTTCTTTCTTGGGAACGGGATACAGAAAATATTTAGATTTTATTTCTGCTTGTGTCAAACATCCTGGCTGGAGTTCTGCTCCAAGGTTTCTTTAACATGCCTAATTATACATAGTAACTGCTGGCTGACTGATCACTGTCCATGTGCAATATTAAGCAGAATTTGCTGCTATGGAGAAGGGGACAAAGCTCTTTTGCAGATCTCGAAAAATAACCTGGTCTCTGTGATTTTCTCTCCCGTCAGAAGGCAAAGAGGAGTTTTAAGAGAGTCTATTCCTTCCAACACCCATGAATTCTGTTAGTGGATTTTGGTTTGGTGTAGGGAGTTCAGATTTACTATTATAATGCTGCAAAATATTATTGTCTGCAAAATACTAGGCCTCAGCTGTATGTTATTGCAAAGTCATTCAGTGATTGATATGAAGTTCTGCAAAAGACATTCCTCAAAGTAGATTTTCTTTTATTCCTCCCTTGTTCCTTTAAACGGTTCTTGTTTTGGGTCTTTCTCTTTTAACATTACAAGAGCTGGATAAAACTGCCTCCAGAGACCACTGGTATCACCAGCAGTTAATTACCAGTGATTGTGCTTGACTCAGAAGTCTCTTCTCTCAAATGATAATGAGCTGGATTAAAGGAGATGGAGAACTGCTACCCTAATATGACTTGGGTAATTAAATTCCAATATTTAAAATTCTACCTGGCATTGCAATGGGATACCATAGTCTACTTCCTATCCTTTGAGAACATGTAATTCTGATAAATACTCTGAACCAGCTGGCATGTTTCAGCCCAGAAGTGTACTGAATACAATGCAGTGGGGGGTTTTCAGTGTACTGAAGTCCAATCAATTGGTAATATATTTTATTACTCCCTGAAGATGATAGATAACATGAAAATGTAGACCACTTCCAGTAGCATTCAACTAAACATAATAGAGAATCTAACATGATTTCTGGAAGTGTTGAGCTCTAACAGCTCCATCTAAAGAGTAGGAAAGCAAGAGATTCCCAAGATCTCAGAAAATCAGCTTCATAGGCTTCCCTAAAATGCTACTGAAGACTTTCCTGTAAGTCTTGCTAGTAACATGAGGCAATGCAGCACAGACAAGATGAAAGCTCTAGTTAGATAGTCATTTTTATAATCATTGCAGAAGTGAAAGTTCCTGGGTGGAAGTTATGCATATAAGATGAAAGTCCTGCCACGTCAAGGCTTTTCCTGCCTATGTAAAGTTACTAGTCAAAGGGACACATCAGAAAAATTGATTAGGTTTAAAATTTTTACCAGGGTGGAATCTAGGCTGAGTGAACTTGTGTAAAAAATTTCCACTAATTTCTGTGGAGAACTTGATCAAGACAGATACTTGTCTTATAAAGATACCGCCTTCTCACAAGATTAAAAAAATCCATGATCCCTTAGGAGCTCTGGGGGTGTGTCTCTGCTGGTTTGTTTTAATTTGGAGTAAGATGTTGTCTAATACTACCAGTCAACAATGGCATAAAATGAAGTTTTGTGATGACTAGAAGTGAAATGAGATCTACTTTGACCTCTGTGGAAACAAGATTTCACCCATGGCAGCTGCTTGTAACCTGAGATTTCTACCTAATGGGCAAAGCCAGGCAGAATTTATTTGATGTGAACTGTATACTGTGTACTATTGAACTAATGAATAGTTGCTGATGGATATTGTATCTAGAGGGCATTTCACTCTGCTGAGTCATATAGTTTTTGCAATATGTCAAAAATGAAATGATTCTTTTAAGGGCCAGCATTTTTCTGAAGACAAATAAAGACCAACATGCAGTTAAATCTTTTCAAGGGACAGCACAATCCATCATTTCAGGCATGATTTTGACATTATCCAATGTCTTAGCAACTGACCATGCAAACTGCCTGTCCCCAAATACTGCCACATGCCCTCTTCCATCAAACAGTTATAACCAATACTGAAATGATGAATGGTTTACTACAATTGCTTTAATTGTCTTATAAAACCAAGCAGCTATCTGGCAACGCTATGTCAGAAACCAAGAGAAAAGAGAGGTCTGAAATAATTTAATCCACACTGGGATGTGTAATTAAAGACATCATCATTGTGAAACAATTGCTCATCAGATGTATCCATAAAAGGAGAGAAGAGAATTTGGATCCTGAAGAGCTTTACACGGGGCGGGATTCTAAAATATTTCCAGCCTGATAGTTATCCACAGGAAAATCAGAGGCTTCAGTCTCTAGAGGAATTTGTTTGCAAAATAAGAGACTACCTGTTTGCACCTAAGAGACAATCCTACCCCAGCCCATGGCTGATCATTTCCTTTAGGGACTTCAATCAGACAACTCTTTGAAAAAAGCTCCTACCAGCTGTATCATTACATATTGTAGCTGGGGTCCGCTACAAAAACTTGCCTCTTTGATGAATTTAGCTTCTGCTGTGAGAAACATGGGATGTTTAATCTTGATCAAGTGGGACAAGGAACATCCTGGCGTCCCTTGAATTTTCAAGAGAGATTATCTTTCACATTAAGATTTTTAACTCCTTGCCAGCTCACTCCTCAATGTGCTAGTCATTTGCTTAATGCCAGAGAATGAGCCATCTATGTACAGAAAGATCTCAAGCACAGCACAAGCCATTTCGTGCACTAAAAGGCTGAACTTCAGATTTGAGGTAGCCACATGGTATCTTAACAAACTGCGCTCTATCCATTACACTATCAAAAACTTTGGCCTGGCAGAAGTAGTCCTTTTTCATAATGTCATGATAGAAATAGCGTATTTCATAACTGTGTTTTAGGTAGGACATCAATCCTCAGATGTAGAGGACAATTTTTCACAGGAACATAACAGCGGTCTCAGAACAACTAGGGTTTTCACAAGGGTCCTGACCTATTAAGAATTCAACACTACCTTTTATAGAAAGACATGATCTTGCCTGAAGAGCAAGTGACTTTAACAGTAGGATTTTTATTAATGGTTTTGGAGTTTTGTTTCTTAAGCTACTTTTGATGTTTGTTTGTTTGTTTGCTTGTTTGTTTAACTGGGCAAAGAGTCATGATGCCAGAAAGAAACTGGTTAGAGTGAGAGGAAGGTAAGAGAGCATGTATCACTCTCTTGTGTCACAGCCTTGTGATTCTGCTGTAATGCCAAGCTCAGGAAATTAGGCTAATTTTCAGGCAGGCATGCTGCTTTGCCAGTGCCTGAAATATCCTAATTTCGAAGTCTGCTACGTATCATTCATGACAGGTGGCAAAGAGAAAGAACACTTATTAAAGCAGAAAGAACAATCCAAGGGGCAGCAGTCCTACCCAGTAAAAATCATATGCTGCTTACTACAGAATGCATTACATTAAAAATGGATATGTAGAGTACGATGATCTTTTTTTTCATTAATGATACTGACCAAACTAAACAGAAAATTTATCTAAAGGGAAAGCTGCTCTTTCAAAAGAGAAATATATCCAGCAGGATGTTCTCATTTAGAGATGGTCTTGTTTGGAGACTTAATTGGAAATCCAACTTTGGTTTAGTATGGGGTTTTTTTGGTTCTCCTAGTTTGTAACAATTTTGCCTAAAAGCTAAAAGGAAAAGACAGGCAGGCAGAGAAATGTCATAGTTAAAGGATAAACTGATTAAAATGGAGAAAACAAAATTACATTAAAGGGCTGTGATGTGTTGCAGGACAAAAAGAAAAAAAAACAACTACAGGACAAAACCCTGGAAGGTGAGCCATTTATTACTTTTTGCTTTCAGAAAATGATGATTGTTCTTCCTACCAGTTGAAACATTGTTTTAGAAGAACTGCTTTTCCCAGTTAAATGGATGGAAACCTGATTTCCTCTCTGACCGCTGAAGGTCCCAAGAAATATGGTATTCTTGGAACAGACCGCTGTGCATATCAGAGGTAACTGGGTAGAACAGCCTGGTAGAGTACAGGGTATCACCAACAAATTCAGAATGCAACTCAGCTCATTGTGCACCAACATAAAAACCAGAGCAGATGTTCATTGCTTCTGCTGCTGTCATGTTAATTCCTAGAAGAACTGCATTGCACAGAGTTAGTTAAACAGTACCATGAAATATTTTGCATCTTGTCAGAGAGCAGGTAATGGACATCAAGCAACCTCATGGTAATATCCTCGAACAAGAGACTCTTTAAAGATATTTTGATTATCCTTACTGTTGTGGGACCTTTTTCTCTCCCAGGCTTTAAGTAATTTTCTGGACTTTTTGCTTTAATAAACAGCAGGATAATGTGTCACACAGAAGCACCATTTAGCAGCTGTCAGGTAATTTCCACAACATACCACAAAGCTATTCTCCTCAGTAGAGGGCTCTCTGTAAATCTATGTAGGTGTTTATATTGCCCATGGACTCCAGTTATCTTGTGAACTATTTTCTTTCTCTAATCAAAAGACCAAACTACTTCCTAAATAGTTTCAGGGTAAACTGGAAGACTTGTTCCCACTGTTCTTGGATAAAAGTATGCTAGCTGCAAGCAGCCATGGATGACAAAAAGATTTTTATTCAAACATTAGCATTAACAAGAAGAATTTTCCTTCTGAAGAATGCCACTAAGTGAACAGCAAGCAGGGCTTTAAGATTAATCTTTTTACTTCTCCTAAGCCTTCCAGGAGCTTCTTCAGTAAAACTTGAAGAAAATCCATACACATATGCAGAATAAAAACAAGAGAAAAGGAGAAAGAAAGAATAAGGAGCTAGGGTTTCTTTGTGCATTGTTTTGGTTTGTTTTGTTTTTTAATCTGCTTATAAGTACACAGAAAAATTATCTTTTGTTGTAGAGAACATGAAGATTACAATAGATAAAAACACAAAGAAAAAACTGTGTTCTCTCTTATTTCCAAAGCAGCCTGGGCTTTGAGAAGAATTTCTCTCCCATCTCTACAGCTGAAAGATGCTTCTGTTCACCCCAGGGGACCATGACTGGGGAGAAATCACCCTCTGCCATCTCTGCTGTGGCACATTCTGAGCAGTCAGGTCATTGATCTAAGCAGGCTAACGTAGAGACATTCACAGAGGCAGCATCAGGTGGGTATAATACATCTGGGTGGTCCAGAGAGCCTGGAAATACTCTGGACTCAAAAGCTCTGCTAAGGTAATATGGCATGAGTGGAGCAGACACATGTATGCTCCCACTTCTGTTCCAGGCACTGGTGCTCTTCAGGGCTCATTATGAAGTGCTTAATGTAGAAGACCTTTGAAGTCCCTCTGGCCTGCAATTGCCAGTCTGTCTAATTTAGTGTTCCTTTTATTACTGCAATTGTGGCCGCTGCTGGTAGGTTGTTCTCTGCAGGTGTGAGGGTGGTGGGAGCAGGCAGGAAAAGGCTGTTCATCTGGCACTCGATGTCCCTGAAATAATTACTGTTGCTAATAGCTGACAGCTTGACAGAGACAGGTTGCTTTTACCCTCTTCTTGTATCCGGATATTTCTAAAAGAAATACAAATGCAAGTGCTCTGATAGAAACTGCCACAGCAGCATGACTTCTGCTGTACAAATGCCGGGGAGAGCCTGCTCCAAGCACTATGGAGGTTAGTAATGTCAATGGGTTTGAGGCTGGACTCTCTTTGCCAGCATCTACCTGTGGGTATGATGGAAGGGCATGGTATAACACACAAAGCTGGTGCAGCTTTGCTGGAAACCAAGATATAAATAATCCTGGAATAGCCCTGTTTCAGCCACCCTGTGTGACAGGAGTTGAAATACTGAATCCCTCAATGCTGGTAGAAAAAAGGAGAGGCAGAAAATTAAAATGAAGTTTATATTGTACTTTCAAGAGTGTACATTAAAAGTAAAATAAAAACCAAGTCCTGGATTTGTGAACCAAATCCTAGCTACTTCACTTGGTTTTAGGATTCCCTCTGTGACATTTATAGCTTTGCAAAGGATTGGAGGACAGAATTGTGCCATCTCATTCACTCTGCAAAATCACTTCATATGAACATACATCTATAGGGAATAAGATATGAGGTAGGAAAGTGGAGAAGAGAAAGCAGAGGCAGGAAAAAGGTGGAAAAATCCCTGTGTGTGAGTGTAAAAAAAAGCTCCTGAAAAATGAAACAGAAGGATAGAAAAAAACATAGAACAGAAATGTAACAGAAGAAAGAAATTAAAAAGAAAGAAAGAAAAAAGGCAAACTCTAGTAAATTAGTTAACACATACAACCTCCTTGTGAACCCCAGCCAAAAATGTAGACTAGGTTAAAGACAAATGGGGTAGGGAGGAAGACAGCTGAAGAAGGAACGACTGACAGCTAAACAGAGTTTACGAGGCAAACCAGAGTTTGGCCCAAAGCACTGGGATGGTTCCATCCCTAATCTATTTATCTAAAAAATGAGCATAGTTTGCTAACATCAGTCATTTCCCACTCAACTGGTTTGCCTGTGTTTTGTTGGAGGCATACAGTGGTTATCTCAAACTTTGCCTTCTTAACCCATTCCTTTGGGTTAAGAATTAATGTAATTAAATTACATTATCTATGGCCAGATATGGGGAAGCATTTTGATGTTTTTATTTATTTTCCCGTACGTTTTTGCATACAATAAAAATAAGAAATGTGTCAGTTACTCATTTTAGCTGAGAATGCAGAAGTATAATTAATTGGTTTGGAATAATGTTTAAAACATAGTGTAAGCTGGGTAACTTTTGCGGAGGTATGATTTTTTATATATATATGGGTGACCTCCTCCAGATCCTATAATGATTTTCTTTCAGCAGCAAACAGAAAATAGATTTTGAGACTGAGTTATTTCCTGAAGAAGCAGAGTTGATTGTTTCAGGCTCTCTCTCTTCCATCTTGCTCCCACCTGCTATTCCAGAGCCAGTGAGATAGTAGAAACCATAAAACAGCAATGTCATTAATAGAATTTTATCCTCCCCACCCCAGGGGGTGGCTTTGGCTTTTATCTAGCCAAAAAAGTGTTGTCTCAGCATTATTCTCTCCAGCTCTACAGTCTGTCCTCTCTGTCTTTTGCAATAGCATGTTCTCCTGCTGGTATTGGTGTAAGCCCGCAATTCCTTTTATTTTGTCCCATTTCTCCCTGACTATTGGTCAAAATGCTGCTTTCCAGCACTGTCAGATCCCTCCACACCTTGAGCGCTCCTCGTACCTTCATGCCCGCACCAAGGTGTGCATATCCCACAGTCTGCCAAATGCCTGCCTGACCATGTGCTCCTACCAGCTTTGGTGCAAGTGATGGTTTGTCAGACTGCTCTGTTTTCTCCTGTATTCACTAGTCTTTCTGTCCAAAATACATCACCCACAGGAACCCCATTGCAGAATGTTGGTTGAACATGTTTTTAAATTTAGTAGGATATAAGCAGGTGTCTATACATGCTAGTCCTCATGTGGAAAGGGAGAACTTATTGGAAAAAAATAACAACCCCAAAACACTGCCCCCTCCTCCAAGTTTCCATCTGGTGAAAGAAACTGAACCAGGTGACAATTTGAAGAAAATTAACCTGCAACACAGTTGCCTGGTAGTCACCCTGCAATACTTCACCCTACACAAGTACTTATGTTTTATGCCGATACTGATAGAAAGGCGATCACCCTGCAGGACTTTCAACAGGAAAAGATGGAACAAAGTTTACATGCAAACTTGTAGATACCCACTTTGCCCAAACACATGGTCAGTCCCACAGCCATAAAAAAGTATCTCCGTTCAAAGTTAGATGTGCAAAAGCGTTTTCAGGTTCACAGAGTGTATTTGTAGCAAAGTGATGCGGTCTGTTTTAATAAATTCTCATAGTAGCCTATTCACAAAAAAATAGATAAAATTACCTGTTGTATAGGAAATTGCAAGGCATTCCAAATGCGAATGTACCCAGTCAAACAAAATACATACTCTATTTTACTCAAGAAAAATATCAAGCTTTTGGGTCACAATCTTATAATTTAATGGGCTATATCACAGTAGTAACAAATATATTTTTATAAAATTACCATTATCTCCTAAGTCATAGATGTTCTTATTCTCTTCTTCTTTGCCTCCATGAATTTGCTCTGGCACTGTATTTGGTTTCTTCACATATACCTTGCACACTGCTGAGCTGGCACTGTCATCTCTCAAAACAGTGTTAAGCAAAAATGATCAGCAAGGTTTTTAAAATTTTGTTTAAAAATGAAAGAATTTAAAAGCGAACAGTTCAATGAGCTGGCCAAAAACTGAGAAAATGCATTGCTTTGAATTTCTAATTAAGAAATTAGTCTTTTTTTTTTAATCCAGGCAGATATTTTCTACTAGAATTTTTAGCTAATAGAAAATAAAATATTTTACTGAGGAGACGTCTTTAATAAGTATATTAAACTAATAATTTTCTTGAGGTTCTGTATTTTTTTTGCATTCATTGTTTTTTAATACAAATAAATGGCAGTTATTGGCACTTTGAGCTGTTTATTTTTTATCTTCCTCTCCTATTAGGTGTTTTCTAGTGCTTATACATAGGAAATTACTGTATCTGAAAAGAAATAAAGCACCTCTGCTCTAACGTACTTTCTTTCATTAGAGACAGCAGTAATTCTATATTACATACTAATAAGGAAGTTTAATGCATAAAGAAACATTATAATAATTGAAAATGAAAGAGGCAGACTGTTTAAAAAAATATTGAGTCTGAAATGGGAAGCTCCTTGAAACTGGGGTGTTAGAGTCTTAAAAATTAATGAAGGAGTATAAAGAGAAAGGGACAAAAAATTAACTAAAACTATAATACTTAGTCCTAAATCGGGACATTCAATAGAGGTAAGCATAGCTGAAATCTTACACTTCAATTACATGTAGAGAGTGAAAACACATCTCAGGTGAGAAACAGGTACATGAAACAAACCTGATGAATTTTTTTTACTCCCATTGTTGCCATGAGCTTTCAACTCAGACTGGTCCATTCAGGACAATTACCCAGTCAATGACATGTTAACCTAAAGCAACACTGTGACACTTCATTAAAGTACCAAAATAAGATTGTTTTGGTCTCAAAAAACCTATTGTAAAACATGGAGTGAACGTTTTGTCTTCCAAGACTAGCTATGTACTAAAAACATTATGATTAAGGGGACTAGGGGACAAACTTCAGCAGCGGTGAAGTGCAGTGACAACCATGCATAACTAACCTAACCAGTCTGTTCATTACCAGCTTTTACAGTGAGCCAATACTGAATACTAGAAGATTTTCTCATGCTTGTACATGTACACTTACATTCTGCATTTTCTAAAAATAATAATTCCTGTGCCATGTCATTAGCAGCCTTCCTCCGCAGAGTTACAACACACAGGTGGGAAATCAGAGATGGATCACCCCCTCACTGTTTAGAGTCAGTCGCTGTTCATGCAAAGAGCGCTCCTCATTCCCAGTTAAGGAGTCCAATTCTGCAGTCCTCGTTTAAATGAACCACCGTTACTCATGCAAATCTCCTACCTACATCCGAGGAACCGCTTGTGAGAGTGACAGTTTCAAAACTGTCAACAGGAGAAAAACACCCACTCCACCTCAGGCTAAGGACACTGAGGCTGCTTTAAAGACTGCAGCTACTCAAAAAGTATAACCCAAAGCACTTTACTATTTACAGAGCATAGGGAGAATAAGCCTTCACACTAATTTGTGAGCTATACTGAAAATGTTGCTACAGTTACGCCCAAATGCCACTTCTAAATAACATGCATGGGTATACTGTTCTGGCTTTGTAAGTAACAGGTCTAACAATTACAGCTGTGGCTAATATAAAGATCAGTTATTGTTTTACACATAGGTTTTTAAATTAACAAATCTTTATCCTAAAGAGATTTTTTTTCTTTTTTTTTTCCCCAAAGCAAAAAGCAGTATGGAGATCTGCTCTCAATGAAGGTTCTGAGCAGAGAAAGAGCTGTCATTCAGGCAGCAACCATCTTTATTTTACCTCTTTCTGCTCCAGATATTTTTTTACTGGTCTCTTGAAATCTGAAACTCTCAAGGACATGCTGTTGAAACCCCTCTGTTATCAAAAACTTGATATGGAATTGCTGCAAAGAGGTTGGGGCTTTTTTTTGGTTTTTTTGTTTTTTAACTGGTAAGTAAATTAATGAAAGATATCTTTAAAAATTCAGTACTGGAGTATTTTGACCACTCATATGATTTGTTGTTAGTGTTTGAACCTGACACAGATTAAGGAAACAGTTTACGTTGAGAGTGCACTGCATGGAAGTCCCACCACAGTTTATCATGCCTTTTGACACGGCAGAGTTCATTCCCTCTCAGTCCCACCTCAGCATGGACCAGTAAGAACTCCTATGTAGCCCTCAACATCTCTCCTGCTGCTTTACAATAAAGATACCACAAGTATAAAATTATATTTTACTTGAAAAATGTGAAGACCGGTAAACATTAAATGTGAATACAGTGAGGAGATTTATAAAGCAAGTAGATAGATGGCATTTATTTCAGATCAAGCTCTGCATCAGTCAGGAGCTGGAAAATAAAAACAGCTTGTGACAGGCAATAACCTGTTCTGATGGTACAATGGCCTCGTAATGAAGCTGCAATCACTCTTCTGATCTCCCGCGGTCTTGTTTCTTTCTTTTACTTCTTGAGGAACTGGCACTTCTAATCTATTCTAATTTTCCTGATTCTAGGCTTTGATTTATACTGCTCTGGCTATTGTACATCCTGTCAGAGGAAGAAGGAGTTAAGGATTTGAGGTGGAGGGAGAGGCAGCACTGACATGAGGGTGAGTAAGAACAGAGAATAATACCAGAGATTAAATGATTCTGATGGGTGACATTTTAGTCTGTCTAGCTCTGTAAGTATATATGATATTTTTCCTTCAGTCCTGACTGATGTTAACAAATACCAAAAAAAAAAAAAAAAGAGAGAGAGAGAGAGAAAAGGTCCATGTAAAATGATGGTCCAATAATAAGAGCATGATGCTGAATTCAGAGTTGGGACATCTGGCTTCTGGTCCCCTTGGCATCAACATGAGACTAGACAGAAGCCATTTATTCTTCCTTCTGCCTTTGTTTACTCTGATGCAGATAAATTTATTTTTATAAGCTCTGCTTTGCTAACCAAGTGCACTAAATGAAGAACAGACTCTTTAGAAGTGACGTCTCAAACAGGATTTCTCTAACCGTGCTAGCTGAGACACTTCTCTGTCTGTTCACAGATCCCTGGTGCCCTATGCGTTTCCCGTGCTCCTTTTGTTTGTTCTTTTATGAGTCTGAAACATTTTTGAAACATAAGACTCTCCATGTAGGCAGAGATCACTGACACCCCTACCCAAGAGTACAGTAATTATACATGCTGACATATAGTAATTATTTATATTTCATGCTTCAAGGGAAAATCATGCACTTTGCTCATCAATCAGTAGTCTTTTCTTAAGCGGAAGGATACCTCTTTGAGCTCGGACTTGGTAATCAATGTAAAACCGGGCACATAAGAACTGATACCAGTAGTAATTTTAATCATAGAAGGCATAGCAATTAGTATACCTGGAGGTGATGCTTATTTCCATGTGACTGACCAATGCTCCTTAAAGATGCATTACATTGCTTAGTTCAGTAACTGCCCGTAGTCTGCCACCTAACAGCATAAAAGACACTGAGTAAAATATCCCTTGCAAACATTTTCAAATGTGCTGCTCTATATTTTAAGCATCTGTGAACAGGTTGTACATGTGGAAGAAGAGATGCTAAGAAATGTGGCTGAGAGAGATCATGAAAGATTTTGTGGTCTTTGCTCAGACTGGATACCA
Source organism: Ciconia boyciana (assembly GCF_034638445.1). Lineage (NCBI taxonomy): Eukaryota > Metazoa > Chordata > Aves > Ciconiiformes > Ciconiidae > Ciconia > Ciconia boyciana. The sequence goes on from NC_132934.1 coordinate 65,861,771, forward strand.
TTTCATTCTGTCCTTGTTTTGTGCTAGACCTGAGGGCCTTCACGCACAGCATGTAGCCGTTGATATGGCAAAGATTTCTGAGATGTTTCTTCAACAGTGATGTACTACTTAAAGTGAGTAAAAAAGCAGCAGCAGCTGGCCTACAGTGAGCAGAAGAGACAGCAGGTGGTATAAAAAAAGGCAGTGCTAAAACAGTAGAAATGTCATAAGACTGGAATCCCTTTGCTTGCATTGCAGGCCCAAAGCATTCAAGAAAGGGGATGATGGAGCAGCCAGATGCTGAACTGAAGGAAACCATAAGTCAGAAATTAACTTCCCAAGGAAGCCAGACCTGTCTTGGGATCACACACTTTCCCTTGGGACACACGCAGGCAACCAGGTTTGTACTTTTGGAGTGGACTGAACCCTGTGCCGCTGCCAGGGTAGAGGAGATGCAGCACAGTTTCTGTCCTGTGTGACAGCAATCGTGGTGTAAGCAATGAAAATGTCCCCAAAGGCAGTTTCTAGTTTCTAGTTTCACCATTGCCCCAAAGATACCCACATCGTGGACCTGCATTTGGCCTTAATGCCTCTTTAAAGGCACCTACCTTTCCCTTTAATAAGACAAGTGGACGATGCAAAATAATGCCCCCTCTAGCTTTAAACTGTAACATATCAGCATTACGTTCAGAGGTATCAAACCAAAAGATCCTGCTGCAAGCCATCATCGAGAACGAGCTGAGGTATGGTCAGCCACCAGAGATTTGCAATAAGTATCTGATGTGGGAAAAGGGACAATAAATACAGCCCCTGCTGAACAGCCCACCCCTCTGGTTTTGTCTTTTCTCCAAGATCTTTCTGGTTTGGTATCTGTCCCCTCAGCTATGCTGCTCTTGAGCCCTTCTTAGAGCAAAAGGGAACAGTTGTTGGCCAGCTTATCTGCCTGTCCCACCATCTAAAGCACCTTCAGCTTCTGCTTATAAATATCAGGTCATTAAATTAGAGGTGGGAAGCTATGTCACATGAGTTAAGCAAACAGTCACATGCAAAAAATACCAAATTCTCAATGCTGAACATGAAAAACTTAGAAAAATCTCTTGGCCTTGACATGATCACTGAAACAATCAGATTGCTAAGCTTAGCCAGCACGCTTGCAGATGGACAATTCAAAATATAGGGGGAAATATCCAATGGACAAATTAATGACAATTAACAGATTGTTCAACATAGGTCATTTTATTTTCAGTGATCTGAAAGCAAAAAAGAGCATCAGCTGTCTGATGACACCAGTGACCAGTCACTCAGGACTGAGGGAATGTCTGGTCTCAGAAAAGCCCATCTTCACACAACTGTCCTTGAGGCTATTGGAAAGCGAATTTCTCACATCTTTCAGGTTAATGGCAATCGTTTACAGCCATTTTCCTCTATAGAAGCCTACTAATTATGTCCCCATAATAACCATTTGTGTTGACGTTATGCTCCAGCACACCAGCTTGATCAGATGACTTCCTTGAAAACGGATTTCTTCACCATTACCCCAGAGGATGGCACAAGCTCATAATGACCACATGAGCAAGGCTGGGTGGGGAGGGTGGCAGGCTGGGATATAAGAGAATTGTGTGGTTTTGTCCCACATCTATTCTTCACCTATAGCTTGACAACTTTCTGTGTCCTGCCCTCTCTTCCTTAGACTGAGAGGTCAGAGGTAACAACCAGACAACCCCCACAGAAGAGACAGATTGCAAACTGTTCAGAACAGTTTACTCTTCTACAGTGAATGTGCGATACCAAGCAAAACAGTAACTCTACGTGTGACTGGGGCTTTTTAGGTGATCATGTAACTGATTGACTTGAATACTTGAGTCAACAGCAGATGATGCCATTTGATGTCTGTCTAGGCTGTCTTTTTTCAAAGAGTGATGAGAAGTGCATGGTCGAAGGGAGAGGTGTATGGAAGAGAGAGTAGTAAGAAAGAAAGAAATTGACTGAGCGAATCCTCTGTTTTCAGTCTACTGGATGTAGACTGAAGAGAAAAACTTTCCTCTCTTCTCTGCATCCTTTGCTCATGTCTCCCATCAGTTCTGGTTACCAGAGTGCTGCTTTCCATAAAATAATAAATCTTTTACTTTTTTTCAGAAAAATATTGCTCCCTTCAGTTAGATGTTTAATTACAGGATTGATAGTTTATTTAAAAAAAAAAAGTAAATGTGGAGCAATATTGGCAAAATCTATTCTTTGAAGAAACACCAAGAAAATAATGATTTGATTTTCAGATTATTTCTCCAATTAAGCCTTTCATTCCTCACTGTGTGGCAGATAGCATAATCATCTATGTATAAATAACAGTAAGAGCAACTGCATGACATGATCTACTCTATTGTGGAGAATGTGGAGGTTTTTTGCAGATTTTTTTTCTTTTCCCCTTGAGGGGCAGTAGGTAGTAATTTCAGCAAGCAGGAAAAAAAAAAAAAAGCATTAAATATAGGTATTGTATCAAATCTCAGCTATTCATGAGCTGAGCTAGCTACAAAGGGTCTGGTCCTGCACCCTTCAGTGTGCAGGACTGCAGGACAGAACCCAAAGCTGGGATGACATGTACATAATTTCCTTTAGGAATGTAAACAGCTATGTCATTATTTTGTAAATTTGCTTGAAGAATGCTTATCTAAGCAAAGACCAGCTCTCATTTTCCCTGCTGTGCAATTCACATTGGAGTTCAAGGAACAGTGGGAGAGCAGATAACATGCAGCCCTTCTCCCTTCTCCCCACTGGCACGTACCCATCACTTTAAAGCAAAGGCAGTGATGTTCTCACTTTCTAGCTAAGCAATTCTCCCCCAAAAAAGGACCAACAACCAGGTTAAGATCCTAGCAGCAGCAGCACTGAGAGGTAACTGGAAAGACACTTTGGCTCCTACCGAAGCAAATAAGTGCATCTGGGTTCTCTGTGAGATGCTGCCTTGTTTTAGCACCTCTCCCCCTCCTTTCATTCACGTCTCCTAAACACCCATCAAGCCCCAGCTTGCCAAGCCCTGGTATCAGAGGAAGCATGCTGCCAACTGACAAGGACTGGATTAGGCTCCTTCTGAGGCTGCACTTTAAGCACCCAGAGGGGTTCACTGTAGAGCAGCAAGAGGTCTGGCACTCAGGATACATATTAATCCTCTCAGATCATGGCAGGGAAGCTCGGGCTGAGCAAGAGATAACAGTCTTTAAAATCCCTGTGCCTGGAACACACTAGGTGAGACTGTGTGCTCTTTTAGTGTCCAGGATGCAGTGAAATCAGAATGGGATGTCCACAGCCTGAAAGCCCCCCCACACACCCGTGGCTGATCATTGCAGCAGGGTAGAGTGGGTTAAATCAGGATAGAGGAGAGAGTTGGCATGACGACTGCAGAAATCTTCTACGTGGCCTGTGCAATAACTAATCATTACACAGTAAAGGGTAATAATTACTTCTTAATGCTGCAGTGCAGGAACTGGCTTCATGGCAGAGCACAGTAGGCTGAAGAGATGGGATGCTTGTCAGTGCCACAAAAATAAATAAATTGGTATGATCCCTATGAAAGAGGTCTTAATAGATCTTCAAAATAAGTAAATTATTCCTCTTTATTTAGTTATTATCTCTTCTCTGTCTATGTGCTGAGCTGCCAAAAATTTCTTCCTTCCTGGCTGTTGTGCTTTTAGTTTTCTTCATCAGTTTATGAAGCAATAAGGTGCAACAAATGAAATCTTGGTACAGAGATCTTCTTGTGACATAAATAAATAAATTTAAAAAACAAACAAACAAGCAAACAAAACCCCCAAGCCCCAACCAAAAACAAATAGGAGATCATTCCCGGGTTTTTCTCCTTGTTCTCATTGTTGTGTTGCATTAACGACACTGCCAGAGGGTTAGGAAACAAGCTCAACCACAGCCTCCTCATGCCTTGAAGGAAAGGGCTGAAGACCTTTTTCTTTTTTCCATTTACCCATGCTGGAATAAAAGTTAAATTGAGAGTTTTTCACCTGCTAAGATGTACAATCAGGAGTCTCTGCTCCTCCCAGTTGAGTCAAACTGAACATAGCATCTAAACTGTATCAGAAAAAGAAATGCAGAGGATGCATTTCTCCTTTCCAGTTGTGCTGTAGGTATTTGTTATGCTATCATCCTTAGCACAGAATCAACATGTCCTCAGCTGGTCTTGTCTGCTGACCTGCAGTGGGGAAACTTGATGCTTCAACTGTTACTTAAACAATGAGGGGAAAAAAGGGGATGTGGAGAGGAAGGGTTGGTTCTCATTCAAATCACCAGCAGTAAGACCCCTTTGAGAAAGGAAGTGGCCAGCCAGCCTGTGCCCCAGCTCACACAAAGAAAGGTGATTCAAACAGCCTCCAGCAAGAGTGAATCTTCAGAAACTGCACCCTTTGTCCAAAGCAGCCAGAGCCAATGCCTGTCCCTGAACAGCAACACATTGGATTTCTAGGATTGAAATCCAATGAAATCCAATCACAGCTCTGTACCCTCCCATCCAGGCTGCTGAAACAATGTCTTCAGAGCCCCTGGGGCAGTATTTCCCCTCACTGTTCCTGTGCTGTTACTGTCATGCTGCTATCCCTATAGCCTTGCACCTGCACAGCCCAATAGTCTTGCTGTGGTGGGTCCTTATGGGCAGTGATTGCCACCAGCAAGAGAATCAGCCTTTTTTCCCCACTTCCACCACATTTTGGTTCTAGCTTTTGGTTTATGCAAGGGACACGATAATGTTCATATGCACACAAGCAACTGGCCATGCAGCCACTGCCCCGATCAATGCATGCTCCAATCAACACTACCAGTAAGCAGTGACAACCAGCTGAGGGTTTGAGCATGTCCTAGTGGAAACTATAGTTACCGTGGGAAGAGTATTATGGGGGGAACCAGCTGCTGCGCAGCAGGGGATGTCCAGGAGAGGTCTGGAAACCCTGGTTGCTTCTTTTCCCTGCTGAGTGCTACAAGGAGAGCTTTCCCTTCTGTCTGTCCTCTTTGTTTTATTTTCCCCTGGCTTATTTTTTCCCCAGTTTTTCATAGTAGGAGACAATGTAGGCCATCAGCTATGGACTCCACTAATAAATCTTCATGCATGTGAACCTGTCTCAACATCGCTTGTGCAAACCAGCCATAGTGGGAGGGAATTTCTATTACACGAACATATACAACATGGTTTATGTTGTTTATTTGGTTCACATATGTATCACCAAATATGTTGAGGAAATCACCAAATGACTGAAATGTGTTGGGAAAAGTAAAAAAAAAGAGATCTGGTGATATATCATGGGAACTGATGACTTACAGGTGAAAGGCAGTGCTAAACTGTCAAACAGCTGGAAACAGTGTCTTCCCTAGCCAACCCTGGCAAAGCAAGGATATATGTCCCCAAACTTAGCTTCTTTCCCTTGTCCTCTTTTCAGGATAACTTGGAGAATGCTATTGAAATATTTGTCAGGAGAAAAACGCCAACTCACTGGGGCCTGCCGTAATGTTATATCATCTACCTGCAAAGTTGCTTACTGGTTTCTAAAATCCATAAGCACTGCCTCCAGAACAAAATGCATTGCTAATTTCTGTGGTATGGGCCTGGCTCTCCTTTGCCTTCGGTATTTTGCAGTCATCTATATGTATATAAAATAGCTTTGAAATGTAGCCCAAGCAGAGCTGCAGCTTTTTACAACCTTGTGCGTAGCAAGGAAAGAAATTAGGTTCCAGATAGAATGGAACCAAGCCCACGTTTTCCTTGAGATTTATTTTGCTTTGCTTGTTAAAGATTTTGGCTTAGAGTTAAAAATATTGTACCTAAACTTGGATTTCTAAAGCCATAGTCAAGAACACACACTAACAGCTTGATTTTTAAACAAGCAAAGCACCCAGAAATCATTTTTACAGTTACTCAGTAGAAAATGTGGGGGCCTCAGCTATTATGAGCTTGGAAATGTAATTTTAACACTGCTGTTGTGTGGGTTTCTTAACAAACAGAAAGCTTGGCTTCTGCTCATTTCAAAGCTTTTCAACTCACCTTTAAGTTCATGCCTTTAAATTGGCATGTAGTTGCAGTACAGTGCAATCCTGCATAGGTGAAAGAATGATGTTGTGATTCCTACAGGACCACGGTCATAACAGGAAAACTCTGACCTAGAGAACTTTCCAATGAACCCATGCCCCAACACTTACAGACATAAAAGACATCAGCAAAGCAGAGATTATCTTTGGGATGTATCTCCTTCACCAGAAGTTCAGCTTTAGTTTTCTATTCTGTAAAGTTCATTTTTTTTTCTAGGACTCACTAGTTAAAAGGCTATTGTCTAAATTCTGATACAGCACATGAAATGATACAGAGCTTTGAGAAGGCTGTGATTTTGGAGCTTTCAAGTGAAAAGCAAGAAGAAGGAATCATCTCTCTTTTGGCATTTAGGAGGGACAGGTCTGCTCTAATCAGGTAAGAAATTGTATACATGCAGCTGCCGAGGGAGGCTTTCTCCTGTCACGTTTACAGGGATGCAAAGGTCTCTCTCAATGTTTATCACATCTTTCCTCATTTTTGGTGTGTATAGGCTGTTTGTTCCAGTTTACTTGTTGGAAGTAGAAGACTGAATGAGAAGAAAGACTAAAGGCAGAGCTGTGACTACATTTTCCCTTTCTCAACTCACTGTTCTCCTGTAAAAGAAACACCTATAAAGAGAACACGAAGACATTAAGCTGAAAGAGAAGTGTGTCTGCAAAGAGGTTATCTCAGGCTGTTATATGAGAGTTACAAACAGTGTAAGGGACAGGAAAGTACACTCTGTGGCTGACATCAAGATCTGCCTGGAAACCACGTGTATATTAAAATTCTCCTACTGTTACAATGACCAAATAAAACAAAGAATCTTTGAATGTATTTGTAGGAGGTCTTTCTGGTGAGTCAAGGTTAATTAAACAGCTTTCCAAAGTGTCTTGTGGTTGTTTTGATAAGCACCTAGCCAAGAAGGACAACAAATTTCTGGTGAGCAGCAAAAGTAAAACAGGTTTAACATTGTCCAAAGAAGACGGCTACCCTGATGACTCCAAGTGAGACTCTGAGTGCAAGATCAGCTCTCCCTAAGCCAGCTCGCCCACTGTCCTCTCTCAAAAGTGGCTGGTAGCAAAGAGCAAGCAAAGGGGACAGGCATACAGTGATACTACTCCAGCATACCTTTCTTAGGTTAAAGCAATTGGTGGTGTGGGGGGCTCCCTGACCCTGTGACTTTATTTGAATTACAAAGCTTTTGGTAGTGTTTTTCTTGCAGTAATCTGTCTAGTTTGATCATTTTTTACTCATTTATACCTTTGGAATCAGCAAAATATCATAGGGCAGTAAGAGCCACAGCTCAACCACGCTATGATTTTTTAAATTTATGCCTGTTAATATCCACCTGAGAGCTCTGGGTCTGATATTGTGAAAGTAATGAAATGGTCCCTTGTTCACCTTCTTCCTCTCTTCAAGGTTGCTTAGACCTACATGTATTCCTCGTAAGTCATATCATTTTAGGATGATGAGTCCTATTCTATAGAACATCTCCTCTCTGGAAGGCAGGTAATTCTCACCATCTTTCTCACCTTCCTGTGTACCTTTCCCAGTTCCTCTATACCCTTGCAGCACTAGCAGGGGCAGAAATGCTTTCAGGGTTTAAGGAGATCTATCATGGACGCACTCCAGATAGAGGCTGCTGAAAAGTATCCCATGTACAGCTGCCTGTACCAGCAACCACCAGGGGTGAATGGAAAGGTTCTTACTCTCTAAAGAAGAGAAAGATTAGGTCCATGTTATAAGCTAATTTTCATATGGAATAAAAAACATATAAATAATAAAATGATTTAAATATATTTATATTTAACATATAAATAATAAAATGTTTGAAAGATACTGTATCATTCATTTCTTTTTATGGATGCCCAAATTTAGGTAAGGTTCCTCTGTGCAGACTGTTACAGAAGTTCTGCCAAACACTTTAAAATCTAAAAAGAAAGGGCAGACAAAACATGTGAGAATGCAAATGTTATTTTATACAATTTCCATGTTAGAAACTGAGGTACAAGAGGTTGCTGAGTTTGTCCGAGGTCACATCAGCAATATGTGGTGAAACCAGGAATTTAGCCTTTGTCACTATTGTCCAACAGAAGTAATAAGAAAATTGCTCCTCATCTTTTTAGTTATGTGTTATTTCCACACCCCACTTTGATTTTTATGAGACATTAGAGACAATAATGTGGAATATTAGTTGTCAAATTTGTCATTCAAAAAAATGGCAATACTTGAGTTATCTGGGGTTTTTGAAGCCAGATATTTTGCATTCCCCTGTGCTTCAAACTAGGAGATATACAGTCTCACTCTGTGTTAAAGAAAGGAATAGAGAGTTACAAGCTTTCTACAAATGAAATAGACCAAATGGTCTTCTTCATCTTCTTTCTTTTTCCTTCCTTGTTTCTTTCCAACTGTATACTTTTGGGTTTTTTTCCCTTTACTGAATCACATTGCAAAATGAATAATAACAGTAGGATATTCTTCACAGGAAACTGCTTCTGATGTCAAAATCTTTCAGTAAAGATACCTACATTTACTCCCAGTGGATAAGATTGTGAAAATGACTTACAGACATCAAACAGACATTTTTAATGAGAATTTAACAGTGAGCCCTTCATATATTCTTTCCTTCTAGTGGCAGCTAACATTGCTGGCTATCACAGATGTCAAAAGCAGAAGGGTAACTTGTATTACCTTCCTTCTTCCCTGGTTTTCCTTATATTTAAGAGCCTTCCATATTTGGCTAAAGGAAGAAACTTTACAACCAAGATCCCCTGTTTATATCCTCACTGCTAGGGCTCAAGGTCAGACCTGAGAAGGCATGACATTGCCAGGTTAAATATAGCTCTTTGTTTGGTGATGGCCTCTCCTTTCATGCCACTCATATTCTGACAGCTTTCATCAGCTGAGAATACACTGCTAGAAAACTGAAATTAGTGTGGGTGAAAGATACCAGTAACGGATCAGGAGATCAGTTTGCAGCTTAGCCTAAGCATGGAAAAGGAACAGCAGAGAAGACATCTATCTCCCTGGCTAGTCCCCTTCCCGTAAAAGCCAGTCCTCCCCCAACATCCATGTTGAGCAACAGTTCTAAAGTTCAGTGAGGAGCAAATTGTCCATGTGCTTGTTCCATACCAAGCCCCTCCCCAAGGTTCCCACCACCAGCCCTCATCTGCCTTCATTTTCCACCCATATATTAATTTACTGTCATGCAATATTATGTATAAAATGGAGTAAACTGAATTTCCCACCATGGCAGAATGCTGCTGGACCCGTAGGAAAGAAATTCTCGAGGGCAACCATTTTTAATCCATCATCTGGCCTTGGTATCAAATGAAGTGTGAAGCACTACACTTAATCTACCATAGTAATGATAATGTAAATCCTCAAGGACCCTAGGTAATGGTGAAGGAGAAAAGTGTACTGTCTCTGTCCACACGTGGACATTGCTCTATCCATGTGCCCTGCTCTCAGAGTCCACTAACTCTGTTTTACATAAGAAATAAGTGCTGCGGCAGGGGGGAGCAGGAGGACCAGCAAGTCCTTATAATTTTTGCGAACAACTGTGATGCAGTGTATGATCAGAGTGAGGTCATGGCGTTGTAAATCCTACTTTGACAATTTTACCCCTACTGAACACTGACTAAACCGAAAACACACAGAACTGACTAAACCCCAGACCTAGATCCAGTCCTTAAACATTGCCTTCAATTTATTTCTCTCTTCATTCATTTTTTTTCAAATAAGACCAGATTATGAGATCTACTTTCTTCCATGTAAAACTGCCCATGTTAGTCATTTTATCCTTTTACTCCTCACCAAGATCTGGAGCAGTTAGAAGCTTCAGTACCGTTTTGTTGGAGGGATGCTGAACATTTTAGCTTATCCTTTGTTCCAGACAAAAACTTTCCTGATAATTGGCTCCAAAAGGTTCAACTCTCTAACACCCCAGTGCAAAAAAAGCCCTTGTGGATGGGGTCTGTCTGCTCCTGTTTTCATGTGGCAGCACCACAGCTGAACATCAATACCTGACAAACTGCGGCGAGTGAATCCTCACAACACTGTCGTGAGACCAGGAAGAGTTACTCTCCCCACCTCAGGAAGCTGAGCCAAAGCCTACCCAAAGGTAACAAGGGTTTGTCTCTGACCTGAGCAGGGTTTGTGTCAGGCCACAGGAACTTGTCAAAGTTCAGGCAGGAAGCTAGTGGCATGGTCAGGAGCTTATCCGTGATCGCCTTGGTCTCTGTCCAGTGTGCTAAGTATGAAAATATCCTTCTTTAATTAAATCCTGATGCTTGCACAGAGCATTAACACACTTAGTCCAGGAAATGTCTGGCATATTCAATGGGTTATATGGAGAGAGAGCAAAGAGGCAACTAAGTCTAATAAAATGGCAATCATGAGTGACTTCACCCACCTGTACATTGGTAGGTCAACTGGTACAAACAGATTAAAAAAAAATAATTTCTAAGTGATTTCTAGAATAACTGGAGAACTTAACAGAATGTGTTCTTAACTTAGTCTTCAGTAGCTGAACAAATGATACAGTCAAGCCACTGAATAGTAATGAACTTATTACTACATTAAGAGCGTGAGGTTAAAACTGATAATAACTAGTGAACTGCTTAAAAAGTACTGGATGTAGAAAAAGAATAGGAGAAAAAAAAGAAAAGCAGAGAATGGAAGAAAAAGAACGTAAAATCCATAGATTCAGAACAACAGGTGTATTAACAGACAGTGTCTGATTCAGTGAAGTCATGCAGAAAGCAAACTAAAAGGCAAGATAGGAAAAAAAAAATGGTATTGTGAAATGTTAAGGTCGAAGAGGTTGTCTGAGCCAAGCAACCAGCTTTCAGGAAATGACACTTCAGCTTTGGTGAAGCCCCTGGCTAAGGGAGGGAAACTCTAATAAAACACAAACAAAATGTCAGCTGTAAATGAAGAGGGACAAAGATGCGTTAACTGACAAGAGCTTGCGTGGGGGGGGGGCAGAAGGGAGAACTGCAGGACATTTCTGAAAGGTCTTAAATTCACCCAGTTTAGGAGGGAACCAATGGGATCTGCTGCACATCCAGGGGGTAATGGGAATAATTAATGAGCAAAAGGACTTTGCAGAGGTTCTGAATGATTCATTTGGATAAATCTTCCCTGCAAACCATGCTGTGCCAATGTCCACACTAGACCTATTTTTTTCAAGACAAGAAAGGACATGAGCCATCAGAATGTGAAACGCTGAAAGGGGAAACACTGGAACAAACTGATAAACTAAATAGCAGCATGTCACAAGGACCTCATGGTTATATATGCAAGGCTTTGGAAAGCATTTTGAAATGAAGTGGCTGCGCTGATAGCAAAAATACGTAAGCTGTCACTGAAGTCAGATACGTTACAGAAGGACTGGAGGGTAGCAGCTAGCATACCTATCTTTAGGACAGGCACTGGATTGATCTTAGGTATTTTATACTGAAAAGTCTTATTTTACTTCCAGGTAAATTGATTGAAACTAACCAAAACTAGAATTACATACAGGAGAGAAAAAAAAAGTCACAGTTTCTTTCAAAGAAATGTTGTCTCTTCTATGTATTCTTTGAAGCATCAAGCTAATAGACCAAGAAAAACAACAGGGTGAGTGTGTATATATAGGTATTTATATATCTTCTTAAATTCTTTGACAAATTTTCTTTGAGGAATTTAAGTCACCATAGAATAAGTAGCTTATTATTACAAGTTGGAAACTGTTTAAGAGAGAGAAAGCAGGAACTACACATGAATGATCATTTTTCACTGAAAAAGATTAACAGTTGGATTGTCCAAGATTCTATAGGACATACAACTTCTTTACTGAAATTATTGCTGTTAGAAAAAGGGAATAAGGACTGAAGTATTTCAGAGTATGCTAATTAAGTTGGGTGAACCTAGCATTCAGATCACAAATGGAAATACATGTTGGCCAATGCAGAACAATCACAGGTGGAATGAAATACTTCAAAACCTTCCTGGATTCTAAGCCAGCTGTGACCATTCAAGGAAGGATATCAGCATCACTGTGGACCCAGTTGCAAATACTGCTCGATTACAGAAGTGGTCATAAAAAAAACCCCAAACCCAACAAACAAAATAAAATTTCCCTTAGTGCATAGAAGGAGTAAAAGGTGTAAAAATGAAAACAGTTTTATTGTATAAGCCAATAGTCCTCACCTGGAAAACAGTGTCCATATTGGTCAATCCATCACCAAAAAAGGAGATAGAAGAATTAGTAGTTTTTAAGACATGCAAAGTGACTGGGAACCCTGGGACTGTCTGGGAGAAGAAAAGAACAAGAGGGTTCATGGTTAAGTAAATGAATGGCACCTATACAATGAACTGGGTGCTCCTGTTGGCCTTTTCATATCATATAACAGAAAGGTAGCAATAGCATTGAAAGACAACTAATTTAAATAGATCAAAGGTTGCTTGGAGTGTGGTTTTCCCAAGAAAATATGTAATTAACCTACTGAACTCACTGCTACAAGCTATCACTAAGGTAGTGAACTTACTGGCAGGCAAAACTGTATTAGCTGCTTATCTGGCCAGTGAGTGTATCTGCAGTTTGTCTAGAATCACTAGAGGTTTCCATTTGGTAAGGAAGGCAGATATCTGTTTTCATTTGGAAATGGTCTCCAGGCAGTGAGCAAACACAAGCTGGTGGGTATTAAAACATTTTACTTGAGGGCAGTGCACTTATCTAGGGCAGCATTCCCTGCACCTGCCTCTGAAGCATGTGGTAAGGGGCATTGATAGAGACACTATACTGGACAAGACAAAATACCTGCCTGATCTAATGTTGCAATCATTATGTTCTAATGTTCTTTAACTGGATGACTGATGCCTTTTTGAATAGGAAAATAATGAGTAATGATAACAAATAACACGATTTCCATTAATTATTCATGCTAATGTTCATGAAACTTTTGAGATGTATGAATATTTTCATGTATAAATCATTGGTCACCGGCTTGCACTGAATGACCTCAGAAATCATAGTGGAATGAGCTTGTTGCCATTATTCATGAACAAATCTGTGAATAATTTTCAATATATGACCATTCTGCTTTCTAATTGACTAAATATGAGATAGATGAGTATAAAACAGACATCAGTAATTCATTGCAAAGCCGAGAGAAAATTTCTTAGGAATCTATGAAAATGCTATGGGCTGTACCAGAAACTTTTTGTTTCCCATGGACAGATTTTGCTAATTTTTATTTCTCACATGCTGGAATGGATTATAAAAATGAAGGGTCTAATCCTCAGAATTTGCAGATCATTCTATCTCCACCAAAATCAAGAGAGCTTTACTTATTCAGACTACCTGAGAATCCTGACCCAGAGAAATTACTAAGCAAGAGAATTCTTTTAAATGACTGGGTTTATTTTATCTCCTTGGTTTCCACCACTAATTTTCACAATGATTCAGAAGAAAGATCTATGAAGATATTGTCTTGTTCCACCTCTTTCTCAAAAAAAAGAAAAAGAAAGAACAAAAAACTAAAAAAACCCACACCTGCCCACAGTTTACTCAAAGATTTTCTGAGAGCTTGAGGAAAACCCTGGGAGATGCTAGTTTACAGAATTTCTCACCTATTTGTGTTGCGGCCTCTCGTAGAGATCTTTATTGTCATCACTGTCAGAGGTGCCCCATGCTATTCCCAATGCCCATTATCACACTGCATTTCCCTTTCGGCAGAGGCTGACAGAACAGTGCTGTTCCATAAACAGTTGTCAAAACACTGGCATATTCTAATTACACCACTTACTATGTTTCTGTGAAAGTCAAGTTCTGAGCTCAATCGCACTAGAATAAACCAGAAGTAATAAAGTCAGTGGAATCACCCCTGATTTGAAAGAATGTAATTAAGATCAGAATCTAGCCCATGGAGTCAAAAGAGATACTGGAAAGACAGGAATCAGAGGATCATCTAATCAAAAAGAAAACATGCAGAATGCTCTCAGCAAAGCAGCTGGCCCTAAGTGGTGGTCTGTTTTGTTTTATCCTTATCATATTCTTAAAAATGAATACATGAAGCACATGGACTACTGAAATCCCATTATGTGTCTTAGTCTCATTGGCAAGCATTCTTTAGGAAGTGCTTGATGGAAATGAGATGAAACTCACTTCACCATGTCCCATCCTCTTGGGACTTAAAATCAAGTTATATGAGAGATGTCTCTTTGGAACACCTGCTGATATGCATCTCTCTCTACAGGGAACAGTTGGTGTTAGATATAGGTAATGATACAGCTTTAAAGGTAGGACAGACGGTCCAAAACAACAGGCAGCTCTGCAGCCTAAAGCATCTTTACATAGAAACAAGCCCAGGGCCCATGGGAAAGGGATGCAGCCTTTTAATAAAACTCCAGGGGTGGCCTCATCTTTTAATTCTGCCCACTTGTATCAGGGAGATGTAGGAAGGCAGTGCAGTGGGATAAGTCACTAGGCAATCCCCACTCAGCTTGGTACGGAGGGCTAGGGAATGCAATTGGCTAGGCACAGGCGGTTGGTGTTCAGCTGGTGGGATGAGGACAAGCAAGTCCATAACTGCATCTTTCGGGCAGCTCCAACCCAGGAAATGCCATGGAGACCCTGGCAAAACTGAAAGCTATCTTTGCTGAAATATAGGAACTGGAAAAGATGGCTAGCGTGGTGTGTGGGGAGTGTGCTAATTGTCTCATTTAGTTACAGCAGTTCTCAGTGCTTGGTCCTTTGTGCAGCCTGGTTCTTAGAGATGAGAATCCAGGCTCAGATTTAACAGGGCTTGCAATGCTACCATACAATTTAAGCTTTTAAAGATCTAAGGCTACAAGCATTTGTGAAAAAGTTATCCCTGTCATTCATATGAGCTGGATCTAAGCCCCTTCAGCTTTCCTTAGCCTGATTACTGTTGTCCACCCATCCACCCACCCAAAGAGCCCATAGAAGGTCAGGGCAGCATTTTCACAAGTGAGTAATCCTCTTCCGTGCCTTCAAATCTATGAGAATTAGCTGCAAGTTGCTGCAAGCTGTAAAGCTCAAAGCCAGAGAGATCCAAAATTTTTGAATAAATGGCTAGATACAGACTGGGCTTCCCAGCTTTAATTTCTTCCTGTCTATTCTTCCATAGTTTAACCCACCCCACAAGACCTGCAGCATTAGCCTCTGGGTGACAAAACCAGGATCAGCTGAACCTGCCTTTTTTTTTTGCAGCTTGGGATTTAGAAGAGGGAAGAGCTGGCTGGAAACAGACACTGGGAGGAATGTCCTTATCTCATACCACTTGTTTCTCTCCCTCCTCTGTAATTTGCCATCAAGCCCTCGCATACTCTGTGCCCGGGGATGCTCTCTCACGCCTGCCTCTGGCACTAGAGGGCGCGGAGATCTGGGCTTTGGGCTGGAAATCCAACTCTCTGAGGATCCCTACTTTCCCTTAAATTGAACTCAACTTTCAAAGAGGTCTTGATTTCACAGAAAGGGAATCTGCTTCATTATTACTGGTTTGTCTGCGTTCCCCATGCTGCATTGCTATGGAAACGGGACCAGAAAATAAGTCTTTTGCATGTAGGTCATGATATTAGTGGAAAAGAGAAAGTCTGGGTGAACGGGTGAGTGGGTTACAGGAGTGAAGTGGGGCAAAGTAACGGCCTGGGACTGTATCAACAACAGTGGGGGATTTCATAGTAGATGTCCTCAAAAGACTATTGAATTAGACACCTGATGGGCTGAAAGATCCTAGCACTTAGAGCAACTGAGAGCTACAAAACACACACAGGGATTCAGCCCAGAGGTGAAAAAAAAAAATGACAGTAAGGCACAGGACTGAACATGCAGGCAAAAAAATATGCTTTTATTCACAGATGCTGTTTTTCACTGGTGGCCTCAGTTTCCCTCTTTCTGTGTCTTGGTCTCCCTCCTGGGCAAACGGCTGCCGCCCCTTCCACCTCCTCAGGACACTCCCGATCACGCATGGTCCACATCTCCCCAGGCTCTGCCCAGATGCAGAGTTACAACCTTTTGGGTAGAGGATATTACTTAAAATCTTGGGTTTGGATGGGAGAAGAGCATTACCTCTCCTTTTTATTATTTTGCCCTCTGTCCAAAGCAACCTGGGGACATCCTAGACCCCCCTCCCCAGGTACTGAGCCCCTTTCCCGAGTGGACTGCAATGCAGAAATCATGGAGCACTGCGGGCAGGGGCAGAGAGGGCAGCTTGGTGGGACACATGCTTGCCAAGTCAGTGAGGCCACTGCGCTTCTTGCTTTCCTGATGCAAAAGCAAACAGGGCTGCTCTTGCAGTCCAGGGGTCCTGCAAAGGGGAGGTTCGACCAAAGTTATAATCAAAGAGAGCCTAAAGGAGAGAGGGAGCGTACTCTGTGTAGCTTAACACAGTTAAATAGACAAGTCACTGAGAGTGGCTGGTGTCATAAACCATACGATCAAGGCTGGTGTGTATTTAGACAGGGGATGTGATTGCAGGCGATGCAACACCATAAAAGCAGACAGCGTGCATACTTCTAACCTCCTGTATTAACCTTCCTCATTGTCGGTGTATTTTTTTTTTTTTGTCGTCGTCCCGTCCCCCCCCCCCCGAAACTGCAAGAGCAGGCTGTCAAGCAGAGGTTGGCCCCTCTCCTTTTTTCCCCCTTGCCTTTTTCCCTTCTGCAAAGGCAAGATCTTCCTTAAGGGATAGGGACAATGTGTGCAAACACACTGATTGACACATAAAAATGGGAAGAGATGTTATTCTGGCTGGATTTGCAACAAGGATTTGCAAATAACACCCCTCCCCCAGTGTCCTCTTCCAGCTGAAAAAAAGCTACCTCTCCTTTCCCTAAAGGAACTTTAGCACATGAAAATAGTAGGAAAAACCAATCTTATGGGGGAGGGAGGGAGAGCCCCTTGTCCTTTCCCCAGCGAAGGGGTAGGGACGCACCCCTAGGCCCGTGGGAAGGAGTTACAAGCCCTGGCAGCCTCCCCTCGGAGCTGGCAGCGGGCCGCGCTGTGGAGGCAAAGCCGCCCTCCGGGAGCTCCTCGCCGGGTGGGGCAGGGCCCTCCGGCCCGGCTGCCTTGCGGGGCGACGAGGGGAGGGGAGAGGCCGTCCTTGCCGCTTCCCGCCCGCCTGCTCCCCCGCGGGGCATCGCCCTGGCACTTGGGCAGCCGCGGGAAGCCGGCGAGCACGGCGAGGGGGCAGGCGGGTGGGAAGACGCGAAACGAAGAGTGGCCCGAGATGGGGGGGTCGGCTTTTGCCCGAGAAGAAGCAGCCCGGAAAGCACTTTGCCCCTCCAGAGCCTCCGGAATGGCTGGACTCTGGGGACCTCGGCGACCCAGAGCTGTTTCTGGGAGGCAGTTTTTCTCCCACAGCCTGATCTCAGCTGCCTCTCAAGGCATCAGCTCGCTCCTTCTGGCCACAAGCACCCGGTGGCGGCGGCACGGGCGAAAGGAAAAGGAGCCCGGCGGCACGGCCGGGACCGGCTCGGCTGCCAGGGGCTCAGTCGTGGCCGGGGGAGCCGGGCGCTCCGGACCCGGCCCTGGAGCACCCTCCCCCGCCGCACCCTGCTCCCTGGCCGCGCCAGGGACCGGACCCCAGGGGCACCGAGCCAGGGAAGTGGGCTCGGAAATAAGCCGGGGAAACCCCATACCTTCCCCGCCTCCAGCGGCGCCCCGCGCCCGCGCTCCCCCTCCCCGCGGCAGGACCCGAGGCAGCGCGGACGGGCACCGACCTCGGGCAGGCGCACGCTCCCCGGGAGGGATGCTGAGGGGCGAGGGACCGCACTGACACCGCGGAAACCTCCTCCCCTTATACCCCGCATCCCTGCATGGTCCCCGGCAGGGCAGGGATACCCCCCTGCCCCGTCTCTACCCTCCCGCCCGCCAGCCCGTGCGCTCCGCAGGCAGGCTCTGCTCCCCGGGGACGGCTCCGCTCCCGCTCCTGGTGACATTTTGCAGGAGTCGTCGACAAACGTGTCACAGCGGGATTTGGGAAGGGTAGTCCGGGAGATGTCCCTGTGTCGGAATGCAGCATTTATATAAAAAACCTGTGGACAGCGCTTGGAAAATGAGAGGATTTCTCTAAATCAGGCTACTGCGTCCTTCCTTCCCCGCTATACCATGCTAGACTCGATTCTGGGATTAATATCACAACTGTAACTCAACAGAGGAAGGCTCTGTGCTGGGGGCAATCGCTTTGCCTCCTCTCCTCTCGCTGCCTTTCCCTGGTGACCCGCACCTCTATGGACCCTTTCAGCAAAAGTTTCCCTATGTTTTGTTCTGCTCCTTCTACCAGGAAGCAAAACATAAGCTCGTTTCTTGGACATTATTTTCTTGGCGGGAGCCTTCCTATGACAGCAGCGGATGAAATCCTAGGTGCGGCGAAGAAGGGGCGGAGGGTAGAGGACGAGAAAGAAAAAGGAAAAAAAAAAAAAAGAAATAAATGGAAGGAAAGAAAAAGGCAATTAAAAAAAAAGAGAGGAAACGTCAGTAAAACCCAAAGCTTTCCTACCTGCGATCCAGTTACCAGAAGTTGCATCCCATCCCGCTGCAAGCGGCTCGTTGCGAGCGGCGGCTGCGGAGTCGCGCCGGCTCTGGCGGCAGAGGCATGCGGGCTGCGCGCAGTCAGAGCCCAGAGGCAGCCGCTTTATCTTTCTCTTCCATATCTTCCAAGAGGAGGGAGGGGGGTTGGGGAGGGGGAAAGACAGATTACTCGCTACCGTGATAATGGGGGGAAAGAATAACAGTTTGGAAGCTTTAAACAAGAGGTGGCATTGTCCGGGCTGATGGAGTTTTTGTCTCTCCCTCGCTCGCTCTCTCCCTCCCACACGCACAGGCACACGCATGTACACGCACACCCTCCGTGGCTCTGGCCCTTGGGAATCTCTGCTTCAGTTCAGCCAAGTTGAGCTTTGAAAAAGAAAATAAAAAATTTAGAGCAATAGTGCTATCAAACCTGGCTCAACGGTTTAGACAAAACTGGAAAAATTAAAAATAGCAGAAGCTGGGACTCATAAGTGAGCTGGTAATAATTCATACTTCCCCCAGCGCTTCTGAGGAAATGAGGGCAAGCTGCCACCTTCGTGGGGGTGGTGGCGAGGGAGGGAAGCGGGGCGCCTAGGTAAGCATCTCGGGTGAATGTCCTTGTTGGGGTGCTGCGGCTGTGGGGCCGCTTGCTGCCCGCCTGCGGGGGTGTGGGGGGTGTGTGGTGTGTGGGGGTGTGTGAGCGCGAAGTGGGCTCGATTAGCTGCAATGGGCAGGCAATTTCTGCAGAGAACATTTACAATTTTCTTTCAATATGACAGGATTAGTTGCTGTTGAAGGCTCTCCTCCAATAAGATCAGCACTGCTCTCTGATTTGGTGGCTTTGCTGAATAGAAATTACTGGTTCTTGTTATCTCTCAACACACTCTCCACTCTTCCTCATCAGACACTCCCCTCTTCCTCATCAGAAGTCTTTATCTACAATTTGCACATCAGAAACGATTTTTTTTCTTTTTCAGTTACCTCTTCCCCATCTTTCCCCGCAAAGCTCTCCTCTTTATTTCTGGTTACTTTTTTTCACAGTTCCATGATAGCTGTAAGTCTAAAGTGACGTACGGCAGGTGAAAGAGAGAAAGAGATCTTGCTTTTAGATTGTTGCAGTCATCGGAGTCTTCGCGCACTGTGGAAAAATGTTGTTACACTAAATCCAGTTTAGTTTTTTAAACTGATTATTGTGCTGAAATATTCATGGAAAGCTCCTTCCCCAGCACAATGACAAACGAATTAGGGGAAACAGATACATTTTGCGAACAAGAGTTAATTCTCCTTGGGTGTAAACCTTTACTTAATAGTCATTAGGCTGAGAAGTATTTACTTTGCTTAAGGGAACTTGCCAGTTCGATGGAAGTAATCTAGATATAAACACCTTTAGGTTTGCTTTGTCTTTGTTTGCCTCTCTCCTGGACCGGAATTGATTTGTGGTCTGGAGTGATGCTTTTTCCCTCGAGATAGGGGTTGTCGGGCTTGGAAGCAGGCGAGGGGAACCCATCTCATCTATTGTCCAAAAAATAATAGGTGGGAAGTGATAAGTGGAGAGAGGGGTGCACCTTATGAAGGTGACCCCGGCTTCTGGCTGTTGCCTGCCTGGCCTCCCCTGCCCCATCTCTCTTCTTGAAGGACCGACAGAGCTACAGCCCAACCACTCCTCTCCACTCCAACAACCCCTTCACTTTGCAGAGAGTGTTTCTTGGCCTGGGCTTGCCCGAGGCAGAGGACCTTCCTATACTACTTGCATACATTTAGCTGTTGATCCTGGAAGGATCTCAGGGGCGGGTTGACCCTCGAGAGGGTGATGTGCCTTCAGGGTAGAAGGACTCTGGAAATACTCTGCCCGGCCTTGGGGTGGGTATTTCCCCTGCCTTGGGTGGCAGGGCTAATTTTGGAGGTGGGGAGCTCTGAATTTTGGAGGTACTCATGCTTCAGTGTTACACAAGTCTGTGTTTCTCTACCTGAAAGCACTTTCACAGAGTTTAAAGGTTGGATCACTTGTAGCTCTTCACGAGCATCAAGGCAGCTGGGACCTGACGTCTGCCCCTTGGTTTCTCAGCCCTTACAGAAAATTTTGCCTGGACTTCACAGCAGAGTTAGGAGGCAGCTATCCGGGCAACTCCGATGAGATCTGGCACAGGGGCTGCTCCGCCGCAGGCGTAGCCACGCCGGGGCAGGGGACCACCACCCCTGTAGCCTGGCTGCCCCGTCCTTTGCAAGACGGAGCCCCAGCCTCAGCCCCGGCCACCCCCTGCACCTCCCACGGGCTGTCTCCGAGACCTTGGCGCTTATCATATGTTAATATTCATTAATCGAGATGATCAGCAGCCTCAAAAGGGACAATGCCGGCCTCCTCTTCCCCTTATTATTATTATTGTTATTGTTATTGTTATTGTTACTTTTTTCCCTCCCAGCGACGTCGCGGGTGTTTGATTGTGCACGTTGATTTCGGGAGATTTAATTAGAGTTCAGTCACGGCGAGCACGAGTCAGCCCTGCCCAAAGCGAGGAGCACTCCTTGGGACTGTCCCTCCCTCCGACAGGAGAGGGGCAGAGGTCTCGGGGCAGGGCCCGCTTCCAGCAGCTCGCTGCTTCCCACGGCTGGAGTGAAGGCAGGAGGGGCTGGGGGCCTCCGGGCTGGGGCTGTGGCTCGGCGCGGCTCCACCAGCTGCAGGGGGCTCCCCAATGCCGCCCGGCTCAGCGCCGTGTGGTCCCACGGCTGCAGAGCTCGGGCCGCTGGAGAGGCATCCTCCGCCGGGCAAACCTCACCCCAGCCGGGGAGCATCTCCCCTCTTCGCACGCATCCCCCCTCTGATCTCCCACGGAAATAAAAGGCCGGTGCCGAAAACCCTGCCGTGGGACCCTCACCTCCACCTTGCCTTGTCTGCAGCCCGCCCGGGGAGAGCGGACATTTCCCCCCCACCGAAATGCGTGTGCGCAGCGCTGCCTTCCTGAGCCCGCGGAGCCGTGCTCTTCATCTCAGCAGATATATCTTGATGGCACCCGGTGACTCCATGGTAAGCAGCGCCTTTTAAGTTGGACAGAGCATCTGTTATTACCGGCTCCTCTCTTTGGAGCACTACGTGCTAGACACACCTCCTGAGGAAAAAAAAATGCTGTTCCTCAGCTTAAAACATTTAAAATGCATCCCCGCCCCCCCCGCCCCCTGCTCTTGCAAGAGGAGGGAGGACGGGGGAGCCGAGTCATTTACAGCGTGCTAAACAGCTGTAGAGATAAATCCATCGTAAAACCACAGAACAAAACGCTCAGCCCTTCGCTCGCAGAAAAAAGGAAAGCGCATGAGGAAGCCAGTATTTGCTAATGATCATCTTCCCTTCCCGCGGAGGGACCGAGAGACGCTCCCGGGGAGGGGAGGCAAAGATAGCAACTTTCAGCGAGGAGGTTTCCAAAAGAAATCGCGTCCGTATTCAGTGATGCCGAGTGATCTCTAGTGAGACTTTGCTGCGGGCCGTGTCCCTGCCTTTAGCTGCACGTCTCCCAAATGGCTCCTTCCCCCGGGCGT
Source organism: Ciconia boyciana (assembly GCF_034638445.1). Taxonomy (NCBI): domain Eukaryota; kingdom Metazoa; phylum Chordata; class Aves; order Ciconiiformes; family Ciconiidae; genus Ciconia; species Ciconia boyciana. The sequence goes on from NC_132934.1 coordinate 65,883,859, forward strand.
GGAGCTGCCTCGCTGGGGTGTGCTTTGGCAGGACAAGCGCCCTGTCCCGAGGGTTTTATAGCTTGGGTGGGCGAGGAGAGGAGAGGGACCCGGGGACCACTTCCAAGCTGATGTTTTCTGTTACACCCAGGAGGGTGTGGTCCCCCTGCGATTCAGCCCTCACTCGCACCCGGGGGCCACAGAGATATCCGCAGAGACTCAAGGTCCCCTCAAGAGTGAGGGAGGCTACCGAGGGGCTGAGAACAAAGTGCCCCGGGCAGGTGCCCTCCAAGACTGCTTCACCCCCTTGCAATAAGGTTGGGATTGGGGGGGGGGGGGGTACGAGAAAAGGGCAGACCCCAGGTGAAACTGCTGGCTTCCCTTTCACTCCCAGAGGCACTCATGTCCACCTGGAGCCAGGGCAGATGAGACCTTCCCTCCTGTTAACCTCTTTCTATCCCCAGACAGATAAGGATGGCCGAGGAAAGCAGCCCGGCTCCCCTCGCTTGTTGTTTCTGACTTGCCACATTTCCTAGGAGGAGGGAAAGGGGGAGGGTGCACTCTTAGACATGTGGGTGCCTGGTGGAAGGGATCCCGATGGCTCGACTACCTTGCAACCTGTTTGCCATGGCTTAGGCGACTGGCTTCCCAGCCAGCAGACGGCTTTCTCAGGGGAATAAGAGAGCAAGCCCAGGAGATAGACAGCTCTGTAGACCAAAACACTTGATTTCCCTTTGGAGGCCTGGTCCCCTCCCCAGTCCCTGCTGGAGGCAGACACGTCACCTCTCAGTGAAAAGAAGTAGCTCCGAGAGCCACGTTTATTTGGAGCACCTCTTCCCTTGGAGTTTTTGCCACTGGTTTTAGGCCAACGGGACTGAGAAGAGCAGGAGAAGCCCTAATCTCTCTGTGGAAGAAGAGACACCTGAAAACAGGCACTTGATCCAAGCAGCGCAGGGCTGTTAAACAAGGTGCAAAGCGAGATGGGGAGGCAGCCGCACTCACGCAGCCAAGATGGACACCTCACTCCCAGCAGGGACCAGCACAGTCCCCAGGGCTGCTGCTCCTGGCCCCTGGCAGCAGATGGCTGTGGGCTGTACTATTTAGCTCTCTCTGGGGCTTCCACACTCGTTTACCTCTAGCATTGCAATGGAGAGCTGATTTTAATGGTTTTGCGCACGAGGGAGGCAGGCGTTTGACAGATGACGGGAAAATGCTGGCGAGAATGGGACAACGGAACAGCAAATCATCCTGACAGTGTGGACTGCAGAGAGCAAGAAGAAAGGAAGGAACAAATCCAAACCGAGGCAACAGTGAGCCAGACTCCATGCAAATAAATCGCTAATAGGCACTTACTAGCGGAAATTAAATGAGTTAAATAAACTGATGGTCAAACCTTTAACAGAAAAGGGCATGTAATCACTTAGCTGTGTCCAGAGCAGTGTGTCCATAGGAGTGTTATAAAGCACAGTTAGATCTGCCAGGGGAAGGCACTGAAACATTGACACATCGCAGTGTGAATCTCACTAGTGCTAGGGAACTAAGAACATCTCAGTTTCTTTTTCCCAGAAACCTTTAAGTCCTCCAGCACAGCTAGCAAGAAGGTGTATTGCTTTCACCCACCAGTAACATTAAGCACTGCCGTACTAACAGAAAATCACCAAGCTTTTCTTTCACTTTTCCCCTGCACGACGACAGTGATTTCGTGGCCTTTGGGTCTTAAAGCCCGACATACTAGGGATTATTCAAAACAGACCGCACTGATGAAATGGAAATTCCCAGCAGGTTTAGATGGTGCTCAGAGTCTAATTTTCAAAGCCAAACTGATCCCCTCTCGTGCGGAGAAGCTAGGTGGCGAACTGGAAAATCAAATCTACTGTTTTATTAAGGATAAACACAGTATCTGGAAGAGCATCCTGCTAGGCACAGCAAAGCTGAGGAGGCACTTTTTAATGTAAACATGCAAGTAGTTTGCCTATCAATAAAGCTCTATAAATTGCAGATCTGCACTTTTTTGTATAGGAATAATTGCTCTTTGCAAATGTTGCAGCGTCCCAGGTGAGTGAGTAAGTGTATAGGTGGGCAGATCTGAAAACACTTTCAGAATAATCTGCAAAATATATTTGCTGAGAACGGGTGTCACCTTTGTCCAGGCTTGGAAAGACAGCTGCTGAAAATGACAGTATAGCATGTGTTCAAGGCTGTCAGACATAGTTCTGAGTACAGACAGAAAAGTGACTTTCAGGAGAAAGAAAACAAGAAGGAACTATGAACCTCAATTTAAGTGATATGGAAGTTAAAAAACATTAACAAGGGGGCAAGCAGTCATACGATTGTGTTTATAACAGGTTATGTTTTATAGCTGTAGCACAATGCTCTTAAAAGGCCAAGAGTTAAATAAAATCTTCTCTAAATTGTGTGCCTGTGTGTGGAGTGGGTTATTTACGGCATGAAAGTTTTACTTGACGTTGACCATAGAAGCACGGACCCTCCTTGACCTGAAACTCAGGGGTTTATAGCCTGCAGTGTCTCTGATCGGCAGAAAATAGGGAACTCCTGGAAACGGCAGAGCCGCGGGAGCCGCCGGAGGAGCGCGGAGCCGCCGCCTGCAGCACCCTGGAGAGCGGCCGGCCCGCCGCCGGGCCTGTGTCCGTGTGTCGGGCCCGTGGGTCTGTGTGTCCGTGTGTCTGTCTGTGTGTGCGCGCGCACACACACCTTTGCGCATACGGCCTTTGCTCCCATGTGTGTTTGCAGCTGCTTAGGCAAATGCAGACCAATAACCAGCTGCACATCTGGTGTGATGTTCTTTGCAGCCACATCTGTCGTTTTTAATGCTGGGTTCCTTGGAAGACGACTCCCTGCAGCAAGCTGGAGAGGGCTGCTTCTGTGCATTGCATGTACCCATTAGCTGGAGTCGGTGGCTAGAAATCAGGAAGATTTCATTGTGTCCTTTAAAAGTGTCAGAGAAGCTCTAACATACACTGAAGAACACAGTAACCTGAAGCTCAGGACTATGAATAGCTCCTTCCAGTACAGGCTCTCAGTAAATAGTTGTGTTATTGCAAAAGTGTCAGTGGAACTTTTTTGCAGAGAACCTCGGGCACTGGAAACCTGTCCACTTCACTCGCATTATACGCAGGGATGGTGTGTGGACATAGGAAGGCAGGTGTCAGGCAGGCCATGCACTTCTTTTTATTTTAATTAGCTGGGGAAAGACCAAGAGGTATTTCAAATGCAAATTTTCTCAGGGCAGCTAGACCCTTGGCAGCTTTATGTGCAAAGCTCCAGTGACTCCAGAAGAGTGCCAAGGACTGTTGGTTTGGTGGAGAGATTTAAAGAGGGTCACAGTTCTGTGGGAAATATTTCCCCCAAAATATTACCTTATGAACAGACTCAAGAATTCATCTTCACCGGGCATGAAGTCAAGGGCTTTGGCTGCTCTTTAAGCACTTCAAGTCCAGGAGCCAAGCTCTCTTGTAGTGTGACTCTGTAGGCACTTCCTCTTTCTACTTCTGATTCTGCCACAGGGCTTGTACAAAGTCTCTCTAGTACTGATACTAGTCACCCAAACACACATATGGAGTGAATGGTTGTTTGAAGCCATCCAAAGCCCATAAATCCAGAAACAGAATTGTTAAAATAGGAGTTCCTGAACACCTTTTTAGCAAGCTACTTCTGCAGGCAGCTCAGTTCCATCCTAATAGAAAATACAAACAGGAAAATGAATACAGTTTCTTTGGGGGAGAGGGGCTTGGAATCCACACCTCCTAGGTTCCCAGTGCACATTTTCCTATGGGATACTTGTTTTCTCTGGCTTTCTCCTCCTGAAAGTGTTGTATTTTGTGCCTATTGGCACTTACTGGATCAGTGACGCTTGCAGGAGAAGAATATTGCCTGTTCAAATGGCTTAACTTCATGATGGTCATACATATGCACAGCTGGGATGAGAATTCAAACAATAATAGTAACAACAACAACAAGAAGTTCACTTAAAACTAGACATTAACAATAACCTGCCATTAACTATGTTGGATAGCACCTTCTCCTCAGTGCCTAGTGAGCTGTTCATTTGAATCAGAGTGAAAGTTGTTCCATTTGTCATATGTTCTGGGGCAGACATCACTCATCATGGTCAGGAACAATACCACACTGTTTTATCCTTTTCCTTTCACCCACTGGTAGTGACACAAGTGACACACTCACCAAGGCTTTGCACTGTACAGTGCCAGGAGTCCTGAGCCATCAGAGACACAGATGCTTCTGCAGTTAGGCACAATATTCTCTAATTAACTCTTCTATGGAGCAGGGCTTACTGGCACAGATGAAACTCCATGTTGTTGTGATTGCTCTGTTTTCAGTACCTGAACTGATATCTCCCAAGTGTGCCAGCTCTCTAAGGGCCAGCTTGGTAGCTTCTGTGTTACACTCCACTGTCCTCTGTAGATATGGCCTTAGAAATACATCTTTTATTTGTTTGCCTTGCTCTTTAAATTGAGTTCCATGTTCATTGTCTCTACATTTTTCACTTCATCTCCTTCACAGCTGGAATTTCTTTTGAAGTTTTTTTGTGTGTCTCAGAGTCACCGCATGAGGAAAGTAAAGAATTCCCAGTCTGTAGACTGGTAAATTTAGCAGCCTTTCTCCAACAATGGCCAGAATCAGGTATTTCTATAGAAAGAGCAAAGCAGTTTCTCCCCTAGACATGAGATAATCTGCCTCCTCCAAGAAGTCTCCTTCTAATCACAGAGAAATACAGCTGCATAAATTCTCCTGCATGGTTTTTGTTGTCTCTTCTGCTGTTCGTCTTAGCATTTGCTACTATAACTTAGGATATTGCTGGTATGACTAGAAATGTCCTGTTCTTCTTTGAACCTTGTGACATTTTCATGCTCAGGGTCATCCTTGACTTTGAGAACTACAGTGTAATTATGTGTTTTACAGTTCAATTAAGTTTGTGAAAAATGTATTTGCTTTTATGAGTTTTGAAGTTGATACCTTTAACCTCAACTGATGGCCTCCACCACAGTTTTTTTTGTCTGACATGGCAAGAACAGCAATTTCCCATCTCGTAACAGTGAATTCCCATATTGGAATTATTCACTGGATCTTTACTTTTCCCATAATCTTTCCTATGTCCCTACTTTCTAAGGGTAAGGATTCCATATTTTTTCCTTCACCCTCTGTTCAGCCAAGAGTTTCTGTTTTTTTCATGCTTCATGACAATTCTTTTTCCCTTTCTGAGCCCCCAATACAGTACCTTTCTTGAGCCAAGGTCATTTTATAGCAGATACTATTCCAGATGAAACCACACCACTTAGATAGATGGCCTGTGTAATGTTCTAATACGATTGCCTAATATTATTTCATAAATCAGTGTAAACCTCGTTGCTTAAGATCCTTCTGCCTTACTTACTTAGCTGAACACTAAACATATCTTTGCTAATCTGTCTGGAATTATACCCACGTCACTCGTAGGTTTAACTGAAAAACTTCAGCAAATTACATCAGCGTGTATTTTTTTTTTCTTCTCTAGCATCTACTGCTTTGTATTTATCAACACTGATCTTCATTCACTGTGCTGTTGTTCAGCCACCAAACTTGTTAATGTATTCACCTTTCTTCACTTCTTCTATTGGTTCTAGTCCAGCACAAACACCCTTCTCAATTCACTGCATTCTTCTGAACTGCTGCTGGAGTCCATTTGTCAGAACTAATTTATAAACACTTTTATTACTAATGGTTGAGTGCTAAATTATAACTTGCACTTTCTTTAGTGTATCATTCCTCTCGTATCTGCTTATTCTTTGAAGGAAAAAAAATTTCTACCAAATGGAGTTGCTCAGACTTCCCCTCCTTCCTTTTTATAGCAGTTGCAATGAAGTTGTACTGACTTATACCAGCTGTATATCTACAGCTTTTCAAACTTCAGTTTGAGAATCAAGATAAGATTAGTAACAGTTACTGTCACATATTCCATAACTCACTTCTTTACCCTTAAATAATATATTTTTTTTTTCCTGTGCAGTTTTGAACTGTAGTCAATAATACCTTTCCATAAAAGTTAAAAATCCTGCCATGCTTTTTTCTTTCCTCATCTTCATTATCATCACAGAAAAAACCTAAGTATATTCCTAAGCACCCTGGAGAATTTACTTGTGTCCTTTGTTGAAAACTGAGCATTATTCCCATCTAGAAAGGGTGATATACGCCTATGAAACATGACAATAAGAAGCCATTCTTTGCTTCCTTCTATTATTTTAGGTAATTTTCTGTCAATATGATATGTTTAAGAATTACAATATTAATAAAAAACAACAACAAAAATTTCTGATGTGGTTTGACTCAGCAGATATAGAATGTATGGACCCTCTGGCAGTATTTACATATTGCATATCTTAAAATTACTTGTTTTTACATTCCTGTGCAGTAGCTCATTGGCTGAATTGCTTTGCATGGAAAGGAACAGACTCTTGAGGAGACATGACAATAGTTTTGTAGCTCAAGCTGGCATTAAATCAAGTATAAGCAGCCTTTCTAATAAGCCTTTAAATTAGAAAGAGAAAGGTCTCAGATGAAGTTCCACATTGCTGCAATGATTATTAAGAGCAATGAATCACACATGGTCAAGCTCAGCCAGCAAACTGCACGAGCTCTGGAACACTTTAGAAATGTGTCTTGCAAGGCATGCTTTTAATATTGTTTGGTGATCCAGCAAGACTATAGATTGTAACATGTGGTAATCTTACACAGAAATGGAGACCTGGATCTGTTAGTGTCTGATTCCTGTATGAACCTTTAGAATGAGAAATAGCTAAAATCTTCTTTTCATATGTTTTTTCACCTGCCAGTTTATCAGTGTGGACTTCTGCTAGGTCAAAAGAGTGTCTTTTCGTCAAACCACCTTTTTTACCACCAATACCAAATTACCATAATTTGTACTCTTCCTCACTGTACCACACACATTTCAACAACTGAATAGCCTTTGCTAAGAGCAATTCCTTCTTGCATCACTTGTAGAGCCAACAGATAATGCAGTGGAACCTTGTATAAGCCCTGTAGAAAGAAGAAAATATGTTTTTCCTCCAGAGTAGAAAGATAGACCCTTTTTGACATTAAAGACAAACATTTTGAAGTAAATCTAGTTGCATTTAATTATGAACCACTTGGAATATTCACATGTCAATGTTTTTCAGCACCTTTAGAAAAAAGTCACTCCCTGGTGCAAACTTAATAAAATACTGAGACTGCTAATATTCTGCTCCTGATTTGTCTCTTCAGGGAACAACCATACCTGACTACCTGAACTGCGTAGCCCAGTGTGTTACTCCAATTGATTGTATCTATTTAATTTTGCATGTCTGCTTTTGAAATATTATAGGTACCATTTAAGCTGAATTTGTGTACAGCAACTGACTCAAGTAAAAAGGCTACTTTCGTAAACCATGAGGGAGAGGTTTTTTCATGCCTATTTCCATATGAAAGACAAACCTAGGGTTTGCAACACCTGGGGATGTTCTATGATGATTCCCAATGGTGTAATCAGAATATCAGTTCATGAAAACACCTAAGTGAGTGCTCAATGTTCAGCACAAAAGTGCTGGTTTAAAGGTTAACAGATCTTTGGTTGCTTTCCTGAACAGGGACGTTATGTTCTGAGCTGGACCTCAGGGACTAAAGAATAAGCTCAGGAGTCAGGATTATTGCTTTAATGAATCACTTAAGTGCCAGTTTTTAAAACAGTTCCTTCAAGTATAGGTATACAGCACTTGTGCTCCAAACACAAGGCTGCTCTGGCCGAACTGCTGAATGTGTAAGGTGTGTGTGGCTGTTGTGCAGAAGAGCTATCACTGAGAATTAGGGCTTTGGTATTTCAAGTTAGTTATAAAAAAGCTGATGGACTCACAAAAGTACAGAATCATTTAGGCTGGAAAAGACCCTTAAGATCATCAAGTCCAACTGTTAACCTAACACTGCCAAGTCCACCACTAAACCATGTCCCTAAGCACCACATCTACACGTCTTTTAAATACCTCCAGGGATGGTGACTCAACCACTTCCCTGGGCAGCCTGTTCTGATGCTTGACAACCCTTCTGGTGAAGAAATTTTTCCTAATACCCAATCTAAACCTCCCCTGTATAGGCTACAATCTGTCTTGGCTTCCTTTTCTAATCTGAAAAATCACTACAGTGATTATCTCCCTCAAAGGAGTGTTATGAGACATTACTAATTACAGTCTTTCAAGTAACATGTGGAAAGGTACATGTGGAAAAGGTGCTATAGCACAAATTATTAAGAGAGCAGCAACCAGGAACATATCTATTTCATTTAATGGATGGGTTATTTGTTCCTCCTACTCAAGTCTCTGATTCAACATAGTTAAAATTTATGTGTCTAAACACTCATGAAATAGGGTTAGATTCAAGCACATGATTAATATTACATCTCTGTACAGGTGTTTCACTGAATTAGGGCCCACCCACTGTACCAGTAACCGGAAACATGGACAATGTGGTTTGGATTGTTCTTTAAAATAAAAGAAAAAAGTATCAGAAAATTTCCATACTTTTTTATCTGTGAACTATGGTGGTTTGTTTGTTTTTTTGTTTGGTTGGTTGGTTTTTCCCCCATGACTGTTTTTTTATTTATTTTTTTTCCTTCTTCTTTTTTTCCAGAGTCTTCCCTATATTAATGTATTGGTGAACACCAGCACATTTTAAGACTTCATGTTATTCTCTAATGGCCCTTTCTGACAGAGATTTCCACTTCCGGTCTACGTTGAGCATGATTTTATGAAAAGAAAACAGCAATACCTACAAAAGTGTTCCTTATATCAGTCCCATTTTTTTGTACAAGCTGTTACCTGAACTGAGCCTAAACAAAACATGCTGGAGAACAAAAACCAAAATCTCTTCATTTCCAGGTAATAATAATAAACAGGGAAACATATACAGAACAGAAACTCTCTTTTCATCATCCCAAGCCATCCTCTGGGCCTTTGAAGGATAAGCAGCTAGGTTTAGTCCTGCAAAACGAACTAGTTTGTACCACATTAACCTGTAGCCCTGAGCCAGGTACTTGGGTCTTCCTGTAGAAGTTTAAGACCTAAGATTCATAGAAGATAGTTCAGTCAGCAGGCAACTGTGCAAATTGACTAATAAGAATCCAGATGAAGAATGACCCTTTGTGCTCAATCTTTCTGGCTATTTATATACCACTAGATTAAGTTTCAGCATCTTTGTGTATCTATGGGCAAGAAGATTTGGGGCTTTTTCCTGACCAGTTTCTGTCCACATTGTTGGTAGCTAGCTGTATTGGTTTTGGCTGGGATAGAGTTAATTTTCTTCATAGTAGCTTGTATGGTGCTATGTTTTGGATTTGTGATGACAACAGTGTTGTTAACACACGGATGTTTTAGCTATTGCTGAGCAGTGCTTACATAGCATCAAGGTCTTTTCTACTTTTCACTCTGCCCCAGCAGTGAGTAGGCTGGGCAAGAAGTTGGGAGAGGACACAGCCAGGACAGTTGACCCCAACTGATCAAAGGGATATTCCATACCATGTGATGTTGTGCTCAGTAATAAATACAGGTGCAGGGGAAGTTTGCCAGGGCTGCTGTTGCTTGGGGACAGGCTGGCAGGCTGGGCATCAGTTGGCTGGTGGTGAGCAATTGTTTTTTTTAATCACTTGTTTTTTTTTTTTTTTTTGTTTGTTTGTTTGTTTTTTTAATTATTAAACTGTCTTTATCTCAACCCACAAGTCTTGTCACTTTTATCCTTGTGATTCTCTCTCCCATCCCACTGGTGGCGGGAGTGAGCAAGCGACTGTGTTGTGCTTAGCTGCCTGCTAGGGTTAAACCACAACACTAGCCAGCCATAGTTCCCACACTGTGATGAGGAACTTCTGAGCTCTAGATGCCTGTTGATGTAATTTAGATCCCTTGGCTCAGGTAGTCCGGGCTTTGGGTAGGACACCTGAGTTTTTTCAGTAGAAGTGACCATGTGCAGGAGAGTGGCTGGATTCACTAATTTCTGTTGTTTTTAATTTACTGTTGTTCATTTACTGTTGTTTTTAATAGAACTTCCTTGCTGATATTTTAAAATCTGGCAAAACTAAGGTTATTATTAGACTGTGCCACTTGTCCAGGATTTCTGATTGGAAGAATAATCTGGACTATAGGTTATCTTTTTCTTGGACAAAATTTTTGAAGGTAAATAGCACTGAAGTAATTTGAGGACACGCTAACAGTGTGTGGCAGCTCATGGAATAATGGTTACATAGGGAGTCACAGTTAGATGAATTCACAAAGGACTAAGTTGTGTGTGAGCCTCCTGTGGAAATTAGAGATGGCTGGAGAATGCCAATTTCATTTGGTGACACCCATCAGTGTTTCACAGTTTGTTTTTGTTCTGCACTGTAAAGATGAAAACACTGAAAAAAAGTTTTTTATTCTGAGAGAGCTGTGTCAAAACATCAATTTATGAATCTAAGAAGTCAGCCTTTCAGGAGGAGGATGGAGGAAGGGTCTTTCTCCCTAACCAATAGTGACCAGAAAGATTTATGTCCCCAAAACAATCTGCCCTGAAAACACACACAAATAAATATGTGCTTCAAGAAACCAGAAAAAATATATTCTGCACACAATACTTCTATTGCATCTAAATGGTAGACGAAGAGGTGTAATAATTCTTATCATTATCTATCCTCAGACAGATATCTAAAAAAAAATAGATGTGTTTGTTAGTACTCCAGACTTCGACAGGTAAGAAAGTACAGCTCAGAGCTGGCACTCTAATTCTGCAACTGGTAAAATGATAGATCGAGAAACAGATCCCAGATGTGATTTGTGTAATGAGCGTATGATCTGCTTAGCCACAACACCTCTAAGGAAGATAAATATTTGTCTTCACTAAATCATACAAATCCTGCCCGTTGCATGGTCCCCTGCATGGTGTAATCAGAGTCATTACCACAAAATGAAAATATATTATCTTTGTTCATGACTCGTAGGATATAGGTAATTAATACCCAACACACACAAAAAAAAAAGGGAAAAAAAAAAGAAAAAGATCAAGAACAGTTGTTATTTTGATATAATTTGTTTCCAGGAGAAAGAAAATACCCATTAGCTTAAGATAAATGTGAAGTGTGTTTGCCCTCTTTATTTTTACAGTGATCAGCTAACTGGCATCTTTTGAGCTGCCTTGGTTCTGAGGTCACAGAGCAAGTTCAGCTCCTCTTATACTGTATGATGAACATGGATGTGGGATGTTTCGTATCTGACCTATTTTTTGTGGCCTGAGCACTTAATCTCTTTTTGTCTGTTACAAGATTTATTCCACCTCTTCCCTCAGTGCAGTGAATTTGGAAGACCTCTTTGATGAGTAGCATTTTTATCTGTGCATCCTTTATTTGAGCACCCATCATCTAGAATCTGAGGCCCTCTCTGGTTAACCAGGTTAGCCAAGGGAAGTCACTGATGGCACCATTAGTCTAGAGCTCCTCATGCCTCTCTGTATCTACAAAGGACCAGGCTCCTTTTGCTTTTGGGGTAAAGATTCTCAACAGTAAGGAGGTTCAAGCATTGTTTCAAAGAACTGTGCTAACACGAACTAATTTATTCTGCCTGAGTTTGGTGATGGACAGCTACTATTGGCATCTCCACTGTACAGGGCAGGGAAACCAAATAAGTGATATTTACTCCTTATTTTAAGCCTTTAGGTGACACAGCCTCTCAAAATAGCAAAGCAAAATAGCAAAGCACAGAATTACATTTGCTCTGGGGACCATGGTCAACAAGTAAATTGTTGCCAGTGCTAACGACTGTATTTTTTCCCTGCCCTTGCTAGTGCAGGTGTGCTGCCTTTTATTAAAGTTCACCATTGCTAGGCAGGCCATGCAACCTTTAGGCAGCAGCTGCAAGGCAATTCAACATAAAAACATCCAACTATTGGTGTACCAAGCAAGGTTATGGTTCCTACAGGCGTTGCTCACAGAAAGTGGTAATTCTGGGATTAACGGCACAGCACAGGGCAGTGACCACTTGCAGTGATAAAGCACTCCGTGCTTCCGTATACGTATTTGAGGGGCAGAGGCAGAACTCGCCACTGCTTTCCAACAGAGACAACCTATTTGTGAACATGTTCAAACCTACCAAGTCTGTTCTTCCTGTTGTATAATTACTGTTTACCTCACTGAGTTACATCCTCTTTAATAGGCAGTACCATTACAATGGCCCCCTCTCATTTACAGTGAAAGACAGAAAGAAACAATCACCTGTTTTTTTTTATCAGGATCAGCCCAGCTCTGAGAGAGCAGCAGCAGAGCTATTGTTATGTTCTCTGCCAGATCTATTTATGCATTGACATATGGAACATTTTCCCTGCATTTATATTTTTCTGCTTAAGTATTATGGTTTGCTTTTTAGGTTATTAACAACAACAACAACAACAACAATAATAATAATAATGTTATTCATGTCAACATTTGCAATTTCAGTAAAAAATCCACTCTTATGGATGAGGAAAAGAAGAAAGCCCATCCTGATACTCCTAGGAACTTATGCATTTGTTCTTATATCTTAGGGGGCAGGGAAATCTACTAATTAATTTGGTAGATGGTACTGATTCAAGCACAGAGTTGTTTTTAAAAAAGAGTGAAACCCCACCTAAAATTAACAGTCTACTTCATCACAGCACATTCTAACCTTATCAGAAATTCATTGTGTTAAAAAGGACACAGAAGAAGCTACGTATATTTTTTCATGGGATAAAACACAACCCTTTTGACAGGATCACTGAGATGTCCATTTGTAATGTGAGAAATTACTGGATCTTACTCCCTCCAGTTGCATCCTTTTTTCCCCAGTTCCCTTGTTACCTGTCCTTCTTCCATGTACTGCCAAGTGCCTAATGTCTAGACTGTAAGATCCTAGAGCAGAGGTTTTCAAACTTTTGTGTTTTATATATTCTAAAAAAATTCCTAATGGAGCTGCAAATATAAGACTAGTGAGAACAGATTTGTTTTTCTTAGCTGTACTTCCTGCCTTCCCTAGAAATAGCCAAAGGATCTCCAGGGGGTTGTGGATGAACAACTGGAAAACAGAGGCATAAAAGATGAGTTTTCTGTACCTTGAGGCTAGAGTCAAGCAAAATTTGGGGTGTTATCTGAGTAGTGGAGCTTTTGGGTTTGAGAAGGCTCCTCTGGCAGCATGTATGTAAGGCTGTGGTAGCAAGACATATCTTATGGAAGAGAGTTGATGCAGTCTGACATAACAAAAAGAGAGAAAAACAGTATTTTTATACTAAGGAGAAAACAAGGGCTTTTTTTAAGCTAACAGGAGCATATCTCAATTTCTCAAGGTAGACAATGTACAATAACATAATATACAAAATTCTTCTTTGTTGGAAGAGCAAGGGGGGCCTTTTGGGACTCGGCTCTTTAAGCAAAAGTACACTGTCGATTATGACTCTTCCTTCAGAAAAATGCAGTGGAAGTTGCACGTAGGGGTGTATGGTGTTTTAACTGGTTGCAAGACGAGCACTTGTTGATTAATGTAGCATATAATAATTTTTACATGTAATTATTTCAGATTTACATTTCTCAATAGGATATCAGTGACAATAGCAGCTGAGAAATAAGTCAGTGATTATGTCACCCTCAGAAGATGGCTCTTTGCCATGGTGAAATAGATTTATGAAAAAGACTGTTTATTGTTCATATGTCTGAATATAAAAATGCATCACTTGCATTTGTTTTTCAGAAAGAGTTCACACTTCAAGATTAAATATGACTACAACTCCATAGAAAATAAAATTATATTTACAGACTCAATTATTGTTTATATTTGATAACAAATTTAGAGAAATAATTCCAGGATTATTTAATAATGGCTTCAGAGGGGCAAATGTATACATTCTGGGATCCCTGGATAAAATCATTGTGGGATCTCTCTCTATACATGTGCACAGGCATGTATAACCTCAGTTGTCTGCACGAGGAAGGATAGGTTCTTTTTCCTTCTAATAGTACATGTATTTTATGGCCTAAGGTCTTCTACATTTTTCCTAGTTCTGAATTGCTCCTGACTTTTTAGCAGACCTTTCTGAGGTTGGACCTTGTCTGAAGTTCCCTTGTGAATTTCATAAGAAGTGAAAAATGTCCATGGGAAAGCAGTGCAGACAGTATGAACTTTCTTCTTAAGGTAAAAGGAAGAAGTAGTGAAGATGCAGTGACTGGACTGTTGTTGCAGCTGTAGCAGGACACTCGCACTCTGACTCTTATGAACCAATTGCTCTCCCTATTTGTGAATGCCACTAGGTGTGCTAGATTTTTCTAGATTAATTTTCTTTGTGCTATATTCACTTCTCCTAAAAACCTACTGCTTTACACTTCAGATATTGTAACAGCTTGGGTGAGTGAAGGAAAGAGATTAAAATCTATTCTTAACAACAATGCTGCTTCATCTGCCAGCAAGGTCCTCCCTACTGATCTTATTAGTCAGCTCAGAAAGCCCTAAGGAAGCCCATGTTATTTAGCAGAATGATCCCACTCATTGGAACAGCTATGGATTTGGATTGCTTTAGATTACCTATTGCTCATCTCTCATGGACTGCACAGAAGTAAAAGAAGCAAAAAAAAAAAAAAAGAAAAAAGAAAAAAGAAAAAAGAATAATCTATAGAGCACTCATTCTAGAGTGTCCAGACTAAAACAGTGCTTAATTGTATCTAGTAAGCACTAGTCCTTTTCTTGCTTCTGACTAAAAACCAAAGGGTATAACCTCCCACTGTGAATGAAAAATCTGAGCATTGGGTTACTGAAGACGAAAGTGGTTTCCATATCTGATGTATCATCTTTGCTTTCATTTCTCTCCCCATGGTAAAGCTGAAAGTACACCATTAAACAGAGCTTCACCACCTACTGCCTTCTTTCTCTGTGTTAGCAGGTGTTTTTAAAATGCTGAAGTATCAACAGTGATTTACTAGGTCCAGAAGTCAGCCCTCATAAAAGAAAATGCTTCAACCAGCTGCAAGTTCTGCTGGAGGATGCATATCCTCGGCGGATGAACTGCCACTGGCAGGGGTGAGTGGGTACAAGCCCTTCCAGGGAAGAATGCTACTGCCCAGACCTCCAGAACAGCTCTAGATCGTGGAGCAGGTATGATAACCTCAGTTTGGAAACTGATGGCTCCAGCTAGGATACACCTAAAATCTGTGCTGCAAAGCCCTTCTTTGGCAGTACTTGAGAGAATAGTAGCAACAGCCATCATTTGAGTGATTGACCCTCACTGTACATTTCACACCAGTCCAGCAAACTTTGGCTTTGCACACACAGACCAGAGGCATTCAGGAGGTTTCTATTACTCAGAAATTGCAGTCATGACTAGGTCTAGAAACACTTTTGTGGTCTCTTCCCTAGGAGGAATGTGCTTTAATTTCAGGGAGCTAGAGGGCTCTTTACTAGTCTCTGCTTTACTTAATCAGATGTGCTAGCAGAAACTTCCATGCCACCTCCTGAGGAAACAACGGGAGGGAATTTGAAAAGGGACTGTTGGTTAAAAGGAGTAAAGATGTTATACACACCTCCTGTGCCTGCCTAATTAGTCATGACATGAACACACACGGCTGTGACTAGGACGCACCAGAACAAACTGTTCTATAAATTTGCAGCAGTTTCCTGTGAATTCCAGAAAATGCATCAACACCTGCACAAAACACAGTGTCAGTGGCCTCTAGGCAACTCTCTATTGAGTAAACTTATACAAGGACTGTAATAGACAATAAAACCATTAACTTAAAAAAAGTTTTAATTCCTTCTAAGATGTTGGATACTTATCTCCCAAGGGATTAATTTGTTTGAGGCAGATATTGAATGTTCCCAAGGCCTTGTTGAGAATTCTCTGCTGAATGAGGGTAAAGCTTCTGAAGCTTGTACCAAAGTGGAGATCAATTTAAGAAGCTTGTAACTGTGTCTGAGGAAAAACATTGGGTCATTTTCTTCTAGCTTTGAAAACAGAATCAGAAATTAAAAGAAGATAAGCAATTTTATTATCAAGGAATAAACATAAATCTATGGAACTTGATTTCTCTGCCAATTACACTGGGTTTGCACTAGGGCAGCTTCATGTATTTTAAGGTAATTATTATCAGTTAGTGCTGATATAAGCAAAGGGAGAATCATGGCCTTTGGTCTAAGAAGAGAAGATTGTAATAAGCACTGGATACTTGCCATACGAAATATTTTATGTAAGTTCAAACAAATTCCTAGGATACATTTGGTTCCATTTTAGATTCTTAATTGTATCCACTGTTACTTCAGTTTGCAAGAACATTTTTGCCAAACTCAAACATCTTATGCAGGCTCATGAAAATAATAGCTAACGTGCAGGCTTGTACAATGAGACTTTACATTTAACCTTTTGAAAATTCTTTCACTTTGCATCTTCATAAAAGTTCAGTTCCTTCAAATACATAGGACAAACAGCACTGTATATTTGAAGTGACCACAAACCACAAGTAAAGAAGAACAAGTGTTCAAAGATTTAATAGAAATAAAAATTGATGTACTGCTGAAAGATTAGCATGTGCTTATAATGTCTTCAAATGATATCAAGTAGAGATAGTTCTGTGTGTTGACACCAGAGAACAGAAGACAAACTCTTTCTTGCATGTGCTACCATGTCATTACTTCCTACATGCAGAGGTATACAGGGTCCACAATGCAGAAAGTCATTTGCAAAAGAGGTGATTCCTGCCCACATTCAAAACATACCCAGAACCAAAACTGAATGGAGGGAGTATTCTGTTCAGAGAAAGAGAGAGAAAAAAAAGAGTTGAATTTCTAAAAAATAATTAAAAATAATAGTGAGGGGTGTCCCCCTCCCTTTTTTTTTTCTTTTTTGCAGGTAAGCAGAAAATTTACCATACAGTAATAATATGACAAACCTGTAACAACTTTTCATGACTTTGTGGTCAGAGGGTCAAATCCTGGCTCTGTCAATGTGAATTGCATTCTCATTCATAGTAATGGAAAAGACACTTGATTTTTTTCATTTTGTAGCAAAGGATTGCTTTCAGTTCTGTTTCCAAATGCAGGAAATAAATAGTTTTTTTTTCAAACCATGATGAATTCATTCGCATTTTTATTCCTTTGTTTTGCACAGATATAGTTTGGAACATAACAAAACCAACCTCTTTATTTATAATCCCACAGAGTGTTGTTCATATCAGGAGGACTTAAAATTTATACAACCTTTTCTGCAAGTATCACCATGTTTAGTCTTTGTTCAGCATATTGTTGCAAACTTTTTCATGGAATTTGACTCACATTTTCAGAGCAATAAAGCCACCAAGGAAACTGGTTGAATACATTATATATACATACAATGCGTGTGTGTATATATATATCTCCTACTTGAGATTTCTAAAAAACTTTCCATAGAAAATATTTTTGTAAACCCAGGTATACTATGAGAAAAGCTGGTCAAAAGTATTAATTCTACAGATGTTACCCCTCCGTCTGTCTGGGAAGAAAACTGCAAGTGCCTGTTAGTCACAGCTCTCATCAAGTAGTTTCTAGCAGTAAATTTCAGCATATGGCAGCTCCACACATAGTTGGCTTCATTCACATATCATTTGTTGCTCACAGGGGGTGAATAGTTAAGTCACATGACAAGGTTTCTGCTCCCTGATTGAATTAGTGAACATTTTACCATTGACATATAATGTGCAATAAATAGGAAATAGGAGAGTGAACACTTTTGTTTGCATGGAAAGATCCTAGTTTTCATGTTTTTATGGGTATTCAGGTGATGCACAGCAAGCCCTCAAGCATCCATGTCAAATGCATGAAAGACAAGAGAAGCAAACATGACTGAACTGAGTAGCCTCTAATAAACAGATTGAGTAATCTGGATGCTGTTTACACAGCCTGCAACCAGTTCCAATACAGAGCTGCATAGACTAACAAAACAGATTTAAGAGCCCTAGAAAGACCCTCCCTTCTTTTACCTGTTGAAACATACCTGGGGTCACCAAAGCAGGTCTTTTTCACAAATGTCAGAGCTTTCCCTGGGAAAGTGGGGTTGTTTCCACTGTTGGTGGGGAACAGAAACACATGGTTACTTTAATGAAGTACAGCAAAAAAGGCAAGCCTTTGAGAAAGGCTTTTGAGAGGCCAGGAGAATGCTGTGGAAAAGCATAATGTTGAATAATGCCCATACTGCTGAAGTGATGGGAGAGTTCCTGTGGGTGTTGGGTTGGAGAAGTCACATGTGAGAAGGAGTATCTCAGTGTTGCTAGAACCATGTGCTGTTGCATAGCTGATGAAGGGCACTGAGATAATGGGATTACCATCTTTTAGTAATTTTAAATCTGAGTTAAGAGATAAGAAAGAATAATATTTCAAGTAGAAGTCTAAGTCAAAACTCTGGATCTACACATCCACCAGCCTGAGGTAAATTTGGTTCTAGAGCCAAATGTTGCTGCCTGGGCTCAGTGCCAGTGATCTAGTGTAGTGACTCATTACTAGCATGTCCAGGGTAAATGACGGCTCTCTAGAGGTTTGAGCATATTGATTGAAAGCCTGGTACTGCCAATGGAAAGGCTCCCTCCCAAGAGTTTTAAATCAGGCTGTTAAAACTGGAATCCTGGGGATTTCATTAAAACTCCATTATACATCTTGGACCCATGCAGAAATGTAGCCATCTGTCTACTTGATGAAGCACAGAGATTTCTGATACAAATATCTAATCTGATACTGACTCTGCCAATTTCTACCTAGTTTAAGTTCCAGTGGCCAATTACAATCCAATATGGTATAAACTGAGCTATGTTCTTGCAGGTATCTCATACACATCAGTGATGCCTTTTGCTCACACTTTGCATTCCTTTATTTAAAAAGACACATTAAAACCTGCTTCTGTTATTAAAGAGGTTGAAGCAAGTATCCATAGCATCAGGAAAGCAGGAAGTATTTGCAGAAAGAGCATCAACTTTGCTATTGCTATTTGGTATACAAAAGACACATCCATAACACCATCAACTTCTAACAAGTAAATAACTCAACAGAAAAAGTGTTTAAGAGAAAAGTGTTAACAATTAATTGCATGCCTCAGAGACCTCAGGTTCCAGATGTAGGCATAATGACTTTGAAAGCTGAATTTTTAGAAGCAAATAATTAAAGATGCAAATTATTATTTTTAAAATTAAAAAATGAATGTTCCAACATGAGCAATACATGAGAAAAACAGTAGTTGCCTCCGCTTTGCAGTCTACACAGCTTTACTGGAAAGGCTGCAATTAAATTAACACAGAATCCTTCGAAGGACCCATTTATTGCTGGAGTGATGCTAGGTCATTTAATGAAGTTTGTAGATCAAAGGAATCATCTGTTAATGTGCAACAGAATGTTAAAGTATGTAAAAATTATAGAAATGTAGATGAAGATGAGAGAAGGAATGAAGAAGGACACACAAGTCTAACAGTTCTTTCTGACTTGTTTCCATATTTAGTCTCATTGAAAGGATTACATTTTTGTAAGCCTAAGGAATATCCCTGAGCCCATGTTTCCAGGGAAAGCAAAGTATGAAGGAATGGAGAGAATTTTTAATCAAATGCGGTACTTGCATCATGTAATGGTTACTGCTTTTCATCCAGATTTCCTTCCTTAAAAACCATTCACTTCGCACATCTGTTCTTCAGCAAATGCTGATTATATTAACAGTAGCTTGTTACTAGACACAGAATTTGGCCATTTTCTGAGTAAGTTTGGTATTTCTCGGAAGGGTAGGTTTTGATGCTTTCTCAGTTCTGATAAATGTCCCAATTTGGAAAGGAAAAAAAACCCATAAGTTTCAAAGGTGTAGAAGTATCTCATAAAAAACTGAATGTTGGGAAGAGATTAAAATTACTTCTCATTTCAAAACTTTAACTACTATTTAAAAAAAAGGCACCAAGGTGAAAAACATTGCTAAAAACATATCTTAACAGAGTTAACATTTTTCTTTTTTTTATATAGCTTTTGTGCGTTTTCAGATTACCAGTGTTTTCAAGGTTGAGATAGAGGGCAATTTGAAATAAAATCTTTATAAAGATGGGATATTTATTTCCTCTGTGATCAAAACCAAATCTCCATTGTATCTACCACTATACTTCATCTGAAATTTAATCCAAAATATTAACTAAAAAAAGTTGAGTGTGAAATATCATCTTTTTAATCAAAGGATCATATTAAGGTTCAGGCCCTGATACTTGTATAAAAACATGTATGTTGCTTTCTAAAGCATTTTAAAAGTTACTGATAAAGACTGATATAGCAATAACTATTTTTAATAAAATACTTTGGAAGCACACTACTGAAATGTGAGGTATCCATTAGCAATGATAATAAGCAAGTCATTGACTTGTATGACTTCATAACAATTTATTACCCTTTAAAAAATTTGTTAATAGTTTATTAACAACACTGTAACAGAGTGGTACCTTGATGGAAAAATGCAATCAGTGAAATATTCAGACTATAAATTAAATGAGAACACAAAATAAGGCAAATCCTCAGACGGTATGAATTAGTCAGAGTCCATTTAAGTCAGGAAAGGTGGACCAGTTAATGCCAGCCGATTATGTAGTTCCACAAACTTAAATCTGTTGTCCTCTCATTAACTGTGAAACAGCTAGTGATCTTAATGCACTGAACTGTACAAAGCCTTTGCACAGTGAAAAATACATTATTCTTCTGGTATCACAAACAGAATTTGGAGGTGTGAAGAGGTTAAGTGATTGCAAAGGTTGTAGAACAGATAAGTGGCAGAGCCAGGAATAGATCTGGTATGTCATGACTCCTGTGCAGTAACCACAGAACCATCTGGCTTGTCAGAAT
This sequence comes from Ciconia boyciana, assembly GCF_034638445.1. Taxonomy (NCBI): domain Eukaryota; kingdom Metazoa; phylum Chordata; class Aves; order Ciconiiformes; family Ciconiidae; genus Ciconia; species Ciconia boyciana. Next base: position 65,904,711 of record NC_132934.1, read on the forward strand.
AAATTCACATTTAATTATGTGATGTTCTAAGGGCAAACAAAAATGTCAGCCTAGGTTAAATGTCGTCTAATAATTTGTCCTCATGGCAGTTCATCCATAACAAGCCATTGTGTAGCCCTATTTCTTATTTGTTGCATCACAACTTCTGTTACGTGATCATTAAAAAAATCCATCATCTTTGTCCTCGAATGCAAATTCAGATGTAGTGCTGATTAGGCTGCGCTTTGTCTGAAGGTATAAGCAAGGACCTTTTCTTGATTTATTCCAAGCAACACTGAATGCAAATACCAGATCATTTGTCCTTACTGCTCTTTCATTCATTAAATGTATTACCCAACTGGGAAAGAAAACCCACCTGATTTTAAGGTGGTTCTCCTATACTGAAATTCAGTAGGGCCCCTCCTGTAGAGGCAGTCCAGACTGGAGTGAGCACTGACTGGAGTGAGGAGACTGTCACCTGTAGCAAATGGGGCAGCTCAGCCAGATCCGGATCCAGTACTGGCCAAAACCCTGGGATGTCTCCCACTTACCTTGGCTGAGTTTGTATTATTTGACCTACAAATCCTAAACTCCTTAAATACCAGAATTCCTTTCCCTTCTGTTTCCCTACCTGCTGCCTCCTCTCATGCTGCTCTCTAGCAGCCACCAGGTACAGCTAGTGGTGCTGTTTTCTCCACCCCTTGGCTGAGGACACAATTTTCATACTGGGATAACTCTTAACAGTCTTTACATTAAGACAATAAATCTCAGAGCATGTTTTGCTCAGATACTCTCTTTGTCTGCAATTTGGCCTTTTTAACCTTTACTCCTACACTCTCCTCTCTATAAATGTTACCTTGATAAGAGCTTGGTTTTTTTTTTTTTTTAGTTTCCCCAAGCATCTCAGAACATCTCATTTACCTGCAGAACATAAAAGTGTCCATAAAATATTCTGCAATATTAACAGTGCAGGAAAGGCAGCACATAAAAATAAGGGAGCAGAGCTTCAGACATTGTAACTCACTTACAGTAACCCAAAGTTACAATGACTTGCCCCAGCTGAGGACCTGACTTACAACCTATGACAACAACTGACCTCTAGACTAAGGTGACCTTGCTCCCTTTTCACTGTGAAGCTTTGAGGAAAGCTGTGCATCATTTCTCGGGGAAGGGAGAGAACTGCAGACTCTTCTGTTGAGACTAGCCATCGTTACCTATGCCAATCACATCCTGCTCCAGCAATAATTACGAGACAGTATGAGAATGTACCTGTAATCATAAAGTAAATTAAACATATAAATAAGTTTCATGCAGGTAATTGCAAGCAAAATTAAAAAAAAAAAAGAGGGAGTGCACGAGAGAGAAACAGAAAGGCAAAATGAAAATGGAGACTTAAAATGAGAATTTGATGAAAGACTTTGAAGATCTTCTACCCTAATTGATGACTTATATTCATATTTATGCAATTCATGAAGAAAGAATTGGAAGGGAAATGAAAAGAATAAATTTAAGATATATTTTTAAATTATTCTGCCTGACTGCCTTTGCTGTTGCTTTGTAATTATCCAGCTGGATTCTTCAGTTGACCAGAAGGCCAAGATTCATTCCCAAGTTTCATTCCACCTGGCACCCTCTCCCTTTCTGTAAGACCCTTTGCCAACTTATTAAAGGCCTGGCACTGCTGTGGGCAACAATGTGACGGTAAAGTTTTTGGTCGATACTCTGGATGTGAAATCTGCCAGGTGACTTGTGCTCCGGAGACACCGGCACGTCCGCCATGCTGCCCAAACATGACCTTCAGGAAGGAGGAAGAGACTTGTACTCCTCATATTTCCTTAGTGCTTATTTGTGCAGCCCACCCTGCTAGCTGCTTCACATTAGGCCTGTGATGCTGGTATATCTGCAAGTTAACAAATCTTCCTGTCAGAGCTTCCTGCTGATTTTTTTCTTTCTCTGTGCCCAGGAGTGTGACTATGCACTTTGATTCTCCAAGGCTATAAAACCCTGAGAATTACTTAACTATGTGAAGTCATCACTGTTCAGATAATAGGAGGTGCATACTCTGGACTCTGATAAAACACATTTCTGTGGCATGTGATGGGCTCTAGCAGTCCAAAGGGTAGAAGAGCAATAGGGAAGTAAGAACCAACTAAGTTTTCTTGACTAGAATCATAGAATCATAAAATCATAGAATAGTTTGGGTTGGAAGGGACCTTTAAAAGTCACCTAGTCCAACCCCCCTGCAATGACCAGGGACATCTTCAACTAGATCAGGTTGCTCAGAGCCCTGTCCAGTCGGACCTTGAATGTTTACAGGGATGGGGTCTCTCTGGGCAACCTGTTCCAGTGTTTCACCACCCTCATAGTAAAAAAATTCTTCCTTATGTTCAATCTAAATGTACCCTCTTTTAGTTTAAAACCATTACCCCTTGTCCTATTGCAACAGGCCCTGCTAAAAAGTCTGTCCTCATCATCCTTATAAGCCCCCTTTAAGTACTGAAAGGCTGCAATAAGGTCTCCCTGGAGCCTTCTCTTCTCTAGGCTGAACAACCCCAACTCTCTCAGCCTTTCCTCATAGGAGAGGTGTTCCATCCCTCTGATCATTTTTGTGGCTCTCCTCTGGATCCGCTCCAACAGGTCCATGTCTTTCCTGTACTGAGCACTCCAGAGCTGGATACAGTACTCCAGGTGGGGTCTCACTAGAGCAGAGTGGAGGGGGAGAATCACCTCCCTTGACCTGCTGGCCACACTTCTTTTTATCCAGCCCAGGATATGGTTGGCTTTCTGGGCTGCAAGCACACATGTACAGCTTTTCATCCACCAGCGCCCCAAGTCTTTCTCTGCAGGACTGCTCTCAATCCCTTCATCCCCCAGCCTGTATTGATACCGGGAGTTGCCCCGACCCAGATGCAGCACCTTGCACTTGGCCTTGTTGAACCTCATGAGGTTCACATGGCCCACTTCTCAAGCTTGTCCAGGTCCCTCTGGATGACATCCTGTCCCTCAGGCATGTCAATCACATCAGTCAGCTTGGTGTCATCTGCAAAGTTGCTGAGGGTGCACTCGATCCCACTAAGTCACTGATGAAGATACTGAACAGCACTGGTCCCAATATGGACCCCTGAGGGACACCACTTGTCACTGATCTCCATCTGGACATTGAGCCATTGACCACTACCCTTTGGATGCAACCATCCAACCAATTCCTTATCCACTGAACAGTCCACCCATCAAATCCATATCTCTCCAATTTAGAGAGAAAGATGTTGTGGGGGACTGTGTCAAAGGCCTTACAGAAGTCCAGATAGATGATATCCGTAGCTGTTCCCTTGTCCACTGATGTAGTCACTCCACCATAGAAGGCCACTAAGCTGGTCAGGCAGGACTTGCCCTTGGGGAAGCCATGCTGTCTGTCTGGAATCACCTCCCTGTCCTCCATGTGCCTTAGCATAGCTTCTAGGAGGATCTGTTCCATGATCTTCCCAGGCACAGAGGTGAGGCTAACAGGTCGGGAGTTCCCAGGGTCCTCTTTTCTACCCTTTTTAAAAATGGGTGCAAAGTTTCCCTTTTTCCAGTCACCAGGGACTTCACCTGACTGCTGTGACTTTTCAAATATCATGGAGAGTGGCTTGGCAACTGCATCAGCCAATTCCCTCAGGACTCTGGGATGCATCTCGTCGGGTCCCATAGACTTATGTATGTTCAGGTTCCTCAGGTGGTCACAAACCTGATCCTCTCTTACAGTAGGAGGGACTTTGCTCCCCCAGTCCCCATCTTGTGGTCCATCCACTCAAGAGGTGTGGGAAGAGAGGTTGCCAGTGAAGACTGAGGCAAGGAAGTTGTTGAGTCCCTCAGCCTTCTCCTCGTCCGTTGTCACCAGTTTGCCAGTCGTGTTCATTGGGGCGGTACACTTTCATTGACCTTCCTTTTCTGGCTGACACACCTACAGAAGCCCTTCTTATTATTCTTTGCATCCCTTGCCAAGTTCAGCTCCAGCCGCACCTTGGCCTTCCTGACCACATCCTGACCTACACAACCGTGCAGCATCCCTATACTCTTCCCAGGATACCTGTCCTGCTTCCTAGAAATGGAGTTGAAATTTGCATTCTTCACGATCGAGTTGAAATAAGAAAGTGTATGAGTGTGTGGGTGTATGTATACTTGTTTATATTTTGAGAAGTGATTTCTCCTAGGGGAATACTAAAGGGAAAGAAAAAAGAAGAGAAAGAAAATAAAAGAGATGGTTATAGAACAAGCTCACCTTAATAGTCTATCAGTTATGCAATGCAACTTTATTTTTCATAGCTCCTTTCATGTGAACTGTATCCTAAAATGCTTTACAAGTTTAAATAATACAAGACCATGGATATTATATTGTATAATTTACAGACAAACAGTGGCAGAAAGATGCTGCCTATAGAACATATTAAAGAGAGGTAAAGGCCAACAACAGAGAGAACAGAGTGAAAGAAATTAAGAGGTGCAGGCAGGGGAATGACGAGATGTTTGCAGATGAGATCTAAAAAGAGATGGAGAGTTGATGAGGCAGAGAGATACTGGAAGGCTGTTCCAGATGGCAAGAGATTATGCAGAGGGACAGAGAGGAAGCTGGTGTTAAATGAGTGGAGGGAAGAGGCGAGGGAGACAAACACAAGGTCTGGAAGTGCACTAACAAGGCAGGCATTTTGCAGCCAGTGCCTGAGACGAACGGGAGGCTCAGGGATTTCACTGGAAACAGAGGGGATATGAACTGGTGTTGGTATGACAAGTACAAGACGGTGGACAGCATTTTGCTTGCTGCCAAGAAACAGAAAAGCCTGGGGGAGGCTCTATAGTTAAATCAAAGAAACTTGGAATTCTACAGGAAAAAAAAAACAATAGTCTATCTTCAGACATAGCTTGTTTATTAAGTCCAGGTGCAGTTTACATAGGGATAGGTCCAAACGACAATAAATTCCCCTCACATCTTTAAGGCTACTCATCTGGTGTGGCTCTTCAAATTCTCTTGCTATGCCCGCTGTGCCTCTGACCTACCCCTCCTAGTGGTTTCCCTGTCATAGCGTGCTGTCTAGCAGACAGTAAACAGACATTCTGGACATATTGTGTTTTAGAAATTACTCCCTTTTTAGCATCTGCACTTTTAAGGGCAACACGTGGAATATACAAATCTAGCTGTGCACATGGGACTTGCACTCACAAATATAACTGATATCCTCAGGCTGATTTGTTCAATGCTTGGCTCTGCCTGTGTAAAACCAGGGGATGTTAGAAGTTGTGCAGGTTCATTTTCCAGCCCATGAACCCTGACCTCACTACTCATGACCCCTAAAACTATTTTTTTTTTGTCTTCTAACACTGACTGTTGCACATTTGATTTGACCTTGGTTCTGTCCTGATGGGGTTATATCTGAACACTGAAGAACATTTTAGTCCTGTGATCAAAGGGTTATTGCATTGAGCCTGAGGTCTCATAAGATTTTATTTTTCCAGAAGTGGTGAAGGGCAAATATTCCTGTGTCACTTCCTCCTTTCCAGCCTTGTTCCCTAATTCATCATGAGGTCATTTCTGTGCAAGAGAACAACTTGAGAAGAGTTTAAAAGTGAATTTATTTACCTAAGCAAATACTTATAGAAAAGGGATGGCTTCTCCAACAGCTGGTCTGGGGACCAGTCTGGTGCTCACTAAGCCTATAAAAGTCATTACTATGAAACCAACAGGCTTTAAATTAAGCCTCTGATTTTGATCAATAGATAAAAATTCTACTAAGACTTAGGAAATTGTTAATGAAGTACTCCCTTGAACTTCCCAAATTTTCAGACAGTAAAAAAACCCAAGACTAACCAATCAACATATTAGTTTTTCTCCAGAGGTTTCAGAGATCACTCATCTGTTCTTCTTCTCAGACTGAGGTGAATGTAAGATGAGGAATCATACCAAAATGTGCTGCAAGCAGATGCAAATGAATGAAAGGAGCCAAATTCCAACTGATCTGCAGAACCGCCCCATGACGTTAGGTACACATAATCTGCACCAAAATTCTTCTTTGTTTTGTCAGAGAGTTTAGCTTTAATGAGACTTCAGCTATAATGATAAAACACTAATTGCTGGGCCATCTATTTGTCAAGAGATTTTGCTAAAAAGTGTAGCCATACTCTGGCAAAATTAATTTCCAAAGTGACAGCCAAAGTGTGGTATTCTCCTGAAGATCTGTCTCCCTATTTTCCTCCCTCCTCCACTCATGCTGAAATTGTCCATTTTGTGGACAATTAGTTTTGTTTCCCAACAACGTGTAACAGTTACATGCAGCATGTTACTGACTGACTTGTAATGTAGTGAAGACAGTAGTGATACCACAGTTGATTTTTAGCTAACAAAGAGAAGAAAGAATATCAGTGTAATAGCTTAGGTCATTTTTCTGATTTTTTTTAAGCCAACTTAATAGAGTGGGCATCTGATGCAGGATTCATGCATGTACAGGGAAATGTTTTGGGTAATATACAGGTGCAAATGTATCCACCAGGCAGAGGTAGTGGAGGCCCCATCCCTGGAAACATTCAAGGTCAGGTTGGATGGGGCTCTGAGCAACCTGATCTAGTTAAAGATGTCCCTGCTCTTGCATGGGGGTTGGACTCGATGACCTGTAAAGGTCCCTTCCGATCCAAAGCATTCTATGATTCTATGATTCTATGATATGAAATAACTAGACACAAAAATAACAACTAGCTCCAATTCCCATACCTACAGGCAGCAATCTGGCAAGAGCTATGAGTTTTGCAGTGTTTCTTAAATACTGTTTGGCTTGGATTCTGGCAGCCAATGGGAAAAACAAATGGAAGAAAGTAAAGTGATCCCCAGAAGATGTTTGGCCACCAGCTCTGAGGTCTTAGACCAACAACATCTTTGATCAAGTTGTGGCAGTCTTCTGATAACTAGTTCCAACAAAAGTGGTAGCAATGTCTTAAATTACATTTGCCTCTGAATGAAGTAAATCACTGTTTTCAGAAAAGAAAGCTATTATGGTTCTGATGGGCAACTTGATTTGGCACACATAAACTAGCTAACCTGTGTGCCTGGTATAGCACTAAAAGGTTTTCAAGTATTGTTCTGTGTGGAGAACAGAATACTCAGCCTTTGGACAGCTGGTTTCCACTAATTAGTGGTGTTAGGGCTAATAATATGCCAGCCAAGGCAATACTCACAGGACATACAGAATTGCTTTGTTGTGATTTTTCTAGCCTGATCACAGTAAGTTTAGGAAGAATACAAACCTTCCTTCCTTGTGAATGTTATTGTACAATGACAGCCCAGCAAATGCCAATGAATGGCTTAAAGTTCAGTTAGACTCTTAAAGTAGGATATATACAAGACTTAAGTGATGCATATGCTATTTCTTAGGGATTACTAATTTTCTAGAAGTATGAATTAAATATTCTGAGGTGAGCCTTCTCAGAACTACTTCCAGAAAAGGAGACAGAGCATGAGTGTGGTGAAAATGCATGGGACCTCTGCTAAGCAGAACAGCTTGGTACACTAGAGAAGGATTCGGAGGACATACAGAATGCTGAGCAAATCACAATATTGCTCAGTGTTCCCATTGAATGTCTGTATCCCCTAGGGATAATGAAATTGCTCTAATATCTAAAACTCTTTGGAAAGCACTGTTCAAAAACTCAATTAAAAAAAGTGAATGTTATCACAAATGGTGAAAGATGCATTTGGGGAAAAAAAGTTGCAGACTTTGAATACAAAAACGTAAGTTTTGTGGCAGGTATTTGCAGCATTTTCAGTCAAGCTCTTCAAGCACATCTATGCAAGCAATTGGTTTATTTGCAAGAAAGTTGTCAGAAATGAGTGGGCTGACTCTGAAGTGACACATTTTTGACTCAAGAATAGAATAGTTACATTATTTATGGTGGGGATATTACAAACATCAAACTACAGTTAGTCCAAGCCAGTCCATGTTACCACCCCTACCTGAACAGGATTCAGCTGTGAGGAACCTGGCTGACTGAATTATCTTCAGCAACAGGAGCTCTCACAATGCTTCAGGGCAATGATGAGTCTGCAGAAAGAGCAGCTTGAGTGAGCAGAAGGAATTCCATCTCCAGTCCTGCATTCAAGTCCATTAAAAGCAAATATTCAACCTTAAAAATGCAAATGAAGATAGGAAAGGAGACCAAACAAAAGCAGTAGCATCAATGGCTTCCCATAAGCCTTTATAGCTCTCTGGAGTGATTACATCCTATTTACTTCCACTTCTTGCAGCTCTGTTATTGTATTCTGACACAGGAAAAAAAAAAAAAGCCTCTTTAATTATCCTTCCACGCTTTTTGCCAGCCAGGCCCTGTGTCCTGGATTGAAATCAATGTTAATGGCTTTTGAGAATCCAGTATAGATATATTTTTTAATTGATGTCTCCTCTTCCTCCTGCTGACCCAATTCTCATTTTCATTATATTCAAAAACACATTGATGATCCACTCAGATCTGATCAATTGTTTTAGCTCCTTTCTGTAATAACTAAATTTAATAGTGCTTTGCTGGCACAATTTAATTACTGGCACAAACATCTGAAATTTGTGAACAACAGCTGAGCTGCAGTGACAGAAAGCAGGTGGTCTGGTGGCTGTTAGGATCCAAGCGGCAAGCGAACTAAGACAATGCAGGCTACTGGGTGGATTCATTGCTACAATTTTACTGTTTGAACCTCTTCCTTATCCGTCAGCTGTAATCTTTATTCCATCTGACAGAGCAATGGCCATTACAGCCCTCCTCTGTGTGACTATTTATAGTTATAGAGAAGGCACATACTTAAGAAATTGCCAGGCTAGGAAAGAGGGAATGGAGCAAAAGCAGAAGAGGTGTCGAGAATGACAATAAATTGATTTGGGATACTGGAGGTAAAGTGTACAGAGGAAAGATGTGCAAGGATTTCCCTGTAAGCAGATGGTGAAACAAGCACTCCAAGGGTCACTGCAGCTGAATTTCTATTGCACCATGTTTTGTAATTGTATTTTCTGATGCTCAGCGAAGGTGGAGCCTATTCTGCCATGTTTCCATTCACTGGGGAGCCCTTTCTATAATACCTCTACCTTTGACAGTATCCTAATAAGATAACTTTGTGTTTTATTCTTCTTCACCAGGTTTGGTTGAAATACTGCTCTCAAACAACAATTTTTTAAACTTGTGGTCCTCACTGTTGTGGGAGGGAGGCAGGGATTTCTACAGCTCAAAAAGAATAGCAGGCAGTTAAAGGTGGCAGAATGAAGGAAGCAAAGTTCATCAGATGTCATGCTATGATATTTCCTATGGTTTTGCTTCTTACCAGCGGTGGATTTACCAGGCTGGTATCCCCTGTGTTAGCACTGCCTCATGTGGTGAATACCATTTCATGCAAAGTGGTGGGAAATGTGCTCTCTCCGTAGTCTTGCTTCTATGAGCACTGTGCCTGCATACAGCTGTGCTCACAGCTAGTTCAGCACCCACAAGTCATTGGGTTTTTTGATGTGCCAGGCAGGGGGGCAAGTTCTTTGAGGCAAGGTAACTGAGCTGATTTGTTGCTCCAGTACTGCCAGCCCCAAGACTTTCTGAATGTTCATAGTTCTCTAGCTGTTTTTGCCTGGATAGCATTGCAATGAATCATGTGCCTTAAAAATAGAAATATCCAAACACAAATCCTGTAGGAGTCTTAGGAAACAGGTTACTGGCCATCAATGCCAGGCAGAGAAGCAGGAGAACTCAGTTCCTCAGAGTCTTTCTCATGAAGTTTGCTGCCTACTGTAATAGGAATATAGTCCACTGGAGGAGAAAACAAGCTCAGTAAAATAATTCCTTTTATTCTGCGATATGCTTTAGAGAAATCTTCATTGTTACTATTATCATTGGATACATAGCTATGGCCTAGCATGAATTTTTAGTGGGTGTTGTCTAAACACAGGACAAAAACACCTGTTCTCTGCTCCAAGCAGTTTTGCAGCCTGCAGCAAGAGACAACAGGTGAATTCAGGCAGACAAGGAAATACAAGGAAAACCTGCAACAGCCCTGTGTCAGTGGGATAAACAGTAGCCTCAATATACCAGAGTCAGCCTGTTTTTTGCTGTTGTTCACTTGAGAGCTAATGGACAATTATAGAGGAGCTTTGCAGATGTTTCTGGGTAGGTCTGTCAAAGCACAGGGGATTGTATGGGAGGAGATTTTTGTCTGAAGAATTAATAAAAAGGTTATGTGGCTTCTAGCTAAGCTTCCGCTCCCTTTATTGTTCATTATTTAAGATTGTTGTCCTGGATCTGGATTATTCTGACTGAAAAAGTCCACATTTCACAAACCTATTAAAATTGGTTCATGCATTGCAGCTGGAGAGGACAAAAACCTGATAAATCTTGCTTTTTTTCTCATTCTGGAAGCTAGCTATCACTAACTCTCTTTGCTGTGGCAAATCCTAAGTTAAGCACACGACATAGGCATACAATGATGGCTACTAGATGGAACGGAATAGCCATCAGAAAAAAAATGCTAAATATTCTTAAAATGAAATTCAGATACCTGAGTGAAAGTCTTGCCACAAAATTTGTGCATTTGAAAAAGCTGATGGGGTAATTCCAGTTGTTTGTGTAACATTCAACATTGCTGTTGGAGAGGAAATGTCCTTGCTTGAGGAGCTCTTATACATCAAACTCATGTTTTAAACCAGTGAAGATGAAGAGGTAATCAAGGGTGCTAATGGTCACAGTGAGGTGTGATAAATCTGGACAAAAGTGGTGGTTGTGGGCAATAAATCCAACAACTTGCTGGGCCTGGCACAGAGCCACATGGGACAGGCTGATTGCCAGTAGTTTTGAAGGTGAATGTAAAATGGAGCATCCTCTAAGTTAATAACACTCACATAATGAATATAATCTTTTATCAGAGCACAAGGTCTATGACCAATGCAAAATTAGTCTGCCTGAGTGCATGAACACGTGTGTTCAGATGAAGATCTTGAGAGGCAAACAGGATGATGAATGCACCTGCAGGCTGTTATTTTCCTTCCCTTTGGCTTCTCCAGTCCTTGTTCAACAGCTGTATTCTCAGAAGGGTGTTCAGTCCTGAAACTGTGGTGTCTCATCATAAGATTATACAGTTCTGTGATGGTCTGCTCCTCCTCCTCCTCCCCTCCTCTCCCCCCCCCGCCCCACCCCCAACCTTTATCTCCGGTGACCCTGCTCAGGTGATAACCACCAGTGATGGATGTGTCTGGTCATGATGGCTGCATCCAGCTCGAAGTAGATACAGGAGACAGATAACAACACAATAGCCAAGGGCTATTGTGCAACACACCCACCTAACCACAGTGAAGAAACTAAAATCTGTGGTTGGTATGCAAATATGACTATGAGTCGATCATCTTACCCCCATAAATAGTGAGCGGCCCAAGAGCCCTTTGAGCTTTCCTGCACAGCAGCGGGCTGCACACCAGGATCTTCCTAGAGTAGGGACGCCTCTCATGGTGACTCCGTGAGGTTGAGAGTTTCCTTGCCGCAACAGATCCTCGGTAAGTGAGTAATAGCATGCTAAACTTTGAAATCTTAGCTAAGTGATATAAAGGATTGATTGCACATATATAATCCTTTAGACATAAACTGTTGACCAAATCTGGGACTAGTATTGGATTCAGCCACACCTAGACTGAGAAGGAGCTTAGAAAACAAGGAGGTCCTTTCTGAACCTCATGACTCAATGGGAGGGTGTCTCTGACAGCTTTGTCTGACCCTGTCCGCTATGCAGTAAATAATCAAGTGTACCTTGCCATTGGATCTTATTAAACCACTGTTGCATTTACCATTGAACCTTGTTAACTCACTGTTTTGTATTAATAAAGCATATTTTTGCTTCCCTCTTACGAGTGAAGTGCACTCTCACTCCATCCGCAACAAGTTCTACTGTGTTGGAGGTACGTGGAATCTGGCCATATTAGGATCAAATACTGGGGCAGATTTGGGACGGTGTATCCTAAGGGTAGTTTGGATGTCAGTGGTACAAAATCAATCATTATTGTCTAGGCTGAAGACAAGAATGATTATAATCATCAGTGCAGGCTTCCAATTCTGAGATGAAGTTGGGAAATCATTGAAGTTGTCACATTTGTCTTCCAGGATGGATAACTCCTTTCTGATCACCAGTGACTACTGGGCACTATACAACCTGTACAGGAGAAAGAGTAGGAGAAAGTTCTGTCAACACCCTTGTCTGCCAAAGAATCAGGCGCTCTTGAAGGCCCTTCAGTAACTCCTCAATGAAGTTCAGTGGTTGGCATGTCCTGAGAGGCTAAACAGTCATGGAAGGCTTGTGCAGGGTCATTGTAGGAGAAACATTGTTTATCCTTGCTTCCTGAAGAACTTGCTGATGCTGGTCAGAGGAGGAGAAGCAGGAAGACTTATTAGCCCTGAAGCGTTGTACTGAAGAACTCTTTGTAGGATAGCGGGGCTGTAATGCTGAACAGTAATCTCTGTTGTGGTGGGACTAGAGGTCTGATGGAGCTATAGGCTGATGTCAGCTCTGCTGATAGTGTAACTATTGTTGTGCCTGTGATGAGAACAGGCCAGCATCCACACAGGTGTGTAAGATTTCTCACTTTCCTCCTCTCTAAAGACAGCCTTCTGTCTCTGATGAGGCTCATGGTGCTGCATTAGCACAGTCCTCTTGATGATCTCCTTAAGTGCCCCATATCCTGGGCAGCAATGGCTTCCTGCCCCCACAATGGGAGTGGTCATTGTGTCATGGGCCTTCTTTCATTTTTGTTTGTAGTAATTTTTATCCTGCACTAGTGTTTATGTGGAGACAGCTGGGAAACTGCTTCCTCATTCAGATGCCTCTTTTGGAAAGATTTGATGTTTTTATCCCATCCATATGATGTTGTGGATTGGTCCTCTTCTCACATTCAGAGTCCACAATGTGACTACCCGCTGGAGAATGTGTTAAGTATCATGATAGTATAAATGAGAAAAGTGCACATCCTATACGTGTTGAGGAATTTGTGACCAGGACATTATACAGGAAGATGCAGAAATGCTGGTGCATGGCGAGAAAGTCCTGTGATGTGGGCCATGCTTCATGGCCTTGTGGGGTATGTACTGACCACCTGGGACAGTGTTCCCCATCAAAAACTTTCCTGTATTGACTGTGAAGGCAATGTAGCAGGTCCTGTGTGGGGCAGATACCACTACAGTTCTGCCCATGATGTTTCATTGTGACTGTTTTCACAATATCCCGGAAGGCTCTGTCAAGGATGTTTGAGTGATCAGACCAGTTGGACTTCATGACACTTCTGGGAAGATTTGAGTTACAGCAGTACTGGCACCGTGATCAGGAATTACCCTTTTGTCTAGCTAACATATCTTTAGAACATACTGCATGACCCAGAGGTTCCCACAATGTTCTAGGAAGAGGAATGTAATTGAAGAGGACTTCTGGACAAAAGGCACAAGGAGTATGCTGCAGCACAATATCAGAAAGTTATCAACTTGTCTCTGCTGTCACTGTCACTGTCAATCTGTTCATTAGGGTCCCACATCTCCTGGAAATCCCCCCAAAAGCTACAGCCCCCTGCAGATTCAGAGATGCTGAAAGATTTTTAAAAACATAGCTCTGCCCATCCCCAAATCCTTTCTTTTTCCAGCATGACTTAAAGGGGGTGATCAGGACGCCTTCTTACATCCTGATATTCTCAAAAATTCACTTTGTTGTTCTTGATCTCCCAAGTCTCAGTCATCATATATTTCTGTCTTTCTGGATAACATATTACACTTTCAAACTGCAAAAATACCCTCAGAAGGCAAACAGGATTCCTGAGGTATTATTAAAGCACTACAGATGCAAAGAGTTTCTCTGTGACAAAGGTTTTTGAGCCATTGGAAATCATTACTATGGTGATAGATCTGTCAATTCACAGGGTGATTTATAGGTAAATAAAGATTACATACATATCTCTGGCAGCTTTATTCTCCCTCACTTAGCTGCAGTAGTGTAAACCATCAGGCTAATGAAATTACAGTAATATAAATGAAGGAGAATGTGATCTGGGATTTCTAGTGTAGGAATGCCAGACATCTAACCTAACATCAAAGGACAAGAATCTTCTAGTTAAAAACCTATTTTTAAGAGTAGGTCAAAGCACACTGCATCTTTTTAAACAGGGCCTTGTTGGCATTCTGGCAGCATAGGGAATGACTGTAATGGCCAGATAAAAATGGTCAAATTACTTCAAATTTTCAACTGGGTTTTTGAATCAGAGCAAGAGATACATTGATCCACAAACTTCTGAGGATACTACAAGTGAAATGAATGGAGATCAGTAAAAGGTATTAATGATGTCATTTTTAATGGTTCCCAGCTACAACAGCTACAAGAGGAAGTGGGAAAAGATACCCATTAGCAGACCAATGAACATGCTTTTGGGGTTTAATCACTTCAGTATCCATGCCAGTCATGGACTCTAAGTTCACACCTTCACTAAGTGTCTTTCTGCTCTTTATTAATTTATTTTTCTTAGCACGTCCCCATGAGTGGCAGCTGGAGACCTTTCTATCCTTTCTCTTCTTGGGGAAGCACGCTGGCAGCAAGTGAAACCCCAGCAGTTCAGACTGGAGGGCTGGTTGAGCTCCCACAGTCCTGCCCCACATTGAGCTCTCTGCTGGTGGTGGGAGATGAGGAATAGCATCAGGGTTGAACAGCCTTTGAGGTGGCAGGATCAAGCAACTCCCCTTGAAACTATTGTTTAGGATGTCTGCAGGCAGATGGATGTTGCTGTAATGTTTAGGGGGGGGGGAGAGCTTTTTTCAAAGAAGGATTCAGAAAATTATTCCTGTGTCTGTGGAATAATGACGTGAGACCAGCATATGGGGCTCTAAGCGTGGCTCTGTGGCATCTAAATCTTAGTTTTTTTCTGAAGAAAACTAAATACAGCTTGCTGCAAGAAGGAAATTTCCAGCATTTGTTTATCAACATAGTTGGTGATAACTGGTTTCGTTGTTTTCTTCCACTACCCACATACATTGATTCTTCCTATAGAACCAGTACTTAGGAAGCTGAAGTAGACATCAGATGGAGCAAACCCCTTGGGAAACAGTATTTTGACAATTCATAATAGAAGGTTGTTAAGTTAGTCCTTTGTTTGATTTTTCTTTTTTTTTTTTTCTTTTTTCTTATTTACAGGACAGGTTTCATGTTTTTAATATTCCCAGTTGGAACTAGGAGGGCTGCTTCAGGAGCCTCATTAGCATTCACTTTAGCAGCATACAATAGGATCTTGCAGCTGCCCTCTCTCTGCAGTATTTACCAAGGCAGATGCAGGAGTTGTTATCAGAATGCTAATAAAGCAGAGAGCTTCCACATCCAGCAGTCTGAGAGGCAACTTTCAAAGCCTATGATGTCTCTTTCAAGTCTCAGTGTTTCCAAATTAACATCATTGTACCCTACTGTACTTGTGCATTTTGCTTTGTTCGATGTGGCATTTATATACTTGCATTCATTTCAACCAGTCACTCTGTGTCTAGCACTACTTAGCCTTTTATTTTTCAATTTGGTTAGACAAATTACCTCTTGCTTAGAAGATGGAGAGATCTGACTCCATATGTAAGATATTTTACTATGTGGAAAGCCTAAGTAATACACTGCATAGTGTCGGTTCTGCAATAGAAATAATGGGTAAGACTAATTGAGTGTTTTTAATGAATCTTTCTTTTCCTTGCTGGAAAAAACTTGTTTATTGAAACAGAACATTTTCTTGAGCAAGGAATTATCTGTTCTGGAAAAATTCCCTCATAAAGATTCTGCAGATCTAGGGCATATTGCAGATCAGTCCAAGTTCAGGTCCAAGCTCCAGCTCAGCAAGCTGTGGAGCACAGCGTCTCTCGGTCTTCTCTATCTCAGGAGTATGCTCTGGCTGCTGGGGTGTGGAGACAAGGGTTCTGACAGAAGAGTACTGAACTGTGGGAGAGACCCTGAGAGCGATGGTCCCGGAGGGGAGGATGTTCAGTGCGCTAACCAAAAAGTTGCAGAGAAGTGACTTCCAGTCTTCTCTCTTTTGTGAAATAGGGCTCTTGTGGGGTGTATTAGTCTCTGTCTGTTTAGTTATTTGTTTTATTTTCCTCCTAAGAAAAAACAAACACCCAAGTAGCCTTCATATTCTTAGTTTTGTCCCAGGAAAGAGGAAGAAAGAACTTTAAAATGTTCATGTGTGAAAATAATTTCCTACACAGTTCTGGATGGTATCACTCAGACTCATATGACCTGAGATGAAAGAGCAGATTGAAGGACAGTTTCCTTTTCCTTCAGTTTATCAGCTGTGTTGTTAAAACAGAAGTTGTTTCAAGGGCCACAAACCTATAAAGTTTAAATCCGTAGGGGTAGGAATTCCCTTTTCTCTTATTTATGTACACAGAGCATAGCAAAGTGGGACTCCAACCCACGACTGAAAGCACTACCACAACAGACAGAAAAAATGTTGAAATGAGGAAGAGAAGAGTTTCAGTCAAAGAGAAACTATCTTAAAAGTAGAATGCAGGAGCAAATATTTGGTGTAGCTATTACATAAATGCAAGTGTGAAGATAAGGAACACTGCTTTCAGTAGTCTTCCTTACAAGACTTAATAACCAAAACCCTGCCTTTAAAATTTCATAAAGTAAAGCTACAGAAGACATTCAGCTGAATGAGAAGAAATATGTACTTAGAGCTTATCCTCCTGGGAACAGAGTGAGGGTTCCCCTTCCTATCCCCCCCCCCCCCTTATGCTGAAGGCTAAGTTTTGAAAGCCGATAGCTCAGCCAAACTTCAGCCACTTCTTCATGTGGGGAGGCCATGTACAAGGATGTTAGGTGCTCTCAGTGACTCTCCTGCTGACTGCATCTCTTAGAGGTCATCATGATTGGTCTTAATGTCTAGTAGTCAGTTCTGCAGCAATACTTCTAGCATTTAGTTTCAATGCATTTTCTACATTTGGATTTTTCTTATGTCCAAGGGATTCTTTCTTATACTATCCATGTTCACTCTCAGGTCAGTTAAGATGTCTGGGACATATTTTTCAGAGGCAATTTCTTCAAAAAGTATGGAAAGGTTAAAGTTCAGCAATAAGAGTTGTTCTATTTGCAGGTACTACAGCCAAAGTACTTGACCTAGTATGTGTTTGAAGAAGCTTCACTGAAGTCATTGGAGACACAGTAAAGGTGGAAAAGGGGAAAATAATTCGTTACCTAGGGAAAATATTAGGCACACCTAGATGTAAACCCTCTTTCCTGGTACACTCATTTTTTGTTTACTGGACAGCCTTCCAAGTTTACAGTTGGTACCAAGAGAAAAATAAAGTGACATTTCACCTGTATCATGCCATATGTGAAGTGTGGATTTCAAAAAGTGCTTCAGCATTTTTACCATGCTAAAACAGATTCTGGCTTACCATCACAATAAGCATTCACTTCAGAAAAAATACTTAAAAAAAAAAAAACCCTGAATTTTTAGGTTCATATTTCAGAGATTAATCTCCTTTGGGAAGAACTTCTTAGAAGTTAGATATTCATATCTTTTAGGAAAGGATTACCTGTCTCAAAAAAAGCCTGCATAAGAAACAGAGCCACTTGTTTCAAATACTCTCTTCTGAATGTATGCATTTGGGCCATGACTTCTCCAAACAGTTAGGAAAACCCACAGGACCAACCCAGCTATTACTGACCTTGCAAAAAACGTGCCAGTGGGAAGACAAAGATGTGACTTCCATTTTAATGTCCAAAACACGAGGGGCTGGAAGAAATCTTTTTACTGAGGTAGTTAGGAACAAACTTCACACTCATGTCCGCATAAATATATATATATATACAAACCAAGGAAAAATCTGCATACTCCATAGAGAAAAAACATACATTAATTTCATATCAGATTAGGGGTGAACTCTAGTAGCTAAATGTATGTCAGAGACCAAACTCTTTGAAGTATATAGTTCTTATATGAGTAGATTAAACCCATACTCTAACGTGTATCTGAAAGATCTGCCTCTTTAATCCGTTGGCTACACTTGTATAGCTTATCATGCCAATTAAATCTTTTTGAATTGAACTGAATTGAGGAATGAATCATGGGTTGCAAGCCAGCTCCTAGTGTGCAGGTGTCCACTTCAAATAAAATATCACTATAGTATTTTGGCATCATATCATGTTTTGCTTGCATGAGTATAACCTGCCAACAGAAGCCAGCTTATTCCTTAAGGTTTTTTTTCAGTCACAGGGAGATCAAGGCAAAAACAAACAAAATCAACCTGCCTCAAGCCATCAAGGTATTATTTGTTTCAACTTGATCTAACTCAAATCCCACTGAATCAATGGGGGCTTTCTATTGCCGTTGGTGTGGTTTGCTGTATCCATTCTTAGACAGAGCCACCGCACAATCTAACAATGCATGCTTTTCAGAGAGCTAATCACTTGAACATCCAGATAGGCAGAGTGAGGAGGACACCTGAAATAGCTACAGAAGGTGAGTTCTGATAAAGTCATGCATGGAAACAGTACCTTTAGAGAAGCAAAATTCCCCACGCGCTCCAAGATGTGGTCTGACCTTCCCACCTGGATAAGTGTAATGTTAGACAGATGAAAAGCTTACAGAGTGGCCGCCAAGAATGTTTCATGGGACTTTACAGATCATCAGCACATTTACTATTCAGTGCGATTGGCCACCATTTCTACCAGTGACAAATTCAGTTTACAGAGTGACAGAAAGTCTTTTCTTATAAGGAAGTATAAAAATGTCTTTGGATGCTCTCTGCTCCAGAAGGAAAATCAGCTACTCTAAAAGGGAAACGCGGTTTATCATCTCTAATCTCTTCTGTAATTCAAAGTAATTCTAAAATTATAACTAAATTAAGGTAACATGAAAGAACAAACTAAAGTTCTAATTCACATTTCAACTGTAAAAAAATAACTAAAAGTTCAAAATGGTTATAACATGCTTTAAAGGGCTCTAATGAGATGTAACAATGGGTTGCATGAATTTACAGAAAACAAATTAAAAAAAAAAAGAATTTAAAGAGTTTGTAGTGGGTTGTTGTTGGAGTTAATAAAGCAGGGATGGGAAGTTCTTTAAAGTTAAAGTCATCTGGAAAATGCTATGTGGAGACTTCTGAGGACCAACAGTACCTATAGAAAAATGTATTTGGAAGTAAACAACCAGTCATCAGTAGGAGTTGCAATGGTTAACACCAAATTCACCAACTAACAAGTAAACTACAAATGGCCCTGCTTGAACCAAATCCTCTTCCACTCACTCCTCATTCACTGTGAAATATTCCCATTGCCTTCAGAGCAGACTTAGTAGTTATGCTGGTATGAGCAGAGAATTTGAATTGAGCTATTTTTGAAGGAAAGTACCAATTCCACCATTCCTAGACATAATACAGCTGTAGTGACCCAATGAGAAGACCTTACTGTTCTATGGAAACAGCGAGGAACAGCCTCACTGTGAATGTGCTGACAATTACATATGTCCTGCCATGAGTGCCTTCAGTTCTGATGCACCCAGACATTTTCTCTTCAAGATAACGTCATAAACTCTGGTTCTCTGCATTCAAAATAAAAAACAACAAGTAGCAACCCTGTTGTATTTACTAAGTAATTTTCAAGGGTCTAATAAATATTGTTTTTTGTAGAAGGTTGTTTGCATTTGCCACAGCCAGTGTTGCAGGTATCTGATTATTTCAAATGGTCAGTGAGAGGAAACCAATCGTTGGGGTAGAGCCAAGGAACAAACTTTATCAAAAGTACCCTGGGGGAGACAGTGAACTGAAGCAGGACTGGAGGCTAACTGTACTGTATAACATGACTCTCTTTTCATTATTACTGATGAGTCCCTGCTTATTGATGATAAGGCTTTTTTTTTTTTAAGAAAACCTTTTGCTTTTAAAAATGTTAATTTTTCTCGATTTTTGCCTAGACAACTACTTTTCAGCTACCTGCTACCAATACGTAATAAAAAACTGTGCTTTCTTTACTGCTTGAGCAGTCATCTGACAGCTCATAAACCAGAACCCAAGTCTTGGGGGGAGACTAAGAAATGTTATGGCAGCCTCCGGGAATCAGAAAATCAAACCAAATAAAAGAAGCCTGTAATGACCAAAAGATGACAATTCTTGAACTAAACTTGAAATAAATAGGCTTAGGGCAGCCCATCCAAAGACATTAGGTTGCATGTAGTATGAAGCAGCACTTGCCTGGAGGGGCTGGCAGGAATCACGACAGAGTTCGCTCACATTTGAGCTTAGGGTTTTCAGCAATGGAAACAAGAAGCAGCTTGACTGCAGGAAGCAATGGAAATGTAGTTTCTCAATGGGGTTTGGGACGTGACTACAGAATACAGACACTTGTTTTTATAAGCAACATGGAAAAAATGATCCAGGAACACATCAAAAGATCCAAGGCTGGGTCAAGAAGGAATTTGTTCCAGACAAAGAAGGTAAGCACCTTTCATTTTATAGAAGGAATAAATGAGACACAGAGAAGCCAGGTAACTTACTCAACATAGCAAGTGAATAGAAGCCATTTCCCATTGGGTCGTGCTGCATTTGCAAGCCCACAGACAGGCATTCATGCTTGTTCATGTACCTTTTCCTATCCAGGCTGAGATCTCCAGAAGATATTTGCAATGTGAGCATGAGGCAAGCTACAGGCAAAGCCTGCACAGGGAAAGTAATTACTTATCACCCCAGAGGCAATGCAGTGCAAAGAAAGGAAGTGTGCAACATGCAGGATGGAAGAGGAAAAGGACAAACCTTGCTTTCCTCATTAAGACAAGTTGGTAAGATTATCAAAATATACAGATTTTCCCCACAGATTCATCTTTTGCATTCCAATAGCAAAAAAAAATAATCATTTAACAGTAATTAAATAATATCACTGTTTCACCAAATTAAGCAAGTAACAAAGACAAATTTTGGAGTCTCTTTTCAGCGCATTGTGAGGCATTTTTTGAGGATAAATAAGTGAAAGATTGTTGGTTGCTGAGATATAACAGCCACAGAGGACACATAAGTGCCTACCATAGACGCTGTTCTATTGGTGTCTTAACTGCCAACGTTAATTTTCAAGACTTTACAAGAAAAAGGTTTGCACTAGCTAAATGGTACATTAGGTGATCAGAAAGTCCCAAATGCATTTGTGGCCTAGAGAGGTGATGAGAAAGGGTTTACTGTTCCTGTTCACTTGCAGACTAGACAAGAGAGTGTCTTGGGTTGCCTTGCTGCAATAAATTTGGCTGCTTCAACTTCCCTAGGAAGCCAGCTGGCAGCAAGGTGCTTCCCAGAGCAAGGCACGTAAGGAGAGGGAAGGTTACTCTGGGAAGGTTTCCAAAAGGAAGGATGAGGGAATATAAACAGGAGAAAAAAAAAAAGAAATGAAAAGACAAATATGATCTGTCGTCTTTCTAATGAGAAGAGCAGGGCATGAGGCCGAATTCCCTGAAAATGATGAGTGTGGGGGTACTCCTAACTCTATTATTTCAATGGCTTGGAGCCTAAGCAGACTAATGTATTGATACTTCAGAGAAACAGGGAAACAGCTTTAGAATTCATTTACTTAATGGCTCATAGATTAATTGAGTTCCAGACAGACCTGGACAGTGGTCAGCAAACCTTCAGTACATCACCTTGCCAGCAGCATCTTTTGCTCAAGTTCTTTGGAGATGGCAGTGCACGGTTGACGTCATGTTTTGCCTTCTCTGGGAACTGCAGGGATGTGTGGGAATTGACACCATGGTAGGAAGAGCAGAAAGGAATGAGCAAAAGAGAAAACATGGTAATTGTTATAAAGACAATGTGTCATACTAATGCATAGATGATTTAAAATAGCTGGATTCTGTTTAAAGGCCACTTTACTGTTAGCTAAATCACTTCCTTTATCACATTTCTTCTTTTTTTTTTTTTTTCCTCCTACTCATAAAACAGGCCACTTCAGCCCTAAGTTAAGGCATAATGAAATCAGTAGCAGCCAAGTCCTCACAAAACTCCTTTATCACTGACACATCCCTGTTCTGGTATGTCAGAGTAGCTATAAGATTTTCAGGCAAAGCCTGCAAATGGTTTTCTATTTTTCCTCACCTTACCAGATGTTTTCTGTCAGCTGTAGTCACATCCCTGTCCAGCCTATGAACTCGGAGAAGGTTAACGAGACAATTATTTAGGACACGCTTTAACTTTAGTTACTAATGTCAACTCTAACAATATCAGAATTCTCCCCCCTACTTACCAATCTTCATAGAAATTGTAGGCGCAAAGCTATAAATTACTATGCATTAGCTTCCACCCTGACTCCATTATGTATTGTTACCCTGACAGAGAAGCTGGTATTAAAATGCCCATGATTGCATTGGAATATAAAAACATAAGTAATGTATTTACTGTGTAAATGTATTTACCGTGATTATAAGATTCCACCTGTACAGTTAACACACCTGCGTTGATTAGCCCACTCAATAGCAGAGGCTAAGGAGTTTGTCAGTGTACTAAAATGCAGTCAGACAGATTGCTGTGGCAGAAAATAATTTTTTTTTAAGTTGGGGAGGAAAGCTGGTCAGAGATTGCTTCTTCTTCAGAGATTATTAAAGGTGTCATCATACAGAGACTGAGGTCATAAATGCACACTAAAGGGACATCAGAGGGAATCCCAGCTCTGGGTCTTCCCAGCTGTCTCTGCCTCCATGTCACAGTTGTACCCACACAGTTGTTTGTGTGCTTGTGTGCAAACCAGATCATGGAATGGATTTGTATTTAAAATAACACCCTTAAAAAAAAATAAAATATAAGCCATAAAGACTACTCTTTGACAAAAACAATGTTGCCAGATCCACCTTATACAAACAGAATTTACGTCCGAACAAGTCTTGTCTTTCCTCCCACAGCTGACGTATGTGCAGAAAACCAGCTTCCACTCTCTATCAGTGCTTGGGTAATTTGTCAGAAACATGACTGTGTGCTCCGGTCTGGACCAAATTCGTGCCGCAGCATGATCCAATGTTATGACTGGAAACATGGCTTAAGCTTAGAACCTGCGAATGGAGGAAAACTTGCGTGTGGAGCATTGTCAGAGGAGACAGAGAGGTTTCATTTCTAAACACCCCAGTGATCATAGGAATAAGATTGCATTTGTCAGCGACAAGCAAATAGTGTTTGATTGGGGGGATAATTTAGATTTGTTAAGCCCTTTCTATCTTGCCCAGGAAAGCTGGTTGCACTTGGGTACTTTGTAGTAATTCATCACATGGGAATGTAACTGCTGAGGGGAGGCTGCATAGAGCCTTTTAGTGTCAACAAGCTTTCCTTTAAGCAGATATTTCACACTGATGAATCCCAAACTGAGAAAAATGTGTTAAATTAAACCCAAAGAGCTGAGTTTCTGAATGTATTTGCCAGGGTCATCATGACTGTTACCAACAAACAGCGGCAACAAACTTCCACACTCAGAAATTCCAGTGGAGATGTTTATATCAGAGACAGATGGGAAGAGACAGACAGGTTGCAAACCACAAACATACTCTCTGCTTATCTGTAATAATTCTCCTTGGCATAGCAAAGATACCTTTGCCAATGACAGTGCTGTGCTAAAATGCACAATTGTTCTTTTTATTTGCATGTGCAACTGTTAACTCCTCTGGTGCTAGGTTCAAGTGTACAAATGCAAAATTTAGAGGTTTAATTATGTCCCCATGTTTTAAAACAGGCTTTTCATAAGGTCACAGATTCTGGAAATGAACCATGAACAGGTACCTGAGGTAGGGTCTGGGAAGATGCCAAAAAACCATATTGCCCTGTGAAGATTCACTGGAGATATGCAAGAGATACCCATATCCAGTGGAGATATGCACTGGAGAGCTGCTGCTCTTGCATTCTCCTCAGGACTGGCATGGAACAACTCAAAACACCCACTCCTGTTCTCTTAAAAATGTTTTTATTTAATAAGTAACAAACAGAAACAAGGGAATTTACATGTTGTCTGCCTGATACATGGATCTCAGGACTTGTGCAGGAACAGTTCACATCTGTAGGGACAATAGCACTTTCAAATCACTTTGAATAGTACTTTTATCCCACTCAATTTAATGACCTCAAAGCATCCAGGTCGTTGTCTGCCACTGGAGTCAGAGGTGCCTCAGTCTCTGCTGAAACTCAGGTACATCATCTTCATGTCTCATTTGAACTTTCTTTCCTCTCACCCTGTACATTTTGTCTGCTACAAAAAGCTTCAGTAATCCTGTATGTTTCACACTTGGAGGGACTAGTTGGAAGATGCTGGTGAAAAAAAAAGAAAAAAAACCCTTGAAATCCTTTTTATTCATCTTTGAAGGAAGCTCAGGACTGCCCTAATTGAAGAAGGAGAACAGTTTTCTGAAATACCTGAAGAAATAGTGTGATAAAACTTCTGAGCTCTGAAGAATTGTTTTCCTCATAGAACCTCTTTGCAAAGGAACATGAAGAAAATTTCATATTGTCAACTCAATCCCCAACTAAAAGGTTTTGAAAATCTTCCTGTTTTTGAAAAAGCCTTTCTAAGCCTCAGAGGAACTAAAGGAAGCTCATGAAAAGCTTTTGCAACTTTTTAGTCTGAGATTTTATGAAAAGCGTGAAAAGATGGACAGCAATGCTTGAACCCTTCTTCTAAATCCCTGGCTGATCAGAGGAGAACTACTTTGACCTGCCTCATCCCCCTGCAACTTTTTTTTTTTTTTTTTTTTGTGATCCAATGAAAATTATTTGGTTCAGAAATATTGAGGCTGCACCTAGGATATAATTTTTTTTTTTAATGCCTGTTGAAGTCTGTTACTAAAGGCCAATTATCCAGATTGCTAGTGTAATGTACTTGTCAACGTTTTCAAAATTTACTACAGCTAGTTAGGACTGGTACTTAGTTTGATATCAGCCTCTTTCATGTTTGCTATGTAAGAGGGTGAAATAACCTCCCAGATAAACTCGACAATAAGAGAAATGCAGGAAACTCAATCATGCTTTAGATGATGGAGAAAAGTTAGAGATGTGACTAAATAAATGTGAGAACAGCTAAGGACTTCAAGTTTTAGCCTAGCACATTTTGTTTTCTGCTGCATCATTTTCCATTTGGACTCAGCAAGAGCCCAATTGCCTATTGATTAGTAGATATCCACTACAGAGGATTTGATAGGTGCTTCTGCAGTCCTAAATGCAGAAAACTGAGCTAAGAGAAAAGAAATTAACATGGCCTTTCCCTGCAGAGCCTTCCACAACTTTCTCCAAAGAAATGACTCTTTGCACATTGAACTGCTTTGAATTCCATTAGAAAAAAAAAAGGTATATGATAAATTATACCAAATTATTAGCAAAAGTGGTATGATTGTGAGTTCTTTGTCTTACAATACCTTCTAGTGACACCAGCTAGTATCAGGCATCTTTGGGCTAAGCAATATTTGCAAAAAGAGAGTGCTGGTCTTGAAATACCTTCAACTAAAATAGACAAGACAGAAAAAAGATGAAAAAAAAGTCTTCTTATCACCATCTAAAGACAGGAGGCTGAAGTGAGGGGCTAGAGACCAACCTGCTTGATATTACAGGGAAAATAAATGGAAAAGCTGAAAATTAACCAAAGTTTTAGTCCTGCATCTCAAAGGAATTTTCTTTCACTTTCATTGCAAAATAAATATCAAGAAATGCAGAGAAGAAAGAACAAAGCTGTTTCAGAGAGCCTCTTAAAGGTCTAGAATTGCCTTAAGTGAGTACATTTAAATGAATAAAGTTTATAGTGTACATTAGTTTACATGCGTTTAGTGTACATTACCACTCTTCAGTTCACAAATTTTCTGTTATATTTGTGAGTTGCATAATAATGCAAGTATTTTTCAAAAACTTGCCATGAATGACTGTTGATTGACAGCAATTTTGTGAAAAAGACTGCGAGGGTATGAAATTTGAGAAATTAATCTATTAATTTTGTTCAAATCTGTAGTTTAGTTGTAGTTTTTACTTTCTTTGACTGACATGAGCTGTACTTCATCCCTGAATGCTGTCATTTGTGTGTAAAACTAGGTAAGTACCTGCTGTTTAAAATACCAACCATGATCCAAGTCCTTTGTAGTTTGTTACAGAAACACAAAGCTATATGTGCTTAAATAATGCCTTCCTTAAGCAAGTAGGACATATCTTCAGCAGGACATTTCTCTCTTTGTGTAATTGCTCTTTGTTTTTTTCTTATTTTTAATTTGTTTCAGGTATTTTATCATGCAAGAAAACAGTTATTTGCATTTCACTCTCATACAGCAATACAACTGGATATTTTCAGTCTAGTGACCTGCTAGACTAGGTGAAATACAAACACAGGATATCTAAATGGGAAAAATAAAACTCTGGCCACATTCACTAGCTCCTTCCATAGGCTTCATAGATCCTTCACTTATAAATAACAAAGGCATTAAGTTTGATGGTGGTGAAGGTCTAGGATACCATGGAGATCCTTGGAAACTATGAACAAATATTTGTCTCAGGGAAACAGGATGAAATGTATACTTTGTCCAAAAGACAGTATAAGAGAGAGAGGGCATGAGATGAGAGAAATGGGCAAGAGATGGGAAATGAGCAGTGGAAAAAAGGAGAAAGGCAGACTAGTGAGAAGTGAGGGAAGCAAACCAATAGCTTATCCCTGGCAAGTGAAAGAATAGATAGTGCAAACAGATGGAGAAGCCCGTGTTTTTACTAGTTCAGACTCCAAATTTTTATGACGTGTTCATGCACTCACTTTTCTGTCTCCCAAATGATGGTTAAAAACCTGATGTTTAAAAACTTGTTCAGAAACTCTCTTAGTTTACAATATGTGGACCTAATCCATGATTATTTTGAAACCTGACTTACCACTTTTTGGAATTGGGGATAGACTATGCCATCATTACTGCTGAGCTCATCTCTACAGACAGGCTGTCTAGTATCCTGTCTGTCTTTGCTGTTCTTAGGGCTGTGCATCAGCAGAGTAAATCCCTGAGGGTAGTCTTGGAAAGCATGTTGGAGTTTTTCAGCAAGATAGGTGCTGTTGACTCAGTATGAACCCACCATATTTCACTTTGCATAATTACTATTTATATATCTGATAGGCCTTTGAAGCAGACACTGTTGTACTTCATTTGATGACAGTGCTTAATAATTCTTGACCAGCAGGATTACACAGGCAGAGCTGGTAACACGTAACAAATTACTGTTTCAGTATAGTAAGAAATAGAAAATAGCCCTCTGCATTTGCTGACTTGTACAAAGATATTAGCTTTGATAATGAGAGCAGGGAAAAAATGCTCAGTACCCTACGAGGAGACTAGTGGTATGGGCTGGCAAGAGGATAATCATAAACCAATCAGTTTCAATTAATGAAGAATCTCATTCAATTATACTCATTTCTTTCCATAGCTTTTGACTCCTGAAACTTCAACATATGGATATTTGTCTTTCTTGTAGGCAATAAGACATTTATAAAACAGAGAGCATATTATTGTCTATCTCTTAATGGAGATAGATACTTTATTTTAATACTTCACAGTGTCTACAGGCCTCATTAGTGTTTCAGAATAAAAAAAAATAATGTTAAGCATTTCATAACTTGTCCCTGTCTACTGTTGATAGAAATGGAGGCATTGTGAGAGCTGTTACTGTGACTCTAACACGAAATTACAGTCTTTGCCCAGGGAAAAGGTAGATATTATAGTTCAAGTCTTCAGACAATAAATTGTTTTATAGCACTTCAGGTCAGCTGAAAGGTCTTAATCATTTAATTTTATTTTGGTAAATTACAGGTGGATCTTTTCCTTCCGTGATTTTATTTTTAGGATTTTAAATATAATGAACTCATCCCTTACATGGAGTGCAACCTTTCGAAGGCAGGATTTTGCAGCCTTAAAAATAGTTGTAATCTACATAGATTTCATGAAGATCATCAACTTTCTAATTTATTTTCTACTTTTCTAAGTAAGCCTTATTCATTGTCCATGACCTTCTGTTGCTTGTATAGTTTAACTCCAAAATGTAGACAGGAGACTGTAACCTCAGTTGAAATCAAGGGATCAATCAACATGGCATGACCTTGATTGTTCCTCAAAAATCCAAAAATGTAATAATTTCAAATCTCTTAATGTTTGCTAGGCAAAACTGATGGAAGCCTCAAGTGTTCAATAGTGCTCTCATCTTGCAAAGTCACCTGCCCAAGGCAACCCACTGTGGAAACCTTATGTGCACTGAGACAAGAAACAAAATAAAGGGGGGGAAAGACAACAACTAGGGAGGGTTACACACTATAAAGGCACAGGGAATTTGTCAATTCGTAGAACATTGTCTGGGAATTACACTCCCTCTACAGGGCTGCTAAATTCCAGCCTTTGTGCTTCCTTGCAAGGTGTGATAAGAATGCAAAGAGAGCAAATATTTCATTTAGTGGTACCAGAGGTCAGAACAAACTTTAGGGAGACTGAAATGATAATGGTGACCTGACTCCACAGGGAGGAGACAGGAAGAGAAGAACACACTGTGCATTACGCAGAAGAAATTATCTCATTAAAAACCCAGGGAGCTAGGAACAGAAGGAGATAAAGTGTATTTCTAAAGTCAGAATTGCCTGTGTGTTGGAGGTTTTAGTCCGACTGCCTTGTTCTCTCTACTGCAAGACTCAATATTCATTCTCAGAAAATCATTTTAGTGAACACCCTGGTCATGCATGCACTAGAATATGTGCACATTTAGTACACACCCCATACTGAAAAAAAATCGAGAAAGAGGAGACATAGATCATTAATTGGTATTTCCATCTTTATTACTGTTCTGAGGAAAGTTTCTGTGCCTGTTAGATAATAAGGAAGCGTCAAATTAGGGAGTATTTTGTCTTCTTTGAGGGACTATTAGCTTCAGTTTATGGCTAAAATTACATGGGGTACCTAAATAGTATCTGGCACTACCTATCTATTTTTTCAGATAGCTTCTGTAGAACAAAAAAAACCCCTTTCAATGCATCAGCTTTTGACAGGAAAGGGTAAATGTGAGTCAGATAGATCACTCTGCATAACTACAACTTACAAATATCTGTATTACAGAGAAATAATTGTTTTCTGACTTCCAAACATGGCAAGGACCCTTACATTTTGCACTTGAGCTGCCCTACCAACACTGATGTCCAGGGACCTGCCCCCCGTAGTCCATCAACTCTGGTAGCTCACACACATAATATACAAAAATAAGTCAGTTTTATTCTGTGAAAGCGCATTAAAGAAGTTAAGGCAGAGTGTTATTTTAGTAATCTGGAGAATATATACTATAATATCATCCTTTGTAGTTATCTTGACTTCACCCTCATATTCAATACTGAGTATTTAAAAATAAGCAGAGCTTTTGGATTTGGATATTTTCCCTCAGGTTCTATTTGTTAAATAAAATACTGACAAAATGAGAATTGGAATCTAAAGTCTCAAGTTGTGTCCTCAGTTTGCTATTTGTGCTTTACCTATGCACCTGTTATTATACAGAGGAATCATTACTGTGAATATGTTAAGGACGTGAAGAATAAGATACTACCCTGGCACACATGAGCTCATTTTGATGCCCAAATTGTTACCTAATCTTAGATTATTCACATTTAGTTGCCTGTCTCCTTTCCTTAATAATCCAGCATATGAAAAGATGCCACTTCAGAGGCAGTTAAGCTCTTAAGTAATTTGTCTTTAGTGGTGATGTATTAATACTGAAATGCTCATTTACCAATATACGATGCACTACAAGACTCTTGTTTGTTTTGCCTTGCCTAACCGACTGCTGTGAATTAACATTTGCATGCCTCTCAGGTGTTATAAGGATAGAGGTGAGATTTTACTAATGGGGTGAACTGAGAGATCATTCAAGATATAGATGGAAATACAGGGAAAAGAAAAGAAAGAGAAACTGAGGGGGTAATGAGATAGAAAAGCAAGGATGATCAGTTTGATGAGTAAGTAGAACAGAGCTTCATGCAGAAGTCATGCTCAGAGAACTGAAAGTGAAGATGAAACAAATGAATCTGATGCTAAAATCAGAAGGAAGCAGTAAGGGAGTGCAGAGAGACTGTGATATAGCCTAGGAGGGATTTCAAAAAAATTAGTAACTGCCACTTTGATGATAGACTGAAAAGTATTTAGAAAGAGATGGTTCTCCTTATACTTCAGTCTCTCAAAACGCCATCCCATTGAATAGCAGGACATGTCTGCCTTTCACAGAGTACCGGCGATGATCTCCATAACCCTCCTGTAACCTCCCTAGTGTTTCAAAGAAAAAACCCCTCTAACATTAGTAAGAGGACACCCACCTTCATAGACCCAGCCCTACCCCCATAAAGCTCCTGAAAGGGCTTTCTTTCCCTTTTATACCTGGCACCTGGACCCTGCTGCGTTATGGAGCCCACTTGTGTGGTTCCAGGCTTTTCTCTACCGAGCTTCTACATTGCTTTTGGAGCTGAGCTAGCTATAAACTGATACAAACACCAAGTGGTTTATGGGATTTGCTGTAACTCTTGTCTACTGTGGAGATTAGGAGCATTAGGTAGAAGTAACTGTGATGAAGGATGTATAAGAGATTATTTTAGTGGAACCTGAAGAGGGATGTGCTTTCAGGTATGTTGCAGTGAAAGCACTAGCTGAATTCAGTGACAGACTTGATTTATGAGCTATAGCTAAGGCAAGAGTCAGAGAGAAGAAAAAGATTTTTCAGTCAAGGTGGCAAGGATATGAGTGTTGGTACTGACAGGTAAGTATGAAAAGCTTTAATGAAAATATGCCCAGTGAATGCCCCTTGTGCCTTTTCTGGACCTGGACCCTTCTCAGATGGTTGGTGAGCCCTTACAGGCTTTGCTTTAAGTTCCTCTTCTCCTCAAGAAATTCATCTGTGCAGAATGATGGAAACCTCTTCAAGGTTCCTTCAAACAGAAGCATCTTGAAAGTAATGATTGTATTAATCCCTCAAGTGCTTTCTTTTCCTCTTGCTGTCATTCTATTAAATGGATAGGCCACATGACAACTCTGTACTTGACATCTCTGTGTAGCATGTAAACATCCTGTTAGAGTCAATCAGTACTTCTCATCTGCAAATTAAAAGCACACTGAAAGTTTCTTAGCTAAGATGCTATTATTCATCTCAAAGTTATTATTGCTTCAAAATCTGTTTTCCTCAGGAAAAAAGGGGAATGTAATTTGAAATATAGGAATAATTGGGCGGGGGGGAGGTGGGTGTTCTGTTTTGTTACATATTGAGGCTAAATGGTCACAAGACAACATTGTGTTCAGGACTCCAGAGGAGAAAATTTCTGCTGTTACGAGACAGATTCGCAGTAAGGTTGCAATAAGAGATTCTTATTTAAGAATGTAACTCCATTGCACCAAAACCTCAATAGCAAAAGATGATCCCTGACCTCAGTGCACATATTACCTAAGCAGACAGAGAGTGAGGTAATAATCCTTTTTAAAAGAGAAGGAAGAAAGTTGGGGAGAGACTCAAGCTACAGTTTTTAAAGGGAGCCAACAGGATGTAGATGCTCCACTCCCAGATGATTTCTGATGATGGATCCAGAACCTGTCCCTTCCACATTTTGGCCTATGCCTGAAATTTGAGGCTAGCATGCCTCTTCTGTTGCCCCAGTGATCAAAATGTGCTGCAAAATCATGTGAGCATGCTGACAGCCATCTACCTGGATTAACCTTTGATTTCAACATCAACAGAAATCAATGATAAACCACTTGGGTTATTACTAGAAAGTGTATAAGAGAAGAAAATAAGTATTGAGACAGAGTCCCTAGCTTCCTTCTTTCAAGGTGGACTGCTGTGTTGGGATGATGGATATTAGGAGATCTAATGTGTGCTGTTCTGTTTTAATATTTTTTCATATGAAATCCTAACTCACAGAGGGGTTAGATAAGCCTGTGCCTTCTGATCTTATGGACACATCCATTTGTCAGCTAATGAATTTTTTCATCTTTCTAGTAAGATTTCTTAATGTGTCAAGTGCTATCGTGACTTTGATGTGAATGCTAATCTACTAACGTCTTACTGAAGTATACCTTGAAGTTCACAGACCACTGTGAAGACATTTTCAGATAACATCTTTGTTGACTGCCTGGACAACAAAGATGGAAAACTCTTAATGCATCTATTACTCATTTATACTACTTGTAAAGTTTTTGAGAATCTTTGGATCTAAACCCACTTTGTGTAATAAATCTGGCTACTCATCTAGGAAATGCTAGTTGTGCTAAGGCTAGTATAAATGACAGTGGATAGATATTTAGCTAGTTGTGAGATTCCCATTCAAGTTAAAAAGTGTTTGGCAATTTGAAAATGCTAGGGTCTGTATCATCACTGTATGAATCCTTTAAAACTGGACACGTTTATGTGTTAATGCCCAGAAATACTTTCTACTTCAACCAAGCAAACTGAAATTGTGCTGAAAAAATGCATATGACTTGTGTTGCACAATGGGCTTTGGAGACCATATTTCTAATGGTCAGATTTCAGTTTTTGTGAGGGGTAATCATTCAAATATTCTTGTCTTGCTTCCAGTGGCTGAAGCTGCTTCCCTTTCTCCGTGGGATTTCTCATCTTTTGCTGTGTTTCTCTGAGTAGTCCATCTAGACATTGACTGAAATAGAACATGTTCCAGAACCATAGACTCATGCTGAAAGAGTGAGAAATTTTGGTTAAAATCTTGATAAGATACAATGTCCAGATCCACAGCATTACTATAAAAAGGTGTGGGGTAGGAGGGACTGGTTCTGTACCAGAACATCTTATTTTCCTGTGGGAACAGGTAAAAGAAAGAAGAGACACTTTTTAAACTTTGAAAAACACTATGATGGATAGTTTTAATTCCTTTGTGTTTAGTACCTTTTTATCTGCCCCCTAGACTTGAAACTATATTTTTCCTTCAAGATAGCTATGTTGTAATGACTTGAGTACTAAGGACTAATATTCTTCTATGGTTTTTTTTTCTACTCAAATTCTGGATGAACTTCAGCAACTCACTCCATCTCTTCATTTCTCAGGTTTTACATCTGGAGAATGACCCTGACTTCCCACATAAAGTGCTTTGAGACCTATGCAAGAAAAGCACTCTGCAGGAGCTGGTTGTCATGATTGTAGAATTCCAAGTAGAATTACTTTCAGAGGCTGTGAGCTATAATTAAGTGAGAAGGGCCTAAGGGCACTCCTTTATGGGTACTAATCCAACTTCTAAATAGAAAAGTTGACAAAGCCAAATACTTCGTGTCCAAGAAAAAAAACAGATCATTGCCCTCTCCAACACTAGAACATTATTATTAGTTCTGCAATACAATTGTCTTTGACACTGTGGTTTGCATGCATTGTACAAGAGAAACAATAGAAGAAGTGCATTGAGGCAAAAGCTAGCAAGCTGTACTGTCCTGCAAGAACGATGAAATAATGCCAGCTCTTTGCAGACTGGTCACTTATGTGGGACTGAAGAGTGGAGAAAAATGAACCGAGAGAAGAGCAGCTAGTAAGGTAAACAGCTCAGCCTACCAAATGTTAATACAAATTCAAGTTACAGAGAACACCTTGAATTACAAAATTACTTTTGCAAGGATGTTTACTGATATTTTTCCTGATAGCAAAATAATGTTCCTGTACTGTTTACAGAGTCTGTGGGATCTCCCATACTGTTTACAGGGTCTATGGGATCAGGTGAGTGAAATAAGTGTCCTCACTGCCTTTTATTTTTTACTCAACATTAGCACAACATGGTATGCTAAAAGCAGGTTGTTCAGCAGTGGTGTATTTTGCACACTTGTTTTCTCTTTTAAGATTACTTGTGGATGCTGGACTGCTGCCTTTGACCATGGTGAGAATAATCAATAGTTTAAATGAAAGATAGAAGACAACTTCTTAAAAAACAAGCTTACTGAACTGACATCGAACACAGACATATTTCTAGGCGATAAATGAAGGAGAAGATATCGATGATAGAACTGAAAGAGTAGGGGTGGGGTGGGGGAAGAGGAATTCCTCCACTTCCAGTTTGGAATAATTTTTTCCCTTTAGTATTTCTTCTTCTGCAGAAGCCATGCTCTTTAATGACACCCCTACAAAAGCTGAGGATTATGAGAGAACCCTTTCTGAGGGATGACATGGAAATTATTTGAAAAAAATGCAAGAGGATTTCCTCTAGAAAGATTATTCTTCCTTTGTGTTCAACCACAGTCATCCTCCAGGGTCCACACAATTCTATGCTCTTTGAACAAAGCCAGTGTCAGCTTAGGGGACCCTTGTACCTTAAAAAGCTGTTAATATTAAACCATGCTGACACAAGCCATTGATTATTCCATCCATTTCCCAGGGAACAGAACCTGTCAATCAAAAACATCTCTCAAGGACCTCAGCTGATTTAAGTCGATACAGCACCATTGACACTACTAGAGCTACACTGAGTTACACTTGCTGAAGTTCTCCCACAATGCCCTTTTCACTGCAAACCACAGACCACTGAAGCAAAGAGGCTAGGATGAAGTTTTGGGGAAAACAGCATAGTGCCTTTGTAAAACGAGTTTCATTTCAGTTGGAAAACACCGTATCAGAGAGTCACAAAATCAGATCAATAAGGAATGATCTAGGTCAGCTTCAGGGTGTGCCTATTTCCCATGTCCTGGCCCCCTTCCCAACTGTGAGTGCTTACAGTGCTGGGCTGAGTAAAAATAACATTTAGGAACACTTTAAGGGCTGCTCCTTATCCAACCTTGCTTATCAGAAAGATGCCATGGGAAGAAAAATAAGTTTTCTTAAGGGAATAAATGAGAAAGAAGTTGGGTCCATTAGCAACAACAGAATACGTACAAGTGCTTGTGTTCATTGGGGTAAGATGTTTTAGAAAGGCCTTCTCTAGGAAGTACCTAGGTAATGAACAGATAACAGGGACTTATAGCCGCAGAGCTTCATCTCAATATGGAAAAGGCCATGAGCTACTGCACGAAAGACTCTTGGAGAGCATGAATAGCATAAAGCTTGTGAAAGGATTGGCCCAGGGAGGTAAGACCCCCATTCCTGGACTGTTAGTTCTCTGGTCAATATTTTATTTTGTTATGTAACTGGATAGTGTGCAGCTAAATTCCTGGTCTTGCTTGGGACCTTCAGATATCACTGTAAGAAAACATCAAAATATCATCATCCTGAGTCAAACCGTACTGCATGAATAATGTACAGGCATGTCTGGGACTTCCAGCAGAAGTCAGTATTATTCAGAGAAAACAATGACTCCAGATTCAAGTTCAAGTGAGACTACAGTGAGGATGGTGAGTGTAAAAACAGATGACCTGACAAGAAAAGGGGACCTTGCTGAACTTACTCAATGCATCCCCTTGCTGAACTTACTCAATCCATCCCTTACATCAGCATCCCAGTTTGAAAGAGGAAAGGTGTTCTATAAAGAAAAGTAGAATCCAGCAATGAAGAAAAGCAGGTGTCTGGAAAAAGCTAGGAAGCATAATGCTATCGGCTTTGTTTTCTTTGCCAAATATCAAAGGTTAAACTTCAGGGAAACTTCATCTACCGTTTCAGTTGCAAAGGGGGAGATAGAAGTGATAACAGGTTAAAAACGTGATAAATGTAGAGATCTATTTAAATATAATGAATGCTTTTCCCATTTGATAGCCCTGATTCCAGTCTTGGTATACAGTTGAATACTGTTGACTGTCATCTACCATTCACATTTATGTCATCATATGGTTATATCCAGCAGGCAAACAGTAAGCAGAGCACTCAAAATTGCACACTGGGACTACCTAAGAACCCCAGAAGCCGACAGGGCAGGGCAATAAGGCAAAGACAAAGCTTACCAGTCTTCATACACAAATGAAGAATCCTTAGATGACAGTACAGTACTGACTTGAATTCAGCTAATACACTTAGTTCAGTGGCTCATCAGTTCTTGTTGATGAAGTGGGAGCTACTGCACTAATGGGGCTGAGAGTCACTAGGACAACCAACAGGCGAGGCAGATTTGCTGTGTTTTGTTGTCCTTTTTCCTCTCAGCACTGCATCATTGGAAGCAGTGAGTGTGTACAAACAAGTGAAGCTAGGCAGAAAACAGATGTTTTCTACACAATCAGTTCACAAATAATGAGACTGTTTCTGTGCATGTTGTTAGCTCTCCCCCTTTTGCTATTGTCTGTGAAATACAATGGGAGGGAGACAATGAAGAAAAGACAAATGTACAACTATTCTGTTTATGCAAAAGTGGGAAAAATTTCACTCCACAGCAAGCAAGTCTTTAAAACTAGGGGGTTATTTCTACAAATTCAGAAAAATTTTCACCACCCAGAGGGACAGGATGTGTCAAAAGAATGTAATAACATGTAAAATATTTTACTCAAACCTGCCAGGCAGTGACCATAACTATTCAGGATCAATAGTTTCTTTGTTTATGTGAAGAACTGTTGGTAAGCAGAAGATAGACCAAATGTTGAGCGCATGTATGCATCTAAACCATTCCCCTCCTTCTCCTCAGGCGGAGTTTCGGAACAGATTCTCACTAATCTGTCCAGAATGAGAGACATCAACAGTGCTACAAGCTGAGGTGACATAAAAGTAAGGAACGTCTGTTGCAAGTTCCGGTAACCTCTCTCATTTACTTAAAGTCATTGACAATCTTAATTCCAAAGGACGCCTTTTCTTTTTTTTCCATTTTTTAAAAGCAATTTAGTTTGTGTGAGATGTTGCTTAATTAACCTCAAGATATACCAAGGTAAATGGAATTTTTAAATCTAAAGCATCCTGTCTCAAATGCAGTGGGAGACTATAAATGACCAAAATGACCCTTCACTGGT
Organism: Ciconia boyciana; assembly: GCF_034638445.1. Taxonomy (NCBI): domain Eukaryota; kingdom Metazoa; phylum Chordata; class Aves; order Ciconiiformes; family Ciconiidae; genus Ciconia; species Ciconia boyciana. The sequence continues at coordinate 65,941,538 of NC_132934.1, forward strand.
ATAATTCCCTGCTGAAGCCTGATACGTTTCTCTAGTGCAGCTCATCATAGTACAGCAGACTGCTTGGATACATAATGCTTCTTTAGACTGAATGCAAGAAAAAAGAGTTGCCAGTACAAAGTAATTATACAGATTCCAGGCCCAGACTGAATTTTCTTCTCATGGTAATCAAAGTGGTAGAAAAAGACACATGACTCACCAATGACTCATTTGTATTTGCATTCATCTGGTCATCAGGAAGATGACAATAGCAATGCCTGCACTCATGAATGACATACTCATGAGAAGAAAGAAGAATTATTTCTGTGCGGGACAAGACTTGGATAAGCATGAAGCTTGGGCTCTTAGCAGACCCTTGGTGATTTGATCACCACTGGTGAACTGGCAGATAATTTAACAGGAAGCAGGAAAAATACACTAAGGTTGTGTCCCAGCAAATTTCCTTCATAGTCAGTTCACAGTCATGTATCAATACCAGCTTAAATATCTGGGTTTCAAAACACCACCCCCCAAAAGCTTACAGTGCATTCCACTGGTATAAAATGGTGATCACACTAAAGGTTATTTCCAAAATACATTACATGTTTTCTCTCTCTCTCATTAAATTAAACTGAATTTTACCACTGGGATCTGCAGGTTGCAGGGTGGGTGGTGGTAGTTGCTGTGACAGAGAAAGCTCTTTGCTGTTGTAGATCTGCAGAGCGGTAGCCTAGGAAGTGGTCTTAACAATACTTTGTCTTTTAATTCTGGTATGTGCCTTGATTTCATATCTCCACTTGTTGTCCGTGAGCTGTTTCACTTTGGAGATCATCATTTTGCTGAAGCCAGATACACTTCTACTTTCTCATTTTCACATTCTTTAGTCAATGCATAGTTTGCCACTAATTATCAGAAAAATTTCAAGCACGTGTGAAACCCTTTGGAAAAACAGCATTTTTTCCAAGATTGAAGGCAATGAGGACTGAGGGTGTACCTGATGTTGACCAAATTTAGTGGTTCACTTCTTGCGAGCATGATACACTGCCATAAATTGCTGAAGAGTTGTCATTGCTCAAGAGCTGCCACTCAGCTGTCATTGAGTGACAATGTCATTGAGTCAGCAAGGTTTTAGGATTATTACTGGAAGCTGATAATCAAGATACTTGGTGCCCTCCATTTACAGAATGTACAAAAGAAAAAATTAAATTCTAATCCATTTTGCTGGAGTATTTTGTCTTTGTGTTATACTGCAGATGTCTTAGTGGAAAGAGGTTCCAGCTGGGAATGGGGTAACTGCATTCAATCTCTTCCAGTTTTGGAAGGACTGGTAGGATGCATTCTGGCACCCATAACTGACAAATTAGGGATTATAATTTTGTTGTATTTTTACATTGTCTATATGTGTGATGGATTCCTAGTCTTTTCAGAATGATCAGATAGATTCAGCTAAAAGTGTGGAAGAGAGCACAAACTTTTCCTTTAGAGGAGGGACCTAGACACATTTTTGTATGCTTTTGCATCTGGAAATTGCATTAATTTCATGATCTCTGTGGGGAAATGTAGCACTGACACTGGAATATATGACAAAGCTGATTATTAAGATATTCACACTGGGACTTGCTTGGATTGACAAGGAATTATCCTATTGGAATGGAAAGTGCTGGTGATACAGACTATCTTAAAACAGATTGAAATTTCATTACCAGTGATGTAATTTTTCTCTCTCAGAAAATGCGGTCACATCTGATGATCAGGAAACATTTCACCTAGGGCTCCCTTTCTGCGCTGGTGGAGACTTTCAGGAAGACAGCCTTCAGTTCTGGAGGTTTCAATTTTAGAAAAGCAAAATACAGAAGACAAATAGATACCGGCCCACTTTCAGGTTTAAAAGAAAGTTAGTGTGTTAACCATTGTGCCAGGCTGATGATTTGTTCTGGACTTTTAAATCCTGGGAAAGAACAATATCACTTATCTTTGCAGTTAGATATTTCCTTTTGGGTGTATTGAAATGGGAAAGCACAGGACAGTACACCTTTTTGTACAAATTTACTGTTTTCAGAAAGTAAATTCATGTCAAGAGTGGGTGCCTCTGCTTTTCCTCAAAGATGAAGCAGAAGAAACATTAATAAAATGAGAATCCAGCTATCTATCTACGTGTGATGGCAAAATGCTTCACAATCCCTCCAGAATTTCCATTTATTAACAATCAGAATTAAAAAAATAGCAGTTTTTATTTTTCATCACATAGATAACATTTTAAAGTCTACAGTTTGATAATAGTCAAACGTAAGACTGTCTTATGAGTGTAGCAGTTCTGCAAGGCTTTTGGACTACCTCCACGAGCAGGTCCCTTGTCTTCACAATGACTCCTCATGCAGATTTATTTTTTAAAGATACAGTCCTTTCTTCCCTAAGATTTGGTTAGCTGACATCACGTGTTGTTTGATAGTAGGACTTGGGTATGGTTCCAGCTTTCTCATGTTTGCTGCTGACATACAGTTAAAGGCACTGCCCAAGCAGCAAGCTTCAGACCCCAAACACTACTAAAGCACAGACAGAGGCCTTGGAACAAGAACAGCTCATCAGTAAAATTTTGCCCTTTGAGTCATATGCCATGAGTATTCATGAGGTTGAAATACAGCAATTTATGCTCATAAGCAGACCTAGCACAAACATGAAATACTACTTGAATGAGCCAGTAATGGGGCTGTGTGTCTCAGCTGTGGGACAGAGACCCACAGCCCTCCAATGCTCCTGCCACTCACCATGCACACATCATGCCCATGCCTGTTTTGGGGAACAAAACCAATATTTATTCTCTTACACTGGATGAACACGGCTGGGTCTGCCTTGTCTCTGGCACCATGCTAATGCTCTAATTTCACTGTGGAAAGGGCACTGTGCTTTCCAAAGAAGGAATATGTTTTATACATACAGCACCAAAGCTGTGATCTGATTCTTTGCCACCCAAATGAATCCATGTGACTGGGCTGAAATTAGGACTGTGTGAAACACTATACTGAAACAATATTTTTAATGTTAGAACACAGCTTTGTCAAGTTTGAACACAATTCTGTTCAAAAAATAGGATGTTTTTAGTTGAATTTTTCACCAGAGGAAGATAATGAGAACATTTTGTTTCCAGTTACTGATGGGGTTGCATCATAAATAAACCACAGTGGATGAAGGAGCAAGAGGGCAGAAAATGGGCACAAGAGTCTTGAAACAAATTGTGCTGAAGGGATGCAGCTTTTCAGCTGGACTTATGTCAATCTGCAAGTAAATGCAACATCTTCAACGTTTGAATGTTCTATTTCACATTGGTTTTTTGACTTTTGCTGTGATTTGGAGAAAAAAAAAAATCAATCCCAACATGCTGGAATTTTCTGCAGTATTAATAATTGTACAGATTCCCAGGGGCAAAATGAATAACATTATATGTTTCCTCCCCACACTGCCTCAAAATGTACTTTCTCCCCCAGATCTCATTTCCCCAGGCACACACACCTAAAGGATCTGCAGAGGACAAAGAAGTTACATCCTAAAAGAAGCACCCCTTTACTTTCTTCATGTCCTAGCAGAGAACCTACATAAGATTTGTCTCTTTTGCTAAGGAAGACAGCTTGGTCCTACAGTGCCACATCATTCTTTTGCCTATCAGAAATGTCACTGGATTTTCTGCCTTTCTCCAGGAGTCTTGTTTGTGAGTTTCTGTTAGTTCTACTGGATTTACCAGGAGCATCAGAGGTACTCAGTGGCCAGAAAGGTTAATCACAGCAACGTCTCTGTAGCATCCACCTCTGAGATCCTCCTAAGCACTTATTCATTTCAGAGTTCTGTTTGCTTTAGATGTAGAGGTAATGAAGGGTGAATGGGTCAGTCAATCTTACCATGTCCAGCCTGAATGAGAAAAGACAGGACTCAGGTGTCACAAGCACACAAGACACTATTGATGCTGCTGGACAAACAGCACCACTGACTTTCCCTGTTTCTCCCATGTGCCAGAGGAGGAGCAGAGTTTATGCTACAGAGTTATGACCCATGCTCTAAGTCCTGAACCAGATGCAGAGGATTGGATTGCTGGCCGCATTGCAGATGCCTAGTCTTCTCTCCTTAGTCTTCCAGTTTAGGTTGCTAGCCTCTGTACCATCAATGCTAGTTGTTCTGATGACCATATGTTATATGAACATCTGTCTACTGGTTAATGTTACAAAATCTGAGAAAACCCAGGAGTTAATGCCTTTGGTGACTAGCTAAGAGTTGACTCTGAGTAGAAAGCAGAAACTGTAAACAAAATTCTTTTTATCTCATTCTTCATGTTCTGAAAAAGTTCAGTACTTAGTCAGCACCTATTAGTCTTTAGGTAAGTGACCAACCTCTTCACTGCCCTGTGAGCCTTGCAATCATGCAGAAGTACACAATTTACTGCCCTGTATATTTTTAGAGATTGGGTACTGAATAAACTAGGAAATAATAATTGCTGTTCTTCGTAAATAATGTAAAGCATTACTAGATTGTATACAATTGTACAGAGCTGGTAGACATTATTTGGAGCTTAACTACACTTCTTTTACTTACTACTTTTCATTAGTGATTCTAACAGAAAGAGTGGGAGTGTACTTTCATGAAATTTGCTGACAGTGTTGCATTGGAAGCTAACAATATTGATAAGGTTTGGCATATTGCAAAAAGCAATGGTTGACCTTGTTAATAGAAATGGGGTGAAATGCTAACACTGCAACATGCAAGCCATATGCAGAAGGGCTTATACTAAGAACTTCTGCTACAAGCTGGGTCTTGCCTATTTGAACCATGAGAAGAGAAGAAAAACCTGGACACTTTAGTTGATGAAGGCCTGACTCTAAGCCACCAATGTGATGTAGCGCTGAAGAGAGCAAATGCAGTCTGTAAGTACTGAAGGTGGGGAATATTTAGCAAAGAACCGTGACACTGGGAAAGCGCTGGTGGGACTATGTAGTTTGAGTTTGGTCACCTGCCCAGAAAGGTTCACTATGAGCTCAAATGAATGGGGTTTGTGGGATGAGCAGAGGAAAGGAGAGCTTAATCAGAAGAAACTTGGAAATCTGGGATTTGAAGCTTACCAGACTGGAAGGTGATAGAAGATATAACTGTTCATTTTAAATGTAGTGTGCTAAAAACAAAGAAAAAAGGGAGCGTCATTTGAGCTAAAGAACTATGTTATCACAAAAACAGATAAGGATAAATCACCCATGAGCACATCCAGGTTACTTTTAAAGGGTTGTTAAGCACAAGAGGCGTGAGCTTCAGGCACAATGTTCCTAGAGGAGCAGAGCAGAAAATCACTTTATTGCTTCAGAAGTAGAGAATAACTGTGGCTCCAGCTGCCTGGGACAGGAGGGACAAAATAATCTATCTTTGACCCTATTCGTGAAGTGCAATACACAAAAAAGCATTTTACTGGGACGAGGTGGGTTGTGTGTGTCTGTCTGACTTTAGTGAATGGCAGCCCATTGGTGGCAGCCTGTTTACTGGTGTTATTCTGTGCTTGTTCGGTGTTCAATCTGACTTTGCAGCAAATGACTGAGGTTTCACTTTTGCTCCCTGCCCTTCCACAGCAAACACTAAACACGATTTGTGGCAGTGACAGTGGCTCTGGATTCACAGTTCTAAACATCTGATCAGCCACTGCAGGAATTTTCTACCAGTATAAACTTAATCTAAATAAGTGTGTGCATACAACTGAATTTTTCTCATATGCAGGAACACACAATGCAAAGTTTATACTGACTTTGCTTTGATGTCAGCTGTGGAAGAAGGTGCAGTACTTGGTAGAGCATAACATTAGTATGTCATAGAGTGTAGCTAGTCTGGTGTCATAATCACAGGTACAAAGTTAATTAACTGATTTCAGCTACTGGTGCTAATTTACAGCAGTAGAATACTATGTGCCATTATTATCTTTCATTCAACACCACAAGGGGCCCTAAAACAACATTTACTGCATTGCTGAACTGTGGTCTGTGACTCTTTCCATCTGGAAACTGCCTGGTCACTGCTGTAATCTAAACAAGTAATAAGCAGGTGAATATTCAGCTGTGTTTACTTTTACACCTTCTGATGCCCTTGATTCTAACTCAGGAGAGTAACTGGAGGTACTTTTGCCTGGAAAGCTCCTAAATAGAAATAGTTAATGATTGGTATGAATAAAGAGCAATAATGACACATAGGATCTGACATTCCCTAAGCATGTTTCTATTCACAATCTGTTATTTTGAGTAATGTAATGAACCAAAAGTATTTGTCATAGTAAGAATAAAAGGATGTAGTTCAATAGTAAATAATTGAAAGTTGACCCAGCTTGAGGATTAAGTTTCTATGGTAGCTTGGCCCCAAAGCAGTACCCTTTCCTTAGTAAGGAGAGTGATGCATGAAGCATTTCCATTTAAAGCAAAATGACAATATAGAGTAATGTAAATATAAAAAGGCTCCTTCATAACCTTTTACTTCTGGTCATGTATAACATCTTTGTCCTATTTAAATCAATATCAGGATTTCTGATTTGCTTATATAGCACAATTACTTTTAGTGATCTTTTATATTTGGATGACATCCAAGTAGTTTATTCAGAGTATGACATTTATTTAGGTATAGAATTGGACCAAAATTAGCACTACCTAGTGTATTCCTCTTGGACTGCCAGCCCCCCTTTTAAAAAATTATCTGGAAATGATATTCTAATCCTTTAAATACTGTGCTTTGTAATGCAAAACTGTGAATTCAGATGGTCTGCTACTATTTCTTCAATGACAAGCAAACAGCCATTGACATTCACACAGCCCTGTTTTACAGATAAATCCAAGGAGATAAAATAAGAGAAGAATAATCCTATAAGGTTTTCCTTCCAAGGTCAGCCCTAAACATATCATCATAAGAAGAGATGGGAAAACATACTGCATTGTGTAATATTTTGTGGCTGGCATTCTTCAAGGAATGCAGCTCTTTTCTTTCTCTTACATGTTCTATTGCAAAATCTCAAACCTATGAGCCATAGCCATTTACCAGCATTATGCAGACTTTCTCATACCTATTAAAAGAGTTTTGTCTTTTTACATTTTTTACATTTAACTTCATAGCTTCTGTATGGCTTCCTGCTTCCCGAAGATTAAGATCATCTATTTGGATGTTTTCGCTAGTATCTCAGCATGTTAAACTCTTGTTCCAGTCTCTGATTCTCACTAGTTATTGTTCAGTTATTTCAGAGAGCCTTTTTGCTTTCTTCCAAGGTTATTATAAATGTAGCTTCACTCTCCAAGGAAGTCAGTGTCATCAAATTACATTTTATTTCTATATAAATACAGCAACAATTAAACACACACACAAACTATTACTTAAAATGTGATTATAGCAAGCAGAGGGATTGTAGAAGCCAGTATCATCATACTCAATGTATTGGCTCCTTTTGTGTTTCTTTGAATTACATTTGGGGATTTTTTGGTGACAACTGTAATGACGATTTTACCACTGTTAACACTGCAGAGCCAACACAAGCATGGAAGGCTGAGCTGGATTCAGTTTTGCTTCACACATCATTAATAAACCTGTCAGCTCAGCTCTGATTGCAGGACTTCTGATGATGGAGAAAGAATGCAGTTCAATTTTCCACTCTTGTTTGGGTTTGCAACACTGGCAGTTAGAGACATTACGTTTTGATTTGTAAAATCAGCAATGTCAACATAGAAGCCTTTGAGAAAGGCAACACTTGTGAAGAACAACACTTTTCAATTCCTTGTGTCCTTCTTAATTAATTTAAAAAGTTTTCTAATCATGCCTTTATATAGGTTGGATCACTATTTTTTAGGTAGGGAATGTAACAGAAGTGATTAGATATGCCAAAGCAGGGTGATAGAGAGACTCCAGCTGCCAAGTTATTCATGTAATTTCTGGCTTGTTGTGTGGCATTGTCCTGGTTTTGTCTGGGATAGAGTTAGTTTTCTTCCTAGTAGCTGGTATAATGCCGTGTTTTGGATTTAGTATGAGAATAATGTTGATAACACGCTGATGTTTTAGTTGTTGCAAAGTAGTGCTTATACTAAGTCAAGGACTTTCCAGCTTCCCATGCTCTGCCAGGTGCACAAGAAGCTGGGAGGGGGCACAGCTGGGACACCTGATCCAAACTGACCAAAGGGTTATTCCATACCATATGACGTCACGCTCAGTATAGAAACTGGGGGAAGCTGGCCAGGGGGCAGTGATTGCTGCTTGGGGACTGGCTGGGCATTGGTCAGCAGGTGGTGAGCGATTGTATTGTCATCACTTGTTTCGTATATTATTATTATTATTATTATTATTATTATTATTATTATATCTTCGTTTGCTGTCCTATTAAACTGTCTTTATCTCAACTCATAGTTTTTACTTTTTTTTTTCTGATTCTCTCCCCCATCCCACTGGGGGGCAGAGGGGAGGGTGAACGAGCGGCTGTGTGGTACTTAGTTGCTGACTGGGGTTAAACCACGACAGGCATCCATGGGAAGCACACAGTTTTGGCATTACAAACCACTGTTAGGTCTGTGAGACACATTACTTTACTAGTGCACTTTTATTAATAGGTACATGGAAGGTTACTATGAAGCAAGTAAGAAGGTTCGTGTTGCGTCTTGCTTTGGCTAAGGGACAGGAGCAGCATGGTGGGGAAAGAGGAAGGGCAAATTACTGCAGAATGTGGAAGAATTTAAAAAAATGTAGATTTGTGATCACAGTGCAGCTGATTGATACCCAAATACAAAGTGACAGAGGAATCAGCACATCAGTAACCCTCTTCATTTAACATTAATTTTCACATAAACGCAAGAGCATTCTCATAGCAGTCTCCTGACACTAAACAGCACCACATCACATAAAGATCATTACATACAGAGGTCCTGCATATTACAAGGAAAGGGAGTTATTGAGAGATGCTTTAAAACTACCAGGCAGTAAACGCTCTTCAGAGATACCCTCACTGAGACACCATTCACATTCCCTGATGGCTCTGATGAAACAAGTGTTCAAATGGTGAGCTAGACTTAAAGGAAAGGACACAGCGAGGAAGTTCTGTCCTGGCAGAGGTAAGGTTTGCTGGGATATGCCTCTAACCTAAGGACTGAGCAGTTACCTGAGGGAGAAATCCTTACCTCTCAACTAAGAGTGCAGTGAAGTTATTAACATGTTTTATGGTTTTATCTCTTCTTGATCCAGTAAATGCTGTAAATAGGTGCTTAACTCTCATTTGATCTGCTGACCTCATTCATACCCTGTCAGGTAGTAAGATTGAACTGGATGAGAATCTGACTTAGGCAAATCTGACTCTGTGGACAATGTGTCTCTGCCCAGGCCAGACTGATGTCCCAGGGACTTGGGCTTCAGGTGGCTCAGGGAATAAGAGCAGAAATAGGAGATTACTTGCAGGAGCCAGAGAAGACATGGCAGTGCTACAGATCATCCTACCTACATTGGCAGGCAACAGTCAGTCCCTCTTTGGCAAGCAGTATGCAGGAGCTGAAAACAGCTGATGGTTCGGGCTGAACACTAGCCTTGTTATAGGAAGCACGAGGCAAAGAGAGATTACGGGAGACATTTTCCTGGGGAATTAACCACCCATCTTCCAGAACCACCTCACTAATTAATTACTCCCATAACTCCAAAATGTTCCTCACCCCTTCTTTTATGCTCCCAGACTCCATTTCTTTCTGTCAGTCACCTTCCCGAAGCAGTCTTGGCAATGCCATTGGGTAGTAATAAATTAAAGCAGCCACAGCACAGAGAAAACCTAAGGACAATACAAAATGCATTGAGCTTAATTTCAAGCCAGGTAGAAGGAAGATAATTGTACTCTTGTATGTTTGCACAACAGAGAGCAGTACAAACTTCCACTAAAAAGTTTAAATGAAGCTGCTGCAGGATTTGCAACTTGTAGCGATATAAAGACAAAGAATACAGATTCCAGGGGGTGAACTGATGTCATGTTTGTCAGAGAAGAAATGAATTTCTGAAATAATTTAAGTAGTTAAAATATTTGATTAAACTGCAGATTGGCCAGAATTCAGCCACTGCTGGTTGGGTATAATTTTCAGTGCACTGAAACTCAGAAGTCTTAAATTATCATGTCAAGAAAAGTTAGAAATGTACTGATGGATATAGCTGTATTTCAAGCTCTAGTGTAATGAAGGGAGATAAATCACAACGTTCCAGGTCAATTCTTGGGGTTACTGATGATGTAGTTCCCAATAAGCTGGGTCCTAATGAAGAAGTGTAAAACAATGTTAGCAGCAAATCATTGGATTGCAACATGGAAAATTATGTGTATCCCACTGCAATTTCACAGAACAAGGGGTTCTTAGTCCCTGAATTGGTTGTTTTAGTAAGTCACAATTATCTGTTTTCACCTTGACTTCAATAACATCTGCAGTTATTGTTAGTATTTCTAAAAGACGAGATTATTTATTTGTTGTCAGCCCCTAGGGGCCGAAGAAGTGCAGACTCACCAATTAAAGGCTTTTAACAGCTGGATGCTTCCTAACTGCTTAGCAGAAACATTAAGTACTTTAAAAAAAAAAATCCTCACCAACCTGAAGAGGGCTGTGCCTCTCAAAAGCAATGGATGAGAAACTTGTTGAAAGCAAAGGAAAATAAACAGTTTACATTATACATTGTTCTCCCTTCAGACAGCCAGAGCAATTAACTTTTTATGGAAAAGGCATGGCCTCATTTTCCCCCATGCTAATTATTCCCAGGAGGGGATGGTGAGACTGTTATGTTCATGACCTGTGTCGTTCCCTTTACACTGATCCTCTACACCGGCTGCTCTCCAACATACAGAAGTTATCAGCTCATGGCCTGAAGGAGTGGTGCTCACACCATCTCTCATGCGCTGCTGTGTAATAGAGGTGTCCATCCTGAGAAAGCCAAGGGCAGCTCATGACTGACATGTGCTGTGTTCCTGCTGCTCCCCGCAGTAGATGTGCTCTTGGGACAATCACCAGCCAGCAGAGTTTGTGGTACCTTACAAGCTGTCTGAAACAACTCTGTCCTTGACATGTTCTTTATTGCTGAGTTCTGCCTCTATCCATTACTAGGCTCAGGAATGCAGATACCATCTATCACATGGGGTTTGCACTTTCTCTCACCCTCTGCTCGGAAGAGGGAAGATGGCTGTCTTTTTAGTGTTTTGCTTTCATATGTGCTTACTAGCCACAAGGTTGAAGAGGGTGCTTGTCCCTTTTGACAGAAAGTAGTTAAATTTGAATTGGGTTTTGTTTATGGCCAGTTCTTCTAGCAGCCTCAGAACAAGAGATAATTATGTCTCTCTTTCTGGAATACAGGAAGAGGGCTGAAGCTGTATGCCTTACCATGGCTCCTATCCCAGAGCTTCAGACAAACTTTTAGGGCCAGAATGGCATCTAAGGAGTTCCTTGACTAAAGACTTTATTCATGCCCAACATTTCCTGGAAAGACAAGCTGAAGAGAGCCCAGAACATGTTTAATGTGCTTCTGGTCCGTGAGGTGGGCTAAAGAGATATGTTCAAGCGGAAGTTTCTGATATATGAAGACCCCAAGGCCAGTCAGGGATTGAACAGACATGAATCTTGCCTTAGCATCAACAAGATGTACTTGCCTGTCCCATTTTCCTTGTTGAACAGGAGGAGGATCAGATACTATAAATACTGGTTAGCTGTGAAACTGATGTATTTGCAGCCTGATTTACACTGGGGAATGTATTCTGGCTAATCTCTGTTTAACTATTCTGTCTGCATCCTTTCTGGTCTGATAATAATAATAAGCTCTTCCTTGATTAATATTCTAACCTCTTAAATATGTAAAAGCTACCTAATTTTCTGCTGCTGCATACCTAAGCAGCTATGGCATGTTAATTAAAGGGTTTGTCGTCAACTGGCATTTATGATGTTTTCCCCCAAAATACGCTTGCAAGTACATGTTATGGGAGGGGATTTTTTTCCCTGTTCTATTTAAAATAAATATTTTAAACTATTCCCAGTTTGCTTCTCCAGTAGAACACTCTGATCTCTGTGATCAAAGTTAAAGTATTGTATGAAAACTCCAAGAAGATTTCTCCATGGTTCCCCTCAAGTTGACTTATTTTGCCAATCGTCTGTGCTCTGATCTTTGAAATAGTATTTCCATTTTGCTGTAAGCATGAACATCATCACAGGATCAGATTGCATGAATGTGGCTAAATATCTAAAGTTATGCACCACAGCCTACAATAAAGTGAATTACGCACAGAGAATGCAACTTAAGATTTTATCTGATGCTATCAGAACTTGATGTTGATTACACAAAACAGAATAAAGTGTTGCTTACTTTGTATCTGTCTGTTGCCAAATTGTCTTGCAATAGACTTAATTTTACAGAATTTTGACCTTTTAGACCTTATTTCTACATTGACTCTTAATTTTAAAAGGATGAGACAAAAATAAACCCCAACAAAACCCCAACAAAAAAAACCCCAACCAACAAGACACAGCACATTGGCCCCAGTTCTGAATGTTTCTTCATGCAGTAACCAGTCAAAATATTACTGAGTAACACTGTCAATCTCAGTGCAATCCTACACAAGTAACTTAAATTTATCCACTAAATTTCATTACCAAAAAAAAAAAAGAAAATAAAAACGGTGTGAGAAACTCAGGAGGGTAGGCTTCTACTGGTCTGACATTTACTGCTTGCAGTACTTAGAGTCTGCAGGTTACTTTGGTTAATTGAAAAGTCAGAAAGTATTCATTTCAGATTAAACAAAGTGTTTTGTGTAGTGGTTGGGGATTGTCAGCTATTTCCATACAATAAATGAAATAAAATTTGAAACAAAAGCCATTGCAAAGTGAAAGACTGAGATATTTTGCCTCATAAATGTCAAAAGGAAACACTTTGAATTGAAAACCCTGAAATGCTTGGCCTGGGAAATACCAGAGGGAAGGTTCACGTTTTCTCTCATTTGTCTTTGTTCTGCATTTTGACTGAAGCAATTTAGTACATCTGATATGAATGAAAAAGATTTGTCAGTGCCTTTTTGGTAGGATTTTTTTTCCCCCTTCAGATCTACCTCTGTGTAGGCTAAAGAACTTGAAAACAGACTATAACTTTCAAGAAGCTGATGTGCTTATGCATGTACTGCTATAAGTTTGTTTTTAAATTTATCATTCTGGAAAGGCACTTAAACCATTGCTGTAGATACAATTTTCAGTTCCAATGTTTTGTTATCACCAGATTTTGTAGTGTTATTCCTTGGTTTTTATTTTTCTTGTTATCTTATCCTGTGTTCAGGACATGACACAAGACATTGACAAATATTTAGATGCAGGAGCAAAACTGTTCTATTTTTTATTTTCTTGTTTTTTCAATTTCAGCTGGAGGATATGCTAGGTTGTGGTGTCTCCATCCTTGGAGATATTCAAAAGCCATCTGAACGTGGTCCTGGCCAACTGGCTCTAGGTGGTCCTGCTTGAGCAAGGTGGTTGGACAAGATGACATATAGAGGTCCCTTCCATCTTCAACCATTCTGTGATATCTAATAACACACAGCCTACATGAACCTCAGAAATGTAACTTGTGGGAGGGTGAAGAGAACTAGTAGGACAAATTCAGCAGTCTCTTTTCCTCCTCTTTTCAGCTGTAGAGAGTCCTCATTGTGACTCTAAAAACTAGAAAGATTACATGGAGAAATATTAATACGGTTGGAAGTATTGAGGGGAAAGTGGGTTTTTTTGGCAGCCACTGTGATAGAGTTGAAAAGAATCAGACAGGTGAAGAAGCTTGGAAGCAATATGCAAAGAGTGGTTGCAGCAATGAGGGAAAGCACAATTTTTGCCTAGTTTCTTTTTTGAATTAGAGCAGTAGCTTTTTTTTTCTTCTCACTTTGCACTTTTGAGGCCTTTCTACCAAAGAAAGCCAACAATCAACAAGCAACAAACATTTAGGAACCTTGTATCCAAACTTCAAAATTTGAAAGGAAAAAGTATGTGCCTTGGTTCCAGCTCAAACCTGGTTTCCCAAATAAGATGACATTTTCGTGTGTCTTATTTGGAGGAAGAAGAAACCAGACTGGACTTGAAATGTAATTTTAACCTCCATTGTGTAGCGACTTTGTCACTCATATGGCCCACAAAGAACATGCTGCTGACACACAACAACAATAAGCAATAATAGCAGTCACGAGCTTCTCTGCCAAATCTTGAGATCTGGGAAGAGCTTTGTTCCAAAGAACCAGGTTTCCATTCCAGCTTTCCTCAGTGAACAGCTAAGGTGAAGAGATAATTTCTGTACAGTCATGCAGAGTGCAGATGGTATCTTCCTGCTTCACTACCTTCTCTTTCCAGTTGTTCTTGGCCCTACAAACAGGATGAGAATAGATGTGGGCTGTAAAAGCCTTCAGTGATGTATGCTAAATTCACAGGGAAGGGTGTTCACATATTTTTTTTTAACTGAAGAAGTTGCAACTCTCCTTCTTACATTGGCTGCTGTTATCAGAAGTCTTGAATGAGGCCACGCACAACATGCCTTATTCCGTAGGTGTTTAGACTTCTTGCAGAAGCTCCCATGATATATAAAAGTATGGAAAAGGGCATAGATGTAGGGTCCAACTAACCATGCTTAAGAGGTAAATATGTTAATTCTCAGCTACATATGCTAAATGAATGCTGTGCTGCCTGGTTTACAGGGCTCATAAACTCAAAGTAGGACCACATGTGCTCTGCACCTTGGTGTTGTATTTAGTTTCATGTCTGCAGGGAAGGACAGAGTACAAGGTTACCTGCATGGGATCATTAAAAATATCTTGGTTAGAGAAATGCCATTAGGTAGCTATTGCCATAAGGAGTGCATTCAGAGTGTCTCTAGTGCTCGTGTTCTAACAGAAAGAATGACAGTGACTCTTGCTAAAACTACAGTGTACAAATGATTCTTCCATGCTTTTGAAGATATTTCACAGGCATTTCCCTATTCTGTTTCATATTATTTAAGATGGGATATCAAGACGCCTCTCACTAAAAATCTCATATTATAAGTGAAGAATAAAAAGTGCTCCACGCAAAATCAAACACATAGGACACCTGAAATGAACATTTCCCTTTTCAGACAACAAACTGTGCATTGAGATGTTATAATTGGCTCTTTAACCTAGGCTTTCATGTGATAGGCTTCTTGAGGCACTTTGTTAAGAGTAAACTTTCTGAAACAAGCTGAGGAATTAATGAGTTTTCACTGGAAACATCTACATTTACTGAGTAACTACTATCCAGAGGCTGGATTTTTATTTGAATTTAGGAATCTAAATAGATTTTTTAGTTCAGATGCCTATAAATTATTGCAAAAAGAGCTTAAATGTGACTTAATAGTGTACGAGCTCTCTGTATAAAAGTGAACTTCTGTTCATCCAAAAAAAGTTAAATTACAGAGAGAAATAGATCCTAGAACTAACATTGCTGAGTTGAGAAGTAAAATTAAACCATGACATGACTCTAGAAAGCTTTTGACTGTTAATGTCATGCAATGCAGCGCAACGTCTGAGAGCTGTACAGCAGCAGAGCGAGTAGCCTGTGTGCTGACAGCAGAGTAACTGCTTCAGAGCTATGCTGTGTCTTGACAAATATACTCTTTCTTCCTTCTAAGTCTGAGTAAATTAAGATTTCACTGCTACTTTTTGGGTTTAGCCTAAGTTCCCAGCCACCTGTATTCATTAAGGAGAGTGACAAGAATAATCATACATGACCTTTCTGAAGGGTAATAAAAATAACTTTTTTAAACAACCAAACAGCTGTATACTGATAAATACAGCATAACAAGAAACGCACGTTAAGGGGAAAATATTCTACTAGCAATATAGAATGGGAAAGGTGCCTGTTAGGGGATCACTCAACAACAAATGGGGTCTGTATCTTAATACCAAGCATATACGTGGGAGAGAGTTCGAAGTATTTTGTTGGCTTCACTTCAGATGAGAAAGGGGAATAGAAAAGTAAAGAATAGCAAAAAGGAGCCACTGAATTCTAAATTTTGCTTCCACTCATTCACTTCCAATAGGAAAGTTTAGGATTTCTTTCATATTCCCCTTTGCTTCAGACATTGCACTTTCAGGACATCTTGGGTCCTCTGAGGTCAAGGAAGTCCTACAGATGCCCACATTCAGCTGGTGGGTAAAGCAATCTCTAGGAACTGACCATACAGTGACCAAAAGTAACAGCAGCTCAGATAACAGATTTTGATATCAGTGTAATTTGGAGGATTGGATGTAACCTAGGAGACTTTTCTTACATTTCTTTTTTATTTTGTTTGGTCTTCAAATGTACTTCTTTTAAAAAAAGAAACGTCAACCTAACTGCCATGTTTTTTATCTCCTAGTAAGTCACATAGCAACTTGTCCAGTTGGAGAGGTGTGCTGCTTTTGGCTGGGATAGAGTTAATTTTCTTCATAGTAGCTTGTATGGGGCTGTGTTTTGGATTTGTGCTGAAAACAGCGTTGATAACACAGGGATGTTTTACTTACTGCTGAGCAGTGCTTACACAGAGTCAAGGCCTTTTCTGCTCCTCATCCCACCCCACCAGCGAGTAGGCTGGGGGTGCACAAGAATCTGGGAGGGGACACAGCTGGGACAGCTGACCCAACTGACCAAAGGGCTATTCCATGCCATATGACCTCATGCTCAGTATATAAAGCTGGGGGAAGAAGGAGGAAGGGGGGGACGTTTGGAGTGATGGTGTTTGTCTTCCCAAGTAACCATTACATGTGATGGAGCCCTGCTTTCCTGGAGATGGCTGAACACCTGCCTGCCCATGGGAAGCAGTGAATGAATTCCTTGTTTTGCTTTGCTTGTGTGTGCGGCTTTTGCTTTCCCTATTAAACTGTCTTTGTCTCAACCCATGAGTTTTCTCACTTTTACTCTTCCAATTCTCTCCCCCATCCCATGAAGGGGGAGTGAGTGAGCAGCTGTGTGGTGCTTAGTTGCTGGCTGGGGTTAAACCACGGCAAGGGAAAAAAAAAAGAAAAATATTTTTCTAACTGTCAGCTCTACAAACAACCTGGGGTTTAAAAGCCCAGCTGCTTTTTGTCTAGCTTGTTTGTCATCACCAGTAATAAAGATTCTGTGTGCCATAGAACTTGTGTAATCCTGAACTGTCTGTTTGTGATTGAAGGCAGACTCTACCCTCATTGCTCAAAATTAGTTAACAATTCTTTTGAAGACAGGTTTGCAGGAAATCCAGCCTTCTTTTTCTCATATCTGGGCTGTGTCAGCAGTATAAAAGGAGTGATAACTTTTGCACTAAAATAAAGGCAGCTTTGAATACACAGAAGGAATAGATTTGTAAATCGAGAAATCATAACTTTGTCATTTTGCAGAGCTGAACCATGGCCTTAAGCTAAGTGTAAAGCTATATTGTAGTGAGATGATTTTCCCTTTTGTAATAGCGTTGTACTGCTTTCACGGAATTTTTTAGCAGTTCTTCATATCTAGTAGCAGTTTTAATAATACCGTTATAAACAGCAGCTTGGAAAATTAAGTAACTTGCCCTGTCAAGCTGTTTTCCAGCATAAATCCATTATTATTCCATTTATAACTAATGAAAAATGCCAGAAATAGAAGCCTGGTTCATTAATTATGTGTATTTTCTTTCTGGCCATGCACCTGCATATGGGTTACTGTCAAGGTACTCAAGAACTCCTGTTGTGCTTTTGATGCTTAATTATATGTCTCAGCAATGATTCCAGTTTTCAGGGTTCATGGATGTAAGCCATCTCCTAATTCAAAAGGAAAGCAGATGGTGGAGTGAGAAATGCTGCTCTGCTGCATATAACATGGAATAACATGGAACCCCCAACAAGGTAGGTACTGCTAGCAGAGGAACTTTAGCTCTCCGCAGCCCCATGTAGTAAAGCTTGTCCCAGAAATGTGGATTAGGAGGCATACAGGAGCAGGACTAAGGTTGCATACAGATGTTAATTAAAGAAAAGTTGTAATTAAAAAATAAAAAGAAATAAAGAAGTAAAACCCCAGAGTATTCAAACTGAAATTCAGTGCATCTCTGTTAGTGTTTTCCCTTCAGTACATCGTGTCTACCTTAACTCCAGACTAACTACTTTTTAGAAAAGAATCAAGAGAATAAGTTTCTATGTCACATGAGGATTTTAGGTCTCCTATAGCAGTTATCTGGAAAGTCTTAAGTGCTTGAAGTAAAACAACAGGAAGTCACCACAGGAGCCAGCCATGTTGGGATGGAAAATTCAGTCTGAGCCTTTGTAGCAAGGACAAGAATTCTAGTTCTGGAAAGTCTGCAAATGTGCCGAACTGCAGTATTTTTTGGACCTACTATTTAAGAACAACAGATAGAGAGTCAAGCCAAAGGTCTATTTAGCCCCACGAAATGTCTCCAGCTATGTCTAGCCATGGATACTAAAGGAAAAGCCTTAGAGCAGGCCAAGCATATAATGTTTCTTCTTTATCTACTGGCCCAGATCCAATGACATGCACTTCAAAACCCTCCTAAGCGAGAGGTGCTATCTCTGGGTTTAATAACACTTTGTGAATTGAAAGGTGGAGGAAAAAATAAAATCATATAATTTAGGTGGAACTTGCCTCCTGATAATTTCAGTTGATGGCCTCCCATTTGTGTGTTATCAAAACCAGTGAACAATGGTTCCTCATTTATCATCTTGCCACTGATAATTTCACAGCCCCATATTCTACCCTGTTTAATTATCTCTTTTTTTCATGCAGATGAGCCCTCGTTTATTTAACCTCCCTCAAATGGAAGACATTCATACCTTTGATCATTCTTATCACCACTTTCTGCACCTTTTGTAGTTCTGCTGCATTAATTCTTCAAGATGCTGCAACCAGAAATGCTTTTGCTCTTAATGATTTGGGCACACTGTGGATTTATATTGCGACACAATGTTTTCTGCTTTGTTTTCCATTTCTTTCCTAGTATTTTCTTTTCTTTACTCACTTCTGAGTGATGAACTGTCATTTTCATAAAATTATCTGCTTTTTTGATAGACAGTTTGGAGTCCATCAATGTGTACTTCAGGCAGGCTTTCTCTGTCTGCATTATTACTTTTATCAGCACTGAATTTCTTCTGCCATTTCATTGCCCAGTCACTTAGTACTGTGAGTTGGTTCTGCTACTCTACATAGTAATTTTATTGCCTCGCTTAACTTAGTGTCATCAGATTTTGCCACCTCATTCTACACTTGTTTTGCCAGATAACTGCAAGAGCAAGATACAGCATAGCCTTCAACATAGGTCCCTCTGGGGTTCCACTGGTAATATCCACCCTCTGTGAAAACTCAGAAAGGGTCTTACTCCTTCCTTTCTTTCCCAGCCTGTAATCAGTTATTAAATCATAGAGTTTATTTCCCTCTTTTTTTTAAATTTTAGTTTCTTCGTTAGCTTTTTGGGAGGAAGCTATCATAAAAATCCCACTGTACACTATCAAGTACATATGTACACATCAAATGTACACATTTGTTCGCAGCACTTTGTGGACAAATCTCATTGATTTGTGAGGCCCGACGTGTTGCTGTGAAAACCAGGTTGATTATCCCCATTATTGTAGAAATGCTGAAGTGCTTTACTGAGCTGGAGCCTGTTTCCTACAAAGGTCTGAAAATTTTGGTTTCCTTTAAAGGTGGAGCCATCCTGCCCTTGTGACTGTCCCCTGCAAAAGGCTTGACCAGCCATAAGAGCACACATCGCTGAAGTAACTTCGCTCCCACTGGTACTGCAGACCTCAGGACAGAATTAGGCTGTCATGGGGACTTTTCCAGTACATCTGAAGCACAGGTGAAGTTTTTCTCTGCAGAAAGTGAAGGACAGGATATATGTGCCTAATCCACAGATCTCCTCAATTAGCTAAACTGAGAATTCAAGTTCACTAGCTGTAGCTAATTATCATGTTTCATATTTGCATCATAATTTTTCTAAACAGTGCTAATTTGCTGCCTAATGAGTCTGTAAGATTTATTCCAGATGAAATTGATGATGTGAGGTGCAGTGCTTTTGTTTCCTTCCTATTTGAAAGTTTTGCCATTGTGCTGCCAGTGTTAAATGTAGTAATGATCAGAGAGGAGTGAATAGTTACCAGCAGTAATTTCTGCAGAGAATTTGCCCTCTTACAATACTTAGATGCCCCATAAGCATTCCTTCCATGTGTTCAGTACTGCAATACTGAACTGAGTGATATTTTACCCTAAGTATTGGGCATAAATATTATTTATGTCATGCTCAGTATTTGACAGAGTAACTTGGCTAGCTGAGGCTGGCCTTCCAAGTGGTGGTCACTTCTGCACTATTTTTGGTTTTATTGTGAAATCTCATCATGCAGATTGCATGCAGAGCAGTGTTTGAAGAGAGCTAGAGTCAGCTGCTTCATTGTACCTAAAGGACCTGCTTCAGACCACGGCAGAGTCATGTGCCTGTTCAAGACAGCAGGGCCACAGCTGGTACCTGGTTTCCAATCTAGGAGCTGCCATCAGTTGATGTTTCTAACATTAAAATTTCTTAGAAGCAGCAGCTTACAAGAAATCTTGATTTTATTTGTTTTTGATAGAAGGAAGGAATTAATTTTCATCCAGCAGGTGAAATTTCCTGTCTTTATCAGCTCTCCCATCAAAGACACGTAGCTACTTAGCAGGAAATGCGAGACAAACTTCTGGGTTATTTCAAATATTTTGAATCTTTTCCTTCTTTGGGTTAAAATATCTTGACAGGTGCATCAGTTTTAGAAGAAAGTCTGATTATGCATTACATTTTTGGTTGTCACATTCACAGAAAATAGCTCTGTATAATGCATGGCTATAAGGCAGTGGCCATCAAGGACTTGTCCTTATTGCTTAACTGCTTTCATGTCCTGTCTCTGATGATGTCTTTGAGGAATCTTTGCTACTTTTGTATCATATCAAATATTGACTTTATAATGCAAAAACAAGTATACAAACACACTCTGGGCTTCTCTTCACACTGCTATGGGGACTACAATACATAACTGTATGACAAATGCAGTTATTCAGCCTACCTCAAATCCTCTCTTCAGCTACAATTGGATTAAATATTATTTTTCAGCCTAAATCAGCTCTCACTTTTTGCTACATGCAATGACAGAGGCCAGAGATGGTTGCAGAGAATGAAGTAATCTTATTATTTGTTCTTGGCAGGATTTAGCTGACATAAAACAATGTTGATATTTCTAGTAATTACCTCTATTGTGCTAACACCTAAACACCACAAATGAGATCCTTAGCCATTGTCTTAGGTTCTACAGAGCCAAATGAGAAAACTCAGTCTCTGAAGAATTTACAATCAAAACAAAACAAGAAAAACAAAGGACAGGGGAAAAAAAGTGAGATAGAAAGATCAACAATATATGCCAAGGGGTCATAAACCTTACTGATGCTTTTTATTACATATATACGTATTTATTACTTACATGCATATTATACAGACAGTCGTATACAGTAGTTTACTTAAAGGACAGTGTGGGATTATGTTTTCTGAACATTTTAGTTTGTTTTTTTCAGTTTGAAACCACTCCTCCTCCCTGCCAAACCCACCAAAAACCAACCAACCAACCAACCAAAAAACCTCAAACCAACTGGCTTGATTCCTGGACTGAGAGTGAGAATGCATGGGAATCAGCACTATCCTGGACAAGAGAAGGTTTAGGGAAGACTTAGGAGTAGCCTTCTGCCTAGGAGGAGGCTACCAAGAAGAGGGAGCCAGGTCCTACCCTACCCACCCGAGGGTGCATGGAAGGAGACTGAACAACAGGGCTCCTAAATTTAACCAGGAGAGACTGCCACTGGATATTAGAAAAGTTTTTTATTGTGAGGATAATTAACCATTGGGAAAAGCTGAACACAGTTTGAAGAATGTCCATCCTTGGAAGTTTGAGACCCAACTTAATCAAGCCCTGAACAAGCTGCTCTGAGCAGTAAGAATAAATTCAACTAGAGACCACCGCAGGTCCCTTCCCACCTGAATTGTCCTATGAAAAGCTACACAAGAGATTTAGAATTTGCAGTTGCACAGATTTGCCATCTGACTTAAGTTCTCATGACCAAGATTTGTAGAAATGTTTAGATGCTATTCTGTTCTGCATGTTTATGAGTACTGTCCTTAAGGCACTAAAAACAAACAAACAAACCCGACCAAACCCCAAACAAATGAAATCCTATTCTCAGAACTGACTTAGACATTTAGGGTCCTCGGTATCATTTACAAATATTTAGTCTAGTGCAATGACAAATGGTTCTAGTTGCACATTAAAGGTTTTTTTAATCATATCACAAGGACTATAACAGAAAAGTATATAGAAATAAACAGATATCAGTTATTGCTCTTGAAAATGCTTTCTGGTTTTTATACTGATATTAAAATGTTTCCAGACTGATGAATTGGGTATGAGAGAGCAGGGGTGGCTGTTTTTTTTAAGCAGATGTCTTCTGTGAAAACAGACCCCACTTCTGTACTGTCTAATAACACGTTATTTGGCAAGCCTTTCAGCTTTCTGAATGACAAGGAACATCTATACTTGGCCTTCTTCTCTTACATTAGATATTTCTCACATACATTATTATCCTCAAAATTTATTTTTATTTAATTAAAATAATAGCTTGAAACTTTGTTAGATTGCTTTTGCCTTTACTTCTTGGGAAGTGGTAAAAAAAGCTTGACATCAGTAGTAACTGCTTAAAATTAACTCCTCCCGAATTTACTGATGCAGACCATTCATGGTAATAGCTTTGGCACAAACTGTATCCAGCAAAACCAGCTGACTGTTACTCCCTTCTCTCTCTACAGCAAGAGTCATTTACAAGCCATTTAAAAAGGAAGTTGTGAGGAAAACACACCAGACATGAAATGCAGCAGCCCAAATCTTCAGAGGTTATCAACATCACTCTACTGGAGTCACTAAGTTTACCTGATTTATATCAGCTGAAAATCTGATTCAGCCCCTGTGAATAGCTGTTTCTAGCCTACCTTAATACCATCCACATTGAATTGCTTATCGTTATTGTTTTTAGGGAAATACAAAGAAAGAGAGGATTTGGAAATAGTCATGGCTGTTGTTTATTGCCTCTTTCTCTGCAGGTGGTATATAAGTTTATAGGTTTTTTCATGCTGTTTTGGGAGAAGTGGAGGTACATTAGTCTAACAGTGATCTTTTACTAGGAAGACTAACCAAATAAATAAACCAAACCATCATTTTGAAATCTCAGTGACCAGTAAGGAATAGCAACTGTTATTCTGTAAGGACATTAAAATTTCATCGAGGCTACCAAACTATCAGTAAGGTTATCCACTGGCAGAAACCCAGGTATGTACACATGCACACATGTATATCCCTGCAAACTTCAGGGGCAGAGGGCAGAAGCTACATGTAAAAAGAGAGGAACAACCAACCCCTCTCTCAGGCATATGTGATGTTCTTTGAAACACAGATGTGACAAGTGGAGTCAGGGTCAGTCATGAATAAAAGGCAGCTTGGCCATTGTCTGAGAAAGAGAGTGAGATGGCCAGAAAATTCATTCCATGTTTCAGAAGCATTCACTGAGCAGGGTTTCTCCAAGGGGGTATGCCATGGATTTGACTTTCAGACGTGCTCAAAAGATTCCTGCTGCTACCAACAGACATGAACCCATATCAGTCTCCACCTAGTCTGCTCTGAAGTTACTTCTCAGTGGACAGTGAATGAATGCCCTCCACCACACCCTCCCATAACCCAATGTCTCTGTATGTGTTTTTCTAGTACACCTCATGATTCCGCAAGCATTTAAGACTAAAAATGTTAACTTAGTCTCACACAAACAGCAGGAGTATGGAAATTAGAGGAAAATAAAGAAAATATTGAAAAAATGAATTAAAAATTGCAGATGAGACATGCTAAAGTACAGATGGGTACAAAGTTTTTCTCGTGTTCTTGGAGATCAGTCTGGGGTTTACAACACCTGCTGTTGTGATGTTACTGTAGACAGGTGACGCACACATTGTTATAGGATCAGCTCCTTACACATGAAGGAGACTCAAGATTGTTTTTTAGAAACTCGAATGGGTTATCTTTTGAAAGCTATCAGGGAAGCTGAGAGGTAAAATTTTTAAATGACTGTGTGGCCAAAAATTCAGGTAGTAGTATCTCTTCTTCTACACAGGCTGGACATAGTTAAGACCAAACAATCTGAAAGTCCAAAACCAGTGTCTATCTCTGATCAGACCCTTTGACATGTTTTTCAGCTCAGCATAGGGGTAACCAGGTGAGACTCCGTGGCTAATGTTTTAAAAGTGGGCACACACGTCGAAACGTTTAGCTTTGCTTAACATCTGTGTAAGAAATCCCAGGACCACTCACAGTCAGCAAAGACTTTCTTCTTTGCAGTCAATTAAAAACGTGTATGTGAAGTTTCATCCCTCTTTCTTCCTTAATCCTGTGTCAAATTTTCCTTGTAAATATAATTATCATTCTAGGAGCACGTACTTACTACAGACTATAGACTACTGGCTTTGCCTGAGTACTGTTGCCCATGTTATTGAATGGCAATTAGACTTTTCTTTTTCTTTGCAAATCAAAAAACCTGGCTGAGGTTTATGGAAGCAGAACTGCTGCTCTTTCATCACATTTGTAGAGGAAAGCACTTCTAGAGGCCTGCAGGGTGGAAATCCGCTGACTTCACACCCCATCAGACAGGACTCTTGCTGCAATAACTCCACCGCCACACCTTGGTGCCGTCTCCCACGCAGCTGAGCAACAGCAGCAGCTAGCTGCAGACTCAGCTGGATAACACAGGGAGAGTTACACAAAGGTCAGTGAACGTGAACTCTAGAAAGTTAAAAGCTACAGTTCTGGTTTTGTTTTTTAAGCTGAGATTTTGTCACCATTGTATGGCACCAGAAGCTGCAAGCTTAAACAGAAGGCTATTGTTTCTGTCCAGATCCGCTTGCACAAAGCCTGAAAAGGGAACAAGATTCGTACAAAATTAAACTAAATAGCAGTGAGATGGATTATTTTTCTGCTGATGTCACTTCTTTTTCACAACTGTGAACTGTAAGTTTAAGGCATAATTTTATTACAGCTTCTCTTTTGAAAATAAACTTCCTCTTCAGAGGAGAAGATGGTCTGAATGGGCAGATGTGGCTTGTGTGAATAATATTGCAAGATGGGAAGATCTGAATGATTTGGAGTGATCCTGTGAAGAACAGATTCTCTTTACAAGTATAAGAACTTTTCACTAATGAAAGACTACATGCATTTTAAGACTACATGCAATTTTCCTATTTATGGCATAAAGGCATTTTATTTCTTTCTCTGTTGCCCTCAACAATGATCACGTCAAGGACGTACAGTCCTTAGAATTCAATTACTGCATATGCTGGAAAAGTTACAGAGAAAACTAAGCCAGTATATCCAGTTGTCATAAGTTTAGGGTGTCAGACAAAAAAGCAGTGTTTTAAAGAACAAGTGCACTTGAGCAGTGCCCTGAATGAGTCATTGGAAATTGCTACCATCTAAATAAAACATATGCGTTCACTTGTGTCCACAGCCAGAAAACCTTAAACACATTTTATTGCTGTGTGTATCAAAGCAAGGTCTTTTTGTTTCATTGTTCAATCAGCTTTGATAATCTCTTTTCCATGTTAGAAATAGGCAGAGGTTCCTGTCTGCCAATAGGAATGACTAGACAGAAGCAGAGCAGAGCAGGATTCATCTGAAAGTTTTATTTATCCAGGCTCCAGCTATAGCCAAGCTAGGGGTGTAGGTATATCCTGAAGAAAGCACATCCCATCTATCACAGGCACTAACTGAGGACAGAGTGAATTGTTGGCCCAGGACTTTTGTCTCCCTCCATTGGTCATAGACAGAATTTAGCCACCTCAGCTAACTTTTGGATATCTGAAAGCAAGTGAGATGAATCCCCATCCC
Source organism: Ciconia boyciana (assembly GCF_034638445.1). NCBI lineage: Eukaryota > Metazoa > Chordata > Aves > Ciconiiformes > Ciconiidae > Ciconia > Ciconia boyciana. The sequence goes on from NC_132934.1 coordinate 65,967,462, forward strand.
AGATATGCCTCCGATCCACTAGTCTGTTTCTGATAACCAGATGCTTTTCAGTATGTACATGAGCCTTTTTTTTCTCATCCTGTTATCCTAAAAAATAATTTTCCTTATAAAATAACCATTCTAGATCTGAGGGAAGACTATAATTACCCTTAGCTCAAAAAACAAGGTGATGTTTTTGGAGAAAGCTTGAGGAAACCATTAAAAACAGGATCATTAGCCTACTCACAGACACATATACACACACACACACACACACAAAAAGTCTTCAGGAACAAAAATTATTCTCTTTTGAAAAATTTAGGGCCATTTTTCATTTCATCAAGATTTTTTCAAAACCTTTACCTGCAGACTTTCTCTGTGAACATTATTAAGAAATTGAGTCAAATGATTATGGACTTTTTTTTCCTCCTGCTAATAACTTTCAATAATAATTTTAAGAATCTTAAAATTTTAATGGTGTGACGCTTTTCATAAGGCATGAAAAATAACAGCAATAGAAACAACTTTTTGCTGAATATTTAATTGGAAAAATACAGCACGTGTTTCAAGATAAAGGCTCTTTGTTCCAAAGATCCAACCATCTCTAATAAATTATTTTTCTTAAGTTTTATGCCTGTAACACTTAGAATAAACAATATATCTTACTGTTTTTTAATGAAGGAGATGGAATTATTCTTGTTCATTTACAGATTTTATTAAGAAGCAGATGAACTTCCATAACTGGAGAGAAAATGGGCTTTCAGGAAAACTAAGAGATAAATACACTCCTGAGTATGTAATGATACTTTTTCTCCATCACTCCCCACCTCACCATACCAACTGGATTACCTCAGTGTTGCTCCTGCAACCATTTTGTGTGTTAAAAATGTAGTTGATCAGCAAATGACATTTCTTCTGAACACAATTTGGACTCTATAGGGACCCTAAAAATTCTGTAGAGTTAGATTTAATTTTACCTTTTGGCTTCTTGGGTGGAAAGACTAAATGACCCTTTTTTTTTCATTGTTAAAGCAATTTAAGTCCTTTGGGCAGAATTTACAAAGATTTTTTTGTATCTAAAGACAATAGCTCTGAAACTGTTGTTTAGACATGCATACAAATACTATTGTGTGTCTATTAGCATTGTGGTCCTGAGACATGAGTTTCTCGAGCTTCCCGTAAGAGGATCCTGTCATCATTTTTTTAAAAAGTCTGCAGATTTGTAAATGACTTTGGTACTAACTGTACCTTTAATATATCATCTTTAAAGTGGGGATAACATTTTCTATCCTATCTATATGCTACAGCCTGCCTGGAGCAGGGATGGGCTGTCAATTGAGGGGGGTGAGGTGTAGTGCTCATGGACTGTCTTCTGCAGTCTTCTGCCGTCACTGGTAATAATAGCAGCTGTAATTAATAGTAACAATAACAATAACACATCACTGCTGTGTAGAAAGTGCAGACAGGTTGGGTTTTATTGTGTTGGTGTTAATATAAAAATATTTAGATAGATTTGTTTTAGAAACATGGATTTAAATTTCTCAGTCCAAACAAAGTCATTCGGAACTTGTGCGGAACACGATGTACTGGCCCTCTTTGGAAGCAAGCAGACAAACAAGCAGTCTCTTGCTGTGCTGCCACAAGGCATATTTATTATTTATTCTTCTTTTCTGCCCAGTTTATTTTTCAACACCAATTAAAGGCTTAGTCCTGTCTCTGAGTCCAAAATACCTTGGGCTTCAGCCATCCTGGGTATTCATTGTGTTTTGTCTGTCTCTTTGTTCTGCAAAGAGGACCATCAGCCCAGCCCGCTTACTACAAATACTGAATCAAGACATCATCAGGTTATTTTTTTCCAAATGTTCCCTTTTTCTGAGGAGGGGAACAAAGGCTACCAGCATTATAAACAGGGAGGCCTTTTTGCCTAATAAAATAAGTCTCTATATATTAAGCAAAAATGAAATGAAGACAATGCATTGTAAATTCTCTGATTCACTAGGTTCCTCCAATAATTTTTTTTAACACACTGTCCTGTAATTTTATTTTAGATGCTGGAAAGTTGCAACTGTTTTTTTTTTCCCAGCCACTGTTAATTCTGCTTAACACTGATGGTTTTTATCTTCATCTGGGTATCAGTCTGGCCTCTGAAGTCAGCTTGTCTCTAAAAACCAAGTTTGTCAGTTAAATATTGTTGCAAGGCAAGACCTGCAGTAGACATTCCAATGGCCCATGAAAAATGTTCATGCCCCTCCAAGTCATAGTTAAACCTGTCAATGAGTCAGAAACCACGAGGTTAACATGGTACTGGGTTCAATCCAGTCCTAGTTCAGCCATGGAGGTCCCACTGCAGGGACACCACCTGGTGTGCAGAATGGTGTGCTCTGTCTGGTGTGCCTAGAGAAAAATGACAAAGAACCTAAATTTCCTAACTCTGACACACCTCTTCTCCCATGCAGGAAACCTGCAGGGAACAGGCTGAAATGGCTGCAGGGATTTCCTTGCAGAGCTCTGCAAACCTGTTTTCTCACACCTGCACCAAACAGAAACACTGTGAAGAGCTTACAATATTTCTTAACATGCTGGGACATGAAGGGGGCCCATCTGGAAATGAGCGAGTACCGAGGTCCATGGGCATTTTCAGTGCTTATCTCTTGCAGCTGGCAATAACTCTGAGGCTTTGGAGAAATAAGTTCAAATCTCTGCTTCGCAATGGATTTTCTGTGTGACTCCTATGACTTTAGCAAGCAGGCATTTACTGCCATGGGGAAGCCCCTGCATTGGTCCTAGCTCCCCACACTGGTGTGCAAGCCCTGGATATTGCAGACTGTCTGTCTCACTGGCTCCTTCCTCCTATGTGTCACATTCAGAAGGAAGACCTGCTGACCTCTCGCAGGCAGGCTTTCGAAGCAAGACCAAGTGGGTGCTTCTCTGTGTCTGTGGATTAGGGACATGGTCCCAACCACCACAGGTGACTTGACCATGGCAGAAGTCAAGAGAAAAGGCATACAGAATGGAAGAAGGGCCCTCAAGAGGTCCATCGACATGTCATGCCACTTAATATGGGCAGTCTTCCTACCTAACGCGACATAACCATCACTAGGTTGTCTTCTCGGACAAATTCTGCAACTTTGTCTTAGAACTCATGAGAATACTGTGAAGATCACTAGAGTCAAGGCTGCAAGGTAGGTCTTCTCTGTAGAAATAAGAGGAACTATTCACATACTTTAATACACATAGAAAGAAAAAGACAACAAAACAAAACCTGGATCAAGAACAAATGATTATCTTCCTAAGGGGCAAAAATCAGCCCACAGACTAGATTGTGAAGGGAAGAGTTCCATAGCTGGATTGTCAGAAAGCAGAAAGCTTGGCACAGTGTCCTGCAGAAGCGTAACAGCTCCCATGTTCATTATAAGATTACAATTAATGATTAATACATCCAGGCTCAGCTGCTTTTTCCACAACTGCTATATGGATTGCTCTCGTTGGAGCTGCTGGTACGGCAGCCCTTTTGATGCCAAGGGGAGTTCCCCATGCAAATAAAGCAGAAAGCAAAGATTCACACTGAGAACGGAACAAGGAGACCTGACAGAGGATTTTATCTCTCCATCAACCACATCATGTGAAAAGCTGTTTGTTTCTGTGGCTGCAACTGATTAACTAAACACTGGCAGAAGGTACCAAATGAACCTGTGCAAGAACAAAAAGAACATGTGTCCCTTGAAGGCTGCCTGCAGTTTTCCAGGGGAGCTATTCTGGATCTGAGATACCAGGTCAGACTTCAGTCAGGTTTCCTCTCTCCAGGGTCAAGACAGAAGTTTGCTTTTGGCCATTAACTGCGACACTTCGTTGCAGCTGTGCAGCTTACAAGGCCTCAGCAACTCCAGCCTATAACCTCAGGTCTGCCCACATCCTCCTGGAAGGGAACATGTCCCCTTCTGTAGGGGAAGCCAAGGCAGAGATAGCTCACACAGAGTAAGAGGTATGTAGTCCAAATCCCTATCCGTTGCTGCATTCTTGTTCTAACTTTTAACTTTCAATTTTGTGCTTAAGTACTGGAAGCCCATTATTTATAGGGCATTTCTCTGTGACAGTTTAATTTGGGGATAATGGGGTGGAATTGACTTTGAAAAGCGGCAGAGGATATAGGGAATGCAAACATTTACCAACTCCTCTGAGGAACAGCAAAACAAGAAAACAAAAAAGAGGGAAGGGGTACATATAAACATGATTATAAAATGAAGATTGTATTTCATTTCCTAGCATCTGTGGAACAAAGGGATGTCGAATGCCACTGAGTTTAAGTCCTATTGTCTGAGAGGGCATGTAGAATGGAGAAAGATTTATCATGGTTTCTTTAAGCTCTCAGTTTTCTGCCTAGCAACTTTGTAGCACCCATTTGTAGGCTTTTCTGCATCTTTTTAACTTTGAAATAATTGGGTACCTATGAGATTGGCAGGAGATCAGTGCTATGGAAAAGGCAGGAGGTTACAGTAAATGGGAAAAGTATATCTGCAGTTAGAATTGCTTTGTGAGCCATTACCTTTTGGTACCTTCCCTGATCTCAGGGCAGATCTTTATTAATAGGTTCTTCTTAACAAGGGTTGCAGCAAGATATAGATTTCCAAACTGGCTGCCATGGAAACAAGTTGCTTATTAAGCCCCCCTAGCAAACCCCTGTCCTCTTTTTACATTGTTAGTGCTGAGGATGACAGTCTGTACATACTCAGACTTTTTGTTTCCTGCAGTCAGGTTTGAGGGTGTCTTAGCATGTGAGGACTGTTTCCTGCTGGAGATTACAAAGAACCACCTTCTCCTTCCTCACTCCCTTTCAGACAATGTTTGGGCAGCTGAAATAAAGTGCCTGGGAGCCTCCAAAATACTGAGAACAAAGGGCACCAGAAAAATTGTAAATTGGTGTGACAAGACCCCAGGTAAAATCTGAGACTAATTAAAAAGATATGAAGGTTTTTTTTAAAAAAAGCAAACCCAAACCCTGTGATCACCTATATTTGGCTGTAAAAATCTGTAAGTTGCCATTCTGAAGATTGCGAAACTTGGGTGGTTTGTGTATTTTCAGCAAGGAGATTTTTCCTCACACACAGAAATGGTAGGGGGAAGATGATGTATATATTCTTGTGACCCTTAAAGAAACTTACCCTCACTCGGAATAGGGGTGCTGTCAGCACTTGGACTCTGTTTCAGGATCTGTAAATAAACAGGACACCCAGGGGCTTTTGTCATACTCTTTAATTTGCTACTCCTCTTCTGCTTAGAAGCAGAGGACTGCAGTGTTATATATGGCTTTGTCTATACTACTGTCTGGTACTGGAGGCTGCTGGTGGGTGGTAGCACAGAGGGATTGCAAGAGCTTCAGGACAGCTAACCCAGATGTGCCAGCAGTCTAATGGTAGCTCAGTGAAGCCTGGGCTTTTCTAGCCTGGGCTTGTTTACCCTCACCCCTAGTGCAGTCCTACTGTAGGTACATCGATACAAGGCCGGCCCAGGAGGACCGATACCCATCGTAAGACCTCATTGTCACACTTGGGAAGAACTGAGTATCTCTCATTTTCACTGCAAAATCTGACTTCTCTTACAGGTGTGCTGGCATAGAGAGGGTTTAGCGTTTTAATAGCAGTCTCTCCTCTTCCTTCCTGCTGGAAGGAATTACTCAGCCAACGTCAGCTTGCCTGGCAGTGTGTCCCATTAAAAGGCTCTACTCTGTAATTGCCATGACGTCCCTGTACGGCACTAGGCTCACGCAGAGCATCTGGAACCCATAAGCCAGCAAAACCACCAGGCGCAGGTCAGGAACTCAGCTTGCCACTAGGGAGTTTCCTCACAGGCTTGTGTTTACTACTGTCTTAAAATAAATCTCTTTGAAAGCTCTTCAGTGTCAAAGCAAACTGGATAAAAGGTCAAGAAGGGCTTTTATTCTACCATCAGCTGCCTTCCAAGTTTGCCTTCCATCACAACCTTGATTACTCTGCCATTGTCTATCTTTCTCCATATCTTTATTTCCCTTGAAAAAGCCGTTCTTAAGTATCCCCAGTCAAGGTGTTTGCATGGCCAGTCTATGAGCTCTGTATTAGAGATCCCCACACTATTTCTGAGCAGGCTGGTGCATTCATACAGATGGTAAGGCTCAGTTCTGAACTTTGTTTAACTGGTTTAAGTCCAGGGGTTGCTGCATTGCTCTCCATTGTGTCCTGCAGTTGATGGTCTTGCCCCTTAACTCACCTTTCTCTATTGCCTAGGTCTCAGGAACTTTTCAGGGACTTATTTGCCTTGTGCACTGCATTTATCCTCTCTTACCCAGCTAAGGTGGGGCCACTCTCTCTCTCTCCTGTGCAGACACTATGGTAAAAGTGAAGGTGCCTAGATCCTCCACTGATTTGTGTTGGCACAGCCAACTTCATAGACTTCAGGAAAGCTTAAATTATTTGTATGGGCCCAAGTAATTCTAATGGTTAAACAAGGCCATTTTGTTAGCTGCCACCTAAAAATGTAATTTAAAACCAAAACCACCCTTTGCTGGCATTCATTGGTGACTGAAACAAATCATTTCAATTTAGAGCCAAATAGGATAATGGAAGAGAAGGTCAGCAATTGGGCCATTGAAATAGTGACAAAAAGAGACCACTGATGCAGTTAATGTCATCAGGCCAAGGTAAGTATCAGCTGTTTGTGCATGAACATAATCAGGGTTTATAGTACAGAAGTGAGCCTGTGTGGGATTAGGTTTGGAATATTTCATCAATTATATAGCTGTAAGCTATAATAAAAAATAATAATACTTTGCACTTGCATAGTGCTTTCATCCTCAGATCTCATCTCGAAGCACTTCATAAACATTAATTAAGCCTCCCGCCCCTGTGGAGTACATATTAGATTATTATTATTATTATATCAGTTTTTAAAATGGAAAAAAGAAGTTAAGTGACTCACCCAAGGTCACCTCCATCATGCTCAGGAGGGCTGTCAGCTGACAGTCATCTGAGATGCAGTCTCCAAACTGAAAGAAAGGATGGGGTGAGCTGAGGAAGATAAAGTGATATTGCTGCTTCCTTCTGATGTTCAGCTGTACCAGAGATGGAAATGCTGGGTCTTTGCAATGCACCTTTTTTTAACTATGCATGGGTAAAAAACAGTTTTGTGAGCAATAGAACTAATGAAACCTGATTTCCTTCAGATGTTTGTCTCATGCTTGTGCTATGTTTCTCTGTTCCAAGTTTTTCTTAAGACTGGTGCATCTGTATCATGATGTAGATTCATTAATGCCTAATTTGTGTTGAGATCACTCTTCAACCTTCCTCTCAGCTAGGGAGGAATATTTATTTGGGTCTTTTCCTCCATTCACATCCTTTTTTTCTTCTGAGACCTACAGAAACTGAACATCTGTAAGGCCTTTCCCCTCTTGTTAAATTTACTTTGCAACTGGCCAATGGACTCAAACGTCACCAGGAAGGAGCAAACAGACTCATAATACAACCACAGGCTTGGTTTCAGGACAGACGTCCTATGTCTCTTCCACTTTTGTGCATATCAGTTGAAGCCCAGTGGACCATACAAAGCTTACATTTCAGGAAAAATGTAAGCAGCCTTTTTTCTCATGTGGACTTTCAAGCACTAAGGTTATACAGCAAACTGAATTTTTTAACAAATGCATGCATTCCCTCTCTCTCTCTCCCTGCTTTCAGGACAGCCCATGCCATTACAAGCATTAGTTACAGGTTAAATATACTTGCTCTTACAGAAATTAAAAACCCTAAGGGACACAGGTTACAAGACAGGTTACAAGGGACACAAGAAGTAACAGAGGACAACACTGTGACTGAAGACTAACATTTAAGAGATCAGCTCCCATTTAGGCATAAAAATAGTTTAATAGTAACTTTATTAATTATCTCCCTCAGTTTATTTTGTTCTTTTGCAACTCTGACTGTTAGCACTGAGATGAAGGGGGGGGACTGCTAAGATCCTTGGCAAATCCTGCCTATTCTAAAGCATTTGTCACCAGGAGATTTCAAAGTGACATGTAAAGGAGGAGGTTTTGCTGTTCTTATCTTACCATGTATGGAGAATGGGAAAGTCAAGACACAGAGCGGCAAGGTGAGATGCTTTTCACTGCCTGGTAGTGGGGTCCCTGCACACCAAGCCATGCAGCAGGGAATTGGGTATTCTCCTGCAAAAATGAGTACTTTGCTGTGCTTATGAACTTGCTAGAACCTGTGAATATGTCTTTCAAAAGACATATTTGGAGGGGCTCTGATATTGCAGCAGAATTAAAGTGAATGAAAACAATACCACATTGGTAGAGCATGTATCCTATCTCATCTATTCTCTATGCCAAGCCCCAGTCCAAGAACAAACACTTTCAGCTCCCCATTTTGGAGATACAGTGCTGTGATGTGAGGCTCTCTCTTCTGGGAGAGTTCCTCTCTGGTTTTCACCTGCAGGAGATTTGAAAACCCGCAGAACCCACGGGGTTTATCATCTCTCTGCTGTGCCTTTGAAGGAGGGATGGAATTGATAGGTTTTCAAAAGACAATAGCTTGCTAAGTGGCTATGGCATACATAGAAGTATTGGATACAGATATACTGACACTGCAGCTCTCCCCGTCTCTTTGACTTGTCAGATAAAGCCACCTGCGTTAGGACTGTACATAGTGACTCCTTGTCACATTGGGAATTTGGAAATTGAAAATAAGGTCTGGCATAAGTGAGAATAGCTCTAAATATTCTCTAATTCTTGATGGGTTCCTAAAGATGCCAGGGACCTGCTCCACAGCGCAAAGTGACCTACAGTCTGCTGAGAGAGATGCAGGACAAAGACACCTTCTACCACTCCTGCAGGAGAATGACAGCTATGGTAAAACAGAGCAAAGCCAGTGAAATACTCCCTTGGCCACTGCAGCCGACCTGGACTGTGGATGTGGGCTGACTCCAGACCAGGAACATGTGCTTTTTCCTTGTAATCTGGACTGATTTAGAGTTCATTTGCTCAAAACTCACATATACTGAACCGTGACACTTATTTTCTCCTCTTCCTCTCTCTCTTGCAACAGATGGATTGCAGAAAAGAGTGAGGAAAAAATAACACCTTACTCTTTTGCAGGAGAAACAAAGCAGGAGGCAACATCTTCAAGCAAACACTGTCTGTCTCTTCTGGCCACAGAGCCTTTCACTCTCAGTCTCCAGTCCTGCTGGCTGGAGAAAGAATAAGATCCTCTAATTAGTTTCCTCAGTTTTAAAGCTGGTAGTCCACAACATAACAGGAAAGGATAAACAAGCTCACAGTCACAAACTGATTTATAGGAGACTTTCAATGGTCCATGCTGAAGAGATTTAAGGCCTAATTCAAAGCCCTTTGAATGTCATTTGAAGTTTTCCATCAATGTCACTGAGGGGTTTGGATTAGTTCTCTGACAACTGGGACACACACAGGGTTTTATGGGAAGAGGGTTGTTTTTTTCCTCAGATTGAGAAAGTTACTGTTCCTTCTTGGCAATACAAAATATCTATTAAAGTACTCATGTGTGTGATCCCAACCACCTCCTTTGGTTGACCTCTGTGACTGCTGTTCATACAGATGTGCCTGATACGATGCAGCCATTTTTTTTCTTCAACTTTCATTAACTTATAACTACAATGAATACGTGCTTAAATAAAAGAAAGATTAAATATTTTTGTTAAATGTGGAGAGTACCTTTGGATGCCAAAATTAATTATGTGTTGAAAATGTAGCTATCTATTTGAAATTGCAAGAATAATAGATATGAAACATTCCTAATAACCTAAAACCCCTTGGGCTTTGAACGTTCTACCTCTGCAATAAAAGTCAGAGAATTTATCTACAAAGTTACATAGCCGAAAATCTATTCACAAAGAACGCTTTACATTAAATATAGGCAGAGTTTTCTGATTCCCTGGGTATAGTAAAAAACACTATACATGCATGTGTTTTTACAGATGTTTGAAACACAGGGTAGAGTCCAAGGGGTTTTGGAGCAGACATTTTGGAGTATCCTAATTGAGACCTCTCTGACAGGTGTGTAACAGCTACTCAGTATCCCTCGCCTCTGGCTCTGGCTCCCCAGTACTCTGCAACTTGCTCAATCCACTTCAGTGGTAAAACAATTCCTGAATATTTCCATTGGGATCCACTTGGGATCCAGAAGATGAAATAGCCACTGATATAATTTATTTAATCGTTCTCTTACTACCCAAAGCCACTTATAGGCATTTTAGGTGACAATGGCTAAGACACAAATGAACATAATAGAATAGCACAAAAATATTAAAATTATAAAAATTATTCCTATTAAAAGTTAAGAAAGGTTATTTAATTTCAGGAAATTCCATCCTTGCTTAATTATATTATAAATGCCACAAAAATACTCTGGTCAGTCTCTAAAAGAAATATAAAGAAGAAACTGTCTGTTTAATAAACAATTTTTCTCACTGTTAAGCCTATTAGCTTAATACAATGTACCAGTTAAGGAAATATAACACTCAAAATATGATAGGTAAGATATATTGTCTTGCTTTGTTCCCTTTATATTCCCTCACATTTTATCCTAGAAAGCAGAAATTTGACTTACTTAATTTTCCATGTAATTTTAAACAATTTACATGAGATTCAACCAGCACTGTCCCTTCAAGGAAATGCTCTGCTTAGGGAATGCCTCTGCCATAGTTACTTGTAAAAGGAAAAGGAATGAAGAGTAACCTGTGCAGTGACAAAAGAAATGGTTTTGTGGTTAAGCAACAAACTCTGGACCTGAAGGACACTAGCCTGATGAGAACAATCAAAATAACAGCAACCAGATTTTCAAAAAAATTCAGCTTCTTAGCCAAAGCAAACCGAGATTTTCAAGAGGCCTTAGTAGTTTCGCTTGGCCTCAGGTCAGCAAAACACTCAGGTCAGCAAAACACTTTTCAGGTCAGCAAAATACTTTTAAATAATTTGACCAATGATTCTACTTGTTTACTTAATGCTGGACATCTACTAAATGCCACGTTGAATCATTATCTTCATAGATGCTGGTTTGGGAAGGACTTGACTGATCAGGCCACAATTCAGTCAGCATACCAGTGGGACTTCACCAGAGACTATGGTCGGACATGTGCCCATTTGATGGCTATGTCTATGTTACCAAGTAACTCGGTGCAACAGGAGCAAAGTAGTAGGTTGACATAGCCCTGCTGAGCTCCCTACATGTCCACTGTTTGCAGTTTAAGATTTTTGCTTTAGACTAGATTTGGTCTGATCCCCTGGACTGAAAGTCACGACCAAAGAAATTGTTTGAAACTGTCCAATGGACCAGGTCCTGTTTTGGACCCTCCTGTCCCTCTGGGAGCTGACTGCATTTGGTGAACTCTGGAAGTGGAGCTTCTGGATGTAGTTCATTCAGACCAGGCAGTTTGCTTCAAAACTGCTCTGCTGCTCCAAAGAAGAACACTAAGAGATGAAGCTGTGATGGATTACCTAAAAATGAGGAGAGAGAACTGCTTTTGGAAACAACATCTTAAATCTCCCTAAGCTACAAGGAAATCACTCTGGCATGCACTTAAATGTCCTTCCTCAGTTAGAGAGAATCTTCTATGTCTGGTATGAGGTACCTTTTTGCCTGAATTCCCAACCTGTTGTACTTCCGTTCTTTATCTCTCTTTGATAGAAATCTGGTCTGAAATTTCCCAAGGCATTTAGATAAAAAGATGACAGAAGCTACTGAATAGCTGCAGGATACGGAAGCCAACCCTCTTCAGAAATTCCAGCTGGGAGGGAAAGCATCTTAGCAAAGGTATTCTTTCTCATCATGTGTTTGCACAGTCCCTGCTGTACAGAGGACACCTCCCTCTCCCACCTTGTATGGGGCATTTTGTTAAGTTCAGTTGAAGAAAATTGCTGCAGAAATAGGACAAATGAATCAAACCAATATTTACAGAATATTCAAAAATGGCTTTTTTACAATCTAAGACTTGAAATTCAGCACTGTTTTTCTATCCCAAATCTATCTGCTTGTTTGTTTTGTCAAAAAGTTGACATTTTCAGCTGCAGAAGGATTAATTCCAAGGAGTTTCAATTCTATGGCTCACTGTAAATTAAAAAATAATACAAATAATTTACTAGGAATAGAGACACTCTGCAGGTTATTATTATTTTGTAGTCTTCCTTAGCCAGGAAGGCAGGCTGTCAGTTATTAAACGGTGACCTAATATTCTGCTCTCACTTTTGCTGCAAAGCTGGAATTCTCCGTGCTATTTTACCAGGAAATAATAATAAAACATCTTTAGGCACATGCCTAACAATTCATGCCATTATTGCTAATAATCCTGTCTTTTTTGAGATGCATGTTAACACAAAGAAATGGAAGTAATTTCAAATTTTCCTGTAGAAATTTGAGTATTACTAAAGTGTTTATCTGTCATAAAGCACTTGCATACGCTATTCCTAATGAGTGCATGAGACATGAGTGTGTGTATATGTACATGTGCTTGCAGGCAAACATGTTCATATCCATGTGCCTGTTCATGCATGCGTAAGTACACGTATCAGAGGTGTATGCATGTAATTACAGTTTCTGGATGGTTATGATTATCAAAAAATAATAATTAAGGATGCCTTCAAAGAGGCTTCACATCTCATTATGGTCGGAAAGATATTTCTAAATACTAAATCCAAATAATTATTGTAATATCAGGCAGTGTTATCAAAAAACCCAGGTGATTTGAAAAGAAACATAGCTTATAATTCTTACTACTGAGTTACATCTTCAAGTTTCACTAATTGCTATGAAAGAGAGTCAAATATGCATGCCATATTCTTATTTATATGTACAAAACTCTTTCATGTTAAGACAAAACCAATCTGAATTTCCTTAAACGTATCTTCTTATCTAGGTCTCAGGTAAGGCTGATACGAAATTCACAGATTTTGAACCTGTTCTCATGTGCATAAACCTAGAGTAGTATCTTCAGCTTTTATGTAGTTATTGCCAAAAACCTCAAATCAACCTCCCTCCCCTCTATCAAAAAAAGCTGCTGCCTTTGGAACTAATCTCATGACCTGCATAGAATTAATCCAGTCTAGCTTCAGTAAGCCTTTGTATATATATTTATATGATCATACCTGCTTTCTTCTGGCATCAGTGAATTGCTTGCAGAATTAATTCCCTGGCAGACTTTACAGTGGAGTATAATCTTAAATTGTTTACTAGGCTACAGTATGATTTTCATCTACCGGAGGCTCAAGCACAGCGATACCATCAGTTACAGAAATGCAACACTGCTACGCTAGAAAAACTACATATTGATCTCACCCATACTCAGCATTCTGCTTTCAAATCTTGCAAGCTCCCAAATAAGCATGTAAGTGAAAATGGAGGCTTTAAGGTATTATGGTAAATGAAATTGCAAAAAAAAATGCTCTCAGATGAATTAGGATAATATTTTTATGACATTCATCAGTAATTCTTGAGCCAGTGTATAAACTGGTACACAAGCATATTGAGTTGCTTGCCCAGAATCTAGCTGTTAACAAACGCATTTGGGAGATAATGACTACAAATCCACCGTTGTGCACATGCTGTATGACTGTCTCTTTCTGCAGTAAAGCCTTTTGGGAGGAAAGTTATTAAAGGAATTACACTGACTTTGGGCACTCAGTTTTAGTGGTTCTTGTCATGCACAGTATTTGCCATTTACATCCATTGAATAGATAAGGACTAGAAACAGTTCCAGAGAGCAAAAATTGGAGCCAAAAAAATTTCGTAAACTGGAAAAACAAATCAACCACTGAATTGTACATTAGCTCAGTGCTTTATTGGGTAGCAACAAAGGTTAAAAACCAAACCAAACCAAAAAACACACACACACAAAATTACCCTCTTTTATTAGGAAAGGAAATGCCATGGTTTTTATAGAGCTTACTTCTAATTCCCTGCTGTGATTGGTTATCTCTGGTGGAGGATAGGGACTCCAGTAGCTTTGCTAACCATCTGTGTCATTTAGACAGTCCTAGGTCATATATAGGAGAGAACCAAAGTCAGACAGAATTATTCTAATCTTGTGGGGTTGTCCATGTGTAGACAAGCTTTGTTTATGCTTTGTAGCTTCTTTGTGATGCTTCACATAACCTCGCATTTTGAAATAACTTTTCATGGGCTTTTAACAGAATCATTTTATTGTTGAAATTGTCACAAAGGAGGGCCCAGTCCTGCAAAGCTTCATTCATAGTATTTTTTTTTAAAAAAAGAATCACTGAGCTTTGACAAAGACTTTTCCAGTCCCAGATTAAAGTCATTTTCAAAAGAGGCAAGTGGCATTATCCCCACTTAGTCCAGGTAAAGTCCCATTGGAATCAAACAGAGGTCTGAGCATCTGTAAGTTGAGTAACTGTATCAAAAATACAATCAAATATTAATTAAAGTGAAAGACATCTCATGGGGCGACAGTAGCACATAACTATTGTGCACAGGTATTAAAAAAGTAGCTGTACATTGGCATTTCGTAGAATAACTTTTATTTTTAAAAGTATTAAAACAATTACTTAAATAATGGAAGCAGGAACAAAATGCTACAAAGTTTAGGTCTGTCAGAAAGCAAGCTGACACCGTAGATGCGGTCTGAGAAGAGTCAGAAATCAACTGAGCTGAAGAGTTGCAAAGAACTCGTTCAGACAGCAGGAACTGGGAAGTAGTAGTTTCCTGCAGCATTAATGGTGATTTCTGTGTGCTGGATGGCAGCAGGGCAAGGAGGAACAAGAGAGCAGTCGCATCAAAGAGGCCATAAGTCTAAGGTGATTGTGAATCCTGGCTGGCAGTGTGAGTGCAAGTCTGCTTGATACTCTGTCCTGGCTGGTCCAAACTCTAGTGCCAGCTGCTGGTAGGGGACATGTCCACAGTGTGGGGGCTTGGGCAGTCCCAGCAGCTGCCTGGGCGTGCGCACGGAAAGAGGTGCCAGTGGCTGAGCTTGTACGTATTTCACTCTTCACCCTCAGCCCTGCGAGCATCACAGGGCTATATCAGAAATCACTGCAGGCTGGGTTCAGCCCACAGCCTGGGCCACCAAGATCCAAAACATTTATTTTTCATTGAGCTACTACCTAAGTGCAGCACAATTGATAATGTTCACTGGGGAAGATCCAAAACAGGAGGCTGGAGCACACTGCCAGGCAGGACTGAGTTGCCTTGGCAGCACTACCTGGTAGTGAACTTGGAAAAGTAATTAATGCAATATTTAATTTTACTCAAAGTGAATGTCATGCAGGTGAGGACTTAATCAACACACACTAGGTGGTAATGCTTTTAGAGTCAGACTTTACGTAGGTGTCTGTATTTCTGACCTTTGAGCAAGTTTTTTTCCTTGTCCCTTCTCCCTCCCCTTGCATAAATATGCAGAATGCAGCTCTTGGTCACTCAGTTTTCCTGTCTTTCCAAAAAGGCATCAACTGCATCACTCTCTTCTGGTTCTGGAGTATGCCCCTACTCAAATCCCTCCAGGCATTAGATATAACCAGGACTGAATCATCTGCAGAGGATAAAACATGATGTCTTTGGAACAAAAATTGCACTTCACATGTACCTTCCTAGCCTGTTGTGAAGTCTTGAACTGCAATAGATTGGAAACATTTGTGACCCTCTATAGCTTTGCTGACAGCTAGTGCTTTTAATATAATTAAGTGAATATCCCAAATGTATAAATCTCTGGTCTGTAAAGCCTGACCTGAAATCTCACCAATCTGCTTGAAGCTGCCTGGCAGTTCTGGTTTTGATCCCAGATGGGAATACTGAGAGAATTGATTTTGTCATTGTGAGAAGCCTGCAAGTTTGTGAGTATGCATATACAAATGAATATACGTACATATGCATACCTACATAAAATCTGGATCTTTTTAAAAAAGCTCAGTTACATGTGGTACTAGCAGTGAGTAAAAGTTTTAGGAAGGAGTCCAAGTTTATCCAAAGCAATTCAGTACTGCTTCATTCAAACCCATTTTAAACCTGAACTCTTCTGCTCTTTACGATGGAGACATTCATAAGTGATAGCCTCTCAGATAATCAAATCCAAACTATTGTATTAAATTAACTCAAAATTAATAACCAGAAGACCCCAGAAGATAATTAAAGGGAGCAAGGTATTAAGAACACTAAAATGAGGGAAAAACAGAGCAGGATTAATGAATAAAGAGCAGATAAGTTAAAGAAATAACAATTTGGTGCCTTTTATGCAAAGCTCACAGAAATCTGTCTTGTGGGTTAAGGCTGAAATCAATTTATCTATATTTGGACATACCTCACAGTGTCAACAGGAGCCAGAAGCATAGGGAATCTAGAAACACTTGCACAATAATTAACAATAGCCTCGCTAGCACAGCCCAGCCAGCTCTCATTCAGGATGCATTCTGGCCATCACAGCAAGCCCTGGGAGAAATTCAAGTCAATAGAGAGAATAAACCGTGTGACATGTGTGAGTTTGCCTTGTGCAGAGCTGCATCTTTTTCCCTCTGAATTGTGTAGTGCCCCAAGCAAATTGGTGTGCTGTTGTAGAAATCAAATGAAATCACACCAAGATGTCTGGCAGTGGCCAAAGAAAGACTTCTTAATGAGCAAATAAAGAAGTCAAATACTTAAAAACATGCATTTGAAGAATTGCAGCATTGCTACTGTGGGCTGGATAACCAAGAGGTGTGAACGGGAACAACTCAGTTGATTTCTGTTCATCAATCTAAAGGTCTGGCTAAACAACTCTAAAGGTCATTGAAAGTCAAAAGATCATTAGCTGAGCCTCTGGTGGGGTACAATCCCCGATTTAATAGGGTACTGTATATGCCTGAATGTAATATGGCAAACATTGGGAAATGCACTTTGATGTATCCACTAATGTTTCAAGTTGGTTGTAAGCTTTTTTTCTTTTTTCCTTTTTTTTTTGGTGACAGTCTGGTGTTGAAAATTTTATTAAAACCTCTAAGAATCACATCCATTTAGCAATATCTACAAGTTAGTTGCCTTGTGTAGCTTAGTAGTTTGGGCTCAGTAAAGACCAAGAAAAACTCCAACAGGAAATTTGTCCCATCTTAGGAAAAGTGTTTATGATGAAGAAGTTAGATGAGGTAAAACCCTCATTCAGGAAAGCATCTGGGGACATGCTCTTATCCTATTGACAGCAACAGGGCTTAAGCTCATGTTGAAAGTTAAGTATATGCTTAAACATTGAAAAAAAGATGCTTTCCAAGATTATGGACTTTGATGACTGAGTGGCTACTTGTTTAAGTAGCATAAGGTCAACAGGCAGCTTTCTTGGCCCAGTTATGTGATAGAAAAGTCTTACATTCTTCTCCATATGCTACAGAAATTTAACTGCCCATAGTAACATCACCAGAATTCATGCAAGTGATGAGTAGAACAGACAAAAAAAAGAAAAAAAAAAATTTCAAGCCACAGCTTCTTTGTGAGGAACGCAAGTAAGTTACTACTTTCTTCAAACAGCATTTGACTGTCAGTCTCTCAGAGGATACAAACAACACAGGCTAAACTAACACAGATTACCCTTACTTTTGAGTACATGCACTTGATCTAGATTAATTAAGACAGCTGTTCTTCAGTAACTTGGTCATTTCTTTTGGCACTCAGTTAGGAGCACAAATATAGAGCTTTTTGTGAGAGGTAAAAAATTGTCTCAGACTAAGATTCAAATTCTTCCCTGATGGGAAGCCTCTTTTCTACTGTTTTTGCTATTTGAAGAATAGATCCTTATTTTCCAGAAGGATAATTTGAAATTTGCAGCAGAGAAAATTCCAATTAGTATATTACATTAAAAGCTCCATCATTGTTTTGCGTGTACTGGAGGAGACATCCATGATGCATTCTGTCATATTTGATTATTTTTTTTTAGGCAAGTGATTTGAAAACTCTGACATGTAGTTTATTAAAAACATCTTAAGAAGTTTTGAATGCATTTTGAAGAAAAATTCCCAGATGTATCTTCTTATATGGGAGACAGAGGAGTATTTGACCCATTTATCACAAAAGCACTTCTAAAAAGTGCTTAGCTTCACTAAATTCTTCAAGTATTGTTCCATTAAAACAAGGATATGGAACCTCATATTCAAGTGAATTAGGATTTTAAGTTAAAATTACTATTCTGTGACTATTTTCAGTGAATTTAAAAATTCACGTTACTGGCATTAAAAAATAACAACAAAAGAAGATAAAAATGTGGCAATGAAACCAGCTGTCTCTGGTACCATGCAAATAGTGAGTCAAAAATGGAATAGAGATGTTAACCCCAGTGAGAATATCTGTCCCACTGGTCTGTAAAATATGTTTCCTAGAAATGTATGTACTTATTTCATGCTTGGAAAGATACATAAAATCTCATAAAAGTGCTATGAGAGGATAAATAACCAAAAAGGTGTTGTGACAGAGGAAGCCTGCAGATAAATGATTAACCAAGCAAGATATTTGCTTGCGTAGCAAGGGGAAGAATACTAAGGCTTTTCTTGTTCAAGGGGTGTGTTGAGAAAACAAAGATTGAAAAGGAGCTTATGAAGAGGAAAAATCACTGGCAGGCAAAAAAGGGAAAGTAAGGGAACAAGGAGTGGTATTCCTGATACTGCACCTCCAAAGAGCAATTTGGGAAATGGTACTCTCGTCCACAGATAATTTCAGAGATTCAAAATGGAGAGAGAAAGAGAAAGCAAGCTAGCAAGCTAGCTAGGCAAAAACTAAGTTCTGGTGGTCTTTTACAGTAGCTTTCTTTTGCACAAAGATGCTTTATGATTCAGTTATGTAAATGAGGTTTGTGTAGAAAGGATGTATAATATAATCAGTTTGGAACTGTAAGCATCCAACTTTCTTGCATTACAGAAAATGACTGCCTGGTGCTGCCAGGCCCTCCTTTGCTTGCCACAATCATCACAGATGTGGATAGCCTATTCAGTACCACTTCAAAAAATGGGACAGTTGGAAAGGTTATGGGCTGTTTTCCTTAATGGCAAAAACCACACCATTGTCCTTTCAAGTGCAGAAACATACTTGTCACTGTCCTCAGGGGGGTCGGGGGGTGAGCGGTGTTTGATGATGTCATATCAAAAACAAAATCACAGAGTCTATGAGACACTTTTTGTAAATAAAGGTTCTAGACTGGATTTTTAATCCCGGACCTCTAGAGTCAAATGGGAGCTGGAGAGAGGGCAAAGTCAATTTCTTACCTGTCTGCTTCAGCACAAAAATTACTACCGTAGCAATGAGGAGACATTTTTATCATACTCTTCCAGTTCCTGAGGGGACCCACAGTCAAGGAACATTACCTTAGCCCTTGTGAAGCTCATAGAGCTCATTTGATCTATAAAGAGCTTTACAAGCATAACTCACCCTAATCAGAAGCTGGCAAGGAACTATAATCACTTCTACGCTACCCTAAAAGAAAACTGATGCTGCAGTTTAGTGATGATATCCAGGTCTGCTCTGAAAATCTGTGTTAAAACTGAGATAAGGACCCAGAGTCCTGATATGCATCTAAAGCTGCACCACATTGATGACAGATCAGTTACCTCTAACTTCCACTGCATTTAGAGCAGGGATAGAAAAACTCAAAATTCAGGTTCCATACACATTTTCCCATCTCTAGAAGGCCCTGTCATCAAGCTAACTTGCTTTGAAAGTTGGATAGATGTACACCAGGCATGATTTGGTCAAAGAAGAGAAGCTACTCCAGTACATTTGAAAAAAAGAAACAATCAACAACAGAAATCATATTTAATAATACTGCAAAAAAACTGTGGCAGTCATAGGTTATATCCCAGGAATACTTAAAATGTCATACTCTTTTCTAGGATAGGATTTGAATATGCCAGCTTCACCATCTTTGTCCCCTACTTCTCTGGGCAATGGTACAATTCCACTGTAACAGTCAACCAGGTTAAAAACATATGTTATACCTGTGACAATATGAGTTCTTCCTTTGAACTTTCAGGCTCTTTCTGTAGTGGAATAATAAAATATATCTGCAGTATATGTAGGACACTTGAGGTATCCTTGATCCAGATAACTCAGGTAACAAGACTGTGGGGATACAGCTGTCATCCAGAAACATCAAAGCTCCACATAGGAAACATTGGTGCAATTTTATGGGAATACTTTCCAATTCTACAAGATTCAAGATAGTAACTCCCAACTATTTCATGCCTATCTGTCTCGCGGTGGAACATTATGATATAGAGCAGGCAGCTTGATTAAATTCATAATGTTTTTACATGGCTGTAAGGTGCAAACAGAGATTTAGTCAGCTGAAGAGCTCAATAGGCTTGAAAGTCATAGCTCCCATTCATGCAGCCTGGGACAGTAGGTATTTCATTATTGCTCTGCAGGAGAAAAAGGTTGTATGTTGCATTTGTTGTATGGCCAGTCTCTGTCTTTGTTAGACACAATCCTGCAAGTGAATCTCCATGTATGTTGCAAACGTACACACACCTTTTTCAGATTCCTGGACTTCACAAACAGGGGAAGCTTTCTCAAAGTTACTCTGAAATGAACGTTCTGCCTCATTATCATTTCAAATACCATGGCCAGACCAGGTTTATGGATCTGCCTTCTGACATTAGAGCTCTCCCTGAGGTAGCATCCCCTTATTCCTTCCTTGAAGAGTTTATTGCATCCGTGATATTATTTCCCTGCAACACATCATTCTGTTTTTATTCTGACTCCTCTCTGTGTCCTTTGTACTGTTATATTGATCATGTCATTAAACCTTCAGATCTTTCACAACAAGGAGTACATTCCTGTCCCCACTAAAGCCAATAGAATATCTGCTTACTTTAATTGTGCAAGTTCTCTCTTTATACACCAGACCTTTCTAACTGCCTTTTTTAAATGATTGTGTAATTTCTCCTTATTCTGTTGCTCATGAACTATGCTGTGGGACATGTCTGCCATCATGTTACATACTGGGGATTTTATAGTGGGAGTGACCACTGGGATTCAGCACCAGAAAAGATGTGACAATGAGAATCTAAATACACAATACAGAATAATTGTTCCCAAGTTAACTTTAAATCTGGGCCAGGTAACATAGTTTTGAAAGGTACTACTGACATTTATAAAATAATTGCTGTACATTATCATAGTCCCTTTCACTTCAGAAAACCTATGACAGTTCAGGCCAGCTATAGAAGTACCCCTGAATTTATGAAGAAAATGTAATACTTATTCTCAATCACATTTCAAGAAACAAGAGAGCTAACACATTTAGATAGGAATGCAATTCAGAAATCCATGTTAAAAGATAAATGTCTAGTGTCTTTAAACAGGCATGGCTGTATGTATTTGAAAATAGATCTTTCCCCTAAGATCTCATGAGCAAGTACAACGTACAAGGCATTTTAAATTTGCTATTCAAAATTTCAAGGACAGGGTAATCTGAACTTTATACATCCCTGTTTTTCCAGGGGGAAAACACAGAAACTTTTAAAACTGGGGTCCAGATTTTGTTTGGTCTGGTGTTCAGTCTCTCTGCTGGTCTTCAATCTACTTGATTCCACCATCTTTAATAAACATCACTCAGTTCATAGCAGCAGCATGGGGAAATTATCAGATTAGCCTTGAATCGGTATGGTGGACCAAATAGATCTGCCAGGCTTTTTCCTCCTTCCCTTTTGCTGCTGAACACCCAGCTCAAGTCTGAGGCAGGCACACACGTACAGTGTAGGCTGTGATGTGCTGTGGGATGTAGAGCCCTGAAGCATGAAAAAGTTGATTGGAATGAAAACTATGATAATCATGCTTTCATCTAAACATCCTAGCGGGGCTTCACAGGAAGGATGGCTGTGTGCAGAAGGTCAAGAGTGGCTAATAGTAGGACAGACTAAATGACACCTCTTAACTGCTGTTGCGTTTCAGAGAGCAATGCTCCAGACGTGTCAGCGGTGGCAGGCACACAAAGCGTATATTGGATATTATGAATTTAGCACTGTAGCAAGTAAAGACATACAAATAATAGCCAACAGAGCCAAACCTTGAAAGCCACATTCAGCCTCAAAAATCTTGCTTCAGTTATTCAGGAAAACCATCTAGTAGGGACTTCAAGCTAAATGCTCATTTCATTTAAGTCAACAAAATTTGTCCTCTGTAAAAATGGAAACGTCACGCTTATGACTTGAAAGAAAGACTGAAACTGGTTGAATTCTGGATCAAGTTTATATGACATTTAGCATGAGAGTTTTCTGATCACTATAAGCTTTGTTTCAGTTTTCTTCAGATTTCCGCAGACAGCTTGTCCTGATGATTATGTCCACTTGAAACATAATATATTAAAATACAGTAAATTTGGGGTTATCTATGGGTAAAAATACGTGAATACGTGATGGCAAACTGGATGTTTTCTTATTGGTTTGTTAACCCCAAAGCAACCAATCTGTTTTAACAAACACAGAAGAAAAAGAGTGAAAACAATCAGCACCTTTTGTTTGACAGGAACAAAGGAAACGTCAGACCAAAGCATTAGTATTTTCCAGAAAGTTATAAGCATCTGAAAAGAAGGGTTTATAATGAATGTGCCTCTTCAACCAGAACAAGCACACTGCGACTGCAAAGCTATCATAATACAACATACTGTACCAGTGGGAAATAAACACACATCAAGAAATCTTATTATTTCTATGACTATGCTACAACATGAGTAATTTTAATGAGTATAACAGCAACTGCCTCCCCACAGTAACTTTGCAGGCATTCTTTTCATACAGAGTACGGTGGGATCCAAGCTTTGTCAAACTTCTTTGGGCCCAGAAGACATTTAAAGGGCAGAGTCCCCTGAAATTTCTTCCCTCTGCTTACAACAATACAGGTCACTTCTGCCACATCCCTTCAGTCATTCCAGTAAGTGCTTACATGGTGCTACAACATTAACAATGCCTTTATTTCTCTGCAATACATTTTGCATTTTGTGTAAAGGGCACTGCTTTCTTCTGCTCTTTATTTCTTCAGACACTGCCAGTGACTCCAGCTCCCCATCCAGCAGTGTAAATCCCACCTAATTCCACCGAAGTCAATGGTTAGGATTGATGCTTTCAATCCTAAAATATCCAAATGTGTCTTTCTGGGTCAGTCCCGTAGATTAAAGAGTTTTATGTCACATCTTATGTGATGGGAACTATTTAGACAATCCCAAAGACATACAGTTATTACTAGGGATCCTTTGGCTGCATCTTTCAGACCAGAAACTTTCACAAAACGTCAAACTCATAAAACGGTACATAGATACTGTCTCATCCCACTCGGTGGGTTGCGAGAGGGGTGAATCTTTTCGATTCCCCGACGGTTTGTGTACCGACAAAAGCCGATCTCTGCTCGGCAGAGCCACGTGGTTGGTAGAGTCACGACAATGACTCAGAGGAACAGTCTGTCCCACTTCTGGTACCGACAAAGGCCGATCTCTGCTCAGCAGAGCCGCGGGGTCAGTAGCGTCACAACAATGACTCAGAAAAACAGGCTGGCCAGCAACTTTATTAACCGGCGAATTCCACAAACGGACAAACTTAACAAACTGGCAAGCTCAACGAACGAACAGAGGCCATTTGGCAATGGAGCTATTTTCCAGGCAACCCATCACAATTTATCCCAAACTTGTATATATTGGAAGAGCAGAGGGCGAGAGAAGCAAGAAAAGGAAAGGAAAGGAAAAGAGAAGAGGAAAGAGGGAAAGTATCACCACCCTTGGATCCCGCGATGACGATGACAGACGTGCAAATCCTCCACTGGTGGGCGCGCGCACGCGCTTCCCGGGGGCGGGGGCTTGTCTTTTATAAGCTAATCCCCGCCTCCAGGCACGCCTCTTCAGGACTTACATGGGTCTTGTTCTAGAAAGTTCTCAATCTTCTGCGCAGGCGCTGGGGGAGGGGGGTGGTTGCGAGGGTTGTCTCGGGCGGTTGCAAGCCCCTTCCTCAGATAAAGCCTGTGTGACCTGTGGCCATACGTGGCAAGGTCCTGTGGAACCCGGACCCGCGCGTCCTTCAACGCGCTCTCCACGTCCCGCTCCCGCTCTCTCCCAGCCCGTGCTCGCTGACCTGCCGTCGCCATGCAAATAGTGCCTCGCCTCGCCACAATGTTTGAGACATTAACTCTTTCAGTCTCTCACAGGTACAACCTATCATTTCATTTTGTTTCATAAGTTATACTTAGCCCACTTCAAAACGTATTAGGAACAGATCGTCAGTTGTAGTAAATAATTATAGTTCAGGTAGAGCCAAAGAAGATTTTCTGATTTATCTTCAAAAAGATCTGACCTAGAGAAGAGTATAGTAGTTATCTCTCCATCCTGTCTAAGAAGAAAACTTTTCCTATATCTCATGAATTAATTTTTTATGTCTTCTAAAGAGTTTTATCTCCACATAGTAACCTGCTTTCCTGATCCCGATGATTTTATTCATTAAGTCTTCTCATTTTAATATTTTTCTTGATTTAATTATCTTCTATGGATATTTTTGTTCAACTCCTATGCTTTTCTATTATGAAAATTGTCAAGTGCTTTAATGTTGTGAAACTTAGAACAGCTACATATTCCTCTGTAGGTTAAAATTCAAGGAGTGCATGGTAAAACGAAAACTTGTCCCAAAGTTGCTCAAGAGCTATCTTCATGATTTAAGAGATAGAAAATAAAATCATTAACATTCTAAATACACAGTAGTCTCCTACTTAAAAGTAACCCACAAAACCAATCAGAATGGACTTTATGAGGATCAGAGTTCAGGATCCTTCACAATCTGCTGTGCCATTTGCTTCCCCAAACAAGCTTGTCTTTCAACGTGTGTCCTGAGACGGCTAACGTCCTGCCTTTATGCTTTGATGCATGCACCAGAGAGTGCAAGTGTGCTGACACATTTTTTTTTCTCTGGCTCTCAAGGGTTATTTCATCTTACTAGAACCTTCAAGGGTTCGTAGGGTACAACCTGCCTCCATTTCCTAGCTGTAACCCATTGCTACCCCCATTTCCACTGTGACCACAGGTCTTGTTTATCAGTTTGTGACTTGTCCTTTCATGTACCTTTTATATACACCATATACATGCAATACAAAATCTTAAATAGTGGAAGTGAAATACACAGATAGTCTGGAATTAGTACTCCAATAACAATGTCAGCTTAACGGACAAGAAAAAAAGAATGTCAAAGTGGTAGACAAAAATCATGAAGAGTGACCAGCTTTCCTGCTCTGGAAAATGAGAGATGAATAAGAACATAAAAAAAATTTTTTTCCTAAAGGGGAAGGTCAAGATCATCTTATTTCAGTTATGAGACTTTAACCTCTCTTGGGTAGGTGCTCTGAAGTAAAATCAATAGAAAATTAAGCCGAGTAGTAGCCACTTGGCTTGTATGCAGCACCTGCAATTGAAATTAGTCATAAGTGGCTCTAGAATACCTGCCACCACTTCAGCTGTGGGAGAGGGTGTGGGACAGGACAGTCTTGAGAGTGCAGCCGTGATTATGGAGGATATCACTGCTCTCAAATCACAAACACAGAAAGGCAATGAGACCAGTATGTCTGCAAAACTGTTGGTTCAGCCTGAAAACTCCCCCATGCTCCAGAGAGGCTTTGAATTGACTATGCTAGCAGGGCTCCTGTCTGCTCAGAAATAAGTTAAGCTAAACAAAGTGACTCAGCTGAGAGATTGTGTAACCTACACAGTTCCAGGTAATAAAAAAAGAAAAAATGGCTGGATTAGTGCATTTCATACACTGTGCAAGTATTCCCATGCACTTTACAAAGCAATGAGTTTGATGCTTGAATAGTCCAGTGGCTCAGAAGACAAATCATAGCTTGGTTTATCTTCCACTCCTTTTAAAACTTGCCATGGGATCTTTAATTTCCACATGGGCAACCAAACAAATCCTTAATTTAATGTGTCCTCTGAAAAACTTGTCGTCTTATAGTGCAGCAGCTACCCCTACCACTCCCAGTACTGCACTGCACTGTCAGCACCAGGCATAGGCACCTTCAGCTGAATCCAGTATGGTATCAGCCAGGAGTAATAGTGACTGAACAATGGTAACATGAGAAATGGCAAGGTGTTCTGACCTAGTGCTATTCTGGTTTCATCTCCACTATGTTAACACTAACAGAACTTCTTGCTCTTTGCAAACTTTTAGTTCAAAAAGAATTTCAGATTAAAACATTTGTTCTCAAATTGTTGGTAATGACAGCTCAGAAGAGCTTCATAGACCATTAGCTCCCAGGCAGTGGCTTAAGTTTTTCCTCTATATTCAACAAAATCTTTTGATTCATCTTTCATCTAGAAATTCCTGGATCCACTTTATCTAATACTTTTGATTATATGTATTCAGCAGTTATTTGAATTTACTGCATAAAAGAAGCAATTTATAATCCCACTAATGGGAAAGAAAGGGGTTCTCATTTGACCAGGAGAGCTGAAAATGCATTTGTACTATATCCCTGCATACCCTCTCATAAAATCAAGATATTTTGTCATATACTACTTTGAATCAGGTCTAGAGTAAACTTCTTAAATACAGGGTTCAGGGAATCCATGCAAAGTCGAAAAGTTTCTCAGTTTCAGGGGATTTTTCTCAGAAGCAGCACAGTAGGGATTTGGAGCAGTTTTTCAGAGGTAATTAAGCAACACATGGAAAGTAAGCATCTAAATATCCTTAAAATTTGTGTCACATATTGCTGCAAAAATTTCTGCCCTTTTGCACTATTGCTTAGCTCTGCAACTTCACAAAACTTAAAGTTGGTCAGCAACACACAGAAGGTCTTTACCACTTGGCAAGACCCAGATTTATCAGTGTTTTCCTATTTTTCAACCTCAGGGGTCTCACCAGTGAAGTGCCATGGGGAATGCCATGAGAGGCTCATGCCTGAGGTCAACCCTTCTCTGCCTCATCCAGTTGTTACTCTTCGTGCACAAGTCACACAAGGACCTTGCGAGTGTTAAAGAGTTTGGTCTTCAGTGAAGCGTAAGCCTCTTGCTAACAGCAAAGGCAATACAAGTAACTAATGTTACCTTTCTCCAAGATTTCTCTACACCTTCCTAAAGCCATTTTGCCTATTGTTTTGATCACAGAAGGTGACTCTTCCATTTCTGCTAGACATCTGTTAGTACTGCATGGTTCTTAGAACATTAGCATAAGGTTTTCCTAAGGATACATCTTAACTTCATTTGCTATGCATCACCCAGAGGTCAAGATAGCTGTACATGATGAGATATAACCAAAGAAAAGGATTTCTTGCAAAACACCAAATCCCTTTCAGGGCAATTAAGAAGTAAATAAGAAGCATGATGAAAAATGACAGTTGTAGTGATAACAGTAATAATGTGTCAGAAAGAAATAAAAGAGCCAATCTTGACTGAAGATGAATTTCTGTGACTGACAGCTAGATTTCTTTTTTTTTATTTGTTCATTCCCTTTTAAACTTGCTCTTAGAACTAAAGAGAGACAATAAACATGGAACCTCTATGGTGCCAGAGACCAGAATCACACTTTAAACCAATTAAGTCTAGATGTGAAAAGTAATATACATATCAAAAGAAAATGTTGCAAAATGAAATGATTACTCTCCCTTTTCCTTTTGGGGAGCAATTGTGCCTCTGCTGAAAAAGGATTATGAATGTTCCTTAAGTGGAATTTTCTCTTTTCCCCAACTTTATGAATTACATATTTTGGTAAAGTCCAAAGGGCCTATTATGCAGCATGGGCAGATTCAGAGGAGAATGCCCAGTCTTGCTTCCAAGATCTCCTAACTGTTGAAAGCATCTGAGTTAGCCACCAGGAGATGAAACTTAAATTCTTTAAGATATTTATCCATTACACTTTGTCACTTCAATCAATTAGAATAGTAATGCTATTTAGTCTCTGATCATTTCCATACATCCTTTTTTTCATGTCCTATGCCTGAAACTGTATACAGTGATCCAAATGATGACTTACTGTCACGGTTGAGCCCCAGTCAGCAACCAAGCACCACACAGCTGCTTGATCACACTCCCCCCAGTGGGATGGGGGAGACAATCTGAAGAGCAAAAGTAAGAAAACTCATGGGTTGAGATAAGAACAGTCTAATAATTGAAATAAAATAGTAGTAGTAATAATAATAAATTGTAATGAAAAGGAAAACAATGAGAGAGAGAGAGGAACAAACCCCAAGAAAAAACAAGTGATGCAACCACTCACCACTCGCTGACTGATGCCCAGCCAGTCCCCCAGCAGCAATCACTGCCCCCCAGCCAACTCCCCCCAGTTTCTATACTGATCATGATGTCATATGGTATGGAATAGCCCTTTGGTCAGTTTGGATCAGCTGTCTTGGCTGTGCCCCCTCCCAGCTTCTTGTGCACCTGGCAGAGCATGGGAAGCTGGAAAGTCCTTGACCAGTGTAAACATTACTTAGCAACAACTAAAACATCAGTGTGTTATCAACATTATTCTCATACTAAATCCAAAACACAGTACTATACCAGCTACTAGGAAGAAAATTAACTCTATCCCAGCCGAAACCAGGACAGTACCCACCCCTTATTCTATACCATTTATGTCATGCCCAGGTCCTACCCTTTCCAATACATTCCAATTAATCACCACCACTTTCCCTGTCTTTTGATGTACACACACAGCTATCATTCCCTTAGTCTATGGACCATCCCTATAAAATGTCCGTTGAGTTAATTTAGTCCACAACTTTGGGCTCCATCTGTCATAACAGTCTTTCAGGGCAGGAGAGATGGTGTGTGGTGTTGGATTGTTGCATACTGAAGTCAGTTCTGGTTCCATCACCGCTGCATTTTGCTCAGTTTCATCAAAGTTCATTCTTCATTAATCTGGGTGATTCTTACTGTAATACCATTGATATGGCATATAGCAACCATAAAAGTGATGACATACAGTATTATATAGCAATTAATGTCATCCTATTCAGTTAATTGGCTATTTTCACCCAAAATCAAATTCCCTTGAGGTACACATCGGACTTCCCCAACCTTCCACATTACCCACAAAGTACACCCAGGTCTTTGAGCAAAAGCAATCCCATGGATTTTGACTGAGGCAGGAGTAACCCAGACTGTCTTCCTCAGCGTATTTTTTTATGTGTGCTACAGTGACTTTATCCCCTTCTACAGTACATAAAAGTTTTGACTGGGCAGGGCCAGCTCGATCAGCAGATCCCCTAGTGTTGACTAACTAGTGGCCGTTGCTAAATGTGTATCCCAATGTTTAAATGTCCCACCACCCATTGCTCGCAGTGTAGTCTTTAACAGTCCATTGTATCGTTTGATTTTCCTGGAGGCTGGTGTGTGATAGGGGATGTGATACACCCACTCAATGCCATGCTCTTTGTCCAGGTGTCTGTGAGGTTACTTCGGAAATGACTCCCTTTGACTCAGTTCTCTCTGGGGTGCCATGTCACCATAGGACTTGCTTTTCAAGGCCCAGGAGAGTGTTCTGGGCAGTGGCATGGGGCACAGGATATGTTTCCAGCCATCCAGTGGTTGCTTCTGCTGTTGTAAGCACATAGCGCTTGCCTTGGTGGGCTTGTGGGAGTGTGACATAACCAATCTGCCAGGCCTCCCCATATTTATATTTCAGCCATTGTCCTCCATACCAAAGACACTTTAACTGCTTGGCTTGTTTGCAGCACGTCTCAAATTCATGGACAATCTGTGCAATAGGGTCCATGGTCAAGTCCACCCCTTGATCACGAGCCCATCTATATGTTGGATCTCTTCCTTGATGGCCTGAGGTGTCATGGGCCCACTGAGCTATGAATAATTCACCCTTATGTTGCCAGTCCGGACCCACCTGAGCCACTTCAATCTTAGCAGCCTGATCCACCTGATGGTTGTTTTGATGTTCTTCAGTGGCCCAACTCTTGGGTACATGAGCATCTGCATGATGTATTTTTACAACCAGGCTTTCTACCTGGCAGCAATATCTTGCCACAACAAAGCAGCCCAGATGGGTTTGCCTCTGCACTGCCAGTTTTTCTGCTTCCATTGCTGTAACAGCCCCCACGGGGCATTTTCCACTATTCATGAGTCAGTATAGAAATAGAGCACTGGCCACTTTTCTCAGTCAGCAATGTCTAAAGCTAGCTGGATGGGCTTCAATTCTGCAGAGTGGCTCGATTCCCCTTCTCCTTCAGAAGTTTCTACAACTTGTTGTGTAGAACTCCATACAGAAGCCTTCCACCTTCTATGATTTCCTACAATACGACAGGACCCATCAGTGAACAGGGCATATCGCTTCTCATTTTCTGATAGTTTATTGTACAGTGGGGCCTCTTCAGCACACTTCACCTCCTCCTCTGGTGATATTCCGAAATCTTTGCCTTCTAGCCAGTCCGTGATTACTTCCAAGACTCCTGGGTGACTGAGGTTTCCTATTCGAGCCCATTGTGTAATCAGTGCGACCCACTTACTCCATGTAGCATCAGTTGCATGATGTGCAGAGGGGACCCTCCCTTTGAACCTCCAGCCCAGCAGTGGCAGTCAGGGTGCCAGGAGGAGCTGTGCTTCAGTACCAGCCACTTCCGAAGCAGCTCGAACCCCTTCATGTGCTGCTAATATCACTTTTTCAGTTGGAGTATAGCAGGCCTTTGATCCTCTGTATCCCCAACTCCAAAACCCTAGGGCTCAACCTTGAGTCTCCCCTGGTGCTTTCTGCCAGAGGCTCCAGGTAGGGCCATGCTCCCTGGCTGCAGTGTAGAGCACATTTTTTACATTTTGCTCTGCCTGGACTGGCCCAAGGGCTACTGCATGAACTATCTCCCATTTGATTTGTTCAAAGGCTTGTCATTGCTCAGGGCCCCATTTGAAATCCTTCTTCTAGGTCAGTTGATAGACAGGGCTTATGATCAGACTGTAATTTGGAATATGCATTCTCCAAAAACCCACAATGCATAAGGCAGCTTGTGTTTCCTTTTTGCTAGTTGGTGGAGACATGGCTGTTATTTTGTTAATCACATCCATTGGGATCTGATGACATCCATCTTGCCATTTTATTCCTAAAAACTGGATCTCCTGTGCAGGTCTCTTGACCTTGCTTTGTTCTATGGCAAAATAGGCCTTCAGAAGGATTTGGATTATTTTCTTCCCTTTCTCAAAAGCTTCTTCTGCTGTGTTGCCCCACATGATGTTGTCATCAATATATTGCACATGTTCTGGAGCTTCACCCTGTTCCAGTGCAGTCTGGATCAGTCCATGGCAAATGGTGGGGCTGTGTTTCCACCCCTGGAGCAGTCGATTCCAGCTGTACTGAACACCCCTCCAAATGAAAGCAAATTGTGGCCTCCATTCTACTGCAAAAGGGATTGAGAACGCATTAGCAATATCAGTTGTAGCATACCATTTGGCTGCTTTTGACTCCAGTTTGTACTGAAGTTCCAGCATGTCTGGCACAGCAGTGCTCATCGGCGGCGTGACTTCATTCAGGCCACAATAGTCTACTGTTTGTCTCCACTCTCCATTAGATTTTCACACTGGGCATATGGGACTGTTAAAAGGTGAATGAGTCTTACTGATCCCTCCTTGGCTCTCCAGTCAATGAATCAGCTTATGGATGGGAATCAGGGAGTCTCAGTTGGTACGACATTGCCACTGGTGCACTGTTGTGGTAGCACCAGCACCTGTTGTTCTTCGACCCTCAGCAACCCCACAACAGAAGGGTCCTCCGAAAGACTGGGCAAGGTGGACAGCTGTTTAATTTCCTCCATCTCCAAGGCAGCTATACCAAAAGCCCACCGGTACCCTTTTGGGTCCTTGAAATACCCTCTCCTGAGGTAGTCTATGCCAAGGATGTACGGAGCTTCTGGGCCAGTCACAATGGGATGCTTTTGCCACTCATTCCCAGTTAGGCTCACTTTGGCTTCCAATACAGTTAGCTGTTGGGATCCCCCGTCACTCCAGAATATAGATGGGTTCTGCCCCTGTATAGCTTGATGGCATTAGGGTACACTGTGCACCAATGTCTACTAGTGCCCTTACTCCTGTGGGTCTGATGTGCCAGGCCATTGAATCCACACAGTCCAGTAAACCCGGTTGTCCCTTTCCTCCACCTGCTGGAGGCAGGGCCCCTCTAGTCCCAGTCATAGTATTAATTACCCACTTCTTGTAAATATGAGTCAGAAGTTCCTTCATTAAAATAAGGAGTAAAATCAGCCCTTCTACTCTGTCTGGGGAACTGTCCCCAGAACTGGAAACCGGAGCAGCAATTTTCCTGGAAGAACCCCCTTTGGTGATTGTTTTTCCTTGCAAATCACGTACCCGTGCCTCTAGGGTCAAGGTAGATTTTCCATCCCGCTTCCTCATATCCTTTCCGTGGTCACGCAGGTAAAACCACAGGGTGCCCCATGGTATGCACCCTCTATATCCTCTCCCTTGAGCAGAAGAGCACTGACTCCTAATAGCTGAGATACTGGTCTGTACAGGTGGAGAGTAGGACATACCCTCTTTGAGTTGCTGGACCTCCCAGGACAGCTTCTCCACAGCTGAGACGAGGGAGGAAGAGATACACGTTTCATATTCCCAGAGTTGGCTAGCCGCTTCATCCACCGTTGGTCCCTTTCTGTCTTTGCAGGTCAGTATTGCCAATGTGCGCTCCGAACCAACTTCTGCCACATGGGTCACGTGCACTGGACTTCATCTGGATCTTTGGATAACTGCTTGTTGTCCAGGTCACCATAAATCACCTCCAGCACGGCTAATTCCCTCAGGTACTGGATACCTCTTTCCAAGGTGGTCCATTTGCCTGGGCGATATATCCCTTCAAGGTAGATGTCTTTCCTTCATAGCTGACAGTAGTCGTCTCCAGAGGCTGAGGGCATGTGCCCCTTTTTCCATCGCTTTGTCAATGCCCCCTTCCTTAGAAAGGGATCCCAGCTGTTTGGCTTCCCTACCCTCTGATTCCAGGAGACTGGCCCTGTTATCCCAGTATCAGAGCAGCCAGGTGACAACGTGCTCACTTGGACGATGGCTGAAATCTTTTCCTATGTCTCGCAGCTCACTCAGGGATAGGGATGGGGTGGTTTCTGTCTCGTTTACAAGTTCTTCATTTTCTTCCTCCTCTCCTCATGATGGCCCTGCTTTTTCATCCTCCCTTTCTAAACGAGCTGACTTTCGCTTCCAAGATTTCTTCTTGTGTATAGGGGCAACTGATATCGGCACTGGTTGGGATAACCGCAGTATCTGTCGCTAGGGTTGGAGTAGCCGCAGTGCCTGTCACCAGGGTTGGAGCAGCCGCAGTGCCTGTCGTTTTGTTGTCAGATCCAGAGACCTTCCATTCCCCTTGCGGGTACTGAATAGTGTTGAACAGGGCTTGGTAGGCATGGCCCAGTCCTCAGCACATTGCAGTGATTTGTGTCTCCCTGGAGTTGCCAGGGTGACAGCATACTTTTTCCAAATATTCTACTAATTTTTCAGGATTCTGCACTTGTTCAGGGGTGAAGTTCCAAAACACTGGAGGTGCCCACTGTCCTAGGCATTTGACCATGCTATCCCACACACTCTGCCACTCGTAACCATCCAGCCTTGGGGCAGATCTCTGGATGATATTCTTAAGTTGTTTATTAACCTTAGACAAAACCGAAACAATATTCCCAAGAAATACCACTAGAAATATCTTAACTACCCAAGGATGTTCAAGATACTGAAAAGTTATTGTAATGAAGGAGGAACATCATAGAAGAAGGTAGCAAAGGTGCCATTCTGTATTTCCTCCCTAAAAAAACCTCTTAGAGGAAGTAGTATAATTGCTAATTGTCTCCACGAGGTGGTACCTGAAGTACAGTAATGGCTTCAGTACAAAGCCCAAATACCAGATTAAGCTCAAGGACAGTGTTTTAATAACAAATCTCCCAGGCAAAACATCACTAGTCACTGCAGAGCACAACAAATTGCAAAAACAACACTGATCTTTAACAAGTACAGCAAAAAAATGAGCATGGTGCAGATCAGATAAACTAATATTGAGAACAGATGAATCAATATTGTGACCCACAACAGTTAACAGATATAGATTTCTTAATATGTTCTGGTTAATCTGTTATTATCTCAAACCCTTCAAGCCCCGTGCTGGGTGCCAAAAAGGACTGTTGTGGTTTAGCCCCAGTCAGCAACCAAGCACCCCACAGCCGCTCGATCACACTCCCCGCCCAGTGGGATGGGGGAGAGAATTGGAAAAGCAAAAGTAAGAATACTTATGGGTTGAGATAAGAACAGTTTAATAATTGAAATAAAATATAATAATAATAAATTGTAATGAAAAGGAAAACAATGAGAGAGAGAGAGGAACAAACCCCAAGAAAAAACAAGTGATGCAACCACTCACCACTCGCTGACTGATGCCCAGTCAGTCCCCCAGCAGCAATCACTGCCCCCCAGCCAACTCCCCCCAGTTTATATACTGAGCATGATGTCATATGCTATGGAATAGCCCTTTGGCCAGTTTGGATCAGCTGTCTTGGCTGTGCCCCCTCCCAGCTTCTTGTGCACCTGGCAGAGCATGGGAAGCTGAAAAGTCTTTGACTAGTATAAGCATTACTTGGCAACAACTAAAATGTCAGTGTGTTATCAACATTATTCTCATACTAAATCCAAAACACAGCGCTATACCAGCTACTAGGAAGAAAATTAACTTTATCCCAGCCAAAACCAGGACACTTATGAACATCAAAAGAAGGATCATCTCAAGTGGCTTGTAGCAGATACTCTTTTTATGTATTTTCTTACAGTGCTTGCCCTTTTTCCAGCACTGTTAGCTGGCATTAAGGTTGTGTTCCTCTCTATATTCCAGGTTAATGAAACACTACTTTCCAGCCACTCATTCACCACTCTGCATTTTGGCAGACAATTACTCCTAAGTGCAGATGATTGTATTTGTCCCTAATGAATCACATAGTTTTTCTCTAATTAGTGAAAAACATTCTGAATTTTGCTCCTGTCCTCTGATGTGCTCACAGCTCTCCCTAATTTGCTGTCCTCCTCCAATTCATATGCTCTATGCCATCACTCTGCATGTGAATAAAAATAGGGATCAGTATTAGGTTCAGGATAGATTTCTGCAGAAACCTACTTGGTAATTGCTCTGCAAGTATAGCTGTTCACAAACTTTCAAACTTACCTGGAGTCTAGACTGTCTGCCTGAAATTCCTACCAGACTCAAAGATATCTTTTGCTTCTCCTTAAACAAAAATCTGTACCTTGTCATAGTCAGTTATGGCTCATTTTCTCTGCACCACTTGCTCTTGACAGATACATGTGGGCCATTAGCCTTGTCTCTTATAACCTGAATGCTTATGAATCCAAGGACACATTGATCCAAATGATTTCTCCCAAGGTCACAGAGGGAGTCAATGTCACCACTGGGGTTAAATTTAGGAAAGCCCAGGTGTTAATCTTGCTCTCAGACCACAGCTCTCTCAATGCCCTGATTAAAGTGAAAGTTTTCAGGAGTTATATAAGGGCTTGAAGACTGCTTGTTAGGTAGTGCTAGGCTGAACACTGAGTGCATAATGAGCAAAGAGAAAAAAGCAAATTTACTGAGCTTGAACATTCATCCCAGTGCTGAAGGATTGAACTCCAAACCTTTTTTTTAATATCCAAGATGAATCAAAACAAAAACTAATTGCAACTGGAAGAAAGGTTTTGTCTTGCAGGATCAAGGTGTAGAAGTGACCAGCAAAGGCTTGTACAAATCAAACAATAAATCCAGAGAGACCTTTTACAGGAAACTATTTGAGTCCAAGATTGAAATGAAAATTCTATAGGTGAAGAACAAATGTCATAAAAGCATCAGGACATACTGATCGAGCAACTGTGGAAAACATTAAAGGAGGGGAGGAAAAAATGAAACATCACAACCCCTTCCCTAGAGGAAGTAGTAGTGACAGTTGATGTTTAGACACCTTGAGAACAATTCTGATGCCCAGACACAGGCTTCTCTTACCATCTTGGACATTGCATGCTGTCTGAGACATCTCCACAAGGCTGACAGACATGACAAAACCTATGCGAGGCTGTCCTTTCTAGAGTGGTAGCTGAAGCCCAGAGGTCTTACCCAGGCACCTAGATCCCATTCTCTGCTTCAGAAGTGATTATAGCCTGAATTGAAAGAAGACATGGATGCTTGGTTCTGATTAATGCTGAAAATTGTGAGGCTGCTTACGCAAACCTTGTGAATAAGCAAAACTCAGTAAAAGCTTTTAAGAAAATGGGGTGGTTATGAAATTTTGCTTAAACTAACTTTTTAATTTATTGCCTTTCCAGACAGATTTCAAAATCTTTGCATTCTTTCATCAGGAATCACAAACATGAAGAAAAACAACCAGTAACAAAAGTTCAAAGAAGGACTAGTCTTAACACACACACACACAAATGCGTTTTGTTAGTCAAAAAATAATTGGCAGGAATTTATTTTTGGTCAGGTCTAGCAAGATTAAAATCTTATATATTTTAGCTTTCCTCAACATCAGAATTTGCATTTGGTTTGAGTTATGACATAGAAGGCAGCTTGTTCTTTATTTTTTTCCAAGCCAGTTCTTCCATCTGCAATAAAGAAGCAGATCTTTGCACTCAGCTTTGACTTTGCTGTAACTACAAAAATCTGTAAGTGCAGTTCTCAGAGCAACTGCCAGTACAGAGTACCTCTTGCCTTTTTGTTGTAAAATAGAGGAGAAAAAAAATAAAAGGAAGGATATACTTGCACACTGAGGCTGACATGAAAAAGGGAAAGTCAACAGCAGTAAACCATACCCTGTGCATGCTGGTTGCTGGTTTCTTTTACGTGGGCCATATTTTCACCTAGGATGAAAGTGGCCTCACTTCAACATTTGGTCTCTTTGGAGTGAGTGTGACATTGCTTCTGCAGCTGCTTTATCTGCTCTCCATGCAATCTGTGCTGAAGATGTACATGTGAGGAAGAGGGAAGAAGTGGCAGTAATTTTTTAATCAGAATTTGCTTGCAGAGCAGTTTCTTAAGCTTGTATTTGCTGCAGAGAGCTGTTAAAAATTTGGGTTTTATTCCAACTTTCCTGGACTAACAAGCAAAAACAAAGTATTGCATGCAACAGTGATCTGCATTATGCCATTAGCAAGCATTTGCTTTCATGTTGCACAAAATAACCTAGTTACTGTCTTAGAGAAAACATGCAGTTGGATTTTTACTTTGAAATTAGAATCACACCAGAAAGCATCCAAAAAAAGGAGGAACAACCATATTTTATTATAAAAAATTAATAACTGTGTGTATTTTTTTAGTGCAATGGGAAATACAAACAAGTAGTTAAGATTTGTGGGCTTCCACCTACCAAAATCCCTTCAGTGCATCAGTCCTCATTTCTGTAGCTGGCACATCAATAACAGAAAAAAAGCTATTCATATACTTAACTATTGCTAGGAACATGTGTGTACTTCTATAAGCTAGAATGTTCTCCTTATTGTAGATTCATCTTTATATTATAAACAGTGAATCCATACACAAGGCGCAAAAAAAAAAAGAAAACAGAAATACCCTTTCTAATCACCCTTGCTCATACACTCGTTACTCCATGGTGACAATTATTAGCTGTGATATCAAGATGGGATTGTGATCGTACCTGTGAATCTATTTCAGAAGGCAGCTATTAATTAGAAAGCATGATGGTGTGTCTATTTATACATGGTTACTGTGGCTGGACAGTTAGCAATTATGGGAGAGAGAATCATAAACCAATAAAGTAAACCTAGTTTCTGTTAAAATAGTCAGAAGTTTATGTGAATAGTTACTAAAATGTAAAGACAAGATTCTCAGCTGCTGGAAGTCAATGGAATTACTGCAATTTACACTAGTCGAACGTGTGGATCTATATATACAGTTAAATACATCCTTCCTGAATAACAATAGTAATTTCCCTGCAAACTCTGCAACGTCTAGCAATTAGAGCAAAAGACCATGAGTCAGACCTCCTGAGAGCTATTCTTAGCTGAGCTAGTACTGCGCTCCCCAGCCTATGCACATGTGAGGATGGGTTTCAGAAACACTGAACACCCACGACCCTAGCTGAAGACAAGAGGAGTCGAAGAGCATGAGCACCTGTGGGAAAACCTGGTCTCCAGTTTCCCACAGTTTGCTGCTGCCTATAAATGCTATCCCCACCATTCCCTGCCTTCTGGGGTTCACAGTTAGTCTGGGCGTTTTCCCTGTCATTCATTGAAATCTAATGGTTTATTCTAAGAAAACAACAACCACAAAAAATGTGAAGAGGATGTATTGGAAGGATTTTGTACAAGAACAATAATAGCTGTAAATGAATTTAAAAAGTAAGAGTAGATTTCATTGTAGTAAGAGATCATCTAACAGAATATAACTATTGTGGTCTTGTAAAGAGCAGTGAGAATTTAACAAATGCACATAGATTTTTTTCCACTGCTTCAAGACTAAATGCTATTTTGAAAATGCCAGACAACATTGCTCTTCTTAGAATTGGTTTTGAGAGAGTCTTTTTCCCCAAAAAGGGGCCCATCAAAGTAGTTCTGAGAAAATACACAGATTGATCAGTTGGAAACCCCCTACCCCTTGTCGATGAGATTCTTTGTTGACATTTCAAGGGGCTTAAGTCTGTAGTTGTGCTTCATTCAGCAAGTAGTAGATAGCAAGCACTGATTTGCTTGGATAATTATTATACATTTTTCAGGCAGTTACAAAATGAACTGGTTCAGAAACAGTTTTCCCTGTCTACCCCTGGGGGTCTGCAGTGCTGCTGCTGCTGCGTCACGAGCTGCTGAATATCTGGTAGAGGGAAGAAAATAGAGTGTCTGGGAATTTCAAGAATCTGCTGCAGAAATTAAAAAAAAAAGTCTCTACACATATTCCCTGATAAAATTTCCCCTCTGAATTGTTCCCTAATAACCTACTATCCTTCTCTGCAAGAGCTTTTTTTGTTTATGTTGCCAGCTGATTAATATAGTGCAAATGAAACAAATTCCACAGACAGCTTCAAGGGGCATTTTTTTCAATATGTGGAAATGCAGTGAGACTGGGGAAGGAGGGCAGCAAGACTTCCCAGACCTGATTTCTACCCTAGGCTCTGCAGACGACTTATTTTCTGTCTGGCTCAGGACACTTCTGTTTCTCACCTTGTCCAGCTTCTAAAGGGAAAATCCAAAGCTCTAATGCTTTCGGAGATACTTTGTGGGGCTTAGTGAATGTCAGTAAGATTTAGAGATACTAGAATAGTGTAAAGAAAGATCTTGCAGTTTGTAGGTCATACAGTCAAAAGTGGGGCTTGGGCACTGGGCCAGTGTCAGAAGGAAGCCAGCATGCCAACACATCCAGTCAGTGCCATTGTTTCAAGGATAAACATTGGAAAAGTATGAACTTGAACATTAAGTCCATCTCCTTGGCTCACAGGTTATTGATTTTGAATACCCAGAAAATCCTGGATGCAGATAGGTCACTGGGATCTCAATTATTATAATATCTCAATAGCACCAAATTTCAGCTCAGCCCAAGTTTCTGGGACCTCCACATGCTCCTAGTGCTGCCTGCTCCTTTCCCTTTCACCCCCATATACTGCTGAATTACAGTGGGTTAACAAGTTACCACGTGTCAGCTAAAGCACAGGACCTGATTGCCCACACAGTCTTAGCCTGTGGCAAATATGAAGCAATTCAACTTACTCTCTTTTATTAAGGGTAAAGCTATCATCTCCTTCTTTTTCAAAATTTGCTACTTTTCTTCATTGCTTGCTCTAGTTTTCTGGGAAGATTGAGCTCAACTCATGATTATTTTTTTTTTAATCATGTAAAAGACAGAGGCACAAGAAGAGCTTTTGCTGCCCAGGAGTTTGGGAAAACCATCTTCCCTTTGCTGTGGAAATGCCAAGGGTATTTTCCTGTCCCAGATGCTAAGGAAGGGGTTAAGCCAGAGAGTCAGTGTGCCCCTTTTCCTTCCATCTGCTTGGAGACACTGTACTTCCCCAAAATCAGAAACACAAAGATGATGTTTAACATGTTTTTTACTTTACTGACAGCCAAACCACAATGACTTTGCAGCCCTTAGATCAGAACAAGCACTTGGTAAAAATAAAAACGACTCAATGACGGGTCCAGGGCAGAATTATGTGGTATTTGACCTTTTGGCGGCATCTGTGTAAAACACTGCCTTGTAAAATCTATTGGGGAACAATCTTCCAGATCAGCTTCTTTGACTCTGGGCTTCTAGTTCAAATGCAAGCATAAAATGTGTTTCAGACAATGTCAGTGGTAGTTAGAGTGATATTCTGTGCACTGTACTTACTGTTCTTAGGTTATAGAAGAAACAAAAGGAGCAATTCCACATCAGGCAATCAGAATAAGGAGGCTTGAAAAGGTGCTGCACATGCAGACTTAATTCCTAGATATAAAGCAAGTGACTGAGCAGTTTCCACTAATTCTTCATATAACCATTTCTAAAAAATGAAACAAGTCCCTCAATGTCTACACTGTAGATAAGTTGGCTTCAGTACTTCAGGATTGGTTTCAGTAGTTCTATTTACAGGTGTAAAGTTAAGCATCCCCAGTATACAGTCTGTGCAGTCCCTTTGCTGTATCAAGCTGTACCTTTCTCACCACCCAATTAGGTGACTGGATTTCTACCAGAAACACAATTTTGCTAATTAAACAAATTCTTTAGTTTCTATTTAAGGGAAGAATCAAAAGGTCTTCACCTCATCCACACAGCTTGCACACCATGAACGGCTCTGCAATAACAGCAGCCACACTTTCGTACATTTCTGGTCATGAGAGATGCCCCGGTTACATTTAGTAGTGCTCATAAGAAAACACATAGGTATTGATAGGGTTAGCAATTGCAGGAGTGGAGTTGCAAAAGTAG
Source organism: Ciconia boyciana (assembly GCF_034638445.1). Taxonomy (NCBI): domain Eukaryota; kingdom Metazoa; phylum Chordata; class Aves; order Ciconiiformes; family Ciconiidae; genus Ciconia; species Ciconia boyciana. The sequence goes on from NC_132934.1 coordinate 66,008,299, forward strand.
ATGTATCATGTAGTAGATCTTGGCACAAGGGGGCATGCATCCCTCCTTTGTAATTTTTTTAAACAGTTTTAAACCCCCTGATGTGTCCACAACTGTTGCTCACAACACTAGCAATTTTTAAAACAATGCTTACAGGTGCAGTCATGAACTCTGTCTCTCTTTAGAGAGACATCTTTCCCTTATTTGTCTGCAAGTTTTAACACAACTCTCCAAGATAACCAAGATCCACTCTGGGTAACAGCAGCAGTGCTTTTCCCTCCAGCATGGCAAATCTCAGTCTTCTTCACCTCCCTCCATTCCCCCACCAGCAGCCCAAGCAGGCAGCATTAATGAGCCAGTCAGTTGTACAAAGGTGACCGTACCTGTCTGCAGATCCCCAGCAATTGCCTCCTGGAACTGAAGAACAGGAGCTGGCAGAAGGGAAAAATCTCCTGAGCTACTCACAGTATAAAGGATGGAGCTGAACGATGAAAGGAACAAAGTCATTGAAGGGATTTGCTCTATGCAGTGGTTATGCAGTTCAGCTGCTGTTCATTGTATTGGAAACACCTGTCATAATATTATGTTCACTTCAAAAGTACATAATGATTAAAACATTTTTGGTAATTAGGAGATTCAGCTAGAGGCAGTAAACCAGGTGATCTACACTGCAATTAGGACTGAAAAAGGTAGTGTTCTCCCTTAATCCTTTTTATGTAAAGCAATGATCAGAAATGACTCAGTCCTTTTCTTTCACCATTAAACAGCTTGTACAATAAAATTACCTACTAGGGTAGGTAGGTGCTGGCCCCAGCAAGGAGGGATTTAGGTACTATTTTCAAAACTTAAAGGAAGTGGGCCAGAGCATCCTCAGCTAGTTTAAAATAGAGGTTTTATTCTGCTGAAGTCAATAAAGTATTATCAATATTCCCCAGCTAAGGGTTTGTCTCAGTGGGGGCAAGCTGTAAGTGAAATGTTGCTGGATTAGAACAGGCACATACAGTGTTTTTGCAAAGATGCAGATGACTGCACAAGATGAGGAGCAGTGAAGAATAAACCCTTAGTCTAAGAGATGTTTCAAAATACTGCTTTAATATGGCTTATCTCTGTCCATCCTGACAGATTAAAGAGAGTGCAAAATAATTTATCTGTAGCCATACTTTTACTGGTCTTAAATACAGCTGTAAAACAAATTTTAAAACCCAGGGGAAGCAAAGCCTTTGAGAGTCTGATCAATAACAAGATTTAACTCAAAGTCTCTTCCAAACCCCAATTTTTTTAATCCCTTGATCTCAGAGTGATAGGAGTATTATTGATCATAGAAGTTGTAAAAAATGTTTCCTTTATCCTAAAGTTGAATTAAAGACTCTCCCTAGAAATTAAGCCTCAAGAAAAACTCAAATAGATGTATTAGATAATGAAAAATACTTAATAGAAGAATGTTTTATATAAGAAAGTGTAGAAGTCATGTTTCTTAAAAAAAAAAAAAAAGCTCAAAATGCTGTCTTTATGGCAATATTCCACAGAATATGTTCCACGTGACATGGCTGTAACATGTCTTATCGGATGGAGACAGAACAGTTTGAAAATGGTTATCAGTATCAGAGTTATCATAAGTGCTTTACAACCAGACTGGGAAGACTTATTACCTGGGAATTGAAAGGTCGTGTTTAAGTCTGAATTCCATTTTTTTATTAAGTTGCATAACTGGACAGACAGCATGCTTACAAAATTGGGGGTGAATGACAAGCTGCAAGAGGTTCTCAACACCTGGGAGGATGGAATTCAAATTCAAAATTATCTTGAGATATTAGTTTAAACTTAGCATAGAAATTCAACTAAAGTGCTCAATATTCAAGAAGTACTAATGCACAAGTAGAAATGGAGAAAGCCTGTTTGGACAGAACAAAAAAAATACAGGGCTTATAATGAGTACCAAACTGAACGGGAGTCAACAAAATGATGCTGTCGTAGAGAAAGGAACCATCTTTCTGAGATGCATAAATACAAAATAATTAATGGACTCCTGTCAGTACTGCAGAGGCCTCAGCTAGAATATGATGTCGTCTTTGGGGCATCGTTATTACGAAAGCTGTAGACAAACTGGAGGGATTCTTGAAGAGATCGACAAATCTTATAAGCAGTTCAGCAGCCATAGCCTGTGAGAAAAAAAGGAAAGGATCAGGTGTGTTTGGCTCAGGAAACAGAATTCTGAGGCTGGAGGGAAAGAAAAATTTCTTTAAATCCATAAAGGTTGCTATAAAGATGTCTATGATTGATTTGTTCCCTGTATCCACTTGAAAATGTATTTGTTATGGAGAAGAAAACCTGGAAGCAAACCCTTGCTGAAAACAGATCCTTCTTTCACTTGAATGTTTATATGCCAGAAAAGCTGAGTTAGAGCTGTTTGGGAAGCAGAGAAACATTCTTAAAGTTTTTAATTTACTTTCTTCTTATTCCTACTTATATTCCAGTGAGGATTTTCACTGAAATCAAAACATGAAATAGAAAATTAACCCCCTAAAACCTATCTATCTCTATTAGAGCTATGTGGAGTCAGAATAAAATCAGGCATCCTTTTAATGTCTGCAAAACTAAAAAGAATAACCAGAAGTCAAACTTTTCACCGGTCAAAAGACTTTACGGTGTTTTGTCACAACAAAAATTATAGTTCCTGTCACACTAAAAATTATAATTCTCCTCCAGTCTCATAGAAGCAGATAGAAATAGAAAATGTGAGGGTAGGAGGAGCATAAGGGAATCCAACTTTGCCTCTAGGTTTTGAAAAATAAACGAGAGAAGTAGCTCATTTCTATTATTAGCCACTCAAGGCAGCCAAAGGCAAACTTTTAGTGAACTTTGTATCAGTGGAAAATCCATTTATAACTTACTTTGATTTCTGTTCCATTTCCACACTAGGACAAGAAAATTATAAGCTATAGCTACATCATCAAATCAAAAATTTGTGGGAATACCTGTGACGAATTGCCATATATTTGGAGATACACCATTTTTCTCACTTGGGCTTTTCAGACTTTCAAATACAGTTATATAATAAATAGAAAACAATTTCTTCAGCCCATTCTCCAAATATATCAAGTCACAAACAGATTTGAGGAAGGTGAACTTTAATCTTCTATCCCATTTACGCAAGTAATTGAGGCTTTGCTCTGGCACCTTCCCCACACTGGCCAGCTCTGATGCTTGTCTGTGTAACTGCTTCAGACGAGGGTGGTTGTGGGTGTGATGTAGGATCGGATCCCTGTGTCAGCCGGGGAGTGGACAGGCAGGATATGCAGGGAGGAAACCTGTTCTGTAGCTCACACCACTGAATTTCTCCCCTTTTTTTCCTGCCAGAGGGAAGGGACCATGTTCTTCTGTTTTGTTGCATCCTCTAGAAGAAAGAGAAGAGCTTCCCAGGGAAAATGTTTCTTTCCACAAAATTGTATTTTCCAATGAAAATGGCTTTTATGCAGGAGTTTCAATGTGCTCTAATAATAACACTTAGGCTGTAAATAGCACTTTTAATTTGTCAAAACACTGCACAAACATCAGCTAATTAACCTCACCACATGTCTTTAAGACAGGCAAGTATTGTCAGCTCTATTTAATAGCACAGTAAAACATGAAATAAGTTGCTTGCTGAAACCTACACAGTGAAACGGTAGAAGAACTGGGGTTATATATGAAGATTTCATGGTCCTTTACCCTTTGATTAATTCACCAGGCAGCAGAGCTTCAAAGTAAGACAGCATGTTTAGCCCTATTGATAGCATTCAGATTCAGTATTCAGTACAGTTCTGCAATAGAAAGCCTTTTCACTAATGCTGGGATCACTGAGAATTATAAGGCCCCTCTGCCTGGAAAAGCAGGACATAGGAGTGGAGAGTCTGACGTAGAAAGAGCATGGGCAATTCCAGCATTTAATCTTTTGGATTTAAGCAAAGCAAGTGACATTTCCTGAGAGCACTCCCCAAATGCTGCGCAATCAATACATTGTGTGAGAAATCGTTGCTACATAGGTGGCAAAGAGAAGCTCGCCCACGTCCTATTGTGCATGGATGATATGGCAGTGTTTGAACAAATTATTTATAGACTATATGATAAACCCAGAGCTTTCTCCAGCATCCGGGCTGAATTCCAGTTTTGCCGTGATGGGTAAGAAGGAACATCTCTGACAGCCCCTGGACCACAATGCAGGCAGTGATCAGTAGATGCATGCAAGAAATGCTCATTGTACAGTATCTACTGTAAGCCTCAGGTATGCACAAGTATCTGCATAGATAGGGACAAATGGTGAGCAGAAATTTCCCCTTTTCTGATGTTCATTTAAAGTAATACTGCCGTATGCTTGAGAGCAGAGATACATTAAACAGCATCTTTACTGATGATTTACACAAAAGGACCAGCACTGTGAAGGCCTTGATGGTTTTTCAAAGGTTTTATGAAAACTGTCTGTTCTGTTCTGCAGTAAATTCTGAAATGTGACTTTTAGATAGGACAGAAATGTCATGCTCAGCTGAGGAGCGTAGCCATTTATCCTGTCAGGACCAGACTTAGCTCTGGAAAGCCAGTGACTTCAGAGCAGCTCCCTAGAAAGATTTCTGAAGAGTGTAAACACAGGAACTCTGTGGCTCCAGGCTCCTCAGATATAAGGAGAGGAACTAGCAGAGTCCTAAAGAAAGCTATAAAAATGAGTACACTTACAAAGAATAGGTGGCATTAGCAATTTTCCAGCCAAATCTAATAAATTTTTAATGTAAATTTGTATTTATTTGGTTTGCTTAGTAGTTGTTTCTTTGGTAGAAAATAGTTTCAGTGCAGTATAATGGAGATGAGGGGTCCTTTTTGAAAATAGGCTTTATAGGTTTCTTTAAAGCTAGTGGGATTCTGGATTCACCTGATTTCCACTAGAAGTTTATTTTCTAGCATGTTCTTCTTGACAGAAGAAGCTTTAATCTCAACCCTAAAATAAATAGTCTTAGCAAAAATGGGTCAGCATTTCTTAACAGAGTGCTTTTTGTCTGAAAATGCTGATTTAATTCAATTAAAAACCTGTGTAGGAATGTGACTGTTTCGATGAAAGTGTCCTCAGGAAAGGATTACTATGGTTGAAGACAATGTTTCTAGTAAAAAATCAAAGAGTGAAAGGCTCAAGATATAAATGCCAACAGTCTACTATTTAGACTGTTCACTTGAGTTTTGATGATTCATTTTCAAGACCTGTGAATCTCCCCCCTCCAAGTGACTGACAAAACTATAAGACTACAGAGTGCCCCTTTCAGTCTTTCTTGCTGAAGCAGTTACATATTAATAAATGATTTAACATTAATTGGTTTGGAGAAAGACTGATTTTATATCAGAGTGAATGGGGCACTCAGGCTACTGGGTATCTGGTTTCCTGAAACTGGTCTGTCTGATTCACAGCAGTGAACTAAAAGTTTTCTTTTTAATTTTTTCAAAATTTATTCAACACAGGGGGAAAAAAAAAAGTAAAATATTCTGCCTGCTGCCAGAAGTCACATGGTCCGTTCATCCGTTGTACGTATTTGCATGCCAGCACTAGCAAGGGGAGCTGCATGCTGAGGTGGGGTGCAGTTCCCCTGATGCATCAGTCAGGAGAAGGAAGTGGCTTGTTTCTGAATTCCATCTCTTTTTGATATTCTTATGCTGAAATGCCTTACTAGCTGTATGCCTGTGAAGACACCAGTGACTGGACATCACCAAGGAATGGCATCTGCTCAGCTTAAAAACTACTAAGAGTGGGAACTATTAATGAAGCACTAGCAATGATGAATTTTACTTTGCGTGGCATTAGTCAAGTGTCCCCTACATAACATTAGTGGGCCAGAGAGTTGCTCCTCCACGACTGCATAGTTAAATTTAGCTCCTGAACAGAGTTGTTTTTGCTAGATCACCTCTGGACTTTTAGGAGCACATCAGTCCATATATCTTCCTCAGTTAGGCAATTTTCTCCACTCCTGGTATCACATGCCAAGGTATGATATCCAAAGGGAATGGGAAGTGCCACAAAATCTTAGCAGTAGCTGTCAGTTATGAGATCAAAAGGTGGAATATATAAGGATATCGCTTTTGCTGACTACAGGAACTTCTATGCCATGTTAAGGCTTCTTTAATCTTAATAATTTTGTAAGTGAACAACCTCTAATGGCAGTGCCTAAAAAATGATACAAATGGCTTTACATTCTCTGGTAAAAGCTTGCATAGCATTCTTTCTTCCTTCTGTAGCCTTTTAAAAGACATCTTGGTACACAATACTAACAGAAGGCAGAATAAAGCCTCATTGCAAAAGACAGAGAGGTGGTGTGGGTTTTTTTGGTACCTTCAGTAAATGATGTGACACCAGCCACAGACTGAAAACTGTGTCTCTGCAGGAGGCATTAGCACAATATCTGCTTACTATCCGACTGCCTTGCCAGTCTGCTTGATGTGATGCAGGCTGGAGTCACATCTTTAGTGTGAAGGGAGAGAAGAGAAGAAGCCACAAGCATGGGAGGTCATTTAACAGTGAAAGCCAAACCCCTCTTCCCTGCTAGGCTATGACTCCAGAACAACCCTTGCCCTTCTTAAATATAGTCAGTTTGTGCCTAAGCTGTGCATGGCGAAGAGATGTTTATTGCATAGTTCCCTGGAGAGAGGAGGCAGGGAAGACAGGAGGGCCTACCGTTTGGGCCCACAATATTCAGTGAAAAGTCCAAATTCATTGTAATGACACCAGATCCTCATTGAAAATAAAAGCCAATAGTTACTCAGTAACAGTGGAATTGCCTGGGGAGAACGGAGGGAGACATGGCACACACATGCATGCTACACGAAGAAAATGAATCAAACTACAAAACTTGCTATTCATTTCAATATATCAAAAGTATATCCAGAGAGAGCTAAGGACCACTGCCACCCAGGGATACAAACACAGGGAATATTTTATCCTTGTTCCTCACTGACAGAAGGCAGGAAGCCCTGCAGAGCAGCACTACCTCTCAGTGTTAGGCACATGGAAACCTCCTTCTTGCCCTAGTTGAAAACTCATCACAAGTTTTAAAGGTTTCCCCCAAGTCTCAAGGCAAAGCTTCGGAATCAGTGATGCAGAGTATCATTATTTATACCATATAAATACTTTTCCTATTTTTCTCCCTGCAGCATAAGTGTTGATGCTGAACCTTTGTTTTAAGAAGTATTCACTGATTCAAATTTTAAATGTATGTTGGTCTTACCCTGAGTTTTGAGTGGATATGGAAGCTCTAACAAAGTGGGATTCAATCTTTAAGATACTCTGACAGATACATGGACCATTGGAGCCTGTCTGGGCATGAGGTCCATGCTACATCCCCAGAACTGGTCCTGAATGTCAGCACTTTTTTACTACTCCAGGTCTGATAAATGTCTTTGTCTTGAAACTTTTTTTAAAAAATGTTTTAAAATTACTTGATGGTTTCAAGGACAAGGAGACAGCACCTCCTTTTTTATTATTTACTTTTCTATCAGATTTTTATTGCATTTCCTTAGTCTATAGCACTATACATGTGTTACACAGTTACAAACCTGTATCATCTGACTTCTTTTAGGAGAGAGGCGTTAATGGCAATGTCAAGTTTTTCCAGAGTATGTGCTTTTGTGGGTTTAATAGATGTCAGGGCCAGGAAAGCACATCACAAACTGCAAGTCTGACCTCCTCCTAACACAGGCCATTGGATTGCCCTTTATTAATTCCAACTTCACATCCAGTAGCTGTCCTTGAGCTAAAATATCCTTTTGAGGAAAAAACCAAATATTCCTATATACATTTTCAGTGATGCAGAATGTATTACCTGCCTAGATACATTGCTACAGTGAATGAATGCTTCTGTTGTTAAAAAAACCATTTTTGTTCTTGCTTGAGTCTTCCCTGTTACACTGAGAGAAAAAGAAGACGTTCCTTCTTTTTGGATGAAACATAAGAAAAAAAAATTAATAGGAAACCCAAATTGCTACTAATTTTGATCTGTTCCCCAAGTACCTAGACTGTAAACAACTCACCCATAGCTGTTTTTTGGTGATCTAAATAGATTAAACTGTCAAGACATAATTCTAACTCATTCATTTTTCTCAATATTCTCTGAACCCTCTCCAGCCTCTTAAATTCCTATTTTAAAGGATGGGCCATAACAAGATGTGGTACTCCAATAGCAGTCACTTCAGTGCTAATTGCAAGAGAGAATGTAAATTCTCCTCTTCAGCACTCCCTCAGTTGCACATTTAAAGATGATGGTAACAATTTTGACCACTCTTGTTACGCTGGAAACTGTAATTCTCCATCATAAACCTCAAGTCATTATCAGTGTTTCCTATGATAAGATCTTCTATTCTGCAATTATGTGTTGTATCCTTCTTTTACGAAAGGTATGATTTTATACTTGGACATATTCTAAGAAATTTTTTTTCTTTGCATTTTTTGCCTCCTCATGGTGAACTTTGTATCTCAGTATTTTCTATCACTGACTTCTCTTGGGCATTATTCTACTTTTCTTTCATCTCATATCACCTGAAAACTTTATTAACATGATTTACAGGTATCTTTCAAGATTATGACAGAAGATTAATTTATTTAAATATGAGAAAAAATGTTAAATGCATTCAGCTAAGAGCCAAGCCCTATGGGATCACAGTAGAGACAGCAGCTCAGCAAGATTTCCTGTTTCTAAGAATATTTTAGAACTATTATTTAAGCAGTTTTTTATTAATTTACAATCTAGCCTGTTGATTTTATACTGTTCCAATTGATTAATGAAGTCATCAGATATCAAGTTAAATGTTTTCCTTCTGCTTTAGTATGTTACATCAACAGTTTTGCTTTTGCTGTCTGACTTTATAGTGCTGTCAAAATATATCCAGTCAGTTTGATGAATCTTTTCTTTTGTAAACTCTTTAATTTCTTTATCAATTGGGATCCCTTACTAGTCATTCCACTATTTCGTCAAAGATTCATATCAGTCTAAGCAGACCTATAATTACTCAGGTCATGCCATTTCTTTTTAAATAATAACTGCACAATGCTATCCCACTGCCAGACTGACGAAACGACCTCTGTGCTGTAAGGCTTCCTGAAAACCCGTGGTAATGGTGATGACAGTTCCTGGGTCAACACTGGGAACAACAGAAGCGATGGACATCCATGAGGAAATGGGAGATATATTAAAGTGCAGACACCTCTTTACTACTTTTTTTCTCTTTTCCTATCACTTTCTAATGTTTTCTCCTCAATGCCCTTTTCTCTCTTTTTTCCTTCTTTTGGTGAGGCAACGGTACAATTTTCCTTTTCTAACCACCTTTTATCCTTTGTTACTTTCCTTTTTTTTGATTAAGAAAAAAAAAAATTTTGTGGGCCCTTAATTCCCTTGGATTCTTTTCCTTTCTATTTGCTGCTACCTTTTCTCTGTTCCTTCTATTCTGTTCCCTTCTTTGGTGGTTTCATACAGGAAGTATCTCTCTCTCTAAAACCTTTATTTTCTTCTTCCCCATTCCATGCTTTGTTTCCTCTTGCAGTCTGTCTTTGTCCTTCCAAATAAACAGCTGTTCTGAGGTTTCTGTGCAAGGAAAGCTAGTTCATTTGTTATCTGATTCTTTCCCTTCCCAATCATGTCGATTCTGAGCAGTATATTTTCATGATTTTTTTACCCATTTTCAGTAATTTTTTAAAATAGTATCTTGCTCTGAGAGATTGGTTTGAAATAAGTAGATATTAATGTGGATGGAAAACCAAGGGATTTTAGCAACTGAAATTATCTTTGACATCCCGATGTTGGTGATCTGCGGCAATTCTGAAAGAAATAATGCTTCTTGAGTACTTGGCATTGGCTCACTTTTTTTTCCCCACAAACTAGAATGTATATTTCTATCCTGCAAAGAATGGATTGTATTAATATCTTTATCCTCCATCAATTAAGTCAACAGACTGTGTAGGCAAGAATACTTGTTAATTTTTCAGATAACAAGAAACCTGCTCTCTGAATTTTTTGCAAAACAAGTCAGACGTAAAGCATTCTCTTTGAATTGTCAACATCATCATTCAGTTTCATTAGCTATTGCATTAATTTGGAGATTTAATCATTTGAATCTATTTATTTAATGATTTAATTTTATTTGTTATATAAATGTGGTTATTATATTGCATCACCTTTAATTAGCTTAGTGAAATGCAGAAATCAGCTCACTAATATGGTGGATTAAGTCTATATTTGCTTGCTCACTCCTTATAATAAAATACATTAAAAGATGGACAGACCGTCTTCATCCCATTAAACCGAAGCAAGACTCATGTGTTCTGTGAGCACAGGTAATCTTGAGTAATTAATCTCCAGCTCAGTGAGGATTCTTATAGTCTTGGGTAAGGAACCTGCGAGTCACATAGGTCTCTCTGCAGATAAATCCCCACAAGAGATACTGTGAGCAAATCACCTAATGCTGAGGTCATGGCTGCAAGGGCAACAGCAAATATTGGGTACAACCCAGTGAAATGCTCCTTTTTCCAGACCACGCTCATATTTGCTTTGATACTAGTAATGTTCTTGCTGCTAAAATTACCCTGTCAAGTAATTTGGAAGGGTAAAAAATCCAACTGACCTGAATCATTAGCCTTGCCTGTAAAATCACTCAGCCTTGTTTACTGTACACTTGCGGGTGCACAGATCTAGTGTCATCACCCCTTCCACTCCGCCGTGGCATCGAAAAGCCGTAACACTGTCATTGTACACCCACAGAACAAGTGGCAGCCAAATAAACATACGCCCTGTTCTCTGTTATTGCTTATGTAAAGCGGCTCTGATGGCAAAATGGGAAAAAAGCACTATTTGCTCCACTGTCTAATCAGGAAACTGCTCTTTTAATGAATGTATTGTTCAGCTCAGAGTACTTCTATTGAAATGAATTTGTTAGCCCCAGTAACACTGTTGCTCATCATGCAAATCAAATGGTGTTTTCCTTAGCTTCTGCCAGTTATAAAATACCAGTGCTTGTCAAATGCAAAGACAAATTACCTTGCCTTGCCTCTGGTCTTATTTATAGAACAAGGGAGCGAGTTATTGTAGCCCTGAGGACTACTAGCTCTATGTTGCACACCAGTGTAATTTCTCTGTGTTGCAGGTTAAACTAGATATTTACATGGAAATAAGGTAAAATGCCAATTTGCTTTAAAATTCTTAAGAATGAGATTTCATCTGAATATCTCATGTAAATAAAAGTTTGGGGCACCTGAAGAGACAAGAATCTCTAATGGGTGAGAGATTCCCAGCCTGAGTTTGGTAGGTGTTTAGATAAATAGGATAAATCACTCTCTGAAGCTGTGTTTATCCACCGACTGTAAACAAGATTTAGACAACTTGATTGCTGAACAACATCTTCTTTTGATGCAGCAGAGGTTAGGTGGGGCAACTATTTCAACAGATTTTTGTCTTTCACAGTCCTTTTGAATACAGGTGCAATGCAGATGAATACTCCCATGGGTGCTGCCCTAGTCCACCACAGATACTCAAGAGAGAGATGGAAATGGTCATGTGAAGGAACAGAATTGCAGAAGCCAGAGCACTAAGTTCTTGTTTTTAAGAAATAGTCTCCATTACCACCCCAAAAAAGTTATGATTCAAAGTCCACAAAGTTCCTGAGTCTCTTTTTTATTGAATTCAGTGAGTTTCAGAATAGTCTCAATGATGGTTTTCCTACAGCAAATAAACAATATGAGCTCCTCAACATATAGTGGATTTCCACACTCTCCCTGTACAGTATTAAGAATCTGCCATTCTGAATAAGGCAAACATAATTTAAACCGACATCTTTCAAACAAGATAAAAAATATATATCATCCTTCTTATGTTTGTAGGCTGTGACATTCTTGGAGCAGGGACAACTCTCTTTAAATATTTAACAAGCTCTTGAAACACACAGTGTGATGCTGTAAATTAATATTTGTCTTGAAACCCCTTTCCTATGAAAGGGGAGACCTACCAGAAATTCAGAAAACACTGAAAGATCACACAGCAAAACATTACTCGATCAAAGAGAACTCACTTATGGCTAAAAATAGAAACTAGCATAGGAACTGCAGCCTCCAGTTTCAAAGCCAACGTAGAATAAGATATGTGCAAAAAGGGTAAAATATGTGAGAACTCTTAGTTGTAGCTCTGAGCTGCTTGAAGGCAAGGTGGGTGAAAACAAATCAGTCTATATGTACCATGCAGCTACGGAAATGTGAGATAAGGCTGGTGTGTGATGAAGAGCTTTCAGGTCATTGAACAACTGTTTGTTCTTAAAATCCTGCCATGGGAAATGATCTGGCAAGAATTACAACAGACGTTTGTAATTACATACTTTGGTAGCCGCTGGTTAGCCGCTGCAGAATGGATAAAACCAGATGGTGAAATGTTTGTTTTGGCCTGGTCCCATGATAATGTTTTAGATGTAGGTTCATTCTTCATTTGAGGAGATTTGACAAAGGCATTTCCTTTCCCACTGTGGGCTGACGGAGCCCTTACGTGCCATTGGTTCCCTTTGACTCAAATGGAAAAATGCCATCAAGTGACTAAATACCATCCCCATCCCCAGCTTCCTGGGACTTACTCCTACATCTCTCTTCCAGCTACTGTCCTTGCCCAATAACATTCCCTGGTGGAGAGATGGAGCCTTCATGCTCCTGCATCACAGATGAATGGTAAAACAAGAGACTACAGAGACAGTCTCTCTGTTGCCAACCAAATGCTGCGCGTGAATGAAACACTTTGAAACACACTGAAACCACTCTGTGGAGAGATATTGAGAAAAGACAATGGCCTGAAAGGCCCCTCGCATGGGGTAGAAGTACAATGCAGGACAGAGACCGGGATTGCAATCCATTATATTCAGTGTGAATGCCTGATATATCTGCCTTTTATGAATTCTCTTTCTTCAGTCCACTATCGAGCCCTTGAGCCAATGAAACTTTCTGGGTGAAAATTTTGTTGGAACTGGCAGGTTCCCAAGAAAAATGCCTGCTTTTTGAAAAACTATGTAGATTAGGACTTCAGGGACAAGCAGAAGTGGAGCCTGTATTCAGTCCTGATGCCATGCAAGACTCCAGTTACATGACTGATAAGAAATGGAATTAATGCAGCTCTGAAATGTGGAAGTACCTTGCAAGAAAATTAAAAAAAAAGGTAAAGAAACAAGCACAGAAGATAATTTTTGTATCTGCAAGAAAATTAAAGCCAGAAACAGCAGCTGTTTTGAAACTCAAATTTGAGAACTCAACATCTTGCTTTATTCTGCTGCCTCTAAATTAAGTGTCAGGGTTACTCAGCTATCCATTCAAAGATGATGTTTTGTAAATATTATGTCTACAGCTGCCCTGGGCATATTATCATGAGAGCTGGTAAAATGGGCTAGCAGTCAGAGCTTAGCCTCTTCAAGCTATTGCCCCCTAGAGCCTTGAAGTCTTATGTATTTGTCTCTCATTTTGGGCCTGCCCTGACATTAAGTGTATATCAGAAGTAGAGCTAGTGGAAAGCAAAAAATCCCAAAATCTTTAAAAAGGTGGTTTTCTCCTCTCTAAATTTGAATCTGGAGCCAATGGCTTTATTGAACCTGCTGCTTTGTTTTTTGGGCAGCTGCACTGCATAAGACCAGGAGTGGCTGATGTCTTCCTTGGCTTCCCTCAGTGCAGTCTCATAGAGGGAATTCTTACTATTGCCAAAGACCAGAGGATTGTAGGAATTTCTCCTGAACTAGATTGAGACCTGTCAAAAGTGAGCTGTACTGGAACAAAATTTTAAAAAGGGAAAGAAGACAGTTAGGGAATGACAATGACGTACACCTGTATTATGGAACCTATCATGACCTGGACTATCCTTTATGTGGACTGTATTATTCCAAGTTTACCCAGAGTGATGCTCCTGACAGTGGAAAATACAGAGCATTTTTAAAATACCACACAACTTGCAGTTTTGCAACAGCTACCATTGCAATGAGAGTCTTTGCCAGAAGCACAGTCAGTAGCTACAGGAATTCACCTGGTCACCAAGTGTGATTTCTTATCTGATTTCTTTTCTCACATTTATACTGTCTTATTGCTTGTTTTCTTCTGCTTGGTAATGTGAAGTGGGATCCAAAGGGAGCATGGGGGAAAGCAAGGCAAATCTGGATCACTCCAAAGGGATGCACAAATACTGGAGTACTGCAAGATATGGATAAGTATTCAGGAAGGAGAAAGTAATCCCTCCACTGCTTCTTTGGGCTTCAGTAGATCTGACAGTATCAGCTGTGACGCTTCCTTACATGAGGCCTACCTAGCAGCAAAGCTTTAAAGACATCAATACTTTAAATAGAACTTGGAGGTCCAAGTTTTCCTTTCCTTCCATTAACAAGGTAGTGGCAAATCGTATTGGCCCCTCCCACACACATGCACGAACACCTACACATACACACACAGAGCTGGCATTCTTTTTTGGACCCCTTGCTAGCTTATATGAAAACCTCCAGAAAGCCAAGTGCTGCAATAAGAATATGCATGATACTGCCAGCATATCCAGAACCAGCAGCTTTATCCAGGCCAAGGAATGGTCTCTGTCTCAGCTGCCCCCATTAAGTTGTCTCTGGCTACTGCTGCCAAAGGGAAGAAAAGAGCAGCCTGTTACTTTACCTATCTCTACTACTCACTCAGCCTTTGGCTTAGACGTTGCTCTCTCTCACTTCCTTTCCAATGGGGACTTGACTTGGAGAAGTTGGACATGCCCTTCACCATCTGTATGTAAGCACTGGATATGTGAACAAGCAGAAATGTTTTTTTCTCTGTCCTATTACCTGGTCCACCAAAGTCATGTCAGTGTGATGCAGGATTTAGACTACCACACAGACGTCAGCCAAGTGCCACAGTACTATACGGTTTTCCACAGAGATGCCTCCTGGGAGATGCACTTCCGTTTTGGAATTGAGTGTTCTGTCTTTCAGTATTTTGGTTGGTTTTTTGGCTTTTGTGTTTGTGTGGTTCATTTACTGAACTGAAAAATCAATAATTCACATATTTCTAATCAGATGTAGAAAGATACCCCCATGCCTAATGTCTTTAAGAACACGTGTGGAGATAAGCTCTTGAATCCAAAACCGTGGTTATGACTCAGAATTTTAATTTTATCTACATCTTCTTGAAAAGTTTGCCTGAAGACTTTTCTTCAGACAGGATGGACCTGAATTAAACCACGTTTATTGCTCTGATGACTCTGTTGTCCATATTAACCTTTCTGCAAAAAAAAAGATAATACCTGTGACTAAACCGTATCGCAGAATAGTGCTTGTAAGAGTAATGAGATCAGTGCTTTCCTGACTCATCTCAGATAAATGGGCTGCTGGAGAGAAGAGTTTGTGCTGCACTCCAACCCGTTAAGCATCATCTGCAGTGATTCAGACTTCAGATAATTAGCTTGGTGTAATTATTTCAGGAATTCCCACATTGGGACTACTAAAGATGACAAGTTAACTACATGAGCCTGACAGGCAGGATCACCATAAGCTGCAATTCTCCAACAGCATATGTAACTCTGTCTTAAGGAAGCTCAGCTACAGAGCACCCAGCACCAGACTGGGATGGGAGCACCCCACAGGCTCTGTCCATTATCCTGCCCTGGAATAACTCATTTTTGAGCACTTGCCTGGGCCAATCTGTAAAGGAAAGATTTTAAAACTTTTTCCCCAGGCCAATACTCTAGCTTGTAGCAGGGCTCAAGTCACGGGGATCTCAGTGTTCAGCCTCATGACCCACCAAGAATCCTTAACAAGAGTTCATAAATACATTTTCTGAGCATCCTCAATGTAATTAACATATGCTTGTGAGGTAGAGGCTCAGGAAGGAGAGAAGATCTGTGTGTTCTCCACTGTCAGACTGCTCACACCTCATGATACTAACATCAACTGTTTCAAGACAGGTCACAAACCTCCAAAGGGTCAGTATGTTTTGAAATGGTGTGAGACTAAGAGTCATCTTTGAAAATTCTTTGAACTTTGAAATCCTACATGTTCTGCCTGAATTTAAGGGAAAAACCATCTTTCACCTTGCTTTGTCTGAGTTTATTCATAGACAAAATAGGAGAAATAATTCTTATATTCTTCCAAGAACCAGAAAAATATTCAAAAGCATCTGAGCTGCAAAGAAGATAAGGCCATTGAGGGTTAAGCTCTTAGGCTGTATAGGAATTCTGAAAATTTATTGGATAGAATTAAGCTGATTTTTTCAAGCATATCAGTATTTTCTGAATGGAAATGCTATGCAGTGCTAAATGGTAATTTACTTTTTTTCCCTTGTGTTTGATGTTTTCTGTTTACTAGACTGTCATGGAAACAGATCATCTGTGATTCTGAGGACAACTAACCATCACTGTGTGCTGTCCTGTTAGAAGGAATCCTGCAACCCAGAATTCAGATGAGCTTTGGGGAGAGACGGGGAATTGTAGCCTACATAGGCTTTGGGTTGGCAAGGTTTTTTGTGTTGCTTTAGAGAAAGATACTAGAGATATATGAGAAATATAAAATAAAAGGCTTTGTGTAAGATTAGAAAGATAAAATCTTATCTCCCCCAAGTGATCAGAGAAAGCAGTCAAAGGATCTTTGCCTTGCACAAAGACAGAAAGCTGATAAACAGAAACATCTGTAATATGCATTTAAAGCGGAGAGGTTAAAGGTCCCTCAGATAACATATTAAGAGAGATTTTTTTGTACAGTTGAAATCAAATGGAAGGTACAATTTTCAAGCAGGAGGTGGGCTCATCTTATGCAAGATTAGAAGGTCAGCTTTCTGCAAAAATGGGGAAATTTTCCATATTTATTAAGGATAAAATACTTCATTTTTTCATGATGTAGCTGAACAAAGGTTCTCTTAAGTGGGATAGATCTGAGGAACACTTGGTGACACAACTGCTCCAAATGAGCTATTTTCCTCAGTTCATGTATGGCTCAATTCACTCATGTGGCAGGTGCAAAGGTCTTTGCAGACAAGAGTTCCTGCAACACTCTTAACTATAACACCAATATCTGCTCACTGACACCTGAAGCAGGATTAAAAAGGGGCTGAAGGGCAAGGTGAGGGCATGGAGAAATACCTTTTTGGCTGTTGAGGGTAAGGGGATAATAATTAATGTCTTAGCACTATTCCAAGGAAAAAGACACTTGAGTGTCTGTAAGGTTGGTTCAACGAGGTGGCAAAAGAATAGCTGAGGTACCTGCTTAACTCCTACAGGTGTTTTGTAGGGGAACATCTGATTTTCTGCCTCACTCTCCATTGAGACCCAGTACCAGTCCATCCAGACAGCTTTTATAGAAAGAAAATTCACTATTTAGCCAAGGAGAACTTTGGTCCTCCAGGGAACAAGAGCTTTCCAGTGTGCCTAAACAAGAAAAAAAACGTTCCAGCCTGGATTATGGCCTGTGAAAGGATGGGAAAGGATGGTGGTTCTGGATTCAGACTGTAGACAAAGGCTTGGAGCTTAAATATTCATATAGACGTGCTCTTGATATCTTGTAGAGTCTTTAGGAATCAGTTTCAGAAAGTAAGTGATGTTTTATCAACAGGAGACAGGGTTATTAATATGTTTTTTCCAGACTGACATTTCTCCTGAACCTTCTACAAACAGTTGTTGGAGAAAAGACAAAATATCTGACTATAAATATTCATCAGGCTGTTACCAGTTTAGTATGCTTACAAACTTCATAGAATACTTAGAGGAGGACAGCTACTGTGTTGGAGTGTTTTTAAAAAGGAAAATTTTGAAGCTCAGGAACATGAATAATGCCATGACATTCCTGTGGCTAAATAACTAATCTGGAGGGGGGTTGTTTTTGTTTTTCTGCTCAGATATTTAAAGTGAACTACTCCTAAATTAACATTTCACTAGAAATAGTTTACCAAAAACTATGAAAAAATAAAAACAATTATGTGTTTGAGTACTTTGTAATCTATGGGTGGAGGAAAAAGTTGGAAGAAACTAATTTCATTAACTGTTATAAATTATTCCTTCTTCTCTTGACAATGGATTGCTTCTCCATTAGCAGTTTTTAGGCCAAATCTTCATACTATGACTCCAGACTATAAGGAAGAGATGCTTCAGACAACAGTATATATCTCGGAGAAACTTCAGGAGACAACCTTCTGAAATGGAAAAAAGAATAAGAAAGAAGACACATGATGTAGCTTGTAATACTACAGAAACTGTTCTTCAGGAGAGGTAGGATAAGTCTGCAAACAAGAACAGAGTGAAATTCATTTTTCTGCTACTTATACTTTCCCCAGCCCCTGTTTTATGCCCTGTTTTATCCATTCATTATTTTAAGTTATGCTTTCTTGACAGCCTATCACTGTGGTTACTAACATTTCCAGTCCTTTGGATATCTAGGATGTTCAGAGAAAGCTGAATTGAGCTTAAACTTTGGCTAGCTTTTTTCAGAGCCAAGAGGTTGCAAAGCTGTGTAGAGTACCAGTAATGCAGTGATTGCATCAGTCAGTGCCCTTCAACATGCCCTCCTAGTAAGTCTGCATGCATCCTGGCCCTAAGGTGCTTATTCACTGAGGGAAAAATATTATCATCCTGGCCAGAACTTTGGGTTCCACTCTTACACTTGTTTTTTATGAAAATGGCCACCATATCAAGTTTATCCTTAGCATAAAATGGGGTATTTTTCATAGTCTTATATGAAGTAAAAATTTTGGACCATACATTTAAAAAAATTTACTTTTGATTTATACTTACTGTGTAGTGGTTTTTGAAACAGTGTAGGGAAAGAGATCTGTGCAAATGAGTTGTATCACCCTAGGCATACCAATGAGTTGTACCACCCTGGGGAAAAAAACAAAGCAAACCAAAACTTTTAAAGAACCAGTCTCGTTCTCATTCTCATCTGCTTTTTTACCTCACTAAAACCAAGACTTTTGGCTATCAGATCCAAATTACTACCAAAAAAAAAAAAAAAGAAAAAGAGCAGAAAAAAAATCAACAAAACCCTTAGGTACAGAGTTTATTTTGCTTTATTTAAAACATATATGATAAAGTGACATAGACAGTAGTGCCTGATTGGTCCTGACATGAAGCTCCCAGCTGCACAAAACATTTTGGTAGGTTGACTGGCTCCTTCTGATTAGATCTGACAGATTATTAGAATAGTAGTATCTGATGGACCATGAGAGTAGGAACTGACATACAATTTCACAGTAAAGGACGTTACTATCTATTGCATGATGCTTGATTTTATTAGTAATTTTTTCATGCATCAGCTTTTTTTTCTTCCTTTTTTTCTTGTTTTGTTTTGTTTCTTTGGTCCTTCCTGAGGATTTCCAATATAAGTTGTGTATGATTAGCATATATAGCAAGCTGGCAGTTGACAAGGTAACATCCTGGTCATGAGTATCGCTATGTGATGTAGAGGGGCACTGAGCAATGTCATCCCATTTTCTGTGGCCCATACATCAGGTTCATTTTATACCTACTGCAAAGAGCAAATTTATCTGAAAGACAAAAAGAAATGAGTAAGAATGGCAGCAGAGACTTATTTTGTGGTGTATAAGAACCCTGGGAGGCATGACAGGTATTAAGCCTCCGTTTCCACTCACTGATAAAATGAGTAAATACATGCACCAAGCCTTTAAAACAAATCATACATTTTTAAAGATGTGAGAAAGCATCGAGAGAAGCTGTAACCAGTCTTTTTTTATGTATCCAATACCTAGTACAACTGCCATGGCAATTAAGGGAATGATAGCTATGTGGAATGAAGATAGTGATACAGGACAATTAGGAAGCCTGCTGTAACCGTGCACCTTTCATGCTGCTTAACCTACATCCCCTGCAGTCTGCTTACTGATTTTTCATCCCAGCACTTATTTTTCCAATGACAACCTTCAAGTTTGTTCAAACTGCCGTCCCTTCCTGTAGGCTGGGCTGGCAGTGCTCATTACTGTAAAAGTTGCTTAACACTTTTTGTTATAACCATTCTTTAACCAAAACTTAACTATTGAATGGAAACAAAATACTGTTCTGCATAGCAATGAGTCAAGCATCATGTAGAAAGAAATTGGATGTTATCAGACAGTGAAGGTTATACCATAAAACATAGGGACAAATGGATCAGGTTAAGAAAACCTGAATTACATTTTGAGTGGTGAATTCGCCACTTCAATGAAACTCTTTTGATGTGCTTTTACATACTGCATTTTTATGCGTAGGATGGTACAACGTGCAGGATGGGCATATTTAAATTTGTATCTTATTCTATAACTACAATAAAGGAAATGTTAAATCATTGGAGAGAAATGCTTCCTATCTTTTTAGAAGAATGTATAGCACATGACTTAGGCTTTGCAGTTCCCCAAGTGTGACTGTGACTGCAAAAATATGAGAATCACGAAGAGAATACATGAGAGTGGCATAAAAATTCTGTAATCTTTATGTGCATAGCAGTCCCACTTATTAATAGTAAGCTAGCTTGAATGTGAGGCAAGGGATGGATTAGATGACCTCCCTAATCAATTTTCTATTATTTTAAAACCTCATGCTATCAAAATCTGTATTGTGCACCACAGGACTGTATGTTTTACATGCAAATTTTTTGCCTGTAGGGTTTCTACAGCTCAGTCTAACTCACTGCCTAGCTGTAGCTCTTCTTCTCCCATCTTTATCAGACCTGGGCTCTTAAAAAAGAGCTTCAGCTGAGAAGAGCTCCCGAGCTAGAATGAGGTATAATGCAGTAGGCCATTGAGAAAACCTCTCACTGCATTTAATTTCACTGCCAGTGTTGGGCATTGTTCCCCTATTTTAAAACAGGAGGTCCTATTCCCCTCCACTGACTTAAACTAGCACTGAAGTATATTTTGGGAAACTGAACCACCAACATAATAACTGATGATTAGTGGTTACATATAAACTAGCTCGCCATTCAAGCAGAAAACTTTCATAGGACAGAAGTATCTGCCATTAGAAGACAGGTATAAATAACATTTACAAATGTCACTTCCTTTGTGGCTTCACACCTATCATCTCACATCAGCAATGATGTTGTTTAGTGGCTAATTAGACCATCCACTCACACAATTTTTTAGCATTAGAGCTACAACACCTTGAGTTATTGAATCTCCTTCAAGGAAAGATTGTGGAATCAAGAGCTGCCACAGCCCAGAGCAATGCAGATTTATCTATACAGTGTGGTCCCACAGGACCTGATTTAATGTCTACTAAAGCCAGTGTAAAGGTTTCTAGTTACCTAAGGAGGCAACGGTTCAGGCCTTTTAATTTGTATCTTAGTCTTTTGCACAGCTAGATGCATTTCAGTGACAAACCAACCCACACAGTTAGTGCCGATTTCTCCCTCTCCAAGGAAATCTGCAATATGTCTTGCGGTAAAGTGAGCAATGTCCTGGGCATTGTTGTGAAGATATCCAAACAGGGAACATCGAAGGACCTTACATTTTTCGGCAAATATTGAGACTTTAAATCTCTAACACTCTAATCCTGTGGATTCTTTTTTAATTACTATGCTAGGAAAAAAAAAAAAAATTATTTGAAAAGAAAGTTTTCTACTAGCCCTGCTACGTGGGCCAGTTTCTTCCAGAACAGCTCTGTTTACTTCAGATTGCAGTGGTATTCATGATAGGTTCAATTTTGCTACATCCAGTCCCAGCTGGGGAGGATCAGTGAAGGCAGAATTTCTTTCATCACTGAAAATTAGTGGTACATGAAAGAGAAGAAAACATAAAATGAAGGTAAAAGATAAAAATATAAGCAGTGATGGAGAAGGCACCTTCATGAGTGAGAATATTATCCTAATGTTATTTTTAGTCTGATTTCTGGGTGTTGGCTCTGTAGGGACAAATTGGCAGAGTACTCATTTAAATAAAAGCAGACTGCGGCAGGGCTGGGGGTCCATGCCCTGCAGTGCCAAAAGCCCTCGGCAGTTTGTTGGTCAAGCCCTCAGCACCCTGCCACTCCTTCACACATGCTGAGGGCAGTGGCACCAGGGGGAGGGATTTTTCTACACCTCCATGAGGAGACATGCTGCTGCCTCCGCTCTTGATGCCCATCCTTCCAGCTGCTGCAGTGCAATGTTCATCTCCTCTCTCTGTATCAAAAGTGAGGTAAGTCGGGTATGGGAGAGAGCACCAAGGCGATGCACTTGTGTGTGAGTGCGTCTGGGGGCATCAACACAGTCTGCTGTCCATTGCTTCAGTTCCTCAGCTGGGCATGGCTGCTAGCATCTGACAGTTTAAACACTCTGCAGGGTCCGTGGGAGATTCAGAGGTGGTGGACATCCCTCAAACTACTGTGTGTACTCATCAGTTCTGGGTTGTTGTTGAATATTAGTGCACATCGAGCAGAAGCAGTGTGGTAGAGAAAAGAATGAGAACAAAGTGGGAAGTCATGAGCTCTGATTTTCAAGATATGGAAAGTCACTCTATGTTAATATTCCCATCAGCATAATAACTTATTGGCTCAGTGATCCACCATGATGTTGCAGTGATTAGTTAATATCTGTGCAGCTCTTTGAATTTGCAAGTCCTTATTCATCACTCTGTTCCACCAGTTTTATGAGTTGGTGCTGAGAATCACTGCCGAGTGCTATAAAAGTGATCGATATCACTATTAAAGCATCAACGTTCTTCCTGCAATCACTCACAGAGGATGAATATCTACAAAAATTTTAGGATCAAAATAGTTAATAATGTGGATAAATTATTCAGAGATGCTGGCAATGATGTTCTCCTGTTAATTAATAAGATATATCCAGGGACTTCCAATTGTCTCCCTGAGTAAGCTCTACTTTCAGCTGATGCTAAAAGCTTGTTATAGAATGGTTGGTCTTTTGAAATGTTTCATTAAAATATTTCCATTTTCATAGACCGTATGTATTTACCTTAAGGGAGAAAAAGAGAAATGCATTTTTTCGCCTTTTTTTTTTTTTTGAGAGAAGAAGCCAGATGGCTGAGGCAAATTCACTTATTGTTCAATGTAAATCAGCTGTCACCACCCTTTACAACACCTACCTTCAAATCTTTGAAATGTTTCTGCAGTTCAGACCTGGATGACTTCTACAGGATCTAGCATGGTGCTTCGCAGGTCCATGGCTGCAGGATACTGAATACGTGGTAGTTGTGGAAGACACTCTTGGCAAAGAGCAGAGCACTGCTGTCACTGTGGCTCTGTTGTAGGTTTGGCCCATATGTTTCCTATTAACTGTTAAAAAGGAGACCAAAACCAGGCAGATGTGTCCATGCCACTGGCATTGACAGCCGCACCACTGGGTGGTTTCTGAAGCGAATCAAGGAAGGAATGCTCTCAGAGCCTGCAGCATTTATTTTCTTCAGGCTTAACAAAGCCCACTGCAAGCAGCAGAAAATGCTTAATTTTCTTGATAAACCTTGCCTCTGGCCTTTACTCCTCCAGTAAATCTGTCCAGCTTGGTGTGCAGGGACACAGATGGGGAAAATTGTACTGCTTCTAGCAATGACCAGTTCTCTGGACAAAGAACCTTATTCTGGCTCCTACTTCTGCCATTTTAGCACACAGTTACAGGAGACATGGAGAAGAATGGGGAGAAAAAGATAGGTTTCTGACACAAGCCTATACACAATAACAAAGAAACAACCTGTCAGGACCTGTCACGACCATGAAAAGACCTCACTAACATCAACCACCACTGAAAGGATATGCTTATGTTCTCCATATCCTTTTATATCTAAGAGGCAGCTGTAATAAAAAATAAACTAGTTCATGTGATTACTTTGTGCACTACAAGCTCAACTTTTGATATGTTTTATTTCTTTATTGGGAAATGATAACACAGTCATTGATTAATGTGAATTCTTGCAAAATAATACTTTAAAAAAGAGAGAAAGCTTGTATGGATTTCAAACTGCCATGGAAATGAACGCATTAAAAATATTTTCCCTTTATTTTAAAAGAAGCTATGGTAAAGGATGTAATATATTACCCTGTAACTCTGCAAGTCATTTTCAACACACCACCTACACTAAATGTATTAATAACTTCCCTAAGGTGAATGTCATGCAGAGCACAGATGAATGTTATTGATGTTTTCAATTTTTAAGGCTTTCTAGTCCGATTGGCTGAAATGTTTGCTTCTTATTTTCATACCGTTAATTTTGCATGTTTTCTACTGTCAATATGTACCAGGTTAAGACTCCAAAACATTCTTAAGAAACAATGTTGAATCTTCAAATAATACATGTTTTATTTTTAAATTAAATCTGGATTGTCTTATTTTGGTAGAGGTATCCCCCAAACCACAGAGTTACAAAAAATGAATCTATAACCTCAGTTAAACATTAACAATGTTGAATACTGATTTTTTTTTTTTTTTAACAGACGGTGAAGAATTATTTTCCTTCTCTCTCTGTGCATTCTGCTTTGGAAGTGACCTAGTCCTTCACTTACTTCACTGCTGCCTCAATCCAGCCTTCTGGAAATCTTAAACTCTATCACTGGCTCTCATCCACTCCTTAAACATCACACTACTGACCAGAGGATCACTTAAGTGTAGAAGATATAATTTCCATATAAATTAACCTACAGTACTTCAGTGGTGCTTTTGACAGTCTAGTAATGTTTAATATGAGTTAAAAAATTGTTATGTCCTGATCACATGATTTCTTGCCAAGAGAAAAAGGAAGAAAAGCTTTCAGATCGCCTTACTAATTTGGACACTGCCACA